>NW_026087434.1:0-10000000 GCF_022539395.1 Myiozetetes cayanensis | reverse complement strand
GTGAGCACGGAGCTTCACAGCAGAGCAAAGAGTTGAGGTGGATTTTCCAAAGTCATTGAATTTTTTTGCTTTATTTTTATTTTTTTTTAATTTGTGCCTTGGTCTCCATTAATTTTTGGGGCTCAGGATGATATTGCTCAAGTTTAGAGCCTTAGTTACATCACTGTAAGAAACAAGACACCAAGAGTTTTGGCTGGTCTGTGCTGCCTTGGTGTGTTGTTGGCTTTGCAGAAGGTTCAGGGTGTGAGGGGCTTTCTTCATTTCACTCTGCACTTTTTGTGCTGGTCAGAGCCCTTGTGGGGACACCAGCAGGGCTTCTGGGGGTCCAGGGTGTTCAGAGAAGGTATAAAACTCTGCCAGGAAGTCTGACTGAACAATGGTTGTGCATGTCAGTAGAGTGCTGCCTCCAGCTCCAGGGGCCCAGCTCAGGAAGGACATGGGGATGTTGGAGCAAGTCCAGAGGAGACACCAAGGTGATGAGAGGGATGGAGCAGCTCTGCTGGGAGGAACGGGAAGAGAGTTGGGATTGTTCAGCCTGGAGAAGAGAAGCTTTGGGGTGATCTAATTGTGACCTTTGGGTACCTAAAGGAGATACAGAAAAGATGGAGAGAGACTGGACATGGGGGAATGGATTCAAACTGAAAGAAAGGAGAATTAGATTAGGTATTAGGAAGGAATTGTTCCCTGTGAGGGTGGGCAGGTCCTGGCACAGGTTGCCCAGAGAAGCTGTGGCTGCCCCATCCCTGGAAGTGTCCAAGACCAGGTTGGATGGGACTTGGAGCAACCTGGGCTGGTGGAAGGTGTCCCTGCCCATGGCAGGGGATTTGAACAAGATGATCTTTAAGGTCCCTCCCAACCCAAACCATTCTCTGATTCTGTGTTTATGTGAATAAGCTCCTCCTGGACCACAGCACAGTTCACCTGACCATCCACAGCCAGCTCTGGACAACTCAGCTGCAACTGAATCAACAAGATCAAGCATTTTGTAGGCAAGTAATGGCAGTTTTCTTCTTTAGATGGTGGCAAGTGTCAACTTGCTGTTGGTGTTGCATCCCCAGTGGTTCTCTCTCCCTCTCTGAGCAGCTGCACTTTGGGGATTTTTTGGAGGGGATCTGCTTAATCCACTCACGTGGCAGGGCTGTCCTGCTCAGCAGTGCTGAGACCTGCTGATACCTTCTCTTGGGCCCCTGCTCTGAGGTTGCAGCTGTTTATTGCTACTGATGCTGTCTGTGTGTGCAGTGGGAAGTGTGGGAAGTCCTGTCCCTGCCTCACTTGCTCTGACACTTCCTTACCAATAGCTTGTGCCCAGGGGAGGAAGCTCTGGGAGAGGAGAAGCTGGTTAGGGTGGGGTCAAGTTATGAACTGCTTGATGAATGGCCTGAATGGCTCAGGAAAGTGAATCTGTCCATCTGCATGACCAATGAACTTAAAACTTTCTCTGCTCATAACAAGCCATGAAAACAGGCAGCTCCAACCCTCGCATTTAAGGTACCCTGTCTGAAAGGCTGAAGCTGCAGGTGTCTGTTGAGGAGTATGAATGGCCACCAAAATGCTGACAAATTTTCTTAGTAGTGCATCCCAGAAGAGCAAATGTTGAACTCCTCTTATTTCTTTTTTCCCCAAGCCATCAGATTGCTGGACAAAGGCCCTTCAAACCCATGACTTTTCCTTCTGAGGACTGACTCAACATACCCACAGAGCCCCCTCTGAGTTTTGCTGTGAGGATTTGGTCCATCTGAGAAAGTGAATTTTCCCCCTTTGCTCTGGGAAATGGGAGCCCTTAAAGATGGCACATCTTGTGATGGCTCTGTGTGTTGTTTTCTCCCTAACTCCCAGGGAGGTGTAAATTATGGATGTTGTGTTCTGACCTTGTGACTGTTCCTATGCGTCTCCCTGCTAATTAATGCACTGTAATTCCGGTGCTAAGAGATACTACCTCTAAAAATACCTAGAGGTGCCTCTCTGGTGAGAAGGCTACGGAATGTGTTGAGGCCTGATCCATTCTTTAGCTGTGCTGTAGAAAGCTCCTGGTACTGGGGCTTATCAAACCCCCTTGGGGAAGGGATGCAGGAGATTTTGCCCTCTAATTGGGGGTGAGATTTCCATTGGTGTCAGCAGAACCCCAGGATACTGTGGCTGTAAGGAAAGCCTTGTGTGTTTGGAGTGATGCTTGAGTCTGCCAACCAGACTGGAAAACAGACCCAAGCTGCTTGGGGCCAGTGTAAATCCTGGCCCTCATGCCCACACTGAGCAATTGAGGGGAAACTCTGGTGATAAATCATAAAATCATTAGGTTTCGAAAAGATCTCCAAGATCTTGAAGTCCAGCCTTTAAATGAATACCACCATGGTGGGAATGAGCAGAAAGAATCTTTCCTTCAGACTTTGTCAGTGGTTCAGTTTGGCTCCTTTAGCATCAGTGTGGGGAGAGTCCAGCTCCATGGACACGCAGGGAGGAGTGGATATCTTGGTTCCTCTGGGTCTGCTCCTCCCCAGCACAGGCTGGTGCTGCACGGCCGTGGCAAGGGGCCAAGGGAACTGACCCCTTCAAACAAGGAGAGAAGGTCCCAGGATTGCTTGAGCCCAACTTAGCCACGTCTGTCATCATTTAGGGCAGCACAGAAAGTCACTGCTTGGACCTGGACAGCTGCTTTCGTGTGTCTTTCCTTCCCCAGCCCCTCCATCGCTGCCCAGGTGCCCTGCTGTGGTATCTCACAGCCTGGTGAGTGCCAAGAGGACACCACAGTTATTTCTGACCGGATCATTTGTGTGTGGTCTTTATTTTTGTATTTTCCTGAATGCGACTGTTGAGTTTCCTGGAACTTGCTTGCCCCAAACCCGAGTCCTTTGCATGTTACGTTGCGCGGCGTGGCGGGTGCCGCGTGTGGCTCTCGGATGTGGCAGGAGGGTGAAATCATCGTCCAGAATAGGAAATGGTGGCACAACTTCCTCCCCCCCAACACGGCTCCAGAGCACTTCTCCTTTTGGCACCAGCAGGCGGGAAGGTGAAGTGAGAAGATCTCTGTTGAAAATGCAGAAGTGCAGGTTGCTCTTGGGAACCATCTCCATGGGCAAAGCCCTTGGCTCCAGCCGGTGGGGAGGGGGATGTGTTGGTGTGGATGGATTGAGCCGTGTGGGTTGTGGCTTCCTCTTCAGACGGGAAGTGTACTCGGTGCGTAACGAGAGAGGCAGAGGATGGGTGGGCTGCAGGCTCTGCAGTCCTCACTCTGGACAGTTGCCTTCTCCTGTTCTTCTGCCCTGGGCAACCAGCAGTCCGTGTCCTCGCTTGCCCGTGTGTTATCTCAGATGTCAGCCCTGCTCGTGGAATGCTAATCCCACAGATCCCACCCTCTGTGATGATCTATCTGCCTTGTCCTGGAGTCAGGGAGAGCCCTCATCCAAGCCCGAGTTCTGCTGGTGTGGATGCTGTTGGCTGTTCATGGTGGGTGCTGCTGGGAAGAGGTTTGGGCTGGAATTTTCTTCGACCTCATTTGATTACCGAGTCCTGCGTGCTCAACAGTAGGGGGAAAAAACACCCCAGGGAAAGTTGCTTGTGCAAAAACACCTACAGCCACTGCATTTCCAGAGACACAAATGACTTTCCAAGGTCACATGAACAGATCCTGCAGCAGACCCTGAGCCTGGGAACGGCTCAGCCATGGCACAAGGCAGCTGAGGGGTGTGGGAGGCCGTGGGGGGAGATAGGAGTGGACTCATGGGGAAAAGCAGAGGCAGTTAAGGGCATGCCATGGATGAAGATGATTGAGGGTCATCTCTGTGGGCTCCTGGGTCTCACAGCCACCCACAGCAATCTTTCCTCTTCCAGACTCTGCTGGGCACAAGTTTCTGCTGCAGCTGCTGGAGCTTTGGGGTGGAAGGAAGAAGGGGATTCTGGTGGAAGGAAGGAGCATCCCCACCAAGGAGAGCAGCCTGTGCACCTTTCAGCCCACCTCTGCTTCTGCTGTAACAGGGTGTTCTCTGGCTGTCCAGAGAGAGGCTGAGGTTGGGAGGGGCTGGAAGGAAAGCTGTTGTTGGGAGTGTTGTGTAGAGAGAGGAGGTGCCATCATGAGGGAAGTGTCTGTGAGCATTGGCACTGAGCAGAGCAGAGTGGCTGTGAATGGCACAACAGCTGGTGCAGGACCTCTGTGCTCTTCCCAGACCTACCAGGGGTTTGCCCTGACACCTTGGGTGAGTTACCTTTTCTCCTCTTGGCTTTTCTCAGCCCCTTCTCCTGCCAAGGGCACGTTGGAGCAGCGAGTCCACAGGTTTGGGGCCACAGCACAGGCTGCCACCCCCAGTTCTGCCAGAGGGATGTGAAGGGGGATCAATCCATACCTGACAGTGCTGGGCTGCCAGATGTCCTAGTGCAGAGGTGTTGTTCTTGTGAATTTTGCTTCTCCTCCTTGAGCTCTTCTGCAAGAGGACTAGAGATAAGATTATGGAATATAGGTAGGAGGTTATGGAATATTTACATGTATACACCCCCAGAGGTAATAAGTTTTTGGCCTGGTTAGAAGGGTCTGTCCAGTCCTGTGTGTGTCACTGACGTCTTCCAACATGCAGAAGGCTGTGATCTAGATCTGCTGGAGGACTGAGCTTCTACAAGTAGGGCTGTTCTGCTCCATTCCAAGCTGAAATGGCCAAGCGCAGGGTCTGGGCTAAGACATGTTTGATTTGGGTGGATTATAGAGTATTTTCAGGTTTGCCTTTCTTGCTGATAGGAGAAGTTGTGGTTCAGCCTCTGTCGCTTGGTTGGGTTGTGAGTCTGAAGCCAAGAAAAAAGGCTGCAGCTTTGTGTCTGAGAGGTCACCCTGCAGCATGGGGAGCACCTGCCTGGTGATCCTTCACCCTGGGCTGGGGGTTTTGTCTTGGAGAGTCAAAGCAATCCCAGAAGAGCCATCTCCATCCCCTGTGAGGGTGAAACCCAAGGGAGTGCTGCTGAAGGGGTGGCTGCAGGGCCACCTCTCCCAGCTCTTGGTGTCAGCACAGCAGTGTTCCTGCTGGGCTCTGGAGCTGCTGTGGTGCACGTCTGATCACAAACAGGCACAGCAGCTCTGCCACCATGCACACACAGTTCTCTGCACTGTTTGGACTCTGTTTCTTGGGATCCAGGTTGCTGCTGAAACTGCTGAAGTTCTAAGAGGGTGTCTTGGATGGGATGGGATGGGATGGGATGGGATGGGATGGGATGGGATGGGATGGGATGGGATGGAGGATCGTGGTCTGTAGCACTAGAGGACAAATGTTGGATCCCTTTGACAGTAGATTTAAGCCCAAATTTCTTGTGTTCTTGCAGGTAGCCCAGTCTGCATAGCCATCCTGCCCTTGCCAGGGATGCTGGAGTGGTTTAGGAGTGAAGAACATCAAATCTCTCTGGTGACCAGTGATAGGACCCCAGGGAATGGCTGGAGATGTGTCAGTGGATGTCTAGGCTGGATCTCAGGAAAAGGTTCTTCCCCCAGAGGGTGGCTGGGCATTGAACAGGCTCCCTGGGGCAGTGGGCACAGCCCCAAGGCTGCCAGAGCTCAAGGAGTGTTTGGACAATGCTCTCAGACACATGGTGGGATATTGGGATGTCTCTGCAGGGCCAGGAGTTGGACTGGATGATCCTTGTGGGTCCTGTCCAACTCAGGGTATTCTGTGATTCTGTGAAGTAGAGGCTTTGTTTGCCACCAGAATTTTCAGTGGGGTAAAGTTTTGTGTGTACAGGAGTGAACCTTCTTCCCAAGACTAAAGGCAGGCACAGACTCTGTGCCTGCCTCCTCCAGCCTCTGAGCAGGGTGGCACCCGGGGGCTGGTCCTGTGTGGGTTCCTCCGAGGTGAACTCCCTCCCTTCCAGGTGATGGGTTGTTGTGGGAGTGAGAAGCTCTTCCAGCCTGGGGCCTACCTAAAAGCTCGATGCTTCAAAAGATTTTCGCTTTCCCCCCTTCCCCAGCTCTAAATTTTAACGGCCGCGCTTGGGACAAGCGCTTTGAAGCCTTAATTGCGATTATGAATCTTCCTCTGTTCCCAGGTTTCCCCTAATTGGCTTCCTGTGAGAATTTACAAAGCTGGTAAAAACAAAACTGATTTTTTTTTTTCTTGAGGGGGAGTTGGTGGCGTGAGATTCCTGAGCCCAAATAAAACCCTGCTCAGCCGGGCCCTCTCGTGTGCTGCTGTGCGGGGCTGGACCCACCCCGTGGCCAGATGCTCACAAGGGTGGCATTATCTGAAATGTAAGCTGATTTACATGCTTGCATTTGGAAAGTGCTATTCTATTTTGATTTTTTTTTTTTCCTCCCCCCTTCTTTTCACCCCCACCCTCCCCTCTCTCTTTTTCTTTTCAGCCCTCTCTAATCTTCTGTGCTCTCTGCCAGGTTCCCAGCTCCTTTGGCTGGAATAGGCCCCAGCTAAATCCTTTATCTGTCTATTTGGCAACCCTGGGCGAAGTAGTTAGCAAACGAATGACACTTTTTCCTGGCTCATTAATTAGATTTACTGAGCTGAGTGGTTGCTGCTGCTGCTGCTGCTGCAAGAGTCTGCACAAGGCAGTTCTGTATTTTGTTTCTTAGAAATTTGGGGTTAAAAAGAAACAGAGTTCCAAGGCAGTTCTGGTACTAGCAGCTAAATCCATGGTTCCTCTGCGTGCACTGCTGTTGAGAGCATGTGTTTTTCTCGTGTGTAGCTTTATTTCTGCAATTTGCTGCTGCAGGAGCAGTTCTGGTTGTGTGTCACATTTTTACTGCTCGAGAAGTTTGAGGATGGGTACCTGTGCTGGGTGCTCGTGGCAGGATATGATGGTTAAGGCAAGTGGTTCTTGTGGCTTAGAAATAACCCCTGTGAAATATTAGAATGTTTTTATGTGTTATAAAAATGCTGTTTGACATGTCCTGCTCTGCCAGCTTTGCCTGCCAGGGTTATAAATGTCATCCACTGCAACCTGGGAATCCAGTGCCAGGGTGCTGGGGCAGCCTGTGGAGGCTGAGGGATGCTCGTGGTGCTGATGTGCTGCTGTTGCCGTCATCCTGTTTACAAATTTGGGTCACTCAGCCAAATTGGGGTCACTCAGCCTGTGCTGGGGACAAGGGGAGGGAGGTCCTGGGCAGTATTTAAGCTCCTCATGTGTAGGACACCTCGTTTGTTGGTATAAACCTCCAAAACTAAAATTGCTGACTTGCCCATGACTGGATGGAGTGATGCAAAAGACTGATAGACGTGTCTTTGCTGTTTTGTCCTCCCTCCAGTCCTGCAGATCCACGGGGAGGGACACTGCTCTGGTCTCCCGTTCCTCGAGATTGCTGAGGCTTTCCGTGTAAAAAAAGGACACCAAGGAGGAGACTCAGAGTCCCTTTGCCTGTTCTCAGCTGAGCGTTTGACCCAGGTAGATTTGCATGCTGTGAGCTGGCATCTCGGGAGGGTGATCCCGCTCCTCCCCTGGGCACAGCGCGCAGCGATCGAGGCTCTGACCGTGCCCAGAGCAGGGTCTGCCCCATCATCTGGTGTTAGTGGACGTGAGGGGCTCTGATCCTCCTTTCCTGGCCGTTGCTGGGTGGGAGCAGTCGGGAGAAGCACTGCCAAGCCCGGGCTCACGCAGAGGTAAGTGCTTTTACCACGGGTTTCCTAAAGTGACGAGCCCTGTTAAATTTTAGTGTGTCACGACCAATTGGGAGACAACTGAAAGCTCAGAAGGGAAGAGGATGTTCAGCAATTTTTTAAAAGCCAGGGTTGGTGCCAGCTTCAACAGGCAGACCCAAAAAAAGGCTGCCTCGAGGAAGGGCTGGCTTTGTGGCTGCACCCCTGGGCTCCTGGAACTGCTTGCTGCTGCTGCAGGCAAAGCCAAGCAGGGATGCTCCATGCGCTGTCCGATCCCTTACCCTGCCTGCTAAATCCCTCCAAACCGGGATGGGTGGTGCCTTGGCTGATCCAAAGTGCAAAGCCCACCCGTGAACTGGGGCTGGCACCGCTTGTGCTTGTGAAAACCATCCCAGTGCGTAGAGACGAAGAACTGCCGCAGTTCCTGGAAGGAGTTTTGTAGGCAAAGAGCTGGGGGAGGAGAGCAGAAATAGCTGCGAAGTGTCACAAAGCTGTGACCAAACGCAATTCGCACTTAACCCACTTGAGAGTTGCCCTCCCAGCGAAGCAGCAAGTGTTTATCTACCAAGGACCCGCCGCTGGGAGAGGCGAATTGCCGGCTAATTGGCTCTGCGAAAGGCGGAGGGGCCAGGCTGGCTAATTAGGTTGGTCTTTACACCTCCCCTGTTAATTGGAGAGTGGAGGATATTCCCGGAGGGAAGTGGACTTCCCCGGGAGGTGACCCCGTCAGTTCGTTGGGTCCTTTGATCCCTCCCGGGGGCGAGCCGGGATTGTGCAGCTGTGAGACACAAGCCTGAACTCTGTCAAAGTAACCTCGCAGTTATTTGGAGTTAATATTTTGAAGTTAAAAGCAGGGAAACAATTGGAAGTCTCCCTGGAGGTAAGTGAGAAGGGGAATAGGTTGCTGCCGGCCTGGGAGTGTTGGGGTGGGAAGTCCAGATCTGGGTCGAGCATCTCCCTGTGCTGGCAGAGTGCCCTCACTTGGCTGAACCTGGGCTGTGTCTTTTGAAAGAAAATTAACTTTTTTAAAAAAGACCATTTAGGCACTTCTCAGAAACAGTCCCCAAGGAACCAGCTGAATTCAGGTGTGACCTGAGTTGTGAGTATTGCAGATGAAACGGAAAGGGTGGAAAAGCCTAGAAAAGCACAGAAAAAATGTGGTGGCTGGATTTTATAGCAGCTCGGGGGGGGAGAGGGGGGGGAATGCTCTGGGTTTAGGGTGCTGTCAGGATCACAGACTCACAGCATAGGTCAGGCTGGGAGGGACCACAGTGGGTCATCTGGTCCCACTCCCTGCTCCAACAGGGCCATCCCAGAGCACATGGCACAGGATTGTGTCCTGAGGGTTCTGGAATATCTCTGGTCTCTGTTCCAGTGCTCAGTCACTGCACAGGGAAGAAGTTCCTCCTCCTTTCCAGATGGAGCTTCCTGGGCATCAGTTTGTGCCTGTTGCTCTTGTGCCATTGCTGGGTCCCCCTGAGCAGAGCCTGGTCCATCCTCTGCCCCCTCCCTGCAAATGCTGATGGATGTAGGACACTTGTCCTGCCACAGGCTTCCTGGGTGACCTGGACAAAGCCCCTTTGCCTTTCCCAGGAGCCTCAGTTCCCTGTCACTGCACGGATAGCAGTGCTGTTTTCTTCCCTGGAGGAGTGATTTGAGGATAAAGGCATTAAATAATGCCCAAGTCTGGTGCCGAGGGACTGGGAGGTGAATAATTCCCAAAGGTCATGGCTCCTGGGGGGAGCTGGTGCTAATCTGGGCTTTGGGAATCAAATGTTTCAGCCTTAAGGCTGTGACATGTTGTTTCTCCAACACAGCCTGGAAACTGTAAATTGTTTAAACTCTCAAAGCTCTACAAGCACTGGGGCTGTGTTCTGTTTGTGCAGCTCTCCAATAAAGCAGGATGTGTCCAATTCCCCATTGGAGGGGCTCTGTCCATAGCTGTGCCCCTCACAGGGCACTGATGCATCCCCCTGATCAGAGGCTGCTCCAGGAGGTGACTGTGGTGAGCGGGACTATGAGGACTTCCAGGCACAGTGTTGGGAACAGAGGAAAAACTGATGGGGACAGAGAAGTTTAAGGTTGGCATCCGTACTGTGGCGGTGCAGGATGGAAATGAGGGACCTGCAGGCTTGAAACCAAGGCCAGGGCCTTCCAAGCCAGGCAGGGACTGTGTGGAGAGGAGTATGATTGAGGCATTGTGGGGTTTTGGGGCTGGTCTTTACACCACCCTGGCAGGTGGGAGCACAGCAGGATTTGGGTGCTCAGCTCCAGCACCACCCCTGTGGTTGGCACCTTTTGCAGTGAGGATGTACTTGGATGAATTTTTTCTGGTCAGCTCCCTGCCCCCAAAGAGACACTGGGGACAGGTCCCATCAACACTTGAACTGGTCTTCCAGCAGGGAGAGCCCTGCTTCATCCCAGGAAATGTGTCCTTGCTGGCAGCTCCAGATTTGGGAGAATCAGACATGAACAGGGTTTGTCTTCATACCAGGGCCTCCCAGTTCCATTATTATCTGCTCCAGTTCAGCTTAAAAACAAGACTGGGGGGGTTAATCTGATCACGATTTGCTTTGGGTTTGGGGCCTCTGGGTTTTTTTTTTGTTTTGTTTTTTTATTAGATAAGAAAATTTAATGTGGTGAAGCATTGGACTGGTTCCTACTTCAAAGAGATCCCCAGGCCATTCAGAGCAGGTATCACCACTGCAGCACAATTATAGAACAAAGAAAAAAAACAGAGACAAAACTAAAAACAGGAACCAGCAGATAAACAATACTCGGGTGCTGCTGGCGCTGAGCTGGGCTCTTTCCTGCCCTCAACCATCTGGAGAGTCAGCACTGAGGCTTGAGGGAGCTCAACTCTCCTGGTCAGCTCTTTCCAGCAGGGAAACCAGCTGGGAAATGATTGAAAAAAATTCCATTAGTAAAAAAATCTGTCAGGGTGTGAGCTGAGCACCTGGGTGTCCTCAGCCAGGATGCCCTGAGTTCATCACTCTGATCTAGGCAAGAATTTTTGCCTGTCCATGCCATGGGGTTAATGCCTTGCTCCTGATCCCAGGAAGACACAAATGTTTCCATGGGGAGTGAAGAATTGAGTGGCAGTGACTGGTGAGCCTTTGGGAAGCAGGAACACAGTCAGTGCTCAGTGCTTTGGCTGCCTCAGGGATGCTGGAAGAGGGCAAACCAGGAGAGGTACCCATCCTTAGCAGATGGGTACCACTGGGTACCACTTTTCCCAGCTGGTGTCATGGAAAACTGGTGCGATGCTGGTTCCAGGCAGAGCCAACTTGGTGGGGCTCGGTCTTTGCAATATGAACCTAAACACTGGTGTGCAGAGGAGAATGTCTCATTTAATCAGAAATGAGAAGTTTCTTCTTTTTTTTTTTTTTTTTTTTTTTTGGCTTGATTTTTACTTTTTGAATCATGGTCAGATGAGTGCAAGCACTGTTTCGAAATGATGAGTTACAAGGTTTCATTCTGAGTCCTCGAGGACCTCCTCTCTTTGCCTCTCACCTTGTGCATCCTCCAAAGCAGATGTATTTTATTTTAAATCCTGTCCACTGAGGAAGCCACTCACCTCAAGACAGTTTCTTTGATTATTTTGTTCTTTTTGCTGAGTTTCTTGCAGCCCTGTGATTTAGTTTGCTGCTTTGGTTGCACACCCTTGGGAAAACTTGACCTTAAAGTCAGGGTCAGGCATCTCCATTGCCGTCAGGGCTGGTCCTAAGACCACCTCATGTGCTGACCTGCAGGTGGGACGTGGCAAAGCTTCATCCTTGGCAGCTGGTATTTGATGCTGGGAGCACAGATGGACCTGCTTCTCACCAGTGAGTGGTGTGGGCCCTGTTCCTGATGCTGCAAAACACCTCTGAGACTTTATCAGCTCAAGAATAGCGGATCCCAGAGCAAAGGACAGCTAAGGTGGGCAGCACTAGGGCTCTGAGTCTGATATTTTTATTTTTAATTTCTTTCTGCATGGCGTTATCTCAAAAAAAAAAAAAAGGCAGTTACACTTTGGAGTTATCACTGCTTGTTTGCACCTCTTGGGTTTATGTTTTTTTTTTTGGACTTCAGTGTCTTCACCTCCCAAGTGCCAGCCTTAAACTGTGGCTGCTAACGCGGGTAATCTTGGGGCTGGAATTTGGGAAATCCCGTTAAATAATTGCCCTTTGCAGCAACACAAATGGCCTTGGATTGTGGTGTTTGTGTGGAGCTGACTCGTCTTAGGCATTTCTCAGCTTCCTGGCGGCTTTCTCCTCTGATCGGCTGAGCTGGGGGCAGTCGGTGCCAGCTGAGCAGAGCAAAGCTGTGCCGGGAGGGGCTGGGGTGATAAACCGCTTGAGATCGCCGTGAGCAGCAGGGGCACCGCGGGATCTACAGCAGTTGCGCTACTTCGAAATGTTCGAAATGTTTCTCCCCAGCCGCCCCGGAAGCCTCTCCCCTCTTGTGGCTCTGCACAGAGATGCAGCTCGGGGCGGCCGTGCAGACCCTCACCCGCCTCCCCTGCCCCTGCTTTCGATGCACAGGGCGTTGTATTTTGGTTTTTTTTTTTGGTGGTGTCGCTCGGGGCTGTGTGATGCTGAGCGCTGCTGGCTCTGACATCCCCCGTGCGAGCGCGGAGCTCCGTGGTTGTCCTGTCCCTTTCTCGCCCTCCCCCAGGTCTTGCTGCCTCACGACTCGCTGTGTTCGCCCTTCCCGGAGAGCAGAGCGCCGGTGTGACCCGCGGTGCCAGGCTGGGAAAGGCACGCTGAGCTATAAAAAGTCAATCCTGCCTGGTATTAGGGAAATTCCGTCTGGATTTGGAATTTCTATCCCCCCCACTTGGTTCCCCTTCCTGGCAGTGTGGCCCTGGGATACACAGTGCTCTGTATCTCCAGGTTTTAGCTGCTGTGTGACAGCTTAGGTGTGGGTTTGCTGTTGAAGGCAAAGTATTAGACACAAAACTGATGAGCAGAGGCTGCTTGTTTCAGGAAGGTGGCAGAGCAGTTCCCTTATTTCTGCCTCTCCTGGATGTTATTTTTTCCTTGCTTGGATGATGGTCCATCCTTCAGTTGCAGTGTGTTTTTAAGGTCTTTCCTAAGGCATTTCTTTCTGCTTCACCCTGGTCCATTGTGTCCATGGTTGGCAGCCTGACAGAGCAGCAGCAGCAGAACAGACACACAGAAAATCAGTTGTTAGGTCAGACTTAATTTTTACACTGTCTTACAGGAATGCTCCCTGTGCCCTGGCCGTGGACTAAGGATGGCCACCATTGTGCCTTCCCATTTTCTTACAGGAATGTGTATTGGGAATTAATTTGGACATCTTTCTGCAAAGAAGCATCTCATGACCTGAGTCCGTGGCTGGGTTAATCCACTCCAGCTCTGCATGGAGTTGGGTGACTGCCTTGGAGCAATTTACATGGCATTTAGTGGAGAGGGACAGGAATGTCCTGTCAGGACACAGAGGACAATCTTGGTGCTAACGGAGCAGCCCCAGGTAAGCATCTCACGAGGAGGTGTCTGGATTTAGCTGCTGGCAGTTTGCTGAGATGAATCACATCTCACATTTCAATTTCTTGGGCTGGGCTGAGCCCCCCTTCGTGCACTGCTGCCAAGAACACCCCCAGCCCCACGATGCCCACTGTGTGTGCCTGACCAACCCTGAGGGGGAACAGGCAACCAAACCTGGCTGTAAAACCTGGGTGCTGCTTTACCCAGTTTGTGTTACCTTCTGTAGGTGCCGTTTGATACTAAAAGGACTCCGAAACTGCTTTTACACGTTAGGTGCTTTCCCTGCTCTGTGCTGGGAGTCTCTCATTCAGCCCAGTTCTCAGACACAGTGAGAACAAGGAGTGATACTCTGTGAGTAAACTTTCCAGTGGTGTGTCTTAGTGAGCTTTCCAGTTCTCACCTTTTCTGGTGTAAATGGCGCTTTGCAGTTCAGGAAAGCAACGACATTGCCCAGCTGCTTGTGGAGGGCTTGGTCCTGTAGTGCTCTTTATCTCCAGGGAACTTCCAGGCTTGTATCTCTCTTCTTCCCACAACAGCATTTACCACTAATAGATCAGAACTTGATTTCCTACTGTGAGCATGTAGGGATGTCCTGTGCCATTCCTACCCCTGTTGTCCTGTTTTCTCCTTTTACCATGAATTTTATCCTCTGCTTGAAGATAAAATCACTGTCTAAACCTCTCTTTCCCATTTCACTTCCAAAAACTGCAGTTTGCTCAGAATCCTGCATTAATGTGCCAGTCCCGCAGCAATTTTATGGTTGATGGTTCATATAATGGCTTGTTGCTTTATTATATCAAGATTTTCTATGTGTGCTGTTCCAGGCGTCCCAGAGTGGGGGACTAATTGCTGTGAAAATATTCCTTCCAGAGTCATGCAAGAAAGAGGTTGTATCTGTTGCTTATGGGATCTCCAAGTCCTGTCCTTCCCAGCAGAGATAAAACCCTGTAGCTGGACAGCTGGAATGTGGAGCTTGCCAGTTTTCAGGGCAGCTCATTCCTGGCTGCAGTTTTTCATATCAATGTGGTTGCTAAACCCTCCAGACACTCAGTGTGTCCAGGAGGCCAAATGCTTTCCTGTGCTGCCTGTTCAAACCAATGCCCAGTTGACCTTTCGGTGGTTTTGGTCTTCTGAAAAGCCACCTTGGTCTCAGTGTCTGTTTCACCAGTGCCTTTTCGTGTGGATGAATTCTCCTGGATCCTCACCACCCAGCCCCCAAATCTGCACTGCTCCTTGGAGCTGTTCCTGCTCTGGTTCTTCCAGTGGTACCCTGATGGCAGCAAATACTCCCAGCATTGGCCCCAGTTGCATTTGTTTACCCCTTTCCAACCCTCTGTGGGCAAGGGGGTGATCCCACAGAGTGCCCAGGCACTGCTATGATTGACTTCTCAAGAAAACAGACGTCATGATAACTTTTTCAGTCCTCTCAAGCCTCTACCAGCACCCAGGAGCAACAGTGGTGATGCTCTCACCAAGCCAACGGCTTGGGTGGGTGAGTAGGTGTGTGGGTGGATTTGCAGAGATCTGAGTGGTGACACATAAGTGGATTTCTGTCATGTTCCCCCTCTGTGGCCTCATGAGTGTTGGTTTTGGTTAATTTGTCCATGGCCAGGATTCAGTAAGGGCTTGGTCTGGGTTTTGGAAAAAATTCTCCACGTTCCTTCTCTGCTGCCTGTTCCCCTGTTGGCTGGGGGAAGGAGACTCCCCACAGATGAGGTTTTGCAGTGCAAGGAGTGCAGGTCACTGCTGGTCCCTGCCATGGCTCAGTGTGCTCTTCTCCTCAGGGTGAGAGCAGCTCCTGTCCTCGCTCAGCGGGACAGGAACCCGAGGCCCTGTAAGGAAGCCGGGGTGTTTGGATGGCACACGCTCCTTTGCGAGCACCCTCAAAGGATGTTTGTCAAACCAGTTGCCTCCTGGATCTTTTGACTCGCTGCCTTTGTGTGGTTTGAAGGAACATCTTATCAGCTTCATCTCCCTGCTCTTCTCAGCGCACTTGCTGGGTGGTAAACACACGCAGGCTGAAGTTTGAATCTTGAAAATCTCGGGTTCCTCCCCTCGTTGCCCCGATTTCTACAAAGGCTTCCTCCACCTGCTCCCTCCCTTGGCTCAGAGTTTCTATCTTTGGCTCCCCTGTGGGGTGTAGAGGAGGCAGTAAAATCTTGCAAGTAAAGGGTAGTTGAAAACCAAGATTTCTCCTGTAATCGAAGAAAAACAGCCACTTTCGCTGGAGGAGCAGGTACCACATGTGCCCGTGCTCCACTGTGTGGCGTATCCAGCTCCTCCACTGCAGTGAGGATGCATCTCCTAAAGCTCCCTTCCTGCCTGTTCCCCACTGCCCCTCTGGAGTATGAAATGGAGGAGGCAGAAAGCTGAGGTGTAGCTCAAAGGAGATGCCCTTGCTGGGGAGCTTATGTGAGAATCTGACCCTGAAAAAAGCTCTGCTTAGAATCCCTTTGCTTTGATTCCAAATTAAGGGGTTTTCCTTCTGTTGTAGCATCAGCCCAAGCTCTTCTTTTCTTTAGCCTCTTACCCTTGTCTCCCCAGTGCCCTAAGCCCACGTTCTGAGTCACGTCCTGGCACCAACCTGGGATTTGGTGTCTCAATGAGACAGTTTGTGTCCCTCCACCAGCTGTCAGTGCCAGCAAACCTGGAGCTCTTTCCCTCTGTTCCCATCTAATGGTGGTTTTCCTGGACCCCACTGCTATAGGAGGAGATCAGAGAAGTCCTTTGGATGCTGAAGATAGGACTCATGTGGACCTTAATACAAGAAAAGTGTTTCTCCTTGCTCTAAAGGCTGTCAGGGGCCATGTCCCAGCCGTGTGGGGGCTGCTGATGTCATCTTCTCAACTTGGCTGTGCAGAGGGACCTCCTGGGCAAGAAGAAGTTGATGTGTTCTCTGCTCTGATACTAAGCTGGAGAAAAGCCATGGAAGGGAAAGGTCCCAGGACAGTGAAGGCAAGTGGGGGAACCAGTGTGTCCCAGCTGAGTGGAAAGTCCCTGTGATGGAGCTGTGACACCCTGAGGGATTCCCATGACCTCAGCAGGAAAATACATTCTATTTTGTCGGTAGTTTTTCATGGGTTTTAAAAACTTAGGCATTTCTTCAAACCTTGTGCCTCAAAGCAGGACAAGTGAAAATCTGAAAGCAATGATCAGCAAGTTCCTTCATCCCACCAAGGGGTAAATGTTTATTTGTTTGGTGTTAGTTAACAGGATCATTGTGGTTTACTTGTTCACCTTTGTAACAGGGACAAAGGAAGCCTCTTAACTAAACAATCTTGGATGGAATTTCCCCCAAAATCCTGCATTTATGCAAGAACAATTTTCACAAATACTCTTTAGATACTTTCCAAACTGAGCTTCAGTGTGTTATGCTGTTTCTCACTCACTTTAATCAGTGGGGTTTTTTATCTGCTTAGAAATTTTTCAGGTGTTTTTTGGGCACTCAAAAAACAACTCAAAACACTTCAGAGGAGGGGGTGGGTTCATCTTTGTCCCATGCCCACAGCGTGGTGAATCATTGGCCATTTGGTGAAAACAGGGCAAAACCTTGAGAGGCAAATTGGTTTCTCTCAGAACATGGGGCTGTTAAAAACAGGGAGCTTAAATGTTGTCACTTCTGTGGCTGAGGAGGCTGTAACATCACTGGCATGATGTGATAGGAAGCACAGCAAGCCTTGCTCTCTGCCTGCCTCGCCCTGGGCTGTCTGTGATCCAGGGATGTGCACTGGTGTGTTCAGCTTGCTTGGTCAGCTGTGTTTGGACCAGAGCAGTGTGAAGCAGTGGGGATTCTGTCTAGGTGAGATCTGACCTGGTTCTTGTGAGGAGTCCAGTCCTTTCTGACCATGCTGATCCTGCAGGTGGCAGGAGGGTGGCATGGAGTATAAGGAACATGCGTGGAGAGCTGGAGATTTGCCTTCTGCTCCCAGCTGTGCCACCAGTTGCTGTGGGACAGAAGAAGGATTGCTTAACTCATCCAAACATTGCCTTCTCTGCTTCTTCAGTGGTGACTGCATGGTTTGCACAGTGTTTGGAGGCTGCTTTTAAGGTGCAGTTGCTGGAGAATAGAAACCAACCTCAGACACTGGGGAACATCAAAGGCTTGAAATCCCAAGCTTGATTTTGTAGGGCTGGGGTCTGGTGCATGAACAAGGTGTGTGGTGGGATAAAGCCCTTTTGCTTACTTTCCTCAACTCTTGCCTACACTGTGCAGAGCAGGAGGGGCATTTGACCTGGGCACATTTTTCCATATGCAATATCACAGAATTATTCAGAGTGGAAAAGACCTCCAAGATCATCGAATCCAGCCTTTGACCAATCATCACCTGGTCAATTAGACCAGAGCACTGAGTGCCACATCCACTTGTTTCTTGAACACCTCCAGGGATGGGGACTCCACCACCTCCCTGAGCAGCCCCTTCCAATGCCTGAAGGGGATCCAATGCCCTTTCCTTGAAGAAATTCTTCCTGATGTCCAACCTGATATGCTCGTGGTTAATACCTTGTGCAAGGGCAATGCCTGAGGATGTTTCCCACAACTGCTGTGGTGTCTCCTCTTTTCCTGTCTCCTGGGAGCAGTATCTCACAGGGGCTGGACAGATGTGTGGACACCAGGTTGTGCTGCCAGCAGAGCTGCTGTCAGGAGAGTTGTCACAATCTCATACTGGAAGTGTCTCCCTGGTGTTTTGTCTCAGTTGATCCATCCTTTCTCCCTTCCCTGGGTGGTGGTTGTGCTCTTCTGCTGGGAGTCCAGTTGGGAGAAGAGGATGAAGGGGCAGGTTTTTTTTTTAACCTGCAGAGTTGCTCAACGCCCTCATAAAAAGCAAAACATTGATCCAAAACCTTGACCTCAACACTTGTTTTTCTTCGTGTTCTTGAGATGCTTAACAGGGCTTCTTAGAAAGTCAGATTACATCCTCCAGTACTGTCCCTTGCCTTGTCATCTCATTCAGCGTGGGTGGGAAGGAAGGCAGAGTTGGGGGAATACACAGCAGAAAAGGTTGCAGAGTTCCTGCTCAGCTGTGGTGGACAAATGGAGTCCTCTCCCATGAAAAATGCTTCCATAAGCACTGCCTTGGGAGAGGAGGGTTAGATTCATGTGTGGTCTGTGCCACACCAGGAAAAAAAACAAACAAACAACACAAGTCTGTGTTTTGTGTTTTGAAAGTTGTGGTAATACCTTGGTTATATTTTGTCCTTGAATTCCCTGCCTGTTGTGTGCTGGCACACGAGAGGCTGTGGGAAGGGATGGCTGGGCTGGTGTGGGGTGAGGAGTGTGTTCCCCTCCGGGGACTGAGCTGTGCCCTAAAACGAGCTGACGTGCAGGGAGAGGTGTTTTTTTGTGAGCTGGGTGTTGTAAGGGGTGCCTGTGAGTCACCCTGTGCTCGTAGTCACCGTTTTGCTCTTGCCACAGGCTGTGACCGAGGTGCTGGCGTGCGATCCCCCGCTCGTTCAGCCCGCGGCACCGCCTTCCTCATGCGCGCACGTGGATGGACAAAGCTTATGGTGAAGACCAAAATAACAGGCTGTGGCAGTGGGACACAAGAGGCAGGAGCCCATGAGCCTCTTTGGGGTGAAAAAGAGAACTTCTTTTGGCAGGTCAGTGGCGGTTCTTGTGTGTTTGCTCTCACCTGTTTGGAGCTGTTGGTGGATTCTCTCCAGGACAGGGGGCAAGGCTGGAGCCAACCTCCCCCACTGTCTGGGCTCCTGGGGAGTCCCAATAGCCAGGCACAGCTTTCCTGAGCTCTTTTTGGGGATTTGCTGGGAATTAAATGTGAGTGGAGGTGCACCGAGCATGGAGGACCATGGAGCCTTTGCTGAGATCACAGTGACTTTGGTTCCTTCCAGGGCAGAGATGTGGAGCTGTGATGTGTGCAGCCACCACTGAATACTGAGCACCAAACACTGACCAAATAAGCAGAGAACTGAGAATTTGGGGTAGCTGTGGGAACTATATAGGTGTGTGACATTGGTACAGGAGTGTTCTGTCCAGAGTGAAAGCAAAGACCTCCTTGGCAGGTGGACTTTGTAGTATTGGAAGGTTTTATTTCTTCTTCCTGGATTATGTTTGTGCATTTTTGTTGCCTCTAACCAAGAGGCAAAGAGTCTGTGGGATGAACTCATGTCTGTGCTTTGGGAGAGGAGGGACACCTGCCCCAGGGTCCCTCTGGACTCCAGGGCTGGCACTGCAGGGGAGGAGGGAATCTCCTCCCGGTCATCTCTTTGATTGCTCCTGGCCAGGCAGATCTGAGCAGTAAATCCTCTGGCCAAGTGGCTTTTATGTTCAAGACCTCCCAGGCAGATGCATTTGAGTTGGGTGGGATAAAATCTTCCTCCCCCAGCCCAGGGTTTCAGGTTGCATCCTGGGCTGTGGAGGAGAGGCGGGATGTGACAGGGCTGCAGCCCCACAATCTGCAATCCCTGTTTCACAATGTCCTCGGATGTTGGGGCTGACGTCCCCTTTGGGTTTTCCTGCATTGCCACAAAGGCACGTGGACCTTTTCTTCACATTGGTGCGTGGCAGCAAGGTGACAGTGCTGGTGGCTTCCCTGGCCACTTGGAGTGTGTTTGTGACCATTGTCAGCGGACACTAGAGGCGTCAAGGACAATCCATGCCTAATGCAAGGAGTAGAAGTGTGGATTCTGCTGCCATCTTTTCTGGGTTGGACCAGATGATCTTTTGAGATCACTCCCAGCCTGGACTGTTCCAGGATTCCCATTTGAGCTGTAATCTCTTGCAGTGTTATCTTTGAAGGAGGTTAACCCACGATTACCTCCTCACCACAGACACGTAAGCGAGACTCGTTCTGCCCTGCAGACGGAAGTTGTGAGAAGGCAGAGATGTCTGCAGTAGGTTTGGGGTGACACGAGGCAGTGATGGGGTGGTGATTCACCAGGAGCCCCTTGTCTGCACTGCAGCTGAAGCATGGCAGTGCTCCCTTCCTCGCACTTCAGTAAGGACACTGTATACAGTACTAACCTTCCTGCTTCTTCCTCTCCAGGAGATGAATTAAAATGCAGCACACCACGTGCACAGAGGACAGGATCTACCACGCACTGGAAAGATGTCTACATGGGCTTAGCAGAGATGCTGTCTCCAGCAGATGGGCTGGTAGGTGACCTGTTAACCATGAGCTTGTTCTTCTGTCTCTGTGTGATCTGCTGACCTACCTGGGCTCCTGGGTAAGAGAGCTGCTGGTGCTACTGGAGGTTTGCAGGCATTTTTCCCTTCCAATGCTCCAAGTTATATGCGGGATCCAACCTTCCCGAGCCTCTTGCTGTAGTAGGATGATGTTCCAAGACATTGAACAAGTCGTGTTAGGTCTTACCTGTGTAAAGGCTCAGAGGGAAGTCGTGCATGTTGCCAGCTGTCCATGCGTGAGCAGAGAGAGGAGGAGTCTTTGCTCACCACGAGGAAAGACTCCTTTGTGCAACCAGCCAGCCTTGCTTGGATGCTCATAGACCCCAAACCCACGGGTGTGGTCTCTGTTGCATTGTCAGAAGCAGGCACAGAGATTTTTACTGGCTTGATTTAAACCTGGGTCTGACACCGTGGTGGCCGTAAAGAGGTGAGCCATGTGCACAGGGCTGCCAAGGGATTCAGGATGACAGTGGTGGGGGCAGAGCAGCAACGAGCAGAAGTAATTTTTGGATGTCATTTTGACCTTTCTTCCTCATGCTCGTGTTTGTGAGCTGCAATTAAATCACTCCTAAATCCTCTTACGCATCAAAGAATTGAAACGAATTTGGGGGGCTGTCAAGTTCAGATTCCTTTTTGTCTTTGCAGTTCTTTCAACCCTTTCTGCTTTTCTTTTTACCTGTAAGTCAACAAAGAGGTGAAAACAGTGCTGCCAAATACCAGAATAATCCCTTCTGCTGTGCCCATTTCCTCACACCCAGTTTAGCAGTGCTAGGTGATGCTGTAGCATCACCTGAGGTCTTGGTTCGTGCAGTTATGACCAAGACTCCTGTGCCCTTTTCATCTCCCCGTGCTCTGGGAGCCAGGCCCTGAAGTGTGACCTACATTCCCGGTTCCTGGAAGCGCGACCTCGCGCTTGGCACCGTGACAGCGCGTGTCCCAAGGAGTCCCATCTCGCCCAGCGAGTCATTGTGCTCCTGCAGAACTCACCTCTTCCTGTAATTACAACTAATCAATTCCTGTGTCACTCACAAGCTCCTAATCCCAGCCCCTCAGAGCTGGTGTTCGAGTTAGGGAAGCCTTTAAACAACGACTTTGTAATTTTTCTGGCTCGTTAGCCAAGACCAGACTGTGCAGGGCGGGGGCTGGGGGTGGTGGGCTCTGCTGGAGGCAGCTGTGCTGCCCAGGGATTCCTCAGTCCTAATGATTTCCCCCCATCTCTCCGCCTGCTGGTTCTCAGCGCCCTTCGTGTGGGTTTTGCGGGGTTTGGCAGAATGACCTGGCATTCCTGGGAGAATCTCAGGCGTGTTGCACATCAGAAGGTCCCCTTTCATGGAAGGCATCTGTGCTCTTGCCAGCAATCTCCAGCGTGACCAGCGCTCCCCGTTTCCGCTCCGGCGGTGGGTGGGTGTTAATGGCTCTGCTGTGCCCTGGCCCAGGTTCTGCTGCTGGGGAGCCCCCAGGGCAACCCCTCCAGGGCCTTCCCGTGGGGGCTGTCCTCAGTTTTAATGTGCTGCTCTTTCACATCCTACCCCCTTGCAGTCGGAGTAGGAATTATTTGCAGTAACACGTACGGTTTAGGGAAAACAGAGCACAGTGCACCCACACCCCATAGCAGGGCATCCTATCGCTTTCAGAAACAGAGCAGAAATATTTTCACATCCTTCTGCCTTCCCCATGTTACAAGCAACAGTTTCATTATCCCTGTTCTGTGTCAGATCCAGGCTGTTATTTCTGGCAGGGTTGTTCCTCATGTAGTCAGTGAATCCTTCTATCTTGTTCTTAGCTGGGCCGTAACCTTCTCCTTTCTCATTTTTAACTTCTTGCATCACTTCTATTTCCCAATTTATTTGCTTTCCCCTCCTTTTTACCATTTCCATACACCAAAATAGCACACACCCCATTGCAGCTCTTAGGGCTGAGGCCTTGCTAGGGTTTTGTTAATTATTAAATTATTTAGTGCTTTATTTTTACGTTGCTCCAGAGTGGGTGAGTAATCGTTTCCAACACGTTGTTTCCCCCCTGCGTAAGTGACTGAGTAGCTGAGGTGTGTGAAGTCAGCAAAGAGGAGAAGTTGTGAATCTTTGGCCATCCCAGATTTATACTCTGGATGAGCCCATGGCCAGCTCTGAGGTCTAAATAGAAGATCTTTCTGCAGAGTTTATTGGAGGAACCAAATTTAAAATGAGTTGTCTGTGACTCAAAAATCCCGGTTAGAAAAGTGCTTGGAAGGACAATCTCCATTTCCTCATGGAGACCCCATTCAGGGTTTGCCTGGCTTCATGTGGCTGGAGAAAGACTGTAGCCAAATTAGTGTGATAAAGGAAGAAATATATTTTACTTCTTGCTGGTGAGCAGAGAAACAGGGAGCTTTTGGTGAGGGAAAGGCCTGGGCTTGGGTCTGGCTGCTGGCACTGCTGGGGATGCCATGGTAGAAATCAGAGGTGAGAGAGAGGCCAGAGGATTGTGGTGGATGGGAGGGCAGCCCAGTGCCTGGAAGAAGCACTGGGATCTGCTGGGAAGGAGCTGTTTGGTATCTACCACAGGGCTCTACATGGGTCAGAGAGGATGAAGGATGCTGGTGAGGGAGAGTAGATGAAGGTCACTGGTGAACTGGACAATGTCTCACACGGTGCCCAGAAATTCAGTGTGCTCAGCTCTGAAAAAGAGAAACTTAAGATCCTGTTCCATTGCATCTAAATACCCTCCTGGGGAAGGACCAGTCTGGTGTGGGGCTCCTCCAGCTTAGTCACTGAGTAGTGAAATGCAGTGTCTGAAAAACTTCCAGCTCAGGGTGCAGAACTATGGTTACTGGTTACTAAACCTGGCAAACTTTAACCTTTGAGCTGATTTCTCCAGACTTGTTGTGGGTTTTCTTGCCAAAATCACTGCCCAGAGTGGAAGTGCTTGGAATGGCTCCAGCCCCTGTACCTTGCTGCTGGATATCCATATTCCATATCTAAGCATCTACTTGGATATGGAAGCTGTGGGTTGGGTTGCTGTGCAGTGCAGGATGCATTCCAAGGGTTGGATTGCAAGGCTGCATTGGCTGCAAGGCTTGGACTGTCCCTTGCCCTTTGGAAACCTCCAACCCCTCTTTACAAACTGCTGTGAGCTGACCCTTCCTCTGGGCAGTCCCTTGGAGGAGCCACCTCCTTCTGGGATGGACATAGGTGAAATGGTGGGAGAGGGTCTGGGGGAGAGGGGAGATGAATCTGCTTGCTTTTCACTCCCTCCAGCTGTGTCACTTCGAACAGCACCAGCACTGATGCCCAGCCCAGGCGCTGTGGGCAGTCTGGGCATGATTTGGTATTTCTGCTTTATTTCTTTCCTTTATCCCGCTTGACGGTTGCCCACTACAAAGAGCGGCGGAGGGGAAATGCCACCCCCTGCACGAGGCCAGGAAGGAGCTACTCTGGGAGGAGGAGGAGGAAGAGGGCATCTCGGTGCAATTCTCAGAAAAGAAGTGGCAAAGCCTCATCCTTCCGAGGCCGCCCACGGGGCCGCTGCTGCCACTGGCACCGATAGCGATCAGAGCGCGAGCGGGTGCTGTGCCCAGGCTCCCTCCCGGCACAGGGGGCTCGTGCAGCCCCTGCCCAGCACCCCATCCCTGCTTGGAGGCTTTGCTGTGGTCTTTGCCCTCCCAAAGGGAGGTTTTTCTTTGGGTCTGTGTCCTGCTGGGCTCAGTGGAATCGCGCTGTGTTGGATGCTGGGATAAGCACGGCTTAGTCCTGCTTTTGCTGCAGCTCTGCCTGCTGCATCTCCCAGCTGGGGATGTGATGTGTTCTGGGCTGCCTGTGTCACTGGCAGATAAATCTGACTCATTTTCCATGTATTAAGTAAAAATAAATAGTGCTGGGTCACTGGTTCAGTGAAGCAAAACCAGATGCATGAGCATGAGGGCAGGGTGGATGTCAGCAGCTTTTAGCTGTGAGGCTTCTCACTGCCCTGCTGGGAGGTCTCCTGTGCCTCTTGAGACAAATTCTTTGGATTTAGGGGCTGGAAGGTGGAGTTCTGGTTTGTGCTGCCTATACAAAGGGCATCTATAATGCTGATCTGGACACCTCTGGAGCCATGGACTGCTCTCCTCTGAGGGGTTTGTGAGGGTGATTTTACTTCCCACTTCCTTCAGCCAAGAGGCTCCTTTCTGAGCTCTGCAAACCCTGCCTTGCCATGGGCTTGGGTGGGTGAGGTGAAGTGTTTCCCTCCAACATAGAACTTCCCAGACCTGGCACAGCTGGATAGCCTGGGGGTGATGGGGAACTCAGCTCCTGCTTGCAGCGATGGCCAGGAGCATCCTTGCACTCGCCCTGGGGACTCCCCAACCTTGCATCCTCCACACAGACTTGGGGCCTCCCTAGTGAGAAATGTTTTTTGGTAATTAAAAAGCAAGCGCAGAGTTCAGGGGAAAGCCTGGTTCAAGCTCCCCAGATGCCCTCTGTGCACATCTACCCTTGTCCACCCCGGGACAGGGAGGGTGCCCAGCATGGTCTGGTGCTGCTGGGTTTGAGCACACCTGGCACAGTGGGATGGACTGAGCTTGTCTTTGTGCTAGCACTGCTCTGGCCTGGTGTAAAACATCACTGCTGAGTTGTCCCTGTGGTGGTTGTGCCTGGCCCTTTGTGGTGAGACAATTCAGTGTTGCAGCAGAGCAGCAGTGTAACATCTGCTGGGGCGTGTTGAGGTGAGGGGTGGCTGCAAATAAACCTGTCTGGAAACCTTCTCACCTGGCTGCAGCCTCTCCCTGGCCTGGGAATAAACCAAGTGCTGCTCTGCAGTTCATGAAGTCCTTGAGTGCCACCACAGCCCCAGCTGTGTCCCACAGGGACACAGGACATCTGCAGAGGGACAGAGAGAGCTTCTTTCTGATGTTAAAGTTACCTTAGGCTTTTGTCCCTGTGCACATTAAGAACATCTCCCTCCCTGCCCAATAACCTTTCTGGTCTGGGTGCAGGGGATGTGGTTGCAGGGACTAACTCTGTTCTCAGAAAAGTGGGGAAGTGGATGATTGTGATCTCCACTATGAGAGAAGGGAAGGGAATTCCCACCAGGTCTGGATCCCTGTCCTGATGGTGCCGGACACTTCACTTTGCTGTGTGGTCTTTGTTTATTGTGTGCAGGATTTCCGAGCTGCATTTTGTGCTTGAGACTATTTTGGCAAGGGTACAGCTGTTATGGTGTGTCTCTGGTTAATGCAGCTGTGCCAGATTTAGGAGCTTGGGTTGTGGCAGCCTGCTGCTACCCCAGGGTAATCCCAGAGCCTTGCTATGTCCATGAGTTAAACAGAAATTTGATTATAGCAGTATCATTCAAATATACCTGATTGTATCATGGAGCTTCAGCTCATAGCTCCTGTGGAAGACCCAAAAATGGGAGAGAAGACCTCAGGTTCTGAATCACAGGATATGCTGTGTTGGAAAGGCACCACAAGGATTGAGTCCAACTCCTGGCCCTGCACAGGACACTCCAATAACCCCCCCCCATTCAAACCTTCCTGGAGCTCTGGCAGCCTTGGGGCTGTGCCCACTGCCCTGGGGAGCCTGTTCAGTGCCCAACCAGCCTCTGGGGAAAGAACCTTTTCCTAATACCCAGCCTGATCCTACCCAGACACAGCTCCAGCTGTCTCCTCTTATGTTAGTTCCTTTATGCTGTGTTTGTAAGATACCTCCATTGAGCCTTGCCCCTGCTCCCTGCCCATCCTCCCATCCTCCCCACAGTGGGTTTGCCCCAGTTTCCCCAGGGGAAGTAGCCCAGTGCCTCTCCCTCTGCCCCATTCAGCACAAATGACGCCGTGAGCCGCTGCCACCGCAGTTTCCTCCTCCCTCGCTGCAAGTGAGAGGAAGGAAAGAGCCCACGCCGTGCTGGGCTGTTGGTGTTTGTGGTTATGGTCGTGCAGGATGCGGTGTTCTCCTCACTGGGAGATGCTCCCCAACGAGATCAGCCCCACCACTGTCATGGGTCCTGCTCCCCATGCCCAGGCTTTGCCCTTGGCCGTGTAGCAGGACCAGGCTCTCACAGGTGAAAGAACCATGGAATGGTTTGGGTTGGGAGGGACCTTAAAGCTCTTCTCATTCCACCCCCTGCCACGGGCAGGGACACCTTCCACTAGCACAGGTTGCTCCAAGCCCCATCCAACCTGGCCTTGGACACTCCCAGGGATGGGGCAGCCACAGCTTCTCTGGGCAACCTGTGCCAGGGCCTCATCACCCTCACAGGGAAGAATTTCTTCCCAATATCCCACCTAACCCTGCCCTCTGGCAGTGGGAAGCCATTCCCTCTTGTCCTGTCACTCCAGGCCCTTGTCCAAAGTCCCTCTCCAGCTCTCTTGGAGCCCCTTTAGGCACTGGAAGGGGCTCTAAGATAAATTATCCTCCCAGCTGGAGCAGAATGGGTTTTTTCGAGGCACCACGTGAGCCCAGTGACTTCTTGTCGAGGTCAGCAAAGCTCCCGGCGGCTCTGACCACTTCTGCTGGACCAGTTGCTTACTTAGCTATCTCCCAGGTGCAGGAGCTCTCCCTGGAGGATGCCACACTCTGGGACACTACTGATTTATTTGGGCAACCTGCCAGAGTCATCCCAGGTGGATCCATGGCTTTGTGGCATCCGCTGGTTTATGGAAGTGACTCAAAGGAAAACTGGAGCATTGCTGAATTCCTGGGTCACTGTGACTGTTCCCTCACTGACAACATATCACAGGATCTTGGTGGGTGTCAGCAAACCCAGTAAGATACTGGGAGTAGCAGAGGCAAATTAGAAAGTGCATCTGAGCTGCTTGGAAACTTTCCAGGGGGATCTTTCTCCGCTGGAAAATGTTGATTCATTGAAAGTAAAAAGTTGTGTGGCAGCCCAGGGGCTTTCCCTGGGGGAAGTCTCCTGCCCTGTTAATTAATCTACAAGCCTGGCAGAAAGCCATAGAAATAGAGCATGTCCTGGTGAGCAAACACTTGTTCACAAGTCTGGTTTTGCAACCTCAGCACCAGTTTTGCTTGTCTTGACATTGGTCTTCTCCCACTGGGCCATGTCACCCTCTCCCCTGGTTTAAATTCCTCTTGCTTAGCACCTAGAAGGTGTGTAAAGGTATTTTTATGACGTGTCTGTGTTTCATGAATCTGTAGCCTCTGCAGTTGGGAATAATGTTTGAGGGCCAGACAGTGTGATCTGTAGGTTTGTGCTGAACTGCTGTCCCCTGCCAGCTCATGGCGTTCTCTTCCCCACTCTGGCTTGGGTTGGTGTTTACGTCCTGTGCTACTTCATAGACCGTGTGAGTGAAATCCATCTGATTTATATTTATTTTTCCTCTCTGATCTTTAGCACCTCTTCTCTGCAGTGAGAGATGCTCTGTTAATTTTGGTTTCTCTTTTGGGCTGAGACTGGGAGAGCCCCAGTTCCAGCCCCCCCTGAACTGTGCCGTGGGCTGCAGGTGAGCTGTGTAATGTCCACCTGCATCCCCTTCTGCCAAAAAAATCCATAGCAATGCAGGATGGGGGAGATGCTAAGATGGACCTTTCCCAGGTATTTATTGTGCAGTTTGCTTGAAGTTTCCCCGTAACTTTTCTCCCTGGGGCTGTGTGGGGTTCCCGGGTCCCTGGGAAGGAGGAGGAGGAGGAGGGGAGGAGGGGGTGCTGCTCCCTCCTTGCCCTGCAGCTCCTGGACTGCCCGCGGCCAGCAAGCACCGCCTCCTCCCCTGGGAAGTGGGGCCGGGATGAATGGGGACGCCTGGCAGCCTTCACACCGATCATTTCCTCTAAGGCCATCTGGGAGGTGGCCCTGACCGCTGAGGAGAACCTCGGGAAACACCTTGGGCCATTGTCACCACTCAGATCCCAGCAGATGTCTGGGGGGGGAAGGGGCTCGGGGGGTTTCAATTGGCTGGGGTGAAGGACCCACCATCCCTTTGCATGGCAATTCTCTTCTTTCACTCTGGCTAATCCTCTGGTGGGGTTTTAACAGATTTAATGAAAATTTGAAGGTGCCAAGAGATGGCTTAAATGCTGGACAGGCTTGACAGCAACCCAGATATGAGCTCTGCTGTGGTGCTGCTGTGTTGGTGCATCTCCAGGGCGTGGGGAAGCTGGGTGGCTGTGCTGCAGCTGGAGGGGATTGAATATCTGCTGACAGGAGGCTGAATTTGGCAGGATTTGAGTGAGTTTATAGTTGGGATTGTGCATCTGGTGTGTTTGATCCATGGGGCCGCAGGGCAAGGGGTCACACTGGTGGGTTGTCCGTGCCTGGGCAGAAGGAAGGTGGGTTCCACCCATGCCAGGCACATCCCTCTGGCCTCTGCACATGCATGGGGAAGGTCTGGCATGTCAACTACCCAGCTGGCACCTGGGCAGAGGCATCCAGCCAGCTGGATGTGTTGGGCTGTGAGGACACCAAGGTGCTCAGGTAGAAGCGGTGCTGCTTAGACAAGCTTCTTTTCTGTCTGAGGTTATGTCTGTCTGGAACAAGGGGGCGTGAGGTTTTCTCTTCTGCTGTAATCTGATGCCTGTGGTCAACACCTTCCTCCCTGACCCCTTCCCATTGTACATCCCTCCTGTGACCTTCTTGAATGGGGCTGTGAGTGACAGTGGCTCTGTGTCCCCCACAGCAGGGCTGTGCCTGAACTGCTGGAGCCTGCAGGAGCTGGTGAGCCGAGACGCCGGCAACTACCTCATCCTTGTGGAGAAGATCCTTGGCAAGACCAAAGAGGTGAGCTGGGAGGCCGTCAGGGAGGGCTGTGGGCTTTGAGACATTGTCAGCTCTGTGGCTTGCCCTAAGTGGAGCTTTGCTGAGCTTGCTGGGTGATTTTGGGTTGTGGTAAAGTATTGCCGGAGCACCAGGACTTGGGGTCAGGCGGTGCTGGGTCAGCAGGTACAGAACTCTGCTGGGAGTAATGCTGTGTGTCCCACATGAGAACTACAAGGAAAAAGCCCAGCTGTGGTATCTGTTCTTTGGGTAGCACTGCAGATCCACAGGGATGGGTTTTGACTTCCCCAAGTGCTGCTTGGGACACCATAGGGCTGCATGGATGGAGCCAGCCTTCCCCAGGCCTTCCCCAGCCATCAGCTGGGAGCTGCTAGTCCAGAGCAGAGCAAATTGAAAGTTTCCCATTGTTTTTGATGGAAACTTCTCTGTGTTCCTACCGGGCTTCCTGTGGAGCTGCGACACTGAGGGCCAGGGATGGGGTTTGCAGCCCAGCAGGTGACAGTGGGGTCAGGCACAGCAGGGAGGTGAAATGGCAGTGGGGCCAATCTGTTGACCTGCTGTGGTCCCATCATGTGCCAGAGAACCTCAAGGCATCGTTGGTTGAGCAGGGTCACCCCATGGCTGGGAAGGCCTTGGAGGAATCCCTTGATGTGGCAGGAAACAGTGACGTGTTTCCTAAATCCTCAGTACTGGGATTCATGTGATGGGGTAAATGCTGCCTTTCATTTTTTGGGGAAGAAAGGCTGCAGAGCTGATAGCAGTTAAGTTTAGCACAATTTGGTTAAATTAATTTACGTATTTTTGTAATGGTTGGAATTGATCTTGTTGCAGACAGTGGTTTATTAGGGTTTATTGTAAGGGTTTATTGCACTTTGTAATGTGCTCATGAACAAGGGGAGACTGTCTGCAAGGGTATCCTTGAGCTATCACTGTGTCCCTCGGTGAAATAGTTCTGTTGGGTGTTCCCTGGCAAAGCCTGGGATGGAAATACATGGATTTCACTGTGCTGCCCAGCTTTGCAAGCTGCTTGCAGGGGCTGGGCTGCCTCCTTGCCTCTCCTGGCTGCCTGCTTTGAGGCGCTTCCCTGGAATTTCATGGAACTGTGCAAGGACTGGGAACATCAAAGGGCTGGGAGCTTGGCCAGATCTGAGCAAAGGCAGAGCAGGAGGTTGTGCTTATCTGTCTGTCCCATTGGTGTGGATTAGTGGGGCTTTGGGGGTTGTTTTCCCGTCGGGATGAGGGAATTCGCTGGGCACTGTGATGTGGTGGTGCAGGTTGGGTGCTTGGCTTGCACCGCTGGGGAGTCCCCTGGTACCTCCAGGGATATTTTTGGGTGGTGCTCACACCAAACAGCCCAGCTCACCCTGCTGCCCTCGGGCTGTTCCCCACAGGTGCAGGAGAAGTGCGACTACGACCTGGTGATACCCCTGGCCCTGCTCTTCTACTCTGCTGTTCTCTACGTAAGTGCTGAGGCTGCTGCTTGGAGCCGGATCCCACCCTTGGGAAGGCCATGGAGCCACATGGAGGCAGTCACTGAAATAAGAGTGGTTTTGTCTGGAACACCACAGCCTGCTTTGATCAGTTCATCTCACAAAAAGATTCTGTACAAACCTGTAGGGATCAAGACCGTTGCACAAGCTGAGTGAAAAAAAAAAAAAAAAAATAAAAAGAGTTTCAGGATGTTTAAGCTATTTTTTAAAGGGTGGGCTAATCAGAAAGGGAGATGGACAATATCTCTATGCAGAGAAGGGAAACTTTTTCATTACCCTTTATACTTGTGCAAAATACATTGGCAGTGTGAATGAAAAGAAGGAGCGGGGCCTTCACAGGAAGTACTTTTTTTATGATTATTATTACTAGCACAATGCATTGTTATCCCAAGGAAATCATTGCTGCCAGATCCTGCAAAAGCACAGGCTGTAATGCAATTCATCTGTGTGTGTCTGGGGTGGTTAAAAAGGAATTTATATATAGGCTTTGGCACGTGAGCCACAGCCAGGAGGTTGGGAAGGTGCAGAGCAGAAGGAGCTTTCTTGGAGCTGTGCCCAGTGGGGATCCTTTGACCCTTCCTCGGGAGAAGATGGGGTGTCACAGGGTGAACCTCTGCTTTGCCTCTCCTCCTCCCACTTCCCGCCTAACCCCTGGAGGTTTTACACAGCACTTGTAGTTTGTGTCCTTGCTCCCTTTCTAACCGTGTCTCCCTGTTCCCTGTAGGCTCCTCACTTCCCGCCAGGCTCTGATCTGCTCCTGAAAGCTGCCAGTGTGTACCACAGCTTCCTGACCTGGCCTGTGCCCTACTGTGACATCTTCCGTGAGCTGCTCACCTTCATCAGCAATGAGCTGAGGGCCCCTGGTGAGCGTTCCTGCCCTGCTTCCCCAAAAAACACCCCCTGCCTGCACTGCCCATGTTTGCTCCCCGGGTGTTGCTGTCTCATTCCCCACTTGCTTCATGAATCCTGTGAGCATGGTACCCGCAGTTACCCTGGGCATCCCAAACCTCAGTTTTCCCAGGAGAGGTGAGGGCTCTGCCCTCCATCCTTGGCATGATATCACCTGGTGGTCCAGCACAGGGTGAGGCCAGACTCCCCTGGAGGAGCAGGGCAGGGTGATGGTTTTTGGTGGCTGCCAAGGTGGTGGGAACACCCTGGGGACTCCCAGCTCTGGCAATTAGCAAAATGGGTAACTATTTCCTGGCTGCCTTTCAGTCTGGTGGGTCTTTTCCATGGCAGAGCACGTGCTGGCTGCTCCCTCCCAGCCCTGGCCTTTTGTTTGAGATGCTCAGTGGTGCAACTGGGGTGATAACAGTGAGTCCATTCATCGGCATCAAGGTGGCTGGAGCCTCCGAGCCTGCCCTTGCGTGGAGATTTCCATAGGGCTGAGGGACTCCCTGGCTCGTTCTTTACAGCCCAGGCACTACCTTGTGATACAGCTCTGGCCACATCCAGCAGCAGCAGCAGTGCTCCCCTTAATTAAGGACTCCTCCTAGATGTCCTGTTGTTCCCAACGGAGCAGCTCTTCCAATTATTTCTAAAAGGCCCTTTTCCCTAATCTCCCGGGCTTTTGGTGGCTTTTGAAGAGCTGTTATCACACAGAGCAGATTCCAGCCCGTGTTTAATCCTGTGCAGGGCCATGGCAGCAAGACTGACTCTGAGGAGAGTTTGAGAGGCCTTGGAGGGGGGTGTGGGCTGGCGTTGGGGGTGTTCCCCACCCCCTCAGACTGGGAAGCTGCTTCAAAGAGCCCTGGTGAGGATGTGAAATGCAGGGTCTCTGTCATGGCAGCATCATCCTGTGAGATGGGAGCTTGTAGATGTAGGTGGGATGAAATGTGCTTTCAGTGGAACAAAAGCATGAAAAAACCCACCCAAATCCCTGAGCACTGTGAGCTCTGGAATGGCTGCCTTACCCCCAGCATAAATGGCCATGGCCACCAGCACAGATGTGAGGACACTCATCCCATGCTGCTGCAGCCGTGGGCTTCCCCAGCTCCTTCCTGGCCATTTATTGCTGTGATCCTGGTCAGGGCTGTTTCACACACTGCTGGAAAGCTCCAGAGCTGGGGAGGGGGCTGCTACACCCTGCTCTTGTGCCATCACCACCGTCACAGGTGCCCAGTGCTGTGTGAGCTGGGGACTTTGGTCCAAAACCTTTCCCCTCCTGTGAGCATGATGGATCCCCCACTCCTGCCAAGGATGCCATGTGGGAGGCAGTGGCTGCAGTGGCTGAGGAACCCAGTGCTGCTCCTCATTGTGGCCTCTCCCCTCAGCTGGAGCCAGAGCCAGCACCAGCAAGAGCGTGCCCTGTCCTGGTCAGCTGGCCAGGGCCTTGCAGGTTCTTACAGGCTTGTTGCACGGCCTCTGTGACCTGCTGCGAGGCTGAAGCAAAAGCTTTTTATTGAGATGAGGGTAAATATTAACTGAGAACAAGCTGTTGTCAATATTTGCCAAGAATGCAATAGCTTTGATCTGCTCACCGGGGCTGGTGCCCCTGCAAGAAGGGTGAACGCTGCTGTCATGGGGGGCCCTGTGTGATCAGCCTGAGCCCCCCCTGGGTGCTGCTCCCAGGCTGCTGAGCTGGGTTGGGATGTGGCTGCCTGCACTGATAAGGGGGCAGGATCTTGTTGATGCCATAAGATCTTTCCCAAGATGTGCCCCAATCCTACTGTTTGGGGGAGATGCTGGCTTTGCTGTTCCCACCCAGTGCAGATCCATCTGATGTCACCTGGTTTGGGTTCCCAATGGCATCCTGGGGATAATCCCAGGGAGGCATCCAGGGTTGTGGCTGCCCACACCAGCCTCTGCTGCTGGGGCCAGTCTGGGCTCCATCTCTGTGGGAGGGAAGGTGGCAGTGACCTCCTGTCCATAAGTGACATCAAGTGGTAAAAGCTGCTAAATATCCATGGAATTCCTATCCCACATTAGAAGTGGAGCAAAAGGGACTGAAGGTGGAGCAGTTCTCTGTCCCATCCTTACTTATTTTCCCATCACTCTGGGCTTTTACCCTTTACATCCCAAGCTTCCTTGCTCCTGGGCTGGTCCCTTTACACTGTGGCTGTGCCTTGTCTCTGTGAGGACTTTTGGTGGGGCCATTCCCATTCCAAGCAGCAACTCAGCCATGTCTGCACTACACTGGGAGGCAAAGTCAATGTGCTGCTGAGGCAGAACAGTCTGCAGTGGTTTCATTGCTCATGTCCTGTGCTCTCTCCCCAGGGATCACTTTCCAGAGGCTGGTGAGGACAGAGCAGGGGCTGCCTGTGAAGAACCACCAGAGTTCCACTGTGTGAGTGTGGCCATGGGCACTGCTGCTCCCCTCTGTGGCATCCCCACGGCCTGGCACTGAGCAGCATCTCAAAGGGGTCGTGGTGGGTGCTGGGGAGAAGGGCTGGATAGTTGGGCTGAGCTGTGGGAAGGGACAAGGAGAGTGGCTGTAGCATTTCCACAGCCATCGGACTGGGCCTGTGGGCTCCCCAGGCCAGTTATCCTGCAGGATTGCTTGACTCTAGGGCTGCAGATCTGGGTGACAACAACTGGGGAAGGCAAAGTTTCCTCCCCAGGGAGCTGCTAATCTCAGCACACATTGGAGAACAGCTGGGAAATGCTGTGATCTGTAGGTTTGGGAGCCACCACCCCAGCAGGGGTCAGAAGCAAGTCCATCCCAGTCCCAGTGCAGTGCTGAGTGAAAGCCTTGCAGCTCTGAGCACAAGTCAGACTTTGCTCCTTATTTGAGGGCTGAGCCTTTTTACCTACCACCTCATTTGTAAATAGGGAAAGGAGCCTGAGTGGTGTCTGCCATCCTGGCTCAGCCCCAGGGACAGTCCTTCAGGTACAGCCTCTCTGTGCAGGAGGAGTGTCCTCTTTTGGCTTGTCTGCTCATGCCATGCAGCCCTGGATCTGCACCCTTATCTCACCCAGCAGCACTGGGGTATTGGCTCTGTTTTCCTAAAGAGCCCTGAAAACCTGGCACAGGTCATAGAATCCTAAAATATCCTGTGTTGGAAAGGACCCACAAGGATCATCAAGTCCAGTCCTGAACTGTGGGCTTATTGTGCCCGTTGCCTGAGCTTTCTAGATCCAAGCACAGCCCAGCACGTCCTTAATTCAGAGCCCATTTTGCTCAGTGGACACTGAATGCTGTTGCCCGTGAACAGAAGTACATGCTGTCTGGGCTGCAGGTTTGGGAATTCAAAGCCTGTGGATGTTCATGTTGTGGTCTGGAGCAAAAATGCAGCTGAAGGATGTGGCTCTTCTCCTTAAAGCTTCTTCTCTGAGCTGCATCTTGCAGGAGGAAGGTGGTTCAGGGGCCTCTCTCATGTCCCACTTCATCCCATGTCCAGTTAGGGCAACTGGCTGCTGGGCTGGAGCCCTGTCTGGGCCTCACCAGCAGTCTCCAAGCCTGGCTGCCTGGCCTGACTGGTGTGCCCTTGTCCCCAGGACGGTGCTGCTGCTCAACCGCTCCGAGGTGCAGAGCGAGTTCCTCTCCATCGCCAAGAAGCTCAGTGCCAGTGAGCACCCCCAGCACGCCACACTCGTCCTGCTCCTCGGGCACCTCTACCAGGCCAACTTTGGCACCTGCTGTGACCTGGACAGCCTGCACCACCTCCTGAAGGTAGGCTGGGACAGCCCCGACTTTGGGGATGCCACTGAGAGTGGTTTCATGCAGTTGGCTGCTGGATTCCCTGAACAAAACAGCACATAATTGGCAAGAGAAAAGAAGTTTTGGTGACACTTCTTATAGGAAAAATACATGACTTTCACTTCTCAGGTCAGACCTGAGGTCTGCACTTGGGTTTTTTGAAGTGTGTGTGTGTGTGTGGGGTCACTTGCCTTTTACCCTGTTCCTCCCTTCTTCATCCCCAAGTGTAGAGAGGAAGGGTCCCTTGATTTGAAGTGCAGCAAAAGTGTTGGTTGACCAGAGAAAGACTTGGAGGAGAGGCAAAAAGCTGTGAAGAAAACCCCTTGGGTGTTTTCAAACAAGTTTTTATTTTCTTCGCTGAAGTTTTGGGGAACTCAAAAGGGAGTAGAGGGTGGTGGAGGGAGAGAATTACCCAGTCAGTGATCCTGCCCAAGGACCTGTGTGTTGCCTGAGTGGAGGAAACCCCTCAGTCTCTCACCTTGGCTCTGCTCCCCCAGTCCAAGACGCTGGAAGAGCTGTTGGAGATCTACTCCAGTGCCGCCGACGCGCAGGAGATCGCGGCCACCAGCAGCGACCCCGGGCTGGCCCGGGAGCGGCTCCAGGCTGTGCTCAGGGACATCGCTGGGGCTGCCTCCTTTCCTGCCATCACTGGTGAGAACCCGCCCCTGCCCCTCTTTTCTCCAGGGTTTGCTGCAGGCTCAGCCAGCCCCTGCAGCAGCACCAATGAGAATCTTGCACGAAGTTTCGACCGAGCAAAACAACTGCAACGAAAAAGCACCAACCCAGGTCCTGTTTGGTAACCACGCAATGAGCCAGAAAGGGTTTCATTAAAACAGCAACAAAACAAATTGTCCAGCCTGTAAGGCTGAGATGAAAACATTAAATCAGAAACTGCTGGTAGCTGTGATGTCTGACGGCTCTTAGGGGTGTGAAATGTCCCCTCGTCCCCTTTGCGTGTGACTGACATCACTGGTGTTCAGCATGACCTGGGCTGCCCAAAATGTGTGTGGGGGGTGGGTGGCATCTCCCACTGGCCAGGAGAGCTGGCAGAGGTGGTGTTGGGGGTCCTTGCAAATTAAGTCCTTTCCCTCCTCTCTTCCCAGGGGAGGCTCAGCCCCACAAGCTCCACACCATCCCCATCCCCACAGCTCGCTGCTACACGTACAGCTGGGACCAGGATAACTTTGGTAAGTGCAGGGGGTCCCCCCAGTCATCCCAGTGAGACCACAGCCCTCTGTTCCCCACTCCAGGGGTGGCTGAGCAGCGTTTCAGCTTGGCTGGGACTGCCACATCCAGCTGGGTGCATGATGGAGCTGATAACATATTGTTGGTGCCAGAGGGAGAAATGACCCCGTGGGTGCCAGTGTCCCCTGGATGGGACAGGATGTGGGTGACAGCTTGGGTGTGGTACCTGCTGTGATCCCAAGCAAAGCCCTTGTCCAAGCAGAGGGCACAGTACACTGGTGGCCCCAAATCAAGTTTTTCCAGAGACAAATCATGCAGGGCCTAATCTCCTGGGCAGGATTGTGCCTTGCATTAAGCTGGAATAGATTCATCACTCCCAAGTCCATGGGAACATTGGCAGGACAAGACCTTGTTTGGTAGGAAGCTCCTCTGCAAGGAGGAAACCTTACTTGTGCCCTGGAAATAATTATTGCTGGAAAAAACCGACTACACTGGGATACTGAGACTTTATGGGGTTGAGCCAGGTCAGACATGACAACTCTTCCCCCCTCAGCAGGATGGCCAAGGATTGGGTGCCTTTGCTTTGCTCTCAGCCCGGCCACAGCAGTTTTGGAGGGGAAGCAGTGGGTTCCCCTTCTGCCAAGCTGGTCTCTCCAGCTTCCCTATTCCTGGAAGACCTTGTGTGTTCCTGTGAATGTTCAGTGTTCATTGCCTGCTGGCCCCAGCAGGCTGGAGCAGAGCTCTGGCTCAGGCTTTGCAGTAAGTCCAGCCTTGCCAGGAAGCCACAGTGGGTCAGTTTGGGGTTTGATCAGCCGAGTACCTGGCTTTCCTCCTGCCCTTTGGTTAAACCTGGATCAGATTTGAGAGCATTGTGGAAGCTGTATAGGAAGGAAGCAGAACCCAAACAGGGTTCTCTCTTGGGGAGAGAAATATGTTTTGTTTTGCATTGCAACTGAGCACTTCATGAAAATCTGAAAACATTCAGGTGGAGGTTTCCAGCTCCTTGTTTGAAGCCATTCAGGATAGAGGAGAATACTGGCCGTGATGTAGTGGTGGTGTTGTCTGGGCCCATCACATCTGCAGTGGTTCTGCTGGAGCCCAGGGTGGACGTGATCTCCCTCTGGTTGCCTTTCAGATATCCTCAATGACATCCTCAGCAAGGAGTGCAGCGTTGTTGAGCCCATGGCCTCGGAGAACGAGGAGGAGGATGAAGAGGAGGAGGAGGAGGATGTGGAAACCGATGGCTGCTCCCCCGAGCGGGACTCGCTGCTTTCCCCCCTCTGTGCCATTTCCAGTGACTCCGTGTACTCTGTGCTGTCAGAGGAGGGATCTAAGCCCTCGCGAATGTCCCTCTTCACCTCCTCCAAGGACTCCATCTCGGAGCTGACGGTGGTCTCCAGGAAGTCCCTGAAGTCGTTCGTCTCCAGCCTGAAGGACTGCATGGACAGCGGGTACGCAGAGGACAGCGACGAGAGCTCCCTGGACGTGGTGGGGAGGACGGAGCTGAAGGCGGAGAAGGCCCACCACAAGTACAGGCAAACGCTGACCAACAAGATCTACAAACTGTTCAAGAGCAAAAGCCAGCTGGTGCTGCGGAGGGAGCTGAAGGAGTGCGGGGACACGGGGTCGCTGTCACTGCCGCTGCGCCGTGCCGAGAGCCTGTGCGCCTCGCGGGCCCGGCTGCGCATCCCGGCGCGCTCCCGGCGCGCTCATTCACTGCCCCAGCATGTGCTGAGCCAGCGCCTGCCCGCCCCGCTGGCCCCACAGCACCTCAGCCTGCCCCGGCGCCCCTTCCTCAGCTACGACGAGGACAACAAGGTGTCCACCCTGCGCGTCGTGGTGTTCGGCTCCGACCGCATCTCGGGGAAGGTGGCCCGAGCCTACAGCAACCTCAGGTGAGCCGGGAGGAGCGGGGTCTGACCGCAGGGACCTGGCCCTGCCGGGACATCCCGCGCTGCTCTGCTCACCCGGCCCTCTCCGCCTTCTCCCAGGCTCAAGGAGAGCACCTGCCCCTCACTGACAAGGTACTTCAAGCTGCAGTTTTTCTACGTCCCCGTGAAGAGGAGCTGCTTGGCTCCCTCGACCCCCCTGCTGCACCATCCCTCCCCATGCCTGGGGGACCCACAGCTCCGGGCACAGGTAGGTGTCCCTGCGGTACCAGGGCTGGCAGGGCAGGCTGAGGGGAGCCTGGGGGACCCTCAGAGTGACCCCAGTGTGTGTGGTTTCAGGATCCCACCTCTGCTGGGATGGAGAGCAGCACCAACGACATCTCCCACTACATCGGCATGTTGGACCCATGGTACGAGCGCAACGTCCTTGGGCTGATGAACCTGCCCATGGACGTCCTGTGTCAGGTGCGTGTGTGCCAGCTGGTAGGGCTCATCTTCCTTCCCCGAGGAACTGGGGACCTGATCAGAGAAACTTCTGCTTAGCACTGGGCCACCACGATCCTCTGCAAGAGCCTGTGCTACATGGACACAGGATGGAGTTGGGGGGTTCCTGGTGGTCAGAAGGAGGGTTTCTGTCCCCGGGGGGGTGGGATGGACAGTTCTGGTTGTAGGTACCTCATATACCCCATCATGTTGCTGACTTATTCTCCCACCACAGTCTACCAAGCCGGAGGCTGAGCCCCAGGAGGACTCCCAGGAGCAGCTGCCCATCCTGGCAGACATGATCCTCTACTATTGCCGCTTCGCCACACGCCCCGTCCTGCTGCAGCTCTACCAGACAGAGGTAGGCAAAGGGCCTTCAGCCCCATCTTCTGAGAGGAAAGTGAGGGTCTTCTGCCTGTGCCACCAGGTTGGGACCTGCCTGTGAAGCGATGTGTGTCACAGCCACCACGTTCTGGCGAGGCAGGGCTCGGACCCCGACTGTCCCTGTTGCTTTGCTGATGCTCCTGGAGCAGGGATTGAGGGCATGCAGGTCCTGCCCAGACAATCCTGTAGTCATACAAGCAGTTTTCCATCAAAATTCCTTTCCTCGTGACACAAATCGATGCCTGTCAGTGCTGGCAGGTTATTCACATTGCTGGAAGTCTCTCCAGCGCTCTGCTTCCCAAACCAAGCCCCTCCATGAACCTGTTTTCCAAACCCACTGTGGGGAAGGTTGAATATGGGGCTACAACAACTGTTTTGGTGCTGTGGCTCGGGACCAGATGCAGTGGGGATGTGATGAGCGGAGCTGCTGCTTTTCATGGGATTTGTGTTCCCAAAGGAATACCCAGATTCATCATGGAGTTTCTTTCCAATAGGCTGTGGAGTTTTCTTTAAGTGAAGATTAGGGGTTTGTGTTGTTTGACTTGCTGGTGGTCTGTTAGAGCAGCCTGAAGAACAGCTAAAGACAAGTGTCACCCAGAGCAGCTGTTGAAAGGTGTGTTTTGAGAACAGGAAAGGATTTTCCCAAACTGACCTGTTTTCCGTGGAAAGGAGTTAGAAGGATGAACGCTGCCTGGCACAGGCTGGGTGGTCTCACCACCACATCTTCACTCTTCTGCCCTGGCAGCTCACCTTCATCGGGGGAGAAAAGATGACCGAAGTCTTCATCCACTCCCTCGAGCTGGGCCACTCAGCAGCCACACGGGCCATCAAGGCATCAGGTCTGTCGCTGCTGCACCCACCCACCCACCCACTGTGGGGGGCTGCAAACCACGGGGCTGGGAGGTGAAGGGAAAGAGGGGCTGGAGGGAGTGTGGGCTGCGAGACATGTCTGACACAGCCTGAGCAAAGGTTCAGACAGCTCTCTGCTAGTTTGGAAGAGAAATATCCTAATTCTTGCATTCCTCTTCAGGTGTGGCAATGCCTTCTTGTTTTTGCTGCTGTTAACTCTAAAATGGATTTACAATGAAACAGCTTCAAGCCCATTTCCTTCCCTTCATCAGCACCTGGTCATACGCAGCTTTACATCTTTTCTTTTTGCTGCTGTTTGTGCTTTCTCCAGGAATGCCATTTATAAACCCCTATTTCTGTTTCCATAGTTTACTGGGCAAAGCAAGGTTTGTGGGTGTGTGCTTGGAGCCTTCCTGAATGTACATTTATGTTAGGAATTTGTAAAATTAACAGTGTTAGAGAGAAGGAGCAATGGCAGGAGCATCTGCCTGCAGCGTGGTCTCCAGCTCTGGTGCAGTGCAGCTCACACAGACCTCCCGTGGCCAACCCGCAAAACTGCACCTAAACACACTGCTTCAGCCTTTAACCAGCTGCTTTTCTGCAATCTCGCCTTGTCCTTCTCACCAGAGCTCATAAAATATCCCCCACGTGAAGTGTCACCACTCCACTCCCCCAAAATACAGGCTTGGCCAAGACCTCTTCCCACTAACTCGTGAAACCACCAATCCCGACTCTGATGGTTTTTCCCTTGGGTTGTGTGACAAAACACCACATCTGCAAAAAATTATCTGGAAGGGGCGGGAGGGTGAAGTTAGGAAGTGTTGGGCACAGTATTTCAAGGCTAATTTAATGTGGGCAGAAATATGCCTGGAAAAACAGGAGCCGGGTTAGCAATGTGGCCTTTTATTGCTTTGTGTTTTCCCTGGAGCGCTGACCCCTCTGCACCAGCTTAGCCAGCGCCTCTTTCAGTTCTGCAGAGCAGCTTGTGGTGCTTTGTGTTGGAATTCCTGCACTGGATTAATTGCTTTCTGGCAGCTTTGAAGCCACCTTTTCTCTTTTTTTGTCTTTTTGCTCCACAGCCAGGTTCAGCAAACCATTTCCCCCCCTTTCTGTAGGTACTGATTATGCTGCTGTATCAGTAGCCAGTGAAGGATGTGGATAAAAAGCCACTGTGTGACATTTGCTCCTTGTTTTGTGCAGGTCCAGGCAGCAAAAGGCTGGGCATAGATGGAGACAGGGAAGCAATCCCATTAACACTACAGATTGCCTACAGCAAGGTGAGTGTGTGGGACTCACACAAATGGGGCAGAAACCACCTCTGTGCTGGGCAGGCAAGTCTCATCTGGGGGCTGAGAGAGGCAGGGCTGACAGTCTGCTGGAGGAGCTCGAATCCAAGCCAAATTCAAGCTAATTGTCTATTTAGTGGCTAATTGGAGGTGGCTTTCCACTCCTGTTCAGCCCAGTAAAATGGAATGTGTAGCCATCTTCCACAGGCTCTCTGTTCTCAGTGCCACTTCACACAGGTAGCAATCTTGTGGTGGGCACAGCAGTATTCCTGTTTTATTGGTTCCTCTGCAGTCATTCAGTGGTTTTGCCTGGGCAATTTTTTTTGTGAATCCAAGGTTAAATGAATTTTAATGCCTACACAAACCCTGTGCAGCTCTAAGTGAATCCAGATGTGAGCCAGCCCACACAGATGGTGTGGGGTGGGAGGTGGGGTGACGTCAGCCTGGAGTGTGGCATTTGTGGTGGCATCACAACAACCCCACATAACGCTCTGGGCTGGGGGCAGAGTGGTTGGAAAGCTGCCAATGGGAAAGGACCTGGTACTGGTGACAGGGGCTGAACATGAGCCCAGGTGGCCAAAAAGGCCAATGGCACCTGGCTTGTACCAGCCATGGGGTGTCCCAGGCCCAGGGCAGGGACTGTCCCTGTGCTGGCCCTGCTGAGGCACCTCCAGTGCTGGGGCAGCTCTGGCCCCTCAGACAGGAGAGACACTGAGGGGCTGGAGCGTGGGCAGGGAAGGGAACGGAGCTGGGAAGGGGCTGGAGCAGCAGGAGGGGCTGAGGGAGCTGGGGGGGCTCAGCCTGGAGAAAAGGAGGCTCAGGGGGGACCTTCTGGCTCTGCAATCCCTGACAGGAGGGGGGAGCCAGGGTGGGGTCGGGCTCTGCTCCCAGGGAACAGGGACAGGACAAAAGGAAATGCACCATGGGAAGTTCAGATTGGATCTTAGGAAATATTTCTCCACCAAAAGGGTTGTCAAGCCCTGGCACAGGCTGCTTAAGGCAGTGTTTGAATCACCATCCCCTGGGGTACTTAAGAGACGTGTAGACGTGGTGCTTAAGGACATGGTTTAGTGGTGGAATCGGCACTGTCATATTTAGGGACTTACTGATCTTAAAGGCCTTTTTCATGCTAAATGACTCTGTGATTCTCTCTCCTGGGTTCTGCTCGGTCCCTGCAGACAGCTGTCAGTGGAAGAAGTCACTGGAATGATGTTGAGAAGGTCTGCACATCTGTCAACCTCAGCAAAGCCTGCAAGAAGTATGAAGAACTTGGTGAGTAGAGCTGGCTGTGCCTAGGGACTGGTGGAGTGAGAGGACAGTGTGGATCTTCTGGCTGGGGCAAATGGGGGCTGTGTGAACGCAGGAGATAATGGGAGGTGCCTGGTGTTCCCTAGTCCTTGGCTGTCCTTAGCACCACATCAGGGACAAAGGGAATTTTGTGTCAGGTTTCCAGTTAATAAAGCTTTGAGCCCTTTAAAAGCACCGAGACTTTTAGTCCCTGTGTGTATTCAGAAGCAATAGAATCACAGAATGTCTCACACCATGTGCCTGAGAACATTGTCCAAATGCTTCTTGAACTCAGACAGGCTTGGTGCTGTGACCACTGCCCTAGGGAACCTGTTCCAGTGCTCAACCACCCTTTGGGTGAAAAACCTTCTCCTGAGATCCAACCTGAATCTCCTCTGCCTCAGCTCCAGCTGTTTCCTCGAGTCCCCTCACTGGTCACGACAGTGATCTGTTTGTTCTTGCTCAAGAACTGCTGGTTTGGCATTCAGACATCCAATTCTGAATGAACTGAGGGATTTTAGTTCCTTTTTCCTTGTGTGCTTTGTTCCTGGCAGCTGTGTGGTTTGTGAACAGAACAGTCAGGGCAAACGGGTGATCTACCAAATAGGAGACATCCCCTACATCCTCCATGGAGCTCCACCTAAACCTCTGTCCCTCCTGTCCTCCTCTTGCTGCCCCATCCATGAAGCCATGCAGACAACTCTGGGAGAAAAACCAGCAGGAATTAGTTTCTCACCTCCTCTGTACTTCGAGTTGGTTGTCTCTGCCCTAGTTCAGGAGCTTCACCTGTGCTGCCAGGGCTGTGGGTTTGCATCAGGGGGTGTCCTCAGCTCCACTCTGAGGAGAAATTTCACAGATCTCCCTCCTTCCAAGAGAAATCTGGTCCCCTGGATGATCTCCATTGGTTTTCACATTCAGCAGTTTGACCACAGGATGTCACTGTGATTCCAGGCATGAAGAAGCATCTCCAAGTGGACATGCTGGGAGAGTTAAAATTTCCTCATGATGATGGGGCAATGTTTTTTCTCCTCTTTGGGTCCCAAGATAGTTAAATATTCTCTTCCCCCCTGTGTCCCTGTTGCTTGCTTTCCCTGTGGATTAGCCTGAGGGAAGGAAAGCTGGAACTGTTCTGCATTTCCCCCAGCAATGGGGGGACTGACCCTGGGGTGCTTTGAGGGGGGGAGGGACCACTTGGGTTCTCACCAGTGGTCCAGAAGCCCCAACTGATTGCAGTTCTGTTTTGTTACAGCCTCGAAGACAGAGTGCCTCAACTTAACCATGACAGAGGTGGTCAAAAGGCAAAACTCCAAGTCCAGAAAAAGTTTCAATCAGGTAACTCTAATCATGGTGCTTTTACATGTGGTAAGGTGAGGTTGGCCTGACCCAGCTGGGAGGGAAGCAGGGCTGGAGAGAGCAGCTCCTTGGGGGATCTGTTTGCCTTAGGGGTGCCCAGGGGAATGCACTGAGCCCAGCAGCTCCCTCACTCCAGCTCTCCTTCTCTCAGCAGATCAGTGTGTCCCAGATAAAAGTAGACAAGGTCCAGGTTATTGGTGTCCAGTCCTCCTTTGCTGTGTGCCTGGACCAGGATGAGCAGAAGATCCTGCAGAGTGTAACCAGGTAGGAACTGAAATGGGGCCAACTGGGATGGTGCATCCTGTGTCCAGGGCTTGCCTGTGAGGTGTGGGGGGATGAGGTCCTGAGCACCCTGGTGGGTCTGTGCCAGGTGCCCAAGCTGGGTGATGCAGCCCCAAGCTCTGCAGGGCAGCTGAGCTCAGCTGGGATGGGTGGTGCTGCTCAGATCTCAGCAGGAGTTTACCTTCCTGAAGGCCCCAGTCAACTCTTCAATCCCAAAGACAGCTCTTTCAGCAAGATCCATCATGAGCCAGAGGCCATGTGAGATAAATGAGGTGTTTTAAGAGCACTGGGCACATGAGCAGAGCCTTCAACTTCTGAACCTCATTTGGGTCCTTCCCTGCCTTTGGCATCCTTGCTGCAGAAGGAATCCATGATCTTCATGGGAGAGTCTGGGATAGAGCAGGAATTGTCCACTGGACTGTTCATCTCTGTCGTCCCATCAGGGCACCCAAGTGGCTCCCCAGGTGGTGAAATTTGAAATCTCAGTGTAGACAACATGCTTCCATGAACACAAGAGGTCAGACCAGTTGATGGACAGACATTGTAATTTCTCTCTCAGACTGAGCAGAACTCTGCAAGGTTATGCTGCCTCTAACAGAAAAATATTGGGAATCTCATGTCTTAAATAACCCCAAAGAGAAGTGTTTCTCTCTAAAGTGTTTATTGTGAAACTCAGGGGATAGTGGAGTTCAGTGCATGAAATGGTAAAGGAGCTCCTTCCATCTCCCCAAAACTTCTGGGGTGCAAAAGCTGTTTTTCCAATGAGTTTCAGAAAATACTCTTTATGAATGGTTCTGCTCTTGGTCCCAGTCTGAGCCAGCTGAAAGGCTGATTCCTGTTTGGTTTTAGATATTCCTACTGCACCTGAGGAACACCAGGGTATACTTAGAATATCCTATATTAGCAGAATATCCTATTCTATAATATTAGAGTATACTTAGAGGTTGGTTTCTCTTTGTTCCCCTGCAGGTGTGAGATCTCTGTGTGCTACAAACCCAGGGACAGTGATCCCTTTGCACTCAGAGGGTCCCCTCTGCCTGCCCAGGACCCCTCTGAGTTCCACTCTCTCCTGTGTTTACCCATTGCCACCTTCAGTGGAGCACTGCCTTGAAGACCCCTGTGTCCTTCCAGACCAGACTCCCATCCCACAGCAATCCAGGCTCAGGAAGAGGAAGCTGATTGTCCTGCTTTGGACACCCAGCCATGCTCGTCCAAGACATCCTGGAGCTGAAGGCTGGTGGCTGAGCTGCTCCTGGCCTGAGCTTAGCCCTCCCTTGGGAAATGGGAATGCTGGTGGTGTGCTCTGGTATCTCTCAGGGTTCCTCAGCAAGGGGAGGAAAGTGGTTTCCTTGAGATCTCCACCTGGCAACACCTGGGTGAAGAGGGCAAGGCAAGGACGGGGATTTTCCTGCCAGCAAGTGGTGCTGTGGCTGTGTTTGACAGTGACTGCAAGGCCAGTGGGATATGGGGTGGGGGAAGTGAACTCATGGGGGGATATTTTGGCAAGTGAATGTCCTTGGCTGAGTGGAGGTAGGTGTCCTCAATGTGTGTGGAGCTACAGATCACCCAGCCAATGTCATTTCACCTGTGACAGGTCAAGGATGCTCAGGGCAGTTCTTTGGGGATGGGATGGGCTTTCTCAAGGTTTCCTTTAAATTCTGGAGGTTGGGTGTCTTGCAGACAAGCAGAGCAACCCAGCAAGCCCCCAGCATGGGCTGTAAACTGCTGTGTGTCCCAGTGAATCGAGTGCCATAGGCCATTCCAGGGCAGGACAGCACGTTGTGTATCCATGTATTTAATGGACATCCAGGACCTGCAGGAGAGAGTTTCCAGTTTCTGCAGAATTTCAGCATTCACCCATGAGTATTCCCTGTTCAGCCCCTGGTCTTGCTTCCTGCTCCCCAGCACTGTTTGCTGGAGACACTCCAGAGGCTGAATCCTCAAGAGCTGCTTGAAATACATCAGGAACTGTGCTGAACTCAGGGAGGGAGGGAAGTGCTGGGGAAACCACTAGGATTGCCTTGAGCTCACCTGAAGAGGCACCTTTGATAGAGAAAGACCCAGCACCAGAACCTTTATGACACTTGCAAGGGACAATAGGATTTGAGATCCCTCTCCCTGGCAAGACTCATTCCTCCCTCTTCCTTCTCTCTGCAAGGCTGTAGGTACAGAAAGGTGCAATATTTGGGGGTATTTAGAGGTATTCTGACCCAATGAGCAAAAAAAATAAGACTGGGAAAGCTTTTCCAGGTTTCTTAGCCCTCCAGCTGTTTCTTGGTAGTTTTTGGGGATTGTGGTCCTTGCTGGCTCTGGTGTCCTCAGCAGTTGAGTGTAACTTCTGCCAGTGGCCAGAGAGGAGCAAATACGAGACATGAACACAATCCTGAGGCCTCTGTGCTCCATCCTTCCACCTGAATCAACCACCCCAAGGATGGTGTTGCCTTGGGAACTCTAAGAAAAGACCCTCATGTGGGCTGAAGGATCCATTGAACATGAACACTGAACAGCTCTGGCTCCACCAGGATGCAGAGCCAGCTTAGACTCCTAGCAAGGACCCACCTTCCCCTGCCATGCACCAACCCCAGGAGCACCCATCTCTTCCTGCATGGAGCAGTGTCCATCCCTCGCTCTCAGCACAGGCTTGGCAGGTCATGCTGGGCTGTCTCCTCCCCCACAGGCTGCCTGCAGGGTGATGCAGGACCACTGAGGTCACTGCTGTGCACTTCTCTACGTCACTATTTGAAGTTCATAAGGCTCAAGGGATCAGAAACAGATTGGAATGGCTCTTGGAATAAGTTTTCTTCACCGACTTTTCATTTCCCAGACAGGTTTGTGTGTGTTTTCTCCAATGGGGCTGAAATTTGACAGCTGGTTATTGTTGTCCAATATTTTAAAATAGCACCTTATCCTGTCAAAACATTGCTGTTTGTGATCCTGATATCTGGCTAAATATATCCCTGCCACTGGTATGATATCAACCACTCTGCTTTCAGCTGGCCCTCCAGGAATACTGGAGAAGAGAATTTCCATCCCATAGAGGAAAAACAAGCACAGACTCTAAGGACTCGTAATCCTGGCCAAGGTTTTGACCTCTGATGCTTTCTGGAAAGGAAAGAATTACAGGGTTCTTTCAGGTCACCCTTGTACATATGTGCAGCCTCACCAAATCTGTGTAAAGTCTGTGCTGATCTGTAAAATACTGTTCAAAGAACTTTTAAAGTGATTGTAAAATATTAAATGTTGATTTATTTCGAGTACAAGTTTGGGTCAAGTAATTCCTGAGCAGGGGGGAGGCAGGGGAGGAACCTCCACGAGGAGAACACACGGGTCCTGCACTGAGGAGCTGCTCTAGGAGCAGGAAAAAGCTTAGAAAAGCCATTCTAGTCATGAGCTCGGTCCCAGAGGAGACCCCTGGAGGTTAATTGAGCTGCTTCTGTTCTGTGAGTGACAATGCAGGGTTTGGGTGTTGTAAATCCCAAATTGGCTTCATGCTGGATTAAGGAGAAAAGAAACGAGCAGAGCTCGTGGGTGCAAGGTGAGATCTGTGTGTGCCCTTCCCTTCCTGGAACCTCTGTGACCTTTGCTGCCCTGATTTGCTCCTGGGGCCAGGGACAAGGTCCAGCCTGGGGAGACAGCAGAGCTCTGGGATGAAGGGTCCCTGCTTGGGGTCAGCAGGGGTTTGCCCAGCAGCTGGATATTACAGAATGTGCTGAGAGTGGGGCAATTCTGACTTGGAAATCCCTTCTGCTTCTTTGGGGGTGCAGGTTGGCAGCTGGAGCTGCTGCTAGTGAAAGTGCTCTGAAATATGAAGTGACACTTGGAAAATTGAACTCTCTCCAGTGTCACCTTCTCCTGTGGATATTCAAGGAAAGAGGCTTAGTTGGTAGGTGTGAGGGCCAGTGTGTCATGACCAAATAAACAACATGGGAAAAGTCATTTGAGCTCAGACAAGCCAAAAACCAGGTGAGAATAATTTCTGTTAATCACTTTTTTATGGCTTAGCTATCTTTTTTTTTTTTTTTTCCCACTCTGATTAAACAATAACAAAAAGTGTATTTTAACTGAAAAGAAAAGGTCTTTTGAAAAGGCAAAGAAGGCAAATTTTCCAAGCTGGAATAATTATCTGCTATTGTTTGTTCTCAACAGCAAAAACACCCCTAAAGCACAAATTTCCCCCCGTCTCTGTTCTGTTCTTTTATAGAGGTAAGTGGAAAGAGGAACATGAATGATTAAATCCAAAGCAGTAATAAAGTACTTTGTTCTAAAAATGTAGATATCAAGAAGTTTGGGATCAGGGTCCAAGTCTGATCCCTGAAGTCCTGCATAGCTGAGGGGAAGTGGCAGTTTCAGGTGCCCTGCTCTGTCAGGGCTTGTCATCCCACAGCCACCTCAGCTGGACTGGGCAGAGCTGGAATGTTCTAGTGCACGAGGTGAAGAAGAACATGAGGCAGTGCTCATCCAGAGAAGGGGTTCTTAAGTGGCCACCCATGATCTGGTGGTTAATTAGAAATACAGAATTAATTACCATCAAAAGACAGGAATGAGATTGCATGTCCGTGGGCTTGTGCAGCTCAGCACTGCTGACCCCCTCCATGTGTTGGTTGGAATTGTGGGGCAAACCTTCCTCTTGTACTTCTGTTTCCTGGCAGACACACGTGCAGTTCCACGGGTGTCATTTCTGGGTGTCCCACAGCGAGAGACCAGCAGATGGGGGGATGACACCAGGTGTGGAAGCCCAGAAAGACCTGGGGTTTTGTGGACCCGAATTAGGTTGAATTAAGACCTGAATTATTTCCATGTCAGAGGTGCTCATCTGCTCTCTCAGCTGTAGCAAGAGGTAGCAGAGAGCACAGTCAGCTTCCCAGCAGTGCTCAGTCCCTGCAATCCATTACAGGACTGGGATTAATGTGCCTGGGATGTCTCCTGGGTCACGAGAGCCCCATAGCATCATCCTTTCTGTCTCTGTGCTGCCTGTCTGCTCCCACCCCTGCAGCTCAAATTTCTTTCAGGGAGGGGCACCTGGGGCCAGCTCAGGTCCTGCTGGCAGCGAGCCCCGAGCTGGGCTCCTTGCCTGAGTCACTGATGGGCCAGCCTGGCCACGGTGCCCAAATTCACCTTTGCTCAGGACTAAACAGGAGTGAAGCTGGACTAGTGGAACTTTCCTGGGCTCCAGGCATCTCTTCACCTCTCCTGGCGGTGCCTCTGCTCCACTGCCCTTGTCTTAATGGTGCTAATCAATGATCGATTAAAAGATAATAAGGCTCCCTGTGCCTGCATGAGGAACAGAGTTTTCCTGGCAGAGAAAAGTCATGGGAGAGCAGTAATGGTGTGCTAATGATGCAAAGTTGCATAATTACCAGTCTGTTCCGATGCCTGTCTGGCTGTGAGTCGGTGCAGAAAGATGACTGCATGAGGAATGGGGGGCTCTTCTGTGCCAATCCCCAACTCACCTCCTTCCAGTATTCTCTATGCCCTCAGAATCCCCTCTCCCCTCCACAGGCACCTTCACTGCAGCACTCACAGAAAGACATGCAAAGGTTAAGGGGTTGCAGAGTACGTCCTAAAACTGAAATCCGAGTCAAAGCAAGCATGGAAAATATTCTGTGGTATTTACCCATCTCTGGGATAACCTGGACTTGGGTCTGGCTGCATAAAACTCTCTGGGCAGCAATGGGCCAGTGCAATGCTGTGTGTTTAGCTGGTGTTTCCAGCCACAGGGAGGGCCTGGAGCAGGGTGGCTCAGTCAGATGAACACTCTTTGTCCTCCCAAGGGTAAGTCCTGCTTCTGGCTGTGGCTCCTCTTGCATCAGGGCTCCTGTGTGACCGCTCTGAGGCCAAAGCCACGGCGTGGCTGTGACCGGGGAGAGTGCAAACATGATGTCCAGCGGTGATGAGGTGTGGATGGGCTTGGGCTGCCTTTGTGTGCTGCTGATTGCAGTGTCTTTCCTGTGAAATGCAGGTTGAGATGTTGCCCCTGTAACTAGAAATGTGGGGAGGGTCTGTCAGGTTGCCCAGGACCTGTGTCCTCCAGGGAGGGTCTGCTGGGAGATCCCTGCTTTGGAACTCAGCGAGGGGCTCCCTCCTGCAGTCACTTTTGGGAATAGGTGGAGAAGACTGGAGAAGGCTGATGACAAAGGATGTTGCAGGACACATTCGGGGTAGGCAGGGTGAGCAGGCAGGGCAGCACGAGCAGCTCGATGGTCCCCTCCTGGGCATGCACTGGGGACTGGTTTCTGAGTCCAGCCCTGTCCCGGGCTTCTCCAAAGAAGCAAACCTTGAGATTCAGAAACAACCTTCCCCTTTCTCTGCCTTGGAAGCTTAATCAGCATTTCAAAAGCACTGCTGTGTTCATCCTGAACAACAACTGTAGAAACAGCTTCTCCACTCAGCTTATCAGCTCAGCGCGTGCTGCAGCGACTGTGATTAAACTGAGCTGTTTCCTGTTGCACTTTATCTCTGGCAGAACCGATAAGCTCGAGAAATTGATCCCTTTCCAAAACTGTCACCTCGGTACCCACGGGAGAGCCGTAAATTCTGGCAAGAAGATCCTGGGGGTGTGAGCAGCAGGCACATAACCCTTGGTGTACATGCATGCAGCACTTCAGATTCTGGGTAAAAAGCAATCTGTCCCCATCTCAAGTGGCTGATTTCTTCCTCAGCACTGGCCAGTCACTGACAACCCCTGTGAGCACAGACGTGCCCAGCTCATCAGCACGAGGCAGTTCCAGCACCCACCACGGCACTGGATCCCTTTCCTCCAGGTGCCTCAAAGTTTCCTGCTCACAAGTGGGTAACCTGTGATTCATTAACCTGTAGGTAAGAACCTGCACCTCTTTGTGCTGGTACCTGTACCAAAATATCAGTTAAATGATATTTTCCACCTTTGCAGGACAAAACAAGACTTGAACAGTCTGTGGTTTATTATTATTATTATTATCTTTTGCTGCTACTCTCTCCTTATTACGATTTTTTCCAAGAGAAATAAAAAGAGTTGGAGATGACTCAGTTTAGAGAAATGAAAAAGGCAATTTAAATACCATCAAACTGGCTGTTTGCTTGGCTTTCCCTCTACCCAAATCGTCTATATTTGCTGCAGCCTGAATAAAAATAGAACTGGGCTGAATGCCAGGGTGGAAAATAGAGATGCAGCATCAAAATATTGCTTGGATTGTGACCTGTTCCCTTATAAATCGTAAGGAAATCATCCGTAGACCCACGTGCTGGGGGTTTGGACATGTGACAGGAGGAGGTTTCCCTGCAGGATGGGAGTGGAGCTCAAACAGCTCCGCTTTCTTTGCCCGAATACCTTTGCTTCCCTCAGCACTCAGATGACCCGGGAGGTATGTTATTAAAGCAGCCACGTAATGACGGAAAATCGAAGCAGGGACAAGTAAAGCATCCATGAATAGAAACCAGGGCAGGAGGAGAGTTGTCCAGAGCTCCCCTTTCACGGGGAGGGTGTGGAGCAGTGGCCAAAATAGGAACGGAACGTCAGTGCTGCGATGGGGAGGAGAAACAGCCCCGTCTCCGCCGGGCCCGCTCGATGCCAGGGCTGGCACTGCCACCGTCGCTCTGCCAGCCCTGTCGGTGCCAGAGCCAAGAGAGGGGCTGTGAGGGGCCGGGCTGTGACCACCGGGAGGGACCCAGCCCTGGTGAGTCGGCTGCTGGCCTGGGTGGGGAGCTGCTGCTGCCGGCACGAGGTCAGGACACGGCGGGATCTCAGGAGCACAGAGAGCTGCGCGCTGCTCCCGCGGCAGGAAAACCCCTTTCTGGGGCAGCAAGTTCCTCTCCAGGCTGGAAACCTCATCTCCTGAACTGGTGCTTCAGGTGAGTCTTTTCTGTTTCACAGAATCACGGAATGGTTTGGGTTGGGAGGGACCTAAAAAGTTGTCTCATCCCACCCCCTGCCATGGGCAGGGACACCTTCCACCAGCCCAGGTTGCTCCAAGCTCTGTCCAACCTGGCCTTGGACACTTCCAGGGATGGGGCAGCCACAGCTGCTCTGGGCAACCTGTGCCAGTGTCTCACCACACTCACAGTCAAAAATTCTTTCCTAATATCTCATCTAAATCTGCCCTCCTTCAGCTTAAAACCATTCTCCCTTGTCCTCTCCCTCCCTTGTCTCCAGTCCCTCTTCAGCTCTCCTGGAGCCCTTTCAGGCACTGGAAGAGGCTCTCAGGTCTCCCCAGAGCCTTCTCTTCTCCAGGCTGAACATCCCCAGCTCTCTCAGCCTGGCTCCAGAGCGGAGGGGCTCCAGCCCTCGGAGTATCAGGAGATCGTTTCAGGGGACAGACTTTTTCCACTTGAGAGATATTCAGACAGCTTTAAAACTCTTGTGTACCCCTCTCATGCACAGAAACGAAGAAGAAAGGCTCCCACAATAACTTTAAATCACAGAGGACAGCGTTTGCAGGGAGAAAGAGATATTTTGCCACACAAGTGATTCTTTCTGTACTTAATTTTGATTCTTTTCTACGTTTTTTAGTCTCCTGAATGACGCCTTTGTTTGAGCAGGGTTATACCTGGCTCTTCCTCTCTCAGTGGTCAGAAGTGTGATGTTACCTGGGGTGATTTGGCAGTTCCCTGTCCTGTTCTCAGGCTGCCTCTCAGCTGTGTTTCAGTTTTTTAATGACATCAGCTGCAGAAAACATGGAGAACCAACCCCTTCCTCCCCCTTCCATGTGTTGCTACAAGAGAATGTGGCCCTGCCCCAGGAGGGCTGATGCTGCTGCTCTGACTGGAGATGTGTGTATGGAAAAGGCAGAGGGGGAAGGTCTCCAGAAGGACCCTTTAGCTAAATGAATGTTTGGGTTGGGATCCCAAAGCCGCTGGCAGTGAGGGAGGTGCTGGATGTGTGCTGTGGGGATGGTCCAAGCAAGGTCTGTGGCCTCCTCCTTCCATAGCTGTGCACCAGGAGAGAGTCCAATTCTAGTGAAAATAAGGGGAATGGTGAAGGCTTGGGGCCTGCAGTGACTGGCTGAGAGGGGAGGAGTGAAAATATCCAGCAGCATGTGGGAGATCCCGGCCTTGAAAAATGCCTGTGAAGCCTCAGCAAAGCAAGAGCACATCTGGTAAGGGGGAGCCGTGTACCAGAGCCACTCTTTCCCCCTCCTTTGCAACACTGTGGGGCTCTTACCCCCATTCCTGTGAGTGCATTGGCTTTCCTCTGGCATTTGCATTTGCATGGGGAACGGGAGAGCAAGGCAACTTCTGCAGGTGGCCAGAGCTCCTGCACGCTGGGTAACTCCTGCAGAGGAAGGACAGACAAACACGGTGTGAGGATGGATGGATAGGCACGGGACAATTGAGGAGTGATGCCCAAAATCAGCCAGGGCATGTTGAAGGCGCTAATTCTGAGTCTAGCAGGGACAAAGCTTTGCAAACAGGACTCCATGTGTACATCCCACAGCCACAGTGGCCGGGCTCTGCCGGCTCTGCAGCGGTTCTGTCCCGGCGCCAGGACACGTGTGTGTGTGTGTGTCCTTCATGAATGGGAGCGACTGTGAATGAAAACAAGACAGGGGAAACGAGGATGTTATCGTGTGCTGGTGTGTGCTGCTGTTGTTGTTTCCCTGGAGCCTTCCTGCCCGCGGGGCGGCTGCTGGGGTGGGCGGGGGAAGGGGATGGGAATGGGGATGGGAATGGGGATGCTGCTCCGAGCGGTAACTTGGCACCGGTGCAGGCAGTGGGAATTGAATGCGAGTAACGCTGACAGTCAGTTTAACTGCCTCCTCCTGCCTTTCTCTCCAATCAGGAAGGAAGCAGATTATTTTTAAATCTGGGGCCCAGGTATGTAACTATACCTAATGCTTTTTCTCATGTAGAAGAAGATGGGAAGTGATGCAGCATCAGCTGCAGTTCCCACGCTCCCTCCATAAGTGCTTTCTTCCCCCAAATCACCTACCCCAGCAAAACTCAGCACTTCAAACCCTGCTCTGGGTAAGAGCTGGGGCGAGGAGCTGACCTAGCAGGTCCCTGGCCACAAAGGGGGATGGTCCTGGTGGTGGCAGTCACTGGCCAGAGGGGTTGGCCCATGCATTGGTCTGTCCTAGAGCACTTTGTGCAGCAGAACATGGGGCACACACACACTTGTGTTCCAACAGCTCTCTGGGATGACAGGGCTGGCAGGCTCACCCCAGCCCTGCACCCACATCCCATAGGGATCAACATTTACCTCCTGCTTTGGGCTGTCTGCTGTATCCATGCATTCCTCCCGTATGCCAGCCTGGGCTCATGCCAGCACATTCCAGTCTTAACTGATCACCAGGACACCGACAGACCTCAGCAGCCCTGAGCAGCCTCACCCAGGGCCCTGTTTGGACTCATCCCGGGAGCTGCACTCCTGTCCCTGAGTCACAAGTGGTGACAACGTTACACCCTGCTGAGCACAGCCAGACCTGCTCCAGCCAACACCTCTGTCACTGCAAAGCCAGACTTCTCCAAGAACACGCTCCAGAAGGGGCTGGGCATCTTCAGCCCAGGCTACATCCCGGAGCTGGCAGCAGGCAGGGGCTGCTGGGGCAGCCGCAGGGGCTGGCACTGAGCAAAGGCCGATGTGCCCGAGATGCTCCGGGCGGGAGGCGCTGGCACAGGCACAGAACTCTGTGCCTGGAACGGGGAGCTGGAAAAGCGTCCTCTCGGACCGACTCCTCCTCGTCTCTCGCGGCAACGCTGTTTATTCCAAGGTCCTGGGCGTGCAGCTGGGAGGCGGCAGCGCCGGATTTGCCCCGGCATGGGGTGGTCGGCGGCACTGAGGGGGCTGTGCGGGCGCCAGGGCTCACCACGGCTGTCCCGGGACAGGTTGGTCCCAGAGCAGCCCGACCTGCACGGCTGGTTTGTGGGGATTAGAGGCAGGGCAGGACTGAGCCCTCTGTCGCCCGCTCCTGCACGTCCGGAGAGCGCCGGGCGAGCGCGACCTGCGCGGGGACAGATTTCTCCTTGGGGGACTTCTGTGTGAAAGAGGAAGTTGTCTTGAAATAACTCGTCGCTTCCCTTTCTGCTGTGCAGACTTTGAAGTGGCTGCAGAGCTCAGCAGCCGCCCCGGCGCTCTGCCGGCCCCCGCCGCCCTCCCCACCGGGCAGAGCAGCCCCTGCCATGACCCCCCCAGGACCCTCCCGTGCCCCCCGCGCTGGACGGGACCTCTGGAGTGTGTGTGACTCGCTGGGGTCCCGGTGCCTGCCCTGAAGAAGCAGGTAAGAGTTCCGGGGGGACACACGGGTCTGTGCACGGGGATTGTGTTGCTCATCCTCTGCCTTTTCCCCCTGTTCCCTTGAGCAGCACTTGCCGCTCTGCTGGTCCCCTGTAACTGGGGAATGCTTTATGCCTTAGAGGTTGGTGGTGTGTGCATGAGTGCTGCATCCCGGTGGATCAAAGAACCTGGAAAGGCACGGACAGGGGCAGATTGATTCCTGTTCTCAGGAAGAATTAGGGGAGGGGGCACCGATAGTACTGGAGATGAGGAATGTGCTGCTTCTCTGTAGGAAAGGGATATCTGTGCAAGCTTCCCCCGCTGCACCCTGTCAGAGAGCAGGATCCCGGGGGGAAATGGGATTTGCTCTGGAGCCTGCCCCAGGGAAGAGTGTGGGGATTTTGCTGCCTGAGCCCCGGAGAAGATAAGGGTAGTTTTGATGTTGTTACTGCTCTGGCCATCGTTCCAGGCCCCCGGGCACTCACTGCTCACTCATTCCCTGCACAGACAGCCCAGATGGGTGAGTGAGTTACATCACTGACTTGGGGCTGGTTCAGCACTAGCTCATGCTTGTTCATTTTGCTGTGTGTGAAACAACTCCCAGCTGCAGAGAACGGAGTCACATGCCCAGCGCCTCTCCCGGCCGTCACTCGGGGGCTCCTCCATCCCAGCTCCTTGTCCCGTAGCGCGGGCAGTGCTCGTGTACCCAGCTGGGGGGAGCCTGTGCTCGGGATTTTGGCGTGGTGCACACTCCAGAGCAGGCTGTTTGTGCAGTGGTGTGGCTGCCCAACTTCCCCTCCCCTTGGCCTGGTGCCTCAGCTGTCCCCTGGGGCCCCGAGCGCCGCAGCAGTGACGGAGCAATAAAGAGCGATGGCAGCGGCGATAACGGGGAGAGAGCAGAGCCCCGTCCAGAAAGGAAGCAAAAAGCTGCAAAAAAATGTAGATGAGCCAACTCTGTGCAACAGGCACGATTTAGTCCTCCTCCCCTGAGTGCTTTCCTCTGTGCCCTCTGTCTGTACCAGAGGCACTGAGCCATTGCACGCTGCCTGCTCCCCGGGATATTCTTGACTCCTACAGGAGCTCTCCCAGTGTCTGTGCACCTCAGCAGAACTTTTTCTTTCTGTTTCATGACCAAGGCTGAACACAGAAACAAATTCATCTGGGCTTCAAGGGCTGATTTGTCACCTCTGAGTATTACACAAACTTTTAGGTGTGTACTTGTTTGGTACTGGGGATTTACAGTCAGTATGTGGCTCCCAAGGCTTTCCCAAAGTTTCCAGCAGAGTTCCTCTGTTGGCAGCCCAAATTCACAAGACATTGATTCAGCCTTTATAGCTAAAGGTACATCCTATATCTGTAGTGGAAGGAAATATAGATCAATCTGGTGAAATCCATGAGCAGCCTGTGCTCTGTCACATGAAGCTGTTCAAGCCCACAGCTTTCTCCCAAATGTTAATTTGACCTGAGGAAATAGTCTGAGCCCTCAAAACCTCCAGCTGTTCTGACAAGACCTGGGCCTTTGCAGGGCTCTGTCCTGGAGCCTCTCCCTGCTGGCCCTGAGATGGGACTCCAGTGCACAGGGCTGGCTTGACAGCAGGTATTGGGGGGCTGCTGCAATATAAGCTCTGATGGTGTTTCTACCTTAAAATAATTTGCTGTATATCTGGGGGTTTAGCCCTGCTTCCTAAAGAAACAGAACTGTGAGGCATCACTATCTGTTGCCTGTCCATATTCCTGGCTGGCCTCAAACCAGATGGGGAGCAGACTTCTTGGCCCTGAGTGAGATGGCTCAGGGCAACTACCACTGTTTTTACAGGAGTGTCCTGGACCAAGTGTTCAGGTTGTTCTGTGACAGGAACACTGCTTTCCTTTTTGCCTCAAAAATAAGATAATCTCTGCTCGTGGAGGAGCTGTGGGGAAGGAGACTGGCCACTGTTCCCCATTGCTAGACACCACCTGCACATCCCCACTGGAGCAGCTTCCATGTTCTCTTTTTGGGTTCTGACGTTTTCCCCCTGGGATCCTGTGAGCTGTCTCAGAGCTGTCCTGCTTGGACATGGTCTCACTCCACAGGATCTCGCTGTACAACCTGTGTGTGGCCCCTTTGGCAGGGGTTGCCCTGTGCACCATCTCACTGGTGCCTTCAGAACTGCCCCCTCCCCATCACCTTGTGATATGTGGGGTGGGCACAGCTGCACTTATGACAGGCCATAATCACCCTTTATCAGTGGCAGCTGCCTGTTGGGGTGTAGGCTGGAGCAGCACCACTCCCCAGCACCCAAACTCTCATTTTCACTTGGAGCTCCTCTGCTCTGAGTGCCTGGGAGAGCTCTGACCCAAGAGAACTCTCACTGTAGTTGTGCCCAGCCTTCCTAATGCTGACACATCTCCTACTCAGCCGTGGGGGCTCTCAGGAGTTGCTTTCCCAGTTTCTTTCTTGCTTGGTGAGCTTTGCTGGTGTTAATGGCTGTTCTGAAGGCAGATGCTGTGTTGGCTGAGTCACGCCTTTCTGTTTTGAGGTGTGACATGCTTTGAAGACAGCACCGTTCATCAGACGTGATTTGGGCAGGAGCTCTCCGAGGGAGCTGCTGTCATGAGTGATCTGTGCTGGGATGGGTTTTGCTTGGGAGTGAATCTCTGCTGTGCTTCTCGGGGCCAGACTGGAGTTACAGGGGTGCTCATGGTCCTACTGAAAGCTGAGGTTTCTGTTGTTGTCTGTACCATGCAATCAAATCTCATTATTGACCTTGCCCTCCTGGTACAACACTATATACCCATCCCTTCCTTGCTAATCTTCTCTGTGCTCTGGGTTAGCCCTGTCAGCAGCTGTCACATCATTCTGTCCCCACTGCCAAGAGAGCACCACCAGCCTGCTTATCTGCTGACAGCAGGGGTAGGTGCCACACACAGCTTGCTGTGGTCACTCTGACTCTGGTCACCCTCCTTATGTGACCCCCAAGCCCATGGGCAATCACTTTGTGCCCTCCCTGAGTCCCAGTGGCCTCCTGTCCACTGTCAGACAGGTGTGGCCACCTCAGTGCAGCTTCCAGCAGAGGTTGGTGAAGCTCCTCCACTGGAGAGAACAGTTCTGTGTCCCTGTACAGAGCTGGGCACTGAGACACCGTCACATCATCCGGGGACAAAGGGCTTAAACCATAAAAAGTGCTGGATTCACCACTGGATACAGGTACCCCCTTGGAGGTCCCTTGAGGTTTGGTGGCCAGGTTGGATCTGTGGCCAGGTGAAGCAGGCTGGTACCTGTGTGTCACCACTGGCCACACTCTCAGAGTTTGCAAGGAACAGCCCCTGATGCTGCAGCACCAGCCCTGCCACGCTCAGGGTCTCCTGCAGCTGTGGGGGAGCTGCTGACTCTGCAGCAAAAAATCCTGAGCACACCCCCAGACTGATGTTTCTGAAACCCCAAATTCCTTTGTGAGAGTAAACCAAGATGACCAGAGGGATGGAGCACCTCTCCTGCAAGGAAAGGCTGAGGGAATTGAGTTTGTTCAGCCTGGAGAAGAGAAGCTTTGGGGTGATCTAATTGCAGTCTGTTGGTACCTGAAGGGAGCCAACAAGAAAGATGGAGAGGGACTATTTCCAAGGGTCTGGAGTGACAGGACAAGGGGAATGTCTTCAAACTGAAAGAGAGTAGGTTTAGATGGGATATTAGGAAAAAATTCCTTACTGTGAGGGCTGTGAGGCCCTGGCACAAGTTGCCTGAAGAAGCTGTGGTTGCCCCATTCCTGGAAGTGTTCAAGACCATGTTGGATGGGGCTTGGAGCAACCTGGCCTAGTGGAAGGTGCCCCTGCCCGCAGCAGGGTGTGGAAAGAGACAACCTTTAAGGTCCCTTCCAACCCAAACCATTCCATGGTTCTATAAGGATTTGCTGTTACTCAGAACTGTTCTCTCCCAGCTGGTGACACACAGCATGTCTAAGTGCAGGGACTGTCCCACCAGTGGCTCTGCTGGTGAAAGTCCCGTATGAGGGAGGTATTGCTCAGGGAGTGGGTCTGTGTGGAGGCAGGGAATGGCTCTGCCATCCAACAGCCTCTTCCACCCCAAGAAAGCAGCCAGCTCCCCTTCTGGCCTCTCCCAGGCTGGCCACATTTGGGAGCCTGAGCTCTGCCTGCTTTTACTTCCCCCCTCAGTTGGGCAGCTCGGGGCTGTTTGTGCTCACAAACCTGGCAGTGGTTTTCAAATCACAGGTATTTTTTCCCTCTGATTGTTTTTTTTCCAAAGCCAGTTCTGGGAATGGAAAGAGATGCTAAATCTAAAAAGCTGATGTTTCCGGAAAACTCGTTTCTTTCCTTAGAAAGAATGAAATGTGACGTTGGCAAGGAAGTCTCCAAAGGGTCGTTAATGTCCAGGAAGCTGCTCCACTTCCACGCCAGCTTTAGCAAAGGGCTCTGGGGCTCATTCAGTCCTGATGGGCTGATGAATATCTGCTGCAATATGAGCTGCAAAGGTGTTTCATTAGTGAAATGGCTCCAAAATTCATCCTTTATTTCTCTCCCTCCATGGGCAGGAGTCTCCTGGCAGGGCCACATCTTGCCAGAGCAACCAGCAGGAAAGCGGCACCGCAAAGAGATGATGGAAAGCAGAGTCTGAGCTCAAGATGCTTTTCCTTGGCAGCAAGAGCCCAAGGGAGAGCATCTGGTTTCATGTCAGAGCTGTCTGAAACCACAGGCCCTGCCAGGTTTTGAGCTAAATCTGAAAATCAGACCAGAAGGGGGGCTCTGAGCTGGGCCACGGCACACGTGGTCCTTCCACCTCCTTTGCTGGTCCCCTCTGCTCGTGCACTGTGTCTGAATGGGGACAGAAGGGAGACAGGTGATCTTTCTGTGGGGTTTGAGTTTCAGAACCAAAGCTTTGCTTAGTTTTCATTTGAACTGAGACCCCTGGGCAGCTGATGGAAGGGGAGGTGGAGCAGACCTTGCCCTTGGTGTTCATCCTTGGCCAAGGCTCAGGCCCTCAGGGGAGCCTGGAGCTGCTGTTGCTGGACAATAAGGAGGGCTGCAGGCTGGAAAGCTGCATTTGTCTTGCTTTCCTACCTGAGCTGTGCAGCTGGGCTGGAGGTCGGGATCAGGGCCAGAAATAGCATTTGCTCCACTGGCAGATGGACACGGTTTAAGAGGAGGGTGCAAACAGGATGTCAGACCTACCTCTGATGGGCTCCCCTGCAGCATCAGCCTGTCCTGCTGCAGGGATTGATTCTGGCTCCACGGGCGTTCTGGGAGCTGCCAGCCACAGTTCTGAGCAGCCCAGAGGATGCACTGCCACAGCCTCAGGTTCAGCAGGGGGAAGCAGCTCACACATCCCCCCTTGGCTCCCAGCTGATACCTGTGCTCCAGTCAGTGCTGCCAGATCCAGAGGGAAGCTCAGGCTGGGTGTCCACTGCTGAGCTGTGTAACGTTAGACAGAGCTTCTGATGTGCTACTTTCATAACCAGTCTCACCCCAGGGCAATGCAGGGGGAGGGCAGGCACGTGGGGGTGGTGAATTCTGCACTGCTCCACGGGACATCTGTCGCCCCATGACGAAACGCTGATCTCGTGTGTGTCCCCTGAGGCTGAGCACTCTCCGCCTCTCCCTTCAGGATGTTCCAGCACCAAACAGCTCGCTCCTCGCTGACAATGGTATTGGTACGATCCTTCCTCGCACCGGGAGCCAACCAGGGTGTCTGCTGCGGGTTGGGAAGAGTTGGGATCGGGGCAGTTACTGGCGGTGGGATGGGGGAGAGGGAGGAGCACGGCCAGGGGAGCAGCTTTCCACGCTCCGTGCCCGTGCAAGGCGCCGGCTTTTCTTTTCGAGCGCTTGTAGTGGGGCTGATAAACAACCACAGGAAACCTTAGATGTGCCCGTGTAGTGAATTTGTAACTAAACACAGGGCTGCGGGAGGCGGGGAGAGCCTGGCTTTGGAGCGGGACTAAATATAACTCAAAGAAAGCAAACGTGTGCGCTCCACGGGCTGGGACTGCCCTGCTGTGTCACTGCTGTCCTCGGGTAAAGACGGCACAGGGGACATCTCCCAGGGCTGGCTGTGGTCAGCAGAGCTCCAGGTAATGGCACTGAGGATCCAAGGCAGGGTGTGCCTGGACACGCTGGAGAACGGGGCAGGACAGTGCAGCCAAGCTTCCCAAGGGAGCCTGCTGTTTGCTGCTAACCCTGCTTGCAACGCCAAGAGATTTGGGTGTAGGTTTTCTTTCGTGGCTTCAGATATTTCTGAATCACTGAGTCTGTGTCTCACGTGCTTCGCTTAGTCTAGGGGGGTTGGTTTTTGGTGATTTCTGCAGCTTTTGATAACCCAAGAGACAGAGCAGCACGTTTTCTTGAGGGGTTGTGCTTCCCCTCGTTGATTGCCTGCAGGGGACAGCCTGAGTCACTTCCCTCCACTGAGAACGATGGGTTGAAGGGACTCACCTGGATGGACACCTGTGTTGGACTTTCAGTCTCACCCCAGTGGCCTCACAAAGGGCTGAGCTTCAACTCCTGCCGTGGAGCTGAGAGAGAAACACCCTTTTCTTGGGACAGGGATGTGCTTTCCTGCAGGGGGAGGCTGTGCCTGGCTGTGCTTGTTGTGTCAGCAGAACAGAGCAGGGGGAGGAGGTGGGCTGCTGGAGGGCTGGGACGTGGTCCAGGTGGCCTCTTAGGTCTCAGCTCTGGTGCTGGTCAGGCTGGATTAGCCTGCAACCTGTGAAGGCTTTTGGGTGTTTGCTGGCAGTGCGTTGGCAGCTCTTCCAAAAATCCCCCCTCCCTGTGGGTGGGGAAGCTGTGGCTGTGCCATGCCTGGCTTTGTCTGTCTCTGCCTGGGCTGCAGCTGCTCAGGGGTGCTGGGAGGCACGTGGTGAGCCCTGCCTGGGGTAGGAGATGGGTCTACATAGTCCTGAGCCTGATCCAGGGACCTTTGGGACTGCAGGGGATGGAGTCTGACTCCACTAAGGGTGCTAGCCCATGATATATTTAAAGCAACCTAACAAGGGTTGAGTGAACATGGATCCTCCTTCAGGGAGGTCAAGAAGCCCCGTTTGGTTCTTTGTGCAGTGGAGACTGATGATCCTGCAGGGGCCAGTGATCTGCTGTCTGTGCAACCTGGTGGTGCCCACCCAGCCACAGACAGGACCCTCCAGACACATCCAAAAAACCAAGAGGTTAATGTGTCATCTGCTGAGACCCACCTCATCACAGGGTCTTTGGTGTCTGCCCTGCCAATGACAGAAAGGAGATTGGTGTGGTGTCCCCGCCATTTCTCCTGGTTGTGAGGACAGGGGAGGGGACAACCCTGGAGGAAGGTGACTATTTCTTTGTGCACACCTGAGCCAGAGCAAACGCAGACCCTCTGCTTAGGAGGAAAGAGGTTCAGTGGGACAAGCAGGGGAGGATGGAGAGGTGAGGAGAGAGGCAGATGCTGGAATATCCCAGCCCTGGTGACATCACCCTGAAAGGGGACAGCACTTCATCTTGTATTATCTCAGATGAAACAGAGCAGGAAACTGCTCCAATACAATAATAATTAAAAAACCCTGTTTCAAATAACTGCTCCCCATGTCTGGGTCCCCATGGACTGCTGCCCTGCAGAGGAGGGGCCTGAGGAGGGACTGGTGCTCAGCTGGTCCTGCTCACACTGTCCCCAGCCCCCTGGCAGCTTGGAAAAGGAGGATGAGGCTGCAAAGCCCTTCCATCCATAGGTTTATCCACCAGTTTCCAGGGTAATTTCAATGCAAAGTTCTTCATTTTTAAGAATATAACCAGATGGTTCCCATAACTGCCCCAAACTCTTGGGGAAGGTGGCTTTTGAGTCACTAAGGCTTTTGTTCACTACAAATCTCATAGTTATTGAAACCTGGAGGGAGAAATGTGACTTCTCTCCCTTCCCTTTTAATTTTTTTTCCCTGCAAATGGAATAAAATCCAGCTGATGGCATGGGTATTTTAAGAATTGCACAGAGGAAGTGGAGATTTGCAGCTCTGCAAAGTAGTGGGATGAATGCAGAGAAGTCTCTGGTCTTGCTGAGCTGGCAGACAGCAAAATAACCAGTTATGGGATGAAATGTGTCTGCTGCAGGGAAGGGAAGAGATCCAAGTGGGGAGGAGGGGGCCAGAAAGCAGAGAAACCCTCCCGGGTGTGATCAGGGAACCGAGAGGCTGCTGCCTCTTGCCGGCACTTTTGCAGGGCTTTGTTTTACACCCCGCGCCGCCCAATTTCCCCTCAGCTCATCCACCACCGCCCCAGGGGCGTGTGAGGGCTGGGACCGTGAGCCTTCCTGTGCGGGGGTACAAGGCTGTGGTCGCTGCTCAGCTCTGGCACGGGCACGAGGAGCAGGAGCGAGCCCCGGGTTCGGCAGCATCGTGTGCGGGCTCCGGGGCGGCACCGCAGGGATCTCTGCGGGGATCGGTGGGAAGCGCTGCGTCCACATCTCACCTGCTGCACTCAGCTGGGCCTGACCTGCCGCTGCCTCCTCCCTCCTCCACCTCCTCCTCCTCTCAATGTGCCCGCCGGGAAGGGTCCGTGCCCTGAAAGGAGCGGTGTTCCTGGGAGCTGGAAGGTCACACGGGAAGGTGAGTGCAGCCCGGATCCCAACTGCTTTGGGACAGGGTCTTTCCCTTGGTTCCAGGGCCAGGCTGGAGGGGTCCTGCCCCAGCCTTCTGGGCAGGGGTTCCCAGGTGAAAGGTCTGAGTTAGTCCACAAGGACCAGTGCAGGTTCCATCCCTGGAAATGGGGACAATTCTCCTTACTTTTGCCAGGGATCAGTCATTTCAGGAGAGGTGTGGAAGGCAGAGAGGGCTGTCTGTAATGGGGGGTTCTGATGTCTGGTGCTCCCCTTCCTCTGGGTCGGCAGCAAGTCTTGTCTGCTGCATTGGGATCTTGGGATGAGGCACAGTTGATGCTGAAGATCTGGTCCCAGGGACTCAGTGAAGTCCCCTTGGCTGAGTGTCCCTGCATAAGACCCCAGGGCAGCAGTTCTAACCTGAGAGAGGGGGACCTGGTGTGCCTGGATCCATGGATGAGCCAGGGGCGCTGCAGTGCAGTTCAGACACTTCTCTGTACCTGCCATCCATCCCCACACAGCTCCTGAGCAAGCCCTGGGCATGGGGGGGCTCGTCTGGCACGAGAGGGGTCAGGGCTCAGTGGCACAGGGGTGTCTGTAACCAGGCTCTTTAGCTCCGTGGTCTGTGACCAAAACAGGTGGCAACAGCAAAGGATCCATCGGGAAGGGACTCGTCCCTGAAGGCAGAGGATGCAGGGACATCTGTCTCTGTCTTCTCCAGGGAAGGAGTTGTCAAAGCATCACAGTACCACATTCCAGTGTGTCGTGCCTTGTGTTCCAGGGGATTTATGGCAGCTGTGTCCTGGGAACAGTGGGGCAGGCAGGCAGGCACACAGGGTGGGAGTGGGGATCTATCCCATCTCAGCAAGCCAAGAAACCTCCTGGTGCAGTGATAGGGATCCTGCCACACCCCAGGTTTCTGGGTGTCAGTGGGTGACATCTCCCAGGGCTTTGACACCAGCTCTGTGGTCTCCATGTTGTGTGTGTCTGCAGCTCCACATATCCTCTGCTAAAATGGATTTTCACCCAAATCAGCAGCTCTAAGTGTGTCTTGGAGCTCCAGAGGGTTGTTGTGTCCCTGCAGTGGCATGTGGCTTTTAGGTCATGTTCAAGGAACGCCCCCTGCCAGGTGATGGGCTTCATCCCCCATGGTCAGCCTTCCCAGAGGGGCCTAGGTTGGGTCTTTGCTCCCTGACACTCTCTGCTCAGCACAAGAGGTGCCAAGATCAGGTCATTTGACATGCACCAGCCTGGCTTCATTAATGTCACCCCAAAACTCCCCAGGCACCTTGGCTGGGGAGCAGCCTCCATGTCCACAGGAAGCAACAGTTGGGAAGGGCTCTGCACAAAGGCAGAATTTAGTCCTTGGCTACAGAACAGGCTCTTGCAGCTTCAGGTTCTTCCCCTCCATGTGACTGGTGTTGAATTTGTGTTGGGTTGACTGCAGGGCCAGTGGCTGTTGGGAAATCCTGGTGAAGCCTGGGAGGGAAGGGCAGGCAGCCCTCCCTGTTGTGGCTGGGGAGGGGAAATGTGATCCTGCTGTCCAAACTGCTCCAAACTGGGGTTGATGTGGTCTAGCCCTTCCCATCCTTACCCCCTCCTCCTCCTTTTGGTAGCCCTGGTACCCTCACCCTTGGGAGCAAAGCAGGCAGAAAACAGCCCCAGTGAAAAGGGGTGATTTTCTGCTCATTTGGGTTCCTGTGCCAGGCCAAGTGAGAAGCAGTGGCTGGAACCTGGCAGGAATCAGACCGACCCCAGTCTTCCTCACCAGCCTGTTTCTACGTATGTCCTTTCATGGCTTTTCTCATGGCACTTACCCATTCTCCTACAGACAGTGTGACTGGACTCTGAACATGGCAGGCGACCAGTTCTTGTCATTTTATGTTGAATTTTGTTAGGAGACCCAAGCACTCAGAGTGAGCGTGTGGACCGTGGATTCAGTCTCAGCTGCTCTTTGCTGAGAGTGAGGAAAACGAGCACTTTTTAAGCAGACAGGTGAAGAGAGAACCAAAGTTTCTCGGGCAGGAGGAGCTCGCACTGATCTGGTCCTGTCGAGCCCTTTGCTAAATTTGGAAACCGAGCGTTTGCCACGCAGGTCTCACGTTTGGCCAGCGGCTCGCCTCCCACGCGCGGGCAGGTAGGATGCGGATGTGGAAAACCACGGCCACATTTAGCACGGGCTGTTTCCTGCGGCAGGCAGGGGCAGAGGGGCCCGAGCGCAGCCCCGGCTCCCCCGCTCGGCCCGGGGGCTTTGGGTCTCCCGCGGCTCCGGGGAGCGCAGAGCCTTCCCCAGCAGGACATTGAACCGGCAGTGCCACCCTCTGTGTGGCATTTGGGGCTCTTTATGCAGGCAAGGGATCAGGACAACCATTGCCTCTCCTTCTGTAGCCGGTGGTTCGGGGTGGGGTGATCTGCAAGGTTTGAAATGAGGAGGTTTAATTGATGTTCTTCTCCTCTGGCATACCAGGGGGCACATCCCCGCTGTGCCTGCAGAGGCAGAGCCCCGTTTGCCCCAGACACACTTCTGGTGCTCGGTGTGGGCTGTCAGTGCTGTGGTCGGTGGTGGCCGGGGTGTGAGGGCACCCTTCCCGTGCTCACTGCTCTGCTCAGCATCTCCAGGAAACCAGCTGGTGCCTGAGCTGGGCAGTGTGGGTGCCAAAGGGAAGGCAGGTGAGTCTGTCACACACAGGAACAGCCTGTGGGCAGCATCAGCGTGGGGTGCAGAGGGAGAAACGGTTTCCTGACCTTAATAGATACCCTCTGCCCTGCTCTGCATCTCTGCTGCCCCCCAGCACGGTCACCCTGGGGGAAAGGGCACATCCATCACTGCAGCAGTACCCATGTGCCACAGAGATGCCATTCTGAGCTATCAGGCATCAAGCTGAGCTGGATAAGACTTAGTATCTGCTCCCTGCTCACAGCCCTGGACCAGGCTGCCTGCCAGCTGTGCAGGCAGAGGCAGGGACGTGGCTATAACAAGCCCCTGGCCTGCAGATGGACCCCTGTCATGAGGCATGGCTGGGAGCTGCCCCCGTGGTGCTGCTTGGCAGGCAGTGGAAATCCTCCAGAGTGGCTCAGTGCCAGACCCTTTATCCAGCCCCAGGGTCAGGAATAGAGGCCACAAGGGGCTGGGATGGGTTCTGAAGACTTCACGGGCTGCAGGAAATGTTTAAAGGGCTTCTGGAAGCTGCTGTGAGCAGGATGCTCTCGGGGCTTGAGTAGTGTGTGGCCATGGCACTCCCCCACGTGCCCAGCCACCTCTGCCTGCAGCTGCAGAGCTGTTGGATTTGGTGATGGATATTTGCAGATTTAGGAACTACCTGGGTCGAGTTAGGTTTTAAGCCTACAAACTAAACAGAGCAGATCCTAAATGGAGCAAAGACAAATGTGGGCTGACGGTCTGACTGTGCTCAGAGGGATTCTGAGGGCCAATGGCACTGCAGAGTTGTTGATGCCTGTGCTGCTTTGGGGCGTGATGGAGGTGGGCTCCCTGTTACCAGCCATAAATGTGGGTGTGTCAGGGAAATCATGGAATTCAGAGCTATGGCCTGGTTTTGGTGGGTTTTTTTTCCCCACTCCTAAAAGCAAGAAGAGAAGATAAAACCTGCAGGCTGGAAGAGCCTCAATCTAGAGATGCTGGAAGTGGTGTTGCAGCTCCTCTGGCTGTAAATACAGGCACCACAGTCCTGTGGCTGTTGCTGTGCCCTTGGATGGGGAGATGGGAGAGGGACATTCACAGGGGGAGATGCTGCTTCTCTCTGGGCACTGGGGGGCAGGACCACGAGGTGCCATGAGGACCCAGCTGTGGGTACATGGCTGCAGCTGAGCATCTCTGAGGGGATGTTTTGCACAGAAGATCCCGGTGTCTCCTCTGCTCCCCCATGGCTGCACTGTGCTGGCTCCACAGCCTGATTGTAGCTGTGTCACAGGCAAATCTCCCTTCCTTCCTCCTCAGCTCTTAGGCTTATTTATTTTTTTCCTTTCTTAGGAGAGAACAATACTGGAGGGCAAGGGAAGCTGTCTGGCTCCAGGCTGGCTTCCCTCTGCAGTGTAACTGTCCCCTGAGCTTTCCTCGGAGTTTCTTTCTCTGGGATGCTGGATCAGGACGGCAGTGGATCAGCATTAAGCATAAAAAAATCATGGAAATTCAGGCTTTTTTTTTGGTTGTTTCTTTTCTTTTCTTTTCTTTTCTTTTCTTTTCTTTTCTTTTCTTTTCTTTTCTTTTCTTTTCTTTTCTTTTCTTTTCTTTTCTTTTCTTTTCTTTTCTTTTCTTTTCTTTTCTTTTCTTTTCTTCTCTTCTCTTCTCTTCTCTTCTCTTCTCTTCTCTTCTCTTCTCTTCTCTTCTCTTCTCTTCTCTTCTCTTCTCTTCTCTTCTCTTCTCTTCTCTTCTCTTCTCTTCTCTTCTCTTCTCTTCTCTTCTCTTCTCTTCTCTTTTCTCTTCTCTTCTCCTATTTTTTTTTTTCTATTTAGACTTTGCTTTTCAGACTCGGTTCACCTTAAATTGAACATTTCTTCCTAGATCCTGGGGAGGGCGAGCTTTCCGATCCTGCCCTTCTCAGCGATGCTGATGCTCATCCCTGGGGGATCTCCTTGCTGTGGGAGCCTGACCCTGATCTCCAAACCCAGCCTGAGCCACCTGTGCCCTGATTTTTTACAGGCCAGCCCCTGGGCCTGAGGCCATGCCCAAGTGGAGTGAGGAGCAGCTCTGCACTCGCCCAACCACAGACACCCCACGGCCACCGGGCCCACGCTGGGCTGCACCCCCAGCTCGGCCATGGACAGCACAGGTGGGTGATGCTGAGCCACTGCTGAAACATTTTATTTCATTTCTGAGCCACTCCTGTTTGTTGCTGGTAGGTTGAGCCTGTTTTTAGATCAAAGCTCCTCTTGTTTGTGTTGGAACAATCTCTTTGACGCTCTGCTCCCTGTGAAGAAACCTCCGAGTATCTTGGCTGAGGTTGCTTTGATTTAGAAGGAGAGGACAGTATTTATATCAATGCCCAGGAAAAGCTTCCCCTGGTAATCACAAACATACACAAATGAAAAGAGCAGGAAATCTCAAATAGTCCATTAATGCATAACCCCTGAGTGCAAACCCAATAAACAGAACAGTGAAACTGAGGAGCTTCACAAAATCACCGCAGAGAAAAAAAAAAAGGAAGGAAGATACAAGTTTCCAAGACATTTACCTAAATGACACTTCCAAAATGAGGCAAATCCCTTGTCAAAGGACAATTTTGCACTGGAGTTTTTCCCTGTGTGGGCACCATGACATGAACTGTGCTCCCCTTGGGCACACACAGAGCTTCATCAGCACGTGTGAATAATTGTGACCCTGAGTGTGGCTGTTTCCTGAAGTCTGGATTGAATGAATCCTCCCTACAAGAATCCTTTAGGGATGCACTCCCCTGGGGTCGCTAGATAGGAGAACTGTTTTGGCTGTTGGGGTGTACTCAGGAATAGGCCATCCCAAATATTTTAAATTTTGCACAGGAAATCCCAACAATCCCACCCTGTCCCTGAGAGTGTTGTCCAAATACTCCTTGAGCTCTGGTGGCCTTGGTGCTGTGCCCACTGCCCTGGGGAGCCTGGGAGATGCTCCTGCTGGTCTGAACCTTCACCTGAGCTGTAAAATCCCCCCAGTATTTTCCTGGTTTCCGTCCTGTAGCTGCCAACCACCAGCTCCCAACACACCTCCCCAGTCACTGTTCCTCATCAAGCCCAAAGCCTGTTCCACCAACTCCACCCTCTCCTTCAGGAGCCAAGGGAGAAGGTTGGGAGGCTGTGGTCCTTGAGGACAGCTCTGGATCTTGTAGTGAACTCAATGCCCTTCTGCTCTTGCTCTGATGTCAGGGAAAAAGGAAATGTGGCAGCAGAAGGTGTGGAGGGAATGAGAAAATACAGCAGTAAAACCAGGCAGGAAATGTGGTGGTAATGACACCAATCCCAAAAGACAATCCCATGTGGATGAGACAACTCTGACCACCTACAAACACCTGAAGTCCCTGGAAGTGTTTAAGCCCAGGTTGAAAGGGGCTTGGAGAAACCTGGGCTAGTGGAAGGTGTGGAAGGTGGAAGGTGTCCCTGCCCATGGCAGGGAGTGGAACAAGATGATCTTTAAGGTCCTCTCCAACTGAAACCATCCTGGGATTCTGTGATCCTCCCCCGGACCAGGCCATGTTCTGGCTGCTCCAACCTGAAATTTCCTACAGCAGAAGAACATCACCTAAAAATATCCAACTTTATATAAGACTTTTTTTTTTTCATTACGAAGAAATAAGAATCCTTTTTCCAGTGGGGAAGGAGCAGCCCAGGGTAAGGAGGGACAGAAAGGCAGAAGCATGGGGGGGTACAGGGACCTTGCAGCCTTCCTGTCCTTTACCCACGTGCTGATTTTTGTGCAAGGCCAGTCAGCTGTCACCTAGTGAGCTCCTGCTCACGAGCCCTCAGCCCACTGAGAGTCATGGCCCAAACTGGGGCTGAGGTTGTAGAACTTATTTTTGGCCCAGAGCAGGATGCAGTTTGGTTTTGATGAGTACAAAGTGTATGTGGTGGTTACCAGGCAGAAGCATCGACCCAGAGTACCCCTCTGGGGAAGCAGAAGGTGCTCCAGGCCCAGGGGTGGGTGGTTGCATGCCAGGGAGAGGCTGTGAGGGCTCACAGGTGAAGGCAGGAGGGGACACACCAGCCTGGTGGCTCTGCCTGTGTTTCCCATGAGGGGTGAGCAGACCTTGTTGCAGGAGTGCTCCTTGCGATGGGCATGAGGTTGAGGCTGAATCCGTGCAGTGCCAAAATGCAGAGGTGTTTCTGCTCGTTCCTGGTGCCAAGTTGTGGTTTAATTTTGTTAGTTTCTATATTTAATGTGTGATTTTTTTATCGAGCAGGGGGAGAGGAAGGCTCTGCAGAGCTCGTGTGTGAGCATTCTTCTGCAAAGCTTCTCTACCACCACGTCCCTGCAGGAGCCCTCTGCATTCCAGCAGGGCTCCAGGGACCACCAGTGCATGGGCTGGCATTCCCACCCAGCTCCAGCAGCTCTGCTGTGTTTCCATAGAGGTTCATTCAGGATTGAAACCTGCTGAGACAGCCACCCTGAGGGCTGCGGGGAGGGGGCAGTCCCTGTGCTCACCCAAACCGGTGCCTCCTGCCCCAGGGTTGTCCCGGTCTCCCAGGGGTGCTGTCCTGGCTGTTCACGCCCTCTTTGTCCCCGCAGAGGTGGAGTCAGACATCCTGCGCCGGGTCCGGACGCTGCTGCGAGAGCTGGACGGGCACCACCCGGCCTGCCAGTGTGACCGAGGTGAGACACACCCCCTCCTTGCTGGGGCTTGCTTGGCCCCAACACCCCCTGCTCCCCTCTCCCAGGCAGTGCCAGGGTGGGGGGACACGGTGGCTTCCCCTCCCTGGCGCTGCTCTGCCCTCCCCAAGCTGCTCTTGGAGGTGCCAAATCTTTGCTGAGCTCCTGGTGACCCTGGGATCAGCTCAGCTGCTAACACATGGTCCCTCATGGGCCATTCACTTAAAAGTTGGACTCAGTGACCCTTGTGGGTCCCTTCCATCTCAGAATAACATCCTGTGACACTGTTGTTCTGTGACCAGCCATTTTCATCATCCTCTGCATGGCTTTTACATCCTTCCCACCCTACACTCGCCCAGAGGGTCCAGCATTAAGCTGGGACATAAATGCAGAGGTCTCAGATCCAACACTGACTCCTGGCACATCCCTGTCCAACTCACTCAGCCCCTCGGAGCTGGAGTTTTCCCTGTCTCTCTCCATGGGGATGTTGTTTTGCCATGCACTGCTCAGCTCCTCACTGAAGAGCCACTTGATTTCTCTGTGTTATGGATTTGGAGAATGAAACTCTACCCGAGACAGCCACTGGACGGTCACAGCCATAGGAAACCTAATTAATTTTGAAAAATCGATTTTTCTTGGAGCACGTGGAATATTTTACAGTTAATGAAGTTTGATTTTGTCTGGAATGAGCCTTGACATCCTCAGGACTGAGATGCTTTGCGGTCCTTGCTCTGAGTGCTGTTGGCAGGCAGTGTTCAGGTGCTGTGTGCTGGGGACCAGCAGGAACCCAAATTCCTCGTGACAGGCTGGGAAAGCAGGCAGTGATGCACAGAGCAACAGAGGCAACGGGAAACAAACCTCATGTCCATTGCCCTGCCTTGTTCTTCTCCACTCCCCACAGTCCTGGGGACCTTTGTCCAAAGGTTTCCCAGTACTGGAGATACAACAACACTTCAGTGCTGCATCCAGAGCCAGGGCAGCAGCCTGGCTTGTCCCTTGCAGAGGGACAATGACTGAAGCAGAGGGAAGACAAATCTGGTTTAGCTCTGATAGTGCAGCATCCCCGTGGGTGTTTCTTGCATCAACAGTGCCCAGGTCTCCTGATTCCTCTGTGGAACACCCTGATCCCTCACTGCTCTGCTTGGCAACCTGACCTTTCCCGGCTTTCACTTCTCAGGGATGCTGCGATGGACCCTGCATAAAAAAATCGACCAGAATCCCAGTAACAGCTCTGTCCTGGTCAGGATCCTGGTGAAGGAGCTGGAAAGGGTAAGTGCCACCACAGAGATGTCCCCTGAGTGCCGGGCTTGGCCCCTCCATGGCACATGCCCTGCTGGGTGGGCAGAGGGATGGGGACTCAGCTCCACCTCAGACAGGAGTTTTTAGGGGCCTTGAGCCCGGGTGGGGACTGTGGGTCAGCACAGAGTGGAAAACCCTGGGGGACAGCAGGGCAGAGCTGTAGCTTGTCCCCAGCTGATGACTGCAGGGGCCAGGGTTTGTCCCAGAAGTGACAGTGTGCCGTGGGCAGAGCCAGGAACCTCCCCAGGCTCCTCAATGTCACGGCAGCCAAGCCCTCACAGTTTGCAAATAGTGATCAACACCTCCAACCACCCCAAATCTCCCTCATCCCACCCCACCAGCTGTGGTTACAGGTAGAGTGGAAAATACTCCTCTACATCACCCACTGTGATGAAACACCCTACCCAGTGTCCTGTCCTGGGAGCACAGGTGGAAACCTGTGATGGGTTTTTGGTTTCATTGATTTCTTGTGTCCTTTTCTGGTCTTGTATAAACCTTCAGCACCCTCAGCATCCTGGTGTGACCTGGTTTGTGGTTTGCTGAGGTGTCATGTGTAGAAGAAGCATCTTTTCTGTCTTATGAGCCTGCCTCATTTTACCCAGTGCCCTCATTCTGGTGCAGGGAGGATCAGCCCCTGTTCTGCTCCTCATCCTCCTTCTCCCCCTCCTCACCCCACTGATGAGCCCACACTCTGTGCACAAACCTCCCTGTACCATTTTCTCAGCATTTTTACTAATTTCTCCTTCTGATCTGGGAGGATGGAGCAGCCCTGCTGAGGCTGCCGCCTCCCTCCCTCAACACGTGCCACACACACGGGCCATGCCAGCCCAGTGCAGATCACTGTGCACACATCCAGCAGTTATTCCCAATCCCAGATTTCTGCCTTCTAGCAGCTCTGAGGCCACTTGCAGGCTGACTGTCTCATGCTGTGGCAGTTTAGCTTCCATCAGTGCCTCGGGAAGGCATTTTATCCAGCAGCTTCTGCAAATCCAGATAGACAGGAACACCCACATCACCCTTGGCTGTGGATACAGGGATTTTCCCCGGGGATTTGAGGGCTGCTTTCTCTGCTAAAGCCATGGCAGTTCTCCTCATAGGTATTATCACTCTGCTACTCTTATCTTTCCTTGCCCAGCAGGGGTGTCAGTGCTCCTGGTTTGTAATTCCCTTCATCTCCCTGAAGCTCTTCCTGGAAATCTGTGACACTTGTTTGGGTTTTATTATTTTTTCACTCCTCTGGTGCTGCAGCAGCTCTGAGCCATCAGTACCAACCATAGATGATAATTTAGCAATTTCATGCTTGAGTTCCTCCAGGGCAAATATCAACTGGTCTCAGCAATTCAGCGTTATTCATTTCATTGATCATTTCTAAAGCTTTGCTGCCATCACTTCCATTTAACTCAGATCCATCAGCCCTGAAGAAAGGTGCTAGAAATATCTTTGGAGTGGAAATACCTTTCCCAAGTTTATCCCTGAGCATTCCTGTTGCTGGAGCTGTTGTTAGAGCCAGACCAGGCTGCAGGGAGGGGCTGGAGCTGTGTCAGCTGGAACATCCATCTGGTTTCCCATGGGCCAGGATGGGGATGCAAGAACAGCTCTCCTCCCTGTTCACTCTGGTCCCACACCCACCAAATGTAAGACAGACTTCTCCCAGAGGTTTTGGTTTCCCACATGAGCTTCTGCAACAGAAAGGAGGAGGTCAGAGAAACTTCCGCTCTCCTTCTCCCACCGTGGCTGTGCTGTCCATGCACCCTCCAGGGACATCTTGCCCACCCTAAAAGCCTGTGGGGGGATCCCAAACCTCACCTTGACCCAGGAATCATCCCACCTAAGCCAGGGAGAATACCTTGTGTGTCTGAGCTGCTGAGAGACAGAACCCAGCACATCCTGGGGGCTCTGGGGGCTCATTCCCAGGGCTGGTGCCCAGCCCAGGATCCTGCAGGTATCAACTGTTCCTTCTGCTTCCACAGGCAGAGCGGGGTGACTTCAGGCATTACATCATCCCCTTGCTGCACACCCTGATGTACACCTTGATCAAGGTAACCTACCTGGGGGCTTGCTGGGGCAAGAGCCAGGGGAAATCAGAAGCCACAGGAGGGGCCACTTGAAGTCACTCAGGACCTGTTCCTGTGCTGGAATAACCCAGTACCTGCCCAGCAAAGCCCTGGGACTGCCATGGGTGGACTCAGTTGGGTGTTTCCCAGGGTGCTGTTTGGTGGTTGAGACTCTGTCACCTGTGACCCACACAGGAGTGACAGGTCCTTCCAGCTGACACACTTTGTTGGAGGTGTTTAGGTGCCTGGTGGTGCAGGAAGCCACAACCTGTTAAAAAAAGTGCCCACATCCTTCAGTGGTTATTGCTGGAGATTTTCCAGACATTTGTAAGGCCTGATTCTGCTTCATTTTGCACTGAAATCCATATTGAATTTGGGTAGCTCTGGGGTCTGTGGGGAGAGCAGCATTAGGGATCCCTGCCCGTGGCATCTCCTTATGTCTCCCCAGGCTCCCTGCATCTCTGAGGAGCTCTGTGGCAGAGTCTACGACTTCTGCAAGAAGCTGCTGACCCTGCCCAAGCCCTTCTGCACCATTGGGCTGGACTATGCCACCAGGCTGAAGGTGGAGAGGGCAGCACCAGGTAGGAGGGTCTGTCCCTGAGTGGCACCGGGCACGGCTGGGCCCTCGAGGCAACGGGACTGGGGTGTCATGAAGCAAAACAACTCTACCCCAGCCAAAACCAGCTCGTGGGGGCTCTGGGGGATTTCCATACCTGAGCTGGCCTTTACCCAGTGCAGTGAGCCATGGCAGGGAGATGGCCAAATGCTTGGGGGTCTTGGGCGTGCATTGGGGTGGGAGGGTTCCCCTCTCCTGACCTCAGGCTACTGAGCCTTGAGACAACTTGGGGGTCATCCTGCTGTCAGTTCAGGCACACCAGAGTCAAGGTCAGCCCATCTAAGGCCAGCTATATATATAAAAATATAGAGATATAGATATAGATACAGATCCACACCTTCTGCATTATGAGGAGTGGCTGAAGGCACTTGGTGTGTTCAGCTGGAGAAGAGGAGACTGAGGGGAGACCTCCCTGCAGTTCCAACTGCCTGGGCAGGGGCAGAGGAGGGGCAGGACTGAGCTCTGCTCTGGGGGGACCAGGGACAGCCCCCAGGGAATGGCTGGAGCTGTGTCAGGGCAGGCTCAGGGTGGATCTCAGCAAAAGGTTCTTCCCCCAGAGGGTGGTTGGGCACTGAACAGGCTCCCCAGGGCAGTGGGCACAGCCCCAAGGCTGCCAGAGCTGCAGGAGGGTTTGGATGATGCTCTGGGGCACAGGGGGTGACTCTTGGGGATGGGCCTGTGCAGGGCTGAGGGTTGGACTGGATGATCCTTGTGGGTCCCTTCCAGCTCAGCACATTCTATGATTCTGTTTGGGAAACAGGATGTTTCTGCTCCCAGCCTGGGCATCTCAGTGTGTTTTGTGGAGGTCTCTTTTTTGCAAAGTGAATTCTCCATCTGAGATTGAGACTGCCCAGCATGGGCTGTCCCTCCAGTACCTGTGCATCAGGTTGTAGACACTAAAATGCCACAAGTGTCTACAGAGAACATTCCCTTCTACAAAGCAAGCTAAAGGACAACTTTGTTTCCCTTTTTCTCCACTGTTGCTTTTTTAAAGTTCTTCTTCTTACAGTTTTCTTTAATAAGATTCTTTAAAAGTAACCCTTTAGAACAGTGCAGGGTCCAGATACCCTGTGAAGGCAAGGTAAAACATGAGAAATCTGGTGGGAAATTAAAAAATGCCATATTAGGTATTCTCAGCTCATCCCCATCACCCCAACCACCCTTCCCCAGTACTGCTTTGTCTGGAGCTCCAATGTCCACCTTTATCTCACCTGATTTCTGGTAAAGGAATGATTCAGTGTGGAGAGATGGGGATCTCCAGTGGGGCTTCCCTTAGACCACCACAAGGTTCCCAAGATGATTGTAGCTGAGCAATGCCAGGTGGGTGTATCTTCCCCTCCCCAGAGCTGGGTGAGGGTAAAATACATCTCTCCTAATTCAGAATCTCGTTGTGCTCTTCATATCCCCCCAGACACTGTTCCCCCATGTGGCCCTGGGGAGGGAGGCCAGGAGTAGGGCTCTTCCTCCTGCTTCCTCCCAAGCTCATAATCCACTAAACAAAGGAAGGGAAACACAGGAAAGGATCCCTGAATAGAAGGGGTTTTCTTTTTATGTAGCATGACCTATCTTTGCCTTTGACTATTTTTAACTCTGGGCCTGATTCTTGGCTCGTTTACATCTTCTCCCCAGCAATGGAACTTGGCAGACCCAGCACCAGCCTCTAAACCTGGGAGTAGCACTGAGCTGCTCCAAGGGGTTGTGTTATTTCTCATTATTTCTCTGACTCCCATGTGTTTATCTCCTTGCACTTGCCAGGTACCTTGTACCAAAGAATGGTCATTTCTGAACAAAGCCTCAAAAGCGACCCGTACCCTTACCAGGAAAAGTGAGTGGTGCCTCGTTGAATGTGTTGATACTTTTATTTTGCAGTCTTTTAGTGAAATCTGTCATTTTCCAGTGCTCTAAATTAATCTTGGATAGAACAGACAATCTGGACCTCACCTCTGGGGCAGTACGTGGTCTTGGGGGATACAATTTGGTGGCACCCAGTACCTTGCCAAAATGAGCTTTGCTGTGGGAGGAGCATATTCCTCTTGTGTGTCCCAATTTATTTCTGTGGTCCTGGGAGGCAGGGAGCTTCCCTTTGTGGGGAGACAGGATGGAGAAGGGAAATATCAACAGCAACACTTTTTTCTCTACATGGAATAAGGGAGACATGAGTTACTCAGTCTACAACTTCTTCATGAGGGGCAGAGGAGGGGCAGGACTGAGCTCTGCTCTGGGGGGACCAGGGACAGCCCCCAGGGAATGGCTGGAGCTGTGTCAGGGCAGGCTCAGGGTGGATCTCAGCAAAAGGTTCTTCCCCCAGAGGCTGGTTGGGCACTGAACAGGCTCCCCAGGGCAGTGGGCACAGCCCCAAGGCTGCCAGAGCTGCAGGAGGGTTTGGATGATGCTCTGGGGCACAGGGTGGGACTCTTGGGGATGGGGCTGTGCAGGGCCAGGAGTTGGACTCGATCATCCTTGTGGGAACTCAGCATATCCTGGGACTCTCTGATGTCATTAACAGGGAATCCTCTCCTCTCCTCTCCCTCTCTTTTTCCCCACCCTCCTGCCCCACACAGGATTTTCATCTTTGCTGACCCAGAGCTGCTCCCTGAAGCCATCTGCAATGCTCTGCTCACCGACACAGAGGCAGCTCAGGTGTCCCAGAGCCCCCGGGCCTGCATGTGCCACGTTATCACCCACGCCGTGCAGGCGGCCCTGGGCGAGGGCTGCGACCTCGGCAGCCTGAGGGGCAAACTCCAGGTAACAGCAGTACCTCTGCAGCTCCACAGATGGTTTTCCAATGGTCCTACTCCCGTTGGGCACCTTGAAGAAGAAAAGGGTGTTTTGGCAAGTGGAGGGATTGGCGTCACCCCACTCCTCTCTGCTGCTCTCCATCCCTGGTAGCCCCAGTGTCATTCTCAGAGCTGGTGTAAAACTAAAAGAGTCTTCAAATATAGAAAACAGGTTTTAGAAACAGCCAGAGGTTTTGAATCTTCAGTTTGAGTTGTCAGTTTTGCCCAGCAGAGCAAGGCTCTGCCACTGAAACCCAGCTCCTCTGTGAGCCCCTGGGCACTGCAGAAACATCTCACTGGAACTGTTTCAATTATTTTTCTCCAAAGCCTCCTTGGAGGAGCTGTGGGGCCACAGGAACACAAATGCCTGGTTCAGAAAGGCACCTTTGGAGGGGCTCTCAGCAATTTCCACTCCAAGGACGCCTTTCTGTGTCTGCTGTCCCCATTTCCTCAGAGTCATTTGAAGTGCCAGCACTGCTGCTGACTCCCCAGGGGACACAGTGTCCATCAGCTGCAAACCTGCCAGAAAAACAAGCTTTAGGCAGACAGCACAGCCAGCCTTCTCTGGGCACACAAGAGGTCCTTTGTGTCCTGTGCTATGAAACAATATTTTCAGGACTCATTTACCCTCTTTCTGCCCCCCCTCCCACGGCCCTGCCCGTGGAGCATCCCTCCTTTTCACACCTCGGGGTGCTAACAGCTGCTTCCCACGGCAGGATATGCCCACGAGCGAGGTGGAGCACTGGTTCCAGCAGGTGGTGGTGGCCGTGGAGTGTGCAGCAAGCGAGGGGAGCACAGCCCGAGGCCAGCACACAGCCAGGCTGGAGGAGATCTACAGGGCCCTCCTCAGCTCCTCGCAAACAGGTGAGCTCCAGCCAGCCATTCCCGGTGGGATAGAGGAGCAGCTGGCAGGCCCTTGCCTCCCTGCTGTGCCTCTGCCATGCCCTCCCACAGGTGTCCATCCCCACCTTCCCTCTGCCTCTGCTTTAGCAGAGGTCCTTACAAGTGACCTGATGGAAAACTGGCAGTGGAAGGCAGATTTGTCACCTGAGGAAAGGGACTGTGGCAATCTCTGCTCCTGATTCATCTGTCTCTGTTGTTTGCAAAGGGTGTCAGAGATGGCAGCTGGGGGAGATTGGACAGGCTCTGTGGTGCTCTGCTGGTGCAGGGAACATCCTGCCATGGCCTGGACAGGGGGAACGCTGTGCACCCCTCCCTGAAACCTCCTTGTACTGATGTACAAAGTTTCCCAGAGAAGCTGTGGCTGCCCCATCCCTGGAAGTGTCCAAGGCCAGGTTGGACAGGGCTTGGAGCAACCCGGGCTAGCAGAAGGTGTCCCTGCCCATTGGAGGGGCTTGGAACTGGATGATCTTTAAAGTTCTTCCAATCCAAACCACCTGTGGTGTGGTGGACTGTGGCACTGCCATCTCCTCCCATCCCTGGCAGTGCTCTTTTCCAGCCTGGTGCCACTGGGGCTACACAGATTACAACAAAGGTCTCCAGTCATTGCAGCTCTTCACACAAATCTCGGGCCAGCCAGAGGGAAATGGGGGTCATGGTTCCTCTCCTGGCTACTCCCTGCATTCCAACCCCCTCCCTAAAAATAACTGGAGACTGTCCCAGTGCAAGATATGGGGAAGAACAGCCAGTGGTACAGGGAGAGGAGTGGGACCATTTCCACCTTTTGGAGGCAGTGAGCTATTAAAATGTGTCACTGCTTTTCCCAGAGCCATAATGGGTTAAAAAGAGATGGTGGTGGTGGTGGGACCAGAGTTCTCCCCTGTGAAGAATGTTTGATTTATTCTGCAACCCCTCTTCTCTTTGCAAAGCAAGGTCCTTCACTTGCCCGTGTTTCACCTCCCTATTTTCATTCCTCCCTTCCACACACAGTGTAGGTATCTTCTTACAGCTGATTTGTGAGAGCAGAGGCCTGTGATTACAGCCTCACATCTGGCCAGAATTGGTTGCCCAGGGTGGGAGAGCCCCTGGGGCTCAGCAGAGACTCTCTTAGCCAGCATCTGGTGCTCAGCACTGGGGGGGTTCATGAAGCTGTGTGGGGAAAATGCTCCTGTGTGTTACAACCTTGTTTCCCCTAGGAAATGTTCCCGTGGGAGGGCTGCAGGACACCCCTCTGCCCAACCCCACCATCAGCTTTCACCTCTGGACAGAAGAAAACCAGCTCTGTGAGTGCCCCAGGGGGGCTGTGGGGAACTGGGGTGGTGCCTGAGGGTGGGGATCCTCTGCAAAACATGTCATTTTAGCCCTGACTCCTGAGCAGTGAGTTTTGTAACCATCATCCAAGGGCCCAGCTTGTGGAGATTTGTGCTGACTGCACCAGCCTTTCTTCTTGTGGGCTGCTGATCAGGGGACTAGGGGTGTGATGGGCCAAAGGAGATGAGAGGAACAGGCTGCAACAGGATGTGTCCAGAGTGCCTGATTTTGTTGTGGATGCCCCATCCCTGGAAGTGTTCAAGGCCAGGCTGAATGGAGATCTGAGCAACCTGGTCTAGTGAAAGGTTCCCTGCCCATGGCAGGGCTTTGGAATGAGATGGTCTTCAAGGTCACTTCCAACCCAAACCATTCTATGAGCCTAAAATTCTATGATTTGAGTGATACCGAGCTCTCTTCATGGTGAAATGTGAAATGGGATTGAAAGACAGACTCCCCTTGGGCCCACTGGTGGAGATACTTGCTTTACAGTTTGCCTGAGAAGAGAGAAGCAGGGGCAGGGCAAGGGCTCAGCCTGGACTTGGTTGGGTTTCCCTCCCCAAGCTCCTCTCTGCCCGCAGGGAAGGAGCTGGTGCTGTTCATCCGCCCGCTGTCGCAGAGCTGCGAGCCCGACTGCCTCGGCCAGGACCTGGACAGCTTCGAGATCCAGGACATCATCTCAGACTGTGAATGCTGCGAGCAGACCCGCTTCTCTGTCCTCTCCACCGACAGTGGGATTGAGCGAGACCTGCCCGTGGCAGCGGAGGAGCCCTTGGCCCCCTGCAGTGCCGAAACGGAGCAATCCCGGCTCCACAGGAGGGGCGGCATCAAAAAAAAGCCATCACCGCTGGAGAGCGTGGCCTTCCTGCAGGCTGGCTGCAGCAGTCCCGGGGTGAAACCCTCGGTGAAGCTGCAGAAGAGATCAGGAGCCCCTCAGGATGCTGCAGCCCCGCTGCAGAGGCTGCACACTGCCCGCATCGTGCTGCTGGGGGACGACCGCATCCTGGGCCGCCTGGCCCAGGCCTACCACTCTCTGAGGTCAGTGGTGGCCACAGCCTCCTGGGCTCTGGGGGCTTGGGGATGGGCAGGACACAGTGGGGGCTGTGCTCCTCAGCCTTTTGAAGCAGCCAGGATGGCTGGGGATGGGGTTGGGCTCCAGTGGCACCTGGAACATGATGGGACTCTGGTGTTTGGCACTCACTGGCTGCATGGCATCATTTGGCTCTGTCGGCCCAAACGATGCACAGAGCAAGTTCCTCCCTCTGTCCATGGAGTTAATAAAGAATAATAAAAGATGTTTTCCTATGGAAAAGGGAAAAATTCTAAAGAAAAGCTGTTTTCCAGCTGGCTCTTCCCAGCTGGTTCACCTGGGCCAGGAGAGCAGCGTGGGGTGGGTCTAGGCTGTGGTGCAGGCAGCAGCCTGGGGGGCAGAGCTGGGTGCAGAGGGACCACCAGTCCAAGAAAAAAATTCTGTCTCTGGCTCCCCATCATCTCCCCATGCTCAGTGAGGGAACCCAGGGGCATTACTGCCATCCTGTCACACGGGGCAAAGGGAGGTACACGAGGAGGGCACACGCTCCTGTTGCAGGGCATCTGCAATCTCCTGGCACTGCCCAGCCTTGGCCAAGGGCCATGTTCTTCCCTCTTCCCCTCGGGACACAAGTGTTTGTTTTTCCATTTCAAGGAAACGGGAAACGCGGCGGGTTTTCCTGACTCCCAGGCTGAACCTGCAGTTCTACTACATCCCGGTGGTGGCAGGGCAGCCAAACACCTCGGCTGCCGTGGTGAGTCTGAGCGTGGCAGCTCCGGGTGCTGCTGCCAACTGCCAGCAATGGTGACGGTGTTTTTGGAGGGAGAGCGGGGAGGGGATACAGGAATTCCCATCCGTTCACGTCCTGTTCCCAGGACAAGGAGGGTGGGAGCCAAGTCAGGGGGGCTGGGCTCTGTTTGCAGGCTGGTTTTGGGGACCCATCAGCTCCACAGACATTCAGGTTGCTCCAGCCTCCTTGATGTGTGGCACTTCATTCAGCCCTGCTTCTATGACCCACCTATAGGAGGACTGATGATGTTTAGCAAAGGGCTTGTGCTTTTACCACCTCCTAAATGCTTAGGGGAAGCAGTTGCTGCTCACTGAGGGCTTTACCATCTTCTCTGGTCCAAGCAGGGAAGGGCAGAGCTCCCTCTGGCTTCTCTGTGGCTCCTGGTATATCCTCTGAGCTGTGTTTCTCCCACAGGACCACCCTTCCAGCGGCCACGAGGAGCTGTGTGAGGTGGCCGGGTACCTGGGCAGAGCCGACCCATGGTATGAGAGCAACATCAACACCTTGTGCCACATGATTCCCAAGCTGGCCACCATGGTACGAGGAAAACCTTCCCACCTCCCCAGGCCCATCTCCCAAATGCAACTGAGGATGAGGCTGTGTCCCTGCAGGGCCCCAGACAGAGCTTTCCTCCTGCAAACCCTCCCCTGGGCGCTGCAGCTGGAAGGTGTCTGTGGCTGACACTGCCCCAGCCCACCAGCCCCGTTTGCTGTGGTGGGGTTTTTTGGCCAAGGGACAGGAAATGGCAGATTTCAAGAAAGAAATACCCCTGAAATACCCCTGGCTCTCATTTCCTGGCAGTTTGAGCTGTCGTTGGCAGCCCACAGGAAAGGCTGTCAGGGGGGCACAGCCTTGGCTTCTCCCATCCGCCTTGAGCACTACAGAGCGACAGCTCATCACTCACTGTTTGTCTGGGAAGGTGTGAGGGTTTGTGGCAGGGTTTTTGAGAAGTGACCGTGGCTGATCCACGATGTGATTTGCCCCCCTGCCCAGCCTCCCTCGCCGAGCAAACACCTCGTGACCGATCTCTTCATCACCGACGTCATCGCCTACTACGTCCGCATGGGCGTCCAGCCCGTCTGCTTCCAGGTCTATGCCGTGAAGGTGGGTGTCACATCTCCTGAGCCTTCACATGGCCCTGCAAGGGCTTGTGGAGCTGTGCAGAGTCAGCAGGGCCAAGGGGCTTCCAGCAGATGTGAGCCAGGATCCCTGTGCCCCCCAGCCTGTCCCCTCCTTGCCAGGCTCCCAGGTCCAGTGACTCGGTGTAGCACAGCTCAGCTGGAGTCAGTGATCCTGGAAAGGCTATTTCAGGATCACACAGGTCAGAAAAGTGAGCCTTGAAGGGACACAGATTACCTGCTCTGCTGGATTTGGGGTTGCTCAGGAGCCCTGGTATCTCCTGCTTCTTGTCCTGTGAGGAAACAGGACTTTTCTGAGCAGCTTTGCCAAAACCTCTCTGTGTCTCACAGGGGCTTTGCAGGGTTTCCTGAAACACCCTTTTAATTTATTTCCTCTCAGCTTTTCTCTGAAGGTGAGTGAGACCTGGCAACTGATATGAGAGCCAAGACAAAGTGTCTTCAGGCACGTAACATCAGTGCACTGCTCTGCTCCTCTGGCAGTTTTCCCCCTTCAAAGCTTAGGCTGGCACTGATGCACAGATCTCCTTTTAATCTACTTGTAGCCACTGTGGCAACAGCACAGGAGCAGCCTTTGAATGAGCAAACTGGCACATCCAAAGAGCTGGAAGAGCTTTGGTAATTCCTGGTGGAGCATGAGTAGGACTTGAACTAATAACATGTACCCTGTAAAGACTTGGAGCACCTGGTCCTCAGCTTGTGTGGCTGGGGATTTTGATTTTTTGGTGAATTTTTATTCCACTCATTTCTCCTCCAAGGCAAAACCCAACAGCAACTGAGAGAGTGGGTGATTCAAGCAGGGGAAGAGGAACTGAGTCCAGATGTGGTTTTCAGATAGACAAACTAATCTCTTGCCATGCAGGGTGTGATGCTGCTTCATCTGGAAACACTTGACCCTGTTTTGCCTTTTTGATTAAGACCAGGCTGTTCCCCTTTGGCTGCTGAAAGCTTCCTAGAAGTGTGAGTCAAGTCCCACAGGAGCTGGATGTAGGGCTAGGAGAGGTTCTCCAGAACCTTCTCTTCGCATTTTGCTCAGTACAAGACCACAAAAAGGAAATAATTCATAGGGCTGTAACGACCCGATGAATTAAGTTACCAGATAGAAATTAGGTACCTTGAAGCTCAGCCAACGTCTCAGTCAGGCCTGGGCAGCTGCTTCCTGTGGCCAGGGGGTGGGTGGCTGGGAGCTGACTCATCGTGAGTGCACAGTGACATCCAGCGGCAGGGGACACCAGGGCCAAGGTCTGCCGTGCTCCTGGGCTTCAGGAAGCAGAGCCAAAGCAGTTCTCCCCATCCCAGAGGTGCCCTGGCTGCCACGATGAGGCCACAGGTGACTGAGGAGATGTTCTTAAGAGATTTTCCTCTCTTTCAGATTTTCTTCAACGACCCGGCGCAGGAGCCGGCTGAGGACGTGTTCCTCACGGAGCTGTGCACCCAGGGGCAGGACAGCATCTCCCACAGAGGTGTGTGTGTCCCACCAGGCTGAGCCCTGCAGCAGGGGCTGTCACCCTGGGTAGGGGCCCTGCCCTCTCCAGACCCCACTCACCCTGTCCCTCAGCCTGCAGCAGCCAAGGCCACATTATGGGACAAAGCAGGAGGCTGCCCTAAACACCTCCATCTCCCTCTCAGGCTAAATGAGCCTGAAACCAGGCTAAATGAGAGACCTCGTGGTCACCTGGCTCCTGGCCTCAACCACCTTTTGTAAACTGGCCTTGGGTTGGCTTCAGGACCCTCCAGAGTTGGATCAGCACCCTAATTTTGTTGAGGAAATAAGCTGGGCTTTACAGCCATCCCCTTTGCCAGGGGTTTTCCCTATTACAAATCCAGCTTCCTCGAGGTGCCAGTTATGGGACAAGAGTGCTTGAAGGCTGGGCCATTACAGGAGGCACATCCAGCCCTTCCATCAGTGCTCCGTGGTGTCCAATCTGATGGATATTTGCCACTGAGGCTGGGCACAGACCCTCGAGTGAGTCCATCTCACTGGGCCAGCTGAGTGAACAGAGCCCCAGCTCCTGTAGGCAAGGAGAGAAGGGCTGATGTGCCAGATCACTCTGGGATGGAGGGGGTGGCTCATCCCATGGAAGGACTCCTCTCTGCTCACCACAGATAGGTGGGATGAGTAAAACCTCAATCCCACTCGGTTCCCTCCTTGCAGAGCTAAGCGTGACCAAGAAGAAAACAACCCTGGATGGCCCTGGCATAGATCTCACAGTAACATACAGAAAGGTAAGCAGGGCTCTCAGCAGCCCAAAATGTCTCTGCTCACAGGGATTCCCCAGCATGGCACAGATCTCCTAAAAGTAGGACTCTGACTCTCCTTCTTTCCTCTGGAATTGAGCTCCAGGAGAGGACAGAGAGGTTGTGGTGAGCTTTAAAAGCCTGGTAGCTAACCCTGTGTTTGTGAAAACCTGCCCCAGACCTCTCCATGTCCAGGGGGAACCAACAGAGCTTTGCCTGCAGGTTGTGGTGAGCGACCGAGAGAAGGAGCTGGACATCTCCCTGCGCTCCACAGGCCTGGTGATGAAAGCCATCCCTTCTCAGGAGGCTGAAGGTGGGTTCTTCCTGCTTGGAACCATGTGAGGAGGGTTTGCTGAGTTTTCAGGTTCTCAGTAGGGTAAATCTGTCCACAGCCCTTAGTGCCAGTTGTGCCTGGGCTGTGGGGTTGAATCAGTGATGGGCAAATATTGGTGTCACCACAGTCTGGTGGTGTGTTTGTTTTCTCATGAGTGATGTGTCTGAGGCTCAGACATGATCTAAGCTTGGCAGCATCTTCCTTTTTCTCCAGCAATCCTGTTTCACCTTGCCCTGTGAGCTTCCCACTCTGAGCATGATTCTACACGAATCCCTAGCCCGTGGAGCTTGCTAGAGTCCTCCCTTTCTGCTGTCCTGTGTGTCCCACAGGCAGTGCACCCAAATGTGGGGGATGGCACCAGTCCTACTGCAAGCTGAGCTGAGATCCTGCCATGAGCCTAAGATTAACACCCTGCTTCTGTTGCAGACCTGGAGTGTCTGAATGTGACCATCACTGAAATCATCAGGACCAGCAACTTGTCAGGAAAGTCATTCTCAGTAAGTACCTGTGGGATCCTCACGGCCCTGGAGGGGTTTGGTCACTGCCTGGAAATCCCTTACAACAGCAGTGAAAGGGGAAACACTGTGGGGAGGAGAAGGCTTTGGGACCAGCCTGCTTAGAGAGCATTCTGAAGTTACTTTCCATGTAAAAGTCCAGGTTTTTGAGCCAAAGCCCCTGCTGGTCAATGCCACACAGAATCCTGTCACAGGAGACCCTGAATGACTGTGTCCACAGGGACAAAGCAGAGAAATAAAGCTTAGCCCCAGTTCTCATGGCTCCACTTGGGTGCAGGAGAGGATCTGTAGTTTTGCTACCAACTCCATTTGCTCCACACCTTCAACTGCTGACCCTGCATGTTATCCCCCACAGAGATCCCAAAAAATAATTTAACAAAGCACAAACTTGAAGCAGGAAATTCAGTTAATCTATTTACCAGCTCAGAAAGGTGGAGATGTAAGAGAAGGGACCAAAATCTTGGCCTTCTGTCCTTTTTGTTTTGCATGAGAGTTCAGATAGACCCCAGAGGTGTTGTTGCCCCATGGGAACCTGTCCCTGCAGTTTGGGTGGCATTAAGTGTTGGTGTGCATTGGTCATTCAGGCCCTGCAGTCTCCAGTCTCTCAGCTGGTGTTTTTAAGTAGGCAGCACAGTCTTGCTAATTTTCACCTGGTTTTTGGAAACAGCAAGGTGCTGCAGCCCACACTGCCCACAGAGGTACCCCACAGCTGTGGAGAACAGACCATGCCCCACATCAGACATTACAAACCTTGCAGCCTCTGCAAGCATTGGAAAGCCTGCCCTTACAAAACTTGACCAGGTTGTGATGGCAGGAAAAGGATTTGCCTTGTGTCACATCTGAGATTAAAAAATAAAACCAGAGGAATGTACTCATCCATCCTGTTCATACTCAGCACCCACACACCACCCATTATCAAGCAGCCAAGGGAGGGGAGGGACACACTCACTGGGCTCCTCCTCCTCTCTCCATCCAGGCTGTGGCAAACAGGTTGAAAACACGAAATATCACGATCAGGAGCACAGAGCAGAGACCCTTCACGGTGCACCTGGACAAGGACAGCAGAAGAACCTACAGGAACGTGATCAGGTGAGAGTGCCACGTGTGCCAGGCTCTGCCCATCTCCCTGGTGGCCCTGCATCCTTCCTGGGAGGGCTGTTTCCCACGGAGCCCTAGTCCTCATCCTCATGCAGGACAAAAGACCTTCTCCAGGGAACGCAGGGCAGAGTGGTGCTTTGTGCTTTTGGGTGATGGTGAGAGAAACAAAATGGTTTTTCATTGTACATAAGGTGCTGTCATTAAGACAGTAGAATAGGTACCTGCAGGGACAAACAGATCCTGGATGTCCTGAATTGTCTCATGAGGCTGATGCTCTCTCCACTGACTGTACCTCTCACCAGGGAGCCTCAAGGGGTAGAGAATCCAGCCCTGTGAAAATAGCAGGGATTAATGTGCCTATAGAAGTTGCAGTGACACATGATGTGTTGGAAACAAGCAGGTGGTTCAAGGTCTGAATAAACTGAATTCCCAAGAATCAGACTGGGCCAGGCTATGGATACCAGTGGTGTGGTCAAAATGGCAAACATCAACTCATCTTTCCAGCCAAACACAGTTGAATAAAAGCATAAAAGCAGCTGCACATTTGAGTGTGACCATCCTACCTCAGCAGTCAGTGGAGAGACCTGATGTTTGGTCTGGGATGAGGTTCTGGCCCTTAAGGGCAGATCTGTACATGAAGTAAATGAGTTCTTGTGCTCTTGCAGCCTGGAAGTGTCTCCTTGCCTAGAGCCCAGCTACTGCTTGCAAAAGACAAGGACCATGAAATTCAGCCCTCACGAAACAGAGGACGTGGGGCTCGTGAAATACATGCCCAAGTCTCTGCTCCTGCCTATCAACACGTTTGCAGGCGTCATGCAGTGAGGAAAGTGAGTGGAAGCTGCTGTAGGAGATGTTTCACTGCGTCATCACAGAGGACATGGAAAAGGAGAACGCACTAAAAGGCACCAGTGGAGATTTTACAATGGCAATGGTGTGAAAAGCTGCGAGAGCAGAGGGTGGATGGGGCTCAGCCACGCCCTGCTGGGTGACAGTGTGACCACGGCTAACAGCCCCCTGCCAAGGGGCAGGGTCTTGCTGCAGAACTGAGTTTTAACCTTTTGCACAAGTCAGGGGAAGCCTCTGAGCTTCTTCATTTCAGGAGGACTGGGGGGAAAGCCTGGCTGAGGTGGTGGTGCTCGCTGTGCTGTGCATCCCAGGGGGTTGCTGGCAGTAATATTTAGTGGGGTGGTGTCTCCCAGCCCAGCATGGGATCAGGGCCTGACTGTCGGGTTCTGCACAGCAAACTCTTCATTCTGGCACAGGGTGATGTATTTGGGCAAACCAGCAATTACTGCCCTGACTGATTTAGGAAAGCCTGACCACAGTGGGTGGAGAATGTGTGTTCACTGCTGCTTCTCTGGAAGTCAGTGGAAAACCTGCTGTTGCTTCAAAGGGGCTGCATGGCATAACAATGAATGGTGTGAAACAGGGACATGGGAAATCTGGTGCAATATCTGGCAGCAAGGAACAGGGCAAGAACTGCTCATGCTGCCCAGGAAGTGCTGTGGGACATGCTTGGCTCTGCTCAGAGACCTTCACTGAGCAGGTATGGAGGCTGCACAGCAGCTCTTGGACATCTGAGCTGTCCCTTGGAGTCCACCTGGGATTTCACTGTCATTTCACTCTACAACCTCTCTGCATCTTGTCTGGAACCTCACGAGTGCTGGGTGCATCCCTCCAGTTGTACATCCTGGGAACAACCCCCTCCAGTCCCAGCAGGACTGGAGCTCTCCCATGAGGTCAACCAGCAGCGTCTCAGTGTCCCACCCTGCCTTGCAGTCCTGTGCCTGCTGTGTTGTGCAGAGGAGTTTGGGGTTGATGGATGGGCAGGATGCCTGAAAGACTTCTTTGTTCCTTTCTCCTGCTGCTCCCATGGTGCAGAAACCCTCCCCTGGTGTGCAGATGGGCCAGGCTGAGCAGCGACAGCCCAGCTCCTGCTCCCACCAGGCTGGGAGTGACGCAGTGTTCAGGAGGATCCTGGAGGAGGACCTTGTCTTCATTCCAGGTTTTGGCTGACTGAAATAATGGATGAAATACTGTGTGTGTTTATTGACTTTCTGAATGTGAGCTGTGGTTTCTGGAGTCCAGAGAGTCCCCTCTAAATTCCCACTGGAGGAATTTCAGGGCATTCCTTCTATGACACTATAATTTCTTTATTCTCTTGGCTCCCAAAAACTCGTTACCTGGGCTGCCTTCACTCAGGGGTACTTGCTTGGATCACCAGCCCAAAGAAAGTGTCCTTTAGCTTTGTATGTGTACATAACAGCTCTTCCATCTCTGGCTGACACTGCTGGGGAATCCCTGGAGCCAGCTCCATGCTCCAGGGTGATGCCAACCAGCTGCAGTGGCACTGGAAAATCCTTATTTCACCCCAATAGATGGGGCAAATCCACCCCTCTGGCCTGTCTGTGCCAGGTCTGCCCAGCTCTGGGGAGCTGCACCTCTGGAAAGTCACTTCTGTTTAACCACCTACACCTGGAACAAGGAGCCCACCCCCAGATCACCCAGTCTGGGGGTCTGGAGAGGAGTTTCCCTTCAGCAGAACTGCTCTGAGCTTGTGGGTTGCCTTGGCTGGTTAGGCCCCATGGAAATCTTACCTCTATTTCTTACCACATGCATCAGGGTTCAGGGGTTCAGCCCTCCCTGGTCCCTCTCTCTGCCAGCAAGCAAAGCATTCCTGCTCCTGTCACCTGGCACAGCAGGCACTGCCCCTTCCTGTTCCCAACTAAAGGTTGATTTGCTCTCACTTTGAGTGTCTCGTGCCACCCAAAACAATTGCTGAAACACACTCCTGGGGGCACAGCAGCTCCAGAGCTGTCAGCAGGTGACAGGTTACTTAGCAGTGTAAAAAGCCACCAGGCCCCAAGAAATATTTAATCCTGAACCTGCACCAACAGTTGAAAGATCACGCTGGGCAACAGCAGAATGACCATTTCCAAAGGAAGCTACCTTGGAATGCTGGAAGATGTAGCCCCTTGATCCTGGCAGAGCCAAGCACAGTCCTCAAGCCTTCATGTCCCCCACAGGAGTGCCAAGGCTGCAAGGTCTCAGCAACAGCATCTGCTCCTTCAGAACTGTTTTGCACCTCACAAATCAAAAATTGTTGATGCTCACCTGTGCCAGACTTGGGCAGGAAACATTCTGGCCCTGAGGGAAGTTGAAGGTAGACAGGAGGCTCACAAACAAGTCAGGAACAGCCTGTTTGCACCAGCTGTTCTTCTGTGTGAGCTGGGATAATATGGGGCTTGAGTGACCAGTGGCTCTGCACACATTTGCCTCTTTGGGGGGGGTTGTGCACCCCAGCACACAAGAAAAATGCTTAAAAAGCCACAAAAAATCTGGGTTGGAGTGTGGTGTGTGGCATTCAGAGTTTACTTTGTATAGTTGTAAATGATGTAGATGGAGTATAAATTATTTGTATATATAAGAATGATCTGTATCAGAAAGTGCAATCCTTTTAACGCCAGATAAAAGAAATTAGGTGAAAAAAAAACTCCAGCAGAAACTGTCCATTTGGTTGTGGTTTTATGTTTCCCTCTGCCTGGGGTGGGTGGGGAATGAGCTGGTAAGACCAGAAAGTCACCAGTGTCCTTTGGCCCTCTTGGCTGGTGTCTCCTCCCCACCATGGGGCTCCAGGTTGTGTTACAGAGAGAGAGACTTCATGACCAAAGAGCTCATTTGTGGAAGGGATGGGCAGAAATGGCTGAATTGTAGAAATCTAGAAGCAGAGCTCTGTGACTATAACCTCCCTGTTGGCTGCCCCTTGATCCCCCCCTGTGCTGAGACACTCTGTCCCCACAGTCTGTTCCACTCACAGTCTGTCACTTCAACTCATTCCCTTAGTGGGGCTCGTCACCTGAGGGTGGGAAAGGGGTGAACCATTGGCTTTCTGCAAGGATCCCCTAAAGCCCACTGACCCTACTGACCACAGGAACTGCTCATCAGTTGAGCAGAAACAGCTCCCAAACTTGTGCTAATGAATCAGCACAGTTGTGAGAAGAAGAATTCCATAGGTTGTTTCATTTACTCCTGGAGACCACAGGCAGCAAATGCAGATCCCAGAGCAGCCATAGCACAGGGACAGTGTTCAGGTGTACCCTGTACCCAAAAGTTGCTGGCTTTGGAGCAGATTCATCTTCTGTACCAGGTCAAAAAGCTGGAGGAACATGGCAAGTGTTCCCTTGGTTGAATGGCACCCTCAAGGGGTGAGGGTGGGCACGACTGCCTGGAGACTGGGAGAGCACAGAAACCTGAGTGCAGGGTGCATTCAGAAATAGCAGAGCCTGGAGACACAAATCCTCCTGGCACAGCTGTGTGAGGGGTTTTACCTGGCAGGATTCCTCACCTCATTGGAGACTCCCAGCCCTTCAAAGTCCCTGCTGAATACCTTTATTTACATGGTTATCATAGAATGGTTTGGGTTGGAAAGAACCTTAAACATCATCTTGTTCCATGGGCAGGGACACCTTTCACTAGCCCAGGTTGCTTCAACCTGACCTTGGACACATCTAGGGATGGGGCAGCCACAGCTTCTCTGGGCAGCCTGTGCCAGGGCCTCCCCACTCTCACAGGAAACAATTTCTTCCCAATATCCCATCTAACCCTGCCCTCTGTGAGTTTGAAGCCATTCCCCCTTGTCCTGTCACTCCAGGCTCTTATAAATAATCTCTCTCCATCTTTCCTGTCAACTCCTTCAGGAGGCCACAGTGAGGTCACCCCGAAGCCACCTCTTCTCCAGGCTGAACACTCCCAGTTCTCTCAGACTTTCCTCCCAGCAGAGCTGCTCCATCCCTCTGATCGTCTTGGTGCCTCCTCTGGACTATATCCTGCTTAGTTTTGTTACATCCAAATGCCTTCTCCAGTCCTCCCTGTGACCCCCAGTTTGGGAGCTCTGCATTCTGGACAACCTCCTTCTTCCATGACCTCTCCTGAACCAGTGCCTCAGGCACCCTGGGAACACCCAAATCTGTAAATTATTAAACACTTTGTGAAAAAAATGAATACGAATCACCTGTTTTCCAGGGAGCTCTACCAAAATTAGAGAGGCAGAATGAAGCCAGTGGTATGAAATCCTGGTAAGGATCAGTTTTACATATAATAAAAATTCATCTCCCACCAGCTCCACGTGAAAAGTTACGGATTGATGGAGGGGGAGGACACTGTTAAACGTTAATCCATCATTAATGGGGGATCAATGAGTCTGTCATACAACCTTCCCAGCAGCACCACCTGGCAAGGTGCCAGGAATAAATGAGCTCTAACAGCACTGTTCCCAGCCCCATCAATATTTCATATCCCATCAGGGTGAGTTCAATAGCTCTCAGGGTGAGTTCAGTAGCTCCCTGCTCAGGCAGCTCTTCCCTCCCCTTGCCTGAACTCACTGAGCCCTCCACGGCCACACAAAACTCAGGTGATCCTGGGCCTTTGAAGCTCCCTCAGGAACACTCCAGGGAAGCTGAAAGCCAGGAATGATGCAAAAAGGGTTTGGTGCTTGCTGTGGGATTAGGATGTGAATTTGTTTTCTAATTTGGTCTGCATTCTTTGGTTCTCTTATCCTTCTACCTTAGACAAAGAGTCTTCCACTCTCAGACTGTAATGTCTTTGTTATTCTCCTCTGTATCTTCTGGTTACTCCAAAAGGTCTTTGAAGGACTATAAATTTAAGATCCCAGATGTTCAGTCCTAAACTCTTTTGCTTTGTTTATTGAAGCTCATCAGAGCCAGCCCAGAGAAACTCAAAGCTACAGTGGTTTAAAGATCACAGAATCACAGAATCAACCACATTGGAAAAGACCTCTGAGATGATCCAGTCCAACCCTTTATCCAACCCCACCTTGTCACCCAGACCATGGCACTGATGACACATCCAGGCTCTGCTTAAACACTCCAGGGACAGGGACTCCACCCCCTCCCTGGGCAGCCCATTCCAGTGTCTGATCCCTCTCTCTGGGAAGAACTTCCCAATGTCCAACCTAAACCTGCCCTGGGGCAGCTCAAGGCTGGGCCCTCTTGTCCTCCTGCTGGTTCCTGGGAGCAGAGCCCGACCCCCCCCGGCTCCCCCTCCTGTCAGGGAGTTGCAGAGAGTGAGAAGGTCCCCCCTGAGCCTCCTCCTCTCCAGGCTGAGCCCCCCCAGCTCCCTCAGCTGCTCCTCCCAGCACTTGTGCTCCAGACCCTTCCCCAGCCTCGTTGCCCTTCTCTGGACCTGTTCCAGCCCCTCCATGTCCTCAAACCGACAAAAGTCTGTAAGAAAAAGAACGCAGCCCGCTGCTACCATTACTTAAAATTTTAGGAAAGCTGCATCATTCCCAACAGGACCGGTGAAACACGGCGGCCCTTTCCAGCCTCTGGGATCCCGGATCCTGTGGATAAGGGGCCGCTCGTGGCTGTTTTCCCCCGGACCGGAGGACGGTGCTGCCCGTCCCGGAGCCCCGCAGGGGCCGCAGCCCGCGGGGAGGGGCAGCGGTTCAGCCTTCCAGGGGTTATTTGGCACGGGGGGATGCGCTTGAAGAACGCGGCAGAGGGGCTGGTGAAGGTGCCACAAAGGCAAGTGGCTGCTTGGATGGACCATCTGGCTGGGCAAGCGCTGTGAAAGGCATTAATCGGGAGGCACAAGAAGCAGAAAGGCCAGCTTGCTACAGACCTCCCTTCCCTGGACTCGAGGAGGAAACGAGCAGGGTGGGTTCTGCTGCAGCTGATCGTGCTGATAATGCTGAGGAAAGCCTTTCTGCTACTGCAAGTAATGAACCTTCTTTGATTAAAACAACTCTTCCCACTGCTGGAGTCGAGTACATGTCTGAGAACCTCTCAGACGCTCAAGATGTCAACTTTGAGGCAGCACAAAGCTTCTCGCAGGACAGAGAGCATCAGATTTTTCTCATGGTCCTGGGTGCTGTTGTGCTTTGGGGCTGTGGCTCTTGGTGTTCTTAATTGTCCAATCTAAGCAGAAAAAAATTAACTGTTCTCGTCTCTTGGCTGCTGGTTCCAGTGATATGAGTGGTTCTGATGAGGAGAACGGGAAAGATTGGCTGATAAAAGCCATGAAGGATAAAAGCCATGGATACAGCAGCATGGGATGAACTAAGCTGTGCTTGAATCTGTGGGGTGGTAACATGGTATGATGGTGATGCCCAGAAATTACTGTTAATTCTAAAGTGCTCCATATAGACAGTCTATATCTGACAGGAGAGATTTTTATTTTGAAAAAATTTATAAACCTTATTTTCTTAATATATAGTGTTCTCTAGTAATGTTTCCTTTTTAACATAATGATTTTGCTTCCAAAGCCCTCGTAAGGTATTTCAGGTATACATTTGCTGGAAGGAATGTAGCTCAGTTTCTAGTCAAAAAGCAAACCTAAATTGAATTGTTGCTCCCAGAGCTGTCAGTGAAAGCTGTGACCTGTTCTGTGACACAGTCAAATGGAAACTATTGTGATGCTGACAGCACATGAAACTCTCTCCAGGTGCTCTGTTAACTCTTTGTACTTTAGAAAGACGAGAATAAAAAATGATTCATCTGCTCTGCTTTGATTTGTAAAATAAGATTTTGCTGCAGACTATTTGCCTTCTCCTGTTTTGTGATTTAAGTGTGTGGTTAAGGGTGCTTCTGCTTGGAATCTGTTGGAAGAAACCTCCCTGTGTGGAGGTTCCTTGTGTGGATTTATGGAAGGTGTGGCACCCAGCACTCCAGGTGACCAGGAAGCAGCCAGCCCTTGTGACTTGTGTCCATTCAGCCTTGGCAATGTCAATTCAACCTTGGCACTGGTGGAAGCTGGTGATCCTTCCTGGGAGCAGCACCTGTATCCTGGACTTGTCCCTGCCAGGTTCAGAGGGATCCTCAAGCTGCCTGTGTGGGTCAGCAGTTTGGACAACCACAAACCCACGGGACAAACACACTGAGGTGAATTTATTTCTGTTCTCTTGTGAAGTGGGGGGATCCCTGAAGCAACACCTGGGCACAGGTACAGGGCAGAGAGCAGGCACTCAGTCCTTGCCAGAGGATCACAGGCTTGTCAAGGGTTATTCTCAGCTGCAAAGTCACTTATTTACAGCCCTCCTTCCCAGTGTTCCTCTCTTAACCCATTCTTCCCAACTCTGCCTCACCTGCCTTGCCTTTCCCTCAACGGCACACAGATTGCAGCACCTCTTCAGGAGGTAAGGTTTGCTTACAAATGAAAAATCAGTGGTCTGATCTCATTAAAAGATCTGTGTCAGACTTCAGATGAGCCTTAGAGTCCCTTCAGCCACCGTCAAAAGCTGCTGTCAGTTTATGAAGTACTTCCTTGGACAGGGAGCTGCCTAAGTGGTTTACAAGCCCCCGAGACGAGGCAGCTGCAAAAGGCAGAATATTTATTTAAGTGCATATTTAATTTGTCATATGCAAATGGCCTTGCAATCTGTCACCCTGCTGTGTTCTGGGCTCGGCAGGAAGGGGTCGGAGACAAGGAAAAGACACGCCTTGGAGATAATCTCTTTCTCTGTATGCATCGATTCCACATTATCTGTACATCAGATGCTTTCAGGGTAATTAGCTCTCTCTTTTCCTGGCACAAATCCTCAGTGCCATGCAGAATACTCTGCTGGAATGGCTCTATAGATAGAATTGTCCCCGTGCCAAGAATAGCTGGAACTTTTTATTAAGATGTTATCTTCTCCCGGGAATTCAAACACAAGTTGAGAGCAATTTTAATGTCAAGGATTTATCCCAGCCTTATTATCATATAATACCTCAGGAACAGAAGTTGTTGATAGAGCATCTGACTGCAGTCAGATACATCCCTGCAAACAGCACATCCCAGAGCCATCAGCGCTTTTGTGAGAGGAACAGAAACAGCTGGAATGGTTTAAAATGCAGTTGCTTCTTTAACTGGAAGTGCCTGCCCTCGTTTGGAGCCAATTACCTGGGTGATATGTGCTCTTTTTATCTGCTTCAGCACAACAGTGATTCCAGCTTAGCACAGAGAAGCCTTGGAATGACGGGTGCTGGTGCAGTTCCACCTGTGGAGAGGGGTGGTGGCTGCCTGGCAGAGCCTGGGGTGACTCCCCTGGGATTTTACCTCATTTTTGGGTAGGAGGGCTCAAGCACTGCTGCTGTGAACAGGCAGGATTTAAGGTATGGTCCAAAGCTGAACTCCAGTGTAATAAGACCGGATAATAAGATTCTTTTTTTTAAATTGTCAATCCAGTAAACACATTTGGTGCTGATTCAGGGGAGAATCATATTGATGCAGTTTGAAATGAGTTCTGAATTACAAACCACCGCGGAATGAATGTGGCAGAGGCTCATTCACTGAAGAAATTGCTTTAACCACCAGTTTGCTTAAATCATTTTCCACTGAGGTTTATACCAGTTCTGTGTGTGAGCTCTGCAACACTGGGGACTCAGTTTCTTCCTCTCTGATAGCCACAGACCCTCCAAGCCAGAAGAGTAAGGAAGGAGGTGGATTTAAATTATTCTGTGTGAGCTCTGAGTGTGGCTTTATTGTTCTTGCAGAAGTAAAAATGTGCCAAGGCATTAAATGTTGTTGGGAGTAAAATTTTAATGGAGAAGAACCAAACTGCCTTTAGGGAAAACATCTTCTCTTGATGTGTTTCCAGCCACATCAGAGATTATTTTTACATTATGTTGCAACTATTTGCAAAAAAATTGATGTAAAAACTTCTGTTTCTTTCAGTTGTTATTCTTAAGCAGGAGTTGTAAAGATAAAAGTGATTATGAGATCATGTAAGATTTTACTCTTTGCCTGCTTTGAGCAAATTTTAAAGGTTTATATGTAGAAATACTGATTTTCCCCCCCTTGCTGTCCAGGGTCTAAGTGGAGCTGTGTCCTTCTCTGAACAAAATTGGATGTAACAGCTCAGGGAGCAAAGAGGAGTTAGTTTGAGGAACAAGTCCCACACAATGATGGTCTTTGTAGCCCTTAGATTTTAAGTTTGACGTAGCTCAGTGTATGTGTCCTCTGTGAGAGGATTCAGAGGAGCCGAGAAAATCAGTTTTATTAGATGAGACAACATCTCCCAAAAAATAACAAAGACTTCTTGAAACAGCTTAGGTACCGTGTGAGTGGTTTCAGGATACAACTGACACAGGAGCTGAGAAACCCCTTGCATCTTTATCCTGCTTTGTAACAACTTGTCCCCAAGTTATAAGGGAACTAAAATTGCAGATTCTGTCTTTATTTTTTGATGGAATATTACAAATGTTTCCTTCAGCTCCTCTGTGTGCACCTCACATCTGTGTTTGACTGAAATAGTGTGGTACTCCCAGAATAGGAAATTAGGGAACACTCTATAAATGTTCATTTACTTATGGATCTGATCAGCATGGTAAGATCCTTTCCAGGGCTCTCCAAAGATTTCTGTGATTCAGCCAGCAGCCACAGGGTGGTTCTTTGTGGACTGTAGTGAAACCTGCCCAGATGTGTTCACAGAGCGGGGTTTGTGTCTTTGTAAGGAATTGTTTCTCAAAATTGTAGATATGGTCCATGTAAAGTAAATCTATTTAGCTGGAGTCTCAAAAGAAGAGGAGAGTGATGTTTTTGAGGGTTGGGGTCCCAGCACAGGGAGGACAGGGAGCTACTGGAGAGAGTCCAGAGGAGGCACCAAGAGGATCAGAGGATGGAGCAGCTCTGCTGGGAGGAAAGGGGAGAGAGTTGGAGTTGTTCAGCCTCGAGAAGAGAAGCTTCAGGGTGACCTAATTGTGGCCTTCCAGGACCTGAAGGAGCTACAAGAAAGATGGAGAGAGACTGTTTCCAAAGGCCTGGAGTGACAGGATAAGGGGAAATGGCTCACACTGACAGAGAGCAGGGTTAGATGGGATATTGGGAAGAAATCCTTCCCTTTGAGGGTGGGCAGGCCCTGGCACAGGTTGCCCAGAGAAGCTGTGGCTGCCCCATACCTTGGAAGTGTCCAAGGCCAGGTTGGACGGGGCTTGGAGCAACCTGGGCTGGTGGAAGGTGTCCCTGCCCATGGCAGGGGGCAGAATGGGATGAACTTTAGGAAACCTTCCAACCCAAACCATTCTCTGATTCTATGATTCTGTTTATCAGGAGGGAGCCAGTGTAAGGGAATCTGCTAATTTACACTGTACATTTCTCAGGGAACAGATAAATTTTGCTCTGTGTGTTTTTTCCCTGGTTTTAATGCCATATAAATAACTTTTCTGGCCAAGGGCATTTTTTACTTTCAGTTGAGACCACCCCAAATGTGGAAGTGAGTATGAGACACCTTTATAATTAACCTTTGCCTCACCTTTGGTATATTGAGAAGTCTTGCCTGAGGAAATTAAGGAACAGAGAATTCAGTTATCTTATCATGACCCTCCCACTACAGCAGACAGGGAAGTTGTTGGTAACACGACTTTGGTTTTGAAAATCTGAGAACATTTCTGCCTCCCATCAGGTTAGAAGGTCAGACCATTGGGGGTAGTTACAACACTGAAATCAGAAGGCTTTTGTCAGGGTTTTGTTGTTAGTAAAAAGGCTTTTTAGCCAGGAAACATAATCGCATGCTGAAATAACTTTAATTCAAAGCATGAATTAAGAAACACAAACCCAATTTTTTGCCAAATGTTAAGGGAAAATGAACTTAGTGAATAGTCTGAACTAGTAATTCTGACTTGTACATCCCTCCATAGGAAAAGACATTCAGGTCCTTGGGACCACAGTACTTTCTCAGGGAATCAGTCACCAAGATGCACCTGAGTGGGCAGCAAAGGGCCCAAGAGTGTCACAAAATGGATCTGCACATCATGATTCCACTCCATGCAGCAGAACAAATGGCATGTGTTAATTGGATCATAACTCTGTGTGTGACTCTGGAGCGTTTGATTTATTCCCATGCTTTTATTAAGAACGTAAGTGAGCGTTTTGAATGTGTTCAGTTCAAGCTGCAGCCCACGGCAGATCTGGCTGCTCATGGTGAAAGTCATCCTGCAGAATATTCAGCTGAAGAACTGATTAAAATATTCACAGGTTCATTTTCTGTGCGCTGGGGAGCAACCAAAACAAGGTGAGTCACTTCAGACCCGAGTTCGTAGTTCTAGTGATGGTGGATGCTCATCACTTAATGAGCTGAGGAACAGCCACTTCATGACTATCCTTACACTTCACATTAAAACAACCAAACCAATCAATCCCAGAGTGGCTGTGTCCCTCAGCTGGCCTCTCCTGTCCAACTGGGAGCCTGGGGGTTGAAATCCCAGTGCAGCTGCCTTGCAAACTCAGGGCATTCCAGAACAATTCGTTTGAATACCAAAACTCTGTTTTTCAAGGATCACCATTTCACCTCTGGGGTCTGTCACAGCCCACCTTGGTGGCTTCATGGCTTTGTGCTGTTCCTGTCCAAGAGGTAATCCTGTGTTTTCAGAGGATTTCTGGAGCAAGGTGATCCCGTGGGTGCCCACAGTTCACTGGTTGCTGCTGCATTTGTAACTCAGAGCAGCAGCTCCCATACCCAGTTTTTTCCCCCCTGTTTTTACACACAGAGTTAATTCTTGGTCTGTTTGTATGCCACAGTAATCCTCAAAGAATGAGGCACCATCTCCCTTGTACACGTTCTGGTTTAAGTCACTGAACTGGATCAAAAGTCAGGAGCTGCTTGTCTGGCTTTTGGAGATGGGAATTCCAATATTTTACTTGGATTTACGCCCATTCCATAGGGACATTTCCTACGGGTGAGCTCAGCAGCCTGTTTCAGTGGGGAGGGAGCAGCTGGAGGTGAGGATGCTGCTGGTGTTCTGTGCAGGAGCTGCTCCCCCAGCCTCCTCCCTTGTGTTGCTGTGCCTGTTTTGCTCACCCATGGTTTATTTTATTGCATTAACTATGGACTTGCAGCAGTTTGGCTGCCAACTGAGCAGGACACAGAGGGAGAGGACAGAACTCCACAGCTGCTCCCCTGGCCCTCACCTCTCCACTGCTGCTGCCACTGCTGCTCTCCAGCCTGGTGACTCTGTGTGGCACTTCCCAAACTGACCCTGAGTCCCCTCCCCAGGGTGGGGTGTCCCTTGCCTTGCATCCGTGCTCTTGACCAAGCCATGCAAGATCTCTGCTCCTGCACCATGGGGACATCAATGTCACCTACAGGCACATCCTAGCAGGGAAACGTGTCCTATCTGTGTGTTTTGGGGAAAGTGGTGGTGAGGTTTGTATCCTTGGGTGTGAATCCTCAGCACAGTAAGCACTTCTGCTGATCATAAAACCCCGCGAGCAAGGGGGTTTACAATCCACTCCCCATCCCCACCTTCTCTGCACCAGTTTGCAGGACAAGCCTTCAGGACAGTGGGACTGGGAATGGCTGTGTCACACGGGAGACCCCGGCTGGAGAGAGAAGATCACCAACACCCTTGCTGAGGTGGGTGCTGTCAAAGTGCTCCCAGCCAGCCTTTGGATTCCAGACCAACATGTTCTTCAAACACTTGCTGTTGGGCTTTTCCATAGGGAAAATTAATTACTTCAGTGCCTCGCAGTAGCTTTGGGGGGGCTGATCGGTGCCGTGCCTCGCCCTCAGCACCCGCGTCCCACCCTGCTCTGCAGAGCCTGATCACCGTCAGTGCCCGGGGCGAGGCGCGTGCCCCCGGCCGCCCCCCGGGACCCCACCCGCGGGGCCGCTGGTACCGCCCGTGCTGCTCCTGCTGCGGGTTTTGGGTGGGTCTGGGTTCGGGGTGAGGATGAGCCCCCTGGGGGAATCTCCCAGGTGAGGCTGCGAGAAGCGGGCGGGGGCGCGGGGGCTGCCGGCAGAGAGCGGAGCCCCCGCCCCGGGGGAGCGGAGCGGAGCGGAGGGATCGGGGGGAGCGGAGCGGTGGGATCGGCGGGAGCGGAGTGGAAGGATCGGGGGGAGCGGAGCGGTGGGATCGGCGGGAGCGGAGTGGAAGGATCGGGGGGAGCGGAGCGGTGGGATCGGGGGGAGCGGAGTGGAGGGATCGGCGGGAGCCCCCGCCCAGGCAGAGCGCTGGGAGCAGCAGGAGCGGAGCGACGGGAGCGGAGCGGTGGGAGCGGCCGGAGCCCCCGCCCAGAAGGAGGCACAGCGGGCTGGGCTGCGGATGGAGGGGAGCCGGACCCCTCCCCGGTACGGATCCATGGAGTCCACCCGGTGGCCGCCCGCGGGGCCAGGTGAGCGCGGCGGGACCGGGACGGTCAGGGCACGGCCAGAGCCGAACTTCACCCCCTTCACCGCCTCCGGTGGCTCCGGGACTATCCCGGCATCCGAGCCCTGGAGCTGGCGGGGAACCGGCGGCTTCGCCCACCGAAAGAAGCCCCGAGGGTGTTCCCGGAGCGCTCCCGGCACCTCGGGAGTAGAGCAGGAGGAGAAGGATGGAGGGAAGGGAGGGAGGGATGGACTGGATGCATGGATGAATGGATGGATGGATGGATGGATGGGAGAGATGGACGGAAGCGGGAATCGAGGGAGGGAAGGGGTGGCTAGGGGAGAGAAAGGACGGAGAGAAGGGGTTAGGTGGAAGGAGGGGTGGCTGCAGGGCACGCACCGGGGCAGGAGGAGGGTCGCATCCCGCCATCCCACTGCTGCTGCCCGGGCGGACACGGAGCCGCTGTGCTGGGAATGGCTGTGACCGGCAGACTGGGATGCTCGCCCTGTCCTTCACCGCCTTTCCTCCTCTCTGACCGGTTCCTCCAGTACGACACGGGGTGAGAAGAGGGTGGGATGCCAACCAAGGGGATTGCCCTGTGCGGAGCCCCCGACCTTGCGGTGGAAGGAAGGGTCGAAGTGCTGAGCTGTGAGGAGGAGATGCGCCTGCAGTCCCTCTGCTGTGACGTCTCTGCGACCTCTCCCCTTACCTATTCCTTTCTTCTACACCTTAGCCCCGTGTACCCAAAGGGTCGGGGAGAGGCAGCTGGAGAGGCAGGGGAGGAGGGATGGAGCAAACTCCTGCTTGGTACTGCTTGACAGGGGTGTGTGTGTGGTGCCTGTAAAGCTGCTCAGCATCTCGGTGGTTTGTTTGAAGTTTTAGTCCTTTCTCTTTGTGCCTTCCAGCACAGTATCCTCCCAAAACCTTCACAGTCTGGGAAGTGTCTATTGCAAAAAGAGATTCTTGGGGGGTAGGAGCACTTCCATCACCTGGATCCTCTGCTCCCAGGATCAGAGGTGGTGGTCCAGGGACTGGTGGTGCTGCACTCAGGGTGCTGGGTATGGCCTGGCCCCCCCCCCCCACTCCTCCTCGGGTGCCTGTGAGCAGGGCTGTGATGGCTGCAGTGTTTGCTGGTTCAGTGCAGTTCTGTGAACTCCCAGCTCCCTGGGACCCTTGTGATGGGTGAGAACATGGCAGTGTCTGCTTTTTGAATGCTGCCCTGCTGTTTGCCAAGCCTGTGAAGTGTTGAGCAGCCCCTTGCCCTGCCCGTGCTCGGGAGGTGACCCTGGGGAGGTACACACAGCAGTGGAGTGTTACACAGGGAATACACCTTGGTGATACTCCCATAAGTCCTCCCAAGGCACCTCACCTGTGAACTCTGCTCCTTTTTATGTCTAACGTGGCCCCACTGGTGCTGGCTGGGCTGCACAAACACAGCCAGGTAACCCCCCCTGGCTGCAGTGGGCCAGGGCAGCACGTTTCTCCCTGCTTTTCTAGAGGGAATGCTGGCAGGGGAGCAGTGCCATGGTTTGCAGGCTGCCAGAAGCTGTGACCTCTCCTGTCTCAGCATGCTCTTGTCCTCAGGGACTGGTGAGCTTGGCCGTCCACTGGCAGACCTGGGGGCTGGTGTCCATCCTGGCAGGCAGTGTGGTGGTGGTGGGCAGAGCACCCCCACTGAAAAGGCTACCACTGGGTCATAAAACTCTCATTGTCAGGTTTGTGGGGTAAGGGCTGATTCTGAGAGGCTGAGTGCCCCCTGGCCGTGCTGCTTTCTGCAGCAGAGCAAATGGCAGGGCTGAGTGACAGAGTTCTGGGGATGGAGCCCCCGGGAAGAGCTCTGACTCCTCCACGGGGGCTGCCAATCGATTGTCCAACTTCAATCATGAAGCAAGTTGCTTGAAACTCAGCCCTGAGCTGGTTGTTGCTGTGACTCATCTCAGGTTTGCTGCTGCCTGTCTAAATGTTTCCACCAAAGCCATATGGGGTGGAAGTCTCTGGCTATTACACTGCTCATTAATGGAGCCCCCCCTGCCACCTCTGGCCATGTGTGATGATTAGAGCATCATCTCCGAGTTTCAATCAAAGCTTTTTCCCCCTCCTTGCTTTGCCAGGTTGAAATGGTGCCAGCTGGGGAGTCTTTCAGCAGCGTGGGGTTGATTTCTGTGTGTGGCTGTGCTACTGTGTGTGCAGCTGTGGGACCAAAGGGAGCCCTGGGCAGCGTGGCCACACATGGGTGTCATTCCCAAAGGGAGACTCGGGCTGTGAGCTTGATCACAGCTTTAATAAGCATCCTGCCTTGGACAGGAGAAACCTGGTGTAAGAAACCCCTTCTCAGCTTTGGCAAAACCATCTCCAGTGAGACTTTTCACCAGCTGTCTGGAATTTAATCCCACAGGAGCTCCCAGGGTCTGTACCTTTGCAACTGCTGGGTGTGTTGCTGCCATTGCACAGGCCTGTGAGGACACAGGGCCCTTTGTAAGAACAGCTGTGACCTTCTAGCCTGCAGTGCTGGGGTTCAGGAACTCAGCATCACCCCTCATCTGCCTGGAGAAAACGTCTCCTGAGCCAGCAGGGAAGATTCATGCACATTCCAATCATGTCCATCAAAAATCAGTTGTCATTACATGGAATCACAGAGGAAATTGGATTGGAAGAGACCTCTGGAGATACAGAGTTCAATCTGTTGCTCAAAGCAGACTTGGTAGATCAGGTTGCTCATAGCCTTGTCCAGGAGTTGTCTTGGACCAGAGATGGAGATGCCACAACCTCTCTGATCCCTGTTCCAGTGTCTGAACAGCCCTCAACCTTCTACTCTCAGCCTCTCCCTCTCTGTTCTGTGCTCCATCCCCTACCCTCACTCAGATGTTCAGATCTTGGCATGATGACCTCTGGTCCTGTGCACGTGGAAGGAACCTCCACCAACAAATTTATCTTCCCATCCTGTCAGCTGCCTGTCGGTCACCTGTATGGATTTACTGGTTTCTCCTGGATGGTTTTGGGGGATGGTTTTGACGCAAAGGTGTAGCTCTGTGTCCCCTTGTCCAGGTGCTCCCTCCCAAGATTTGTGGGCTTCATTTTGCAGGAACATTCTCCTGGCACTGCCCTCCTTCTGCTTCTGTCCTGGATTAAGCAGTTCCAGGCACACGACAGTAGTCCCAGGACTTCTCATCCAAGACTTACAGCTTTGGTGAGCAGTTCCCTGGAATGCCTGAGAGATGCAGAGTGCCAGGACCCAACCACAGCACCTGAAGGCACAGATGAGGGCTGAGAGCTTCCAGTTCGAGTCCTGCAGCCCCTGCTCTGCTGTGCTGAGCAGCCCTGCCCACTGCACCCATTTCACAGGACACTCCTGACCTGCAACAGGAGGCTGCTGGGAAGTGTCCAACAGAAAGGGGACTTTGGGGAAGTGTGTGAGATCAGGGTGGTCCCAGCCACTGATAGGAAACCCACCCAGAGCAGAGTCAGGAGCTTTCTTGATGTTGTGGGCAGTGCCTATGGACTGGAATTACATCCCAGCCTCCTGCTATGGACAGGGGGAAGCAACCCAGCACTGCCACCTCCTGCCATCCCAGCACTGCCACCTCCTGCCATCCCAGCACTGCCATCTCCCCCATCCCAGCACTGCCATCTCCCCCATCCCAGCACTGCCACCTCCTGCCATCCCAGCACTGCCATCTCCTCCCTTCACAAACACAGGTGAGGATTCACCTCTCCCGGTCTGGGATGGTTCTACTAATGAGATTCTGGGATGAGAATGGAGAAGAAGAGATGCTGACAGCTGTTTCAAGCCCTCACTCACTCCCTGGGGAACAACTGGCAGATAATCTCAGCCCAGTGATTCTGCCAGCAGTGATCAAAGATGTTCTGGGTTATTCACCCACCCAGGCAGGGCAGAAGTGACAGCCCCCCCTCCCTCAGAGCCACCCCCGTGCTCCTGGGGCTGGTTGGCTTTGTCCTTGGCTAATGGAGGCTGCAGTGAGCTCATGTCTGTGTTTACTGGCACATCTGTGCAACCAGCAGCCCTGTCATCTCAGCCTGCTCACAGAAGTGACACAGGGAAATGCAGCTTCTCCGTGGCAGGTCTGGAGCTGGGCTGAAGGACAAGCCCGGGGAGTGGCTGCCTACAGGAACACGGCAGCTGTGCCATCTGCACCTTCACCTGTGTCACCTGCCAGCATCTCTCACCTGTCCCCCTCCCCCGGCCCCAGCTGCTCAGCAGTGCTGGGGGCAGGTGCAGCCAAACATCCCAGGGAGAGGAGCTCTGGGGTGGCAGAGCATTGGGATGCTTGGGACGAGGGACCTCTGCATCCTGGTCCCCTAGCAACCGCACTCTGGTCCCCTAGCAACCGCATCCTGCTCCTGCAGCAACCACAGGCCGGTCCCTTAGCAACCCACATCAGGCCCGTGGAAACAAGGCAAAGGGAGGGGGGTTGTGCTCATTTGTAGCAGAGCCTTTGAGCAAGAGCTGATAGAGAGCAGGGCAGCCAATCACACACTCTGTCCAGCCCAGAGATTCATCCTTTTGTCCTGAGCAAGTGCTGGCTCCTGAGAGCATCCTGATGGTTTAGAACAGGGAGTGATGGAGGATTCCCACACTGGCATAAGCTGAACGTGACCTTTGTGTCTAGGGGAAGAGGGACATAATCTCCAAAAAATCCTCATGAGTTTCTAAGCCAGAAACAGGAGAAAATTATTCTCCAAACCAGTCACACTGACCCAAACCAGTCATATTTCCCAGATAAACCTTCCTTGCTAGCAGCCTTGGAAATATGCCTGGCTTTGGGAGTGATTTCCCAAGTAATTTTATATGATGGGTAGAGGACCAGTGACTCAAGTGTTTGCTCTTGTGCCTTAGTGCTGGTGTCTGGCTACCCTATAACCCTTAGCACTGGCCTGGGTCCTGTTTGGAATGCCCAGGCCACACACTGTGACAACTCCAGTTCCTGAACATCACCTACCTGTAAAATCCTGTTCCCAGAGCTGGTGCTTCATGGCTGTGCTTTCCCCCTTCCCTGCATGGGGAAAGTCCAGGGCAGCAGGAAGGCAAAATGTGCCCTGTGAAGATTCAAAGAAGGGCTCATGTATTATTTTGGATGTTTTCTCACAGCCTAGCTTGGCTGTACCACATCCCAGGAGAGCTGGATTAATCTGCGTGTGATGAGTGTGCTGCTGCCTGTCACTGATAACAAACTCTGAGAGCCAGACCAGGCTGGGAGGTGGCAGCTGGCCTGGGAGATATTCCCATAAAACGATCTGGGAGTCCCTGTGGGGTGCACAGGCACTGTGTGGAATCACACAGCATCCATGTGTGCACAGGGCACAGCCTGCAAACAGTGGGACATGGGGGTGTAAGTCATTGGCAGGGAGAGGCAGAGCTGGTGGTCAGAGCCATGGGTGGGGGTTGCTGTGCTTTCATCCTGCCCATCCTTCTAAAATACAAATCACAGCCCCTTTTTTTCTGCATTTTACTGTGAATTCTTGCCTCTTGCCCTCAGCAAGGGACATCCTCTTTCCCTGCCTCAGTTTCCCCACGTGGTCCTGCTGTGTACCATGAGGGCTCTTCTCCTGGTAAACTGGGAAACATGGGGGGACTTCAACCAGCCTGTGAGGGAAGGGGAGCAGCTGAAGGACTTTGATGTCCATGATTCCTTAGCTCTGTGCTGTGTGAGTCCAGAATTTGTTCCTGGCATGTGTTGGAGAAGGGTGCACGGACAGGTTCATGTCTGTGTGCTGAGGTGGCTGAAGCTCACGTGGTTCTGGAAAAAGAGGCATTCCTGTCTTTCCCTCCAGCAGTTTTTAGCTCCCTTGGCCTCCTGCTGTCCAGAGAGGGGGAGACTCTGGAAATCTGGGGCTTTCTCAGCAGCACAGAGCCCGGCACAGCACTGGTGTGGGCAGGGTGTGCGAGGCCAGCACGGAGCAGGTGATGGTTTGTGAGGCTCTAAGAGCCTGTGTTGGCCTCAGCACCCACCTGACATCTCCTGCTGACTGACACGGCTCCTCTCTCACTGGCAGAGGATGAGATCGTTTCCATGGCTGACTCCACCACCACCATCGATGACATCGAGGGAGAGCTCTTCAAAATCGAGAGGATCAGGGAGATCCTGGTGAGGAGGGAGTCGGAGCTGCGCTACATGTGAGTACCTGCCCTGCCCTGCGCTGTGCCCCATTCCCAGGGGCATCCCAGCACCTTCTCCTGCCCACTCAAACAGAGCTGAGGCTGCTTCCCACCTTGTTTTCCACCGGGAAGTGCAGCCTCTCCCACTGCTCTGGCCTCGCCCTCAGAAGGGGTTTTAATGGGTTATGAAGCTACCACTGATGCTGTGAAGGTCTGAGCCGGCCAAATTCTGTGCAAACAGAGTTTATCACGTGGATTTAACTACACAAATGTTTCCATACTCAACCAGCAGCACCCCGTGTTGCCAGTGGGTTCATACTGTTCCTTGGTGTGAGGCTCTGAGGCTGGGATTGGGAAGGGACCTGAGGCTGGTGGTTTGTTGCTGCTCTCTGGAGATGTAGCTTTGCCCCAGCATGAAGATCTGCACTGCTGAACAGCCACATGGACACAGTTTGTTCTCCCAGACTGAAGTACTGCACATCCTCCCAACTTCTCCTTTCCTCCTCCATCCCCTGGCCCCTGGGGTCACCAGGACACAGCAGGATTGGACCAGCATCAGTGCCTGGTGCCACCCTGCATCCTGCATCTCCACCCTGCATCCTGCATCTCCACCCTGCATCCTGCATCTCCACCCTGCATCCTGCATCTCCACTCTGCATCTCCTTCCTGCATCCTGCATCTCCACCCTGCATCCTGCATCTCCACTCCCAGCACAGCCTTTGCAGCCCAGTGAGGAGGGGAGGATTTTTCTCCATGGTTCACTTCAATAATCAAAGCAGTTTTTGGGTGAAAGCCTCTAGGCCTTTCAGATTTAAGGCAATCAAGTGGCCACTGTGTTGCAGCAGCACTAAACCAGCTGCAACATAAAGATGCAGGAGGGTTAAAGAACGTTTTTCCTGGATATAGCAGGGGATTTTATGGTTTGGGAGGAAAAGGACTGAACAAAACCGTCAAGTTTGGGTTGATTAAACTTTTTAATACCACTGGATTGCTGTAGTCAGCCCAGTCCTCAGATCCCATGCTGCCAGGTCAATAGAAACCTGGATTTTTTCTGCTGGTAATGGCAAAGATCATATTTCCTGGGCTATAGTACTTGATATACTGGGTTTCTTGATGTGTCTGGTTTCTCAGTGGTACCTGCACTGCAGGGATCAGCAAAGCCTGGAAATCCCTGTGCAAATCCAGTGTGTGGGGAAGCTGTGAGCTGGACTGTGGCTGATTTGGAACAGTGGCCTCTTTGAGGCACAGTTCTCCCCTGAACACATTGTTGAAAGGGATTTTTGGAGTTCATAAAAAGTGTAGTTCTTCAGTGCTTTCCATGGCAACCGGTACCTGATTCTCTCCAGTGCTGTCAAAGCTCACAGATCTCCTTCTTTCTCATCCCTTTGTTTGTTTCGTTCTTTGCCTTGCCCTTGGAAAACAAAGGGAGATCACCTGCAGAAACCACATGCTGGGGTGGGCACGGCTGCAAAAGGGATCCCTTGGGATTGGGAAGTGCCAGGATTGCGTGTCTGGGTGTTCCGGGGGTGCTGTGGGAACTCGAGCATCAGCTCTGTGAGGTGCAGGGGCGAGGAGGAGTGTGTGGATCTGTGGGGCAGGGAAGGCTGAGGGCTGGAGAAATCTCCCAGACCTCTGGGTTCTGCAGGACAAGGTTTAAAAGAATAGGGAACTGGGCCCCGTGGGGAAAAAGTGTGATATTCAGGCTGGTTGGACTGCAAGGCTCAGGGAGGGGGACATTTCCCAGGGTGTGCTCCCAAACAGGTCAGTCGAGTGCAATCAGTGTTTTCTCCTGGTTGGAAATGTCAAACTAAAATGTTCCAACATTTCTGAGGTGTCTGTGCTCTGGAAGAACAAGGAAGCTCCCAATATTTCTCCTTTCATAGGGCAAAAGGAAAGGTCTGAATTGCCTGTGGGAGATTCAGCTCTGCACCTGCCCTCCTCAGTGCTCTGACCTGCTCCTTGGGGCCAGGCAGGGGCACCCTGGCTCTGGCTGGTGCTGAAAACTACTGGTAGAAGCAATCCCAGCTCCAGCAGCAGCTTTCTGGGTGCTTCTCCTTGCAATCCCTCCCAAGCTTTACTGAAATGAGAATTTTTATTATCGCCCATTTATTATTCTCACTATCAGTTTTCCTGGAATTAATTTCCAATTTAAATTTGTTAATATTTCATCTCTCATTTGACCGCGTATTTTCATTGTAATTTTTCATTTCAATAAGCATATCACCAGCAATCAGCCTGTTGTCCCTGTGTCCCGTGCAGAGAGCTGGTGCTCTCTGTACAAGCTCAGGGCTCAGCCACCACAGGACCCAAGAAGAGGACAAACAGCCCTCCCTGCTCTCCACGTGCAGCTCCCAAGCACTGGCATTGCTGGACCTGTTCAGTGTGGAATGCAGACAAGGGAAAACTCTGTCAGCTGGAGCAAAAGTCTGACAGAGCCAAGAAGGAAGCTTTCTCCTCCACCTGAGCTGATCCCCTTCCCACAGCAACATCTCACAGGGTTCCTCTTTGGGAGGTTGTTTATTTTCCCTTCCGTTGTTAACATTCCCGGTGTCCTCAGCTCAGCATCTTCAGGCAGCTGCAGTAAACATGACTCATCCCAGAGGGGTGGACGGCGTGACTCAGTGCAAGGACCAGCAGGACTTTTGGGGGTGCAGACAAGGCTTTTAGGAACTCCCACTTCCAAAGGAAGCAGCGGCACAGCCGTGCAGGGTGGCACCAGGTGACGAGTCAGTCGTGGGTTCTCTGCAGACACAGCTCGTGCTTTGGGGGGAACAGCACAGCAAGGACAGGGAGCTGCTGCAGAGAGTCCAGGGGAGGCACCAAGAGGATCAGAGGATGGAGCAGCTCTGCTGGGAGGAAAGGCTGGGGAAGTTGGGATTGTTCAGCCTGGAGAGGAGAAGCTTTGGGGTGACCTCATTGTGGCCCTCCAGGACCTGAACTGAGCTGACAAGAAAGATGGAGAGAGAGGATTTCCAAGGGCCTGGAGTGACAGAACAAGGAGGAATGGCTTCAGACTGACAGAGAGCAGGGTTAGATGGAATGGTAGGAAGGAATTCCTGCCTGTGAGGGGGAGGCCCTGGCACAGGTTGCCCAGATGAGCTTGGCTTTACCAAGGGCACAGGCAAGAGAGTTTTAAAAATAAATCAATTTGTTCCTCTGCCAGCCTCCGTAAGCCACGAGAAGCACTTAAGCTGGTCCCCATGGAAGGGGCTGAGTGTCTGTGGTGCTCCTGAGACGTCCAAACTGCCTCAGCTCAGACAGGACCACGTGGCCCTGGTTGGCTCCAGCAGCTGATGTTTGAGCTGGGCCCACCCTGAGCACCACCTTGCTGCTGTCTTGGGGTTTGAGCCAGAGATGTTTCCATTGCCTTCATTGGTTTCAGCAGGCCCCTTTTCTCCTGCTTCTCTCTCTTTGTTTCTTAGCAGACACCTGCGAAGTTTGCACATTTCCCCCCTCTGTTGTATTTCTGACTTCTTTTAATTCTGCAGGAAGGCAGGACAGAAAGGTCAGATCCTCTTATACGGCATCCCTTTCTTTTTTGGATTTTGCCTTTTGGGGATTACTTTTTTGGAAGAAGGAGAGACACAGTTGCTATTGCCTGGTGGGTGTGCCAGGTTTTAATAAGGCTTTATTGTCATTAGGGCAGTGAAACTTATGCTTTGCCAACAACCAGCAACCCAACCCATGTGGCTCTGGGATGAAGTGGGCTCCCACTTCCCATGGGAGGGCAGGTAAATCCACACTCCCCACCACGGGCACTGAGTGCATTGCCTTCCAGCACTGGTTGGGTGTTGCTCTGGGGGTTTGGAACATTCCTCTCCCGGTCTTCTCCCCTGAGTGGTTTCACTTGTGTCCCTGCAGGATGGATGACATTCAGCTTTGTAAAGAAATCAGCCGGCTGAAAAAGGAGCTTCAAAAACTCATTGCCCTGCCAGGTAAGGCTTTGTGGAGCCTCGGGGAACTGCACCCTGCTGCAGTCAGCAGAAAGGTTCCACGAAATACAGGAAGCTCTTTGGGAGCTCCCAGCCCAGGATGCTCCCAGAGACTCTGCTGCATCCACGAATGGGGCTCCCTGAGTCTCTCCCGAGATTCTCCTTGGGAGTAATTCCAGGGAGTCCTTGTCCAGGCTTGGGATAAAGGGCAGAGAAAACTGAAAAGCAGAGAAATAGTAACTCCTTTGACGTACAGTAGAAGGGGAGCTGAGGGGGGTGGCAGTGAATCCCAACACAGTGCACCAGGGAGGATCCCAAATGAGTCAAGAGGACAAGCAGGGGCCATTGTCTGACCACACCATGGAGGGGCCTTTTTGGAGGATAAAAAAGGGGAGATACCTTCAAAGGCCCTAAGTATGTGAAAAGGAAAGAATTCTTACTGTGGCCATGTCAGAACGTGTGTCAGTAGTGGGGCAGAGGGCAGCAGCTGCCAGGAAGGGCTCTGCCATAAGGCTCTGCCTCCTCCTGGGACACCCTGACTCAGCCCTCAGCAAGGACTGCTTTCAGGGGCAGATGGGAGACATATCCCTGCTTATTTGTACCCACCCAAGCACGAGGACTTGGACCTCAGCTGTTCCCAGCACAGGTGTCTCTCTGAAGATGCTGCACTCGCTGAGAGCAGTGAATGTGCAGCAGGGGGTGATGCCTGGGGGCAGGCAAGGGGCCAGCTGTGCACATCTGTCTCCCCAAGCACCACCTCAGCTCATCAGCACCCGAGGTCACCTCAGAGCCAAGAGTGGCAGCAAATACTGACCCTGTCTGAAGCCACAGTGGGGCTGTGCTGTGTGTGCTTGTGAACCTTCAGCACGTAGCTAGAGCCCAAATGCTGCTTATTATGCAGGTCCTGATTAGTTTAATACAACCTGCCTGCATCCAGAGGGAGATTCAGACAGGAAGGGGAGCATCCTACCATAAAAATGGGAGCTGCTTGCAAAACAGACCCAAATCTCATGTGGGCTTTTAATTCAAACACCTAAACTAAGACTTTACCTAAACCATGGCTCAGGACCAGAGATAAATTGGCCTTTTCTGATGCTGGAGAAATGTGTCTGGCTCTCCTTCATCTGCTTTGGTCTTTCATTTCTTGTCTTTTGAGTACTCCCAGATTCAGCTGAAAGCAGAAATTCTGCTTGCATCAGGGATGCTCTTTTTGTCTTCTTTCTGACTTGACTCAGATCAGACTGTGCTGGAAAAATCCTGCTCATCACTGTTGTGGAGAGAGTGTCACAGCAGTCCTCGGTTTGGGTAGGGATGTGAACACGTCAGTGCTTACTCAGAGCTCAGCCAGACCTGGGGCTTGAGATCTCACCAGCCCAAGGTGCCTTCAATAACTCAGAGCGTCATGGTCATGGTGGGCTCTGACATCAGCAGGTCTGGAGAAAAGGTGCAGTGTTTGCGCAGTGGGACGTTGACTCTGACGTGCCCCACCTTGTCTGGCATCCACTTGGAAGTGTTCCCGTTCCCACCAGGCAGGTGGGAGCTGCCCAGAGACAGTGCCCAGGGCCAGGTGACTGTGCATTAACTCTTTCTGGGGGAAGACCAGCTGTTGTGGCTCAGCCCCCAGCCCAGAGCAGCTTTCTCTGCCAGGAAGCTCATTCCTTGCACACAAGCCCAGTGGCAGGAAAACCCTTTGTTTGCTGGGGATGTTTCTAACAGGATGATTCTCAGTGGTTCCTCCTTCCCAGAGCCCTGCAGCAGCACCTGCACTGATCTACAGCAGACTTCAAACCACTGATCAATACTCAGCTTAGGTCACTGCTGAGACCCAGCCAGCAGGGCTCACTCCATACTGTGAATTTCTCTGTATTTTTATTTAGCTGAAGGAAGGTTGGGGATTGATCCATTCTGGGCTGGGCTGCAGAATTCAAACTTGATATTAAACAGCTGCAGCACAAACAGTGAGAGTTCCCAGCTAGGGGTCTCTCCATTGATATTTGCCACTGCTTATCCCTATGGCTCCCATCCTCACACATCCCACTGATCCCTGTGTACCAACAGGGAGCCAAACTTGTTCATTCAATCCATCTCTCCTATAGCAAGTGAAAAAGTAAGGCCAGGTCCGTGTCATGTGTGATTCTGGTCACTGGGGGTGCTTACAGCAATTGCAGTTTCTGATGAGTCAGAAACGACGTGCTGGGTTTTAAAATGCAGCTATAAACTAAATAAGGGATTGGAGTAGATGAGGTCCCTTCCAACCCTAACTATTCTGTGATTCTGTAAATTCATGTAGGACAGGACTTCACAGTGATGTGAGAGTTTTCCAGGCCCTCACTAACTCTCTGCCCAAAGATCTGTGGCACAAGTAGGTCCCACCCAAGGTGGATCTGTCGGGGGGTTCAGGTGACAACCAAAGCTGATGGATTGAAAATAGCCTGGCAGAAACTTGGGGCCATCCTTATTGCTGGGGTGGGAATGGCACTGACAGCATTTTGGAAGGTCAGATGTAGAGGATGAGATCACCAGGAGCATGTTCAGCAAGGGAATAAGGCCACAAACCCAGTGGGTTGTTTTTCACGTCTCTGTGTGTGACATAAATGGAGGTGTGAGATGTTCCCAGGGCATCTGCCTGTTGCTGATAATTCCCTGCACACCTCAACCCCTGGCTGGTTTCTCAGCCACACAGAGGACCTGACTCTGAGACCTCTGGACCTCTACCCAGCTCAGGGCCAAGCTGGGGCTGGTTGGCCGTGCTGGATTGGGAAATGGGGGTTAAACACCCCCCGAGGGGCCCTTTCTTTGCTCTGCAGAGCTCACAGATGCATCTTGCAGTGCTCAGCCCCATGAAAATTTTGGGGAGAAGCTAAAACTTCGAAGTTTGATGACATCAGACGTCTCTCCTTCCAGCCAGGGTGGTTTGGGATGAGGTTGTTTCTTATTTAGCAGCCTGTGCCTGGATCCAGCTGCTTCCTTTGGCTTGGCTTTTGTCCCCACTGTCATATCTGTTCCCAAGTTGGCAGGGGTGGGATGGACCCTGTTGGTGTGTTAAACGTGTTCTCTGTGCTGCAGAGAACGAGAAGTCCAACGAGGAGAAGCAGAGGGAAGAAGATCTGGTCCAACAGATACACAAGCTGGTGGAAACACGGGATTTCCTGGTGGATGACGTGGAATTTGAGAGGCTCAGGTAGCTCAGCTTAGTCCTTGCACTGAGGACAGTGCAGTCTGTCCTGTGATCTGCATCCTGCCTTCTCAGGTGCTCCTGTTCCCTTCCTGGATGGTAACCAAGTTCTTTGTCACAGGGAAAGGGAAGAAGACAAGGAAATGGCAGAGTTCCTGCAAAGTAAGCTCTCCAAAAGCTACCTCCAGAAAGCAAGTAGGTGGTTCATGAGTTTCATTCCTTGACTGAAGGTTCACCCTGGCAGTTTCTCCCCTTTCCTAAGCACCCTGTCCCCAAGATTTCATTGCTCTGCCTGGGTCTGCCTTACCTGGAGACCATCTGTTGCTGGAGGAGGGTGTGGGGAAATGGCAACTGGGCGATGCTGGTGCTCGAGATCACATCATGGAAACGTCCCAAAGTGGTACAGATGTTGTGCTTCCACTTCCCTCCTGGCATTTCCCAGCCACCATGTCCTATGAGAATGGGTAATGGGGCTTCCTCTGACCCTTTCCAGCCAGCTCTTTCCATCCCATCCCACTGTTACCTAAGGTCACACCCTGGATGGACACCACAGCCTCTGACAGCAGGCCACCCTCTTCCCTGTGCCTCCATCACCTTCCCAGTGCAGTGGGAGGCATTTCCAGCCCAGGACCCCTGTGGACACCCAGGAAGAACACATGGCAACATGTCTTCCTGGGTGCAGGAGCTCGTGCCCAGCTGTGGCTCTGAGGATGGTCAGCAAGTGAGCCCCTGGCAGAGCTCTAAGAATCAGCCATGGACCTGTGCCCTGGTCACCAGGCAGACCCCAATTCCTCTCTCCACAGCTCCTGTCAAAGAGAAGAAGATGACTTCCAGGGGACAGCAGACCTCGGCACCGTACATGAGCAAGACCGGCCTCACCCTGCTCAAGGAGTGCTGCGGCTTCACCTGCTCCATCATGTAGCCAGTGCCAGCTCCTGGGCACGGGAATGACCATGGCAAGTGTGCACAGCCTGGGAGGCTGGGCTGGGCAAGAGGGGCTTCCTTGTGCTGGGCCTTCCTGGCTCAACTGAGTGGTGATGTGCCAGTGTTTTGGAAACAGGGATCACCCAAGGCCAGGCTGTGTCCGTGACACAGGACTATCCTCTGGCTGGTGAGGGGCAACCAGGCAGCTCCTGTCCATTTGCCAGAGGCTGAAGTCATAACTCATTCTAAATGTGGTGGCAGGCCCATAGAGAGGTGCTTCTTGTCAGTGCAACCTGGCATGGACTTCCCAGCTCATCCCAGGAGGAGGCTGGAGTGGCCAGGTTGGATCCCCAGTGGGCCAGCTCTGCCTGGCTCAAGCTGCCTCCCTGCCCTGCTGCCCGTGTGTGACTCTGCTGCACAGCATGTGCTGCCAAAATTGGTGTGTGTGGAGTGCAGACAAGTCCAAGCAAGGCCTCAACAGCTTGGTGGGGAGCAAAGGTGACCTGGTGAGCTGAGCTCACTCCTGCCAGAGTGTGCTGAGGACACAGGCGACCAAGTCACTGCTGAGGTGAAGTTCTGTCTGTAAGGATGTGCTTTACTGCAGATGAAGTGAAACCCTGTGCTCCAGCACCCCAAATCCTGAGTGCAGACCTTGCGGCTCAGCACAGGGCAGCTGGCAAGGAGGTGAAACCATCCACCCACTGAGCTCCCACCTTCCTCCACGCCTGAGCTGCACCCAGAGGGCCAGAGCTGAGCACTAGCACCTGACTGACCCCACGGGTGACTGTGTGAGAGGAAGATGATGGTAATGGAGGTCCAGTGGGTTGTAGCCTCCTGTGGGAGGATGCATCTCATCCTCCATATCACTGGAAACTTCCCCTGTGGCCAGTGGCCTGAGAGCCAACAGTTCTTCTCAGTGGCATTAGGTGCTCTATAAGGCAGGGTTGGCTCTCTGGCCATGGCAGAAGGCAGGCACTAAGGAGATCCCTTGGTTGCAACTCATGGTTTCCTTCGCAGGTCTCCAGCCAGAGTGCACAATCTGCTCTCCTCCGAGAGATTCCACCTCCCGTCATTGTCCATGCTTCCCACCGCGGCACCACCACCGGAGGGGCTTCCCGAGCGGGCTGGTGCAAGTTTGAGCGACCACATCAGTGGTACCACGTCCTCCATGGCATCAACAAACTCCACATCCCACCCGAGCTCAGCTTGGAAGGCGTGTGCGGCAGCGGCAGCAGAGCCCGTGGGCAAGAGACCGGCACAGTCCTTCACCTGGACACAGGGTTAAAAAAAGCACATGTTTGGAGGACATTGTGCTCCACCACCCGAGACGTGCTGTGCCCACAGATGATTGTCTCATCCTTAGCCTTGTACAACCCTGTGAGTGTCTCCGGGACGATTCCTGAGGACTCCTGGTGGGGAATCTCTGCTTTGGGTTTCGCTGAGTTTGCCTTGGTTGTGTTGCAAGGTGCTCTGTGGCTCTGGGTAGAGCCAAGCAAAGGTGCAGGGCAGTTCCTGGAGCCTGCTGAGTGAAGGGATGATCCCTGTGGAGTTACCACCAGAGTGCAGACTGGGTGTGTGAAACTACAGGCAGATGAGTTGCTTTTCCCACCTCACCACGACTGGATTCAGTGCTCAGCCCCAAGAAAAAGGAAGGAGGTGAGAACAACAGGAGCAAAATTCAGAGCAGGGCAACATGCAGAAGGAAAGGAAAAGCCAGCAGGACACTGGAGAGATGGCAGGGGAAGGTGGAGACAGCAGGTGAGAGGCTCTCAGTGCCAAGAGGGCGTTCAGTCCTGCCCTCCAGTGCCCCAGCCAGTAACTCTGGGATTGGCACCATGAGCTGGACACGGTCCTGTGCAAAAGACTCAGGGCACCCTGATGTCACCCAGTGCCCCTGTTGTCCCTTCTGAGCATCCACCTGTGTTGAGGTGGCACAGCCAGAGCTGCTGATGCCCATGGCAGTAGGACAGGAGCTTTCCTCCTCCCTGGGTGTGAAGGCCTCTCAGCCCTCCCACCCTGCCTGCCCTTCTGCCCTGTAACTGCTATGGCTTCCTTGGGTGTCCTGGGGTGGCCTCCCCTTTGGGGAGCTGCCCAGGAGCTCTCACTGGCTTGTCCTTCAGCCAAAATGCTGATTCCCCCAGCTCAGCCCTGCTGCAGTTTGCTGCAGGGTCCTGAGATGGTGTTCCTGCCTGGGTCACTGGTCACCGTGCCAGGGAGTTTGTCACAACGTCTGTGGCTTTTCCCATTGCACCTGATAGCACATTCACCCTTACAAAGCACAATGCAGGTGGGATCCTTCCTGGGGCAGTGCCATAAGCAGGTCCAAGTTCCTCATTGAATCACAGAATGGTTTGGGTTGGAAGGAACCTTAAATATCATCTTGTTCTACTTCCTGCCATGGGCAGGGACACCTTCCACTAGCCCAGGTTGCTCCAGCCTGGCCTTGGACACTTGCAGGGATCCAGGGGCAGCCACAGCTTCTCTGGGCAACCTGTGCCAGGGCCTGCCCACCCTCACAACCAAGAATTTCTTCCTAACATCTCATCTAACCCTGCCCTCTGTCAGTTTGAAGCCATTCCCTGTGTCCTGTCACTCCATGCTCTCATAAGTGGTATCTCTCCATCTTTCTTTTAGCTCCTTCAAGTCCTGGAAGGCCACAATTAGGTCACTTCTAACCTTCTCTTTTCCAGTCTGAACAATCCCAGTTCTCTCAGTCTTCCCTCATATATCAGCACTACCAGAGAACCCAGTGCATGAAACCTGTTCCCTAACCTTTGCAAGGGGGTTTCCACTCCCTTGTCCTTCCTGGGCAGCCTCCTCCATCCCAAGATATGGATCCTACCAGTAGCCAGAGGAGTCCACAAACTAAACCAGTCCCTCTGCCCACTCACAGGCCAGGGTGCAAGGCCCAAATGAGCCAAAATGAGACCTGCAAACTTGACTGCAGCAAACTTGACCTTGCTTTGGCTCGTGTCACCTCTGAGTTTACTTTAATACTCCCTTCGAAGCTTGCCTACTTTGTGCTGCTCACTGTTAATGCCCTGCAAACCCCTACACAACCATCACCTGCCACTTTCTGGTGCTCCCCTTGCTTGGGGGAGGCTTCAGTGTGGACTGGTGGGAGCACCTGTGGATCACAGGGGCAAATGAAGTCACAGAGAGCTCTCCTCTGCTCTGCCCTCCCTGTGCAGTGGAGTGAGGTGCAGTTCACAGCTGGGGCTGCTGTCCAAGCTGTGAATCACCTGTAGCATCCAATCCAGGAGCTGATGGGACAGATTGGGCCCCTCCCTCCCTGCTCTTCCAGAAACTGTCCAGTGGGTGCTTTGCTTGGTCACTCTGCAGTCACAATATGTGTGTTTGCTTTGATCCACACAGACCAAAGGCTCAAGACCTAGAAGGCTCCTCTCACTGTCCTTGCCTTCCCAGGGCTGGATGAGTAAGTGGACCAATGTGTTTGGTTGGGCTGAGAGGGAGCCACAGGCAAGGAAGAGCCCTGGATTCAGAACCTGCTCCCCTACTTCATCCTTACCTGCAACCCACCAGGCCCCCAGAGCCAGACTTTGGCTGTGGAGCAGTGCTGGGCAGGCAGGGAAGATGGGAAAGGTCCTGGCCTGTTCTGCTCTTTGTTTATGGGCTGTGTTTGAGTGGCTGCTCATGGAGGAGGGGACAGGCTGCTGGCCTGGGCATGCTGGCCTGTGTTAAAAGTGATGGCAGAGGTGCCCAGCACACGGGAGTGATGCTGTTTCATGTGCATTGATTTCAACCCAAACCAATAAATGTCTGTTGGAAGCTTGGTTTGTAGGTATTTCCCCACCTGGGAGACCTTTTTTAGGGAGATGGCTCAGGCTGTGTCACAGCAGGGTGAAACAGAAACCACATCCTAAAAAGTCAGGCTGGACTTTGGACTTCCCTGGCATTGCAGGAGAACAGAGCAGCTCCTGAACCCAACCCTTCCATTTCTGGCCCTTAACATTTCACTGTTTTTCAGGCTGCAAAAACCTTCGGAAAGGCAAGAAACTGCCTCCCTGGGTTAATATCCCTTACTGCTCAGGGTCCTGAGGAGTTATCAGTATCCTTCAGGATACATTTGTTCACTGGTAACAGCCTTCTGTCCTCACCAAGCCACAATGGCACCGTTTACAGGCACCAGATGCCTTCCCTGTGTGGCACCTGGCACTTGGCAGGAGGTCTGGGTGCACCACACCCTCCCTTGAATCCCAGCTTTCCCCATCCTGTATCCCACCATCCCAGTTCTCCGCAGGAGGAGGAGCTGGACCGGCAGGGCCTGCAGGCTGCAGGGTCTCGTGGTCTTTGGTGTTTCCTGGCCTTGGGAGGGGTGACTGAAGAACAAGTGAGAAGCACCTCATGGTGGACATGCAGGAGAGCACAGGGAGGTGGGAGATGGGCTGAGTAGGAGCAGAGAGGCTGGACAGAGTCTGGGCTGTGCTGGGTCTCATCAGCTGTGTAGGACCTGAGAAGCTTCCAGTCACTCATGGGTGTGACCTGCTTCTGTGCCAGGAACTGAGAAAGGGCACAGGGAAGCTCTTGGCATCCTCTCTTGGATGAGGTGGCTGAAAACTGGATGGGCACAAACAGGGCTCTAATTTGGGTTTAATGACCCCCAGGGTTGCTCAGCCTGGCAGGTGCTAATCCTGGGGTTAACAGGCCAGCAGTGTCTCCCGAGGTCACCCCTGGAGCTGTGAGGTCCGTGCTGGCACTGGGCTGTCCTCCTGGCACAGTGCCTGGGAGGGGGGTAGCAGCTCTCCAGGTGAGAGCATCCCAAGGCATCTGCAGCTGACAGCGCCTTTCTGTGCAGTCATGCTCTGTGCCAGAGCGTGTTCCTGTCACTCAGACTGCACAGGGGCCTCTCTGCATCTGGTGGCTCTGGGAAATGCCATCACTGGTGCCAGGGCAGAGCTGCCCTGCAGAGCAGAGTGCTGGCACTGCTCACCCATTCCCACACCGGTGGAATAGCCAGCTATTCCAGAGCAAATGTTGGCAGAGTCCAGACTAAACCAATAACAACATCTCAGTGTGTTGGGGATTTTCCATCAAAAAGAGGCAAAACACTGCAGATTTAGCCAATACTTTACTCATCTCCTCTCTGTGCCAAGAGAAAGAAAAAAACCCACCCAAACCCCGAAACCACCACACAAACAAATCCAACCCCTGCAATTCCCCAAGCAGATGGCAGGCTGTTAAACACAAACAGCTTATTTATCATCCTCAGAACTGAAACCCTGATACCTGATCAGGTAATTTTAGTCTTTGCCTCCACATCCCACGGCACCATGAGTCACACTGGTTTGGCTTTGCCCAGGACAGGGACAGAGCTGGAAGGAACTGCACTGTAGTGATGCCCAGCACACTGTGCTTGGGCACTGGGTCCTGCCACCTCCTGTGCTGGGCCTGAGGGCCCTGAGCCAGCAGGATGGATCCAGCAGGCAGGAGAAGGATGGCCCAGGAAAGCCTGGCAACCCTGAGAGTCCCCTCTGTGGAGCAGGACCAGCACAGCTCCAGCTCGGCATCTTCTGGCATCTCACAAGTGGTGAGGGCAGAGCTTGTCTTTCTTCTGGTCTGGGGATGCCTTGGCTGCTTTGCCTTAGCTGAGAGAGGGTTTCCCCCATGTCCAGCTCCCCAGAGAAAAGATCCTTGACAAATTGGTGCCAACAGCAGCCCTGCCACCCATCATCTGCGCTCAGCGGTGCCAGCGTTCCCACTTGTGTGTCTCCAACCAGGTGTTGCTTTAGGATCTTCCAGTTAGCAAGGAAATTAAATAAATTTAGTCTTTGCATTTCAGTGGTTTTATGGTGGTTTGGGCTGTCCAGCTGTGTCGACTCACACAGCCTTGGAGGTCTTTTTCAACCTAATTGATTCTGTGATTCTGTTGTTCCGTGCTGAGGGTTCATCAGACAAGCTCAGTCAGGCATCTGGATAAGAGATAGAATCACAGAATCACAGAATCACAGAATGAACTAGGTTGGAAAAGACCTCTGAGATGATCCAGCCCAACCCTTTATCCAACCCCACCTTGTCACCCAGACCATGGCACTGATGCCACATCCAGTCTGTCCTTAAACACATCCAGGGACGGGGACTCCACCCCCTCCCTGGGCAGCCCATTCCAGTGTCTGATCCCTCTCTCTGGGAAGAACTTCCCAATGTCCAACCTAAACCTGCCCTGGGGCAGCTCAAGGCTGTGCCCTCTTGTCCTCCTGCTGGTTCCTGGGAGCAGAGCCCGACCCCCCCCGGCTCCCCCTCCTGTCAGGGAGTTGCAGAGAGTGAGAAGGTCCCCCCTGAGCCTCCTCCTCTCCAGGCTGAGCCCCCCCAGCTCCCTCAGCTGCTCCTCCCAGCACTTGTGCTCCAGACCCTTCCCCAGCCTCGTTGCCCTTCTCTGGACCTGTTCCAGCCCCTCCATGTCCTTCCTGAGCTGAGGGGCCCAGAACTGGACACAGCACTCGAGGTGAGGTCTAACAACTTCAAAGTGGCCAGCACTTCGATACCCAAAGGACTTCAGGAAACCTGGCCCATCACTCTGCCTTCTCCTTAAACCCCTGGAGACAGCAGTGCCCTCAGACCATCCCTCAGGAGTGGCAGGCACTGCAGCCCCCGCCTTCCTCAGGGGCCAGAGCTGCTCCTTTGGCTCTCTCTCCCCTCAGCTGCCACCAGCGAGAGGCCACAAAGTGGGTGAGGGGTGGCTGTGGGTGGAAGGAGAGGGGACAGATGAGTCACCTCTCAGGAGGGCTGTAAACGATCCAGGTGCCTCTGGATATGTCACTGCTTAGGCAAGATGCAAGGGCACAAATGCACATCATCCTCCCTGCTCTTGGATGAGTCACAAGTTGACTTTTCCAAGAGCTGCTGCTCTTGGTATCATCACCGGTGCCTCTGCAAGACATTTACCAATCCCTGGGACCCCTGAGGGCCACAGCAAAGTTCATTCTCTCCTGCTTGGTTTTGTTTCTCCTACTGCTGTGTGCTTGGTCTCACAGAAGAGCAGGGAAGGGCAGCATCTGAGGATGCTGAGACCTGTGGGGTGAAGGGGCTCAGATCAAGCCCTGGCACACAGATCTGTTCTCTGGGAGGAGGGGACATGCTGGGTGTGGTGGTGGAAACTCTCTGAAGCTCTCCCCAAGCACAGTCTCCCCAACATGTTGTAACATCCCTCTCAAATAGCTGAGATTAGGCTGCGAGGGATGTCCAAATGTGAGCACTGATCCCTGTCTGGGACTCTGCTGTCCCAGTCTGCTCTCACCACCTTGCATGCTTTGCTGGGACACTGTCTCCTGCAACCAGAAGCCCATCTGCCAGAGAAGGCATCCCTGTGGCATCTGTAGGATGGAGCTCAAATCCTCCCAGGAAATGAAGAAACACCTTAAAATTTTGTGGTTTTTTTTTTTTTTTTATTCTGCAGTATCTCTTGGCTTCTCTTCTCTCCTTTCCCTTTCCACCCTGCTGGCAGGGCAGGTCCCTGCATAGATTCTCACTTATACTTCTCCATGTCCTCCATAGAGATGTCCCTGAGGTCTTCAATAAACTGCTGGATCTAGGGTGGGAAAGAGAGAAGGCAGAGCTCAGTGCAGGGATGGGAACAGGGGGCAGAGGGGAGCTTGTTGTTCCTTTTGGAGGCAAATGTCCCCAACTAAACTGGAGGACAAGGCATTTGCCTTGCTGGATCTTCACCAACACAAAAGCCTTTTGTGGACAAGTGGCTGAATGAAACCAAACCCTGGCCGTGGCTTGACCTGTATCCCCTGTCCCAGCCTGCCTGGCTCACACTGCCTCTGCCCCACAAGGACCCTCCTCAGAGGCCAGATTTGCCTGGAGTCCCCAGCCCCCTCCCCGTGCCCGACAGCGCCCAGGTGAAAAGGAAGGTGTCTGATGGGCCTGTGGGCTCTCCCCTCTCTTTGGGCAGCTGAGAGTCACTCCTGCTCCTCTTTCTGGGCAGGGAGAAGGGCTCTGGCCTGGCTTTACCATCTCCAGCTGTCTGTGGCTGTCGTGTGCTGCCACCTTCCACTTAGCGTTCAGCCGAGTGCTGGCGGCCTGGAAGAGGCTGTGGATGGTCCTCTCGATGGCCCTCAGCTTCGTGCTCTTCTTGGCAGCCCTGTTCTGGATGTCCATCCACTGAGCCTCCTGGGAGGAGAGGAGACACGGAGCAGGGGGACATGTCAGCTCAGTTCAGTGTGGTTCACCTCAGTGTGGTGGAAGCAGATCCAGAAGAGCCCTCCCCACGGCAGGGAAGCTGATCCCCTGCAGCAGCACGTGCCACTGACCCCCCTCCCAGACCAGGTGCTTTCCAGCTTTGCCTTAGGGCAAACCTGCTCCAGACCTGGGCTTTTATTCTTCCTTCTGCAACCCCCATGGAGGGAAGAAATAAGGCATCTGCTCCAGTCACAAAGGCTGCTGGGCCTTGCCACGAGCCCGTGGCTGAAGGAGAAGCCATCAGCCAGTCTTGGCTCAGTCAGGCCTTGGAGATCTTGCCCTGCCTGTCCCACAGTTCCTTACCCAGACAGGGAGGTCGCTTTGAACCTTGTCTAAATATTGTTTTAGCTGCACCAGTTCGTTCTTGCACTGAAGCATCTCAGCTCCTTTCTGTGCCCTGTACTGGTCCAGGAGCACCCTGGCTTGCTCAGTCATTTCCTTGTCCCGGTGCTGTGACTGCAGCAGCTCCTTGCGTGACCTCACCAGTGACTTGTAGAACGAAATGACATCCTCAATGTCCCGAAACTGCAGCACAGGATTCCTGGTGTTAGTAACTTCCCCCACCACCTGCAGATCTCGTGTCCTTTGGCACCCTGCCCTGACCAGGACCAACACCTCCCTCAGGTCTTCCCTTCTCCTCAAGACTCCTGTTGGCTCCTGAGCACCACCACGTTCCCTGTGTGATGACATCCCACTGTGCCAGGCCTGGAGCTGCCACTGCCACAGGCAAGGGGAGATATTACACCTCTTCCCCAGGTGAGCAGTGCTCTGATAAACACAGCCACAGCTGCAGCTGCCTGGATCTCATTCCCAGGCAGCTCTTTACCCCTCCCAAACTACGAATATGACCTGAAATGGTGACACCAAAGGGGCCCCACTCTCCTCAGCCATGAGCTTTCAACCCTTCTCATGTTTTTTCTTGGTTTCCTCAAGCCTTCACCTCCTGTTCTGGTTCTCCTCCCCTGACTCTGCTCCCTGTGGCTCACCTTGGTTGTAGAGAACTCCTTCCTATCCCACTTGAGGTCTCTGGATTTGATCGAGTGTTATAATTTCCCCTAATTTGTCTTATCTTTTCTATTTCAACACCCAAATAAGGCCCTCCCCCAGCCCAGGATCTGCCTCTCTCGGGTCCAACCTCACCTGTGAGACCTCCACCACATCCTCCAGGTACCTCTTGAACACAGAGTATTTTGGCAGTTTTTGGCAGAGTTTCTGATGCTGTTTTCTGAGGGCTTCCAGTTCCCTCTTAGCTCTCAGGAGCTCATTCTCCTTTTTTATATTCTCCTCTCTATCTTTGCTGGCTTTCCTCAGGGCTTGGTTTCGCAGCATTTCATTTTCCTGGTCATGTTTCCCCACCAGCACACACAGACAGAGGGAAGGGAAGGCAAGGGAAGATGGAGCTGGGTTACTCAACAGCACTGGAAGGAGACAGATACCTTCAGAGAGGAGAGACCAGCACTGGAGCATCCCTGGGAACAATTTTCATCCCTGTTTTACAGTGCCCTGTGGCACTGACCCTCTGGTCTTGGAGGCAGCCCCTGGGATGACACTCTGATTTTTTTCCAGACCTCCCTGTACCTGTCCCTGGAAGACTGATGGAGTTCAACAGAGGGGACAAGGCTGAGACCCTCCTTGAGGGACATTTGGGGCCCTCAGGAGATCACATGGGTGCAGGAAAAGCTCTCCCCACCCAAGCCCTAACAGGGCTTTCCAGCTCTGGGTCCTGCCAGTGCTGTTCTCACAGCTCCAGGCTCAAGGGAGGCTTAGCCAGGCATGCTGGTCCAAGATTCTCTTTCCCAGGGGAGGGGAGGAGTTGGTGGTGAGGCTCAGGGTTGTGTCAGCTGAGCAGGGCAGCTGTACCTTCACAGTCCTCCCAGATCTCTCCACACGGGCCTTCAGCTGAGTCCTCCTGGCGTGCAGGTCCCTCCACTGCTCGGCAATGGCCTCCAGCCTCTCCCTGAAGGCCTGGCAGCACCAGAGCGAGGGTGACACGGCTGCCCACGCCCAGCACCAGCCACCTGCCCCCTGCTGCCACCCGCCAAAAATCCCCAAAGCCCTCCCAGCCACATCCCAGCACCCTCCCGTCTTCCTCACCTCTTTTTTCTCCTCCACAGCCTCTTCCAGACACCGTAATTCTTTCTTCTTCTTCAAGAGGCACATAAACGAGGACGCGGGGTCCTCGTCTGGCTCTCCGAGTTCCCTGTGAGAGAGCATTTCCTCGAGGTTTCACACTGGATCCAGGTCCTTGCAGGCTGTTGGACTGTGTAGTGATGGGGCAGAGCAGCCTGACACCACCTCAGAGCCCATCTGTCAGCGTGGCATCCCCAGCCCTCCCCAGGGGGGATCCCCCCACAGAGCAATGGGGGTTACAGGAGGAACAGGGTCGGGGAAGGCAGGTACAAGAGGGGATGGAAGTGATGGAGATAAGGGATGGCAGTTTGCCACAGTGGGGCAAGAAGGGATGGAGGAGGCGGGAGAAGAGGGTGGAGGAGCCCCCTCACCTGAGCAGGGTCAGGAGGTTGGCCCTGTACTGTTCACGGTAATAGTTGGCATTCTCGTTGTCTCCCGGGTCCATCGCTCCAGCCATCAGCAGCCACCAGAGCCCAGGTCCTGCTGGCCCTGCTCCTCTCCCTGCCTTCACCTGCAGCTACTCCAACACCTGCAACAAGCTCTGTGGCTACTGCAGTGCACCAGGACAGGCCCTGCAGCTGCTCTGACCCCAGGGAGAGGCCCTGTGGCCACTCTAATCCACCAGGAAAAGCCCTGTGGCTGCTCTAACCCCCATAACAAGCCCTGTGGCTACTCCAATACCACAAAGAGACCCTGAGGCTACTCCAACCATTTTGACAACTCCTGTGGCTATTCCAAGCACTGTGGCAGATCCTGTGGCTATCCAACTATTGTGACACCTCCTGTAGCTATCCAACCATTGTGACAGATCCCGTGGCTATCCAATCACTGTGACATCTCCTTTGGCTATCCAACCATTGTGATGCCTTCTGTGGCCACTCCCACTCTTGTAAATGTTTACTTGGCACCAGTGGGACTAAGTCGCTGTGTCCAGGGCCAGGATTTTTTTCATTCCTTTCACCTCATCTTCTGTGTTTCTTCTTCTCTTAAGTTTGGCCCCCTCCCCGTGCCCTGTGATCTCTGCTGCCTTGGGTGGGTGTTTCAGGGCCCCTGACAGCCACATCCCACTGTCCCAGTGCTCAGGGCTTGCTCCTTCTCTCCCAAACACCAGATGGAAACACAGTTAAACACAGCCCAGAACCTGTGCCGGAGTTCCTGGAGGAATTGTGGTGAACTGGGGACATCTCCTGGCCGGGAGATGGATCAGCACTGCTGGAAAATGACCCAGCACTGAGTGAGTCCGTGAATTCCAGGCACACAGGGCTGTGGCAGCACAGCCCACACTTCCCACCCGGTTCACAGCCACACGTGAGAGCTCTTCACCTCTCCTCACTGAACATTGCAACAAGGTCGTTTAACTTCCATCCTGAGGGAACAGATCTGTCGGAATTAAAAATAAAAAAGTGGGTTTTGTTTTTTGGTTTTTTTTGCTGAAAGCCACTAAAAAGCACTTTTTGTAAACCACACCATTTCCCTTAACCATTCTGGTCATGCTGAACACCAGCAGAAGACCCAGCCTGCCCTTCTGTGACACAGCCACATTTTATTTCACACCAGTCTGATTTTCCTATTTAAACCCCCAAAATATACTCCACAATAAATGCTCATCTCAGATTAATGCTGCTATCAAATATTACTATCTTCTTTCTACACCATCGCTTATTTTCCACACAAAGTTGGACATAGCACAATATTAAATATATTATAATCCAGCTCATACAGTTCTCAGTGAAACAGCCTCACCTCTACAGCCCACCTGCATTCCTCAGGAATGAGAGCTATGAGGAAGAAGAATTCTTTCTGGAAAGAAGCTGCATCTTGTATTATTATACCCAGGGAAAAGGTAGAAGTTGCTTTTTCCACTTCTGCTTTTCAATGGTATGAATCCACAGGGAATTCTGCCCCATTCCAGTCTCTGTTTCAACAATCTGCACAGCTGTCTCTCTAAGGAGAAGAGAGGGGAGAAGATCCTGAAATTGCTACTGAAAACCAATGAAAGGAAATTTAACTGACCCTGCTCAAGGGGAGTCATGTCAACAGCACAACCTTTTCCCTGGAAAATTCCAGTTGCATCTTAATTAGGGCTGACACGCCGGAAGGTAAAGGAATGCTGTCCCAAAGGAATGGAGTGTCCTGCCCCGTGTGCCGGCCCCAGTTGTCACTTGGGATCAATAGTGGAGCATTAACAAACTGTACTGCCCAACCAGGAACAGCTTTACAGCAGCTTTCAAAGGAGCTAAAACTCACTGAATGGTGACCGAACATAAACGCAGATTAATTCTGGTGAAACCCTCCCAGCCCCAGGCCGTGGGCACAGTAAATGTGTGATCAGTGGTGCAAGAAGGTTAATGAAAGGAAGGACTGCTGGAAAAGTGTGTGCTGTCACATCAGAGATGGATTAGATACGGAAAACCAGCCCAGAGCCCGGGACAAGTGTCACTGCAAGAACTTCATCAAACAACAGGTGCTGATTTTTCTAATGCAGGGGAAAAGTTGAGACTCAGCTCAGACACAGCCCAGAGTGGGCTCTGCCTCCCAGGGGAACCCCAAGCTGGGCCACAGCTCTGCCAGGATTCTGAAGGACCCCTGAGCTGTCAATGGCAGCTGAACCCCACGGAACCTGTGGGCTCTGAGCCCCAGCCCAGCTCCTTCCAGGCTCCTTCCAAGCCCTTTCCAAGCTCCTTCCCTACCAACCCACACACAGGCCAGGCTCAGGCAAGACAGGAAGGTTGGACTTACTGGCACAGGATCCAGGCCCTGACTCTGCCTGTACCTCTGAAAACAAGACCCACAAGGGAGACTTTGGAAGGGGTGTGAATTCACCACTCAGGAGGCAATGGCAGATTCCTTTTGCTGTCTGCAGCCTGACTACCAGCTTAGGAAAAAGGCTTGTTTATTTTTACCTCTTCTCTACTCTGGGAATTAATTCATTGGGCAGTTTGAACTCATTGAAGGAAAAAAGGAATCTGAAAGAAAAATCAACTTTTACAACACAAATGAAGAGGCAGAAGAGAAAGAGCCTCGTGAGCCTTTGGCCCAACTCCAGCCCGTGCAGAGCTCCAGGCTGAGCCCAGGACACCCAGCCAGGACACTCCTGCTCCTCAGCAAGGCACAAACTGAAGCCACCAACAGCTCTGAAGTTCAGCCCAAAGGGGAGCAAACACCTGGAGTGGAATTCCACAGGCACAAAACTGAAATCCAAAAGGCCATGGACAACCCATCCTCCTCCCCCCACTGCACACAGAGCTCGCAGGATGCCACGTCTGCAGTGAAAATGTCTTTTTAGGGAATTATATCAAGTCTGTGCCTAATGTGGTTTGTTTGTTATGGACACAGCACCTGTGTGACTCCATCAGACCCAAAACTGCTCAGGAGGAGAACACTGCATTCAATCAGCCCAGAACAGCAGAGTAACATAAAGGTGACAGGGCCAACAAAGTCCCCAAACACAGACACCACTGGCCACAACTGCAGCGTGACAACACAACACTCCACTTCCTTCAGAGAAAAAAAGGAAAATAGAAAAAAAGAAGCCAATGGAAGGCTTAAGATCAGCTCGACAGAGCAGAGCTCTCAGACGGTAAGAGCTGCCTGGTAATCTTTCCTTATAGTTTATTTTTCCACTTTAAGTTTTATGCTCTATTTTTGGCTCAGCAACAAGCAACAGGGGTTTTTAACCATGCTAATGGCAAAATACTATAAAAATAAAGACTTGTTTATATTCTCCCTGACAGGCTAACAATGTACAAAGACATTTCCCTGCATTGAAGCGTTCGAGAGGCACAGAATACACGACTGCTCAGCCGTGGATTTCTCAACAGGCACTTGTGTTATGAAAACAACTCTCTCTTGTTGGACACTTGTTTACAGTAGAATCAAACACTGCCAAATATTCATCTTTACCTGTTAATGGATGAAAGGGAAACTGGAAAACACAGGGCATGGAACAAGTGATTTTATGAGGAACTAAGTCAACCATGTAATGTTTCCATAAAACACAACCTCGGAGAGTTACGGCCCTGAAGGGCTTCGAACAACATCAGCACGAGGTTTCCTTGGGGTTTGCGGACACGTCACGGGTGGCACTGATGGAAACAGAGAACTTTGTCCTCTATAAATACACACAGATTAAGCAGCAATCTTTTTATTAGTCTTCTACTGCTTGGGCAGATAATTCACCATCCTCCAAACACTCCTCTCAATGCTGCAGGCAGAGAAAACACTTCTCTCCAAGCCCACTTATTGGGGCCTTCTGAAACCTCCTCTCAATTCATGCTAACTTTGAGTCACTCATTCAGCAGCACTGATTATTGTACAAAGCCCACACAGTTTTCCTCAACATTTCTTCATAGAAAACATTTCAAAAATTACATTTTATTTTAGAAGCTGATAGGTTTTAAACTGGTAGAGAAGATTCAGTGATTGGGCATCATATTAAATCCCTGCTATAAAGAGGGGCAGAGCCTGCAAGATAAATCAGTGGGGTTTTAATTGTGTCAATTATTATAAAAAGCTAACTCAAGGACTTGCAGCCTTTTTTTAACATAACACAGCCAATGGAGCTGTTGATAGCACGAACCTGCTTCTGCACTGCCTGGAGGAAAGGATAAGGCTTTTAGTCCTAAAGAAAGGAGCTTCCTGAGAATCACAACTTTATTTTATTTTTTTAAAAAGAAAGTGTGAAAACGTGGAGAACATTTTCCTGGGTAAGCTCTCACTTCCACTTCTCATTTATATTTAATTCTGGTCTTATGTTTTGTCAAAAACGTGGCTAAAACAAGGCTGCAAAGTTCCTGTTTCCTCTGCTGTAGAGCCCCTGCAGAGGGCAGCGATCCAGCCGTGTGGGGAGAAACATCTGGTCACTATTCCCAGAGAGGGGCACAGAGCAGCTGATGTGCATCCCGGCACCTCTGAGCCTCGGGAGCTCTGGGAAGGTTCTGATCCCGGCAGTGACAGCCCCGAGCAGTCGGCACAGTGAGCCCAACGCTCCCAGGGCTGCTCCTTTAAAAGCAGCGCTATCGCCCATAGAAACACTCAGCTCTGTTAAACCCAAGGTGACTTTGGTGAGGCTGAAAGGCCTCTGTTAATTTAGAGTTTGCATCCTTGTTGTCTTTACGGGAACCCCGAAGAACAGAGCACTGACGGGGGGTTCCTGCCATCAACCACAGCTGTCCCTGCGGGTCCCCAGCGGTGACACCGACACAGCCGGACCTGGGGCAGGGCCGGAGCGTCACCCCCGTCCCGGCACCGGCTCTGCCCCTTCCCGCAGCTCCCGCTTCCCTCTGCAACCCCTGCCAGGGAGTTCCGGGCTCCCCGGGCACATCCGACCCCCGCAAATTTAAAGCTGAACCCGCATCGAGAAGGGTCCAAACCCAAACCCAGCTCAAAGCCCGTCCCGGGGTACCTTGGCTGAGCTCTCCCCGCTCCACTGGCACCGGTTCCGCTCCTGGATCTTCTCGGCGATGTCCTGGGCGAGCTGGCGAGCGGCATCGAGCAGGGAGAGCCTGGAGGGAGCGGGGGAGCGGCTGAGCCCGGGGGGACCGGGAGGGGCACCGGGAGGAGCACCGGGACCCGCCGGGACCGCCCGGGATCGGCCTGGGAAAGGGCCGGGAGGGGAAGGTAAAACGCCCCCAACACACCCCGGGATGGGCTTTGGGAAAGGGCCGTCAGGGGAAGGTCCAACCCCCCCGCACCCACTCCCTGCGGCCGCTCCACCGCCCGTGACGGCCCTGGCCCAGGGTCGTCCCCGGCCTCCAGCCCCTCAGCCCAGCCAGCTCACCAGGGCTCCGGAGCCATCGCGGCCCGGAGCGGCCACAGCGCGCAGGCACCGGGAGGGGAGAGGGGACCGGGGAACGGCGATAAAGGGATGCCGGGGTACAGGAGTGAAGAGGTGCAGGGCTGCGGGGAACGGGAATGGGGTGTCCGGTGCCCAGTGGGCCCGAGGGTGCAGCGGTGCTGGTTGTGCGGTACAAGGTGCAGAGGGGCTCAGTGGGGAGGCGCAGATGTGTGGTGGTGGCTGCAGAGGTGCAGAAGTTCAGGGTTTAGAGGTGCAGGTACAGAGGTGTAGATGTGCAGGTACAGGGTACAGATGTGCTCAGTACAGGTACAGAGGTGCAGCTGTGCTCAGTACAGGTAACAGATGTGCTCAGTACAGGTGCAGATCTGTGTGTACAGGGTGCACATGTTCACACCACAGAGCCATGCCTCTCATCCCTGGCTCAGGCCTTTCCTTCCCTTGAGGCAGCTGCCAGTTCCCTTCTCCAGATCCTCCGCTCCATCCCCGTTCCCTGCCCATCTCCAGATGGCAGTCACTGCCCTTCCCTGCCCATGCTGATGTCCCTGTCCCCCTCATCCCCATCCCCCTGGTCCCCGGTGACTCTGCTGGTGTTGGCACAGCCCCTGTTTTGGCTGCCAAGGGCCCTGCAGTCACCTGGCAGTGGGCACAGCCCATCACTCCCACAGCAGCCTCTGTCCAAGCCCAACGAGCCCTTCCCACCCCGGATCCACCAGGATTTGGCCTCTCCTCTTTGTTCCTGGGTGTGATTGGTGACGCAAATCAATGCGGGTGGGCCCGGTGCCTGAGGAGCAGCCACGAGACACTGACAGAGAGGCTTTATTGCCCTCGTGACACGGGGCTGCTGCTGGAATGACAACGATACTGATGACAATAATGACGATATTGATAACGATAGTGATAACAATAATGCTATTGATAACGATAATGATAACAATAATGATAACAAGTGCATCCTTGTCAGCACGTTCCTGGGGGCTGTGACCCCGCTGTGCTCCCAGAGAGTGCCCAACCCCACGTTGAAGCCCCTGGGGCTGGAGGGGGTGTTGAACTCGGAGCCAGAGGAGCCTCCGTGCCCTGGAACCAACCCGAGCAAAGCTGCCCCGGGGCAGGTCTGGGGAGGTGCTGAGCACCCCCAGGCATCACCTCGGTTCCCTGGGCAGGGCTGGGGACGTGCTGGGGTGGGGAGCAGGGACACGCACCCCACTCCTGCCCTTGGGGGCTGAGATCGCTGCGTTCGGCAGGACCCAAGGGCCAGCGGTGCCCCAGGCTCTGCGCTCCCCGCCGGCCCTGGCAGCCCCCCGGGCTGGGCTCCAGCTCCCCGTCACGGCTCTTCCCACATCCGGCTGCTCCCGCAGCTCTGGCCATCAAACATTCATGGCCTTCGGCTGCGCTGCTCCGCTGGAGCCACACGGCCTCTACATATTTAATTTTTTCACCATTAAAAACGCATGAAGCGATGTTTCGTTTCGCCCTGTCCCTAATTCACTTCCATCTCCCACCTCCGGAGCGGCTGCCGGGAGCGGGCGGGGGCACTGCCCGAGGTTTCCGAGCTGCGTCGGGCGGGCAGGGAGAGGCATCCACCGTCCTGGAAAAGGCACACGAGGAGAAGGCGCCCAACAAGGTCCAGGGAAAGGCAGCAGGACCCACGAGCCTGGGCAAAAGGGTTTGATTTGGAGAGAGAATAAATAAAAAGGGGTTGAGTTGGAGAGAGAAGAACGATCCCTCGGCACCGGGACCCCCAGGAGCAGGGCTGGGGGCCATCACCTGCCCCTTTGGGTGCAGCCAGAGCTGCCCACTGGGTGCCCAGGCACGCTCTGGGTGCAGATTGGGAGCCTCCCACTGGGAGACCCCTTGCCTCCCTCCCTTTGCTGACACAGCCCCTCGTTCCCACTGCCTCAGGCTCCAGGCTCATCAGGAGCAGAGGGAGGAGAGGGATGCCAGGACAGCCGTGCTGCTCCCAACAGATTTTGGCACACGGTGGAGAAGGTGTCTCATCCAGAAAGGCGAGGGGCTGCAGAGGGGCTGCACTTGCTCGGGAGATGCCCTGAGACCACCGGTGCCAGTGGATGCTCAGGGATGTGCTGCAGACGGACCTGCAGGCAGGGAGGCAGGGCAGGAACAACCTGCAGTTGCTCTTACCACGACAGAAAATATCAGGATTTTAAAGGGAAATAAAAATCTTTAAAAATCTATAAAAATGCACACAAAGTGCAGCCTGAGCTGTGAGTTCTCCAGCAGCAATGTCGGATTGGGGTGATGTGCTGGGAGCATCTCCCAGCTGTTGGAGAGGACTTTTCCTTCAACTGTGACCACAACGTAGGGTTTGGTTTGTGGCTCTGCAAGGCTTTTTGAGGCTCAAAGTCAATCGATAACAACCCTTTCCCGGGGGCAGGTTGGAAACGCTGCAGCACCACAGCTGTGCCTGCAGCAGTCGCGGTCTGAGCTCCCGCTGGGCGGGCGGGAGGGGCGGGGGGCTGTGGGGGCACGGGCACATCGCCCCAAATTTGCCTGGTGGTTTTGGTGAGCTGTGCTGAAGCCGCCCGCACACACAGCCGGCACAGCCCCGAGGAGCGTCCCAAGGGCGGCACTGGCTCCTCGTGGTCCCGACCCCTCCTTGTCACCGGCTCCTGGCACTTGCTGCTCACGTGCCGCTCTTCCCGGCTCCCCGGGACCATCCAGCGGGAAGCGGCTCCAAACCCACGCTCTGCCTTTCCCTCGTTCAAGGACGGGCGGCGGCCGCAGCCCCGGCCCCCTCGGCCCCGCGGCACCTCCTGCCCCTGAGCCCCGGAGCGGGAAGATGAAGGTTATCCGTGGGAAAAATAAAGGATTCGGTTTAGTGGCCGTGTTGCTGTTTGATGGTATCTCGTTCCGTGGGGTGTTTCCATCCCCGCCCGGCCTCGGTGCAGATTTGGGGCAGGAAGGGGCGACGCGGGCGCGGGAGCTGCTCCACCCCTCGCTCTGTTTACTCCAAATAAACCCCCGGTGCCCTCGCCTTAAAAGTCAGGGCAGGTGCCGGGGACAAAGGCGACCCGGGCGATGCTGCGGGTGGGGCTCAGCCTGCCCGGCTCCCCGGGGGCGGCCGGGGCCTTCCCAGGGCCGAGCGGGCCGGGGCCGAGGACACGGGCACCGGGCGAGGTGAGTGCGGGACGGCCCCGCTCGGGCCGGGGACACGTCCAGCAGAGCGGGGACAGCGGCTGGAGCAGAGGAGAGGGGCTGGAGCAGAGCCACAGTCCCTGCCCCAATGCCGGGCTTGTCCCGGGGCGGGCGGAGCTGGAGCCACCAGCCAGCACCGGGGGCCGGGTGGGCTCGGGGTGATGCTCCTCAGGGCTCCGGGCAGGGCACACGGCTGAGAGGAAGAGGTGAATTTGGGGACCGCGGGGGCAAACAGCCCCTGCTTCAGCCCCGGTGTTGTTTCAGCCTGGTTTCTGTGGCCAGGAGCCTGCGGGACTGTGCTGGGGTCGGGATGTCTCCAGGGCAGGGAGTCAGGATGAGCAGCCACCGCAGCAAACTGCTGCCCCTTCCTGAACCAGCACTGAACCCGATCTGTTGGTCCTCCTGACCTCGAGCAGGGGCCAAACTGAGCTGGAGAGCAAGAGCCAGAGCCGGACCCAGCCCAGGCGTCAGGACCCTCTCGATGTGCCACCATGTGTTGTCCCCCGTGGCCCTTCGGGGCCAAAGCAGAGGTTTGGCTCGGTGCGAATCCATCCGTGACTTCCCAGGCACCTCAGCACATCCGAGACAAATACACCCGAGAATTAACGTGTGTTAATTGACTTTATCGCTGCCAATGAATCCCTGCCCAGCAGAGCTCACCCAGGCGGGACAGCTCCCGTCTCCCGTGCAGGGTTTGGAGCCGAGCTGTCCCGCAGCCCCGGGGAAATGCCGCTGCCGCCTCTCTAGGAGGAGCTCAGGCTCTGCTCTTCCCGGAGCTGGGCTGGCGGCTGCCCGAGCCCTGCCCTGTGCTGTGTGCGGGAGCCTCCCCGATGGGGACCTTCTGTCCCCGAGGGGCTTCTCAGGTGCTCCCCAGTCCCTGCGAGCGGTCCCCGATCGGGGTCTCTCCAGGTGCGTGGGGGCACACGGGGAACAGGGACCCTCTGCACCCCTCAGAGCAGCCCCGCACCCCGGCGAGCCCCTGGCGCTGCAGCACCTTCTCCTCGCCCCTTCTCTCCGGCTCCCGAGCGGCCGGAGGGGTCGGGACACTTTGGCAGGAGGCAGCAGGAGGAGGGCAAACACCCGAGGGCGGCTTTGCTCCCTCTACCTGGGCTCGGATCAGCCTCGTCCTGAGCTGCCCGACCCGGACAGGACCCTCCTGCCCCGCGCTGGCCTTGGGAGGGGACACGATGCCGATGGTCCCTCTCGGCCTCAGCATCGCTTGGGCTCTGCTGCCCATGAGGTCCCTCCTTGCCCCTGGGCTGGGCTGGGACTGAGCTGCTCGTCCTCCTCGGCGGTGTGACATGTCCCGTGGACATCCCGGGAACAGGGACCGTCCCTGCTCTCTGCACCTCCCCCTCAGCAGGTCACAAGCTGGGAAGTCAGGAGATTTTTGAGGGGTACAAAGCCCCTCACGGTGGGAGAAGCAGCCCTGACACCCAGATGGGACCTGGCTCTGAGCTTCCCCACGGTCCTGAGCCGAGGGGAGCAGGAGAGGGCAAGGCAAGCAGCTCCAGCCAAACAAAGCCTGAGAACCTTCCCCTTGCAGGGGAGAATAAAGAAATACAGGACGTGGCTGTAAGACTTCAGAGCACCCTCAGCCAGGGTGAAACGCTGTTGGCTGGGGCAGTGGAGAGTGTTGAATAAAAGGTTTTTGTCCTACAGAGGCGTTTGGCTCATCTCCAATCACCATCGTGGTCACATCCGAGGCTGACACCTGGGACACCGACGCCTCCTCCTGTCCGGGCTGTGGACAGTTCGTGGACTGGGACAGGATGCCGGACCCGCAGCGGCCGGCACAGATCCCCGGGACATCCTGAGCAAGCCCCGGAAGGAGCTGAAGAAGCTGGCGAGGGAAGGCTGCTGGGCCACGAGCCACGCCCTCAGGGCTCGGCTCTACCACCAGCTCATCCAGCAGGTGTCCTGCCGGCTCGTCACCCCCGACGCTCTGGTCTACAGGGACGTGGCGAGCCGGCTCTTCGGGAAGCCCAGCGGGAGCTCCCACCCTTTGCCCGAGTTCCTGGAGGGTGCCCCATGCCCACGTACTGCCTCAACCTGGAAGGGGTCACCGCCCTGAAGAGGATCCTCATCTGTGTGGGCAACCTCTTCCCTGACATAACCTACAGCCCGATCCTGCCCTCCCTGGTGGCGCTGCTGCTGCACTACAGCGAGGACGAAGCTCAGTGCTTCGAGAGCATCTCTCGCCTCCTCGCCAGCAACGCTCCCCACACCAGCTACATTGACCAGTCCTTCCTGGCCCACCAGGCCTCCTGCATGACTTTTGGGGACCTGGCCAACAAGCACTGCCCAGCAGCTCACAAACTCATAGCCGGCGCCTCCGACAACGTCTTTGAGGTCTACTCGGAGTGGTTGTCGTGGCTCTTCCACGACCTGCCCTTCGCTTACGCTGTCCGTGTCCTGGACGTGTTCCTGCTGGAGGGGCAGAAGGTCCTGTACCGCATCGCCCTGGCCCTGCTGAAGCAGTTCAGGCTCTCGGGAGCTCGGCCCATCTGGAGGGCACTGACATCAAGGCAGACCTGCAGGCTTTCGTGCAGAACATTGCCGAGCACGTGACTGTCGACAAACTCCTGGAGAGAGCCTTTGGCATCCGGCTGTTCTCCCGCAAGGAAATCTGGCTGCTCCAGATGGCCAACAGGAAGGCGTTAATGGAGAGGGGCATAACCATGGTGCAGAGCAGGTAAGGAGACCTCTCCCTTTGCCAGCTCGTGGGGCTGAGCAGACAAAATGTGAGCTACTGTGGAGACACACGGGGGGAGCTTCAGGGACCCCCCATGGCTTTGGCTGTGCTGGGGCCTCCCAGCCCCTCGGGGGACCCTGTTGGGAGACACAGGACAGCCAGAGCTGGTGGTGGTGGCAGAAAGGTCACAGTGCAGAAAGCAGGACAAAACCTGATGCCTGGGGGCTGCACCCCAAAAAGCAGATGGGCCCCACAGCTCAGCACAATGTCCATCCCCCCGTGCAGGCAGTCCTTCCACCTGGCCGTGGACATGCAGAACTTCAGCTCCAGCATCGTCACGGCTCAGGAGATGCGCCTCGTCTGGTCCTGGATCCCCGAGCGCTTCTCCCTCTTTCCCCCCCTGCTGCTCTTCTCCACCTCCCAGGATGGCTGCAGCCTGCAGAGGTAAAGCAACCCCTGCCCAGGGGCCGGGCAGGTCGGGTGTGTGGGGTGAAAACTGGGCAGGGGTTGGTGCTGTAGAAAGGAGAAACACAAGAGTGTCCTCAGGGCACATGGGGGGCTGCTGGGGACTGTCCTGGGCTTGATTCAAGACCATGAGTATGGTAGGGTGGGAGGGTTTGAGTGTTTGGGTTTGTCTGAGCTTCACCAAGCAAAGGTGATGACTTGGGAAGTCTCATAAGGCAACTCCCTCTGCTCTGCACAAACCCTGGAGATGCTCAAGCTTCGTAACTGCTGTGTCCTTCCATGAGCTCCCTTGAGCCTGCTGGGAAGAGCCACCACTCCCCTCCTCTCTCCTCCCCAGCCCCGTGCTGGTCACACGCTGGGCTCACTGCTCTGGGGTCTGAGACCCCCCAGCCCGACCCCCTTGTCCATCTCTGTAGGTTTTACACGTGCTGTGAGGGCTACGAACCGACCGTGCTGCTCATCAAAACCACTGAGGGGGAGGTGAGTGTTTCCCAAGTGGAGCTGGGGAAGGGAACAGGGGGTTGACCCCACTGGCAGTTCTTGGAGCAGCCACGGGGCTGTCTGGTCCCTCTCCTGCCTTGCCCTGGGGTCTGTTCCATCTCCTAGGAGTTGGTGAGAGGAAGAGGGGCCACAGGTGATTCTCCTTTACTGTAAACACAAGTCATGAATCCTTGCTGAGCAGACTTTCCTCAAGTCAGCAGATGCTTTGTCTGAGCCAGGACTTGCTTTCCAAGCACTAAGTGCAAAGTTCTGCCACTGATTGCAGGAGCAGCCACACAAGGGAAATGGAGGAGAAACAAGGACAGTTTCTGCTCGAAGTCGTGAAATAACTGCAAACCCCCTGAGCCAGGGCTCTTCCCAGGGGCTCTGAGAGGGGCTCAGAAACTTGTATTTTATCCCTCTACTCTCATGCAAGAGCAGAGGCAACTTCTGTGAATTGTTCAGGCCTCCCAAATCTTTATTGACCCACCAGTGCTGATGTCCCAAGCCTGGCTCTTGTGTGGTGTGGAGACAAACACCTGCCACCCCCAGGGCCCCGTGCAGGTGATCTATAAAACTTGTTTCCTACACATTTTAGCTCATGTTATTCCTTGGCTGTGCCAAGGACAGGCACGAGTTCCAGCCCTCGGTAGGTCCCTTCCAGCCATGGTCAGGTCAAGGACATCCACACCAGGGTCAGCCTTGGGCACAGAAGCCGAGTGGACTCTTGGCCAGAGCACCAGTGACTGTCAGTGCAGGACTCAGCTGGCACAGCAGAATTTGGCTCCCTGACTCCCCCAGGGACTGAGCAGAGCCCCTGCCCTGCTGACCCCACGGGCCATGGCTGGCTCTGGTCCTGCTCCCCCACTGATCCTTCTGCTCTCTCCCAAGGTGTGTGGGGCGTTTCTCTCCTCTGACTGGAGTGAAAGGAAGAAGAGCGGGGCAGCATCAGCCTTTTTTGGGACAGGAGAGTGCTTTGTGTTCACTGTAAGTCGTGGGTTATTTCTGGGTTTGGCTCTTCATTACTGTTTCCTTGGCCCCTCAGGGCACGGTGAGCCCTGAGGTGCTTCCTCCCCACGGCCCCAGCCCTGCCCTGAGCTCTGGCAGGAATTGCTGTGCTGGATCAGAGCAAAGGGAGACCCAACTGCTGCCCTGGGTGAGCTGGGCTGCCCTGAGCCCCCCAGGAACGTGTGATACCCATGGGTGGGTCTGAGAGCCCTCCTGGGATGGCAGCAGGGCAGGTTTCTGCCCAGTTTGCTCAGGGCAGCTCCTGGATGGAGCATTCCCAAATCAGCCCTGGCACCCCTAAAGAGGCAACAGGCTGAGTTGGACCAAGAGATCCGGGGGACAAAGTGCAGCACCCATCTGATATCCCACTGGCATCCACCCAGCATCCACCTGGCAGTGTGGGCAGTGCAGGTTTGCCCATCTTTGGCAGCACTGGCAAAAACAAAACCAACTTCTCAGCCACTGCCACCTCCAGGGCAGCCCTGTCCCTACCAGGATGCCTTGTCCCTTCCTTACTCCAAATCTGGACTCGGCTCACAGCATTTAATCCGAGCAACCTGACCTGGCTGGAGATGTCTCTGCTCACTGCAGGGACCAGCTGGCCTTTCAAGGTCCCTTCGGTCCAAACTATTCCATGACTGGATGATTTGTCCCCTGCCCCCCGGCCAGGTCTTCCCCCAGCAATGACAAGTGCCCCAAAGGCCAGGGCTCTCTCCCCACGTGTGTCCCGCTCTCCAGGTGCGCCCCGAGGCAGAGAGGTACGAGTGGGTGTTCATCAAGCAGCCGGAGCTGGCCAAGGCTGTGCCGCGCTCCCGACAGCGCTCGCCGTCCCCCTCTCCCGACCCCCGGCTCGGCTCCTCCCCGGGCAGTCCCAGCTCCAGCCGCCTCACCGTGCCCAGCACGCCCAGGAAAGGCCGCCTGTCCCCGTTCCTGGCCATCAGGCATTTCCTCCTGCCTTCCAAAACAGCCTCCATGTTCATGTCCGGCTCAAGGGACGGGATCGTTATCGGTAATTAATTACCAATCGGGATCGTTATGGGTAATTAATTACCCATCGGGGCACCCGGGGGTGGGCACCGACCTCCCGCCACTGCTCTGGCTGAAAAGGGCCCTGCTCCAGGTTAAAACCTCCCGAGGGCAAAGAGCTGCTGGTTCGGGATGTCACAGTAAGGGCAGGGCAGTGAAGGCAGCCCCTCCTGCTCGCATGAGCAGGACCGTGCCCAGCTGCGCCAGGGCCGGGTGCTCCTTCGAGAGCCCCGCGGGGGAGCAGCACAGCCCGAACCTCCCAGGTTTGCGCCCCTGGGGCTGGAGTGTCCTTTCCAGCCCTCCCCTCCACTCTGGGTGGGATGGAGGAGACGTGGGAGGGGATCAGCCCGAGAGGGGCCGGGCACGGCCACCGGAGCAGACACGCGGGTCAGGCTCGGGCTGGGAGTGGGATCTTTGTGCCCCCCGTGCTGGGGTGTCAGAATCCCCTGCAGCACTGACAGCCCGTGCCCCCCTCCCAGCGCCGGGAGCGGGGTCAGGACAAGCCCAGGGCCAGAGAGCAGAGGGGTGGGCGCAGCCCTGAGCCCTCCCGGGCTGGGCCGGAGCCCCCCAGGCGGGAGCTCAGCCCTGAGCCGGCGCTCGCTCTTGCAGGTGGAGGGGGAGGCCAAGCCCTGTCCCTGGACGCCAACCTGCTCTGGGGGCACACGGAGCGCTGCGAGACCTTCGACAACCCCCCGCTCTGCCAGGAGGACTTCAAGGTGCAGCTCCTGGAAGTGTGGGGCTTCCAGAGCGCGTAGGTCCCGTGGGGGACGGAGCCCCTCGTGTGCCGCCCACGGACACGGGGACCCCTCCCCGTGCTGGGCACCCCCGGCCGGCCCGGGGCCGTGTCTGCTGCAGCCCCACCCTCCATCCTCCCCTCCTCCAGCAGCCGCCCTGGTGCTGTGGAGAGAGGGCAAAGCAGAGCCAGGAACGGCCCCGCGGGCACTGCCTTGGGGACATTCAGGGTCCCCTCTGCAGTTCAGACCCAGCCTGCTCCGCCCAGTCCAGCCCAGTTCAGGGAGCTGGAGGGGAGGGCAGCCAGTCTGGTGTTTCTCACACCCCCCGGCCTGTTTGCAGCTTGGGGCTCAGCAAACCAATGGCACCACAGTGTGGGCAAGGTTTTGTAGGAATTTTGAGCCCAGGGAAAGCCCAACATCGAGGTCCAAAGCTTGAAACTTCACAGGTATCCAGGGAAGAGGAGGGGGTGAGACACAGCCCTTCATGCTCCCATGTCTGACCTTCAGCCGCAGAGCCCAAATCAAAGACTGAATTGCTCTTTCACTTCAGGTAAAAAGATCTGCCAGGGTGTCCTCAGTACTTTTTCCTTTCCATGATCATGTACTGGACTTTCTGTCTGGCTGAGAGTTAACCATGGGAGTCCCTCTCTCTTCCCAAGAGACTGTTTCATCTCTCCACCTAGAGATGGGAGACCTTAAAGCCCCTAAAGGGGCTCCAAGAGAGCTGGAGAGGGACTTGGGGCAAGGGTCTGGAGGACAGGACAAGGGAGAATGGCTTCAAACTGACAGAGAGCAGGGTTAGATGCGATATTATAAGGAAATTGTTCCCTATGAGGGTGAGGAGGCCCTGGCACAGGTTGCCCAGAGAAGCTGTGGCTGCCCCATCCCTGGAAGTGTCCAAGGCCAGGTTGGATGGGCTTGGAGCAACCTGGGCGAGTGGAAGGTGTCCCTGCCCATGGCAAGGGGTGGAATAAGGTGAGCCTTAAGATTCTTTCCAATCTAAATCATTCTGGGATTCTGTGCTTTCTTTGTAAAGGTCTAGCAGGCACATCTCATGCATTCCAAGACCAGGGGCTGGGTTTGTGCTGGGCAGGCTGTGGAGTCTCCAATGGAGTGGCAGAGCCTGTCAGTCCCTTTGAAGCTGCACGTGCCACGTGCCTGCAGTGCCAGGTCAGAGCCATCTGTCACAGTGGGTGTCAGTGCTTGCAACACTCCCTGTGCTCTGCTGAGCCTTTGCTGTGTCTGAAAGGGACTCTGCAGTCCTTTCTCCTTATACCTTATTCCATCACTGAATAAAGCTCAAAACTCTTGGAGAATTAAAAAAAGAACCACTAAACCACACAGTGGGGAAGCAGCAGGGCCGGGAGGCTGAGGGGACTCTTTGTGTCACGCTGTCACTTGGCTGCAGCAGGTCAGCACCCCTGCCCCTCACCCCACATCCCATGGCACCCCAGCCCCTCACCCCTCATCCCCAGGGTACTCTAGCTCCTTCTGTGTCCCTACAGCACTCCAGCTTCTCACCCACAGCACACCAGCCCATCACCCTCTTGCCCCATGGCACCCCAGTCACTCACCCTATTGCCCTATGAGACTCTAGCCCCTCACCCTGCAACCCCAGGGACACCCACCCCATCATTCCTATTGTCCCATTGCACCCCAGCCCCTCACCCTACAACCCCACAGTGCCCCAGACCCTCACCCTGCAACCCCATGGCAACCCAACCCCTCATCCTATGGCCCCATAGCATCCCAACCCCTCATCCTATGGCCCCATAGCATCCCAACCCCTCATCCTATGGCCCCATGACACCCCAATCCCTCACCCCATGGCCCCGTGGCACTCCAGCCTCTCACCCTCCATCTCCCCAGCAGCCCAGCCCCTCACGCCGTGTCCCCAGAGCCCCCCAGCCCTGCCACCCCTTAACCTATTTCCCTTCACAAAGAGTCTTTACTCAAATTCGAGGAAACTGAAGCCCCTGTGTGCTTGTGGCTTTTCTCTTTTTTTTGCTCTGAATGGACCCGGAATATCCATCAGCTCGTCCCTTTAAGGCATTTCTGTTCCCTGTCCACACAACAGCGTTCTCAGGGCAGCACTCAGGGACCCGCCTGCCTCACTCCCGTTCCCGAGGGCAGGATTTTGGGCTCAGCACTCCCCGTGCAGCCTTTAAAACCTTGAGTCGCCGCTATTTGCACAAGAAGAGCAATTAGCGAGCGTCTCCGAACAATGGTTAATTAATGTAGGCACAATGATATCTCGCAGGTTGCTGGCTCATCTCCTGCCCCCACCAGACGCGAGGTACAATCGGTCACTGGCTTGTAACAAAAGTTGGTACAAAAAGTCACGTTTTGCGTGGTTTGGAGGCAGGCTGACACTCAGATGTGCCAAGGACCTGCCCTTCCCCAGAAATCTGGGAAGGCTGCGGGTGTCCTTGGCTGCAGTTGCCCTTACAAGTGCTGATCTTTGCAATTTTAACACTTTGTTAAAGGTAAGAGTGTCTCTGTGTAAAGATTCTGTACTGGCTCCAATGTTATCAGTTAAATTGTGCTAGAAAGTAGTTGGGAGTGTCCCATACCATTCATTCCTCATTCTAGGAACTGAGATTTCCATGTGGCATGTGTCTGGGAAATGAAGTGTCCAGGTTGTTACACACTCCTTTGTGATCCTTGTATGTTCTTTTGCTGAAATTTATGTTAGATGTACAGAATAAATCCTTCCCTGTGAGGTGTGGGCAGGCCCTGGCACAGGTTGCCCAGAGAAGCTGTGGCTGCCCCATCCCTGGAAGTGTCCAAGGCCAGGTTGGACGGGGCTTGGAGCAACCTGGGCTAGTGGAAGGTGTCCCTGCCCATGGAGGGGGGATTGGAATGAGATACTTCTGCTGGTGGTCATAGCCTCCAGATCTTCTGGTGCGCTTCTGGTGCACCTAACAGAGCATGGGAAACTAAAAAAACCCTACATTTAGAATAAAAATCATTTACCAACAACCAAAACATCAATATTTCTCTCATACTGAAGCCAGAACTCAGCACTGTACCAGCTACTTGGGAAATCACTGAGAAAATGAACTCTGTTCCAGCAGAAAACATCTCCAGGTTTAAATTTAGAGCTTGTGGCCCGAGGCTTCAGCAAATCCAGCCTCTCATGCTCGCAAAGCCAAGCAAACAACATCCTGAATCCCACAGTATTATAGCTCTGTGTGACTCCTTCTACTTTAAACCTATTTATGCCTCACAGCTAATATCTCTCAACATCCTGGGACCACTGCACATCGGAAAATCCGACCAACAAAACGCCAGACAGTGAAACTGAGACGAGTGGCCACGTGTGTTAAAGGCAAGTTTCAGCCAAAATAATGTGGCTGAACTCAGAGATCCTCATCAGATGAGAGAAAACCCACAAACTCTCCTAGCAGTGCTAGAAATGCCAGTTGGAGCTGGGTGATGCCCGGGAAGTTACCGAGTGTTGGCTCTGGCAGATGGTCTCCCACGGTTTCATTATCCTGGGAAAGGGAGTTTTGAATGCTGAAATGAGGAGAAACACCCAGAGAATCCCCCTTTTGCTTCAACATATTACCTAGATTTGGTATGGAAATGTCTCGTGTTCCACAGCGTTGTGGGTATTTGAGCGTGACGAGATGAAAACATCGGCTGGATCCCCTCAAATTAGATCTTGACAACACTCTGAAATAAATAAAGCTATTTATGCAGCCCAGAGATAGACTGGGGCCACAATCTCCTTTATTTTATGCTTTCCTATCAATAATAGATGATGATAGTTATTTTTCTGCTGGCACATCGAGAGGTGATGTTCTGAAAGTGAAATACAAACAAGGTGAGGATTGACTGTCAGCCTCAGAAGGAGATTATCTTGGTGAGGAGCAGTTCTGCAACTTGGATTTTTTCCTTATTCTCCTCTTTGTTAGTAGCAGAAAGTAGGGCAACCTCCAGGAGAACATCACAAAACTGATTCACAGATGAACCCTTTTCCTGTGCTATTTATTCTTTGTGAGTGTCTCAGTCTCGATCCTGAAGTTTGAGGCCCTTGGCTTGGCTTTGGTGCATTTCATTTCGCTCAGAATTTGGGTTTTTCCTGAATCTCATGTGTCATCCCACAGAGTTCTCTTATACTAAATCTGGTAAAAGTCATAAAAGTCAAAAATGAGCATAAAAATGGACTATTTCCTGAGCCCTTTTTTTTTAGGGAGATATTAGCTGGAGTGAGACAGAAGATATTCCAAGGAATGGAAGAAGTGCTTATTTGAGAGTTTTTCCCACACCAACTGCTATAGGGTTTATATTCAGATCTAACAGATTTATTACGTCATCTGGGCTGAAATTTTCCAAGATCACTATTTGCCAGAGGAAGAGGATTTTGGGAAAACTCCCAAACATTACCATTGCTCTTAAAAAAACCAAAAATCAATCCCTAGATGTTCATTCCACATATTATTCCTCCTCCTTCCCTTCAGGAAGTTGTTTTTTTGAAATCCTGATTCTACCACTGATGAGAGGGAGTTTTTACTGAAGATGGTAGAATAGATAATGTAATTAGTTTATTATGTGCAACTGGGGCAAAACAAGGTTGTACGGGGTACATTGACTCTATTGCTCTTTGACTTCATAACCCCAAAGTTCTCTTAACTTAGCCTTTTTTGTCTATAATTGGCACTCAGGGCTCTCAGGATGCAGATCCTGAGGCAGGAATGTCTCTGGAATAAGGAGCTCTGGCTTTTCACTGGAGAGAATTCTGCGTGGAGGAGCTTTGATGATGAACCCTCAGCACCAGCTTAGTGCACTTGTTCTTATTTCTCCTTATTTATTGATGTAAGACTTCCTGTAACTTCTCTGTTTACCCCCAGTGGAGGGAGTGAAACCTGAGGGATTTAAACAGCTCCCTGAAGAATTTTCTTGCATGAGAATGAATTTTTGTAGTGTAAAATTAAAAGGTGATCTTAGGCTACGTTTATTTACCATGAGGATAGGGAGGCCCTGGCACAGGTTGCCCAGAGAAGCTGTGGCTGCCCCAATCCCTGGAAGTGTCCCAGGCCAGGTTGGATGGGCCTTGGAGCAACCTGGGCTGGTGGAAGGTGTCTCTACTCATGTCAGGGGCAGTTGGAATGAGATGATCTTCAAGGTCCCTTCCACCCCAAGCCATTCTGTGATTCTGTGATCCGTGACTATCCCCACCAAGTGCAGCTGGTGGGCATTAATCTGAGTTCTGTTCATTTTATTTGTGTTATGTAATGACATCTACTAAAGTCAGAACACTGGCCATTTTGGAAGAAGGGAGAGAAAACAAGACACTCACCCTGGGTGGAAACAACAAACCCTCCCTCCAATCTCCTCCTTTACCCTGTTGCTTAAAACAGACATTTCTGTTCAAAGACAGGCTGTTAAGCAGACACATGTTCACCTTATCAACCCTTCCCCTCTTCCTTTCTCCCTCTCTGGTCCCTCCCCTCACTCTTACCAAATGCAGTTTCCAGATGCCTGAAAATGGGAAATTCATCAGTGCAAACCTGTTGTTGCAGTCAGCGAGAGAGTGGTACCGCTTTGTCTCCCACTGCTGTCAGATCCCTTTTCCTGCTTTCCATTTTTCCCTCCCTAACTCCGTGCTGTGATTCCCCTCCCACCCACCCCCTGCACATCTCTGCATACAAATAATACCTTGTCACCAGACTGTCAGCAAGTCCTCCCTGAATGCACGTAGCATCTAATGTCTCATGGCAGAAATTTCCTGCAGTGCCAGAAGAGGCACTTTGCAGATGTTTTTTTCCCCTCCCCGAGTCAAACCCACGGCATTTATCAAAACAGAAGTGTTTCCATCCTTGTTTCCACAAAATTTAGTGGGTGGTATTGCTGACTCTGGGAGAAGTGTTGATTTTTATTTCCCCCCCTGCAGAGCTGTGTGGTTTCAGGAGACGTTTTGGGAGTCTTTGTTGAAGATGTAGCAGGTATTGGTACTTGTAATGAAAATTTCTCACCTCTCCTGTCCCAGGGCTGGTTTGGGTTTCAGTTTCAGGTGAGCCCTGTTGCTCCAGGTAGGCATGGCTGCTCCAAAATGTGGATTTTGGGGTGTGTGTTGCCTGTCCTGAGAGGGAATTTCCCCTTCCCTGGAGGCTCCAGTGGTGGAATTATCCTGACCTCCCTCCTTGCAGAACCATTTTCCTCCCTTTGTTGCAATTTATCTGCAAAGATCGCAGAACCAGAGACTGGTTTGGGTTGGAAGGGACATTAAAGATCATCTTATCCCTACCATGGGCAGGGACACCTTCTACCAGCCCAGACTGCTCCAAGCCCTGTCCAACCTGGCCTTGGACACTGCCAGGGATGGGGTATTAAAAAGATGCATTTTAGTGACCAAACATCATCCCTTATCTCTGAACACCTCGTTCACCCATCACACCAGGGAATTTCGAGCCCATGGCACAGCATGAAACTCTAACCCTGGAATCCATCCACAGCCACCCCAAGACGAGCTTATCTTTCAAGAAAGGGTTTAGATCTGCTTGGGTGAGGGGAAGATGTTTATTGAAAATAAGTTTGGTCAACCTTAAAGGAACTTTGCCTTTAGATATAGGAGAACGTGTTTATCTCGTAGGCTTGATCTGAAGTTTGCTTTGTTTCTGTTTGGAAGGGGAGTGGCAGAATTCAAATGCTTCACTGCTGTGATGATGCAACTTGTTTTCCATCTACATGGAATTAACTTTAAGTGTGTTTCTGTAATGTCTATAAATACTGGAATAAACAACCAAATTGATTTTGTTCCCTGTCACAGGCCGAGCAGCTCTAAAGCACCAGTGCAGATGAGAAGTGGGATGGATGACTGCAAATGTCTTTTCAGAAGGAAATTATCTGCACTGTAAAAAAAAAAATATATATATTTATATATTCAAAGATTCTTGGAAGAGTTTATAGGGTGCTCAAGAACTTCACAAGAGATCAGAACAGGACAAAGAGCAAGTATCCCTGCAGGGGAGGGAACGGGCAGGCGGGACTTTCGCTGGTATTTTTATTTATAATCGTACTTCAAAGCGGTGGTTTCTTTCTGTAAGAAGTAAATAATGAATGGTGATATTTTTAACCTCCTACATAGACTCTGTGTTTCATCTACGAGAGGTCTGGCAGCATCCAGAGTATTCATGGCATCGTTAATGTGAACTGCTTGACTGCTTGAATAACAAGTGCAACTTCAAGCCATTTACTCGTGGGGATTCAAAGAACAGCCTGGACAAGAAAGAAGCACAATTGTCAAGTTAATGTCGAAATCAAACTCTGATGAACTCTATGAAGGCAGGCTGAGGGAGCTGGGGGTGTTCAGTCTGGAGAAGAGAATACTCTGGGGAGAGCTGAGAGCCCCTTCCAGGGCCTGAAGGGGCTCAAAGAGCACTGGAGATGGACTGGAGTGACAGGACAAGAGGGAATGGCTTTAAGATGAAGGAAGGTAGATATTATGAGATATTATGAAGAAATCCTTCCCTGTGAGGGTGGGCAGGCCCTGGCATAGGTTGCCCAGAGAAGCTGTGGCTGCCCCATCCCTGGAAGTGTCCAAGGCCAGGTTGGATGGGGCTTGGAGCAACCTGGGCTGGGGTGGGTCTGGATGGTCTTTTAAGTCCCTTCCAATCCAAACCATGATCTTATGAGCCTGGCAATGAATCCTGTCCACTTTAAGGTAGGTTTTCTCTCTGTTAATAATACCCTATCCCCTCTCAGAGTGAAGAACTATGGAGAAAACCTTGGAAAAATCAAAGCAGCCTTGGCAGTGCTGCAAAAACTCTGATTTATCAGCAAGCAGCAGGGAGCTGTAATCAGATAAACTCTGTAGTTATAGGTTTGATTTCAAATGCCACCTCCTGCCCTAGTGCCAGCCCCAAAGGGCATGTGAGGTGGGAACCTTTTACAGGGAAAACTGCAAAGCAGCACATCAAAAGCCAGTTGATGGGCCTGTGATAACAGAGGACTCCCAAAATGCTGCCAACACCTCATAGGAAATTTTTAAAGACATTGTTCAGAAACAGTTCTGCCTGTGTATCACCTTTCTGATTAAAAAGAATCCCTTTGTTCTCCTGCTGTAGAGAACATTTGCATGAAGCCTGGCTCCTGGCTGGTCGTGTTGTGGGAGTGTGGCACGAAACCCTTGCTGGGGGGTGGTGTTTTTCACAGGGATCAGTCCTGGTACTGCAGGAGACTCTGCATGTGCTACTGCTGGAGACAGACTAAGGAAGGCATCCAGTGCAATTAAATTACAAATCAGGAATTTTTTATTTATTTTTTTTTTTCCCCCTGGCATCCACAATTACCTGGTTCTTGTGTTTGTTAAATATTCAAATATTCCTTAAGATGGGGCATAGGTGGGTGAAAGGCTGATTGGAATGCCAGCACTGGAATGGCCAGTTACTTATTTGGTGATTTTTTATTTTTCTTCAGGAACTGTGGTGATATGGGACAAAGAATAATGGGTTCCAACTGAAAGAGGGGAAATTTAGGTTAGATAGGAGGAATAAATTGTTCCCTGTGAGGAACCACCTGGGCCGTGCTGCTTAGATGTCAAACTTTATCAGGAAGTGCTGACACCTGTATTTGTTAAAAAATCACAAACCAAGAACAAGAGATTTGGGGTTTTTTTTTTAAGAAAAATGCAAAATTACTCTGATTTATCTCTCTTATTATTTTTTGAGAATTCCCTGCTTGTGCTTTCACAACACTAAATACTAGAGGTGGTTCACGTTTACCAAAGAGATAATGGTGTTTTCACATATTGAGCTTGGGTTTGGAGTGAAAAAATGGGAATATTCTGAGAATGCTGGTACTGTCACCACAGTTGGCAGCACTGCCTGTGAACCCAGGTAGTGGCAAATGTTGCTGGAGTTTATATTGCAGCTTAAAATGTCAAACTCACCAGACTCCTCTCAAGTCCTGGGGAGCCTGGAGATGCCACCAGCCGGTCTCTGCCTCTTGCATGCACTTGCTTCGTGCCAGAGCTTCGCTCTCAGTCCAAGTTCTGGTGGCAGAAAGCTCCTTTATTCCCTTTTTTATTATCTGTTTTCCATATCACTTATGTGTAGTTCCTCCAAGACAGGAGGGATAATTTTCTGAGCAAGAATATCAGGATTTCAGGGAGTGTTTCAGAATATCAGGGAGGTGATTCTGCCCCTCTGCCCCCTCAGGGGAGACCCCCCTGCAGAGCTGCTCCAGCCCTGGAGAACAGCACAGCAAGGACAGGGAGCTGCTGCAGAGAGTCCAGAGGAGGCACCAAGAGGATCAGAGGATGGAGCAGCTCTGCTGGGAGGAAAGGCTGGGAAAGCTGGGATTGTTCAGCCTGGAGAAGAGAAGCTTTGGGGTGACCTCACTGTGGCCTTCCAGGACCTGAAGGAGCTGCAGGAGAGAGACCATTTCCAAGGGCCTGGAGTGACAGGACACAGGGAATGGCTTCAAAGTGACAGAGGGCAGGGTTAGATGGGATATTGGGAATAAATTCTTCCCTGTGAGGGTGGGCAGGCCCTGGCACAGGTTGCCCAGAGAAGCTGTGGCTGCCCCATCCCTGGAAGTGTCCCGGGCCAGGTTGGACGGGGCTTGGAGCACCCTGGGCTGGTGGAAGGTGTCCCTGCCCATGGCAGGGGGTGGAACGAGATGAGTTTTAATGTCCCTTCCAACCCAAACCACTCTGTGATTCTGTGATTCTGTGATTTAACCCCACAGAAGTAGTTTCACCCCTCTTGCAGCCTATTTTGGGGTCTCTCAGATTTTGAAGTTAACCTTCTGTGTTCTACGCAGGAGAGCAATATTCCTTCACAGGTAGCAGAACTGAGGTAGGTCACAAAATTTAAAATATAGGATACAAAAATCCCTGCCTCAGCCAGGTTTGAGTTCTTTACTGGTTGGTTTGGACTTTTTTACTGTGGTCTGCTACTTTATTTGTGGAAAACCATTTATCCTCTTCCTAATGGCTGACCTGTCGATCTCCTCATCTTCAGAAGGAGCAGACACCCATGCTGATGACAGGCTGACTCATTTCAAAGCTTTTCTGTGACAAATGTGATTAATTACTGACAGGCAGGAGATGGGATTGTGTCCTTCCAACAGGGAGAGGGGCCTGGGACACAGAGGACCTGCACTAAAAGCAGCTGTAGGAAAGGATGCTGAGGCTGAGTTTTATCCTCTTTTGTTTTGGTGTCTGAGAGCTGAAGAATCGGTGGAAGGAGAAGTGGAGGCACTGATATAAAGTGTGTGTTTTTAGGACATGCTGGAATGAGGCAAGGATTTGTAGGATATCATATGTGATCCCTGCTGTGCTGAAGGACCCACAGTGATGATATTTACTTGCTCCTTACACCGTAACAGTTCATATACAATTATAATTAATAACTCTTTCCTCTCTCCTCCCTCTAGAGAGTCGCTCTCTAGCCCAGGTCAGTCCAAGAACTCTGACAAAGCCATCCATGTTTGAGTGACAAATACCAGCACCAGGGGCAGGAGAGACTTTGATGCTGTTCAGCACTGGCTGCAGCACAAAGGAGACTCCAGTCCCATCCAATTGTGCTTTGATCCTGTTTTCTCTGAGGGAATCACAGCTTTGCTTTTGCTAAAGACAGGAAACACAACAGTTGGCACTGGAGGAGGGATTGTAGCTCTCTGTAAAGGTTCCACCTCCAGAGTGATGAAGTGAGCTTGGAGGTGGGAGGGCAGAGGTGATGCCTCCCCCAAAGGGACACAGATAAGAGTCACTTGTTTTTATGTAAAGGCATAATCCGAAGAAGCATCAGTTTTGCAGCTCTGCAGACAAAATGGCCAGTGTGGCTCCACGTCTGAGGGAGAAGCAGGCTGAGAATTACAGCCTGTGTTTGCACAGAGGTGAACTGCCCTACTCATCCCTCATTTGAGTCAGTGTTCTTTCCTTTCAGGCGTTAGGAGGCAGATCCTAAAAGGATGCAAAGTGGGCCAAGCCTGTTGCAGTCAGCAAAACGAGGTTTATTTACCCCAGCTACGAAAGAGCAGGATTTGGCAGCTGAGAAAGGGTTTGTTGGAGGAGGGATTGTAAAGGAGGCTCTGCTGGTTGGGTGGGCACGTGTCTGGAAGTGCTGGAGTACGTGCAAGGCTTTTCTCTGCCTACAAAACAGAAACCTGCAGGCGTCACTTCACGGGGGATTTGAAAGTCGGGCTCACAGCAATTCATTTTGCACCGCTTGAGTAACCAGCTTCAGTGCACAGTTCTGCCAGCTTAGCCCTGTACAATTGAAACTACTCCCCAAAGACCTAAGCTGTCTGGAAATATTCCTGAATATGGGATATTGAAGTGCAGCTGAGCAAGAATATCAACAAGGAGCTGTTGCCATTAGGCTCGGGTCCAAAAAAACAAAGTCTCTGCAGCGTTGCCTTTGCTCGCCCTGGCAGAGGAAGGTGGGACAGGCAAGATCACGTGGAATATTAGCATGTGATGGAATGAAATGTTAGTCCTGACCATGTTCTTTCATGCTGATATCACAGCCAAACATGGAGCTTTTTGGGCAAGCAGGGAGGTCACGACCCTCTAGGGGAGATGGAAAATAAGTACATTGAGGTGCATGTCAAGCCAAACCTCTCTTGGCAGGAAAATTGAAGTTCAAGGGGCTGTAACTTCCCTGACATGTGGAGGTTGGGCTGACCAGTTCTTCAAAGGGGCAAATGAGTGGCAGATTTGTCGAATGAACTACACTGAGTTTCAAGAGGAGCTGATTCCTGCCTGTCACAAGGAAGCATCAACGCCATTGGTTTTCTCTTGTGACTGTGACTGGGATGCTTTTGGCTGGCAAAGAAGTTTCAGTAAGCTGCAAGTAAGGTCAGGATACATAATAAGCCTCTTTTTACCAACAGGAACCCAAAACCAGTTGAGGTCCTGAGAGGATGATTTCTCCTGTAACCTCCCAGTGAACACAAGGGCAAAGATGAGCAGCTGCTCGAATGCAGGAGCCAGTTCAGCTCCAGAGTTGGAAAAATCATGGATATACAGAAAGAATCCTAAATAAAAACACTGGAATTATTGATGTTTGGGTAATGGCAGTGATGCCAACTTTCCTCTTTTTTCCTAGGGTTGGTGCTCTGACACTGGGGCCTCTCTGGGTGCCAACAGTGGGATCCTGAAATTCTACTTTTGTGTAATTTGTAGAGGTATCAGCTTTACTGCCTGGCTAACAGAGCTGCTCCAAGAGCCTTTTGGGGTCTCAGCCTCACTTACAATTGACATGTTTGACAATGTGACACACTGAATTAAATTCTAGGCTTGTGACAAGAACTGCTGGGTATCCTGGTGTGTCTCGTGGGTGGACAGCAAACATCCCCTCATCTGTATAGGGGGATCATGACACTTCATTTACAAAACCACAAAGGATCAGTTGTTTTCCCTCAGAAAACAAATTCTCTTAGAGTTCTGGAATGGTTTGGGTTGTAAGGAACCTTAAAGATCATCTCATTCCAACCATACCTTCCACTGGTCTAGGCTGCTTAGAGCTCCATCCACCCTGGCCTTGGATGAGAGTTTGATCCCAATGGAAGTTTCATTTTTGGCGTGTCATTATTGCATCACTTCTTGACATGGCACAGAGGATCAAACCTTAACAAGGCACAGCAAAGTGCACGGTGCAAGATGTTACCAGCCTGAAAAATCCACATCCTTCTAATGTGATGAGTGACTCATTTGCAGCTTTAGGTTAATCTGATGCCAATATCCCTGCCTGGTGCCTGTGTGCCACAGAGGTACCTGGATGAGCTGGATTTAGTGCTGATTTCAAGGACTACATCACTACATCCTCGCATAGATGTTTGAATCTTTATCCATCAACTGCTTTTGAACAGAGAATATCGCTGAGAGGGAAATACAGCCTTCATTTCCCTGTTCTGACTTATTTCAGAGTGCTTGAATTGCTAATGTTATCCTACTTTATAAAGCACCCACACAAACTGGGCCTGAAAGGGGCCACACTTTTTGTTGTGCCAGTTCTCTCTGCCCTGGTTCATCTTTCCAGCGCTGATGGGGACGTCGAACAAAAGCTGGTGGTACTTTCTAGGTTCTCCTTTCTGTCATATCCCTGGGATGTGTGGCTCAGAGCTGATTTCAAAGCATTCAGCCCCGTGGCTTTTGAAACGTGGCAGGTCTCTTTTTATTCCAACATGTAGAACAAGTGTGTTACAAACAGGCTCCTGCCGTCGTTGCTGTTGCCCTCAGCGATGCTGAATAGGAATCATCCAGGAAGCAAGATAAAAAATGACATCTTTACAATGTGAGGCTGCTGTTCATCCCTGATGTTAAATCTGGGCAGTCAGCACCTCTACACCCACTTCTGTGTTTGTCAGACACAGCACATGAAGTTGTTTTGAGGTTGAACGTGGGAAATGCAGGTCACAGCATCCCAAAACGGCAACCCATCGGGTTCATGGCTGGACTGGGTGATCTTAGAGGGCTTTTCTAACCCAAATGATTCTATGATTCTAAAGGCAGAAATATTTTTTTTTTTTTACTTTTTACTTTAAATGTTCCTTAAAATGAATGTTTGAGTAGAAGCCAGACTGGGGGGATTTTATGTGAGAAAAAGGCCTTTGTCTTAACCCTGGTGGGAAGGTTGGGAAGGTTCCAGGTGCATGTTAGAAACAGCAAAGCTTCAAAGGATGATCTGGGATCTGATTAAGAAAGAAGCATTTTTTTTATTGCCTCTCCTCATCACATCTTCTCTCTGAATTCTCCAGAGGAGTTCCTGACTTGTTTGCTACCTGCTGCCTGGGGTGTGGTAGGAATCAACAACCCCAACACAACCAGAGGGTTCTGGAATATCCCTGGTGAGGAGACTCCACACCCTCTCTGCCCAGCAAAGTTCTTCTCACGTCCAGGTGGAGCTTCCTGGGCATCAGTTCCTGCACATTCCTCTTGTGCCATTGCTGGGCCCCCCCAAGCAGATCCTGGTCCATCCTCTGCCCCCTCCCTGCACAGCCTGATGGAGATTTAAAAGGTCCCCTCAGTTGTATCTTCTCAAGGCTGAAGAGGTCCAGCTCTCCCAGCCTGTCCTTGGAAGAGATATTCCAAAAGAGGCAGATGAGTTCAATCTGTGATTTTTAGACATCATTCTAAGATATTAACCCGTGGTGAATGGAGACCACCTTTTGTGTAAAGCTGCAAATTGCTGCCACAGGACCCACTGCAGTCCCAGAGCAGCGATGCCATCTCCCCCCATTGCTACCAAACACATCCAGAATCAAAGAGGGATTAAATTTTAATGGTTTCTTTGGGACTGTCACTCTGTGGGCTCATCTGCAGTCACTCTGTGGGCTCATCTGCAGTCACTCTGTGGGCTCATCTGCAGTAGGGAGGTTTTCACATGTACACTGGTGACCTACCAGGGTGGTATTAAAAAAAAACCAAACTTATGAAAGCTTAATAAGCTTAATTAAAATAGGGTTCATTAGGAAAGGAAAAAGAGACAATAATACAAGGAAAGTCTGTGGGTCTGGATAATCTGTTTCTTCATGTTCATCAGCTTGGAATGATGGGAAAATCCATGCCTTGAAGGCAGAGACTGGGCAGTCAATGTATGTGATTGACAGTGCCCTAAGCTTGGAATTGCTGCTACAAGTGACTGTAAATGGATCATTAGTGGAGGAGGTGAAGGGCAGGTAATTTTTGCTTAAAAGCCTGGAGCAGGTCTGTGCTCTCATCACAGAGAGTCAGAGTGAGCTATTCTCAGTCTCCACTTCATCAAAGATGTGAGCTCCAGAACACTGGCTTTGATTTATGCAAATCTCAGGGGGCATGATGTAAAACAATTCCTTCAGCCTTAGTAGTCTTGGAAATCCTTCTAATGCAGAATATGCTCTTAATCCTTTTTCTTCATTTGTCTCTCCCCTGTATTTGCTTTATCTGCTTTAGTCATCCTTTACAAGCCTCCATCTAACTGTGCTCCAGCACAGATTTTTTTTCTGTGGCTGCTTTGGAGCTCCTCGTCCTGCCCAAAGTGACCTGTATGAATTCACTTCACAGCACAAAGTTCCTTTTATATCGCTGTGCTCTCTGTTGGGTGACCTCCCAGTTTTCTGGCATGGTACTCTGTGGTTAGGTGTTAATTAGACTCTAATAATATAACAGCACTCCATCCCTAATACAATTTTGGAAACATTTCAGTAACAATAAAAGTTAGAAAATATGTTGTAGGCATCATACCTGTGCCATTCAACAATTGTTTTCCAGCCATGCAAAACAAACACCATGTACTTCAGCTACTTCATAAAGCAACTTCATAAAGCACTGGCCCTGTTCAGTCAGTTAAAGTGACACTCCTCTCCTAATGTTTAAATAATTTAAGCACAAGAGTTTTATTTATATTCAAAAGAAATAATTTAACTCCGAAGCTCGTGTTCAGTTTCTTGCCTTGCTTTGGCTCCCTCTCTGCAGCGTGGTGAGAGCCAGACATTTAATTGTGCCATGATTTATCTGCTCTGTGCTTTGTTCATCTGCCCTGAAATTAAGGGATCAGTGTGCTTGTGCTGCTGAGGGCACGGGAAGTCTGGAAGAGGGAGGAACTGAAGGCAGGGCTCCCAGATCTGGGGCTGATGTCCCAGTCAATGAGCCATCTTTGTGAGTCATTCTGCACCTCTCCTGTAGAGCAGTGACGCAGCAGTGCCTTGTCTCACTGCATAAAGACATTAGACACGATGAGCCACTCCAGCCCTTCCTGAGAAAAGCACATTAAAGTAGCTCGGGTGATTAACTCTAGAAGATGTGGAGGACGAGGACCTGGATTGTGTTTCACACACAGAGACTGGCACAGGCTCTGCTCAGTTCATCTCTGAATTGACAGAGGCAGCTGAGACCGAATTAAAGCTAAAGGTTGGTTAAGCAGAAATGAGAACTGCAGGGGAGCACTTGCAGTATTCACAGGGAAACACACACACAAAAAGCTGTTCTGAAATGTGAATGGTTCTGTCAAAATCAGTCATCTGAAAGCTGCCACTTCCAGGGACACTTAAAGGACCTGGATGCTCTGAACATTCATCAAGTGGGAGCTGGAGATCCAGAGCCTGTATCAGACTCAGCATCAGACTGGGAAACGTGGACAGTCAGCTCTCCCTGCTTCTGATGCCAGTGTCTAAACCTCTACATTTTCCCTAGGATTTGACCTCAGTGGAATTTAAAAGCAAGTGGTTCTCGTGAAGTTGGGCCCTGGTGGGACGGTAAGTGCGAGGTGTGAAGGATCAAGTCCTCAAAGCAGAAAGGTTTTTGCTGTTACCAACCTTGGGAAAAGAGGGGCTTTCAGGCACGTGTTTCACATCAAAGATTTGAAGGGCTGGTTTGTATTTACTTACTGGCATTATGTGGAGCACAAATAGCAGGCAGCTCTTTTTTTTTTTATATTCCATTTCAGGAACTTTGCTCTTTGATCTTTAAGGCACCACTGAAAATACCTCATGGACCAGAGGCTTTTTCCTACTCGAGAAATGAGTAAACTGAAGCATGGAGGAGTGAGAACATGACAAAAACAAGGTGTGGGGTTAATGGTCAGGGATTTCTGAACCAAGTGGCTCATTCTGTGAAGAACTCAGACAAGTGTAATGAGGCAGCTGTGATGAGAAAAGCCTTAGACTGAGCTCAGTTAGGATCAGGTGGTACACGAGGAGGTGTTGCTGGTGATTTTCAGGGGAATATCTGGGAGATCAGGGCAGGAAGCCTTTGTCTGCTGTGTCCTGCATGAAGATGAAGAAGGACAACCAAAAGTATGTCATAACCAGCCCTGATGGAATGTGCAGCATGTGGGATCTTGTGAAGGAGAGAGATGAGTGTTGCAAAGCACATTTAAAGTGCTGGGAATGTGTCTTTTGGGTCACCATGCCCTATTTGGGATATCTCATAGTGAGAAGGAGGGGAAAAAGAGCATTTGGAAATAGAAATGACTAGAAAAAACAATCAAGTCAGGGAGGGTAGAACGTTCAGTGCTGAAAACAATTCAGAAAACTTTTGACAAACATTTGTCTCATGTTCTCATACTGGATCCTGCTTGGCCAAGGGGATGGAACAGGTAATTTCCTATTTCCCAGTAGCTCTATTTCCCAGGTAATTTCCTATTTCCCAGTAGCTCTGTTTTCCAGAACTCTCGTTGAGCTATCGCAGATCTGCAAACTCTGTGCACTGTGGTGAGGATAAGGAAGCTTTTGCACAGTGAACAGCACCTGGAAAGCATTCAGGATTGAAAAAAAATGGTTCATTCAACAGCAGAGCAAAAATCTCACAAGGCAGCTGTGATGGGTGAGAGAACTGATGACTCCAGTAGCCTTCACGAAACCCTGACTTCAGAGCAGGACCTGAAAAATATCCAGGTAGAAAGAGGTGTTTGAGTACAGCACAGGCAGAGATAGTTCAGGCAGACAAAGTTTGGGTTCTGATCCTATTGCTTTTTCCTCATTTTGGGGGTGTTTTGCAGTTGTTTTACAAGAAAACAAATAATGTGAACCCACTCCTCTTTCAGAGGTGTGAGTTGCCATCCTGAAGGGTACCAGATAATCCACGGTGCAACAACGGGAAGGGTAAGAAAAACTGCAGGAATTCTGCTTGCAGTTACCTCCAAAACACAAAGTCTGGGGGTTGTTAAGTGGTGACACTCCTGTGCCCCCACAGAAGGTTGTGTTACAGAGCAGGGCTGAAATCTGTGGGGTCTCCATGCACAGCCCTCCCTCTGCTCTCCTCTGAGCTCCTGGGACGTGCCAGAGGGGTGGAAGGGTCTGTGCCAGGTGCCATCAGTGGGTTGGGTATCACATCAGATGGGGCACCTTTGTCACAGCTGAGGTGGGGGGATTAAAAGCAAAAAAGAGGAGGTCATGTCAAGACCAGGAAAAGCAGAGCAGTGAAGCCAGGAGCTCAGAAAGGAAAGAAAACATGAAAAGGAGAGGTCAGTTAAAGGGGAAAATAAAATGAACCGCTGAGGAAAACCACTTAGAAAAGGGCTGTGATTCAGCCTGGGGAGATGCTGAGGTTCAGTCTTGCAAGGTGTAATATGAAGGTGAAGGCAGGGTTCAAACCTCTCTGGGGAATGCAGGGTTTCCTCGTGCCCTGCTCCTCCTTAGTTCAGTGGTGTTCTCCATGCACTCGAGTGATTTGCTCGAGTGACCTGCTCCAGAATCCCAGCAGCCTCTCAGGTTACAGGCAGGAACGACTCCAGGCTCCAGCCAGCCTCGGGCTCACATGTTCCCCACCGGTGTGACATCTCTCCTGGGAGCCCAGCCCTCGCTCAGGGGAGCTGTGAGACTGTGTACCTTGGTTTTAGCTTCGATTTACCCTCAGTTCTTTTCGATTAACCTGGTAAATGAATGTTGACTGAGAGCATTTTGAAGGCTCTCTGTGTTACTGGCACCAGTTGCTGAGCAGAGCTCACTTTTGGTGCAGACCCTGAGCATTGTCCTGGCACTGACTCTGTACTTCCCCTGCCAAGTTGTTGCCATAATGCCCAAATCAAATGTGTGCCTGAGTATTTCCCTGCCTGTGCAGGCAAGGGGAATGGCCTTGAGCAGCAGGAGAGAAGGTTTAGATTAGTATTAGGAAGAACTTCTTTAATACCAGGGTGGTGAGGCACTTGCACAGAGAGGTTGTGGACTCCCTATCCCTGGAAGTGTTCAAGGCCAGGTTGGACAGGGCTAGTGGTCTAGTGGAAGGTGTCCCTGCACATGGCAGGGCATGGAATGAGATGATTTTTAAGGTCCCTTCCAGCCCAAACCATTCTGGCATTCCGGGTGGTGCCAGGCTGGTCTGGCATTCCCTGGGCTTGCACAAACAGCTGGAGCAGGAGCTGTCAGGCTGCTGCTTCCTCAGCCAGTCCAAGTGATCCTTTTCTCTTACAGCTGAGGTAATTCTAAAGCATGCTTACAGTAAGAGGAGACACTATTTTTATATGGTATGCATTTATCAGGTTCTCCAGAGAGCCCCTATAGCACTGACTAAACAGGTCTGACTTTTTCAGGGCGGCTACGAATCTGCAGTTCCTTTTAGACTGGTGTGAAAGGTTTCATCACTTCTGAAAATCATCTTGGCTGTTGTTATAACACTTACATGTTGTTGCTGCCACCTTTCCTGATAGTCTTCTGGCACAGCCTGACTTGTATCTCTGCTCAGTTTTGTAGGCTCTCTCTTGCTTTCACGTGGCCTCTCCTCCCTCCCCCCTTCTCGCCCTGCCCTTAATGAATGACTTGCTGTGTAAATTCAGTCTTCTGTGTTTATTTTAATTTGTCTGGTCCTGATTAATGAAAAAGCCCTCAGCTCCAGCTCTGGCATTTAACTGGGAAGCTCTTTTGAGTCAAGCTTTTAAATCCACGTTCTCAAAGGAACACAAGGATGTCGGGGCTTCTTCTTTTGCTGTGTCCAATTTAAAACTCTCTTCAGGGGCCTGGTTTTCAAGAGTCAGAGTGCAGGCAGTTCTAAAAATGCCTGGGTGTTTCCAGCTAGACACACTCAAATTCCTGGTTGCTTGCCTAATTTTTCAAACTGGCTCCAAATTTCCATTGAATAAGTATTTGTACTTATCACTTACTCAGTATCATATCTAGTATTAAAAGCAACAGCTCTCAAGATACTGTTTGTTTAAAGATCAGTGAAGGCAGCAGCCTGTGAAGTGATGCATGTGAAGTGAGTATTTCTCTTGCAGGCATTGAAGACCTGTGAGAATTCAGCCATCAATTAAAATGCAGCAAAATATTGCAGTCCTTAATGTTAAGGATTTCAGATGTTTTAGTTAATAAAGGTGATTTACAGGGAGTGACAAAATAGATAGTGTCACACCTGTACTGACAGTATTAGCTGTTCTGGTAGGCAAAGGAGGACAGAGATTTAAAGGTATGATTGCTCATTTTTCTTCATTTTGTGCCACTAAAAATGTTTCCTGCTCATAGCAAAGCAAAGGTGGATCATTTTGGACTGTCCTGGAGGGTACCTGTGCACCTCTATTGTCCATCAAACACTATGCAAATATATTCCTTCTGGCTGAAATATCTCTGCTCTCATTTATGGAGCCTTCAGCAAAGGAATTAAGTCATTCCTTCCTCTTCTCCTTTGGAGTGGAGCCTTGATGCTCTGCAGCAATAAACACTCCAGCAGGTTCTACAAGCTCGGCAGCAACGCTCGCTGTGGTTTGGGAGACGGGATCCGACCACTGGAATGTGGGACAGGCAGGCAAAACGTCTGTGCTTGTGCTGGGGGAATAAAGACAAGCAGTGGAGCCTGTGAGAGCCAACCAGGCAGTCCTGAAGACCCATGTCACCACCAGCTGCTCGTGGAGCAGGATTTGGAGATGCAGAACACTGTCAGCCAGAGCCCAACCTCAGCAAAGCAACTCTGTCCCCGTCAGATCACACCAAACCTGTCACTGCAGGTGTGGGGAGGACTCAAGTACCCACTGGGGAGCCACAGGCCTGTTTTGGTGTGGCTGCTCTGGGGCTCTAAAGATCAGAGCCCTGCACTCTCCTCCTTCTCCAGCTGGTCCTTCGTGCCTTGGAGGCAGCAAAGTGAGACGGGCGTCCCTGACTCCCCTGGCCACTGTCACCCTCTGGAGCTGTGGGTGCTGAACCACACTTTCTGTTTGTGGCAGCAGCCAGGCAGCTCAGGCTCTGAGCCTTCCACCCTCCAGACTGGAAATCTGGGAGCACAGGTTCTTTGGAGAGGCCCTGTCCTGCTCAGATTGCTTTTCGGTGGGAAGCAGCGTCACTTTGTTGGAACCAGGGCAGATTTTAGGCAGGGCCATGGGCTGAATCCTCTTGCTGCAGTGTAGCAGCTGATGTAGGTCACTGCCCAGGGTGGTTGGTGCACTGGCAGCAGCATCTCCCCTGTCCTATGGCACATCATGCCCCCGTAGCCCCCCACCCCAGCGTCCACGCACAGGGCTGTGCCGTCACATCCTGGCTGCTGTAGGGGCAGATGATTCAGGGCACATTCCCACAAAGCAAATAGGGGTGATAACCCCACAGGCTGTGACTGCAAGTAACTGTGTGACCTTCCAGGCTTCCCCAGCAGTGCTCAACAACCTGGCAGCACCTCTTCCCCCAGCACAGCCCCGTCCCTCCCAGCCCATCTCAGGAGCCCTAAGAGCTCTACACGCTCCACACCAGCACACCCCGGCTCCCCAGGGAGCCCCTGGAGCGGTACAAATGGATGTGACCTACATGAGTAACTCCGGGAGCAGACATGCACAGCCACCTGTGCTGCTCCTCGCCAGCGGCCGGTTCGTGCTCGGCAAACACGAACTACAGCCCCAACTTCCTCCTCCTGCACCGCCTGACAGCAGGCACGCCGTGTTGTACAGCGGGAACGTGTCATTAGGCTGTCATTAGTCATGAAGCACAGCCGGTGGGTGATGGAGATCTCTGGCTCCCCTGTGCAGGATCAGCCACAAGGAGTGTGCTGGGGGTGGCAGTGCCCCCGTCAGTGCCCAGGCAAAGGCAGCCGATGCTGCTCCAGCCATACCTGCAGAAGCAAAGAGCTGTCTCTGGCAGAAGATGTGTTTGCACACCCGCTGCATCTGCTCCTGACGCCTCTGCCCCCACATCTTGCCAAGTTTTCTCTTGCAGAAATCCACAGGCACTGCTGTTGCACTGACTCCCTTAAGCTGCCTCGACTGACTCCAGTGATGTCAAAGTCGAGTTGAATTCTGGCCCCTGTGGGCCTGGGGGAGGGGATGAAGGGAAAATCAATGAAAATCAGGAATGTACTGGGCTTTGGAAATGGCTTTATTTACTATTGTGTGGGGAAATAAAAGGAAGCTGTGTTAGACACACCTCAGTGCTGTCCAGCTCTCAGGGAAAACTGCCATTGGCATTGGGCCAGGGAGGGACACCCGGGTGCCAGCTGTGCCATCAGTGCTAGGATAAAAGCCCCTGACCAGCAAGAATTTGGCTCCAGCCCCCTGATGCCACCCCCACAGGGATTTCTTTGTCCTGAACTCAGGCCACGGACACCACTGAAAGGCTTCACCCTCCTTGCCCTCCTATTCTCAGCACAAAACCTTCCCTCTAAGGGGTTTTAACACACGAGCATCTGCAGTTCAATTTTTGTTGTTGCTTTTCACATGCCTCAGCACCTTGTGGCATCTGCTTGTGTGGGGATGGATTCCCTGCTGCTCATCCCCTCAGGTGCCCAAATGCACGGCCGAGCTGGGATGATGCACCAGGAGAGGAGGAGCCCAGCCCTGGGCTAAACAGGGGCAGCAAGTCCCTGCGGGAATTTGGCCCATCAGGACCCTTTCCAAGGGAGGTCACAGTATGGAAATCCTGCTGGAGGCTGCAGGGCAAAGCCATTGTGGTGTCCCAACCTTAAACAATGGGATTTAGCAGGAGGCATCCCCTCGATCTGCTGGCAAGGAGCAGGGGAGTCTTCACTTGGTCCCTGGAGCTTTGGCTGCTGCTCTCTGCTCTGTCCAGTCAGTCTGGCCCTTCAAAGCTTGTTCATGTGCATCCTGGCATCTCCCCAGATGCTCAGGCTTTCCTCTGCCGGGCAATGGGCAGTAAGGGAAGGATGGCATTTGGCTTGGCTCCCCTCCAGCAGCTCTGGGAGCTGAAGGTTGAATAGTGCTTGTCAATCCTCTAGAGAAGGAGGACACCTCCTTTTCTGGTGCAGTTCAGCATCTCCAGCCAGGCAGGCCATGGATCTGTTGGGAGACCTGTGATGAATTCCAGTGGCCACAAGCGATGGCTCTGTGGAGATCCCTGCTGGGTGGTGTGTCCATTCCCTGAGGACTTGGGTTGGAATTCCACGAGGAAAGGGGGAAACTGCTGCTGCCTGTTACAACTCTGAGCACCTACAGCTCCCTTGTCACCCTGGATGTGCCTTCCCTGGCTCCCCCTTCCTGCCTCCAGGTTCGGTGCCTGCTGTGGAGATCCCATCATCTCAGTTCAGAGGGATAATGGGTGGAAAGAGCCCGGAGACACCTGCTCAGTGAAGCGGCCAGGGATGGCACAGATGCATTAAAACCAGAGTGAAATTGCTGCAAACAAAGTGCAGAAGTTCCTGCAGCTCGGGGTTATCTCCTGCCTTCACGTTCCGAACCGACGGAGCATGTTCATGGCTATTCATCAGCACGAGGCCAGGCCCCTGGAAAAGCAGCTTTTACCTGCCTTGATGCTGTCCCTCCTCAAACACACTCCCAAAAAAGGCAGGGCCCATGCATCTTTAATCGGGGCACTGAACAACTCAGTTTGCTATCTATAATTTAATCCCACTTGGAGAGGCTGAACAAGGGGGTGTTTCGGCAGGGGGGAGATTCCTCTGCCTGCCTTCAGCCATCACACTGGTGCAGGCAGGGAGAGGGGCAGAGGTGCAGGCAGGGAGAGAGGCAGAGGAGCAGGCAGGGAAAGGGCAGTGATACAGGTAGGGAAAGGGGCAGAGGCACAGCCAGAGAGAGGGGCAGAGGTGCAGGGAGGAGAGGGGAAGAGATGCGGGCAGGGAAAGGGTAGGGGGGCAGGCAGGGAGAGGGACAGCGAGGTGGCCAGCATCCAGAGCAGGCTGGTGCTCCCAGAGCCGCGCTGCCTCCCCCCTCACCTGCCCGCGGGCTGCGAGCCCTGGCGGCGAGATGGGGGTTGTTGAAAGCGGTTTCCACTCCGCCGCACAGATGTTCCCAGCCCGTGCCAAGAGAGCGGGAGAGGCTTAAAGAAAGAAAACATTGTCCTGTGGCAAAGCCCAGCGAGCATGTAGGAAGATTTCTCTTTTTTTTGTTATTGCCATTATGATTTGGCAGCGTGAAAATGGATTTCTCTCGGGCCTGAATCAGCTCAGCTCCAACCTATTCAGGATTTTATCCTAGTGCTCATCCCGATATCCAAGTGCCTCCCTGGCATAGAGGCTCATGCCCAGCCAGAGGGAACATTTCTAGTGCCATCCTGTCACCGTGTCTCCCTAATCAAACCCAAACTCTTCATGTTTTTATATTCATTCCAGCTGTCTGGTGTCCAAAGCACTGGGACAGTTCATGCCATAAGGGCAAGGAATTTTCCATGATAGTGACCAAGCATTTCCCCCTTTTCCTTCTTCCCCCCGACCCCCTTCCCAGTTTTTCCCCGCTCCACACTTGCTCCAAAGTCTAAGCCTGGTACAGAGAAAACAGGAGCTGAAAAGGCAGAGGCTGGAGACAGCCAGGAGATCCCAAAAAAGGCATTTTTGGGAGAAAGTGCTGACGCAACCCAGCGGTGCCGTCGTGCTGCAGCACCAATAAATATTTGATTTAGCCTGAATAGGAAGGCATCACGTTCAGAATGATCTGAAGAAGAGGGAAGATCACAAATACAATATTATTGAAAGGAAGATTAGCGTGGTGAGCATTCCTGGAGCTCACCCCGGTGTGCAAATTGCCTCAGATTAGAATAAACTGGTGTTACCTGTTGGAAAGGTACCACTGGCTGCACTGGGGTGGGTGGGCTGTGCTGCCAGTCAGAGAATGCCTGTGCCTGGTGCTTGGAAAGACACTGAGAGATAAAAATCCAGCAGATTTTTAAGTCCTTGGCTGACATGTGCTGTCAGCATTCCCTGCACTAGCGTTGCTGGGCACAGCTAGGGGGGCTGACAGGGCCCTGGGAAAGCCACTTTCATTACCCAATACTTTCTAATTCTGGCAGGTTTGGGTTTTTTTTACTTGACTGTGTTGCATTTAAGACTATTTCCCTTTCATGTGTTTGTCAGGTCTTGCTTTCCATCATCCCCTTCCAACAAACACAGGGTTCTGATCTGACTCTCTCAATGCATTCCCCCCTCTCGGACTATCCACTCTCCTCACCTTTTCTTTCAGTTTTTCCTCACTTCCTTTAACGAGTTGCTCTGGATTTCTGGTTCCACTTAGCTCAGCATTAAACCCTGCTCGGGATTCCTCCCTCACTCCCACCACTGCTGTTCTGGCTCGTGTGGGATGCTGCTGGGCTTGAGTGTCCAGCCAAAACCAACCAGAGAGAAACAACAAGTACTTTTCTTTTCAATGAGCTGGGAGTTTTCTAGATCCGATAAACCCCTTCTTCCCACACTGCGTGAAGCACAACCTGCCTTTGTTAAATAATTCAGAGTAAAAAAATCCACATGTCCTCATGAAAATGCTCTGGTAGATCCCAGTTTCCATCTCCTCAGGGTCTACAGCAGGGTTTGCAGTGGATGGGCCTGTAAGTGGGGCCAGGAATCTGCTGGGGGTCCCAGGGAGTGCTCAGGACTTTGCTTTATGGATTGTGACCTTTGTATAGGTTAAGGGAGCCTAATATTGAGGATGTCTTTCCCACAAGAGCATTTTATCTACTGGCTGGATAAAGATGGATTTCACAGCTCTCTGGCCAGGAGGATGCTGAGAAATGAGCTTTTACTGTGGGTTCAGAGCCAGTTCAAGAATCAAACCTCTGAACCTGGGGATGTTTGTAGCTGGAATTTTTGCTCAGCTTTGGTGCTGACTTCCTTGACTGCCTGGGGCAGCACAGTGCCAACAGCTTTCCTTAGCCAGGCTGGGAGCAGTGAGCCAACACAGCGCCAGTGGGTTTATCCAGGACCAGATCCTGCACAGAACCCCCACGCCCCATCCCACCAGCCCAGGCCACCCAAGGGTGGGCTCCACCCCACCAGGCAGGGCTGCTTCCCACCATCATTCCCACCTCCTTGGGAGGAAAGGCTGAGCACCCAGGCTGGCCCCAGGGCAGCAGCACCCCCGGGATAGCGATCTGGATAACTCCTAGAAGGAGGCTGCTTCCCTGGGAGGCCTGGCAGGGGTCCACCCCACCAGTGCCAGGCTCTTGGGGGACATCCTGTACCCATCAGGGCTGGTTGCTGGTGGGAGGAAAACTTCAGCTGGGCTCAGCCCTCTCTCCTCTGTGGGTAAGCAGGGATCACTTGTGGCAGAGCCATCCTCAGAGGATCCACGGGTGGCTGATCCCCCTCCATCAGCTCAGCATCACCAGGACACGATGGATTCAGTCTGAGATCACTCCTGGCCCCAGTGGCAGCACACAGCCCTCTGCTCTCCTCTGTGCCCACCACACTGACAGCTGCCAGCCCGGTGCCCCCCAGGGGAGTCACCATCTCCCTGCCACCACCTCGCCTGAGCTCACAGCCCCTGACACAGGGACACCCGGCCTGCAGGGAGGAGGGATCATGACATCCTGGCCCTTCCTCCATCATTTTGCTCCATCTCTTCTGAAGCCACGTCATCACCAGCTGTGTCCAGGGCAGGGCTTGCAGCACATCCCTGTGCCTGAGGTGCTGGTGGTGCCTCATTCCTCTGCAGGGCGGGGGAGGTGGTGGGAATGCTGCCTGGCACAGCAGATCCTTCCCTGGGACACAGGGAGATGCTGATGGATGCTGCCAATGCCTGCAGGGGTGGAAGAGCCTGCAGCATCTAAAATCAAGTTTAGCCCCCCCCAGGGCCCCCCTCCTGCTCTGTCCCTTCCCAGCCCTGTGGCCCTGGACAGCAGCTGCTGGGGTGTGCCAGGGTTCATTGGCACCCTGGGCAGCTCTGCAGCCTCCCACCTCTGCTCCAGGCTGTTATCCCAGAGGGTTGGTGGGAGCCATCAGAGCAGTCCTGGGTGAGAGTTCATCTTGGGGCTGCTGGCAGAGGAATGCAGGTCCCAGCCTCATGTAGCTGCACTGATTTAGGCAATTTGAGTCCCCCAGAGCTGTTTGAAGAGAAATGTGCTGCTGTGGGGCTGTGGGTGAGTGGAAGGCAAGTTGCTGCAGAAACAACTGGTCCTGCTGCAGATCCCCTGCTTGTGCTGGTATGGTGCTATGGGACAGGTCCAGCTGGACCAGGGCTCTAATCCATCTGAAAGCCGCCTGTAAGCCCCACAGTGGGTTTCCTCTGCTGAAGGTGCTGTAGGTGGAGAGGAAGGAGCTGACCTGGTGGCTTTGGACATCCTTCATTCCTCCCACCACACAGGGAAGGCTCAGGAGGCACCATCCCTCCCCAGACAGGCTCTGCCAGACCCCAATGACCACCTGAGTGTGATGCCAGACGATGCAGGGTCGGCAGGAGGTGGGCAAAGCCTCCAGGCTCTGACAGTGCTGGTTTGACAACCCTTGTTTTGTGGCTCTGTGTGGAGGAACCCTCGTTATGTGGGTGCAGAGGGGACCATTGTCCCACTGTCCCAGCTGAGAGCATCCAGAGGTGGCAGAATTGGGGCATCTCGCAGTCAGCCTGAGGTGATGCTGAGGGCAGCAGGGCAGCACCCACGGAGCATGGCCGGGATTCCTGGAAAAATCCAGGGACCGTGGAGGAGGGAGAGGGCTGGGTCACCCCAGGGTGATGCTGGGGACACCAGGCAGGCGGGGCTCGGCCGTCCGCGCCGCCAGCGGCAGCTCCCCGCTCTCCCCCCTCCTCCTCCTCCTCCTCCTCCTCCTCTCCGCTCCCTCTTCCTCCTCCTCCCGTCTCCCTCTCCCTCTCCCGAGCCAGCCCGGCCGGGGGAGGAGCCGGCCGCGCACAAAACCTCCCGCCCGGCCCCTCCGGGCCCCGCACCGGCACCGGCACCGGCGGCGCCCAGCGCCCTCCCCGGGGCCATGAGCGCCGCGGCGGGGCCGGGGCTGGGCCGGCAGGGGCCGGGGCAGGGCTGGGGCCGCCCTCGGCCATGAGCGCGGCGGGGACGGGCACGGGCGGCGGCCCCGGGGGCGGCGGCGGCCCCAGGCGGGGGCGGCGGGGCGAGCCCGGCGGGGCGGCCCCGGGCGGGGGCGGGCGGCGGCGGCGGGCACTGCGCTCGCTGGGCAGCCTGGCCGGGCGGCTGCTCCGCACCTGGGCGCGCCTGGCCGGGGGCGCGGGGGTCGCCGAGCCGCCCCGGAGGATGACGAGGGCGGGTTCCGCGGCGGGGAGCGGCGCCGGCCCGGCGGGGCGGCCCCGGCGGCGGGGGTGCGGGGGCGATGCGGGAGCGGGCGGGGAGCGGCCGCCGGGCGCGCAGGGGCTGCGGAACCACGGGAACACCTGCTTCATGAACGCCGTGGTGCAGTGCCTGAGCAACACGGCGCCGCTGGCCGAGCGCCTGGCGCTGGGCCGGTACCGCGCCCGCGGGGCCCGCGCCGAGGTCACCCACCGGCTGGCGGCCCTGGTCCGAGCCCTCTGGACCCGCGACTACACCCCGCAGCTCTCCGCGGAGTTCAAGGTACCGACCGGACCCGCCCCGCGCGTCCCGAAGTGACCCCGGCCCCCAGCGGCATCCCCAGCCTCCAGCGGCATCCCCAGCTCACAGCGCCCAGCAGCTCCCCCTCCGAACCCACTGACACCTTTTTCAGACCCTGGTGCCCACGGGCACGCCCAGCTCACGGGCTCCACCAGCATCTCCTGCTCCCAGCACCTGCCAGCACTCCCCCCACCCCTTAGCACCCTCTGACACCCCTGCCAGCACTCCCAGCTCACAGAAGCCAACAGCATCCCCCCACTCCTAGGATCCCCCCACTCCCAGCACCCAGCAGCACTCCCCATTCACAGCACTTACCAGCATCCCTCCTCTCAGCACCCAGCAGCACCACCCATCATCCAGCACCATTCCCAGCAGCCACCAACAACCCCTGCTCACAGGACTCACCAGCATCCCCCCACTCTCAGCACCCACTGGCACCCCCAGCTCACAGGGCACATCAGCATCTCTTGCAGCACCCACAGCACCCTCTGCTCACATCACTCACTCCCCTGCCTCATCCTCCCCATGGACCCTGCCCTGCCAGACACCTCCCAGCCCTGCTGCCATCACCCCTCTGTGGCTGGGCTGCTGTTACCTGAGCTCTGAGCTCCCGTGGTGGGTGGGCTCCCAGCCCTGGCCATGCCACTGGGCCATAAGGGTGAGCTGGCTGTGATGGTGGGGTAAGGCAGGACAGTGCCCTGGGAGCCCAACTCAGTGGCCTCAGGCCCTGTCACTGAGTGTGTCACATCCCTGCTGGGCACATGCCACTGTGCTGGGGACCTGCACTCAGCTGGGGACAGGGACAGGGTGTCAGGCACAGGACAACAGATGCAGCCTGGCACCACAGCTCCCCACGCTCAGGGACACGTGTCCCACTGACATTTCAGCAGGGGCCTGAACTCTGCAAAGTGGAAAGCCAGGCCCTGCCCTGGGGTAAGCAGCCAGTCTGTATCTGCATGCGTAAGGCCTGGGGTACCCACTTCTCTGCCCTCCCTTTCCAGGGGTGTCCTTTCTTCCTCCCTTCCCGGCCTGGAGGCTGGCAGCACCCACCCCACAGGGTGCTCCTGCAGGAGTTCATTGCCTTTGACAGCCCTGGAGCAAAGCAACCAGCTCGTGTGCTGCTGGGCACAACAATCCCACGCCCTTTGCTCCTGAACACACACGTTCCTTAGGCACAGATCAAAAAAAAAAAAAAACCCTCAGACTTCCAGCCTTTGCTTTGCATTCCCTCCTTCCCGGTGGTTACCTGCAGCTGCCACGAATTTCCACCTCATTTTTTAAAGCCACCCAAGTGAGATTTTAAAATTTAGAGCCGAGGTCTGCGACTTGTTTTTTCTGGAAGCCCATCCGTGGTGGCCTTGCTCCCTCTGCTTGTAGTGGGATGGTTGTACTGCTGGGAGCAGGGCTGGGGACAAGCAGAGTGATGGCCAGAGGGGTCTTGGCTTGGGGTGTTTCCCAGCGATGCTGGAGGTTTGATCCCTATCCCAGCAGGTCCCAACATGCTGGTTATAATCAGCACAGATGGTCGGGATTTCACCTGGTTAAAATCCACACAGATGGTCAGGCTTTCTCCCTCCTGGTGCTGGGTTTGGGGCTTAGCTCCTAAAATTGTCCTCTGAGGAGCCACCACCAGCCCAGACTTGGAGATGAGTCCTTGGGGAGCCACCCAGCTCTGATTTTTGGGGTGCTCCCGGGGCTTCCCACAGGGATTCCACACCCCTATGCATCCTGCTTTTTCGGGGTTAGGGACCCATCCTGGCATGTGCATGCACAGCTCTCATGGGCTGTTGGCATCTGCTGGTGGCACATACCCTGGGGCCACCCAAACCACGGGCATGTAGCACCTCAGGGAGCTTGGCTGACTTGGCAAGGGAGCTGGCTTGGTGACCTGATGTCACCCTGGTGAGTGGCACCTTATCCTCCCTGGATATCACCTCAGCCCCATGGCATTCCCAGCCCTGGTGGGTCCCCGTGGGCTGGTCTGGCTCATATGGGCTGTGCTCTGTGCCCAGCCACAGCAAGCTGTCCCCTCCGAGCCTCATGCCAGCAGCTGGGACAACACGGTGATGGGCATGGAGCTGCCGGCTGGTGTGCTGGTGTCCCCACCTCTCTGCTGTCCCCGAGGCCACGATGTCCCTCTAGAGGCAGAATGAGGGCAGGCGCTGCTGCAGGGATGGAGCAGGGGTGGGTTTTGTGGTGGGTGCTAACGAGGTATCTGTTCATTAGTGCCCAGCAGCGCGGTCCGTGGCTCACCCCTGCCCTGCCCATCTCTTGTAGAACATTGTCTCCAAGCACAGCTCGCAGTTCCGGGGCAACGCTCAGCACGACGCCCTCGAGTTCCTGCTCTGGCTGCTGGACCGCATGCACGAGGACCTGGGGGCTGCCTCCCCCGCCCAGCAGACCCGCAGCCCCCAGGAGGTGGGTAACCCCACCGGGGTGGCTGCACACCCTGGCTCAGGGGGAAGGTGTTCGGGCCAGGTCTGGGAGCGGGGAAGCTGGAATGTCCTGGGAGGCAGTGGGACTGGAGCTCACCCCACCCCGGTGTGGATGGGGATATGGATGATGAGGTTTGGTCGGTGGGTGAGTGGAATTGTGGCGGGATCTGGGTGCTGGAGGGGTGTGCAGGGTGGTTGGGGTGCTGGGAGAGTGTGGGGGTGTCAGCAGGAGCATCCCAGTTCCAGTGGGCATCCTGGTTCTTGGGGCTGCTTGATGAGGAGGAGATCCAGCCCCCCCCCCATCCCTCCCTGCCTCCAGCTAAGCCCGCTGTAATTACAGCTCGGCGGCTTTGCTGCTGGCAAAATGAGTAATTAAGTCTCCCTCTATCCATCTGTGCTCAGGCATTGCTCTGGCCTTGGCCCTCCCTGCCTGCCTTCCTGCTTCCTGCAAGCTCCTTCCCTGCTCCCTCCCTCCCTCCCTGCCGGGTGCTGCCTGTTGCAGTGAGTGGATCTGTGCCGTTGGCATTTGCCACGTCAGCTCAGCTCAGCAGAGTGCTGTCCCCACTTTGGGGGCGATGCCCACGTTGGGAGGGATATGCCCAGGTGATGGGTGATGCCCAGGGAGCCTGGGACCAGCTTCCTCCTGCTTTGGGTGTCGTGGCTGTGGCCAAGGGTGCAGGTCAGGGTCCCCATGGGCAGCCCCTGCCCAGCCTCCAGCCTGCCGTGGGCACAGCTCTGTCCCACAGGGGAGGGCTCAGCTGCAGTGCCCATCTCTAGAGCCTCTGGCTGGGGCAGCCCTGTGGCTCCCAGCCTTGCTTGGCCAGGGTCCTGCAGCCATCCCTGTGCTGAGCTGGGCTGTCCTCAGCCCTGCCACCTTTCCTGGGAGGCTCTCTGCGAGAGCCTGGCAGCTCCCGTTGTTCGTGTGTTAAATGCAAGGTGCCCACATGTGCCATGGGCTGTGGTGTGACACCAGCAGTGTCCTCAGCTGCCCATGCAATGCCCAGGGCACCTGCCTGGCTCTGGGGATGGGGCCCTTTGTCTGTCCTTCAGCATCTGTGGTTTTGTTTGGCATTCCCCACTCTTGGGGGGTGCCACCTGAGTGGCACCTGCACACCTGTGTCCTTGGGGAGGGGGTGCCCCTCCCAGGATAAATGGCTTGGAAGTGTCTGGGTGGAGGTGGGCACACACATACCTGTCCTAGTGTTGGGGAGGAGGAGGGTGGGTGCACATACCCACGGGTGGGGATGGCGAGACAATTTGCTCCTGGTCAAGCCCATCCCGAGGCTCAGGGGCTGGGGAGCTCAGCTGCTGGGAAGCAGAAAGTGAGGAGATCAGAGCTGGACAGGCTGGAGGGTTGGGAATACCCTCCTGGCCCACGAGGTGTGTGCTGTGGCACCCAGCTGGCTGTGGTGGGGACCAAGGCTTGGCTGCTGGGAGGGCTTCAGGGGGAGGTTTTGGGGGGGTTTGGGGGGCTGTGTAGGGCACAGACATGGTCCAGGTCCCCTCTCATCCACACCAGATGGACCCCAGCCCCTCAGAGATCTTAAGGACACGTCAGGCTCAGCAGGACCTGGTGCCAGCAGATGGCATGAGGAAAATCCACTTCCTGGCCAAATACCCGGTTATTTTCAGTCTTACTCATTGCAACACCAGAAACTCACTGTCTTACCCCAAAACAACTCAATCTCTTCCCAAGCCACCAACACTCCTTTCTGCAGCATCTCTTTTGTCACTGGGCTCTGGGGGTGAAGTCAGTGGCTTCTGTCCTTGACGTGGGGCTCCTGGTGGTTGGCAGGGTGGGGGGCAGGCAGGGTGCAGGCAGGGGGGTGTCACCTAACCAGGCACAGTCACATCCCAGTGTCCTTATTCCCTGTGGAGTGGAGCAGAAGACTCTGCTCTTCTTGGTGTCCCTGGGGCACATCTCAGGTGTCAGAGAGGCGCTGTGCCCACCACCTGCACCCTCACAGACCCACGAGAGCCCTGCTCTGGGGCAGGGTCGGAGTGCTGGGTGCTGTGCCAGGAGCCCTGCCCGGGCTCAGAGTGCCGGGTGCTGTGCCTGGACTTGGTGTGGCAGGTGCCACGCTGGGTGCTGTGCCTGGGCTTGCTGCTGGGGAAACACTCAGCAGCAGCAGCAGGGCTGGTTTCTGGGCACCCCACAGCCCGCAGCAGCCCACCTGCCCGGCAGGGCATCGCGCCAGCCCGGCCTCTGCTGAGCTCCCCCGGTCTGGGGGTTTGCCTGCGGTTAATTGGCACCCAGCCCTGTCCCCCCCGGGCGGGTGCGTGCCCAGGAATGTGCACACCTGCTCCAGGAGCTCATCTCCCATGGAGACACACATGGACATGAACACAGGCACTGCTGCAGCCTCCACCATCCCACACCCACCCGTGCCCCAGCTCCCAGCGTCCACGGGCGTGTTTGCTGGCTGGGATGTGCCCGTGGGCACTGGGGCTCCCTGGGGGGGATGTTACACGGGACCAGCTTTCCCCCACCCCCAAGCTTTTCCCCCACTGGGGTGCTGCTGTGGCTCACCCAGGATTTCCCTCCTGGAGCTTTTCAGCCAGGCTTGAATGCATTCCCAGCTCCAGTTCCTCAGTGTCCAGGAGCTCTGGACGCTGGGGCTGCTTTGGGTGACCCCTGGGGGTTCCACCACTGCAAATTCTTCATTAACCCTTTGTGCCCTGTGCTGCTGGTGGATGGGATGTACCCCAAAGATTCCCCAGGAGAAGGTGGACAGGCAGCCTGGAAGGCACAGCAGTGCCAGGCAGGCAGGTGCCAGGGTCACTTTGGCATCACCTCCAGCCCATCCTTGTGCCATGGGGACACCAAAACTGGCCTTGGTTCACTAGGACATGTCCCCAGCGCCTGAAGGGTGGGGGGTCACCCCAGCACCTCACTCACCCACTTGTCTCTTGTCCCCCCAGCCTGGCAAGGACAGGAGTGGCAGTGCCAGCCGGTCCCCGACAGCTGCCCAGCACCCCCGGGGGCAGAGCTTCGTGCAGAGCCACTTCCAAGCGCAGTACAGGTGAGTGCAGGGCTGGATCCTGCCCCACTGGGGCTTCACCCTCCTGTGAGGGGAGGAATGTGACAGGGAGGGGGTCCATCCATCCATCCATCCCATCATCCCACCCAGCCCAGGCACCAGAGCTGCTTCTTCCATGGGCAGAAAGTGTCCAAGGCCAGGTTGGACAGAGCTTGGAGCAACCTGGGCTAGGGAAAGGTGTCCCTGCGGGAAGGGGAGGGGGCTGTGTGCAGATGGAATGGTCTTTGAAGGTCCCTCACAACCCAAACCATTCTGTGGTTCTGTCACAGGGCTCAGGACTGGGGTTTTCCCAAGCCTGTCCCAGCAGTCCAGCGTAAGGGTGTCCCTGCACGGGACATCCCACATGTTCATCCCTCTGAGACTCACAGGATGCTGGGAGGGCCAGCGTGTGGCCACCCTGTGCCTGTGCCGTGGCACTGCAGGCATGAGGGGATGCATCTGACGTCACAAGCCTTTCCTCCTCTCTCAATTAATCCCTCGTCCTATATATAGAAAAAAAGGCACCTTAATTATCCACCCTTCCCTGTGTCAGAGCTGTGTGTGTGCAAAGGGATTTATTAATTTGTGTGGCTGCTTCCCGGGGAGCTCAGTGGCTCTTCAAGGTGACAAATAACAAGCATTCACTATTTCAGTTTGGGTTTTTAATTTATTTTCCCCCTTTCTGTTGAATATAAAGGTGGGAGAAAAGGAAAAATGTAATAAACCCAACAGAATTAAAAAGGAATCAGTGGTAAGGTGATGGTTGGCATTAAAGGTTCACTTAAGCCAGTCTCCAGTGGGATATGGGATGGTCGCTACTTCCAAGGGGACCTGCTCCTCCAGAGTGGCCCTGTGACCTCCCAACACAGCAGATGAGTCCCCAGGGCTCCCCTGGAGATGGTGGTTTATCCAGGCAGAGCCTGGGTGAGCAGAGCTGGCAGTCCCAGGGCTGTGGTGGCACCCTGGGGCTTGTCACAGGCAGATGTCTTTCTGCTACCCATCACTGCTCCTCCCTGCAGCCCAGCCACAGCCCTGCTTATCAGCAGGGGTCTTCTTCCTCTCAGCACCCCAAGGCATTGTCCCTGCTTAACCCAAGTGGTCTGGGGTCAACTCCAAGCCCCCAGGAGCCAGAAACCACCCCAGACTCTGCCAGCCCTTGGCAGAGGGTGCAGGATGTGGGGGAATTTTGGGGCTGCATACATGAGAGTGGGAGATCCCCCAGCCCTGGCATTTCTCTCTGACTTCTCTAGCACCAGTTACTGTGGGTGCCCTTGTTAGGTTTCAGAGTTGAGCAGCCCACTGGGTTGGGCAGGCAGGACAGGCTGGGGTGCCTCACCCTGGCAGGAGGTTCATGCCAATCTGGTGTGATGCTGGGACCACCCGAGCTCTGTGGGCTGTGGTACCCAGGGTGCAGAACCAGTGACAGGGCACTGCAGCCCCAGGCTGGGGGCTCTGGGGGACCCTGTGCCTGCTCTGATGATGGTCCCCATCCATGTTTCACAGGTCCTCCCTGACGTGCCCTCACTGCCTGAAGCAGAGCAACACCTTCGACCCCTTCCTGTGCATCTCCCTGCCCATCCCCCTGCGCCAGACCAGGTGAGCCCCACCCACCCCTCCCCAATTGTGGTAAAATGAGGGGTACACCCACCTCCCGGCAGGGTGTCAGCTCCAGACAGAGTCATTGACATAATTTGGGGTAAATAATTGATGTGGGAGTTGGGGGCAGCTCTGGGGATGGGTGACAGCAACCCACTGTAGGAGCTGTGTCCATGGGGTGTTTGCCAGCCCGGAGATGGAGCTGCTGTGCCAGTGGGTCACAGAATCACAGAATGAACTGGGTTGGAAAAGACCTCTGAGATGATCCAGTCCAACCTGTGACCCAACACCCCCTTGTCACCCAGACCATGGCACTGATGCCACATCCAGTCTGTCCTTAAACACCTCCAGGGATGGGGACTCCACCCCCTCCCTGGGCAGCCCATTCCAGTGTCTGATCCCTCTCTCTGGGAAGAACTTCCCAATGTCCAACCTAAACCTGCCCTGGGGCAGCTCAAGGCTGTGCCCTCTTGTCCTCCTGCTGGTTCCTGGGAGCAGAGCCCGACCCCCCTCCGAGCCTCCTCCTCTCCAGGCTGAGCCCCCCCAGCTCCCTCAGCCTCTCCTCACAGCACTTGTGCTCCAGACCCTTCCCCAGCCTCGTTGCCCTTCTCTGGACCTGCTCCAGCCCCTCCATGTCCTTCCTGACCTGAGGGACCCAGAACTGGACACAGCACTCGAGGTGAGGCTTCACCAGTGCCCAGTCCAGGGTCACAATCCCTGCCCTGCTCCTGCTGCCACACAGTTCCTGATCCAGGCCATGATCCATTGGCCTTCCTGACCACCTGGGCACACTCTGGCTCATGTTCAGCTGCTGTCAGTCAGTCCCCCCAGGTCCCTTTCTACCTGGCCCTGTCTCCCCAGCCTGTCCCCAGCCTGTGGTGCTGCAGGGGGTCGTTGTGGCCAGAGTGGTGGCCGTGAGCGGTTTCGGGTCTCAGCACAGCTGAGTGTCCCGCGGCCGAGGCGTGTCAGCGTGTCCCCGTGGTGTCCCCAGGGCTCTCAACGTCACCCTGGTGCTGCAGTGCGAGCGCTGGCGCTTCGTGCGGGTGGGACTGGCCGTGCCGCTGCTGGGCACCGTGGCTGACCTGCGGGAGATGGTGGCACGGGAGGGGTGCATCCCCCCGGAGCAGGTAACGGGGGGACACACATGGTGGGGGGACGCACCCCCCACACCCATCAGGGATGCTGAGGGTGCTGGGTGCCATCCCACAGGTGATCCTGGCCGAGGTGTCCCCGCGGGGCTTCCTGCGCTCGCTGGGGGACAAGGAGGAGCTGGGAGGTGCCGGGGAGGGGGCTCCTCTCTACGCCTTCCAGCCGCCCCCCGCCCGCCGCGCAGGTACCGCCCCCGCGCCCGGATTGGCTGCTGCCTGCAGGCCTGCGCTGCTCCCATTGGTTGGGAGCAGCTCGTGCCGCGCTGGGATTGGAGCTGGGCTGGGCTGGGGTGGGAGTGCCCCTGGGATTGGTGGGGAGGTGGATCCGCTCTGCTGGGATTGGTGGGGAGGTGGATCCGCTCTGCTGGGATTGGTTGGGAGGTGGATCCCCTGTGCTGGGATCAGTCAGAGGCATCTGTGCTCCGCTAGGTTTGGGGGAGACGGGATTGGTTGGAAATCTCTGCTGGGATGAGTTGGAAATGGATCCCTTTAGTTGTGGTTGGCGGGAGCTGTGTGCTCTCTGCTGTGATTGGATGAGATCTTGTTTGCCCCTCTCCCATGATTGGTTGGATGCGGGTGTGCTCTGCTGTGATTGGTGGGGGGGCCAAGCCCCCCAGGCTGTGATTGGTGGGAAGCGCGGGGTGCAGGCAGCGCTGCAGGCAGGGGAGCACAGCCGGGGACCCAGCATGGGCTAGTTAATTAGTTACTTAACTAATTAACTAATTAATTAACTAATTAACGAGAGCGCCTCCGTGCCCCCGCCCTGCCCAGGGTGCCCCCGCAGCCTGCCCGCGTCCCCCGGGGTGGCCCGGCCGGAGGGGCCGCGCCTGCCGCCCGCCGCTGCCCGCTCCTCCGACTGCCTGCACCGCGGGCCGGGCGGCCGCATCCTGCTGCTGCTCTGCAACACTGCGGGCGCCGGCCCCCAGCTCGCCAGGTACCGTCACCCGTCCCACGACCCCGCCCTGCCCTCCCCCCGCAGGACGGGGCGCGGGGTGTCCCCCCGGAGCCGCCTGTGCCCCTCAGCCTGGTGTCTCCCCCCCTGTCCCCAGGTTCGGGCCGCCCCTGGTGCTGCGGGAGGAGCGGGGCATCTCCTGGGAGCAGCTCCAGCAGAGCATCCTGGCCCAGCTGCGGGCGCTGCTGCGGGGAGAGGTGCGGGCACAGGTGAGCTGCGGGGTGGGGACACTGCTGTGCCCTCCTGGGGCTGCTGGCACTGGCTACAGGGGTGACCGCAGGGGTGGAGCCACATGTGGCTGTGGGGTCTCCCTGGGTGGCCCTGGTGGAGCTGTGGGTGGCGATGGCAGCACCGTCTCTGTCTGTGGTGACACCCTAGGTGGCCATGGTAGAGCCGTGCTTGGCTGAAGGGTCACCAGGGGTGGTTGTGGTGGCCCTGGAGTGGCTGTGCTGTTGACGCTGGTGGTCACTGTGGGTGGCCCTGCTGTCCATGTGGGTGGTCATATTCTCACCACAGGCAGCCAGCGGTGTCACTGTGTGTGACCAAAGTGTCCCTGTGGGTGTCCGTGGTGGCCGTGGGGGTTATCTCATCAGGTGGCCACAGCATCACTGTGTGTGGCTGCAGCACTGCCCAGCTCCCACAGCAGAGCCACCCCAGCCCAGCTGCACTCGCCAGCACCCAGGTGCCACCATCCCATGGGAACTGGGGTCCCCGTGCTGCCCCTTTGCCCCCCAGCTATCCACATCCAGTGGGGCAGGTCATCCCCCAGCCCCACGTCCCTGGCTCCACGGATGTCCCCTGCCAACCCAGCCCTGGGGACCAAAGGAATCCAGTTTTTGGAGTGTTTTTGTGTCCCATGTCACAGAGCCTGGCTCCCACAGGTGCTGCTGTAGGGCCAGGGGAGGCTCTGTCCCCCCCACATCCCCACAGCCCCCTCTCCCCTCGCAGGGAACAGGAGCCCTTTTCCGCATCCGCCTGGCTGGGGGCTCGGCCCCCTGCATCTACCTGTCCCCGCAGGACCCCCGCCCTCTCTGCCACCCTGCCATCGACAGGTAAGGGCACTGCAGCGTTGGGATTGTCCCCAGGATGTCCCCTCACTCCCTGGGGGTGGCCAGTGGCTGCACCATGGATGAGTGCAGTGTTCTTGTGGTGGCTGTGCTGTCCATGGGCCATGGGCGGCCAAAGGTGTCCCTGTGGTTTTCCAGTGACCATGGATGGCCAGTGGTGCCACCGTGGGTAGCCACAGTGGTGGTCACCCTGCTCCCCCAGCACTGTGTCCCCAGCCCAGTGTCCCCACTGTGGGTGCTGCACGGGGAGGTGGTGGCTGTCCCTGCCTGCCACCACAAGTGGGCAAGGAGGTGGCCCCACAGTTACGGGGGATTTGGGGGGACATCTCGCCTCGTCCTCCCCCCCAGAGCCCTGCAGCTGAGCGGGGCAGGCGGCCCCCCCCATGTGAAGCTGACGGTGGAGTGGGACATGAGCACCAAAGAGCGGTGAGTCCCCTGCCCCCAGGGTGGGAGGGGCCAGCCCAGCACTCAGGCCACCCTCCCTGACGGGAATCATGTGTGTTCCACCCCAGCCTTTTCGGCAACATCCAGGAGGAGGTGGTGCAGGACGCGGAGAGCGTGCGGCTGCAGCAGCAGGCACACCGGCAGCAGCACAGCTGCACGCTGGACGAGTGCTTCCAGCTCTACACCAAGGAGGAGCAGGTACAGGGCACCCCACACCCGCGTGGGTGCCTGCTCCCTGCCCACGCCCGGCAGAGCCACCACCAGGACCGGGCCTCGCCCGTGGCGCGGCGGCTGTGGGGGTGTGAGATGCCGGTGGAGGTGGCACGGGGGTGCTGAGGATGGCGCCGTGGTGTCCCCAGCTGGCCCCGGACGACGCCTGGCGCTGCCCGCACTGCAAGGTGCCCCAGCAGGGCACGGTGAAGCTGAGCCTCTGGACGCTGCCCGACATCCTCATCATCCACCTCAAGCGCTTCCGCCAGGTGGCCGAGCACCGGCACAAACTCACCACGCTGGTGAGGTTCCCCCTGCGGGGGCTCGACATGGCCCCCCACGTGGCGCAGCGGGGCCAGCCCGGGGGGCAGCTCTTGGGGCGCTGGGCGCCCTGGCAGCCCCCCCTCCGCCTGCCCCCGGGCTGCCCCCGAGACTACCTCTACGACCTGTACGCTGTCTGCAACCACCACGGCAGCATGCAGGGGGGGCACTACACCGGTGAGTGCGGGGCACGGCGTGGGGGTGGGGGGGCAAACTGCTGGGCAACGTGGGGGTTTGGGGGCACCTCGAAGAGCGTGCTGTGGGGCACAGTGTGGGGTTTAGGGGCACGGCTGGGGATGCCGCGGGGAATGGCACGGAGCTGGGGGTGCCTTGCAGGGTTGTGGTGTGGGGCATGGGGTGGGGTGTGGGGGCAGTGTGGGAGCTGTGCCGTAGGGTAAAGCATGAGGGTGGGGGCGCTGGAGAAGGGTGTGCCTTTGGGCATGGCAAAAACATTGTGGGCGGCACTGCGTGGGGTTTGGGGAACATCACAGGAGGACCATGCCATGGAGTTTGGGAGACCATGGGGCAAGGCAGAGGGGAGCTGGGGTGCAGGGGACATACAGGATGGCATTGCAGCCACCCCAGGGCAGGCACCCCAGCAGCGTCCTGCTCCCCCACCGTGTCTCTGCTCCTGCTCCCCACTGCACCCTGGAGGTGCGGGGGAGTGTGTTTGTCCCAGGACAGAGCCTGCACCCCTCCCTCACCCTGTGCCCCCCTCACCCCCAGCCTACTGCTGCAACGCCCTGGACGGGCGGTGGTACAGCTACGACGACAGCCGCGTGGAGGGGGTGCGGGAGGCGGAGGTGAGCACCCGCAGCGCCTACATCCTCTTCTACCAGCGCCGCCACGCCGTGTCCGCCGGCGGCTCCGTCAGGGGTGAGCACCCACCCACCTCCCTGAGCCTCTGTGCCCCGGCACAGCCCTGTGTGCTGTGGGGCACAGCCGTGTGTGCAGACACACACACACGTGGGGCACAGCCATGCGTGCTGACAGAAACACGTGGGATGTGCACGCACAGCAGAGCCAGCTGCGTGTGCATTGAGCACACACACAGCGCGGCTCCCTGCACATGTGTGCATATGGACACGCGTGCACCCCTGTGCATGTGCAGTCCAGTGGGCATGCAGCACAGCCAAGCCTGCCCATGTACATGCATGTCATGCACGCTGGCATGCAGTGTTGAGCACACAGGGCACAGCCACGCTCACACCCTTGCACATGTGTGCACAAACAGGTATGAGCAGTACAGCTGAGTGCACACAGGCTTACATGCATGTGCGTGGAACACACGGTCACACACAGTGCTGCCATGTGCAGTGTCACTGGGGCACACACACGTGTGCTTGGAACTGTGGCCACACAGCACACTCACCACACGTATGTGCACACGCCTACCTGTGTGCACTTCCCTATATGTGTGCACACCCCCCTACACGTGTGTGCACATACTCCTGCATGTGTACTCACACCTACATGTGACCTACATGTGTGTGCACACAGACCTACCTGCAGCACCTCTGTGTGTGTGCATACACTCCTGCACATGTGCACACACTCACACATGTGCACATACCCCTGCATGTATGTGCAAACACCTACATGCCTATGCACACCCCCCACACACGTCCACACACCTACACACGTTTGCACACACGTACATCTGCACATATGTGCACACACACCTACATGCCCATGCAACGCCCCCAGGCCGATCCCCCGCCCCGCTCCCCCAGCTGCCTCACTGTGGCCCGGCAGGACCCCGGTCCGGCCCCCGGCCCAGCGCCCCCCGCTCCCCGCAGGCTCTGCCGCCCCCCCGGGGCACTGGCTGTTCCGCCTGGCCGGCACGGACCCCGGCACTGCCCCCGACTCCTCCGGCTCCTCCAGCGCCCCGGAGAACGGTGAGGCTCGGCCCCGCAAGCCCCCCCGCCCCCCGGACTTCCCGAGCCCTCCTGACCGAGGTTCCCCCGCAGGCGGGTTCGAGGCGCGACCCCCGGTGCGGGGTCTGCAGGGTCGCAGCCTCAGCGTGCGGATCGCGCCCGTCGGACCCCCGGGGCAGGGCGAGCCGGGGCCCCCCCGCGGTCTCCGACGGCCCACCCGGCTCCGCCGGGCAGCCAGCGCCGAGGGGACCCCGCGCCGGCCCCCCCCGGGCCAGGGCAGCCCCGTGGTTGGGGTCCCCCCCCGGATCGTGCTGCCCGAGGGGGACGCGGGTGTCCCCACGGGCCGGCGCCCCCCCGGCCCCCCGGCGCTGGGGCGGTCGCGGAGCTCGGCCAGTCTTCCACCTCGGCCAGAGGGGGGTCTGCGCCGATCTGCCTCGCTGGGCAGGGGCGCGGGGGGAACCCCCCTCCCCGCCCGGGGTGTCCCCGGGGCCACACTGCAGCGGGGCCGGCAGCCCCTCGGCCCCCTGCGCCCCGCGGTCGTGCCAGAGTCCAGCTTCTGAGCTGCAGATGGGGGGGGGCATCGCCTCCCAGCACCCACACAGGGGGTCCCGAACTAAACTGGGAGCTCCCGAACTGCGGGTGTCCCACTTCAGGGGTGCCTGAAACAGAGGATCCCAAAGAAGGGCTTCCATCCTGAACCAGGAACATCCCGACCCGGGAACATCCCCCAGCGGGGTATCCTGACTTGGGGGCCCCGGAACCGGGGCATCCCTAAGCTGGAGGCAGTCAGGTACCCCAAAGGTTGGTTATCCCAATCCAGAGGCATCACAAGCTGGGGACATCCCAAACTGGACTGTCACGAACCAGGGACTCCCAAACTGAGGGCATCTGAAACTGGGACTACCCCAAATCAGGGCATCCCAGCTTGAGGACCCGGGAGGAATCCCAAAGCAGGGTATTCCGACCCAGAGGCTCTTAGCCAGGGGGCATCCTGAACCAGAGCCTTCCAAACAGGGAATGCTGACACGGGGGCTCCCAAATGGGGCACCTGGACCCAAGGCATTCCTGCCCAGGGCCATCCTGACCCAGAGGCATTCCAAACCGGGACCATCCCCAGGTGGGGATTTCAGACCTGGGGACATCCCAAACTAGCGTCATTCCAAACCGGTGGCTCTGAATCCAGGGCTATCCCAAACCGGGGGCATTGCCCGCTCACCGCCCCACGCCCCTTCCCCGGGAGCAGGCGGGCGGAGGCTCCGCGGCTCCGCCAGGGCACCAGAGTATTTATTGTACCAGGAGAGTTTTATTCAGAGACGCTTTTTGTTTTCTAAAAGGCGACTATTTTGGGGGGTGGGCGGGTCCCCCACACCACAGTTCTATGCAATACGCGATTCCTCCAGCCAGCTTTTGTACGCGGGGCTCCGCCCCACCGCCGGCGGTTTCTATTAAAGACACGTCAAACAAGCCGGGCGTCCGTGCCAGGGGAGGTGTCCGAGGGGAAAAAGGGCTTTGTGTCCCATGGGGGGGGGTGGGGATCAGCCTGGGAGTGGGGCTCAGTGGGGTCAGTCCCGGCCGGATCTGTGACTGTCACCCTGCATAACCCGTGTTGTCACTCGGACACAGCAGCCTTGGGCATGGCAGGTTCCCTGGGGCACCCATGGGTGCTGGCAGTGACATGGACAGGACCTCCTGCTGCCCTACATCCAACAGCTGCAGCTGAGAGGGGGTGGGAGCCCCAATATGAGTGACCACCCTAAGCCTGAAGCTGTCCCATCCCATGGGACCAGGTCCACGATAGCCCACATAAAGCATCAAACCATCGTTTGATCACCCAAACCCACCCTAAGCCCCACCTCCTACAGCCCTCTGAGAGTCCCTGTCCTCAACCCACCACCCTAAATCTGGGCTGGGACCACCCCAAGCTTGGTGTTTCCCCACCCTGTGGGACAGGGACCACAACAACATGCACACAGCAAACCCCATCAGCTTATTTAACCACTAAACCCTCTTCCTACACCAAAGTGCCTCTCACAGCTGGAGTCCTAAATCTGGTGTCGGGTTGGAACCTGCCCAAAATCCAGGCTGGGACTAGCCCAGGTTAAACGCTGCCTCATCCCATGGAACCAGGACCATCACATCCCACACAAATCAAAATCCCCATCATTTTATCCCCCAACCCTCATTAAATCCCATTTCGTACAGCAAAGTGCCTTCCAAGAGCCCATGTCCTAAATCCATCAGTGGGCACAAATCCAGGGTAGGATCACCCCAAATCCAGTCCAGGACCACCCCAAATCCATGCTGGCACCACTCAGAATCCAGGCTGGGACTACTCCATGCCTGGTATTGCCCCATGCCCTGGGACCAGGACCAGGACATCCCGCACTGACCCCACCCCCCGACCCTCCTCCACCCCAAATCCTCCCCTCACATCCCCCATGACGGCCGGCCCGGTGCTGCCGGGGCAGGAAGCAAACGGCGGTGCCTCCGGGCAGTTCTCAGCGAGTGGCACACGGATTTATTGGATTTATTGATTGCTTCGGGGTGCTGGTGCCCCCCGGGTGCCCACCTGGGGCGAGGGGCACGGCGCGAGCGGGGCGGGGGCGAAGCGCTGCCATTTCCATCCTCCCTCTCGCACCGGCTGGGCGGGAATGGCTCCAAATAAAACAAATCTCTCTATAGTTTCTCTCTCTATATATATACAAATATATAATATATATATATCTCTGCCGATATATATATATATAGAATCTTCTCTCTCTGGAAAGGATAAAAGGTTAATTTGTCTGTGCATGCACGACCAAAGCCACCAACCCACAGGGACAGCGGGTGCCAAGGGACGTGCACCCCTCGCCCACCAGCACCCCGAGAGCCCGGCGGGGCCACATCCTGCACATGCCCAGGTTATTGCTGGTCAGGTCCCATCCTGCTCCGGCAAACAAGCGGTGGGGGAAGAAGCCGAAGGAACGAAATCCCACTGCAAAGCGCCGAGCTCGTTGTCACCTGGCTGGTACCCAGCGGCACCCGCCGCCCGCCGGGGCACGGAGGAGGTGGTGGCGTCACCCCAGGACGGAGGGTGCTGCGGGGTGGGGTGGGGGGAGCAGGCACCCGGTCGAAAGGCAAAGTCTGGATAAGGCGAAAAAAAATGAAATAAAGAACAGCGACCGCCCCCAAACCGGGCGCTCTGCCACCCAAAACTGGCGCGCCCGTGGCCCCTCGGTGCCGGTGGCCGGTGCTGGCCCCTGGGTGCCGCACGGATGAGCTTGGGGACAGGGACACTGTCATAGGGCTGTGCTCTCTGATTCCTCCTCCTCCTCCTCCTGCCGGGGGGTCAGGCTCGGCCCCGAGAGTCTCTGCGCTGCCTCCGGCGGGTCCCGGCACTGGGCAGCGTCGGGGGGGACGTGGAGGGAGGGGACCTCAAAACGGAGCAGACCTGCGGGAGGGCACAGTGATGGGGGACACTGCGGGAGGGGGCTCGGGGGCAGGACACCCACCGGGGCTCGCACCGTGTTAGTGCCGCCACCAGGGATGTCACCCTGCTCCATGCCACCCCACCCGAACCGGTGGTGACACCACCCCTCCCCCCCTCCAAGGGGACCCACAGGGAGAGGCTGCACGTGTGGTGACAGAGGGTCACCATGTCACCGTGTCCCTTGCTGAGAGCAGAGCAATCCCTGAGGGCACATGGCAGGGGAGCTGCACGTGTGCCAGGGGCGATGCCAGGGTGTGATGTCAGGGCTGCACCAGGGTGCAGTGCCAGAGCCACAGCACTGCTGGTGCCACTCAAAGGCAGCCCCTGGGGAGTGCCCTGCCCCACAGGGTGTCCAGGGCTCAGTGCCACCCATGCTGTCCCATGTCCTGCAGCCAGGATGGGCAACAGGGGTAGAGCCCTCTGCCCCTCCAGACCCCGTGGGGGCTCCCTGACCCCACACATGCTCAGCCCCTGTGTCCCTCGGTGTCCCTGATGTCACCTGGCCCTTCCCAAAGCTTCCCTCTGACTGCCCCTCTCCAACAGCCCCCACTGCTGCAAGGACGGGGTGCGGGGGGACGGACACACATGACACCAAAAAAGCCCAGGGACAGCGAGGTCAGAACAGCAGGAACAGCAGGAACAGCAGAGGCTCATGGGGCTTCCCAGGGACAATGCCACCTTCTTGGGGACACTGCCAGCTTCCAAGGGACATAGCCAAGTGCCCAATGACATTCCTGGGCTCATCACCACTCTCTTCGGGATAGTTTCACTTTTCCAGGGACATCAACACCTTCCTGAGAACATGGTCACCCTCATAGGGGTGTTGCCACCTTCCTGGGGACACTGCATCTGCCTGGGGACATTGCCACCTTCCTGGGGCCAGCACAACCTCTCTGTGGCCAGTTCTGCCCTGCCAGTGATACAGCCACCTTCCTGGAGACATCCCCACCTTCCTGAGGATGCTGCCACCTTACCAGTGACCCGTCCACCTTTCCGGGGACACTATCACCTTCCTGAGGACAATGCCACCCTTCTGGGGATACCAATCACCTTCCTGAGGATGCTGCCACCCTCCTGAGGACATCGTCACCTTCCCGGGGCACAGTTCTACTTTTCCAGGGACATTGCCATGCTCCTGGAGGACACTGCCACAACTGCCACCTTCCTGGGGATACCCCCACCTTCAAAGGCACACTTATGCCCTTTCCAGGGCCAGTTCCACCTTTCCAGGGATGTTGCCACCTTCCTGAGGACACCTGCCGCCTCCCCGAGGACATTGCCACCTTTATGGGAATACCACCACCTTTCTGAGGATGCTACCACCCTCCTGGGGGCATTGCCACTTTCCAGGGCACAGTTTTGCCTTTCCAGGGCCAGTTCCAGCTTTCCAGGGACATTGTCACCCTCCTGGGGGACACTGCCACCTTCCTGCGGACATCACGTCCTGCCAGGGCACAGTCCTGCCTTGCCAGGGACACTGCCACCCTCCGGGGGAAGGGGACACCCTGCCACCCTCCCCAGAGCCTCCCCACCGCCCCCGTGTGCCCCCGCCGGGGTTACCTGTGAGCGCGCCGTCCCCGGGGCCCGCGGCGTCCAGGCAGGGCAGCTCCGGGGGCTGGGAGCACCGGGGGTGGCCGGGGAGCTGCGGCGGCGGGGAGCAGCGTGGGGCGCGGCCGCGGTTTGGGAGTCGGGCGGGCCCGGGGGCGGCGGCGGCGGCGGGGGACGGCAGGAGCAGGGGGCGGCGGCGGCGGGGGCTGCCCGGGGCTCGGGCAGGGGGCCCGGGGGCCGTACGGGGAGGGGTGCTGGGGGAGTCGGGGGACAGGCTGGCGGGGAGGGCTGCCCCCGCCCGGCTCCCCCGCGGCCGCCCGAGGGGAGGATGGGCGCCAACTTCTTGGCCACTGCGGGACAGAGACACGGGAAGGGGTCAGGGTGAGGGGGTCGCACAGAGCAGGAACCCCGGAGCCCCTGGCCCGCTCCTACCTTTGCGCAGGGTGTGCGGGCTGTGCTCGGCCGGCAGGGCGGGGGCGGGGGCGGCGGCGGCCCCGGGGAGAGCTCCGGGGCTTGAAAGTGCTGGGGGCGGGGGACGGGGGACAAACGAGGGAGAGAGAGGGAAAGGAAAGGAAAAAAAGGAAAAGGAACAAGAAAAAGATATGGAAAGGAGGAGAGAGAGAAAGAGGAAGAGGAGGAGGAAGAGGAGAGAGAAAGAGAGAAAGAGAGGAAAGAGAGGAGAAAGAAGAGAAGAAAAGGAAAGAGAAAAAAGGAAAAGAAGAAAATGGAAAAGAAAAAGGTAAAGAAGAAGAGAAAGGATAAAAAGAAGGAGCAAAAGAAAAAGAAAAGGAAAAAAAGGGAGAGGAGAGGGGAGGGGAGGGGAGGGGAGGGGAAGGGAGAAGAAAGGAGAAGAAAGGAGAAGAAAGGAGAAGAAAGGAGAAGAAAGGAGAAGAAAGGAGAAGAAAGGAGAAAGGAGAAAAGAGAAAGGAGAAAATCAAAAGGGAAAGGAAAAGCAAGGAATAAAACATAAAAAAGGAGAATAATAAAAAGTAAAAATTAAATTAAAAATGAAATAAAAGGAAAATAAATCGAAAGAGAAATAAAACGCATAATGTAAAAATTAAAAATTCAAAGAATCAAAAGTAAAAGAATAAAAATAAAAGATATAATAAAAATTAAAGAATCAAAAAGTAAAACTCAAATATAATGAGAAATTAAATTGAAAAATAAAATTAATTTTAAAAATTATAAAATAAAAATAAATTAAAAAATAAATAAAATGCAAACGCGAAAAATTAGTCACAACAACAGGAAAGAAAAAAGAAAATTTAAAACAAATAGCAGAAGAAAGAAGAGGGAGAGCCGTGAGGTCCTTCCCGCACCCAGCACCCAGTGCCCCCCTCCCGCTGCCCCCCAGGGTCGTTCTCAGCCCCAGTTGCTTGTGGCCACCCCCCCCATGACCGAGGGTCCCCCCGGACAGAGGTGACACCCCCCGCCCCCCGTCGGTGTCCCCGCGGTTACCTCGGGGGGCCGAGTCCTGCGGCGCGGGCGGGCGGGCGGCTGCCCCGGGGCAGGGGGGCGCGGGGGGACCCCGCCGGGGGGGCAGAGCCACGGGGACAGGGAGGGACAGTGCCACGGGGACAACGGGGGGTAGTGCAGGGAGCAGGGATGGGGGGTGAGCAGCGAGGAGGGGGCGCGGGGAGCGGGGAGGCTGCGGCTGCAGCCCGGCCAGAGGGGCTGTGCCCAGGGAGGGGGACGGGACCAGGGGCCGGGGCACGGGGGGTCCCGCTCGTCCCCGGGGCGGGGGGCGCTGGGGCCGCCACTGCGCCAGGCAGATGCCAGGTCAGCCCTGCTGCAAATGTACAGAAGCACCATAAAAAACAGCAAAAAAAGAATAGAAAAGGGAGGAAGAAATAATAAAAGAGCAGAAGCGCTGGCGGGGAGGGCGGGGGAGCGGCAGGGGAGCCCTTGCGGTGCCGAATCCCTCTGCTCGTCCCATGGCACATCCCACCCGGGGCTGTTCCTCCCCACCCAATGTGTGCACTCCAGGGCAGAGTCCAGCTCTGCTCCCATTTTGGGGGCAAAAAAAGTGAGATTTAGGAGCTTTCTCCCATCTGACTTGTGCAAATTAAAGTCGGAGGCAGACCCTCGGCAGCCAAAGGGCTCGGGGGTCTCTTGGCTCCCTGTGGCTTTTCCCTGCATCTTCCTGGCACCTTCAACCCAAATTCTGCTACACCCAGGCAAGGGACACTGGGAAAAATCCCTGAAGGCAGCATAGTTCCCATGGGAATGGCAAGACGGGGATGTGGCGGTGGCTGCAGGGATGCTGAACATCCTCTCCTGCTGCCCTCAGGATGCTGCTCCTCTCCCAGGGATGCTGAGCATCCCCTCTTGCTGCTCCTGGGATGCTGCTCCTCTCCCAGGGATGCTGAGCATCCCCTCTTGCTGCTCCTGGGATGCTGCTCCTCTCCCAGGGATGCTGAGCATCATTCCACCCACTGCCTCCAGGATGCTGCTCCGCTCCCAGGAATGCCGAACATCTCTCCCGCGCAGTGGGGTTGTTTTATTGCCGGACTGACACACGGGGAGGGTGCCCCGGTTGGGGACACGGGGCGCCGGTGGCCTTACCTTGTCCGCTCGGTTCCCGGCGGGAAGCCGAAGCTGGTGGGAGGCGGGGAAGGCGCGGCTGAAATCTCCGGCGATTGCTCGGGAATGGGCGAGTGGGGCGTGGGGGGCAGCTCGGCGGGCGGCGCGGGGGGCTGGGCGGACGGAGGGGCGGAGGATGCCTTGCGACCCGCGGAGGTGCCTCGGCGAGCCACCCACGAGGTGTCCATCACCCGGACGCCCATGCTGGGGGCACACAGAGACAGGGGCTCGGCACCCGCCCGGCGGGAGGGCACCGCCAGCACCGCGTCGCGGCTCCTGCGAGGTGCCTGGCTCCTAAAAACGCCTCCTCCATTGGGAAACTGCTGGGAATGAACCCAGGGCAGGGTGGGACGTGCCTGTGTCTCCCAGCAGCCACCTCTCCCTTCCCCCAGCAGCGTTGTCCCAGCACCCACCCAGCACCCTCCCAGCATCCCAGCAGCTTCCCAGAACCACTGCAGAGGATACAGTACCTTTGGATTTTCCTAAGGCTGCATGGGCAGAAACACACAATTATTAGTGTGATAAATCCCCTGACACTGGGCAGTGCAGCGAGAGCCCAATGCTGGGCAAAGGAGCTGTGAGGCCCAGGGGCTTAGAGAGACTGCACAGCAGGGACCAGGCTATGCCAGTGGGAGGGACAGATTGGGACATTTTCTGGAAATGGGGACTTTTTTTTTGTGATGAGGAGAGCCCTGGGGTGTTTTCTGGAATTGATCTGGCTATTTGCAGTCCCTGGGAGGTAGCATGGGTGGGACATGCACAGGCTGGGAATGGGGAGCTCTCCCCTGGAGCAAAGCCTGCAGACCTTGGGGAGACCAGGGCACCTGTCTGCAGCACAGCACAGCCTTGGTGTCACACCACGGGCCACCCCACTCCCATCTGCAGTGGGCTGGGGGTGGGAGCCAAGCCCTGGGCTCACCTGAGCATCGTCCAGAGGCTGGTATGGACAACAGGGGGTTCTCCCACCCCAGGACCACCCAACCTCCACCAGCTCCATGTCACCCCATCTCGCAGTTGTGGCAAAGCCAGGGATGCTGAACACCTTCTCCAGGTGCCCCCCAGGATGCTGCTCCTATCTCAGGGACACTGGCAAAGCCACCACCTCCCTCTCCCCAAACCCTGGCCCTTCAGAGACCCTACCCATCCTTCTTGTAGAACTCCAGCATCATGTTGTCCGTGGCCACGCTGAGGGGCCGCCGCGCCTGGTCGTGCTGCCGGCGGTCGGCGTGGTCCATGTCCGGAGAGGGCATGGAGCTGTAGTTGGCGTTGTGGTTGACGTGCATGGGGCTGCCATAGTTGCCTGTCACGTTGAACTCAATGTCTGGGGGGTGGGAAAGGAGCAGGGAGGGATAAGAATCCTCAGTGAGGGGGTATTGGCTCCGCAGAAGCACCCAGGGGGCTCTTGGGTTGGGCTCGCTGCTGTGAGTCTTGCCAGATCCCTGCCCTGCCCCTGCCCTAGGCCAAGGCAGGCAGAGAGGGCTGGCAAAAATACATCTGGGAGCTCCCTAGGGAGAGCCAGGAGGTCCTACAGAGCCCATCCTGTCCCCAGAGCCACAGCCTACCTCCTGGGAAGAACCAGTCGGCGTGCTGGATGAGCGGCTCGATGATGCCCACGATCTGCAGCGACACGGTCGTCATCATCTCCGTCATGTTCCTGCAAGGTGGTGGGGCAGGACAGCAACCTCAGCCCCTCAGCAACCCCAGCGCAGTCCAGCCTTATTTCCAGTGGGATTTGACCCCCAGTTTTCCCCTCAGCCCCTTCCCAAGCATCCCTCTGTCCAACTCCTCACCCTTCTGCCTGTGGCCACAGGAGGTTGGGCCCCAGCACGATGGCCACGTTGCTCGGTGTCATTTTGTTCATGTCCTGGTACTCAGTCAGCTTGGCCAGGAATTTAATCACATACCTGGAGGGCAGATCCAAAGCATGACCGTGTATTTACTGATCACACCCTCTCTGTCCTCTCCCTGTGTCCTGCTGGCCCCAGGCTCACCTGATGTTGTTGTAGTTGGCTTTGGGCAGCTTCTCACAGGCGTTCCAGAGAGCCTGGAGCCGCTTCTCCTGCTCTGGGATGCTGTGAGGAGGTGGGAGAGAGTGTTATCCCCATCCCCACCCCACTCCTGGGCTTTAGACCCCTCCATCCCTGCTCAGGGGACCCTGAGAAACCCTCAGGTTGCTGCTAACCCTATATAAGTAAATTAATCCCCAAAACCTGGCAAAAAGGAGGAGGAAACCTTTTCAGTGGAGGTTGGATGCTGGGCCTCTCCCCACCTCCTGGCTCTCAGACCCCAAGGGAAACATCCCAAATGTTGTGAGCCGTGTCAGAAATGACTCACAGCCCCCAAACTACCTGTGCCACCACCTGTGTCACAGAGGAACGGGGGAGACACCCCAGACTCACTTGGAGGCCTGGATCCACTCCTCATACAGCTCAAACGTCATGAGGGGCTCCGGCAGCTCTCGCAGGTAGGACTTGAGGGCTCCTGTGGCACACAGGGGACACAGGCATTGGCACTGCGGGTGGCACTGGCTGTTGGGCACCAAGTGATTTCGCTCCTGGGCATTTTGACTCCCACCCCTCCCAGCCTTCCCACCCACCACAGCCCAGAGCACTCGCTAGTCTCCCCGGCTTGATGGAGCCTGTAGCACCCCCTGACCTCCAGCACCCACCTTGCCACCCCCACTAGTGCCTCCCAGCACCTCCTTAATTCCCTCCACCAGGCATTCTCCCAGCTCTCTCTCATTTGTCTTTGCTTAGGACATTCACAGCTCCTCGTGCTGGGAACAGGTTCCCAGTGGGAAACCAGGGTTCAACCCTGTGCCTGCTGGAGCTCCAGGCCCCCTCTGCCCATCTCCAGCCTGTCCAGGTCCCTCTGGATGGCAGCAGGGCTCTGGGGCAGCCCCAGGTTGTGCCATCTGCCAGCTCACTGCTGGTGCACCCTGCCCCATCGGCCAGGTCTTTAATTAATGGCGTTAAACAAAACCAGACCCAGTCTCAACCCCTGGACCACACCACTGGTTACTGGTATCCAACTACACCTCGTGCCACTGATCCACCCTCTGGGTGCCCACCGTGGGGGCCTGGATGGGCCACCCCCCACCCCAGCAGCCCCCCTGCCCCGAGGAGCCCCCACCTGCGATGGCATGAGGGTCAGCTGAGTACTCCTGCACGTCCACCACGCAGCAGTCCAGGGCTGCCTTCAGCTTCTTCAGCTTGGAGGCCGAGGGAGCCACTCGGAACAGACCCTTGGCAGAGGACATGGGAGAGCGTAGGACAAGCTGGTGGTGTCCCCAGAGCCCCCCCAGTTCCTCATCCCTGCCCCAGAGGCACCCACGGCCCCTTCCATCAGGCCCACCAAGGGTGCTTGGGCGTGGGACCCACCTCCTCCTGCATCCCACACTCCAGCAGCATGGTCACACACGCCTCCACGGGGAAGGCGATCTCCCGCCCGCTGACGGCCAGGTGCTCCTCCAAGGGCTTCCCAAAGGAGGGCTTCTCCATCCACGCCTCTGTGACAGGCAAAGGGGGTGACAGGATGAGGAGGATGGTGCTGGATTCAGCATCCCCTCCCTGAAAGGCTCTTGGTAGCAAAATATTCCGTTTGGGTGATGGCAAAACAACAGGACCCCGACCCTCTGTCCTGGGCGGCCCAGGAAGTGCTCTTTAAACAGAAAATCCAAACAAACTGTTTTCCAGTCATCATATGGGACATTTCAAAGGGGCTGGATAACGTTTTCCAGGGCAGGCAATGACAGGCAAACCTTTGCAATATTTCTGCCTTCTTCCATCACAGTCAGAGGCAGGAATATTTTGTGGCAATGAGAGAAAAAAACCAAATTAATCCTTCCCTGCCCCATTGCAGTGATGGCAGGATCCTGAGCTCTGTCTCATGAAGGAGATGCTCCTGGGGCCATCATATGGGTCTCACCTCAACCTCAGGCTCCCAGCCAGTGCCTACAGAGGCTGCACACCACAGAGGGACACCCCTCAGCATTGGGGCTGGCATTAGGGCAGGTGGTGGCATTCAACATCAAACCTGTAACTATGGAGTTTATCTGATTACAGCTCCCTGCTGCTGGCTGATAAATCAGTTTTTGCAGGTCTGCCAAGATTGCTTTGATTTTTCCAAGGTGTTCTCCACAGTTCCTCACTTTGAGAGGGGAGAAGGTATGGTTAACAGAGAAAAAACCCACCTTAAAGTGGACAGGATTCATTGCCAGGATCATAAAATTATGGTTTGGGTCAGAAGGAACTTAAAAGACCATCTAGTTCATCTTCCTGCCATGCACAGGGACACCTTCCACTAGCTCAGGTTGCTCCAAGCCCCGTCCAACCTGGCCTTGGACACTTCCAGGGATGGGGCAGCCACAGCTTCTCTGGGCAACCTGTGCCACAATCAGGCAGGTTCTCCCTTTCCATGAAGCTGGCTGGATCCTGCATCCCACAGCCCAGTGGGGTAGGGATGGGATGCCCTCTCCATCACCACAGCAGGTGGGATGCAGACAGGACAAGCAAAGGGAAGATGCTCAGCCACAACACTGCGGGGTCACCCCAGAGCCAGCTCTGGTGCTGGCCTGACACCGGGGCCTCGGTGTCACACACACAGGACCAGGACAGACCCCGTGGGCACTCACCCTGCTGGGCTTTGATCTGGGGCAGCACGTTCTGCAGGAGCGCCAAGGACTTGCGATGGTACTCGGCCTGCACCTCGATGAGCTGCGGGGACACAGAGCCAGCGTCACCCCCACGGCCGGGGACAGGGACGGGGGGAGCCCCGGGGGGAACGGGAGGCACTTACAGTTTGGAAATAGTTTGCATAGTCTACTTCTTTGGCCACAAAATTGTACATGTCGGCCGAGAGCTGGTCCTGCGGAGAGCAGAGGGTCAGTCACTGTCACAGGGGGTCACCAGGAGGGACCAGCTTGGTCACGCCAGGAGTGGCACAGCGTGGCACAGTGCAGCCCCCACTCGAGGTGTGCTTGGGATGTTGAGTGTATGGCAGCCCCACGGGGATTTGCTCTCTGCCAACACGCAGACACCTCCCACCTCACCCCCCAGCACCTCCTTCCAGAGCCCACAGTTTTCCAGCACCGTGGAAATGTCACGCTCGCAAAACAAAGACTTTGCCACTTCCCAGATTACTCATTTCCAAGAATCCCCTGGGATATTTTAACCAGAGGAAAACCATCCAGCCTTTAAAATACATTCCAGCTGCAACATCCAGCACCAGCAGAGTGAACATATCAGGGGCAGTTCCCATGCACTTGTTTGCTTGGAAGTTGCTGGGTATGTGGGGCTGAGATGCCCCAAGATGGGGAGACACAGCCTGAGTTTGTATTTCAAAGGATGTGGGTTCTGTTTGTGCCCCTGGAGGACAGAGCCAGGATTTGAGACACTCACACAGCTCCATCTCCTGCTCCCAACCTGCCCAATGCCACAGCACCAGGTTTGCCCAGCCCTTGGTGTTTTCTGCCCCAGGAGAATTCAAAGTCACACAAAACTTCCAGTGGGTTTTTATCACTGAATCCCACAGTCCACGACAAAGGTGCTGGCTGCAGTGTCCCCCCCTGGCTTGGACTCTTCTCCCACGCAGCATAACCAGCTGGGGAGGTCATGGCCCTGTGGGATGGCAGGGGGTGACATGGGCTTGGCACATGCCAGCACTTCCTGCAGTTGTTGGGGATTCAATTAAATTTACTTACAGAATATTAGAAATTAATTGTGTGATTACATTTGCATCACAGTGGGCCCTGCCCAAAATTTAGTGTGAGCAGGGAAGGAAATGGAGACTGGATCCACTCATGCCACCAGATAAGAGGACTCAAGGGAAAAGACCTTCAAGAACAGGCAACACAAAAGGGATGAGACGTTGGCAGAGATAAGGTGGAGGGTAAACATAAATCAAGCTTGTTACTGAGCTACACCAGACAGAAGGTAAGAACAGCTATTGTCCTGTCTGTGTGGACATGGAGAGAGAATCCAATGAGGTGTTAGAGGACCCCAGACCCAAAATCACCAGAGGACCAAGAGGTGTGAGCACAGCAAGAATGGGGACATCAACTGAATGGGTATAAAAAGACCCAGGTTTTCTTCGTTCAGGGTCCCTGGACAGCTCCACCAGATGGAGTTGTTCCCACTGCTGTACCACACAATTATTAAATTATTTTTTCCTGGAACTGAATGTCTGAGACTGTTCTGTGGGAAATCTAAAGGAGAGAAATTTGGTGACTCAGGTGGAATCCCAGGCCAGCACCTTCAGATCCTCCTGCCACCAAACATCCAACTGGCCAGCAGTGGGTGAGCTCACCTGGCACCTACAGAGTGGGAGGCACTCAAGGGTGAGTGATAAAATTCACTGAGCAGATTTGGTGAAGATACTGTGGACTTGATACCCTCTTAGTGTTGGGAAGCCTTGCAGCTTGTTTATAGTGCACAGTCTGAGCAGTGCAAGGTGCAGGGAGGTCTGAGACCCCCATGAGGTGCACATAGAAGGGGGATCTGAGTCTCCCTTAATCCACAGAAGGGTTCAAGTCCCTCTTAGTGCTTGAAAATGATGGGAAATAAATCCAGCATAGAGAAGGAAGAGAAATGTCTCTAACAGCAGGTCTCTGTGCCAGGGCTGGGTGAGCTCAGTGCTGAGCTCACTGGCTCCTGCCAGGATGGGTCCCCTGGGAATGGGGTGCTCTCCAGCTCCAGTGGGATAAGGAGGATGGGGAAAGTGGAACTGTGGATGCCCTGCTTGGCCAGTGAGCATCACCCACTGCCACTGAGCTGTGTTTGGGGATGGGGACCAGCCAAAGAAGGGTTTAGCACAGGCAGTGGGGTAAGAAAGATGAAGAGCAGGGTAAGAGGAGAGGCTGCAGGTTTTCCACAGTGTCTGGGACACCAAGGCCATTCCCCCCAGCAAGGAGTGGTCCCCCAGGAGCCCTGGGTACCCTGCAGATCTCCACTCTGTTGGCTGCCTCCTCCATCTCCTCCCTGAGAGCGTCGGCTTTGGCGCCCGAGGGTTGCAGGTTGCTGGCCAGGCCCGAGGACTTCACGGACTGCTGCCACCTGTGGAGAGGGCAGAGCTGTCACAGGGAGGGACAGGGACCAGCAGGGACTGGTGAGCACATCCCAGTAGACTTGGAGGGCAGCCCAGGACCCCCCTCAGCCAGGCCCACCATGGTCCCCAGGGCTGAGCACCACGGAAATTATTCCAGTCCAGCCGGGATGCAGCACCCACTCCCAACCCCAACCATTCCCATCCCCAGCTGTTCATTCTGGGCTCTAATGAAGTAATTATTTTCAGCAGGATAATGAGCCTCATTCAGGTGTGGGGACAGGTGAAGGGACACCTGTCAAACCTCTCCCCAGGTTTGCTGTGAAGTGGGGGCTTGCACAACTCAGCAGTGCCACAGGGCAAGCAGGAACACCCAGCTCTTTGCCAGCACATCAGAACTCACCAAGATAGGGAAAAGAGGAAACAAAATACAGATTTCTGCCAGAAAAAAAACATACTGTTTTGCTGCAGAGGGTAGGCAAGGAAAAGGAAAAGGAATCCATGGATTCTGCAGACAGGAGCAGAAATTGTGGCTCACTGCAGAGCTTGACTTCAAGGCACACAGTGACACAGCAGAGACTTAGTGACCCGAGGGAACTGCAGTGCCAGGAGTCCAGTCTCCCTGGAGCTAATCATCCCTTGGGAATTCTTATTTTTCATAAAGCATTTGAAGCCACTTCCTACCTTGTCCTAGAGGAGTCCATGTCCAGCACGAGCTTTGCCAAGTGCTTCCTCTGCTTTTGGATATTCGGGATTTCCACCTGCATGGGAATGGGAGGAGATAAATATCCCTGGAGAGGTGTCCAGGGATGGGTCACACACACTGGGGGTTTGGGCTGGGGCAAGATAAGGATGCAGCTCCTTATTTTATCATCATCATCAGGGAGATGGCACAGCTCATCCTTCCTCTGTGTCCCCACCTGGACTGTGCCACACCTTGACAGCCCCAACTGCAGAACCCAAGAGGAGCATCCTTGGGGGATCAAAGCTTCCTGCCCTGGGCAGCTGGAGGAGGAAGGAAAAGGGCTTTTGGGGATGGCAGTGCAAAGCCCCCCATGTATGGCCACCACTTCCCAAAGGATTTGGTAACAGCTGAAAGCCCTGGACACCAGTAGTGCCACAAAGTTCTTGCTTCTGCTGGGGAAGACAAAATCAGAACCAAGCCCAGGATGTTTTTCTGAGTGTAAGACCAGGGGAAAAAAAGCATTTGGTAAAACTGAAAAACAAAACTGGCAGCAGGGCGGAAAAGGAGAGGGGAAAAAACCACAACACCAATGAGTGTTTGGAGCTTGGAAAAACGGGTTTGAAGTGACAGTGTTAACCCCCTGCCTTGGGAAAGGCAGAAAGGAGGAAGAGCAGTGGGAGCAGGCGAAGGAGCCCAGCAGGACACGCTCCAGCACCAGCCCAGCTGCAGGAACTGAACAAGCTGCCCAAGTGATGCTTTCCCCACTCAGCTGTGAGTCCCCAGCACGGGGACACCCCCAGCCCGTGACACCCCCACACTGCTCACCTCAGCCAGCACGAAGAGGGGCTCGATGACGTCCCTCTCCACCTGCAGCTCGAAGTGGATGAGCTCCTGTGCCAGCTTGTCCTCGGCCTCACCGCACAGCCGCAGCATCTTCCTGCAGGGACACGGGCACAGCTGGGCACAGCTGGGCACAGCAGCACTGGGGGGCAGGGGGTGCCTGTCCTGCACCCCACAGGGGTGGGCAAAGGGCACCCAGCACCCCTGGGGGTCTTGGATTGGTGAGGGGCAGCCTGTCCTTGGTGGAGGGCTGGATAAAGGGGGACCATGGGCACTGTGGGTGTCAGGAAATCTCATTCCCCATTCCATAAATCTTGTACCAGTTACCATCTGGAATTGCATGGACTTGGTTAAGATTTATATACATATAGATACACAGTTTCTTAAGTTATAGATACATTAAGATACTTAAGATATATATCCACACATAGTTTACATTGTATGCTGCATGACCAAAGGACTCTGTTAAGATTTATAAGCATATATGTACAGTTTCTTAAGTTATGGATATATTAAGTTACTTAAGATATATATATATACACACATAGTTTAGATCATACACTGCATGGCCAAAGGACTCCAGCTCATGACAAGCAGAAGACAAAAGGAAACCCCTGCACTAAGGAGCTCACAGGAACACCACAGCCCTCCCATCCTGCTGGGAAACCCTCCCTGTTATCCAGAACCACAGATGGGGAACGGCAGCCACTCCTGGCAGTGGCATCCCAGCACCCCCATAGCAGTGTCAGAGCTCTGGGGCAGCCCCAGGCCCCCCTTACCCCAGCAGGGAGTCATCTCCCAGCACAGCTGATCCCTCCATCAAGCACTGGGCCAGCGTTGTCAGCGGCAGCTTCTTCTGCAAAGAGAGGGGCTGTGTTCCCACTCTGGAACCCCCCGGAACCCCCCGAGCCCCCGGAGCCCCCAGAGCCCTCACCGAGCGCTTGTCGGCGTCCACGCCCTGCTGGCCCTGCAGACATGCTGTCAGCTTCTTGTGGGTGCTGTGGGACACCTGCTTCACCAGCTCCAGGCGCTTCTCCACCTGCAGAGGCACCGGTGTCCATCCCCCGGGAATCCCGCCTGTCCCGGGCAGGGACGCGGGGGACTCCGGGCTTTTCCATCACGGTGGTTTGAGTTGTTGCTCTCTGGGGTGCAACAGCAGAGACCAAAGCCATCCCAGAGCAGAGGTGCCCCATCTGACCCTGGATCTGGCAGCATCCATCCCCTGCCAAGGCCTGCCACAAACTCGCCAATCACTGACAATCACCTTATGTGCCTCTGGATTGATCAAATCAAGCAATTCAGCCCAAAAAATCAGCATGATGAGCCGTTAAATGCAAGCAATCAAGATCTGCTGAAAAGCAAAGCTGAGAGATGGAGGGAAAACATGGAAAGCTCAAAATTTGGGGATATAATGTGGAAAAAGAGAAAGAGGGTCTAAAGTTCAAAATCTCAGGAAATGATCCAGGGGGAAGAAAAGAAATACTCCCTGCCTGAGTCTGCAGCAAGTCCTTGAGGCAGGAGGCACCTCACAGGAGCCTGGCAGGATGAGCTGGATGAGCTGTTTTGCATCACTGTATTAATATATCTTACTAATAATATATACTATATGTAGTAATATTTAAAATGTTACATCTATTTTAAAAATAATAGATTCTTCAGGATATCTGGCTGAGGTGGAGCAGTCTCTGTCCTCTTTGCAGCACATACATGTTCCTTTCAACATATATACATGGACATGTATATATATAATATATATAAAAATTATATATATTAGAGATATACACACACACGTTTGTGTGTATATGTTGGAAAGAAGGGATATGATGGTCATGTGGGTGTGTACCCATCTACACAAGCCAAACTGGAGTTAATTAAATAAAGACCCCTGCAAACAACACTGGTCCTTTGGGAGACACCTGGACAAGGTGGCACCGACCACCCTCCCCACTGAATTATCACCAAAAAGATGCAAAAATCATCCCCCGTGTGACACTGTTGGAGCCAGAGATGCTCCAAGGCCTGGAGAAGAGAAGGTTCCAAGGAGACCTTAGAGCTCCTTCCAGTGCCTAAAGGAGCTCCAAGAGAGCTGGAGAGGGACTTTGGACGAGGGCCTGGAGTGACAGGAAAAGGAGGAATGGTTTCCCACTGCCAGAGGGCAGGGTTAGATGGGATATTAGCAAGAAACTCCTCCCTGTGAGGGTGAGGAGGCCCTGGCACAGGTTGCCCAGAGAAGCTGTGGCTGCCCTATCCCTGGCAGTGTCCAAGGCCAGGTTGGACAGGGCTTGAAGCCACCTGGGCTAGTGGATGGTGTCCCTGCCCATGGCAGAGAGGTGGAATAAGATGAACTTTAAGGTCCCAAACCAAACCACTCTATGAATCCATGAATTTGGTGATGGATTTGTGAATTCACATCGCTTCGCTGGCACTTTCCCTCCTGGGGTGTGCAGGGATCCAGGAGACATGACCCCCATGGGCATCACAGCTGCTAATCCAGGGCACCATCAGAGGCTTTTGGCTCAAGCTGTTTGGCTGAAATCACCCAACCCATCAGCTTTGGGAACCATCCCCTGCTGTCACATGTCCCTTCCCTGGGGCAGGATATGGAGAACAGGCGCCCACAATCTGGCTGGCTGGATCAGGTTGCCATCCTGGCAGAGACAAGACTGGATCCGATTCCAGCTGACCTGGAAACCAGGCTGGGAAAGGGCCAGGAGGCACGTGGGAGGGAGACACTGCTGCTTCCCACGCTCCCAGCCCCCCCTCCTCCTCCCAGCCCGTCTCATTCCTGTGGGACGCTGCAGCACCGACCGACATGGAGCTGCTGACCCCAGCCAGCACCCAGAGGTGAGTGCCCAGGCACCCATGGACACCTGGGAGAGGGTCAGAGCTCACAGAGGACCTCACCTGCAGGAGATCTTCGCTCAACACTTCAGTCTTCTCGGCTCTGCAAGACAAGAAAGAAGATAAAGCCTTGGTGAGGGCTCTGGCAAGCGTGGCAGCGCCTGGCTGCACACCAGGTACACCCGGAATGTGCTTTTCCATTGGGATGCAGGTGCTGATTTAAGGATCTCTGCTCTCATCAGCCACCGTCTCATCTCCTAAAGAAGCAAAGGAACCACGTCCAAAGCCTTTCAGAAAGTGTAAATCACAGAATCCCAGAATGTTTTGGGTGGGAAAGGAACTCTTCGTGCATCACACCAGTTTAGGGTTCACTGCTGATCTCCCTCTTATTTTTCCATCATCCCCAGCAAAACAGGGGTGCTGAACTCCCAGCAGGAAGTGGGCAGTGCTGCAGAGGGAGGTGGTGTGTGGACACAGGAAAGCAGCTCCCTGGGCTCTGCACACCCCCAGCAGTGAGGATTTCAAGGACACAGCCCGTCCACACGGCTGAGCCTCCTCGGACACAGCCACTGGATCTGAGGTGGCAGCTGCTGCCTGGGGCCTCACCAGAACCCTTCCTGCCACTCACTGGGGATGGATTTACCGCTCCAGAGCCCATGTCATCCGCTGTCTTTGCTAGTGAGGAGCGCTGGGGGTGCAGAAGGAGACACAAACCCGCCATGCTCGGCCTCGCTGCACCTGCAGCATCCTGCCCGCAGAGCCCGCGGCTGCCCCGCACCACGTCTGCTCCAGCTCATTTAAACCAGCACACTCGGGATCACTAATTCATTTTCCCAGGGTTTTTAACAACGTCGGGGTATCATCTCACTCGGAAAAATGAGCTCTGTCAAGATGTGCTGAGGCAGAGCTGTGATTCAGCCAATTAGTCCCTAAAGGTTTGTTAATGAAGAGCAAGAGCTTGGTGCTCTCATCCCTTAAAAAACAACCTTTATTTCCTGAGCCCTGGTCTCTTTCTGCCATCCAAGGTGGTTTCTAAGGTTGGAAAGATAGAGGGAAGTATTGATACAGTGGAGATAAGGAGCAAACACAGAGCAAGGTTCAGAGAGAGAGCCTGGCACGGCAGCAGCTCATCCACAAATACATCACCAAAGCCTTTAGAAACTGTAAATCACAGAATCCCAGAATGGTTTGGGTTGGAAGAGACCTTAAAGCTCACCTCACTCCCCTCCCTGCCATGAGCAGGGACACTTTCCATTAGCCCAGGTTGCTCCAAGCCCCATCCAACCTGGCCTTGGACACTTCCAGGGATCAGAGGCAGCCACAGCTTCTCTGAGCAACCTTTGCCAGGGCCTGCCCAAATCAACTGCATTAAATCTACTTTGTGTATTAAAGCTGTCCCAGCATCTGATTTAAATTGGTTTAAAAATAAATCTAAAAAGAAATAATTTTCAAAAAAAAAAACCCCTCTCTTTATTTTAATTGGGGAAAAAAAAAAGGGATTTAAATGAACATATTCAAATGAACACCTATAAGAAGCTCAAGTGATGCGCTGCTTGCCCGGGAGCAAGAGCTGATCAGCTTCTCCTCCTCTTCTGCAAATCACCTTCACTTTATTTAGACAGGGCTGGAAACGCTACAGAATTAGCACAAACAGGGAAAAAAGCAGCAAATATCCACCGGCACAGACACAACGGCCGTTCGCGCTCCCCCGCCCGGCTCGGGATATATTTAGCATCCCAAAGGAGTGGGAGGTGACAGGGAGTCAGGTGAGCGCTGCACAGCCACAGGCAGGCACTGCTGGTGCACGTCCCTGCTGCTCCCTCGGCACCCCAGGAATCCTTTCCAAACTTAAACATAAAAAGCAATACCTTTTTTCATGTGTTTTCTCCTCTTCCCAGCCGGGCTGGGGGATGGGATTTGCACATCCCATGGTCCTGCACTGCCAGGTCTCCCTCCCAGAAGCCACAAACCCAACTCTTGCTACAATTTGATGTGTATTATGGAAGCAGAAAATGATGTTGCAAACAGAATAATAAAAATCTGGCCTTGGTCTGCTTTTAAGCACATCCTCAGTGTGAGAAACCCCAGCGGCTTTAACAGAGAGCAACCCCCTGGCACAGCCCCCCGTGCACATTCCAGGATGTTCAAGCAGGTTGGGGAACCTTCCAGTGATTAAGTTGGCTTTAAAAAGTGGGGAGAACCAGGCTGCAGCATTTCATGGGAGGGAATAAGCAAAGAGGCTGTTGGAGCTGCTCAGCACTGCTGCCCAGGGCTGTGCAGAGTGATGGGCACACAGCCCATCATTCAACACAACCCAGGGGTTTCCCTGCCTTATTTCAGCATCTGTGGGAGCTGGGATGCTTTCCACAGAATCACAGAATCAACGAGGTTGGAAAAGACCTCTGAGATGATCCAGTCCAACCTGTGACCCAACCCCACCTTGTCACCCAGACCATGGCACTGATGCCACATCCAGGCTCTGCTCAAACACCTCCAGGGACGGGGACTCCACCCCCTCCCTGGGCAGCCCATTCCAGTGTCTGATCCCTCTCTCTGGGAAGAACTTCCCAATGTCCAACCTAAACCTGCCCTGGGGCAGCTCAAGGCTGGGCCCTCTTGTCCTCCTGCTGGTTCCTGGGAGCAGAGCCCGACCCCCCCCGGCTTCCCCTCCTGTCAGGGAGTTGCAGAGAGTGAGAAGGTCCCCCCTGAGCCTCCTCCTCTCCAGGCTGAGCCCCCCCAGCTCCCTCAGCTGCTCCTCACAGCACTTGTGCTCCAGACCCTTCCCCAGCCTCGTTGCCCTTCTCTGGACCTGCTCCAGCCCCTCCATGTCCTTCCTGAGCTGAGGGGCCAGAACTGGACACAGCACTCCAGGGGTGGCTTCACCAGTGCCCCTCACAGGGGCAGAATCCCTTCCCCTGCCCTCCTGCTTGTGATGGGGATGGGGGTCCCAGTGTGGCCTTGGGGACACAGCACAGCTGTGGTGCATGGGGTTGGTCACAGCAGTGAGAGCCAGGTCCCACATCCTGCCAGCGCTGGGCACCAGCATCCAGAGCCAGGAGTCACCCTGTTCCCACACCTTGGCTTCCACAGCGAGGCAAAACACGGCCCCAGGAGCCACCACGGGGTGTTTTTCCACAGCCAAAACTGGGGACAAGGCTCCTTCCCCAGCCCACCTGGATCCTACAGGTGATGCCCCCAGCAGCCACCACAAAGAGCTCCAGCTGCAAAGCCTGGCCCTTGGATGCACCAAAAAAATACAGTTAATTCCCCCCAGAGCAAATCTCTGTACTCATCCTGCTGGTAGCACTCTGGAACCTACAAATCACCTCCAGGAGCACCAGAACCGAGTGGCACCTCCAAACCCCCAGCACGCCCAGCCCAAGCTCCACGTGCCCATTTCATGAGTAAAACCTAAAAATTAACATCATCCTACTCCCCTGACATCGTGCTGCGCTCCAGCTCCGTGCTGCTAATGCCTCCAGGGGAAATCCCTTTATATCCCTTACGTTTCTAAACTTAAATAGTTTTCAGCCCAAAGTTAATATGGTTTTACAGGAGCTTACATGGTTTTGTGAGCCATCCTGGGAGCCTGAAGCAAGTGATGCTTGGAGGCAAATGCACACCCTGCCAGGGAGACCGTCCTGCACATCCCTGGCTCCATCCTGCCTGCCTTGGAGGGTATTCTTTGGGTGCTGAGCCCTTGAACGACATCAGAGATGCTCAAGGAGACCCCAGTGACACCTGTTTGGTACCCAGTGGAATTTTCTGGAGCAGTGGGACGGCAGCATCTCTCTGGGATTTTGGCAAAACATCTCCAGCAGGCTCAGCCCTGAGCATCTCCATAGCCCTGAGCATCTCCACAGCCCTGAGCATCTCCACAGCCCTGAGCATCTCCACAGTCCTGAGCACCTCCACCCAGCTCAACAAATCCTGCTTTGTGCTTTCTTCTCCCTCCCATGTTGTGCTCCAAGCACTGCCCCACTCAAGGATGGGTGAGGGTCCCTGTGCCTTCCACAAACTCTCTCTCCTTGGCTTCCCATCCCCAGGGAGAATCACTTGCTGAAACCCTCTGGATTCAGGAGCCCCAGCTCCCCATTTACTCTCCAGTGCTGAGTTCAGACCCTGTAGGACTTTGAGCCCAAAGCACAAAGGGTGCTTCTGAAACCACAGCTCTGCAGAAACCTCCTGACAGCACCAAGAGGGACCAGTCTGGATGTGACTGATGCTGGGAAACCTGTCTGGCTCCAGCAGAGATGCCCTCCCAGTTCCAGCCTGGCATCTTGATCCCAGTCAAGGAAACCCCCAGCCCCTCCAGGCACATCTGAATCCAAACTCAGCACCTCTCAGTTCCTCCACAACACCCTGCAAAGACTTTCCTCAGCAATCCCCAGCCCTTCCTGGCATCCCCCAGTCCATTCCCAGCACTCCCAGTTCCTCCCCAGCATCCCACCAGCAGCCCATCATCCTTCATTCATACCTGCCATGCCCCAGTCCAACCCCAGCACTGGTGGCACCAGCAAAACACATCCTCTGGGCACCAGTTGAAGCCAGGACCAGTTCTGGGCCATCCTTTCCACTCATTTATCTCCATCCCTGTGTCTCACAGAGTGAGTCTCCAGGGCTCCTGTGCTGGGTCACAACTTCCCCAGGGAACCAGAGATGGTGGACTTTGACCATGCAAGGCATCCTGAGCAAAGAACAGCACCCTAGGGACCCTCAATTTCCCTGGCTGCTCTCCAATCCCCCAAAACTTCATGCCATATAAGTTCCATGCATCCTGTGGGGAGCATCCCTTGGAGAGGCAGTCAGCAGCACCAGATCTCAATGCTTTCTTTCCTCTTGCCTTTCAGCAAATAAAAGCCTGCTCCTCCCCTTCCCCTCCAGATTTCCAGCACCCTGGAGCTGTTTTTCCCAGCACAAACCCAGGCACTCCTCAGCCAGCACCTAGACACTCAGTCCCTGCAAGCAGCTGGGAGAAAAAGGACAATTAACACCGAGACTTAAAGCAAACGAGCGGGGGAAGCAGCCACTGTGTGGTCAGGCATTGGCTTCTGCAAAAACTAATTGCTGCCAGCAGAAATCAACACCAATAAAGTAAATTATGTTGAATCCCACATAAATACATGACTTTCTAGTGCCTTGACCTGGGGAGGTACAGCAGAGCCAGTGCTTCCCTGGGGCATCTCCTGATGCCAGACAACTCCTGGCTGGGCTGTCCACCAGCAGTGCCCACCCCATGTCCCTGCCACTGTCCCCCTCTGACTCTTCAGCCACCCCAGACAAGGAGCTGCTGGCCTTGGATTTGACCCTGAGCCACCAAAACTCCAAGCACAACAAGGATTTCATGGCAATATTATCTCTGAGTGGGAAAAGCATCATGCCTGGCTGGTGGGCAGCGCTTCACCTGGCGTGGGGACAGCGGGAGCAAGGATGCATCTCCAGAGGCACGGCGTGTCTGCCTTGAGGACCCTCTTGCCTACCCTTCCTGCCCAAAACACCCCTTTCACCCCATCCCTGGCCACCCCTCCCTGCAGTCTGCCCATTAATATTTAGTCACTCTTTAATTACCAACACTGATTCCCCCGATTTCTCCTTGCTCCAGCCTAAAAATCACCTCCTGGCTGAGTGCAGGAGAGGGAGACATGAGGACCCAGCCAAGGCCGTCCCGCGCCGGCAGCGTTAACTCCCACGGGTGGGTCTGCCCCGCATCCCACACGGCTGTGGGGTCAGTGCCTGGCTCCATCCCGGTCTTGCCACAGCTCCCTGTGGTGCCGCTGCTCCTCCTGGTACCCGTGGGAAAAGTCCAGATCCTCCAGCCCCACAAACCCAGAGGGTGAGGTGGGCGAGGTGGGCGAGGTTGGCGAGGGGAGATTCAACCACACATCTCGGATAAAGCACTGAGGATCCACTGATGTGCCAGAGGGAGGGGGAAGCTCCTCGAGTGTCATCCAGGAAAGCTCTGGAAGCGCCGGGCATTGCAATCCAGGCTGGATGCTGGTCCAAGGACTGTGCCATCCGCAGCTTCTGCCGCCACCTGGGCTGTGCTGGCCCCCACATCCCCAGGGACACACCATCCAGCGCTCCACAACCGGGATCTGCAGAGCCCAAACGGAGCTGCGGATCCTTCCCGGTGCCTTTCTCGCAGGCAAAGGAGCAAAACATCAAATATTTATATCCTCAAATCGCTGCTCAGATCCCTTGGGGAGACAACTCCGACTGCAACATCCAGCGAGACACGGCGAGACGGCCCCGCCGGCGCCTCCTCCAGCGCTCCCCGGGCTGGTCCTGCCGGTGGGTGACACGGTGTGACAGTCCCCGTGCCCCAAACCTGCACCTAAAGGTAGCGATGCCCACCCAGCAGTCCCAGTGCCAGGGCTCAGCCCCTGGCAGCTTGCCCACCTTCGGCCGAGCCAGGCTGGAAAAAAGCAGGATGACACAGGCAGGGAAGGCTGGTCCAGCTCTCCATCATCCTTCTGCCCACAGCTGGGAAAACTGAAGGAATCGAAGCAAAATGGGGGACAGAGTTTTAAAGGCAAAACCCCCTCTTCTCCTCATCTCCTGCCCTTCTCCCAGCTGCGAGCTCTCTGTGTCTCCAGCATGGGATGTACGAAGCCCTTTGCTCCTGGCACATCCCTCCCCAGGGTCGCATCCTGACCGGGCTTTGATCCTGATTTAGAAACCATGGAGAAGCCCCTGCAGAGCGGAGAGCCCTGAGGCTGCTGGAGCGGGGACAAAACCTTCAGCCCGCTCCATGAATATTCCAGTTTGCCAGCGCTGCCGCCTTGTGAGGAGGATAAAAATATCCCCAAGGCTGCGGGGATGCTGCCGGCACCGGCGGCAGGGCCAAAATTCCCAGGGGGGTCTGCTGGCAGCCAGTCACTGGCACCCCAAAGTGCAGATGGGGAGCCCAGCTATTTAAAGGGTGTTGTTCCCTCCAGCAAATCCCAGCGGAAGAAATCCCAGGTGGTGCTTCCATTCCCTCTGTCCTTATTTTGTGCAGGCCGAATAAAATGTCCTTATTTCTTGCCGAATATTCTTGCTGCACCAAGAATAAACCCTTGATGTTTAAGGGCTTTGTACTGATGTGCAAGTCCTGGTGCTGGGAAAAACATCTGCCCTAAGAGCCACCAAAGTGCCATCCAGACCAAAATGCCACAGCTTTGCCCCCGGAATGGGGATATAGTGTGGGATGTTCAGGAAGGACTAGGAGGAAAAATCCAACCCCTCCAAGCTGCTGCCATGATTCCTGATGTCCTCCCTGCCCACTGTGCCCTCTGGGAACCCAGCTGTGCCATTCTGGCTGCAAGCGCCTGTTTTAATCCCCATGGGGAAAAAACTCCATATTGAGCCAATTCTGGAAAAATTCACAGGACTGTTTGGGTCACTGGAGTGGGTGGCAACACCCTGGTGCCATCACCTCGGAGCCAGGGTGGAGCTCCCACCAGCTCAGTCCCCGATGGGATGGATACATAAACACAAATAAAAATAAAAGCACTTTGCAGGAAACATCCTCAGAATGTTTTACAGCCACTTATTGATTTCTCTTCTCTTCCCTTTTTCCAGCCCACGGAGATAAATATTATGGCCCTTTTCAGACTGGGCACAACAATTCTCACCAAGATCGGGTATCAAGCACAGGGCTCTTTCTATTAGTGAAGTGACTAAAATAAAATAAAACAAAGCAAAACAAAGTAAAATAAAATAAAATAACATTAAACTGAAATGAAATAAAATAATAAAATAAAAAGAACTACTGTGCTCAGGGCCCAGCAGAGCGTGGGGATGCTCCGGCTCATCCTGTCACATCCCAGCACCTGCAGGGGCTGCTGCTCTCCCCAGCGGGGACAGGAGGTCCCCACTGGTCCCCTAACACTGATCTTGACCCTACTCTGACCCTAAACCCAGTTCTAATCCCTGTGCTGATCCTGACCTTAACGTTGACTCCAAACCTAATCCTGACCCTTACCCTTACCTTATCCTAACTATAACCCTGACCCTAACATTAACCTTGACTCTAACTCTAATCCTGACCCAAACCCTGATTTTGACCCTTACCTTAATCCTGACCCTGACCTTGACCCCAGCATGAACCCTGACCCATGTGGGTGACCCCTGTCCCTCAGGACCATCCCTGCAGATGGTCCCTCACTCCCCCCACCCCAGTGCCAGCTGCAGCCACCCCAGGGACAAAGGGCTGCTCCTGCCTGTCCCCTTCTGGCATCTGACAGACCCATAGAAAGGGTTTTCCCTTCAGCTGCCCATTTTCTTCCATTTTTTTCAGGAAATTGCACCACCAAAAGCAGGAAAAGCCACCAGGAGTTGAGACTTGGCTTTGCAGGGTGGCTGGGCAGATGTCCCTGCTGTCCCCAGTGTCCCCCCAGCCTACCCTGCTGTGTTGGTGGGGGAACCAGTGGGATCTTCTGGGACTGCTGGGATAGGTGACACAAAGGCACCAGCTGGATGACACCACTGCCCCCAAGGCTCCCATCTCCCCCAAGAGACAACCTCCACATGAGCACAGACCCCAGCCCCAGGACAGCATCCACCCTGGTTGTCCCCAGACTCAGGGGCACTGGCACTGCAGGGTGACAGTGGCCCACTGGGGTTTGGTGACAAGCAGGAGGGGCCACTCCTCAGACCCTCGAGAGTTATGGTGCATGTACCCCAGCGAGCCTTTCCCAGGGGAGACAAAACACCAGGGTTCTATTACTATTCTTTATTTCCACTTATTATTCCTTATTTCCACTTATTATTCCTTATTTCCATTTATTATTCCTTATTTCTATTAATTATTCCTCATTTCCATTAATTATTCCTCATTTGCAAGTATTATTCACGTTTGCATGTATTATTCCCTTACTTCCTTTTATTATTCCCTACTTTCCTTAATCTATTATTCCTTAATCCTATCTATTATTCCTGATTTCCAGCTGTCTGGAGAGGTCTGCTCAGGACTGCACAGTGGGAAGAGGGATAAACATCAGCCATCGTGCTCGAGATGGGGACCGGTGGCTGAGGAAGAGGATGGTCCCCGAGCTGCCGCTGAGCCCCGAGGAGGATCCAGCCGCCCCATCCCAGCAAAGAGGGAGCCACATTCCCCACATTCATCCCAGCCTGGAGGATCTGGCGGCAGGGGCAGCTCTGCGGGCAGCCGACGAGCCGGGTACCACCGGAGCCTCCCAGTGCCCGTCACGAGCCGGCGCCGCAGGGAGCCCTAAGAGGATTAGGGGTTTAGCAGCCCCCGGGCCGCCGGCCCCGTTCCCTGGGCTGGGGAGAGCCGGCGCTGCCCCCGCGCTCCCGGGGGATGCGGGAAGGAGGATGCTCCTCGCCCTGTCAGCGGCACCATTTTGAGGCCGGGCGTGCGCGGTGCCCACGGCTCCCCGCGGGGGTGGGGGGACACGGGGACACCCCTCCCGTGCGCGGGGCAGATGTGCCAAACCTCCTCGGAGACACGGCAAACCTCCTCGTGGGGAGGGGGGGCCCGGAGAGCGAACCTGGAGAAAATCACACGCTCTGTCCCCAATCCAGCCTCCTCCTGCTGCTCCCCCGAGGGAGGCGAGCGCTGGTCCCTCCGCGCTCCCGCACCACATTCCCACATGGTGATCCACGGGCCGTGTTCCCCGTGCCATGATCCCACACCACGCTCCTGCACTGCACTCTCTCACCACATTCCCTGTGCCATGTTCCCTGTGCCGTGACCCCACACCACGCTCCAGCACTGCACTCCCTCACCACATTCCCTGTGCCGTGATCCCACACCACGCTCCCACACCACATTCCCACACCGCGCTCCTGCCCCACGTTCCCACACTGCACTTCTGCACCAGGTTCCCACACCGTGCTCCCACACTGGATTCCTGGAGCGCGCTCCCAAACCACATTCCCTCCCCACGCTTCTTGCCCCACGCTCCTGCCCCTCTGCTGCTCCCGCACTGTTCCCGCATCGCGTTCCCACACCGGATTCCTTCAGCACGCTCCCAAATCACGTTCCCACACGTTCCTGCACGGCTGCCACAGCCCCACGGCGGTGCCCGCTGCCATCCCACCCCGTGCCATGTGCCAGCAGCGTGACCTCCAGCCTGGCAATGGACCCCGAGCCGGCGGGATGTCCCCCCAGTGCCACGGGGGGACAAGAGAGGGGGATGCAGGGGGTGCCAGCGGAAATCCCAAGCCCTCAGATCCGGAAGGGGATGCTGATCCCGACGCCCTGGCCGTGCCGGTGCCCCAGTGCCACCATGGGAAGGAAAAAATAAACAAATCCTCCTTCCCCTCCCTCCCCCCCTCACCCCCCGCTGCAAAATCCCCAGGAATTACACAACAGCCACCATCAAATCCCGGGCCTGGCCACGCTCCGGCGCACACGGGCACTGCCGTGGGCACAGCCCCTTCATCCACAGCCCGCTGCAGCCCTGGCCCCACAGCCAGCCGGGTGCCGGGGGGGCAGGACACTGGGGCACCCCACAGCATCAGGGGGTCTGGAGAGAGGGTGTTCCTGCAGCCTGGCCCTGGCACAGGGGGTGGGCAGGGCAGGGGCAGCCAGGGAGCAGTGGGCAAAGGGGGCAGGGAGTGGGACAGGGGTAAGGGGGGCAGCGGGGCAGGGGTTAACAAACAGGCAGGTTGCAGGCAGGGAATGGGCAGGGAATGGGCAGGGAGGAGGTGAGGAATGGGCACAGGGGCAGTGGGGCAGGCAGGGAGCAGGGAATGGGGCAGGCAGGGAGCAGGGTAGGCAGGGAGCAGGGAAAGGGGTAAGGTGAGGACAGAGGGTGTCAGGGTGCAGGCATGGAGCAGGCAGGATGCAGGCAGCAGTGTAGGGGGCACACAGGGTGCAGGAAGGCTGGGGGGCAGGCAGGGTGCAAGCTGAGGGATGGGGCAGTAGGATAAGCAAAGTGTGGACAGGAACAGGGGCAACAGGAAGAGGGCAGGGAGAAGGAAGGGTACAGGAAGGGAGATGGAGCAGTGGGGCAGGCAGGGAGCAGGGGAGCAGGCAGGGGTAGGGGGTGGTAGGGTATAGGCAGGGAGCAGGCACGGGAGCAGGCAAGCTGTGGGATTAGGGGCAGTGGGGCAAGCAGGGAGTGGGCATTGTGGAGCGGCATTAGGCAGGACACAGGTGGGTTGCAGAATCAGGGCAGTGGGGCAGGCAGGGAGTGGGCAGGGAACACAGTGTGCAGGTGGAGAGTGGGACGAGGGCAGTGAGGCTGGTAGAGCATGGACACGGAGCCAGGGCAGCAGGGCAGGCAGGGAGAGGGCAGGAGGCAGGGGCGTGGGGAGGGTGCAGGATCAGGTCAGTGGGACAGGCAGAGCACAGGCAAGGCTTGGGACTGGGGCAGTGGGGCAGGCAGGAATCAGGGAGGGTGTTGGATTGGGATAGCGGGGTAGGCAGGGAACGGGCAGGAGGCAGGCGGGGTGCTGGATCGGGGCGGTGGGGCAGGCAGGGATCGGGCAGGTGCGGGTGCGGCGGAGCAGGAGGGACGCAGGCAGGGTGCGTGATGGGGGCGGTGGGGAGGGCAGGGAGCAGGCAGGGTCCGTCCCCATCCCCATCCTCATCCTCAACCCCATCTCCATCCTCATCCTCAACCCCATCCCCAGCCCATCCCAGCCCCATCCCTTCCCAGCCCCATCCCATCCCTACCTGCCCACGGTCTGGTTGGCGAGCTGGCGCATGCGGTTGAATTGCTTCTTCATGGTGGCGGCGGTGCGGGCGGTGCGGGCGGGCAGCGGGGGCCGGGGCCGCGGGCCGCCCCTCCCGCATCCCCGCCCGGCACCGAGCCGGGCCGGGCCGAGCCGAGCCGAGCCGGGCCGAGCGGGCCCCGCCGCCCCTGCGCCGCTCCGCGCCTCCGCCTGCGCTCCGCGCCCCCCGCACCGCCCCGCACCGCCCCCGGCCGCGGCGGCGATGGGAAATGTAGTCCGGGGCCGCCCGCCCCGGCGGACTCCGCAGGGCGTGGGGGTGTCTTGGAGCGAGTCTGGAGCCGGGCATCCCCCCCGGCATTCCCTGATATCCCCCGACATCCCTGGGCGTGGCCCCAGCGTCCTCCCGGCATCCCTCAGCATCCCTTGACATGGCCTCGGCATCACCTGGCATCCCCCCCGGCATCCCTCTGGCATGCCCCAGCATCACCTGGCGTCCCCTTAGATCCCGTGACATGGCCTCAGCATCTCTCCAGCCTCCCCTGGCATCCCTTCACATCACCTCGGCATCCCTTGGCACGGCCCCAGCATCCCCCAAGGATCTCCTGGCATCCTTTGGCATCCCCCTGGAATTCCCCTAACACCCCCCAGCACCGCCCCAGCATCCCTTGGCGCGGCTCCAGCATCACTCCGGCACTCCGTGCCAACGCTCGGCTTCCTCCCGCGGCATCGCCCACCTCCGCTCCCTGGAGCCCCCGCGACTGGGGACACTCCGGGCTGGGGGGCAGGTTTAAACCGCACCTGGCTGGGCAGCGCCGGATGAGCCGGATTTGGACCCTGCTGCAGACCCGGGCAGGGCAGCAGGAGCCGGTCCCAGCTGGGGCTCCCTTCTGTCTGGCGGCTCAGTGCCCCCCAAGCTCTTCAGACCCCGGAAGGGGAGCTGGGGGGGCTGCTCCCGACCTGCCCAGGACACTGGGCCCCGAAAGGGCTGCTCTGCCCACGCTGTCGCTCCTGGCTTGAAGAACCCTTGACTGATTGAATTGCTGTGGAGCTTCTTGGTGTGGAATAAACAGAATTTGCAGCACTGGTGCCTGTGAGGATGTGAAACCTGCTTAGGAAAAAGCCCCAGTGGCAATCCCTGCGGGCAGCTTTATCCTCCTCATCCCAATCTCCCTGCCCTGCATCTGGATCCGCCCTCAGGGATGATCGGAGGCACAGTCCCACCCCGGCAGGGCTGTGTGAGTGGCTGCTCTCTCCCATGGCAGCAGCCAGGCTCAGGTAGGAGAGCACCAGGGCAGTCCCTGCACCGGGCTGTGAGCTCTGATTTGACTCCCAGACCTTTTCCATAGGTCCGTGTTTCTTCCTGCTAAAGCGGGGTCAGGAACTTGCTGTTGGATCCTGCAAAGCATCTGCTCCCTCTCCACCCCACCACCCTCATCCTGTCTTCCCATCTGAAAAACGGGGTTAGAAGGTGCTCCCAGGATTTTTACAGCCTGTTTTAGGACTAATGGGATTTTCCAATAGTCAGCAGTTCCCATGGGCTGTTGATCATCCCCCCAAAAAAGATGATGGGATGCTGCTATTTGGGTCAGTGCAAACAACCCCTGATGCAGCACTTCCCTGCCAGCTCCAGGATGATGCACCCTGGTGTGGGAGGTCAAGGACAGATGGGAGAACACCTGTGGTGGGGGTCTGGGCTGCTGGGGAGGGTGATCTGAGCTCAGAGCCCAGGGACCAGCAGTGAGGAGGATGCTCCAGAGCTCCTACAAGTGTCTGCTACTAAATTTAGCCATTGCCTGAGTGCGATTGGGAACCATGGGCTTGCTGTGATGGAGGGGAAGGTGGCCGAGCTCCTTGGCTTGGCTGGGACATACCTGGAGCAGCTCCAGCAGCAGCTCCAGCTCTGCTCAGCTGCTCCTGGGCACCTCCATCCAGAGGGATGGGGGTGAGGGATCTGGGCTCCTGTGGCAGGAACCCAAAGCCTCTGATGATGCCCAGTGTGGGGTCTTTCCCTGGGACTGTGCCCACGGGAGGCTGTGCCCAGGAGGGCCTTTCCTCCCTGTTGGTGCATCACACCCCACAGCCTGCCTTAGGATCCAGGAACATTTTGCAGCCAGGGCGCTCCTGGCATCTCCCCTGGCATCAGCTGGTGCAGCCTCAGCACTTCCTCTGCTTCATTTTCCACTCTTAATTGCACAGTTACTGCAGGATGGAAAAAGGAGACATTTTATGGGGTGTCTGAGGGTGGAGACAGGAATTTTGGTTCCTTTGAAGAGAGACAAAGAGCTGCATGGTTCAGAGCTGTGGTTCCCACCATGGGATCTTTGAGGCACTGTCAGGGAGATGGTGTACAACCTCCCAGTGGAGCAGGAAGGGTCACACTCCTGGGCACAACCTGGGAAAATCCCTGTAGGACACAGTAACAGTGCCCACCTTCTCCTGGCCCAAAAGGCAGCTTCAAAATACCACACTGGGCTTGAATCTTCTTGTCTTCACCAACACAGCGGTGCCAATAAGGTCAGTCTGAGCACCCCGACTTGCCTGTGGCTTTAATCCTCCCTCGTCATGCACACAGTGACAGAGCTGTCCCTGCCGCCCACCCCCAGCATCTCAGGGCCACTGAACCTCCAAGATCTGATAGCGTTGGCCCAGATGGGTCAAAGCAAATTATCATCAGAGCAGCCCATTTCAGTGGAAAACCATCTGACAGTCCAGAGCCCTGACGTGAGCTGGGCTGGCCCAGCCGTCCCCACCCGCAGGTGCAGCGCAGGCTCCTCCTGACCCACATCCCTCCCTCCCTCCGTGACCCGGCCTGCTCCTCAAACACGTCACCACCAGGTGTCACAGCCCACCCTGCCTCCTGTCAGGGTTTGGTGGGTGCTGTGGTGTGGAGGTACCAGGAGCCACAGCCCCGCTGTGCTGCCGACGCCCCGCGATGCTCTCCCAGCAGTGAGGAAGCTCTTGGCCTCCCCGCAGCTGATAAGCTCCCCGTGAAAGGGCTCTAATCACATTTCCCTGTTTGCTGTTCCAGGAGGCAGAGATAATGAGGGGCAGGAGGGAAGCGGTGCCTGCAACCCCTGCAGCAGGAAAACAGGAGGAAAGGGAGGCGAGGAGCTCGCAGTTGGGTGCCATGCCTTGTCCCTGGGTCGGTGGGCTCACTCACCTGCCCGGGTGAGCCTGTCCAAACCCAGCTGGCACCCACTGCCCTGTGACCACATCCCTGCTCTGTCCTGGCTGAGCTGCTGCTGGAGCACAAGCCCTCATCCTCTGCAGGATTCCATTCCATTTAATTCCATGCCACCACTCCCCAAGCACCAGGAGGCAACGGGCTCTCCACTCTCCCCTTTGTTAGTCCCGTGCAAGTGTAAATAATCATTTGGGTACCGGGAAGGAGCGAATTCCCAAGCAGCAGGGCTCGCTGCGATGCCCTGCCTGGGCACCTGCAGCATTTCTCTCCTCCCCATTCCCGCTTGGATTTGGCTGCAGCGCCTGGCACGTGGCCGTGCCCCCGGGAAGGGCAGCTCTGCTCCACCCGCCATCTGCTCCCCTGGCTCTGTGGTGCCCGTCCCACCGCGTGGCATATGGCACTGGAGCCGCCCCTTTTTGGACAAGTAAGGAGCGCTGATGCCGCTCGGGGCCGTGCTGGTGGCTCCCGGGAAGGGCCCCGCTCCCTCCTGCTCCCTCCCTGCCGCACAGACCCCGGGGTTAAATCCCCCGGGAGAGGGGACCTGGCTGATGGTGGAGGAGGTGGCCAGAGCCCCTCGTCCCCAACCCAAAGCCCTCAGGGTCAGCTGGGGGCATCACAAGGCACAGGGAACCCCACTCTGTGGGCTCCAAGCCCAAAACCCAGGACCTGGCGCCTCCTGCAGAACTGCAGAGGAAGGTGTTTCACTTCCAGCTGGAAACCCCAGCGGAGGAGCTCCCGATCCCCAGGGAACGTGTCCCATCCCCAGGGAGGCGGTGCCAGTGCCAAGTCACCAGCTCAGATCCCCGGGGTTCGTCTGTCCCACAGGTACCTGGGAGGGTGTGACCATCACTCCCCGTTGTGCCAAGTGCAAGTGCTGTCTGTCCCCAATCTTGGAATTAGCACATTCTAACGAGGTTTATGGCCCTGGTAAATACACACACAGGGAGCAAAGGAGCAGCATGCCCTGGGTGAGGATGTGGAGTGTTTGCAAGCAGAGGAGAAAGGAGGGATTCTTTTCTCCTCTCCATAACTATTGCAGGAAGGTGAACAGCAGGATGGGAAGGTTTCAGGGCAGTGCAGCTGTTCTAAGACAGGTGTTTTACGTCCTTTAGATGATGTAAACATTGTGCTGGGATGCCCATCTCACCAACAGGGAAAATGGGAGCATGGTAAGGCCCAGCTCATTTTCCAGGAGCACAGTGCAAGATTTGCCCTCTCCAAACATTGTTTAAAGATTGAGATGTGTTTATGGAGAAGTAGGAGCAGGATCCTGGCCTAGTAGGAGTGAGGGTTCAGGAGGAGCAGCAGGCTCTTTTCCTGGAGTGATACCGAGCATGGAATTGCACCCTTAGTCCATAATCCAGACCAACCACAAGCAGCACAAACAAAGAACACCCTGCTGCAGCCAGCCCTGCTCTCCAGGGAATTACAGGAGGGATAAATGAATGAATGCTGTGCACTTAAGCAAGTAGGGGCTGTATGGGAAGGGCCTGGTGCAGCTGTAAATCCACCACAGCCTCCCCCCACTCCTCACACTTGGCACACATCAGATGGGTGGTGTGGGGAAGCAGGAGGAGCATTAGAAATTAAAATGCTATCAGAAAGTTTAATCATATTTTTCAGTTCAATCACAAATGTCGTGCTGGAGATCATTCCCTGTGGTGGTGATGGATTTCCACCATAGGCGGTTCCTCCAGCCTGTCTGATTCCCAGGGTGGCAGCAGGGCTGTGCCTGTGGAGCAGGACCCAGCCAAGTGTTAACAGATATCTGGGCTGTCTCCACACCACAGAGACAGGTGACCTTCAGGGCATGTCCACCTTTGATGTGCATCCCTTTGGAGAGGGATGGATCCTGCAGGCACTGCAAACAGAGCTTCCATTCCTTTGCCTTCTGTGCAAACTCTGATTAATGGGCAGAAAGTCTGTCTCTCTTTTTCTTCCTGAATCCAAATGAAGTCTGACAGTTCCTGATTAACCATTGCCCTTCCCATGGCTGTTCCCAGCACTGGGATTGTGTTCTGCTCTGCTTTGCCCCACTGTCCACATCACCCACTGCTGCCACTGTGGGAAAATTAAAACCTCAGCAGACCAGAACCTGGTGTTTGATGACACTTATTGAATGAAAAAGAGAATTACTTCACCTTCCTCTTGAATTACATCTTCCTGCTTGGGAAGGTGGGACACAGGACCACCTGGGGAGTCTCACACCTGCAGCAGGACCTGTGCCCGCTGTCCCACAGGGCTCCCAGCACACTTTGGGATGTTTCATGGACCAGGAGACACGTGTTGGCACTGGAGAAAGCCTCACCCTCCTCCTGGGATGAGGAAGCCATGGAAAAACCTGGCCAGTCTGTCTGCTTGGTGTAACTGCCATGGGAAGATAGATGAGGGAAGGGGCTGGTGCTGCTCCAGTGCTGAGCCCCCAGAGGGTGCAGGGTCAGACCCAGAGGTACCTTAGAGCCCAGAGCCCCTTCTGCCAGGGCCATCACCAGGAGCTGAGCCCACAACATGACCATGGGATCCATCTCCAACCAGCCCCCACAACTCCACTGCTTTGCCCATCACAGCCACTGTTGATGTCCTACTGTGTTGACCCCGAGGTGGCCTCTGGTGACCACTGGCTCCTGGCTCATCATTGGCCACTGATGATGCCACGCTGGCCTCCAGGGATGTCCCCCTGGTCACCAATGACCCCAAGACGGTGGTTGTTGGCCCCAGGTTGGTTGTGGTTGATGCCAAGATGACCTCCTGTGGGCTTCTGGCTCTTCAGTGGCCACCACTGACCACGTTTTAGACTCAGTTGACCCCACCATGGTCACTGTTGACCCCAGATTGGCTGCTGTTCATGTCACACTGGTCACCGTTGACCCTGAGATGGTCGTGGTTGACCCAAGTTGGCCGCTGTTGACCTCCTGTTGGCTTCTGGCTCCTCATATGCCACTGATGATGCTTTGTTGGCCACTGCTTTGCCCACCTCCCACCAGGAGAAATCCCTGGGACCAAACAAAACATGCTTCATTACTGAGACAAATCAAACCGTGCCTCTCGCACACACCGGGACAGGTCAGGGTTGGTCAGTGGTGTAAAACTGGATTTTCTTGAGGCATCCCACAACAAAGCCCAGAAAGGGCCCCCAGGAGTGTGACAGGGGCTTTAACATCACACTGCCATGGAGCTACAGCGCAATGAGAGGGGCTGACAGTGATGACAAATGACATCATTACGGCCAGGCTCCGATGCAGCGAGTCCTGCTGCATTATTAAGAGCAACCAAAAATACTCCCAGCTTAGTCATGAGCTGGTCTGGGCCACTCACTGAGAGGCTGCTGGGGTTGCCTCACCCTGGGCTGGCAGAGGGGAAAAGGGGAGAGCTGAAATGCTTTGCAGGGGTGTTTACTCATCCTTCATTCCCTGTGGAAGAGGCCCCCGGGTGAGCGGAGCACCTTGGAGACTTTGGGATGCTGAGGGGGAAAATGGCATTAGGACAAAATTAATTGCCTTAGAGGACGTGTAACAGCTTAGCCTAAGCCAGCAGGGCTGAAGCAAAGCACAGGATCAGGGAAACCTGTGGGTGTAGCTTTGCTTCACACCCAGGGTGGAATCCGGGAATCAGCTGGAAAATTGGCTTTGATGCGAAAGGCGCAAGAAGAAAGGCAGGGAGGTTGGGTGGCCTTTCCATGTGGGTTTGTAGCAGACCCTGCTCTGCTATTTTCATTTTTGGGGCAGAAAGGTCAATTTCTACCTTCCCCTTTTTTTTCCTGCACACTTAAGAGGAGACATTACACCAACGCTATATTTTGGGTCTTTTGGTTCAATTAATTTTATGTATTATGAAGAGAAACTCAAAGCAAAGTTCCATCAAGCAGTTCAAGAACACAAATTCATCATCCCTGGGAGTTGTTTCTTGTTATATTTCCTGTCTGGTGGCCTGGACTCAAAAATTCCAGGGTGATGTATTTGTTTCCTCTATTTTATTAATAAAATATAAACAAATAAAATACATTTATATTAATAAATGGTTAATATAAATATTATATATTACTAACAGTAATAATTTTATAAAATGCAAACCACATAAATGCATATATCTGTGAACCTCTTCTATATAGTATATTTCATAATGTAATACAAAACACAACATAATATACAAATATATAGAAGTATAAATATAATAAAATATAATAACCCTTTTTTAATTGTTTAATTAGAGACATTTACCTTTCAATAAACATGCTGTGGCAAAGAGTGTTGCCCTGAAATGCCATCGGTGTCCAGGCAGTGGGCACAGGCTCTGCCTGAGCTCACCCACAGAAGTGGGAATTTTCCAATGGATTTAAACTTTGCAGCTCAAATTAATCCCCAGGGCTGTTTCTTTTCCTGTTGTTTGAGTGATTTCTTTGTATTGTTTGGCTGCCATGGAAAAAAAAAAAACAACAAAACAGCAGTGTCAGTCAGTGAGAGGCTGCTCTCACCCCCCTGCCAAAATCGCAGTCACCCCACGAGCAACTCCACTTGCAGGCAACCAAGCCAAGAATTTGGAGCAATCCATGGGAAGAGCAGGGATGGGATGGGGTGGGATGGGATAAACAAATGAGTCACAGTGATCTCCTGGCCTCAGCTATGGGGCTCCTGGCCCTGCTGTGGGTTGCCCCTCCAGCCATCACAACCCCCTCTCCCCATTTCCCTTTGGGATCCCAGATCCCTTTGGCTGAGTGTGTTTGCAGAGCTGGTGGGGGCAGGAACCCCTCTGGCCACCAGCAGGGAAAATCAAAATATTGGAACAGAGACATCCCAGGGCTTGGAGGTCCATTGACAGTCACTCTTTTGGTGATTTGAGAGAGGTTTGGTGTAGAGGTGTCAGGAATCACACCATGGATGTGGGACAGATCCCCAAGAGCCTGGTTGGGATGAGCCCAGCTGGTGGCATCAAAATCCCTGGCCTGACACCTGCAAACTGCCCCTCTATGTGGCCAAAACTGGATGCAGGTGCAGAGGTGCTGGCTGCTCCTGTCAGGGGTGCTCAAACACATCCTGGCCACTCATCCTGCAGCTGGACTGGGAGCTGCTCTGCTCTGGGGGGGTGCTACTGGCTCCTCTCCACCAGCACCATTTAATTCCCTCTGCTGAGGGTCTCCCTCCTCTGCAGGGACTAGCATGGACCCAAACCTCCACCCTCTTTTCCTCCAGCACTCTCCTGCAGGAGGAATCTCATCTTTTGCTGGGAATTGGCTTGTGACCAGCTCGTTCTGCCAAGAGCTGTGAGCGCTCTCGGCCAGAGGTGTGGTGGCTGAGCCCGTGCCAGATGTGCTCGTGTGCAGCCAGATGTGCTGGTGCTCAGAGCAAGGCACAAATTGGAGAAGCCCTGAAGAGGCCAGAGGAGCCGTGGGAGGAGTTAACTGCACACCTGAACAACCACAACACCTTGGGTTGATGTTCCTCCAAACCCCAAGTAGAGCCTCAAAATCCTTCTGGGAAAAAAATGTGGGTTTCCTATTTTTTGATCTATTTTCCACCAGAAAGGAGTTTAATGGGAAATTGTCGCCCAGCAGGCATGTGGCCAGCCATAGTGCCACTCCCTTGGTCTCTGTTTGCTAGAACGTCCCCTCCTGGGTCGCTGCACTGGAGGCAAGGCAGGGACAAACCGGGCAGCGACTGGAGGGGACATGCAAGGCTTGGTCAGGGCAATGACAGCTTCTTCCATCAAGTAAAAAGTGTCTCGGTGACCCGGGATTGCTCCCGAGGGGTTTCCCAAAGCTCCCAGCACGCCGGGACAGTTCCCTGAGAGCTGTCACGGCACGGCGGGGGACAGGGGTGTCCTTCATTTGCGAGAGCCAGAGCCGAAATTGCGAGTCTGCCTCCCAAAACTGAACACGGATGAAGATTCCTCCCAGAAAAGGGGTACCAGGACACAAAGGTCTTGCTGCCCGAGGAGTGCTCCGGGTGGCCCCTCAGCTCCACCTGAGACCACAAGGCTTTGAGGTTTCTTTCCTGGGGGAAAGGGTTGCCCTGTCCTGCCTTGCCTGCCGGACCCCATCCCGAGGGGCTGCCGTCACCCCAGCATCCGCTCCGGTACCCCAAAATCCCCGTCAGCCCCACATTCCCGGTCAGCCCGACACCCGCCGTCACCAGCCTGATCAGCGGGCTCTGCCCGCGGGCTGCGCGGCTCTTAGCAGCAATACGGCGGCGGTTGGATATTTACGGTAACTGTCGCCGAGCAGCCCCGACGCGGCGGGGACAGGAGGGGACCCCGGGCAGGTGAGCGGCACCCAGCCGGGGCTCCGAGGCCACCATAGGGGGCCGGGGGGTGGCTCGATGCCGTGGGGGTCCCCCCCGAGGGACTGCAGGGGCTGTGCGGGGTCCCCCCGAGCTCCGAACCCCTCTTGGTACCCGCGGCTGAGACTCGCGGGGGGCTGAGCTGAACAGCAGATGACCTGCTCGGCTGCAGGGTGACCGGGGACCCTCTGAGGGGTGTTGGAGTGTGGCAAGGATGCTTGAGGTGTCGGCAAACAGCAGCAGGAATCACGAACGTGAGCGGGGCTTTAGCTGTGTTTAACTTTCCGTTGTCCTGGGGACAACAGAGACATTAGTCCCCCTTTCTTTTCTTCTGCAGTGTCGTAGCTCTAGCCGTGTTTTTACTGAAGGAAATCTTATGGCTAAAGGAGGAGAAGGTTTTCCAGTCTTTTCAGTAAAGCAGTGTTATGTCCTTGCAGGAGGTGGTTTTGGTGTGTCCCCTTAGAGCCTGGGACAGTCACCCTCCCATGCTACAGGGAGATGTGGAGGAGATAAAGTGCCTTGGGATAGTAAAGAGAAAAGTGCTGCACTTCATCCCCACCAAGCTCATCCAGAGTCTCCTGTGGCCTCCCTGATCCCCTGATGTTTCCATCTGTGGAGAGCCCTCAGCACTCTCCAAAGCAGGGGAGAGAGGGAAGAGTTGTCATCCTGTCCCTCACACCCCAACCTGGAGTGTTGTCAGCATTTTCCTCTGGTTAATACAGCACCAAAGTAACAAGCAGAAGACTCAGACTAACACCAACCAACTCCTGCAGGGCTTCACTGACAACAGTGCTGTGAAGGGCCACCAAAACCCAGGCACTTATAGGACTGTGAATTCCCCTGTCTGCCAGGTGGTCCCTCACCAGGAGCGTGCTCCCAGCCCCGAAACGCCGAGTTCAGGAGGGTCCTGGTGCAGAGGACAACTCACCTGTGTTTTTAGCTGATGAAGATGTCACCATGGTTCCTGCATCTCTCCAGCCACACTCTGAAGTCAGCCAGGGCCAGGACTTCACTCGCTGCCTGCCCCTCCAGCTGTCCATGTACATCCTGGGTAAAGCTGCTCTGATTTTCCGAGGGTGGTTTCCCCTGAGGGCAAGGAATGGTCTGCAGCGTGGACAGGGGTTAGCCAATCTGTCCCTTTAATTTCTCAGGGTTTTTGGATGAGAAATCCCTCAGTGCATGCTCTGATGTGAACCGTCACTGGGCTTTTCTGGCTGAAGGAGTCAAAGAGGAACGTGAGTGTCGAGCGACAGTACAGCAGGATTTCCTGCAGCTGAAGGTATGGCACCTGTGCTCCTGCCAGGTTTATGCTCTTCAAAAAGAGGGTGTTTTGCTGCTGCCTAAGACTTTACATGGAGATACTTGTGCTAGAGGCTGCCTCCCGACTCTGCCAGTCTCCATCTGCAGAGCAAAACCAGGTTACCTGTTCACACTGTCTCAAGTAAGCACAAGAGAACAGCTTTTACTGGCCTTTAGAGAGCCTGTGACTCCAAAAATGGATCAAAACATTCTTGTAATCAAGAAAGCAGAGTTTGGTCACAGTGAAAATACTGGACTTCTGAGACCAGTGGAAATTGGGGAGAGCTACAACAGCTCCCTGAGGCAGCTCAGAAATGAGCTTTATTTGCTCCAGAAAGGGCAATGGAAATGCAGTCTCTTTGTGAGGAGTGGGAGGTGGTGGTTGGGACACAGGAGAGCAAAACTTGTAGTTAGCAGGACCTGCTGTACACTGAGAGAGGGGTAAAGGTACATCCCCCACGAGACAATTTGGAGCCTTTGCGTGCTTTGATCTGTGGAGCGAGCACAGAACCTCAGCTCTGTGCTAACCTTCAAAGAAGGCTCCATGGAAAGTTTCACATGCTCAAAATCAACCTTAAATGCTGACCAAGGTGTTTTGAGAACCTCTCATCTCAGTGGGTTTGGGTTCAGAACTGAGTGCCCACCAAAGATGAGATGTGCTCGAAATCTTGCTGCTTATTGAAAGCTTAAGACCAGAGTTTGGGAAAAAACCTAAAGAGCAATTACTTTTCACAAGAAGTTAAATCTTAGATAGACAAAGTCATAAGTACAAGGCAGTCTCAAACAACAACAAGGCAGAGTGTGCAGCTCAGCTCTGAGTGTAACTTCAGCATCCCATGGACCTGCTGAAGCATCAGCACATGAGCAGCTTCCCTTGTGTGCTCTGCAGTAACTGTTGCCTCAACTTTTTCATTCCAGGAGTTGTGCCCTAGAAAAACCATTCCAAACTATGCTAAAAAAGTCAGTGTGCAAATTCCACTGTTAAATGAAGAGGGCGATGTCATCGAAGAGAAAAACAACAACCAGAGACGCAAATCGAAGGTATGCTGGAAGCTGTTTGCCCTCCGTGGATCCTGCACTGGAGGATTTGGGGAGGAAGAAGGACATGCCTAGGAAGACAGGACAGTGCATTTGGAGTTGCTTTACTCTTCTCCCACTCCTGCTTCTGTGCTTCTGGCCTTCCCCATCATGAAGGGATTGCTCAGTACCTTCTCACAAGGGAGGGAGCCTGCATTCCCAAACTCCTCCCTCATCCTCGCCCACCCCCAGTTGCACACAAATCCCTGAGGCCAGGGGTACTGCCAAGCCTGGGCCTTCTTCCCACAAAATAAAGGATGCAGCTCTCAGGGCTTTGATTTTTGCCATGGAACATGGCATGGGAACAGCCCTTGGCTAACCAAGGACTTCCTGCACTCTGGGTGTTCCTCAGCAACCCTGTGTGTCTCTGTTGGGCTCATCCCTGTAGTGGGGACCAGGATGTTCAATTCTTTGGAATAAAGCTGCGTTTCTCCCTCCCTCAGTTACTTTTCCCTCTTTTTCTTTCCATCAGACAGAGGAAGTCAGCCTGCAGGCAGCCTATCGTAACCTGAAAACCGACAGCATCCAGCTGGAAGAGAGAAATGTCTTCTGTGGCTCCTACAACACCCGTGTCCTCATGGCCCAGTGAGTAGACTGCTCAGCTGTGGGGCCAAACAGCAGCTCTAGAAACTCTGTCCATCTCCCTGGGATCCTTCTATGAGAATGCACGGCTGGAGAAGGGTGTCTCAGCATCGTTATTAAGGAATCTCCATGTCAAATCCATTATTTTAATAAAGGTACCAAGAGAAGCTATTTTTAAAGGCATAAGGGCTAGCAATCCATGGTGTATCACAAGGGCTATGGGGCTGGGAGGAGCCCTCTCCCCTCTTTAATCCCACCCTCCTGATAGAAAGTTGGGTGTGCAGAACTAGGACGGTGGTTGTGGTGCCCTGCAAAGGATTCACCCTCTTTTGCCCATCAGATTGCTCAGCTGAGCACCAGAGCACTGCCTGTGTCAGCCTCAGAGCTGTTGTGCCTTGCAGATGGCTAAAGCTCACCTCAATCACTGTTTCTTGGGCAGGTCAGACAGGAGAAGAATGATCCACTACAGTGGTGGGAGCTTGGTGGCCGTTGCCTCTGCCAACCAACAAGTGAGGCTGCTCAGGGTGCCAGGAGGGAAAGAGGTGTCTGATCTGCTCTATGGCCACCCTGGGAGCACCAGAGCTCTCCACCTCAGTGAGGAGAAAGGGCTCCTGCTCACTGCAGGCTTTGACCTCAGCATCAGGTGAGCTGGGGCTGTGCCATGGGATACCAGCCCCTTGGCAAATCCAGGGAGAGTGCAAGTACAGGGGTAAAAATTTAATACTAAGCCTGACTTGAGCGTTCCAAATTCTCTGACACCTCAGTGGAACAACTCCTGGTTTTAACCTTGGTGGGGGGTGGAGAAGAGTTGGGCACGTTAAGTATTAGATAATCATCACAGAATCATGGAATGGTTTGGGTTGAAAAGGACTTTTAGAGGCCATTCAGTCCAACCCCCCTACCATGGGCAGGGACACCTTCCACTAGCCCAGGTTGCTCCAAGCCCTGTCTAATCTGTCCTTAGACACTTCCAGGGATGGAGCATCTACCAACTCCCTGGGCAATCTTAGACATGGCATTTACAACCTCTCTGAGCATCTTATTAATGAACAAGATGAATAAGCCACCAATTAAACTGATCACTGTCTTCCCTCTTCGGTTGCTGCCTCGTAGATGCTGGGATATACACAGTGGTGCCTGTGTGAAAACCTTTAATGGTCACTATGGGACAATCACCTGCTTGGATTTACACCAAGAGCAGTTGGTGTCAGGAGGTGGAGATGGGATGGTGAAAGGTGAGAGCCAAGACCAGGAGCTTTCAGCTCAAGGCCAACAGTGGAGGGTAATGGGAGCTGTGCTGAGTGTGAGTGTGGAAGGAAGTGTGTCAGCCAGAGGGTGAATTTTAGTGTCCCATATCTTTGCTTCTAGAAGAGCCAATGCTGAGACACCCAGTCTCTAGCTGTCTTTCTGACTAATTCTCATCAATTCTGCTTTCATTCTCTCTTAATGGCTTTGTGGCTACAATGCCAACCCAACTCCTGGGCAAGTGCTATCAACTTCCAGCTTTGCCAGAGGTTTCCTTGTAGAATAAGGATGAACAAGATGTGCTATTTTCTGCACTTTACATTCAATTCTTTTGCCACAAAATTATCCTTTTCAAGTCAACACTGGGCTCCACGCAGAGCTGCAGGGACAAGGTGTGACTGTAATTCCAGTAGTATCTTTGAATTCATGTTGTGCTCAGCAAAACTCATCATTTGGGCAGATGTATTTTTAATATTTCTCTCCTTTGCCCCTAACAGTGTGGAGCCTGAAGAGTGGGAAGTGCCTCAACACTCTGATGCACAGGACTGCTGTCTGGGCAGTGAAAATGGACGGGACCCACGTGGTCAGTGGGTGTCAGCAAGGGCTGGTGAAGGTCTGGTGTGCTGACACAGGTGCTCTGATCAAGGTGAGTTGCTTCTTAGGGGGATAATTTTGTGCTAAATGATCAAAAATCTGTGCTGGTTTATCGTAAGTTTTATTGCTTTTGTCAGAGATTTTCTGAAAAACAAAATGACCCCCCAAAACAATCCCAAAAGAAGTCTTAACCAATAAAAGAGATGACAAATAATTTCAGAACTGACTTTCCAACAGCTGTTGATTTTAAGGCAGGTTTGATTTGCCTTGTTTCACACCCATGATTATTCATTCTCTCTAGAGATGTTCATCTCTGCTCTGGTACAAACATTCAGAACCTGAGAAGAGGGTGGGAGGGCTCGACTGACTTGTGGCTGGAGGTATTAAAATGTGGAGGTATCAAAATGTGGAGGCCCAAAATATGAAACCTGGTCTCAGAACCAGTTTATAAAGCTGAAGCAGCGGAGTAACTGCTCAGCACTGCAAGGCTGGAGGCCAGAGTCCATAAATCACCTTATCAGGCATCCAGAATTACAGAATCACGGAGTCAGTGAGGTTGGAAAAGACCTCTGAGATCATCAACTCCAACCTGTGACCCAACACCACCTTGTCACCGAGGCCATGGCACTGATGCCACATCCAGGCTCTGCTTAAACACTCCAGGGATGGGGACTCCACCCCCTCCCTGGCATTATGGCCATCAGCATTAGTCCATACCTCTGAAAGGAGTGAAGCTCTTTACCTGTGGGGAAGAGGGTTGAAAATTCAGAGATATCCCAGAGATCTCAGATATCCCATCTCCAGCCTGGCTGTTGCAATCTGAGCTCAGCTGGAGATGGGATATCTGAGATATTGTTCCTGGGATCACAAAGGTCTCGGTGCAGTAACATCTGTTTATCACACATAATAAAGATGCAGAATGGATGTTAATTCCATGCTAGTAGCTCATCATCAGCAACAAGCTCAGAATGTTCCTTTTAAGTGACCATAAAACTAACACAGCCATCCAGAGGGTGCATTGCTGCAGTACCACCCAACAAAACAATACATTATAGGGCTGGTGTCCTGAATGCCATCAGGTACTTCAGCAGCTTTGCTGACAGTGTTTCACCTGTTTCTTTTACTTTGCAGACATTAGAGAAGCACCAAGGCCCAGTGAGCTGCTTGTCCTTTGATCAGTGGCACCTCCTCTCAGGAGGCAGCGATGGATTTGTCCTGGGATGGAGCATGCTGGGAAAACTCAGGAAACGCCTAATGGCTTTCTTCCATCCTAAGTAGGAAGCAGATGTGTTTCAAGTTGTATTCAACAGTGTACTAAACCTGTAAGGAAAATGCATCCCTTACAGGAAAAGAAAATGCCTCAGCTGTCAGTCTTAGTGTTTGAAATATCCTCCTTTTCAACAATTTTCATCCTAAAGGCTGTGCCAGGCACCACAACCCGAAATGCAAATCCACAAGCACTTGTTCACAAACAGGGATGACTAAAGACTGAGGGTGCACAGTCCAGTATTCCAAGGATCCCAACCCATGAGCCACAGGGTATCACACTGCCCGGATAGGAACAGACTCTGTCTGTGTTGGAGGTGGCCCAGTTTCATGCTGAACCTGACCATCTGTATGCTCTGCCATTTTCTGATACTTCCATTGTATATAGAACTGTGAAAACTGTAGAGTGATAGACTGTTTTCATTGACTTTCCTCCATAGAACTGGAATTTGAAATGCAGCAGATGGGCAGAACCAGGCTGGTTGCTATGGGGAGCTCAGAATCACAGAATGACAGAATGGTTTGGGTTGGAAGGGCCCTTAAAGATCATCTCCTTCCACCCCCCTGCTGGGGACAGCGACACCTTCCAGGAGAAGGATGCACTGGCCTGGTTGATTTGGATCTGGAGTAATTCTGAAGGACTTCTCTGTTAGAGCTTTTGACTATGTTGATGAGCTCCTCAGTTCAGCCTGTTGATGGAGCCAGACCTTTGCATCTCCTCCAGGACAAAATGAGAGTTGCCCGTGTCCCCTCGTGAAAACACCAGGAATGTGCCAACACTTACCTGCTGTGTTTTCAGGGAAGTTCTGGCTGTGGAGTTCCTCTACCTCAGAGTCATCAGTGGCTGTGCTGATGGAAAGATCCGTGTCTTTAACTTCTTGACTGGAACCTGCCTGAACGTGCTGGTGGTCAACAGCAATGGGGACCCCGTGTCTTCTCTCCATGTGACAGAAAACAGGTTGGTGACAACAGCTGCCATCAGTCTCTGAACCACATTAGGTAGATTACAATGCAATTTAAGGAATTGTGTATTTTTCCTTCTCACAAATAACTTTTGAAGGGCTCTATTACTTATAATCTGGTTTTGTTCACAATGGCTGAAAAGAGATACAAATTGTTCATTAAGCAACATACCATTTCCTGCTTCTATACAACTTAAGGTATGGACCCAACTGCAAAGCTGAATTCATAACCCAAGTTTTTTAAGAGGTTGGAGAGTCAGGCCAAGGCCTGACAAAGACTCCTTGTCCTACAGCCTCTGTATATAAGCCAGTAATGGAAAATCTTTCCAGGTTCCTGCACCATTAGTCAAAGGTAGCTCCTAGCTTTTGTGGAAGCAATAGCTAAAACACTGGTGTGTTTTCAATGCTGGTTTGGTTACAACTCTAAAATACAGTAATAAATGGATATCTGTGAAGAAAACTAATTCTATCCCAACCAGACCCATCACACCCCTCCAATCTACACTGTGATGTCCCTGATGATATGATATTTCCAGTTTCTTGTAGGACTGCACTGATCAAGCTCAGTCCACTGCTGGCAATTTTCATCCTAACTTTTTTAAAAGTAATTTTGCCCCAGAGCTGAACGAAAAGAGCCCCAGAGAGTTCATAGAGAGTACAAGTTAAAAGTGCAGTGTCTGATTGATGGGGCTAATTGTGCTCCTTCCCTCGCCAAGGGATGGTTGTCTCAGATCTGCACAGCAACAAATGGGTCCCTCAAGCAGGAACTGCCGTGTCCGTGGCACTTGTGCTGTTAATGGCTCTTCCTTCCCTTCCCCAGGATGGTGATCAACTCCCCAGCCAGAGTGCTGATGTTCCAGTTCAAGGACGTCACGTGGGACTATTCCTTACCTGCCGACAGGGAGGTGAAGGTGAAGGAGAAGCAGCCCAAGGGGAAGTCGAGCAGATCCCCAACTCGGCAGCAGAAAATGAGGAGCCAGTCACCAAAAGGCCGTGGAGCATCCAAATGTATTACATTCAGCCTCTGGCTTTTCTAAAACGAGTTAGGAATAACTTCAAGTCCCCAGTACCTTCATCCCAGTCAATACACAGACTCTGCTGTTTGCAAGAGCAGTCTGGTAGATGTGCTGCTGCATTTCAATAGTTCTGTCTTTTTCAGGCTTCTGTAAAACATTTCTGCCTTTTTAGGAGGGTTTAGTATAAATTCAACAGATTTTTCAAGGCAGGCACTGTCATTTTCTGACTGAGTAATAGAGAAATCAGTAGTAGTATTCATATTCTTACAGCTGGTGGGCATGGAAACACACTGCTGATTCAGGGCTTGAATTATTCATTAAAATACTCTAGAAAGTTATAGAACACCTACATTCAAGATCTGCCATCACTGGGAAATGCAGCTGCATATAAACAGACACCTTTTAAATTGTAACATAGTGATGTTATTTTATTTTTTAAAAATCAGAGTTACTCAATGCAGTGTGTACCACAAATCTTCCAGCTCCACAATCCAGCTGGATATTGCAAATAATCTGAAGGGCTAAGAAAGTGTTTATGCTTTTAAGATGCCATCAGATGCCAACCTCCTGGATGCAGCTCTGCTTGGAAAAGATAGGACCTGAGGGAATGGCTGGAGCTGTGTCAGGGCAGGCTCAGGGTGGATCTCAGCAAAAGGTTCTTCCCCCACAGGCTGGTTGGGCACTGAACAGGCTCCCCAGGGCAGTGGGCACAGCCCCAAGGCTGCCAGAGCTGCAGGAGGGTTTGGACAACGCTCTGAGGGACAGGATGGGATTGTTGGGGTGTCTGTGCAGGGCCAGGGGTTGGGCTGGATGATCCTTGTGGGTCCCTCCAACTCAGCATATTCTGTGCTTGTATGATTCTGTGATCTACAGCTGTAGAAACAGGAAACAAACAGGGAGTGCACTACATTTTAACTTGAGAGGCAAAAAAGTATGGGTTGTGAATAGACAATATGTTTTAAAATCAACATATGAACTCTGTAAGGTTTTCTAGTAATCAAGTACCTTTGGATTATTTCTAATACTTATACATTTAGAAGCTGTGATAAGAACAAAACAGTAACAAATATGTGAAATCCTATCAGTTGTGGAGATTTTATGTAATAAAGAAAAGTTTAACACCAGCAATGTTTAGAGATGGTTTATTCTTCTCTTTGCCAGCTCCCTCCCGTGAAGTGAAGAAACCAGCAGCTTCCCAGCAGCCAGGTAGGACAGCAGTTCCTCAAAGAAGTGCACTGAGACAAATGAATGGATTAATCCAAAGAGAAAGGATCTCTAGAAGCCAGGCCCACTCTGGGTGACAGGTCTGCAGTGGTAAAAGTGATCCTGGGGTGGCTACAGGAGCTGCTTTAGATCAGTCAAACACACAGGACAAGTGCTCAGCTCAAGCTGTAGGGCTCTGCTCTCCAGGTTTTTATGGTCTCCTATTTTTTGTTTCTTTTATCAGGTGTGGGAGAATTCAGCACAAAATTTATTTAGGCAGTTGGTATTTAATCAATAGCAGCAACTCAAAATTGTTGAAAATAATATGTAAATTGTGTCAGCCAGCAAAGACATGGCAACCTGACACTTGAAAATGAGACAGAACTGAGATCACAATAATATCTGTGGCCATGTCTCCTTTAGTTTTGCTCAGGTGTTTTATTCAGAACCTGTTGGGATCCTAAACTTTCAGACATACTCTGACATCTTCCTTCAGAAGATCTGTACCAACTGAAAGTCTCTTGGTAACACAGGGTCACACAATGTGCAGATGAAACAGCTCTAAATCCTGTTAATTTAGAAAAACAAGCAGCAGAGCTAGGCTATGAAAAGTCTCATGATTCCCAAGAGCAGCTCTGAGTGGTGATGGTTCTAAGTGATTCCCAGATGCTGGCTAATCAAAGATTTCCAGCAAAGATTTCAACTGACTTGTCTTGAAGCCTTTTCCCAAAGCACAAACTGTAGGACAAGAAGGGGGTGCAGAGGGAGAGGTGGTGGGGAACCTCATGGCTTTTAGAAACCAGAGTTTCAAACAAGGTGGACACTGAACCATCCGCACACAAACACAACATCTGTAAAAGAATCTGGTTCTGGTTCATGGCAAGGGACGCTTCTCAGCTATCCAAGGCAGACTTCTCTCCTTTGGCAGTGTCACAGTGAGGCCAAGGATGAGCAAACAGCAATGGCACCATTGCTTTGAAGCTTCCTACACTGCCTGTTCTGCAGATAAATCTGGCCTGTCCACGTGTGCCAATTCAGTGCCCATCTCTGCTCTGACTCAAGTGCTGCCCTGCCAACAAGTACCACAAAAACTATCCCCAGCTCCAAATGTGTTGCTTTATTTTTGGATGCAGACGGTGAAGCAGAACATGGCCCTTCTGTCCCTGCACCTGCACAGCCTGACGAGGCAGAGCACACTTTGCAGCCTGAAAAGAGGAGACACTCAAATTACTCGATGTTCCCTCCGAAGTTCCTCCTAACCATGAGCGCACTGCAGAACACCTGCAAGCCAGCCAGTACTGAGCACTCTGCCAAAGCCAGGGAATCATGGAAATATCCACGGGAACGTCAGCAACACCGCCCTGAAAAGGTACCAACGTCCCAAACCCCTCTGCAGCACAAAAAGGATCAGACAGAGCAGCTCCAGCGAGCGAGACTGCACAGTGACTCTCTGACTATGAAAACAATTTCTACACCCTTCGAAACCAAAATGCTGCGGCTCAAGCTGAAAAATTCCTTGTACGGCCCCAGTGTGAAATCCTCCATCCCTGCCCCCTGTGTTGTACGTCCCAAGGCTTTGCTGGGACAAAACAAAGTCCCCGGGGGCCGTGGTAAGGCTATTCCTCTCCCCAGAGCTGGGGTTCACTTCACTGATCTCTGTACAGCTTCTTCTGAGCTGATCAAACCAACACAGATGAAAAATGAAGTTTCCAGGAGAACGGAGCCCTCTTGTTCATATCATCCAGACCCTTTCCAGAGGGACAGTGGGTTCAGGCTTCTGACAGCAAAGCAGGCGTACGAGGCAGCTGCTGCTGCAGCTCAGGGTCAGGCACGGCAGGCAGAGCGCATGGAAGATCAGGAAAGGGCAAGGCAGAAAGCCTGGCTAAGGAAAGTGAAAGGCCTACCTGTGGATTCTTTTACTGGGGAGGGGAAAACACCTGTTCCTGAACTTGGGTATAATGTGTTTATCTGAGGTGATCTCCTAGTCCAACTAACAGCCACTGCCTGAGGGTTTGGGTGTCCAGATGAGTCTGCTTTCTAAAACACATCCCCAGTGTTAGTTTTCCTAAGAAATATTATTGGGATATCCAGCTATTTCTCAAGGCAGCAAAGGGAACGAGCCCTGTCCTGGATTTAACTTACTCCACCTGCTGTTACTACAGACATGACACCGTTTGACACTAGCACAGCTGTGTGCAAATAATAATAAAAACATCTTGTTAGAGTTCATGTGGATTGATTAGAGCGTCTGAGATGAAGGTGTGTGGGCTGAAAGCTGGCTGAGCAGCTGAGCCCAGGGGGTGGGATCAGGGCACAAAGTCTAGTTAGAGGACAGTAACTAGTGGTGTAGTCCAGGGGTTGATATTGGACCTGATTTGGTTTAATATCTTCATTAATTAATGCCCTGGCTGATAAGGAGCCACCCAGGAGGAATGGCTGCTATCCCAGAGAGGTGCTGCCATCCAGAGGGACCTGGACAGGCTGGAGACAAGGGAATTCAGCAAGGGCAAACACCAAGCACTGCCCTGGGGAGGAACAGCCCCCCCAGCACCAGGACCTGGTTGGAAATCAGCTTAAAACTTAGTTCCTCTTAAGTATAAAACAAAGGCAAGAGTTTCTATTTCCCCATTTTTGTGGATAAATGCCTAAAAACGTACTTGATTGTGGAAGGTATCCTGCCCACGGCAGTGGGGTTGGAACTAGATGATATTTAAGGTCCTTTCCAACCCAAACCATTCCATGATTCTGTGATTTCCACTAACGCTCAGGACTGAGATTGGCTTGAACCAGGAGGACAAAAACCTCTCTAGTTGTCCAACTTTGAGTATTTAGGCCAGCATACCATAAATCTCAGTTATTCTCTTGCATTAGAGGCTAAGACTGCCTGCTGACACACCAAGGGGCCTTTCAGCTGCAGCTCTGCTTTGAAATGAAAGCCTCTGAAACTCTCCATACAGGGGGGTCAGGATTAGTTTTGCTTTGTTTGTTTTAATGTCATCTTCAACTCCCAAAGCCTGGGATGAAGCCAGACCTTGCAATAGTGTAAAATAACAAAGCGTGGGGGTGCTGGGAACTGGCCTGGATCAGCACATCTGTGCCACTGGGACTGCCACTGCCTGAGGTGGCTTTGCCTGGCACTGGTTTCCAGGCATGAAGCAGCAAGGATTCCACAGGCAGCCACAGGATGGCACTTTCTGCCAAGAAATCAGGCGTAAGCCCAGCCCAGCTGCAGCCAGAGGCTCTTTGGCACAGCCCCCTTGGAGAAAAAAAGGATCTCCTAGTGAAAGCCCGATGGGAAAACATCATGGAAAGGCTGATGCCTTCTTAGCCGTGCTGAAGTGAGGAGGATCAGAGGGCTGTAAATCAGCACCTCCCTCCCGGTGTGTGTGCTCAGGCACTGGGAAGGTGCTACAGCCAGCAGGGGTGGGTGTGAGATCACCTGCAAGGGCAGAGCTGGACCAGGTCCTGGGATCAGCTTCAGCTCAGCACAGAGGATGCGAAGTTGGGAGAGGGTGTCACAGATGCAGTGGAAGGGAATTAACCTGTGGCAAGGTGCCACGTGTGGCAGGTGAAGTCACAGAGGTAAATGAAAGGAGGTGGTTTTTCACAGAATCCCAGAGTGGTTTGGGTTGGAAGGGACCTTAAAGATCTCCTTGTCCCACCCCCTGCCATGGGCAGGGACACCTTCCACCAGCCCAGGTTGCTCCAAGCCCCGTCCAACCTGGCCTTGGACACTTCCAGGGATCCAGGGGCAGCCACAGCTTCTCTGGGCAATCTGTGCCAGGGCCTGCCCACCCTCATAGGCAAACAATTTCTTCCCTGTATCTCACCTAAACCTACTCTCTGTCAGTTTTACCACATTAACCACTCACTACTGAATTAAACTGACCCGTCCTGTCCACCTGCACCTTCACAGTGCAGAGGTGACGACCTGGGGTGCAGTGGCAGAGCTGGGTCGTGCAGGACGTGACGCACCCGTGAGCAGAGAAACCCCCTCGGAGAGGGGTCAAGGGGGTTTCGGTGATTTTGCTGTAACCAGACGTCACTCCTGTTGTCACCCCCAAGGTGTAGGTACCACCCTGATGTGCTGACACCATATTGATGTCATGGTGGTTCTGTCTGTGCAGCTCCACAGGTGTTTCTGAACAAAGTGGGTGTTGGTCGTAGCTGGAAGCGTTGCCGTTTCAGCAGAAATACCCAGTGCTTCACAGGGTGAATAAAAAAACCCCAAAACCCACAAACAAACCTAAAGACACAAGACTGTCCCCTTCAGATATTTTTCAGTGATATTTTTGACTTGTTTGTTTTGGGGTTTTATTGTTTATTATTATTTATTTTTATAATTATTATTATTATTAGCTTGGCCATTTTCTTTTTGCATTGCCTTCCAAGCAAACGTTCAGCAGCAGGCTTTAAAATAAAATAAAAAAACCAAACCAAAAAAAACCCAAAACCAAAAACCCAAAACACACAAAACCCCCAAACAAACAAAACACCTCCAGAACGACAGCAAAAAAACCACAACCAAACAACCGAAAAAAACCCGAACAAAAACAAAACAAACAAAACCCAACCAAATAAAAAACCAACCAACCAACCAAAAAAAAACACAAGCAGGCGAGACCGTCCCCTTGAGATGTTTTTCTACGGAATTTTTTACTTTACTTTTTTGGGGGTTTTTTTTTGGACTTCTGGATAATTTAACATAGAACGTTATGTGCTGCTGCGTCGGGTCATAACGGGTCGGGATTGGGATTGGGATTGGGATTGGGATCGGGTCGGGAGGGGGTCCGGGATGAGGTACCCGGGATGGGGTCGGGATGAGGTACCCGGGATGGGGTCCGGGATGGGGAACCCGGGATGGGGTCCGGGATGGGGTCCGGGATGGGGTCCGGGATGGGGTCCGGGATGGGGTCCGGGATGGGGATCAGGGATGGGGTCCGGGATGGGGTCCGGGATGGGGATCAGGGATGGGGTCCGGGATTGGGATCGGGTCGGGATCGGGTCGGGATGGGGTCCGGGCGGTCCCTCAGGCGGTGCCGCCCCCGCCCCCCCCCCGTTCCCCTCAGGGCCTTTGGCGGGAGCGGCGCACGGACACGTCTCGCGCCGGGCCCCCCTCAGCGCGCACGCGCGGGATGGCGGGGGCGGAGTCACCGGGGGGCTGGACGCGTCGCGATTGGCCTGCGGGTGTGACGTAAGGGGATGTGGGCGGTGCCTCGGGGGCGGGGCGAGCCGCGATTGGCCCGTGGAGGTGACGCTGGCGGTGGAGGCGGAAGTGGCGGCTCCGACCATGGTACCGGTACCGGGATCGGGATTGGGATCGGGGTTGGGGTTGGGGTTGGGAACGGGGCCCTGCGCGTTTGTCACAGGGCCAGGATCGGGCAGCCGGGATCGGGGCGGGACCCTGGGCATGGGACCGGGATCGGGATTGGGATCAGGCCCGGCAGCGGTGCCTGAGGGCCCCGGGACACAGAGGCGGCTCATCCCAACAGCCCTTGGCTGTCCCCAGCAGCCCTCGCCGGGCTCCGCGGCCGCCCGGTGTTTGGCACGCACACATTCCCTGTCTCGGGAATGCGGAGCTCCGGGAATGCCACGTGTGGGGCCTGGTTATGTCGATTTTCAGGCGCCGCTTCGGCCCGCTGTTTACAGGGTCACAGCAGGCAAGGCTGCAGTCGCAGCGGTTTCCCGTCCTGGCCGCAGTTCGGGTCGGGAATTCTCTCTGAAGGGTCAGTGACAGAACCTTCTCCCACCGGGGTTGTTATTCGGGCAAAAGGAGCAGCTTTCCGAGGCTGCTCCTTAGAAAGCAGGTGCTGGTGAAGCGCTGGGAGAGTCAGTGTTTGTGACGAGCTGCAGAGCCCCAGGGCTGGGCTGGGACTGGCACTGAGGGCACAAAACAATCATTCCTAAAGAGAGGCAGCACCAATCCCTGCTCTGGAGGGACCAGGGACAGCCCCCAGGGAATGGCTGGAGCTGTGTCAGGGCAGGCTCAGGGTGGAGCTCAGCAAAAGGTTCTTCCCCCAGAGGCTGGTTGGGCACTGAACAGGCTCCCCAGGGCAGTGGGCACAGCCCCAAGGCTGCCAGAGCTGCAGGAGGGTTTGGATGATCCTCTGGGGCACAGGGTGGGACTGTTGGGGTGTCTGTGCAGGGCCAGGAGTTGGACTGAATGATCCTTGAGGGTCCCTTCCAACTCAGGAGATTCCATGATTCTGTGCATTTTTTATTTTGTATGTGGTTCTTCCTTAACTAATTTTGATCCTGAGGTGCCTCTGATTTTCTGGGTGATCAAAACTGTCCCTGCTTGAAGTTATGGATTCATGGCTTCATTTTTCTCATGTAACCCTTCTCTGTTCCCCTCTTCAGGACAGTGATGACATTGAGGACGTGTCTCTCTTTGATGCAGATGATGATTTATCCAGGAGATCAAAAAAGTCAAAAATAAGGTCAGTGGCCACAGAGGGAGTTTCTAGATGAGCTCTGGGCTGGAGTGTGAGGAAGGAAGGACTGTCATGTTACATGAAAATATGTAATGGCAAGTGTCTTCTTCATTAATTAAATACTCATGGAGAGTAATTTCTGGATAAGTGAGTGAGTTCCAGAAGCTCAGTTGGAGTGGGTAGATCTGTGTTTTCGTGGTTTTGGGTGCCCTCACACTTGATCTGTGTTTGAATCCCTGTGTGTGAGGGATCCACAGTGACACAGCTCTGTGTAACGGGGGGTTCTCACCATGTCAGGTGCTGGGGCTGGGCTGCTCCATCATCTCCCCCCAAATGTGCTCTGTGCTGCCCTGCTCTCTGCCAAGTCCTGGCCTGCTTAGTCCGGTGGCTCCTTCCTTGTTCTGCCCAAAATCACCCCCCTGGAGCAGTGTCCACCCTCGTGCTGTGACCTCAGCTCTCGTTTCTGACCTGGACACCAGAGAAACTCAGCAACCTGGGCTAGTGCCAGATGTCTGTGCCCATGGCAGGGGGGTGGAACTCGATGTTTAAGGCCCTTTCCACCCCAACCCACTCCATGATTCTATGGAATCAGGAAGGAGGGTGACTCTGCTGTGTTGAGAAGTGGCATCTTTCCCTCAGAGGAGCTTTCTCTGTCAGAACCCCTTTAGATTTACCCCATAAAAACTGCCACGTGTTGACCACCAGGGGAAGCTCCCTGTCCCCTCCCACCCCAAATCCTGCCTGCATGTGGGATGTCCCTGCATGCAGAATGTCTCTTCCTTGTGGTGACCTCCCACTCAGTTTGTGTCCCATGTTTTCAGAACTTGTTGCACCCTGGGTTCATGTTACGATGCTGATCCTTATCCTGGGAGGTCTCTTGGCAGTGTCATTTGTCTGAAGGAGCTGTGACTGTCCTGTCCTTCATTCCAGGCACCCAGTGGCATCATTTTTCCACTTATTCTTCCGAGTCAGTGCCATAGTTGTCTATCTGCTCTGTGAGCTCTTAACTAGCAGCTTTATTGCCTGCATGGTGACCATTATCCTCCTCTTGTCCTGTGACTTTTGGGCTGTAAAGGTAAGTTCCTCTTATGCTTTTTGTTATCTTTGCCTTACTGTATAAAAATAATTGACAGTGACATTCATGTTTCAAAAAAGTAACTTCTTTGTGCCTTTGCTGCAAAAGGATACCCCAAAACCCCCTTCAAGTTCTGTGATGGGTTGCAAGGTGTTATGAAATCACAAGTCTGCGTGCTTGGTGTCATTTTGGAAACCAAATGGAGAGCATGTTTTAGACTTTCTTTTGAGGCAGCACAAGCTTTGTTATCAGACCACTTTTGAACCAGCAGAAATCATTCATTTGACATTGCACTGCACCTCCTAGAGAGCTGTGGGCATAAGGGCCTTGGAATCTTGTTTTCCCGAATGTGAGGCACACAAGCAACCATGGAAAACAGCAACCCAGGCAGCTGAACTTTGGCAAAAGGTTTCTTTTAGCAGGAGACACGAAGCTCATTGCTCCTCTTGTTCCAGAATGTCACAGGCAGACTGATGGTTGGCCTTCGCTGGTGGAACCAGGTGGATGATGATGGTAGAAGTCACTGGGTGTTTGAAGCCAGGAAGGTAAATTCCTTTGTTTTTGTTTTTTTTCTTTTAATTGTTTCTGTTTTATGACCCCCCCCCCCATTAATTGGTGGCTGAAGGTAGATTGCACATTTACTGCCAGCCACAGGTCTGTCACTACAGGCTTGTTTCCCAAAGGCTGCTGGATGAGCTTTTTGATTGTTGAGTCATTTAAAAGGTCTCATAATGTATTGAGCTTAATGTAAGAAACCTCAAAGTCCCACATGAAAGGCTTGGTGTGAGGTTGATACAGCTGATGTAGCCTTTTTGCTGCTTTGGAAAACTATTGGAAGTAGGAAGAAACACACAACTGGTGCTGGCTGTTGCTTGCCTTTGTGTTCCTGATGCCTCTCTGCTGTCACATCTGTCAGACGTCACATATTTACCACTTTGGATCCTTATTTTAGTTATAAGACATAGAGGAAGGGCTTCAAACTGAAAGAGAGTAGGGTTAGATTGTATATTAGGAAGAAAATGTTCCCTGTGAGGGTGGGGAGGCCCTGGCACAGGTTGCCCAGAGAAGCTGTGGCTGCCCCATCCCTGGAAGTGTCCAAGGCCAGGTTGGAGCAGGCATTACAAGAGGATTTGAGGCTTCAGCCTGCACTGTGTCTGACAGAAAACTGACAAAAGGAATCCCATAAATGGAAACACCCTCTGGTGCTGAGAGGCCTTTATGTGATTAATAATGAAATTAATCTTGAAATCACCCAGTGCTGTTGTGTGGAGGCAAAAACCAGGGAGCAGAGGGATTCTGCACTGTGTTTTAAGGGCAATGAGATCTCTACAGTGGAGCAGCCTGTTGATCCTCTCAGGCAATGGTGTGACTCGTGGGGATGGTGCTGTGCAGGGTTGGACTCGATGATCCTTGTGACTCTGTGATCTTCATTCCCGTTTTTAGGTATCAGCACAAGGGGGTAAAACCTCATCTGAAGCAGAGTCCCGAATCTTCTGGTTAGGCCTGATCACCTGTCCCATGATCTGGGTGATTTTTGCCTTCAGTGCTCTCTTCTCTTTCAAAGTCAAGTGGCTGGTGAGTCCCCTCCTCGGCTCCATAACGGATCCTGCCCTGCACAGACAGGGTGCTGTAACTCTGACTTTATTCTCCTGTGCCACAGGCAGTGGTTGTGATGGGGGTGGTGCTCCAGGGAGCCAACCTGTACGGTTACATCAGGTGTAAAGTTGGCAGCAGGAAGAACCTGACCAGCATGGCCACCAACTACCTTGGGAAGCAGTTCTTGCGGCAGGTGAGGTCCCCAGGGCTTTGGAAACACCGTGGAAAAACAACTCTGTGGCTCCAGAAAAGAGCTGTTACTTTGGGTTCTGCAGTGGGACCCTTCACACGTTGCCTCCTCGTGAATTTGGGCTCCCTTAAAGTCACAGGGTCTCTTGCTAATTACTGGCATCAAGTCCCATCTGCAGCGTTGTGTAATTTGCTGGTGCCATGGGCAAGTGCCGTAGGATTTGCTGGGATATGACTGGAAAAAAGACTCTTGGCTAAAAGGGCTGCCACTGCCCTTTATGTTATTTCTCCTTTCCAACCAGCTCTTCTCAACAGCTCCTTTTCTGCCCCAGCTCTGGGTTTTCTGCCTTCCATGGGGCTCCTGCAGCAGTAGGAACAACCATCCCTGTTCCACTTCATTTAACTGCAGCTTTACTGGTTTTTCTGGCTGTATAAGATGACTCTGGGGAGAGGTGGTTTGGCTGCCACAAGCTCACAAATATTTGCTGGAATTACTGTCATCAGTATGATCAGAAAAGCAAACATTGATCACCTGCCTTGGCACTCTGTGCTGGGATCATCAAGCTGTGGCTTGATTTGCTTCTGAAAATCTTTTATACCATGGCAGTGGCTACCCAGAAATGAATGTTTTGCCCCCAGAATCACAGCAGTGACTCATAGTTCTCCTGCCTTTTTCTCCTTTTCTTTTGCCTTTTGCAGACCGTGGCTACAGAGGACCAAACAGCATCCTGAGTGTGGTGGAAGCCTCAAGCCAGGCTGGATTCACAGCAGTGACCAACAGTTGCTCAGACCATGAGATTTGGGAGCTGCACACCAGGTGTGAATCAAAAGAAGTAAATAAATTGTGCAAGACTTGAGGTTAACACTCCTGGCAACTTATATTCCATTTTCCACTAGCAGTTTGTGTTTGAAGTCCTTTCTTTAGTTTGATCAATGAGAATTAATTTGCTTAGACTTTAAATCAAAAAACATCCTAGGTGGGTTTCCTGCAGGTTTAGAACTACTGGATGAATTAAGAGATAATTGCTGGAGATTCTTCAGAAAAGCCATGCACAAGCTGAGCCTTCTGTCACCTGGGAACTCCTCAACTCCTCCAGCAGTTGGTGCCTCAGATAGTTTGTCGTGGACATCTCTGTGTTTTGCTCTTGGAGGTTGTTGCTGCTGCTTTTGCAGTTTAGGTAGTGACCTTTTGGCTCTGCATCCCTCATTCTGTGATTGGAACAGCACTGAGAGGTGTCAGTGAAGGACATCCAAAGGAAATGGAGCTGTTGGAGTAGTGGGAAGATCACGGGAGTTTCGTGGAAGCTGCAGAAATGAACTCTGAGCAGCTCCAGGCCCTGGTTTATGTGAAGCATTCACAGATCTCACAGTAACATCCCAAACCCCTGGATTTATGGGAATCCCTGTTCTCCCTGCGGGCCTGTGCCTGTATGGAGAGTGTAGCAGTTCCCAGGAAGGCTGCACACACAGTCCCACTGAGGGGAGGTGAGAGCAGCCCTGACCAACCTGTCACACTGAGGCCATCAGGTGTCCTGCAGTGTGTGTTGGGGCCACAGGGCTTTTCCTCAGGCCAGGAGGGTGTAGGTTCAGCAGGGAATGAGACTGACAGGGTTCCACCTTCCTGAAATCCATGTGGTGTGCTGAGGAGTCTGTGGGCTGGGAAAAAAGCCTTTTGTGGGATCATGAGACATTGGCTTGCAGCGTTCACTGGGATGGCAGAGAGTGGTGTGTTCTGTGTGTGGAGTTCAAAATCTGTACAAAAGTGGTCTGTTCCTTCTTGTGGGATTCTGTTCAAGGAGTTTGTGCTTGAAAACTCTGGATGAGGTATTTTAAATGAAGAATGTGGGTTTCTCTTTGAATAGTGGGTGTTGTAAATTGTGGGATTGCATTCACATGGTTCCTCTGCCTGTGTTCCAGCAATACTTGGGAGCTGTACATTTAACTCTTTGGATTGATACCTTCCTTTTGTAAATAAAAGTATTTATAAAATCTTGACATTAAAATAATGCTTTGTTTAACCAGAGCAGACATCCCTTCTGTGGTTCATGGCTCAGCTCTGTTTCCACACCATGTTCTTGCCCTGTAGCTGTAGCAAGGGTTAAAGCTCTCTAGTTAAACGGTGCTTTTTCATGAGCTCTGGCACAATTCCTGTCACCCAGGGGTTTTGAAAGTTTTCCCTGTGGAAACTCTTCCTAGGTGTGCTGGAGTTGTTGCCATACAGAGCTGGGGTCGTTGTCACTCAGCTGGAGAGGCTGAAATGCTCCTTCTGAGAGCAGTGAGAGGTGCCCCCTGCTCAGGGCTCTGGCTTGTCACTGTAAATGCTCGTGGGAACTTTCAGACCCCATTTACATGGAAAGGATCGTTTATTTCAACGTAAACAAGCAAAATTCAGTCAAACCTCGGAGTGAAGACACTTCTCCAGCCACACGGGGACGCTGGTCAGACGTGGTGGAACAGGAATCCTTCCTGCTCCTGCTCCTGCTCCTGCTCCTGCTCCTGCTCCTGCTCCTGCTCCTGCTCCTGCTCCTGCTCCAGCCCAGCGAGCCCCAGTTTGCTGCTGGTCAGAGGCCCTGGCCCAGCTCCAGCCACGAGGTCGTTTTTTTAAAAAAGTGTTAAAATTTTTGGACTTCATGTTTATTCTCCTGCTGCCAAAGCTCCCCCCCGAATTGCTGGAAAATAGTGCTTTGCTGGAAGTCGCAGTTTATTTAATCAAGGACAGAGGCATTTCTTAGGACGTGCCTTTAAATAGAGCCCTTTTGGGTTTATTTTTAGCCTCTTGGCAAACGTTCAGTCTTTTGGCTCCTGAGAAACTGGCAGTTAATTGCATTTCTCCCCAGTGTGGACCAGAACCAAATTTCTTATCGCTGCTGCACTTGGGTGTGAGTCCTGTTTGATTTTCACTCGCTGTGTGCTGGGGTTTCCTGGGGAGCAGGAAGTGGGAGTTGCCACAGAGAGCAGAGAAATTCTCTGAATGTGCTTTTTTTTTTTTTTTTTCCCTTTTTTTACCACAAGCCTCAGAGCTCCACACCAAGCCAGTTTCTTGAGCATCAGCTGTGTAATGCTGGCCCCACCTCAGCCCTCCAGACCTGGGTGGGGTCTTTGAGGGTTTCCAGAGCAGAAATACTCCAGAAGTAATAGTAATAAAATACTCCTTGCTCTGAAACAGCAAAGTACACCCCTGATGTTGTGAGCACAGGGGAAAGGTGGGCTTGAAATCATCCTCATTTTCCATTTTTGAGTCCTTGGAGCAGAGTGCCTTGGGCCAGTGAGGAGCCTGGGGACAACAGGCCCCGGGGACACTTGCTGTCTGCTTTGGGGAGCACAAGGTCTCATCCTTCCTGTGTGTCCTGAGCTGCTCTGGGGCTGTTTGGTCACAGCAGGGACCTGTGGTGTGCCCTCCCCCGCTGTGCTGGGTGCTGGATCTCCTGGGAAGGTGCCAGGACACAAGGAAGGATTTCAGGGACACAAGCAGTGGTTTTCCTGGTCCTGTGCTTTAACATGTTATCATTATGCACCTGGATGCTCTAAAACAAAAGCTTTCAGGGCAGTTTTTCCCCATGTCCCCTCCCCCTGTGCTGGGGAAGGGCACAGGAGGATGCAGAGTGTGCCAGGCAGCCCCGGGCACTTGGAACCTGTCCTTTCTTCCACGGATTCCTTGGAGACTTGCTGGGGCTGGAGGCCTGCAGGGAGGGGTCTATCATAGCAGCTTGGCAAGGCCACACTCAGCCCTGCTCACAAGGGTCAGCACATCCCAGCTGGTATTTCCTAAACAAAAAGCTGTGTGAGCTTTGGGAGGGCAAAGGGAGTGTGACCTCTCCAAGGGAGAGCTGCCCGTGGGGAGGGTGGACGTGGGCCAGGACCCAGCGCCGCTTCCAGGGCTCCCTGCAGGAAGGAATTTCTCGCTTCCCTCCTGCCTTTCCTGAGCAAACAGCCCCAGTTTGGGAGCAGGCAGCCCTTCCCACCCTGCAAACCCACCGCAAGCCAAGCGCCTCCCCACTGCCTTGGTAAGGCAGCAGAAAGGAAAAGCTATTTCTGGGTCACTGAGAGCAGCATTTTCGTGCCACGGAGGCCACGTGGGCCTGTGTGTGCTGAGAGTGTGTCCTGGGAGCACACTGGGTGTGTTGGATGCCATTCCAGTTCCTTCCTGTCCTCCCCTCCAGTGCCAGTGTGTGGCTGGTGTCGGGCACAAGCTGTGCTGGTTTCCACCACTCGCCCACAGCGCTCAGAGGCTTGAACTCCACTCCTCTTCCTCGGGGAAAGCATCACTTGGGGTGCTCTCAGCACCCTCTCCCTGCTCCCAGCCATGTCCTGAAGCTGCAGGAATGTCTCCTGGGTCACAGTGCACCCCTCAAACCCAAGCCTTGCCTCAAGCAGCAGCGAATTCCATGTGCCTTGCAAAGCTGTGTGGCAGTGGCAAGCACAGCCACGTTCCCAGGAGCACCCTTGGTACCTCCACAGCTTTGGGGCTCTCTCAGTGTCACCTGATGGATTTTGGTGCCATTAATTTGGCCAATTCCTTTCCAAGCCCAGAGAGATTCCTGGTATTTGCAGTGTCCTGTGGCAGAGAGCTCCACACAGATAACATCCATGGAAAGATGTGTTGCATCTCCTTCGTGTGGAAACTGCCTCCAACTTAATTTGGTGCCCACCTGGAGAGGGAAGGGAAGGCCAGGGGTCCTCTGTGTTTGCAGTTGTGTGTGGCACAGACACTGAGTTTTGCGTGGGGTTGCACTGCTTTAAACATGGGCTTTGAAATTCCAAGAACAGACCTAAACTGCTGTTGGGATCCTGCTGGATCTGCTCATTGGAGCAGCTTGGATCTTCCCCCCAAACTATTAATTTGTAAATTATCCATTTGATGGCTGTTAATGCCAGATCACCTCATCCCCCAGCTGCTTGCTGCACATTTCAAACAGCTTTAATATTTGCCAGGTGGGATTTTCCTTGGCCAGAGCCACATCGATGCTCTTCACTGATTCTTCTCTCTGTGAATCCTGCTCTGTAGAACTCCAGTTGGCTCAACATGGGAGCTGGGCCTTCTGGTCTGTTGTTCCCTCATAGTCCTTCAAGAATTCTTAAAAAAATATCAGGATCACACTTGCCACCTTCCACCCATCCGGCACCAGGAGCAGCAGTTGTTTTGGGGATTAGTTACTCTGTGAGTTCATCCCTGAGCCCTCTGGACTCCTCCTGGAAACCTCCTTAGCCTTAGAGTTATTCCTCTTCGTGTTACCAGCTGCAAACCTCCTCCTATTTCATTAATTTTGGGTGAGTTCTTTATCTTTTTTTTTAATTTATTTTTTTTTTATTTTTTTTTTCAGTCCCAAAGCAACATGTAAACAACTCCATAGTAACCTCTGGAGTGCATGAGTCATTCAGCTTTTCTGCCACAGGACATACTCCCTTGCTCCTGCCTGCTCTTGTGTTTCCAGATTAAAAGAGACAGTTACTCACGGTTTCCTACTGAGTGTACCAGTGTACCAGAGTTCGGCCCTTTTTTATGGTTTGTGTAACTTTCCCCCTTAGAGAGATCCTCTACCCCTGTGGGACCTTCCATGCCTGTCATCCATCTCCTCTCCTCTGAGGTTTTGCTTTTGTAGGAGCCCTCTCTCACATCTGGACCCTGTGGCAGAAGGAATTTGTGTCACCTCTGGTCCCACTTCCCAGCACCTGAGAACCACTGGAGGTGCCCAAACCCACCTGCAGGCAGAGGTCCCGACCCAAAACATCACCTAGGACAAAACTACCCCCCTTTTCACACAATTCCAGGGTATGGAGCACTTGCTTTCTCGTGTTTTAAATAGCGGGGTTGTGCGCAGAAATTTGGGTTAATTAGGATCTGAACTGGATGCAGAAGGGGATGGGGCCTTTGTTTGGATCCTGCTCCATCCCTGGCTCACAGGGCAGATCCTTGTTGGTGGGGCTCAGCCAGGAGCTGGGGCAGGACAGTGGCCAGGGCAGTTTGGGGGCTCTGGCACCGACACCCAGGACGTGGGACCTTCATCAGGCATCACAAGCCACGCTCAGACTGATCCCCCCGAGCTCTTCTGCAGCTGCTGCGAGTGGGACACCCCAAATCCCGCTGTTCCCAAGAGCAGCCTCAGCACAACAGGAGGAAAATCTGTAACATCCCTGCGGGATTTTTCTCTCCGTTTGTGGAGCAGCATCCCCTGGGCAACCTTTCAGGGGACTGTCAACCAGCGATTCCCCGCACAAAACCTCCTCATCCCCCGTAGCCCTGGTGTCGATCCTGTCCGCGAATCCCTCCCACAGACCTCAGTCCATCCTCTCCCATCCCATCCAATCCCTCTCCCGTCCAAACCCGGCAGAGGGAGCTCTTAAGCTTTTTTTTTTTTTTTTTTTTTTAAAAAGAATAATTAAATAAATAACGATTAAAAAATGAAAGGTTTCTGTGAGCGTTTGTCGGAAACTCCTCCGAGGATCAATCCTGTGGCGGGTGGGAATCTCCAGGAGCAACCTGCCAGCCCGGCACATCCCCTGGGAACGCGGGACTGCGGTGGGATGGGTGTCACCTCTCCTGTGCCTCGCAGAGGGGGGACAAAGAGGGGAACAGTCACCAAAACCACCTCGGAGCGCTCTGGGGCCGCGCTGGGATAGAGCGGGATATAACGGGAACATGATTCACCGCCCTGCTCTTACAGGGTGGTGTGAGCAACCACTGGAGCTGGAAAAAGTAAGTAAAAAGTGAATTTACTGCCAGCTCTGCGTGTGTGGGACCGGCTGGCGGGGCTGTCTCCTCGAACAGACCTCGGGGCCGTCCCGATTTTGGGGAATAAACTGTGATTTCCATCAACGTTCCCTAGGAAGCCATTCAGCCCTGGGGCCGGTTCCCAAATTTCTGGGGGTACATTGTACCCCACTGCACCCCTGTGGGTCCAGCACCCCTCCTGGGACACAGGTTGGGTGTTCCTGGAGCAGCACGTCTGGGTTTGGGGTGCAGGGATGGAGCAGTTCCTGGTGTGCCAGCCCCTGCTCCTGCTTCCACAGCTCCAAGCACAGGTGCTTCCAGGCCCCAGCACCTGCCACTGGTGCTACAGAGTGGCAGTTCAGTGCTTCCCCTGCCGTTCAAATGGTGACATTTTGGGAGGAGAGGACTTGGGATAAGACAACCTGGCACCAGTGGCTGCCAGGTCACAGCTCCTGGACTAGGGAGATGCAGCAACATCACGTCAGTGCACTCAGCCTGGCTCAGCAACACAAACACATCAACCCTGGCCTTTTTTGTGTCACATTCAGCTTTGCTCTGCATGGGCAGGGATGGGGGAGCTGATCCTGTGATCCAGGAACATGGGTGTAACACATGACTTGGCCTCAGCAGGGCTTGGGGGTTTATATTTTTATTAAAAGTAGCAAGAATTGATTTCCTCTCCCCTGTGACCTGTTGCCATCAGTGCCCATGGCTGGCTGGGAACACTGGCACTGATGGAACAGCGTACCCTGCCCTCCTCCCACCACCACAGAGCCCTGAATTCTTGCTCTTCATTCACAAAGTTTAAAGTCTCTTTTTTTTTTAGCAGGCAGGAAACTACATGGGATGCCAAGGACTTTCCAAGATTTCCATCCAGTTTATGTCTGTGCCCAGGCAGTTTGCTGCCCACCCCACTGCTCACTGCCCTAGCTGAGCACTGGGGATTTTGGGGGGGCTGCACTGATGTTATGTGGAGGGTGCAGGGCCACCCAGGAGATGTGGGGTGAGCAAGGAAGGAGCTGCCATCTCTAGGCTGGGCTGATGCACTTGCTGGCATAGATGCAGAGGAGCTTGGGACCATCTCTGTCCAAAACCTCCCCGTGCTGGGATCCCTGCTGTGGTGTCTGCACCAGCCCCATGACCACCAGGGACAGACCCTAAAGCACAGCTGCTCCAGCTGCTGCAGGCACTGAGGTGGGACCTGCAGACCTGGAGCTCATTGGACACGTCCTGCAGGGCCACAGGACAACCCTGGCAGAGGAAAGAAAATCCATTCCCTTCTCAAAGCTGAGGAAGTCTGTCCTGTGCCCAGACTGCCAGTGTAAGCTTTACTGCCAGCCCAGCCCTCCGTGTGGGCAACCTGGAAATGCAGAAGTAAACAAAGCTTGTGGCCAGAGCAGAAAGTGAGTCCTGACTGCTTGGGCAGGAGGAAAGAGCCCTGTAAGGATTGCATTTCACAGGACTTTCTTTTAGCAATATTGATTTGTATCACATTAAAGTTCAGACTCTCTTTTCCCCAGGGTTGTTCTCCAACTCCCAGACTGGAGGGTGGAGCCAGGTGGGGATTGGTCTCTTCTTCCAAGTGACAGGACGAGAGGAAACAGCCACAGGTTGTGCCAGAGGAGGTTTAGATTGGCTATTAGGGAATATATTTTTATTGAAAGTAATGCAGGGCATTGGAAGGGACTGCCCAGGGAAGTGGTGGAATCACCATCCCTGCAAGTGTTCAAAACTTATGTGGATGTGGCACCTGGGGACGTGCTTAGTGGTGACATGGTGGTGCTGGGGGAAAAGTTGGACTCAGTGATCTCAGAGGGCTTTTCCAACCTTAACAGTTCTATGATTCTTCTTGGAATTAGGTGCCTTCATGGCCTGGTAAAGATCTGGGTGGCTTTTTCTCTACAAGCAGCTGGAGAGCTCAGGGATGTCCCCCCTGCCCCCCAAAAACCAGCAGCAGGAGGTATTCTCTGTTCACAACCTGACTCCCTGGGCAGGGAATAGCACAGGGATCTGTTATCCTGCTTTTCACCCTCCTACTGAGGGAGATCCTTTCACACAGGAAAATCAGAGCCCCACACCTGAGCCAAACACACCAGGCCATTGAGCCCTCGAAATTAAAAGGGGTTCAAGCATAAAACTCACCAAGCTGGACTACAAATCAAACCTCTGCTTTCAGGCAAGCCCAGCTGGCTTCTAAATCACCCCCTCCTTGCTTAGTAATTTGTATTAAGAACATCTTCAAATTCATGTCCTCAGGTTGCAAAGTCCATTAAAAATGAGAGTCCAAATGACTAAGGGAGGATTTTACATCTGCATCCAAGCCTGCAAGAAATTTATAGGCATTTGTAGGAAGAGCTGTCATCCTCAAAGTATTTCTGCAAAAGAAGAAGAAAGCCCAGGCAGGGAGTGACTAATGGGAAAGGGCAGGAAAGGGCTGATCCATGGGCTGATCCATGCGCTGATCCATGGGCTGATCCACGCTCGAGCTGCAAGGAGTTTGGCTGTGGCTGCCTGGCTCCACCTTGACCCATGCAAATCTGTGTGAGTGAAGGCAGATTTCTTTGGAATATACACATTTTCCCTGTTTTCTGGTGGCCCTTTGCCAAGCTCGGAGGGGAGGGTGTGCAGCAGTGCTGGGGCTCATGGGGTTTGTGCCGTGCTGGGCACCACGAAAAGCTGGAATTGCCAAGGGAAGGTGTCCTTTGCTTCTGAAACACCAAAAAGTCTGCCTGTTTTTTTTTTCATGTTAAAAAATCCCTTATAAAATAAATTTCTGAGGCTGCAGAGAGCAGGAGAAATGCAACTTTCTGCACATTTTCTGCAGGAGGATGTCGAGGGGTTAGGATCCCCTCACTCTCCTCCCTGTGAATGTACCCGGGATTTCTCCCAGGAAAAGATGGTCTGGGAATAGGTCCATGTCTCTGTCTCAGGCAGTGAAGTTTGAAAGGTGGGGACATACCATCCATGGGATTATCTGTCCATCTGGAGCTGGGAGAGCCAGGCAGAGGGGACCCCACAGCACAGGGCTCTGGGGTACTGTCCCCTCACAGCAGGAGCTTTGCAGCACTTGATAAATCCCACTTTATTTAGCTCCTCATGGATTTTGTGACAACTGTAATACCTGATACCCACGGATAGATACCCTCAGGCATGCAAGGTCATGGCAACTTCCCATCTCTGGAAGTGTCCAAGGCCAGGTTGGAGGGCCTTGGAGCAACCTGGGCTAGTGGAAGGTGTCCCTGCCCATGGCAGGGGCTGGGATGAGATGATCTAAAGGTCCTTTACAACCCAAACCATCCTATGATTGTGCTGTGGCTGCTGTGCACTGTTGGCCCAGGGGCAGGGGCTGGGCTCTGGGCTGTCAGAGGATCCTCAGGGAGCTCTGAACACCTCCAGCTGCCGGGGCTGAGCTCAGCACCAGCCAGGCCCAGGGAGTCTGCACCCTGGAAGCCGGGTGGAGGTTGTTGCTGTTCTTATCAGGCAGTTTCTCAGCTTGAAATCACCTTCCCTCTGTTGCTCACCTGCTCAGCCCCTGGGCAGAGGGGTTTCATGGCCCTGGATTTGGATCTGTGTACAGGATCCATGGATTTGGTATGGATTTCATCCATTTTTGAACGTCAGCGACTGCTTTAACCGAGGCTCAACAACACCCAAAGTTGTGGAAGCACCAGGAGCTCTGCAATTCCCTGGGTGGATAACTGCAGGCACAGCCCTCCTCTGCCTCCTGAGCATCCTCTCCTGGCTGGGAGCAGCCCCAGATGTGAACTCCACAGGAACTCAGGTCTCTCCTAGTCTAAATATGCATTGGAAGGAAATTCCAGCTCAGGCCCCTCCTGGCAAAGCTCTGGGCTCTGCTCTTGCGGTTTGAGCACGCAGGACCTCTGACTTGCAGCTGCAAATATCTTGTAGTTACACAAGAGGAAGCAGCACAGCTCATGTGCCTGGGAATTATCCCATGTCCTGAAGCTTTGCCGGGCCTGGAAGCCATCTGTGTGACCCTTCCCGGGGTCGGAGGTGAGACATTCCGTTTTTCCCGTGTCATTCGGAATAAAAAGCCAAATATTGGTGCTCACAGCCCTGTGTGGGGACACTGTGAGCCGGTTTTTTTTTTTTCAAAACATGATTTAGCAACGCCCAAGTGAGTGCAGCCAGCAGCCTCAGGGTCCTGCAGGCACACGGCTGGGGATGCGTGGGACGTGTGGGATGTGTCACAGTCCTTCAAGGAAAGGGTAAAAAAATAAAATAAATGAGCACAACTGAAAGGCTGGAACCTTGCAACTCTGCAGGACTCAGCAGCTGCAAGGGGAAATGGGAAGGATTTCAGTGTCTGGAGAGATTAAAGCATGGACATGGATCCATGTGGAAGCGCTGTCTGGACACTCTAAGATATGCAGTTTATGGCAGTTTGTGACATATGTTGGCTGGCAGTTGAACAGTATCAGTCATTAGCAGAAGTTTTAAATCACTGATTTACATTTTAGTCACTTGGTTTAAACTCATCCCATACAGGGGAAGTCAAATCCACCTACTTTTGACCCCATGGACCACCCATGAGCACCCACCCACACCCAAGGAGTCGTGGTGGCCCAGATGGGTTTGAGCTGTCCAGCCCCAGATGTGACAACCCCCTCCCCAACTGTAACTGTTTCTCCCCAGTTATACAACAGAATAGGATATTACTTTCGATATTTAATTACTCAGGGCAGAGCTGTGCATCTCCTGGCTGCATCTCTTCTTCCCACCAACACAAACACACGCTGGGGATGTGCCAATAAACCAGGGTATATCCCAGCTTTCCAGAAAAGGTGCTGCCTCTGCTCCCTGAGGTGGGATCTTTGTGGGAAGACCTGGCTGGTTTGTGTAGTTCCACGATGAGGAAGGTCATGTTGTGCTGGACCAATCCAAAGCCATGGAGCTGAAGGCCTTTATCCTGGGTTTTTATTTGGGGGCTGCCTAAATTTGGGCAAAAGGACAGACTTTGTTTTGGTGCACAAGATGAAAGACAAGAGGCCAATGTGACCATGGGTGGACAGAGTAAGGCCATGACAGCCATCCTGGGTGACAAAGCTCCTCACCCCTCCAAATGGGTGCCTTCTTTGAGCCTCCCAAACCCTCTCCTGAATCTCCATCCTCTGGAGATTCCACTGCCCAGATGAGGTGGTGAGTCCCAAACTGGCACTTTCCTCCCCCAATAAAAAGTCCAAGCCATGAATGAGGAGAGGGGGAGTGGGGCTGATTTGCATTGGAATGTTTCCTACATGGAATAAATGAGGCAGCACAAGGAGGGGAGGAAATCGCCCTGGAGAGGCCGCTTGTTTACGGCTACTCACGCAGCTCACAAACAGGAAAAGTGGTCCTTGACTTCCCCCATCCCCTGACAATCCGAGAAGTTGTTCTGATGTGTCGGGAGAGGCGCTGGAACTGTCCGACAAACGCTCAGGGACAGACGCGCGTTCCCATCGCTCCCGCCCCGCCGAGCGGCCGCGGGTGACTCAGATTTCCCGCAGATCCTCTTATCTCGTCCTGCCCAGCGCTCGCTCGGCAGCAGCCCCTGGAAAGGCCCCTGGAAAGGCTGCCCTCTGCCCTTTCACAGCCTGCTGGGGTTTCCTGGCTCCGCGGCTCCCACACACGCCGAGAGATGGAGAAGCCCGGGAGCCGCCGCTGGGGCCACTCCGGGGGATGTGGCACATCCCGGGCTGCAGTGCCCGAGGGGGCTCCGAGCTCGGTGCAGGTCTGTCCCCCAAATCAGCTTCTTCGAGCAGGGAATCACAGAATCCCAGGATATGCCGACCTGGAAAGGACCCACCAGGATCATCCAGTCCAACCCTCAGCCCTGCCCAGGCCCATCCCCAAGAGTCACCCCCTGTGCCCCAGAGGATCATCCAAACCCTCCTGCAGCTCTGGCAGCCTTGGGGCTGTGCCCACTGCCCTGGGGAGCCTGTTCAGTGCCCAACCAGCCTCTGGGGGAAGAACCTTTTGCTGAGATCCACCCTGAGCCTGCCCTGACACAGCTCCAGCCATTCCCTGGGGGCTGGCCCTGGTCCCCCCAGAGCAGAGCTCAGTCCTGCCCCTCCTCTGCCCCTGCCCAGGAAGCTGGAATGAGTTCCATGTTTAGTTGGCCATGGCCAAATAATCCTGCCCAGTCCTGGAAATGCCTCTGAACGCTATGGGGCACTTCCATGAGTGTGTTGTGACATGGACCCTTCGGCATCACTTTTCCATCACACTGTGGAAATGAATGCTGAGGGCTTTGCTGCTCTGGGAAAGCCAGGATGAGAAACACAATGTCATGGAAGCATCGAGTCCAGAATGGTTTGGGTTGGAAGGGATCTTAAAGACCAACCAGTCCCACCCCCTGCCATGGGCAGGGACACCTTCCAATGGACCAGGCTGCTCCAAGCCCTGTCCAACCCTGTACCCAGGCCTGGGTATCAAAGCTCATCCCTAAGAGGCTGTCAGGAGAGCTTGTGTCAGGATCTGTGGCAATGGCCAGAGTTTTGCACACTCCTTCATGGCTTCCTTTTTTTTTTTTTTTTTTTTTTAATCTGTGGCCAGTTCTTTTCTTTCCTCCCTGTAATGTGACCAATGTGGCATTTGGGCTCTCCAAGCCCTTGCTGACATTCTCTGCCTCCTGGAGCTCTGCCATGGTGTCCCTGTCCTCTGCTGCTGTGCTCCTGCCCAGAGAGGGGAGATGGTTTCTCACCAGTCACAAGGACATCAGGAAATCATCCTCTATGTTGCTCCATATTCTCCCGGTGTGTTGGAGGCAAACCCCATCCAGACAGGTCAAGGTGCGTGAAAAATGAGCAAAAAGCCCACATTTAGGGAAAAAAACCCCAAACACGCCCAAAATGTCATCATGACCTGGCAGTGTTACCACCCAGGGGTGGCTTTGGTGACTCTGACACTGTGAGTGCACCTTCCTGTTGCAGGGGACACCCTCAAATGTGGGATTCCAGCCCTTCCCTGGGACTGGAGACCTTCTTGGTGTCAGCCCAGCCCTGAGGGTCTTTTAACCAGATGGGTGAGGAGGAATGCAGGTGATGCAAGACAGAACGGGATTCTCTGGGGCTGGGGATGTCCTCAGATTAACTCCTTTGACTTGCAGCTATCTCTGACCTTGAGAAGATCTCCAGGCTTTGCCCACAGCTCCAGCACTGACCCTGTTGGAAGAACTGGGCAGTCTTGGCTCCCTGCCTCAGTTTCCCCAAACAGAGCACCCACTTTCCTGGCCAGTGAGACCTCTGGGATGTGACCCTGAGCAGGGCCCAGCCTGGGGGATGGATGACTTGGAGGTGGCTCTGCAGGCATTTCCCTGTAGGATCCCCCTCTCTGTGCCCAGAATTAGCACCTCTGGCTATAAACAGTAAATCCTGGAAGTGGTTACATCCCTCTTGCACACTGCAAAGGCATCTGGAAAGGGCCACAGCCCAGGGGAGGATGGTGTGGGTCAGTGCTGCGTGGTGGGTCTGGCTCTGCAGGGACAGGGCTTCAGTGGAAGGGATGTGGCCGAGCTCAGCCAGGATGGGCCGGATCTCTGTCACTGCAGGAGGGGCTTTGGCTCCCTGCCCTGCCAGAGCCCAGCCTGGAGCCCTGATGGCTCAGATTGTCCTCATGCTGCTTTTTCCAGAGCAAGGCTGGAGCGCCTCTTCCCGGGGCTGGGGGCTCCCAGAGGAAGTGATTATTCATTTCCAGGAATGTGTGAACCAGAGAGAGCTCCTGGAAGCCTCCTTAGTGCTTGGTGTCAATGTGTTTCCTCAGGGCTGGACTTCTGCGTCCCTTGGGGCCAGAGAGCCCTTTGGCATCGCTGCCTGGTGCCACCCAGGCTGCCTGGGCAGCTCCAGGCTGGGCTGATCCCTGGAGCAGCACAGAGCTATGGCACTGTCCCAAAGTGGCCAGAGCTGGGTGGCTGCAGAGCTGCCAACCCCTCCTGCACAGGGACAGGCTCTCCCAGGGCAGGGACTGCTCGAGCTAGGGGTGGTTTGCAGGAGTGTAGATAAATCACCCCCATGGAAACTCTTCCCTGAACTTCTCTGCTGCTCTTACACCAGCACAAGCTCAGCATCCACAGGACCTGTTGCAGTTTAACTACACACTGAAAAAAACCTTCTTTTTGCTTATTCTGAACCTGCATCCTCCTACTTTCACTAATATAACCTTGCAGGATGTAGACCTGGTTTTTTTTTTCCATCACAGCTGCCTTGGACAGCTGTTCCTTTCAGCCACCCCTCTGCTATCATCTCTGGGATGAGCAACCAACATCCACGGTGCAGGTGACCTGGCAGCTTTTTCAGGTGGAACGACATCACCCTGAGCTCTAATCCCTTTTCCTCCCTTCACCCTTTCTCCTGCTGGGCTGGGAGGAGCTGGGTGTACCCACCAGCCCTCCTTCCCTCCACCCCTGCTCCTCCCAGCACAGGGCTGGGACGTGCTGGGGCTGGGACAGCGGTGACCTCAGCACCAAAACTCCTGGCTGGGCCCAGGGCTCTGCCTGTGGGTGTTCACCAAATGCCTCTTTATTTACGATGCTCCATGAAAACAGTTCCTGTCACTACCACAGAGGCTCAGCTGCAGAAGCCCCCAGCTTCCCTGGAAAGAGGGATAGAGTTGCCAGACTGTGTCCAGACCCAGCTGCTGGGGATGGGGATGGTGACGGCTCGTGTGATCCCCAACCCAGAGAGGGGCTGCTCTGGGGGGATGCCCAGCCCCTCTGCCTCTCCTGGGGTTGTTTCAGGTGGAATTGCTGGGCTCAGTTGAACTTGCTGGGTTCTGCCTGCTGTCCTTTGGGAGCATCCTCCCCATCCTGCCCCACCCCAGTCCCTTCCAGCCCCTGCCATGGGCGTCCCCCTCCCTCTGTTTGACTGCACTGCTCAGGATTGTGCTTATTAAAATCTGCCCAAAAATAAGATGAAGGTTTGCTCTCCCTCCTCCCCATCTGGCTCAGCCTTCACCCTTCCTTTGAGGACACGGAGGGGTCACACTCTGACACCTCCTCTGGGAGTGATCCCATGGGAGGGGAGGCTGGCAGGGAGGAGACATATCCATGGCTTTGGGTGCAGGATTTGTCCTGGCATTACCAGGTCCTGCCGGTGGGAGAGCCCCAGGGCAGGCAGTGGCTGCATGGGTGGTCTGTCCTCTCCTCCCTCCACAGCCGGGAATCCCTCGAGGCTCTCATGGCACGAGAGGCACCATTACACACTTCCCAAACTTGCTGCTTCTTGCCAGAGACATTACTCAATCCAGACACAGCATGAGCCTCCAAATCCCTACCCTGTGTGCAATGGGCTATGGAATTACACCCAGCCTCCTGCAGGGAGCCCTCACCCACCTGCTGCAGGTGCAAATCCACCCTTTCCATAAGAGCTCTGTGTTTCAGATAGAAAGCATCAGAAAACATCTATTTTTGTGCCTAAAGGCACTTGTGGTGGGGACTGACCTGGTGGGACATCACAGACAGTGTGAGGGGCTCCTGTCCCCTCCTGTCCCCTCCTGTCCCCCACGCAGGGACCAGGAGAGGGGAAGCACAGCAGCTCTGGCTCAGAGCACACACATCCCTGCACTGCAGCAGGAAAGGAGGATCAGGGACAGGATGAGACCCCTGGTGAATGGGCTCTTGCCCAGCCTCCTCCCACAGACTCCACTTCTCCTGCAATTTGTCATAAGAAGCAAAACTGGAAGCTCTGGGAGGAATCAGAAGCTCCCTAAGGCTTTGTGCAGAAAGTATCTATGAGGTCACCCCCTTCCTGCTCCTGCTATTGCAAAACATTCCCCTCTGTGGCTTTTCAGTGTGAGACAGAATCTGCCATGAATCCATCTCCTGCTCCAGCAGGCTGCAGCTCCTGGGGCCAGGCTAGATATTCTTGAAGTGCATGGAGGTAAAAGCAGAATATTTAGAAGTCTCAAGGGTTTGTGAGCTGATACACAGCCAGCACTGATCCAGCTAGGCTCTGATCCACGGTGATGCTCTGTGGCTGTGCTGGGGTTTGGTGCTGCCCTGCACCCCCTGCATGGACACACCCCCATGGCCAGCGTGTGGGGATGCAAAGACAAGCTAAAAGCAGCAGCTGAGCTGTCACTTCATGGTTAAGACCAGTAGCCAGCTTTTACAGGACCCAGGATGAGATCTCTGTGCCTGCAGAATTAATCTTGTCCCAAAATGTGTATAACCTTTGCTTCTGTGTGGATGTTCCCCTGGTTAGAGTGGTTTTCCTACACCAGTGTGTGATGGAGATGTAAGACAGTCAGGTCTTCATGTGTGTCCTTCCCACACTACCCCCCAGACTCTCCCTTTCCACGGTTTCTGATGGGAAATGTGGTTTATTCCAAGACTAGAACAGCCAGTGGGCACTGCAGGAGGAGCTGTCTGGATGCTCGTGTAATTAATGCATCAGGAAGGGGAAGCTGAGATGTTTGGGATTGACTTTGGTGCACCCTGGCCTGCAAAAGGGTATAAAGTGCTGCTGGAGACTGGGACAACTGGGCCAGCTGGTCTCCTGAGGCTGCAGGAGTTTCTGGATGGGATTCCCTGGATGGGCTCACAACATGAGAACATTTGGGGCTTTTTAAGGTTTCTTTTCTTGCCTCAAATCTCAGAGGCATTTCTGGATGTATCACCCTTGATGGAGAGCAGCTTAACATACACTCCTGCTACTGATTAAACTTCCAATCTGTCAGCAAAATAGGGTGCTTGCTGGATGGAGCCAAGGATTAATTCCAGCTTTTTGGACACCCAGGCAGGTGTGACAGACTCATCTGAATTATCTGGGGGCAATACCCACAGATTGGTGACCTGCTCCAGGGTGTGCATGGGCCAGTGTTGTTTTAACCATTTAACTGGTGTTTCTTTGAGAGGGCTGGATGTATTTTGTTCACACAGCATGTAGGAAGGATGATATAGCATCATATCATGGAATTACAGACTGGTTTGAGTTGGAAGGGACCTTAAAAATCATCCAGTTCCACTTTCCTTCCATGGGCAGGGACACCTTCCACTAGCCCAGGTTGCTCCAAGCCCCATCCAACCTGGCCTTGGACACTTCCAGGGATCCAGGGGCAGCCACAGCTTCTCTGGGCAACCTGTGCCAGGGCCTGCCCACCCTCACAGGGAGGAATTCCTTCCCAATATCCCATCTAACCCTACTTCCTTTCAGTGTCAGTTGAGCTGTGTGTGCAGCACAGACTGCAGGAGCAGAGTCACAGTGGGAGCATCACCAAAGCGACCAGAAGGACTTCTTCTAGCCAAGATTTGTAGTTTCTGGAGAGCTGGTGTGGGAGGAGGATGGTGATGCAGTCCCTGCACTGCCACAGGGCTGCACACAGGATCTGGATCAGCTGCCCAGAAAAGTGCATGTCCTCGTGGGGAGGCAACCAGGAGAGAAAGAAACATTTAGAGAGACAGATGAGGCTGTACAAGGGACAACAGGAACAACTGGAGACATCCAGGCTGATTTTAGGGTTACTTCCTAAGGAAATGAGCTCTGTAGCAGTGCACTGAGTGCCTCTGCCCTGGTAGCCTTTAAACCACCTTGGCTGATTCAGCTGAAACCCAGCAAAGACAGAAAAACTCCCCATGAATTTCAAATGCCCTTTCAAAGGTGTGCTGTGGTGGCTGGAGCAGGGCCCAGCTGATGGCTCTGACTGAGGAGGTGGCTTTGGGGGATAAAAGCACCCCCAGGAGTTGGGCTGAGTTCCACCTCTCACTTCATCAGGTGCTGCTGTTGAAGGCAGTTTTATGCTGTCATAGGCACCCAACAATGGTTGGATTCCTGGGTGTGTCCTGGAGTTCAATTCCAGCAGAACTTACCCTGCTCCAGGCTTGGCTGCTGCATCCACAGGGGGGCTGAGGGTATGAAAATAAGGATGGGTGAGGTTGGGGCTGGAAGGTGACTTAGAGAGTGATGAGCTGGGTCTGGGGGGATCAACAGCCCAGAAGGAGGGCATGGAAAAGGAAAACAAAGGAGAGTCTGCAGCCCCTGCCTGTACTCACTGGTGAGACTGGTATTTGCAGTTTTGTTTGTTTTGTGTCCCCACTATAGATCCAGGGAGACAAATGGGCAGCTTTTTAAAGGAAATCCTGGAGCTGTCAGAGCAGGATGAATTCGACCACTCGACATGGATGGAACACCCTCCTGCCGACACCTTCAGTAAGTAGCCCGTGCACAGGTAAGGGCTGCCCGGGGAAATGTGGGATTGGATGCCCCAAAATAGCTGAAAATACCCGGATTTTGTTCCGGGCAGCTCAGCAGAAAACAGTGCGGCTCATTGAAGTTCTTATAGCTGGTCTCTTCCCCAGGTGTAACTTCCCCGCTCAGCGATCCCCAGTAATTGAGGTTGATTAGTGGCTAATTGCAGCCATTAGTGGCCCGTTTCAGGCTTCGCTGCCCGTGCAGTGGGAGCGGGCAGGGAATTTGTGTTTGCAGCAGGTAGCTCAAAAATCACTTTCTGTGTGGCTCGGTGTGCTAACTGTGGCATGAGCATCAAACTCTGCGCATTCTCCGGGCTCTGCAGAGCCATCAGAGCCTGCCTGTGGGTGAGCAGGGTGTAATTCCTACACTTGTGTAGGAGGTGAGTGAGGGTGGAGTCTGGGGTGTAATTCAGTGATGATGGAATCTCCAGTTTGACTCTTGGTGTTCTGCATTTCCCTGGGTGTTTTCTACCTTCTTGCAGTCATGTATTTGCACGTACCTGCTACATCTCTGCATGCTCTTGAGACCTCTACCTGGGGCTGGGAATGTTTTGGCTCAGCCTCTGTGGCTGCCTGTGGAGCTGTAAGTGCAGGTGAAGATGCTCTTCCAGCTAAGACAGTCCCTGATGCTGCAGATGACTCTTGATAGTGGGACCACTGACAGATCCTTGTCTCTCTCCCACCCTCAGGACCCTCCTGTAACATTTCCTGCCATCTCTGGCCAGTGAATCCCATGGATAGGTGTGGTCTCCCAAGTGCAAAAGCAGGACCACGATCCTGGGCTGTCCTCCTTGTTTTCCAAGCAGAATTTGCAGCACAAGGACGTTTCCATCTGGAGAGGCTGATGTTTTGGTTTAAAAAGCTGGATGCCACCACATCTGACTGGGTGTGTTGATCAGCTGGCCTTGGGCTGTGAGGCACTTGCCATCCTGAAGGGGATCAGTTGTTTCTCATCAGGACCAGTGTGTGACTCCACAGCCCCACGGGCTCCCCCAGGCCAGGGCTGGGTGAGGGTCAGGCTGTCCTGAAGCCAAACAACGTGCTGGGGTGCAGTCCTGCTCCAGACATCTCAAGGTGGGTGGGACTGGCTCCCTGTGGGCTCCTTGCTCCCACTGGATCCTCCAGCCCTGTCCATACCCCAGCTGCAGAGGTTTCTCTTGCCAGCCAGGTGGAAGGGTTATGCCAGCCCTGCCTGCTGTGGGCGAGGATGCCCTGTGTGCCTCTGGTTTCCTCTTGCTGAGGTTGAGCTGCTCCACAGCCCTGTCTCTTGGGCAGGGCTCACTGCTTGTCCCACTGGCAGCTCTGATTTGGCAGCCTCACTTTGCCCCAGGGGATGAGGTGTGTTTCTTGGGGAGCTGCTTTTTCCTCTGCTCCACCATGCTCTGCTGGGATCAGTGGTCAGGAGTGTTGGAGGAGACAAATGGCATGTGCAGCATGCAGACAGACAGGCAGATGGATGTGCTCCATGCACTTGGAGCCCTGCCCAGGGGAACATGGGAAGCAGATGTTGGATTGGGACCTGCTGGATAAGCCATGGGCCCTTCACTTCCTCCCGTGCCTCTGTGGGCTGGCTTGGCCAGAGCTGGAGTCAGGAGCTCTGCAGGGGCTCAGGCAGTTCAGTGCAGCCCTGGCTGGTTCTGCTGAAAGGAATGTCTGTTCATTTTGGAGTTTGGATAGTGGAAAAATGGATCCAGAGTGCAGGTTGAATAGCAGTTGAAGCATGATCAGGAAATTGAGATGCTCTGCCTGCTCTTCCCTATTCTTAAGGAAACCTGGAGGCTGCTCTGAGGTACCCACGGGCCAGCAGGAGATAGCTGGGTGTTGGGTGCTCCTCTGTCCTGCCCAGCCAGACCCATCCCCACTCATTCCTTAGTCACCACTTGGGGCCACTTGGTTATCTGGGTTCTTCTCCAGCTACCCCAGAGCTGGACAAAAGCTGAGTGTTTAACCTTCAGATCTCTTTGAACTTCAGCCCAAAGAAAGACCCAAATGGGTGAGATCCTCAGCTGGGCTCCACAAACTTTCCTCACTTCCACAAGCCAAGGAGCAGGAATCATCTCACTTCTCCTCTGTGCTGTGCTCTGCTGTGTCAGCTGATGAGGACTGACAGTGAGGGATGGACCTGGACCATGAAAGAGGGTCCTAATTAAAATCTCTGTGGGGCCCTGCAGCCCCTGGGGTGTGCTGGCAGTGCTGCTGTGGTGTGCAAGAGCTGCTCTGCCCACAGGACAGCAGTGCCAGCTCCTGGTGGTGCCCTGTGCCAGGTCAGGCGAGCACTGATGTGCCAAAATGGGAGAGCAGCAGGTCTGCCTTGGGCTGTGGGGTCTGGGCTGCTTTCATTGCTGACCTCAGGGCATGGAGGAGCAGCAGGGAAAGCCGGGCAAAGAAATATTTCCTCCCCAAAATGTGAGATCTTGTGATTCCAGACGTTCAGGGGCCTGGGTGTGTGCCCAGCCCAGCTGGGTTGGTGCTGGTGTGGAGCACCAGTGGTCCCAGGCTGGCTCCAAACACTGCTGCTTGTGTCTGCCCCTGGGGTGTGACATTCCTCCCAGCTCTGGCTCCTGGCTGCAGCTTGGATGTGCCAAAGGAACACTTTGCTGCAGCACAGGGAGGTGTCTGTGTGAGCTGGATGGCTTTCTGCAGCACGGACTTTCTTTGCTCCTAACAAAAAAAAAACCCCACACCAAAACCTCCACAAACAATTAAGGAATTTCATTCTGCCTAAACCATAGGCTCTGCTTACAAACTTGCCAAGGGGTTTGTTAATTTGTGGCTGGAGATGGGAAGCAAAGGTTTCTACTTGATCAGTTTTGCTGAGAAGGAAAACTTCAGTGGAGTGATTTTGCTTTTGGAGTGAGGAACAGCCCTATTGGGAAAGAGATCCTGAAGAGGATGTTTTGAGGGACTTGTGCCTTTCCTGCTCTAAGCCACATGTGCAGCTGGAGCAGCTTCAGCCCTGGCTGCCTGTCAGGGCAGATTAGGAAAACTAATTGGATCCAAATGCCCTGATGTGGCTGCTCTGAACAAGGAGTATCTGAGATCCAATGGGTGCTTTGGGTGTTAAATTTGTGTGGGGTTGAGTTCCACAGGTGATGGGCTGGATGTGGCTGATGGTTTGGAAGCCCAGCACCTCACGGGGGTTTAACCTCTGCTGAGGGAGCTCCAGCCAAGGGTGTGTCCCAGTTGGCAGCAAAAACCTCTGGATGCTTTTGGACACAGTGGTCTGTTCTTCCATTTGAGGGGGCCTCGTTTTATTTCAATCAACCAGCTTTATGAAGTGTTAATCCGAGACATCCCTTTCCTACCAGCTCAGGGAAAGGGCAGGTTTGTGGGGGCCACTTGTTCTCCTGGTTCTGGCTTTTGCCCTCTGTCTCTGCACCCCTGGGAAGATTGTGTTCTGATTTTCACTTTCATGTTTTGTGCCATGCAGATAAGGGCAGGAGCGAGCAGAGGGTGGTGGAAGGCTGAACTCTGGAGGGCTGAGCTGTTCTCCAGGGACAGCTCAGCAGAAATTCAAAGGAATGTTGTCTTGAGCACAGCTGAGGAAGGAGAATGCAGGAAGTGATGAACTCAGTGGTGGACACTCACATTTCTTAGGAATCTTGTGTTACTGGTGTCCAGACCTAGGTGGTGTTTCCTTCTCTTGGAAATGATCTCAAAAGCTTCCTTGCAGGAATGTGTGAGAGATGCAGGGAACTTGCAAGCAAACCCCTTGGGGGTGCTGGTGGAAAAGCAGTGCACATTTTTACCTGGGGGTGGCTGATCTGAAGGTTTCAATGTGAGATCACACACGTGCCCTGCTGGCACCTCTGTCCCCGCTGAGCTGCTGCCTGGTGGCCCCTGTCAGCCCAGGTGGGTCCAGGGCTGAGTCCTGCTGAGGGAGCTGATGCTTGTACACAGCAACCTGTGTAGAAAAGGATTAACAGTCCCTCTAGAAATCACCACAAAGCTCTTTGGGTCGTTTTGGATGTGTTCCTTGCATTTATTTGGCACTTCTGGCCAGCTCTAGAGGTGCATCCATCCAGCCTGTGTGTGTGTCTGGGCAGTGTGAGCACACCCAGCTCTGTCCCTGACCTCCTGCTCACCCAGATTCATCTCCCAGACTCACATCTTTTTTTCCCTTATCCAAGTGTTCCCACAGCTTTCAGAAAGCTGCTGCCATCTAAAGGGCACAAAAAGGCTGCTCTGAAGCTGCAGAGCTGTGGAGGTGGTGAGCACTGGGTCAGTGTGTCCTGGTTCACATTCCAGCATTAATCCTAGGGAAAGGAGCCTGGGGTTGTCCTGATTTGGGGGCAGATCAAAAGTGACAGTGCTGTCCTAACATCACAGCATGGTTTGGGTTGGAAGGGACATTAGAGATCATCCAGTGCCACCCCTGCCTTGGGCAGGGACACCTTCCACCAGCCCAGGTTGCTCCAAGCCCCACCCAACCTGGCCTTGGACACTTCCAGGGATGGGGCAGCCACAGCTTCTCTGGGCAACCTGTGCCAGGGCCTCCTCACCTTCACTGTAAAACACTTCTTCCTTATATCCAATCTAAACTGACCCTCTTTTATCTTTAAAAAAGGTTTGAAGTGTGCTTTGGGTTTGTTCATAGGGATCAGATGGTGCCCAAGTGAGTCTTGGTCAGAGCCAGAACTGGTCCCTGCAGAGGAGCAGGGCATCCCTTGGTAACAGGAATGTCTGTTTGTGGGAATTCATCAGATTTCTGTAGCTCTGTGTGCAGTTACCAAGCCACAGGCAAGAAGCACGAGCACCCTGTGTCCTGACAAAGCATTTGTTTTGGCTTTCCATGGCCTGTTTGCAGGGCTCTGGAAGGGCTGCAGGGCTCTGGGAGAGCTGCTTTTGCTTCTGATGAGCTGTGGTCTGAAAATGGGGAGAATTTCCTGTGCTGAGTGAAACTGGTGGTTGACAGAAAGTTGCTGCAGATGGCAGATACAGAGTGGGTCACACCAGTGGTGACATGAGCGCTCTCATTATTTCCTTGATGACAAAGCTGTTCACAGCTTCACTTGTTAAAACTGACCTCCCAGCCCAGGGGAAAGGTTTAGTTTGGGAAGGGCTGCTCAGGCACCAAACCCAGTTCACTTGGGAGGGTCCTTCTGCTGTGCTGCTGTGACATTCCTGATGGAACACAGGCCTGTATTTTCCCTCTGAAGATAAATTGTTCTGTGGTGTGCAGCAGCCATCAGGGACTTGCTAACAAGTAGGAAAAAAGGAAGTCATCGAAGAGCTGCTTCAATCACTCAGGTCATTCCAGGAGGCTCCCAAAAACACACAAACCCCACCATAACTCAGCAACCACAGCTCCTGGAGGGAATTTAATTCCTGGACCTGTAAATCCTTTGTTGTCGTGTGCAGTTACTGCTGCTCCAGCAGCAGCACCGGGGCCATGGGGTGGGGGGAAGGTGTGCTGGGGCTTAGGGGGGGAAACAAAACACAAGTGAGGATCTGCTGTGGCTAAACCACGTCAGACAGTCACTGGAGTAAATAAATGTGCCCATCCACACGGATGAACTAAGCAGGAGCGGTCCTGCTGCTCGTACACTCCGGTCCCTTCCTGGGTTATATCTGGTGGGGGGTCTGTCTGGGGTCTCCTTTTATGCCTTTGTTCTCTCTTGTTTGTTGTTCAGGAGCGAGGGATTGGGGAGCTGCATTTGGGTCATCCTGGGTTTCAGGAGGGCGGGCTGGGGGGTGTTCCCTCCCCACGGCAGATTAATCGTCCGGACCGGTGTTTCAGTTCCCGAGGCCGATTTGGCCGCACACTGAACGTTCCCACCTCGCATTTTTAGGGCTGTGACAGCCCTGCAGCATCTTCCTGCTAAAAACAGCTGCTGTTCCAGCCCCTGGCTCACGTTGCAGGCCGTGTCCAGAACAGCTCGTGTCAGAAAGGCACACGCCCCGCTCCTCCCAGCCAGGCATCTCCAGGGAATGCGGGCGGGTCCTGGATGTGTGCTGGGCTCTCACAGCACGCACGTTCACGGCAGCTGAGGGGAGAGATGACCTTGTCCATCCATTCCTGATCCATGCAGAGGCTGCCCAGGGCAGAGGAGGAGTCACCATCCCTCGGGATTTAAAAGCTGTGTCACTTTGGGACACGGCTTAGTGGAGACCTTGGCAGTGCTGCAGGAATGGTTGGAGTCTGTGATCTTAGAAGTCTTCTCCAACCTAAATGAATCCATGAGGGAGCTGGGGGAGCTCAGCCTGGAGAGGAGGAGGCTCAGGGGGGACCTTCTCACTCTCTGCAACTCCCTGACAGGAGGGGGAGCCGGGGGGGGTCGGGCTCTGCTCCCAGGAACCAGCAGGAGGACAAGAGGGCCCAGCCTTGAGCTGCCCCAGCGCAGGTTTAGGTTGGACATTGGGAAGTTCTTCCCAGAGAGAGGGATCAGACACTGGAATGGGCTGCCCAGGGAGGGGGTGGAGTCCCCGTCCCTGGAGGTGTTTAAGGACAGACTGGATGTGGCATCAGTGCCATGGTCTGGGTGACAAGGTGGGGTTGGATGATGGGTTGGACTGGATGATCTCAGAGGTCTTTTCCAACCTGGTTGATTCTGTGATCCTGTGGTTCCAAAGGGCCAGGTTGCTCATGCAGGGCTGGGGGTTGAGACTCTGGGTCCAGCAAAGCCAAAAGCAGGGCTTGCAGTTAACTGGAGCAGGGATTTTTTTTTTGAGCACAGAGCTTGGCTTGGAGCCCCAGAGATATTTGGGCAATGACATGTCCTGTGGGCCTCCAGCTCAGCAGGAGGCAGTCTGGGGCCACGAGAAACCCCAGCCAGGAGCAGAGGTACCTCAGCCAGGAGCAGAGACACGTGGGGCCAGCAGTGCCCGGCGTCAGGAATGCCGTGCTTGGGGCACGGTGTCACCTCTCAGGATGGCAGAGCAGCCCAGTTGCTAATCAGTGGAGCTGTCTGGGAATGTTTTCCTGTGCTAAGGAGGATTTAATGACAAAATGAAAACAAACAGTACAGATTTTCCACTTGGAGAGATCGTTTTCACTGAAAGGCAGAATCTTCTCTCCTCTTGCCTGATCAGGTTTTTGATGTGAAGTGGATATTTTCCAGCTGGAGTTTTTCATCTTGTCAAAAAGTCAAGAGCTCTGAAAAGCAGATTTATTCCAGCAAAATAGTTCCAGGCTGAAGCTTTTTTCCTCCCAACTCGCTTTCAGACAGCTCAACTCATTATTGCTGTTGAGGTTGGATGCCTCCTGATCTCAGTGCCTTCACACAAAAACCTTTTTTCCATGATTAGAGACTGGGATTTTCATTAAAGCAGAAAAAACATAAAGCAGATGAGTCTCCATCCTCAGTTATTAAAAATCTGCCCAGACAGTCCTGAGGTACCTGCTGCTGGCCCTGCTGGGAGGAGGCAGGTTGGAGCAGATGATCTCCAGAGGCACCTCCAGCCTCAGCAGTTCTGAACCACTGCACATAAAGCTTTATGATTAGGGGCTGCCCTGTGGAAGGGAAGTGTTGGAAACCACAGAGGTTTGACCTCTTGCTCGGTGAAATTCCTTCTGGCCGCTGCTGGAGATAGTGGTTTGCAAGCACAGCTCCTTCATGGAGCTCCCAAAACAGTCTGGGAAGAGTGGAGTGTTGTGCTGCAGGGTTGGGGTCTCTTAGCTCAGTGCAAGTCCTTGTCCAAACTCCTTCCAGGCTGGGTAGGCAGGGAAGAGAGGAGACAGCCTGACTGAAAGCTCTGCCTCCTGCTCCCAGTCACAGAGGTGTGGAGAAGCTCATTTTTGTGGCTGTCTCAGTCTTCCAGGAAAGCCATGGAAGAGCAGCTTCATCCCTCAGTTGTCACCTGCTCGAACCTGCCCAGGTACATGAGATTCTGTCCTCTCCAAGATGGATTTCTATCCCAGTGCCTTGCCCAGCAGGCAGGGACCACGGACCCCTTCAGTGCCATGTCCTGGTGTGACAACAGCAGCCAACACTGCTGAGGGGCTGTGAGTGACTGACAGGATGGAAATGTCCCCTCGAGGGACAGGTGGCCCCTCTAGGAAGGAGCAGATGTCACCCTGCCTCTCAGGCCAGGCTGCTGGGTGAGGAGGGACATGTTTTCTGTGTGGGCTTTTGATCTGCTCTCTGTCCAGCTTGCAAGTGAGAAGCCATTCCCAGGCAGAAATGGGGGTGTCCATTCAAATGGATATCGGAGAGGGTTTCTCCAGCAGCTGCTCCCAAGCTGTGAGTGAGGACTTGCCAGAGCAGTGTTTGAGCTGCTGCTGAACCACACAGTGGGAATGATCTGGGCTCTCCTCAGCAAGCTCTGAGTGCTCCAGCCAGCTGAACCCCCCGGGGTTATCAAACTGCGTTTGGAGTCTGGGTCTGAGCCACCCTGGGAGTCTCCCCCATCCTTTCTGGATCGCTGCATGTGTTCTGTCTCCTGTGTTTACTGAGTCATTTATAGTATGTCTTGGTAAAGGAGCAATATGTGGCTTCCCTGACTCATCTACTTCCTCTCTGTGGGGATTACGGACACCAAAACAGGCAGGGAGGAAAAGCGGGAACCCGGAGCTTCCTTCGTGTTCCTGTGTGGTGCAGGACCAGCCAGGAGCCCAGCAATGCTCACACTGACACTGTGCCTGCTTTACATGTCAAACAGGCACCACCTGACAGCTGGATGGACCCCTTGGCAGGGCTGGGTCCTTCTGGGCTGGGCTCCACAGATGTGGGTGCGTGTGATCCCAGCCAAGAGCTTTTTCACAGGGAAAGGGATCCGAATTCCACTGGGCAGATGGAGCCAACTGTGGCTGTGGCACTGGGTGACTGAGGGAGCATCAGTGGAAATGACTCTTCAGCAGTTCATGTTGGCTGCCAGCAGCATCTTGCCTATCAGGCTCGGTTTGCTGCAGAGGCTAATAACCCAGTAATTAAGGTAAACCAAATATTAGCTTGAAGCTGTGCCTGTAACTTAAATCACATAGCTCTACTTCTGATGTGAGGCTTGATTGGAAAACCTGATGCTTAATTTGTGTTGCATTAGCCCGGTGGCAGCTGGTTTTGTGGGCTGAGCCTGAGCCAGATCTGCTGCTGTCATAAAGCTCTGGCTCTGCTAACACGGTGCTGATTTATGCTGGGTGAGGATCTGGGCCAAGTCTCCTTGTTGTGTGGCTGTAACCTGCATTGTTCAGGCATTTGCTGGGGTGTTTGGGGACAACCCAATAGTAAGGAGGCTGTGAGGAAGGACAAAACACACTTTGACTTCCTGTTGGTCTCTGGGTTTAATTTTTATGATGCTATAGATAGATCTGACTGTAAATGCGCCAGATTTGTGCCTGGATTTGAGTTTTTGTTGTGCTCCAGCATCCCTCTGTATGTGAATTTGTATCAAATGTGGGAGAAAGTGCCTGCCTTCATATCCAAATTTTTACTCAGGGATGCTCTGGGTGGGCAGTTCCCAGGGCAGGAGGCAGGAAGGCCCTCTGGGAGCAGCACTGGGTGTCCCAGGCTTGTTGCTCTCCACCCCAGCAGCTTCATCACCCCCATTTGCTGCCTGAGAACCACGGGCTGGTGTCAGCTCAGACCCCCCTCGTGCAGCCTGCTCTCCTCCTGGCAGCCCCTGCAGGGCCAGGCTGGGCAGGGTCACAGCCAAGCTGGAGGTTTGCAAACATCCCTCTGAACCGGGGTCTGAGCTGTTTCTCTGGGTGAGGATGGACTTCAGGGGAACCTCCCGGTCTTCCACCCCATCCCAGCTTTACGCTCAGCCTCTGGATTTGGAGCAGTATCCCTGAGGTTGTCCCATGGAGAAAGGGCCAGTGATGTGTTGTGAGGGGGAAGCCCTGGCTGAGAACATCCCCTTTCCCTCCTGTTTAAGTCCTTAACCTGAGTGCAGTGCCCTCACAGCACTTTCCTTCTGTGGGAATTACGTGAACTTTTGACTCTCTGACTAATCCTCAGAGCTGCTGTCCCTGCCCGTGCTGCCAGCCTGCTTCTGCTCCCTTCAGGTCTGGGATTTCATCTGATCCCAAATCCAGTCCCTCCTGTCTGCAGGGCATGTTTTAACTGTCAGCACTGGTTTTTTTTTTTAACTGCTTGTACAAGTACTGGAGGTGTTGGAACTGTGTCAGTGCCTGGGAGGGCACTGCAGGTGACTGCATGTTACAGCCTCGCTGAAGCCAACTCCCTGTGCTTGTGATCCCTGTGCGAGAGGAGCCTGGGAATGTGGCTGTGAGAGCAGGAAGCTCAGTGTTGGCTGCCAAAATATTGATCTGATTATTTCTGCTTTGTAGAAGAAATTCTTCCCTGTGAGGGTGGGCAGGCCCTGGCACAGGTTGCCCAGAGAAACTGTGGCTGCTCCATCCCTGCAAGTGTCCAAGGCCAGGTTGGATGGGGTTTGGAGCAACCTGGGATGGTGGAAGGTGTCCCTGCCTGTGGCAAGGGATGGAACTGGATGATCCTGAAGGTCCTTTCCAACCCAAACCATTCTGTGATTCCATGATTCTACTTGGGAAAGGTTGGAAGGAGCCTGCACTGCTGGCTCAGAGCTGCTGGGGTCTTGCACACAAGCTGTGCTTGGGGCAGAGCCCCTTGGTGGGACAGGACCCTTGTCTGGGCTCTGCTCCAACTACAAGACTTGGAGCATCACCACTGAGGTGCCTGTAAGCCCTGTGCAAGGGACAGTGTGTCTGCTGCAGAAATAAGGATGGAAAATGCCCCACTGAGCTGGTCTTCTTGGAGAGAAAACTGACTGTTCTGTCAGAGGCACACTGGATAATATCTCAGGAAAATGATTCCTAGGGAAAATGTGGTCAATGCTTGTTCTTCAGTAGCACTAAGACTGCTTAGCTCTGATTTTCCCCACCATCAGACACCTGCAGTAGAACAGGGTGATGCAGAACCAAGAAGGCTTGTAAAGAATTCCATCAGCTTGTTGCTGGTTAAGGCAAACAGTGAGATTTGGGGCTGGGGAGTGGGGAGATGAACAGCTTTCCCTGGAAAGCTTTCCAAGGCGTGGCCTTTGGATGTCAGGGTGGTCTCAGTCTCCAGTGTGCACCTTGTCACCAGGTGTGTGGGTGCTCTCCCTGCCCTGGCACTGCTGGGTTACCAGCCAGAGCCCTTGGGGAAATGCCATGGCATTCCTGGGGGATTAATGTGGGGACAGCATAGCCCCACATGGCTGGAGAGGCACAAACACCAGGGAAACTATGACAGCTCCAACTCTGCATGTTCATCTGCACACAGGGAGCAACATCCCTGACTCCTCTGGGAAGGTTTAAGGGGGTGAAGTTCCGTGAGTGAGTAAGCTTCCAGGAAGATCCAGCTCACAGCAAGGTTTGCTGCGTTGCTCAGCCAGTGGGAGTCTTGCAAGAGTCACTAAAAACAGGAGCTGCACTAAAATAACTCCCCAGGCCAGCTCATTTCCAGGGAAAGTCCTGCTGAGTCACAAAGTGTAGCTCAAGCTCCATGTGCTTATTCATACACACATGAGGTGTCCTGGCTCTTCCTCGGTCTGTGGAGTGGAGCATCCATAGGATTTCCAAGGGGGATGCTCTGGCTGGGATTCCAGGTACATGGCCCTGCTGCACTGGGTTGATTTTTATTCCCAGGGTGTTTACAAACATCAGGATTGAAGTGGGGATATGAGAGACCCCAGTGGATAACAGGATTAACAGTGGGGTGATTTTAACACAACCTGAGCCCCCAGACTGCCTGGGTTGGGGTCAGTCAGGGGAGAGATGAGGGGAGGCAGGTTGGGAATGCAGCTGGGGAGGAGGTTTGTGCAGGGCCAGATTTGTCCCCTTGGCCTCAGGACATGCCTGTCTGGGCTGGGGTGTGAAGGTGGTGGCTCTTCTCTGGTGGAGCTGGGTGCTGCAGGAGGGTGAGGAGCCTCTGCTGAGCTGGTGTCTCCTCCTGAGCTGAGCCTGCTGCACTGGTCTAAGCAGCAGTGGAAAGAGACTGGAGGGAAGCCTGGGTGGAGAGGAAAATGTTGAGAAGACTCTGTTTCTATAGAGGTTTTGAAGGTTTTTATGGCCATCAGTGCTTTGAGAGCACTCACTGCTTTTCCTGCTTTGCTGTGGTCACTTAAGTCCCTCCACAGCCATTCCAGGCAGCACCTCTGGTGTAGCAGTTATTAATATAATAAATAATAAGTCCCATGGGGACCATGGCGACATCAACGTGATGTGTAAGAAGAGAGAGAGTTTATTCAAGGAGTCCCAGCTTATATAGCAGTTTCAAATGCTGCCACGTCACACAGGTAACTTAAGCCAATCCCATACAAGCATTCAACAGAGCATGTGTGACAGAGTACTTAGAACTACAACTCCCAGGATGCTTTGCAGCACCTGGTATAACCAGACCCCACAATTCCCCCATTTTTATTAATAAGACAAGACAGGGTAAATTTAAAAAACAGTGCAATTCTTAACAAAACGTTTTTCACTTGACATAGTAAACTTATTTCTTGCTTAAACCTTATTTACCTAAGGGTTTTTTGCAATTGGGTAGAACAAAAACTTTTATCAATCTGAGGGTTTACATATAACTGGGGAAAACTTACTTTATTAAAACACAAGGAAAAGTTTAGAGGAAGATCATGTTTTGTCTTTTATTAAGGCGATGTATTAGAGGTAGTGTTTGCTGTGTGTGTTCGTTTCAGATATTTTGTATAAGGTGTAAATGGTTCACATACACTCATACATTCACACAATGTCTCTTTCACTCATTCGGGTGGCCACCCCAATCATTTTTCATTCATGCATACATGTAATCTTTGCTTTCATATTCTAGTTATATAACTTAAACTTTTATGTAGTGTTTGGTCAGAATGAAAATTGTTTGACTCAGGATTTACTTACTTATTTACATGCATATTCTCACTGTCTTACTCCCCTTCTTTTGTTGTGAATATGGAAAGTTAATGAATTTAAAGGTATAATACTGATACATAAAAGTAAGTAGTGTGTAAGTAAGTGTGTACATAAAGGTAAGTAGTGTGTACATTCTTGAGTGTGTACTTAGAGAAATTAATAGGTTACTATTATAATCTGTTAATAATAATAGAAATTCTTAAAGATGCTAATTACTACTTAAAGGAGATAGTTATAAACTTAAACTTATTTAGATACATTTAAGAATTTAACAATTTTAAACAATACTTAGTAAATGTGACTATTAGTAATTTAAACAAAGCTACAAGGAAATTAGAAACTTAAAACTGTATTAGAAGGTAATGTTGGATTTTTTCTATCTTATTAAATAGAAAACTAAAGACAGTTAACTAAATTATTTTAGACAAAAACATTTGTAATAATTTCTAAAGGCTTATATGTAAAACATGTAAAAACAGTCAGTAAATTCAGTGTTTCTATTTTTGGCCCCGGCCCAGGTCTTTGTCCGGGGCGCCGCCTCTCTCACGGGAGTGGGGAGGCGGTGTTATCACTGTTGAGGCTCCCGGAGGAGCCGGAGTTGCTGCGGCCATGGCCCGGCCCGTTTACGGTGGGGCCCATGTCGCTGGTCAGCGCCGCGCTGTGCCGATGTGCGGTTGTTCCGGGCCGCGCTGCTGCGGCCGCGTGGTCCGCTTCAGGGGAGCGGCTACACGGGCGGGCTGGCTCCTGTAGTGGGACGCGGCCGTCAGTTCCAGGCACGGCCCGGCCGCCGGCACGGGCTGCCCGCGCTCCAAGGGCAGGCGGGCGGCGAAGGCCTCGCAGTTCTGCGCCGCCGACACGTGCTCGCCGAAGCCGCCGCGCCGCCCCAGCTGTATTTACAAACTTGTGCCACAGTCCCGACGCAAGCCTGCTCGGCCGCCCGGGATGGCCGCGGGGCCGTCCCGCGGCTTCTCCTCAGGCACGGCGGCCGCCCCCCCGGCCCGGGGTTCCACACGGAGCTCCGCCGGGAGCTCTACGCGGGTCGGGGGCGCGGCGGGAGTCGCCGCCAGCTGCGGCGGGGCTTCCGCGCTCGGGTCACCGCCTCCCGTTCGGCCGCGCCTCGGCCGGACCTTGGCCCGCTTGCGGGCTCCGGACAGAGGCGCCCCGCGGCGGCGCCGCTCCGGCCGCCCGGCCCCCTCCATGCTGTGCGCCGGGCCCGCCGCTCCCGGTGGTGCCGCCGCCGCTGCCATCTGGGTTTGCGCAGGAACCGCCGCCGCAGCCTGGTCGACACCAGCCGGCACCGCGAGAGGAGGTCGCCGTCGCTGCCGAGTCCCGTCCCGGAGTCGCCGGGCCCGGGGGGTCCGGAGTCGCCCCCGCCGCCAGCAGTCCTGCGGAGCCGTGCGCAGCTCCGTCCCCGGCCTGACTCGCTGCGGCTGCCGAGCACCTCGACAGCCCCACGCTCTGTGCCCGCCGCCGGGCTCGCTGCTCGCAACGTCGAGCGGCTATCACGGATCTTTTTTAAACATCGCGCCGCTGTTGCTGGTAGGCACAGCAGCTGTTGCTTAGCTACCGGCTCCCAGCACGGACCATGTTCCATGCGTGCCTCCAGCAGAGGCAGTCCATAACATGGCCACGAGACAGGAAGAGAAGGCATTACCTCCTGCTCCCGGCATGGGCAAGATGGTGCCGCCCATGCTCCGGCGTGGTCTCCACGTGTCTGCAAGTTTGCCATGGCTTGGGGATTCAAAGTTTGTTCCCTTTTACCAGTCACATAACCCGCGACACGCGCCTTTTTCCCGGAATTCTCGTATCCGCGAAAATTCAGCACAAAAAGGTATATTCTAAGGCTTTTCTTCCGTGCTCTTGGACCCCCTCCCCCTTTCCACACAGCAGTAGCACGTGGAGTTCCATGTTTTACAATGTTTGGGGGAGGGGAAGAATCAAAGTTTCTCTCTGTGGACGAGTTCCCTTGCGAGGGTTTTAAAGTGTCCACCTTTTTTATTTCTATTTTCTCTCTGCTTCTCCACCCCTCTTTCCAAGCAATTTCACTAAGAATTGTAAATAACAGTAGTTCTAAAACAGTTATTTTCATCAATTTTAAAAGTCCAGTTATTTTATGTTTGTTAACTTGTCTCCAAAGTCTTTTCAATATTAAGCTTAAAGCTTTTGCAATATTCTGCGGTTCACGTGAATTAAAAGTTTTCATTTTTTCTCTTTTTCTTTTTTCTCCCGCCCTCTCACCTGGGACGTAGATTTTTCTTCTCGAGAGCGTCCTCTCAAAACGTAGGCAATTTCCTACCGAATTCAGGCCTTTTTTCGAGCTCACTCGCGGTTTCTCCCGCCTTCGCCCATCAGAGTTTCCCTTCCTCTGGTACCTGGCGTTTCTTTCTTTTTCACGGCGGACGTCCCTCAGCGTTAAATATAGGCTGGTACCTGACGTCTGGTCCGTATTTCTTCCTGATTCAGGATAAGGCTTAGGTCCCTGTTCCGGGCGCCATATGTAGCAGTTATTAATATAATAAATAATAAGTCCCATGGGGACCATGGCGACACCAACGTGATGTGTAAGAAGAGAGAGAGTTTATTCAAGGAGTCCCAGCTTATATAGCAGTTTCAAATGCTGCCACGTCACACAGGTAATATAAGCCAATCCCATACAAGCATTCAACAGAGCATGTGTGACAGAGTACTTAGAACTACAACTCCCAGGATGCTTTGCAGCACCTGGTATAACCAGACCCCACACTCTGGAAGGTGCAGGAGAAGGTCAGAGATGTGAGGACAAGATGCTGGATACATCCCTTCCCTGCCACAAACAGTTGTGCCTTAATCACAGAATCCCAGAATGGTTTTGGTTGGAAGGGACATTACAGATCATCCCATTCCACCCCCTGCCATGGGCAGGGACACCTTCCACCAGCCCAGGTTGCTCCAAGCCCCATCCAACCTGGCCTTGGACACTTCCAGGGATCCAGGGGCAGCAACAGCTTCTCTGGGCAACCTGTGCCAGGGCCTGCCCACCCTCACATTGGGAGGAATTTCTTCCCAATATCCCATCTAACCCTGCCCTCTGTCAGTGTGAATCTGTTCCACCTTGTCCTGTCACTCCAGGCCCTTGTCCAAAGTCCCTCTCCCACTCTCTTGGAGCCCCTTTATCCCTGTGCTTCGTACAGGTTGCAGGAAATCTGTGTGTGCTGTGTTGCAGGGGTGCTGGATTTTGGGCTGGGGATGGATACTGTGAGTATCTGTCCCCTTCCCTAGTGAGCAGCTTATCCCAAAAAAGTCCCTGAAGGCAAACAAAGCAGGAGGTTATTCCCTCCTTGTTTGGGGCTGTGAAGGGTTAACTGCTGCCTGAGCTCACAGCCCAGTGCCATGGAAGTTGAGCAATCTGGGATTTATTAGGGAAACTCAAACTGGGAGTTAAGAATGCTCCAAGCAGCAGAAAGCTTTCTTGGAGCTCTGAAATGAGTTTGCTCCAAGCAAAGCCCTGCTCTGCAGTGGCAATGCCAGGATTTCTCGCAGGGGCCTCCGGGAAGCGAAGGAGGAGCAGGCGGATCTGCTCTGTCCCACCAGCCCACCATGGAACTGGTGCTGTCTCCCTTCCCAGGCAGACAAAGAGCCCATTGTCCACCCCAGCACTGCTTCCTCCTCCACACCCCAGTCCTGATCTTGTTTCTGGTGGCCAGCAAGGAGGTTAAGCTCTCCCTGGGGATGCACGGTGCTCCAGAGGGATCAGAGCCCTAAAACCAGCTGGGGATGTGGCCCCTGGCCAGATGCTGGGGAGCAGAAAGGGCTCCTCTGGCTTCTCAGAGGAGGTGGCTGTTCTTTACCTCTGGGATCCTTTCCAGAGGTGATCAGGAGTTAAAAGTGAAGGGGGAAGCTCCAGGAGCCTGGGCAAGAGGAGCTGAGGGGAGAGCTCATAGCTGTGTGTAACTCCTTCAGGAGGGGCAGCACCAACCTCTGCTTTCTGAGGACAGGGACAGGACCCAGGGAATGGCTGGAGCTGTGTCAGGGGAAGTTTGGGTTGGATCTCAGGAAAGGTTCTTCCCCCAGAGGCTGGTTGGGCACTGAACAGGCTCCCCAGGGCAGTGGGCACAGCCCCAAGGCTGCCAGAGCTGCAGGAGGGTTTGGACAATGCTCTGAGGGACAGGGTGGGATTGTTGGGGTATCTGTGCAGGGCCAGGGGCTGGACTGTGATGGTCTTTGTGGGTCCCTTCCCACTCAGGATATTCTGTGATTTCAAGTAAAGCACTTGCTGTGCAGGGGGTGGGAGCGGGCAGGGAGGGCTGGGGGAGGCTGTTCCCAGTTCCTGGGGGAAATGGGAGCTGATGCTCAGCCCCAGCGTGGCTGGGACTGGTTATTCTCCAAAATGCCTCCATCAGATGTAGCTGTGCACTCTGTATTTTTTCTTTCCTCTCTCGCAGTCTCACAGTTAACAGGGCAAAGGTTCTTCTGCCAACTCCTCTGCCCTCCCCGACGGGAGGTCCTGGTGCTCCCCCCGACCAGCACGTGCCGGGCTGTGCTGTGGGCACAATGCCCTGCTGTTCCCTCCCTGTGCTTGATGGGATGACACACTTCTGCTGGCACTGGGGGGGTCATGCTGCAGGAGAATGGGGGTTTTATTTTCTGTGTCACCAGCCTTTGTACCAGGGCTGTCCTGAAACGACCTTATTGCCCTGGGCTGTGTGCTGGGCATGGGCAGGAAGGGGAAAATGTGCTGGATTTCCAAATGAACTTGGAAGATGCTGTTTCTCCCCTTGCTGCCCAGTGGGTAGGGTGGGGAAATGGCTGCAAACAGCAGGAGTTGCACCGTGTCCTGGTGTTAATGGGACTTTCATCCAGTGAACTTCTTTAGGAAGAAATTGTTCCCTGTGAGGGTGGGCAGGCACTGGCACAGGTTGCCCAGAGAAGCTGTGGCTGCCCCATCCCTGGAAGTGTCCAAGGCCAGGTTGGACAGGGCTTGGAGCAACCTGGGCTAGTGGGAGATGTCCCTGCCCATGGCAGGGGGTGGGATAAGAGGATCTTTAAGGTCCATTCCAACCCAAACCATTCTGTGATTCCATGAAACTGTGGCTGCTGTATCAGGGTTGGGTTTCTCTGGCACTTTTCACTCGCATGGAGGTGTTGCTGCCCTGCTGGTGATGACTCTCAGCTCTCACCCCTGTTCCACTAGCACCCGTGGCAGAGCCTACCAAGGACACCATACATGGGCAGAAAGTGCCCTGGGGTGTGAGGAGCTTCAGGATGAGCAGGGTCATGGGATCTGTGCCAGATCCTTAGTCTTTGAGCTGGCAGGTGCTCACAGAGGGTCAGGTAGGAGGCAGATCCATGTGCCTTTATGAACCTGGAGAAATCCCTGTGCTTTTGCCAAGATGAGGTGGAGTAAGAGCCCTGCCGTGTTCCACAGGTGCCCTGTGGAACAGCTGGGTGTTGGGTTTGGGTTGGGTTGGTTCAAGACCTCTGTGGGCTCTCTGGGGCACAAAACTTCTGGGGGCAAAACTGTCATGTAATTTCTTCCATGAAGAAAATGGAGAGGAATCCTCAGCGCTGCTGGAAACAGCACTGATGGAGCGGCAGAAATACCCTGGTCCTTGCTGGGACAGGAGCATGGGTGTGGCTGGGGAGCTGGGCAGGCCTGGAAGCTGGTGTGGGCTTGATCCTCTTCACTGGGGGGGTCTGGAGGCTTGTGTGTATTGATGAGTCCAAGGTAACCTGTCCTGGCTCCCAGGACACACCTGAAACCTGGTGTATCAGCTGGACTGGAGATGCTCAGCAGGTTGGAGCTGCTGTCCCCTCTCAAAGGGGATGGATTCAGCAATGGCTCCCTCCACCACCTCCAGGGGTGGGTGTAGCTGTGGGTCCTGATCCCGAGGAGAGGAGATCCTGGGGGTGTAACGGGTTTGGGGGGGCTGTGACAGCAGCGGGGCAGGAGGGGGGTGTGGAGCCATCCATGAACATCTCGTCCTTTCCATCCTCCTGGAACTGGACTGCAGGGCCACTGCGTCTCCCAGGGGAAAAAAATGCCCAGGAATTCCACAGACCCTTCAATCTCCTTTCTGTTTTGCAGAGAGACAAAAAGGGTGCCTTTGTGTGAGGGCTGAAAGGAACTGCCCAGTCCCACAGCCTGCCCGAAAGCTTAATGTCAACTATTTGCCTCCTCGTGTTTTCACATAAACAAGCACTTTTTGCTGAATTTCTGTGCTCTGGCTGCTCCCCCAGCTCGGTGTTCCTCCTACTCCATGGCTCCCATGGGCTGGACAAGCTGTCCCTGTCAACCACCTCCCAGCAGAGGTGCTGGTGGGACATCTGGGGGATACAGGCCAGAGATCAGCAGGAAAGGTGACTAAAGCCAGGCTTGGAGAGAAATCAGCAGCTTGAGCTGCTTTTAATTCAAGGCAGTGCTGCTTTTCTGATAGCAGGGGCAAGCTCTTGCCTACAGATCTGGTGTATCATCCCTGTTTACACCAGCCTGGCCCAGTATCTCTTGCTGGGGCATCACCCATCCTGCTCTGGGGTCAGATGTTCCCCTGGTCTAAGTGACTGTCAAATTAACAGCAGCAGCTGAGAAACCACCCCTTCTATTTTGGTTGCTCTTTGCATGTGCACACTGGAGCGTCTCGGGTGTAGCACCAGAGATTTCTATCCTGGACTCCACCTTCTCTTTTTTTTTTTTTTTTTATTTTTTCTTCTTTTTACCATGTTCTCTTCCCCTTCATAAGCAGAAAAACTAGAAGTGAAAAAAGGACTAATGCTGTGTCTGCAAAGAACACACAGAACACACAGCTGGGCTAAAAATGCCAGCAGCGTTCCTGTGGGTATTGTTCACTGAGCTGTCCTGTCCTGTGCCATGGAACCTGAGCTGTCACCAGGAGCATTGTCAAACATGTCCCATGAGAAAAAAACCAACCAAAATCAAAACAAAACAAAACAAAAAAACCCTGGGGGGTGCAGTGCCTGCCAACTGCTGCTGCTGGGGAAACCCTCGTGGCTTTTTCTCCTGTTCCTCAGGCAGTTTTCAAAACTCAGGGTTGGAAAGCGGATCCTGGGGTGGTTGAGGTGGTGGTGGGGACCCACAAGGATTCATTCCTCACTTCAGTACCCATCTGGAAGTGTTTGGCCTGGGACAGGATCTTGGCTAATTAACCATGGTAGTTTACCCCATGGCTCAATTTCCAGCGGATCCAAAGCCCCTTGAGGGTAATGGATGGGCACTTGTCAACTCCACCTGATGTTGGATCGAGTCCATCCTGGAATAAACAGAAACAAACCACTTGTCAAGCTATTTGTTTCTCCTGCTGGCTTTTCACTGTGGCCTCAGCACCTAGACAAGGTTTTTCACCTTCCCTGGAATCTGTCATGGGATCCTGACTCCCAAATCTCTCTTGCTGCCTCTTCTGTTGATCTGTTCCTCCTCCTGCCCTTTTCACAGCCTGTGATCATCTCTTTCCATCTTTATCACGGCCTCCAATTCACATCTATGGGGAGGAGTTTGGGTGGGAAGCAGCTCTTGGAGAACTTCAAACAGTAAAATCAGATGAATGAATAAAGGGGATTTTTGTTGCTCTTATCCTTTCATCAGCTTTATTTCATTCCCAGCAGTCGAATTTGCAATTGCTGTTCTCTCTGGCTTCTTGCTGAGTGTCGAATTAAAATCCTGCTGAAGCTGAGAGCAAACTGCTGTCGAGCTCTGTAGGACAAGGAAGGTCTGAATTTTACTTCTGGCAGAGTAGCACTTGGTTCTCTCTTCATGTTGCTTAAGCTGGGAGGTTGGAAAGCCCTTGGACAGGAGCCTTGGAGGCAGGAAATTCCTCTCCTGAGGATCCCCCAGAAATGCAGGCTAAACTAAGGTTGTAAAACACTTTACAGTGTTAAGATGTGCCTAGTAGTGCCTGTCAGGCTTCTTGGCTCCCCCAGGCTGTGGGGAAGAAGGGCCATCAGCTGCTGATGTGTTCCCAATAGAGTTCAGGAGTTTTCTGTGCCACTCTTGTGTTTGGTTGTAGGAAGAAAATAGATGCTTCAGTTCCAGTGAGAAATCCCCTGTCAGTGGAAGGTCACTAAGGTTGGAAAAACCTCTAAGATCATCAAGTCCCACCATGAACCAACAGCCCCCTGTTCACCACCTAAACCACGTCCCCAGGTGACAGGATCTCCACCTCTAGACTGTTTCCCCTGGTTTGGGTGTCCCCTGGCCTGACTGTGCTGCAGGAGCCTGGGTGTCCCCAAGCTGCTGGGGAGGGATTTGTCCCTTGGTTCCCGTGGCCAGAGTGAACCACGTGTGGAATCCTCCCCACCCCACCCTGTGGAATCCCCCAGCCAAGAACATGGGAACCACATGTCCAAAGCCCAGGGACTGGGAAGCAGAGGCTGGGGGCCCAGAGCCTGACACCAGGGGCTGGCTTAGAAACAAGTTAGAGAACAGAGGGAGGGGAAAAAGGAGTTCTAATTATTGTGAACCTAAAAAAAAAAAAAAAGCAGAAAAGAAAAGCTGATTATTTCACAGAGCCCCCTCTGCAACATGTAATTTCATTTCCCTCCATTTGCTTTTACTGCTTGCTCTGGGCACTGTCAGAACAACCTGATTTATAAGCGAGAGCTTTGGCTGTTTTTCAGGCGAGTCTCTCTAAATATAAGAGTGTGAAAACTGTCCCAGTGCCAGCAGCTCTCTGAGAATTCAAACTCACCAGAGTTGTAGCATGAAGCAAAGTGCTGGGTGCTTTATGTCTCTCATAAAAAACAACACCCCCCTTTCTTCCTCTGGGGAGAATTTTGCCTTTTATTACAGGGAATATCTCAACCTGTAGTTGGAGAAAAATAAAACCAAACCAAGCAGTGGTTGTTACCTTGCTATTGCCCTGCTACTGCCTCCCTTGTGTGCTCTCAGTGGAGAGCTGTAGATCAGGAGGGAGATGTTTATGGACCAAGGCTTTTAGCAACAGGGCTTTGCCTCCAGTTTCCTTCTCGCCATGGAGAGGTAAAGGAAATGAATAAAATGAGGCCTAATGCAATGGCAGGTATATAACACAGCCTGCTGATTGGAACTGAATTGATAATCACATCTGAAATCTGGGGACAGCCTGAACAGGACTTAGCATGTGCTGTGTTCTTTGTGTGACACTAATTCTGTTCCCTTTGGAAGTGCCTGGCTTTGGTGGTGCTGTTTTGGATGTAGTTAGAGAAATCTGGACCTGTCAGTGTCTTGAAGCTCAAGAGCCTTTGATTTGGGTTTAAAGTTGCCCACGTGTGTCCCCATTCCCACAGGAGTTGTAACTCTATAATTAACTCTAAAGTTCCGGTATTGCCCATTTTGAGTGTCACAAAAGGGATCATTGTTTGGGTCTTTTCGACTCTGCTCTCCAAAGTGGGCTCCTCTGGTGTCCGAACAACCTGAGTCTGATTTATGGCCTGGCTGGACAGGCTTGTGCTGCCAAACCAGTGGGAAAGGGGCTCAGGTGGGTCCCTGGCTCTGGTCTGGCTGCTGCTGATCCTGCAGAGCTGGGCAGGGGTGGCAGCTCATGGTGGACAAAGGAGGCCTTTTGATTTGATTTTTGGGCTGAATCCCAGTAGATTCCCAGAATGGTTTGGGTTGCAAGGGGCTTTTAAGATCATCTCATCCCTGCCAAGGACAGGGACACCTTCCACTATCCCAGGTTGCTCCAAGCCATGTCCAACCTGGAGCACTTCCCAGTGGAGCAGGCCATGGGCTGATCCCTAGGTGTGGACACCTTCAGACCAACGCCAGGCAGGGGGAGGTAAGGCAGTCAACAATCCTGTGCTTCCAGTGGGAGGGAGGCCAACCCAATTCTGCTGTGGGAAGCCTTTCCCAGGACAGTCCTGGAGACAGGACTCACTGGCAGGTGCTGCTGAGGCAGAGCATAGTTACAACCATAGTTATGCTGAGAGGATTCCCAGGGATGTTGTGGAGCCATCTCTCTTCCAGGCCAGTAGCCAAGCCCGAGCTGTAAATAACAAATGGTGGCTGATGATCCCATCTTGTTCTGCTCTGAGATGTTGTCAGCTCTGGGCTTTCCCTTGGCATCTTTGCATTCCCATCTTCAGCTCCCAGTGCTGCTGTGGCATCTGGCTGTCTCCCCTCATGCTCTTGGGTGTGAAGGAGCCACCTCTGGGGTGGCCTGCATCACATCAGGGGTGTAATCCAAGGAAAGCTGAGGAATCCAGGTTCTGTGGTCAGGGGGATGTTTGTGTGTCCTTTCTCTGGAGCTTCTTTAGTTATTGCTGGTTTGGGAAGGGTTAGAGATAAGGTCAGAGGACAAATATCTGGGATTTGCACCAGCCTCTGTCTCACCACTCCAACACTGGCAACTTGGCAGACCTTGTGGCCTCGTCTGAGGTTCTTTGCACCCAAGCACCCACAACTGCACAGGTAAATTCACCTGGTGGGTACCCAGACTTTATCCTGGTACCAATGTTCCCACATCACCAAATATCCAAACTGGGGGTGCTGTCCATCACACTGCTTTTTTTTTTTACCCTTTAGGAAGGTCTGAACCCCTTTGGTTCTATTGCCCTGTGAGATGATGCTGGAGCAACACAACTGAGCCCAGGGCTCTTTTGAAACCTCAGCCCACATGAACATCCCTGGAGTAGCAGGATTTATCCAGGATTAAAAGACACAGGAGACATGCCTGGTGCATGCACATGTCCTTCTGTCCTGGACATGTGAGCTCAGCCAGTGCCTTCACATCAGGAGCCTTCTGAGCTGGGAACAGTTGGCTGGGCGCAGGGCAGGTTCCAAGGCAAACACCAGGCATGCAGTGAGAGGAGCTGGAGCCACAGCCCAGCACCATAACCCTTGTCCTTCCCTGCTCCACCACCTCGTTGTGCTCATTCCTTGCCTTTCCAGTGCACAGTCGGTGGCTTGGGCTGAGGGACTGAGCTGGATCTTTGTTTGCTCTGCAAAACGTGGGGAGAGCTTCGTTTGGTGGTGGTGAACAGGAACTTTTCCCCCACAATAGGCTTGTGTTTGCACAGTGAGGAGCTGGGGGTGCTGTTTTGGCCCTGGCCCTCACTCTCAGACTCCCTGACACTCCTGGCACCCGTCCCACTGGGAGCAGGTGGGCAGGGTTTGCTGCATCTCTGGGGTGTATGGAGCTCTTTCCATGGGCTTTGCTGAATTATCCCCCCCAGCTCAGCCCTGTGTTTATTTGTTTTACAAAGACATGGACTATAAAAGTGGGGCAAAGGCTCTGAATCAGCTGTTTTTGTGCCTCACTAAGCGTTGTTTTGTGTCTGATCCCGCTGGTTTATCAACAGGTTGCAGAGCTTTACCTCACACACGTGGACACTGGGTCATCAAGCTGATGGGTCCCAGTTCAGAGCAGCTCCTGGGATCCCAATTCCCTGTGCTGGGTGGGGGTGGCCTGCTGTCCATCCCAGCTCTCTGGAGGATGGGCTGAGCCAGAACTCCCCAGTCATCAGAAACACTTTGAAAACAGTCAAACTGTCCTTGAACAAGATTTTTTTTTAACCCTCCTGTAGTGGTTTTACTGCACATCAGCCTGATGAACTCAACAGTAAAACAGTGCTGTAACAAGGGTTAAAAAACTCCAAATAGTGAGTCAGAACAGGCATTCCAGGACACATGGACTATCTCAGCCTGTCAAAATAAATTTTGTTTAAGCACAGAGTGTGCCACTGCCTGAAATCTCATCATTTAAACCAAGGCTATTTTTGGTCGGGCTTCTCCCTCTGTTCAGGCTGAGCGTGTGTGCTCAGCGTAGGTACAAGAGTTTCACTGCACTGAAAACTTTTTTGGTATGGAAACTTTTTTTTTCCTTTTTCCCCTCCTGCAAACACGTCAGGCTGTTTCTATTTCTAGCTCGGGGAAGAGCCCGGGCTGCCTCTGCTCGTCCCGGTAACGCCGCTGCCGGCTGGTGCTTCCAGGGCTGTCCCGGCTGGATGCGCTGACGTCTCCCCGCGGGGAGGATGGATCGCTGTTTCTCCAGAGCGCAGGGAAGGCGAGCAAACCGCAGCCCCCGGGATGCGATGGGAGCAGATGCCGGCTGGGCTGGGGCCGGGCAGGGCGAGCAGGGGACGGGAGAGCCGCGTTCCCGCAGCACAGACGGGAGCAGGGCTTATGGAAAAGCACATTCCTGGCGTTCTGCACTCCCAGAGCGCATCTGGAACCAGTCCTGGTGCAGGAGCAGTGTGGTGCACGGTGTCAGGCTTGGAAGCCTGAATCATGCAATCATGGAATCACAGAATCAACCGGATTGGAAAAGACCTCCGAGATTCAAGTCCAACCCTTAATCCAACCCCCCGTGGTTCCCAAACCATGGCACTGATGCCACATCCAGTTAAAAACCTCCAGGGACAGTAAATCCACCGCCTCCCTGGGCAGCCCATTCCAGTGTCTGATCCCTCTCTCTGTAAAGACTTTCTTCCCGAGGGATGTGGCTCGTTGCAGAAACTGCTGAACATACAATTTCCCTCCTTCCTTCTGTCCCTGCAACTTTAAAGGCTTCAGAGTATCTTTCACTAAGGTCTTTAAATGCTCTCATTTCTCTAAAACCCTGTTTTGGAACTCTGAGCCTTTTGGTTTTAATTCGTGGTGGGACCTTGGGAGAAACCTCACTCCCAGCTCTGTCCCTGCCGTCCCCTCTCTGAGCACACAAAGCTTTTTGGCACTTTTGAGGGAACCCTGGGTATTGCAGCTGAATATCAGAGCCCTGACAAACCCCAGTGTGCTGCTGTTCTGGGTGTTTCCCTGGTATGCTCAGCTGGGTCACAAAGGACTGGCCCTCTGCAGGACAGAAGGGCAGAATTATCCCCAATTTAAGAAACAAAATAGTGCACAAGGAGAGGTAAGGGCAAGCCTTGTGTCAGGTGAAAAGTCTGTATCTAAAAATACTGATACTCATGATCTCATTTTCCAAGATCTGCCTGAATGCATCTTCCTTTCCTGCATGACTTTTTTCCTGGATTTTCTGCTTTGAAGTCTCCCTTGGACAGACATCTTCCCAAGCAGGCTCAATCTGGGTGCTCCAGCCATTTCTGCCAGCCTCGTGGCTTTGTGTGTGAGGTGCAGGACTTGAGTGATGAAGGGGTTTAGGACAGAAAGATGAGACTGGGAAGGTCTTCAGTGCAGGCTTGCCTTGGCCATTGGTCAGTGCTGCAGAAATAAGAACTTGTCATCTCCACCCACCCCCTTTTCTTTCCCACTGTTTCTTGGTGTAACATTGACCTCCTGCAGCTCCTCCTCGGTCAGTGCAATCACACCCTGTGCTCAAATATAGAAATGAAGGCTGAAAGGTTAGAAATTACAGACATTATCTCTGTTTCTTGCATGGCTGATTTGGATCTCGATGCAGAGCAGCTCTGGGTAGAACCCTGCTGTCCCTCAGTGCTGCCTGGCCCTCCGTGGCCATCGCTGATCCCGGCGTGGCCTTCGGCTCCAAGGAGCATCCTTGGTGTCACCCTTCTTCCTAACCCTTCCCAGAGAGGGGAGAAGCCAGGCTGGGGTCTCATGGTCTCTGTTTCTTGGGTTCCAGAGGTTGTGCTGCCCTCAGCCAACGTGGGTCTGCCGGGACACCTCATCCAGATCCAGTGCCCCGGGCCCGCCTACGTCACCCACACAGGGCCCCTGGTCAGGAGGCTCCTTGAGCAGGACCAGCAGGGAAAGGCTCCATCCAAGCCCCCTGCACAGACAGAGCCAAAGAAGGAGCCTCCAGGAGGTGGTCCTGAGGAGGAGCCCCAGGTGCTGAGCAGAGGCAGCAGCCCTGGGAGCAGGAAGGGCTCCGTGGGAATGCCCCCAGCTCGGAGCCCTTTGCCATCACAGAGCGTTTACAGCAGGGTTATTTTTGCAAGGAGACCTCCCTCACGTGTGCTGCCATGGAACTCCCTGCTGTGTGCCAGCAGGAAGGAATGATCTGCCTGCAGCTGGAAGCAAAGAAAAGAAAGAAGGTGCTCTTGAGTGTTTTCCAGGGTCCATTAAACTAACCCATGCAAACAGCATTTAACTTTGTGAGTCTTTTCCTCAAAGCCCCGCGTGAATGGAAGCAGATGAGCACAGGAGGTGGTGGTGATGCATTCTGTGCTCTCTGCTCTCAGGTCTGGAGGAGGCCAGAACCTCTGCTGCTGCTCTTGCCTCACGTGGCAGGAGCTGTTTTTGCTGCTGCGCTGCTCAGAACTGCCCCGAGGGCCGGCCATGGAGACGAGATGCCTGAACGCCCACACAGCCACACACACAGGGCTCCTTCTCTGCTGCTGTGACCCTGCTGGCATCAGCACAGAGTGCCAGCACCCATGGGGGGGCTGGCTGAGGGGAACAGCCTCTGGGGACTCTGTGCATCAGCACCCGCTGGGGGTGTTGGGTGACTGGAGAAGTGAGCTGGGAATTGGTGTCCCTGCTCCTGGGAGCTGCTGAAGGAGCATGGACTGGAAGAGAGAGGAGTTTACAGTGGGCATTTCCTTGTGCTTGTGTCCATTTTTTCCCTGGTCTGCCTGTCCTTAGGGTGTGAGGTCTGACCAAGCTGCATTTACCACTTTACTTATGAGGAAAGGCTGAGACAATTGGGATTGCTCAGCCTGGAGAAGAGAAGCTTTGGGATGACCTGATTGCGACCTAACAGGACCTGAAGGGGCTCCAAGAAAGATGGAAAGGGACTATTTACAAGGTCCTGGAGTGACAGGACAAGAGGGAATGGTTTCAAACTGCCAGAGGGCAGGGTTAGATGAGAGATTGGGAAGAACTTCCTCCCTGTGAGGGCTGAGAGGCCCTGGCACAGGTTGCCCAGAGAAGCTGTGGCTGCCCCAGCCCTGGAAGTGTCCAAGGGTTGGACGGGGTTTGGAGCAACCTGGGCTTGTGGAAGGTGTCCCTGCCCATGGCAGAGGGTGGAATGAGATGAGCTTTAAGATCCTTCCCAATTCAGGCCATTCTGTGATATCCATGTATGGGACAGAAGTCAATTAAAAGCTGAGTGATGCAGCAGCAAAGCCGATTAATCAGCTGGCAGAGGAGCTGCTGCTCCTTTCTCACTTTTACAGATGAGCTGAGGTTAAAGCAGCCTGGGGGAGGTGAATTTTTGCAAGTCCTTCCCCCAGTGTGACACTGCAGAGCCCACCCTTAAGGTCTTCAGCTGCTGGTGTGTGCCAGCTCAGCCCTCAGTGCTGAGGAATATTGCCAGGCTTTTTAAAACCATTTGCAAAGGCATCACCTCCTCATTTTTTTTGGCTGTCAGAGGTAGAACCCAGTTTTCTGGTACCACCTCTATGGCCACCTTTTACTTCCCTTGTGGTGGTGAAAAAAAGAATTGACAGGATTTTTTCTTCCTATCAAAATGAAATTTGCTTGAGGAAGATGCCCTGGAAAACTCCACTGAAGTTATAAACAACTTATCTGATAATCAGCAGTATTTGCTGCTGGTGTTCCCAAAGCTGCACTCTCAGATCAGGGGATTTTTGGCTGCTGTGGTGCCACTCATCAGCTCAGTGCTTTGGGAAACAGTGCTGGGTTTCTGCAGGGAAAAAATGCAAAGAATTAGAAAATATGACTCAAAAAAAAAAAAATTAGGAAGAGAAATTACCTCTTTCTGTGGAAGTAAAAATAAACTTGTTCCCTGCCCTGTTTTGAGCCCATGCCCACAGCACGTCACGAGCCCCGTGTTCAGGGGCCTGTCCCTCCTGCCCAACCCTCAGCTTTGGTCACGAGCCATGGAAATGGGAATAAATAAATAAACCTCAGAGTCTGACCTCGTTTCCTGGGAGGAATCCTGGAAAAGGGAGGCAGAGATGCTGTGTGCTCCCCCCTTGGGGACAGGACGGTGGTGGGAATAGTTGGGACAGAGACCCAGCTGGGGCTGTGCCTTTCCTGATCTGGGGGGGTTGTGGGCACTGTGCCCCTGCACCCCCTTGGCACAGAGCTCCAGCATGGGGGGCACACCTGGAAGGGGTGGCATCTCTTCAATGACCCGAGGATGGTGTCACATGGCAGCGCTGAAGGCAGTGGGATGTGATGTGAACCACTCTCCAAGCCTCTCAGGCCTTGCTCTGCAATCCCATATTCCCAGGGAAGGTGGATAAGGATTTCCCTTCAGCCATCCCTGCCCATGCAGAGGATGCTGCAGCACATGTGAGTTGTTTGCACTTGCAGGGCTCGGAGCTGGGGAGAAGGAGAACATCCCCCTCCTCCTCCTGGTGCAGGAGAACATCCCCCTCCTCCTCCTGGTGCAGGAGAACTTCCCCCCCCCTCCTCCTTGTTTATAGCTCTGTGTTAAACCATTTTCACTGTTGCACCTCCTCCTCGGGAACGGCCTTCTCCTGCCTCAGGTTATTTACAGGCACTTCTGTGGTGGGAAATGGTAGAGGAAAATGCTGAAATCATCCCTAGAGAGCTAGAAACGGTAGCTGAGGTGGCTGAGAAAACATTCTGGTTTTCCTTTTACACGTGTGAGTGTTTCCATGTGCTCTGGAGCACGTCAGAGCTCGCTGAGGGAAGGTGTCCCAGGACACAACAGCGCCTTTCCAAGTGGGGAATCCTGTCCCATGGCCAGGTCTAGGACTGGTGGAGGTGTTGTGGGCTCTTCTTCGCTCTCCTTCTCCTCACACGAGGTGGTTTTCTGTCTCAGTTTCCCTGCAGCAGGGTCAGGGATGTGTGGTTGGATCGTGCCTGTCCACTGGAGCTCAGGTGTGTTGGAGCTGTCTTGAGAACATTTTGGCATCACAGATTCCTGGCAGGACAGATTCCTGCAGCAACGTGGCCAGGGGTATAAACGTTTGAAGGAATTGAATGATTTTGTCATGAAGAAATAGTTGAAAATGCGTTGTGTCTTCAGTGAAGGCCGGAGTGTTGCTTCTCCATCACAAATTAGAGTAAAATGGAAACAGGCAAAACCAAGTGTTGTGAAAAGCGCTTTTGGGAAAAAAAGGGGGAAAATCCACAATGAAGAAAGACTGAGAGAAAAAAAACCAACAAAGCACCAACAAAACCCAAACATGCTGGCTTTGGAAATTCTTAAATTAAGCTTTTAGTAACTTCTATGGGAAATGTTGATTTTTTTCTGTTGTCACTGAGGACGAAAGGGACTTTTCCAGGGCTGCAAATCACAGCATGGTAATTCTGTTTCAGCTTGTACTTTCCATTAGCATTAATAAAATACTTGGAGCTCTGTTCACTCCAGCTGAAAGCATTCCCTGCTATTTTGGAGCCCCGAGGTCCAGCAGTGCCTGGTGTTGGTGAGCTCAGGGCTGTGATGGAAGCAGGTGCAGGAGCACTGTGGATACCAAGAGATCTCATCCTGGGGGTGAGCTCTGTGCCCTAGGCAAGGCTGAACCCCCTAAAGCAACCCATGAAGGTGCCCTGGGCACTTCCCTTGCTCTGTAGCCTGGCACTGGAGGGCTGGGCAGGCAAAAATTTGCTGAGTGGTGCAGGAACCCCTGCTATGGGAGAGCATCCATGGAACGCTGGATGTGGCACAAGGGAATGTTGGGGATCTAAGGACAGGAGGAGAGGGGGGGAGTCTCTTGGGGGTAGGGTGGAATTGCCCCCCCTCTGTCTGTCAACAGATGTAGCAGCACCTACTTAGTCATTATAATGTCCAAGTGGGGGCCCAGAGCTAATTGCAGCTCTAAATGACTGTTATTATGCTGGGGCTGCTCCCTGCCTGCTGTATGGAAACCAGATGCTCAGGTTATTAAACAGACACAAGCCAGGTGCTGACTGCCTTGTTTAAGTAAAATAGGAGCTGATTTCCTGCAGGACTGACTGTGGTCATATATATGCCAGCACCCGAGGATGGGAGGAGAAGGCTGGGGACAATGTGGCCATTGTGGCTTGGGAACCCCGATGAGGGGTTTAGTATCACTTTGGGATGTGGCTGATGGATGGACTGGATGCAGAGCTGCTGAGGGTTCTGGGGTAGTTACTGTGCTCCAGAGCAGTGCTGTGCTCCCTGAGCAGGTCAGCAATGTGCTGATGTGTGTTTAGGAAACCCTGCCCTGCTGGAAGGGCCCTGGCAGGGCACGAGGTGACAAGCCCTCAGCAGCATGTGGGGCTGATCCTGGGGGGTGCTGGGGCCCAGTCCCTACATGAGGTCTGAGGGTTACCCACACTTTTTTTTCTTGCTTTCAGGAGCAGAGTGTGTTTTTGGAGGGTTTGTCACTGAGAATCCTCATCTCCAAGTGCTTCACGACCATCGTGAGCACAGCAGGGGAACATTAGAGTTGGTTGTGACCAGAGGCGAGATTAGCCCACATAACACCAAGGTGCTTCCAAAACAGCATTTTTCAACACTTTTGTTTTGTTTCATTTTGTTTTTGTTTTGTTTTGTCTGCAATCTCCACTCGACTCATCTGTCACCACGTGGCCACCTGTGCCAGCAGCAGCAGCTCCAGGAGGGAAGTGCTCAGTGCCTTCCCCTCACCTCGGGCTCGTGCTTGAGCCCTGGAGGAACTGAGCTGCTGCCAGAAGCTACAGTGACTAGTTCCTACTGCTAGTAGTAGTTTGGCTCGTGCCCAATACCACAGCAGTGTTCAACTTGTCCTCGCCACCCCCTGAGGTGGAGGGGAGGTGCTGCAGACACTGAGGTGATGGAGCTGCCGGTCCTGCTGCTCTCTGCTCCTTCACAGCTCTTCACAAAGCCTGTGGCGAGTGCCACAGGGGTCACAGCCTGCTGCAAACTGTCTAATCCTCAGAGAGATGTGGATTTCCTTCATTAGAGGTAGCTTGGAGTGAGTTCTGGGGTGTTACGTGAAGGGGGCGAGGGGTTGTCCCTCCTCATTGCAGGGGGGCTGGACTAGATGAGCTTTGAAGGTCACTTCAAGCCAAACTATTCTGTGATTCTGTTGGAGAGAACCACTTGTTGTTTGGCTCCTAAGGCTGAACCTGGGTAGCTGGAAGCCTCTTGGAACAGCACCAGATCACAGGTGAGAGGAGACCTCCCTGCAGTTCCAACTGCCTGGGCAGGGGCAGAGGAGGGGCAGGACTGAGCTCTGCTCTGGGGGAGCAGGGACAGCCCCCAGGGAATGGCTGGAGCTGTGTCAGGGCAGGCTCAGGGTGGATCTCAGCAAAAGGTTCTTCCCCCAGAGGCTGGTTGGGCACTGAACAGGCTCCCCAGGGCAGTGGGCACAGCCCCAAGGCTGCCAGAGCTGCAGGAGGGTTTGGATGATCCTCTGGGGCACAGGGGGTGACTCTTGGGGATGGGGCTGTGCAGGGCCGAGGAGTTGGACTGGATGATCCTTGTGGGTCCCTTCCAGCTCAGCATATCCTGGAATTCTGCAAGTCCAGGGCAAAGCTTGGACAGTCTGGACCTGGGCTTTGCTGAGTCATTTTTATTGGACTCAGAGAGCAGTGGAAAACCATCCATTTTCATGCAAGAATTCCCCCCTCCCCAAGCACTGCTCTGTCCTCCCAGGCCACAAAGATGCTTTTTTTTCTGTCCCAGCCTTTGCTCTGGGTGCAGTTGTGCCCCTCCAGCTCTCAGAGTGACTCTGCCTCAGTAGGAGCTTGGTATGATGTCAATGTTTCGAGTGGGTGAAGCAGAGGAGGCAAAAATAGACATTTAGACATTTTTCCAGTTTTGCCTTTTCAAAAAGGAATATTTATAGCTCGGTGCATAAACACAAGCTCTCTTTGTGCTACCAAATGCAGCACACAGCACATCACCCCCTCAGCCCCTCAGCCTCAGGACAGGTCCAGGCAGCTTTGACTTCCTGGCAGTGGGAGCCTCTGTCTCCCTGTCCCACAGCACAGTGCTGGAAGTGTTTCCAGTCCACTTTGGGATGAAGTCTGAAGCATAATGAGGATGGTGAACAGGGTGGTTGTTATCAGGTCACTCTTTGCTGGGTGCAGAAGGTCCAAATCACTGCATTTCACTTTCCATGTGTTTTTCCATCTGGGGGATTTGGCTAATGGCCTTTACCCCAGAGTTTTGAAGTGCTTTGAGACTTTATCAGGGTGTTGTTTCACAGCTGAACCAGCTCTCACGTTCTGACCCTGCTCGCAAGGAGTTTTGGGTCTGTTCTCATGGGTTCAGGCTCTTTAGCTACTCTTGTCTCCAATGTTTCAGCAGGAATGGGAGGTTGGATGTGGGTGGCAGGTGAAGAGGTTTTCAAAGGCCACCACTGGCTCTTCAAAAACTGTGTGAATTGTATTTTCCAACAAGGTTTTCCTGCTGCCTCTCAGCCAGGAGTGCTGGTTGTTTTGGGCAATACTCTGCAATCTAAACTGCACAGGGATGGTGCCTGAAGGGCTGGTTTATTTGTTTGTGTCTTTGGATCAGTTTGTGACCCTTTGAAGAGCAGCTTGGTGGAGGGTTAACACTGGCTCACAGTAAAACTCCCAGGTCTCTAGTGATCAGGAAAAGCTTAGTGGGCAGGAAGATGGGGCTGGTGATGCCTGAGAGTCTCTGAAGGTGGAGAGGATTCAGTGCCTTACAGGATCACTCCTCTAGGATCCACGGGGACTTAACTTTGGCACCTTAAAGCTTTAAATGCAGGACAATTAATCCTGGTAGCAGTGGGTTTAAAGCCTGGCTCGCTGTGCTCACCGTGCAGCTCTGAGGGGGGACCCTCCAAAACCTTGCCAGAGATCTCCATCTCACCTCAAACTGCTCTTGGTTTGATCTCTGGCATGTTCTGCCAGCTGCTGGAGCGGGACAATCAGCTCCATTCCTCTGGCCTGCCTCACAGTGCCCAGCTATGTGCCAGCTCATCAGGCTCCCCACGCTCGCTGCAGGCGCTGAGGTTGGCACTGCCTTCCTGGCTCCTGCATCCCTGCCCTGCCCCAGCAGCCAGAGCCTCTGCTGCATCAGCAATGGCATTTTGAGTCCTCCCCTGCAGAGGCAAAAAGTCCAGCAAGTTTGAGAATCCCAATCCCTGATGGGATTTCTGGAGCTCGGGGTGCAGGAAAACCCTGAGGGGGTCACGGGTGTTGTTTGAGTCCCTGGATACCAAGAGGTAGCTTGGAAATGCAGTTCCACACCCAAAATCCATCTGCTCTGGTGAAACCAACACTTCCAGAGGAATTTTGCTGTGTTCTTGGTTTTATTTTGGGTTCAAGGCTCGTCTGGATACACCAGCATGGATGAGGATCATGGGAAGGAGAGCCTGTAATCTCAGTCTTTCCCTACTGATCATTCTGTTTCCTTTCTTTCTTCTCTCTCCTTGTCTCCCCTGTCTCCATCTCTCAGCTGAGCTGGTTGTCAGCACAGCAGGACAGGAGCAAAGCTGAAAGGCTGGGTGAGATTTCCCTGGCTCAAATGCCAGGGGGAATTTCCACACCTCACTCTCACAAAACTCCAAGTGTAGTCACCTTTATCAGTCTTCAGTGGGTGGTATCTGCTTTGAGTCCAACCTGAGTCCTGGGAGTGGGAATTCTGAGTTTGCAATTTGTGCTGGACATGGGATTTTTACACTTTTCTTGTAATGGAAACTTTTCAGTAGTTAAGTGAAACTTAGATGCTTTTTAAATTTTTTATTAATGCACAGTAGATGCTTTTTTAAAGGTGTTACAGTTTCTTATTAAAAATCTGAAAACCACAAACTGATTTTGGTTGGGTTTTGACCACAGATTTTTCAGTTTCTAAATGGATAAAAGATCTCTTCTCACTGAGCCTGGGGAAGGAGAGAGACTTTCTCCTACACCTTTAGCTGTGCTGGCAGGAGGTTCTGTGTTACCTGTTCAGGAAGAACAGAAAATAAGTAATGTCTCCTCTAAAAAATGCAGATCACAGAGTCATAGAATCACAGAATGGGTTGGGTTGAAAGGGACCTTAAAGCCCATCCAGTCTCACCCCCTGCCATGGGCAGGGACACCTTCCACTGTCCCAGGTTGCTCCAAAACCCGTCCAACCTGGCCTTGGACACTTCCAGGGATGGGGCAGCCACAGCTTCTCTGGGCAACCTGTGCCAGGGCCTGCCCACCCTCACAGCCAACAATTCCTTCCCAATCTCCCATCTCTCCCTGCCCTGTGTTAGTGGAAAGCCATTCCCTCTTGTCTTGTCCCTCCATCCCATGTCCCAAGCCCCTCTCCAGCTCTCCTGGAGCCCCTTTAGGCCCTGGAAGGGGCTCTAAGGTCTCCCCATCTTCTCCAGATGAACCCCTCCAGATCTCCCAGCCCCTCACATCAGGGTCATGTGTGAGCAGCTGGAATATTTACGTTGCTGGGATCAAGGAAGGTGGATTGTTCTGTGAGATGAACAGGTTGATCAGTTCCAGAGCAGCAGCATCCTCTGGGATGGGTGTACTGGTGGGTCTGCCGTGGGCTGAGGGGGTACCAGTCCCTGTCCACACAGACATGGGGAGCTGCTGGGGTTTGGAGCTTAAAACACCAACAGCCAGAGGGAGGAGGCAGCAGAGCACTCAGTCCTTGTCTACACAGGTGGGATCAGCTGCCCTCATGAGGGCTGGAGTTCCACCTCTCCCCATCCACCTCCAAGCTCCCTGCTTGACTGTGTGCCAAGGAAGCAGAGTGGTGGCAGTTCCATTTTAGCCCATGGCCCTCTCTTGTAGGACAGATTATTTTTTACAACCCTCAGACCTGCTGCTCTCCCAGCTTCACTCCCTAAATGCCAGAGAGATGCCAAGGAGGATGGCACAGAAAGGCAGCAGCTGGGAAAAGTCTTTTTGATTTGCAGTCAGCAATCCTTGCTGTGCTCCTGTGTTGGTGGCTGTGCCCAGACCTCACACAAGGACCTGTCAGCCTCTTGGTGGGGTGTCTGGAAGCCACTCTGTGGCAGCTCCTCTGTGATTAAAGGATTTCGCCCCTGATTCTGGCATCCTGGGCTCCCTTTTAGCAGCCTCAGGAGGTGGATGGCATTCCAGCCACCCACAGAGGTCATGCCAGCTAAAGGAGCCAGAAGACTGGGCAGTTTGAGTCAGTCACGTGCCCGTCTGCCACCACAGCCTACACTTGGAGCTGCAGGAAAGGGCTGTGCAAGGTCACAGAACCACACACTGGCTTGGGTTGGAAGGGACATTAAAGATCATCCAGTTCCAACTCCCTGCCATGGGCAGGGACACCTTCCACCAGCCCAGGTGGCTCCAAGCCCCGTCCAACCTGTCCTTGGACACTTCCAGGGATCCAGGGGCAGCCACAGCTTCTCTGAGCAACCTGTGCCAGGGCCTGCCCACCCTCACAGGGAGGAATTCCTTCCCAATATTCCCATCTAAACCTACTCCCTGTGAGTGGGAAGCCATTCCTCCTTGGCCTGTCAGTCCAGGCCCTTGTGAACAATCTCTCTCCATCTTTCCTGTTGGCTTCTTCAGGTCGTGGAAGGCCTCAATCAGGTCACTCTGAAGCTTCTCCTCTCCAGGCTGAACAATCCCAACTCTGTCCCCTTTCCTCCCAGCAGAGCTGCTCCATCCTCTGCTCATCTTGGAGCCTCCTCTGGACTCTCTGCAGCAGCTCCCTGTCCTTGCTGTGCTGTTCCCAGGGCTGGGGCAGCTCTGCAGGGGGGTCTCACCTGATGGGGCAGAGGGGCAGAATCCCCTGCTGACCACACTTCTTTCTTCTCAAAGAGGTTACACCTGAATTTGGGGTGCTTTACAGCAGCCTGACAGCCAAGGCAAGCCCTGCTCTGATACTCACCACATCACTCCTCTGTTTTCTTTCTAACCTGCAGCACATTTCCTGGAAGATGCTCCAGCAATTAAATTAGCATCGATCCCCCCGTGCTGGAAACGGGCTGTGCTGGGAGCCCAAGCTGTTAGCAGGGCCCTGGAGAGCTCTGTGGGGTGGAGATGAAAACATGCAGGGGAACAGAACCTCTCTGTGGCTGCCCCAGCCGTTCTGGGCCGCTGGCCAGGCTTAATGGCAAAGTACAGCGCTGATAACGAGAGTGATCCCTTTCAGAGCAGAGCTAATCCAGGGCTCCAGACTTGCTGATTCACTCTCTAATGGGTAAACAGGGATGCTCTGCCCATGCTCCATGTCTAGACGGAGCAGGGTGGGCAGGGAAAGGTGCTCTGTGAACAGCCAGGTGGGTTGGGGCTCCACAGACTCGTGTCAGCACTTCCACTGGAAACTCTGCTCCCTGGAGGATCAGCAGGGAAATGGTGTGGGAATGACAGGATGAGGCTGTAAAACTGGGTGAGGCAGGAGTTAGAGGAGACTTGTTGTAACAGTGACCTTGAAGGCAGGTAAGGGTATTGAGGTGCTGGGGCAGGTCCAGAGAAGGGCAACGAGGCTGGGGAAGGGTCTGGAGCACAAGTGCTGTGAGGAGCAGCTGAGGGAGCTGGGGGGGCTCAGCCTGGAGAGGAGGAGGCTCAGGGGGGACCTTCTCACTCTCTGCAACTCCCTGACAGGAGGGGGAGCCGGGGGGGTCGGGCTCTGCTCCCAGGAACCAGCAGGAGGACAAGAGGGCCCAGCCTTGAGCTGCCCCAGGGCAGGTTTAGGTTGGACATTGGGAAGTTCTTCCCAGAGAGAGGGATCAGACACTGGAATGGGCTGCCCAGGGAGGGGGTGGAGTCCCCATCCTTGGAGGTGTTTAAGCACAGACTGGATGTGGCATCAGTGCCATGGTCTGGGTGACAAGGTGGGGTTGGATCAAGGGTTGAACTGGATCATCTCAGAGGTCTTTTCCAACCTGGTTGATTCTGTGATTCTGGAACACCCAGGGTGTTCTGCCCATCTGCACCACGGCAGGAATGGAAAGGCAGGGAGTGAGCAGGGATCACATCACTCCCAGGAGGGGGAAGTTCCTGCTGGAAAAGGCTTGGAGAATGCACTATAGGATCCTGTCTTGCACAGAGATTTGTCTGTAGCTTAGCATGGAGAAATGCATCCTGCTTGGCCAAGCTGGTCCGAGTGGATCCCTGAGAGCTCCCCCTCAGTGGGACAGTGGGATTTCAGAGTGAGTTTGGTGCTTTGGGCCGTGCAGAACAGCACTAAGGTCTCACTTGTCTTTGTGCTGACTTTAACCTGAAACTGCTCCATTTTCCAAGCTGCTGAGGACCCATCAGGGTCCAACCCAGCCCCTACTTCGCTGCCTGCAGGCAGCTGGCCCAGGACTGAGTGGGCAGAGCAGAGGTTCCAGCTCTTTCTCCAGCCAGGGGTTGTTGAGAGGTAGGATTTCGAGGTAGGTAGAGAGTGAGACTTCACACAGAAGTGAACTTCACTCCAAATTTTGGCCAGACTCTTCGCTTCCAGCGCTGCAAATGAGGCAGATCAATTATTCTGAAACAGAAAGTGGAAATTACAGCTCCCCTGGCTTCGTTCCAGCCTCTTGGTTTGCTGGAACACATTCCAGCTGATGTTCTCCACGCACGGACTCCCCCTGGGATAAAAGGCATCCTGCTGCTTGTTTTCATGCAGATCCCTCCATCCCACCACCCTGAGCCTTGCCCAAGTCTGTGCTCGTGCTCCTGCAGTGCTGGGGAGCAGCTTGGTGACAATTTTGAGTGCACCCTGGGACAAGGACATGGGCTTTGTTGGAAGAGATTTTTTTCCCAACTAATACATTTCCCAACAACTCAATTTCTTGTCTTGCAGCCCGACAGGCTGAGACTGGTACAAGTTTTCTGATCCAAAAGCAGAGCCAAGAGCTGTGCCTGGGAGGGACAGTCCCAGGGTGAGCCTGTGCCCTGATCCCACGTCCTGCAGGGAGGACAAACCTTCCTTCAGAATTATGTCACAGGAGGGACATGCTGAGAAGTTTCACTTCTTCAAGCAGACCGCTTTTGGACAATTTCCAGATGAGTTCTGGTGATGAATAAGCACTTTTGCCCTGGAAAACTCTTCCTCCCCCTCCCTGTAGCAGAACAGTCCTCCAAGACCAATGGCCACATTGCCTGAATTCCAGGAGAGCCACCTCCCCTCCTCTCTGCACCACTCTGAGGGCTGACACTTTCTGGGGGGATGTGGGTCTCCCAGGGGCTATGAGACCCTCTGCCAGCTCCAAACCAAAGCCACTGCATGTTTCCCAGCCTTTCTCTCGGTGGGGTTGCCCCTCTGGTCCTGTGGCTGGTGACAAACTGGGGTCACCAAGTGCAACTTCTTTCGTAATTTGTCTGAGCTCACCTTACATGGGGTTGTGGCCCCTGCTCCTTTGGGGCAAACCCAGGGTTTCCTGTGGGTGTTGGTGAGACTGTGGGTATCCCAACAGCAGCAGGAATCAGTATCTCCTGCCCAGTGCTTTCCCTGATCCTCCAAGAGAATGGAATATCTCCTCCCTGTGCAACCTCTGGCCATCAGGGTGCATTTCCTTTGCCTCTCTTTTGCAGCATCCCACCCTGCTGTTGCCCAGAAACTTGGCTGGGGCTCCTTGGTTTGTCAGGTTGTTGGTGTTTCCTGGGCCTTTGGGGCTCCAGCTCTGCCTCTCCTCCTTTCTCTTTCATTTTGCCTCTTTTTTTTTTTTTTTTTCTGTTTTCATTTTAATATAGTTTTTGTATCTGAGCTCCAAAAGGGTGACTCCCATTCTGGGGAAAGCTTGCAAGGACATAATCCAGGCCTTTAGGAAAAGCAGTCATGACACATCAACGTGCAGCTTCCCCTTAAAGACGTGATGGACTTTGCAGGATAAATCAGGATATGCATAGAGCAATATAGCTCGAATCATATAGAGGCTAAAAATGGGCTGGAAAACACCCCCAGGGAGTCAGTCCCTACCACAGGTCCCAGCAGATAATTGTTTTTTCGTGGCATGCCTCGAGCATTAATGTGAAGGGATATTTTGGACTGAGAGCTGGGAACAGATCCCAGTGTGCCGGAGCCTTCATGAGAGCTCCTGGCGAGGGCCCGCTCTTCTAGAACACAAAATATTTGCAAGTCCCGCTGAGCTGCCTTCCCGTGGGGAGCAGTGGTGAGGACACTGCTGTTTGTGTGGATACCTCCCTCTCCAAGGGCTGGATGGGGCTCTGGGAGAACCCACCCCCTTCATCCACTGTAGGGTCACAGAGCCAAACGCCCGAGGTTTTCTCTCTGTGAAATGCAATCTCCCCATGAAACGTGGGGGATTGGTTTTCCTGCTGCGAGCTGCCAAATGGCTGGGTTTGACCTGGGAGTGAGCTCTGGGCAGAGGAGGAAAAGGGACAAATGGCACAAAGTCACCAAATGTCTCCTCTGTCCTTGCCCGGGCTGAGGTCCTGCTCTGGTGAAGAGATTTCTGCACCAAACACTCTAGATTCTTGCTTTGTATTGACTTGAAAGAGAAATGGGTGTTAAAATCTCAAAACCAGGCTCCTTGGTGCCTAAATCCCTGTCTGAAGGTGGGCCTGGCACTGTTCTGTCACTGCTGGGGTGAATTCTCTTCCTTTCCCTGGGTTGTCTGCAAGTCTCAGGTGACTTTCCAGTGAGGGGACCTTCTCTGTGAGACAGGGAAAGCTGCCTCATCTCTGGAAGGAGTAGAAGCAGGGGCTGAAAGCCCCACGTGGATATTGTCTTTTATTATTTCTGGTGGGTTTTTTTAAAAAAATCTGATGCGAAACAAGGGACCCACTTTTATCGGTGGCTGGATCCACACTCGGGTTGTGTCTCAGGAGCCGTCCCTGGGAGCATCCCCGGCTTTGCTCAGTGGAAAACTCATTAGCAGCGTGTGTGTGATGAATGAGGCTCTGTGACGACACGGGCACTGCGGAGCGCAGCGAAGCGCCGCTGGGTTATTCGGGATTTCGTGGCGCTCTGGAAACACCCCAGAGGGGGAGCTGGTGGGTGGTGCTGTCGGAGAACGGCTCCGCTCAGCCTTCCCTGCCTTTCCTGTTTCCCTTTAAGGCTTCCTGCGGTGCTCGGTGCGCTTTGGGCCGGAGTTTGTGAATGAGCGCTTTGGAAAGGGATGGAGGGTGGGAGGGCCGGGATGGGCAGGAGTCCCGGGACCCCTCACTGCTCCCAAACAGCTCCTCTGATGCTCAGGGAAGTCCAACCAGTTTGTTCCTCACTCTTTGCCCTTGTGCCTCCACATTTTTCTTGCAGTTTCCAACCCAGCTTGGATAAAATCTTTTTTTTTCTTTTTTTTTCCCCACGTTGTTCCCTCCCCTCCCCCCGAAGTTTCCTCGCACTAAGGGGAAACAGAATCTGGGGTCTGAATTCTTGACTTTCCCGAACAATTAGTATCGTATTGACTCAAGCACAAATATGCTCTCTGCAATCCAATGTAAAGAGCCGTGGAGCCAACAGCTCCTTCCAAGTGCTTTGCGGTGATGAGATGAAGGACCAGACCCCGCGTCCTGCCCCAGCACTCGCGAGCAGCTACTCAAGTGCCTGATCCTGCTGCTCCTGAACACCAGCCCAGCGCCAGTTCCCTGTGTGAGTGAGCCCAGTGACCCCTCAGGGGCTCAGAGCGTGAGGAATCAGCAGGAACAAGCTCCTTTCCCCGGGGTGGTGGGCTCTGTGTCGCCTCGGGGGCTGTTTGGGACCGCGTCCCCCCGGTTTGCTGGTGGCAGGGTTGTGTTTCTGTGCTTTCAGCAGCCTTTGCCTCTGGCCCTGGCAGCGCTGAACACGCTGCTTGCATTACCCCGACCTTCTCAGGTTACAGAGCTTTTTGTCCCAGGGAGCTATAAAAAGCCTGTAGTGAAATTAAAACCGCAGCGGAGCTCCTGCCTCTGCTGGCGGGATGTTTCTTTTCCTCTCTAAACGGAGCAGAGGAGGAGGAGGAGGAGGAGGATGTGTGTGGCAGTGCAAGCAGTGTGTGTTTGCATCGGGGGGAACAAAGAGTGTCAGGGCTGTGCCTTGTCCATGTTCCACTCCCACCAACCCCCCCAGGGAGCCACATCTCCTTACTTAGCAAAGTGCCTAAAGTTAGGCGAGACAGACACTGAGTCATTTACGACCAAACTTCAATTATGACATCAGCAGAGAACCTCAGAGGTGCTCCTGGGTGGAGCAACCTGGTCTAGTGGAAGGTGTCCCTGCCCATGGTCCCTTCAGCCCAAACCGTTCTGGAATTCTGTGATATTCTCCATCTGTGGTTTCCCTGGGGATGCAGGTGGTGCAGCTCTGACTGGATCTGCAGGATGGCTGGGGGCAGAAGGTGTCCCTTGCCTGTTTGGGACCATTTGTCACAATTTGCAAGCAGCTTCTGGTGCCTCCTCCTTTCCCTTCCCCTCTGCTGATGCTTCTTTGTTCATGTGTTGAGAACCAGCTCCAGGAAGGTGATGGAGAGCCCTCAGGATTCCCTTCCTGCCATCTCAAGTTGGCCTTGGGGAGCCAGGGTGGGCACACTGCTAATAAGGAAGAGGGAGGATGTGGAGTGAGGTCTGTTGGTGGAAATAGCAGTGGAGAATATAGGAATATGTGTCATGTCTTCCAAAGAGTGGTGGGATGCCTTACTGGGTACTGTAAATTCCCCTGGATTTAAATTAGTGGTGTCTCTGGGCAATAAGCCAAAAAACTGAAGTTGAATAATTGAAAAAGTTTACTGGCATTTTTTTAAATTTTTTTTTTCTTACCCCTTTGGAAGATGTCTGTTTCTGGAAATCTCTCTGACCTGGAGAAGTATTTGTCCAGAAGGTTTGTGAGTTTTAGAGTGGACTGTCAGAGAGGGAGGGATGGGCACCCATTGGTCAGAGTGGCCTTGGGATGGGGCTGCACCCAGCTCTGTGTCCTTTGAGCTGAGCTCTGCCATGCCCACCTTCCTGGGGTGTCCACAGTGCCCTGAGCTGTTCCTGGGAGGGATGGGGAGAAGGTCTGGAAAGGGTGAATGATGTCCCAGATTGCACCAAAAAAGCCCTGGAACCAAACCAAGCCCGGAAACCTCATTTTGTTCCCACAAATTCCTGTTTCTCAAGCTGTCAGAGCTGCAGCACCATGACATGACCAGACTTAGATCGCCCTGCTGGGAAAAGGCAGGGATTGCCCAAGGAGGAGAGTCTCCTGGGTGATTCCCTGTCTGAAAGGATGCTCCAACATCATCTCCTCTTCTCGGCTTTTGTTGCTTCCCAGCCTGAAGGACAGGGATGTGCTCCAGTGGCAGATTTCCCTCCCTTCCCCTTTTCCACCTCTTTGGCCCAGCTGGAACCTCTTGGGGGTGGTGTCTCCCTGTGCTCCCCTGCTCCCAGAGCACGCTGTACTTTGCTTCCAGATGCTGTTCCAGCTGTGTCCTGCCAGCACAGCTTCCTGAGTCACCACTTTGCTTGGAATGAATCCAACCACCACCCTCTGTGGCAGGGAGAGGTGACCTTTGGGATGGTCCTGTGATGCCCTGCAGGGACTGTCCTGCCCTGCTGCCAGGCTGGACCTTCTGGTTTCAAGCCCCTGGACACCTCCAGGAGCTCTTGCTGCTCCTGGCCTCTCCATTCCCATTCCTGCAACAGCAGCAGAGGGAAACCCCACGGCTGGCAGTGATTTCTCCGTGCATCCTGCACGGGGCCAGGGCCAGGTGGGTGGGAGATCACACTGCGAGTTGTCTGCTGAGAGAGGCAAAACTCTGCGTGTTCTGTGCATTTCTGCACAGGTTTTTTTACCCAAAAGTAACTCCCCAGCCTTGCCAAGCCACAGGTTTGCTTCCCAGAGAAAGCCAGGAGTCTGCAACGGGGATCTTGAGGTGGTGATTTGCCTCCAGCTCTGCTCACTCTCTGAGCACCACCAGTGGTCTTCAAACCATCACAGGAGAGTGGAAGGCTTAGACAAAGTTAATAAAAAAAAGCCCTGCTGTCGAGGTGCAGAAAGGACTTCTTTGCTTTCTAAACTCCTTCCCAGAGAAGGGCTTAAGTGCAGCTGAGTCCTCTCTTAGCCTTGGATTGTGTCAGCAGTTAAAATTTAAGGAATTACAGAGGTGTGATTAAATCACTTTGTCCCTGGGTGCTGTCCCTGGTCACCAGAGAGAGGAGATCAATGCTGTTTAATTGCAAGCTAAATTTTGGAAAGGGTATTTTCAGTACCCTGGAGGTGAGGACATTGCTGTCTCCAGTGTTGTGGGTATTCCAGCAGGCAGGGACCAGTCTCAGTGCTGGAGAAATCCCACCTTCCCTGAACTCTGCTCTCTCTTTCCATCCCATCACTTTTGGGCTTTATTTTTGATAATCCCCAGATGATCTGGGGAAGGAATGTGCAGCTGGGCAGAGAGGAGCTGCAGGACAGGGACAGAGCCTCAGGAGTTGAGACCCACCTCCTTCTTTGTGTCTTTTCACTTGTGGCATCCAAGGACTTGTTATCCTGCTATGCTTTTCATCTGCTTTCTCTTTCATTTTTCCTATAAAACATTTCGAGAGGGTCCTCTGGGAACATCCCAGCTTGGTCTGGGGGATCTGGAGGAATCCCCAGATGCTCCAAGGGACAGATGTTTTGAGAGCCATTGCTGAACCAGTTCCTCAGCATGGAGCTAGGGGGAGGTACCGTCTTTCAGATGAGATAAAATCAAAGTCCCTGTGACCCTTCGAAGTTCTAAGATGCTTTTTGCAAGACTGGAGATGTTAAGGCCATTTTTAGGGCCAAATGCTTGTACACCCTCCTTGGCATTTTGGTTCTGTAGCATTAGAACATCTGCTGCTTCTTCCCAGGGACACCTGTGCTTCCTTTAGTGTTGTGTGCCTGTTGCAGGAGACACCCAATATTCCCCATCTTTCAATCAATTCAGGAGCTTGTGGGATGAGAGGTATTAATTATGGAAGTGGCAGTGATGGGGGATTTTCACAGGCAGGAGCAAGTTATTCACTGTATTGACCACATGTGATGCTCCAGTTCCTGCTCTGGCTTCCTTATGTCAAGCGAAAGGTTGGTCTGAGAGCAAAGAAATTTGAAAAAAAATCCATTTTGGGTGGGAACTCCCACACTGGTGCAGGATGGAGACACCATGCCTGGCATTGTGGTCCATGCCTGGCCTGGCTGGAAGGCAGGGAAGGCACATTGTGGTGGCCAGTGCTGCCTGTTGGCATCTCCTCCTGATCCTGCTGTGGCCCCCTGAGCAGATAAGGGCAGGCAGATGCAGAAGTGAGATGATTTTCTTGACCCAAAATATGCTGAAAGTGTGGGATTCCCTCTAGGAATGCGAAATCTTTTGCTTTTTGCCTCAGTGCAGTTTCATTTTTACCTCTGCAGGAGAACAAGAGATTAAAACCACCAGGACTGAGAAGGTGTTGCTGTGAACTACAGAAGAACCAACACTGGATATATTAGTCCTATAGTCCCTCTCTTTAAATGAGAGCATCTCCCAACCGGTGTCAGTGTCTCCCAACTGGTGTTGTACCACTGTCACAACACTTGAACCCCAACCACTGTCACCACCTTACAGACATCTGGTTTTGATGTGTGGGGGTTCCTTTGCAAGCACAGAGATGTGATGAAGTCACTCGAGTGTGCAGGTGGTGGGAAGTGGCCCCTGAGCTCCTGTGGGGGCTGTGTGGGGGTGGGATGCAGTGGCAGGAGCCGGGCTCTGAGCAGGGAGGGGACCACAGCCTGCTTGGCTGAGTGGGGAGGGCAGCCCTGAAGACCAGAGCTCCATCTCCAGTCACCTTGGGACTCCCCAAGATGAGAGGAGAGACCTCACAGCAGCTACAACTTTCCGTGGAGGGGCAGCACCAATCTCTGCTCTCTGTGAGCAGGGACAGCCCCCAGGGAATGGCTGGAGCTGTGTCAGGGCAGGTTCAGGTTGGATCTCAGCAAAAGGTTCTTCCCCACAGGCTGGTTGGGCACTGAACAGGCTCCCCAGGGCAGTGGGCACAGCCCCAAGGCTGCCAGAGCTGCAGGAGGGTTTGGACAACACTGTCAGGGACAGGATGGAATTGTTGGGGTGTCTGTGCAGGGCCAGGAGTTGGACTGGATGATTCTTGTGGGTCCCTTCCAGCTCAGGAGATTCTATGATTCCCCCACCCTGGTACATTTTTGCTGTAGTTTCCCTCTTCCCTGGCAAAGCTCCTTTTCCCCCAGACCCTGCCTTTCCCCACCTGTGTGGTTTCAATCACACGCCCGTGCTGAAGGAAAGCAGAGGTGCTGCCTGGCCCAGCCCCGTTCCCGGGCCCTGTGTTTGTGCAGGGCTGCTGTTCCACACCTTGGGCTTCTTGGCTTGGGTTTTGTCTTTCATGAATCAGGTCTCTGGGGAGGAAGCTGTTGGATAATACAGCCATTTGTTTTGGTAGCTGCCTGCGGGTGCCGGCCCTGCAGCCTTCCTGAACGTGCTCTCACATGTGAAGGGCTCAGCCCAAAGGGGCAGCGGGGCCTTGATCTGTAACCTTCATAAAAAGCTGGTCAAAATAACAGTAAGCAAAGGGAGCAGCTCACCCAGCTCTGCTGTCACACAGCACGAGCCCACACAGGCTCCTCTCCTCACCACTGGTCCCTGTGTGAGGCTGCCCGGTGAGTTTGGGGTCCCCGAGCACAGCGAGCTGCAAGAGGAAGGTTTTTCATCTACCCAACCCTGTGAGGACAGAAATGTCCTCTGGAGGAATCCCAGCTGTCCTAGATTCCCCTGCCCTGCACACTGCAGAAATAAGACAATTAAACCTCTAATAAAGACATTCAGAGTTCCCATCCCTGATCTTCTGGCAGCCCTCTGTGGGGTGGATTAGGCATCTGACAGAGGGCAGGGTTAGATGGAATATTGGGAAGGAATTGCTGGCTGGGAGGATGGATAGGTCCTGGCACAGGTTGCCCAGAGAAGCTGTGGCTGCCCCTGGATCCCTGGAAGTGTCCAAGGTCAGGTTGGACAGGGCTTGGAGCAACCTGGGCTGGTGGAAGGTGTCCCTGCCCATGGCAGGGCTGGAATGAGATGAGCTTTAAGGTCCTTTCCAGCCCTAAATTTCCAACCCAGATCATAGAATCTGTGGTTCTACGTGGTTCTATAATCTATGGTTCTGTGATTCTGTGTGAATCTGTGACTCCATGATCTCCCATGTTCCTGCCCTTGCAGCACCAGGGATAGGGATAACAGGGACAGCTCACCCTGGTTTCAAAAAGCAGACGACCTGTCAGGATGAGCTGGAAGTCTCCCCAGGATGACTCATTGAATGCTGCCAACACCTGAAGACAGTGTTTTAGGGCTGATGAACTAAAGATAAAATATTTAGATGCTTCCCTCCCAGCCAGGATGCCCAGAGGGACCGGCCAAGGCCGTGTGAAAGGTGACTGCAGGGACTGGTCCCCACTGGGAGTGGCTGGGATTGAGTTACTCTCCATCTGCCTCTTGAATCTGTATCTGCAAAATTCCCTTGCAACGAGCTCTAATGAATAAATAATTCCAAACAAGACACTTTTTATCCACACTAAAATCAAGAGTGAATAACCTGATGATGGATTAACTCAAGCTTTCGAATCTAGAAAAACACTGAGAAAAACTTCTCCATTAATTTCACTGCCTTCTCTTCATCAGTGGATATTGGAGATCATTAAGTTCTACTCTGAGACTCCAGATCCAAGTCCTACAAACCTCCTGTCACAGGGGAAGATGACCAGTTTTTGCTGTTCCCTTAATTTCTGATGCCTGGGAACACTATTTCTTTGCAGCACCTTGTGTAAACCAAAAGGAACTGTTTGGACCCCTCCAAATCTGTAAGTGCTCTTAGCAGAGCCCAGGCAATGACCTTTCTTCCTTGCCATCCCTGCTGGGCAGTGTCAGTGCCTTCAGTGCCACCCCTGCCCTGGCCTTGGCATGCACCAGGAGTGTCCCTATCCTGGTGACACACCAGCTGTGCCCAGGCTCTGTCTGGGATCATCCCAATAAATTCCCGTGCAGGGCTGATAAGACTGCAATTATTTCCCCCCCCCCCATTCTGTCTGGGAGGTTCCTGTGTTGGCTTTGGGGCACTGATCCCATGGATGGCATGTGTGCTGCCAGTGTGACATTATTATAATGTGATCCAGCCCTTCAATATAACATTATTAGCTACCAAAAAAAAATGCAGAGCTAGTTAAATGGGAATATTATTCCAGTAGAAAATGTTTTAAGGATAAATTATTTGGAGGGGAGGTGGAGAGATGTAAAGCTAAGTCAGAAGAAAGCTCACAATTTTTTTATTCTTTCTCTGTAGGTTTTTGGTGTGTGTTTTTGTTTTTGTTTTGTTTTGTTTTCTCCTGTGTATTTATTTATTTATGTGTGTGAAGGTTTTTTTGAGGTATTTTCAGAGTGTAGCTGAAAAACCTGAGTACAGACTCAGGTGGTGCAAGGCTGCTCTGCCAATTCCTGTTAGAACCTTTTCCTCTCTGTGAGACCCAGACTGATCCAGCCCTGGAGCCAAACACAGCGTTGATAAACCCCGTTGGTTTTGGGGTTCCTCTTGCTCCTGGACTCATCCCTACCCTAGTTTGCATTTCAGGGAAGGGCTTGCACACAAACCCTGCTGTGCAACACCCTCAGGCAGCTCTGAATGGCATCATTCAGATCCTAATCAGGGGCAGCCTCCTGCAATCCCAGCCCTGGGATGGATGGCACAGTGGAGTGCAAGTGAATTAGGGAATGCAAGAGCGTAATTAAATAAAATGGATGGTACAATTAGATCTGATTAGCTTTGCATTTGATTAGTCTGCACCCCAAGGCTGTGCTTTGGGTGCTGGGTCCCTTTTTGTGAACCTACCTGGCAAATGGGGTGCTAAAAAGGCTGTGTGTGTGCTGTGACCAGCACAGACCTCTGCTCTATAAGGGCAGTTTAATTTTTCCCCCTAAACTGGGACATCCTGTTGTTCCATGATTGAATCTCTCCATGTGTGGATGACCAACCTTAACTTCAGGTGTCACCCACTGTGCCAGCACTTGAGACATACCCACGGGGGACAGTGTTGTTGTTCTTCCCCCAGAGGCTGGTTGGGCACTGAACAGGCTCCCCAGGGCAGTGGGCACAGCCCCAAGGCTGCCAGAGCTGCAGGAGGGTTTGGACAATGCTCTCAGGGTCAGGGTTTGGACTGGATGATCCCTATGGGTCCCTTCCAACTCAGGAGATGCTATGGTTCTGTGATTCTGCTTCCCAAACACCCCAAACAATAGTCAAAGTTCCCTCCTTGCCAACCACCCTAAGGTCAATGTGTTGCTCACATCACACATGGGATTCATCCATGAATGGTGGCCACGACCCCACAATCCCAGCAGTGGCTGCCCAGCACCTGTCAAGATCCCAAAGCCTGGGAAGGTCCAACCTCCTTTGAAATAGCCTTCAGCCTCCTGGTGGCGATGGTGGTGGTTAAACCTTGGTGCAGCACAGGCTTTAAAGGCAGGTCAGAGCCAGGGGTGTTCAAGTGATGCTCCCATGGGGCCGGTCCAGGACTGACGGGTGATGTTTCGGGTGTCCCTGTGCCAGATGTGCAGGGGCTGCTTTCATTGTTCCTGTGAAACACAGCGTTGGGGACAACTTGGCACAGCCCAGGTGATGCCCTTGCATGCCCCAGTGCCACCCTGGGTTGGCAGAGACCTTTCAGCCCATCCCTGTGGCACCGAGGGCAGGTGAGTCACAGCAGGACAGCCCGGGTGTGTCTCCCCGAGCCTGGCTGAGGGCCCTGCCCTTGCTGACACCCTCTGGTGCCCCGTGGGACTGCTGGGGTGGAACTGTGAGCCCTGTGCCCTGCTGCACCACACCCCCAGCACCTCACAGGAGCTGTTCCAGTGCAAACTGGGTCTGGTTTTGCTCTGGGGGCAGAGATCCCTCCCCACATGAAGTGGGACTCGTGCTCCTGACCTGCTGGAGCTCTGCTGCTGAGGGGCACAGGCAAAGAGTGACACAGAGTTCACCAGTGTCTGTGGGTCCTGAGTGAGTTTTGGGTGGGTTTGTGTCTGTGCTCCTCTCCCCTCTGACACTTTCCCACATCAGAGGGGAGGGTGGAACCAGGTTTGCACCTCACAGGGCAAGAAATTCCCCCTTTGCTGTTGATAAGCAGAAGCCGAATGCTCTTTGTAACCAGAGCCTTTTCAGTTGTATCAGGACTTTGGGCATTATAATATTTTCTACTCTGAAGGGCATTCCTCCACTGGGGATTCCCAAATTCCTGCAGACTCTTTGTCCATCCTAAAGGCTGCACACACCATTAGCAACTCAGAGCCCTCTGAGCCTTCCCCCGATCTTCTCTGTGCTCACACCAGGCTGGTTCTGCTGGGCACACTGGGAATCCTGCTGGGTTTGTCAGCAAACAGAAGTGCTGGGGGCAGGATCAGGACCTCCCACACCCATGGGATAAAGCCACACGCTGTGCTCCTGGGAAGAGGCTGCTTCATAGGATGACAGTAAATGCCCAGAGGGAAGAATTATGTCTGCTTTAACCACCTCAGGATGGTGACATCCCTGAGGATGTCTCATCCACGCTGACTTTCAGTGACTCAGAGGAGATTGGGCCCTCTATCCATTTCTTAGACACCTACCAGCAGTCTCCTGGTGGATGTTACTGGTGGGGGGGCAGGTTGGGGACTGGGCCACCACCAGACATGAGGCTTCACTGCAGGTGGACTAAGCCAGGAGCCCCACTCTTCCACTAAGGGTGGGCTAGGCAGGGTCCCATCCCCATCCCCATCCCAGGGCAGAGCTCTGTCCCTGTGGAGCCCCGTGCCATCCCTGCACGGCTCTGGATGCCTCCCCACCCCGCGCTTTTCTGCCGTGTCCTCCTCGCATTCCATGGCTGCTTGGCTGGCAGAGGCAGCACCCCCAGCCTGGTTTTGGGATGCCATCCATCATCCCCCCGCCTGCCTGGGCGTCTTGGCTGCAGGCTGGGACACTTCCCTGTGCCTGGGGCTCGTCAGGAATGCGCTAATTGCGGCTGGAACAAAAGCTGCTCCCCAGTGGTGCTGAGCATGGGGGGGGCTGATCCTCCTCAGCCCCCGAGGATGCTCCGGGAGGTCCCGCCGTGCGCTCAGCACACGCTCCTGCAGAGGGCTCAGATTTATCTTCCCTCGTGCTGTTCTGCTTAAGAGGCGTATTCGGGGCATGCCAAGAGCTCGCCTGGAAAAAGCATTTCCTCCTCCCCCTCTGGCCAAGCACGGAGCTGCTGGCTCACGTCTACCTTGAGAGATGGCACCTGAAATTCCAGGAGGTTTTCCCAAGCAAAAGCACCCCACGCTCCCCAGCTATTTGCTGCTGTGGTGTTTGCCAGGCTCCCTGGCTGGTGAGTCAGCAGCATTCCTGCTCTTTGATTTTTTTTTTTTATTTAAATCTGGGATTTTTGCTGAGGTAGCAGTTTTTCCCCCCCTTATCTCCGTGCCAGCACATTTGGGCAGGTCCCTGTGTCTCTCCTCTCCTGTCCCGTGGCCCCGTGGGTGTCAGATACGGAGGGGATGGCTGTGGGTGCCCTGAGGGATGGCACAGGCTCCCCACAGCCAGGTGGTGTGATTTCCCCACCAGGCACTTCAGCAGCCTGCTAGAATCCCCCAAACCTTGGACACTCAAACCTTGGACACCCAAACTTCCCCCAAATCTCCCTGCCTGGGGCAGTAGGGAGCAACTTAGTGGCAGCTTTCTGGAAATGAGAGGATGCAAAGCAATGTTGTCCATTGGAGGGGCTTCTCCCAGGAAAAAAGGAAGCAAAATGGTGTGCAGGTTGTGGCAAGGGCAGTTTAAAAGTGAACTGGGGAAGTTTTTGTCATAGAATCACAGAACAGTTTGGGTTGGAATGGATCTTACAGATCATCTGCTTCCAACCTCCTGCAATGGGCAGGGACACCTTCCACCAGCCCAGGTTGCTCCAAGCCCCGTCCAACCTGGCCTTGGACACTTCCAGGGAATGGGAGTGTCCTGCAGGACTCCATCACCGCTGTCCCTTTGCCATCACAGGCATCCTCACAGCAGGGAGGAGGGAGGGACGTGGTGATCCACTCTTTTATTTCTATATTTAAGAATCCCTGGAGCCAAGGAGGGGGCAGGCAGCTGTGGTGTGGGGAGCGCTCCGCTGGAAACACCTCCCTGGGATTATTCCTGGAGAGCGAGCGGAGCGGGGCCGGGCAGAGCTCTGTGCTCAAGAGGCACGAGGGACACTGGCTCTGGCATTGCTCCCAAGCCCTCACAGTGATTTTTGTACCTGTGCTGGTACTTTATGAGCCCTCAAAGCCCGCTGTCTCCATTCCAAGATGCGGCTTTATTGCAGGTGGGGCTCGTAGCAACCTCTCCTCTGTGTTTGCCCAACAGTGCCCGTCGTGCTTTTATTTGATTCCACTCTTGCCAGAGCGTGGCCATCAGCCTCGACATTTTTCATGCTGTGTGTCAGCTCCCTCTTCTCTCCTTGGAAGATTTCCAGGGCAGGGTTTAGCTGTTGGGACGAGCAGGGCACTGCCTCTTGTACATCCCATCACGTCTCCTCACAGCAAAGCTCCCCAGCACTGGCTCCCAGGGAGCTTTGGGGACAGTATTTGTATTTTCATCAGCTGCTCATGAAACCCCTTGGACATGCTGAGTTGGCAGTGCCCCCCCCCTTGGTACTGCAGCCTCCTGGGGCTGTGCTGTTGGTTGTTTTGGGAATGCAGAGGCTGCTTTTATCCTGCCTTTGCTGCAAAACGGGTTTTTCCCTAGGAGCAGTGCAGGATTGGGCCCTTCCTTGTGCTCCATCCCTGTCCTTGTTTTCAGGCTGGCTGCTCACCAAGCTCACATGTGTGGGTGAGGTGTCCCTGTGAGCTGGCAGAGCTGGCAGCCTGGGAGCCTTCCATGGCCTGGGCTGAGCCCACAGCATGGGCAGCAGGTGAGGGGGGGATTCTGCCCCTCTGCCCCACTCAGGTGAGACCCCCTGCAGAGCTGCCCCCAGCCCTGGGGTCCTCAGCATGAGAAAAACGTGGAGTTGTTGGAGAGAGTGCAGAGGAGGCACCAGGATGATGAGAGGGCTGGAGCCCCTCTGCTCTGGAGCCAGGCTGGGAGAGCTGGGGGGGTTCACCTGGAGAAGAGAAGGCTCTGGGGAGATCTTGGACTCTTTGCAGTACCTAAAGGGGCTTCAGGACAGCTGGAGGGGGACTTGTGAAAAGGGTCTGGAGTGATGGGATAAGGGGGAATGGCTTCCCACTGCCAGAGGGCAGGGTTGGATGGGATATTGGGAAGGAATTGTTCCCTGTGAGGGTGAGAGGCCCTGGCACAGGTTGCCCAGAGAAGCTGTGGCAGCCCCTGGATCCCTGGAAGTGTCCAAGGCCAGGTTGGAGCAACCTGGGCTGGTGGAAGGTGTCCCTGCCCGTGGCAGTAGATGGGCTTTAAGGTCCATTCCAACCCAAACCACCCTATGTTCTTATGATAGCCCTGCCAAATTTGGGCTGCCCCCATATCAACCCAACCTCAGTTCTCCTTTCTCTGGGATTAATCCAGGGATGTCTGTCAGCAGCTGGAATAAGCTGCAGAAAACCAAACCCATACTTAGTTCCTTCATAAGATGAAGATTTATCTGCTGGCTGAGAAGGAAGGTCTCCCGTGGCTGGTGCAGGGCTGACCCATCACTGGGGTGGAGGGATGGGCTGTGCAGCAGGGCTGTTCCTGGAAGGCACTGTCCAGGCCTGGCTTCACTCACCCTGAGTCTGACAAATGCAGCCTGATGGGATTTTTCTTCCAAGTGCAGTGTCTGGATCTCACTGTGAGGTAGCTTTGCAAGCTGACAGACAGACACACACGTCCCCACAGAGCCCACAAAGCTTGGGGACACCGTGGAGCTGGTGAGAGGGTGCTGATGGCACATCCCTGCTCTGCACCCGTGGGGCCTGGATGGTTCCCTGCCCAGCTCTGGGGTCTGGCATCCTCCAGCATCCTCTGCTTTGTCCTGGCAGAGCCCAGGGGAGAGCGTGGAGCTGCTCTGCCCACCCTGTACAGCTGCTTTTGGAAAGGTTGTCCGTGGGTTTTAGGGGAAGCTGCTCCTGCTGCACTTGAGCCCTGTGTTGTGGTCACGGGCAGAGGGTGCCAGGGGGAAAATGTGCTTGAAGACAACCAGTTTTGGAGTGAAAAACAGGCTCTGAGTGCCAAATATTAAAAGCTGCTGGAAGAAAAAGAGTGTTTTTGTTGCTGGAAAATGGCCTGTGACCCACAGGTCAGGCAGGGGGGCAGAGCCCTCATGGAACAGGGCAGGGTGACCTGTGCTGCCCTACAGAAACGAGCCCAGGGGCCCCAAAGGAGACACCAAGACACCTCCTGGTACACTCAAAAGGTTTGTCCTTCCCTCTTGGCCATGGGGTGTTTCCACAAAGCAACATTTTCTGCTGGAAACCCTGGGAAGGCAGTGAGAGCACCGAGCCCCAGGGCTGCAGGGCAAACAGAAGTGGCATTTTCTGTCACTGCTCCTCACACTCTGCAGTCCTGCTCTGATCTGGGGTGGCTTTTCATCTCTTTTGGCATCCTCAGGATCCCAATGTGCAGCAAATCCCCCTCACTGCCTGTTCTTTCTGCATTCCCTTTTTTCCCCACATCTCCTGGTGAAATCGAGGTGTTTGAATGACCCTGAAGTGTCTAAATCTACAGACCTCCATATCCACATTTCTCATCACGTTGCATCCAGCTCAGTCAAGTCACACAAAAGGCCAAATCCACATTTTGTTGCTTTGGAGAAGCAGAGATTTTGCCCATCAAGCCCAGCAAAAGTTGGTTATTTAATCCTGAGTAGCCCATGGAGAAGCGAATGGGGATGGGATTGCTCTGAGCCCCTCAGTAGCCTTTTCTGTGCCAGCTTTCTGGATTATAAGGTTGGAAAAACGTGGTCTCAGTTTCTGGCTTCGTTGCTTGGCTGTTGGCACAGCATTTTAACACCAGCAGATAAAAGATGGGTGAGAGTGTTCTGGGGGTGAGTTGGATGGGAGTATCTCAGGTATTAAAGCCACTGAAAAATTATTCTCAGGGTAACTTTCCATATGCAACAGCAGGTTAATTGAACTCGAGCCATGCAGTAGAAATGTGCTGATTCCAACAAGATTTTCCAGCAGCAAAAAAAAAAAAAAAAAAAAAATTAAAAAAAAAGGGGGGGGGGAATATTTCATTTGGACTGTGTTGAAACTCCAGCAGAATGTTTCTGCTCCATCACTTAAATTAATTTCATGTAATGTGGAGTGTAAATTTTAATATTATATTGTCTTTACAGATTGTACCATTGCACACATGGAGTGCCTGATTTAAGAAATGCACAGGAATGGCAGGAATAATGAAAAGAGTTGCTGGAATGAAACACTGTAATGGTCTTAAACTGCTTGCTGGGAGGAAATGTTTCTTGGCAAACACAAGAATTCCAGCTTTTTTTCTTTGTGCAGAATCAGAATCAATCTCTCCCTTCATGTCAGGATTTCCCAAGTAATGGAAACTGCAGCTCTGAGCCAGCCCTGCTCAGGATGTAGCCTGTGTTAATTATTCATGGGAGCCAGATAGAAGGGGAGATAACTCAGAGGAAACCTGGGATAACAGCTTTGAAGCCATATCACATCCCTGGCTGCCTGGGGACCTGGAGCAGAGGGGGTGCTCAGCTTGCAGTACCTGGGGATGGATGGTGGTGGTCTGATGGTGGAGGGGGCAGAAGAGACCTTAAAGGTCCTCCAGCTCCAACTCCCCTGCCATGGACAGAATCAACCACGTTGGAAAAGACCTCTGAGATCAACAAGTGCAACCTTTGACCCAACACCACCTTGTCTACTTGACCATGGCACTGATGCCACCTCCAGGGTCGGTGACTCCACTCCCTCCCTGGGCAGCCCCTTCAGTGTCTGATCACTCCCTCTGTGAAGGACTCTCTGTACAGGACTCTCTTTGAAGAATTTCCAAGCTTTCCAGAAAAGTTGCTGCATTGGCAGTGCTGTTGGAAAGGGGAAATGTGGAAGAGGGTAGGAGTGAGGAGAACCCAAGGCCAGGCAAGCCCTGAGTGCCGGTGCTGAGCCAGCTTTGCCAGGGCAAGGAAATGGCAGCAGTGGGATACACACAGAGCTGCTGCCATCAGACAAAACTTGTTGCCTCTAAGTTTCTGCCACGTAATTGGATCCAGGATTTCGGAGGAAGGCTTCACTACCAGCTAATTTGATTTTTATGGGGAGCACTGAGGTGTTTGGGTTTGTTCCTTTCAAGCCACCGGATCTTGGAGTGCTGTGGCTATGTCAGCATCTCAGCTGCTGTATAAAACCAGCCACCTTCCCAGGTCCTCAGGATAATAGGCTTCAAAGGTGTATTATGTTATAGAGTTTCCAGAAAAGCCACATTTATTTTGGCCTTGGAGACACCTTTAAAGCTCCACTGTGCAGCCCTGTGGCAACCTGTGGCCCTGGCAAAGCTGCATTAGGGAGGAAATGCGTGTTCCATCCTCAGTTTAAGCTGTGAGTGTTGTCACACAGAGGACCAGAGTTGCTTTATTGCCCCAGGATGGGGAGGGAAAACACAGAGGCTTCAGTGCCTGAGCCTGGGACAGCGTGGTCCAGCCTGGAGGGAAAAGCAGTCACTGGGACCCTTCCCTCCAGCCTCCTGCCTGGGCTCTGCAGGGGCAGGGGACCCGTGTTGGGACAGCAAACACAGCCAGAAAGCCAAGAGATGTCCCCAGGGTCTGCCCCCAGCTCTTCCTGGAGCTGCTGCTGTCACATTCACCCACCATGAGTGACTCCTGCTCCAGGGGTGATAATGGCATGAGAACTTGTCTGATAATTCCATGATAAACTTGTATTCACCTAGAAAAAGCATCCCCAACAGAACCTTCCCCAAAACCTTTCAAGGAGGAAAACAACTTTCTGTTTCTAATAAAGGTCTCCAACATAAGCTGAGTAGGTTTTATTTTCATTTTTTCTTCTCCACAGAAGTTTCCATTGTGTCCAAAAGCCATTTTCTGTCAAAAAAAAAGGTTTTGATGGAAAATATTTTACTAAATCTATTCAAAGCTGATACAAAGCCTTGCCAAGAAAGAGGGAATGAGTAAACCCTGTGGAGCTACTGCTCTGCATGTTAAAGGGAATATCACCCAACTTCCCAGAGGCTCCAGAGGGTGTTTGGGTGGTGCTGGTGCTGGGCAGTGGAGCTGGGATCGTCACAGCCTCTGGTAAATGTTAAACCAACAAATAAATCTGCTTTGCTCAGCAGCCAGAGCTGAGCCTTCAAACTGGGGTGAAGCTTTCTAAATATCATCAGGCATATTTTCTTTAGAGGAAGGAAGGATCTTAATTCCAGCATTCCAACCCAAAATAGACGTCTCTAAGAATAGCCCTTCCCCACTGCAGGGCAGGATGCCCGCCAGGAGGAAAAGGGGTTGGGGGAAAACAAGGAATGCTTTCCTTGAACAGCCACGCTGGAATTGGGCAGGGTTTTAACTCTGACTGTGGGTGATTGTCCCCAGAGCATCCCATCCCACTGAGGTGGCTTGGAGCTGCCAGTGGCCCTCTGGATCAGGGACTGGAGCAGCTCAGTGGCTCCCTGGGTTGAAGGAGCTGTTCCTTAGAGGCCTGATGGCCACCCCACAGTGGTTCACAGAATCCCAGGATGTGCTGAGCTGGAAGGGACCCACAGGGATCATCCAGTTCAACCCTCAGCCCTGCACAGCCCCATCCCCAAGAGTCACCCCCTGTGCCCCAGAGGATCATCCAAACCCTCCTGCAGCTCTGGCAGCCTTGGGGCTGTGCCCACTGCCCTGGGGAGCCTGTTCAGTGCCCAACCAGCCTGTGGGGGAAGAACCTTTTGCTGAGATCCACCCTGAGCCTGCCCTGACACAGCTCCAGCCATTCCCTGGGGGCTGTCCCTGGTCCCCCCAGAGCAGAGCTCAGTCCTGCCCCTCCTCTGCCCCTGCCCAGGCAGTTGGAACTGCAGGGAGGTCTCCCCTCAGTCTCCTCTGCTCCAGCTGAACACCCCAAGTGCCCTCAGTGTCCTCACACGGCTTCAAATCCAGGCCCTTCCCCATCCTCCTTCCCTCCTTTGGACACTCCTGAATGGCTTCAGATCTTTCTTGTCCTTCTCCTGTGCCATCAGAGCCCACTGGAGCCCGTGATGTGGCTGCTGAAGGTGCTCCAGGAAAGGAGAGGATGCCCCAGCTGTGCTCAGTGTGCTCTGACAGAGAGAAGCAAAGGCATCCCACAGGAATTACGAAGTTGGGAGGTGTTACCTCTACTGAGGTCGCTTCCAGTGTGAGTTATCCTGGGTCAGGTGCTGCCAGGCTGGAGGGATCTGTGTGTGGCTGTCTGGGATAGGGAGGACTCATTCCCATCCTGACACTTCATCAGGGATTGTAGTGAAAGCCCAAGGAATAATGGGAACAAACTGAAAGAGAGGGAATTTAGATTAGATATTAGGAAGATATTTTTTACTGTGAGGGTGGCACAGGTTGCCAGAGAAGCTGTGGCTGCCCCATCCCTGGAAGTGTCCAAGGCCAGGTTGGAAAAGGCCTTGAGCAACCTGGGCTAGTGGAAGGTGTCCCTGCCCATGGCAGGGGGGGTTGGGACTAGATGAGATTTAAGGCCCATTCCAGCCCCTTAACATTCTATTATTCTATGACTTCTTTCACTTTAAAAAGTGCAATGCTGGAGTACCTGAAATTCCATGAAGTTCAAGAAGAGACTGGATGGATGGAGTCTGTAGTCCCACCCCTTTTTCCCTACAAATGACACTTTTGCATGTTTTGAACAGTTTTGACTTCAATATTTCCCTTTTGGGGTCATATTTGCTGCGCACATATGAGGTTTAGAAAGGAATCCTGGCATTAAAGACAGGTTTCTCATATCTATCTATCTATCTATCTATCTATCTATCTATCTATCTATCTATCTATCTATCTATCTATCTATCTATCCTTACAACCCCAGAGCTGTGGCTTTAAGACAACTCCAAATTTCCATGGAAGTCTCAATGAAACAATAAAAACTGACAGCACAGGCAGGTCCTTCCGCCCCCAAGTTCCTCCCTTTCAATGCTGGCACTGGAATTTAAATCTCCCAAGTCTCAAGCACCAAAAGCCCAACATCTCCTGGAGGTACAAGCTGCACCTTCCCAGCTCCTAAATGTTGTACCTGCTCCTGGTTCACCTCTCCTGGAGCTGTTGGAAGCTTTTCTCTGTGCAGCTTTAGGGCCACATTTGGGTTGGGCTGTTCCCCAGAAGTCCATAACCACACTCAGGTGATGCTCAACACTAAACATCATCCTAAGTTTTTGAGAGTGTTACATCAGAGCTTAAATATCATGATTTTGGCTTCACCAAATTGCATCTTTAGTTTAAAAACACCATTTTGAGGGCTGCACGTGCCTGGTGGAGGGTGTCATTTGTCCCAGTTCATGCCCACAGGGCGAGTGTCCTCATGGGAGCTGGTTGTGCAGGTGCTCTCGGCTCTCAGGGAGCAGAAACAGGCAACATTTTGGGGCAGAATCACTCCCTGCCGTGATGGTTTTAAATGTACAAGCAAGTGAATGAACTGCCTCTGCTTTTATAGCCCAGCTTTACAACTGAGATGATTTATATATTCAGGTGGGTTGAAAAATGTTGGTCTAAAAAACAGGCAAAACCCACCGGGTTTGGCCAATTACTTCGTGTTTTGGGCCCTTCTCAAATAAAACCCAAGGTGGGTGTAACAAAACCACGAAACCCCAAATCTGAAAGATGCCTTTGCACAAACCCCTGAAAAGCCCCCAGGAGCTGAATCCCTCCGGAAAGAGGGAAAAATAATAAGGTGGAAAAATGTGAACTCCACCAGGCTGCAAAAACCTGAAACCTTTCGGTGCTTGTTTGTGAAAAGCCAAGCCAAGGAACGGAGCTCAGGCCAAACCTTCACTGTGGGAAGGGCTGGTCCAGCCTGAACTGGCTCCTTCCTGCTGCTCACACACTCCAAGGAATAAACTCTGTGCACAGACAAGAGGAAAAACAATTCCCATGGGATTTGGCTCCAAACAGGGCAGCCCACACCGTGTGCCTGTCAGGGAGGAGGTTCCCCCTCCCTGAGGGTTTTGGGAGCTGCCTCTCACCCCTCCACAGGGATCCAAAGGTCTCATTTTAGTGACAATTCAAAGGTGCCCCTAAAAGTGTCAGATGGGCTATTGGGGAAAAACCCTTCCCTGTGAGGGTGGGCAGGCCCTGGCACAGGTTGCCCAGAGAAGCTGTGGCTGTCCCATCCCTGGAAGTGTCCAAGGCCAGGTTGGATGGGGGCTTGGAGCAACCTGGGCTGGTGGAAGGTGTCCCTGCCCATGGCAGGGGATGGAATGAGACCACAAAGACCTTCCATCCTCTTACTTATCAGTCTGCTGCATTCATGTCTCCAAAACATGCCAGAATTAACTTTTTCTGAAGGTTGCTCAGGATACAACTAGAAAACACTATTTCCTCAAACTCCTTTAAAATATTTATCCCTTCCAGGGGAAGAAACCCATCACTTCAACCCTGCTTTCCATTTTCCTTAGCAGGCACTGTGTCCTCCATCTGGCTGAGCGCACCACGGAGCTCCAAGGATAAAAATGACATGTAATATGAGATAAAGCATCAGGCAAAATATTTATGTAATGAAATTGTTCTAAAGGTCTGTGGCAGGGCAGGGCAGAAAAGAGACACTCCTCTCACTGGTGTGTCACAGGAGGGGACAGATGCAGGAGGAACAGCACTCACAGGGGTCAGAAAAATGGGTTTATTAGGAAATCTGATCTGCCCTTTCCAGCAAAAACGATCTGCCAAACGATACTGAGTAATTTAAGGGATCTAATCTGATCACAGCTGTCTTAATTATGTTTCAGCTCTGCATGGAAATGGTTTCCCTTTGTTTTGGAGTTGTAAACATCCTCAGCCTGCTGCACAGAAACCAGAGAGCGACGCTGACCCAAAGCACCGAGGGCCTGGGTGTCACGGGAGCACATCCAAATTCATCCCATACTTCACTGGCACATCCAGCTCTGGCATCCTGGCTGGGGCTGGCACAGCTACAAGGGCCAGTCACCAGTATGGTAAGAAAGGCAAACTTTTCTGGAAGAAAAAGCCAGTTCAGATTCAGGCTCTAATTCCAGCCTAATATTCGGTCAGTGAGGGCGGCTGCTTTGTTGTTCTTATTCAGCATCTTGGTGTAGTTGGAGCTTTCCACATCACATATTGAACTGGCTCTTAGATACACAGACTTTCTGTTTATCAGAGCTCTCAGGGGCAAGATCTGATAGCAGGAAACTTTGTCTGGAATTAGACAATCCCTCAAGTGATCCTGAATAATAAGTGATACTGAAACGTGGAATTATTGCTTCTTTGGCAGGAGCAGTCACTCTGGAGGTGATCCCTTTGCAGAAGTGTTAAAGTCAGTCAAGTGCAGCCCAGGGGGTGTTTTAAAACAAACTGTGGTCAAAAGTACTTTGTTGTGTGTGTGTGTGTGAGGGACACACCAGCCAAGGCCACCTGTATTTTGGGAAGTCCAAATAAAAGCAGCTGATATTTAAGTCATCGTGTTTTGGCTGCAGACTCTTGAGGTTTCCCAGGGCAGATCATGGAATCCCAGAATGGTTTGGGTTGGAAGGGACCTTCAAGATCATCCATTCTCATCCCCTGTCATGGGCAGGGACATCTCCCACCAGCCCAGGTTGCTCCAAGCCCCGTCCAACCTGGCCCTGGACACTTCCAGGGATCCAGGGGCAGCCACAGCTTCTCTGGGCAACCTGTGCCAGGGCCTCCCCACCCTCATAGAGAACAATTCCTTCCTAATATCCCATCTAAATGTCTCCCCTTTCAGTTTATGACTGTCACTCCTCATCCTGTCACTCTCTGCCAGGGTAGAAAGTTGCTCTTCCTCTTTTTTATAACCCCTCTTTAGGCCCTAGAAGAGGCTCTCAGGTCTCCCCAGAGCCTTCTCTTCTCCAGGTGAACCCCCCCAGCTCTCCCAGCCTGGCTCCAGAGCAGAGGGGCACCAGGATGGAGAGGAGCAGGTGTTCCCTCTGCTTCCTCCCCAGCCTGAGGAGCTGCTTGTACCCTAAATCCTCTGTGGGAGCAAGGCAAGCACTGGCCAAGCTCTCCCCCGGGCTGGGGAGTGTCAGGTCACTGCACTCCAATGGCTCATCTTGTTTACTGAGAGGTTTCCCTTCCTAAACCTTCCCTTCCCAAACCTTCCCTCCCATCCCTTTATTTAAAAGCAATTTCCATGAACGTTGGTTTGTGTTTTTGGGTTTGTTTTTTGTTTTTCCAGATGAGCTTTCTGGGCCCTTCCACGGCAGGACTGGGCTCAGCCCTCGCTATTTCCTGAGGAGGCAGGAGCTGAGGTGGTTTCTATCAGCCCTGCAGACATTTTGATCCTTTTGCAGTCTGTGAAATAGTGGCCTGAATACGATGACAGAGAGAGAAAATACAGTAACTCTCCCCTCCCCTTTCCAACCCAAGCCCTTTGCCAAAGCAATAAAAAACTTTAAACAATAGCCAGTCATGACATAAACCAGTCCTTGAGCGGCCTGCCAAAATTCACCTCAAGAAAGTAGGTCCAAAAATAAACAGTAACCTATAAAAAGCCCCACAGCCTTAAAGATAGTCTTCTCAGTGTGCTAATTGCTTTCACATCTGGCTCAGAAACGAGGAGTGTAAACGAGCGTGGAGAGGCCACCAATAACTCAACTTCAGCTAAGCACAAAAGCATGTGTGGAGCATCAATCATGAGGGCCAGCTATTACAACTCAGAGATCTCAGATGCTGGGGCTCAGTTTGTGTTCAAATTGCCCTGAAATAATGGGGCTGGTGGTGATGTTAACAGACAGCACATGGGTAAATGCTTTCATGGGTGGGATATTTCAGGGTAAATATAGAGAAACTGGTTTAATTTCCCTTTTTCCCCCCCTCCCATCAGTTATCAGACAAGTTTTTGGCTTGGACTACTCCTTGGGAAGAAGGGAACTCCTGGGGTGGTTGAAAGGTTTGGTAATGGAGGGCTGCAGCAAGGTGGGATGTACAAAGGAAAGCTACCTGGGATGGTTTCATGAAGCCTGTCCCGTGTGACAAGGAGGTGACCTCAAAATGTGACCTTGTGTGAGCTTGGCTGGAAGGCCAAAACTCCATCAGATCCCAGGGATGCAGAGATGTGTGATGCTCCTCACCCTCTGCTCTGGACATGTGTTCATCTTCTCTCCTGCTGATGTCTAGACCCTTTTTTTATGACTGTGAATCAGGGGGCGTGCCTAGAACTGTCTCCTCCAAACATTTTCTGAGATCACAGCTGCTGTAATGACACGAGTGATCCGTGCTCAACCTTGGGGACGAGCACCTGGGGTTTGGTGGTTGTGACTCATCACTGGAGCTCAGGGAGGGATTTGCAGGGATTTGTTCACGCCACATTTATTGTTTGGAAAGCTCAATCAAATGGTGCTATGGTTAGACTGAATAATTCATCTGCCAGCCTACTTTTGATCTCTTTATTGGTTTCTCTCTGTGGTAAAGGCCTCGTGTTCAGAGGTGAAGATCATCTCAGAGAATCACAGAATGCTTTGGGATGGAAGGGACCTTAAAGTTCACCTAATTCTACCCCTGCCATGGGCAGGGACACCTTCCACTAGCCCAGGTTGCTCCAAGCCCCATCCAACCTGGCCTTGGACACTTCCAGGGATGGGATAGCCACAGCTTCTCTGGGCAACCTGTGCCAGGGCCTCACAGGGAGGAATTCCTTCCCAATAGCCCATCTAACTCTGCCCTCTGGCAGTTTGAAGCCATTCCCCTTGTCCTGTCCCTCCATCCCTTTCCAAAAGTCCCTCCCCAGCTCTCCTGGAGCCCCTTTAGGCACTGGAGGGCTTTAAAGTCTTCTAAGTCTGCTTAGTCTTGAGGTTTGATATCTTTGGAAACCAAAAACTTCAAGGGTGGATTTTTAGTAGGTCTGACCTTGCTGAAGGAAGGACTCAGGATGTTTTTGAGGAAGTCTTTTCTCAAAAAAGGGACAAAATGTTACACACAGGGCTCATCTCTCCTGGGTCAGTCACAGGCCCAAGTCTGGGTGAATCTGTTATAGGACGTGGGAGAACTGCACCTTTCCAAGCACCATTTGCCTAATCCTAAAGAATCACCCAGGACAGCTCAGATAACGACCCCTGGAGAGGCCTTTTCCTTCCTACTGATTGTTAAGGACAATTATTGAACTTCAGTGAGGTGACTCCCACTCCTCACGTGTCCCACAGGCCAAACAAAATGCACACGAAGTACACACATAAGGAATTATTCAGGCAGGTGACTGTCACAGCTTTGTGTGAAACATCTGGATTATTGCTCACACCTCTTTCAGGCAGCAGGACACACACACAGCTACACCCACCCCAGAGAAAGGAAAGGTTTCCCAACACCCATTTTTAAACAGTTTTTCAAGGAATAGCTCCTGGGTGAGCCCTGCAGAGATCACCCCACCTCAAACCAGAGCAAGGCAGAGGAGTCAGGTCCTTCCAGGGCACCCTTCTGATGGATGGTACTTTTGGAGCTGTTTAAGGATGCCAAGAAAGTGACTCAAATGAGCTGGAATTAACCACCCATTTGAATTTGGCATTTTCCCTTGTTTATACGTGGAGATTTGCCCTGCAGGGACTCAGCTGTCACCTGCAGAGCATGGAGAGGGGCCTGCCAGCAGATTGGGAGGCTGGATTTTCAAAAAAATGCAACCAGCAGGATGGTGGCACTTCCAGATGCTGCACAGGGCTGTGGAGTTGTCCTGAACAGCTGAGCTTCTCCAACCATGGAAAAAGGACACAAGCTCTTCGAGGGGCTGTTGGAAGAAGAAAGGAGAGCCCCAGGGGATCTCCAAAAACACTTCAGGGTTTTTTTTTAATCTCAGTGAGTTAATGTGACTTGGGGAAATTATTCTGCCATTGAAAAGAGGGCTGGAAAACCTCTCTTACAGGGAAAGGCTGAGAGAAAATTGGGATTGTTCAGCCTGGAGAAGAGAAGGCTGCAGGAAGACCTTAAAGCCCCTTTCAGTACCTAGAGGGGTTCCAAAGAGAGCTGGAGAGGGACTTTGGACCAGAGATGGAGGGACAGGACAAGAGGGAATGGCTTCCCACTAACAGAGAGTAGGGTTAGATGGGATATTAGGAAGAAATTCTTCCCTGTGAGGGTGGGCAGGCCCTGGCACAGGTTGCCCAGAGAAGCTGTGGCTGCCCCTGGATCTCTGCAAGTGTCCAAGGCCAGGTTGGATGGGGCTTGGAGCACCCTGGGCTAGTGGAAGATGTCCCTGCCCATGGTAGGGGGTTGGAATGAGAAGATCTTGAAGGTCCCTTCCAACCCAAACCATTCTGTGATTCTGTGAATTGACAATCGAGCCCTTTCAGGCAGGTGCAGCATTTACAGGAGAGACAGGAGTATTCAACTGTGTGTAAAACTGTGACTGGGCAATGTTATGGGTACAAGCAGCCCCGTGAGGGATGCTATAAAAGATCTGGACCTGAGTATTTGCAGAAGGGCAGCTCAGGATCCAGTGTAATGCTGTATTAATAGACAGCAAGAATGTAGAGCTGTGACAGAAAGACTGACAGCTTTGGGCAGTGGATTCTGTACTGAGGTATCTAAATGTGTCCCTTGAAATTCCAGTTTGGTCAGCCAGGCAAACCTGGGCTGAGGTGCTGGGAATTGGCACCTCTGCCTCACATCAGCCTCACGTGTCCAGCCTGTTTTTTAACTCTGAGCTAAAACAGTCGAGGCTTTAGCACGAGCTGTTCTCACGTGTCCATCAAAACTGGATGTGCCCCCACCAGAACTGGGTGTGGACCTCTTGTAATTGTAGTGATTTTGCAGCTCTTGGAGTTGTAGGCAGAATGAAGGGACCAGGTTTATTTAGTCAAATAAATGGTGGTGGTGTGAACAGCCTGTTTAATTCAGTGTGGTACCCAGAGCACGAGGGATCTGGGACCACGTGCTGTGTGCCCTTGGCAGCTTCTTACTGGAGAGTCACCTTACTTGTGAATTTGGCTGTTTCACCTGTGCCAATTCTCCTCATCTTTGTAGCTTTTAGGCTGTGTGAGGCAAGGTTTAAGCTGGACATTAGGAAAGGTTCTTCCCCCAGAGGCTGGTTGGGCACTGAACAGGCTCCCCAGGGCAGTGGGCACAGCCCCAAGGCTGCCAGAGCTGCAGGAGGGTTTGGACAGCACTCTCAGGCACAGGGTGGCATTGTTGGGGTGTCTGTGCAGGGCCAGGAGTTGGACTGGATGATCTCTTCCAGCTCAGGATGTTCTGTGCTTCTGTGGTGGACCCAAAGCCTCCCCCATCATGATGTTCCTGCTCTCGTGCTTCCCCAGAAGGTCCTGAGTGTCCTTTGCAGAGCACCTGTGGGCCATTTACAATATTAGCCAATTATTCTTGCTTAATTTAGCAAATACTTCAAAACCCATGTGGTGTCCTACCACAATTAGTGGTGTTCCTTGTCTGCAGTGATTCATCTGAACAGAATTAGCCACGGGCAGGGTGTGAGAGCGGAGAGGGAGGCTGGGAGTGAGCAAGGGGCAGAGAGCTGGGCTGGTCTGAGGGTGGGCACGAGTCCTGCACAGGGTCAGAGCTTGGCTTGCTTTAACTGACATTATTTGATCTGGTTTAGCTATAGAAAAAACAACTTAACGTGCTGAATGTTTTATTTCAGTTTGATGAAGCTGATACTCCACCTGGCCAGAGCAAGACGTGTGTTTAAAGTGAAATGAAAATGTGCTGAAGTGTATACATGGAATAGTTTGGGTTGTATTTCATGTCAGCTCTCTGGCAAGAGGCTTTGCTTCCTTGTGGAGGCTGAGAGTGTGTGTGCATGGACAGCAGGAGGGGTGGGCTGGGGGTCACTGCACCCACCAGAGCTGGGAAACACTTTGGTTCAGTCTCAGTCTGCAGCTGCAGTACTGGGAGAATGAGGAGAAACTGAGGCAGCTGGCAGAGGGCACAGTTACCAGCCTGGTAGCTGCTGAGCCCTGAACGTGGCTCACAGCTCAGCCAGGGTGCTAAATGAGGAAAATGAAAATATTCCCCTGGATAAGGAGGGACAAACGAGTCCACCCAGCAGAACTGAATGGTGTTTTTAAAAGCTGCATTAAACCCCCTTGGGGCAAGCAGAGTGTCTGTGCTCACCACCACCATCACTCCCCTGTCTCAGTGCCCGTCCTCAGGCTAAAGCCAGAGAGAACTGGGGAAGGACCCGCTCCCAGAAACATTCCCAGTGTCACTGGGGGACTGGTGTACGACACCCTGGTGCTGGGGAGGCTGTGCTGTGGTGGGGCTCCTGGGGACACCTCTAACCCCCACCCCAGGGAAGCCAGGATGGCCCAGGAGACCCAGAGCTCACACTGGGTTGCTCAGGAGTGGCACTGAGATGCCCAAGGGCTGTACTGAGTTGCCCACTGATGGCACTGAGGGCTGTCCAGGGATGGGGTCCAGCTGCCCAGGGGTGGCACTGGGTTACACAGGGTTCCTAGAATCCTGGAATAGTTTGTGTTAGAAGGGACCTTAAAGCTCATCTAAAGCCACGGGCAGGGACACCTTCCACTCGACCAGGTTGCTCCAAGCCCTGTCCAGCCTGGCCCCCACTGGGTTGCCTGGGGTGGCACTGGGTTGCCCACTGAGGGCACTGAGTTCATAGGACCATGGAATATCCCAGGTTGGAAGAGACCCATAGGGATCAGCGAGTCCAGCTCCTCGCAGGGCTACCTACAACTAAATCAGGTGGCCAAGATCACTATCCATCACCCAACAGCTGCACCTGGTTGCCCAGGGGCTGCACAAAGCTGCCCAGCGACAGCAGGAGGGTGCCCAGGGCAGGATCTAGGGTAGCATGTGAGGGAGTTTACTGGCCCTGTGCTGCCCTGTGGCCACTGCTGTGGCCATCACAGGGAGGTTCAATGGCCAGAACAGGTCACAGAGCCCAGTCACAGGTCACAGAACCCCCTGAGCCACCATAGAACCCGGTCACCCACTGCAGAACCCACTGCCCGTAGCAACAGTGCCCTGTCCCTGTGGTGCCAACACACTGGGGCTGGGGCAGAGCCAGGCAGTGCCACCACCACGTGCAGCACTGCAGCGATGAGGAGCAGCACCCCCACACCCCCACAACCCTGAGCACACCCACGCTCACAGCAAAAGGGGAGAGTGTGCTTCCACTGGGAGGGCAGGACCAGCAAAGCAGGTACTTCTCCTCAGCCCCTAGTATCTCTTTTATCATCTAATTGTACCCAAACTAGGTGGTCAGCAGCTCCTGGTGTGTGCCTGTGTTCAGAGAGGGTAGAAAGTACCACCCTGGCATGGCTTATCCTGAGGGGGATGCAGAGCCATTGAATTCAGCTGGAAATGCATGGAAAAGTAACTCCAGGCCATTCCCAAGGGTTTTTTTCTCTCTTAAATGCTTGTCTGTCAGTGTCTGAAAGGGAAGGATTTCTTTGCAGGGGAACCATCTCCCACTCTCCGAATGCTGTTTCCCAGGTATTAGTTTATAATAATAAAATGGATGATAAATAATAAAATTGATGATAAATAACAACAAATAAGTGGCTTGGAGCTAGGGAATGGCAGTGGCTTTTCCCCAGCAGTGACTGGTTTGTGGTAACCCCCACAAGGTGGGTTTTATTGGACCTGAGCACAGACATCTCATCCTCGGTCCTGCCAAACTGGCTCAGAGGGTTGTGCTTGTGAAAGCTTTTTTGGCTAAATTTAAGGGCATTACGGGAAGAACGTGTCCCTGTCACATAAGAACTTCTCTAGATTGACAGGGAAAATGAAGGAATAATAAGCAGTAGGGAATAAAGACTAAAGGATTAAGGAAAATGAAGGTATAAGATCTGCCATCCTCCTTGGCAGCCACGATTTGTTTCTCTCCTCGTTTCAAGACCTGACTCTAGATACCACCAGCAAAGCCAAACCCCTGTCCATCCAGACACTTGGGCTGCTGTCAGGAGGGATTTGTTTTTGAGAGATTTAGGTCTGTACAGGCACCTTGTGGGTTCCTTGGGCATCACTGGCTGTGTCACAAGTTGTTGCTGTGAGAGGTGGGACACGGGCAGGAACTGACTGAGCGAGGTTTTCCTCTGCCTCCTTTGTGCAGGACACGCACCTGACAGCAGCATTCCACAATGGAGCTCTACGGCTACCCCTTAAAGGCAAAGTTTACCTACCCCAAACCACCACCCACCAAGATCCTGCCTGCCACCAGCACCGTGGCCGCCAGCTACAAGAACCGGATTCCTTACCAGCCGGAGAGCATCAGCCTCCCCTGGATGCCCAACGCCTACTACAAAGCCGCTGCCCTCAACCCAACCCTGGCCCCCCTCTCCGAAAGCTTCCCGGGGTTACCCCCCACCAAGATAATTCCCTTCATTTCCGAGAGGCCCAACGGCGTCTTCACCCGGCACACCCTCGACGACTGGCACAGGTCCAACATGACCAACTACAAGGAGTCGGAGACCACGCGGCACAACGCGGAGCGGCTGCGGGCCGACCTCAACCGCGCCATCAAGGACGTGTACCTGCAGGCCAAGAGGACCCAGGGAGAGAGCACCAAGAACCTGGGGGAACGGGTCAACGACATAGAGTACTGGAAGTCGGAGCTCTGCCTCGAGCTGGATGCCATGATCAGGGAGACCAACTCCCTGGCAGACATGCAGAAGCGGCTGGAGAGAGCGCTGGCCGACACCGAGGGCCCCTTCCAGGTAAGGACCCTGCCCCCGTGGCCTCCTGCCAAACCATCTGCAGCCATTCAAACGTCTAATAAAGTTTCATTACGGCTCTGTAACATCTAGAAAGTTTTTATTAGGAGCCCATTAGTTCTGTTAGGAATAAACAAATCCCCTGCCGTCTGCCACGTGTTCCCCGCTCCAGCGCACGCTGAGCACATCAGGACAGGGATTGTTTAACCAAACATTTTTATCTCCAAAATCCTGGTTTGGGAGATAAAAGCCCGTGTCTTACCACGAGGCTCTGGTGAGGTCAGCATGGAGCCTGACACAGGTCCCTGCATTCAGCTGTGGTGGCACCAGGGACACGTGGGCTCCCTCACATCCATTTAACGCTGATGTTGCACTCGGCTGCTCGTTGTCAGCTAAACCAGGGTGGTTTTTCCCATGCTGTCGTCTCTGTGCCCACCTGTAACGTCTTTTCTTACATTCCTTGACACGGGCACCACCCCTGTGGGGAACCCTGCCCCTGCAGCCAGCGCTGATGGCACGGCATGTCCCCAACAGGTCGCTCACAAGTGCTTGCTTAACCGGGAGAAGAGGATGGGCATCGACCTAGTCCATGACGACGTGGAGAAACAGCTCATCACAGTAAGTTCTGGCAGCACAGGTCATGTGTTAGAGTTATTTTTACCTAAACTACCCTAAACAGGTTTCACAGCCCTGTTCCCTCCCTGGCTCCTTTGTGCTGGTGAGGTGCTAAACTCTTCAACCCCCCCCCAAACCTGCTGAGACAGAGACAAGAGAGGGAGGAGTAGCTGAAAACCAGCTGTGTTTGTGTGGCATATTGGGGTCCTCTGTCCTTCTCCATGGAGTTTGTGAGGCAGCCCTGCCTCTCCAAGCCCTGCCAGCACAGGAGCAGTGCCTATCTTTATGATATATCTCTACATCTCTAGAACATTATCTATAGAACATTATCTGTAGAACATTATCTATATTGCACACAGATGCACACACAGATATGCAGAAGGCAGCGGGTGCCCAGCAGCCTGTCTGGTTTTCCCAACTATATTAGCTGGTCTAATAAAAGATTTTACACCTCCCCCCATCCTTGCTTTGCTCAGAGCAGTGTGGCTGCAGTAGGGCTGTTGCTCTGTGTGCTCAGGCAATGGATTTGATAGAAATTGTAAAAACATGCACTCCTGCCTGCCTTTATATAGTCTGCTTTAAACTAGGAATAAAATCCAACACAATGAAAGCTGGCACAGCAGAGGGGATCCTAATGCAGGGAACAGCAAAACAGAATCACTGCAAAGGCATCATGAAGCTGGGAAGGAAATTGCAGCCCCTGGGACTGTGATGCCACAGCTCTGTTGAAAGATTTTTCCTTATGAATCAGTCCCTAAAACATTAAAACCTTAGTTTAAAAGTCATGAGCTTTTAGGAAAGTTATCAGAGCTGGTACCTCCATAAAGGCATTTTGGTTTTTAAGTGCTGGGACATATTTAGGCTCTGCTTTCAGCTGGCTCCTGCAGACAGGAGGGCTTAAAAATTCCTGAGTTTGGAGCACTGATCACCTGCCTCTGGAAGCTGGGGCTTCAGAGGTGCAATAGGTTTGTGCTGGAGTCAAGTGAGCTGAGAGCAGCACGAGCCTTCCCCTGGTAGGGCTGAGTGTTTCTTAGAAAGGACTGGGGATTTGCACCAAATTCCATCTCCTTTTGTCCCCTGTGGATGGGATCTCTTGTGGGGAGGAAGATATGTTGGGATTGGGGATGGGGATGGGGATGTGCAACACTGCTGATCCAGGGAACCACTGTGCCTGTTCACATCAGGTCAGGATCAGGACTCATCCCCTGTAGTGGATCTAACCAGCCCTTCATGTGCATATCAAGACGAAAAAACACTTAGGAGCCCACCCTGAAGTGATTTCAGAGGCCGTGGCAGTGGGCACAGCCCCCTCCTGTCCCCTCCCATCACTGGGTCCGGGCTCAGCTGCACAAACACGTGCACTGGGGCTGGGGGCCCTTTCTGCACCCCCTCGTTGCTCTGGGGGAGAGGCAGGCAGGGAAGTTCTCACGGAGTGCAAGGCTGGAGAGGCTCGAGGGGATGTGTGTCCAGGCCATGGATACTGATGGAGCTGTGCTTTACCTTTGCCCAGGAAATCAAGATCATCAGGTCCGTCCGGGAGAGGCTCCAGCAGTGCCTGAACACAGTGAATAACCAGCTCATGTAAGGAGGGGCTCGTCATGTTGTGCAGCACTTTAATGGGAAACCCCCAGCAGGGCCCTGCTCCACCCACCCCCTGCAGGTGTAAAAGCCGTGCAGGCTCCATGGGAAGTGGGAGGGATGCACACAGCTGTCCCAGTGGGAGCTGGGATGGGCAGGACACCCTTCCACCCCTACACCCCCACCGAGACCTGCTGTCTGTGTGCTGCAGGTGCAACAAGGAGGCCCGGCAAGAGCTGGAGAAGGACCTGGCAGACAAGCAGATGGGCCATCACATCGACAACAAGTGCTACCAGCTGAAGAACACCTCCAGGGGCATCCACTACTACAAAGGGGTGGAGCGGATCGATGCCACGTGAGCGCGGGCTGGGTGGCACTGGGGGGTCCCTGGGAGGCACAGTGCCTCTCCCTGGCACATCCATCCCAAAATCACCTCCAAGGGGTCGTTCCTCTCCGCTCACCATGAAAGGAGAACAACCCTCTGCTGAACACCCAGCAGGGGAAAGCGGGCCCAGCCTAATTAAACATTATATGAGGGTACAGAGATCAGCCTGCAAATGAGTTCAGCCCAGCACCTCTGCGCAGCCCGTTAAGTTTATGCATGTTTTCAGAGATGTGTCACTGCTTGCCTGAGTGCTCTTCCCTGATGTAAAGTCTGGGGGGTTCACCCCTGCGTGCAGAGGGCCTGGCAGCAAGCTGGAATGACACACAAGATGAAGAAATAGAGAGTGTTGTCCTGGGACAGGGTTCAGCTGCTTTTGGGTGCCAGGAATTCAGCTTTGGCTCTGCAGTAAATGAACTAAGCACTTGCAGAGATATGCCTTAAGTGGCAAAGGGCTGAGGGAATAAATCTGCTGCTCACGCAGACACACACAGTTTATGGAGAGGCACAGATTGATTCAATTTTTCTAATAGTTTGAATAATTATTCACAGTAGAGCTCAGATGTATTTAGGCAGGCAAATGAATTGCAAGGGATTGATGCTAAAATTCAGAGGGGGGTGAAATGTGCTGAGAATCAGCAGGTTTTAAATGGAGCTTATGTGGCATTTAAGTCTTTTGTTGACCTTGTTCTGGACTATTGCATAGGCAGGAACTTCATCCCAAACACACAGACAGGGAATGGAGTGGGATCTAATGCTTGTTCAGTTTAGTGTGAAACTGAGATGGGCTGTGAGCAAAATGAATTGACTTCGATCTGTGTGTTGTCATGGAGCTGGGAATCCCTTGGCACTCAGTGCCTCAAGCGTGGAAATAGGAGATCTGATTGGAATCCCTACTCTTTCTGGGAGAATCTTTCATTTGTCTGAGCTTTCATGAGTTGTCTGCATGAACAGATCATCATTTCATGAATAGCATTGAACAAATCGGGTCCAGATGTTTCACTTTCATGCAATTTAATTAAGAGCATAGATTTAATCTACATTTCATCGTCACTGCACACTGACAAGATCCATCACAGAATCACAGAATGTGCTGAGTTGGAAGGGACCCACAAGGATCATCCAGTCCAACCTGCAGCCCTGCACAGCCCCATCCCCAAGAGTCACCCCCTGTGCCCCAGAGGATCATCCAAACCCTCCTGCAGCTCTGGCAGCCTTGGGGCTGTGCCCACTGCCCTGGGGAGCCTGTTCAGTGCCCAACCAGCCTGTGGGGGAAGAACCTTTTGCTGAGATCCACCCTGAGCCTGCCCTGACACAGCTCCAGCCATTCCCTGGGGGCTGTCCCTGGTCCCCCCAGAGCAGAGCTCAGTCCTGCCCCTCCTCTGCCCCTGCCCAGGCAGTTGGAACTGCAGGGAGGTCTCCCCTCAGTCTCCTCCAGCTGAACACCCCAAGTGCCCTCAGTGTCCTCACATGGCTTCAAATCCAGGCCCTTCCCCATCCTCGTGCCCTTCTTTGGACGCTCCATTAGAGCTTAATATCCTACACTGTGGTACCCAAAGCAGCATTGCAGGTGAGGGACACGACCACCCTCAGCAGCAGGGGCTGATCCAGGGCGTCTCCTTTCCCCCCACTCAGGATCTCAGTGCCGGAGACGTGGGCCAGGTTCACGGACAACAACATCTTCCGCTCCCAGAGCCAGCGGGCGACCTCGGCCAAGCTGCGGGCGAGCACGGAGAGCATCCTCATGGGCACGGCCGACGAGATGTGGCGCCAGTTCAGCAAGGTCAACGACGCCTTCACCAGCCGCATCACCGAGACCGCCAACGCCAAGAGCAAGATCCAGACCCACCTGGCCAAGGTAGCCTGGACCCCTTCCCACTTCAGCTTCGTCCCCAGGGGTGGTTGTCTCCGTGTCCTTGCTCTGCCAAGCAGAGGAAGGGGAGGTCGGTGATGGGCACCTGGCTCAGAGCAGGGGATCTCATGGGAAGCTTCCTGAGAAGTGCTCGAGGCTGTGCTGGTTGAGACTGGGCTTGCTGATGCCACATCTTTAAATGAGGAGCCGTTAAAAACTTTCCCTCTGTTAGGGATGATCAGTTTTTGCAAGCAGGAATTTTGGGAAGCTGGTAATTCAATAGATCCATCACTGCTTCTAAACCTCCTCTGATGTGACAGCAACAGCAAAGAGAGGCTTTTCCCTGAAAACTCTGCTGGATCTGTGCCTGGATGTGTGGCACAGTGACAGTGATCTGAGCCCAGGGTCTGCTTACTGAGCTTGGTTTTTTCCCTGCACACAGGCAGGAGAAAAGGGAAATGATGTGATCACTTGAGCAGATGTTTTTTAATTAATACACGTGTTTGTGTTCCGCGCCAGACACGACAGGAAATCTTCCAGCTCGAGACGAAGATCCAAGTCATCCAAAAAACCATAAAGGACAAAGAGATTCAGCTAAAAGTGGCTCAGACCCGGCTGGATGAGCGCACGAGGAGACCAAATGTGGAGCTGTGCCGGGACACTGCCCAGATCCGGTGAGGCAGGAGGGCAGGGCTGGCAGGGTCCCTGAGGAGTCACTGGGGGTGACAAAAATCCTCTTTTTTTATCCTTTTCCTAAATAATCCTTCCCTGAGTGCCCTGGTAGAATCCAAAGCAATGAGTGGTTGTCCCAGCCTGGGGGTGCTGGGCCAGCTCTGCCCACATGACTGAGGTTGTACAGCGTGGCCAGGCACAACCTGATGCCACCCCACAAGGGACTGGATTTTTCCCACTTGGATAAAACTCAGCTTCTCTCCTGCCTCGCCCAGGTGGCTGGATGTGCTCAGTTTTGTGGGATTAGCCCTTTATTCTTTGTACTGTAGCCCTCCAGTATATGAAGGGGGCTTACAGAAAGGAGGGAGAGGGAATTTTTATATGGGTAGGTAGTGACAGGACAAGGGGGAATGGCTTTCCACTGCCAGAGGGCAGGGTTAGATGGTATATTGGGAACAAATTGTTCCCCTATGAGGAGGGGGAGACCCTGGCACAGGTTGCTCAGAGAAGCTGTGGCTGCCCCATCCCTGGAAGTGTCCAAGGCCAGGCTGGATGGGGCTTGGAGCAACCTGGGCTAGTGGAAGGTGTTCCTGCCTGTGGAAGGAGAGTGGAACTGGATGATTTTTAAGGTCCCTTCCAACCCAAACAAGTCTGGGATTCTATAATTCTTTGATTCTACTTTCCAACAGGCTCATGTTGAGAGCACTTAGCTCCTTCCTTTTGGGTAACTCCAAGGAAGGGTTCACCACATGGAGAATCAGTAAGGGCTGTTCTCCCTTACTGGTTCTGGGGACACTGCTCTCAGTGCCCCCTGTGAGGCACCCAAAGCTCACATCTCCTCCTGGAAGCCCTCTGAGCGTAATTCCCTTTTAACAGTGATTTAAACCCAGCCCCAGAGCTGGTTCAGCATCTCACATGCTGTTGTTTTTTCCATCCTGCACTTGTTTCACATTCACTTTTAGCCTCTCCCAGCCGCCCTGCTCTGCTGTGTGAGCCTGTGTGGGTGTAGGGAGGGCCCCTGCATGGGGAAGTGCAGGAGGGTGAACCAACAGACCCTCAAACCCAAGCAGAGATGGGAAACCACAGCTGCTCGCCCCTCTTCTCAGTGGGATGGCTGCACACACCCAAAGGCTGACCCTGAGATCAGCTCCATTGTTTGGACATGGTGCTGATAACACCAAGAGCTGGACTCGCTGATCCTTGTGGGTCCCTTCCAACTCAGAAAATCTTTGGAGTTTGAAAGCTGAGGAAGTTTGAAGCCTCAGAGCAAACTTACCCCTTCCTCTCCGTGGAGGAGCTCTTCCCTCAGCATTGTGTCTGACAGGAATGGGGGGTCCACATTGGTCTGAGCCTGCTGAGGGGGGAAATCCTGTGCCCCAAGGGCCCATCAGCAGCGCTCTGCTGCAAACCACCCCCGTGACGGGACTGCTAACGAGGGTTCTTGCTGTTTTCCAGCCTTGTCCAAGAGGTCAATGAAATCAATGAGACGCTCAGGAACCTTCACCAGTGCCTCAGAGCCTCTGAGGACATGCTGCAGATGCTGGTCCGCTCCAAGGCTGTCTTGGAGCACGACCTGGTCGTCAAAAACAACTCGCTCTTCATCGACCAGGAGAGGTGCATGGGGATGCGCAAGACCTATCCCAGCACCGTGCAGATCCTGGGATATGTCTCAGCAGGGCTCACCTGAACACACAGAGTGTCTGTGGTGGGACATATTCCCGGTTTTGTTAAGGCTCTTTGCAAATAGATTGTTACGATTTCACGGACGCGTTCAGAGTTTCATTTCCTCGTGTGAACCCTGGGTAGAAGTCGAATGATTGGTTTCTTTGGTGTGTGGTTTATACCAGGGACATTTTTTTTTTCCCCCTTTAGTTTTTTCTCTTTCACTCTGTGCCAGAAAGGAGCTGAAAATATCCTGTATGACACTAAGAGTAAATCCACCCACAGGGATCCACTCCTACCCTTCCAGTCTGCGATTTTAGGAGAAGAACTGCCATGTCTTCCTCTTTTTGAGTGTGTGTGATGTGGAAAAGAGCACAAGGGGAAGTAAAGCTGCTTGACAGAATAATTAGCTGCTGACATCCATGATGTATTTTTAATAGTACAGCCGAAGAAACACAAACTGTCCCGGAAGGAGCTGCAGTATGTGCTGTCCCTAAACAGAAAAATCAGCAGTTTAAGCTGATTTCTAATGATAATTGTCTTGCTTTGTAAAAATTTTAAAATGCCATCACAAATGAGGAAGAACATTTGACTAATTAATTGTTGAGAATGTTGTGAATTTAATTTTGGGTTCCTAATTCAACCTCTTGGTGTTGTAGTTTGTTGGTGGAAGCAACACTTTGAAGATGTAGAGATGAATCAGTGTTTAAGTCAAACCCCCCAGCTGACACACAACCTGCTCTCTTGCTGTGAATCAGACTGATTTGATCAAGCATTGGAATTTTCAGAGAGATAAGTCTTCAATCAGTGTGAAAGTCATTTTGCAAATTGTCTCCTTAGACTCAGGTGTCACTTAGACCCTCTGGAGTCTTTCAACCTGAGCAGTTGAGCTCAACCTGTAGGCACCAAGAATCCCAAAGGAGCAGAAGCTCAAATCCCTTCCCCTCCCTCGGGAATCCAGGGCAGGGACCTCCCAGCCCAGTGTGGGGGCTCCCAGGAGCTGAGAACATCTTTCCTTGTCTCACATCCCCAAGTGACTCCTCCTCATCTGACAGACCCCCCTGCCACCCCTGCTCTCCTCCAGGGCAGCTCCTGAGAGCTGTACCCAGGTCCTGGCCAGCCTCAGTGTCTCGGCAGGATCTCCCTTCCCAGCAGCTCTAAACAGGAAGCAATTGTCTCTCTAACATTTTTTGTTTTTTTTTTTTTTTTTACTAGCACTTTTGTCTCAAGGAGACTAAAAATAGATTTCCTCTACTTTGTGTGTATCTTGGAGCTGGAGACTGTCGGAGGGAGCAGCCACCCTTTCTAAAGGAAAGATCCAAATGTAAGCAGGAAAAACTGCCCAGTTGATCACACCTTCCCTTTTTCCACTGATCTGCCTCCCCAAAATAAACTGATGGCAGACTGAACTCACAGGCACCTCTAGTTTTTTTAGCATCCTCCCCAGCTCTGTGCTGTTACTCTCCTTGTATTCCTTTCCTGAAGCCTTTCCCAACCTCTGGTGATTTTGGCTGCTCCCCTGGTCTGAAGCTCCAGACAGCTGGTTTGTAGGCTGCGCTGCCTGTTTTTCGGGCAGTGGGCCCTGTGAGTTTGTGCCCAGCTGAGTGTGGGGCAGCAGAGGCACCCACAGCCCCTTCCTGAAAGGCTCCAGCTCCAGAGTTACCGGAGACCAGTCCTGGCACCAGCGACAGCTTCGCCTTCATTTCACTTCATTTCACTTCCACCTTCCTTTCTGAGTCACGTAAAAAATATCTGAGCAAGGGCACACCAGTATCAGTCAGCACCCAAAGCCTCCTCTTTCCTCCAGTGCTGCTTTCAGAGCTCCCCAAATACTCACCTTTCCCACTGGCCCGACTCCTTTAAGGCTTTCTCCTAACTGGCAGTATTTATGTGGTGTCACAATTCCCCAACTCTTAATTTTCCCTTGCTGTCCTGCCCTCCCGATGCTCCTTCTCACAACATTGCCAGAGCATTTCTTTCCTCTGTTTCAGCCACGACCAGAGGAATTTCAGTTGCAGCTTCTCTAATTTCTTTCACAAATACTTTCCACTTTCCTGCAGCAGATTTCCCAGACGTTAGAGAATTCCCAGGTCCCTCTGGGGTTTCCTTCCCTCCACGCCAGTTTTCCATAAGTTGACAGTACTGATGTTACTTCTGGCAGCTGATACTCCCAGATCTCCCCCAAACCCTTTGATCACTGAATCCTACGTGTGCTTCCATGTGAGTCTTTTTTTTTTTTTTTTTCCCATGCCTGGAGCCAGCCCTGCCACAAAACTCCTGTAAAAATGCCTCTCCAGGGAGGGGGTTTGGGGGAAATTCCAACAGACACGTGGCTCATGGCTGGGGCTCCTGCCCACGGATGGATTTGTCTCCCATGACAGAGCTGCTGCTGAGTGAAGCTGCTCAGCCCAACCCCTCAGGGCTGGGTTTGGGGTTCAAACAGCCTCTATTTTTGATGTATTCCAGGAGCGTGAAACAACACTGTGCTGACGTGTGAGATGCCTCTGCTGCTGTACCATTATATGATTTGCTTTCGTAGATCATTTCTAAATCACATCCCTGGCCACCCCATCCACCTTTCTGCACTGATGTGATGTCTCCTTTCTCCAGTCTGAAGAACAACATGTTTGCTTTTATTGCTATTTATTGCTGCTTTATTGCTGGCTTTATCAGCCAAGTTGCTGAGAAAGTTAGTTTGTGGAAATTCCTTTGCATCTTACAGCCATATTCCCACCCTTCTGCATCATTCCTTTTGAATCATTCCTGAAGAGCTGTGTTTGTAAATAGACTGCTTACTGACTGGAGGAAAGACAATAAAATAATAAAACTGTTGATTCATGTCAGTCCAGGATCCAGGTGAACACTCCAGGCAGGTCTATCAAAAAGCTTTTCAGAAAGAAGGTTTTGTTGTCTAAGAAAATAAAAATCCTTGAATTCCTGGAAGAGTCTGATATGAATTTGGGTGAAATCAAACCTTGCCAACCCCCCTGTTAACACTATATTGCATAACTAGTGGAGATTATTATGCTTGAGGGAGACAGAATTCCCCAAAGAGCATCAGCAGTCAGGAAAAAAAAAAAAAAACCAAAAAACAACAAAACCAACTCATTGCTATTATGGAAAAAAGGGGAGAAAACTTTGGCAAAAGACTAAAGGAAAATTTGGGCAGTGGAGGATCACAGAAATGACTGTGCTGGCTCAGAGCAGAGTCCAGCAAGCGCCTGATGCAGCCTCTGCCAGAGCCAACAGGAGATGCTGAGATAAAAGCACAGAAGGCAGCAAGCACTCTGTGATATTTTCCCAGTCTACTTTCCCAGCTCCCAGCAATTAGCATCTCCAGGACTTCCTGAGCTGCCAGGGCCGTCCTTGGGTTTGATATCCCCCGATGGATTTGTTTCACATGCTCTCGTTGCTGTTGTTCTCCGAGCCCGTGCGGAGCCGCAGTGTCCGCTGTGATCCCCCCGCAGGAGCTGCGGGCACGGAGCATCCTCCCCCTCGGGGCAGCACTGACCGCTCCGGGGACCCTGGAGGAGACTCCAAAAGGGGCCGGACCTGGGACTGCTGGAGCCAAGAGTGTAAAAATCAATAGTTTGGGCAAAATGTGGCTCAAAGCTGGTTTAGACCCGTGTCCTCGGCAGGTTCAGCCTCACAGCAGGCTGGGTACTGTTATCTGCTCTCAGAGGATGAGCATGAACCACCAGTTCTGAAAGGATCTGAGTGTGTTCAGTCATGTCCAAGCTGGGAAGCTTGCTTGGCTTTTTGTGGGCTTTGGGGTCAGTGGGCAAATTTTGGTTTCACTGAAGTCAGTGTGATTTTCTCCAGTGATTTCAGCCTGGCTCTATCAGTGCTGACAACTGGCTTGGAGTGGAAAGGAAAAAGTTGGGTAAAGTTGTTTTTGGGGCATGAATGCAGACAGGACTAAAATGTTTTATAAATTCTTCTTGGTTTGTTGAAAAACAAAAAGTCAGGAAAAGTAAGTCAATTCCTCCAAGAGGTATTAGACCTGTTGTTACAGACATTTGCTGAATGTAAAATCTCCCCTTCTATTTTTTTCTGCTTGAAATGGGTTTTCCAGTAGCCATTCCACCAGTGAATATGTGTTTATTTTTATATATATATATATATATTTGTGTGTGTGCATATGTGTTGTTTGGGGGTGCACTCTAGATTCTCTACAAAATGTCAGTCAAACCATACCTTGCTCTGCTCCTTTTCCCAGTTGCCCAGTTGTTTGAAAACAGGGTTTTCCCCTCCTTGTTCCATTCCCAGCCCCACATGAGCTATGGGATCACTGATGGCAGGGCAGATTTCTGCCCCTTCCCTTTGCATTCCCAATCCTCTGTTGCTAATCACCGGGATAGGAAACAGGAAGCAAGTCCCTAAAATTGTGATGACAGAGCAAAATTTTGGGGTTAAACAAGTTCATCCACATGAAGACATACAGAGGAGATCTTGTCTTTTTATGTAGTTTGAAAATGGTTGGTTTAGGAGTGGTTTCATTCACCTGGTCCAGGGTAGGGGATGATGTTCTGGTTGAGGTGATGCCAAGACACATTTAAATGAGGTTTAGGTCCTTTTCAGTCCATCACTGCCATGTCAGATTAGCATCTGAGCCCCTTAAAGTGTTATAAACCCCACTTTCTCTCCCCAATTCTCGTTATTTTATTCCAGAATTCCAAGCTGAAGCGTTGCATTTTGAGCGATCCCGAGGAATAGATTCAAAGCGAGAAATCCACATTTTTTACCCAGTGTTTATACAACCCGTCGATCTTCAGAGTGTTCCCAGCACAGCCTGGGGCCAACCTTGTTTGTACACAAAACATTTTTCCCATTTATTGTGGCGCCTGCTTTTATTTAGGCAGTGATGGCCAAGCTCACACCGAGTGTGAGCAGGGGCAGCTTTTCCCACGGTGGGAAACACCGTGAGATCCCCCAGCCCGTGTTGGTGATGTCTCTCCAGCAAAACCTCGAGGGCTCTGCCTGACCATCCTCACTGTCTCGCCTCCTTTTCCCCCCTGGACAGTCACCCTCCAGCATCTCTGGCTGATGGGAGGTGCCTCCAGCACTCTTCTCACTCCCTGCAGCAGCAGGGTCCTTGTCACCGGAGCTGTCACAGCACGCGCTCAGCAGATGTTTTTTCCCAAGCCCTGCTCTGTTTGGACCGTGCACTTTTCCAAGAGAAGGGTCCAAGGAGCACAGGGGTGATGTGCACTTCTCTCTGGGAGCCCTCCACTGTTCCTAACCCACGGCTCCCAGCCAAAACAGGCTTCCTTACCTGCAGGCTGTTCTTTTCCCCGATTTCAGTTTCAGATATTTCTCCCGTGCTTAAAAAGCTGCTTTTGGCACCTTTGCCGGAACTGAAGCTGCAGTGGTTTTACTCTCCCACATTCGTGGAGGAGATCAGGAGCAGAATGTAACCCCCACACTCCTCCCACTGTGCATCATCCCCCTCTGCTTTCAGGGAACAGGTTGGATATTTTATCCAGATACAACAACAAACCCAAATCCAGATACAACACAAACCCAAATCAGAAGAGGGTCTTTAACAGCAGACTGGATCGCAGCCCCTGGGGGACAAGACCCTTCTCGCTCTGTCTGTGCAGCCCCGAGTGTGGGGGCTCCTTCTGCACAGAGGCAAAACAGCCCGAAACAGCCTCATTAGCCAGGAATGTACCGATTCTGGCCCAGATGTTTCGGTCCTCCGGGACCTGCAGCCACGGCCGGCACCGGCAGGCAGCAGCGTCACGGGGTGCGGGGGGTGGAAGCAGCAGAGAAATGGGCGGGCATCTTTTGGAGGGGAGGGCAGATTGCATCCTTTGGATGCATCGTTTCAGCCGCTGTTCCCTCCTCCCCCGACCCCCACGGAGCACTCTGAACTCCCACTTGCTGGTTAATGCCTGTGACGGGACCCCTTGCGTGAGTGTGGGGAGCCAGAGCCAGTGCTGCAGGGAACACGCCTCTGCCTGCCAGGAGGAGGGAGCCAAGCACGCTCCTCTCCCTCTTGTCTCCCAAGATTTACAGTCTCGGTGGCTGGACGCCGACTTCCCTCGTCTGTGCAACAACGTGGGGTTAGTTTGGAACTGGTGTGTGAGGATGGGAAAGGTGAAGGGGAGGTTGGGGTAAGTGCTCAGGACTCCCAGGAGCGTGCAGGTCCCCGGGGGATGGACTGTGTGTGAGCTTTATATCAACAGATTAGCTGGGGGTGAGGAATGAGTGAGAGCGGCTGTGCAGCCCCTCCTTCTTCCTCGAGCACCTAAATCATAGAATCACAGAGTAGTTTGGGTTGGAAAGACCTTAAAGATCATCTTGTTTCACCCTCTGCCATGGGCAGGGACACCTTCCATTAGTCCAGGTTACTCCAAGCCCCGTCCAACTTGGCCTTGGACACTTCCAGGGATGGGGCAGCCCCAGCTTCTCTGGGCAACCTGTGCCAGGACCTCCCCACCTTCACAGGAAAGAATTTCTTCTCAATATCCCGTCTAACCCTGCCCTTTGTCACTGAGAAGCCATTCCCACCTGTCCTGTCACTCCATGCCCTCTGCATCTTTCTTGGAGCCCCTTTAGGCACTGGAAGGGGCTTTAAGGTCTCCCCAGAGCCTTTTCTTCTCCAGGCTGAACAACCCTAGCTCTGCCAGTGTCCTCTGGCATTTTGAAAAATCTCACCCTCCATTTAGTGGAAAGTTGCTCAGTTCCACCTCATTTGGCTTTCAAGTACTAAAAAAAAAAAAAAATAAAAAATAATTAAAAAAATCGAGTCCAAAAGCTACAATCCCTCCAGCACTGCCCATTCCCCAAATCGTGTCCCACGGAATCTGTCCGGAGCTGCAGAAACAGGGGCGAGAGGACCCCCGATGTGCTCAGCTCGGACAGCTTGTCCTGTCCCTGCAGCCGCGGGCACCCCGGGGACACCCACTCATGGAGAGCTGCTCCGGAGCGGGGCGCGACCACCTCTCCCTCTCCTTTCTCCCTCCTCCACGGGTGCCGGGGCTCCACCGTGGGGGAGAGAGGGTGGTCTGCGTTCTCCCCGTCAAATCTCCTCGCTGGCTGGCGGGAGCGGCCGCGCTGAGCCCGGGACAGGGAGCGGCTCGGGGCCGGGATGCGGAGCCCGGGGAAAGGGATGCGGAGCCCGGGAGAAGGCAGCGGGACGGTGAGCGGCTCCCGGGGGGAGCGGCGGGGCCGGGGCCGGGGCGCTGCCGCGTTTATAGGCGGGCGGCGGGCGGAGGGCTGAGCCCTCCCCGTCCCACAGACGCAAGCGGGGCGGTGGCCCCGGTTAAAGGGGAAACTTGACAGCGCCGCCGCCCGCTCCGCTCCGCGCCCCGCTCCGCTCCCGCCGCACAGCCCCGCTCGGCTCCGCAGCGACGTGAGTAGGGAGAGAGCCCCGCTCCCACAGCCGCGATGGGCGGGGGGCGGCCGGGGAGGGGAGGGGAAGGACCACACCGAGTGGGAGAGGGGCTGAAGAGACCCTGGGGCAGAGAGTGGAGGAGCCCCCCTTCCATCGCTCCAGGGATCCTCTGGGGAAAACGGTCAGGGCAGCCCCCTCCCCTACTCACTGAGGGTCCCGAAGGGAGGTGGGCTGGGGTAACCTCCCTCCCGCAGCCCGGGAGAGGGTCCAGGAGAGCCGCTGTTGGCCGTGCCAAGGGGAGATAGCTGAGGAAAGTCTCCCCCACCCCTGGAAAGGGTCCAGGAGAGCCTCTGTTGGCGGTGCCGAAGGGAGATTGGCGAGGGCAGCCCCGGAGAGAGGGGCCGAGGTAGCTCGCTCGGGTGAAACGGGCCGAGGTAGACGCCCCCTTCCCCCGCACCCCCACGGGGGTCGTCCGGGAAAGCCCCCGCTGGGGAGGGCGCCGACAGCATCACCCCCGGTGGTCCATGGGTGGGTGAGCAAGGTGACACCCCCTCTTCCCGCGGTGTGGGGCCGGGGCAGCCCCTCGGGTGAGATGCGCCGACATCGAGCCTTCCCGCCGCGGGCGAGGAGGGCCAGGAGCACATTCCCCTTGCGGAGAGGGATCGGAGCCCCCCTTGGAGGAGAGAGACTGAGGGAGCCTCCCCGGGGGACCGTCCCCCTGGGGATCCTGGAGAGGGGGGCTGGGGGAGCCCCCTCGGTGAGGTGACTTGGGGAATCCTCGGTGAGATGGCTTGGGGGATCCGGCTCGGGGCAAGGGCTCGGAGGATCCCCGGGGGTTTCGGGAGCGGGTCCGGGCAGAGGGTTCGGACCCCTCTTCCGTCGGCGGGGCCCGAGGGAGGGGGCCCGGGCGGCGGGCGCTGCCCCAGCAGGATGCCCCGGAGCCGGCGGGGAGGAGCGGAGCGGCTCCTGCTGCCCCCGGCCGGCCGGCCAGGACAGACGGACAGACACAGAGACACGCACACACACTCAGCAGCATCCCTGTCCCCCTCCAGTTCTGCCCTCCACCGCCGCCAAGATGCTGCTGTTGCTGCTGGGGATCATCGTGCTCCACGTCACCGTGCTGGTGCTGCTCTTCGTCTCCACCATCGTCAGTGTAAGTACGGATTTTCCCCTGGCCCCGGGGTGCCAGCGAGCCAGGGGCATGGCATGGCAAGAGCAGAAGGTGGTATTTTTATCTACGGCTTGTTTTACAGCCTGGCTTTTAGGGGGAAGCCTTTACTTGCCATTTGCTGGTCTCACTAACAGCGGGATTTGGGGATTTCGGACTTTGAGCTGTCAGGTGTAACTGGTGGGTTTCTTGGTTGTGTGTGGTGTGGTGGGTGCTCAGGGCACCCACATTAGGACAGAGCACTGTTGGAACCCATCTCCTCGTCATCCCTGCATTGGTCCCTATCACGGAGCAGCCTCAGAGCACCCAAAATCCCCTCCATGGGGATGATGCTGCTTTCACTGCCCTCTCATGAAGGAGCTCCACCTGCTAAGGGGCTCCAGCCCACAGGACCAGGACAGCCCGTGCGAGCGAAGCCCCTTTACACGGGGCTGATTTGGGCACTGGCTCCTCGGCACCAGCAGTTCTGCTCCCCAGCTTTGTTCCTCTGGGGCTGTGAATTAGGCACAGACTGTTTCCTAACCCAGACGGGCTCCTGCTGGCGACTTCTAATGCTTAAACTTTGCGAGTAGCGGGAAGACTGAGGGCTGGATGCGGCACAGTCTTCCCAGCACTGTCCTCGGGCTGGAGCCCAGCGAACACGTCAGCTGCTTGGGAAAAGGTTTGGTTTTACGGCAACCGTTCTGTGGAGATGATGACTTGCAGGGTTGCTTCACCAGGGGCTTTTTCGCCTTTTTTTTTTTTTTTTTTTTTTTTTTTGGTGGTAATTGTAGCAGAAGACGTTACAAAAATCTTCCGAGTCGTTAACGAATCACGTGGAAGCATTCGAATATCCCGGTCGAGAGGAGGGAAATGCGCATCCCCTCGGGACTCGCTCCGTGTTTAAAGAGCATAAAGGGCTTCTGTTTTTTCTGCCGTTGAGGCGAAAGCAGTTAAAAGCAAATATCAGTATTTACTTTCCAAACCTCTCTCTAAAGGGAAGCGTGTGCCTGGGAGCTCCTGGCCGGGCAGACGCGTGCCGGGGTGTGCTGGGGCTGCTCGGGGAGGGGGGGGACACACGGAGTCCTGCTGCCCCCAGGGCCCTGCTCACCGGGCTATGTCTCTCTCGTAGCAATGGCTGGTGAACGGCGAGCACACGGCGGATCTCTGGCAGAACTGCACCTCTGGAAACGTCTTCCACTGCCTGGCATCATCCAACAATGGTGAGTGCTGCCTGTTGCTGCCCATCGCTTTTATTCTCCTCCTGGGACTCATGGAATCAAGGGGGATTTGCCTGTGCGGGTTATTTGCGATTTCTCCTTGGTTTTCCCTGCATCCCTGAAGTTGTTCCCCCCCACACCTCTTCCCCCTGCCTCCTCTGCTCTGTCCCCAAATGGAGGGGGATGGCTCTGCTGTGGTCCTGGTGGACCACAAAGGGGGGATTGCTCCCCCCACCCTTGCTAGACCTTGAAATTGTGATGGGGCTTAGCATGGAAACCAGACCCTCTGCCCATCACCTGCCCTGCTGCCCTCAGGCTCAGGCACTGTGGCATGCTCAGCCATGGTGGACGTGACCTGCTCGAACCCTTTTGAGGGCTCTCCTGTTATCAGCCCAGTTTTCCACTTGGATGTACAAACACGAGGTGACCCTTGGAGCAGGGCTGGCCCTGTTGCCCTGCTGGGAGCAGAGGGGCTATTTTGGGCACTCCTCCCTCTTGCTCTGGTGTGAGGGGGTTTTAAAGATGCTCCAAGGACAGCCTGTCTCCAGAGGACACCCCACCCCTACCCAGGAAGCTGCCCTGGTGCTTTCCTGCTGTGACAGGCTGAGTTTTGGGGCACAACTTTTGCCCTGTGGTTTGCTTTTGGGCACTTTGTGGGATGTGCTGAGTGCTCGGGTCCTGCTTTATCCCTGGGATGGGATGAAGCTGCTTGGAAGGCTCCCGTGGCACCTGCACATCTGGGGGGCTCAACAGCCACCTCTGGACCAAGCTGGGTGAAGGCTGATGTCACACTGGGTGACATCAGCCAGCGAGCTGTTTGCTGAGGTCAGCAGGGGAGGAGACACCATGACATAGAGTTTCCAGGGTGATTTATGGTACCAGTAACACAAAATCCATGCTCAGGGAGTCAGGCAAGCCCGTGCCTCAGCTTCTCCAGGAGAGAGAGCTAATGCCAGTGCTGCTGTGGCCAGCAATTGTTTTGTTAGCCTGGTTTTTTTTGCTTTCCTGTGGAAACAGATACTCCCAGTGCAATCCCCAGTGAAAGCAACTGGGAATCCCACGGCTGACACTGGGAGCACAGTCCCTTCGTGCCGGAAAACGGTCCTGGCATCGGAGCAAAGTGATGCCCCGTGGTCTTGGCGAGGAGGGAAACAGTCACGCTGAGAGCACTAAATGCTTCCAGAGGGTCTTGGAGCGATGGGAGACTGTCAGAGGGATTTTGGAGATTGGGGAGTTTTCTCCCCCTAATGCTGGGGGCAAAACATTCCTGTTGCCCCACGCAGGAAGGTGGATGCTGACGTCTCCCTCTTGCCTTCCCCGGGCTGAAAGCAACAGCGCGTCCCTGAGCGGGCCCAGGATCTGGTTTCGGTGGGAGTGGAGCTCCCACCGCTGGTCTCTGCTGACGCCTGGTGGTGTCCGGGACGGCCGGGAAGCGGCTGGATCGCATCCCAGGCGAGGAGCCTTCTGGAGCCATGTCCTTCATCAGCAGTTGGCTGGTGCTGGCTATCTGCAGCGTAGGCAGCCTGTGCTCGGCCAGTCATGCGAGCTCCCGAACTGCTGAGCCTGTGCTTTGGAATGAAAGGCAGCGACTGCCCCCAGGAGTCCCAGAGCCGAGGGCTCTAAAGCCTCCCCAAATCTTTGTGCTTTTCAAACCTGCACGGCTTTTTCTGGATGTTTACAGGATGTTCGTGTGCTGGAGTTGTCAGTGTTGAGAGGGGCCTGTCCAAAATGTGGCTGGCTGGTTTTCTGAACGTCCTGCAGTGTGTTTTGAGTCTACGTTGAGTTGGACTGGATGATCCTGATGGGTCCCTCCCAGCCCAACATGTTCTGTGATTCTATCATTGCCCTGTTCCCAAATTTGGGCTTCCCCACGAACCCTTTCCAATGATGGTTTTTTATCACTAAAGGGACTGTAGTCAAGATGACCCTGTTAAAAATGCAGTCGAGCAGCTGAACTGGGGTGATGGCCCTTATTTAGTGGAAGGTGGCCCTGCCCATGGCAGGTGGGTTGGAATGAGATGGGCTTTAAGGTCCCTTCCAACCCAAACCATGATTGTGTGATTCTATGATAAGGTGCCCCAGTGAGCTGCTCATTGAGTTGAAGTGCATCATGCTCAAGGCTTAAACAGCCCTCTGGCAGCTCTTATTTCTCATGAGAAGGGGGTTTTGCTTGAGCAAAAGCTTGTGCCCCATCCACCCCGGGGCAGGAGTGTGGGAGCAGTGCAGCTGAGGACCTTCACCTTGTGGGGCCCTGGAGGCAGGGTCTCGAGCTCACTGCTGCTGTAGGAACACAAAAGGATTTTTACTGGGCTTACACAAGGCTTTTAAGATCTGTATTTGTAAAAAAAGGTTTGTAGAAACAGAACAAAAATGCCACCTATCCTTTCCAGCAGGTCCTGCTCCTTCCCTCCCTCCCTGCTGCCCCATCCCTGGCTCCCACTGCTACCAGGGGAGCTGCTGTCAGCCACTGCTTGGAGCAGTAGCAACACAGGGCAAGGATGCTGTGGCAGAGCCACCTCTGAGGCTCACACTTGTCTCCTGCCTCATCCTTATGCTCTTCATATGCTCTTTCCTAGGAATATGCTTACTTTCAAAAACAGGAATGATCCCCTATCAAATACCACAAACCGTCCTCGGTTCCGTCCCTCTCAGAACATGAGCTGTGGTTCAGGGGGATGTAGACAGCCCTAGGAATTCCTTTCCCCCTTCCAGGGATTGTACTTAATGGTTAATCCTGGAGTGCCAAGGTCTGCTCTGATCTAAGAGCAAGGAATCCTCGTTTGGGAGTTTTGGCAGAACTTACTCTTTACATAGAGGCAGTTTTTCTTCTGGCCATCGCAGTGGCCGCTGTGGTGTGGTTATTCCTTCCTCTCTTTCCAAAAGCAGTGGAACTCAGTAAGTGGAGTTTGGGTAATTAGGTAGTGCTGGGTCTCCTGTGTTCATCGTGCATGGGGGCTTTGGGGTTGGTTGTGCTGGGATGCCCCTCTTGGTCTCAGCACGGATGAGCCTGCCCTGTCCTGTGGATGCACAACAAGAAGCTGAACTTTTTAAAAACCAAGTGCCAGCAGGATTTGCTTTTGTTTAGCACTGAGGCAGGTTTGGGACTGTGCCCCTAACCCTATAGATAATCCCCAGAACAACCCAAGGGCTGAGTGCAGCACTGCCAGACGGTGCCTTCCTGGGACATCAGACCTTGGGTACAGAGTGGCTCTGGTGTCAGTGGAGGCTGAGCTCCCACCTCCCAAATTCCTCTTGGAAGGCCTCAAACCCTGTGTGAGGGCTGAGCCACCCCTGGGGAGGGAGCTGAGGGCAGGTGCCCACTTCTCCTCCTCACACAACTGCCCGCTTGTTGCTTCGATTTTGCTGTTTGCTCGGTAGATAATAATGCCTTTTTTTTTTTTTTTTTTTACGAGAGGCCGAAAACTATGGAAAAAATGTTGCAATCTTTGCTTCGTTTGCGCTGTCAGACATTCCTGGAAAAGACTTATCTCAGGAATTCAGCTCTGAATCCCGGGATTGTGTGTCGGCAGGGCCCTGTGCCAGCCCCCGCTGCCGGCACGGGGCACGCGGCCGGGCCTGAGCTGCTCAAGTGCTCTCAAGTAGGTTCCACCCCAAATGTCCAGACAGTTTGATAGTTTTTTCCTCCAAAAATGGCTTTTTCTTGCCACAGCTGAATTATTTATGCAGACAAGAAGAGGGTTTGGGTTTTTTTTTCTGTTCTTCCTCTGATTTCGGTGAGAGTTCTGCAAGTGGGGAAGCGTCGGGGGCATCCGTGGAGATCCCTGCATCCTTCTGTAATGTCAGGAGACATTTTTCCTGTTGTCTTTGTACAGTTTTTCCTGTTGCTGCTCTGTGGCTTTCCCATGACTGGCTTCTTCACAGGCAGGCTGGTGGTTTTTTGGCTTTTTTTTCATGAAGGGAGAAGAAAATCCTCACCCTTAGGAAATGCACGGGCTGCCAATCCGCATGATTGCCGAGTGCTGAGGGCTGTGTGATGCACCCACTCATTTACTGATGTGATGGCCACGAGCTAAGCCCAGGGGGGTTGCCCAGAGCAAAGATCTGCCCTGGACAACCTGAGCAAGCAGGGATGGGCCTCCCATGGATGGGGCAGCCACTGCCACGCCCCAGGGATTGCCCTGCTCCTCTGCACACCGACTCTGGCTCTTCCAGAGCCTCTTTCCCCTGGCAGATGGGTCCCTAAGCAGCACTGACGGTGTCGTAAATGCATTTTCTTTGTGCTGAAGGAGGCGGGAAAGCTTTTCATCCCTGGAATGAGGCAGAAACATCTGGACCCTGACCCATCTGCTGCTCCCAGGAGGAATTGTGCTGCTGCTCCTCCGCCTTAAAATGCATAACTGAAACATCTGAACCCGTTGCTTTTGCTCTGTCAGCTCCCCCAGAGTGGCTTTGCAGCCTTTATTCTTTCAAACTCTTTCTTCCAGCGGTGCTGAACTCACATGGCATGGGAAAGGTGGGAGGGAGAGATGGAAGTGCTGTTTAACTGGTTGTAATCCTTTTTGTGGCTGAAAATGGTGTTGCAAGGCTTCATTGTAGCCTTGTGCAGAGGAAAATTATTTCACAATGTCTAATTCCGTTATTGATAGTGAGTATAAAGTATCTCAACAAAGAGAGATGGGGACAGGGAATTCCCCCCAGCCCACTGGGAAGGCTGAGACTGCACCAACAGGATCAAGGCTTGGAGAGTGTGTCAGCAGTAAGGGGACACTTCCTAGCACAGGAGGTGAGAGCCCAGTCACCCCAGCAAGTTAAAAGTTCAAAGGTTTATTGATGCAAAGATTTAAACAATGATTTCAGCTTTTCCTGGAAAGCTAAAGTGACCATTTGCCTACATGATGGGCATCTGTGGCCACAGCGCTGCTGCTGCTGCTGCCTTTTGCTTTACTTATGCTGGGCAGTTGCAAACAGGGAAGAAATTACCAACTAGCAGGAAATTACCCTTGTTTAAAGGTGCTGGGTGTGTTGGAGTGAAGGCCTACAATGAATACCGGATGGCTTGTTTGTGGGAGAGTGCACAGCCTGTAACTGGTCCCATCCAGATTGTGGACCCCATGTACAGATATCCTGATTTGGGGACATACCTGGTCCTTCAGGCTCTTTGCAGTTGGCAGCAGAGTAGCAAAGAGGCAGCTTTTAGTGGGTCCAGAACACCCACCTTGTCATTAATAATGGGTGGCACCGGCCGAACTCGGGCAGGGTTGAACCCTCTCTTCCTGCTGTGGGTGACAGTCACTTGTCCCTTAGTTGTTTGAAATAAACTGCAGGACATTCACAGAACCCCAGAATGGGTTGGGTTGCTAAAGCTCATCAGGGTCACCTTCCACCAGCCCAGGTTGCTCCAAGCCCCATCCAACCTGGCCTTGGACACTTCCAGGGATGGGGCAGCCACAGCTTCTCTGGATCAACCTGTGCCAGGGCCTGCCCACCCTCTGAGTTACAAATTTATTCCTAACATCTAAAAATCTCCTATTCCAGGAGAGTATTTTGTATTCCAGATCAGTTTCTCCCACAACTTTGTTGCCTTTGATAGGAAAGGGATTTCCTCTGCATAAACCCATGTTTTATTGTTGTTTGTTCTTCTTACAAAGAGCATCTGATAAGGAGTGGTGGGGAACTGGTGCTGTGTTTTTTTGAGCTGCTCCAGAGCTCTTTGGCTCCCATTTTTCTGTGTAAGGGGGGTGAGACAACCTTCCCTGCTGGATCTGTGCTCTGGCCCATGGAAGAGGAGTGAAAGGGAGGATGAAGGTAACACGTGAGCAAACGATGACTGTCAAACCAGAAGAATGGATGGGGGAGTCCTCTGCAGAGTGCAGTGCTGGAAAACCCTTAATCCAACATTTTTTTGGCCTTGATGAGACTCTTGGATGTCCCTGTGGCCACAGGCTGAGCGTCCCCCTGCAAAGTGCCTGTGGGTCAGGGCACCACCACTGCCCATCCCTGCTCCTGGTGCCTGGGCTTGAAATCCCTGGGAGCTGGTACCCAAGGCCTTTGGAGGACCTGAGTCTGGAATGATGGATCTCAGCTCACTCTCACACACCAGCCAAAGGGAGTCAGAACCACCACGCCGAGGGTCTTGGAGAGGAGCTGGTTTGGGCTTTGTGGAGCTGTTGGGAAGTGGTTTTCATGGTGCCAGAGCTTTCTGCTGCCTCAGCTGCATCAGAGGTTGCCCCTGTAGGATGTAAGCTTTGATGATCTGATGGGATGTCTGAGGGTGGCAGCTGTGGAGAGCTATGGACAGCTTGGCCTCATGGACTGCTTGGATGGAGCTTCAAGGAGAAGGCAGAAGGAGGAGAGCCAAGAGGAGAAGAGGAAGAGAGAAGAAAATACAGGTTTGAGAGGTTCATCTCCTTCTGAAGGAGCTACAGAAGAGCCCCAGGAGGTCTTGGGCAGGAATTACAGCACCGTGTTCATTCATTACCTCCTCGCAGCACCAGCGTTTCCCACCTGCTCATCCCCTGACCCTTACAAACGCCTTGGGAGCCCTTCTCTGGTGGGATTTCCAGGAATGCCTCAATCCAGCACCCTGTGGTCTTTTGGGTGCAAACCCTGCCTTTCCTGGTTTGAGCATCCAGCAGCACCAGCAGGGGCAGGTTTGCCTGTGTGCCTGTTGGAGGTCTGGGGCCAAAGCAGGATGAAGTTGCCATGTCATGGAGCTGGATTTTCCCTGGGAGAGCTCAGAGGCCCTGCTAGATGGACTGTGGTGCTGTTCTCCCCCACAGGAGAGATGTTCCCTGGGAGCTCTGGGGCTGTGGGAGGCAGCAGAGGGGTCTGGGCAGTGCAGGAACAGCACTGCAGGTGCTGAGCCTTTTCGGCTTTCTGAGTTGCTTCGGCAATTTGCTGAGGGGCCTCGGTCCGAAGTGCAGCCCCAGGAGAATGAGGCAACCGAAGTGATATTTCTGCATCTTCAGCTCACCCTTTTCCAGCCCTCTTAAGGGGTGTTTCAGTATCAAACCCACTGCTTTGATGCGACCTCTCCACTTCGTAGGCCAAGGATGTGAGGTGGGCTCAGCTTCTTGGTCAGACCTTGAAACCTGGGGGTCTGCTCTTGCAGCTCTGCTCAAAAAACATGGCTTTTCCTGGCAGATCTGGGCTGGTACCTTTGTGCCAGTAGGTGCCTATGCTGTTCCTGACCCTGCTGATATTTAGTTTGCAGCATTGAAGGAGCAGGTTTTACCATGCAGTTGTTGATCATGAATTTCCCCTCCCTCTAGCTTTGTATATATTATAATTGCCACAGTTACCTCCTTCGTGGATGTTTTCCTCCCCAGAAGTGGTTGCTTTTTAAGTGTACGGTGCATACACAGTTTGTAAAGGGAAAATCTATCTGCAAAATGCTCCCATCCGCCGCAGGTCCCAGCACTCAGGTGCTTTTAAATAAAGCACAGCACTAATGTAATGGTGTTTTACAGTGATGGAATAAGCTGATTGCTCAAGCAAGTGTCTTTGCAGTTTGCATTTTATTCTTTCCCCTTGGCTGGGTCCAAAGAGGGTGGGGAGTGTGTGAATTAAACCCTGGGGAGGCAATGCCTGTCCATTAAGGCCCTGGGCATGTTTCTCCCTGCCAGTCCTTTCTGGGTGTAAAACCTCCCTGCAAGCAGGGCTGAGGCTCTGCTGGGAGGAGCTGGGTTTGCTGCTGTATTTCTGTGGGATTCAGCTGTAATTTCTGCTCCAGGTTCCAGTTTCTCCTTTGGATTTCTTTCCTTCATATTGGACTTTAGGGCAGTGAAATGTGTTCTGCAGCATCCCTGGGGTGAAGTCTTTTCCCTGCTGTTGTGAGCAGTGGTGTGGGCGCACCAGGGCTTGCAGAACTTCGGGGAAAACTCGAATTTGTTTTGTAAAAACTTCTTGCTTTGTTTCTGACTGCTCAGAAAGGGCTCTAAAGCCACTCGACGGGTCCTCTCCGGAAGCGGCGTGCAGGGTGTTATCTGTCCTTTCCACGCTGTTTCCTTTTCTTCCTCCTCGTGAAGAACAAAGATACAAACACAGAGCAGCAGAGATGCAGGAGAAAAATGGATCAACCGACTTGCTGCCCAGGGGAAACCACAAATAACAGGCTGGGAGTAAACAGTGCTGACAGCCCGTGGGGCAGCTCCCGGGGCCCGGCCTCCCTCCGGGAAACTCGCTGTGTTTGTGAAAGGCTGTGGGCAGGACACAGCACTGACAGCAAAGGAGTTAAAAGGGTGTGGGGCTGAGGAGGTAAAAATCCTATCTGCAGTCATAGGGCTGGTTTTAAACGAATTAGAGGCAATTAGCTGTCCTAATACAGCTGAGATCTGGGGTAAGCTGAGCTTGGAGTCGAAGGAGAGGAGCAGCTTTTGGATCTCTGAGTCCTGGGCTGGGGATGCTGCCCCTTGTTTTCACAAAGGAGGCCAATCAAAGTCATCAAAGGGCTGGATGTGAGCAGGTTCAGAGCTCTGGCCTGTGGAATCATCTCCTGGTTTCCCTGCTCACGGGCTCACGCTGCTCTCTGGCTGCCGAAACCCTCCAGCCCTGGTGGGGTCCCCCCCTCAGTGCCTGCCTTTATATTCCTCTGGCACGGCCCTTTATTACAATGGGATTTTGCAAAGCCCCCGTAAATCATTTGCGTTCAGAACCCAAAAAACAGGCATGGGGAGGCGGATGCAATTAAAGGGCAGCTCAGCTCGGCTCAGCTTTCTGTCTAGACAGACTTCTCCGAAAATAACCGGCAGTTGGAGCGTCCACCTTGGAGCAGAAAGGGCTCCTCTCCAGGCCGGATCCCACGGCCTTTGGAATCACAAAAGACTTGGCTTTCTGGGTCCCGGATGAAACTGCAGGGCTTGACTTTGGCTCAGCTGGTGCATGGGGCTGGACGTGGCTTCAGGGCTTGGGAAAGGGTGAGGGGAAAGCTCAGCTTCCCAGATATGATGATTTTTGGTGGTGCTGGATCTGCCTCATCCCTGTTTCCCACTGATGCATCATGGCCAGAGATGAAGGGGCAGGTGGGGGTGAGGGAAGGGGGTTTCCCTGCCTGGCTGCATGAGATGGGTGAAATATATTGGATATTTTGTGTGCACATCCCACCACACAGGGATTTCCTGGAAGCACTGATAGCTACTCCTTCCTAAGGAACAGCAGCAGCTGGTGCACAGGGAACCCAATGCCCTGGAATGAGTGAAGTGCAGCAGCTTGTTGATGCTCCAGAGCAGTTTGGCACGGGAAGTGTGACAAGGAGGGGAAGGAAAAGGCTGTCTGGGATGAGCAGGGGGCCTCTCTGGGTGGTTCCAGGGACTGAGTTTGCTCCATTACATGAAGGCCCTGAGGCAAGAGGCAAAGACAAGGGGAGGCATTGCTGGTCCAAAGTCAAAGGCAGCAGACGTGACTGAGTGGCACAGGATGTTCCCCACAGGCATGGATTTGTTGGGAGGGCTCAGGCAGGGATCATTACTGCCATCCTCGCTCTCCAGTTCCAATTCCTCTCTCACCTCCCTGAGTGCAGCTTGCAGGGATTTGGTGGGGAGGAGTGATCAGTTCCCTGGAGCAGACACTGCCCTGGACAGTCCCAATGGCCTGTTTGCTGCTCCCAGTGTTAGAGGTGACTAAGCTGCAGCACAGCTTTATTTGGAAATTTTGCTACATTTCAGCTCTTTGCTGCAGAAAGCTGGTTCTTGCAGTCAGGGGAATGGTGGGAGTAAAACTGGCAGGAACATGGGACTGAGTCTGAGGCTTCAGTGCTCCCTAATCCTCCCTGAGGATCCAGCCCAAAGCACGATTCTTCTGCCTCGTACTGTGTGGTTTGTGCCTCAGTTAACCTGTTCTGAGTCCTGCTGGTTTTCATGGTGAGTTAATTGATGTTGCATCCTCAGAGACCTCTCAAGGAAGGCTGAAAACATACACTTTAGTTTCAGACTCACTAAGGAAAGGGGAAGGCAGAGGCATTTGTGAGCGTGGCCCGTCCTGGTGCTCTCGGGGGCTGCCTCTTTCTGTGGAGCTGCAGCAGCTCATGGGATGGAGCCTCGTTTGGCTTGTTTATTTATATTTTTTTTTGCGTGGGGAGTTACACACCCACTAAGCCTGGAAATAGCTGGGCAGTGAGTCATGCAGGGGCTGGTTTAACTGGTCTGCTCGGGGAGGCAGCTGCGTTTGGCAGCTGGGGAAGGCTCTTCCAAAAGGTTTGACTCCACAAGGGCAGAGGGTGTTTTCGCTGCCTGTGTTATTTATTTGCCCTCGGAGCTTGGCCAGCACGGTGTCTCACAGCTTGTTGCACATGGCTTTGTGTTTGCAGCACAGCTGAACAACCAGGGCCTGGCACTGAGCTGGGGGAGAGGCTTTGTCTTCTGCAGGCTTTAGGTCAGGGCTGATCTCTCTGCTCCTCTTCAATGCAAAACGCTCCCCGAGGCAGCGCCTGGCCCTGCAGTTCGTTTTTCCCTGTGGCATCCTAAATCCTGGGAAGCATCCCATCCATGCTGAGTGCTGAGACCCTCCCCAGCTTGTGCAGCACTGGATGTGGCCTCATCCCTGCACTGTTCCCAATCCACAAGATCCAGGGGTGTGATGGTGGCACAGGACCTGATGCCGGGGCCACGGGCGCAGTGGTGGGTTGTGGTGTGCAGTTCCCACACTGAGGTGTCCATCTGTCTGTCTGTCTGTCTGTCCCCAGAATGGCTGCAGTCTGTCCAAGCCATGATGATCCTCTCCGTCATCTTCAGCGTCCTGTCCCTGTTCCTGTTCTTTTGCCAGCTGTTCACGCTCACCAAGGGCGGCAGGTTCTACATCACTGGAGTCTTCCAGATCCTTGCTGGTAAGAGGGGGCTGAGGGGTGGGGATGCCCCTGCTGGGGATGGGGCTGCCAGGCACAGGAGAGGGTGGTGTGGGAATGAGCACAGCCCTGGGTGCAGGCCTAGGAGGGCCATGGAGCTGGTTCCTGCATGGCCCAGTGAAGGGAAGGGGGCAGGAATAGTTTGGGTGTGTTGAGATCCCCCACACCCCAGGATGGGATCTGTCTGCCAGGGCATATCCAGGCTCTTCTGCCCTTGCACCATGGAAGGTGCTGCCCCAGTCAGGGAGGTTTTGGAGGGACAAGGTGCCAGACCCACTGGGAGCAGAGCTGGGGGCAATCAGGTCATGGGGGCTGCCAGACTGAGGGCTCTGCCTGCTCTCCCCAGGGCTCAGGGTGGGACAGGGAGGGTCCAGGGTGGCTGTGCTGGCTCTGGGACCCACCTTTGCCAGTCTGGGTGAGGCTTCCACAGCAGCTGGCAGGGTGGGGGAAGTCCTGGCGATCCTGTTTTGGCAAAAGAGGACCCAGTGATTATTTATAAACTTGCCATGAGGGGGCCTGGTGCTTTCCACATCACCAAAGAGCTGCAGGAGATGCAGGCTGAGCCAGCTGACTTGGAACTGTCAGCTACTATTTTTAACTCTTAAAGAACTTGCTGCTGGAAATGAGCCACAGTTCATGTCCTATGTTGCAGTTCCCAAATATAGGTGCTGTAAAGCCTGTGACTCTGTTTATGTTTCCACATATGAAACCAGTGGAGAGGATTTTCAAGTGTTCAGGCTTCAGAAAAATTTAATTGGGCTTCGAGGTTCTGGCTGCATCATGACAGGGTGTCTGGGAAGGAGATTAATCACTTCCTAGAGCTTTAGATGTTAAACTAGAAGCCACCCTAGGTCCTACCACTAAGTCAGTGGTAAAACTCATCCACTGAGCATAGACAAAGTCTCTGAGTATCCTCAAAGTGCCTGGCCTTCACAAACCCTGGAGAAGTTTAGAACTAACCTTTATTGGCATGAAATCTATGATAAGTGCATCTGCTTGGCCATGATGCAGGTGGTGAGTTCAGATCAGTTCAGCATCTCTGGAAAGGTGGATGTGTAGAAAACCCATTAGAGCCATGGAGACAAGGAGGGGAAATGGGCATTAATAATGCAATTACCTGCCTGAGAGCCTGTCTAATAGGCCTGGGAGCAGAAGGCTTCTCTCTCCTGAGTGATTGCTGGTGAATCCTTGATCTCAGAAGAGGAGAAAATGGGGATTGCAGCCCTCCTGTCCATGCTGTGCTGGGTGTCCTAAGGGGACGCAGCTTCTTTCCTTGTTGAGCCTGAGTTGTGGGTCAAATCCATCCCCAGCCAGTATGAAGGACAGAAGAAGTGTGACCTGATCCCCACGAAGGTTCCAGAGCTGGAGGAGGGAGCACAGAACAGCTGTGACCTTTGGGATCCTAAATCTCAGGGCTGTTGGTAGGAAACAGGACACAGAGCTGCCAGGAGATCCCTCTGGGGGTACAGACAGCTTTGGTCACAGGAGCTGAACCTGATGTGCTCTCCTTGCACCTTGTTGTGGAAAGCCACTGCTGCCTGAAGCCAAGGAAGGGAATTCCTGAGGCCTTCAGGCTTTGCAGGTGTTCATCCATGCCCTGCCAAGCCCTGCCACCACAAAGCCCTGCAGCAGCTCTGCCAGGGACAGGGTCTTACCCACCTGAGTGCTTTGTTCTCAGCTCCAGCAGAGCTGGAGAGGACCTTCCTCCTTCTGGGAGGAGATGAGGAGGCTCTGCCTCCATCACTCTGCACCTCCTCCCAGGGTGGTGCAGCCTGGCAGGGCTGAGGGTCTCCAGCTTTGGAGCCTGGCAGCAGCAGTGCTGGACCTGAACCAGTGGGTGCCAGGGGCAGCACCACTGGGTGCTGTTGGGTGGCAGAGCTTGGCAGTGGTGCCCTGAGAGCCAGGAAGGAGGACAGGGACTGGTTTGCACCAGAACTTCAGCTCAAGGACAGTGGGAAGTGGAGAGAAGGGCAAGAAGCGATGCATGAGGCCAATTTGGGTCTGCTGTGCAGTAGCCAGGCAGGATCATCACCAGCACCTTCTCCACACTGCTTGGAATCATAAAGACTACTTGAATTTGCCCTGATGGGATTTGCAGCTGACAAAAGGGCAACAAAAGACCCTTGACAGCTCCCCTCCACCCTTGCTGGGTCAGTCACTCCTCATAGCTGTGTCATTCCAGCCTGGGAGAGACATTGGTTTGGATTTACCAGGGTTTGACCCAACTTTTCCATTCTTTTCCAATCTCATCATCACTTCTATCTCTTCTCTCCCATCCCTCCCACCCCAGAGCTGTGGGGTGGAGAGGTTGGGCTCAGCCTCCAGGGCTGTGCCTGCCACATATCCCACAGCTGTTTGCAAACCCCTGGGTTTGCAGAGCTGACCTGGAGCACCCAGCCTGGTTCCTCTGCAGGGCTGGGGCAGTGCCAGCACACACCGACCTGTGGGAACAGATTCCAGGAAGGGTTTGCCCTCCTGACCTGTCAGAGCAAGGCTGGAGCGTGTCCTTAAAATCACACTCCAAAGTGGTGATGCATTATTGCTTTCCTTGGTGCAGGCAGCTGGATCCAGCTGTCCCTCACTTCCCAGTGTGTTCTCAGTGCCCAAACCAGCGCAGATGCTGTGCAAGTGCAGTCTCAGCCATCGCCTCCATTCTGCCAAATTCCTCCTGGGGACAATTGCTGCTGTATTTTCGCTGTCTGGAGGTGACTGGGGTGGCCACACGCCCGTCCCTGTCCCACAGGCTGGGCAGACAATGGCTGTGCTCTCTGTGCATGGGCTGGGCAGTGGGAGTCGGCTCCGTGCTCGGAGAATGGAAAGTGCTCCAGCAGCGCCTTAATGAAGCGTATTCCCACTTGTGCACTTTCCCAGAACAAAAGGAGCAGTGTCAAGTGGAATTGCAGCTCAAATATCACGGTGGTTAAATGTAGGTGGTCCTGAGGTCCGTGCAGGGGATTTGGAACTCGGCTCCAACAACAGCCCCACGGCTGTATAATGGAACTGCTGGGATCGACTAAAAGAGCTTGTTCTCGGGCAGGAATAGAGGTGGCTTTGTGTGAGCCCAGCGCTCACGGGGGGTTTGCAACAAAGCTTCAACTCTGCCTGCCAGAGCTGGGCCTGGCTGGGCACCCCTCGGGGACCCACAGTGGCCTCTGGCTGGACAGGGTGGGTGCCAGCAGGGGGGAAGAGGGGCGAGCCACGGGCACAGCGGGGCTTGCAGGGAGTGGGGTTTTCAAGGGAATGGGGTTTTCAGGGTAATGAGGCTTTCAGGGACTGGGTTTTTTAGGATGTGGGGTTTTTAGGGAGTGGGGTTTGCAGGGAGTGGGGTTTTCTGGGATCGGGATTTCCAGGGAGTGGGGTTTGCTGAGAACAGAGTTTGCAGGAAACAGTGTTTTAAGGGACTGGGATTTTCAGGAAATGGGGTTTTCAGGGAGTGGTATCTGCAGGGAATGAGGTCTGCAGGGAGTGAGGTCTTCAGGGAGTGAGGTCTTCAGGGAGATGAAGATAGGGGTCTTCTGGGACTTCCAGCTCAGACGTGGGAGGTGTGGTGAGGGCAGTGCTGTGGGAGGAGGGGTTTTGGAAGTGGGTGTAGCAGTGTTAGGCAATGCTTTGAATTGTTAATTAGGTAACTAAATAAAAGCAAGAGGTTTTTTGTAACTCAGTTATGCACTCTTTGGAAGAATATAGATTCTTGTGATAGAAGGGAATGTTGCCTTCCAAACCTCACAAATCAAGTCTTAGGGCATTTCTCATGGTCTTAAGCTGCGCCAGGGCAGGTTTGGGTTGGATATTAGGGAGAAATTTTTTACAGAGGGAGTGCTCAGACCTTGGAATGGGCTGCCCAGGGAGGGGGTGGAGTCCCCGTCCCTGGAGGTGTTTAAGGACAGACTGGATGGGGCATCATTCCCATGGTCTGGGAACCACAGCAGGGTTTGGATCAAGGGTTGGACTCGATGATCTCAGAGGTCTTTCCCAACCCGGTCGATTCCGTGATTCCTGTAAGGAATTTCAGGCAGCAGAGGCATCACTGACCCCCTTCCCCGTGTCGCTCCCGGCAGGGCTGTGCGTGATGAGCGGCGCTGCCATCTTCACAGTGAGGCACACGGACTGGCACCAAGCCTCGGAAAACACCACCTACGGCTTCGCCTACATCCTGGCGTGGCTGGCCTTCCCCCTGGCGCTGGCCAGCGGCATCATCTACGTCATCCTACGGAAACGCGAGTGAGGCCCGGCCGTGGTGGGGTGTGACAAGGGGCACTCGTGACGTCCGCGGAGGAGACAGGGAAAATAGACGAGAAAACGGGAAAGAAAATTAACCAGAAACCAAAAAAAAAAAAAAAAAATCCAACCCACACCCATCACCCTCCTCACCCCTCACCCCACCCCAAAAAAATTAAAAAAAAATAAAAGAGAGAAGGAATAAACCTTCCCACCAATCCCAACCCCAACCCACCCCAAAAAGGAAACACTCAAAGGGTTACTTGTTAATTGAAGATGTATATAGTATCTATGGTTTAAAAAACCTATTTATAACACTTTTTACATATATGTACATAGTCTTGTTTGCTTTTGTTGACCATGCGCTGTTTTAAAGCCTGAAGCAAGTGCCTAAGGAACTAGAACTCCTAACAGTGTAACGAGAGCGCAGTGATTTTTTTTTTTCTCTCATGCAAAATCCTCTCTGAGCTGAACTCTCCTCCCCTCTCCCAGCCCCTGCTGAACCATCGGAACCCCCGGCTCTGACTTGGTTTTAGGCTGGTGTAAATCAGAGTTAGGCCTGTTTACTCAGCCAGAGGGGCTGCTCCCTGCCCCTGCCACATGCTGTGATCCTGGTAACCGAAGTGCACGTCCAGATCTGACGGGAGACGCTTCCAAAGGGTTGGAAGGATTTCGGAGCAAAGGCTTTGATTGCCCCAAGTGCCTAAATGACTTATGTGCCTGAGTCCCATTGCCTTGCCACCACACCCGCTGGGAATCTGGGCTTTTAAGTCCCTTAGGTGGAGTTGCAATCCAGCCTGAGCCATCCTCTGGTGGGGTTGGGGTGTGTGCCAAGCCGTGCCAGGCCGTGCCAGGCTGGGCCACCAGGAACTGCTGCTCCCACCCATCAAAACGTGCTCTGTCCTGGCCATGGAGCGAAACTGCCCATGAGAAAGAAGCCAACCCAGTCTATCCCTGCAAGGAACCCCCCAGATTGTATGAAATGGTGCTATCTATTTACCATTCCTTATCCTGCTAAGCCATTTAACCCTTAGTCACTGGAAATTCAGTTAACAACCTTGAGGTAAAACAACCGAGCTAGAAATGAGAAATAATTCTGTGTAATATAATGGAGCTATAACTGCTTTTGTACTTCGATTTGCTCTTACTATTATTTTTAATAAAGCATTTATAACCGAGATTCCCTTTTCCCCCTCCGTGGTCCAGAGGGACAGAAACAGCTCTGGTGCCAGAGCGAGATGTCTGTCCTCTGTGTCAGCAAAGTGTCTGGCCATGATTTGAACAGGCACCAGCACAGACCCCAGGCTGCCTCTGAGGACTCCAGACACTGTTGCTGTTGTTTTTTGTTTAATTTTGGGGTTTTTTGGGGTTCTACTTTTTTTTTTTTTCCCGCTTTGCTTTTTCTGATTTTATACCGACTGTGTGGACTAAGAAGCAATGAAATAAAAGAATAACTCAAGTGCTTCTGATTTTTGGTGTTTTTTGGGGGTTAGAGGTAGGCTGTGCTCCACCAACTCCCTTCCACGGCTATCCCATGGAATCATGGAATCACAGAATGGTTTGGGTTGGAGTGACCTTAAAGATCATCCCATGGTGATGATCTCCATGGGCTGGGAGATCTTCCACTAGACCAGGTTGTTCCAAGTCCTGTCCAAACTGGCCTTGAATGCTTCCAGTGATGGGGCAGCCACAACTGCCCTGGGCAACCTGTGCTGGGTGCTCACCACCACCACCCTCAGAGTCAGGAATTTCTTTCCAATATCCCATCTAAACCTGCACCCTGTCAGCTTAAACCCATTCTCCCTTGTTCTATCACTACATACCCTTATGCAGAGTCCTTCTCCACCTCTCTTGGAGCCCCTTCAGGTACTGGAATACCACAGTAAGGCCACCACCGATGTCCCAAAGCCAGTGGGTGGAAGGACCACGGTTATATCCCCCGGGCAGGGATGGTTCTGGTCAGCATGAGCTGCCTGGGGGGATCTGGCTGGCTCTACCACTCAGCACAAAGAGCAGAAGCCTTTCAGTCCTGAGTGCCAACCCCCCAGTGTGGGGTTGCAGCCGTGGGGGGATTAGCACATTGTGCAGAGTGCGCAGCCGGAATGACTGGCATGGATCCACTCGCGCTTCCGCTCCCTCACTCCGTTAAATACCCGGCCTGATGTGGATCTGCTGCTGGCAGGGACACAATGGCTCTTGCAAGGCCGTCCCTTGAGGCCACCTATTAACACCAGGCCACATCCCAAAGCTCTCAGGCCAGCCACATCCCCAGGGAAAGGAGCAGGAGCTGCATGGCACCCCCTTTGCCAGGGCCTGGGCAGCGCTGTGTGACCACCCTTGGTGGCCAGGGTTCCTGGTGATGCTGTAACAGCTGGGAGTATTTCATAGGGTCACAGATGGTTTGTGTTGAAAAGGACCTTAAAGACCATCTTTTCTAACTCTCTGCCATGAGCCACCAAAGAATCACAGAATGGTTTGCATTGGAAGGAACCTTAAAGATCATCCAGTCTCAGCCCCTACCATGGGCAGGGACACCTTCCACTAGTCCAGGTTGCTCCAAGCCCTGTCCAACCTGGCCTTGGACACTTCCAGGGATGGGGCAGCCCCAGTTTCTCTGGGCAACCTGTACCAGGGCCTCCCCACCCTCACAGTGCATTTTCCTGTGTGCTCATTTTGCTGAGCTCTGACAAACCTGGGAGGGGATTTCACTTGTTGAAGCAGCATCCAATGCCCTGTGAGCTGCAGCACTGCAACATCCTGGTCCCAGTGCTCATCCTGTGTCTTGTCAGGTTTGGCACCTGGCAAAGGAGACAAATATTTCCCTTCTGAGGAGCAGGTAGGAACACAAGTGTTTTTTCCCCTCCTGTGGGGAAATTAAAGATGCTCTTCCTCACTTTGGATCAGCATCTCAGAAGGCACAAGAAAGCTGAGTGCCCCAGTTTAGCCTCTGCTCTTTGGCCATTCACAGTGTAAACAAGTGAGTGACATCACTGCAGATCTTGGGGTTGCACAGTTGCTTCATTTTTGGAAGCACATGGAACAAGGTGACTTTTCAAAGTGGAAACAGTGTGAGGGGTTGAATCTTTTTTGGAAGGGGTAAGAAAGGGAACTGCCTCTGATTTGAAGCAGAGTTGACATCCCCTTCATGTCCCCCCAAACCAAACTGGCATGAAGCTGTGTCAGGGCAGGCTCAGGATGGATATTAGGGAAAGGTTCTTCCCCCCAGAGGCTGGTTGGCACTGAACAGGCTCCCCAGGGCAGTGGGCACAGCCCCAAGGCTGCCAGAGCTCCAGGAGCGTTTGGAGAATGGTCTTAGACACTTGGTGGGATAGCTGGGGTGTCCTGGGCACGGTCGGGAGTTGGACTGATGATCCTGGTCAGTCCATTTTAACTCAAGAGATTCAACGATTCTGTAATTGTATGAAGCTGTCTCATTCGGGCTGACTGCTGGGTTGGATGATGCTGAACGCTGTTTCCCTGGCTCTCCACGTCCCACAGCTCGATGGCCAGCGCAGACAGGAGCTGCTGCGTGAGACCTTCCACCACGGTTCCTTTGGCCTCCAGCGGGGCTCTTTTGACCTTTTTTCTGCCTTAATTCCCGCAGCCCGGCTCTCCGCGGTGCCGGGGGTGGGGCGGGACGCGGGTGCGCTCCGCTGGCAGAGCGCGGGCACCGCCCGGTGGGTGCCGCAGGAACTGCGGGACAGGGACGGACCCTGCGGGGACCCCCCGGCCTGAGCCCCCCGGGAGCCGCCCCAGCCCCTCCGAACCCGCCGGGACTGAGGGGCACGGCCAGGGAGACAATAGGGCGGGATGTCCCTGGGATTGTCGTCACATCCCTGTCACAGCATCGTGGAATCGTGGAATGGTTTGTGTAAGAGGGACTTTAACTCCTCTAGTCCCACCCCCTGCCACGGGCAGGGACACCTTCCGCTAGTCCAGGTTGCTCCAAGCGCCGTCCAACCTGGCCTTGGACACTTCCACGGATCCAGGGGCAGACACAGCTTCTCTTGGCAACCTGTGCCAGGGCCTCCCCACCCTCCCAGTCGAGAATTTCTCCCTGGTGTCCAATCTAAATCTACCCTCTGTCAGCTTGAAGCCATTCCCCCTTGTCCTGTCACTCCATCCCGTGTCCAAAGTCCTTCTCCAGCTTTCTTGGAGCCCCTTTAGGCACTAAAAGGGGCTCTAAAGGCACCCTGGAGACTTTTCCAGGCTGAACAACCCCATCTCTCCCAGGCTGTCTCCATAGGCTGCTGTTCCTGTGGCCACAAGGCAGATGGGATGTGGCTCCCAGTCCACATCCCCCCAGTGTGGGGGGCTGTCCCTTTCCCGAGGCAACACTTACTGGCCACTGGGAACAGTGTGTTAAAATGCAAATAAATAATAAGTTATCATTAATAAACATTAAAATTAATAGAAGTATAATTAAGAAAAATATAATTAAATAAATTATAAGTAATGAGAATAGTTTAAAAACCATGGGGAGCTCCAGAGGTCTTTAGTCCTGTCTCCTGCTAGGGGTGTGCTCCCCTCCTTGGTGAAAACCCTTTCCTGACCATCCCAGTCCTCAGTTCTCGCTGCATCAAATGGCCGTAGTGCTCATCCTCTAAAACCCACCCCAGGAATCCCCCAGCAAGGGATGTGGGGATCACCAGCACTCAGGCTGGAGGAACATCCCCCTCAGAGTGTGCTCTGCTCCCACATCCCCCACAGGGTGTGCTCTGCTCCCCACACGCCGGCTCCTCCAGCTCACAGGATTTCAGCCGGCACGAAGGCAGGACCCAGCCTTTCTGCCCGATTAGCTGTGAGCATACTCAGAGCGAAGTGAGTCTCCAAAATTTCACTGCTCCCTGGGGCTACAGCCCAATTAAAATCCAAACAGCCCATAAAGCAGCGAGCTGAACACAACAGCAGCAGCACGGCACGAAATGGCAGAGGGGTGAAAAAAAAAAAATATTAGGGAAGTTTCTTTAATGTGTGTTGTGTCATAAAAGCAATTGTTTAAATGGCTTTTGCAGTGGCTCTCAGCAGTAAATACTTCTGGAAAATGCGCTGAGCAAATCTCATCCTCCTCTTTCATTTACAGCCTTGTAAATTGAAAAATTACGGTGGGAATAAAAACTGCGGGGTGCCCGGGCGGGTCCAGCCCCGCTGGCGGCCGGGCGGGGGCAGCCCCGGCCCGCGGTCCGGGAGCGCTCCCGGGATGGGGCGGGAGAGCGGCGGATCCCGACCCCGCTGGGGACACCCGGAGATGCTCCCTGGGCAGGGAGTCGGACTGGGACAGGAGCAGCCGAGCCTGGGGGTGAGTTGGGGCGGTTCCCCTCCAGCTCCCCGGTCCCCAGCACAGCGAGGATGTGGAGCTGCTGGAGCGAGGCCGGGGCTCTGCCCTGGAGCCCGGCTGGGAGAGCCGGCGGTGTTCAGCCTGGGGCAGAGAAGGCTCGAGGAGACCTTAAACCCCCTTGCAGTGCCTGAAGGGGCTCCAAGACAGGGAGGGAAACAGGACAAGGGGCAATGGCTTCCTACTGCCAGAGGGCAGGATGAGATGGGATATGGGGAAGGAATTCTTGGCTGTGAGGGTGGGGATGCCCTGGCACAGGTTGCCCAGAGAAGCTGTGGCTGCCCCATCCCTGGAAGTGTCCAAGGTCATGTTGGAACAACCTGATCCAGTGGAAGGTGTCCCTGCCTGCATGGCAGGGGCTTGGAACTGGATAATCTTTAAGGTCTCTTCCAACCCAAACTGTTCTGTGAGTCCTTGTTTCCCTGAGCACACTCTTGGGGTTTGTTTGGATATGCTTGACCTCACTGCAGATCCAGGTAAGAATGTCTGGGGGATCAACCAGCTGTCCTTGACCAGGGTTTCTACCAGACCTCCTTGGCTGAGGTGTCAGCCAGGTCTCCTCACAACACTTACAGGGCACAGTGGTCTCTGCTGCTCTTTGGCTGCAGCTCTGCAGCCCAGTTCCTTCTGCCATCAGCATGGGCTGTGCACACACCAGACAGGCAGGTGCCTGCAGCCATCACTAAGTACCAGCTAATTAGTTAACTCTGGCCTGACTTCTTTGGCCAGTGTTGCATTAATGCAAGCAGGGGAGGTTTTCTTCATCAGCCCCGTACTGGCTGACAAGGAACAAGAGGCTTCAGTCAGTCCCAGTGGACAAGTCAGCTCATTCAAGGGTGACTCAAGAGTGCCCTGGAATAGACCTGTAAGATAACTGAGTAGGAGAGACAGACCTGAGTTCTTGGGGGCATCTCCAAGTCACCTGAAGATGCCCCAGTCCCTTCTCATCCTCTTGGCTGGAAAGTGCTAATGTACAAGGAAAACACCTAAAGCAGATCAGCATTTGTGACTGTGAGTCCATGGCAGGGGCCAATATCTTGCAGAGAGTATCAGACATCCTCATGGAGAGCTCCAGTCAATCAGCACAATGGCAAAGTTTTGCATCCATCGCCATCCCTGAGCCCTCCCATCCCTCTCCCACCCTCCTCCTCTCCCTCCTGGCTCTGCTCTCCATCACTGACCCTGCAGCCCTTCTATTCTCACTTGGTCAACTTTTTTCCCCCATGATTATTTACCATGATTGCTGATTTTCCCCTGCACACAGCCCCTCTGTGCAGTGATTTATGGAGAGTCTCCTCAGCTGCAGGTCCCTTCAGGCCAGGGCTGTGGCCAGGAGATGGGTGGTGATCCCAGGGCTGGTGTGTGAGTGCTGCCAGCTCTGACTTGAGGCCAGGAGGGGCTGCAGAGACACCCAGGGGTGTGCAGTGGGTCTAACCCTGCTTTCAGCCCAGGGTGGTTCATTCTGGGGCTGAATGGGACCAGCTCTGGTGTGGTTTTGTACCCCCAAGCCCTCGTGGTGTCTGGCATTGCCTCCACCCTGGAATGGGATGGAGAAAGGGCAGCTGGGACTGCCCAGGGCTGCAGGAAGGTGCTCAGAACTGGACCAGAAGGCTCCCTGGCTCATCCACAAGGTAGGAGGGAGCAGGTCAGTGGTGGCACTCCAGGATTCATCCTCCTGCTCTCCCCACCCCCAGCCAAGGGCCATCCTGCTCCACAACCCCCAGCCCAGGCTGTTCCTTGGCTTTACATCCTCCCTAAGCTCCCAGTATTAACAAGCCACTTCTCCCTGCACTGATGAAAGGACAAAAGCACCGTGTTGTCCCTGGTTTATTTGCTTCCTGGGGGATAATTCAACATATTTAGCCTTCCCCAAAGGGTGTGCTTTCCTTGGGGGAATCTTTGGCTAGCACTTTGCAGGATGGTTTTATTGCCCCTCTGCAGGCACTGGGTGGGGAGAGGCTTTATTTTAAAGTGCTTTAACTGCTTCATTACAGTCTTTGTCGGGCCGTGTTTCCTTTCATATCCACTTTTCCAGCTTTCATTTCCCAGGGCTCCCTCTTATCTGCCTTTGGAGACAGCCCTTGTAAAAAAAAGGAAAAAGAAAAAAAAAAAAAAAGAGAAAAATCAAACCCCAGAGCACTCTCCCTGGGCTGCTTTCAAGAGAAAGGCCCCTGCCCCCCTTTCAAACCTCTTTTGAGAGAAATAGATCCCAACCCTGTGTACGCCAGAGCCCCCAGGAAAGCCTTTGAAGTAAATTAAACCAAATTAGTGTCTATGATATAGATGAGCAGAGGAGCTCCCCGCTGTGGCCCTGGCCCGGCCCTTGGCGTAATCTTTAACCCCTCTCCCTTGCTCCACTCGCCTCTAATTGACCGTGAAGCACCTGGGGGTGGTTTGGAGGGGATCCCATCTGCCCTGTGCGGGGCAGCATTCCCGACCTGGGAATGGGGAGTGTTTAATAGGCTGAGGACGCTGGGATAATGAATTACTGCCCACCTCCCTCACCTTGTGTTCAGGGTCTAATTCTTCTCTTTTTTTCTGCTCTCTTATTCCCCCTTAATGAGAGACCCCCTGAGCCCAAGGGGCCCCCCCAGCACCTCCCCAGTGCCCTGGCTGTGCTGGTGGAGGTGGAGCTGCACCTGACCCCTTCTCTGCTGAGGAGCAGGGGGTTCCTGAGCTGTGACAGCTCCAAAGGCTGGGATTTCCCAATGTCCTGAGGCTGTGACAGCCCTGCAGAGTGGACATCTCCAAAGGGTGGGCTTTCCCAATGTCCCAGCACTGTGACAGCCCTGTGAGATGAGCAGCTCCAAAGGGTGAGCTTTTCCAGCGCCCTAACCCTGTGCCAGCCCTGTGGAATGGGCTTTTCCAAAGCCCTGATGGTGTGACAGCTCTGCAGGGTGGGCTTTCTCAACACCCAACACAGCCCTCTGTGTGCCTGACCCAGCACTTGAAAGACCAGCTGCATCTGGCACGAGCTGAGCTGAGTGTGCTGGTGTTTAACTCGGCCAGAAAAGGTGGTGGGGGGTTTTCTTTGTGTGTCTGAGGGGGGATTTGAGGCTCCTTTGGCCCCTGCTTCGTGCTGGGAAAGCAGCACGTGGCCTTGCAGGCTGCAAACTGGGCAGGCCCACAGGAAGGGAACACTGATATCCTGTGGAGGGATAACTGGATATGCAAATTCTATACATACAGGGAGCTTTGCATATGCAAATAACTCACTGTTTGCAGGAGGTCACTGTATATCACAGAATCACAGAACAGTTTGGGTTGGAAGAGACCTTAAAGCTCATTCTCCTGCTATGGGTGGGGCTCCTTCCACAGGACCAGGCTGCTCCAAGCCTTGTCCAAACCTGGCTTGGACACTGAAATATGATTTATCCTTCAGCACCTGAAGGTGTCCACGCTTTAGTGCTTGGCTTGGGAACGCTGTGCCAAGTGCTGGCTCCATCACCACGAGCAGCCCTACCCAGCCGTCAGGTCCTGCTCCAAAAATGCACTGCCCTCCTGGGGTTTCCCAGAAAATCCACAGAACATTCCGAGGTGGAAGGGACCCACGAGGATCTTCAAGCCCAGCTTGAGTGAATGGCCCAGGAGGGACCAACCCCCAGCCTTGGCTCTGTTAACACCAGGTTCTGACAACTGAGCTCATCTCAGGGAGTTCCTGAGGTGCATCCCCAGCCCTGGCTGGATGTGCAGGATGAGCCTCAAGTCTGCTCTGAGCCCTGTGTGCCTGCTGGGCATGGTCTGCTGCTTCTCCAGGGACACCAAAGGATGGGTGCAGGACCAGCCCCTCCCAGGGAGAGTGGGGAGCAAATGCCAGGGCTGGGGGGCTCCTGGTTCTTTGGGCAGGATCCCTACCAGACAGGAGTTTGCATTAAATGCTTCCCACACCTCTCCCTAAGGCCTTCTTGGGTCCCCCTGAGCCACTGACAGCATTTTTGGGTTCACTAGAGGAACCTGCAGTGGGGTCACCTGCTCCTTTTCCTGAGAGCTCTCAGAGCAAACCTTGGGGACCACCCTGGGACAACTGTCCTTGTGCTGAGACATCTTCACACGCTTGCAGGAGTGCCCAAAGGGCTTTGAGCTCAGCTGATGGCACCAGCTGTGCTTCTGCTGGCAGGGAGTGACCAAATCCAGGAGGTCTGGATTTGGCCAGTGAAGGGATGGCAACCCAAGCACGAAATTTGCTCTTAATTCCAAAGGGCTGCATGACCGACCCTCCTGGTCTAGGGGAGGATGTTCCACAGCCCCACAGCAACCCCGGGGGTGTTTCCTCTGGGGCTGCTCTTGCCCAGCAGTGCACGGGGCAATGATTCCAGTCCCTGCAAGCACTCATGTGCACAGAGGTTTCACAAGGGGCTGCATATTTTATGAGCGAGGCTATAAATAAATCACGGCCAAATTAAATCATGAAGCAAAAATAAAGCCCCGTGGAGCTGACAGGCAAACAAACCAAAGCCCTGATCCCTGGGAAGTGCAGGAGGGGGCGAGTAGGTTCCTACAGCACTGGCAGCAGGCTGTCCTAGGGAGCTCCTGTGCTGGCAGAGGGTGTCTTGGAGTGGAGCTGAGCATCCAAGGCTGGGCTTGTCCCCTCTGTGGGGACACAAGGGGTGTCAGGAGGCTGACCCAGGCTCTGGGGTGGTGCAGAGGCACTGAGGTGTGAGCCACCCATTGCACTGAGCCACCTCTGCACTGAACAAGCACCCAGAGCATCCTCCTCCTCCTCTTCCTTCTCTGGGCTGGCTCGATTGCTTATGCTGTGTAAGGATTCACAGGCAGGACCAGTTTTATTTCATCACCTTTCTAGCTCTAGGCTGAGGATTCACTTCAACATAGACCAGCCCAGACTGGTGCTTTGCAGAGGTCAGCACAGCCTGTAGGATCAGCTCTTTGGGGTGCATCAGTCCATTTGCAGGGAGGATTTGTGCCCTCCTAAAGCCTGGTGCTCAGCCCTTGACAGGACTCTGAGGGGGATTTAAACACAGATTTGCTCCAGTCCTGGGCTTCCCTGAGTAATGCCTGGGAAAATCCAACAGTCCCACAGTGGGGTTTAACTCAGGGCAGAAGGAAGAGCCAATAAATCTCTATGAAAATAAAAGGTGTCATCATTAACCGAGGCTGTGCTGTGGGTGAAGCGATTACAGAGGGCAGGTGGTCCCACTGTAAGGTCACACTGGGTTATCTGATGCCCTCTGGGGCTGGGGAGCAGCCTGAGACCTTTCCCACTAAGCCTTGTAACTTCAGGCATGGTGCAAGACCTCCCCTGCATGGAAAACCTGAGTTTGTACCTAGGAAATGCAAGGAGAGGGTGTTCTTTTAGCAGCAAAAAATGAAATTCTCGTTGCTGAGGGTGGTAGGAGGAATTATTGGCTGTTATGTTTTAAGTGAATGTTTGAAGTGCTCAGAGGAAGAAAGAGACAAGAGAAGAAAGCAAAGGGCAAGAACAAGACAGACTGGCATTTTCATGTGGATTTGCAGGGTTTCCTGCTGTGCCAGGGTCACCAGGCACTCGTGCCATGGGCAGCGCTCTTGGTGGCTGAGCATCCCGCTGGTGTTTCCAAAGCACTCCCCATGCTTCCCACACCTCCTTGATCTGTGCCTTCATGCCCAAATCGGTCTCAAACCTACCTCCTACCACCAAGACCAACAGACTGAGCTCTCTCAGTCTGTCAGTAACTGAGGTGGGCAGCCAGGTGCAGGCATTCAGCCAGGACAGCGACGTTCCTCTCTGTGCTGCACCCCAAACAGGGGTCTCAGACGTGCACACAGCCATGGCTGTCCTCTGGAAAAGCAGTGCAGATTCAATGATTCCCTCCCTTTCTGAGAGCCCAAAATCTGGGATGAATCAGCTGCTGGAGGCCATGCTGCAAATGGAGTGGGACTGGCCCCAGGGCAGCACTGCCTGGACCTCAGCCCTCCCTTCCCATGCAGGGCAGGGTGCTGGGATGAGGAGCCTCGGGGGTGTCACCTCAGGGGTGTCAGAGCGTGCCCTGCAGCTGGACCAACAAATGTTAAAGGTGTTGCTCTCCTTGCAAGAAGCAGAGTGACAACAATTACAGCAAAGCTGGGCTTACCCAGGGCTATCCAGGCACTGACATCCTGGATCCTGCCCTCTCCTAACCCAGGTGAGCAGGGTGGGTGGGTACCGTGGCTGTGGCTTAGGAGGTCCAGGCTGGGATGTCACCCTCCTGCCTGCTGTGCCACGTGCTGTCACCTCAGTTTCCCAGCCCAGCAGGGCCCAGGCTGTCTCTGACTGGTGATGGTCCCATCGAAACTCCTCAATTCCAGTCAGGGATCTGGTGGCAGGAGAACATCTGGCCAGCAGGTGCCACGATGGGGGCACTTCACTGCCATGGAAACCAGGTGAGGAAGGGTGTTGGTGATGGTGGCAAACTGCAGCAGAGCAGGGAATTCAGGGGGATCAACCCTCTTCCTCATCCTTGTGTTTTTTGGGCTACAGTGTGACTATAGATAATAGATGGGGTGAGCAGGGGGTGAAGCAGGAGGGTGATTTGCCCAGGCTGGCACTGGTTTCCCATTAAACAGCTGTTGGGAGCATCCTAGTGCCCTCAGCCAGCATCCTATGGATGGGGTGATGCCTCCCCTGCTACCTCCTGGGCTGCTGGATCCCAGCAGTGCCCTCCAAAACCCCGACAGGGAAGCTGGGGCCGTGGGGAGAAAAGGCTGGGGAACCCCAAGTGCTTAAATATTCTGCTCACTCCATCTTCTGGGAGATAATACTTTTAATTTTCGTCACACAAAGAATATGTCCTGAACCAGAAGGGGTTTGCCTAATTCATCATGCTTGCTCTCCACACAATACCAGGGCTGACAAGCATAACATTTTAAAATGAGAGAAGTGGACATAATTAATGCTCATGAATTGCAAACGCTTCTTTATTAAAGGGCTTTCGCTTGCCCCTGGACCATCTGCTTCATATCACTGGGCCGGGGTCCTGGGGCTATAATAACTTGCAGCTTTAATAATTTTACCTCTTAATTAAAGCTCATCTCGAAGTGCAGGAGGACAGACATGTTTCCCAGGCCAAATCTGATTTTTAACAGAGGAAACCTTGAGGGGTGGGTAATAGAATTTGCATTTTTTTTCCTTTTGTAACATCCCTCCAATGAGGCTGAGTGAACCTGCTGCCTGGGGAGGAGCAGTGTCCTCCAAGATGTGGGATTTCTAGGGACTGGAGGTGTGAGGTCAGGACCTCTGCTCCTCCTGGGATGGCTGTGGATTCGGTGCATGGGATGCAGAGCAGTGGGATCACTGCTGCTCACCCAGCCCTGCAGGGATGCTGTGCCAGGGGAGGTTTAGCTTGGATATTGGGAAGAAATTCTTTCCAGAGAGAGGGATCAGACACTGGAATGGGCTGCCCAGGGAGGGGTGGAGTCATCATCCCTGGAGGTGTTTAAGGACAGACTGGATGTGGCATCAGTGCCATGGGCTGGGAATCACAGCAGGGTTGGATTGAGGGTTGGACTGGACGATCTCAGAGGTCTTTTCCAACCCAGTCGATTCTGTGGTTCTGTGATGTGAAAGCCCTGGATGGAGGGATTGTGTGTGATGGGAGACCCCAAGGATCAGAGTAAGACATTAGGCAAGCTCCTGCCTCAGCAATAGGAGGGCTGATGGCATTTCTGCCCTCCAAGGGGATCCCAAGGCTGTGTTCCCTGTGCTGAGTTAAATAAAGCCCAGGGCTGTGCTGGGAAGGTGGTCCCTGGATTAGCCTGGTGCCACTGGAGCCTTGGGGCACCCCATGCAGTGGACCCCAAACCTTTCCAGGGCTGCAGCAAAGCTCACACCATCCACATCTGCTGTCCCCACAGACTGGGGTGACCTTTGGGGGGGCTGTGCTCCATTTAGATGGGATGAGTTGACAGCCCATGAAATACGGTGGATTAATTCCCACTTCATTGTGCCAGACATGGGGCCGAAGGTCGAGCTCCATTAAGAAAACTAGGTCTGAATTAATGCCCTGCAATTCACACATCTCAGGCCTTCTTCTGGACAGAACACTTTATTTTCAAATGCTGCTTTAATTATTTCTGTGTTAATTGAGTGCTGTAGGACTTGATTCAGCAAAGGCACACTAAGGATGAAGAGTTTGGGTGGTGAATGACACTTTGTTTGTCCCAAGTGAAAAATCAATAAATAACCCAAGATCCAGAGAGACATCCTGATTTCTCTCTTCTCTCTCCTCTTTTTCCATTTTTCCCTTTCCCTTCCCCCTTCCCCTTGGCCCCTTTCTCTTTCCCATCCCTTCCCTTTTTCTTTTCTTTCTCTTTTCTTTTTTCTTTTCTTTTTCTTTTCTTTTTCTTTTTTCTTCTTTTTCTTTTTTCTTCTTTTTCTTTTTTCTTCATCTTTTTTCTTTTCTTTCTTCTTTTTCTTTTTTCTTTTTTCTATTTTTACTTTTTTTCTTTTTTGTTTTCTTTTCTTTTCTTTTCTTTTCTTTTTTCTTCATCTTTTTTTCTTTTTTCTTTTCTTTCTTCTTTTTCTTTTTTCTTTTTTTGCTTTTTACTTTTTTTTTCTTTTTTTTTTCTTTTTCCTTTTTTCCCCTTCCCCTTCTCCTTTCTCTTCCTTTTCTCCTTTTCCTTCTCTTTCCTTTTCCTTTTTTCCCTAGGGGCTGAAATGCTCAGAGTAAGCCACAGACAACTGATCTGCTCAACTCCATCAGCCTTAGAAAGACCCTTGGACAGACAAGGCCATGCTCAAGGTGGGGAGACAAAACTCCTGGTCCAGGCAGATGAGAAAACACCAAGTGATTGCAAATGGCCCTGGAGGAGCCTCTTCCCCAGGGGATGTCCCCTGGCTGTGCCCCCCAGAGCCAGGTTTGGGGCTCAGGGGTTCCTCCTGCCCCAAGCAGCAATTCCAGCGAGCTGGGGGTCGGCCTGGAAAGGCTGCAGGTCTAATTCCTGCACTGCCCTGTTGTGGGTTTGGTCCTGGAAGCTCTGGGCACGGGAATTTTTGGGAGCTCTTGTCCTGCCCTGCACCCCTGGAGGTCCCTGTGGTGCTGCAGCCAACACGCCCTGAGCATCTGCAGCACAGTCCAGGGACTCGAGTACCAGCTCCAGTCGTGTCTTTCCTTTATGTTCTTGGAAGTTCTGTCAAAAACCGTTTATTTTAGTCTTTGCAACAGTTCCCTTTTGTTTGTGCTTTGCTGAATGAAGCAGCTGCTTTTCAAAAACGTTTTAAAGACCAACCTTCTGGTTTTGGTTACAGCAAACAAAACAAACAGCTGCTTTTCGGTAACCAACATTTACTTTAAGAAAAATTCTTGCTTTTAATGAAAATTGGAACAAATGATTGATCACAGTTTTGTTGTTTGTTGGTTTTTCTTTTTTATCCTGCAAAAAAACTGTAATTTCCAGTGACATGTCTCCAGCCAAATTTCCATTTGGATGGAGAGTGCACAGCCAGCTCTGCCTGTCTGGGCTCACCCAGGAAATTAAGCAATGTCTGGGTTGGATTTGTGACCCTGCAGGTTGCTGGGCTCAGCAGGGTGCAAGCAATTACACAGGGGAGCCCCTGCTCCTGATGGCTCCAATTAAAAGCTCTCCAAGGAAAGCACACGTGGATGAGTAACTGTGGCACTGTGCTGAACCAGGCTGCACTTCAGAATTCCACTTATTTATTGTAATTATCTTTCCCCCCTCGAAGGGAATCCCCCTTGAAAGGGGATGGATAACTGACCTTCCTGTGCTTGGATCACTCGTTTCCATCTCCAGCAGCACAGGAGCAGGAATTCCTGGCAGCTGACATCTCCTGGAGCTCATCCATGATGGATGGAGCTGGGTGGGAAGGGCTGACCCCACAAGCTGTTGGTCAGCCTTGTTGTGTGTCTCTGAGAACCTTCAATCAGGTTCCAGGAGAAGCTTCCCCTCACACCCATCCAGTCACCTTCTGTGCTTCCCACCCTCTGTCCAAGGCCCTTCCAGCTCCCTGCTCTGAGCTGGGTCCCTTGGGCAAATCAGGGTCCCTGAGACAAAATTCCAACAAGAACATTGCTCACAGTGAACTCCAGACCATGCCCAAAGCATTTGGGTTTTTCATCTCTTTGGTGGCATCTCTACTGGGCATGGAATAAATTCCCTGTCACCCAAAACACCCCGGGCCGAACAACCCAAGGGATCTTCACTTTTTTATCTCCAGTGATTGTGTGGGACCTTTTGATCCCTGTGGGCAGAAACCCTGATAGGATGGTGGGTGACAGTCCCTTCCCTGCCCTTGCAGGGGCCAGAGGGGGATGTGGGGGCAGAGAAGAGTGGTGGGACAGAGGAACAGGCACCTTGCAGGGGATGGGGTGGAGGGTTTGGAGCTGAAATCTTGAGTCTTCCCTCTGGGACCGTGGGCATGTCCTGCTGTCCCTGAGCTGGGGACACCACAACAAGCCCAGGAGCTCTGTCACCTCAGCTCAGGCAACCAGCACTTATCCAGGAGAGGCTGGGAACTGCCTTTTGGGTTGTATTTTCCAATACCTAAGAGGGCTAAAAACGAGCTGTGTGTGTTTCTGGAAAGCTGAAGTGTCCAGGGAGTTGTTTTGGGGAGGTGAAGAAAACACTTCTTATGAGTGTTGGGTACAGGAGAAGCAGGAAAAGGCTGGAAAAAGGGCTGAAGGCTCTGCAGGGATGAACTGGGGTTAGGAGGAGAGGGGACATGTGAATATGCACTGGAGGATTCATTCCCAAAGTAGAATCAAACCCTGAATTCAACAGCAGCAAAACACCCTCAGGTAGCAAACACCCATTTCAGCAACTCCCCAAACACCCTGCAGCCCACAGGCTGCTCCCAGCAGGAGCAGCAGGAAGAGTCTCCGAATTTTCTCTTGCCAGCAGGAAGAGTCTCCAGGTTTCCCCAGGGGTCTCGGGGCCGTGGTGCAGTGGGAAGGTGCTGGGGCAGAGGCTGCAGGTCTGTCCCACACCTGCAGCACCGAGGAGACCCTGAAACCTGCCCAGAGCAGAGCCGGGAGCCTCTGATGGTCGAAGGGCTGCCACGAGAGGGGGCGTCTGTCCTTGCAGTGGAGCTCCAAGGGAGCGTTCCAAGGGATTAGTGCAGGTCCTGGGAGATGCTGCACAGCCGGAGTCCGTGTCCTGAGGAGCTGGGAGGGAATTACACACCACGACCAGCTCTGTTGCCTCTTAGCACTCTGCAAAGTCAGTCCATTCATGTGCAAAAAAATAAGTAAAAAATCCCTGCCAAGCCAAGTTTAAAACTCTAAAGAGCAGTAAAACAAAAGAAAATTCCTTTAACACCAGTGCCTGTGCTGGAGTGGTTTGTACTAAGAAATTCAGGGGCTTCTCGGTGTGGATGGTTTATTACAGTAGAAATTTGTGTATTAATGTAATTAATGCGTATTCATGTCATTTTGTCACTTGGGAACCACTGAATATACTGGGAATTCTGGAGCAGAAAGTCCTGCCGTGCCTGGAGGGGCTGTTTGCCCTGTCCTGCATCGCTCTGCTGTCGGAGCTCTGATGTTTGAGGTCGCCCAAGCACAGCCAGGACACAGCAGGCACTGCTGCTTGGGGGAGTTTGGGTTCTCTGTGCAGACCTTGGACATCACTAGAGGAATTTGAAGACCATCCTGTGCCTGTTTCTGCTGCACTCCAGCTCAACATCAATGGCCCCAAAATGGCCTTTGCTGGTTCTCACAGCCCTGTGCTGCAGAGGAGACACTGCTCTGGGGCATTCCTGGGCCTGGATCTTTATTCCATGCCCTGTATAGATTCCCTCAAAGAGCTGAAAGCCCCAAATGCTTTGGGAATGGCCTGGAGTTCATTATGTGCAATGTTCTTTCTACAAATGTGGTGGGTTTTTTTAGGAATTTCGTCTCGAGGTCCCTGTTCAGGCATTAAGAAATGGGAGCTGGAAGGACAAAGAATCCCAGAATGATTTGGGTTGAGAGGGACCTTCAAGATCATCTCATCCACCCCCTGCCATGGGCAGGGACACTTTCCACTAGCCCAGGGTGCTCCAACCTGGCTTTGGACACTTCCAGGGCTGGGGCAGCCACAGCTTCTCTGGGCAAACTGTGCCAGGGCCTCCCCACCCTCACAGACACCCAGGAGAGGATGGGAAGCAAAGAGAAATCACAGAAGGAAAATGAATCTTCCCATTTCTCTGCAAATGAGTTATTAGTCATCTTTCATTTACATATTCATTGACCATAACACACACTGTGTTTTTATTAATGTGGCAAAGAAACAATTACAGGTGAAAAATGGGTTGTCTGTTTATTTTATACAAGGATCTTGTTCCTCATTTGCATGATTTAAAAAATTATGCTCCTTCTTGCCACACACACACACACAAAGAAACTGTTTGTTGGGAGTGCATTCCACCCTGAGACCATGGAAAGGGATGCTTGGATGAGCAGCTGGGAAACAAGGAGTTGCAAGTACTCACCAGCAACAGGTATTATTTTATATTCTTATATATATATATTTCTATATGTGTTTCTATTTATATTCTTTTATTTTTGGCCAGGACTGGGTTGTACTAAGTCAATCCTGGACTGGGATGAGTGAGACCAGACTGGTGCAGGTATTTTCCATCAGATGGTGCTGCCTGATGCCTCCTGGTCGTGGGGTTTCAGAAGGTGCTTCGTGAAGGGGCTGCAAACCAGCCCAGAAGTCCTGCCTGTGCCTCTCTATTCGAGCAGTAGAAATGTGGGGAGCAGAAAGAAATAAATATTCAAAGCCCAGTTCTGAACTGATTATAAAGGGAAGCCATCCAATGGTCAGCAGCTTCTTTTATCCTCGTGGAAGTGACATGAAGTTTAGGTTTAAAATGCTTGAGGGTCTTTATCCCCAAGTCCTTCCCACTTCCTTCCTGCAGTTTTCTGATGGATATTACAGGATTTCAATACATTTTTTGGCAAGCCAGCCACGAGCCACTAGTTCAAAGGGGAAGCTTTGTTTTTCCTGCTGCTACTTCTTTGGTCCAGAAGATTGAGCTGGGCTTAAGCAAAATGATGTGGCAGAGAAAAAAATATATTGTTGATTGAAGTCTTGTATTGTGAGTTAGGGTGGGTGAGTGGTGGTGCTGGGAATGCTGTCTGGATTCTTGCTGACACTAGACACTGAATCTGGTTTGGGAAGGGCCCTTCTCATCCCCACCCTCAGCTGATCACACTGGCAGGTGAAATAAGGGTTGTTTGCCTTTTCTGCAGCCAGGGCAGCAACCCAGTTTTGAGGATTGAACTTCCCACACAGGGACTCTCCAGCTCAGCAAATTCCCATCCTGGTGATGACTGGGAGCCAAGGGCTGTCCAGGAGAGGCAGGGCTGTATTTGTTTTCCATTTGGAAGAGTCAGTCCAGTGTATTCATTCTCATTATTAACGATGTTTTTGATAGATTTCTGTTTCTCCACTTTCTGGCCTGCGTTTCTTTCCTTTTTATTTAACCATTATTCCTCCTTAGAAATGCTTGCCTGTCTTTGCTGTTAACGTGCCCTGGAACTGTGCTACAAGTAGGGTGCACAGCCCAGTTTCTCTTCCCAGTGTGACAAGGTGTACACAAACCAGATGATCAGAGGTCCTAAAAAATCTTCTGTAGTAAGTAAATTAAAAGAAATCCAGGGAGTGCTGGAGATGGAAAGCATCCCATGGATTGCTCCAGGATCCCCAGCACAGCTGAGAACTCCTGGAACATCAGCAGGGCTGTATCACATGAGCATCAGTTCCTCTTTCAGGGGGATATATATCTTATACAGCTGTATCAAAGCTGTGCTTGATCACAAGGCTTTGCTTTAATTAATTCTAGCAAAGCTGTTTCCCTGCAGTTTGGACCAGCCCATGCCAACACTGCACTGAGGATAAAACAGGAATATCACCCAGTGCTCTGTGGTGTCTGCTAAAAATTGGTGGGTATTGCTATTTTTTATTTTCTAAAGAGGAAACTGAGGCATGGGGAAGACTTTGGATGCCTCTGAGTAGCCTGGAAGAGTAAGTGTGCTCCTCTCCCTGCTTTCTGTCCCACCTTGTCCCATCCCTGGAAGTGTCCAAGGCCAGCTTGGATGGGGCTTGGAGCAACCTGGGCTAGTGGAAGGTGTCCCTGCCCATGGCAGGAGGTGGAATGAGGTGGTCTCAAAGGTCCCTTCCAGCCCAAACCATTGTGGGATTCTGTCTTGATGGCATAAATTACCCGGGGCAGGATGAATCCCAGCATGGCTGTGCTTCCCTTGGCTGCACCAAACTGGTCTCACCACAGACAAGGGGGTTGCTGGGACTGACCCCGAGGGGTTTTCAGGACTTGCTTGCTCTGCCTTTATTCCAGCTAATCCATCAATAATCACGACAGGAGACGATTCTACCTTCTTTATAAAGTTTGAGCAGCTGCTACCATCCCATCCCTGGGCTGCCTGAGCTCCAAACCTGCCCCTGAGCCTCCCACCTTTTCTCCTTCCCCCTTCAAAGGACCATCTCTGGCTCAGGACCAGCAAACTGCACTCCCATGGGGGAGGTCATGGGCTCCCAGCTCAGGCCCCAGCCCTGCAGAGCCTTGCAGAGGCAATGCCTTTAAAATAAAGCTGGAAGGAACGTGCCTCTGTCGGATTTGCTGCCCGAGTCATTCACAGTGAAGCCGGAGATTTATCAGCAGTGAAGTCGGCGGAGCCACTTTTCATCAGCTCCACTTCTGCGTCATAATCAGCCCTGGTTAAGCCAAGCCATCTCCCCCAGACCATTGCAACCAAGCACTTCTTCCCTCCTTTGTTTCCAGCAGTGCTTTTTCTTCTCTCCTGAGCCCTTAAACAACCTTGACTGCGACGAGCAGAAAACTCCATCGGCTCAAATGAAAATGTTGATGCTCCCGCGTCACTTTGTGGCACATCTGGGGTCCCCTGGGCCCACAGCCCAGCCCTGCCCAGCCCTCCAGGCCAAGAAAAGCAGGAGGAAGAAAAATAAAAGTGATGACAGTTGGGCTCTAGGAAATGAGTCTTGGTCTGAAACAAGCTGGGAAAAGCATCTTGTGCCCACTGACAGACGGAGCTGGAGCGACGGGGAGAGAGGGAACGTGCAGCGTTCACACCGGCAGGGCAAAGGGCTGCAACGTGAGCAGCACCTCCAGTAGAGGCAGATTTCCTGCCTCATAATGCTCCAGGAAATATCTGGGCATTTGCTGATCAGCCTGTGTGTGAAGCAGGAGGAGGGAGACTGGGAATCAGGCTGGAATTCAGCAGGAGCTGCTCCAGCCCTGTTTGCTGGGCACAGCTCCTACCTGTGTGTGTGCTGGGGCTTTGGCTTTGGTCACAGAATCCCAGGATATCCTGAGCTGGAAGGGACCCACAAGGATCATCCAGTCCAACCCTCATCCCATCCCCAAGAGTCCCCCCCTGTGCCCCAGAGGATCATCCAAACCCTCCTGCAGCTCTGGCAGCCTTGGGGCTGTGCCCACTGCCCTGGGGAGCCTGTTCAGTGCCCAACCAGCCTCTGGGGGAAGAACCTTTTGCTGAGATCCACCCTGAGCCTGCCCTGACACAGCTCCAGCCATTCCCTGGGGGCTGTCAGTGGTACCTCAGGTCTCTCTTGTATTTTAGCCAACGTGTTTCAGCTTGAGCTGTCTTGGCCTAGAACCCACTGTGACCAAGGGATGTGCTTTGGGCCTGTGCTGGAGTTCAGCTGCCTCTAGAGGGGCTGAAATGTGCAGTTCACAGGGACTTCCATTCACTGCTGAGGGACTCAGGGTGCAAGGACAGACTCCTCCTGAAGGCAGGAGAAGTTTGACTCCATTTCCTCTGCAATGAACAGTTAACTTGAGTCCGAACAGCACAGTCAGGTTTTTATTGTCCTCCAATGCCACCAAGCAATTCTCTGGGCTGCTTTTCCCAGCCTTTTTAGCTGTTGGCTTTCCCCTCCTTCCTGCACCCCACGAGTCTCTGGGTGGTTTTTGCACACTTGGCTGTGGCTCAGATCCCCGTGGCCCTCTCCCTTCCTCAGCCTTGGGGGCTCCAGCACGAGCACTGGGTTCTGGTTAATTTTTGCTCCACCAAAAACTTGGAAAACCTCTCTGGCAATGTCGGAAATCTCCCACAGTTGGTGTTTATTAAGGCTTTTGCTGCCTGTAAGAAATGTGAAAGCCAATCCAAGTGATTGATAGGTCTGATCTGCTTTACTCCGTGTTTTCTTGGCCAGGTTGAGATTTGGCTTGAACAGGGAGATCTGGAATTCTCTTTTGAGCAGGAGCATGGTCAGCCACAGCTTCTGGCTGAGGTGGGAGCAGAGATGAAATAAAGGCACAGCATCACCAGGCTGTGGGAACCAGGTGACTTCTGCCCCCTGAGCCCCTGCCTGTCCCACTTGCACCGTGGTGGCTTCCAGGGACACTTCCAAAGCCGTGGTCAGCAGCAGCAATGAGTTACTTAGGGTTGAGTCCTTGCACCATCTACATCTGCCCCTCATTTTTTGGGAACAAGCCGTAACTCATCCCTTCAAAGCAAAGCCAAGCTGCCAAGCCCCACTGCAGCTCCTCGTGTCCACTAAGTCTGGAGGGGGTTCTGGGTCTGCTGCTGTACCCCCTCCAAATCCTTTTGATCACAGCTGCCCTTCCCACAGATCTGGCACAGCAAACACACAGCCTCAGCCCACACCTGTTAAAGGCATTTTGTGGGATGTGTCAGAGCTCCCTGCAGCCCTGGACCTGCAGGGATCCAAGGGGCATCTTTCAACCAAAAAATCTCAGCACTTTCCCCCTGCAGGCAAACAGCCCAGGGAGGGGTGCAATGTGGGAGCAGGCAGAGGCTGTGGATGGCAGCAAAGAGATGCTGAATCACAGGGCACCCCTTCCCAGGGCTGGGGAATGGCAGAGCTTTGCTGGGAAGGTGGCAAAGTGCTGGCACATGGAAGAGTCTGGACATGCTGGGCTGTGCCAGGGCACAAATGCCACGTGGAAACCAAGCTGCAGAACCACTTCTTCAGAGAGACTTGGAATCTTGTAATCAAGGAGAGGAACTGTCCAACCATGGTGGCAAGACTGATGCTGTACAGCACAGTGACCTGGGTTTGGGCTCCTGTTCCCATCCTCTCTCTGTAGGTAAATATATTCCCTGGCTTTTTTCTGCCTCAAATCAGGCCTTTTCAAATATGATTCTCCTGCTTGTATGAGAGTTTATGAGCAGGGTGTGAGCACTGCCCCTGGGGTGACTCACTGACACTCCCCTGCTGCTCCAGGGCTGGTGTCTGTGGGGCAGCAGGTCCCAGATTTTCTGTCGAGGGGACTCAAGAGGGAGTTTCAGGTGACATCTCCATGTGTCTGCAGAAACAGCCTGGGAACAGGCACTGACAACCAGCCACATCTGTCATTACAGTACTGAGGGCAGGGCAAGGCTGCAAAGTCTTTGTGATGAACCTTCTCTTGAGACCAGGTGGGAAAATCAGGGCTTGGGTTGGGAGGCTCCTCTATAAATCCCAGCAAACCTGGGGGAAGGTCTCTGTCTCCCTGTTCACCAGACCATGCTGCTCCCCTGGCACTCCTCAGGGTGGTTCTGCCTCTGGGGAAGAGGCAAAACTGTGACTTTTAAAATCAGGAGCAGAGGGAAACGCTCACATTTTCCCACATGCTGGAGCCAAGGAGCTGTTAAGCTGTGAGGTCATGGTCAAAAGAGGATGGTTGTCCCATGAGCTCATTCCCAGACGGGTTGGTGAGGAGCAGGTGGCTCCATCTGACAGCAGAGAAGTGGATGGGCTCAGGCTGTGCTTCCCCAGCCCACCAGAGACCCACGGAGCAGAACGTCCCACGTGGAAGATTTTCCACTAAAATAATATTTATTTTTTCTTCAATAAGGAAGTAATTATCAGCAAAATGGGAAGCTTATGGTTGGAAACAGTTATTTGTTGGTTTCTTGTTTTTTTTCTCCCCCCCAAAAAAAATTTAAAATGGAAAATGGGAGTGTTCAAACAAACACCTGAAAGCAAGACACAGCTAAAGCAGCGTGGAGGTGGAATTAAACAAGTGCAATCACACCGGTCCATTACTCCTTGACAGGAGAGATAAATGGTTGCTGAGCATCTTGAGGGGAGGTTGAGCTCTGTAAAACAACTTGCCTGAAACAATGAGATCATGTATCTGTCAGCACGGGCTCCGTGTCCAACCTCCACACATTTGTGTTCGTGCTGACAGCACGTCCTGGACGTGGAGCCACTGGAGACACATCCCTGGGGAGGCAGAGCTGCACACCCTGGCAGGTTTTGCTCTCAGACTCCACCAGCACTCATTGCTTGCGTGGCTGTGTTGCCTAAAACCAAAGAAATAATTTTCTGGGCAATGTTGGGATAGAAAGGTTAAAAAAAATAGCTCTAACTAATCTAACTATTGCCTCAGGAGGATACACCCAGCCTGAAAATTGTCCATCCCTCAGGTCTTCCCACAGGCAACACCTCCCAGAACTGGCTTGGTGGCCCCAAGACCCCGTATCTTCCCCCCATGAAAGTCTTCCTCCCACCAAACCCGAGCCAACCAGCAGCATCTCTCACCTGCTGGGAGTTATTTGTACAGGGGAAAACTGGTGCTGGTGCTGCCCCACGGCCTGCTCCTGAATATCAGTGGTGGGAACAAAGAAATGAAAGCCAGTCCATCCCCAAGACAGGCAGATTTCTGCAAGGGCTGGGCACTGCAGTGTGGGATTTCAACAAAAGGACTTTCCTGCCTCAACAGCTGAACAAAACATCACAGTCTGGGGTTCTTCCTTTAGTGCCATGAGCAGATAATAAGAGAAAAATAAGAGAAAAATAAGAGGTGCACACAGCTGGGGTGGCAGGTTTTTATATGATGGATGCTGTGATGCCCTGGGATTGTTTCCACAGGCTCCAGGTGATCAGGATGTGTCAGATGGCTCTGAGGACGTGGCTCAGCTCAGCTTTGGGCTTCCATCAAACCTGGCCTTGGACACTTGCAGGGACGGGGCAGCCACTGCTTCTCTGGGCAACCTGTGCCAGGGCCTGCCCTACCCTCTGAGTAAAGAACACCTTCCTCCCATCTGATCTAAATCTTAAACAGTTAAACAGCTTCTCTCCAGGCTGGAACAAGGCTGGGAGAAGGGCTCTGATGGGCTGCCCTCCCCTCCACGGCTGCTGGTCACCCCTGGGGACACCAGTGTGTCACTGTGGCCCCTGTGAGGCACGTGTAGCACCTTGGGACCTGTTGAAGAGAGGAATTTAAATCTTCATTATTAAAAGCTGGGGATGCAATTTGGGAAACAGCCTCGTAATTTACTCCCAAACATTACTTGGCACGTTTGGCTGCTCCGTGACAAAGGGAGCTGCTGGGGATACAATGCTGTACCTCTCTCCTTGCTCCTCCCACCATCTGCTTGCAATATTCGTGCCTGAGCACATAAAAAAAAACGTTAACATCCCTAAGAACTGGCCCATCTCATCAAGCTAAATATGAACCATGTCAGAGCAATTACAGGAGAACTGGGCAAAAATTGCTTAAACATCCAGCCCTCATCATTAATAGCTTGTTATTGGCACGACTGATGTGCATTACTATCCCATACTGCACTGATCCAGTACATAAATGTTTTCTTTAGCATATTTTTAATGTTGCTAATTTATCTGTTACTGTCACACTGGGGCTGTTAGCTTTGAACAAATGGCTGTTATTAATCACTGGAGAGCTATTAGACACCACAGCCCCGGTGTTAAATCAGCTCAGGAGTGGCACTTGTAGGAATATTCAAACAGAAATCTCGAGTTGCCTCGGCGCTGGTCGTGTGGTTGACGCCTCTGGGGTGGGAGCCGTGGAGTGCCCAGCCTGCCCAGTGGAAATTCCTTTCTCTGAAGAGTAATTTCAGTTTAAGACCTTATTTATTAGGAAGTTGCTTTGGGGCGGAAAGAAAAGGAAAAAAAAAAAAAAGGTGGAGGGAAACACTTTCAAGGGTGTGAGTTCAGCAGGGTGGGGTTTCACCCTGAGGGTGCTTTTCTGTTCTGGGTTCTCTGAGCAACAAAGGGTTTGTGTTCCTTCTGTTCCCCTGTTAACCTGCTGCTGCTCAGGGAGGACAAGATCCACAGGATCCCCTACCTCAGGGATGAGGAGAGCATTAATTCTTTGTGCTAAGCTTTCTTGGGAGGCTGTGCCACTCTGCCCATCCCTTCTGGGCACAGGCAATTCCTGGGATGTTTGTGGGATGGGCAGAGTGAAGATCTTAGTGCAGTTCAGGCTGTAGGAGAATTTGGCTCAGGCTCTTCCTGTTTTTAACTTTATTTTCATCAGGAAAAGCTGAGCTACAGTTACATCAACATTTTAAACAGCACTAAGCTGGTATCAAACCCAGATGTGTCCCTTTCAGTCCCACATGAGCAGGACATCTCTGTTTTTCCAGATAGGTTCTGTTTGGGATGATGGCAAAAAATAGAATCACAGAGGGTTTGGGTTGGAAGACACCTTAAAGCTCATCCAGTCCCACCCCTGCCATGGGCAGGGACACCTTCCATGAGCCCAGGTTGCTCCAAGCCCTGTCCAACCTGGCCTTGGACACTTCCAGGGATGGGGCAGCCACAGCTTCTCTGGGCAACCTGTGCCAGGGCCTGCCCAACCTCACAGCCAAGAATTTCTTCCCAATATCCAACCTAAATCTCTCCTCCTCTCCTAAATAATAATAATTTAGGTCAGACCTACCTACTCAATAGCCTGGTAAGCAGCACTCTAATCCTGGTACTTCCAGGGCTGAATGGAGATGAAAGAAAGATGGAGCTGAAGGGAGGGAAGGAAACCTCAACAAGAGCTCTTTCAAAGGGGAGATGTTTTACACAAATCATTTCAGGGATTAATGAACTTGTGTTTTCCAGCAAGACACTGATTCATGAGAAAGCTTTGATTCATGGGACCTGCTGGACTCATAGATCCATTAAATATATGGACTTGCTGGCTGCTGTAACCAAGCTGCCAGAAAGCAGCCCTGAGTGGGAGGTGCCTGGTGGTCACCTATGGCGCTCCACAAATGTTTCTTCAACCGAAAACAAATGTAATTTGGAACAGTTTTATGGCTGTTCTGGAAGGGCTGCTGTAATTTGTATTTTCTCCATCATTTTCTGAGTCACCTCCTGTTCGAAAGAGCAAACCTCAGTAGCAGAGTGGTCTCGTCATTAGTCTTCTGTTGGACTTCAAAGGGAAGACCTGGGGAGGATTTTTGGGTCCCATGAAAATGTTTTAGCTCAGATTTTGTACTGACAATCCACAAATCTGCTGTAACTTTACAGCTTTCTGTGTTTTCCCCTCAGAATGGCTCTTTACAGGTACTTTTGGGGAGCATTGCGTGGATTATCCAGGGAAATACCTCGAAGGGCTCGGAATAAATGGCAGCTCCATGTTTAAAACTGCACCACAGTGCACCAGTCACAAGGGGATGCTGCTCAACTGTGTTGGAAAAGGGACTTTCCTGTTCTTTTTGCACTTCCTGCAGTGCCTTTTCATACCTCGAAAGTGTGTGAGTTGCAGAAGGTGGGCAGGCCCCTCTTCCCAAACTGGCCAAGCATTCTCAGTGCACATCATTAATGCTGAGCAATCAACTGCACAGTGGTGGAGGTCATGGCTTTGTGTCCCCACTGACTTCTACACATTTACCTTGTGTTTTTGTCCCTGATTGGAGACCTCACAGCTGGGTTCTCAGATTCAGGACAAACCTAATTGGGTGCCTTCTTCAAAAACCTGCAAGTGCAAGGCCAGAGCAGCCCCCAGGGGTGACCCAGCCTGACCTGCTGCATAATTCACGGCTCAGGCTCCCACCAACCCTTGCTGTGTTGAGGTGCTCGTGTGGGACTGAGCACACCAGCCAGGGCTTCTGAATCTGCACTGCTTCAGCCAGGATTTCTGAATTTGCACTTCTGCCCAGGCTGTTTTGTGTAACTTCTGGGGGAGAGCCACTAAACCTTTGCTGTGTCTTTGCCTCTCGGTATCAGGGCTTTCTCTGGAGGTTTTGGGGTCACTCCTCTGGTGGATAAGCTCAGTAAATGGAGCATCCTAAAGCTCTCACTGCTGGGCCTTTGCTGTCATCACTGTTTCACATCACAGAGCTCCCCACACCAGACAGCTGCCTACCAAATCCTCCTCTGGCCATGCAATTAGTGGAAGGTGGCAGAGGGTGTGAGGTTTTTTTTCCCCTCCCTTAATGCACAGCACTGTCTTCTCCCCTTGAGAAATTAATTCTGTGTTGGTTCCAAATGGGTGGCCCCAAAGATTGCAACCCTTCACTAAACAAGGTCCCCTGGGGTTCCCCAGCCATCAAACCTTTTTCCAGGCTGCTACAAGCTTGGTCTTAGAGCAGCAAAGGCACAGGGATGATCTCCCTCCCTGATGGGTTTGCTGCCAGTTCTAACCTTGCCTGGGCATCAGAAGGGAGAGTGATGTATCAGTTCTTCTAAAAAACTCACTGAATTCACACTGAGACTGTCCCAAAAGAATAATCAGTTGAACTCATAGCCCCTGGGTGCTCCCCTGGGACCAGCTGCTCCCCAGCACCTTCAGATTTGGGACCAGTGTCAACGTAAGGGAGTTTTTCCAGCGGGGAAATTTTCCTGTTTTCCAGTGGAGTCTTCCATTCTTTCTCTCTTAGGACACATTTCTGGCAGCTTGCACTGAAGATCCCCAAGTGATCTTGTGTGGCTGATGAGATGTGGAGTTCAGGCAGGTAAAATCCAGGCAGAACACTTCAACTGCCTCATTCCTTTACGCTCTTTCCTGACTCGTAATGGAAACCTAAAGCCTGCCTTTGTTTCTCAGCTCAGATCTAAACAGTAGCTGCTATAACTTATTAGGCTGGAACACGAACTCTGTATGAAAGATGAAGGGGGAATGTGATGTATTTGCAAAAGGATCTTAGTGGGTCCTAACTTAAAAGCATCTGTATAAATTCATTGCAAGTAATATGCTCCTAATTATTCATTTTCCTTGGCACCGATTAAAGAGCCAAGTAACGGCTTCTGTCTCTTTATATTTAGTCTATTATTGTTTGAGAAAGGCCAGGGGGACTCCAGCACTGTGCAGAAATTATATTCCCCCTCATATATACACATCCATATTACCAGCAGCCATAGGGAAGGGGGATATAATCACCAGCAGCTGAGAGACAATGACATTTTTATTGACCTCCTGGCAAATCTGCGGTGGGAGAGAGCCTGACAACTCTTTGGCTGTCACCCACATTCCTGCACAAGCTCTGGTGGGGAGCTGGGGAGAGCTTGGAGTCACTCCCCTCCTCAGGAATCAGCTCGTGTTGGCCAAACAGCAGCTGCCTCCGTGGGCTGAGGAGCCTGGAGGGACAGAGCAGGGCAGCTGCAGGGGCAGGAGAGGCCTGGCTGTGTCAGAGCTTGTTTGGAGGAGACATGAAGTCATTGTCTGCCTTTTTGTAGAAGACAACCTCAGGATCCTCCCAGGCAGGCACGCTGGCCTCAGTGGTCTCCATCAACCCCATGTCCTCAGGCAGGGAAAGGCTCCTGCTGACCTGGGAGCAAGAGCACAGGCATGACCTGCTGCACAGGTCCAGGATGGAGATGATAACAAGCTTGGGTCTTCACCAAAGAGGGAACAGTCATGGCAGTTTAGCTGGTCTTGCAAAACTTGAGCAGATTTTTATCATAGAATCAGAGAATGGTTTGGTATAAAAGGTACCTGAAAGGTCACCTCGTTCTACCCCCTGCCATGGGCAGGGACACCTTCCACCAGCCCAGGTTGCTCCAAGTCCCGTCCAACCTGGCCTTGGACACTTCCAGGGATCCAGGGGCAGCCACAGCTTCTCTGGGCAACCTGTGCCAGGGCCTCCCCACCCTCCCAGCCAAGAATTTCTTCCCAATATATAATCTAAATCTACCCTCCTTGAGATTAAAGCCATTGTCCTTGTCCCAACTCCCTCTCCAGCTCTCTTCGAGCCTTTTTAGGCACTGGAAGGGGGTCTGAGGTCACCCCAGAGCCTTCTCTTCTCCAGGCTGAACATCCCCAGCTTTCTCCACCTGTTTTTCAAGGTCTTTTGCTTGAATAGCAGAAGAGACCTGGGCTTGAGCACATGGGGCACCTTCAGGGGTCTGAGGGGATGAATTCAGCTCTCCCTTGCCTGGTTGGGTCTGTGGGTTTGATCCAAGATCTCTCAGCACTGCACTGACTGCAGTCAGTGCTGCAAATACTCCCCCCCAGCTCTTCCAGGTGACCTTTACGTGATGTTGATTATTTTCCTTTAGGCCTGGCAGCAGCAGAGTCAGGAGCTTTGTCTCTGTGCTGAGAATCCCCAAAGCACCCTCCCGTGTTCAGCAATCCTGCCCAGGGGTCCAAGCACTGGCAGTAGGGGGGTCTTTGCTTCCAATCTCCTGGACACAACCCCCCTCAAGCCCATCTCCATGTCCTGTCAAGGCTACTCACCTGAAAGACCCTCTGTTATCCTGCTTTTTGCTCTGAACAAAGCCATGCTTGCAAACTTCTGCCTCCTCCAGTGGCCCAGGGTGTTTGGGAAGGGTCTGCTCCGTGCTTGCTGCTGTCCCCTGCAAATAATAAATATTAAAGCCTTTGCAGTCTCAGGCAGATCCAGCTTAATTCAGAATAGATGAGATGAAGACGATTTCTGAGGGGGAAAAAGTGGATAAATGGCAAATAAAATTTGTGGAGATTTGTCTAAACGTTAGAGACCAAATATTTCTGGGTTTTGGCAGCTGACAAGTTAAACATTTCAAGCAGTTCTTTGGCAATTCAAATAGAGGAGAATTAGCTGCATGGTCAGAACTAATGGGGTTTACTGTGTTCTCCCTTTGACTGCTTGGCATGTTTCATTTTTCAGCTGTCAAAGTCCTGGAAGGTTCGTGCTTTGACAGAAAACCCTCAGAATATCAGCAGGATGAGCATTTCCATTTGCTCAAATGAGTCTGGTTTAAAAATGGCTTGAATGGAGGGTTTTAATGGTCTCCAGCTGATGGGCCATTGCTTCAGGTCCTGAATTCTCTCAATCCCATGCCTTTTTCCCCCCAGAGCAGCTCGTGTACCTCACCCAGCTCAGGTTGTGTTTAAACCTCCCCTGAACACAGGCAAGTTTTGCCAGTTTAAGGGTGTTGGGTTTTGGATATGTTTTCATTTTTTTTAGGAGCCTTAAATGCAGCCAAACAATTTAACACTGGCACTATTTTTTTTTTCCAGCCAACATGTAGGAATTCTGGGGCATTTAATATTCTCACTTAATAATATTTGGTGTGAGCAGAGTCCTGGTGTCTGACAGCTCTGTTTACCCTCTGCAAAATCCGAGGGAAGGTGTGAGAGCAACACCTTTGGGGCTGAAAAAAAACCACTTTGCAGAAAAGACACCCAGGCATGGGCAGTGCTGAGGAGCCCCTGGCCTTGCAGAGGTGCCAACATATAAAATCCATGTCCTATTGAATATTTTAATTAAAGAAATGAATTTTCCCAGGATTCTGAGCCCTAAGACTCGGACATCAAGCCCTCCCCAAGTACCTCTGTGTGTGCCAAGCTCTGATCCCAACATCCTCCCACCCCTTCTTCCAGCCTTATCTTCCTTTTGTCCTCAGGCCTTTGTCCTCTTGGCTCTTGGCATCCTCCCTTTTCCCACTGTGCCATTACCTTCCCAAACCTTCCCTTCACTTCCCAAACCTTCCCAAACCTTCCCTTCCACCCATCCAAGGAGGTCAAGAAGATTCTTTGAAACACCATCATTCCAGGAATATTTCCCTCTCCCTTGCACAGAAATATTTGATGAGTGCAAGAATAGTTTTTAAGCCATCCAAGACACTTTTCTGCTGGAATTAGCTCTTTTTCAAAGCAGTAATAATAATTACCATTATTACAATTTCTCCCACATAATTTCCAGCTTTGATAATTGCATATTAGCTGGAATGAGATTCCCTCAGCACAGTGAAAGGCAAAGCAAAATTAACTGAGCCCTCCCCTCCTGGAACTGTTTTCCCTCTGCTCTGCCCAGTGCTCCAGAATCTGAGGAGCTGCAGCTTCCCTGAAATGAGTAAGAGGACTTTTTCTTAATTAGGCTTTTGCTTGTGAGCTAAATTGTGGTTCTAATCTGCTTTATTCCTGCTCTAACCCTGGGCCAAACTGCAGGAATGGCTTTTTAATTCTCCAATATTCGTATGGTTAATTTGGGGGTTTGACTCTGGCTGACACACTTTGATTTGCTGCTGGGAAACTCAAACTCAAGTATTTTGGTTTGAATCATTCTGACACTAAATCTTCTCCCCATGGAGTGTCCAACCTGGCCTTGGACACTTCCAGGGATGGAGCAGCCACAGCTTCTCTGGGCAACCTGTGCCAGGGCCTGCCCACCCTCACAGGGAAGAAGTTCTTCCTAATATTTGATCTGAATCCTTCTTCTTGTAAAGCTTAAAACCAAATATCTGTAAAGATTTACCAAAAAACTGGAATCCTTTTCGCCTCCTTAATTGCCACATCACCCCCAAAGTCCTTCTACTTTTTACCCTGGGAAAAAGTGGGTGAGAGAAACCCTGAGGAGAAAAGAAGTGATGATGATGATGATGATGGTGATGGTGATGATGACTGTGAAATATAAGGTTGGATGAAATCCAATAAATCATCCTGATGCAACACAACTTTCACCTGCCCGATCTACAGCGGGTGTGGTTGAGCTGAAGGCAGAAGGAATCAGAACAGAAACAGCAACAGGAGACACAGCCAGGTCCAGGGTAAGGACAGGCTGTCTGAGCAGGGAACACTCGGGGCTTCCAGAGGTGTGGTTTGTATTGCAAAAGTGGGATGGATTCCCAAAGGTAACAGTGCAATAAAACCAGCCTGGGATGAAAGGAATAGAGGTCAGAAATGAGCATAATACAGATCTGTAGAAATGAGCCTACATGTACATCATTTATAGGGAATAAATTCCTTTCTGTGTCTGCGTGGTTTCTGAAGGCTATTTTACAGATTTCCCTAGCAGGGATGTAATTCTCTTTTTTTAACTCCCACTCTTTAGGATGTCCTAATCCTTGGGCTGGTGATTATTCTCTCCAAGTTCTTTTTCAAAGGAGACAGAAAATTTCTTTTGGGGCCTTTTTAATAAAGTGCCATTGGCATTCCATGACTCCCAGTGTTTCATAAGGTATGAAATGAAAGCATTTCAGAGATTCCCAGTCAGTGGGGCCAGCAGGAAAGTGAAATTTTATTTTAAATCCGTTTGTAAAGCCTGCCTATTTATCATTGATTTCTGGCATGTACTATGACCACTGTCCTGCCTTTTCCCCATGCACAGTGCCCCTGTTCTGCAGGAGTGGCAGGGCTCTGGGTGGATAATGGCCACATTCACCGGTGCATTTTTCCAGCAGATCTGACAGCCAATCCGAGCAATGACGTCGCTGTGAGACCCCTCAGATAAGTGGAAAGGAAGAAAAAGAGAAGGGGAAATCTCACCAAGCCCAGGGGAGCTTTCCCCTGCCTGGATTTCTTCAGGAGGCACAGGGCAGGTCATGGCATTGCTCAGGAACGCTGGGAAGGAGCAAACAAAGCCTTGATTTTACATGGTGTGTGATGCCTGGGGACAGCAGGGTGGTTTTGGTTTAACTGTTGTAGCTGCAAGGGTTGGAGATTTTGGGCTCAGTCATTGAGAGCTCAGTGGTTTGGAGGCAGCCAGCTGAGAATTCCCAGTACAGATGGGGTAGCCCCCTTGGGAGACCTCCCTGCAACCTCCAGAATCATGGAATGGTTTGGGTTGGAAGGGACATTAAAGCTCATCCAGCCCAACCCCCTGCCACGGGCAGGGACACCTTCCACCAGCCCAGGTTGATCCAAGTCCTGTCCAACCTGGCCTTGGACACTTCCAGGGATGGGGCAGCCACAGCTTCTCTGGGCAACCTGTGCCAGGGCCTGCCCACCCTCACAGAGAGGGATTTCTTCCCAGTATCTAATCTAAATTCTCCCTCTTTCAATTTGAGCCCTTATTCCTTTTGCTGTCACTCCAGTCCCTCAGGAAGGGTCCCTCTTACGCTTCCTTGTTGGCCCCTTCAGATCCTGGAAGGTGCTGTGAGGTCTCCACACAACCTTCTCTTTTCAGTGGTGGCTGAGCTGCCTGGTGGGACATCCTTAGTCCCCATTTCCACCCCAGTGCAAGAGTGCCTGGACATGACCTGTGGGGATGTGTAATAAAGCAAATCAGAGCCCTCCCCATCCCAGGAGCTCTGGTTTGGAGGAGGAATTGGCAGTGCTGGGTTAAAGGTTGGACTTCAGGATCTTAACAGTCTTTTCCAACTTAAATTCCATGCTTCTGGGAAGAGAATGGGTGAGGAAGACTCATGGAGCTGAACTGCTGGCTGGGGTGGCCTCAACATCCTCAGCTCTGCGGGTGACAAGCCATGTGAAGTGTGGGCACAACTCAGCTCTGGAGAGGGCTGAGATCTTCCTGTGGGCTCCACCACAGAGGCAGATCCTCTAGGTTTGTACTTTTATTCAGATCTGAGCTGCAAGATGCCAAAAAACCTCATGTGAGGCACCCTGGGTGCCTCCTTTGCTCCTCCCTCCCTCCTCTGCTGGGTGCACAATGATCCGTGGACTTTCTGGAAACAGGAGCCAGAAATATCAGTGATATGAAGGATATCTCCACATGGCAGCTCCCTGGTGCTTCCCAGGGTGTGAGTGAAAGTATCATCAGAGGGAACAGAGGGAATTCATGATGTCAGCCCATAAATCTCCTGTCTCTTTTCCATCTTCAGCTGAAGGCAGAGAATCAGTTTCCGATAACATCTCCAAATTGCTGGGAGCAATTTTGCAGCTTGTGTTAATTGCAATCTTCTGTTGAATGCCTCTGAGCTCTTAATAACTTTGTAATTAAAGTGCAATTAACAAATTATCTTGTATATGTCAAATGGAATGCTAATGTTGTTGTTAATGAGGAGATAATTAGCTGGTGTCATGGAGAGACTCATGGGGCATTCAGAACCCTTTTGGCTCACGTGGGAGGTTAATGGGGTTTGCTGGGAGTGAATGAATGAATGAATTGTCCCTCCATGGCACGTGGTGGAGCAGCTGGAGATATCCAGGTAAGAGATCCCCACAGCCAGGGAACAGGGGTTCCCATGCAGTCACTTCCCAGGAAGCTGGCCAGGAGGTTTTCTGCAGCACGACTGGAGCACTCTTTAAAACACACAGCCAGGCTTTGGGAAGGGCTTAACAGGTGATGAAACCACTCAGCACCAGCCAGGCCTGGAGGCAACATTCCCCACTCCAAAAAAACCCTGTGTGTTTCACCCCAGTCCCACTGGATGGGATGCAAATCCCAGGACACCTCTGCCTGCCCCATCTCTGCTGACACAGTTTCCCTCTCCAGCTGCTGCCACACTCTGTGTCTGCACCGTGGCAAAAATGTCCATATTTGTTAAAAGTGGCTCTGGGAGTCAATCCCAAATGGAATTCCCTCACACACCTGGGAAAGCACAAGCAAGCTTTGGCAGAAAAGGGTGTGATGTGGAACAGGAGGGCAGAAATGCTCCTGACTCACCTGTAAGAAATGTTCCTGCCGTGCTGGTGGGTGTCAGTGAGGGGAGCTGTGGGGTGGCACCTGAGGGGACACAGGAGAAGCCAGGGGACAGTGTGGTAGGACAGAAATTGCCCATATAGCACATGTGGCTGCCCAGGCTTTTACAGCTTCTCCAGCTCCTGATCTCTGTGCTCACATTTGCCATGAGCTGATGAGTCTTGAGAGTTGGATCCATCAGGTCCAAACACCCACAGGAGAGGACTGAGACCCAGACTGCAGGATGTGGCTGGCTCCTCACAATCAGATGGTCCCCCAAAAATACTGTCAAAGAGAAGTGAGGCCCCACAACTGATGTGCTGGTGTTTCTGCATCTCCTTTTGGATTATTTTCCATTTAGACTGACCACTGATGTCCCTCAGTCCTGCCCAGCACCACCATCAGGCTGCAAAATGTTGTGCTGAAGGGCTCTGGTGAAGAAGAAGCTCCAAGTTCCCACAGCCTCTGGTTTGCAGGTGGGAACTGGGACTCGAGAGAGTTGTCAGTAAATTAGTGGGGTTCCAGTGATAGAGTTTGTCCTGGAGTTCTGTGCTCAGACAGCTCCAGGCTCATGCAGAGACTTCCCACATCAGAACCCTGCACACACGTGGATGCTGTGCTGGGGTGGGCACGATGGAAATGCCCTCCCTGAGGTCCCAGTCCAGCTCTCCAGCCTGGATGTGGTCTGGAAATGGGAGATCTCATTCTCCAGGAATTTGCTCCTGTTACTTGGCCTTTATTTTCCTTCGCTCAGCTCCATCTCACTCCCGCAGTCACACCCTGCTGGGCCATGTGGCAGCACTCTAACAGGTATTTAAAGTGCTGCAGGGGGAGCCAATTGCTGTGTTTAAAATCCATTCCACACCCTGACATAATGTATTTTCAATATGCTCGAATTTGTCGAGGTGCATCGGGGCTGGAAAGGGACTGGCACGGGAATTTTGCCCCCACCCTGCACTGCCCACATGTCCTGGGGCTGCAGGTCTGGCTGCTCTCCTGGGCACTCTGCCAGTGCCCATCAGTCCAGAGGCACAGCTCCAGGAGCTCCCACAGCTCCTTGGGCCATCACCCATCTCTGCCAAGCACGTGAAGCTGGGTCTGATTTGATTTTGGGATCTTGTTTGCACAATTGCTGCACTGGGATGTGTTGGGATAAACGCTTTTGATTTCGTCCCAGGGTTAAGATTTAACATAATTTCTATTTAATAGTACTGAAAAGGCTGTCTTTTTCTATTTCCCATTTTCTCTTTCTATTTATTTATGTGGCAACAATTCTGTGCTGGCAACTCTCAGGAGGAAAAACCACAGATGATAAATGTAAGGAGAAACAGCGGGAGGAGGAGAGGAGCCAAAATTAAACCTTTCCCCAGAAAGCTGCACAAGGACCTGCTGCCACATGAAAAAGGGGTGAAGGGCAGGGGTAAGGCTGGGGGATGGGGACTGCTGCCAGGTTCCAGCCTGGCAGAAGGATCCCCAGCAGCACCCTGACCCTCCCAGGGGTCCCACCAGCAGTGTTTCCCTTCTTCCACCTCCCCAGGCTCTCCTTGCCTGTGCTGAAATCTGCCCTGTACACAGTGAAACCACTTTCCAGTTTCACTGAAGGTCAGAATTCCCTTCCCCACACCTAAAATGGTGCGACCTGGCTGAGAAAACCCCACAGTTGCTGAGGGAGAAGGTCCAGGAGGGAAGTTGTGTCAGCGCAGTGATGCTGCTCTCACAGTCATGCTCATAGCAGAGTCACTCCCAGACATCTTCACATCACCTTTGTGTAAAAAACCGGCCCTGAACTCACATCTCACACAGGCAAATGAGCCATTACTGGAGAAGAAAGAACCTGCTTGTGTTCTGAAGCCTCAGTTCCATCTCAAAGGCTCTGAATTAATGACGTGCCCCGTGCTTTCCTGCCTAGCGATGTTTTCCTGCCTTAGGTCAGCCACAATGTCCTGCAGATAAACATTTCCCCCTCCTCCTCCTCCCCCTCCTCGCATCTACAAAGAGAGGTAGCTTTGGACTCTGTAGTCACACACAGACTCAGAGCTATAAATTGGACATTTCTGCCTCCTGCCTTCCCTTAAGGGCCTGTGAGCAAAGTAATATTTTACTGGGATTTTCTGTAATGATTTCAAAAGTGCTTATTCTTCCCCCTCAACCAGCATTGCATGAATAACGTAATTCTACAATTAATCCTGAATTACTCATAACACTGGACTCCATTTTCCTTTGCATTCAGGACAAGTTTGAAAAAGTTATTGCTTTCTCCCTCCTTTCTTTCTCTCTCTCTCTCTTTTTTTTTTTTTTTTTTTAAAGACTTCTTTAATCAGACCAAATGGGGCTTAAAAGTACTGGAAATGTCTGGTTTTCTTTTGTACTCAGCCTGTTTAAAATCAAGTTAATGACAAAGGACAAGGAAAGTGCTTTGCATTCACGAGCTGAGAAAAGGGACACGAGGGACAGGGAGCCCCTTGAACGTTGCTGATGCTCGTTTGGGGACAAGAATCTCTGAGCGACTGTTGGGTCACTGTGGAGGCACAAAGGGGGTTTATTTACACATTAGACCTGTGTTTTGTGACTGCTCTCCATGAAAGTGATCATTTTAGGGTGAATTCAAAACGCCTTGAAAGCTGAGTGGATGCTTGAAAAGGGAATGGGATGGACTTGAGGGAACACAGAAACCCCAGACATGGTTAATGGAAAGGTCCCCAAACCAGCCATGTGCTAACAAGTTCCAGTTCCCCCACACCTAAAGCCAGACAGGGACAGCCCAAAACTGGAGCTCCACCATTCCCAGATGATCCTGCAGGGTTTCTTCCCCTCTCTGCAGTCTGATATTAAATGTTTGATCTGCCAATTGCCAGCAGAGAAGGGGGACACCTGAATTCTCTCAATATTTTCAGCTACCAGGGTTTCTTATAGACAACATGGCACTCTCTCCATCATGATACTGAGTGAAAACACCCAGGTGGGGGTGGGATGGTGCTTGGGAGCAGCTGCAGGTTATCTGCCATGGTCACCTGTGGACCATGGAAACCTTGGTGAGGAGACCCTACTTTAGGGAGTTCTAAAGGGTGTGGTGGTTTGGCTGACAAGAAGGAGGTGGGAGTTGGTTAAACCTGCTGGAGAGGAGAGAACAGATCCTTGCTTCCTGTTGGGTAAGGTGATTCCTTTGCTTTCATGGTTTTTTTTTACAGGGATTTGAAGGATTCACCTTCAGCACCAAGTGCTTGGTCTGTGAATCTGCCTGGCTGGGGACTGGTTGTGAAATGGAGAGAGATTTGTGTGCCACTGTTAAATTTGCTGAATAACCTTTTTGAAGGCAAGAAGGAAAAGATGGTGGACCAAAAAAACCCAGACATTGTTTTGAAAGTGCTGAAAAAAGGTCTTTTTTTTAACGGATGGGATGCCAGGGTGGGGGTTCTATTAAAACAATTTGATGCCAAAACTGTCAACTGGGTTCGTAGACAATGAGCTGTGCAGTGGTGATGTCCCTTCCCCGCCTGGGTGGTGGGATGAGGGTGCCCACCCATGCACAGGGATGGCCACAGCACCCATGGAAGCAATCCTGGGGTGTCAGGAGTGTGCTGGAGCCCCATCCCACAGGGAGTGTCGGGGCTGGGGGAGCTGGCAGAGCTCTCTCTCCACGTCACCGACGCTTTGCTGGCTGACACCAGTTGTTGCCACTGCCCTCCACAGATCTGCATTAGCTCAGCCCTTCCCGCTGCAGACTCAGCTAATCCTTTGGGAAGCAGGCAGGGCTCAACTCCTCCGGGTTTCTTTCTGTTTAGTCTAGACTATGAGACTCGGTGGCGCGGCAACCCCATGGCCTGGTGATGGATTTACTGGAGAGGGGACGTGGCAAACAGTGGGTATTTGTGCATGTGAGTCCGGCCCAGGCATGGCTGCTGAGCCCTGAGCAGACTGCTGACCTGCCTTCAGTGCCCTGCTCCCTGAAAACACAAGAAATGGCTTTTTTGGGAGCATGAGGCATGGGAACTTTTCAGAGGAAATTGGTACAACTTCCCCATGAGGGAAAAAAGAGGGGCAGGACTGAGCTCTGCTCTGGGGGGACCAGGGACAGCCCCCAGGGAATGGCTGGAGCTGTGTCAGGGCAGGCTCAGGGTGGAGCTCAGCAAAAGGTTCTTCCCCCAGAGGCTGGTTGGGCACTGAACAGGCTCCCCAGGGCAGTGGGCACAGCCCCAAGGCTGCCAGAGCTGCAGGAGGGTTTGGATGATCCTCTGGGGCACAGGGGGTGACTCTTGGGGATGGGGCCAGGAGTTGGACTGGATGATCCTTGTGGGTCCCTTCCAACTCCTTGCAATCCCCTCTGTGATTCCCCAGTGTTTGGGAGCTGGTGAGAAGTGGGAGAAGCTTTCTGGGTGTCCTCTCCACAACCCCTTGGGACTTGGAGAGGTCACCAAGTGGTCTCTTCCACTGAAGTGCCTGTCTTTCTGCCTTCTCCAGGGAATGTTTTCTGCTCCTTAGATACCTGAGCTGTGGGATCTGGGTAGGGAGAGTGGCACAGTGCAACACCAAAGCAATGGCACTTGCCCTGTCTTGGGTTTTGTTTCCATCCCTGTCACCAGCTAAGACACTTGGGATCATAGAACTGCTCAGGTTGGAAGGGACCTTAAAGACCATCTAGTTCCAACCATCCTGCCGTGGGCAGGGACAGCTGAGAGCCCAATTGCTTTGCCATGGACAAATGGGATGTATCCAGCTGTGCTCTCACTCCTGCAGGGAAGGTGACACCTGGTGATTTTCAGCTGACTAAAAAAGCAACTTTGGGCATCAGGTTCCAACTGAGGCATCTCCAGAGCTCCCTAAATATCAAGGTGATATGGGAACTCCAACTTAAACATCACTCTTGTGGTTCTGCTGAGCTCCCCAGATCTTCTCTCCCTGTTGGTTTTCCTTGCTCCTCTCTTGACACTTTGCACAGACTGCCCTTGGCTGGAGCTGCATTTTCTGACAGGAGAGAGACCTTCCCTTCCTCACGGGCTGGTGCCCAAGTCCCACACCTTGGCTGTGTGAGATGTGCTTCATCCCCTGAATCCAGGATGCCTTGCTGGAGAGGGATCTTGGACAAGGGCCTGGAGTGACAGGACAAGGGGAGTGGCTTCAAACTGAAAGAGGATGGGTTTAGGTTGGACATTAGGAAGAAATTCTTGGCTGTGAGGGTGGTGCAGGCCCTGGCACAGGTTGGCCAGAGAAGCTGTGGCTGCCCCATCCCTGGAAGTGTCCAAGGTCAGGTTGGACTGGGCTGGGAACAACCTGGGCTGGTGGAAGGTGTCCCTGCCCATGGCAAGGGGTGGAAGGAGATGAGTTTTGAAGTCCTTTCCAACCCAACCTGTTCTGTGACAGTCCCCTGGGGGATAAAGTTTATAACATCCAGTGCTTATGTAAGTGTTTACCTCCCTGTGCAAAAGCCAATGTGTGTCCCCCTCACTGCCACCAACCCATTCACTTAATCACACTTTGTTGGTTGAAAAGCACATAAAGGGAATAAATTTATATCTTGAAAGAATAACACACAACATCCGCTGCTCTTCCTGAACTGCATCCAGATTGCCCAGTGAGCATTTAGCTGGACCAGTAATTATTCCTACCTCGACTTAAAATAAATTTTTCCCTTTCCATACATGACTTAGCAGTGTAAACATCTCCCCTCCCTCGGGGATCAGGGTTTCTTTGTCTTTCCTTTTTTTTTTTTTTCCACATCCAGTCCCTTCTCTGCTGAGTTTCAGGTTTAGCACGTTGTGTTCTGCAGCCACTTTGTTCTGCACGGCCTTTGTTGTTCCCTGTTCTTCCTCCAGGCAATTCCCTGCTTTATTTGTAGGGCACCTCCTGTACGTTATACACCCACATTGTTTCCTGCTGGCAGGCACTCCACTGAGGGACCTTCCAAAGAACCTTCTGTCATCCACAGCTCCCCCTTTGCCACCCTGGAGCTGTTACAGCCCCAAACAACAACAAGAAAAAAACCCAAACCCCAACAAAATCAATAGTAACTGGAAAGGAAAAATCTGGAGTGTATCTATAAAAAGGAAAAAAAAAAACCACCGTGGGAGATAAACATGTATTCCTCCTTTTTCCACCTCTGTTGATGGGAGCAGGAGAGGAAGGGACTAATCCAGACACATCCTGACAATTTGTGCCTACCCTTTCTTATTTTCTAAGCCTCCTCCTTTACTGGCTTGAAGGTGAAGATGCTCCTGATTTACCAAGGTACAAGTAAAGGGAGGATCAGGCCTTTTGGCTGCTGTTTGCAGCCAGGTGGGAAACCCTGGGAAGTGCCATGGGAAGGGCAGAACACAGGTCTCTCCTTGTTGTACCACTGGATACAGTAGTGTCCTCTCAGGCTGCATTTTGCTCTCCACATCCAGCATTGTGTCCAGCTCCTTCCACATCCCTGCACCAATGCAGATTCCAGTGGCACTTTCCTGATTTCTGGTGCTGCAAGAGGCTGGCCTCAACTTTCCTAAGCAAATACATTTCATGTGGTGCAACCACGGCCTTAATCCCGTGTTCCCTCTCAAATCCACTGCTGTCTCTGAATGTGTTTTGGTTCAGACAGTGCCAGAGGCTGCAGGGGTTCAAGGCTATCAAGCTGCCCTTTGCTGGATGTCTTCCTTCCCATCCCAGGAGTTTGGAGATCTCACACAGCAGTTATGAGCCCACAGCCCCAGGCTGTGCTCCCACCCGGGGTCAGGCAGGTGAAGTTGTACTCTGGGTGTAACCCAGACCCGCTCTCTGATGTTCTGCCTGGTGTGTCCCTCTCTCCAGACCTGCTGCAGGTGCCCAGAAAGCACCAAGAGCTTCTGGTCCCACCCAGTGACATCGAGTGGTGAGGGTGGGGATGGTCCAGAGGTGGGAACTGTCAATGCAGGCAGGACTGGATGCCCTACAGCTCCTGAAAAGCAACTGGCAGCCTTGAAGCAAGAACCTGCAGCAGCCTGGAAAACAGGGGGTGGATCCTCTTGGTGAGCTGCTGGTTTTTTTCAGCATCCCTGGAAAGCCACTAAATGTGGCTGAATTCAGTCCTTGTGCTTCCCTCTCTGTGGACAAACCTTGCCACGGGAATGGAGACACTGGGCAGAAATTAGTGGTGAAAATCAGTCCCTTCATAGCAGGTTCTCACTTCTTGGTTTTTAAAGGAGCCCCAAACCAGGTATTTGGAAAGAGGTTCAGCTGAGCCTTAATTTAAGAACAATTGATCCTGTTTGATCCTGTCAAACCCCCTGATTTTAGGGAAGCCCATGGGGAAAGCTGTGACCTGCCCTGTGCTGGGCTCCTGGAGTGGCAGCTCCCTTGGTTGCTTGCCCAAGTTCACCCATCTCACATGTATCAGTGTGTTTAAAGTCCTCTATCAGGATTAAATGATAATCATATTTTAGGATAAGGAAGATTTTTAGGCTGGGATTAGTTAAACCCTGCCCTTTTGTGCCTGTGCAAGTTGATGGGGGCATTTAGCCCTTGCAGGTTGTCTCCTGCCAAATTTTGCCTCCAGGCAGCTTTTTTAGGAACAACCCTTTTGTCCTCCAGGAAAAACAGCCCCAGGCCCACCAGTCCACAGCAGGTTCCTACCACATCTCTCCTGAAGTTGCTGCTCCCCATCCCCCTTTTCCCTCCCCTGCTTCCCCCAGCTGCAGTTCTCACATCCCGAGTTCATCAGTTGAAATCGCATCTTGCTGTAAATTGATTTCATTCCGGGCTCTGCTGCCACCTCTGCCTTGCCTTTAAATTGTATCTCGTCTCAAATCAATCTTATCCCAGCCCTCAGCTGCTGTGCTCTTTATTCTTCCACTTCAATTGCAACTGGTTTTAAAGGGCCCAGCTCAGAGAGATGTTTTCCTCTCTCAGCCTCTGCTGCCTTCTTGTTTCATTTAAGTCACCTCCAGTATTAAGCAGGGACATCTTCCCCCCGCTCCCAGCCCTCACATACCCTCTGTTTAGCCAGTTGGTATTTTCCCTTTGCAGCTCATCTGGTTTTACACCAATTGGATTTCCTTTTTTTTTTTTTTTTTTTGTTCCATTTTCATGATATTGTAAATTATTCTTCTGAACTTTCTTCTTCTTCCTCCTCTCTGTTTCAGTCCGTGGTGGCAGAGGCAGCCAATGATTTCAGAAATGAGATGTGACAGTCGCTGCTTCTCAGCTTCCAGGGCAGGAGGACAAACCCTGTCTGTCCCCACAGAGCTGATGGGAGAGGAGAAAGGAAGAACCTCTCCCTGTCTTCTCAGACTCATTATAAAGTGATTTAAGCAGCTGCACACACACTAGGGAGGGCAGGGATGCAAACAGAAGCCTTTGGGGATTTTCAAGAGTCTGACTTGAAAATAGCCTCAGGGCTTTCCACAGCTGGCTGAGGGGACTGAGTGCTGCTGGAAACAAAAGGTACCAAACTCCTCTTGGATTCCTGGTGAGGGCAGAGAGGACAGAAAACCACGTGCCTTAAAGCAGGTCCCTGCAGGCTGCTGAGCAGGGAGCATTCCTGGGCACTAGAGGGGCCACTGTGCCCAAATCCCATGGCCTTTCAGTAGCAATTAGGGATCTACACGGGACAGCTGCCTCTGGAAACCTCCTCTCAGTTGTCTTTGCTTTGGAATGGTGTTCTGGCACTTAAAGGTGCCCAAGGAACTTCCTTTTTAAGCTGCCAAAAAACTGAATCAGCGGGATCAGTATTTGTCAGCCTCCCTGACAGACCTGGTTTCATTTGTGTAGGGGTGAATACAGACACCATTTTTAGGAAAGAAGGCAATAAAATACCCATGGAAGCAGCACCTGGGCACATCCACTCTCCAGGTCCCCAGTGGCAGGACCTGCTCGCTGCTGTTGCAGCACTGTGGGTGTCAATGGGCTGCTCTCCACCATCAGATTCCTCCCTGAACGTGGCCACCAGCACAGCCACGAGCTGGAGAGGAGTCACCACCCACCCCGTGCAAGGAGCTGGCTCCTCCTGCTGCCACTCAGCAGCTCCTGGCCTGACTTCTGATTAACAAATTAAGATGTATATTTTTTTTCTTCTCCTAGAAACTGGGTGGGATTTGGGCTTTTGGCTTTTTTTTCCTTTCTCTTTTTCTTTTTTTTCCTTCTCTCTTGTAAATAATACTGGAAGCAAAACAGCTAATAAGCAAAACAAGTATTTGCCTGAGATGTTTTTCTGACCTAGTTCTCAGTAAATTTGGGCCAGTGTTCTTGTCTTGTTTTTGACAGTCAAAACAGAAAACAAATCTTTCGTGGTAGGTCACATCTTCTCATTCCAAAGGCTGTCTCTGCTCCTGCCAGCTCCAAGTAGCAGTGGGACACGTGCATGAGAGCTCTGTAGATGGGTATCACAGTGAATTGTGGAAAACCAACCCTTTATTTTTGTCATTAGGTTGCAAATAATTTTGGCTTTTCTTGCTAAGTCTGGATTTTAGATGTCTTTTTTTTTTTAGCAGGAACAATATTGCTGGTTTACCTTGGATGCTACCAGGGACTTCTGAAGAATATGGATGGTATCCCAGGCCCTCAGGGGTCTGTGTAGGTATCCTGGGCTTTATGGCTGCCAGGAAAACTCATGGAGCCTCTGGATAGTTCTGTCAATGAACATTTGCTCTGGAAAGGAAAGACTCCCAAGATGCAGGAAAAGGAAGGGCCAAACTGACTCTTTCCAGCTTCAAGCTGCAGATAGTTCATGCAAAACCAGGTTAATGTGGGCTGTTGCCTCGGAACCTTGTGCCATTCCCTTGACATCTCCACAAAAATTCTCCTTTTCTTCTCTGTGCTTGGGCTCAGGTGCTCGCTGACCCACCCGGAGAAGCTGCCAAACTCCACAGCTCCGGGGTGAATGCAATTGCTTGGGATGTCTCTGCTCCCTCTGCTTGCTCCCTTAGGAAGGTGGAAGGTGCAGTTGCTGTGTTAATGAGCAGAACTGGTGAATCTTTTGGCACAAACAAGACAATTAGTGTAGTCCGTGGCAGATCAGCATTAAGTATTCCCAGACCCACAGAGGTGCTCTAATTGAATCTTCACTGAGTCCTCGCATCCCAAAGGATCTGGATGTGGTAATCACGGTGGGTTGGGCCCTAAAACATGTAATTATTTAATAGAAAAAAACCCAATGCCTACCAGACATCTGGCAGAGAAGTTTTGGCCTATTTATCTATGGCTAAAATCAACGTATGCATGGTGATGTTGATGGATTCAGAAGCCAGAAAGATCTAATGGTAAATGCCTTTCATTCCTCCCAGTGGAATCCCATTCTGGTAATTAAAGACATCAGGTAAGTGAGTGGAGATTTGTACTGTACACACTGATTTACAGGGTAGGGCCCAGTTTGGGGTGAGTTTTGCCTCATTGATTCGTAAATGTTGTTAATGGAGAAAGAACCACTTGACTTCTAACTTGGCCAACACGTCCCAGGTGCAATGAGGCACCTGCCTGGTCCTGGCTGAGATCTTGGCTGTGTCCAGAGCCAGCAGTTCTGCTGTGGGTCATGCAGGACATGGCCAGGTTTAGCTGGTTCCTCCACGTGGGGAACTGTTCCTTTCTGTCAGACATATAATTACATTTACTCTGACAGGGAGAAACGTCTCAGAGATGAATTATTTTGTTGCAGACACGCTCAGGGCTGCTGTTACCCTGAACCCAGACCATTTCCAGTCAGTCTGCACTCAGTGGGAGATGTTTCATTGACACAGAGCAAACTCTGCCTCTCAAGGACAGCCCTGGGCCTTGGAGAAAGGATTTACCCAGAAATCTGAAGAAGTGCTGGGCCCTTGCAGGTTGGAGGGGGATCACCTGGGCTGCACAGAAGGAGGGGCTTTGGAAAGCTTCCCTGTAGCTGTGCCTTGGATTCTCCATCCTGATGAGAGAGATTAGCTCTGCTGAACGTTGTGACAGCCAACAGTGCAGATGCTTTCAAAATACTTCAGGGTGACAGAGAATAGAGGTTTAAGGACTAATTGTGTTGCTGAATTACAGACACCTCAGCCCTCAGGCAGCTCATAAAAAGCAGAGTTCAAAGAATGAGTAGATGTGGCACTGTGTGATGGGGTTTAGTGGACACAATGGGCTGGACTTGATGATCCTGGAGATCTTTTCCAACCTTAATAAATCCATAATTTTGGATGGAAGTCCTGGCTGAGATTTAAGCCAGAGGACTGGTCCCTGCTGACACCTGCAGGGACAGATGGTTGTGTGCTTGGGTGTGTTTTTGGGTGCCCCAGGTGCAGCCAGCACAGCTCCTCTGCAGAGCCACCCCAAAGATCCCCTCAGCCTCCTCCTGCAACCCCCATGACGTGGAGCACTGGAGTTATTCCTGTCCTTGTGATGATGGATGTGATGGTTGCTGTCCATCACCGTTTCCTTGTTCTCCTGGATGCTGCCTAATTTTTTTCCAGCATGAGGGGTGATCAGATAGAGATCATGAATGCTGGGCAAGGAGAGATGATGAATGGGATGTGAGGCTGAAGAATAGTCAGACCTTGCCCACTTTATGGAGCAGCAACTGCTTTTTGCCCTTTTTCTTGAGTTTCTGCTGGGACATGTAGGAATCCTCTGGTCTTGTGGTGCAGCAAGTTCTGACTGCTGGAATAAACGATAGACAGAAAAGCCAAGGTGGAGGGGTGGCACAGCTTTATCCAGTTTTTTCTTGCATCTCTGAGACACAGCTGGGTTTCCCTTCAGCTTTGCAGATGCAGCTCTGAAAGCACCGTGACTGCTTTTGTGCTGTGGTGAAACGAGGGTAATGATAAACACTGTTCCTGCTGAAATTCCTTAGAAAACTCACCAGTGACTGCACAAGGGCTGGGATGTCACTGAAATAGCTACATCTGCCTCTGTGTGCTGCAGTAATTACTGAGGGAGGCTAAAAATTGCAGAAAGGAGTAATGTAATATCGGGCTGTGAATTAATGTTTTCAGCACTGAGCACACGCCTGTTTTCCATGGCTTTCCATGGTTACCTGCAGGGATGGGGCAGAGGGTGGATTAGCACTGATAGGAGGGATTGTTTCCTGCGTTATGGGCAATGCCTGGTTTTGTAGATGAGTTTTTTGCTGTGAAATGCCTGTTTTGGGCAGTAATCCTACTAAAGGCAGGCCCTGTGGAGGTACAGGATGGAGAAAAGGAGGTGGCATGTGATGTCATGGGCACCAGCACATGGATAAATGGCTGAGCTGAGCCCTGTTGGGGCAGGAAGGCTGGCTCAGAGAGTGTTTGAAGGCAGCCTGGTCCTGATTTATAATCAAGCTTCCTAGAGAACAAATAAGAGCTAAGTGGGAACGATGGAAATCACTCAAGGGAGGATCCAAGCTGGATAATCGGCTTCCACAGCCCTTCCCCACCTCCTGCCCAGCCAAACTCCCTGACACCCTTCAATGACTCCAGAGTTGAACAACGTTGTCCCACTGGCTCTTTGTATACAAATAATTACCCATGACCCATCCAGAGCCACAGGAATCCAGGGATACCACAGAGTTCTGCAAATATTGGTGAATGAAGTGCAATTGTTCCCCGATCCAGAGCAGTGGGAAGCCATTCCACCAATTCCATGGTCAGTTTGAAATCCCCTTTGTTGCACTCAGGGTTGGGTGGGAGATGTTTTTCCCCTCCTCACACAAGGATTTCCAGGAGATTGAAAAACTCTTCAGTTTCAAATGGGCACATTCAATTCAGACCCTGAAATATGAAAAATAACTCCTCAAAATAAACTTTTTAAGCCTGTTTTTTCATAGCCCTTTGCTGTAGAAATGCCTGAGGTGTGTGAGAGGAAGATGTGTTGAGTGAAGCACCCTGCAAACTGAAAATTAAACACTGTCTGCTTGTTGCAACCGGCCCAGTCCAGTAAAATTTGCACTTTTGATGGATGAGAATTTTTGGGGATGGGAAAAAAAGTGCAAGTCAGGTCAGCAGAAAGAGCTGGATCAGTTCTATGCAGCTCTATCAGAGAGGTTGGTTTCGCAGAATGGTGAAGTGACAGAGAGATGTCCCAGCTCCCCCTGCCCTGGAAAACAAGCAGAGCAACAATCCTGGGCTTTATTCCCTGCAGGCTGAAGTAAAAGGTCTCTTTGCTGCTGAAGGTGTGATTGGCCAAAGTACAAACCCCTGGCCTTGGAATTCACCTGCCCTGGGAGCAACCTTGGGCCAACAAAGACAACTGGAAACCCCCAGGATTGCAGCTGGACGTAACAACCTGGTAAATAATCAGTGTGAGGGTGCCTTGTCCTGCCCAGCACAGTCCCTGTGCCATGTGGGAGTGTGCTGATGTTTAATGATATGGCATCTCTTGGCAGAAGGGCAAAATTAATTGCTCTTTGTAACTCTGTAAGTGCACAGAGCTGGGAGGTGCTGAGAGCACGTCCATGGGTGTTTTAACCCTGGTAGATGAACTACCAGCTCAGCCTCTCAGTAAAACTGAGCCCAGTCTGTCCCATCTGCATCTCCCTGCAGCTCAGAGGCAGCTTTGAGCCTGTGCTGAAGAAGCTTTTTCCCAGGAAATGTGTTTCAGCAGGAAGAATATCAGCTGTAGCTTTTTTCTGGAGGAAAGAGAGGTGTCCTTTGCTCCCAGGGTAAATCCACACCTTTTCATGCTGGGAATCCAGAGCAGAATCCAGAAGTCCTCTGGCAATGCTCAGCTCATCAGTAGGGATTGCTAAGACTGAGGTCTAGAATCACCTTCTCACCAGTGGCAGTCCTTTACCACCTCATCTCTTATTCCACATCCCTCTGCATCAGGACAAAAAAGATTTGTCTTCAGCATCTGGGAGCAATTGGAGAAAAATCCATGCCTTTCCTCATGCCAGTAAATACAGGGGACAGTAAGAAATGCAGCAAGGAAAGGTAAACCACACATAAGGCCTCCACCTCCCGGCAAATGCAGAACAGATAGTGCTAAACAAAGCTAATTCATAATACAGCACAATATTTAGATCCAGAGTCATGGTATTCCTGCTTTTTGGACAGCTGTTTCTCTTGTAATTGTTTTTCCAGCATTCTTGGATTCCAGAGTTCTATCCCACAGGACTTTAATGAGTAGGTCCCTGAAGAGGCCAAAGTCTGCTCTCCTGAAGTCCAGGGCAGTGAGGCTGTGCCTTTTGAGGAGAGAAGGAGTCTTTCTAAGATTGCTGTGTCTGTCACCTGAAAGGTGGGAGTTCAGCTTCTTGCTTGTCAGTCCCCCAAGCAGGTTGAGATCCTGGTGTCCCACAGTCTGTCAGTGCCTCGTAAGGACACCCTTCACCCACAGACCCACAAGGTTGGGGGCTCCTCAACCTCCCTTTTAGGGGGAACTCCACAGAGCCAGGACCACTCAGCTGGTCCTGCCAAGGTGTTTTCCACTGCTGGTGACTGCAAGGACTCACCTGAACAGTTTATATGGGATAACATTCTTTATTAATACCAACTGTGACAGATCAATAAGGTTCAATAAGTGTACCTAATGGGAAGGGGGGAGGTGATTGTGGTTTGGCACCTGAGGAGGGGGTTGGATGTGATTGTGTCTTCAGCAGCAGAACATCTTGATTGTCCCTTATCAGACAGGCACTGCACGGCCCCAGGACCACAATGTTCTCCCATTCTGCTGGGATTGGGATGGAGAGGGGCCACGTGGTCTCCCCCTGCTTCCACACCCCGTTCTGTTCCTCTGAGCAGATGTTTGTTGTTGTACTGGGGCAGCATCTCGCCCTCCGTCCATCCAGGGAGATGCAGCTGCTTTTCACCTGGAGATTCTGAATCCCCTCTTGGTTTAACTCCATCCATCATCCCACACTGTCCCTCTTCCTTTCTCTTTTGGTCCTTGGGGCTCAGCCCCCTCTCCCATGCACATGCCACGCTCTGGGAGGCCGTGCCTGTGCACCCAGAGGAGAACAGATCCCCCTTGCTGCTTTCAGGAGGGTTTGTGGGTGTGATTTATGAGCCTGGAGAAGGAACAGGGAATACCAGAGCGCCAAATCAAGGCATGCCCAGCAAAGGGAAGGACAAGGTGAAATCCAGGAGCCTTCAGAATTAATTACTGGAACAGCAGAGCCCATGTGAAGTGATGGGAGCTCACGGCAGCTGATCCAGCCGCTGTCAGGTGCAAAGGGATATTTGTTCATGGCTCAGGGTTTTCGTCTCGGTGCTGACAGGGCCATAATTCAGTCCTATAAAGCAGCAAATTATCACTACCTTCTTAGCAATAATTTCCCTCCCCAACAGACAACATAAAGGAATGAGTGCTTCCTCCTCAAGGCCTGAGTGCAGAGAATTTCCCATGGCAGGCCATGAGTTACAGCTCTATCTCCAAAGACATCCTGTAAATAGCACGTCAGGATCCTAATTCATTAAATAAATCTAATGGCTTACCCAATCCACAACACACAGTAGCTTTAATGCTCCTTCTAAAGAGGCTGTCAGGGCCTTTTTCCTCTCTCTGAGCCTTATGTGGAGCTCATGGCCCAGGCACAGATGGAATTATCCAGACCTCCCCACCTATAGAAAGCAAAGTCTGTGTGTGTGTGCAAAGCTCCTGAGCACTCACAGGGCTGTGGGGAGGGTGCCAGGGCGTGTGTGAGCCAGACCTGCTGTTCTGTGTCACTCCAGGAGAGCCCCTGTCCCCACAGCTCTGGTCACAGGTACAATTCCTCATGCTGACTGATTGCCCAAGGGCCTGTCACTAAATGCATGGATCAAACTGGAGACAGCCCTGCACTGACTGGGGCCTCTGATGCCTTGGGAAGTCCAGGTGACTCCCTTCCAGCTGATGGAATCATTGAATGGGATCACAGAATGGTCTGGGTTGGAAGGGACCTTAAAACTCATCTCATTCCAACACCCTGCCATGGGCAGGGACACCTTCCACTAGCCCAGGATGCCCAAAACCCCATCCAACCCAGCCTTGGACACTTCCAAAGAACCTATAGAAGCCCTTCCTGTTGTTCAGGGCAGTGAGTTTGTTTGTTCCTTTTGAGGAGAGAAAGAGCCTTACCAAGTATTGCTGTGTCTGCCCCTCTTTCTTTCCATCTGGGAACTTTCATTACTCAAACTCTTTGCTGGACACAGGTATTTCTGTGGATATGGGTTTCCTCAGGGAGGGTGTTCTCATGTCCTTGTGATGGTTGGTTTCTGCCTTGACTCCAGCTGGTCAGCTTTATGGAGATGCCTTCAGCTAACAGTGCTGGGAATCCCAGGATATGCTGAGCTGGAAGGGACCCCCAAGGATCATCCAGTCCAACCCTCAGCCCTGCACAGCCCATCCCCAAGAGTCACCCCCTGTGCCCCAGAGGATCATCCAAACCCTCCTGCAGCTCTGGCAGCCTTGGGGCTGTGCCCACTGCCCTGGGGAGCCTGTTCAGTGCCCAACCAGCCTGTGGGGGAAGAACCTTTTGCTGAGATCCACCCTGAGCCTGCCCTGACACAGCTCCAGCCATTCCCTGGGGGCTGTCCCTGGTCCCCCCAGAGCAGAGCTCAGTCCTGCCCCTCCTCTGCCCCTGCCCAGGCAGTTGGAACTGCAGGGAGGTCTCCCCTCAGTCTCCCCCAGCTGAACACACCAAGTGCCCTCAGTGTCCTCACAGGGCTTCAAATCAAGGCCCTTCTTCCTCCCTCTGCTCTGAGGTCCCTGCAGGTTTATTATGTGCCTCAAAAGAAAAATCCTGAAACCAAAGGAATTTTCATTCTCCAGCCACGTGGGGACACTGTGAGGTGACAACAGGCTCGTGTGAGCACCAGAGAGGGGTTTGAAAAATTTAATTTTACAAGAAAAAGCTGAGCTGCTGTGAATATAATAATTAATCCTGAAAGATCTGCTGGAGCCCTGTGGTGTGTTTGTTTCTGCTCTAATTCGTGCTGAAAGGGGGAAATTTTGCAAAGATTGTTTTCATTTCTAGCAAGATAATGCCCCTGCTTTGTCTTTTCCTTTTTGATTAACGTAAAAGAAAATTAACTTGCTGCTGGACTAATTTAGTGGACGCTTCACCACGGAGCATGTTTGGATTGCTGAGCAGTGCCCTGCTGTATGAGACTGGCAGGATTTCCTGATTTACTGCTGGTTTGGGTACTGCCAGTTTGATAGGACCTCCAATTTTATTTTATTTTTTATCTTTTTTTAAAGGTTTGAGGGGGGAAGGGATGGGAAGGAAAGAAAAGACCTCAGTCAGAAAGAGGTTTTGTATTCCTGGTTTTCCTGGTCTGGATTCAAGCGACATTTTCTGCTGAATCCATCACCGTGAGTCCCTACAAGTGACACACCAGACCCCTTTGTCCCCACTCCCCTTCCTCAGGGGGAGAGGTGCCACGCTGCCCCCCCCAGCCCTGATAAACCTCATAATTAGCTCCCCTAATAAAGCACTCAATTCGAATCCATGCTTTTGCTAATTGCAGCAGGAAGTTTTGGCAGGGCCCTTCGCCTCCTGCTGTGCCCGGCGCTCCCCACGGACCCTGGGAACTGATACCCACCAGCCCCACATCCCCCAGGCTTCACTCAGTCCCAGCGATTCAGAGGGAAAACAATTCTCCATTTTCTCATTAAAAGATGAAAGAGAAGAGCCTTCAATCCCCCCCAAAGTCTCTTCCCTTAAACACCCAGTGATAATTTCGCGCTGAAGAAGCTGCTCCTCTTTCATGGCCCCTGATTAGGAAAGACAATGGGATTAGTTCAAACCGACTTGAGGGGCCTTGGTGACTCCTTTGCTGGCTAAATTGTGGACGAGGGGGGATAATGGGAGATTGATTAGGGTTAATAGACTTATTTTTACAGGTCACACCGCACAGCACTCTGGGTTGTGGTGCTCCAGCACATATTATTGCAAGCCATAAATCAAGTGGCTTGGAGGGACTTCAGGGCTCCCTCCCTCCCTCTGGATTGTTGGGGAACAATTGACTTTTGTCTCCCTGTTGCCAGTGCTACCATTCCTGCCCCCCCCCCATCCTTTGGCAGGGCCTGATCCTGGGGGGCTCAGCACCTTCTCCCCAAAGGCCAAGCCTCTTGTAGGGCTGTGGAGAGGAGCTGGTGCCTGGCTGTGCTGAGCATCCCACAGGATCCGGCCCCAAAAAGGCTCCATTTGGACAGATGGGGAGTGGAGGGGGGTGGGGAGGGAAGGGGGGGATGAGCCTTTTAAAGTGTGTTTTGTGAGTTTTATGCTGGGGGATGAATGGGAACCTTGAAACCAGCTCTGTGGGACTCCCAGGTTTGTTTTCTCTCCTTTCTAAGGTTACTAAGTGTGTTCCAGCAGCTGGAACAACTGCGTGGGGCTGTCAGTCCTGCTTGTGCCCCGTGTAATACCTCCATTCAGGAGCTTTCCAAAGGCAGAGGGGGAAGGAGTGGCAGGGGGGGCAGTGAATTCCCACAAGGTTTCAGGCTCTTTTGGCTCCAGGGCCTAACCATGACCAGAGAGAGCACGTGCAAAGTCAACAGCACTTGTAACCCGAGGGCAGCTCTGCTTCCATTCCAGTGCCAGGTCAATGCTAAGCAGGGTTATTTGTGTATATTGGATATTGCACTCGGGTAGCTTTCATTTACAGAACCTCAAAAGGAATGTTTTCCAACAGGTGGGGAAAGTAGGAAAAGCTTATTCTGTGGGAGTTCTTTCAAGCAGGGTGAGGCTCTGCCCCGTCCTAAGCCAGGAGAAACCTCTGCTGCCTTTGCTGGGGTTTTATGCTTTAGCAAAATGGGAGCTGGTCTGGTTTTGTATCGGTGTAGCTTGATCCCAAATGGGAGATTTCATTTTCTGCAATGGGCACTAGCTCAAGGAACATTATAGCATTCCCCTGCAATTCATGCTACAACAAACTGCAATAAAAATCCCCCTCCCCCAACAGCCTGCCCAGTGATTGCTGCCATAAGCCATATCATTTAGTGCCAGACCTGTGGTAATAACTGCATGTGGATGTGGCTGGAGAGGTTTTTTTTCCCTGGAATAACTACCTAAAGGAAAGCATCCTGTTTGCAAAATCAGGATTTTCCATGAGGGAAAAGCACATTTTGAGTATTTTCCTCCTCTCGCTGCTTCCCTCATGGGCACTGGCCCATCAGAAAGGTTCAGGCCCTGTTTCCTCGAGGAAAAAGAGGGGATTTGTTGGGCTTTAGAAAGCTCTGCAGCTGTGCATGGAAATGCCAGGCTCCCAGTGCCTGGTGCTGTGGGATGCTGTGGGATAAACCTCTTTGCTGCTCCCATGGCAATGCTGGAACAGGGCACACCAGTGCAGGTGCTGGTGATGGTCATGGCTCCGTGGGCCCTGGAGCACACACAAAGCACGGAATCATCCAGGGGTCCAAGGCTGGTCCGACAGCAAAAGTAGGATGTACATTCCAGGGAAAACCCTGACATGATCTCTAGGTATTTCTGGCTAGAGATTAGAGCAAAGGGCTTTAACTCCTTAAGCATTTCTAAAGAGCTGATGGCTGCAGTGTGTGAGAATTGCCCTGGGATGGTCTGATCTCTTCTATCCTGCTTTTCCAGGCTTTCTCCTCTTCCTGCACCCGCTGATTGAAGCTTCACGGGGATATTTTTCTGGCCATGTAAGGATACGTGGAAGCTTTGGGGAACTGATCCTCTCCAAAGAGGATGTAGGATTAATGGTAGCGTGGATCAGGTGTCATGAACTTGTTTGGATTTGAAAACAGAAGGAGGCAGAAATAAATGTGAGGGCAGTGAGGGGTTGGTGTCCAGGGATGCAGCGACCTGCAACGGTGGGATCTTTGCTGTCACTGTAATCATAACAAATAGATTACTACTTTCTAGCATGTTTTGTCCAAAGTTGATAAAGTCCTTCACCACGAAAATTCCTTGGAATACTCCAGAGTTAGCTGTGCTCTGTGTGACAGGAGGTTGTAACCAGGTGGGGGTGAGGCTCTGTTCACAGGTAACCAGTGACAGCACAAGGGGAAATGGCATCAAGCTGCGCCAGGGGAGGGTCAGGTTGGACATCAGGAAGAATTTCTTCATGGAAAGGGTTGTCAGGCATTGGAAAGGGCTGCCTGGGGAGGTGGTGGAGTCCCCACCCTGGAGGTGTCCGAGGGATGACTGGATGTGGCACTCAGTGCTCTGGGCTGGGGGACGAGGAGGGGATCGGGCACAGGGTGGAGTTGATGACCCTGGAGGCCTTTTCCAACCTGAATGATTGTATGATTTTCGTATAATTGGTGGCTGCACTTGTGAATCTGAGTCAGCAAGTAGTTCCATGGTGGGCCCAGGACCATGTGGCTGTTCAGTGGCAAAGGCCTTGGAGTTCAAAGCTCCTTCACTCCCTGGAGGGGTCTGACAACATAAAGGGCTTCAGTGCAAACCACAGAATCATCGAATCCTGAATGGCTTGGGTTGGAAGGGACCTTAAAAACCATCTTGTTCCAACTCAAGGGCACCTTCCACTACACCAGGTTGCTCAGATGGGTGAGTGTAAAGGAATTCAAAATCCCCTCCTAAACTAAAGCTCAGTTTTCATCATCAGAATTTTGGTCCTCTTGTCAAAGGCATTTTCCAGGCCACACTTTGCAACATCCCCTGCACCTCTCCTGAGAACACACACAGGGTCTGTCTGGCAGAAACTGCTCAAAGCACATAAATACAACACAGAGCAGAAGGAAATGTGAATCCCAGTGTTTTGCCACGCCTTGGGAAATGCCAGGTGAGCCATGAAGGAACAAGTTCAGTGCTGTGGTAGGATCACTCAGCCTGACCCACTGGGTCATTGTGTGTCCCTGCAGCCGGGATTGCAGCGTGGAAGGCTCATCCCAGCCTGACTAACAGGGAGATTTGTGATGGATGGGGTCGCTGGGAGCAGCCTTTTTTGTGGATTTCCCTCCCCTCATTCAGGCTGAGGCTTTAACTGCTCTCAGCACCCACTCAAACACACAATAACCTACCCAAACACCTCCTCCCCAGCACTCCTGATGTGACTCTGCTCTCCAAAAATGTCCCTGCAAACAGCATTTCCTCCCTGTGAATGTTTGCTAAAAGGAACCAAACCCTTCCCAGTGCTGCTGGCATACACTGCCATTTCTTTATGCAAATTGAGAGCTGCAAATAATTTTTGGCAGCCTCGTCCTGCCTCACAGCAGTAAACGTAGGTGAAGTCGATGACAACTTTATAATAACAACGAAATCCAGGCAGATCAAGCATGTGTATCACATGTTATGTCTTCCCTATGAAAGGAGAGGTGTTTTTACACAGAGATAATTACTAGAGATATCCACCTCGGTGTACATTGCACACAGTGATAAGATAGTGTTACCTACAAGTGACTGGCTGGCTTTTCCTTCACGAGGTATATCTGGGCAAAATCTGTAATTCTTTGTCTAGACAATGATCTCACAACGGGAGAATGAACTTCAATTAGCTGTTTTGATGGGAAAAACCTTTTGTGTAATGGAGACAAAGCCAGAGCACTTATGAGCAACCCTACAATAACAAACCTGGATGTGTATAAACACAGCAGATAGGGAAGGGGGTGGCAACAGGAATAAGATTTAATTTCAAAGTGTCACACAGTTGTTCCAGATGCTGGCAAGCACCTGCCTTCATGTTGGGGTGAAAGGCAAATTTTGCAGTTCTCTGCCCACGGCTCGTGTCGAGAGGAAGGAAGGACAGGGAGCTTTTTCCCTGCTCGTGGTGCCTTTGGAAAGTGCTAAAGTGGGAAGAGGGGAATGCAGAAACCACATGGCCACGTGTTCAAAGAGCTGTCAGGGCTGTGGTAGTAAAGTGCTGTTGGCAAAAGGAAAAGCTTTAGGTCATCCCTGGCATCCTTGCAAGATAAGGAGAGGCCCAAACCTCTGCCCTGTGCAGCAACTGTGGGCCCTGAAACGCTACAGTCAACAATGGTTTGTGCTCTTTAAATAAAAGCTCTGGATTGTCAGGCTGGTTCTGCACAGGGTGTGAAGTTCCCAGCTGCCCTGCCCAGGTGCAGACCCTTCAGAGGGTCCCCAGGGACCCCCCTGTCACTGAGTGTGTCGTGTGGTGCCCAAGAACTGATGTCAGACCAAGGCTGTGTCATCCAACAGGTTGGGCTTCTCTGTTTTCACAGCCCAGCCCTGGTGGAAACACAACTTCTGTTGAGTGTGAATAGCACCTAGAAAAGAAAACCAACACTCCAGATCTTCTTTTTCCTTTTCCTTTCTGCAAAAAAGGAGGAGGAGGAAAATAGCACAAGGCATTGGTTTTGCAGTACAAACCCAGCTCCTGATTTTGCACCGTAATGAGGGTCAGGTTGATAAAACTCAGTCTTGTTTGGATGAAAAATAAGAAGTCCTGGTGCTTGATAAGGTCTTGGTGAGACTGGTGTAAGGTGTTTAAGTTCCAGAGCCCTCCCTGGATCCAGACTCTCAGCTTTACACAGGCACAGAGCAAGAAGCATCCCCTGGACTGGACACCTCACAGCCCTGGAGCTGTAACTCTCTGCAGCTTTGGTGTTTCCTCACAGCTGCTTCTCCCAGTTCTCTGCTGCTGCCTCTGAACATCCATGTACAACATTCCCACCATGCTGGGGAGGCTGGAGCAGCTGGAGAGTGAGTAGGAAGGGACACAGGGGGAGAGCACAGCAAGCAGCACCTTCTCTCTCTGCTGACAACTGCTAAGAGAGTGCAGAAATAAGTCAGCCTGAACAGCTGAGTGTCCCTTGTGATTAGCAGAGCTTTGCATATGGATGAGAAGTTGAGCTGAAGCAGTTCTGCTCTGGAAAGGGCTTTCTGAGCCGCTGGTGCCAGCCCAAGGCACAAGAACTCCATGTTTATTCCCAGTGCCATCCCTGTGGTCCTCTCTGAGCTCACCAACAGGAGCTCTGGCTGGAGCCCTTTGCCACCACATGCTGAGCTGAACAGTGCTGGGAAGGAGCCTGGGCTGGGGCTGAGCTTGTGTCCCTGGGTTTGGGAGGTTTAGGTGCCCAAGCAGAGCCTCCAATTGCTGGGGGCTCTTCTGTACACAGACCACTTCTGTATTTTATAGACTCTAAGTGGTCCTTGGCCCTCTTGAGGCCTCCCTTCACTGACCATGGTGGGAGCCAAGCCCCTCACTATGGGTGCCTCACTCCAAAACCTGAATTTGGATGGTTAGACTGGTGCAGAAGGGCTGTGGCACAGAGGAAAGCCAAGGAATTGATGCTCCTTGTAAAGGCATCCAGCCTGGAAAAGGAAAGCCAAGGAATACGCCCTGTCAGCTTTCTCCCCACAGAGAAGACCCAGATACTCATCATGTTCCCAAGGGATATCCATGGAAATGAATGGAAGAGCTCAGGGTTTTCCAGTTTTTTCTGAATCAGCTCTCACAGCAGCTGCAGCCCACGGGATATCCCTCGGGGGGGACCTTCTGCTCCCCTTCAAAGCAGAGCATTAAATACATTTCAGCTCTCGTGTGGACTCAGATCATTCATCAAAGATGACTTTTGATCAGGCTCCCCTCGGGAGCGTCCTCTCAGCAGTGGATTTGAACCAGGGAGGGACAAAAGAAAGGCAAGATGAGGAAATAATAATAGGCTTTAAGCACTGCCCTTCGTTAATATCTTCAATAAACAAACATGTACATCTGAATATTACTTTCTCTCACACACCCAGTGTTATCACTCAGCTGTATTCCACATGAAAGCACACTTGTCATAAGCCATTTCAACTCCCAGCCCAAGTTAATATATTAGCACTCATTTCATTTGCATTTTAATGGCGAGACTACACTTTTCAAATAAATGACTGCACTTTATCAAAGGATTACTCCGTTTTGACTGTAATGCTGCTCTGCTGTGAGGGAATCAGAGAGGGAGGAGGTGGAAAAAAAAAGCCCTGCAAAGCAGAGCCACTGGGTTCAAGAGCTGCAGCCCTGCTCTTTACAACTCCATCTCAGTAATGAGGGGAAAATAGCAGAGCTGAAGTGTCCTGGCTGCTGCTTCTGGGCTGGAGGGAGATGCTGATTGTGTAATTTCACTCCCACATTTTGATACGTGCATGGATTCCTCCAGGGAACACCACTGAGGGCTGGAGGTGGACTGAAATGAACCTGTGGATAAAAATCCCTGGGGTTTCTCTCTAGCCAGGCTTTGAATCTCCACTGTGGAGCTGAAGATTGTTCCAAAGTCGGGCCTGTTTCCCTGGCAGATCAGAGCAGCCTCCTGTGGAGATGGGGCAGGAGCCAGGAGGAGCAACTCAAAGGACTGAAAAACCAGAAGGTACACAAAAAAATAAAATTCTCCTCTCCTCAGGAGGGAGAAAGACACACAGAGCTGCACGTGCCATGCTAAACCTTTGGGCAGTGAATAAAGGAAGAGAAAAAGCAGGAATGGAACATGCAGTCTGTGTGGTGAGAAGCTCTGCAGCACTGCCTGTCCTGCCTGAAACAGCACCACATTCCCACCTTTCCAGTGGAAATAAGCAGAATATCCAGATGCTTCTGATGTTGATACCTAATTTGTCCTGGGATAGAACATTCCTTGGTCCCAGTAAAGGGGCTGCAGGCCCTTTAAAGGAACAAATTGGCTGCTGGGCTGCAGCTGGTGAGGGGCTGGAGGGGGATAAATGTGCAAACAGCCCCAGCTGGGGGTTCTGGAGGGAGAGGTGTTGTGGCAGCACGGTGAGAGAGCTCCTGGAAAGGTCTGTGGGGGCTCTCGAAGAAGGCTGAGTATCAGGGGGAGTGGATGTGGTGGGGTTTGCCCGGGAAGGGGCTGGAAATCCATGAGCCTCAAGGGCTTTTCTGGCTGGTTATTCTGCTGTGAAGCCTTGCATGAGTTCTGGGAGGGTCTGGAGACCGTGGTGGTGTCCCCAGGTCCTCCTTTCCTGCTAAGTTGGACACCTGGCTGCTTCAGTGCTGCTCACAGGGACATGTGGGGTGAAGTTGCCCGGATTTGGTCCTTGCTGTTTAATACCAGGCTGGGTGCAAGGGTTTCTAGAACTGAAAGAGAAATCTCTACCACTGCATTTTAGATTTTCTCCTTTCCTATGATTGTAATTCTATTTATTAGCTTCTGCTTGCTGAAGAAAGCTGGTTTCTATTGCCCCAGTGACTGGGTAGGCAATCAAATTGCCCTTAAACATCAGGAATTTTTATTTTAAAACTCAAGTCAATCCTTAGCTTGAATTGGAATAAAAGCAAGGTGTCAGGTTCTGTTTGTTGATGGGAATGCTGTTGTGGCAAATACTGTAAAAACAACAAAAAAAGAAGTCTGTGGATTAAACCCTGCCTTAAATGGGGCAGGATAATGCAGAGATCTAGAGCCATTATTTGCAACCCAGGCTGTGATAATGAAGGATGCTGGGGAGCCCTAATGTGTGACTTGTTGGAGGAGATAATAGAAATCTCTAGTAGCTTTGCTTTTAAATTTTTCTTTTTAAAGTTGTTTTATTTTAATCCTCTGCTACAAATCAGCACATTTTACTAACAATCCAACCATGAGCTGCCAAGGAAAATCACCCCCACACACACCCACTGCCAGTTTGTACCAGGGCTTCTTCCTGAGGAAAATCCAAGTGTCTCCCAAACTGGTTAGTGACTAGAATAACTCTATTTTATCAAGAATTTACATGCTGGCAAAATTTATCCACCCTTGCAAGTGAAAGATCATGGAGGGAAGGAGAAGACTCCACTGGAGAGGCTCAAGGATGGGGGGTGTTCCTGCTGAGATGAGTGGATTTCTCCTTCCTTGTGTCCTGTGCTGGCATCCTGGGAACCAAAGGATCTCCACCAGTGAGCAGTGAGGTACAATAGGAGTGACCTGTGGGGGTAACCTGGTGCTGAGGAGCTGAATTTCACATTTTGTACCTTCTTAGAGCTTTTCCTGATGAGATTTTTCTAGTCTGCTCCCCCTAGAAGCTGAGCCATATTGGGTACATCTTCTCTTTGGGGCTTTGTCTCCATGGGGTGTCCTCATTTTTAGGATGTGCCTTCCCTCGTGGTCTGGATCCCTGCCCCTCCATCCCTGCTGTGCTGGGGAAGGGGGAACAGGTCAGCCCTGTCCCGGTGCAGCAGCCTGGCTGGGTAATGGCTCACAAGAGTTGGGGCAAATTGGGCAATTAACTGCCCTGAGGACTCTGCACAGAGCACCAGGCACTGGTGGAAGGGCTGTTGGAATTTGGGGATCACTCCAAAAGGGAGAGAAGTGCGATGGAGCCCACAGGGTGATGGGAAGAGGGCAGGGGGATACCAGCTGTTGGTTGCTCTCCTATTGCCTATTTGAAGTCGGTGGGGAAAGTCCTGATGGAAACCATGAGGTTCCTGCTAATTCTGCTGGTGAAGGGCCTCTGATTTATCCTCTGATTTATCCCTGGTGTGTGTGTGTACCCTGAAGGACCCAAATAACCTCTAGGCTTTTCTAGAAGGGCTGGTGAAGTCAGCCAGTGCTGGTGCAGATGGAGAATAACTGCAGGGTGAGGCTGAGCACAGGGAGGGGGCAGAGCCCATCACTGGGGCCTCTGGCTCACAAGCTGTCCTGCTGCAGCCTGCACTGAGGTCACAGCCTGCACCCTTACTGGCCTGGTGCTGGCAAACCTCCAGCAAACACCACGGACTTGACCTGTTACTCATCAGTGGTTTTAGTTGTTACTTTTCTTACCACACACCTCAACTATTTCACAGCCTCTGGCTCCAAATCCCTGGAACAGGAATTGTGTCAAGCCATTCCTGAGGCGTGCAGGGACAGAGCTGCCTACATTCCTCCCTGCTCAGATCCAGTGCTGCTGCAGCCTGGGATGACTGTGGCTGGCTTGTGTTCACACCACAGAATCTCTTCTGCCTTGGAGTTGTGCAACTCCCAAAAAGCTGAGGCAGGCAGAGAGGCTCAGGGGTCGCTGCAAGAGCCTGGAGCAGGAGGATCTCTGCACACACACTCTCCCCATCCCAAAGGGGTGGTGATAGGGCACCTCCAAGAGCACACCTTGAGAAAAATCCCTTTGCTGTGGTGTCTGGCACAGATTCAGGGAGCTGCTATTCTTGCTGGGGACTGGCAGATGCTGCCTGGCCCCTGCCCTGCCCTGTTTGATGGATGAATTTCCAGCTCCACGGGGGTTTCCAGCGTGGTCCCAGGGCTTGCTCCTTCTTTGTTCAGCTCATGTCCCCACATGGCCTTTGTGCTCTGACCCTCTCCCTTCCCTGACCAGTGACTTTTAAGTGCCATCCATCTTCAGCAGGGGTTGACAGAGTGGAGAGCAGCAGGCTCACCCCAGATGATTTGTGCTCACCCCGTGCTGGGATGGCTTGGATGAAGTGAGAGTTCAGTGTTACCAACATCAGAGTCCTGGGGGCAGCAGACTGGGCTTCCTGCTCCTCTCCACTTCCACACTCTGCTGCTTTGTGTGGCTGGGGGGCTGCACCTCTGAGATGGCTCTTCACTATCCTTGAGAAACAAAGCCTGAGGTCAGGGCATGTCCATCAGCATGAGAGAAGCCCCAGCTGACCCTGCCCATCACGCTGAACTGGGTGGTAAATGATGCTGTTTGGGTCCTGGGATGAGCCTGTTGCTTTCCATGGGTGCAGTCCCATTGCACCCCTAAGAGAGGACATTCAGTGAGTAACTGTTTGCACTTCTATTTGCTTTATGCGTGTACAAATTAAAAGTTGTTGTTTTGTTTTGTTTTTTTTTTAAACTAGATCTAAGATTTGTGTGTCAAAACAACTGTAGAATGTATAATTCAAGGGATTTTCAAGACATTATCTAGTTCAGTGCCTAATCCATGTGGGATCAGCTCCCCCTTTGTCATCCTGAGAGATTTTTGTGTAACTTGCTCTTACAGGATCTCAGTGATGAGAGGTTCAAACCTCCAGTGAGAACAGGTTTAACTGAACACCCTGGCACGTTCCCTTGGGGAAATGGGAGCTGGGTGGGAAATTATCTGTGCTGTGGCTGGGAGATGTACCTGGCTGGGAGCTGCCAGGGGGGTGCCCCAGTACTTGGATGCTGCTTGGGAGATGCCCCTGCCCTCTGAGGAAAACCTGCAGTGGAAGAACAAGCTGTGACTAATTTATTGAGAAGTGATGTGTTAATGAGGAGGTGATTTTTTTGTGAATAATCCTTATTTTCCATCTCTGCATCAACCAAAAGAGGGGGAGAGCTTGGTACTAAGAGCATGTCCCCAGGAGAACCTGTGAGTTCTAATGTCCCCCTGCCCCAAATATCTTCCTGTAACAGCTACATTAAACATGTGGCAGGCAGCTTGTGGTGTAACTTGTGCTCTGCTTGCTGCCAATGATGCATATTTTTAACTAAAGCCATCACATGATGCTAAACTGAATGCCTTTGAGGGATCCAAGTGCACACTCTCAGCAGATCTGGCTAATCCAGCCAGCCTATAATCTTGTCAAAAGAGGGAAAAAAAGAAAAAAAAAAAAAGCTTGATTTGACAACCCCACTAAAAGCAGGGTTTATGGGGACTTGCATTCTTTGTGTGTGAGCCTGTAAATCCCTGCCAGCCTTACATGTTCTGTTCTTGTGTGGGAACATCAGGGCTAATTGTGCTGTGGTTCTGCAGGTTGCATGTTTTGCTCTTTTAAGTGTTGGAATTATGTTCCTGCCATCTAATCCCTTGGGACTGCTGTTAGTCTTGAAAAGCTGGGAATAATAATTAAAAAAATCACAGGTCCAGAGTTCCCCAGCCAGTTCTTTGGGGGCTCTTGGGAGTAACTGCCTAGTGCCAGCAGATTTGATGTGGTTTCATGGTGTTATCTCTCCCTCTCCTCTGAAATGCAGCAAATAAAGCTGCAACTCAGCCCAGTTGTGCTCCTGTCTGGCCTTGAAGTGCGTGACTCCATGAATGGCTGTGCCGGGAGACAGAAAATTCAGAAGAGTAAGTGAATGTGCCTGAATTGCCATTAAAATAAAACTATTGCAGTACTTTCCCAGCCTCCAAAATTAAGGCTACAGATGATAAAACAGCAGTGGTGGCATGAGCCTTTTTGGAGGAGGGTTTTGTTCCTAGCCCAGGCTGGGTTTTGAGTAATTGTCCTGTACAGCCCTTCCATTCCCATAGCAAGAGAGCTCACATTTGAAGTGTTGCCTTATGGGGGTTTCTTTGCATCCTTAATGCCTTGCCATTCAATAGCTCGGTGCTTTGCAGAGCCCTGGAGATAAAAGAACCAATATTGCTTCAAAGGTTATTTCTAGCACAGGAGTAGTTAAGAAACTGTCTGCACACAAATGACAAATTATTGTAATCTGAACAAAGAACGGGGAAGGAAAGATCCCACCGGTTGGAAACTTGAAAGAAGCCACAGACAAAGATTAAAAGATGGATTAAAAGAAGAGCTCTGATGCTCCCAAAAGCAGCACTGGGGCTAATTGGTACAAATGAGAGACTGTTGAGGAGCAGACTTGAAGATGAATTGCCAAGTTCTTGTCCTTCTCCCGTGAGCTGCAGTGGCCCCTCGTGCAGCACTGCCAGGGCTCTGGGAATTCTCTGATCCACACCTGCTCCCAGCACTGCTGGGAATCCCGTGCTCCTGGGGCTGGTTCTGCCTGCCCTGACAGGGAGGAGGAGGCTGGGCTTGCACTGCAGCAGTGGCTGATCCTGCCCCAGCTGTGAAATCAGAAGGAAAACATTCCTGGGTAGTGCATTTCTTTCCTAATCTCACTTTATCAGCCTGGTTGGCAGCCTGCTACCACTTCGTTGCAAGGTGGGAATAACGCTGGTGCAGGAACTGCTCTTGAGTTTGGAGATGTGGGATGACAGAGCACAGTGCTCCTTTCTGTCCTTAAAATCTGCAAGCATCCTTCTGCTCCTGTGTGAGCAAAGGAAAAATTCCCTGGGGCCTGGGAACAGCTCTCTGAGCTGCTTCTGGGTGTGTGAACCATATAGTGGCTCCCAGGATTTATTTTCTGGGATTCCTGTGCTAAAAGCAAGTGCCTGGCATGGAAGGCTGCATTTGAGGGAAAGGCAGAGAGGATATCTTGGTGTTTGTGAGACACAGGCTCCTCCTGGTGAGTGAGAAGGTGACAAGGATGTGTCTTCTGGCATTGCCCCCCAGCAACAGGAGCTGGGTGATTCCTCACTGGAAGTGCTTCAGTTGACCAAAAGGGAGTTGTCTCCTGCTCTTCCTATAGTGGCTTTTATTTGTTGGACATACAAGAAGAGTGTGTGACATCAGAACATGCTGCTGGAAGGCTCTCCAGGGAGAGGGACTGAGAAAAGCAAGAAGCAGGAGCAGATATCCCTGCTAGCACAGCCAGGACCAGCAGAGCTCATGGCACCACTCAAAGCATTCCTGATAGAGAGGTTTTGGGGGTGAAAATTCAGGCCAAACCCCCAAGGTCTGCTCAGTTTGAGTGTGAAAGCTTGATTTGCATTATAGTTGGCACTTTGTTAATCAGACCTTTGCAGAGCCTGGCTTGGTTTTAGCTCAGCAGCAGGACCTGTGCCAGGGCAGTTTACCCTGGCTTTGCATTTCTTTGCTTGTGGATGGTAAAACAAATGTGTGATAAGTTTAGAGACGGTCTGGGCTGCATCTCATAGATGCCATTGCTCTTTTGGAGTTGTGTGTGTGACAAGGTCATCTCATAAAGATGGCATAAATCTCCTATTGACTCCCACCAAGGACTGTGGGAGGCAGGGATGCAGGGATTGCTGCAGCCCATGGAGCACAGACAACCCCTGTGTTGTTTATCCATAACTTCTCTGTCATTTTCTCAAACTTAGTGGTTTTCAAGCCCTGAACTCACTGTGTGTCTCTGTCCTGGCACTCCCCAACAGGTCCCGTCTTCCTGAAGGGAGTTTTTAGGTGCCAGTGCTGTACAGTGGATCAAAGCTGGACTGAGAGGCACCACCTTGTTCTCTGGGCAGCTCCTGGCTTAGGGCTGGTTCCAATTTGGGGGCTGCATGGTGGAGATGTGGGGTTTTACCTCCTTCCACCCAAACTCACCCTTGGTACCCAGCTTAAAGACCTGCTGTTGCCTGGCAAGATCCTGCTGCTCTGGGAGCTTGTTGTGCCCTGGTGTTCTCTCTCATGATCTCCAAGTCTGTTCTTTCATTCCCTTCAGAAAGATCTGAGCCCTCTGGAGTTTTACACCCTTGGGTGCCAGCTCATGTCCCTGTTAAACCAAGAGCAAAGCTCCTTGTGATTTCTGCAGCAACTGTCCCAGCCTTGGAGCTCTTGGGGGCAGCTCCTGCCAGGCTGATGTGGTTTCCCACTGTTTTTATGTGCTGGTTTGCCTCCAGGCCAACTGCTGTTTGCTGGACAGTGGTTTGGGAAGGTATTTTGGGGTTTGACACAAGGTCAGCTGCATTCAGGTGGTCTCAAACCATGTACACCTTGAAGGCTTAAACTTGAAGTGAAATAGCTCTTTACAGAGTTGAGGAAAATAAATCTAATCCTAATAAATCTGCTGTGTCTTTGTGTCCACAAATCCTCGGTGGAGGATTTGGTGCTGACTGCTGGAGACTCTGATCACCTTTGGGGCACCTCATGCCATCTTCTCCCTCAGCACACATCTCGTCCCCACCAGGGCACCTGAGCTGGGATGTGGGGTTGTTAATGCATAATAAGCCACAGTGAGAGTTACTCCCCCTCTTCACAGTGTTGCCATTACACTGGAGAAACACTTTATATCCACCTAATAAAGATGATTCTTGTAAATGGAGGAACAGAGGGGAAGAGTTCTCAATCAAATTTTAATGTGTAGCTACTGCCTGGGCTGACAGAGGGAATATCTCCAGAGCTTCTGGGAGCAAGGGAAAACAGATTTCTACTGCAATAACTGCCTGTTACAGCTCTGTTTTAGCACCCTCGAGAAATGCCTGTGTACACACCTTAAATACTTCCAGGCATATTGAACAAACCTGTTCAAATAACTCCCCTGATTAAACATGTCATTACTCGAGGTTAACTCTGCATATGTGTGCTCTGCTGGGGTTAAAAGAGGGGTGAATTCCTCGGATTTAAACCTGCCCTGACTAATTTTAGCAGGTTCTATAAATAGCCCTCCCAAATACTTGAGCAATTCACGTGCTACTCTCTAAAGGCAGAAAAGGTTTCTTAGGTAATGGAAATAGTGGTGATTAGTGAGGGTTGGGGATGAAAAGAGGATATGAAAGTAGCCTAGAAATCCTTTCATATATCACTCACTGTTCCTGAGGCATTTTCTTCTCCTTGTCTTGACTTTCAATTTCCCTGTAGTATGTGAGTGAATCTGCCTCCTAAATTCACACTCTTCAAAATTATTTTACCTTCCCTCTCTGTGTAAAAATATACTTTCCTCCTGAGCTGTGCTTGGCAGAAATGGGGTAACTGCTCTATAAAAAAAAAATATCAGTCTGAGGATATTGATTTGAATCTTTATAGAAACATTTCAGACTAGTTTGGGTCCCTGCTGTGTTTACCCAGGGAGAAATACACAGGCAAAGCAATTCATTTCATCCAAGTCTTTAGCCACCAAAAATTAGGCATTTGATATTAGAGCAGTTGTTTAGGCTTCTGTGGAAGGAACAGCTCTGGGGGTGGATTGTGTTGCAGGAACAAAGGTGCCTGGAGGTGTCTGACTCCATGCACGTGGGAGAGACTAAAGGATTGATGAGATTGGACACCCAAGGACTGCCTGAGGTGTTTAAAACAGGTGTCCAGTGCCATTTTAGATACCACATCTTATGCAAGGTGTGTGTAACCAACTGGAATTTCCACTGAAGAGATGCTCCCCTCCCCTCTGACCCTCGGGAGAGGGACGTTAAAAATTTAACATGGAACTCCTTTAGGCACATAAATCCCATGCCTGATGCTCAGACACCTCAAATTTGGTGTTATTCTGGCTTTCATAACCTTAGGAGCTGGAGTGACATGGGTGGAACCCAACCCTTTCCTACTCTTTAAAAAGAGCTCATGGAGCTTGCAGGGCTTTGGGATAGGCAGCTTCCATGGGCATGACCTCCTGTGGACAACTGTATTTGCCCACAGGGGGTTCAGATCAGCTATTTCCATCAAAGCTTTATGTCACTTCTGGTGTCCTGATGGTCCATGGTGATGTTGGGGATAGTGGTCCACTCAGTCCCTGGGTGCTCTGGACCCACAAAGTATTTCCAGAAACAATAGAATGCTGGGGGTGATGGTTTGAAGGCTGGACTTGCTCTCAAAGGCCTTTTTCAGTCTTAATAATTCTCTGAATCCTGTGCTTGTGTTGATATTGGCTGAGAGCAACTTAATCCCACTGGCAGGTTGCTGTTCCTTAAAGTTCTCTTCCTGGAGTCCCAGGGTGGGCACAGTGAGATGCTCCTAGAGAGGGGCAAGGCTATTGTCACCCTGAACCACTCCATGGAGGAATATGGTGAGATTGGGAGCTAGAAAAAGTATCAGGATTGAATCTATAGGCATCAGTTGCAGTAAAACATGGAGATGTTTGGCTGGAAGTCAAATATTCCAGATCAGCTGCAGTGGCTCACCAGAGGTTTCCCTGCTGCCCTCGTTCTGTTGCTTTGAGGATTGAGCTCATGGGCTTTGAAACAACCAGCAGTGAAGGAAAAGGTAGAACACACCCCCTCAGCAACACCTGTAGCAAACAGCCAGTACATTCTCAAAGTTACATTGCTGCTTAATTAAAGGGGGAGAGGCCCGTCAGACTTAATTTATTTTTAAAAGCCCCATCAAATTTAATTTGTGAGAGCAGCTCTTCCATCTGCTTCCAGGCATTATCTCCGGAGTTCAGGAGAAAAACATATGTCTTGTGGTTAATAAGAATTTGTTTTAATGGATCAGATGACTGGGTGATTAATAACTGCTCCACTCTGATTGTTCTCATTAGGAGGAGAACACGCAGCCCCTGCTGCCCAGCCCCAACCTATTGTCGTGGAAAGGGATCATAAAACGGGAGATGAAAAATTCCTCTGGTTGAGATGAAAGCAGATGGATCAAGGGGCTGGTTTGCAGGGAGAGAGGGCTTCCTATGGTTCTTATTATTCCTCTTTTGGGATTATATATCAGATGATCAAATGTGCACAGAGCAGGGCGCTTCGCTCTCTGTTTAGCCGTGGAACTTGAGCTGATGTGTGGCTGCCAGAGTCAGTGTGCTGGCATTCAGGAGGTCCTGAGTAAATCCATCCTCTCCACAGGCTCCCTCTAACCTAGGGCAAGAAAACCCCTCCAGAAACAGCACCCACGGGGAAACACCCCCCGTGCAGGTCAGAATGACCTCACCAGATTTCCTTCTTTCCCTGCTTGCTCCCGGGTTTAGCTCCATGTCCCTCTTCCAAGCCAAAGCTCAGCATCTCCTTGGAGCTGCACCACATTTCCATGAGAGGAGAGCGTGACCCTCCTGTTTAATGCCCAGCTGGTGCTTTCATTTCGTGCAACAACCAAACCCAGAGCGATCCCTCGTGCCTGCTTTCACCACACGCTGGCTGGGTACTGCAGACCTTGGGAGCTTTGTTGTTTGGCAGATCTTCAACCCAGTTACTCCAGAGGAAATTCCACATATTAAAAGGGCCCAGCCATTAGGTTTATCATCATCTCCAACTTCTCATTTTCCCTGTTCACAATGAGAGCTTGAAAGAGAGAAATTTATTTGCTTGGGTTTTTTTTTTTAAAGGCACAAGTTTTAAAACACGCTCCCAGGCAGGAAATAAAGAGACATTATTACTCCAGAGCCCCCCGGGGGGGATGGCAGCCGGTCAGGCATGTGCTCCCTGGGGTCAGAAAGCAACACAAACCGGAACAGGTAACTGGTGTCATTCTGGCTTTGATTTGCTTTTCCAGTGTTAACCTCACGTTAACCTTCAGAGCAAGAGGTCAGGGAAAGGTTGCAGCCTCAGATGCTGGAAAAAAAGGAGCTCTGCCTGCCTGAAATGAAAAGCCTGTGGAGCTGGCCACAAATAATAATAATAATAATAATAAAGAAAAGAAATTACTCCTGAATGATGTTTCCATTTCAGCTGAGGGTTCTCATTCAATTTACGGGCAGGAGGGAAAAGCAAGAGGGGCTTCAGAGCGGGGAATAAAATCAGTGTTCCCCCCCAGAGCAGAGGGGAAAAGAATATTTTTCTGCATTTTTCTTTAGAGCTTTCACCATTCCCTTCCTGTCTGCAGGACCACGTGCTTGGGGGATGCCCAGGCACTGGTGTTAACATGGAATAGATGATTCTCTGTCCAGGCAGAGGGGCTGCTCAGCAAACACCCTGTTTGCTGTGAGGTAGAGACGACCACAGGCAGGATTTGGGACTTGAGCACTCTGTGCTGGGGTCTGGAAGCACCAGGCACCCTTCCTTTGGATCCAGGGTAGCAAACCAGGGCTTTGTTCCCTTGTTGCAGGCTTTCTGGGGTGAACTGTCCTTTAGCAACTCCCTTTTAGCCCCTGCTGCTTGAAATTATCACCTTCCTCTCCTCCGGAGCTGTGGGAGAATGTGGGCACCAGGAATGAGGTGTTAAAGCTCTGATGTGGGCACAAAGCCTTTGGAGAGCTGCATAAAAATAGCACTGATTGCACAACTGCACCCATAAAAAGGGCAAGAGAGGGAAAATCTTCGAGTGCACACAGAATATTTCAGTGTCTGCTTCGTTCTTTCCGTAAGGGACAGACAGATGGGGCCCATTTGATCCCTGTTCCCTGCCAGGCTGCATCCATGGGCAAAGTGGAGATGGGAGAGGTACTGGGGAAGGTGGCTCGTGCTGGGGTTTGGGAAGAGGGCTGGATGCAACCTGTATGACCTTCTGCCACCCAGATGTGGGATATGTTACCTCAGGAGCAGCTGTTTTGCACTGTCAAAAGTCTTCTGCAAGGATGAAGCTAATATTGTCTATATAATATGTATTATTTATTATTAAACTACAGCTTCTTTGGGACCATTAAATATGAGCAACTAAAATATTTGTCTTTAGGGAAACACTTCCACGAGGAGGGGTAAAAAAAAAGGGGGAGAATTTTGATTGCTATTTTTTTGTAGAACAGGTTTTTCATGTTAAAACAAATCATGTTAAAACAGCAGGTCTCTGGAGCATGGAGATGGTGTGGAGAACACTGTGGGCTGTCTTTCCAGTTGGGCTGTTTGTTGTAATAAATATCTATTGCCCAAACTCTTGCTGCACTTGGTATCTGCTGTTTAATGTTCCTGCCTTACCACTGAGTTCTTGTCAGTAAAGATGGGATTCATGTGCTGAAATGGATGTATTTATATGAGTCACCAGGACATAACCACCCAGTTTATATCCCCAGGAGTCCTGTGTTTAACAGTGACCTCCACATTGAACCTCCTCCACCTGAATGTAGAGGATTCCACCACTCAGCAACAATTTCACAGCTCTGTATCTTGATTATCTGCCTTTTAAAGGTGGTTACAGTCATGTCCATCCTCTCAGTTCCCTTGGAGATCCAGTGTCACCCAGTGAATAAGCACAGAAAGCAGGCCTGTTTGGGAAATGCCATTTATTGTAAGTGAAATACTTGAAAGAAGATGATGAGTTTAATTATCTACCTCATGGAAGACAGGTTTTGTTAAAGTTTTGTTTAAACTCCTTTCTATTTGTTTTGGTTTGTGTTTAATTTTATATTCTATTTTAAAAAAAATACGTGAGAAGTTAAGAAGGGAAAAAATATAGGGGAAACAGTTCTATGGGGTTTTTTTTTCCCCCCATACATTGAAAGAGAGAAAACTTTAAAGAGGGAAAAAAGAGGGGAGAAAGGAATGAAAAGCCTGAGTCCTTCCAGATTTGGAGAACAAACCCAACACGACGCCTTTCAAGAAGAACATTTATCATTTTGTTTCATTTTGCAAGTTTTCATTAGAAAAAGAATTCAACCAAATCAACTGTGTTTGTGGAAACCCCTGAGTTCCCTTGGAAACCCCTCTCATTTTTCGTGGTTAGACCTTTATGAACAAAATTGTAACCACGTCGTGGCTCTTCAGCTGCCTGAGATTTATGAAGCACGTTAATCAATCACCTCGTCCTGCAGGTGCAGGGTTTTATAAATAGCAATTAGGAGGAGATGGAGTGATGCCAATCTCAGCCCCCTCCTTTTTCCCCCCACATCCTGAACTCAGCATCTGCAGAGAGAGCCCCCGGTGCTTGTGGAGGCTCCACGAATTTTTGGATTTTCGATCCACATCTCAGTATCATCTCTTTTTTGTGCTCCTCTAAGTGCTCTGCTTCTGTCCCTCGGAGATTTTTGCCTGCTGTGGCACTGGGAGTGCTCACTGTTTGACCATGGTCACAGAGCTTCCCTGGCACTGCTGTCATCTGACAGGGTCAGTAAATCCCTCTTCTCGCTTTCCCCAAAGGTTGTGGCATTTTTGTAATGGCAGATAATCAACCTGATTGTCTGGTTTCAAACCAATGGCACTTCTGACTGTGAGCAGATTCACTCTCCTCCACGATGCTGCTCTTTAGGGTGGTCCTTTTCAAGGCTGAAGGTTTGGAGAGGAGCTTTGGTCAGAGATCTGCTTCTCCTCTCACCCCCTGAGCAGCCCTTGTGTTTCCCACCCTCACTTGATTTTCGGCTCATTCACACACTGCAACTGCCCTGCAGACCACCCTGGGGCAAAAGAACATCTTCAACCCTACCTGAGCTTCACACAGCATGGACAAAATCTCTCCTGGAGCATGGATATCAGCCTGTCCATGGGTTTTTTCCTACTAATAGTGACTGATACCCCATGAAACCTGGGGCTCTACACGTGCCAAACACACCTTGGTCATCCCCGTTGCAATCTGGAGGTCACTTGAGCCCCTCCACATGTTCAGGGCTGCTTGTGCCATCCTCCCAAGTGGGATTTTAACATCAGCTTCACTGTGGGAAGAGGAAGGAGCAGGAGGTCGTGAGCTGATGACACTTGTTAATGTAGCAATTTCTCCTGGGTTTTAATAAGGAGGAGTATTTGTGTCCCCCCCGGGGACCCCCAGCTCTCTTTGCTCTGCAGAATTCCCTGAATAAGGTAAACCCCAGCCTGTTTCCAAGTGATGTTATCCCCTGAAAGATCAGGAGGCTGGAAAATAATTAGCTGTCAAGACAAGTTGCTCGTGCCTCCCGTCCCCACGTGAGGTCCGGTGGGGTCGGATCCGACACACAATCCCTGGGGGAAGGAGGAAGCTGTCCCCAGGTTAGATAGGACACCAGAATTTATTGCTTAGTCCAGTTTACAGGAGGTCAGAAAGAAAATAAGAACCTTCTTTGGTTTGAGGAACAGACACAGAGTTTGGGTGTTAGGTCTCAATAAATTCCCCTGGTGACTTGTGTGACGGGCAGATTTATCTCCATCGCTTCCAGATGAATCTTAACCAGCACCAACCTGGAACTTTCCTTTAATAAACATCAATAACTTAACCTCTTCTCCATATCATCTGGCAGCAGCAGGAGCCCAGGCCGCAGTTTTACTGGAGAAATGGTATTTTCAAGGTGGAACATTATGGCCAGACTGGATAAATATCTTGCATTTCCTTGTATTGTCTGGGAACACGCATGGAACAGTTCCCAGCCTGCTCCTCAAAGCCTTTACAACACTGAGAGGCCTCCATAAATTTCAAGCAGACAGGAAAATATTAGAGGAATGTCTTAAAAAGGAGAAGGAAAGAAGAGGTAGAAGAGAGACAAAAGCAAACTCATAAGAAAGCATCAAAGGGTATATGAGGAATAAATGGAATGTGGTTCCATGGGAAGGTGGGAGACTCAATTTCTCCTTGTTCCACAGGAGGCTTCTTGATTACCTAAAGATGCCTTATGCCTTGGTTTCCCCTTTCTAAAGCAGAATTTATAGCACTTTGCAGGGAAAATGCTACCAGTGGGCTCTCTGAGCAGAGGAGATGGAGGTATGGGTTGGAATCTGCACCTGGATCACCTGGAATAGCACTCATTGGGGCAGCTGGTCCAGCTGAAGAGGATTCAGTGGCCTCAGAGTCTCATCTCTCAGTTTCCTGTGGCAGGGAGATGGTGTTTTCTGCCCTGAACTGAGCTGGTGAAACTTTATTTTACTCAGGATGGAGAAACTTAGTCCATGAGGGCTTCCAAGAGAGCTGGAGAGGGACTTCTCCCGAGGGCATGGAATGATGGGACAAGGGGGAATGGCCTTAAGGTGAAGAAGGGCAGATTTAGATTAGATATAGGAAAAAATCCTTCCCTGTGAGGGTGGGGAGGTCCTGGCACAGGTTGTCCAGAGAAGCTGTGGCTGCCCCATCCCTGGAAGTGTCCAAGGCCAGGTTGGACAGGGCTTGGAGCAACCTGGGCTGGTGGAAGGTGTCCCTGCCCATGGCAGGGGGTGGGATTGGATGAGCTTGAAGGCCCCTTCCACCCCAGAACCACTCTGTCATTCTGTGCTCACTGAGCATCTCAAAGGGGTGAGAGGCACAGGAAGGAAATCTGTTGGGCAGGAGGATGTTGGGAATACATCCCTGGCTGACCCATTCCCTGGGAAGGGGACTGAGACTCTCTGTGTTGGTTTGTGGGTGTACAGAGCAGGCAGGTTTGGCCAAAACACCCTTCCCTGGAGGGGTGAGTGGGGAACAGAAGGAGAGCAGGGGGTGCAGGGTGGGCACAGCACACCTGCCAAGGGGGACTGAACGAGGCACAGCCCCTGGAATGTGGGGATTGTTAAATTAGCAAGTGTTTAATGAAGATGCCCCTCAGTGCATGGCCTGAGTGCAGGTGAAGGGCTCAGGGGAACCTGACAAAGGGGACAAGGCGGGTGTGAGGAGGGGAGAAGGTACCTTCTGAGCCATGATCTCACTCCTGATGCTCTTGGGATGCTGTTTCCACCCTCTGCACCCATCCCAGCAACTCCAAAGGAGTGGAGGGAGGGTGTGGGTGCTGTGGGGGTGCCCTGTGGGATTGGGGGATGCCAAGGGCAGGCTGAGTGGGCACTGTGTGGGCACCCAGCTCGGGGTAACTTAGCTCTGAATGTTGATGTGTGGGCTCTCTCCTGGTGGCTTCTGCTCCAGCATGTGGGATTCCTTAATAACAGCAAATATCCCCCAGTGGTTTCCCCCCATCTTATCCCTCCTAATTAAATAAATACCAACACATTTGCAAGAAACTCTGTAGTCATATTGCATTTAGCCACAAGAAGACAGATATTTTTTTTTTTTTTTCCTTTCAAGGCTCTCAGAATATCCTACAACTATTAATTAATCCGACTTCCTGACTGTTCTGCAGGGATATGTGATAGGATCGGGGTGGATGGGGAAATGGAGCCCTGCAGATCTGAGGGGGCTGGCTCAGCACACTGTGTGGCAGGGCTGCAAATAGAAAGCAGAGCTCTCCCCTCGCTGCTTCCTGCTCTAACCACGGCCTGGCTGCCTCCTCTTCACCGAGGAGCTGGTGGAAAAGTTTCTGCTCAGGGAAGCGATCCCGGTTGGAAGCTTTCAAAGGCTTCTTGCAAACACAGATTGATGGGGTGGGGAACGTTCTTTAAACATTACAGCAAACACCTTGGCTGTGTCCCTTTCAAGTGAAAGCTTGAAGGAAGGGGATTTGACTGATGTGTGCTTTTATCAAAGCTATTCCCTACTCTGTAAAGCACAGGAACCTACGGAAGTTAAGAAGTTAATGGGAGAAAGGGGCATTAAACAGGAAGATCAAATACATCAGATAATAGCCACAGGGATAAAAACGATACAGCACCTGAGAGTGGTGGCAATAAATGTAAAATGCTGCTCTCTCGTTTCAGATATGTGATTGACTGCTTCTAAACATACAGGGGACTGCACAGTGAAGGGGAAGCTGTGGATGAGCTTTAATGTGGCCAAAATGTTCCAAGAACTCTGACCAAAGAACCTGTAAAAGCCTGCTGAGCTCCCAGCTGCCAAGGATATGCTCTGCCTCTGTGAGGGCAAATATAAAGGGTCAGGGATTCATAAATATGTTTTTACTGGGGGGGGAAACAATCAAATAAACAGGAAAAGCAGAGGAGGAAAAGTTATTGGATTGATAAGGATGGAATATGGGGAGAAGTGCAACAGTAAAATTCTGTTTGATGTTCCAGAAGGGAAATGGGTTTTGTTTCCCTGCTGTCCATTACTGAAAATGGCTTTGGAGGAGTTGGGATTTTTCCAGTCTTGTGTCTCCCAAGAAGTGGTCAGAGTGGCAGGCACTGACCTCTTCTCTCTGGGGAGCAGGGCCAGCCCCCAGGGAATGGCTGGAGCTGTGTCAGGGCAGGCTCAGGGTGGATCTCAGCAAAAGGTTCTTCCCCCAGAGGCTGGTTGGGCACTGAACAGGCTCCCCAGGGCAGTGGGCACAGCCCCAAGGCTGCCAGAGCTGCAGGAGGGTTTGGATGATCCTCTCAGGGACAGGGTGGGATTGTTGGGGTGTCTGTGCAGGGCTGAGGGTTGGACTGGATGATCCCTGTGGGTCCCTCCAACTCAGGATATCCTGTGATTGCACGATTCTGTAACTTAACCAGCACGTTTTCAGATGTTCCTTTACATGGCAATGCTCTCCTGCTCTGCTCTACAACACTGGGTTTCTCCAGATGCAAAACATGTTTGGGAAATATTTTCAAATCAGCACTTCAGCCCATTGCAGAGAAGGACTTTGAAGTCTGAGCTTCTCCAAGCAGCAGTGCCCTGCCCCACTGGAACACTCCACATCCCAGGGCACCAGAGAGCCTTGCAAGAACAATTCCTTCAGCCTTTTGACGTAGCTGCAAAAGAACAGCTATTTCATGCAAAAGAACAAGAGCTCAGAGGGCTTGGCCTTCTGCCTCCCTGGAACAAGGCAAGCTGTGGGGACCAAACTCAGCAGCTAAAACCCTAAAATACACCAAAAAAAGCAGCTTCCTGCAAGGCTGCCCATGTTACTGTGTTGATATTTCCCATACAAAAAGTCTTTTGGTTGCTCTGGGCTTCAGCTTTAGGTTGATTTGCATCTCTCCTGTAGTGCAAGACAGCTTCAGAATCCTTTTTAAAGGCCATTTTGTGGCACCACAACAGTACAAAAAAGTTGTGGATCCACCATGAGTTTGGAGAGATCTGTCAGCAAAGCTGTTTCTGCTTGCCCACCCTGTCCCTGCATGGCTGTGGTCTGTGCCTTGGCTCTGGGCAAACCCAGGTTTGGAAATATCTGAGATATTGGGATGGACAGTGCAGTGAGGGGTTGGGATTCTGGGAAAATTCCCCCCATCCCCAACTGGTCCTGCTGATCCCTGGACTGGTTTTGCAGAGAAGAATATACCTCCATGAACGATTTCATGATTCCATGGAATGATTTATACCAAGGAGTTTGAACCACTGTGGAAAAAATATGTTTATACTTTGGTTTTCTGTCAGCAGGATAGGTTGCTGGGACTGGAGGAGGAAGAATCTGCATGGCTGGAGCTTTTCAGAAGATCAAATCAACCATTTTTGAGTGGTTTGGGTTGATTTGATCCTGTTTTGGGACCCTTCCTTTTGGTTCTGCTTTCTGTGATGTCCCAGTAAAAAATGAAATAAAGAAATGACTGTAATCAAGACATTGGTGAGGTGTGTTAGGAAGAGATTTGCACCCAGTCTGGCTTGAAATTCTTCTGGAAACATGGTGGCTGTTCCAATTTTTCACAGCAGGGCAATGTCACTGATTTCTCTGTGAATGTGCAGCTCCAGGAGAGGCCCAAATAGAAATAGAAATCATAGATGATATATAGAAATTATATATGATATCTATATATATTATATAGATAGATATATGATCAATGAAATTGTATGTGATAGCTGTAATAACTGGAGAGTGAGAAACTGGAACACAGTGAGATGGAGTTGGATCAGAGAGAAATGTTAAAAAAACCCAGAAATTGGAAATTTGGGTTCACTCCAGGATTCCCAACTTGTGGACAAGCCCAGCCCCAGCTGCACAACCCTTTCCCTGGGAGGCTGTAGGGGTTGTGCAGCTGGGGCTGGGCTTGTCCACAGCCTGTCTGGGAGGAGCAGGGATGGGGGAGCAGCGCTGGGACAATGATTAAGGAGCCCTGAAGAGAACATGGATCTGCTCCCCATGGATTTCTCAGGATAGGAGGGACTTTGGGGACAACCACATCGTTCCAGAGACCCAAGGATGTGGTGCAGCTGCTGCTGTTGGGGAATGCAGGAGAATCCCAGGGGATCTGCTCTGGCTTAGAGCTGGTCCAAGGGCTCTGCCAGCCTGGCCATGCCCTCACCCTTGGAGTGCTCTGGCCCAGCTCAACTCCCCTCTGGTTTCTGGAAGCCCAAGAGTGCCCAGTTGAGCTTGGGGAGTTCTTGGCCTTGATTTGTGTGTTCAACTCCGCTCTGACACAACCTGTGTATCTAAACTGGGGGGCAGAGGGTGCTCCCCAGCTCTGGGGTCTGTGCTGGCTCCTGTCTGTGTGTCCAAGGCTGGAGAACTTGCTCTGGAGCCAAGAGAACCCTCTGGGACTGTCCTGATGGAGAGGCCAGGAGCAGAGTGAGCACTGCCTGGACACAGCCTGTGGGATGTTCAGGGTTAGAAAATGGGCAGTTCTCAGGTAAAATGGATAAAGAGGCATTATGGTAAGGATTGGACCCAAGGTGAAGAGGAGGTGAGTGAGAGAGGGTTGGGGAGACCAAAATCTCAAGATGCCTGGGGCTGGCAGCCTGTAAATCTCTCAAAGCTCTGTCAGAGAAAGAGCTGAAAGGCCCTAAGTCTGTGGTGATCCACCTCAGAGATGGCAGCTGGTACAATTAATCTCCTGCCCTTTGTGAATCTTTAGACGAAGCCTCTGAGTAAATGAGGAAAGGTGAGGAAAGGTCTTTGTGGTCCTTTCTGCCTTTCTTTCATCCCTTCGTGCTGCTCATCCTGGAGCAAATGAGAAACAGTCCCAGCTGCAGAGGCTCTGCCTTGGATCCAGGTTTGCTTCTTCCCCACTGTAAGGCGGTGCAGTGGAACTCATAACACCTCGTTAGCCTGAGCTTGTCCTTTCAGCTTAATTCACTCAAAGCTGGCTGTGTCACAGCCTCACTCAGCAGAACCTTGTCTCATATACCTCAAATGCTAAAGAATAACATTAGTTATTAATATTGAAAATATTATTAAAACGATATAAACAGGCGTGGGCTCCTTTCACTTATCCAGGATAAGAGGGAAATAGCTTCTTTTTTCCTTGATTCCCTGTGTCTTGAAGACTTTCTGTTCCAGTTCCAACTTTAAAAAGTGTGTGAGAGGAGGAGGAATACTGCCGTAGCTGGGAATATCTGGGGAGTTCTAGAGGAAAGGCTCGTATCTGTCATGAGACTGGAAAATAAAACTGGGAAAAAACAGTCACTGGAAAAACAGGCTGCCCCTTAACCCCCTGTGTTTGGAGCTGGGAGCTCCCTGGAAAGGTCTGGGATGTCTGAGCTGAGAGGCACTGGCTTTGCTGAGGGTTTCCAGTCCCTTCATGCTGCCCTGGGTTTGTCAAACAGGCTTTTGCTGCCTGATCTCCTGGGGATTCAGGCCTTCTAACTCCATCTCTGTCACCTCTATCTCAGCACGTCCCTCGCCAGGTCTGGTGGCATCTCTTGCCAACCATCCCTCCTGTTTGACCACCATCCCTTCTCATGGTGGTGCTGCAGAGAACCACAAAGGTTCTCTGTGGGGATGGAGGGGACTGGCTGGTCCATCCCCCACTCCAGGATAGGTCAGGGCCTCACGTCTGGCTGATGATCACCCTGCTTTTTTCTTGAACCCCTCTTTTGAAAGACTTTTCACAGTGTCCATGTATGTTTGCCCAGTCCAGGATCACGACAGGTAGTCTCCTTTCTTTGCCAAAAGCAGTGCTGGCACCAGCCTGGTGTTTTCTCCCTCTCCTGATGGCTCTCCAGTCCCCTCCACAAAAGGACACATCACCTGTCAGAACTGATTTTAGCCATGGTACCCTCATATCCCCACAAAGTCTCTCTCTCAACTGTCAGAAGGATTTAGCCTTACTTGGGCCTGTTTTTCCAGAAGGGAAAATAGAGGCAGGAGGTGATTAACTGGGACATTCTCCATAGAACCAAAATGTAGGCACTGAAATGGTGTGTTTTGAGCAGAATTGTGGTTCTTCTATGTCTGAGCCACGCCTGGAGGAAGGAAAAGTGCCACTCCTTTGACTTGAAAACCATCTGAGCTGGTCAAGTGTCCACTTCACCCACCCCTTCTGCCTGCTCCTGTCTCAGTGGGAAATCAGCCGGGGTGCTGGGCAGGCTGCAGGAACCCCAATATCTCAGCAATCACCCCAAAGGCTGCTGGATTTGCCTCCTTTGCTTCTCTCCTTTGCACTCAGAGTGATCATCCTGTTCTTCCTTCCCTTTCTGCTGCTTCTTAAACCACCCAGTGCTGCCTGTGAATAAAACTAGGTAGCCCAAGCCAGGCAGAAAACGTGGCAATCAATTAAAAGCCCAACAAAGTGCCTTTGTGCAGGGCTTTGCAGTGGGGATGAATGGCTGTCTTGTCACAAGGGTTTCTACTGTATTAAGAAAGCATTCCACCTTCTCCTGTTGTGCTCCTGCTTGCACAAGTCTCATTACTGTGCCAGCAATAATAGTGTCTAATTAAGCAGAATAAAGAGAGATGAAGCGTAATGGTTACAGGATAGAGAAGTTATTCGTCAGGGGGAGGCAATAAATTACTGAATCCTGAGTCCTGCTAAGCTGGAAAAGGTTTAGTCAAAAAGAGCCAACACTTGTTTTTCTTTTTGATAGATCGAGCAGCTCGGGTTGGTGTTTGTTTCAGCTCGGGTTGGTGTTTGTTTCAGCTCGGGTTGGTGTTTGTTTCAGCTCAGGTTGGTGTTTGTTTCAGCTCGGGTTGGTGTTTGTTTCAGCTCAGGTTGGTGTTTGTTTCAGCTCAGGTTGGTGTTTGTTTGTGCGGTGCCTCAACAGATTTATGTATTTATTCACTCCTTTAAATGAACTGAGCAAAGCCATGGACATGAGGCAGAGTAATGATGAGATCAGCTGGTCATTCCAAGGGGCAGAAGTGAATGTCCCTGCAGAGATGGCCTGGGGGAGCTCCTGTGCCTGGCACTGTGCCCTGGCAGGTTTGGTTTCAGGATTCAGCTCCACATTGTCGCTGGGTTATTCCCCCTTCCCCGGGAAGGAGTCCACAAACCCTGCCCTGTGCAGGGGGGCAGAGATGCAAGAAAATGTCATTAAGGTCACGCCACGAGCCCCTGGCTGCGGATAATGAACAATTCCTGACAAAATGAGGTGGTTGGAGCCGCTGTGAGATAAAAACCTGCCTGTCATTCTGTTGCACGAACCTATATTCCAATTTTATCTGCCGAGCGCGGGGCTCTTTTATCCGGTTTCCTGTTTGAAGGGATTTGAGCAGAATAGATAATCCGAACTTTGAACATAAATCACTGAGCTGCACGGCTGATAGATGCTTTGCACTTTTTTTTTTTTTTTTTTTTATGATAATGGCTGATTGGAGGCTGGGAGGGAAAATGCCAGGGGCTTATCTCTGTGGAGCAGCATTTGGAGGGCTGAGGGAAGGGGAGGCAGCGACATGGGGTGGGGCTGGTTTATATTTATTGATCTGGTTGTTTATTTTGAACATCTGAACTCCAGCAGAGACACTCTGGGGTGTTGCTGGGGTACTCTGGGAGTTGGGGTCTGCACACAGGGTGAGGGTGGGCACCCCCTATGAGACATCAGAGTCCATTGAGTGCTCACCACGAGCAGGGCTGAGCTCCAGATGCTTCACCATTCCCCCTGAAGGGCCTTGGGAATTCCAAAGAGCCATCAAATGGACTCGCTGGATTGTTACTCTTTTACTAAGAATAGTTTAAAAATAAAAAATACTGCTCTTTTTTTTTCTTTTTTTCTTTTTCCCATTTACCCACAAAATAGATGACAGCTCTGAAAGTGCACTTCTCCCTCTGAAGATGCAAATCCCTGGAAAGGTCATGTTTCATTTTGGTTTTGAGTGTTTCTTATTTTTAAAAGATTTATTTTACTCCAATTAGCTTAAATTTCAAAGTAATTTTAAACCAGAAAACTGGATTCTTTCTTTGCTTATAACTTCTGTCTCTCCTTTTTTTTAATTTAGAAAAAAAAAAAAAAAAGAGAGAGAAAAAATCCTTAACATCAAAACAGATGCTTTCCCAGGAAAAGTTGGGGTTTTTTTGATGAAACAGATTAATTGGAGTTTTCTAATCAAATCTTCAAAAAACTTCCAGGCAGCTTTACTGAGGCATTGAAGTACCCTTTTAAAGGGTGAGCTTTCTTCATGTCACCCTCTGAAAGTTGTCTTTCTCCAGTGACTCTAAATGGCCCCTTGGCAACTGCTTTGGATTAGATTCCTGGGCTTTTTTCCCCGTGAATAGATGAGTATTTGGGTTCATGGGATGATTGCAGTTTTGAAGCAAATCCCCAGTCTGCCTCCAGGTGTGCTCCAGATGCTCTCCATCCCCTCGTGGAGGTTTAATGGTGCAAATCAAGGCCTGATTTTTCCGCCAGCTCTGACCCACCAGCACGGGCAGGATGTTTGCTCTGGGAGCTCAGACTAAACCTGGTGCAGAACCCATCCCTCCACGGTGCACAGGGAGGAGGAGGAGGGACAGTGACAGTAACAGGTATGCAGATCCTGCAGGTCTGACCATGACACCAAATTACATCTATACATCAGTATAGATGCAGATTTCGATCATGGAATCGTTCAGGTTGGAAAAGATCTCCAAGACCATCGAATCAAACTTTGAGTAAATCCCACCTTGTCCCCCAGCCCTGAGCACTGAGTGCCACGTCCAGTCATTCCTTGGACACTTCCTTGGACTCCACCACCTCCCTGAGCAGCCCCTTCCAATGCCTGACCACCCTTTCCAGCAAGAAATTCCTCCTGATGCCCAACCTGACCCTCCCCTGGCACAGCTTGAAGCCACGTCCTCTTGTCCTGTCAAAGCTGTGTCAGTTGAGAATCATCTGGTGTGGTTCAGCCCTGGTTGGAAGACAAGTAACAGGCACCAAATTGCTGAGGTGGTTTGAAGATCTCCTTCATGTTATGTAGCCTTGTCACAGCTTTTGATCTGACACCATCAGCTTTTGGGAGGCCCCGTGCTGACCCTTGTGGTCTCTGCCCGAAGGGGGTGGGTGCTCTAAGGGGTCTATGGGAGATGGGAGATGATGTGGCATGGACAGTGGGACTCTGAGAGCCAGGGACAAGCTTGTGAGGGTCCTCATGAGACGAGTGACCGACCAGTGTCACCTTGGCAGGGCACACAGATGCTTAATGTGATGGAAAGCTGTTCATCTGGGGCCTGTTCAGAGCCCAGGGTGGGGACAGAGAGCCCAAACCTTCTCTGAATGATTTCTCTACATAAAGGCTGTGGGAGGAGCAGTGTTTGCTCTGAGAAAATGTGGGCAGTGTCCATACTGCACAACTGAACTCTGAAGGAGGAGTTGCTTTGGCCATGGCTGGGATTTGGGACCTTGGAGCATTAGAGGTCAGTACAAGTGGCAAGGAAGGGAACCAGGAGGAATCTGAGGCTGAAGGGGTTGAAGATACAAAATGCAACCTCGGTGTGTCTTTCTTCCAGCTTGTCAGGGGGTCTCCAGGAGGAGCTGTGCCTCTGGCACCTCTGTGAGAGATTCATGGAGAGCTTTGACCCTTTGGAGCTGGTCTGCTCCAAGCCACTCCTCACTGAGGTATTCCATGGAGTCAAAATTCCCAACGCTGCTCTGCTTCTACCAGTTTGATGCCAACAAATATGTCTAAAGTGGGTGAAGGGTTTTCATGTTGATGGCCTCAGTCAGGTATCTCATTAAGTCTTTGGGGAGCTCCTCAAGGGCAGGAGACCCCAAGGGCACTCAGCCTGAGGAATTGGTGTCCAAGGAGACACAGCAAAGTTAGGAGAAAGCAGTATGACCAACCACGGGAAAATGACCTAGACTAGACCTGAATGACCCTTCTCCAGGTGCCTCTTTCCTCCCTGCAATTTCCTCATTATCCTGGTTATTTCCAGTAGTCAGCTCTGGCAAGAAAATCCACTTTCCACTTTGGGCTCCTGTAGCACTTTGGGAAGGACATTCCAGCTGCTCACACACTCTCTTTCTTCTTCAGAGACCGGGTGGAGTTTGAACTTCATCTCCCATCTCCTGCGTCACAGCCTTTTGGAGAGGAAGTCATCATCACCAAAATGCATTTTAAGGCATGAAAATATGACCCCAGGATTAGCCCAACATGTATAAATGTTTCCCTTTATGAACCAGGGTAGCTGCGTTTCAAAAGAGAAACCTTTAGGCTTTAGGATGAAAAATGAGCCTTATTTTCAGTTGGGAGCATACAATTTTTTTAAAGAAAGCGCTTTAAAACAGTAAAACAAGCCCTCCATTTTCTTCCTAAGATTTGTTGCTGTCCAGAAGCCCAGTTTTCTGGGAAATAGAACTTTTTTTGGAATGGCATTAATTATTCTATTGCAGTTTCAAAGGGGGTGACATGAGCATGTACTGGAAAAGGAACAGCTCTTAGAAAAGGCAGTAAGTGATCAAATCTCCCACAGGAGACAATTTGGGTAATGCAATCTGCTCAAACAACAAGTTCTTTAAACTCTAACTTCAAATTTCTTTTGAGCTTGAACAGGTCAATAACATTTTCCCCCATTTGGAAAGGAATAGAAAAATCAACTTTTTTTTCCTTTTTTTTTCTTTTTTCATTTTTTTCCCCCAGCATTTGTGTTATTTAACAGCCTTTTAGAAACCCATTTCCTGCGCTATTTTAAGCTGCAGGCACAGTTAGGAGACCACATCTGAGTGACGATTTAAATCTCCAGACAGCTCAGGAGATAAGTCAAAACAAATTTCAGGATGTTCCTCTAAAGAGCTGTTTCCACTTAAGTCAGTCCCATTGGGAACCTGGTTAAAGAATCACCTAATCTGCTGCACATTTTATACATTTAAACAGGTCCATTTGAAAGAAAGTTTGTGAAATTTGCTGTGCAGTGAATACATAATGAGCACCACTGGAGGAGGCTGGAAATTGCTGCTGGTTTTTAGCTCTTCACTTTGTTGATGTTGATAACTTCATGGTATCCTGATTTTTGATTTTTTTTTTTTTTTTTCACTGCCACCTCTCAGGAAGAACAACTCCTTTGCTCCCCAGAAATGTAGCAATGCAGGAAGGCTGCTGGATGTGAGAAAGATGCTGTGCAGAGGGCAGGTGAAGGAATGGAGCATGGCATGGGAAGAAAATAAAGGCAGGGACGTGAAAGGAAGGAAGGCATTGATGGATCAGGATTTGGAGAGGGAAGAGGAAATGTGATCCACCCCTGTGGGTTGTTGTGGTGGATTCTGTTGTAGAGGTATTTGGTACAGGCACCTCACCACCCCTCATGCCCCATCCCTGGAAGTGTCCAAGGCCAAGCTGGATGTGGCTTGGAGCAACCTGGTCTAGTGGAAGTTGTCCCTGCCCGTGGCAGGGGCTGGAACCAGATGATGATTTGAAAAGTCCCTTCCAGCCCAAAACCATTCTGGGATTCTATGGCTCAGGAAGATGAAAATCTTCATCCTACCAGAGCTGCCGTGGGAGGCAGCCTGTTGGAGCACAGTTTCCTGGGATTCCAGGCAGCTTTGGTGCAGAGCAGGTGTGTCTGCTTCTGGTGCCCAAAGCAGTTAAGGATGTTTAGTGGCCATGGTGGAATTTGGTTGAAGGTTGGACTCGATCTCAGAGGTCTTTTTTAACCTTAATGACTCCATGTTGGAGCTGAACTCTTCTTCACTTGGTAGTGGGAGATGATGTGACAAGGGGTAATGGGGAAAATGATTCCTCCAGATGTCAGAATGGATGTTGGGGAGGCGGAATCAATGGATAGCTCAAGCTGGAACAGGAACTCAGAGAAGGAGTGGACTGTCCACCCCTGAAGACCTGAGTCTGTTTGACCCCAGGGTTTGGGCTGCTTGAGGACACGACTGACCTGCTTTGCTGTTGACATTAGTTTTGCTTTGAGGAGGGAGGTTGGACCAGAAACCTCCCAACCAACATTTCTGTAGCTCTGCAATGACAGATTCTCACAGTCTCTGGGGTCAAAGTGTAGAGGTGCAGGAGCATTGCTGCCTGCCTTTTGTCTTCTTGATTGAGCATTCTCAAAACACCTCAGCAGAGACCTTTCCAAGGACAACACTCAGCTCTATGATTGCACTCCGCCTCCCCAGCCATCAAATAACCTAAATCAGCAGCTACAGAGGTTTCTTACTCCTGTAAGAAGTTTCTTGCTTCCTAAAAGCAGTATTTACCTTTTGGGCTTTCTTATTTTTAAAAACGTCGGTCAGAATGTGGAGGAGAAACCGCTGAGTGGAGCCAAACTGATGTAACATTTGGAATCTACAGACCAGTCTGTGTCCTGAACACTTCCTTTGGGATATTACTTTGTCCTGCACTTCACAGATGAAACACAGAACTTGGGCTTCCCCTGCCTCACCTTCTTAACCTGAGCTCTCTTTCCAACCCCGTCCCAGGGGAGCAGCTTGATGGACTCAGATCTTGACACTGCACTTGCTTTTGACTTTAGATGAATTCAACTTTTCCACCACAGCTAATTTGGCTCCTAAAGGGGATAATGCTTATGTGGCTGGTACAAATGTTGGTGTATTGGTGCACTGGCTGATTTTATTCCTTTTCTTAAGTTCTTTGCATTTGCAGAGGCAAAATAAGGCAACTGCTCTGTTTCTCTCTGTGATGGCTACTCATGTTCTCCCTTCTCCACCCTCTGATAGAATTTAAAGCTGAAGAGCCCATTGTGGTTGTCTAATTTGACCTTCTTTATGACACATCAGGATCTTTCCTATTGATTCTTCCATCAGTCCCTGACTTGTGGTTAGACTAAAGGGAGGTATTTTACACATAATCTATTAAAAGCATCCTAATGCTTGAGTGTGAACTGCATCCCATGGCTCTGGTGCAGCAATTGGATAACTCACTCTGTTGAGTGTCTATAAACAGCATTTCATGTTTCATCCACGACTTTCCATCACCTTCTGACAGTTCCAAGGGAGGCTGAATTCTGGATTTATGTCTGCTTGTCTTCTCTTGTCCCCTTTCATCAGCTGCAAAATTCCAAATAGCAAATTCTAAATAGCACCCACAGAGGTGACATGGCTCCAAATGAGCCCCATGTGAGTGAGAAATATACCCTTCAAGGTTTTCTTCTCTCCTGTCCACATTTCTGCTCAGGACACAGCATCTGCATGCACAGGTGTCACACCAGGTGCTCAGGTGCTTTTCCAGCTCCTCCAAGTGAGGTGCTGGGAAAACAGAATGGTCTGAAATGTTTTGAGGACTCCTGTCACCTGTTTTCTTACCAGCCTGGCTGCTGAGAAGAAAAGAAAACATGCACCACCCACCCTGTCATAATTTAGCAAAGACAGGGGGAAAAAGTGGCCTTCCCCACCTGGGTGTACCCAGGGTAGTCAAGCCTGATCGTGTTTCCAAGAGGGAATTATCCCAGCTTAGAGGAAGGCAATGGTGGCATTTGTCCTTCCTGGTGACATGTGCTCTCACACTCAGATGTCCAGGCCCTCCCATGAGACTGGACAGCTGCTCCAGGCTGTCCTCAGACCGGCTGGAGCCTGTGGGAACACAGGGAGAGGCACCTGCTCCAGACCCCCCGAGACAGCAGGGAGGGGAATGGCTAATCCGGGCTCCCCTAATCCCAGGTGCTGCCCTGCCTGCTCCCCGTCAGATCCCGTTACTGCAAAGCCAAACAAAGCCCTGGAGAGGGGCTGCTCCAAAGGTCTGATTGCAAAGTGATACGGCTGGAGATCCCTCTCAGCTCCAGCATCGACCGCAGGAGTGGGGGGTGAGGGGGTGGTGCCTGCTGAGCTCGGCTTTGAGCTGCTCTGGGGAGAGAGTGGTGGCCTCAACCCACCTTTGCAGGCAGCTTAGAAGGTTGGGAGTGTGGGAAAAGACTGGCTGGTGCAAATCAAGGCTTTGCTTTACCCTGAATCCTCTGGAGCAGCTCCCAAACCTGTTGGCTTTGGTTGCTCCCCCACTTGCGCCAAAGAAGCTAATCCTGGAGGAGGCACATGCTCAGTGGAAGGTCTCAGGAGAAACTCTCCCTGTGCCTGAGAGCTGCTGGCAGCAGGTTCCTAAGAGGTTCAGCTCCATTCACTGGTGCACTGGTGTTGCTGCTTGTCAAGCTCAGCCTGTAAATGCCTGGTGGTTTGAGCCCTCAGTCAGGGATTGAGGAGCTGAGCTTTGATACCTTCCCAGACTGGGGTGCTCAGAGCCCTCTCAGAGCACCTCACCATGGACCAAGCAGCTCCCTGGGGATAGTAGGGCTTCATTTGAGCCAAAAGCGGGCAAAAACCTGGAATTTTGTTCAATCAAAGAAAATTTTGGTTTTGCTTTTCTTTTGTTTTGTTTGAGGGGGTTTTTTTAAAGAGTCAATATATTCCTAACTACTGAGTTTTGACATTATTGACCTATACCCCATTCCTGGCAGTGTCCAAGGCCAGGCTGGACTGGGTTTGGAGCAACCTGGGCTCGTGGAAGGTGTCCCTGCCCACGCCAGGGGATGGAACGAGATGAGCTTTCCAACCTGGACCATTCCATGGTGATTCTGTGATATTTCAGTGCAGTCAAAAGATTTTATTGGGATATAATTAAAAAAAAAACCAAAAAAACCAACAACAACAAAACCAACCACATTAGATTTCATTCTTAATGTGATATCAAAGTCCAGGCAAGGTATTTTGAATTGAATATTTGAGTCAGAACAAAATGCTTTGGTGATTTCCCATCAAAAAGCAAAGTGACTTTACAGTCTTGCAGTGGGGCTTAATTTCATTAAGTCAGCTCTTTCTTAGAAGAAAAAAATACCCTCTAGGAAAATCCTTCAAGAAGCCCCAGTACAAATCCCAGTCCTGTGTGGAAAACAGACAAAAAATGTGGAGAGCACTCGGGGTTACAGCAGCAAAGAGAACCATTTCAGGCTGCTCTGCTCGTGCAGCCTCCTTGTGCCACTGGAAAATTAAAGGGAACCTTTGTGGCATAAACACAACTGATGGGTCTGCACAGCTTGTGAGGTCTTTTGCCAATGGAACCTGTTGGAAATACAGGGTTTGGTGTACAAAGACAGGCGGCCCAAAGGTTTGGATCACGTTTGATTAGGTGTGACATTTTATTCCTTGCTGGTTTGTGTCGTTGGTTTCCAAACCTGGACAGAAAGTACACATAAGTGGTGTCTTTTTCTCCCCTGAATGATTAAGAGAGCATTTGATCTTAGAGATAGAAGCAGTAATTGACTTCATTTAAAGATTAACTCGGTGTAATGCCTTCTGAAAAGAAAAATGTTATTAAGGAAGTTGTCAATCACGGAGTTGATGCCTTTTTTAATACAGTCTGAAAGTGTTATAATTTTAATACCTCAAAGGCCAAAGCAAATTATCAAGCTGAAATTAGAGATTAGCAATTTTCAATTTCTCTCCCATCTCTTACGTTTCATCTTCCAGAGATGGAAGGAAAAGGGCGGGGGGAAGAAAAGAGGGGAAGATAGCATTTGGCATGAGAGGGAAGCACAGAAACCTGGCTGGGTTGATATCTTGTGCTTGGAGCTTCATGATGACCTCACAACTACCCTGGACAACAGAGTGTGATTAGAGATTCTATCCAGCAGCACATTCCCAAGGGACAAGGAGCTGAGAGCCAGCCCAGCACACAGCAGTGTGTGCAGCCCAGGATTCAGGCACCCAGAGATTCAGCTTGTTTAGAAAATCACCAGCCCAGTGCAACTTTAAGCACCCACTCAGGTGCCTCTGAGACCACGAGTGTGGAGTTTGTCCTTTACATTTTACAGTGAAAACCCTTTTCCCAGTTTTGGGTAATTATATTTATTACTGAGGTATTATATTTATTGCAGAGGTGAAGAGGATCTGGACCCAGATAAAAAAAATCATATTGTAGGTGAAGTTCAGGCTCCTAAATCTGAAGTTGCCAACCTGAAAACTCCTTTTAGGTGGAATTTAACTTTAGGGGCTGAGAAACTTTAGGGGCAGCAGAGTTTGTGACTATAATGATCCCACAGTGCTCCTGCCTGTGCAGCAAAAACTGGTGTGGAGGGGCCAGGAGTCCAAATTCCTGTGCCAAGGGACTTTATCCCTGAGGAGTTTGTGGTAGCTGAGTGTTTCTTTTAAAGAGCAGTTGTGCACAGGAGAGCTCAGCCCTTTGGATGCACCAGTGCTGGTTTTGCACCATTCATTCAGGGCATTTTCAGGTGGAGTTGCTTTTTTATCCTGAGGAGATTAAACCACTGTAATCCTTTCAGAGGCTGCAGGAGTCCCTCAGCCCTCGGTGGTTTTCTGGTGGAAAAGGTCTCCTTTTCTCTGGCTGAAAATGCGTCTCATACAGAAAATAAAGAGAGAGACAGCAAAGAAAGCCCCTCTAACACACCTGAAAGGGGAAAAAGCTTATCCTGGCTCCTCCTAACTAGTTTTAAGGAAGGAGGCTGGCTCAGGTCAATGAGCAGGATCATTTGAGACTGGAGGAGCAGCAGGAGAGGTGAAGGTGCCCCCAGGGGTGAGCTCTGGCAGCAGGGGGTTCCAGGGAGGACCAAAGGAGCAAAAGTTAAACTGTGCCACCCTGGTAAGCTCTGTGTGTCTTCAACCACCTCACCACGTTCTCCCAGACACCTGGGGCTCTGGCAAGGACCCCAGCACCACTGTCATTTGAAATCTTTCCCCAGGAGAGGTGAGACTGGTGCTGTGAAAGGATGCTCTGGGTGGTTACTGCCTTTGTGTTCTGCTCTGTCCTCCACGTGCAAGAAGTGTATATTTTTTTTTGCTGAGGAAGGGAGTGAGGTTCAGGGTAATTGAAAAAGGAAGAGTTTTCCTCATGAACTGTGGGTTAGATGGGGGAATGAAATTCTCTGTAGTGAAAACATTATTCTCCCACCATAATCCACTAAAGCAGTCTTCATTTCCCCAGTGTGGGAAGGTTCTCTTCTCTTATTGCATTTAGCCTGAAAGCAGAGCTCTCAAGCTGTTTGATGCTGGGCAGTGTTTATGCCTTGTGTTGTCATAATAAATGCCCCAGATCCATCATAAAAGCAGTTCCTTTGACACAGGGGCCGATTGGAAACTGCTGGAGAGGTGTGGGGCAGTAATGGAGATTTATATCTTTTGCAAAGGAATTGGATTATCGTCTTCTGGAGAGTTATTTTACCTTTCCCCTGCCCGGTGAAGTCAAACCAGTTACTGCCATTCATTGTATTAAATACAGAGAGGAACACAGCCCTGCCATCTCCTTGGCTCCTCTTGCTAGAGGAGGGTGTTTCAGATAATTTACAGTGCCTGTCCAGCAGCCCATCCTCAGGATGACACTTATCCAAACAACACACCATTCATGTGTTTTTGACCTCCATCAGGATGTTACATTTTAACTGGCCTTGTTTTATTGTAGTAGGACTTGCTCACTTCTAATCCAACTCCATAATTTCTGGGCCTTTATATGTCTTGGGATGAAGCAGGTTATAAAATTCTTTCAAGGGTATTTTTTTTATTGTGTTTTGTTTAAGACAAGCAGGCCTTCCTTTTTATTGTTTGCCAGGCAATTGCAAAAATTAATAGGTCATAAAAGTAACTTCTCTGCTGGTACTCAGGAATATGTGAGTGGAAGGAATTTGGATCCTGCTGCTGCTGGTCTCTACACAGTGAGATAGCTCTGTTTTGCAGCACCAATAAATGATTTATTGAGGCATTTCTGCCTCTCAGCTGGCTGTTCCTTACCGTACAGCCGCACTTTAATGGTCAAGGCTGGACTTTGCTGCTCCAGCAGAACGACTGGTAACCTGTTGGTATAACCCATCTCTACCAAAACCCCTTCTTCAGCCATTTCTCACCCTGCCTCTTTGTGCCCAAATGCCCCTCACGTTTGCTCCTGGGTCTGGGACTGTTCGATGTGCTGATGCTGGTGTACCCCAGTGCGCTGGATTGGTGGTGGTGGTGGCTTGTTTAAGCATTTTGGGGATAAATTCTGTACTTCCCGTTGCCGCCGTGAGATGTGAACCCCGCCCGGGGCTCGCTCCGCCTCTGTCCGTGGTGCTGAACCGCCCGCGGGGCTGCGGGGAAGGCAGAGGCCGAAGGGCTCTTGGGAGAGGTTTTCACGGCATCTGCTGAGCTGGAAGGGACCCAGAAGGATCATCCAATCCAACCCTCAGCTCTGCACAGCCCCATCCCCAAGAGTCCCCCTGTGCCCCAGAGGATCATCCAAACCCTCCTGCAGCTCTGGCAGCCTTGGGGCTGTGCCCACTGCCCTGGGGAGCCTGTTCAGTGCCCAACCAGCCTCTGGGGGAAGAACCTTTTGCTGAGATCCACCCTGAGCCTGCCCTGACACAGCTCCAGCCATTCCCTGGGGGCTGTCCCTGGTCCCCCCAGAGCAGAGCTCAGTCCTGCCCCTCCTCTGCCCCTGCCCAGGCAGTTGGAACTGCAGAGAGGTCTCCCCTCAGTCTCCTCTTCTCCAGCTGAACACACCAAGTGCCCTCAGTGTCCTCACACGGCTTCAAATCCAGGCCCTTCCCCATCCTCCTTCCCTCCTTTGGACACTCTCCAATGGCTCAATCTCTCCTTCCATTGTGTCCCCCCAAACTGCCCCAATGTTGAGGTGAGGCCACCCCAGGGCAGAGCAGAGCGGGACAATCCCCTCCCTGCTGCCCCAGGACAGGGATGTCCCTCCTGGCTGCCTGGGCACTGCTGACTCAGAGACAGCTTGGGACAATCTGCTCTCCTGGCTCACAGTGTGGGGTGGTACGAGGTGCACAGATGTGGGCAGAGAGCCTGTGGCGTGGAAGAGCTCAGGGAAGTTGTCCCCATGGTCCTTAGATGGGCCTCCATCGAGCCAGGAGGGAAAGAGGAGCCCAAAGGTTCAAATATTGGTCTTGTTCATGGCTATGAAAAACAGGTTTGTTGTGTTTAAGAAAATGTAGAGGGCTTTTAGGGTGTTAGGCTGGCACCTCTCCCTAGCACTGAAACACTGAGGGAAAAAAAGGAAGAAAATACTTTTAGGCAAGTGTGGAAAACTCTCCCCAAACAGCTCAGAGTGTGGATTTGTGATCTAAATATTGCCACTGAATAACTGCTGTGTGTCTGCATAAGGGAGGGTGAGTGCAGGAGACAGGGAGTGTGGGTCACTGCCTGCTCAGATGTGGGACACCACTGCACTGAATGGAACTATTTGTTAAGTGGTTTTGCCGTGCTAATCACTTGCATTAATTTTTTTTTTTGGCAAGCAGGGTGTGTAGTTTGAGGCATATTTGAAAGCCTTTGAGTTGGGTTGTGTTGTAGGGCAGGGATGATCCCGGGCAGAAAATCACGTAGAAAATGTTCTGCAGCTACAAACAGGATTTTCTTATTATCATAATCGTGTGTTTTCTCTCTCTATCAGGGATTTGTGCAAAAGCTGATAATAGTGGGAGTGTTGTGCAACCCACATTGATCTGGCACATACCCTGGAGAGCCTTTGTTGGAGGGGCTGTGTTTTGCCAGCAATCCTGAGTAAACAGCAGCTGGTTGCTGCAGAAAGGGGGTGAAGAGGGGTAGAGGCAACAGAGCTCCCATTTTGAAGTTCAGGATCCCTTCTGGGGAGCAGTGGAGAAGAACAGTGAGAGAGGATGAGAAGTTTGTGCCTCAGGACGTTCACAGCCTTCAGCTTCGTGGTTCCTGAGCCCATGCAAGGGGTCAGAATGTCCCCTCCCAGCTCTCAGAGGCAGCTCAGTGCCAGTCTGGGGCCTCCTCTGGTGGTAAATACAAACTGGCACGTCCTCCTAAACCTGTGCTACAAGTTTCAGTTGGTTTGTTCCAATTAAATATTAAAGGATCATTTTGAGATGGTCCAAAGCATCTGGAATCTCACATTGCTGCTTTGTGCACATGACCTCAGCACAGGCCCCTCCAGTCCTGCAGACTTTGGGCTGCTTTGTGCTCCTGGTTGGAGTGACTCCAGCACTGGGGTTTATTCCTTGGTGTGTGAATACTCAGCTCCTGATTCAAGACACTGCTGCCTTGCTCTCTTTCTACAGGGGATGGAGATTGCTCCCCCTAAATCCCTGTCTATCCTTGGATCTGAGTTGCTCCCTGAAGGTTCTCATCTCCATTGACAAGAAAATGATCCCAGAGTGAACAACTGGCTCTTAACCTTGAGCAAGACCTTTCAGCTGGGTAGGGTGAATGAACACCCCTCTAGGTCATCCCCCTGGAGCTGATGGGAACAGCCAGTTCTGGAATGCTGAGGAGCATCTGCATTTCCAAAGGATGGTGATGGAAATAAGGGAAATTTCCTCAAACCTGTCATCATACACTTGTGAGAATTATCAGCTGGGGAGAAAAAGAAAAAAAAAAAAGATAAAATCAACCTGATGGTGACCAGAATAAAGAGTTAGATTATAGAAAGTCTGGAACTGGACTTTTTAAGCTCCAATATCAATAACTTCCCTTCAGAACTTATATATTCTTTGCCCCTAGAGTAGATATGACCAGGGTTGGCTAAAATCCTTGGTTCCCAAGTACCTCTGTAAATTGTGCCTCCATTAGATCCATTCTCTTCTTGAGAAATAGCTGCTGCCACCCTCTTTATAATCTCTGCCCTGCATTTTGTCTGACCTTGAGCCAGCCAGACCAAGATTCCTTTATTTAACAACAAAAGGAGCCCCATCCACAAACATCACCAGCATCCACAGGGGATTTTTAATGGTTTTGGGGGATCATTCAGTGTTACAAGGATAGCAGGCATTTCTTGCCCTGCATTTCAGCATTCCTAGCAGGTTTGCACATCTTTATTAAGCTGTCTGATAGTCCTCAGGTTTTACACATCAGCAGCTGAAAAGTCTGTCTGAGATCAGGTAACCTGGGAAAACAGGATGGTATAAACAGATCAGAATCTTGGCAAATAAGGATGGAAGTGGTTATTTTTTTTTAGTGATTTTATTCTCCACGGTAAATACTAGTTGTGGGGCCAAATGTGGGAAGGGAAGGGCTTTGTACAAAATTTGAAAAGCTGCCAGGGGATCTCTCTGTGTGGAAAATCCTCCCCTGCCTAGAAAATACTGTGAAACAGTTTTAGCTGCTTAAGAAGCAAAATGAGGAGTATGGACTGGAACTTCTGCAGTCAGGGGTGTGAAAACATCAACCACATTCACAATTGGGAAGCAGAGAATAAAGCCATAAGAAACATTTACATCCCACTTCTTACGCCACAGTCATTATATTTTACTCAGGTCCCTTGGAATATGGGCAGATTAGAGAGAAGTGACCTGACCTCTTATAAAAATGTTTGGAACTAAACAAAAAATAGTTTGAAACCTGGTGGGAAGTTCAAAAATCCCAATCCAAGTCATCTGAACACAACCCCTTTCTTTTGAATCGGTTACAAAACATTTTCAAACTGAACGCTTTGAACTATTGTGACTGAAAAATGTGAGTCAAAACAGCGAATTGCTGCTTAAAAAAAAAGCCAGAGAATCGTTCAGCAAGAAAGGTGTTGAAACTCATCATTTTCCTATGAAAAGTTCAGGTTTTATGATCACATTTTCCAGATAAAAAATTGAGCTGATGGCAAACGAGGTCAACACACACGTCACACACCCAAGCCAAAGAGGAAGCCTTTGGAGAAATGGAGCTTAAAGCAAGGGTGTAAGAATTTCAGGTTTGTTTTGTCAAAGGAAAATACAGAGGCTTTCAGCTTTTAGGGTTTCTGGCTGGCTCCTCTCACGAGCACTGAAGCACTGGGGAAAAAGGAAGAAAATGTATTCTTATGTGTATATATATATATATTATTTTTATTGTTTATGAAGCGTCTTTCATGGTGAATATGTGGTATTTTTACCTCCTGCTGTCAAGGTACCAGGCAGTGTTATGACAAAGCCCTTTGTGTGGTGTGGTTGGGGCAGGAATTTCTCCTTTCCAGGGTGGGCAGTGCCACCCCAGCAGCAGAGCTGATGTCTGTGTGCCTTCCTGTGCAGACACACAAGCTCCTCCTTGGTCACCACCAGACGTGGGACTAAGGACAGCAGAGGCTCAGAGAAGGTCAGGAGGATGCAGGGTCAGTGCTCAGCTCTTTTCCCAGTAGGACCATGCACATTCCAGCACAATTTTAACTATACTGGCATTGCAGAAATCAGTAGAAGTATCTACAAACAAGTCATCCCTGGCATGGAAAGCAGTGTTGAGGGGGAGAGGCAAGGGGTGAGTGCACCTAAAGCTGTCCAGCACACACAGAGGGGTTACAGGGGCTGCCTGAGTTTGGGTTTGTTCACTGAGCATGTTGTGAATTAATCACAGAACAATTAGAATTGGAAGGGACCCCTGGGGTTCACCCAGTCCATCCCCAGCCCAGGCAGGGTCACCTGGAGTGACACAGGAACACGTCCAGGTGGGTTTGGGATGTCTCCAGAGAGGGAGAATCCATGCCCTCCCCGGGCTCTGCCACCCTCACTGTGAAGTTCTTCCTCTTGTTGAAATGGAACTTGTATTTTAGTTTATGGCCATTGCTCCTCGTCCTGTTGTTGGGCACCACTGAACAGAGCCTGGCACCATCCCCTGACACCCACCTTGGATTGTATGGATTGATGAGATGAAAATGAGTTTTCATGAGTCTCTTACTAAACGAGCCCAGGCCAGAGCTGGGCTGTGGTGTTATGAGGAGTCTGTGCTTGCTGATTTGTGATGGATTTGGGATGGGTAAACAAGGTTTGTCTCCTTGTGTGAGAAAAGACCTTGTAGCAGTGCTGTGCCTCGTGCCCCTTCTCAGTCCTAAACTGAGCACCCAGAGGCAGCCACGGAAGGAGAGTCTTTTTACCAAAAAAAAAAAGTGATTAAGCAGCCAATTTACCAAAAAGCCATGCATAAAACACTGCCTCTCCAGAGCTAATAGTGCTGTTTGTTATGTCAGAAGCAGCTAATAATGGCCATATTTGTTTGAGTCATAAAACCTCTTTTGCTGGTGCATGATAATGGAGTGTGTTACATGTTCAATTAACCAAACTAATCAAATGAGCTGAGGAGAAATACAATGGGAACAAAGACCTGATCTATGCCATTCTTTGTTGGGCACAGCAGTTGTTTTTCATGTGATTTCCTACCAGTCCTTTGTGCAGATTTCCCAGTGATACGCTAACAAATCCTTGCCCAATTAAAAAGGCAGGTTTGTTGCTTGAAGAAGTAAGAAAGGCTCCCCTGGGACAACTTAGAACCATATTCACCCTCCCCTGTCACTGGGAGGTGCAATACAGGGGACAGACTTATCTCCTTCTGGGCACTGTGTTGACCTTGTGAACTGAAAAATTAAGCTAAGCCCAAAGACTGAGGTGTGAGGGAGGGAGAGGTGATGTCCAAACACCATGACATGAGAAAAACTCACCTGGAGTCGAGGATAGTGCCCACATCCTCCACCTCCAAATGCAGCAACTCATAACCTTATTACCCCTATGGAAATGCATCCCTTGCTTGGCCTCCCTTGGGCTAAAAAGGGGCCCATCAACACATGGACTGCCCAGGACTTACCCAGAGCACAAAACACCTGGAGATGTGGGCACAGCAGACTCTGGGAAGCAGGAGAGATGATGATCCTCACAGCCTGAACTAACTCTCAGGTGTGGAGCAGCTCTGAGATAGCCTTGAGAGGCAGAAATATGTGATTTTCTGTCGGGCAGAGCTGAGCAGGTTTGTTGGGGTGACACAGGCCTGATGAGTTCCACAGATAAAAACAGGCTCAGCCTTGGAAAAAGGGAGGCAAAGTCCCATTTCTGCAGGTTGTCCTGTAATGAGGTGACCATCTCCCTGCCCTGGGAACTGAAGTGGTCCAGGAGAGCCTTGTGCAGCTCTGTGAAAGCACAGCTTTGCCTCTCCTGCTCCTGAACACCTCAGGGATCTCCAGAGTTGACTGAGATGGCAAGACTGAGTGTCAGCAGACTTGTGTTCATTATGCAGGGACAAATTTTATGGGTCTGCAAATAGAAAAAGGTTTAAAACCATTGCTCTAGATCAGAAGTGCTTCTCAAGAAGTTGCTTTTTTCCACCACTAAGTGGCTCCAGATGTTGAAATATTCAACAAAATTCCTTCTCTCTTTTTTTTTTTTTTTTTTTGACACAATGAGTTTCACAAGGTCAGTCTGTAGCAAAGAAATCCCAGTGTTTTTCCCCCCTGAAAACCACCCAACTGCAGCATTAAATATTAACTTAGAGAAGAGCTCGATTTGTAGCTTTGGTCTATTTTGATTCTTTTTAAAGTGCTTTCTTTTTCCTAAAACAGGAGTTTCCCGTACATGGGAGGGTCACAGAAGTCTCCCTGTGTTATGGGCACGGTGAGAGGGGGTGCTGTGCTTTGGGAAGGGGAACTCCAGTTCTTTATTTGCCTCCAGTAAAAGACAGGGCTCTTCTAAGTGTTCCTTCCTCCCCAGGGTGCTGGGAAGCCCAGTCAGCACAGCTGCAGTGAGGATTATTTGTGCCTGGATGGCTGCATCCTTCTTGTCCATTTGGAAGCAGATCAAAACTCCATAAAGCTCTGAACTAATATCTGTACTTGTATTAGGTATTCCTCTGTGTTGGGTTGGGGTGTGTTCCTCTGGGTCCTCTGAAAAGCCCTGCTTGGTCAGGGCTGGGAAATCTTCACACTACAAACAAGTCCCTCCAAAAATCAGATGTTTCATTCCTGCTCCACTGAAGCACAACCCTCCCAGCTGCCCCTAAGTGACTGTTACTTCATTTTTCCTCAACCCCCCCCTCAGCATAAAGCTGCCCTGAGAGCACCCCTTCCATGAATCGCTGCTTTTGTCAACAACTGGCATGTTTCTCTTTATTTGGGAAATTCGGCCCCGGGTTTGTTCCAAAGAGCTCCAGCTTCTTGGTTTTGCTCTCCAATGGACAGAGAAATTTGGGGGGGTTCAGTCCTGCCACTTTCCATCCACCTCTGTACAGAAAGGTTTTACTCTGCTGCCCTCTGAGCACCCTGCAGGGATTTGGGAAGAACAGGCTCCATGAACCTCTAGGGTCTGGAGGCAGAACCTCCATGGGACACACAGAGGTCTGAAGGACAGAGAGAGTTGTCCCAAAGCCTTCTTGCAAATGATCTCTCTCCCCTTGGCTTTGGAAGGCAAACAGCCTGTTCCTGGTTGCTTTGGGGTTGGGGTGGGTGTCAGGGCTGGAAGGTGCTGCCCTTTGCACCCACAGGGAGCTGAACACAGCCCCGAGAGGAGGAGGCAGAAAGGAAGGGGAGTGCCTGGCATGAAATATTTGGCTGCCAAGCCCTTGTGTTTTTCCACGGGGCAGAAGATCTTTGCATTTGTTCTGTTTGACTGTTTGAGCCTTCAGTATCTGCCAGGCCCTCTGGAGAGCAGCACTCAATGTGCTGCCTGGGGCAGGCTCTGATGGACAAATCTGTCTTCCCCTCTCTTCCCTGTGCCTTTGGAAAGCCCCAAATCTGTGTCTCTTCATGAAAGGGCAGCGCTGCCCAGCGCTCAGAGTGACGAATCAGAGCTTCCTGGTGTGAAAGTGTGTGTTTGTTGGACCTTGGAACCCCCCCTAGCATCAGTCAGACAAAGCTGGTGAGTCACAGAAGGGCAGAGCTGCTGGAATTGGAGATGTGCCAGGCTGGCATGGCTGGGATGGGTGGGCATGGAGCATCCTGGGCTCAGGAACAGCCAGGGGATCTCCCCACCCTGCACACCCAGAGGTGGAAGCTGGGAGCTGCAGGGAGCTACAGGGAGCTGGGGAGGGATTCCCAGGGAAGCACTTCCAGGGCTGTGTCTGGATGTTCATCCATGGGGTTCTTGGGGCAGGATGAGGTCCCTGTGCCAGGGAAACAGGTGCTCCTGCCTGGAAGAGGAGGGCACAGATGGCAGCTTTGGTGGGCCATGAAGCCTCACCCTGGGTGGAAGCCCAGCCTGGTTTAGGCTGGACCAGCTCCCCCAGAGCAAAGAGAGCCTTTGAGGGCCAGCACAGGTAGCCCAGTGCACCCAGCAGATGTCTTAGTCCTCTTTTTCAACCAGCTTAAAACCTTTAGAGATCCCAAATGAGTTTTCCCTTATGAAGAGTCAAAAGTGCTTCTTCTCTTTGAAACCAGGAGAAAACACAGCATGGGGTGTGGGGTGGGAGCAACATCAGCCTTGAGTCTTCCGAGCTGGGCAGGTCAAGCAGCTTGGTCCAAGCTGTGTTTTTTCCCAGCAAACTCCAGCCTCTGGAGTCCCAGCTCATCAGTTCAGTGTAGTTGTTGGGTTGTTGGTTTGTTTCTGCTATAAAGGATTTGAACCAGTCAGGGAAATACAAATTATTCCTTTGTGAGTCCTCTCTTTCAATACAGAAAACCAGAAGAATGGGGAATTCAATTAAAGGAAAATAGAGAAAATGTTTAATTTTAGGTGTTAAGCAATAACAGTAACTTCAAAACATTTGCAGAGGAGTTCTTTTCCTGTTGAAAAGCTGTTTTCCTCAATCACCCATACTTTACATAATTCCAACCAACTCAGAAAAGAAACAAGGAGAAATAATATTTTACAGCTGGAATAATTGCTTTTATTGTTTATTTTATTCTTTCCCAACTCCCATGGGAATAGCAAAAAAAAGAAGCTCCAAGGCTGGACTTTCTCCTTATTTCTAAGCCTCTATCCCAGGTGTGGAGTGAGGCTGGGACAAGGTGAGATTCTTCTTGGATCCCAGATGCTTCCAACCACTTATTTAAGATGCTTCCAGCCACTTATTGGGTGCCTCCCTGTGCCCTTCTGTTCCCTACGCTGGAAGAGGATTTAGGAGAGGGGAAGGAAGTAGAGACTGCCTTCCAGTTTGAGATGAGACTGTGCAAGGGGCAGAGAGGAATGCTGTAGGAAAGGTGAGTAGCAAAGCTTTGTGCTCCTCTTACTGTTTCCTGTGAGGAATCCCATCAGTCAGCAGGTTTAAATCATAAGCAAACAATTTTTCTTCCCTGTGGAACTCCCAGTTGCTGGACCTTGCAGAAGGCAAAACTGAAAAGAAGGGGGAAAAGGAAAGGACAAATTAATGAGAAACAACTTGACCAGGAGCTGCTAAAGCTCAAGAGTTCAGGTGCAATGCTCTGGTTCAAGGGCAGGTCCCCCTCTGCAGCTGCTGCACAGATCCTGCCTCACACTTGCTTTGTTTTATGCCTTTTCCCAAGGTGGCTCCCAAGGATTTACTGTAGGAAATGGTTGTAGGAGAATGGATTTGTCTCCTTCCCTGGAACAGCAATCCCTGCACTGTTTGACTCAAATCATGCTCCAGGTTAAATCCCAGAGTTTGGGGAAGCATTTCTAAACCTCTTCCAGCTCTTCCTTATCTGACAAAAACTCGATGAAGTGGAGAGGTTTATCCTCACAGAAGAGCTTAGAGAAATCCTATATCCACAAAGGGCCTTTCTCCCCTTGGGGGACTCAGGAATTTCTCCTCTGAAAAATGTATTCCCATCCTTGGACCAGACTTTATTCGTGGCTCCCTGCAAATCCTGAGCTGGACTCAGCCTACAATGAATGTGATGTTTCCCTGTAATTTTTGGAGTGTGTGTTCCTTGTATGAATATATGGAGCTACTCGACTGGAAAACACAGGGAAGTGAAAGCTGGGGCTCTGGATTAAATGTTTGGCACTAAACTCTCGAGCGGTGTAGAGGATTAGGACAGACACACTGGCACAGAGAGTGATGCCCTAATCAGTCCTTTTCTTTCTTTTTTTTCTTATTTTTCTATGAGATAATTAAAAGGCAAAACAAAACCACAAACTAACCTTAAGAAGTGAGAAGACAAAGGAATTTTGGCTGGGTAAAAAAAAGTGTTTGTGCCAAGCTCTCTCCCCCAGGAGGATCCCTGTGGGGTGGTTCAGGCTGGGATCTGTTTGGAGATGCTAAAGCTGGTCCAGCAGTGCAGGATGGAGAGGGAGCCTTTGGGAAGAAGGGATGGGAATGTAAGTTTTGTTCCTCTTGCTTAAATCTAAGCATTCCTTGGGGTGAAGTGAGAGTGTCAGCTCTTCACAGAATCACAGAGTTGTTGGGGTTGGGAGGGACCCCTGGGGATCCCCCAGTCCATCCCCCTGCCCAGGCAGGATCACCCAGAGCAGGTGACACAGGAACATGTCCAGGTGGGTTTGGGATGTCTCCAGAGAGGAAACTCCACACCCTTCCTGGGCAGCTGTTCCAGGGCTCTGCCACCTCCATGGAGAGAAGTTCCTCCTCATGTTGAGGTGGAATTTGTATTTTTAGTTTGTGGCCATTGCTCCTCTACCTTCACCTGTTGGCCCAGTGTGGCCTGGAAGAGCTGTGCAGTTCTTCCCTGGGTGAGGAGAGGGGTGAGATGTGGTGCTTTAGGTGTGACAGGAGAAGAATGAAACTGAGGTTTTCTCCACCCAGTTTATGTCCCAGCTTTGTGAGCGCTCTCAGGTGGGGCAGGAGGAGTTTTCCCACAGCTGCTGAGTGTCCTGTCCAAGGATGAGGGGGGTGGGTGTGCACTGGTACAGGACGTGCTGGCAGGTGGGATGTGCAGTTTGTGCTGAGCAGATGCCAGATGTGCCTGGGGTTCCTGGAGGTGGCTGGTGAAAGAGGCTGACGTGTGGCAGCTGAGAAAGGTCAAACAAGGATCCTCACACTGAGGTTCCCCTTCCTCCCAGGGGCCTTTCTGCATTGCCTTAAACAACAACCACCACTGTGTTCCCAGTGCAGTGTGTGGATAGAACTGGAGCAGCTTTGTGTCTTTCAACAGTTAAAAAAAAAAAGAGAAGGAAACATTAAAGCTTCTTTCCCACCTTTAAACCTGACCAAACCTGCCTGCTCCGAACTGAGAGGTGTGTATCCCTAATATCCAGGGGGAAAGGCTGGATGTTTCTGTTAGACTTCTTGCCTGCAGGACTGGGAATTGATCCCGTGCCATCAAAAGCAGAGATTTTGCCCATTCACTTCAGCAGGAGCTGGTTCAGGCCCTGAACCTCCTGATGATGGGAGGGAGTGGATGAATGTCTTGCAAAAACATCTTTGCTCTGACCTGTTTACTGAGTGTCTGGGTGCAGGGGAATTAGTAACACAAAGTTTGCAACACTTGGACTGAATAACCCGACCTCTTTACTCAAACTTTCCTTATAAGTACAATCCTCTTCTTCATGGAGCCTTTTAGGGTACCTGGATAGACTTTGGCAGATTCTTGTCACCTATTCAAAAGAATGGTTCCCTAAAACATCAGTGAAATGTTAGTCTGAATACCTCAAACTTATATAGGCATTTATTTAAAAATATTCCTCAAAACATAGATGTGTGGCCCTGGATGTAAAAGTGATCCCTCTGGGTTTCTGGGGAAGAAAATAAAAGTGGGCTCTGCAAGGTTTCTGGCCCAGGAAGCTGCCACTGCCACTGCCAAAGCTCTGGGGTTGTTTTCCCAGTGCTGTAGGAGTGACCCACATCTAATCTCTGTGATCTCCTCAGGGTGGGAACAGCATGTTCATCCTCCCACAGAGCAGGGAACTGATGTTCTAGAGATCAGTTCTCAAGGATGAAATGCTCTCTGGAATTTCAGCTTTCCTGTTTTGCCCTCTTTTTCTGGCTTTAAATTCACCTTTATGCCAAATGACGCACTTGGAGGGGTGGGGGGGAGTCAGTAAAAGGACATTCAGCAGCTGGCACGGGGTTCAGTCTCAGCCCCCCACTCACTGTGGGTGCTGCAGGACCAAACCTCCAAGGACAAGCTCCCAAAAGCCACACAAACATGGGAGGGGTGGCTGATCCCCCATGTGCTCTGCAGTCACTGAAGGATCTCAACAGGTCGGAGAGATAGGCAGAGGAACCTTTTGAAATGCAGATTAGATATTAGGAAAAAATCCTTCCCTGTGAGGGTGGGGAGGCCCTGGCACAGGTTGCCCAGAGAAGCTGTGGCTGCCCCTGGATCCCTGGAAGTGTCCAAGGCCAGGTTGGACAGGGCTTGGAGCAACCTGGGCTGGTGGAAGGTGTCCCTGCCCATGGCAGGGGGTGGAATGAGATGAGCTTTAAGGTCCATTCCAACCCAAACCATTCTGTGAGGTTGTGATGCACAGGGTGTTCCACCTGAACAGGAGGAAGAACCCCTTCAGTGTGCAGGGACTGTGCACTGGCACAGGCTGCCCAGAGAGGCTGTGGAGCCTGGAGATACTCAAAAGCTCAATGGACATACCCTGAATGAGGCGCTCCGGAGCCCCTGCCCGGGTCGGGTGATTCCACCAGATGTGCTCCAGCGGTTCCTGCCAGCCCGAACCACAGACCCCGTGAAAAGCCTGTCCCGAGATAGGCAGGGGGCGGCTCCATCCCAGCGAGAAGGGCTGCAAGCCCTGGGAAGGCAACCCCGAGGGTCTGGTGGAGGGTCCTGCCCGGCAGAGGGCACTCGGAGCCCGGCCAGCCCGGGCACAGCGCGTTATCCTCCCGTGGGTGTTCATCCAGCATCCCTCCCACGGCACTCAGCCCCGCGATCAGCCCGAGCTCAGCTCTCTGCTACTCCTGATGGGAACTATAGGGACTTTCTTTTCCACTTTTAAAGGCGGTTACTGGGGAAAAGCCAGGCATCTGGAGCGTCAGGAGTAACAAGCAGTGAATTGGTGCAGGACAATGCAGAAACCAAGCCTGTGCATTACTAGAGAAGGTTAATGTGTCCTATTAGCAGGCTTCCTACAGTCAGGGGTATGCTGAATAAACACTGACAGCTAAATTTTATGTAAAATAATAAACCTGTGAAATTACATCACCGGGGGAGATATCTGGACCATCCTGGTTTAGCTGGGATCTTCGGTGGCATCATTCCAGTCAGAGGGAATGTTTTAACAGTGATGACAATGGTAGTCAGGGGGCCAGAAGACATGAAAAACATTTAATGACTAATAGAATCCTGGTTTTCAGTAGCAGAGGTATCTTTGATTACCCTCTTCACCCCGAGGAAGGTCCCCCTGGAGGGGAGTTTCTGAGAGCTCAGACCTGAGGCAAGAGCAACATCCCACGGTGAGAAATGTGCTGCCACCACGTGTTTTAATCCATGGAGGAGGGGGGTTGGCTTGGATTTACCTATTAGCTAGAAAAAGCTGCTTTTTGTTTGTTTTTATGCCAGCTCTCTCCCCCTCTAGACCCTCTCCATGTTCTAGCTGCTGAGTGTGTGCATTTTTGGCAATAAAATCCAGCTCCACTCCGTCTGCAGCCTTAACCCTCCCAATTCCCTCTTTTTTTTTTTTTTTTTCCCGTATGAAGAAAGAGTGGCAGTTGCAACTAACACATGAGGAGCTGGGATATCTTTTCCTTTTGAGGGGTGGAAAACCCCCTGATGACTCCTGAGCAGACAATCACTGCTCCTCGCTCCTGAACATCCTTCGTGCTTCCTTCCAGCGGGAGCCAGGAAAACCCACAGCCATGCAGCAGAATCCCTTGGCTCTCTCCAGCACCTCACCCTGGCACGCTGGATGCTCTCCATGCTTCTCCCATCAACTTGAGGCTCCCTTGAGGCTTAGGGGAAAAGGCAGCGTGGGGGTGGGGAGGAGGGAAGTCCCCCCCTGCCTTTCCCGTGTCCCAGTCTGCTGGGTGGCTGCAACCCTGCACAGTGGCTGGTCCCCAGCAGGCAACACAGAGGCATTTGAAATCTGGAGGATATTTCCTATTAGATTTGTTTAATAGTTTTGAGGTTGGTTAAATATGGAGTGACAAATTAATTCCAACTTAACTGCTTCCCTCGCGCCCTTCCTGCCGCTCGCGACTCCCCCGTCGCCCCGTTAAACAGGACCAGCTGGTGGGATCAGGGGGGTTTGGCAGCTGCCAAGGTTTGTGTGCTGAGCCCCACTGGAGGGTCTGTTCCCCTCTGGCTCTTGGCTCTGCACGTGCCCATGTGCCACCTTCCCGAGGGGAAGGGGCAGAGGGGAACTTTCATCCACCCACGGCCGGAGGGAACACCCTTGGAGTCCTGGATTCCAACCTTGGAAAGGGTGAGTGCCTCGGGGGGTGTTAAAGGGTTGTTATAGAGACCAGCAAGCCACCAGATGCTGGTGCCCACCAGGAACCTCCCAGTGGGTGGGTCTATCCCTGCACAAGCTGAGCCAGCTCCAGGGGACACTCAGGACAACCCTTAACCCTCCACAAACTGGGTGTTACTCCACGTGAGGGTGCCCCTGCTCCCTGCAGCTCCTGGGGCCCCTTTGCTTGTGAATCCCAGCCACAGCTCACGGTCTGGCCAGGGGCAGATCCTCAGGCCTTCCTTGGGCAGGACAGGAGTGGAGCATGGGAAGGAGTCCTGGGGTGTTTTAGGCAGATATTCCAACCCTCCCCCCTGAATACACCCATCCCAAGAGGATATTCATGTTACCTACTCAGAGGCATAAAATCTGGCTTCTGTAAGTCCATGGAGTTCATGTAACTCCATTGCCACAGCTCTGTGTGGTGCATCTTCTGTGTGTGTGTGCTGTGGTGAGGGGTGACAAGAGCAGGTCTTATTTCTGTTATTTTTTTTGTCCTTCTTTTGTTATTTCTTGTCTTTCCATGGGTTTGTGTGGATGCTGCTCACTTGGCTTTCCCAGCAGGCTGGAGGGAGAGGATCAGGTGGATTGGTCTTCCTGAAGGTGGTTTGATCCCTCCAGCATGCTCAGAGCAGTGGGACATGAGCTCTTGAGGCAACAGTGGGAAGCAGTGAAACGTCATTTAGCTGTTCCAGGTGCCAAAACACAGGTGTGAGTTCTGACTCAGCTGCTCAGGAGAGAAATTATCAGGGGTGGGACAAGGGGTTGGCACCAAATGATCTCCCAGAGGATGCCACTTTCCCTGTCTGCAGAGGATGGGGCACCAAACTACACAAAGAAGTGAAGGCAGACCAGCACTAGCAGTGGTTTATGTTGGTCTCTTACTGGCTGTGCCCGCTGCTGGAGGGACACCCTGGGGTTGGACTCCACAGCTGTAGGAATTGCTGTGTGAAGGCCAGTCCTGGCTGTTCCACTGACTGTTTTTTAATTCACTGGAGAACCCATCTGGGGGTGACTCATTTTGTCCATCTCAGACATCACCCTCCTGTTTTAACCCCAGTACACTGATTTGCAGCCAGCCCAGGTGAAGGAGGTGAGAGCTGTGCTGTCTGGAACAGACTCGTTTCATTTATGGAGATGTTTAACTTCTGAGTCCTGGATCCCTTAAAAAAAAGCATTTAATCCTCCTGCTTCCCTCAGGAGGACAGATACAAAGACCCTCCTTCTCAGCCTTGGAGGCAGGTTGCTGTGGGGCAAAGCTGAACCCTTGGCTGCCTTTCAACACTGGGCCTGATGACATCCTATGGACAACAGGATTTGGCCATTTCTTATTGAAATTTGACATTTCTTCCTTTCTATCATCCTGCCAGTCCTCCTGCTGGTTTAGCAGCAGACACCAAGGACCAACTCTTCAGCAGGAACAAACCAGACCAGCCTTGTATCCTCCTTGTGGAGCTGGATTCCTTCCTTTTATTGAAACAACAACAACAAAACCAACACAAAGAGCGCATCTTTTCTGCAGTTAAGTTAATTATTTGTGGTCTGGATCTGGCAATATGAGAGGAAATTAGCCCAGTCCTGATGATTGGACATTATTAGCAGCACATGAGGTCCATCTTTTGTTTGCTGGGGCCCATGCTAGGTTTTGTTTTTTTTAGCACTGTCTTCCTTGGACAGACATCTTGTGGGGGGTTACATTAATATTTTGGCTTTCTGACTGTGCAGCCCATTCTTTGCCACACACTGGAGGCAAAGCTTTGCAGTTTCAGTTGACTGGACTTTGTACAGGCTTTTTCAAAGCTTTCTCCACAGATGCCTTAACGATTTTTTTTGAGTTCCTGTTGGAGTTTTGTGCTGGGATAAATGTGAGAGGGCTTGTCCTCAGATGGTGCAGGCTGGCCTAGAGCCACTGACTGCGGGAGAACTAAGTCATTCTGCTCAAGCAGAAGATCTGCTGCTCCAACTTCAAAAGGCCACCCACATGTGCTGGCTGAGCTGGAGGTCTAAATTAGCAAAAACCAGAGTTTTTCCCATGGTTTTCACTCTGAGCCATAAAATGACCCATAATTATTGGAAATCCTCTAGAAGTGCTTGAGCCACAGTGCGTTGAGAGCACGTTCAGGTTTGTGATGCAAGAGAGCATCAGGTAAAGTTTCTTCTTCCTCTTCACTTGAAGAAATGGTGGCTCCACTGTGAAGAAGTTTTATAACTCTAAGTAGAAATTAGTGCTTCAGAGAGGGCATTTTATTTCTTTCTGCTTTTTCTAAGAGGGGGATTTGTTCATAATCAAAAATCCGGGAGGAGCTGTGGCTGCCCCATCCCTGGAAGTGTCCAAGGCCAGGTTGGACGGGCCTTGGAGCATCCTGGGCTGGTGGAAGGTGTCCCTGCCCATGGCAGAGGGTGGGACTGGATGAGCTTTAAGGTCCTTTCCAACCCAGGCCATTCCATGATTCTGTGGATATCAGCTCATAGCAAATGTGATAGTTGTAAGAACAGTTCCTCATTGTGGGTATGGGGGATGATTGCTGGAAAACCAAGAGGACACTGCTGGAGAGACCTGAGGCCACTCTGAGACCTGAAGCTCTGTAAAGCCACCTTCACTGCCATCCATGTGCCAGCCTTCAAAAGAGAGTCGTTTCTGAGGGACAGGGTGACTTCATTTTCAGGGTGCTGATGGTATCCCACCTCTGAGCCACCTTTCCAAGGGCCACTTGCTTGCTGTGTGACACTGCAGTGAGGTTTAGGATGGGAAAATGGCACCCAAGAGTGCCCTCCCCGTCCCCTGGCCATGAAGAGAGAGAAGGGTTGGTTGGTACCTCTCAGGGACGTGCACAGTAACACTGGCATTTGGTTTTAAGGCTTATCATGAGTGTTTTGGAAAACTCATCGGGAACTGGGAAGAGCCTTTGCTTTTGAAACACCCACCCACCAAAAGCAGCCTGGCTTTTGGTACACCACCAGGAGTGTGGCACCCAGGCTGCTGCTGGGCTGAGACTGACACTGGAGGGACCTGTCTCTGCCAGCTTCAAGGGGTAGCTTTGGCAGGAGAATCAGCAAGAATTCCTGCAAATAGTGTGGAAACACGGGCTATTCCTGGTGGTCAGGCTGCTCCCTCTGCTCTCCCATGTAGACAAAGGGTAGAGGTAAGGAAAGGAAGATTTATAACCCTCAAATGCAGATCACTGAGCTGTCACAGAGCTGTGTGAGTCAGTAGAGCTCTGGTACCTGTCACAGTTTAGGGTTTGGGCATTCATATGTTGCTCTTATCCATCTGAACTGACAGCCCCAAAGTCTGGAGACACACAGAGAGCTGAGCAGACATCTCAGAACAATCCAACAACGGCCTGCATGACGAGCTGTGGAAGAGCAGATGATGCTCCTGGGGTAAAAATAGTGCTGCAGCACTTTTTTAAGGTTAGTGACTTGCACTTTGCAGGAGGGAGCTATAAAAAGAAGTGCCTTGCACGAGTGCAGATCAGCCCTGAAAGCATTCCAGTGCTTACAAATGAAAGGATATTTGAGTGGGATTTTCCAGGGAATCACAGTAAAGTTCTAGCTATGCCCTTCATACCTTCTTGCAGGTATTTAACAGACAAGAGAGTATTTATTTATTAGCAATACTGTTGATTTTTAAGGACACAAAACGTTCCCACATCGCCCTCCCATTCCTGGGCTGTGGAGGGATATTTGTCCCATTCCAGGGGCAGTGGGAGATAAAGCCTGTTAGTGAGAGGAGCCTGTGTTTCAGGGTTGTGCCTCTTCTTTCCCTCTCTGAGCAGTACAAAAAGGTACACCTGGGCCTTCAGAGGCACGGCTGGGACAAAGGGGCTGCTCATGCAGCACAGCAGTGCGTAGAGCAGGTGGTTCCCCTTCCCCTGGGTGCCTTCTCATCGAGCCAGACAGGCACTGCAAAGCCACCAGAGCCAAATGCAGGTTCCCTCGGACACCCCAGGCTGTGTTGCTGTCACTAGGTGTGGAGTGGTGCCGCCTCTGTGGCAACAGAGGATGAAAGTGGAGCTTGCCCTCGGTGAAGCACGTTCCTACAAATTCTTCCCCTGCAGGAAATCCAATATATTTTATCCTGTTTGTCAACACGGTTCATTCTGAGAGAGCCCCGAGTCTGTGGCCAGCAATTAATGCCACTTAAAAGCTTTTCAGAGGGATAATTGCCTGTTGTTCTGCAGGCATCACTCTCATTCAGATGCTAATGGCTGTCAGGGGCAGTGGCCATTCCCACATTGGGGGCCAGGTATGCCCCGCTCCCCTCGCCTTGGGAAGACGCTTAATGGGTCTATTGTCCCCGAACAAGGGCAGTAGGGAAACCCCCCTGTCCCTGAGGAAGCCGTGGAAATAATCCTCATCAGTCTGTGTCACTTGGGCACAAAAGGCAGTAGGGTGGACAAAAAAAAGGAAGGGGGCATCCAGCACAAAGGGGGTGGAAGTCAAGGTGTCCCGTGTTGGGGGACTTCCAAGAGGGCTGTACCAGGCTCAGGAACAGAGTCTCACCGCAGCGCCGGGAAAACCCGGGGGGGTTTTCCAGCCGTTCTCAGATATTCACCAGCTGGGGCTGGATGTGTTGTTTCTTAAGTCGTGGTTACCTTTCTTTGGAGGCCAAGTTTACAAGGACGGAATAAGAGTCGTCAGCAGGACCCCTGCTCCCCGTGATGCAGTTGATATCGATGGGTAGGTTTACTCCTGGAAGATCCAGCATCGAACCTCAGGTGCCCAAAGCCCTGTGCTCTCGGTTGTCCGATGGGAGTGGTCTCCTTGCAGGACAAGAAACCTCCTTTCTTCTTATCATAGAATCACAGAATGGTTTGGATTGGAAAGAACCTAAAAGCTCATCTCATTCTCTGCTGGCAGGGACACCTTCCACCAGCCCAGGTTGCTCCAAGCCCTGTCCAACCTGGCCTTGGACACTTCCAGGGATCCAGGAGCAGCCACAGCTTCTCTGGGCAACCTGTGCCAGGGCCTGCCCACCCTCACAGTCTCATTTTCTTCTCGTTTCTTTTTGCCACTGAGGTTGGGCTTAAGCCATAATTTCTGAGTGAGACTGGAGTTCTCATGGCTATGTTAAAGCTTACCCTGCTTCTTTCTGGGCTCTCTGGGTATCTTCATCTTCCCAGCCCCCGTGACCTAAGGTAGGCTGGCCGTGATGAAGCCGTGTTGGCTGGAGATTGTCCCAGTGTTCTGCTCCTCTGGGTTAATGGTTCAACTTCATGAAACCCCTGCTTTGCAATCTCTGGATGAACAACCCAATCTAAACACCCCTTCCCTCTGTGAACCAGGGAGTGAGGTCAGTGAGGAGAAAATCACTTTGTGGGGGAACACATGTACCTCTGTACCGATCAGTGAGTGAGGGGGGGATCATGTAACAGCATGGAGTGTCCCCTTATGAGGGTTTTGGTTTTGAAGCCTTGGGGAGAAGGGGCTCCTCTCCCCACCTGGCCACCTCCTCTGGGGTCCCTCGCTGTGGAGCCCTCCTGGGGGACCCTGCAGGCTCTCAAGCCCCCAGCCCCTTTGTTTTGCTTCTCCTTTTGGGTTTCACATGGGTTTGTTGGGGGCTGCAGGGCTCCCCCGGCCCCGCAGCCCCGCTCCCACCCCGCGGGCCACTTCTGCGGTGGAGGCAACCCGAGAAAGGACTGAGGCACTTCCATGGAAACAAAAGCCTGTTTTCAAACAGTGCGAAGAGAAACTGTTTCTATCTTAGGCCTTTAATGACCTGAACTGTCCGTCTTTAGGAGAAAAGCAACAATAAAAAGCCACTTTGCTGGGCTGTCCCTGCTGCCGCTCTCTAACCACGATGATGTTTTTGCCACATGAGCTTGGCATCCATCCTTTTTTATGATGCACATAAAAAAATAAAATAAAATAAAAATAAAAGGAGGTTTATTTGCCCTCTCCAGCAAATCTGGCTGCTAGGAAGGGGCAGGCACGTTTGCAGCAGCGGTTCCTATTTTCCCTGGGAGAGGAGTCCTGTGCCCTGCGTATTTCAGTGTTGAATAAATAGTCCTTCATGTTGTATGCGGTGGCTCCGGGCACCCCGCTGAGATCATGTCCTTAATACAAACAATACGACACATTTATTCTAAGCTGACCGCGCTGACCCCCAAAAGTTTGTTCCCTCCGCTGGGACTCCTCGGCCTTTTCATTCAGCTGAATGGCCAGCACAAAGACCTTGTCGCATCTACAGTCCCTCCCTAAACAAAACTCGCCGAGGAACGGGGAAGGAGCGGCGGGGGAGGGCGGGGGAGAGGAAGAAATAGGCAAACCTTGACCCCCTCCACCTAAAAGAAAGTGGAGGAATTTGCATTTTAAACCTTAAGATGCTCGGCCGGGTCTCCCTGCCTCTCCTCCGGCCGGGAGTTTGACTCCCCTTTTGCAAACACCCTGAGAAGCTCCGGGCTCGCAGCATCCCAGCGGAGCCGCTGTCCCTGCTCCGGGAGCATCCCCTGCTGCGAAGAAAGGCTCCTCTCTGCTCTCCTTTGCATTCCTATTTTTCCATAGATTAGAAAAAGGAGAGAAAGAGCTCTACTTAATAAGGAAATGGATGTTCTCTCCCCTTCCCCCATGCCCGGTTTTTGGGGGCAGGCGAGGGCTGGGAGCTGCTCCGGGTTTGTGACTGTTTCCCATGGCCTCGGCTCCTGTCCCGGAGGTCACTGCTCGCTCTGTCAGGGATGGATGTGACAAACACCCTCAGCCACTTTGGTTTGCGGGCAAACACAGAAATTGGTGTCGATTTGCTGGGATTCCGTGTGGGAAACAGCAAGGCTGGTGCTGCTTCAATTCAGTTCCAACTGGCCTCCAGGGAGAGACCTGCTTTGGGGGTAAACTCTTGTTAGATGTCATGCAAGGTGTGCTTGTGTGTTTATTGGACTTTCTAAAATGTTCATTTTAGCTGGGAACCTGCCTGGGCACTGAAAAAATTTACAGTCTTTAAAGATATGCTTCCAACTCCTCTCTTTTCTCGTCCCAAACTTGGACTGTCTCAGAGGCAGCATCGTGCAGCTTTAGCAGAGTTGTACTTGCAGGTTGCTCCGTGGGACTGAGGTGCTGATCTGCCAGTCAGGGCTGTGGTGTTTCCCCTCTTTGCCCCTACTGGGCTGTACCACCTAAACCATTGTCTCTAGAACACCCTGCTGGGTAATGGCAGAGGATTCCTGACTCCTTGCACCGGGGGCTCAGCCCCTCTTTAAACTTCAGTGGGGTTCAGGCTCATTATTTGATCATCTCTGAGCTCTCACTTAGCTCAGAGTCATTTTATCACCTTAGCTATTTACAGTGGAGCACAATTTCTTTTTTTTTTCCTGGAAAAACTGAACAGTTGCAGTACCACGTGTGGATTTCATTACACTTGTGATGGAGCTGCCTCATATTTTTTTCTTTCCCCTGTGTGTGCACAAAGCCCTTTGATTCCCCGTGGCTGGTTCTGCCCCGGACAGTGGGGTTGGGGCAGCCCCTTTTCAGCCTTGTGGCACCTCTGAAGTGGCACCACTTGAGCATCACACGATCTTTGACCAGTCTGGACCTCACCCTCCCCAGCTGGAAAGGGGGCATGGCTGTACCTGCCTCCCAGCTGGGAGTCAGGGATGTCTGCTGGGTGGTGGCAGAGCTCGGGTGAGGTGAGGAGTTGTTCTGTATTGTCGGGGCTGTGCCGTGGGCACGTCTTTCCTCTGGGTATTGCCCTGACCTGTGACATGCCCCACTGCTGGAGGGCGAGGCTGGGACCATCCCTGCAGACTGCCAAGGGCTCTGGCTGAGGTCAGCTCTGTGCTGGAAGCTTTTGTCAGTGGAACAATATCACTGTGCTGACCAGAGGGTTTGTCTAGAGCTGAAACCCGGCCCAGGACACGGCTGTGGATGTTACACACGGTTCTACCAGCACAAGTAGTTGAGCTGAGCTAAAAAGACAAGGGAGTTGCCCATCAGATGTCTCTGTAAAGAGTATTTTGCTCATGCACACAAGCCCTGCCTGAGGGATTTTGAAGTCCAGTTGCAATGCTACCATGGTGGTGCCTGCAAACATAACCCAACCCACACTGGGGTAACCAGGGGGATGAGAGGCACACCCTTGAACTCTTGCAGCAGGCTGGGCATTTCAGAGCAGGTTCCCGAGGTGCTGGTCTGTGAAACTTTCTCCTTCTTGGCCTTTCCCGTCCCCCCTGCCCTCCCCCAGGTTGTGAGCCCCTTTTTGCTGCCACATCACTGTGCAAACAAACATGTTTCTCACTGCTGCGCTGCTCTCCGGAGTCTTGCTGGCTTGTTCTTTACATGTACAAGGAAACTGCATGACCAATTCTGTCTGGAATCTGTTCTTTTATCTCTTTTTTTTCATCCTGTGCTCTTTTCTTTTCCTTTTTTTCCCCCTCAGGCTCATTAAGAAATCAATAAGTGGCTCAATAGGGCTTTGCTTAACCTGATTCTGGAAGTATTTCTTCCCCTCGGAACGTGAACCAACTTCTCAAATTGATTTTGCTGCTTTTGCTCATTTCCATTTAACAACATTCTTAGTGCTGTGTCTCTCCTTCTTAGAACAATTCACAGCCGGTGATAAGTCCTGGGCTGGCAGCCCCTAACAATGCTCACCTGCAGGACAGGTACGTTGTGCAACACCTGCCTGGGCAAGGGAAGGGAGGAACTTCTGTTACTGCTCCAAAACCATCCTGGTTTAATCCTTTTTAAAGAAATGCCAGCAGTCCTGGAGATATGCAGAAATGCTCCCTCCTTCCAGTTAGCCCCTGGCTGATCCATGGTGCAGGAGCCCAGGAGGGGAGATGAAGTTACTCCTCTCAACTGGACCTGTGTGGAGAGTGATACCCTGCTAACAGGAAGCTAACAGGAAACTGTCACCTGTTTCTTTTCATCCCCTGTTCAGTACTGCTCTGAAATCCTTTAGGGTCTCTAAGTAACCCCAAGTTTCGAGAACACCCATCAGATCCATGTGAAAACTTTAAAGTTCCTTTTCATGGCACATTCTGCCCATTCTCTTTTGGTTGTTGTGTTGTGATGTGGAGGTGGAAGTCTGGAGTGCGTTGACACGCAGAACAGAATTAGACATGACAAAACAGAAGTTCTGGAAGTATTTACAACAGGTGGGCTGGGTTTTTGCTGTGATTTTATTTGGGTACATTTTAAACAAATTGAAGGGAAAGACTGGGAGAACAGACTCCCAAAAATGGCAAGGCATCTAGGATAAAAATACAGGAAAATGGCACCCACTCAGCAGCACCCCTGCTAATATCCTGCTTTATTTGGACAGAAACTGAGAGGGATTTCAAGCAAAGGTTAGTTAATATCAATTTTTACCCACCTTCAGGTCCAGCTCTCTCTTGGTTGTTTAACATTGATCCTACTCATCCAGAACAGACCAAACAAGGGAGATGAACTTGGAAGGGAAGGGCTGGGTGGAAGTTTGGGAATGTTGTGTGCCAGACCCAGGCTCTCCCACAGAATACACCTGTCGTGCTTTAAGAGCTGAAGTGCCAGCCCAGGATGTCCTTAAGAAAAGCTGTAAGGGCTGTGTGGTGGTGAAGAGTCTGCTGCACACACAAGAAAAGTGTCTAAGCATGGGTCATATTGTCAAATCTCGTGGAGGTAAGGTCTGAAACCGAAGACCAAAAATAAAAGGCAAGACTTTGCAACTCCACCTGGAGCTCTTTGTGCTTCTCCTTACTCAGGGATGTCTGAAAATATCAATAAACTCATGAGAGGTTATGACCACAGCCAAGGAGGAGGGGTTCTCAGCCAGGCTGGGTCTGAGCAGGCTATGCCAAGCACTCCCAGTTTGGGGACTGGGATTTGGAAAGGGAAGATTGTCCATCTAGGCTTGGTTCCCCCACCTCCCCCCTTTTTTTTCGCCCCCGGTTGTTTTGCAAGCCCTGAAAGGAATAGGCTCAGTGTTATTCTAACTTTAAATGGGAGGAGGGGGGAGGCAGGGAGAGCAGAGAAGGAAAATCCATTTGCTGCAGTACTGTCAGCCCCTTAGTTTTCCTTCAAGTCTGACAGGCCCAGGATTAAAGGGTTGGTTACAATGCCCTGACAGTACACATTAACAGCCCTGAATGTCTTAACAACCCTGCTACTGGAGATGCATTCAGAAGAGTCTGTGAACTGCTTTTCCCCTTTAAAGCCCCTGCTAGACCATGTTGTCCAGTGAAATCCTTTGTGGTTAAAAATGTATGGACTTTTCTTCCTGGTTCCTAAGCGTGTACGTAACACAAACCCCAAATTCTTTGCTGTCTTCCCCTAGGGTTTATGCCCAGTTGTCCATTAACCACTTGGCTGGTGAAAAGTGTCCTTCTCTGGCTGCACAGGGAGTTTATGTCTCCCCTTTTTATTTTAGCTAGACTTTCCCCTTAGTGTAAACGAGCAAAAGCTCACTCGTGTGGGTGGAGTTATGAGGATCTCTTCCAGCTGAGGGGCTGAACATGTAAAATAAGGGGGGTTTCCCTGAAAAAAAAAAAAAAAAAAAAAAAGAGCCTCTGATCAAACAAAATCCCTGTATTGATTGGCTGCATTTGCATCATAAAATGGAATTCACCAGCCACAGCGTTTGCATGGATGGGCAGTGATTGCAATAACCAGGGTGTGTTGCTATTCACAATGCGTAATAATTAAGTTTACACTGAGCTATCCCCAGTCACTGGCAGGACCAGGGGATGTGTTTCCACTCCTTGAGTCTCCAGGCAGCAAACCCCACTGGATTAACTTACTTGGAGGGGGCAGAGGATGGCCCAGGCTCTGCTGGGGGGGCCCAGCAATGGCACAAGAGCCACGGGCAGGAACTGATGCCCAGGAAGCTCCAGCTGGACAGGAGGAAGAACTTCTTGGCTGGGCAGTGACCCAGCTCTGACCAGGCTGCCCAGGGAGGGGCTGGAGTCTCCTCACTGGGGATATTCCAGACCCCTCTGGACACAATCCTGGGCCATGTGCTCTGGGATGGCCCTGCTGGAGCAGGGAGTGGGACCAGTGACCCACTGTGGGCCCTCCCAGCCTGCCCCATCCTGTGATTCTGTGGAGGTTGCAGGTGGCTGGTTGTGTTTAATCTCAACAGGTTTGGCTCCTGTCTCTTGGCTCTGTGGGACAGGGACTTTTGTGCTTTAAAACAGAAGGGCTTTGGCTGAGTCTGGTATTCCTGTGGTGGCATCCAGGGACCTCACACAGGAGGGGTGGCACTTTTTCAGGCAGGGAATGTGTGCAGTGTGCAAGGAGAAGACAGACAAAATGTGCTGGAGGGAAGATTGCTGGATCCAGGGAACATCCATGATCTGTTCTGAGGGTCCTCTCACACTGTGGGTGAAAAAAGATGGGTGTGGGAGTGGGAAGGCCCCCAGGAGAGCGAGAGGTGGGAGATAAGTCAATCCTTGAGGGGTCACAGTGGCTGCATAGCCTGGGTGATTTCTGTTCCTGAAGAGGGGGGAGATAATCTGAGGGGAAACCTGATTAGAAGTGAGGAGTGCAATCCATGAAAGGGGAGGGTGGAAGGGGGGATAAATGAGAATTAATTTAGCACAAAATCAAGATGTCAAGAACAAAGTTAATCAGGAGACAAGGTTAATTAATGACTACATCCTTAAACCATCACAGCTACATCAACACCACCAGCATTAATCAAAGCACTTAGTGTACTGAAGAAGAGACACTGTGGAATTGTTCCTAACCCCGTGTGAGGTGTCTGGGAATGAGAATGGGGAAAACAGAATTTTGTTGGAAATACCAACTTGTTGTGGGAAGAATGACAACCACCAAATGCTAAAATCACTCATTATGATTTGTTTTAGAAGTAAAAGGTGGGCAAAAAGGAGGAGCTGGGAATAGCAGTATCTGCTTCTTAGGCATTGACAGCTTTAAGCAAGTGGCCAAACTCAGTTAATAAGGGCCTGGGAGGTGCTATTGACCTGAGATCCTTCTGGAACATGGACAGCAGCCTTCACAGACTAAAGAAGTGGCAGGTAATTAAAAATGCTATTGACCTGAGATGCCTCTAGAACATGGACAACAGCCTTTATAGAGTAAATAAATGAGAGAGACAGAGAGTGGTGGGAACGGGGCTGCATCCAGTTGGGATCCATCACCAGTGGTGTCCCTAGGGCTCAGTGCTGGGCCCAGTCCTGTTCAATATCTTTACTGATGGTCTGGATGAGGAATTTAGTGTACCACTAGCAAATTTGCCAATGACACCACCTTGGAGGGGTGTGTTGGTCTGCTGGAAGGCAGGAGGGCTCTGCAGAGGGACCTGGACAAGCTGGATCCATGGGCTGATTCCAAGGGTTTGAGGTTCAACCAGGCCAAGTGCCAGGTCCTGCCCTTTGGCCACAACAAGCCCTGGCAGCCCCATGGGCTGGGGACAGAGTGGCTGGAGAGCAGCCAGGCAGGAAGGGAGCTGGGAGTGTGGAGGGACAGGAGCTGAACAGGAGCCAGAGTGTGCCCAGGGGGCCAAGAGGGCCAAGGGCTCCTGGCCTGGCTCAGGAACAGTGGCAGCAGGAGCAGGGAAGGGATTCTGCCACCCCTGGAGTGCTGTGTCCAGCTCTGGGTCCCTCAGCTCAGGAAGGACATGGAGGGGCTGGAGCAGGTCCAGAGAAGGGCAACGAGGCTGGGGAAGGGTCTGGAGCACAAGTGCTGTGAGGAGCAGCTGAGGGAGCTGGGGGGGCTCAGCCTGGAGAGGAGGAGGCTCAGGGGGGACCTTCTCACTCTCTGCAACTCCCTGACAGGAGGGGGAGCCGGGGGGGGTCGGGCTCTGCTCCCAGGAACCAGCAGGAGGACAAGAGGGCTTGGTCTTAAACTGTGCCAGGGGAGGTTTAGGTTGGATATTAGGAAGAAGTTCTTTACAGAGAGAGATATCAGACCTTGGAATGGGCTGCCCAGGGAGGGGGTGGAGTCCCTGTCCCTGGAGGGGTTTAAGGACAGACTGGATGTGGCATCAGTGCCATGGGCTGGGAACCACAGCAGGGTTGGATCGAGGGTTGGACTGGATGATCTCAAAGGGCCCTCATACTGTGGGTGAAAATCTCCTTCTGCTGCTGACAGTGTGGCTGGTGACTGAACAAGGGGTGCCTGCAACTGAATTAGACCAAACACCACCCTCACAAAGCTGAAATCAAAAAGGGTGACTCTCCCCCCTGGATTTTCCATTTGGCATTTGGCTGGTTGGGCATTGACCAATGATCTGGAAATTCATACACTGTTCTGGAGAGATCAGGCAAACAGCAGTGAGGGACAGGAATATGGAGCAGTCAGAAGCGCTTTTTGAGAGCATTAAACCCCACTAAAATCAACGTGCTTGCCCTGGTTAAAGCTGGAGATGGAGGAACGAAGAGTGCAGCAATTCCCTGAGAGCAAAATATGAGGGAAAGGGAGTGGGAAGCATTTTTCAATCTGGATGAATTAAAATCTGAAGATCACAGGAAAAATGATGAAGGAAGAAAAATACAGTGGAGTGAATCCATGGCTAGTGGTGTTAAAGAGGGACTGATTTCTACCCGTATTTACAAAAAAAAGATAATACTCCCAGTGGTTTTGCCACCTTTCTCTTTGGGATGGTGATACACAGAAATCAGAGGCATTCACTCAGTATATGTGTGAAATTTTGGGGGAAAAATCAGATGGTGTATTCCTGTTCTGGGATGTGAGTGATGCAGTTGCAAGCCCAGCAGAAATATGGACAATCCATGGGAAGAGTGGGGAATAAGAATCACGATTTTAACAGAGGTGGCCCTTCTGAAGAACTGCTGCCACAACACTGGGGCCTTTATATATTTAAATACATACTTTTTTTCCCCTCGTCGCTGTAAGTTGTTAAGACAGGAGGTTTTACTCTGCTCTGGCTCTACCACAACCCTCAGTCCTCAGGCAGGAATCAACGTGGGGTGGTCCCCTGACCTGGGCTGTGCAGCAGGTCAAGCCAAAGCTTCACAAAGACCCTAAAATCTATGAATAAGTGCAATTCTTTAGGAGTCAGTGCCCCCATTTTACAGCAATCTGGTGAGGGGCCTTAACTGGGTGACAAGGTAATTTCCATACAGTTTAAGTACATCCTATCTGCAGTCTCAGGGCCAGGGGAGGTTTGACCCAGGGTAATTCTGAGCAGCTCTGTAAGATTTCCAAACTGGCCCGTTTGAGTCTGGTGTCCTGTGTGCTGAAGCAGCAAACACTGATCCATCAGAGAGGGGATATAAAGAGTAAAAGCAACTCTTTCCTTAATGCATCCAGCAGTAATTCCTGTGGGGAGGGTGGGAGGGGTAGGAGCCAGTTCTCTGACCACTGCAGGTGATCGGTTCAGAGGTGTGATTCCCTCTCCCGTGTTCCTGTGCAGGCTACAAACATTTATTAATGGTCATAAAATATCCTACCTGGTTTTTAAATCCAACCAGCAATGTATGACTTGACCACCATAAAGTTTGTCTCCAAACCACCACAAAAGGTTTGAATTACTCCTGGTGGCAATAAAAGCATTCTTTGGGCTAAGGCTTTGCTTTATTGTTAGCTTTTATTTTTCTCAGTCCCCCTTCCTACCAGCAAGACATAAACAATGGGGGCTGAGTTGTCGTCCCCCACCCCCTCACACCTCCATTAATAAGATCCAGGAACCAGCAAAATGAAGGAAACAGGAGCAGAATAGTCATGGGGGTGACTGGTTGGTGATAAGCACAGCTTTGCCTGGTGTCAAAGAGGGTGTTGCTTAAAAAGAATCTTTTTCCTATTTGCAACCCAGAGTGCCCCAGTCATGTAAAAATGTCCATATGAAGAAAAAAATTTACACACCTTTTATATATTTTATATTATATATAATATATATAATGAATATTTTAATATATAATACAATATATTTAATGGGTGAATTCAGGGTTACTAAAGTGCTTTTTATTCAGACCTGGTTCCTTTCAATGTGAATTACACTGTATTAACTTATAGCTGTATTATTAACTTAACTTCCACACAAAAGCATCTGCTCAGGAGTGGATTTCAGTTTACCATGTCTGCCTTAAGTAGTTAATTCAGAACTTCTGTCTTTTGACATAAACCCATAGTGAATTAAGCATCTTGCTGTTGAGTGGCAGCTGCATACCAAACATCTCCATGACTCGAGGTTGAATTCCTCCTCTAAATCTGCTTTACTGCTGACTGTAAAGTCATGGATAACTTTTTCATCATCTGCCTTGAATGGAGATACCAGAGGTGGAGGTAAATAAGAGCATCTGAACTGGACCTGAAGTGCTGCCAGGGCAGGAAACACTGAGGGGGCACAACAGCACCAGTGGGGATGCACTGGTGGAAGTCACAGAACCACAGAGTATGCTGAGTTGGACCCATCAGGATCATCACAGAGTCACAGAATGGTTGGGTTGGAATGGACCTTAAACATCATCTTGTTTCAATCCCCTGCCATGGCAAAGACACCTTCCACTGGACCAGGCTGCTCCATGCCCTGTCCAAATGGGCCTTGGACAATTCCACTTGGTTGGAGTAGTTGCATGTTTTGGCTGCCCACAGCAACACTGCAAAACCTGCAACCCTGGCTAAAGAAACCAAACAATCTCTTTAGAGTTGGCAAAAGAGGGGAAAGGAAATTGTGTGGTAAGTAAGGAGGAAAAAGAGTCATGAGGAAGGGATGGAAATGAGGAGAGTGAATTTTGTGTTCCAGCTCGTTCAAGATGGAGCCTGAACTGGGGGAAATGAAGGGACTTTTAGGGCTCCTTCCCTGGCTCAGACCAGTCACATCAGCTTTTTCAGTCTACCTCCATTACTGAGTCAGCATCAAATTAGGGACCTCCGAAATGGGGCAGGGAGGACCATCACCTCATTATTTCCTTCTCTGTGCAGGTCTCAGCAATGCTCTGCCACAGGCTGGACCATTGATAGCCACTCAGCACAGTGCTTGATTGGTGTCAGAAGGTCTTTTGGTTCACACCCTTTCCCTGCCTTTATCGCTGCCCCACTTGTGTGCACAGTCGTGTGGGGGTGAGGACAAAGAGCGCTCCCGGCTGGACACGAGTCACTTCTTGAGCGGCTCCAGATAATGCCCCAGAGGATGTGTCTGGTTCCCCTCTGCAGTGGGAACCTTCCTCTTCCTCACCCGACGGAGATCTCTGAGCTCCAGGCAAGCAGGGAGGGGAGGTGTAGGATTTGCTCTGTGGTGCGCTCACTGGAATGAGTTATGGAAATCCTTAAATCCTCCTAAGAAAGGGCAGTTAAAGCTGAACTGAAAATTAAACACTAAGCTGGTACAAGCCACCTCACCTATAAATCCAGTCCTGGTGCAATTTATTCCTGCACCACACTTGCTGCGTGAATGGGGATTTACGGCCGGGGAATTTTCACATTCCCCCCTTCCGTCAGCAGCGCCCGCGGGGCTTTACGGACTGCACCGTGCCAAGGGGGCACTTCCAAACCTCCTCCAGCCCGCAGCCCAGCCCCGTGATGGGCAGGGAAGGGGGAGAAGAAAACAGGTCTGGTTTGGAGAACCCGGAGAGGCACCGAGCCCCTTTCTGTGCGCGCTCGGAGTGTTTGGATAAAGGCATCTCCTAAAGGGGGAATTTGTTTGGTTTGGACTTCATTGAGTGAAAAGCTCTCAGCCCCACGAGTGCTTAGTTATTCTCTTGTCTAGTGGCTCCTCAACAGCCCCCTCCGATAGGGAGGAGGCTTCCTATTTGTGAAAGTGGCCCCGCTTGTTGAAATTCTCCAGTGACTTAAATTTATTGGTTTTTCCTGAGGTCCAGCCATTTGAATTGCAAACAATGCCCCATCCCTGCCTCCTCCCCCTCTTCCCCGGGCAGAACAATGCGCAGAGCTGAAATAAAGCCAGGCAGCACGGACTCTTGAAACGGGAGTGCGATTTCTTTCCGCATGAGCGGGGAGGTGGAAGTTTGCTGCCTTCTGGTCCCGCTCATTGATGCAGAGGATGTCTGTGAAAGGGGAGGGAGGGATCTGCGGGAAGAAAGAAGGGAAGGAGGCCAGCTCATGGATGATGGTCAGAGATCCTTTTTGCTTTATTTATTTATAACCTCTCCTGCTTAAAAAGCCATCCTGAGGGGGGATTAGCGCCGGCGGATCGGTGTGTACCTCTCTCACTCCTCACCCCTCAGCATCCCGGGAAGGATGCAGGGATGGGGGTGTGGGCTGTGCACTCCAAAATGATCCCGTAACTGAAAAAGGTGAACTTTTATCCCACTCCTGGGAGCAACTGAGCAGCTCTGGTCAGTCAGAATTCAGTTAAACACGCTGAGAGCCGGGATGTTGCTGTGGGAGAGCTGGAACACTGAGCATTAGGATGTAGGATAACAGCGGTAAATGAAAAGAAGTTGTCTCTGCCTGAGTCAATTTTAAAGCCTGATTTCTCCCCTTCTGTTTGCTCAGGGAGCTTCTGTGTTGGGTCACTCACTTGGGTGCTTTCTCCTTATTTATGCTGCTGGGAGGGAGGAGGGAGGATGGGTGAGGTTGTCTCCCAGAGGTGCTCTGCTACAGCTGGTTAGTTAAAAGCTGCAGGATAAATGATAGAAACAACATACAGCTTGTGTTTCACTTGGTCTTCTTTTTAAGTCACGGGGTGTTTCTGAAGTTTTGCCTCTGCCTGGCTCTGCTCTCCTGGAAAAGCACAGAAATCTTGTCTGCTGGAGAACATCTGAGGTTCTCCAAACACCCACATGGGAGCCTCCTCCACACACAGGGAGGGTTTGGGCAGGGGGATGTTGGGGCAGCGATTACCCAGGGGCAGCTGGGAGGCACAGAGAAGATAAGAAACCCCAGAGGAGACAGCCAGGCCACTGTTGTGCCCTTCATCACAAACATCCTGCAGACAACTGGGCAGTGAGCTCAGGGGAGGTGGAGGAAACGTCGATGTGAGGACAAGGCAGGTCCTGGCACTCTGTGAGGGAGACTCACAGCACCAGCACCCAGAGGCACGTCTTGCAAGGGCAGCCAAGCAGATCATGAGTGCATGACCCACTTCATCCAGTGACACCCACCTCTGGGATGGTTCAGCCAGAACCACAAAGGTCCAGAGCTCCCAGTTTGCGTCACAGAGGCTCTTGGCTTTAGCCCTTCCCGAGTTCTGGGATTGTTTGCAGGAGAGGGTGGTTCAGATGAGCCTGTGGCCTCTCAGGGAGGGCTGATGTGAATTTGGTAGCCTTGGCTGCAGAGAGACTCTGGAGAGAGGGCAGGGTGTGGTGTCAGAGGTGAAGGCTCTGGCAGCAGAGGGCAGTGGTGGAGCGCAGGGTCCTGCCCTTTGCTGGGGTCACAGCGCTGATCTTTTCTTCTCCAAACCGGCCATTTGGGCCATCCTCACAGCACATCCTCTTTGACTGATGGCTATTCATGTGCAGGGCTCTTTCTATCCCAGAATAGCACTTGTCTGGTTCTGCTGGGAGAGGAAGGCTGGCAGAGGTCTGCTCTAAAAGCACAAGACAGAAACTTGGGGCAGCCCTTCTCTTCCCTGGCCCCTGGGCTGGTGAAAGCCCTCAGTCAAACCCTTCTGCTTTCAATTCCTCATGTAGAAAATGGCAGTAGGGACCTTGTTCTTTGTGGTAGAGCTGTGTGACACCTGCTGCTGCAAACAACTTTCTGCAGTGACTGTAGAACAGTTAAAGAACATTTTTCTCAGTGCTGTGAGCTCTACCAAGGTGCAAGGCAGGAGAACAGACCCAGCCACCATCACAAGAGTGTAGGGACAAGGACAGCATTGCCAGCCCTCAGCCTGCAGGAGATGATGGAATGGTCAGATGTAACAAATCCTCCCGTGGACCTGAACGAAACTCTGTTCCCCTCTGTCAGGAATCGAGTCTTGGCTCCATCCTCTAGACAAATTAAAGCAGATCAGCATCAAAAAATGGTGTCTGCAAACCTGTGGCCCAATTTGTTGTTCCCCTGGGCTGGCTGTCCTTCACCAGAGCACTGTGCCCTGTGGTCCACAGGGGCTTTACCCAGCTCTCTGATGCCTTCACTGCTTCCCTCTCTGACCTCCCTACAGGGAACACATTTGACCACAGTAAACTTTAATTTTTTTGCAGAGAGTTGGCTGCTCTGAGGCATCTTGCTGCTCTTTGCTCAGCAAGTAACCTAAGCTGTGATCAGATATGGCAACTGTCCCGTGGGTGAATTCCTCTTTATCTGATGCTGACACCTTCACCTCATGGACTACTGCAATTCCTGGGAAAGGCAGCTCTGAGCATTGCCCTAAGCCACAAATCACTGATTCAGACCCTTTTTTCTCCTCCAGGAGGGGAGGAAATAGAGGAGGTTTCAGTGAGACAGGAGAGAGATGCTTTCAGCAGATTGGGCTTTGTCTCTGTAAGCACCTGATGTGCTGCAGGAGGAAGCAAATGGCATTACCCTGCTCAAGAAGGGTGATTATTCATCATAAATGCTGTCCAGTTTTGTCTGTGAGTCAAAAAGGGAGGCTAACTGGTATTTTTGAGAGGGTTGTTCTTGCAGGAATTCCATCCTTCCAAAGGCCAGAGGGTGCTGAGGATTTGGGGGGCTCATTTGATGTTGAAAGGAATCCAGTTTGTTGATTTTAATGATTTTATTTTAAATAGTTCTTTGAGTGAGCTTTAGAAGTGGAAGTAAATCCGTTTTGCTTCTTTAGCAGGTCTGGGAAAAGATGCTTCAACCAACAAGTGCTGATGTGTATAAATGGGGGATTAAAGGGACAAAGATCTGGAGATCACACCCAAAACTGAAGAGACATCTCAGAGATATCAGGGACTTTGTAATCCTGGAGGAGTAAGGTTCAGTAGAGAAGTCTGCCTGCCCCAACACATTCCTGGAGGAAGAAAACACATGGAGACTAAGATTTTTGGGGCTCCTGGACACCTCATGAGGGACATTTCAAGCCTTGAGGCTGGTGGCATTTCCAGCTCTGGGGGCTGCAGTTTCTCAGCTGCTTCGGTCCATCATACTTAAGTCATATTTATTTTCCCTTTTCACCTTGTCTGAAGGTGGTAAAGGTTTAGAAATACTCACATGTGTCCTTTTGCTGGTGGGAGAGGAGGCAGGACCACAGCCTCAGGTTCTGTGGTGTTATTCAGGAGCCTCTGCCCTTGCCATGGCCTTCAACAGGGCTGTGTTCAGGTGCTGGTTCTCCTCCACTGGATCTGGGGGTGCCCAACCACTGGATTCAGCACCTGTTTTCCAGTGTTTTGGCCTAGTTATAATTGTGCTCAACACAAACCTCATCCCGTGGCCCAGGAAGTGGCAGCTCTTTGAAGGGAATCCCCCTCTTTTAATTCAATTAATGTTGAAGCTAATTTCCACCCTGGGGCTGAGTCCCTCTGCCTTTGAAGTCAATAATAGTTTTGTGTTTCCCCTCAAGAGGAGCAGGTTGGAGCATGTCCCTCCCAGCCAGAGGCTGTGCCAGGCATTTCAAAGGGCCCTGTGCTTTCTGTGCCCAGGGCACTGCCTCCTGCTCCAAACCAAGGGCCAGGTTTCAGCAGGATGAGGCCACAAGTCCTGGAGGTCTCTGTCAGGAAGGCCAGGTGGGTGTCAGGAGATGGAGAGCACTCGTTTTCAAAGTCCATTCAGGATCTCCTCCCTAAAGGAGAAGAGTTGTTGCTCCGTGGCCGCTTTGAGCCTCACAGGATTTGCAATGAAACACGGATTTACCCTCTTTGGGTTTATTTGCTGCCAGAGGTTTTCTGTATGTCTTTAAAACACCACTTAGCTCATGCTTTCCTGGCTTGATTTAATGGAGTGAAAAATGCCATCGACTGGCAACAAGACTGTTTGTCCTCTTCAGATCAAAGCTTGAGGAGCCAAATGCTGAGATGAGTTTGCTCGCTGTCAGGGTGGTAACTGTGGCACTGATTCCAGCCAGCCAAAAGGTGATTTCCTTCACCTAAACCTGGCACAAAACTGAAGTATGAAGAAAATCTAGTTGATTTTCACCACCTTTATTGCTGGTGACAAGCAGGGGCATCTCCAGGAGGTGTTTACACTTTTAGGAGGATCTTTTCTTTGGCTGTGCAAGAGTCTTAATTGATCAAGGCTAAAATGATTAAGCTTCAGAGGAAGGCAGCATTGCTCCACACTATGGTTTTTTATTATGCCTTAACACCCATATTGAGCAACTTTGGGCTTTGTAGTGATTTTGGAATAAAACTAATCGATGTCATAGAAATAAACGCAGGAATCTTTGATGTGTAGATGGAGCCGTAGGGGGACGACACACAACCCAATTACTGGCAAAAATGGAACTTATTACACATTTTGTTATGCTTCAGCTACCTATTGAAAAATACTTTCGCTAAGGTCTTGATGTGAAAAAGGAAAAGTGTTGTTCTGCTGATTTTTGTGCTTCTCTCACGTAGGAGGAAGGTGGCTTTTGGTCGAGGTTTAGCACGGAATCTTAACGCACAAATTTACACCAGAATCAGAGTCATTAGGGTCGGAAAAGACCTTTGAGATCATCGAGTCCAACCATTGACCCAGCACTGCCAGTTCCACTGCTAAGCCACGCGAAGATTGGAGCTGTCAGTGTGAAATTCCACCGAAGTGAGCCGGACAGATTTTGCATCTCTGGTGATCCACTTCCTCGCTTATCTGGAGCCTTTCCTTGTAAAGGGAAGCAGCACAATTCCCTGGTGTGCCTTTCCAGCTGGTTTCCAAGCTCCAAGCTGCTTATCAGCCCGAATTTCCGAGCACTGCGCGGAGCGAGCGGCCGCTGCCTCCCCGTGATGTGATAGGAAATGATGGGCACGACACCGGGAAATGAATATGTAAATAGTTATATGATCCCCGAGGGATAATTGCTTTGTTGTAAAACAGTCTCACCAGGAAAGCACAGAAACATGACAAGTCTCATTGTGCTTTTGGGATAGACGAGCGGCCCCAGATAAACATCTGAAGTGTTTTGGGTGTTGCCCGGGTTGGCTTTGGCGAAGGGAAGGTTGTGCACGCTCTCCCTGCCATTATTCGCTGTGACACCGCGGGGTTTCAGGCTGGCTCAGGAGCAGAGTGAGAGGTGATCATGGTTATCTGATTGGACAGGGAATGCTCCAGCCTTTGCCTCCAGCCACAGTCCAGACTTAACAAGCTCCACGCTCCAGAGATAAACCCGTCCATAATCCTCCCGAGCCCGCGACGCCGCCGCCTGTTCAAAGAGCGAGGTCCCTCCTCGCTGGGATGGACAAAGCCAGTCTGATAAAACGAGAACTGAGCCGTGCTTTGGCCCCCCAAAAATGTAAAAAGAGTGGAGATCTAAGCTTTCCTTTGAGATTAAAACAAAAAGAAAAGGCTTTCACTGAGGTTGGTTGGTCAGTTTGTCTCATGCCTCTTTGATGCTCACGGCCCCGGTGCCAGGGGCACCTCCTGTTCGGGCGGGGAAATTTGCTTATGAAAGGACTGAATGAAAATGAAGGGAGCAGCTTTTACAGGTGCAGATCTGGAGTTTAGGATAAACACCTACAAGTTTGGATTTCCTGCCTTCCACTTACCGTAACTGTCTAATCTGGCTACCCATTCACCTTTCCTTTCATCCCAGGATGTCTAGTCTGATCTAACTGCCTGTCCTTTCATCCCTGCTATCTTCCTCTTGATCTGTGTTTTTTAGAGCTCATTCATCACACCTTACAACTTCTAAAGCACCCACATAGGGCCACAAAGTTTCTCTTTACATTTTAGCCAAAGTGCTTGAAGGGATGGAAGGCAAAGCCTCTGCTGAGAAACCCGGGGAGAGGAGCTGTTACTTCTTGTTTGAATCACACCTGAAAGCACCTCGGTGAAGGCACTGAACAGAGGAGCTGATTGTTCACATCCTTGAAGCTTTGATTCAACTCTTGGCCCACTGGAAAGAGGCAGGTTTATAATTATGGCTTTCCTGGCAGCATTTTCCCTTGTGCTGGTGCATAGGGCACCAACGTGCTCCAAGTGGCAGGATAACAGAAGACACTGGGGCAAAAAGGGAGACTCCAGAAGGGCCATTACACTCCCAGAGATATTTTTGGCCTGTCACTTTTTTTTTCCAGCCCGGGTGGCAGCTTGATTTCTAAAGAGGGGTGGAAAGCATAGAGAACATCTGAACAGGAATAAAAACCTGAATATGGGACAAAAGTGGCTCTTTGAATATGGGACTGCATTAGGGCTCTTTATTCCAAGGGCTGAAACTAGGAAGGTCAGGGTGGAAACGGTCAGTGGGGATGAGGGAGATGAATCATACATCACAAATGGTGCTGGGGGTGTCAGCACCGCCTGGCCTGAAAGAGGTGCACCAATTTCTTAAGCAATTTCTAACTAGCAACCAGCCCCAGACAATGATTTAGGGACAAAATTAGCCTTACAAGGAACACCTCTTTTGGAAGGTCCCTCTCTCATTCTCCCTTGCTCATTCCTTCTGTTCTTTTCTTTCTCTCCCCCCTCCCTCTCAAAAGGCGAGGTTGTTACTCGGGAGCCCTTTTGAGGGGAGAGAACCATGGTGAGATTCTTGTGTTGGCATGGCTGATGTTAATGGGTAACACCGGGGCCAAAGGTCCTTTAAAGCTCCCACATCTGCAGCTTTGTACAGACCTCACCTCCGAAATGCCTCAAAGTGTGTAGCCAGGCAGGCCTTAATGTGTATTAGCAAGACAAAGGCCCGGGGAGGGGAGGAAAGGGGGATGAGTTTTAATTTACTGAAGATTTATTAGGCCTCATGAAATCAGCCTGAACCACCCATTTTCTATATCATCTGCCCACATCTAAAGGGGGCAGCTTTGTTGTGGGGAGATGGTCGCTGAGAATTATCCTGCGACAAATCTCACCGGCCTGAAAAGGGACACGGACAGGAGTAGGGCGTGGAGGAGGGCTCATACTCTCCACACAAAAATCTGGAAATATGGAAATGCAGGAATGCCATTCAGGCTGCATCCTGCCTTCCCTTGACTTTTGTTTGCGAGGTGCATGTTTCCTTTTTTCGAGCCTTGCTCAAGTGAGGTGTCAGAAGGGTAGAGAGAGGGAGGCGCAGACGCCGAGGGGTGGATGTCACACGAGGGTTTTGGAGCTGAAGGGATCTGTTTTGGGGAAGGGTCAGTGAGTCATTGCTCACATGGAGGTGATGCCTTTTTCCTGTCAAGCAGCTGCCATGTGTCTCCAAACCTAAGTTTGTAAGTAAGGCTTTAATGTGGCCCACAGAGCTCTAGGAAATGACCCGTCTTGGATGTCTCCAGGCCGTAGCTTGGCCATGAAGTTTGCAGTGCTGGGATTCCCTCAAAGTCCTCCAGGAAAAGGATTATTAATCATACCTGGCTCCTTTCCTTCCCTTCCCATATCCCAGTCTCACTGTGGCAGATCTGATTGTTTAACTTCTGCCAGCAATCCTGGAAAGAGCACTGGAATAGTGCTGTCACATGAAGGGGTGTGAAATGTCACCTCCCAGGTGACTGGAGGGTACAGTTACAGGAACCATCTGATGGGGGATCACCAGGGCTCCAAGGGAGCCTTTGGAATAATGGGGGCAGGAACAGGACTGCATTAACCAGATACTGGGATCTCAAAGAGAGAAGGGACTGTTTTTGAGCCTAAGACTGAGCAAGACCTCCTCTATTTCTCCTTGCTCAGAGAGCAGATGCCCCTGGATGGTGAACTGTGCAATTCTCAGCACCCAAACCACTACAGGAGGTTAAACAAAGCATAAGGTATGGGAGCAGGCAGTGGTGTCTTGGAATCCTTGAATTCCAGAATGGTTTGGGCTGGAAGAGACCTTAAAGCTCATCTTGTTCCAACCCCCTGCCATGGGCAGGGACACCTTCCACTAGCCCAGGGTGCTCCAACCAGGTTGCACCTTGAACTGGTGGAAAAAGGAGGCTGATCAGAACCAACAGTGTGAGTCTGAACATGAGGCAGAGGGATGCAAACATCCTATTCCCTGATGGTAGGCAACCAGGAATCTGATTTATACATCCAGTTGCATGCACATGTGATATGTGTAAGCAAATGGATGGCCCAATTTTCATTCTGTGTTGAATACTCGTGTTCTCCTTTCTTACAGTGCCTAAACCAAGACAGAGCCACTCAGACTGAATGTCCAAATGCTTCTGGGCATGACAGTTTAAGAGTTTTCATCTTTTAAACAGGGAATCAATCATGAACTATTAGCCATGGGAAGTGTTTCCTTCTCCTGACAGTTATCCCTGGTGTGTTGTTTTTGGGATGAATAGAGTATAAAAGACAAGATTTGAGAGGAGGGAGGAAATCAAGGGAAAAAAAATGATTTAATCTTGGGAAATGAGGCTTGCTGCCATCCATGGGGTGATGGGGGCTGAGATCAGGCTCTCAGGGAAAATTCCTTTTAGTTCTGAAGCCTCACTGGAAGAGGTTGGTCTCTCTCAGAGGAAAGAGCAAAGCATTTTTGGCACAAAACAGGGGAGGGAACAGTCCTGTTCTTGACAAGTGGATGAACAAGATGCCCTGAGAAATCTTCATTTTTGTTCAGTTTATAGGACAGAAACCTATAGAAACAGCACTCATGCACAACCCCCCTCATCCCAGACATTCCCTATTCAGTGCTGGTAATTAGCCCCCAAGGAAAGGTCACTGTAGGGTACAAAGGGGCCTGGTTCTCCCAGGCAGTGGCTGCAGTGGCTGCACCTTGTGGCAGAAGCACAGAGGAATGACCTGGGGTCTCTGTGCTCACACCCATGGACGTGGAGGTGACCTGGGCAGGGACCGTCCCTGAAAATTTGGTTCCACGTGTTTCACTGGCACAAAGGTGTCCCAGGGCAGTCAGAAGATTTGGAGAGACATCAGGAAGGGATGGGAAGTAAAACTTTCTGTGGTGAGAGAGCACAGTGAGGGAGAAGGGGAAGAGAAGGGAGAGGGGTTGTCTGAAATAAAAAATCAAATGGGATGTTCTCTGTGGTTTTATCTTTGCTGATAAAAGTTACATCAGCTCCTCTTTCAGCATTCACCTCACTCAGCATTCACCTCTCAGTGAGTGGCATGAAGGGATGCTCAGCAGCTCCTACAGATGAAGGTGTCAAAGTCTTCTCTGCCACTGCCCAGAGCAGCCAGCCCTCCTTCCCTGCTCAGTCACCTCCATGCTCCTCTTTCCTTCCAGGCCTGGGGTTCTGCTGCCTCATCTCTGCGACTTTCATCCCACCAATCCAAAAGGGATCCTTTTTCCTGGTGGAGAAGTAAAGGAGAGCCAGGAGCTACAACCATTGGTGGCCTCAGGTAAAAGAACTTTCTGGTACTGGTCCTTGTGGTGCCCGTGTGGGAGCTGGGAAGTGAATCCTGCTCTCCAAAGAGCCTGAAACCTTTTAAAACTGTTTCCTATGTCAAGGATAAATCCAGGTGGAAGAAAGGGAGGTCACAGCTTGATAGCAGCGGGTGTTTGTGTCAGACAGCAGCCTGTCTCTGATCCTTTAACATCCTTCCCTGGGCACCCTCTGGCACAACAGGCACGACACTCTCTGTGCCTCCCTGCAGGACATCGACCACTGAGAGCCATGAGGGTGCCTTGATTCCCCCAAAACAAGTGCTTGTAAACCTGAAGGTCAGAAAAACACTTGGGAAATTGCTAATTCCCAGGGTCAAATGTCAGGCAGGCAAGTTGTTGTAACTCTAGGAATGGTCGCCTGGCAGTGGAATTTAAATGAAAAGGAAACAAAGTTCTCAGTTGATTAAAAAATTAAAAGCTTAAGGTTGTTCCATTTTGCAGCAGCTCCTGCCAGAGCCTTGTGGATTTGGCAGTAGAGTTGATGGATATTTTTTAAGGATTTTCTCTCATTGAAAAGGTTGTGTGTGGATGATAGAATAAAACATCAAAATTGAGGTCTCTGAATGTGTGTGTGTGTCTCTTCTCGACTTGGGTCTCGGGATCTCAACCCCCTGCTCTGGGAAGGAGCCAGGGCCCTGCTCCTTCAGGGTGGGGCAGTGTGGGTGGGCACTGACCGACTGCAGAGCCACAAACTGGAGAGCATCTGTAAACAGCCCATCTGTGGGGGAATTGCAGGTGTTTGGGTGAAAGGCACAGCACACAGGGTTAGAATCGCTCCAACGAATCCTCCTCTCGGTTGGGCTTCGCAAAGTTGTTTCTGAGACCTTATTCCATCCTTATGATACAGATCACGACAAAAGGATCCCAGACCTCCCTGGTGCTCCTGCTTTTCTGTGTCAGTGCCATTTGCCATGTGATCAGCTGTGGTGTCACAGCCAAGTGCCTCTCATTGAGGCTGTCCAAGCAGCTCCCTGGGCTCTGTGTGGGCTCGGCAAAGGGTTAAGGTTTGTCCTATTGATACAAAAACGCCTTTAGACACCTCTGTTCTTGAAAAACAACTGCCTGAACCATTGAACCCCTTTGGAGTTAGGAAGCTGTTCATCCTCCCTCAGGAGGAAGGGCGAGTGTTGAACAGAAAAGTTACAGGCTGAGCAAACATGGAACTTTTGGAAAGCGGTCAAAGGAAGCTGAAAAGCCATCTTAGATACGGAGCTGAGCATGAGTCACCCAGGGAAGTCAAAATAGAACTGCTCAAGTACTTCACTTCAAAGCCCTCAACACCATCAGCTCTCAAGCATCCCAGGAATGTCACTGCCCTTCAAAGGAGGCAGGGAGGGATCTCTGTGTGTCCCACATTCATCTCCCCTGCGAGGAGAAGGTTTAACAAAGCCCTGTGCAGGACGTGCCTGTGTGAGGCCGGTGGGTGCAGGTCACCCCAGCGCAGTCTGGGCTCCATCTCGTGCCCTGGTTACACCAGGGAGTCACTTCAGGGTTACTTAACTGGGAATAAAGTGACACTCCCTGACTTCCCAGGCCTTGCAATGAGATCAACATCCAGATTTTTCCTGAGACCAACCAGATTCCTGTTGCTGGCAGCAGTTTCAGCAGGTGTGGTAGAATAAGCCCTGCTCACCTTGGCTGTACCTTGTCCCAAGCTGAGCTTCCTGGGAAGCTCCCAGACAAACTCTTGGCCAGCAGTGGGGTGACATTCATGCCACAGGCAGGGCTCCACAGGCTGGCAGTCCCCCTGGCAGCACAAATGTGGGACCATGGTGGTCTCACCCAGAGAACAAGGCTGAAAATCAATATTTGATTCTGTCAAGTGTTATAAAAGCAGCAGATCATTCTGATGTGAAACATCTCTTAAAAAAAACCCCACAAAACAAACACTGCTGTCTACAGGAATATTTCAGTTTTCCTTATAATTATCTGTTATTATTATTACTATTAATAATAATTTTTCAGGGAAGACAAGTGAGAAATCTGCTGCCTTAGCAAACAACTGTAAGCAGGGTCTGAAATCAACGACATTCTGTTGGGTGACCTGTTCACAAGCATCAAACTTCTTTGCCTGTAAATCTATTTCTCTGAACTGAATATTTCCTCTGAAATATTTTTTTCATAATGTTTTAATCTCAACTCTACCTTGACTGAAAAAGTAAAACCTGAGCTGATCAAAGGATCACATTAAGAAGGAAATACTTTTGTATTTATTTTCCTGGGGGAGGACAATGCAAGTCCTACCATTTCTGTCACTGGTGGGGCTGGGATAGGTTTATAAGGGACTAGAAGAGATTTAATAAAATCTCAGGGCTTAGGCAAAACAAAGAGGGGCACAACACAATGACACAGAAACTGGAGAGGCAGTTTGAAGTGTTAGAGACTGAAAGCAATTGCTTGAGTTGGAACCTCACCAGGTTCCTGGGGATATCACCTCTCCTCCACAGAAAGTGCTGCAGGAACTTTAATATATGTAATGTTCAGGATTCTGGGTTTGTACCTTGTCCAAGGGTCGGATTTAAAACATAAATGTTGATGCTACCAAGGATTCTCACGTGGAGGAGAACCTGTGGGCAGGCCACAGATTTGGCCAGGGTTAAATATAAACATACCATCTAGGTGACCTAGGTGCCAAAGTCTGATTTTCCTGAAGGACTTGGATGCTCAGGCCCAGCTCCAGCCATATGCTGGGAGTTCCAGCTGGGAGACAGGAGCTCAGACTAATATTGCACACGTGTTCTTGGGTGGGTCCGGGTGCTGAAGCCCAAATTTCGGTGTAAGTCTGTGAGATGTAAGTTCTTAAGTCACTGAGCACCTTTGAAAATATTACCTGGGCTTATGGCAAATATAGTTTCCAAGGAATTCAGCACTTGGAAGCAAGTTAAATCAGACTAATCCACAGTTGTACTGGGTGTCTCCCTCTGCACCACAAACCTTGTACACTTTCTCAGTTGGCTTTTTGGGTTCAGGGAGATGTGCAAGTGCAGAGAAATGTCCTCTCTGTGTTGAATAAAGGGGAATTCTGCCCCTCCACACCCAAACACTGGGAGTCAGGACCTGTTCAGAGGCTCCCTGATCACTCCCAAACTCTGTGCTGAGGCACTGTGGTCACTGGGAGCACTTGGCTGCAGCAGAAACCTGCACCATAGAGCTGCTCTGGGACAGCCACACAGGCTCCTGAGCTCGGGGACAAAACAGCCACCACCAACTGGGGCACTTCCAAACAATCTGGAGGCATGGAGTAAAAAAGCAGTGCATTTGCTTTGATCTATCAGCTTTTATCATTTGTAAACATCTATTAATTGGCAGTGTCAGGCCCAGATCCTTATCGTCTTCTGGTCTAATTTCCCCTGTTCGATACATTTCCTCCACTATAAAAATACCCCTCACCCACCCCTGTCAGCACAGATTAAATCTAACGCTCTTTCTTTCAGCTGCTCTCCCCAGCGAGGCTGTAAAGCTGTCAGCTCCACACTTGACAAGAGCCAGGCTGCCCTCCTTCCCTTTGTCTCCTGAAGGAGGAAAATATTTAGGTGTCACTGGCTGGATGGCAGCAGTGAAGCCAACAGACCTCGATCCACCCACTGATCTGAGCCACCAGAGGAGAGAGGAGCTTCCAGCACCAGCAGCTGGGATGTTCCCAGTGGCCAGGACTGAGGTTCACCCATCCCTGCTGTCACCTCCCTGGCTTCCCAAGGACTTCTGTGTGCTGGCACTCAGCAAACTTGTCCCTTGGAGTCCCCCAGCTGCTGGCATTCATGTGGCATCTCACTATCTTCCCAGGCAGCAAGGTGTTGGCTCCTGGGGTGAGAGGGTGATACAGGGTGTGATGTCAGGTCTCTTCACAGGAGATGAGCCCAGTCCAGGTCTCCAAAGCACAGCTTAAGAGTCAAGTGTTTTCCAAACCTGCTGGCTGAGTGTTAACATCATGTCCTGGCCCTGGGTTTATATAAAGCACAGAGGAGGTGGCTGCAGAGGGCACATATCTGTGTATTTGCAGTAAAAAAGTGATGCAAGATGCCTGAAATCCCCTCTTGGACTCTCTCAGCACTCCTGTAAGCCACCTCTGAGCATCCCTGTGGGCTGAACGCTCTGCTTCCTGCTCAGCCAACAAAACAGGCCTTTTCAGGGGGGACAGGAGGAAAAACATCCCAACAAAGGCAGAGCAGGGATGTGCATCAGCTGTGGCACAGCAGGGAACAACCAGGGAAGAAAAGAGCTCCTTGGGGCAGAGTCTGTGCCCAGAGGAAAGGAGCAGCCCTGGGAAACACAGCTTGGAGGCCCAGGGTGGGCAAGCAGGAGGGTGCTGGAGGGTGCAGAGCTGCAGCAACTCATCATCAACCAGGCAGGAGATGTTCCCTGATCCTCTTGGGCTGCTGCTTCTGGGAGGTCACAGGGAGTCTCAATGCTTAAAAAACCTCTCTCCTCCTGCCCCTCCCCACAAACCTCACACAAACATTTTCAAGGCAGACCAGCCTGTGGTCTGAGCAGCCCAGGAGAGGGGAGCAGGGGCAGTGCAGAGGGGAGCACCCAGGAGCAGGTTTCCCCTGTGCAGATGGCACTGTTGAAGCACCACAGTGATCCCATGTCCCAATTTGGGATCCCATCCCACGGCACTTGCACCACTGGTCACGGCAGCTCAGCTGGCACTTTCACCACTTGCCTGAGCCCCAAGTGCCTGCCCTTGAGATAACAAGTGTTTCAGGACGGTCCTAAGAAGAAACACCTCAAGTGTGGCAGGGCAGAGTTGCTGGAGCTCCTGCCCTGGATTCCTGGGGAGCTGCTCCTGCCGCTGTGATATCAGGCCAAGAGGCCTCACAATACATTTAATGTGCATGTTAGCACTCCATGAAATATTGACTATGCTTAAATAAATGATGCAGCCAACTTTCAAGGAAGAAAGTGCTTATTTTGTCAACACAAAATATCCCTCTGTGCCCTTATCCCCCGTTGGTGGAACTGTGGCCAGAAAGTTCCCTGAACGAGGCCTTTGTAGCTGGTTTCATATAAAAATCACTTGTCCAAAAGAGACTCTGTTAGAGCTGAAAACTCGCTTTGTCCTTAAAAAGCGAAGTGTTTTAACCTGAGCATGTCACAAAGATGATTTCAAGACTTTCTTGCGAAGAAGAAATTTGTCAAAACCAACCCTTTCCCTCAAACTGTTTTGACGTAAATGAATCTGCATTTTGACAGAGAGATCCTTCAATGGAAAATCCCAGAAGCACCTCAGACACTCCTGACTTTCTGTATCATGAAGTGGTGTGTGCCCTCCAGCTGTCCCCAGCGTCACACTGTCTGAGTCTTCATGGACTTCATGCAGGGCAGGTGCTAATTTGGGGGCTTAGCAAGTAAAGCCATCAAAAAGGTGGTTCAGAAGCCTGGATTCATCCTCCCCCCCCAACTAAACTTAGGAGTTAAAGGCAAAATAACACCCAGCTTTCCTCAGTAGCCAGTGGGGAGGGAAGAATCACTCCCCACCTCTGCAGAGTATATAGGAAGGTTAAATTTATGTGGCTGGTTCAAGGTCGAGCTTTTCCTTTTGCCACGTTGAGGGACAATCCCCACATGGACCAGACATCGGTTTGGATGTCCTGCAGGTGAGACCCCAGGCTGGCTCTGGGGTGTGGGACAAGCTGCACCATCTCACTGCCTTTCTTTCCCTTTTCTGCCTCACCATCACTTTCCTGAGGCTCCCTCTCACCTTCTCCCTCTACATTTGTTTTCACAGCACCTTACAAATGGCTGGTTTTAATAATGTATCGTTGGGGGCTCTTTTATGTGCTTTTGGTGCATCAATTATTGAAGCCCAGGGCTGGTGTTCTCTGCTAATAATGGGTTTTTTTGGTTTGTTTACTCCTGTTGGCCAAATGTTTCGTGGGATTTTTGTCACTCTGGCTGCCACAGGACATGCAATTCTTTCCCAGCACTTCCCTCAGTGACCTGAGTGCACCAGCACCAGCTCTGAGCTCAGCCCCCACGGGCTGGGCAGGTTTTGATGTCCCTTGGGTAATTCCAGCCACAAGACAAAAGTGTTCCCTCTGCAGGGCAGTGCTCAGAAGGGTCACATCTCCCAGGGAATCAGGACACTGCCAGGATGCAGCCACCTTTCTGCAAAAGGCTGGGGACAGAACCAGCTTTGAACCAGGTTGTCCCCAGCTGCTGCTGCACAAGAAAAGGGGTGCCTGAGCATCCTGCCAGCACCACAGACAACTGAAATGTTAAAATCAATGCTGACAGAGAGAGAGCTAAGTGTGATGCTCAGCACTGCTGTCTCTGAGCCAGGAGGCACTGCAGGGACCTGCCAGCCCAGATGAACCTGCCTCTTCATTTCTTTCCAGGGCACTAAAAGTCATCACTGGGCATTTTCATTTTCCCCGTGAATGTTTCCAGTCTTTAAAAAAAAAAAAAAAAAAAAATCTGGCTGGTTTTTATTTTGAAGAGTAGTGTCCATCTGTCTCAAATGGCTCCTTGCATTTTGCAGAGGCCAAGTCGTGCTCTGGTAGCAGTGTGACTTGGGAAAACGTTGGCATTAGGATCAGGATCACAGGATAATTCAGGCTGAAAGGGTTCTTAGGAGGTCCCTGGTCCAACATCTGCTTGAAGCAGGGACAGCTCTGAGGTCAGGCCAGATTACTGACAGACTTATCCAGTCTAGACTTTAAAATCTCTGAGGGTGGAAACTGAGCAGCCTCTGGCCAGGAGACATTGACTTTCCATCACTCCCAGCTGGAGCCAAATTCCAAGTGGCAAGCTGGAAGTAAAGGTTATTAATCCTATTATCAACCTCAGGATCAGGCCCCCCTACAGAGAGAGATTATTTTAATTAAGTTTTACCTCATCTTGAGATTTCAGCAGGATCTGCTACTCAGGGAACACCCTGAGGGCTCAGCAGTGACTTCCAGAGCTGACACTGAGTCAGCAGCTGAATGTGTTACAGTTCCACTCATTGTGTCTGTCCTTTACCTTTGCAGCTGCAAAATTAAGTGGGGAAAATGCAAACAGGATCATGTAGGTGGGAGAACTGGAACCCACTGGTGCTCCAGCAAAGGCACAGGGTTACAGTGTCCAGCTCTGGGGACCCCAGTGTCAGGACATGAACCTGTTGGGGTGGAGCCCCTCTGCTCTGGAGCCAGGTTGGGAGAGGTGGGGGGTTCACCTGGAGAAGAGAAGGCTCCAGGGAAACCTGGGAGCCCCTTCCAGTCCCTAAAGGGGCTCCAGGAGAGCTGGAGAGGGACTCTGGGCAAGGAATGGAGGGACAGGACAAGGGGAAATGGCTTTACTCTGCCAGAGGGCAGGTTTAGATGGGATATTGGGAAACAATTCTTGGCTGTGAGTGTGTTGAGGCCCTGGCACAGGTTGCCCAGAGAAGCTGTGGCTGCCCCATCCCTGGAAGTGTCCAAGGTCAGGTTGGACAGGGCTTGGAGCAACCTGGGCTGGTGGGAGGTGTCCCTGCCCATGGTAGGGGGGCTGGAACTGGGTGATCCTTAGATTCCCTTCCAACCCAAACCATTCTGTGATTCCATGACTCACGCCTGGTTTTAGCAGCAAAGCTGTTTTAAGGATATTACACAACCGTGGGGTTTCGAGCAGGTCACTGGGTGGATTCAGGGCTGAAACAATCTGCAGAACAGAAAAAGAGATGAGAGTTATTTTTAACTCCAGTCCATTTCTAACACAGACCCCAAAACAGATGCTTTGGCATAACTGTGGGGTCACAAACCTGGGAGGTGCCTGTCCCAGGTCAGGTTTGCTGCCAAAACCGAGGCATCCAAAAAGTGTCTCCTCAGCAAAACCCCACGTTCCTCCCTGGCTGTGGGGAGCACATGGCAGTGCCAAGGTCAGAGTCCTACCACAGTCAAGGCACATGGGAGGTTTTCCTTGTGGATTTTTTCATGCACTGAAGTAAAAATCAGGATTTACTGTAACCTGAGGCCACCTGTGAAAACCACAGCTGCTGTCCCTGGGCTGTTCCTGGGCTGTTCCTGGGCTTCACCTGGTATTCCTCACCTGAAGTGTTTGCTGACTTGTTTGGATCCTTGTCCAAACTGCCCTTGCAGTCCTAGCTGGAGGATCCTTTTCCTTTCCCTCCTGTTGGCATCTTGTCTGCTCTCCTCAAGCTACTCTGGATGCTGGAGTTTCCCATCAAGTTCCAGATAACTGTGTATTTCTGCTGTCTGAAGTGAAAGCTGCTGATCCAGGTGAGAGATGGGAAGGCAGGACTAGGTGTTCTCTTTTGCTTCTCTGGCTAACCAGTATTTTTATTTAAGAAGTGATTTTACGGCCCATTCTTGCACTGGAATATCAGATATCACGGAAGACACTTGATACCTCAAGGCAAGCTCAGGACAGGACTTCTGGGGTACCTGTGGGTTGTTCCTGCTCCTTTTCCCTCATGAAGGTGGAAGAAGCACTAAAGACACACTGAGTTCAGCTGTACCCCAAATTTACACTTCCTTCTCTTCAAAAACTGGAAAGGAAATTGGTTCCCATTTTTTTTTGCTTGCAATGCAATGGCAACCTGACTGACACCTGGACTTTTTTCCTTTATTATTGTTATTATTATTATTGTTATTGTTTTCCTCTCCTACACTGTCAGCACTGCCCAGTTTCTAATGAGAAAGGCCAGGGAAGGCAGCTGAGGGTACCTCCCACTTCCTTCAATAAAAAGGTGCTGTTAGGGCAGGGGTCATGGAGCAAATTTGCTTCATTAGGCTGATCCACACTCCCTCCTGGTTCCACACTGCCCAGAATTAAAGGGATGAACATTCCCATGCTGTTAATCTGGCAGCAATAAGTCAGGGAAGCTGCTGTAGAGCACAGCACAGGCACAGCTGGACAGATGTCTGACTGCACCAGACACCTGATTTAAACACCAGTCTTGGCACCAGCCTCATGTTTTCCATTCTGGTGAACACAGCAAGCCCTAAAACTTACATGGAGCATCTGATCATGTCACTGCTGACACATCATGCTTTGGCATCTGGTTGTCAGCCAGCTGTAATAATAACTGGTTTGGGTTTGGTGGCTTTTTAAGGGCATCTCCAAGTGACTTTGTGCCTCCATGAAAAGGAATGGAGTGTTCTGTATCACTGCCTGTAAGACCCAGTCCTCACTCCCCTGTCTCTGCTTTGTCTGCCTGATGCTGGGGCAGGTCCCAGCCTGTGGCTGCAACTCAGATAATCCCAGACCCTGGAAATGATTACTATTGATCAGCATCTGCAGTGCTTTAAGAGACAGCAAAGCAGAGGCAGGGGGGAGCCCTGAGAGCTTTGTGTTCCCCGTGGGTGACCTGGGACTGATGGGCTCCTCCATGTAGTGCCAGAGCAGAAATTCAGAACTGGAAAATTCCCCAGGAAAGGGTTTGGAGAGGAGTGAGGAGGAGGAAGAGGAGGCAATTCTGGTGGAGCCCATCCTCCTGCTAAGCAAACTGAGTCAGGATGGAAGGGGGAAATGTAATTCAAGAGCCCTCACAGGTTTTATTTTTATAGAAATGGATATTTTTATATGGATTCCCACAGCTGCTGGCTGCTTTCACCCTCCTGGTCCCCTTCTCCACACTACCCAGCTTTGTCTTGGGGCCTGGACCCAGATCTCCACCTTTCTGTCAGTGCATCTGAATGGCAACCCCCTTCCCAAATGCCAGGCAGTGAGGGGTGTTATTGGACATGGGTTCTCCATGGGTTAGCCATGACCTCAGCCCCAGGCCATGCCAGGAGAGCCCAGGGCTTCCCTCCCCTCCCAGTCCCGTCCTCCTCTCTGCCCTGCAGGACTCTGCAGGGCTGGGCTCAGTTCCTGAGTGCTGCTCACTCCTGGGTACCTGAATAGCTCCATTAATTGTGCATATGCCCAAAAGATTGATGGATGAGAAAGAACAACTCTCCCCCCACCCCAATTAGTACTTCATCAAACACAGGCCCTTCCCCTCAGGGTACTGAAGTGGGCTGGGGTGGAGGGGGCTCCCTGCATACCTCTTGGACAGGGAGGTAATGGAGTGAGATTATCAGTCAATATTTAAATACAGACAAGATCTGAGCCCTTTCTGAATTGCCAGTGGGTCTATTGTGGCAATGACGCCCCGTGCCCTGGATCCCTCATTTTTTATCATGCTACATTACCCACAGGGCTCTCGCATTCCCACACCACTTGACCTCTTGACTCTGTTATCTCCATCTTGGAACAAACAAGAAACATTTTATTCCCACCAGCACACTGTCACTCACATCAGCAGCTTCTGCTCCTTTTCCTCCATCCTCTGCCCCACTGGGAGCTCAGACTTCCCGAGGTGGAAAATACAGGCAGAATAAATCCGTTTTCAGACCACTTACTCCTTCTTAAAGTGGCAGGGAAGATTTATGGCAGTGTTTTGCCCCCTCCATGCCCAATGATCTATTATTTTATCTTCCTGGGTGTCTCTCAATCAGTCATAAAGGGAAATGGAAGGGTCTGGCTGAACAAATCACCTGGTAGCAGTCAGATCAGTCAGGGGCGGTAATTGCAATTAAGGTAACTCCTAAGTAACCTTCTACTGCTCTTGTGCCTTCCCCCACAGTGGAGCGCTGGTTGAAGATATTTCAATGGTTATGAGATAAATTGCTCATAACTTGAGCAACAGAGCAGGTTTTTTAGTACAAGTTCCTTTAACATCCAGTGCAATTCTGTAACTTACTGGTCCCCTTCTGGTTTTAGTAAATAACTGGGCTCCTTAAGCATGTCAAACAATCCTGCAGGTAGATTAGATTTGAGTCTTGCACTGAGGGCTTTGGAGAGATGTCAATTAATGTGACTGATGCTGAAATAGCAATAGCTGAGCTTTGCAAGGGTACAAAGAGCTGCATTTTAGGGTGAGGTGTTAGGTTGTTGTGGAGGACCCTCAGAGTTACACTTGAAAACAAAGCATTGGTGCCATCCCTGGACAGGAGGCAGTTGTTGGGACAAGGATCTGGGCAGCAGCACCTGGCTGCTCTGGCTGAGCTTTTGGGTTTTCATCTCTTGGTACACAGAGTAAAGCTTGACTGTGCCCCCATTTAGAGCTTTGGTCTCAGGTGGGTGCCACCAGGCCCTTGGCACAGGCTCTGCAGGGAGGAATTCCCTTCATCTTCAGTCAGTGCAGCAAAACTCTCCTCCCTCCAGTCCTGTGAGGGAGAAATCCTGCCTCAGAGGGGACCTGCCCCAGTGCTCCTGTGGAGGAGATCAGGGATGGGGATCCTGGGCTATTCTGAGCTCTCCAACACTCACCCTCTATGCCCTGCAGCAACCTCCTGAATCTCAAACCCACTGCCCACTCTTTGCTTAGTTTGGGGTGAAATTAGCCCAGGTCCTGGAGTTATTTGGATGGAACACTGTGCACCTGCCTGGTACCTGGGTGTGTGGCTGGGATGTCCCTTGGACACTGGGGCTGGAAAGGCGAGGAACTGCCTGAGACATGGGATGGCTGAGCAGAGCAGGAGGAAACCTCTATGATGTCCCTCCCTCCACAGGACACATGGACTCACCTCTGCACCTGCCCATTTATACTGGGGGTGATGGCATTGCACAGGAGCTGAACCCCTTTCCCAGGTGTCCATGAGGAGCACGGCTGCCCAGGCAAAGGGAACGGCCTCGATGGCTGCAGATAAATGACTACATCCATTGTAAGGACTTGGTAAAGCCCCCATTGAAATAAATGGCAAAACTCCCAGAGATTTCAAAGGGATCAGGCCTGAATGTTTGTAATTCTCTCCTAGACTTATCATATATCCTCAGCACTGTGTGCTATTTCCATAACAAGAGGTATGGCATTCCCTTACTTCCATGTTTGTTAAGTAACAAAGAGAGATTTCAACGCTTGTAGCCTTCCCAAATTTGTCAGGCACCGAGCAGTCTCCCCCTGGCTCCATGTGAGCTGTTCCCAAGCACAGCCCCTCGTTAGGACGTTGTTCAGATGCCATGAATATGCATCAGGGCTTCGGTTGGGGTTTTGTTGGCATCAACAGTGACTTTGTCATTTAATGCTCTCCGGGGCTGTTTTAATCAACGTGCACATTTCTCGTGTCAGCTTAATTTCACTTCACTGCTTATTATTTTATTTACAAATATTCTGGCAATCGCTTTGGATTTGCTCTGTAACTTTCTCCGAGCTGCTCCCAAGCCAGGATCTGTGGTTTCCCTTGCTTTGTCACAGGGAAGGATCAAATTTACCCTCCACCAAGCTCCGCTTTGCCTCGTTCCCCTCGTTTCAAAGCGTCGCTCGAGGAGGGAGGGGGTTTTTTGCTCAAATGAGATTTACAGCAGCGTGTGGAGCCTCAGGCACCGGGGTTCAAATGGTCTAGACAGATAGGCAGGAGTGCCAAGGCCACCAGGGATGCGCCTCAGCTTTCCAGCAGCAGCTCTGGGCCCATCTGAGAGCCGCAGGATTTCTTGGCTGTGGCCAGGGGAGGACAGGGATCAGGACAGGATAAGGGGATACCCCCAGGGAGATGCTCCCCAGGCCCTGGGAGAGGTGGATGCTGAGAAAGCCCAAAGGAGAAAGGATTGATGGGATGTGGGTCAGGAGAGGTGGATGGCACAAGGTGGGGAGGGGAAGCTCCCAGTGCTCAGAGGGCCCAGCCAAGAGGGCAGGAGTGCCTGTGTGTGCGTGCCTGGGGGAGGAAGATGAATTTTGCCACGATAATTTGGACAGGCTGAAGTGGAGAGTGGGGAGAAGAGTCCACAATGCTTCAAATAAACACCCCTGTCACGTCCAGCCCTTCACTGCACGCCTGGGGGGTGGGAGCAGAGATCTTTTCCGGTCCTAGAGAGAGCACTTTGCCTCCAACCACTCACCAGAGTCGGTGTTTTAAGGGAAAGGTGCCTGCCAGGAATTCAAGAATAAGTATTCAATCCGTGCTCATGTGCCTTGGCACATTTCCCATCACAACTGCCAAGATGTCCAAACCTGAAACGAGCAGCACAGCATCTTTAATAATTCACTGACGGATGCTTTTAAAAAATGTGTGGTTTATATTCATGCCAGCGCTGACCCTCCCTCCCCTCTTCCCCATCTCCCCTTCCTCTCCTTTTCTTGCAGGTGGTCTATTTAATTTCAATTTCAAGCTGTTGCCTCCTGCTTTGGTTCAGCAAAATGACGTGTCTTGACCTATTCATTTCATGTTTCCAAAATCTTTTACATTTCCTGCCTCCTCCACTCCTCCCCCCCACTCCCCACTTGAAAAGAAATAAAAAAAAAAAAAACAATTCCAACTCGCAAAATGAAGAATTTCCCTGCATCTGTAGAAAATCTGGCCTCACTTATACCTGTAAAAACAGTTGTTTCCCTTACAGGAAATGGCTTGCTTCAGCACCTGAATTTTGTTTTGGGTGGGGTTTTTTTCATCCTGGTGAGATATTGATAAATCTCTGCCCAGTTTAAGAAGGAATGGGCAAACTCCCTGAAGGATAAGTTGGCTTTTCAGCCTTCCAGAGCAGAGGACTTCACTTTTCCCTATCAGAGCCTCAGGTCTTCCCAGCTGGCTCCAGCTGAGACAAGGACTTTGTGTTGGGAAACAAAAATGAGAAGAGCCAGTCCCTGTGCCCAGGATCTTGCAGGAGAGCAGACCAGATGTGAGAAGGGGGATTTTATCATCTTGGGGACAAACACTGGAGCAGAAACCAGGCTTCATTCTCCTGCCTTCAGCTACCCAACTTCAGCCCCTGGGTCAGGAATCCAGTTGAGGGTTTATCTCCCCAAAGTTTGGGTGGCAGCTGGTGCCCAGCAGGTGATTTTAGACACGTTGCACCTCAGCTGTTACTGAGGAGGGAAGCAGGGGCTGAGAAGGGGCTGAATCCAGGTCCCAGCCCAAAAGGGAAAGCCAAGACTCCCCTGCCTGCTGGGCATGGCATGGAGTGGGTGTTGAGGAGATGAGAATGAGGGGCAGCACTTGCTGTCCTTTGGAGAAGCAAAGGTCTCTCCTTGGAGGAGCAGACACAGGTGGGATCACTGACCCCCCCTGCACTGCTGGCCTGGCTCCACATACCTGAGAACAGGAGGGTTTGTCCCTCAGCAGGGTTTTCCTGAAGAAGAACACTGGGACAGGTCCTTGTATAATATAAAATTCTCAGTAATCAGAACTGACTCTGTTGTAAATGGGGCTGTAGGTGTGGTCTGAATCCACGGGATGAGCCAGTTTCCCATCCTGCTCGAGCAGCATTACCTTCTGCTTTGAACATCTCCAGCTTGAAGATGTTGCCCTTCATGATTCCCACCTCTACATGACAAATATGCTTGATTTGAGTTTGCCTCTTTTAACATAAAAAGGAATTATTCTATATAAAAATATTAGCAAATCACACACACACACCCCCCTTCAGATGCCACGTGTCACCTGCCACCTCCCCTTCAAACCCAGCCCCACTGCAGACCACACAGCTCTGGCAAACTGCGCCCTGGGGAGGGGGCAGGAGGTGTTGAAGCCCCTCTCTAAGCAGGTTAAAGTTGCCAGGGGGTCTCTGTGGGCTGTGGTGGCTGTGTTAGTGGTGGTTCCACGGGCTCGGGGCGGGTGAGGAGCTTAACTTTTCATTTCCTGTGTGGTTTCCTACGAGGTATGGTATGCACCATCAGGGCCCACTGACACACAGAGCAATGCTTTATGTACGTGCTGGACTTCCAGGAATAACTAGTGGTAAGATAGACACATCAGCAACAGCTTTTCAAAGCCTCCAGAGGGCCTGGCTGCCAGAACAGAGACGTTTCAAAGTTTGGTGTTCAGAACCTCCTTTAGGTCTCCCCGCTTTGGACCCCGAAGGATGAAACACTGAATCAAAGGATTAATAATTTGATTCAAAACAGGTCTTCCTGTTCAGAGCAGCCTCCAGCTTTCTGGAAGAACAGAATTTGCGAGGCTGGAGAGGCAAAGCAAGTGCTACTGGAGGTGCTGAGGCTCGGGGAGCAGCAGAAAGGTGTTCCAGGAGTGACTTCTCCTGGCTGCCTCCCTTCTCCCCATCACCCCCCGGGTTTATGAGGTTTATGAGCTCCCTGACGTTCCCCTCCCACTCTGCCACATGACAGGGCTCTGAGAGCCTTTCTCCTGGCTGCCAGTTTCTCTCCAGCTTTTTAGCCATGTTAATAAATAAGAATATCTGGAGCTCACGGCAGTGTGAGAACAGCAGAGCAGGGCCAGCAAAATGATTTCTTTGAAAAGGAGGAGATATTTTGTTTTTCTGGCACGTGTTCCCTGCAATGCTCAAAGGGGCTTTTGAGCCAGGATGCAGAATTGCCACAGAAAGGAGAAGAGAGCAGGAGAGACATGGAGTGAAACAGTGTCATTCCCGTTTCAGGCTGGGGAGGAGAAGGATCAGGGATGATGAGCATCTTCTTGGCTGCTAAAGGGAGAGGGAACAGGGAGGGAGTTTCTTCCTTTCTTCTCCTGCTGTGAAGGGGAAAATCTAAACTGAAAACCCTCCATCACCCCCACTGCATGTCAAAGGAGGGACTTAGGGCTCAATAATTGCATGTATAATAAGTTATATCCATAAATTAAACAGGACAAGGCTCATTCTGTATCTTCGAGTATCTTGGCACAGCTCAGCTCCCTTCATCTAACTGCCTGTGGGCATTCCCTGGCATCTGCTGGTCCCCTGCTCATGCCTGGAGAGGGCCCTGGAGATGGTTTATTTTCATGAGTCACCACCTTGCTGAGGCACACACATGCAGTGTCACAGGGAGGACCATCCTGAGCCACAAGTGCTGGTTATTTTCTTGATAAAGATGTAACCAAGATGAGCAGATTCATCATGCCCTTCCTCCCACATCAGGGTAGACACCATTGCTCATGTTTTGGGGTTAGTGGGAAGCAGAGGAGACCTGATTAAAGTGTGCAGGACAGGAAATTCAAACCTTCATTAAAAATTAGAGAGCTTTCTGCTCAAAACCTGCTTCAGCATCCACAGCCTGGGTCAAATATGTACATAAAGATACACTGGTCTCCCTTTGGGGCTGGGATGGTAAACTTGAAGTTGAGTTGGAGTCCCCACCCCTGGAGGTGCCCAAGGAAGGGCTGGATGTGGCACTCAGTGCTCTGGGCTGGGGACAAGGTGGGGATGGGGCACAGGGGGGATCCATGGGCTGGGAGGGCTTTTTAAACCTTAATGATTCTAAGGTTCTGTGATTGCAGGTATGGAAAAGGACTCAGCTGAACTGTGCTGGTGGCTGTCCAGGATAATGCATCTCCTAGGGGCAGGGATGGTTTTTGAATGCAGTTATATCATACTGAAGACATAGTTTTGGGCACTGGGAAAACAGATCCTAAGAGCTGCTTTATCCATGGAAACTCCTTCTTTCCTCATGAATACCAAATAGTGTGCAATCCTCAGGAATCCCATTAAAATAAAAAGCATAGATTTTATTTCTGCCATGTGACAAGTTGCATGACTCAACAGACAGCCTGGTGTTTGAGTCATAATACTCAGTATTTCCCCTCAAGTCACCCATCCTCCCCCTGCAGAAACCGAGGAATTGATCTTTTTAATCATTAGCCTTGAACGAGGCAGTGGCAAAACCAAGCGTGATAAGATCACACACATGTGCTACAGTTTGCAGATTGCTTCTCTTACAGTAGACACAACATCTTAATTAAGGTCCATTCTCACTGCATTTCCCTCCCTCTGCCAGGCAGGAATCACCCTGAAGCTGCAGGATTTTGCTCCCTGTCAAGCAGAGGGTCCTGCCACAAACAAGCTTTGCTCAGTGTGACTCACAGACGTAAGGAAGTGTTGTCCAGAAGAAACCCCAGGTTTTACAACCACAGCTTTGAGTGGGAGAAGTGAGAGGAACCAGGTGGTGTCAGCTTTTCCAGAGCAAATAAATGGAGTTTTACACCATCCCATCTTCTGGCTTCAGAGTAGGGTTCAGTGAAGGAGAGACTGTCACTGTTTGGATGGTGAAGGGTAGGAAAAGCTCAGCTCTAATTAATTTATGGAATCGTTGGCTCACAGTGGAGAAGGGTCAGGGCTGTATCTACCCAAGGAAGTGATTAACAAAGGGAACAGCTGAACTGGGACAGAAAATAGCTCAGCATTCGCAAAGGATGGGCTAGACAAAGCCTGCTTGGCAAAAACCCCGAGGTTGGGCTGCCTTGGACTAGTTACACCATCTCTCATTCAGCAGCACTGATTTGTTGATGTTCAGAGGTGATTAAATACCAGAGCAAAGGCTCATGGAGCTGAGCCTGTGTTGATAATTCAGGTTTGGGTTACATTTTCAGCACCTTTTGAATTGCAGATAGCCTTTGAGATGAGCCTGGGCAGAGGGAGACCTTTCTGGTGTGCACAGTGTGAAAAAAATAACAAATAAATATCAAAGCTTTGAAGTCCCAGCTGGTGTTTCCTGCTCCTAAACTGCCCAGTTTTGGTAGAGGACTGGATTTTCTTTCATAAACTCCCAATTGTAGTCAACTGAATGGAATCCTGACATTTTACTCGGCCGAGTTTCCAAGCCAAGTCAACTGCTTTGTTCTGGAGAGCTGGAAAACCACTTGCTGGAGCTCAGAATTGCCTTCTAGGTGTCATCTCACTGCAGAGAATGCTTTTTCCTTCTGTACTGGAACAGGCAGATGTACTTCTGAGCTAGCAAAAAATCATTTGAAACTTAAGCATAGCAAAAAAAAAAAAAAAGGGTTGTAAAGTAATGATATGTCCCGAGCCAAGGATGTTTTTGCTGCCAAATGCCTGCTGGTTTGGAAGCCTTTGAAGTTTCCAGGGAGAGATCCACTAGGATGCCTTTCAATATGAATGATTTTGTGCTGCAGGAACGTTGTGAAGGAGTACCTGAAGTTCAGAAGCAATTCCGTGAGTCTTCAAATGAGTCTCGAACTATTTCAAGGTTAAAGAGTCCACAGTGGTCACCTAACTTTATTCAGATTAATATTGTGAAATTCCTCTGACTTGGATTATTTTGTATATTGCTCCTAAAAAGGGAATGTGTTGCCCTTCCATTCCTCCCCCCATCCATCAATCTAATCTAATTTAATCTAATCCAGCCCAAACTAAAATAATGAAGACAGACAACCCTTCAGAGCCAAACACAATTAATTCACCCACAGCTGAAATGAAATTTATTTCTTCATTTGGAATTTCCCTGTTTGGTTGGACGAGGCCTAAATTTTTGCCATAACTTTAGTAGAAAAGCAGGCTGTCATCTAACCCAACATACAGCACGAATAGCTGGGTGTAAACAGAAAGCATGGTGCCACCTTTTCCAAGTTAATTAAAATCAAAACCTTTGAAAATTCAATGCCAGTGCCTGCTTTTAACTCTGCCTCTCTTCAGGCATTTGCTGCTAATGTGAGATGTCCTAACAGGGAACCCTCTGTAGACAATTTAGGTTCCATTTTTTCATCCTGCTGCTTGGTGTTATTACAGAGAATGGGAGAAATTACCCTTTTCCTGGGCAGTTTTCCTTCCAAGAAAAAAACCCCACGGGGCTGGATGCACCAAGTGCTGTAACAGAGCTGAGAGGGAGGAAGGTGCAGGTCTCTCAGGGCTCATCCAGCATGGGAAGAAGGGGATTAATATTCTGTGCAGAAGCTGCTCTTTCCAGCTTAGGAAATTGTGTTCAGGCTACCTGTTGTCATTTGGGAAAAGGTTGAAGCTAAAAGTCTGAGTGAAAGGTTTAAGCTGAAGTCCACAGCTCAGGTCCCCAGGCCACCAAGCTCTTTGGTTGGCTCACGTGTGGAGCTGTAAATGTACCAGTACAAGGGCAAAACCTGACCTGGGAAGGCCACCAAGCCCCTGGTTCACTGAGATGGGCTCAGGACAGGCAACTCTTCAAGTGGAGAAGAAGAAAGACGAGGTTTACTCACCTCACCAGGGCTTGGACTGGTAGAAATCCTCAGAATTCCTGTCAAGGTGGACAAAGAACCCTCTCTTGACCAGAAAAGCACCTTGGCATGGCTGCTGTGCTGACCCAGGCATCCCATTATAGCCATTGAGGTGGGATTAGGGTTAAATTGATGTTCACACAGCAAAACCACTCCCACTTGTCTCCCAGTTCAGCCAGGGGTGGAATAAAGATGCGAGAAAGGCACTGGGGAGGTGGACACGGGTGGGATTTTGTTGCTCGTTTTCCATCCATCTGTTGAAAGAGATCTTGCTTTAGGTTGGGCCTGTAGTTATGCAGAATAATATGGGATGTGTGTCTGTACATTGTAGGGCTTCCAGGGCATCTGTTCTCTCCTGTCTTTGCCAACCTCCTCTGTCCTATCTGTGGTTATCCCACGGTTCAGGCTTTGCTGCCATGGGAGGAGGAAGGGACCCTTCACTGCTGCTCAGGTGAGACAACACATGCTGGGCTTGCAGTTATTGGGGTAAATCTACCAAATTTACCAGAGCTGTCCATCATTTTTGTGCTCAGAGTGGGGTTTGCAGTCCCCTTCTCTGTGTTGAATGGGAGATCTCCCCGTGGAAGGTGAGAAATGAGGACCAGGAGAAAACCCCACGGCTTTAGACCTCCCAGGAAAAGCCTGTGAGCTCTGCCTGCCTTGTGAACCCTGTGAACTCCAAAATCAAAGAGTTTCAGGCATCCTTGAACTCCACTGGGCTTTGCTGTGCCTGTTTAAAGCCCCCAGTTTCTTGCCATCCCCTTTTTGCTCCTTTGGCTCTGTTTTATTAGCAGGGAAGCGCAGCTGTACAGTCTCCCCCACCTCAGGCTAATTGCATTAGACACTTGCAGGCCGTCAGATTGCCATTCAAGCTGGTATATAATGAATTTACTTGACATGCAGAGGTCCTTATGTCACAAAAGGTTTTCTCATTACATCTGAGCTTTTACTTGTTTATCGAGAGGCTCCAAACCCTGACGCTCTCCCCACTCACAGAGTGGGAGAATTGCTTCAGGAAGCTGCCTTTTAGTGCAATATCCATCAGAAAAGGCCCACCTGGCTCTAACTTCTTGGTTTATTTGCAGCTTGCAAAGGGAGATGTGGCTGCAAATACCTGCTGTGAGGAGCCAGAACTGAGGGACGAGGTGGGTGGGGGTGATTCTTTATAACTGGCAGTGTAATAATCTCCCTGAGGTGTGTTGGGACACCCGGGGGTTTTATCTCCCCTTCCCAGTAAGATTAAGCAGCATTAAGCAGGGGTGCACCTTTGTCCTCATGGAGGGTAGCAATTAGTCCCTTGATCTGGTCTTGATAAATCATGTAATGCATTTAGGCACATGCAGTGGAGTCATTGCTGGGGCCTGGATTTGCCCAGTTCCACAGCACAGGTTGCAGAGTGTGCAGTAAATGCTGCCTGGAGCCTTCATCCTTCAGCAAGGTGGGCACAGGGATGTCGTGGCAGTGGGCAAAGTTGTGCAAACCCCCACGAGGAGAGCCACAGGAAGGGTGTGAGTGTGCCACTGCCCATCCACTTAGGTGCTGTTACCCTGGGAGTATTTGTGACTGTGTCCTCTGGAGTCTTGCATCAGCACTGGGGAGGCATCTGGGATCTCCAGGGAGAGTCTGCCTGCTCCCAAAGAGCTCTGGGCACGTGGGGGAACCCTGGGTTTTAGCAGCCCCCTTTGGTCTCAGGTCCGTGGGGGGAGAGCCCCAGTGCCTCGTGATTAGCCCCTGTCCCAGCTGAGCCCGGGGGGCTGCAGCACCTCGCTGATAATTCCTGCCCATTGCCGGGGCTCTCTGGCACTGATGGGATATTGTTGCTGCCTGACTCCTCTCCGCAGCGAGGGCCGGGGTGGGAGCAATGTCTCACATGAATGAGATAAGAGAAGACAAAGCAAATGGGGAAGAAAGGAAGCTTGTAGCTTTTCAAGTTCAATGAGGCTTACCAGGCTTTCGGGGGCCTCTTCAAATCAGAGGCCGAGTTAAAAGAACATGCAGAATTCAAAGCCTGTCCTTTTCCAGGCCCTCTGCCTGCTTTGAAAATCCTCCCAATTCATGTTTACTCTTGTTTCTCTCCCTCCTCCCCCTCTGCCCTGCCTTCCCCACGCAGACACGCACTCAACCCACCTCCCCATGCACAGTCTTCCCCCCCAAAATCTGCTCAGAGCGGCTCCTGCTCCGGTGATGCCCAGCCCTGGGAGCAGGTGGGGTGGCAGTTTCCATGCCCCTGGATCCTGAGTGTGGGATGTATGCAAATGGCAGGGGATGGTGGGCAGCATCAGAAAAGGATACAATGGATCCCCTAATCCCCCGTTGCCCAGAGCTGTCTCTCACCCCAGAGAAACCCAGCACCAGAATGGGGTATAAACTGTTCCTTCCCACTGCAAGAATTAAAGTGTTTCTTTTGCTGGCAGACACTTTGGGAAGTTGCTGTGATGGGGAGCACAAGGGCTGGGTGCTTTCATCCTCGGAATTACAGGATGAGCCACCAGTTTCTGGGAGGAATTGAGGGCTGCAAGGCTGGAAGGACAGGGAGGGATGAAACCTCCATTTTTGCTGCTTTGGAAAATGGTAGAGTGACTTTACTTGCAGAGGGAAGTCAAAGCAGCTGAGACACTTCCAGGAGCGAGGGTTCTGCAGGGAGGGGTGGAAGACTGGCTCAGGTGGGATCCATGTCTGGCTGCTCAAAAGAGAGGCCACACCCCAGCTCACCCTCATCTCCTGGGCAGGCACAAGGCTTGGTTGTTAATGGACAACAGTCCTCTGTAAGTTTGGGGCCTCAAAGGCTGGCACATAAGTGCAGAGGACCTTTGCACATCTGCTGCTCCACTGCCTCTGCTGCTGGTGTGACTCCTGCCTGGCCCATATTCCTCCTGTCCATCCCATCATTCTGTCCAGCTGGAAGCTCTGGCTGTGAGTTCCTGAGGAAAGGCAGTCAAAGACCTGTAAGAAAGAGGATTGCCCATGAGGAGAAGCTCAACTCAGGTGTGTGGCTCCTTCAGCTACTGCAGCCTGAGGTGAAAGTTGAACCCTGATCTGTTTTGCCCCTCCCAAGCCCCTGGCCCTGGGATGAACCAAACCATTTAAGCCTCAGTCCCTGACTCACTGTGGCTTTGTCCCAGCTCTGGAACAAACAAAAAATGCAGCTGGGGCAAATCCACAGCCTTCCTCTGACCCTGTGCTGCTCTGGAAAACTTCACCAGCCCCTTTGCTTGTCTGGGAATGTGGATGTTCTGTCCTAACAAAGAACCAGTGCTGAAGGCTGAAAGCAAACTATTGATAATACCTTCATTTTCTTGCATAGGGGCTCAGTGAATATTTAAGACAGTTGAGGGGTGAACTGTTGGCTGGTTGTACCTTTAGCTTCATATTATTCACAGGATTCCTGGGCATAGATCTATGATTACCACCCCTTCTCCTTGACCAGCCTTATAAGAAGGAAGAAATGGCAAAACTCACCTCTGATACACCCAGAAAGGTGTGAGACACACCCTGTGAAACACCCCTGCAGGCTTTCCATCCTCTCCTGTGCCCAGATGTCCTGTCTGGACACAAACCTCGGCGCTGGAAGGAGCAGAGGGAGCATCAAGCTCCAGGATCAAAGCCCAGCAGTGACTTAGGAAGGATATCTGGTTGTTGCTGCACACCTGGCAGGGACCCCAAACAGAAAAGAGCCACCACTTCTTTTAGGAGTTACTACTTAGTGTTTAGGGAGGGTTTTGGAACAGGGCTGTAAAAGTGCCTGTCAAGCATCGCTGAACGACGGGAGATTTGCATTCCAACCCCGGGCACTTCTCAGGACATTGTCGGCAGAGTCAGCAACTGCTGAGTATCTCTCCCTTCCCAGCCATGCAAATGAGCTGGAGGGGCTGATGAAGGCGCAGGGGTGTGGGGGGAGGGATGTGACAATCACGGCGAGGCCCCGGAACGGAGGGAGAGCAGCAGCCCCCCTCGAATGCAGCAGAGCTCCCTGTCCGTCGCTCTGTGGCCCCATTGAGCACAGAGGTGGATTGTGCCTCGTGGTCTCAGTTGTCACTGAGCAGCAGGGAGATGACAGATCAGCACCAGCTCCTCAGCTGACATGAGCTGCTAAAGTGTCACTGACCTTGTGTGGCCCTTTGTCGCTATTGTCTCAGCTCCTCTGAAAGGAAACCCTTGGTCTTGTTCTGCTCCGGGCTGGGAAAGTGATTATTATTATTATTATGGCCTGGCCTTTGGTTGATGAAAATATGTGCAGCTTTTGTCACACGTTTCCCTATCCCAAGTGCGTTTTTCCCCCTCCTTTTGCTATTCACACTTTGTGTGAGGCTGGAGTTCATTGCACTGGCAGGGCTGGGGGGAGTGCAGGCAGAGAGCCAGGTACACCTCAGCCCTGCCTGGCAGAGCCTGGCCTTGATCCCCACAGGGCTCAGCCCCTGCACCCCAAATCTGACCCACAACATGGTTCTGGGCCCCCCACCTGTGCCAGCACAGTGTGCCCCACCCCAACCATCCCAGCACCTCCTCCAGCCAAATTGTGGGGCAGGGGGATTTAAGGGGGACAAATGCCAGGAAGAGATGAGGAACTTCATCAAACCCATTTCCATAGGATGCTGAATCCCTGACTTGAGATTAGGATAGGATAGGATAGGATAGGATAGGATAGGATAGGATAGGATAGGATAGGATAGGATAGGATAGGATAGGATAGGATAGGATAGGATAGGATAGGATAGGATAGGATAGGACAGGATGTGTGTATTTATATCTACGATATCCTAAATATCTATGAGAGATCATGCTGCCTGGTTCACTCTGCTGTATCACCTCTGCAGTGGTGGCACCACAGCCCAGCACACAGGCCAGTGGTGAGCTGATCCTGAGGGGTTTAGACCTGTGAATGCCAAGACATGACTGGAATGAGCTGCGTGCACAGCTCTGTGTTGGCAGGGTGGGAGTTACCTACCTGTGCAGGATATTTCAAAATTCAACAGCACATATTTTTCACATAAAACTTCTTCACTGAAAGCACAGGCATTGCAACAGGCTGCCCAGGGAAGTGGAGGAATCACCATCCCTGGAAGCGTGAAAAAAACGTGTGGATGAGGCACCTGGGGACATGATTTGGTGTGGGCTTGTCTGTGCTGGGTTAACAGCTGGACTGAATGAGCTTAGAGGTCTTTTCCAACGTTAATGATTCCATGACATCAGCAGTTTTAGGCTTGCATGACTTTCTGGAGTCATTTTGCAGTTAATAGTAACCCAGGGGACTGGTTTAGAAAATGCTCTAGGTTGTGTCTGCACTGAAGGGAATTAGTGGGAGCCACAGGCAGACAAAGAGGACCCCTCACTAAGAGGACATGTGTGTTGTGGACTCCAAAGGCTGGGTGATGCCAAAGGAGGATGAGGCACTGCAGGAAGCATCAGGATGCTGCTATGGGGAGGGTGGATGTGGATCTGAAGCTATTCCCAGTACTGCCAGCAGACAGTGGCCATTTGAGGCCATCTCTTTTGGGCTGTAAAGCTGATGGCCTGAATCAAACTATGGTAACAGCATGGATTTTAAGAGAGGTAAATTAAGAGCTGCAATTGGCTCTGCAGTTGACCCTCAAGATGAAGGACCTGATGTGGCAGCAGTGATGGGGACAGGAGAGAGGTATGAGGTTAGGAACAGGAGAAATGTGTGAGGTTAGGGGCAGGAGAGATGTGTGAGGTTAGGGACATACACCCTTAGATAGGAGCAGGTGAAAGGGAGGAAGCTCAACAAAGCAGTCTGACATCAACAGCATGTTTAAAACAAACCCTTTTCAGAAGTGGATTTTGGCAGTGCTCAGGACAGAAAGGAGCTGGTAGCACACAGTGAAAAACATATCATGGAGATGGGTTGGATGAATCCCTGGAAGCCAACATTGCCCAAACCCAAACCAGACTGAGCTTTGTGTCTCTGACCCACTGCTGTGCTGCTGCCATGGGGGGGCTGTTGTGGCTCTGCCTGCTCATCCCCCTGGATCCCACCAGCTGCTTCAGCCACCCAGGAGCAGCTTTCTCAGAGATTATGGCATAGAATTAATTAATAAATTAATACAGGGGGCAGGACAGATCCCCATGGAGGCTGCAGGCTGAGCCCAGCCCTCAGCAGACACACAGGAAGACTCAGGTGAGTGTTTAAGTGAGGAGCAATTGCTGTACTTGAAGCTACTTATGGCTAGGACTGAAGCCAGTGTTTGAAATAAATCTTGGTGGTTGTAGCAGTTTTGCTAATGCCTGTGCAAGAAAGGGACTTCAGTGCAGTTACTCCTGATTTATGCAAAGTGGGAGAAGGATTAGATGAAAACCTGAAAAGCACGTGTCAGTGTCCTTCAAGACACTTTTAAATGGGGTCAGGAAAAGCAATTTAGGGGGAAGCAAAGGGCTAAATATGAATCCTATGGAGAAAATCCTTCTGTGAGACGTTCAGTGTGAGACAATGGATCAGCTGTACCAACACCTCTCTGCTGGCAGGCTGGAGGAGGGTTGAGCTGTTTAAATGCTTCATGTGACAGCCTTAGTCCTGAACAACTAGACTACAGATTAAAAAGGAGTAAAATTAAGTCAGATGCCATTTATGAAATGATTCTCAGATCCTGGCAGTGAATTGGCATCCATAAAATAAATACAGTAGGAGAGGTCCTGTGAGCGAGGTGGCCACAAAGCCTGCCCCACTGGGGTGGCACCATGGCATTGGCTGTGGTGTGTCTGCTAAAGTGCATTCACCTCAGAGAGATTTCAGATTTCCCCTTCACCAGGGCAGCAATCAGGCAGTGATGGCTGCAGCACTCGGTCTTTGGTGGGGCTTTGTTTGAAGGTCGTGGATGACCACTCAGCCAAGTGAATCCAGCTGTCTGGTAGCAGATGGCTTCGATCTGTAGCTCATGTGTGCTCATCCAGAGGTTAAGGACAACTTTTCTGAGAGCAAGGAGTGAAATGTGCCCTTTTCCTCCCTAAATTCTCCTGCATTGCTCTGGTGGTTGTTGTTACCATTAATTGCAGTCAAGGAAGGCTCAGGAGACTTTGCTGTAACAGAGACCATCCTCTTCTGTTTCCTTGGGGAGTAAGAAAGAGCCACAGGGAGATTTCAGGTAAATCTGAGAACACATCTTTCCCCCCCAGAATGGACCAGGAGGTGAAGGGAAGTCAGTGCACCATCACTGGGATGGGTGAACTCAGCATTTCCTTAAAGCTGCAAAGGAAAATCATCAGCAAAGACGAGACCAGGCTGTGGATACAGCTCTAATTTAGACAAAGGTTCAAATTTCTTCTCTCACGGTACGGAGGCAGATTTTGCTCCACTGCCACGCTGAGAATCTGACCATAACCTTTGGGAAGTTCAGAGAGGGTCATTAAGTGTGAATGACTTTTGGAAGACGGTTTGAACTTGTTTGGGTATCTTGTGTCATGGAATTTAGATAAAGACTGTTTGTTTCTGAGCTGTCAGGGCTCCTGGTTTCTGTCAGAGCCTGGGAACAGCATTGTCCAGGGGTTTTCCCTGCTTCCACATCCTCCTGCCCTTCCTCCACAGGTGGGGTGGTTGCAGCAAAAAGGCCAATGTTCATCCCAGGTGATGCTGAGCACGTCTCTCCAGTTCACTGCACAGCCAGTCCTTGCCTGGACCCTGCTGGGAAATGTTCCTGCTTTACCAGTATCCACAATTTCCACAGGCTTTCTCAGCAATCTTATCAGAAAGGCCAGTGAATAAACAACCTGTCTGAACTGGATTCTTTCTTTGCTGCAAAGAAGAGCTCTGTGGATCAGGGTTAAAGCCAAGAGATGCCCCAGGAGGAGCTGCCTGTAGTGCTGCGGTTCTGTGAATAACAGGGATCGTTTCCTTTCCAGGACTGTTGGTCTTTACACTTAATAAGCCATTTTTTACAAGGGCTATAATGATGAGGAGAGCCAGAGATGCTGAGGAACAGGCAGGTCATTCCTTGCAAGCACCAGATGATAAACAGCAAACTATTAGCAGGGCCTTGCACTTCTTTCAGAAACGGATCAAGGTTTCTCGTGTAGCCCATGGGTTTGATCTCCACCAGGCCAGCTCTTTTTATCATGTTTGTCAGTTCCAGTGAAGCAGAAGTATTGTCTGTCATAAATTCAAGGTTGGGCCTGTGTTGGCTGCAAGGCTAAAATGGCAAGATGCTCCTCCCATGGCACTGGAAACAGCTGAGAAGAGGGCCATGAGCAGATTGCCAGGCAATCAAATAGCGCCGAGGTAACCTGTGCTGGGGGATTGGCTTTGGTCTCTTGCTGGTGCCTGTCTTCTTTTTCCTCTCACAGAGCCAGTACTTTCTGCCAGATGGCTGTTATTTTTTACAGGACTACAGACAATTATACCTGTCAAGGGCACACCAGAGTAGTTAGCATTTACGGTGTTAAAGAGATTGCCTTCTAAATGTTAATAGCAGACACAGACACAGGAACTTTCCAGCTCAGGATCAGCACTAGATCATGGTTTTGGGTGCTCTGAGGTGCACAGGCCCACAACACCATCCCTCTGCTGTTCTGGAAACTCATCTGCACCCACCACACAGCTGGTGCTCACAGGGTTGGTCACCACACATCAGCACAACAGGGTCTTCCACCATTCACATACAACAAAACTGGTCAATGGTCATACCCAGAAAGGTTTGATTTCACCTGATTTTCTGAGCTGTGCCTCATCTGAAGGCACCCAAGAGTTGCTGTGTTTCCTGGACATTCACGTTGCCATCAGAGCCACAATTGGTGTGGGGACACACTAAATTTCAGGCCCCTGCAGCTGCTTGCCTGTGTTTTCAAAGGCCACAGGGTCTGATCAGCTGTCAGAGGCTTGTGAAGGGCAGCACAGTGTGGGTGGACGTGGCCATGGGGTGGTGTTAACATGTTTAATGCCCCCAGGGCTGCTGGTGAGTCACCCAGTCCTCCCAAGCAAGGACCTGCTCTGCTGGGATTGCACACATATCAAAGCAGGAGCCAGCTCTTCCTGTTTGTTTGAGGGCACCTGGTGCAACAGGGCTCAACCAACACCTTTCAGCTGCAGCTGGAAGGAGGAAAATCCAAAATTGCTGCTGCTTGAAATGGCTCAGAGACATAAATTTACACCAGAGCCATCAGCCTGCTCTGGATTCACCGGAAAACATCCCTAACTTTGCAAAGCAGGACAGTCTTTCCAACATAAAGCTGGTATTTACTCAAGAGCCCTCCCCACCTGGTACCTCTCAGACCCAGATCTGAATGCTGTTGGGTTGTAAAGCACAATTCTCATCCTGGCTGCATGGGAGGATGGCCCCTTGTCCTGGCTGGTTGGTGGATGGTCCCACCACCCAGCAGCAGCACTTTGCTCAGTGCACTCTGCACAGACAAATGGGAGGCAGCCCATTTGTTACCTTGTTGGGTTTTGGGTCATGGAAAAGTGAAGGCTGAGGGTGATTAATGAATTCTCACAGCCCCTTGCTGGGAGCACAGATCTAAAGGACACTCGTGTTTGGTCCTAAGGAGATCCCCCTTTTCCCATGGTCCCAGGAAAGCTGGATTAAAATTCTCATAAGAAAATCCCTTGGCTTTTCCCCCTGCTCTGCAGCCAGGCTGGTCAGAGGGTGTTTCAGCTCAGGCTGCTCCTGCTGTGTGAAGGTTTGTTGTGCAGGATTTGTGAGTGTTGACTCCAGGGAACAGCAGTGGTTAAAACCAGAGGCAGGCCTAGCCCTTCCTGTTTATTCTTTCCAAGGGCATCTGTCCTCCCACAGCTACAGGAGAAGGTAAAACAGAAGTGAAGAGGAGGGTGTCCCACGCACTGTCCTTGGGGGAAAGGAAAACGGAGTGAAGAGGAGAGTAGATAAAATGAGCTGTACTTCAGATCTCCTATTTCTGCCCTTGATGTACTAAACAAAGGCAGAGGTGAAGGAGGGGTAGCAAACCTTCAGAGGGAGTGGGAGAGGGGCAAAACCCAATTTGTTTGACACTAATTTGGTTAAAGAATAAGGAGATTCATTGCTGATTCTTACGGGTGACTCTCTCCCCAAGCAGGGAGGAATCCCATGGCAAAGTCCTTGGCTGAGGGATGTCCTTGGCAGACCAGCCCCTGCTCTCACTGGGCCAAATTCTGCTCCCAGTGACACCAACACATGTCCAGGATGACTCAGCTGAGGTCACTGCAACGGGGTGAACCAGGGCACTGCTGCCAAAAAAGAGTTTGTCTTGGCAGGGTCTTGTTTTTTCATGGCTGTGCTACATTGGGGTGTCTCCCCCAACTCATCCAGGCATCTGAAAGGATGGACATGAAGACACACTCTGAGCAAATAGGGGCAAATATGGCTCAAATATATCTCAAATATGGCTGGGGTTCTGTGTCTCTGAGAAGGATGTTGGGTTGGAAGATAAGTTGCTGCCCATGGTTGTTCACCAAACCCCAGGTCTGGGCACAGCTCTCTGGAGCATTTCCAGCCAGGGGGGTGAGTTCATAGTGTGAACAATCACCTCAGGAGTGGCAGTGGCAGCGTGGCTGTGACATCTTGATCCATCAGTGAAGGCAGTGTTTTGATCCTGCCAGCTGAGCACCCTCCCCAAGGAGCAGGGAAGGCTCCAGGGACTGGCATTCTCTCCAGGGAAATGCAATTAGCTCAAAACACCACTCTGCTACAGCACATTAACTCATCCACAAAAAAAAAAAAAAAAAAGTCTCCAAATCCAGGAACAGTGAAGGGAAATCAAACAAATATGTTTGCACAGAGCCCTTCTGCCTGCTCATCAGTTTGCCTGTGGATGTTGCAGAATCACCCTGTTGTGAAAGAACTTCTCTCACCTGACATGTTCCAGGAATTGTAATATCTTTCCAGGAACACCATGGGCTTTGCCAGCTTCCCAGGAATGAACAGAGATACCAGCAAAGGTGCCATTTGCAGAGTTACAGCAGGACTCAGTGCAGGAGTAGAACAAATTTCACAACAAAGCTGAAAGGCCTTGGAAGTGTCCCCTGCTTTCCTGAAATCTGTAGATAACTAAATTCACTGGAAATGAGGGGGAGTGGCAACATTTCCCCTGGTTTGGCAAGTTCTGGATGGTTTGATATTTTAGCTGATACTCTCATTTCAGTGGAGACTTGGGGGCTGGCAGAAGCAGAATTCAGATCTTATTTCTCCAAGCAGGACATTTGGTTTGGTCATCTTGGGAGCCCTTCCAGCTCAAGATTTAAACTGGGATTCTAAAGACAAAAGTCCATGTCCAGAAAAATTCAGAAAAGCTTCATATCCCAATAATTTTTGGCACTCAAAACAACATTCACAGTAGCTATGAGAGACCAACTGCAGCTTTTCTACTATAAGAGCTGGTTGAAGGTATCTCACATATTTTACATCAAAGTTTTGAAATAACAGATTTTGATGGATTTTTTGATAGATTTTGATTTCTCCACTGCCCCAAAGATTGATTTTTTTTTCTTCATATTTTAATATTTTAACCTTCAAAATATGGAATGATTGAGTAGAAAAACAACCAGGGAGGAATTTCCAAAAACCATTTACCCTTCCTCCACCCTCCATTTCCCAAGGCCAATGCCTTCTGCACCATTAAATCTGAGAGAGGCAGCACCTTTGCTCCTTTGAATATCAAACTGTCCCTTTGCAGAAGGTGCCTATAGAGATGCACTATAACCACCACCTTAAAAGCACTGAATGAAGGGGAAAAAAAAACCTTTGAAGAGCAGAAACATCTTCCTCCCTTTGCTGTTATGCAAGGCTGTGTGGACAGGAAAACTGAGAATGCTGCTGCAGAAGGGAAACAGTGCAGGATCTGTGCTCAGAAAGCTTTTACCTGAAAGACCTTGGTGGTGTCCAGCTTTAATTCCTCTCAGGCTGAAAAGGCTCTGTAAAACCTCAGCTAGGAAAGCAGAATCTCAGCTAGAAAAGGAGAATCTCAGCTAGGAAAGCAGAATCTCAGCTAGGAAGGCTCCTGCCCACTGAGGATTTCCCATCACAAAGCCCAGCCTGGATACTCCAGCCTGCTCCTGTTTGAAGTTAACAGCCCAAAGCAGCCAGCTCAGTGCTGCAACTTCCAAAGGCAGATGTTTTTCTCTCTCTCTCTCTCCCTGTCTTTGTGCTTGTTTGCACTGTTTTATTCCCTAGGTATAACTCACAGGAAAAACACCTTTTGGGTTGGAAGGGAGGCAGTGACACCTTATCTACAGTGGTGCAAACAGCAGGTGGGTTCCTTTCCTGCCATTGTTTTATGTGTCAGTAAAATGCAGTTGCTGCTCAGTTTGAAGGAGACATTACATTGGGCTTTGATTGTGGGTTTTTTCCTAGTTTGCAGGCCTTGACCTGGAAATGAAAAGCATCCATCCCATGGGTATGAAACTCTAAAGGTTTGTGTGCTGTTTGCTGCCTCTGTTTGGGACATCCAGTGGGCACAAGCAAGATCACTAGCCCAGGCTGCTCCCAAACATTTTAGGAGTTGTATCCCTCCTAAGGACAAGCAGTGCCTGCCCCCAGTCTGCTCAATGTCACAGAGGCATAGAATCATGGAATAGTTTGGGTTTGAAGGGATCTTAAAGCTCATCTCATTCCACCCCCTGCCATGGGCAGGGACACCTTCCAGGTTGCTCCAGCCTGGTCTTGGACACTTCCAGGGATGGGGCAGCCACAGATTCTCTGGGCAACCTGTGCTAGGGCCTCCCCACCCTCACAGGGAAGAATTTCTTCCCAATATCTAATCTAAATTTCCCCTCTTTCAGTTTGAAGCTGTTCCCCTTTGTCCTATCACCACAGTTCCTGATGAAGAGTCCCTCTGATGCTTCCCTGTAGGACCCTTCAGATCCTGGAAGGTGCTGTGAGGTCTCCACACAACCTTCTCTTCTCCAGATTGTTCTCCTTATCATTCAAGATTTCTCCATTCACCTCAAAAACAAGGTATGGGGCAAGAGTTATAGTTCAAAGCAATAAATGCAATCAGAGACCCAGAAATCCTCACCTGCAAGAATTATCAGCAGTTATTCATCCTGGACAAAAAAAAAAAAAAAAGAACAGAGTATTAAAATAAAGAAAGGCCTGAAAAGGTGTAGAAAGTCATCCATACCCTCTGCCCATGGAGGGGAAAACCCCTGGCCTTAAAATTCAGCAAAGAGCAAGGTTAGAGTGTCGTGAGAAGCAGGAAGGGAGGTGAGCACGGAGCAGACATGTGAGGAAGGCAACAAGTGTCCATCATGGGTGGTCCCTCACATCAGCAGCAGTGAACCCACCCCTGCCGTGTCTCAGCCTGGCTGTCCTGCCCAGGGAGCTCCCACCAGGTCCCCTGATCAGAATTACAGAGAACCTTTCACTGCTCCAAGGAGCATTTTCGCTGAAGGGCACCTACTGAGTGAGGAGCAGGGGAGGTGCCACCATTCACTCCACTTGTCACTTTACATCTGGTCAGTGGTGCCAGGAGTGAAATCCAGCAGTTCAGGAGAACAGGATTAATTTGTTAATGAATGACAAGCCCAAGCCCTGCTGCAGAGGGATGCTGGAAGTGATTGTTAAGGGAAGAGCTGTTCCACTGACACATGAGATGAATGTAGAGATAGATGGAAACTGTTCAGAGGCAAATGGTAAAGTGGATCTCAGAGGGAGAAGGTCCCTCCCAAAGAATCACTGTGATATATTCAGGGTTGGATTTTCAAAGTCACCTAAAGGTAATTTCTTTTGTGGTTTTAGTGTAATATATTGGTTTGCTTGGGAAAAAAAACCACCAAGAAACCAATCCATTTTAAACAACTAAGAGAAGACAAACAGTCAGCTGTAATTTAAAAGCATTGAGGGCTGCATATCCATTTTGAAGAGGAGAGTGATTTTTCAGAGCTGGATGGAATAAAGCACCCAGCTTGTGTCGTACTTCAGGGGGATGTCAGAACCTCATTCCCTCCAGTTAAAATGGAAACACAGTGAATTCCGTGTAAAACCACTCCTCTGTGCAGAACAACATGTAAAAAGGTTTCCAGAGGATGTTTAGAGGATAACACAGGGCTATAATATGAGATACATGGCAATTTAACACACGACCACCATTGTATTATGCAGCCGTTATCGACAGCCCGACTGACACAATGTCCAATTACCGGGGGGGAAATGACATCCCTTGCAGCTTAACAGCCCCACTGTTAAATATGGTCAGGCTGTGCCTTGGGAGAGTTATTAAAGTGGCAGAAATCAGCGTTAAAGTAATTGATTGGCATTTCCTTAAGATGCAATAATATTCCCATAAATCTGGAGATAAGAGGAACGAACCCAAGACGTTAAAGGACTTCGGGTAGATGTGTGGTGAGGGTGACTCTCAATGAATAATAAATGGCTCTGGGTGACTTGTCGTTATGGCTCTGATACTGCACGGTATTAACTTTTAAGGGATGCCTTCAGAGCTCGGAAACTTTATGGACTCCTGCGTTTTATGATCTTGTAACCTCAAGTCCTTCATCCTGGAGATGGCAGGATTCTGTTCCATCTCGTGATTACCAGGTGGCTGCTGGCACCAGTCCCCTCTGAGCACCTTTTCTCTCCAAATCAGCTTCCCTAATGAATGTTAGTTTTACTGGGCTGGAATGGAACCACTTTAGACCGTATTTCCTCGGCCATAAAAAGTTATCTAGGGTTTTACCGATCCTAAGTGATGCATGCACATTAGCTGATTAATTAATCTTGCTGAGTAACATATTAATTTCTTTTAATTTCCTATCCCTACTTGAAAGGGAGCATTTCCCTGAAACCAGTGTGGTGGTGTAGGAGATTTGGGCTTTCAGAGTCAGCTTTGGGGGGTTGGCTCTGAGTTATGCAGCAAAATGCCAGTGTGAGTGTTAATGTGGACACACACACAGACAGAGTCTTGCCTTCCCAAGACAGTTGTGGACCATTTCTGCCAACAGAACAAGCATTCTGGTTCAAAATTTACCTATATTTTAAGCAAGTAGCCTAACAGCTTGCCTTTTATTTTCAAAGATGCTTAAAGCCCTATGCAAAGAAGGATTGAGGAACTTGGATACCTAAATCCAACATGGAATCCCAGCCCTCCTGTTCAGCCCCTCCTGCTGCCTCCACACACCTCTTTTTGCACCTGGCTCCATTTCTTGCCCTGTACAGAGGTCCTTTGGTCCCGTCTGAAGCCCAGTCCTGCTGTGAAGCTCAAAGCAAGTCTCTCCTCCAGCAAAGTCCTCTCAAAAATTCAGTCTCTGAGGTCCCACAGCTGGACACTAATTTTACCTGTGCCTCTGTTTTTACTTCCAAAGCTCACTCTCACACAATCACAGAATGCTTTGGGTTGGAATGGACCTTAAACTCAACTCCTCCCACCCCCTGCCATGGGCAGGGACACCTTCCACCAGCCCAGGTTGCTCCAAGCCCCATCCAACCTGGCCTTGGACACTTCCAGGGATGGGGCAGCCACAGCTTCTCTGGGCAACCTGTGCCAGGGCCTGCCCACCCTCACAGGGAACAATTTCTTCCTATTTCTTCCAAGCCAACAGGCTGGATGGGTCCTGCAGCTGTGTCCTGTGGCCAGTCCTGGGATGTAGGGGAAGACAATCCAGCCCCAAAACCCTGGAGCTTATGGTCAAACTGGATGGTTCCCTTTGCTTGGCAGAAACAATCAGACCTGTATCACATTTGTAATAATGGGACAGCTACCATCCACCTTGATTTATCTGTTCATTCATCACAAATCTCAGGCTCCAGAGTGCCACTCAGGATTCAAGGACATTTCAGAACTGATTTTGCCCCAAAAGAGCCCATTTCTGAGCTGTTGTAGGGCTGTGGTGCAGCCTTACCTCTCCCTGAGCCTGCACTTAATAAAGAGGCTTTTTACACCAGTCTCACACCCTGTGCATGGGGCAGGGATGTGCACCCATAGAATTATTTTAAAGGATCAGAGTAATCACATGTAATTCTGGAAACAGGCTTGGCACAGACTCTGGACTGGGAATCATCACCTCATTTAAGGTCTCAATGCCACTAACAGGACATTGCAGACCCTGTGAATTTGTGTGTTTTCCCTTAGCCCTGACTTGGGGCCACCCCAAAGCCTTTGACATCAAGCAGGACCTGAGTGAAGCATAATCTTCACAGCAGATGTGGCCACAGATGTGCCCCCAGTCGACCATCCCCTCCTGCTTCCACTTCTCTCTGGGGTGGTGTGACAGGTCTGTATGGGCCAGGTTATCCACCTCACCACCACCCTCCTCCCAGGATGCTGCTCTCCCAGGATGGAGGTAATTATCTCTGCAAGCGAGGGTCAATCACAGACATTTTCATTTTCACCTGATTTTTGCATGAAATGTTCAGCCCTGGTGCTGTTCTGCCTCTTCCTCCCCAGCCAGCCTGTGCTGCTTCCCAAAACCTAATTATGCCCCTTCACCCTTCTCGTTTGGCCCCAGCTGGAAGGGGTGACAGGGCTGACATTCCTTCCCTGAGCTTCTCAAGAACATCTTTTTTTTCTCCTTTTCTTCTTTTTAAAGATTTCTCAGCAGTTCTCCTCAGCTGTTTATATTTAAAGATTGTCAAACTTGTTTAATTTAGCCAGAGCATTCCCCTCTCTGAGCAGGCTGGAAAGGGCAATGCTCCCTCTCATCTTCACTCTGATGCTTTTTAATTGTCCTCAGCTTAAAAATGCTGATTAAAAAGAGATTAAGAAGACAAAGAAACAAACAAAAAGTGTAGCTATTTTTCTAAAGATGCACAAATTCAGATTTTCATGATGCTGGGCTGGGCTTGACTCTGGGTTGGTGACATTCCTGCAAGGCTGGGTGAGACTCCTCTCTTGTGTATCTCTGATAGGGACTGAGGCTGCTGGAGTCAGTGGAATGCTGCACTCATCCTGTGTGAGGTAACAGATTTGGGGTGAGTTTTTTCAGTTTCCCAAGAAAAAGAAGTAGTTCAGGGCACATTAAATGTGCCGTTTTATTTCGGCCAACTGGGCCTTCTTGTTTAGAACCTGTTTAACTAAGTTCAGAAATCAGATTCCTTTTTGAACTGAAAGCAACATCTTCCCTACTGAGAGTGTGAATTACACACCCCCAACCCTAGGCTGGGAGGGGGGAACACAAATCAAACCCAAACATTATTATTATTTTTTTTTTTTGCATCGAGCTGTCTGGGTTGTCAGTTAGGAAAATTAGCCCATCTATCACACACCTCTAATTTCCCATCACTTCCCCTGAAACGTGTGGGCTTTTAAAGAAACTTCTTAATTTTTTTTTCCCCTCATTATTGTGTTTCTTTTTTACTTCCTCCAGTTCTTAAGCAGGAAAATCCCAGAGGGCTTCGGTGTCTCAACCAGAAACTTCGGAGCTCTTCTGCTTCTTGCAGGAGCTCGCACAGAAGTACCAGGGAACGGGCAGAGAGGGATGAACTCATTTATTTGGGAAAGGGAGGGTTCGGGGGGCGTGTCCAGCCTGGTGTGGGTATTAGGGGTGTTTGGGAATGTGTTCCAGGGTGTTTGTGCAACCCCCCGCGTAGATGTTTGCTCTGTCTGGGGGGATCTGACGGTCTCAGCTCTGTGCATGTGTTTGTTTGTGTCTCCTGCCGGTGTATTTGTGTAGGGATGGAGGTTTGTTTGTGTGCTGTCCCCATCCGACCCACCTGGGGGGGACACGTCCCTCGCCCTCCTCTGTGTTCACCCGCACGCCTTCGGTTCCCTCCTTTGTTTGATGCTGTGGCTCCCCTGCAAATCCTCCAAGTTTTGTTTGTTTGTTTGAGGTTTTTGTTTGCTTGGGGTTTTTTTGTTTGTTTGTTTTTTTGTTTTAAAGTTTCTGAAAATGGCAGAGCAGAAGGGGAAGCTGGAGCAGCTGGGGATGCCTTGGGGACGGCGCTCCCTGGCCCCAGAGATTACCGAGCTATCGCCTTGCGCTTAATTGTTGCAGTGTTTAGCAAATTGCATTAATTAAAGTGGCACATCTGGCCTCTTTATCGGGGGCCGTGCAGTGCTGGATTTGATCCTGCAGTGACAGGCTCTGACGGTATCAGCACCCCCACGGTAAACACTCCTTACACCAGGGCAAGGCTTCCTTTATCCTGGAAAACAGGGGCCGATGGAAGCACAGAAGGCTCGCTGAGGAGCCCCCCAGTAAGCCCTGGAAAGGAAAAACCAGTCATTAGTAAAGTTCAATCCCCAGGGCTGTGCTGATAGCAGCAGTCTCCCTGCTTGGAAAGGCTGGGCTTTCCCTCTTCCCAATTAAAGCAGCTGTTGGAAGTTTGAGCCCAAAAGGTAACTGGCTCAAGTGATCAGCCAAACCCAAGCTCTGCTCACCTGAGGACTCACCTTCCTTCACCCTGTGAGCCCCTCACAGCCTGTCCTGCAGCCCCTGGCTGTACAGAGAAGCTCACAAGCAAACACTTCACCTAATTTTAGCTGTCTAACACTCCCAGCCTCCTGGAGCCAAGGAAGGGAGCTGAACCTCCTCAATAAATGATTAATGCACCACACAGTAGGTATATTTTTCAGCTCCAAAACTACCCACAGTTTCCTGGGGAGAAAAAAGGCAAACTTTCAGCACAGGAGCTGTCCCCTGCACTCCCAAATCACTGTGCATTCACTGTTTCATCCCAGGTATTTCTAAGGATGCATCACCTTAGTAGCACAGGTGAAGGATACTTTGCCCCTGCATGAGGAGCTATTCTTAAAATAATGGGCTATGAATGGAGACAAATTACCTAATGGAGCCAATTATCTTAGCAAGTAATAACGTTCAGGTAGTTTTCCTATAACCAGGATCTTTATCTGCTTTTTATTTCAGCAATATTTATATCCCAGTGCATTGGGCATGGCATTAAAGACCTCATCAGTCAAGCCTGGCAAAGGAGGGAGAGGCAGGGGACGAGAGAGAAATGGAATAACAGGACTCAGCTCAACATGCAATGTCAAAACTGACTTGTGTTTGTGTTTTAGGCCAACAAAAGATTGAAGGAGTGGACAAACTCACATAATCCAAACGTGTCTGGGTGACAATTAGATTAACATTTTTAACTTCCTAGTTAGAGTTGAGTGTATTTAGGGGCCTTTCAGGAGACAGCTACTGAAAGGCTGCAATTTGTGTGCTAATAGAGTCAGCCCCTCTCTGAGCTCTGCAGCACGGCCCGATGCTCCTGAGCCCCCTCCATCCCCCTGCTCCACAATAACAGGGCAGAACTGACCCCAAGTGCTATTTGTGATGGCCTGGAAATTGTAGATAATGACACGGTGCACAGGAGGATTGCTCCACCCATCTCATCCCACACTGCCGTGGCAGTTCTTCCTTTGGAATGGCTGCCTGAGTCCTAAATGGGGTCTCTTTTGGAGGGGGAGCTGCCAACAGCTGGTTTGGGCTCTGTTTGGTCCAACACATTGGGAGTCAAAACACTGAACCACAGGCTGATGGAAAGGGTGCTTGTTTAGGAGTGCACCACCTTAACGGTGATGCTTTGCACCTCACATCAGAAGCTGTCCTTAAAATAACTGTAGATTGGGCTGCAAGTGGAGCCAAAACACCTCCTGCAGCCAGTCTGAGCTGCAAACAAAGCTGAGTCACAGCTTGCTTGCTGAGATCCTCCAGATGTGGATGAAATGTCAGCGTGGACCTCATCCCTCCAGGAAGCTCTCGGTTTGAGCCCAGCTGGGTCTGAATGTTTGCTGACACCTCAGCATCCTGCCAGCTCTGTGTGGTGTCAGCTGAGAGGTCCCAAAGTGATGGGCACAGTGAAGGTTGTTTCCTCACTAAATTAACTCTAAATTAAGCTAAAGCATTGCCTTTCCAAGAGCTTGATCCTGGGTCAAGGCAGACTCAGACACTGTGCTCAGCACAAGGTGGCCAGAGAGGTTGTGATGATCAGGGCCAGCCCCCAGGGAATGGCTGGAGCTGTGTCAGGGCAGGCTCAGGGTGGATCTCAGCAAAAGGTTCTTCCCCCAGAGGCTGGTTGGGCACTGAACAGGCTCCCCAGGGCAGTGGGCACAGCCCCAAGGCTGCCAGAGCTGCAGGAGGGTTTGGATGATCCTCTGGGGCACAGGGGGTGACTCTTGGGGATGGGCCTGTGCAGGGCTGAGGGTTGGACTGGATGATCCTTGGTGGTCCCTTCCAAGTGGACATATTCTGAGAAGGCAGGGGCTCAGCCTGGTCCCCATCCCAGTGCACACACGTTTGTCTCAGTGACCCAGATCTCAACCTCCTCGTGAACACCAGCAGTTTATTCCTAAACACCTGGGGACAGATGCTCACCCCACACAGTGTGATGGGTCCTGTCTCCAGCAGAACTGGAGGATTCACACCACAGCCAGAAATCCTTCCACTAAAGAACCGAGAGCGAGGGAGGAGGGGAAGGAAAAACTTACACAGCAGCCTGAGAAAGCCTCCACTTATCCATTCAGCCACAGCCACGCTGCCATTGGGGGCACAGGCACAGAGATACAGTCGCACAGGGCTGGAGCAGCTTTGCAGTTGTATGGGGCGAGTGTTTGCTTCCCTGGCTGCACAATTACTGTTACTGATATCATTACGCTGCTCCACTTGGCACATCCGTTCCCTTGGCAGCCCCGGGCTTTCCAGCCTTTAGAAAAGCTCTGCAGCGCTTCTCCTCCAGCACACGCTCTGCAGCTAAACGAGTAATTATCTGGGAGCTCTAATCACCCGTCATTCCAGCTGGATTTGCCACTGAACTTGTGGCAAACCCTGGAGCCCCCCCCTTGAAAGCGCTGAATGCACGCTGGCATTTCGTGCGGGGAAAGCCTTCAATTGGCTCCTCGGTCCCAACAGAAACTTTCTGTCTCCTGCAACTGCTCTGCCTTGAAGGGTTTAAATGAATGGGTGCTTGGGAACGGAGCAGGAGCTACAGCAGAGCCGTGTCAGGAGACAGCTCAACATCTGCCCCGGTGTGGGGAAAAAAGAAAAAAAATAAAAATAAAAGGAATCTGCAATCAGGAGGTGGTAAAAAAAGGTGTTTCCCAACAAAAACAGCCACGGAGTTTGACTCCTATGTGGAAGGAAAGTAAAAAAATGCAGAGCTGCAGAAGATCTCTGAGCTGTGCCGGGGTTTGGCAAGGCTGCCTATGGTCCTTGCAGATGACTTCCATTTTCTGCTTCCATCATCCTGCTGCTCAGTGCAGATCCATTGGCTGCTCTCTGATGCAACTTTAGGAACAGTCATTTTGTTCCCTCAGAATCACAGGAATTCCGGTTGGAAAAGCCCTCCAGGATAATCAAGTCCCCCAGCATTACCAGAGTCACCACTAACCCAGGTCCCCAAGGGTGACATCATGGCATTTGAACACCTCCAAGTGATGGTGACCCCACCACTGCCCTGGGCAGCCCATGCCAATGCTCAACAACCCTTTCCATGAAGACATTGTCCTGTATATCCAATCCAAACCTCCCCTGACACAACTTGAGGCTATTCCCTCTTCTCCTGCTACTTGGGAGAAGAGACTGACCCCCACCTGGCTACAGCCTCCTTTCAGGGATCTGTGGAAAGCAGGAAGGTCTCCATGAGCAGTTCCTCCTGAAAATGCCCTTCATTAAGTCTTTTAATTTCATTTTCCTCCTCTCATCAGCATGAATTCATTGCCCAGCTGGAACAACACGTGTTGCTGAGCACCTCTTATCCCCATATTTCCCCCTGCATGCCCCTCAGTTCCAGAGAGAAAGGGGGGAGCAGCAGAAATTTGGGTCCATTTTGTGCAACCCCAAGTCCAAACTGTGCATTCCCAAACCAGAGTCTTTCCCACATGGTTGCCCAATTTCCAAGACACGCCCGGGGTTGATGATCTTTGGATAGAAGGATAGAAGGACAGTGTTCAGCTGGCTGCAGAGCTCACATCCAGAAAGTTTCATCAGCTGGTAAGACTCTGGTAGAACAAGGGTCATAAAATATCAGCTAATTCAACTTTTAACCTAATAATATGTAGCTGATTATAATTTCGCTTCTAGAATGATGAAGATTTTGTCTGCAAGCAACAGAATCCAACAGTTCACTTGATCACTTGTTCCAGTGGTTAATTTCCCCCATCCTTAAAAATTTATGCCTTATTTCTCTTTTGAATGGCTCTGATTTTAATTAGAAGGCATTTGGGCTTGTTACTGAATTGAACAGTCCTCTTGTCTTTGATCTGGTTCATGTTGCACTGCCCTTCCTCTGCTGAACTAAACATAAAGGTTTTCAAATCTCTCACAGTAAAGGAGCTGAGGTGTTCAGTGGTTTCTCTATTTAATGTCAGTCCACAGATCAACAAATCACCAACAGAAGGAGCAGCACGTGGAGTCACAGCTGGATCAGTAAACGGAGAAGGGAGGATTCAAAAGCAGAAAAACAAACATAGGGAGCAAGAGAGGAATTGATAGCTAACAGAGTCCCCCTCTCCGAGTTACAATGAGTTTTTCATGTCACTGATTGGTTTCTCTTACCTGAGCCAGGTCCCAATCCATCACTGTGTTGATGAAGCCATTTGCCTCCTTAATTTCCCCTGGAAGTCACCTCCTCTCAGGGATCACATGGGAAGCATCCTCCTTTTTCACTCCTCAGATCCCTGGCACTGTTATTCCTACATTTAGCAGTCACTTCTCCCCATCCCTCACCAAAAGCACTCCACATCAAACACATCCAACTTCACATCTCCAACTTGCCAACTGGCAGGAGAAAAAGCAACTTTTTTCCCCCTTTCTTTTTTCTGGTCCTTAGTCATTCCTGGCCTCTGGCCAGCTGGTGTCTTCATTTATTGTAATGAATTTGTGTCATTAATGTGCTGGATATGCCCAGCAATCGCAAAGCAGTACATTAGTACAGGAGCTATTGCTCTGGATGCCGGGGTTTTATTGCCACAGCTGATTTACAGGCTGATAAGCAACTCTGCAGCCGTCCTTGAGGCCGGGGAAGGACAGGTAGTGTGGCACTGTGGCAGCCCAGGGAAAGTGTGAGGTTTCCCAGGCCTCTCACAGCTGGGGGTGGGCTTGGTGAGCCCCTCTTCCCTCTTTAAAAACGTGTGAGTGCTCAGCGATGCCAGAGGAACAAAGCCTGGGTGGGGATATCTCCAGCACTTGGAAAAGGAGATTAAATGCCATCACAATCCTGGAGGTTTGGGAGCTTCTGTGTGACTCGTTCATCACAGAGCTGTGTCACCACTTTATGGCAAAGATAGGATAAAGGCAGGCATTATGTGGTGTTAACATTTAACAGCCATAACTTCGCTTCCAAAAGACTTTGCAGGTCAAGTCACAGTGAGTTGGTTCTTTCTGTGCTGCAGGGCAAGGGTGTTTGCAGAAAAGATAAGAGTGCTGAGCAGGCAGACTGACAGACCTGTCTGTCTGTCAGCTCCAGAGGAGCTTCAAATGCAACCTTTAAAAAAGTATTCAAAGGGAAGAACGAAATAGGAGCAGCACAGACAACACATCTGACTGTAAAAAATAAGCAGGAATCCCCCTCCTGGGACTGATCCTGTGCCCAAAGGACTTGGTGCTGATGCTCTGGGCAGTTTTGGTGGGGCAGGGTCAGGCCTGAGGGTGAGAGACACCAGAGACCTGGGCAAGGTCAGAGCACGTGTTCAGATCCACCTTTGAGTGAATTGCAAGAGTGAACTGTTGTTTCCCAGGAAATATTTTCCCTGTGGCACTCACAGCTACAAGGTACGACCAAAACCAGCGTGAGACAAAATCAGAGGGTCCTTTACAGGGGTAACTTGAGCAGCCAGTGTTGTAAAAGAGGGATGATTTAGCACCACAGCCTTTTTGGTGCTGGATCCTCTTGCTTTGGACCGTGGACCAAAGTTTCATTCCTGGGGAGGAAGGAGGAAAATTCCCTGTGGCTGGAGCAGGGAAAGGAGGATGTTATTGCTGTAACCACCCAGTCCTGCCTCTCCTTCCTCGGGAGCAGCTGCTGCAGGGCATGGCTGGGATGAGCTATTGATCCAGGGGAGCTCTGTCCTCTCCCATCTGGCCACCTGGAAAGCAGGAGGGATGATCCCCCCGTATTTCACAAGCCCTGAGAAAATGGAGTGGGCAGTCCAGGGACCTCCAGACTGTCCCTCCCCTTCTTAATTAGGACTGTCAGCTTGACTTGCATTTTAGGTGATTAATTCTCCTGCTGATGGGGTGGGGTATCAGCTTCTCCAGCTCCTGCCACCTCTCTGTTTGTTTGTACCTGCACTCAAGACTCACACACCAGAAAGCCTTTGGTGAGTGCCCAGGAAAATCATCAATAGCATTATTTCAGCAACATATCCAATAGATTTGGGCCAGAAGTGGACTCAGCTGCTGAAAACCTATTAGCAGCAGCTCAGATTTCCTGTGTAGCAGCAAGTTAGGGGGCAAGCACTTCACCACTGCCCCCAGCTCGTGGTTAATTACTGTTTGTAGAGTTACTGTCTGCATTTCTGCTTGACAAAACGCTCATAAAGGCAAAAATGAAGTGCTTGCAGGTTTGGGATGGATGACACCTGGTCCCCCTGCCCTTCCTCCCCCACTGGGTGCCAAAAAACCTGCCAAGTACCCTGGAAGAGCCGAGCTAAGGGGGACTCCAATCCCACAGTGACCCACAGCAGCCATCCCAAGCTGTGACCCCATAACTCCACGTGTCCCTGCCTGCATTCCAGGACAGCTGCTGGTGCTGCCAGGGACACAAAACTCCTGGATCTACCTGCTGGAGGAAATTCAGAGCTCATGTGGCAGGAAACAGGTCTTTTCTAGCCCTGAATATTTTCCCCTCCTAAAGGCTGTGGTGCAACATCCTCCTTGGACCGGTCCAGACTGTTGGGAAGATCACACCAATGCAGGGAAGGAGCAGAGCCTGAGCTAGTGGGGACTGGAGGTGTGAGATGGGCTAGGAGCCCAGGAGGACACGGTTGGAGGGGGAATATGAGCAGTGCTTGAAGTTCAATAGCTGTTTGCTGCCTGCTCTGATGATAAAATCTCTGGGGAACATCAAATAACTTGATCCTGCATTGGGTTCAGAGCAAGTGAAGGGGAAAAGTAGGAAAAGCAAGAGGGGAAAAGAGGCTGGTGGCAGGTGTCTGTGTTTCTATGAATTCCCATCTCTTCAGGGTGGTCCTGAGGGTGGGAGGCATGATTTTGGGCAGACTAATTTCTGAGTATCCATCCCTGAGACCCTGCAGTGTCAGGACCCCAGGATCCAACTCATGACTGGGGAAGTCTGAAAAGCTCCAGCAGAGCAATGTGCAAGGAGAAGCTGGGAATGGGTGTAAAGGGGGTGTCCAACCCTGGGATTTGGCCCCCAGCCCATCTCTGCAGCCCCAGCTGATGGTTTGAGGGCCATGACCTGTGCTGAGGATCCACTGCTGATCCTCCCAGGGGTTGTGACCCGAAGGCTGAGAGCGACTCATGCACAGATTTATGTCTTGTTCATCACAGAATGGAGCAATGGGGGTAATGAAACCCCTGCTCTGCATTCACCAGGGGCTGAGGCAGCAGGGGCTGGGCCTTGGCTTCTCCCAGGGTGGGCAGAAGGGGTGATGTGTGATGGATTCAGTCGCTCCCTCCAGAATTCCAGAGGGAATTCTAATCCTGGCTGAATTCAGTTACTTCCTTCAAAAAAAAAAGGGGACCAGGCAGGACCCAGTGCTCATCTGAGTTTTGGGTTTGCTACTGGCCCAGGCCCAGCTTTGTGGTTGTGAATGGACCCACAGCAGCACAGGGATGACGAGGGGTATGTTCTCCAAAAGTGTGTGTCCCTCAGATGCTGAGTGTTGCCTCGTGGCAGGAAGAATCCCAATATATTTCCCTCTTGAGCACTAAAGCTTCAGGTTTAAATCATTGCTAGGTACAGCCTGCATATTTTGGATTTTTTCTCCACTGTCAGTTCCTGGCTTCTTTTCATTAAAGATCAGGAATAAGAAGGCAGGAAGAAGAAGGAGAGATGTCTACACCCTCCCTGGTCCTCTGAACTGTTATTTCCATGGATATTGGTTGCATGGAGACCTCACAGCACCTTCCAGTACCCATAGGAAGCCAAAGAAGGACTTTTTATCAGGAGCTGTAGTGACAGGACAAGGAGTAAAGGGTTCAGTCTCAAAAAGGGGAAATTCAGGTTGGATATTAGGAAGAACTTCTTTCCTGTGAGGGTGGGGAGGCCCTGGCACAGGTTGCCCAGAGAAGCTGTGGCTGCCTCATCCCTGGAAGTGTCCAAGGCCAGGTTGGACGGGGCTTGGAGCAACCTGGGCTGGTGGAAGGTGTCCCTGCCCATGGCAGGGGGTGGAATGGGATGAGCTTTAAGGTCCCTTCCAACCCAAACCATTCCATGATTCCATGATTCTATAACACTGAGAAAGGTTTTTGCATGAAAAAACCTGCAGGAGAAAGACACTAAAGAGACTCAGATGTTTCTGAGCCACTGCCACGTGCAACCCTTTTGAAAGTGTGACTTTGTGATTCATTCCCAGCTAAAATTAGACCCTGGCTCTTGATTTTTGCTTCAGGAGGACAGAATGACAGGCAAAGATCTCCTGCTACAGCACAAAGATGCAGCTCCAAGAGCTCTCCAATACCAGCCTTGCAGCTCAAGGTTTTAATGGAATACAGTTTTCCTATAATAATACCCCTTTCCTGAGGATGCCACCTCCGTTCCTTGTTGTCCAGCAGGACCGTGGGCTTGAAGAGTGGAATTTAAAATGTGAGAACAAGTGCAGATGTTTGGGAAAAATCAAATTTAAAAATTATTTATCTGTTTAAAAAAAACAAAATGTGTTGGTGTTTTTTTTAATGTTAATATCTATTTAAAAATAGGCATTTATTTAAAAATAGATTTGAAAAATATTTTAAATAGATTTAAATTAAATAATATTTAAATAAAAATTAATAGATTAAAAATTGTTTTAAAAATCTCTTTAAAAAGATATATTTATTTGTTTTAAACTGTGAAGGAAGATACAACCAGAATCAGCTAGACTCCTAAGCACTGCTAAGATTCTGTCTTCAACTATTTAAAAATATCTTCCAGAAGAGAGGTGGCTTTAACTTTTGTGGGAAAAGCAATTCTGAGGAAGCAGCTGAGCTGCTCCCAGGAGCCTCACTGGCATCTTCCCCGTCCTCTGGGTTCGGTGCCCACCTGCACAGGGCACACTTTGACATATCAGCTCCACCCAGTCACCTGTCCCAGGGGAAACTGGAGTTAAAAACAGGTGTGAGATTTGTATCCAGAGCTCTGTCATGGAGTGACAGGGAAGGGAATCCCAGAATCCCAGAAAGTGCTGTCTTGGAAGGGATCCACAGGGATCATCGAGTCCAACCCTCAGCCCTGCCCAGCCCCATCCCCAAGAGTCACCCCCTGTGCCCCAGAGGATCATCCAAACCCTCCTGCAGCTCTGGCAGCCTTGGGGCTGTGCCCACTGCCCTGGGGAGCCTGTTCAGTGCCCAACCAGCCTCTGGGGGAAGAACCTTTTGCTGAGATCCACCCTGAGCCTGCCCTGACACAGCTCCAGCCATTCCCTGGGGGCTGTCCCTGCTCCCCCCAGAGCAGAGCTCAGTCCTGCCCCTCCTCTCCATTTCACCCCCTGGGTGTGAATTTGTTTGCTGCAGGGTTTTCCCCAGCAGCAGGAGGAGGAGGATGAGGAGGAGCATCCACAGGGTGAGATCCAGCCTGTGTGTCACAGGGAATGAACAGCTCCAACAGGCTGCAGGAACCTCCAGGTGACACATCCTTGGGGAACTCGTGCCAGGGGACCAGGCTGAGGTTCACCTGTTCCATTCCAGCTGAAGGAGCTGACGCCCAGCGTGCCCAGGGGATGTTCCTGGGAAGGGCAGTGAGCTCCAAAACCTTCACACACCGGTTCTTGGACACTGAAACAAGAAACATCCCATCAGCACTTCAGTCTTTATTTCTCTTTAACCTCCCACCCCTGTGCTGGAGGGGCAATTAAGCCCTGTTCCCATGGGAGCAGGGGGAGAGGGGAAGGAGAGGGGCACTGGAAGCAGAAAAGCTTCCCCCCCCCCGTGTCATTAGTATAAATTGTGTTTGTGCAAGTTCTATTTTACGGCAGGTGTGTCAATTAATGTGTGAAATTTAATAACCCAATTGAGCTTCCCTCGCTCAAAGCTAAATTGAAATCTGTTGCCTGTTTGGGAGAGGGAAGGGGCTGTCACGGGTGGGAGGCTGAGCTGGAGGGTCAGGTCAGGGTGTTTTTCACGTCCATCAAAACAAAGGGAGTGGTTTTGTCATCCTTGGCCAGGAGATAAATCCCAGCTTTGCTTGGACAGGGCAGATGAGCTGATTTTTTAAATTTATTTTTATTTTAAGTAGCAACTTTATTGTGAGAGAAATCTTGGGAGGGAGAAAGGGAATATTATTTATTTGATTGCATGTAGTTATGCTTCTATTGGGGGTAGATTTCACCACTGATGAGAGCAGATGCTGAGCAATCCCAGCTCCCAACAGCTGGAGCCTTGTCACAAGGAGAAGGAGGAGGAAGAGGAGGAGAAGGAGAAGGCAACACACCTCACCAGCACCCTGTCCTGTGGCAAGGCAAGGGGTGTGATGGGTGTCTGCCCAAAATGGCCCCAGGGCACAAGCACCAAAGCTGAAACTCAGAGAGTTTAGAATAGTAGGACCAGTGTTGAGAGCACAAAGTGATCAGACTCTGCCTGAGGAGCTGTAAAAACTCCTAAACAGGGAGCTCAAAGTATGGATGTCGCTGGGTCATTTCACTTGTTTCAGAGTTTAGGATGGTTGGTGGTGTTTATTTGCTGGTCCTACCCTGCATGTGCTGTTTGTCTCCACCACTGAGGTATAAATATGTTCAATAAACCCATGAAAATCAGTGCTTTCATCTGAAAGCAAAGCTCCAGGAACTGGGGACTGAAGGCAAAGAGCAAAATTATGGGACTTATGAAAGCTCATCCCAGACTTTTATCCTCAGTCCTATAGTGATGTTTTGTGGGGCTTTTTTGAAAAATCCCCTGTCCCAGAATGCCAGCATCGATCCCCTCTCACTGGCAGGGGATTCCCCAGGAATCACAGCTTTGTTTTGTGCAGCTCACTGCTCTCCCCCTTCCTGCACCTCCACGTTACTCCTGCCCAACAGCAACACGTGGATGGATGCACTTCTCCTCTCCATATCCCAGGGAGCAACATCTGGCTGTGAAAGGGTCCCTCTCCAATCCCATGCCTGTTTTTCCAAGATCTCCTCCCCCTCACTGGCAGATACTCCCCAACCAGGCTGCACTTCCAACCTCTTACAGGTTTCTGGTCTCAAAGCTCTCCAAAGAGACCCATTTTCCAGGAGACAGATTCCAGGACTGCTGGGCCTTCCTGGAGGGAGGCAACACAAAGGACCATTCTGTGGGAGCATCTTCTCACCAAGCTCTGCTGCCAACAAGCAGTGAGATGGAAGCAGCAAAGGAATGTTTCCAAAGTTGCTTTCAGGGACACTCCCGTGGGGTGAAACGTTCGGGAATCAGGTCATGCCATTCCCTGAAATGCACGGGTAAAGTGCTGGATATTTAATGAAATAAAGATGTAATTAGCTTCAGCTTTTGAATGCTTTGGGAAACAGCATCACCCTGGTTGGAAGGGAATTCTTAACCAAGATTGAGTTACCACGCTGAGCAACCCACTGCAGAGATACAATCTGAGGAGGGAACCTGACCCTGCCAGCATTTCCTCTGCAGTGTGTTTGCATTGGATCAGCATCTAATCTGGAGCACACATCTACAGTGCCCTGTGTCCCAGACCCCCAAAAAAAGCAAGCTGAGTGGCTTCACTGAATGCTGAAAGAGAAAAAATTTACTCCAGGAAGGAAATTTTAAGGTTATAATCTGCAGGGTCCAGAGTGTGTTTGCAGAAATGTTAAGAGGTCTCCCAAGCCTTCCAGAAACCTTAAGAAGAAAGATAAAATGCTGCATTGCAAAGGGAAAAGAGATCAAACATAAGATTTGGGCTGCCAATGACCCCAAACATTTTTCAGTGAACAGTAAAACACCATGAAGGAATTCAGCCTCAGCCACCAGCGCTGCCCGAGGTATCCCGGGACACCAAATCCACTCGGGATCTTTGAACCACCCAGCTACTTACCCCAGTTCCTTATCTTTTCACCACCTAGGCTCGATTTCCAGAGGAAGGGGATTAAATATTCTAACAGGATACTGCGGAGCCTGGTGAGAATTTAGTGGGAGATGCAGAAGAGATGCCCACAGCCCGAGGTCATGTCCCCGGCTGGGAGCTGAAAGCACGACTATAAACTACAAAGATGTGCTTTAAGACACCCAAAATCAGCAAAAATTTTATGCTGCGCAGCAATTAGAGCCAGTAACTCATTGCACTGTCCATTTCCCAAATCTTCTACCCTTCCAGCAAATAAAGCATGCAATTAAACAGTTGAAAAACATGAATATGAAACATAAAAGAAATACAATTTGTGTTTTGTAGGCACAGGGAGGGAAGAGCTTGAAGCCCTTCACTGGACAACCCTAAATTTAACCCTACTTCAAGATATTACAAGGTAGACTCTGTTACCTGGTCATCCAAGGAGGACCTGGAGGATTTACAGCCCTGCCAGCTGGACAGGACTCATCTCCATTTAAGAGTCAAAATTTGCCTCTCAAAGAGCCTCCAGGCTCCTACTGCAGAAATACAATTCAACACTGTGAGAACAGGACAGTCTTCTGTGAGGAGAAGAATGTTGGCAAAAAATAGTGCTTTCCAAAGAAATATTTGGTTCTTTTTCAAGAGAGAAGGTGACAGGAAAAGTTTTCAGGGATAAAAAAAAAGAAAAAAAAAGGTCTTCAGCTTGTGTTATTCAAAAATAATACCCAGGAGTCAAGGGGAATGACAGTAAAAGTGAGGAAAATGGAGAGAAGTGGGGAAGGCAGCATGAGACTCTGAGGGAATCCAAGGCAGGGAGAGGTCAGTGCTCAGCCTTGTGAGAGACTGCAATTACCTGTTGGAAAACGAGGAATTTTTAGGGTATTTCACTGAGAGCTCCCCAGTGTGGGGAAGCACTGAACTTCCCCCAAACCCCAAGGTGAAACCGTTCCTTTCACACCAGCAGAGCACAGACTCCCCAGAAACACCACCTCCTTCTCCCCTTCCCCTCTCCATCCCACTTAATATCCCCGTTCTCAGGTTTGCCTGATGTGCCGTTTATGACAGGAATAACCTGCCTTGGCACTGACGCTTGGATTTCACTTACGGTTCATCGCGTTATTAATGACAAGATCAATAGAGCCGAAGCCGCAAGGAGAGCTCTCCCCATCCATCCCCCTCCCGCCCCTCCCTTCCCCGGCCACGCTTTTAATGCTCCATCTCTCCTCAAGGGTGTTTGCTCAGCCCTGGAAGGAGATTCTCCCACTGCCAGGGACGGCTCATTCCATCCCCGACAGCCCCTGGCAGATTCGTCCCGAGCCTTGGAACCTGAGTGATAAGGATCAGGAGCCGGATAACCCACGGATTCCCTCTAATCACAGCCCCTGCCGTGGCCTTGCTGAACTCCCCCACTGCAGTGAGGTGCTCAGGCTGGCAGACAAGGCTGATTCACATCAGCAAAGTGATATCTATCTACCCATAACAGACCTGTTATTGCCTCAAACCGCTCCGACCTGCCCAGTTAAAAACCCCTCGTGAAAGCAAAAAAAAAAAAAAAAAAAAAAGAGGGACTTTGGATGTATTTCATGGCAAATTAGCTTTTAACGTCTTCTCTCCCTCCTTGTATTAAGATCACACTCCCAGCTGACACTTCCAGTGATGTCTGTGCTCCTCACCAGCTGCCCCAGGGCGGTGCTGGGGAAGGGCTGGCAGCTCCCCTCGGTGCTGGAAGGGATTTAGGATAATCTGGAGAGGTGAATTGCCCTCTCCTTTTGCTCATCTGCCCTGGTTGACTCTGGAGGAAGCCCAGGCAAGGTGACATTAGTTCATGGGATGAACCCTACCCCAAGGACAATTTTCTACCCCAAAGAAGGCAAAGGCACCCAAAGTCAAACTAAATTTCTCTTGTCTGGTGATCACAGAATCCCAGAATGGTTTGGGTTGGGAGGGACCTTAAACCAATCTCATTCCTACCCCCTACCATGGGCAGGGACACCTTCCACCAGCCCAGGTTGCTCCAAGCCCTGTCCAACCTGGCCTTGGACACTTCCAGGGATGGGGCAGCCACAGCTTCTCTGGGCAACCTGTGCCAGGGCCTGCCCACCCTCACAGTGGGTTGATCCTGAAATCCTTTGGCTTTGCTCCTACTGGATCCCCAGTGCAAGTCAATGAAGGGAAAAATGAACCCTAAATGACTCAAACCCTGGAAATGAACCCAGCCCTACACAGTGCAGCCCCCCTGCCCCCAGCAGAGGTGAGGGACTCCCTGCAGCAAGTTCTCATTAAATTTGGTGTAATTTCTATCCTGGAAATGTGGTCCTGCAGAGGTCTGGTCATGTTGAAAGGACACAGTGTTGGTTTAAAGCACGTGGAGTGTTTCAGTGGCTCACAGACCTCAGCACTGAGCCTCGACCAGGACTCATCTGAAGGCAGACAAGGCTCCACTTTGGCACAGCCTTTCAGTTATTTTTCCCTGAAGGAAACATCTCACAAGTGCAGGGCAATGGGAAACAAAATCTTTATCATCCAGGGACATGCATATTTATATGAATTTTTTTTGTTCAGTCCTGATCTTTTCTATTTATCAATTTCTTCTAGATCTGTACCTTAACAGAGCCAAAACCTGTGGTATCAAAATGCAGCCAAGCCATTCCAGAAAAATACCTTCACTACAGAACACAAACCTCCCATTATAGAGGCTGTGTGTGTGCACTGATTGATCCCCAAACTGGCATTTCAATTTATTTCCCACTGGAGGACTCATTCATTATGGAGAAATAAGACCATTAAATGCATGATAAAGCACATGCATCAATAGATGAGGCTGGTGGTTACTTTACTGTACCTATCTAAACAATAGCTGCTAAATAAATCTATTTGTGATCACACAGGACCTTTTAAGATGAATAAGGAAGCAGCAATTATTAAACAGAGATAAGGGAAAAAAGGATTGCTTGCCAGCCCAGTGCACACACACACACACATTTTGCTGTGCAGCTGGGACTGCACAGGGGGGTCAGATGCTCAGATTTTGAACAAACTGCACCCCACATATTTATAATTTTTTCCCCATCTGCAATGGATGAAGGGAAAGCAACAAAACACCTGAGCATGTCCCTGGTAGAAGAGGGATCCTTAAACCATGGCCTTTCTCACTTGCTCAGCGACGCTCTGGCCTCTCCTCACCTTCTGCAGCCACTTTCCCTTCCCTGAGATGTCTTGCAGGATCTCCCTCCCATTCTTTGCCCCTCAAGTCCTGCTGCTCCTTGGTGTTATTACTTCACCTTCTCGCTTTGGGAAGGTCCTGGAGGCCACTCTTACTGGCCTTGGCTCACCATCTTGTACCTTGGTGCACAATCATCTGCCTTGCCAGGTTTCACCCTTCATCCTCACTCACCCAAAGACACAACAGCTGCAATAAAAGCAGTAGCTGTGGCTGTGGTTGGCACTGGGGAGGAGAGATGAGGGTGGAGCAGCTGGATGGGAGCACAAACAGTGCCCTCAGCCCCTGCTGGTAAAGATTCCCTGCTTTCCCATCAGTTCTGGGGAGCTGAGGTTTGGCACCAAGGAAATTTATCCCACTGGTGATATAAAGTTCCTGCTTCCATTCATTCTTTTGATTGTCCTTCCAAAGTTTGAGAAAATTAAACAAAAGCCTAAATACCACCCCAAATCCTGGAGATGAAGGGTTTCCTGAGATCTTCCTGAGAGTCACAGAGGCTTCAGATGAAACATCTACCACTGGAGAAGCTAAAAATTTATTTTCCACGTTTGATCACAGTTGCTTTTCCTGATCAGATCTAATTTTTACCTTGCTGGACAGTCCAGTTGTTAGTGCTCATCACTGGGTGACACTGGAGAATCTGGGAAAACTCATGAGGTGCTCAGCAGTGTCTGCTCCACCAGGGACACAGGGCAGGCAGCAGTGGCAGAGACAGGCAAGGCAAGGAGAAGGGAGGAGGAAGAAATGAACATTTCCAAAATCAAGAGATACAAGTTCATAAAGACCCTGACAGTGGAACATCAGAAGCACCCATGGCCAAAGTTGATTTTCTTTGAACCAAATCAAACAAGTCTGATCCTTTCTGTGCCTGATTTTGAGGACACTGGACAGTCCCACAACTGCTGGAGTAATCCCATTAAAAAAATACGGTTGGAATTTATTTCTTTTCTTTTAAAATAAAACAAGGTGTTCAGCAAAACCCCACCAAACCCAACCAACAAACACCCAAGCAAAGCAAGCAGCTCAGTCTCCCTTTGGCCACCTTCTTAGACCTCCAAGAAACCAACGTCAGGCTAAACAGATGAGACATAACTCAGCAGATTTTCCTGAGCTCTAATTGAATTATAAAACATGACTTTACAGCTGCATGTTCCAAATCCCACATATTCCCTCCCTGGCAGACAGTGATTCAGGGGTGCAGCAGGGCACGGTGAGCTCATGGTTGGTGGGCTATGGACCTTCCAGGGGCTGCTCCAGGCTCAGAGAGCATCTCAGACGTGCAGGTTGGTGCTGCTGGTGCCTGAGGACAAAGTGCAGAGACACCACCAAGTGCCCTGAGGTGCTGATGTCAGTGAAACAGAGGGGGGAACTCGTGACACAGGAACGGCCACTCCGGGTCCCCATCCTGAGATAAATCAGTTATCTGCTTTTTCTCACTGTGCAGGCTCATGGAGCAGCTGCCTGCAGGGGAAATTTACTGGACAATTAAAAGTGCTGACTTTCAAGCAGTGCTCTCGAGGTGGAGTCGAAAATTATTGGGTGTGAAATGCAAATAGATTTAACAGTTTTACTGCTATTTATGTGACAGTTCCCCATTCCCAGCTATTTGCCTCCCTCCTTTTTTTTTTTTTTTTTTTTTTCTCTGATTCTAAACTTTTGCAGGTTTTAACAGTCTCAGACACAGGCAGTAAAAACTCAATCATGTTCCAAAGCTGAACAGACCCAGATCAGTGGCGTGTGCTCTGAGGGAGGGAGGGGGAGAGTAAATTCTCTCCCAACCCCCTAACAAAATATTAATTTAGAATTAAGCTGGTAATTACCTTCAGCTTCGGGTCTGCCCCACAATCCTCTGGGGTGGATCTCACTCAATAAGCTTTTGGCCAGAACCCAACAAACCTCCTACTTCAATAATCACAAATTGACCAAAACAGTTGCTCTCCAGCTCTAAGAAAACCTTCCCTGAGGAGGGGTGTGGGGAACCCCCAGCGTGGCAGTGGGTCAGGCTCCAGAGAAATCTTGTTCCCATGGGCGTTCCCACGGAGAACCCATTTTCCCTGGTGCTCCCCTGGGGTTCAGTGTGATCTATCAGAGCTAGGATGGAGTTTTTTTATGAGGTTTAATTCCCTGCTGCTACATTACATTAATGACCAAAACAGTCCATGGCTTAATTAAAGATTAACTGTTAAGATCAGTAAAGCAAGATAGTCTCAGGTTGGCCAGGCAGGGCCCTGGAGGAAACGTGAAGGGATGAAAAACAGTGGGAGAAGCAAAGTGAAGCAACCCCTCCAGAGCCTCCAGCACTGAGAATGAGGAGTTTCATGACTTTTGGCTCATGTGACTTCTTAATCAAGGGCAAGTATCTGTTATTCCTGCCTAACTCCTCCTGGATCTCACTTCAAAAAAAAGGTGCCACTGAAATGATTGTTACAGAGAGGGATTTTTGTGCTACTTGTAATGGGCCTGTTGTATCCTTCTGGTATCTGGTGCTGCAAGATTTACCACTGCTGGGGAGAGAGATATTTGCTCCTCAGACACTTTAGGCTGTTGTGTGAGGTCCATTGTACCAAAACAACTCTATCTCAACCTCATTTGGAGCCAAACCTGCACATTTGTTGTTTATTTTACTATTTCTGTGCTCGTGACCTTCATTATCTTTCATGAAGGGGAGCAACAACCTCCCTTACCAGACTCCTCCATCCCTGTGTTTTCTGTGAAATAATATTTGCTACTGCTAAAAATTCCCACAGCTGAACTCCCATATCATGTTTGTGGAGCAGTAGCTGCTGTTACCATGTCCAGGCAGGCACATCCATCCCTCCATCCACTTGTCCACCTGTCGTGTCACCACTGTGCCCTTGGTTCTGCATGATTAGCTCTGATGAACAGATTCACCTACGTCAGACTCTGCCCAAATCTCAGCCCTGTGCCTCCCTCTCTGTGGAGAACTGTGCTCACTTTTTGCTGGATTTCTTTCCCATCTCTCTTTGAATGCAGTTCTGCTGAGAGAGGTTTGACCAAAAAGTGCCGAATTAAAACCATAACTTTGGTTTATTTTGATATAGTCTCGCAAGGGGCTCCCTTACCACCATCCCTCCCCTGCCCTGGATGTCCCCCAGCTATGCTGAGGACACAAAATGCTTTTTAAAGGTATCACAACACACCTGAACCAAAAGAAAAGTGCAAGAAACACACCATGTCTGTCTCTCTTCACAGTTGTGTTGAGGTGCCTGTGATCCCACAGGGTCCCACAGGTTGCTGGGGATCAACACCACGGTCTGGGACTGGGGTTGAGCAGAGAACTGAGGGACTGGCACAACCCTCAGTAGGTCTCTCTCCTCCTCTTCCAACTCCCCCCTGAGTTATCTGAACCACAACTCCCTGTTTGCAGCTCCAGTTGCAGAATCTATTCAGCTTTTCCTCCATTTCTCCCACAGAAATTAAAGCTGATGTGGGGAAAGCAGAGCAGTGCCTTGAATGTGAATGGCTTTCCCTCCACCCTCCCATTACAGAGCTCATGCTCCTGTAACTCACCCATCAAGAAACTCCCCCCCCAAAAAACCCTTCCCTGCAATCCAATAAATAATAATAATAACTATCCTACCAACTCATATTTCTGCAAGCTGGCACTGATTTATTCTTTTGGCTCCTGCATCTGAACTAACTGAAAATATTCAATGGGGTAATGAAAAAATCTCACTCTTAATTCTGAACTGAAGTTTGCCAACCTGGAAGATCTTTAATAATGATTTTCTGTTGAACATACACTTGTTGGGTCTCCACTTGGCAGCCACATTTTGATTAAATCTCTCTCTATCTGTATATCATATATGCAAATGTAATTATAATCACTCGTGGGGGTGAACAGTACAAATTTGGGGACTCACTAAATAGCTTTGACTTGGAAGAAATTGTTCTCCTGATAAAAATACACAGGACAGTTCAGTGAAAAATGTGCCAAGGGGGTTTTGCTCCTGGTGCAGGGCAGAGCAGGGGTGCTCACAAACACTTTTATCATCATTTTATCTGGGATTTCCCAGCTGGAAATGTCTGTGCCTGCCCCGTGCAGCTTCCAGGCAATGAGTCTGAGCCCTCCAAGCAGCAGCACAACCACAGCTCCACCTCTGTATGGATGGGGGTGCCTCCAGCCCTGGGGAACAGCTCAGGAGGGACATGGAGCTGCTGGAGAGAGTCCAGAGGAGGCACCAAGATGATCAGAGGGATGGAGCAGCTCTGCTGGGAGGAAAGGGGAGCTCTGTGCAGCTCCACAGCCAAGTGCCTTCGTCTCATGCTCCATAGGTGAGACCCTGGGCATCCATCATCAAATGCTGGACAGGACATGGTGGACACTTCAAGGGTGGGTCCATCTGAGCTGGGATTTGGTGAGAATTGTGTCAACAATGGAGCAGGCAGGGCTAAGAGCAGTGCTCTTGTTTTCGAGTGCACTCTCAGCTGCTGCTTGAGCAGGGACAATGGGGGCTGTTTGCTGTAATGGGATAACCCCAGATCTACTGTGGGACATCCCACACTGGGCTGCACTTCCCAAAGAGCCTCAAAAAGTGGGGGGTGAGGGAGGTGGTGGAAACTGCAGGATGGTCAGCACACATACATGCCAAGTCTGGAGCTCCTCCTGGCCCCCCATGGTACCCCAGGCTTCATTCCATGGGTTCTTGTAGTGGAACAAAGCCAGTGCAAATGAGAAGAGAGCTGTGCTCCTCATAAATACACATATACACAAGCATATGTATATAAATACATCTATATCTGTATATTATTATTTTGCTGTGAAACAGTGGTCTTTAATTCCTTTCCTGTGTTCCTGAGCTTCCCATTTCAGCAAGTCTAGATTGTAACACATCCCATATTGGCTTCTTGGGGGAAAGAAAATAAAGGTCTTTATCCTTTCCTGTTTTGCTTTTCCCAGGAAGAGCCACTTGAAAATATAAAATCATGTTTGGATTGCATGAGATTTTCTATTAACCAGAACAAATTAATACAAACTTCAGGTCATGGTCCAAATAGGGTAGAAAGTAAAAGAAAGGAAAGCCAGAGCAGAGCTAAAGTGTTGCCTGGGGCATGGGATTTTATAGCTGCTGAAATGTCCAAAGTCTGAGTCTGGGGTGGGGACAGACACAATTCACAATGAGCTTGTGGACTCAGAGGGGATTTCTAGATGGGATTTCATGGTGAATGGGGGATATGGCTGGACCAACAGACAGGAAGTGTTTTAACCAAGAAAACACAAATAGAGTTTTGGGGAAGAAATTAAGGGCACGGGGTGAGGAAAGCAAGGAAATGACACATAAAGCTGTGTTTGATTTTTCCTGGGTCAGCAGAGGAAGAAGTTCAGGGGCCACCTGCTCTCCCACCTGAGGTATGGGCTGTGCTGCAGCAGAGAAAACCCACAGCAAATCAGATACCTCTGACCTGTGTGTTTAGTAAGTTTAGGTCATAAAATATAGAATGGTTTGGGTTGGAAGGGACCTTAAAGACCACTCAGTTCCACCCCATTCCACCAGCCCAGGTTGCTCCAAGCCCCGTCCAACCTGGCCTTGGACACTTCCAGGGATCAGGGGCAGCCACAGCTTCTCTGGGCAACCTGTGCCAGGGCCTGCCCACCCTCACAGGGAAGATCACGTGAGATCAAGCTCAAGCAAAACTACACGAGGTTCTCCAAAGAAAACAACTCAGATGTGGTCAGCACTGAGTCAACTTCTCAAACGTGGCCACTGGACCAAACAAAGCCTGGCCCCCACATCTGCAGTGGAACAGCTGGCACCCAGGCAGGAGTGGGAGGGGGAGTAGGGGGGTAAAGCCTCTTCCATGAGGTCATTTCATTTCAACAGATCTCATTTGCAAAGATTTTGTTTCAAATGTCACGTTGATTCATTTCATTTTGACTTTTATATTAAAGCACTAATTGTATTATATATAAATGTTGACATTCTATTAATGTATTAATGCATTAATACTGTGGGGTAATGTAGCAGTCAGAGCAGAATGAATGGGAATGGCAGTGCTGATGTGTGAGCCCTGTGGAAACTGAAACTTCTCATGGCCCCAGCCATTTTCAGCATTTCTTTCCTCCTCCTATTTCCTCTGTTCCTCCCATGTTGGATCAGCCCAAACTGTCTCAGGGAGAGCTGCAAGGAATAAAATGCTTGTAGGTTGTACAGGTTCCCACACGTCCTCCCGTGTCGTGGTTTGTGACAGGACTTTGCTGCAGTAAAGTCCCCTCTAACACTCATCCTTTGTGAGCATCTAGAGCTGGTTTGAAAGAGGTCCCTTCCATCACATGGAAAATATGGTCACATTTTTCCTAAATTTTTAAACAGAATTAAAAAGAAAAAAAAAAATCTTTGTGCCTCTTGGTTTTTCGAAAACAAAACCTTTTTTTTTTTTTTTTTTTTTTCCAGCTGAATGCTTAAAATCTGTTGCCAAAACCCCAAACCTTTTGGATATTTTGTCCAAAAATAAAAACCAAACACAACCATTGGGTTTTGAGTTATTCTTTTGGCAAGAAAGCAACATTTTGAGGCGAGCAGATGCTTTCTGTCGGAAAATGCCATCTTGTCAAAAGCACAGTCTCTTCCTTCTTAAAGGACATTCATGCCAGAAAGTTTTCCATCAGCTCTGTGAGCATCCCTCATCCTCTTCCAGGGAGGGGGATACGGTGACTGCTTTAAACAAAATGAGCTTTCCAAGAATAGTCAGTGAGGGATCAGGAATTTCTGATCATATCAGGGCTTGGTCCACGGGATTAGGAAAGGAGCCAGTCTTATATTCCAAAGCAAGGATCCACCTATAGCATGGCATGCTGTTAATAAAGTGACTCCACACTTGAATGCAGTTCCTCTGTTGTATAAATATATATTTATATATATATATAAATATATATTTCCTCGGCGGGACATTGTGGTTCCTTTGAGGAGCTGGAAGACATCAGAGCGTCACGTTCCAAGCTTGGCATTGAGCAAGAAGCCACCAGAATTAAATCAAAGTGCTTCTTCCTGGCAGGCAGAGCAAGTGTAATGAAAATTCCAGCCTTGATCCTGTGCCAGGGGTAGGCAGCAAATTGAGTGCATGCCTACCACTCCCAAAGCCAGTCCCTCAGCCTTGCCCGGGATGCCAACGAGCAGAAGTACAAAAGATGAAAACAGGCTGCCAGACACAGCAAACCAAAGTGCTGCCTTCATTAAGAGGAGTTTATTACTCTCTTCCAGCTCCACCCAGGAGCAAGTCCATCCTGCTCCATCATGTTGGGACTAATGAAGGGAGGTTGCGGTGCCTCCTTCGATTTTAGGCAACAGCTGGAGATGTCTCCTCCAGCCAGCAGGACCTGCCCTGATCACCCCCACCAAACTATGCACATTCTTTCCTTCTGCAAGGTACAAGGTCTCCATCATTTAAAGGCAAAATCCAATGGGGCTGGATGCAGAACCGAGGAGAAACATCACTGGGAGCAGAGGAGACCGAGTTTGGAGAGGAAGCAGGTTCACAAAGCTTTGTCTCAGTCACACAGATCTGAGTAATATCAATTATTAAGGTGAGGGAAGCTGCTTTTCTTCAAAGAAAAGCTGGTTTGATGGTGGTATGTGAACATACACCCCATCTGGAGCCGTGGGCTGGGTGTGCCCCCCTGGGCAGCTCCCACTCCACAGGGGATGGAGGTGGCCATGGCCCAGCCACTGGGACAACAAGGAGCCTCAAATGTGCACCCAACCCCCCAGGGCAGAGGCATCAACAAACACTGAGGGGGGAATTTGTGTTTGAGAGCAATGTTCAGATCACCTTGCAATGCTGAGGTTTCCCATCCCACTGGTCCCCTCCACCCCCAGGCCTCCTATTATCCTCCATCTACAGGAAACACAAATCCACACTCCCCAGCCTAACAGGGCTTGTCCCACCACCCTCTCCTGCCCTGGTCACCTGAGCCTGGCCCCAGCCAGCTGATGGGACAGGGGCAAAGACAAAATCCTTAGTTAGCTGGAAAAATCCTACTTTGGCCCTCATACTCCCTGTGCCTCCAGAGCAGCTCCTCTGAGACTACAGAGTTGCTCCAAATGAACAGAAACGAGGTTAAAAAGCGAGCTTTTCCTGATGTAGCTGCACTTAAAAGCTTGGGAATATTGCTGCAGTACTGGATTCTGGGGGGGGGGGCAAGGAGAGGGTTTTGAAAAGGCTCAGCCCTATTTTCTTAGGGACCGTGGTGAGAACAAGGTTAGATCAACACTGAGGGCTTTTGAAGGTGCCATCCAGCCCTGAACAAGAAACCGAGGCTTTGAAAATGCCGAACAAAAAAAAAAGGAGCCTTTGAGATTTTTATTTGAAAGTTGGGAGAGCAGCGTATCCCGATTGGTGAACACCCCCTTTAGAAAACACCAGCAGCTGTCTTGATCTATACATTTATTACAAGAAATGTGGCCATTTAATAATTAATGCCTATAAGTGCCTTGCTATGAAAATGCAAAATGAAATATTAAATAGAGCCGGCACCAAATGGAAGGACTTGGGAAAGGGAACGAACGAGAGCCATGTCATTCACTATTCCCAGGGAGCAGCCCCAAGGATCTGGAGCAGAATGAATCCAGGTGGATGAGTGTGAAGTGCCTGGGAGCAGAAGAGAAGGTGGGTCACCGATATCATTGTCAGCAGCTCTGACCTCTCACAAAGTGGGACATGCAGGACACAAATCCCTCCCAGCAGAGACTGCTTTGCTCCCTGTGCCAGACTCATCCCAAATTTCAGCGAGGCACACACGGGGCACCTTCTGGGCCAAAAATTGGTGAGGTCTGTGGCTGAATGTGGGCAATGAAGAGTGCAGCTCATGGAGAAAACAGCACAGGCTGAGATGTGTGTTCGACCTCCCTCCCATCCCTTCGGAAGCTCCTGATCCAATTCTGATGGAGAGGATGCTTTGGAGTGACCTGAGAGTAATCAGCCTTAGGTCACAGCAAGCCATTTCTGTTATCAGTGCTGGCAAGAGCCAGGGTTATTAATTGTGTCAAGACTAAGAAAACCTGGGTAGGATGTTGATACGGATATCAGGAGTATTTAGTGTTAATAAACAGTTTGGAAGCAAAGTTAAACCTCACACTCCAAATTAATGGCTGTTAGAGACCAAGCTGAAATTACTGTGGGTTACAGATAACCACCTTTCTGCTTTCTCTAGGAATTTTACATCCTTGTCTGGCAGAAGCAGCAGTTTTGGGAAGACTCATTTTTTCAGGTTTTCCTGGACGTTCCTCCCTGAGGATTTTTTTGGGGGGGGATTTACCTGTGTTTCTGGTTTGGATTGGAGCAGATGTGCAGGGTTTCCAGCCAGGTTGGTGACTGGCAAGGCATGTGCAAACCCAACAAACACTGTGTTTGTGGTAGAGCCAACATTTCTGGTAAGTGCTGGCCTCACCACAAGTGCACATCAGCTTCCAGAAAGGCTGGACAGGAGCCCCAGAGCTCACATCCATCTGGGAAACCCTCAGCAAATGAGCAGCAGTGCTGGAGACTGGCAGTCAGATGTAAAACACTGGGTTTGCCAGCTTTGTTCCCATGCCCAAACTCCCCTCTGTGCTCTCACAAAGTGCTGCTCCATGGTGGAGAGGTTCAGCATGATGGGCTTGTCCCATCATGAGGACTTTGGTTTCCAACTGTGAGTAGGGAGACTCCATGGGGAGACTATTCCTGCTGTTCTCTGCCCCAAGAACTGGTTCCATCAGCAAATAACCCCAGCAGAAAGGTGCTGTGAGTGGGGGGAGAGGAGCAAACAGCAGAGAAACAGAGCATGAGGAGAAGCTTGAGAAAGAGGAAGATTTTGACTCTTATGTGGGACACACTGCAGCTGTTCCCAGCAGGCAGCCCCAGCTGATCAAAACACAGGATCTTCAGGGAAAAGTGAAGGCATTGCATGGACCATGAGCAGAAAGAATCAGCTCTGGGTCCAGGGCAGATCTCCCTCACTTGGGTTGTATAATCCTCTTCCACACATCAAAAAGTGTTTGCTCGAAAGTAAGAGGAGACTCTGAAATCCCATTTCGTTACATGGGACCACATTCTCAGCTGGTTGAAGTCTCCATAAGTCCAACCCAGCAAACTTACAACCAGCTCAGATCCATCCTGTTCCGAAAATGAGAGAACCCCAGGAAACCCACTTTATATGTTGCCCTCCAGCTCCTCACAAGGAGGAAAGCAGGAATGCTCTGAGTCATCCATCCCCAGCCAATTGTATATTTGTTATTTTCTGTATTTCCAACTCCAGGATTAAGCAAATGACTCCAGTACTGAGACATCCACACAATTAAATGTATCATTTTCCCATCGGCTGCTTGGTTTGCCAAGCAGGGCAGCTCAGATCCCTCTGCCATATGGAATGTGTTTCTGCCTGCACAAGACTCAACTTGACAATTAGAAATGGGGGGGGGGGATTTTCCTCGTGCCCCCATAAGCAGCAAAGCCCTCTGGATGCATTTAGTGGGGCTGAGAGGACTTCACTGGGTTAGCAGAGCTCGAGGTGTTCATCAGCCCTTCCAACTGGGCTGAACCAGGAGCTTTAACTGATACCCCTCATGGGAGGTGGTGTGAGGGACCCACGTGGAGGTTCTTGCCCAAGTCTTGCTGTCCTAAACAGTACCAATGGCCCAGAGTAGTTCCTAGGACTCTGCTTGGGGATCTCCCTCCAGCCACATCCTGGCAGAAAAAGTTATACAGAAAGATCCAAAATTTGAGAAAGGATGGCCATTTGGCTGGGGTTTCCCTGGACACCTACCAGGGAGGAGGTGAATCCTGATCCTTTTAAAGCCACAGCAGAGCTCCAGCTAAAAGCTATCTAATAAACAATTCCCAAAAGGCAATGGAAGGTACCAGCCTTTGCTCACTGTTCCCTTTGCTAAAACAGGAGATGTTCTCTCAACAGCACCATGAAGGTTTTGCTGCAAAGAGCAAAAAGAGACTTCTCTTTTCCCAGTTACTGCAGACCCTGCTGGTTTCATGCCCATCTTCCAGCAGATGATCCCTGGAGAAAAAGCGAGGCTGCTCCTCAGGACAGGCTGTGCCACCAAGGCTGAGCTTGGCAGCTGCTTTCCCAGCCATGGACAGGACAGAGGAATTAACCTGAGCCCCTCTGCACTTGCTGAACCAGAGCTGACCTTCTCTTTTGCAACCTCCTGAGATGACCTTGATCTTCTCCGTGCTCCCACTGCTCCCGAGGTTGGGTTACACCCCTGGTTCTGGACTCTGTTTTAAGTCTCCCATGAATAACAGTGTCAGGTCTCCACACAGCTATCTCAGGAATGTGGCCAGGCTGAGCTCCACGCTTACTCAAGGTGAAGTTGATTCATTCTCCCTCTCACTGCCCAGATTACATGTCGAGAATGTGCTTTATAACATCCCTGTTCATCCACCACCACCCAGCTCCCATCCCCGACCTCCACCTCTGTCAGGCCCCTGCTCTGGGGTTTAGGGCTTTCTCATCAGCAGATCATGCAGCCAGGGGCACTTAGGGTTTGGGAAGAGGCTGGGAATTACAGACACATCCAAGGTCGGGTTTTGAACTGAGGCCCTGTCTCTGCACTTCATTTTACCCTCACACACCAATGCAGAAACCAGGCACAGCTCCAGGGAAGGAAAAAGAGCTGGGGATGGGAGGACCATCCCCAGATTCAGGGCCCAGCAAGCATCCAAAGGGGAATATTTGCATCTGAAGTGATTTACAAGGAATTGCTTTCATATCCAGCCCCCTCAGATGGGATTTCAGGCTGCTCATGGCCTGGACCCACAAGCACCAGGTGAGTGTCTGTGAAAAGAGAGATCTCTGCTTAACCACCGAGGTGATCTGTTTATGTTACGTGGCTGAAAGGTGTTTAGGCAAAGGGCTAAGGTTTGTGAAACACTTCCAGGTCTTTGTTTCTGCCAGGCTTCTGGGGAGAGCTTAAATAAAGGATTCTGCTTTGGAAGAACTAAAAACAGCAAGGGGGGAAAAAAATAATTGACAGATAGACATCTGGAGTGCTGAACAAGGCCCTCTCCTCAGGCTGACCTAGTTACAGTGTTTGGGGAGAGCTCTGCAAGCCTGTTCAACAGGAGGAACGAGCAGCTGAGGGCTGAATTTTGCCTTGGAGTAAATAAACAGCTCTCATCATGCCAGTCCTGCACTTTTTTTCCAGGTCTCCATCTGCTCGTGGCCTCCAAGAGCTTCAAACCTCCCACCCAGCATGGGGATGGCAGCTTGGAGCAAGTGCTCCTGCCCTTGGCACCCCAGGAGACCCCAGACCCAGCATGCCCAGGGCTGATGGATGTGCCCATGGCTCAGGGGGGGCAGCTGCCCCCAGCCCAGCCCTGTGGCTCCTTCTGAGGTTCCTGTGCACCAACAGCAGTGAGGGCCTCTCCCAAGGGAACCACCTGCAGCTCTCCTTCCATGCTCCAGGTGAGTGGCCCCAGAGACAGGAGTGCTGTGACAGTGACATGTCACCCCACAGCTGGGTTCCAGTGACAGAAGTGACGTTTTACATGGACAGACAGGGATGGACAAGGGGGACAGTTCTAAACTAAAAGAAGATACATTTGGGTTGGATGTTAGGAAGAAATTGTTCCCTGTGAGGGTGGGCAGGCCCTGGCACAGGTTGCCCAGAGAAGCTGTGGCTGCCCCTGGATCCCTGGAAGTGACCAAGGCCAGGTTGGACAGGGCTTGGAGCAACCTGGGCTGGTGGAATGTGTCCCTACCCATGGCAGGGGGTTGGAACAAGGTGAGCTTTAAGGTCCGTTCCAACCCAAACCATTCTGGGATTCCATGAAGTTAACTGAAACTCCACTTCAACTACCTGTATTCTCCCAAAGGCTGACAAAGGCAACGCTTTTCACACCTTCAAGTGAAGTAATTGCTGGGATGCCAGCAGGTTTCCTGCAAATCAAACCTATTTTTCAAGTTTAAAAAATAAGAAGTAAAAGTGATGGCCACAGGATTTTCTTTGCAGGTTGAAGTCCATCCACAGCTGCCCTGGATGGGCTGGGACAAAGTGCAGGTTTGATTAAACATTGCCAAACAGAACCTCTGGGATTTTTTTTATACTCAACTTTTTCTCCTTGGACCTGCTGCTAACAACCTCTTACCAAAACTGACTTCCATTTAAAATCATTTACAGTAAAATATTATTTATTAATAATTATTATTAAAAGATGCTATTGATGTTGTTTACAGTAAAAGCCTGAATGTTTCCCGAGATCTGCCCTTTGTTCACTTAAGAAAGGCTTCTGAAAGGCCACATTTTGTAAAGCAAGTTGCTCGAGGTATTTTGGCACAGTTGTGAACAGGAGGGCAACACAGAAGCAAGATAAACAAAAATGATGTTTTGGAAACATGTGGGTTTAAATCAGTGTTTTGGCCGTCGTGCTGATTCTCAGATGAGCTGTGCAGTTCTTGCCCAACCCAGAACAATTATCTCTGATAAAACAAGGTCAGAGGGATGAAGTTCTGAACTGAAAAAAAAAAATAAAGCCGAAGAGAAAGAATTCAGGGTGACGCTGCTGGACCCACAGGGAGCGGTCAAAGAGGAGAAAGCCTGTTTGTCACAGACAAAACAAGCCCCAACATCCCTATCAGTGAGGCCTTGGAGAGATGCCTTGGACTGCAAACGCCACCTCCCAGGTCAGTGTCCTTCAATTCATGACCAGGACAATTTGTCACGTCAATTTTGCTGCAAGGGATGTGCACTCTGGACTGACAAGACACCCAGTGTTTGCTGGAACAGCCTCCCCTCCCTGATAAGAGCTGCCCTTGGGACAGTCCCACAAACAGCCAGACCTCCTGGTAATCCCCAGCAGCCCCCCAAAAAACCAATTTATTTCCTATTAGGTCTTTTCAGACAGTTCACAATATTCCAGCAGTCTCCAGCACGTTGTGCCTGACCAAACCCTCATTTCTATTAATATCTTCACCCTCTTCTTCCCCCAAAACCTGCTCAGGTTTTCTTCATTTTAAGCACAGAGGAGCCTGACCTAATAAAAGTAAAGGCTGAGGAGGGGAGGTAGGAATTCTCTTCAGCTCTGAGCACTGAAATATCTCATGCTCCTTCAGGGATCTTGGAGCTCTCCAAGCCTTGCCAAGATCTGGTGCTGTTTGGGTCTCACCCTGCAGCAGATCCCCAGAATATTTCAATTTTCAGCAAAGAAAGAAAGAAAACCCCCAAAAGCCAAGTTCCTCATTGCCCTAAACCAAAAATTTATTCTTTCCCTTATAACAAAACCTCATCACTGTAGATGAAAAATGTAAGTTTGGGAGGAAAATGTGCGTCCTGCTGATAAGAAGATTTGTTTGTTCTTTCTGTATTAAAACAAACCAACAAGGCAGGATTGAAACTTTCCAGCCTTCTCTGCATTTTTCTTTGCTGCTCCACTTCAGATTTCGGTTTGGACCCCTCAGTTTGAAAAGCCACAGCCTGTTTGCTAAAGGTGGCCTAGGGTTGTGCCCAAGGTCCTCTCCCACATTATCCCTGTTGCATGTACCCTATGGACCTTAAATCTGTCTATTTGGAGTCTATAGCTAAATATGTAAATTTATTTTTAAAAAAAATCAATAAAAATCGGTGTCTAACTAGACCATGGAGCTTGATTTGGGCTGCACTCATGGGGTGTGAGGAATGGGTGCTCCCATCCAGCACAAGCCCAAGAACAGGGAGACAGGAACTAGATAGAGGAGTGGCAGATGCCAAACACCCCAAGACTTTCTGCTGACATCCAACCCCTTTCTTCTACTGCCCCTGAGGGTGGTGTCCACCACCCAAACACACCTGGAGACATCAAAGCAGCCTTCCAGTATCTGAAGGGACCTACAAGGAAGATGGAGAAGGGCTCATCATCAGGAGTTGGAGTGACAGGACGAGGGAGAATGGCTTCAAACCAAAAGAGAGCAGGGTTGAAGGGGATACTGGGAAGAAATCCTTCCCTGTGAGGGTGGGCAGGCCCTGGCACAGGTTGCCCAGAGAAGCTGTGGCTGCCCCATCCCTGGAAGTGTCCAAGGCCAGGTTGGATGGGGCTTGGAGCAACCTGGGCTAGTGGAAGGTGTCCCTGCCCATGGTAGGGGATAAAACTGGGTGGTCTTGAAGGTCCCTTCCAACCCAAACCGTTCCATGATCCTCTGATTCTCTGAACCCATGGGCTAAGAGCCAACCCCAGCCAGGAGGCAGCTGTGCCAGAGGCAGAGCCAGGCTTTGCTCTCAGGGTCACTGAGGAAGGAGGGTCCTTTTTGTGCTGGGGATGAACAGGCAGCTTGTCCTTGCTCAGCACAGGCCATGCCCTGTGTCACATGTGTGAGCAGAGGTGGCACAACGTGCCCCGAGCCCGAGGAACACACGCTGTGCCATCCCAACAGGGGTGACTCGGGGGGCATCGAGTCAGACAGAGCTGGTTTTTTCCTTCGGGGTGAGCCTGTAAAAGAAGAGCCAAGCTCGTTTCAGGCCAAGAAGGAACTTGCATAAAGATCCTTTCTCCATGCCCACTGGGATGCTGAAAGCTTGGAGCAACCCTCCCAGAACAAAGGGCAGCACTGAGAGTGGAGTGTCACGGGTGGCAGAGCACCCGCTGGTGGGAAGTGAATCAGCAGGGATCAAAGGTAGAGGGTAGGCCTTGAAGGATGCAAAAGCCAGCCCTGCTCTTCCTCCCCAGCAGCCACAACAGGTTGTATCAGGAGTCAGGAGGGAATTTTCTGCTGGAATTCTTTCTCTTCCTGATAGACAATAACATTTCTACAAAGGAAAACTATGTCATGAGAAACACTCTCATTTGTTTGCTTGTTTGTTTGTTTTCTCTTCTGAACAAATTGAATTTTTCATCCAAAATGAAACTTTTCCTTTTGGAGGAGTTTGAGCCAAAAAGCAGTATTTCATTTTGTTGGAGTTACCTGAAATGTTCTACTTTTAAAATGGGGCTCTAAAAATACCCAGCTCCTTTTCCCTCTTAATGGAAAGTTCCTTTTCCCACATGCTCCTACTTTCAATCTTGGACTGACCCTTTGAAAAACTACTTTTCCCATTGAATCCCATTCCCACCAGTGCTAGTCCCATGGATTTGGGGAGATATTTCACCCCACCAGGCTCCCAGTACAGCAGATTTTTGAACAAACATCTTCAAAACTCAGCACAACAAAGCAGAAAACACAACCCACACTCGCAGTACCCCCCACCCCCAGCAGCAATAATTCCAGCTCTATCTAACATTGCTTGAAAAAGACTTTTGGCCCCATTAATAATCCAAACAGATACTGGGAGCTTAATTAGCAGACTAATTGGAGAGCACGGTTAGGCATGTGCTCAGGCAGGACTATTTTGTCAGTGGAATGAGCAAAGAAGAAATGTTTGCACCAAAGGCCTTGTTTTATCTCTGATTTATGGGCAAGGTCTCAGCCTCACTTACAGAGCTTGGCTTAAAGCAGTGTTTGACCACCACAAGAAGCAGCCAGGCTGAGGAACATCAAACCCCTTGCCTTCACCAACCAGCATTTTTCTACATGGAGACATTAATTTCACGTCCCACACTCCATTTAAACCAACTTTCCAAAGAGTTTCCAGTTTGTCTGACATCGGGGGGGAAGGGGAGTAGGGGGAAGGTTAATTTTCTAAGAGTTTCCAGAAGTCTCAGTTATGTCATGGATGTGTCACACAAATGTAGAGTGCAGGAAATAGCTGGGTTTCAACACCTAAAATTAAAAATTTTCCAGGGTAGCATTCCCCTCAGCAGCCTGAAGGAAAACATCCTCTCGTTTCACTGCTGGAGGTTGGCATTAGGTGAGAAAACCTACTGAAGACATGAGGTCCTCACAGTGTGGATCTCCTGCAGGGCTCTCTTTGCCTCTCTAAACTCATGCCCACACAGCCCATAATAGTAAATAACACTGATCTTTGTTATTATAATCTTTATTATTATATATACACACCCCCCATAACAGCAAATAATAATAGCAAGTAAACAATCCCAATTAAACACCAGCTTCTCTGCCTGGGAGATGGAAATTATGACTATTCTCTAAATGCATTTGTGGCTTTACCAACCCCCAAGTCTGCTCAAAAATCAGAATTTCTGCTTCACTGCTTGTTTGTAGGTCGGTTCAGCCCCAAATTGCACCCACTCAGGTAAGCTGCACAGGAGTCCTGCCCTGCTGCTCTCACAGCAGCCAAGCCCAGGCACATCCTCGGGGACACATTTCAGGTCAGGGGGTGGCTCACAGGCAGTAAACATGAATTACTCTTGAACTAAAATTTTTCCATTCCATTTGAGAAATGAGACGTTTCACTAAAGCCCCAGTGAAAGGCTCTGGCCTGGTTTTCCTGATGGGAATTTGTTTTTTAATCAAAGTTCTGATTTTGTGGGAAGCACGAGGGGGGGTGTGTGTGTGGGGGGGGGTGGGTGTTTCCTACTGAAAGCCCTTCAGCAGTAAATCCTTGGCAAGGTTTGCTGCTGTTCTATCAAGGCCACATTTGACTGGTTTTAAAAGATGCCACAGCCTTGGGAACACCACATGGCATTCACAGCCCCATGTGTGCTCCAGCACTGTGGAAAGGCTGACAAGAGCCTGGGAGCCTGGTGTGAAAAATCCATGGGTTTATTAAATTGAAGTGCCTGCCAGACCGTGTTGTCTCCTGCTCAGGGATGGCTCTGACTGCCCGTGGACACACTCAGGGCTTAAAGGATCCGAGACATAAGTACCACAACACATCTTCATTGCTCAGTGGAGCATATGCCAGAAAACATATATATTTTACAAGAAGGGCGTGGTTTTTGCACAAAAGAGCCTCTGTGTCGCAGGCAGTCGAGGTGGTTGAAGGTTCACAGCTGCCCTGGATGGGCCTGGCTTTGGGGCTGGGCACTGTCAGTCTTCACTGAGGTGCAGAAACACCTCTGTGTTCTGACAGCCCCTTGCACTGCTCGTCCCAATGCCATGGTGTGGGCTCCAGGCTGTGCCAGTGCCCAATTCCAGGTAAGATTCCTGCTGATTCCTCTTCTTTGCCAGCGCAGCAAAGGTGGCCACGCATGGAGCAATCAAACTACTCTGGTCCCATCCCCTGTGTGGGACATTCTTCAGCCTTTTCCAAATAAGTCTCCTTTTTTTCTTTTCTTCCCAGAAGTCATTCCATGCTGCTTAAGGAGACATTTCCCTCTCCCACATGGGGTAAGTTTTCCTTTGTCAAGCCCTGCTTTTGCCCAGGCTCTGGGGGGGTGACGTTCCTTTGGTGGGCTCAGTCCCTCCTCTCACAAAACCTGTTGGTTCCTCAGTGCCTGGTGGTGCTGCAGATTCTGTGTCTGCTCTGCCTGGGATGAACTGGGCAGGAAAGCAGAAAGAGAGACAGATGCTTTGGTTTAAAAGAGAAGCAAAAACCCAGTGCCTAAACAAGGGATTTGGCTTTGCCCTGGAGGTTTCCCAGCCCATGTGGGGAGGACCACCCTGGGCCTCTGGGCCAAAGGAGCAAAACAGATCATCCCCTATGAAGACAGGCTGGGAGAGCTCGGGGTGTGCAGCCTGAAAAAGAAAAGGCTCCAGGGAGACCTTAGAGCCACTTCCAGGGCCTAAAGGGGCTCCAGGAGAGCTGGAGGGGGACTTTGGATGAGGGCTTGGAGTGACAGGACCAAGGGGAATGGCTTTAACCTGAAGAAGAGTAGATTTAGATTATATTAGGAAGAAATCCTTCCCTGTGAGGGTGGGCAGGCCCTGGCACAGGTTGCCCAGAGAAGCTGTGGCTGCCCCATTCTCTGGAAGTGTCCAAGGCCCAGGTTGGATAGGGCTTGGAGCAACCTGGGCTGGTGGAAGGTGTCCCTGCTCATGGCAGAGAGGAAGAACTGAATGATCTTTAGGGCCCTTTGAACCCAAACCATTCTATGACTCTATAATGTAGGAACCTTCTCCCTGCTCAGTTCCCCATAAAGGCCCAAGTTCTCTATATGGCCCAGGAAGGAGAACTGTGCCAGGGCACAAACACATTTCTCATCCACCTCTCAGCTGTTCAATGGCCTTTTGAAGCAATTAACCACCACATAGTCCTTCATTTCCCCCCAAGATGTTCATCATTTGGAGCTGGGAGGGATGAGGTGAACCAGGAGGCAGCAATTCTGCACCAGCTGGAGGTTCATGGTGAGCCAGAGGAGGCTCACAAGGATGCCTGGGCAGCAAAACCCTGTAGGAGCAGAACCCCTCAAAGGGCTTGGACTAATGGTCTTGTGCTCAAGTGTGATTTCTGTCATGGTTTTACACCAGCTCTATCTAATTTACTCTGAGCTGGAGGTTGCATTGGACCACCAAGTTGCCACCAAGTGGGGGTTGCCAGTTCCCAGTAGATAGTAGGGGTTTGGAGAGGCAAAGAGCTTTTTGAATATGCTGAAGCTGTTGGGGTCTCAGATGTTTTCCTTGTGCAGGCACTTGTGGAGATGCCCCTTAATGTTTAATTAGTGTGTGAGCTACATGCCAGTGCTCAGCAAGCAGGAAACCTTCCTCTGGTGTCTCCTGGGATCCCCAGGTAAAACCTCAGCCAGCACAAAGTCACTGGGAAGTTCTTATCATTCTAGTTTCAGATTTCCAACTGCCACTCAGCCACTGGCAGCACAGACCAGCCTTCACCTGGAAGATAAACCCTGAAATCTGGCTTAAATCAGGGATAGGGAAATGCAGGCACCCATGTACTCTGCCTGTGGTTACAAATGGCCCCCAAACTGCTTTTATCCTGGGTGGAAAACCTGAAGAAGAGCAAATCAACACAACTGCATGTTGTTTATAATCAGGGTCATAATATTCAAGGTGTCAACTCCAGCCATGCAAGGAGAAAGGAAACCAGGAGCATCAGGGCAGTGGTGCCTCTGGGCTCTGCACACCTCCAGCATGGCAGCTCCAGGATGGATTCACAAATCAGGCACCACTTTGGGTCAGTTCTGTCCCCCCAAATCGTTTTTATCCCAGGTGGAAAAGCTGAAGAACAGCAAATCAACACCACTGCATGTTGTCTGTATTTAAGGTTGCAACATTCAAGGTGTCAACTCCAATATCATAAAGAGAAGGGAAACCAGGAGCTTCAGGGCAGAGTGGACTCTGCACACTTCCAGCACCACAGCTCCAGGATGGATATACAAAACAGGCACCACTTGGGGTCAGCTCTGCCCCAAATCTCCCCAGTTTAACAGCTCCAGTGTCCAGCAGAACTCCTAACACCCCAACTGGACCGTGATGAGACCCTGAGGGCACAGACACCAAACACCATCACCTCAGACACGCTCCCAGCACCCAGGTGGCATTTCCAAAGAGCTGATTTGCAATGGGAAAGGCAGAAATGAAGCCACCAGAAGGGCTGCCTCCTCTCCCAGCAGCAAATCCCACGGCTGGTGGATGGCAGGGTGCAGCCCCGCCCTCCCTCCCGGAGTCCGGGGCGATCCCGCAGCCAGGGGGGAAACACCCGCACTGTTATTCCCAGTAATAAGATGCCTGTCAACATATAAACCAATTAGGTGCAGCTTTTGTGTTCGTAACAAGGCTGGGCAAAACGCTTTCTGTGAGCAAGTGCTTTCAAGTGAAAAACAGCTTCTGAAAGAATCTGACAGTTTGCACATGAGGTTTGGGTTTGCTCAGGGTTTGGTGTTGTGTGTGTTTTGTTTTTTGGTTTTTGGTTTTTGTTTTTTTCAAATGCAAGTAATGAAAATTCTCACATTGTTTCAAACCAAGAAACTGCGTCTCAGTTTTCAACAATCCTTCCCTCTCACACAGTCCACTGCTTTTAGCTTTTTTTCCCTTTCTGTCTCTCTCTGTTTTTTAACCACAGCAGGAAGATGGAAAAACAGGGAAGGAAGGAAAACCCGTGTTTGAAAGGAACACATTTGAAACAATAATTTTCTTCATTTTAGTCACATGAGCTTCTTTCAAACCAATGTTTCTGTGTGTTTCCATGTATTAGCAAGCAAGATCCACATTTTGGGATGGGAAGTATTCATGATTCCAGTTTCACTTTTCAAATTACCAGTTGACCACTGGCAGCACAGACCAGCACAGACCTTAAAGACAACCCCTGAATTCTGGCTTAAATCAGGGATGGAGAAAGGTAGTTACCCTCGAACTCTGCCCGTGGCTACAGATACCCCAAAACCTCTTTTATCCCTGGTAAGAAAGCTGATAAACAACAGATCATCACAATTACATGTGCAATGAACCCAAATTAGTCCCCTGTATCATTTAACTTCTCAGGACTGGAATAACTCCTGTTCAGTCTGAATGGAAGCCTCACTCAGGGTTTGTTTCAGGAGTTCAAGCACGGAGTGAAGCTGTGTGATTTATATTAATAAAAAGCCAAAGATGCTCCCCAAAATAAGGACTCATCTCTCCTCCCCAGGTACGGAAGGTCCTGGAGAGCGACCCGAGCCTCGTCCCAGCCGTGCAGCTGCAGAGGCTAATTGTTATTCGTTAATGAAAACCCGAGAATTACAGACAGGGAGCCATTCCCATCTCCCTCTAGTGGTTCCCAGGTGCCCGGAGCAGCCCGCGGTGCTTGCGGAGCAGGATCGCGCTGGTGGAAGCGGGAGCCGCAGGGGAAGCAGAGTTTGCGCCAGGCTGCGTGTCCAGAGCCCTGTTTGCAGCGCTGGGAAGATGAAATGCAGCGTCTCAGTTCGGCTGGCGAGGCAGGGAGAGTCTCCTCCTCCCCGGGATGCTGCAGGTGGCCCTAAACCATCACGCAGCATCTCGGAATAACTCCGGAGCGTAAATCACGGGGAACATCTGAGCCATCTGTGCTGCTACAGACGAGTCAGCAGCATTGCTGGGCTTGTAACCACAGCATCAGCACTGCCCTGGGCTTTTCCAGCCTGCCTGGATACCCATTTGTGCAATGCAGGAGCAGCAGGAAAAGGAGACGGGGATGGGGTGGAAAACCAACCTGTGCTTTTTACACAAGGATCAGCGGAGAGCGATCCTGTAATCAAGGCACAGTCACACCCCTGGCACCTGCAGGCCCCTTTCAGCAGATTCATAGGTTGCAGGGATACATTTGCTGTGGAAAGCTGGTTTGTTTCAGAGATGGATCAGCCTGAGGAGGGAACTGGCAGGAATGCCTTGCACCAGGATCCAGCGTTCCCTGCAGAGCGATTCCAGCACCCGGCAGGCTCTGTGTGTTCCCTCCCAGGCCCACCTGTCACAGCTGAAGGGGTTTTGTTCCACCTTCCAGAGTGAAAAACTGGGGGAGGTGGGAGGGAGGGAGATATGAAACCTACCCTCATGTTTAAAGGGAAGGAAAACCCTCCCGCCACAAGAAGTGGCAGAGCTCCCCACATGTGCAAAAGCCATTGCCAGAAACAAGTGGAATCCAGTTCCCTCTTTATAAAAGAACACTGAGGAAGGAGATGCAGCAGCAACAGCACAGGAAAGCAAGAGGAGGCAGAACACTTGGGATGGGGTTTGATGTTTGGAGCCTGATATGTTCTCAGGTGGAAAGTACTCACAGCCCTACAGCTTGTAGGACTATGAGTAATTCTGCAAAGCAACCCAGTACCTGCAGCCTTTGCATCCCCTGGCAGGAGGAGCCTCAGACTGCAAATTCAGATTATCCCTCTATACAGGACCAGCAAAGCACAACCAGACACAGCAATTCTTGCTCAGACTCCTCACAAGGTATTTCTATTTTGCATGAAGGAAGAGCAGGTGGAGGAGGGAGGGCAAGGGGCTGAGAACAATATGTACCTATACATGTGAACTAATAGATTCCAATTAAAAAAAAAAAAAATCAGTAAAGGTCTGCACAGCGTGAATGATCTGGGGAATTCCCTAGGGCTGCTTTGAAATCCCAAGTGTTGTATTTTGAAATGGACACAGACCTTGGTGGGAAGGGGGGAGCAGACAGTAATGGTTTAATAGACTGTGGAATGGCTATTAAAAAAAAAAAGGGGGGGTAAAAAAGAAAAAGCAGATGGCAGCCCCTTCGCAGGAGCCATAAAATTTCATGGTGTATTTTCTATCCATGGCTTCACTGTAATTCAAGCCTTGGGGGCCAACTTTCTCTGGCAGTGGTTACTGAGGGGCCTTGGAGGGCAGAAGTAACAAAGGGTGGACACTGCTTAGGCCTGCTGACCAAATGCTCCCTCTTGGGCTGGAACAGGAAATAAAGTGCAAATAATTTCAGAGGAACACCTGGGAAGGTTCCCAAATGCAGCCTCCAAGTGCCAGGTCAGAGGCCCAGAAATGAAAATCCAGGAAATGGAAATGGAAAAGGGGATCTTTGCATCTACAGACAGAAAACAAAGCTCAGAGGAGATCTGCTGTCCCTCCACACAGCCCCCTCATCTTGCAGGAAAAAATATTTTCTTTTCCACAGCCACATCCTGCCTGGGCCACTGGGCTCTTGGGACAGGCTCAGGGTCAGGCCAGGACTGTGTCTGTCTTACAGACAAATCACTTACACATGCACTGGTTCTAAAGATCACTTGGTTCCAATGCCCTGCCATGGGCAAGGACACCTTCCACTAGACCAGGTTGCTCACCCAGATACCCATCTCTAAATTCAGTCTAAACAAAGCCCAGCTCAAGACCACGTCTAGATTTGACTTTGGCTGCTTTACCACCTAAGATTTCAACAAAGATCCCAGATAGGAATGCAAACAAAACAGGCTGTAAAGGTTAACACACACATTTTTTATTCCATCTCTCAGTACAAGAGAGCACCCTGAGGTGAGACCCCTCTGCAGAGCTGCCTCCAGCCCTGGGAACAGCACAGCAAGGACAGGGAGCTGCTGCAGAGAGTCCAGAGGAGGCACCAAGAGGATCAGAGGATGGAGCAGCTCTGCTGGGAGGAAAGGGGAGAGAGCTGGAGTTGTTCAACCTCGAGAAGAGAAGGTTTGGGGTGACCTCATTGTGGCCTTCCAGGACCTGAAGGAGGTACAGGAACAATGGAGAGAGACTATTTCCAAGAGCCTGGAGAGACAGGACAAGGGGGAATGGCTTCCCACTGACAGAGGGCAAGATTAGATGGGATATTGGGAAGAAATTCCTCCCTGTGATGGTGGGCAGGCCCTGGCACAGGTTGCCCAGAGAAGCTGTGGCTGCCCCATTCCCTGGGAGTGTCCAAGGCCAGGCTGGACGGGGCTTGGAGCAACCTGGGCTAGTGGAAGGTGTCCCTGCCCATGGTAGGAGGTGAGACTGGATGATCTTGAACATCCCTTCTGACCCAAACCATTCTGGGATTCTCTGTCCTCACAGTCACCCTGGCCCTGTGTCACTGAGTTGCCATCACCTGCAGGTACAGGAGAACGTCACCAACCCCAGAACGGCAAAGCAAAGCACCTGCTGTAGTTTCATCCCCTCCTTCTCCCCAGCACATGGTCATTTGGGATACAAACACAACAAAAGTGATTAAATGTTAATCTGTCCATGATATATAAATAAAACAGAGCAATTACCGTGCTGGAAGGAAAAAAAAGGGGAGGAATTATTTTAATTCGATCTATCTCGCAAATATGTTTTGACATCACAGTTCAAAGATTAAGCATTCCACACCCATAAGAGATTAAAAGCAATAATTAGAAATGAATGGAACGAAAACTCAGTTTTCCTTCCACCTGTTTCCCACTGGAACAATTGCTGTGTGGAACATAAGTAGAGAAGGGAAGGGAAAAAATTAAGCCTTGAGAAGCTGTGTGTTTCAGTTCCATTGATTCTAATAATTCCAAGCTCTGCCTGCAATAGCTTTGCAAAACTATTTGTTTCCAAATGATAACAAAATAGCCTGGAAGATGGGAAATATTTTCTCAAGCATTAGTGATTTATTTTTCTAAAAAAAAAAGAAGCTTCATTTTAAACCCCACTATGAACAGTTCTCTGTCAGAAGCATTACAGGATCTTCACACACACGTTTGGACTCTGTGGTGACATGGGTATATGTGGGGTTTAATTTTTATCTTTTTGAGTAAACAATGCCAAGTTATAGTGGAAGACAATGAGGGGCTGCAAGTGGCCAGTGTTACACAAACCTGGGGGGACACTGAGGAGTTCAGATCTTAGAGCAGGAGATGTGGCACATCCTCGTCACACACACAGAAACCTGCAGAATCCAGGGAAAATCAAGCCAGACCTACAAGCCCCTGTGTCCCAGGGTTTAGTGCAGGGATGTAGAGGGGAGGATGAGTTTTGTTGCTGCTCTTTATGCCTTTCATTGGGGTTGGAGTAGAAACAATGGAAACCTGCTGATTTTGGGATAGCTCAGCTGAAAGAAGAGAGAGAGAGAGAGTCCTCTGCCTGCATGAGAAATTAGAGCAGCTGGAGATGCAGGGAGTAAAGGAAACTTGTGCTCTCTGTTAGGAGTCCAACAGTTCAAAGCACTCAAAGTCTAAAATTAGGCGGTAGAAAAAAAAAAGAAATCAAAGATTTTCTTATCATTCTGCTTTTGGCACAGGACAAAACGACCCATTTTCTCACTGAGGTGCAAAGGAGAAGGAATGGGGAGAAGCAAAAGGATCTTCCCCCTCCCTGTGCATCACTGGCATCCCTTTATGGCCAAAGAACTGAACCCCAGAGATGCCATCGCTCTACAAATTGCTTATTTCAGCTCTTTCTTTACAAAGATCTTCCAGGTGCACATCGTTGGCAGGGCACCAAAGGTCTATTTTTGCCATTTCTAAGCTATCAGGATCCAAAAGAATGAAACAAGTGGAATTCCCACTGCTGGGAGCTGGCACCATCCCTCCTGACCGTGGGTTTGGAGAAGGCTCTGCTCATGTGTCCAAGCCAGCAGCAACATTTCCCACTAATGAGCAATTCCTCAGGAAGGTTAAAGAAAAGTCAAGGTCTTCATTAAGGGCTCTGGCCACTTAATTGGTGTATTCTGACAAATATTTGTGGGAAGGCTGGGAAGATAAAGGGAAAAGTAAACAAGGTCAGGAGCGTCCATGTGAAATAAACCCACGGACATGTGAGTGGAAAACCACTCCTGCTGCTGCCAGGAAGGGGATGTTCACCTCATCCCACAAGCTGGAGTTTGCACTTGGGGCTAAGTCACTGCTGCTCCTATTCAGGAATTTTCCTTAGGGATGAGCAGATTTGTGTGGAATTAACACCAGATCTCCAGAACCCCGGAGGGGACACAGCCTGGACAGGCACTGCTTGACCACACATCACAGATGGTGACCCAGAGGTCCTTGACAGGTCCTTGGGCAGGAGTAGAATTGAGTAGAAATGAGCTAAAAGAATGTTTTTCCTCTAAACTTGGATTTTATAAAATAAAATGATCATAGAGTTATAGAGTCACAGAATGGTTTGGGTCAGAAGGGATCTTAAAGCTCATCTCATTCCACCCCTCTGCCATGGACAAGGACACCTTCCACTAGCCCAGGCTGCTCCACGCCCTGTCCAACCTGACCTTGGACACTCCCAGGGATGGAGCATCCTGCTAAAAACCATTAAAACTGTGTCCAGTTAAAAGAGAAAGCAAAGCCCACAAATTTAATTTTGCTGCAGTTTTGTGCCCTCCTGCCTCGTTTAATTTCTTACTTCACCTTCTTTAAGAAAAGTAATTTTCTACCAAAGGACATCAAAACCTGTGGCTATTATTAGATATTTTCACTAAACGACAAGGAAACACAAAATCTGGCAACAGACCAGATGGCATCATCTTGTCTCCACATTCAGTGATCTTTGCCCTGGTGTCACCAGCATTTTAGGCCTCTCTCAGCTCTTTCCAGGAGGCCCCTCCATGGCAACACCCCCAAAAAAAGAGCCCTGCAGCCCCCAGGACCCTGCTCTGACACGGGGCAGCCGGGAAGATGAAACGTGAAATGTTCCAAACAGACCAAAGGAAGCATTTCTAATGTGAGTAATTATCCTGTGGCGCTTCCTGCCATGCGATACAAGAGAAGCAAATAATGCAGAATAATTCCTCAAAGCCTCGGTTACTGAGTTGAATAACAGCATCAGCTGCAGTTTCGCTGCCTAGGTCTGGTATTATGAAGGCTCCTGGTCCCTGTGCTTCCAACTAATCCCCTGCTGGGATTAGAAAAGCAAACAGTGTCTCTCAGTATCAGTGACAGTCACAACTTCAGGTAATAAGGAGGGCTCAGGCTTTGGCTGGGGAAGGAGATAAAGCATTAGTTTTGCACTCAGTTCTCCAATGGATGGCTTCAGTTTTCCCATTCTGTTTTCCTGTGGAGTGGAGGGAGCCTGTCTCTAACAGGAATGCCTCTCCTTTGCTCAAAGCCAACTGCTCAAAGATCTAAAGCACCTCAGAAGGGTAAGAAATTTGCAGTTTTCTGAACAAGCCACCACCCTCTGGCTGCAGGGACAGTCCAGTTCCCACCTGGCTCCCAGGTGAGTTCGGCTGGCTCCCCATCATGACATTTTTGGAGCCCTTCTGAGCTCCTCTGTCCCATGCTGTGCACAGAGCAGGTTTTTGAGGGCCAGCCACCCCTGCCCACGAGGCCCATGGGCGGTCATGCCCTGCCCTGAGCCCGGAGGAGCCGCCGCTGTCACGCTCAGGTGGGCAGGTCCCTCCTCCCCGCTGCAGGTGCCGGGGCCGCTGCTCTGCCGTGTCATTAAGAAGCAGCAATTTCGTGTCCTTACAGAGTAACCCCGATGCTGCTACACCAGTAAACGCTGAAGTTACACATTAGGTCGTAACATTTCAGGAGCCATTAGGAACAAAAGTGCCTTTGTGAACATGCAGGTTACTGAGTAACCTCCACCAGCCCCATAAAAAGCAGCTAGTGGGATTGGGCTTTTTAATTCTTTTTTTAATTCTTTTTTTTTTTTTTTTTAAATCTGGTTTATATGCAAGACAAGATCCTGAAGCTCCTTTTTGTGTCCCCCCAGCTCGCTTGCCTTGCTCTCAGCCCATCAGCCACCTTCAGACCAGGGTTTCAGTAGGACTGAGACCTAAACCAGCTTTTTGATCCTATGTCAAAGAGGTCTTAGATTTTACCGTGTGGGGCAGGAGCAACAACGCCCCTGAAACACCCAAGCCCACCCATCTTTGGTGCATTACACCTGCTCTGTGCTGCCCTGAGGGCAAATGGGAAAACAAACCAGAATTGTTATTTCTTTTTTTTTTTCCCCAAAAAAGGCAGAGCCAAACAACAGAGAGGGAGGAGGATAGGGAGGAAGAAAACACAACCCATGTGTACATGTAGCCCATCTGCTGGCATGAGATATCCCAGTTAACAACCCCGAGGTCAAACCCTGACCTTCTTGCAGTGCACGGTGGTTGGCTGGCTTCAGTCACACAGGGGAGACGTGGCTGCTGCCTGGGCTGGGTGTACATAACCCCTCAGCCCCTTCCTGCCCTTCGAGTCCATCACTGGTCAGGGCCCTGACGTGACTATTTATCACAGGAACGTTTCTCAATCACCTGCAAAGCCACTGGAGAGGAGCCAAAGCTGCTGGAAGCCCCAGGCTCTGCCCCTGCCCAGCAGCCCTTCTCCGAGCACGTCTGAGCGCTCGGGGGCTGCTCGTTCTCCTGCTGCTCTCCCATCTGCCCCATCTCCTACTCAGTTTTGTCCCTCTCTGCAGTACCCCTATTTTTTATAGATTTTTTTTTTTTATAGATTAGCTGTAACAGAGACACTGGTGTGCAGCAAGTGCTGGTGCCCTTCAGCGCATTTTTGACTGCTGCTCGTTTTCTGCAGCACTTTCCCACATAGACCCAGCCTGTGCCTTAAAACCGAGTGTGCTGGGGAGTCCTGGGACTGGCAGGAGCAACCTGGGCTGGAATTCTGTCTCCCTGAAAGAGCTGGTCAGGGGACTGAAATGACACAGCTCTTGTGCTGAACCAAGTTGTTACCAGGTTCTAGCAGCCAGCCCTTGTTTCACACGGAGCCAGCTGGGTCCTCCCTCCCTTCTGCTGAGCTTTCCTCCTGGAAACCTCCCTGCACAGAGCCCTGGGAACTCAAAAGCAACAGCTCTGCGCTTTCTGACCCTCGTTTCCTCCTCTGAGCCAAAGAGAGCGATTCTCTCACCACCAGACTTCCCAGACCTTGCACTTGAAGGAACATTAATGTTTCTGTAACTCTAATTACGTTGCTGACATTTCCCACCGTCTGCACTGGGGTAACGCTGGGCTGTGAGACCCAGGCAGGACCCAGAGGCACTTCTGTCATCAAAGACTCACCCAAAATCACAGCAGAGGCAGGAGCAAAGTCAACTCAAGAGCTCACATCTCCCAACTCCCAAACAGCACCCTCACCGCTGGGTAATGCACTTGAAAGCACATCTATAAATAAACCTGGGCCTTATATAAACCCAATTAGAATACACTGGCAAATTATTCAAGGAGGCTGGCAGACACATTCTTTACCTCAGGTGTCAGCCACAGGAGAGTGTTGTGGGCTTTGCATTACAGGGAATGCTTTGTGACTTTGAGTTATATTGCACTTAGCCTGTAAGTGAAACAATAACAGCTTGGTCTATGGAGATAACACCCCAGATCAGCTCCCTCCAATAAATTAGTGAAACATTCCACTCCCCAGCCCTGCAGTCTCACACCTCTAAATATCAACACAAACTCCAAGGGTTTGATGGAAAAAATGGTGTTAAGTCTCATGGTGTTTGAGGAATTTCCCAATATGCACTAAATTAACTTTCTGGCTGCACTAAACCGAGTGGTTGAAACCAGCCCCATCTGAGACAGATGCAGGGCGAGAGATCCAAGCAGCTGTTTTGCACATGAAATCAGATTGAGATTAACACTTACCCTTGGAGTTCTCACTCCAAGGGTAAAACATAATTTCAGAGACCACTCTGTTTAAAAATACCTCAGGTTTCTTCAGTGGACTGGGATGAATTGGGAATTGGAAATCTCCAGGCCATGAAAAGTCGAAGAATAAAAATTTCCCTCCAAGAGCAAAACCATTGACTTACATTCAGACCCTTTGTTTTCTCTAAATTGGCATTTCAAGGATTTGACCCAGATTAATGGAAGTCTAATTCATCAGATTCAACTGGAGAAAACCACTCACTGCTGCAAGAGGACCAAGGCAGCACAAAGAATGACAGAAGGATAAGGATAAAACAAGGACAAAAGTCAAGTTTTGTACAAGTGATGTCTCTTAGCAGGGCAAAGAGGTGGAAGAAAAGAAAGGGTTTTATGGATACAACCTAGTGAAGACTTTGGGGTACTCCTTCCTTTAATATTTAGGGAACTGTGGTTTGGAAGTTCCTCAATGACTGCTCATAGCACAAAGGCACAAAATTCAGGTTTGATTGCCGGTTGAAATTTTGGTTCTTTAATTCTCACCTTTCCTTTTTCTTTTTTTTTTCTTTTGTTTTTTTGTTTGTTTGTTTGTTTTGTTTTGTTTGTTTTGTTTGTTTGTTGTTTTGTTTTCCTATTCTTTCTTCCCCATTGATAAAAATGCAACTGTGGGAGCACTCCTTGGTTAGAAACCTTCCTGTGAGCCAAGGCTCTGAGGTGGACTGTGTGGTCCTGAAAGCTCAACCATGCTTTTCCCCCCATTTATTTACATGCATTCAAAATGCTGGAGGAGAGAAAGAACAGCTCAGGTGCCGATCTGGATAAAATGGATCAGGATTCCCTGGGTGCTGGCCTGTTTTACCCCTTCCCTGGTTCCAGGCGAGCCTGAGCACTCAGTAACCAGCCTGTGCATCCCCTGAGGTGTGAGCTCTTCCCAGAGGAGTCAGCTCATTTAGGCCACTCGGCAGAGACACGAGTTTGTTTTCGGAAAGGCAAAGCAATCTGTCCATAAGGATTTCTCACGCTTCACATGCCGGGCCCCGGCCAGGGAAATACAACATTAACTACATCAAAAGAAATTGTTGAATGAATAAATTATAAAAGCATTCAGGGTACCTATCTGGGGTATTATTTTACACGCTGGTGCCGGGTAGGTTAAAGGAGCATGTTTTGCTGTTATTGCATTCCCGGCTCCGTTCGCGGGGACTCGGCACCGCCGTGAAAGTGAGACTATGGACACGAGCTGCCTGCCAGCACAGCAGCACCAGGCACAGAATTTGCTCCTGTCGCCTCACCTCCAAGCTCTGCCCTTCAGAGAAAGGCAGCACACGCTGATCCTGGGCACAGCAAGGGGAAGAAGAGCCCTCCAGACAAAGCCGAACACGAGTCCTTTGACACGAGTCCTCACGCTGCGATTTCACAGCCCCACGCTGCCCGTGCTCCATCCTCCTCCTCCTCCTCCTCCTCCCTGCAGTCACACCAACATCCACCACCCAGACACACAGAGCTCTTCACATGGGCACTGATGAACCAACTCACAGATGAAGGTTCCAAAAAGCTTTGCAAACATTAAGACAGTTGAACCTCCCAGGCCTTGTGTGTGTGGGCTGAGCGTTATCCATCAGCAGTGGAGAGAGAGGGAGAGAGTCATTATGAGAACTATCTAATATCATGTAGAAATCCTACAGGAGAATTAAGGTTGTCACCCAGATCTCTGGATTACCAGCCCTTTTATATGCAATTTATTCCTGATCAGAACCACACAGTCCACTTCAGGGCTTTGCTCACTTCTAACCAAGCAGTGTTCCCACAGTTGCATTTTGTTTTCTAATGGGGAAGAAAGAAGGAAGAAAAAAAGAAAAAGAAAAAAAGAAAGCAAAGAATTAAGGAGCCAACTGCCATTTCAGCTGGCAATCAAACCTGAATTTTGTGCCTTTGTGCTAAGAACACTCATTGAGGAACTTCCAGTTCAAAGTTTCCTAAATATTAAAGGGAGGAGTACCCAAAAGTCTCGCTGTTAATCCCAGAATTACCTCCTTTGCAGACATCCAAGCTCCATTCATGGAGCACTAGGGCAAAAGCCTGACTCCATAAAAGTTACAGGATCCCTGCCATTCCCATCAGTGGGGCCACTGGAGGTGCTTCGTGGGTGAAAGCTGTTGCCTTTGGCATGATAGACCTCTCTGGGTCACAGTAAATTATTATAAACCGATATTAATTTTGGCCTTTTACCCAAAGAAATAAAAACCTCCTTGGGACCAAAGCCTACCCTCATGTAACAGGCTACAAGCTGCAACCAGGGGGGAAAAAAGGCAGCTTGGAGCCAGAGGCAAAACTGGGGATGTGCTGCTTCCCCACAGCAAATTCAGAGTCGTCACCACAAAAGAGTTTAATTTGGGCCCTGCTGTCCAAGCACAGCCCCTGTCAGGCCCATCTCCCCAGGCAAGGCAGTAAATCACATGTCCCTGCATCTGGGCCCTCTGGTCCCCTGCCCATATGTCACCTCAGGGCTTGGGCAACCCCAGGCCTGAATGTCCCCCAGTTCTCCCAGCCAGCTCTGGGGGTGATTTCAAGGTATATCATCCCAGCTACCTCCCAGAGGTGTTATTTGCCATCTGGAGCTGGGCAAGCATTTCCAGTGAGTGTGTTATCCATCAAAAAGCACACTTTCCTGCAAACTCAAACTGCTCAAATTTGAAATATATCTTGCTTGGAAAAAAACCCCACCAACCATACAATAAAATTATTGGTGTTTGCAAAGCAAAATACTTCAGTTTTCTTTTAAAAGAGTGCCCTTATTTTTGAAGTGAGAACAAGCTTCATTTATAGAAAGAATTTGAAAGAATTAAAAACTGAAATCCAACGGAATATTTTCTGACTGACTCAGGACCAGATGGTCAAAAGGAAAAACAAAAACCCCAAATCAAATCCATTGCAATCATTTCCCTCTTTCCATGCCCAAAAAAGTTCAGATCAGTCCAATCCAGCTTTAGCAAGTCCCACTAAAACCAAAACCCAGTGAGATCAGGGGGCATAGACAGTGGTGCAATAGGAGAGATGCAATTGCTCCCATTCCCTTCTCCTTGGATCTATGTGGTCCAAAACACATTTAAGGCTGAGTTTTGGGGAACCCAAGGCTTCATTCTGAGCTAATTTAACAAATGTTGCACAAGGCGGGGAGATATTTATTCCACAGTAGTTCCTGGCCCATTAGCACTGATGTTTACCCCTCCCCCTGTTTTTTTACTCCCCAGCTTGGGAATAAAATTTGGTTTTACTCTCAAACCAAGCTTTGTCAGGACCTGCAGATGTGCCAACAGCTGGGCTTCTCTGAAAGCCACTGTGGGTGCTGCCAAAGCCCAGCCTGATGAACCAGCACCCTGGGCCTCCCTTTCCCAGTGCGCAGGGATCCCTGCAGAGGAGCTGCTCGAGGACAGGGAGTGCAAATGCATCTCAAACACAGTCTGAGGGGTTTTTTTTTTTCTTCTTTAAATGTGTCTAAAAAATGAAATCACTTTGACTCCAGGCTGTTTACAGCTGTCACATCTGAAACGGATTTTGCCACTTCGGTGTCAGAAGGCTGGGGCTGCAAAAAGAGACATAACACGAAAATCCCTCATGATAAAGAGCCAAATCGTTTTGTAAATTGAGCCACGGTGTCTTTTGTGGTGTGACATTAATTTAATTCTCTTACTGCCTCGCTCAGGCAGAAACACTCCCTACCTAGCCAGTGATCACAGGGAAAAAAAGGGAATAACCACTTAACAAAGATCCCCAGAAACAAATAACGCTGGGCTTTTGAAGGGACTGTGTTTTGGAGTATTTACATTTCAATGGGATGGAAAGCACAGTTTCTCAAGTATGCCTTGCCAGACTCTCTGAAACACCCTTTTCTTTCTGTTTGATTAATCATTTCGTGCTTAGAGTCTCTTAAAATGCTGCTACTCCAAGAGAGCAGATGAATGCACATCCCCTCAGACAAATGACAAACCTTAAGGCTCTGCTCTGCTTTGCTCTTTTCCTCCTCCAGCTACTTCAGCTCCTAAGTCAGCAAACACACAGCACAGCTTTTCTGCCTGTGCAAGAAGAGCTGGTGGATTTGCAAGGCTAAAGCACTGCTGCAGGTTCCCCTGCCTCGAGCAGGGCTGAGAAATTACCAAAGCCAATCTAATAAAAAGGTGATTTTTTTCCCCAAGTGTTCAGCGTGATTAAAAATCAGCCAATTAAAGCTCTGATTCAATATAAAACCTGAATGTTTCCAAATGTATGAAACACTTGACACCAACCTGACATCTGCCCTTTCCCTGCAGCTTTCCACATGGAAAAGAGATCTACCTGCCATCTCTGGGCTGCTCTGCAGTGAAGGAGTTTGGACTGAGCTCAGCTGGATTTGCCAGCAAAATCTTTGCCCTTAGCACAGGGCCTAAATGTAAACCTGTTTTGCTCTTCCACAGCTCCTAAAGCTGCTTTGTGACACATGAAAATGGCTCAAAGGATCATCTGTCTGATGGTGGCAGCAGGAGATGCTGTTTGGAGAGAGCCCACGAGCCTGACCACTTCTGCAGACACTTCCCTTTGTACCATCAGGCATCCACAGCTGCTGAAGGTGGATTCTGGAGCCACAGCCCTGCCCATTTGCTTTAGTGTCCACTTATGAAGCTGCTGTGCATGACTTCTAAAAATTCCCCTTTGAATCTGCTGATTTGCCACCTTCATCATTTTGCAAACCTCTCCCCTGTTGCTGCTCGGAATTCCCCTCTCTGAACTGGAGAGTTATGGCTGCAGGAAGCAGCTTTTCCACCCCCATTTAAGTGCAAGACCCTCTCCAGCCACACCATGGCCTTCACAGGATTCATTTTACTTCATCACAGGACTAGTTTTAACAGATGAGACTGGTCAAAGTGCAACTTGGCCACGTCTGCTGCCAAAGGGACCAAGCCCCCCTGTGCTGATCCATCCTGAGAGTGGGAAGCTCAAAGAGACCAGCTCAGGTCAGAAATGCTGCAAAAATTCCTTATCCCAGTGTTGCTCTTCTCTGAGCCCCTTTTCCCAGCTCCATGAGGTTCTCCAGACACAGGATGATCCTCATGCTACCATGCTCTTTCCAGTCCTGCTCATCCATCCCAGCCCCATGCTGGGTTGCACAAAGTGCCCACCACAAATTCTGGAGCACCCAGCTCTTTTTTAACCCTCAAAAAGAGGGAAAGGGGCTGTGTCCCAAACATCTGGCAGGTTTAAAGCTGACTGACGTGTTTTTGAACCTCAAGGGAAGCTGAAACGTGGCTCAAATTTCATTTTAAGTGATCACTCCTCATTCCTAGGGCTCACATACATCAATGTCATAGGCAGCAGCAATATATTGTAACTGTATTCAGTGACTACACACTCAAGGAGTATGAAATACTTTTCCTGTTTCACTTACATAGATACAAAACTAATAATCAGCAAAAGGAGAGGTTTCACGTGGAAAAAAATGTCCAAAGCTTTATTAATTGTCAAGTGCAGAAGTAGTCTTGGAAAAAAAAAATAAAAAAGAAAAAGAAAAAATCAGCTTTAAAATAAGCTTAAAAGGAGAAAGTGAATAAATACACCAAGCTACAAATCAAAACTAATGTTTTGGCCTGGGAGAGAGGGTGGAAGCCAGGCTGTATTTCTGGAGAGCTGAACCCTTCATTCCTACTAGATGCTGTTTCTCCACACTTTGTGGAAAAGGCTCTTCTCCCCTCCTATTACCCAGATCAGGTCATGACTCTGCACTAATATCCACTTGTAAAGCCCACAGGAACTGCTGCTGTTCCTCAGGAATCCCTCAGGGATTTCGAGCTCCCAGCAGTGTGGACAGCAGCCTGTGAGCACTGCAGGTTACCAGGGAGCTGCGAAGAGGAAAAATTTGCGTGGGAAGAAGAGACCCTTTAACAGGAACACCATGAAGGAAACTCCTGTTCCCTCCCATTTCCTCCTCCAGTAGCCTCCCTGCAGGTCTGCACCGTGCTGGGTAGGTGAGACAAGAGCAGCACATGCATCACTCTCATATGTAACACTGACATCATCCAGGATCCTCTTATCCTTTCCTTGAGGGATTCTGGGTCTGTTCTGGCTGAGTAGAATTCCTGGAGCCCTTGTAGCTCCAAGCAAAGGTGCATTTCTTTGACTTTTCTTAGTACAATTGAAGATACAAATTGCTTCAGAGTCTCAAAGCCTCACACTTGGAGGTAAATGAGAGACCACAAGTGGCAGGTGTTTCCTGTTCCAGTCCAAATCCTGCCCAGAAGCTGCTCAGACACAGGTTTAATTTGGCTCTGAGAACTTCCCCTGCATGGGACCTGCTGCCTGAAGGATGAGGAGAAGGAGACATGAACATATTCCTCCACTCCAGCCCTCTCCTGCAGCTCATCCCATGGGAACACACTTATCTCTGCCCTCCTTGGAGAAGGGAACAGGAGAAACAGGTCCAGCCTGATCCATTTTCGTCTTGGACATCCAAGGAGTTGATACACCAAAGGCAGCACGATCCTCCTTTGTTTTTAATGAGACCTTTGACTCAGCTTTCAAAAGATGGGTGAGAATTTTGCTTCATCTCAGAAAGCACAACTCAAGCCAGAGCCATTTCTCCCTCCACTTTTGCTGCTTTGATCTTGGCTGAGATTTTTCCAAGAATAACACGTGATGGCAACATTAAAGCCCAACCCAAGGGGAAGCAGTCGGGCTTCCCAAGGGAACACCGACCATCCTGTTTCAAAGGCATCAGATTCCCTGTGGGATGGGGGCTGGATCAATCCTCACTGGCACCCCAGCTCCCAGGGAGAGAGAACTGGAGCTGAAATTCTGAATACACAGAGCAGGCAAGACTTTTATTGCTAAAGAACTCCTGCGAGGTGCTGTAATCACAACCCGGTATTATTTTTATAATAAGCCTGTTTTATCGTATTCTTCATCCAGGTAAGCTCTGAAGGACTGTTTCTCCCAGAGTAGCTTTATCCCACTCTCAGGGAAAGCTCCTCTGTTTAACATCCACACTGCAGGTTAATAAATGCCACAGTGTCATTTCCTCCACTTGCTGGTTTTAGCAAATGTCAAAGGGCAACAGCGTCGGAGCAGAAAGCAAGTGTTGAAAAGGGAAAGAGCAGGGACCAATAACCTCAGAAAGGTTTTACATCCCTCACCCAGACTCTTCTAGGTTTACTTCATATTCCTGGCTATTTTGAGGGAAAGCTCTGATTTATTATCACTGCCCAACCCCATGACAATTTGAATACCAGCAAATTGTGAGTGCAAACATCTACATCTGGATTTTTTGTTAAAAAAATCTACATTTCTGAAACCACAGACAGCCTCCCCCCTTTTCTAGAGTTATACAAAAATGGAACAGAGAAGTGGGTTTGACTCAAAATTTGTCAGAGGGAATCACAGGTCCATCTGGCGTTTGTTTTTAAAAAGTGAACCAAACAAAAAAACCCCTACCAACAACAACAACCTCCTCTTAAACTGCTACTTCAGTAGTAATAATGAAAGACAGGCTGAGATTCCTTGTTAATCGTAATTCTCAGGTTGCCATGAGATTTATGTTGGGAACACTTGAACAATCCTTCCTCCTCTGACCTGCACTTCAGGCAAAACATTCCTATTATTAGTAGTAGTAATCATAAATAATACATAACAGGCTTTAATGAGCCAATGTGTCCAAGCAATTCCCTGTGTTTACCAGGAATATTAATTGCACCAAACAAGTGTACAGGGTGACCAGGTTTTGGCAGTGAAAAGGTGAATGGGCAGAGATGTCATCAAAACTGGTGTATTTTAGGATTTAAGTATTTAAATGACAAATCACTGGCCAAAGCCAGACCAGTCCTCACTGCAGGAGTGGGCACAGCATCAACCCCCACCTCCCACCTCAGCTGACCCCACACAGCCCTCCACCCACCACAAAGACCTCCATCCTTCTGTAGGAGGATTCTGCATTTGTGGAAGTGTTTTTACACAAGAAAGGCTCTTTTACTCACAATTTAGAAGCAAAGCTCTAAACAGAGGCAGGTCAAACCCCTCAGCTGCACTCCCCACTCCCACGGTGGAGCCCCATTCCAGAGCCTCCCCCGCTGAGGACCAAAACCCACCAGCATAAGCTGAAAGCTTTTAAAAGAGGATTTCAGCAGGAGATGAGTGGGGGGTTGAATGGCAGCTGATTAGTCAGCAGAGAAGGGAAAGAGATGAGGCTTCCCAGTGGCCAACTGGTTCTGAAGCAGGAGGAATCATGGAATCATGGAATGGTTTGGGTTGGAAGGGACCTTAAAGATCACCCAGTTCCACCCCCTGCCACGGCCAGGGACACCTTCCACCAGCCCAGGTTGCTCCAAGCCCCGTCCAACCTGGGCTTGGACACTTGCTAGGGATGGGGCAGCCACAGCTGGGTAATCTGTGCCAGGGCCTCCCCACCCTCACAGGGAAGAATCTTTTTTCCAGTATCCCACCTAAATCCACTCTCTCTCAATGTGAACCCATCCCCTTTGTCCTGGTTCTGCACACCCTTGTAAAAGCCAGGACATCCCACGAAATTGGTCCACCCCAGCTTTGGGAAAGCAAAGACAAACGAGTGCAATGTGATCTTCCCCGAGGAAGTGTTTTCTGCCAGTTTTCCACCGTGTATCCCTTGTCCCCTGCGGATGCACCGCCGCGGGGAGCAGAGCCCGGTGATGGATGCTGCCCTGACCTAACGGGAGCGAAACCTCCAGGCCTTGACCCATGCAGCTCCCAATTAGCCCAAATTAGTCAGCTGTGGCCAGGGCTTGTCTCCCTTTCCACACCTGACTGTGTGAAAGCAGCAGCCCCTTTCTCCACGTCGCCCACTCAACCCTTTGTCGGCCTCACCCCTTCCCCAGGGAGCCTCCCCCGGTTTTGTTTCTCCCCTTCCCGAGCCGTGCCAATCATTACAGACCCCGAGCAGCCCCATTATCATCCTGGGCAATTCTTAACTCATTAGGCTTTAAAGTTGTTGGGCTACAGGAAAAAAAAACCACCTCCAAACCAAGCAAATGCTTGAGCACGATAAAAGGGCGTTAATGTTTTACCCCGCCGACAATGCCTGAGTCTGTAGGACAATTATTACGGATATTTCCATGGGTTTACTGTTACTTTTTCCTGACGTGAGGTCCTTGGCGTGGCATCTAATTAAAAATAGAGGAGTTTAATCTGCAGCCAGCCTCGGAGGGTGATTTGAATTCTCCCACTGTGAACTTTCAAACATGGAAACACGGCTGTTTGCACCGATGGGATCCAATATCCTGCCTTTGCGGAGGACTCTTTACATTTTGGCAGCCTGCACGCCCAGGATTGTGCCAGACTGCAGCATTAATAATTCACTACCTGATCTGATCTTTCAGCAGGAAACACAAGTAAAGACGACATTAAGTGCTGCTTGGCTTCCCCTCCTCTGCCATTCTCCTGTTGTGTCTTCAGATTGTGCTTAACCTAATGGGAATTTAGTATTAAATTAACACAAAAAAGTCACGTTTTAGGAGGTCAAAACCACATCCACGGCTGAAGAGAGAAAGCTGGATTTCCTGCTGAGTTTACCTTTAAAACCAGCATTTTAATTGTTGTTTGGATCTCTGCATGAGAAAGAGATGAAATGTGTTTAAATTAGGATGCAGAAGAGGACAGCAGAAATTTTAGACTCCTAATGGACAGCATAGGAACACTTCTCCCCTGGTTGTGTGGAAAGACAGGTTACCTGTGGAGATGAGAGGACATTTCCCTTCTCGAGGGGAAGAACTCCATTTTCTAGCAAGACTTGCAAGTTTTTCCTCTGCATTGCAACGGAAGGAAAACATCCTTTTAGGTGAGAAAACTGTACCAAAATGTTTGTATCTGTTGGAAAACGGTCTGAGCCACTTCAGCAGTGTCAGGGAACATCCAGTCCCACATCCAGGTGCTCTGGTGAACCAGGGGGGTTGTGGACCAGGCAATCCCAAAAGCTTTCTGGAAAACTGATAACCTCAAGAGACAACCTCAATTTTGACAAAACACTTTCATTCAGAGTGTTATCAGAACGTGCTGTTTTTCACGTAGCCCTGTGTGCTTTCCATTTGATGCCTTAATTATTGCATCCCAAAAGCTATTAGAAGGAAAGGAAAATACTTTGCTTTCTGTTCCAAAATAGACTGTGCTGCTATTTTGCACTCATCCACTGCTCTGGTACTGTTATCACATTAACACTTAGAGATCCTAAGCAAGGTCAATGCCTTTGTCTGTCAGCCTTTGTACAGTCAAGAGACAGTCCTTGCCCCAAAGACCTTAAAATATAAATAGATAAAGACAGACAAAGGGAGAAAGAAAGGGAACATTTCTATGGTCGTCAGAGATAGGAAACGGGGAGATAAAATGGTTTGCTGGAGGTCAGTGACACAGAGCTGGGGAAAGAACACTCTCAAGTCTCTGTCAAGTGTCTTTAACCACGAAGCTGGCCCCCCAAAAAAAGGCCTGTATTTCCTCCAGTGTTTCATTCAGGTCCCTGCAGAGAAGCCCAGGAAAGGGGCTTCTGTAAGGAATCAGTGCAGACTTTCAGAGAGGCTTAGTTTCCAACAGGAACTTCTGAAAGGAACATGGCAGAAACAGCAGAAGTTTCACCACAGCTGAGTCCAAAAGCAGGGACCAAAAATCCCCAGTCTGGACTGCACTGCTAAGAACACACAGGTTGAGGAAGGAAAGCAGGCAGGGCTTGCTCCTCAGTGCCCAGGTCAGCAGACAAAGATGGGATGTTGTGGTCAAAAATCCACTCTCCGAGAAATCAGGGCAAGAAAAATCAAGCAGGAATCAGGGGCAGGAGGGGAGGATGCAGGAGCCTAAACTGATCTGTCTTTGGTGTGTCCATGACAGCACAAGGATACAGAGGAGATGCCTGGTTTAGTTCCATATGCCCCAGAAAGGCCAATACATTAAAAAGATAGTGGGATTTGTTTGGGGCAGAATCAAAAGAACTGAAGGACCAAGTTGCACTGCTACAGAAAGTCAGGAGAGAAAAAAAACAAAGGCCAACCTTACAGCATAAGCCATTCAGTGGAAGAATTTGCACTTCAGCCCCATTTAGTGGCTGGTGTATGCCCTGTCATCTGAGATTTCCCATCCTTTATTCATTTTTCTCCTTGTGTCACGAAGGATGTCAGAGAAAGAGCTCTCCCTTTCTCCCTGACAAGCTTTATGTCCCAGCACATCTGGGGGCAGCTGGCTCTGTGATTAACTGTGCATGGTGTGGTGGCTCTTATCCCTGGCTATGACATGCCAGGCAGGTAATGTTAGAAGTCTTATGTTGAAACAGAGTTTAAGAGTCTGTTTAGTTAACCTAGGTTAAGTTCTGCAGTTTCTCTCTGCTTTCTCTGCCTCCCCCCAAGCATAACTGGTCACAGGAATTTGCATTTTTGGGGGTTTTTTTGAAGCCTTTGTCTTCCCAGAGTTAGACCACAGCAGGGACATCTATAGTGACACATAAACTAAACAGCAGTGCAGAAAAAACAAGTTGCATCTGCGCCACTAACAGCTTTCAGCGAGGGGTTTGTGCTCAGGCTTGTTGTAAAACTCTTCTCTGACTCAGGTAGAGGGGATTAATTTGGGGTTAGAGCTCAAGAGAGCATCCTGGTCCACACAGTCACAAGTTCAGCTCTGGGCTGATCCCCAGCCCACAAGTGGAGCTGGGATTTGTCACAGCCTGGGTGAGTGGCAGAGCAAAGCCATGTCTGCATCAAGCTGTGCCTGGCAGACCACAGTGCCCAGCTGAGGACAGAGCGGGGCTTTTGCCACATCAGCCTGGGGCAGGACTAATCCCCAGCTGCCACAGCTCCTTCAGAACCCAGAGGGAGGAATAAAATCAGCTCTACCCACTCTGTAAATAAGGAATAAGGTCTTCAGCAGAGAACAATTCTCAGCTGCAATGTGGGGGACAGGTACTAGCACAGAATAGTGATCCCCCAACCTAAAAAGGGGTCTTCAATTGCCACTGTACCCCAGGAATTTAGAAGAGTCCATAATTCACCCCAAACACTGTCCCTTTCCAGTCCCACAAGCTGTGACCCACCTTGGGTTTGCTGTATAATTTTCCCCTTGGGAAACCAACACCCTTATCCTGCTGTTCCCAGGAGCACAGACCTTCCTGTGAAAGAACAGGTTCAGACTGTTGCTGTAGCTGCTGTGGCCACCCAGACCCTTCACCAGTGTTTGAAGAAAGCCTGAATTCCTGATGGATGGGAGGCTCTGGCTCACAGTTGTCTTGGTTGCTCCACGGCTGTAACTCTGTTTATGCAGCCCTGGTGGGTTTGTGCTCAGCTCTTCCAGGGATCCTCTGCTTTCCAGAGGGAAGGATCCTTCCCAACATGCACAAGACAGGACACAACCAGAGAAATAAGGGTTTTAGAGCAACAAGTCCACAGCCAGAGATCAGAAACACATCCTGCCCCACCAGGAGTGAGGGTACATCGCACACCATCGATTTGTCCATCCTTAACCCAACCCTTGGAATACTTTGTCTTTTATTTTTTTCCCCTTCCTCACATCTATTACTCTCCCCTCCACACTTCCCACAAACAATAACGTCTCCCAGTGCCCTCCTCTTGTTTTTCTCCCCAGACACACACAGCCTGCAGAGGCCCCTCCTAATTGGGGTGGTCATGGGGATAGCTCGTCTCGCAAGAGCAGCGCCCGTGGGGCAGAGGGGATGCTCCGGTGCCCCATCCTGCCTGCAGACCCACACCTGTCCCCTGTCACAGCTGGGCTGCCCAGACCTGGAATCTAATCCCAGGAGGGCTGGGGAGGGAGGTTATTTTATCTTCAGAGAAAGGCAAACAGGATGGGCACTCATCGATCTTGAGAAAGAAACATTAGCCAAGTCAAACACACAGCGGGGTCTGAAGCAACAGGATGTCCATGAGGTAATGCCTGGATTCACCTTGGCATCTCCTTTTACAGTAAGGACAGACGTGGAGAGGAAATGAAGAGATGTGAGAACAGGACAAAGAGTATTTTCCAGGAGCATTGACCAAAACTGCTCTCATTCAGTGCTGGCTCCCCACAGCAGAAAAGGAGATCAGACTTACAGCTGGAAACCATCACACGCCGTCAGACCCATGGACTTACCTGCCCTGCTGCCCACCCACTGTCACAAACAGAGCTTTGAGCAATTCACCCACCCAAACACCCTTGCAGGGCACACTGCAGAAACATTTTCCTCTTACTTACTTCGTGGCAGTGCCCCTGGGAGGTGCAGACCTGAAGGGGAGAAGAGCTCTGGAATCTCCAGCTGGAGCCAGTCATGACTCAGCAGCAGCCCAAAAACACCTTGGCAGGAGGTAGAACTGTGGGACACCACCTTGTCCCCACATCTGACGTGATTTTGGGCTAGAAGAGATGTAAGGAGTCCTGCAGAGATGCTCCTGCTGGCACAAACTCACCTTTATCCAAAGATATGAGAACATATTTTTAGTTATTGGTTCAGACCCTTTCACCTGTGGCCAAAGAGGAGGCAACCACCCTCATGTTGTCCCTTTTTGAGTGTCATCTCAGGTCACCAGGGTCACTCAGAGCAGCAGTAGGATAACATTGGGACAGTGAGAAACAGCTCCAGGCTCAGCCAAAGGGACATTTGTCAGGTGCTAAGGAATTACTTTGCCCTTAAAAATATTCTTTAGACAGGTCCAGCACAAAAAATACCAACCTTCCAGCTCTGGCCCTGGCCACCAGAACTCACATCTCACAACACATGGTGGCCAACACACTTGAGCCAAGGAAACTGCAGTGACTGCAAGGAGGGGCACACAGAGCTCTGGTCCCCAGCTCAGGAAGGACATGGAGCTGTTGGAGTCCAGAGGAGGCACCAAGATGATCAGAGGGATGGAGAAGCTCTGCTGGGAGGAAAGGGGAGAGAGCTGGGATTGTTCAGCCTGGAGAAAAGAAGCTTTGGGGTGACCTAACTGTGGCCTTTCAGTGCCTGAAGGAGCTACAAGGAAGATGGAGAGAGACTATTAACATGGGCCTGGAGTGACAGGACAAAGGGAATGGCTTCCCACTGACAGAGGGCAAGATTAGATGGGATATTGGGAAGAAATTCTTCCCTGTGAGGGTGGGGAGGCCCTGGCACAGGTTGCCCAGAGAAGCTGTGGCTGCCCCATCCCTGGAAGTGTCCAAGGCCAGGTTAGATGGGGCTTGGAGCAACCTGGGCTAGTGGAAGGTGTCCCTGCCCATGGCAGGGGGTGGAACAAGGTGGTCTTTAAGGTCCCTTCCAACCCAGGCCTTCCTATGATTGCACAAAAACGTGGCTGCCAAGGGGCTCTGATGAGCACAGTTAGAATCAAGTCCAGGGCACTCTGAATTCCAGGTCACCACAGCCCTCTGACAGCAGCTCCAGCACACTGAAGTCTCTGGTGCTTCCCAGGTCTTACCTGGCACAGATGGCACCAGCAGGAGCTGTGGTCCTACCCCTGCAACCACAGGGAACTGTGAAGAACAGAAACATAATTAAAAACCACTGGGAAGAACTCCACGGAAAAGGGTGGTGGTTCTGTTTGAGCTGAAAGTCAAAGCAGTGTTTGATCTCCTGGTTTACCAGAGGTAATTCAGAGAGTTAACTACTGGCATGGACCTCAAAAGTTTATTTCCTTGCCAGTATGCCGAGGCTTGTGTTGCCTCCTGGAACAACAACACTGTAAAATTAGCCCTGCACTGATGCTGAATTGCACAGCATTTCACAAAAGAGGGCAAACAGAGCTGATCTGACCATCCAGGCACTGATTAAAACCAACCACCCCGAGCACAGGGTAATAAAGATTCAACACTTGCAGTGCTTGCCATGAGAGACCTGTCTCTGTGCAAGGATTTGCCTCATTAAGCCCAGCACCCTGGACCTGCCACCCTGACACTCCAAACAGTTGCAAGTGGGAGGCAACAACATCCCATGGAGGTTCCCCTTGATCCAATCTACCTCCTGCTTCTGGTTTAAAACTTTGAGCAATCGTTTTTAATGCCCAAAGCACAAGGTTTTTCAGCTGATAGGAGATCTCTGTGTTTCCAGTGGGAAATGAGAATTTGCTTTAGAGGGTTATTTCTGGAAGAACTCATTCAGTAACTAGGGGGGGTCTTCCCATTTCCCCCTCTTCCTGAAGAAGCAGTTCATATTTCCTTTGGAAGTTTTCATTCTTCCAGTAAAATGCAGATTGTTTTTAAGCTGGAAGCTTTAGTTGTTCTGGCTGAAGTGGCATGTTGTTACCTCTGGGGCTTTAACAGTTTAATTTTACTCTTTTGAAAAAACATTAGAGAGAAACTTCCCTAAATGGGAGCCTTTATCATAAAAGGCCATTAAAAGTTTTGGACAAACTTTTGCTTAAGTAAAAATTGCTCTTAAATAACACTGTAGTCCTGCTCAGATTTAATTCTCCCTGTTTATTTTATTTAGTTTCTGCTTCATGGTCCCTGGCAGGAAATTGGAGTCAATCCCAACCTCAGATATATTAATAGCCCTTTTTTGAGCATGCTACCAGAGATTTGTGATTGTCAGCTTTGACTTAGCAAACATTTGAATGATAAACCTTTTAAATGGAAGAGTTTCAAAAGTCTCTGTCCAGGATCAGCTCTTTGTAAATTCCCCTGTCACAACTGATTCTGTTTATACTGTTCAAGTCTGTTCTGATGTTCAAGTCTGTACTGCAAATGGAAGCTGTATCTAAGCAGTTATTGGGAAATATTATTTTAAAAGAAAAGGAAAAAAAAGTAAAACAGGTTGGAGGGAGAGTTTCTGATTTTTTATTTCAATAAGCTAAGTCCAATATGGAGGTTTACAGAAGATAAACCATTTGCACCAAAGACTCTCATCACAGACCACCTCAGAGTGATTTTCCATTTCTGACCAGCTCTAAAAATCATCCAAACCTGGCAGAAAAAGAAAAGTTGTTTTAAATTAGCACGCTTGCCCACCTCTGCACCCCCACCATTGCTTCCCAAGCCCACAGAGCAGTCCCAGGAGTCTGGCTTAGCACAGGAGGGAGGGGAAAAGTCTCCTCTGGTACTTCTGTTTTCTCATGGCCAAAAAACCAGGACCCCAAATCAACTCACTGGCACTTTATTGCCATGCCATGGCAGAGCCAGCCCTGGTGTAGCAGCAGAGCCAGGAGCCAGGAGCAATTCCTCCTGCTCGTTTTCCATGGGGGAGCTCAGTCCCAGCCAGGCAGCTGCTCCTCAGGCTCTGTGAGCTGAGCTCAGGGCACAAGGCAAGCTCTGAGCTTTGATCTCCAGGAGGTCTTGAGTTCTCCCTGGTGGTGTGGAAAAGCCTGGTTTAGATTCCCAGCTGAAAGAAAGCCCATCACTCTGCCCAGCAAAACCAGCTCTTCCAGCATCCGTGTGACCTCCCTGGCTCCAGAGAGCGGTGTGGCATCAAATGCCCTGGAGATTCCTTCCCAATGGCCTGTTCCCACCCAAAGCCACACTCACCAGGTCCTGTGGGGATACAAAGGCCGTTATTCAGACTCAGCTCTGAACAGCATCTACATTTTGGAGGGCTGCAAAGAGCCCTTCCCCCTTGACAGCTCCACAGAGGACACCTGAGGGGCCTGAGCGATGGGGAAGGTCCTTTGGCTTCCACCCACCTGCCAGCAGTGCAAAAATCTTCTGCCCTGGTGAACACAGGTAGGTCAGAGCTCACAGCACCAGCACGTGAGAAGAGCTCACCTTCTCATGGACACCCAGGCTCTCACCCACTGACCCTCTGAAGAGAGGGAGGTAAATTAATACCTCCCCTGTGAGCAAAGGTTGAGACAACAGGGATTGTTCAGACTGGAGAAGAGAAGGCTCTGGGGTGACCTAATTGTGGCTTTCCAGTCCTTCAAGGAGTACAGAAAAGAAAGGGAGAGACTACAAGGCCCTGGAGTGACAGGACAAGAGGGAATGGATTCACACTGACAGAGAATAGGTTTAGATGAGATATTAGGAAGAAATTCTTCCCTGTAAGGGTGGTGAGGCTCCAGCACAGGTTGCCCAGAGAAGCTGTGGTTGCCCCCAGATCCCTGGAAGTGCCCAAGGCCAGGCTGGACAGGGCTTGTAGTAACCTGGAATAGTGGAAGTTGTTCCTTGATCATGAATTTCAACTCCTGGCCCTGCACAGACACCCCAACAATCCCACCCTGTCCCTGAGAGTGTTGTCCAAACCCTCCTGCAGCTCTGGCAGCCTTGGGGCTGTGCCCACTGCCCTGGGGAGCCTGTTCAGTGCCCAACCAGCCTCTGGGGGAAGAACCTTTTCCTGATATTGAACCTAAACCTGCTCTGACACAACTCCAGGCTATTCCCTGGTTCCTGTCACTGGTGATGGGAGTGAAGAGATCAGTACCTGCCCCTCTGCTGCCCCTCAGGAGGATGTTGAAGATCCCAGCGAGGTCTCCCCTCAGTCTCCTCCAGGCTGAACAAACCAAGTAACCTCAGTCACTCCTCATAAAGCTTCCCCTCCAGACCCTTCCCCATCCTTGTGGCCTCCTCTAGACATTCTCCAACAGCTTAAAGTCTTTTTTTTTATTATTGTGGTGCCCAAAACTGCCCCCAGAACTCCAGGTGAGGACACACCAGGGGCCAGCTGGGGAACTGCACCCCTGTTACCCGTGACAGAGCAGAGGGAACAAAACTCCACGTGCCATTTCTTTCTCTCTACTGAACATTTTTCATCTGAGTTTCTTTTTTGATGTAGGACATCTCACTGTCATGAGAAAATGTCTCTTTTTTCTCCCTGAAAATGGGCCTTGAAAGCCCTGAAAACTGCCACTTTCTTGTGCTTTGGATTTGTCCCCTTTCTTTTCCTGCTGGCCCTCTGTCTTGCCCTGTAAAAGAGGGATCTGTTCTCATCCTCTACTTTCCCTATTTTCCCATGAAAAAAGGAGATGGGAAGAGCAAGGTAAAAAACAAGAATGATTAAAATCCAGCTTGAGGAAAAATTTGGGCCAGTTTCGTTTTCTTGGTGCTATTCTTGCTGAAAACATTCAGAGCTGGTTTTTATCATTATTTTTTTTCTTTTTCACAACTCAATCTTCAGCCAGCTCTGCTTAAGCTTGTCATAAATGCAAGGAGGGAACTAAAGCTGGGGTTGGTCAAAAAACCAAAAACTTCTTTCAAAATTTTTCAGACCTCCATTAAATATTAATTTTCAAAACCAACCATCACCTGCCTCCCAAACAAGGAGTGCTTTGCAATCTTTCCCCTCTTCTACATTTCCTTGATGTTTTTATTACTTGCATTTATTCTTCTCTTTGTCTGCATCAGGATTCTCTCTATTGGGCTGTAGTAGAGTTCATCTCACACACACAAAGCCATCCTGCTGACCACAGCTGGAGAAGGTCTGGTCTTCAGGAGAGCTGCAAACACCTCCCTGAGCCGCTCAACTCACCTGCTCCACTAGGAAAAATGTCAGATTTATCCTGTTTTACCCTTACCCTGGTTAAAAGAAATCCTGTAAGAGGTGGGGTAGGATGCAGGGATGGATGTTTTCATCCAGCCCAGGATGCCAGGGAAGAGGCTGGTGAGCTCCTGGGCTGCCCAGAGCTGCCCTGGAGTGCTGCTGGTGCTCCAATCCAGAGCACTGGGGTATTTGAAATCTCAATTATTTATGTGTTCATGCTGTGGGTTAATGCTGACTGACACTAAAACACTGCCTAGATTTAGCTTCATAAAATTTTTATCCCCACTATGAACTGCAAGTCTTTCTCCAATTTCATTTAAAGGAAACAGAGTATTGAAAAGCCTACTGAGGAATTCATGAGCAACTTAGCTACAACCTCACTTTTCCTCCTAGCCAAATCCTGGGACTTCATTACCATGGCAACATATCATAATTTTAATTCCCTTCCTGATTGCTGCTGCACAGAGACCAATACATCTGCTTGCTTTCCTGGGAGCCTGCCATGCACTTTGGGCTGGGTGTAAGGGGCATGGCATTTGCTTCCCAGGCTCCCTGATCCAGGAAAGGATGCTGTGTCCTCTTTTTTTTTTGGGATGAAACAGCCAGGAAAGGCCAATAAAATTCAGCAAACCTGACTCAGGCACTGCTTGGGCTGCTCTGAGCTTTAGGCATCTCAAAATGTGCAGGCACAGCCCAGGGCGGTGGGAAGCCCTGGAAGGAAAAAGTCATATTCTTTGTGGGATTTTAGGTATTATAAGGAGGAAAAGCAGCTTCCACCACTGAGAGAACTGAAAGGGATGAGAGATGTCTATGAGGACACAGGATCTCCAGCCATCACCAGTCCCTGCTTTGAGGTTTCTCTTATTTTAGGAATTATCACGCTCAGAAGCACTTACAGGATTATAATCTCTGTGCTGGAGCCCGAAACAGGACCTGAAACGCCACCAGACTGATGATTATCTTAATTATTTATCTAGTTCACATAAAACCAGTTGTTCAGGGCCAAAAAGCCTCTTTCAGGCCCAGAGCCCACCAGGGAGCCCTGGAGGGGTCACAGATTTTGGTGCTGCTCCATGGATAGCAGACATGGGCCAGTGAGAGCTGCAGACAAGCTGAGCCAGGGGTGGAGACAGTCACTCCATCCCTTGAGCATGAACCATTAATGAGCCATTAATGAGCCATTAATAAGCCATTAATAAGCCATTAACCATCAGGGGTGATTTGCTGCAGCATCCCAGCATCCTATGCCCTTCTCCTGGCCTGAGCTCCACAGAGTTCCCCTCTCAGTGCCCCCCAGTGATGAAGGGAATGGGTCCCTGCAATCAGTGTTCCTGTGGGAATTAGACCTCCCATGGGCAGAAAATTCTGAGGTTTATTCCCCTCAACCTCCCCCAAAAAACCCAACAAAGTCTCCTGGAAGTTCTCAGTAGCACCAGTAACTCACCACTGACAGACAGTGGCACAGAACACCCCATGGGTGAGCTTTTGGGTCTCTAGTGCTCATCACTCTGGAATAAGGTAGAAAGGACCTTCTGGAGTTTGGGCCTGCCCTCTGAACTCACTTGAACTTCATTATACATGTGTACTTATCATGTGTGTGCATGTATATAAAATTTATTATATATATGTATTTATAATGCCCAATTTTGTTGCAGGCATCTGGAGAGTCACAACCCACTTAAGGACAGAAAAAGCATGGGAGATTCACCTTTCTTTAAGGGCAGGAATGAAGGCTCCACTGAAAAGAGCAGATTGAAATCTGAGTGGAATATTGCTACAAACCAGTCTTTTTTCTCCACCTCTAAAAATCCAGCCCTTCCTCTTGCTGAAGGGTTAAAAATATCTGAACAAGAAACCACAGTGTTTTCCTTCTCTTTTTCCGAGCTTTTTTATTTAGTTACTCTTTCATTATTGTTTTCCTTCATCTAAAAAGTAATCTAAGTAATTATAATCATAAAATGGATGTGAGCAAAATGGGTACTGCGGGGTTTATAAAACACAAATTTCCCTTTTCTGGGAAATATGGTCTCGCCTGCACTTAAACCTTTCAAGCTCTGCCCAGACTCCTAAGGTGGCACGAACCCCACAAGGCTTGTAAGGCCCTGAAGAGGAAATCACTTCAATATCCAGCTCTCCTCAGCAGATGCAGGGCTGCCAACAGAGCACTTCAGCCCTGCCTTGCACCAGCATCCATCCTCACTGGAGTGGGAAAGGATCCTCGTGGAGCCTCAGTTAATAAAAGGGTTTGGTAGCACTGGACATGCACAGGGACACCCTTGGTGGAGGTGGATCCCACAGCTCAGCTGAACTTGCTCCAACCTCCCTGGTTGCCACCAGGCTGAGCATCCAACCTGCATCAGGAAACCCACACCCAGCAGGGATCACCCTCTCAGCCAGCAAATGACCCCATTTGGTTTAGTTATTTTTTTTTTCAAACTGTTTTCTGAAAATAACCCAAGAAAAACCTTCCTTGGTGTTCCATGAAGCCCTTATTGGCAAAATATCCCTGATGTGAAAACAAGGAATCTTTGTTACAGGTTCAGTGTGTCCAAACTGCTCCAGCCTCTTCTTTTTCTTTTTTTTTTTTGCAACTCTTTTATTTATTTTTAAACTGGTAACTACTCTGTGCATTTTAATTTATGCAGAAAGGGGGAATTCCACTGTGAGTTAGGAATGGAAAGCACCAGCCCTTAGTCTGGGAGATCACGTAACCTCCCTTAGAAACTAACTTTTATTCCCAAATTACTAGAAAATCCTGGGGGAAGGGCACTCTGAATGCTGTGTCCCCTGTGCAGTGGCAGGTAAGAAGCTCAAGCCTGGCTTTATGCTAAAAATGACATTTCTTCTTCCATGCCCCCTTTGCCACCTCAGCACCGTGGTACAACCTGCCTGGGAAATGACAGGTATCCCAAATTCCCTACTGTGTCTGAAATGGACTGCAGTGCACCCCAAATAATTCACTTAGTGGTTATTCAGGTGTATTGATCAGAACATTCTCTGCAGATCCTTCCAGAGCTGTTATTTTGCCCAGAAAATCAAGGTTTTTATGGAGAAGACATTGCTTCACAGCTGCTTCCTGTACACCAGTGGCTGGAGATAAATTCTCAGTTTTAGATAAAATCAGCTCATTTCAATAAAGTCCCACAGAACTGAAGGACTTCTAAGCATGAAAATCTACTTCTCTGCTACATCACCCACCGTGCAACCAGCTGTCAGTCCTGGAAGGGTGGCCTTCAGCCGAGAGGGGAAGGAGGTGCTGTGCCTTCATAGCCTGGCTCTGGGGTTTGGGCACATTGCTGAGGGTCTGGATCTTCCTGAGCATCCTGACAAGGACTTGGGAGTGCTGGTGGGTGACAGGCTGGACATGCCCTGACAATGTACACTGACACCCCAGAAATCCCCCCTGCCCTGGGCAGATCCCACAGCAGGGCTGGGGGGAATTCTGCCCCTCTGCCCCCTCAGGTGAGACCCCCCTGCAGAGCTGCCCCAGCCTGGGAACAGCACAGCAAGGACAGGGAGCTGCTGCAGAGAGTCCAGAGGAGGCACCAAGAGGATCAGAGGATGGAGCAGCTCTGCTGGGAGGAAAGAGGAGAGAGCTGGGATTGTTCAGCCCAGAGAAAGAAGCTTTGGAGTGACCTCATTGTGGCCTTTCAGTGACCTGAAGGAGGTACAAGAGAGAGGGAGAGAGACTGTTTACAAAGGCCTGGAGTGACAGGACTTCACACTGACAGGAGGGCAGGTTGAGATTAGATATTAGGAAGAAATTCTTGGCTGTGAGGGTGGGGAGGCCCTGGCACAGGTTGCCCAGAGAAGCTGTGGCTGCCCCATCCCTGGGAGTGTCCAAGGCCAGGTTGGACGGGGCTTGGAGCAACCTGTGTTGGTGGAAGGTGTCTCTGCCCGTGGCAGGGGGAGGGAACAAGATGATCTTTAAGGTCCTTTCCAAACCAAACCATTCTATTCTATGATTTTATGGTCCTCACTGATGCTCAGGAGATGAAGACATAAATCCAAGCTGTCACAGTCTCTCTGCAGTCTGAGCAGAGAAAGGACTGGTGCCAGAAGATGGTACAGTTCACACTAAAGTAGGTGTCCAAGGTGGAAACATTTTCCTCCTCATTAAATGCAGAAAGGTGTGATTCAGAATCGAAATCTACACAGGACTTCCACTTGCAGCAGCAGGTGAGACAAGTCCCATCTTCACCTCACTGTCCCTGAGCTCATCTGCTGGGAAAATCCTTCTAGTTCTCCAGCACAGGTGACATCCTGGCTCTCTAGATGACATCAGTGTAGTTGGATCTGGGACAAACAACCTGCTCCCAGGTGACAGCCAGACCCTCTCAGGAAAGTCCAGACCCCTGGGGCAGTGCTAGGAAGAAGGGAAGACTCAGAGAAGAGTCTTGACCTGACCACAGCAAGCCTGACCTCCACAGCAGGTTGATTGATCTTTGCTAAAGGCATCAGTGATCTGATTTTCTCCATCTGATTGGGGATTTTTTCCCCAATCCTTAGCCAAGTGAAGGGCACATACAGTTGTTTGGACCTTGGTGCAACTGTGGGAAGGCAGGTGTACCCCCAGCAGCCCTGCAACGTGCATTTTTACATCAATCCATTTTTTTTTTTTTTTTTTTTTATGTGCTGAGTTTTTGGCAACATGTTAAGCAGCAAAGTTAATCAGACCTTTTCATTTCTCTAACCAGCTTTAAGGGATTTGTAATATTATACTCAGGTTGTTGGAGAGCAGAAGGAAATTGTTTGTCTGATTATGAATCCATTTTTTATCGTGCATTAAGAGCACAATCACCTAATGCAGGATATTTTACCCCAGGTTTTAGGGAGGTGGGAGGGGAAATCAACAGTCTCGTCCCACCAAATGGCATAAACCCTCTCTGATCTCACAGGTCACCTCCTGAATACTAAAGAGCTGGGACATAAAAGCTTTTCAAGAATATAGTTTCCAATTAGGTCATTGGTTTCAAACACAGGGTGTACTAAATTAGTAACATTTGGTGGTAAATTTCTTTGAAGTTCTCATTAATCTTGGTCTTGGATTTGAACTGTTCTTGGCCATGTTCCTCATAGAATTTGGATCCCGGTTATGTCAAAACAACTGATTAGCCCCCACAGTTTGAAGGCAGGGGGGATTAGGTAGGGCTGGGTGTTGGATTTCATGAAAGGCCTATTTACCTCGGCGTTGAGCATGACCAAATGGGAGGGCAGCCAGCAGGGGCGACGTGCTGGAAGCATTCCAGCCCTCCTGTCTCATTAGAGATCCCCAAATGGGATGAGATGGATTTGTGAGAGCAGCCACTGTTCAGAGGCAGCTGCCCACAGGGCCCAGGCAAGGGCTGAGGGCTTCCCTCGACCTCTGGTGGCTCTTCTGCATAATAAGCCTGCCCAGCTCTTCAGCTCTTGGGAAGTCAGTGGAAAGGAAGAAATGCTCTCAAGGAACATCTTCAGGTGGTGTCCTTTCTTCTCCATGAATGGCCTAAAGCAAACTTCCCCCCCAAATCAATTGAACTCTTTCCATCTGTTCCAACACGTTCAAAGCCAGGCTCCTGAATAGCCCAGAACCACCAAGAGCAAGAACTGTTAAGAAACTCAGTGGGATGCTCTCATGTAGCCTCTGCCTAAGGAGCAATAAGTTGAATTCGTGGCTTAATGAACCATAACCCACAGGAGAAAATGCACAGTGAGCCGTGGCAGTGGTGAAGCTTGGGAAGTTCTCAATAGGATCAAACCCAGGCCACACTCACATCTCCTTCCTGAGGCTCCAATTAGGCAAAGAAGGAAGGCACTGGGAGGCCCTTCCTGGAGATCACAGCCCAGCAGCAGGGACCTGACCAGCAGAAGGCTCAGAAGTGGCGTGAAGAAAAGTGCTGTGTCTCACTGGAGCATGAAAGGACTGAGAGGCAGGCTCCTGTCAGTGCCCAGGGGACACCTGATCCCCAGCCAGGACAGAATGCCAGCCCTGCAGAGTGCAAGGCCAGAGTTATTTACAGGTCAGGTGGATTCAGGCAGGCTGGGCACAGCTCCAAGCCTCTTGTCATCCCTTCCGCTCAACACTTACTTCTGGGGCACCAGGATGGGCAGCAACAGCATTTCTGGGTGGTAGAGCTGTGGGGGACAGGAACCAGCCTTCCCAGGGCTCTCTGTGGGCACTGCTGCTCCTGCCTGTGCTGAGAAACTGCCCTGGGGGAACAGCTCATGAGGAAGCTGCATCTGGTGCAGCAGCAGCAAGGCCTGAAGACACCAGTAGAGTGCTCAGTCACAATAACACGCTATAAAAATGTTAAACCCCTCTGTTCCTTGACAGGAAAAAAAAAATCCTTGTGTTTTGCTTTAATTTGAGAAAATTATTGGTCCAGGGCTTATTTTCTATAAAAATTTTGCTTCTATCTCTAGACAACCTATTTTGAACACATCAGTGGTCACAAAGTCTTCTCTTACACCAGAATGCAGTGAATGTTTTGTTCTCACCAGCCCTGATAAACACTCCCAGCTTTCAGCATTAATCCAGCCTCACTGGCTTTAGCAGGAGCTCTTCCCATCCATAGTCTTTACATATGCAGAGGTGTTTGCAGGACTGTGGCCACACAATTAATAAAGAACTAACTTTAATAAGCCTAATTAGGGTCATTCCCCCGTAGTGTGAAAAGTAGCACTGATACTTATTGGCTGGGGAGGGAGAAATCACAAGCACTTTCCCACAAGTTGGTGACCTCAGGGTAGAACTTCAGAAATCTCTCCTATAAAGCTGGAAAACCCAATTGGCTGCATTTTGATGGAGCCGTTGGAAAATACTTTCATTCTCTCTTTCTAATTTTGTTTTTTTTCAGCAGAACATTTTGGCTCAGAACCATTTCTTCCACAGTTTGGAGCTCAGTAATGTCCCTCATGAAGTCAAAGCATGGAAAAAGAATAACCAAGAGCAGCAGAAAGAGTGTGCAAGAGCCCTTTTGGAAGGATTCTGTTCTAAAGAACCGGAGCTTTTTAGGGTGTTTAATAAAAGTTACACAGGCAAAAAGAGAAGTGTGTTGAGGTGCTTGTTGTCTTGTTTTCTTCAGGGATATAAGCTGCAGCTGGAGGGCAGGTGGCACAAACCCTGTTCATTTATCTGCTGGCTTTGGGACCTTGTTTTGCCACCATTAATGAAGTTCTCAACAGAGCAGAGCCATTTCCTCCCCTTGTCCTCATTCCTCCAGCTCCAGGACCTGCCATAGAATCCCAGAATGGCTTGGGTTGGAAGGGACATTGAAGACCATCTTGTTCCAACTCTCCTGCCGTGGGCAGGGACACTTTCCACCAGAGCAGGTTGCTCCAAGCCCTTCCTGACCTGTCCCCAAAACAAACCAACCACGAGGTATTGTGGCCTTTCCAACCACCAGCACGTGGGGGGCAAATCTTCAGCAAGTCCAAAGCCCTTGAGCTGCCCCTGAGCATCCCAACAGTGATTTGGAAGCTGGATGGTATCTCTGTGCCCTTTCCTGAGGTGGAAAAATCCTCCTTGACCCACAGAGGCTGCAGTGCTTCCATCACGGTGGGACAGAGCTCCAGCTCCACAGGAGAGGGAAGGTGGGAGTTTTCCAGGGTAAAGCATTTCCTCTGGTTCCCATCCAGTTAAAAATCATTCAGTGGCCGACAACAGCTTCTCATCTGGCCCGTTGTGAAACCACTATTTCAGCACAATTTACAGCCTTTCGGGGAAGGGAGAGCTGGGTTATTTAGTAACTTCCCTGCACGCCCTCAGGAAGGTCAGATCCTTTTGTCCCCTGCCAGAACGGTGAAAGCCGTAAACTACAGGAGGGGGAACGTGTTGGGAGCTTGTACTTCCAGTGCTGTGCACCTGGAGAACCCTGCAAACAGCCCTGCAGTGCAGGGAGGTCAGGAATGGAGGGGTGGGATGTTATGGGGTTGGGGCATCAGGGCACATCCAGCAGTGCTGGGGGGCAGCTCAGGAGCTCAGTGCTGCGACACAAAGTGTGGGGTTGATGCACCTTAGCAAGGCTTGGGGAAATCTGCTGCTGAAAACCAAGCACCAGGAGGGGCTGATCGCCATTACTTTCCCCTTAGTAGCCTTTTTCCTGCTAGAAGGTGGAAAATAGGTGCAGGTTTACCTCCCCACAGCTGTGGGACTCAGCTTTGCTCCTGTCAGCAGCTGCCTCAGCTTGCAGGACACTGCAAAGCTTGTATGGGCTCAGAGGATGGCAGGAAAACCCAGGGCTAAGGCAGGAATGAGACTGATTTGCCAAGGAGCTTCCCCACCCTGACAATATTTATTAAAGAATTTTAAAGTAATAAAAAGGGGGAAAAAGTTAGCGACATTATTTCTACGCTGCCTCGTCTCCCAAGTTTTGTGGATATTTAATTGCTGTTATTTTTCCACACCTCAGGCAGGTTCACACGACACAGATACAATGGGGAGGGAGAAGCCAGCTGAACACACCACTAATTGTTGCACTGAGTTTTCCCATGAACCTCGTTCCATTTCCAGCCAGGGAGTCGGGGAACAAAGGTTTAAAAATCCTCCAGGCTCAGAAAATTCCCCAGGAAGAGAAGGAAACATCTTTCATTGTTGCTACACATTTGTTAACATTTCATTTCACCAGAAATCAATACAGCCCAAACATTTCTGCCAAAAGCACAAAGGAACAATGGTTCAAGGGCTGCAGAACACGGACAGGTTTTTTTAATCACCTCACCAAGGTATAAAACAAACACTTTCCCTCTGCCTCCCTGTTTATCCTCAACAATATTTATCCAAGAAGAGCTGGAACTTATCTCTGGGAAGTTTGCAGAGAAAGATAGTGGATGAACAGAGAATCAAGAACAGCATTTTGAACAGCCCGAGCGGGGACGGCAGAGCAGCAGTTCCCAACATCATCTTCACCTCATCTTGCTTGTTCAGCCTGACAATCAACATCTCATTATGCAGCCCCAGCGTTTCTCTGCAATTTAAACGAGGTGTGGGTGATGGTGAGTGATCTCCAAGGTCACTTTCTGCAGAGATGTCTTTAGCCCAGTGGTCTCCAGCTCTTGAGGAATAAAAACGACACTTTCACCAAAGCAACTTACATCCTGGAAGTGTAACACGCTGCAGCAAGTGCACTGGGAGTTATCAGATGGGAGATCCTGGAGATCCAGCTTGGCATACCTTAACTTTCGTGTTAAAGGAGGTTTCTGGGATCCAGAAACATTCCAGTGGAGCCCTCAAGGAATGAGTTGTCCCCCTTCATTTATCTCCAGGTACATGGATTCATAATTATGGCAATCTCTTCCTATTGAACCTGGATACATCAGCCTATTTGGAGTGTATTTCCTTGGATGTTCTTTACCTTGAAAGAATTCATCTCTGCCCGACAGGGAAATATTCCATTCTGCACATTAAAAGCTCCTTTAACCTATCATGAAATTTCCATTCTTTCTTTTCCCATGCTCTTATCTGAAGAGAATCTTTTTCTTCCTGCATTCAGCAACTGGCTGCTGTCTGCTTTAGCCAGTAGCTGCCTGGGGCATCCCAGTAATTCCTGTGATGATTAACCCCTGTCACTAAGGCTGGGCTTTGACATCACAGAACGAGCAGGTTCCTTTTGGGAACAGATGGATTTATTTATGAAGATTTAACCAATGTTGGCAAATGCCACGTGGTGTGTATTTGCCAAACCCTCAGGAAGGGTTTTCTCACCTCACAGTGAGACAAACCAAAGTTTGGGAGAAGTAAGAATATTTGGCAGCGCATATTCAAGTCAACTGGAAGTGATTGCTTGGAGGGATTGGTGGTCACACAGATGGTGAGGAGATGATGCAGGTCCATGGGTACACTGGAACATCAAGGTGGTGGAAAGACTGTGGATGGAGGAGGAACATATTTAAATTTACCTGCCAGTAACTCCCAATGGGCAACTTTTGATGCCTTCCCTCATTTCATAACGACTCCAATACAGAACGACTTGCAAATTTATCATATTCTTAATTCCTATGAAAGTTCCTATCCTACCAGCTCTGCTTTGCACATAAATCTAACACATCCTAGGCCAGGACTGTGCCACTGACTCGAATGGAGGTGGCAGAACCAGCCCCAGAGCAGGGTGTGCTCCTGGGCTGGGTGAGCAGCATCCCAGCTCACAGAGAAACCCGTTCACAGCGTCTGAGCAGCATTCAGATTCTCAGGGCTTGCATTCATTAACATGCCAATTTCTCATTCAAGATGAAAGGGGGAGGAAATCTTTCAAATAAGCTTGTAAATAAGATTTTTTTTTTTTTTTTACCCTTAGCAGAATGACAGCTTTTGTGTGTTAAGTGGATTCCTTCTGGCTACAGCGGGCACGCAAAGAACTCCTGAGCAGGGTAATGCCAGGGGTGCAGGGTGCTAACCTGGGAAAGAAACCCCCCAAAACAGAGGGTAACACCCAGGACAGACCCCAGAAACTGAGCTGGCTGTGCTCAGCAGACTCCTCAGTCTTGCAAAGCCTTGCACTTCAGTCAACTCTTCTTAGAATCCAAGGGAGTGGAACCACCCTTTTAGTGTCCACCATGGACACACTGCCTAAATTCAAAGTAGCAAAAGTATTTTAGTTGTGCTTCTTTGGAGACATGGTCAGGACCACAATATCTACTGAACAGGACTGTCCTTCAGGTGTTTTTTTCCCAAAGGATATAACCCTACCAAATGACCTCCTTTGTTTCCAGCAGCAGGAAAGCTCTGAGGTTTCCCAACCATTTCCATAAAAGCTATGGGCCAGTTTTCCAAAAGAGATATCATGGAAACATCACAGCTGGAAACATCACAGCTGCTCCCTCCAAAAACATGTGTTGGAGCTTAAACCAGCCTCACCAGAATTTTACCAGTTACACCTAAAACAACCTCAGGGATGGAAAAAGTGGTATGGAGGGAACCAGCTGGGCCTGAAGGATGGCTGTGGCTGGGATAGGGTAGACCAGGATGTCATCACAGCCTGGCTGCTGGCACAGCTGTGTCACTGAGGACTCCAGGAGTAGCTGCTCTCCCACCACAGGACACCTCGGTGCTATTTTGGGGCTGAGCAATCACATTACTGGGGTACATCACATGCCACGGTGCCTTCCCTGAAAAAACCTTGAGACTTTCACAAAAACTCCACAAGCACCTGAAAAACAGTTGTGTGGTATCCCTGCAGTGCTTCCCAGGGTGGCTACAAAATTCCACTTTGGTAGTCTTCAAGTCTGCCAGCATTTTCTGATGGGAGACACCACATCAGAGCATCCCCCTTTGGTGGGAAAAGCCAGAACAATGCCAGCTTTATATTAATTCTGAGACTAAATAAGTTTATTTATCACAGTCTCCTCGAGATGTCACCCATAAGATGTGCTGTGGTGACCAAAGACCTCTGGCCATGCTCCACCAGGAAAAAAGCCACTGGAATCCAATGTCCCTCTTGACTGACCTTAAACCCCGAGAGGCAAGTGACCAACAGGAAACACTTGGTTCAGGCATGTCACAGTGATGTAGGTTATCCTAAAACGTCCCTAAATCTTCGTGTGTTGCCCAATTTTATGGTGTCAACTGTCCCGGAAAGATTCAAACACCCCAAGGCTGGGAACAGGACCAATTTAGCCAGAGCTCACAAGCACGAGATTAAAACCTAAAACATTAAGAGCCTTCTGGGGTTTGGGTTTCCCCCCCACTTCCTCCCTTGCTGGAATCAGGAAGTACAAAGAAGCAACTGTGAAAATAAAACTTAAGTTTTTCTTTCAGAAAGTTACTTGAACTTTTTCAACCTCGTGTTCATTGCCATTGAGGGCAAAGATCCAAGGTAGTTATTCCTGTACTTAAACCAGGTTCAGTCATCCTTAGTAATTAAGGGCACTAGATCAAAAATTAATTTTATTGTACCAGTAACACAACCACAATGGATCTTCATAAAATTTAACCACACGGAGAAGTGGGTTGCCTGAGATCTGCCATTCAAGCAGGCTTTATTGCATTTAAATATAGAATCATGAAAAATAAATTAAGAATGGGGATGACCCTTTGTCTACCTAGAGGCCCGGGAACGATGTTTGCCTCTGATACAGTCTGAAAATTAGCATTTTATAGGGCCTGGGATGCTGCCTGACACACAAAATACTTTAAAATTCTGTAAATAATGTAAGTAAATTAACAAGAGATAGTGACTGCAATGAATAAAACATAAGTTAAGTACCTTTCCCTTTCCTCTGAAGCCTAGAGAAAAAAGTGACTAGATTCAGCTCTTTGGGGGAAAAAAATTGCAAGTGCTTGTAGTGTTTGGTCAGAGAACACACAGATAATTCAGAGAAACACTGAAAAGTCAGTCTGAAGCATCTTCTATTTAACTATGGAAAAGCCAGGCTTTGGTGGCAAAGATAAGTCCCTTGGGTTGAGTTTTAGGGACGTTTTAGGATAACCTAAATCACTGTGACATGCCTGAACCAAGTGTTTCCTGCTGGTCACTTGCCTCTTGGGGTTTAAGGTCCAACACCCATCAAGTGCTTGGGAAGATCATCAGGGATGACTCTTCCCCCTTTCTCACTCCCCCTGCTCCCCCTTCACCCCCACCAGGCTCCTCAGAGGGAGCTGCTCCTGGGGAGGGCCAGCACAGCTCAAAGGGGGAGCTTTTTCCTTCCAGCAAGGGCTGCTGAGCCCTGCCAAAAACCCTTCTGCCCCCTCCAAAGCCCAGAGAGCCCAGGAAGAACAGGGAAGACCAAGTTCAGTGCTGTGAGTTGGGGATGTAGCAAATGTGTGAAAACCACGACCATCCTCAGCCCCAAACCACTTCCCACATTGGCACAGGGCTCTTCCTTAAGCCCAGCTGAAAGCCTGGGCACACCTGAGCAGTCCTAGAATGTCTCTGTCAGCAGGGTAGCATGTGGCTGTCACGTGGATTTATCTGGGGACAGAAATGAGCTTGGGCCTCCTTCTTTAGCACCAATGTTTCACTGGAGTTGCCCAGTTCTTTGCACACCCTTTAAATCAGAGAAAAGTGCCAAGAGGCTTTGATAGGACCCTGGACAAGAAAATTAGTCACCCACCTGTGAAGAAAACCCACATGTCCCAAAGGGGAGCTCTGAGCTCAAAGGCACTACAGCTGGTGAGGCATCTGCTTGACACAACTTCTGTTTTTACATTTACAGTTTGGATGTGGACTTGGAGCCCTAAACTGACATCCCTGGCTAGGGCAGAGCAGGGATCCTGCAGCAGCATGCAGGCTCAGAGGCACGAGCCTTATCAGATGGGCTGGAAATAACGACAGCAAGAGCCTCTCCCAGGATGTTTTGGCCTGGGATCCAGGATGAACACCTGGAAGCCAAGAGGAGCCTGGAACACATTAAGTGAATTGGCCAGACTTTCTCATCCTGTTAACATGCTGCAGGCTTCCTTTGTGCTTTGGGCAGGGATTCAGAGTGGGTCTTTATTTGATTCAAACCAGATAGAGCATCACAAATCCAAGGCTCCTGCTTGTATCAGCATCACCCAGGCACTGTCCCTGCAGGAAAGGGCCTTTGTGACCAGAGCATCTCTGACGAAGTCAAACAGCACACACAGACCAGGGTTTGGCTGCAGGCAAAGCCTAGCAGAATATTCCACTTTTTCTCTCTTTTTCCACCTTTCATCCTCTCTGCTCACTCCTCCACATTAAGTTTCCCTGCCCCAAATCACAGGAAGATTCAAACCATGACAGCTTCCAAACCTTGCACGAGGAAGCTCAGCTGTAACCTCCACAAGGACAAACACTGAGATCATCTCCTTGGAGAGCCTGAACCACGGGCATGACGTGCCATGGCTGGGATGTGGCTGGGCCACAGTGTCCCATCACCCCAGACAACAGCTCCTATTCATTTTCCCTCCTGAAACAGCAACACTCTGATCTCATATTCATGGGGGTGACTCAGAGGCCCCACTGAGGTCTCGTTTCTGCAGCCATCTCATGCCTTCAGGAGATGTGAAGCCAGGACAAGAACACCCAATGACACCAGTGGGGACACACATACCCCCACTGTCCTCTGACCCACATCCCTGTTTCACCCAGCACTCACAAAAGCTTCCTCTCAGGGATCACAGGGTCTTGTAAGATATAAAGAAGGACATGGAGGTGCTGGAGCAGGTCCAGAGAAGGGCAACAAGGCTGGGAAGGGTCTGGAGCACAAGTGCTGTGAGGAGCAGCTGAGGGAGCTGGGGGGGCTCAGCCTGGAGAGGAGGAGGCTCAGGGGGGACCTTCTCACTCTCTGCAACTCCCTGACAGGAGGGGGAGCCGGGGGGGGTCGGGCTCTGCTCCCAGGAACCAGCAGGAGGACAAGAGGGCACAGCCTTGAGCTGCCCCAGGGCAGGTTTAGGTTGGACATTGGGAAATTCTTCCCAGAGAGAGGGATCAGACACTGGAATGGGCTGCCCAGGGAGGGGGTGGAGTCCCTGTCCCTGGAGGTGTTTAAGGACAGACTGGATGTGGCATCAGTGCCATGGGCTGGGAACCACAGCAGGGTTAGAACAAGGGTTGGACTTGATGATCTCAAAGGGCTTTTCCAACCCAGTTGATTCTGTGATTCTATGGCAATTTAATTTAAACTAGTTGAGTGTCAATGTTCAACCAAGAAAGGCATAACATGGTGAGGACCCAAGGCAGCAACACCACAGGCACGAAACGAGGTCTCTGTCTTTGCTGCTCCTGCACCAAGTGGTTTCATGGCCAGGGGAGCCCCAGCACGACTGTTTGCACTTGCAGGTAGCAAATAAAAGCCAAATGCTCCAAGAGAAAGGCAGCTTCTTCTCCTGCCCCTTCTCCTGCCAAGGGCCCAACATCTCATCGATCATTTCCACATGGTTCATGCTGACAACATAAAACACGTTCTGTGCAGGAAGGAAACTGCTGACACCAATTACCAGACCAAGAAAAGGGAAGGATTTTATCAAGTGCCATTGCTGGCAGATCTGCTTGCGTGTAAGGCCTTCCAGTGAAGATATAAATCATTAGATAAATGGTTTGGAGTGAGGCATATTGCCCCACTAAGCTGCTAGAAGAGAGCTTGGCTCCCAGACGAGGGAAACAGTCCTGCCCTGCTTCCAGGGAAGCCCAGTTAGTGCCCTCTCGAGTCTGCACAGCCAGACTGAAGCAGGAAAAAATTGGGTTCTACCCCAAATGCTGTCATTTATTCATTTTATGATCTTTAGTATATATAGTCCCATTTTTGCCTCAGTTTCTCTAATTCAAAGTGGAAGTGAAAGCAGCCAACTTCTGAAAACTGCTTTAATATTCACAGGAAAACAAAAAAACCGCTGAATATAAAAAACAAAATACCCCAAAAATCCCAAGAAATGGCCTTACAGACTCATTAGGATGAAGAACCAACAATTTCATTCCTTTGCAACAGCAGAAATTTCCAGTAAAGACACTCTGTGGGTTCAGGCCTCCTGCAGCTGCTGATGGGAACACACAAGAAGTGTGGATTTCCCTGCTCAGTGATTTTGGTCAAAGCTGTCCCTGCCTGGGGGCTTTTCACTCAGAAGACACCAGGATTTAAAGTTCATTGTTTTACAAGCAGACAGAATGGGTTTGTTGCTGTTAAAACCATTTTCCACTGAGAACTGCCCAAATAATTTCTCTTCTCTACCCCCATTCCTATTCCCTGGCCCTTGCACACCAATGCTGTCGATTCAGATCTAGGTTTGTTTAAATGCTACTGAAAGCCAGCAAGAAAAATCTGTCTGTCAGCATTCTGTCTGTCTATCCACTTGTTTGGAAAGAAAAGTCCAGTTTTCTTTCAGCCAGCCCTCAGCTCCCTCACTGGGGCTGCTCCTGGTTCTCAGCTTCACTTTAACATCTCAGTCTTTGGGAGAGGATTCGTAGCCAGAAAAGCCCCTGCCATGCTCATGGTGCTTCTCTGGAAGACAGAGGGTCCCAGTGAACTTCAGACAGAGAATCCCAGAGTGCTTTTGGGTTGGGAGGGACTTTAAAAACCATCTCATTCCGTGGGAAGGGACACCTTCCACTAGACCAGGTTGCTCAAATGCACATGTGGGTTGTTGGGACAGTGCTTTGGGGGAAATTGTCATCAAATCCAAACCAAATGTGACTATCCCAGGTTGAGGACTGGCCTGGATGCTGGCTGGGCAGCCCAGGGTTATCTGCTGGCACACACATTGCTGCTCCAAGGCAGGCAGAGCTGAAGGGGCTGCTCAGCGTTCCGTGATTTGCTATTCCTGCGGCACAATCAGCCCAATTTACATCCAGAACTGCTCCTGGAGGACACCTCGACTTCAGGCACACCTGAGAAGCACCTGATGCTGCAGGAGGGACAGCAGGAGCTGTGCTGTGAGACAAGAAGGACAGGATGGTGCACAGGGTAGAATTAATCAGTTTGCTCTGAGAGAGAAATTCTCCTTGCTGGGAAGGAACCAGCTCTGCCTGCGTGATGAAAAATTAAAGAACCCCCAGCCTGGTGCTTTTCTCCTGAGGGGGCTTAAAGCAGCAGCCTGAAGAGAGAGGCAGAGTTTTCCCTTTACATATCAATGCAGATACCCTGCCCAGCTCAGTGAGTTTCCTAAACACGTTGCCCTCCTTGTTGCCCTAAAATCCAGGGGGGTGTTCATCCCTTCCCTTCTCCAGAAGAAAATCAACAGAAAGGGGAAGAAAAGCCTTGCTTTTCAGTTAATATTTTGCTGAGACTGAACTCTTGGAGCTGCACCACTCCAGGCTGAGCCAACCCAGCATCTCCCTCATGCAACATCAGCATTTGCTGCTCAGATTTTGGAGGGAAGAGGCTGAATTTGGGCATTTACTGACCTGTAAACCAGCAGACTCCCTGACCAAGGAGACTATGCAGCTACCAAAAAGAGAAGTAGCTCCTTTTCTTTGGGATTTCACCCCTTTTCTTTGGGATTTCCCCCTTTCCCAGGCTCAAGGGACAGGAGCATCACCATCCTCACAACTCAGAGGTAAAGCAGGGATGATGGAGAGGTTACCCAGGGTGGGCACTCGTGGTGGCACCACACGGGCAGTGCAGTGGCTGTGCCCTCCTGTCCTGTGTGTCCCTTTCCAGAGGGAGACTCAGCTGCCTTCCCTTCAATCCTGGGACACAGAGAAACAAGGGAGGGAATTTGGGATGAGGGTCCCACTGTCCCTGCTCCATTAACCACCCCTAAACCCCTGAGCAACCCCAGGGGCTCCAGCAGACAGAACAAGGGGGGCTTTATCCAAACATCTGCACCTCCTCTCCCAAACACAAACAAAGGCACAAGCTTTCCATTTTCTTCTTTTATTACCCACCTTAGAAAAAAATAATAAAAAAACAAACCTAAAACAAAACACTGGTCAGCCACAGGATTCCTGTTTTTATGGAGCCCATCCTGCCACGCTATTGCTCCACAAGGACATTATTAATGCCATTTACAGCTCAGCTAATAACCCAGCCCCGGCCCCTGCGTATGGAGCAGCCATTCCAAAGGTGATCCCAGCAAAACCTCCTTCTGCCTGGCTGCAGCACTCCCTCTGCATCCTGGCTGTAAAATCAAATTAAATAAAAGATCCCATTTCACCAAGGGCCTAATAGCAATTTGTGTAACATTTCCATTATACAGTGCTGCCTACAGAAAACATACACTGGAGCACTTTGACGATTTAACAGGGAACATTCCAATAGGAAACATTATTAGATTTTCCTATTAAGCTGCTCAGGGCACACGCTCGCTTAATAGACGTTAATTACATTAGCAAGGCTGCAAATTCGGTCCTGGTGGAATCCAAGAGACTTTTGCAAAATTGACTCAGTCCTGGAATTTCTGTAGGGACAAAAGGTAAAAAAAAAAACCAAACCAAAACAAAACAAAAAAACCAACCCCAACACATAGATAGAAAATTGGAACAAAGCCACCATTTCACCACTTCCTCAGCAGTGGCTCTAAAACACTTTAATGTACTGGCGTGTTTTGCTTTCACATTCCCAGAGTGGAATTTTCACAAATTTCCCAGCTTGGCAAAATAATTGGAGACAGCTCATGATATTTGAATAATGGAATTTTTCAATTTTTTTTCTTTTTTTTTTTTTTTGCCAGCAGAAAGAATGGTTGAAACAGTGAAAGGGCTGAATATTTCAGTTCAGTCTCTTTGTGAAACCACTAAAAAGTGTTTCAGATTTCCTCAGCATGTGCTTCTGTCCTATTACAGTCAATGGGGGTTTAAATACACACTTTGAGTTAACAAGGCATATCATGATTAGCCTAAATCAAGATCTAATTACAGAAGATTGTTGACAAATTATTTCAGACAACATGTAAATGCAAGCCACACACTATTTCTCTTGCACCCAACAGAATTACTCTTTTTGAGATAATTAACTTTGGTCTGGATGTGTCATACCCAACATTTGGGTCTCTCTTCCACAGACAGCTCACCTCAGCAAGAGTTTGGAAGCATCCCCAGTTTGGGGGAGCCTAAGCATGGATTTGGGACTCCACAGTTATACAAAATTACTTCTGGCTCCAGCACTGATATTTTGGAGGTACAATTCCTCTTCAGCTGTGCTGTCCACCCTGACAGTCGGGAAATGGAGCCTAGAAAAGGATCCCCACTTGCAGGGCAGGGAATGGGGAGCCATTCTCCAAGGGCAGGGGCAGAACTGGGGCTGGAAGGTGTTCCCAGGAACCCCAGCCCTGCTGCAGGGTGGGGACATGGACAGGACACCCCTCAGGGTTCACTCCTGGAGCAGGGGGTGGTACAGACCCCGAGGCAGAAGGGCTGGGTAGGTGAGACCCAGAAGGGGTCTCTGATGTTGAGTCTCTCCCCAACAACAAGCACAGGAAGAGCACTTTTATAATGGAATTATATAATACATATGATTATATAATTAAATCTCCTAAGTCTTAATTAGTCACACTTTACCTTAAACTCAATAATGAACTGATGACTCAGGGCCCTGGACAGACCTTTCTGTTCACTTTAACAGGTCAGTGTTAGAAATACTCAGCACAGCAGACACTCCCAAGTCTTGTCCTAATCCCCTTCCTTGCTCTGAGCTTACATGACTTCTAACAGATGTGTTGCATTAATAATTAAGATAAATCTAAAGGAAGATTAGGCCTGAATGCCAGTTTCTGGAGAAGAGGGAGGTGATGGAGTTGGGCACAGTGGCACAGGAAGGTTGGACTCAGTGATCTTGGTGTTCTCCAGACTTGGGGATTCTATGATTCCAAAGTGAAGGACCCACCTGAGCCCATGTGCCACTGCCAGGCTGGAGGAACACCAGCTCTGTCCCCTCCAGCCTTCAGTGCTGTCACTCCTGGCTGGGTTACAACCTCAGGGGAGTTTTATCAGCCCCAAGAGGGGGAAATCAACCCTGAGGTTCCTCTTCATTCCCACTTCTGCAGTGCTGGGGAGCTGAAACACAGCTCTTGAGGAGGGGTCTCTGGTGCTGGGTCCTGCTGGGTTACTGATTCTCATCAGGGTGACATGGCATGTGACATCTCTCCTCCAAAACCAGTGACCTCACTGTGGGTGACCACCACATTCCCTCACGGACTGGTGAAGCTCCACAGCTCATTGCTTTGAGTTAATTCCCATGTGAATCCCACTCTTGGCCTGACTCACCTGCACACAGTGTAGATGGAGCACCTGGAGCTGCCCTGCTCTGAACCAAGACCTGAGTTTTCCCCATATTTCCATCTGTAAGACTCACAACTTCCAGAGCTGCCCATCTCAGCAGCCAGGAGAGAACACCTCTCCCAAGGCCCTCCCAGTCCTGCTCCACTCATGGGGCTTCAACTCAGGTCTTCCAAGTTGTCACATTTTGACCTCTTCCAATGGGACACCAGCAGGGAAGAACACTTGAGGAGGAATTTGATGCCCAGCACTGCTCTCTTCAACACTTTGCAGCAGGAGGTCCCCATGAGGGGCTCTCCTGGTGCCAACCACCACCAGGGCTGTGGATTGGGGACCATGAGGGCTGTGGGGAACTGGGTGAAAGTGGGAAACCATGGAGGAGAAGGATAAATATTTCATCCTGACAGTACTGGGCAGACCCTGAGTTTGAGGGAGCTTTGTGTAGCTCTGCTCAGCCCCTTGGAGCTTGTCCTGACCCTTCACGAGCTGCAGCCAAAGGGCTCCAGCTCCATTTCCATCCCCTGGGGTGGGGCTGTGCCACACCAGGGAGGAACAGCCACTTCCCAACATCACACTGAGGAGGCAGAAATAAGAGAGTGCTTGTCTGAACGTAAGATTTCTGACAGCTTTTAAGCAGACAGGCTGGAGCTGAAAGCCACCATTAGCAACCCATCTCCCAGGCAATCCCTCACGTTCAGTCACTTGGGCTGAAGTGACTAACTGGCCTTTTCCAGAGGCCAAATGCTACTTATGAACCCTCCCTTTAAACTCCATGCAGCCAATGACATCCCCAGTGTGAAGTTTTTTCGGGCTCAAAACGTCTAATTAAGTACATGATAACATCAGCCCAACTTCTGCTCCACTGCAGGAGCTGTCATCACACACAACCACTGTTTCCTGCAGGTTTTTATCATGAAATCCATTATATTTGGCATTTCTCTTCAGTCCCCAGCACAAGGACACACACTGTTATACATGCAACTCTCAGCTTTCTAATTAAACTCCATTTCTACCATTAATGCTTGGAAGAAAGGGAAAAAGAAAGGCTCTAGCAGTGACCTGAGTGTAATTGAGGCCTCAGAAGTAGAAGCTAATTCAAAGCAAAACAGACCACCCCCCGCCCATCTCTGCCATCATGCCCTCATTTCCAACAGCAAAGCAAGACTCAGAAGCACTTAAGATATTACTCAGCTCAAGTGATGTGTCAGGAAAGCAGCTCTGGCTGCAGATAATCCACTGAAATCAGCACTAAACCCTTAAAAGCACGGATGGACCTCGCAGCATCTCCCACATCTCGCCGTGTGCCTGGACAGCTCAAGGGACCGGGCTTGGCTGGACAAGGCAAACTTGTTTCTTCACAAAAGCAGAGTGTTCCACCAGAGAGGCTGACTGAGTGTAACTGTGCCAGGTGTTTTGTCCAAAAATAAGCGCTGTGCAGGAAACACTCAGCCCTGGGCGAGATGTGGTGCCAGCAACTCAAAGGGCTGGGGGGCAGAGATAACCAGATAGGAGAGCAGGGCTGAGCCCAGGGAAAGCTGCCTTTGGGCAAGTTTTCCCAAGCACCCTCCTGAGATGGCAAAGAAACTTTGGTTTGGAGGAGCTGATGGCAAAAAAAAGGAAAAGCTCCTTGAAGTGCAGCTCAGCAGCACAGGGCTCTGCTCAGAGCAGTCAGTGGGCACCACGGGGGACGGGGAAGGGACATTCCAGCCTGAAGGGCATGTTTTGCCTGGAACAGCAGGATTGGTTTCCTCCCCCCAGCTGCAACCCAGATGCTGCTTTTCACATGGCAAGATGTGTTGAGCTCTGCTCACAGCATGCCCAGCACCAGGACGTGGGGCTGGCAGCTGTGGGCCTCCTTCAATGGGCAGTTCCACAGCTTTAATGGCTCTGGAGGCACAGCTGAGCCTACTTTTAGGAGCCAGGGGGATGAAACTGAAGAAAGCTGATTTTTCACCTCAAGAAATGCCTTTGCATCTATTCACACCTGTGCTCTAGGTAGGAGACTCTAGTCGTAGGAACAAAAATTCTCCTCCTACAGAGATTAGGTGGATTCAGAACCCACATCTGGTCATCTCAGGGACTCCACTCCCTCTGCCAAAGCCCCACTGACCATCTGAAACTGCTTTATCACTGGGAAAACACACCTCTGCTTTCACTTTTATTAAAAACCTTCTGACAGCACACCTCTGCTTTCCTTCTTATCAAAAACCTTCTGAAATCTGCTCCATCTTCGGCTCCTTCCTGCGAATGGCACTGACCAACATTTGTTTGGGCGTTTACACTGCTCACTTGCCAAGGAGCAAGTTTGTCACCTTTCTGCCATTCAGCATCCCATAAAAACGCTGGAGTACATCACAACATTCAGGAGCAATCTCCAGGCAGGAGCTGTTGCTAATCCCCAGGCAGCACACAGCGACCCACTGGTTTTTGTCTAGGATTTCCAGATGATCGTCCTCGGGAGGTTGGTGACCTGCCTGACACTCCCTCTGCTCTGAGGCAGGGCAGGAACAAGTGGCCAAGCCCACAGGTGCCAGCACACAGCTCCCACAGCACTGCAGCCATACGCTGGTCCTCACCCAGGAGCTGACATCGCCTGACCTCGCCTGGCTGGTGAGATGAGAGCCCAGAGAGCTGTGGTTGCAGGGCAGGGAGAAAACAGATGTCTGCCATAGACACCACTCATTGATACTTTCTTCCCATTTATGATTTATTTCATGCACACTGTGGGTCAGTGAGGGCTCTGTTCTTGTGAACGCTGCACTAACAGTTTTAAAAGCCAGATCTAAGAATGACTGGAGAGACCTACCTGCCAGGGCACACAAAAACTCTCTGCAGTTTGTTGCAAGAGGAAAACTCTTGGGGATGCTTTTTTCTTTTTGTTACCTTTATGCTGAAGGCCCCACAAACAATATTTCTTCAATTACAATTGAGGGAGATGGGATGGAAAAGACAATATATGACAAAAAAAAAATCATTGTGCCCTTTAACATCACAAAACCAGCCCAGTGGTAAGTGCAGAGATTGACCTGTGAACATCAACACAACTGGGGGCAGAAAGGGAAGATAAAAAAAACCTCAATCCATAGGGCAGGAAAAAATTCTACCAGTGCTGGGAGCAGCCCCATGGGGGAAAGAAGGCTGGAAACTGAATTCTCCAGAAAGAGAAAAAGAGAGAGATGTTGCATTCATTGTGGTCTTCTGATGAAGAGGTTGCTCATGTGGATGCAAGCAGAGCAGATCTTAAGTTACTGCTGCTTTGCTGCAGGGAAAACATCCCCTGCCCCCGTTACCAGATCTGCCCCAGGACTGGAGATCAGCCATGAGGTTATTTTGGTCCAGACTCACCTCACTCCTGTGAGGTTCCAGTTCAGGGACAGAACTGACCTGGATCCCCTCCATCCTCACCAGCCAGGACTCATCTACCCCAATCCCACATGTAGGGCAGGTCTAGGCTGGGGGTTATGATGGGCATTTCATTCTCCTTGTGCTCCAGGGTACTGCAGGACACATTTCCAACCCCCACATAATCTGCAGCAGCTTCCCAGCAGTCCCCAGTGGAACCCAAAATTCAGTACAGGTGTGTCCCAGATCCCTTCCCAGCACTGCATTCCAGGGGTGAGGGAGCAGCCTGTGCAAACACAGCCAGGGAGGCATTATCAAATGACATTTTCCTTTATCCAGTGATAATTGATGATCAGGCCATTAGAACAGAGATTAATGTTGTAGGGTCATGGAAGATAGTCTAGAAAGGACCTCGAGGTCACCTAAATCCATCCAACTGCCCCACAAAAGGCTCATTTCTGACAGATATTTGACCCCTTTGGAATAAGAAGGAAGTTTCTGACATAGATAATACTTTAAATAAATATTTTCTTTGGCTGACTACAAAATACTTCATTCATTTCTCCTGTATCTAAAAACTCCCTAAAGGCACTTTTCTTCAGGTAACTTCAACATGGGATCAAACCCCGGATCAAAAGAGGTGCTTCTGAACTTCTACATTGTTTCTAGCAAAATAATTAATCTTGGGGCAACAAAAACTCCAGGGGGTTTATTTTTCTCTTGCTTTTATTTTTCTTCGTGGTCAGCCAAGACAATGTTGTTTTCATTTTAAAAACATTTAGAATTTCCAGCAAAAAAAAAAAGAAGTAATTGCTGTCTGCACAGATGTGGGGATGACTGCTCTAGGAGCAGGGGTTGGGTGGGGACGGGCAGTGACACCAGCAAAGCAGGAAGGGATTTGTTCCAAGGAGTTTGGGTGCAATAAGCTCTGGTTTGCACACTTTTCCCTCACCTTGTTTCCTCCCCAGTTCCTGCCTGTGTTGAACCAGGATTTGGGGGCTGGCAGGGAGGGAAGAGGGGGAGGAGGGACCTTCATTAGGAACTTCAGTGAACTTGACTGGGAGGTGCCACCCAAAGGTGCAGCTCTGGGATGAGGGATGTGAAAGTGCAACGCCGTGTTTCCCTCCCATAATTACAATTAAATCATGTAATAATAACAGATTGTGATTGATTGTGACCCTTCACCACCACAGGGTGTTGGTCGTTAGGAAGAACTGATTGATCAGTGGAGCTGTCACTCGGCCATGCAGAGTCCTTCCACTGCCTTTTAGGTGGGGAATGAAAGTATCTTTAGATAAATAAGACTTTGAAAAACCCCACATCACTCTCAGCCCCTTCCCACCCTCACTGTGTCACTCAGCAGAGCAGGAGGTTGATGGAGAGCTGCCTCCAAAGGCATCATTTGGGTGCTGTAAGCCTACAGAGATCCTTCCTCACCACAGTCACCCTCCAGGTATGGAGACAGAAGGGAAGGACAGCAGGAACCATCCCCTCCAGCCCCACAGGGACTGTTTGTGCTGGTGGCTCTGGCACAGGGACAGTTTCTGCTCTCTAATCCCTCCAGAGAGCAGAGGTCCAATCCTCAGATGGGATTTGTATCTGCTTAAATGCTTTAAAGAACTGTGGGCTGAGAGCCAGCAATGCACCTTTGACTGCCAGCCCTGCCATGGACTTCCTACATTTCCTTGGGCAGATCTCTTTGTGGATGCACTTGTGGAGCAGGGAGGAAACTTCTCGGGTCTGAAGGACACTGATCTTGGAGACAAGGACTGACCATTCCAAGGGATGCTGCCCTTCCATACTCAGTGAGACCAAAGACCTGTTGGGACCTCCTGTAGGAGCCACAGGGGGCTCACGCTCCAGGCTGCTCCTCTTTCCATCCCTGTGAGAATCCCAGCAGCTCCCCAGGTGACTTTAGACACCGCTTGATGTCAGCTCATTAACAAACAGAGAGATCTGCTGTCTGACAGGGACACAGCCCTGCACTCTGCCAGCATCTGCCAGGAGTGTTGTCAAGCAACTAACTGCCTGTAATTGAGCTCTCAGAAGTGTCTGCCCTGAGGTGAGCCACGGAGAAATTTTACAAATGAAGATAATAGATGTTTATGTCACACACACGGAGCGAGAGGCAGCAAGCTACGATCACTCACTTGATAAATCCACCTTCAGCAGCAACAGCTTTGTCCTCCACAGCTGAATTAGGGCCTCTCTAGCAGCATTTGATGCCTCAGAAAGCAGAGTGGGACTGCTTATTGCCCTGCATTGAGCCATGCCTGGAGCAGGTCGGAGTAATCCATGTAACACCATCCTTATCCCACAAATATTCATAAATTTCTGCAGATTTCCAGACAGGATTCATTATCTGCAGGCATTCACCAGAACATCTGGAGAAACAGGGCCAGCCACATTGCAAACATCAATCAATTCCTCTCCCTTGAAGTCAACACTGCTATGCCAACGTGCCCTTGCCAAGAGTTAGTCAATCTTCTCTAAACTGTAAGCTCTTCCTGAATTTACTGTTTATTCCCAGGACACATCATTATTTATACTTTAAAATAGGAGAATGAAGGCAGTGAACAGCAGAAAAGATTACACATGGACCCAGCTGGAGTATCCAAGTGCTGCTCCAGAATTATCAAAGCTGTCAGGGTAAGGTAAAGCAGAACTGGGAGCTCAGGATGGAAACAACACAGAGATGTGAGGGCAGGGAGAGCTGCTGGCCAAAAACACCCCATCCAAGCAATCCAGGAGCATAAACCAAGCCTCCCAAAGCAGAGCACTTTGCTTTAGCTCTTTAGATAACCTCCTGAAAGGGCTGTGGACCTGTGAAGAACCAGTGAAACTGCCCAAGCACCTGGGGCTGAAGTGTTTGAGGTAACGTTTTCAGAAGTGATTGGTCCTGAGGCCCAGATCCCAATTAGGCTTCTGAGTGCCAGTATAAGCAAACTGCTTCTCTATTTTGAAGCTAGAGGCCATAGAAACCCAGTCCTCATCAGGATTCCATAGGAAAAGGAGTGCCAAGAGCCGAAGTTGCCGTTGAAAATGGGATTGTACAGAATTAGAAAAGCACCTCATTATAAACCTTCTGGAGTGCCTGTGAACTGCTAAGAAGATCAAAGTCTCCCCACTGTTCTTGCTTGAGAAGGGCAGAAAGTGGAGTCCCTGAGACAGTCAGGACTCCTGGAGGTGACCTTCTGCAATGACCTCATTGCAGACCCAAATACAGACCCTTGGCTTCATCTTTGAAGAGCTACACGTGAGCAAAGGGTTAATCCCTTGCACTGGTGAGGTGGGCTCTGCCACAGATGGCAACACAGACACGTAAACAAATGTTTCACAGACTCCCTTTCCACAGGTAATCCAGTCCTGGTGCCCCAAATCCCATCATATTGACCTCCTTTTTCCGAGGGATCCTGCACAAGACCCCTCATCCCACATCCCACACCCCCCTGTACCGCTGGAATCACAGCCCTGGCTGCAGATTGTTGTTCACTGTTGGTACACAAACACTGTGTGTTCTCCAGCACAATACTTCAACAACAGGGTTGCCAAACATGCTCTCAAACAAAGCAGTATAAAGCAAATATACACAGAGGGAGCATAATGAGATCCCAGCACTGTTCCCCCTCCAGGGATGGGTGATGCCAACCCAACACATGGCATATGAATTTCCCCAGGACTGAGAGCCAAGGGGATTTCTTGTACAGCTGTATCACTTCATGCATCTGTGGCCATGACAAGGTGGAAGGAGTAAGAGTCAATCTCCATCAGCACCACAAGGTTACTCAGGATGGAGCTGAGTCCCAGGCTGCCCAGGTGTTTGCTGCTCTGTACAAGCAGATCCCACCAGATGCCATAAGCCCTGAGGGTCCACTGAAGTTACTTGGAAAAAAAAAAGAAGAGAGAAAGGCTGATTCATACCAGGTTGAGGATTTGACCCTTCACACTGGAATTTGTTGCAAAGACTTGGAAAAAAACTAATACAGTATTATTGTATGTCCGTGTCTCAGGGTCACCTGAGCAGCCCAGGTGGAGACACAACACACCTACAGCTGCCCAGAGAGTCATGGAATGGTTTGGGTGGGGAGGGACCTTAAAGATCATCTTGTTCCAAGCCCCTGCCATGTGCAGGGACACTTTCCACTATCCCAGGTTGCTCCAAGCCCTGTCCAGCCTGGCCTTGAACACTTCCAGGGTGGACACTTCCTTGGACACAGCTTCTCTGGGCAACTTGTGCCAGGGCTTCATCATCCTCACAGGGAAGAATTTTTTTCTAATCCAGGCCTGCCCTCTGTAAATCTGAGGCCATCACCCCTTGCCCACATGACTGTGATCCCAGGTTTTGGGAAGGTATCTGTTAAATTCCATCCTGCACGCCAGTAGGGCTGCCCTCCCTGTGCTGTCCTGGTGCTGCTGCTCCCCAGGAGATCTGTGCTTTGGAGCTTCCCATGGCAGAGCTGTGTTCATACTTGGCCTGAACTTTACTTTTTCCACCATTCTCATGATCAAAGAAAGCCAAGTGCTGTCTGACACTTCTGCAGTCGATCCTGCTTTAGTCCAGCACTGAACAGCAGTGAGGATGGGTTTAACACCACAGCCCAGTGGCCCCAGCACATCTCCATATCTGCCTGATAGACCTTCACCTGCAGGTCTGCTCAGCTGGGACGTGGGGCTCTCACATCCCTCCTGCTGCAGAGACACATCCAGCTGTGGAGGTCCCTGCTCCCATCCCCCCTGCCCCATCTGGCTGCCTCGTGCTGGGCCAGAATTAGCAGAAGTGTCAGTGCCACTCCGTTCTCCAAGAAATTGTTTTCTTACTTTTTAACTGCATGGAAGTTCCTGCACAGCGGGTTTCCATGGGTGAAGTGGATTTTCCGTAGGAAATAATGAAAATCTGGGGAGGAGAAGTGAGTCAAAAACTCCTTTGGGTTTTAGGGGAGTTTTCCTTGTTTGGCTTTTTTTGATTTCCAGGTTTTGCTTTGGCTTAGGAGAAAGGGAGAGTGGGACAGAGAGTAGAACAGCTCTGCCTCTCCTACAACAGGCTGTAAACAACAGGGTCTTTCCTGTGCCCACTGATATGTGGGACCATGGATTGAGACCAGGTTGGCCAGAGCCTCTCCCAGTTCTCAGCACTGACAGGTCATGGACTGACCAGAGTCCTCCAGCCTTTTAGGCTGCAACCACGGGAATGTGATTTACCTTCTCACTTTCCCCTGTTCTTTCACAAGCTCAGCTTTGGGAATTTGGTCCTAGAAGCTTGGTTGGTCATCCAAGATGACACAGGTGAGAGAGTGTGCTGATTTGAGCTGGGGTAGAGCTAATTTTCTTTATAGCAGCTGATACAGGGCTGTGATCTGGATTTGTGCTGGGAACAGCACTGATAACCCAGGCATGCTTCCCTCACTGCTGAGGAGCATTTCCACAGAGCCAGGGCTTTTTCTTCTCCCCACACCATCCCACCAGTGAGGGGACTGGGGGGGCACAACAGATAACACAGATAACTGTATTTATATCAACCCACAGGTTCTCAGATTCACTCTTCCAATCCTGTCCTCCCTCCCACCAGGGGACAGTGAGGCTGAGCTGCCAGCTGGGGTTAAACCACGACAGAGAGGATGGCCATGGTAAACCCAACCTGTCATCAGATCTTTAAGCTGCTGGTGAAGCACTTGGGAAACGCTGAGCTGGAGGTGACTTCTCTTAACCCAAGCTAACCAGTGGTGCAATTTCACTCCTGTTGAGAGTTCCACTTCTGACCAGTCACATCCAACTTAATTATGCATTTATTGGCAGGGTGGGCACGAGTTTCAGAAATACTCTTACATACAAGGCACCTCTAAGCAGCCCCAGCCCACACAAAGGGCACAGAAAGGCAACATTTGAGGTGTCCCTGCACGGTGCTCTCTTTCCCACCTTCCACACCATCCTCCAGCCTTCTGTTTGCTGCCTGCAGCTTCCTCCCAGCTCAGCCTTTGAAGGCAGTGGATCTCTGCCAGCTGAGGCTCTGCCTGCCTGGCATTCCTGGCTGGGACCTGGCTCCTGCATTCCCCAGGGAGGTGCTGGAGCAGCTCTCGCTCTCTGCCCGGGTCACCTGCCAGCCAGGTTACCTCGCAGCACCCCGGGCTGGCTGGAAGAGCCAGCTCCTCCCACGGGAGATGCGGCGGGAGAGCTCCCGGGGACTGCGGGCAGCAGGATCTGCTTCTGCAGTGGTTGGAAACAAAGGAGTCCTGGGGAGGTCGGGCCAATCTGTGTAAAGCACCCAACACTTGTCTGCCTTTCTAAATTACCTGAGTTTGCTCTGCGAACTGGGACTGGCAGTTCAAGGGGGATGTGCTGATCTCTTCAGGTTGTGCTCAAGCACTGACAGAGAAACCCAGGCAGAGCAGAGACCTCCAAACTACAGATCCACCCCTGCTCACCCATGAGCAGCAGCAGCAAACAGAGGTTCATCTCCAGTGCCTTGCTCCTGGAGCTAGCCGTGGTCAGAGGTGGGATTTGGATGCAAACAGCACATCGAAATCCAGCCTTGTTTGGGAGCATCCTCAGGGCTCGCTCCAGGGACTTGGGAACAAGCTGAGCTTCACATAACAAACCATTAGTAAAAAACCAAGACATGAATCAGAGCAGTGAAGCAGAAATAAGGACATTTCCAATACCCAGGACACGCATGCCTGGGACAGAGTCACGGATGATCAGTGGAGGAATCAAATTTTAAGCCTCAGCAACAGTCTGTGTCTACAAGAAAAGCCAGGGATCCTGTGGGAAACAGAAAAGGCAGCAATGCTGTGTAAAAAACACAGAGAACTGCAGCAAAAGGCCTCTTTTTTGTTGTTGTTGTCAGAATAAAAGCCCAAACCAGACCCTGTTTACACACCTTGGTGCTAGAAGAGAAGCCTCAGGGAATCAAGGACAAGCTGAGGTCCTGGGGAAGACCTGGGGTAGAGCCTACCAGGGTTCCTGGAAAGGGAGGCTGGAGTTGTGCCCAGCTAAACTCCTTGCCCCCTTTCAAGGGTGATGTAGAATTATCCAGGGATGCTGCTCTTATTAAAAAGAAAAAAAAATTTTCTTTGCTTCAATGCCAAAAAGTTACATAAAAATAATTCATGGCCAGATTAATGAGAGAGAGAGAAAGTCATTAGAAATCAAAAATGAGATAATTCTGCTGTAGACATGAGTGATGGTGAGAAATAAATTATATTTGGCTGACATTACTTAATTAGTTGGAAACATGGTGCTTTCTTAAATTTTCTTTGGTGAAGCTTTTAAGCTTTTGACACATAAATTCCCAGCTAAATAACCTCAATGTCAAAGCAGTTGCATCTCCTCTGCCAAGCCATTTTTTGAGCACATCATTTTAAAACTTCATTCCTTTGTTCAGGATTCTGGTTGCTACCAGGGCATGGCATGTAATTTCTGGCAAGAAATAGCCAGGTTGTTCCTGAGGGCAGCTGGTGCCGATGTTCTCCCTCCCAGCTCCTGGTGGGATGAGGGAAAAAAGATCAAGGCAAGACAAATGGTGATGCTTTCAGTGCTGTGAGCAGCTCAAATAACCAGTAATGCTTAGCACTGCTCATCAAGCATCTCAGAGGACTTAATGAGCATGAATTAAGCCTCACAATTATAGCTGACTGTATAAATAGTTGCAAATAATATTCCTGGAGGACGATGCTCTTCAGTTCTTAAGCGAGTTGTTCTGATGAGAGCGGCTGGTTCTTGCCGTCCTATCTGTAAGCCCTTTCTCAGAGGGAGGAGGAAAATGGAGAGGCAGAAGTTGAGATCTGAAAGTCCTGCAGGACTGAATGATCTTCTGCTGGAAATCAGGGGCAAGCAACAGGAAGAAAAACAGAGCAAACATTTTAGTGAGAAGAGTTTAGAGGCAGAGAGACCAGCAAACCTCCTGTGGTTGGTACTGGTTGCTCTCCCCGTGAATTGGGATGTAGGACTCTGAAATTATCTGGAATAGGTGTTGTAAAATTAAACTAATTTTAATCTGCAAAAGGGAAAATCCTGATCAACAGAAAGATTTGAGGACTCACAATGATCGTGGGGTTTTATGCCAGCTGAAGGTACCAACACTAACACTATTTGACATGGGAATTCCTCTCTCTAATAAAGAAGCCATTAAACAAGGTGCTGAACAATTGCCTTGCATAGGAATGTTTGAATGATTTATAACTAATTAGTCACTATTATTACCTTTTTAAATATATGCATTAGGAAAAGAGTTAACACCGTGGTTCTCAACCACAGAGAGAAATTGGAGGATAATAAAGTTGAGCTTTAAATAAAGCGATTAACGGACAGATCTGGTGGTTCAGTAACATTTTTGAAGGGGAGAAAAAATAACAAGAACCCAGAAAGAGAAGCAAAGCACTTCCTACTGCAGTGCCCTGGTGGTTTGGGAACTGGGGCTGCCAGCAGCACAACCTCCCAGCCATCTGTACACCAGGCCCAAGGAAAAATTCATACATATAATAATGACATGTTCCCAAAGCCAGGCCCCAGTAAAAAGTTTCTCAAGCTTCAGGGTTGTTTTAAATGCATCATTTTGGCCTGAAGCCAAACAAACATGGTGCTGCTTATAAAATGCACCAGCTCTTTCAATGGCTTTGTTAGCATGGACTCAACTCCAAGGCACTTTCTTGCCTTGGCAGATCCTGCCCAGACCTTTCCCTGGTGCTTAAGGGCTCTCAATCTCTGTCCTCCTTCATTTCAGCATTCCCTCACCCTCCTCAGAGAGGTCTCCATACCCTCCAGGTGCCACAAGGAGAGGCTCATGGCAGCAGCCTGTTCCCTTTTGGGTGAATTCCTCCCTGCTCTGTGTATTCTCACCCCTGGCATCTGTGTCTTCACAAGGTGACACCTGTCTGGGACATTATCACAGCACCAGAGCCCAGGCACCTTCCCTAGAATGCCACACTGACTTGCACAATCTGGAGACATGGTTAACTTCTGGATGAAAGCAATACCTGGAGAAAAATTAAATCCACCTTGGTTATCACCATATTAGCAGCAACATTTCAGCAGCTTCAGCTACCTCTTCATCAGTCCATTCTCCTCCTTCAGGAGCTTCCTCCTTCAGCTGGGATCCCCAGGGCTGTGAGAACACCCTTCAGCCCATCTTCTCTGTATTTAGGATGCCATGAACCACACAGACACCCTTAACCTTATCTTCTGGATGCTCTTGCCAAAACAGCACCAGGAACGGGAACCAGCCCAAACCTGGGAAGGAATCCCCGGTATCCACAAGCCCAGGTACAACTGGGAATAGCCCACAGGGAAATGCAGAATCCCATAAGGACTTGAGGACTAACCTTCCCTTTCCTCAGCAGCACTTCCCTTTCCTCAGTTCCCCTGTGATGGAAAAGCCCCCACACTCTCCATCCCAGCACTGAGCGGCTCTTGTAAAACACAGGAATGAGGGATAGGACTCCACGAGCTGCTGGGAAGTCAGGTTGAGCTCAGATCCAGGCTGCCTACAGGACTGACATCTGCTGGGGCATTCACACCTGGTTTGGAACTAAATCAAGGTGAGGTGAGAATGAGGTAAGGAGTAGCTCAACTCCATCGAGCTGAGGTCAGCTCCCAGCATATCCAGCTGTGCTGCTCCAGAGGTTCATGGGAGTGGTAAAGTAAAATCTACATACTTTAAAAATGAGACACCTATAGAGTTTAAGCACTGCCAGAGTTTGGGAGCAGCTAATTACAATCCTGACCAGCTGGAGCTTTCTGGGCTGAACTCCTCCTGAATTGCTAAATTAAATCTTTTGCTCCCTTTTGACTCCTTTTTTAGAAGGTCTCTGAAAAATGTACAGCCTAAAAGACTCCCATCAATTACTCTGCACTGGATGCAAGGCTTGTGAAAAAAAAAAGAAATTTTTTTAACTTAATGATATTAATTTTGAACGGCAGTTGCTACATTACATAAATCTGTAACATTGTTTAGGTGCTGCTTTGTACAACACTGGCCTGGGACTGTTCTGAATTTAATGATAATGAAGTTTTATATCAGAAAGTGCTGAGTGTGTAGGGAGTGGCAACCAGGGACCCCAGAGGCTGGACCACAGAATCCCAGAATATGCTGAGTTGGAAGGGTCATCAGGATCATCCAGTCCAACTCCTGGCCCTGCACAGCCCCATCCCCAAGAGTCACCCCCTGTGCCCCAGAGGATCATCCAAACCCTCCTGCAGCTCTGGCAGCCTTGGGGCTGTGCCCACTGCCCTGGGGAGCCTGTTCAGTGCCCAACCAGCCTCTGGGGGAAGAACCTTTTGCTGAGCTCCACCCTGAGCCTGCCCTGACACAGCTCCAGCCATTCCCTGGGGGCTGTCCCTGGTCCCCCCAGAGCAGAGCTCAGTCCTGCCCCTCCTCTGCCCCTGCCCAGGCAGTTGGAACTGCAGGGAGGTCTCCCCTCAGTCTCCTCTTCTCCAGGCTGAAATGCAAACCTTTAGGAAAGGAACTTGGCACTGGAGAGGTTCCCCACCACCAGCTGTAAAGGGCTGAGTTTGTCCTGCAGCCTCCCTGGCACAGGAGGGTGGTTCCACCACCCACCAAACCCATCCAGTTTTTGCACAGGGCTGAGGGCAATCCCTCAGGTCTCCTTCCCCGAAACGGTGTCAGATGAAGGTGTGGCCAACAGGACAGATCAGCCCACACACAACCTGAGTGAGCAAACATGGACTTGTTCATGGACTTGTTCATCAGGAGCCTCTGACTCCTGATCAGCCCTGTGCTGGCTGGGGATCACGTAGGGGATCACATCCTGCTGGACTCAGCACAGCCTTCTGGGCAGCTGCATGGGTGGACATGGGATGGACATGCAAGTCCTGGGATGGACATGCAAGTCTGGGTGGCAGCACCCCTGAACCCATGTGGGGAGGCCCCTCTGAATGAACACAGCCATGCCCATGGCTTCATAAAATAGAGCTTTTATTTGTTCATACAAATAGTATGAATTATCAGAATTTCATTTTCCTAGAAACATCTTTCTCTGTGTAAAATTAATTTGTGTTGTACATACCACAAAATACTCCATTTACATTTTTTTTCAGATTTTCTTTTTTGTGGTTTTTTTTGTTGTTTGTTTTTCTTTCTGTTTTGTTGTTTTTCTTACAAATTGGTTACTACTCTATAGAACCATGTTACAGACAACACATCACTACTACCTGTACTGCACTTCTGAACACAGGACTGAATGAAACTCAGCCATAAATTAATGTCACAATGTGAAAAAAACCCAAAAACATAAACCAAAACAAACAAAAAAAACCAACCAAACTTTTAATCACACCTCCAAGCTTAAATTAAAATAAAAAAAGGTATTTAAAAAAAAAAAGAACGATGACAACAGCACTGATTCCAGTATTAGCAACCTGTTGTACACCACGGGAATTCACCTTCACTTGTCTTATTTCTTAGGTAAGGCTTTTTTACATTAAAAGTCTAGTGCAGACTTCATTATGAAGGATATTGAGTCAGGGCTAACAATTTGCTTTAGGTTAGGAGAGTTATTACTCACTCCCTGCATTTCCACTCCCCAGCAGGATTGTTTCAGGAGAGCCTTTCGCAGCAGGGCTCGGTTACACAAATCCAGCCCACGCTCTGCACTGCAGCTGAGGAAGGCAGTGGGGTATTAAAAACTTGTTTCCAAGAAAGCAGGAAGGAAGACGTAGGGGATGCAAAACTCTTCTGGCACTGAGGAGGAGGCACGTGCTCCGGACAAGAGCACACGGGAAGGAAACCACAGCAGGTCCTGGAGTGAAACCGCTCGGGGAAGCGGCACGGTCGTGGCTGGGAGCTCACCCAAAGGGCCAAGTGGGGAGGTCCAGATTCTCTCCATGCATTGCATAAGCTGCTAGTAGGAAGACTGAGGTTTGGAGAACCAAAAATCTCTCTTTTTTTTCCACCAGGAAGTATTTTCTTCTCAGTGCCTGCAGCCCCTTGCCCTCAGGTTTGGGATGGAACAGACACGCCCCTGCATTCGTCACCTGTCCTGGCAGCAGGGAACGGGGCTGGGGACACGGCTGGAGCTGAAGCCAAAGCCCCTGAATGTGCATAGATCCACCCACCACCTGCATTCTGTAGGGTAGGGGGCATTTGGGGGCTGCAGAGCCCAGCAGGTCCCACATCCCCCCCTGTGCCCCCTGAAGTGGGACTGTGTCAGCCTGAAGCATTGCTCCCTCACTAGAAACGGCTCAGGGCAAAGAGGAGAACTTTTCCTGTTTGTGGGAAGATGTGCTGGGAGGCAAACCTCAAGGAGGGATTTGCATCTGCTCACAGCAGCTTTGGAGTCAGCTCAGGCCTGATGTTATGCTTGACATCTCCCTTTCCTTGAGGTCACCCCAGTGCACTGCACCCCATGTGTGAACCCACACGCAGTGGGGTGAGTCCCTGGCCAGTGGACTCACATGGACCCCGTGGCAGGGGGCTGGAATGAGATGGTCTTGAAGGTCCCTTCCAACCCAAACCATCCTGTGATTCTTTGAAATCCTTTTAGAGATGTGACACTGCTGACCCAAGCCCAGAGCCCTTAGGTTTAAACAAAGCACTGAAGTGCAGATCCCTGCAGCAGACCCAGAGCTGAGCCTGCTCTTTGCTCTATCTGCCAGAGCAGGACCAGATCAAGACCCAGAAAGCAGCCCAGGCTCTGAGGAAGGTTTTCATCACCCAGTAGCCACAGCAGAGAGCTTTAAGGGGCAGGTCAGAGCTAGGAGGCTGCAAAAGGTAAAAGAAACATCTGGGAAATGCCATTGAATGCATCCCACCACAGCTGGGCACAGCTCAGAAATGAGATGCTCCAAGGGGGAGCTGTGGGCAGCTGGGGAGAGGTGCAAGGCTCATTTTTATATAGGAAACATATATAAAATCAGATGTTCAACTAATTGCTGCTGTTGCTGTTTCCAGTTTCACTCACACTGCTTTATGGAAGTGCTCCCACAGTAACATCAGGAGACACTCAGTGAGGTGCATCATCTCAGTGCTGCAGGTGAGGTATGCAGGGTTTTGCTGCCCAAAGCCATCACAGCACTCCTTCTGTTAAAAATTCAAGGAGCAAATCACTCCTGCTGCCACCCTGCTCTCAAAACGTTCCAGTTGAGCTTGCAGAGCCTCTGACAGCAGTGATAAGGCATCGGACACACACGGTGCTTATCGGGACCTGCTGAGCTCATAAAACACGGGCCAGAGCTCTCAGGACATCCCAGCTGACTGTCCTGAGTCCCATAGCACCCATTTCCACCTGAGGAGAAGGATTTCCAGGTGCTCAGAGCCTCCTGTCCTGCCTGACTGCCACTCCTGTGCTCAGCCAGGGCATCCCTGGGCAGCTGCAGTCCCCAACCCAAGCATGGCCCAGTCTCCTCCTGCTTTCCTACAGAGTCACCTCCTCGCCAAAGCAGCACTTCCTCCTGGCTCCAGGCAAGCACTGCTCCTTGGGAGAGACATGGATAGGGTGTTGGACCAGAAAATGATGGGAATTAACAGGGCTAAGCTTGATGTTCCCCATGTTCCTGTACTGGTAGTTGCTGTGGGACTGGAGGTAGCGCTGCCTGTGCCGTGTCCTGGGATATGCTCCAGTGCTGGGCATGGTGCCAGGGCAGAGACCTGGGGTTTTTCCACAGCTCTGCCAGCATCTCTGGTGGGTGGGGGCTGCTCCACGTGCTGCTCCATGTCCCAGCAGTGCCTGGAGTACCTGGGCATCCCTGGAGCGACGCTTCCCGCACATCGCTCCGACCAGCACTGTGTGACACACAGAGACACACACAGAGGTGTTTTGCATTTGTCCTGCAGTAAAGATTTTAAATGCATAGAGGGATCGTGGGAAACAGCCTCCTGGACAAAAGGCAAGAGGGAAAAGCATACTGAGGAGAGAGCTCTGCCCATGCAACAGGCTCTGCGGCTTCTCCGCTGGGAAAAGAGCCCTTTGCCGTCCCGGCAGAGCCCTGGCTGGGAGCAGGAGCTCCATGGCTTGGGGTTCCCCACGCTTGCAGCCACTGGAAAACACACTGCTGCTCAGCAGAGGTATGTGGGGTGAAAGAATTCCCAGCCTCCCTCCCATCCACCCCAGAGAAACCTCCCCCTGGGGCTGTGGGACTAACTGGAAAACTGTGGGATGAGAGAGCACAACACCGGAGCAGAGACTGGGACACCGGAGTAGGGAAAGCAAGTGTTTTATAAAGGCCAGATACCCGTAACAAAAATAAACCTGTGCTTTCCCTCCCTCCCCTCCCTTTTTTTGATTTTTTTTTTCCTTTTTTTTTAAATACAAATTCTGTTTAGGAAAAGTGGAAGCACTGTCTGTTACAAACCAAACCAAAAAGGGGAGAGAACAGAAGGGGGGGAGGGAGGAAAAAAAAGAAAAGAAAAGAAAAGAAAACAAAACAAAAAAAAAAAAGAAAAGAGAGACATATTAGAATTAAACACTGTGGAATGTTAAACAGGTTACGGGCTACCGTTTCTAGCCAGTGCGGTTAGGCAGCTTAGTGAATTAATTGCTTAGGAATTAAAAATAAATTATTATAAAATAGATTTCTGTACATTTTACATACATATATATCTCTTTATATAAGCAAACCGTGCTGGGCAAGGAATTACAAGGGGGTCTTTCCCACGCCAGGCTCAGTCCCAGCCAAAGTCCTGCCCCGTCATCTGGTAGAACTTCATGTTGAAGGGCCGGTAGAAGTCCCGCAGCCTCTGCACCACCTCCTGGTCGATGTCGGGGTGGGTCCTGCCTTTGGTCTTCCCCAGGCAGTGGGGTTTGCTGCTGCCTTCCGCCTTCTTCAGGCACGGGAAGCCCTTGGTTTTGTTGAAGTAGAAGTGTTTGTCGGTGATGATCCTCTTGAGGCCCAGAAAGTCCTGGACCCTGCCCAGCTCCCCTGCGGGGTCGCTGATCAGCCTCTCCCCGCTGACGAAGAGGATCTGCCCGATGGGGAAGTAGAGGAGCCAGTTCTCCAGGTGCTTGGCGTAGATGCCAATCTGGATGGCGCTCCACGAGGTGTCGATCAGGCCCGTAGTCCTGTTTTTGAAGGTCAGGCTCTCAAAGGTGGGGATGTCGGGCTTCTTGGAGAGCGTCTGGGTGTAGTCCGAGATGGCTCTGGTCACGGGGTCCCGCACCACCACGATGAGCTTCGTGCCCTTGGACATGGAGGAGATGCGGGCTGGGGCCTCCTTGGTGACGAAGTAGCTGGGGGTCTTCTCCATGGTGATCTGCCCCTCCAGCGTCCTGGGCATCAGGTCCCTGCCAGCAAAACACCAGGACATGGGTCAGGAGGGCAGGGAACAGGAAGAAAACATCCCTATGCATTTCTAGGTATGTTCACACATAGATACACACAAGAATGCCTCTGCCTAACATGCCTTCACAGGCCATTTGGTTTGTACAGACAAATCCATTTTCCATTGATTTAGGGATTAGGGGGGGATTATTATTAAAGGCCACTGTATTAGAAATCCAGCTGAGTAATCTCCCAGTTATCCATGAGTGGATTAGCTGGGCTGCACTGCACCTGGAGCATGGCTACATGTACCACACCAGCTCCAGACTGGTCAGGATGAGTCCTGAGCTGCATCAGGTGGCTTTTCTGGCTCATGCCAACACCACAGAGCCCTCAAGCCCCAACCCAGAGCTCATTTCCCCATAGAAACGAGAGGATGGTTTAGCAGAAAAGCAGGAGCTCACTGGAGCTCATCCACCTTACTTTCCCTTAGCATCCCAAATGCAAAATTTTTCCAAATCCAGGCAAGAGGGAGCAATTTATCCCAGGCTTATCAGCAGCAGGACCTCACCAATCACAGGGGTCCTCTTGCACCCAGCTTCACCCACTGCTTTCCCATTCCCTGTGGCTGTGCAGACTTGTTCCCTCACATGAACTAACAGGAGAATCAGGAGCTGCTTGGGGGCATCTTCAGCACATCCCAGTCCAGCACCCAACGAGGACAACCCCTACCCAGCACTGCCCCAAAGGCTACAACAGGTCAGGACACGGGATACAACCATGGAGAGCACAACCTCAGCTCATGGGCAGGACGTACCTTCACAAAGCACCTGTGAAACCTAAAGCTTTCAGCAGTTCCACCTTATTCCCTGGCTATTTCCTAATTAACCATGTGGGGAAACACTGGAGAGCTTGCAGAACTGATGGAAGTGGCACAAAGCAGGGAGAGTCATTTTTTCCTATCATTCACTAGGCAAGCTGAAATATTTCAGACCGTTTGCCAATTCATTCCTTTTATAACCCAACGGGACTCATTTGCTCTGGGTTGCAAGACAGTTGAAAAGAAAAGGCAAGAGGGGAGTCAGGCACGAAATTAAAGCTATAAAACTTGATTAAGTTTTCAAAGCATCCACCCAGCACAGAGAAATAACCAGCCAGCGTGTGATCTGCAAGCCCCAAGCTGAGCTTCCCTCAGCTTTACAACACCTCGCAGAGGCTGTTCCCCCACGGCCACCTCCTCCCTCACTGCTTTTATGCTTCCACAGCAAAGATCACCAGCAATTAAAAAAAACCCACTGACAATTTGTGCTAAGGCCAGTGGTTGCTCTGATTAAGAGCTCCAGGGGAAAAAACCTGACCAATCTGTTCTGAGGCCAAAAACCAGGGAAACCAGGAACGAGAGGTCTGATTGCATCACAAATCATCCCATGCCCATGAAAGCTGGTCAGTGCCTGCTTATGCAACTCCTGGTGAGCTCACAACTATACCTGCTGTTTTGCCTCATCAGCTTCTGGCCTTGCCTTTGTGCAATGTGTTTACTGGCTGCACCTCCACCCTGCAGGTGAGCTGTGCCTGGGGGCTGACCATAAAGCCCCTGCTCCACATGGTGGGAGATGATCCCTGTGCCAGGTCTGCACAGGACACTGGGATAAGTGGTGATGGACAAACTGGACTGTGGAGGAAGAGGATGTCAGCTTGTGGAAACCTCCAGCCATGCCCAGGGGTTGTGGCAAGCCCGGGGGCCGGGATTTCAAGTCCGCACAGGTGGAGTTTCCCGTGCAGATAAAAATCACGCTGGTCTACCAGACACCTGGGACGTGAGAGCTTCTGGAAGTCAGGATGTGCCAAAAAAACAGTAACCAAAATAAAACTCTGACTAATCCTTTGCCTTTCTGGCCAACTCTGCAACCCCGTGATGCCGTCACAGAGCTGAGCCAGTCAATAACGCTCAGAGCAACTCCTAAACCTGTCGTGGGCTAATGTGGGTTTCAACATTTGCTCATTAAGTGGTGTCTCCTTTTATGGCCACATTAAACCCGAGTTCTACATCCTGCACTGGCCACCAACTGCCTTCCAGCTTGATTTAAGAGGTTGATTTCAAACCATGAAGTCCTTAATGGCCTGGGACCTGCCTAGAGCAGAGAATGGTTCCCAAGACATCCTCGGCATGGCCGTGCTGCACTGAAGCCCTTTGGCTTCAGGTCAGGTCCATCAGATTGCTGGCTGCATGGGGCCCTGCACCTTGGCACTGACTTCTTCTCCAGGACTACTACAGTCAGTATATATCAGTCTCCTGGGAATGATGCAAGGCTTATTTTCCCTTCCTTGCACAAGGAAGGCATTGGGTAGGGCTGGGTGGAAATTGCTGGGAATGCAGTGCTAAGTCAGTTGATCCAGTTGGGAAACACAGGTTCCTAATTAGCCTTTCAACAAACACAGAGGAGAGCACCTTGTAAGTGGAAAAAAGCAGGGAGAAACTCTTTACCTAAGAGGCATCCAGTGGCCTGGGGTCAGTCCCTTTGCAGGGCTGTCATCTCCTGAACCCACACCTCAGGTGTGGCTGAAAGCTCTCAGCTCTATGTAGGTCTAGACCCAACAGATTGTTATCCTGGGAGAGGATCTGAATCCTTGGTGTTTGCAGAACATCTTGCTGCTGACCCATTGCAACAGGAAAAGCAGGACAAAGCACACTGATTGCTGCTGCTGCTGCACTCAGGTTGGCCAGCACAGGCTGAGATGAGCAGAGGTAGAAATGGAGCTTTCAACCCAAGAAGACCTGGAACCACCAAACCCAGCCCTCAGGCCCCTGTTCCTCCACTCCCTTCACTGTACCCACACAAGTGCCAGGCATAGCCCCAAACTAAGATCCTCAAGATTGTCTCAGATGCTGCCTTATTTGAGAAGTGGCTCCATGAAAGTGAGACAGCTGCAAGTGAAGCCAAAAACTGTGGCCCACGGAGGTGGTTTTAACCTCTGACAGCACCACATCCAGGAAGGCAAAGTTTTATTGCACAGGCATGTCAGTTGTGAGGAGCTTTCCCATGGTTTCCATAAGCTCCCACAGAGGTTCCATCCCTCACGCTGGCATCCAGAGACAACAGAGCCTCGGGGACAGGAGGAACTGGTACTTTGGCTGCTCTGAACTCACAGTGGTGGAAAAGTCACCAAGAAGTGCTTGTTCCCATTCAAACCACAACTGGAGAGCGGTAGCTTGGCCCAGTGCAGCTGCACCATGCTGGACATGTGTGTTGGTGGCAGGAGGACCAGATCCCAGCTCCAAACACGTCTGCTCCTGGGGCTCCACAGCAGCAAGGGCCACGCTAAACCTGAGCACTAAACCACAGCTGCTGCTTAGGGAGGGGAAAGAGGAGCTGTAATGGCCAGAAGCCACGATGCCCTGGCAGACTGCAGCTCCTTGGGCAAAAGGAGTGGGGTTCAGCACAAGCCCACGTTCAGCTCAGTGGTGTGTGCACAGCTCAGCCCCGGGGCAGCTCGTGACAGCTGTGGAGCCTTCCGTGCCCACGGAGGCTTCACAGGCATGGTGGAGACATGGGCAGCTCCTGCCAGCACTGTTTGGTGCAAGGAAAGGATGGCAGAGGTGCAGCCACCACTGCTGTCCTCATGGGAGAGCAAAGGGAGAGGATAAAGGGAGTCAGGTTGTGGGAAACAGGGAGCTCAGCTGAGCCCCAGTCGGGACAGGGCTGGGTGAAGAGACTGTAGTGGAAACTCGTAGTGGAAAATAAAGATGGTTATGAAAAGCTTGGCAAGCAATCCCTCCTGCCTTGTTATCCTCCTGCCTTCTGGCAACCTGCAGTTCAAAGACCTCTGGAGCCAGCATCTGCATCCAAATCATCCCATTTCATAGTGACTATGAACTGCCTAATCCTTTCAAACCCATGAATACTCCTGGCCTTGAGAACATCCCACAGCAGAGAGTCCCAGCACCAAAGCACTGCCTCAACCCATCATCTGAACCCTCTCCCTCCTTCCCTGCTTGGGAAGGGATGAGGCATCTGCTGCTGAGCATGGAAGAGGGAAGTGAGGATGAGGAACAGGCTTCCAAGCATCTTTTATTCCCAGCCCAGCCAGCAAAGCACTGGTGGGGCTCAGTGCTGCTGACTCGGGCAGAGCTGCCGGGGGTCCCAGCGAGGGGAGGGAGTTGCTGTGTGAGCACAGCCATGAATTTTGCACAGCTGTGAATTCTGCACAGGCAGAGAGCAGAGCCCCTAACCCTGAGCTATTAACATGTCAAGAGGGACGGAGGAAAAGCTTTTCCTTTAATGAATATCTCCTCAGCAGAGCCTGCGCCCTTCGTAGGCGAAGTGATAGGCTTAGTCTAAAGATGGATTGGCCTACTTTACCTATTAACCACTTAGACTAATGTAATAAAGGCTCTCTTCATTCAAACAGCCCTAATCCCCAGCCCCACACTCTGAAGCCTGGAATAAGAAGGGATGCTCAGACAAACACAGCCAGGCTGCTGCTCGGACAGGCACCGGGAGGGGGATTTTATGGGGCAGTTTTTTAAAAGTGCAAACTTGTCCAGTATGAAAACCGGGCACGGAGCGAGGTAAATTTACAAAGTGGGGATGACAGGTGGCCCCACAGTAATCCAATCCTGAAGCCTAATGCCCTTTGTGGCAGCTTTTGTCTGTGCAGAGGGGCTCGGGGCTAATCTGCTGCCGCTTCTCAGGGAGGGGCGGGGGGGCCAGGGGACCCCCACAACCTGTTGCTCGTTGTTCGCTGCAGGTAGGACAGAGCAGAGCGCAGGGCAGGGCACAGCAGTGGTGGATTTATCCCCTGGGGATGTCTGTTGGTCCCCCCACGCACCTCCTGCCACGGCAAACACCTGCTGGGATAAAACCCCCCAGGGTCTGCCAGAGCCTGGAGCCCTGGGGGGCTGCAGAGATGCCCACCCCCAGCCGTCTGCCCACACAGGGGTCAGCGCCAGGCTGACCGCCCCAGACACGGCTCACTCAGAGGAGTTTTCCTTCCTGGGGAGGGCTTCATGCTGGATATATTCCTGCCCAGCACCTGGAGCCACCCAGCATCACCTTTGGGGCTGTTCCTGCCTCTCCAGCACGTTCACAAGTTGAGTTCCACAGAGCTAAAATCAGGGCACCCTGTGTTGCAGGAATGGCACCCTCCAGCCTCAAACCCCTCCACTCCACTTGCTCAGTCCCCTCAGTTTCCCTCTGCAAGGGTGACAAAACTCTCCTGGAGGAGTGTACAGGGTGTTGTAAAAGCAAGGGAAGGGTAAAATGCCACACCACCTGGGTGCAGACTGCATACAAGATGCAGACTGGGGAGTGCTCACAGCAGCTCTGCCACCAGATACAGCAAGAATTGTCTTTGGTGCAGAATTCCTAGACTTTCCCCCCATGGCTGTTCCCTAGAAGCAAGGAAACTAGGGGAAACAGGAGAAATATCAAGTCAAACTATCTTGGACATCAATCAAGTTCAGGTCTGCAATCCAGAACCATTTGCTTTGCAGCCCAGAGCTGCACCCACAGAGCACCCAGCCTATTTCTGGCCAGTTTCTGCCCAAATTCCTGACTGCTGTTTCAACAAGACAAAAAGTGATTTCTTCCCAGAAAGGTGAATTTTGGCAGCCTGACTGTTTCTCGCCCCAAATCCCCCCAAAGGGCTGTCCCAGAAACCACATAAATCAGGTTGAAAGGTTGTGGTGAGAAGGTGAATAGAAATACAGAAGATAAACGTAAAAGTTCTTCTTTCCTGGGGTGGGGGAAACAGATTTTTACCTTCCAGAATCCTGTCAGAGGGTTTGAAAACCCAAGATGACACCAAGCTCAGGTAGAGCCAGAACCAGAACAACCCCAAAAGTGGTACAGTTCAGTGCATGTGATAAATTTAAGATTTTTGCTACATTTTTAATTCGCAGGCTGGAAAGCAAACAAGCCCAAGGGTACCAGCTTGGAAAAGCTGTAGAGGGAGTAATTGCAGAAGATGAGGCAGGTTAAAGCTTCATCCCCTCCCACATTAATCCTCTCCAGGCTGCTGCATCTCCCTCTGCTCTGTTCCCAGGAGCAGTTTGGTCCCTGCTCCATCCCAGCATGGTCCTGCTCAGCTTTGCTGCACTCAGGATCCCACCAAAGCCGAAGGGCTCATTTCAAACCACACTCCACCTGCTGCCTTAAGTCAAACACACTTTTGAGGAGGGTTTTGCTGCCACTCCCCCCCTGCACAGCCAATTCTCACTCTGATTCCTGCTGCTCCTCTGCCTCTTCCTCTCCTTCCCCATCCCAATAAATAAATTTAGGCCAAGTGAGCTAACTCCAGCATCTTGAAAAAGAGCTGTAGACACCCAGGGAAGGACAGGGGTGGCACCTCCACTGCTGGGTAGCTTTGTCTCCCAGCCCACCCACTCTGCCAAGGTGATACCCAGTCATTCCCATTTTCTGAGGCAGCGTTTTGCTGTCAGAAAGCAGGAAAAATGTACAGTGGTGATAAGAGCAGCCAAGGGCTGGATTAAAACCACACACCTGTAGCCCTGTAGGGGCACCTGGCAGTGAGCAAGAGCTCTGCAATGTTCTGGGAACTGAAAACTCAGAGCATCACCAGCTCAGCCCCTGAGGCCACCACATTAATCTCGTCCCAACCCCTCATCCCAGCAAGGCTGATCACAAAATCATCAAATCCCAGCAATATTCCTTAAAAGCAAGCACCTGACAAGCCCAGGGTAAGACTGTTGAAGTAATAAAGCGTTTTAATTGCATCACAGAACCTGCCACCTGCACCAAGGTCAAGTGGCTTCAAAATTACCCTCTTGGCTTTGGCTCCGCTTTCTGGTGGCAGAAACGGGATGGGGGAATGAGGGAGGAAGAGGAAGAAACAGAGAGAGAAGAGGCAAATTCCTCTTTGTTGGTGGGAGTGCTTGCTGGTTCATTATTTGCTACATCAGATTTTTCTTACCAAAATCTCCCCTGGCTGGGGCTGTCGTTGCACCGCAGACCTGTACGGTAGCAGGCAGCCCCTCCTCTTTTTTATGGCCAGTGGTAAGAGCAACATGTGTGCCTTTGTCTCGAGCAGGAGCCTGTTGTTTGGGTTGGCAAATTATACAACAATAAAAGGGAACGGCTGGGAACCGGGCTCGGCCTTTTTGAAACGGGTGTAACCCTATCCAGCCCCGTCAAACCCTCGCCACGACGCTTACACAAACCAGATGATGGGAATTAATGAACTTTTGGGGGTGAGGAAGGGGTAGGTGAGGGAGGAGGGAGAGGGGGAAAAAAAAATATGTGTGGGCCTGAAATGCATGTTTTTCCCCCTCTCCTTGCTCCCTGCCCCCCGGAGATGCCAGGTGCCCTTCACCTGTTGGGAGTTGGGGGGATTAAGGGAGGGAGAGGAGGGTATTGTGTGTAAATGGTGTGTGAAGGCTCTCTGGCATGAAGGTGCTCCGGGACTTCAATGGGACCGAAGAGCTGGTGGTCACGGGTGGCATCACCACACAGGCCACAGGAACAGGCTCTGGCTGGGCTGGGGAGGCTGATCCGAGCTCCTTTGATGCGGGTACAAAGCCCCATCAAAGGCAGGGGGAGCAGGGAGAGGCAGGACACCGGCAGATGGCCCTTTGGGCCCCACCCCGGCGGCAGAGCCAGGACCAAACAGCCCCAGCAAATCAAAGCCTGTCAGTGCCTCGAGGAGGGGGCAACACGCTGCTGCAGTCACCAGGGGGCAGGGGCTTTTGGGGGTTTATTTTTTTTAATAAAAGGCTTCCTCCACCTCCCTGAAAGTCCCTGCATTCAAGTCAGACCTCAGGGCCACCACAGAGGTTTGACCCTCTCCACGCTGGCCCAGCCACAGAGCTGAGCAGAGGGTTTGGAGCAGCAGCATCTGAGCACCCACCTGGACAAAGCAGGGCCTGATCCACGCACAAAGCCTGGAGAGTTTGTGCCTCTGGGAACAGCAGTGGGTGTGATGAGCTGAACCAGCCTCTGCTGCCAAGGCTGCCTCCCACCTTGTGCCAGCCAAAACCCATCTTTCACCCAAATGCCTCCCCCAGCCTGATGGGACTAAGTGGGTTAATTAGAAGCACAGACTCATAACCAAGATAATGACATGTTATCCCTTGCAGGGCTGCTGCCTCCTGTATCCAAATGCCATATATGGTGCACCATATAGTGAAGCCTATAGGGCAGGAACAACTTAGATCAGCAGAAATACTTGATGGGAATCTTGTCTGCACGGGACAGGGCTTGTGCTTTCAGCACTGAGCAAAATAAAGAGGCCCAAGAGCCACAAAGACTCCGTGGAGGCTGATGGGTGGTGTGGCCATAGCTCCTGGGACATGCCTGTCCCTTGGCAAAGGATGCAAAGGCATGAAGGTGGCCTTGGAGGTGGCTGACTGGAGCAAAACCCCCTTCCCACCCCACAGCTGATGCTCCATGTGGGGCAACTTCTGGGAGGAAGGGCTCAAGGGACTGGGACCAGCCCAAAACCCTAGGAGGGTGCAAGCCTCTCCTCCAGTGGCCTGGGGGTCTCCAGCCCTGGCCATAGGAGGTCAAGGGCAGAGCAAGAAGAGGGCAAGCAGCCCCCCATCCCCTACTGTTGTCCCAGCCTCCATCCAAAATCAGCTCAGGGGCTTTCCTGTGCCTGGTACACTTTGCCCACCTCAGTCAGTCACTCTTCCCACCCCTTGTCCAGGTGGATGTGCTATATCTGGACAAGGCCAGGTTGGATGGGGCCCTGAGCAACCTGATCTAGTGGGTGGCATACCTGCCCATGGCAGGGGGTTGGAACTGGATGATCTTTGATGTCCCCTCCAACCCAAACCATCCTGTGATTCCCCCTGACCCCACACAGACTCCTCCACATGCACAGCCCACCCCAGCTCCTTGCTTTGCCCGTTGTGCATCAGTTCCTGCCCTTAAACCACTTGAAGATCTTGCACCATCACACCAGTCCATCCCTCCCTTCATCTCCAGCCTAGCTCTGAGTCTGCAGAGTACCACAGCTTCACCCTGGACATCTCTGCCAGGCTGAGGACTCCCAGGCTACTTGGTTGTTCCTCCAGCCCTAAAGAACAAACCCGAAATGTTGACACCATCACCTGATGGACTCATGCACCAACTGAGGATGGACTGCAGAGACGTGGGGCTTTCTTTGGGCTAGGAGGGGCCATACTTCCAATTACTTTGTCCCCTCTTCCCCCAACAACAGCCCAGGATGTTACAAGTGCTAAGCAAGGACTTTCCCTCCTCCTTTGCTGGAGCCAGGCACGATATTCATCAGCTTCACCAGTTCATTACACAGGCCCTCCTCTTCTCTTTATGTAAACACCGAAGCCTCTTTCTGCTCCCCATCATACTTAAAAGCTCTGAACTTCCACTAAATAATTATCTTCACTGGGGGGGAGAGGGGCAGCACTTTACATATCAAAGGGCTGCTTTGGAGGGATTTACAATAATTTAAGATGAAGTGGTAAATATTCTATTCACTCCAGTTCATCTCCAGTAATAATTATAATCCTATTAGCAAGGTCCCAAGAAAGTGATTGCATTATCATCTAGCGAGCATCTATGTGGATTTCTTGGAGGGTGGGATGGGGGAGGCCGTAGGCAAGGAAAGAAGGAAAAGCAACAAAAGATGCAATTGCCAGCACCTCCCTTCCCCCAGCAGGATTTGGGCTCCATTGTCCCGACGCTTCAATAGTGCTTTGCTCTGAAAAAAAAATAAGAGCTTTAGAGCGCAGTAAGGGGGTGGGGCTGAAATGAGCATCTTATTCCTCCCGGTCACCCCCGGTCCCCTTTCATGGCCGTGGGTCCCCCCCGGTGCTGCTCCGGCCGACAAAGAGCGGCCGGTGCTGCTCCCGCGGGCGCGGGGCCGGCAGCCGAGCCACAATTAAAAGCTAATTGCTGTTTCTGGGTGAGTTCTTTAGAATATCGCCCAGCAGCACCGGGGCTGCGCTGCCCACCGCTCAAGTCATGTGAGATTACTCTAATCTGTCTCCATTTCCCCACCACCACCCCCAAAAAAAAAGGAACAAAAAGGCTGGTTTTGTTTAAAAGCAGAACGGGGAGGGGGGGAGTGTGAAACTCATGATTTAAGGCGGAGGGGAGGAACCCCTAAACTCAGCAGGAAACACGACTGAGCTAACTGGTAAACTGGGACTAAAGACCCTTTATCAGCGGATCGCAGCGCCAGCTGTCTGTGCCAAACTGTGTGTGTTTGATTCCTGTTCCGTGTCACCTCTTCCTACACCCCGCTGGAGTGTTTAACTGGAATTTATCCCTGCAGGAGAGCCCCAGTTGCACCAGTGTAATCCTCTTGCCTCTCTTCTGGCACCTGGAGGCCACCAGTGTGAGTCCCCACCACCTCCAGCAGGAGCAGGGGCTCGCCCTGGTAGCTCAGCAGCTACTCCAGAGTTGTGCCCATGCAGGACTGGAAGAAGCCAGGATCACTGCCATGGCATCCAAGAGTTTATTGCAAAGCAGCAGAAACATTTTTCCCAATAAATTAAACAGACAACAGCCTGAAAGGGAGGAAAGAGGAAGAATTTTAGGCATCTGCAGAGATTTCAGTGCTCACAACTCACTCCTGGGGAAAAATAAATTCTCTGGACTGCCTCTGCCTCTTACTCTATCAGGACCAGAAAGACCAGCAACTTTTCTCCTCCCTCCAAAATTTATAGCCTACAGTTAAAATTGCGTGTACTACACTCCTACCTACAGTTAAAATTACATGTACTGAACTCCTACTACACAAAGATTTGATAGATCCACTTATGGATTCATTGCAAGACAAAGCCTCTTAGACAGCACTGGTTTAACACATCCTTGCACCAGAGGTGTGAATTTTTGAACTCAGTTTTACTTGGGTAGCAGCAATCCTGCCCTCATGGGAAGATGGAACCAGTGTCTGTTGAGCTTGGACTGGCTCAACACCTGCAGGCACAGAATGTCCTTGTCCAGAAAAAAGCAACTAGCAAAGCAAGAGAATTGAGGTCTGAAGTTATTTGCTTGACTGTGGAAATAAATAAAAAGGGCAGCCCCCAAAATGCAGCCCTTGCAAGGCTTTTGCTGTCTCAGAGTAGGCCTGAGCGAAGGAAGCCTGGCTTGGAAGAGGTTTAAAGGCAGATAAAGCAACCATAGCTGGTGGGGCACCCAAAACACACCCATGGTACCCAGGGGAATGGACTGAGGAATGTGGGATTAACAGAGTTGTCAGATGGCTTCTGCCAGCCCCAGAGACACTGATCTCAGGGGTTTGGCTTCAACTCCATCAGGAGAGTAACTGAGCTCTTCCCACAAGAAGAGCAACTGCTCTCTCCCCACCAAAGCCCACCACTCGCTGTCAGCTCTCTTGCCACTCAGTAACTGCTCAGCCACGTCCCAGTGGCACCGGTGCCCACTGCAGCCTCTTCCCTCTGGCCCCTTCCCTGCCACCAAGGCTCAGGTACAACCATCTGGCAGCAGCAGGAGCACCAGCCAGTACTGGCAGTGTGTTCAGCCATCCCAGCCCCAAACTGCTCCCACACCCACCAATTTGCTCTCTTAATTGCAGCAAGGGCACTAATCCTCTCAAGGATGTTCAGCCCCCCAGGCACTGCTCCTCGCTGGTCTTTAAGGCCTCTCTCCTCCTCGTAGGTCTTGGGAAAATGCTTCCCTGCAGCAAAGGGAGCCACCTCCATCGGGTTAAACCCCAGGGATGTGGGGATCTGGGACCTGGAGGAGGCAGAAGATGAGGTGCCCAGAGCTGGCACTGCAGCCAGGGTACAGGCTGTTGGCTTTATGCTGCTGTGCCAGAAGCACCAGATGCTTCAAGAATTAGATACCCAAACCAAGAGCCAAAGAGCCAGATCACCCATCCCTGCACATGGAGAAGAGCATCCTCCTGGCTCATGGCCTGTCTCACTGGGGCTCCCAGGGCTCCTGGCCCTGGCTAGGACACCAGGAGGTGTTCCTAATCCAGGGGGCCCACAGGATGTTATCCCACCTGCCTCATCCCTACAGTACCTGCTCTTCAAGGCCCTTCTCCAGCAACCCCTTCTGCCTGTGCTGGTGGTGGGGAGCCCAGTGAGCTGAGTACACCTCAGTTTGGACCCAAAGGGCACCTCTGGTGTAACCAATGCAGGGGAGATGGTCACTTCATGCACCCCAAGTCGTCTGCAAGGCAGCTGTGCACCCTCACATTGGTCCCTCACTGTGCACCCTGGTCCACCATGGCTGAACACTCAGGAACACCCAACAAATTTCCACCCAGGGCAGCACTACAAGGAGATGAACTTCAGTGCCCCTTCCCAGGCTCTCCCTCTCCCCTGGGGCACTGCCAAGCCACCACATTTTACCTGCTCCAACGCTGCTGGGAGGTGGGGAAAAAAAAAAAACAACACACCGACCCAACCCACAAAGCAAAGAGCCAACCCCCCAAAAAATGCTGCACAAGTCAACAGGCACCAAACAAAACCGACCCAGCCAGACACGGGCAAGCCCACGTTCCCCTAATGCCACATCCATAAATCACAGCCCTGCTGAGAGGTCTTTTGTGTTTTTCCCACACCAAACAAATGCCCTAATCCCGTGCCTGCACGGGCAGGTAACGACTCACGCCGATAATGCCGCCCTTTGTTAAACCCCCGCACGAGTGGCCCAGCCTTTGCACAGGGAGGACTTTGTTTGCCACCTTGACACACATTTCTCCTAATCAAGCCCAGCCTTCCTGCTCTGAAAAAGCCTCCTGATAAGCCCCAGAGCCCCTTTCTGCCCTGAGTGACACCCCAGCTTGCACTCCTTGGATCATAATCAATGCAGGGGGAGCATTCCTGGTGATTCATCTGCCCTTGGGGTAAGACATGGCAGAGGGGGGCTTAAACCACTGTCTAGACCTCCAGAAGGGACTGGTGACAGTTGTGCTCCTGGTCCTCTTCCTCACCACAAGCGTAACAACATAGGGAGGGGAGCAGGGACTTCATTTACCCAGCAGCACTTTCCTCTGGGCACTGAGAACCCCTCGAGCATCTTCCATGTGAAGTCTGAACCAGCTGAGCCCACCAGCTCCTCTCCAGCATGTGGAAAGGCAGCTCACAGGGTGGCAGGGCCAGGGCAGGTTTGACACAAACCTTGAGACACATTTACATCTACAGGTCCTCAAAAAAGCTGTGTAGGATCTCCAGGAATCCACCTTCTGTACCTAACGGGATCCTCTGGGCATCCAGCGCTGCCTGAACAGCAGAAACCTTCGAGACATCAGCTCAGAAAGTCTCCAGTTTTCCATTTGCACCATGGAAAAAGAAAGTTATAATTTTTTCTGCCCTTTCTGGTCGTGCATCTGTGTTCCTAACACAGGCCAAGCGCTGCCAGACCTCAGCTACACAACTCCACCTGCCTCTTCAGCAACACCCAAACCAACCATGAGGCCATGCAGCACTGGGGCTCCTCCTCAGCTGCTGTGAAGGGAAGGGGATGTCCTCTCTCACTGTCAGAGGATGGGTCACCTTCCTGGTGACCAGTGAGGAACAAAACCAGGACCAGCTACATGGGAAGGTGCCCAAGGAACCAAGCATGTCCTGTTCTCACCAGCTGCTCGTTACCCCCAGCACCCCATCAAGTGGGTCAAGACTTTAAAATTGGTTTAGGATTTTATTCCTAGCTGAGACACCCAATTAACTCCTTAAAATCTCCCACTTCCTTCCCAGAAGGGGAGGGGTGGCACCAACCCCAACCTGAACCACCAGTAATCTGGACACTGTGCCGGTCAGTGTGACCCCCCCTTGGGATGAGCTATATTTGCCACCCCCTGGAACAAAAGGCCTGGCAAATTAATACACCGGTGATCCTCTCAGTGCTGATCCCTAAATGCATTTGAACACAAATGGGATTGTCACCTCAACTCATTTCTTAATGGGTTTGTGATTTACACTCATAAAGGAGTGGCACTGGAAATTAGGATCTCCCCATGGTAAACAGAGCAGTGAGACATTTGTCCAGAATGGAATTTTTTCCCAAAAAATCTCCAGTCAGGCAAAGATGAACCTCCTGACTCTCTCCCCTCCTTTTTACACCTCACATTGAACATCAAAGACACAAAATTAAGTTCCAGGATTAAAAAAAAACATCATGCCCATTGAGGCAATCAAGCGTCAGGTTTGTGGTGTCACCACATCTCAAGATGGGTCCCCAGTGACGCTGCAGGACTCGGGGTAGAGCAGGAGGAACCAAACCAGCTTTGGGAAGCAGAGAAATTCCCAGCAAAGGAGAGAGACAGGTGCCAATTAGGGAAACAAGAAGGAGCAGGTCTGTCTGCTGTCTCCCTTCCTGCCCCAGTCGTTACGTGGGATCATGACGTGGTCATAAACAGTCCACGAAACACAGTCAAGAGCTCTTTAAAGAGCAGGCTCAGCTGGTGGAGATGCTCTGCTGCAAGTACAACAGATGCAAAGCACTGCTGCTCATTAAAGAGGTATTCACATAATTAGAGACTTCGCTTGGCCATACCAATGATCTGATCTAGTCCAGAGCACTCAGCCAGCATTTGAGGGCTCTCCTTGCCTGCTTCCCACTCCTGAGGTGTAACCCTGCCCACCTCCTCACACCCCACACGCTGCAGGTCCACTGGTGACAACCAGGAAGCACCTTATGGAGCAAAGCTACACGTGCCAAAACCCATCAGCAACTTTCAGCATCCCACCCTGCTTCCACCAAGAGCTGATTTCCTTCCAGAGCCTGCCATGGGGCCGAATTATCCCCGAGTCCTCCAAGCCCTTCTACCTAAAGGGCACAGTGGGCTGGTCTGCCAAGGCCTTGGAGCACAACCCAAGTGAAATGACTTTTCCCTGAACACCGAGGACTCTGAATGACAGCTATTGTTATTCAGATGGAACCAAGTGTCAGATTAGCAAATCAATGGGCATAAGAGATATAAAATGGGTGACCATTGAAGCCTTTCAAATACCCAAACACATGGAATGAGCCAAATGTGGATTGTAATTGACTCACCCCCACCTTTGATCTCTGCACCCTTGGGTTCCCAAAGAGACAGCCCGGCCCCCTCCGACCCGGGCTGAACCCACGGGGACCCCATTGTGAGCCCTCACAAAGTCTTTTCTCTCTGCCTCCATCCCCTGGACATGGATCCAGCCTGGGGTTTGAAGAATGAGACCAGCCAGCTCTGCCTTGGAGAGCCAGGGGAGCTGGAGATGGACAACCTGCATTACCCAAACACAGCGTGTCCCACGGAGCCCATCACTCCTCCCACCAGTCCCCATCCCTAGTGGTGGCCCTCAGTCAACTGGATGTGCACGAGGAGAAGATCTGAGAAGCAGCAGGAGTGGCCCCAGAGCAATCGTGGACAGTGCCAATGCTCACTCCCCCACAGCTCCCAGAGACAGATGTGGGATTTGTTCTGTTTTCCAAGGATTTTCCCCGTGCAAAGCCAAGAATCAGACTTTGCTGATGGGTTCGTGGCATGCATGTGCCCCTACTGCAAAACTTGGGCTGATCTGGAAGTGCTGGAAGCTGCTCTGCTCTTCTGATACACACATTATCACCTATGCTTGATTAAGAAATGTGATCTTAAACTTCCACCGAGCTCTTTCTCCAGCTACATTGAAATTAACCCAGCATTTAAATAAATGTTATCCCTAAATGTTTACTTATGGGGTTTGGAGCGAGTTTTGACCAGTTTCATATGGATGCAGGAGACAATTAAAAAAAAAAAGCATTATTTTTGATCCCGTACAAATCTCAGCTCCCTGGGACTCGCAGGGCAATCAATGGTTTGGGTTTAGTTTCAAGCCTCATTACAAACTCTAAGTTGCTGTAGCTCTTCCAGGAAACCCAGCCCAGATTATTCTTCCACGACCATGCTGCAAACCCCCCACAAATGTGCTTTTGAGGATGTTTCAAACTGAAGTTCCTCCACCTCCGTGGTGGGGAACAAACCGGGCAGCTCAGCTCTTGCTGTACTGAGCGTGAAAGCAACAGGAACTTTGGAGCGCCTGTTGCTGAAGGCAAATCCCAGCAGCTATTCCCAGCACTGGATTATTCCCAGCATCAGGTACCAGGACAGGGAGAAGTGACAGAGTGATCCGGACTGGGAAGGCAGACACTCGGCACGTGTCCTGCCCTCCAGCCCCAGCAAGAGGAGTGGGTTTGATGGGCGAGCTGGGTGAGGGGTTTCCATCGAGCAGGCACGGCTCTGCCCCCATCATTTTTGGGCTCAGCCCCGGCTGTGCAGCTGCTTAACCCAACTGGTGAGCCCTGCTGGGACAGCCGAGCCCGCGACAACTGCAGGGCTCCCCCGCGGAGGAGCCCGGCAAGAGGAAGACTCGCGGGGAGGAAGGCGGAGAAGGGGAAAACTCCGGCGCTCTTAATCTGCTTTCAGGGACCACGTGAGCGTGGTGTTTATATATAGCTTAATTAATTATTACACTGCATTTAGCAGGGCGACCTCGGGAGCATCTCTGGGGGTGCAGCGGTGGCGGTGCCGGCGGGGCAGGCGGCCAAGGCGCCGGTGTGTGCCCAGACACCCGCGGCTCCTCCCGCTCGTCCGGCTGTCCGGGCAGCGCCAGCCTGTAATTACCAGCCCTCGGAGCAGACAGCAGCTCCCGGCCCCTCTCGGCTTGCAGCGAACCCGCGTTGAAACCCTAACCGGCTATTCCACTTCTGCTCTGGCAGGGCTTGATATCTTCCTTCCCTGCTCAACAACACTCCCCCCCACCCCGTAGTTATTCCCCTCTGCTTTTTTGCAAATGCCATGCAGACAGCCCAAGGCTCATCAGCTACCAGAGCAGCTCAAGTGGGAAATTAAAAGGAAAAAGAAGAAGAAGAAGAAGAAGAAAAAGAAGTTACAAGCTTTGCGTTAAGTTGCAGCAAGTTCAGTGCGCTGCGCTGGGGAAGAGGAAAGGGCTGGGCTTTGCTAAGCGTGTCCTTGAGAAGGGGCAGCGCTCGGGCTGCCCTTTGCTGCTCGCTTGGGTCGGTCCAGCCATGGTGAAGCCGGGGCAGGTGCCCGGGGGTGATCACAGACACCCACCCGCTGGTCCCGGGTGAGACCCCGTTGAGCTCCCCCCATCCCAACCCTCTTGCAGAAGCCCCGGCACTCGGGGGAGCAGCTCTGAGCCGGCACAATTCACTGAACGTGTCACCAGAGGTGCGCGCAGGGGGTCAGAGCAGAGGCTCAGCACCTCTGTGTCAGGCATCACGTTCTCTCCAGCACGCAGAGCCACGGGGTCCATCTGCAAATCCAGGCTCAGTAACTGCATTCCCAGCCCCACGCCCAAACCAGCGCACAGCCACTCCGGGCCCGAGGGCTGGGACACACCTCCCGTTTACTCCAGCACCTCCTGCTTTCCCTCCAAGTCTAACACACCTTTAGAAAAACAAACCGAAGGCATGCCAAAGCTGCAGGCCTTGCCAGCTGTTAAACAAATATTTAATAGCTCAGTGAAGCAGCAAAGCGCTCTGTGAGTAAAACGCCGGGGTTTCGTCCTCCCCCTAGTGACGGGAGGATCCCCTGATCCCCGAGCTCAGCCAGCGCCGCAGCCCCCGGACCCTGCTCCGAATCAAAAATATAAATGCAGTTTAACCCCCGAGCAAAGGTTTTCTCACAGTTTAATTGGTCTTTTACCAAATCAACAGATTTCCAAAGATTTCTTTCTCTCACCTGCGCTTCACAGACTTCCACGTTTTAAAGGCGAGTTCGTGTTCTGTGCTCAGAGACACTGTGAGCTCAGGGCTTTAATATATAGCTTGTCAGGCTGCTTTATTGACGTTAATCATTGTAATGGATTTTGGCTTCTGTGGGGACACTTTCTGCTCTCACAGTCACACGGGTACACACCGAGGGCCTGATCCTGCAGCCCTTCCCCTGGCAGGGTTTTGAACTGCATTAAACACGGCCATTTTTAGGGACCTGGTTCATTCTCTGCCACTGCACATTGCTGGAGACTCATCTTTTCATCAGAGCAAACTTCCTGTGTGAAAAGTGTATTTTTTAAAAGGGATTTGGTGATTTTACTGCAGCCATAGTCAGTACTCTCAGAGCACGCTTGCAGCAGTGCAGGATTTGGCCTTGAGTTCACCTTCAGGAAGGATCTATAAAACATATACATCCACCTATAATGTTATACACCAGCATATAAAATGAAAGCCCTTGCACAATTCCTACTCTGTTCTGGAAGAGCTGCCTGCTGCGCTGCCAGGAACACACACCGGAGGGGAAAGGCTGTGCCAGCTCCAGGGAGAGGTTACAACTGCTCACTTTCATTCCAAACCAGCCACTTGGGTGGATTCACAGAAATCCCCAGCAGCACCAGCAGAGAGGACTGGCCAGATGACAGCTCTGGCCTAAGGAATTTTAGCAGCACAAGACTTACAAGAAGGTCAGGACAAGGGAGGACCATCCCCCTGCCCCCAGCAGAGTTTAGCAAAGCCGGGCTCTGTGGGTGACTCTGTACAAGCCACGTTGAGGGCAGGATCAGCCACATGTGGCCCTGCATCCCAGACTGGCTGCAAATTAAATTCTGGGCCAGACCTGCTGCTGAACAGAGCCATGAGTCCCTTGGTGCCAGTGCTGAGTTACAGCATCCCTCTGTAGAGATGTCCTTCCTGCCTCCCTTTTCTGTAGGGAGTGGAGGAAACTGCAGTGCTGTGGAAGCAGGGTAGTTCCAGGGCGTTCCCGAGGAGGTTAACACAGATGTAAAGCGTTTAGCAGAACCTGGCATTATTTTCCTCTAAATAAAGTTCTCCTAGCCACCACGTGGCAGGGCACTGCCATGCTCCCATATTTTGAAAGAAAAAAAATTTTAAAAATGGAATTACTAATTTACTGGAAATCAGTGTGAGGTCTTCTGCCAGCAGCACTTGTACACCTATTTTCCTCTAACTTTCTCACCAACATCATCTAAAGCCCCAAACTCCCAAGTTTCTGATCCTCTCTGGGTGCCTCCTGTGGCCACAGAGCCAGGAGGAAGGGTTGGGTAGCCAAGCAAGGCAGGTCACAGCTCCTACAAGCTCCTCCTCACCTCCCAGTACAAAGGCACCACGTGTTAAATCACCATCACTGAGTCCATTTTCCTCCTTGGTCTTCAGAATGTGGCACCAGGGGGGGTTGTCCCTTCCTACCACTATTATGAATGATCTAAGGTCCCCTGCACATCACAGCTGAGAAGTCTTTGCCATCCCCAGTTGGAGAGATGCTCAAGACAGAGGGACTTCCACTTCTTCCTCTTGTCTGACCCCCAACATGATGTTCCTGACTTGTCTCTGGGCACCTTGCAGCCACCTCCAGACTGGGAGCAACTTCCTGATGGCAAAGTTATGCCACCAGTAAACCCCTGTCCCAAATTACACCCCCCCCTTCCCTCTGAACCTACTGATAATCAATGTGTTTCATCACAGGACCCCTTGTTTCCATTAAGAAAGCAGGGATAAGGTCCATTTACTCTCTTGCCCTCTGGCTGCCGCGGGGCTGAGCGCCTTTAAAAAGCACACCGTGTTTCTCTGAGCTAATTAAGCACACAGGGAGCTGCTGAAAGCCCTGGAATTGCCACGGCGTGGGCAAGCCCTGGTACAGTCATCAGCAGCAAGTCAGGACCCAGCACAGCTCTTAGTCACCTCACACAAACCAAGGGAGAAGCCTCTGCTCCAGCCCCTCCTCACGCACCACACAGTGACAACAGGTAGCAGCCGATAGCCCCTGACCCCCTAATTACAACCCTGAAACAACGTGCCCTGCTTTTTGTTGTTCTTTGAGACCAAATGTTACCCATCCCACACAGCCCTGGCCCATTCATTACCCCCTGAACCCATTGATCACCCACGGTCACACCACCAGGAGACACGAATCTCGCGCTGAACGATCACTAAATTAGACTTCTTCCTACTTAGGATGGATTAATAGCCCCAGATCCAGGCTCAAGTGAACAGAGCAGCTCAGTGAGAGAGGCCTGAAGGTAGGACAATCCCATCATCAGCCAGCTTGGGGATACAGCTCCAAAGAATGGTGCTTTGGGTATGGTTTTTACAGCAACCGCACCCGGGGCTCGCCGGATGCTTTTGAAAACAAAGCCTTGACTAGAAGTGCCTTGAGATATCCAAAGCTTGGTGTGTGTTACAGACATCTGCCATGGCCCACTTGAGAAATAAAAAAAAAAAAAAAAAAATCATAAATCCCCAAACCCAGAGCTGAGCCCGTGGGTTTTCATTCCCATCGTTTTCATGCCAAGGAGCACAGCGCTCCCCGGCAGGGCCGGGCTAACACGATTAGCCAGGCAGATCCACCACCCGCATCCGGCACCCCCAACGCTTGGGCAACTTTGAAAAGTTCAGCAGCTCGACAGGTGAGGCCGTGAAACCCGAGCAGGGCAGACAATGTCGTCCCCCCCCGCCCCAGCGTCGTGCTGGGAAGAACTTGTCACGTGCGTCATATCGGGCAACATGCTTGAAACAGAGCAGCGCACTGAAACCCCAGCAACACGAATAATCTTTGCCATCTGTTTGAACAACTCAACCCTCCTCAGATCTAAAGGAATGATCCCATGCAAACACAAGGGCCTTGCTGACTGATTATAGCAGCCCAGCCCTTCTTTTTTGGGGCCATTTTCCTCCCGACGTCGCCCAGCGGTTGAGGCGCGTCGTGGGGAGCCGCTGCAACGGCCAAGGGGGCACTGAGCCCCGTGTAGGTTTAGAGGGGACCACTAAAAGTCCCCACTAGCTTAAGCCCAACACAGTGCAAGGCCAAGAGTTGGTTTTTAATTTTTTTTTTTTTTTTCCACATCAAGAAAACAAAATCTCAAGGGCAAAGTTGCTCGGCAAAACCATCCCGGAGAACGTGACTGTCCTTTAGGACACGCTCGTTCCACCCCAGCGCAGCTCACGGGAGTGCGCTGGAGGAACTGGTCTTTGCTCGGATGCTGTAATTTGCACCCAAAGTCCAGTTGGGAGAAACAGGGCTGTTCCCAAACTTCCTGGGGCCAGCTAAGCTTGTGAGGCTCAGCGGAAACCAACACGTTGAGTTTTGCAAGCACCCGGCTGTGCCCGCGCTCTGGGTCTGAGTCCCGCCGGGAAGCGAAGTGGCAGTGGCAATTAAGCAGCAGGGATTAAACCCTCCCTAAAGTTGAGCTTATAGAGAATGACCAAACACAAGGGCCAACCCCTGCCTTGCTCAAGATTTAGTGCAGCAAGGCTTTCACTCCCAATTTTAACCATCATCTCCTGACTCTTCCCTTGCTCCCAGCCTGGCCCATTGTGAGCAGCAGCTCACACCCCCACGCTTTCCTTGGGGAAAAAAGGGAGGTTCCTGGGGAAAAATAAAATAAATGAGGAAGTTTCTCCTGATTCAGGAGATGCTGTGAAGCAGCTCTTTGCCTGTTAAGGTCCCCATCTCATTTAGGCGATCTGGAAGTCTGAGAAAGGCACGTTTGAAGCAGTTTAATCGCACACCACCAGCCCACGGGGCCTGATGCTGCTGACCCAAACCACACACGGTCTCGGTGAGGAGAATGAACTGAGGCAACTTAGCAATAGCAGGAATACAAAGCACCAGCACTTTAAGAATTTTCCATAGGGAAAAAAAAAAAAAAGAAGGAAAAAAGGAAAAGAGGTCTCCCTGTTGCACTGCTAGAGACAGAGGAGCTCGGTCTAGCCGTGGTGTCGTGGTTACAGCCGGCACAGCCACGGCACAGGGGTTCCAGCAGAGAACTACAGAAACATAAATCAGTGATGGTGACCAGGGCTGGGAACGCCCAGCCCGAGGCAGGAGGGACTGGGTATTACAGCCCACTGGGCTGAAAATAATAATAAAAAAAGAAAAAACCCCAAACATGTAACACTAGTGACACGATCTCTTTTTCTTATGTTAATTACAGGACAACAGACTTTCAAGTCCCAAGGACATTTCAAAGTGCATCACTGCTGAATCAATTAAAGAAAATCATAAAAGAAGTTCAACAATTGTTTTTCTAGGCTTGCAAGAAACATCTTTTCTTCTCCCACCAACCCTACAGTAAACCCAAAGGAGAACAACGCTGTCCCCACAGGCTGCTCGGCCAGGCAGTCGGACACACAGCTCAGAATTCCTTACTGCTCCAAAGAGGGAACCTCTCTACTACCCAAAAATTCCAGGCACTACTTAAAATTTATTTGCAATAGTGGCTGGATCCCATTTCTCCTCTGTCATGGTACGTATTTTCACTGGAGGCAGTTAAAACATGACTGGGTGCAAACCCCGCAGCGTGCGGACAGAAGTTATTTCCACTAAATTTTAGATATCTCACTATTGAAAAAAAATGTAATTTTCCCCCTCTTTTCCCTCTGCTTTTCAGGAATGGTGGTCAGCACCACTTGATGCTCTTTTGCCTTCCACACAAAGGAAACAAACCAACAGATCTCATTTCACTTGACAGAAAATGGAGCAAGGAAAAAGTTTGAGTTCCTGCCTTCAAAAGTTATTTTCCATAGATGAAAACTTGTGACAGAGATCAGTAGTTAACCCAAAGAAAATTAATTACAAATACTCCCAAAAAATGAGAATTCATCAAGCTAAATAAGGAAATCTGTGCTGCCTTCTGCTTCTTGGGAATCTGAAAAAGCAGATTTTGGATGGCAGGAACAACTCAAACAAACAAACAAAAACTCCTAAAAGATATGACCAAATCTAACCAGCTGACTAAAATACACTTTTAATGAGAGGAGGGTCAAAAATTGGCATTTTTATAATTTCAAAGGCAGGCAATTGGATTCACACTGAACACACAGGGTGCCGAGGACACAGTAACACCCCCAGTTCCAAAGTTCAGTCGATCTGTGCAAAGTCGATCTGAAAAACAGAGGTGAGGCTTGCCCAGCTCACTGTGTGACACTGGCACCACTGAACTTTTATAGCATCTTTAATGCAATTTCATTGGGCCATCAGCAAGAAAACACACACACATCTCTTTATTGACATTAAGATAATAAATAAAAGCCTCATTAGAGCTGGGAGAAGTAAGCATGTTCTTGAGGGGGGCTGAGAAGCCCAGATTCACTGAAGTCAGTGGGAGTTTGGAGTTACTACTGTATATAGGAATGGATTTCTAAAAGCCCAAATTTATAGGAACAAACTTCTGCATCTAATTCTAATTAAGACAGAAATAATGCACAGTATATAACAACTCTTCTGTTGTTTTCATCCTCCCCCATGTATTTTGCATTATTTAGTCCCCCCTAATCGACCCTGGTCCTCGTCCCACAGACAGCCAGACACGCTCCCATCCTCGGGGTGAATCACACTCGGGTGATTTCAAGACTTTCAGCATCACTTGCACTGGCTGCTTGGGAATGTCACCATTCAGACCTCGAGATTTGTTGTATTTCAGCTAAAACAGCAAAAATACTACTGAGAAACTGCACTGTGTTTGCAGGGATAGGGCCCACTTTGCTAAAAGTTCAGCAGTTGGTAAGAGGAAACTTTAAAAAGTTTAAACACAACTTTGATACCTGTTCTCCGAATTTAACAATAATGTGTATCCTTTAAATATTGACTTTTGCCCACTGCATCTGGGATAACAGATGAACGTGATCATAAGCATTATTCTCTCCTTCTCCCCTTCCACCTCTTACTTGTAAAAGATTAATCAACCATTTTATGGTCTAATTTAGGTGCCTAATTAAAAACAGAGTTCAACACGTACAACACCATTTTGCTAATAAATTCTGACAGGTCCTCTGGTCTTTTACATGCAAGTTCTCCTTCAAAACGCGAGATTAATACTTTTTTAAACCCAACTGGCTTTATAAAGGTTTCATCTGGGCCGCCGCGGGACGACACGCTGTATCCTCCACCAAACTGACAGAATTTCCTAAAACGAAACAGCTTTCTAAAATGACTTCCTCCTCGCCAGATCTTATCCTGCGCTCATTTCACTAACTGCTGAGGGACGGCAACGTTTTAAAAAGAGACATAAACCTAATCGGACTTGCCGGGTGGGAGTTTCAAGACTACAAAGAGGTTACAATTCGCAACTTCACAGCTCCCATCTGGCTTCAAAGTTTCCATCTCTGCTCCTTTAGCATTCCTGTAAACACTCAGCAGAAAGACATATTCAAAATATTCCTGATAAAGGAACTTCAATCGGAAAAGGGATGAAAAGACACCGAAACGCGGCTCGCCCCGCGCTCCGTGTCCGACAGCGCTTCTCCTGCGCACCCATCGCCTCCCGCTCCGCCGAGCCCACCCGCACACGGACACCCCGCACGGGGCTGCTGCTCGCGAAATCACACGGAATGACTTCCATCCTTGCAGGATGCAAGGAAGAATTTATAATTTTTTTCCTCCCCGTCCAAAGGGTTCAGCCCGTCCCCGACGCGCCCGTTCCCCCTCGACACACCCGCAGCGCTCCCGCAGCCCCGCGGGCGATCGCGACCCGAGGCCATCGATCCAGAGATGATTGCGGGGTAGGAGGAAGTTAACGGGGACGGAGCGCGGGGAGAGAGCAAGGAAGTTTTATCTGGAACGCGGAGCTGCCTCCTGCCAGTCCCGGCTGCCGCTGCGCTCCCGGGACGGGTCAAAAACCCTCCAAACGTCTTAAAAAAAAAAAAAAAAATCCCCAAACGTGTCAGCGCCCTTCAAACTGGTAAAAAAACCCCAAAACAACAAAACCCCAAAAAACTCAAACAGGTCAACCTCCACCCCAACAGGTAAAAAAACCCCAAACGGGTCAACCCCCCCCATCCCCAAATCTGCGGTCGCCCGCCAGCCCGTGCCGGCCCGGGGGACACACCACTCATCCCTCAGCAACACCCCGAGCTGGAGGAAAAATAACCGCTCCAGCAAAACCCTGGAAGCACAGCGGAATAAGAGCGTTTAAGAATATTAAATTGATATTTAACCTTCGTATAAGGATTAAACACGGTTTGGCTCGCGTCAAGCCCGCCGCCGCCTGGGCTAACGGGGAACGCAAGTTGCGATCTGGGTGGATTATATTTTTTAGGGGTCCTTTTTTTGCGGGTGGGAGGGTGAGGGCATTGAGCGGACTCGGCCCTGCGGGCACTCCCCGAGCTGCTGCGGAGCCCGCACCCCTCAACCGGGGCGGCCAGGGCGGGACAGGGGGACCCCCCGCACCCCCGTCCCGTACCTGTACCAGGCGAGTCCCCGCTCGTAGTTGCGGTCGAAGAAGTGGGGCTCTGCGCCCACGGCGCGCACGTCGGGGTGCACCCTCAGGAACTCCAGCAGCGCCCGCGTCCCCCCCTTCTTGACGCCGATGATGATGGCCTGCGGCAGCCGCTTGGTGCCGGAGCCGTTGAAGAAGCTGGAGATGGGGCTGGCGGCGTCGGGCGCTGCCCGCTGCTCCTCCAGGCTGCTCTCCTCGCCCGGCTCCCCCGGCGGGGCGGCGCGGGGCGGCGCGGGAGAGCCGCGGGCAGCCAGCCCGGCGCAGGAGCCGGCGCACGAGTAGAACATGTAGAGCCAGAGGAAGAGCATGATGAAGAGCAGCAGCAGCCTCCGCCTCAGCGGCGGCAGCGCGACGGGGACATCGAGGCAGCGGTTCAGGCGCTGCCCCATGTGCCCGCGGGCGCGCCGGGATGCATGGCTGGAGCCCGCCCGGCTCGGCTCGGCTCTGCCCGGCGCCTCATGGGCACCCGCGGGGGCTCAGCACGGCCCCATCGGTGTCTCGCCGTGTGCCCGGCGCTGCCGCCCGCCCAGCGCCGCTCCCGCCGCCGGCAGCGCAGCAAAGGCAGCGGCGGGGCGGGACACGGCAACGGGGACGGGCGGAGCCCGCAGCCTATCACAGGCACACTCTGGTGCATAATGAGACGGGGAGGGGAGAAGCAGGAGGCGGGGTGAACTCATTGGTTGGTGACGCGGGGAGGGATCGCGCCGTCGGGGCGGTTTGGTCGCCCGCCGCCGTCCCCGAGTTGCCGCTGGGTCCGCACGGGGTGAATCCCGCCGAGGGCTGTGTGCTGTACATTCCCCGTTCCCTGTCCCCCATGGCTGCAGGGAGTCGCCAGCTGGGGCGTCGCGGTGTTGGCCGCATCTCAGTCATTTTCTCCTCCTCCTTTTTCCAATATACTGGGACAACAAGGTCGCCGCGGAGACCTTACTGCCGTCTTTCAGCACCTAAAAGGGGGTTATAAGGAAGGTGAGGAAAAACTTCTTGGCAGGGACAAGGAATAATATTTTTAAAGTGACAGAGAGCAGAATAGATATTAGGAAGACTTTTTTTTACAACGAGGGTGCCAGAACACTGCCCAGAGAAACTGTGGATGCCCTGGAAGTTTACAGAGCCAGGCTGGAAAGGGCATGGAATAGCCTGGTTTCATTGAAGGTGTCCCTGCCCATGGCAAGGGGTTGGAATTGATGGCATTTAGATGTCTCATCCAACCCAAACCATTCTGTGTTTCAGTGTTTTACCCACTCTTTTGATGAGTTGCTTTTTCAAGGAGACACATTGTGTCCTGGTGTATTTTCTGAAATTGCTGCCTGTACAAATTCCTGGTGAGATCTGCCACGGTCCCTCTGTCAGGACTAACATGTGGAGATCAAACCCAGCACAACAGCCTTTGAAAGCCAAACTCAAGAACATCCAGCTGAGGAGACCCTTCCCACAACACCATCAGCTCTGGGATTCTCCTTTCCAGGACCAGATCATCCCACAGTTCTCCAAGATTCCATGGAAGTGCCTTAGTCAGCACTCATCCAGCAATCAGTGTAACTCATTTCTCCAATGTATGTGTGCAGTTTTACTACCATAAATTTTTGTACAGAATTTGCTGCTTTCAGAACAGTTTTGCTTTGAGGGCAGAACCAGGTTTTGCTGGCATCTCTTTATTTTATTTTTAACTCCTCCTCCAAACGAGGTAAATTTTTATCCCCATGAAGGGCCTTGATTCTGTGTGTCAGAAGAGATAGCATGATGCTGATTTCTTCGTATATCAGCTTTACATCAATTCCTTAATTGTTGTGCAAAAGGGGATTGTTTCCATCACACTGGCTCAGTGATCTTGTAAAATAATTCCAAACTACAAACTGAAGTTTACAAACTAATTAAAACAGGCAGATTGAGGGGAAATAAAAGAAATAAGGTAAGTAAGACCCTGAGAAGTGTATGAGTTCTCTAAAAGCTGCTCAGTGGGTTAACACAGAGCTCAGGCCACCAGTTCTGGCATCACTGGCCCCTCTCCTTCCCACGACCGGGTATTTGCGAAGCAGATTTCGGGATGGCACAAGGAGAACTTTTGTACTTCAGCTGCAGAGTCAACAGCAAACAATTCCAAAGAATCTCTCTGCTGTGAGAGAAAATAGACAGTGCTGCTGGGCTCTCTGTGGTGTGAAGGGTGATCCCAACCAAGCAGAGCTGAAGTGCAGTGGCAAGAGGAATTTCTTCCCAGCTTCCCTGTGTGTGCTGGCAGAGCTGTGCCAGCTGGCCCAGACGGGTAATTGTGAAGGGAATTAGAGAGGACAGTTCCAGGCAATGCATGAATCACAGCTGTGGGCAGCAACCCTTCCACGGGTGACACGGGCTGCCTCTCCTGCCCCCAGGTTTCCTCACCTCTGCGCTCCGTGTTTTGTGCAATTCCAAACACAAAACCTGCGGCTTCCACGCACAGGTTGCTCCACTGCACATTCCTGGGCCCATGAGCTAAGAGGGAAACCCTTCAGATGGAATAATTCTCCCTGTTCCTTACATCCACCAGCACCAGCCAGGGTAACATCAACAAAATGTCACAGAAAGTTTGGTTTAAGCCTTTAATATATGTCAGCTGTAGCTTGTAAAAGTTGGGTTGGCTTTTTAAGAAAAATAGCCCCAAGATAGGTTTTACTGTAATTGTATCTTCAACAGTTGGAAGTCAGGAGTTTTTTCCCCAGGAATGGCAAGTAAGTGATCAGAAACAGCATCCAAGGAAAGGCAGGTCAGGAGGAGGGCTGAGCTCGCCCTGGAGCAGGGAGTGTGGGTGAGGGAGGTTTTGACAGGTGGGTTGGGAACCAATTATGGTTCCATCCTGCAGACTGACCCACTGCCTTCAGCTGGAGCCCACAGGCTGCTGGGCAGGGCACAGGTCTCCTCTGGACCTGCTGCCACGTTGAGAGCAGGGATCCAGCCAGGCCCAGTACCTGCTCTTGGCTCCTGGGATTCATTTAACACCCCACACTCAGCAGCTGTGGCAGGAGAATGTGTGCTGTGCCCCACTCAGGGGGCACAGAGCCTAAACCTCATAAGAAACAGGATTAGAAGGGAAGGGGAACAAACAGAAATGCACAGCTGGGTTTGCTCTGTGCCCTGCAATCATAAGAGTGGCTGTCCTGCTGGTTGGCTGGTTAATCAATAACTAATTGAGCTGCATCAGTACAGTCTCCAGATCCCATTGCTTGATGATTGACTGATTGATTGATTACACAGACAGCACTGGGAAAGTGCAGCTCCTGACAAGGGGTCGTGGTGGCACTTAGTGGAGCACTGCTGAGATGGGTCTGGAGGGCGCCCAGCTCTGCAAAACACGCTTGTACAATCAGGGCAGAAAGCAGAGAACCCAGAACAACTTCAGAGATGATGGTTGCTCAGAGAAGCTGTGGCTGCCCCATCCCTGGAAGTGTCCAAGGCCAGGTTGGATGAGACTTGGAGCAACCTGGGATTGTGGAAGGTGTCCCTGCCCATGGCAGGGGGCGGAATGAGATGAGCTCTGAGGTCCCTTCCAACCCAAACCATTCAGTGATTCTATGATCAAATCCCCAGCGAGGGATGGTCAGGTCTTCTGTGGGCTCACCTCGCCAACACCCACAGGCCCTGGGGTGACTGTGGGTACCATCACTGGGACTCGAAACAACTCAGCCACGGGCAAGGCAAGTGCCCAGGGCTTTGTGCAACCCCTTTGCACCCAAGCCCGAGTGCCCATACTGCCATAGAGCCCTCAAGAGGCTCTGTACCCCCACCAGTACCCAGGAACACCCCAGGGACATCACTGCCTCCTGCAGTGTCCTGCTGCTGCGGCCCAGGCGTGCTCCCTGCGGGGCCATGGGCAGCACCGCTGTACAGATGTAAGAGGAGATCTTGTTTCTCTCAACCTGAAACCATTTCCTTTCCCCCACTGCCCTCCCTCCCCTCGCTCCCTAATTCGTCCCTGGGGTTTTAATATCTATTTCTCCAAGTGCCACGGGCCAAATTTACTGCTCACATAACTGCCCCGACTTCAATGGCGAAGAGCGTTTAGGGTGCTCCGAGGAGGCGTAAGTAGGAGTGATGTGATGGAATTGAGTAAAGGAAAATATAGTCTGACTGTCAAGAAGAGTTTCCTACCAGTGAAATCTATAGACTGTGGAAGTTTCCCATGGGAACAAGCAGAAACCAAGTTGCTGAAGTCATTTTAAACCAGCACAAGAGAATAGGAAATCAGGCCGGTGACTGGCCAGAAGGAAAGGAGAGATGACATAATGCTACTTCTCCTTCTCTAATTTCTGTGGCTGCACTGCTTTGTCCGTGGAATTATTTTAACGCAACTGGATTTCTCCTTGTGTTCTGGGTGATGTGAAGGCTCTTGCTGCTTCTGGAGAAGTTTCAACTCCTCTGCTGCATTCTGTCCTGGATTAAAGCAATACCCACTGCAGCCCCAGTTATCCTTCCTCTTATTCCTGCTGCTTACAAACCTCTTCTGGGACCTTTTCAGGCTTCTTCCCTGACTTACCTGAGCCTCTGGATCCAGTTCTCTATTTATTGAGCTGTACAGAATGGGCCAACCCCTGGGAACAGTGTCAGGACTTCCCCAGGCCAACAATGCCAGAGCTGTAACCCAGGAGAGTGCCTAGGGATGGAAATCGTCCTGCTTTCAGGGATCCTTCAGGTAGATTCCTCCTAAATCACCTGCTGGAAAATCACAAAGGAATCATTATGTATTTCCATCATTATATATTTTCATCACAAAGGAATGATTTTCATCAAGGCCACAGGGAAACGCTGGTGACTCCTGGCTCTGGTGACTCCTGCCTGCCTAATTTGGGCTCTGTGGATGAAACCAGGGCCGCAGATGCAGTGGCCATGCCCTGCTACCACCCAGTGGCTTTGGCAACCTCTTCCCCACGGAACTTCCTAATGTATTTTCAAATGACTTAACATTCGCTCACCGTCTCAGCATTAGTGACTTAAAGCTCCTCTGTGAGCAACCTCCTACCTCGCACAGTTCCCAGATAATTACAGATTAGAACTGGCTAATTTTTATTTTTGTAAAGCTGTCAGAGATCTATGTTTGTTATTATTGTCTCCTAGGTTGCCAGTTGCATAAATACATATGTAAAACCCCCTTTGATCTCTAAGTATAATGACACAGATTTATCAAATGTTTGCCTTTTTCTGTCTCTTTGAAAAGGCTGATTTATGGAGTGCAGTCCCTACCTCCCTTCCTCTCTTGAAATATGAAGTGTTTGTGAGCAGCCAAGGTAATATTTAATATCCTGCCAAGAATCCTTTGCACTTCCTAACAAATGAACTACAACCTAACCAAATGGTTCACATCTGTTTAGCCTCTTCTCCTTTTTAACTAAACAAATTAGCATTAGAATACCTGGGAGGCACACAAAGTCCCTTTCTAGATGACAGAACACAGACAATTATTAGCAAGGGGAGTAACTGTACTGAAAGGAGCAGGCCTGGACCCAGCAGATGTTTTCACATCTCCTGTAGTGTCCATGAATGACCCGCAGCGCAGCGGACACGCTGCCACGGCCTTTTGAAGTGGGTGAGGAGTCCATTCACAGTCCCCTCCTGAATGAAATTAAAGGCAGTGGCCCCAGTGAGTTAAGTGTTCCACTTAAACCACTCCCAGCGAAGATAAGTTTTGTTGTGGGGGAGTTTTCCCCCCGTAAATGGCTAAAACAAGGAGCATCACCCCACTCCTCCCCGCCCCCAGGCTCAGGATGCTCAGGAGGTGACAGACCTGGGTTCATTTCTGTTTCCACCAGTGGTTTCTCACCCCAAGAGCATCAACCCACCCACCCTCATCGCCCTCCCTCTCCGGGAAACAAGGTGTGACGGGTTATTTGGGTTTTAGGAGAATCACGAGGCGCGAACAAACATCTGCAAAGCACGGTTTGCATTATTAGAGGCTCCCCCAGTCTGCACATGGGCAATTACAAACTCACACCCCTCCGACCACGAGGGGCCTTTCAAGCGCCCCTGTTCCCGCTGGGGTCCCAAACACCTTTAAATCAGAGGTTCAGGGGAGGCTCTGGGGCGGGACGGGACGGGACGGGGCGAGACGGGCTCTGCTCGGAGCGCTCGGCTAATTGGATTCATCGCTGGAGGAGGGAGCCAAAGGAAACACGTGTTTTATTAGGGCTAACACTTAGCTTTTATTGTAAACGTTTTGAAAAAGAAAACACTCTCAAGCTTCACAGAGATACTGCTATTAATACATCATCCGAATAACAAGTGATTAAAACCAACAACAGCTACTATGAAAATGTGGCTTTGTAGCCCTGGACCGCATGGGACGCAGCCGGGAAAATCATTATGAACACACCAGCGGGGTGCAATTATAAATAAAAACAGCTCTGTAAAGGCTACAAAAGCAGCAATAATCAGTCCGGTCTGTGGTTTAGTGAGGGCTACAGACATTACGGAAGGTGCTATTTATTACCAGAGCCAGGGACACCGCTGGATGGAGGGGTGCAACTTCAGGAGGAGTCAACAGAGGGAGTTCCCGGCCGAGCGAGGCACAGCCCGCACATCCCGCTCTGTCCGTCCGTCCGTCCAGCGCGGCCTGCCCGCAGTCCCCGCCACAGACAAGGATGCAAAGGGCTGGTGGTGTCATCTGTTGGCAGCCCTGGAAGCACTGCCCGGCCCGGGGACGGACCTGCACCCTGTGCAGAGCTGCGGGTGAGGAGCACAGGGCACAGACACCGTGGGAACATCTGCCTGCAGATGCTTCCTCTGCACTCTTCCCACTGCTCATTTGTGAGGCGAGGAGGGTTAATCAGCCTCACTCCCACTGTATTCCCAGCTCCTGCCAGTCCTTACTCCCGGGGAAAGCCAAGGCAATGTATGGAACAAGCAGGCCAGGAGCATCAGACTGGGGAGAAGAGATCTAAATATTATTCCCCTCTGCTGCTGGGTGACTACGTGGCCCCGGGCATCCCGTCTCCCCTCGGCATCCCTCGGTGTCCCTTCGGTGCTGCTGGGAGTGATTCAGTGCCAAGAGCGTCGCTCACCCAGCCCCTGGCGGTTCTGCAGCGCGAGTGTCCCTACGAACCTGGGAGCTCAGCTGATAAACTCGGGCTGTTCCCTTCCCCGCTCTGGATGCCGTCCAGCAGCTCCCTTGGAAGCACGGCGGAAACGCCTTAATCACCTCGTTTGCATCTCCGTTTCAAGTTTAATTTGATACAGTGCCTCCTCTCCCCGGCCAAAAAAAAAAAAAAAAAAAAGTAATAAAAAAAATCCCAAACATCTCCCAGTCGCACAAATCTTCATCTTTCTCCTTGCTCAGAAAACAAAAGGCAGGTCCCTGTGCCAGACACTTCCTTGTAAATGCCTTGTGTGTCTGCATCCTGCACCGGGGGAGGAGAGGATTGGTGATGGAGCCCATCCTGTCTGGCCGGGAGCTCTGTGCTCTGCCCTCTCCCCACCCCACCTGCAGGGATGCCTCCCCCTGCTTTTCCACCTTCTGGCTTTCTGGATGAGCAAGATGGTCAAGATGTCCCCAGGGGTCTCAGTTAGGGACAGTTTGGGCAGTGTGGGAGATCAGAGCCCTGCTGTTCCCAATCCCCTGGGGGAAATTCCCCAAAGTTTGTGTTTCTCTTGAAGAACAGACAGCCCAGCTGCAGCTGCAGTTCCGAGGGCACAGGCGATGTATGTTATAGCACATACTCCATGAAAAAATGTACCAAAGAGAAGCTGTAGTTGAAATAGGAGTTGTTAAAAAGGGGAGCAGGGGGCAGAAAGGACCTTGGGATGTGTCTGGGACAGTGAAACCAGGGGAAAAGCCACAACCACTGAACTGCCCCAGTCCCTGGGGCCACCCACACATTGGAGACACATGGAAACCTCTGGGTACCACAGTCTGCCTCACTCCATGGGCAGGACTGAAGAAGGGCTCCTGGAAAAATGGGAATACAGGTATGGATGCAGGGCAATGGTTCCAGCACTAGTGGTGAGGACCAGGCACCCTCCTTTCTAGCACCTCTTTTCAGAGGTGTGCTCTCCAAAGCACAGGAACTGTGACAGCAGCTTCTCACCAGCTCCTCGGGATGGTCCAGGCCCACCACACTCAGAGCATCTCTTTGGAGGTGTCAGCAGTTTGGGAGCTGTGACCTTTCAGGGACTGGGGTAACGCCCAGTACCTTCCCAGAACGCATGAATGCACCAACCTGAGCCCACTGCCAAACCCTCAGTTCTCGCTCCAAGGCCTGGGGGTGCCAGAACTGGTTGGGAGCAGGAGGAAAAACATCTCCACATTGTGGGAAAACAGCTCGTTCTGCCAACCCTGCTCTGTGAAACAGTTGAACTGTGCCTTTTTGGAACACTGGAAACTAAATCCCAGCCCGAGGCACCGACCCAGGCTGGAAAATCTTCAGTGCAAACAGTTAAAGTCTGGAAGCAGAAAAGCAGAGGTGACAGACAGTGTGTGAGGTGGAGCTGATGAGAGGTGCTCCTGCCAGCTCTTCGAAATGTGTTACTCTGCCAGTGTTTTCAATGGCTTTGGGACACCTTACACATGCCCTGCTCAACTGGCCTCCTTTCCTTTGAGTCAGGGAGAATGTGACCAGTGGAAGCCACAAAGGTGATTAAGGGACCAGAGCATCTCTCTGATGAGGAGAGACTGCAGGAGCTGGGCCTGGTTAGTCTGGAGAAGAGCAGATGAGAGAGGATCTCATCAATCCATACAAACATCTCCAAGGTGGGTGTCAGAGGACGGTGCCAGACTTGTCAGTGGTGCCCAGTGACAGGACGAGGGGCAATGGCCATAAACTAAGACACAGCAAGAGTCACCTCAACGTGAGGATGAACTTCTTACCACGGAGGTGGCAGAGCCCTGGAATAGCTCCTTAGGGAGGGCCTGGAGTCTCCTCTCTGGAGATATTCCAACCCCACCTGGAGGTGTTCCTGTGTCACCTGCTCCAGGTGACCCTGCCTAGGCAGGGGGGTTGGGCTGGGGGATCCCCAGGGGTCCTTTCCAACCCTGACTATTCTATGATTCTGTGAACAGAAGGGTTTGGGAAGCAGCTCCAAAGCTTGCTAGATCTCATGCCAAAGTCCTAGAAACCTGTAGTACATTTATTTCAGAGGGCACTAAAACACATGGAGGGAACCACCCAGCAAGGCACAGTCTGAGGGATCTCACAGAGGAGCGTCCTCACCAGTGACACTTCTGACCACTCAGCTGTCACCTCTGACTCCAAATTAACACCACATTGTTTGGGAGATGATGAACATTAAAACCAGAGTTTAACTTGTCTTGGGCAGGGCCAAGTGCCAGATGTGCACCCACAGGGGCCAAGCCCTGCCCTGCAGCACTGACCTTGCCAGGACTGCGAGAAGAAACAGCAGCTCCGAGAGGCAAAACAACCAACTCAAGGTCCCACGGGCAGCACAAGTGGCATCCTGCATCCCATGAGCCCTTGACTGGGCTGGCTTTTTGCCTGGTCAAGAAATTCCATGATTAGAAATGCCACTGGGGACAGCCTGTCTAGTATTACCACCTCCAGCAGAGCTGCTCGGGAGGGAAACAGTGCTGATATTTCTGTTTTAATAGCCAAGTGTTCTGCAGACAGCCTGCATTTCCAAGGAAGAGGGAATATCTAATCACCTCTGGAGAGCAACCAGGACAACATGCTTTCTATCTGTAATGATAATGATTTCTAATAGTATCACTCTTGTTTCCATTCCTACTCTCCTGGGATGGTCAGAACTGAAAAGGACGTGTGTGTTTTGTGTAAGCCTTGAAGTGCCGTGGCCTGGCTGAGTGGGAAACGCTGCTGGAGCCAGGAGAGTGTGAATGTGTGACTCTGCTGGGGCAGATTGTATCGGAGACTGATACAGGAAGTGAGAAAAAAAAAAACCCTCAGTGGGGGAAACGAGAGGGAAAAGTGCCGTGAGCACTGGGATTGGGTTTCCTCATTCATGCTGGAACAGAGAGCAGAGCCACACCAACTGCTGCTGTGCTGGGATGCCAGCAGTGCCAGGGGTACTGGGATGCCAGCAGTGCCAGGGCACTGGGATGCCAGCAGTGCCAGGGGCACTGGGATGCCAGCAGTGCCAGGGTACTGTGTGTGAGCTCACAGGGGACCTGGGGGCTCCCTGCAAACTCGAGAGAGCTCAGGACAACTCTCAGTTGTGTCACTCTGTGAGGTCAGAGCTGTGCTCAGTGATCTGCTGAAGGTGAGGGCAAAGCAGGGATGTGGGGGAACCCAGTGCCAGCTCCCTGCAAGGCTCCCTAAAGCCTGACCCAGCACTCACCCTGCACTGATGGAGAGAACAACGGGCCAGGGCTGACACAGCCACGAGCTGTTCCCTCCTCCAGCAAGGTGAAGTTCCTCCATCCCTATTTTACAGCTGGAGAGCATTTCTTCTGCAGAGGTCTGGAAAGAATGAAGATCCCCTGAGCCCCAGGGCTACTGTTTTATCCACAAAACCACACAAAAGGTTTAAAGTCCAAAGAGACTAAAACCAGCTTCATCCTCTTGAGCCCCTGGCCCAGATTCCTACGTGAGCTCTGGTCCAGCTCCTGGTGGTGCAGAGCTGTCTGTTGTGGGAGCAGCACCGAGATGGGACCCCCTCAGCAGACCCAGGGCCCTTTTCCCTGCAGAATTTGAGCAGCAATATCAGCAGTGCTGGAGGGGGGAAGGCTGGCATTAATCCTCACAGGGACCACAAACACCCCTGGATGAGGGCAGACAGTTCAGGATTTTTAATTTCCACAGCGGCAACAGCAATATTGAAAAGGAGACCTGAGAGCACCTGCTGCACTGTCCATTTGCAAAAAAAAGGCTTCAGTTTGGCAAGGTGTTTATTTCCAAAGCACAGGCAACTGCAACACTCCCAAAAGGCAGTAAAATGGCAGTAGATGGCTTCATTTGTTTATGGCCAGTTTGTAGCAGATGAGGGAACACCTCCTAGGCAAAACAAAAAAAAGCTTATTTTATTGACTGTTTCTTACTTTTAAACCCCAGATCCACTGATTCTAAAGCCATGCTTTCTTTCCAGGCCAGACCCACTGGGTGTGGAGATGGTGCAGCCCAGTGACCTGCATTTTGCAGACACTCAGTGATGATTACAAAGCTCCTGTCTAGCCCTAAACCCTGTGAATGTTACACATTTTGGCCCTAGAAATGAAGATGACTGTTCTTACAAGCTCAACCACAGGCATGTCCTTGGGACCTTTAATCAGAATGGAATTCCTCAGGACAGCACCCGGTACTTGCAGGCCATCTGAAGGCTGGCTCTGGAATGACTTAGGAGAAAACCACAACCCTCCTGCTTCAGCACCACTTTCTGCCCCTGGGAGCAAAATCTGTGAATTTTCCTGTGAGCCATTTGCTCTTTACAGGTTCCTCTGTCGGCTTAAGGTTGACCAAATTCTTTGGTTTGGTACAAGCCCTTTCCACTCACATGCAACTTGGTTTCAGTTGCTGCTTGCACAACAAATCAGTGTTTCACAAGCTCTTGCAGTGACCAAGAACATGCTGCTGTGAGAAATGCCACAGAACTACCAAATACCTTTGCAATTAACTGAACTGGACCAGAGTTCCAAACAGAAGTGAACAGTGTAAAACAGATTTGGAGCGTTCATCCCTGTTGTACAGTCTGTACTTTATTGCAGAGAAGACTGAATGCATTTTTAAAACAAATTCAGGAGTTGCACAGGAGTTTCCAGACAGTTCCACAAAGTGCTGCCCACAGTAACCTGAGCACAACAGAGCCTGTCAGACAGCGAGAGGGGACTCCAGCCTGTCATCTGCAATCACCCCAGAGTCACCAAATCCTGCAGCCAATTTCTTAAGAGCCACATAAACCAGGGTGGCCCTGCTCCTGAGAGCACCTCTGCCAGCACAGCAGAGGTCAAACCGTGTCACTCCTGATTTACACCAGTGTAACCCAGACCAGAGTCAGGCTTGGGTCCCGAGAGCAGCCAGGGAAGGGTTTGTGCCAGTGTGAGATGCCTGTGGTGGCAGATTTGTGATGTTTCCTGAAGGAATTTACTTGGGATCAGGTTTGAGACAGTGTCTCCCATTTCAGGTGCTGCTGTATCTTTGGATTGATGCTCAACCTGCTGCCCAGTCCCTTTCCACGTGGGAAAGAAATCTTGGCATGGAAACACATCAAGTCGTAACAGGCACTGACTACCACAATAAACTCTCACCGCCTCTGTCTGCCCTGGGTGCTGCCGTGGCTGGGAGCATCCCAGCAGGTCACAGCCAGCCCCAGGCAGGCTGAGGGTGAGCCACAGCCCTGCAGCAGGATCCACAAGCACTGTGGCCAGAAATGTTCTTCAGTGTATCAGATAGCAGAGACAATGCACTTTCCTCGGGAGACCATCCACAGTAATTGCTTTGGAGAGACACAGGCTGCATCAGCAAGTGAACATTATGGTATTAGGCTAAAATCCTCAACCTTTTTTCTGTAAATGTGTTTCCTTACCTATTAATTACCCTCAAAGTGAAACCTTTCTCTGAGCCACCACAGTGTGACATTAAATAGAGCTCAAACTCTTGATGCCAGTCCAGAGCTTGTCCGAGGACGCCGAGAGTGAACGGGCTGGCACAAGACACCTGAGCGTGGAAAATCCTTACAACCACCTGACTCTGGGACCTGCTTCCCACCTCCTCCACCTTTCACAGCCTCACTGCCAGAAACAGTAATGGTGATTTTTACCAGCTGAAGATCTGACACCCAGCATTCAAACTCTAACCACGTGGGACCCAGAAGCTCCCCGTGATGGAAGTACAGTAGAATGGCTCAGTGTGTTCAAGGGATGTGCTACAGCAGAGCTTTCACCTGGAGGGTGTTTAAATGCTGGTGTGTGGTGCGCTGAGAGGCAGTTTCCTTTACCCCTTTAGCACTGTGCCAGTTGTATGCAAGCCAAAAATCTCCTGGGGCGAACGGGAACCTCGGGAAAAGCAACTGACTGAACAAAGCCCCTGAAAGTGAGGGTTTTGGTGCAACACCAGTGCAGGGATGGTGGGGACTGAGACAAAACCCCAACCCACCGTGTGTGCCTCAAAGCTTAAATCAAAGGAAAGGGTGCTTGGGGAGCAGGGTGAGAAATCATTCATGGGTCGGTGCCCGGCGGCTTCGCCGAGGCTGCCAGTGCTGGCGGTGGAACGTGTGCGCATGTGACTCATTAACTGACCCAACCACCCACCAGGACAGGGACCACGGCCCACAGGGACTCCAGAAGGCCACCCCAAAGCAATGTGCTTCTGCCACAGGTGAAATTCTAGCACGTGATAGCCGTGGGGCCCCCGAGGGCTTTGAGGTCTCCTGGCTACTCCCTCGCAAAAGAAAATAGAAACTCATGGCAGGAAGTGGCCGCTAGGCACAAATGATTCTTCCTCAAACAGATTCCCACAGGATCCCCCACAGTAATCACTAAAATAAACTACCTGACGTGCCACGAGGACAACATACAATCGACAGTTAAGGCAATCTAATTTCCATAGCCCTCCCGTGACTTTCCCCCTTTCCCAGCACGTCGCCTTTGTCTTCCTTGTCCAGGACCGACTTCTTGCAGGTGAACATGACCAGCAGCAGCATTGGCAGGTGCCACAGGCTGCAGAAGAAGAGCTTCCTGGAGCTGCTGCGATCTGCATCCCTGTAGAAGCGGAAGCCGAGGTAGGAGATGTAGAGGTTGATGGGGAGCGAAATGACGGGGAAAGTCCACGTGGTGACGTCGAGGACAGGAGCCACCACGGAGAGTCCGATTAAGGCCAAGCAGTGGCGCAGAGCCACCCTCCTGCACAGCCCCGGGTGGGTGACAGACATCATACAGTATCCTCCTCTGGAGTAATCCTCCCGCAGGCCCCAGCTCAGGGCGTTGAAGTGAGGGAACTGCCAGGAGTAAAGGATCCCTCCCAACAGCAGAGCACCTGTGATGGGGCAGAGAGAAAGGACATCAGGAGTTAGAAGGTCCTGCAAGGAGCGCCACACGCAGAACTCGGCTGTCACGGGCTGTTTGTGCCAGCACTACACACACGTGGCACCTGTGGCACTGCTCAGGGCAGCTCCATGAGACAAGGAACCTCTGGTTTAAAGGGCATTCACACAGGGTTGTGCATGGTGGGTTGTCTGCGTTTGAAACACAATTTGCAAAGCACTTCAGCAGGTCACCTCCTCCTAACGAACCATCGCTAACTGGTTTCTGCACCAACTCAGTCTCTAGCTGAGGGAGCTGGTGGGAATGAAGCAAAGTTGGGCAAGAGACTGTTTTCTTGGAAGCCTCTTGATTCTGCCCCTGGTTTCCTGAGTTGGTGCATCCAGAGAAGAGAAGAGCCAGTGGGCAGAGCAGTGTCACACTGACCAGACACAGGGAGCCCTGCTCAGTGACACCAGGCAAGGAAGGTAAGCTGCTCCTCCTGAGACCTGGGGACACACCACCACCCTGGGAGCCTGGAGCATGGCTAAGCTCTCTGCCTGCCCACTGTGTGAGGGAGGGAACTGCTCCTGGCATGGGAGAAGCTCCATCACGGACCCAGGCAGGCGGCAGAACGGGCAGAAGCTGCTAATGAGGTGTCAGGAGATGGAGAACTTCTTCCTTCTCCAAACCAGCTGCAGAAACTTTTAAGTAGTTTGATCAAGTAACTCTGTTCACACCAATTAACTACTTTCACAATTAAAAAGGAGCTGTGGAAGCACCACATTTCCACAGCTCTCCCTGGGACACAGCACAGGGCTTACTGAGGCAGGAGCAGCTTATGTGCTGATTTCAGAGAGCTTCCAGGAGGCCCTCAGACTAAACTCCCTTCACTAATTTTGTCTGAAGACACAAAAAAATCCCCCAAGGCTGTTGCACATTATGAGCATTCCTGGATTTTCCTTTTGTTTCCCTAGCTCCCTAACCCTCCACTCTGGCATTAACACTTTCTTTGCATCTCCCTGCCTCCATGAGCTCTTTCTCTATGGAAACTACTTCTCAACTGGAGCCACGAGCCCAGTATTTTTTAGTGATTTGAGAGAAACAGAAACAGCAACACTTCTCTGCACACAGGTTAATATATTTCAATTCTTCCCCAAACAGTCATTTCTTCTCCAGTGACTGCTTGGGCTCCAACAAAGAACAAGTCACTGTGTCCTCCGAACAGCTTCATGGTTCACATCTCCTCTCCATCTGCTCCTTGGGGCTGTGCATGCCTAGTTCTTGTCTCAAACAGCCAAACTTACACTGGTGCTGTCTTGCAAATAATAATAATCTCAGTTTGCAAGAAAAGCCTTTTCCCCCTGATCTTACCTCCAGTGAGGGAACACTCCACTACATTTCATGCAGGTTTCCAAGGGCTTATAAATCCAGCAGTGGTATAAAAGACCCATCTCACTGCTTTTTTAAATCAGTTACAAATACTCCTTGAGGTGAGTCTGTGCCCCTGGAAGTTGATTACAGGAAGCACAGAGACACACCTTGGGGGTGCTGCTTTCAGAACATTGTCTGCCATGAATTACAGGAGATTTCATGGAATCACAGAATGGTTTAGGTTGGAAGACCCAAAGATCACCTCATTCTCCCCCATTGCCATGGGCAGGGACACCTTCCACTCTCCCAGGTTGCTCCAAGCCCCGTCCAACCTGGCCTTGGACACTTCCAGGGATCCAGGAGCAGCCACAGCTTCTCTGGGCAGCCTGTGCCAGGGCCTCCCCACCCTCACAGGGAAGGATTTCTTCATAATATCCCATCTAACCCTGCCATCTGGCAGTTTGAAGCCATTCCTCCCTTTCCTGTCACTCCAGGCTCTCATAAATAGCCTTTCTCCATCTTTTTTTAGGCCCCTTAGGTACTGGAAGGTGGCTATCAGGTCACTTCATTTCCTGGACTATGCCTCAAAACGCTGCAAATCCAGCTATTCAATCCTACTAAAGTCAACTTTCCAGGTGTGGATGTTTAGCACCTTCTATAAACTGGAAGCCTTTAGGACACCTGAAAATGGTGTACCCCAAAATGACCAACAATTCCAGAAAGTCATGGCAAGCAAAGTAATTTTGCCCCTGACAAAACAGGATTTGATTCAGTTCTGACAAAATCTAAGGGAGAAGCTCTACTGAAACAAACCAGAATGAAACTTACTGGAGGAGCAGCTCTCCCTACACCAGGAGGAACAACGGGGAGAATGTTCTTGTCATAAGTCATTCCTTAGCTCTTTCCTCCTCTTGTAAAACACATTACCGGAGGCGAGATCCTGGCCATGATAAACCTACGAGGGGAATACTTTTCAAGTTCCACACCTGAAAGTGCTCCTGAGACACTGCTCAGAACTTAGGGAGGGGTAAGCTGCAGTTATCCATCAGCTGAGGACACTCAGGCAGACGGGGCCAGGCGCAGGACTTGGAGCAGAGGCTGTCCCTGCTTCCCACGGCTGCGGAACAGCCGGCTTTTCATCCGGCAAGTGCGGCGTTCCCCGTGCTTGGGCTCTGACACAGGCTTTGCTTACTCAATTGTTCAAATGCTGTGTGCAGCCAAGCTCAAAACACACCCTAAACCTCAAACACACAAACCCCTTTAACAGTTCCCTAACTATAACACGCCATTAAAAAAAAAAAAAAAAAAAGTCATCTGGAGAAACTTTTAAACACAAACAGACCAACTAAACTACTTGAGGCTGGATTCCCATTTACAAAGCTCTGGTTTTTACATGCAAGCCCTTTGGAATTTAATTACTTTGATTACATTACAACCATTGAGATAATTGATATTTTACAGAGAAGCTGAACAGTAAAACAATTTAATAGGCCATTATGAGGATTTTAACTGACCAATCTTTCTGTTCAGTTCCCATGTGCTGGGACATCCTGTAATTTCCTCGGCCCAGGCGGAGATTGTCGGGTTGTCAGAGATTTTTAAGTGTCACGTAAGACTGATGACTGGCAAAGCACAGCACACGGTACAGCACAATCCACCATCAAATGAGCTCACAGTAGGAACCCTGTCAGGCCCAGAGCAGACACTGTAATACTCATTAATTACTAGATGAATGTTAACTATGTCATAATTAAGTCAGCTGTGTTTTTAAGCAATATTACAGCGAGACGAGCTCTGGAGACTAACCTGGTTCAAAACAGAGCTGAGTCTGCTCTGCGGCCTCTGTGTAGTTCCCAATAGTTTGGGAACTCGGCTTAATAATTGCAAATCTCCCTTTTCCCTGTGGAGTTTATAATTAAGGGAACACCAGACAAGGTCGTTCCCCACAGGAACATGCGGAGCTGGTGCCAGGTTCGTGAAAGCAAAGCTGGATGTCGGAGCAGAGACATTGCCTGGGCAGTGGGAGATAACTGGCACCCAGAGCACACCCTGGGACACCCTGGGCACCCAGGGGACAGCCAGGGGACAGCCATCAACTCAGGCTCATCCACAGTTAAACCTGAGTGCAGGCAGACTGACAGGAACTCAGATGTCTCAGCTTTTCTGCAGGACCACAGGTACTTGGCTCGTGGACATCCCAAACTCCTTGGCAACTTTTAATTGCTGCAACTGAGCCCATTTATGACCAATTCTTCACCTTTCCAAGTGGGAGAACCTGGCACAGATGCAGCAGACACTTACAAATCCTGGTAACCTGGCAGATGAGTCCTGTTTGATTTTGGGAATAAATGAAACCTGTCAAGGCAAACAGGACCCAGGTCTCCAGAATTTTTTCACTCCTGTGTGCAAAATAGGTCTAAAATGTTTTCTTCTTGAGCTCCTATTCTTTAATCACTTTGCCCTAGCTTAAATCATCTCAAAAGTTCCAGGATTGCAGAGAACCAGGTAGGTCCTAAACCACCCCCAGAGCTAAAGATAAATAACAGGTTTTACTGTTCCTCATGAATTTTAAGGTTAAGCTATTATTTCCTTTCTTAAATTCTTTTTTGAAGTATTTAAATAGTAATAGACCTTCTTTTTAATAAACAAGAACAAGCTAAGATTTTTATTTTATTTTAATATCTAAGATAAAGCCAAAATGTCAACTGGTGTAGAAGGAGGTAGAAAATGGTTCTTTCTTTCTGTAAATAAATTTTTATCTAGCGAAATACTGAAACTTTATAAATTGCACTTTCCCTAAAACAAACAAGACACTAAATTCCATAGTCATTTGGAAACTGCTTGGCAAGATGTTTTAAGGCTCAATAAATTTGGGAAAGGCTCGGAAATAATTGTGAGATGAGGATTCCAAAAGCAACTGTTACGACTCTGGGTTTGCAAAGCACAGCAGCTGACAGTCCAATTTTCAGAACTACAAAAACAAGAAGCATCCCCCTCTGAGATTCTGCTCTTCACGGTGTCAAGAAGGACATGTGGTACCTCCAAATTTTGAGTAAAAGGTCGTGGTTTATTCCTTTTAGAGAAATTCCTGATGATCTCATTTGCTGGATGGTCCAAATCTCAGGTGAAGGGGCACTGTCGGTGCCTGAGCCCAGTCCTTAGCCTGAGTCCTTGGGTAGGAAGAGCACCTAAGAGCAGGAGACTGATGGTTTTTAGGGTGTAAGCCCTTGCAGGCCATGAACTCTGACCACTGGTCAGCAACTGAAGAGGAGAGCAGAGCAAATTGGTACCAACAGCAACCTGGTCCTGCCCATCCTGGGCTCACACCAACATCAGTGACACCAGGATGAGAAGATCCAGACCCCACTGCCAGTCCCCCACATTTCTCATGTAAAGGATACAGAGCTTGTTCAAGTCCACACATCTGCTCAAGAAAGAGTGGGCACAGGCAGCTGCTTGAGCCATCAGTGCCAACAGAACTTGTCCTGAGCAAACCGAGCAACCCGAGGCCTGCAAACCTACTTTCTCATCTGCCAAAGGGCAGAAACAGTGTTTGGATCCTGCTTGGCTGTCTCGTGCTGAGGATGCCACTCTCTTAAGCAGTGATTTGAAATGTGCCTCTTTCATGCTGGCAGCACCTTTCATCATCAAAGAGCTTTGTACCTTGCTCAGCTGGCACACAGGGCCACAGTGATGGCTTCACTCACACAGGAATTATTTCAGCTGTCTGCCCCAAATGAGGCGTGACAGCTTGGGATGGTCCAACTGAAGCTCTCCAAAGAATGTGTGAAGACAAGTTCCTCAAGGGCAGAGCAGGGCTCGAGCTACAGGAGGGCACAGGCTGGAGCACAGCCCGTGTTGGTGGGAGCTCCAGCTCCAGCTGGAGTCTGGCCAGCCTGGGCAGGCAGGTGAACGTGGGCCTGTCCACACAAGTCAAGGCAAACGTGTCCAAGGTTATCTACAGGGACTGCTGTATCAACACTGTGCTCCTGCAAACACGCTGCAGAGGGACAACTTGTGCTCCCTTCTTATCCTTCTCATTGTTCTGTAGACAACACACGGTGCCTTCCTTCTGCACAGGGTCCTGTAAACCTCTTGGATCATGTTCCAGCTCCAGACAGGACAAACACCTACCCAGTTAATCAATAAAACAGAAAAATAAAAAATGAGGAAGGAGGAGCTAACCTGTAGCATCAGTTCAAGAACAGACTCGCTCCTTCTGTCTTCTTGCTTTGGTGCTGCATATGTACGGCTGGGAAGTGGCCAACCAGGCATTAAAATAAACATGGAATAGTTAAGTATCAGCTCCAAAACAGATGTTGAAATCTTACTGCATTTCCCAAAGCTGGTGTTTACTGCCTTGGCAACCTAAGAATGCTGTTTTGCTTAAAGCACAATTTTAGTAATTCTTCAGCCTCGAATAATGTGAAGGAATTCTAAAATTGTTTCCAGACCTCGGTAGCTCTGACTTATGAGAGGGAAGCACCGGCCTTTTGTCTCTAGGAAACGGGTCTGAGGTTGGCTGCTGTCAGGAGGGGAAGGCTTTGGCAGTGTAAGCTCAGCCTCTTAATGCATCGTAGGCAGGAAACAACCACACACCGCTTTACTTGAGAGCGCACAACTGGCTCTCCTCCCTCAGAAGATGTTGAACAAATTACTCCTCTTTAATCCAGACAAGGTAGATTAGAGCTCAGAGACTTGACTTGGCCCAGCTGTATCCACCTGCTCTCGAGCCCCTGTGCTGTCTCAGGCTGCGTTTTTCACCTTTTCTGTGGGAAATTTAACACAACCAGTCCAAAACTCCTCACTGCAGTCCTGCAGGATGTTATACTCACAGGAAATGTACTGGATACATCCCCCAAACTTCTTATTTTCTGTCTTTTCTGCTTGTTCACAAGTCTAACACAGCAGTCCTCTCTGGAGATTTCTAACTGTGCAGCAATTATGGGGGTAAACAAAGATTCTGAAGTCTTGTCAAAGCCTTGTTACCCACTGCAGGTTCAATGCAATGTTCAAGGATTGTTTGGGGAGCTGGTACAAAGATTGTGTGGTTTGGAGAGTCATGGCCAGAACACTGCTGTAGTGTCCTGACCCACAAGGACCGGTTTGTTCAGCTCTTGTTGGCATTTTCTGTTTGTGAAGGAGAGCTGGAAGGTGCCATCATTGCTGTCTGTGCTTCAGCTTGCTCTGGTGATGGAAAATGACTGCTGGGTTAAATCAACTGGCCTCCAGTTACAAGTGGTCAAGATACCATCGCTCCTGAGGAAAAATGTTACCAGCTATTTAATTCTGCCCACTGTCTTCAGAAGTAGGAAAGGGATTAGCTCCTCAAAATTTACATCCTAATTTGTGATTATGAAGCCTCCTCAAACACAAAGACCTCTGGGAATTATCCAGTCACTAACCTTAACCAAACTGACGCAATTCCCCTCTGCTTTGCCCTCATTAGCACCACAGTAGGACAACAACCGGCACTTCTGCTTCCACTGGAAAACAAAAGCAGATGCTCCGGCTTGTGCTGGATGCCGTGGGAGGGGTGGAGCAGCCTTGAGAGGGAAAAAGGCAGAGTATCACTTCTAAAGCCCCACACAAGGTCCCTGGGCTGGGACAATGGTCCCAATGTCAGCACGGGATGAGCAGCCCGGCCCACATTGTGCCCCTTCAAGGTTACACGGTCATGGAAACGGAGGGCGAGGAGGAAAACACTGGAAAACTCAAAAGCTTCATGGTCATGGGTTTCAATAGCTGCTCCTTTTGAAGGATGGCACAAAAGGCCTGCGGAACAGGAGCGTCTCAGGCTGTGATAGACTCCTCTGCCGCAGCACAGAAAGGGAAGGGGATGTTGGCCGTGCGTTTGGCTTGTCTGCAAAACAAAGGGATGATCCTCAGTGTCCACCAGGGATAGGAAATGAAGTTGGCTGTGGGGTTTTTCACCTCGAGGGAGTGTTCCCGGCCACTGCCTTGAACAGGAGGGAGCCAGATGTCCTCAGGTACGCTCAGCAGGCAGAGGAGAGCTGTGTGCACATGGATACACACAGGCACTCACACTCCTTGTGTGACACACAACAGGTTATTGCAGCCAAAAGCCTCGCAGGGAAACACCTTTCATTACACAGGCAAGGCTGAGAAAAACAACAGCACCGTACAGAACTCGCCTCAGCTCACCCCAGCAACAGATGCCATAAAAAAAAGAGCCTGTTGGGTAAGATGAAAATACAGTCTTGTGCAAAAATATGTTTAGGAAGTATTTGCCAAAGGACCAGACTCAGCTGAGGACTCCAGACCTGTGGAGTCACACAGGGGCTCCTCGTCAGCCTCCTCTTCCAGGCTTCACCGGGGCTCCCAGGAGCCTGAGGGTGGGAGTCCCTCCTGCAGCCCCCCTGCCCTCATTTCCCTGTGGGTGTTGTCTCACTCCCCCGGGGCTCAGGGGCTGTCACACAGCCCAGCTCCTCCCCGTGCCCATCAGCCACGCACAGGGCAGGGATTGGGGTAAGGGCACGCTGCCTGTGAACTCGTGGGGTCGGTCCCCAGGTGCCCCAGCGGCGGAACTGCCATTTCTTTTGTCTCTGGAGAAGATGGAAAGGGGGGAAAAAAATAGCCCACTGGCTTTTGTCCTAAATTCAGACCAGCTGCTCACTAGTATTGTCCCTCTGCCTCATTTTTTACAGTTTTTACCCCCACAAAGCACACTCCTGGGCCCCCAGCTCCAATTCTCATATGTCAGTGACATGAGTATCTCTGTTTCCTCTGGAACAGACCACAAATTCTGCTGTCTTTCATCTGAGAAGTGAAACCCTGAAAAGCTGAGTTTACTAGAGGGAGTTTATAGCTGGAGCCTCCTCTGCTCTGGCGGCAGGACGCTGGAGCTGCCCCGCTCCCAGACCTGCTCCCACATCAAGGGGCTTTGAAAGCTCCAAGTGTTTAACTAGAAGGGACACAAAGATCTCAAAGCTTATTTTGCATGCAATTAAGCTGTTGTTTCGCTCTCCCTCCTCCTGGCAGACAAGTGCTCCACCAGGGAAGGTATGAGAGACTCCAGCCATTGACAGGTTGGGCACAGCCCCCCCCTTCTCCCTATTCTCTTCTTTTTGTTACTGAAACCATCCATCTGCCAAATGTCACTAGCTGATAAGAACTGCCCGTTTTTAAATCCCCTTTTGTAAATAGATGTTGGCTGACATAATTAATGTCTGCCATACAACACAATTTGAATTACAAAGTAAAGGCAATTTGAAAATCAGCCTCCACATGATTACAATTGATACTGAGTCTATAAATTCCATAGCCTGAGGAATTATTTAAATTTCTGAAAATGAATGAAAATCAGTACAAGATGTCTTTCAGGAAAGCGAGACCAGAAGTGGAGCATCTGAGATAAACTAAACAGTCTCTTGAGATAAACATTCTTTGGTGCAGTAATACCCACGGCTCCTGGGCCACCACGGCTCTGCAGTGTCTGCCGAGCTCCCAGGGCCCTTATCTGCTCTGCCACCGCCACCTACTCCGAGTAAATCCCCTTAACTGATAAGCACATTAGGCTGAGGAGCCCTGCTTGTCGCTTCCATCTCGCTGGGTGGTTCGGATGAACTCCGTGGCACCCGCATTGCTCCGCTCCCCGACACCCGCCCCGCTCGCCACCGGTGATCCACCCTCAGCTGCTGGAAGGAGTGCTCTGGTGCTCCCAACATAAAATGGGACTGCTGGAGCAAGTCCAGAGGAGGCCACAAAGTTGGTCAGGGGACTGGAGCACCTGCCCTAAGGAGACAGGCTGGGAGAGTTGGGGCTGTTCAGCCTGGAGGAAGGCAAAGTTATGTGGAGACCTCACAGCACCTTCCAGCATCTGAAGGGCCTACAAAAATGCTGGAGAGGGACTGATCATCAGGAACTGGAGTGACAGGACAGGGAGTAATGGGTTCAAACTGAGAGAGGGGAATTTAGATTAGATATACAAAAGAAATTGTTCCCTGTGAGGGTGGGCAGGCCCTGGCACAGGTTGCCCAGAGAAGCTGTGGCTGCCCCATCCCTGGAAGTGTCCAAGGCCAGGTTGGATGGGGCTTGGAGCAACCTGGGAGAGTGGAAGGTGTCCCTGCCTGTGTTAGGGAGGTAGAATGAGATAATCTTTTAGGTCCCTTCCAACCCAAACTGTTCTATGATTCTATGAATACGGGTGGTGGCACTTGGAGACATTTACCCCAAATTCACTTTTCCTGCTAACTAGAAATAACAAGTTTAAATGGACAACAAACATCTCTAACAAGGAAGCTGCAGCATTAGGCTGGGGAGGAAGACCAGCAGCACAAGGGTAATTTAAAGCATGTATATGTTGTGCCTCTTGCACAGCAAAACAAACAGCTCTGTTCCTTCCTATGCACAGGCTCAGCAGCATCATGGCACAGCCAGGAGCTTTCCTGAGTGTGGGTCCCACCAGGAGAGGACCCAGCACAGGACAAACTGCCAAGTTGTACCTCTCTTCCTCTCTCTATGCTGTCACTTAAAGCTTTAAGTGAATTTCATTATTTTCCTGCTAGTCCTTCCCTTGTAAAATAATTTGAGGGTGTCTCGATTTACTGGAAGAACAAATCTTTTCAGAAACAAACAGCCCCACGAAGGAGCAGTGAAATCTGCTTTCAAGGAAGCAAACGTGTTACTGCAAATCACAGGCTGGCAGTTAAGCTGTGCATAAATACCCCAGATCTGTGGCAGTGATATCCACGTGATAAATTACATTTATCACACACCTCTGACCGTCTCACCTGCACTCGCTCCCCCAGCGAGGAAATGTTAACATTCCTGATCTTTCATCAGTTTCAAACAGCTGCCATTAAAAAAAAAAACACAAACTCCCCCCCACCAACCCCACAACAAAGAATTCCACATCTTCCCAGAGATAACCTTATCTTTCGCTTTTGAAATGGGAGGTTCCCCCTAAGTTACTTTGGCACAAAATCCAGGGTTGGGGGCGAGATGTTCAATCAGGCTTAAGAGCATATCATTAAAGTCACCTATCAGGGGCAGAAGTGGAAGCAAGAATTCTTGGGAATCATCAGGAGATCTGCCAAAGATTATAGTGTAAGAAATTACTTAGAGGGTGGGCAGGCCCTGGCACAGGTTGCCCAGGGAAGCTGTGGCTGCCTCATCCCTGGAAGTGTCCAAGGCCAGGTTGGATGGGGCTTGGGGCAACCTGGGCTAGTGGAAGGTGTCCCTGCCCACGGCAGGGGGTTGTAACTGGATGATCTGTAAGGTCCCTTCCAACCCAAACCATTCTATGATTGCATCATGATTTTCTAAATTACAGCATTTGCAGCACTGGAAATGTGAGGGTCCCACATTTTTACCTGTGACATTTGTTTCTTGTGCAAGACACTGCTAAAGTATTAATCTTTGAAATGAGAAAGTTATAAACAAAGTGAGGACAAATTAAAACAAGGCTGCTCCTGTCTGAGATCTCTGGAATTGGAAACAAGGAGCCACTTCCAGCTCTCTCAAAGCACACGAGGATCTCGCAGCCAGCACCGTGTTGTGGAAGTCCTGGAGGGAGCAGGCTCAGCTATCCAAGGGCACCACACAACGGTGCAACACTTGGCTCCCCCTCGGAGGGTAATGAAAGGGCTACACTTAAATATTGTTTTCCCTACAACCAGCAACATGTACAACAATGTGGCTGCTGTGAGAAGATTACAAGGAGAGAAAATCCACAGGAAAATGTAAACTCAAAAAACCACCAGTTAAGTGGTGAGAACCTTCCTTCTCATTAGTTTCCTGCCTCCCTTTCCTTCACATTCCTCTTTGTTATCCAGTGGAATGATCTTTTTTTTTTTTTTTTTTTTTAAACGAGGTGCAAATGCATTTTCACACCTCTACCTAAAACTAGGTTAAGTCTCCACACTAATTACACATTATTAATGAGTTCAGCAACTGTGGGCAGGCTGGTTGGGGAAGGGACTCAGGTCTGCTCGTTGAGTATGGATGCACATGGATGCACCCCTGTTCTCTGCATGGATTTGATGCTGCCAGGCATAGGAATAGAAGGCTTAACACTGAAAATCATAGTCTACATTGCCATATTTTTCTTACACTTTTCTCCTTAGAGGTGTTTGTGGGGTTTTTTTTGTTTGTTTGTTTCTTTGTTTGGGGTTGGGATTTTCCCCATTTCTTTTAATACTGAAATGCACTAAAATATTACATTCCAATCCCTGTTTTCAGGGCTCTGCCCAGATGTGCTTCATTACAAACACCAGTATCAGCTCAACAACATTTCTTTCTCTATCAAACAACCTGCCTGGCCTCCCTGACACAGGCTGGGAGGTGACTGCAGGAAGTTTTAGGTGCCCAGAGCACACTGGCTACACACCAGCACAGATTATCATGTTCTGGTAAAGTCTGCTTGGGTGGTTTAAAGTGATCATCTCCCACTGATGGAATCACTGCCAGAGATCATCCCCTCCACAGCAGAGCTGGCACAGGGACACATAACCACATTCAGTTGTAAATTAGAGAGGAACAGCTTACTTGGGACACCAGTGGTGCTCCCTGCTGCCCTACAGGGACAGCTCTCTGTGAAACAGGTCTCAAGGAGCGAGTTGGAACTTGACAAATTGAAGATAATGACAATCAGGGCCAGTTTAACGTGCTGGGCTTTCACTGCAGCCTCTACAGCAAGAACTTTTGATGAGATGCAGCTCTGCACTCCAGCTCCTTCAGCCTGCACTGTGCAGGTGAAGCACAGGCACGTGAAAGTCATCCTTGGACATCAACTCTGCAGTGTGGTGCCAAAAGCAACACAGAAATCCCTAAACAACGTTAGATCCAAGGTCTAAACATCTGCAGCCATAATGATAAAGGTCTTAAAATTATACATTCTGTGTTTTTAATTAATTCTATAGAACTACGAAATAGTTACAGTTGGAAAAGACCTTTAAGATCATCAAGTCCAACCAAAGTAGAAGTAGCACACGTGTTGGAAAAAAGCCCCACACCATCTTTCATCCTAGGTCTGGGTTAGATCTGTATGGGAACACGTGGACACAAAGCCAACTCAGACTGACTTTTATTAGGAAGTGCCTAAAGAACAGATTTTGCACAAATTCTGATAATTTCTGGTTAAAAGCCTTGCTGTTGAAAGTATTATTCAAGCCTTAAATATGCCCCACTGTGGGAAGAGTGTGTGCTAAAGCAATTCTTAACAGACCTATTAATTGTACTTCATTAGTTTCTTCAGACCATAAGTTTGTGGAGCCACTTTGATTCTTAAGTTTCTAGCTGGCAGGAAAAACAAGCCCTGATTGTGTCAGAGTTGAGCTGCTGAAGAGATCAGTGTTTTACAAGGGATGTAAAAATGGTTCACAGTTACTAAAATAGAAATCTTCATTTGCTTTTCAAGGAGGAGGGAAGGAACATTTATAACTTAGAGTTTAGCAATGGGCAATTAAGAAATACACCAATAAATTAATCTTTCCAGGACATTTTCTGGCTCGTGGAAAGACACTAATAAACACATCTGGGAATTTTCCAGCTGAAAGTTCCTTGTAAGTTGGATCTTACTGGATATGGTTTTAATCCTGAAATTATGTAACATTTTCTTCCATGTGAACACATAAGATGCTATTTTCCTTCTAGATTTTTTTTTAAGATGGTCTAAACACACATCCAACAGGACATGCTGCTTTATCAGCTCAGGTTTGCCCCCATAAGGAGAATGTTACCAGAATTTATCTGCTTCTGAAGCACTATCAGGGAATGGTTTGGGTTGAAGGGACCTTAAAGCTCATCACGTTCCACCTTCCACTAGATCAGGTTGCTCCAAGCCCCATTCAACCTGGGCTGGTCAGGTAGATAAGCATAAATGACAAAGTTTGCTGCCTTTTGAGTAGGTTTTTTCAGTTATCCTGACAATCACTCACCCTGATGGAAAGGATTTCTACTCACCAGCATCCAGACTCCCGGTAGCCGCGGTCCAGCCCATGACAGGGGGAATGGCCCCCACCACAGCTCCCACCCACGTGTTGGCAATGCTCATCCTCTTCATGGGGGTGTAACAGCACGTGTAGAGGAAGATGTTGAAGGCTCCCAGGGCCCCAGTGAGAGGGTTCACTCCCAGAGTCAGCAGGGCAATTCCTGGGACTCCGCAGGAGGCAGCAAAGCAGACGGCGAGCAGGGGGCTGTGGGGACAGGGATGGAGACACAGGCTGAGCAAGAGCTGGTCTTAGAGAACGACTGCTGTCCTGCTCCTTTTGCCTCCTCCCCAAAATCATGACTGATTTTGTGTCATTTTTTTCCTCACCCAGCCCAAACTTTCCCACTTGAACCCCCAAGAGGAAAAGCCTTTCTGAAAACTTAAGCCAGTCGTGCCACAGCTCTGCAGAGGAAAGGATTCTTCATCTTGTGATCACCGTGTTCACCAAATAAAATCCAAGCTCTGCAGGTATTTAGCCCTTATAGAGAACTGCTGCTTCCAGCATATCTTCCTCCTTCACTTTAATTTTAGCAAATTTTAACCTCTGGAAAAAGCACTCAGGGTTTGGAGTGAATGAAAAGGGTTGGAGCTTGTCAGATTTTTAACTGATTGCAGCTTTGCAAGGGATCCTTCAAAATTCAACAGGGTTAGACACAAAATTAGGAAGCATTTATGAGAAAAAGAGTATATTCAATCATTGCAAAATTACATCAACAGGAATAAAGTATTTTTTTGCTTTACTGCAAAAAAAGGTTGAATGTTCCACACCCCCATTTAGCTGATGCACTGAGCTGAGCACGGGGAGCACCCCAAAGCAATGCTGGCAACAGAATCAAAACTGATTATCTTCTAAGTAGGACTAGAATTAACTGAAGATATTTTAGGTCTGGTCAAAAGCAGCAAACCACAGAGATGCAAATTATTTCTGTGGATTTGTACTGCACATCAGCTGAGAGCTCTGGGAAGGCTGGAAACTCCTGTTAAAATCTGACAGAAAGAGGCTGGAGCTATGTAAACTTCTGCTAATAAATTCCACAATAAACATCCAAATAGGAAGAACAAGGATTTTTTGTTTGGCTACCAAACCCACACTACACAGAGAACATCATGACACAACCCTAAGGAAGCTCTAGTTGTGACCCTTGTGCCAGATCAACGTGTTTGCTGCTGCTGGGGATCTCCTCATGTGCTTGCTCGAGGTGGTTGGTACGATGAGAAGGGAGAACTAAAAGCCTCTAAGAAATAATGTGGTGTGAGAGACCTCTGGAAGGGAGGAAAATGCCATTAAATGAGTTGCATTTAATAACCCATGTGGATAAATACACACTTGTAATCCATGTAAGAGCAGAAAATACGTGTGTTTGCAACAAAGGTCTCTGCATGAAGTTCAGTTTACACCTCTTGTCTAATTGAAAACCATGCAGCCTTTGTGTTCTACAATCATTCTGCCCTCTGGCCAAATCCTTAACCCTAAAATATGTGTTGCAAGCACTGCTCCAACTCTCATAACAAATATTTGCTGGTGGGGATGAATTTTATGGGAGTTTTATCAGCAAAAAAATCCTACCATTCAAATTCTGATATTTAAGACCTTTGTTGGGCCAGTATGGTACAGAGATCCTAAATACCTGGCAGAACTAAAAGGAGCAAACATCACGCTAAAGATCTGCCTTTAGTTTGAATTAAATTGACCAAGTCATTTTATGCAGCTTTTCAAAACCATCACCAGAATTTTAGGTAACGGAGCACACACGGAGCACATTTCCACTTGGTGTTACTAACATCGGGGTGTTACTAAAACATCATTGTCATCCATTGACAGGGAGATGTGTAAAATCTGAGGCTTTTTTTTCAGGGAAGGAGCCACAGGGAGCTGTGCCCTCTGGTTCTGCAGCTCGTGGAGCTCTTTTGCAGAAAGGCAGCAAAGCACAATCTGCACCACGAACGGCCCCAGAGCCGACTGCAAACACCGCCGTGCTCCGTAGGTGTTGCCCCTCTGTAGTGAAAGCCTGACTGGGCTTGGCTAAACAAATCCATCTTGACTGATTCCTGAATAAAATACAGTCAGGCAGTAAACACCAGGTTCACACAATACACTCTCGAGGAGACAAAAGACCAGCGTGGCCCTACGGGGCTGGGCTGCCCACGTCGGCCCCGTGGGGCTCACGGGCACAAACGAGGGCACAGTTTGATCTAATGCAACCAGCACTTCTCTCACTAATCAACAATGAAGATTTATCTACATGTCTCCAGTTCAAAGGAACACTACACACCATGAGCAGGCACCAGCCCTGCATTTCTCCTATGGGATGGGAAGGTGAAGGCTGGGCTGAGCCCAGCTCTGTCTCTCTCCCACGTCACTTCCCTGCAGCACTGACTGCCCTGTGGTGCCAGCCCTGACCCCAGATGCCTGCAACATCCACGTCCAACCAATGGATCAGAAAAATACCCTTAAAAAATAAGGCTTTGTCAAAAGGGAAGGGTGAAGTTATGTGGCCGAGAACTTCCAAAAAGTTGTTTTGTTCCTGGTGGATGAAAACACATTTTTGCTTCTCAGTTTCTTCCTTTTTGCCTCTTCAAGGGAAGCTCCTGGAGGCACAGCATGTAATCACAGAATCCCAGAATGGTTTGGGTTGGAAGGGACCTTAAAGCTCATCTCAGTTCACTTCCCCCCCCACCCCTAGGAAGGGACACCTTCCATGATCCCAGGTCGCTCCAAGCCCCAATGGCCTTGGACACCTCCAGGGATAGGGCAGCCACAGCTTCTCTGGGCAACCTGAGGCAGTGTGATCAGTGCCTGTAACAGTCCTAACGCTCTCACAGGAGGGCATCAAGTCATTGGGGTTGTTCCTCATAAGCAGCTGAACTATTTTACTTTTAGACACCCTGAAAGCATCACATTTTCTACTTCTCTCCAGGGCTCTGCCCCTAAAAGTCCAACTGAGATTAGAAAGCCAAACTGTGACCTGATGATTCAGCTTGGTTATTTCTGCCCCTTAAAACATTATTTGGCAGTGCAAAGACACTGCAACCAGAAATTAGGAGTTTGCTTTTATGGTGAGACATGAGGTAGAGGAGAATTCAAATCACTCTCATGTAAATATGTCATGTTTATAAGGTCTAGGAGAAGTGTAAGCAACTCCTCACTGGGAAAGAGAATATTCAAGGAAAATACAGTGAGATTTCAGTCCATGGGGCTGCTCTTTCTACTTCAGTAACTCCCAGGTTTTAAGAAGACAAGAATGAGCCTAGGTTTAAATCCCAGCAGTTCAAAGGGTATTCTGATTTCTGGCTGATGTCTCCCAGGGACCATTATGCATCTCCATGCTCACATTAGGCCTGTCAATACTCAGGCATGTGGGGTGAGACTCACTGATTTGATGAATGCCCCGTTGCTGGGCTGCCCACATCTCACTGAGGGACCACAAAGGAGACCAGGATCTCATTCTGGAGCAGGAGAAAGGCCTGTGATGCCGAGCTGTCACTGGGTTTGCCCCATCACCCAATGCCCACACAGTTCCTCGTGCCACCACCCAGCCCAGGGTGCCCCACAAGGAGCCCCAGGCAACCAACGCCAGGGAATTCTCACGTGGTGCTCATAAGTGGCTGAGGGGTCTCTGCTGGTTTCCCTCATCCCCAAACCATCCCAGGCAGTAAGTGCAGGCTGGTGACAGATGCTGGTCCACATGCCTCGTTTCACTTTGGGCGTTCACTTGTGCCGAGGGAATCGCTCCCATGGGAAAAAGAAAAAAAAAAAGCAATCTTCCATTGGAAAGTTGGCCAAGGAGCTAGCTCAGAAAGCAAACATCTTGAGTAAGAAACTAGGTTTTATGATGGATTCTTGGGAGGAGTTGGTTTCAGTTATTTGGCTGATTAAAATCAGACTTTGGAAAAATACTGCAAGTGCCAAACGAGTTCTCTTCAAATTTCAGCTCCAAAATACCCAGCATGTCACCACACAGGGCACCTCCTAAAGGAAAACCAAAACCTGGTACTTCTGCCTCATTCTTCTCCTCTGTTGGGAATGAAAATGCCAAAATATGCCTAATAACAGTTCTAAAAGACATCCACCTTCAACTAAAAGCTTTGGAGAACTCCAGCTTGACTCGGGAATAATCAAACCTTTCCTCATCCAAAGAAAATATGCTGTCATTTCTCTCCCAAAGAGAGACCTTCCCCAGTCACACTGCACTGAGAGCATCCAAGAGGAGGAGGAGGAGGAGGAAGAGATTCAGGTTTCTCCTCATTCAGCTCAAAACTTCTGGTTACAGAGGTGTCTGGAGAGGTGCTGTTGGGCAGGGACATCCCAGAGCTGCTGGAGGGAAGGGGAGCAGGCAGGAGGAATTCCATGTGGGTGCTACTCAGGTATCCCCTGCACACATCATCATGAAGCATCCACATGGACCCTCATCCAGAGGAGCGAGGAGACTTTGGAAAAATGCAGCAGCCTATTTTAATTCATGTGCAATAAAATAATCTCCAAACTAGTTGCCACTTACAGATGTTCTGGTTATACGTAAATAACGATCCTACACACATGTGCAGGAAATATATTTATTTAATAGGCTCCAGAGCCATGGATAATGGTACTTATTGACTCACAGCCTTACTAGGAAAAAAATTGAGAGGGGAAAACAAATTAAAGTATTTGCCCATCTATAAAATTAATGTACTATTTTACCTATTTCACAGCAGCATTAGCAAGCTTAATGTCTCTAAGGATCAATAGTGGCACTACTACACAGGTTTTTCTGTGCTGTCTTTGGCAAAACACTTTGTGAAGACAACTGGCAAAGTAGAGTTTGAACTACAATTTAAAAAACAGTGTTAAAAAGGAGGAGTAAGTTGAAAGAGTTTTCTTTTTTTTGAAAAAAACAACCAAAGAGCAAGACACAATTTCCTCTTAAAACCCATCAATATTTAGAAATATGGAAAATTCCTGTATCAGCATCTACTGCTTCGACCTATCCCTGTGAATAGATTGACACTCACATACAAATGCAGACACAAAGCCCATATGAATCCTGAATAGGCACATTCATGCAATCAGCAGTTGTGTGCAATTCATGTTCAGATGTTATGTAAATACATAAGAAACTTAATTTGTGACCTTGTGTTAATGGGAAACTGGGCATGCCAAACATATTTACATAAAAGCACAAGCCTGAATGTAAGTGACCATTTAAGACTGGCTGCATGTTTTTCAGGTGAAGCATAAGTGCTTCTATTTGAAAATCAGCCCAATACAAAAGGTAATAAAACAAATCCTGTCTTCTCCCTGTCTGTCAAAAACCTTTTATAGACACGTCACCCACTTCTAAAAGGGCAAACTAAAAAAAAAAAAAACAAACAACAACGCTCTTTTGTTTAGCTGCAGCATGCCTGGAATACCTTAATGGATTGGAACATTTAAATTCCCAGTTGATTATTCTGTATTAGATCTCATTATTATTGACAACTGTCCCTCGGGCCACAGGGCCAGGGATTCCTTCTGCCAAATGCAGGGTGATGATCTAAAATAAGCAGGACAGGGATGGTGAAGATGAATCCAGGCATGGACTTGGGGGAGAAGGAGGGTAGGAAGAGAAGCAACTTTATTTAGAGTCACTTCCACATCCAAATGAAGCCAAATATGTATCCTTGCATTCCTCTGCATGGGATTACAGTAACAGCAAATACCCTGCACAGACTCAGCCCTTTAATTAAACTGCAATTTACTTATTTTTTGATGAGATTAAAACTGGGTTTGGGTTTTGGTGAGTTTTCTGTGCCATCCAACACCCAGGTTCAGCAGGGCCACCGCACTTCCTCCCCTCGCTCACCCACGGAAACGGTCCTGAATTATCCCTGACTTCAGCAGCTTCCCGTGGCAGGTAAACAGTGTGAGACAATAGAGGTGAGACTGACAGCTCAGATTAATCTCAATATTGCTACTCTGGGCTCAAATTCCATCTGCATACAGTGTCAAAACAATTTGTTGCAACAAGAAGAGGAACAGCCTGGACCAGGCTCAGCACAGACGGGCTGGAAATAGCGGGAGCTCGGGAGAAGGTATTTGGCAGACAAGGAACACAAGTGTGATTCTCATCTGCAACTGCATTTCACCATCACAGCCTGAGATACGAGTCCAGTGCATGAATGCTGTTCCAAAGCCATAATTAAAATCAGATTTCAGGAGGAAGCATCATAAGTTGCTTATTATTTCTGGAATCTGTAGGTACTAAAAATGTCCCCAGACTACTCGTCAGTACAAGGCTGCTGGAGGAAACCCCCTCCTCCTCTTCCTAATTTTTTCCAGGTCAGCTGGAAGTTCTTAAGGCTTCTGAAGCCACTTACGAACTCAGACAAAAGCAACACCCTGAAGGTTTCACAGTTTTCCAAGAGCAACGAGAGGTGACACAAAGCAAGTCTCTCCCCTTTGAAGGTTCCTGTGGCTGCAGGAGCCCACGGTCAGCAAGAGGAGAGGATGTCCATGCTGATTCCCACCTAACCCCGTGCAGAAAACCATCCTTCTCCACAGCTTTGCTCATCTCCTGGCACCTCCTCAATTCCTGCAGCCAGGCAGCACCAGGAGTTGCCAAAAACAATTCCCAGGGCGGGAGCTGAGCCTGTGGTCACCACGACCGTCATACTGAGCTATGACCTCGGCACCTCCCTCAGCAAGAGGAGCATCAGCCAAGGGGTTTTTAAAACTTACATTTATCTTTTTTTAAGATCAGCACCCAAGAACTGCTGGACCCTCCTCAGCAGCTTTTAGAGAACCACCAAGAACTCAGGGAAGGCCATGAACTGCAATCCCATCCCACTTGGAAGAGGCACAAGTAGCTGAGGATGTTACAAAGACCCTACAGAAGCCTTCCTGCCCCCATGGCTCAGGCATTGGGGATGCAGGGCCATCTTCCAGCACATATCTGGACTGCATTTGTGTGATTTCCAGCCCTGCTTCCCCATGGACACATGCCTGGAACCAGCAGCTGGGTCGTCTGCCGGCGCAAGTGCCGCCTCATCAGCTGACTGCCAAAAAGGAGCCAGAAAGCTGGAAAAGGCACATTTTGCCCCAAATAGCACCGGTAGCGTCCCTGAAATTATTTCTGATGGAAGGTTAAAAAAATCCCCTCCTGCAGCTTCTAAGCCCAGAGCATTCAAAAGCAATCAGTAATCACGGCAGAACGCTGAATGATGGCAATCTCCCAACTCTGAAATTAAATTTTAACTTTCCACACAAATCCTTTCAGGCTGCATATTTATATATTTAGTAATAAAAACCATACTCATGACCACTGTCAGCTGTAAAAGTTCTATCAGAATAACAACACCACTAATGGGAGCTGAAACTGGAACAACACTGCCTGGATCAGTAGCTTCATCACTGATGACTTTACTAAAATGATTCTAATTTTCTTTTGCAAAACATTAGATAAAACCCCCAAAGAGCTCTACAGACAGACTGGGGACGTACCTGGTGAAAATAAAAATCCACATTCTGATGTGAAATTTTAAATCAAAGTGGTTACATGATGACCTGGTCTAGTGGGTGGCATCCCCACCCATGGCAGGGAGGTTGGAACTAGATGGTCTTTAAGGTCCCTCCCAAACCAAACCATTACTGGAATTCTAAAATACCTATGACCCCTAATTAGTATAGTCTTGAGGCAGCAGTTTTTAAGGACTCAAAGCAAAATATTTTTACATTCAAACTACAACTTTCAATTACAGATTGGATTAGTCTCAAGGAGACATTTCTTTCCAATTAAAAGGAAAAAAAAATAGTTTTAACATTGGCAGAATGGCCATATTGCCAGACCTCTATTTCTTTCATGTATTTCTAATTCAGCATCAGTCAGGAGCTTTACTGAACACAAGCAGTTCACACTCTCACTTTTGATATTCTCTTTCACAGGTACATTGTGGCTGAACATTATGAAAAGCCCAAGAACCTTGCAAAGCACCAGATTTATATTGAACTGAATAATACCTATCAATGAGCTAAAATGGAACTATTTTAATGGCAAAACATCGAGAAAGATCTTAATAGACATTCATTTATTCTCCTTCAGTCATGCAAGAAAGTTCATGAGTCATGACAAGGGATGAAGGATGATGCAGTTTAAAACTAAAATGTGAAACTAAATTACACTTTTAATTGGGAATTCAATTTTTCCCCATCAACTGCAAGTATGAGAATACAGCTTGTCTATCATTTACCTCTGCAGACAGACAAGATGTCCTTTAGAGATGGAAACAAATGGGGAGCTTTGTCAAGTCTTTTTTTTTTCTTAATGAATTATTTAATTTAGTCTTCACAGGTTAAGGAGTAGTATCTACATTCTGTCAGTGTCTGGTACCTCATCCCCAAAAACACGTTGCTGTGGCAGATCAGGCTCTACATGTACTGCAAATACTGAATTTTCTATCAAATCCCCTTTAACTGGGTGTAACACACAGGTTTTAAGACTGCCAGAACAAAATCGTTGCAGTTCTGCCTGCTCATGTTTTTATAAGTGGTTTTTTGTGATTTGGTTTCTGGTAACAATTCCCCAAATGTAAAGGGAAAAAAAAAAAGAGGTAAACAGTGGGAAAGTTCTAAACCCAACTTGTAACACAAAATCTGAGCTGAGGAGGAACTCAGTGTTAAGAGGAGACAGGAGACTTGTAGGTGCTCCCAAAAAGCCTCATGCTGGGTTAATGGGTAGCATTTAAACACACTTAAATCAAGAGTGCAACACATTGTGTCTGCAGAGGAAGAGTTTATAGACCTGAACCTCAAATAAACCCCTTTAAAATGCAAATCTCTGTGAAAGGAATCGCCCTTAATACCTTTCCTTTGTCCACAGGGCTCAGCCAGGCCCATCAGCACCAACCTGCAGGTGGTTTTGAATGGCAGCTGGAGCATCCACAGGGAAACAGGGGAGGATTCTGTGAGTGATGTCTAAATCTCCCAAGGAATGTCCTACAGTGAGAACCTGGCATAAAGGGAGCTCAGTGATGGATAAACACCTATCACTGGCTGAGCCTCATGGTGGAGCTGCCTTTTTGAGTTTTGGCTCTAAATTGCCAACCAGCTCAGGGTTTGCTCTCAGATATACTTACTCAGAAGTTAATTTAGTGTAAATAAATTCAGACCAGGATAAAATATCACCTGCCTGTGTCAATTTATTTCTCTCCTGAAGAAAAAGCAACCCAAGCATGGAGCCCAGGCTGCCCTGACACGCTTGTGTATCACTGCTGTATAAAAGCATAATCAACACTGTATTTTAACCAAATTGGGGCAATTAGTTCCCCTCACTCCTCAAGAACCCCAGCTGCAGATGTTCTGTCTCCTCTGCCAGAGAGAGGGGCTTTAAAACTCTCATAAACAAACACAGCTGATTTAAAAGAATCATTTCATCATGAAAGGGACACATCTCTCTTTTTTATGCTTGAGTAAATCAAAATTGGCTTGATCGATTTTGCTGAAAGTTTCCACTTGGATGCCAAGACGAGGGAAGAGGAATTTCAACTCAGCCAAAGAGAAAGAGGAATCAGGAGTCCCACCCTCAGCACGGAGCATCTCCTGCTCCCATTCTGACCAGTTTAACCCCACACAAAATGACACCAGGATCTGGGTTTTCATGGTTCGTGGGTTCAAGAGCCTGCTCAAGCCTGATCCTAAAGCACCCCAGGTTTGGGGTGAGATAGCTCAGCACACCCCAGGGAGATTTGCAGTTCACAAACACCACGTTCAGACAGAAAGAAAACTTTTTATGCTGCCCTTTGTTATTAAGCAGAAGCTGCGATTGGGCCTCGTCACTTCACTTGGAAGTAAAAAATTACAGATGAAAAGGACCAACACTTACAAAATGTTTATGCTCTTATTACACTTGTTATCCACACCAGAATGTTAATCATAACAACCCTGAGCAACCCTGCAGAGCGTCAACACACTCCTTGGTATATGGCTTTGTTAGGTAGGAGTGAAAGGGTGAATAATAATATTCACAGCTTCCCTGCAGTCATGAAAATGTAAATATTTTTTTAAAGTGCTTACAAGACAAACCTACAGTAAATTTGAAAAATGTCCCCCATAATATTTAAAGTAAATCCTCCTCTTTAACCTAACAAACCTAACCTTGCAACATGGCAGTTAAGTGATCCATTCATTTTACTTCAAAATCTCAGTTCTCCCTTTGTTTAAGAGCCAGACACCAACTGACAAACAGGATGGATAATATGGTCTCTCCAGAAACATTTTTTCTGTGATTTAGAGTGATTAAATCTAACATGTGTTCTGCTGAGCCCTCAGCCAAGGTTTGGAAAGCAGCGGGTAAAGAAGTCTCAGGCCAGATCTCAATCCCGTTCAGATGGAGAAAACTGAAATTCTGGAGTATTTATCAACCTGCTTTTCAAAAAAAAAAAAAAGCAGATGGAGCAGCCCTGGGGAGAAGGACCTGGGGGTGCTGGTGGGTGACAGGTTGGACATGATCCAGCCCAGAAATTCCCATGGGCTGGTCCCACAGCAGGGCAGGGGGGGATTCTGCCCCTCTGCCCCCTCAGATGAGACCTCCCTGCAGAGCTGCCCCAGCCCTGGGAACAGCACAGCAAGGACAGGGAGCTGCTGCAGAGAGTCCAGAGGAGGCACCAAGAAGAGCAGAGGGATGGAGCAGCTCTGCTGGGAGGAAAGGTTGGGAAAGTTGGGATTGCTCATCCTGGAGAGGAGACCTATTTGCAGCCTCTCAGTACCTGAAGGGAGATGACAAGAAAGATGGAGAGAGACAATTTGCAAGGGTCTGGAGTGACAGGACAAGAGCAAATGGCTTCACACTGACAGTAGGTTTAGATTATATGTTAGAAAGAAATTCTTCCTGTGAGGGTGGGGAGGCCCTGGCACAGGTTGCCCAGAGAAGCTGTGGCTGCCCCATCCCTGGAAGTGTCCAAGGCCAGGTTGGATGGGGCTTGGAGCAACCTGGGCTAGTGGAAGGTGTCCCTGCCCATGGTAGAGGGCTTGGAACAAGATGATCCTTAAGGTCCCTTCCAATCCAGGCCATTGATTCTATGATTTTGGGATTTCTGCATTATTATTTTGGTAGTTTATCTACACTTTACCATCAGGAGTTTTATTTTACAAATGTTTGGTGGAAAACCAAACCAAAACAAACAACCTTTTATATATCATCAGTGTTGATAAACAGAACATAAGTACTGTCACACGGGTAGCAATAGGAGTCACTGTGGCTCATATTCCTTTCCAGCATGATTTATAATTTAATATTCCTTGTGATTCTACATCCCTAGCAAAAAAAAAAAAAAAAGTAAAAAATTAAATAAAACATATCAAAGAGGTTCTCCACATATCTCAACTGCAGGAATGCAGCTTTTCTAGTCACAGAGACCAGCGAGCAAGCATCTGTGTTCACACAGCTAATTAAAGTGTAAGAAAAACCTCTTTTATATCTGACTTGTGAAGCTGATAACATGTAAGTTATAACTTGTATGAGACATGATAAACTCTGTCCTTCACAAAGAGAAATGCACTTCTAACATGACTTACTGTAAACAGATCTCAGGGTATAGCAGCTTCTAATCAGAGGCAGCTCCATAATGGACTTGTTGAGCGGTGACATTTCCTACACCACTTGGCACGGGGTGAGTGATGATGCTGCTGTGGTTAAACCAGATAAGGTTCAATACTCATACAGGGAACAAAGTGTTGGGGTTTTGACTGCATTAAGCCCGAGTTTACAAACACAAACCTGAAATGTTTGACAAACACGGGAAGAAGAGCCATCAGGAGAGCTCTGCCCCTGAGCTGGGGGAAGGATCTCGGCCTTCGAGCTTTAATTTGGCTTGTTTGTAAAAACTCCCTTTAACATCACCTTGGGAGAAAATGACTCATCACCAGTCAGTCAAAAAAGGAAGGAGGCACTGGTTGCAATCAGTGTCCAGGAGGCCTGTTCACACTGGACACAAAGGTGGCAGGATTAGTGCACAATGGCTGGGACCCCTCTGGCTCCGGGGGCTCTACCCCCCGGCGAGGAGCTGACATGAGAGGATAAGACAACTCCATTAGGAGCCCGTATCGCTTCTCCCCAGCCTTCCCCACAAGCAGATGGAGCAGCTATTTAGCCAAATGCACCGTGACTCCTGCTTTATACATGAGCATCTGGGATGTTTCCTACCGTGGGGCGAGGCACAATGTCCCCCGATTTATCAACTGTCCCGCGCGCAATTAAAGATTCCGGGAAATAATTTGGGGGTGAAGGCCCCTCGGCTGAGCTGAAAGGCAGCAAGGCGTGAGGGGTCAAGTGTTTCTGCAGGATTTATATTTACCAAACAGAGCTGCCTGCAAAGGAATGTCTGTGTGGAGCTGTGGCAGAATGAGGCCCTGGCAGGAGCAGCAGCAATTGCTTCGTTTCAACTGAAACGAATTTAAATGCAGAGTTAATAAAACAACCCTCTTTATCGCCCTAAGAAACAAAATATATATGTAGTTAGAGCTATATAATTTCCTGCTAATACACATTTTGATCTGAGGATAATGTGCAGTATCACCATTTTTCTGTGCATTCTACAAAAGGCCTCTAATACCTTAGAACCATTTAATCAACATCCCACGCAGGCAGTGAATAGATAATTGAAATATAAGTACTGTCATCCATATCCCCTTTGGGAAAGTGACACAGTAAGCATTATATCATTCCATTAGACCATCCTTTGATGTGGGTTTTATTCTCATTAAACTGTGTTTTAGCCTCAAGGTTTCTCCCCCCCCACCCCTCTCCGTGACATGGCCACGCCAGGAAAAAAATAAAAAAAATACCCCGCTGTTCAAAAGGCAAGAAGTACATTTTTACAAGCAATTGTACATGTCAGAAATATAAAGCTGCCTTTTTAATTTCTTGTTTACCAAACACAGGCAATGACAGCTTCTGGAAAACACAGGGTGGAAAAAAAGAAAAAAAAAAAAAAAAGAAAAAGGAAGACAGAAGGGTGGTGGTGGGGAAGGAATGCATTTACTTGTTTTCAAATAATAAAGCCTGAATACAAGCAGGATAAAAAAAATGCTTGAAAAGGCTGCCGTGGTGGTGTCTGCTTTGAATTGTGCCCTGTTTAAACAAGAGGAAAGCCTCCCACTGAAAAAAGAAACATTTTTATCATTCAAAAAGATCTCAGGGCAGTCCCTTTAAAATGAGGTATTTTCTAAACAAAATATCAGAATGTTCCCCTGCAGGGAACGAGCATCTGATCTCCTCGAAATGATTATTCTCGAAGAACTGCAGATTTATGGAGTTTTTGTTTTATTTGTTTTAACTTAAGTGGAATGAAACCTGTCTGAAATGACCACCCAAGGGAGCAGAGCCGCCAGCTAAGCAGGGGCTGAGCTCTAAATGGGACCCCAAGTTGCACCAAGACCCCTGGGGAGGTTTTAAACCACCAGCTTAAACCAGGGCTGGGGAAACGCTTAATGCAGGTCTCAGCCTAAGCCCAGGACATGGATTTCCCCTCACTTACATCAGTGCAGCTCCACTAACATCAGTAGGAGTGCTCCTGATTTGCATTAGTGTTAGCAAGCAAAGAATCAAGGCTAATTACCCTGAGTTATCCACAGTGATTACAGCAGGAATTTTGTTTTCAAATGCACACACATTTTTTTCAGCCTGGACTGGTTTTGTTGCACTGTAGGTCTGCTAAAGGCAACTGAGTGGAAAACTCAGCTTTACACAGAACTAGTTTTGAGTCAGGAAGCGTTTTTGAGTAAATAAAGTTTGACATGTTGCAGTTTTCTATTCATCCATGAATGCCCAACTTACATATCTGCAGTTATAACTACAGTTCATAAATATAAGACACTGGTGAGAAACACTGCTAGAACAGGAACTCTTTTTGGTCTGATTCTTCAAGAGTTTGGCTTATAGGTTAAACTGAGCCAAATCAAAGCTCCACTCAGAAATGTCAACAAGTAGGAGCAGCGTTACTGCCTCCATTAACTGCAATAACCATCAACTGTGGTCATGAGTGGGAAATTCATTGACAGAACACAGCTCCTTGGGCGCTGCCAAGGGAGGAGGTTAATGGGATGCTAGGAAAAAACATTCACCAAACAACACAGAGATTTACTTCTGTTGAGTCATCCAAGGCATTATCTCTGTTGTGCCTTCTTCTGCCATGTTAATGGACTTAAATGCACATGGAAAAGCAAGCTTGAGTGTAAATATTCTGCATAATGAGACTATAATTAAATTCCATAGCAAGTTATTTTTATCATAGAATTCCAGAATGGTTTGTTTTGGAAGGGACTGTAAAGCTTCTCTTGTTCCAAGCCCCTGCCATGAGCAGGGACACCTTCCAGTATCCCAAGTTGTTTCAAGCCCCATCCAACCAGGCCTTGGACACTTCCAGGGATCCAGGGGCAGCCACAGCTTCTCTGGGCCACCTGTGCCAGGGCCTCCCCACCCTCACAGGGAAGGATTTCTTCCTAATATCTAATTTAAACCTACTCTTTTCCAGTTTAAAGCCATTCTATTGAAGGGTTTTGAGACAAGACCTGGAGTCAACCCTGGCTGTGAGCAGGAGATCAGTCCACAGCTATCCTGAGATCCCTTCCAGCCTGGGCCACTCCTAAGGCTCCCTGCATGGTCCAGGTGACAAGAAACCTGGAGGTGAAGTGAGGGAGAAGGCCCAGAAAATATTTGAAAGGTGCAAAATACCACAGGAGCAGAACTGAACAGCGTCCACAGGGCCATGAACTGGTTATTTAGAACGTGCTGTTTGAGGGCTCAATATCTTTGAGATGAAAAGCTGTTCCTGCACAGCTCTGAAGATTTTTATGAGTGATTAACACAGCAGATCCAGCAGCACCCGAAGTTCATAAAACAGCCACTTTTTCACAGGAGTTTCACAGTGCAGTTCTGGGCAATCAAAACTGTCACTCTGTACAACATAATGAAGCAGGACACTTGTCATCCTCCAGGTTAAGCTCCCTCAGCTACTGCAGCTCATACTGGAGATTTATTTAAATTAATCTGCAGGAAAATTAAATCCATTACCTTAAAAAGCAAGGGAATAAATCACACCCAACAGGAAACCAGGAAAAGCTGCTGCCATTGCAGTCGAATCTGAGGTTGTGTGAGCACATGAAATTTTTCGTTGTCAATGACACAAAACCGATTCAGAGCAGGAAAACCAATATCAGCTGTTGTTATAATGCAGAACACAAATACACTCAATGACTTTAACACTGCAGCCCAAGTATGAAGAACATCTCAAGCTGTTTGTATTTCCAAACAAGACTTGAGGGGTCAGAGGAGGGAGGAGGAGATGTGGGCAGGCAGGGATGATGGATGGTGCTCAGTGGCGTGCTGTGTTTGGGTCTACTCTTGTTATTTTTGCAACAGGATGTCTCTGATTACCCTCTGAATAGAGAATAAGGATGGTTACGTCTCATTGCTCAAAGGGAACATTTTTTCAGAGCCTTACAAATTAAATAGGACATTGTAAAGCAAGCAGTCAATGAACTATCAGGTGCTGTTTGTCACAAATCTACCAAGAGTGTCAGAAGATTCCCTGGGGGCACCAGAGGTGGGTTTGGGGCTGGCAAAGAAGGTAAATATACTCTAGTCCCTACATTCAGCAGCCTCAGCTCTGGAGAGTTGTGTCAGTGCCTGCATGGATTGTCCAGGCTAAAGGATATAAAATATAGAGCAGGGGCACACTGAGCCTCTAAATGAGTGTTTCAGCCATCAAGCTGATGCTCCACTAAGGCTGGAGGACAATTGCTCAACTGAGACACTTCTTGAGTGTCACCACGACACTATCCCCAGCCAGACTTCTGAGGCCATGGTGACATCCACACCCCACAGCGCAGCCCTGGCCACAGAGCTTTTCTTTAAAAGCTCCCGAGGTTCCTCTCTGATCCCAAAGGAAGCTGCAAGTCCTCAGTAACTCACACAAAAGGCTGACGTGGGGATCTGGGAACCACGTGAATGTGCATGCAGGGAAATGAACCCCCCGAGACAGGGGCTTGTGGTGCCTTTCTCACACTGAAGGCTTCAGGAAGAAAGGAAGGGAAGAAACACTGGCAACAAGGTCAGTTTGAACTGACAGCTGGTGTTAAACCTAAACAAACTTGGGGATGAGGCTGCAAATGAAGGCCACAAAGGGAAACACATGGGAATAAATTCTCTGCAAATGCAAAACATTTCCTAACAAGCCAGCTCCATGAACTAGCTTATTTAAAATGGAGACTCCAGCTCATCCCAGGACTGGATGACTCAGTAACTCCAAGGACCTCTCACTGGGGGTTACCAGTTTGATTCTGGCCTAAGCTCAAAGCGTCTAAGAATCCTCTATGTGATGGCACAACCCCTATAAAAACTCTCCCTGGCCTCACTGCAGTTTCTCAGTGGGCAAGATTCACATCAAAGCCACCCCCAAAAGCCTTTCCAAGGAGCTGCAGAGCCAACATCACGGAGAGTTAACAGCCTTCCTTCTCTTCAAAAGGGATCTCAAGCTCAGGACAAAAACTGCTACCCACACTGACCAGTTCTGTAACAAGGACTGTGCCAAATAAACAGAAAGCAAGGAAAGGCAGAAAAAAAAAAAAAGGGAAATGAGAATGTGTTTACAAACAGCGCAAATGAAGACGGATCAGAAGATGATGCCTCGTTTGCACTGGACAGCACAGATGTTGTAATGCAGCAGAAATAAAAAAAAAAATCATCAAATATTTAATGAAATGAAGCAGCTAAAGAGAAGAAAATGTCAAAACTCAAATGTCAGGCAAATTTTGGGCAAGAACTCCGTGCATACCCCAAGCTCTCTGGATCCCTTCCCAGAGCCAAGACACCAGTCTCTTACGTACTGTTTATCCATCCCTGTCTCGTCTGGTTTTGCCTGGTTTTAGCACAGCCATTTACGGGCTTTATTTAATCAGCCAGGAAGGAAGGAGTTCAAGGAACACCAGGGAATATGTGGCAAAACGTAACAAGGTTAGATCACTTGCACTGGATTATTCTCCTCTGGCAGAAGGAATAACCCCAGTCAAGGCCTGCGTGTTCCAGGGCCTGCAGGGAGCGAGGGCAGCATTATTCAAGGGAAGTGACACTTTAAAGAACTTTAAATTAGCTGTTGACAGCCAGGTAGATAGATTGAGGAGTGATTACACAAAGTCCCCAACATTACCATTTTGTGGTGAAAGCAAATATGAAGGGGAGGGAGAAGCAAGAAAATCCATGAAATATGGGTTTGCCAATCTGTGGTGCGTTCAGATGGCAGCGGAGTTCACTTCAGGACACTGGAAACATAAAATAAATGGCTTTCTCTGTATCAAAAGTTGACAGAAAGTTTCCTAGTTATATTTTTGACTCCAGAAGCACTGCAAGCCATGCAAGTAGACTATGATAAAACTAAAAAAAAAAAAAAAACCCACAATAATAAAAAACCCCAATCCCCCATCATCTTTCTTCCTAACAAGTGTTCCTTCTCCCAGGGCTAAAGGACCACATGGAAAGGAGCAGAAGTGCAGCTCCCCTGAACTGCACAATTAAGCCTGACTTACTGTATGTACAACAGATGCCCTCACTGCAGTGGTCCCTAAAATATGTTTTTAAATAAAATTAACTCAACTCAGGAATCTGTAATTAGCACCATCTCCGAGAACAAATCAGAACAAGTTTATTGAAGTGCTCTAACTATTTACCATGAGAGCGAATTTACCCCCAAGGTTCACTTTACTATTTTGTCTCAATTTTCTTGTAATTTCATCTATCATGTTTTTTTCAGTCCTCCAAAGGTGATGGATAAAACACAGAAATAAATAGGACCAACTGTTCGCCGAAGCCTAAGGGAAAACATAATTTTGTTATAAATAATCCTTGGCACAAATCATGGAAACGCAATACTAAAATTGTTTGTTGAATCATTTATGAATTGGGCCTTCAGTTTCAGTTTGCAAATAAGTTAGAGGGGTTTTTTTTTTTGCTTGATGTTCTTTTTCACTTTGCTTTTTTAGCTGGCAAACAGCCTTTGAGAGACTGAACCGACACATAATCCAGAAAACAGGGGGAATGAAGCGGGTTTATTTTTTTAAAGGAAATCTCTTTGCTTTTTGGCGTGGGAGGGATTTACTTATGGACTATGATAAGTTTAATGATGACAAATTTTTACATTAATTCCACGAGATGCCACGATTTTGAGTTTTCACCCAGCTGAAAAGGCAAAGACAACACAGGGCCTTTGGAAGCCACTAAAGAAAATGATTTGTAGATACCTCTGCTGGGAGTTTCAAACAAATATCTGCGATCCAAGAGATAAATGTGACTATTAAGAACAACACACATTTTTGTGTTTGTTCTTAGACGGGAAATTTTGAAGATTTATTGCTACAAAACAGAAGTTCAGTGGAACATAACTGTGTGCTACCACACCATGCACACAGTCATCTCGTGGCACATGGAGAAATACGTAACACGAGGGGAAATTCAGCTGCCTTGAGAAATTCACTGTTTTCCAGGACAGCTGATTGCCCAGACTCCTCAGATGAAAGTTATAAACACAAAGAAATAGCAAAGAACAGAGAGATGCGTTTCTTCCTTGTGTCTTTTGTCTTAAAAGTGCTATTTTTCGTCACCTGAAGTGGGAGGGAAAGTTGGAAATAGATAAAAGCAGCGTGAAGCTCCTCTCTCTCAGCCAGAGCAGGTGTGCAGTGCCTTACCTGATCTGTCCTCGCACCAGCGGCCTGTTCTTTGTCCTGTTCATGTTTGAGTCAAACGGGACCTCAAAGAACTGTAATTAAAAAAAAAAAAAAAAAAAAGAAAGGAACAATCAAAATGAAAGGATCCCGGAAAACGTGCCACGTGTGGAATGTCCTGTCTGCCTCTGCAGGTGCTTTAATCTCTATTTTTGAAGGTTCAGGGACACGACACAAATTCGGAGCTTTGATAGTTTGCATTGATGCTTTTGGCAGCCCCTGAGAGAGAAAATCACCTGGAGGACAAAAGGAGTTTGCACAGGACCCCAGGAGTTCATGGCTCGAAGTAGAGTTTGATTCCAGGTCCTGCTCCTGGCAGGTCTGGCACAGCTTTTAGATGTACACAATTATACACACACACATAATGGAACCATGGAATTGTTACACTGGGAAAAGATCATCCAGCCCAACCATAAACCCAGCACCACCACCATTAAGCCAGATCCACAAGTGCCACATCCACACATTTTTGGAACGTTTCCAGGAATGGTGACCCCACCACATCCCTGGGCAGCCCCTTGCAATGCCTGACCACACTTTCAGTGAAGAAAATTTCCTAATATCCAATCAAAACCTCCCTTAGCACAACTTGAGGCCATTTCCCCTGGTCCTGTCACTTCTTACGTGGGAGAAAAAACAATCCCCACCTGGCTCCAACCTCCTCAGGGAGCTGGAGAAAGCAAGAAGGTCCCCTCGAGCCTCCTTTTCTCCAGGCTGAGCCCCTCAGTTTTACATTAACACAAACAGCCCTTCCAAATATTCCTCTCCTGGTCTTTAAAAGACAAACAGCAAGTTTTTTTCCAAGATCATGTAACTTCCAAGAACCTATAACCCACCCCAAAATCAATCAACCCTTGTAAAACCCTACTGAAACTGCACTGAGCCTCCAGTTGGAGCAGTAGGGAGTGAACACACCATATGGTGTCATTTAATGTCACAACCTAATTTGACTTCAAACGTGGCCTATGGGAAAATTCAGGACTTGCTATCTGCTTGGAATTCCTGCAGGCTCCTGGAGGATTTTTTTGGATAAGAATATTACTGGAAAAGCTGAATCCATCCAGGCAACTCTAAAGCCGTTCAGCTTTACGTGTGCAAAATAACAACACAAATAATAAGCAGAGATTTACTTACAGAAAGTGTAGGATGTGTTTATACAAAGAGTATTTTCTACTGACGTTATGTCTGAGGTTTTGGGGTAGGATCCCAATTATAGTGAATATGTAGGAAAAGCACCGTAACAAATCATAATTCCAAGGAGTCAGACTGACAGTAAGCTCAGTGTAGCCAAACTGCAGACAGATTTTAGGTGATTATATGATAAATGACTACATGATAAAATCTGTGTTATTCCAGCAAGCTGACTTAACATTTTATGCTACAAAAGACACAATTAACAAACATATTCATTGTGACAGTGCCACATTACTGGTCTTGCTATTTACTTGGGCTGCATTCCCAGGGGAACAGACAGGGACCATTCAGAGCCCTCCAGGTGGACATCAAGGGAAAGATGCTTCATTTCCAGGCACATGGAACCACTTTTCCCACCTACTACCTTGAAGTAATGACCATATAACAATTGGGAATCTCTGCTGTTACTCCTATGTGTTGCAAGAGCAGCAGGGATGGGATACTCATGGATACCTGTGGATCATCCTAACACAGCCCACAACGTTCTCAGTCTGTGGGGCCATATAAAGCCATGGAAATTTAAAACACCAATGCAGAATTTAATTACTGGTTTAAATTTAATTCACTAAATTATTTTGCCTCCATCTGCACGGCTGGTGGTTTGAATCCCAGAATCATTTAGGTTGGGAAAGATCTCCCAGACCATCAAGTCCAACCTGTGACTGATCCCCACCTTGTCACCCAGTCCCACACCTCCAGGGATGGGGACTCCACCACCTCCCTGGGCAGCCCCTTCCAGTGCCTGACCACCCCTTCCATGAAGAAATTCTTCCTGATGTCCAGCCTGAACATCTCCTGGCACAACTTAAGGCCAATTCCTCTTGTCCTGTCACTGGTTTGCTCCCAGTAAACCTCAGTCTGGAAGGGAGCACCCAACCCAACTCCCCTACAAACTCTCAAAGCCTTCCAATTTTATCACTGATATTCCTGAAGCAAACTCAGGCTGCTCAGCCAAGAATTTCTCACAGGAAAGAGGAGAATGAAAGAAAGGGAGAAAGAGAGAGAGAAAGAAAGCAAGGAAAGAAAGGAAGAAGGAAAGAAGAAAATAAAGAAAGAGAGAAAGAAAGGGAGAAGAAGAGAAAGAAAAGAAGAGAGAAAGAGAGAAAGAAGGAAAGAGAGGAAAGAGAGAAAGAAAGAGAGAAAGAGAGTAAGAAAGAAAGAAAGAAAAAGAAAGAGAGAAAGAAAGAAAGAAAGAAAGAAAGAAAGAAAGAAAGAAAGAAAAAAGAAAGGAAAAAAAGAAAGGAAAAAAGAAAGAAAAAAAGAAAGAAAAGAAGAAAGAAAAAAAGAAAGAAAAAAAGAAAGAAAAAAGGAAAGAAAAAAAGAAAGAGAGAAGGTTCATACATCTTTTGCTTTGCCTGAGCACTGTGCCACAGCTCTGGGCAGCTCTTCGGTCATTTTTAGGTAGGCAGCTGACAGGGAATTTCTTGTGCCCTGTTTGCTGTGGCTGACTTGCAGTGGTCGGATCTTCACAACTACAACACTGCCCTGGAAGTGTTGGATGCTTCACAAAGAACCTCCCCAGGAAACAGCAAGGAGCACCTTCGGAGCGGGGAAAGCGCCCGTTCGGATCCGCCACCAGTGATTGCTCCTGACAGCTCAGCGTTTTGCTAATGGGTTGTTTCACTGTTACATTTCAGGGACAATTACAGTAAATGAAGAAAAAAATGTCATTTGACATCAGACTGGTAGAGCAATACAAGGGAAAAACTCTATTGAGCTCAAGCCTGTTCTCTGGAAAATATCTTGGGTATGCTTGGGTTTTTTTTCTTAAGTCACAGTTTTGATTTCTGTTTGTAAAGTCTGACTGCTTTGAGTTGCTTCCAGTTTAAACTTGTGTGTCTGAGGAGATTCTGGCTCATTTGAGAGTGCTTAAGCTCATGGATAAAGATATCCCTGTGCGATGGATAAAATCAAAATAATGTGCAAGTTTCAAACTTGATGTATCTCAAACACAAAATGACGACAATGAAGAACAGCTGGACACCTGAAAGAATTTAAACTTATGCAGTTATCAGGATAACCTGACAATGCCGTGCTCAGTGTATGAAATATTTCCATATATATTTGATATAGTACAGCCAACCTCTGAATAGAATAGAAATGTTGACCAAGAATCTCCTCTCCTGACTTAAGTCATCAAAAAATGTCTGTCTCTTATATACAGACACGGCTGCTCCTGAAATTAGGATTACTGCATGACTTAAGTCTGAATTTTCTCGCTTTTTCAAATCTGACAATCGGAATAATCTGTTACTGTCAAGTGTACGCACGGAGCCACATTTCCAGCTGAACTAGAGTTAAGGAAAATCCTTTTATTTGCAATGCCCTAGATTCCTTCACTGAGCTAGTTGCTATTACATGTCAGCAAGATGCCATTTATCAAACTTTTCCCATTTTGCTCCCAGATGTTCAGCAAAATTCTCTCTCCACTCGAAATTATTTTCCCCTGATATTCTAGAAAAAACGAAAAAAAAAAACCCCGTGCATCTCAAATATCATTCCATAGGAATGAAAGAGTGAAGTCAAACATATTATCTCATGCCAGGCCAACACAGCCCTGCCTGTTTTAGCAAAGAGTAAATTCAGTAAGATGACTCCTGGATAAATAAATATTTTAGAAGCACTCAAGAGGCTTTTTCCTCAGGAAGTCTGAATGCATCAGTTCAGCTGGACATGGCAGAATATTATCTGCCCTTGGTATCTGGGAAGTTGGCCACAAAAAGGGCAGACAGAGGGTTAAATCTACAGCATCTAAAAAGCCCTGAGTGACAAAACTTGGCAAGAGCTCTGCAGACCCCAACCTAAATTTTAATCAGTATGCATGAACATTTAAAACATGACGGTGGAAAAAAAAATAAATCAGGCCAGCCAGTACTTTGTGGTTTATTTCTCTGGCAGGCTCATCAGGCTCTTTGTGCAGATCTCATCTTGTTAATATACAGTAATTATATCTTAAACATCTCCCAGTTCCTAGAGTAGCTGTCACATTACTGCTCTGAGCTGTTTACACCCATGGGGTTTCTGTCCTTCAGCTTCTTCACACTGGTTCCCACTTTGGTTTTAAGTGAAACGTTAAAGAACGTTTAATTTCAAGCTGCCTCCTGGAACCAGCAGTGTATGCAGCGGGTGGGTGAGCACTGAGATCTCTCAGATTAATAATTTGATTAGGACTAAGGCAAGATTTCCATAGCATCACCTGGCAGATGCAGACAGCGTTACGATACACCGGCACTTCCAGGACCAACGACAGGGAAAGGTGAGAGAGTGTCCTGTGCCTTCACAGGGAGACCTCCTGCTCCTTCCATTAGCTCACAGAATATCCTCAGTTGGGAGGGACCCACAAGGACCATCCAGTCCAACTCCTGGTCCTGCACAGACACACCAATATTCCCATCCTGTCCCTCAGAGTGTTGTCCAAACCATTCTGGAGCTCTGGCAGCCTTGGGGCTGTGCCTACTGCCCTGGGGAGCCTGTTCAGTGCCCAACCAGCCTCTGGGGGAAGAACACCAACACTTTTCCAAGACAGTGACCTGACCACTTGCAGATGATTAGGCCAGTGGAGCAGACAGAAAGCCCTGAGCACACAATGCATTTGCCTCCTGTGGGAGGGATTGTAACTCCTGAACTACCGCAGTCCAACACCTTCGCTCCCGTTCACACACAAACACCAACAGAGCGCACTAAGAGGAACAATATGCCACGGAGTTTATCAAACAGATCAGCCACACTCCAGCTAATAAACATCTCTCTTAGACCACTCTGGATTTAGAGTGTATCAAGCACCAGCCTGGCCCCCGGCCAGGCCCAGCTCTAATCGGTGACACGTGGTGGGAACAGCAGCGGCTGGAACAGGCACCCAGTGTGCCATGTATTGACATAACATTTTCCTCTAATGCTAAACACATATTTACAGCAGAACCGATAAGCCCGTGAGTCTAAAGACAGAATGGAACCCTGCTATTAAAAGACAATTTAATTCAAGGCAACTCAGAGGTCCTGCCAGTGCAAAACCACCCCTGCAACTGAGAAGGTTTCCATGTGCTCTCTGCCAGCAGAATTGCCCTCTGGATCTCTGTGTTTCTCTCTGAAGGGCAGTTCAGGTGAATCTACAGCACTGAGGAGTGAACAAAGAGATGAGGCTGTTGCCAAAGAACAGTCACCCCCTCCTGCACTGAAGTGCTGCTGGGCTCCAAAATCCTCTGTGCCTTGCACTGCGTGGGAAGGTGGAGATGAGCTACAAGTGGTGATCAAAGCTCCTCCTCAGCTAAAATCTCTTGCCACAGACCCAAGCAAACATTTTTAACACCATACAAATAACACCCAGTACAGCTCCTCACTGAACACCTCCAGCCACGGGGGAAGTTGGGCTGTTCAGGGTAAATCTTGCAAATATTGGTCTGGTTGAATTGGGTGCTTCTGGGGTTCTCCCAGTTCCTCTGTGCTACAGTAAGCTCTGATTCTCTTTGGTTTTCTCTGGCCTTGGCCAAGAGCAAGCAAAACCACTGAGAAACAAGCTGGAAACAAAAAGGTGTACAAATTCAGGAGAAGTGAGCGGACCAAAAATTGGGCAGAGAGCGCAGAGGGGCAGAGCAGGGTCTGGATACCTGGACAATAACCTGAGACTTCCTGGGAAGGTGACACCCAGAAAGCCATTACTCCAAATTCATCAAGTTTCAGCACTAGCCTTTCACATGAAGTCTCTTAATTTTCCCAGGCAGCCAAAGGAAAGCTGCTGTAAGGAGCACTGGAAACCCATCAGACCATGAGTTCCTTCCTCTGTGACTGCTCTTCCCCTCCATATTACCTAATTATTTCTATTCCTCATGTTTTCGGTGATTTATCTTACATTGTCATAAAGTAATATATAATTACATAAGAGGAGAAGAAAAACATAACATATAATTTATGGTAAATAGGATCAAAGTCAAGATTATTATTATAGGTTTCCTTCTGGTTTCCTTTCAATCACTTTTATATGAAAACAACAAAGAATAATTAAAGCATATTACAAAGGTCTTTTTACTCAATTGTACACAGATGTGACTGAAAAAAATGCAGAGGGAAGGATTTTCAAAAGCACCCATGCACTGATCTAACACGATTCTCACTGAAGTCAATGGCAGTTTGACTTCAATGAGAGCAGAGACAGACCAACACTGAGTGATTCTGAAAATCCCACCCTAATTGTACAAACAAGGGGAGGCTTTAGAGATTGCTGGCTTGGAGATTGTATATTTGAGAATCATAAAGGGCACACAGCACCTGTTTGTCTTCAAGATATGAAAATAAAGCAAGGCAAATATTTTAAGGATTAGAAATTGCTTTTTCTTTTTTTCTTTTTTTTTTTTTTTTAAGGCAGTATCTGAAAACCCTCTGGCTCTGCAGTTCCCAGTCTTGCTATAGATCTGCTTTAATATTTTCCATTTCAAAGAGGATTCTAATTAAAGATGAGATTGATGCAAGCCTGAACTACATTACTTACAGATACAGGAGGGCAGTGAAACTCCAGACTGTCCTATGAACCCACAAAGCTCTGCTACAATAAGTATCTGCCACAGTTTAATTTATTATTTTCCCCCTCCCAAAAGACACATTCCTCTTATTAGCCAGCATTTAGAAACTCATTGCTCTGTACAGGGAATAGAACAGGAGGAAATGGCAAAGCAAATGTTGAGACTTGTCGCTTCAGAAACAGATTTTCAGGATGGAGAAAGCAAAGACTCACACACTTCAATGAGCAGTGATGTCACCTCAGACTGACCTGCCGTGCTGGCTCTGCTTTTCAGAGCTCAAGAGGTGACATGCTGTTATTCCCTTGCCCATTCACAAGTGTGTGACTTTCCAGGGATGCCCAGAGACCCCCCAAAATGTGCAATTTTTGTTTTTTCATTGCATTTATTTCAGTGCCCTTAAGTGGTAGCAGAGCTGAAGCTGCTGGCACTCCTGGCACAGCGCTCTGTGTTTGTTTTTAGCTCACCCAAATCCTTTCAGTGACTCTGACCAACAGAACAAGTGGTCACTGAACTCTTGCAGCTCTTGATTAGCACTTCAGCCAAACAAGATCCTTTGGTGATATCACAAGTGCCATGACAAGGAGCTTGGAAAGCAGGAGTGTCCCAGCTGAAAGCTGCTGCTCCATCCACAGGGCTTGACCTGACAGTGAGGGGTTGGGAAAGAGGAGAGGAGGATGGATACATCCTGACACAGGCCACTGGCAACGGGGATGAACCCCTGGCTCTGCAGGTGGGGATGTGCTTGTGGCACCTGGGGAAAAGCAGTGAGAGTGGAAGGAAAGCCCCTGGGACCACATGTCTGAGCCTGCTGAGCAAAGAATTAACAATAATTAAGGACTCCATGTGGTCTTCAGCTGTAGTGAGTAACTCTGAATTAAATAACAGAGCGTTTGCACCAAATTACTTTATCTATTTCACCCCATACACAGATTTTTCTTGTCTTCATCTTAGAATCAGATTTTCTGGCATCAGTGCATGAAAAAACAGCTTGTTTCACCTCATTTCTTCAATGCACCTGATGTCCAAGACTTGAAATGGGGGAAAAGACATGAATCTCCTGGTCTGGTAAACGAGAAACAGGTTGGGTGACCACCGATGAGCCTGGCTCTTCTCCTGAAAATTGGATTTTGCTAAGAAGATACTGTAACAAAAACGAAATAATAATAAAAATAAAGCCAGGCCCTTATAAGCTGTTCTGTCTTGAAAACTGCTGACTTTGTGAGCCATCTCAAGAGCGTATTCCCGAGGCCTCACGGAGGTCAGCCACGGCTCCAGGGGAAATGCAAGCTGGATACCGCAGACAGGCTTTACCTCATGTGATCCACCTTGGAGAAATAGCTTCCATGGGAAGAAATACTGCTTCCTGGCCAGCTGCCAGGGACTCCTAATAATACGAAATATTTACCACCAAATATTTACCACCACCAAGTCCTTTTTGTTCAGCACACAATTAATGCATCCACAAAGCTCCTCAGTCCAGGTCCTCGCTCTGCCCCACTTTCAGGAGGGCACTTACCCATCGCTGCATTTGGACTCGTGGACCAAAGGAGGCAATTTCCAAAGCCTTCCCAACTTTTTTTAAAATGGATTTTGTCACCATTGGGCTCTTCCTTTTCATCTTAAAACTGAAATAGTTAAAAAACTTGTTTCACACCTCATGCCCTTCCCTTGTGCTCACCCAACCAACTGCACCCACAGAACAACCCGATCTGGCCCAAAGTACAGCTGATTTCCCTCTCATATTTTCATTTTTTTATCTGTGCACCATGGACATGGAAACAGGAGAGGGGAAGGGTGAAGCTGTGACTCAGCTCCCACCACTGTGCTGGCACATTGTGTACCCCAGGAGAGAAGCAGCACCACAACGATGAGGGGGTTAAAGGGTTCTCTCTCTCCAGGGTCACAGACATAAGGCAATGAAGCCACATTTATCTGGGTTGTGCTGCCCTGGTGGAAGAAAGAAAAACTTCACCTTCCCACACACTTCAACAACTGGGCTCTGATCGCCCCAAATCTGCCCCTACTTCTGCAAGATTCTAAGGATGAACTATAAGTGGATGTCAGAGGCATCTGACATTTGTATTGTGCTTTCCTCAGGGACTATTTTATTTCTATATATTTTAGGAACCATTATTAGAGCTGAAGAAAAATACCACCTTTATGCCTTACCGAAATACCCCCGAATCACTTCACAAGACCATTTTCTCCACGAGATTCCTTTGCATTAAATCATATTTGTCACGATGCCAGCGTGCCATGAGTGCAACGTGTAATTTAAAAAACAAACAAAACTTCAAATAACAACCTCTTTGCTGAAGATAGGAATTGCACAAGGTCAGTGTCTGGTTTAAGTTACTATATGTCCTAAAATACACCAGGCCAGGTCCTCTGGACACAGTGCAGCTGCTTTGAGCAATACTGCAGATAAAATCCGATACTGAAGATGGCTTAGACAAATTCCTGTGGTGGAATAAAGTTGTTACTCGGGGAACTCTTGGGGAAGCATTTCTGCTGCCCACAGTGCAAGTGCTTAAACCAAGAAGGAGATGCAGAGTCAACCAGGAGACACGAGTCTCCTCCAGAGGAGTGAGAACAGAGGCAGGAGCTGGGAAGCCTTTATTTCTTATAGTAACCACAGTGGGATCCTGAGCTCCTGGTTTGTGGAAGGAGCAGGTAACTCCACAGCCCCCCAGAATCAGCTGCTTCTCAGTCCCCTGTGACGAGAGAGCTATAAAATCAAGCAGCCTCGCTGTGCTCTGCTCTTGCCCAGGAGATTGGAGCAGGGAAGTGGGAAGGTGAGATTTAAATCACTTTCCACACGTCCCCTGGCTCCAACCCATGTGTCCCAGATCCAGGTCATTTTAATCAGCTTTTTATAAATTGTCACTCAAATGATAAGAATACTAATCCACTGCAATGTGCTTCCTGCCAGGCACCCGAATATTAATCCATAAACTGCTCTCTTATATCACACGGGGACGTGTTGGCTTTAACTGCTCACGGCTGACACGTCCTGTTAGTGAGGCTTTTCTTCTTACAAGGCAGACAAAAGCAGCACCATCCACAAAGCAGCAAGGCTTGCCTGCTCTTGGCTGGGGAAAGGTTATTTATGTAGGTGCAAACATCTAAATTACTTATTCAAAATACCTTTTAGTTTTGGAAATGAATTAACTTTTATGCTTGAAGTTAATGGCACTGGCGAAACAGAATTTGCTGTGGTCCAGCTGTACTTGGCAAAAGGAAAATCTACAGCTCTTTCTGGCCAGGATATTAAAAAACTCAACCCCCCAAAACCCACAATGGATGAAATGTGGGAATGCAGCAACACAGTCAGTAAAATAGCCTGAGTGTGAACAAGGGTGTGAAGTGGCATCAGCCTTTACTGACGTGTCTGAGCATGATAACATTGTCCAAGTGCCATGGAACCCACAGCTCAAACCTCTTAATAAAATCATTCCTCAGGAATTATTCCTTTAAAGTGTCAGGAGCTGTTATCAGGGAGGGTTTCAAGTCACATCTTTATACACAGCACACTTAGGGAATCTATCAGGTCTATAGGAAAGAGTTTACGCATTTCCCCTTCCCAGTAAAATTTAAACCCCCAACTTTTCCCTGTTCCAATGTCTGAAAACAGAGCAAGGGATCTCTGTGGGGGATTTCAGAATTTACACTGTGCTGGTAAGAGAACAGCCTCATCTCCCCCTCTACCATGTGCTCTCAGGGCCAAAAGAGCCCAGTCTGTAATATTCTGAAGAGTTTTGGATATTAGGAGAGAAGCAGGCACCTCAGTGAGTGCTTTGTTGTAACTTCATTTGTATGACAACAGTTTTATTTAGTTTAAATCTTGGCAATTATAATAATAATAAATAATGGCCAGTCTTCGCGAGCGAAGATCCGGGGAAGGTTTTTACACCTTCCAGCCTGCGCATTGGATTTTTTAGGTGAGACAGAGTGTGCGCGGAACTGAGCCCACCCTTTAATCCTAAGGTTCATCTGCCGGGGCCAAGCGAGCTTGGACGGTGGCAGCGAGGTCCTTAGGACGTAGGTGGGTTGCCTTTAAGGGCTAACGAGCCCCACCTGCCCGGGAGTGGCCCTGACCGGGAATCGAACCCGGGTCTCCGCAGTGACAGCGCGGCGCCTTTACCACTAGACCACCAGGGGCTCCTGGCAATTATATAAATAAGGAAAAATCACTCTCCTCTCTCCCATCTGTAAAAAACTCAAGAGAAAGCTCCCAATATACTAATAATTTTTTTTTTTTTTAAATTAGTATCACAAATCTGTGATGCCACGTGTGACATTTTCAAGGCATTCTCTCCTCCTAAGGCTATCACAGCTTTGCTGATCAAAGAGCTGTTCACAAGTATGAGGATTCTGCTCAGGCCTAAGGGTTTTGCCCACGGTAGGTTAGTTTTGGTGAGGGATTTTTCTTCATTAAACCATGATTTTATGCAGAATGTGTCGATCTGCCACATGAAGTGACGAGGTACAATATAATAACAGACATCCAAGGTGTAGTTAATCACTGAGCATCAGCTTTGCAGTAAAATCCAGTAACCACCTTCTCTTCTAAAAGCCAAATGCACAAACCATGAACTGGGGATGACCATCATTATGCTCCTCTGCCGAGGGCTGGATGACAAACCTGTGCACCGAGAAGTCACGTTACAAACACGCCTCCAAGCCCTTAATTAGGTCTCACCTTTCCTTCCCCTTCATTAAGAAGGAAAGTGAAGCCAAGAGGCTCACGATGACCCATTAGAAAGCACAAACACCCAAAGCTGTTGCAGGGGCATCACACCATCCATCTTCTTAAAGCTGTCAAGAAATGTTTGTCATTCCAATACCGCTTGCATCTCCCAAATGCTAAGATAACACACCCATCAATCTCAGCTAGAGTTAAAAGAGGAGTTGAAAAATAAATAGTTCTGAGTCATGTTACTAAGAGGGATTCCACACACTATTAATTTTAGCTTGGAAACCAATTAAGACACCAAATCAGCACTACCTCCCTCCTTTTTAAGGTATAATGACCTATTCGCTTGTGTAAATTTATTTATTTTGTGACAGTGATCCTTTCAAAAGGTTTAGAAGCTTAAACAACGTTCAATTTTAATCCTGGCTTCTGGCAACAGGAAGATTTTTGCCAAAAGGCAGTCAAAGATATGGACGAGACAGGATGATTCTCTCTGTCTCAGGAGGCCATTCTTAAAATAAAAGGATAATAAGAAACAGAATGACATAGAGGTAAAACCTGTCCTAAGCAGTGCCTGAGCATCAATAAATTGGTGCTTTCCACTCAAACCTGGGGCAGCCTTTGCCCCCTGCAACCCTCTGTGGCTTCTTGCTCACGAGTGAAGCTACAGCAGCGCTTCTCCACATCAAAGCAGGTGTGGAAAACTGCACATTCCTGCTCCAGAAAGGTTATTAAAGCAGGAACTCCCTGCCCAGCCAAAGGGCTCCAGCTCCAGCTCTCCTGCAGCTCCTGCCATGGATATTACCCGAGCAGTGAACTCCCAGTAGTGTTCAATATTGACACGGAAATGCCACTCTTGTCTTCCAGGTGCCTCAAATGTCACCTTTGTTTGCTGAGTGCAAGTCCAATATGAATTTTTCTGAGTATCTATTGGGAAAAAAAAAAAAATAACCAGCCCTGCACCTCAGTGGCCTGATTTCCCCTGGGTGCCAGTATCCACCTGAGAGCTTCTGGAGGGACTGTTTCCAACTCCTTCCTGGCAGTGCCACCACAGGGATCTAAAGCTGGAGAGTTGGGAATAGTGCAATATTGGGAATTGTGCAGTAGTTCAACCACATGGAAAAAAAGAAAAAATCATCTGGATTCAACAGGAGAGTTGACTGAGGCACATTGTGCAAAGGGTTAAAGCCAGACTCTGTCTTGGGGGAGTTTTTCACATTGTGTTCCCCCTCCATGGAAATAAACCCAGAATCATCAGAAGTCTTTCTGTGATAATGGAAGTGCATTATAATACCCAGTCATGGATCAATAACTTTATTTAGGAAGGTAAGAATATATAGGTAGAGAAAGCAAGCCAGACAGGGATTTCTTACAAGGGTCTGGGGTGACAGGACAAGGGGGAATGGTTTCACAGTACCAGAGGGCAGGGTTAGATGGGATATTGGGAAGAAATCCTTCCCTGTGAGGGTGGGCAGGCCCTGGCACAGGTTGCCCAGAGAAGCTGTGGCTGCCCCTGGATCCCTGGAAGTGTCCAAGGCCAGGTTGGATGGGGCTTGGAGCAACCTGGGCTGGTGGAAGGTGTCCCTGCTCATGGCAGGGGGTGGGACTGGGTGGGTTTTAAGGGTTCTTCCAGCCCAAACCATTCCAGGATTCTGTGATAAGAAGAAAATAAAGGATTGAAAGTCCAGTGTCAAGGTACCATTGATCAAAGCAGGCAAGTAGAGGATTAAACAAAGAATTTACTTTGCTTATCCCAGAGCCCAGATCTGTACATGATGCCACTCAGCCCCACTACAAATCCACAGTAATGCACACAAAAATAAAAAAATAAAAAGCTATCAGGTCCTCTGAAGACAGGATTGCAAAATCAAATCAGTTGCTGTCAGGGAAACTCTTGAAATAAGATAATAAAAAAAAAATCATTCCAAACTGGAACTAAAATGGCATTGCCGTATTTCTATGACCAAATAAAATATCTGGTGAAACATCTACTTTTGGGTCAGATCTCAAATTCTTCACAAGGAAAGTGTGGGCAGATACCTGAGAAACACTACATTTACAATTCCTAAAACAAGTTTGCAACAAGAAGTTTTTATTCCCAAACAAAAGTACTCATAAAAGACATCCCAAGAAAAAAAAACCAATCTGCTTTAAAATTCACATCCTACTAAAATTCAAATGTATTTCCCTAGGTAGGCAAGTCCTTAAATGTATCCCTCCATTTAATTACGTTGCAGTTCCTGTGTAGACAAGTCCCAAGATGCTTTTACATGATAATCATTAAATATGAAGTGGTGAAATGAATTGCAACATTCAGTAATGCTCTTTATGAACTAAGATTTATAGAGGAAGCCTGAAATAAAATGATAAAAGCACATGGTTACCATATCTGCATATTGCACTGGGAAAAAAAAATTATATGAAAATAGCCATTGAAAATTATGAATAGCTGGGCACAAGTATTAACCAAAATTGCTGCTGCACAAGGTAATGCTCAGCCCTCCAACTTATTTTATCCATGTAATAGAAGTATTAAAATTAGAAATAAATCTAGTTATATTTTACAGGTCATTTAAACACCGAACACATCATGAAAATAATTGACAGAATTCTGTGATTTCATAAACACAATTGTTTGCTGAACTCTACACTTCTGTTTTTACCGAGTGGTGAAAATTTGAAGCATAACTCAGTTTCACTGTATAAAATAAAATCCAGTTCTGTAAAACAATCAGAAATTACACAAATAGCTCCAACTGTGGACCCAGGAACAAGAACAAAAAATAGATAAATAATATAATAACTGCAATCAGGCAAAAGGAACTTTGCACCAAGTGCCTGGTCCCAGCAGACGCCGCTGTGAATCCGCCCCTGTTCCACTCCTTGGCAACGTCTCTCTAAACACACACTCATACAAATGAAGGTTTAAAACACATTTTCTACACTAAACCATACCCAAAGCAGGTTTGGAAGATCGCTCACAGGCTTTACAACCACTTCATTTACGCACCAGCATATGCATTTAGTACATAAATATTTATAGTTTGGCAGCTCCCTCTCCCAACCTGCCTGGGTTTGCTCCATTGGGTTTCACCAGCGAAATTTCCTCTGAATTTCCACATTTCCAGATGCTTTGCTCAGACAGCCTTGATGGAGAACAGTTGTGCCTATTAGCAGACAAGCTGCTGACAACTAAGCTGAGCTTCTAAAAGCTGGCAGGGAGATAATTTGGCAGCGAGATCTGATAAGTTTAAAGAGAAGAGAAAGGCACGGTGGGCTGCGAGCATTGAGATGTCACAGGGAGACCCTGGCAGGACCTGAGCCTTTCCTTGAGGTGTCCCTCATCCCATTCCAGAGTCCTTCAGCCAAATCTCACCTCAGTCACCTATCCCATTGCCCAGCACCTCTCAGTTCTTAGCAAACACAGCCTTTGATTAAAGAAAGGATAGAAAATGGTGCTGCAAGAAGTGCCCAAAACAAACTGCATTACAGATAGAGAATCATGAAATCACAGAATGGTTTGGGCTGGAAGGGACCTTAAAGCTCATCCAGTTCCACCCCCTGCCTTGGGCAGGGACACCTTCCACTAGCCCAGGTTGCTCCAAGCCCCGTCCAACCTGGCCTTGGACACTTCCAGGGATGGGGCAGCCACAGCTTCTCTGGGCAACCTGTGCCAGGGCCTGCCCACCTCTATATATTTAATAGAGATATATTTCAAAGGGTTGTTTCCTCTGACTAATTTTTTAATATATGGCAAAGACAAAAGAAAACTGTTATTTATTTTTGCTGTATCCTCTCGTCTTTTCTCTCCACAAGTAAGGAGAGTATAATCTCCTGCATTTTATTCTTCTGGGGGAGGAAAAAAGGCAAGTGGGGCTGGGAGTGCAGGAGATTTGTATCCACACCTTCCCTGAAACTCTCCAAACATGGAACACTGGTATTTCTGCTCTCACCAAGCCATGGTACTATAGGAAATCAGCACAAAATCAAACCAAGGATGAACCAGCAAGGTTGGCAATGCAGCTCCATCTCAGCCCCTCGGGGTTCCATCTCCTCCCTCGCCTGCATTTCCACACCGGGCACAGCCCGGGTTTGCCTTCATACCTGGGGTACAAAAAGTAATCCCACTGTGCATTCCCAGCTTAACATTTTCTTAATGTCATGGTCATTTATTTTCTAAGGTAACAGCAGATTACAGGGCACTTGGGTTGTATCTCAGCATACACTCACTGGGGCAGGTCAGTGCAGCCAGCACGGGCACACCGGGAGCTGCTCCCACTCCTACTCCAGCCCCAGGGCGAGTCCAGGCTCATCCCAGCAGTCCTGGCATCGTGACTTCCCCCAGGATGAGCTGCACCAGCACTTCCCAGTGCTGTGCCAGACCAGACAGTGGTTTTATTCAGACAGTGATTTTTCTTTAGACAGCACTGGAATCCTTCCAGGAGAGATAAAAATCTACATTTTTCCATGCAAAGAACTAAAATACTCATCAAAAATATAAGACCTCGTTTATATTCTTATCCTCCTCCTCAGGCATTCAGTTTTGGCCACTGTTGAGACAGAATTTCTTTGTTTTGACCCCAAATGACTTTCCCAAAGCATCTTACAGGTGATTCCCTCCCTCTCCGGCTGCTGCCCTCCCACCCACTCCTTAATTAAAGATGCCAAGGTCTGACACAAACCATGTTACAGAATAAAACTGGGCTATGATGCATGAACAATAGGTATGTGGACAGTCTACTGGCAAACAGACTGTTGGCAATTATTTTGGTGCTTATTTAGAGTCTTTAAGTTGTTTCAAAATAGACAGCAAGGAGGATTGTTGCTATCTAACAATCAAAAGAGGAGAAAAGCACAAAGAAACACATTTTGCACTTCTGAACGAATTTCAGGGATAGGGGATCTCTTTAGGAACGCAACTAATTAAAAAAACCTTTTCTAAAGCAACGTGGAAATGCTGCTTAATCAGAATTATCTGAGTTCAAAGAGCCACGGGAGGAAGGAGGGAGCAGCACCCTCATCCTGACACCCAGCGACTGCCACTCTCCCAGACATCAAGGCACTAACACACAGCCAAGCTGCCTCCACGGTCAGGTTCATCCAAATACCTTTTCCATGAACTAATCAAACAGGCATTTATCAGCTGAGAGAGGAATAAGCAAACCTAAGGGGTTTTATGGAGGAGTTGTTCCCTTCATAAAGAGCCCCGAAACTTCTAGTCCAGAAGGTCTTAGATTATCAGGCTACAGCCAGACTAGTACAAAGCATCCTTGATGTCTGGACCAAATGAAAAGATTAGCAGGTCTGCCCCAGTGCTGATTACACCAGGCTCATACTATTTTTCCAGCGGATGCTTTCATAATTAAATATCAAGTAACAGGAGGCACTTTAACATTTATGTCACCCTCACCTATGAAAATAATAAAAAGTTTCTTTGCATCGAGAACTGTAAAGTATTAAAAGTGTTCTATGGCTGTAACAGCAACCTGTCAAGCTGTACAGAGGAATCCAGAGTTCAGCAAAGGGGATCCCTCGGGAATGCCGTGTATCGGCGAGGCAGAACAGCAATCACATTATGCCTGTAACTAATATGGACAAAGTGGAATGAGTAATAAAAGCCAACAAAAAACAACTTTCACTCTGATTAGCCATCACAGACTAATAGGCTTCAATTGCAATTTAAAATTAGGTGGCACCATCAATCACCGGGGGCTCTGTGAGCGGCAGCCGCGGCGCCTGCGGAGGAGCCAGCAGGGAGACCCTCGGGGAGGGACGAGAGCCCCGAGCTCTGCCAGGGGCCAGGGATCCAAACACACACCAGTGTTCATCTGGACAAACCCCAGAATGTGACCCTGGGCACAACAAAGGGGTTCAGGGGCAGCTCCTCCAAGCTCTCAGGTTTTTTTACACCATTAACGCTCTTGGTCCAGGCAGGTCTATCAGGTCTTTGGGCTGAAGAACCACGGCAGATTTTAGCTGTGTGGGATATTGATCTTCATCATGCAAATATATCCCACTAGAAATTCAGTCAGAGCCACTCACAGGAAAAGAATCCCCCCCCGAACAACATTTCCAAATGGCACAAGTCTTTGTTAGAGAGATAAACAGGCAACTAATGGACCTATTAAACAACATTCATAGTTTTTTTGGTATGACACAAGACAACGGGCCAGGCTTTTACGGGATTTTTTTGTTTTAAACAGCTGGGTGTAAACCTTGAGCAAGTGACTCAACCTTCCTGAGGAGGCTGAACAAAAGGGGGGTGAACAGAGTTCCCCTGTGCTAAATAAAAGTGGATGTGGCTGAGCTGCCCCTGGAGCACAGGAACCGTGGGATACACAAGGGACCACTGGTTCATAAATTCCCCCCCCCCCCAAAGTTCATGATTGCTGGAATCTTAATCTCATTTCCAGTTTAAATTTACACATAGTTAATTTCTGCCCATTAATTCTTTTGCCAACAGTGCTCTCCAAGGCCCCTTCTCTCCTGGTACTTCCCCCTGGATATCTTTATGGAGCAATCAGACCCACACCAGCTTTTGTCCTGCCAGGCCACACAGGTCAAGTTCTTTCAGCCACCTCTTCTGAGTCTGGCTCCTCGTTCCCTCCCACACCCCAGCAAGTCCTTTTCAGCACCTGTTCCCATCTGAATTAATTTTTCTTGCATATGGGAGAGGCCAGAACAGTGCAGTTTTCCAGATGACTATCTGCTAATGGCATTAATAATTCCCAACCTCCATGGAAATGCCTTGAGACGGTCAAGATTTGCCTTTTCCACACTACTGCACAGTCATGCTCTAAGAAAAGGAGATATTTTTTTTTTTCCTTTTCAGTTCTTTCTGCCTGAGAAACCTTAAGGCTTGATCCAAAAGTAGATAAAACTGTGAAGTAGAAAGGAATAAACCTGGCTCTTAACCTAGGTCAGGTATTAATAGCCCACAGAGTGATCCTGAAGAAGTCACTCCACGTTCCTATTTTTTCATTCCCACACTTACCTATTTAAATCCAGAACTCACTCAGGCCAAGCATCACCTCCTAATCTAAATGAACCCAGTGCCTTAAAAGGATCCTGCCTGTGGCTGGAAAAATTCCTTATGCCTCCCAAGCTGGGAAGTTTCATGAAACAGCCTAACTCTCAGTTATTTTCCTGGTTTGACATCATTTTTAAAGACATATCTATAAATGCACAGCCACACAGGCATGTGTAAGACGGGGTGATATTAGTAAGTGAAAGTGGTAATGGCACGTTGAATCATAGCAAAGTCCAGAGGCACTTCCAGGAACTTGCGAGTTTTCTGTTATTTTTGAGAACCTTCCCATAAACGTCCATTCCTGAGCAACCTTTGGGGAGACTGCAGAGGCCGTGAGATTTACTGAAAATCAGCAGAAAAGCTGGATTTGGGGAGACGTAAATCCATGGAGCGATTGGCAACGGCTGCTGTAAAACCAGCACGGATGGGGACAGCGCTGGTCGGGATTATTCCAGGATCCCAGCGTGATGTCCCATCATAAAACTGAAATGGTGAACACAGGATGAATCCTTTTGGATGTTTTTCAGAAGTTTTTCATAAATTATATAAATTGACACCTTCCACTAGACCAGGTTGCCCAGAGTTCCACCCAACCTGGCCTCGAATAGTTTATTAGAGACAAATTATATCCTAGCAACCAACATCCAGCTGGGAATTCAATGTCTCCTGGGAGAGTACAGCACTACCACCACTTACACAGGTTGTAACTTATGCACACACACAGAAAACCCCCAGAATTCAGACAACTGCAACCCAAAATAGGTCTCCAACCCAAAACACACCTCCTCCAAATGCAGACACTAATATTTCTAATTAAAAATAGAATAATAAAAGGTGTACAACTATATGAAGTAGAACCACTTCTGCTTTAAGAAAGTTCGAAATTTTACCTTTTTTTTTCATATCAAGTCATTTATAAATATATTGCTGGGTGGCAATAGCCAGCAAGAACCTGTGGTGAAATCCAGGATTTTGCACCAGCACTTGGGAATAGCCTTCCCAAGGATGTGAGCTGGGAAAATCCTCCCTGCTCACAGAGCTGGGCAGGAGGACTTCCAAAAAGCACATTAAAACCAGAACATGTTAAAATATCTTTTATCTTATTATTGGAGCAAAAACATATCCTATGTGTATATTTTACACATATATGAATACATGTACATGTCTATCCTGTGTCTTATTTTAAATACACTTTGGATTGCAATTCTCTGCCTCCACATCTGCCTGAATTATGGCTAAAAAATCCACCATCCAGCTCCCCATCCCTTGCCTTTATGGCTCATCTCATCCCCTGTATTTGTCAGCAAACCTCCACTTTCATTCAGAGTTATTAATTTAAATTTTCCCTTGCCTGTAGGAAAGGAAAGCCTGGCAAAAAACCCCAGCCCTGAGTGTGTGCTGTGGAAAGAACTGCAGGAAAAGCCAGCAGACACCCTGAGAGGTGCCACCAATGGGATAACCCAAGTATGGCAACCAAAAAGCTCAGTCAACCTATTTATGGTGAAAGGTCAGGAATTAATTACGCTGGGGATGAGCTCAGTGGTTTGGGCATCATCTCCCAAATACCTGGACTTGTTGGGGAGGCAACAGTTGAATTCCAGCGGGGTTGGATGTTATTAGTGTTTTGGACAACATATATTTTAACAGCAAAATCGAGGACAATTTGTTCTGCCCATTCTTTACAGAAACAGAAAATGAAAGGATTTTTCTACTCTGGGTCTTCCTGTCTGATACACAACTGACATTCTTGGTAGCTGCTGCACAGAATTTAATCCCTGTTCTCAAGGCATATAACAACATGACAACCATTCCACTGTGAATATTAGGAATGATTTAAGGAAATTATTTTTATTCCTCATTATATGGAAGATTACCTGAGCAGTTGCTATTATTGTTATTAACAGCAATTAGCATCAGACAGCAATTCATAATTTCCCAACCCAGATAAAAACATTAGCAAAATATTTGCCAAGAGAAAGCCATGTGTTATTCCCATTGCGTGGGAAAGAAATTATAGAATTGAAGTGATTTGTGTCTTTACAACTGAATTGGGAAACTTATACAAGAGTTATCATGTGAATGGGACATCAGGGATACTTTCAGTGGACTACAAATTATTCTGAGCCTCTGACTCACTCTCCAACAAAATATTCTTAGTCTGTACTCCCTTACAGGCAGATTTTACTATAAAGTAAGAAAAGCTTAAGAAACCACTCTGAAAAAAAAAAAAAAAACTAATAAAATTTTACAAAGAAAAATCACTTGTAAAACCATGATTATTAAGAATTATGCTTTGACTGCGGGCGGAGAACTCAGCTGATGTAAGTCTATCCTAATGCCATTTAATTGAGTTATAGAGATGGAAACCACAAAAGAATCCGCTCCTGAGCCTACCAGGAAAACAATCCCCGCTCACATTCTCTGCACAGGCTGGTCACTATAAATACAGAATAAACATGCAAGGATGAGCCACACATGCAGGGGTCTGGATGCACTATTATGTGCTCATAAATGGCTTTAAAATGAAGATACAATGCTTGGAGCAAAGGATGTCTCTCTGTATCATGGGAAACCAAATTGCCTCTGTGTGAGTCCCGTTTTTAACCTCCCTATGTGGCCGAGAGGAAAGTCTGGATTTGGGAATGATTTCGAGGTGGAAGAACACAGTGATCCCCCAAACCTCTGCAAGAATCTAAGCGTGGGTGAAGGTGGACCCCAAACACCACCAGAAGCATTGGAATTTTGGGTTCTCCAGCCTGGCCAACGCCCGTGGAGGAGCCACTCGTGGGCTGTGGATGCACCCCATGCTCCTGGACTGATCTCCAGCCTTCTCCTGTGCTCCTCCTACGTCAGAGAGCAACAGCTTCACAGGGAGAGGTGGGGAAAGGGGTTTTTTAACACTAACTGATCGTGATACTTCCAGTAAGTGACAGCTTAAACAATACTTCTCAGACAGAAGCAAAACATCTGACATTTTGTCTCCTTGAATCAGTAGCAAAAAGCTGAATTTCGGAGTACAGACGAGTTACAAACCAAGCCATTGAAGAATAATAAGGAAAAAGCCTGTACCAAGGGATTTCTCAGCAGAAGAATGATATACTAGACAAAAATAAAAGGATACACCATATGTTGAGTAATAAAATTGGCAAACCTAGTAAGGTTCAAATACTGCTATTATACACATCTGGGCAAAATGGGGAGGGGGAAAAAAATCATTAAGCAATCTGAGAACCCCCAAACAAAGAAACTGTAAAATTCTGAACTGTAAAGCAAAGGAAACACACTTAATCCCTCAGGAGTTTAAGTATGTATTTCAACTGGGTTATACCATCCCTCAGAAGGACACGGAAGCACACAAAAACCTAGAGACACAATATAGCCACTGTGCGCTGCCGGCACAAAGCCAACTGGCTCCAGCACCCACCAGCCCTGGCACCTGTTGGGTTTATCATCAGCGCAGGCATTACCTCCTTGGGGCACACAGGGAAGGGAAGCACTCAACCAAGTGCCCCTTTTCCAGCAAAAGCGCAGGATTGTGCGCTGCCCCTGTTTTAAACGGGGATTTCCAGCTGCAAACGGGGCGCTGAAGTCGGCGGGAGTTTTGCGCGTTTCAAAAGGAACGAGCAGAAATCCTGAACCAGGCAGTAAATAATAATGTCATCCTGCCCTCGTGGAACTGCTTCATCTGCAAGCACACATGTAACCTCTTCCCTGGCCTCCCCTGAGGCGAATTTATTTATGAATGTTCCTATTAAAAATAGGACTGCTCGTGTAGTAGCTCTCCCCGCGGGGTGAATAGGGGAGGCAGGATAAACACAGTTTAATGAATAAAGGTCTTGGGACAAGACATCTCTTTTTATGGGTACGTGAGGTCTGGGTTCACCCTGCCATGGGCTGTACCATTAACACACCCAGCACACCACATAGGAGGAGTGTTTTTTTTGGGGGGGGGACTTTCCTTGCTTTGCTTTTTTCCAACTCAAAAGAAGGAAACTGCACGCTGGGAACCAGCTACTACTGCCTTGGATTACAGCATAAAAAATAATGTATATCCCTAATACTACATTTACAACGTAAAAAAATAATACATACCCTGATACTACATCAACACAAATTGCCTTTTTTAACTTTTTGGTTCTTATTTTTTTACAGAGTGGTTTATAAACTCGTCCCATGACTCTTGGCAACACGAAAAGGTTTGTAACTGTCAGCACTGTACTTGTTATTAAAAGGGAGGAGGAGAGGGCTTTGCCCTAGCAGGGCACCCAAAATGGGAGCAGGAGGTGGGGAAATCTCACAGCTCACTTCAAACTGTGCTTTGAGAACAGGAAGTTTTGGGGGATTGGGGGGGAGTGGGGGGAAAAGAGAAGGAACATGGCTGTCCAACAGCACTGGGGAAACTTTCCAGAACGTAAAACAGATGGCATGCAGTAAATAATGGAAAAGCAAAGTGTGAGATCAACATGTAAAGAGACACACGAAGATGGTTTTGAACAATTTCGGGGTGTGAGGGGAGGAGATGGGGCAGAGATGCCTTTGAATGCCAAAGGCACGGAAAGGAAAATCCCTGCCATGCTTTTCATCCCTACAAACAGCGACTCCTGCTCAGGGCTTCTGGAAAAGCACGTGGCGGATTTGGAAAAGTCCCCAGCCATGGAGAAAGACCACGATGGAAGGTCTTCATTTAGGGGATGAGCTGGCAAGATCCTGACAGCTTTCAGCAGCTGTACTTGGAGTCCCACCGCCCGCCCTCGCTCCCCTGCCTGTCATTCCCAGCCCATATCAAATGAAAGAGGGATGGGGCAACCTTGGCAGCCTGCGTGACAGACGGGCAGGACTGGGACCACAGGAGGAGCTGCTGAAAGCTCAGAAACTGCTGATGTGTCCCCCAGCATGAAGGACACTTGCCATGCATAATGGATAGGATGCTGAACATTTTCCCAGCATCCCAGTGTGCCACTTGCTGCCTGCTTCTCAAAACAGGAGGAAATTAAAGGGGAAAAAAAAAAATATAAAAAAAAAAATCCCTGTGGAATCCTGTGATGTGGTATCAGAACAGCTTCTGTGTTTTGGAAGAGTCATTTGTGTGTTGCCACCTTTCAGAATGATGGGAAAAGATGAGGCAAGGTGGGGAGAGGTTGTTCCATTTGCAGTGGGACCTGCCCCAGCAAGGGATGCACCAGTCCTGGTGCCCCTGGCATGAATCAGGTCCTGGGGCCACTGGCTGAGTTTCTTACTGCCTGAAAATAAGGCATACACACTTTTAATTTAATACCACAAATAAGAATTAAAATACAAACACTGCCTAAAACAACCAGCAGAATTACCAGCAGCAGCAAACAGTTTACTGCCTGAAATCCAATATCCAAAACAACTTCAAAAATCCATGACTTTTCACAGCCATTACCTGAGCTATGGACTTCACTGCTCGTTCAGGACCTGAGCAATGTCAGGAGAGCAACATAAACCTCTTCTAGTTCTCACAGCGGATTGGAAAAGAAATTAAATAAAAAAAACAACCCTCACAAACAAAATTGAATTCAGCTTTTCAAGGCGTTTACATTTCCCAAGCCAACAGCCCCACGTGAGCTGCAGCAGCCCTTTCCCTGCTATCCCCAAATTAAAGTGAATCAAGATCCGAAAAAATCGGGTTTCACATCCGAGATTCCAGATATTTCACTCTAATAATAATTCAATTAAATAGAAAGCAATACTAACAAACATCTTTCTACTCAAAGGAGAGGGAAAGCTGCTCTCAGCCATCCGTGTCTCTGCTTACATCCCTTGGTACAACGAAGGTAGCCGAAAGTACGAGGGTAAAGGTTCACTGGGATTTTAGGAAGTCTCCTTGTGCACCACCAGAGTTTGGACAAGGAGCAGAAACTGCGAAAAATTGATTTTCTCCAGTTTCCACAAGTGTGGAACCAGGATTTTTAAAACCAAATTAAGGCCCCAAATGTAATTAAATCCATAAAAGCTATGAGGAAATTGAGTCCGTCCCACATACTAACGCTTAAATTTATAAGCGGTGGAGGAAAAAAAAAAAGAAAAATCCACAGGAAAAAACACATTAAATTCTCTATATTAGTGTAACGAAATAAGGAAGGGAATTGTTTAATAAGTTATGCTTTTTATGTCCTCCAATTACCCGGAACAATATTTAGGAGTCCGGTTTTCCAAATCCAAATCAAATAAGAAAGGCTGCGAGAGCGGGGTTTTCGTTGGATCAGCGTCACGACGTGGAAGGAAGGAGAACAGAAGAGATTTTGAGAGAGATAAAACACTAAAAATAAATTAGGTTCATGTGCACCACAGCTCACAAGTTTGAAAATGTAACTAGAAAGAGGAGTAAAACGGTATCAGACAAATCTATGGGATTCAGGATTCCAATAACAATGTTTGTTGGGGATGCAGAAGGGAAAACTGATTGAATTCACAACCACTTGTTGGGAAAGCTCGTCCTGTCAAGAAAACATATAATATGATGTTGAACTCTTCCCCTAATACAGACACACGACTTCCTATACCCTGAAATGAAGTACCACACACTCCCACACCCACTCCTGAGCATGCAAAGGGAACTCAGCTCAAGGATAACACATTTTGGTGTTCAAACACTGATATCTAAAGGTATTTTTAAAAAAGTCTCATTGGCTCTTTCAGATTTCTTTGGCACTTATTTTCCTAAAATGCTTCACCCAAGGTGTTCAATTCTGCGTAATTTCACAGATCTCATGAGGTTTTCCAGGAGATGACGCTTCGCTCCCAGAGATAATCCCCAAGCTGAACATTATATTACTTTTCTTCACATTTTTTCCATCTCCTTTTTTCTCTTTCTCATTTTGAAGGACTTTACAAAAATGGAAAGAGCACATCATGTAAAGCAACAGGAATTTTCAGAGGATTGTTAAAATATTTGATGACTGTGTCCAGAAGCTGCTGTAAATATTTCTAGTATATTATCTGCAGACACTATATAGAGAGAAAAGCACTATTATTTAATTCAAATGCTGAAGATTACTTAATGCAAAGCTCTGTAGGTATATTATTAAAGACAATAATAAAATATAACTATTATTGTGCTCATCAGATTCCCAGTTTTCAACTCCAGTGAAAGAAAACGTCATAAATGTCTAATATTGCATGTGAGATAGTAAAGAAATCTCATATATAAGGCCAATTTCCTAGCAATTTTTTTTTAATTCCACAATGTTTTTTAAGGATACTGTAGCCAGCTTATTCCTACACGCCCTTTGCAAAAGAGGAAGGCATAGGAAACAAAGATTTTAGGATAAAGAGGGAGCACAATCTCGAAAGCAAATCCCCGCCGGCATTCCCCCCAAACCAGAACCATGTGAAATCTGAAAGGGAATCTGGTCAGTGAAGAAACTGGAATTTTAGAGCTCTTGCAAGAGCACATAAGAGCAAACAAACCGTTATCTGATGACTTCAGGAAAAGGAAAGTGTAGGAGGAGGAAACAATATTAGTTACCCTGCAAGTACCGCTCGCAATCGGAGTAGGAGCGACTGTGAAAGGAAATATTGCAGCTCCAAGGGTCCCCAAAGGATTATAAATCTTCTGGCCCTTGGGAGCAGGTAAAAGAAGAAAAAAAAAAAAAAAAAGTATTTCAATCATTAAATAATAAAGAACAGTGCTGAAACCTTCCTGGTGATGGCATGTGCGATCAGGTGTTGGCCAGACGGACGGCAAGTGATTTACAGCCAAGGCTTCAGTGGGGAAGGGGGGGAGGTTTCTCTTTGTAAATACAAAAAGATGGATCTAATTTAGGAGTATTAAAAAGCAACATGTAGATTTGGATAAATTCTCTAATCTTGCAATGAATTTTATCATTTCGGAGTTCCTGGCCAAGTCTTTGTGGTTTCTTAAATAGTTTTTATGAGGCGAGGGAAAAGGATGAATGAAATTTTTCATTTGTCGGAGCCGCAATAATTTCAAGCCTTGGTTTCAAACTGAAGACCAATCAGGTTAAACATGGAACACCTCGAAGAAAAAACTGGCCATTGCAAGAAATAATATGGGAAAACCACAGGAGCTTCCACATTAAGCAGCTCTTTCTTTTAGTCAACTGGAAACAGCTACAGACTGCCAATGAAACCATGTGGAACAAAGGCTTATCAATAATATATGATCTTTCATAAGAGAATTCAAAGCTAACAGGAGTCAATTAAAATATCACTTCAAGAGTAAATTAAAAGAGCGCTACGGATTCAGTTTGGGTTGGGATTGATGCCCTACAACACTCTTACAACCCCTGGAAACCCAAAGCCCCTCCACCTCTGCCCCACGCAGCCCCTTCCCCGCGTGATCCCCTGCACACAATCGTTAGGGCGAAATAAAAATATACCGATGGAATAAATTATTTATAGCACAGCAGAGCATGTGAAACGTTAAGTGGCAGATGTTAACAGGAACGGTAGATTTTCACATATTTTTGAGAAACGCTGCAAGTTGCTGACAGAGAAGATACAGAACAAAATTCCCCTGTTAGTTAATGGAATTCCCAGAGCTCTTTCTCGACAGAAAGGGTTTGGTTTATTTAAAGAATCTTTAGTTAAAGGCCTTTTTTCATACAAGCATATACGTTAATGCACTGATAATGAATTATAATTTCGACCAAATTATTTACAATTCTAATTAAGTTATGCTGCAATATAGGATTTTAGCTATTGATTTAACTCATCTAAAGCTGCACGACAAATAATTTCACTGCAGGTAACAAAAAAACCCTCTTAATTTCAAGGGCTTTGTACACTGCAAGAACCCAAATCTTAAAATTAAACTTTGCTCACAGTTTTCAATCATTGATTAGAAGACACAGCAGTGGCAATTCCCCCCCCCTCAGTAAAATCATTTTCCTTGTAATCTGATAATATTTCTGGGTTGCATTGCATTGATTTTTCGACATTATAAATTTTACAGATATCCCTGATGCAGGCAAACATGTTTATGCCCCTTCACATCCATGCTTTCCTCCTGGAATTTCTTTAGCCAATGCCTGGATAGAGAGGGGAGAAGTAGAAAACCAGATGACGGGAAAGGCGCTGCTGAAGTTACACCACAGCTTTTTTCACTCTGAGATATAGAAACTATAATTTTCAAGCTTTATGTTAGTGAGAATTAATAGAAATCATTTCCTACCAGCCACACAGGGAAGGCAGCTTAAGCCAATTTTTCCATTATCTAGTTTTTTATAAAATTTTTGGGGGGCCTCAAACACGAGAAAATACGTTTGGGTTTTCGAGGTGTTCGTAAAGCATCGGGATAAATGATGGGTTGTAAAACCTAAAGGAAATCTCATATACAAGAGCATATGTGAGTGTAACACACACGGATTTAACTTCTAGATAAAAACCAGCAGAATTCCGTGGGATCCAGCAGTGGTTTAAAGACATCGTAGATGTGGAGCTGGATCTGTATGAGGCAGAGCTGTTTTCTGTAGGCAGGGTTACTCTCCAAGCCCCCAGCATTGAAAAGACACAGTTTCCCAACACTATTGAATAAAAAAAATTAATTTTATATGTATGCAATTGCTGTGTTTCCATAAAGCCTCCTGCTAGATTTACTTCCCTCTCAATCCAGCTTTACTTGCAAAACGTTAATGCAGGTTCTCTCTGCAGCAATTAGCACTATTACACGGGGGCACCTCTCTCACCTTTGCAAATGATGATTAAGGGCCAGAAATGGTATTGATTTTTCTGTTGGCTCCACTGCCTGCAGCCATCTCACCATCTAGGGGTGCTCCTCACCCTGCCTACAGCCCCAGGAACTTCTGGCTGTTCATACAACACCAAGCTGTGCTGCCACCGAGGCCTTAAAAAGTGCAGGAATTAATTTATTCCACTCATTTAGCAACTATTTACTGATGAAAAAGGCCACCAGCACTGCCAGCAGCACATGGGTGGGCAGGTCCTGCCAGTACAGTCTCACCAGCAAAGGCAGGACCTTCACTGCCCTCCCCAACAAAATTACAGCCACGTTTTGGGAAGGGTTTTGAGGCTCAGTGGTCAGTGTAAAAGCTTATTGTTAAAACAGACATAAAAAGCAGGATTAAGTCATACTAATGCAGAGCTCGAAACACAGCAGGCATTTAATAAACAACAGCTTATGCCACATCCCCAGTCGAGTCCAAACCTTGGATATCACTACCAAGGACTGATTTTTCCTTGTATTTCCCATCCCAAATGAGATCAATTCTTCTGCGAGTCACGCAGTGGATTTAACTAAAAACATGGTGGTTTCAGCTCTCCACAGGCAACTGCAGCCATGGGTGACACATCCATCACCAGGATCCCAAAATTCCGAAGTCAAATCAGCAAAAACACATAAAGAAACTTTAAAGTAACCAATCCATTTTTGTTTCATGAGGTCACCAGAGCAGGGACAACATTACAGACATAGTTATTGAACTCACTGGAGCAACACCAACAGATAGAGATACTACGTATTTTCTTAACCAATCCTATTTTATCTACCCCAAAGAAGAGCGGGAGAAAGCAAAGAAAGCAAGAGAGAGAAAAATATGAAAGGTTGTCAGACAGCATAATAAGAGTTTTAAGCAAAATGGAGAAAATTGACAGTGGAGGGAAAGCTTTGCTTTCCACAATTCACACTTAGTAAAAAAAAACCAACAAACTAATCCACACTTATTGTAAAAAATATTTAAAACATTGTGTGTTACAAAATGCTCTTACTGAACGTCCACCCACAGGAATATATTTCTCTTCTTCTGCCAAGCTTCATTTTTCCTATTGAATCTAGATCCTGACTAAACCAAATATTATTTTGAAACTTATCTCTACTTGCCTCCACAAATGCATGATTCTCTGAAAAGACACCAATGTTCTTCTGAGGGCAAAGATGCTGAGTAAACACCAGCTTGGTTTTTATTTATACGAATGTTTTAAATAGCTTTTAAAACACTCCAGGAGGAATGATTTTTATTTATAGCTTAGATTTTTGTGTGTCACATTTTTAAACAAAGGGGAGAGGGGAGCTGTGCTGCACGTTCAGTGTTTGAGTGGGCACCAGAAAGGTGTGTCATTCCAGGGAAAAAAAAAAACAAGACCAAATTATAAAAACAACATTGTATTTTGCTGTGTTCCTGACTTCTCCCTCTACTACTAAAGCTGAAATTCCGTGTTGTGGTGCAGGTTTTTCAGAGCAACACACACACAGAGTGCTGAGAAACCCTCCCGAAACCTTCACGGCAGCTCTGAGAATAAGGAATTAGAAAATGTGACATTTGACAGGCAGCGGATAACAAGGTGCAAAAACTGCAAAGTTCCTGTAGGTAGAAAGAAAGCAAAGCAATGTAGTGGAAGAAAAAATTCCTGACAGCTCTGACACACGGGACCTATTTTTCTCCTCCATGCACATGTAGTTCTCCTACGAGTATAATGAGAGTTGTGCACATATGGTGAGGAGGAAAGGTTACTCCACACAGCCAACTGCCCAGCCAACCCCCCCCCTCGGAAAATATTATGTCTGAGAAAGCATAAAGATGTTTTTGGTAGCTTTTTGAAGCAACTAACCTTTTTGGGAAAGGCTTTAGGTCATTCGAAGTAGAAGCAGGGAAAGGCAAATGTTTATAATGTCTCGGTGAATGTCTAATGCCTAAAATCAATCACTTGTCTACCCAAAAGATAACTCCTCTGATTCCAGTCCCCAAAGTAACAGCTACATCAATCCAACAGAAAGCAAGGATAAGAGGATTGATTGCAAAAATCGAGATTTCAGTGATTAAAAAATATTCTTGAATAGCTGAATTACTCAAATGCCTCCATTTAATGTCATCAATGTATTACTCGGGGAACGGAGATAAAAATTTCTTGTTGCTCCAAAGCAGTAATAGGAGCTTCTAAGGAGAGTAACTGAAGCACAAAAGCAGATTAGCTGTGACTGAAATACTCACACCTAAAATTGCACGGAGATTCAGGTGTTACTCCAGCCATGACAAACACATTTTTGGCTGACAAACCAGGGCAGCCACTGTGGCTCTGCAATTCCAGCTCTTCTCTTTTATCCCGGTGGCAGCTATGGGGTTAAACTTGTAAATGATGAGATGCTGGTAGCTGGTGAACGTGAGTATCTGCATTTTAGACATACCTTTTCCACCTGAATGATGAAAAAAGCCCCTTTTCCTTCCTCTGCAGAGCAGAGCAGGTCCCTCAGCACTACACAGTTTACACCCCGGGAATCCAAAACGACTTCAGCCACCAAATTGCCACTAAGAACACACTTTCCCCTGGGAAATTTCCTGGGACTATTTTCAGTGCTGGCTTTCAGGGCTTTAAGTTTGTTGGGTTTTTTAAACCCACCTGTATTACAGCACTTAGAGGTTCCACAAGCCCAATCTCCTCCTGGGTGCAGCGGAGGTGAACTTTTGCAGGGGTAGAACACAAAGCAAGCCCAGGCTCCCTGCAGAGCCCCACTGCACCTGGAAACCGTGTCTGGGAGAGGAACTGGCTTTTCATCTCCATTGCTGGAGAGCCAAAAACGCTCCTTGAACAACCCCCTCTCAGAAACCCTCGGCACCTGCACACGCACCACAGGGTAGCTCCAAGGAGATGCTCCCCAAGCTACCTGAGGCCCAGCAGGATTTCCATCCCCACTTTTCAATGAACCACAGGCTGAATGTGAAAAAGGCTCCTGGCTGGTGGAAGATCAGCATCCAATGCTAAGCCAGCGTGCTGAAAGCTCAGCTCAGCAGCAGTTCAGCTTAACTGACCTCGACACGCTGCTCCATCAAGGGAAAAACAAGACCTGCTCAAAGCAGGACACCTCATGTTCAAATCTTAATTCTTACAAATCTTTGGCAGAGACTGCAGAGATGGCAACACCTCCCACCCAGTGGCCACAGAAGAACAAAACCCATTTTCCAGATAAATGGTTACATGAAATAGAGCTGAGGTTGATTAATTGTCATTTCTGTTTATTTTAAAGATGTCAGAGCCTGAAGTCTCCATGCAGCATTCTAAGTTATAAGATGCAACTTTTACATTCATTAAAAAGGCTATAATGCCATCCTCTTTAAAGAACTATACTTATATTCACACATTTTTTAAGTTAATTCTTAGGAACATTTGTCAGCTTAAATGGAATTTCATCCTTAACAAATAATTCTTCCCAAATGAGGGTAAAAAAAAATCACCAAGGGAAAAAACCACTCTGTGATGAGCAACACAATCTAGATAATTGCCTCCTTGCCAAGAACGTGTGAGTTTAGTTTATAAAGTTCTTTAAAATCTGAAGCAAATTCATTCTTAAAGCAATTATTAAAATGCAAACTAAATAAACATTAACTTCACCATTCCCTACACACCCTCTCTGCAGAGTTTTCCCATAAAATAGCTTGATTTTCTCGCTGGAAATTACAGCAAAGCAGACAAAGAGGTTTCACTGTCCCCAGCCCAGAGGCAACAAGCCACGGTGTGAAAGGGTGTGAAAAGAAAGGGAAGGAGCAAAACTATGGTAAAAGCTACTTAGAACTGTAGTTCTCTAAAGATTTTTCTTCAGAATCATCCTTGGCCGTTCTGGACTTTAGTGCTGAACCAGGCTCATGAACCCTCAAGGCTGTTTTGAAAAGCCTGCAATAAACCCCAAGCTGTTTAATATTCTGCCTGTGTGAGGTGGGTGGGCAGAGCTCACGTTGGCACAGCACAGGAGATGTCAGGATGGGCTCCAGGAGTGAAGGACCTCAACTCCCGCCACCACTGCCTTTCCACACGTGGCTGACTCTGCCTGCAGAGCCCTAAAGTCTAGAATATTTTCCAAATGGATTCATCTTCCCAGTCCAGATCATTCCTTGGAAGAGCTGGTGTGAGGGGAAGGGGATGAACAGCCTCAGCATCCTGGTCCTTCAGTGGGCAGGTGAACATGAGCTCACCCAAACCCAGTCTGGAACGGCACATGGACGGACTCCTAACAACACACACACAAGTATTTACACAGGCACACCCCGTCCCAGGCTTAAAATCCTCTTTAAACCACTTTCAGAATTCCTCCCCTGTGATTAAATGATTGGATTTCTAAATATTAGTAAATTAAAACTCATAAGGATGTAATAAACTGAGCTGATCTAAGGATATAAACAAGGTGGTCTGTTTTTAATCCTGCACCGTGGCTGTTGTAAGGAAATGGGAGTGAGCACCCAGCTCTCATCTGAAATTCAGTCCTGTTCCAGCGAGCACCCAGTGAAGCAAAACCACAGCAGTCTCCATGACAAATACTCTGATGCATCTTTTATGCATTACAATACTATCTCTCACACAGAAAATGAACTTTATAAATGAGTTGGAGCGCAGATGAAGGAACTTTCTCTTCTGAAGTTGATAATTAATGTTGTGAATTTGAAGCCACGCACTTCATTCGGTATGGAGCTACCTATGATTTAAGGGTTTGCTGCAATCTGTCCCTCCCAGCAGCCTCAAAAACACACACTAAGATTTTTCAAATTAACCATTCAAAATACTCAGAGTCAGTGCAGAGATCCTGGCTCTTATGACAAGTACAGACTAATATATAATCCATAATATCCTGTATAATATAACAGTCAAAACTGCTATATTACTGGAAAATGAGAAAATGTTACCATATGTGAAGATGAGCACTTCTATAAATTAAAAATAGAAAAATAAAGTCCTGCAAGCAATATACGCCAGTGTGGTCTAAATATAACTTTGCAAGTGTCAGGCAGGATCCCTGTTAACTTGAATTAAAAGCTGACACCACCCAACAGCCCAGATAATTGCCCACAGCACCGTGCCTCGCTCACATTCCCCCTCATCCTGCGCTCCTCGAGCACACATTCCCTGTGCTTCCAGGTCCCCAGCCCTGCTGGAAGTGTGGGATGCAGGCACCAGCCATGCAAGGCAACAGGTTTTGGGATTCCAACCCAGCCAGCTCATGATTTTCATTCTTGGAGGTTTAAATCAACGAGAGATATCAAAGCACACACCTGAAAGGCTGGTTTGCTCAGACACCCGTCGGTGAGGCCACAAAAGGAGCAAGGGTTGCCAAAGGAAAATACACAGGAATGGATTCAACATTTCACATTGCTGGAGGAGAATATTCCTGAACCCATCCCAACATTGGTGCCTGCCCTGCTGCAAGCTCAGCAAGGATGAGAGAGGACAAATTCAGAGTGCTGGATGCTGCAGCTTCCCCCAGCACAGGCTCTGTGGGATCACAGGCAAGAGGAAAGCAAAGCTCATCTGCAAACTACAGCTCTGCCACACTCACTGTATACATGAAAAAAAGCACTTCTAAAATTATTTATAAATAAATTTAATACTTAAAAAGAAAAAAAAACAACAAACCTTCATATGAATTTTCTGAGTATGTGTTGTGTCAGCTTCTCCTGCCCAGGTAACAACTTCTATTTATTGCTGGAACAATAAAGTCACAATATCTGTTTCAGCATCTGGAGGGTTTCCCACAGCACAGGATGAAAGCACTAAAATTAGGCTTTCCCTGAACCAGCAAGTGATAATTTCATAAAAATAATCTTGAAATATACGTTTAGTTTTAAAATGCATTGAAAACACCCGACATGAAATACTCAGCAGAGCATTTCTGGCAGTGTGTGTGGGAGGCACTTGGGTATTTTAATGCAAACAGGGATCCCACTGCTGGAAGCGCTGACTTTTCCCACTCTGGATTTGGGAACTGGGATCCAACTTTGTTCTCTCAGTTTGATACAAGCTCCAGCCCCGACCCAGCCTGTGCAAGCACAACGTGCACCCCTCAGCTCCAGAGGGCAAGAGGTGCTTGGGCACCTCCACAAACCTCTGCAAACCCACAGAGCAGGGAAGAGGAAAAAACACACCCTAGCAGCGTGCAACAGTTATTTAACCAAGATTTCCAAACTATTCAGGAAATCATTTCTCCCTCCACCACACTCCACAACCTAGGCTGTGATCCTAAGTTATTCTGACAGAATCCTTTTAAAGTTCTCCACAGCAGAAAACGGGGGAAGCCAGCGAGCTCTACACGCAGGAACTGCAGGATCTGGGCCGGCAGCTTTTTGTCTTTGTGGTTTGCTGCTGTAATTCCAAAACCACACACCCGAGCCTCAGCCCACTATTAGAAATGTGACTTCGGAATAAATTAAGAACACTCGTGGGAAGGGGAACCGAACTTTCATGTGGCTTCCTGGAGGCTGTTCTGGCACTGGAGAAAAATCAGACACCGCACAGTAGTGGATTGGTAATAAACTAACCTGGAGTGGGATTTCCAGCCACTGTCAGGGCCACGGTGCCGTGGACAGAAAACACATGGAGGGTGAAATCACGGCCCTGTGTCGTTCCACAGCGCAAAGGGAATTCTTCACAGTGGGCACAAATACACACAAACACGCAGATGTGTGTCCGTGTCACTGGGAAGGAAAGCTGCAAGAGCATTGGAGCGGGCCTTTCATTTGCATCTTTCTCCCTGTTATTATTTACTGCACTAAAGAAAACTGTTTATTTTACAGGGCCCCGTATTCCCTAAAATAAATGTATCGTTATTCCAATAAGAAACGCAGAGCTTATGCACAAAGCAAATCGTAAATCTGTGAGACAAAGCAGAACCGTTCAGGTTTGTAAAACCAGAAAGCCCTTGGTGTTTACCAGGCATAAAAATACAGGCACCACAAAACGCTTTTTTGTAACTGAAGGGTCTATTTCTAGCAATTACCACGCCATTTTCTCAAGTTTTCCATCTCCTTGGACAAGCAATGATTTAATTCATGTTTTAATTATGTTACAGAGAGATTATTATTCTGTAACAGATAAATAGCATTAAGTCAGTTAGAAGTTATTTCAGGCATTACAAAATTACTGAGACTCCCTGCTAACATGGTGCCTTTCTTTTCCAACATTTCCCTGTTCCCCACTAATGTAAGAAAGACCTATACAATCAAATGGAAAACACAGTATACGCTTCTCAACGGGAAACCAAAATTGGCTATGCACCAAGCACATCAGTATTCAGAGATTTAAAATAAAAAAATGGAAAAAAATCAAATTAAGTTGACTGTCTCCTCGCACTTTTGATTACTCCAATTATAAAATCAAAGCCATTCCCATGTTTGCAGCAGTGCCAGTGGGTGGATGAATTAAATATGCTTTCACTATGAGATGTCTCCTTTTGAGGTTTGCTGCCCTCCTGTTTTCTAGTAGCACATAACAATATTCATATTTAGCTCTGCAGGATCAATCCTACTCCTGTTAAAGGCAGCATAAATCTACCACGGGTTTCTGTCCAAGCAGACCTTGGCTAAAGCAAATATGAATATAATGAACTCACCACCCCATGCAAGAGAACAGAGCACCGCACAAGGCATAAACTTCAAACATCAAAAAATCAATCATTTCCTCAGACCTTCCACGCGATATAATCAGATATATACCTTAATTATTTAATTAAAAGCTTACTTTGCTAATTAAAGCAATTTCTTTTCTTATCTCCCTCCCTGAATCAACTCCAAAGAGCACGTGAAAGCTCAGACATGCTGCCATTCACAGGATCCAAAAGTCAGGGCTAGAATTTACCTAGTTTCTAAAATATTATCCTATTTGTTGGCAGAAAGCTGTTCCAGGCATGGAGGCAATTAGTTCAGATAGCCCACTGCAGAAAGGCCGGAGAATCCCTCAGGATTTCCAGGGAGAGACGGGAACGTTCAGGGCATGTTGTTCGATGCGATCCCCCCTCCCAACCAAACACAGATGTCCGATTAAAAGGCCAATTAAAGGAACATTAACCTTTAACCAAAAATATAACAGTAGTTTAAATTAGTCAGGAAAGTCAGAGCAGAATGTTATTTCAAACTCCTTTTCCTCTGCAGACTTCTTTAAAGTGTTATCCATTCATTTTTGTTTTATGAGGGCAACACTACCCATAAAACTAACATTTTTGAGGTTAACACATGGCTAACTTGGAGAAACAATGTTTGCACAGGAATGTAAAAAAAAAAAAAAAAGGAAAAAAAAATCAGAAAGCCAGACTGCACCACGTATCTGCGAGATACATTTTACACCCTTTGAAAGTTAAGGGGGGAATGCAGTTTTAAAGCAGGATTCGCTTCTGATTGGAGTAAATTTATCAGCAAAGTACACTCATGTTCACATAGCAGAGTTTGCCACACATTTCTAACACTCAATCCCATAATATTAAACTTTAACTTGATAAAATTTAATAAAAGTTATACTGAAAATTTAATAAAAGTTATACTGAAAATTTAATAAAAGTTATACTGAAGTTTAACGAGAAGGCGGTTCAACAATTTACCGCGGCGGGTGACTGAAGGACGTATTGCACGAAGTAAACTTGGGGCAACACCTCAAATGGGCACGGAACAGCAAAACACACTGAAATTGCTTAAAATTAAAAGATCAGAGGGATGAGAGACGCGCAAAATACGTGGAGCAGGAAACGCCGCCCCGCCACGAACCAACAGTTCTGGCACCACTGATTACCCGCAGTGCCCGCCACTGGCATTTTCCTAATTGACACCGAATTAGCATTTACTGCCCCTTCAATGGGGGCTTGTCTGCCAGCTTGAGGTGTAACCAACAAGATTTAGGGAGCTCCAGGCTGGGCACACCCTGCCCCGCGCCCCGGCCCCCGTGCCCCCAAAACAATGCGGGAATTCTGCGGCGGCCCCGCGCTGGGACAGCCGGCTTAACGTGATTAGTGCTGCTGTCTGCCCGGCCGCAGTGCTGACGGCGCGCCCAGCGCTGAAAAGCACAGGCCATGTCTTCTGCTACCCAGAACATTCGAGCTGAAGTCTTCTCAGAGGGCAGAGAGAACAAAGATGAAATCTTTTCACAAGGGGCATAAAAGAAATGCCAGCACTCTCGTACAGGCTCCCGTACAGCGCAGCTCTGCCTTGTTTGCTGCTCAGTTGGCTTCTTTTTTTTTTAACTATTACCAGCCACTAAAACTATTTTCCTGTAATTTTTTAAAGCAAAATTATCTCATGGTTTTGGTCTCTCTGACTCTGCCTAAGTGTGCCATCTAATATATTTTCTCTAGCTTCCCGAGTTAAGTTTTCTTAAAAGTAGTTTTAATAACGCCAGCCAACATTTGTTTTCTAGACTCTATTAGCAGAAAAAAGAATGACTCATAAAATGAATGGCTTGGAGATATTTACTTTAAGTAAAAGGCTACAAAAGACGTATAAAAACTGCCTTGAAAATTATTTTATCAGTATTTTTGTATTTAATGGTGTACTTACTACCATGGCTATTTTAAATATCTGCCAAAGGAACTTTTTATTTGTATGCATTTGCTTGAAACTAATTGCTGAGGAGACTCTGAAGATGAAGCTAAATGTTAATTAAGGTTAGCTTTCCAGAAAACAAATTCTACAAATGTCTCAGGAGTAAATTTATCCTCTGATTCTCGAAGCTGTGATCTGCAGAAATGTAGGCCACTGGCACCGCCGATGAACTTGAAATTAAACTTCAAAGGGAAAACCTGACATTGCCAATTGTTTTAATAAAAGGAAAGGAAAAGACAGCTTCAGAAGTTAGTTTTATTAATTGTGGGCAGGGTCCTTGAACAGCTCCCTGGCCCTGGTGCTGTGGTACAAGATAAATCTGCGGCGCTGGGCCCCGCGCTGACAAGATCCACCGTGAGTACGTTGGTTTTGGGAGGACCACCCAGACACACAGCCCCATGGAATACCTCTCCCCCAGCACCACCAGCTAACAGGGGATATACAGGCCAAACATAGTGCCTGAAAAATCAAATCCTTGCCAGCAATTTCAAGCAGAAATCCACCTTTTACAAGAAGACAAACCAAAGCCACTTACTGCTCAGGAGATGCTCAGTGCTGTCCGATGCTCACTCTACTCCGGTCCACCAGCAAATCTGTTTCTGTCCCAGTTCAACGTGGCCTTTGGCAAAACTAATACTCCAGAAGGAGAAAGCAACTTGCCTTTTACACACATAAAAACATTTCCATGCCTTGGACAGCAGAGAAGCTGTTTTCTAGTTGCTACGCTCTTCCACTGCAGGAAGAGCCCGTACGGGGAGCGTTCCCATCTTCTGGGATGTTTATGCTTTGCTTTCACTGCATCTGCTTTAAAATATCACAAACTCGGTGTTGAAAGCAGTGGACCAGACCAGCTCTCTCTGCATTCAAGCCTTGGCTGTGTTTCTCACACAGGCTGATGCTGAAGTGTCTTTAACAGCTCTCCCGTCCCAGGAACACCCTGGTCTCTGTCCGTTCTCCTCAGGGCACCGCTCACAACCCAAACTAACTCCTACATAACAGCAGAAAAGTTGAAGCAAATCACTGTGCACTTCCAGTACCTGCAGCTGTTACTCTGGAGCACAAAGATTAACATTTCAGCAACCAAGTCCTCCCTCCATCCCACTGCTGCGTCCTGCAGGACGCTGAGCCACAAAGGCACCGAGGGGAGAGCAGGAGAAAAACAGCCATGGACCCATATGGTTTGACTTAACATGAACTGATTAAAGGTATTTTGACTGGTTCTACAGCTAAATTACGTGCACCTGTTCCACACATTAGTAGCACCTACATCCTACTGCAAACACAAGGACACGGATCTGTGGATGTAAGACTCAAGAAGATTACATTTCACATGTTTAGCACTGGAACAGAGTAGATTTATTTATCAATTTCACAGTTTCCTTGAAATAAACCATTTACATTAAAATAATTCCACCTAACATGCCATAAAAAATAACATTTAAATACTCTAATTTATAACTTTTTATATAAATTGTTCTGTTAATTTTATGACCTGTGCAAAAATAATTCATCAGCATCCAGTTTGCGTTATGAATTTTCAGGGCCAAACCATGTGAATCATGAGAGAAAACGTTCCTGCCTTTCTAATAGCTTTAATTTCAGTAATTAACCACAACAAATAAAGCCAGTCCATCTAACATGCCTAAACTTTTTTGATGCTTTCATTAATTTTGCTCTGTCAGCTGGTCACCAACAGATATGGTATTTTTCTACCTGTCTGTTGGTTCACACACTAGTCTGACACTGATTCAGCTCCAGTTTTGGGCCTGTTTGGGGCAAATAAAGAGATAAAAGGGTACTGTGAACACAAATATGGTGAACAATATATTGGGGGCACATCAGTACAGGTAGCTAGGACACGTTTCTAAAATTCTCTTTGCCTCCAGGTTACTACAGAATAGCAGACAGAAAAAAAAAATCAAAAACATTTGATTGGAACAAATTATACAGTTTGGGGGGAAGAAAAAAAAGGGACAAGTTTCTGAGCACACCAGTGATCCTTCAGATCTGAAACAGATGCAACTGCTCAGCAGATCCGGGCAGGGGAGGAGGCACTTTCTCTTTGAGCCTCATGGAAAAGTCAACACATGGGTGAGAAAGATGGGGCGAGTGCAGCAACACTCTGGAAGGCAGCTGAAAACACGTGCATTTCCTGCAGCAAAGAAAAACCATCCTGGAATGGGCACTGAGGACAAAGAAAAACACTGCAGTGACTTGGGAGAAAGCTTGATTTCACAAGCAGAACCCATCCTTGGAGCCAGCCTCATGGAGCACATTTTGGATTCCTCATGTGATGGGTTAACCTTGAAATAGGGATAGATGACTCTATGGAAGACTCAGTCACTATTCAGAAATTATCTTAACAAGAAAAGAAAATAAAAACAAAAGCTAGAGGCACCATACCAGAGATAGTTGATTGCTGTGATTGATTGCTGTCCCAAGAGGTCTGATTAAAGTTTAATTATCTTAAGGACTTGATTAATCAGATTTGCTGTTCTCCATTGCACTCAGTGAGAGTACGTGTGTAGGTAGGGACGTGCCTGCTGAGGGAGGGATGCTGCCCTGCACACACACTGCCACTGAACAAACCCCTTCTGTTCCCTCCTGTATCCCTGTCTCCACCCTCAAGGATTGTTGTTGGAGTCCTCCTTTCCCAAAGAGAAGTTCATAAACCAAGTAAAGACAATCACAGGGATGGAACAGGTTCCATATAGTAGAACCACGATGGAACAGCTCTCCTCAGCCTGGAAAAGGGCAAGAGAGGAAGAATATGAAAAATGTCATAAATTACACAGGGAATCAACAGGGAGATGAGGGGTCATTGCCTCTCCCAGTGCTAAAAAGTGGAACTGGATAAATCTGTGGAGGAAAGTTTTCACAGATACAAAGACACCATCATTGTTTCAAGGAGTCCCTGACACAAAACCTGCCGGAAAGCCTTCTGAAAACACATCCTCTCATGTCTGTGATATCTTAAGGTTAAGAATCTACTACCATATAACTTTGTTACTGATTTTCACCTTCCAAAGGAAAGCAGCCTTTTCCATCTCCACTGCAAACAAGTGTGGCAGGGAAAGCTCAGGGGATGATGAAAAGAAGAAGGAGCCTCAAGAGTGCAGAAGGGGGAAGAGCTGGTGGCTCTGACCAGACTTGCCCAGGAGTGCCCACCATCCCTGCAGGTACCCTGGGGACTGGTGGGTGCTGCCCAGTCAGAGAAGAAAGTCTCAACTCCTGGGACCTCCCATATCCAGAATCCTCCTCCCAGTGCTGCCAACAGGGCCAGGAAGAGACTAATGAGGAGACCCGATGAGTCTGAGACAGGATTGCAGGGCATCCATGATTCCTGCTGGAGAGAGAATCCTTGATCAGACAGCCCTTTGGCCTGATCTGGCATGGGAGAAACTAAGAAAACAGAGCTTGCTTTCAATTTAAAACAAGAAGGGAAGGCTTTTTGCAGTTACCTATAGAAGTGCTGTTTATGCTCAGCACTGAAAAGCTGAGCTTTCCCAAATTTTTCCTGGAGAACATTGAGCAAACCAACCCCACCATTCCCCATGTCCCACCTGTGAAAATGACAGATCTCCAGCTTCAGGGATGCTCTGTGGACTCAGGATTTAATGCTAGTGGCATCTGAAGCCATAAAAAGAGACTTATGGATAGTTATTGGAGCACTCTGCATCCTGCCATTCTGAACAACTCAGCAGCCTGGGATCTGTGTGCTGCCCTCAAATGGAAAAACCTGTTCATAAATAAGTCAGAACCCATCACAATTAAGCTACTTTCTGTATTGAAGATCATAATCGAAATCAAAGAGATGATTTACTCTGAAGATTTCAAGTGACATCTGCTGAAATAAAAATATAGTTTGGAAAAAGATTGTAAAAAGATGACTACGTTATTACCAATAACTTTTACATCTGTCATTAATTTTCACTTGGTTTTATCTGCTCTCCTAGTCTGCATCCAATTTCACATTGACTTGTGTTTTATTACAATCCCAATGCGGATCCCATCAACTGAAAAGACTAATAATTGCCTATGAAATGCCTATGAAATGCAGCAAATAGCACGGATATTGTTTCCCTTTCCTTAGCCAAGCACAGGGGCTTGAAGCAACTGGCACAAAGGACCATCAACAGGCTTGAAACTGCCTCTTTCCAGAATGTAAAGTGGCTACAAAAACATCTGTACAGAGCAGAACGTTTCCCCCCGAAGCTGGAAAGAGTTAACCAAGTTACAGTGCTTGGGTTTGGGAACGTTCTCTGCGTATCCCAGACAAACTTCCCCCACTGACCATAATTTAAGGCAACTTTTTAAAGAGCCCTTCAAAGCTCAGCTCTACAGAAAACTGCTCAGGCCTGTAACAGAATCTCTCTTGCCTTCCTCCCCTGGAAACACACCGAGCTCAAAAGGATACGTTTAACACCCAAGGGTCCTACCTGTCTTTAAGGAATTTTTATAAAGTAGATGGTTACCTCGGGCTATTTAAGTACTTTGTAGTAAGACATCAATGGCATGTATGGAGATATTCCTTTGATCATTACACCAGTGGAAAAAAAAAAATAAGAAAACAACCCCTAAATCTTCCACATATAAATTTACGCTTGGAACTCAGCGACGTAAGAATCATCATCCTACAAAACCACAAATAGTATCCAATTTAGTCTCTGTGTTCTCACTCATGTGATAGCCTTTGATATTCCCCAGGATGAAAAATGAATACATTTTACTACAAAGATGATTTGTGAACAAAGCCCTTTTTATTTTGGTTTCCTATTGAAGAACAAGAAATCTAAAGTTAAAGGGGGAAATCAATAGCTGGGCTAATTATTAACCAAAACCAACGATAAATGAATGATATTCAGATCTTCTCTTTTGTAATTTCTAGCAGCACATTTAGAACTTTTTTTTTTATTATTATTCTGTTTCCCAGTTCAAATTTCAAATTATCATTAATATGAGACAGAATTTAAACTGTTTTCACTTTCATTGCCTGCACTGAAAATACAGAACCCTCTTGCTTTGGCTGTATAATGAAAAGCCTCAACAAATAAAAAGTTACACAAGCTTTATTTTAAGGGCTGCTCTTGAAGAGGAGAGGAGGATGTGAACATCTGCGAAAAACAAGTGCAGAAAGAAGACTAAGATATGTAGATAAATCATTAGTTATATTAAGATATGAAACAGGCACCCAAAGAATGGCATAAAATGTAAATGAACTTTGGGATCTGGTCTCTTAATTTGACAGCTGTTTGACAACTGCAAAATGGAAAACTGACCTCAGACAACTGTGTATAAATGAGACTATTAAGCAGAAGAATTTCACATGGAATGATACAATATACAAGGCAGTAACTCCTCACATGGGAATAGATAAATGCAGACTGGAATTTTTATTGTCTTTGAAGGTGGTGATGTTAAAAAGACTTGAATTTCACAAAGAGGAGCTCTATGCTACATTATCACAATTACTGCCACTTTCTGAGACTGTCGCCTGCACAACTCCCAGGCACTGGAAAAAACATACCCAGGGCTTTGTATCCAACACACCCTCAGTGTCTGGAGACACAGAAGAAAAGGTCTTCTGCACCGGAGCTGCAAATCTGAAGCCAGCAAAAGTCATGGGATACCTTCTTTGAGGGCGTTCTTTGGAAGTCAGGGGTAGTCACAATTGCACATGGAATCTGCATCACCAGAGCAGCACCGGAACAGACACTGATCTGTGGAGAGAGTGGCTGAAGGGAATATCCTGCAATTTTGGCCCCTGTGGAGAGATCTTCTGGGAAAAAGTGGCAAGGCAGGAAGGGGGGACCTTCTACCGTGAATGCCTGAAGCACAGCTTAAATCTGATCCTCTCAGCAGTAACAGAGAATTAAACACAAGACAGGGAGAAAGCCTAGTTTTGGATGTAACCAGCCATTCCTACTCATTGTTCTGCTCTAGATCCCACCGAAAAGGGCAGATCTTTCAAGAGCATCCCCAAACACTACTTCTTCACATTCTCCAGCAACGCAAAGAGCCATTTGTGATAAATATGTTTCATTCCAAAGCATTTAAGCTCTTGGCTCTTCCTTTTATTTCTCTCTTTGGGACTAATACTTAAAATCAGTTTTTCCTACCTCTCTTTTTAACCACAAAAAACCCCACAGAAGTCGCACAACCTGCAACAGAAGAGACAAGAAAACCACCCAAGCACTTGCAGCAAAATTCAGACTTGAAAAGAAAGGTTACAGCTCTCCAAGCACAAAAGGTTACAGTGACAGCAGCCAAAGCAAAGCAGCTTTGGGGAGTCAAGTGAATCCAAAACCTGGACTTTTGGGTTTAAAAAAAGCAAATAGAACATCCTGAGTTGGAAGGGCCCCACAAGGATCATCAGTCCAACTCCTGGCCCTGCACAGGACATCCCAACAATCCCATCCTGTCCCTGAGAGCTATGTCCAAACATTCCTTGAGCTCTGTCAGGCTCATAGTCATGACCACTGCCCTGGGCAGCCTGTCCAGTGCCTGACCACCGACTTTTCTTCATTTCTAATTTGCCTTTTGCTAAAAGCTCTCATTCTTGTTTTCAAGAGACATTAAATAACCATCTCCTAAATGTCTTCTCCCTGGCAGTTGTGTTTTTACAGACCTTCATCACACTCTGCCTCACTGTCACCTACTTAAGGCTATTCTAATTATGGCATTGTATTAATACCACTGATCATTCTTACACAATCCCAGCACAAAAATAGCTCTCAGAGTCCAAGAAGACTAGTCCTAGATATGACCAGAGCTGTGGAACCACATCTGCACAACGACTTGAAGAAAGTTTGTGCTTCACAGGTTATCCATTTTCTCTGAGTCTCGCAGTAATTCTAATAAAATACTTTAACTCTCCCTACAAAACTTGCACCGCTCATGAGCCTCTGCATCACCTCTTGGCCCCACTTCAAAGGAAACTTCAGAAACATCCAGATCAGGAGGGAGTTGAAGTCAACCGTCATCTTACAGGGGAGGCACGAATGATTTCCACCAGGAGCGGTCCTCACCCCGAAGACTTTAATCAAGGATGAGGAATGTGCACTCAACACACAGATCGGAGTTCAGCATCTCCCCGTTACAGCTGGAGCTCTGCCAGCTGACACTCTGCATTTGTCCCTTCCAGACATGGCTCTGCTACTTATCCTCAAACCAACAAGGACTTTCCTTGGTGTGAGGAAAACTCAGCTGAGCACAAGGAGCTCCCACTGCTGGGAATCATCCAAGAAGGACGGTAGGAAGACTTTGGGAATCCAGCTGTAACCAGCACAGGCAGCAAGGGAGACACAGCAGAGCCCTCCCTTCACTTCCCTTCCCTTTATTCTCTATTCCCAATCCTGGCTGCCTAAGGCATTTCAGACATACACTTTTATAATGGATGCCCTTCAAAGATAATATTTTGCTTTTAATGCCCTTTAATAAACACAAGGCATTCTAAGTCTTAATGCAGCTTGTAAAAGGTTATTATTTTAAAAAGTATCTGATTTCAGAACATAAAAATGAGTTTGAAGCTGAACTATCCAGCCTGCTCTCAAATGCCAGCACCTTTATGGTACTCTCTGAAGTTACAAGGGATTGTCATGTCTCTGTTAGGAGCATCAACATAAATCTTGACTGTAATAAGAAAGAAGTCTTAAAAGGAGAATTATAGGGACAGATTTTCATCTCCTAGAAGTCTGGTTTACTTCAAAAATTTACATAATCTATACAGATCCAGGCAGAGTTAGCCTTTAGTGACCCGAGAATACCAAACCTCAGAGATTTGCAGACACGTTTGGTTTGAAGTCAGAGCTTATATTATTAAGCTGCTATAACTCTTACATCTCCATCCACGTGTCCCATTTTATTTCTTGTCTTAGTTTAATGATACTTCCAACATGTCTTGTGCTTTTTAATCTGGATGATGCACCTAATGATTTGAGTATTGAAAACTAACCTCCTCCTTCGGTTTCCATGCAGATCCCATAAAAGCCAGAAGAAATGGATTACTGCCCAGAGCTGTGGTTTACTCGTTCATTAAACAGCTTATGCTTAGAATCCTCTTAAAAAGTCACTTAGTGGTAAATGGCTATTCGACACTACAAATAAAAATTGTCTAAAAAGAATTTACTACAGCTTTCTATTCATACCACTCTTATAATCCCACTGGGGATACTGCTGAATTTTTTGGTGTAATTTGGACGGCCATTTCCCACCAGAATCCAAGAAACTGTGGAGCAATGTATGCACATACAATCTACACCTTCCCAAGGAATGTGTCAGATGCCCACGTACTTAAGGCATGATGAATTTTCAAACAAAAAAAAAAAATCCAGCAGTCAGCAACTGTGGGTAAAGGGATCTTTTCAGGACAACTGACAAATGCCCCAAGAGTTGGCAACGAGGATGTTGCACATGCCACATGTGCTCATCCTGCCATAAATTAGGCAGATCACGAATTGGAAACCCCTTGCACGGCATTTCCAAGAATCAACACACCTTGCTAGTGCCCGGAGCAACATCCACCCCAATCCGTGAGCAGCAATACAGGGAAAAATTAAGAAGCATTCTATGAGTAAGAATATTAATCAGCATAAATCAAGCCTCAATGAGCTTCTTGTTTCTTGTGGGATGTGACGCGTGTTGGTTTTCAGCCGGCTCTCGGCTGACGCGACTCGGGAGCTGAACCAACACTCACAGGCTTTGACAAATCTTAATACTTCCTGCAGCACTTCCAAGGTTCAGTTAAGTCACGTCCAGAAAGAAGATGGATGGTCCTTGAGTTTTTACATGCTTAATGCAGCTTGTTTCCATTCAAGACTACATCTCTCACGACAATAACTACCTTCTTTGATTTCCACGCACTAATCAGCTCGGTTTTCAATCTTCTCTCTATGCTCCCCTGAAAAAGCAAAGTGTGTGACTCAGAGAAGTGTTTTGGTTTTTAGAGGCAAACCCACATACTTTCACACTCTGTAACTTCCCAGACTGCAAACACTGCTGGACACACACCATTACCTTCTTACGCTGGAAAAAACACCAGACTCCCAAGACACTCTTGCAATACAGATATTAAATTACAAAATTCTGTGCTACCACCACGGATATGACGAAGGATCCCCTGTTATCTGTATCTGCTGTGACCTGCAGAATCTACTTCAAAGACCTGTTAGAGTGCCTTCAAAAAGTTCATGTTTGAGTGCCAGAGGAGCAGATAACTATTGCATATGACAGGGAGTTTTCCAAACTGGAACCAAAGCCACCCATCAGTGCATCCCTTTTGTCAGAGTGCCTTGTCATGTTCTCCATGACCTGCCACCCTGACAATCCTAGAAGTGCTTTTCCAACAAACTATTTATGGGGTTTGAAGGAAAAATCAAAATAATTATGTCACTATGATATCTGTGCCAAACTACCAGGACAGTGAAATTCTATTTAAAGATAACAGAAAGGGATCCATGAGACAAAGGAAAGAAGAACTGAAATATTGAAGTACTTCTTACTACACTGTCATCAGACTTTCCAGTATTAATTATTGCATGGGCTACAGAGACATTTACCAAATGTGCACCACAGATGCATCTGGTTACACCAGGCTCCTACAGAAACCTAAATAAGTTCCCCCGAGCTTCCTCACATGAAAAGTCCCCAGAAAACAAGAGTTTCACCTCTCCAACCTCACAGTGGCAGCAGGCCCAGCAACTGCACAAGAATGGTCCTTTCCACTTTCAGTGGGAACATCCATACCAACCACTCCTCCACCCTTTCCTAGGAAAAGGTGTGCTAAAGACCCTCCCCATCCCATTCCTTATGACCTCTTCTTCCTTCTCTCTACTGAGCTACAGAGATGATTCTTATGGGACACCTGTTTGCCAGGTCAACCCTTCACAGCTGCAGTTTTTGATAAGCAGAGTGTGTAACAAAGTCAAAGCAGAATAAAACTCTTACAGTACAGCAGTCACACAAAATTCAAGCAAGAGGACTTTTACTCCATTTTACTGCACATAAATCCTTTCCAAAATCAAGACAGAGTAGAATCTGAACTCATGGCAGTTACGTAGTATTTTTTAACAGTGGAAATTTGAAGAGAACCCTAAAATAATTCAAAAGGGAAGGGACTCTAGGAATGCTCTGGGTTTGTGTTTCAGTGAGTTATTCCCCAAAGAAATGCTATCGGTAGAGGGTTTCAGGGAACCAGGAAATCATTTTCCTTCACCCTTGTGAGCTGTACTTCACCACGTTCTTGCTCTTTTTTTGTACAGCCCAGTACACAAGGTCCTGGATTGCTGTTTCTGCAACTGTCAGGAGTCTAACCCAAGGCAATAAACAGGATGAATATGGCACCATTTAAATTACAAAAGGCAAATGACATTTCACTACTTATCTAATAAGGTTAGAATTTAATACTTGCATTGCTGGAGAAATTCTCAGCTATTTGGAAATGTCAAAACACGTATTTAAAGACTGACAAAAAAATATCAAGTAGTTATTTTCACTTTTCCTTCTCTAAGCTTAGAAAGGCAATACCCCTATGGATCAAAAGGCCAGATAAATCTTATTAAGCACTAGGTTTTCCCTTTTGTCTAGTCCTCTCTCCACATTCCATCATTTCAGCCCTTTGAAATTCCTTTGTTCTGCCTGTGATCAGGGCTTCCGGGGGAAATCTGGCATTGGATCTAAAGGGAACCCCACACCACTGAAGTATTCCTGACAATTAATCATTTGGTAAATGACTCCTTTCCCCCCCACCTCGCTTGCCCCCTGGTATTTCCAGGGATCCTGTGAGTGTGGTGCTAAGGGGACCAAACTGTTCCATCCAAATGCATCATTTGAAGGATCTCTCTGTGCACAGAAGGGGTTTCTGCAGTTACCACCCCAAAGCTCCTGTCCATCACACCGGTGTTTCAGGATAGCAACAGGAATTTCCTCTGTCTTCGCTCCCAGCCCGTGTCCATCACCAGTGCCTGCTTGGATGAAAGGACAGTTTCAGCTGGAGAGAAAGAAAACAGAGGAGCACAGGGGTGGTTCCCTTCCTGCAGCCCCCACTCCAAAAATTCCCCTTTACCACCCCCTTTCTGGTGTTCATTTGGGGTATCAGAAAATGTAACCAGGGAGAAAAGGTGAGCACCCACCACCAACTGCCCTGTTAACAATGAGACTGACTTTGAGCAGCCATAGAAAAAATTCCTTTATCAAATCAGGAAGCATGATGAGCCATAAAACAAGGGGCACAACATTAAATATGGGGTTTTTTATCCCCTATTTATGTTTTTGATAGATTTTGATATGAGATGTAATAGAAGAGAAAGAATCAAATCATTTTGATTTAAACTCTCCTAAAATCTGAAGCTTTATGCTAATAATGAGAGCCACAGAGGGAGGTAAAATAGTAAAAAAGGTGTCATTATACTTAATTTCACTGTCTTTGCTGAACATCACACTTTGGTGGCTGGGATCCTTTAGGGCTAAGGGAAGCCATCCACTTTCTTTCCAAGACTCTTCCAGTACCACACTCACACAAGACACACATGAGCAAAGAGAAATTCCTCCAACAATGATCTGCATCAATTTATAACATTTTCCCAAACTCCTTTATCAAGTTTCTGTTGTAGGTCAAAACAAGTTACGCTTCGCAAAGATAATCTCTGCATCTGAAATTTATCGGTCCTTCCCAGGGTGGTTCTTGTTAGTGCTCATCATTTTCACAGCTCATGAGATCCACCCTCCCGAGCCCAGCCATTCCCACTCGGTATCAAGGACTCCACCACACTAACTCGATCCAACTGCTGCAATTATGAATCATCTGCCGGAGCCCTAAGTTACGATCTTCAATGACCGCTAATGAAGGCTGCCTGGCAGTTTAAAATACCAAAGCACATATATCAGCACGCTTTGGAGCCCGGGATAGACTTCCAGCGCTGCACTGCTCTCGTACTTATTATCCACCGTAATTTACATCCCGGGCTGCCTCCAGCACTGCCAGTGCCGCGCCCCGAGTCCGGCACCAGGTTTCAATAACCCCTCCTGACAGTCGTTTGATCGCTGGGGGGGGAGCAGATGAAAGGCCAGGCCGGCTGCTGCAGGCACTGGGCTCAGTCAAAACAAAGGGACTTCAGAGGCAGACAGAGATGCATCAGGTGTGAATCCCAAATGAGCAACCGGGAGTGCGGCTGATTGACGCGCTCCCATTCCCAGCCTGCCCCAGGATCGCTCCACAGGCAGGAGGGGAAAGGTGCTATGAGCCAGGCATGAAATATTTGGATTTGCAAAGCCAAGACTTTGGAAAGTCACTTTAGGCTCTTTCTAAATCACTTTAATCATTCAAGTATCTCTTTTTTTTTAAAATACGCTGGATGGAGCGAATCTTGTGGGTATTTAAAACCAGTTCTCTGTTTCCAGTGCAGCAGTGCAGTTATCTGGGAGGGGAAGGAGCAAGAAAATAATTTTTCAGAGCTTTCAAAAGTGGCTGAGACAGAACTTTGAAGAGATTTTGAAGATTTTGAAGGTAAAAAGCTCCTGCACAGAGTGGAGGTGGGTTAAATGATCTGACAGGGGTCAGCTCCTCCAACTTGGAGCAGAGCATATTAATAAATGTTAAGCATCAGAATAAAAAGTTCCCACTCCATGCCTTCAGACATTCAATAAAACACTTATTTGGTAGGAAAAGTTTAAGCACAGTGAGATAACACCAAAACCACACTTGGTTTGGGTAAATCTAAAAAGAACTGTTCTCTTTTGTGTTGACTTTCTTTACTGGGAATAAAGAGAAGGGGGGCTGAGGGCCTGCCAGGCTCCTGCTACTTTATTTTTCCACTTCTTCAATCTATCACTAACCACCAGTTTCATTAGTTTAACCCTTGGGGTGGTTATTTTTCCCCTATTGCTTTAATCCTTATAACAGAGTTCTTACAAGAGGGGTTTTTGCGGGCAGCAGGTGAGGGGGGGATTGTCCTCCCCTGCCCTGCTCAGGTGAGACCCCACCTGCAGAGCTGCCCCCAACCCTGGGGTCACCAACATCAGAAGGACAATGGAGCTGCTGGAGCAGATCCTGAGGAGACCATGGAGCTGCTCCAAAGGCTGGAGCCCCTCAGCTCTGGAGACAGGCTGGGAGAGCTGGGGGATGTCACCCTGGAGAAGTGAAGGCTCTGGGGAGACCTTACTGAAGCTTTTCAATACTTAAAGAAGACTCAGGAGATGAGAAAAAGCTTTTTTATCAGTGCCTGTTGTGACAGGACAAGGGCTGTCAAAGAGGACAGATTTAGACAAGATATAAGGAAGAAATTTTTTTCAGTGAGGATAATCCAGTGAGTGGATTAGAAACTGGAAGAAAGGCTGCTCTATTTTGACTTTGTTCAGCGTGGTGCTCATCACTGCAGCATCCAAACGACCTTCACAGTTTGTCTTAATATCGAGGATCACACACAGGGTCCATGGGCTGGCAAATAAACTCAGACTCTGAGTTTCACTCCATTATTTTAACACCAAACCCGTCCCTCCCACCCATTACAGCCACATTTCTAAGGGATCACCCCTGTCAAGACAGGATGACATCAAGAGCAAAACGCAGCCATCAGCTCAGCCCCCGAAGGGACAGGGATGTTAACTTACATTTGTTCTCTCCTGCTGGCTCCCATATTTACTGTACTCCTCATTTTCAACTCTCTAACTTCAGCTAAGCCATTCAGCCCAGCCTGCTTCCTTCCCAAGGTACCATCAGTCAAACCCAAGCACATCATTTTATCTCTCGGTTACTAAACTCAAACCATTTTAAACATCCTGCTTTCATCTTTGGAGCTCTCTCCCACTTTTTAACTGTGCTGCAGTTACAGAAGAATGTACTTGACATATAAAACGTGCATGTGATTCCTTTAACATTTTAATGCCGTGTATTGTGTTGTAAACATCTCTTCATGTTTTATCTCCTTCTCCATAAATCAGAGCCGACTATCTTAGAAGTCTCAAAAATGACATGTTTTCTCCCTAATATAAATGTAAGGCTCCACTCCTTGAAACTTGAGTCAGCTCTCAAAAATCATCAAAAACCAGAGCTACGAGAAAGTAAAAGATTATCAACTAACTTAATATAATTTTCCCCTGCTCCATTTCTATGACAGCCTGGATTATGGGAAAAAATAAGTTGCAAAAGTGGTCTTCCCCTATCAGAAAACAGAGGTTTTGCTTATTCTGTTTTGTGACTTGTAAGGAGCAACACTTCTTGTGTATCCATACCAGCACACAACCCTAAAAGAGTCAGGAATATAGACAGCATAAAAGTGATATACTAGGAATAATTATTTGTTCAAGATTATCATGCAGATGAAATCCCAGAACATATTTCCATTTCCTTACCACAACTGCAAATAATAAGGCTGATCCTTTTTAATGAGATTTTCTGGAAGTTTTGGCTAGCTTAGGAATGGTACAGACAAAATGTGTCTCAACCTCTTCCTTGGTAAGTGCATTAAGTGCCTGTTTTGGTTTTTTTTTTAAATTAAACCCCACTGTAAAATACCGCTTATTTTCAAAAGGCAGAACACCAATAAAAAACACCTGTCCGGAATAATTTTAAGTTACTTCGAGGATGGGAAAGAAGAAAGAATGCCATTAGAAAAAGAGGGAAGAAAAGAGAAAAAAAAAAAAAAAAAAGGAGGAGGCAAGCAGTTTTAGCAGGTGGGGCTGAGAAGTGGTGACATGTTGTAGTACAATTCCGAAGGGCCGGAGGACATAACGCGGTGTCGGGTGATGGGGAAGAGCAGCGGCTGTGGGAGCCGCGGCGATGCTGGATGAGGTGCGAGGTACAGCCCTGAAGGATTGTGATAGCCAGGGGTGAGGCAGAGGCAGAACTGCTGCTGGAGGACAGGGCAAACAAAACACTCTCTGCTCCCCGGCACCTTCCCGCGGGAGTTTCCTCCCTCGCAGCCCACAGACCCCACCGCGCTGCACAGGAAAACCCGGGGACCCGCCGATATTTATCCACAGCCCCGGAATTCACAGCATTTTCCTCCGGCCTGGGAGAGTCTGTCCCTCTCAAACTACTGTCTGACATAAATTATTCCAAGATTCTTCTCCTGACATTTTCCTACACAAATGTTTCCAGGAGGACCTTGCTGTACAACAGGCACCACGTTTCCCCCTTTGTATCTTTTTTTGTCCGTATTTTCTGGGGCGTTTTCCAACACAACTTTTTCACCCTCGAGTCACAAAACAGTAAGCCACCAGATTCTTAAAAATCATTACCCAATTTCACAGAATCGCCATCAAAATACATTCTTTCTATTTGCACATTTAGAATTTAGAACCTGTGGGCTGTGAAACTTGTTTGTAAACACACACCTGTGGTTGATAAACATCCAGACTGTACTTCTATAAACAATTAAAAAATACAAAGTTACCAGTTTACATCAGGCTTTTTAATTGCTTTCATGTTAAAGACAGTGAAAGTGGGGTAAGAACCCCCACTTGGGCACATTTTTGTAACTTTCTGGCTCTTGCAGCCAGGAAAAAATAGGTTTAAAGTATGACATACAACCATCTGAAATCAAGGAGAAAGTGATAATTAAAAGATTATTTCAGACCAACTTTACAAAAGAAAAAAAACCACCCCAATGTTTTGGTCTCTGTGCATTACTTAACACAGGCCTGGCTCACTCCCATTAGTTAAGTCAACTTAAATAGCTAATTCAGCTTAATTCACTGGGGGTAAAACCCTCTCAGCTCCCACCAGATTGCTAAAATCAACTGGTAGATAGAGGGGAAAAAAGGATAAAAAAACCCCCAAATCACAGCATTTGAACAGTCAAAAGTTTGTATCAATACTTCCACGAGTGTTATAGAATCTTTATTACATTTTCGCAGGACCAGGCTCCTCACATCCTGCCCTAAATCACGGGCAAGAATCTTACACAGTCGACACTTCACCTTCCCACGACATATTTGGGGACTGTAAATCGTGCACACAGATTTATCAGGGAAACGAGGAGTGGGAAAGATGAGCTGCCCTTAAAGATGTACAGATTTATGGCAATATGGGAAGTGGGAAGACGGTTATCATATAAAAAGGTCCTTAAGGGATGGCAAGGAGCACCGAGGGAAACATGAGTCATGAGCTGCCAGAGAAGTGGATGCGTATGGGGAGCAATGGACAGAGCAAAGTAGCAATAAAGGAAGTTCCAAGTCAAATGTGCTCCTTCCCAAAGGTCGAGACGGATACCCAAGCTTAAAGTATTTATGGAAAATTAAATTCCCAGCCGGTTCAGACGCAGCAACACCGGGAAAGGGACACTCAGCCACTGAAAGGATCCATTGATAAACAAGGTCATAGAGCAGGGCTCTTTCCCTTTGCCTCGTTACCAACTCTGCTCCTTTATTTTCTTTACTTGGAGTAGTTGCCTTGGAGGTCTCTCTACACAGGCAAGTGGCTGAACATGAGCAAATGTGCGAATTTAAAGTGTTCAGCTGAGATTGATAAAGAAACTTTGTGAGGTTGGAGAAACTTGCAGTGAATAAACAGTGAATTACAAGCCCAAGCACAAAGTCACTGCACTCCTGACTTCCCCTTCCTATCCCAACAAGGCTCAGAAGTGTCCAACTGCAAATTACACCACAGGACTCCTGGTCCTCCCAAGTAATTGAGTATTTTAAAAAGTGGCTTCCAAGAGCTTAAAGAATTGCTACTTTTGGGACAAAATATACTGGGCAACACACGGATACTGAAACAAAGAACACCAGTTATTTGTTTGTCAATGTCACCTCTAGGAAAACCTATCAAAATCTCAAGGCAAGTTGCACAGGAAACTCTAAATAAGCAATAACTGGTTCTCTTAGTCCAGTAGTATCCATACCAAAGGTGACAGTAAGTTTGACAGTAAATATTTCAAAGGATAACTCCCAAATGCAGTTTTTAATATTAAAAAGGCAGTAAAGCAAAAAAGGGAAGTAAAAAGTGCACCTCTAAAATTGTATCAAACCCCAAGAAAGCTTCACCTTAGTTATGACAGCTTTTCTACCCAGCCTTTGTGTGAAAAACATGTAATGATAACCAAATGTATTCCTCAGAAAATAGTGTGACTTACTTAAAATTATTTTTAAGGCTACCTAGGTGTTTTCAAGTTAGGCAAGCTACATAAATATTTCCAAGCAAGTAAAAACCACGCAGCATCCTTCCAATTTTGCAGAGAAAACAGACACAAAGTTAGCTGCCTGCCCCAGTTTTAAGCTCAGTGAAAACAAACAGTAAAACCTGCAAAAACAATAAACAGGACTTATTTCAGGCTGAGTAAGATGTGTGCTGATGGGTGCAAGCCCAGAAATCACACTGAGTACCTACAACTGAGGTGTTCCAAGGTGTAAACATCAGAGCCCAAATCAACCAAGGTGAGTCGACCAGGAAACCTCCATTATTGGGGTCCCAGGACTCACAAGTGATTGCTGAAAACATGAAGTCCCATAAAGGTGGCACTGCTGCTGCTCCTTCTTTTTCCAGGCCATATTTACAACCGAGAGTGACTGTGGCTACTACGCTTTGTAACTCAGTTCATCACAACTGTTGTTACCTGTTCATTGCTTGAGCTTTCCTTTGGGGTGTAGGAAGAGCCCAGCAGCAACTTTGCTTCCCAGCTGGAGTGCAGGAGAGTTAAGATCAGCATCAAGCTCCACAGGCATGTTGACCCATGAAGGGAAGTTCAGGCACTGGAACATCGTCATGGAACAACCTCCACACAGTGGAGATTTTCAGTGCATTCTGCAGATGTGCAGGAGATACCCTGGACAAAAACCCCACCAAAATCCCACTACTGACATTTAGAGAGGTGCTCTGAGCCACATTTTTTACACAGATCCAACAAGGTCATGCAATAACTCATCCAAAGAACCAGGCCCGTGAGGCTGGAGCCCTGCTGGCTATTCTTACACTCCAATTACCCAGTTCTTCCTCTGTCATTTTCAGGGATCCAGGCTTGGTATTACCAAGATAAACATTATTATTGGGAGGCTTAAAACCTCATCAACTCCATTCTGTATAAACAACAGTGTGCCTAGCAACTCCCCTTGAATTCCCAGGCACACACTCCTTTCGTGGTGTCAGTTTTAGCAGCCCAGAGCTCACACGGCAGCTGAAGGCACAGCACTCCCAGCCATCCAGTCACGCTCCCTGGCAGCGTTTCAGGAGCCAGGATGACACCAGCTTGCTGTTCAGATGAGGATGGACTGACCTGGTTGATGGAGTTGGCAGCACAGGACGCCAGGCCAGTTCCAAGGGAGGCCAGCAGGAAACAGGGCAGGTCAAAAGGGACCGGGGCCATGGCAAAGCCGGCGGACGCGGTGCTGACGACCAGAGCTGCAACACAGTGAGAGCAACAGGTCAGAGCACCCACCAGAAACCACCTCCTTTGTGCACAACACTACAATTAAGGCTTTCAGACTCTAAGAACCCATGTGCAGGTTAAGTTTTTGCTACTTTTATGGATCACAGTAGCTCCAGGAACTGAGTACAGTTAATAATAATATTCTACATGGAGAAGTCAAAAATCAGAAGAACTGCCAGGGATGAAACAAGAGCCCCAGAAAGATCAGCACATTAGTAGAAGAGGTGAGAATAAAAAGCCACAGAATATTCTGAGTAAACATTCCACAGGATGTGCTATCCTGATGAAATTAAGTTCTTCAGTCTGAGCAGGCTGAGCTTTGCTGGTTGGGCCGTCAACCTCACCGGGAAACCCACCAGAAAATACACTGTTCAACACCTGAGCTCCTGCCAGTTGATTGCCCTCCAAATTATGTATTATTTTCAGTCTCAACCTTAGTTATTCATCAATTTTTTCAAACAATAAAAGAACGTCCTCAAATCTGAAGGTTTGGTAGGTAAACAAAAGGTGGAAAAAAGAGGTAGAAAAGAACTTAAACAGCAACACCTGTGGGATGGAAAGCTCTGGGATGAGCCCTTAACCTTTGCAAAGCATCAGCTGAAACAGGAAAAGGTGAGGGTAACTGAAAAGACAAGTGTCAGACAAGCCTCATTTATGTCTCTGCATTCCCTATTTTATGGATTTGCCCCAGGACCAAACTGCGCCACTCAACATGTTCATGTTCCAGGAACTCAAGTGTCACTGCAACGTCTAACGGGGAAGAAAAACAGTAAGAAAAATCCCCAAATGAGATAGATGTTTTATATCAAATGAGAGCAGGAATTTAAGCAGTGCAGAGCTAAAAGGAGACTCAGGGCATGTAGCTACAGTAATTTCACTGCAAACCTCTGCTCCCACTTGACTTGCCCATTTTGGGCTGAAGGCACAATCACATCATCTCAAGGACCCAGCGGCATTTACAGGCCTCAAAATTTGAGTGCATTCACAAAAATCCATTTCAGTGTTGTCATCCAAAATTATAACTTTTGTACAGCACTACAAATCACATCCCTAAAATGAAAGTTACCTAACTCTCAATCCTAATATTGTAATTTGCCAAATAATAGGTCTCACGAACATCACTTTTGGCAAGAAATAATATGACATGGCAAATTTCTTATACTATAAAAGTCAGCACACTTCTGGAATATCTTCCTCATGACCTTGAGCCTTACAACTGAAATTAACAGCTATTAAACAGAAAGTATTTAAATTATATTCTGCATGTAATTACATGTTCCAGAACTCAGCCAGCTCAAATCAAAGCACCAAAATGTTCTTATCTTCCTGAGTCCTACAAAGTCTACCATTTGTCTGAAGCTAAATACAAATAAATAACCCCTGCTGACTGAAAATACCTGGATTATCTATTAAGCAGTGTTACTTGAGATGAAAAACTAAATGTCATGGCAGCGACCTGCCAGCAAGGATGCAAAGTGCTCATTTTAAGAGCTGTGCCTGCATAAGAACCTGAGGATTTAATACTAAAAAAGACAGTGAAGAAAACTTGCTGCTCATCAAAACTTTTCTCTAAGCATTAAAATCCATTGGTGATTGAATATTATTATAAGAATATACATAATATTATTATCAGCATTTATTATTTAGCCTTGTTAGGGAGTCACAGGCTACTTCTAAAATGCAGTGGATCTGTGACAGAGCTTTACCCTCTGAGCAGCTCTGAAACAACCACAGATTCTGCTGCCCCACCAGACACACAGATATGAAGGTACTGATTGTTCTGAAAGGCTGGACCCATTTATTATATAAATACCACACCATCTTAGCTCCCAAACTTCTCGGTGGAGTGCACATGAAAACATCAAATGCATTGGTACAACTGAAGAGTTAAAAAACGCACTGGAAATGACAGTGAACGGTGGCGTTTGCATTTCTAAGAGTGATTACATTCATTTTTTTGCATAATAAATCACACACTCATTTCCAGACAAGAATTTAATTAAAACTTATCTTAGAGAGCACTTTACACCAATTTATTATGGGAAAACACCAGCTCATTTACTGGAGAAGAAAGGTGGAGCAGATTGGCAAACAGTCAGTGTAACATTAGCACTACCCTGACCCCAAAGAAATTCGAATACTGTACAGCTACAGCACTAATTAAAGTCCCCATTGATTTCTCCAGATTAATTTCAGCCAGTCATTTTAGTTTGACTTATCAGGAGCTCATTTAGAAAGGTTGCAGTACATCCTCTCCCCTATCCCATCTTAAAGCAGGTATTTTCTGTTGTCTGGGCAGGGTTTGCACACCAGGCATTCCCTGCTTCCCTCACTGCCCAAATATTCCAATGCAACACATCAGCAGTAAATAGGAAAATGCTCCCTTTGGACTGGGAAGTTTATTTTCTTTAACTGTGGAAGCAATAATTTACTCTTCAACTTCCCTCGTGGAGGAAAAGTATATTTAATTGAGATCACATCAAGGGAATGAGGTCATTGACTCTGTTTGTTTTTTAATCCCTGTTAGTTTAGTGCTTTAGGGGCCAAATTAACTTCACCTTATTGCATAATAGATGGAATCGATCCTTTCAAGGCTTGATGAGAGTTGGCATTATATTCACTCTTCAAAAAGAAGCCAAGACTTAAACTTATGATCTCAGCCTAAACCTAATTTTCGGTCTTTTAAACATTTTTAGCTTTAACAAAAATGAACAGGGGACATTTGTCTCCCGTTTCAATGTAAATGAAAAAGAAAATGCTAATGGATTGGTGACAAAGAGTGAATTATAATGTTTCTAGCATAAAAATACAGTCAAAAAGCCTAGTGTGTTCTTTACATTCCTTTTCCACTCCATCACAATGTGATCTGCCTTTATAAATCCCTGTATTTGTATTTATAGCATGTGAATCACTTTGCCATATTTTGCTTGCCTCCTATTAAAAAGCAGCCGAGCCAAAATAAAACCAAAGAAAGCCAAAGCAAATCAATTCTGCTTTAGAGTTCCCTTCTACTCCTGCAGTGGTGATATATCAGCACACGTGGAAGGACAAAAGCAAATGCATTTCTGTTTTAATTTAAGAAACAATTTCACTCCTTTACTGCAAGTGTTTATACAGTCCTTGAAGAAAAGTAGCTCTCCAAAAGCTGATGGAATTTTCCTTCCATTGTTTTCACACTTTGGCTCCTGGAAAGCCAAGTGTAGCACCAGTATTAGAGCTACACACCTGACCAACATGTCCTTCATAAACTCAGGTTTGTTAGGGCATATCAAAGCTTTGATGCACATTATAACCTGCACATAACCTTTGTATGATATCAGATAAAATTCAAGTGCAGTACTACAAATTTCCATCCAACAATTTCAAATTGATCTGCTAAAAATAAACTCTAATAACAGTTATTTTTATTTCATTAGTTTTTCTTGTAGTGTGGAAAATAAATTACCAGCGAGCTACCACTACTCAGCTTTTGTTTCTTTGATGGGATAATAGTTGCTGGAATATTAATCACAAAAAGAGAACTACTTTGACAAGTTTATGAAATATATTTAGAACTGAGAATAAACGTGCACTGGTAATAGTCAGAAAAATATCTATCGATAAATCTTTGTCACAGTTTCTGGTTGTACTGAAGCTACCATTTAAAGAATAAATGCCATAATAAATGCTATTATTCCAGAATAAAGCGGGAACATACTGGAAACTCACTATGCAAAGCTGGATCGCCATCACTGTGTCACCAACACACAACAGACAAGAGATGAAGCAGGATGTGCACAGTCACACCTTAAAACACTACCAAATATCCCAGCCTTCTGATTTCCAGTTCAGCACTTTTGTGCTAAAGCATCACCACTGCACAGACACAAATCCAGACAGGAGCAATACAGCCAATAAATTCCACTTCTTTTCTAATACAGGAGACAGGGTTATTTTCTTATAAGAAGACACATGAAAAAAAAAATGCTCTAGTTCAGACTCCAAAACTGAAAATGCTCATAAATTATCATACTTGTCCACTCATGCTGATCCACTTCTCAGACAGGTGCTACACAATCACAGATTCACAGATTCAATTAGGTTGGAAAAGACCTCTGAGACCACCAAGTCCAAGCTTAGACTGAACAACACCTTGTTAACCAGACCAGAGCATTGAGTGTCATATCCAGTCTTTGCTTAAACACATAAGGTGCTGTACATCATAGAAACATGGAATGGTTGGGGTTAGAAGGGACTCTAAAGCCCATCCAGTTCCACCCCCTGCCACGGGCAGGGACACCTTCCACCAGCCCAGGTTGCTCCAAGCCCCATCCAACCTGGCCTTGCACACTTCCAGGGATCCAGGGGCAGCCACAGCTTCTCTGGGCAACCTGTGCCAATCTGGTTGTCCTCTCCAAAAGACCAACCTTCCACAGGAGCAAGAACAAGAAAACATTCACAAACCACTGAGGAATATCTCAAGGAACACTCAGCGTTTTTCATACCATGCCTTAATCACAATTCCCCCAAATTAAAAACTGACCTTGGATTTTCCTGTGTTTTTTGCATGCAGCTCATCTGAGTTTTTATCTGTAATCCCTGGAGGAAATGTTACTTAAATCTAAACTTGAAGTTAAAGAAGATGAGACAACCTGAAATTCTTCATGTGTGTGCATTATAAATCACTAGAATTTCCTCCTATTCCCATACCTTGTGTCCCTCTCCTATTTTAGGTTACACAACACATAAACCTTGGGATCAAGTTGAAAACAATGACATTTATAATTCTGAAAACCTATCAGACAGATGCATTAGCTTTCCAAGTGCCTGGATGGTAGGATGCAGCTGTTGAGAGAGCAGCCAACACAGCACACCACGGAGATGGGAACGGATGGAAACCGAACCCAAGAAGGCAGATTATGCGACAAGTAATTAAAAGTTCCCTAATTGTTTTCTATGGCAAAAGAATATAAACAAAAATCTACTCCTATTTTTAAGGCAGATCTTCTAATGGCAGAGTCACACGAGCTGCAGTTTACATGAAGCAGGAGGGTATGGAAATAGCTAAACTCATTTCCTTTCAAAGGTGAAGTACAGTTCAGAACACAAACAAACAACCCCTCTCCTTCAGCAGCGGGAAAAGAACAGGGCACAAGGAAGTCCCATTTTAGCATAATGCAGAGTTTGTTTTTTTGTTATTTCATACTCCAAAAAGTACAAATAAAGAGTCTGCCAAAAAAACCACACAGGATATGAGATCTATCAGAACTTCATGGGTGAAAGGAACTCAGTTGTGTGTCATTTGTAACTTAAAAAACTGACCTCAGAGAATTTATTCTTTAAAAAAAAAAAGAGTAAAATCAAAGAACTACACCACCATATTCTTTACAGAATATATAATTTGCCTCAATGTTGGAAGAAAAGCTAATCCTGTTTCCTTGCTACACTACACCCAGTACTATTCCTGCTCCTCTCCCTATCATCAATAAAGACCACCAAAGGAACTCCCCTCCTACAGTTCATCCAACTTAATCTTTTACATTTTCCACATCCAAAAAAATCTCCACACCAAATACATAGGGATCAAAATGAGAAAAGAGGTTGAGGGTTTTTTCTGTATCTCTCTATACCTGCTCCACAGGTACAAAGTTTACCACACTTACCTTGGCTCGAGAACTCTTCCAGTGACAGCAGAGCCAGGCGAAAGACACAGCCCCTTCTAGACTTGGAAGTCAGATTAAAAATTCTACAGCTGCTCAGAAATTAGCAGTTAAGTTTGCATCTCAAAACAACAGTCCTGAAGGGAATGAAACTCATTAACCTCTGCCTTCTACAGCCTATTTTAAATCCAGAGTGGTGTTTGCCTGTTGAAATTGCTTTTTGCACTTAAGAGAGCCTACTGGAAACTGCTGAAGAGTTTTGCAGCAACACTGAGGCCACAAGAAAAAGTATCACATGAAATTACTTTCTCCCAGTAAATACATTCTGGCATCTCGCTGCAGTTGTTGGAACTCCTGTTTTGAGGAGCAGCAGCAACATTACACTGAGCTTTCCTGTCAGGAATGTCAGCAAACATAAGAACAAACACATCAAGTGCTTAAAAGAGTAGTTCATTTTCTCTCTCTCTGGTCCCTTAATCATGGCATTTTAACTTTTCATTTCTGGATCTAGTGAGAATTTTTAATTTAGTTCTACCTCAATAGCTGGCACAGCCTTCAAGTTCACATAAGAACCACTTAAACAAAATCACCTCACTGAAAACATGCCAGAAGAGCTAATTGTTCATACAGCACTTACAGGTGAGCCCTACAGAAACAAAGTATTACTAAAACTGAACAGTGTGGGGGAGAAAAAGGCAAGACCTGTATAATGTAGAAAGAAAGATGAGGCAATAATTGAGGTTGGATGTGCCACAAAGCTGTTGCAAATAACCCTGATAACTGCTGAATGTGCTAGTGAGAGCTTTATACACCTAAATATGAATTTACCAGGGCTAATATATAAAAGTGACATGCTAAATTATCGAAGACATGCTTTCATCTCATCAAACTCTTTACCAGCACAAAATAAATGCCCTGAGGTTTTCTAAAAACAATGAGGAAGAAAATTGAGATGTACAAACAAGATCAGTTGTGCCAAGTCCAAAACGTGAGATGTCTCATCAACACTGAGATGAAAATGTAAACCACCATTATACACTCCATGTGGTCAGCACAATTTTTCCATGGAGAAACAAACAATGAAAACTTATATATTGCAAGACAGAAAGTTTGAAACAGTGAACTGAACGCAGGACTTTTACTATAACAAATTGTTATGGCAGAGAGCAGTCTTATTATCAGGAATTCATTCTACCCACTGGAAAGATCACTAAGGTAGGGACTTAGGAAATTACATTTCTGTTCTTCAGTTGATGTAGACAAGATGATCAGATCATCAGAGTTTCCTCAGAAATAAAAGTACATATAGCACTACCTATTGGCAAAGGAGCAATTTATAGTTGCTAAATATTACTAACAGAACAAGGCAAAATGTGGTTCAGGTTGCAAAGCAACTGCTTAACAAACTGCTGGTTGGAAGAGACAACACTATTACTGATTGAAAATTAAATTATATCTTATTTTATAAAATTTACTTGGTCAGACAAGCATTTTTCTTCATAATACAGGAAACTGTTTGGTTTAATTTTTGTTGGGACTTTTAATACTCATTTCACAACAAGGAGTACTCAAGTGAAAGGTATGTAAATAAAACGGAATATCGGTAAACTTAAGCAAGACAACTTTAAACACTGAATACAATGTTTGTAAATTCACTTCTTAACCCTGTTTCACTGCAGTTTTTGTACCAATACCTGCTTGTTTATGACTCCCAAAAGCTAGCTCTCCCAGGATGCAAGCTCCTCCTCATTATTTTTACACAAATTTAATGGGAAAACTATCAAATGCTTCCATAAAACAATTTTCCCAGCACACACTCGATGGAATTGGCCCAAGTCTTTTGCATCAGGAAAGTGGGAATTATCACACAAAAAGCCACACTGTACCAGTAACATCCTAAAGAACTCTTGCTATCACACAGGATGCCCAGAAGTGATAAAAAAAGACCAGTGATACCTGTGAGCTTGATTTTGGACAAGCGTGCCAAAATTCCTGGCAACTCGTCCAGCCGCAGCTTCATTTCCTTCCACTGTCTGTCTTCTCTGGGCTCTGCTCTTGCTGCTGTGCCCGAGGCTTCACTTTCTGCAGGTGATTTCACTTCTCTCAGCTCATTTCTGCCTGATGTCTCAGGCCAAGGCTGATGAACAGGTGAAACTGGGCTAATCTTGTGGATAACCTTTTTTTCCTGATCCAGCTGCTGAAGCTCATGAAAAGGAGACACCACTGGATCCGACTGGGGTTTGGCTCGCTGGCTGAGGTCTTTGTTGTACTGAGTTACATACTAAATACAGGGAGAGAGGTTCAAATGAACAGGTGAGAAGATATTTTCATCCATTTTGTTAACATTTCCACCCACATTGTTAACACCACCAATATTATTGCTGTAATATTCTCACTGTCAGGAGAATTACTTCCTAGGATGACAAACCTGAGTGAGCCTGAATTTCAAACCCTTATTTCAGATGCAAAAAGCTTCTGGTCAAGACATTACAAGAGCAACTTTTTAGCTCACAACTGCATTAATGTTATTTACTTCTACTTGGAGAATTGCTTCTGGATAAATTTACTTCCTCCTAACAGCTTCAGCAGCAAATTCTACTTTGTTCATATTCAAAACCACCAGGTAATATCATTTGATTTACAACTGATCAATTCATAGAATCACTAAAGTTGGAAAAGACCTCCAAGGTCATCAAATCCAACTTTTGATCAAACAAAATTCACCTTTAAATAGGGAGATACACAAGTGCCCATAACCATTCCAGTTTCGCATATAAGCATTTGAGTTTTGCACCTTTAGTAGATGGGGAAAAAAAAAATCAGAAAAATGCCAGAAAATACAATCTACCTCCCACAATATAAAATCATCTCCCACATTACTCTATTACTATTTATGCCAAGCTTTATGTTAATTAACTAGACTGCAAATTTCAACAAGAGTTCAAATGAACATACTTTGAACAGAAAGTTAGCAAACAGTTGTTTCCCTCATTTAAAGGTCTCAGAATAGACACAGAATAAGAAAAAGACCATTTAGCTTCTCCTTTCTATTTTCTTCCCCAAAATATTCTACATATTTCAAGCACGAGAGGCATAAAAAGACAGCGCTTTCAACTAACCCTGGCTTAAAGTGCACATTAATAACTGTGCATATGAAACTCTGAATGAGTGATGTGAATACAGATCAAATCAGCAGTACAAGTAAGAATTTGAGAAGTGATGGTAACTCCAGAAGCCTGGAAAGATCCCCATCTCTTGATTCATAGCTGGACATGCTCCTTACAGGCAAAGCAGTCACTGTAAGTTTTCAGTGTTTCATAGGTGAAGCTCCAAAGTGCAACAAAGAAGTTGGTCAAAGAAGAAGATGCAATTTCAAAGGTTTGAATGATAATTACAGCATTTTTAATACCTAAAACTAACAGCACGCTGTAAATGAAACCCATTAACTTAACGAGCTCAGGAGTTTTGACTCAAATTAACTGATTAACTCACAACACACCTCCTCCGCTAGTGAGTTCCATCTACCACTCCTACGACTGCTGGCCAAGGTGTGACTTTCTTATTAGCATTTCTATAAATAACAATTTAAAAGTAGTTGTATTTCATGTTTTTCAGCAGGAGATGAGTGTCCTGCTGCAAAGGCACAGGAAGATTCCTGTCAAGGAGAGGAGACTCTGTAGCACAAGGAACTGCCCAGCCTCAAATGTTTTAGATACCAAGTGCTTTAACCCTGATTCAGTGAAAAAAGGAGACACTTGGAATTACCTGAGTTGGGTTGGTAAGAAAAATACTACTTTCATCAACTAATCTCCATTTTGACCTGGGATGAATGAGAAACACGGGATAAATCGACTTACCATTCGTTTGAGAAAGTTAAAGTACTGAAATGTGATCAGCCTGTCGTTGGCTGCCCGGCAGAGGTGCACGAACTGGCACGGGATGTGCCGTGTGCCAGCGCCCTTCAGACGCCACACAAACAATCCTATTTAAGGGAGGAAAGAAAAAAAGACAGCTTTAGATTCCAGTTTATTCTCTGCCACCGAGTCTGCTCCTAATTCAGTGTCTGCTCTCTGCTGTGGCACGGGACACCCCAACAAATGGGACTCGGGGCTGGTCAGGTGGGGAGAAACATTTGCTGCTCCAGGGGAAAGACTTGAAAGTGGAGAATGACAGAATCACTAAGGAGGGAAAAGACTTCTGAGATCATCATCCAACCACCACGAATCCACGTCCCTAAGCACCACACCCACACGTTTTTGGAACTCTTCCAGGGATGGTGATTCCACAACTGCCCTGGGCAGCCTGTGCCATCCAGGAGGATGAAGTCATCCTCCCTAGTATCCAATGTAAACCTCTCCTAGCACAACTTAAGACTGTTTCCTCTCATCCTGTACCTGAGAGCAAGGCCTCACCCCCACCTGGCTCCCCTCTCCTGTCAGGGAGTCGGAGAGAGCAAGAAGGTCCCCCCTGAGCCTCCTTTGCTCCAGGATGAGCCCCCCCAGCTCCCTCAGCTGCTCCTGCTGCTCCAGCCCCTTCCCCAGCTCATTCCCTTCTCTGAACCCACTCCAGCCCCTCAATGTCCTTCTTCTCACGATGGGCCCAAAACCAAACTGTAGGTATGCTCTAATGTTTTTCTGTGCTTTCTTCCAAATCTCTCAGCTCCCTGAGATGCACTTTCACAGAACCACAGAGCATGTGGAATTGGCAAGGACCCACAAGGATCACAGAGCTCAGCTCCTGGTCCTGCACAGGACATCCCCAAGAATCCCACCATGTGCCTGAGAGCGTTGTCCCAACACTGCTTGAGCTCTGTCAGCCTTGGGGCTGTACCATTGTAGAACAGCAGCCTTATTTCACTACTATCTATCTCTACATACTATTGACAAAATTGTTCGGCAAAGCAGCACTGAGAGGAAGCAGTTGCCATGGGGCAGCACTTAGAGGACACAGTCCAGTGTGGCACTCAGGGATCCTCCATACATAGGGGCATACACAAGGATACCCCATACAGGGATCCCCCCCATATACACAGGGATCCCCCATAAAGGACACACACAAGGATTCCCTGTACATAGGGACACACACAGAGATTCCCCATAAAGAGGGACACACACAAGGGACCCCTACACAGGACACATAGAAGGATCCCTATATTGAAGGACACACACAGGGATCCTCCATACAGAAGAACACACAGAGGGATCTCCCATACAAAGGGATATATACAAGGGACCTTTATATGGTATATAAAGCACACAGGCAAGTATCCCCATACAGAAGGACACACACAGGGATCCCCCATACAAAAGGACTCACAGAGGGATCTCCCATTCAGAGGGATACACACAAGGGACCCCTATACAGGACACACACAAGGAGCCCCCCCACAGAAGGATACACCCAGGCAGCCCCCATATAGAGGGATACACACGGACCCCCATACAGAAGAGCACACACAGGGATCTCCATACAGGACATATACAAGGATCCCCTATACAAAGGGACACATACAGGGATCCTGCATACAGAGGGACACACACAAGGATCCTGTATACAAAAGGACACATACAGAGTCATCCATACAGGGCACAAACAGGTATCCTCATACAGGAGGACATACACAGGTATCCCCTATTACAGAAGGATACACGTGGATGTGCCTTACAAGGCACACACAGGTATCCCCATACAGAAGGACACACGTGGATGTGCCTTACAGGGCACCCCAGGTATCCCTATGGAAAAGGACACACGTGGATGCCCCATACACGACACACACCGGTATCCCCATGCAGAAGGACACACACAGAGTCATCCATACAGGATACAGACAGGTATTCTCATACAGGAAAACATATACAGGTTACCCCTATTACAGAAGGACACACACGTGGGTACCCCACGCAGGACACCCCAGGTATCCCTATGGAAAAGGACACACGTGGATGCCCCATACACGACACACACCGGTATCCCCATGCAGAAGGACACACACAGGGACACGCCGGTTCCGGGTACCGCTCTCCAGCGCAGCCCCGGGGTGTCCCCAGGGTGTCCCCAGCCCCGCCGGCCCCCTCGCCCCCATGGCCGCGGTACCTGCGAGCGCCCGGGGCGGGCGGGCGGCGCTCATGGCCGCGGCTGCTCCGCCGCCTCCCTCAGCGCCTGGGCGCAGCCATCTTCCAGCGCGACCTCCAGACGCTTTCCGGGTCGGCGGGGAGGAGGCGGAGCGGCCATTCCGGGGCCGGACCGGGGCTGGGACGGGGCTGGACCGGGGCTGTGCCGCCGTGAGGGGCGGCGGTCCCGGCGTGCCCGTAGTTTTACACACCTAATTTTGAAACTCCCCAGGCCGATAATGTGGAAGTGACACAGCAAAGCAGCCAAAGGCACGCTCTTTCATCTCGCCTAATTCTTTTCCGGCGCGAAATAAACGCGTTGTTTTTGTTTTGGCGGGTTTGTTTGTTTGTTTTGGGTTTTGGTTGGTTGGTTGTTTGTTTTTGAAAATAATCACAGAATCGCGGGATTGTTTGGGGTTGGGGGACCCCCCCTGGGGATCCCCAGTCCGTCCCCCTGCCCAGGCAGGGTCACCTGGGGCAGGTGACACAGGAACACCTCCAGGTGAGCTTGGAATGTCTCCAGAGAGGAGACTCCATCCCAACCCCGCAGCTGTTCCAGGGCTCTGCCTCCTCCGTGGAAGGAAGTTCTTCCTCATCTTGAGGTGAAGCTACGTTGTTTAATTTATAGCTCCAGTCACTGAGCACCATTAAAAATCTGGCACCATCCTCTGACACCTCTTGGAGATATTTGTATGGATTGATGGGATCCCCTCTCTATCTTCTCCAGATTAACCAAGCCCAGCTCCTTCAGTCTCTCCCCATCAAAAATGCTCCAGACCCCTCTTCATCTCTCTGGCCTCCGCTGGACCCTTTCCAGCAGCTCCTTGTCTTTCTTGCCCAGAACTGGACACAGCGTTGCATGTAATGAAGAAGAAAATTATGGATATGCAAACAAAACCAGCTGTGCCAAGTCCAAAACGTGAGATGTCTCATCAACACTGAGATGAAGCTGTAAATGAGCGTTCTACACTCTCTGGGGTCAGCACAGCTTCTCCATGGAGGAATGAACAATGAAAACGTAGACAATGTAAAACAAAAAGTTATCAAAATTAAACTGAATTCAGGACTTTTATTGTAACAAGTTGTTATGGCAAAGAACAACAGTTCTTGGGGGGTGATGTGGGTGAGGTTGGTCCTGCAGAGAAAGTCTCAGAGCAGCAGCTTCCCACCCAGTGAACCCATCAGTGACCCTGGGGATTTGAATTTGGGGTACAGGGACAGGTGACAGCATTCAGGTGGGAACTGGGTCCAGACAGGAGACCTCGGACACCTTTGCAATGAGGAAATGCCTGGAGCCCTGCTTGGAGCATCCTCAGAGCCTCTGCCAGGCACTGAGACAGTTCCCTCTGCTGTATCCCTGGCCTCATCCCAGGGATGCTGCAGGCAGGACATGGTGTCACCACTCAGCTGGATGTGGTGTCCGTGACACAGCAAGAGGGAGACCAGAAGTGCGTGGGGACATCGTGAAATACTTGTAAAACATCCAAGAGAGGGCTAAGAATAACTGAATTAATTCTATGGAGTCTCATTCCCAAAAGGATCCAAGCTTTAAAGAGCCAAAGGCTTAGTAAAAAAAAAAAAAAAAAATTATTCAAATAAAATCTGTATTTAGTTCCTAAAGTAATTTTGGAAGATGAAAGTTTGAATTCTGATACTCCTTGGTTGAAAATACACATTGCTGGGGGTTATGCTGAAGAGCTGACCAAGCTGTCACCTCATCCTGCCCTTGTACACATTCTGGGGGTGGCTGGATCCTGTGCTAAACTGACTCAAATTGCTGATTTGTAGAGGACAAATTGCTAATTTTGCTGGTTAAACTGTTTGTACTTGCCCTGCACAGGGGCTGATAGGTTGAAAGGTGGAGCAGGGCACAGAGGAAGGTCCTTGGACTGGAGTCTGAACAAAAAGGGAAGGGAATGGTTAGGAGTGCTCCAGCTGTAAAGCATAATTGCACCCCCAGGCATCTTTAAAATGTTTTCTCTTAAGAGTTTAAGTTCAGGAGATGTAGGCTATAAGTCACTTAAATGCTTTTGAAATTCATTCTCAATATTTTATCATGGAAATCTTCCTCAGAACCATCTCCCTCCCAGGCTTTCATTTCTTTATAGTGCTTAAATTCATGCAAAAGTCATCTTAAATCATTATTAGGAAGATAAAATGAAAACACTCACTCTAATTCACCAAGAATATCCTACTTTGAAGCATTTATTTCCACTCTCCTTCTATTTGGGGAGCTGGGGAGGAATTAGGACTTCACATTTCTTACAGTTAATATCCTGTTTTACTCAGAGTTCTCACCACTGAGCATATATCACTTCACAGTTCCTGTTTGTGTCTCTACTTTTTGTAACTTCCCCAGATCTGCCCTCAAATTTACACCTGCAAAAATAAAACAAGCATCACGCAGCAAACACACACAATGCTTGCACAGAGGGCTGGAATGGCTGGTTGGTTTCAGGGCAGTTTGGGTCAGAGAGGAAAAGGTTGAGGGAGTTGAGTGTTCTGTGTCAGGGCTGAGATTTAAGGTTTAATGATTTTCATTGCCTTTCACTGGGGCAATAAATTGCACCCCCGGAGAGAGGGGGTAGAACACTACTTTTCTAATTAAGGAGAATGTTATCCATGGGCCTCGAGACGGAGCAATACCTCCCCGTGAAACAAGAATGATGATTTAGGGAGCGCAGAATGTCACGTACCCGTTTGGGTTTAACCACTAGAACTGCTCCTAGAGAGACAAAAAAAAAGTAATCTTAGGATTTTTAGTGGACACAAGTGTCCAAATGTCAGAGTTGTATTTCAGCCTAAAAGGGCTCCAGGGGCTGTGGATCTCATCACTGAAGGTTCGGCTCTGCACAGCGCTGGTTCCACAGGAGCAGGCACCACCAAATGCTCCGGGAAGCACCAGGGATTACAGATTACAGAAGGGGAGCACAGCCCTCCCAGGGAGCTCCCAGCACCTTCCCTGCTCAGCTCTCACCCTCGAGCTCATAAAAGCCCGGGTACCAAGGTCACAGGACCACGTGGAGGGTTGCAGGATTGCAGGACAACTCATGTCCTGCCACGAGGTCACCACTGTGGGGCAGAACAATTCCCGAAGCATCTCCAACTTTTTGCTGACTGCCAAGATGGGCAGTTCCTCAGTGTCTGTGGTGCTTTCCCTGGTTATAAACCTGCACCTACGGGTCTGTTCTCAGGGTGATGCGAGGGGCATTTAACCACACGACTGCCATTAATGTTAATTATAGAGCACATATTAACAGCATTATACGATCCTTTTCCCTATTAGCACTATCATAAATCTGATTGGTGGGGCTTAATTAGAACTCAGCAGCAGAATGCAATGGTTTGATACACGAAAGGATAAATTTGTGGAGACAGCAAACTATTATTCTACTTTAATCTCAAAATCTCTCCTTCTCTTACTCATAACACCAACAAGGCTTCTTGTAAGATTGATTTGTTGTCAGAAAACGATTTAAAGACCGACTGTAAAAATATTACATTTTTCCTTGCTTCATAGAATGTGGCATTGATGTTAGAGCTCCACAGAGACTTGATGTACTTTCAGATAGGGAACTTTAAAAGCCAAGAGCAAAATAAATAAGATGGCATCCTGCTGTTATTGTGGTAACCTTTGCAGATCATTTCAGAACTGTGACTGGTGTGTAGCTTAGTAATACACCATGGGAGAAGCTGGAGCTTGGAACAATTGGTCAGCTAGAGCCCAACTCTATTTGCTTTTTGAGGGCCCAGGATGTAAAGGAAGAAATGGTGCCCAATGTGAAGGGAACTGGGACATAACAGAAACAGAGAAATAACAGATAAAAAGATCTAAGAAAGTAGTAAAGGCCAGGCCAGACTGTAATGGTAGAAAGCTGATTGACTGCTTAAGGCCTCTATATTGAGCCAAAGATCTCTGCTCAACACCTCAGCTACATCTTCTTGAGTCAGGGCTTGTCCCAGCTTCAGTTGGCTGAGAAACACCCAGTGATCCTCATGACCAGTTAAATATTTCCTTAAGTCACTTGCAGTGCCATGAATTTGGGGTTTTCTGGGATTTTTAGCACTGTGATGCACAAGCTGTATATTAATGCAAGATTGAAGCATAGGAAGTGTCCAAGGGCAGGTTGGATGGGGCTTGGAGCATCCTGGGCTAGTGGAAGGTGTCCCTGCCTATGGCAGGGGGTGGAATGAGATGAGCTTTAAGGTCCCTTCCAACCTAGGCCCTTCTGTGTTTCTGTGATTCCATATAGTAAAATAAAAAAACATTTTGCAACCAGGAGCAAAATCTACCGGTACCAACTGAGAGCCTGAAACATCCTAATTCCATGCTTTAAATACCTGCCCTCAGCAAATAACTGAGTGGAAAGTAGCAGGTAAAAAAATCCCACATCAAAACCCCCAGATCCTTTCCACCATCCCTATTCCAGTGTTTTGGAGTAGCTAAAGCTTCCAAGAATAAGTGAAATAGTATTCCTGGTAGATCAGGGTTCAGTAGCCTTTCTGAAGTGCTGTGCCAGACTGACTCCTTTCCCAAAGTAGAGTTCAAATATACCATAGGAAATCAGCAGAAGTTAGAAATTGCTGCCTCTTCCCAGCTGTCCAAGGTGCCCTTGTGCTGACCCTGGGGGATGCCATTTTTTGGCAAACCCTGTGTTGCTTGTTCACCACCTGCAGTGGACTATGAGCTATAATCTCTCACTTCAAGTAAAAAACTTCCAACCTTTCCTTAGGTAGAGCTTTGCCGAGGTCTGGTGTAAGTTCAGCTGTGATGAGATTTGGAGTTGGTGTAAAATGTGGTGCAAACATGCGGGTGATGGGGAATAAACAGCCAGGTGACTGGAGATGAACCCTACTGAAGGCAGCATGAGGGGAATCACCCCTAAAAAATGGCAAAGCCTGCTTTAGGGCAGCAGCAAACAGACATGCAGATCCACCAAGGAACTCCTTAACCTTCAGTCCCCCATCACATCAGCAATCCCTCCTTAACTCACCCCAGTGTTGCTGACAAACAGGGATACCTCATATCCCTTAAAGTTCTCCGCCAGAATCAACAATAGCTATTTCCAGCAGCCCTTTGCCCTTAAAACTACTTTCTGAAGAAAAGGACCTGTGTCCTGTGCTCTTTCAGCTGAGAAATGCTGCCTGACTATCTCCAGAGTCCTCTTCTGTATTTTTTTCATGTCTCCTTTCAGAGGTCTTTCTTTTCCTGGAAAATCTGTGTGAAATTCCCAAGCTGCTTAGGACTCAAAAGATCTAATAAAAATAAGATTTATTAAGAGCAGAGGGAGGAAATCAGATTAAAACTGAAGAAACAGCTTGCATAACTGATCTCCTATACTCAGCAACTGCTCAGGAAGTGCTTGGTGCACACACATTAACTGTTCTGGGGAAGTGCCCTCCAGCCTGATGCCGGGAAAGGCCAGCAGCCAGCGTGTCTTCTCCACAGACATGGCCATTAGTGGGCAAAGCCCACCAGTGCCTGCAGCTTCCCAGCACCAGAACAAAGCTGTGTGTTGCTATAACCCCCTGCTCACTCCTTTGCCTACGGCTCTGAGGGGCAGAGCTCCCCTGGCAGTGACAGAGGGGACTGAGGCACCACCACTCCTCAGCCCCACAGCCCAGGAGCCCCCACCACAGCGGGGTTTTGCCCACCCCAGCTCTCAGTGGGAGCCATGTGTGGGTGCTATGAGACCTACAGGATGGCCCTTCCTTCCTCTCCTCCCTCTGCCCCACCACTCTTGCCTGCCCACCCTCGGGCCACCTTTTGCTGTCCCCGTCAGCCCACCACCCTGCCCGCTCCCTGCTCTGGTGAGGTGTAACCCCTCTGCAGCACCCATGTTGGCAGGAGGGCTCTTCTGGCTTGTTTTTCTCCCCTGGTGGTGTTTTTGCCCAGGGGGGCAGAATTTGGCTGCAGCAGCACCTGCAGGACCCATCTGCTCAGTCCCCATCTCCCATCCCACTGCAGGGGCTGACTGAGCGTGATGAAGCCCCCTGTGCCAAGCTCCAGGAAACAGCTTCCTCTCTTCAAATGATCCCCCCAAACAGTCCTAATTCAGTTGTTGTGGGCTCCAACTCCTGCAAGCAATTCTCACTCTGTATTTTCCTCATTTGGGTGCCTTTGCCTCTGTTCCTTGAATGTAGGTTTTGGACTGAGTAGCTCCACCAGGCCCCCGTTAATCTTCACCAGGCATCTCCCTGCTTCTCCCTTGCTCAGTCCAACCATGGCACTGCTCTTTCACCTCTGCTTGCACTGACAGAGCTCCTGTACTTTACTTACTCTTTCTTTCATAGAAGACTTTTCACAAGTCTTCACAGCTTCCTTCTCCCACCCTTCCTCCAAAATGAAATAAAGAGGGAGCAAACAGAGTTTGTCCCCTGTATCTCAGCACAGCCTCTATCTCCTGCAGCTTCTTGTATGAAGTTTTTCTCCATATTTGTTGCCATCCCAACCAGGCTTACAGGGATGTTGTGAGCCTGGAGGGCTGGGAATGGAGGTGGACAGTTTCTGCACGTCCATAAACTTCATCTTGAAACCTAAACCCCAAACCCTCTCTTACAGAAGCCAATCAATAAATGCTTCTGTTGACTTGGATGCCAGTGGAACCAGATCCACTGGCAACGCTCACACATCCCTAATTAACTGTCCACTTGTCACTGAGGTGAGGGAAGAGGAGCTGCTCAGCCACTCAGTGACAGCTGTGACTGCAGCCCCTCTGGCAGCCTAGTTCTTGCTCCACTTGGTGTGTGTGAGACGTGTCCTGTCCTGTGCCAGCCGTGGCTCCTGTGCCTGGAACATCAGCTCAGCTTCCTCAGCACCTTCAGTTATTTGTCTGACAGACTTCACAGCTTTCCAGCACATTTCCTGGTGTGTGTTACTTCCTCCTTCCCAGTACTATTACAAGCCTTTATGTAAGAAGCATCACAAGCCCCTTAGCACCAGGTTGTTTGGACAGTTGTTCAGCACCAGGATTTCTTGAATTCAGCAAAAAAAAACACAACCCCCTTCTGCTGTCATAGCAGCACCAGACACGTAAGTGCAAATCACTGACTTGCAAGGGTAACAACACTCCTGAGCTTTGCAATTATGCCATTATGTAATTGATGTGGGGATTTCATGAATTATTTCCGTTACAGCTCTGAGCAAAACACCCAAAGTCAGATTAGGGAGGGCTTTAATGCCCATTTTCCATGCTGAAAGGGCATTGTTTCATTTTGTGACCCAGTGGAGCAGCTTTGCTCTTAGGGAAAGCCCAGCTGCCCCATGGCCATGCAGGATTTCCTCTACTCCTCTGCCTGCCTCATCCTCACCTCAGAAAAGTCTGAGTGCAGTGATAGAAGACCCTGGTGCAGTTAATGTAGCCCCTGGCAGCTTCTCAGCAGTGTGAGACTGAAGGGCTCACAGAAGGAGGGGACAGTGGCACTGGTGACACAGGGCGTGCTGCAGGCAAGGGCTGCTCAGGCTTTATCCCCACCCTACCCTGCAGCACATGGCAGGTGGGCAAGCTTCTCCTCAACCCCTGGGGCTGCCAGCCTCTCACCAGGTAAGCAAAAAGTTAAGCAAGATTTGCAACAGTTAAGCAAAATTTGTTCATGTTATTACTTGGATTGATACCTGGGGAAAACCCACAGCGCTGCAAGAAGTGGTCTTGGTGACTCAGACACTGGCACTTCTCCTGTGAATCAGTGCATGTGCCCAAGCATGGTGTGAGGGCATGGTGTGGGGGGGCAGATTTGCATTTCAGCTGTGGAACATAATTGAAGGTGTAACCACTGATCATCTTATTCCCCTTGTGCCTTCCCATCCTGGCTGGTTGAGCTCTGCATCACCCGGGAGGCAGCACTTCCTTGCAATAATTTCTTTACACCTACCTCACCAGTGAGCTCAGCCTTCCCAAATGGGAGATGGGAGATGGGGCATGGAGGGTGTCTGGCTTCCCTCCTGCTCCTGGGTGTTAAGCTAGATGAGTCTCTCGTGGGAGAAGAGTGAGAAACTCCAGTGTTTCCTCTCGCTGTGAAGGCAGGAATGTTTTCTATTTTCTGATTTGTGAGAGAATCAATTTAGTTTCTGAGGAAAAAATGTCACATAAGAGAAACACGTCAGAGTTGGCAACAGGAGGTGCAGGAGAGGCCCCTCAATCCTAGTGCTCTTGGCAGTAATCTGTGTCCTTCCCCTTGCACCTTGCAGCCTGGGATGGTACATGGGCAAAGGAAATCAATGCCTTGCTTGTGTTTTCAGTCGATCTGCACGTCACAAAATACATCCAAGACACAGCAAGTCTCTTTTTTTAGAGAAATACCATATGTGCCCTATCGACTGCAAACTCTACAAGCTGTTTGTGGCCCACAGGATGCAGATCCAAGGCCCTAAGCAAGCTGATAACCAGGAGAAGGCTGTCAAGGTCAGGACAATTCATCTGCCTGCAGACTGTTCCCACTAGATCCTCGGGAAAGGGAGAGCCTGTGGTTGGAATAACACATGGGGGAAGGCTGCAGGGGTGCAGGTTGAGTGGCCTTGCTCCAGGGAGCGGAGTGGTGCTGGAAATCTTCATTATTGGCTTTGAGCCTCCACAGAAGAGTGTCTCATGGAGATGTTGGCAGGCTGTGCAGAAACCCCTCAATAGGGGAGGGGGTTTATGTACCAGGGAAGTTATTCAGAGGCTGCCTGTTTGGGTTCCTGCCTGTCCCAAAACGAGTGTGGGGGTGCTATTGACTCCAGCTGGAGCCCATGGGGAGCATCTACCTGAGAGACAAACCAGGACCTGTGCACCTTCCTCTTCTTAAAAAAACAGAAAAAAAAAGACACTGAAGATATCTTGATTATGGAAAAGCAGAATACACGTTCTCCTCATTTATGTACGTTTAGGGCAGTCAGAGTTGTCATAAATCGTGCAGCCCAACCGTCATTTTTTGAAGCTCTCACATCCCAGCCCAACTAACCATGCCCATATTAGCCTCGGCAGCTGACAACCATAGCAAAGAACTTGGGGAAAGGATAACATTTATGAACATATCAAAATGATTCATAATGGGCTATTAAAAATAGCAAGAGATGAAAGAGGCAGCCTACAGATAAGCCATTTTGAGATCCTCAGTAATTCAGAACACGGGTTTGAAGAGTCAAGTTTTAGCTATCACAGATCTGTCCCTGCTGCTCTGCAGATAACAAGGTGGGCTGTTCTGCTCGGGGTGAGAGCTCTCTTCCACCCAGGGCTCTTTATTTCACTCTGGCAGCTATCACATGGATATTGAAAGGAGCTCGATGTAACTCACACCCACCTTCCATCTCCCGCACGCCGCCTGAGCTCACAGCAAACCCAGCCTGGTTTTCCGTGGGCTGGCTCTGCTCAGCGCTGCCATATTCCAAGGGTTAATTTTGGCAAGCAAGGGCAGCTGGTCAAGCCCAGCATGTGCACCCCCCCTGGGCAGTTTTCATAGTCCGTCAGGCACTTGTTAACACACTGCCCCATTCAGGGTTTTGATGAATTTGTGGCATGTTGGAGACGAGCCAGAGGCTGAGCTGGGAACAATATTTATTTATATCTACACACAATTTTTCATGTCTGCCCAAATCACGGACTTTTCCTAATCCACAGTATTTCAAAACATTTGCAGTTCTCTCAGCTGATCAGCAGTGGTTTGGCTTGGCCCGTCCCGGTGGAAAGAAACGTAAGACAGCGAGTGCAGCTGAATGCTTTGATTCACTGATAGAGGCTGACATTTCTTCCCTGCCTGCTCTATCAATCCATAATTAAAATTACTTTGAAGGTGTAAAGAGCTGTGTTTTGTGCTGTGACAAGCAATATGGGATGTCCAGTTCATGGGACTCACCAAATCCCCATCTGAACAAGGGGACAGTAGCTTTGTGGGTCATTGAAGCAAAGTAAAGCCGGCAAAAATTGCTTTTTGAGAGCTGTTTTCTCAAAGTAACTCATTATGCACATTCTGGAAGAAGGAAGATGATGGACCCTACTTCATCAGCTTGGTGGCTCACAGAGTTTTCATAGTACTGGTTTCCAGCCACTGTGCCGAGCTACACGAAATATGGAACACAATGTTTGGGTTGAGGGGAACTGCACAGCAGCACAGGAAGCTACTGAGGATGCCTCAGAAGTCTCCTCTGTCCCTTCTAAGTGTAAGAGAGGAAAAAAATAAAAAGGAAAAGAGGGAAAAAAAAAATCAGAGGTTTGTTGGTAATTTGAATCAAAATGGAGCTTGGTTGCAAAGATGTTTAGTGTCCTTTAAAACTGGAATGAGGCAAACCTGCTGAAAATAGAACTGAATTTGGGGGTGACCACAGCATGAGGTGGTACCTGATGATGTGGGGAGACTGGTGATTGTGAAACAAGAAAAGCGACCCCTGTGTAGCACATGAGTCTCAGAGCTCTCAGTTCAGTGTCATCAGTCCTGTCACAGAGAGGGAAATTAAGCTCAGATTCACCCAAAATACCATGAAAACCCTCAGTGCTCTGCCCATTAGACCAATTATAACTACCCTGGTTTTAAGAACAAATAATCACCAAGCTGCCCTATCTGGACCTCTGAGAGAGAAACAGAGAGGTACAACCACACTTCACAGAGGGACATCACTCAGGTAAGAGCTGGAGCAACAAAGAGAAAGATTTTTGCAAAGGAATAACTATTTTTCACTTATTTGTAGCAAATATGGAGACTGAATAAAACTAGTCTGGCCATCACCACTTACTAATCAGTCCTGCATTGGGCTGTCAAGGCACTGTTTGTTTTCAAAACAGGCCAACATGACTTATTTATATGTGGTGGTTGCCCAGGTCTTTTTGGTCACACATTCACCTTCAGGGGACCTTTGTAATTTTCCGTGCAGTCCAAGCAGTTTGTCTTTGGTATTTTCCAACCAATTCTTTCTTAGTTCTTCAAAAATGAGAGAAGTTTAAGTCTAATTTCGTAACATGGGGAAACTTGAAGGAGTTGCATCATTAACAGCAACTTTATCTGACCTGAATTTGGCTACTGCATAGTTTAAATCCCTTAAGGCACCTTCATTACTACGGCATTAAGGAAGCTTTCCGAGTTTTTAAAATCCTCGTAAATGTTCTTTTCAGAACTACGCCATAAATTCAGCTTTTTATCATAAACTTTTCCTTCCTAAATAATAAAAAAAAAACCCTCTGAACTTATTTCAGTGTTTTAAAATACATTTCAGCCCTCATGAAATGGACTACAAATCCAAGTTTGGTGTCTGTGGGCTGTGTCAGGGAGGGAATGTTCTGATTTTGGCCAGGGCTTTTTTTCCATTCTCACTACCTACTACCTGAATTAAGCTCTCTAGCCAAGATCAAGATCACATGGCACTGAGTGCTTCATAAATACAGTGTAAGATGCAGCCCAGGCCATAGATAAGTAAAATCAAGCAGATAAAACCAAGGGAAGAGGGAAGTGCTGTTATCGCCCCTTTACAGACGGGGAGCAAGGGCACAGAGAGCGGAGTGTTCACACTAATTGACTTCAGGCACCAAACGTGGAGCCTGAGTGCAGAGGACAAGTTTCCTCCACCTCAGTGAGGTTTTGCAGGGGCTGCTCACATCAGTCAGGGTCCACACAGCACCTCTTCCCCTTATTTTTCTTGTTAACGACTGGTTTTTAAGAAGGGAGTTCAGCCGCTCAGCCATTTCAGAGCCACCATTAATTTAATCTTCCTCCTTATTTATTGATGGAGCTCCTTTCCCTCTTGCCTCTCGTGTCCCCATGATGTATGTCTAAAAGCCTTCCCGATGCCTCCGGGAGCAGTCACTCATCCGGCTGCCCTTGCCATCTCCCTGAAAGCCTCCCCTCCTCGGCAAGGCATCCTCCTTCCTGCCGGAAAACTTCGTGCTCCTTCCGACTTCCCCACCGTCTCCCTGTTTTGCCACTGTCATCATCTTGTTTTCCCTCTTTCCATGTAAAAACATCCCTAAGGATGGGAACAGACTGGCACAAAGAGGTGTATCCCCTTCCCCTTGCAGGATTTGGGCTAACAGACGGCAGCTCTGCATCCGTCCTACTTTCTCCTGGACCATCACTCACCCTTTCCTTTGAAAAGTTTGTCCTTCCCAGCACACTGTGCTCTCCACACTCCCCAAACTACCTGTCTGAAATCTAATTCTCTCTGCCTGTATCACACAATTGTAACTGTTGCAGTCATTTAGTATTAATTAGCCTTCCTGTAATTTAGTTCGGTCCTTACGGACCTGGTGTTGGCCCAGATCTGATGCGGGTGGCACAGGCACAGCAGGAGACAGTCCCTGTCCCAAAGCATTTACAGCCTCAGATGAGCCAGAAGGGAAATATCTTTTTTCCCATTATACCAGGAGAGGTAAAGCAAGAAGAGGCTTGTGGGGGAGTTCAAAATCACCTCTAATGGCTGAGCTCCCACACAGAGCCGAGTTCATGGCATTGCTTTTGTTAATCCTCCTTAGGTGAGCTGTCCCAGGTCACAGAGGGGCTGGCAGAGCCCTCCTGCCCACGCACAGGTACAGCATGTCCTGAGCCTCTCACATCAGATGCAGCCTTTTGTTTCTGCTTTGTGAATTTCTGAAATGCCAGGGAGGCTTCAGTTTGCTGAAGTTTTATATTTCTCTCCTGAATCCACTCCCCATCCTGCTGAATTATTTTGTTCCTTCCTAAACAAATTGCCTTTCAGTGAGATGACCTTCTATTAGGCCAAGGTGTCCCGTGGCTGCTCAGAAATCCCAGTAGCAAACTGATAGTTGCTGAATTCCTCTTTGCTGTGCGAAGATAAGCTGTAAGCCAGAGCCAGAGAATATTAATACCTGCTCCAGAAGGAACAGAAGGTTGTTTTTTAGCTGAGTAAAAATGGGTTCAAACATGTGGGGGTGTGACCAGATGGGCTGGGTGTGTAAGGAGCACTCACTCGCTATAGAAACTTAAATATTTTCTTTGAGGAGCAGCAACTACTCATTTAACAAAATAATTCCCTCAGGTTTTTGAATGTAAACAGGAACAAAGAATGGTAAATAATGGTTCAGTTTCTCCCAGCTGTAGGGAAGTGCCTCGGCAGCACTCACAGTCTCGCACGGCACCTCCCCAAGTGAGTGCCTACGGCCAGGAGCCAGCTCTGGGATGTGTGTTCTGGGTGACATTTGATTTCTTCCACGTCTTTGTGAAAGAGATTTCTTTGTGGTGTTGTTTCTATGGGAGATAGATAAGGGGTCCTGCCTGCTCCCTCCTCTCCCCACAGTAGAGCAGACTGGGATGAGCATGGCTCCCACTTCCACACAAGGCATTAGGAGAGCTTCCACTGCATCCCAGTATGAAAGGAATATACATTCAGAACATCAGAAGGTGCTGGGAAAGCCAACTGCTGCTGGCAGATCCTCTCAGCCCCCTGACATGGGCAGTGTCTGGTTCTGGCCTCCTCACGTACAAGGAGGACTCATGGGCCCTTGGATGAATATGAGCAACTAACAGTGGTATAAAATGCCAGTGAATTAAGACTGGGTCTGGCTCCCACAGTGTAAATTAGAAGCCTTTTTTGCTTAGTTAAATAGAGATTCAGTGGAGAAAAGCCACCAGCATAAAGCCCATCACAGTCATCTGCACAGAGACGAGGAGGTGTGTGAAAGATTGCCCTGCAAATACCTTGTGTTTCCTTAGGGTTGGTGGATCCATTTATACCTGTGTAAGGAAGATAAAGTAAACCAGCACCAACCCTAAGCAGTAACCTGAGACTGTCTCTGCAGTAGAGTCAGTGTCACAAAGAAAATTCAGGAAATCTGGCTGGAGCCATCTATCAGTGGTTTATTGCATCGCTGAGGCTGAGCTGGAGCTATAAAACCAGGGAACTCCAGAGTTCATGGCGATGCACCTGGGGAAGTGGGTGATATTCGGACCAGCTGAGCTCCTTTGATGCCCTGTCATTGTTCAACTTGCAAATCAGACTGTCAGTTTGGAAGCCTGACTTTAGACACTAATTTTTAAAAAGACTGGCCTGAATTTCTACCAGAGAAAAAAAAAAAAAAAAAGAAATTGTCTGCCCTGGAAAATAGCCATTCCAAAACAATTTCCCCTAAAATTCTCACTACGGGTGATGAAAATCCACAGCAAAGGAGGGGAAAAAAAGAAACAAGATGAATTAATGCTCTTTTAAAAAACTTTTTACAACTGATTTCTAATGAGGCATGGCCAATGTTGTTGACATGCAATTGGATCAGCTTCAACTCCTGGGACGACTGATGAATGGACAAATTCCAGGGCTGGAGACAAACGCTGCCTTCCTCTCCCACAACTCAGCACTTCTCCCACAGACTACTTAAAGCTCCACCAGAAATGACTCCAGTCTATATTAGTAGTTTAATTAAAAGTTTCCATATGCAGGTCGCCTTTGCTCTCACCGGCCTCTGAATGGGGAAATTAAAAGCACAGCAACAGGGAAAGGCTTTGAGCTGGTTTTATGGGCAGAGCTGTTAACCCACTGCCCTGGCGTTTACAACACACCGACTGTGCCATAACTGGCCTGCAAGACCGAGGCTGTTCCTACATAAAGCAGCCCTCTATATGTTCAGCTGCAAATAAATATATTTATTTTTATCCTAAGATGTTGCAACAAGCTGTAGAAACAAGAGTGGTGTTACTGGCAGGAGCCGCTCTTTTTATTAAAGTCATCTGTGTTTGCAGATCAGATGTCGCTTGTGCTTTAGTGATAGGGCAAGGGGGAACAGTTTTAAACTAAAAGAGGAGAATTTAGATGAGATATTAGGAAGGAATTATTTCCTGTGAGGGTGGGCAGGCCCTGGCACAGGTTGCCCAGGGAAGCTGTGGCTGCCCCATCCCTGGAAGTGTCCAAGGCCAGGTTGGATGGGGCTTGGAGCAACCTGGACTAGTGGAAGGTGTCCCTGCCCATGGCAGGGGGTGTTGGAATCAGAGGGTCTTTAAGGTCCCTTCCAATCCAAACCATTCTGTGATTCTTTTGGAGGAAAAGACTGAATGTTTGACCCATTCACACACAAGGGGGGACCTCACTTCTTTCTAGCCCTGAAGTCCAGAGCTCCACATGCCCATATGGCTATGGGCAGGCACAGCTCCAGCTCCCAGCACTGGAAATGCAGCTCTTGGCCAGAGGTAACTAAAGCCTGAGTTTAGAGCTTGTTCTCCTGAGCCAATCCACCAAAAGTGTGTGGCTGTGCAATGCTCCATTCAGCTCCCTCTAGGAAAAAAAACAAAACAAAACACAACAGGGCTCATTTTAGGCACTGTAACAAAAGCAAGTGAAATGCAAATCTGGCTTCAAAGGAGTGTGGGAAACAGAAAGCTGGTTTACCAGCATCTCAAGGGCTTGGACTGCTCACAAGGGATGTGGGTAGCCCCAGCTCAGGTGTTCTGTGTACCAGGGGGCAACCTGGACTGTATAATCTCCTCCTAGGGCAGTCCTGAACCAGAGACCCACAGGATCAGTCACATCCTTTTGCCCCTTATCTCAGAGACCAGGTAAATACTTTGCACTAAGTGGAACTGGTGCTACTGATGGGATGGAGCTTGCCTGAGCATGCATTATAATGGTCTGCTTGTTGGAGTGCTTTTGTGGGAGAAAAGGGTTCAGATTGTAACCAGGCAGTCGTGGGAACTGAACTTCATCTCCCACGTTCCTGACCTGCTGCAGGGAAATGGGAGATTCCCCATCCTTCACATAGGTTTTAGGGTACGTTAAATTCCTTTTCTAAACAGAAATATTTGAGTTCTGGGAGCGTGGTTGAACCCACGGAGCTTTTGTAGGGCTTTTTTGTAGAGTAACCAATGAACTAGAAGATCAGTTATTCACTGATGTCCACCTGGCCCAGTATTGCATGGGCAGAGGGGTGAGGAGGAGTGAGGGCCCACAACCCTGGGATCCACAGTGGAGCTGCTCAGCTGGTGATTTGTCCCCCAGGCTGGACTGTGAGCTGAGCCCCAGGTGCCGGTGCAGGGCACTGTGGGGACAGCACAGCCCCTACCTCCTCAAGCAGGGGGGTCAAGCCATCTCCTGGGCAAGGGGCTCATTCTTACCTCTCCTCTCCTTACCCCCACCAGGGAAATGCCTTCCCCTTCCACTCCCTGCTCCAAGGCACAGGGCTTTCCACTCTTGCAGTTCTAAACTGTACCAAGACCCCCGTGGCAAACCCTCGAATTAAAAAGCTGTGGCCTCTGCAGCAATCTCAGCGAGCTCAGGTGAGCACCCTTCCCATCAGCACTCTCTCTGCCCTCCTGCCACAGCCCAGGGGTGATGGTGACCTGTGGATGTGGCTGAGCTGGAGCTGATCGTGCCTGTGGCAAGGAGGGCTCCTCTGCTGCCTTCAGCACCCTGCTGATCTCAGCAGCTCCTCTGCTCCAGGCCCGCCTTTGCATGTCAGGACATTTCAGAGCCATAATTTTCTCTGGGAGCAGCTGAAATGTTTGTGTTCTGTTCAGGAACAGGTTGCCAGTGTTCCCCAAGGGGCAGGGATGCACCTCACCGGGATCTCACGCTGTAGCACAAACAGTAGAAGCACAGTGCCACCAAAAGCCTGTCCTGACTCCTGGGCCAGCAGGGAGATGCTGGAAGGAACTTGGAGTTTCCTTTTCTTTGCCTCCCCTCTTTGAGCACTGGAGACAAACAGAGGGGGTGTTCAGAGTTTTCAAGAACAGCAGCCTTGTCCTCATCCCAAACCAGGGGAAGCCAAAACAGATACTCAGGGAAGACCCTCCAGGCTCTCCAAGGGACCACCTTTGACATTGACTTAGGCTGACAGTGGCCACCAAGCCCTCCCTGGGGGTTGCCAGTCTCTCTTCAAACAGATCTGTGCCCACAGTGGCTGTGACACCCAAGGTGACACCTGGGAGAGACAGGGTTTGGTGGGAATACTGATGCCAAGAGTAGAGGAAAACCAGGCTGCTTGTTTCAGCCCATAAGTGGAGATTTAAGATTCCCACAGGCAGCCCATTCGGAAACTCTTGGCTGTAGTCTCTGTAGCACTATCAACCAGGCACCTTTTATAGGCATTTTATTCATTTCAAAAAGTCACCTGGGCGGAAAAAAATTATATATATATAAACATGATATAAAGAGTGAGCACATTACAAATGGGAGCTGGGTCAAAATAAAACCTACTGCAGCGCTTAAAGACTATTCTAAATAGATTCACACAAAGCTTTGCTATTTCATAAAACATTAAAGGATTTAAATGACTTTAAATACATCTGTAGAAATACAGGCCATATTTTATTAAAGGTGTCAGGTCTGTCTAATCTCTCCTGTGTAAGATGTTCATTTTGCAGTAGCAAAGGCACAGAGATCATTAAGTCCATCTCCAGTGCTAGCACAGGCAGCCTTTGCCAGCTACCAAACTCTTCCCTCATTAATATTTTAACATTCGAGGTAATGCTGAGAAACCATCCTTTGTCACAGACACCAGAGAGATTAGTAGTAAATCTTTTCAAAGAGAACTACTGCATCCTTAGTATCTGAGGATTAGAATTTAAAATTGCACTGGTTCCAGTGTGAACTGCAGAGCAAAAATAGCAGTGGAGTGGGACAGGGCCACCGAATGTTCTCATCGCTGGCGAGACTGGGGGGACGGGACTGCTGGCCCACAAATGTTGGTTTGGGGTTTCTTGTGACTCCAAAGGTTTTGGTGCCAGACAGGATGCTGGGCTAGACAGACCCCAGTCTGATCCAACATAGTAACATTTGCACTTCTGGCAAACAGCAAGGTAAAGTCCTGCAGACAGGCAGGGCACAGAGGAGTCCTCAGGACAGATCGGGAACAGGCGCCTTCTGTCATGGATAAATCTGACCTGGTGCCCGCAGAAAAATAAACAGCAAAACCTTCAGCTTTAAAGGCAGATGCAGAAGAAGAAGGGAGTTGTAGTGTAGCGTGAGAGTGTCAAAATCTGGAGGGTATTTCAGAGGTGAAATGATGGAATCAGCACAGCAGGCCCCAGGAGCTGCAGAGGGATGGGCTCTGTTGGCACCACTGGGATGCAACAGGGCATCAACAACAGCACGAGGGCCTGGGGTGGGAGAGGGAGCTGCACAAGCACAGGTCCCAGAAGCATCAGGAGATATTTATGACCAACCACCCCTGTCCTTGTGTTGCAGGGACCAAAAACAATGTGCCACCACGGTGCTGCGAGAGCATCGGGCATTGCCCGGCGCTGCTGCCACTCGCCTGTGGGCACCAGCTCCTCCAAACAGCAGCACTGGCTGCTGTGCACCCCTAATGCACACAGGAAGGAGGATTTGGGGATGAGGAAATAAGCATGTGTGGCTTTCTTTTGCAAAAAATCCAGATCTGAAATGCTTTGGTGTGTGATCTTGTAATGACTTTCCTCCCCACTCGTGTTTTATGACTTCGTTCATTTGCTGCTTGTGAGCTGCAGCTCATGGGCACAGGCTGCTGCCATGGGGGTGTTGGGCAAGGTTTGCTACTGCTCACCCAGGGGGAGGAGGAAGGGGATAACCCCAACCCAAAGCAGTCTGAAAGGTGTCTGAGTGAACCAAAATATGTCAGTGGGGAAGGTGAGCAAGGAAGCTCCGAGACTGCAGCTGAGGGGCTCTAGGAGGGATGTGGAAAAGAGATGTGGAAATACAACCCAGCAGCAACACTGAATAGCAGCAGCACTTTGGAAGTGTGGCTGAGGTCCTGCACGGGCTCTGCACGAGTGAATGGCCCATGGAGGGAGACGGATGCCATTCAGCAGGGCACAGAACTGCTGCTGTGAGACTTAGGGGAGAGTTATGTGGCCTTATTTTCCCAGCCTAGTGGGTCAGCCTGTCAGATGAATCGTTTTATACTGCCCTGAACTGAATGGGATTGGCATTTGGCCACCAATTCAGTGGCAGCCTTGAACTCTGCTTTCTCTTCCTCTTCAGGTGAGGCAGATTTATTCCCAACCTGCCACAGATTTGCAATTCAGTATTTATTTGGAGGATGCCTGGTTCCTTGGGCAGCAATGCTGGGAGCACCAGAGGTTTGCTTTGGATCCCACGCTGATTGCAAAGGAAGGGTTGGTTGTGTCAGATTCCTCCTGGTCACATTTGCTACGTGGAGTTCACAAGAAGTGCCTGTTAGGAGTCAGTGCAAATACCACTGGATTAACAGAGCTAATAGCTGTGTTAATAAATGCCATACAACAAAATAAGAAGGAACATCTACAGCCAGGTCCAAAGCTGTGTCAAAAGTGCATTTGATTACTGAAATCCATTTCTGACTGCAGGTTAACTGGAGACACACTGACCCTCCCACCTCAGAGGTTTGTAGTCTTCCCTAATGAAAGAGCCTAAAAGCCCAACAAGCATCACCCACATCCTTTTTTTTTTTTTCCATGTGATAATGTCAGATGCTTGACCGTGTTCCAAAGCTAACTTTTAATCCACACAGACACTGCTTCCCTGCCTGTGGCTTTTAAATGATCGTGTCGTATCATATTCCCAATCTGACAGCCACGATTTCATCCATCAACATGCAAGAGTGCTAATTCCTTTAGTATCAAAGGTAATTACTGGAATTGCCAAGGTAGGGATGCAACAAACAGCAAATGGACAGAAGGTCTTGGAGTTAGAAACATCACAGAATGGTTGGTTTGGAAGAGACCTTAAAGATCATCCAGTTCCACCCCCTGCCATGGGCAGGGACACTTTCCACTATCCCAGGTTGCTCCAAGCCTGGCCTTGGAAACTTCCAGGGATGGGGCAGCCACAGCTTCTCTGGGCAACCTGTGCCAGGGCCTCCCCACCTTCACAGGGAAGAATTGCTTCCTCACATCCAATTTAAATCTAAAAGACCCATCTTGTTAAATCAATTGGACTCGATGATCCTCATGGGTCTCTTTCAATGCAGAATATTCTAAATTCTGTGAATTTTAACGGGAGTAATATAGAAAGCAGGTTGATTATATCAATACATAATTTGGATTCTGCAGTGATCTCTTTTTCAAAAGGTTAAGTTGAATTGCATAACCTGCTCTGTGACACTGGAATCATCCAAACTGTGTTGTCCTGCAGGCAGTGGAGGGGTTTATTCCGTACCTGTGTTACATTTCCATGTGTTGGCCAGATGCTTTTCTTGGAGCACCAGTGAATCAGTGCTGCTGTGATCTGCTAATTGTTTTGACACCATGGGAGTTGAAAAGCGCTGGTGAACACTTGGCTCCACTGAAATGTGTGTTTTAGTTAAATGACCCCAGGGATGATCAGAGTCAATTTTCCTGCCTGTGTCTGCTGCCCTGGCGCTTGAGGTGGTTCTGGTCAGTGCTAGAGAAAACAAGCCAGTATTTAGTTAGTTCTCTCTGTGCAGCACACAAAGAATAGGAGAGCCTGTTCAAAGCCAGAGGCTCCAGCTCAAGGAGCCACTTAAACACAAGCCCTAATCAGGACAACTCTTGAGTGGATCCCTGCTTATCTGTAAGCACGTGCTTGAGTTTCACTGGTCTGCATGGGGTTCACACCCAGGTTTAAGCGTCAGCACATGCTGAAGTGCCTTTCCAAGATGTTTTCCAGAACCACAACCTAAGTGAGAAAAATGAGTGTGTCATTGAGCCACATTTGAATATATTGCTGCTGCCTTTGCAACCGGGAGGAAATCCTGGCAAACTTCGTTTCCCTGCAGGTCTGATAAATTATTTTCCACTCATCCCTCTGCTCTCTCCTCAGGTACTCAAGGAAGCAGAGGACTTTTGCTGTGGAAGACAACCTCCATTCCCTGCTCCTCCAGGTGTGGGTTGAAGGACAGAAGAATGTTGGCTCTTGAAAAGAATTTGTTTCAGACTCATCCATTAAAATCAGCATGTTGCTACTTCCACAGTTGACTTGTAATGACTCCCAGGAGTTTCTCTCCCAGAAGTGAGGTCAAATGTATTGACTTTTCTTTCTTTCCTCACAGCTTTTCAACACTGGACAAATGATTGTTTTGATAATTAAACTTTCACAAATGGAAGGCACAGTGGTTGCAAGGAAGGGCTCTGTCTCTACCCTCACTTGATGAACTTGCAGCCTGTTGGGGATTAAATATTCTTTGTGAGTGGAAAAGTGTTAATTAGGGATATTTTCAGTTTAAAGAAAAAAAGGGGGAATTAATGAAATTATCCAGCCTGAAGTGCTGCCCTGTTTTGACTCTTGCTGGGCTACTTATTGCAGTAGTCAGAACCAGCTGGTTTTTACACTGAATAAAGGACAACATGGTGGAATTAGTACATGGAAAATTCTTCCACAAGAGAATGAACTGCCCAGGATTCAAATCAAGGGTGAGGTGAATTAACATCAGCCAGAGATACTACAGTAAAGAATATGGAAAACATGGATTTAGAAGGGATGGTTTTTGTGACAGTGGCAATATATATGTCAACAAATTACAGAAGTGCTTTGGAAGGACTTCCCTTCTGGTGCAGCTGTGAAACACCTGGATGCAGCCATGGCAGGCAGAATCCATGCTTGCATCATCATAGCATCCAGGGCTATTTTGCATTGAAGATGAGGTGCAAGAAGTTGCCTTTCTGCTCTCACCTTTGTTACTGTGCCTGGCAGAGCAAGGTTGGGGTCAGCCCAGCACAGGCTCAGGTACTGTGGGTGTGCACTGGGAAGCTGCTCCTCCCACCTGCCTTGTGAGACCAGTGCAGCTCTTTCCAGTTTACAAACCTTGGGGGTTCTCTACATCTGTGTGATCAACAATCCCTGTTCCTGAAGCCCTCGTTGTCCCTGGGAGGGCTCAGCTGGGATGGGGAGCACAGCAGGTCCTTCAGCCGCTTTCAAGTGCCGAGCCAGAAACACCTTCACTCAGCAGCTGCAGGCAGGACTCACCACAGGTTAGGAGCACCCTGGAAAAGCAGCCCAGTTTGCTGAATCCCAGCCCAACCTCCTCAGCTCCTCTCTCTCCCAACACACAGCACATCAGCACGAGCCCTGGCTGTGTCCCCTCTCTGAGATGCCCAATCTCATCCCTTCTTGCACGACAACCACACCTCAGCCACCCTCCATCCAAAGATGTGTGTCAGAGCCCCACAAACCAGGAAATCCCCTCTTCCCTCTCCAGGAGCACTACCTCCTCCTGCAGAGACTTAACCTTTTATAACCCCATCCATCATCCTGATTAGGCCTCTCAAGTGAGGGTTACCTGACCAATCTGACTCGTTTCAACCTCTCCGTCCTGGTAGTGGTGGAAAATCTACTCAACCACAGTTATCCTGAGCCATTTATCAATGCTCTCCTCAGATGGTCTGAAAGCTCAAACTAAAAAAATGCAGACTAAACCCAAGATGCATTCTTTTTTTAAAATTATTTTTTTTTATTAATCTCTAACAGTGACCATAATTAATTATTGGAAGAATTTTCAAAAGTTAAGGTAGATTTTTGCATCGCTGGAATTTTTGAGGTCCAGAAGAGATGCTTTTCCATGCTGTGGTTCAAACAGGAATGAGTCCAGAAAAGTCCTGGATGATCATAATGATCCCTTAATGTCCATGAGACCATGCCAGTATGGACCATGGAGAGGATGTACCTCACTGGATTTGAATCCAGGAGATGGGCTCTGAAGTTGGGAGGTGCTGCTGCAGGAGGCTCCCAGATACAGGGACTCCAGGGGACACGTGGCAGAAGAACGTGTCCTGTTCAGCACTTGGACCTTCATAGCTCCTTTAGGGTATCTCCAGACCCTTGGGACCAGATGGGGTCCTGAAAAGCCCACATGCCAGCAGCAGTGATGCTAATTAGAATTTTTAAATGTGCCAACAAGCCTCTTGTTCTTAGGCCTGTCATTAGTATTTACTGATTTACTTCAGCTCTTTCTTTTCAGGGGGTTAGAGAGGCAAAGCATTTTCTTCCCAGCCCCAAGCAGACCTCCTATCTTGCTTTGCCTCACACATATCCACAGCCTTTGGGTTTCTGGTCCCTAATTTCACCAGGAGCTGGTGAAAGGCTGATGTTATTGCCTGAGAGGAGGAAGAACTGAAACACAGAGCTGCAGGAGGGGATGACTCAGGGGCTGGTTTACCAGTAGGTTCAATAAACACGTGTTTACAGACACCCCTTTCAACCTGTGGGTTTTCTTGGTGTGATGGAAGGTGACACGAAATGAAAGAGTCTCAGTTGCACAGGAAGAGATCCAAGATCTCCTCTGATGCAGGGACAGATTAAAAGAAAGTACCCACATTGTCTGAGCAGGATATCATTTACAGGGAGAGCAGGCTGCTATAAATGAATGAGAACACCTTGTTCTGCATGAATCACACCTCTGTTTCCACTTTGCTCCAGCCCCATGGAAACATTTTTCCTTCAAGCCCTCTTGACACTGTCACCAGCTCTGCAGATTGCTCGTGTTTTGTACACAGGAAAAGTCACTTTTGGAGGAGCAGATAGGTGAAAGCAGAACAGACTTCTCTACACTGAGGAATAAGTTCTCATAAATCTGCCAGGGCACATTCATTTGTCTTGCAGGCTCTCCTCGAGCCCCCCGAATCTGTGCTCATCAAGGTCACATCTGTTTAAACGTGCACAGGGAGGCTGAGCCACTCACTGGGGAAACACTGATTTGTGAATGTGCATTGCAACAGCCTGAGCAATTAATATCATCAAAACATCCCATTCCATGCCATTATTATAAACCTAGGGATATTTGTTTTCATTACAGGACTTCAAAGATGAAAGGGGCAGCAGCAGCTCTAAGGTGCAGCTGCAGGTGGGAGAACCTTCTCTTGACCCATGTGCCTACATGCCCCCAAGTGAAGAGCAGTCTGAGAGCCCATGGCAGGGGCTGATGGATATTTCAGTGAAGCCTGGAGGTCTCTGTTGCTAGTTTTCATCTGAAGCAGAGATGATACAGCCCAGGACAGCTGCTCTTGCATGGACCAAGGACATAGAAACACACCACCATGGAACCTGGGTATGGCTGGGAACCTGATTGCCTTCTCTCTGACTTCATTTTCAAATTGGAGGCAGTGTTACCCCAGCAAAAGATCTGGCTTTGAGATGATAAACAGCCTTCTCAGCCCCTTCACTCTCCTGCAGGGCTGTGAGGAAAGCCATCCCCAAGGATACCTGCACAGATCAACATCTATCCTTTCCCTCTGTGCCCAGAGAAAAATGCTCTGGGCAAAGTAACTCTAATAAATGTAACCCTTTGCTATCCCTGTGCTAAGTATCATCCTGATCTGGTGAATGGTCCAGCACCTCCTTTCATCCTCAAGGCTTGTCTGGCCACCTCTTTCACCCAGCTAAGCAGTATGAGTGCATATGGAAGCAGGAGGAGAGGAAGTGTAGTTAACATTCATTCATTGCTTGTGTACAGGCTGTCAGAACTAATGAAATTTTATAACAGACGGGCAGCCATCAGCTCCTTGGTGTTATTTATCTTTCTCACTCCTGGCTCTACATCCCGGGTAATTCTTCATTCATCTTTAAAAATGCCAAGATGACTAAGCACAGGACCCACCTACCCAGAAAACCAACAACTTGTGTGAATGTGGAGATAATTAATAATCACCTGGCTCGAGTGATGAGTGACTGCCAGGCAAAATATTCTCATTGATTTCCCCCCCAACCCACTTCCTCTCTCCCACTGAGCTTCCCCCAAACTCCAAAAAACATCCATTACTGGGGTGTTCCCCCTCCCCCTTCTGCCATCTCTCCTCAAACTACAGCAGATGTTTGCAGAGACGTTCCTGGGCTGGAGGCACTCGAGGATGGCGCTGTGGGCACGGCCCCCGATTTGCATCACTGATCCTGAAAGGTGCCAGCAAGGCTCGACAGATTCATTTGTAAGAGCTTTGTAGGAGATGCTGCAAACTGATGCAAAACATATGAGTGATGCTGCCTTCATTTGCCACCTGTTAATGGCAGGAGACAGCAGTGGGGGGGGAAGGAGGAAATGTAACTCAGTGCCTTCGCTGAAACAGCTTCCCCTGGTGAAATGGGGATGGGTGCCCATGCTTGGGGTACTGAGCAGGAAATTACTAGAAGGAGAAGTGAAGGCACTCAAAAATAAGCACTTTTGCCTCCAAAAACTTTGTTTTACAGTGATACTCAGCTTTGCTCCAGGGCTGGAATGAAAAGCTGGGATTTGCCAGAGCATTCAGCCCTGTCACACTTCTCCACACTGGTCAACAATCACTTACTTTCAGTTGGCAACAGATCAAACTAACACCGACTATCTGCAAAATTACTCCTTGAAGTATCATCTTTAGGCTTCAGAGCTGAAATGAAGGAGGTTTTTACCTTCCCCCTGAGCTCTGGGTCCAGGCTGCCTGCAGGCTTGGGTCCTGCCCTCCTTATAGAGGGTTCATGTCTAGCCAGCAACACCAGGATTCTTTATTTTACTCCAAGTGGAGATTTCAGCCACTGATTTTGGACCATGTATTCAAACCCAGTCTTATTTAGTCACAAAGAGTGAAGAAAGTTGTGATAAGGCAGCAGAAATGCACTTCTATTTGTAGCTCCTGTACGTGTTTGCCATCGCTCTGGTTTCGCTGCAAAAGGGATTACGATGCTGTGAACGTTCACACGGGTGAAAGAAAATAACCCAAACAGCTGCCTCCACTTAAGCACCAGACTTTTCAGAGGATTTTTGGGAAGGGGAGGAATCTGGGACTTTGGAAACCAAGCCAGCCTGCTTTGAGGTAGCTATGAAAGAGAAAGGAAACACCCCAAAAACACCCTACTGAGGAAAGGTGCTAACTCTGCCTCTGGAGATCATACAAAGATAGGGGAAACTACGAGGAAATGTGCTCAGTATAATGAGATACTGAAAAAACAAACCTGCCTCTGCCTTTCATGCCTGAAAAGCAGTCTCTGTGCTCCTGATAGGCCAGTTAAATGAGAGAGATTAGGATGAAATTTTAAGTGAGAGGGGTAAATCTAGGACTGCACATCTCGTCTCCTCAGAACTGAGGTTGTCTGTGACTCAGCCACACCAGTACAAGGTGGGCTGTAGGACCTCCTTCTCACAGGGCAGGACTAGAGGTTTCCTCTTCACATGTTTTTCTCTCCTTTTTCAAAACCTCCACTGTCTGCTGGGGTTTTTTTCCCATTTTACTGTGGTTTTTGGATCAGGGCAACAACCTGCTGACAGGCTACAAGTAAGAATCTTGAGTAAGCCTTATCTTTAGAGGCCAATTTCAATTAACTTGAACTTGGAAACAAAGTAACAGACTTAATTGCAAATCTCAGCTCCATTTGAGGTCTCCACTCGTGATGTGCAGGTGATGGAGATGCCCCATGCTCTCCATGAATAACCAAATAAATCCCAAAGTCAAACACTGACTGGGCTGTGGAGTCACGGCAACACCTCTGTAATAGTTTAAATGAGATTTTTCTATGGCCTTTGCCTCTTTAGGCAGGCACACCTTTCCTCTTTCTCTCTATTTGTGCTACCAAAAATGGGCCAAACTCCAGGCACCCTGAGCTACCTTCCCAGGGTGCAGTGACCACGCTCACCCTGTGACCAGGGCACCCCTTCCCTGCTTCCCTCATCCTGTTATGCCCTGCCAAGCACTGGGCTGTGGCAGAAAGCCACTGGATCTGGAGTTGGGGCACCTGAGCATCCTCTTGATTTGAAATTTTGCATCATGGTAACTGCTGTGGGAGAGTTGGATGCCTGACAGGCTGACCTGCAGAGAAGGAGGGCTGGAGAAGTGAAAATCCCCAGATAAAAGGACACTTCTATCCCTTCCTCCCTCCACATCTGTGCATGATGGACCTCACGGCTGCAGTCCCACGATTATTATATTCTCTTAGGAACAAATTGCTTCTCCAAAGCAGGTCCTGTTGCAGTGAACTCAAACCAGGATGAAGGAGAAGCAAGAGCCTGACCTTGCTCCAGTGATGGGTGATTTGGGGGAGCCTCAGCCAGCCAGGCAGTCTGGGACGCAGCTGCATCAGGAAGAGGAGAGGGTGAAATAAGTTCCTCTTGAGAGCCAAACATCATTGCCTGTTTGCCTGGTTGTTGCTGTGCTCCTGGGGTTTGTGCCTTTTCTTTTCTAGCTCAGCCCAGACACAGCTTTGCTCTCGGTCGCTGAGGGATTTGGAGTTGGTTGGAAGGTTGCAGTTTGCCTCCCCTCAGCTTCCCCTCTGCTTCCCTTCCACTTCTCCTTCACTTCCCCTCAGCTGCCCCTCAGCTACAAGGGGTTGTTCCTCTGATCCCTCCTGAGCTCAAAGCAGCACCTCAGGTTGGGAAAATGTCAAAGGCCCTTTCTCAGGTTAAAGAAAGCAGGATGTCCCTTCAGAGCTGTCCTGCCCCGAGGCTTCACTGCTTTTTCCCTCTGCTCAGTAAAATAAATTAGAAAATGTGGGAAATCTCTTGAGATTTCTGCCTTTTCCTCCAGCCAACAAAGTGACACAACCAGAGCTAAGACTTCTTCCTTCCCCTGTGACTGAGCTACTGCCTGCTGTCCCAGCTTACAGGGGAAGATGTGCTGGTGCTGTGGAATTCCTCACATCCCAGGGACACTGCAGAGGAAAAAACCACACTAAGAGTAGCCAAAATCAGGCTTGTGCTCCTCCATCACCCCAGTGCTCTGTGGGGCAGGGTGGGGAACACGTGGGACCAGCACTGGGGGCTTTCCTGAGGGCCTGGAGGGAGGATCCCCAAGCTCAGGGCATCTCCCACTGCCCCGACCTGAGCAGGTGTTGTCCCTTCAGACAGGGATGATGAAATCTCAGAGGAAAATAGTACTGACTCCCACTTGAGGATCTAATTTAATGAGCAGCCTCCAATTGACTGGAATGGCTCTGGACTCCATCACAAGCAAGTAATCTGGGTCTGGATCTCATACAAGTGTCTTCAACAGATTTTATTTTGAGTTCTATTTCCAGGAGACACCAGTGAATAAAGAAGGCCACTTTGCCTGTATTTAAGAGCAGTTCAAGTGTTTCTTTCCAGGGTGAAGGTTCAACCAAGTCCCTTTGTCCCTGTGCAGCCCCAGCCCCATCACACCCTGCTGCCTCTCATGCATCAGCAGAGCTCATCCCTTAAACCACAGGGCCCAATAAGGCAACCAGCCAAGAGTCCAGACACCCACCCCACTGCCAGTATCTGCTGTTTTTTCCTGTCTCACCAGCACCTGCTGCCCCCCATTTCACTGCCAGCCCCCCTCTCACACCACTGTCATGGACAGAGTTAATCCCAGGAGGGCACAAGGATGACCAGGACACCCAACCCAAAGGATGGATTTGGAAAGGAAGGACTTTGGTGACTCATCCTAATTGGCCATGTGGACTACACAGCAGATCCTGGTTGCCTGTGCTTCCAAGGTTTAATTTTCTAATTGGAATTTCATGGAAAAGCAGCACCTTTCTGATTAGTCACCCCAGCATGAACACTCTGTCTATACACAGACATCTGCCCTCCGGACTAACCTTTCTAGAAGCTGCATCAACAAAGTAATGCTAATAAAAATATCCATCTGTGCTTAAAGATAAACAAAGCATTAATACACCAAACTGAGGCTTAGATTATATTAGAGTCAGCTTTAATGATATTACACATCTGTTAGGATGGATTTCCCACCCGGGCCATCTCGCTCTTGCCTTTTTTTTTTTTTTTTTAAATATCTTTGTACGAAAAAATGTGAGAGCGTTTCCCTGGGAGCCCTTTGCGTGCGTCACACTTTGCAACCAGCCCTGCTCCGAAAGGCCCTTTCCCTGGGACACCCTGCTGGGACAGGGCTCGGGGATTAGGGTCTGTAACCTAAACATTATTGTACTTTAAAGTAAATGTTCCCCCCACACACACCCCACTCGCTCTACTTGGGTTTCAGAGCCTCTTCAAAGGGCTGTTTTCTTCCCTTCCTTGGCAGCGGGGGAAAAATATTTCAAACCCCAGAAACCAGACACTTTGCTGAGCTCCTGCAGGACTCTGTGTGTGTGTGTGCCTGGGAAAAATGTGGTGCCCAGATCTCCCCCTGGCACTGCCAGGGCTGGGCTTGCTGCAAGGGCTTTCCAGGCTGGCCACGCCAATCCTGGGGGTTTGTTCCTGTGTGATCCCAATGCACAGCACGTGGGAGGCAGAGGAGGGGGGACACGCTTCAGTTCTGACCTCATTTTGTGTAATAGGTCCCTCCCAAAAATGGAGGAAAAGTGATTTGATGTGTTGGCAACCTTATCTTAAGAGATCCTATCAGATCCTCCCAGCAGTTCTTCTAAAAGGGTGGTCTTACCCCGTTATCCATTTGTGGCAAAGCTGTCTGGAAGTTGAAGCCTGGAATTCATGGGATTGGGATATAACCCTGCCTTTCCCCTTTCCTGTGCCTCCTGTCCACACATGTGTAAAACAGGAAGAGCAGCCACTGCCTGTCCTCCAACCCAAAGGGGAGCTCAGCTGGTGAACAATGAATAGTTCCATCCTTGCCAAGCTTTAGATCTGGGGCTGAAAAAACAACCCAGAAGTATCTCTGTCCTACTGCTGGCCCTTTGGACAAACAGCTGCTTATTCATCATCCACAATCCGAGTGCTAATTAGAGACAAATGTCAGACAGAGCCAAACAAGGGGTGAGGGCACCCTGAGCTGTAACAGGTTGCTCTGTGCCTGTCTGGGCAGAGGAGCTGTGTCCCCAGTGGGGTATCCCAGCACCCCTAAAGGCTTTGGGGCAGCTCTCTGCTCCAAAGTAACAAAGCAATAGGACAAGCAACAGCCTCAGGTTTCAGCAGGAGAGGCTTAGATTGGGTGTTAAGAAGAACATCTTCACCACAAGGATTGTCAAGCACTGGAACAGGCTTGTTCCGTGGAAGAAATGGAATCACCATCCCTGGAGGGATTTAAAAGGTGTGTAGATGTGTAGATAACCTGAAGAAACCAGGAATCACAGCACATCTGATATGCTGTGGAGGTACCCCAGGAGCTCACACGTGCCTGCCTGGTTTACCTGCCAGCAGAGGAGTGATTACATGAGCTCAGTTAGGGGTGTGGAGATTTTAGAATTACCTGTTACTGCTCTGCATGAGACAAAGCGCAGCTGCTGAGATACTCAGGGAGCTCTGTGAGTGCACAGAAAGATGGCCTGAAGTATCCATGAGCTCTCCAGGAGGCAAGAGAAAGCAAGGCAGCGAAATCTCCTGTTTCTGCACCGTTCCTGTTAACACAATATCTGATGTTACTTCCCCATCTGGAGAGACGCCACTCACGTATTTCACTTTTAGTGTGAAACGGGTGTCCTGGTGCTGCAGCTCAAAGGCTGCCTTTCAGAGGAGCGCTCCAGAGGGGAGAAGGCATCCCACAGGAAGCGGCAGATTGGAAAACCAGAGCATCCCAGCTAAAAAAACACTGAAACCAGAACACCGGCTTCCATGGCTGAAAATTATATTCCTCTCGTGGAGGAGGAAATGGAGATCCTTTGGCAACATGTGGCTCACTGAAGTTTGTCAGAGTGCTTACAAAGTCACCAACAGTGATTCACGACCAGCTGCTGGTGGGAGAGGCTGGCAGAGCCGTGAGAAGCCTGTTTGGACTGTGATGGGGAGGTGGTGGGGTGCGAGGATGCCACCAAAATGCCTCCTGCCGCCTCAGCAGGGCTCTACTCCACAAGCCCTGTGGGTGCCATGGCAGGAAAGGATTTGAGATAGAGCTGGGTGGGGGGAAAACATGGCCTGAAAGTAGCTCCTACATCATGGTTTTGCAAGGCTGGGCCAGAGAAGCCTCACACAGGGGAGCAGCCACGCCTAGACCTGTATCACCCGGGGGTCCTTCTGCAGCACAGGGAGCAGCGCCCGGCTCTGCAGCTCAGCCTCCTGATGGATTGTTTAACCAGGGAGATTTTTAAAAGCTACATTTCTTCAAAGGATTAATTTGTCTTTTGATGCAGTGAGCACTGACAAATGCTGCTTTCCCTATCACATTCAAACACACACCATTTTAGAAGTTAATAAACCCATTTGCTGCCAAATAACCGGGTTCTTTTTTTCTTTCCAATTTCACTCCGTCAGAATGATAAGAGGTTTAATGTCTTCGTGGCTTCTCCTTCTTCTTTCAGTGGCTAAATCAGGTGTAACTATCACTGCAGGGAGCAGCACTTTCTCCCTCTTACCCAGCCATTATTCCTGGTTCCTCAATGCCATTTCCTCCCCAGCCCATGCTGACGACAACAAACGTGTTGCTGTTTCTATGTGTGGTCTGAAGGACAGTATTTCCACCTTCCATGGCCTCTGGTGAGCTGAGAGGCCAGTTCAAACCATGAGAGTTTGTTTATCTCTCTTGCAGAATGCAGTGTCCTCACAGAGAGGGGACCCTGTGGTGTGGGGAGAGCTCTCCTGCTCCCTGGAACGTGGTAGAGCTTTGGAGGAACATTTCATCACCTGCTGTCCTCTCCTCGCACCAGCAACAAGAGCAGCTCAGGATCTGTGCCCTGTGAGACGTTTCATCTTGTCAAATGCAGTAAGAGAGGTTCTTTGAACAACTTGGGTGCTTCTGCAACACTGGCAATGGCAGAGGAGTAGCACCAAGGGGTGCTGGATATCAGCCTTCAGGAAAATATCACTGAATCATTTAAGCTGGAAAAAAAGATCTCTAAGATCATTGAGTTGAACCACTGACCCAGCACTGCCAAGTCCACCATTAACTCATGTCCCCAAGTGCCACAGTTAAATGTTTTTTTAACTCTTCCGGGGATGGTGATTCCACCACCGCCCTGGGCAGCCTGTGCCAGTGCCTGGCCACCCTTCCAGTGAAGACATTTTCCCTAATTTCCAATCCAAATTTCCCCTGGCACAGCTTGAGGTCATTTCTTCTCGTCCTCTCCTTTGTTCCTTGGGATCAGAGCCTGACCCCCCTCCAGCTCTCCCCTCCTGTCAGGGAGCTGGAGAGAGTTCTCCCTGAGAGAGCTGGAGAAGGTTCTCCCTGAGCCTCTTTTTCTCCAGGCTGAGCCCCCCCCAGCTCCCTCAGCTGCTCTTGGTGCTCCAGACCCTTCAATAACTTTGTTGTCCTTCCACAAACACGCTCCAGCACCTGGAGCAGTCCAGGAAATCCACAGGGCTGGTAGGAAACAGCTCTGGAAATGCTGTGGGTGCTGTGTGTGCTTGTGCCACTGCTCTAAACTCTGTTGTATGAGAAGACTTGGATCTGAAAAGCAAGAGTTTGGAGTAAGAGGATTTTTTCTTTTCAGGCTTCAGAGGAAGGAGATAAAGAACGAACTTAAAATTCATACATCAGTTTAAGGAATTCTTTCACATTTATGCTAGAAAAACATGCAAGCATCATCTAACTCGAAGACTAAGAGACTACTGGGGCCTAAACCACAGATCAGCAAATTCCACAGAAAATTTTCCATTGACTTACTGGGCTTTGCATCAGGCTCTAAGAGTTAAAAAAAAAAATGTGATTAATAAGATGAGTCCAAGGAAAAAAGATACGGTTGGAGGCAGGAAAAGGACTCTGAGCAAGGGCTGTAAAACTTGAGAGCCTTCTCACCACAAATGCTCAGTAACCTTAAACCATAACCTGGCATCTGGATACAGCATCTTCCTGGATAGCAAAATCTCAGCTTCCCAAGTCTAGGATTCCCAGTTTCCCCCTGCCAATTTTGTTCCAGCATGCGCAGCCTTCTCGTTTTTCACCCGGTGCACGTGATGAATCCAGAAGCAGTAAGCTCTTTTTGCATGGTCTGGAGTTTTTTTTTTTCCTCCCAGATTCAGAGTTCTGAAGCCATTTCTGTTGTCTGCTGCAAGATCACAGCCAGGCACTCGGAGCAGCAAGGCGGAGTTGCATCGTAATCAAGATCTGTTCTCTTCGTGTGAATGCATCCATGCTTACACCAGGAGATTTTGACTGTAAAATATACGCTCTTTTTTATCCTTGAACTAATTTTAATCTTTCTTTTTCACTTGTCACTTTGTTGTTCACAAAGCTCGCTTTTTTTTTTTTTTTTTTTTTTTTGCTGAGGGTTTCAGCAGAATGCATTAAAGTGAAGGCAGATAACAAGACCTAATAACCCTCTTTATCGCAAAATAAATAAGTGAAAGAACAACCCTTCCATTTAGGTGTTGCAGATATAATTGAATGTTCCTTTGAAAACTCTTTGATCGCTGTAACTTGTTCAACTTTTTTGCTTTTGTCTCCAATGTAGCTTCTGGTCTTTTCATGTCGGGTGAAAAAGCTCAGTTACTCGGCTCAGCTTTATCTCCATGTGATTAGTGGGGTTTTTCTTTTTAGGGGAGGGGATGGTTTCTCTGTGGGGCTTCATGATGTCAGGTAAACCCTTACCCACTTGAGAGGGGAAGGCTGGCACTGCAGATGAGTGAGGAGGGACATTCTGGCTGCCTCACTGGGGTCACCCTTTCCACTTCCACCGCAGTAGTAGAATAAACCCTCGGTTATTACACAAACCCTGCGTTGCACACGCACAAAGACATAAAAGCACACTTGCCTCCAGGTCTTGGCAGCTTTACCAGGAACTAAATATTTATCCTGGCAACATCAAAGCCTGACAATAAAAAGAATTGCTATAATATAAAATGAATACACGCTTTGTCATCTGGAGGTCGAGGCACTACCAGGAGAGAACAAACCGTGCCCTGCACCTTGGCTTTGGCCACCCTGACACAGTCCAGGGGAAGGGGTAAGAAACTGGGAGCAGATAACTTACTCAATGATCTATTTAAGCAGGTTGTTAAATAAAAAGTCTGTCAAGTCAGCTTAAGATATTTCAAGATTGATTTTTAATTACTGCATTAATCAAGAGCTCTCCAATCTGTCCTAGATAAACTCAAAACCAGAGAAAAACCAGAAATAATGACTGAAAGAGAACAAATCTCTGGTACTCAGGGTTTCCAGCCCAGCCCTATCACACACTGAAGAAAACTGGCTGTTTCCAGCAAGTGTCACTGGAGCCTCTGGGTGTTACTGGGTGCATTTTGGAAATAACCCCCTCACAGCTGAAGTTCATGCCATGCTGCTTTCTGGATTCATTATTTCTTTTACTAATAGCCTAATTTTCCTGCTCTATTCCTTTTTTTATCCTTTTCTCCCCATTTTTTCTTGTGTTCCTCAACATTTTAAAATAAAAATACATGCCCACTTATTTTAAACCTCTCAACAACAATCTGAAAAGTTAGGCTCAGTAAAAATCTCCCAAGTCAGATTATTTGGAGTTTGGAATAAATGGGGCTTGCATATAGATGGCACCCTTCCAGATTCCCATGCATCCTGCACAAACACTGGCATGGAGAGATAAAGCAACTCTGTAAAGTTCACACACAGGGTCCAATTTGGGTGATGACCCAGCATTCTCACACCTTTCACACTACAACCTGAACCCAAGATCACAAACCTCTCTGACAAAAGTTCTGATCTCCACTTCAGTGGTATTTTTAGCAAGTGGTTCAGTGTTCAGGAAGGATCCCTTTCATCCCGGGAACTGGGATGTGATGCTTTCATGGCTCGGTGATGGCTTGCCCATGTTAATCTCCCTTTTGATGAGTAGCTCTGCCCAGGGGATGACAACTTCTTGAAGAGTAAAAATTCGCTTTTGCTCCTTCCTGGAGTAAAACCAAACCTTTCTGATACACCTGCAATGGCAATTGCTGCATTCCAACCACAGAATCACAGGATGGTTCAGTTTGGAAGGCACCTTAAAGCTCGTTTTGTTCTACCCCCTACCATGGGCAGGGACACCTTCCACTAGCCCAGGTTGCTCCAAGCCCCGTCCAACCTGGCCTTGGACACTTCCAGGGATGGGGCAGCCACAGCTTCTCTGGGCAACCCGTGCCAGGGCCTGCCCACCCTCACAGGGGACTGTTTTTTTCTCATATCTGACCTAATTTCCCCCTCTTTCAGTTTGAACTCTCAATTTATATTCTCTCAGATCACTCAAAAATGCAGTTTCCTTAAATGTCCTGCTATCTCAGGACATGGTATTCTGGCTTGAGGCCTTTTTGCTTAAGCCTTTTGCCCACAAAAGAAGTCCTGATGAGTTATGGGGTTTTGAAAACCTGCATAACAAAAACTGAGATGCAATTCACTTACAGGGTTCCTCTTTTTTTGCGTGCTCTCAAGAGGGACAAATCAACAGGAATAATTAACACAAGTGATTGAGTGCCTCGTAGAGTTACAGTATACGGTCAGTCTGACAAATTATATTGTTTGGAGTAAATTTCCCTGGAGCCAGGTTTCGCTTCATTTGTGTGTCAAGCCAAATTTGGGGGTCCTTACTCTAGTTTTTCTCCTAGTTTATACAGGCAGAGAGGGTTTGAGTCAAAACTTGGCAAGGGCCAAGGGAACCTGGCGGAGCCCCGCTGTGTTTCTGTGCTTGCTCAAAGCGTCGCAGAACTATTTTCAAGCCTGAGAGTTTGAAAGCTGGCTGCCAATATTCCAATTTACAAATAGGACTTTTGTTCAGCGGTTCGTGATTTACATGGGATGGATCATGTTTTGTAACACGGCCCCAGTCACATGTGGTACATCTGAAAACACAACCACTTATTTGACAGTTTCCTCCCCGCATTTGTAACGGAGCCAACACTGGCACCGAGTCTTCAATAGCTTTTCTTTCCAGAAATAATCACACACTTTCGCGCAGTGAATGGTATTCCCGAGGCGAGTGCAAAAATGAGGACAGGGAATTTCTCTCTCTGGGACTGGCTGACGTGGGCTTTGGTTTGCTTGTACAGCTCCAGCTTAGAATAGGGGCAGTGGTCTTTGCCTCTTGAATTTTCCAATGCTCTGTTAGTACCTACAGGGTGAGATCCGGGCACATCGTGGAAGTGGAGGCTGTCACAGAAAGGACATTTCTGATCAGCCCACCCTGAACACCCGCACCCCCACCTCCCTTCTGCACATCACCAGGTGAATGCTGTGGTCAGTGTAACACCTCCCTGCTCCCAGGAGGGCACCCAGCAGCAGTTTTTGCACTGTATCCACCAGTTTTAGAAATAAAACAGGTTTTTTTTTTCTTAACCACCACTTCAGCCTTGACAGTGGTTCCTCCTCTGTGGGTTTTGCACATGAAGGCATGAAGGGAACAGAGATAGCAAAGCAATCCTACAGGAGCAGCCAATATTGCTACGGAAGGAGAGACAAGTTGGGATGGTGGGGAGGAGAACCCAAGATTATTCAACTCTATTATTGCTAATTTACCTCCTGATTTCATGGCTGCACTTGTCTTTGCAGTGACACTCCCTCCCCAGGTTTGTAAGGACCACACTGGTGGAGCCAAGAGCTTGTTCACGGTTTCTGCAGCATCACTGACACAAACAGGGGCCAGACTCCAGAAAGCAGAAATGTGGCTGATTTGTGCCACCCTCAGTTGCTTCTTCTCAAAAGGAGAACACAGTAAGTGCCATTAAACACAGCCTGCCAGAAAAGCAGATGCCTCCAGGCAGCTGCCAGACTTGTGTGTCTCATTAGAACAATCTCCAAAATCTCCCTCAGCCCCAACTCGTGTCCCTTGAAGACAAACAACAGCCCCATGAGTTGAGGCCTCTTCCTGGAGAGGTTGATGGGCCTCAAGGACATCATCTTGGTCTGCTCAGCTTTTAAAACAACCACAAAAAATGCTCCTGTCACTGCAGAGCACACAGAATAACTGAGGTGGCATCAGGGAATGGAGTTGGGAGTGTGACTGAGGGCTGGTCTGACTGTGGCCAGCTCACCCTGCAAGTATGTAATTTTTTTTGCTGAAGGGAATGAACTACCAGAATTCTGCCTCAAAATATTCCACTAATTCTGCATCTTCTTCCTGGGTCTTGCAGAGCATGGAGGAGCAACCTGGCTTTGGGGAGAAACCCAGGGGGTTTCTGCCTTCAGAGGGGAATTTGCAAAGCAACTTTCCTGCAGCAAGATGGCACAGCTCGGGGAATTCTACTCAGTTATTCCCTCATAGCTGCACAAATATCACATGAATTCAGAGAAAGGGATTTAAAAAACAAAACAAATCATTCCAGGCCTCATTTCAGCAGTCACTCCTTTGCATAAACAACTGCCACATATATTAGCTGTCCGAATGGCTCTGAAATCTCAGCTTTACACACCTGCCACGGCCTTGATTTACTACGTAACAAAACTCCAGATGTGCCTTCCCAAACTGCCCTGTCATCCCATGGAGTGATGGAGGATTTCTGCCCACGGGGCTGCAGAAAACTCAGCACTGCCATGAGCCACCACTGAAGTGAGGGATCAGCCTGGGATAGCCTGTGCTGCCCACTCCCACTCCTTGGCACAGAAATACAGAGATGCAGAGCTCTGCTGTGACACTTGGCAAGGTTCAAGTTGGTGACCAGCCCAGCTCCTTGGGTTCCTCCAGTGCTACTAATGCCTGTGGGGAAAACATTTTCTCCTGGCTCCCAAAGCCGGTTCCAGCTGAGAGCAGGAGTGTGTCACAGCTGTGTCAGTCCATGGACCTGGCTAACTGGGGCCAAGTGACCTTGGTCTCATTTTGCTGGTGGATTCAGGTGTTAAATGACCTGTCAAATGAGGGATCCCAGCCCATGGGACACAACCTAAGAGGAAAGCTCCAGCTGCAGCCCCTGCCCAGATGCTCCTCCATCTCTGCTGAAGGTCCTCGTGGAACACACGTTTAGCAGGCAGAGCCACGGGCCCTGGGGATCTGTGTGATGCCTTTCAGGATCCACCAGCTGCACAGCTGTGAGTGGCCTTGGGAAGGAAGAGCACTGATTTTACCCTGGTTATGTTTTTCTCCTTCCCCGACCAGGACTGGACCTCAGCAACTTGTGAATCCAAAGGTCTGAAGTGCCCTGCCCTGCATCACCACAGCTCCAGGAGAGCCCTGAGAAAGCACATCCATGAGGGGTGAGCGTGAGCCCTGGGAGCTGCCAGAGGCAGGAGCTGACCCAGTGCTTTACTGAGCCAGGAGTGTGGATCGCTGAAAATGTCATGGCTGTTTGTTCTGCCCAACAGCAGCCTCGTCACCTGTGCCAAGAGATGCTGGGAGACACCAGCAGGCCTGTGAGACAGCAAATGACAGCACCAGAGACCCAGCAGGCAGCAGCTGGAGAAATGCAGATGCATAAAGGAGAAATAAATGCAACAATTTTTGGAGGTAATTGGTCAGTAGGAAGCATTATCAAAAAGCTCAGGCACGATCAGTATTTTGAACAAGATGATGCTAAAAAAAAAAAAAACAAAGCCCAAACTGGAGTTCAACAGCGAGTTGTTCAGCACAGGAACAGCACCCTGGTGGAAAGACCAAGATGATTGTGTTCACAATGTCAGAACAGATTATTAAAATGGCCTGTGGAGTCCCACAGCTTGACACACTCTCCTCTCTCCTTTCTGTGAATGTTCTGCTCATGAATAATGTGAACTTGAAGGCATTCCTGACACAAACTGGGCTCACAGCTCTGTCCCACCACGATGCCTCTGCCTGGCCTCGGGGAGATGTCTTGAGATCTCAGACTGTCTCCAGAGGTTTGAGTCCTGGTCTCTGTGCCAAGACCAGCGTGTTCCTACTAATAAGTGAGGAGGATAAATAGTGAAGTTTTGAGGCTGGTAACTTTTTTTACAGGCAGGAAGAATTGCTGAGAAATGGAGAGGGTTAGGCAGAGACAGCAAGAGCTTCCTGACTTTGTTAGTGCTGATGTGAATTACAGATGTTTACCTGGGAGATGGGTTATTATGGCCCATCTTGTGACACAAAAGAGAACTCTGAGAGTGCGGGTTCTGTTTCAGTGTATTAAACAAATCCTTTCTCAGATAATTGTGTTTGAGCTGCTCTGAAATCAAATACCAGAAAGAAAAACCAATTTGGGTCATTTTGCCCAACCTGAAATGATTTTGTTAAAAGAAACATAAATGGAAGTAAATTTAACACTTAAAAACCTTCGTCAAGTGAAGATTGGGAGTATTTCACTTCCAATTGGAATATTCTAACTTTTTCTCTGGTTTTGGCCAGAGGGATTCGTTGCCAACCCTGGTGTAAGCTCTCAGAAAGATGTTTTTGGCTTAAATCTGCCTTAAGCAGCAAATCTCAGGTTTAGAATATGACTTGGCCAAGCAAGCAGCAAAGGGATGCTTCTTGAATGTGAACAGCTCAGCACCCTGTGAGCATCAGTGCTGCTCCAGGGCCAGGCCCCTCAGGTACCCTCATCTCTTTCCATGTGAAACCTGCACCACAGGAATGCTTTTTTTTTTTTTTCCTGGCAAGAATCAGTTCAACCAAGAATCAGTTCAGCCTCTCTGTCAAAACTCTTTCCAAATCAAACTTTCCTCTTCAAGGCTTGTGAACTCTCAGCAGCGTTTGGTTTTACAGGCTTCTGGGTTTAAGCACGTGCATTTCTCGAACTGCCCAGTTCCATCAAAATCTGACAACTAGAAATAACAGGAAGGCCCTTCAAACATTTTTCTAGCTAATCCTAAACGCAGATTAATGGTGCAGGAAAGAGGAAGAGATATTTGCAAGGGTTGCAGGTCAGTGGTGTTCCATCCAACATAAAAGCTGTGGGACGTGTCAGCTGCGTGGAACCAACGAGGTCTCAGCTTAGAATCATAGAATAGAATCACAGAAGGGTGATTCCATCTGTCTCCAGTTTAGAGAGAAGGATTTTTTGGGGGACCACATCAAGGGCTTTACAGAAGTCCAGATAAATGATATCTGTAGCCCTTCCCTTGGCCACTGATGAAGTCACTGCATCAGAGAAGGCCACTGGGTTGGTCAGACAGGATTTTTTGCTTGGTGAGGCCATGCTGGCTGTCCCACATCACCTCCCTGTCCTCCATGTGCCTCAGCAGAGCTTCTGGGAGTGTCTGTTCCGTGATCTTCCCAGGCACAGAGGTGAGGCTGATGGGGTGGCAGTTCCCAGGGTCCTCCTTTCCACCCTTTTTAAACATGGGGACAATGTTTTCCCTTTTTCAGTCACCTGGACTTTAATTGACTGCCATGACTTTTCAGATGTCCTGGAGAGTGGCTTGGCAACTCCATCAGCCCTCAGGACTCTGGGATGCATCTCACCACAGACTGATGCACATTCAGGTCCCTCAGATGGTCACAAATCTGATGTTCTCTACCAGTGGGAGAGACTCTGCTCCCCCAGTCCCCACCCTGCTGTCCATCCACTTGAGAGGTGTGGGGAGAGAGGTTGCCAGTCAAGACTGAGGCAAAAAAGTTGCTCAGCCTCCTCCTTGTCTGTTGTTACCAGTTTTCCAGCCTTGCTTATCAGGGGGTGCAGCTTCTTTGACCTCCCTTTTCTGGCTGACACACCTGTGGAAGCCTTTCTTTTATCCTTTGTATCCCTCACCAAGCTCAGCTCCAGCTTTGCCTTGACCTTCCTCACCCCATCCCTCCAACAGCCAAACTACAATGAGTGCTTTGCAGCATCCACCTGCTGAGATGGCAACTCACTCCAGAGCAAAAACAACTCAAAACCTTACACAAGATACCCTTTGAACAGGGCAAAGCCTTCACATCATCCCCTTGCTGGCTGAGCTGCCCAGGCAGCCTTCCTCACGGACTCCAGTGCATCGAAAAATATTCAAGAAAGCACAAACAGAAACCTGCAAGGAAAAAAAACAACCCACAAAACAACCTTTTCTGACTCCTGAAGTAATGATTTGACACTAACCAAATACAAATGCACGGATAGATTATTATCAGCTAATGGTCTGTTCCAAAGGCTGCTGAAATCAAAGTCAGCCTCCCCTTTGATCTCGGTATTTTCACTAGGTCAGGTTCCAAGTTTACAAATCATATTCTATAACAAAAGGTGTTTCACAACACACATCCACCCATATGAAAGGAACCTATGTCTGGGGAGACTTTTTTATTTTCCCTCCCCTCAGTGCTTTAAAGCCCTCCTGTAGACGTTATTGTGCTGGTCTGAGGTTGGGGAGTTCACCTGGGGAGGAAGAACACCAACGGTCCTTCAAGCTGCTCCCTTCTCCCAGCTGAAGAACCATACATATCATGGCAGGTATTGCTATAAAATGTGTTCCCTGGAGCTCAGTGTTCTATCCAACCCTTTTATAGCCTTACCAATCAATGCCTTACAGTGTTTGCAGTCACACTTTTCGAGTTGCATTCGCTCACTGAAGGTGTCAGGTTCGGACCATCCACTTTTCCCATCTGTTGCCAAGGTACCCATTTCTCTGTTGTTGGTATGTTTTGACCTTAATAGCAGGATCCACAAGATGTGAGGAGCACAGCTCAAGCAGGCTGAGTTTCCTAAAAAAGGGAGGTCACAGAATCCCAGGACCACTGAGGCTGGAAAAGCCCTCCCAGCCCATGGATCCCCCTGTGCCCCATCCCCACCCTGTCCCCAGCCCAGAGCACTGAGTGCCACGGCCAGGCCTGCCTTGGACACCTCCAGGGCTGGGCACTCCAAACCTCCCTGGGCAGCCCCTGACAAGGCCTGACCACCCTTTCCATGAAGAAATTCTTCCTGATGTCTCTCACCTACCATTGACATACAAAACCAGAGAGCCTCCCTCAGATCTCTTGATTTCAGAGCTCTTATTTCTGCATTTAATGGACCATTTTTTGGTAGTTTTTGTGAGTACAGGCTCACAAAGAGTCTGCTGCAGACACACCTGAGTGCTGGTGTAAAAACATCCAGGTTTAGATGCTACAGAAGATCTGAAAGACCAGCTCAGAGCTGAAATGACCCCGTGTCTCTACACCTGCAAATCTCTCCACAGGCCTTGTGGGTGAAGGCAGAACAACCCTTGTGGGTGAAGCCTTTGATTTTTCCTTTGCCTTTCCCTTGCCAGAGCCTGGGAGAAAGGGATCCTGTGCTGACATCCCATCTGCAGCCCTGACTGTTGTCCATCAACCAAGAAAAACATCAGAGCAGAACATTTGCTGGCTGACTTGTGGTTTCTGACCCAACTGGTTCCTGGTAAAATAAATCAGATTACTTTAAACCAACACCGAGGACAGTTTTGAGAAGACAGGTAGCAATTTTAACCACTTAGTTGCCTGATGTCCAGGAAGATCTTAAGCCATTTTTTCAAACAGGGACTTAGAATCATAAGGCAATTAATTTCTTTTTTTTTTATTATTTTTAATTATTACCCAAAATCTTGTTGTAGGTCTAGTAAAAGTCCCTTGCTGATCCATCTTCCTCCTTCAGATGGGAGGTTGTGGAGCAGTAGCTAATCCACTCCTGAAAACACAGCCTTTGCTGCAGAACCAGCATGTTCTGGTGTAGTTTACACAGCTTTTGGGCCACTTCATTCATGCTGTGCCCTGCAAGCCTATGTTCCACTCTAACTTCAGAAAATGAGATGGGGCTGTGGAGACAGGGCTGGATCCACATCATCACATGGGTCAGCAGAGCCCCAAAGCCAAACTCAGGAGATAACACACCCCTTTAAACTGAGTTTTCCAACCTGCTATTCCCTGAACATCCAGTGTTCAGCCTTGGAAATAACCAGGGAATGTCTTTTTCTTGCTAATTAATGAGAGTTCAGGACCAAGTATCTGAAGCAGGGTGGGGCCCTTCCCCTGCCCATCCTGGGGGTTTGCAAAGGCCCACAGGACCCTGCAGCTACAGCCAGCTGGGCTCTCCTCTCCTTCTCAGTCGGTCCTGCCAGGCATCACAGTAAAAACAAGGCTTTGAGGAGCGCAGAGAAGTGTCATGTGAATGTTTTACAGCTTAAAAAACGGTCCAACAGCTGAACATCTGAGTGATGGAGGGGGGTATCACGGTGCCTCCATCTGCCGTGGCAGCTGGATATTGGAAGCAGAGAAGAAACCAGAAATTAACTCAAAGCTTTGCATCTTTTATTGGAGTATGAGTCATGTGGGGCACCTACATCTTGTCTCTGGTTAGGAGGAGAGCCCCCCAGCTCTGCTGATTAATCCAGCCAGTCTAACTCAGCAGAGACCACAGAAACACGGGCTCCAAATGCAGGATTTCTGTTGGCAGCACAGCAAGGCAGAGGGACAACACAGCCCAAACTTGCCTTTGAGCTGGTGGCTGCGATGCACATCTTCAAAAATCTTTAATTATGCTCCCAGCCTAACCAGTTATCACATTCCTGGGTGGCTTCAAAGTCCCCAGTTTGAGTTTACCTGTAGGTAAAATGGGCAAGAGAGTGATTTACAGCACTGACCCCACCACTGAGGAGCTGAAGTGGTCAGGATTTCAGTGTGGCATCTCAGGGACAGGAGGAAGGGGAATCACTTCCAACCTACAGGCTGTAATGGTAGAAGATATCCAGGTTTTGAAGGCACATGTCTCCTCCTGCCCATTTTGATATTTTGCTGCGAGATCTTTAACAAGACTGTTAGAAAACAGGAGTTGTCTCACATGAAAAACGCAAAGAATTCTTATTCTGGTTTTCCCCCTGAACTCTCTGACCTTTTCTCTGGAAGCAATGCCTGCTGTCAAATGGAGAGAAAAGAGAAATTGTGATTCGAAGTGAAATGGATACAATTCTGATGTGGTTTCTTGGGTTTTTGAACTAAAAGGCGAAAAGAAAAATGTCTTTTCGTCAAATTGCAAGGTGCCAGTTGTTAAGGGCTTCTTTACACAACCATTTGAATTACACTGCAGCATCTAAAAAGGAACCAAAACCACAACACAGCAGATGAAGGTGAGTCCAGCTGAAATGATTCCAGTGCTGGAGACCCATCAGTGCAGATTCCAATAAGAATTTGAAAATATGCTGTGAAAAATGTTCACTAATGAGAGAACTTTTTTTTTTTTTTGCTGCTCCCCTTTCCCTCAAATGTCTTCACAAGACCAGTCCCCCCCATTTCATGAAAAGATCTGTTTGCAACAAGCCTAGAATGGTTCATATCCACCCAAATTCATCACTTGTGAAATCCTGGCTTTATATTTTTGCATTACAATTCCCCACTTATGCCCTGGGAATCCTCAATTGCAGGTAATAGGTATTTAAGCAGCTTCCAGCGTGAATGCAGAGGAAAACGTGACAAACATTTTCAATCTGTCAACTTTTTCACAATCTACTGCTTTTCTTAATATCCTGGGCAATAAAAAGGAGCCGCAGCCGCTCAGAAACCTCCGTTTCCATTTCGTGAAACAATTTGAGGTTTTGCAAATTGTTTTCACTTGGATGCAAAAAAAAAAAAAAAAAAAAAAAAAAAAAAAAAAAAAAAAAAAAAACAAAAAAAAAAACAAAAAACAAAAACAAAAAAAACCACAGAAACCAGGAGGTTCGGGAAGTTTGGGTTGAGAGGCAGCTGAGCCTCTTTCACAGCCCTTTTTAGAGCAGAATCCCTGTTCCCCCATTGCCTGTTTGTCATGCAGGCAACGTCCTGACCCAGGGGTTCAGTCTCTATTACACCACAACAACAGTTTCATTTTCCTCCAGAAGCAAAGCAATTTCAAAGCCTTGAAATGTTTCTAATTACGTCTGTTGTTTATGAGTGTTACATGATCACTAGAGTATATATAAAGAATACTTGCAGTTTCCAGAAGTTTTTGAACTTCAGCCAGAATTTTATCCATAAGCTCACACCGCAACCCCTTTTCCTTATCCAGCCACACAGTTTTTCTAAACGTCACCTGGACCTGAGTTCCATCCTCCTGAAGCTCTGAAATAACGGGTTTTTGCATAATACTTTGGTTGTGATTGAAGAAAACCCACCCCTCTGGTCAAAATATTTCAGCCAGATCTAATTTATTATCCACTGTAAATGCCCGTGGAGTGAACTCATCCTTCTTATTTGCCAAACTACTGACCCAATCACTTTTTGTACTGCTGGATCAATTTTAGTTTAAATTGCTTTTGTCTGCATAAATTACATCCCTTTGTGAACATGAGGGCTTCTGCCTCTGCCTACAACAGAGCTTGCAGCATTCTAAAAGTTGATCCTTTACTTTCAGAAATCTCTGGGGAAATGAGGCATTTTAGAAATGCAATTTAAGGTCCCAGTCCTTTAAACATTACCTCATCTACTGTGTTGGGTGTTATTTAGTCTCACTGAAATCAGTAGAAATATTTACATGAGCGAAGCTGGAGAGATATGATAAATGTCTGCAGGATCAGGGCACAGATGCATCATGTCTTTGGGTGCAAAAGAAATTAGATGCTGCATCTGTGGTCAGCAGAGCTCAAGAGCTGGACTCGATGATCCTTCTGGGTCCCTTCCAAATCAGAACATTCTGTGAAATCTGTGAAAACATGGCTGCAAATGGAAAACAGGGAGGTTCATACAAGGGATCAAACCATGGCCCTTCTGGCAGGTTGTCAAGGAAGAAGAAGCTCTGAGCTTTGAATCAGTCCAAAATTTCAAAGCGAAAATCAGCCGCAATTAATGTTCCCAGAGCTGCCTTACGAAGTCCAAAATTACACTGAAATGCATCTTTGCCTGATTTAAATCTCGAGGGATAAGTGACACATAGCAAGGCTGACATGTGAGATAGACATGGTGTCCCTCATCATAAGCTCATTAACAAATTAATCAAAGCCCAGATAGATCACTGTGCTCTTGCAGTTAATCACCTCACCGCTCACCCTGATGATTTCACTCACAAAAACCCAACTTCACACCCACTCCCCCCAAATCTGCTCTGATCTTGGGCTTTCCTGTAAAGTGTTTGACATCAGAAATAATGAGGCAACCCTTTCAAGAGTCCTTCCTTTTCATAGCCTGCATGTTAATTTGAGCCCCATCACTCATTAAAAAGGACGGTGCCGTTATCTCCCATCCTCACCAGCCTGGGAGTCGTTGCACAGAGCCTCAGATCAAACCCTTGACGAACACAAGGCATGGGAGGGTCTTGCAGGACCAAGGGAATGACATGGCCAAAAATCCCTGACCCCAGACACCCTCAAGAGCTGGAGTGTGTAAAAGCTGAGATGTGCAGCTGCTGTTTAGGAACTTTGCAGGAATGAGGTTGGCAATCTCATAAGCCTCGTTGCAGAGATCTGCCTGTATATTTTCTTGCTCCAGTGGGAAGCACTGCAGAGAGAGAATTTCATCATCACTCCTGCTCCTGGTGTCAAGTAAAACTACAACATCTAGAGGAACAGGGAAATACCAAAGCTGTTCAGTCTTTCTCCAGTGGATCCCCAGGGTTTGCCCAGGCTGGACTGCAGGTGGGAGGAAGAGCTTTGTCAAACCAGCTGACCCAATAAACTACACTTTCACACTAATTAGATTTTCATTATCAGGGTGTCAAGAAACAGAGCACATTGAACAATTTATTCCCTGTCTGTGGGACAGCTTTCAGTGGATAAACGATGGCAAGCCAGCTGTGAAGGAGGCTATCCTGCCTTCTGCTGCAGAAGTTACTGCTCCTCCTGAGCCATTCCTGGCTGGTTTGAAAAATTGAGAGTGTTTTCATTTCTCAGGGATTTCAAAATTCAGCCTATATTTATGAAATATGCAGGGATGATGTTTCTCTGCAAGTGACAACTGAAAATTAAGGCTGACATTAATCCTGATGCTTTAGGGCTGGTCAGTGGGGGAGGATTTTCCTTTAAAGAGGAGGTGATTTGTGAGTTTGTTCAGGAACCAGGACAACAACAAGGCAGAGGCTCAGGAATTTTCCCGAACAAAATATTTGCTGCTTCATCTTCCTGTTTGCAGCCCCTAAAACTCAGGTGATCCCCAGGCCCACCATTTCAGCACTGTCTGAACTAATGCCCTGTTTAATCTTAAGCTGGGCCAAGTTCACTCCACGTGGACTTGGATGGAATGTCTCTGGAGGTAATGCTGCTTCTCCTGATGGATCTGCCCTCTCAGTGACAAACAGTAAGAGGAGGGGATGCTGTTAGGGTTGTCCTCATGGCATAAAACATGTCCTGTCCTGGGGAAGCTGCTCACCCCTGGGTATGTGGCAGCTGCTGGATCCATGCACATGATGCTGGAGCCACCTGGCAGACACGTGGGATCTGCCCAGAGGTGTGAGCAGCTCTGGGATCTGGACAGAGCCCCACAGGGTCTCACTGTGGCTGAACCAAAACCTCTTCCATCCACCAAGGTCTCACTCCTCGTTGGGCCAAGTTTTGCATCCTCAAGACTCAGCAGGGGCTGTAGGGAACAGGTCTTGGGAAGGCTTAGCTGCAAAGATAACACTGCACCAAGGATAGTTGGTTTGATCTGCATCACTTCCAGGTACATCCAGTGAAAGAGCTGCTGTTTTTAATGCCTTTAATTTCCCATCCATTACAGCTGCACATCAGCCCCTCTCAGTGCTGCCTCAGACATGGGCTTCCAGCCTGTGGGGAGTATTTCTAACAAGCTCTGTCCAGCCCAGAGCTGGGTCTAAATACAATTAAGCCACAAGCTGAGCAGCACTAGGATGAGCCTTTACTTCATAACTACATTAAACACTAAATGGAGTGTGCAAAGGAAGAACAGGCATTAGTGTACTGGACACAGCCTCTGGAGGATGTACTGGGCTCACAGACTGCAGCCAGTGCTGCTTTAATTACCAGTTGTCCCAGCAAGGGGCTGTTGCTGGTGATGCTGGGGCTGACACTGAGCTCCTGCTCCCAACAGTCCCCCTCTCCGTGCACACAAGCTCTGCCTTTGCCAGGGTGGAAGTGCTGCCGGTCAGTAGCACCGAGGGGAGGTGTTTTGAAATTCTAGGTCAGGCTCAAGCCAAAGTATTTGTTAGTTTTAAGGAGGGCCTCAAGCTCTTCAAACAGGACTCCAGCTGCTGCTGACACCACCTATCCCCAAAGGGTTACACTACCCTGAGTGTATTTTTAACTTAAAAAGAGGAGGAAAACGTTCCTTGGCAGCAATTTGCCCGGATTCATCCTTTGTGCTTCAAGCCCAGAGCCTGATCCCAGTTTAGGTCTCGGCAGGTCTTGGGGATTCCAAGCCCCTTGTCCAAGCACTGTCCGTAACTCCAGGGCACGCTGGAAGCCACGGGATGCTCCGACCATCCCCTGGCAGGACATGAAAAGCAACCTGTCCTGCAATTAGGGGAGGCAGCTTGGAAGGAGCTGCAATTGAGGGCAGTGCAGCCTGCCCATCCTCCTGCCCCCACGGGCACGGCCCCGGCCCCGCTGGCAGCGGGGGACAGCGCACCACGGGCTTGCTATTTTTATGGGACCATAAAATAGTTACACTCGGCGCGTTACAGCGTTTTTTGCAACTCTGTTTTTTTTATGAACCCAAAATAGCAGCTTGCAGTTACTACTTGGGATAAATTGCTCCCACATTTGCCGATCGCTTTTAATACGCACCGTCAAAACAGCTGCTGCTAAATACAAGTAAATTATATTTTACTCCCCTCCAAGGTTAGTTAGGAGGCCTTAAGTCCGTCGTTTCATCCCATCTTTGCAAAGCATGTCCACTGAGTTGGAAAATGGGAGCTTATTTGATGCAAGGGTGGGGAGGGAAGCGACGCCCTGCAATTGATGGCAGCATTTAAACTGGTTTTATTAAAGCAACATAGTTATGCTAATTCCCAGTGCTCCGACATCAAAACTGCTTCAAAATATGAAATCTGCCTTAAAAATCATGATATTTTAACCTAAAGTAAATTTGAGCCTTCTTGCTCAAATCCACCCTCCAATCCAAGCTTTTTTTCCAGCCAGGATTTCCCATATTGATAACAACTACTGCTGTGGTAATAACAACACACGGTGTGAAAGCTTCACGTGTTCCCCTGAATGGTAGATGGGATTTGACTAAATAGCTGAAAAAAATGTATGTACTGGGTGCATGTATGTACACTTTGATGGTCATTCATTTCTTTCCTAGTGAAACACTGCTTTAGGGAACAGCAATCATGGCTTGCTAGGATGGCTTTGAGTCAAATCCCTTCATCAGACATTTCCAAATCCTGCATTTCCACAGCTCAGTGTCACAGCAGGGGCCTTGCAGTGCTGCTCTGTCTTGTTGGCCTGGGCTCTTTCTCCTGTTTTCCTTCACATTCTGTTCTTTCCATGGCCCTGCACTGGTGCTGGCAGTGGTTTCCCTTTGCACTGGCACCAGAGCAGTGGATGCCCCTGAGGAATTTGCTGTTTATTTTGGGAGCAGTGCCTGTCGTCCTGGCCCGTGTCCTTTGGAGGCTGGAATTTTTTTGCCAGGAAAAGGGTGTTATTACCCACAGCAGCACATGCCAAGCAGCAACTCCTGGCCCTCCTTGAGCCTCCAGCTTCCTTTGCTCCAAGCCAAACATGGACTGAGAGGGGACACACAAATTGCTGCTTGTCCAGCTTCTTTCTGGACAAGTTTATGCACCAGTGTCAGTGTTTCAAGCCTGTTGACTGCAGCCATAGATGCCTACAAACATCCCCCAGCTGTGCCATTCCCTAATTCCCATCTGCTTTGCCCTGCCTATGCCCACAAGCACCTCAGCCCTGGTCTGCAGGGCCTGGGACAGCCTTGTCCCTGGCATCCCTGGCACCCAGGATCAGCTCAGATCCCCTCCACAGCCAGCAAACCTGGAGTGGCAAACATGACCTTTCCTCACTGTGAGCCCCTGCACTGAGCAGGGTCAAATCCTCACCACGCTCCCAGAGCTCCAAGCTTGTACATTTGCAAGGAGCATCCAGAGCTCCAAGCATTGAACACCACAAACACACCTGATGGAAGGGACACAGGTCCCCTCACCCTCTGGACTAAGCAGTCATCTAGCAGGCAAAATCAAGGGATCCTTTCTCAGAGTTCAGGGGATCTGTGATTGCTTAGTTAGAGTTTATTTTCCTAGGCCAGTTGTCAGCACACACAGCTCAGGCTGCTTGGTGGAGTTTTTAAATGAACACAGACCATTTGTTAGAGGAAAAAAAAACACATTTGGACAAAAAACTCCCACCAACTCCTCCAACAGCCCAAGTGCTGGACTCAAGATTTGATGACTTATTTAAGCAATATCTATTTTAAGTGAGGTGCAGCTTCCCCTGTTCCAGGTACACATCCCTGCCCCTCCCTGCACATTTGAATGAGGTGGGATCTGCCTCAGCTGAGGAAAACCCTGGGAAAGGAGGGTTCACCCTCAGTCAGACCAAATCACCTGGCAGATGGGCTGAACTTTTCCCCAGACCTCATTTATAGGTCCATTTAAAAGCCAGGTACTTCCACCACTTTCACTGCTGTCCTGGATGGCCACCAGCGTGCCCAAGGTCTGAGCTGTGCCTCCATTGCTGGCAGGGTTTGGAGACAGTGGGACAGCATGTCCCCAAGTTCTACAGAAATCCCATAGAGTGACAGTGCTTCACGAGGGGTTGGTGTGGAGCTAATCCCAAGAGGGCTCTGCCCTCCAGCTTCATCACTCCTGAGGAGGAAACCAGGGCTGCCAGGAGCATGAAACGGCCAGTGTCCCCCAGGTCATGATTTGCTCTCCATCTGAACCCATAGGTAATGGGTTTGGTTGAGCAGGACAGTATTAAATTATTATTCTTATTAAATGTTGGCAGAAGCTTGCAAAAATCTGACCTCATTCCAGGCACTTTGTAAAGGGCAAAGAATCCCCATTACTGGTGAAATGAGGAGCTTAAAAAAACCCAAAAACCTAACCTAGAAAAAATTTAAGTTCTCAAATCACTCAAATTACAGGCCACTCCTGATCTCAGTTGCACTGGTATAAATCCAGTTCAATTCCACTGATGCAAATTGACTTATGGCTTATTTACTCCAAATAACTGAAATGTCTATCTGACCTATATGTGAAATGTATAAAACAAGGAATGACATCTGAATGCAAAACATTTTGGTAAACCACAACTACCTTTTCTTAGTCACTGGTATGTGCAGAACAGTATTTGGCCTGGAGGGGAATGTGAAGTTGCAGATGGGATGTGATCACAGGAGATCCAGATTCTGACCTAGTTTTGGTCACTTCCCTGCTATCTGAGCTGTGGTGCAACATCTCCCCTTTCACCTTCATTTTATCCTGCTGTTCACATCACCATCTCCTTGGGGCCCTGGTCTCTCATGGCCTTTCTACCCCTCTAGGCATGATGCTGTCACCCTCCAGCAGAGCCACGAACCCAGACACAGGACACAGCTGTGGGTCTGCCCACTGCATGCAGCCATCTCTGAAGTGGTTACCATTGAAGTTATCACCATAAGCATCCCAAAATGGGTTTGCTTTGGGCCAAAAATCCCTCAGATGTAGAGCACAACAGGACCTGTCATCTCAGTCAGGACCTAGACCCTCCTTGCTCCCCCACTGAAGCACATGTGTGTGGACCCATTGGTGCTCCAAACCCTCTCACACTGCAATCCCCCCATCACACCCCAAAAGCCAATAGCTCCAGTTCTGCCCTGTCTCATCACCAATTTCAGCAGACACCTGCTTTACCTTCTCAGAGGAAACCATGCATCAAGGACCAACCCAGTGATCCCACAACTTGTTACTGTGGATACCTCCCCCAAGGAGCTATTTCCATGATTGCCAAGGGCTTTTTGGCTTGCCCTGATCAGAGTGCAGAGGTGACCTTCTATAACATACTGAGGAACAGCCTGGATGCTTCTCCCTTGGCGTTCTCCTGCCTCCCCATCCTCCACAAGGCGGGGTGTTCGGAGCCATCCCTGGGGAGATGGGTGTCTTTGAAGAGGAGTGACAAGAGAGTCCCTGTGCAGGACGTGGCCATGATTGGCATTTCCAAAGGTGGAGGAACGTGCTGTGACTGCTCCCAGTGGCGTCTGGCAGGGCTGGTGACAAGTTGCTTGTCGTGTCACTTGGAGATGAGAGGCTGCGACGTCAAAAGGGACCCTCTGAACACCAACACCAGGACACGAAAGCAGCAGTTCAAAGCCCCCCATCCTCCCTCCTAGGGAGACAGCCTGGCTGGTTATGACACTAATTTATTGCCAGATATAGCTCTTTTTTTTTTTTTTTTTTTTTTTTAAATTACTGTCAAAGGGGTTTGTGTTTGGATCCCTTTGGCTGGATTGATACCGGCATTACATCTCATCTGGGCAGTAATGAGAGATACTGAAAAAAAAAAAAAAAGCTTTTAAGGTAAAGTTTGGGCCTTACAACTTATTTACTTTCCTGGCAACAGGCCAGATTAATTCAGGGTGTAATTTCATGGGCTTCTGAATTTCATCAAGCAGAGAGGTTGACTGTATAAAACACTTGACAGGTATCAGTGGAGGGGTGATCCCAGGTCAGCCCTAACCTTCAATAGAGACACTCCTGAGGCTCTTCCCAGCATGTTCTTCTACCCCAGCCCCATCTGCAGAGGGATTTCTCGTTGTCCTTGATGTTTTGCTCTGAAATCTCGGCACTGCAGGAACTTTACTTTGCCGTGCACCCATCTACCTGCAGGAGCAGGCTGAGCTGAAGGACCAGTAAAGGATGACAGTGACGTCTCCCTGAAGTGGGGGGCGATTCGGTGGCTTTTCAGTACAGGTTGGTGATCTCAACCCACTTTTCTACTGAGTCACTCACTGCCTGCACTGCACTTTTGGCAGCACCTTTGGGGAGCTCAAGCAGCATCTAAACTGCTGGTCTCAGATGCATTTCCAAAGTTAGGCATGCAAGAGTCAGGCAGAAGATGCATTGCTGGGGTGAAACACTCCTGCTGCGGTTGACAAGCAGCTGGCCCACCCCAAGCTTTGGTGACTCCTCAGCTGCCAGCCCAGAGGAGATGAATGGTTGTTTGGCTGGACTGCGTCTGTCTGCAATTTCTAAAGAGTTAATGGAGCTTCTTGGCTGAAAACTCAGTGTGATGTTACTGTTTATCCATATTATGGGCTTGTGTTTAAACATTGTAATGATCCTGGTAATATGTTTCCAGCTGCTCACCACCCTCCATAGCCAGTTATTAAAAATCAACTTGCATAAACACGACATTTCTTTTGCACAGCTCATCCATTTTGCCCTCATGCTCACGCTAAGAGGTCACTGAGCTCTGTTTGTCACATCCTCATCTGTTCCTATGGGAATGACTTCCCTACCATCAGTAGATGGATACGTCCTGAGGCTGTGGCCAGGTGGTGGAAGAGGGAGACAGCACAGAAGAAGGCAGTGGACTCAAAAGAATTCTTTGTGTCTGTGCATTTCTTCTGTGTTGCTTAGAGAGATGTTTTCTCCCCTGTACTGAGCATTGATCTCCAATTTGGTGATGGGTTTCAACAGTTGGGCTGCTGCCTCCTCAACTTCACTGTAAGTCCGTGGGGTGAGAGCAGAAAGGAGGAAGATTAATTAAGGTGATCTGAGTGGTTAGTCTTTCTATTGGAAATGATTGTCTATGGAGCAGTATAGCAGTATATCATTAATCTGGAAAGGTCAGTTATGAAGAAATATTGATTTCAGAAGTTGGGTTTGATTACATCGCTGTAAAGTGTGACATTAAAATCCCAGCTGTTTGTGTCTCTGGTCTGAGATCAATGGAAAATGTGAGCTTGGATTTGCTTCTCACTTTCTGTTTCTTTAGGGAAAAAGACAAATAAAAAGAAGAAAGCCTTTCCAATGGCATTAACTACCCGGAGTAAGTTGCTACTTGACTGGGGCTGACGGTTGGTTTCTATTAAAAGGATACTGTCAGAATGCTTATGCCCAACATTTATAATCAAGCTGAAGGAATTTCCTGATGACTGTGAGGAAAATGTTTTGCACCAAGATCCTCCCCTGATGTCCATCAGCATCAGCTGGGCTGTGACCACCAGGACAAAGCCGCCTGTGACACCTCTGGGACTGGGACAGTTCAGAGATGTGGGCAGGGTTTCCAGTGTACTACTTATAAATATTTCAGGGCAACATTCACAGTCATTTCTCACTCTTTATAGCTGGTATCACAGTGTTATGATGGCTTCAAAGCTAAGCCCATTTCTAAACAAAGCCTCAGTGAAAGAGCATTATTCATTAACTGCTCAGCAGCAATCTTCTGCTGGGAGAAGAGCTGGACTCATCACAACCCTCTCCCCTCTTCCAAACCAGATGCAAAGCACACTTCAGCTCACACACAGAGGAACAGGGATTTCCAAACCCCAAAGCTCCTCACAGAAGGCTCCTCTCCCTGGCATTGTACCAGGAGAGTGAACCAGCCTCACTGTGCCTGAAACCACAGAGAGAGGCAGGAAAGCCCAGACCAAGTGTTGGAGACTCCCTCCCACAAAACACGACCACCAATGCTGCTTGTTGGGCACCAGGAGGTGCTTGGAGGAGCCCATTCCTTGCCCCACTCTTCATTTTGGCCGGAGTAGGTTTGGGCTGCAAGAGTCAGGCCCTACCTTGCCTGTTGCCATCAGTGTTTTCCACAGGGTTTCACCATGTTGGGGGCATGAGGGATGCACAGAGTGAAGAATCCCCGTGTGCAGGTTTGTTATTAGGTCAGGTATTGCTGACACTTGAATTTCACCTTCAAAGCCCAGAGCAAGGGCTGAACTGGGAAGGCAAAGGAGCTGAGACCACCTCATGCACCTCTCATTTGATTCAGCAAAACCAGACAGAACCCTGTGCTGTGCTGCCACGGGGTGATATCCCACAGAGGAACCTCACTTCTGGAAAGCATTTTGCAGGGAAACAGTTCTAAAGTGAGTCAAGGCAAAGGCCAAGTTGTGACAGGACAAGGGGTAATGGCTTTAAACTAAAAGGAGGTGGATTTAGATTAGATATAAGGAAGAATATTTTTACAGTGAGGGTGGGCAGGCCCTGGCACAGGTTGCCCAGAGAAGCTGTGGCTGCCCCATCCCTGGAAATGCCCAGGGCTGGGTTGGACGGGGCTTGAAGCAACCTGGGCTAATGGAAGGTGTCCCTGCCCATGGCAAGGGGTGGAACTGGATGATCTTTAATGTCCCTTCCAACCCAAACTGTCCTGTGATTTACTGAAGGACAAGGCAGCACCAGGGTTATGTGACAGGGACAGGAACTGCACTCCTTGAAAAGCTGGGGATGGAAACCTGAGCAGGCAAAACCTACCCCCAGTACAGTCCTGCTGAAAACCCTGGAGCTGATATCCCCAAGTTACCGCTGAGTGTTTAATCGTGGTTGTTTCACAGGGTGAATGCATTTTCTCACTGTTTATTATTCTGCTTTTGCCATGTAACCTGCTTCACTAAAAGCTTTAAATGAAACAACTGCCATTAAAAAACCATCAAACAGGATTTTATAGTTCTCCCCTTCGCTGCGAGAACCTAACAACTTATAAAAATTTATTTTGTGCTGTGCTCAGTTCCATTAAAAGGCTACTGGGGTTTATTTTTAGGTTTTATCTCAGCGCTGAGTTACCTAGCTTGTAACAGTCAAGGTTTTGTTTTGTCACCTCAAGGCCTAATCATAGTGGGATTTGCTGACATTAAGAGTCAGCAAATATATCTACAGGCATCAGCTATGTAGAAATGCTTTCAACTGACACGGGGTACACAAAGGGAGAGAGGATTGCACACTCTCTGCTGCTGCCAGTGCTGGGAAAGGAGTAATTATCTCACATCAACATCCTAATTTCCAGCACTTTGATCAGAACGCTTTGAATTGTAAATACTGCAAAAAAGTGTCATCTATCAGTTTTAATGAAAGGCATCTTTGCCCACCGAATGGCACGTGCTGAACCGGAGAGGTCTGAAGTCACCTCCCGACCGGCCCCGAGAGGCTTTGAATGCTCCTTCAAAGCAGGGGCTGTTGTCAACAGGAGCCCAGATCACAGGGGTGAGGCACAGGGGCTGCTGCTGCTGGGGAGTGTGGCTGCAGCCCGAGCCCAGCTCCTGCCAGCAAAGCACACACTCAGTCTTTAAAGACATCCACAAAACCAAGTGGAGGTGTCGGCAGCAAGGGGAGCCACAGCCAGCCCGGCTTCAGACCAGCTCAGGGGCACCTCCAGACCTCAGAGGCCTTGTACACAGGGCAGTGAAAGATCACACAGTGAAGGAAAAAAAATCAAGTCCCCAGTGCTTTTCATTAATAGGTGTTTCATACAAGTCTTCATTTCCATGTGGAGAGAATCAGCACAGGGCGAGCAGGTCCGGGGTTACTCATCCTCCACAGTGCTGCTGCCAGGGCACACTGCTGCAAAAACCTGTGCAGTGGTGACTGAAAAGTGGAGACAGCAGAAGAGGGCAATGTTTCTAGGCTGGCTGGGGCAGCATAAGACTGTACTGCTCACACAGGAGCCATTCAAGGACTCATCACCGACCTCAGAGTGTCACAACAGGCGGAGAAGAGATGGATTCATGCAGTCCCAGAGAAAAGGCTGGGGGAAGATGCCAGGGCAGGCTTGAATTTGGGTAGGAAAGTCTTGTGGGAGATGCAGCACCGTATACATGCCCTTTCCTTTCTGCTCTTGCTGAGCATCCACCACCAAGCCCTGCAGGAGACTCTGATCTGACCCAGGATGGCAGAAGAATCTCTCCTGGCTCCCAACCACGACCAGCAATGGTGCTCTTAAACACCAAACCTCATCAACACCAATAGCAGAACTCTGTCTTCAGTCTTGTTTGTTGAAATGTGGTACTTTACAAGTTTTCCTGTATTTTTTGAGCTCACACATGGCCAAGGGTGATATACAACCCTGACAACCATGGCAACCTTACTCAGATGTTTACTTCCCATGTGAATTATGCCAACAGCTAAGGTTTGAAGTCATCTTCTCCTGCATATTCATCTGTCCCCGTGGCATCCCCAGGCCCCCACAGCCACAGCCTAACCCAGGGCTCTGCAGTGGGGACTAGTGATGCTCCTTTAGCATCATGCACACTGCAGCAGTGGGATCCACTCACCACCTCCCCAGGTACAAAGGCCTGTGCACTGAGCTCTGCCTATTTGGGTTTTTTTTTCTATGAAGTTGTGTTAATTAAAAAGATTAAAGCCACATGTTAAGCCATCAGCTGACAGGTACAGCTCCCATCCCCCCTGCTCCTCTGACATGCTCGTGAAGTGTTAACAGCAGACTTCAGTCCTGAAGACTGTAAAAATTATCATCTCAGAGCTATTAATACAGCACAGTGGTTGGGGGGGGCCTCTTTAAAGAGCATATAGCATTAAACCTCTAGCTAGACATTAAGGGGATTTCTTAACCTCTAAAATTATAGTTATGTGCAAAAGAGGGGAGGAGGGAGGGGGGCTTAATTAAAAATCCATACTTAGCTGGCGCAACACTGTACTTAAGGGCTCTAGAAGAAGCCATTTAAACAGGTAAAATACTGCCCCAAATGCAGAGATGTCTCCTGGATAAAGAGGCCCTTTGTATCTTTGATGTCCTGTAAGTGCCATTCTCTTCAATTTTCTCTTTCCTAACAGCCATAAAGGATATTTTAAACACGTGAGGGATGCCCGAGCCACAGAGGCTACGGCACAGGTGTCCAGCTCGGTGGAACGTTCCTGGAATGGACCTCAGCAAGGGCAGTGGCCATGCAAAAGTCAAAGGAAGCTGCAGAGATCTTGGAGGGGATGAATTCCCAAAGAGCTTTTTCCCTGCTTGCAGCAGGGAAGAACACCAGTGAGAACACAGACAAGGAGCTTCGCTTGCCAAAGGCTCTGCAAAAGGCTGGTCTGTGTGAAAAGCCAAGCCCTGTCCCAAATAGCTTGTGGTGTGAAGGTATGTATGGTGTAGGGAAGCCCATCCCATGCAGCTCTGGCTCTCCTGGGGCGGTGCAGAGTGTGCTGGCAGCAGGGCAGGATGGGATGGGGGAAAATGGTCAGTTTGGGCTGGTTTAGAAGTTACTTTTCTCAAGTTCAAGTCCCCAGGTGTAACAACACACTCTTTCCCCACTGCCTCAGCAAAACAGGCCAAAGGCACAAACCCACCAAAGCCAGACTGAAGTGTTTAATTGAGGGTTTGAGCAAATGCAATTTTCTTGTTACTGCAGCAGGCAGGGCATGCACTAATCAGAGCTCCCAGCTCTGGGCTGAGCTGCAATCCCTGCCCTGCACCAGGAGCTCTGCCAGCACAGAGCTGTTAGGTAGGACATGCATTTCCCTGCGCTCTTTGCTGACATAACAGCACCAGCAAACTAGGCCAGGCTTATCTATAAGGTTCAGTGTAGCTGAATATTTTTAAACACGGGCAAACACAGTGACACCAGTGCCTACCCGACTTGCACAGTCCCAGCATATGGCAGCAGAAGCCAAATATAGCTCCTCAGCCAGACTGGGATGCAGCAGTTTATATCAGTGGAAGGTCTCCTGCCTCCTACTCTGCTGGAGGTGCCAGTGTATGTATGACCCAGCTTACAAAGGAATTCCACTCATTCACTTATTCTTTGGAAGTGGGTATAACCAGCCCATAAATTATGCATAGTTTGTGAAACAGTGTGGTTTGAACCATGAGGGAACACATTCAAATGGAAGCTGATGACTTCACCAGCTTCAAAAGATGGGACTAATTACAAGAAACAATAAACAACATGGTTCACACGAGACTGCCCAGGCCAGTGCAGGAGGGGAATCCCCAAATCCAGGAGCAATCTCTGGGGCAGAAACTGCCCTCATGCCACTGAGATGCTGGGCAAAGCTGGTAAACTTTAGAGCTGGGATTTCTTCCAGTCCAATGAAAATCAGGTCAAGGCCTCATTTATATGGGGCTTCTTCATGTAGACAGAAGTCTGCATTAATATTGCATATGTGCAGAACCCTGGGCCCCAGAGGGTGGACAACAGCCAGCAGGAAGGGGCTGGTTACAGTCTGACCTGTACTAGCTCTGCATCAAGAGGTCTTTAACCAGCAGTCCTCAAGAGAAGACGTGGGTACAGCTGTGAGGGAGCAGAATGTGCTCCCAGCAGTCCCCAAGTGCACTTCAGTACAAGAAAGAGGAGGGTCAGGGTGGGCTCTCCATCACCCTCTGCCAGCAGTCATTTATGTGGGTGCAGACAAATCTGGTCAGAAGACAACCCGCTTGCCTTGGGTGAGGGTACAAGGGGTGTAGTGAAGGGTTTTCTGCCGATAAGGTTGAACACAGTCCCCACAAACAGAGAAACAGTTCTCTGTGGGAAATGCCTGGTTTTGAAAGCAAAAGGTGAGAGCAGCAATTAGGCTTCTGGGGCACGAGGGGAATCATGGAACTGTGTCCCACTCCTGCCCTTTTTATTACCTTTCAGAAGGATCTGGAGCAGATGCTTTAACCTCTGTATCCCATAAACCGGGGTAATAACACTGCGGTCGTAGCCTGCAGGTGCCCAGAGACTGCGAGGGAGAAAGGCTTGGGAGCTGGGGAGAGCTTTTCTCATTACCTCCATCTCAACAACATATCATAAAGCAGTCATTTAACTCATTCTTCAGAGGCTGCCCCTGGCATCACTCTCCTTGCAAGTCTTTGCCCCTGCCCTTCCCGCACAGAGCCCACCAAGGGCTGCCAGCAAGCACCTTTGCAAGGTGCTCTCACACCCTGCATGAAGCTGGCAGCTCTGCAAGGCACAGCCTGGCCACGTAAAGTGATATGAGGAACAGCAGGGGAAATGCCACCAGACAAAATACTGCATATGTCAAGGCATTACAGAAATCCTAGCGGAAAGAGAAGTCCTCGTGGTTTAATAAAGGTCAGACAGAAGTTATGTTTGTGTTTTTCGGCATGATTGGATTATAAATATAGTCAGCAGAGGCTTAGGACACGGGGAGCTCTAGATTGTGTTGGGATGTGTCACTTCTGACACGGGCAGGTGATGCCTTCATAAACCCAGCTCTGCTCTCACCAGCCGCGGCGGAGGAGCGGCAGGAGCAGGAGGAGGATAAAAGACAGGAGCTTGCAAGGGAGCCAAGGGGCACACAAAGCAATTACAAAGTTATATATGTTTGTCTCTATCTTGTGTTTTACTCCAGTAGCTAAACAAAGTTAGATTCTATCACCAAGCTGCACCCACGGCAGGAAAGGGGGGAAGAGCTGCAGGCTCAAGCAATTTCGCGAGGTCACGACGCAAGCCAATACATCTTTGGTGTGCGCAGGGTATGCCTGCTCCCTGCAGCCCCCAGACCTGCCTTTTCTGCTCAGCAGCTCTGGAAGGGATTTTCAGAAGTATTTAGGGGATTTATGGCCACACACTCCTCCGAAATGAGCTCCCTGCCCGCAGATGTGGGGCAGGTTGGTGTGTTCTGCTGAAGGTGCTGGCACCTCGTGGAGTTTGTGCTCATCAGTCAACAGGATTTATGCTCCTAAAGCTCTTGGGTGCACATAAATCTTCTGGTCAGATCCACACTGAGGAGTCAGGCAGAGTCTCAGAAGTCAGTAGGACTTTCCCTCACATGGATGGTCTTCCATTAGCTCAGAACTGGTGTTGAGAAGGGGATTCATTTAATAGGAATTGTGAACAGCTTGAATTGCTATCAACCCTGTAACATCAGGAGATAGGGTTTAAGTGACTTCCAAGGAATATTTGACCTATTGACAGCAAAAGTACTAATGGCCATATCATGAGTGATCTGTTTCCTGCTTTCAATTCACCACCCATCACCACTTACCCTTTTCCTAGGAAGGAATCCTGCAGTTCCAGCAGAAGGATGGTTTACCCAAAGAGGTGGAGAGACAAGCTGGAGGGACAGACAGTGGATGTAGAGAGATGAAAATGGTTATTAATTTAATGTGTCACTTGTGGAAGTCAGAGGTGGCTGGATGCTCTCCCCCTGCCTCTCACACATCCTCCAGCTACAGGGATGCTGAAAACCTGGGAAATGGAGACCCAAGCAGCTGGTCCCTGTGATCACCACACACAGCAGTCCCCAGGCACACATTTGTGTGACAGTGCAGCAAATGGCACTGTCCCCTACCCACCTTACCCTTGGCAGCTACAGAGCAGTGAGGGCTGTTGCTCTGTCCTAGAGGAGATCTGCTACAGAAGTGTCCTTGCCACAGAGAAACCTGAATTTTCTGCTATTATTCCCTGCTGGCAGTTGTTCCTGTGTGATGACTAATGATTAGGAAGCAAAAGCTTGGGAAAAAGTCAGAAAAAAGAAACTGACAGTGTCCCTGGTATGGGAGGAAGTTTCTTGCACTCACACAAGACTTAAAGTTCAATTACTTCCTCATTATTGAGCAGGGAGACACACCCTTAATCCACTCTATCACTCCCAGTGAGAAATGAAATTAACTCCTGTCCTGTTGTCATAAATAAGAATATCCTATCAAAGGTGGAGATCAATTTTTATATATATATATATACACAGTAATATAGAAGATTTCAGAATAGCCCAACATTTTGTTTCGCAGTAAATCCCACTTGCAGACCAACCAACAACCCAATCTCACGCCAGCAGCTCAGAAACCCAGAGACACCAAACACCCAGGAGACACTCTGATGCCCACAGAGATACCAGTAGAACCAGTGAAGCCACCACAAAGCACGTTCAGGCACTGGATGCCCTCCTGTTTGACTTTCACTAATATCGTGTAATTATCTCGCAACAAGGCAAGAATTCCCATTTGTCGGCAACTGGGAAAGCGCTTAAGGTGATGATATTGTTCTGCCTGGGTGGCCTGTGCCTGAAGGTAATCTTTCAAAAGCAGCTGCTTTAAGTGTTAGTTAAATGGCACCCAGGGATTCGTTTGACACAGGTGTCATGTTTAATCTTATTCATGTATCAATAAAACTGGTACCATATGTGCAGGTTGGTTGGCAGCCCTGAACCTCGGGGACAATCAATATTTCCATTAACAGCCTCGTCCTCTCTGGACAAACCCACTGCAGGCTCCCAAACTCAGCACCCCCAGCCCTGCTGCTCCGAACCTCTGCTTTCCAAGCCACTCTTCAAAACATTTTTCTCCAGGGAACACCCTGCAGGCACCCCATTGTCAGAGTTTGGATTTTATTTGTACATGCACTTCCCTCAGATACAATTAACAGGGAGCAGGGAAGTGCTGGTGGTCAAGGTTTAAGTATCTGCTGTTTCCACAGTGTGTTTATCCAGCAGATGCTCTCGGAGCACTTTGCAACCTGCTCTGTCGTGTCAGCCACTGGAAGGTTAACAGTGGCTGAGAGAGGGACAGTCACTGTCCCAAGCGTGCTGAGGACAGTCAGTCAGCCTGGAAATTTGGATGTTCTGCACTATGGCAGCACAGCTACCAGGTTTGCAGCTCTCTGGCTGCTCAGACATACACTGTGCTCAGAAATGTGAGTTGGATTTTGTTAGGTTATGTCCTGCCTCCAACAGCTTTTCCCAGGGCAAAGCTGCTGTTTGCTGGAGGACCTTAGTGGCATCTTAAAAAAAATTTTAATACAGCAGTTACAGGTGTTTCTAAACCTCATTCTAACACCTGGACTTGGGAAAATGGTCCCTTCCTAATTGGTCACATGTCATCCTGCTCCCTTCACACCTGGGAAGGGGCCGGGGAAGAGCAGTGACAGGGACAGCCCAGGGAACACAAATACAAAGAGCCATAAAGGTGGAAAAGACCTCCAAAGTCATCCAGTCTGACCTTTAACAGATCCCCACCTCATCAACCAGACCAGAGCCACATCCAGTTGTTTCTTGAACACCTCCAGGGATGGGGACTCCACCACCTCTCTGGGCATCCCCTTCCAACGCCTTACAACCCTTTCCATGAAGAAATTCTTCCTAATGTCCAACCTGACCCTCCCCTGGCACAGCTTGAGGCTGTGTCCTCCTGTCCTGCAGTGAGAATCGTCCCCACATCTTCCATTTGAACACCATGGGGACAATATGAAGGGTGACATCTTTTCTGGCATACCCATTTAAAATTAAGCTTGTAGCAGCTCTTATAGAACCTGTTCAAGTGCAGTACTGACTGATTTACCTACCAGTAAGAGCCTCTCATCAAGGAGAACAGCATGGCCTGAATAAGCCAAGACAAAAATAGCAGGAATTCTAATGGCAGTACATTGGCAGAGCCCTGGGGTTTTTTTGGTGGGTTTTTTTTTTTTTTTCAAGCCAGGACTGCTTCTCATTTAGGTGAGCAGCAAAATTTACAGCTTAAAAATACACTTTATAAGGTTATTCTCCTTGGCCTCGCATTTGTTTCACTTGGAGCATGGGGCACTCATTCCATGGCAGGGAAGCAACTGGGCAGAGGAAGAGGCGCTGGTGGATGTGTGCTTGGATGGGATTCATCTCTGGACAAGTCACCTGACAAACCCAATCCCTAACTTAGCATGAGAGACAGATTTAACACTCCCAAATGAAATGTTAATGCAGGAACAATCCCCTATAACATCCGCACCGTAAATAATTTACTTTCCTTCCAAGCGCTGAGGAAGATTAATGGACAGTTTTTTGGGGGAGATGGGGAAAAAAAATCAAGTTAAAACATTTGCAGGCCCCGGTGTCACTGCAATAACAGGCAGCACGTGTAAACACTGCAAGGACTGTATCCATTTAGGAGTGGCTGGGAGACCACACAGTGCAGGAGAGGCTGAGATGAGCAGAGCTGCCCTTTCTGTTAAGGGGCCGCTTGGAGTTTCCATTTGGAGCCGGGAGGGGCGGGGGATTCACTGCCCGGGCTTCGAGGCACCCGATATTTGTTATGATGAACTCTCCAAAATGAAGAGATTAAAATAAGTCCGGAGTGTTTCTCTGACAAATGTTAAGCGTCACCCACAAGATTTATAGCACTTCTGTTCCCCCTCCAAAAGCTTTTAGTTCAGTGGCAGAGGTTACCCAGGGCTTGTCCACTGGCTGCCGGCTTTATAGTTTTAGCACTGGCCAGAGAGTAATCCAAAGTTTCAATAATGAGTAATAGCACTTTCAGCTCACCATCATCATTTGTCCTACATCCATTATTGCCCTAAGAGACCAATCTGGCTGATGTAAATGGTGCTGGCAGCTGGTGTGTCAGCGTTTCCCACCTCCACAGCTGCCGGGCTGTGCTGGCAGCAGCTCCGCTCCCCGGAGCAGCCTCCCTGGGTGCAGCCCAGCACATGGGGACAGAGCCCAGGTGGTGTCCTCACTGACATCTCTGCTGTGGGGAGCTTGGAAGGGGTGGCTTTTCTTAAATCTGGTGCTCTGCACAGCGTTATTTTGGGAGGGTTTCCCTTGGGACTCTGTGCTGTGGTGCAGTGGGAGGGGTTGCTCTCTCCTTGCAAATGTTGCTGCAATACCTCTAAACACCCTTGCCTCCTCTTTACCTCCATTCTGCCCCATCTCACCTATCCCTCTTCCTGCTCTTCTCCCTTCCTTCTGGGGGACAGAAAGGATCAGACCAGCAGGAGCTCCTTCAGGAGGAGTGTGCATGAGAAACTGGGCATCCGTGCTCAGTTCTGCTCCCAGGGCTGGAAAGAGCTGGTGGAATGGAGGGATGAGGGCTGCTGGCACACCAAGCTGACAGCCATCACACTGGGGTACAGCTCCTGCAAAGCCACAGAGCCTGGCGTGTCCTGCAGCCTTGGAGGAGGCTCCTCCCTCCCCGTTCCCCCTAAATCCACATAAACTGCCACTCCCATCACCTATCACAGCCTCCAAGTTCTGCTCTCCAGAGAACACCTATATTAAATATATATATATATATAAATTTTCTTTCCTAGTTCACTTTTTAAGGTGACTGTAGCTGTTCAAAGTAACATCCAACAGCCCATGGTGCAAGAACACGTGAGGACACACCAGCAGTGCTCCTGCCAAAGGGACAGCAGGGACAGACAAACACTTGTGAGGGGTACAGGAGGTATTTCAAGGTGCAAAGGGAGATGCCATGTCTGATCTTTGCAGTTACTAGCTGTAATTTTGTTCATCCATCCATTACTGTGTCCTCATGTTTGCATCCTAGTGCTGCTTTGAGTAGTCTCATATCCCCTTTTCCTTTCCCTGTATTCCCTGAGCTCAGGGTGAGCTCTTCATCAGAGCAATCAAACAGGAATAACAAGCCACCACCAACTGGGCTGATCTACAGGTGCAAACAACCTCAAGTGATGGACCAGCTTTCCAAAAATCATTAGAGAAGTGAACCCCCACAGCATAAATCACCAGCCTCCCAGCTACTGCAGGGCTGGCTGGACACTAACAGGTCAGCTCTGTTTCCCAGATGGAGAACTTAATCACCCACAGCTAGTCTGTGTAATTACAACAGTTATGAATCTTATTCTTCACCAACCTCTTTCAAACCCAGCCCCTGGATTTGACTCAGTAACCTCATCAGTGCACAGCCCTGCCAGACACTGTGGGAGGTAAATTTTTTTGGCCAAGTGATAAATCAGGTGTTTGCCTCGAGTGCGACTCAAAAGTTTGACTCTGCTAAGTGTGGGTGAAGAGCCTCTGCCCAGCACTGCTGACCCTGGAGAGCAGGGCCAAGGCCAAACTGGTGCTTCTGAGTTACCACAAATGTAGGAGCAGGTTGTTTATCTTCTCCCAAATGGAACACTTGAGCATCCCTGTAACTTTCCTCTCCAACCAGGACAAAGATGAAAAGCTGAGGTGCTCACGAGCCCTCAGGAACCCTCTAAAAAACCATATGAAGTCTGTGTTGGCCCTTACTGACCAGGGACAGAGGAACCTTTTGACTACTGAGCAAAGATATCCTTGCAGAAGGTGTATCCTATCCATCTGCTCTTTGAAAATTCTGAGTCAATGTGGTTGGAAGTGTGGATTTTTCCTCCTGTGAGTGATTTGGGACTCCCTGGCCAGAAAGTACTATGCATCTCCATGTATCCATCAGACCCCAGAGTGACTTGAATTAGAAATGAGTCCTCAAAATGACTCATTTTGGGTAATGTTGTGTTTGTCTTCTTTTGTATTTAAACAAGAAAAAAACATATTAGGAGGAATAACAAGAATTACACATCTCTTGCCCCACCAGGACCTTTTCACACCGTGTGTTGAAGTCATCCAAGTGCTTCCCATTAGAGAAGTTGTTAAATTTTAAGACAACTGAGCAGAACAGTTACAAACTTCTGGCTGAGGGGCTGCAGACAGCCCAGTCAGTCATAGTGGGGAAACCTCCCTTCAGCAAGAGCTCACAGGCTTGTGGCTGTGCACATCCATCCATCTTCACTGCACAACCTAAATCCCTTGAGGGCTCTTACCTGGTAAGTTATTCAGGATTTTTCCAGTTTTCTAGAAAAGCTGTCATTTTATTGTCACTAGAGTTGAAGAAAACTTAGAAAATCTTGGAAGTGTTCACAGAGCAGAGAAGACATTTTCTTCCACCGCTCTGGGGCAATGCATCCCATTAGCCTGGGATCAGTGATCTCCACAGCCCTGACTGAATCACTCTTCTGCTCATTACAGCCTCATCCTGCCCTTCATCCCTGCAAGGCAGTGCTCTCCCAGGCAGATCAGCAGATGGAGAAACACCAAATGCCATGGAAGGTGAACATGAGCACTTAATGTGAATGAGACACACAAAGCAAGCTCAGGACACGGGCAGATAATCCTGCTTTGCTTTCCTCTAACATTGCTTTGATGGGGTGAGGTTTGATCAAACTCCTCTGCACCATTCACCCCTATTCCCAGGAGACAGCCTCGAGGCACACCTGGACAACCACAGCTTGCTGGGCTGAGCCTAAAAGCTCAACTTACAGTCCTAAGTGCCACCAAATAGCCCCAAATGTCCCAACAACATCAGGGGATGCTGGTCCTAGGGAGCAAACCCCCCCACAGTGATGCCTTCCATGGAGCAAGGGCAGGGAGTAAGAACTGGGGTTCGTGTAACCATTCCCAGACCTGCTGCTTCAGATGGGAACCTGCTCAACCAACCAAAAACACCTTGAAAAACAACTGAAAGGACAGGGGTAACTTTCCACAGGCATTTCCTCAGACCATTGCTACAAGGTGCTTTTTTAAGTGAGGCAAAAGATTTATTGTGCACTCAGGTTATGAATACGGGCCAGGCTGAAGCCACAGGGCTTGGAAAGAGGAAGAAAAACTTCACCAAAAACGATGAGGGATGTAAGGCAGAAGGTTTATATTTGAAAGGGGATGTGCTGATTTGTGCCAGTGAATGATTTTGTCCATCTGAAATACCTGGCCATGGCTTGACTATTGAAAACTGGCCAGTCAAACATATTCCTTTTTATGGTGTGAGTGGGACACAGACACTACAAGAAAAGCCTTTGTAAGTTAGTTGAGCCAAATCCAAGTGGAATCTGTGAAACAACTCCTAGATCCTAAAGATTTACTGAAGAGGAGTGTCCTTTCCTGCTCCAGCAGGTTCCAGGACTATCATGCAGATACCTTGGAGAGTCAATTCCCTGCTTTGCTGGGAACTTGTGTGACCCTGCTCTGTGCCCCTGGATCTCCTGGGAAAATTCCATCTCTCCATGTACCTACTGGAAAAATATGCCACAGGAAACAGTCAAGGCACTGCAGCTTCAAACAGACCTTATCAACTCATCAAAACAGCCATGGAGACCAGGCTTAGACCCCTGGGCAAGGCAAATCAAAGCAACAAATATTCCAGTGCTTCCTGATGCCACATTTGAGTAGAGAAAGTCCTTCCGTGTGCTTGCAGGTACATGTGATGCCACTACATGCAAGTCCAAACATAAAGTTCCCACTGTAGTAAATCAAACTTGAGTTAAACCACACCTGAGCTGCAGAATGTGCTGGGGTTGCAGGTTGCAAACCACACTGCAGAACTGACTGTGCTGTTCCCACTGGATCCCTTGTAAATCCACCATCTATCAATTTCTCCCGCCTGAAGAAATACAACCCCAGGGCTGGAATCAGCAAGTCCTTCCCTCCTTTCCTCCCTAGGCCACCTTTTTCCACTAAGTGAGATAAATTTTTCCCAGCTGTAATAATTCCAAAGACAGTAGGGTTATAGTGGGGGGGAAAGCTTCATCCCAGGAAGCGTTGCAGGTTGGCACGTCAGTAAATCACGGAGCAGAAGATAGACCTTCCCCTCCTGCATGATGCATGTTTCCTCATATCTCTTGATGAGGCTGGGAGAAAAGGTTAACAGGGAGCAGGCAGAGCTAATGATTTAGTGAGGAGACTCATTAGCTAACTAGCAGTGGAGCTGAGGTAGCTCACAGCTCCAGCAGGCCACCCCAGAGAGACTCAGCCAGGCTCACCTGACACCCTTCAGCCTGGTCCCCACCTATGGATGCTCCATGGCTTGGCCAAGCAGAGGCTTCTCCGTGGTCAGCACATTGCAGGGTTTTGGTACAAAATCCCTGGCATGGCACTGAAGTGGATTCCAGCACTTGTGAGCACCAAGGGGCAGGTTTTGGTGACCAGTGAGATGGTGGCTTTGACCCCAGCCCTGCCTGGACCTCAAACTGCTGTGACTTGGTGCACCTTTCACCAGCCTTATCCTGGAAAGCAGTTTGTGCTGATTGCCTTATCTAAGAACAGTTTATCTTGCAGAAAAGCACCTTTTTCACCCAAAGTTTTGTTTTCTTAAAGCCAAAGTTCTCTTTTGTCACTTCACCCTATAATAAGCAGCAAATCCCAGTTTTCCCTGCTTGCTCTGGTTCCTGAAGCAGCATATCTACCAACCTTCCCTCCAGTTTCAGCTTTCCTCTCTCTGAGCAGTCTCCATCTCAATTCCCACCATTCAACAGCACACATACAGCTTCCTAGGCTGTTTATCCCAGATCCATCCTCCTGAGGCTTCTAGAGCAGGAAAAGAGACACAGCCCTGCCTGAGGACCTTTCTAGAGGGTTCATTAAAGGCTGAGGGGTCTCAGCTGAGGGCAGGAAGGTGCCCTCAGCTATTAAAGCTGAGTTACAGCCCTGCTCTCCTTTTGGGCTTTGCCTTAGACCTGCTGTGAGCTCTCCCCAGAGCCTGTGTTTGCCTGGTGAGGAGACAGTGGGCATGCATTCCTACTGCATAGCAGGAAAACCAGGGTTAGAGGCTCAGAAAAGCACCAGTGTAGGAGAATGAGGGTCTGCATCAGAACCTGAGCATTTTCCATGCTGCTGGTATGTCCTTCCCACTGCTGGGCCCCTTGCCTGCCCCAGTGCCCAGAGCAGGAAGGGAAGGCTGGGAACTCAAATTCTGTTATTCCCCCTCTGCCACACTCCTGTTCCTGCAGGGCACGACACTCCCTTCCTGGAGTGACTCCCTCACCTCTGCACCTCCTGCCTGTGTCTGGTGCTGGGATTAAGAGAGGAGGAAACCACTCTGGAGGGCAAGAAGGGGCATGGCTGATGGATTAATGTACCTGCCAGCTGCTTCAACAACCCTGAGCACGTAACAGTCAGGGCTGGTGGAAGTTAGCAGAGCAGTGCTGAACCAGGGACCAAACTGGCAATAAACTGAACCCTGAAGGTGACAAAACCAGTGACTGGACTGTGTGAGGTGACTGGGGAAGTGCAAGGGAAGGAGGTGCACGGGATGTGACCTGCTCAGGGCAGTCTCTTAAGATGTGCCAAGCAGGGAGCAAAGCCTTGAGCCACACACCTTCCTTTGCATGCTCTCCAGTTTGTGTCTGTTGGGGGGACAATAATAAACCCTTGTGACTCTACAGGATGGTTTATTGAAGGTTTTAGTCTGCAGCAATGGGTCCCATGGTCTGTGTGACCATCAAAGCCCGTTTAGCTGGTGTGGCTACCCCAGATCTCTGGTACCCCCAGCTCTTTGCTGGGAGAGGAAGGGCCAGAGCAGGATGATGAAACAGGACCATTGATGGATGTCTCCCAACAGCAGGTGAGGTGCAGGTTGTTTCTCTTGCCCAGGTTCACTGCAAAATGGGAGATGGGAAATTCAGCACAGCCAAAACCTGAAGCAACAGCCAGGCTTGAGCCTCTCAGCCAGGACCTCTCCAAGATTAAACTCCTGCAAGACTCCCACTGTGGCTTCCCCCTCCTGGCCTTCATCCACAGCCACTGCCTGACACAGCTGTGCCCCAGCCAGGTAATACCACATTTAATTCTGCTGCTGGTGGATGACATAAGGCACTTGATCCGGGATAGGCAGGAGAGAACTAACAACAGTGTTAACCTTTTCTCACAGTAAAATAACCTTTTTAAATGTGCATTATTTAAAAGGGTGATATTAAAAGCCTGGCATCCCAGTGGAAGTAAATCTTCCCATAATAACTCTCTCCACTGGACTCAGTTCCAAGGAAATGCTGTGTTTTCAGGAAAAGCCTGTCCAAAGGTTATTCTTTCTTTATGTGCCTGCCTAACTTATGGCATTTGTCCATGTCCCCTCTCAGAGCTCGTGGTGACATGGCTTAATGGGGAGGGCTTGGAACTCTCATTTTTGTAGCACTGATGGGTCTCCCTCACTCCTGTGATGCTCAGGGATAGTGTTGGGGTCCAGGGTGTTGGTTTTGGGAGAGCTGCAGCTGTGTGTGAAGAGGTTTCAGAGCTGAATATGCAAAGAGCTGGTGGATACAGTGCCAGCAGATGGGGCTGAAGAATATATTCATTAGATCCCAGGTCTCAGAGGTGTAGGAAGAGCTCGGTGGGCCCCATGTGTTCTTTATTTGTGGGGCTTAATGGTATAACCAACAAAGTGTCTAGTTCCTTAACCTCCTGGCAGGGATGAGAGGTGCTGAGGTGTTTGGGAAGCAGGATGGGCTCCCTGTGCAGTGATGGGCTTTGGATGAGGTGCTGGTAGCGGATGATGCTGCAGGTTCCCTGGGGCTGGTGGCAATCCCTGCTGCTGAATGGGGCTGTATCCAGCTGGGGAGGCTTGGAAAAGATAATCACCAGTTGCTCCACGTCTAATCCACGTTGATGGAACAGCCCAGCTTCCTGGGCAAGTTAAATATGCTGCTGCCTTAACCCCAAGCTCTGCATAAGCAGCAAATTGCAAGGTTTTGGTTTCCAGCATTAAAAATGAGTGCTGAGGGACCATTTACAGCTAATTTCCAGTGCATCCTTCTTGTGGCAAGAGCCAACTCCTCCCTCTCCCCGTGTCCTGCTGCTACCATGAGTGTGTAACTTCCTGTTAAGAAGCTTTGGATGAAATGTAATCTTGTCTGCACGTCCTGGTTAAACCTGTAACCATTCCCACGTGCTGGAGAGCTGCCTCCCCTGCTATGGGATGGATCCTTGTGCCTCCTGTGATAAGTTTTGTCTTGCCTGCTCTGTGGCAGATTGGATAGGGTGGTTTCCCGGGATTAATCCAGCCCATGGATGCCATTTGAACACTCCAGGCCATGTTCATGTATTGGACAGAGGCCGTGCTTTTTCCCTGTAAGATAATAGGATTTAAGGTTCCCTGGGTTTCAGAGCATCACCTTAATCAGTAAGTGCTGCAGGAGGCTGTCCTGGCTGCTCTGAGCCTCTGGGCACAGCTCACTTGCTGCCCTTGAAGGAGCCCTGTAGCATCCCCACATGTTATGCATTCCAGGGAAAATATATTTAAAATAGGTCTCATCTGAGATCCAGAGGCAGGGGCATGTGCAGCCTGTTAGGAATAAAGGCCTGTAACTCCTCAAACCTCTCATCAGATTCGTGTTTCACAAGCAGATTTATAACCTTGCTGGAAAAGCTGACGAGACAAACTCCAGCCTCATTCACTAACGTCTTACTAAATTGAAGAAGTCATAAACCACTTTAAAAAATGGAAGCTGGGACTAAAGGTTTGAGTGCAAGTGACTAACAGCTCAGAGGAGCATCACGAGGGAGACAGAGGAGCAGACTTGGGAAGGGATGGAGCCTCAAAGTGATATAAGACTGAGAAATGGCACTGGAGATTAATTTATTACAAGGATAAAAGCAGATACCCAGAGAGTGTGAAATAGGGAGGACTGAGGGAAAAGAAAAGAGACTGGAACTGAGGCAAGTGGTTGATCTACCTGCTGTAGGAACTGGGGAAATGATCCAGGGAATTATGTAGCAATTTTATGTGTGTGGGGGGTACAGTGGTGTCAACCCAGCATCAGGACTGAGCAACTGGAAACAGCAAAGCCCAAAGTGAATTCTCCTGAGGAAGGGGAGAGGACTGTCCATGCTCCAGTGTGGGAACATGAAAAGGTGGAGGGTGAGAAAACCCTGAATCAGCCTGAAAACTCCTGAGATCAGCTGTAAAGTTGAAATATGTATTTTTAGACACAATAAATTTGCGGGTTTTCATTTGCTGCTTGGTTTCTGAGCGTTTAGGATGTGCTTGCTTCCTGTGGGTGCTCTTCGTGCTAACCACAAGGGACAGAACATGTAATTCCATGTTAAACAAGGTAATACCCTTGTGCAATTTGGCAAAGCAGCATCTGGAGTTTTAAGAGCAGTAAATACCAGAATATGTTGTAATTAATATCCAGAAGTGGTTGTACTATTTTGATTTCTGTGTGTTGTTCAGGAAACAAAAGGCAAAGCAGTTCTATGGAGAAGTTCATCAAGGGGACACTTTTGACTTGCAAAACCAAACCAGGGCTTAATTCCCAAATATCCCAAAGTGACTGTTGAGTGTGGCCATGACAGAAGTGAAGTGTCACCCACTGGCCTTGGCTCCCTGTAGGGGTTGTCCCCAAAGGACAACTCCAGATACTTGCTCTTGGCTGTCAGGGATCCATTAACATCCCCATCAGTGTGTGGGAACAACTGCAAGTGTCCAAAAATGCACTGTCCCCTTAGGAAATGCAAAATTCCAGGCTGTGTGGTCCTTAACCCACCACCTCCCAGGCTTTCACCTGACCCTTTTTTGCTATGGAGGACACTGCTGCACTGGGGGACAGTTTTTTGGCTGACAATTTCTTGGTGTGTGCTCCCACAGCGACACTGTGCCAGTGGAATTTGTCAGGCTCTTCTCCCAAGTGATAGGACAAGTGAAAATGGCCTCAAGTTGTTCCAGGGTAGGTTTAGGTTGGACATCAGGAGCAATTTCTGAAAGGGTGGTTAAGCCCTGGCACAGCTGCCCGGGGCAGGGGTGGAGTCACCATCCCTGGAGGGATTTGAAAGCCGTGTAGTTCTGGCCTTTGCAGACAGGGTTGAGTGGTGACCTTGGCAGTGCTGGAGGAATGGTTGGACTTGGCAATCTTAGAGGGCTTTTCCAGGCTAAACAATTCTATGATTCAACTCAAAGAGGCTCTCTCTTGCACAGAGGAAATGGTGTGAGCTTCTGACAAGCTGCAACAGGAAAAGGCAATTCTGGTGGAAGAGCTTCTAGGAGAAACTGGGCCACTAAAAGTAATGAAGGTTGTAGTCCTAATAACCCTTCTCTTGTGTTGTGGGAGCTGCATTGGGTGCCTGCACCTCACCAAAATGCTTCCCATTCACAAATGTAGACAGAATAGGAATGAAGCTGGAACGTTCTTCTCTGCTTTAATATCTTCCTTTCATGCTGGAGCTTCTTTGGCCAGTGATGCTTTCTGAGTGTCACCTTTTGAGGATAACAGGAAAAATGAGGATTTTCCTTAAAATTGCCATCTAGCATTCCTTTGCTTGCAGGGCTGGAAGGCAGTGGCAGCAGTCTGAAGTCTTTTACAGACCTGGGCATTCCTTTTAGGGAGGTGGGAAAAGCAGGTTTTGAACCTGTCTGCTGCTCACAGCATGCAAGGACCTGCCTGAGTAAGCCTTGAGTAAATATTTCAGCAGAGTCCTAGTAATCAGAGAATCACAGAATGGTTTGGGTTGGAAGACACCTTAAAGCTCATCTCACTCCATCCCCCTGCCATGGGCAGGGACACCTCCCACTAGACCAGGTTGCTCCAAGTCCCATCCAACCTGGCCTTGGACACTTCCAGGTTGGGTGGGAACAGCAACACTCAGAGCAATTTTCTGGCTTCAGAACAGCTCAGACCCTTCCTCCAGAGACCAAAGCTGTTCCAGCTGTGCTGTGCTGAGGTGGCAGGTAGGATGGGACACCCAGACAGCAGCAGTTCTGCCCCAAGGCAGGGAGGGACACGTGTATGTGCCACCAAACCCATGTACACAGACACCCAGGGGAGCAGCTGGCTCCTCACACTGATGCTCAGTTTCTCCCCAGCAGCTCTGAAACACTAATTCTACACTTGCAACAATGGCATAAATGATACATTTGTGGGATGGAACTTTTGATGAAATGATGTTTTTCTGGAAAAAACATTGCATGCTTAGTCAGCTGAAATAATTCTTCCATTCAGGTCAAATTCATCAAATCATCTCCCAGCACATTCCCCTTTGCACAGGAGGCAACAAAATATAAGGAAGTCAGAATGCTTCATTTCAACTTTTTCCAAAGTATTTTGTATCAAACTGACATTTCTGTTTGAAGTGTCATCCCTAAATAGCTTTAAGAAATGAGACTGAAATGCTGCAGTTCAGGTGAAACCAAATTTTGGTGTCCACAATGTGAATGTTTCTATTCTTCTCTTTCAACCAATGAACTGAAAAATTAATGAGCCACTAATTAACATAGCTCTGGTGTTGACTAATTTGTGCCCAATAAACCAGATTATGGAGGGCAGTGATGGGAAGGAGGAATCAGACCATCTGTCTCAGTGAGCAGCAGCAGGACCAGAAAAGGGAGTGGGATGGAGACACCTGTGGGCTGGAAGGGCAGAGGAGGAGCTGGGGGATTTTTGGAGGGTGTGTGCACATGGATTAGCTGATGCAGCTGCTTTTGAGCTTGCCCCCTGCCTTTTGCAGGCACGTGGTTTTCCTGCGGTATTGTATGGAGTGGAGGTACCCACAGGGTAAGGGATCCCATTAGGGATTTGGGGTTTTAAAACAAGCATGGGTGGGGTTTTTCTGCGAGCTCAGGGGCGTAGTGGGAGCAGCACGATGGGGAGTTTCCTGCTTGGTTGCAGAAATGCTCATAGCTCAGGGTTTGGGACACATGTTGCCCCGGAGGGGACATCCCACAGCCCAGCCTGGCTAAAACCCCCCCAGATTCGGAAGGGAAGGAGGTTTGGGCCGGAGAGGTCAGCGCTGAACTCAGCACTGAGGGTGCCGTGGTTGGTGAAATGTCACCCCGACCTCCCAGCAGGTCCCAGGCTCGTGGTCTGACCCCGCCTGCTCCTTCCCCGGAGGGTTTGGTTGTTGCTCCTCGCAGCGCTAAACCCACGCTGAATTCCTCCGCCGTTTCCCGGGATCGGATTTAGCCCCGTCCCCTCGGGCACGGCGTGTGTGTGTCCGGACATCCCTCAGGGCTGCAATTAGGCTCTAATCACAGGGGCAGGGATGTCTGCACGGGACCCACCGCAGAGCCTGCCTCATCCTAGCCGGTCCTGGGAGTGACGAATCATTCTGTGCCTGCTGTTTATTTTAGCTTCTCCCTGATGTGGCAGCATTCCTTGGGCAAAATGGGAGTTATCTTCCCAAGCCACCCCTTGTCCATCCTGCACACCGTGTAATTTTTGTGCAAGAGGCAAAATGACTCAGCCAAGGCCACGAGGAATGTTGGTGTCAGCGGTGACATGAACACCAGGCTCCCAAATCTGTGTGCTGGACACTCTCTGCCTCCTAGAGAGGAGAGAATAAAAGAGTTTACCCTTTTTTTGCAGAAGAGGACACTCAAATCCCACATCCCGCTCCTATGTGTGTGTCCTGGTCCTGCTGACTCTCACCCAAGGTTCACCAGAGTTTGTCCCTTGCAAGCAAAGATATAAACCAGGATCTTTTGAATGGGACTGTCAGGGAGTTTTGTCAGCATTTACTCACTGTTTGCCTTGGAAGTGTCAGTGAGAGCACGAGGCTGCTGCTGATTAAAGCAGCAGGCAGACCTGCTCAGCACCATCAAGATGCACCTCAGCTGGTGGGCCAAGGGAGTCTCCCTGGCAAGGGGTAATTTAAATGTTCCTCACAAATGGGAGCAGTGCCACATTACCCCCAAGTGCCACTGGGAGGGCTGCATTATTTCAATCTTCCTTCCTATGCACAGAACTTGCCCCTCAAGAGCATCCTCTGTTAACTGTGGGAACAGCTCCCTGTGGGATTCCTGTCTGACTCGGCTGAGGGCAGGGGTTGGATTGGCTCCAGAGCAGAGCTGGGGAGAAGGACTTGGGGGTGCTGGTGGACAAGAAGTTTAAGAAGAATTAAGCATTATGAAGAATCTGTTCCCTGTGAGGGTGGTGCAGGCCCTGGCACAGGTTGCCCAGAGAAGCTGTGGCTGCCCCTGGATCCCTGGAAGTGTCCAAGGCCAGGTTGGACGGGGCTTGGAGCAATCTGGGCTAGTGGAAGGTGTCCCTGCCCATGGCAGGGAGTTGGAATGAGATGATCTTTAATGTCCCTTCCAGCCCAAGCCATTTTATGATTCCAGCACTCCATGGACATGAGCAAACCCCGCAGTGGAAGTGCAGTCCTTGTGCCAGTGGGCAGCTGCCCCTCTCTCTTGGCTGCAGGCTCTCAGCTCTGTGCTCATGATTGTACCTGTGTGTGCAAAAAAGGGAGGAGAGGAAAGGCTGCTGCTGTGGGTTTGCACCAGCTGAGCCCTCCAGAGCTGCCTTTGTTTCTGGGAAGAGGAGAAAAAGCTGCAGTTTGGCCCTTGGAGGGGTGCCTGGCCAGAGAGGGCACGATGGAGGGGCACAGGCGTGCTCCATCCCTGCCAGCTCCATGTGCAAGGGGTGGGCCTGGGGATTCAGAGAAAGTCCAGGGAGCAGATGCTTTTCTGCTGCTGGGTGCTGTGCAGTGGGTGCCTTTCAGGGATGCTGTGCAGAGAGGTGGGGTTTGACTCTCAAAAAAGCCACCACCTGAGAGCTTCACACTGTTGAGGATTTAACCTAGAAAATAGATGCTGTTGGGGGTTTGCAGTGCTTCCCTCATGACTGAAGACATTGCAAGGATCTGAGTGCAAAAAAAACCGCTATTTTTTGGCTGCCAATCTTGCAAACTTGCCATTTCCAAAATGTCTCCAAATTCTTCCAAGTGCCTCCAATGGCTTTGCAGCTCCAGCACTCTCACAGCTGCAGACACACACACAGCCCCAACCCCTGGTATTTGGGCTGCTTTCCCTCACAGCACATCCTTGCTCATTTTCCCTCTATGGCTGTACTTTTCCAGTGGGATATCTGCCTGTCCAGGAGCTGGGAGCTGCAGCTGCATCCTGCTGGAAGCCCAGCACACGTAGGTACAGCGTGGCCACAGCAGCTTCTCCATCACTCCTGCTCCTTCAGCCTTAATATTTTTCTTTTTCCAAGAAACTTTCAAAACTCATGTGAACTAATTACCTGATTTACACCAGCTGCATGAGGCTGTTCCATTATTTGGCCTTTTCTGAGTTGCAGGATGACATTGTTAATTAACGTTCTGGTAGTTAATGATCTGGATCAATAAGAGGAAAAAAAGAAGTGGCCAAAAATATAAATCATGTAACGCTAATACTGTCAGGTCAGGAAACTCTGGAGTTGGTTTTAGCTTGAAGCATGATCTGTCTGTCCACACTGACAGGGCAGATAACAGGCAGTGTGTTTGGGAAATGGTTTCTCGTAGAAAAAGCGTGTAATGGAAGTTTTCCTCCTTTGAACTTGAATCTCCACTAGTTTTTATTTCCAAAGGCAAAATATAAAACTTTTGCTTCATCATTCACAAAAGAAAATATAGAAATAGGAATATGAGAACTGTGGATGTGCCAGTGGAGGGCAAGGTTTTCTTTCAGGATAAAATTTCCATGGCTTCAGTGGGCACACAGACAAGTCATCCTGATCCTGTTGGTCTCCATACCTTGGTCATCATTGATCATCACTCTTGGTATCACTGGAAGGTAGAATTAAGGTGGCCTGGAGATTTTAATTGCATATTTTCACATCTTATTCTCTTTGGATTCTTAAAATGCCTTTTTTTTTTTTTCTTGTCTGAAGTCTTGGCTTTGTTTAACATGTGGGTTTGGAACAATGATAGTATCTTTCTGTTATGTATGATCTATAAACTTCTGGCCCATACTCATGTGATGAATGCAGGGGAGGTGTGTACATAGTTTGGTTTGTCTGGAATTAAACTGAGTATTTCAGGGCTTTGAGGTTCATTTCCTTTGTTCCCCATCCCTCCCAACACTCAGGGCTGTGTGTGTTCAGAGGAACAGTTCATGCCTGCCTTGCACCACCCTGTGCTGGATGGAGCAGAGGGGGGAAAGTGGTTTTCCATAAAACACAGTAGGGTTTTCCCTCAAAACAGATACAATGGCCTGGGACACCTGAAGTCTGGATGCACCTGTGGAGAGGCCCTTGAATGAGCTGGTTTGGGTTTGGTATCAGAAGTTGTGTTTTGCTGTAGGAGGGTTGATGTCTCTGGAAAGCTGCTGTGGGAAGGTTCCCCACGGGAGCACAGTGGGACTGATCCTGCTTCCATGACCCACGCTGGGACCAGGAGCAGCGTGGTCACAGCAGGGCTCACCCTCTGCCCTGCTGGGACACAGGACTGGGTGATTAATTCCTGGTCAGGAGGTAGAAAAGTGCTTGCAGCACTGAACCACGTGAAGGCATCAGTTTGGACAGCTGCAGAAGGGGCTGCTGCTTTACCCTCCATGGCTGGTTTCCAGCTGGTCCATGCTGAAGGACCTACACAGTGCTTGGAGCACCAGCCCAGCTCTAGGTTGGCTGCAGGTGTTACTGCATCCCTGGTTGGGGATACAGGGAGCTCCTGCCCACCCCTTTCTCCTGCCCTGTGCCCTCAGTTCAAAGAATGTTCTGGAGGGGTTGAGGTGCCAGGGCTGAAAAACAAGAAACAAACCAAAAACTGCAGAAATCACCTTGATGGGGAGAACGGGAGGGACTGGGTAGGTGAGCCAGCTCATTAATTAACTGGTTCCCTAATTAGCTTTCATGGGAGCCTGGGACTGCTATTTTTGAATTGCATACACAGAGAAGAATGGCCTCCTGGAACAAACCCCCGTGGCACGCTCGTGGCCGGGGCAGGCGTGTGCTGGTGCTGCTCCCGCACAGCTGCTCCAGCAGCAGCTGGGAAGTGGGGGGTCCGCTGAAACACGACCTTTGCAGGGGTGACCTCCCACCAGCCACCTCTCCATGGCTGCCAACAGCCTCTTCCTCCCCCCCTCGGGGTAGCACTCGAAGTGAAATCTCCCAAATTTGGGTGAAAACGTGGGGCAGATGCGGCCCTGGCTGGCCAGGGCTTCTTCCCCACTGCAGGACTGGTTTTGAATCAGCCTCCACAGCCCTTCTGGATTTTATCACGTGGCTTAAAGCACTTTTGGATAACGTGGGGCTGGGGCTGCTGGGGCTCAGCATCTCGTTACCAAGTGCTAAACGGCAGCAGGGCACTGGAGAGGGCTCAGGCTCCATCAGGAAGGGCAGGCACTGAGCCACCCCTTCCCCTCGGCAAATATTTATGCTTTAAGCTTCCTCGCTTAAAGGCCTAATTGGAGCCTAGGTGAGCTGGCACACTAAAAGAGAGCCTAATAGAGACATTGCAGTGCTATTAGCACAGATGGTTGTCATATGTATGCAAATGAGGAGCAAATTGAATTTGGTGTCCCCTCTCACCAGCTGTCCTATCAGCGCTGGCTCCTGCAGCAGCCAAAGGCACTGCCACTGCTCTGCTAATCTGTCATCGCAGATTAATTACAACTAACACATTAATCATCATTTGTTTCCCCATACAAAGGAAGTATCTTGTTCTTTCAAGTACATTCTGGTGGCATGGGGTGCTCCAACCTGGGAAAAGGAAAGAGAAAGGGAAGGAGGGCCAGGCAGCTTCATTAGTGCCAGCGCCCGGGGCTGGGGCTGCGGGAGCCTCAGCGGGGCTTTCGTGTTCCTTCTGGCAAACCAGACCCCACCAGGGGCACTGGGAGCTCCAGCCACCTGCCAGGAGCTCCTGGGACATCCACTCTGCTCCGTGATCCTGCCCAGGACACATGTTTCTCTGCTTGGCTTCGTCCTCAAGCGACAGTGTGGCTCCTTTCCCGAGCTGGCAGCGTCCAAGGGGGTCGTCAGTGGTAGCACAGACCTCTGCTGCTCCCCAGTACAGCAGCTGTAATGGGTGTGCTGGGCCAGGGAGGCCCCTCAGGATGCTGCCAACCTTCGGGCAGTGGCACTTTTAATGCTGCCTTGGGTGGGAAGAGAAGCAGTTGTTTCAGCCTCACCGCTAATTTTGGCATCTTGATGAAAAGCAAAATAATTCCCTCTGTTGGTATTTTGATTTTAGTTTTGGTTTTTTTTAATGAAACATTTTGCAGACCCCTAGAGTTAGGTCCCCCTATGTTATTTGATAGAATTCTAGTCTCTAATGGTTTTTTTCCCCCCAATTTTCTGCTATTTATTGGAGTAACCCATAGTTCTCCTTGGTTCTCCATCAGTTTGGTGTTTGTACTGCTACCTCTGCTCCACGTGTGGTCTCTAACACTGTGATCTGACCTGTACCAATGACAAGTGTTAATGATGTCTATTTAATCAGTCTGTAGAAGCTCAGATCTCTCGTATCCCAGGGGCTGGAGAGATGCTGGAGGAGCCAAGGTGAACAACTTCCAGCAGCTTGAGACAGCAGGAGCTCTGTTACAGGCAGCAGGAGCTGAGCCAAACAAGCACTTTCAGCCATCCTGGAGGTGTCTTCACGTGTCTTTCTGATGCTAAAAATTATTCCCCTTGCTGGGCTGCTCTGCTGCATCATTATCCAGGATTCATCATCTCCTGTCAGTGCATTTCCCAGTAAGCCTGGTGGTGGCATCACCTCATCTCTCAACCTGGTCCTGGGTCATTGCTCTGCCCCAGCTCCAAGAGCCACCTGAGGGTCCCCATCCTGGAGAGGATTCTGCTTGTTTTGGACCATGAAGCTGCTGCTGTTCAGGCAGGAGGAAAGACTTGGCACCTTGGCACCTCCCAGCAACACCTGTGTTACTCTGTGCCTTCCTGAGAGCATTTATGTGAGGTTTGGTAGAAGTAACACCAACACTGGGACAGTTCTGCAGCAGAGGTTGTCTGTCAAGGTGTTGAACCCAACTGCAGAGCAATTCCCAGACAAGAAAACCCGGGAAGGTGAAGCTACAACTGGGGGAGTGGGTCAGGAACTTGTGAATCTATTGCTCTGAAATTTAATGTTTTGTTCCATTTTGCATGTGTTTGATCTGGTGTCTCCATCCTTAAGTCATCATAAGTTTCATTTCCTGCTGTTCTGGTTGGCATATTTTGTGCAGTGGGAATCAGACCCACCAAAATGTGAATGTTCACATCTTTGTGGGATCATCAGAGTGGTCTGTGGGGTGATGTGGCCTTGCCTGTGGTTTGTGTAATATGGACAAAGGTCAGGAAATGCACAGCATAGTTCAGCAGAGCACAATTTGGTGTCTTCAGGGGCACTCTGTGCACTCAGTTGCAGCAGTTTCTTGGAGCTGCAGTTTGTGGTGTTCTGCTACTAAACTTAATGGATGACAGATATTTACAGGTGGGGTTTAACCCTGAATTTCTGTTAATTTTCAGAGAAGCTGTCCCATCCTAAGAGGGGATGGCTTCTGATGGTGAAACCTGGGGTAAGTGCAAAGACAACTGGAGCAGAGCTGTGCTCCAGGCCCTCTGCAACAAGTAGCCATGTCCTGTGTCTTTGATCAGCTCAGATCAGTGAGACAAGAAACCTCAGACCTGTCTGGCAGCTTTAAACCTCTGCTCCTGACGTGCCTGTCTGCCACCTGACAGCTCCAGTGTGCCCGTGGCCAGACTGGTGATCCAGCTTCTTGCAGATGACTGATGATGGGATTATCCTCCTCCACCCACAGCAGGACACTTGGAACCACATCAGTCGCTCCTGTCCTTCAGGACACCGAGGTTTGTCACTGGTTGATGTGTTTGCCTCTGTGGGGCTGAGCTCTCTGTCTGTGCAGGGTCCTGGTGGTGCTGCCACGTTGTGTGGACCCCATGCAGGCAGAAATCAAAGGGACACAATGTACAGCAGCAGAGATGCCCCTCAACAGCCACGAAGGACGTTTCCAGGAGGTTCCATGCCCAGGAGATTACACTTCAGGCTCATGTGATTGCTGCAAGTGAACAGGCACTTCTTGCCTGCTTCCCTCCAACACACACAGTGTTTTCCCTGTTTACAGCATGTAAACCCAGATATTCCTTCTGCCTAGCAGTGTTTGAAGCTGTCTGATGTTGGGAGAGTGTTTCTGTAAACTGCAGGCTTCATATCCACCCCTTAATTCCTGCTGGCTGGCAGGATGCATGGGGGGAGTGCCTGGGGAGAGGGCAGGATTTGGGGTGTCCCTGAAGTTTGTGTACTTTGGCTGAAGTTTTCTCGTGGGCAGAAAGGCTTTTGGGGCGTGAGGCTTGAAAGGGTCTTTGAGTAGTTGTGCTCAGTACTCTGTGAGCTGTGTAGGGGTTATGTTAAAGTGTCCCTTTTTTGGTTGAATATGTGTCTAGACAGCAAACTCTTAGTCGTGGCTGAAATGTTTCCCTCCTGGCCTCATAAAAACATACCATCACCTTTAAGACATGCTCCTGCAGCAAAAATGGTTTCTGCTCTGGAGTCATAAGAAGCACTCAAGCATCACCGCAAGTGGAAAAACAGAGGGGGAAAAAATATTGTCTGGTTTTCCAGGGAAGTTTTGGGCACCACCTGGGGCATCATCAGATTTGCCGGAGGCACATCCAGCTTGTTCTTTACAGCTGACCATATTTCATGTAAGAGCATTCCCTTCTTTGCAAGGGAGAGGGCAGATACCCAAGCACTGTCCACGGATCCAGAGCTCCACAAAACCCCTGGCAGACCTCCTTCCTCCCTGCTGCAGGGCCCTCATCGCGGCAGGGAGAGCTGCTCCAGGCTCATCGCTTCCTCCCCTGCTTTGCATAGGCAAAGAGATGCAAAACACATCCCAGGAAGGCAATAATGCCTCGGTGACACCCCTGGCTTTCCAGGTGACGAGGTTATTGCAGCATCTGCAGCATCCCGGCTTTGCCCCCGGGGTTCTGCTCCACCTCGTTTGCATTCCAGCCACAGCTCCGGGGCTGTTTGTAGCGCTTGGAATATATTTGGATGCAAACACACCACTCAGGTTGCCACCACTGGTGCCCAAGCCCTGCTGTCTGGGTAAACAAAACTCTATTTTGGCTCCAAGTCCCCCTGTGCCCACTGTGTGTGTTGGTAAGTGAACAGTGCAGTGAGGGGAGAAATTCAAGGCTTTTCAGTGATCCCCAGCAGCGTCTGGATGGTGCCCAAATCTCTGCTAATTGGCCCCGGGAGACCCCCCATTCACTGCACCCTCATCAGTTTTCTGAGCCTGAGGGGGGATAAAATCCCTGGATGGTGTGTGGGGGGGGGTAGCACTTTGTATCCATATAAATCTCGTAGATTTGGGTATCAGCAAGCACCTCCTGTACCTGCAGAGCCCACCCCGTGCTGACACCTCCCAGTTTGCCCCAGCACAGACAAAAGGATGGGACTTGTGCCCAGGGCTGGGCTTTGCCCGGTGTTATCCAGGCAGAGCTGGGGATGGGGAGCAGGTGGGAGGAATCCTAACTGGCCCAGGGTATTTTTGACAGTGGGTAATAAAGGACTGCAGTTTGAAGGAGGGAGATTTGGGGCTGCCCTGCTGTTAGCATGATAATGAACTGCCAGCCCCAAGGTGGGCGAGGTGACCTGGAAGTCTGGTCTTCCAGGAAGCGACATCAATCACTCCTGAGCAACTCAGCCCCATCCCTAATTTACCACAAAGGCTCTGCCAGCAGCTCCGAGGGAGATGGCAGGAAAAGTCTTCCCCCTGGGTGTAGCTCCTGCTCCCTGGGAGCAGCAGCCAGCCAAAAAACAGGCAGTTTTGAGCTGATGGATGTTGGCACTGAAGGTCTTCCCTTCCTCCTGGGTACAATTTGATTTGGGCCCCTGTGCCACTGCCCCGACACCACCTCTCCTTCCTCCGTCTGGTGCTTGATGAGGTTCTGGTTGGCTCCTCCTGTGGGTGTTTGTCAGCTGGGTCCATCTCTGCCTTGTTTATTTGCTTTCTACCAATTTGTAGCTTATCAAACCTCCCCTAACAGAACCAACTCCTCTATAAAGCAAATGTTGGAGGCAGGGACTGTGCAAACCACTGACTTTTTATTTCACAGGATAACCCTCTTCCAAAGATAAGGTTCAGTCTGGGTTTATCTTAAAACTTGCTTCCCAGAAGGAAACAGTAAATATGTATTTTTAAGGGGTTTTTTTGGGTCAGGAAAACATTTCATTTGTCTCAGCATGCTGTGCTTGATTGTTTTTCTTTCCCCCTTTTTAATTATTAAACATGAGTATCTTTTGAAACAGAGCTTTGTTTCCAAATGAAACGTCAGAAAATTTTTCCTTGAAAATATCAAGGAAAATGTGTTTTGATGTTCCATTTTTTTCCTGATTTTGTTGCCAAACAACCCAATTAATTTAATGTGAGTTTGCTATTAGTTTCAGTCAATTGTAATACCATTTTTTTAAAAGAAGAAATGCTTTCCCTTGAAAGCAGAGGGAGAGGGTGAAAAACAATGTGGCAGAGAAGGATTTTGAGTGTCGTCCTCTGGCAGCACAGGACAGTTTGTGGAAGGTGGAAACCAGAGCTGTAAATATGAAAACTCTCATCTCTAACCAGGCAACAACAGTTTCTCTCAGGCAAATCACAGGGATCTTCCCAAGACCCCAGGAAGTAGCTGGAAATGTTCCCACAACATAAATACACTTGACATCTGCCATTGAACAGTCTGTTGTGTGAAATGGAGCCAAAGCCAATGAATTTTGTATCTGCCTTCTACTCTGTGATGCTCTGAGTTCACTTGCTACATTCTTCCCATTTTTTGATCCTTTTTTTTTTTTTTTTAGCATCCAGTGACCTTGTGTCCAAGGAAAGGTGCTGTGGCCACAAGGGCTGTGATGGGGAGTTTTGGCAAGGCTGCTGGGTGCTGCCAACCTTTGTGTTCTCTGCCACCTCCCAGAATGGCAAACAACTTTTCCAAAACCTTGTGGCACCTTCTGTGCCCTGGGCAGGGAGTTGGGGGTGTGCTCCTTCTGATGCAGATGTAAAAGGGCATCCCCAAAGTTCTCTGGTTTCTGCTTTGTCCTCTTTGTGCCCAGCACCTGGCACGTAGAAAATGTGCTTTAAAGCAGAAATAAATCATCCTGCTCGTGATGATAGGCATAATGAATTACACAGGCCATGGGAATTGCTCCCAGGGACCCTGGGGGAGCAGGGTGCCAGGTTCTGTTGTGGCCAGACCCTCAGTTCATGGCAGATCCCCTCCAGGATTTGGTGCTTTACAGCACCCTTTTGGCAACACTGCCCCAGCAGCTCCTGAGGAAGAGCCACCAGGTCCCCAGGGTGGCTGGGTGAGATAGGACCCAGGGGAGAAACCTGGGTGGTGTGAGCAGGAGCTGTTCCCACAGAGCCAGTGGTTTCTGCAGGAGCTGGTTGGAAATGAGTGAAGTTCATCTTTTTGGAAGGGCTTAGTGGCAGATCCTAACAGCATTTCCACATCTGCCTATAAAGGACACATTGAACCAGCCAGCTTGGGTTTTTCTACTTTTAGTGAGGGACAGAAAGCAAATAAATGAACTAAATAACAGAACAGTGTTGCTTATTCAAGTGACTGAGAACTGTGAGCCACGGGGGGAAAGAAAATTTAAAACTCATGTTATTTTTTGGGAAACTGATAACACAAGATTTCCATTTGCCTCTTGTCTTTTGAGCCTGTTCTGCTTGGCTTTTTTTGTCCAACCTGGCTAGAAACCTATTATTTTGTTTAAATGAAAGATGATCCTGATACCTGGCTGAGGAAGCAGTTGCAAAGCAAACCCTCCAGCTTGTGCAAGAGAATTGCAACACTGGGGAAGAGCAGCTAAAGCTTAACATTCTTTCTTATCTAATAAGCCAAAGTTGTTATTAAGCACCTGCAGGTAAGAAGGAAAGCAGTACACAGCCCTCCCTTCAGAAGTGACTCATGAATAGGAATGCTTTTACCATTAAATTTGGATATCCAGTAATTCCTTCTTTGTGCACAGAAGCCTCATTAAATTATGGTCAGCTACCTGTCCTGTCAGACTTGTTTGCTTCAAGGCTCCTGCCTTGCTGGGACAGTTTTGGGAAGCATTCACCAGGTGACATCAAGGTGTTTGCTCTGGGCAGGGTTTGATCCCTGCAGTGGGTGGGTGTGAGGGAGAAAGAGGAGCGACAGGGATGTGACTGGTCTTGTGGAAGCAGAATTGAGTCTGGGTAAAAGGCAGCAGAGGATAAATGAAAACACTTGACTCCTCTGCTCCATGTTTCCTAGGAGTGTCTCCTTTTAATTGAGTGGACCATTGTTTGCTGAGCATAACCTCTTGCTTCCCCCTTGCAAGTGTGCTACCCACCTTAATTAGGAGGGCTGAAAATGGGATGTTCCATCTTGCAGAGGGGCAGGAAGGGGTGCAGCTGAGGCTGCTCTCCTGCCCACAGCCCTGCACAGCTTGACACAACCAAGTGCCATCCGTCATATTCACTGTGCAGCATACTATGGGATGGGCAGCAGTTGCATTGGCCTGAAATAACCCAAAGATGGCAGTTCATAGAATGGTTGGGTTGGAACAGACCTTAAACCATCTCGTTCCAGCCCATGCCACGGGCAGCGACACCTTCTGCTATCCCAGGTTGCTACAAGGCAGGTTCTTCTGGGCTGCACAAGCCTGGATCAGGTCAAACTCTTGTTCTCAGGTGCAGAACGACCTAACACCCTTTGCCATGCCCTGTCTGGGCTGCAGACTCACTGAGAAAGCAGCACAGGGCTGAGCATCAGCTTGTGCCTATGGGACTGCAAGTGGGGGCATTGGCACCTGCCTGGCTGGGGCAGCTAGGTGATGAATTAAAGCAGAAGATACAAGCTTTAATACTCAAATACAGAGGATTCTGCCCATCCTGTACTGGGATGAGCTCCTGAGCAGTGCACCTGCAGCAAAGGGGTGTGGAACAGAGACCAGAGCACGTGTTGAGTCCTTCGGTCCCACCGACTCTTGCAGGGGCGTGCACTAAACAGTTAAGTGCCTGTGTCCCCGAGGTGCCTGCTCACACTGGGCTTCTGGGAGGATTGATGTGTTTGGCACATGCACACCTCCCCTCAGATAGTGCACAAAAACACTGAGCTGCTTTGTGTGCCTGGACGTGCACGCCGTGGATTAAAGTCACCTTTGTGCTGAGGGTGAACATATGGTTTATGTATTTCAGAGAAGGGAACGGGAGATTGCAGCCTGATGTGTGCTGCACAGGGGTGAAACCATTTTAGAGCTCAGTGTCTGGGTTGTTGGTTCTCCAGAGCTCAAAAGAAATAAGAGATGTGTTAAACTGTGTGATTTCAGGTGTCATCTGTGCTGCCCACCTTCCTTTTTTTTTTTCTTTGTGGCATTAACAAAAAGGATCTTGGGCAGAGTCTGGCAGGGAAGGGATCAGACCCCTTGGCTGGGATTGGCAGGACTTCTCCTTTGAGTCATGCTCACGTTAAACCCCCAAAACTGAAATGCATGCACAGGGATGAGTGCTGGGGAGATGAATTCCTACCCCTGCACCCAGTGATCCCCTTCCCTCTCATGGAAGTTGAGAGGACAGGAATCCTGCAGGGAAAGGCATGGCACCTGATTTTGATTTACCTTTAAACCCTTCTCTTTAAACATCTGCAGGATGTTTTCACTAGTGGTGATGGGTAACACACCCAATTCACTGATTTGAGGCTTTAGAAAACACATCTAGGTGTGTAGGGATACCTAGACCTGGAAAGGAGCTTTTCTGTGTGCTGTTGCCCCATTCTTCCTTCTGTGGCATTTCCACAGGATGTTGCAGAAATCATGGAGGATATGCAGGTGGTAAAGTTTGGCAGACAACAGGGACAGGATATTTTTGCTGCCCCAGACTCCCTGAGGACTGCAGTAAATCTTCAGGACACCAGGCACTGCTTTTGCCTTTATAGTTTTTCATTATTTGGCCTTTCAAAGGGAAGAAATACTCTGGATATGGGCTGTACAAATACCCTATTTTCCATCTGGAGGGAGGAAGTGATATTTTTTAATGCCTGTGATTAGCCTGAGGTAATTTGTTTGCCTGTTTGCTTTTTTTTTTTTTTTCCTCCCCTAAAGCAAAAATCCACAAAATTCTGTTTTGCTGCTACCCAAAACACAACCTTTTGTTTCCAAAATTGCAGGTTTGCATTATTGCTGCTACAGCCTTTTTTCCCCAGCATTAAATCTGTAATTAATGCTCGCTTGGCCAAATGCTGGGGGATTTGAGCTCCAGTCTGAAGAGGAGTTTCTCCATCACTCTAGGAGAGAGAGAGACCCTTTGGTCCCTCCTCCTGCAGCATCTCTTGCATGGGCTATTTTGGGATTCACTCAGATGGAAAGGGAGCATACGGCACATTCTCCAGCCCGGTGGTCAGGACGTGCATTTGGGAGAGAGAATCGCTCAGTTCCAGTCCTTGCTTCAATGAACCTGACATTGAAACGCTGACAATGAAAGCAGCTTTATTAATATTGCCAGCTCCAAGCGTTCAAAAATCAGGTGTCAATCTCCTAAATGTTGAGATAGCAGGAAATGCAGCTGAATCTTTGGCTTCTTTTTATTTCCCTCTTGGGTTGTAGCTTTTGAGGGACAAGTTTTCAAACTTTATGTCTTATGGCCATGAGCTGGGCTAAGAAAAGCTGTGTGTTATGTGCTGTGTGCCTTCCCTTCCCTGCCCTTCACAATAATCCCCGTGGAGGAAGTATTTCATTCTCATTTTATTTTATCAGCACCTTTGTACCCCTCAGCAGAGGAAACAACCTTTTAGTGAAGGCACTTCCAACTCCAGGGCAAAAGAACCATCTCCTTTCCAAAATCCTTGCCTCCAAAGGGGATGTTCATACCTCCCTGTTACTCCAGTGTTGAATTCAACTCACCAATTTAAAAATAAATAACCTTGAGATGTCTTTTAGCACTACTTCAGACTAAAATGATTGCTCATCTCTAGTTTGCAGCGGAGCCTGACCAGATTCGCTCCCAGCGACCTCGTTTGAGCATCATTGTCAGGTTATTTTTCCTGCTTTCTCTCTATATATCAATATTGAACCAACAACTTGCCATTAAACAAACAGGTCCCTGCTGACCTAGAATTTAGATTTCAACCTTAACCCATTGCTTGGAGAGGCACTGCTCAATAAAAGAATTCTTCAGTGAAGGCGGTGAAAAAGTATGGGAGCCCACGGGGTGACAGGGCAGCCCAAAACAAAAGGCAGAGCCACTGTGGGGCAGTTTGAACACTCTCTGTGAGGTGGTCACATAACAAAGGCTGGGATCAATTTTAGCCCAGCTCTGCCTGCTGCTCCTGGGTAACCCTACCCCACATTACCAACACCCACCGGTAGCTGCTCATCTATAATGCATCTTTACTAACCTGCAGTGAAAGGCACAAGGTGTAATACATGTGAGCAAGGTAAGGGAGGGAGCAGGGGGAGGGTTATCCTCTGCCTGAACTGACCTGACTCACTCCTGAAGCCTCCCAGGGATGCTCTGGAGGCTGCAGATACAGGAGTCTCCTCTGCTCTGCTCTGCTCTGGGGCAGCCTCACCTGCAATATTGGGGCAGTTTTGGGCACTGAAATATAAGAAAGATATTGAGCCATTGGAGAGTGTCTAAAGGAGGGCAATGAGGATGGGAAGGGTCCTGAGGGGAAGCTGTGTGAGGACACTGAGGGCACTTGGGGTGTTCAGCTGGAGCAGAGGAGACTGAGGGGAGACCTCCCTGCAGCTCCAACTGCCTGGGCAGGGGCAGAGGAGGGGCAGGACTGAGCTCTGCTCTGGGGGGACCAGGGACAGCCCCCAGGGAATGGCTGGAACTGTGTCAGGGCAGGCTCAGGGTGGATCTCAGCAAAAGGTTCTTCCCCCAGAGGCTGGTTGGGCACTGAACAGGCTCCCCAGGGCAGTGGGCACAGCCCCAAGGCTGCCAGAGCTGCAGGAGGGTTTGGATGATCCTCTGGGGCACAGGGGGTGACTCTTGGAGATGATTCTGTGCAGGGCCAGGAGTTGGATTTGATGATCCTTGTGGATCCCTTCCAGCTCAGCACATCCTGGGATTCTGGGATTCCTCAGGTGTTTCTCTCCCACATCCCCTGCTCCAAACACCAGCTCTGAACCCAAGGAAATCACCAGGAGTTTTACACAGGGTTTGTGGGCTCATCACTGCACAGGGGCCAGAGAAGATGATTTGGGGAAGGTGCCACTTCCCTCATTCCCCAGTTCTGCCGTTAATGTTAGAGGAATGGGGTCTCAGAGGCAGTTTATTGAGCGTTTTTTAAATTTATAGACAAAATAATCAGCCTTTCCAAAAGCAGCAGGGCATCTCTGTTTATCTGGAAAGAATATGTCAAATGCAAGAAGCCTTCCCTTTGCATTTTGTACTGCCAAAATAATGAGCTGAACCGGGTTAGAAGAGTGAAGTGGTTAAAAGTAATGTTGCTTTTTAATTCATCACATTTGAAGAAGTCCTGAAAGAATTCCTACAGTGCCTTAGTGACTGATTTCAAACTAACTCTGGTTCAAAACATAACATGCTCTGACGTGGTCCCAGGAGAGACCAACATGATTTATTCTTATTTTGAGTTACTGTGCATAATAGGGTCATGTTCCAGAGATAAGACCACGCTAAGAGGCACGACTGCAATTTTGGAAAATAATTCCCTTTTCCTACACTGAATGTTTCAGTCTTTGCAGGCTCAGAAGAGCTGAAGAAAATGAAACAGCCCTTAAGAAGCAGCCACAGACTCACCTCTGGCTTCCTACATCCCCAGTTGTAACCTTCACAACGTTTCACTACCATTCCTCGCGTGGATATTTTAAAGATTGGTCATGCCCATTAATGCCTTTGTTCCAGCCCATGTCTTGCTGAATGGTGTGATATGATACAAACCATGATTCATAAAAGTTCCTTGGAAGTGACTCAAGAGAGATTTGGGATTTTCAAACAGCTTTTTGAAATGTTAATGGCTGCTTAAGAGCAGCAGTTTCAAGTGGGGATGATTCAGTTGAGGAGGTTCTTGAAGCAAGTTGGTAGGAGTCAGAGAGACAGAGAAAATAGGAAAACTGGTGTTTTACTAAAACACTTCAGAGTGGGAATTGCAGCTTCTTTAGAAGGAAAAACATTCTAGTAGATTAAAAAAAAAACACTTTCAAAATCGGAGACTTTCTTGAGACCAGAAACTTTCCAAAGTAACTTGCTTGTACATAAGCAGGATGGGAGCAGTGGCTGGAAGAGCTCCAGCTTTATCCCTCTGATAGAGAGAGGCATTCAGGGATGCTTGTGCTGCCTTTGGGTGTCCCATCGTGGCCTCTGATAGAAAGGAGGCTTTGTAGCTGTATTCTGTTACCCTGTTTCATCCAGCTGCTGGTGCTGAAACTGGGTTGCAGTGGAGCAGCAGCTGGAAAGGCTGAGTTCGTGTTGATGGGGAGGGTTTGGTTTCTCAAGACCTTGGGCAAGTCACTTCATCTGTGCAATGGGGATAATCGTGTTTATTTTCTTGTCAGGGAATTGCAAAGTTGGGCACATTAAGATCATAAAGCTCAGTAAAGGGATCTATAACAACAGACCTATATAAAATATCCATCTGTATGGAATAATAAATAGATCTACAGGAATAACATTCTTGACCTGGTTAACTTTGTGTATTCTCAAGTGCTTGGCCTGAACCAACAATTCAACTCGAGCTCACATAATACATCTCCATGTCCTAATCTAGAGAAAGCCTTCTGGAGGGGAAAGCCAGATTCCTGTCTGGAAAAGAACATCTGATTTAGGAAAACAACAGGAATTTGCTGCATAGATGTAAATGACCTGTCAAATGGTGATGTGGCCTTGGCTTTCCTCTCTTCACCCCCACTATCAGTAGCTGGAAAGGCACTTGGGCCATTTTTCTTGTGGTAAAGTTAGTAACTTATGAAAGTTGGTCTTGCAACTCTAGTCCTGAGAACAAGCTCCTGTTGAAGGGGTCCTGAGTGTCAGAGCAAGAGGGTTGTGTGGAGGAGGGATCTTGCTCCTGAAGGTCAGTGGAATCAGCCCACGAGGTGGTTCCACAGCCTCGGCATCCCCTCCCGAATGTCTTTGCCGCAGTTGTGCACTCCTGGCACACCTTTTATTGCCAAGGGAACAAGCCTTGCCTGCAGGAAATACTGCAGCAATAATCCCACGAGTGGCCAAGACCCAGCTGTAAAGTTTTCCGAGGCCACCTCTGCATAAATAACACTTTGCAAGGGCTCCATTTAAAACCCCGAGAGTTGTAGATGTTCCTCAAGGCCACAAAGCAAAGAGAGGCAAGGTTGGGGCACAGTTTATTTCACGAGGGTAGGAACCAGGAAGTCTGGGCTATATTTACCCAGCTGGAAGCAGGTTTCACATCTATTTATTCCCAGGTTTTGCCTCAGGTGCATACTCTCCCATTAGGGCTAAGTAGCCGGAAAAGGCCAAATATGTCTGAGGTCACTTTTGGCTAATTAACATGGCAACAAGTGCTGATTAATTAGTTTGGGCCTGAAATTGGCTGAGATAATTCTCTTGCAATGGCACAGGCTGTAGATTTATGAGCACTTCTTCTCCAAGACAAACAATACTCTGAAAACATTGTTTGTGCAGAAACCTTCATTCACCCTGAAAATTACTACCTGGATTTCTAAGAACTTCAACAGTAACCATTTTATTTCATTTAAATCCCTGTTTTCATTTCTTTTTACCCGATGGAAAAGCTTACCACACGTGGCACCCAGTGATGATCACTTGCCTTATCATGTTCCCCTCAGCTCTATGTGTACCTGTATGGCAGAGCAAATTAAAAAACCTTTGGGAATTGAGTTCCAGGTTTTCAGATCTGCTGGGCATCACAGCAGGCATAAGGGGTTGGGGCATCCATGAAAAACTTGGTGTCCTCTGGTCATCAACGTGCTTAATACACAGAAATTGCTGACTTTAACAACTTGGTCAGTGAACTACCAATTTTGGTGATGATTTAGTACCATCCTAATGTGAGCTATGGGGTACCTGACTTGAGGATATCCAGCAGGGAAAATCCCCATTCCATGTGCCCAGAGCAACTCTGCCCTTGCAGTGTATCTGCCACAAGTGTGTACTGCAAACACATTGTCAGGCTGATAATGAGGAGGTTGATGTGTGCAGGAACAGTGATGCTGAAGGAATATTGGATTCTCATTTTCAGGCTGCCTCAGCAAGAGGGATCACCACTGTGTCTGGCTCAGGGATTTCTCTCTGTGCAAGAGATTCATTTCGAGTTTGCCTTCCACTGTCCACCCCAACTGCAACAATTTGGAAATATAAACTTGCAAATGGCAGTAGGTGCCTGTGACACGCTGAGAGCTCAGCTCTGCTGCTGCTGCTGCAGCAGGTCAAGAAGCTGGATTTCCTTTTCATGGCATTCTTTTAGCTTTAATTTTGCTGCCAGTCTACATCAGATTGAAACCACGAGCGTTCACATTTCTTGGGTGCTGGAGGTTGTCAGCAGAGATGCACAGTGCAGGAATCACCTGCTAATAAAAGAATAATTCACAGAGAAGCTACAAGTGGCTGCCAGTTCTCAGATCCAGATATAACCCTGGGACACCAGGGGTACCCGGAGGGAAAGATCACTCAGATGTAAACCCAGCAAAGCCCTTCAAACCCAAGGTGCTTTAAAAGTTTAGCTGTAGCTGTCATGTCATTTTGCCACTGCATAAGGAGTGTTTTATCACTCAGTGCTCCATCCATCCACCCATCCATCCATCCACCCATCCATCCATCCCAAGTAACTCTCCCCATCTCAGCTGCCTTTGGTTGGACCACCTTTACCAGGCAGGCTGTCCCCAGGGGGTGCCAGGTACAATCACCAGCAAAAAGGGGTTAAAAAAGCTTCAGCTCTCGACTAGAGGTTTGCACGTAGGAATAGGCAGCAGGATGTGAAAGCAGAGAACATCTTCCCTGACGATGGTGCATATCTGAACTACATGAAACCTTGAGGATGATGATTATACATAACCAATTCTCATGTAATTTTTTCCTTATTCAATTTTTCCCTTTTGCCAGTGTGATAAGACTTTTTTCTCAGTGATTATTGGATTTTAGCAAGTGCTGTCCAGAGGGACCCCATAAAAATTCCTCTGAAGCACTTTTTTGCCACTAAAGCCTCTTTAGTTGCAGGTTTTTCTCCCCCTCCTCTTTTTCTTTTGCTTTGAGCTAACAGGGCTGGCTGTTGCCCAGAGCCAGGAACCATTAGAACCAGTCTGGCAGGAGGCTTCTCTTCCTTGATGGGGCTCTTCTCACATGAAAATTTATGTAAATTTGCAGGGCTTTCATTAAGGGAGTCACATGATTGGTAGAAGGTGTGTGTTGCAGAGGGGCTGTTTATCCCAGAGGTGACAGAAGCTGGAGTCCCATTGCTGTCCCACAGAAATGATCCTACACCAGACCGTGTTAATGCACGTGGAAACCTCAGGGAAGACTCTGCAAGCAGAAGTCCTTCGGAATTTTTTTACCAAAGGTGAAGTCACTCACACTGATGCATCCCTTCATTCCATATAATTCCATTTCTGGGAACTGCCTGCAAACCCCTGACCGTGGGTGGTCCCACGGGGCCCCCTGCACAGGGCAGCAGTTCCATGCCATGAGCCCCTGCTCTCCAGGTGGTTCTAGCTGAGCCTGTTATTCCTCTTTACAGCCTCTTTAGATCCTTCCTGCACCACTGTCATTGCTGCTAAATGGCTGCCTCGTGTCCTGCCCCAGAAGGGATGAGGGACACAGATCCCCAGACTTAAGAACATTGTCCAAAGTGTTTTGTTGGGAGTTAACACAGACCAAAGTCTTCTGCTTGGGTGTCCATTGCCGTGGATTGCTCCAAAATCCAGGTTATGCTTTGTAATCCTGTTATCCCAGAGCTGCTCCATAGCATCTTGTCCCGTGGGTCTCCTTCCACCCCGTGTTCTTGCAGCTTGTCATGTTTTTCTTTGGCACTTTCTCCTACAACACCTTTTCCCTTTTTGTGATTTCCTCTCTGAGCTACTTTTCCATATAACCACCTGGGAAAATCCTCCTGGGAAGTCCAGGCTGGTTTTCTCACTATGCATCAGTATATTGACCAAATATTTAATAGCACCTATTTCTTCTCAGTTGTGTTCTTGAAAGGAAACCCTTAAATTCCAGTCTCTCTCTTCCCTGTCCTGCTGCATGCCAAGAAAGTCTGAAAAAAATGGTTGTATAAAACTGACTCTTTGCATTATTGGAACCCAAACTGGCCCATGCAGCTTAGCAGAGGGTAATGGAGTCAATTGGTCATTTATTTTCCTTCAGTCAGTCGTGAAAAGGGATATCCAGAGAGCAATTCACTCCAAACAGTTTAGGTCTGGATGAATCACTTTTTGAAAAGTGCTTGTTTCTCTTCAGCCTCTGCTATTTTCAGCCTTCTGGGACTAGAAAATTCAGTGTAATGCTCAAACACCGACACTTGTATTTGACGTACTCGTGTACATCATGGGTTGCACTTTGAACAGTGAATTTAATAGTGATAACATCTAGCTAGCTCTTAATTAAGACTAGACAAGATATGATGCATTTAGACTGATCACGAGCTGATATGATCAGCTGATCATACAAATTTAGGCTGACCAGATCACAGGACTAAGCTTTGGAGAGGAACTGCAAAGTTGCATTGCCTGGTAGGCATTTGTTGCCTCGTTATGCCATGAAAAATTCAGTATCAAGCCATCAGCATATCTACATTCATTTGACATTTGCATCAGGTCATGCAAACAGATTTTAAGCCCTCACTGGCTCTTTAAACCTGAGTGCCTCAGGAGTTCTTGCCACTCCAGACAGGCATTTGTCAGTGGAAAGTCCTTCAGTGGCCTCTGAGCCCCCACACCTTGCATGTGAGACACAGCAGAAATAACAGATTGCTGCATGTTTTGCTTGGTTTGTGGTTAATACACGGTGGAACTGGGAAATTAAAGAGGTCTATAAATAGCAGGTCTTATATATATACACCTGAGCCTCCTGGGCACTGGACCACCTGTGAGGAAAGCAGAGCTGGAGCTGAACACCTCCAGCCCCTCTGACTGTGAGCAGGGCACAGCGGTCAGGCCTCCCTCCCCACCTCCAAGAGAAAAGGGTGCCAGGCAGGATCTGGGTGCTGCCTGTCGGGATAGAGCTGCTGGCAGCATCCTCCAGGCAGGAGGGGGGAGAAAGGAAGAGGGGTTTGGAGGGAAGGTTGAAAGCCAGAGATTAACGTGTCAGGTGGAAGGAGGGAATGGAACAAAGGTGAGGGGATGTCAGCAGCTGATCCTCACAGCACTGGGGCTCAGGCTGTGTGCTTTGCTACAGCTCTGTGGGGAGGGATGGACTCCAGCAAGCTCTGCCCTTGCCAGGTCCCTCACTGGGTGTGCTCCTGTGTCCCCACAAGCCCAGAAGTCACTTTCTTCTGGTTCCCTCTGGAAAGAAGACCACTGGATGGAGTTTGGATGGTGATGGGCTGGACAGAGCCAAGGCACAGATCACCAAAGCATCCCCTACACATGCTTTGGTTCAGAAGGAGGTGAAGGCTCCAGGTAAAACTTTCTCTGGAGCATCTCTCTCATGGCAGCTCTCAGAGGGCTGAGCTCCTCTTTGCATGTTTTCCTCCCCAGCCTGGCCACCTGGTTTTGCAGGACTGGTGGGATCTGCGTGTCTGGAGCATCAGAGTGTCCTGGTCAGGTCTGGAATAGGTGATGGGCCAGAAGCAAGGAGGAGACATCCACCCAGGAAAGCTCCTGAGCTTCATCCTCTCAAAGAATCCAAGTGGAAGAGACGTGGGGGACAGGTTCAGAGGTTTGTCAAGCGGAGCTCAGTGGTGCCTCTGGTAACGTCGTTTCAGAGGAGTGAGTGCATAATATTCCACACTTACATGTTTAAATCAGGCCCAGCCTTCTCCACATTAGATCCCATCAATAGCAGCTTTATGCAGGCAGGAACACAACCTGGGCACTGGAGCACCAACACGGTGTCAGGGGAAGTCAGTGCAAATTGCTCCATCGGCTGGACATTAAAGCAAGGAGTGATATCACTCTTAAAATAAGAAACCTAACGTAATGTGCTTTAATAGCTGAATAATTGCTGCCAGCAAAGAAGGAGGCTTTTGTGAGAGAGGATCAGTGAGAGCCAGGAGGGAGCGCTCATGACATCACGGCGCTGCACAAGAGAAACTTTATTCTCGCAGCTCCGCAGAAATCGCTTGTCAAGCTGCCAGTCCCAGATAACTCGGTGGGAGACATTAGAGAAGAGTTAATAAGATGATTGATTTACAGCTGGAAAAAATTAAAGAGTCTGAAAATTGACAGACTGACACTGTTTGAAAGATTGGTGAGAAACCTCCCCCATTCCTTCAGAAAGGAAGGTCAAATGCTTCCATCAGTCATTTGCACCCACATTTGGAGCTTGCAGCACTTCAACAGGTATTTTGGGGGGACTTGCTGTCAGTTCTCCTTCACGGGAAGCAGTTGTGAAACTATCATCATCCTAATTTAGCTGCGTAAGAATAGATCTTAAAAGTCTGTACCTTCTTAGGGGTTTAAAATATTTTATTTAAATTCACCAGCTGTGGATCAGATCCAAAACCTTTATGAAACTTCTGTATTTCTTATTGCTGGATTTGAGTGCAGGGTGTTTTCTTTACTTGTTAGGAAAAACTGTCAACTTTGTCTCAACTCTGTATATATTTTTACGGTGGTTTGCAAGCACAAGGGAAACTAAGGGTCCTTTCAGAACTCTTGGAGCTGGTCCATCTTTTTTTTTTCTTTTTTTTTTTTTTTTAAGAATTTACTTTGTAAAAATGCTTGTTAAGATTGAAACACACGATTTACTGTTGATAGAAACAAAATCTTGTGGACGCTGCATTGTGTGTTTGCAAAGAAACAACCTTGAAATCCTTAAAATGACATTTCTTGGGCACAATGGTAGAGGCAGCCCCAGGAGCCATTTGCACCTCGGTTTTCTGCAGCAAAAGGCAAAAGCACCATTGAAAGTAGTTGCAGAGAGACAACACTTTCATGTTTTCAATCTTCAACCACCCGTTTAAAAAACAGGTTTTTATTTTTAGTGCCAATGTGTTTGATCCATCAGTTATACAGCTAATAAGGGACAAGTCTGGCTTTCAGGGACCTTTTCATGGGTTTCCAAAGGCGTAAAGAAACTTCAGACTGAGTTTGACTCAGACTAGACGTGAAAAAACCCTTCACAAACGCCTGTGTGAGCTGAGGGTAATGATGTAATGACCAGAAATAAGAAGGATATGACGTTTCTCTCAGATAAAGAGGAAAGAAAGGAAAACAAGGCCGAACATCAGAAATACAGGGTTTGAAGTACCAACAAACGCAGTGACATTATGTCTGTACCTCAGCTCTGTTATTGAAGCCACTTAGGAAAGTGAGTGCCTGGAAAAGAGCAACACAATTGAAGAATTGAAGTCTGTCTTAGGAAAAAAAAATGTAAACTCTCTGTTGGCTTTTGCATGAAATAAGTACCGAGTTGTTTGGGTTTTGGAGAAGAATGGAAAGGACCAAGGTAAACCATAAAGGGAGAGCAGCTGAAGGGGTTTAAAAAGTTTCTGGTGTTTGAGCCTGATGGACTCCAAAGCCAGATGAGTGTTACCAACAACTCCTCTCTTTATTTAAGACATATTAGATCTTATCTTCATCAGACAAATGCATTGGTGTATCAACAGTCTGTCGAGTTATCCCAGTGTTTGGAGTCTCATGGAGTAGATCTACTTAAAGAGTTGTGCTCGGTGCTAAAATCCTCCTAAACAACCCAACAACAACTCTCCCACGCTAAAAATAACCCTCAGTTTTACCCAAATGTATCCTGACATGTCAAATTAATTTCGTTTCCTCCTCAGGAATGAGAGCCAAGTGATACATGCGATGGCTTTTGAGTAAGGAGGCTTTTGACAGTGTTTGGATTGATGCTCTCATAACTCAGGGCAGCGCTGTCTGGAGGAAATCACCTTGTGAGAGATGTAATTTGGGTATACACTTGGTTGAAAACACCTTATCAGAACAAAAACCGCCCTAACAAGCCAAGTACCTGATTAGGAATCCAGCAATGTAACGTTCAGAACAAGCTGTAAAACGGGATGTTTAAGAAGAATACAAATGCACAAGTACCACATCAAAATTAATTGACCGGAGAACAGTCTGGCATAAAAGTGGATCTCAAGTTAAACATGGACCAAAATTGCAATATAATGCCAATTCTCAGTCAAATCTCATTCAGGCATGTATGGAGATTATTTCTTCGCTTTCTTACCATGTTTGAGGTCTTGTCTGAAACATCGTGTCCCACTTTGAATCCAGAACTGTTCAAAGGCAGAGCCAAGGGAGAGGCTGGAGGTCAGCAGGGTGTTGTGAAGTGCAGGAGGGACCAGTTTCAGGGAGCAGCTGAAGAAGGTCAAGGTATTTGGTCCAGAGGAGAGGAGAAGGAGGTGACTCTGTGACAGCAGAGGTGCTGTGGGAGATCAGTGACTGATCTTAACTTTCCTTCACTCTGCAGGAAGGAAAACCCAGCAGCACCGGGGGGGTTCTGCAGCCTGACAGAGCATTTGGGAAGTGAGTGGCTGAAACTCTTCCCATTCTCTGGAAAACTTCTTGGAAAACCTCATTCTGAAGTTTACTCCAAGAGCCGTTCCCACTCAGCTCCCACCCGCCCAAATCAGCAGAGAACAAGCAATCCCAGAACTCTCCTGTCCCATTTTCACAAGAAAGAGTTGCCTGCCTGCTGTCACAGCTCTCCTCTTGATTGTGGGGTATTTGTACTGCCCACAGAGCTGGGGAAGGGGCTGGAGCAGCAGGAGGGGCTGAGGGAGCTGGGGGGGCTCAGCCTGGAGAAAAGGAGGCTCAGGGGGGACCTTCTGGCTCTGCAATCCCTGCCAGGAGGGGGGAGCCGGGGGGGGTCGGGCTCTGCTCCCAGGGAACAGGGACAGGAGGAGAGGGAACGGCCTCCAGCTGTGCGAGGGGAGGCTCAGGGTGCACATCAGGAGGAATTTGTTGCTGGAAAGGGTGGTCAGGCCTTGGCAGGGGCTGCCCAGGGAGGTGGTGGAATCCCCACCCCTGGAGGTGTCCAAGGAATGACTGGAGGTGGCACTCAGTGCTCTGGGCTGGGTGACAAGGTGGGCATTGGGCACAGGGTGGACTCAGTGGTCTTGGAGGTCTTTCCCAGCCTAAATGATCTGTGATTCTTCACCTGGGGCATTTTCATAATAACAATTTCTTTTTAGTGAAAATGTTTGTATCCCTCTCATAATTTTATTTCTTACTGAACATTTTCTAGACACAATGAAACTTTTTCTTTCCTTGAATCCTGCTTGGGTTTCAGTGCTTTTCTGAGGAAGTGAGATACAGTCATAGGCAGAGCAGGCAGCCCTTTAAAATGCCAGACTGATCTTTTTTCTTTAAATGAAACCCCCAACTAAAAGAGAAACCAGCAGCTCAGGAGTGGAAGGCACAGAGAGATTATTGCTGAGAAGAGCAGAACAACGGGATAAAATGTGTAGCTTTTGAAAAGCCCTTTCTGTAATGACAGAGTTCTCTCTGTATGCAGATGACAGAACAAATTAAAAATATTCCTGCCAGCTTTAAAGATACTGATTTAGGAAACCAAGGTTGCCTAATGGACTGGAATATCATCTCCATGTTTTCAGTTTCCTCCATTTTACCCAAATCATTCACTTCAATAATTAAAGGATAATGAGCCGAACAGTTTTTCCCTTTATAACCAACTCTCCCTGGATAGAGATTCAAAATAATAATTAAAAAAAAAAAAAAAAAGGAAAGAAAAAGGAATCCTGTCTGCAGAACATGCCTGCAGATAATGGGAATATCCTTCACTTTGCCTCTCCTGGGGTTTCCTAGCTGCCCTCTATCAGTCAGCTGCCATTCCATAGGGATGCTGTTAGGGGCCAGGGAAGAGGCTGCCCTCGCGCAGGATGATCCATCAAGAGCCACGTTCCTCACACAGATACAGTTTCCCTCCTAGAAAATGGGTTTGTATCCATCCATACAGAGAACCTCAGTGATTAGGGAGAGAGAAAAATGGGCTAATCCCAATTACAGCACTTCTTAAACTTTTGGTGACCTCTCCCTGACACTGTCACCTCTTGGACCTGCTCCCTTGCCCGGTCTGTGCTGAGGATCAGGGAAAGGCAGGACTGGCCTTAGCCAAGAAGTGGTGCAGGAAGGGGATTTGTCACCAAATCTGCATTTTCTGCATTTTTAAAATTTTAAACCAGTAGCAACACTAACCAGTTCAAGCAGGAAAACACCCCTGAACCTTTCTATTCAGCTGCACGTGGATGGATTCACACCAGCCAGGGGTGGGCATTTCCCTGGGAAATGGTTGTGACCTTTGCTCCTTGTCCCCAGAGGGCACACGTGGATGTCCCCAGCAGGTAACTCAGAGGTTTCCAAGGGATTCCCAGCCCTGTGCAAGCAGGAGCTCCCCTGGCCCCTGACTAGCACTCAGCTCTCTCCTACAAGGAGTCTGAACCCCTTCAAACATCTCATTAACCAGGGCTGGGCTTTCCCAGGATCAGCATTTTCAAAGTGTACTTGTGCAGCAAAAGTGTCAATCAAGCGGGGCCAGCATTTGATATTTTTAAGGGGGCAAAGTTCTTCCAGTTTTGCTCCTAAAAACCACCCAATGCCCATCCCCTCCCCTCATCACAGTCTGCTGCCCCTGACCACCAAGGGCAGAAATAAATCAGTTATGAGTTTTTCCAAGCAGTAAACTTTTTTTTTTTAATTTGAAAAAGAAACACAGCAGTATCTGGGAGCTTTCTATACTGGAGTTTGGGAGCTTTTCAGAGCCATAAAATATTTATTTGAGGCTTTTTTTTTTCCATTAGGTCTTAATTCTCAATATTTTATAAGAAGTTAAATTATCCAGGAGAACTGAGTTTCCATTTTGGAGGGGGGGGGGGAAATCCCAAAAGGCATTTGCCTAATTAGAAAATGACCATCAGTGCAGAGAACATTTCTGTTGGAGAGAAGGAACCAAGCACAAACTTAAAAAATTCAGAACTGTTTGTTTTTCCTTCAATGAAGATCAGTTTTAAGAACTGAACCGCTTGAGATTCATCTGTACTCCTTTATCTTTTGCTCCCAAAGCAAAACAATGCTCTTTATTCTTTCCTTTCAGTGCCACTTCCTTCTCTGGGACCCCTTTGCCAGAGCATCCAGGCTGCTACCCCTTGTGCCTTGGGGAGCTCAGAGTCTCTTGGCTCAGGCAGGAGGGAGGGGAAGGAGGGCTGGGAGAAAGGGATGTGTTTCATCAGAGTGAAGCCGCCATAAAACAGATAAAACACCAATTCTAGGTGTTTTCTCCCATGATAAATCAGTGGCTGTCACATACTGTGGTCTGCCTTGGCACGAGTGCAACCTGTGGCCAAAAGCAGGTAGAAATTTCCACCCCAGGAAAAAGGGAGGAGTGAGAGACAGGCATAAGCTGGCCCAGGTGTGGTACATAGGGGACACCAGTGAATGGTGGCACAGGTGGCAGCAGGTGGCCCTTGGGCACCCATCTGCACAGTCCTTGGTGGGAACACACAGGTTTAAGCCAGTCTGCTCCAGACTGAACGCTGGCAGGGCAAACCCAACCTTGGCGTCTTTCAGACCCTCTCTGAGCGCAGAAAAATTTCTCCCATGACCCATTTCTGCATCAGGACTGGTTGGCCTCTCTGCTGACACATCCAAGGCACCACAATGTCATGGGATGTCCCCTAATTGTCCCCCCAGAGGCAGGTTCTGCCTCCCCATTGCCCGTGCTGGAGAGCTGCAGCCCTCGGCACACGCGGTTAATGGTGATGAACGCCGGGACAATGCAGCGTGGTGGGGTTGGAATCTGCCATAGCCTTCCTCATTAATTACATGCAGTTAAAGGCTATTAATTATGAACTCACTTGCTGACATTAAACTGTTTTACTGTCCGAGAGGCAAAGCTGGGTTGGACTCAAAGAGCTGGAGGTTTGTCCTTCCCTCTGATGAACCAGCCACCCCCTCTCAACGCTATCTCCATCCCACCCCCTCCTTGACCCCCAAATGGGGAAAGAATTTGCATTATTCCTCTGAAAGCGTTAATTGAGAGGAGAACAAACGGAGTCCCAGGCAGTTTGAAGAAGCCTCATTACTGACTGAGGGCTTGTTTTGAACCAACGTCCGTCAAAACAACAATTGCGCCGCCCTGGCCCGGCACCAAAACTGTACTGGGAGGGCTGGTGGGAGAGACGAGGGTTTTGTTCTCCAGGAGCCAGTTGTGCACCTTTAATGATGACCATTGCAGCCAGCTCCTGGCTGATTTCTGCACAGCCCAGTGCGTCCTTTCCCCCATTAAACCCTTGTTACCCAGCAGCAGGACGGGACCCACGGGCCGGGACTCGGCGGCCCCCGCCATGCCCGGGGGCTCCAGACAATGTCACACTTCTCTGCCTGGAGACCACCCGCAGCAGGAGGTGCCACTTGCAATTAGGACATGTTTGTTTTCTGCTTTGCCTGACTTTGTCCCAGCTGGAGGAGAGCTCCAGCCTGGGCTGGGGTGAGACGTGAGCGCTCTGCAGAGAGGTGGGAGGGCTGCAGTGCCTTCTGCTCCTCTGCACAGGAGGGCAGAGCTGTTTGGGGCACAGGGAGGGCTGCACAGGTTTTCATCTGGGCCCTGCAACAGCTCCTGTGGCTTTTTTATTTTGCTCTTTCCCATTGCTTCTCCTTTCCTTTCCCTTGGGCCCAAATTCCCATGTACAGTCACATCTCAGTTTGTTGGGTGGGATGACCTCATCCGTCTTCAGGCATGTTAGATGTCTAAGCATGGTACACGAGTCAGTGTGGGGACAAGGGAGCCTAAGACAGGGCTCCAGGTGTCCCTGCCTTTCTCTGTCACCCACATGGACATCGAGCCATTGACTTTCCTTCCCCCCTCCCTGACTCACTACCTTAAATCACTGTGTTATCCTAAGCTGGATGGTAATTCTTCAATGGCTGAGAAGGATGTAAGGGAAGGAAAGACAACAGGTTTTTTCCCAGCAGCATCCAAGGCTGTTTGGACCCAGAGATTTTGCTTTCAGCCCACCTCTACTTTCTCAGTGAGCACTATAAAGGCTAAGGCTGTTGCCTGTGGGGCCAGCAGATTTCTGTCCTGATGCTGGACCAGCTCTGTGGGATGATCACTGAATTCACAAGTAGCTTAGGAATATTCCTCTTAGGAATAAGGGCAATCTTTTCAACAGTTAGCTTTGTGTTTGCTTTTTGTAACTGATGTGAGAGCAAAGGAGCTGAACTGGGCCTGCTTTGGGATAAAGGCTTTGATAGCCTGGGCTGCACATGTGCAGCTCATCACCACCACGGTCCTCCTACAAGTGCCCAGCTGATACAAAGTGGTCCTCAAACAGTCAAATAGTAACTGTTTTCTCTAAACATTTACAACCAACAAAATGTGCCTGTGTACGTTCAGCAGAGGGCCAAGGAGAAAAACAGCAGCTGCTCCCCGCATTCCTGCTGGAGCTTGTATATATTCCAGGGCTTTTTAAAGCATCTATTTACATTTGCATTTTGGATCCCTCTTCACTTCCTGAGGAGTCTTGGCCAAATCCAGCCCTGGTGCAAAGAGGGTGCATTGCCCTGACAGGGGCACAGCCACACTCCCTTTCCACCAGGCAGAGGGATGGTCTGATGTCTTTTTCCAGGACACACACAGGGCCTCCTGCTTTGCTTGTCCTGAGGGAAACAAGCTCTGGCATTTGGCTGGAGCACCTGGACCACAGTCCATGCTGGAGGACTAATATCTTGTGGCCACTCATGGCACCACCTGAGCTCATACCATCCCCTGGGGCTTCCCCACCTCCTGCCCCAGCAGTCAGGGATGCTGCTGAGGGGATGCTGCTCTCTGCACGTCAAGTCAGTGGGGCAGCTCAAGGCTGAGAGCCAAGCTTGGACATTCCAGCCTCACCTGCAAACCAGCACGGCAGCACTGCAGCTCCTCTGCTTTCAGGCTGGAGCACGGCCACTCACAGGAAGACCAGAGTCCTTTATAAGCTGGATAAACTGTGTTGGCTTCAGAAACGAGCACAAACCCACCATGAAGGGATGCAGCAGCCAGTCTGACTTTCTGCTCAGCAGGAGCCACGGCTCAGCTCTCACCAGCTCCTTCTGGGAAGTAATGAAGCAGCTACCAAAGGCTGGGAGGAGAAAAAATGCCATCCAGCCCCTGTTGGGCTCTGGAGAACTGTATTTTTGTCAGGCAGCATGTGATAATTTCAGTCTTTCCCTGCTTAATGATGTCTCAGAGCAGCACAATCCCCATCTCATTCCCTACTAACCATTCGCTTGGATCAGGTCTTATTGCCCAGAGAAGCAATTCTGCCCAGGGGGAAAAAGAGACAGGCAGTTGTGAGTGTCCTCCTGGGATAACACACCTTGGGAAGGCTTCACACCACCAGGATGAGTGTCCCTGTTCTTCCCCTGGGCCACTGCCAGGTGAGGTGCCCCCAGACATCTCACTCCTCCCAGCATCAGGTGGACCTTGTGCTAAAATTGCCTGTGGCTGCTCTTGATGGGGAGGCAGTGCAGAAACATCCCCTCTCTGGGGTAGTGCTGGTGGATGGGCCAGTCTGTGCTCTGCTGAAACTTGGGGACCAAACTGCACCACCCCCAGAGCAGCAGCATCCCTCAGCCATGTCCCAAGGGGCACAGCCCTTGTGGAGTGGGGGCACAGCACTGAGGGATAGACTGACAGCTCTCAGGGGGAATGAAGGGAAATTCCCCTGAGTTCTGACCTACCCAAAGTGGGTGTGGATTACAAGGAGGCATGGATGCTGCCTACAAGGTGAACACTTTGCTCTTTACAAAGTATAAAATACTTGAGGCTGCTGAGGCTGGGTTTGGAACCCCAGAGCTTTCTGATTTCTCTACCAATGTCTTGAACCTGCAGGTAATTGAGGTATCTGGTCAGGGGAAGAGCAAAAGGGAAATCTGGAACTATGATGCCTCCTCTTTCCTCCCTTTGCATGGATCCTCAAAGCAAAGGCCATGCATTTACACTTCTGGTTCATTCCAGACGTTTTTCTCTTCAGATGGGAAGATAAAAAGCCCTTTGCATGTAGCCAGACACTTAATGATCTTACAAATTAAACAAAATGCTGCAGGGGGAGGTATTTAGGGCCAAAACCATCCAGGGAGCGTTTTCAGTGCACTGCCCTAAGACCAGAAGGGGATTGGAATATCCTGAGCAATGGGATAAAATATCCTACAACTCCTTCTGCAGGGCATGACCCCATAAACCCAGGTGTTGTGCTGGTAGAGCACAGGGACCTGCTCCTCTCCCCCAAGCTACCTCCCATTCCCTTTAATTATCTGGTGCACCACAGCAGGTATCTTGCACGGTTGGTCACCTTTAATGGTTCCTCAACAGCAGAGATTTAATTAAATTAGCAGGTTCAAAAACAAACGTGGAAATGAAGAGAAAACAGGCCTGGCGTGTTAAACATAAGAAACTTCATCACTTAACAGTGACATTAACAAATGGCGTTCATTACTAATTTTCCAAGTGACCAAGTCTGCTATCTGATGGAGATGTAGGGAATTCCAGTAATTCTCTTTTAATCATTTCACTTTGCGTGATGGAAGACGGGAGCCGCTCAGCAGTCACACGGTGCTGGGCCCAAGAAGGGAGGCAATTCTTCACGAGAGACGAGCACAGGTTTGGTCCTGGCACAGCATCAGCGTGACCAGAGACCGAGGCAGAGGCAGAGCAAGAGCAGGGGTGTTTTAATCAGAGAGCAGGTTTTAATTCCCAGGCACAGAAGAGCCGGTTGATCGGCTCTGCTTCAGTGTGGCAGCACCTCCAGAGAGAACATAAAGAACCTCGTGGTGTAAACCACTGCAGTTTCAGAGCAGTTAACAGCAAGGGGCCATAAAAGCTACTCTGCTTTTTGCTTTAGCCCCCCTTGAAGATCCATCCTTTTCGTGCCTGCATCAATCTCTGATGAATTCCCAAAAGCCATGAGTATATTTATATTTCTGTGCTGCTTGTTCCTGTTTGCCCGTGTTAACTGCCACCATCTGCTTTCACCTCTGTGAGCTGTGCCGTGCATCCCATATTGGACTCTGCTTTCCTTCCCAGATTACATAAATACACCTTACAAAAAAAAAAAGGAGATGATGGGAACTGACACTGATTTCAATGTCTCCCTCCATCAGTGTTTGATGTGGAGGAGCTTTGCACTCCTATATTTGCTTTATTTTCTTCTTGCTCACCTCTCAGAGCTGCTGGCCCTGCATGTTTTTCCCTCTGCAGTGTTTGTGGCTGATTCAGTGACTGCAGAGGTGTTTGCTTTTGTGGGCAGATGTGCCCTGGGAGAACGTGCGTGTGCTCGTGTGGGATGTGACAGGACAGGCTGTACCACAGCCCCAGTGCAGAATAGCTGCTGGTTTTGACTGGGCTTGTGTTGTTATTGCTGCAGGGGTTGGACAACACCTGCCCAGTATGACACAGGGACCAAAGCTCAAGGTGGGAGGTGGCCCTCCCTGTCCAGTGGTCCTTGTCACATCACAGCTCTGCTCAGGCAGAGAGGATTTTTAGACACTGCTAACAATTATAAATTTGCATCCCTACTGCCTGTATAGACTTTGTCCTCCTAAACCCTGAACCTCTAAAAAAGGCAGTCTCAGCTCCAAAGAGCTTGCAGCAACACCTGACGGTGCCTTCCCCTGTGGTTGCAAACAGTGAACCTGCAGCAGGCACTGGTTAGTGCCTGGTGCCTCCCAGCCCAGGGGCAGCCTGCATTGCTCTGGGAGGGCACACACACCCAGGACATGCTGCTGAGACTGGAAACACCATGTGGGGCAGCTTTGCCTGCTCATTTCCCATGGTGTTATAGCAACACAGAATGTTTGGGTTTGGATGGGAATTTTAGAAACCATCCAGTCCCACCACCTGCCATGAGCAGGGACACCTTCTACTAAACGAGGTCTTGAAAGTTTCCAGCAGGGGAGCATCCTGTGCCTTATTTGCTGCTGGAAATTAGAGAACCTTTCTATCCCCCAGTTGTTCCTCACATCAGAATGATCAGGCTGTGTCCACAGAGGAGTCTGTCACCTTGGGCTGCAGCTCCTGCCGAGTCTGAGTGGCACAGGGGGTCTCAGCTCCCACCCAGCTGTGAGGAGGTCAGGCTCAATGTGGGGGTCTGGTTCTCCCGAGTTAACAACACCCAGGTGATTTAAAATGAAGGCAACACAGTCAGGCTGTCTGGTTCTCCAAAGGAGAGGCCTCCATGGTGTACCCAGGGATGGCAGGAGGCAGGAATATTTTTGTGTTCTTTGTCAGGACTCTGGGACATCCCAGGCAAACCCAGAAGCTCCCAAAAAGTCCTGAGTTCTCATGGACAGGACAATGGGCTCTTGGCTACCCTGGGTTTACTGGGAAGACACTGTGATGACCCCTGGTGAACACTAAACAAGAGCAAGCAGGAGCCAGTGCCTTCCTCCTCCAGCTTCTGTCTTCAGCTCCAGGAAGGTCTTTGCCATTGGGGAACTTAATTTCTGGAAAGCCCAGCTCAGCCTCCGGGAGCAGGGCAGGATGGGGCTGTGCTGGGTGCAGGCTCAGCCCCAGCACAGCACAAAGCCTCAGTTTGATTTAGTTTAGGTTTCAGAGGCAACACATAAACATTCCCAGTGCAGACACTTCTTCCAAGGGGCTCGGCCAAGAGGGGTTTCCTTCTCCGTGTTTATGGGAAAGCATTTTGTTTAGATAGAAAAGCAAATGGTAAAATCCCCACATTCCTCCCTGGCACATCTCGGCCCCTGGGATGGAGATTTAGCACAAACTCGAGGGAAATCTGCATTAATAGTCCCTTATTAAAGGCCTGGCAGGGTGTCTGTGGGACAGAGGCCCCACAGGCTGGCTCAGGAGCTGGGAGAGAGTGGGAGGCACTGCTGATGATGCAGCCTGGAAACCAAGAGTTACCCTGAGATCCATTACAGCAGAGAATGCCTCTCCTGAGGACTCTTCTAGCTCATGACTCAATCCCACAGCCTACCTACAGCCCAGGAAGGTGAGAAAAGGTGATATTACCTGTTCTGTGTCCTTGAGAACTATGAAATAAGAGAGAGTTTGAATTTTTGCCCTTCAAGGCAGCTTGAAAATTCACCTCAGTATGAACACCAGCAGAAAGATTTACACCCATGTAGTACCACTCAAAATAGGCATTAAATGAGAATTAATTGGTATCTATACCTCTCAGCAGGGTGAATTTCCCCTGGGTCTGAATAAGTCCTGCCTGAGTCTTTCATGGAGTTATTATTTCTTTCATTAAAGAGGGAGAAAAAAGGATGAAAATCTCCACTGAGTGCAGCTGGCTAATTTTTGCTCTTTCTTTATAACAAACTCAGGCCAGGATCTGGTTGCTGGCAAGTACAGCCCCAACATCTGCAGGAGGAGAGGCCTCTGGCCTCCCCAGCTTGCTGGAATTTTCCAGTTGATGTGGAATATTTCCCCAGTTAATGACAGTGTCTGTCAAGATAGGGATGGGGTGCCCAGGTGGTTGTTTTTTGGATACACAGGACAAGTGATGGAAGGAAACCCAACCTTGTGCAGAGTGGACTCCACAACCATGCTCTGAGGGGTCAGGTTTTCCATCTGGGACTGCTTTGAGGAAAAGGAGCCTCCTAATCTTGTGTTGGTCTTGTCCAGTTTGGTCCTTGCTTTGCATGACCTGTGTAAGGGCAGGGTCTAATGTCACTCCCATGACACCTCTGACCTCCAAAGACCCACCATCAGTCTCATAAATGATACCACTTAACCAACAAGACCAGTACCATGGTCTCCCCAGCAGTGAATGTCCAAGAGCTTCCACAGCAGGTCAATAAAGCTGTTTATCCCCAAGCACACCTTGGGAAAACAAGGCCCAGTGCTGAGAAATGACTTTCCCAGCTCACCTGTCCAGCAGCACCTTCACCCTCCTAAGGGAGAGCCTTTGCCCTGCAGTAAGGGCTGGCCCTTCACCTCCTGTACCTTTGGGATTTGACTCTAGGTGCTTCCAAAAGGCCTTTTTATGGCTGATCAACAGCTTCAGTGTGACACAAAGTAGTGGGACACGCCCAGGGAACCTGCAAAGCAGAGGCTGCATTTCCATTGGTATTTGAGGGGTGAGGCTGGCATTGGGGGTGAGGGTGAGGAGTGACAGCATCAGGATTGACCTCCCCTCTAATTCTGATCCAGCTGAAATCCCCAGAAAGAGGCACAAGAAGGCCCCAGATTAGCTGACACCAGTCTGAGAGACTCACTGGAGCAGTGATCTGGCAGCTCTCACCTCAAAGCCCCCAAACCCCCTCCATCCTCCTCAAAGCTCAACCATAAAACAAAGGGAGCCGGTTCCTGACTGGTGACACTCTGGGCATCCACGGGAGGGAGGCAGTGCAGGGGTTAAGGCTCTTGGCAGCATTTCAGTGGTGCGAGGCAATAAAATATTTTATGACATTTTTACAATATTGTGCAATGGGATTTCGAGACCTCGAAAGAAAACACTGAGTTAAAGTGAGATGCAGCTGAGTGGAGCAAGCCCAGCAGGTACGAGTTTATCTCTTTTCCTCCTCTCTCTTCCCTTCTCCCACTGCCCTCACTGCAGGCAGGAGCACTTGCTCCTCATGCCACTGACCATCCCAGTTTCCCTGGTGCTTCCCAGCACATCTGTGCCGGGTTTATGTGTGTGTGTCACATACTTGCACGGTGAGCACATGTTACATGTTGCTACAAACAGCCCCAATAAACAGCGGAGCCAAGAGTGCCTAAATATTACAGCATATTAAACACCCCTCAGCCTGATCCATAACTTTGTAATTGGTGTAAAAATAACATCTCATCTCGAAGTGGGGTTCCACGGGTGCCGTTGTCCATGAGTTTGTCTCTGAGCTGGAGATCACTGAGGCTGTGGGAGTGTCCTGGGGAAGAGCTGCTGTCCCAGGGACAGGACTCTGGGCTGACTCAGCCTGCTCAGGACCACAGGAGCATCTTGATGATCTTCTGCCACCATTCCAGAAATGAATGCACTGCATAGGTAGGAGATTTTCCTGCTGTTCCAAGGTTAATTTGACCAGGACTGTTCCAGATGCTCAGGGATCAGAGAACACCACTCAAAACGTGCAGGAGCTTTAACACTAATCCCCAAAGTTGGGTGGTGGAAGAGGAGCCTTTAGCTCCCCCAAGTAAACTCTTCCTTCCCCATTTCCACCCTTCTGGTAACAACATGGGGCAGGAATGTACTTTTCTTCTGTAATCGCTTTATTCCAGGAACTGACGCTCGAAGAAAAATCCCAAATATCACAAGGCTTGGCATAAAATCGTACAAATTGGCAACACTACATTGGGAGTGAGGCAAGCTAAGAAAAGCCTAATCCAATCTTATGCTTTAGAGTCCCTGCATCGAGGCAGCAGATTGCCTGGGGTGGTTGGGAAAGAAAGCCTTGTCCCAGCATGGGATGTGTCCAGGCTCTCAGCAGAGCAGGGAGGGCTTCACAGAAGAAGCCCCAGCGTTTGAACTTCTGCAGGCAGAGACATCCCACGTCACGGCTGATTTGCCTGATCAAACAGAGCAAATCCCTCGCTCTGATCCTGCTGATGGCTCTAAATTGCTTTAACCATTGTGAAATGAGCCACACAATACATTTTCAGTGTAAGCAATTTTTTTTTTCCCCCCTCTTTAACAGCTCTTTGGCCTGACTTCAGTGGGAGGTTCAGCTCCCTTGGAAGGTGCTGCTGAGAAGCCGACGTGTGTGTGAAGTCTCACCTGAACTGCTTTTGCTCCTTCGTTCCCTCCTGTTGATTATTAATATGTTTTTTATTACACAGCTCCAGCTGTGCCCGCAGTTTCCTCGCTGTGGGTGCTGTACATGCTCACATGAAGGCACCTTTGTTTGGGAGTGTGTAATTACAGCCTCATTAGGCAATAAAGGGGAAGGATGAACTTCCCAGGGTCAGCTGCCACACTTGGGATGGACACAAGACGTCTGACTCCCCTAAAGGCTCTTCGCAAAAGAGGGTCCACCTTGGCTGGCCATGGGAAGTGCATAGGGAGGAGCTGTGATCCATCCAATAAATCCTGGATTTATCAGCTCCTGCGTCTCTTCAGCAGCCCTTCTCAGTGCCAGAGCAACTCCATGGGTCGAAGCAACAAGAAAAGACGTACACTGAACAGCATTGAAACACCAGCACATTTGCTGCTCTGTTATTCTGAGTTTTTTCCTCACCCTTTCAAGCTTTGAGAGTCCCCTGTGCCCCTCAGACTTCCCAATTTTTTTGCAGTATTTTTGAAACTGGGTCAAACCTGGTAAAAATTTCAATATAAAAGTTTGAGCAAAACTTAACATGTGGCACCATTTGTCAGTCACAATGAAGCTTTTGCTGCTGGGAAAGGTATTATTTGAAAGCCCTAAATTTTCTCACAGTGTGAATTTTCCAGCCAAATGGTTCCAAATTCGAATTTTTTGTGAGATGTCAAAAAAAAAAAAAAAAAAAAAAGAAAATCCTAGCCATACCTAGGTATATCTCCCTTAAAATGCTAAATTTCTCTGTTTTGCAAGTCAAATTTGAAGCAAGATTCTCTAATTAGGAAGAGTTTGCCTGACAGGCGGTAAAGAGATTTTTTTATACTACAAACTTTCTTCTGGAGTCTGTGTGCACAATCCTGGAGGAATGTTCTGCTGGAAAATACCATCCTGCCTGGCAGAGGAGCTTTCCAAAGGGACACCTCAGGCTCTGACTCCTCACAAGCCAAAGAGCCACTTCCCTGGGGAGCTGCTTCTGGATTGATGTTGTTTTACCTGGGCATTATCCTGCTCACACATATAAATCCTGGATATTTGTGGGTGTCATGGGTGGCCTGGTGAGTCAAGAATCTCAGTGTTCATCCATCCTTAGCACCATCTGCCTCTCACCTTGGGATTTCACCTTTGGGATATTTTGGGATAGGGTTTTTTGGTGAAACTCTTCCAGAGCAGGGGAGGCTCCTGGAGTGCTGAAGAGCTTTGGATGGAAAGCAGGAGCCCTGCAAAGGGACAGGTTGTGTGATGAGGCTCAGCTGCATCAGGGACACTGCTGGGTGGTGACAGAAGGTGACAAAAGTCCTTGCCATGAAGGCAGCTCTTCCTTGAGCTGCTTTTCACCTGTCTGCAGAGCCCTGCCAAGTCACAAGCCTCAACCCATTAAAAATCATGAAGGAAACAAGAATAAACTTTGACTCTGAGGAAAGAAAGGCTTTTTACAAGTGATGGCAGGAGGGAAAGTTGTGTCTCCTCTGAAGCAGCTGTGACTCCACCACTGGGCATGTCACACTCACAGTGAGGGATGTCCACAACTGATGTCCCCCTTTGGCTCATGAAATCCCAGTGAGTGCAGAACCTTTCCCATCTGCCTGTGGATTGATCCAAGTCCCCCTCCAGCACCTCACACAGTGCCCACCATCACCTCTCAGTGGTTTTTCCCACTCCAGGCTCTCTCAAGACCTGAGGCTTTTGGTGCCTCAGCTTGGGCTCCCCAAGCACCTGCAGCTCACCCTGAGCACTTCTCCACTCAGGGGTCCTTGCAAAGCATCTGCTGGTGGCAGCACCTCTCCCAGGAGAGCTGGGAGTGTGCCTGGACACCCCCCTGGGCTCCCTGGCTGCCGGGCCAGCTGCTATCGATGGCATCAGAACTTGGATTACATCGATCCTTGTGACATCGCCCAACTGAAACCCTGCTCCCCGAGGGAGGCTCAGCTTAATTGACTGTGGTTATTAATATTGTATTATCAGCAGCCAGATGGTCCAGAGACAGGCAGTTTTCATACATTTTGCTGATGTCCTTCAGTGGAAAATTATTTCCACTCATCTTTCATCCCCATATACTTCAGGTGGGAGGAAGTGTTAACAGCAGCACCCTCCACCAGCAGCAAAGTCACCACGAGGAAGTGCCTGATGTGAAGAGGTGTCTGTGCTGGGTTCAATTAAAACAGCTCAGTGGGATAGCTGGGGGGTAGGAGAAGGTGGTGGAGCCTTCCTACCAAGCCAGGAAAACTCCTGGAGTGGCACTGCTGGAAAGACTCTCTTCTCTGCTCTTTTTGTTTCACTGTTCCTGACTTTTTGAATGACACTTGAAGAGCTGGCAGAGGTGGGTGCTCAAAACAGAAAGCCCTCAGAAGCATCACCAAAAACTTTCCAGATAAAGCCCCCTACACACAGACAGGATCTACACAAGTCCCTGGGGCCATCAAAGCCTGAACTAATCCATCAACCAAACCAAAACCTATCCATCTCTGGACAAACAGAGCTCAGGAATGAGGGAAGGAACATCTTTAACAGCATAGCCCTGGGTAGGAAAGTGGGAAGTGCTTCATGGAGGTCTTTTAACCGAGAGGTTCTCTGGTTCCCATGGGGGATTCAGTCCTAGGAAGAGCCAGATGGGCACCTCTTGGTAGGTCATTTCACTTGATCCCAGTTCCAGCACTGTCCATTAGCTCCTTCTACCCTTGAGGTGCAAATGACAGTTGAGATTAACAGAAAGAAGACCCTGGGCTTTATCTTGCCAGAGGAAATTGCCCTGCATGGCTCCCTGTGCCCCATGGTGTGTGGGGCTGCCTCTATCCAAGGTTCCCAGAGCTGATCTCAGACCTGGCTCTGACACCAAGTCACCCCAGGGCCCTTGGCATGTCCCATATTGGTATCCCCCCGCCCCCCACCCCTACTCTTGCAGTGTCACGGGGTCTGCCAGGGCTTGTCCTGCAGGAAAACACCTCTCCAAGGCATGGTGGTGACAGGGGGATCCCGTGACAAGCTGACACCTCCCTCAGAGTGTCACCAGCATGTCATCCCTGCCATTAACTCCCCTCCTAATGATTATTGCTGCTGACAGCTCCAGCGTGACCTCAGGGAAGGTTTGAGGGTGGGCTGGAGGCTCGAGGGGTGTGTATGAGGTGTCAGGAGAGAGTGCTGGTGGTACCAAGAGTTGTGGGGAATGAGCTGTGCTCAGACTCATGATGTCACACAAATATAACTGCTCTGCTATTCCCGTGCAAAATTACAGCTTCAGTCCAGCCTCTGTTTTCTCCTTGCAGGGAGAAGGGTGTAATTTGGGGCATTTGCTGGGGTTTTACCCATCCATGTGCCCAGCCAGCCTCTCTGCTGGGCAGCCCTTCGGTCCTGTGAGCCCTTGGGGCACGTCCTGCCCCTCCAGCCAGAGCACCCATCTCCCTCACTGCCCTCCTCCCCTCCCCACAACACAGGTGAGGGTTGAGGCAGCACCATGGAGGGATCCTGCCAGCCAGACATCCTCTGATGGACAGGCCACCAAAGCATGGGAAGGAAGCTTTTGAACAGTCATCAGCTCTCTAACAACACTGACAAACTGTGTGGGACAAAGTGTGTGAATCTGGGGTTTGTGGTACCCTGGGGGAGCTGTGGGAAGCACAGCTCCCCAGAGAGAAACAGGCATTTCCAGAGTGCACATCCCACCTCAGGCACAGATTTAGGTGCAAGTCACTCACTGCAGGCACTGAAGGAAGGCCAGGACAATAAATACCTACTTAGAGGTCTCAGTTAATTGCTTAAAACAAGGTGAGCTGGATCCCCTCTAAGTTGCAGCGCTCAGACAATCACAATGACGTTTTTGGGGCATTTGTGATTTGCTATGGAGAATTTCTCTCCGTGGCCACGGTGATTTGGCCAAGGTGACTTGACTGAGCTCTGAGGAGGTGCAACATCTCCACAGCTGCTTCTTGCTCAGTCTGTCCTGTACCAGCCCCAGCACTGGGTCCAGTTCCTATGGGTGTATGGTCCAAACACCCCCTGCCCTCTCCCAGGCCACAGCACCCAGGAACATGGGGCAAAAAATTGTGTCAGCAGAATAACTCTCATTCCTGGCACAGACACTTTGGTGTTTGGCCATGGTATTTCACTGCCTTGCTCAAACCTCAAGTAGCTCAGCCTTGAAGTACTTGCTTCTGGGATAAAGTTTCCCCTCCTGCCAGGAGCATCTGATGAAGGGAGACAGTCAAAAGCACTTTTCTGGGAAGGAAACCAGCCCCAGGATGGGCTGGAACCCTGGTACACCCAGTGCTGCCTGCTGAGCCTCAAACACCTCATCCCAGGTGATGCTTCTCACGTGGCTGGACCAGCCCAGGGCCATCCTGCAAGGCAGCAACCAGGACCCACTCCAGGCTGGAGCAGCTGAGCCCTGGTTTGGTTTATTTTCATGCTGATCCAGCAGCCAGGGCTCACCTGCCAGGACCAGCGTGTGCTCCCCAGGTCAGCCACTCACCGGGAACATCTCCAGCAAAACAGCGAACAGATGTCACCCCAGATCATTCATAAATATTTCACAGCAGACTGTGAACCACCTGGTGAAAGACAGAGACCTCTGAGCTTATTACTGAAGGCAGACAAATGCTTCTAATTGGGTCGGTGGCAGCGACAATATTATTGACAGCAACAGAGAGAACAACAGCTACAGTTTATTTGCTTTGCTCTGGATACCCATGGTAATAAAATGTAAATTGAGGGTGATGGATAAGGCTTGGTGGAGAGCTTCTGCTCCATCTTATTAGGTTAGCACAGAAGCCTGAGGAAAGAGGGAGATGTGAGGAGATGCAGGGAAGCTGAGGAGAGGAGCACTGCTCCAAGGTGCAGGCAGGAGTGCAAAGGGAGCCACTTGGCTTTAGGGCATTTGGTGTTTTCAGCCAGCTGAACCCAAACAGGAGCCATGGAATGAGGAGGGCAGATGGATGTTTTCCAGGATTCCAGCCCGTTTGCTGTCAGATTGAACAGCAACCCTGAAAGCCCACTGTGCCACACGTGGACACGGAAAACAGGGTGTATTCCCAAAAGGGTTCCTGCAGCAATCCCATTTTCTCTGTTCTCTCCCAGTGACAGAGATCTCAGCAAATGGGAGACATGAAGTGAAGAGGGAGAGTGTGAAGGACTCAGAGATGCTTCTGTTCCTGGGCTGCTGTGTATATGCCACACACCACTCATTTCTGAGAGGCTGCAGCGCTGTCCCTGTGTCACCAGGGATGATGTGACACTTGATTTGTTGCTCTTTCCAGAGCATTTTGAGGTCTTTGCTTGAAAGGAGCTTTTATTAAACTTCCTGCATGCTAAGAGCTGCCTGGGACTAATAAACAAGGTTTAGGAAAAGTAATTTGGAAACATGACAGCAGCTTGGTTCCATGTGCTTTTGGGTGCATAATCATGTGTGTGTGTGTGTGTGTGTTTGACTGCGTGCAGCTCACAAACTCTCTTGAGATCCCCCTCCTTTTGGAAGCAAAAGCCTCCCCTATGAGAACAAGTCTTGAAATGGCAATATTTTATATGCAAGTATTAATCCTCTCTTTAAGCAGCCCGTTTATTAAAACTCGGCAAGTTTCAATTTTTGAAGCGGGTTTCTCGGGATGTCATTATCCTCCTGCTGCAGCAGATTAGCGGATTGCTGGGAGGATGCAATTTGAGCTCAATTAATTCTGCTTCAAGTCCCAATTCAGTGCTGCTAAATAGCTCTCAAAACCTCTCATCGGGCTCTCCAGGACTCCACTGCCTCGGGAACGCTGCCTTGGGACTGGGTTTGTGCTGGAGTGGCTCTGCCCCACGCCGGGCACTGGCCCTGTTTGCACCATCACTCCCTCTTTCCTAGAGGACTCCTGCAAGATATTTTTGCTCAGCCACTCAACCTTGTGTCCAGGGAGCAAATTCTAAACTGGTCTTGCAAAATGCCAACCCCAGCATTCCATTTGTCTCTTTTTTTTTTGTATCACTTCTCTTGAATCAGTTAAACCATTGGGGCACTCATTTCCGTGTCTGCTCGCCCACAGCGGTGAGAGGGGATGGCAGAGCAAAGCAGATAAAGTATAAAGCAGTGAAATAAAAATAGACATCTCACAAGCAGGGTTTGGTTTGGTGGGTTTTTTTTCATTCATTGGGCAAGACTTACCTTGACTGACGTAAGTAGGATTAAACCAGAGCCTTGGCTTAAACTGCCAAGCCCAGAGCCTGTGAATCCTCACTCGTGTGGTTGGGTTTATGCAGGTGGAAATTGGGCCCCTGGAGTGTGTAAAGTGAAGACTCTGTAAATCACTACCAGAGCTCATTCTTCCAGGCAGGAATTGTCTTTTCTTTATGTGCCTTTGCAAAACCTGTAGAATTGGGCCTGGAGCCAAGACTACCCAAATCATTATTAATCTTGACCCAGTTTACAAACAGGTTTCAAGTCCATTTCCTTCGCCTCTGTCCTTCATGAACTCTCCTCCTTCCTTGCTCTCCCTCTTGTGCTCACAAGTACATACTGCACGTCTTCTCTCCTGCTTCCAGCCACCATCTCTTACAATGAACCCACCTCATGTATTTGTTTAACATGAATTCAGACCTCACTGTGATATTCAGCAGCCCTCCAGCCTGATGTACCTACTCTCACTGGATGCTCAGGAAAGGGGAGTTTGGGTACCACAAAGCCATCCAAGGCATCACCATCAGCATGAATATGGAGCAGGTGACTCTTGCAGCTGCTTCTGCTGGTTTTATTTTAAGGCAAGGAGGATTTCTGAAATGCAGACCATCTGAAAGAGAAAGGGCTGGAGCAGGTGGGGGGGGGATGGAGCTGTTTTCTTGGCAAGGGAGATGCACGGGGTGTTTCCAGCAGTGGTGCACAGGGAGGTAGGGACCCATGGCAGCTGCAGACTCATCACCCTCCTCAACCTCCTCTCTCCCATAGCCCAAGATGCATCATGACAGATCAAGGGTGATAAAACACTGGCACAGATTGCCCAGAGAAGCTGCAGCTGCCCCATCCCTGGAAGGGTTCAAGGCCAGATTGGACAGGACTGGGAGCAACCAGATCTAATGGAAGGTGCCCCTGCCCATGGCAAGGAGGTTGGACCAGATGATTTTTGAAAGTTCCCTTTCAACTCAAACTATTCTGTGATTATATGAAAATAAACTCTGAATTGTCAGGTGGGACCACAGAGCCCCGACAGCAAAACCACTTGCCCCAGGCTCTGAAGCACTAGTGGAAATGCCCATGTTGTTCTTCTTCTTCATGGGAAATGCCCATGGAAGCACAGATGAGCCTTTCTGAACACATCTCTCCAGCAAAAGGCAGAAAATGCAGCTCGGTGAGAAATGTCAGCTTCAAAGGGATCCCCCTGTGCATTCCAGACCTTTGGCCCACCAGGCAGCAGCCTGAGAAAATACTTGGTCCCTAAAGGTCAGCACATGTGTTGCAGCAGTGGCCCAGCCAGGGAGTGAAAGGCACAGCTGAGGGATGTGCTGGGAAGGTCCTGCCACTGGCCACAGGTGCCACACACCAGCAGTCCCCCAAAACACCTCTGCTGCCTCGGGGTACTTTGTTTTCACTCCCATTTGAGCTGGGACAGAAAGCCTTGTCCCTGTCCCTGCTGCACACCCACATCTGCCAGGGACATCCACCCTATGGAGCAGAGTGGGCTCTGAGTGTGGGAAGGCTGATGGCAGTGACCCCTGGTTCCCTGTGCTGGATGGAGAAACTCTGGGAGAGACATGACAAGGAGCTGACCTGCATCTCTGCACTATCCCCTCTCACTTGCACAGCCAGCATACAGTCTCTTCCAAAATTTTCTCCTTCCCTGCTATAAAGCCTGTGGAGTCAATACCAGTTGCCCTTCTGTCCCCCACCTTACAGTGGAGCACCAGTGGATTGCTTGGCTTTCCTGAGGCTGCCCTTCAGACATGGGATATCAAAGTGTGGGAGTGCTCACAGGGATGTGCTCTGAATCCCCAGAGATCTGCTCTGACCCGCTGGTTCCACTGTGCCCTACGGAGATGATATCCAAGCAGGAAATCTGCACCACCCCCCATGTCCTGCAGCACATCCCTGGCTCTGATGGGTCTTCGGAGCCTCAGCTGGGATGGGCAGCTCTGCATGTCGGCAGGAAAGCTGGGGGTGTGCTCCATCTCCTGTGCCCAGGCCACGGCCACACTGGTGGAGATGCCCTGGGGGTGCTGAGGGCACCCATCTCTGCTGCAGCCCCCTGAACTGGCAGGGACTGGGGCTGCCCATGTCCTGTTCCCTGCCTTGGCCCAGGGCATCACCCAGGGCTGCAGAGGCTTGACTGCAGCTGAGGGCAGGGCATGGGCTGGGGGCACTATGCACTATGCCCACCCTGGTGGGGCTGGGGCTGAGCCAGGGAGGGGTTTGTGGCACGTGGTGTCTCGTGGGGCTTTGCTGCCCCTCAAACACAGCTGCCCCCCAGCCCAGCCCCTCTCAGTGACACTGAGAAGGCTCCTGCCACGGCTGTGGGTGGTTTGCAGCTATTGACTGCAGGGAGCTGGGTCGATACACAATCTGTCTTGCCTTTGTGGTTGGGAGTCCTCAGGAAAAAAACAGTTAAATGCTTGGACAGGCCCAAAGGAGGATGTTGCAGCTGGGGATCATGACCCTGGCAGATGCCTGCTCCCGTGAGGCCACCCTGCCTTCCCCAAATATCCCCACAGGGTGATTCCCAGCTCATGGGAAGGACTGTGAGCTGCACAGGCAGGGCTGGGATGCCAGCACATAGATATCAGTTTACCATCCTGAGGCAAGGCAGCCCCATGCACAGATCCAACAGGCTGTACCAAATAACCATCACCTGGAATAATCTTCATTTTGGAGTGTGATTCCGACCTTGAAGCCTTTCACATGCACAAGTGCCCCAGCAGAGCTGAAAGCACCAAGCCATCCAACATCTCCCATGCCAGGGCTGTACAGAGCTGCTCGGAGGTCACAACCACAGCCTCTAACCTCAGAGGCCCTTTGGTCCATGATGCCTTTAAAACCTCTCTTTACATGTTAATTTTCCTGGGAGAACCCTGTGGTTCTGAGAGTTAAGAGCATCCACTAAATGGGGAGGTGGATGGTGCAGAAGGGTTTCCACACTACAATTCCCTGCTAGAATTTCCAAGGCATTTTTTGTCAGCTTATGCTGACAGCTTAAGTCTTTCAACCATTCCTGTGTCAGTCAACCAGCAGCTCATAAGGCCCAGAGAAAAAACAGCTTCCAAAAATCCCAGCTCTGAGTCTCACCTCCAGCTGAGGGCAGGGGCAGGAGCCAAACAGACCTGGAGAAGGGCAGGGCAGGGGATGCAGGGGAAGTGAAGGTGGAGAGGAAGATGCTTTAGGCAAGCAGGAAAAGAGCAGATTGATGGAGATTTTGTACTTGGGTTTTGGTTTTTTCAGGTGAGAACTCCCTGTGAAACTTTTCAAGGATCTTTCCCAGTGGTGCCAGATCACTGGAAAAGATCTACCATTAAAATTACAAAACTAAACAAAACAGGGCCCTGCCTTAAGCTTTGCTGGTGCACCACCTTCCCTTGGTGATGGTGATGTTGGAAAACTAGAACACCACTACCAAACCCCTTAAACAGGAGGTTCCAAAGGGTTGCCCAAGGGTGAGGATCAGCTCCACAACACCACCCAGAAAGGAAAATCACCTGGCATATCTCTGGAGTGATCAGATCCTGAAAGAAGGTGATTTGTTAACGCCCTGGGTCGGTCCCTTTTGTGCAGAGCCAGGACATCTGGCAGGAGCACGAGGGGCTGGTGGTGGCTGTCCCTGTCCCCATTGCTGGCCAGCGAGCTGTGCTCATTGAAACACTGACCGCGATTCTCATGCAAATGGCCGGACGGGCGAGAACAGATGTGAAACATTTGGTTCTGTTCTTGTTGGCTTGTAAAGAAATAGTGTGACTGGAATGGGGGGAAAAGAGGGGCCAAGCAGGGTGTGGGGGGGAGAAAGTTTATAACAATAGCTCTCCCTTGGTGGCCCGAAGCGATGGAGTTTATGTCAGGCTGTGCCAAATTCGTATCTCTAAGTGAATGGGACCGGCCCTGTCAGGCTTTGAGGTAGGGGCAATACACAAATATTATAAATACAGGGAAGTGTAGAAGCTGTGTCATGTCCAGCGTGGAGACATCAATCACCCCCTTCCCGTCCTCAGTTTATAAAGTGGTTTCTGACGGTACTTAGGCGGTTTACGCGGGCCGTGAGGACTGGCTGGAAAAGCTGACTGCATGCTCCAAGTATGTGGTGCCTGCTCTGGGGGAGCCCCGGTGATGAGGTGCCCTGGTAGGTTTTGTTGATATTAACAGATGGAAAGGAAGAAAAAAATCCACTGGTGCAAAGAACCAGGCGAGTGGAAAGCACAGCCCTTGCTCTGTCTGACCCTGGTGGAGCACGGGTGCCCATCACCTGCTCCCCACTGCCCCGTTCAGCACCCGGGATGGGGAACCAGGCTGGTGGGAGAAGAACCCCCATGGTGACACAGATGTGGGGTGATGCTCTGTTGACTCTGCTGTTGCTCATCATGGCTCTGGAATTGCAGAACTCTGCTGGCTGTTTGCACGGGAAGCCCACCCAGACATAGATGTGTCTTAAAAGGGCATGAGACCCTTTTTCTGTGAACATCTATGCAGAGAAACCCCTGAAGACACACATGAAATGCAGATGCACAAAGTGCAAACATGCACAGCCCTGCACACACCTCCCCCTGCACTCCTGTGTGTGCAGCACAAATGGTTACAGACAGGCAGGAGCATCCCTTTGCACACACACACTCTGGACCCTGAGCTTCACTTTTCCCTTCTGTGTCTGTGTGGATAGCTCTGAGCTGGGACACGAGCTCACACCATGAAGGGGAACCTCAGGAATGAGCTTTTCCTGCCTGAGCCCTCCCAGCTTGGTGCTGCAGGTGCCTCTGACACATCCCAGCAGGGACAGAAGGGCTCCTGGGTGAATATGGAGGCCAGGAAGGGAGTAGAGACAGTGGGAAGAGGGAGCCTGATGACTGGGGAGAGGCAGAAAATGGCAGATCTGGTTAGTCCATGGCAGATGTGGAGGCCAAGAAAAGCCATCACTGCGTAACACATCCAGACTAGCCTGTCCTTGTCTCATGCCTCTCCCCTGCCTGGAGGAGCTGACCACATCTCCCAGGGCATGTCCAGCTGAGGCTGGTCAGGTGGACCTGTCCAACCTCCCCCCAGCCCCTCTGCTTCCCTTAGCCAAGCCTCCCAGGCAGCTGTGTTGAGGAAAAGTGTCTGCTTGTGTTCCGTGAAGCACTAAAGATCATGTTTGGAAACAGCCGGGCTGACGACTGCCTGTGCAGCTCAGTAATTACACACTCAGCGCTGTGCTCTACATGCAAATTAGGCCCAAAATGACACTGGGATGCTCTGCTCCCAACTTGACAAAAGCTCAGTCCTGGGACTGCCTCCAAGCCCCTCCAGTGCTCACCAGGACTGGATCTCAGGGCCACGAGTCACACCTTGCTCTGTTCTTATCCAGACCTCATCCCCGTGGGGCGATGGGCTTACCCATAGGCAGGTGTGTGCAGGTGTGAATCCCCCTGCACACACTGACAGGTGGGTGTGCACACCCTGCCAAACACACAGCAGGGCAGTTTTCCCCTCCCAGGGTTTTTTTTTTTTTGGGTGGCTTTAAGGCGGCTCTTGCCTCTGCTCAGCACCCCCCAGCCCGGCCTCGAAGCCTCAGCGAGTTCTCCAGGCGTGACTTCACCCTCTGCTGAAGCCCAACCATCCCGGTGGGTTTTAGCAGTGGGGCTTAGCACAGCCTGGCAGGAGCACGGGCTGCCTGAGGATGGGGTGCTAAGAGCACAATATTCAGCCCAAACTCCCGGGGTGATGCAAGGAGGCCAAATTTCCCATACAAGGCAGGAATGTGCATCTCATCCCCCCTTCCAGCAGGAACTAACGCTATGTTACTGCTCTGCTTCCTTTTAAAGCGCTCTCTTCAGCCCAGCAAAGCCAAGAAGAGGAGCTGTCACCAGCTCCTCTCAGCTGGGACGGAGCAGTGGGAGCAGCAGGGCAGGGTCTGCAGAGGAGGGGGCACCCAGGGCTGTGATGTGCTGGGGGTGCAGCACTGCCCCTCCCTGCCTATGGTTACGGTGTTTTCTGGGTGTTTCAAACACCCCAGGGCTCTGGGTCAGGTCCTCTTGCTGGGCCACTTGTTTCCAGCTGTGGTTTCAGCCCTCCTGGGGGCAGGGAGATATTCCAAAGGGATCACATGGAAAGAGCAAGGCGTGAGAATCAAATCAGTGCCTCCACATTCAACCCACGCATGTACCATTTCTGTGCAGAGGACAAATTATTCCTTAAAACCTGCTGTGAAGGGAGGAGCTCACAGGCTTTACACCCAGCCCTTCACTGGTGGATCCCTGGCTCTTTTTTTCCCAGCCTTTTGGGAGACTGATTCAGCCCTCAGTGCTCTCCAAGCATTGCCTGATATCCAATAAAGTCAATTAAAAAACTTCCCTTAGCTTCAGAGCTGCTTGGTTGAGCCTTCCAAAGAGAAAAGGCATTTTATGCAGGGACAAAGGGAACCTGGAGGTGAGTGTGGGCAGCTCCCACAGGGTGTACCTTGTCCCCAGTCCAGTCACTGGGAACATTTTCTCCAAGTGACATGTCCATCCTGGACAGGGAAAACCTTTCCAAATATATATCTTCACCAAAGCCAACCCTTTCCCATAAAACACACCAGTTTACCCAAAACCACATTTTTAACAGAAACAAAAAGTTTTATCAACAGTAGCCAGCTTTCCCTGTGTGCTTAATGTAGAACCATAAATGCAGATTTAGGATTTAATTTTCCCTGTATTGTTTTCATTGCCTGGCTTGGAATTTTTTTCTTTTTTTTTTTTTTTTCTTTTTTTTTTCCTTTTTTTTTTTTTTAATAGAGGATGATATTAAAAAGCACAAAAGGCCTGGAAAGTATTTATTGTTGTTCCAACCCATAGCCACTCACAACCATATCAAACCCAGCACAAGGAAGCACGCAGAGCACAAATAAAACGAGACACAAACAAAGGTAATAAAAGAGACAAGTATCTGTTTCAAAAGCACTGGAAGAGCAGCAGGAGTGTAACTACTTCATGTTCCAGCTAATATAGCTGTCTGGAGTGATCCTCAGGAAGCTATACCAGGGAGCAGTTTATGGGTTTCCCTTGGAGAGCTCTTGTAAATATTTGCCTGCAGTGGCTGAGGGCTGTTGGGAATCCTGGGGAGGTGTTCATCATCCCGGGCTGCCAGCCCAGCAACATCCCACTGCTTGGGGTGGCCAGCACTGCAGGCACAGACACCTCAGGATGTGCCCAGTGCTCGGCTACTCCGAGTGTTTTTCCATGGATGAGAGCAGCTCATGCATAGGCACTGGAGCGTAACAGGTTGTTTCCGATGTGCAGCTCCCCTGTGTGCGGATTTGTGCTGAGCATCCCCACCCCTGCTGCCTGTCCTGGCCCTCCAGTTGGCAACCCATCGCTTCCCACAGCCCCCTGCTGCCTGGGGAGGGGTGGGTGTCCACAGAATGGCATGGTGCCTTCCCCCATCTGATAAAAGCCAGGGTGAGAGCTGGGCTCAGTACCCAGACCCCTCAATGAGCACCCAAATCCCTCGATGTAGCTCCTAGACTTCTCAATGAAGCACCCAGACCTCTCAGTGCAGCACCTAGACACCTCCTTGTTTCCCCAGCCCCCTCAATGTACCACTCAGACCCTCAGCTGTGGCTTCAGTAAAGAAGGCAGGGGTGTGATCCTGCTGGCCCTGGGGGTCCATAGCTCACCCTGGTGCTGGGAAGCACAGGAGGCTGAGCCATCAATGAGCTGCCCCCATGCTCTGCCCTCCTGTACGGCAGAGGCATCACCCTGAGCAGGGTGGCTGCCTTGGGAAGGGCAGGTCCAGAAATCAGGACCCTGCCTGCAGCAGTTGGGCTCCGTGGCTGGCAGCACCGAGCTCCCATCGGGGCTCTGAATCCCATTCAGCCTCCTCTTCTTACCGGTTCTTATTAATTCATGCTCCCCATCCGAGGCCTCCCAGATGTCCTCATGTGTTGTGCCAGCTCCCTAATCAAGCTGGCCTGTTCTCCATCCCTGCTGGGCAGGAGGTATCAGGTACAAGGTGGACACAGTGCCATGGCCAGGCATCAGGTACAGAGGCACAGAGTGACGCGGCCTCCTGACTCAGCCAAAGCAGGACTCAGATTTCATCTGCTTTCTGCTCCCAGGTCTGATGCTTTTTGGGCACAGGTGTTGCAAATTCTGCAACAGGCCAGGTAATTTTGTCAGGTTATGTGAGTGCAGGGTGAAAATACTCCCTTAAAACTTCTTTTCCTTATCTTCCCCCCCCCCACCCCCATGGGTGATATGATATTTCCTGTGGATACTCTTGCTCTTAAAAAAACCTCCAGAATTATTAAAAATAAAAGCAACATCCAATATCTACATTTTTAGTGTCTCTGGCTCAATATTTAAAGATACTTTTTCAACAAAACCCCCAGCACTGGAGACACTGTTCAGCTCTCCAACATGCCTCCAGCAGCCATCCCTGCCTGCTCAGCCACTGCTCCATGGGGATGCAAGTCCCATTCCCAGTGCCCTCGTGGCTCCACCACTGCCCTGCACTACCTCAGCATGTGCTGCACCTAAGGAGGCCCTGCTGACCCCACAAGAGAAAGACTACAATTCCTTTTATAATTATTTAGGAGCATTCAGCTGGGACCTCTCTGTGTCAGAATCTGTGCATCCACACTCTGCCCCAAAAAGCTCAGTAGATCTGGAACCCACCCAGGAGCCAGCAAGCACAGGGACAAGGCCAGCAGCCACAGTGCTGCTGCCACCACTGCTGGGGACATCCCAGAGCTGCTCAGGACACAGCAGCAGCTCCTGCCGGGCACCCCAGCCCTGCTCCAGGACAATTCCCAGCAGCTGACCCCATCCCTGCACACCTCTCCATCTCTCCAGGACAATGCATGTCCCTACAATCTGAAGGCAAAAAGTCCTTGAACTTTCTGTGTGATTTCAAGAGGGGGGGAAAGCCCAGAAGATTACTGAGCTCAATAGAGGATTTGGGTAGAACAGGACCCGCCATCGCCTCCTCCCTCTGCTCGGGCTCTCAGATCTTGGGCCACTGCTGGCCTGTCCCCATTAGCCATTGTTCCTATTCATTTTAGATGAAGGGGCTTTTGTTGTAGGAGCCCATGCGGGGTCACATTGCCCCTCGGTTATCAATCTGTTTCTCTCCCCTCCGTCCCATACTCCATCTCCCCACTACAATGGGATGTTTTCTTCGGCAGCAGCTTCCTGACAGGCAGCGGTTCCCTTTGCCTTCAGACCTTATAATCACTTGTTAAGCTGTGCTAGCCTCGGGCTCCCCCGTCCCTTTTCCACCATACTCCCAGTTTAACCCCTGATCCCATCTGTGCTACGGGTCACTGGGAAAGGGGAAAAAATACAGCCGTGCCAGCGGGGCCGGCGCGGGCTGTGAGTGCACGGGGCATCCGAGCTGGGAGCTTTCCCCCGTCCTGATTGTGTGGGAGCACCTGGAAATAGATGGTGGAAGCAAAGCCTTCAGCTCCTTGTTTGCCAGAGTGACAGAGGATTCGGTTGCTCAGTTTAAGCCTTCGCTGACTGGCTTGCCAAAGGGCTCTCTCCTGGTGAGTAGGTTTGTTTATTCAGTGTCCCCGGGAAGGGCATCCCAAACTAGCCCTTTTGGAGTAGGAAGCGTTGCTGCTGCTGCTGGTGGAGGGGGATTTTGGCACCAGCAGTGCTGGGAGAAGAGCCCTGCTTGCTCTCAGAAACGACTGGTGCAGCAGAGCATTTGTGGGGGGAGGCAGGAGGGGAGCAACAATAAAACAGTAAATAGGTAAAAGGAGAAGGGAACAACGAGCAAGGTAAGGAGCGAGTGCAAACAGGAGCACGGAGGAGAGCCTGCCAGGACCATCCCGGGGCTGAGCCCGTGCCAGCAGCAGGGTTGGTGCCAGGGAGCTGTGAGTCACGGGCACGGCGCACGGCCCCGCACGCCGGGGTGGCCCCGCTCCCCTCTGCCCCACCAGCCCACCGGGGACAGTGACCACACACCCACGTGCCCACCACGGTGAGCAGAGCTGCCCCAGGGATGCCAGCACCCCGGGGCACCCCGCTGCTGCCAGGCTTCGGGTCTGTGATGGATGCAGGGAAAGGCTTTGCGACGGGCAGATCGATCAACGTGGCACAAATTTAAGGGAGAAAAAAAAAAAGAGGCTGCGCTAAAAACGGCAAGTCAGTTGAGCAAGAGGATGAGTAAAATGAAAAGCACCTTTTGCTCCAAGCTCTAAGACATTAAAAATACCCTCTAAGTTATCCCTGAGAAGGGTTATTTTTGCAACAGGGCTGAAACAGATAAGAAGTGTAAGTTCTCAGCCCTGGATGCCGTGACGTCAGCCACATAATTTTTCTGGCTTTATAGTACATTGTTCATCAAATGGTCTTCAAAGCGGGAGAAACTCTTCCAAAAATAAGGCCCAAACCCATCTGCTAAGAAAGAATCTCAGATTTGCAGCTGTACTAACAGAGCCCACAGCAATGTGAGGTACAGAGGGGTGAAATTATGCACTATTCCCCTGCATTGCCCTTTCTAAGGTGTAAGACACCTTTCTTCTCTGAGAGCTGTTGTTGGCTGTGGAGCCTCTGGTCCCTTTTCAGCCCCAGAAGGCAGAAACGATGAGTCAGGGTCTGAAAAAAAATCACAAGTTTGCCTTAAATATCGTGGGGCTGTTTTAAATACAGATATATTTAGCTTATTGCTTTCTAGACACCGAAACTTTTTAAATAGGCTCTGGTCACATTTTCCCTAGGCAACTAGTGACTTTTTAAAGGAAAGCTGAGATTCTCACCGATGTTTCCAGGAAAAAAGCTGCAAACAGGAGTCCTGTGATACAAGCCCAGCAGATACACACTCTACACTCTTTCACACCGATTTCACTTCTCTTTTCCCATTTTTTCTCTGTTTGGAAGGACCATTTATTCAAACAGAAAATGTAGCATTGTTCTAAGTGTCTAGGAAAAAAAGAAAGTATCATAATAACCAGCATAAAGAAGTCAAACCACTTTGCATTGATCGTGCTCCTTCTGCAGGACCCACTCCAAAGCCCATTGATGTCAGCAAAGTCTTTTCATTGACTTCAATGAGCTGGATCAGAGCACAGATTTATAAAGGCATTTAGGTTCCTAATGATGTAAGTAGTTGCCTAGAGGTGTTGGGGGCCTAACCTGCTTATAGCCTTTTGTAAAACACACCAGGCATCTACTTACATGTTGGAGCATTGAAATACCTGAAATGCTACAGTATCTTGAAGTCACCAAACACAACAGAGCTGGAATCACACTCACTAATTTTAGATAAAGTGATCTGGCTGCATTGCAGCTGGAGTGGGTATGGGTTTGGAAATTCATATATTCAGGATAAGGTTCTTTTCTTAGAGAGGAAAATTCCACAAAGTAGGGAGAAGATCTGATAGAATAATTCATTGCAAATAACATTTGTTATTAATTTTGGCCTGTTTACTATTTGGAAACACATTTTTATTAGGCATCCAGCTCTGCAGATGGCTGATTATAATTCATTGCAATTTTTCCTCTCCTTTTCATTGAATAATTTGTGGATACACCAGCTTTATTTCCAAGCAGTTGAAGTTTAATTCCTCAGTTAGGTCCACACCAAACAGCAGGGAAAAAAAAAAAGATCTAAGTCAAGTGTTTCATGTGCAAGTTTGTTTAAAAATTCTATAATCTATGACAAACATTTCAAATTAAAAGGGCATTCCCACAGGCAATGAAATAATGAAGCCCTTAGAATCAGGCAGCCGAGGCATGAAGCTGAGAGCTATTTCCACATTTTATGTACTCTCAAAGGAGAAGAGCAAATTCCGAGAGCAACATCGTGTTGTGTTTGTAGATATTTCTTACCAACTGCGGGCCAGACTCTGCAGCCAGCCTGGGGGCAGCTCGTGCAAGAGAGCAGGGAAAAGGCTGATTTCAGGTCTTTCTGTGCTGTGTTCAGCACAGAGCTCGGCGTAGCTGTTGGCTGTGATATCACAACTGTGTTCTTACCCCCTTCTCGGTGGTTTCACTGGGTTTAACCGGGACTGTTCCTCCTTGTAAAGGTGTTTGTGTCTGGGAGGGTGGATGTGATCATTGGGCAAATCAGGAATTTGTTCTCAGGTCCGGTGGGATTGTGGGGGGGAGTTCAAAAATCAAATCCACAGACAGGTGGACAAAGCACGACCAGAGGGACACCGGGGTCTCGTCACACAGCACTCGCTGGACGGAAAAGTCCTGTGGAGTTCGGCTGCCAAAAGAGCCTGCCCGCGGGCAGCGGGAGCTCCCGCTGGGGCTGGAAAGCGGATAGCACCGAGGGAAAAGCTAACCCAGATCTCTTCTGTGTGCCCTACGGGACATCCCTGCACCCCCTGGGACAGCCTCCCGAGGAGCTCCCGCATCCCTCTACCCTCCGCGACAGCCTCTAGGGCACCCCCGCACCCCCGGACACCCTCAGGGACATTCCCGCATCCTTCTCCTCCCGGGACATCCTCCAGAGCACCCCCGCACCCCTCGGGACAGGCTCAGGGACATTCCCTCATCCTTCTACCCCCCGGGACAGCCTCTCGGCCGCCCCTGCATCTCCCGGGAGAGCTTCCAGAGCATCCTCGCACCCCTTGGGACAACCTCCCGGACACCCGCGCTCCCCCCGAAAGGGCTGGGCAGCGCCTTCCCCGCGGGGTCCGCCCCCCCAGCGCTGCCGGGGCCGGTCCGGGGGCGGCTCTGCCCCCCGCCCCCGCCGCGCCATTGGCCCCGCCGCCCTCCCCGCTCCGCCCCGCGCCCGGCGATGTCTCCGCCGAAGTTTTTCCGCGGCGGGCGCCGCACGTGGGAGCCCCGCGCCGAGCCCCGGTCCCGCATCCCCCTCCAGCCCCCGGAGCGGCAGAGGCTCCGCTCTCCCCTCAAACCCGCCCCTGCACCCCTCCTTCCTCCCTCCAACCCCCCCGCGGGGGGATGCCCCCCTGAAGCGCGGCCGCGGCGGGTCCCCCGCGCCGGGGATGCGGCAGCGCGCAGCCCCCGGCCCCGCGGAGCGCAGCGCGGAGGGGCCGCGCCGGGGGGCGGCCGCGGAGCATGGCCAGGGCCCGGCCCGGCCGCCGCCTCGGGGTAGCATGGCCGTGAGCGCGGCGGCCCCCCCCGCCGCCGAGCCGCTGCCCCGCAGCATCTTCAAGAAGTTCCTGGTGATGCTCTGCTCCCTGCTCATGTCCCTCTACGTCTTCTACTGCCTGGCCGACCGCTGCCAGACGCTGCCCGGGCCCATCATCGCCGCGGGCGCCGCCTCGGAGGAGGAGGAGGGCGGCGGCGGAGGGTTGCTGGGGGGCTCGGCCGAGCTGCCCCCCTGGCAGGCGGCGGCGGCGCGGCGCAAGCGGCTCCTGCAGCGGCTGAAGCAGCGGCGGCGAAGGCAGGAGGCGGCGCCGGGCGCGGAGGTGCCGGGCGGGGGCGGCGGGAGCCGGGCCGGCGGCTCGGGCGGCGGGGGAGGCACGGCCGGCACCCTGACCCTGCTGCTGGGCGAGGGCAGCAAGCGGCTGCCGCAGGCCATCATCATCGGCGTCAAGAAGGGGGGGACGCGGGCGCTGCTGGAGTTCCTGAGGGTGCACCCCGACGTGCGCGCCGTGGGCGCAGAGCCCCACTTCTTCGACCGCAACTACGAGCGGGGACTCGCCTGGTACAGGTACGGGACGGGATGGGGACGGGGGACGGGGATGGGGACGGGGATGGCGATGGGGCCGTGGCCGAGCCGGCAGTGCCCCCCGCTGGCCGCCCGGACCCGCCGCCCACCCCCGGCTCCCGGACCCGCAGCCCTGTCCCCGCTCCGCAAAACCCCCGCCGATCCTTTTCTCATCCACCGATCCTCCCCGCCTCGCCCCCCTCCCTCAGCTCCCGTGCTCGTTTCCCAATTCCTCGGGCCCTCTTCTCTCCCCACCAGCCCCTCGCTCCACCCGTTCTCCCGTCCCCGCATCCCCCTCCCGGCTCTCCGCCTCCCCATCCCTGAATTCCCCGGCTCTCCTCTCCCTGCCCAGCGCACCCCCAGGCCTCCTGCCCCATGCAGGGTCCCTCCGGGGGTGTCCCGCTGCAGCCCGGGGGTGGACCCCGCACACAATGGGAAGAGCAGTGGGTGCCCCATCGCCCTGGGGATGCACAGGGATGCTGAGGCAGAGGTAACCTCCTCCCCACGCGAAGAGCACGGGCCCCACAACATCTTGCCGCTCCCCTACTTTGCTCGGGGCAGGGGGGCTTTACAAAACCTGTGGCTCACCCTGACTCCCAGCCGAGCCGCCCCGCAGCCCCGGCTGCCTCCCTTTGCAAACCATCGCATCGTCACCTCCCACAACCCCCAGCCCAGCGATGCAGCCGTTGGAAGCCGCTTTCCTATAGTCAGTGTGGAGAAAAAACCCTGTTTCCCATGTAAATATTTCAGCGTCCCGATAATAAGTAACCAAAAATGCCAGTTCCAGGAGCGTGACCCCACGCGCTCACCTTGCCCGAGAAACGAGCAGAAAGGTAGACGGGGTTCGGCTTTCAATGAATTTGTGTTGCCTTAAACAAAATAAAAGGCGCCCCTTTTGGAACGAGCCAGTAAATGTTAAAGCCAAGAAGGTTCTCACTGATGTTGTTTAGATGTTTTCCTTGTGTGTTTTAAAGTTAACAGAGCGGCGTCTCCTGGCAGATTCCTATGGAAGGGATTGGTTGGGGTGGGGGCGACACTGCTCTTTCTCGGAGTGTGCCTGTGTTTTGTGGCTTTCTTGAATGAACAAGCGAAAAGGAGAGGGCTTCGAGTACCCCTGGAGCTTGTTTTACTTTAGTGTTAAGCCCAGCTATTATAAGAGAGGAGATGATGATTTTGGCTCGGCTTGTGGTGACGGTATTGAAATGTGGAGTAGGATAGTACTGACAGTCCGAGTGTTTATATAAAGTCTTAACACGTGGAAGGGATGAGCTTCCCTGTGTATCCGCCAGTGTCAGGAACACGATGGGATTCTGCAGGCAGCAGAGTGTGGGTTCTCAGAGAAGAAAGATTTCCTTTCGTGTGGGCTGAAGCTGTCTACAGAATTATATTTTTAGTCTGTGCTTATCCGATTTCCACATGCTGACCCTGTAGCAGAAAGGAAACGTTAAAAACGAATCTGAGAAACCTCAAGAACTCTAATCAAGTCTTGACTTTGAAAAATAAACACATGGCTGTGGGGTGGCATCTACTGCAATTTATGGTGGATATGCAGAAAAGCTCATTTATCAAAGATGCTCTCGAAGCCTTGAGGAGCAGATGGCAGTGGGATAGACCCGCTTCTGGAAGCAGTCCCTGAGCGAGGAGTGCAGACCTAGACAGAGGAGGAGCCACAGGCATTTAGGGCATAGTACAGCCCTTGGTGTAAGGGATTTAATTTTCCAGAGGTTTGGTCTTGCTCTTGCAGCTCTTACTCACTGGAGGTGCTGTCCCGAGCGCTCTTTGTGTAATCATTATGTTTTAGCAGTTGGCACATGAGCTGCAGTTTGTTTGCTCTGGTATTTGATGTACTGAGTTTCATCTTTTTTTTGTTTTTTTGTTTTTTCTTCTTTTTTATTAGCCCTGTGGAGGCTGAGGTACAGTGAATTCTTTGTATGGGATTATTCCTTTGAGACCTAATCTTGCTGGCTTTGCTTGTATGAGTAATCTTTACTAACACACGGGGTCCCGGTGTGGTGGCAGAGCTGCAGTGTCAGCCCGCTGCTCACCAGTTACCAGCCTGTTAGAAATACTCACTTAAAAAACTCCCCGTGTCTCTCCACGAGTCTGCTGTGATCTTTGGTGAGGGTTCAGAGCCGGGGAAATGGCCAGATGTTTGCCAGGGGTCCCGATTCCTTATCTCTGGCATCAGAGGCTTAGGTTTCACGTGCACTGCTGTTTCCCAGCGGTCAGACTAAACAGCATCGTTACAAGGTATAAACACTCGGGTTTGCTTTCAGCGCCCGCAGGAAGCAGTGGGGAGAGAGAGCCCTGTCCCAGGAACAAAAACCTGGTGGCTGTGACAGCAACTCAAGCTTGTGGCTTGGAAGGTCCAGCCAGCCTTTGCAGCTGATGCTGTTGTCACCGGAGCGTGGAGGTGGGCTGTGTCAAGGATGCCACACCAGGACCATGGCAAGGGTGACTGTAGGGTTTTCGGCAGGAGGGGGACCACGGTTCCTCCTGGAAACAAAAGAGCAGCTCCAGCAGCAGCTGCTGTGAGGATGGAGAAACTGGCTGAGCTGTGGCTGCAGCAGGAGGGTGATGCTCCTGGAGCAGCTGGTCAGGTGGTGGTACCTGTGGGGCAGCGGCTCGTGAGGCACAGGCTTGGTGACAGCAAGTGGTGTCACCTACTGGGGTGCCACACAGTGCATGGAAGCACTATCCATTAAATCCAGTGGAATAACGGCTCGGCTCTTCCAGCCCTGGGTAAGGGGCAGCTGTCCTGCCGAGAGGCTGACTTTGTAAAATCCATCTGAGGGGTTTGATTTGGCGAGTGTGACACCTCCGTGCGTGCCCGTGTGTGGGTTGAATGTCAAGGGGAGATTTGAGTGCCGAAAGAAGCTCTCTCTGGTTTGGGATTGTGAGTCCCCTCTCCGTACAGGGACAAAAGGAGGGAGGGGGCAGCCCACAATGCTCGCATTGACTTCAGCGCCGAGATCGCTGCTGCAGCCCTGAACAAGGCTATTGAGCTGACAGAGTTCAATAGCAGGTGAGCACGGGCTTTAATAGAGTTCAACTGCCATCCCCCACCCCAGCACGGCTGCACAGCCCGGGGAAAACTCCCAAGAACAGGGGCTGAGCCAGTCATGTAAAAGAAATGTCTGGATTAAAAGAAAATATCTGTGTTTGCGGGTGATACTGCGAATCTGGCTGGTTCCCTCTGATCCTTTGTTAGTCTCGCGCTGATTGAGCTGCCTGTTGGAATGTCATTATACTGTCAGTCACCCCGGGAACGTTTATTTCGTATGTTTTAATCTCCCTGCCTCTGAAGCACCGATGCCAATTTCACTAGAGCGAAGCCAAGCTAATGTCATTAGATCACACTCGATCCAGGGGAAGATGAAAGATGATTCAAAGTTATTCCGGCAGGTTGGGAGTTTAAGTATCGCTCCTCCCTGATGCTTCCAGAGCTGGGGAGTTCTGGCTCCTAATTAATGTCCCCTTGGGATTTTTCTCCAAGGATTTCTTTTTCTTTTTTTTTCCTTACTTCTTTGTAATCTAGGCAGGCACTGATGTTTCTGAGTCAAAGGGAACAGAGAACATCTCAGTTGCTGAAGAGGTCTGGGATGGAGGAAAGGAGGTTTGTGGGGAGGGGATGTGTTTACAGCAGCTGCGAGCAGCTGCATCCCTCCTTGTGCCGTCTCCCATCCTCTGTGCCTCAAGTCAGGGTGAAATCAGAGCTGGGGATGGAGGAGTCGGCCACTCCTGCAGCAATGGATGGCCTGGAGGTCCCAGGGGGTTGAGGTCACCATAATTCAGCAGCACAGTCTGTGAGTGCTGTGTAAGCATGGGAAGGAGGGTGGGAGTGTGGGCATGGCGGGCAGGAGTGCGTGGATGATGCCAGGGGGATGTCAGGGCACTGAGTACAACTTGTGGAAGGTGGAGCAGGACCAGGTGGCCATCGGGAGGAAAGACCTTGTCAAAGCCCCTCGCCTAAGGGAGGTGCTGTAGCAGTAGTTGCCTTTAAGTGATCATCTCCCCACCTTTTTCCAGCCATCCTTGCTGCCTCTGCAAGGAACACCAGGTCTTTGACTGTGTTCAGGGTGTGCCCAGCCCAGAACGTGGCTTGTGCTGTTGAACGTTGAGTCTGAGCCGGTTTGGGTTTTTCACTCCCTGTTTGTGTGCACTCCTGCCTGTAGGAACGTCTGGTTTAGCAGCACCTTCTCCTTGTCCTGGGAACATCTCATCTCCCAAACACATCTGAATTACTAATAGCTTCAAGTGCAGCCTGCAGCAGTTTCTCTGGAAATTGCAGCCTTGGACAGCCACACGCTGGAGAGGATCAAGGCCCTTGTTTATTTATTAGCTGTGTAATCAGACACCTCCCATACTGAGCTCACGGGGCCAGGTGCTGTATAAAAAGGGAACAAAAGGTGGTCTTGGCCCCAGAGCGCAGGTAATTCACTGTAAACAACAGGTGGAGAGGGGCTGAGCCTGGAACAGGCAGAGAGAGCATGCCTTGGTTGGGTGGTGTGGGTCTCCTGGGCAAGGAGACATTGGAGATGGAGGATGAGGTGGGTTTATGGGTGATCAAAGGGACGTATCTTTGCTGGGGAAGAGCAAGGGGGAGAAGGAGCATGTTGAAAATGCTGATGAGATCAGGGTTGGGGTCATTGAGACAGTAACTGGTTCTGGTGCTCGTGTGCTTTGCCACTGCCTTTGTGTGTGATCTGAGGACCTTGGACACTCCAAGGTACTTCAGTGAAGACCTGAAATAGTTTGAAGGTTGACTGGGGGGATGTCTTGGCCTGCCTCAGTTTGCCCATCTGTAAAGTGGGAGGGAAGTCACTGCCCTGTGCTGCAGGGGTGGAACAGCAGCGTTGTGGCCCTGTGGCACTTCTCTCCAACACAGAGGGGAGGAGGCATATGGAGTCTGAGCTTGTTGGGCTATGCTCTGGGTTAAATAACACCCAAAGCAGGTGAACCCCACCAGAGCTGCTGGCAGAGGTCCTGCAGCCTTGGCATGGCTTTGGCTGGCTGTCCTCCTGCTGCAAGGTGGAGTGGACACCTGATGGATGGACCATCCAGGGATGGCACTGTCCAGGCACATGCTCCTCACAAGATCTTCCTGCAAAGACCTGGGGCTGGGCTTTTCCCCCTCTTACTCCTCAAAAAGACTCCAAAGGGGTTATTATTTCTGGTGATTCTTTTGAGCATTTTGCATCTCTCTGTATCACTTCTGTTTTCTGTTAATGGAGAAATTTCAATCCAGGGTTTGGGTCTGTTTCTAATGATGGAATGAGCTCCTGAGTTGGCATATTTGGAGAAGTCAAACACATTCCCATCAGAAGGCATCAAAATAAGTACTTGGGATTTTACTGGACTCTTCTCTCCAGATCCTGGGGTCTGCACAGGGATATTCCAGGGAGGTTCAGAAGTCAACAGGCACATCCTCCTCTTCAGCACTGCTTCACAGAGTCCCTGGACTGGATCAGCACCTTCCCCATCCATCCCATGGCTCTGCCTGAGCCTGGGGCTCTGGGAAATGGGGCTCCCCTAGCCCTGCCTGCTGGTGCTGAGCAATCATGAAAATATGGCCTCAACTGTCCAAGATGTTGTCAGTAAAATTCCCAGAGCTGGCTCTTGTGGAAAGCAGCACAAAGCTCCAGCTGGCTGGGGCAGGAGCCCATTTATGGCAAAAATTGGGATACACTTGAGAGAAGCAGCTTAAACCACTAGTCCCCCTTTAAGGCCGGATTTTGCAAATCCTCACCTATGCATGTAAGCCTGTCCTGCTGCCAGGCTGTGCTGCCTTTGGGGGGTGGGGGGGCTCCTGGGAGTCATTATATGGAGTCTGGGGTCCAGGGCCATGCTCTGGCCACACCATCACCACCAGTATGTCAGTTCAACACAGCCCAGCTAGGATTTCACCCCGACCTTTTGAAGTCTATAATAAGAGCAGTCAGGTCTGGGGAGGGGGAAGGGAGCTGGTGCCTTTCCAAAGAGTTCAGAGCAAACAACAAGTGATCAGAAAACCTGAGAATAACCCCCCATGAGCCCCCTCCCTGACTCAGTCATTGAAACTCCTGAGCTGCTAATTGTGCTTTTCCCCTGGAGAATCCCGAGGTAACCCAAACTGCTTTTGCAGGGAAGCAGCAGAGGCTGGTGAGGGGCAGCAGGGGAGGGTGTTGTGGCCATAAATCTTGGCAAATTCTCTTTATGTGCAGGTATTATGGGAGGGAAGTGGATTAGGTTGCAGTTAAAGTTGTGTAGCTGGAGTTGGATACCGGGGTCTTACCCTGTTTACGAAGCCCCATGCGGGGCAATGGGGGTGTTCATTCAGGGTCTGGAGGCATCCCAGGGAGTGTGACAGTGGCTGGTGGCTTTGCCTGTCCCCTGAATAACCCCCCCACCCCCAGGAAATTCATTTTCTGATGGTTTGGAGTTAAACATGTTCAGCTCCAAACTGTGCCCACCTGAGCCCTGTGACTGCCGAGGGGCGCGTGAGCAGGACGGTGCCTGCAGTGAGAATATAAATAGAGTTGCTCGAGGAGGTGAATTATTCTTGGCATTTCCTTCACCAAATGATGTGATTCTGCAGGAGGGAAATCTTTCAGCGAAAGAAATCGCCGGTTCCCTTCGTGCATGGCAAGACCATCCTTCTTGCTTCCTGGAAGTGAGGAGATTCATTACGTGCTCTTTCTGTTGCAACACCATCTGTTGCAGGGACATAAAGATCCCTGCTCAAACTCCCCCAGGCTCGAGGCTGCTGCCGAGTACGTCTCTGGTGGGAGATGGAGGAGAAACTTCCCATCAGTGCCCCGGGGGAGCTTTGGAAGCCTCGTGTGGTTGTTTTCCCCACGGCCGAGCAGCTGTGCCCAAGCGTCGCGTAAGAAAATCCCACGGGGGCAATTCCAGGCATCTGGACACCTTGCTTGCACCAATCCCTGCAGTTTGTGGATGCCAGCACAGCAGCTTCAGTGGGATCCTGCCTGGCTCCCGACTGTGGGAGATGGAGCGGCTTCCCCTGCTCCAGTTTTACCCATTGACTCCAGTTCCTGTTGGCTGGAAACTGGGATGTGAACAGTCAGATCAGGTCTGACCACAGCTGCCCTTCCCACTCTCCCTGGGGAGGGATGTTCAGGTTCAAGCACAAGCTGGCTATTTATTTATTTATTTTTATACCTCTCTCTTTAGTGGGGTTGTTTTTGATGAAAATTCCAAAAAGCCAGGCTGATGAGTTTTTTTTTCCTGCCATTCCCCATTGGAACAGGGCTCCCTCTCACAGCCCATGCTCTCTGGGGAAGCCTTTTATGGAAAATTATCAAATCCAATGGTTTTGCTTTCCATGTTTATCCCTGGTTTATGTGGGTCTGTGTGCTCACATCTGTAGCTTTAGGCTCTCAGTGTTGAGTTTTGGCATTATTGTTTCACTTCTGTTTTCATGGTCTTATAGCACTGAGCATCTTTTGACATTATTTAAACACTCTTGCACTGTCTGAACTGGACTGTTTGGAAAGCCCAATCTGAGAGAAATCCCCAAGCACTGGCATGCTCCAGCTCAGTAAAACAAGTGAGGAAACGTGGATTTCTCACCTGGGGGAAGCTCTGTGTCCTGACCCCTCCAGTGCAGGGTTAGCAAGTGAAAGGCAGGGGATGCAGTACCCAGGAGAGGGGGTGTGCAGGGAGCAAAGGAGGTGCCTGGCTCAGCTGAGACCCCCAAAACATGCTCCAGATCAGTGACCCCACGCTGCTGATGTGCTTCAAGCCTTCATAATGTCCAGCAGCTGGACATTACCCCATTTTGCATCTGGACTTTGCCTCCAGTTGTTCCTTGGTTGGCAATTTGGTCCTTAAATCCCTTTGGTCTCCAGCTGGACTCTCAGATTGAGCCTTGCCAAGTTTTGTTTAAGCCTCAGTAAGAACTCTGGGTCTCCTGGTGCAGCAAGGCACATCTTTCCCCTGCCCCTAGTCAACCTGTGCCCATGGTCCCCAGGCCTGGATGGGGGAGCAGAGGGTTATCCTGGGTGCAGTTATTGTTGTGCCAGTGACACACTGTGATCTTCACGGGTAGAACTGGTGATGGCAGAAGTGGGGGAGATCTCCCTCCTCTGAGACACAAGTGCTGGGTCAGAGGCCTTATCTGTGGTGTTCATCACTTCCCAAAACCTCCCTGGTGGGAGATGTTGGCAGAGCCAGGGCACAGCTGTGGGTCTGGCAGATGGTTCCCGGGTTAGTGCCGTGCCATGGCCATCAGCAGCATTGGTGGAATGTTGGATGCTCCGCTCTGCCAGTGGGGAAACAGGCAGCAGAGCACCCAGAGCCTGTGGGCAAGATTGAGCACATGGGACCTCTTGTCCTGTACCTCCAGCTGCTGCTGCTCCCCTCTGACTGTGGCAGGAAGGGAGGTTGGCTGGTACAAGCATCAGGTCTGGGTGATGAGCACGTGCTGAGCTCACCAGCCATATCCCCCAGGTGCTGCTCTGCAAGGACTGCTGCAGGATGCCCCTCAACCTGCTCCTGCTGCTGAAGGTCAGGAAAAAGTTCCCCTGACTCCTCTCACCAGGCCTGTCTGGGCTAACTTCCAGCTCAGGTAATTCTAGTTTCTGCCTCTAAAAAATAACTCTGCCGTTTCTGCTGGCTCCAATCATCTTTGTTCCCTGTCCACAGACCTGCTGGGCACTGTGCTGCTGGCACAGACCCACCACTGAGCTCAAGGTGGTTGGCTTTTGATGGCTGGGAAGTGGTTGTTTGTGAAAGATAATTTGGGGTTTTTTCTCTGTGCAGAAGCTGCATGTCACAGCAAGGCATAAAGAGAATGTTGTGCAATAACCCTGCCCCCCCTTGCACTGCTGAACTCCGCTGTGTGAATACGAGTATTTGCCCATAAATGTTTGCCTGGTGTTCAGCAGTCTTGTACCTGTGTGACAAAGGTTGTTAGTGCCCTTCATCGTGTCTAAAGGAGGAGAAAAACACAAAAGGCAAATCTCACTGCCTGCAGCAAGCAGAGCACAGGCAGTGACATGCAGAGCCGGGCCAGAGGAGTGTGGTTTGGGGTTGACAGCTGGTGCAGACACCTCCTGTGCGGGGCTTGGGAAGCCTTGGCTTCTGGGTGTTGTTTCCACCAGCACCTGGCTGCCCTGTGTGCCCTGTCCCAGCCAGCTTCCCCAGCAGGGCAGGGCCACGTGGAGGAAGAGGAGGAGGAAGATGCTGAGCACAGGCACGTGTGCACTCTGCACCATGGTCTGGGTAATCTGGATATAAATGTCCATCAAACCCTTGCTCCCCATCAGCTCTAGTGCTGAAGAGCCTGGATGTGTGTGAACTGTGTCAGTTCAAAGAAAAGAAAGATACATCATTTACAGGCTGGTGAGAGCTGGGTAAGCACAGCTGAACTTTCTGAAGCATCCCTTCAGATTTATGGGCTTCCAGGATAGCTGAGGCTGCTCCTCTGTGCCACGGCAGCAGGGTTGGCAGTGACCTGTGGGCTGGGCTGCTGCAGCCCCGCCAGGACCAACATTTGCTTTGCAAACATTTGGAGTGGTGTGAAGTCCAACTGCTGCCCTGGCTTTTCACTCCTGCCCATCTGCTGGAGGGTTTTGCTGCCTGGATGGAAGGCACGAGCCCCACTCCTCTGCCCTGTGCAAACTTGGCTGGGTTCAAGGGCTGACTTTCTGAGCGACCACAAAAAGACCCAGTCCAGGAGTGGGTGTGAATGGCTGGGAGACAATACATGTCCCATGGGAATGCTGCATCACCTGGTCCCTGTGGCAGGAGGTCCATTTCACAGCAAAGAGATGAAGGTGTGAAAGCCCAGACATTAAATAGACTGAACAAGACATTTCTTGCCCAGCTGCTCAGCTGGACCTTGGGCCAGAGGTGGGATTTTGCTGTGCACCTGCAGTGACAGGAGAGCTGAGCTCTTGGGGACATCATGGCCCAGACAGCATGTGCTGCCCTCTCCTGTGTCATCCAGGGCTGCTTAAACCCAGGCCAGCTTTGCAGCCAGTGAACACCAGGATGTCCCTCCAGCATCGCCCTCACTGGGCTGTGTTTGCTCCAACCACAGGAAGATGCAGAAGATGCCCAGAGGGTTGGATATGGAGTCATATCGAGTTGAAATCTTGTTCCCACATTCCCAGGGTGTGATCCCTGCTCAGCCCAGCCCAGCCCAGGCACCAGACCCAGGGCAGAGGTGCTCAGCCCCCAGAGCCGCCTTTGTAACAAGTCACAGTGCTGCTCTGGCCCACTCCTGGCCCTGCCACCCTCCCTCCCAGCACCAGCAAACCCTCTGGAAGAGCCTGCAGAAGAACTTAGCAGGACACAGAGGCAGTTAGGCCGGGAGGCTCCGGAGGGGCTGAGCTGGGGAGAGGCTGCCCCGCCTGACCCAGATGCCGCGCACAGCAGTTAATTGAGTTAATTGAGTTTGACCATGTGCAGCGCCCCGGGTCGGGGTCAGCACAGCCTGCCCAGGCACTGGGGCTGCTCTGTTTGCTGTGGCACAGGTTGAGCTCTGCCCTCCCCACCCGGGGGGGTCGTGGCCCTCTCTGTCACACCCCGGGGACCCGCTGCCCCCACGGTGTGAGGCGGCAGGGCCGGCGAGCTGAGCTCGGAGCGCTGGGTTTCGAGTTTACAGCTTCATCTGCTCCCTGCTTCCTGATTGCACTGGAGTTGTCTGGCCGAGTGACAGCAAACTGCCGGCTCGCAGCTGATGCCTGGATGTGCCTGGTGCTCCCATCCCTGCAGCCTGGCTGGTCAGGGAGCTTTGTGAGAGTAAAATCCAGCATTTGTTGCCCTCCCCTCCAAGACTGCCCCAAAACAGAGGTGGGAGGAAGAAATTGGTGCTTCCTCATCACCTCCTGCCTCTGCCAGGCCGTGTGGTGAGGCAGCAGCTCACTGGACCCTCCGGAGCCAGGCACCAGCATCACCCACAATTTCCTGCTGCAGGAGAAGCCATGGGCTTTATCTGTCCATTGGGATCCACCACCTTTCCCAAGAAAGATGCAAACACCTCTGGATCCTTTGGTATGTGAGAAATATGCTATCACAGCACTGGAATTTTCAATTATTATCATTTTTTGGACAATATAATCATCTCCCCAGCACATGCTCCTGCTGTTCTCTCAGCTATGTCCCAGTCCCACTCTCATTTGGAAGCTGCCTGGGCTTGGTCACATTATAGCCCTGGGAAGGTAGATGGGAAAGGCATCAGGGGTGGTGACTGCAGAGGCGAGGAAGGAATTTGGGTGTGTTTCCTCTGGAGTAAACCTGGCTTAAAATTATGAGCGACTCTGGATTTTATTAAAGCCCTGAAAGCAGCGCTTGGTTTTGTTGGTCAAATCGAGCAGCCCAGTAAAAGCTGCTGTGAGCCCACACCCAGATGAAGAAGCCCAAGGTAAGGTGACCTGCAGGGCTGTGCTCAACCCTGGCTGCTCCTGGGGGCTTTCTTGGCCGTCACCCCTCTGGGGACATGTGGGGGTGAGTGGGGTGGAGGAGCCTGGACCCAAACTGGAGCCCACTGGGTGTTCCAGCATGGCAGGACAAGCATCCTGCTTCTCCCCTCCATCCCTGGGAGCTTCTGCTGAATAGCCTGTGGTCAGCCAAGGGCAGGTGCCCTGGTGGGTCTGGCCTCTGGTTGTGGTCACCTTGTTGCTGGGAGCCAACTCTAGCAGAAATTCCCCTTTTCCTTACACATCCCCAGGATAATGCCAGCTTTATCAGACCAGTGAGATATACACCAGCAGCTGAGCCAGCTCTCCTGGGAGTCTGTCTGTCTGTCTGTCTGTCTGGGAGGGCTGTGCTCTTGCCTGGCTGCTGCTGCTGGGATTGCCCGATGTCGGGAATGCATTTAGGGGTTGTTTGACCTGTTGGCTTCCAAACATGGTCAGCCAAAGGGTCCAGGGGAAGCTCTGTCCTGGCTGTTCTCCCAGACCAGGCATTAAATGCCCAGCACACCCTAGGAAGGGAAGTGCAGTGTTCACTGAAAGCCATCCCGTGGTGTCCTCAGGGAGGGGGCACCTGCCACACCTCCTGAGATGGTCCCACTCCTGCCCTGACCAACCTTGCCCAACCAGCTCCAAGCCCAGAGCCATAAAACAGATTCCAGCAGGATCCTGGGCACGAGGAGAAGGGAGAGAGCTGGGTGCTCTCACACCCTCCTCTCCTTGCAGGCAGCAGGCACATCCCTTGCTCTGGGACTCAGGGGGGAAGGAGTCAGGAGGGAGCTTTGGGCGGTGATTAATGGCCTCAGCCATGGCAGGGCCATGGGTCAAAGAGGCCCAATAATTTCCTGGTGATATTCCTGCTGGAGGGGGCGATAAGCCAACGTGGCAGATACAGATCCATCTGTCCCCCCCCAGCTCTGGAGCAAAGTTAGAGCAGGGACAATGGGGATGCTCCCTGAGCCCTGCTCCCACTCTCCACAGAAGGACTTGGAGACACAAGCCCGTGGGTCACCCAGACATTGCTGACTCAGGCGTGGCCCCCCCTCAGCAGAGATTTCCAGGAATGCCGTCCTTACCCTCTCCTGCCAGACAAATCATAGCCATCAGATGGTTAGGGAAAAATTTGATTTGCCTTGTAATCTAATCAATGTTAAATAACAGTAATTCTGACTCCGAGCTCCCTGTTTAAAGTGCTGTTGGTCTCTGGGGTTCGCTGGAGTTATTTAATCTAATGAAATCCCCATTACTGTCTCATGAGGGGGCACCACGGGGATGTCTGAAGGAAAGCAATGGTTAAAGAATTGGCAGTCAGGGCCAAATATCCAGTGGGGGAAAGGGGCTGAGTGCAGGAACTTGAAGGTTTCACCTGGCAGTGACCCAGAGCTCTTTGGCTGCATCGTTCTCACGGTGACTGTCATTGCTCAAGACGTGGTGGGGGTGAGCACATGTCCAAGTTACTCCCATCACCTTCCCTGAGCAGCCTGGATCACACCGGTGCTACCTTGTCCCTTTTCCTGGCCCAAACAGGAGTTATGGTTTTTAACCCCTCTCAGTGCTCCATCCTGCAGCACACTTGCTTGTGCTGCCTGCAGTGTGTTGCTCTCGGTGCTGCCTCTCCCTGTGCTGGTTCCAGCTGTGCTGTCTACTGGATTTTTATGGAGTCAGAGAATGTTTTGGGTTGGAAGGCACCTTACAGACCCTCTCATTCCAAACCCCTGCCATGGGCAAGGACACCTTCCATTAGACCAGGTTACTTAATGCCCCATCCAGCCTGGCCTTGAACACTGACAGGTATTTAAGACATTTTCCCCAAAACCTGCTGTGATTTTTTTTTTAATTTCCATTAAGCACTTTTCCCTAACCTCCTTTTTAGAGGGAGATAGGACCTGCTCCAGGTCCTTTGTGACAATCCCTGGGCCCCCAGTCGATTACGTCAGGACAGAGCCCTATCCAGCCGGTTGCTTTCCTACATGCTGAGCTCATTGTGTTCAAATATCTTGGAATTCCATCAGCAGCAGGCAGGGACTCTGCTGCTGTCAAATACCAGCACGGCCGCATCCCATGTGTACTGGGAGAGTGTTCCTTCCCCTGAAGCGCGTGCTCCAGTTTCCCATTATTATTTCTTTAATGAGACTGATACTTCGTACATCACTCATTTGCTGCTAAAATTAGAGTTATTAGAGCAATAAGTAACAATTACCTTCGGAGCAGGGTGGAGTAGAAGCCCAGTGGGATGCTACACCAAAGGAGGGGGAATCAAACCCGCCTTTTGGGAGCAAATGCCCTCAACCTGCAGCATCTCACTGGAGCAGCTTCGTGGGGACAGCTGGAATAGCTGTCAGGGGTGCCCAGCGTCCTCTGGAGGAAGGATTGCACCCATGGGTGCTGGGAGAGGACATATCTGGCTTGATGTTTGTGGATGATGGGGTTGTGGCTCTGCACGTGCCGCTGAGTTATCTCGGGACATCCTCTGAGCATCCCGTCCCCAAGGAGCGGCTGCTTTCCTCGAAAACCATCTCCATGCTGGAAAAAAAAAAAAAAAAGAAAGAAAAAGGAACATGCCTGGTAATCTAATCATGTAAAGTGCTCCTAAAATCACGTCTGCGCCGCACAGCAGCGTGCCAGAGGTCTCTGGAGGAGCAGTGAGAATTAGGTGCAGAGAGACGGGGCAAAGCAGGGATTTCTGGAGGGGGAGGGCAAGACGTGTCAGGGGACCAGTCTGAGAACCCCTCTGTGACCACAGCCCGGGCCAGCACTGCAGGACACCAGCCCTCACCCCAGGAGGGGCAGCACTCCATCCCCAGTGCACGGATGAGCCCTGGCACGGGTCCCCTCAGCAGCGTGGGATCACGGGAGATGCCCCACGTGCTAAGCAGTGCCCCACATGCTAACAAGGAGCCCAGGAGCCAGCCCTGGCGAGGGACAGTCCCCACGGGCCGTGCCTCAGCGCCAGCCGGGATGTCTGTGCTCATTATGCACGTCCCTTTCATGCCGCCTTCATTATTCGCGTGCTATCCAGTGTCATTAAGATATCAAGTTCATTTAGGTACATCCACATTGGCAGTTTAATTATGTCTGGGTACTACTCTGTATTTTATTCATGGACTATCTGGGGGCGGTTGTCAAACACAAGACCAGGAGATAAAGGTTCGGTGGCTGCAGAATGCTAATGTCCTGCTGGTTCCCTTTTGACAAATACACATGCCAGTTATCACCAAACTGATTATTTCATTCATTAACACCACATACATCAGCTCCCTTCACCCACTATTATTGTATACATTCATCTTTTCATAAACAATTACCTGACAAGGTTGGGAAAGGCAAGTACTGGGGAATTAATGCTGTGCTGGGAAGTTCCTGGCGTGGGTTAGTAACAAGGTGCTGGGGCGGGGGGGGTGTGGGATGCCCTGTTAGTGTGATGGCTTCATTAATCAAATTAGGGACAATAGCGTGTCACATGTGTGCCATGTTTCCCAACAATGCTGAACCCGTCTGCTTTGTGCCGGGGGCTCAGTGGATGGGGCTCCCTGTCCAGTTTGTGGTGGTGGGAGGGGCATGAAATGAAAGCCAGGGGACCCAGTGGGAAGGCTTGGAAAGCAGCCTGACCATGATTTGAGTTTCTATTATTATTATTATTGTTGTTGTTATTATCATGAGGAACAGTTGCACAAAAACAGACTCTTTGTTGATTTTTCTGCCTTTTTTTCCAGCTTGCTCATACTGCTTTCCCCGAGCTGGAACCCTCCACAGTAGGATTAGAAGTGGTGGTAGGAATGATTTAGGACACCGTGAACATGTAATGAGTTGGAGAACAAAACCCCCTCCCGGGTCTTCTTTCTACAGTTTTTAACTGTAAAAGGCTGGTGATGGAGGGGAAAAAAAATTACAGGGAGATGTGAAGAGTAATCAAACTCATGAACTGCAGGGATTCCTGCAGCTTTCTTAGACATAGTGGTGGGATCCACTGGGGAGGACCAGGGATGCTACTCACCCACCTGGAGATCACTCACTGCCTGGACCTGCCAGGAGCAGCATCCTCCAGCACATGCTGTCCAGCATAAACCCCTGTAGAAGGAATCAGACCTGGGGCCACTCTCAGTGACTGCCTTGAACACACAGCTCACGTGGTTTCAGTGTTGGGTTGGTCCCTTATTTATTTCTTTAAATACTTTGTACCCTCAACTGTTTCCACCGGCAATCTCGCTCCCTCCAACACGGAGAAGGAGCAGCTGTGAGAGGCCACCAACACAGCCAGAATCAATTCAGCTTTTCACTCAAGCAGACACTCTCAGAAAGTAATGCTTCAGGGGTCACACTGCTGCACTGCTCCAGCACAGGATTTGCAAACTAAATAAAGGATCCAAGTGATCTCTAAGTGCCCAACTCCCTTAGGCCCCTTTAGAGAAAGCTCCTCTGGAATGACTAAGAAGCTTTCACTGTGTGTTTGCAGAAGCATTAATGCTCCTTGCTATCTCCACGAGTCTCTTTGATCACACTGCAAAGTCTTCATCTCCAGGGGTCCTGTCTGGGCTTTCCAAAGGGGCTTAAGAGAGGAAATCTCACTGCTCCTTGGGAGACCTGGGCTCCCAAAACACAGAATCCTTTCCCAAAGCCCTCCATGGCTCTCCATGTTGCGATGGAGAGATCACAGCATGCCAAGGGTGCCACTGGTGCTGCTCACCCTCCAAGGTGAGTCCCCAGCACAGGGGGATGGCCAGCTGTTGACATGGGCCGTGGTGTCAGCGTGGATTTGAAATCCCTGCTGTTGTAAAGAGTACCAGCATGGGCTTAGCCAGTTCTTCCTGCATTTTCTTGTGTGTTCCCAAGGGAGCACGATGACAGAGGGAACACACTCAGGCTGGGTTTTCTCCTCTTTGGGGATGCTGAGAAATGAAGGGCGAAGGAGGGTTGATCTTGCTAAGCAGGGCAGCCCTGGAAAAGGAGAGGCTGGGGGTCATCTTCAGGAGCTGATCTGAAACCCCAGCCCATGCCAGTGCAGTGCTGAGTGAGGCAGAGGAATGTTTATTGACCCAGATCCAAATGACTCAAATTGACTCATGAAGCTGAGGTCACTAATCGGGTTTTTTTTCATCCATTCATATTCTGGAGAGGACTTTTTTCCCTCTTCTTCTTTTTTTTTTTTCCCATTATTGAGCTGTATTCACTCCTAACAACCTTGATGTCATGCTGATATCCAAGCCAGAGCCTCCACATCCCCCCCAGCCTCCCCCTGTGCAGCATGGTGAAGGTGAGCGTGGTACAAACCTACAGCCCAGCCAGACCTGTATCATTTACTCATGAAATTTAGATCTGCTATCAACTAAAACTTCCTGAAATATGTCAGATGACTCCGATGCCAGGTTAGACAGTGATGCATTCCCTGGAACTGCTGAGCACAGGAAAGAGCTCTTGATGCACGACCTTGTGAGCAGTGGCTGAACTCCCTGCACAGACTGCGGGGCCGGAGGGACCTGTGCTCTGTGCAGCTCCTCCAGCAACAGCCCTTGCCTTGCCCACAACTTGCAAATTAGGCCAGGAAGAATCTTTTTAAGCTTTCTATTTTCTGGAGACTTTTGCCCTCTTTGCACTTGACTGCTTTTCTCCAGGAATGAAAGTGGGGAGCCCTTTCCCAGCCATTAAAGTTTCATTTAGCAAAAGGACAAAGAATTGGCACGGGAAGGATGAAGAATCACTGCAAGGGTAAACTTGTGTGACTCTATATATTTTAGATCATAGCCTGAGGTCAGGCTCCCTTTTTTGTAATACAGATGGAGGATTTTTTGGCCTTGCAGCAGGAGGAAATGTGTAGTGATATATAAAGAAGGCACTTCTCAGCATAATTTAAGGCACAACCTCTGTTCTCAACAGTGAGGTCCTTTGAGGTGTCTGGGTCTTTCATAAACCTCTCTGCTGATGTGCACACACACACACCACACACACCCCATCTCCAGCAGTATATTTCACAGTAATTTCCTAAACTTTATAATAGTCTCTGTTTAACTGTTAGGACACCATAACCATGTCCCAGGGGATGGATCCTCCATGTTCCCAACAAACCCCAGCAGCTGGTCCATTAACCTGCAGGGTCACAAGGATGTCCAGAACTCTTTGAGCGTGGCCATGCAGCCCATGTGGCCCCAGCCTGCTGCATCCACTGCCCATTTCCAATATTATTTCCCTACCTCCAACTTCAGCTGCTTTAATTTAGCTGCTTTAGTCCCTGCACTCACTAGGTCCTGATTTTTGGTCTCTGAGACCTGGTGGGATTTCTCCTTCTCCAGAGGGAAGGAGGATGGAAGAACAGTGTTTTTTCCCAGACCACCTCCATTTAGTGGTTTTTCCATGCCCTTCTAATCTCTGGCCAACATTTTGTCCCCCTTCACATTGCCTGCAGCTTCTCACCCACCACCCCTCTCTCCAGCTCCAGGTCCCATCCCAGCTCCTCTCCCATCCTTTTCCTCTTCTTCCATGGGCAGAACACGTGCACTGTGCTGAGTGCATGGCTGAAGGTGCTCCTCTGCTTGTGCCTAAGAAAAATGAGGCAGACATGGAAAACAAGCAAATCACATTATATGTAGCAGGCAATAATGTAGCTCCCAGGGGACAGAGATAATATACTGAGAGACAAAGGAACAATAGACTTTGCTGGCCTGAGTGCTCACTTGATTGTGGCTTTTCTGGAATTATTCCTGGCTTCCTCTGTGTGAGTGGTGAATGGAACCTCAGAGCTGATATGGGATCAGGATGCTTTCAGGAGCTGTGCTGGGGATGTGCCTCATTCCATACAGGAGCCCTTGGCCTACACACTGTTCTCAGGGGTGGTGCTTGGTCCACACAGGAACCCCCAGCACCAGGGACGGGGATTATTTTCAAGCTGGATGTGATTTTTGTGGCTGTGAAGACACTTTCAGAGGGACTTTGTCCAGAGAATTGTATTGATTTGGGATCCCATTTCACGGTGGGGCAGGTGTGCCATTAGCAGTGGGAGGAAACCACTGGAGATTCCTGAGTTTGGGATGCAGAAAGAGGCATCGGGATGAAGGCACTGGCATCAACCACATGGTTCCCTTCCCTTCCCTTCCCTTCCCTTCCCTTCCCTTCCCTTCCCTTCCCTTCCCTTCCCTTCCCTTCCCTTCCCTTCCCTTCCCTTCTTTTTTCCTTTTCACCTTTTTCTTATTCTTTCCTTCTGTCTCCTCTTTCTTTCTCTCTTCTGCTTTTTCTGTCTGTCTGTCTTGTCTTTCCACCTTTCTGAGACCTCAGCAAATTCCAGGAAGGCATCAGTTGCCTTTAACACCCAAAGGAAAAATCGAAGGGAAGGGTTCAATTACTCGCATGAAAAATGAGTTTCCTAACCGAGGTCTATCCATTTGCTAGTTGTGCTTGGTTTAAAACTGAATTATAGAGACTGCACATTTTTCTGGAGACCGATGCATTAATTTTTCTCAAAACAGACAAGAGAGAAGCAGAGGGAAAATAAGATAATAAGAGTTTCCACAGTGATTTATATGCCTTTGTGAAAAATAATGGGGGCAGACGACAGCGCGCTCCGGCAGCCGGGCGGGGGGGAAGGGGCAGGGGGGTGGCAGGGACGACTGCAAGGAAAACTGCCAGAAGTCCAAGTATGATTGTTGGTTTTAGATGATATAAGATCACTTCATGTCTCTGACTGGCTTGAAAAATCTCCCTTTCTCTCTCTCTCTCTCTGTACACACATAAAATACATACCATATGATGCACTTAAAATCAGCACAGGCTGCAGTGTTTATACAGGAAAGGATTGTATTTCTGGCCGACCTCTCCCCAGCCCTCCTTCTTCTGCCGAAGGATAAACTGGGACCTTTAGAAAACAAAGTGGTGGCTGCAATTTTTAACAGATTTGCTCTTGCTTATATTGACACAGGGCAGGCGAGCCCTTCCCCTGGGCCTGTGGGCAGAAACCAGGGGGGGCCGAGTTTATTTATTTTTTTTTTTATCTGTTCACTTTGGTTTGATTTATATGCTAAAAGAGATATTTTTATTATAGTGCATAGTAAATTAGGTTTCTTTATTGCTCATGAGAGCCGTTTTCCAAAATTGGACTATTTATATAGTACACTGATTGCAATGTATTTCCGATCTTGATGTCTGACTGGAGGGAATAAAAAACCTACACTAAATTGTGGGGTTTTAAAAAAAAAAAAAAACCTGCAACCTTTTTTGAAATGAGATGAAATGGGTAACTTTTTCTCGAGATGACGATGTGGCACTCGGCAGCTCCCAGGAAATCATGTTGGTTCAGCAGCTAAAGGCCTCTGGTGGGAACTGGAGGCTCTGGAAGGTTTTGAGGCGGTTTTTGAGGTTTGCCCATTGTCGTAATCCACGGGAAACGCATCCAGGAGGCCAAAGGCCACCGGAGCTGTAGTACCTACACTGATGTTTCTCTCCAATTATTTATAGGAATGATTCAGTGGATTTATTCCCTGTTGGTTTCCCAGCAGAAAATCCTGCGGCGCTCGGGCGGATGTGAGAGCGCGGGGAGGCTGGAAGTGATGCTTTAAAGCAGAACCCAAATCTGTTGCAGGGCAGATGGTTAATTGTGTGGTTCAATTTATTTGCCTAATGCAAATCATGTCCCGTTTGCCCGTGGTGCCGGGGGAACACGATTCCTGTTTGCCTCGCTGAAAGCCGAGACTTCACGGAATCTTCTGCAGCTCCCACGCGAAGCTCCTCTTTGTGGTCCCAGCAGAGGGTCACTCAGGGTCACAGCCTCTCCAGGGATGGCACAGAGAGAGGCTGGGATGGGGATAAGCTGCCAACACCACGTTGGTTTGCAGGATTCAGCTTCCCACCTTCATGTCTCCAGGCCTAAGAAAGTGCTGCAGGGTGTGGCAGCATCCCCTTCTTCCATCCCCAAACCAGGCACTGGGGAGGGTCCGTGGGGCTGGACCCCCAATCCCCTCCAGCCTTGCACCAGGAGGGTGTTTCTTGGGGATTTCCCAACTTCCCAAATGGGCCTAATTGAAGCCTAAAGAGATTTCTCACAGATTCATGTCTTTTCAAAGGAGAAATTTGCATATTAATAAGAAGCTGTTCAGACTGATTGGCTTAATGTGTTTGGGGTAAGTATAATTAAATGTCAAGGGAAATATATCATGAAGTAATGAAGCTGGAGTAATTTATCAAAAAATAAGAGGGAGACACTTCCAATAACAAACAGTTCTTTAACCTTCCTCTTTAAGATGATTTGCTTAGTCAGGGCTGAAATGTGTGGTCTTGGAGATCCTCGAGTGAGAGGCACATGAGATGGTTATTGGTTTGGGGGTGGAGGTTTTTCCATGTTCTCTCCAGTACAAACCCCTCTGCCCTGGGATGCCAAGGCTGAGCCCATCAGGAGGGTTCACCTGGGTCCAGGTGGAGGAAGGTGCAGTTCTGGTTCCTCCAAAATCACCAGTAGCACCTGGGAGGATGTTTGGGGGGATTTACCTATGTAAAACTCCAGGAGTGCCCTTTGGGAGGAACAATAAGGTTGAGGTTTAATTATATCAGATGCTGGGTCACTTGGACCTCATGTCCTGCCCCACACAGCAGTGACTGACCCTGTGCATGGTGGGAATGCAATTGGGAGCTCCTGGTTTGCACTTGTGAGGGAGAAGGGCAGGATGCAGGGATGGAAAAGGATCATGACCATTGTTTCAGCTGGAAAATCCTCCTTTGGCATAATATGGCATAAAGGGGAGTCAGCAGGTTGTAGAATAACCACAGAATCAGAGAATCACAGAATGGTTTGGGAGGAACCTTAAAGCTCATCTCATTCCAACCCCCTGCCATGGGCAGGGACACCTTCCACCAGCCCAGGTTGCTCCAAGCTCCTGTCCAACCTAGCCTTGGACACTTCCAGGATGGAGCAACCACAGCTTCTCTGGGCAACCTGTGCTAGCGCCCCACCATCCTCACAGCCAAGAATTTCTTCCCAATATCCCATCTAACCCTGCCCTTCATCAGTGGGAAGCCATTCCCCCTTGTCCTGTCACTCCAGGCTATTGTCCAAAGTCCCTCTCCTGCTCTCTTGGATCACTGCAAGGGGCTCTCAGGTCTCCCCAGAGCTTCCTCCTCTCCAGGTGAACACCCCCATCTCTCCCAGCCTGTCTCCAGAGGAGAGGGGCTCCAGCCCTTTGTGGTCTCCTCTGGACTCCCTCCATCAGCTCCACATCCTTGTTATGCTGGGAGACCCAGACTTTGCCTCAGCAGTCCAGGTGGGATCTCACCAGAGCAGAGGGGCAGAATTGCCTCTCTCACCCCACGCTGTGGGAATGCAGCCCAGGATATGGATGGTTTTCTGGGCTGCAGACTCACATTGCTGAGTCATGTCCAGCCTCTCATCCCCCAGTAATAGAGGCATCTGTGGAAGACAGCAGGAGTGTCTGTTTTCATTAAGAGGGACCACAGTCACAATAAAGCAGTGCCCAAAAGCCAACAGAACCAACCACCAGAAGCCTGAATTTACCCAAGCAAATCCAGCTGGGAAATGAAGAATCACTTTTCATTTGGGAACCACGTTGGAAATATGATGAAATCACTGTGGGCCTGATTTGCTCCCCTGTGAGAATCAGCTGGTGCTGCAGGGACTTTGGCAAACAACTTGTGCCTTACACATGGAGCTCCAGCCACTGCTGGGTTAAGCTGTCACGTGGTGCTGGGGAGGCTGGATGAGTGCAGGTCCAGGTCTGATGGGGACAGACAGAGTTTGTGCTCCCCAGTGCATGGCATACCCCAAACCACTCCCCAGAGCTGCTGGGAATGCCATGAGAGGAGCTCTCAGGGTGGATTAAAGAGCAGGGTGATGGGGAATCACTGCAGGGCAGTGGCAGAGATGGCTGATGAGCCCATTCCCAACCCAACAGAGAGAACTCCTTTAGAAGCTGCCCAGTGGTGTCTCCATTCCCATATAAAGGATGGAGACTTGGTAAAAGGGGGCTGTGGCTGAGGGCTCCAGAGCTCTTCATCTGCTCCTGGTAGGCAAAGGGCTGGGATTTACCAGCAGTTAGCCTCTGGAGAGAAAACAACTACAAAACTCCCCTTTTCCAAAGCCCAGCTGGTCAGCTTGGAGGAAGTGGTGGTGGTGCCACCCCAGATTGCCTCATCTCCAGTGAGTTCCTTGTTCCAGCAGAGAAAATCAATGGCCTGCACAGCTAATGGCATCTGGGGGGTTCTGCTTGTCGATAGCACTTAGGCACTGGTGGTCTCCAGGAGATGCCCAGATGTGTTTCCCAGCACTGAGGATTTTTGGGAGCCTCTCACTATGTTTCCCTCTCTCAGATGTGTCCTGAGATGCTGGGACAGCAGGATCACCTCTCAGCACAAGGACACACCTGCCCGAGCCCGGGGCTTCCCGCTTACCTGCTGCCCTCAGAGCTTGAGCTCTGCCCATCAATAATTAATCAGAGCAATTAGGCAGAGGGTTTGTGTGCTGTAATGAGCTCTGATCAGTGCAATCTCCCTTCCCGGGGGGGGCAGCGAGGCAGGAGCTGAGCGCTGAAAGCACAGTGGGGGCACAGGGCTGCTGAGCAGAGCCCCCTGTGCAGCCCCTCTTTGCGTGCAAACCCTCCCCTGCCCTTCCCAGCCCTCCTGCTCCCATCGCTCCGGGGTCACGGGAGCCAACGTGAAGTCACACGCGTGGCTGGTCCCACGGGGGTCTCCTGGGGGCAGACGAGCCCCTTATCTTGGGGACGCTGCCACTTCCTGCTCGGCTGCCCTGCCCTTGGCCCAGGATTGTTCCTGCTCTTCCTGACCGAGGTCACAGCCCGAGATCCAGGAAGGCTCTCCACCTCTGGAGTTATCAGGGACGCTCCGTGCAAACAAGCTGTTTTCTCCGCGGCGCTCCTTTGATGGGTTTCCCAGCTCCTTCGGAAGGGGAAAGGCTTCCTGGCTGTGACCTGGGGATGGGGTGACTCTGGATGTTACCCCCATAAATGCTGCACTGGGAGCTGAGTGTCCCAGAGATTCCTGGCGTGTTTTGTTCTTGACTGCTGAGGTGGTTAAACCCACTGTTGGAGTGAGTGGAGCTGCCCACCGTGCTCGGTGTGCAACGGGGAGGACTAAGGACCCCCCAGAGCCTGGCTCAGCCCCTGTGATGGGCACAGCATGGGTGCCTGGATGGGCACAGCTGCCTGCCCTGTCCCTCTGTCACCCCTGCCCTGCTGGGCGGGCTGGATTTGGGGCTGGCACCGCTGACCATGGGGGTTTGGATGGGGACAGGGAAAACACCTGGGGGGCCCTGTGGGCTGCAGTTTAGGCAGAGGTTTGCACCTGTGTCAGGCTGTCAGCCAGCCCTAGACTTCAGAGGGATCTTAACTGGAAGGAGTGGAGGCAGGGACGGGAAGGCAGCTCTGCTGATAAGATGCTGCTTGACAGATACAGCGTGGAAACAGCTGCTGCTGGCTGCAGATGTAATGAGATACCTAAACACCAGGCCTTGCTCAAATAAACTCCAGCATCCGCCGTGAGGACGAGCCGGGGAGCTCCTGAGGCTGCTCCTGTGTGCCAGCAGCAAGCACAGGGAGGGCACATCTGGGGGCTGGGGGCAGGAGAGGCCCTGCCTCTTCCAGGGTGCTGTCTTTGGGAAGGTGCTGTATGAGTGGTGTGCCACGTTTGTCCCCAGCAGTGATGGCTGTGCCCAGGGCTGTGCCTGCAGCACCCAGCAGTGACTGTCCCTGCAGCCTGGGCTCTGGTACAGGGGGTGATGCCCACACTCGGCTCTGCCACCAGGTCTGGTTTTTGGGCTACTTTCTCGAGTTCCTAAAAGTGGTGATACTCCCTGTGCGCTCTGAGAACTGCCCTTTTCATCCCAGCACAGCCCAGTCCAACAAGGGCCAGTACTCATAGAATCCCAAAAGGGTTTGGGGTCAGAAGGGACCTTAAAGCTGGCCTTGAACCAGGGATGGGGCAGCCACAGCTTCTCTGGGCAACCTTTGCCAGGGCCTCACCACCCTCACAAGCAAGACTTTCTTCCTAATAATCACTCCAAACCTACTCTCTTCACACTTCATGTTTGCTTTAATTTTTTTAAGCCCTCTGGAATATTGGGCATGATAAAAACCCTGTGTTCTAGGGGCACATCCTGGGGAAGCAAATAACCCAGGGTCATTCCCTGCATGTGGAAATGAAGGAGTTCTCCTGGACACCTTTCCAACTACAGCCAAGGGAATAAGACCACGTTTATCCTAGCAGGTGATGAGCTCAACCTGCACAGTTTGCACTGTTTCTGTGGGGGCAGAAGGGCAGAGCCAGAGGAAATCTCAAGGCCCTTGACTCTACTGCAGTTGTTTTGTGAGGGTGCAGTGTCCTCCAGGAAATGATGGCTGTGTTGTACCGAGATTTCCCTGAGTATTATCTTTACCCAGATAAAAGGATGGGTAGGGGTAGGAGAGACCCACGGTCTCCACTGTCCTCTCCCAGGACTATTCCTGCCTCTTATTTTGCTCCAAGCTCAGCCTAATCCATCCTCATTAAAAGCAATGGCAATGGTGTCCTTTTGCTATTTCAGTGCCAGTTGGTTTTGATTTTACATCCAGCAACACCAGTGATTTTCTTTTTTCCTTGCAGACCTCTCTGATCCTTTGCCCCTTTCCTTTCAGCTGCCTCAGTCCCACAGCTTTTCTTGGAGGGTTGCTTTTTTTTTTTTTCATTTTTCTCCATTTCCTGAAATGCTTCTTTCCATGTATTGATTTCACCTGAGATCTGAAGGAAGGCAGAGCAGGAGGCTCAGCTAACTCCGATGTACCCTCACAGCTCATCAAAGCAAATTTAGAGCCTTGCTAGAGCTGCCAGGGCAGCACAGCCCCTGGGCTGAGCCACTGGTCTCATGGGAGGGAGGAATTCATCTCTTTAGGCAGTGTTTTTCTAATTTATATATACATACCCGCTCCTGGTTACATCAAGTTATCACTCTTGCCAGAGCATCTTTCTTTTCAATCATCTCCTGTACATGCTGTAATGGTACTTCTGGGAGTGTGGGCTGGAGGGGGAGGGAAGGGAAGCGCCTGTGAGAGCAACTTCGGGGTTTTTTATAAATTTCTGTTGCAGAGTCACTACTTAAAAATGATTTGAAAGAAAAAGAGAAATGCTGGGGGGAGGAGAAGACAACCTGCTGGTGGCTGCAGTGGCCCAGGGAAGGATGCACAGCACGCCGGGGGCGTGAGGCTGCACCAAGCCACAGTGCTGGCTGTGCCTCAGTTTCCCCATCCCCCTTGTTCTTCATGCTGGAGAGTGCTCTGTATTTCCCCCAGGACTGTCAGCTGTGTCACCTGCCCATCACCCTGGTGTCCTGCTCCTTCCTGGGGACAGAAATTCTGGCAGTGTTTCTATAGAGAAGTGAGACGTGAAATAAACCCCCTCCGACAGCCGATTTTACCTCTCTGCTCTGCTTCCCTAGCTCTGTCCAGTCCTCCCTGTGAGCATGTGTTGCATTTCTGGGAGCAGATTTGGCCCTTCCTTGCCAGGAAGGCTCTTCTATGGGATCCAAGGTCCCACAGCTGATTGCAGAGCTGTCGGGTTCTTTCAGAAAGAGCAACAGTTCTTTGATATGGTTTTTCCTGTGATGACCTCTTCAGTGGCACTTCCCTAAAAACAGCACTTGCCACCAAGAGAGACTTCCTTTCCCACTGTTGCTACAGGCTAGGGAGCTCCAAATCCCAACTGAACCCTGGACTTTGCCTTGGGAGCAAAACCAAACTGCAGCAAACCAGCTGAGCAGGGAAAAACTAACAGGGGGCAGATTTTTCCTTTGCAGTTTGCCCTAAGTTTGTTATCCCATTCATTGACAACTACTCAAGGAGGCTCCTGAGATGTTCTAATACCTGCCCAGGGGTTTTCCTTCCCCACCATTTCTTTGTGTGTATCCCACTGCTTGGACCAGTAGCTCAGGCTACTGGCAAAGATGGGAAAAGCACCTGAAGCAAGGTGACCCAGGCCAGGCTGGCCAGGGAAGGTGTCTTGGGGTGCAGGGTAGGGGTCAGCAGTGTCCTCTTTCTTCTGCCGTGTCTCATAAGCCCAAAGCACCTCCCAGGCTGTGTAATGGGAAGATCCTGATAGCCCAAGTCACCAGCACCTTTGGGAAAGCCCAGGGCTGTGTAAACAGACTCTGTGGAGCTCTGGCTTTGTGTTTCTGCTTCATTCCCATCCTTTATCCTGTGGACAGTTCCTGTCCCGTGTGCCCTTTCGGGGTTGAGGCCAGAGCAGCAGGAACATGGCCAAAGATAAGGGTGAATATCAGTGTGGGGAGAAGGGACTCGGCCACAGCAGCTCCTGCTTTGCTCCTGCTGCTGCTTCAGGCAGGTGGGGAGAGCACTCAGGTGGCCCAGCAGCATTGGTGGAGGGGTCCAGGGACACAGGCATTGTCCCTGAGCTGCCACTGGCAGGCACATGCCCAGGCTGTGGAGTTTTCTGCATCTCAGGGCTCGGTGGTGGTGGGTTTGCACTTCAGGCTGTACCTGTGCTGTGTTTGCTTGCAGACCCCTCTGCTCACCTTCCTGCACCCAGTGACCTGTCACTGTCCCAGGGACAGCAGAGCCTGTCAGGGGGAGCGTGTGCCACCCCCAGCTTGCTGGGGCTGGGGCAGGATATCAGCATTTGATGATATTTCTCGCTCACTGCTCATTCCTCCTGAACTGTTCCCTGCTCTGGCACTGCAGCTGTGCTGCTGCAGGATGCAAACCCCAGTGCTGGTCCAGACCCATTCCCTGCATCCTCCTCCTCCCCAGGGACATTGTTATTGCCATTTCAGGCAGAGCACAGACTCAGTTCTCTGCTGCAGCTGAGCTCAAGGCTGGTGGGTGCAAGACCCTTCCATGCCAGCACAGGGCAGGGAGATGACACCATCATTGGCATCAGGCTTGGCACACCTCCTTCTGGATGATCCTTTCAGTCCACCCAGCCTGGATACCCAGGCTCTGGCAGGCTGATTATTTTTAAGAAGTCATACAAGCACTGCCAGGAAGAAGGAACTCACCTTCTGGGGTTAAGAGGAGATGAATCCTGCCCTCAGCACATGGTCAAGGGCAGGTTTTACTGGAGCCCAGAGAGCCCATGGGGCTGACCTGTAATCACAGCAGCTTTATTTATTGCTCTGGGTTGCAGTGGCATCAGGTCTGGTGAGGAGCTGCCCTTATCTACTGACGTCAGCCTCCCTTGGAGAGAGGGCTGGACTAGATTTATGTGGGAAAGGTTTGCAGCGAGTCCATCCACAGCTGCTCTTCGTGCCTTGCCTGCTGCCAAGGAGCCCAGGAGGTCCTGAGCAGGACAGGGCTCGGTCCAGCTGGGAGCAAAGCAGCAGATGGACTTCAAACAGCAAACTCACGTCGGGTTTTCTGAATCCAGTGACCAAAAGCTGCTCCGACCTCTGTGGGAAACAGCAGCCCAGGGCTGCTCCTCCTACATGGAACAGGCTGTTCCCTCCCAGAAATCCCATTTCTGGAACAACCAGTGCTTGTTTTCTTGCCAGTCACCAGCTTTTCCTGCTGCTTGGAGTTGGTGGGACAGCAGCACAGGTCAGCTGAGGGCAAACCAGCTGTTCTGACCCATTTCCCAGCCCCTGATGGAGCCGAGGTGTGTTCCCAGCACGAGCTGGTGGCAAACACCACCAACACCCATCATTGCTTCTGCTCCTCCAAGCTAAATTGCCAGAAACACAACCCTTGGGTGCTCAGCCTTGTGAGGAGGGAGGTTTTTGGACATGATTTCTTCCCTGGAGTTGTGCTCTTGATAAGAACAGAGACTCGAGATCAGAGGGTGTCTCTGTGGACTCTGATCTCTGGGGCAGGGGTTGAGCCAACACCCTGGGAAACTTAGAGTCCAGCTTTTGAAGGGCTGCATTGTAGAGTCCACAAAGAGCTACAAAAGCCATAATAAACATGACACCAAAGGTCAGCTCCCACACCTGCAGGGCCTGAGGGTTGGGAACCATTTACTGGGATGCCCCAGTGGGGCCTGTGTTGAGGACTGGCAAACCAAGTGCATCAGGAGATCCCTGAGCAGCCCCACGTGCATCACTTGGACCTGTCACCCTAATCCTGGCGCTCAGCCCTTGCTCAGCACCACCCCATCCTGATCCTCTGGGGCTGCTGACCCTACAGCTGTGCCTGTCTTGCTCTGGCCAGGGGCTGGAGGCTTTGCTGCATCAGCTCCCAGGGAAGACAAATCCAAGCTGTTTCATGACCAGAGTGAAGTCCTGCAAAGCTCATTGGGGTGAGGAAGGGGTCACAACCCCCCTCATGAGCTACCTCCAGGGTCTTTGGCCAGACACAGGATGAGCCGTCTTGGACCTTGGACACTGGTGTTGGGAAGAAAGTGTGGACCTGGGGAAGGCCAGATATGAATATACATGCCTGGCTGAAATGCTGTCTTTGAGGAAAGTCTTCCTCCCCTATTAAGTAATTAAATAAAGCTCCGGGCTCTACTAAAATTAAAATAACAGAATCCATTTATTCTGGCAGGGCTCGCTGGTGGCTGCTCTTGCCAGAAACATTTTTGTGGTTCTTGTCTTTTCAAGTGGCTCTTTTGCAATAAAACCCAGATGCCATTAGTCCAAGGAGGCCTCCAGGCAACTGTTTATGTCCATGAAAGATGCCCTTTGTAATTAATTAATCTCCCCAACGCTGTGGTAGCACATTCCCGGGGCTCCCGGGGTGTCCTGGCCCGGCAGTGGAGGTGTGTGTTCATTCCTGGGCACTGAGGGACACTTTGTGTTGCAGCCTTGCCGTGGAAGGGGTTTAATCTGCTCCTTGGGAAGGCACAGCTGAGATTTCAACACTTACCAGAACACAAACAGAAGTCAGTGCCATCCTGCTGCCCTTGTCCTGCTGCTGCTCTTGCTCAAGAGCAACTCTGAGCTGCAGGAGGCTCTTACAGGGGCAGGGACAGTGGGGACTGAGCTGGCAGGCAGTGGGGAAGGGGGTATGACCTGGTTCCTTCACCCTTCCAAGGGTTCAGGTGCTTGCAGATGACTCAGTCATTGCAGGGCAACACGACCACATCAGAGAAATGGGAGTTTGATGCACATGGGGGAGAAAGGTGATTCATAGAATGATTCATGGAATGGTTTGAGTCAGAAAGGACCTTACAGATCATCTTGTTTCAACCCCCTGCCATGGGCAGGGACACCTTCCACTATCCCAGGTTGCTCCAAGCCCTGTCCAACCTGACCTTGAACCAGGGATGAGGCATCCACAGCTTCTCTGGGCAACCTGTTCCAGGGCCTCACCACCCTCACAGGGAAGAGTTCCTTCCTAATATCCAATCTAAACCTGCCCTCTTTCACTTTAAAGCCATCACCCCTTGTCCTATCACTCCATGCCCTTGTCAAAAGTGAGGCTGCCCTGAGCAAAACCCCATCCAACCAGCTGCACCAGGCCAGAGCAAAGAGACTTCCAGCCCAGTGCCTCCTTCCAGATGGTGGCTGGTATCAGGTATCCACAGACAAGTGTATGAAGGCTGGGGATTGGAGATCTCCTCCTGTTACCTCCTCCCAGTTGAGGGCAGTCAGGACTGGGGGCTCTCCCCATGGCTCAAGTGGCTCTGGGACTCCCACATTTCACTGCCACCACTTCATCTCAGCCACCATAAATTTGGCCAGTCTGTTTCTGAACCAGTTATGCTTTTGGCCTTCTCAGCATCAACTGATGGCAAATTCCACCGCAGAATTATGTGTCTGCTTGGCAAAGGCCATCTTTAGTTCAGCAGTGATTCCCTTTATGTCTTCACAGCCTTCAGGCCGTGCGAGGGCTCTCTCATACCTCTCAGCTCATTTATTCTCCATTCTGAGTGCCCCAAATTCTTGGGGTTTCCCCTAAAGAGAAACCCTCAGCAAAGATTTGGCTTCTCTAGGACCATGCCTTTGCTCAGCCTCTGTGTAATATGGTTGCGAAGGGAATTGCTTTAGGGTAGGGTCATTCCTTGCTCTCTCATTTGTAACATAACAGCCTGGGGTTTGGTTGTTATTGGTGTTTTTAGCCATTGTTGGCTTTTTATTGTTGCTTTTTTGATAGATGAGTTTAATTTTGCTGGCATATTGCACAGGTTTGCAAAGCAGATGTTGTTGCTGCTGCAGGACGGTGGCAGTAAAGCAGGGACGGAGCAGTTCATCACTGAGCGCGGGTGTCACGGCCTCAGAGGGGTCAAAGCTGAGGGCTCAGGGCTTGGGGGGCTGCAGTTGCCATGAGAACTGCTGGTGGCACGGCAGTGAACCTCACTGGTGCAGCAACCAGCTCCCATCCATCTCCCATTCCCCCTGGGAAGGACGGGACCGTCGGAATGTCAGCTGGGGAGAGGGAAGCGCTGCTGAGAGGCTGGAAGGCAGGATGGGTTCGTGTAACCAAGTGATGGTGGTGTGAATCACTGGTGTTTTGTAGATGCTGGCCCCTGTCTGGGGGTGATACACAGGGTGATGTGTGTGAGGGGATGGGATGTGGTGTGGCAGGCAAGGAGGAGCAAGGAGAGGAGCTGGGAGTGCCCAGGAGGAGCAGTCGGATGCTCATATGGCTCCTGCACCTTCCTGGCTTGCCTTGTTTATCCTCAGGTTATCCTACCACCAAATCCCGTGGTCCTTTAGCAAACCACACCCATTCCTGGGCCAGGAGGGCTCTGAACTCTCATGGAGATGCTGGAACAGGATGAACCCTGGCCTGAGCCCCAGGGCCCTTCCACTCCATCTAGGACAGCTTCCCGAAGCAACCTGTGTGTAGGATGTCTTTAGCTGAAAGAAGGAAATTGCTGAGGTCAGGGAGCTGCTGTTGCACATTTTTATGTGGCATCAACTTGCTTCCACCTTGAAAATACCAAAAGATAAAGTCTTGCATCCGGGCCCCTGAAAATCCCTCTGTCCGGCAGGAAGGGAGTGTTGTTACTCCAGGAATTCACTGTTATTCCAGGGAATTTAAGCCACTGTGCAGAAAACCCCAGTGTGGGCAGGGAGGAATTTAAAGGGATAGGGCATTAGGATCGTGAAGGTGTGCTGTGTTCTTACAGAGCCATTGCAAGGAGGGAGGTGGGATCCCATCAAGAGGGGAGGCTTTGAAGAGGCCAAATGAGTTCAGGTCTAATTCCAGGTAAATAGGCAGGTAAAGGAAGTGGGAAATCAGCAGTGAGCTCAGATCTTTGCAGAATCTCAGAGTATTATGGGCCTCCTGAAGAGGAAAGAGCTGGGCTGGAGTTGTGAGGTTCAGGACCATCCTGCCCCTGATACCTGGGATGTGCCCACAGCACTGCCCAGAGCCAGCTCCCCCACCCCACCCAGGGAGTTCTGGCACTAACGTGCCCCTCTCTCCCCTTATCCCAGGGACCTGATGCCCAGGACGCTGGAGGGGCAGATCACCATGGAGAAGACCCCCAGCTACTTCGTCACCAAGGAGGCCCCAGCCCGCATCTCCTCCATGTCCAAGGGCACGAAGCTCATCGTGGTGGTGCGGGACCCCGTGACCAGAGCCATCTCGGACTACACCCAGACGCTCTCCAAGAAGCCCGACATCCCCACCTTTGAGAGCCTGACCTTCAAAAACAGGACTACGGGCCTGATCGACACCTCGTGGAGCGCCATCCAGATTGGCATCTACGCCAAGCACCTGGAGAACTGGCTCCTCTACTTCCCCATCGGGCAGATCCTCTTCGTCAGCGGGGAGAGGCTGATCAGCGACCCCGCGGGGGAGCTGGGCAGGGTCCAGGACTTTCTGGGCCTCAAGAGGATCATCACCGACAAACACTTCTACTTCAACAAAACCAAGGGCTTCCCGTGCCTGAAGAAGGCGGAAGGCAGCAGCAAACCCCACTGCCTGGGGAAGACCAAAGGCAGGACCCACCCCGACATCGACCAGGAGGTGGTGCAGAGGCTGCGGGACTTCTACCGGCCCTTCAACATGAAGTTCTACCAGATGACGGGGCAGGACTTTGGCTGGGACTGAGGCTGAGGAAAAAAAAAAAATAATTTAAGAAAAGGAAAATATAATATAATATATATTTTTTTTACGTATCAGTAGAGAGGGGGGGAATACAGAAAAAAAAATAATAGTCGTGCTGAAACATGATTTGCTCTGATTTATTCTTTTCTTTCAATGCTGCTTTGTTTTCTTGCTTCTCTCAGAGAAGAGGTGATGTGTCCACCCACAAAAAGGAGGTTGTGAAGAGCAACCTGGTGCTGTCCATCACCTGCAGCTTGGCTGCTTCCCTCAGTGGGTCCAGGGTTTAGCACTGCCCCTGTAAAAGAAATGCAGGTGTAAAGTTTTTAGAAGTGACGGGGTCCTTGGGGGAGCTCAGAGTCTTCCTGAAAGGTCATCCAGATTTTGGCTTGCAATTGCCATTTTAAGCCGACCTCACCACTTCTGACAATAAAACAAAGGAGGCTTAATACCTAATTTGGCTTTCCAAACCTTACCTTAGGGGATTTTTTATTGCATGAAACATTTGGTCAATTTTTCTTCATTTATCCAATTTTTTGTTTTACTTTTAACCCCCCTAAATCAAGCTCTTTTCATCAACCAAACTTCTTTTTCCTCTTATGGAAGCCAAAACCAATAATCCTTTGTTTTGTTTTCAGACAAAATAATTTTGGTGGCCAAAAGTGAAAGGAAACAAATGATTCTTTTGACTCTGTGATGAAAATTGCCAGGTAGTCAAAAGGCCTCATTCACAGGAGCTGGCTCTAAACCAGAGTTCCCTTTTGCATCCCTTTTGCTACACTGACAGCAGAATCCTTTTCCAAGGGGGGCCCCTCTGAAGGGATTTTGGGGATGGGAAGGGAAGGTCCACACTAAGGTGATGTTCATGGCACACAAGTCTTGAAGGTGATGGGGGACCCACCATCCCACCACACGTATGTAGGAAACTTCTCTGTGTCTGGCAGATCCAATTCAATCCCTAATGATGAATATTTTAAGTTGTGCCAGTCTTAAATACAGTAGAGGAAGGGTTGGTTGGGAAAAAGTCAACAAAATGCATGTCCAGAAAGGGGAATGAGAAGATAATAGTTCTTCCCTAATTGAGAACTGAGTGGGAAGCAGGAACAAGAACATTGGTTGTGAAGGGCTTTAAAAATTGTCAGGCAAAACCAATCTCCTTTATTATCTTTTTCTGGCTGGTGGAAATGTCTCAGTGATAGAAATTTATTAGTGAAGCAGGATCTTGTGTTACCATGGGCTCATCTATCTGCTGGTTCTTGATCTTCAGCATTTTCTGGACTAAAGGAGCACCCAATTGTTGCTTTGTGCTGCATAAACACAACAGGAGGGTGAGTCCAGCCTTCAAAAGACCCTGATGAGGTAAAACAAAGTCAGGGATTGTCTGGGAATGTGGTTAAGAAGAAGCCTGAGGATGAAACTCACTGGCTGCTAACACACCAGCCAGGATCTTAATAAAATCACAACAGAGCAGAGATTTCAAGGAGTCCAAAGAGAACTGTATCTGGAATTATGAGTTAACCCATGAGGGAGGCATTTCCACCTTGGCAAGTTAAGGAAAACAGCTTGGAGGTCACTCAGCCTCAAGGTACCGAGTCCACTGCAGGTGTTGAGCCACATCCCCTCCTGGCTACCCCAAGCCACCTTCCAACTCATCCTTACACACCTCCCTCTGTTCCCAAGGGTGCAGAGAGTCCTGGGACCTTCCTATCCCCTGAAGACACAAACCCACAGGGTTTTCCCAAGGCAGGCCCATTTCTAAAATAACTCCCCTAGTGTTGCAAGGCTCCAGGAGCTTCTCCCAAAGCTCTACCTGAGCCCAGGTTTCTGTGTCCTAACTGGTGAAGTGATGGGTTGGTGGCACCAAAGCTGGGCTGTGCTCAGCAGCTTGTCCTGGCCTGGCACAGCTCAGTACCACCCTCACCACCTCCACTGATCCCTTCACCCCCTCCCCACCATTCCTGTTCCATTGTGTCCCTTTTTAACCCCCTTTTGGCAATGGTCATCCTGCCTAATTGCCTTCTGGAAACACCTTAGGGCAGAAAGGCACCACACAGACCCCCAACAGCCCTTTCTCCCTTCAGCCCCTCAATGTTCATGCAAGAAATGACACGAGAACATCAGAGATGGTCACACAGCTTTGGCTCTGTGGGGTCATGGTCCCTCCCAGCACCTCTGCAGCTCAAATCAGAAGAAGCTGGAAGATTGCTGGGCTCTTGGTAATGGTGTCCCCAATGTGTCACTGGAGGTGAGGGGAGCAACCTGCTCTCTGCCCATGCTGGACAGATCAAGGGGGAATGGGCTTCTGATGTAGACAAAAGGATGGGAGGCAGTTATTGGGAAAAATATTCTGAAAGCAAGGCTTGTTGGAGCAGGAATGGGAGATGGACACCGTCCCTCCCACCCTGTGCTCTTCCATTCAAATGCAAAAGTAGAGGTGGCAGAGAGGGACAAGGCATTGTTCACTCACAGGCACGACCAAAGTGTGCCAGCACCAGTGAGGCACAAAGTCTGAGGTCTTCACTGCTGACAAAAAGGTTTAAGTGCGCCATTTCTTTGGTATTTCAAGGAGAATTAAGGATGGGATAATAAGTACATGCCTTGGACAAGTTTCCTTGGTTTAAGCCCAGGTGGGATCTCAGCCCCACATGGTCACTCGCTCGCTCCCCCGGTGGGATGGGGGAGAGAATTGGAAGATTAAATCTGAGAAAACCTGCAGGTTGAGATAAAAACACTTCATAGGTAAAGAGAAAGTCATGCATGCAAACAAAGCAAAACAAGGAATTCATTCCTCACTTCCCATGGCAGGTGCTCAGCCATCCCCAGGACAGCAGGGCTCCATCACACGTAACGGTGACTTGAGAAGATGAACACCATCCCTCCAAAAATCCCCTCTTTCCTTCTTTCCCCACTTTTATATACTGAGCATGATGCCATGTGGTCTGGGATATCCCTTGGCTCAGCTGAGGTCAGCTGTCCTGGCTGTGTCCCCTCCCAGCTCCTTGTCCATCCCCACCTCCTCCCTGCTGGGTGGGGTGAGGAGCAGAAAGGGCTCTGACTCCATGTGAGAACTGCTCAGCAACAATGAAAACATCCCTGGGTTATCAATACTATTTCCAGCACAAATCCAAACCCTAGTCCCATGCCATCTCCTGTGAACAAAATTAACTTCACCCCAGCCAAAACCAGCACACCAGGATAAATATCACTTACGAGTATGATTTAAAAAAAAAAAAAATCAATATAGTTATATTGCTGTTGCCTCCCATACAGCCACATTTAGACTCGCACAAAGCAGCTTTGAAGTGCTACAGATCATTCTGCCCATATTTCACGAGCCACAGCAATACCAAGCACAGTCATACAAACGAGTTTCTACAATTGCCACCAAATCCCTGCCAGTAAATCAGCAGAGCTTTGATATGGCACCCAAGGCCATCGTATGTGCCTTTAAAAAAAAACTCTTCCCAGCACACTGAGCCTGGCCACACAGACATACTTTCCCCTAAATGCCTGAATGTTTGACTTCCCCTCATTTCCGAGGGTTTGAATCCCTTGCTGCACACCTTGTAAAACTATTTAGGGATCTGAGACTGTGATTGATTGGTTTTGATCTGGGCCCGAAGTATTTTCGAAAATCCCTCCACGTATGAACAATGGCTTTTAAAAGGAGGTCATGCAAGCAAATTGCTTTGAACTCTAATAGCATTTAAGCCCCTAAACTCTTTAGGCTTATTTGAAAATCCAGCCATGAAGTTTAGATTATTTTAACCTAAGAAGAATTGGAAGTAAACTGTTGAAAACTGCACCCCTTGTGGGCCTGCAGTGCTGAGCATGTGCATTGGAGGGGAAAGTAAAAGTAGCTAGAAATGAAAAGGTGACCTGTAAAGTGATTATTTATTTGTTTATTTATTTAGAGCAGAAAAACCAATACATTAACTATGAGATACTAATTAGGTGTAGTTAAATGCTTCAGGTCTCAATTATCAAATCTGCTATTAGGCACTGATGAAGCTTAGGGTTATATGCCATGAGACATTTGGAGTTTAGAATGTTTGTTTTAAGACCAGAACAAAAACCCCACCCACCTTTAGGGGCATCCTGTCACCATCAAGTGCCAAATCCATCATAAGGAAATTTTTTACAAAGAGGGTGGTGTGGCCCTGGCACAGGTTGCCCAGAGAAGCTGTGGATGCCCCACCCCTGGAAATGTTCAGGATCAAGCTGGACAGGGCTCTGAGCAACCTGGTCTAATGGAAGGTGTCCCTGCCCATGGCCTGTAAATGTCCCTTCCAGCCCAAACCATTCTGTGATTCCCTGATCTTTGAGCAGACAGACACACCCCCATCCCCCCAGCTTGCAGCACTGCACCGGTGCCCCTGGGGGTCTGCACAGCACCTTGCCCAGCCCCACAAATGGCACCACAGCCCTCCTGCACTGAAACCACCAGGAGCTTGGGCTCAGGGGTGCTGAGCACGAGGATTGCCCCCAAGTCCTCCAAAAATCACTGTTTTTCTCAGTGTTGGTGACATGCTTTGGACAGGCTCAGAGATTCAGAAAGGTGATTGAAGGTGAGACCTCCCTTTAAGCCAGTGCAGCAGCAGCTTCCAGCCAAACCTGAGCTGTGGGAAGGTCCTTTGCACTCTATTTCAACTGGCCACACCTGAAAAATTTCAGAGAAATGGGGTTTTCTTTACCAGTGCAGTTTGGCAAGACAAAACCAGGCCCCTCTGCTGCTGCAAATTCCATTGCTGCCATTCCTGGAAAGGCAAGGACCAGGCTGCTGTGCCCACGTTGACCTTGGAGCTGATTTTGTGCTGTGGGGAGTTTAACCAACTCCTCTGGAAATGCTGCCAGTCAATAATTTACACAGTTTGAAGGAATATATCCACCAAGGTGCCATGAAGATCAGTGTTGGGGACTCCTTTGCCTGATGCCAGGGTGGTCTTTGGGGTCAAATTCCCAGTGATGATTTGGCCTTGCCCACCCTGCTCAGAGTGATTTTGGCTCACGCTGATCCTCAGCTTCCTTGGTTCTCCCCCACTAACCCACATAGTGTCAGGTCTCTAGATGAGGGGGGAAATTTCCCATTTTCTTAACCATTAAAAAATTTCTTGATCATATATAACAGTTTCTGGGGTTTCCCTCCTCCCTCCCCTTCTCTTGGTGATACTGTCATCCTTCTCCCTTTGGTGCCATTTCAGTATGAAACAGACTGATTTTAATTTAATTTAAGAATGAAAAAGCACACGTTTAATAAAGTTTACGGGTACTGAGAGGCTGTGCTCTCTTTTTGCTGGCAGCAGCAACCTGGAAAGAGGGGGGAAAAAACACAAAATTGCCCACTTGTGTCTGATTTCAGTTCTCCTAAACCTAACTCACCCTATGAACTCTCCAGTGGCATTGCTGGCATCATTTCCACAACCTCCTGTCTTCCACCACGTGTTTCCCCAGCAAGGTCAGTGTCTTACTTCTTAAATTGCAAAAATCCTTGAGCAGTCGGGTCTTCCCAGCTCCCCCAACACTCACCCCTTGGTTGGCCCTGGCCCTGCCACATCCACAGCATTTCTCCACCGAGCTGGATGAATTCCTGCTTCCTCTGACCTGGTAGTTCAGGAATGGACCCAGCTCATGGTGCATTGCACGAAACCCAAGGGGGAAGGAATTCCCCAAGAAATATATACAGCCCCCCCCCATATCAGGTTTGCTGTGTGGTCAAGTAAAGTGATATTCTATTTACTTTTTTAGATGTATAAACAGATTAGGTCCCAGGGAAAATACGCTCCCAAACTTCATAATATTTTATTAAACCACTGAAGTTTAATATAATCTTCTGGCTTCCACAGAAAAATTTTCCATTTCTTTTCTGAGCACCTTTGATTTTATTTTCTTTTAATTACCGTTATCCGGAGTTAACAATGTGGGTTTTGCACTCCACCCAGCCAGGACTATCCAGATTAGAAGTGGGGAATTTTGCTGAAACACAGAAATATCTATGTGGTGGTAAGAAGTCAGCGACGCCTGGGCAGAAAACTCCGGAGGAGCCAACGCGCGGAATTAATTCCCCTCGGCCGGGCAATAACAAGGCTGCATTCCTCAGCTCACAGCATTTATTACCTAAGACGTTGGCCAGCCGTGGCTTTTGTTAAAAAAAAAAAAATTATACCTCCTTCATCTTGTGCCTGTCCACACGGCTGGGCGGGGGATGCAGCGCTGCATCCCAGAGGCAGCTCCGAGCTCCGCGGGGAAAGCTCCGGCTCAATCAGCGCCAGCGCTGCCCTCGGGCTCAGCACTGCCCTGTGCGACAGCAGCTCGGCATCATCACCGCCTGGCTGTGGAGCTGAGAGCCGAGGCCAGCGCTGCTGAGCCTCCACCACGCCGCTTGGCCCCGGACCTTCCCGCTCCGCTGGCCGGGAAATGCCGCACGGACCGTCCGGCTCGCCGGGAGAGATGCTGGGAGCCAAGCGCAGCTCCTCGGGAAAGGCTCGGCACCGGCCTTCCAGCACGGTTAATTAGGAATAATGATGGTCGTCATCATCTCACGGTTCTTAAGGCAACTGTGTAACTTCTGGAGGCCGAACGCTCCGGTGTGAGCGTGCAGCAGAGGGACTTCACACACAGCTTATCAGCCCCAAGTACATCTCTCTGCTTTCTTTGCTGTTGCCTCTCCTGAAACTCGGAACACTCTTGGAAATGGAGGGTCCTTCTCCACAGTCACACCAGCATCTGGCCTCTCTGAGTTCCTTCCTTGACGCCAAAGCAATGGTGGTGCTGCAGACGGGATTAGACCTGCTGGGCCAGTGTTTCTCCAGCTCATTTCTTTTGTTCTTTCACCACCTGCTGTGATTTAGGGCATGTGAGCAACAACCTAAAGGAAATGACTGAGAGGTATTGGCTGGGGAGCACTTACCTTCCCTTGTACAGGGCTTCTGGAACACAATCAATAGATTTTCTATCCAGCTCACTGCTGGGGACCCCCGGGGCGGGGCACAGAGGAGATGGCAATGGAGTGAAAACATTCTCCTGAGGAGGACAAGTTCAAGAGCACAGAGGAAAGTGGCTGAATGCATCATATCGACAGGGCAAACAATCTAATTACCCCCCTCTCTGCACTCCCACAGCTGCCTGGGCTGCAGCTCGTGGGGCTCTGCCTGTGTGAAAAGGCTGCAGCAGCTTTCCAGGACCCACAGCTTTGGGATGTGCAGAGCTGGCTGTGCTCTGAGCACAGGCTCCCTCTGCAATCAGAGTAGGCTGATCCTCCACAATCCAAGGATTGTGGTTTAGGAGCCCATCCTATACCACAGGCACGTCTCTAGCCACCTGCCATGGGAATTACAAAGATAAAACCAACAGCAATGCTACACCATGATTTAAAAAACCCCTCACTGTTACCCTTTCCTGTGACAAACCCAGTATTGGCCTGAGACCAAACTCCTCCATCTTCCACAATGAGAAGATTCAAGGTTCAATGACAAAATTATTTGTGTGACTACCCAGGGGAGCTGCTGGCAGGGCTGGGGCTCAGGACATGGCCAGCTCTGCTCATGTGAGCTGGATGCTACTCCTGTATGCCTTGCTGAGCAAGGGGTGAGCTCTGCCTGCCCCTCAGTGACCCCGGCCAGCACAAACCGTGTCAGCAGGAGCAGAGACTCACGCAGGAGATGTCTGGAAGAAGCAATGGACTGCCCACATACCTCATCACAGCTGCCACAGGGATCACATCTGAGCTCTCACCACCTCAGAAAAGCTTATTAATGGCAGAGTTGACCCATTTCCAGCAGATCCTGGCCCCAGGCAGAGCACCTGCACTTCTGCATGGCCAGATCACAGGACGGGTTGGGCTTGAAGGGGCCTTAAAGATCATCTTCTTCCAACCCCCTGCCATGGGCAGGGACACCTTCCACTAGCCCAGGTTGCTCCAAGCCCTGTCCAACCTGGCCTTGGACACTTCCAGGGATGGGGCAACCACAGCTTCTCTGGGGTCCCCGGTGTGGGTCCTGCCTCTGTCAAACAGTAGCTCATTTTCCAGGCAGCTCAGGAATGTGCACCCAGAGTCAGAGTTTTATGTTTCAACCACCAAACCCCTCTCAGACACAACGTGCCCTGAATGGGGGGGGAGGTGTGAGGAGAGCATGGGGTTCATGGTGCACATTGGACCCTCAGCACCATCACCCCTGAGGGGAACGACCCCAAGGACCCTGCCCAGATGCAACAGCTGCCTGGACAGCCAAACTGGCCAGGGAAATTCATCCTGCTTTGACACCCCATATTTTACCAGCTTTACTAAAGAGAAAATTGTCATATGCTTCCACTTTTCGAGGAGCTGAGCTGTCCTTTCGATAGCAGCTGCCAGCATAAATATACATGAGAAACAGGTTTTGAGTTCCTGAGAAACGTCGAAAAATTGTAAACAATCCTCAAGTCATCTGGGGATAAACAGCCAGAATTTCAATATTGTTTATAGTTTAAAAAAGCAACAGTTGTCTAAGTCGAGTCAAGCCAAGCGTTTTGAATAGATAATTTTTAAACATTTGGTTTCAATTCTGCCTTCAGCAGAGAAGGCCCATTCATGCTATACTTGGCTTATGATTCAAAATGAGAAGCATTATGGAGTAGAAAAATGGATGTTTCTATTTCAAAAAATAAATGGCCTCAGATATTGAACCATCTTGAAGACCCTTTTAGAAAAAAAAATGAAAAAACAAAAACACTCAGTCAAGAAGCTTATCCAGGCTGATCTTCTCCTGCTTAAAGTTCCAGTTTTGTTGAGTGAGTTGTTAGTTTTGCTTAACAAACAAGAATATTCCATCAAAAATACAATCCTGACAAGTTCTGCTTGTCAGGCTGAGAGCAGAAAAGTCCCTCCCTGGCCCCATCCCTCACCCTCCAGCACCACAGCCTTCCTCACGCTCCAGCTCCTGCACAGGCACTCTGCAACTGGGCAGAGTGGAAAACAGAGTTCTTTAATTTCCCCTTTGCATTAGAGTTCATTAGGAAAAATCCAGAGGCCCCTCATTGTGCCTGCATTTGCATGTCTTCTGTGGATGTTTAAATTATATTTTTCTGTAGGGGTTTTTATTCTCTCTTTCCTGCACTGCTGACACTGGAGTCCTTCTCTGCTCACAATTAATTCCTGAAATAGTTTTTTTCACTTCTCTCACTGTCTCTCAGCTGGATGGCTCACAGGAACAGAATTTGCTGCTTGTGTTGTTAGGAAATTATCTGTTTAAGCTATTTGTTGGTATTAGGGATTACTCAGTCATGTTACATGGCAGGACTCCCATTCCCAGGCTGGATAAGACATCTCTCAGGAAGAAAGAAGGGGGAAAGAGTTGCTAACAAGCTTTACTGGGTGCATTTTTGATGCTTTATTTCCCCTCCTAAAATCACAGAATCATTGTTTGGAAAAGCCCTCTCAGACCATCGAGTCCAAACCATTAACCCAGCACTACCAGGTCCCCCATGTCCCCAAGTGCCACATTTGCACATTTTTGAACACTTCCAGGGATGGTGATTCCACCACTGCCCTGGGCAAAAATGCATCTGATCTGATGGTTTCTTGAACCAGTGTTTTATTCTTTACTCAGAGGGTGGGCAGGCCCTGGCACAGGTTGCCCAGAGAAGCTGTGGCTGCCCCATCCCTGGAAGTGTCCAAGGCCTGGTTGGACAGGGCTTGGAGCAACCTGGGCTGGTGGAAGGTGTCCCTGCCCAGTGCAGGGAGGTGAAATCCGATGATCTTTAAGGTCCCTTCCAACCCAAACCATTCTCTGATTCTGTGATTCTATTAAATCATTTGACATTTGGCTGCAGAATATTGTTGTTGTCCTGTGATCCAGATTTCCTAGACAGACACAGGCACGAGTTTGTGCCCACACAGGGGGGTTCATGTGGGAGACTGGAGCATTTGGAGCTTTGCAAATCCACTGTGCACATCAGAGAGTTCCTGCCCTGAAATACAGAGGAGGCAGCAGAAAAAAAAAAAAAAAAAAAAAGACTCCCAGATGTTTCACTTGACTTTCTATCAGGCTCTCTGCTACCTGTGTGGCCCTGGCAGAGCACTGGGGTTTCTTGGATGTGAGCTCCTGTGCTCCTGTTGGATCCATCCCGAGATAGGGAGCTGGCTGGTGGTCAGAGGAGAGAAGCCAAGCTGCAGCTATTCCCTCCCTCCCCTCCCAACACGTGGGCTGTGCTCCAGTATCTCTGCTGAGAGGAGGAAAGGAGTTTTTTATTAATCAAGTGAAATAAAGATTGGAGGGATGAAAGGGGAGGTTGAAGGGAGCTGCAGGTGGGGACACACCACAGAACTGGAGAGCAGCAGCTGTGTCTGCAAGGCTCGCCCTTGCAGAGGTGTCATTTGTGCTTCACACCCCTTCTCTGCTCCATCCTCAGCCTGGCCTTGGAGCAGTGCAGCTTTTCCACCCTGTCCTTCCTCCCAGCCCTTCTCCCCATGCACCCACAGCATCTCAGGGCTCTGGGGAGCACCAGCCCCACACTCAGCATGTTGCTCACTCAGAGCTGCCCTCACGCCCCGCTCAGGGAGGAACAGGGACTAATTCTGCCAGAGATAGGCTTTGGGGATTTCCATGCTCAGCCCTTGGCCCCCATCCTTTCCTGTACCAACCACCTGAACCCAGAATTAAGCAGATGAATGAGCCTCAGGGCACTAAAATTACTCCCTGCCTTTGTAATCTCGGTTCCAATTTATTGGCATCCGAACTACCAGTTTCCCTTGGCTACTCCCTGTTGGAAACTCCTTTTCCAAGCTCTCTTTCCTTTCCAGCACCACCACACCCGTGTCCAACCAGACATGACACCAAGAACTCCTGCAGCCATCCACACACACAGGGTGTAGCTCCATCCTCAGGCTCAGATTCAGGCACTTTGTGCCACAGTCAGTCGGAAACGGGGCCTCTCAATCATCCTCCTGTTCTTTTTATATGACATCCCACAAGCACTGAAATGCAGCCAAGTTTGGGAGGTATTGGTAGATTGGTGGACAGCTGATCTCTGTGAGGCAATAGGGGAGCCAGCTCAGGAGGATATTGTGTTCCAAGGCAAATGGAGAAAAATTCTGGTTTTACATCGAATTCCCTGCTACCTTTTGGCAGGAGGCTCTCACTACATAAGGTCTTGTTTGAAGGTTCTTGCACTTGGCATCCTTGCACTCAGGGTAGGTGCTGCAGAACCCCTTGTATCACCCACATCAACTCACATCCAGCACAGCAAGGTCCTGGTCCTTCTGACCCCCTCTCCAGGTCACCAAGCAAGAGCTGAGCAAGTGTCCTGCAGCTGGTGGGTCCAGCAGTCACTGTAGCGGGTTCAAGCTGAAAGGTTCAGTCTCCAAAGAGCTAGAAGAGGCTGTGGATGGAGTTGGCTGGGATTTGGAGGCAGGGGAACCTCTCCTGCCAGGGCCCTGTGCTGTGTTTCCATGTCGAGTCAGCTGTAATGGGAAATGACAGCTCATGAAAGCTCCTATTCATGGCCCTCTAAACAGTTTGTTCCCCTCCTCCTCATCTCAGCCCCTCCATGAGATTCACCCTGGCTTGAGTCCAAGCCCAGAGACCAAAGAGGCTGGAGAACCCACTGCAGCCCCAGTGGCAGCTGCAGCACCAGGGTTTTCCATGTGTGCATCCCAGCTGCCCATGGAACGCAGCCACTCAGATCCTGCCCCGCTGCAGAGCCCAGGCCCACCCCAGCTCTCCTGAGCAGCTGATAATGTGTTTGTGGTGAGACTCTGACACTCACCAAGGCCTGTTTGTGCACCCCTGTAAGTTTTTTTCAGTATTTTAATACCTCCCAAATCCCTCCAGATGTGTGCACATCTGGGGACACGCACAGAGCAGACACAACATCCACCACTCTGCTCTTTACCTGTACCCAGCCCCTGTTGTCCCTCCAGGACACACACTGATGATCTGCCACAGCAGTGCCACACCACCCCAAATCCCTAAATACCTTCTCCAAGCCCAGGGGCTGCTGGACATCCCCCTTTTCTCAATTTTGCCAGTTCTAAAAGACTTCTGTCATCAGCAGCTGTAGTTTCCACCACCAACCACAGGGGTGGCTGTCTCCACAAGAGATCCAGAACTCAGGTAGGATCCTGTCTGTGAAGTCCTGGGCAGCTGCACACCTTGAAATGTAGGCTGAGAAACTGGAGGAGGATTCAGAGAAGACCCGTGAGAATGGCTGAAGTCCTGGAAAACCCTGGAAATCCTGCCATGAGTGAAGGAGCCAAGCAAAATCTGTCTTGCTTCACAGCAACCTTTTCTCAGTCTGTAAGAGAAGAGATCCAAGACCTACAACGATCTGAGCTTGGACCTGAGCCTTTGGTCACTCATTTAGGTGCTAAGTTTGATCATTTAGGTCTGGATTTAATTGTCTTCTCTTGCAGGTTGGCCAGCTGTGCTATGGGATAGGGATTAATTCTTCTATTTCTGCCTCACAGTTCTGAGACTTAACAGATGTAAATGATTTTACTCTGCAAAAACCAAACCATGGAGGTACCAGGAAAAATAATTCCTACCTATGGGCCCCAAGACTGCAAGACAGGCAGTCAAATAAAAGGGTAAATAATGCTTTTTGAAAAAAAATCTCAAAAAACCAACTCCTGCCTCTAAAACCCCTGACTGTGGCATCATTTTACGAAGAAGGGGATTCCTGCACGGGGCATTTCAGCAAGTATAACTTGGTGGATAATGAGATGGTGGCAAAGGGTCAGGGCGAGCTGTCAGTGCCTTTCCTCACAGAGCCCTGTCCTGGTGCCACAGCTGTGGCCAGCTGGGATGGACAGAATTCCTTCATCACAACCTAACCCTTCTGGGCTCATCCATCTGCTGGGACAAGCCCTCCCCTCCCTGCCTTTGCACCCATTGAAAATACTGTCAGGGTGGCACTGATCAAGCTCTGGAGCTGCTCCATGCCCTGGATCATTAGACGGATGCTCTCTGCAGGAATGCTTGTGCTCCATCAGCTGTCAAAGCCAAGGAGGTGACCCGAGATGGATCAAATGAGTGTCATCAGCTTCCCAAAGCCAAATGCCAGAACCTAATCAGCCACCCACCTGAGAAGAACCAGGAGTATCTAAAGGCACCTTGGGACACCATTCACAAGGCAGCACTGATTCACTCCCAGGTCTCCTGGAACCCAACAGAGCTCCTCTTTGTGTCTGGTTGTGGAACAAGACAAACCCAGCACCTCTGGCACACAGCAACACTGAAGAAGGGGATCCCAGCAGCCCTCACTGGTATTTTAGGCCAAATACTGTCTCCTTGTTTTCATACCTGCCCATATCCACCTCCCACCCATCCTCCCTTTAGCTTTTTGGGGCTGAGGACCTACAGCAACCAGATTTTAGCCTTTCCTCTTTGGTGCTACCCCAGTAGAAACACTCCTGCCCAGAGGAGCTCAGTGTTCACCTGCTCTTTGGGAGTGGGACACAGTGGGATTTTCAGAAAAGCTGCTCCTACTGACTCTGAAGAGGAAGGACCAGGGGATCTGTGTCTCCCTGTAAGGATTTATGTTTTCACAGCAGACTTTCAAAACATTAGCAGCCAGAGGCTGAGGAGCAAGATGTCTATTTGTGGGTAATAAGGCCAGACAGATGCCTCCTGCACGCAAACAGCCAGTGCCCCTGAGACAAGAGGCTCTAAATAAATAATCAACAAATCCTAGAGCTGAACACACAGTTACTATTTGCATCATAAATAAATGAGGAGGCTTTTATTTACTCCTTCTGGGGGCAGAGCACAGAGCAGGGGGAATCCTCAGAGCTCCTACGCCAGAGATTGTCATCAGCTCAGCACAACCACTCGGTCCCCTCGGGCTCTTTGCTCCTGAGCTGCTCCACGGGAAACAAGAGGGAGAATGAACACCATCACTGTGGAATTCTCAGCTCCCTGCTCACATCCTTCAGCACAGCACAGCACAGCTGAGATGGGGAGGACACAGGGGCTGAGCCACAGCTGTCCTGCTATCCAGGGAGGGGGAGGTTGGAAGCTCCACCACAATGGGAAGGTCTCCAGACCCACCAAAAGAACCACGTTTGTCAGTGCTAGGGAGATCTCACCTGGTGGTAAAACAGCCTCCTGTCATGGCTCCATGGGAGCAGTTGTGTGATAAATGTGTAGGCCCTTCTCACTGCTGGAGGACATCATTTTCCATCAGGAAGCCGTGGTACAGCTTGAGAAGGCCCTGCTCTGGGCAGCACTTTGAGAAGGAGCAGCATGAATTAAAAACAGGTTTTTGATCAAGAAAAGTAGTCCCACGATGGTAGGAAAAAAGCCAGTCCATTGACCAAAACTCCGCTTCAAGAAAACAAAAAACTCTACCAAAAAAATACCAAACTGGAAACTTTCACAAGATGATTTCTGCAGAAATACCTGCTCAATACCTCCTTTCTCTCCACAAATTTCAACAGGAAATGTGATGAACCATCAGCTGTTCTTTCTCTGAAGCAAACCTTCTATGAAACATCACTCCTCAGAATCAGATCTGCTCATGGACAAGCAACTACAGTGACATTGCACCAGCCTTGCAAAGAGGGGCAGGGGCTCAGGGGCTGATAAACAGCACTCAGGGGGTCATCCATCACAAGTCAGGACAAACCAGAAAGAAGAAAAGTTCCTGTTTCTTTCCCCTGATACCCACACAAAATAGAAAACATTTCATGCCATTTCCAAGGAGAAAAGGCACCTTTTCAGCCACAAAATACACCCCTGGAGATCCAGCAAGCTGGAGTCTGGCTTGGTTTTATTTAGTTAAGTAACAAGTATTATTGATCCATTTTCTTCAAGCAAACCAGCGAGTGGTGAAACCTTTTCTGCTCTTTCTGTCCTGAAAGCTGTGATTTTTTTCCTCCTGGGTTTGGGGATGACAAATGGTTGGAGATCAGGGAGGCTCAGAACATGCACACACCCCCTGACCCATCCAAGGGCACCCAGAGCCTGCAGCTCTCCTTTGGCTTATTGGTGAAACCCAGCAGGGTCCAGAGAGGTCCCACCACGGACACCACAGTGGCTCCATGCCTTGCTGGTGGCACAAGGTCCCAGCGAGTAAAGTCCATTCCCAGCCTCAAATTTGGTGCTAGAATTTATACCCTTTTCCTCCAGGAATGTGAGCTGCTCCAACACTCATCGTGCTGGCACCGAACAGCAAACACTGTTCAAAATTAGGGCTGGTAGAAAAAAAAAAAAAATGTGTCACAGAATTTATTTTGCAAAAGCAAAGTAATTTTTAGTTTGGTTTTGGTTTGGTTTTTTCGTTGTTTTTTTTTTTTTTAAATGACAGTTATTTCCTCTTCCCACACCACCACCACTCAATCCTCCCGCACCCCACTGAAATCATGTCTCATCTTGCAGAGGAAATCTTGATTTTTCATCGGAAAAAAAGAGTCAAACAGCCTGAAGCGAATTATTTTGGCATGAAGCCGATATGTTTCAGCTCCAACATATTGCCACAACACCTCCAGCAATAAGTACCCCAACCAGGGAACAGCAGCAGTGCAGCTGCCATGAGGACGGGTGGCAGCACAGCCAAAGAAAACTGGTTTGGTTTTCCAGTAAAACATCACTTTTTAGCTGAGAAAAAAAGGTTAGTTTACCTTCTGCTACATGCACATTAGTGTATGGCCCCTTGCTACAGAAGGAGGGTGGGTTTCATATGGGACCTGGTGGGTTATTTAATTATAGAATTACACGATGGTTTGAGTTGGAAAGGACCTCAAAGACCACCCAGTTCCACCCCCTGACATGGGCAGGGACACCTTCCACCAGCCCAGGTTGCTCCAAGCCCCGTCCAACCCAGCCTTGGACACTTCCAGGGATGGGGCAGCCACAGCTTCTCTAGGCAACCTGTGCCAGGGCCTGCCCACCCTCACAGTCAGGAATTTCTTCCTAATATCCAATATAAATCTACCCTCCTTCAGCTCAAATTCATTCCCTCTTGTCCAAAGTCCCTTCATGCACTTGTCCAAAGTCCCTCTCCAGCTCTCTTAGCCCCTTTAGGCTCTAAGGTCTTCCTGGAACCTTCTCTTCTCTAGGCTGGCACAAGGGTTGCTCAGGCAGGAGGAACATTGGTTTGAACTCCTCCAGGGTGCAAGACTTCAAAGCTTTATCATTTGCTATTTTTAACACAGCGGGGTTTGGGCAGCTCCTTAGGTCATAGCAAAATCAAGAAAAAGCAGAATCTCACCCAGTGGCACTACCTGTGTCATGGATGGTACAAGGGGGGATGCATTTCAACCGAAAAGATTGAAGTTTTGCAGTCCTGCAAACAACTGTAAAGAAGCTCTGACAATGGGAAGTGTCAGGAAACCCACTAACAGCAGAGATTAGCGCCTGTAGCACATCGAGCTGCCTTCAGCCAGCTTTTTATGTGTCATGTCAGCAGCTACAGACAAGCTGTGAATAGTTTCCTATCTCCTCCAGCCTCCTGTCTCTGGGAACTTGACTGACTTCCCTAGAGCTGTTTTGGATTTACACTGGCTCTGCTGAAACCAGAACTGAACCACCAGAGCAGAGTGAGGCGAGCCAGGCTCCAAAACCAGCGGGGCTGGGCTCTTTACACAACAGGAGCATGGAGGAAATGCACTTTGGATCTCTCTCTTCCTTGGCAGAAATCCTCGTCCCTCTTCCAGCTGGAGCAGAGCTGGGGTGATTTGCAGCAAAGGGGCATGGGGTGCTCTGCCCACAGCTCTGTGGGGTGATGGAGATGGTGCTGAGAGCACAGACCTGTCCCGTTTCTGAACCCAGTAGGAATGAACTGTCCAGGTTAAGTAACATCAGTGGGCAGGATTTTCCCATCTGGATGGAAGGTGAACACCCCACAGGTCAGAAGAGGAGCATCTTCTGCAAACAGACAGCCCCCCAGTCCCCACCAACCTCCTTAATGCAGTCTGTGACAGCAGGGATGGTCATCACATCACCAGCTGCCTCTTCCACTCACCTCCCCACCACCACACCACATCCCTGCCCTTGGCTCCAGAGCCCAGCTTTCCCCATCAGAGGCATCATTCCCAAAAACTCCTCAGAGCATTCCTTAAATCTCTGCTAATGGATGGGATTTTGTCAGGAACATCCCCTTAAAAGTCCTCCCCACTCTCCAAATAATCATCTTTGGTGTTTAGAGCTGCTCTTTTGCACACAATATCTCTAGAAATATACACAAAGTCATGAAAGAAATCCGCTTCCTGAATTTTGTAAACAAACAAACAAAAAATTATGTGATTAATTATTCTTAAAAAGGCTGTTTATAGTTTGGACTCTATAAAATAAAATGCCTGATTTAATACACTATCCAAGAATGTGCTGTTTTTCATTTCAGCACAATCAAGACTTAAATCTGTGTCTCCCTCTCCCTCCTCTGAGCTGGAAATGGTTTTATATTCCATCTTGCTTTAAATTATACACATCAAGTTTATAGTGGGACACGGTCTATTTTGTTGCCAAAACCTGCCTCTGTAAGATCATCCATTAAACTGTATTTATTTTTTATGACAAACAAGAAAAATGACAAAACAGCTACTGAGCATCTGCTAACAAGGACCAAATGCCTCCCCAGGCACAGTTCCTATTGTGCAGGAGCTGTGTTACCTCCCCTGCAATGCCCAAAGGAAGACACAGGGCTTTATAAACCCCAGTATCAGCCCCAGGGGGACCACAGCTCTTGCTGTCTGCTCTGGGGTGTGAGATCTGGGGTCAGGAGTTGCATCCTGGTGGGTTCAGGCAAGGAAACTCAGCCCTTAGTTGAAATAAGGTGATGGGAGAGCTCCTGACTGGTGTTCAGCCTCTTCTCTGGGATCAGGGTGTGGGAGAGCAGGACTGGTGGGAGATCAGTTAAACCTGAGGCTTTGGAGCTGTTTAGTGGGGAGGTGTAAGAGGAACAGGCTCCCCAGCCAATTCAATTCTCCTCCCACACCTCCAGCCCCTGGGGATGAGACTCCCCTGAGTCTGAGGGGACCATAGGGACCCTCAGCTGGAACAAGCCATGGTTGGAGTCCTGATTCTGTCCCCTGAGAAAAGCTGGCCTAAAAAAATGACCTTAAGGAGCACGTTGAACTTGCAGATGAGCACTGGGCATAGCAAAATGGCCTTCACTCCCTCAGGCTCCACCAGCCCCTCAAAACTCTTTGAGCAGCACAGACTTCAGGAAAGACCTTCTGCTAGCCAAAAAACTCACCCAGGCTGGGTGAAACCAAACCATGGCCCCTATGTCTCTCAGGCTGTAGAACTTCAGCCAGCAGGACCTGTTGGTCTGTAGATAATAAAGACAAGTGAACAATGTCCAACCCACCTCCATGCCCTGAAGAGCCTCCAGCATGCTCCAAACCCTCAGGGCTTGTTACCTCCCTTCCACCAGCAGCAACCCAGGAATGTAATGCTGGTGGGAGCCCACCTGAGCGAGGAGAGGGGTACACAGGGCTCTGGGCAACATTACAAAATTTCAAAATTTTTGTCAAAAGCCTGAAGCTTTTTCTAGAGGGTATCAGAGGTACCAGGCTGGAATGACCACCTCAGAGAGTCACTTTTTCCTCCAATACACCATAACATCCTTTCTCTTAACTCCTCATGCTCCAAAATGGTTTTATTTTCCTCTAAATTGTGACCCCCTCCATTGTGACCAGCTTTCCCCTCAGCTGCTGGTTACCTGGGGAGATGCAAGTGTTCCCTCTCCTGCTGCTCCTCCACTGTGCCAGCTCCCCTCTGCCCTCCCTGAGCCCCAGCACCCACCTCCCCAGCCCTGCAGCAGCTTTCTGAGCAGGGTAGGGCTGAGGCCAGACCCAGCAGGGTCCTCCCTTCCTTCCCCACCCTCAGCTTTTGCATGGCAAAGGAGGGAGATGTGAATGCAAAGGCAGCCTCCAGCAACGAGCTCCTCCACAGGCCACCAGCACCGAGGGTGAGGCTCTACCCCAGCCACCCTTGAACCCAGGTCTGAACCATCCAGGCACCAGGGTAGATTCATGCACATCCAGTCCTAAATTTTATGTTTTATCCCCCGGGAAATGACAGCAGCAGGAACACCCTCCAGTGACCAGTGCAAGCGTGCCCCGGGGGCGTGGGATGTGTTACACACGTGCCAAGCTTCTCAGCTCTGGAGGAAAAAAAGCCAGCACTGCAGAGAAGGTGGAAGACCTCTTGGAGAAATCCCTTCAGCCTGGTGTTTCATCTACTCTGCCAGACACCAGAACAGCCCTGGGGTTTTCCTTACGAGCGTTGACTTTGGAGGTTTCCCTTCCCTAAATCATGGCTTGTTATGGCACCAAGGGACCGTCCCGCCTGGCCCTGCGCCACCACCACGGCGGTGGCCACGTCCTGCAGTGTTTTGGGTTTCCCCATTAGAGGAGAGCAAGCCTGCCCGTGTTTCCTTGGCAGGAAAGCAGGCTATGACATGAGATCTGTGGCTAAAAATCACCATAAACCCAATGCTATTTCAGTTTAACCCCCAGCTCCATTACACTGCGGTGGGAATGCAGAAGGGCCCTCCTCTGCCATCCTATTTGTTTATTTTTCCATGCCTGTTGCTAATGAGCACAACAGCAAGTTTTTAACACTGGGCACGTCAACCCATCCCATTGCAATAAATTCCTTCTGTACTGTAGGAATAGCTAGACACATGAATAATTTAGCCATGGTTTAATCAACATTAAACTAAAGGTTTAATCAAGACCAACTATGACATCTTTCCCTAAAAGAATTACAGACCAAGGCTCTGGCTCTGGTTTTGCAGCATAGGAATAACACACACATCCTCAGAGATGTTTTAAACAAATTAATCATGTATTTCTACAGGCACCAGTGAGGTGAGGGCTGGAGTGCATTAGCCATCCCTTCTACTGCTCCAGCCAAAAGTCTTTCTACATCCTTTCTGCTGGAACTGCAGAGCTGGATGAGATGGAAATGAGGGTGTGGAAGCAAAGCTCATGCCAGCCTGCCAGCCCCATCCTGTGCCAGGTTTGCACATGTGTGTGTGTGTGTGTCCCTGTGCCCCTGTTCCTGAACATTTGTGCTGAATTGGGTCCACACCACAGACCTGGAACATCACCCAGCTGCAGCAGGGAGAGCAAGGGGAGAGGAGCTTGGTGCTTCTGTGCTAAACTTGGTGCAAAGGCAGGAATACCATGGAAAGTGCAAGGAAAAGGTACAGAAGAACTCAGCAGTTATTCTGAGTTATTCTCAGAATGAAAGGAGCAAAACCACTTGGGCAGAGAGCACTTGCATGAGTGACCACACTCAGGGGGCAGGAAAAATCACAGGGCTGGTGCCATCCCCCAGGCATTGGGAGAGACCTGGTGAGACAAACAATGCAGAAAGGATCATCCATGAACACAGAGAGGATCATCCATGTACATCTGCTGGTCTCTAGAAAGTACCAGAGAGCCTTGGTCCTCTCGTTCTGTGTGGGAACCCTGTCAGGGCTCATGCTGCTGCTCAGTGTGTGATCTGGACCCCATGGCTTTAGGGGGAGGGCAGGAGATGTTCCCCTGAAGAGCTGCTGGGCCATGGGAAGGATTATTTGGATGATCAGCCTCTGCTCCCAGACATTTTTGGGGCCCTTCCCCAACAGGAGTCAGTGTATCTCACCAGGAAACATTTCTTACCTTAGTCAGGACACCTGGGACAACACCCGTGAAGCTGCAATATTTTTTTGTGTTTCCATTTTCAGAGAAGAACTAAAACTCACCACAGAAAATGCTGATGAAAGTGATGTCTACCACTTCACCTCCAGCATCTGAGGTGTAAAATGTGAGGCCCACACTTCCTTTCCAGTGCCACCCATAACAGGGTGAAGCATCTGACATCCAGCTCCCCTCAGGCACCATCAGCCCCTTCAGCATTCACATTTCACAAGAGCTGATGAGAATTTTGAAGGAGAAAAATTCACTAGTTACAAGCTGAAACTCAAGGGCAGCCAGACAAATCCTCCCTCCCTGGACCTTTCAAGACATTTTCTGAAGCCCTTGTGCAGCCCAGATCTCACTCTGCCCATGTCCTCTGATTTATTAACTGTTTTAAAGGACTTTATGGCTCTTTCTGCAGTGGGAGATCACAGTGAACATTGAGCCCGAGCTGCTGGCTCGGAGCTGCACGTTTGTTCCTCTCCAAAATTCACAGCCACACTGATTTTATTCCAAGCAACTAGGGCATCCTACGGTCCAAATGGTTCATTATCTCTGGCTTTCTTTAAAAGGTCAAGAAATGCTCTGTGCTTGGCAGAGGGACTAGGGCAGGAGTCGCCGTGTCTCAGGATTTGTAACATAACAAGGTTATTAAATTGCAAACCCTCTCCTGAGCAGAGGCAACACCAAAAGTTTGCCTGAAGTTTTTAAGGAAAAAAGAAAGAAAAAAAAAAAAAAAAAAGGATATTTTGAGAAAATTATTTTTTCACTTTTTTTTTTTTTTTACCGAAAAAAAAAACCCCAAAAGAAGTTGGCTCTCAAAGCAAATAACTCCGCTCTCCAAATAACTCCATTTCTCATTCTTTCAGTATTTATTTTCTGACCTGATGCCTCCAGGCCCTTCCTCCCTCTTCTTACACTTTTTTTTTCCCCTACTGCAGCTACTGGAGGAAAGAAGGAAAAGACAATAAAAGAGGAGGAACTCCCTCCCCCGAAAGTTACCAATTCAGCAGCTTTTCAGCTCCCACTGCCTTTATGACACATTGAGAAATTCAGAGCTCATAAGGAGGTACAACCATCAGATAGGAGTGCAGGCAGCAGATCCCAGTGCTGCAAGTGAGCATTTTTGGGTCCATGGGTATTTTGGGCTGGGTTGGCACCCACTGCCTGCAGTAACACCCCACCTGGGCACTGGGAATGGGGTCACACAAGCAGGAATGATACCACAGTATTAAAAATCCATACTCCCTCTTCACCTCTTCACAATCTGAGTGTTGCTGACTGTTTAAGCTGGAAGGGACCAAATGAAGACAATGCACCAAGCACTCAGTGGTGATGAGTCCCCAGAAGAGAAAACCTCTGGGAGTTTGTGAGGTGCTGTCTCAAAGCACAGATCCGATTGCTGTGAAATCCAGCAACCAAACTCCTTGGCTGCCCACAGGAATGGTTGTGCCTGTTTGGCTCTGACTTCCATGTGAACTGGGATGCTCAGGAGCTGTTCCTGTACCACCCCGAGTCCTCGTTACCCTGTGTACCCCCACAGCTCTCCATGGAGCGCTGGACAGTGATCATGAATGCCAGCCCCAAATTCCCAGCCTGGCAACACTCAGCAGAATTCAGACTTTAAGCTCTGCAGAGCTTTATGGAGCCCAAGCTGAGTTTTATTAACTCCAGTAGCTGCCTGGACAAAGCATCCTTTGTAAACCCCATTAAGTTCCTGCTTTCAGCAAACACTTTTCCCTTCCACACTGTAATTATCTGCCAACAAAGCAGAAACCACCAGACTGACAGGATCCACTCCCAGGGCTTATAACACCCATTCCTCTGTCACAGGTACATGTGTCAAGGCGGCACAACCAACCTATTTTTGGAGTCATAAGAGCAGGAGCAGAGGGAAGGTGAGTGCAGGGGGAGGTTTGCAGGCTGGAGGAAGAGGAGCAGGGGAAGAGATGATCTCTGTTCTTGCCCAGAGCCTCTGCTTTGCCTGCAGCTCAGAGTGGCTGCAGGTCCAGAGGTGCTGCTGCAGGCAGGGAAGGAATAGGTGGGTTTGCCAGCCTGGGTTGGTGCAACATTAGCCCTGTGCCTGCCTGCACAGGGCACTTGTGCCCAGCTGCAATCTCAGCTGGGCAATTCAACCTCAGGCTTCCAGTTCCCAAAACCAGGAGAGCTGGTGAGGAACAGCAACCGTGGCTGGTGCATCTGCAAGGCAGGAACACACATCTCGCTGAGCTCTGGGGTACGCAGGGCTTTGAGGAACAGAGGCTCCTTGCACCAAGAAATGCCACTCCAGAGAACCCCCGAGCCCCACTGCTCCACCCCACGGCCGAGCTCTCCGCATCCACACGAGGCAACTTCACGCCGGGGGGACGAGTCCCTCCAAACCCATCGAGGCAGGACCTGCCCGAGGCTTCAGCTGTGACTCTGCCCTATTTTGTGTCACCCCCCAAAAGGCCCCTGAAGGCCCAGCACTGCTCAGCCCGACCAACCAGAGCATTGCCCCTCTCAGGCACCGCTGCGGGAAGAAAAGGCCTTTCAGAGCAGCGAACGGCGTCGCTTTTCCTCCACGCACCATCTGCCTGCCAGGATGAAGAGCTCGGGGCTGGCACAGGCTTAGTCACTCGGACAAGAATAGGTCCCGCTGTACTTACACTTCCCAGCTCCCAAAATAAAACCCACGGCAAGTCATTGACTCTGCCCAGCCCGTGGCGAGCACAGAGCACAGGGCTCAGCTGTTCCCTCCTCTGAGCACACACCCAGGAGATGAACACAGCCCTGCAACACCCTAAGCCAATGGTGCCTGTGAGCAGCCTCACCTAGTCTGGTTATTTTTGCAGAGGTGTCATCCCACTCTGAGGGAAAAAAAACTGGACAGATCCCAGTGGATGCCACCACTCAGCATGCCCAAATTCCAACATCTAACTTCCCTTCCTCTAAGCTAGTTCAGGAGATGAGGCAGAGGAGAGTAAGGTTGTATATCAGGAAAAAGCTTTTTCACCCAAAGCGGGTGGTTGAGCACTGGAACAGGCTCCCCAGGGCAGTGGTCACAGCACCAAGCCTGTCTGAGTTCAAGAAGCCTTTGGACAAGACTCTCAGGCACAGGGTGGGATTGTTGGGGTGCCCTGTGTGGGTCCAGCAGCTGGACTCAATGATCTTGATGGGTCTCTTCCAACTCAGCATATTCTATGATTCTGTGACTTGACATGAAGCTATTCATCCCCATTTTCAAATAAATCTTGAAATAAATAAATGAGTTCCATTCCCATTGCACTCATCCATCTCCAGCACGAGTGCCTGTGTTGCCCATCAGCTCAGAGGAGACATTCCCCTGGGAGCAAGGGCTGGGGGAGGACAGGGAGGCAGCCCAGGGAGGGGCCGACCTTGCTGGGGGTGTCCTGGCCCCTCAGACTTGTGGTCCAACCTAAACAGTGTTTAAATATCATCTCCTTGCCTCCTGTTCCCTTTCTTTTTGTCACCTGCAAATTTAGATTAACAAGGAGGTTTGACAAAGTGCTACTGTATATGTTAATAAACCCATTAGTGTCGGCCCGCCTGACATATAACCTGCAGAGCCTCCAATGTTTACTAATATGATTGTCAAAGCAGAGGAACATTACTTTTTAATGACATTTCATATCACTTCAGCTGAAGTAATATCCTGGGACATGATAATCAGAAAGCCATTTAGCCACAAAACTATGTGCCGAGTCGAGGCTGGCGCATGGAAGATGCTCATTTTGTCAGAATTAAAACATTTGTGTTTGCTTCATAAGTTGTAAGTGCACTTGTGGAGGGGAAACATGTTGTGAAATATTTATTGGAAGCAGCTCGGTTCAGGTAAATGGGGCTTCAAAATGAAATGTTGGGAAGGGTTATTATTCCAGTCGCTGTCTCTTCTGCATGTGATACATCAATTGACAATTCAAACGCATGAAATGCTTAATAAAGCAACGAGATTTTAGAACTTCTCTTTTAAAAGAACATTTCTGAAGTGGTACAAGTGGCCATGACCAGCCCAGCTGAATTTATTGCTGCTTTCAGAGTAAGGGAATGGCTGCCAGACACACTGAGATGGAGTTTGATTTTATAGTGCTCCTCACATGCTCCAGGTGATTCCAAAATGCTTTATAAAGCAATGAGCGTGGTACAAAGTCAGCACTGGTGGCACAGTGACTGCAGGCAGCCCTGCTGCCCTTAATAATGGTTCTCTCCCTGGCCTGTCCATCCAGGGCCATCTCACAGCTTTGCACTGAGCTCAAAAGGCAGCAGATTGAGGAGCACAGGATGCTCAGCCAGGGTGGAGAGAACTGAGGAACCCCCCTGACACATCCTCCACAGCCTCAGAGCTGCACTAGAGTCACTGAATAAAACAAAAAAATCATCCTGGGTGAGATAAAGATGCAGAAATCAGTAATAAATTAATATTTTCTCCTTTTTTTTTGAATAAGAAACCAAGGGGATTCCTCTGTCAGTCTGGTCAGAACAACCCTTCTGATAGAAAGCAGAAATTGATTTAGCTCAAGTCTCTCACTGGATGGTGGATAGAGCTGATTAAAGCTGTGCATATACTATTAATAGGAGCAGGATGCCTTTCTGTCATTATTATTAATTATGCTGCTGTGATTACTATCTGTTCATCCATCCACCCATCCTCCCTTCTAGAATCCCAGCACTGGCCAAGTATGTAAGGACACAAATTCTTATTCTCTTTTTTCCCCCCCGTTTTCCAGGGAGGGGAAAAAAAAAAAAAAAAAAAGGACAAACCCCCTCAATTTACAGGATTTTTTATTAGTATGTGTGAGAGTGTGAGAGAGTCTGTGTGAGAAAGTGATAGTGTGGGTGATGGGAGATGCGTGGGTGTGACACAAGTGGGAGCGTTTGTCTGTGAAAAATGCACAAAGGGGAGGTTAAGCCAAAAAAAAAAAAGAGAGACTTTGTCTTTCAAGTTGAACCCACTGGACTCCTACAACATCCCCCTGCACCTAAAGCAGTCCCACAGATGGCTCTGACCCCCTGCAAGCCCCTCTCCCACGCTCACAAGCACGTCCCTACCTGGGAGCCAGGTTCTCCTGAGCTCTCGGCCACTGGCCCCAAGACAGTCAGAAATTTTCCTTCACCAAATAATTAGAGTGTGATAAGAGGAAACAAATGGGCCATCGGAGCAGTGAGGGCTGCAATAACAGATGAATTATTAGGCCAAGATGGAAATCTCTTTTGATAAATGACTGGCCCCAAGCAAGGAAGGACTCAGCAAAACACAACGACGTCCTTGTTGTGACACAAGGAAGGGGAAGGAACAACATTATAAGGGGCAACAAAGCTTCTGTGCTGCCACCTTGACCAATTGATTAATCAAGTGCATCCCACGACATCAATATGCTTCCCTCTCTCTTTGCATCAGTTACAGCATCTAAATGTGGTGGGCAGGACGTTGTGCTCAGCTCAGGACCTGGTTGGCAACCACGGTGAAGGTCCCTGGCACATCCCACCCTCAGGAAGGAGGGCAGAGCGAAGCTGCTGGCACTTCCCAGGGAGTGGTGTCAAAACCCAATGGATCCACACAGCACTTCAAAGTTTACAGCACTGAGCCACAGCAGTCTGGGAACAAAAAAAAAAGAGAGAGAACCATTTTTTCTCCTTTTCTCCCCTTCTGTGAGGAGCCTGGCTCAGCAGGGTGGGCAGTGCCTCATCCTCCAAGTGGAAGAGCTGCCATTTATTAACATTGGCCCAATTCCTGGGATTTTTAAAGCCTAGTTCAGAAGGGGGGGGGAAACATCCACTGACATCACTGAAAATAAACCTGACAATGAGGCACTGGCAAGGCACTGAAATCAGCAGGTTTAACATTGAAGTTGCTCCTGAGCCTTGTCGGGGGTGGTCAGTATGTTTTACACCAAAAAGACACATGAAAGACCCCGAGTCCTCTGTGGATTAAGTACCCAGCCACAAGCAATGACACTGCTGGAGTTTCTACGTCCCTGCAGCCCGGAATGCAGTTATCCCTGAGGACTGGTTAACTGGGGCCTCTGGTGCCACTATTTTTAGTGGGAGAATTAAGTAGAAACAGTTAGCAGAAATGTACACATATATATATATATATATGTATGTATGTTACGTATACACATATAAACTTTTAAAAAACTGAAATGGCTTGAGCTGGAATTGCTAAACTTCTTTGTCCTCCCCCAGAAACCGCTACCAAAACATACCTCTCCATCTAATGAGATTAGCAAGGTACCACGCTAGATCTTTATTAGTTAAAGCTGACCAGAGTGCAAAACTTGGCCTGAATCATAATGAGCTGACTGCCAGAGTGAGGAGTGCAGCCAGCAAGCAGATTTGTTCCAAATGGGTCTCTGCTCTTTGCCTTGGGGAATATGCTTTCTTCTCTTTAACTCCCTGAAAACTTGTAGCCAAAGTTCAGCTCTCCTTGCGCTCCCCAAAGCCAGTGGTCCTGCCACTTCCCACTCAATCTGGCCTTGCACAGGCTTAATTCCAGTGCTGTGGTGATTTGCATGAGCACAAGGTAACGAGAGAAATGAACTTATTTGCTCTGATGGCTCACAGCAGGATTTAGCACTGAGGACAGCTATACATGGCAAGTCCTGCCTTCTCTGCTTTACTTGACTGGCAGCTTGAAGAGACCAAAACATCAAATATTAATGCTGCTGGATGTTGATATCAGCACTACTTATTTTTACAGCCATCTCCTGCCCTCAGACAAGTTATTTTGGCTCCCAGTGTTTTATTTTGTAAAATGGGGGCAGGGAGGAACAAGTGAGAGAGATAATTTCTATTATCAAGAGTGGTGCTGGCCTACCCTCACATGTAGTGGCCCATCTGAAATCTTTCAGGAGAGCTGCACATTCCTTTCCCAGGTCACGCCCAGAACCTCCTTTTAAAGGTCTCAGGAGGACCAGAAGATGCCCTGGGGGAAGGAACAGAGGCCAAAGCATGGCCATGTACGAGCGTTCCACTGCAAACGAGTTCCTTGCTTTGGAGCGGGAATGGGAAGCACAGGCAGAACAGATCTGGTTTCCATCAGCCTGTTATTTATAGCACGGGTTTCACACCACGGATTAGACACATCCATGCCTGTTCTTTCGGGCTCTCTCGGCGCTCTGCAGCACTTCCTCCTCACCTGAGCCACGAATCCGTGTGTTTTACCCCGCCACCAGCAGGCTGCTCGTGTCTCATTTAGCTGTGCGTTCACTAAATGTGCTCCACAGAGCTTGGCTGAGCCTGAAATGAGAGTCTGCAAGCAGAGCAGCTCCAATACATGCTTCTGAGCCTTGGGCTATGGTGGTGAAGACAGACTAGTTTATCAACAGTGCACAAGGGAGAGATCTCCTGGTGCCTTTGATTCGTGGGCCTCAGAGGACTAAGTTACCTCTCTACAGTTGGATCAATTGAAAACAACCTTGGCACAGAGGAAAATATAGTCTGGTGGAACAGCCAGGTACCCTGCTCTGCTGCTGCACTCCAACAGCAAAGACCTGATCTGAAACCCCACCTTGGCCAACTCACTGGACACCTCATCAAAGACCTCCCATGCTGCAGCCTTTATCAGACAGCAGAACTCTCTAGCTGGGCCTGAAACAAGCTCCTGCACAGCATGGTTTAGGAGGGAATCTGCAGCCCATCCACATGCTGATTACTTGTGGAGAGCAGAGGGAGGGTGGTAGGTCCCATCTGGTATGCCTGGAGTCATCCAACGCTGTTCTGAGGTTAAATAATGACTGTTTGGTCTCTGCTGCCGATCAAATGAGATTTGTTGTCCATAATAAAACTCCTGGCACATGATCAGTCACTGTACATAAACCAAAATTGCACTAAGAAAAGCCAGGATGCTGTCAAACAGCTCTAAAACATCATTAAAACAGGGACCATCCCCAGCCAAGGCATTCTGAAGAGCCATGAGAAAACTGGAGGTGTTGTTCAGGTTCTCCCAGGTAGATGTGTGGGTGGAGAACGTGGTTGATGGAAATTGAAAGTTCCCTGTCAGCTTCTCCATCCCAGCACAGAGACTGGGGCAATTTCTAAGATAGCCAGGACCAAGCAACAGAAGAGGACACAGCACTGTGCCTGAGGCCACAATAATCAGCATCAACAATCTAATTCTGCTCAGTTTTACTGGCAAACCAGGACATGGGTCTACATCACCAGCATGGCATCCTACCCTAAACCCACCCAGCAGCCCAGACCTCCCAATCATATCCAGGGGCTCCATAACCAGAAGAGGTGTTTTATGCCACTGTCACCTTCTGGGCAATGGCAATTTCATGAGTGTTGACTTAGTTACCAGAAAACCACATAAGCACTTTGAGTGAGCAAGGTGGCCCCAGGATAGCAGGGGCTGGTCTGCTACTAAACCTGTAGGTGGTTCAAGCTAAGGGACATGGGTCTTACATCTTTTTTGGGGAATCTGAGGGCTTGATTCAGGTGCCCAAATGCAGGTACCTGCATCTATTGCCACTGCAGATGTGACAGATCTGCCAGGTCCACCCAGAGGTCTCAGATGGTACAATCTGAGCTACAATCAGGCAAGTGATAAACCTGAGTAGGAATCCAGGAGGGAGCTGCAATTACAGACTGAGGGCTGTGAGGTGGAGGGGAACTACTCACAGTGAGATCCTGAAGGTGCTTAATAATTTAGCTTATCAAAAAGAAAAGGAAGAAGTACCTTATTAACAATCAAGAGCACTTCCTAAAGTGGAGATCTCTTATAACAGAACTCTCTTTAATCTAACAGACAAAGCCATTTCAACATCCAATGGCTGGAAGCCAAAATTAGACAAATTCAAGCTGCAAGGAAGGTGCCAGTTTGTAATTGAAAGAGTAATGAGCCATTGGAATTACTCACCCCGGGCTGTGATGGATTCTCCACCATCTGAGTGGATGCTGTTCTGAAAAGCGCCACACTGCAGACGCATATTTCTGTGTTTGGGAAATAATGGGAAAGGCTTTCCAGCCTGCACGAGTTGTTTGTGCTGAAAAACACAAACAAAAGAAGCATCGGGCTGCTCAGTTACAGATGGAGAAGGGAGGCAGAGTGAGTGTCAGCAGGCAGCCTGTGAGGGTACCAGGAACAGGACTCGTGTCACTTCAGGGCCATCACTGCCCAGCTGCCCTTCCCTCCCCAGAGCAGCCCACAGACCCAGAGCAGCTTGGCTTTGCTGGCAGCACCCTCTGCGAGGTGAAACCAGGCTCAGAGAGTAAACTCAGAGTCACGAGGGCAGGTGGGAGACTGGGAATGGACCATCTCAGCCAAGCACTCCTGGGAACACCCCTAGCAATGCTGTGCCTTTCAAGAAGCCTGAGAAGAGCAGGACATCCTGGGGAAACCTCCTGATCTTCTAGTGAGAGCCCTCCCCATCACCAGTGTGGGGGACTGGGCTCTGTCCATGCCTTTATCCAACTCACAGAGCCCTGGAGCACACACCCTGCACCATGGATGGATGCTCAGCACACAACCTGCTCTCTTTCTTTCTCCTCCCAAGGAGAACTCCCATCTTTTGTGCACGATGTAGGACAAAGTACACACGAGAGGTATATTTTTATCCTATTTCCAGCAGGCAGGAAAAAGAGAAAACCACAGGGGAAGCAGCCACCTGCCAAGACACCTCCGTGCTGGACCCCTTGTAGGGGAATGCCTGCTGCCAGTCATGGTGGAGGAGCAATAAACACCCAGCCTTGGATACCCCCTCACTGGGAAAGTCCACACTGCAAGGGTATGTAATAAAAACTAGCAGGAAGGGCAGACAGAGGTAAAACCCAGATTGACTTTCTGTTGGCCCTGGGAAAGAGGTAAACCCCAGAACTAGGGGAATAAATGATTTCTTTGCTGCTGCGGTAAAGAATTCCAGGTCCTCCTGAACAAAAAAAAAGGCACAAAGATCAATTCACCTCACTCGAAATAAAAACAAGTTTTAAAGATGCTTAGGCATCAGCTAAAATATTTCACCGATTTTTTGTCTAGTTTCACTTGGAGGCTGTGAAAAAGCCTTTTGAGAAATTAAATGTAGAAATTAAATTCTAAGACACCTGCTCTGAAATAACTGAGAGAGGTTTGCCAGCCTGGGAATGACAAAATGAAACCTTTTGAGTTAGAAACATTAGAGATAGTCTGTCTTGGCTGAAAAGAGGCAATAAATGTGTGGACAGTTTTTATAAAACCCCTGCAGAAGCACTGGTAAGATTTCCCAAAGAACATGACCAGGAACATGCTGGCTTGGAACAGCCCAGACAGAGAAACTCTGTTCCTCCTGCTTTCCCCAGTCCTTGCCTGCAAACACATCACTACAGTTAACACACAAAACACCATTCACTGCAGTCAGAATCCAGGAGCACAAATTTAGCTCTTGCACCGAGGCTGGGCTCAAAATGTAACCAAAATCTCAAAAAAAAAGGAGGATGAAATATGGAGCCTCTGAAAATTCAAACAGAAAGAAATGTTACTGCTTCTCAGTCAAATGGGGAAATATTATAAAAGTGTCTTTAGCTTTATTCAAGTTTATTCATTCACCTCCAGTGAAGGTGCTCCAGATTTACACAAGGCTGGGTGGCTCAGGGCAAAATTCAGCCCTTGGTGGTGGTAATTGGGGTTCACAGCACCACATTCAGCCTCATTCTGTCTCCTATTAGGAGCAGCAAGTCTTTGGTTCAAAAGCTGAGGTTTATATGGGGCTCCTGAATATCTACAGGGCTCCTAGAAGTACTCCAAGATCTCATCATAAGTTGTGAAGAATAGTTATTGCTCCAAGCAAACAGCTTCTTAATGACTCAGAAGCTACTGGAAATGTCCAGATCTTCACTGAGAAATTATGTAGCTTTGGTTTACCCCATGAGAGGGATTGTCATAGAAGGAAATTCATTTTTCAGGAGGTAACATAAGCATAGAGAGATTGAAACACATGCACAGGATATCCATACACAGGATATCCATACATCCTGAGAAAGAGGAAAAATCAAACCAGACTTGGCAGTGGCTTGCTCTTCCTGGGATGGTCTACAGAAAGATTCAGCAGGTGACACAGGGATGAATAATTGGACGGGCCTGAGAAGTGGAACACAGAGGCTGAACCTCCCCTGTGCAAGCCTGGATGAACAGACTCCTGAAGGAACTATAGGAATTAAGGAATTTTTTTCCCATGATTCTATTTTGGGCTGAATGAAACCCCACCAATCACACCCTGTGCAACCCTCAGCACAGGGCAGCAGCTGGGCCCCACCAATTCATGGGCTGAGCAGGAACTTTCCACATCTCAGTTTGAAGCTTTGGTGTTTCTGCAGTGCAAATGCGTCACCCTCAGCCAAATTAACTAAGTCTATGCTGTAGCATTTCTCTTTTTCAGCCCTGTGGGCCTGGCCCAGCTGGAGGAGCTGTGGTCTTCATTAGCAACAGAAAGAATGCCATAGGACCTTCTGCACTTTTTTTAGTGCCACCCTGCAAAAAACAGTTGGTTTCTTGAGTACTTGCAAAAAATCAGAGGCACTGGACCTTTTCTGACAAGACTTATTTTGAGTTCTCTGCTAAAAAGAGCAGTGAGACTACGAAGAGCTGCCTGCTGAACAGAAACAGTCTGTGATTCAGGCAGACACACACACAAAAACAAAAAAAACTAGGAGGAAATAATCACTGATATGCGCATCCTTCCTGCTCCCAAACTGCAGGATTTGCTGTTTTCTGAAATGACTGCCCATGTTTGGATCAGCTCAGGTGTTCCAGGAGGCTGAACAGACACAGCCACAGATGCCCCTTCCCTTGGAGCAGCGGGTACAACACTCTCTGAACCACAGGGAAAGCAGGATGGATGAGAAATTCTTCCCTCACAACGGGAAATACAGCAGTCAGGATACTGAGAGGGTGGTCTGCCTGTTAATTCGGGAGACAGAATTCAAACTGAAAGCTCCATGTGGAGCAAATTAGCAGAAACTAATTCTAATCCGTCCCACGCTGGCACAGAGGCACGTCAGCCCTGCTTAAAATTGCACCTCCCTTCAGATCCAGGCTGCCCCTTGTCCTACACAGAGGGGAAAAAAGGATGGGGAGAGGCTGCATCACAATCTGCCTGCAGATGGTCCATATTATTGAACCTCTGTGGAGGATCAGCCACTTGCCCCTGTGCCCCATGATAAATCACAGTCTCCTCCAATGTTCTCGGGGAAGAGCAGCACTCTCCCAGTCTCTGATTGGGCTTAAAGTCTGACTGGCTAAGGAGATGTAAATACTCAGCCTCTATCAGCCTCTAATTGTCATCATCATCCTGTTTAGGGAACTACTCACATCTTTGAGCAGTTACCCCGTGTCTCCTCCACCCCAGGAGAGGGTCTGGAGCCCATTTCCGGCAGCCGGCAGAGCGCTGCTTTTCTTTAGTTGACACAAACAGAGTTTGTCAGCTTGTGCATCCTCGCTTTCTGCCTGGTTTGAAGCTGCTGACGAGTCCTTGGGAGCAGCCCAGCAGCTGGAAACAGAGAACTGCCAGCCCCTCCCCACAAAGGTGCCCATTCAGCAGCCGCCGGTCCCCCCCAGGTCCTGCCCGACAAGAGCATCCTCTGTGCGGTGGCCTTTGGGACAGCGCCCTCGATCCCGGCCTGAGAGGGGGGGAAGTGACACTTCCAGTGGCTCTGGTGGAAAGGCAGAGCCAAAACGTGTGCATTCACTTTCTTCTGCAGACAGAAAACTGAGGAAACACCCAGCCAGGCCAAAATAAATACATTTGGCATCATTCCTGCGTCTGCACCGGCACGTTCGTGGCGCTGGAACTGAAAACAGGCCTGAACCTTATTTACACTAAAGTCTCTTTCCATCACTTTGGCAGTAGGAAGGGGCTTAGTCTTGGTACATATTGTATTTTCTTTTCAACATGTGTAAATGAGGATCAAGCTTTTACATGGCCTAAAATAGATGTAAATGACCCTTTATGCTGTCAGAACGGTGTCGAGAGGCCTTCCTGCAATAAAAAAATCGGCCCCATTATGCTTTCATATCATGCTCCATTCATTTAGTTTTAGTATCCCAACCTCGGGCAATTCCTCCTGACCTTGACAATCTGTGCTGAGGTTTCAGGCAGTTGGGGCTAAACCAGGGGCTGGGGAAGGTGTGTGAGCTCACACAAAACCACATCAGGACTTTCAATCTAAAATGGGCTTGAAGACCCACCTGGAAGATTCCCCATCCCCAAAGGGCCCTATATCATCTGAGATAGATTTGTTCTGTCTATTAGTTGCTTTTATGACTATTTTTAAAAAATTGTATATTCTAGTCCTCTTTGTATAACCATGAAAAAGGGAAAAGAGAGGCAGAGAGAGAACAACAAGACATGCTGGGCTGCCATCAGGATTCTGATGCCTCACAGATGGACTTGCCATGCCTCCTGCTCAGGCCCAGGGGAAGCCACCACCATGAATCCCTGCCCTCAGCGATGCAAAACTCTACTTTTCCACTTTTTGTCACTCTGTACAGCAAGTAAATTACTAGACAACTTAAAAGAAGGTGATGTATTTCCACAGTGGTGTCTTTTGCCAGCGAGTAAGCTCTGGAGCCAAGAAGGGGGTGGCTGTTACCTTGATTGATCACCGCCAGTGCTCCTCGCTGCCCAAACTGCCTTCTCCCCTTTCAGCTCCTGCTTCTGGTGTGGACTACTGAAAGAGAAGGGCTTTCTTTCCCCCTTCTGGACTATTAAATCCAGATCTCATCTGCTCAGCTGCAGCCCCAACCTCTCTTGCTCCACCAAATCATTTCAGTTGATAAAGTGCACCATTATTTTGGAGCCACTATCATGCACAGAGACGCCCTCACAGGGCATCAAAACCATTGTCCGTAAGAGCAGGAGCAAGTGATACTCAACATAACTGCAAGGTAAGTTCCTGGAATATGCTGAGGCCATCCCATGCCATCCCATGCCATCCCATGCCATCCCATGCCATCCCATGCCATGCCATCCCATCCCATCCCATCCCATCCCATCCCATCCCATCCCGTTCCCAGAGCCACTCTGCGGGCACTGCCTGGCACAGCAGCGAGGCCTCTGGATAACCCAGCTGAAGGGCAGAGCATTTACAGTAACTATCATTTTCTTTTCCTTTCAGAAGAATGCACAAGGGATTGTCGACACTTTCCTTACCCCCCTCCTCTTTTCCTCCATAAAATAACCCTCTCTCCAGCTTTGCCAGCTCAGTGCTACTTCACGGCTTTTCTCCAGGAGCAGTTGCAGTTGGAAACACCCAGACAAATCTTATCCAAGAGTTTATGAGGTACAGCTCAGAGGCACCCTGAAAACTGCAGCATGCTACCTAGAGTGCTGCAGATTATTATTACTTTTTTAATCTCGGTATAGTTCTGGGTAAGGTTTTAATTGGGCATTGTATTTCAAAGCCAGGGAGCAGGATCTATGCAAAGCACTGGATAGTTTCTGTATTAATTGACCATCAAATCCTTCCCCTTTGCATCTGCATTCTATTATTAGAGAATGTAAAGCAGTTTATAGGGCTTTTAACCTCTTCAAGCAAACACTCTGTGCAAGTTACGCTGCTGCAGGGACCATATTAGCTTTATAGACTTCATTTCTAATCCAAGGAAGGGGGGAAAGTGGAGAAGAGACAGAGCAAATGAGTGACTTTTGATGGTATAAATTCAGCTGGTGTAAATCAGCACAACTCCATTAACTTTGGTAGAGTTATGCTGATTTATGCCAGTTTAAAGACCAGACATTTGATCTGCAATGAGGTCCTCATTCCCAGAAGACCAAACCGGTACCAGACAAATCTTCACAGACCATTTATCAGCCTTCACAACTACATTCTTCCCTGCTGCATGGAAAAGCCCTGAAAGGATGCCAGGGAGCCATCTGGCAAGCTGGGTCCCATGGCACAGTGTGGGCTCAGTCACCTGCAGGGAAATCACCTCCCAGCAAGACACTTTGATGCCTTCTGTGACCACCAGACTGTGCCCAGGGCTCCCATGATGAGGGGTGTCAGAAAAAGGCAGAATCAGCCTAAACTGAGCTTTACAGTCTCTCAGTAAAGCTGCTGAGCTCTCCTTTCCTCAGGGTCTCATGGCTGGACTCCCCAGGGAGGCAGCACCACTCCCAGGTCAAGAGAACCAGGATGGAGGCAGCCCAAATTGGGTTCCTGTGCACAGGGGTGATGTGGAGGCTGGGTGTGATCTCCCAGGTAGGAAAAGGGGCACTGGGAAGTTCTGTGGTGGCCTGGGCTGACATCCCTCCCATGCACAGGGCACTGGTTCCAAGCCTGTGGATCTCATGGGACCTGCACCAACTCACCTCGATGGTGAGGATGGGCAGCCACAGCTTCCAAGCAAAAAATAACATGAATGTTCTGTATCTCATCCTGTTCCAGGGTGGAAGCCCAGCCTAAGCTTAGGATGACCAAACTGTCACACCAAAGGTCCAACTTAGCTCAGTATCCTGACTCCAATCCAACAAAGAGCAGGTGCCCAGGGAAAACATCAGCATAGCCCACGTGGTACTTCCCCTTCCAAAGAGCTGGATTCCCTAACAGAGAATCGTGACACCTTCCAAGCTGAGTAACAGTTGTAGGAGAAGCAGGAAGCGAGCCCTGGTCCCACCCTAACAGAAAGGGAAAATAGGTAACAGTGTGTTGTCTGTTGTCTCCTTCTGAAGAATCATCTGAAAGGGACAAGGTGAAATCTGCCCTTACAGAACCAGACAAGACAAGCAATATTTGATTTCCTGGCTCTGTGAGCAGGATGAGAAGGAAAACTCACCACCTCTCCTCCCTTCTCTGCCTGTTTCCTTCACACAATTGTTCTACCACCCCACAGCAGGTGGGATCCCCATTTTGCAAATCCCTGCCCTATTTCTTTGTTCCATAGTAACCCCAAATGCCACTAGACAGGGCTCAGGACAGTGATTATGAGCATGCAAACAACGGGGTAAGGGCCAGAATAATTATCTTGTTCCTAAGCACTCCACAGTGCTTCCAAGTATCTTGTATTTAGTTACTTGGTAAGGTCCTGAACGTCTGACTCTCAGGCATTATGGTTTTATTGCTGCAGAATGAGCCAGAAACTATTCAAAAGCTTTAAAAGGTCCTTTTAAATAGTCAGAATGAATTTACAGTGTTGGCTGCCTGGCAAACTCAACAGGCATTTCAAGTGGAAAGGAACAGTCCTTTATTGCATCTGCTCCTGGCATTTAGGACGCCGGATCGCTCACAATTCCCCAGCTCCAACGCTCAGCATCCTGCAGGCTGCTGGCTGGGCACAGCCAGGGGGGCAGACAGCCTGAGAAGAAAGGACCTGCACGAAAGAAAAGCCTGGGTTTAGAGTCAGCTGGAAATTTTCATTACAGTTTATCAGAAAATGATCATTTTTCACTTAAAGTGTCACAGAAATGCCTTGGTTTCAAACACCTGCAAGTGAAACACGAGCTGGGCTCCACCAGGAAACCTTTCCCAGATCTGCCTGCCCACAGTGTGTCCCACCTGCCTCTCTGTGTGCCACCCCACTTCAGGGATCCAAGTCTGGCACCCTGGATGTTCTAGAAACCAAGGCTTTTGACAACTGCCCTGGAGCTGCCTTCCCAACAGTGCCGGTGTCCTTGAGTGGCACTGTTAAAGGCACAAGGCTGGGATAGACCTTAAACCAAGTGAAACCCTCCCTCCACTGGAGTTCATGGCTACTGACACCCCATTTCAGCCACTTCTTGACACCCCCATCATTATTTGACCCAGCTGGTGGCAGGGCACTGGCTCAAGCATCAGGGGAAAGGGGAGGAACAGCAGATGCCTTTTCAATGGCCTGAAAACCCCAGAAAAATTTCCTATTTCTTGTGACTGGGACAGATCAGAGGACACAGGAGTGAGGGGTCCCTAAGTTTATGTCTGGGTTTAAAAAGCCATTGGATTGACAGCTGGAACAATCACTGAATGTATGGAAAGATGAATGGGGATTCATCCAGCTCTGGGGGTGACAGGAAAGGACTTTTCCAAGTTCTCCTATTCCACCTCAGCTGAGAATGAAGCCCAGGGCCCACACTTCTCCATTCCCATGTCCCCACTCCCCTGCCCTGCATCCACCAGTGCTCTCCACCCACACCTGCAGGGTCACCCATCCCAAGCCCCAGGCAGGTCCCTTCCCTCTCACTTGCCTGTGCAATACCCCAGCCTTGCCAGTTCAAGATCCTCCTGCACCATGGGAGCACTGCAAAGTGCAGTTATGTGGGGAATCCTCCACTCCTGCTGCTCCACTTGGCCCCTTTCTGGGTGAGCAGATGTGAGGCAGAGACTGACCCACAGCCCCTTTGCAGGAGCTGGCTCCAACCTCCCGTCTCGGGCTGGCTGTTTCCTGGCTTGGTTACTGGTGTTCTGGGGCCTTTATCTCCCCATTCTGGGCACAAGGAGGCCCATCAAAACTGTATTTCTGCTCCACCAGCTGACAATTGCTGCTTAGGAAAAATATATAAATATCAGAGCCAAGTCCCCCCTCCTTCCTTGGCAGAACTTCTAGAAAATGCAAGTTTCCTCAGGACACTGGAGAAAGGCAATTAGCAAAGAAGAAGATAGTCAGGAAAACACTTTAGAAAGGCTGACTAAAATGTAAAGGTATCATTATTAATGATGGCTATTACAGTCCTAGAAAGCTCAGTGGTTTTTCAGATGGGGCTGAAAAAGGAAAAGGAACAAACCCAAGTAAAGTCTACGAGACTGCAAGAGAAGCATAACGAGCTGTGGAAACGAAACCAGATCAGTCTCAGAGCTATCAAGCCAAATCCTCTGTTTCAGGACACAAGTGTGGGTTCCCTGGAGTTCAGGGCCCCAAGGACAACAGAGGTTACCTCCCTCTGGCCAAGGCAGAGGATATTAAAGCTGAGCTTTCCAAAGACCTTTTGGGAAGTCAGCTCACAGTCACTGCAATTAAATGAGCCAAGGAATTCCCCCAAGGCTGCGCAAGAATCTCTGCTCTGTTCTGCTGAGATTCCCTCCCAGGAGCCACCAACACCGGTGTCACCCACCCATCACACCCTACACACCATCAGACCATCAGCCTGGGTTGTTTCCTGAGGATTGGGCAGAGGCCATCAAGCCCAGCAGTCATTAATTCTCAGGAAGCACCCACTGCCTCATTGGTAATTGCTTAAGTAAACTTCCCTTGCATGGTGTCTGGGCCAGGGCCTTTCTTTCTGACACGTCCCGCTGCAGTTTTATTCGAGGTAAGATAACAGCAGGGCTGTGCACAGGGCTGGGCTGCACCTGACTAAACACGGGGCCCGGGTGGCTCGAGCAGGGTTTCGGTGCCTCCCTCTCTCCTCTCCTCTCCTCTCCAACACAGCCCCTTCCAGCTCCCAGCCAACAGCCCCTGTAAGATTCCCTGCATATATGCAGCGTTTATCCTTCATGCAAATCTGCCTCATCAATCACCGCATCCCAGCTGCACCACGCAGTCATTTGCTAGGAAAATACTGTTCCAACCCAAGGACCCAGCACAGCACAGTGGTCTTTATGAGGGGTAATATCCACGATAGGGGTGACTTGGAAACCTGCCAGGCTCTGAAAATTATTCATCCTGCCTGACCTTAAATCTTGGATGCTGACTATTGCAGATGGAGCTGGCAGGAAGCATCAGTCACGGCCACGTCCAGATCCCCTCCCTGCCCGTGGCTATGGGGCCCCAGGGGCACGTGAGGACCCCCAGCCTGAGAACTTCATTTGGGGTTTGGGTTATGAACAACCCCAAAGTCACCACAATGAGGGTCCCCAGAAGCACCAACCCTTCATGTCAGTCAGCTCTGAGAACAGAAGCAGCACAGCATTTTGCTTCCTGAGACTTCACTGAAAGCTTCAGCCTGTGTTTATCTCACCTGCATGGTTTTGAAAAAGCTTTTATTCATCTGACTGATCTATGCTTCTATTAGCTGAGATCCAAGTCACAAATCTCCAAGAATTTCTTAAATTTTAAGACTTCTGATCATTTTATCTCTGATACAGAATTTGAGTTTGTTGTAGTTAATTGAATAATACCCCAAGCATCTCTAGTTCTCCTGTGTTTTCACAGTATTTAATGTACTCCCAAACAACTTACTCTTATTTATAGATGTCAGGAACACACTTTGCTCACTGGACCTTTGATCTGCTTCCATGTAGACCCGTGAGATATTGTGGAGTTGCTTTCAAGCCTATGACTTGTTTTTCAGAGAAGGTAGCATTAAGTTACTCAACCAAAGATCCATTTAAGTCAAAAGTTTAATAGTTCTGCTGTGGCAAGAGAAAATCTCAGGATATCAAGGAGTCAAGGGAGGAATATTGTCCTCAGCTGAGAAAACGGACAAGCAGTCAGACACAAAAGCCTTTCTACAGCTCTGACAAAGAAACAATACACCCCAGCTCCTGTAGAGCTTGGCTTAATCCAAAAGGATAGGAAAAGGAGACAAAATATGGAATTAAGCTATTTCCCCTCTATCACATCAACTTCAGTAATGGGGTGACACACAGTCCATAAGAAATCTTAGCATTCACAAGAAAAAATAAACTAGAAAGACCCACAGGGTGAGGATTGTCAATTACATCCTAGAAGTGGACACTTGAGACCTTTCAAATCACAGCACAGGTATTCAGGACTTTATCCACATTCACCACAGCCATACCAGCTGCCAGGCAACAGGAGCTCAGAGCAGCTCTCAGTGGGTCTCTGGATGGAGCTTAGCTCTGCCCACAGTTCATAACCCTGAGGATGGAGAAGTGGCTGAACATGATTGACCAGGAGCAGAGGCAAATGACAACGTGGGACTCCTAAAATACAACCACCTACCAGTTACTAGTTAGCAGTTACTAGTTACTAGTAAGCAACCCCCCTGCAGCAGCTGAAGGATGGTGACACGTCTCCTCATGGGTTCAAGACTGGTTGGACGGGGCATGGAGCAACCTGGTCTAGTGGAAGGTGTCCCTGCTCGTGGCAGGAGGTTGGAATGAGATGAGCTTTAAGGCCCCTTCCAACACAAACCATTCTATGATTCCTGCTCTCAGTGGGTTCAGTATTGTACCTCTCAATACCACAGGCCAGTTGATGTCCACCAGACCCCACCATCAGCACCACATTCACCAGAGAGGTCCTGGGGCACTCCTAGGCTCCCTGTTAGGATCACATGAACAAATGTCTAGTCCAGAGGTAGTCCAGGAGTGAGCTGATTTGTCCACACAGGCACTGAGGACAGGGCTCTCTGCCATTCACCAAAATGCTTTGACCCCCTGCCCTCCCAGAATGAAAACCGGCCCCTCAAAACCAGCAGCGCGAGGAACAGAAAATTGCAAATGACTTAAAGTGGGGTGGAAAACTCCGAGCTCGACAATCACAAGCTGAGGCCACTAATCTTCTTGTCATGGGAGCAGACTCACCCAGCAGAAGGGAATTCCTGCCTTTGACTGGACTAATTAAAGGCATCGAACCCTGCACCCGCTATGGCTTGATGTGCCTTAATGCGATGTGACATTCGACATACACGAGGAACAGACACACACACACACACACACACACGCGGTTCTCGTTGCTCAGAGGGGTCTGGCAGCCACGGGAGTGCACCAGCAGCTTCCTCCCTCCCCCCAGGGAGGGGTTGGCAAAGTAGGGGATAAATACTCATCCCACTCCAGAGCCATTAACCACTGCAGACAGTCCCATTTCAGGGAGAGGAGTGTGGTCTGAGCCAGCACTGAAAGGCTGCTTGGGAAGGTGGGGATGGGGATGGCATGCAAAGCTTTCCTCAAGTGAAATCACAGTGGAAGGTGCTGAGGGAGCAGTTCCTGTTTCTCTCCTATGCAGGTACAGGAACAGCCAGCAGCTGTGCCATGGGAGTGAAGGATATTTCCAAGCATGATGGTACAAAACTTTGCAAAATTCACAAACAGGGATGATTTAATATTCAAGATGAACACACTGGGCATTTGGATAGAGTGATGTGAACCATGGATATCACTTGTGTTCCTCACCTCCTGTCCAGGACTGGCCTATTGAAGTCCAGAGACACATCCCCATGCTCAGCCACGCTCTGCAGAATCCTGAACCAGCCCTGGAAAGAAAACTTGCCTTAGACACTGATGGGAAGGAGACAAACCTCCTCATACTTCAAAGCCAAAAGCTCCCTTCTCCACAGAGCACTGCAGTTTGGGAGCAGTGTGGTGTGGTCAGGGAGGCACAGGGCATTCCTGCAGCACTCTGGACACCACAGGGAGAGCACTCAGTGACAGCTGAGCTGGGACATCTGAGCCCTGGGCTCTGAAGACCTGAGTCGAGACACAGGCCCTCAAAACAATAAAGCTTCCTCAATGGCACTGCAAGAAATCAACTTTCCTCTTCAATTATCGGGTTTTCTGTAAAAGATTAGAGTCCTGTGCCTCTATAACTTGTACTGTCAACTAAAAGTGTTGGCCTGCTAGGTCGTATGGCAGCGTGTTCACATCCGAAGGCCCCCAAGTTCATTTCCAGTTAATGATCCATAAGAAAGACTGCAGCATTCCTCCTAGGAAGATTGCTTGGAAGCAACTGATAGACTGCTTAGGCTGGGGTAGAAACAAAGCACTGAAATATTGTCACAAGTTATAAATCAGGCAGAGCCAGTGATGCTCTATAAGGAGAAGTAACATTTGGCACACACCAGTACCAATATTTGGTCAGTAAAAGCTCCTTCAGAGTAAAAAAAAAAAATAAATAAAAATAGACAGTGATTTCAGTACAACTGAAATGCAGACCATGTTCAAATTCATATTTAATAAAGCAATTATTGTTTATTATTGAAGTACCAATTGATTATTAAGAACACATTTACTGAGGCTGGACCACAAGGTAACAGATACGTACCCCTGGCATAGCTGCGAAACCTCAGTAAATAGCGATTATTGGAAACAGATTTATTGAGGCCCAGCGATACCCTAAGATGTGTATCGGTTACAGAGCTCCTCAAACCAGGTCAGTGTATTCTTAAGCCACTTTCACTGAGGGTTTACAGCTCAGCAGCAGGGCTCCATGTCTTCATTTGGGGTCGCTGAGCCACGTGGAATATCACCCTAATGCTTGCTTGATACTTAATTAAGGGAGAGTTTGCAGGGACAAGACTATACCAAGCAAGGAGAACCAGGATAAAACACAACCATGTTCCTACTCCTGAAAACATGGAGCAGAGCTGCTGCTTGACCAGTGGTTGAATCTTTCTATTCATGTGTGAACCTCTGTTCCAGTGGAGCATGAGGACCACGGGCAATCTGAGGATACAAGCCACACAACACACCGAGTCACACCCACCCCAGTGCCCAACACCACGAGCAGAGTGTGTCCTCACAACGTCCATGGGCTTTGAGAACTCACATCCAGCAAGCCTTCGTGCTCCCCAAGGCCCTTTTCAGACTCTCTTTCTCTTAGTGCTGTTGCTGTAAATTGTAAATCCAAGATGCAAAGGCACTAAAATTGGGTTTAGGGCAAACCCAATCCTGGGAGGAGAGAGCTGGGCATGGTGAGACCGTGTGTACACCAGGCAGAGGGTACCCCAATGTGCTTATTCACACAGAACTAGTCCTGTCCCTTCACTCCCTTCATAAATACCTAAAACACTCTCCTGGTAAAGCCACCCTTCCTTCCATCCTTCCCTTCCAGCCCAGCTTGTCCATCGCACACACGGAGTACCAGCCCAAAGCACAGCCACTGGAGACTCCCCAGTGACAACTGAGGCTTCCCCACGTCTGGGGATGAATGCAGGAGCCCCTGTCCCTGGAGGCACAGGCAGCAGAACAAAGAGGCAGTATGGAAATCACAGCCAGAGAGAAGGCAGAAATTCTGCCCAGATCATGCACAACGGCTGGGGCAAAGCCCGGGGGAGCACAGGTCTGCTCCTTTTCTCTCCCCATGTCTTAAGACCTCCCAGCCTCCCCTCCAGAGGAGGAGGGGAGAAAGGAGCCCAGATTGCTGAAGAACTCCCTTAGCTCCAGTCTGCTCTGCTCAAATTTATATATTCCACTACAGGTGACATCATGATTGCTGGAGTCTGACAGGTGATGCTGTAAAATGCATGAAACCATAAAAATTTCAACAGCAGCAAGCTCCATTGCCGCTACATCTGACAGCACTTAGCTGCCCAGCTAACACAAATATTATAAAAGCACTCAGGAAAGAAATCCAACCTGCCTGACCTCAGTTTTGGACTAATAAACAGTCCAGCATGACCAGATTTCACCCACATATAATAAACAGACAGCTTTAAAAGCAACCAAAGCGGGGTGTTGGTAGGTGAAAAGGACTAAAAGGCAAGAGATGAGTTTAAGAGTGGGCAAAGTCACCGCTGAGCACGGAGGGCTCCGCTCAGCCCGATCTGCTTTCGGCCACTCCGGCCCCCTGCCAGGAGATCTGTCTTAGGAACTGCATAACTATCACTGCAAAAGGATGTTCACTGGTGTTACACAGCCAGGCTGGGGTGGGTAATTGCCTAAATCATGTCAGAGCACCTGATGTTCATTTCTGCCCTCTCCGTGGGGAAAGAGTGAGTAATCTTGTCTCCGAAAGTTGGACAGTAAGTGAATCCCAGAGAATTATTGCCCTTTCTTTCATCACTCCCAGCACTACATTTTAAAAGTCCAAGGATCTGCTTTTTATTTCTTTCTGCAGTGAGATTCCTCTGGTCTCCCTGGAGGAAGAGAGCACCCCTTGGCTCCTCTGAAGGAGGTGAAGGAGAATGCCCATGTCTCCCAAAACCACAGAGGTGAGTCAGGCAGATGGGGGCTTCTGGACTCAGTCAGGGCAGGAATTTTCAAACCAGACACGCTGAAAAGGATTGTCAGCTTCTCCAGGGAGAACTGGTTTCCATGAGCTAATTTGGGATTAGTCAGGCAGATGGATGGGCAGAAGGAGCTTGCCACCTTCCAACTGGCCACCCCAAAAGCTTTCTGAGCAGAGGTGGGACCCTTGGGAACCAGTGCTGGCTGTTCTTAGTCACCTCTCAGAGACCCTCTGAACACCTCCAGGCTCCAATTTCCCTGCACCCAATGCAGCAGCACCCCCTACCCTCACTAGTAGCTCAGGCAGTGACTGTCCCACCAAAACCAGTGCCCAGTAAAAAACAGGCACCCAACCTGTCTGGCACTCGTGCCACGAGGTGCACCAGGAATCTCGTTTGCTGTTAGACAGCAGTGACAGTCTAGTGAGACAGGCAAGCAACAGAAGTTACTATAAATACATATACAGCTCCATTAACCCCCCCTTTATTCAAAGGATTGGAGAGCTTTCCTGGAGCTTGCTGCTCTCATGGATGCACAGGCAAGAGGGGGAGTGAGCAGAGCAGCAGGTCCAGGGGGGCTGCCCTGCTCTGGAGCTGTGTTACCAGGCAAAATGATCATCACCAAAATCACATCCTCATGGTCAACCCTCTAAGCACAGCTTTCGATATTAGACATATTTAAATGCCATTTGTTCAACCAAAGATAAAACGCTGCTGCAAAATTCTGTACAGTATTTTTAGTCACAGGATTTTACCAAGCACTTCAGTGGAAAGTGTATGATCGTTTTGGTTTTTTTCACAAAATCATTGCTTTTTTCTCACCATTGCAGATCTCCTTTTTTCTGTTCAACTACTTAGTGAGAGATCCTGCAGATTTCTCAAACAATTTTTAGTTACTGAAAAAATATGCACAATGAGAAAATTGAAAAGTGCATTCACTCAACCAGGTCTATTTTTTTTTTTTTTAATAAATAGTTCCTTGTTCTGCAGTCAGGTTTATTAGAGTTACCATCAGCTGATGGAAATGTGATGGCTACAGTCATTAAAAGTACCTGGCTAAAAGGCCAACATGGGACAGCAGCTCCACAGTGAAGATCAGCCTTTACCTTAACCAGGGGACAGGACAAACTGCCAGCAGGTAGGACTTGACCTTTCCTGCTCCAGTTCTTCTGAATCTCCAGTTCACCAGCCAAGCCCAGCCACCAAAAACCCCAAATCACAAATTTTCACAAATACCAACAGACACCAAGAATATTAAAGTATGGTCTTTGCAGTCACCTTCATGCAGAACCAGAAAGATATTTAGGCACATCATTTCAGCTAAAATGAAGTGCATGTCCTGATGCCCATGGAATGTTTCCTGCCTAATCCCTCCCCGGATCCCATGCCACACCTCCCTGCTGTTTCTCCAGTGCAAAACACGGTGGGAAATGCTTCCCAACTTCCCAGCACGGGTTATGTGAGGGCTCAGCGACTCTAATTAACACAAAGCCATTAGTGGGAAATGAGCTCTCCCCACCCAGCACAGGAGAGCAGCTCTGGATTAAGGCTCCCATATCCTGCTGCTGCCAGCCCCTCTGGATAATTTCCTGAGCTGGACACCAGCCTAAAGGCGGCAGGAGCAGCTGCCCGGGCTCCCTAGGGATGGCACTGAGCTGCGGGAGTCCCAGTGAATTCCTATCAAGCCAGGAGATGGCACTCCATAACGTGTAGAGTAACTCTTGGGCTTTGATACCCCCAAAACCCTCCTTTTTGGGCCTGACGAGCCGTTTCTTCCACCCTTCAGCATCCAGGTGAGTGCTCAGGTGGAGCAGGTCTGTGCACCGGGAGGTGACAACCACCAGCCCCGACCAGGCAGCTGAGAGCAGCACTGCCCCCCACTCACAGAGCCCACAGAGCCACCACCTGGTTCCCAGTGGCTCCAGTTTGCAACCGAGGGTCCTTTCAATGCCACCTCCCTCCTCTTTTTTTATGGAATAGGCCAAAAAGAGTAATAATAACTGATCATAAAAATTCAAACTCGTTTACCTTTCAGGAGGCAACTCAGCACAGGCTATTACAGGGCAATTTGGTACATCATAAAGTTTCCTATTAGAACAGAAAATAGGGCTGCTTGCATGAGCTGCCAATTGGAAATAAAATAGTAGTGGGGTCGTGATCATTAGCACTGCTTTTTCTATTAGGTTTGCTTTCCATCGGGGTGGGAAGAGCAGGGAGATTTAGATGCAGGTGAAAGGAGATGAGGCAGGTCTGGAGCACAGGAGAGATGAGCAGAGGCTCCTCAGGTCTCTTCCTGCACTTATTGCATTTATAGTGGGCAGTCCCACGGGGTGATGGTGGATGCAGGGTGAGGCCCTGGACCACAGTGGGGTGTCCAGTCTCCCGAGGTACATGACACAACAGCTGCACGAGCAGCTCAGCAGAGTGGCAGCTCCTTTGGGAACATAGCATATGTTTGTAAAAATAAAAACAAAAATTACTGAAATTGGGATAAAACCAGGCCAGAATGAGAGTGAGCTGGTCAGAACTGCAACCAGACAGTGCTGCAAATAAAGGCTCCACAGTGCTGGTGTCCCCATGTGTCTCTCAGCATATTCCCCTTCAACTCTAGAAATCTTTGACATCGATCCTCTTATGCTTCTCCATTTACCAGTTATATTGAAGTGCACCATGCAAAGCATGCAGCAAAGCCCAGTCTCCCTCCAGCTGCATTACAGTATCCAGAAGAAACTTCCCTGGGCTTGTCTGTGTGTGGCACAACAAAACATAGCCCCACATCACTCTGGTGAAGGGATGTGACCACAACCAGACAGGAGAGAGAGCAATGGCAGAGGCAAGAATTATCACAGAATGGTTTGGGTTGGAAGGGACTTGAAAGATCTTCTAATTCCACCGCCTGCCATGAGCAGGGACACCTTCCACTAGCCCAGGTTGCTACAATCCCCATCCAGCCTGGCCTTGGACACTTCCAGGGATGGGGCAGCCACAGATTCTCTGGGCAACCTGTTCCAGGGTCTCCCACCCTCACAGGGGAGAATTTCTTTCTAATATCTCATCTAAATCTACTTTCTGTCAGTTTGAAGCCATTCCCTCTTCCCCTCTCACAATGGTCTCTGCTCTTGAGATTGTCCTTCCAAGGGCATCCTGCGTTGTCCTGAAGCTACCATCCCATCCATGGGGACTGTGGCACAGGAGGAAGGCTGAAGCATTGTGCTTCAGGAAAGCAGAAACAGAGCTGAAAGCAACATAAATGGTGATTTTATTTCTGTGAAGGAGTTAAAAAGCCCCTTCCCCCTGTTGGGAGTTTCATTACAGCTGATGCTCGTGCTGCCCTGGGTGAGAGGGAGGGCTCAGCTCACCTCCACACAGCAGCACAGCAGCAGATCCCCATCACAGGAACCAGAGACACCATAAAACAAACTGGTCCGTGGAGATCAGAGGGCATCAGCTCAGAGCTGTGTCACACAGGCCACAGAGGAGCTCAGGTCACGAACCAACAGTAAGCAATAACAACATGATCTGTTTGTTAATATTCATCCCATGGTTCCCATAAAAACCCTCACGCCCTCTCGAGAGCTCTGTCCTGTTGCATTATTCCTCACAATTTATTAAGACAAATTGTTCCTGCACCACAGTTGGGAAGTAACCGAAACCAGCGGCGCTGTCTCCATCTCGTGGGGGAACTGAATCCCAGCCAACGCCGGCTCACTGCTCGCTAAGCAGATCGTGGGTTTGTTACTTCCCCACTTCTCCCCTTGGCTTTTGAGTGGTTTCTCTGAGTTGCTTGCAACCTCCAGTTCTCCCTGTGCTGGGACTGCAGTCATCCTGAATCAACCCACACCTCCCTGCCCCGCTGCAGGTGCTCCTGCACTGTGGGAACTGCCACCCGCAGCAGGGCAAGACCAAGGGCAGGGGGAAACCACCCAAAACTGCGTGTGGGAAAACACTTTTAGCAGCAGTAGCAGCACCTGGCTAAGCAGCCCCGCTACAGCCACACCCACGGGTCTGTTCCAGCCTTGAAAACCCCAAACAGACCTCACACAACCTCCTCCTTAGAGAAGAGCCCACTCGTGGTCTTACAGCAGAGAGAGGGAGAGGGAACATGTGCTGGGGAAGCAGCACAACTCCAGGTACTTGTGGAGCTGCTGGGCTGGCTTGGCTTTCACTTGCCTTCACCTCCCAAAGGGAAATAACTGAATTCTGGGTTGGGTTCCCTGGTTCCCCTCACAGGGGCACTGCCTCCTCCATCCCTCGTGCTCTGAGAGCTGGCACCTCACAGGGGCATCCCGACACTTGTGACTGCTCAGACTGGGAAACACAAGCTGAGGTCACATCCAGGCACAGGCTGGAAATAAGGCAGTTGCATGGAAGGATTTGTGGCAGCTTCCTGGCAGAATGACGTGGGGATCCATTGACAGGATTCTTGCAGCCCTTCTCTGTGCCACTGCTCCGACTGGGATGTGTAAAAATCTACCCCACAGCACAAACCCACCTGGCTGGAAAGCCCCAGATTCCCATCATATCTTGTTTCCCTGGCCTTTGCACACCCCATCAGATGATTGCAGGAACAGAGGACTGGTAAGTGTTTTCTAAAACTGCTCATCTTGTGGCTGAGGAGCCGGGCTGTGCACCTCCTCCTGCACACACCCACACAGCTCTGCCAGCTGAAAGCAGATCCAGTCCCAAATCCCAGCTGGATGTGACACTCACATGGGCTGATCTGTTGATTCCAAAGCCAGAAAGGTCAGCCCCAAGGCTGAGCTCCGAGGTGAGTGTTTGATTACACCAGGTGGGTGAGGGTTTTTCAGGGATCTGTTGAGGATGGAAGTGAAAGCTTTATGGAGTGCTGGTGGGTGCTCCTGACAGCACTGGAGACATCACGGATTTGGCACAGGCTGCAGCAGTGTTATTCCCTCACCATCTGATTTCCAAGCTCCAAAGGCCTTGGGGTGACAGATGAAACTTTGCTACACCACATTTTTGGGTTTATGTTCCATTATATCACAGCGAGCCTTGAATCTTGTTCCACCAAGGGGCTGTTCACATTTATTCCTAACATTTTCCTAGAGATTCTGCTCCCATCAATTCACCCTCACGGATTTGATAGCCCATAGCAGAGTTATTAGCCAACAGCAGGTACTCCATGATGCAACTTTCAATCATAGTCATCTTTTATGACCAGGATTCATTCCTTAAACCTTTTCTTTTCTTTCTATCTTGCTTCAATTTGGGCTTTTCTTATTAATTAAATGGCAAGTTTCAATAGCCCAAGATTGAATTATAAGGCTTGTTTAGAGCAAGGAGAATGATCAGAGCAAAGGGTGGAAGCTATATATGTAATATATACATATACTTAAGATACAGAACTTTGCTTCCAGACGTTTGGAACAAATTAAATAGAGGATCAAATTAACTAGTGATTGAATTAAGTGGAAAGCATCTCATTACCTAAAAGACGGAAACATGTGTCATTTTATAACAGCTAAAAATAAAGCAAGAATGGGTCGAAATGAAAAGCAGGAACCTGCAAATGTCAGCCAAATTTGGGCTCTGTTGAGCCCTCCAAATGTGAAGGCTGTAAATAAGGTGGGTTTTGCCACAGAGTGGGAGCTGCTGGGAAACGATGGGCTTGGAAACCAGATGTTGTGAAAAAGGGGCTGCTCCACATGACATTTCATGTGTGTGCGAGCCAAGCAAGGTGTGCAGGGGGACTGAGGGATCATCCACAGGGCACAGCTCGGTGGGAGGGATGGGATGCCCAGCACACCATCTCTGCCCACAGGCACCCTGGGCTTGGGATCTGCTTTTCCACTGAAAATCCAGAGTAACTCCACAACTCCATCATCAGTGAACGACTTCCAACTGTTCTCGCTGCTCGCAGCCCAGTTATTCCATCAGGCTGAATTCCAGGTGTTTCACAAAGAGGAACAAAGCCGGGGATACAAATGTATCATTTTAACCCAAGATTGAGGCATCTCGCTGCTGCCTTAATTCAGCACCTTCATCCAAGGGCTCGCTCTGCTGTTCTCCAGACACTCCATTTCCCTTGAAACAGATGGGAAAGGCAGGGGGAACGTTCAGATCCAGCCTTTTGTTTCACCATGGGAAGCGAGATCGCTTCACGTGTTCCTCCCCTCCTGTGATACTGATGCTCATCTTCCTTCCTGCTCGTCCGGACCTTACGAATTCCAGTCACTTCTCTTCCTGACACCACATCTCACTTTCAGGATGCCTGGCATGGAAATTGTACTGAGCTGCAGGAAATCAGTTTTTTCACTCCACCAAGCCCCAGCCCCAAACTCAGGATGAGGAATCCGGCCTGAGCCCTTTTCCTATCTCATGTTGTATTTTTCCTTTTGTTCCACTAATACATACATCACGTCGTGACAAATGCAAGTGGAACTTTTCCAAGATAAATAACGTTATCTTTGCAGAGCCCCACGGCACCCCATGGCAACTCATTATTTTTCAATTAAATTTACTGTTCATTGGCAGTTGCTCTGCTTTAATTTTCTGCCATTTGTTTACTGAAGAAGGAAATGCATAACACAAAGCCCTATAAAAGTCAGACTAAGTTAATTAAATGTGATACTGGGAAACCCTAACTTTGCCTCCAGAGCAATTTTATCACGAGATCTCCTTAAAAATGTCACTTTTTGCAGGAATTTATTTAGACATATGCAACCACTATTAATTAAATGTGTGGTCCCTCCACAATTCTCCCCAAAAAGACACTTAGCTGTATTTTGTAACCACTGACTGGAGAAACAGGAGTTCACAAGATTCACAAAGCCAGATGAAGGGAAGATTTTTCAGTCAGACCAGTATTTTTAGACTCCTTACATGTCCTTCAGCTATTTCTGTTGAATGCAGGATACCCAAGTACCAGTTTGGAAGAGATGAACCATATTATTTTCCTTCTATTGCCAAGAAGATCCAGTTTCAGTCCTTGATAGGACCATGGGTCAGACAGGTCACAAAATTTTATCAGCTGTTTTACCTACTAACAAAACTACTCTGACCAGGGGCCACCACAAGCTGCCCATCACATGGATCAAGAAATGACTGCACAACAGATGTCAAAAATCAATAAAGACAAAACCCTTGGCTGATGATGACCCTCGACCATGTCAGAAATAATTTTTAAGCAACAGTATTAATTCATGATCTCAGAGTGACACAAAGTCACCACCCAGACACCTCTGCCAGCTGTGGAAATGCACCTTCATGCATGTCCAAAACCAATCCCCATTTGGAAAGGCCCATTTCCCACCACTGTTTGTAGCAACAGCCTGTGGAATTTCCTTAGACAAGTCATCTGATTTTAGGTTGAAAGCTGGAGGCAACTTACTGCAGCCTAAGAGTAGAATTTAACATGTCAGAAACAACTTTTCAGTGCTAAAAGATTCCCAGCTTGGAATTCGAAACTCTGGATTTATTTCTAAACCCATCCATCATTCAGAGGAGGACAGGAAAAGGGCAATCTTTTCTGAGAGACACAGATTAGAAACAACACAAGTAATGATCACAGGACTCTGAAGACGCATAAAAGTCTCCATTTAGGCACCCAAAAGCTAATTTGAAGAAAACTGAAGCCAAGTCTTCAATATTTTCTTAAGGCAAATTACTCCAAAAGGGAGATGTACAGACTGCACCTCTAAAGGTTTGGCTGAGGCTCTCGTTGCAGGAATGAGCAACCCAAACTCCAGCTCGATGGGAAGAAGGTTTTTCCCAGCAGGAAAAACACACAGAGGTCTGGCCAGAGCCCATCACACTCAGCAGGGCATGTGCTTGATCTCTGCTACTGCTCTCCCTGGAGGCAGAGCAGTGCCTGGGACAGCAGCACCTTGAGTCAGGTGCCAGTGAAAGGCAGCGTGACGGTGTTGAGGTGAGCTTTACATCTTGGGCAAGGTGAGAGAAGCACGGTGTCAGCAGCTAATAAGTTTATAACGGGGTTTCTTCCTCAAGCCAAATTCAGCCCAGATTTACAGCTCCCCCACAGCACTCTGAACTTTCCGACACTCCTCCTGAAACGTTTTATTATTGCTCAATTACTGTCATGTTCTCTTAAGGACCTGGAGGGGGGAGGTGGCCTCCATTTGGAGACCAGATGCCATTTCCACAGATCCTCACAAAACTGTGCTGTGCAATAAATAATCTGTTCACCCTTCAGAGACAGGCTTTGAGGATATGATAAGTTAAAAAAAAAAAAAAAAAAAAAAAAGAAAAAAAAAGTGAAAACGATGACATTTCTAAGTGTAATGGAAACTAAGCAGAAACTAAGATGTTAAATTAGCAGTGGGGCACCTTTGGCTTGCAGCAGGGACAGACTGTCTGTCTGGTCCAGAGGCAAGAGCAGCAGAAACTCTCCACAGCCTCAGCACAGTCACACTGAGGTACCTCTGTTGGGTTTGCCTAGAAAGGATTTGGTAATTGGGGGCTACAGGGGTGGGTTCTGTGAGAATCTGCCAGAAGCTTCCCCTGTGTCCAGCAGAGCCAATGCCAAACCTGCTGCTGGCCAAGGCTGAGCCATCAGTGACAGTGGTAGCACTTCTGGGATAATAGATTTTTGAAGGGGTAAAAAGTCCTGCAGAATTGCAGCTGGAGAGAAAATATGTGGGAGAAACAGCCCTGCAGACACCCAGGGCAGTGAGAAGGAAGGGCAGGAGGTGTGGCTGGAGCACAGCACCTGGAGTGGTGTAGGAGGTGACAAAGGGTTGGCAACTGTCCCCATAGGGAGGAGAAGGGATGTAGTTCATGGAGAGGGTGGAATTCCCTGTGCTTGTCCAAAGCTCTGGCACCCCTAACTCCAGGCAACCATGTGACAGACATGAAATCTGTCATGGAGAATCTGTAGCCATTCCATTTATGTCCCTTGCCCATCATTAGGTCCAAACCAGATCCCAAACCAGCTAATCATGTGAAATTGTTAATTCCTCCAAGGAGTGGCAGTTGGGATTCCCCTGCAGCCCTCGGTGCAGCCCACGGTGAGGCAGCTGTGCCCCTGCAGCCCATGGGGGTCCTCAGGGAGTAGAGATCCACCTGCAGCCTGGGGAGCACCCCACACCAGAGCAAGGATGGCCAATGAAAGCTGTGTCCCTGTGGGAAACCCATGTTGGGAGTGGGTTTGCTGGCAGGACTTGTGATCCTGGGGGGGGACCCATGCTGGAGCAGCCTGTTCCTGAAGGAATGAGAGAATTCGGGACTGAAGCTGAGCCCAGGAAGAAGAGAGGGGTGGAGATACGGGTTTTTTTTTAGTTTTGGGGTTTATTTCTCATTATCTTAATCTTATTTAATTGATAACAAATTAAATTAATTTCCTCCAAGTCAAGTCTGGTTTGCCCATGACAGCAGTTGCTGAGTGATCTCCCCCTGCCCTCATCCCAGCCCACAAGGCTTTGGTTTTAATTTCTCTCCCCTGCCCAGCTGAGGAGAGGAGGGATGGAGCAGCTTTGGTTGGTAACTGGTGTCCAGCCAGGGTCACCCCACCACAACACCAAACACTGGGGCTGGCAACCAGGAGATGTGCCCAAAACTGTCCCACAGCTCCAACCCACAGCAGCTCATTGCAGGCACTCAGGGTGGGCTGGCCCAGGGTGGGGATGAAGCACCACACAGGAGGGTGACACTGGGAGCATGAACACACTCACCACCTACACACAGGCAGCTGCTCAGCACCCACCTGAGCTGAGCCTTGGAAAACGAGACACCGAGCATTTTCCAGATTGAAAAGCAGGTTCTGCCTCTTGTTTGTAAAGCCTGGACTTCAGACATTGCAGCCCACTCCAGCACTGGAGGTCTTAAATTCAGTGTCCTTAACCAGAAGATCAGAGGCTCTGTGGGCTCAAATCCCACCCCTGAGCTCAGTCCCTGTCCCAGGATTTGTGAATCAAATGACACCTCTCGTGCATTCACTGGGCAGACACTTCCACTGCACATTATCATCCAAAACGTCCTCTCTGCTTTGATACTTGTAACAAGTCTCTGTTTGTACATATGGAAACCACATTATATATTCCAGATGGAAATTCATACTCGATTTCAGAGCAGGGAGCGAGAGCTATTTCGTACGAGATGCATAATTTGTTGTGTGAATATGAAATACGTGACTGCCTCACATGTTATGTTGTGAGCTAATCATAAAAAATAGAATGGAAAAGGTCCCATCTGTCTCTAAATCCTATAATCCAACTGTTCTCAGCTAACTCCAGCTCTGCCAGTACCTGGTATACAGACAGCAAGGAGAGGTTTCTGGGCCAGGGAAATACTGAAAAACAGAGGAGCACCTACGAAGCTGCAGCTAAAGTTTCATCCAAGGCAGTGAGAAAACATCTTGGAGAGAATAGAGACCTCATGACACCTCTTCAGCTGACTGAAGTCATTCCCTGACTCTTCAAATTGTTCTTGACCTGCCTTTTCATCCAGACTCCCCTATAATTATCTTCTTAACATAATTTCCCCGCAGTTCCCTGAAGAGCCTTAATGGGATCACTGGGAAAGGTCCAGCTGCACATTAGAAAGCGTGGGGGCAAAGTGCTGTCCCTGAAAGGCAATGGGAATCTTGCCACTCACAGCAGTGAGGCTGCAAGTTCAGACTGGGGCTTGCTGGCCACAGCAGCAGCTCTGCCACACGAAATCAGTAGGTCTGACTCTTCTGCCACGGTCTCATTTATCATACTGCCACCAAATTCCTGAGCCTGACTCGCAGTTCTAGTGCAGTATCACCAAGGGAGCTCCTTCCCTGGCATACAAGGGACCAGTTAAGGGGAATTACTCCCTAGGAAATAGCAGTATTTGTCTGTTCCTTTCAGTGTGTTGCTGCAACTGCTTCAGCTTGCTCACCTCAAAAAATAAAATGGGTGTGAAACAGCAGCACGAGGTAACACCAGGTTCCCAGGACTGTAAGGACATTGTCATCTCATGGCCCCAAAAAGAAGCCCCAGCTCTCAGCTGGCAGCTCAGTGCAATTTTTAGGGCTGTCAGCCTCCCATACAAACTATTTCAGGTCTTTAGGTGGTTTTGGGTCTGGCTTGGACCTAATGATGGGCAAGGGACATAAATGGGATGACTACTGGCTCTCCTATTCCTCATGTCTGTCACATGGTTGCCTGGAGCTAGGGATTCCTTTGACAAACACAGGGAATTCCACCCTCTCCATGAACTACATCCCTTCTCCTCCCTATGGGGACCATTGCCACCCCTTTGTCACCTCCTGCAGCACTCCAGGTGCTGTGCTGCAGCCACAGCAGCATGGCTGTGCTCCACCAGCCATGAGAACCTGCACCCCTCTTGGTGCTGGATGGGGACAGAGGCAAGGTGGAGATCCATCCCTCACGAAGGACGGCAGCTCTCCATCCTCCCTGGCCCTGCACACCCAGAACCAGCGGATTTCAGTGCCAGATGGTGCAGCTCACATTAAAGACCTCTTTTCAAACCTCAGAGCAACAGTTTCCAAACAAGAGCCCTTTCATTGCTGTGCCAGCTTCGAGCCATGATGAAGTTCTCAAACATCTGGGCTTAGCCCGTCGCCCTTTAAACGTAAGCGGTCCATCAGCAGCTGCATTCCAGCGGTATGAGTTGTGTCTGTCTCTCCCTAGGCCTGCACTCCATTTCCCCTGCAAATCAGCCCTTATTTACCATCACACCCTTACGTCTCCTTTCCTATCTCTCACGTGAAGTCTGGCAGAGATCGTGTGGCTGCTCCTCAGAGCCAGCGAACACACGGAGGGAATTCAAACACGGCTCCTGGGGCAGCACGGGAAGAGGATCTTGTTGTTTAGGTGCGCAAAGCAAAGGTGAAAAAATAAGAAAAAAAAACCAGAACTGCCACAACTACCAAGTAATCCCCTGGAGCCCTCACCAAAGCAATCTGGGTGGAAAATTCCCTCTTGACTCCAGGTTTCAAGACTCAGGGCAACTGTTGGGCATCAGAGGGAATGTGATGCCACCAGAAGGTCTGAAGTGAACTGCCTGCCTCTGCCATCCTGCAGGTTCCAGGGCTACAGAGACTGGAAGAGCTTCCTCAAAATCCCAGAAACCAAATTACTCGTTACTGGAGAAAAGTCTTCCTTCCTGATATCAAAGGTGAACAGATGCATCCACTGGTCACTGAATGTATATAAATATGGTACAAAGAAAGAGTGATCTCTTTTCAAACCTCCATGGAGATACCACCACATTAGGTAGGCTTTCCAATCCCTAAGAGTTCTGCTGCTTTGTCATACAATCCCTTCCATGAATTTATCAGACCTCATCTTATAACAATCCCCAAGGGTGCCTCAACCCTTTTAATCACAGCAAGTCACTAGAATTCCTACTGACAGGGATGTCCACAATATTTCTCAGGTTCTTTCCAGTTTCCAATCCTCATGTGGCGGATCCAGAGTGTTCCCACCAAACAGCAGGCACCTCCCTCAGCCCTCTCTTTATCCAAAGGGAGAGGAAAAGGCAGCTACCAAAGCAGTGAGACCACAGAAATCCAGATCATCCTCTGGCCATTCCTCTCTCTCTCCACTGCTGAGGGCAATGACACTCTACCTCAGATGCCATAGATAAGTCCCCAAGTTTAATGGGATGAATCTTTGCCACCCTACAAGTTTAACCCACTTACAGGATTACACAAAGTTTCCTGGATTAAGATAATTTTGCTGGCTTGAATCCTTTTAACAAAGCAGTGGAGATCACCATAACTGAACCCTTCACCTTGGGGATTTATCAGCCCATCACCTTGTCCAACCTCTATTTTACCAGCACAGCCCTTACACCACCCCTTTAGAGGTTTCCAAATTAACAGTTCCTTCCAGGTTTGATTCAGAGCCTACTGCAGTCAATTAAAGACTTAGGTACACTTCAACAGGGTTTAGATCTGCTCCTTTAGGACCTCTGCTAGTTACAAACCATGTCAATGTTTTAATCAAGAGATCGTACACTAATGAATTAAAAACCCTGTGTCTTGGCCAACCAGACCACATGGACATGTTTCTGACAGGATCTGTCTTCAATCAGACCAGTGACTGACAACCACGAATTTTGCCAGCAAATTAGCAATGAAGTTAATTTACATTTCTCCCAGCTCCCTGAGATCTCTCCAAGCTCACTTACCTCGTGCTTCCTGTGCCTCCCCAGCTGGAAATCCCCCCACGTTGGGATGTGTCTGCTCACTGCTGACAGCAAAAATGGTGTCAGAAACCACACAGGGCGTGTAACACGGAAAGGAAGGGGAAGGGGGGGAAGGAGCACAACTGACCTAACATGTCACACACACATTTGGGGAACTGCTCAGCTCTGGTCATCAGCTTTAGTTCAGGTTTGGAGATCCACAAAGCTGCTGCCTTCACTGTGTTCTCCAAGTCCCAGGCAGTGGCCCCAGTGCTCAGGCAGAGCTGTTCAACACCAATGTTGGGAAAGCAGCCACAGCAGCATTTGCTGTGGTAAAGGTGGGCTTTACCTCTGGCTCTGCCATCTTTTCTCTGGACATGGCTGTAAATCTCTCCTGGATCCTTCATAACATGAGAGGCAGGGAAAGAATCCCTTGGGTTAAAACAAAGCAGCCCATTCAAGAGAGTTGTTTGCCTTGGGAGGCAAATGCTGACTTTTACAAACAGCAGACATGTCCTGGGGACTTGGGGCAGATGCAGCAACATTTCCTAGCTGGATAGCAAAGAGCCAGGTAAAAACCACTGACACTGCCCTGATGCAGGATTTGAGGTTCCTCTCCTTCTCCCTGAGGACTACAAGCCATGATCCTGCTAGAGAAACAAATGATTAATCATAGCAGGGGTGCCTCATTAAGATTTATTACAAACCCTTGTGATAGCTCAGGAAAACTGCTTCCAGGAGTCATCCAATAAAGCAGCATTAACAAGACAGCCCCTCAGATGGAGCTGTGCTGTCCAAATCCCTTTACACCGACCTGCAGCCCAGAACTGCTGTGACAGCCACGGCAGCTGCCCCACATTAACAGATCTCTGCAACTTTTAGCAAGAATCAGGCACAGAGCCCTCCCAAGCCCCAGCTATAAAGCTGATGAACTGAGAGAACACCACAAAGAGAATGAGGGAGAACACAGCATCACCCCACAGCTATTTGAACGTGATTTATGCCCCGTTCTGCCTTGTCTTATCCTAGTGAAGCCTTTCAGGAGTGGAACACTACACACAGTGCACACAAATGGCTTTTGGCCCAGGTGTGCAGCTCTGCTGCCTCCCACAACTGCAGCAGGGGCTGCTGACAGTCCTGCCATGTGAATCCAACGCTTGCTCCCACCAGGAAAGTGTTTCTGCAAGTGCTGGATGCACTGATGGCACCTGCAGGGCCACACAGCTCTGCCCACACACCTGAAGTTTCACCACAGCCTGGAAGAGTTTGCAACATAAACTCCAAGAGCATCCCTGCCCTGGCTGCACTCAGGGCTTCAGCAGCACAGTCCAACACCAATCAGCTGGGGGAGAGAGACGGTGATACCTGGCACAGACCTGACAACCATCACTTTGCCAGTTTTCAAAAGCAGGTTTTCACTGCCTCCTTTCAAAGTGACGTTTTTGTTTCCTTGTCTAAAAGCCAATCGTGTCTTAAAGAGAAATGGTTGAATGTACCAGGCAGAAATAGCCCCAAAAATCAAGCAGAGTATTGGGGTAAAATGAAACTATTTAGTTGTCCCAATATTTTTATGTTTTCCAGGAAAAACCCTTGTAACACGTAACCAGCTCTCCCCATTGAAGGAGTGTAGACCAGCCCTCCACATTGCCATTAAAGTGACTTTTAAAAGGTGCAGAGCCCAGAGCAGCTACTTTCAAAGGTGAAATAACTGTTTTTGTGGTGAGGTCAGTAACACCAGGGAAAGCTGCCCAGTGTGTGAAAAGATCCAGGACACCATTTTTCAGTTTGTTTTTCCCATTGGTGTGTAACGTTATCCAGCTCACACACGGCTGAACCAGAGCATCCCTTCCAGGAAGATATCCAGGTTCCAGGTGAAGTATCCAAGCTAGAATTAATTTCCCTCTTGCCCTGGTCAGCTGCTCCACTGGGTAATTACTGTGTTGCTCCACAGTTGTCTTATTTCCAACCTAAGGTCAACATCCATCCACTGGATCTTCTTCTATCTGTTACACATCTCCTGGTGCAGGGAATTACCTGCTGTGACCACGTTGCCTCCAAACTTTCTCTTCAGCAAGCCAAACAGCCTGAGCTCTTTAAGCCTGTGTCTCACTCCAGACCTGGCTCATCCCATTACAGCTGAGCTTTCCTCCAACTTGTAACCAAGGAGAGAACAAAAGCCATCATGCCATTTGTGGGGTCATAAACTTGGTGCTTTGCCAGGGAGTGTTACCCACTGAAACTGCCCCAGATGCAAACATCAGCCTGCTAGAAATTTTGGGTGTGAGAAGGAAGGCATTGGAAAAAGCTGCCCAGAGAAGTGGTGGAATGACTGTCCCTGGAATGCTCAAAAAAATGTGTAGATGTGGTGCTAAGGGACGTGATTTAGTGGTGAATTTGGCAGTGTAGGTTAATAGTTGGACTCGATGATCTCAGAGGGCTTTTCCAGCCTTAAAGATTCTATGAGGCAAAGCTCAGGCTTCAGAACTCCTCCAAGGCTTTCATGAGCAGCCAGTTGCAAACATTTCCTGATGTCAATTATCCATCAGCTCGGGAATATCTGGCAATCTCCACTCCATGAGGGAACACCGCAGTCTGTTCTTTGCCGTGGTGCTGTGCAACATCCACGAGAGCTGTGTGTGCTGTTTGTGATGGTTTCACTCAACATGGCACCTGTCCACGGGGAACACGACAATCCTCCAAACAAATGGCTCATTATTTCAGCGCTTGCATGGGAGGGGTACAAGGAAAGGTTTCCATCAACAAAACTCTCTCTGGGTACCACTGACAGCCAGAGCTTCCAGTCAAGGCATACTGAGGTGAAAGTCCAAGGAATGCCATTCTTTCTTGGAGCCAATTCCCTCGGTGTCAAATCACCAGCCAAGGAAAACACATTAAAATCAATGCCCTTAAAAATGACGAGCTCAAAAAAAACCCCACGCTCTACAAACAGAGGTGGTCAATCCAAAGCTGTTCAGGAGGCCACCTCCAGCTGCCAGGCTCCCTGTCACAATATCCACCCACAGTTTTTCCCAGTGAAATATGGATCCCCTCACTGGAGCCAGCAGGCTGCTGTCCCTTTGCTCAGGCAGCACTGCAGGAGAGTGGAACAGGCTGAGCCTCACCATGTTTGTTCAGTGCAGAGAAAGGCAAATCTACCCCCTGACTCCCACAGTCACTCTGCAGAGAGCTCATCCTGGCATGAAGGAGCCTCAGTGTTCCCCCATGGGCTGTGCTGGTGGTCTCCCAAACCAGGCTTTGCTGTCTCAGCTCTAATTATGGAGCACAAGAAGCAAATAAACAAGAAGCTGAATGATTCTGTAAGCGAATTTAGGGTTTGTGGTAACAAAGACAAGCACTGCAGCCAGGCAAGGCATGGGAGAACTGCACTTTCTGATCTAGTTTGACCAAGAAAACCCAGTAGGAACCTGCTGGATCAGCCCTGATGCCCTGCACAGTCAGAGCAGTGAGTGCCATCCTCTGCAGAGCTCCAGTGATCCCCCAGGACCCCATCCCTCTCTGCCAACACCCCTGCAATACCCTGGGACAGCAGCACTGATCCTGCCTGAGCCCTCACTGAGCCACCAAGAAACCCCAGAGCTAAGGGTTACCATTCAGAATATGGTCACACTCCTGAGACATGACCCTCCCACCTCAGGCTCTCTGTATCCATCCCCTCAAACCCAAACCATCTCCCTCCTGACCTGCAGTAACCTCACAGCAGCCGAGTCCTGACCCTCACATGTGACATGTGCAGGCTGCAAACTGCAGCGAACCACGGACCAGACAGGACAGGAGCAGCAGCAACAATCACTGCTTTAACTGGAGACACAGGCTGGGCACTGAAAGGGGCTGTTAAGGGTAATGGTAGGTTGTCCACCACATGGCCTCTTCAGACCGAAAATGGAAGAGGTGTCTCAGCCAGAAATTAGTTAGTGGGCTCAGTGCTGAGGTTAATGGACAGAACTTTATGGTCTGCTATTCAGCAGGTCAGGCTAGGTAAGGCTCTAGATGCTTCCAGCACTCATATGTCCATGTCTCTGAACAAATGGATGAGGGAATAATAAAGAGTCCCTCCCAGGCCACTCCACTCGTAATTTTAATTATGGGGAAGTTGAGGCAAGTTGATAAAGCAGCAGGACTTTTCTCCAGAGCTTGGCAGCGAGGGAAGCCAGCACTGATCTCTATATTCAACACCCTGTACGACATCCCAGCACTTTCTGGAATGCATCCATGTCCCTGCAAGGATCAGAACTGCCCACTGAGCACAGCCTCACTCGGGAGCAGTGGCTTGAGCCCAGGCTGTCCTCTGGTGATCCTCAGAGGTCCCGGCCTGACCGAAGGAACGCTGGCAGTGGAGAGGGGTTGTGTTGGTGTGAGCAAATGCCTGCTCCTTGAGCCAGCAAAGCCCTCAGGGGCCACGCTCTGGGCAAGGCAGCAGCAGCTCCATCTGCTCGCCCTGAGCTCCTGCAGCAACAACTGAGGCTGCAGCTGGTGCCTGGTGAAGAATCAACATCCCACCCCACCGTCTGGGCACCCAGAGCTCCTGTTTCAGCAACATTGCTCTGATGTCTGTGGAGTAATTACCAAGAGCTCTTCCCACTGTCCTCTAATGGAAGATAGTCTCATTAATTACATTACACTGAGTCAGCTTAGTGTGCTCAGAGATAATCAAAACACTGTTAGTCCTTCTTCCGAAATAAGCAGCAAACTCGTGTCTTACAGACACTTACACGAAGGTCCCTCCGTAAAAAATGACACCTGGGGTTTAAATATTTTCCACCATGCCTTAGACTATCTGAACCTCTAACTATTTCCCAAGGGAATCAGTCCACTCAGTCCTGAACTGCCAGCACCAACCAAATCACGATGTGGTATTTTAGGCATCCAGCAGAAATAGCAAAATGCACCTTGTTACGGGGATGGAAGGACCCTGTTAGGCTCTAAAGAAGCTTTGGTATTGACACACACCTGCAGCACCTTAAAAGCACCAAGAGCCCTTAGGAGCATGACCATATTTCAGAGCCTGACCTCCCCTGCTCCCAGCCAAGGTCGCTGTAAGATCCCCGCCTCGTGGAGGAACCTCCTCTGCTGGCTCATCAACTTCCCGTAAACGAGTGTGGCTGTTAATATCGACTAATCTGCATATTGCTCCTGATGTTAATGCCTTTCCCTTCTGAGCCCCGCAGTCTCACTCTATACACAACACATTTACACCCTAAATGTGCAAGTGAGCCTGTTTGAACACTGCACAGTGTAGGCTGAGCTTAACAGGCCCAGGTTCATCTCCTCTAGCCTTAAATATATGAAATAACATCACTTAGGAGAGTTATCCCTATGGTTATTAGAGAAAGGCAAAAGGGATGAATTGCCTTGAAGAGGCATCATTTTATTTGCTGAATTTTGGGAGCCTACAGTAACTAGGAATGGGAACCATCCCATGGTAAGGAAGAGACCATAACTTCTTTAAGGAAGGAAAAATGGGTATAATTGGGAAAAGAAAAAGTGTTTCTACTTAACATTTTAAAGGTGTTTTGAAATGTTTCAATTTTTCCTCCCTAAGTGCATTTTTTTCAAAGAAATCATCGGCATTTAAATTTTTAAGGAGAGATTTAAATGTTTTCAGAGCTTGCAGCTGAAGCAAAATGAATCAAACTAAATGCTTAGGGTCTCCTATTTATTCTGCTGAATAATCTTCCTTTTAGTGTTACCAGAAAGAAATTAAGAAACATTTTTTTTAGCCTAACTACCAAAAGTAAAAAAACCAATTATTCAGAGTTGCAGTTCTGAGTTGTTTTGAAAAATCTACCTTTTTGATATGCTTGAGATCATTTAAAGATATTAAGAAATACGGCCACGTGCACCAAATTAAAGAGAGCATCAAAATATCAGATGCAAAATAAAGGCTCTAAAACAAATCTCCATAAACATCAGTGAAAACATTTGACAATTATTTATATTTCAAATAAAACAGGTGATTTTTTCAATTAAAATGGAGATGCAATCTTTCTTAAAAGTAATGAAAATGCAAATACTCAGTACTGGGTAAATTAGCTGGGAAACGGCATATAAACAGAAAATAGGTCATGTTGCACTGAGTGAAAGAGGGAGGGAAAAGTGGAAAATTGAAGGTAAAAGGCAAATTCAATTCCAGTTCTTATTTCTCAACAGCATCCTTTAACAAAACCCACCCTTTCAGTTTTCTCTCCAAACACTGAATCAACAAGGAAAAGGGCACTGGGATCTGACCTCTCTTTAATAATACACTGGCAGTTTGTCCTTTGGAGGGAAAAACATTCTGTAAGAGCAAAGACAAATAATCCCAACTACATTAATAAATTTTTTAACTGAGAGCAGCTGGAAAAGGAAGTCCCACAAATCAGGACAGACACACTGTTTTTGTTTTAGTACCTTTTCTTTTAACACCTTTTCTTAAAAAGAAAAAAAAATAAATAAAAAGCATAAAATAATATTTGGGATACCATGGGAGCTGAGTCTCACTGGGCAGCTGGAGAATGGAGCACTATAAAGGCAGAGGGAAGAAAACCATTCTCCTCCTTTAGTTCTTGTTTTCACCCATCTCAGAGGTCACTGGTTTATTTAATTAACCAAGTGGCCTCTCCCAGGACTGGAGGCTCATCCTGCTCTCGGTTATCCCACAGGAGAAGAGCTGCAATGACATTCCATGCTGGTGAAACCCCAGGATGTTGGTCCAAGTGCTGGGTTTCTGGCAGGATGGGACCAAGTTAAATTATATCATCAAAGTTTTAGGTAATATTTTTGGAGGAGCAGAAATATCAGGGAGGGAAAAGTAGAGGGCATCACTGTCAGGTGTGTCAGCCCTAATGCAGGAGTCAGTCCTTGGAGCCCCCAGCCACGTGCTGTTTGTCCATGTGAACAGGGAACACCATTGCTCTGCACCCTGCATGATCAATCCAGAAACTCTGAAAGAGGCAACAGTCCAGACTTCCCACTACACCACTAAAAATTCCCACTACACCACTAAAAATTCCCAGTACACAGGAGCAGCTGGACTGTCCTTCATCAGCAGAGTCACTCCTCAGAGAGGGCTTCTGTCCCCAACAAAGTCCATCCTGAAATATGCCCAAAGCAAGAGCAAGAGGAGAATCAAACCCTCCAAGTTCAAGGGAAAATATTTGAACCCTGACATGAACCAATCCTTCTCTCTGACCCAGGCACAAAACTGCAAGGGACAAAGTCACACTCTGTCCCCAGGAGAGCTGGTCTGGCCCTAAGGTAGAGGCTGAAGCACCTTTGCCTTGACACCCTCTCTTCCCTAATCTCACTCATCTTGTACCCTTGCTGTTTGTGTTTTAAAAACAAAAGATCCCCAAACAACCACAATGCAGAAATGAATTCTTACTAAAATTCTTTCCGTGATTACTGTGTAAATAACACTCCAATAAACTGAGGGATACAAATCTCCTTTAATGCCTCATTCACCAGATTTCTGCCCTTGCCTTTCAGACCTCAGCATCAGCAGTGTAGTCTTTCGTCTTCTACCCATCAATTGATACTTAAATAATGCATAAAACTGTCTTATTAAATGCATGTTGAATATTTATTTGGAAGCTCATCACAAGTTGAAAGATAACCTTCATTTTCAATTCCCTTTGGGATAATCAGCTAATTGGATATCAGCTGAAGCTCAGTCTCTTCAGTCTGCTGGCAGTCAGTGTTGGAGCCCCTCCTAACAATGCCTCAGCACCCCTCAAGGGGCTCAGACCCTCATACTGCTTCATTCAACCCACAGGATGGACATAAAAGGAAAGATAATACCCATGGTTGGTGTCACCCACTTCTTCAATACTGTCTGTGCTGCTGGATTTGGGTCAGACAGTCAGGACAGAGCCAACGATTTCCTTGAGATAACTGGTTAAACCAACTCCAGAGCTCTGTGGGACCTCCTGGCAGAAGCACAGCAAGGTCTCAGGCTTGCTTGTTCCTAATATACCTTGCATTAAAGGATCTGGCCACAGATTCAATTCTCAGAATTGCAGGGGCTGCGACACATCCTGGACTGTGTCTGATCCGACCGGCAGAGCTGTTTCCTGTTCATCCCCATCAGGTATTTGTTAAGGAAGTCAGGTCAGTAATCATGGAGCAAAGGCAGAAACCAACACTCTTTTCTGCTGAAGAATCCTCTCTCCTCTCTGCAGAGCACACTGGCTCAGGTTTGGAGGGCTGCTCCAGACCCTCCGGCTCACCACTGGGAGGTGGTTGGTAAATTATCATTTATTCCGTGCCGCTATTCTATTTTATTTTATCTGCAAAGAAATATGACTGTACCAGTGAATTAGGGTGAGGGACATGTAATAGGCAGGACTGGTGAGCCCAGACACACCTCATTTCTGAGAGCTACACTAAAAGCCCACTGATGCACAGGAGCCACCAAGCCCTCCCGCAGAAGGGCAGCTGCCAATCTCTGACACGTTCTGCGGTACAAGGCCTGACAAATCAGCACATGGAAGAAATTTCCCCCTACCCACAGCTCATCGGGCCTTTGGCAGCTGCTGCAAATCGCTGCAGAGGGAGCAAACAGGAGCTCCTGTGTGTAATACCATCTTCCAGGCTTGTCAAATTCGCTTTACGAGGAAATTCAGTCAAACAGCGCTTGGACGGCGAACGCCTACTAATTTTCATACACTCGATTATTGCAAGCTAATGTTGTTTCCTTCCTTCTCCCACTGCTGTTCACACTGAGGAGTGTTCCACCAGCACATGGCAAGGCATCCCACGGGATACAGGAATCCTGCTGCTGAGCACGAACCGCTCCTACCTTCACACTCGGGAAATATTTTTAATCACATCCCTTTTCTCCCTGAACACCTGCCTCGGTTTCAGCTGGATACTTCTTACCTGGGATCAGCAAGGAAATGCAGAAAGAGCTCCAGAACTTCCTAGCAGGCTCAGATTTTCACCAGCTCTGGGTTTCCCCCGAGTAGAAAGTAATGTGAAAATCCCAGTGCGTGTTCCCCAGACTTACCAAGTTCTAAAGCCCAGTGTGGATTTTCTGAGAAGCAAAAGTAAATTGACAAATTGGTTTGTGATTTTACACTATCTGACAACCAAGTCCTGTAAGAAAGATCTGATCTGTGGCGTTTTTGTCCAAATTAAGTCTGATAATGACAAATGAGAGGCTTTAAGGACCTCTGGAATGAGACATGAGCAGCGTGCAGAGAACAGCCAAGGACTCAGCCTGCCCCAAAACCAAACCTCACAGCACAAATCAACACCCAGAGTAACTGACCATGGACACAGCCAGGAAGGAAAAAGGAGACATGAAACAGAGAAAAACAGACACTTTCAGGGCTTTCTTCTTGCTTCATGCAGGTACCTTATGAGGTGAGGAACCAACCTTCCCTGCTCCCAGCCACAGGGACACGGGAACCCAGCGTGATGGATAAAATGTGCCACGGAGCTCAAAGTCCCTTTTTGCCTCTCCACTGGGATGAATAAAGGTTCCCACTGGAACTTTAAATGTTTTCACAATCAATCATCTACATATTAACATCTGACATGGGTGGGCAACAGACCAACTATGATTTTTGTCAGGAAGCTGGGCTGTCTCCCATGAAAAAGTGATGGAAAAGCACATCTCCAAAGTGCACCCAATACCTGAGTCAGGCTCCTCCATCACCTTAATCAGGTGTCTCACCACACCCACCACCAGGAAGGCACAGATTCTCTGGGATTCTTGGGACTCAGACTGGAAGTGCTGCATGTAAAGAAGTCTTCAGTTTCCAGATGTTTCGAATTTTCTGTATAATTGGAAAAAATAAAAGGACTCTTTAATATTGAGACCAGTTGGTGATGTTGGATTTGGAGTTCAGGGGAGGTGGGTAGCCAAACTAAAACACGTGGTGGATCTTCCATGGGTGTTTTACACATGCAGAGAGAGAATTAAAAAATGTGGCAACTGTTACTATTAAATTTCTCCAATTAATTTTGCGTGAAACTTAAATTTTCAATCCCTCCTTCTTTTCTCTTTCATTTTGGTTTTCCAAGTCTTCTCCATCTTCCCCTTCCTTCTTGAATGAAGGAGGGAAAATGAGAAATAAAACCTCAGCCTTTCCCATACTTTGACTTTTTCTGAACTGCTCTGATGAGCCCTTTCTCCAGGCAGGCCCCAGGTAGCCTCTGACATGTTTTAGAAACTCGATGCCTGTAGTAAGGTTCCTAATTCCATACTTCCAGCACCAAAAGCGTGAGCTGGTTTTAAATAAAGCTGAGCCTCCAGCAACTCCCAATAAATTTCACACCCCTGCAGAAGTCCTGTTGTCGGGAACTGTTTTATCCTTCCATTTGCAGGTTGCCTTCATTATTCCCTTCCCTTGGGTCACGGAAAGGCTGCTGGTGACATCTCCCATTTACCAGGTGCAGCAATATAAACTCAGAGTAACTCCACTAAACTTAATGTGCTTAATGTAGATACTCTCGATTTGCTTTGCTGCAAATGAGATCAGAATTTGTCCCAGCCACAGGAGCCAGGAGGAGGTCAAATGCTTTCCATACATTACCTCCTGCTCAGCACACTAATGCTGTGCAATTTTCAAATGCTTTTCCCCAGACACAGCAGTTCCAGGAATGGCACTAAAAGCACTGAGAGGATACAAGGCAGACCTCACACCGGAGCAGCCTGGCTGCAGCAAACCTTATCTTGGTGAGTGGAGAGAGGAAAAGATGCAGCAGCATCCAGAAGATTTCAGCCAAGCCACCCTTGCCGATGCCACCATCATAGAATCTCTGGATGGTCTGGGTAGGAAGGGATCTCAAAGATAATTTAGCTCTACCCACCCACTATGGGCAGGGACACCTTCCACTAGACCAGGTTGCTCCAAGCCCATCCAAAATTTCCAGGAATGGGGTATCCATCACCTCTCTGGGGTACCTCACTTACTGACCACTTTTCCCATTCCCAGAAAAGCAGTGCTGGCCACTCCAGCAGTGAAAAGCCACGTTGGCCATGAGCGCCTTCTTCCACCACGGGAGCATGGAGAAAGGTCAGCCATGGCACACACTCCAGCTGGACACAATCCCACCCTTCCCAGGACACTGCCACCCCGAGGCAGAGGGACACAGCCCTCTCAGAGCCTTCAGTCACAAGGGCTGCTCTGGCTCCTGCTCTGCTCAGCGTGGACAAACGCCTGATTTTCGGCTCGGCCGTGCCCTGCCATCTGTTCCTGGTTTTCCTGAGGTTACCTGTGCCGCTCCAGCCTCTGAACGTGGGCTGGAGCACATGTGGTTTTAAGCTGGATGTTAATTAAAAACATTTAGTGCGTCAAACCCATGATTAATGCACAGAGTTTCCACTGAAACGAAGCAGAGTCCCACAGACCCGCTCCCCGTCCCTGCGTCAAGACTTTGGTGGGGTCTTCGCCTCTTTAAAGCAAACCAAGGTCAGAGGCTTGCTCAGTGCACTGCAGCCTATTTGTATTGGAGGCAGTGAGGGTTATTTGTTTCATCTTCGAATTTCTGGCCTGAAAACTGTAGACTGCATTAAAAATAATAAGAAAAATGTCACAATACTCCTCTGCTTTGCTTTCTTATTAACAAACAGAGCTGCGAGGCGTGATTACGGGTGCTCATCATTCCCACTGTAATTATGAGGTATTATTTGTAATACCATTTCTATTTGCCTCTCAGTAATCCACTGAAGAAAATCTGATTTCAGTTCACTTCATTGTTATGATTTTGGTGTCAGAATATAAGGGAATTGCTTTGTTTTGACCGGTGGAACGGACCCAGTTTTCATGGGGAAAAAGGATTGCAATGACTGCAAAAAAGAGCAAGAAACAATGAAGGATTTTGGAATTCATCAGACCCAATATTAATTACATGGTTTGTTTTTTAGAAAAAATAAGCACAGGCTGTTTAGCAGATGAAAGCTGCCTCTCACCTCTGCTGTTCCCAACCTCCAGGACTCCACCAAAACGTGCGAGAAGTTTCTTCAGGTCAATTTTGGGACAGTTTTGCTTTGGCAGTGAATTGCAGAGCTCCAGATCTCAGAGGTCCAAACCAAATACATTTTGAATTTTACCATATCTCTGGCTTATTACATTCCTGATAAAGAGTCCCAAGATACTACTGTCAGTGAGCTATGGAGTGTTTCCCGGGAGCAGCATAAACATCCGATAGCACATCCTTTACCCAGACCATTCACCTCTTACCACTGAATGCTTGACAAGATTCTGATATGGTATCTAAAAAAAATACTGGGTGACCATGAAATGAAAGGCAACCATATCTACATTTACACAAGGCAGGGACTTAAATTCTGGCCTGTTCTGATCATAAATTTTCTTAATATTAGTTAAAACTCGCTATTTTGATGTGATGTAATCGCCAGTGAATATCTGCAATATAGTATCAAGTTTTAAAGCTGCTGAATGTTTCTCAGCCTCACTTGTTTACACAGCTTTGCCAAACTTTAATGATTTGAGATGAGATTTTACAGGTGAACAGTCTGCCTCCAGCAATATTTTCTCTTTAATTTATATCTAAAATGACCTGCCCCTTTCTGGGATGAGGAGAGAAGCAAAAATAACATTCTTTAGCTAAGTTAAACAGCTCAAGCAACTTTTTCCTTAAAAATTCCTCCCTGCCTTTCCCACTTTGTAGCAGGCATTTTACTGGGAATGTCCCTGTGGTTGTCCTTGAAAAAATGTGGGCAATTCACAGGCTTTTGTAAAGTCAGAGTTTGTATAAGCTCAGAAAAACCTATACTTGCAGAAACTTCAACCCATCCGGGGCATGTTCCAGCCTGGAGCACAGGGATGGAGTTGGCCTGTTCCCAACTGCAACTGCTGCACTCCAGACCAGGACAGGGGGCTGAGGAGGGTGGGTGGGTTCTCCTGTTATGAATCATTCTGTCTTAACTCACTGTCCTTCAGCAGAGCATAAAAAAAATCTTTTTATCCTGCTAAAACACAAAGGTTGTCATGGATCAGTCCTGCTCTGAAGGGCACCAACATCAGGCAAGGGCAAAGTCAGTGCTGCACATCCCCACTTGGACAGGTGGAGGGAAGGTCCCATATCAAACAGGTCATCCTTGGTGATGCTAATGAGGAAACCCAGGACATGGTCTCCACTGACCTGGAAGGAGGACCCACAGCGTGGAGCCTCCAGGCTGGGCAGCCAGAAGCACCCAGGCACAGCACGGCCAGGGCCAGCTCTGCAAAACCGAGCTGTGATGTCCCTGCTCTGAGTGACCCACCCGAATTCCCTGCAGGGGGATCAACAGCTTCAAGCCAGGCAAGGCCAGGCACTTCCCCACAGTCAGCCCCACTGACTGCAGCGGGAGTTTGGCACTAAAGAAGTCAGAGCTCTGGCTCAGAGACACGGCTCAGCCCAGCCAAAAAGAACAGGCTGACCCATTAAATCTTCAGCAAACAGCACTGCAAGAGCCTTTATGTTCCCTGAACCTTCGGCAACCCTGAGCAAGCGTTCGATTCGGGCTGGATTCTGGATGCTGGCAAAATTGTGGGGCCCCTTTCTGCTTTGAGCTGGCTTGTTCCTCCAACTGTGACACACTTTAAAGGACTTCTCCTCGTATCCGAGGCTGTGGCCACTAAAAATAAAGCAGGCAAGAGGAGCTGATGGACTGCAAACACAAGCTATTTCCAAGTTTCAGGCATAGGCACTGAAGCATTTTTCCTTTCTTCCTTTGCCTTCCTTCTGCTTTTTCTTTCCCCAATTCCCTCTCTTCTCAACCCAAATCCCTTAATCTCAGTGCTGATAATTGTAATCACTCTAATACCTCCCCATCCAAGCAGCTCAGAAATGTCCATCTTGGGCCAGTCCCTCTCGTGGTAGGGAAGATGGAATATGAAAAGCTCATGGACTCCTCCAGAATTTTAATTTAAAACAAATATGGAGTCAAGTCCGGATTAATCACATTTCCACTGAAGGTTGGCTTCTGTTGGGGGTTTCTGAATCCACATTGCTCTTTAATCAAAGAAGGGAAATTATGATGGGGGGTGACAGTTGGCAAAGCTGATAGAGATGGGCTGGATTTTCTCCAGGCTCTACTGTTCTGACCCACGACCAGAACTGTGGTTAACAAATCAGAGAGATGATTCCCTCCTTCAGCTGCTGGTCTTTGGCAAAACATCCAAGGATCACAGGTGGTCAGCACAGAAATGTGCTGCACAGCAGGTGCCTCTCCCAGGGAGAAATGGCACAGAAGAAGGCAGGCTGAGAGGTGACAGTGAGAGCAGGGGCTGTGAGGTGGGAAGGAACCTGTTTCACAAGCAGCAGAGTGATGAGGGGCCTCGGGCAGAGCTGATAAGCTCGTTAATGCTTCAAGTGGGTCAAAACTTTGAAGTCTTCAAGGGGTAAGTCAGGATGGGAATTAGAAAGCAGTGATTGCAATCTGAAGTTGCACTGTTCTACACTTCAGGTACACAGGACATTGGCTTTCCAGTCATGTACCCAATTAGAGATTGTAATTTTTAATTAACTTCCTTAGCAGCTCTTGAAGGGCCACAAATTTCTCTAACAAGACAACCCACTTATTACACAGCCCAGGATGCTTTCAACACTGCCAATGTGCAGGGCTGGCTCCCTTTGCCTGTCTCCACAGCGGTGGCTCTTAGTCCACCAAATGTGCAACAGGTGAGAGAGATTTGACACTGAGAAATGTCAGACTACAAGGGAACCTGGTCGATGATTTTCCAACTTTCAGACATTAGCTGACTTGCTTTCTAATTTACTTCACACAGAGTTTTCTTCACCGAGTTCTTTGCTCACTCACACAAGATTTTAGGGAAATAATAACCTACTTTTTCTTTAACCATTAGTTAAATGATAGTAAGATATGTTTTATCAATAAAAAGAGTTTTTATTTAGTATATAAATGCAGGAAAGCAGGGACCAGTGATATCCCAAAGTATCCAAGCCCAGAAGTGGGTGCCATACACGGAGCACACTTGCCTCCCCCAGCAGCCACTTCTGCACATCTACTGCCAGCAGCAGTGGGGGCCTCGAGCCCTCAGCTACTGGACATGTGAAAGCAAGAAGCAGCCTGAGTACAAACAATGCTCTAAGCTGAAAATCCAAAGCCTAAGAAAATCTCCAGCCCAGGATGAGAACGAGGTGACCCACTCCAAGAGCAAGGTGACCTGTTTTTTTCCCCGTTTCTGATGGTTCTGATCCTCTGAGCCCCCCGTGCAGCCACACTGTGAAATCCATTTGAAACATCAGAGAGAGTCTGTGCATCAGACTAAAATGAATTCTTTCTCCCCACCCAGCCCCCTCCCAGGCCAACAAAAGGCTCCTGCTTTCTCTGCTACACCATTTCAGTGCCCTTTGGCTCGGCGGCTCACGTTCTTCATGGAAATCAAGCGTGCATTTGATTCCCTTGGAAAACCCAAACTGAGATGCTCGCGTTTATTTTATTCTATTTTCTTGAGCCCAAATAGGAAAAAATAGGTTTATGCACATAAATAAAAAAATAATAACCTGCCATTTAAATCCTGTTCAGGCAATTAGCTCCGTGCCTCGCTCTGAGCTAATGTGATCGTCTTTCTTTGTTTGCTCCTATTTATACTGCTCTTTAAAGTTCATTAAAATCACTGCTGCTATCTCACACAGAACAACTGTTCAAAACATCAGTGTCACGCAGTCGAGAAATTTATGCTTTGAAGTTCCCTCCTTTATTCCTTTTTATTGGGCTTTTTTTTTTCTCCTTTTCTTTTTTTTCTCCTTTTCTTTTTTTTCTCCTTTTCTTTTTTTCTCCCTTTTTCTATATTTTTTTTCCCTTAATGACTAAACCAGTTTTATGCTCTTCACAGTTATTCCAAAATCTGTTCCTCCTGACACGGAGCTGATACATCATTCCTCGCTCATAACCCTTTTTCTCATTTTCATCATTTCTCTCCTCGCTTGCTTTGGCTCTCTGCTAAGTCCATCACAGCTTTGTTTTTATATCCTCGTCGCTGTATTTTACAGCCCAGTAAAACCTAGAAAGCTGCCTCAGAAAACACACATGCCAGCCCTTTGATGTTTGTGTTTGTGTGGCAGTTTGCTGGAAGGCGTCACGGAGACAGAGTCAGAGCCAGTGCTGCCAGACACAGGGATGTGGGCAGTGGAGCGAGGGCAGGGATGGGCAAAGGGGAACAGGAGAGCAGGCAAATGCTTTCCTTTCCAACCCCACCCAAGGTAAATTGCCTTTTTGCCCCAATATCCCCCCCACCACAGTGAATTGCTGCTGCTTTTCCAATGTGAAAAGCTCCACGGGACAGGGAAGGTGACTTCCCCGTGAGATCAGCACTGTGGAAAGGCTCCTTGCCCTTGCTGGGAGCTCCTTGGTCACCTGCCCAGTGCCAAAAAGCAGAAGGCAGTGTCTCCAGACAGGGAGAATTGCTCAGTGATGACGGACGGGCGGAGCAGAGCCTTGGCAAAGGCACAGTCAGGCCCAGGAGCAGGTGGAGGATGCTTGTAAAGATAATGGGGATTTGGCTGGGAGCTGGCTGGAGAAGGGCAAAAGGCCAGCTTCCCTCTCCTGTATCCTAAGGATTGTGTTTGACAGCTCTGTAGCAAAACACCTTTCCTGTCCAGGAGGTCCTGCCCCTCCCACCACACCTTCAGGACGTGGGGCAGGATCTCCAATGGCACCTACACATCTCCACTGTGGCCAAGGACAGTATGTTCAGCTGCCATAAATCCATCCTAATGCAGACAGTGGGAGCCCAGCCCAACCACAAACCTTGCCTTGGCTTGGAGCAGGGTCCCTCCGTGCCACATCTGGGACAGGAGCTGCCTCCCCAAAAGCTTTTGTGCCTAAGCAGACAACTCAGAGGGGGCAGGCAAGAATAGCACTGCAGAGGAGAGCCTGATTTAGGGTCCAAAAATAAACCCATTTTAATGAACATTAAAAAGAGGATTATTTTCAGACTGGTGCTGTACCTGCCAGGTAACACTGCCTCTGCACAAAGCCCAGCTCACAGAGGGGAAATGTGGATTGAACCTGGATATGTCCATCAAGTCCACATCACTGACTACGGTCTGCTTTAACCAGCAGCCTGCTCTCTTCTGCTGGTCTTCCACAGAGTTTGGAGACTTATAAAGACAGAATAACCTGTATGATTATTCAGGAACACATTTTGTAGATTATTCTAGTTGCCTACACTCAATTTTCATTTTGAATAAAACAGTTAAAAACACCATTCAAGCTGAATGCAGGGTATATCGCTGAGTAATTCTTGTACCTATGCCCTTTAGAAAGTGATATTTCCCTCTTACCCAGAAGAACTGGAGCAACTTCTGTGCTGAGAATGAGCAGAAGACCCTCTGTCGGGAGCCAGAGTCGGTTTTCAGCCTGCAGCAATTAACGAGTGCTGTAGACCATCACTTAATATGATACAAAGAGCACTGCCAAATCTCAGGATTATATCTGGAGCTTTACTCTTCAAGTCCCCTGTGTCTGGAAACATGTGATTTTCAGAAAAATCTAGGCTTTAAATTTTTTTTTTAAACACTCTTCGAAATTTTATGGCTGCAGAGAAAAGCTCGACAACTTGAAGAGTAAAGGCCATCAAAAGCAGAACAAAGAGTTCAGTATTAATGTTTTGATTTTTGGTTTTTGGGTTTTTTTAAAACCTTTTTCTACTAAGCTGTCTCTGGAGTTGAAGGCCTGTTTCATGGTATCTTGGCCACCAGCAGTTGGTGGTGCTCAACCTGTCACAGTGAATAGGAGATGCTGTGAGCTGTCCCTTAGCAGTTTTAAAAACAGTTCTGGCCCCAGACACGAAGGGTCAGTCAGTGGCTGGGACATGTCATCACCAACACGTCACCACCTTGCACGGAGGAGACACCACCCCACCTCTGCCAGGAGTTTTGAAAGAGGAAAACAGGTTTTTCTCCACCAAAACATGGGTAACACTCACTGAGGGGGTTCTCTCATTTGGCTTAGCCAAACGCAGCAGTTAAATGGCTCCTGGTCCCCAGGTTTAGTTCCCAGCTCTTCCAGCTTATCCACCACAAATCAAATGAGAATTTGAAGGGCAAAGCTGCCTTTCTGGTGAGCCAAGGAAGCCCTGCCTCGCTCAGGACACCAACCAGCGATGCCACACTCAGCTCTCCCCACGGATCGCTGTCGTCCGACTCTTCTGGTGACAGCTCGGGAGCAGCAGAGAAACCTAATTTCTCAGCATCAGATTTACTGCTGGAGAGGGCCTCCCTGACAAGGGAAGGCACTGTGCTTATTCAAGCTGATCAAGAACCTGAGAGCAATTTCTATGGAAAAAAGGTCTGCTTTAATAGACAGATATTGAAAGCGAACTCACAAATTGCTCAGGGCTTCCGATGAGCAAAACACAAGAAGGATTTGATTTTCAGCTGCTTCCCTTTTCTTCTCTCCCCAAACCCACACTGCTCTCAACAGGGATGTGGTGCCTCGACAGCCCCTAAGCACCCATGAGGCTCTGCCCAGACCTCTGTGCCCCTCATTTTCACACAACAGGGGAGAGACAAAAACAACAGTCTGGGCTTTGATCCAGCTCTCACATCCTCCAGGAACAAGTGTTTCCTACACAATGCCCGATATAAACTCAATGCCATCTATTACACAAGGCTACTACAACATGGTGCTGCAGCAAGAAGGCAGCAAAACCACATCCCCAGGAGCCCACGTGGGCCAGCACAGTCAGCAGAACCCACCTCAGCAGTTCTGGAGGCCAAGGGTGCTCAGAAACCCCCAAAGCACGTGGAGTGCCCAGCTCAGAGCTTGCCCCCAGAACAGAACACCAGGGGTTAACATCAGAGCACAAGAAATGCACTGTCAGTAAACTCCAGTTTTTACACAGCTAATTTGTCTGCTTTTTTTCAGATATTCTCCACCAGGGTCTTGAACGTGAGCCTGAAGCAGGGGGTAGACAAAGACTGAACACATGAGCAAGGTTTTATGGGACGAAGTGAAGGGTCCCGAGCAAGCACTGCCACCCAAAAGCCCTGGGGAGAAATTATGGGTTGAAATGCCCAAACCAGGCTCGGCCTGGTGTGTGATGGAAAGGTTTCTGCCGTGGTTATTGTCATCTTGGGTTGGGTCCTAAATGTTTACCTCTCTGGTTGGAAGCCCAGGGTTCCGACTCCCAGGCGGAACAAGTGCTGATGGACGTATGGATAATTTCCAGACAGCGCTGGAATCCTGGCACAGTGCAGCCCTCCTCTGACTGACTGAGCTGTGCAACAGGCAGGGACTGACCCCAGCCATCCCTCTTCTCATGGTGTTACCCCTCACAAGCCACCCAAAATTATGTGTGTCACCCAAACACACAGACAAAACCCAAACCGATGGCTCTGCCATCAAATGTTCCCAGTTGCAAAAGCTGATGCCAGTTCCCTGTCTGCTCCCATACTCCACTTGCCACTTCAGGGTGAGGTCTCTTCTGTGTTCCCTCCACACTGATCCTGGCAGTTGCCTGGCCATGCTCAGAAACTGCAAGACAAGGAGTCCCTTGGTGGATATTCACAGGCTCTTTCACGTCCTCCAGACTCCTCTGAAGGACTCCCTCGGCAGCACTGCTCTCATACAAGCCCAAACCCTGGGACACAGGGGGTTGCACCCACTAGCAGCACTACAAACTAGGATTTTGGAGCTGCCCCATCACTCAGGTGGGACCAGGCAGGCCACCAGCTCAGGAGCCCTTGGTAAGGAGCCTCCACGTGAGCTGTGCAGGGGAAAAAGAGCAATGGGAGCTCACACTGCGATAACATCTCTGAGAATAATCAGGCCCTGAGCTCCTACCACGGTGTTTATAAAGCCACAGCAGGCAGCAGTCCAGACAGAGCCACTCGGGAATGGCGCAGGAATGAGCACACGAGGCCCCTCGCCTGCACAGACAGGACATAAAACAGGAACACGGAATTGATCCCACCCTACACCAGGTTGGAATGGAGCTTCTCCTCCCTCTGGTCAGTGGATTAGCAACCACTCACAATGCCTCTCCCAGCAACTCTCAGTTTTGTTTCCAAGAAGTTTATCCTGTTTGTAATTTCTCATACCTGTTAATCTCTCCCCGACATCCTCGGCTGCTCCAGAGCAGGGGTCAGGCTGAGCCACGTGCCACAAGGCTCGGGAGTCTTTCTTCACCTGGCTGCTGCCTGTCATCCTGCTGCTGCTCGTGGAGGCAAGGACAATGGATGGGTTTGGATGCTCAGCCCCAGTGCTCCTTTCTGCGGGAAGGAAAAGTAGTGGGAATGTTAAGAGTGGGAGTTTTAATTGCTTGAATGCAAGCTCAGATGGTGAGTCAGTGCCAGCTTGTCCAGAGGACTTGCATGTGGCTACAGCCCTGCCTTGGGCATTTCCAAGGGCCCCAAACTGCTCATCTTTGCGGCTTGAAAGACCTTTCAAAGTCACTTTTGCAATCTCCTGACTGCTTCCAGAGTCCACACACTTCTCCTTCCCAGCATAAAGCTCCAATAACCCTTTTAAACAACAAAGCCAGCGAGGTGGCAGTCAGAAGCAACGCTGCAAAAACTGGCGAGCCCTTGCACTCCAGAAACCACGGGCCACTTTCTGGGAAGAAGGCAAGATATGGACACAATGGAAGGGATCACACAGCTGTTGCTGCAAAGCAAGAGGCTCCTGTCTCCAGCACACAAAGGCTTCCTACGCACAGAAATGAGCACCGATCTTTTTGGTTCGCTGATAACAATTTCCTTGGCTCCTGAGCCCTCTTTGAACACATGTGGTACTTCCACAGGAGCCCTCATCCCACCTCCTTCCTCAGGCTGCTCCTCAGGACAGACCCGCTGAGCCAGAAATGAGGACACCACACGGCTGTGTGGTTTCTGATGACAAACCCCCGAGCTCTGACAAAGAGAATGGATGTAGACATTTTATGGCAGTCTGGAGTGAAAGAGCCTCCAAGCGCTACTCATAAAAGGAACATGAAGAATTGCTTTTCAACACAGTTCTCCTATTTTTCCCCCTTCCCCTTTTTACTCTCCAAAAAGGTGAATGACTTCAGCTCCAGTGGAAAAATGGAAAGGAGGATACCAGCAATGACTTGCTTATTTCTGCCCTTTTTTAATTGTATTTTCCTCCCTTTAGGGCTTGGCCCTGGCTGGTTTCCCAAGCAAGAACTGAGAGAGCCGACGGTTCATCCATCTCTATTTAAATTACCTTTGTACTGCATTGAATAATTGTGCCTCCATTTTACTCCAGGGCTAAAGGTGACTGACTTAAAGGTGATTATCTTTTGTTAATAGCCTGCATTACTGAGAAGGATCTCAGAATTACCTTTGTAATCCTTCCCCACACTTTAATGTTGCTATTATTATTAATATTGCTCTTTAAAACATACTTTTCTCCTGTCATGTGGAGGTAGCAAGTGCTGCTTCTCAGGAAGAGGTTGAGGAGGCTGCCTGATATTATCAAGCACGAATAACCCAGGGCATCACATCTCTTTTTTCCTTAAAGATGGGAGGGGTTCAAGTCCAGCCATAAACAGGAGGCATTTGATTCATGGCTGCAGCCAGTCTTCCAGAGTCAGCATGGGTACACAGATTTGGGAGCATGTAGGGTTTGTACAACATGTTCTATCTTTTAAATAAAGCTGTTTTCACCCTGCTGCCCCACTGCAAGCCCCGTGGCTCCATGGGCACTTGCACTGGTAACCTTTCTTTCACCTGCTCCAGGCTGGAATACCATCCCAAATCCAGTGGATACAAGCCCAACTTTAGAGTCAGCATCAGTGACTTCAGATTTTTGCATCCCTCTCAGGATTTTCAGAGGAGCTCCTCGACACTGCTAAAGGAAGGTCTTTACCCAAGCCAGCTCACGTGGCACTCCCGAAATACCCGGTCAGGAAATCCCAGCACGCCATAAATAATCGCTGTTAGGCTTATATTTTTCATGGCCCTGACTTTCTGCAGTGTCTGCTCCAACAAATCACGTTTGTCAAGCCCTCTCCACATTGTCTGCTGAATGCTGAGCCCCAGCACTGCTGAGGAGCCTTTGTGAGCACTCAGAGGAGGGCTCTGCAAGGACTCTGTGCCCAGCACCACTGCCACAGCTTCCAGGTATGTCACACACACCTGCACACTGGGTGTCACTTCCAGTGCCCTCTATCTGTTCTGTCTTCTCCTCCTTCTGTATTTATATCACTATTTGCTGCACCCATGCAGTGGAAACCACCTGAAGGCTTGTGCAGAAGGGCAGCATTTGGCTCAAGCCAGGCTTGCACTTTCCAACATCATCAGCATTGTGCTCTGGGATGGGATGTGACAATTCACCGGTGTAGTGCAGTCAAAAGGGAAATGTCTTGCCATTAAACCTAAAATGTTATGAAATTTTAATGCTAAATATTATTGTCAAACAGTTAAACATCCAGAGGTTGAGAGAAGCAACACTGAATTCAAGCAGTGAGGTACATAAAGTTCAACCCTTAACCCAGCACTGCCCAGTCCACCACTAAACCATGTCTCTAAGCACCACATTTACACATTTTTTGAACACTTCCAAGGATAATGATTCCACCACTGCCCTGGGTAGCCTGTCCTAGTGTTTGACCACCCTTTCAGTGAAGAAAATTTCCCTAACATCCAACCATCCAACCTAAATCCTCCCAGTGCAACTTCAGCCTGTTTCCTCTCCTCCTGTCCCTTGTTCCCTGGAGGCAGAGCCTGACTCCCCCAGGGTCCCCCATCCTGACAGGGGGTTGCAGAGAGTGAGAAAGTCCCCCTTGAGCCTCCTTTTCTCCAGGCTGAGCCCCCCCAGCTCCCTCAGCTGCTCCTGCTGCTCCAGACCCTTCCACACCTTTGTTGCCCTTCTTTGGACCTTCTCCAGCTTTGTCCGGGTCAGGCTGGGAGATGAGATTGTGTGAGGCTGCTGAAGGCACCTGGAAATTTAGTTTCACTCCCTGCTCCGACCTGGGTCTGGGCTGGAAGCAAAACTCTGGTATGAGAAATACAAGAGGCCAACTCCAGGATGAGAAGGTCTCACGACAGGCACACAGCCCAGTTCTGCCATCTCCTCTTCAGCCTTTATTTCAGTGCACAAGGCACCAGCCTGAGTTTCTGCCAAAAAAAAAAAAAAAAGGTTCAATTAGCAGCACCCTAAAGGGAAAGGAGCAGGGAACAGCAGGGAAAGCCCCTCAGCCCACAGAGAGCAGAGGCAGCAGCACTTGGCAACACAAAATCACAGCATTTCTGGAGAGCCCACATGTCCCCAGCCCACTGTGGCTCTCCAGGGAAGGGAGAGCCACACTCCAGGCTGGAAACACCTTCCCATGCCTGATGAGTTGTGCAGTTATTTAACAACTCATCGTCTGTCACTGCTCACAGCTTTACACATAACCAGAACTTCCTCACTGGCTGAGCACATCACTCTGCCAGCAAATAAGTGCCCGTGGCTGATGGCCTTATTTCTATGCAGAAATTCCACTCTGGGACTGACTACAAAATATTTAAGGTTAATCACTGCACTTGTCAGCTGATTGAATCCACTCAGCGTTTGGCCTCTCATCTTGTCATGCCCGTTTAGATTAAAATCATCGGGCTCGCCCTGCCCATGGCACCTGATCATTCAGCAGGGGCCAGGCTCAGGTGGATAAAATGCTGGGATACATCTCAGGCCTGAAAATAACCTTTCAAATACTGCAAAATCTGCATTTTTTGTGGCTGCAGTCAGGCCAGAGAGCTCTCCAGGGTGGTTGTTTAGCTGCCCAGAACAGGGAGCCAGCAAACACAAAGCCCCATTTCTCCTATTGGTTTTCAAGAGGAGTTAAGCAAGTCAAAGGAAATGGTCTGAGGGGCAAGAGGGAAGAAAAAGATATGAGAAAATAAGTGTAGAAATGTCTCTTTGAGGAAACAGTGCTTGGTTCTGAGAATAAAAATCTTACAAGAGTCAGAATAGTCCTTCCCCAAAGCAGAAATTTTCCAGCGTTCCCATAAAAAATGAAAGCCATAAAAAAAGATTTTCAATTCCAAAACATACACATTTTCAGCTGAAAAGCTTTCAAATGTAAATAGTTCTGTTGAGCCACGATGTTCTGGCTTTGAGTTAATGATAAAACGTGAGTGCTTTTAGAAAGCAGCAGATATATTCCACAGAAATTTGTATTTAATTAAAATACTTCTTTTTTTTTTTTTTTTTTTAAACTATTTTAATGAAAGAAAAGTTTTGGCAGGAAAGTCTACAACAGGCTTAGCTGTGGTTAGGTCTTCTGAGTGTGGCCAGGACCGACTTTTCTCCTCTGAATGACATCTGTCCTTGGGCTTTGATGGGACATTGCCTTGCACCAGAGCTGACACAAAGGGATTTTGACCCACAAAAAAACCCTATTAGCCCCAAAGTTTGATGCCCAAATATATTACTAGTGACAGGAAATCATCAAGAAGTTCAGTTCAGCATCTGCATTTTGATGTAAACTTGTGCAAAGCTGCAAGATCTGCAAAACAAAACTGAAAATCCCCCCAAATCTTGGCCCTCGAGAAATGTTCTGTATGACTTTCCCTGAAGCTTGCAGCAAAACCACAAGAATAGCCTTCCCTCAAGGCATTTGGAAACCCCAGCTCCAAGCTGGATTGGAGAAGGGCAGGGCAAGAGGAAATGAAAATCATCTGGGGAAATGTTCTAAGGCTGCTTAAGACCTTGTGGAAGCCTCTGTCTGGATTTGGATGAAAGATGGAGACAAGGGCAGCTTCAGGGAACGGAGGAGATTAGAGGCAAAGACACTGTTTGCATTTCAGCAGAAAACTTCAGCAATCTTGAGCTCCAAAATGGCTGAGAAAGGTGAAATTAGACCAGGCAGTGCCCCACCAGCAGCTGTGATGGTCTGAACTGGTGAAAGCTCTAAAGCACCTGAGTTTTAAGGTGAATTAAGAGACCCAGCTCTATTCCTCAGTCTCACATCAAGACTTTAACCCTCAGCACCATGAACATGTTTCTGTCCAAACTGAACTGAGCAAAATTCACTCTGAACAGGGTGAAAAAGGAGGTTTGAGTCCTTTCCCTTTTAAAAAAACCTCTGGAATGACTGCATGCATACAAATTACATGTAAAGGAGGCCTGACTTACCTTATCAACCCCTTTTCTGACACCAGAAAGCCAGAGCCTGAGGTCCACATGGGGGGTTTGGGAGCTCTGGCATCTCCTCCCTATAGAACCAAGCATCATTCAGGTTAGAAAAGACCTTTAAGACCATTGAGTATGTCACTGATGGGCACCAAAACCATCTCCAACCTTCTACAGCCCCGTGTTGGCTGAAGATAACATGAATTATGGGCCAAGAGTACAGCAAATATTTTGATATACAGAGTTAAGCTGTAACAAAAGTGCCTGTGCAGGTGGGAGGAAGCAGCCTGAAAGGGGGATTTCCTTCCCCAGCTCCTTCCATCTGGCAAAAGGCTGTGGAAGTCATTCAGTGCCAGGCAGGGAGGGCTGGGCAGGACCCCGTGTCACCAGGAACAGCTGTGGCTTTGTCCAGCTCGACCTGTTTTAATCCATGGCTGAACCACAAACTCACCAGAGGAACCTCCCCATTTTCAGCACAGTCACTTGCTCACGGGCAGCCAGTGGTGAGAACAGCTCTAGACTCTGCTGCACACCTCAAATTAAACATCCCTGCTGCAGGCAGGACGGAGGACGAGCATCGTTACTCACATCTCCCAGCGATGACGGGAGGCAACGAACTGCCCTCGGAAAAGCTGGTAGACCATCAACTCCCATGGAACAGTGCCAGCTTACACTGGGGCAGATCTAACTTGAGCTCCTGCGCAAGACAGAGTAGAAAAATATTAAAGCCTTGTTCATAAATCACTGTCAGCCTGTGACGAGGGTCGTCCAAGCTGCAGCGAGATTAATTGCTCCAGTCGTGATTCCCTCTCCAATCCCCTCCCTGCCCACTCCAGAGTTTGAAGGATCTGGAAACCATAATCCAACAAACGTGGCTTTTCTTTTCCTCTAACCTGATGGGATTTCAGATGGATCAGCTGCAAAAACATTTCAACCCCCTGCACAATCTTTCAGAAACTTGGGAAAGGGGCACAGGGTTCCCTGGGCAAACAAGTGCCTGATTATGGAGGCAAAGGTGTCCTGCAGTGCCATCACCAACTAATTGTTATGTTGGGGGTGCCTCTCATAAAACACTCCTGATGATGATTTTTAAATTTTTCTCTGTCTAATCACCATGTGCAGCCTCAAACAGATCAACAGATCAGCCTAAAACTCTCTGCTGTGGAGCAGCACTGAGAAAGATTTTCCTCATTGGAGCAGGAACACACCAGGAGAATGGAGAAAATACTGTAGAGTTCATCAATAGCAAAACCACCCCACTATGATTATTATTTCACTTTAAATTACATAAAATACATCTTAACATTCCAAAAGCACATCCAGTTGTTGCAATAAAAAGGGAAGGGCTGAGATTTCCCCTGGGGATAATATTCCAGCTCCTTTTATCTGCTCTTCGTAAGACAGGTAACCTACACTGAGCTACATCTGAAACTGTCTTAAAACATTCAATAAGAGAGTAGAAAGTGGAGACAACTCAAATGCATCTCAGTAAATGAGGGAGAGAATCTGATCTGGTTCAATGTGAGCCCAGGTGTATGTGACAAAGCTCTGAGTAGAAACTAAGGGGAGTGCAGTGCCACAGTCACACCTCAGCACAAAACACATCAGCTCCCAGAGCAGAGCCACATTGCATGAGCTAAGCTGGGATCCCAAGTGGCTGCAGCCACTCCAAAACACCTAGTCAGTGAATTAATGAGCTGATTCCAGTTATGGAGTGGTCAAGGCCAGGCTGGATGGGGCTTTGAACAACCCAACCTAGGGGAAGGTGCCCCTGCCCTTTTGTGATTCTGTGATGATTTCAGGTCCATTTAGCCTGTCAGCTTTTCAGGACAGGTGATGTCTCTCCACTGCCTCCACAGTATGAAGCACAGTGGGTCTCTCCTGCTTGGAAACATTACATGGGTAATGCCAGAGCAGAACTTATTACTGGCCTTTCTCAAGATTTCATTCTCAAATGCCACTACTTTTTCCAAGCTTTCAGTCTTTCCCAAGACAGAAGGTGGCAGCAGGTCAGTGTGGCCCAGCCCTTTCCTTGTTATTGACCTTCTCATCCCTTGTGAACACAAAAACTCAACCCTCCTCACCTTCACTCCCACAGAGTTCCTGCCACCCTCCTGCTCTGCAACCTGAGTCCTTTCTGCAGCCCAGCTCAGCTTTTGCTGCTCTCAGTAGGACCCAACACAGGCTCCATTAATCATCTTCTCCCCAAGTCTCCAGTTTTCCGCTCAATCTCCCACCCAGCACTTGAACATCCTCTGTCTCCCACGTCACTCCTGGGCTGTGTCCAGCCCAGCCTCGTGCTCACATCCTGACTTTGTTTTGCAAACAAAACCATTTTTTGATGAAACCAAAAGGTTTGGCAAGAACTGCCAGGGTTGGCTTGAATACTCCTATCAACTGGTCTGGCATCATTCACTCTCCTCCTGACAAATGGAGGAGACAACAACAACTTCTCTTCACTCAGGAATGAGACATCAGCCCCTCCAAAGTCCCAGGTTTGTGAATGGTGCTTCAAAGGTCCCCACTATTTTCCACAGTCACGCAAAAGTGCAGCAGGCAGGCAGACAAAACACCAAACCCAACAGAAAACGTGATCCTCTCTGGGGAAAAGTTAAACTTTTCAGCCAGAAAGAGCAAACTGTGTCCCAGAGTGCTTTGAACTTGATGAGGCATGTTATTTTTAGCTTTTATAGATGAAAATGTCATTAAAAGCAAACATATTTCTAGGGGGAGAAAAAAGTTAAATTCCCTGCAGTTTGGACTCTTGAAGGCCACCTCTACTTTCAACAGAAGATTATGGGTTTTAATAATAATAAAGCTAAACACATTGGGTACCTTCTTCTTTTCCACACAGAGTGCTGCAGCATCGCTTCCAAACAGGCAACAATGTCATTTCCTTCCATTTAAAAATCCATTTGTTACTACCATGTAACTGAGGACCTGCCCTTCTCCTGCCAGAATGACCATCTGAAGTGTGGCTGAAGAGGCAGCACATGGAATCCTAAGATGTTCAGATGGCTCTGAAACCAGTGAGGCACAACGATGGTCAGTCCAAATCCATACTCATAAACTGAACTAAACAGAAAGCTCTGCATGGGCAAGAAAGTCAGTTCATTTTTGGGGTTAGTTTTATTTGCCCTCAGAGCTACTGGCACAGAGGATGAGTAGGAGGGCAACCTGAAACCAATCTTCATAGAAAACTTCCATCCCACTGAAAACATCCATGAGCAAAGTTGTCTGCAGACAGCAGTCATCTGGTGCCTGGGTTTGAATCACAAGAGCACAGAGTTGGGCTCTGACTCCATCTCTGGGCATTCAGGCCCTCTGCACCAGCAGCACTTGCAATCCAAAGATGCAGTTCTTCAGTGCCAGCAGAAATCAGGCCTCTTTTAATACAGGACCTAAAGCTGGATTTAGGAATCATTCTGGGAACCATGTGGTGAGAGTTTTTGCTCAAATCCTCGTCCATCTGAAAATCTTCCACCAGCCTTCAAGAAACATATGTCAAAGTAGTAATTTAATGACTTTATCCATGTGGATCCTGCCACCTCTCTGCTCTCCCCAGCCCCTTGCACTGGTAAATATGGGTTCTCAGAATTCACAAAGTGAGGAATGTGGAATTTTCTCCAGGATAAACACATCCATCTCCAAGGTCAGGGAAATCTGACTCAGTTGTAACATTTACAAAGCCTCTCTTGGACAGATGTGAGAGGGGACATAATCAACATTCTTCCCTAGGTCTAATCTGCTGCTGCACTGGTGCTGATCCCAGAATCCATCTGAGCAACATCACTGCAGTGTGTCCAGAGAGGTGTAGCTGGAGGTGGGTGAGAGGCTCCAGCTCTGCATTACAGACCCCTCACTGGAGAGGAAAACACCCACACTGAGACTCCACATGTCCAAAAGCTTCCAGCTCCTGCTTCCCCTCAGCCCCCACATCACCAGGGTCATGAAGGCATCGCTCAGGGTTTCATTTACTGCAGGAGTAAGAACATCACTGGGAAAAGTTTAAACCAGGCACACGTTGCAGTCTCACATGTTTAGTGAGGACTCCATGAATAGTTTCCTGTTTGCATCCAGAATCTCCAGGATCCAAACAGGATAAGGCAAATGAGAGGGCTGGAAGGAGCAGCAGTTCCAAACTTGTGTATTAAACACAGCACCTGCACATAGGTGTGCTTAGGGAGCACAAAAGCCTCAGGATGTCTTGGGCTTTCTTCTGAAAAAGCCATGCAATCTAATCTTGCTCAATATGAGCTCAGGAAAATGCAATTTCTGACATGGGTGGGCTCCAAACCAGAGCTTTAACACTTTTGACTTTAATTTCTGCCTCTTTGGATTAAGTCTTGATGAATTTATTCTAAGCACCAGAATAGATTCCCAAATGATGCCAACCATGGAGGCCAGTGGAGCTCTGCCAACCTACACCACCTCCATATTTACAGGCATTCTCAATAGGTAGAATTCAGATATTTTTGAGAGGTCCAGATTATAAAAAATAGCACTAAATTAGGAGGGTGACAAAGGGGACTATGGGCAGACAGATTTCAAGAGTCCATTCACAAACCTTTGCTTTAGAAGAACACGAGCCACAGTCAGAACAAAAACCACACGTATGGCCCCACAGCCTGATTCCAGGAAACCAGAGAGTCAAGTGATACCTACTTTATCAATGTCATAAGGAGATGAAAATCCAGTGAATGCTTCAAGAGACAAAACCCTTTGATGTTAAGAGAGAAACTGCCCTCAACTTCTACCCACTGTGGATCAGAGGCATCAATTTTTTTAAGGTACTGGGGTGAGTAAGGAGCAAATAGGTGAAATGGGCAGTTGTGAAAAGCCCCTTCCCTCCCCAATATGTTTCCAGGCAGCCAGTTCACCCAGAAAAGAGCCCCCAAACACCCAGCCATGCTCCTGCTGTCACTCAGCTCCTTTACAAACCTCCACAGCCCAGGGGGAGCCAGCGCTGCTCCTCCAGCCACACAAATATGACATGGGAAATTTCAGGCCGTAACTACCTTGTTAAATAGCATGTAATGGGTTGAAATAGTTCAACTCACTTTTCAGTCCCCTTTCAGTGCAGATTAACTCCCAAATTCTGCCTCTGAGCATCCCAGCACGTCCTCAGCTTTACTCCGGACAAGGGTGAGATCAGCATTTGCTCTTTGTGCTTTTCCAGAAGGGGAGGGAAGAAAAAAAAAAAAAAAAAGAAAAAGACATTTAAAGGGTGGCTTTCTTTTTAAAAAGGGGTCAACAATAGGTCAACAATAAAAGAAAATAGGTCATGTCATCTTAATTGGGAAATCATGAATTTGGGGCTGTCCCCATCCTGGTAACACAGCAAGGACCTTTGTTCCAAGCATTAGGCAAAAGCCAGCACCCTTAGCCAAAATAACTTTTCAAGCAAACTCTCATTGAATAAATCTTTCACACCGAAGGGAACATTTTTCAGTACTCTGTTTTCTAACACCATTAACTTTAACTGTCAAGCCTGACAAGTATGGAAAACTGTTTTCTTACAAAAGTTAACATAAAAAACATTTTCCACTAAAAGGAGTTTTGCTCGCCACACATTAACTCTCCATTTGGCCATTTAACTCTAATTGCTATTTTTCTCCATTCCACTTTTTTTTTTTTCCTCTCCAAGATCTGGACTTTAAAGAGTCCGAGTAGACATACATCAACCCTTGTTTATAGAAGTTCTGGAACATGGATGTGTTGTAATGAAGTAATTATATTTAAGAGAAAGATCTGGGAATGACCATGACCCGTTAATCACATTCATTCACATGCTCCTGTTCTTTTTCCCTACCGTTTCCAAGTGTCTAGGTGAATTCTTGAAAATATTGAGGAGTTTAAAAACATTTTGGGACTTTCAAAGCTGAACCAGGACACGAATTAACAGCCACATGGGGTGGAAAGGGAAAAGGAGTGCTGGCCCATTAGGGGACTAGGGGGGACAGGCTGGCTCAGCAGCACAACGTGTCTCAGGAGGGATTGATTCATCTCTACTGATTCAGCTCCTGAACATTCCATCTGGTCCCAGGTGTGTCCTTAGTCAGTGGAAAGCATCAGCTCCTCCTGGTGCCAGTGTGGGTGACAGGGGACAGATCTGTGCTGCACAGAGTGACAGGAGTCCCAGGGTGGGACACGGTGTGGGAGTCCCTCCTGCTCCCAGTGCCCTGCACTGACAGGCAGGATCACAGCAGGATAAAGCTTGAAGTCATTTAAGACCTATAACTTGATTTTTAAATGTCCACAATGGTGGGATTTGTGCTGATTTACCTCCACGTGTTTCTAAACTGAGTTAAGTGGCTGTACAAACAGTCCAGAGATATCCCCTAAATGATGTCCTCATCCCAGGAGACACAGCCATGACAGCAGCCTGCAGAGCCACTTGTCTGGATGTGCCTCTGGTCTCCAAGCAGGGGAAGGAATCAATAAGGAGCTGAGTGAATTAATCTGTAATTGCTACGCTTTAGTAAGTTTTTCAGAAAATTCAGTCCCTGGTTCGTTGCTTTTTCCTGAAATCCTCATCTAAGCTGGTAAGAAATAAATAAAACTCCTAATTGACTCCTAGATCAGCCTATTTTTGTGAACCTCTTTCTTGCATTAGACTGTGACACACAGGCAGCTGAGCTGGGAGCACACATTGTGTCAGAGGTTCTTGGACTAATCGATGACAAAACCAGACAAGACCACTGTGATTTTTCCCTTCTGACCTCCTGGATAACCCAAGCCATAAGACTTCCCAGAACTGATTCCTTCTAAAACTAGAGCAGATATTTTAGGAAAAGAAAAACATGTAAAAATTTCCAATGAAACAGAAAGCTTCATATTTCTCAGCGTGCTGTTGTGAGTGGTTAATTGCTCTCACTGCTGAAATGTGGTTTATGTCCAGTCTGGGTTCCTTTACCTTCAGTATCTCTCTGCTGGGTTTTATTGTGTTTGTTTGCTGGACTGAAGTCAGCCTTTTTATTGTATCCATGTTGCTGTCCATCAGAGTGATCAAACCTCCCTGTCACCTTCCTCTTTGTCAGACAATGCAAACTGCCTCCAGCGGGTGGCTGTGCTTTCCAATCATTTGACAAGCCCTTTTTCTCAATTCTCTCCAATTGTTGGTGACAAGATCTTCCTTGAACTACCTAAGTCACAACTGGAAACTGCAGGAGGAGCACACCTTCCTCCCTGACTCAAATATTCCTCTTTTTATACACTTAAATCTGACATTTCCCTTCTCTGTCACAATCCCACACAGGGATCTGTGCTTGGCTGATGGTCCCCACAGCTCCACACATCTTTTTTGCATGTCAACAGTCCCCAGGACATGGCCCAGCTCTCCATGGATCCTATTAAAGCAGGTTGCTTGTTTTCATCCAGGTTACTGATGGGATCTGAATCGTTCTGCACTGGTGGTCTTTTATTTCAGTTCTCTCTTCTCCAGGTTTTGACCTCTCCACCGAGACAGATCTGTGATAACCCCAGGACTCCATTAGAAGCATGTCTGCTCACTGATGAATTCCCACTTAAAACTGGAGACTGCAGCAGTTTCTTATCCCTTGCAGTGGTGCCTAATTGGTTTTCTATCACCCCAGTCTTGTATGAGGTTATTCACAGCCAAAGGCAACACTTGAACAAGACCATGGGGTGTTCCAGGTTGGAACAGTCCAACCTGCTCCTCAAAGCAGGGTCAGCCACGAGATCAGACCAGGATCCTCAGGCCTTTCCAGAAGTTTATCACATCAGTACTATTACATTTATCAACACAACTTGTAATCTCCCTGAAAAAAAAAAAAATCTAATTAGACAAGACCCATATTCTATAAGCCTGTGTTGATTGACACTACTTACATTAATCCCTTTAATTCTTTACTAATTACATGCCCTATCAGCAATTCCATTATTTTGTCTAGGATTAATGTCAGGCAAAAAAATCCGTAGTTATGTGAGCCACCTTGTTTATCCCTTAAAAAATAATGGCACAAAGCTAAAATTCTTCCACATAGCTGTAACTTGCTGGTATTTATTATCTCTAATTAAGAGCTGCTATACAATACTCATTCAATATAGAAGGTGTTTTATTGTTAAAGGACATGATCACACAACCTCCCTTTTTCCCCTGTAAGAAACAGAAATATTTATTGAACTCTCCAAAATTCTGTTCAATATTACTAACAACACTATCATTTTCATGTAGCACTGAGCTATTGTAAACATAATTATATCACTCAAGAAAGAGAGCTGCATTTCTATGGGGATTTCATTTTGAAAGCCATATGTTGGAGCCTTGTGCTGCAAATACTAAAAATGTGCTCGGAATTCCTAAAATTACACTTGAAAATATCCAGACACAAAAACAATCGCATCTAACATAGAAGAAATTCTATATTAGACCTCATTTTTACAGATCAAGGGGAACTGATGACAGAATGTAAAAATATAGGAGCAGCTTAGGTACAAGAGACTGATTTGATTACATTTGTTATGTGCAAATAGAATAAAGTCCAAATGAGTAATGTATCTACTTGATGATTTCCAATGCCAGCTTAACAAAGCTGAAAATAATTACAAAGCAAAACAATTGGAAGAAAGAATTTGAGCAGGAATCTGTGAATGATAATTGGGAACTGTTCAAGACCATTTTCCTCCCCGTGCAGAGGAACCACAATCCCATGGAAAAGCAGAAAGGCTGAGCTGGCTAAAAGCTGCTCTGGCTTGGAGGACAAGCAAAAGCCAATTCATAAAGTAGCAAATAAATGGGAAATTCTTCTCCCTGGAAAACAGAAAATAGTAATGGCAATGAATGTGAGTCAGCAGTAAGGAATTCCACAAAATTGATAAGGGATGTCATGCACAGATTAAAGGAAAATGAAAATACTGGGGCCAAAAGAGGAAATAAAAGTTTTATCTCCTGTGTGAAGAAGGTCAGAGATTCAGAGCAGTAAAATCTGCAGCAGGCAACACAAGTGGAACCTTCTGCTGCTGCTGGATCAGGTAGTCCCAGCAATCCTCTCCCACGCTGGACTCACCACTGCCTGTGACCCAGACATTGCCTAAAAACACCAAAGCAGGGGCAAGTTGTCCCAGGGGGGTTTAAGACCATCTGCTGCCTCAGCTGGCCACTCTCCTGGGCTGCAGTGGCACGGAGGAGGTGGCAACCTGGCAGGAACAGGACAATAAGCAGAGGCCCAACCGAAGGTGGAATAAGCCATGAGGATGCTCTGGACAGGCCACTCGTGGTGGTTGTGGCACACCCTGGGAGCCTCTGTATCAGTGGCAGCAGGACACTGGGGGAAGATTTTGCCCAAGGATCTCAAGGCATCTTTTAGAATTGAAAAAGCCCCACTGCTGCCTTCAGCTCTTTCCAGCTCCTTTTGGACCTATGGCTGCACCAATTCTGGATCAGAACACACATCACTACATCATCCTCGTGCTGTGCTCTTTGTCCATCCCCAGAAAAACAAAGGACCAAAAGCCAGTGCCATGGAGCTAATCCAAGGCTTCAGAACAGCAGCACAGAGAGCAGGCAGAGCCATTCCCAGAACAATCATTCCAGGCAGCAAACACTTTACAACAGGCAGCAGGTGAATGCTCCAAAGCTTCCCCAAACCCAGGGCTGGAGGTTCCCCCTACACAAATACCAAAGTCCACGATGACTCTGAGATCTCAGTATAGAGTGTGTTGGGTTGCAGGGAAGCAGCAAAGGCCTCTTGGAGAATAAAGGCAGTTAGGAATGCCAGGAGTCACTGAACAGTCCTGGAGAGACCACAGCCTTCAAAGGTCCAACATAACTGCATGTCTGCACTCAGTAAGTGCCTTCCAGCATCACATGTGAGGGCTGGGCCAGCTCCCAGCTAGTGAGGTCAGGAGAAAACTGTCTTGGGCAGGTTGTCCCAGTCCTGCTGCTCTGCAGTCTCTTCTGTCCTGCTCATGGCACAGAAGACACTGATTTAACCAACTCCCAAATTCTTGCCCTACAGTAGTACCATCCAGCAACAAAAAATGAGGATCCATTGACCCACGGTTTGGACTCGGTGATCTTAAAAGTCTTTTCCAACCTAAGCAATTCCATGGTCTTCATGAAGCAAACCCAAATGCTTTGTTAATCCTCTGTCAGATGCTCCCCCAAAGCTAAGGGTGCTTCTGAGCAGAGCACTAAGTAGATGATACTGCTTGGGTTTGTATGACTGAGCCTAGAGAGGTCATGCAAAGGCTTCACTGTGTGTTCTCCCTCCAGCCCAGGATACACAGGTGGATCTGCTTTAACAGAGTGAAACAGGAGAGACACAACCAGCTCTCCCACAAGCTCATGCCAGCTGCTCTCTATGGACAGAGCAAAACACTCACAGGGGAGGAGATGCTCCCACAGCAAAGACTTCTTTGCAAAGCAAGGTTGTCAAGGAAGGCCCTTAAGGGTTAAATTCCTTCCCTGTCTCCTCCTCTTCTCCACCCACCCCCCTCCTCCCCTCTCCAGCAAAGGATCCTTGTGAAAGAATTCCATATTCCCGTATTCGATATGCACCAAGAGAGACTCTGGTCTGGCCTTTTTAATAAAGAGCAATTCCTCTGCATTCTCAGGTGTCCCCTAAAATCAAACTCTGATATTTCTGCTGTATTATTACCATGGTCTGTAGATGTCTTCAGACTCAGGAAAGCCATTTGCTCTGCAGGTACGAGCTGCTCCTGCAGTGCTGAACAGTTTCTCTCTGGTAAGAAAAGCCCCTCTAGAGAAACTGGTACTTGGAGCCAATTAATGGACCTCTTCCACCTTCTGTTTTGCCAGTTTTTCTTGGCAACTGCATCCAGTCCCTGTGGCTGAGACACCAGTCATTACAATGTGCCACTAAAAAGTGAAACTGGGGAAAGAGCCTGTGGAACCTCAGGAAAAAGGAGGTGCCTGAAACGCTGCTGGCCTGACTTTTTTCTAACCTGTGCTCCGCTCTTAATGATTGCACTTCATGATTCAGCTTCCACAGCGCCACTAATTAACTCCAGAGAGCTCAAGAGCTGCATGGCACTGAGATAAATTCAGTTCTAAAGATGAGCAAAATCCCCATAATTACAAGCAGGGGAGAAAGGTGTTCCTGGAACCACAGGGAAATGGGGAGAGAATACCTGGCTCCCTGAGGTGCAACTGCTCAGCAGCTCTTCTGACCACGGGCCCAGCTCTGGTTAAATACATAAAACTGGGACTTCTTTAACAACTACCTGTGATCTGGGATGACGAAGAGCCATCCTAGAGAGCCCAAGGGGAAGGTTCAAGCTCTTCAGCATCTCTGCCAAAATCCCCCTAGATGTAAAGACTGCATTAAACTCTCCAAATTGCTGCCTTAGAAAATCCCTCCTGCTTCTTTGAGCAGACAGAATAAAGGGGGGAGTGGGGGAGTGGAATTTAGATCCAAACAAAGTTTAAATGCAGGACTTGGAATCAAGAGATTGTGTTTGGGTTCAGATTCACAGATTCTTATCTCTTCAGATAGGATAGCCTGACCTCCTGAACCATCCAGGTCATGCAATTGCATTTTAAAAATATTCTGTGTGGAGCCCCTTCACTCCTGTTTGAGCCATGGAGCATTTCTGAGGAAGACACGCATTCTTGATTTGAAGAGATCAAACCATGGAGAATCCATCACGTACCCTGGTAAACTGTTCCAGAGTTTAATTACTCTCAGTGTTAAAAATTTGTACCTTATTTCCAATTTGAAGTTTTCTGGCTTTGGTTTCCAGCCATTGGACCTTGTCATGCCTTTGAGAACTCAATTAAAGAATGCTAAAGCATCAGATACCATTTCCATCTGTCAGTGCTTAAACACAGAAACCTCAGTAGCTGATTCTCATGAGGTTTTTGGCAGGATCTGAACTACCAGCAGTAACTTTTCTGTCTGCCTTCAGAGCTGACTTGGAAGCCAAGTCAAAATGGTGAATGCAATTAATTTTTAATAATTAGTGATTCTTGAGAGAGCTGGGAAATAAATAGACCTGATTATAAAAATTCTAATGAATCTTGGTTTTATCAGAATTCCCCCTTTTCTCCACTGAAATGTTTCACTGGAAAAATTCAGTTTCAAAGGATGGCAGTGAAGGTTTGTTGAACCCTGTGAGGGTGTCCTGGAGCCCAGACCACCAAGGCATTTGTGAGCAGGACCTGCCATGTGGCTGTGACAGCACAGGGTAAAGGCAAATGAAACTGCAACTGCAACAACCATCCCTGCTGTGACTGCTGTGGGAATGAACGTGAACACACACAGAATCCCAGAATGGCTCGGGTTGGAAGGGATCTTAAAGTTCATCTCATTCCACCCCCCTGCCATGGGCAGGGACACCCTCCACTAGCCCAGGTTGCTCCAAGCCCAACGTGGCCTTGGACACTTCCAGGGATGAGGCAGCCACAGCTTCTCTGGGCAACCTGTGCCAGGGCCTCCCCACCCTCTGAGTAAAGAATTTCTTCCTAACATCTAATCTAAATCCCTCCTCTTTTAGTTTAAAACCATCCCCCTTGTCTTATCACTCTCTGCCCAAGTAAAAAGTTGTACCCTGATCCCAAATAACTCTGGAAATTAACCCAAACAAAACTCAAACAGGAGTGTTGCAGGGTTTTCCTCCTCCCACCTCCCTCCTTCCTCTCCCATGGGAAAAACCAAGATCTTGACAAGCAAAAATAATCCATGTGCTCAAACAAGCATCAAGTGCCATTTCCCCCAGTGTGATGGGACAGGCATCCTCCTTGGCCACTGTCCCATACCAAATGCAGATATGGTGATATTTTCCCTCATGGGACTTTTTATCTCTTTAAAGTTCAACAAACAAAAAACAAGCGTGGAAGGAGAGCTAGACAGGACTCCTTCATTCAGACTGGCTGAGCCTGAAGGGATGGAGCAGCCAGTGCCTGCTGCCAAATGAACTTTGGATGGATGGTCAGGAAAGTGGGGACCTGTGATGGAACCAGACTCGCAATCTCACTCCTGGAGCTGCTGCCACATCTCCTGCATGCAAGATGTTGCTTCACTGCTACTCCAACACCCTGCTCACGAGGCAGCTGTTGGGATGAACTGTGCTTCCTGCAGAATGGCACTTGCCTGCTTGAGGCAGTGGTGCCACATTCTGCCACTGAATTAATTTGCCACGTGACAGGCAGGCAGAGTAACTCAGACACGCCTGGGGCTCGGTGATTTTGGCTCTCTTGCACAAGGGATGTTTCCTCTGTGCAAGCAGCCTCCATTATGATGAGGGGGGGAAAAAGGAACCAAGTTTATATGCTAGACAAATATTTATTTGCTGGCCTGTCAGCAAAGGGGGTTTTATTGCTTCAGCTTGAACTATTGCTCTCCCTGTTGCTTTTCTTATTTAGCCTGCAAGCACAAGATACGATCACAGAGCACAGAACTCTCAGGTGAGACTGTATGCAAGACCTTACAGCTGGATGGACTTGGATAAATATTGCAGCAAATCCTCCAGGTCTGTTCAATTCAGCTACAGACAGTTTTTGTCATGGTAAGCGTTCAGAAAATGAAAACAGGTTACAAAGGTCTATTCTCTCCTATAAAACACTAAGTGCTCACCTGAGGGAGGCTGATTCCCACGCCTGACATCTGCTTCTATGAAGCCAGATCCAAACTGCTGCGGGGAAGAGGCTCTAGGCAGGAGCTGAGAGGCATTTTGGAGGATGAGAATTCGTTAAGAGTCCTGCTGCAAAACCAGAGACACCTGTAAATGGAAGAGACCTCACAGGTTCTCCCACCTTTCCTCTGGGCACCACAGGGTTGATCCCAAACCTTCAGCTGTCCACAGCAGGGAGACCCTCCCTAGAAAAGGCAGTTCTGTGAACCAAGGGAACCCAAATGTCTCACTTCCCTGGCTGACCCAGCTTTGTCTGCTGAACATTGGTACTTCTCCCAGTGTCAGATTTTCCAAGCTCATGGGCAAGAAATCAGGCAGCAGGAGGTCGGGCTCATTTCCCACATTATTCAGGTCATCTTTCCCCAAGATCCCTGTTACTGAGCCTATTTCTGACCCCGTAACCTTGGCCAACTTAATCTTTCTACTATCAGGAGGAAATAGTGATAGTTTTTATTGTATCTACCTGTCTCAGATTTATTGTACCCAGATGGATAACTGTGGGCTGTGTTTTCTATTAAGAAGTATCTTTATTTTATCATATCAGTAAGAGAGGTATGCAGGTCCTGAAGGCTGTTTAGCCCAACCATCTGACACTTCATATTTTTCTCTGCTAAAGAAAACAGCAGGAGTTACTAAGGCCCTAAATTAGCAAAACTCCTAAGTATAAATGCAGCTTAAAAATACATGCTTAATTTCCATTTAGATCATAGGAAATTACAGCTCAATCCCAGCAGGCACCTACACTTTTTTATATATACATTTATAGATATATAATTACAGGTTAGCAGAATAAGTGCACCTCAAAGCACGTGCTTGAATAGATTGCTGAATCAAAGCTCCAACACCCTCCACACCAACCCTGCAGCAAAACACGACAGAGTTGTTGGAAACACCCTTAGCACCGACCCCGTCTCCAGAAAATGCAATTTTAACGCTCGGAAATATCCCGCGTTATCAAACCCAACCAAAACACCAGCAGCTGCTAAACAACAAACCTGCATTTGATCTTCACCACGGCAAAAGTGGGAACACAAGCTCATAAACAAGTCAGGAAACACATTTAGCCAACAACCCACAAGTTACTCTCGACAAGCTTACCGATGTCAGCACAGGCGATAAAATTAGCCTGTTGGAGTCTGTGATTTTGGCATGATTATCTGCTAATTACATGCTGTAAGCTGAGAGGGGTGGGCTTAGCAGCTCGCCGGGGGCTGCTGGCTGCCTGTCTTCCCACAAAACTTGCTCACAAGGCATCTAAAAATAACTTTATAGGCAAATCTTCTTCTGAAGGGAGAGGCAGGGCAAAACAAAGGAGCGGAGACAGCTTAACCTCTTCGAGCCCAAATAGCCACACTTGCAGAGAGGTATCCAACATCCACATCAGCAGAATGGGATCCTCTGGGTCCTTTTCATCAAGGAGCCAAGGCCTAAACCCTGCTGGTTTTCCCATTTCCTCCAAACTCAGCTTTCTCCATCCTCACATCTGCCCCTGTTCCTATAGTACCTCATCGTGCGGCCATTGCCTCTGTTCTTCAAGCTGGATGCTTTCAATCCCACATGGAGCTTTGGGCCGTGCTACAACATACCTGCTACCTGAGAATCACCTGGGGATGTGCAGCCCAGGGATGACAGGCTGTCCTGTCTCTTCAAGCCCTCTGTCTGATGGCAGTGCAGGTTCTGTGCAGACAAGAATTTACCCAGCAGCTTTCCCGTCTCCAGCCTTTCCCTGCCCTGCTTCTACTTCCCCAGCAGCAGCTGCTGATTTCCACCCAACTCTGATTTATGCAGAGGACATATCCATCCCAATCCTTTCCAAAGGATGCAAGTTATCTGTGTCCTGGAGTACGTGTGGGAAAATATGATGATGTTCATTGTCGCCGGCGTACGACAAGTGCGGGATCGTTTTCAGTAGCTCTCCTGATGGAGCAAATCTATCAAAAGAGCGGAATGAGCTAAGTGGATGAAACACAAGCAAAATTTTATCCTCTGAGCAATTCTATTAGGTTACAGACCAAAGGAGGTTATTGATTCAAGGAGCACAGCGTGAGGGACTAAATACTTATGAGCATCAAAGCCCCACTGCAGTCAATTACTGCTCACAGTCAGCCACTGGAGCTTCCCGTCAGGAAAGGATGTGTTGTTCCAACAGCAGTGATTTGGTGGAAAACTACGTTGTTAGTGCTAAATCTGATAGAGCAAATATGAAGGCTACAGACAAGTGATCATACAGGGAATGTTTAAGCTTCTCAAACTAATTATACTGCTGATGATAAGCGAGCCAGGAAGAAGCACAGAAACTCAAATACAGGCTGTGCACAGCACTGGCTTTTATATGAAGGTTGAATTCACACTTTAAAATGCTAAAGAGGCCAAGTTCACCCACCTCTTGGATAATCAGTCTTGTTTTTCATTGCAAGTTCATCTCCACGTTCAATCTGATGAACTTTTAGATTTGACTAAAGGCAACCAACAACATTAACAGCTGTTAGGGTTGAAGTCTCCCTGAGAGAGCAGATGGGCAAATGAGTGACATCCACAACCAATACACAGGTAAAAACAGAGTCACAAGGAGCAGTAAAATGGCAACTTCCAAAAAATATGAGCAGCAGCAGGGAAGCAGTGTTAGAGGCAAACACTGGAGCTAAACCTCATCAGTGATCCTAAACTTCCCAAATGAATTCATACTGCCCTGCAGACAAGATGTATTTCCTTTAAGGCCTGATTTTTGGGGGGTTGCTGAAAAGGAGATGAAGACATTCACACACCTCATTCACCTCTTCTCTGTCTTTCAGCCAGAATGAAGACATGAGCCAGGCCTATTATGTATTAAACCAAAAAAACACACTTTCAAATCTCCTGATGCTTGCCCATCATTATGACTTCACCTGTAGATAAGGCTAAGCTTGTGTCCCAAAACCCCCTCAGTTCTGCTGAGGGAAATGCAGAATATTGCTGGAAGAATTGCAGGACCACTTCCTTTTTCCTGTATCAGCCCCCTTTCCCTGTATAGCTCCTATGTGGATAGATTAAATTGTTTTTAAAACTAGTTTTTCTTCCAGTAGTGTCACCACTATTTTCCACTAGAAGCAAATGCACATTAACACAAGTTCCATGAGTTCAAGCTGATTTAACAAATCCCCCTGTTCTCTGATCCCATTGTTCCCTGGCAAGGCTGGCTCACAGCAGCTTTCAGGAGTCAGGAGAAGTTGCCCCCTCCCCACGGCGTGGGACCCACTGGCAGCTTTGTTTTCAAAGCATGTGATTGGTATTCTTTTTAATTCTCAAATGCTAAAAATGAATTGGGGAACTAGGACAGCTGCTGGAAGCTGTGGTGAAGTGGTAATTTAGCAGGGTTTAGGAAGTGAGGCAGCCTGCCTTTTACAGAAAACATTGTATTCCCCAGAGACATTTTAAAATAATAGGCCAGGATAGGATACAGTTCTAGTATCTGCTCATGTAAATTGTTTTCCTTCACCCTTCTTTTATTCTGTCGGCTGATGCAAAGGATTAAAAGTATCAGCATGTGGAAATGGTGCAGACAAACCCTCAATAATAATCCATTTTTACCCAACTTGCAAACCATCAGGTCTTACTCTGTGAGCTCAGAGGCTAAAACCAAAGAGTCCTCTGCGACCTGAGCTGATTGCAACACGAAATGTCACCAAAAAGGATTCAGCTTCTACATTTTATTCTCTGTTTGATGTGGGATTGATATTTGGATTATCACTTTTGGGTTCTTTTCCAGCCTGCTGGTTTGGAGCAGGGGATGGGGTGATGTGTGGACAGTTCCAGTGTGGACACGTGTGTACAACCACACGAAGCCATCCTGTGTCTCCCTGGACATGTTCCCTCCCAGATCCAGGCTGTGGGTCTGTGCAGCTCCGAGCAGGTGAGCAGGGACACAGCCCGTGGGGTCACTTACACACGTCTTGCACTGCTGCACCTAACACAGATCTGCCCAGGGAGCCTGAACAGGAGTTACTTTTCTGTGCAAACATCTTGCTGGAAAAGGAGAACTCTCAGAGCAAAAGGTGGAGCTGCACTTTCAGCCCCCCAGCCCTGCAGAGCTGCTCCTCCCACCCTGTGCCTCTGGGGTCCTGCTGACTTCCAGCAGACACCATTTCTGAGCCATCCCCAGAGGGGACAAAGCACCACCACCTCACTGCTGGATGTTTGCTGGTACAGCAGCAGCACTGCAGGATTTGCAGTGGCCATCACCCAGCAGTTCTCTTAAAAAGAGGGGGGAAAAAAAGGGTTAAAAGCCAGGGTTGTAAAGGCTGTGGCTTCTCCTGGGGTACAAAACCTGTGAGGTCATGAATTTTTTGACACCATTCATTTTCCACCCAGCAGAGAGGTGTGAGTGCTGAATCACAGACACGGCAGATTAGAAAAAAACCTATTTTGTTGAGAGCAAAATGTTTGATCTGAATGCTTGATCAGAGCCAGCCTGGGTTCAGCTGAAGGTTTGCCACAATCCAGGCAGGAATTCCACACTGCTCCAGAGGCTCTAGGTTTGGAGCAAAGCTATCCTGCAGTATTCCACGGGCTGGGTGTCCTTACCATCCACAGTAAGACCCACCAAGGACTTCAGCATATAGACTATGGACTGCACTTGATTTTCTTCACTATATCACTCAACTATCAATATCCAAAGCCCTTCTTCCCTCAAAACAAGTGTTTCATTTCATTAAAAAAGACTCAACCTGCTGATGGCTTGGTACCAATTCCACAGAACGATTTTACGTGTACTAATTTATACCTCCATTAATCAATACTTACTCCTAGAAGAAATGAAGGAGCAGCTTTCTGGGCACATGTGTTCAGTGTCAGTTCAGGACTACAAGCTAAATATACCTCCCATGGCTCCAAAGACCTCGAACAAAGAGCTCCTGTTCACTCGAGATGCGAAGCCAGGGTCAGGTAAAGGTTATGAGTTATCCCTATCTCAAGGTTACTTACACAGAACATAAACTCCAGGATCAAGTTGCAGGGTCTGCAGCAATTGCTCACTCAAAGTCAATCACCTTCAGCAGAGACCAAGCAAAAGCAGAGGCCTTTGGGTCCACCTGGCTTCCAGGAGTGAGCTTTGCTGTTATCAGCTTACCTTCTCCAGGGAGCCTCCTTACACGCCAGGGCTCCCACTGCCAGCCCTGTGAGCCAGATTAGAAACAGCGCTGGTGTTACGATTTCTTGACATATTTTGGAGCAGCTTCAAATTCAACAACGCAGGAAAAGCGAGGTGAGGTCGGGAGGAGAGGTGAGAGGGGGCTGTGTGAAGGTCTGACTGCCCAGACGTGGAACAAGCTGTTATTTCACTTGGAGACACATCTCTGCCCAAAGATGCTGTGGGGCACCAGGACCACAGCTCACAGGACTTCTCTGGTGCACTCTCTTCTCATTTAAAAGCCAGCAGGACACAAGGTATGCTCAGCTTGCACTTCACCCCAAAGGTTCAGGGGTGAAGAAATCCAAGAGCTCAATTCTCTGTGATTTTCACCCGTATTAAAAAAATACCTACCCTTAAAAAATACCTAATAATCAGGAAGGATAAAGGGATAGAACACATGAACCACTGTTATGCCTTAAATCTGTGCACTCAGTAAGGCAAGTACTCTCAAATATGTTTTGCAAACACAAGGCTTCCCCTTGGGAACATCTCCCAAAACCTTGTTTGCTTTAAAGGGAACTCTTCTGAAGGACAGGCTTGTTTGGATTGCACTGCTCACATTCACAGTCCAACCACCTGATGGACCAATTAGTGTTTGGAAGATGATTATCAGCCACTTAAAACCTTTTAAAATGATCTTTCATTTAAAAACTGAACTGCTCACACCCTTGCCAGAGACCAAGTATGAAGAAGCCCCATTCCCTTCCTTCTGCAGAGTGCTCCTGGCAGCACTGTGTCCTGACAGATATCCAGCCTGGCTCCCAGGAGAACTGCAAGGCTCAAGTCTGTATTATCTACAAGGGGCTTTGAAACTATTCCATCAAGGTTTTATATAAATTTGAAGTATTGTTACTGTGTTAGTGGCACGTATTGCCCAGAGTGGCTGTGGATGTCCTGGGAACATTCAAGACCACGTTGGACAGGACTGAGCAACCTGGTGTAGTTGAGGATGTCCCTGCTCATTGCAAGGGGATTGGAATTAGATGGTCTTTAAGGTCCCTTCCAAGCCAAACTACTCCATGATTCTACAATCCTTTCCCTAAGCTTTCACCCAGACTGTGGGACTTTCCACATCCCCAAGCCCATGGCAAAGGGAGAAACTTTTTCTTCCCTACTAAATTGCTTTAACTTTCTTGCTTCAATAAACACTCCTCAGCTTTCACAGGGTTGTAGGAACTGCCCAACAAAGTCCCTGCTGCTCCAGGAGCCCCTCAGCTGGCCCTGACTCCCTCCCAGTGCTGGGAACAGAGGAGGGGAGCAGCTCCTGCTAATGCAGCGTTTCATCCCACATGGAAAAACAAAAGCTTGGAGCCTTCACACCCAACGCTCCACCTGCCAAAGGCTTTGTGCCCCTGGCCTGAGCAGCACACCCTGCCAAGAGCTGGAGGAGCCACTGCAGGGCTGGGATCAGCTGGTGCCTTTGCCTGCCCCATGTAATGCATTTCCCTTTTATTCAGTCCCCCTCTTTTTACACTGGTAGGTGGAAAAACAGAAGAGCAATCTCACATTGACATCAGAAGACATCAATCATCCACTAAAAACAGCTGAATAATGGAACAAAAAAGAGAAAGAGAGAAAAGGTTCGGGGTGGGTCCTTGGGTATGGAAATGCCTGTCCTGGTGAAATATACTGTAAATTAGTCTGAGACAGGGGAATTTGGAGCCAGCAGGGTCCCCAAAGCTCACTTAATATCAACTCCAGCAACATTACACTAATGTATTTTTAAATATGATTTACAGGATGCTCTATCTGAGAGCATCAGTGGAATGGAGGAAAATGAAGAGCTGGCCTGGCATGAGTAATGTGCTTTGGGGAGGCAGGCGCTGCCTCCCTGCTGCAGGGTGGGAGAGAAAGAAAAGCACTTTAAGGGCAGCACAGCTTGAAGGGGGGTGGCCACCCCTGCACTTTGGAAATGCCACTCAAAGCACCCGATTACCTTTGCAGATCAGAGCAGGAGGGATTTAGACACACACACTTCCCATCACCAAACACAGTTTGAACATTTAGAAACCTGCACACCGCAGAGTTTAATGGCTTGGAACCCCCTCACAGCCTAACTTTAAGGGACCAAGTCCCAGACCTCCTTTGGGGTGCATGAGGTTGAACCAGGGCCACCCCATGTAGGGAATGCAGTTGTCCATGTGCCTCTGTGCTCCCTGAAGAAAACAGCCAGGACAAATCCTCCCAAATAGATCAAACATCTCTATCAGGATGAATCTGTTCAAATGGGGAAGGCAAAGCCCATCCACAGGGACCCTTTGGTTGTACAGACCCCTTTGGAAATGCCTCTGTGATGGGCTGAATTCCCCTCATCGGGATGGAGGAAAATCCCCTCCCAGCAGCACAAGGTGCTCCTTCATCAGCGTTAGCAGAGATGTTTGCATGGAGAGCAAACAAAATGCTCCCCACAATAAGATCCAACTGTGATACAGGACTTGTCAGCAGAGCAGTGCAGAGTGAGGGAGTGTCCAGCTGGCTCCCCATTCCAAGGGAAAACCAATGGCTCCAGCTGTGGAGGGACAGACTCAGCAGAGCACTTGAGCACATGCTGAAGTTTCAGTGTGTTAGGAACTGAGCCCTGGCCAGCAAAGCACTTATACCTGGGAAGCAAAGGAGACTGCAGCAAGGGGTTGGAATTAAGCACGGATTGGTGACCATGGGTCTTGGTATTCCAGTAATTTTCACCTGCATAGACCTCTTTTTTCAATAGTTCATTTTTAATTAAAATGTCCTTCAAGAAAGAAAATAAATACTTGCTCAGCTTAAGGCTGTTTCTAATCTGGGTCGATTAAGAGGGTTACCAAATAAAACAAACACAAATAACTCCTCTGTAACAATCTCCTGCAGCATCATCCTGTGATTCTGACAATGTATCTCAAATTATTAACAACTCGTTGCAGCTCTATTCATCATCATCTTCAGTGTCAAGATACTTCAAGAGGCAAGTGAGCTTTTAATGAGCTCTCAGACTGAAACAGGAAAGGAAAAATATATCCAGTGCATAGTACTTTAATGATCACCTAATTCCTTTTATTGCATCTCCTGTTATGATTTATGAATTAGGCAGAAAGATCAGAGACAGGAGAAAAACACTCATGTACACAATGCCCAAAATAAGCCAAACTTGCATTTCTCTATACTGAGTGTATACACCTGGATTTTATACATAACACTGGGTCTCCACACTGGCGTTTGTTTTTCCTCACAAGCCCAGGATGTTCTCCCTGCACAAGTCGCTGTGTAATTATGGATTTGTCATATTGATTTAAACTCCCCCAGCCCCTGGGCCCGCCTGCTCGCCTTTGTGTTTTGTGCCAGCACAAAGAAAACAGCTCAGAAAGGTGGTTCTTTGGCCCCGGGGTATTAATGAGCTGTTCCTCACGGGCTCTGCCTCTCCCCCTCGCTGACCCCGCTCACACCCCCCTCCCCTCCCCGAGTGAAATGATTTCCATCTGTCTGCAGCACCGGGGATGGGAGGCACTGGACGTTTCACAAATGCAGGTGACCCCCCTGACCCTCCCGGTGTAAGCACTTAAAACTTGCTCTCACTTTTTATTTATCCTGCAGTCATATCCCGTGAATAAAGGGGAACAATTTCCTCTCCGAGGCAGTGAGTGCCCTCGGGGAGGTGGATGTTCCCTGCAGGCGCCTGTGCAGGGTTTGGGGAGTGATTGGTGATTTCTCAGTGTCCTTCTGGAGACCCTGCAAAGAGCCTGGAGCTGCAATGCGACACAGCATCGGGCTCCGTGTACCACCACGGCTCAGGAATCCATCACAGCCATGGGTAAAGCAGAGAGCCAAAGCCTTAGCTTGACACAGATCTGATATAAAATCATCTCTTTTTAAGTTAAAAACAGAGACAGAGGCTTCATGGAGATTCTGGAATGTAGGGGATGGATGTGTGGTGTTGTATCTTGTACGTGTGCAGGGCAGGGAGCAGACAAGAGGGGCACACAGCTCCAGGCAGACCTTGACCACAAATCTGATCCCCCAGGCCAGGAGATCTGCCCTTGTCTCCTCACAACTCATGCAGAGCAAAAGCAGGGGAATGGACACCCTCAGGCTCCCTCTGGAGAAACCTTCCTCAACAAAAACCCACAGTCATGCCATGTACCCACACAGGCTCCCTGCACCCACAGCACCACCCCAGACTTCACATGGGGATGGGGTGGAATCTCTTTTCAGGCATAGCAGGGGCAACAGGAAACATCTATGGCTTGTTTTGAAGCTCTCCTCTCCCAGCTGTAGCAGGAGTTAGTGTTCTTGTGGTGATGGGAGGGGGACAGGGACCCTCAGCCCTCCACCACCCCATGAGGTTTCAGAAGGAGCTACTAAGGGAGCTCAGACCCTCTGGAGGGAAACACAACAGGTGCCCTATGGCACCTTCCACCTGCCTTTGAGACCTCACTTCTGTGTCCTGTCCCTTCCTGGCACTCCTTGTTCACTCCTGGCTCCTTCAACCACCATTCCAGTCATCCTGGTACAACTTAGAGCTGACAAAAGACTACATGAAATCAAGCAACACTTTCATTTTGGAGCACAGTCATGAGCACACCCAGCTCTGGGCAGCACACCAGTAGCTCCTGACTCAAGCACAAGCCTTGGGCAGTGGCCCTTACCTTCCAAGCTGCTCATTTTAGGGCTGAAATCATGGCAACCACAACCTGCACTTTGGAAATCCCGTGGCCACCAAACACTCGGTGTTCCAGAGCAGAGTCAGCTCAGTTGGCTCAGTCCTTCACATGCTACACACCTGGGTATTCAGGGCAAGCACATGGACACAGCAACCAAGAAAACCAACAAAACCCATGGCTATCATTTTATCAAACAGACTATTGTTTGTCATTACCTCTTTAAGAGAGCTTATCCCTCCAGCTCCAATATTAATTTCCCCACCAGAAAAACTGCCGGACAAATTCATTACCAGATGCTTCTTCATGTCACCGAAGGACTTGTTGACCACCTGCCACCAGCTGCTGTCAGAGGGGCACAAAACCTTCATGATGACCACAGGGACCGGAGTCTCTCCAAGGCAGATTGTGGTGATTCTGCCACGGGCTGGATTCTCCCCAAGTGATCTCTGATGTCAGTTTGCAGATGATAAACGACGTTTCCTCTCATCCCAAACATCCAACTCCTTTCACTACAAATTGAACCCAATTCTTCCATCACTACGTAAGCCACGTGTATCTGTCTTATTCTTCTCCAATGGCCTGCACATAACAGCAAATGTCCCTTCATCTTTACATTCCAAATGCCAGCTCCAGCAAATTGACCTAAAATGTCTTGTTCCTTTCCCACTAGCCCCGATAATTCCCCCAAAATTCAGTCCAGAACCTTCACAAATGCAATTTGACTCTTCTTATCAGGCAGAACCTGCCTGCCACTACAAATTGTTGAATCTTCAGGCCTAAAAGTCCACTGCAATGTGCAAAGTTTTACCAGGTGCTTTTTCACAGCTCTCAGATTATTTCTGCAAATATTCCCCTTCAGCTGAAAGTAGTAAAATATCAATAAAGAGACAGATTTTTCTGAGGGTGCAGGAATCAAACACCACTTGAAACACCTCTGAAGTAACAGGTGCATCCAGAAGTCCCAACTCGAAGGTCTCTGGGACAGGCACTTCAGCTGGATGAAGGACACTCGATATGTCAGTTTGGACATGATTCCTGGGAAAGCACCAAGGCAAATCAGGCTGTTCAAAGTGATTAGTGATAGAGGCATTGGTCTCAGGTGAAAAATTTGGGAAGATATATTGATGCCTGGAAATCAGCCAGCCAATTCCACGAAAGGAATCTGTTCAAGAGAAGAGGCACGTGAAGGATTGTAACTATCCCAGCATCCCCCTGATGGTCAAGCATAATTCAAGACACGTGAAGTAAATGATAGAAGCAGAACTAATGCCACCATCAGCTGGTTCCTGAGATGGAAAAGGCACCTATGGGGAAATTAAAACCATCCTTCACGTCACTGACAAAACAGAGTTGCAGCAGCCATTGGTTGTGTTTTTCACAGGCTGCTCAAAATATCCAGTCCATCCCTCTGTGCCACCAGATAAAGGAACTCCAGAGCATCTCACCAAATTCACTGTGACTTTCTTGCTGTAAACAGAACCCAGCCCCATGAGCAGCAGTGAACAAGTGGGTTTGAACTGGGTGGAAGCGACACCCACGTCCTGCCACGGAGCCCCTGCAGCACGTACAGCAAATTCATCCGACAACAACCCTGGCTAAAGTGGAAGCAGCTGGGAATTGCCCTGACAGACACCTATTAACCTACATCATACAGGACAGTGACAGCCATAGCTCATTGCTACAACCCCCAGAAATACCAGAGGTAGTGTCCAAAAATAAAGAAGGCTATCGATGAGCATGGTGAAAGCATGGTGAAAACAAGTGTGTGTGCATGTGGATGCAAGCTGTCAGTGTATTAAAGGAACTGATGACTTCTGATTATATCGGGCCACAGACACCAGACCAAAGAGGCAGTTCCCAAAAAAAACCCAGAGATCATTAGGAACAGCTTCCTTGGCTCTGGCCTCCCTCCTGAAAAATGTGAAAGAACTGTGGAATCTCAAAATATTTAAGGGTTTGATGAAAAGTTTAATTTTTCCCCTAGCAATTTATGGATATGAATCATGGGGAAAGAATGCTGCTGACAGGGAGAAAAAACTGAAGCCTTAGTGATGTGGTTCTGACATATCTTTCAGATTGAAAGGAAGATGAATGCTGATGTTAGAAATATTAGTGGAGAACAAGCAGAGTCTGCTGTCAGAAATCAATAGATACAGACTTATGTACTTTGGTCACATCAGGCACCGAGATGAAAATAAACCTCAAGAAAGTAATTATGGGAGGGAAAGTGGAGGATCAGAGTGGAGGAGAAGGGGCAGTGAGAAGGTGGAGGGGACAGCACTGCAGGGGTGGGATGTCCACGGGAGCTGGGGGGGCTCAGGGTGGCAGCCAAAGGCCACTGCCACAGTGTCACCCACACGTGGAGAAAAGGACTGTGCTTTGCTCAGGTACCACAGTGCAGTGATGAGACAACTAGGAAAACAGACAGCAGGGGATGGGAGGGGTAGGGAGGCAGAGGAGAGAGAGAAGGGAAGCAAGAGGAGAAGAGGAAAGGTTACAACATGCTTTGTATCCACTTAGAGGAAGACCTGGGGGCTTGATCTCATATAAATTTGTTCTTTAACCCTTTTCAGAGGCCCACCATAACCCTTTCCTTCCCATAGCTTTGCAAGAAAGAAGGGGGGAAACCAAAATATTTAATTTCCTATGAGTGACCCTTCCCTACTCCTCTCCTCCCCTCCCACCACTGCCACTCACTGATGGCACACACACCAGGTGACCACCAGCACGGGCTCTGTGTGCTGCAGAACTGACTGGACTGTGTGGGATGCCCAAACCTGGGCTGGCCTTCAAAGAAAGCCTTCAAGAAGGTCTCTACCCCATGGGAAGTACAGGTCCTCTACAGGCAGGGAGCAGCAACACACCCATCATCCCCCAGGAGCTTTGCACTCCAAAAACCGAAAAGACAAAGCCAGGACAAGTGTTCATCTGGAGTGGGATTGCTGGAGGGAGCAAGTTTTATGTGCCCACGTGTGTCTATATGTCTGTGTGTGTGTGTGCAGACCCACCTGAGGTGTAGGACCAGGCTGTGCACACACCTGAGCACAGGTGGAGTGACACCTGGCACCCAAAGGTCTCACCACTGCAAACCGATGCCACCTGCTTTGCCTCCCATCCCTTCCCCTGCCCGCTGGCTTTGCAGCACCATCACAGGTCTTTTCACCTTCCTTTGAGTCCACCCTGCTTTTTTTCCCAGTTCAGCACTCTCTGCTCTCTCTCCTCCCACATCATCCCTGGCCACGGGGACAGAGCAGACCCTGCAGGGCCACTCAGGGGACGGTGACATGAGTGGGGCTGTCACAAAACCACGCCTGCACAACGGGCAGCAGCTCCTCATAAATTCCCAGAGATGAAAGCTCTGACTCGAGCTCTTAAAACCATGATTTAAAACCACGGTCAGGAGCAGAAGTGGCAGACAGAGGAACCTCATCCATCTGAGGCGACTGCCACTTTCGGGAGTTGCTGCTTGGAAAGCAAAAGGGGCCCATGGACCCCTGCAGCATTCCCAGATCTCTGCAGCTTCCAGATCCCTGATAGCACCAGCTTTGTGGGAAGCGTCAAGTACCCACTTGCCTAAAATCCACCCACTTTGGGAGCTCTCAAGCACCAAAATATTTTGACAAGAATCCAAATCCTTCTCATGACAAAGGAAAACAAGAAGCAATTTGCAAGGCTGAGAGGGTCTAATTAGAACACACACACACCCCAAACACACAGCTCAGAATGACTGAGCCAGGCCCAGAGCTGGTGCATCTCAAGCAGGGGGTGATTTCTGGAGCTCCCGGGATCTGCCCATGGGAAACAAAGATTACTGAGATAAGAGACTGTATCTGAAACGTGTTTCTTTACATCAGCTACTCATACCAGGCAAGTCTGAAGGAGCTGACTGTAAAATTTATGGAGTCGAGGTCTGTTTTGCTCTTTCCAAATACTTAAGGATTATCTTTGCAAGCACCAAGAATAGCTCTAATCACTGATAATTTCTCAGAGGTGCACAGCTGAGCCCTAACAGTCCTCCTCTACACAAAACCCCGTCAGAACTGTGTCCCAGAGCTGCTGTTCAGTTCTGGATGCTCTTTCACCCATGAAAACCACAAAACACCCAAAAATGGTACTCCAAATCTAATCAAGCAGGAGACAATGCCTCACACTTCACCAGCATTAATTTCCTCTGGCTAGAGTGTGTGCAAATAACACCGGTTTTCCTAAATTAAGAAAATAATTCAAGGTAAGACTGAGCCCTCTCCCAAGCCAGCAGGTCAGGGAGGGGACGCCTCTTTCCACAGGGCCTTTGATCTTTGCTGCTTGACCTTGCTTTTGGCAACCTTGGGAGGTCAGGGAAATTGTTTTGGGAGCCCCACAGCCTATTGATTTCTTCACAAGGGGGAGGCCACTGGCATTGTCATGGTAATGGCAGAGCCCGGAGGCTTGTTGGTGTTCCACCCCTCCGAGATGGGCAGGGCAAGGACGCTCCTGGCTCCTTTTTGGAGGCCAACAATCTGCCAATCAGTTCCACCCTGTGAAAGCTAAGGTGAAGGTGAGGAGACCTCGCCACCTGTATTATAATCTGCAGCTGTATTGAAATTTTCCTGGCAGGGCTGAAATTTTAATGTTTAATTTACTTGAACTAACGCGTCGCAAAATTCCCATCTACGCTGAAAACTCTAATGAACCTCTGGGTGGACGGAGAGACCTCCAAGCTTTGATCCTTTTCATCGCTGTATTGTAAAACAAGCAGCTCCTTAAGAAGGTTAAAGAAGCAATAATAAAGATTTTTTTTTTTTAGTGTGCATACATGATCATTCCATACTGATGCACTTCAGCTTTAATAATATTGTATTAAATTTTATTGTAACCTTGCTGACATTTACTGCAAGGGAAAGTGCGTAAGCTTAACAGCCTTATAAAATACAGCCCAGTAATGTACCTATAAAGCATAATATTTCTATACCAATGATGAGCTATTGCAATTGCATCCAATTTAGTGGCTCATTATTAACGAGCGCAATCACCTTCTCAGTCACATGCTCTGAAACACAGCACGGTATATTGATGCCATTCCACATTTTACAAGGCAGCTGCTCCAATTTTGCTCAGTGGTACAATGATCTGACAGTGGAAATTCTCTTCTCATTACGAATTAGCTGTAAAAGGCACCTGATGATGGAGAGGTAAGTCCTCGTGCACATCACCACAGCTCTGGTTTATTCAAAGGAGGGAAATGAGTTTATACTGGCTGAGATCAGGCCCATTAAAGCTGATGTGACTCCCTCAAAGATAACCTATCACTAAAATGCTCTTTTGGTTTCAAGTATTGGACTGTGGTGGAATTTAAGCACCTCCTTTCAACAAAAGCACATCTGGAAGTTCCTCTCCACTTGTTCCTCTCCACTGAGCTCTCTGTGGCCTGTTCAGTTCCCAACAGAAGCTCCCAGGCTTTCCCAGGCTATTCTGATGGGCCAAAGACCTGCTGGGATCCAGAGACCTGGCAAAGAAATAGCTAAACTGTCCTTATAATCCGAAAAGAGATCTCCTAAGCAAGTTCTCTGGATCATTCCCAAAGGCACTGAGGACAAGCTGATGCTTGAAGTTGTTCTTATTAAAGAAAAGAAGGACAAGGATACAAATTTCAGCACAAGCAACAGGCTCAGTTGCTACCTCCAATAAGCATAACTTGTCTTTTCCTGAACATAACTCAATCCAATGAGCATGACTTGTTTTTTTCCTCAACAACACTTTCAAAGCTGGGCTCAGCTCAATGCTCTCACTGTCCAGCTCCATCATTTAAAGGCCAAATTCTGGCATTTCCTGAAGGGCACATCTTTAAAATAGTCAGAAGAAGAACTCATCCACATCTGAATGCACCATGGATTCCACATCTCCATCAGCTGCACTGAGACAAGGCACAACAAAAAGACAACAGGGCAAGACCCTACAAGATGTGAGGGATGCCCCTGGCCCAACCCAAAGTTCAGGATGTCTGAGGACCTCTATCACATGGGAAAATCCCAGTGCAGTGAAGTCCTCAAGAGCAGCTGGGGATTTTCTGAGCTGTCAAGGTGACACAGCCTCAAAGCAATCGGTGCTGCTCGGCAGGATGAGACAAACACAGCTGGTACCTGGAGGAGATTAACTCAAAGAGTCATCTTGGCTGGAAGACAGGCAAAGATTTTGAAACACTGTGTATGTGGGGTAAAGAAAATAAGTAGTTCATTTTCTTCGAGCATTAAGCTGTAATGGCTGTCAAGGGGGATTACTGATATTGTTATGCCAGTGTCAGCACATGTTGCAGAACAGCTACATTTTGAATTTCCATACTTGCTTAATTTAATGTTCAGATAATCTGGCAAATGAAACAGGAGCCTCAAAGACTCTTTTCCCCCCTCTCCCTTTAAAAAAAAATATCATTCTATTAAGAATGTTAAATTCTTGGGAGCAAGAGCTGGCGTACATGGAGGGCACATACTAATCTCATTTATGCTGAGATTTGCTTTCTGTTAAGCAACAGAAAAACAGCTAATCAAGCATAATTCAATAATACATCATCTGCAGATGCAAAGGCTCAGAAGATTGGTATGGAGCTTTGCCCATTTGCATGAACTGATGATCTGGGCCAGGTGCATTTAACTGCACGTGGGGTGTGGGTGCACACCTCAATACCCCCTCTGATGGCTCCTCCACAGCTTTGGGCTCACTGGAATCTGGGACAGCTGCCAGCACATGACTGAATAGGATCTGTGCTTCTCTACATGTGTCATAGGTCTGTAGCAGCCAAGACCATCCCACATCCCTGGGCAGAGAGCACTGGCCCAGCTGCCACTGTCCCTACTGCCCAATGTTACCAGAGGCACAGCCTGTTGCTTGAGGACAATGCCAGCTGGAATCTGGGATCAGCTGATGACACTGGCACATCCTCTGCATCCCACACAGAGCATTTCCAGATATCCTCAGAACAACCTTTTGCTCCTTGCAGAACACCACAGAAGAGAGAGCACGGTCAGCTCAGACACTGCGCTGCCGTGGCCGGATCACAGAGCTCTGCCCTGTTTGCATGCTCACAGCCACCACACAGGAGAAGTGACCCCTTCATCCTTGACAAGGGTCATGCCACTAGAAGAAAGGGGCTCTGTGTCAAAAGCCCTTTGAGCAGAGCAACACGTTGGCCCCACGAGCTCTGGAGCTGCTGCCAACACCACCCGAGGCAGCCCGGAGTCTCAGCTGATGCAAGGGCAGCATTTCACACCCGTGGCAAATCTTCCATCCCACTACACTCCTCAGAGCTGTCTGGAAGAGCAGCTTTGTTTTGTGGAGGGTTTCAATATTCCTTTTCTTTGTTTCCTTCAGATCTGAGCCACAATGAAAGGAGTTTGAAATTCCCTACCTCAAACAACAGGGAGAAGTGTGGTCCAGGCAGAGCTGCTGGGGGCTGGAGACACAGACTCCGAGTCCAGGGCTCCTTGTCAGAGACTCTGTGCCAAGGACTGACAAAGAGCTTCCTTCAACCCTCTGGAATCAAAAACATCCTCACTAAACAGACTATTTGGCAAACTGGCAGATTCTGTCCTCTAAATATGTTTTCAGTGTTATTATTGTGTGACTTCATAGGTTGTAATGTCACAAAATAGGGTAAAACCCTCATGTTTCAGACTGACTTAGAAAAATCCAGGTTACACCTCTTGCCAATACTTCCTCTGACTAAAATCTCATACATTTAAAAAAAAAAAAAAAAAAGACATTTTGGAAGGTTGGAGGCTTTGGGGTGCAAACCCTACCAATGTTGACAGACAGAGCAGCAGAGACAGTGCCGTGCATGAGGACTGCAGGCAGACACATGGGCTGAAACACATACAAACAAGAGAGAGGCCAAGAGACATTTCTCTTTGTTCTCCATCCCCTGTTTTGTTGTTAAGGCTCTAAGCTAATTTCCATGGAATTACTACAGCACGATTGTAAACACACATGAAACTCAGCCAGCTCTGCAGTCACTGCTGTCTTGGGCTATTAAGTACAATATTTAGCTCAGCCAGATGCCACCAGGAGTTCGCCAAGCCCATAAAACAAGCTCGATCACATATTTTTGTGAACGAGAATATGAAGCCATTTTGGAAGGGTTTACATATATGTTTGTGTGTTTGTTTTCTTCCATCTGGTAAATTCCCTCCCAAGACAGTGAGATGAAGCCCAAGGGAGGAAGTTTTTGTGTTCAGTCACCTCTCAGCAACACCCTCCTGAAAGAGGATTGTCATCAGGGCCCCTTAGCCAGAGCACACCCTGCTTCTCATGGCACAGAGGATTAGAAAAGATGCTGCTGCTTTTGCTGGCACACAAGGGAGAACAGGACCCTCTGCTCTCTGCAGACCTCAAGGATAGTTGACTCCAGAGCATTTTAGAGGCAGCCCTGCAGGTTTTCATGGGGCTAAACCCAGAACATTCAGCCACAGCACTTTTCAAGCCTTTTTCTTTCCTTAAGGAGCTCTGAAAGGGAAGGATAAGACAGAGTCCACCCTCAAATAACCTGCACGCTGGCACCTTGCAGACCTGAGCACCTCAGTAAGAAGCCTGAAGGGGTACAGACACCACTTGTGCAGAGCTCGAGGTTGAGGATGTCAGAAATACCATGGCATGTGCTCTTCTACCTGGATTTCCTTTGATGCCCTGGATACCTCCAGCCCTGTGCTGCTGCTTTTCCCATTGAGCTGAATCCAAGCCCCCCAGCTCCCTCAGCTGCTCCTGGTGCTCCAGCACCTCAGTGTCTTTCTCAATCATCTCCCCTTGATCCCACCCTACGTGAAGGACACAGTGAAGCACACAGGACACATCCTACCCCATATGTGAGCACAGACAAGAGGCCAGAGCACAGAGGGCTCCTTGTCCCATGGCCAGCAAATCCCTGTCCCATGGCCAGCAATTCCCTCTCCCATGGCCAGCAGTTCCTCATCCCACAACCAGCCGTTGTGCAGAGGAGCATCAGGATGGGCCTGGCCAGGGCCCAGCACGGCACACACATGTTCCTCTCACAAGCTAACCAGAGCTTTGGTTGCTAGGTCTCAAGTTTATCCACAAGTCTGAGATGCTTGGCCCTGCCCAGAGCCAGAACACATGTTTGTGGGATACACAAACTGCTTGAAATAGAGGCCACAGAGGGCCCATTAGAAATTCAATATTAGCTTTGTAAAATTGCTAATAATTAGCTACAGCTCTTTTCTCCATCACAGCAGCTGGTGACATGAAAGTGATTAAGTTTCTAATGAATAGATTAGGGTTACTGAATATATTAAATAACAAGGTTTTTAATCAACTGTTTATTGATTCCAGCAAGACAGTTCTGACGGCAAAAAAAACCGCTGGGTAGCAGTGGAATTTATTTATGGGCTAGTGTTCTACATCAGAAATAATTAAAAATAGATTATTTTTCACCAAATCTAGAGCTTTTTTCTCTTTGAGGCAGGTCAATATGGATTAAATTAACTGCAAATAATAAATTAAGGGAGAATTGAAAGCTAAATTCAGAGCAGAGAGGTGCTCAGAGCTCAGCAGTCAATCTTTGTTTGCAGTTGGTGGGGCAGAACCAGCCATGTATTTGTTGTCTGGTTTTAGCCAGAAGAGACAGAAGGTGGAAATCTTGGGCCAGGGGTTCCTGAAACACCATCCCTGTTGTCCAGCCTCATGGGAAGGATCCATAAGGATCCTATCCCAAAAGCCCTGTGGGGATAGGAGGGTGTTAACTCACCAGAAGGCAAACTTTTATTTGCACAAGCTCTTTTATATGGGAAGAACTAAAAGTATTTTACTCCAAGGTGTAGTACCCAACTACTGACAGCACAGGCTCCCCGAGGGCAGCTGGGATCTGCATCCCAGAGCCAGAGCCTGTGCCCAGAGCCACCAGGAGCCATCACTCAGCCCATTAACTCACGTCTACATGAATTCCCTCCCCTCTTATTCCCCTCCTTACTCAGTTTGCTGGGTGCCACCAGGAGGTGGGTGAGCTCCCCTAGGACATTCTTATGGAGACAAGCAACCTCCTGGAGTCCTGACCCTCCTTTTTGGGTTAAGACATCTATCCCATCTTGTAGCCTGGTGCTTGGGATGTATGCAAAAAAAAAAACCATGGAAAACCAGAGCTTTTTGGCTTGGCTGCATCCCTAACCAGGTGTCAGGGGTTGTGTGTTACAAAGCAAAGGATCATCCGAGGGGGTCACTCACAGCTGGAAAGGCCTCTCTGACCAGCAACAACAGCTTCCCACTGAAAAGCTGTGAACCTGCCAGTGATCCCAAGTCCCAGCCCTTCCTTGGAAATGAAGCTCAGAAACAACTTCCCTCTGCTCATCAGAGACCTTCCCGGCACGGCTCATCCCAGGCCAGCCAGCAGACAAGGCAGCGCATTTCACAGTCACATTTCCCATTCTCTCTTTCAGCAGTTTCCATTTCTGCTCCTGTCAGGTTGGGGCTGCATCCCTTCATGCAACAGGATCCAGGATGTTCTGCAGTTTTAAATACCCACAGTGGAAACCAGCCGGAGGAAAAAAAGCAGGAATCTTTAGGAGCACTAACTTTTTCCATGGCTCCAAAGTGCCGAACAACTCTCTGCCAGTATATATAGCTACCTCGGGGTCTATTATTTTATTAAGGGATATTTGAAGTGCTCCATGACATAAGCAAATCCATTATATATATATATATATATACACACAGTGCATATGCATATGGAGCCATTTATAGAGCAAATCTTTCTAGCTCTGATAGTTTATAATGTGGAAGACCTTTAGTCTGGCATTGAACCAAAGCCAAAAGCTGCATGTGCTCTTTAAATCAGTGTAACATGGAGAAGACATTTTTCTTTGGAGCCTCGTGGAAGCAGGGCTCCATGGAAGGTTTTGCTCTCAAAATGGCATCTGTCTGAAGCTGTCAGAGGGGTTTGGATCAGTGTGAGTGGTACCTGTAGGGAGGTCTGGGCGTGCAGAGAGGTGTTGAGGTAACTAAAGGGAAAAGATAAATCAGATTATTGTCTATGTCCATGGTGGGCCACAGATACCACTGCTGCACAAGTGATGTGGGCTGGCATTTGGAGACAGAGCATGAGAAAACAGGATGGGTCCACATCACTTTCACAAGGACCACAAGCAAGCCATTTGAGGGCTACAATCCCCTTTTCCCTCCTGTTTTGTCTGTCTGCTAAGTCATCTTTCCCTCAAGAAAGTTACCATACAGAAGAAGTAAAACCCAGACTGCTGACAGTTCCTACCAGCTCTCCTTGTGCTAATGTCACATTTTTAAGATCAGACACCAAGATGTGATCTGCAATATTAATACGATACCAACACTGCAATTACACATTTACAGCAGGTAACTTGACTTATAACCATATCTAGGCAATTAGATACAAAGACCACCTACATCCCAAAGCCATAATTCAATCAAATTTTTCATTCTGCTCTCAGTCTCTCAGCTATTAAACACAGGAGGGGTGACACCAGACATGTCCCAGCTCACCTGAACATCCCCACAAGTGTCTGCACACTTGGGACAGTCTTACATAGACTCTGAAGCTTTGACCACAAAGCTCTGAAGATCTTTCAATTCAGCTCTGCTCACTTGAGTCTGTGTTCACCTGCTAAAGGCTCATCTCCTATTTTGTTTTGGTAATCTAGTTAAATTCAAGGAAAAGTTCCTCTCCTGCAGGAGAGATCAACTGCAGTGAGAACTTTGCTATTTTATGTGTGCAAGGTTTTAATGTAATTTGGAGTTTTCCTAGTTTTTTTGTAGATCATGCCCTTCTGAGCCAAATACACAGGAAAGGAACAGCTCATTCTTTTGCCCCAAGCCCAGGCAGCTGCCACAGAAGCTCTCACCCTCTTTAAGCATCAAAGGCAGCTTTTAGTCTGATTTTCCAGATGATCAATCACACAGAAATCAAATCAATCAAATCAGATCAATCAAACGGAAATAAAAAAAATCCAGATGATCAATCAAACAGAATTACATTTACTTGCCCCTGAGGCTCTGATTCAGCAAAGACTTCAGGCTTTAATGACTAAAGGTTTCAGCAGGACACCCTGACCATTCACACCTTGAACACTTTGGGAGGAAGGGAAAAATTCTGGAGCATGGTCTTGCCAACAGGGATTCCCTAAGGGATCCAGGGACATCCCTGCTTATGCAGCAGTCTCAGGATGTGGGAAGCTGGAGAGGTGATGGAGAACAAGCTTTCCACACCACAACCAAAGAGCACTCAGAGCTGACCTACAGCTAACACCCAAGTGAGGAGAGCAGAAAGACTCCATCAGAAAAGAGAACAAACCCCAGAGGAGGGGGCAGCATCGCCCCTGTGTACCAGGGCTGCTGCAGGAAGCAAGTCCCAGTTGGCACTGTAATTCCTAGTTGGCATCAGCAGCCCTGTGAAATAAATGAAGGTGCCTTCAAGGCATCCTTTTCCATCACATCATCAGCCTGTTTTTAATCTCTCAGTCATACAGCTGCTTCCCTCAGCAAACAGCTTCTTGAGCTAAGCAGCCACGTGGGAGAACCTTCTTTCCAAGAGGTGGCTGGAAAATCAGCAGGAGAGGTAAGTGGAGACCACACACCCAAGCCTGGAAAGGGTCCCCAGCGAGACCCAACCATGCTGGCAGCTGCCTGCACCTTCCTGTTAAGCCCCTGACCTGCTGGGTGTGTGGGGACCCCACCACAGGGGATGGTGTGTGTCCTGGCAGGGGGGCCCATGAGCTATGGGGTCAGTCTCTGAGGTTGTGGGGTCGCTCCTAGAAGCCCCCGAGCATCCAGCTGAGCTCAGCAGGACCAGGTTAGATGTCAAAGGTGCACCACAGGAATCATCATGAAAAACCTCTCCAAGTCATTAGCCCCTCTTCCTTTCTTTCACCACTCCCATTTGATGAGTCCCTGGAAAGAGGAAGGTCAAAGATGAAGAAAGCAGTAAATACTTCCAGGGAGATGCTGCACAGAGGTTGCATGGCAGAAAGACCAAATCCAACCTGGGTGTTTTCACCATCTGGAGCAGCATTCCCTCAAATACACTCCTTGTGGGGATTACCCCACTCACCTTCAAGCTCAAATTAAAATTTATAATGCTGAAACAAAGGGAAAATATCATGTCAAAGCCCTTCAGAGAAGGTAAGTGTCACTGGGTCGCCCCAGGATAACCTCTTGCTCTGCCTATTCCTCCTCTCTCAGCAGCAAGGCAAGGCACCAGGGATGCATCCACAGGCACATCCCACCACCAGTCCACCTGGGTGCCCATCCTTGCTCCAAGGAGGGGTGCTGGAGGCTGCCCTTATCACCCCTCATCTACAGGAACTCCAGAGAGCCTCTGGGAACTGGAGATTTGTCGGCATTTCCCATCTCACGTTTCCTACTGGAAATCCCTCCAGCTGGTGAGATGCTGTAATAGGTCCCGTTTTGTGGGCTAATGAAATCCATATGTAATTGTCAGAAAGACAAGTGACACACCAGGACTCAGAGATCTGCATTTGGCCTGTAGCAGTTTACATCTCACACCTCAGCAGGGATGGCAAAGGGGCAGCTTTTAACAGCACTGGGTCATCTTCCCTCCCCAGATTAAAAGTTCTATCTCCCTATAAAGCATGGTTCAACATGGCACAAAGGAGCCCACTCATCCCTCCTCCCCTGATGATATTACACTGTTGGTTTGTGTCTTCCCTTCTGGAAGATTTCCAGTAGAAAAATGGTTGGAGAACAGGACCAGCACGCTGTACCACCACATGGAGGTGGGCTGAGGGTGGACAGGCAGCCTGACACACAAGTTCCAGTGATCACTGAGCCCAGCCTGCCCTGCCTGCTGTTTGGTCAGCCCCAGGGAAACAGCACAGAGCTGGATGTCCAACTTCAGCATTTATAAAGCAGGACCGAGGCAGGACCCCCTTCTTCCTTCCCACTCCCATCTGCAAGTGAAGTTGGGACTGTTCTAAATACTTTTATCACCTGTAAGATCTGTTTCTTCACCTCACACTTTGGTCACAGGGAACTCCATTAGTGACCATTCTCCATAGGAAAGCTGATTATTCTGTAGCCAGAAAAAGCCCACGGAAGGACATGGCTTTGTGTCCCCCCATAACTTAGTGCAGGAGCCTTTGATGAGAACACTCGACTAAAGCTTCTTGGAAATCCAAGTAGACTCTGCAGTTTGGATTAAGCTTTTTTGCCAAAAATGCAAATTCTATGCAATCATCTAAAGTACATTTTCCACAGGTTGAGCGTGAGGGTCCCTCAGTAGACGGGAAGCCAAACCTACCACATGGATCTTTGCATCCAAGGCCCTTGGTTCAGGCCAAGGTATGACTTTAAAGGAGATCCTCCGATTTTCTCTTAGATTCGCGATGTGTGAATGCATATCCAGACAACCACAGCACTTCTGGGCTCGGATGCCATCTGGAAACCATTATAAAGCACAGACTTGCTCCTGGGATTTCATGCACTTCCCGCCCGACATGGGAACAGCCTGTTCCTCGTTGTTCGGCTGCTTCTGTTCCTCGACACACCAGCCATCGACAGGAGAGACAGAGCAAGTGTCTCCACACTGGGAGCTGCCTTTTTCTTCCTGCCCTTTTAAATCACTCCTTTGTCCCTAGTTTCCAGCACAGCAAGTCTCCCCACTGGCATTCCATGAGGACAATCCCTCCTGCCGGCACAGGGAGTGCTCCACACTCAGGCACACACAGCACATCAGGACCAGGCAGCTTCCAAAGCTCTTGGCCAAGGCCTAAAACCAACTGGAATGGAGAGGGTTTGGTTTTCCAGGCCTTTTTTTTTTTCTTTTAAACATATTTTGCTAAGCACAGAACAACGCAGGAATAGAACAGAATATAAACTTCTTTCCTTTTCTAATTAATTTCACAAACTAAACAGGATCTGTAGCTTTCCTGAGCTGCCTCAGGGACTCTCTGGAGTGTCTCATATGTTCATATTTCAGCCTCCTTTCTGTCTGCATTTTATGCATTCCTCCTCCCAAATTTTTGAACTCCCTCTCCCCTCTCTTCCCTACTTTTAGAGAGATTTTTACAGGCATTGAAAGGCTTCAGATGAAACACAAAGAGCCCAGTTCTCCATTGCTATATAATTTTTGCAGTCACTTCCACTACTGAAAAGCAAAATAAAATGTCACTGAGGACATTTCTGATTTATACTCACTTTCTGCCAACTAAATGGGACGGAAAAGTGCTGCTCAGCTGCATATTCTGAATAATTCTCCTGATCTGATCACACATCTCAGAGGTGGAGAAGCAGCAGGTAACACATGTCCCAACAGCTTTGATAACTGTCAGACAACCTCCCAGTCCTGCACTGCAGCAGGAAAGTCTGACAAAGCACGGACATCTGGATGTAGCCAGAGCAGTTTGGGCATAATTACTGAACAAGCTTATTTACCACCTAATTGTTTCCAAGCAGTTTCATGTTCTTAATGCTGTGTCAAGAGCAAAGGCAGAGCACTCAACATCTCTAATGACTGACTCAAAGAGCTCCCCTCTCAGGAGTCACGCAACGGTGTGAGAAGCGACGCTGCTCTCTGAGCTCTCAGCCAAGGAGAAAACACCTCAAAGAACTTTCTGCAGTGGGGTGGATGGGTAATGGGAGACAACAAATGAGCAGGAAAGAGAGGGACGATGAAAGAAAGACAAATTATGTTTTTAAGAACTCACTGTTATTAGCTAAACTCCTGTGCGTGTTTTCCTGAATGAGGATTTGACTCATTCCGTAAACAACGGGAGAAGAGCCTGTTCAGCCCCATATGTTGTTGTAGCCAATTGGAGGCCAGGATGGGAGCTTATAAAAATGGAGAATGACTTTTTACAAAGGTAGATAGTGATAGAAAAATGGGGAATGGTTTTAAACTAAAAGAGAGGAGACTTAGATTAAATGTTAGAAGGAAATTCTTCCCTGTGAGGGTGGTAAGGACTTGACACAGAGAAGCTGTGGCTGCCCCATCCCTGGGAGTGTTCAAGAGCAGGATGGACAGGGCTTGGAGCAACATGGGATAGTGGCAGGTGTCCCTGCCCATGGCAGGGGGTTGAAATGAGATGATCTTTAGGATCCCTTCCAACCCAAATCATTCTATGATTCTATGGAGGATGGATGGATGGTGGGGCTGCTGAGCTGCTGATCCTGGACCAAATACCTCAGACTAGCTAAAATCAGCAACACTTCAACATTTGTTCATTGACAGCCAATGTGTTGCAAAGCAAGGAGGAAAAAAAAAAAAAAAAACAACAAACAAACCACTGTTTTTATTGCCACTTGAATGTCAGCTGGCACACACTGCCTTGGGATAATGTACCCTAATTATACAGCCAGCCTTCCAAACACACTCTTCAACGCTGCCACATGTGGCATTTACAGTTGTGGTAATAATACAGCAGCCAGCCAAGAAGCAGAGCCTAAGCACACCTCTGACCTGCAAGTGACCCACTAATTAGTGGATGCCCAAGGTTAACGAAAGGAGCTCTTCATCCGAGGAGGCGTGTTAGCAGCGTGAACTCCAACCTCAGTAAACTGGGAAATCTATGCCAGGAGGTGTTTACACATTCATTAGTGGCATTGGCAAAACAAAACACGGCAGAAAAGCCCCTTCCTGGTAATATCGTGCTCAGGATAAAATGAGAGGTCTCTTTTTTCTGCACGCAACAATTACCGCCGAGGTTAAATCCTAACGATGGAATTAGGTGCTGTACTTGGAAACTGCAGGCAGTCAGCTCCCAGCTGGCTCTGGATGCTTTGCCAGGGTTTGTCTACCATCACTACCAAGTCACAAATCCCTTGTTTTACTCCTTTGGTTGGTAGTAAAATGGTTCTGGATGCTTGAAATGACAAGTGGATTAGCACTTCCAGAGACCTGGAAACATTTGGGTTCAGAGGGCACATCTGGCCCAGCACAAGGGTGAGAGACTTGGACAGCCTCAAGCTCTGCACTGGGGCAAGCAGAGCTGTGCTGTTTGCCACAGGGTGGCTGGAGCATCCCCCAGACCCAGGAGGCTGCATTTCCACCCTCGCTCTTCCTCCCCTCCCAGAGGGAGAATTACACCACAGTAATCCTGAAAAGGGGCACATCTGATTTCTCCACAGTGCTGATGGGTACAGACAGCCCAGACTCAGGGTCAGCCCCAGCCAAACAGCTGCAACTCAAACCACAAAACCAGGAGCTTTGGTGTGAAGGGGGTGAGATTTCCCCATTTGCCTGTCAGTGCTCATATCAGGGCAGAAAGGGAAGGTTGCTGCTGTCTCCAGTCAGACACATCAAAGCAGCTCCCAGCTCTGTACTTGTAGTGGCAAATCAATAGCAGGGTTATTACCACAAACTGCTGATCCCAGTTTCCATCACAGAATGACACGGGCATGTCCCAAAATGTGCTCAATCCTCAGTTAAACCTCCTAAGGCATGATCTAGAGCTGACAAGAAACATAACAGGTGAAAATTGCAGAGAAACGGATGGGAACAGAGGCATCCCAGGGCTGTGCAATCACAGCAGCACACAAGGGTGATGGATGGAGCACGAGCAGTTTGTTATTGAAAAAAAAAAGGGAAACAACTATTTTTGTCAAAAGAGCAATTTTGGTGGGAAAGCCCTTTTTTGACAGAACACCAAAAATCTGGAAGCTATTTTTAAATTTTCTTTTTAAAGAGGAGTAATCTAAACACTTCCAGCTCAATCAGCACAACCCCATCTGGGCTCTAAGGATCCCTCATTTGGGAGAGGGAGTGTCAGCTCTGTTGACAAAACTGATCATCTTTGAGTTCTGCTCATATTTTTCCTATGGAAACGAGACATTTCTTGGGCAGCCCATCACTCCTGGAGCTGCCTCGGTGCTCTGGGGTGACACAGCCCAGAGAGGGATCAGTGCCACATGTCCCAGCCAAAACCTGCATCCTCCATCCCTCCCTCAGCAAAGACACAGAGGAGCCAGAGAGGAGGATTTCACATCACATCTCCCACTCAGGAAACTTCTCTGGGCAACACTGACTGTATAGAGGAGAGAAGAAGGGAAGTCTGATTATCCTGGCGAATCTGTGGGCTCTAGCTGATAAACTGATCTCTCTGTTGCTGCCAAAAGGAAAGACTTCCCCTATTCCTCCTGCTTTAAGGGGGGGTGAAGAGCAGAGCACTGCACTTCAGACAGGTAATTTGCAGGATTTCCTTTGATCCCTGCTCCAAGCTGGGATTTTCAGCAAAGCTGCTCCCTCCACCTTGCTTGTGGTGAAGGCAATTCCCCTCCAGCCAACGTCCATATGAGCAGCAGCCCCTCAAAACCAACCCAGTCCTTCAGGGAACACTCCACGAGGGAGTTTCCACATCATCCCCAGCCCAGCTAAGCAATGTGGAAAGCCAGAACAAAGGCAGTGGTGGGAATTTGTTTAGCAGCAAAGCAAACAAGCAACCAAAGGCTGAGAAAGAGACATCAGAGCAGTGGAGAAGGAGGGGCGAGTGCCAGCACCGAGGGTTGGGGCAGAGAGATCCCGGTGGAGTTTGCCACACTCCTGATTTCAAACAAGGATAACACAGCAGGGTGGTTTTCCCTGGAGAGGTTGGAGTTCAGCTGACAGTAAATGTGGCTTATTGACTCCACTCCAGCCGAGCAGGCACTGAGCAGCCTCTACAGCAAAAAATAAAATAAAAAGAGCTTTTCCCCGCTGTTGGAAGATGAGGGTTTTTTTGCTCTAATCCCTAAGTAAACACATTTAATGCCATTAAACACTCTCTGGCATTACTGAGCTGTATCATCCTCAGCCTGTCGTATGCAGAGCACAGGCTGGATTTTGGAGCTCCTGTGATGTGTTTTACTCACAACCTGTCCCAGTGGTAAAAAAACTCCCTTGTCACCATTCACTAAGAACAAGAGGAAAGTGGTAAGTTAACTTCAGGGAAATAGATGGTTTGGAAGATTTTATGGCCCAATATCTATAACTGATTTCAAAGAATCAGTGCAATGCTGAAAACAAACCAGTTCTCTCTCCTTTCTCTTCTTGTTTTGCAACCTCTCTTTTATCCCAGTTTGCCTCTGTTCTTCTTACTGACAATTAGCCCAGCTCAAAAAGAGCATCTCTTCTCTTGCAGGGCAATGGGATAAGGGAATCCCAAGGAAAAGAAGGATGACAGCTGGGCAGAACAGCTCCCAGCTCCTGACACTTCAATACAAAATATTTTCTTCTTCCCATCTTAAAATTGAAGAAGACACACACACAAAACCCCCAAAGCTCTACAAAGTTGCACAAGGCAACATCAACTGAATCGAGCAGATGTCAATTTTATGTTTCAACTCACATCAAAACGGTTTGTTTCTTCTCTCTCTCTTTTTTTTTTTTTCAATAAGGAGAAAGATTAATCTGGATTTTGTTTTACTACAAACTAGTGATAATGCCAAAGCAACACAGCATTTGTATGAGATAAAGTCATTGCTGGGGCTGGGAGTATTTAATTCTCCAACACTGTAAAAGTCTAATCATCCCTTAAAATGATCCCTTTCTCATTAAAGGCTATTTCAAAAACTGGATTTCAAGACTTACATTTCCCAGACATTCCTGACCAGCTCTTCTCTGGGTTACATGGGTAGAGATGATTATGTGGTTAGGAATTCAAATCACTGATATGATGAGTTGGACAGGGGTGGCCCAGCTCCAGCTTGTACTCAGAGCCTGCTACCACCTGACTGCTGCTCTGTGGCCTCAGGGCAAGATGAGCTCTGCAGAGGCTCATCCTTTGCCCAGCACTGTGGTAGGTCTTCTCCAGGCTCCAGGTGAGCCACTGATACTCACTGTGATAAATACTTGCAAAGAAAACAGTTCTGGAAAGGATCTGAAATCACATTTTTCCAGGCTTAAGGCAACGCCTCTGCACAAAGGGCATCTCCCACCCCAGCTCTTCCCTGGACACCGTTCTCTGAAGCACCTGGCTGCACTTCCACATGGGTATGGATCCACTGGGCAATTCCAGCTTTCCCATGAAGACAAACAACACACAGCAACTTGCCCTCCATGGAAGCAGCCAGAAGGACCAGGACCTTCCTGAAGCCTGTGCCCACCTCTCACCCTCCTGCTGCAGAATTTCCTCCTCACAGGACACCACCTCCATCTGCTCAGCTGCCACTCTCCCCTCCCTGATCCCAACAGCACAACCAGCATAAACATCAATCCTTTCCTTGTCAGATATGCTTCACCCAGGACAGGGCAGGGAGCCATTACTGCAGCAGCTTTGCTGGTGGATTTGGGTGAGAGGGTGGACAAACAGCCAGGAAAAATAACCACTGTGGCCAGCACAGCACGAGGACCAGTCCCCAGCCTTACAAATACCCTCTGGTTTAAGGCAAAGACACTTTCTTAAGGAAATCTGATGGATTATGGCTCTGTCCTCTCACCCTGCTCTGCCTCAGGCTCCCACACAGGGACTTGCAGAGATGAAGGAGACACCAGCACCTCACTGTCCCCAGATCCTCCAACCCTGGCAGCTTCAAGCACAGGGGAATTGCTGCAACATAAAATAAACCACCCAGCTCTGACACACAGAGCTGCCCCAGCCTGTGGCACCACTGCAACGCTCCTGCCCTTTACCTGAGCAAAATAAAACCACAACCATCCCTTCAGAAGAGGAAGAAATTGGCTTTGTAGGACTATAATGATGATGAGGAGTTTAAATGTAACCGCAAATATAAAACTTTAAAACTCTCATAAACAGATTTGAAAGGGAGCCAGAGGCACTGGTGCAAATGTGAGCTGCTCCAGCATCAAATAATATCAAAGACACCACTAAAAAACCTGGGTAAGGAGAAAGAAAGAATCGGTGAAGGATTTTCCTTCTTGAGCGCGTGCAGGAATAGCTTGAAAACAGGATATTTTATAAGCAGGGCGAGATTGGGTTTATTTCCTTATTTTATTTGATTTTTTTTTGCACTCCTGGTTAATTGGTGAGCGCAGCCAGAACACAGACACATGGCAAGTGCAGATGTGTCAGGTTCTTCAGATGGCCCCGAGCCAGGTAAACATTTGACCGCAGAGCCCACCTAATTTTAGTGGGGCTGAAAGGCTGGAAAAGTGATTAACTACAGAAAGGCCAGTGTATTGCTTTGTACCTGGGGATTGCTGGAGCAAAGCAAAGGCTCTCAGGCCCTAATTAAGAAACTGCCTTTTCACTCGACGGAAAGCCAGAGCGCCGTGAAACGAAGGAAGCTGGTGCTTTTCCAACAGTGCTCATAAAGCTGTCAATAAGTGGAGAAAGTGGCCTTGATGGTGTGAAAAGCCATCTCCAGGAAAAGGAAAAAAAAAAAGAAAAGAAAAAAATTCTTTGCTGTTCAATAAGGCCTAACAAATCATCCAGGAACATATAAATGGCAAATTTAATTGCAAATTAGCAGGGTTTAGGAAATCTAGACGGTTAGCCGGCTAGAAAATATGAAAATCAAGAGCAGGTAATTCAAATTCACTGAATTATTTTCTTTTTTTCATCCTGGGCCTTTCTGTTATTGCTCTAGACAGCAGGGAATTGTCCTTCTTGTGGAAGCAGAGCGTTCCTTTTGGGAACGTGATGCCAACACCAAACACACGAGGCACAGCACATTGGAGGTGCAGGTGACCATGGGCACGTCACCACCCAAAGGATCCCACCCTGGTGACCATCCTCCATCAGGATGTGGTTTTGCAGGGCTTCCTACAGATTCCCCAGCACAGCACAGACCTGCTTTCCAGATGTAGCTCTTGCAGCTGTGAGAAAAGTCCATCACCTTATCTTTACAGACTCCAGAGCTTCCAGAGGACTGAAATGGCTACTTCTCTTCATAAAATTAATGGCGTGGGGTTTATGGGTTCCAGCTACAGCTGGGGGAGCCTGATCCTGCTTAGGAGGGGCTGTTAATACAATTACCAGGCTGGGTTTACACTGTAAATTCTCCGTTGTTTTCTTTGCACTGTTTAGGAGTTTCATTTAGACGTGCCCTGGAAATCAGGTCGGGGTTGTTACCGCAGCTGTGCCGAAGGTTGTGCTGGCACTTGCTTTATAAAAAACATATTTTCAGGGTTAATAAAAGCAATAAAAGTTTCCCCTTCTCACCGAAACTTGGCGTTGACACTTCAGCAGAGCTCCAGAGAACAGGGTTTTTTTTTGGGGGGGGGGAAATTTGGAAGAAAATAATCACACACCTCACGAGGTTTTCACCCCCAGACAGGATTTGGGGGGTTGTAATTGAGGTCTGGGGGCATTTCTGCAGCATCCACAGCACAGTCCAAATTGCCCTCCTAACTACAGGCAAGCTCAGAAGGGACTTTAACCACTTGTCCTCCATTAGGAAGTGGTACCACATTAACTTAATTGCAGGCTGATAAACCTCCTTATGTGAACACAGTTATAAATGTTTATTTTGAGGTATTTTCTACCTTTTTTTTTCTACCACTATTTCCCTACAGGAAAAATAAACTTTACCAGTGTAAGTCCCTACACTATTATAATTATCCCAACACAATTCTGAATGTGCACTTATTTAAAAAAAAAAAAAAAAGTCAAAGTTTTAACCAGTGTGACCATATTAAATATTAAATATTAGCCAGATTTAATCAAATGAGCAATGAAGGGGGAGAGAGGAAGCACAGCTCGATTTAAGCATATTTATTTACCACTAAAAAAACAATCAGGAAACAATTTTCCCCTCCCAGAAGAGTTTGAGATTCCCAGGCAAAATCAGATGAAAAGTTAATCTCTAGAATATTCAGGTGCTGAAAGACAGGAAGGAAAGAGGAAACTGCACATAAAAAATGGGAGGATGTTTTGTTTTGCTTTTATCTTTATGTGGCTTGTTTGTTTGTCTTTAGGCAAAGTGCAACTTTCAGCCAAAACCGGATTTTTTAAATCTGTTTCAGAAGACGTTAACTTAAGCCATTTAGGAAACTAAGCAAACACAGGAGGAGAAGAAGAAATGTCTTTGCAAGGATAAATCCTGGTGAAAAGTTGGGAGACTGGGGATGGTCAGACCTTGCAGGGGAGCAAGGCTGACGTGGAGCCCTGGAGAGATCTGTGCCATTAAAAATGCATGTTCATAAATGACCCAGAAAAGGGCATGAGCAGAAGTTTGCTGACAAGGCTAATTTTGAGAGCATCATGATGAACTACAAAACAATTTTATGATACAGTGCCAGGTAATTAAATGGTAGATGAAATTCAATGCAGATAAAAGGAAAGAGATTCACCTGAGAAAAAGTACAATCTAAACTCCCTGTGTGAAAGGAGGGGCTCTGAGCTGACCAGAACCACACAGGAGCAATGCCTGGGGTCGTGACAGATGGATCTGTGGAACATCAGCTTGTTGCTCAGCAGCAACTAAAAAAAAGGATTTGTCATTGGAAATTATTAGGGGTAAAGAGCAAACCAGGGAATACCATCACACCTCTGTGCAAGTCTGGGCTTCCCCTGCAGCCTCATCACTGTGTCCAGGTGTTGTTCCCTCAACTAAGGAAGGATATTGTGGAATTGCAACCCCTCACACCACTACGTTTTTGTTTAAATTTTTTTTCTTCTTTAAAACCCCTTATGCAGCAGGTCAGAAATTTCCCAAATACTAAGATTTCTCTGACTTTTTAAAACTTCAGGCCAAAGATCAGCATAAGAGATCTGTTATCACCAACACTGTGTCAGTTCTCATTGCAGCACATCCTGTCCAGGACACCAAGGGGTGCTGAAGAACAGCTGGACAGCCAGAGTTCAGAACTGGCTTTGAGGGGCCACTGCTGAGCAAGCCATCAGAAAATGAGACCCAAGGGCTCTGTATGGCAACAAGCAACAGCCATCTCTGGTCCTTCCCTTCCTTTCGACATTTTTTTTCCCTAGTGTGATTTTCCTTCTCATTTACCTCAATCAATCTCCTCTCATTTCCAGGCCAAAGCCAGTTCTGCAGGGATTCATTGCAGTTGTTGTTTTCACGGGACAGCAGCCACGCCAAGTGCTAAATTAATTAGCCATCACCTTCTACTTCCTCTGCTTAGGGCAGATTGGAACAATTGCTCCTTTTTAAAGCCCATCTTCAGCCCTGCCATTGCCAACCTGCTCAGGGGAGGCCCAGCCAGTCTGGCGGGAAGTAAGAATGAACCCTGACAAGCCTTTGCCACGGTATTTTTTAGGATCAAGACCCCTACATCAAGGGTATGCTGTCACTGTGTGTCCACTGATTAATTTATAAGGTTTGGGGTTTAAATTAGAGTATGAGAGCCTCTGACAGCACTGACAGAATGAGGAACAAGGTGGGTATGATCTCCAAGGCTTATGTTCCTTTAGATTGTGGTTTAAGTGCATAACTACTAGAACAGAAGATTTCTATCCCTGTTCCAGGGGTTTTTTTATCCCTTAGAAATGAGAAAGAGAAGTCTCTGGTTTGCACAGGCAGTTCCACAACGGAAAGGAGAGTCCTTGTGTGTCAGCCCTGAGGCTGGACAGTGGACCTGCTGAAACAGCAGCAACAGGACCTCTGAACACCCACTGAATGAACTTTTTCCCTGTACCAAAACCTGGCACCATCAGAACCTGGAGCTCCAATGCATTCTCCACATGGCTGTGCTGGCTTCCTGCACTGCAATAAGTTTAGCCCTGGGACAAGTTCTGATATCACTCACATCTCATCACCCTGATGATGTTAATTTGGGCACCCTGTTACCACATCTGTCAGCTTTTTGCGATAAAAGTATTTCTGATCCCTGCAGTTCCCCTTTATCCACTGCCAAGAAAACGCCTCCAGTAATGTCTCCAGCAAGTCTGGTCTGTATTTTTTTTTATTTTTACTTAGTAGCTGTTAATAGAGCAAGGGATGGTTTGGGGCTGAAGAGACCAGAGGGGCATTGCAGACTCACCCCTGAGTATCAGAGTGACCACTTAGGACAACTATGAGTTTTTACAGCTTGTTTTTAGAGAAGACATCTCATCCCTGAAGTGTCCAACATTGACTGTGCTACTGGCAAGAGCCCCAGGTACCTGCAGGCTGGACAAACAAGCTGAAGATGCATTTCTGTGTTCCCAGAGGCAGCAGCAGCAGCAAATGTCCCCTGTCCCTGTGGGGAGCAGAGTACGAGGCAGCCTCGTACACCAACATCTTTCTGCTTCCTCACAGGGAAGGTTCAGGGCACGTCAGGGCATTCCTCTGCAGACCTGAAAGCAGATCTTCCAGGGCTGCTCTGTCTCCCAGGAATAGATTCCTGACCTGACCTTACCTTACGTGGAGACCACCGCTGTGAAATAAAATATGACTTTTGAAGTTGTGTTTTTATGATCTATGAAATCACCCAGACCTCTTGGGTAAATAAATTCTGGCTATGAAGCTGACCTCTTAGCTTTTAGCAGATCAGTAAAGCCTTAAGGTTTTTCATTAAGCTTCAATAACATCTAAAAAGCCCTGTTTTCTGGTCTCTCTTAAAAATCCCAAGGAGGTAAATTCTCATGGTAAATTTTGCTTCAAATATCAACTGGAGATACAAGTTCAATAAGTGTAATATCCTAACTGCAGAGTGCCAGAGGCAAACAGTGCTGTTCAAGCAAGGCTTCTGTAATGTTATTTCACTGTGATGACTATGTTGCTTTCTAAATACTCTTATCCTAAAGGTTGGTTTCACAGCTCCAACTGACTTCAGTCAGCAAGGAAGTGAGGAAGAGCCTTGGCCCAGAGGAGAGCACCAGATTTCCTTCCTAAATGTCCTCTGTTGTCAGTCACCAAAGCCCAGCATGGCTTAGGGCCACAACAACATGGAGAGGAAGGACAAGGGTGAAAAGGAGATGCTGAAGAAGTCATCCAAAGTAGAATGCCTTCAGTCAACAGGAAAACCAATGTATCAATCTCCTCTCTCCCTACAGGCAATATTCCAGCACACTGGAAGTTGAGAAATTGTAATCCAGAGAAACATGCAATTAAGCTCCATAACTGACTAATGAAAGAAGTTCTTATGGCTACAAACCCAGCAGGAATTGAGACAATATTGGATATTATTTATTAATTTTTTTAATCACACAAAAATACTAAAGGAGATATCAAACCCACCCAGACTTAATTTCTGAGTAAGCTTGAGGCACAATCCTGTCCCAGAGACACAACACAAAACTCTACAGGTCTGACTGGTCCAATCTGACCAGTTGGTGCCATGAGGTTTTCAAGAAAGGCTGGAGCATAGTGAGAAGTCTAGTGGCACACAAGACCAGAAAGAGCATTCCATGACTCAAGGGACAAAAACTCCAGACATACTCTCCACACCAATGTCTACCACCTTTCTATCTCAAGAAAATGGATAACATTGCTTGGAGAGAAAAAAACCAGCAGCTGCCAAATATAACCCAGTATATCTGTCTGTTCCAAAAACAAATGTGGTTTAATACCTCACAGGTACAAATCACAACTGCCCTGGAGTCAATGCCAGTTTGCTGCTGCCCAGAATGAATGGAACTGTATTTCGGTGTGGGTGGGTTACAGCAGGTGTTGTCCCCATGCTCCTCAAACACTTTGCCTTTCAAACCCATGGACATGAACCAAAAAAGTCTCCTGTGACTCCCTTTGTGCTTTAATCAGTCCCCACATCTCCCCCTCTGATGGAAGGGGATGAGGGGCAAATCCTTTCCCCTCCCTGCACGAGCACTTGGTTCACATTAAACTATAAAACCCACAGAAGATTACAAAGGGGTGATTCATAGGGAAAGGCAGGGAAGGAGGAATGGCAGCAAAGCCTTTACTGGGAGACTGGGGGCGAGGAGGTCTCGGGATTGCCTGGAAGGCACCCAGACCTTGCAGGATCCATCTATCTCTGAGCATGACGTAACCAAGCACACCCCTGTGCCAGCTGGTTTGTGTCAAGTCTCTGCTATTGCCCTCCAGCCATTCCTCCAGCCCCTGGCATGACACTTTCCCAGCTTGCTGAGCTCACTTCCCCCTTGTAAGCAGGATTTTTGATGAAGTGGAGCAATGGTAACCACATGGCCTTATCCACCCTCACCCAAGTCATCTGCTCCAGGTTTGTGCTCAGGGGATGCAGGATTTCACACATCAGCTCATAAGGACCCAGCAGTAAAATATTAGTTACCCAGGGTGGATGCACCTTGCTTCCTGCATCATTTTGTTTCATTTTTAGCTTTTATTTTTTCCAGAAGATCTTCATAGTCAATTTTCCTTCTGTTTGCATTTGTTGACTCAGCTGCACTCGCAGCCCGAGGCGATGGATCTGGCCTGGCAGGGCCCTCATTCATGCAGCTCAGTGGCTGGTAACAGCTGGGACTGCTGCAGGTCTGAGGGTCTTCGGCATAAAGGTTTAAAAAGAAAAAACATCTCCCCAGACTGCAGGTGAAAAACATCTCAGCCGTGTAACATTGCCATGCTCGGGATTTCCACTTTTCATCCACCCATCTGCTCTTTAAGTCATCCAAGAAGGAAGATCAGGAGCCTAACCAGAGATAATAATGTGGAACTGAGGAGGTAAAGAGCTAATTGTTATTAGTTAACAGCTAACCTGCTGTTATCTACCTGATCTTGGACATTATTCTAACCTTACCTTATTGTTCCTTTCTATTTTTAAGACATACCCTCTCCCCCAAATAAAACTTGACTGACATTTGACTGAAGGTGTTGTGTGGAGCTATTTTCAGTGTGGTCCTTAGATATAAACTATTCACATCCTGACCCATTGTCACAGCCTTAATTTGAGAAGGGCTTCAAATTCCAGGGGTACTTTCTGCACCGAGATGATCCTGCTAATCACCTCACAAATAACCCAGCCATAACTGTGCCTCAGGAACCAAAAATGGTAGGCTGGAAACAAGAAGAGACATTGTGAAAGATGTCTGAAATCCCCTCATTAACTCTCTTCCCAGGGCCTGATGAGATTCTTCTCATCCAGAAGAATCTTTGGCAAATGACACTTTGCAAAGTGTACAGCGTTAATACATGGCTGGGGTGACTCTCCCCGAGTCACTTCTGCTCTGAGGCTTTTCCTCCTGTGCAAAGACACACATGTGCAAGTGGGACACACATGATTTATGGGTATGAAATTATTGGTTAACATCCCTTGTTGTTTTCCAGGAGTTACATCCTACCAGGTTAAGTTTAAGCACACCCAGTGAGTTCCTGCTGGTCAAGGTGGGATTGTGTTAGCCTTCTTCCAACAGCCTGATTCCCAATCTTCATAGTTGCTGTCTCATATTTTTCTACATTTTTCCATGTTTTCCCTTGCAGTTTTATAACTTTCCATGTCAACAGCTTCCCTCTTGAATCCTCAAGTCATTATCTCAACAATGACTCTCTGTTTTTCCCTTTTCCTACCTCGCACGCCTTTAGCCGATGGACTTTCTCACAGCTCAGAAACAACTTCCTCAGCAAAAACAGAGCCAAGGTCACACAGCTGTGCTCCTCCAAACCAGGCCTTGGGTCTGGGAGAGCTCAGCTCCTGGGCTGCAGGTTACACTGGGTCATCTTGGCAACCCAGGGCTTGTTTTCCTGGCTTACAAAGACCTCTGCTGACTCCCAAGGCAGAGATCTTCCATGGTCATTTGAACACTCAGTTTGGAGCGTGAGCAGCTAGGACAGAACCCCGAGGCCAGGGCCAGGCTAAATCCCACAGCAGGGTGTGTGTCCCAGAACACAAGGGAGAGCCTGACAGAGCTCCAGCCACCAGCACACACCACATCCCACCACTGCTCCCATCACTAGTGAGACATCACCAAAAATAAAGTCACTTTTATGTCCTCGAGGCTTTAATGTGTTGAGTAGGGAAGGATGTGTTGTTGCCATCGATGAGCAGCAGCCACTGGACACGCATGAGATCAGCAGCTGTTGCCTGGATGAATTTCTTTGAAGGAAAAGGACAAAAAGAAGAGGGGCTGAGCTCTCACAGTGCTCTGTCCTGCAAAACAGCAGCTGGGAACTCACCCCCGGGAGTGCTGTGAGGAGCCTCACTGCACCCTGAAGGCCATTGTGGCATCTGCATAGGAAATTACTGCTCTAGCTGAGGGCCAGGGGATACCCACCCCAAAACTGGATGGGTGTGAGCCAGGAATGAGCACCATTTTTACACCCAGTCAAGTGGAAAGTTCTGGAAAAAGCACAGAAAGAGTGGATTCCTGACAAAACACTGATGGAAGTGAAGTGGGTCAGGAAAACTCTAACCACTCCTGTCAAATAGGAACTTTTACCAAAAATATTTTCACCCTTCCCACACATTAAAAAAAAAAAAAAAAAGATATTTTGCAATATATCTCAGCAAAATTTTGCTTCAATGCAACCAACCTTCTACTGAGAAGAAGTTTCAATGGACAGCTCTGTGTAAAAGATATAAGAGCAGGGCTGGATGAAACCAACTTTCCTCCTTCTGAGCATCAATGGAGCCAGCACAACATAAACTCCATCACCATTTCTCACTCCATCTCCCAGATTAGTCAAACTATTAACTGTGAGCAGCAGCCATTGTGTCCTCAATCTTCATCTGTGAACTAGTCCGTGGGTTTTTGTGAGCCAGCCCATGACATCATTCCTCAAAGCTGCTCACCCCAGAGCTGGAATGAACCATTTCCATCCAATGGACCATTCACTCCAGCGTGGTTGCTCTTCATTATCCACGTGAGACATGGTCACACAACACCATTTGTGTGACATACAGGTCACACAGGATCATTTCTACCACCTCAGTGGACATTAAACCTTCTAAAGGAGGAAACAATCCTTCTGTTCATGTAGAAGTACTCAGTCCTTTCAGAGAAGGAGAAGAAAGAATTCCAAAACAGGGCACACAAGTAGGAAAGGACTCTTATGGCTGCTTGAATGGCCACAGATAATTAGGATGACCAGCCCTAAGCAAGACAACTGATGTCACTACTGAAAGAGAGAGATGAAGTCATGGACTTTGCCTTGTCACAATGAGAAATTCACCTAAAGACAGCTAAAAATGTCTAAAGAGCCCTGAGTATTCTGTATATCAAGATGAATGGACTCCAACACTACAACAACATCCCACAAACGCAGCTCAGACTGTCACAAAGAACAGGTTATTATCCAAGCTGCTAAACCATTACAGTGTGTTTGACCAGTGGTGTCATTTGTATTTCCCTGTTGTAACCCACAGAGAATCCTCTGGGCTCATCCCACTGCCAGGATTCCCATGGCTCCCAGCAGAGCAGATATCTCCCACTGCATGTGCTGTCCTTGGAAAGGTTCATCTCTAGCAGGCAGTGAATTCCTCCAGGTGGATGGGGATACACCTGGCAGGTAGTGCAAGCTGTACCCCCCATCCACCCAGAAGCACTCCCAGTCAGAAGCTTGACATTAAAATGTCACTCCTCCAGTCCTCCAGCAGAGCTGGAAGGAAGCTGGGCCACAGGAAAGTAAGTTGCTAATGCACCTGCTCCAGATGAGTGTGTCAAGATTTAAATAGGCACCAAATTTGCATAATACCCTTAAGATAAGCAGCACTACAGCAAAGCCCTGCAATGCATGAAGGATTTATTTCGTGTCTTATACGATTCTGTATTCCAGAAGAGGCCATTCATCATTGTGCCAATACTTCAGAGATTTCACTGAAAGCTCCAACAGCTCTAGATTATCGAGGAATTATATATTTTTCCCCACTGAATAATCATTCCCAGAAGCCTGCTAGGGAAAAAAAAAAATCCCATTTTCATCATGTAGGCTAATGACACTGCAAGAGATGACATTCACTTTTAATGACTACCCAAAGACATTGAAACCTCTCTTTTTGACCAGTTGAATGGGTCTGTTCATTACTGCTTAATTCCCAGCTCGATTTAGATATGCACTCAACATCTTACAGACAGATCTTCATCGATGCCCTGGCTAAAAAGGACCTCTACAAGATGAAAAAATTCCAAGAGCTGTTCTACCATCTCTGTAATGAGAGATTGCTCCCGATTCAGGGGCCATAAGGGTGGATATTCCTGTTCTTGTGGGCTGTACACTCAGCCTCCTGCACACAGTTCTGTCCCCTCTGCCAGGACCCCACATCCTGGCAAACCCACATTAATCCCACATTAATCCCACTCAAACTGCCTGGCAAGGACAGGAACGTGTCCAGCAGTTGGAAGCTGGACAGTGGCAATGAATTTAACCCAAGCATGACTGTTTTGTTCACCAGTACAACGTCAGAGGAATCTGGGAAAGCCAAAACCAGCTCAAAGCTTGTGGACAGGAGGGATATTAAGAGAGGTATAAACTCATATCCCAGTGGTTTGAGGGCTTAACTCTCTTAAGCTCCTCTTGAGGCTGCCAGGCTCAGATATATGGTGATGAGGCTATAAAACTTTCCTGCTGAGACTGATGTATTGATCAATCCAGAAGCTACATGAAATTTGTCCCATCTGGAGAGAATTCTGCATGTGATATCTTGCTGTCAGTGTTCTGTGATAGCCTTTAAACCTCCAGCCTCTGCTTTGATACACATGTGGTTTAACTCAATAGGTTTTCCTTAAATAGGAAAGTGATTTTCAGGGTGCAAGGATCATGTCTGGCAGTGATGTTTAGAGTGAGAAAACCTTTGGATAAGGGGAGAGAGGTTACTGTATATCAAAAAACCCATACCATCACTGCTGGAATCAATGGAAGTTATTGCTGTGTTATTCATTTGCTCTGAATCTTCTGCTGCTTCTGCAAAGAGGCCCTTGGAAAAGGCTATTAAAGAGAGCGTGTTTATGCTTTAAATGGATGCAGTCATGGATCAGGGATAGAAAGCGTGCACAAATCTCAGCTCTATGATCACTTACTTGCAATACCTGTTAACATTGGAAAACACCTTCAAAGACCAGTAAATAAATACCCACAGTCACTAAAAGGAGGAAGCCAGTGCAGGGAGTGGAGTTACTTCAGGGGCTTCCTTGCTCTGCTGCTTCTAGCCCAGTGCTAAAAACAACCTTGTTGGTGCAGACCTTCTGTCCTTGATGCCACACCATGGGCCTGTCCCTGCCACCCAGCCCTGGTGGCTCCTGAGCCCAGTGACCTGCATCAACCAGGCCCAACAGCACTGCAGAGCTTCCAGAAGCATCACAGGCACAAAGATACAGCAGCATAACCCAAATCTTTATCAGGCACCAAGGAATCCCAGTGAAAGGCAAACAGTCTGAATACTCCCAGCTACAGGGAAGCGTTTCCTGCAGTGGGTGCCAAAGAACCCAATCCCAAAACACAACAACACTTAGTTCATCAAAACTATTCACAAATCTGAGTCGAATTCAGGGAGCTGTTCCCTCCCCCTCTCAAAACAGCAATCCACAAACAGCATCATTGTGCACAGTCACCTTCCAGGTGGAACCTGCCTGGTTTTGTCATGAGATGCCTCTGAAAACACACGGAGATGGAGCAAATGGACCCAAACCAGAGCAGCCCACAGCCAGCCACAGGGCAGATTCCAGCTCTACAATCCCCCCCATCCCTCATCCCAAGCTGGATGACTTCATCCCCGTCTCTGCTGCACAGATTCCAGCTGGGGTAGTTAGAAGGACAGCTGTGCACTGGTTTACAGCAGGAAGACTCTTTGGTAGAGCAACGACTTGAAGTATAACCATTTTTTAAATGAAAACTGATCCAAACCTGACAGGCATGCCAACAGAGACTGAGATCCCAGAGGAGAGGGCTTGCTTGGGAGATTTCTGGAATTTCCTGCTTTCGGACCAATTAGAAATAGCACAAGACCATAACGATATATTCTGGTGACAGTGGACCATGTCACTCATCGTTTTGGCCAGAAACTTGGAATTCTAGATGAAATAATGGGAAGAAGAAACTTTTTTTCACACTTACAAGGTTTCCTCAAAGACTCTACAGGGAGATAGGAGTGTTGTTCTTCCATCTGTATTCTCTCACCCATCCCATCTTTATAGATGCTCACCTGGCAAATTACATCTGCTTCTGGAACACGTTCTCAGGAATTTGAGTAAAGGATATTACAGTTATAAACGAGAACATCCACGCTGCCTGGCAGACAGTGCATTCACTGTGTTCAAAGGAGAATAAATCACACACATTTCAGAGAGCCTTAGAAAAAAGAGGGAAACTCAAGGGGACATTGATCCATCTGGATTAGGCATTTCACACTTAAAATTTCTGGGCACCTTGTAATCTTTCATACATCAATGCCATCAATAGCCCTTGGGAGATGAGGAAGAACTGTTATCCCATTGTTCTGATGGGAGAACCAAGAGATTAAGGACACAGGCTCAAGACAAAGCAAGATCTTGACTGTTGGCTTTATAAACTCTCAGTGGATACCTTCACACTGGGCAAGGCTTCCTCTGAGTTCTGTTGAAACCTAATGAGCACTAAATCTGTCATTGCCTCAGTTTCTGAGCTGGGAGAGGTGGTTTGTGCTGACTAAGCTGCCCTTCCCCACCCATTCAACACAGTTTCCAACTCTGACAACACTGTGGTTCCTTCTGCTCCACAAACCAAGCAAGGACTCAGGTAAGGCTGTTCTTACAATTCTTACAGTTAGAGAAGCAATGAAAAACTGAAGCTGGAAGGGACCCCTCAAGGCATCCAGCTGAATACCAAGCAGGGCTGTCTCCAAAGCCAGACCAGGTTGCTCAGAGCCCTGGCCAGTCAAGTACTGAAACCCTTCCAAAGATGGAGATTTCACAGCCTCCAAGCCCCCGTGGCATTGCTGCATCACCCTTCTGGAGCTGAACTATTCAGCTTTGTCGTGATGCTTCAAACCATGTGGCAAACCCCACCCTCTACCTCTCCCTCTCCCACCCACAGCACTCACCCTGTTGACTGCAAACCTCCTGGGTGCCCTTTCCCTTTGGGATGCAGTAGCTCTCCTCCCCACCAGCCCTATCAACCCACACATTTTACACAACAGGACCAGCAGGTCAAGGGAGGAAATTCTGCCTCTCCACGGCACTCTGATCAGACCCCACCTGAAAGAGTGTCCAGCTTTGGGTTCCTCAACAGAGGAAAGACACGAATTAACTATTGGAGAAGGTCCAGAGGAGGCCACAAATACGCTCCAAGGGCTGGAGCACCTCTGCTCTGGAGATAGACAGAGAGCTGGGGTTGCTCAGCCTGGAAAAGAGAAAACTCTAGAAAGACCTTCTTGCAGCCCTTCCATACACAAAGGAGGCTCGTAAGAAAGATGGGGACAGACTTTTTTAGCAGAACATTTTGTGAACTGAGCACAAGGGGTCATGGTTTAAACTAAAAAAGGGCTGATTTAGTCTAGACATAAGGAAGAAATTTGTTATGACCAGGGTGGTGAAAAAGGTTGCCCAGAGAAGTGGTGGTTGTCCCATCCCTGGAAACATTCAAGGCCAAGGTGAACAGCGCTCTGAGCAACCTGGTCTAGTGGAAGGTGTCTCTGCTTATGGCAGGGGGTTTGGATTACATGACCTTTAAGTCCCTTCCAGCCCAAACCACTCTGTGATTCTGTGATGTGACCTCATGGCTGGAAAAGAGGATGATGCCCATGGGAAAGGTAGGTAAGGACTGGCTGAGGGCAGCCAACATTTATACAGCCCACATCCCAGGGGCCCTCAGGAAAGCAGGAGGCTGGGAATGGGCTCCAGGCCAGATGAATTGTCCTGGCAGGCCAGATGCTGCTCATGAGCCAGACACTGGGCAGCCCAGCTTGAGACCATTAAACAGCAAAATCTCATCGCTGTTTATGGCCCGATCCAGGTTCACACGCAAGCCCTGCAGCCCAATCTCCTGACCCAAAATGTAGGGAGCAGGTTTTCAAAATCTGGACCCGTGCCCAGAACAGAATTTTCCAGCTCTGGCCACCTTTTTTTCACTGGTGCTTTTGCATTTCTGATGTCAATATCATTTTAGGTAATAATATGTTTCAAGTCAATTCACTGTCTGGCCTTCATGCACATACAAAGTCTGACAGGCAAATAAAGAAAGGGAACATATATTTGATAGATTTAAAAGCTGTTTCCATTTGGATTTCCTTTTAATAGAAACATTCTGTTGATCTTTGGTTTTGTGGAAGTTGAAGGTGCTGGATTTTTTAAATAGAACATAATTCAGGGGCCAAATTTGCCTTAATGGGGTCCTGTCAATCCCTTCAAATATTGCACTGGAAAACTGCAATTAAAAAAAGTATTTCAATACAATAGGACAGGCACTAAGTGGAAAGACTGTGGAAATGGCTTCCAGCTCATTGCCTGGGTTTTTGCAAATTCTGCATGATAGAAAAATGCATTTAAAATACAGAGTAAAGGAAAATAGAGACGTTTCATAAGCAGAGGCCATAGCTATCATCAATAACCCAGAAGAAATTGCCATGCAGGACTCAAGAAGAGCAGTACCTACCTGGACTCAAAGTTCAAACCCATGAGGACATAGGGACCAAAACAACACAGGACACATAACCCTACCCCTGATGGGCAAGTGCAAAAATATTTACAGGCACAGTTTTGCTCACACAATTCAACATTTCAAAATAAGTCTGTAATAACAGAGTAACACACCTGCTGTGTCAGCAGCACTGCAGCAAAAGCCTCTCTGACCAAAAAAAACACCAAATCCCTTAGGACTAGAATATCACTTCTAATGTCCAAGGGCTTATAAAATATCAGTAATGGTGGAGAAGTGGGTTTACAGGTAGAGAAAATTGCTAGATTCGTTACTCCACAAGCATTTACCACAATTCTTACTGAAAAGCTTTGTTTTGATGGGTCCATGTTGATAAAATCATTTTGCACAGAGCAAAATGCCAGGGAAGTTGTTTCCCTTTCCTCTGCCCCCTCTTTTGAACGGCTGAGGAGAAGATTTGCCTCTCCAGGAGACCAAAATCCCTCAGCAATGATCTGCCAGAGAAAAGCACTTCAGAAGGTCTCCTGGCACTTCTCTACACACACATTTAGTCTCTGTGTTAGCTGCACGTTGGACAAGTACATAAATTAGCAGCAACAAGGTTTCCAGGAGCCCCAGTCCAGCAAATTAGTTCAAGGAAAGAGGCCACCAAATTCCACCACGCGGGAAGGTTCCCAAATCTGCCCCGAGTTTTGTGTTATTCTTTGATTATACTGACATCTAAAGGTCACCGAATTAACTGTGTTAAACTTCCTGGCACATTCTTTCAGCTTCTGTTTCCCTTATCTGATCTCATCTCTAAAAATCAATGAACATTTGCTACATTGTTAAGAAATGGGAAACTGGTAATACATTACAGATCTTTCACTGGTTTGGGTTTTAAATAAAAGAAAGAAAAAAAAGTCTAGGTCTGTTAGTACAAATATAACTGAAGGAACAAGAAGGTAATATACTGTCTATCATACATCAAAACTGTGGACCTAATTCTTGATTTACCTCTACGTTGCACTACTGGCTTCTAGGAAGGAATTCCAGGTATTCAAAAATACAAGTCAGAATGAATCTGGTCCGTTTATCACAACTTTCAGCAGTAAATCTTCCTATTGTAACAATTCCAGAAGTCTGGGCTCACATCAACAGCTAGACCAGGATGTTTCAAGAGACTCAAAATGGCATCTGAACATTGCACCCTCAGGACCCAAACTGTGGTGGAGATCCCTCCATGCCAGACAGTTTAAAAAGGATTTCCATAAAGATCCTGGAGTGTCAGGTGAGGAGCTGAGCCAGGATCCCATCCTGTTTGGAAAAGAGGTTTCTTCGCAAGCATGATGGCCAACACAGACACAACTCACTGGGAAAGGTCAGAGCAAACTGAATTCTTAACAGCCAAACCTCCCTCCACACCACAGGAGTAAGACACACACGATCCCCTGTCCTCACCACATACATTTCCCACCACCCAGGAATCACCTCCCTTCTGAGCAAGAGCCAAGCTCTGCCCTGAGTGGGTGACCAGGGAGGGCTGACACTGCACGAGAGGGGACAGAGGTTGCTTTGAATGAGCTGAAATCCTATTTTGTGTCCTGGATACCTTTCCACCTCTCCTGATGCCCTACTCAGTGTTACCTGCCAAAAAGAAAAAAAAATGGGGATCAAAGAGCACTTGCCTAAAGCAGCCATCCCACAGGCAGGGAACAGCCAGGTTTTATGCACACCATCATTTGGTATCACACAGGCAATAGCTCAGAGCAGCAGCAGCCCAAACACAGATGGCTGAGCTGGGCCAACCCAGTGCCCATGATCAGGACACAGCAGCTCCACAGTCAAATGGACCCACAGCAACTCATGCTGGTGGGGCCAGGAAGCAGCTCTCCAGAGGGAGAGAGGTCAGTGGATCAACTCACCACCCTGTCTTGGTCAGCCCAGCATCCCCCCACGAGCAAACAACCCAGAAAAGTCAGGCAAATCCCCAAGGACACTTCAAACAGAAAGGCAGGTCTCAAAAAGGGTGAAACAGAGGGCAACTAACTTATTCTCATGCAATGTCTCCGAAGGGGGACATCCAAAGGAAACAAGCCTTTCACTCAGCCCTCACTCCCCCTTCTCCTGCTGCTCCCACAAAAGCAAATTACCCCCCCCCCCCAGCTTCCCTTCTGCAGCCAAAGCCGAGCCAAAGGCTCAGACAAAGCCTTGCAGTGCAGGAGTCCCAGCCCCTGCTCACAAGTGCTTTGAACCTGTGTTATTATGATGCTTGATTATTATTCTTTCTAATCCTGCACACGTGGACACAAAGAAGCCATCAGCTCCTCAGAGCCAGCCCCCTTGAGGGGATGAGCACCCTGGACTCGAAGGTAAACACGAGCTCCTGAGCCCCCCTAAGCCAGGCTGCCGTCAGCAGCCCGGCACTGAATTAGCCACTAATCAGATTAGGATAAATTGCTTTAATCTGACATTCAGAAGTGAAAGGCCCCCACATCTCCTGCCCCTGTGGGTTTGAGCAAACCTGACCACTGCAGCTTCGCACTCAAACCGTCGAGAATTTGACTTATTCCAGCCACCAGTTTTATTATCTTAATCGTGGGTTAAACAACTGCTTTTGGGGGGCTGAGGAAGGGGAGGGATTGGGGTTAAACAGGCAGAACAAGGGATGCTGCTCTCTCTCACAGGCAAAACGGTGAGGCTGAGGAAAATACCAACAGTGTGGAGGTGGCAGAGAGTGGAGGGGTCTGAGGCCAGCCAGGCTAAGCAGCACTGAGAGTGCCCTCACCCTAAAACACATGTGCTGGGGTGGGCAGAGGAGGGCAGGGTCAACAGCACACGTGGTGGGACCCTGTAGATGTTCAGCAACACCCAGCAGGGAGAGCAGACGTCAGACCCTGCAAACCCAAGCAGAGATGCCCAAAGCAGAGCACATCTTGCTGCTGGGCTGTCTGAACAGCTGCCTCAGCACCCTTGAGTCTTGCTTCACACACATAATATTTGAGGGCAAAACCAGCAAAGCCTGCTTTTGGTGCTTATTAAAGCCTGAAAACACACACACACACACTCACTCCCCCTTGTTTCCTCCCTGTAGTCACATCTTTCCACTCCTCCATCACCTGCTCGTATCAAAGAGCCATGAGCCCAACAGCTCTGGGACCTCGCTGCCACCATCAAATCCTGCTGCAATCGGCCTGTGGTTCAAAGGCTGTTTCAGAGGCTGCTAACAGAGAGCAACAGACTTGCAAACACACGATATAAATGTTGCTTCCTTGGGGGATGGAACAGAAAGAACAGCAAAAGATGAAAGCAGAGAGTGCAGCTGCTTTGTCCCCTGTTACGCTCAGACCCAGCATCAGCTCAGCAACAGCCCTGGAGAATTAAAGCCTCAGTGCTGCAAAAATGCAGTTGGGTATTTTAACCAACCCAAATGCCCAGACCAGAGCAGAGAGGCTGCCACAGGACAGATACCTCTTGTTCTTCCAAACCATCAAGAAAACACGAAAACAAACAAGCAACAAGCAAAACAAACATGTCTTTTTTTATTTATAAACACAGAGATTTTATCTTCCACAAAACAGAGGCCCAATCCTGAAGCAGTTCTGTCACTGGTAACCAGGCAAAATATTTAGTGAGGATCACTTGGATTTCTGCCCGAGCAACACCTACAGGATTGGGCTCCAGCTGTTTTGACTTCCCTGGCAGACTGATGTCATTGGCACGCTAAAACAAGGGCTTGAGTTGCTTTCCTTGCCGCGACCTCCCTTCGCAGAATTAGAGGGTTTATTTGTTCTAAGATAAAGCATGGTGACACATTAAAGATGCCCCCGTTTCTCCCTCTTAGATCAGCGTGACATCTGGTTCAAAAATGTTATGAAACACTCTCTGAACCTGCTGTGGAATTGGATATTATGATATTTCACCGAGACGTGGTTCGAGCGAACTTTCACCTCCAAGTGAAAGTCTGAGTGTCGAAAGTGAAAACAGACCATTCAGAGCCTTTCAGCGGGACAGACCTTTCGGTGACACTGGATGTAGGGAAATAATTGCAGATGGTATTGTTGTGGGGGAAATATCACCTGCCATGAAATCTCACCCTGAGCGAACATTCGGTTGTTATAAGATCATATCATTGCGCTGCTTCGTGGTAACACGTCCAGACTGGAGCAAGGTCATTCCTCAGGAAACCCACGCACAACAACAAGGGTTTTGTTCATTGTGGCCAGTGGTACTAGAACGGGGTGTGGAAAAAGAAAGCCTCTCCAAATATTTTTGCTACAGATAAAACAGGCCCCGATGAAAAGGGAGTGCTTTTTCCATATCCCTTCACGTGAAGAAATTATTTCAGGTTTCCAGTGGAGAAACAAAAGCAGCAAAAAAATATGATGTTCAGTGAAAGTAAGAGGGGGGTTTTAACAACAACAACAACATTAAAATTTGGTATATTAATCATGAAAATAAGGAGAACCCTTGCCATCTTAGTGGAATTTTCTCACATGTAACAATCCAACAGGTTCTATGTTCCTTGCAAAGAATAGCTTTCTCAAAGCCACTGGGTGATGCAAGATTTCCACTTCTTCTGTGGAAAGGAATCTGGAAAGTATGCTTTATCCATGTAGATGTGTTACAAAGGAAGAGTGATGCTTATGAAAACCAGGTCTGAGCTCTGCAACCTGCTGCCTTTGCAGACATTACAGCCCTGAGGAGAAACCTTCACACAGCTACAAGCCAAACCCTCCTTCCCCTCAGGTAAGGGAGCAACTTGACGTGGGAAAATCAATATGGGGGGGGGAAATTAGAACCAGGCCACCTCCTAAGCCTTGCTTCTGCTACATGTGCACTTACAAGCTCTATTTTCATAACCCAAAAATATTGAAGCCATCTGCTTCCCAGGTGCTGGAGGCTGAAACCCTGGGACAGAGTCACTTGTGAGGGATCCCCTGGGGACACTCACTGCCCTGGGATGGGACACACACTGAGGGGCTGAGCAGCCTCTGCTCTTGAGAGGTGCCCGTGGCTGGAAGTGCAGCTCACCTGAGCTGGGTTGTCAGCAGAGACTCAAACACACTGGAGAGCAAGAGGATGCTGGGGATGTTTTGATGAGGGCCTGAAAAAGCAGCAGAGAAAACTCATGGTCCACAGTGGGTGTGAAATAGAGGGTGCCATGAGGCTCATCCATGATCAAAGCTGCTGCATGTGAACTCCACTTTGCTCTGAGACAAGCACAGCAGCAAAGAGTCTGCTCAAGTCCTCGCCTCCATAACCACTAAACCATCCTTCTTTAATTAAAAAACCCCTTTTTTAAACAACCTAACTAGTAGTACCCCTGCACACCAAAAAAAAAAAACCTCTTAAAAAAATGTTTTACAACCTGTTAACAGCTAAAGAAACAGCCCAAAACAATGTCTCCACAAATGCACAGGGCTGTGCTGTTAATTAAGATTCACAATTTCTTTTATTGAAGGCGGTGAACTATAATGAGTTCATTCATCCACAGGAGTGGGCTCAACCCGTGCTGCCTCCATCATCCAACCTCTCTGGGATAATAATGACTCCATTCACACCTCACCACCTTCCACCACAGGGCATCACAACACCCCACAGCAAGGAGGGTGAAGCCCTGGGTGTAGTTGCAACCAAGAGACACCAGGAAACATTTCTGTGACTTCAGCATCACCCCTAAGTTTGAGTCTCTGGGAAACTCGCTCTGCATGCAAGTGTGAGAATTACCAAACTGCCCCCAAAGGAGTTGTAAAGGATAACAATTCCTTCAACAGTCCCCTGTCTGCAGCTCTGAAATGAGTAGGCACCCAGGGCACATCCCTCGGGGCCAGCAGCACACATGAAAACCATGGAAAAACTCAGAAAGTGCCCCTCCCTCTCAGTCACCCTCATCAGGGAGCCATTAAATGCCTCTTGCTGTTGCTTTTTTAATTTGTGGGTGAGTTTAATGGCCACAGGAGGAGATGGCTGGACAAAGGCACCTCCCTGACATCCCATCCATCCTCGCTCCAGCGTCTCAGCTCATCCACACCAACACCCTGCCTCTCTGAAGCCTCACAGGCTTCAGAGCCTCTCTGAAGCCTCCTTGCATGGCTCTGGGAGATAAAATCCCTTCAGATGAGTCCAGAAGCAGAGATCAACAATTGCTGATGGCACAGATGCTAAATAATAAGACATAAAGCAAAAGTGTTAATGGGCTTACACATACTCCTAACCTGTGGATGGTCTCAGGTCCTCAGAACACTGACTGCAAACTCAGCCTATCACTTCCTGAGACTGGAGGCTCCTCCAAGCCCTGTCCAGGACTAAACCAACATGATTAAGTTGATGCACATTGACCTCTGCAGTCACGTGTCACTGCCTTTATAGGGATGGGGATCTCTTCCTTAATGTAGTGCAGTCACAGCCATATGGCCTAATGATCCACGGCAGGCAACAGCTCTGCAGGAGGCTCTGCAGGCATGAAAGCTTGTCTGTGTTTTCCAACTATGTCAGGCAGACAAATAAAGCATTACCTGTGTCTCCAGCCTGAGCTTGGCCTGACCAGCAAGTCTGGAGTCTTCTTCCTGCCTACCTTCTTCTCCATCTACTCCCTGTAGTGGCTGGAAAGCATCTTTGTACGTGCTGCTGTGTTCATACAGAAAGAAAGGGTTTTAAATAAAAAATAATACTCTTCCACAGCCAAAACCCCGAAGAGAGTCTCAGTATGAAATGTCCTGACAAGCCTTGAAAAACCAGCATTTACAGGAGCACATTTCACAGACAGAGTCCTGATTAAGACTGAAAGCTTCTAGAATTTAAGAACAGGAGCAACAGAGCCTGATTTAAAGCTCCCTACATGAGGCTCTACTGGACCCCAAAATTCCCCTGAGCTCAGGAGTGAGTGTGACCCCCAGTACCCAACAGGTTCAAGCAGCATTTCCATATCAGAGCAATAGTCAATCTGGTGGTGATGTTCTGCTCCATCTGAAACATCCACCACGGTCAAATATTTGAAGGCAGCTAAAAGGGTTCCTGAAATGAAATGCCTCCTACACACCAGCAATCTGCAAATCTCTCCACTTTTAACCAGAGAAAAAGACAACTGCCAGCCATGAGAGATACACAAACAAGGGCAAATCCCAAGGGAAAGAGCTGCTTTGCAGGACGTGGGAGCCTGTGCCATCACTGCCAAGGTGGTGAACCCTCTTCCTCAGAAAAGCCAGCACCGTGGCATCAGGATTATACTGCACTTTATCAGAAGTAAAACACTTGGACAGAGGGGAGGAGAAAGGAAAAAACTCCGTGCCTGAGCCTCCTGCAGGTGTGATTTGTGCCGGGGACGCCAGGCAACAGGCACACGGGCTCACAGTGTTGTGTAGCCAAGGCAAACAAGACACAGCAAGGGCCAATTCTGGCCCCTTCAGGATCCATAAACTGGCCTCTGGGAGCTGTGGGGGGCACGTTAGTCCTAATTGTGTCTTGTTTAACTTGGCTCTTCAAACAGCAAACTTTTGCTGTCTTGGCTGGAGACACTAATCTCACACCTTGGTGGGACTTACCTCTTTTCTTGGATTGGTGAGTAAAAAAAAAAAATCCCTGATGTTGACATGTGTTAAATGTTTTTGATCCAAACCCACTTGTTTTTATAAGGAATAGTTAGAATGATGTGCTGAGAACCTCTGCCCAATGCCTAGGGAGAACTCTTCACAGAGAGTGATCCTCCCTTTCATACTCTGAAGTGTCACTGATTGCCATCATATTCCTCTGGATTTCCCCCTCCTAAAGAGCAGCAGAACAGAGATTTATGCCCAGCGGGTGATTATCTGATCCCTCTGCAAACACAGGTATAAATCCCAATAGCCTCGTTCCCTTCTGAGGAAAAAGCACCAAAAGCCCTCAGTTTGGGCTAGGACAGGGACATCCTTGACCTGCAAGAAGGGAACAACTGGTATTTTTCACACAGGCACAGGGTTGCACCAAACTCCCTCTGAAATGGCAGGACTGGAGCTCACTCTGTTGAGCCCAACAGGACAATTCCCATCAGCTGCAGTTGTTTGCCATGTCACCAAGCTCAGGGATGCTGAAGCCTCCAGACCAGGCAGCCTCAGAGCTCTGTGTGGAAGGATGTGAAGCTCCTGGCACTGGGTATCTTCCCAGATCAGCCTTTCCCCCCCCAGTTTTCCCTCCACATTTCTTATTTGGGCCCAGTGGGGAACACAACTGTGTTTGCTCATCCACTGCTGGTCCAAGCTTGAGAACTGAAGGATGAGGTGTGATATTGTCAAAATTCCAAATACACAAGGCATTTGTTAGTTTAGTACAGAGGTGAAGAAAACTGAGGCAGAGAAGACAAACCATTTCAGTCCTTCCTCCCACAAACAATGCTAAAACCATGGCATTCCAAGAGAAGCTCACTTCATGGCACCCCTGGGCTGATCAGGATGGCTCTTCCTGGCCCACCTCTGCTTTAGGAAGGGCTCAGGTGACACAGCCCTGCTCTGGGCTGGCTCACAGACAGGCAGGGCCTGGAGGGATCTCTTCAGCAAGGCACCTCATCTATGTTTTAATCTGTTAGTGACAAGGTCAAAGTAGATTTGCTGGCCTTGGGATCTACTGCTCATCTCCTCCAATCCCCTCCATTCCCCCTCTCACCTGCAGGCTACCCAACCAAATCGCATCCCTCCTGCCCAGGGGAGCTCTTTCACCTGTCTCTCTCCTCTTTCTGCAGGAACCAACTCTCCCAGCCTTCCATAATTCACCTTTGCAGTTACACCTATGACACCTGCCTGCTTTAATAAGACAGGAATTGGGGGATAAACGCTCCCTTTCACTCTTATAGTGAAAGAAACCCTTGCCTACTTGGTTAGTGGTGTGCTGCAAGCAGACACAATTCAAAAACGCACTGGTTTTCCCTGAAATAAGAAATAAAAGAACTAATGGCAAACCCCACCAGCTGCTTAATGCATTGCAGGTTCCTATCTGATCCTCTCAAAACTTTCTCAGCCCTGCCAACTCCCAGGCATCTTCCTCTGGCAGGTATGTCTTGGATTATCATTTCATAAGGGAGTTCACTGGCTTTTTCTAGTTTCCACCTCTTTTTCTTATTTCTGTTCTGTATTTCCAGCACCTTCTGATCAGTTAATACACTGAATACAAGAAATGGAAACTGGATAAATCAGCAGCACACCTTGTCCAGTTACCTCCCATTATAACCATGTCCAGATGTTTCACTGGTAGTTGCAAAGAAGTCCACTGGGGATAGTTACAAAATTTAAAACATATCTATTCCACTCCTCTTAACCAAGTTGCAATATTTCCCCTTTTAGCATCAAATACATACATAATTTGCAACACACATAACCCTCATCCCGAAATAGCAGGGAAAATGCAGAGTTGGACAATTCCAGTGTGTATAGACCAGACCAGACCTGACACAAAGCCAGTGCCAAAACACAAGGAAACCTGTGGCATGAGAGAACACAAGACCCTGTTCACACAAAATAACCCTGTTCCTAATCTTTTCCAGCATCCAGGTTTCTCTGGACATGCTTCCACTGGGATCTTTTCTGTTTTGAAAGCTTGCAAGCAGAACTGCACTGGGAGTCCCAGATCACAAAGCCTCTGTGTGCCATGGCATTAATGCTTCCTTATGGCTGCTGGTGAGAGCCTGCATATGGCATTTCTGATTATATCAGTGTCTTGAAGGCATCTGTGATTGATTTACACAGACAGTTCCTTCACTTCTGCCATTGACAGCCAGCGAGGCTCAAATTTACAGCAAAAATTCCCGATCTTAATCCATAAATTCGTCACCTTGCACTTAAACGTCAAACCACTTCTACTGCTCCCCTTCTCCAACCCTCCTCCTCTGTTGATGCCTCCCCACAGTGCATCATCAGCATGTTCCTTCTCTGCAACAGCTTCACTAATGGAAACCTTTAATAAAATCAGCCATAAAAGCCACTTCACAGGACTCCACCTCACAACATATTTAGTCCTGACAACTCTGCTATCAACAAAATCCGTCACATGTCCTTTAAGCAGCTCCCTGCGGACTAACTTTTAAAATCTTACTTTAATCCCTCTTTTCTATGACTAAACCAATAATTCCCCATGTGGCACAACAATAAATACTCGGACAGCCACAAATAAGATCCCTGAATTTTCTCTAGATAGAGGAAAGATAATGTAGCTCACAAAGATGTCATCTTTAACCAATCCAATGTGCCTAAATTGAACCTGCATCTCATCCCTCCTTCCCTGCCTCTATGTCTTGAACAATCTTTTCTCCAAGATTCATTGCAAAGCTTTTCCTGCGATTCAGGTCAGCCCCAAAGGTCTGTACTTTTCCACTACCACTAAGTCTTTTGTTACAGTCACTATAAAAACACAATTAAAGCTGGATTATGGTATGCTTATGCAGAACACTATATTAATCCACAAATGGTCCTGTGGAAGCCACATTTGGAGTCAAATCCTAGCTGGTGCAAATAAGAAAACTGGAATTGAGCCCAGAGGAGATTAATACAACAGTACCTTGCTAATTCACACCAAAGGAGAGGAAACCACATTGAGTATTTCCGACTAAAAGGAGTATAGAGAAGTACAAATAAATGCATCACAAGATACTCTGCTTTTCAATTTCAAGTAGCAATCTCTGAGCAAACATCATGGGGCTCTGAAATGAGAGAAGCTTGCTATATATAGCTAATGAAATCTTGCTAACATTAGACATGGCTACAGCATCTGCTACTAAATCTCTGCCGAGGAGTGTACATAGACCAGCAGGTTTCTGGAGAGCTTATAAGAAAAGCAGTGTACTGAAATGAAGCTTTGTCAGCTTCTATTGTACTTAAATACATTAAATTGAGGCTTAATATTTACTGCTGTGTCATCTCCACAGGCAATTATCATCAGTGCCTGAGGTGATCCTCAGGTGATGCTAAACACTAGAGCACCAGTGATTTCACTGACTGTCCTTATTACTCTTTGGGAAATTTTCAATCAACACACAGGAAATTATGCCCAAGGCACAGCTGTGAGGCTCAGAGCTGCTCTCCTGAACTCAATCTGCATCCACAGAATGGACCATTCGAGGAACTTTTCGCCTTAAAAAACTCCTCCACGCTCTGAGCAACAGTCCCAGTGCCACACATGGCCCATCCTGCTGCCCATGATCTCTAGCAAAGCTCTGCAGGGGCAGCAGGGCTGTAATTCTCTCCCCCAGCCTGTGACAGCTTTCCTTGAGCTGTAGGTCCTCCAGGCCCATCAGTACACAGGGAAACCAGAGAAAGGCTGATTGTGCTTCCCCCCAGCCAGCAGGGATCTGCTGATTCAGTGCTATCGTCACTTTGCTCTCCACAGGCTGCTGAGGACCTCACTAAAGTATTAACCTTCACCTCTGTTCAAGGCTAAACCCCTGCCCAGCCCAGGCAGGCTCAGCCATTCCCCTTGTTTGGGTTTGTTACCCGTGGGAGTTCACCCCTCCAGCAGGCAAGGAGGGCACAAGAGGTGTTTTACCCCAGGGAGGACCTTTGCCAGCTCTGCATCCTATAACAGCCCATCCCTGCAGGCAACAGGCTCTGTCCTGCTTTTCGACATCCAAACACTTGGATGCCCTCACTGCACAGCTGCACCCCCTCCAAATCTGTAAACCCCCCTGGTGAGACCAGGAGAGGACAAAGGAAGAGGAAAGCGAGGTGAGAGAAAACACAGGTCCCCCAGGATGGATGCTCTCCTGCCTCTCCAGTGGGTAGGAAGTGTCTTTGAACAGCGTATTATCTTAAAAAGGATCAGATTACTGTACCTCACCCTCTTTTCCTTCCTCCAGGAGGGATATCGGTGTGAGAAGGGAGCGGAGGTCACTGGCACAGCTCTCTGAAAGCATTAGCATTTGGCCTGCACACCCGGAGGTCACGGAGCCAGCAGGAGGGAGCCTGTAGTGACACGATGAAGTCGCTGGCTCCGGGCGGAGCAGGTTCGAGCCGCCTCCCTGCCGAGAGGGAACATTTGACACCCTCCTGCTGCTGCTTAAATCCACAGCTGACCAAAATGAGCCATCAGTGCTGAAAGAGGGAGGAGGGCAGGCTGCAGCTCACGTGGCAGCAATCAGGTCTTTAGTGGCAGCATCGTGGGGGGAAGAGGTTAGCGGGACAGCGCTGGTCCTGCGGGCAGGGCTTTGGGAGCTCTCATCCCACAGCTCCTGGGCTGCCAGACGGGCCAGTGTGGGTCACAGGAGTCACACAGCAACCTTGGGCAACCTTGATGAGAAATCAGCTTGCACAATTACCTCCAAGCTCGTGTTACCTCCAAGACCCCCAGCAGCACCCTGTGCACAGCCCCAGTCTGCTCCAGGGGGTGCCCTGCTCACCCTGGATCCCCAGTTCAGCCTCACACTGCCCCGTGCAGGAGAAGCATCAGTACAACTGGGGTCTTCAGCATCAGCCACACTGTTCAGGGATCCTCAACTCCTGCTCAGCTTCCTGCTCCTCAAAAGCCCCCAGCAACTGCATTTCTGCCAACGTAAAACCCTCAGACATCGAAGTTTTCACCAACAAACAAAAGCAAAATGTGCAGGTCTGGAAGACAAGCAAAGGCCAGGCCAAAACCCACCTGCAAAGAATTTTCATATAACAGATCTCCCCCAGAGAAACCCCTAAAGCCAGTGATCTACCCTCTAACTGTAAGGTTTCAACACCCATGGGAGCAAGTCAGCTACAGCCCTGTTCAGAGTGTCTCACTGCTGGTGCAAACCTACATCAAGAGCTCAGGAGAGTAGCCAAGGTGCAGGGAGGAGCCCTCAGCACTGTAGCAGCAGGACAGACACTACATCATCCCAAGACATGATGCTCTGGGTTTAGATCCCTCTGGGGACAGCGAAGAAGGTTGTAAGATGGCATGGAGCAGACCTGAGGACTTTGCACCTCAGACTATCCCAGCACAAAGCACCACAGGTGACTTCCCAGTAGGAACCAGCCAGTCCCTCCTACCACAACAGGACCATCTTAGAGCATTAGCTCAAACTGAGCTCAGCAACAATTTCTGAGGCTGATTCTTGCTTTTCAGAGCCTTATACAAGAGAAGCAAGAAATTCAAGGCCACGGGTAGGTTGTTGCATCCACTCAGGCACAGACAGTGGTGCTGTTCACTTAAATGCAGGAAGCCCACAGCAAAATATCTAGTCCCTGACAACACCTTCTAGATACCTTTTATCATCATGGTGTTGAGCAATAACAGTCAATAACTCGCTGGCATCTTGGAGAATATCCATCTGCACTTTCCTTTCCAGCGTCTTATAAAATTTCTGCCTCGCAGGACCTCGGCCATTTTTTGTGCCAGTTCTCCCTTCAATTTCACACTTAATTAAGTCCCCGGATCAAGTCTCAGGATGGATTGCTCACTAGACCAGCAGCCAGAATTGATGTCGTGTCTAACTGATGGGGCCTGAGGACATACAAAAAAAAAAAAAAAAAAAAAAAAGAGCAGGAGCGATAACAAGAGAGAGGGAGGGAGAACAGGGAAAGCTGCTTTTATTTCAGGGTTAAAAGCTTAATCTTCTACCAAAATGGTATCACATGAGAGGGAAAGAGTCTCTTATCCATGTGATATTGCTGACCCAGGCTTAGTTTAGAAGGTGTAATATCATTCCAAGGGAAAATTATGTCGGCAAGTAACTATTCTTCAGAGACAATTATAAAGAAACAGGACACAGGGAAGAGACAGCACGGGATGGAAAAGGGGACTGACCAGTGCTCTTTTGTGGAGGAGACATGCTGAGCCTCTGATGAGGAACAACATACAACCAGACAGCAGTAATGGGAAAGCCTACAAGGGCTCAGTGTGATGAAGTGCTCAAAAGCTTGGGTGTTTCCTCTGAACTTCCTCCAAACTCCTCGATTCAGGCTGAACGGGGCTGCAGAACCTCATGAGCTAAACCCCTTCTCAGGAGATTTCTGGAAGTTCCTGTTCTTTTTTGGAAGCATCACAAGAGGGCTTAGTTTTATTGCTGCAATTTGGCATTACAATTTCCAGTATGGTCAAACCCAGGAAAGCCAAAGGCAATGAAGGAGCAGAGCTAACAACATTTTTTGAGCACTGCAAAAGGCTGAATTCAGGTTCACACTAAGTGTTTCAGGTCAGTCTTGTTCTGGGCACATAAAAGCAGGTCTTCATAATAAGAAAAAGATTACATCCTCTCTTAAGAGCAATTCAGACAAATAATAAGGCACCTTCCAGTGTGTCTCAAAGACCCTGGTAGGCTGTTGATGGATAAAGAAACAAGAGAGGACTGGAGGGGTTTCCAAAGTCCTTTGTTGGTCCTGTACACAACCTTTTACTTGTGCATTGTCTGTCTGAGACAAGGGAACATCAGGCCATCGTTTATATTCAAAATCACTGAACAAAGTGCTACAACAGCTGACTGAAGAAGTTTTTCCACTAACAACTCACAAACCCCTTTCTGTTCCATTTGTTTACTCGGCTCCCTGCTAACATGCTAAATAACCTAGATGGGATAGCCCATGCCAGATACTGCAAACACTAACCAGCACCCATTACACATCACCTGCTTTTTCACCCTTTGTGACACATTTTCTTCATCTATTGAAATGCCACAACAGTGAATTTAAAGTTCTTTGGCATAAAAGATTTCCTGGTTAGAGCACATTCCTGCCCTCAAAGTAAGGCTACACATTCTGGTTCTGGCCACCTGTCCAGAAAAGTGAAAAAGTCTCATTCGTTAACAGTAATGAGGTGGATTTAAGCTAGCCACCTGCCCCAGAGCTATAAAGGGGCTTTCAGCTTGGTATTTCTGAATTAACAAGCTAAGAGAGGACAGACTGGAAACAGTTAGTGATAAATGTGGCGCTTCAAACAGGTTTTGCTATCGAGCCTCTGTCGTGGCATCTTTTCTGTCTGCTCCCATCCTTAGCCACACAGAGAGGTGGTATCTCAGCAGGAAGGGTTAAGCCATGACCTTGTCAGCGTGCCCACTTTGAGGTACACCTTCCATCTCACAACTCCCTGGCACCCAGAAGTCTAACAGTGCCAGAGCTCAGCAGATTTCCAATGCAAGAATGCTGTACAGGCTTGACAGCAAAGCACCTACATCCAAACCCAGAAACTCACAATATCTGGAAAAAAAGCCAGGAAAACTCACTCATTATTACTTCAGGAATTAAAGGTTCATTTTGTTAGTTTTGAAGGAAATACAGTGACAAAGAACATTTAACACCTAAAGCACACTTGGCAGAATCCACTCACTCCATGCAAATTCTGCCGATTCCTGGGAATTTTATTCCACTCTTCCCTAAACCAAGGTGACAGATGTGATGGACTGAAGTGGCCAGAATGGCATGGGTGGTCAGAGTGATTGTGGACAGGCTCCTTGCTCCCTTCTTTGTCCAGTTGTCTCCATCTAAGCAGTTCCTACTTCCCACGGCCAGTCACACTCAGAGATGTGCAGGCCACGTGCAGAGGATACAGAAAAAGAGCTCTTTTTTTTCACAGGTACTGGGACCAGCTGCCCAAAGCAAGTGCAGATCCCAGACATGAGCTGGTGCAACAGCCATGCTCTCTCATCCATCTGCCCCAGCCCAGGCTGCTACACTGGAGCCATTTTATCATCTGGGTAAAAGCCTTGGGCAGCATCTAGAGGTGTGTACTTCTTGACAACAGGGAAGCCTAGAAATAAACCACACAAACCCCCCAAATCTGTCCCCAAACTGTGGAAGACTGATATTCCTCATAGTCCCATAGGGACGACTGGTCCCATTATAAATCCCCAACACAGATTACAGCCAGGGGATGATTCCAGCATGGAGCAAACCCCATCACACCCCATACTCGGGAGAAGAGCTCCAATCCCAAGCTGAAGAACACAACAGAACTGCACACAGACCCTGAGTTAACACCACAGAATTCTGGCTGGAAACTGCAGATAAACCCAGGCAATAACTCCCCACAAAGCCACTACAGTTGTTTGCAAGAGGCTCAAGCCTCCCATCACCACACTGTCAGGGGCAAGCAGGCATCGATCAGTGCCCCACAGGCCAGAGCGCCTGAAGCTACAGCAAGAATTTGATGCTGCTTGGGTTTTCCCTACAATATGCTGCACTTTCGCTGCACTCACACACACAGGGAGCTGTGGGCTTATTATTTTATTTGCTTGCCTGTTTCTAGAGGAAGGGGGAAGCTTCCCTGCAAGCCATCGCTTTTATCCTGACATTTGGCTTTTGTGAAAGCAATTTTGGGCTGAGCCTCGAACAATGATTCTCGCCGTTCCACTTGCTCTTTTGTCTCCTTGGACACACTGGAAAATGTGCTTCGAGCTAAAGCATGAATTTAGCAGGGTATGAAGGGAGCAGTTAGTGCAGTGAGACAGCTGGAGATGGAAAGCCTGTGGTGTGCCACGGCTTTTAATTGTTCCTGCTGTCAGAAAACAAACCAAGTACAGTAGCTCATATTGTTTCCTGCACAAAATCCTAATCACTGCCTGCATGGGATCCATCCACTGGCAAAGCAAAGACTTTCCGAAATTCTACATTAGGTTGAAAGTAAGGATCCACAGGGTTCTGTCTTGTCCCACCTGCCTGCACGGAAAGCTTTCACTCAGACACCCTGCTCTTTGTTTCCATCACGAATTCACACCTCATACCAACCTGCCTTCAGAAAAGAAACATTTCTAAGAGACCAAATAAGCTTCTTATTTGTTTTTAGACTGTAGCACTTTGCACTGCCATAACAATGCTGACCAGAAAAGAGCAGCTACTTCACACTCTAATTCGTGCTTCACATTTTTGGTGTAAATTACTGCAAGGACACCTACCTACATCCTTGGGTACCTCTCTCTCTTCAGTACAAACCTAAATTTAACAACATATAAATAAGACTTTTCACATTTTCTTTAAATCCTGGAGCCAAAGCGGGGACCTAAATATCGTAGTGACAAGCTTGCCCTGGCTGTGGGAGAGATGGGTTTAAATCCCCTCTGGTGCAGGAACAGAAAGAACAGACCTCCCCAAACTCCACAGGCACTGGGGAGAAGGGAAATGCGCCTCAGAAGAGCAAGGTTGACTCTACAGGAAGGCTGACAGCAAACCACAAGCACCTATTTTCAAAAGGCAGGTGACAGGACCCATCCAGCCACAGGGCTCAGTCCCCCAGGGCACCAGAAGCACTGACCCCATAGAGACCCAATTGTTTGGCTTCCAGGCAGCTCTCAGAAGTGAAAAATCCCGATGGGCAGCCCCCAAACCTCACATCTAAGTCTCAGCAGGGCTTATTGCCTTCCACAGGCTCTGTTCAATCCCTGGCCATTGTGAAGCCAAGAGCAGGATCAAACCCACCAACACATGGTGGTGCAAACCTGCCCTAAAACAAGCAAAACTGGAGCTGGAAACAGGAGCTGAGGTGCAGGACTTCAGGGAGTTATTGCCACTGGAATGGGAGAGGCAGAAATCTCTGCTCAACTTAAACCCAAGTGGAAGATTACAGGGGTCACATTGGATATATTATTCCAGTTGGTATTTTGAGAACTGAAAGTCTTCAGAAGAGCAAAATATACCTACAAAAATCAATCACAGCCACAAATCCAAGCATTTGAACTTATAACCAGTTCTTTTTTTCTTTTTTTTTTTTTTTTTGTGTTCCTAAATCAAGCAAGGAGAAATAAAATCTTTCAAGGTTTTCACAGAAAATGTTATTATGGGTTACAAAAAAAAAAAAATACAGAGCAAGTTTTGTGGCTAGAATTGAACTTTTTGAGCATAGGCTGAGGCAAAGGGTGGGAGCAACCTTTCAGTTTTCAGGATTTTACTCAGCTGGTCACTTCACAGAGCTGGTGCAGGGGAACATGAACCACAGAATGGTTTCAAGGACTTTCCTTAGCACAGAGTGGAAAACAGTCCTATTAAAGTAGGATCTCCCAGTATGGTGGACGTGCACATCAGTGGTGTCCCCTCTCCAAACATTTGCTCCTGTATCTATACACATCCTACTCACTATCTGAATACTTGGCCACCACCTCCCAGGGGAGAGGGCAGTGCCACATTCTGGAAGAGTCACAGGAGAGGGTGGCCAAGGTCCAGAAAGCACCAGTGCCATGGGACACTCCCTCCCTTGGCCAGCAATCCCAGGAGACCCGTGGGATTGCACAGGGAGATGCTCATCTGTCACGATAAATACAAACCTCTGGTGAGGCTCCTTCCCTTCTCCACTGAGAGTCTCCTTCCCTGCTGATGGCAATAAACCCAACAAGGAAATCTGTTCCATATTTCAAAATATATTCACCTCTGTCAGGTTTTCTCCTCAGCGAGAAAAGACAATATCCTGGGGTTTGTTCCAACACCTTGAGAGAGAAGTGATTCAACTCCCTACATTTTCATGCTAATAGACTTTCATTGTTTCTAAAATGTTAATCTATTTAAAAGGTCATTTTTATTTTAAAAAAAATTCTCCACGAAAGGTTTCAGAGTACCTCTGACACTGGATTACATCATGTTTCCTCTGACATCTGAGTCACAAAATGCTCAGAGCAGGATTTCCAAGGCTTCCCTTTATTTTCTGTTCCCATGAATTTCACTCCCACTGTGATCAATAGGATTATTGCCACAGGCCTCAACGGGAGAAGGGCTGGAAAATGCTGAACACGTTGGAAGGCCCCAACCTCAAAGTCAATATTTTCCAGTCAAGAAAACACCACTTTGTTTATCAATGAGTAATGTCAAGCAAGAGGCCCATTATGAACAAAGCAGGCTGGTAAATGAGCCCAAAAGAAAAAGAAAAAAAAAAAAAAGAAATGACACTGTAATGTAACATGTTCCCTACAGCCCAGGGAAACTTCCATGGCAGTTCAGGGTGATGAATTTGAGCTGGTTTAAGGTGCCTGTTCAGTGAACCAAGAATTACAGCAGTATCACTGAGTATCTCCAGGAGAAGGATGAAAGGGATGCCGTAAGGCTGTCGCAGTATCCTGCTTATACTCCAAAGCAAGATCTGCCCATGGCTTTCCTGTTAGATGTTTCCCAAGGAACTATTAAACACCTTCACTTGTTCCATGCTTCTTCCAAACTCCTCCAGAGCTTTGTTACCTGCATGGCTGGACACTCCTCTCCTGAAAGCCACTGGTTACAGCCCCTCCTGTAACACAAACCTGCGGTGACACAACCCAGAAGTCCTCCTGATCCTCCTTCCAACAGCTTCTGCACTCAGGAAGTCTGTTCCTCCTGTCTCCTCTCAGTTTTCTCACTCTAATTTAAAACACCAGAATTTCTTGTCTTTTATAGATCACATTTTCCCAGGTCTGTAAGTGTTCGCCTGCAGACTCTTCTCATGGATCAGCCTTTCCTGAATCCTTGAATCAACCCTTTGCCCAAAAAAACACTCCAATGTTCAAAGCCAACAAACACCAGCATTTATCCTGATTTTTCAGGGTTCAGCCCAGTCCTCCAGCTCAAAGCTCAGCACAATCCCTCTCCCAGTAACCTCACTGTTGCCTTCCTTCAGTTTTGGTTTCAACAAGGACATCTGCTCCCTGACCTGTTCCAAGGGAAGGGTCTGTCTAGAGCAGCACCCACAGCTTCACAATTTCATCTTAAATAGCAAGGACATTTCTGATGCAATTTGGACACAACTCCATAAAACTTTTGGTCAGCACAAAACCAGCCAGGCCTGGCAGCACGTGCTGGCAGCAGGATCAGTGCTCCTGGAGCTTAAAGCCCAGTGCTGTATGTGCTTTACTTAAGTGGAAGATTCTTTCAGAGCAGCATTAAGGCTTAGGACTTATAACTGAAGAGCTCTAATCCTTCCCAGGAGAGGCCAACGGTGCATGTAAGAGTATTAAGCTTGGTATACATTAAATCCTAAACATTTCCAAGTTGCAAGCAGGAATAGATCACAATCAGAGCCTGCAATTCAAAGATGTTCCCTCGAATGAGCTCAGACCCAGGCTCTGATTTCGGCAGAACTCTTCTCCACATGTGGGGAGCTCCAGATCTGGACAGAAGATATTTAAAAAGCAGTCTCAGTCCTTATCTTTAGCCCATCTGAAGATCAAAGAGAATTGGAAACAAAAGCCATTCAAGGTACTGAAGTGCTACATTTGTAATTACTTTCTCCTATTATTCCAAATATTTGGGATTTTTTTCTGGGGGGAAAGGCAGGCAATTTTAGCAGCTAGTTAATAAGTGAGGATGGAAACATATTTTAACACATTTTATTACTAATTTTCCTCCCTCTTTTCCCACTTTTTGCTAAATAAAACCACTGAACAGATCCGTGAAATTACAGGAGATACAAATCCTTTATCCACAGTCTGCAGTTGTTGACATACAAGACCCTTAATATGTAAATAAATTGGGCTGAGCGTTTTTTTCTTGCCAAAGCAGCATTGCTCAGCAGATAAACAGCAACAATGCAGGCCCTGTGATGGCCCAAATAATTAGTTCCTGAAACCAGAAATCTTCTTGAAGCACCTCTTCTGCAGGGGAACACGAGGGAAGGGGCTGCTCTTCAGCTGTAGGTGAGACAATGATATGGCTGAGAATGAAATTCAACTTCAAATCATCTGCCATTTTGAAAATTATGTCCCTTGATCATGAATTAGTGTCAAGGCAGATGATGAGGGATGAAGTGAGGAATGAATGAGCGAAAGAGAGCAGAGAGGGAGAGGCAGGAGGAGAGAGAAACACAGAGACTCTCCAGAGGCTTATGAGAATCGTGCCAGTGAAGAGGCTGTGCACACAAACCATCTCCTTCTCAAAGTCTGTGTTTTGCCAAAAAAATAAAAAGCCCCTGATCCCTAGAAATGTTCCTGTCTGCTGGCTCCTGGAGATAAGGAAGCGATATTTCACAGTCTGACACTAATCATATTTGGGCACACTAAGTAAGGACGGTCCAGGGGCTTTCTTTGCAGAATGCATATTCCAAGTTCAAAGCAAAAGCTCGTTACTGTGCCTAAAAAATCCTCTTAACTCAGAAGCACGAGACAAAAAGGGAAGAGAAAAAAGAAAGTGAGGGAGGTGCTTGGAGGGGGGGAGGAGAAGTGTCATTATCTCTGTATTGTTGTCCCTGCCCAGCCCTGTCAGTGACGTCTGCAGCAACATTTTATGATGGGGGGGACGCTCCCCTCTTTTCCCCCATCCACGAAAATGGAACAGAAGGCTTACTAATACAATATTCCACGGCTGTGATTTACACATCCCAGATTTCACTCCATCTAAAAGGCACAACAGCCTCTGTGGAGTCATCTCCTGGGGTGAAATCTGTGGAATTATCCCCCTTGGAGACCCGGCCGGCTCTGTTTGTTCCTACAGCAGGAAATTGCTCACCTGGCTCTGCTGCTCCCTCCGAGCAGAGGTCACTGTCTGCCTCCCTGGCCTTGGCTCCTCATTCCCACTCTGCTGCCCACGGCAAAAGGGGGAAAAAAACCCTAAACCCTTCACTAAAGCTTGAAACAGGTGGTTCCTTTCCAGGGACCTGGAGGCCAAAGCACAGCTGGGATGGAGAGCCAGAGGAAAACATGCCCTGATCAACCAACCCTCAGCCTCCTCCCCAGGCTGCTTCACTCCACTCCGGCTGTGGCTCACAGGGGATGAAGCCACCAAAAAGAAAACCCCTCTGAGACCTGCAGGCAGCAGAGGAGGCTTTATCTGCCACAGCCCTCTGTAAAATAACAATCCTCACCAAACTCATCTCAGCGAGACCCCACCTGCAGGGCCCAGCAATGGATGAGCCAGGGCAGACCAAAAAGATAAAGTTTCAGGAAATATTAGAGTGAAAAAAGAGTGAATCAGCTTGGAGAAGAGTCAAGGAAGGTCACTGTGTTGAATCTCAGCATTACCCAGAATGAATGTTTCAACTCCCTTTTTGCCAAATTATATTTTTAGCTGGAGACTAACCTACTTTTAATGAAGAGGATGAAATAACCCACATATGAACTTCGATTTGTTCTACCAGTGACAATCCCCCCATATTTAATTTTTTATTCTGCCATGCAAGCCAAAATAAAACCCAGACTAACAGCATGAGGTGGAGCTATCACAAGACAGGGGCTTGCCAGACATCTTTCTCATCCCTCCCAAACTCTTCTGAACATCTCAGATGAAGTCCTGCACTGATCCAACTGTGGGAGAACTCTGCTCAACCTCTTTGTTTCACCGAGATTAAAGAGCTACAATTGACCATTTGAGGAGCAGCATCCTTGGTCTGGGATTCTCAAGCAGAGGATTGTTAAAGAGCAGAAAACTGATTAGGATTGAAGCCCAGCTAAAAATCCCACTCATCCCTGAGGAATAATGTAGGGAAACAGTGAGAGGTGGAGGTGGTGTGGTTTTTTTTTTTTAATTTCAATTACTGTTTTGGAAGAATTCACATGACACCACCCATGGCAGTGTCTGGATACAAGAATCACTTTGCTTTTACATGATAAACCTACAGGGGCTTCATCTGAACCTCCACTAAGAGCTGGCTCTGCTCACCAGGGCAGACTTGTACTGCTCCTAAATGAGAACTAACTTGGACACAGGCAGCCATACATCAGGATTTAACATATTCCCTGGTCACATCTAGGCTAATCCAGCAACACAACATCCTCCCTGGAGCCCACACTGCTCATTCTCATAAATCTGGGTGTGTAGTAAAGCACTCTGAAAGGTACAACTTAAAATTTTTTCCCAATGGGAGCAGCCTCCCCCCCACCCCAGGCTTATTACATTGTACAGTGGCCACTCCCATGCTGCTCACTCTCATTCCAAAGATCAGCATTTCTCACATCAGCTCTCCCCATTTCCAAAGATCTCAAGGACTGGACATTTTCAGGTTAAGGGTGAATTTGGGTTTTTATTTTGCCTTATGCCTTTTACAATGTCAAAATAAAATCACTCCCTAGAATCCTATTCCTCTGTAGAAGACTGACTGCTGACCAGAAGTTATAGTGACAACAGGACCATTGCTAGACCCAGTGAGGAATTCTGGGGGGTCACAGTTACAGAAGACAACACCAGTTTCACATGGCCACAACACCATCACAAATGGCCCCTTGGTCTAATCCCAGAGGGAAAAGATCAGTCCTATTTCCTTCTGTTTAAATTCTTACAACCTGAGATTCACTTCCTAGCCAGGTAAGGTTGGACACAGCCACTCCTGAATCCTGGACCTGGCCCTGGGCCATTCCCTGCTCCTTGTGAGCTCTGAGCACCTTCCCAGCTCCTTTACAATTCTGCTCATCAACTAGAAAATCAGTTTGGCTGGAACCCAGCCTTCCAGCTTCACGGAATGCAAGGAATGAGATTAAAAGGGATTATGTGCTTCTTGCAAGCAGTGAGGTTTGATAGCTCAGACAGGCATCGCCTTTACATGTCCTCCACTCTGTTTGAACAGTTATTACCCCCCAGCTCTTTGAGTGTGAGGGTTTTTAGGGATGAGCCATATGCCATGCAATTAGGATTCCATTTCTGCTTATTGTTCACCCAATTTGGAATGGTCTTTTAGATGTTTGCAGGTTGCTGACATTTTTCTGCGTCTTCCAGGCAACACTGCATGTTTAGTAGTCAACATCCCGAGGGGAAAGGAAAGCCTTTGGATTTGTGCAGAATGAATAAAAACTTCCCTGCAATCTGAGCAGGGAATTTTTAGAATTAGGTTATCCATTACTGTAACACAGTTCCAGGCAAAGGCCATCCACGAGGCCCAGATGCTCTTCAAAATGGGACACAGGCTTTTTGTTCAGACTCTCCAGTCATTTCATGTTGAGTGTTCATCTGCCATGCAACAGGATCCGTGTGGATAATAATTATAACCAGTCGTACCACATAAAATGTGTGTGTTTTATGAAATGTCAGAGGAACAGGTCTTTCTCAGGAGGCTGTTCCAGTGACTCTTACTTGAGCAGAAACTTGAGGCACCCACAGCCAGCATCCCCTGACATAACACCAAGCTGTCTCCACGACTGATTGCTCCACACCAGTGCAAAACTCATGGGTGTACATACAAATACACAAGCCTTGAGTGGACCTGATCCCAGCACTTCTTAACTGATCTTCACCCTGATCTAGAGGTTTAGCTGGAATGGAGGCCTCTCCTCTCCAGCATTGTCCCATCTTAGTGCTGGAAATTTTTCACGAGGCCACGATGTATGTTCTGGGATCCAGAAATAGAAATGTTACTTTTAAAAGCAATATTTACAGTGGCAGAACCAGAGACCCCAGAAGCCTCGGCCTCTCCAAACACTGCAGAATATCTGTGCATCAAAGGCACCCAAATCCCACCTTCTCATGCTATCCCCACCACAGAGAGGCATCAAATGCAGCCAGAGCTTCCTTTTCTCCCCTTCAGCAGAGGAATGCTGGAAAGGTACAACCCTTGCAATGGATGGATTGACACAATCAGAAGTAATTTAATTCATGTTTAATCTGCAGCTAATGACTGCAGGTTCCCTCCAACTCTGGGTCCCCTTCCAATTTTTCACTGGTAAATTGCTACAGTTTGCAGTTGAAGCTCTTCACAGTAGATTAGTTAACATTATGTTTTTATTAAAGCCGAAGTTAATATCCTTATTCTCCAAAGGAGACCGCTGGGGTTGTTGGAATTATTTTATCCCCTTCAGTTTTTTACTGAGAGCCTTCTCTGCTGAGTTAGAAACACAGAGCCTGCAGACCCCCAGCTGAAAGCTTAAGGGAGCCCCAAACAGTTACCTCTTAAATGATTATTTACATTGGAATATAAAAATCACTCTGCTGGATCAGAGCAGGGGCCTGTCTAACCAGTATCCTGTCTCTGATGGTGGCCAGCTGCTCTAGAGAAGGGCTGGTCATAAGTTTCCTGTCAAAGCTTTACTGATACGTTTTTTTTCAATACATAACATCTTTCACCAAAAAAAAAAAAAAAAAAGGCAGCTTACTGCCTACAGAAATTGTTGATTTCACAATGAAAAAACCACAGCTCTCTAACCTGAATGATTCTGTGATTTAGACATAAAGTTTTCCATTTCCTGATCAAAGAGAATTGCTTTCTAGCGCAGAGTCAGAATTTTCTGAGAAAAAGAGGTTACATGAAATTATGTTCCCATTCACCAGTATTTTCCATTAAAATACAGTTTTTAAAATAATCCAGAGTTTTCTTTATAAAACTACCTTCAGCTCTGACCTGAAGAAATCCTCAAGAACTGTCAGCTAGAAAGTTATGGTGGTAGAAGTTCCTCCATGGAAGTTTCTCCTAAAAGTTTCTCCACAAAGCCAGTGGCTGCAAGGCACCAAAGAATGATGTTTTCTGTGTATTGACCTTTTCTAAACTGACTGAAAGATGTCACAGGACCCAGTGGAGTGCAGCTGGCCAAGGAACAGAAGGTGGGGAGCTGAGGAGGGGGAACACCTTTGCCAGAGGCCATCCCTGGACAAGCAGTTTTGAATGGAATAACAAGGGCTCTGAGCTCTCACAGGCACCCCCAGGTGCCCAATCACAGAATCAGTAGGGTTGGAAAAGTCCTCCAAGGTCATCGAGTCCAACCTCTGACTGATCACCACCTTGTCAACTAGACCAGAACATTCCTAACTCCTCAGTTACAAAAGCAGGCAGGTCTCACACCCACCTGCAAAACAAAATATCTGAAAGAATGGTGGAGAGAAACAACATATTAAAAAACATTTGAGAAAGGCTTTCAGTGGCAGCCATGTGGCACCTGAGAAAAGGCCCTGCTTGCTGCAGAAGGTACATGGAATGGAATATGAGCAGGATCAAAACAGAGAGTGAGGGGAAAGGAGCAGACTTTCCTCGGGGAAAATGCTGCAGGGTTGTGACAGGAAGCGAAATGCAGCTCTGGCTGGAATCACAGGATGGTTTGGGTTGGAAGGGGCCTTAAAGATCGTCTTGTTCCACCCCTGCCATGGGCAGGGACACCTTCCAGTAGAGCAGGTTGCTCAGGGTCCCGTCCAGCTCTGCTTCTTCCATGTTTTCAGAGCCTTCCCTCTGCTCCTTTCACACTCTCCTTCCCCATCCCTGCCCCAGAATCCGTGTTACATCCTGCTCTGTTCACCCCTGTGCCTCAGACCAGCACTGAAAACTCTCAAAAAGCGAACTCAAATCAACAAATATCTGTTTTGAAGCCATTCTGTCCATGGAGGATTTCTGTCCCATGTCAAGGTCTTCCTGCTTTCCCTTCCCCTGGTCACACACAGCTTTTGGGACACGACAATCAAACTGTGCCGAGTATCTGGTATCCTTTCCACTGATATAAATCACAAAAAGTCCTAAAGCACCATTCACACCACCCTGATGAGAGCCTCAAACCAACATGAAGAGGCCCATCCCTTGTGGATGCTCCTTCAGCTGCTGGAGCTGCTTCACCCTTGGTTAATTATTACACAGATCAGTTAATTGCCTCTCACAACTGGCTGCATGGATTTAACCCCCAGCCCACCCCTGGCAAGCAGGAGGGGTGTCAGGGCCATCTTTTTGTCCTGGGACACCACACAAGGAAATGTATTAATGAGCAGTCAGAGCCCATCCAGGAGAAGCAGCAATTCCCAACACTGCCAGGGAAAAAAAAAAAAAAAAAAAAGGATTCCCTCAGAGCAAAGAGAGCAGAGCCATTATCATCTGGGGAGATTTAGGAGACAGCTCTAAATCCCACTGGGATCATATATTCAAGTTCATCTCTTCAATCAGGAGAGATAGAAATTGCCTTTAAAAAAAAATTTAATGCTGAACTGTCAAATAAGCACGAGATGAGGCTTGAAGAAAAAGTCTAATTTCTCTGGGCTCTCTGTGAAAGGCAAAGAAGCTGCCACAGCCCACCAGGACACTTGGGAGCACATTTCCTACAGGGACAAGGGTGTGTAGGGACCAGGACTTGACAAAAGGTTGTGGAAAAATCTGTCACCAGGATGGGCTCTGACAGAAAAAAATAGCTTTTTCAACCCCTGAGCTCATTTTTACAGAACTTCTTTCGGTTTAATCAAAACAACCGGGGAGAATGGACCATTTCTACAAATTCTTAAATGTTTGTGAGGGTTTCTGCCCCTCTGGTATTGACTCTGTGAGATGCTGAAACCTGAAAAATATTTGTTCACCAATGCAAACTGCACAGAAAAGCGGAGGGCAGCAGGCTCAGGTCTCAGGTTCCTTCCCACCTCCACAATCACTGTCACCCAGAGGAGCTGTGGGTGCTCACCCCTGGAAGTGTTCAAGGCCAGGTTGGACAGGGCTTGGAGCTACCTGGGCTGGTGGAAGGTGTCCCAGGCTGCAAGAGGAACAGCAGGGCTTGGGGAGCTCTGCCAGCAGCACGTTGGGTTTGTGCCTCTGAGCCCATAGGGTGGGAATCCCAGCACAAGCCAAACCCCGGGATCTGCCTCTCTCCAACCTGACACTCCCGTGCATCGTGGGTTTTAATTAACCTTGGAACAGCAAAGGGTCTTCTTTTTTTTCTTTTTTGCCAAACACAGCCATATTTTACAGGGATGGTGACAAGCTAATTAACTTAATTCTTATGACACCTCTCCGAGATGAGGCCAGGGTTGGCTGGCTCTGCAATGCAGTGTTGGGCTAATTAAAAAATAATTACTACTTCACCAAGGACAAGAACAAGAAGTTAATTAAAAGAATGAGGTGTAGCCTTAATGAAACTCATCAGATTGTGTTCATTCTGATGTCCCACAGCCAAATCCCCCCCATTAGAATATAAATCCACCTGCCTCCTTCTTCACAAGTGTTTACAAATGGGCTCCTTCTCCCCCTCCTCCCTTTTGCCTTTCCCTGGCAGAAACAATATTTCAGGAGCACAAGAGTAAACCTGGGCTGAGATTTCACTCACCCTCAGGGGCTGGAGGAGGAGGAGGGAGTATTTGGATCTCCAAATACCATCTGGGATTATTTGCACTGCCTCAAAAGCCGTGTGCTTCATGGGGACTGGACCACTTGTTTCCACCAAAAATCCTGTGGGCAGTGTGGGAGGGATCTCTCCAGGCAGAGCACTCCACCTTCCAAACAGCATCCTCAAACCCTGGGATAGTGATCCAGAAGAGATCTCCTTGGGGAAAAGGAGTAAAATTGAGCCATGGTCCAGATCCAGACCTTGTGCTACATCACTGGACAGGCTGGAGTAGTAACCAAGAAAGAATTAGCTAAGGATGGAATCCTGCTCATGAACAATTTGCTGTTTCAGGTTGGCTTAAGCCCTTCACAAGTTCAGGTCAAACATCTCTAATGCTTCCAACAAGGGAAAAACCTGAAATTAAATTTTGAATGGTAATTCCCCTCTAAATGAGGGGCAGATGCCCCAGAGTTGAACTATGCTAAATTTTCCAGAGGCAACATCATTCTCTTAAACGTATTTTTTTAAACCAGAGTGTTTGGCCAGGAGTTAAATTAAAATGTGTTTGGCAAGAATATTTTTTTTTTTAATAGAAAAAAAATCACTGGGAGCCAGACCAAAACAGAAAGAGTTTCCCCCAATTTTGTTGCCATCTCTAACACGAAAATAAATTTTGCAAATCACAAAGCACATCCCCATTTACACACCAAGGCACTGTCCCTACATACGTGCCTTTAACACCCAGAGTGTGAGTTAAGAGTTGAACTTAATGATCCTTTTGGGTCCCTTCCAACTCAGAATATTCTGTGAAATTCTGTGAAATTTATTCCAAAAATGCCTTGTTTTAGACACAACCAGCTCATTTCCCTTCTAGCATGGAAACCACAGAGCCCACACCCCAGCACCCACCCTCAGCCAGTGGATGGTCCAAGGGATGCTCAGATTTCCCAGCATGTGCCACATCCCCTCGAGGACTAGGCAAGGCTGGGAAGTTGTGATGGTGTGAGGCACCCCAAGATTTGCCTGATGCAGCAACTGAGGTCTGATCAAGCAGCATTTTTAAGAGTTTGCTGAGCTTGGAAAATCCAAAGTTTGGCAGTGATGGGGGCGTGATGATGGCTGACCCCTGGGACAGCACAGAAGGCAGCACAAGTGTCCTCACACGTGCCACTGCCATCTGAAAGAGTATCCAAATTAAAAAATGTTATTATATCAACTATATCTATGAAAAGAAGCAGAGAAAAACCAACATTTCCTGGCCCTGTTCATTACACATCCATTAACAGCAGCAGCTTTGGCTGCACTCACAGCCCTGAGCGAGGTGCAAGTGCCTTTTCCAGGCTGGGACTCCTTTTGGCCTCTCTGCTGACAGTGCCAAGCCTGGCAGCACATGGTAAAACAAACTCCTCTTGCACAGAACTGCTCTGCTCACGTTACCTTAGAGGGTGACTGATGCTGTGGAGGAGCTGGCATTACACCCAGCTGCCTTGTGTTGCACGTGGGCAACACAAACCTGGGAGTCCTGGAAAAATGCACAAAGAAGATGTTGCAGGGTATTTCCTCCTTCACAGTGGGCATACCAGGTGTGGAGGAATTCAGGGTTTCGTGTTACCTGGTCTAAAACTTGAAAAAAATTCAGCATGGAGTTTGTCTCAGCCTGGCTTGTATCTGGGTGTGGAAGTTTAGCAGATCAACCTTCCAGTGCTGTGACTGCTGTTTGGGCAGGATGCATCTCCATCTACTGTTAATGTTTGGATCAAAGGGCTCCTAAAACAGCAACTTTCAAAGAAGGTTTCATGAAATACTTTCAACATCCCCAGGCAGTGTCCTTATTCAGCCTTGGGGGGGGTTACAGGGTAACACTGTTCAGAAAGCTTGCTGCACTTACACCTTGCATTTGTTTTTGCAGTGATTAGATCTCAACAATCCCCATTTACTGCCATATAAAGGTTATTCTTTTGAGTAGGGTTGGACTTGCCAGCTTTTAAGGAAGCTTTCTGAAGCTGGAATTGCCACCTTTTAGGGCCACCAGGGCCTTAAATGGCACCTCTCAGTCATAGGGTTAGAAATTTAAAAGGGCAAAAAGCAAACCAGTGGTGCTCTTGCCAAGGAAATCTTTCATGCCCTGTGCTTCACAGAATGTGCTGAGTTGGAAGGGACTCACAGGGATCATCCAGTCCAACTCCTGGTCCTGCACAGACACCCCAACAGCCCCACCCTGTCCCTCAGAGTGTTGTCCAAACAATTCTGCAGCTCTGGCAGCCTTGGGGCTGTGCCCACTGCCCTGGGGAGCCTGTTCAGTGCCCAACCAGCCTCTGGGGGAAGAACCTTTTTCTAATATCCAACCTTACCCTCTCCTGACATAATTCAGTGTTGTTTAGCATCTCCTGAAATTCTTCCATTGGATTTGTATCACCTTCTAAATCAAATCTGAGATTCTGAAGGCTCTCTATGTAGAACACATATAGAATGTTTCCCTCTGCCTCTAAGCCTTTCACTCTTTATTCCCTCACAGCAATTTTTGCTTATCAGTCAGCAGCTTGAATGCCTGCTGCTTTTTTGCTGCTTTTTGCACCCCTCCAGCTTTCTTTTTCTTTCTTTTTCTTTCTTTTCTTTTTGACTCCCAGCATCCTACAGTCCTGGCTGTGACAGGTTCTGCCACGAGCTCTTCATGTTGAACGAGTGTCCCGAAACTTCATACTGAATTACTGCAACTCACTGGAACATTTGTGTGAAATGCTTTAAAGCTGCATCAAAATTCTCGTGAAAGTCAACCCCTGTCGCCTGTGAAGGTGGTTCTGAGAGGGGAGAAGACAGGCAGAGAAGAATTTTCTCCCCAGTGCAAGTGGGGTTTCCCTCAGAACGTGAGATGTTTTCAGTTGTGCTACACAAATGGAGAGAAATTCTAAAGGAACTCAAAGTACAACCAACAGTCCCACCAAACAGACACCCCAGAGCACAGTCCTTAAACTTCAAGAAAATCAGGGGGCTCGAAGTTAAAATCATTATTAAAAAAAACAAAAAAAGTAGGTATTTAAATTTTCCTCTGAAACCCACAGTAACATAAGTACTTTCTTACTGATTATAAATGAAAATGTGGCTGTAACTAATTAAAGGTGGATTATACATTTGGCTTGACAGAAAGACGTAGCTTTGTGCAGAACCTTACACTTGCCAATTATGTGACACTGCCAAATTTCCTGCCCTTGCCCAGAGCCATTGTTGATTTTCTTCAGCATCCAAAAGGAGAGTTCCTTTCTCAGAGCTCCTCCTCTTTCCCATACGTTTTTACTCCTTATTCAGGTGCATTTACACGGGGTTTTTATGTGCATGGGTTTTTTTGTTCAGTCTTATAAACACAGAATACCAGAAATTGCCCAGGATTTTCTTTTTTCCCCTCTTTCTTTCTTTCCTTTTCTGGTGTGCCCTTCCACTTGTCATATTTTTCCTCTCTCTCTTTATTCCTCCTCTATCTTCCCAAATCCCTTAATTCAAATTAAAAGAAACACAGTTCAATGGGGCCCTCTCTTGGCCTAATGTAGTAACTTAGCTCTGCCAAACTCAGAATTTTTTATGAATGAATTCAACATCAGTTGCATAACTTTAATTTGTTTGGGACCAAAAGTCTTGTTTGGATTGCAAATGTTGCTGCTGTTACTGTGGTTGTTATTTAAAAAGCTGTTTGTTTGGCTTGATTTTGTGCGAGCGTCTGGAGGATGGAGATGTGTACATGGACCTACTTAAATGCAACAGATAGATGGCCACATTTCCTTTTTAAAAGGCAATAAAATTTAAAATCTGTCCTATACCATCTTTTACTGCAAGTGTTCGGTGAAGTGGAAAAACAGAGTGGTCTGAAGATGAATATATCAGCCAAACTGAAGACAGCTGAAAAGCAAAGAGAAGATTATTCATATCCCCACCTTCCTCTGGAGCTCAAGACTTTGAGTCACCTAAGGCTGATGCCAATTACTTTGTTAGTACAAGATGACCCACTTGGTGGATGAGGGAAAGGCTGTGGATTTTTTTCTGCTTAGACTTCAGTAAAGCCTTTGATACCATTTCCACAGCCTTCTCCTGGAGGAACTGGAGGCTCGTGGGGTGGATGGGTGTGCTCTTCTCTGGGTAAAAACTGCCTGCAATGCTGGGCTCAAAGAGTGGGTGAGTGGAGTTAAATCCAGTTGGCATCCAATTTTATGATTCTGTCATGTGCAAGGCCCACACAATGACAGAGGGACATGGGATGTAACTTCTCACTGAAGCCACTGAACAAGAGATGAGCAATCACACTCCTTTACACCATGAAAAGGAAATCTATTCAGATTCAACCAATGCTGTACCATCAGTGCCCAGCCTGGGCTTTCTGGACCTGCAGTAGTATTGCCCGTGATAATCCTGCTTATTTGCCCATCCAGAGCTTTCCCTGAGGGGTAAAATGCCATACTCAAGCCAGCTGATTCCTCATACAAACACTGTCTGCTTCTTACTCTTCCTTTATTCCCCTTGCTTTCCTCCCTGGAAAGAAGCACAACCATAAAAGCAGTTTTGCAGCTCCCCACACACCCACATGGTCTGTTAGATACATACCTGGAAGTGGTCAGGGCCAGGCTGGATGGGGTTCTGAGCAACCTGGGCTAGTGGAAGGTGTCCCTGTCCACAGCATGGGGATTGGAACCAGATGATTTTTAAGGTCCCTTCCAACCCAGACCCCTCCATGATTCCATGGAGCATGTGGCTCTGTGTCCATAAGCAGGCAGGTATGCATGTGCCTGCAATGGGAGGGTTTAAGTACCATCCTTGTGTCTGCTGCAAAGGAGGTCAGCTGAGCCCACCCTCTTCTGCACATGCCCCTCCAAGGAGGCTTTTTGCTAGAAAAAATCACCAATCCCTAACACTGTTCATTTTGGGCACTTGCTGATCATTTCTGTTCCTTTCAAAGGGCTTTCACTTCAGTAGCTCCAGAAACCAAGGAAGATGAAAGAAGCCTCCCAAGGTCACATTCAGGCAGTGTCCTCCAAGCTGCAGGGCTGCTGAAACCCAGTTTAGGATGCTATCAAAGAGCTCAGACCCACAGGGGTCCTAGACTTTCTGAAAGGTTTATCCTCAGATCTTGCCCCATTTCAGGCTGTTCCAATCCAGCAGATTTACTGGCTTTGGCAGATCTACCAGACTTGCATTAGCACAGGCAGAGGCAAAACCTTTTGCATCTCTCTGACGCAACTGAGCACCTGCAGTCTGAGCTGTGTGGACCAGTGGGTGGAGGATTAGGATGTGGGAAGTCTTTTCCCCACCCTAAGGATTCCCTCCTTGGTCTCACGATCCTCTGCAAATTACCTCTCTATGCCCCCAGCAAGTACCTGTGAAATGGAGCCAACAGCCCTTAATTGTTGAGATCTCCAAGAAAAAACAGCCCTAAAGCAGCACTACCAGCACGAGAGAAACACGGCTGGATGTGGAGCTGTACCCTTCTGTTGTCTTTGGTGTGAACTAAAGAACTGCTCCAGCCTACAAATTCCAGACCCCAAGTGAAGTCATGGCTTCAGCTGAGGAATAAAAAGCTCCAGTGCTCACTTCTGTACAGTTCAAGAAATTAATATTTTGTTGCACTTCAAACAGGATGATGATGCAAGGAGAAGTCAGCCAAAGCACCTTGGAAACACCCAGTGGTGATTATGTGAGGGGAAGGAAGGTTGCACAACTTTCAGACTGCTTCAGTACTGGGTGGGAAAATTCCCAATTAAACCCGAAACGCAGTACCTGTAATCACCAGGGGAGAGAAAAAATAGCCAGGAAAGCAAGCAGAGGAAATTGATTCTTGTTGCAATCGAGTGTCTTCCTTTCTCAGCTGCCCTGCTCAAACATGAATTACTTTTTTTCATTCAAGTTCACTGCAGCTTGTAAAAACCCAGACCTGCTCTGTGCTGTCCCATTTGGATTGAGGACATGTCAGGGTGTTTCTGTGGCTGGGTTTTGGTAGCAGGGGGGCTACAGGGGTGGCTTCTGTTGGAAGCTGCCAGAAGCTTCTCCTGCCCTATGGAGCCAATGCCAGCTGCTCCAGGATGGGATTCCTGCCACTGACCAAAGCTAAGCCAATTAGGAATGATAGTAACACCTCTGGGATGACATATTTAGAATAGAGAAGCATTGCACATAAGAAATTCCAGCCAGGGAAGAGTGGAGTGAGAACATGGGATAACAACACAGGCACCAAGGTCAGTGCAAGAGGAGGAGGAGGGACCCCATGGGAGCAGGAGAAGGACTCAGAGCTGTGGTTCCCTGCAGCCCATGGAGGCTCCCACGCTGGAGCAGGGGGATGCAGGAAGGAGGCTGTGACCCCATGGGAGGCCCAGGATGGAGCAGGTCCTGGCAGGGACCTGCAGCCTGTGGAGAGGGAAGCCCAGGCTGGAGTAAGTTTTTCCCAGGTAGGACTTGTGGCCCTGTGGGGGACCCATGCCAGTACAGCTCATCCATGAGGGACTGACCCCATGGGACAGCAGACTGGGAAGAGCTGCTGCCCAAGGGATGGACTCACATCAGAAACAACAACTGACTGCAACCCCCATTCCCTGTCCCCTGCACCACTGAGCAGGGGGGGGAGAAGGTGTTTTTAAGACTGTTTTAGTTCTCACTCTTTGGCTCTTATCCTATTAGTAATAAATTTAAGTACTATCCACACTTTGAGTCTGTTTTGCCCATGAAGGTAAGCAGTAAGTGACCTCTCCCAGCTCTAATCTTTACTCATGAATCCTTAGCTGTTTGTTTTTTCCTCTCTCCTCTGTCTAGTTGCCTTTGATTTACATCTCACCGACTACATGACCGAGATCCTGAAGCAGAACTCTGAGTCCACCAGCTTCCTCAAGGTCACAGCTGGAATGTTGGGTGCCTGTGCCAAGATCTACTCTGTGCATGTGGACACGGTCCATGCAGACGCCTACAAAGTCCTTGTGGGCTTGGGCAAGGACTCAGCACCTGCCAAGGGCCTGGACAGCCCAGGAGAAGAAGACAGTTCAGCTCCTGAGGCCATCAAGAAAGTTCAGCCAAAGAAAAAAAGAGTCCTTCAAAACCACTGAGCATCATCAATGTGTCACAGGCCAATTGCAGGCGTCAGGTGGATCCCCTGTTCCAGAAAGCAGCAACATCCTTTGATGAGCTCAGCACCGCTGGGATTTTCCTCACACGTCTGCACTCCCAGGACTTCCACTGTGAGCTCCAGTTTGAGCCCAGGATTGTCCCTCTCCCTTCCTCGGAGACTCTCTCGCTGCCAAACTCAGATCCCGTGAAAATGATGGATTTAAAGTCCCTGCTGGCTCAGTGTGTTGAGAAACATCCCATCTACTCTTCCCTGGCTGGTTTCCAGTTCACAGAGTGGGATGAGGAGTCCCAAGAGGAAGTCAGCGTTGCTGGATAAAATTAAGGAGAGTGAGCACGTGTTTGACCCCAGCGTGGAGGTGGAGAGTGATGGGGAGGGCTGTGCTCCCCTGCTGCCAGAGGATGACTTCTTTTTGGATTCCCCTGGGAGCAGAGCAGCAAAAAAGTTTGGGAAATTCATAGATAACATCAACTCCTTTGGAACAATCAGCCAGAACCAAAGCAAGAGGACTGATGGGGCTCTTTTTTGAGAGGGAGACATTGAGACCATGTGCCTTCACCTCTCCATGAATCCAGGGGAATATTCCAACTTCAGTCCCCACACTCTGTCCATGTGGGCTGGCCCCCAGCCCTGGAGCTTCAAACCCTCCACACATCCAATGCCAACTCTGAAAAGGAGACCAGGAAAAGGAACGTGAAGAAAGTGCTTGAGCTGAACTTTGAGGAGAATGTTGACTTTGAGGCCTATTTCCATAAGACCAAGGCATCTGTAACTCTGGCCAAATCAATCCTGGAAAGTCAGAAGGTGAGGAGCACCAGGCTCCCTGCAGACTTCAGCTATAACCCTCAGAACTTCCTCCAGCTGTTCCTCAAACCCCTTATTAAGCTCAACAGGACATCAGAGCCAGTCATCACATTGGAGAACAGAGCTGAGAAGGGTCAACCCACTACAGGGCATCAGCAAGGAAAGCCACTTCACAGAAGGCAAGGGAAGAATCAAACCTTTCATCCTAAAAGGGAGCATCAAAGCAATGCAACAGCAGAACACCAGCAACCTCCAAGCACCAGCTGGGAGATGAAGAGATTTCTATCCCATTTGATTCCATGGCAGCACTAAGGGGAAAGCTGCTGTTGCTTTGGCCAAGGTTGTTGTGTCTCTGCTCTTGCAGTGAAGAGAGAACAGCAGTGGCTCTGCTCCCAGCAGATCCACTGCCCATGAGCTGCAGTCTGTTGGGACCCAGATGGACCAGCTCCCCATTTTGTACTTCCTGGCCATCGGGTTTTAATTCTGGAAAGGGTGCAAAAATGCCTGTACTACACTGCTTCCTAATCCCAATCAACCAGTGATGCTGGTTCTTCATGCTCTGAGGAACAAGAGCTTGTGCCATTTATAACTGCACAGGCTGGGAATATTTTATCATCTACCCAGATGTGAAAACTCTCAAACCAGGACTCAGCTGCCCATTAGCTGTGCAACCACCTGGGCACCAGGCAGGGTCAGGGCACACAGAGCTTTAAGGGGTTGATCCCAAAGCTGTTGCCAAAGAGGCTGAGCCTCTGCATCCAATTTGTATCACGTTCAGACAAGTGATGGTACAAAGCTGTGTCCATATATTATACAATTACAGGAATGTGGCTTTCATTAGGTGATTAAAGCACTCCTTGTTATGACACAGCCCACACCAGCAGCAGATGTGGGGCCAGCACCACCCCACACCGTGGGTGCCCCGAAGCTTCTGCTGGGAGAGGCCAGGCAGGGGCAGCAGGAAGAGCCTGCAGCCCCCAGCCTGTTGCTGATTGGGATGAGCTTACAAGGGGGAACAGCACTCCCACAGCACCCTTCCTCCCCAGCCCTTCCAAAACCTTCTCCTCCTCATCAGCAGGAACAAACACAGAGCAGATGGTCGGGCGGGTGTTCCCAGCAAGGAGGAGAACACGATCACATGGGATGTGAGGATGGAGAGCAGCCCACCTCACACAGGCTGGGCAATCCTTCCTGTGCTTCCAGAAGAAAACCACGTGTATTACAAACACATTGCTCCTCTTCCCAGTCACCGACCAAAGTCAGGGAACAACACTCAAAAATATTTGTGGGAGGTTTTTTTAGCACTTACCCACAGGAATAAAAGATTGTGATTGAAGCTTCAATAGTAGAAATAGGACCAAGTTTTACAGCCTTAGCTCAAATGTTGATCCTTACAAGAAAACAGGGTTGGGCAAAAAGCAGCCAAAAGTGAAATATCGATTGCCTTCAAAACTGTTTTCATGTCGATCTGATGCAAGTTACACAACTTCATTTTCCCCCAGAGACTCTTATTTAATTACATATTACAAATACCAAAAATATTAAGAGGATTAAAGCCTGATTTGCAGATTACATGAGAGGTGATTGGCCATTTCAGTATTGTTTAAACAGTTCAGATACAATTGGATTTTTAGTTTAAATAGACATTACAAATGAAAGTATCTTTTGTAATCAGTAATTTTCATTCAAGTAAAAGTCCATTTTTCAACTGCCTGAAAGGTTGTTTGGTTTCTTCCCCCACACACACTTCAAAACACTAATTGGGTATTATAGATGAAGGCAAGGTTCAAAACTGAGCAGAGGCAGAGGCTGGGGTTATACAAACATGGAGACAGCCTGCGCTTCCCCAGATATCAGAGCAATGCCACAGAACTCCTGGAAAGTGCAACGGGAACCATTTGGTGTCCTTCCACCAAAAGCAGCATTAAAGGACGCACTTGGATTTACACAAATGCTGCCCTGACGTGGAGCCACAGCCATACCCCTCCATATCATTCCCAATTATTCTCACAGCCCCTCTTCCCCATTTTACATCTCCCTGGTCCATGCTGCTCCTCCACCAGCCCTCCAAATCCCCTCTCCACAGGGCTTTCTCCCCTCTCCCCACATCCCAAAGGCATCCCTGCAGCCTCCCGCTAAATGCCAAGTCTCCTCTAAAGCGAAGTTTCTAAGCAATCAGAGGAGCCAATTTACAAGTTGTCACATCCTTCAGTTGTCGTTTATGTGCCTCCCCAGCTGCTCCAGCAAACAGCCCTTGTTGGTTGTGTTTTATTTTTGTGGTGCTCATTTAGCAGCCACGTTCAGTGTCTCTCCACAAAATTACACTCATTTAATTTCCCATGTGGATCTGTTGGCTGTTTGCAGGAGTTCAAAACAGCAGCATTTCTCCATAGTTCATGAGCACTTCAGAACACATCTGCTGGGCACTGATGGGAAAGTTGCATCTGAACCACAGGCCCTTCAGTCTTGCAGAGAGTTCAGCTCATACAAAGAACTCACTTTTTGTTGAAATCTGCCCTAAGGAGAGAGACTGGAGAAAAGGAACGGGACTCACCACTGCCAAAATGCCTGACATGTGAACTGCCAGCCAAAGTTAATCCAGAATCAAGCAGAGCTCATTATATTCCTAACACAATCCCCCGATGGGTTCCCTCCATTTGGGCCACCAGGCAGCCCCAGCTCCTCACCACAGCACTGGGCCCAGATCCAGCTCAGGTTTCCAAGTCCCACTGAAATGTTTGCATGATCCTGGGCTTTGTTATTTTAGCTTAAGCTGCACAGACTGTACAGGCAGTGGTACACATCCCATTTTCAAATCCTATTCACCAGCACCTGAAACTGGCTCTTGATCAAAACACAACCCAGGCCCAGGTCTCACTTTTATATTGCCTTTCCCAGCAGACAGCCAATACTCCCCCTTTCAAAAGCCATTTAATCCTTCTCCAATTCTAAGCTTAACCCAAGATTTCTTCACTTAAAAGAATTAAATAAGTATAAAACTCGCCCTAACTGAACAAGGATGTTCCTACCCCAAAACCCTTCAGGCACCCAGCCTGAACAAACCTGGCGGTGCTATCACAGAAATTCCTTATGTTAAGACATATCTGCAGGATATACACTTAAAGAAAAGGTATTTTATTCATTTGTCCAAACAGTTATTGTCTGCAGGCCAACAAGGAAGCAGAATTTTGTAAGGATATATTAGGTGGTACTTTTATACCGTAACTGAAAAGAATAAACTCAGTACTGTTATTTCCACATGCCTGCTTTTAAACTATATATTTATTTTTTTAAAATAAGGATAAATATGTGCAGATACATAGCCCAGAAAGGGACAAAAATAGGTCAGCACACCACGGTGTGCTAAATGCCAGCCATGTCCCAGGAAAGCACATGGGATCATAAAGATCTCCTCTAATATAGACACAGAAAAGGACTGAGGCTGTGCACTGAAAGGAGAGAGAGGGGGAAGGGATAATAATTCATTTAGCCTCAATCCATCCAAGACATTTACAGACACACGCCATTTGACAAGCTCCCAGCCAGAGCTCTTAATCCAAGAGCTGACTGACCAGAAAATTCCTCCAGCTCTGATGGCCCAGCCAGACACCCAAAAGGGGCCCAGAGTACTCAGAGGGTAAGAGCTCCGTGCTCTGCAATAAACAACCCCCTCTAAAATGTGCTGAATGAGGCATCAAAGCCGAGGCACAAAACATCACTAATTGCTTGTGAAAGTCTAAGCTCCAGTGCCTGCAAACACTTAAGCACACGTATAACAGAGTCCTCCTGTTGACTCCGTGGTTGGCCTTGCCTGCCTGGGCTGGGAAGCTGCAAATGTACATGGCTGGGATGAGGGAGTGCTATTAATAATGATAATATTGAGATCTCACCTAGCCTGGGGCACACTGGAGCTGGATAATTATCCAGGAAGGTGAGTCAGGAGAAAATAACAACCTCCCTCTTTCCCGACGAGCAAATTTCAGCCTGACAAACACAGCACAGTGAAAAACAGCTGAACTAAACAAGTCCTGAATGAATTCTATATATCAGTAAAACTGCAGGCATTGTGGGCAGCTCTGGAAAAAAAAAAAATAAATTTACTGCCCAGTGGTCAAAATAAGCAAACTGAAGCCAGATACTGTGAAAACCAAGCGAGAGCAGCACTAAAGACATAAGATGCCCTCCTGTGTACACCCTGCCCTGGAATAAATACCCTGTCTGCACCATTTCAGCCAAAACAGAAAGAGAACAGGAGGATTCAGAAACAGCTCCCAGCCAACAACATGAATGATTTTAGTTCTGGTGAAATCATCACACAAAGAGATCACAAAAATCATGATCTTTCATTCAAATCCCTTCAGTTAAGAAACAGCTGAAAATCAGCACAGAGAACAATGCACAGCAAAAGTGAATGCCATACCCTATTTCCATTCTCTTATTATACAAAAATGGATCTTTTAGAGGGACTGAGGTTCTGCACATCTACAAGAGCAGCTCTGAAACCAAACTCACCAGCTATACCCCCCTGCTCACCCCAGCAGCATAGCCAGGGTTGGATCAGGGATTAGCAAATTAAACACCAGGGAAAAATGTCTTTAGAACATCCTGTCCTGAGTAGGGCAGATGGACCAGACACAAGAAGGGCATTTCCCTCTCTTGCAAAACCTTCATGAGAAAAATTGTCCCCTGTTGTGGGACCATTTTCACTGCACTAATAAATTGGGGGCAAGTCCTCAACAGCCTTGAAGCCACCAGATTTGCCCCAAATTATAGGAGACAGCTGTTGCATGAGAAATAGTCCCCTCCCTAACACAAAGCCCTCACAATAAGATGACATTTTCTGGAGGTGAGTATGTCCCTACATAGCCAAGATCTCTGAACAACAGCAGTGCCACCCTCATGGGCAGAAGAAGGTCACTGGGATTCCTCCTAACTTAATTTAGGCAATTGTGATTAGACAACATTAAGGCTTTCTCCAATCAACTCAATAACAAGCCTTAATACATCTTAAAATGGGGTGAATTGACTCCTGCAGACTCCTGTGTCTCTCTCCACAAAGGAAACCTACAGGATCAGGCAGCAATTCCTACATGGCTAAGATCAGGTGCATTGAAGTCCTTCCTAAATGATGAAAGTCAGCAAAATTAAGTGCTCTCTGCAGACATTTCTCTACTGACAACAATTTTTGGTCTGGTTCTGGCCACCACCAGCAGCAAAGTGCTTGACTCTGTGGAAATCAGATTTGACCAAGCATGGGAATTCCTGTGTACCAATAAGTTATCCTTTGATTCAGGGCATATTTCAGATTAAAGTTCCAAAGAGCTACAAGGGCAGAGGGAATTCTCCATTTCAGTCCTGAGGGTAGCACTGATTTATTATTTCTGGCACCATACAGTGCATTGTTTGGTTGAGACTGGCTGTTAAAATCCATACTTATGAAATGCAATATTCCTCTGGAAATGTCCTGTTCTGATTCTTTTTTTAGATGGTATTTTTATTCAGAGGAAGGGACAGGAATGGTGGAATGAGCCTAGTAATGATGTTCTAAACCATTTCAGCTGGTAAAGTCAGGTAGACTAATATTTTATTTCCACTTGGCCTCTTATTGCTTTAACCAAAACCGAGATGAGACCCTTGTGAGAATTCTGGTGGAATAATTGAGGAGAGATGGCTGTACCTCTTCCCAATAAAATAAAGGTAAAAATTCCAAAGGACTGGAGGATGGCTCAGTCCTCCTTGTGTTCTCACAGCTCGAGACAATTTGACCTGTGTGTGAGTGAGCCAGGCAAGGGTTCACAACCACTCCAGTGATCAGATCAGTCCAGAGCCATCTCTCTGCTGGCTCAGGAGAGACCTTGGCAGGTTACACAGGTATAGTGCCACCAAAAAGTAATGCAGATGTTGACAGGCAGCAGAATAGTGTAAAAGCAGAGTTTTCCCAAGCTCTGTGCCATACCTCCATCCTGGCTGATCACCTGCAAATCACACTCATTGCCAAGTTATTAATAACTCCCTGATTTAATTCACAGAGGCCACATCTTCAGCTCCTGCTAATTGGTGTCACTTTACCACAGTTCAGAGGGGATCAAGCTTGCCATGGGTGAGATCCAACCTGCTGCTTGCCAACAGCAACCACTGTCTGGCAAATCGAGGCAGGACTTTGCAGTATGGGTAAAAGGCAGTTTTTAGGACCTCTCTTCCCTGCCTTGGGAGGATTTTACCCTTAGTTTCCACAGAAGGACCAGAGGCCTCCACCCTCTCATTGTAATGGAGCAGTCACAGGGGGAAAGGAGCTATGGGTAATACCTGGAAGTGTCCAAGGCCAGGTTGGAAGAGGCTTGGAGCAACCTGAGCTACTGGAAGGTGTCCCTGCCCGTGGCAGGGGGTGGAACAAGATGAGCTCTGATATCCCTTCAACCCAAACCGTTCTGGGATCCTATGACAAGCAGAGAACAGTGATAGTTTGCTCTAAGCCTGAGCTTGCTTTTTGTTTACCCACTGTCACAGCCTCTCCCGAAGTATTTTCAGAAAACAGAGATTTGCATATCCTGCAAACAGCACTAAGATCAGGTCCCCGTGCCCTGGGCTGTGGGAATCTCAGGAGCCATGGCACTGCCACCAAACCTTATCCCACACAAACATGAGCCTCTCCTGACACCTGGTGCCCAGAGTGCTGCTTGGAGCTTGGGACAGGCAGCTCCAGCCCCTCCCCACGCCAGGCTGGGACAGTCCCTCACCCGGCACCCTGGCAGCCACCAGCACCCATCACACAGGCAATCCACTGAATGTGCTGTCCCAGGGTCACAGGGTCAACCTAAATGCATGCTTCAGGCTGCTCAAAACACCATTCCTGCAGAACCTGGTTAAAAAGGGCCACTCCACAAATTGGAACTTCGCTTTTGATTTTTGCAGGGTCCAGGAATGCACCTTTTCCTCATCACCCTTGCAGGATTTTCTGGGTGTGAATACTTAATGGAAACGTTCCTGGAAGCACATTACCATGAAAAAGTGTGATCCCAGCAACATTTGCATGAGACAATAGTCTGCAGCTTTGCAACATCCCAATCCAGATGTTTCTGGTGAGAAGGAAATAGATGACCTGAGAATTAAAGCCAGGCCCCTTGGCTCCCCTCCAGATGCTCTACCAGCTGCTCACACCAAGTCCCCTCTGGTCAATTACTTTACTTGATGCTTCTAATCAACAATATTATATATGTGATGCTATAAACTTTTGTATTTAATATTAGCTCATAACTCAGCATCCAGAACCAGATGTTTTTGGTGAGAAAGAAATGGATGACTTATCAGAAGACTGAAGCCAGGCCCCCTGGCTCCCTGCCAGACAGTCTACCAGCTGAGCTGCAAAGCTCACCAGTTCCCTCCTGCTCCCCCCACCCCTGCAGCCTTTCATGAAAGGAAAAGGATCTCACATCTCCCAGTGCGAGGGGCAGCAATACGTGAAAGATGCTTTTATAAACACTTTTAAAGCAGCTCAAGGCAAGGTCTCTTTGAGTCAGGAGAACCCCCTTTTTCCCGGAGGAGGGCTTTGGAGACAAGCTGCTTTCTTCCCTAATAGGAGCCCTGGCTGAGGGCTCACGTACAACTGCAGGCAGAGGCAGCATAATAGATGGCTGATTTAAATCTGAACTTCTCCAGCTTCCCCGTGCCCTGCTGAGGATGGTTATGAGGCACTCACTGCAAGGCTGCCCTCAGGACAGCTCTCTGGGTCAGAGGATGCTGCAGAATGTGAATGTTAAAGGACTGAGAACAGGTTCCTGCAGGGCTGAAGGGTGGAACACAGTCATTTCTGGTTTATGGAAATTTTATGTGTTCCAACCAAGCAGAGCAGTTAAACAAGTGCTTTGCTTCCAACCTGTTTAGGTGCATTGAGTGCAGTGCAACTGCTCCTGTGTTTGAATTTAAGCACGTCCTTTAAGTGCTACCCCTACACTTGGGGAACCCAGAGCAGCACAGCCCTATTCTGCTGTTGCTTAACTACTCAGGATCCTAATCACAGCATCAAACATTTATTTAATAAAGGATAGTGCATCAGTTTTATAAGTGTGTACTCACAGGGTTTTGCTCTTAAATTATAGCTATATAAGACATGATGAAAAGCAACTTCCATGAAACCCCAAAGCCCACAGCCTTAAGAGCTTTGTTTAGGATTAGAGAAAACATCCACTACAGAGCTCATAGAGATCTACAAATATTTGCCCACAATTGTCAGGAACAACTGTGAAAATATTATTGCAACTGAAATGAATCTGAAAGCAAAACCAGCACACTATGAAAATCTATTAGAGAATGTTTTCCAAAGAGGCAATTCCAGCTTCCAAAACCAATGAAGACAGATTGTCTTCTCCAAGGAAAAAGTACTTTTTAAGAAATGAAAATATGGCTGCAAACATGCAGAGACTTGGCAGTGGTGTTCAAAGAATTCAATTCTCATGTTAGTTCATTTGATTAGATTTTAAGACCGAGGTCTTGCCTTAAGTTAACCTAATTATAACAATGTTGTGGGTTTGCAAGCTTCAGTAAGAGTCAGTATTCACTTGCTAGGGCATCTCACCCTACCAGAAAATGAAATTAGGCAAAAGCTTGTATAGATCCTACAACTGCTGGAAAAACAAACCTCATTGTCAGTGAAAGAGATTTCTAAATTTGGCTCTGTTCTACTCTGAAGACTCAGCATTATCTTGCCAGCATTTCCACTATAATCACAGGAGCTGAAATCAAAGCTCAAATAAAACATTCTGAGTAAACAGCAGTGGCATAAAAAAACTTTCCATTCAAGGACTGATACCTGAAATTGCATTGAGTCATCTTTTACCAAAAATTTCGCATGTCTCTGGTCAAATTACTTTCCCAGACAGCTTCAAGCTGTTTGGGAAGATATATTGTACCAGGGCTGTTTAGCATGAAGAGAAGACATAGAGTGTCTTCATGGCGAGAAGTGACAGAGGAAAGGAGAAAAGAAACAAAATTTTTTTAAAAAAAAACAACCAACCCAAAAAACAAACAAAGAGGTTGAGAGAGCTTAAAGGGCCAGGAGGGTAGAGACAGACACAGGGGCAGGACCAGAGGGAGAAGTCCAGGTGGGCCAAATGTCTGGAATCAACACACTCAGTCAGCAACTGGGGTTGATCAGACCATAGCACGTGCTCACAGTTGTAGAGCATCCCCAACATTTCCTTCTCAATAACTGGTACAAACCATGCTGGACTCCCAAGTGAGAGATCCCAAGAGCTGCAGAAGCTGAGCAGAGACAGGGGCACACAGTGGCTCCTGAGCTGCTGTGCATTTGGCAGGACTGGGTCCACACAAAAGCTCTGTCCAAACATCTGAACTAAAACCCTGTGACAAGAAAACCATTATATATTTACAAATACCAGTGCCTGCTGCACTGCTGGGGGGTAAGAGCACCAACTACAGCACCGTGGGCAGAGGAAGGCACATGGCATAGCAAATGATGAGCCATGAGATGCAGCCTGAGGGCACAGAGCTCCAGGACCAGACACAGCACAAGGCAGGTGTGGCCTCTGAAAACACGACTCCCTCAGGGAGTCTTCTGCAGAGGAAGCAACATTTCAAAGCTCCCAGTGTCTCAGTTCTCCTCACACCTTCACCTGTGTTAGTTACCCAGCACATCTCACTGGCACAGGGTGAGTTTTCAGTCAGCCTTCAACTCAGCACTGCGGTGTCTTGCACCTCTGAATCCTCAATGCAGCTGTTTCAAAGTACAGGTGTGAGTGATTCTGACAGACTCAATCAGTTCTAAGCAATAGCAAAAGTTACAACACCATTCCAGCATTCCCAGCCTTTGCCTTTAACAGATTAGTAAACACAGATACATATATATATATATATGTTTAAAAGTAGAATTACCTCAGTGGCACATCACAGAATCTGTCCATCCTGGTTAAATAACTACTGCACAGGAGAGACTTAAAACACTTGGCCCTCATCTGGGGATCTGAGTGCTGCAATATCCATCAGCTGGGGGAACTGGGACACACAGAACTACAAGAATCCCTTTGGGGGCCCTGGAACACCCAAGGGTATCTACACGAGGAGCAACCAATCTGGTGGACTGTAAATGCTGTTTTTCACTGGGTGCTCCTGCCAGTTTTGGCTCTCATTTAGCTGGCACAGCAACACCATCCTCTGGCATTATTTTCCCTCTTCAAGCCCCATGCCAAAAGGCCAAGGGTGAGAACCTGCATCCTGTGACAGCCCACAGACATACAAACCAACATGACCAGGTACCATCCAGACTGTGCTGCTGACTTCCAAGTCCAGAAAAAAATTCCAAGACCAAATGGCAAGAAACACTGCTCTTTCTTAAAATCAAACTTCAAGGTGTGTGGAGGAAGGGCTAATGAAGTGCAAACCAGAAACAAGCACAGTAATCAAGAAGTTGGGAGAGGAAAGTGTTTCCTATTTCCTCGTTGGGTGACTGAGTTTCCAACAGCAGCTCAGGCTGCCTTTAATTAACCATGATTGCACTGAGTCATAATTCACAAGTTGCCAGTACCACCATTAATTCAGAGAAAATTGAAACTGTCCCCTCAACCTTTTCCCAAGCTTACACTGACTCCAGGGCTTCAGAGAGTAAATTCCAGGTCTTGAACCAGATCTCACAGCAAAATGAGAATGTCTGGTTGTAAAAACTGAATGTTTCCAAGGGTTTGGGGTTTTTGCATAATTAACTGATACACAACATTTTAGAGCACTGAAACACGCTCTGAAACACTTCCCTTACAGCTTCCTCTCCTCCTCCCAGTCTGTTGTCTGTGGATCCAACACAGACCAAATGATCAAATCTGCTTGTTGCTCCATATATTTCTTTTAATCATAAACAGGACGCTGTCCAGGAAAGAGCAGCTGGAATCACAGCTGCAAAGCTCTCACTAATGTGACACCACATAATCACACTTGATAGCAGAAGAGTTCTCTGGAGGAGGAAATCACTTCAGGAGATGGACTGTAATTGAGCAGGACTCCACCAGCCTTCTGGCACCTGAGGGTTTCTGTGCTCAGAGAGCTTTTGTCAACAACATGCAAAACCTTCTACCCTTCTAACAAGTGCAGGGAATTGACAGATATTTTCACCCAAAAAAAAGAATAAATTAAACAAAATGCATACAGGTATAACGCTGAAAGGCAAACAGTAAGTCCTGAAAGAATAAATTTGCTGCACAGACTCCAGAGCAGATTTACCCCTTTCCACCAGCACCCAAGCTGGCCCATTCTTAGGTTTGTGTGTCAACCACTTACACACAAAACTGAGACAGTTTCTTTCATCCAAACCTGTGCCCAAACCTTACAGCCTATGCTGACAGAATTCCCAGGTCCTCAAGGAAAACACGGGATCTGCACAGAGCTTATTTACCCCATACTGACACAGGCTTTAGATTTACTTGCAACCAGCCCCCCTGGGCAGACAAAACCACCAAGAAAAGATCTGGTTTGCTCTTTCAGGAAGGGAGAAAAGGAGGACAGCAGTACCTGGGTCTCAGAACAGCTTTGCAGTTCTTACCAGCATTTAGCTGGAACTTCAGCTTTGAAAAAGCCATGGACAGAGTTATTGTGGTCAAACAGAGAGCTTCTTCCAGCCCTGCAGGCTCCCAACTCTCCCCACCGTTTTAGAAGAGGGGGAGGATCCCATCCCACCCCTTCCTTTAAATCCTGCAGAGCCCTGTGTGGGTCAAGCAGCTCCTTAACCCCTTCTGGGTCAACAGCCCTACCAGCTCTGCTAGAGATGCTCCCAAGAGGCAAGGAAAGGCAGTTCCTCCTTTCCTGCACTCTTTAGGGCATGGTCCTGGCTGGAAAAGCCCAAATTCTGGGGTGCTGGGTGCTGCAAGTTGTGGGGGCTGAGCTGCATCATCCCCAAAGCAAAGGCTGCCTGTGGTTGTGGGTGATCCTGCCTTAATGTGGGAGGGGGAGGATTTTAAGGAGTGGATGTCTGAGGAGCCCTCCCACCCTAACAGTTCTAACAGGACCCTTAAAAATGTATAAAACTGCAAAATGTGGAGCCAAGGACACAGCAAGTGCCCAGGCAGGCACATGGAGTTTACAGCGTTCCATAGATACGGAGAGGAATTCCTGGAGCAGCTGAACATCAGTCTGTGTGTGACACCCCCCATCCTGGGGACATAACAAGTGGTACCTGTTGGGTGTAACAGAGCCACTGTGTCCCTGAAAATGACGTGGACAACATCAGGGCCCTTTGGAGAAGGGAGATCCAGGGGTGCCTGTAGAGGGGAGGCAAACAGGAAATGCACACGTTTTGTGGTGGCAGGATAAGATTTATCCCTCCATATCTGGCTCTTTCAAGTGATTTTAAGGTGCCTGAATAGGATGCCCATAAGACAGGCTGTCTGAAGAAGGCTTGCTGTTCCCTCCCTGAGATGAGAAGTTCCCTCCCTGGGATGATTCCAGGCTGCAGAAAGAACACCTGGAATTCTACTGGGGCACTGGTAGGACCAGGAATCAGCTCTTTCACCTAATCCACAGTCACAGCCACACTGCAGCTTAATACCTGACAGCCAGAGCAGAAACCAGAGGATTAATTACGACAAGATGAGAGGGATATGCTCCAGCTCACTGTTCCCCAAATCAAAAGAGCAAACACTGCTGAGATTTCCTGGCTTTGCTTATCAGGAGAACAAGGGAAAACAAGGTAAAAGTTTGTTTATGTGGGAATAAAACCCTCCTCTATGGGGCATGTAAACAGTGGGGTGGCAGGGAGGAGATGAGGGAAGATGTGCAGTGCAAGCCCCAAAGGACTTGCAAAGTCCTTTGCAAAGGTGTTGTCCCAAAGGACTGACCAGTTCCTGAGAGCCTGTGGCCTCTTTTTCTCCTTGCCCAGTGTCTGTGCAGAGTTAGGACATTATTTTCAAGTTGTTTCACAATCCAACAACCTCTCTCAGCAAAGGTTTCTGTACAGCAAGGTGAAGTGTCTGCAGGCAATGAGATAAGATGCCTGTGAGATGGTTTCTTTTCCACTGTTGCTTCTTTCAACCTGAGCTGAGAACCTGAACTGCAGCTTAGAGCAAAGCAGGAGTGGGTGGAGGAGCAGAAGGAAGGACACTGAAGGTTAACACATCTTTCTCCATGATCCTTGACCTCAGCACGCTGCCCAAAGTTACCTCTGGCTGCAAACTTCAGCTGGTGGACACAGAAAACATTCACAGCAGGGCCAAAGGGAGAAGCTGAGCAGGCAGAGCTGCAGGCAGAGCTGTGCTCACCTCGTGTCACTGCCAGCCTGTGTGTCGCTGAGACAGCTCCCTGTGCTCTGCCACCGCCTCTTTTCTTAACTAGTTTAAAAGCACATTTATTTCTTGCAAGCCTCTGAACATCAGATGGAACTAATTAAAACTGGGAGGGCTCAGGGGAGCTGGGGGGAAGAGGGAGACGTGCAATTTGGTTTCCACTTCAAAGTGGTTTAGCAAACTAAAAGCACTCAAGCCCTCTAATGCAAGTGCAGTCCCATGGGGAGGGGGGAGAAGGGGCCACTCAGGCCTCTCAAGTGGCCACTCTACCCCCAGTTTTGCTCACCAGGCTCAGTGGAGCTGTGTTTGGATGCTGTGCCAGCTGATTAGTCAGACCATCAGAGGTTAATTGCAGTGATTCCTCCTGTGCCCTCCCATCAGTTTTGCAGAGCAGGTGGCACTGCACAGGGAGGAGGTGGCATGGTGGCCACAGGCACCCACCCACACCATCCCACTTGTTCACAGGGATTGGGATCACCTGCAGACAAGACAGCAGCTGCCCCTGTGGGGCTTCTGGATGAGTGGGAGGCACCAGGCTGGTGACTGCCATGGCCACTGCCACAGCCAGGGCACAGATCCTCCAGGACAGGCCTGAGCAGCCTCCATCTCCCACCATGGAGGGACATCTTGCAGACACTGCCCCACAGCTGCTGTGTTCCACTGCAGCCTTCCCATTGTGGCACTGGGGTCTCCAGTGTGGAGTCCTCATGGGGGGGACTGAGGCTCTATGGACCCTTCCCCCTGCATGGCCCCAGGGTCTCACAGCACTGACCCCCTGCCCAGCCCCGACTCCTCTTCCACCTGCACAGCCCCAAACCCCCAGCACTGATCCCTTTCAGAGAATCACCCCTCATGGGAACCTCAACCTCCTGGTGCCCAGCCTGCACCCAGCCTGTACCCCCTGGTCCACATCAGTGCCTGGGCAGGGATGGGGGCACCGGAATGGAGAAGCCACTCCCCAGCACTGCCCTCTTGTGCCAGCTCCATCAGTGTTGGTTTTAAAAAAAAAACATGTTTTCCCTCTAAACTGGTATTTTACACCCACTCTAAGCCCTGTGTGGAAGCAGGGGCTGCACTGCAGGGTCACCATCAGCACTGACAAGGACTAATGGGGTCTGTTCTCCTTGTGCTGCATCCGAGCTCCTTCCTGTCCCTCTCCCTTATTTATCCCACCCTCATTCACTCTGAGGAACATCCCAGCCTGGGGAATGGTTTATACAGCAGAGGGGTAATAATGCCCAAGACCCCCCTCCAGCCCCAATTTACCTGGTAACCCAGGGTGGCACGTCGAGTCTGACTGCAATCCCTCAAGCCAGCTGGTGTCCCATCCTCCCACACCCACTTTTGTTTGTTCTTCCCTCATTCTGTGTGGCTGAAGGAATGGAAGGGAAAGAAATCAATAAAAATTCATTCTGAAAATAAATAAGGAATGAATTGGCAACTTGCAAGTGGCAACAGATAAAGTGCCCCATGATGGCCCCATAAACCATCTCTCCACACGCCATTTATCACCAAGCCAGCATGTCTTAGCATCAGGCTTAATTTACTCAATATTGAAAGACATAAACCTGGCCTTGCAAATTTAGGAAGAAGAGTTGCAATGACAGTTCAGATTTTAATGTGCCCGCTGCCTGTGCTTGTTGTTGGGGGCTTGAGGGGGGTTTGGCTGGGCTGAACTGCTGGGATGGGTCACTCAGGAGTGTCAGCTTCGTGGCACTCGGTGTTTGGTTGCAAAACATGAGGAGCTGTGGAGACCTGGCCATGCCTGGGAGGCTGGGACAGAGTGATCAGACTTGCTGACACATCCAATGCCCTGGGCAGCCTCCAGCTGCTCCAGCCCCCGGGATGCACTTGCCCAGGGCTCTGGCTTGCCGTGGTGGTACCGCTGCAGTCTCTGCCCTATGAAGGGGAGCTTTCTCCATCCCCTGTCTGCCACAGAGAGCTATTGTGAGCACCAAATTACGGCCCCAGCGGAGCCTCCTTGGCTGCAGCACAAGAAGTGAGGATGCTGGCTGGCCCTGCAGCGAAGCTGACTGGGTTTTATTCAGTTGCTTTTCTTTTAAGGAGGCTGTGATACACTGCCCAAGACATAGTGCAAGCTCTGTATGAGACATGAATAACATTCCCTCATGTGACTGTTTGTACAACCGAGGGCACTACAGGTCAGGCTGAGAAGTGTTGTAAGAATGATGCAAGGCCCCCAGCCTAGACAAGCAGGGAGCATGGCAAAGGAAGATAAAGAGGCATTCACAGGGCTGTGTGGGGTCCAACACACAGTAGCTGAAGGCCCAATAGGTCACAATTTTCAATGCATGTCCTTGGGCTACCCGTGGGGAAATGCAGCTCTTTTCTGGCTGCACAAAATGTCATTATCAAACTCACCTTTGAGACCCCTGCAGAGACAATGAGTGTGACCTGGGGAGAAGAAAACAAAAGAAATGTTATTGTACACATGGAGGGGAAAACAGCTGAACATTCTTGGAAACCCCAGCTAGCCATGGACATATCTTGTGCTTTGGTGACCCTGCTGTATCCCCTCACATCCACTGCCTTGTTGTGCACCTTCACAGCCTCCTGGCAGGGACTGGGCTCTGCTGCACTTTCACAGCCTTCTGGTGGCTCTCTGTGTCCTCAACTGCTCCAAGTCACCTCCTTAGCACCTCTTTCCTCGGCAACAAGCACTCCCTGGAGAAAAGGCCACTGAGGATGAGTGCAAAGAGCCAGTTGTTTACTTGTAATTCACTGTAAAGAGAAGCAGCTTTTCCCTCTCTCTTCTGTAACATTTCAGTGCACAAGTTTTGGATGTAGCATTTTGTGAAACGGAAAGACCAACAGCAATACTCACAGTGCTGCAGAGGGGCTGTGTTCCTTTGGTCCTCACTCCTGAGAGCCACTGCTGCTGGTTAACAAGTGTACAGACTCACACTCTTCCTTTTTTAGCTGCTCAACCCAATCCATCAGTTCCTGCTGCCCCTCTGCATCCAGCCCCTCATTTCCCCATCCCTCAGCATCTCTACCTGCTGCAGGGTTGTTCTGGTGACCCAATTCACCCCAGAAAAAACAACTTGGTTTGGCAGAGGTGGGTCTTCTCCTTAATTTCTGTAGGGTCAACCTCACAACTGTAGCCTCTTTTTTTATCCCTTCCCCCACATAAATCATGTATATGAAATTTTAGTGGAACACCAAGAAACTGAGCGTGATGTTCTTATCACCAGCTAAATAATGTAATTCCAAAGGGCTTTGCATCACTGCACACCAGGATCAAGGGGAAGTAAAATAAGGCCATCCCTGTGCAGCAGAGCTCCTGGGATTCCCAGGCTGGTTTTCTTGCATTTAAAGTTTTATTTGGACTCTGGGAAGAGCCAGTTGAGTGTCCCAGCAGAAGCAAAGGCTGTTCAGCCTCAAAGTGGAGCTAATGGGCTCTGCAGTGCTGGATGCCGCAGAAATGCCCATGAGAGTAAAGAAAATGGCATTTTTAAGCAGCGCCTGCAGCTCAGAGGAAGAATGGCCTTTGCACAGAGTGCCCAGGCTTTGCCCATTGCCTGGCCAGAGCTGTGCAGGTATGGAAGGCTGTCAGCAGAGCAGGAGGGAAGGGGCAGATTCTGTCTGTAATTCTCTGAAGTCCCTGGGTACTTTTTTATAACACCAGGCAATACCCATCCAACCCAGGGCAGTGCTTTAACTTCCATATGCAGGCACTTGGCCAAAAGAATGTCACCAAAAAAAAAAACATAACAAAGAAAACCAAACCAAACCGCAACAGCAAAATAAAACAAATTCCAAGGAAACAAACAAACCCGAACAAAACCACCACCATAAAACAAACAAACAGAAAGAGAAAAAAAGCAAACACCAAAACCACCAAGAGATCTGTTTTCAGAAGATGAAAACTGTCAATCTTTGATCTAAAGGTTTCTCCTCCTGTGCTCACCGTTTCTGGGGAGGGACTGACAGAAAAGAACAAGCTAAAACCAGGAGGAGTTTTGAAACTGGGACAAGCAGAGCCACGTGTGAAGGCACCAGCAGAGCCTCACGGTGCGGTCATATCTGCACATCCCACCTCCCTGCCCGGGGTCTGTGCCAGCTCCCAGCTGCTGGCAGACCCCAGGCACTGTTTTCCAGCTGCACAAGGCAGGCTCAGTCTGTCCCTGCTGCAGAACAGGCACAAGACCAGCTGGGCAGCAGCAGAAAGGACACGACAAAGAGGGATGACTGTCCCCAGCAACGCTGCAGCTGGGACAGGGCAGTGGTGCTCAGGCTGCAAGGGATGCTCCGTGTCCTGCTCTCCCTGGGCAGCGTTGCTGGAGGTGAAGCGACCGACGGAGGGAGATGAGACGGATCTGATGGACGACTTGGTGAGAGCGGGGCTGTGAAAGTAGCGGCATCTGCCGCGTAAAAAGGTTTAATCAACAAAGCAAGATCGTTTTTAAACGGCCTTCGGAGCATTTAAAGCACATCAAAAACTCAGGACAAGCAGCTGTCATCTAACAGCCTTCCCCAACCTCTGGCTCTGTTTGGGAGCCCCTGAGTCCCTCTCTATCCCTCACCAAACTGCACCACACGGAGCCAAAGCCCTGCACCCCAGCTGGAGTCACTGAGGGTTGATTTCCAGACTGCCCTGAAGGCACTCAGGCTCTGGTGGACCTTCATATCTCATGCAGAGGCTGGGAACAGGCAGGGAAGAGAAGTCCCCTCAGATCCAAATATTCACAGTTTACATTTCCTGAGCCAGGCAGCCTCTGGATAGGAAGGAGTGGGCTGTGAGAGCTGCTCGGCTGGGATCTGCAGACCACTGATGAACCTCAGCTGGGCACCAAAACACAATGACAAAGCCACAGAGTTCCATTTCTGTGCAGTGGAAAGGGAGGGTCTGCTCCCAGCTGCTTCTTGTGCCCAGTGAAAGTGTTTGCAATTACAGAGAGTAAACTGTGATTTTATAGAACAACGGAAACCTATTTACCTTAGTGTTAAGTACTTTAACACCTCATTTCCCGCCCATCATTTGGGTAGGAAGGTTTCTGGTGCACTGCCTGGGGTACAGATGTAGGTGAAAGGGAGTAAGGATATGCCACGAAAAGAAAAAAAAACAAACAAATAAACAAAAAGAAAATTAAAATAATAATAATAAAAAATTAAATTCTTCTATCCTGCTTTGGCATTTCCTACCTGGAGGGCTTGTGTTACAAAACAACCTGTCTGTTGGTGTAAAGAAGGCTTAATCTTTATTCCCAAGTTGCCATCGTTGTCATGTTAAAGATTTAATCACACAACTATTTCCAAACTATTCGTTCCAGAATTGCTTTGAGGAATACAGTCAGGCTTCCAGCAAAGGGGGAGTTTTAAGTTGAATTTTTCAAAACAAAGAAAAGTTCCCGTTGCATGGGTGTCCTGACCCAGTGCCTTTCCTTCTGTGCTGCCACATGGGGCAGTGTCAGGGATTCAGGCCCCTTCCCCACGGGTGTTTCTGCTGTAATCGTAGGGAGATATCACCACACTGAGAGCCCCACGCAGGGACTGGAGCTGGCTTGGACATTCTCTGTCCCCTCACCACACTGCAGCTTCATCAGCTGTAGCCAGGGGTTTTTTTATCCTTTTTTCCTTCTTGCTCATCTAAGCTCTGCATGTCTCCAGCCACACATTCCCATTTCTGCTCTAAATGGTCCTGCTCTCAGCAAGTTCCCTCTGCACCAAGCCAGGACACACAGGCCTGAACATGAACTTGCAATCTCTAGAGTTTGATTGTTAATGACATTCCTGACCACAGGTTTTGTCCCTTGCCAACCAACACCCTCCCAAACCATGCCTGGGCACGGATGAGGGCAGAGCACGGGCAGGGAGCTGTTCCCAGGCACTGGCACAGCCAACATTTTATCAGGAGCACAGCTGAGCCCCTGTGGTGGGACAGCCCTAAAATCAGGGAGTTCACAGCCCACTGTGAGCTCTGTATCTCTGGCAGCCCAAAGGGGATCATGGCCACCACCTCCTTTGAGTGGCTGCCGAACTTGTTCCCAGCCCCAGAGCCACCGGTGCACTTGAGTCCTGCCAGTCCCCAGTGTCCCCACGCACCTTCCCCAAGTGTTATTGCTGACTTGTACCCATGTGCAAACCCCGTGGCCCAGCAGAGAGCGGCACACGTTACAAACGAGGTGAAAAAGAAACCAGAACCCAGCGCTGGATTCTTGCAGCCCGCTGCTAATTAGGTGAGACGTGGTAAGAGGAACCCCTGCTATCAGCCAAGCCAGGGGAATGTAAATATTTGCAGGTCTAGGTCACCAGATCCATTATTTACTGCTCTGTCGTATGACTTAAGGTTTGACATAAGTCTTGAGGGTTTTAGGGGTTTGTTGGGTTTTTTTAGGGGTTTTTTTTTCCTATTTGCTCTGAGCGTCCCTTGATTTCTTGCCAGTTAAGTAACTGGGAAGGGAGGGCTGGCTCCAGCATCCCACACCCACAAAACAATGATGCTACTGTGAACTTCACCCATTCATTCCAGTTTGCTGGGGGACACGAGGTGTTGGGTGCTATGAGCCAGAAAGGAATACGAGGCAGAGCTGTCCTGCAGGCAGACACTGGTGCCAGGACAGCCCTGCCTGTGTGCGTGGCCACTGCTGCTTCCACTGGGGGAAAAATGCAGCCACAGCAACAGGGACATGTGCTGCAAAACCAGGCACTCCCACCCAAAACCTGACCACGGGAGCCACAAACTCTCCTGTCTTTGTTTCAGCAGGAACCTTCAGTTTGCACCTTAACACTGGACTGAGTCCTCAGGTTCCCGTTTCCAATTTCTTTGCCAGAAAGTGGGGAGGAAAAAGGGTCTTTTGTATTTGAAGGGAATATTTCACATTCAAGAGGAAAAGCTTTGTTCATCTACCCATATCCCCCAGCCTGGGTTTCAGAGCCTCCTATCTGTCAGCATCACACTGCCAGGGTTATCTTCCCAAAGCTACTGATTAGATACAAGCATTTCAAAGGTTTATTTTGCCTTTCCCCAGTAAATTTACCCACTGAGGGGGATCATGTCCATCCAGGTGCAGGCAAGATGAGCAGCACTTGAGCAGTCCCCCATTCCCCACTGCTGCCCAGAGGCTTTCCCAGGCTGCAGAGGAACTGGGGATTACTCCTGCTGCCTGCTATTCCCTTCTGCTTCAGGCCATCCCTGGGGATAGAATGTCCATGGAGGCTGGGCCTGGAAGAAACGAGACCTCTGGAGCTGGGATATTGCAGGGGTAAAGCCACATCCCTCTAACCCAGTTCTGCAGACCTCCAGCAGCTCTGTGCAGCCATCCAGCTTGGCCTGGGAGGTTGGAGGTAAAGAAAAACTGTGCAAGTCTCCCTCCTTCGGGGCAAGTTCTGAAAACATCAATGAGTCTCCATTTTCACTGAAATTTGTTTTTTACTTTTCTTCCAGAATATATGGCAGACTTTTCCTGCAGGGCTTTTGTGTTTCCAGAGATGTGGTTTGCCCCTGAGAAAGAGCTTCAATTTAAAACTTCCCACTGGTGCAAAACCCCCCTGGCACCCCCTGCTCCCCACCCACAGGGGCTGGGGGCTGCAGCCAGCTCAAGGTGAATGCATTGAGGGGGACAGGGAGGGAGGGGGGAAGGAGCAACAGCCAAGTGAAAAGGATGGAAGAGGAGACCAAAGAGTCACCTTTGGAACTCTTTTTGCTCTGTTTGTTCTTTTCCACGGGTAGGATGGGCAGGTATTTGGCTGCATTTTGGTTTTGTGCTTTGGCAGCAGGAGTGGAGTTGCAGGGTACCCTTCCAGTGTCCCCCCATGCTCAGAGCAGCTCAGGTTTCTGGGGCTTTTGTGCTCAGAAAATACCCCAAATTTGAAAGGAAGACCCTCTCCACTTCCCCCTGGCTGGCACAACAAGCAGGACACACCATACCTCCCAATTTCCTGCCAATCTGGGGAGCTGGGGTGCACTGTCACCCTCTGCTGCCCTTGGCACACCAGGCACATCTTAGGGTCATCCAAACATACTCAAAACAACACAGACACTGCTGAGACTACCCTGGGCTTCCCAGCAAAGCTCTGCTGACCTGGGGCAATGCTGGCAGATGCTCTGAACTCCACGGGGTCCTTTGCAAACCCTCCAAGGGACTGCACTGACCCCCAGGAGCTGCACAGCCCAGCACTGAGGCACCAGGGTGGGCTGTTCTCAGCCAGGGCTTCTCTTGAGGGGTCAGAGGGGTCACCCCAAACTGGAGACACCTCAAACCAAGCTGCCACAAACACACAAAGCTGAGGGGGCACAGCAGGCAAAGGAGAGGAGATGGGGAATTTAATTTTATACGGCCTGTAAGGAAGGAGATTAAATGGGGAATGTGATAATGCTATAAATACCTCCAGGGAAATACCATCAAAGGAGAAAGGGGGATTATTCAAATGATCTGGAAACAGTAAAACAAGGAGAGCTGAAGCTGCAAATGGAAATATTTCAGGGAAGGCATTAAGAAGAACTGTCTCAGAAGTGAGAGTGATTAGGTGCAGAAATCAGCCATCCCAGCAGCCAGCCAGGGCCTTATCAGAGGTATTTGAAGGTGGTGTAAGCACATGTTGGGAGGAGATGTGGATGTGACCCCGGTGAAGAAGAGGGGTCAGACCTCATATAGGTAATTTGGAGCCCCCTCACCCGAGATGCTCCTGTCTCTGATACCTCACCATCAGCCCTGGCACGTGGCCTTGGAGCAGACACCCCCTCAGGGAGCTGCAGACCCAAAGGCACCCATGTAGAGCTGGCCATCCCAAACATATGCATTAGTCCATTCCCAGGCACTCACCTTCCTCCCCCTGTCCTCCTTTCCAGCTTTTCTCCTTTTTAATGCCTTCATTTCCCTACCCTCTGACTGAAGAAAACAAAGGTTGATGGAGCCATATGCTGACTTTTCTGATCCAGGACAGAATGCCATATAAAATATTCCAGCCAGTTCACCACTGTGTAACTTGGCAGAGCAGTGTAAGTAGCTAATGAGTAAAGCTGAAGTTGGCTGCATAATTAAAAGTGATATATTTTTATATATAAATGATGAGTTTTCCATCCCCAAAGCTGATAAATTTCTCAGGCTAAATTTCTCAAGTAAGAGCCTTTTGTGGCCACATTTTTACACAGCACTACTTTTTTTTTTTTTCTTTTTTTTTTGTCTGCTCCCCTCCAAAAAAAATGACCAGTTTTCCCATCTACTTAATGGGCTGTAAATACTTTTCTGCTAAGATGAAAAGCCCATTCGATTTGCATTAAATCTTCATCATTACGAACTCTTGGGAGGCTGCAGCGAGGCTGGGTACTGACACAGAACACTGCACCTTTTTCTGGAAACCTCCCCTTAAAGATCCCAAGGGGGAAGAAAAAATACCCAAAAAAAGGGTAGTTAAAGGGTGAATGAAAACCCATGGCTGGATGTTGGGACACAACTACTTGTTGGCAAGGGAATTAGAAGTCCTGGGCCCTCCTTGCCAGCCTCGGTGCTGCTGGGGTGAGATGCTGCCCTGTCCCAGAGCAGCTTTGATGCAGGAGTTTCCCAGACAACAGCACTGAAACCAGGCAGGACCAGGCCACAACAGCTGGTGCTACAGCACACTCAGGCCACGTGCAAGGCAGGGCTGTCACACACTTGTTTGAACCCTTGGGAGCAGAGAGGACCAAGATATAAGGATCTTTCACCCCAGGATATCCTGGGGACACCCAGGGAGTAGCCACAGCTGTGCTCCCCATCCTGACATGCTCTGCTCTGCAGCAAACACCCAACACTCCCCTTCTTTCTTGCTCCTCATTTCTTCCTACTGACAGAGACTTCTGCACAGCAACAGACTCACTGCTGACTGCTCACAATTCAGGCTTTCCTGGTACTTTTTTCTGACTCAGCTCTAACATCTGAAGTGGAACTGGACACATTTGTTCATCACTTCCAACTTTTGTGAACAATTAAGACCCTCGAAACGATAGTTTTGAGGCAAGACTGTTATTTCTTTCTTTTTTTTTTTTTTTTAAATGCTTTATTTCATTGAACCATCATGTGTTCCTGAATGTTTTTAACACACTTCCAGAGCAGTACATCTGCACTTTATCCTCATGCTGTGGACAAACAAGGCAGACTGGTAACTCCCCAGCTCCCATCCCAGCTCCAGCAGAGCCAGGACTGTCCATTCTCCCAGTTAAGCACTACCCAGCCTTGTTTCAGGTTAAACTGACCCACCACTCCTGCAGGAGCATGAAGGACAAGCCTTGGTCTGTGCTCCAGAGCTCCTGGGCAGCCTCTGCCCACACAGCAGCACAGACACAGCCCCCATGGGGTCAGCCCAGCAGATGCTGTAACTCCACAGTTAGGGCTGGATGAAGTCAGGATTCCTGCTCTAGGCCCACCCTTTGGATATCCTGTCAGCAGCTCCTCAGTCCCTTGGGTGACACTGTCAGCCGCAGGAACACGTTTATTAAGTGACAACAAGCCTGTTCCCATCCAGCTCCACTTTGACTCCTTCCTTGCATCCATTTCTCAAGTTCATCAGCTTTCCCATTTCTCCCCTCAGTTTTCTCCTCCCTCTTGCAGTCCCACTGTCCAGTGAAGAGACTGGGACAACAAAAAGACATTTCCCCCCTTTACCACCCACCTGGAGGAGCATCTGCTGCACATTCCCCACACCAGCTCTGTCCAGTCCCATGCCAGAGAAGGGCTGGTTGAGTTTCAGTGTCCACAGCAGGCTCAGACCAGGCAGGGAAAAGGAAAGATGAATGAAATGACATCAAATGATATCTGATGTTGTCCTAATGAGGACTCATCAAGCCACAGCAGAGCTGCCAGACTGAGTTCCTGCTAAGGTCCAGATAACTAGACTGTGACTAGAAATCAGATTACAAGATTTTTAGAGCTGCTGTCTGCCCTAATCCCAGCCCAGCCAAGCCCCTGTGCTCTGTCACTCTGTCTACATGTGTCACCTGCCAGCTGGACATGATCCCCATCGCTGTCATTTCCATCCAGAGGTGTCCTGGGACATGCCCCTGCCTGGGTGTTCAGTGCTGGACATAGATATTATCATCAGAGAAAAAACATCTCCCCCAGGGCAAACAGCAGCCTTCCCTGGGGATGGGGTAAACGGGAGATCCTTCTGAATCCTTCCACTGGAGGAATCCCTCTGTCACCTGCACTGCAACACTCCACAGGCACAGATTGTCAGCACAGGCAGTGGTCCAAGGTGAGCCACAAGACATTCAGTTCACTGCTCTTCCAGCCCACACACAGACCGGTAGATGTGTCAATGAACAGCATCCTCATCACTGTCCTTTGGCCCCTACATGCTGTGCTAGGGAGTGACTTCTCCTTTGAACAGCATTCCACCTGTATCAATCCCAGCTTAAGCCCTCCTGAAACATAAAAGAGGACACAAGAAAGTTCATCACCAGCAGCTATTACAGGTCTGGAGAGAACAGTCGTGCCCAGCACCAAGGCTTCTGATCCGTCCTCTAACACAGGAACGCACACACGGGGTCTGGAGCTGCCCTTTCAGCTCATCCCCTCAGCCATCATCCCCCCAGCCCCTGATCCTGCCAGCTCCCAGGAGCTCTGGAATTTGAGCATCACTGCTCAAAAGCTGCCTGCTTTGCCTTTCTTCTCAGCAAATTATAGATGATTTAGAACATTTTGCTGATTTTTGACAATGATGAAGAATAAGGTCTTGAACTAGAGTGCTGAGCTCAGCACAGAGCTCCAACCAGGAACCTGTTCTGATTGTCAGCTCTCCCCTTGCAATGGTATTCAGGAATTCTGTTCTTGGCCTGTTCTCCTGCACAGGTAGGACATAAAGGCTTCTATAACCTGTCCAACTATTGCCATGTTGTAAACCAAAACAGGCCACCCTGCAGCTGTAAATAACATGATCCAAATTAATAAGCAATCCGTGGGATGAACAGGATCAAAAATGCCTGATCATAGCACCGTCTGTGACCACAGTATTGCAGAGCAGGCATGGGAGAACAGCTCTGAAGCCTGACCTCTTCCAAAGGAGTTCAGAGTTCCCCTGAACCCCTGCACTGGAGAAGACAACTGTGCTGCTCTGCAGGGATCCACCAGCAGCACCAGCTCTGGGGCCTCAGCACCTCAAAACCCATCACAAGGGTGCAAGAGGCTTCCACCCTGCACCTTCTAGGGCTTAGAGATGAAACAACATGAGAAGGGAGGTGAGGTGGGCAGAAAAACCCTCTCCAGGGGTAGCTGATGCTCACCCTAGGAAGGGCTGACAGGCACAGCATCCCCTCCCAGCCATGGGTGCACAAATGCTCCCACCAAGGCTGTTTATTGCCTCTGCCTTTAAAGAGTTGCAATCAAGCTGGGACAGTAAACTCCAGTTTAAATTAAACAACCCCATTTACTCACAATGAGGGCTGTTTGCATCCGAAACCCTGCCTTGGACAAATAGCGCTTCAGAGCACAGATTTGGCTTATAGCGTTTAAAGCAGCTGTCTTCATAAAAGCTAATAAAATACAGCCGGATAATTAAAAGCTTTAATTAAAAATGCAAAGTCCAAATAGTTTCATATTAACAAGGAAACTTGTTTTGACATCTGAAATTGCTGCACAAGCTAAATTCCCCCTGTATTCTCTCCAGGCTATTTAGAGTTTGCTGCGTGGCTGGAAACGTCTCCTAACTCAGTGCAATCACCGCGTGTTGCTGGGGACGTGCACCAAAAATTGATGCTGCTTGTTTTACAACTTCAGTTTTAATTATCACGGTCTCAGGCAGCAGTGGGCTTATTTGCATGGCAATCCCTGAACGCAGCCTGGGGATGAAACAGCTTGGGGATAAAATATGTAACTCCCAGGCACGGGCTGCCAAGCCCAAATGAGAGCTGAGCTGAGCAGCAGAGCCAGCTTTGGGTGGAGGTTTCAGCAGCTCTGCCCTTACCTGTGGCACTGGGGCATAAGGACACACAGTGCCACCACCATGACACCTTTCCCTGAAGCCTGGAGCACTCCCACACTGCTGCTGGGAAGTGGAATTTGGTGGGGCCATGCTGGGGGTGAAGGGGAAGCAGGACTGAGCCTGGACACAGGAGCTGGTTTGGCAGCTGAAGGTGGGAGTTGGGTCCGTGGCTGGTCCCACGTCTGTAACAGCTCAAATGAAGAAGTTTTGTGGCTGTTTCTCCTTTTTGTCCGTGTCAGGGTGAACTGGAAGCACATCTCCCCTGCACGAAATCCCATTTCTGGCAGGACAAGTGCAGGCATGGACACAGCCAGGGATGTTCCAGGTGTGGGTGCAGCACCTTGCCAGGAGAAAGGAAACTTCAACCTGCAAAGAGAGGAAAAGCAATGCTCTATCCTGTCCCTGGGGTTGCTGGAGGCTCACTGAAGCCCCAGTTCTTCTCATATCCTCATTTCCAGTCTCCAGCCAGTGGGAAGTCTCTGCTTCAGCCACAGTGTCCCCTTTGGACACCCTACAGCATCAGATCCTGTTCTGCCAGGGCCGATCCCCAGATGGGATTTACAGCCCCTTCCCTCCAGTCAGTCTCTTGGAACAAAACACTCTTGTAAATGAGCACCAGTGGAATGGCAGTAAATCCATCAGTGCACCCTTAGGAACACAGATCCATAAGGCTTAAAACCAACAGGGACTGATTTAATTGTGTAGTTTGGCATTTCTCATAACACAGACTAAACAGCCTCTCTAAGCACCAGCTGTTGCACACCCATCACCACAGCAACTTTTCCTTGAGCTACACATCCCCTCATTTCCCGGCCTTTGGCAGGGGAGAAGCCACCCCAGAGCTGCTAAGGGGACCTGGTTGTTAGTGCCCTCACTATGCAAATGGGTGTCTCCTCTCCAGATGTGACTGTCCAGCTTCACCTCCGAGACACTGGACCTTGCTGGACCATTTTATGGAACATTAACTCTTGGACTTGATGGTCTTGGAGGTCTTTTCCAACCTTAATGGTTCTATGACTTATTGGATCATAAGAAAGCAGAATTCTTCTTCCATTTCACAGATTTTTAGAGAGATTTAATGCAAATAAACTTAAAACATTCAGGATTTCCCCAGCCAGTGGCTTTGGTTTGGCCTTTTTCGGAGTTTTGTTGATATTTTTCTCTCCAGGAAAACTGGAGAGAAAAAAAAACAAAAACAAAACCAAAAACTGGCTTTTGACCAAGCCTTTGGTGAGCAGTAGAAGAACCATGCCCAGATTCCCATGCCTTGGTGCCTTTTCTTTCCCTCTAACCCAACCCTGCCACTTCTGGTTTTGTTTTGTACAGAGAGCACAACAAGCATTTATCCATCACAGACCCAAGGCTGGAAGTACCTGGGATAAAGGCAATGTTTGGCACTCACACTGCACTTGGCCCTGTGCTGAGCAGGGATCTGTCACCTGGATGCATTTCCCTGCCAGCTAACTGCTGGCAAATGGTTTTCCAACTCCTGCCTCACTTTCCCCACTTGCAGAATGCAGCGATGGTGGACTCACCTGCTTTGCAAAAGCCTCTTTTTCTCCTGGTTCTGCTGCCTTCTGGAGAGTGGAAATGTTTCGTTTCTCAGCAGTCTCTGCAGCTCCACTGGTTTGTGCTCACAGCTTAACCCATCCTGCTGAAGAATAATGGTGTGTGCAGGGAATTTTCTCAGCTTTTCTCACCCATTTCTGTCCTGGCCCTTGGTGCAGGGAGGCTGCAAAGGTCACTCTGGGTTCCCAGAACACATCTCTTACAGCAGTCCCCTCTGTTGTAGCTGTGCCCCTGCAGTGCTGGTCTCTTTTTGGTTGTCTCCACCTCTGTATCACTTGCCTGAGGAAACAGAAAAATAGAAAAGAGTGGGATTGAAATATAAAAGAAACCTTTTTTTTTTTTTTCTGTAAGGGTGTTCATATTGGAAAAGTTTGCCCAGAGAGGTTTTGGAGTCTCCATTCCTGGAGATATTCAAACCCAACTGGACATGACCCTGAGCAGCTTGCCCAGTTATCCCTTCTCTGACCAGAGGTCCCTGATAACCAGAGTGATCCAGTGCAATTCACAGGAACTGTCCAGGATCATTCTCCATCCTGGCTACCCAACATTTGAGCTTGGTGTTCAAATCAGCCACAGGAGCATTTTCTGTGAGTGAGGGAAGCTGTGGTCATGCTAGATTTCAGCCACCCACAATAAAATTAATTAACAGGTGCAAAATCAAAGGCAAACTATGCAAGACACTCAAGAAAATTAATCTGGATTGATTTTTCAAGTGGATTAAGATAAGTCACATTTAATTTCTTTGTACCATTTTTAGCAGAATTAAAACCACCACAACTCAGTTCAGTTCTCCTTAAATGAATGACAGTAAACTGAATTCCTTGTAGGAGCCTCCTACCAAGGAATTTAATCCATAAACCTTTATTTAATTTCGATTTTCTTTCCTAAGTGTCCTTGTGAGCCTAAGCCAGTCCCTGAGGCTATCTCTGCAGTCAGTGGCAGGAGACAGACACCTCTGGAGCGTGTTTGCACTGCTGCTGATGGAGGTGGGTGTCCAAAACAGGTGAGAGGGATTTCACTCAGCATCTCCAGCAATCTCTTACCAGCCTCCCCCTCCCTCTAAAAGGCAGAACAGCAACAAAACCACTGAACTCAGGACCTACACTTGAGGAAATCGTTTCTTGTCTTTGCTTGGGGGACAGAGATGTGATGGATGGGTGCTCCACTTGCAAACACCATCACTTTGACCCCACATATCTCTTCAGGAATGTAATGAAAGAGAGCAGTGATTGCTGCCCCAACACTAACCAGGGTGGTGGTACCTGGGACTCACACACTGTGAACAACAGCCCCTGCCCATGCAGGAGCAGCTCCTTGTGTTGTCCAGAGGATGAGGAATTGCCAGTCAGTGCTGTAGAGGTCCCATCCGAAGGGGTTTTGTGAGCACATGCAGATGTGATTCCAGCTGCACGCCAGGACACCCCACATCAGCCCCTCCGCACTTCAGGACACAACCTGGGGCTCAGGATGCTCTGCCCATCACCCCTGAACCTCCAAACCCTGAGCACACACAAACTGGGGGACAGAGGTCAGAAGGGTCTCAGTGTGCAGTGGCGAGGGGCTGTGTGTCCGCTGTGATCGCACACCCTCTCGTGCCGCCTGCAGGGCTGCCTCGTCCACTGTCTTTGTGAGAAACTCCTCCTGCCTGGAAACAGCAGAGATGCTGGCTCAGCATCCCAAAAGCAACGCAGGGCTGGTGCTTGAGCCCCATCTCTGCTGACATTTGGGGTGCAAAGTGTTTTCTGAGACTGCCCCCAGCCAGCACGAGCCCTTCTCTTCATCACTGCTGGAACCTGGCAGTTTTACCTTTGCTGAGGAAACTGGGCTGATACAATAAACACTGCTGGGATTTATGAGGCTCAGCCAGTTACCCCGTGTGGGTACAAACTCAGCCAGTTTATATCTTGCTGCTCCTGAGATTTCTACCGGAGACTTAAAAGGAGCCGGGATAGGGACACCGATAAAGCTCAGCTTTCCACATACTAAATCACCATGGGCTGACTGCTGCTGCTTATCATTGCAAAGAAAGACCAGGGCAAAGACAAAAGGGGGAGGCATAAACTCCTGGTCTCTCTTGCCCTCTGCTCTAAGGTGGCGTTGGAGTGAGACCCAACATCCCTCTTGGTCCGGGGAATCCCTCCCCTCTCCCTTTGATCATCCCACAACCTGCTAATGCCTCATCACCACCTGTCACTAAAGCCGGGCAAGAAACAGCGCTGTCAGCTCTGAAAACCTCTTGTAATCACCACGGTTTTCCCATTCCTTGTCAAGATGAGACCTGAAATTATTCAGCAGAAGATAAAGCAGAGTTAGCTCCCAGCCTGACCCCGATCCCGGGGGACTCACCGGGACACTGAGTTCATGGATCTTGTCTCAAGCGAGATGAGCTGGGAGTTTGGTCTTTGTTGCTCACACTGAGGGTTCATGCCCTTTTTATCTGGCTGTTTCTCATTCTCTCTGGGTCTGACAAGAAAGTCCCTCCTGGATTTCAAACGAGTTCTTGAGGGAAGTTTTATCAGGACCTCTGAAAATTTCCAGTTTCAGCAAATCAAAAAACATCAGGAATTTCCCGGCCTGTTGTGTTGCTGTCAGAGCAGCCAGTGTGACACTGCAAATCCTTATCACACAGAAAGGGGATGGTGGGCTGGGGGATGATGGTGGGCTCCAGCCTGGCTCACATGCAGTTTTCTGGCATTTGCTTTTTCCACTTGGTGACAGCACCGAGCTGTTTATAGGCAAGGACGGGCCCTCAGGTGCAGCTTTGCAAAAATAGGTAGAAACAGGTATGAGGATCCACAGCCCTCCTGTCTCCAGGGAAGGTGCTGCCCTCACAGCCACACACCACAGGGATGGACACTCTTCAGTGAGAGGCATTTCCTGACCTCTCCCTAAAGCCTGGGAAGCTGGTGCTGTAATCCTGGAGGCCAGGCAGGAGAGTGGAGCAACTCCTGAGCTCTTGAGATCCCCCAGGAATGCTGTCACTTAATTCTGCCCTGTCCATGACAGGGCAGCTCTGCCAGGAACCTGCCCCATCTGCCCCCCAGGCTGTCTCAGCCTTCCCACTTCCACCTCCATCCCTGTCTGTGCTTCCACCTGCAGGGGTTGGAGGAGTTTTCTCCTGTTTAACTTCATACAGCAAGTAGAAGACATCAGGGAATGGTGGATAAAAAGTTCCAAAATGGGGAAAATAACTGCCCTTTCTCATTGTTTTGTTTTGTTTGTTTGTTTGTGTGGTTTTTTTCTGACATGATGTTTGGCAAAAGTTCATTTTCCAAGCAGTTTTTCAGCAAAGTTCACTCCAGCTTTGCAAGAAGTTGGAGTTGGTTTTCACCTGTTACCCAGAGCTCACAGAGGGGGATGGCTGAACACCCTGGTGTGCTCCACCTCTGGACAGCCTGTGCCTGGCTACAGCCTCAGCAAAGTCTGAGGAAGAGTGTGAGATCTGGCTTAATAACCACACTTAACACCTCTTTTTGATTTTATAAACCTGGGCTGGTTGCAGTTGAAAGTGAGAAGCAGACGGTTTTAACTGCAGAAATAAATTACACCCTGCTCAGAAGATACTTTTCTGCGTAAATTGTTGGGAAAAAAAAAACATCTCTCCCCTTTTTCTAGAGCCAAGTCCTTCCATTGCCCAGGGCACCCCAATGTGATCCCACACAGAGATGCTTTTTAGTTCCTATCCCATGCTCAGATCATCAACCCATCCTGAGCAGGGATGTGCTACCCAGCTGAATTTCTCCAGCAATCACAAATCAGAAAGCCAAAGCCAGGTAAAACCAGTTTTTCTGCAAGCTCATGCAGCTAGGGAAGAGAGAAAAACAAGCTGATAAGCATCTTGGATGGCTTCAGGATAAATTTATGTCTGATCTGTTCCCCAAGACAAAATGTTTAGGTTATTTTCTCTCCCCAGCAATTGTACATTAAAATGAAAGTTAATGAGATGAGGATTAAATACCCTCAGGATGGGGAAATAAACCTTGACTTCTGGCAAGATTTGAGAGGTTTTGTACAAAATAAGTCATGTGAACAGCGGTGTAAACTCTCCAGCATGAGATTTCCCACAACACTGTGTGTCTTAAAGCACATTTTCTGTGTGAAGACAGAGGAGCACTTGCTCAGCTCCATCCTGTGATCTGACATGACAGAAGTGAAACCACCAGACATCCCACAGCAGTGTCAGGAGGATTTACCAGGCTGGAAGGAGGAATCAGGAGTGGGGCAAGAGTGGATACCCCAGCTGGGTGCTGGTGTCCCCAGTCCCAGGGCACCACTGTGGGTGCCACAGGGACAAGACCAGTAAGGAAACAGTCATGGTCCCTCCATTCTTGATGATACTTTAGGGTGTGCAAAGCTTCCCCACCTCATCCTACAGCATCATGTCCAGGGCACCATCAGCTTCCCACAGCTCCCAAAACGCTGTGTATCAAGGCAGATGGCAGGATATAAGCTGACAATAATAAGCATTAAAATTACCTATTTTAACATCAGAACTCACTGACCTCAGATATCGCTTGGAGACCAGACCAGAAGCAGAATGAGGGGGAGAGAGACAAATCATGACTGAAACTCCTTGCCAAGCTGTGTCAAGCAAGAGGCATGGATGAAAATCCACTTCAAATTCATTCTCCTTCTCTGGATAGGATAACTTTTCAGCAGCTCTACCTGAAAATACCAGCCAGCACTAGCTGCAGGATCCCCCCTTGTTAGTGGGCACCTGGGTCTCGGAGGCTGCCACAGAGGAACTGGAGGAAAATGCTGCTGCCTGTTTGGCCATGAATACAGCAAGAAACAGTCCCATTTGTCCCGTATCCAGATCTCCCAGCCCACTCAGTGCACTGTGCTGCAGGTTTTCACACACTAGATGTCAGTAGAAGAACAAAAATAACACCAAGAGGTGCTGGTGCTCCGGGTTAAACCTGGCAGGGACTTCCACCAGCGGCTGAAAATCACAACCTGACACCAACAAACCCATCTGCTGCAGCAATAACCAAACTGGGCAGAGGGTGGCAGGGAAAACCCACTCAGATGAGACCTGGTGCTTCTTCGTGAGTCCTGGATGGGAAAGCAACACCCCTAGACTGACTGTGTGTGTCAGCAAACCCCTGAGACACTCACAGACAGCAAAACAGCATTTATTTTGCATGCACATTTTCTTTGGGGGGGAAATCTGCTGCTGGACCAGGGCCCAGCTTTCCAGGAGAGCTGATTTAACCACCCAGTGCTGCTCTCCTGCTTCTCCTGCAGACATCTTTGAAGCCAGGGATTATGCAAGGAGGGCTCAGGTACAACCTGCCCCTTGTTCCACCAGCAGAACAAAAAACTACAGTACAAACCACCTTTCTACACCAGGAGAAACGGTCCAGTGCTATCAGCTCTTGTATCTTTACAGCTGCAGCAATAAACTCAGACTGCAGCCCTTGCAGCAGAGGGGACTGAATCAGCGTGATAAACCATCCCAAAGCTGTACCTGCTCCTCCTGAGCTGGGCTGGCACCCTCTCCCAGCAGCTCTTGCCCACTTTTTGGACAGGACTGAGAGCTCTGAGGTTTGAGGAGAATGGATTATTGAGCCCAGGGAAAAGTTCCCCACCCAAATCTGCCCTGACAGACTCAGCTGTACCTTCATCACACTCCTTGACTTGGGGCCACCTGCCTGGCCTGGGCAGGGAGCATCTGCAGCACATCCCAGAACACCCATGTGGGGTTCCCAAACCCAGGGCTGGGTTGCAGCCCAGGGGTCCCCTCCAAGTTACATTGGTGCACAGAGACCCCCAACACTTTGGGGCATTCCTAGTTTTCCTTCTAGGCCACACTCTTACCCACAGCAGACAAACCACACGAAATGGCATTGCATGTAGGGTAGAGACAGCCTTTCCATCACCCCAACATCGAATTTGCTCTCTTCCTTCCCCCCAGGCCACCTTCCATAGCTCTGGAAAACATAGGTTGCTACTTGCCCTCAGATTCCTCCTCCTGGCTAATGCCCTGGAGATGGATGGGCTCTGCAGGCTCTCCCATCTGTACCTCTCCCAGGCAAATTGGTCTCCCCTTTCCCAGGGTCTAGGGTTTCAGACCCTCCCCACCTCAGCCCAAGGTGTCTCCCCGTGCACTGACCCTGCAGGACACAGTTCAAAGCCTCCAACAGGAAAAACAGGAAAAGCCACCCCTCTCTGAGTTGACACAGTTTCGGTCTAGTTCTTGGTGTCAAAGGAGGAATTCAACTCCCCTCGGCCCCTGGGCCCTACGTGCTGCCTGGTCCAGCTCAGCAGATGCCAGGAGGCCCCCAAGGGAGGACAACCACGTTCAGGTGTGGCCCCATGTTGGGCAGGGAGCACCGGACAGGTACCATAAATCCCTGCCAGAGCAGGTCCAGGGGTACCAAGAAAATTCCATGTTTAATAGGAGCATGCATGGGGCAATATCTGCTCCCCTCTGACTCAGCACAGCCCAAGGAGGCACCAGAGCATCTCCCCACTGCCGAGGGAGCAGCAGCAAAACACCACAGGGCTGCAGGGTGTGAGACAAACCTCTGCTGGGTTTACAGCCAGGAGGGGGTGACTCAGCCCACACAGGGCAGGGATATTTGGGAAGTGTGGAGCCTCAGTGTCTGCAGCCCCAGGATGGCCTCCAGCACCCCTGTGTTGACAGGGCCACGGCAGAAAGGGGAGCACTTGTGAACACGCATGGAGAGCACAGTCCCACCACCACCAGCTTCTGGCTCTGGTGAGGGACAAGGAGGAATCCAAATGCAGGATCCTCCACTCTGCTCCATCCAGCAGTTAGGCAGAAATTCAGAAACTCCTCCTGTCACCCTCCAGAGCCCGGACCCTGCCCATGGCTCACTCCCTGACTTCCTCACTGCCAGCAGTTACCATCTACTTATCTCCCCTGGCCCGGCCCAAGCCTCGGGCCAAGAGGTGGGGAGCAGATTTCCATGACATAAGGAGGCTGCATTTCCTGTTGAGCAGGTTCATGGCTCTGCTCATCCACGGGGCATTAGGTGGTGCAGCCAGGATGGAGCAGGGCAGAGCCCAGGGAGAGGACCTGGCCTGTCTGTCACTGCTGGGTCCTGTGGAAGGATCAGCATCCTGGCCAACACCATGGTTCCCATTAAAATGTACTAATGCTTTCCCATTAAAAGGTACTCCAGTGATGAACCACTGATGGCCTGGAGATCAGGAGTTGTTCCACCCCCACCAGAGGCACAGGGGATGAGCAACACTTCCCAGCACCCAGCAGGGGCACCCCAAACCAAAGCCTCAGCCTTCACAGCCTGCACTAAATGCTGTATGAACTCCCTCACAGAGATCCCAGCCCCACTTCTAACCCTTCACCTACTGAATTCCTACAGCTGCTTTGCAGATGAAGCAGCTCAGATCTGAGCAGCTCCAGCCTGGGCTCTGCTCATGAGAGGGAGATGAGCAGGAGGAGCCCATCTGTGGAGCAGGGCAGGCAGCACTGCCTTTGAAGAACTTCACTCTGACTTTTGGCTTCTCAAAAATGCAACCACAGAAAAGAATTTTTCTCTCCAGGCCTCATCTGGCAGGGTCCTTGCCCTGAGGTCTCAGCTTTCAGCATAAAAGCAAGAAATGGTCCCAGATCTAACGCTGTAACTCCAAGGGGCAGATGCAGCATGAAGTAAGCACATGCAAAGGTCCTTTCTGGTTCTGTCTGCCATCACCCATCTCCTCAGATGGCACCAGTCCCACCTCCAGACACTCTTGGTGACTGCAGTTGCAGAAGATGCTCCAGCTCTCCGATGCCTTTTGCATCCGCCAGTTCTTTCCCACACCTCCTTCCCACTCCTTACACTGCTGTTTGCTGTGCCTGTCACCAAATCCATCACCATCACACATGGGGGGAGATTTCCTGTGGGTCACAGACATCCTATCATTGACCTTGTGCTCAGCCTCCCTGTGGGAGCACACACAGTCCCAGCACTCCACAGCATCTGTCCTTCAAAAACCACCTCCACAGAGTGCAGCCACCTGGGACCTTCTGGCATCCACCACACACCGACACAGGTCAGAACATCCACGGGTCAGTTCATCTGCTGGCTTTGTGACCAGCCTGTAACAGTGCCCAGGCCATGCCCACACTACAGGGTAGACCAACATCCCTGTCCTGTGCAAACAGGTAGCTGGTACTTCCCTCCCAGATGGGCATGAGCCAGCCTGACCCACGCACTGGAGATGTTTCTCCAGGGCTGGTGGGACACAGAGCCAGAGTCCATCTCTCAAATCTAAATCAAGGCAATGCTGGTTTGGACCAACTCGAACAACCTCTTGCAGATCAAAGCAGCAGGGATGGCAAGGACATATTGATTCCACTTTAAGATCAAGCAGGGGTACTCAGGAGAGGGTCCTGAAGCCCCTTCCACCCCCTGCCCTGCTCAGAGCTGCTGTCAGCAGCAGTTGGGGTGACAAAGAGGTTGAAACAGCCCTTTCCACTCCCTCCCTCCACTATGGGGTGATGCAGCAGTGGCTTCACAGCCTAATGTGAACCAGCTTTGGTAAATATAATGAAATCATAAAAAGAGAGGAAATCTCAGCACAAAAGCACTGGAGACTCTCATGCAACTGGACTTTCCTCTCAGCTAAACTGTCATGAGCAGTGGATGGACCCTGATTCCTATGGGAACTCATCCACTTGCTCTTTATCTTCAATGTAATAAAAATGATATTAAAAATAATCTGTGGAGTAGAAACAGCAGGGAAAAAAAAAAATGACACCTGATACTGTTCCTCTCCCTTGTCTGAAATCCAATAGCTGAGCTCTGGGAACAGGCATGTCCGTGTGATTACAGCTCAGACACTCCCAGGCCTGCCTTGAACAGAAACTGAGATGAAAGTGTCCTTCCAAAGGGCTGCAATGTTTTTGTGAGTTATTGAAGCAGCAGGTATGATGCTGCCACCTCTCCCCGGGCCCACATCCCCTTGGCTCCGTTCTGCCCTCATGTAGTGGGAAGAACAGATCAAAATATCAAAAACCACGAGGCATTACGGTATTGCATTAAAATGCAGCCTTTTAAAAACCTAAATGCTGCAGGAAAGCCCAGTTTTGTAACATTCAAACACTGTCCAAACCACAGTTTACTGTTGTAAAACACTGAACTCAAGTGCCAGGGGGACAGGGCAGTGTTGGGGCTCCAGTCCTACCCCCAGACAGGCCTGTGTGACAAAGGTGTTTCTCCAGGCTGGTTTGCTAAAGAAGTTTTGAATTAAAATTGGAGTAGGGGAAAGCAGGAGGCCTTGGAACCTCTGTAAATCAAAAGTGGGGAGGGAGCAAGGTGCTAATTCATCCTTGCCCTGCACCTTGGGTTCAGATCTGGACCAAACTCTCCAGTTTTCCTGGGCACTGCCCGCCTGGGCAGCGCCTTTGCTGTCACAAAGTGAATTTTTTTCAGTCATCATTCACTTTTACTCCTTTTTACAAGTTTTAGTAACACTCCCATAAACAGGTTTTTAATGCAATCCTTTTTCTCTGACACACTGCACGTTAAAGATTAGCAGAGGCTTTTTATGGCAGGTAATAAAGAACCCTGATGTCAAATATTTTAACAAGCCAAGTGTTCCATGGGAAAGGCCCAAGGGGCTCCAAATGCATTTCTGCTCTGCAGCCTCTGTCAGGGAGAGGGGGGAAGAGAGTTTTCTGGGAAAATATCTCAGATTTTATCTATTTTTTTGGAAAAGAACAAAGCGGTTTCAGCCACACTGCTGAACTCAGGAGCAGTTCCCCCACACACTTCCCAGCCCGGCGTTTCCCGCGCTCCATGCAGAGCTGTTCCCACCAGCACCTTCAGGGATTTGCTCAAGGGAGACACTACCTTGAGAAAAGAGTGAATTTGGGTTTGCCTTTTGGGAGCTGCAGCTTATTCTCCCCAGCACATCCTCCCACACCTGCCTGCAGCCACCCAGCAAGGAGTAGCAGGTGGATGCTACGCACACCACGGGACCTCCCAGATCCACACAGGGATGAGTCCAGAGGGGGGTTTTTCTATCCCAAGTGATGCTGCCGGCTGGAGGCATCACATCCCTTGGCTGCAGGCAGTGAGGAGGAGGAGGTGGTGAACCCCAGCACATCATCACACCACCCTCTTAACACACAGCAGAGAAAGTGCCACTTGCCAGGGTATGGGAGACTCAGCCCAGCGACAACCATTGAAAAGAGTCTCTGCTGGTTTTGTCAGAACACATCGGGTTCCTGATCAGGGCAGATGGGAAAAGCAGGGCTTGGCAGCCCTGCCTGCTGCTCTCCACAACCTCGGCACCTCCCTGTCTTCCCTGCTCCTTTGCGGGATCCCTGATGGGTACCACGCGTGGAGCAGCATTGTCACAGCATCCCCCACCTGGCCCCAGTGCGGAGGGGAGACGCTGCTGAGCATCACATTGGATTTACAGAGAGGAAAACTGGGCAGCCGCCATTCCAAAAGCATTCGGGCATGGGCTCTCCGCCCCCGCGCTGGATTAGGTTTCCACGCCTCTCTCGCTGTCAGAGGGGGCTGCAGCCTGAGAAACCAGGAGGGGTCACACGCACACGAAAGCAGCCCACGCAGTCACCGGGGCAGCTGCCAAAATTATCTCTGCCCACGGATCGAAGGGGGGAGAGCCTCATGCCATTCCCCAAGAGCCCAAACGCTTTTTCCTGTTCCTTTTCCCTCTCTTCCCACCCACGCCTGTCCCTCCTGGCCGAGGCAGAGCGTTGTGTAAGGGCTCAGCCCGCAGAGCAGGAGGGTTTGCAGCGCTGCTCTGGCTGCTCGCAAGGGCAGGGAAGGAGTCCTGCAGAGCAGGAGAGATGCTTGCTAGTGACACACGGTCCTGTGCTGACACTGCCTGCAAAACCACGGGATCACGGAATCATTAAGGTTGGAAAAGACCTCTGAGATCACTGAGACCATCAGAAGCCTCACTGCACTGGACACCCCACCGCAGTGCCACGAGAGCCTCGGTGCCCTCCCTCCTCCTTCCAGCCCTGCTGAAATAAGCAGAGCTGTTTCTTCACTTTCCCATGACCAGATTCTCCTGAAAACAGCAGAAAACACACATGCTGATGGTAATTAATCTGACAAGAAGTCAGGAGACACCGATTAAATGTCTCGTATCACTGGGGATCAGGGATAATTGTAAAGATAGGCTCTGTTACGGAGTTGGCAGACAGTCCCAGTGTGCATTTAGGGGAGATCAAGGGAGAGATAGCCAGCCTGTTCCTTGGGATTCACCACAGCCTCTCAGAGGTGATTCCCCACCACTGCTGGAGCAAACACAAACACTCCTTCATCCCAGGTTTGGGTTGCAGGGCTCCCCATCCTCCTGGGATAGCAGGCAGGCAGATGGATCCCACACACTTTGGGGGAGTATGGGGAGATGGGCACGCTCCTGGGAGGCATTTCCAAAAACTCTTAGCACTGGGCCACCCCTGGTCCAAGTGAGGTGAATGACAGGAGTGGGGCAGAGGAGTTATCCAGGTACTCACCTCCAGCAATGGTCCCCCATGGTCCAGTCCCTCTGGAGGCCAGAAGGTCTCCCCTCTCAGCAGATGGAAACACCTTCCTAAAGGCCTCTGGAGGGTCACTTATCTCTTTCCACAGACTAATCCAGGCCCTTCCATAACTGCCATACACACACACATATATATATGATTTGGAAAAATGCAGCTGCAGCCAAGTCTCTTTGGGAGCAAGTCAGCAGCCACCACTTTCTCTGCCATCCAAGTCCCACACCACAGGTCTCTACAGATGGTTCTGGTTAAGCTGATTTCTCCCAGCACCTAAATGGTCGTGAACACACTTGGAAGTTGTATTACATGACAGCTTTCATTAAACCTTCAGCACCTGCTTCAAGCCAATCTGAGGGAGCTTGTAAAAAACCCCAGGTTGTGAGAGCAAAGCAAGGCTTTCTGCTTTTGACCTTGATGCCAGGTAGGTGCTCTGAAGGTGGACATGGAGGAGTTGGGCTGTTTGACCACCTGTTGAGAGCAGCACAATCTTGGAAATGGAAAGAAGTGTCCTTGAGGAAAAGCAAGTTGGAGATGGTGCAGTGTTTGCATAATCAACAGGAGCACAATATGACAGCTGACCCTCAGAGGAGCAGAGAAATGGAAAGCTGTGTCAGGAAAAAGATCTTCCCTCAGCATGAGGGAGTTGCAACCCAAAAAACCAGGATGGGAAGGCAGAAGGAGGAACACAGTGAGCTGCCAGAGCTCATTGCAAAGATCAGGGAGCTTGGAGGCAGCACAGCTGGAACCCAGCACCATCACTGGGCTCCACAAAGTTCTCACTGCCCATCTCCAACACAAAGCACCTGAGACACCTCTCCCTGCACCCTGAGGTGATTGCTGAGCTGCTGGGTTCATATCCAAGGGAAATGCTGTCCTTGGGATCTCACCCTGCACCTTCCCTCAGGACCTCAGACCCTGCCTGACCTGTGCCACCAACCTGCCTGAGTAGATGGGCCTGCACATGGGCTGTGGCTGGTGGTGGGACAGCTCATGTGGCCAAAAAGGACCTGTCCTGTTCAGACAAGCAAAGCATCACTTTGCTCCTTGCCTGCCTTCAACCCCCTCTCTCATATCCATTTTTTTCTGGGGCAAAGGCAGGATTTCCACCCTTAATTCAAAGCTACAAACAACCCTGAGAGCTCCCAGCACCACTCACCAGAACAGACCTTGCTGGTTACTGGTAAACTCCTGCTAAACTTGTGAGAGTCAAAAATGCCTTCCAGATGGGCCTGGAAAGTGAGAGTTTCAGAATTTGAGCCTGTTTGTTTGTTTGTTTTGGTTTTGTTTTGGTTTGGTTTTTTGCATACACACAAAATTGTACAATAAATATAAACACTGCCCAGAGCTGTCCTCAGCCCCTGGTTTTGGGGTTTGGGTGATAAGAGGATTTTGAGAATTCAGCATCATTCGGTCTCCCAATGATTCTACAAAGGGACATTTTTGTTTCCTTGGAATAAAACTACTGGCCAGATTTTAAATTGCCAGCAGATGGCAAGAGGAACAGTACACGAGCTTCCCACACAATATGACTTGTTGCACCAAAGTATTTGGATCCAAAGTACTTTGTACTTAGTGAGGGTGTCCCAGCAGTCCAGTGCTTCCAGTCTAACACTGCCCCTGCAGCTGGGAGGCTCTGGGCTCTGTGCACATCAGCTGCCCAGGACAGCCCTCTCCTCTCCCCGTGCTGTGCCCACCTGAGACAGCACACATGTCCCACGTGTGGGTTGTGGCAGTGACCACAAATGCAGCACAAATACATCCACCCCAGGATTCCAGGCAACACAAACCCCTTACAGTGCACTGGGAGGCAGAATCCAGACCACAGATCCACCCGATCCCAGCGAAGCACTCAAGCAAACACTGAGTTTCAGAGTGTTCCTAATCCTCCCCTAAGCAGAGGGAGCTGCAGCACATACCTCCTGCTGCTGCTGTTTGTGTTCCACTAATCACTGTATTGGATGGGTCAGTGTATTCCCAGGCTCAGGAGGGTGTGTGATGCCATCAGCAGCAGCTACTGGACCAAAACCCAGGCTCAACTGCCCACCTGAGCTTTAGTACACACTGTGCTTTCAGCTGTAAGAGAGTAAATTGTACGGCTCACTCTCTGATCACTTTTTCTGGTAAGAGTAGATGTTTGAAGTAAACGCTCAGTAACCCACTTGCAACTGCAAATCATCCTTTCAGGATAATCCATGCAGACTTTGCAGCCAGCATCCATAATGCCACAACCCATCCCCTGGTCCTGCACCACCACTGCTTTGACTGTGTCTTTTGGAGAACTTTCCCCCTTTTCCCTGAGATACGAAAAGCTGAACTTGGATCAGAGATCAGAGGGGTTGTGCTGTAGCTGTGCAGTCATTGGGGTTTTCTGAGGCTGAGCAGGCCCTGACAGCAGAGATGTGTCTCTGAACAAACCAGCCTGGGCTGTGGCTCAGTCTCAGAGCACAGGGGTGGCTGTGGTTGGTTTGGGGTGGCTCCTCTCACCACAGCTCTCCCTTCCCATTAATCAGTGTGGGGATAAACTGACCTCGCTGCAAATGCAGTCAGTAGCATTTGGGTCTCCAAGTTATTCAGGGCATCTGCTGTTTGGCATTAGCTGGAGCAACCTATTGATCTTCTTTCCTCAGGGCTGCCAGGATTTCTCTTCCTTTCAGATCTGTGTCTGGAAAAGGCAGAAATTGCACTGGCAATGCATCTGAAAGGAAAACTTCCTGTGGAAGGGCTGAGCAGGGCTCAGAGGTGCCAGTGGATCCTCCATCCTGGCAGCCAAGGCTGTTGGGCAGGCACATCCCACTGCCCAGGACACAGAGAAACCTATTGCTGTCTTATCCACAACTTCTCCTACCATCCCAAACACAGGATAAGCATCTGATCTAAAGCAGAAGTTCATAGAAGAACTACAAAGGGGTTTCTGAACATTGCACTTGAACACAAGAACATTTTTGTGGACATCAGTGCCATTTTCTTTCCTGTTTTATAACAAAAGTGCACATTAAAAATTACCATATCATTGAAGCAAGCAGGAGATGAAATCCCTTCCCTTGAGCACACACTTTCCCCTCCTCAGTGACACTCTAGGGGAATAAAAGATACCTGGCCTGACTTGGCATCCCCTGAGCCCACGTCCCTGTGCCAGCAGAACCACCCTGTGACACCGTGCAGGGACCATTGTCACCCTTTGGTGGGCAGCCAGAGAAGTGATCTTCCTGGCACAACCTCCTCCTCACAGTCATGCCCAGACACGTGAGCTCCCTGGGTAGAAATTCAGACCTGTGCTACCTGCAGCTTCCCCAGCGTGGCAAGGAGTGAGGGCACAGCAAAGTGAGCACCTGCCTGGCCAGGAGGGGAGAGGGTTGGCAGCACCCAGGTCTGATAGCTGGTAATTACACCCCTCCCTTTAAATCACTGACTAATTTGTTCCTGCTGCAAGATAACCAGACAATGGGACTTTAAAGCTGCCTAGAAGGCAGAGTAAACCTTCCTGTTGGGCTGGGCTTTCTGAACCCTTATTGTCTTCTCTTTTTTTCCTCCTTTTTTTTTTCTATTTTTTTTTTCTGTTCTGGTGCTTTATTACTTTGGGCAGGGGCCAGGCCTCCTGTCTGCCTAAGGCTTCTCCCCCTTGAAGTTTTCTCTCCTTAAGTTCTGAAATGGAAAGATCAATCAAACAGAAAAAAACCCAACAATTAAAACCAGAGGTCAGCACTGTGCTCTGGGCATCCAAGTCCTCCAAGGGAGGGCTGAGATTCCACCACTGAAACCAGGAACCTGCAGAACCTGATGGCTGCAGTTCCCAGGGGCATCTCCAAGCTGATTTCTCCTCAGGGAGCACCCATGCAGATGATGTCCCTCTGACCCAACCCCTCTGCCCCTGCCTGCAAAGGAGAGACCATCCATCATGGCACTGCAGCACAACCAGTGCCCACAGCATCCCTGTCCCATTCCCACCCCTGGGAACAAGCTCCACCAGTAAAGCACCCTCACAAAGTTGTTGCCCTGGCTTTGACTACAGCCAGGACAAAGCACGAGACCAGGAGCATCATAAAACCAGCACAGAAAATCCATCAGGAGTTGCCTGTCCATGCCCTCCATCCAGCCACTGTCCCAGCTCACTGAGATTTTCCAGTACTTTCTCCTCTAAAATCCAGCACAGGAAGGAGGACAACAAACTCCCAGAGAGAGTTAGGGACACAACACTGATCAGAGCTGAGCACAAAGCAGCTTCCCTGTCTGTGTACTTGCAAGAACCTGCCAAAATCAGGGTGAACTGCTTTTTCCTCACAGCCAGATCCACCCTCGGTCCCACCATCCTGGCCAGGACCCAGCAGGGATGGCACAAGGATCACGGGTTCAGCTGCACTCCTCTGTGCCCAGCCTGCCTATTCACAGAGTGTACAGCCACGTGAAATCTCTCCAGGAAGGTCTTTTCCAGGCTGGCCAGTAGATGGGGGTGGAAGATCAGCCAAGGTCTGACCCACGGGCAACCCTGTCCCTCCAGCCTGGTGTATCCCGATGGCTGTCAGGGCTCAGGTGGCACCGGTGGCTGCACTGGCCATGCTTGGGGCAGGGCAGAGACGAGGCTCAGGCAGGGGCTGCGTGACTTGGAAGTGGAGAAAGCCCACAGAGTTTAAGTGCCCTCCCTAAGGCAGCAAGTCTAGGGAATAAACCCTAAACTAACTCCACCAGACATCCCCGGGGCCTGCCTGTCCCCGACAGTCCAGGGTGGGGAGACCTGTCCTCCCCATGGATGTCCCCACTGCCTGCTGGGGAGGCTGAAGGGGACCAGAGGGCAGGTCCAGCACCTCATCCTGCCTGCAGCACCACTACCTGGTGAAACTCCCAGCAAGGGCAGCTCCTGACGGGAAAGAGAGCCCCAAGAGCCCATCACGTGCCCCTGCTTGCCTGTACCTGCTGGCTGAAACCCCCCGAGCAGGCTCAGACCCCAGCACCCAGATCCACCTGTGTTCTGCATGGAAGGAAAGCCCAAGAAGAGCCCAGAGACACAGAGGAAATTCCCTCAACCCAAACAGCTCTGCCAGGTTCAGCTCTGCCCCACGAAGGGTGACCGGCTGTGCTGGATTCCCACAGGGTTGTCACCCTCAGGATTTGCCCAGCAGGTGACGATGGTCGGCGAGTGGTTGTGCAATAAGAAATGACAAGAGGCTTCCCAGCAAGGCAAAGGGACATGTGGGTTTCTGTGGGGTGCTGGTGCCAAAGGCTTCCCCCACCAGAGCCAGGCCCCCAGCTCTGAGCAAACCCCAGAGCCGCCTGCTTTCACCCTCCAAACTAAAGAAACAGCAGCGAACAATGAGCGACACTCAGTGCCCTGCCCCGAGCTCTGCCCTGTCAGGAGCCTTCATTATGTCGATGTGTAATTATACCATTAATTACTGACCATAAAGCTCTAAAGAAAACAGACCTGAAATGAATCTAGCCCTGGTGCAAAGTCCTGAGAGATAACTCTGTGGCTGCTAAGGTGATGGAGACCGAGCTGCAATTTCTAAACCAAAATTGAATTTGCAATTAGCTCGCCTTGTCGCCTAAATCCGACAAAAGACCTTCCTGCATTTAATACTGAGAAGGGATGTCTCTGAGCTGCCATCAACCCACAGAGGCTTACAAAAGCCAACTGGAGCAGAGCGGAGGGACCAGAATCCCAAATGTCTCTTCGGGCTGAGCTAGGCTCTTGTTTGAGTTTGGATTTGCTGCACACTCAATGTACATCTCCGAGCAAGCCACTTAAGCTGACCCTGGCCCAAAGTTTAGCTGTCTGTCAAATGTTAGAAAAGGGCTTTGTCTCCCTCACAAGGACTCGGAGGTTTAATTACCGGCTGTGCCAAGATGCCCTTAGGTGGAAGCTGCAATGCAAATGCAAAGTATCATTATTAGAGCTTAGCAAATAACTCAAATGTTTTTCTGCAGCAACTCCCTCGAAAAGAAATTAGATTCCTTTCTGGTGTGTTTGGGCGTCTTTCCAGGCTCCCTTGTTGTGACACTCGTGAGCGAGCAGAGAACTAAGAATACGAAGGTAATTCACCAAAAGTCAATGCCCAGCTCCTAAACCTGAGCCTTCGCACGGAGCCTTGCTCCTGGCACAGCCCTCATCCACGAGCCCAAATCCTGCCCCAGGAGAGCAGGTCATGGGGCTGCACCCAGGCAGGGTGTCCCACGGACAGATCCAGCCCATCCAAACAGGACAGGGTGGCCCACTGACAGATCCAGTGATCCAAAAGGGCCAGAGTCCCTCCGGGATGTGCAGACATCAGCCTTTGCCTTCTGCACCAGGTCCAACGCGGATCCTCAGGGACGGCTCCCAGCCTGGGCACTCTCAGGGCCTTGCTGAGCCAAGAGGGCATCAAAGATGAGAGAGATCAGGGAGAGAGGCTTTGCCAAAAACATTTTCACAGGAAGCCACACATCCCAATCAGCTCATGCTGTGCAAATCCCAATGATTTGAGCCGTTTCACGCTTGCCTCTGAAAAGTCTGGGACAAACATTTGCATCATAAATTCTTTGGGATGGCTATTCTCTGGGGCTGAGCAGTTGCCATAAAGCTCCAAGAGTTTATGAGGAGCTGACAAAACCTCCCAGCTCCTGCTGTAACCACTCAGTACCTTCCACAGGACCGTGTGCCGGGCTGTGGCCACCGAGTCCCAGCCCAGGGATGTGCGGGAACATCCCCACAGCCCTGACCTCCCTGACAGCCTCGTGTGAGTGGGAAGAGTGTGGAGGAACATTTTCAATTAGCTTTACAGAAAACATTTGCCTGAAACTGGATGCTGTGTGAAACTCCTGAACTCTCCTTTTTCTTTCAGAGCTGGGAAGCGAGGGAAGGGGTCTGGGGGGGTGGAAATTGGAAGAGCTTTTTATTTATTCAGATCTGAGCTGTGCAGCCTCAGAGCACGTGTGGTTTGGCTGACCAGAGCCAGAGTGGGATTAAGAAGCCGGCAGCTCCTGCTGTGCATCCAGGCTGCGCCGTGGGACCGGACCAGGACACAAAAGCAGAGTGTCTGGTGCCCATGGAAGAAACAGCCCTTGGGCTCAGCCCTCACAGTGCCTGCATGTCATGGAATCACAGATGGTTTGGGTTGGAAGGGACCCTAAAGCTCATCTTGTTCTACCCCTTGCCATGAGCAGGGACACCCACCACTAGCCCAGGTTGCTCCAAGCCCCGTCCAACCTGGCCTTGGACACTTCCAGGGATGGGGCAGCCACAGCTTCTCTGGGCAACCTGTGCCAGGGCCTCCCCACCCTCACAGGGAACAATTTCTTCCTAATATCTAGTCCAACCCTGCCTTCTGTCAAGGCAGCCATTCATTCTTGTCCTATCACTCCGGGCCCTTGACCAGTGTCCCTCTCCAGCTGTCTCAGAGCCCCTTCAGGCACTGGAAGGGGCTCTAAGGTCTCCTGGGAGCTGCCTCTTCTCCAGACTGAACACCCCCAGCTGTCCCAGCCTGTCCCAGTATCAGAGGGGCTCCAGCCCTCTGTGTGACACAAATCACCTCACTGGGTGTGGGTGCTGTGGTATGGATTCGAAGCAAAAACTGCAGCAGGAGGGCAGGAGCTGGACCTGCCAGACAGCAAACAACTCCTGCACCCAACAATATCTTCTTAACCCGAGGCCAACCCTTCAGTGCCTAAAGCCCTGCTCCTTCCCCTGGCAGTGAGTCAGATCACCCTCAGTCCCAGTTCTGAGACGGTGTGTCCAGACAAGGATGCCCTTCTTGGTGTGTTGCCCCCTGTGCTGCTCTCTGTGCTGGCCACCACACCTGTCACTCCTCGCCTACTGCAGCTTCCCTGCGCCCTGATACCAGCACACACTGTAACACCATTTATTCCATCTAATTAACTTCTCCTTCCCTCTGTGGCTGATTTCTGCACTGTCAGGACTCCGCGGCCTCTCCAGCCCGCTGAGCTGCCAGCACAGCCTTTTGTTTCAGCACTTGCCTCTCTCTTTTCAGTCAACAGCCCAGTTTGCTCCCGTTCCCCTCAAAGGCAGCAGCAGCAGCGTTACTGGAACCAGCTACAGCACAGCAAACTGAGCTCCTGTCCCACCGTGAACTCCTCTGAGGTTTTCTTGTTTGTGTTTTTATTTGAAACAGCAGCAATTAGGAAAACAGCAAGAGCTTTTATTTAATTTGTTTTTCCTCCTTGGCTGGGCGTTTCCTCTCCAGACACCACCCTGCAAAGGTGCCTCAGCCTCCGCACGGCTCCGCGGGTTCCAAAGCACTCACATTGCAGAGCAGAAACTCTGTTGAGGAGAGATAAACACAGAGGTTTTCATCTGCGGCTGTCAGCTCTGGCTGCATCATCTGGGACTCCTTGGGTGCGATTTTTCAGCAGCCCTGAGCGTCCACCCTCTTGCTGAGAGCTCTAGACCCCACTTTTCCCCTTAGTGTTCCAAGTGTGTGCCCGGTCCTCTGCCTGCAGATATCCTGATGCCTGTGTGGCCCACCCCTGCACTCCCAGCTGAGCCACAGCCTCTGCAAATCCCTCATGGCCGAGGCACGTGGTTTCTAAAATCTGTATCTGCCACGCAGGCTGTGATGATGTGAAAAACTAAGAGCGTTTGTAATTAAAGAAACCCGTTGCAAATTACTTAACAGCACAAGCTCACACCAAGGCCAAGGCTATTAACAGTCTGAAGCTGTTCAGCCAAGCCACACTCAAGCTATGACAAGTCAAAAAAATAAAGTTAATATAATATCCCTGAAATGAAATGCAGGTCATGTACTTGATCTGCATATTTATAAAAGCTGAGCCTAATCCAGCCCAACTTTCTCCAGAGTAAAGATCTTGCCGGTCTTTGATCCTGCCTGTGCCTCCTCAGGGAATATCAATTTTCCTTCAGCAAAGTTAGAAGGGATTAAGAGTCACCTTAAAAGGAGCAGGATCTCCACTGGGTGGGGAAGTGACCGGGAGCCGTCCCTGTGCAGCCGCGGGATGCTGACCTGGCACATCCCACACCACGGGGAGGCTCCCGGGCACGCTCTGGGCACACGTTTGCAGCACTTCAGGCAGCCAAACTTTACACCCTCCTGCCTGAGGTCTGGGCTAGAGCAGCACCTGCCAATCCAGTGTTAAAATCCACAGTCTGGTGTTAGAAGCACAGAGCCTTTGTGCTCCCAGGGAGGGCTCAACCAGCTGAGTCCAGCCTAGAGCCTCACCACAAACCCTTCTCTTGGCAGTTTGTTTGCCCAGCACTGGATAATGAGGTTTCTGCAAAAATCCCATCTTGCACCTTAACCTTAAGGAATCCCCCTTGTTACAGCAAGAGGAGGAATGAAGGTGAGGAGCATCCCTGGGACTTCACCCCAGGATGGATCCTGCAGGCTGGAGGCAGCAGCCTCCTGGATCCCATTATCCCCCGCTGCTGCTCCAGCTGTGCTCATGCAATGCCACAAGGCTCCCTTTCCACACAAAACAGGGCAGGCAAGGCAGCCCCCCGTGTGATGGGGCTCGTGCCTCCTCCCCTGAGAGCCTCGAGGAGTGACATGAGCTGCAGAGACCCTCGGTGTCAGGGCTGTCAACCCCAGGGGTGGTCAGCGAGCTCCCTCCCAGCAAGGCGAGGGATTTGGCACGGTGGGTGTGAAGGAGCGTGTCACAGGATGGGGGATTAACGGCTTCACCCGGCCTGGAGGCTCAGGGGGGGAGGAAAACTCCTTGAGACATCAGTGCTTGGAAGTGCAGGAAGCTCCTCTGCAATACCAGGGGCTGAGAGTTTCTCCATGTGTTTGCAAATAGAAATACTTGTGCAAACACAGGGGAAACCGCAGATATTATCCACCCAAAAAATTGCCCAGGAAGTGGCTCCAGAGATTATCATCTTGGCTATGGAGTAGTTGGAAAACATGGATTCATGCCGGTGGTCTCAATGTATTGAACTCAAGAGGGGGAATGAAAATTGAAGAACCATTATGATAAAACCAGTATATAAAAAACTCTCTAGCCTAGACTGGGTCCTGCATGGGGTGTCTTAAACCCCCCTTCTTTCTGGTCAACAAAGAGCTCTGTGAGAAGCAAACCAGTGGCACCAAGTCCCAGTTTGTCCAGTGCACATCCCCTGTCCCAGCTGGTGTGACATTGGTCCCCACTTGCTGCTGCCACCAGCTCAAGCTGTCCCTGCTGTGTCTGTCCTGTCCCATGTTTCCTACAAGAGCCCAGTCACACGCACTGGGTGACATCTCCCTTCCAGCCCAGCTCACAAGGGACATCTCACTGCAGCAAACACCATCTCAAAGTCTTTGCAGCCCTTTTGGTAAGGGTTGCCAGGGGGGATTCAGCCTCTGGCTCTCGTCCCGACTTTCAAATCCCTCCCTCATCATCCAGTGTCCCTGTGTGAGTCAGTAGGATGATGAAAACAATCCTTCATCCCTCTGGCTGTGCCTTTGCTCTCTGGAGACAGCGGGTTGAATGCTGTCACCATGCAAATATGCAAGTTGCTCGATGCCTTGGCTGTAGAGAGAACACCAAGTGAGCAAGTACCACTGAGGCTGAGAAATCAGGAGTTGAATCCTGGGTGATGAGCACACACACACTCACAGTCAGCACACAGGCCATCCAGCACACACATTTGAGCTTGCAGGCATGAGGGTATCCATGGGCTTCCTGAATTTTCACTCAGCAGTCTGGTCTGAATCTATGGTCTGCTCTCTGATCTTTTCCATCCCTTCCTCTCTGTTATCATCCTCTATTTTAATATATTATCTATTTAAATGTATTAAAGCATGAACTTTAACTCTCCCATGTGCATTCTAACCCACACCCATTCCCTGGTCTCCACTCAAGCCTGGGGCTGGTGCACTGCAGAACAAAACATGAGCTCCAACTCTGCTCACAGCAGAGACAGGAGTCACAAGGTGCTGCAGAGTGGCAATCAGACTTCTCACTTCCTGGAGACAGTTGTGACCCAGATCCACTGGGGCAGGAGGGAGTTTGGGGTGGTGAAACCATCCATACGAGGCTCAGGTCACCGAGCACTGGTGCTAGTTGGCTGCAAGGGACCTGGTGGGCAGAGCCAGGCTCCAGCCAGGACCTTGTACAGGCTGGGGACACTGGGACACTGCAGCCACCTCCTCCTCAGGAATGATGGCACAAGTACTCAGATGCTTGGAGAGACCAATGACAGGCTGCAGCTCAGCCTCTCTGCCCAGCACACCACAGGGATAAGCTCATGGACATGGGGAAGCTTCTCCACCGAAAACGGGACTTTCAGCAGGCTCAAGTCCTGGTTTAACGGCCAGAAGGAAGGCAGGGATTTGTCTGGAGTTACACAAGAAGTTTGTGGAGAGGAAACGAGCCCAGTTTTTCCAAGTCCTTGATTATCCCCCCAATAAGGGGACGCACAGCACTTCCTGTGCAAGCCGCAGAGATGCTCGGAGGCGGGAGGTGCCAGGCTTCTCCCTCCGAGGTCAGGGAAACGCTGGAGGCAATGAAATCCTCCCCCTGCTTTCCCACCTCTCCTGACAGAGCACAGGGAGCTGTGGGCAGGGGGCTGCCCCGCTGCACCCCAGGGCCCCGCAGAACCCCATCCTGAGCCATGGAGCGCTCCAGCCCCGGCATTATATCGGGATGAATCACTCGCTGACCTCTGCCTTCCGCAGTGTTCGGTTTCTAATTTTATGGGCTGTATCAACGGGGTTATTGAATCCAGATGTCTGCAAAATGCAACTGCAGCACACAGAAAGCCACAAGGAAAGGCGTTGGTGGCAAGGACCAGGGCATGTGCTGCATTTTGCATAAGCAAACCCCAGCTGAGGGAGGAGAGGAAGGCACCTCCTGTCCCCTGCCTGCTCAGGGCTCTGCAGGAGTCAGTGGGACGTTGGGATTTCCACAGGCCATCTTGCCTTTCCCCCAGTAACTGCTCCTTGCACTCCCTTTTCCTGAAAGCATCTTCCCCCCAGGCAGCAGCTGAACACTCACATCAGGCTCAGGTGAGTCCCGCCTGGAGAAGTTTTGGGAGATGCTGCAGAAACATGGATCCTGTGCAGCCTCAGCGCATTGGAGAGGACACAGTTCTGCCATGGGATGAGCACTGGGCTGGAGAAGAGCTTCAGCTTTCCCAAACTGGCCTCTCCAGCACAGAGCAGTCCTGGCATGAGCCAGCCAGGGGCAGCAACACCTGACAGCCGTCTGCGATGGCATCTGGTTTGCATAGAGCACAGCTGGCTCTGGAACAACAGGAGTGCATTTGTCCCTGCAAGGAGAGAAGTACAGGGGGAAAAAAAAGAAAAAGAATATCCAGACCTTGCCTAAACTTCAAAGAGAAACCTGCTGAGTGACCTGCCTGCAACAGGGTTGGCCTCCCACCCCAGGTAGGAACCCATGGCATTGCCTGAGCTCCATGGGTGGGTCCTGAGCATTGACACAACACAGGATCAGAGGCACCAGGGATGGAAAGAGTTATTTATTTATTTGCTTGATGTTTTTAAAGACTTTCCTACCCCTTTCCCTTCTCTGCAGCTCTGACATGGCAGACCTGACCTGAGCTTGCCTGAGCTGGGAGTTCCCAAGAGCTGTGTGTGGATGCACAACCCCCAACAACAAACCCTACTTGGCTCTTGCTAACCAAAAGTGACTGCAAAGTGCTGTTAGGAGATGAAAAAATCTGACTGTCTTGTCCACACTTTGGCCTCCAGTCCTCTTGAATAAGCCCCAAGAGACATTTGCCTTCTTCAGAGAGGCCAGCACTGGTCCTCTGCATCACAAGAGGTGGAAAATATACCAGAGCTTCATTCTAAGCTTCTCCCTGGCAATGCTGGAGTGTTTGTGGGGAATTTCTCTACACCCACCTGCTTTCCTACTGCTGTGGGGCTCAAACCGAGCCGAGACCTGGCTGGTAAAGGCCTCCTTTGCTCTCGTCTTTTCCCTGCAGCTTCCACGTCTCCCTGCTCAGGCCAGATAGAAGTTGTGCAGAGAAGCAGAGATCCAGGAACACATATGGGTTTTCTCATTTTCTACCTTGTCACCTTGGAAAGAGGGAAGAATAATATATAAAGCAGAGGGAGGCGGTAATAATGCAGTTGACCTTCACGCTGGTATTCCAGGCTGCGCCGAGTCGCTCCTGCCCTTGGCTGCTCTTAGGGCTGCTCCTGCCTCACAGGAACCCAGAAAAGAGCCTTTTAGGGCAGTCAGTGAATCCAGGCTGATGCTTCTCCTGTGCACAAGCCACGCACACGCACTTTGAGAAAGCTCAGAAGACCTGCAGGGGATGAGTTTACCATACGGATGTCTTGGTGCCAAGTTTCAGCCTAATGGGAATCACAACAGCTGACTTACACCACCACCATCCCCACCCCCCCTTTAAAGTCAGGGTTTATGGGGAGGGAATCTCTGCCAGATCCAGAAACTATAGCAACTGCTGTAATAAAATAGCATTTCAGCTAAAGCTATTTTTACAGCATCTCGCCACGTTCGTGGCATGGCAGTTCCCAGTGTTTTTCAGTTGTCTGCTGCCAGAAGATTTAGCTGGATTAGATTCTTAGTAGTCAAAGAGAGAAGGATCATACTGGGTTGTCAAATACACTCCTTTCCCTGCATTGGGAAAAATTATATCCTACGAGGTGATTCATCAGGTATTGAATTATTATAACACTCGATCTCGACTGACTAAAAGGCCAGGTTTGCCTCAGGGCCCAAACCTGGTTGCATTGAAGTCAACATGACTTTTGCAATTGCCTTTGGTGAGGCAGCTACAATCCAACCCACGATCAGACTCGCCTGAAGCCTAGAAACCCATATTCACACTCCTCACAATATAAAGCAGCACAGGGTTACTATCTATGACAGATTAAGGTTTATCTCAGCTCAGCTCACGCTGATGCAAATTTTACCACTCATTTGCATGGGGCCAAAATGCCAAACAAAGTCGTTGGGTTTAATTCTTGGGTGGCACCATTTCTTCCTGTCCTTCCTGTCCAATGTTTGCCTCTTCCAGTGCTCTTTGGTCTTTTCTGTCGTAGGAAAATTTATTTCAATATTAATGGGGCTGGAAAAGATGGTCCTATGTGCAGAAGTCAAGTTTTACCAGTATCTAATTTTAGGTTTGCACCAGTGGACAGATAAATCAGTCTTGCAAGGTTCACCACTGACAGCAGAGTGGAAAAAAGAAATTAAAATGAAAATCAAATTCTGTTTCAAAGAGGTGCTGATATCAGATCCAACACTACATTAAACTACTGTTCAGAGAACTGTTCTTTCCTGATAACTCAGTGCAAGTGATCCTGGTATCTCTGTGGATGTAAAAGACTGACATTCATAGGATGAAATAGGTCTCTTCTGGCTGGTAAAGCCAAGATTCCTTAGACCTGACCAGCAGCCTCTCCCTGTAGGCTGAGTCCCACGTCCTATATTTAATCCATGGCTTTAGCAATTGGAGACCTAAGTGATTTACCCCACTCTTGGGCCAATCCCTGTCTATCAAAGTACCTTTTTATTAATCTGCACCTTCTCCCCCACAATTAGCTTCAGGTTTTGTCATTTCATCAAGCAGTTTGGGCCCCCACCATGGTTTGCTGATGCAGCCCAGGTCTCCCCAGCCCTACCTCCTCTCCTACCACCCTGGCCACACTCTGCCTGCTGGAAGGGGTGATCTGTACCTGTGCACCAGAACCCACAGGCACCACCTGAAGCCAAGGTGCCTTAATCAGGCTTGAGGTTTTGCATTCATCTCTCTTCAAAACCCATCTGAAGCCGTGGCCCACTGTGGAACCATAGCTGCTCCCATTTCCACTCCTGTAAGTCCAGCAGGGACAAAAAACCAAATGAAATCAGAAGTGAACATCCACAGGAGAGAAACTTTGTGCTAACCTTTTTTCCCCAAGAAATATTACCAGTGTAAGAGGCTTAAGGTGAGAGACCAAGTGCACACCACGTAAGACAAAAGGACTGTGCCCCGTTTGGTTTGGAGGGGCTCATACCCGCAAACAAGCACACCTTGGGCAGCCTGCAGTGAACAAACCTGGCCAACACCCTTCTTATTATGTGGAACATCCATATCCTGCTCAGCCCCTTGAATAAACCCACCCATGCCTCGCTGGGCTTAGCACTGGTGAGGGAGAGCTGCCCTTTGCTGAGTGTTTACTGGAGTCTTTTCTGCAGGGCTGGGTGACGGCGCTTACACAAACAGTGAAACTCTGTGGGTGTCTGGGTAAGGAGTGACCCATGGCTGTGGAGACTGTGTGACTGGGGTGAGCTGTGAAGGGAGGCATGTTCATCTCGGCTCTCTGAGCCAGACCATCCCAGCCCTCACCTTGTTTACCCATCCAGGGCGGCTGCGAAATGCGAGTGGGAACCATTATACACCCACTCGGGACAGGCAGGAATGACAACACCAGGTGCAGGGCGATGGAGAAACGGGCAGGCAAGCAGTTCCTCATCTGATACCAGGAATTACAGTGAACAGCCCAAAGGGCAGTGCCCAGTGTGGAAACAAATTAAGAGAACCCCAAATCTGCTCCTCCTGCCCCGCTGCAGCTGGTAGGTCTGGGATGAGCTGGGAATTCGCGGTGGACGATAATCCTGACAGCAACTGCACGGCTTGTGGGCATCCACCACCCAAATTGCCTTTCCTCCCTCAGCTTTGCCATCAGTCTCCCACTTCTCAGCACAAGCTAAAGATCAGACACTGTTCCATGACAGTGACAGCACCCTCAGCACACTGGAGGATGGGTAAAACCTGAATGCACCCAGAATTGGAGCCATCTTTCCAAAACATCAGCCTTCACCCCAGTGTTGTTTTGCCACTGTGTAAAACAAGGCTAATAAAACTTGCTTGCTGCCCAGGGTGGGATTTGAGTCTTCCTTAGGCAATCAGAAAAGGAATTTAAAGGAAAAGGATTCAAAAGAAAAGGATTCAAAGGAATCAGGGGATTCCTTTGAAGATGGAAAGTTTTATTAAGAGTTAGACTGGAAGATGACGCATCCATTGATCCGAAAGCTCTCTACATCTCTACACAAAGAGATTCAATTCACTTGAAAGCTGTATTCATACTTTACAAAGTGACCTGCCCATACATAAAGCTGCAAAGTGGATGTCTGGGAGCTCATCTCCAGCTGCTGCAACACAGCTCTGCTCTGAGTGACTGGAACAAAACCATCCTGATTTACTCCAGACAAGAATCTGGCTGCTTCACAGAAATGGACCTGTCCCTCCAAAATTCTTAATAAGGCTGATCACCCAGACTTTGACCTATCTCAGAAGGAAGGAATAATTTTTTCCATTATTTAACAGATTTGGAAGCGAGACAAGGATATAAGTAGTGAATTACTCAAGGTCATGATAAACTATGGGGTTATTTTACTGACATCTCCAGGGACATCAGCCACCTCAGTTACCCACCCCTTGAGCCTGTTGTGTTGGTTGATACCCCCAGCAGTCCCAGGGATCAGTTTTTAGCAGGGGAAGAGTAGAATACGACCAATGTTTAGTTTACCCAGGAAATACAACTGGCATGGAGGAAGCTGAAGAGGGAAATACATTAACTGTGTAGAAGAGATAACAAATAATACCTTCAGTATTTCCATAAATGATATAAAGGGGAAGGATAAGCACACCAACATGGATCAAAGATGTCCCTTTGGTAGCCAAGCAATACCTGCCACCTCTGCTCAGCCATCACCTGTGGTTTCCAGTGCAGAACATTTTTGCACCTCACCGCTGTTGTCTGATTTTTTTTTTTTCGCCTGATTTTCTCATTTTGCACATCCAGGAGTCCCATCCTGGCCTGGAGGCAACGGCTCATGGTGAAGCACAAGGTGCTTCCTGCCTCAGCCCAGGAAAAGCTTTTGAAGCCCAGGTCCTGCAGCACTCCCAGGACACAGCTAAATCCACGCTGAGCTGAGAGCACAGGGAGCCACAGAGCTGGAGAGGGAGATGTGTGCTGGCCCAAGCCCAGCCTGTCCCCTCGGCCCTGGCTCCTGGCCCTTTGCTTCCTCTGCCATGAGTTGCTTCACAGACACACAAGAGGCCAGAGCAGCAAAGGCAGAGCTGGAATCGGCGTGTCCAACACCTGGGATCCACAGGGGAGGGAGACCCTGCCAAGAATTATTTTAACCTTCAGTGTTTCTGGCAGCAGAATATCAGTCAAATGGTTCCTACTGCTTTTTTGGGTTATGTCACTCTGACACAAGCTGGTCCAGACCAAAACGATCCATGTGCTCAGAGAGGGCAGGGTTTGTTTTCCATCTCAATGGACTTTCAGTAGCAGGAGGAAAGGATGCCTGAAATAATAATCCTTGATAAATTCAACAGTCTCAAGAAGGAAAATCAGGCTAGATACAGCTCATAATGTTCTGTACAGATGCAGTGTACGCTTTTTCTCCTCCAAACCACTCGTCGGGCCAGTGTTGGGGCACTTCCCTCCTGCATCCCAAGTCCTCCCTCCAGAGCCAGATGGAAAGTGTTGTCCAGGGGCCCATCCCTAAAATGGCATTTTTAGTGCAATTTACTTGCTGAGAGTATTTCTTTCTGGAAAGTAGGAACCTGAATCAAAGATTTCAGTTGATGTGGACGACATTGTTTCCAGTTCACCATAAAAATAAAAAGAAGGAAATGATGAGGTTTTAGGCTAATTTGGAAAATCTTATGGAAACACCCACCATTAGGCAGAGGGAATACTGGCTGTGTACCATTTCTCATGTTTCTCTGCGTGTTTGTTGCTGCAGGTGGAGCTGAGTCTCACAACCAGATGTGCCCACAGTGAGGGCACCCACTCCGGCCACCAGCCCGGTTCGGTGGGCTCAGGCAGCTCATGGCACCACAGCAACTTGGGGATGTGTGTGGGCCCAGAAGCAGAACTAAACTATCCCAGAGACATCAACAACAAGTATCCCCAAACCCACAGATGTCCCCACACCCTCTCGCTGAGCCAGGAGCAGGTTTTGAGCTCGTTAATGGGTAGATACAAATCACACAGTGGCACAACCCAAGGTGATTTCCCAAACTCTCTCTCCCCTCCCTTCACTCTCCTCTATTTCTACAACTTTGGGTTAGGGTGAAAAATTAGCAAGTGTTGCAAAACCTACTCATACAACAGCAAGAATCATATTGACAGATGTGTCATACTGACAGATGTGCTGGGGGTTCCTCTCCTTACGACCTTTTTTATGACTAATTCAGCTCAGGTTTTCCAAGGAAGCTGGAGAAGGAGGTGGGGGTGATTTTCCAGGTTGTTACATGAGTGACATTCATCCTCAGGAGAAATTCCCGCCCTGTTGGAGGATACTGGAAGCTGTACCTGGGGTAAGGAACTCTGTCTGTGCTGCCATGGGAACAAGGGGCAGATGATGATGCACTGAGACTACTTTTTAAAATTGCTTTTTAAAAATCATGTGAAAAGCAACAAGAGTGGCCTTTTTCATCCCATTATTTGACTCCAGCTGCTGACCTTGGCTCTGGGAAAATAATTATTCTTGACTTCGAAGCGGGGAGGTTTTTTGCGCCAAAGGCAAATGTCTATAGATTTATACTATTTGGAAAAATCAAACGGCTGCAAGCCAAGCCATCCAGCTTATAAAACACAACCAACCCTCCAGGGATAATTTAAAACTGACCCTGCAGAACTTAAATTCCAACCATAGATGATGCAAAACATAACTCACACCATTTTCTTATCTGCTGGATGCTCCCCATCAGTGTGGGTTTCAGGGACAAAGACCAGTCAGAGAAAAGAAAACGAGGGGGAAAAAAAAAAAAGGTTTCAAAATAAGTTTGTGCTAATGAAGGCAAAAAGGGCTGGCAGGCCAGAAGGCAGATTTTGTCATCCACACAGCCAAGAGTTGCGAAGGCAGCCATAGTCCATGCTTTTTCCATTGTGCTCCGCCAAAATAACCCTCAAAATTCTCCTGGGATGAAACAACCCACTCTCTGCTGCTCAGGCAATCCAGGCTTAGATCCTGCCTCTGACTGACAAAAAACTGTGAGCTGTGATGGTTTGTTCCTACACAATTAGGACTCATCTGCTGGTGATGGGTGTCTCCAGCCCTCAAGCCTCTAAGCACAGCTACCTGGGCCCCCTTAAATCTGTGAGACCTCCCACAGCCAGGGGGGCACCCAAACTGGGATGCACCAGCACCTTGTCCCATCACAGGTATCACTGCTGATGGTGAGCCAGCTTGGCAGGACAGAAAAAAAAAACATTTTCTGGGGAAGAAGCTCTGGTGGAACAGAGAATGAGCAGCTTTGCCCATCTCTTATTCCCACAAGCAGGAGCACCATGAGGAGCAGAGCCTGCAGGAGGGACAGGGCTCTGCTGGGGTAGTCAGGTTTCTGCAACAGATTTCTGTTCCAATTCACCAGGACATGGTGACTTCTCTGAAAAACAAGGCTCATCCAGAGCAAAGAGGTGTAAGCCTGACAGAAAAAAAAAAAAAAAAAAGTATATATGCCAAGACTACAATAAAAAAGTGATCATTCCTACAACATCAAACTGTGAACAAAAACATAGTGATGAGACATCCAGATTGAGCCATCTCAGCAAATCCCATCTACAAATTTCTAGCACACATTGCTCTACCTGTGAGGAGAACTTGACCCATCAGGTTTCAGATGAGAGTTTCAATACTTTTTAATGCACAAAACTCCAGCAGACCAAACCCACCAACAGCAGATCCACCTCCACCCACCTCTGTCCCTGAAATGACCGATGGCTCTTGGTGAACTCTGTGTGTGTGCACACCAAGGGTGTGCATTCACCCCCTGGGGATGACCAATTCAATGAGGGATAAGTTTTAATTTCACCTTTCCGACTGGTTTTGTCCCCAGCCTCCAGTGAAGCAGAGGGTGGTGTGCTTTAGGACCTTCACAGCTGTAGACACTGGGGAGGAGCCACAAGCATCATCTTGCAGCAGTTTAAGTTATGATGGTTAAATTACCCATGTGCTGCATGCAAAGTGCAAGGGGCTGAGATCACCTCTTTGCTAATCCCCCTCTTTTACCCACAAGCCTTTTGCAGATGTCAGAGAACGCTTCGGGTTCGCTGATCACTCACAGTGGGAAATTTTGAGAGACCGAGCTTGTGACTCGAAGAGTTTTGCCAAGTAAAATATTGGCCTGCAACAATGTCCTAACAATACAAAGTAGTTGACACCATAGAATAAACAATTGCAGAGAGCACAGCAGAAGGGTATTTGGAACCACCAAGGCCCTTGTGGAGGTATCACTGAGCCAGACTGGAGTTAGCAAAAGCAATTTTTATGACAAAAACAAGTGTCAGTCTTTCCAACACCCCAATCCCCACACAGAAGGAGCATCTCTGCCTAGAAGTGGCCACATTGCTGGCTTCTTCCTACAAGTTTCATAACTTTTACAGAGTGCAGAAATAATAGAAAGAGTGAAAACAGATCAGGGCAAAGTACCCATAAAAGAGTGAGTGTACTTATGGTCACACAGCTCCACACATGGATATACAGCTACAGATAGAAATGGCAAAAGGAGAACTAGAGGCTGCCACGTTCTCTTAATATAATCATAAGCAAAGCCTTGTAATTCCAAGCAGAAACTCTTTGAAAGAATCAGCTGGGCTCGATTAGTGGCAGCAGTTGTAGCTGCCTCCCCATTGTGCTGAGAACACCAGCAAATAGAGCAAAAAAAAGAAAGAAAAAAACCTAAAATACATCATTATTTGTCAGCAGAACTAGAAAAGCCCTTAGCAATTAGGATTTCCATCACCTCGACTTTCTGCTCTTTGCTGTCACTGTGAAGGGCTAAAATGCTCATAGGGACTAGTCAGCAACACCAAGCTCATCTGTAAATCTCCCTTAGTGATCAGAAGGATATGAACATCCTCAGAGCACAACCCAGCAACTAGGTGCTCCCCCTAACCACAATTTCCATGGAAGATCTTATTTGCACCCCATTTTCAGGATCAGATCATACTTCAGGTCCATCTGGCAGCATCTGTCAGGTGCTTCAGAAGCAGCGTGGGGATTTCACAGCAGCTGACTGGTGGCAATATCTGCTCATCATCTTGACCTCAGTCTCAAGCTGAGCTTGTTGGCAGAGGTGGGCTAAAGCCCTACACTCAAAGACTTCATTTTGAAGGCCATCACTGAGGACTAGAACAGCTTGAGGGGTTCACCTGCCTTTAACAGGGTGTCTACAAGTGCCATGGCCAAATCTGAACCGGTCACTCTGAGCACTGTTGAAGTCCATGGTGACAAGCAGCCACCTCCAGAGGATGGGCCCCCACCTGCCTTAGGATGAGGTACCTCCAGGGGGAAAATTACTCCATTTTTGCCTATTTATTCTGATTATAAAGAGATCTTCTAGAAAACAACTCGGCCTTGGATATCTTGTAGAGAATTTGGTGAGATGAATCCCATCCTTAATATCTTAAGAAAGTCTGATGCCTCTTTGGATCCTATAGCCAGCTTCTGTTTGCCCAAAGCACTGTGCCCCCAAGGGAAGGAGCAGCAGCCTGGCAGTGAGCACAGCAACTGAACATGAGGCTGGGGGAGGCACTGGGGCAGGATGGTGCTGCCAGGTCACATTAACCTCCCCAGGACTCCCATCACCTCCCGAGAGGCTGCCCAGGGCGCTGCTCCACATTCCCACGCCTCCATTCAGCACATCTTCAACACCCTGCTCAGCAGAGCACAGCCTGGACGTGGTTTTAAAGGCCTTTCCTTGCCAAGAGAGGGATATTTCTGTGACCTTTCTCACCATTTCCTATAGCAATCTAATCCTAATTTAAAATGTCATGCCCTGCGGCTTCTCCATAAAATTTAAAAAACACCCCACACACAAATAAACAAACAAACAGACCAGATGAGTTTTTCTATAAGCAGCAGAAATAACACAGGGTGGTTTCCTGGGGATTTCTGAGCTGTGGTTGGATTCTCTGGTGCACTATAAAGGATGTGCCGTGATTGAAACTCCTTCTGTGGTTGGAGCATTTATGACATCCCCCTATGTGGATTGTCTGCAATCTACTAAGGGTTAGGCTTAGATGTCAGTCTTCTCACTGCAGCTTTTGTAAAAGTGCTTTTTATCTTTTGGGCTGCTTATTTCACACAATTTTAGAGATTTAAAAACTCCAAGGCCCCTATCAAGATGTCCAATTTTTTGTTGAAATTGGTCCAAGGGCTCAAAAACCAGCATGTAGGAGTAAATGTGGATAGATAAACAAAGACATGCAAACACACATACACAGAGTCCCATGTGAGCACACCATCCTTTCCTCCTTAGGGAACTAGGATTAAAATAAAATTAAAATGCTGCTTAGGAGTTGAAAATCTGCCATGACAATCTACATCATTTCCTATTTTTAGCTAAGCTTTGCAAAGAAACAATTCCTCTGTGATCACACCCTGGAAGCCTCCCCGGCCCCAAAAAGGTTTGTCTGCAGTTGGCTGGGATCAGCCACGTGTGAGACCTGGGTGCAAATCTTCAAGGCAGAGTCACCACATGTGTTTTCATGATCCAGAGCTCTGTGCCCACTTCTACAAAGACATTTCCAGTGGCAGACTTCACAGCTGGAATTTAAGAGTGTAGGATACACAAGAGAGGACAGATTTCCAAAGGACAAAGAGGCACAGATTTATGTTTTGGTCTATACTTGCTCATTATAGAAATGTTGAGGCACAACATGCTCCTCCCTAGAGGTGGTAGATGCACATCTCTGAATCCTGGCCTGTTCTCTCTACAGCAAAAACAATTTGTCATCTTTCTTTCCTCACCAAAATGCATTTTGGCAACCCTTGGGTATCTCTTTCATATTTGAAAAGCAGCCCAGTTTGTTTCATAGGATGATAATGCATCCACTTCCCTTGCCTTGTTTGTCTGATGGTGTGCTTTGCAGAGAAATGGGGTGTTTTCACAAAATAGAAACCACTTCTGTAAATCACTCATCATGTCCTTGTCATCATCAGCCATTTTCCAGAGACATCATCACATCAAACTCCACCTCCATTTCAGGCTTTGGATGATAGCACAGTCCCATTTAGCAGACAGAGAGCTATAAAGCAATGTAGAGCACAGTACACAAAAATTAAAGAAAGGTGTCATTTAGCTCATCCAGTTTTCAGAAGATATTCCTTCTATCAGCTCCTGGAGCCACAAGGAAAAGCTTGGAATAACCACTTCTTATGGATCCACAGCCCTGCTGAGCCAGGGCAATGGTGCAGTCCCTCAAACTCAGCACACAGAGATGAGCTGACAACCAAACATCAGCCCAGAGCAGGGCTCTTGCTGTAACCACACTCCAGCAATCAAAAGGTGTCTCTGTTATGGATAAAGCAGTAGAAAAGCCCCCTAGAACCAATGGCCAGCACTGGCAGCACCAGGAGACCTGCCCAGCCTCCAAACTGGTCCTTCCAGAGCTGGCATGGAGTTCAGCAGTGCGTGTCCAGATTCTTCCTTGCTTGCTTGACAGTGAAGGTGAAGCCTCCTTGCCCTGCACTGTCAAGAAATGGCACCCTACACACGTGAAAACTGCGTTTCAAGAGTCTTCAACATCACAGTGACAGCGAGCAAGTGGCAGGTGCTGAGCTGTTTGCTTTAGTGGCTCTGGAGTGATCACTGTTTGCACGTTTCAAGATGCCTGAAGTAAGCAAGGGAGTGACACACGAGTCACCGTGCTTGACAGAAACTGAGGCTTAAGAGGGCCATAGAAAAAAGCAATTACAATCTCTCCCTTTCTGAGCTGAGCAGATGTTTAAAATTATGTCAGCGACCTCCAAACCATAAACATTTCTCAGGAAAATGTAGATGTGGTTTGCAAAAAAAAAAAAAAAGGAGAAGTGTCGGATGTAAAGCAGAGGTCCTTGCTAAGCCAGCCCCCTTCCAGCAGTGGGAATGTCAAACACGCTTGACCTCCAAATCAGCAAATAAGCACATTATAAACAATGTTATTAATGGTTCTGCTTTCACTACAGCGAGGAGTCTCCCTGTTTGTTTAACGTACAGTGAGCTGGTTACAGTGTACACAGTGTCATGGCCAAGCCACATTAGAGAGGGATGGGGAATTTGCTCCTGTTGTTTCTAGCCCCGCTGCTGTGAGGAGGGGTAGGTGGCGGGAGGGGACAGACGCTGCTAGTCCCAGCGCCGTCAGGATCACTGTCGTCATTTCGTGTTTAGACACTGATACTGAGCCTCGACTCACCAAGCAATCACCACCCGACAGTGGGGAGAGATGTGAGAGGTCGTCAGCTCCTCTGTGAAAACACAAAGCAGGCTCCAAGAGCAGCACGAGCGGATGTCTCATCCACATGCAGAGCCTGCTTAGGGCTCAGTGAGCCCAGAAAAAGCTGCTTTGGCCTCGGGTAGGAGGACAAGAAACAAGTGAGGTGCTCTACCAGGACCTGGCTCTTTTCCCCAGGTATTCCCACACACCAGACTTGTGCTACAGCCAATGTAACTGTGCTGCATTTCCAACAGAAACATCCCCGTGATCCCATAACCTTCCTGCAAACAAAGCTGAGCCTAGGCAGCCAGTCTGCATCTCAACTGTATCCCAAAGCACTTTGGGGCTTGTCCATCACACACAGAGAGTTCAGATTCCCTTTTTACACATCTCCAACCTGGCTGCTGGGCACAGGTACCACTCTGGAGAGCTGCAGGGCACAGCAGCAAGGGAGATGGGAAACTCCAGCTCAGGGTGTTGAGACAAAAGGTGTGCAGAGTGACATTTCATTGAGCTACCCAGACACTTCTTTCTAAGATCCTCCTCCCCCTCAGCCAACATTTAAGCTGCAGTGAGGCCAATGGACACATCTCCTGAGGAGTGGCTCTGACAGCAACAGGATCACTGCAGGTCTCAGGCCACCAAGGAAATCCCTAACAAAAATCACACTGGGTTTGGTCATGCCCAACCCAGCCCAGCTGCTGTGTTCCTGTAACCAAGTGGAGCTGGCTCTGATGGAAACAGGGAAGACCTGAGCCATTTTTGCTGCTTTTCATAAATCTGAGTATTTCAAACCTGATCCTCAAACTGCTAAATCTTCCCAAATGACTACTCTGCAACATCCAAAGATCTTGATATAAGGAATGCAGGATCGCCCTGAAAATGTATCAGAGCAAGGGTTAACACAAACCCAGGAAGAAAATGCAGAATGAAAGGAAATAGAGTTGTCCATCAGCCTTCCTACCTGTGCAAATGAGCAATGACATCCTAAGCACAGAAAAGAGCAGGGACTCAACCAAGGAACAAGGCAACAGTAACAGCACTAAGGGAAGGGAAACAGAAGGATGGCCCTGGGAGTTCAGTATTCCTGCACTGAAAGTCAGCACTTTTCCTGCATGACCTTGAGCAGCCTCCCAGAGGCCAAGCCAGAACTGCTGGATCAGGGTGGCCCTGGAAGCCCGACCTGTCCCGCAGGGCAGACGCACAGCAACCTCCCTGCTGCTCAGCTCTTTCCAGCAACAGGGATAAGACATTCCTTTCCTGTTTCACTGGCACACTGGGAAGATGCACACCAGCATCAACGAGGCTCTCGGGGACTGTGGTGAGGAGACCACACGGATCGCTCTGACAGCATCGCTCAAGGCCACGAGCGTTTTGTTTTATGCAGCTGACTGATTATTTTTACCACTTAAGGACTCATCCCCACCTAACGAGACTCCTCCAGGTCGGTCCGATTTTCTCCACTGATAAATCCCTTCCCTCCACCCTAAGACATCAGTTACTGCCTCCCTTATTTTACGAGCACAGGAAAAAACCCTCAGCAGACTAAACAGCTCCCTTGCCTTGGAGACTGTGCAGAGCAGCAACTTGCCATTAAGGACAAAACAAGCTGATAGCCCAGCAGCATCCAAGGAAATGGAAAGCAGATGAAGACACTGCCCCTACAAGCTCCAAAAACATCCAGAGAAACACAGGAGAGGTGGCAGGGCATCAGCACTGTGAAAGGAGATGGCTCTGGGACCTCCAGAGGCAAAGCCCACAGCTGTGATTTATCCTGAACAAGCACTGGGATAACACTCAGTGTATCCATCCTTTCCCATTAGCAATAGGAGAAAGCTCCTCTCTCTCTCCAGCTTTGGCTGGAGGAAGTCACAGGGACTGAGGAATGTGCACCAGGGAGAGCAAATAAACAGAGGTGTGCAAATCTGCTAAAAATAACCCAGGAATTGTGGCTCTTGGAGGGGAACACAGGCACTTGGTTGTTCACCACCGTCGACCACAATTGAGGCCTTGTCTGAACAGGTGGGTGGCTTTCCTGGCAAGTCCTATCTTTAAAAAAAAACACCCCACAGAAAAATCCCTCCTCAATCATTCTTGCAGCCCCTCTGTTTTCGTCTAGATTCTTGCCAGAGGTTGTCAAAACAAGAAAGAAAAATAAAGCTACAACATGTTCTTTGCTGTTTTCCCACTGCTTTCCAGGGCATTGATGTGTTGTTCCAGGCAGCCCAAAACTGAATGCCAGTGTGCTGGTGACAAGGGGCAGGGCTGGCAGGGGACACATCAGCCAGCAGTGCCAGAAACAGGCAACAACCTGTCTGAGACTCCCATGCAAGGAGTCCTGGAAGGAAAAGGTCTCAAAGAACCCAGTAAGAACTGGAAATGGGATTGAATTATAGATCCCTGTGTCCTTGAGGTCTTAAAATTGAGTAACACAAACATCAGGCACAGTAGGAGAGGAGGAGCATGTGATGGAAAGCTCAGCAAAGGCACTGGAGAGACTGGGTTGTGTAAGGTCACAGTAAAATGTATCCCCTGCCAAACATGGGGGTTGCAAACAAAACCCCCTGGTAAGAAACCCAAGCACTCCACTGGTTTTTCCAATTCCATCCTCTAAGCTCAGTATGGGTAAATTCCCCAAAGTCAGGAGTGATCTGTGAGTGTTAAGAAATGGCCTCACATCAAAATGTCCTGGTGACGTCTTCTGTTTCTTTGACTTTTCCCTTAATTTAAGTGCTCCCAACCCAGATAACCCCAAGTCTCTCCAAGCAGAACCTCAAAGCAAATATTTCTCTTTTTTTTTTTTTTTTTCTCCCTTTTTGGCCAGGCTTCTCAGAAGCCTCAGAAGTCTCCTTTCATCTCTCTCAAGTCTGAAATTTGCTGAAAGGCTCCTTACAAGTCACTGAGCACATTTCCCAACACAGCAACAGGAGCAGAGCCTTTCCATCTTTAATTTTTCAGAGCACACATCCGAGCTTAGACCCAAGAGTAGCTGATTTCCACTTGGTGCAGAGGGTGGGCACAATGACCACAGCCATTTTTTTTTGCTCCATCCCTTCCCTGGAGATGGAGGTAGGCCCATCTCCTGGGTGTCAAATCCCTTTTTGCACAGCATTTTATGTGATTTCCTGCCTGGCCCAAGGGTTCCTACAGCCTGGAGTTGTCAGCAGAGACCAGGTAGCCAACCTTATCTCCCTCACAACCTGCCTCCCACCAGCACACTGGGGTAAAAACAGCAAGTTTTGGGGTCTCACAGGGCTCTCTGCTGTGTCATAGCCCAGTTGATGGTTTGAAAGTAAGGTACCACTGCTCCAGTGGTTTGGGACAGGAGCATCCCTGCTCCAGCTCACACTGCAGTAAGCCCTGGAGCTCCTTGGCTCCCTGTGCTGTGGCACTGTGGCAGCTCCAGGCACCCAGGGGCCAGGTAAGTGTTGCTGAGCAGGCTGGACAAGCATCAGGAGACTCCTCCACCTGGTCCTGGAGACAAAAAACTGCACCTAATAGAAAAAGCAGACCATGCACACACAGCATGATGCCCAGGGAGACTGCAGCAAGCTCTGTGACACCCCACCCAGCACAAGATGTGTCTGGTAACCTCAGCACAGCTCCCCGAGCCTTCCCATTCTTGGCCACTGATAGAGTCCAACACAGCAGTATCAGTCCAGCTGCTTTCTGACTGGCTTCATGTGACCTCAGCTCGAGAGCCTGATAAAGACAATCTGCACTCGTGGCTTCCTCTGGGTCACTGGGGATCCTACAGACCCTGATCAAAGGGCCCTCGAGCTGGGCTGCTCCTCCAGTGCTTCAGCAGTACCAGCAGCAGCAGAACTAGTCTGGCCTGTGCCAGGCTGATACTAACAGTAAAACTAATCTTCAGACTGCAGAGACACAGGAAAGCCTTTGAAGGGATGGAGTCGGGGCAGAGGTTGGTGCTGCCAGTTAAACATGACTCATTTAGGCACAAAGTACACCAGAGGGTAAAAAGCCTCTGCTGAGCAGTAGGTGTTTGCAGGACAATAAGTAAAATTCAGATCTCAATTCTGTTTCTTGTTCTGACCCTGGTCTTCTGCTGTAGGGATATATCAGTCACCTTTTCAATGTTGGAGATTTCAGATAGGATCCTTGTTGCTCTCCCCTCTTAGTTTCGGCCAAGACTAAGCTCAGTTGCAAGTAGAAAAAAGCCAAGTCAAATAATAAAATAAAATAAAAAAGATAACTTTAGTCTGACTCTGGAGTTTGTTGTTTCTTGACATATTCATCCTTTTACTTATAATGTGCATCCTTTGCAGGCAGCAGAAGAGCTGAAGTTTAACAGGATCACTGTAGGTATTAGGCTCCAGCAGAGAAGAAGAAGACAATTTTTGGCTTGGAGGAGTTGGTTGCACAGCCCTCTATAACCTGCAGAGCAAATGTATTTGCTTTGGCTGCAGAACAATCCAAACACTCGGAGAGCTTCGGCTCTGCTGCTCACAGTGCATTTGTCTGCATTTGTTTCCAAGCTGTGTCCGAGTCACAGCCAGTGGCTCGTCTGGAATAATCTCATCCCCATCTGTCTGAGCAGGCAGGCAAATCCACCTGGGAGCAGAGGGCCCTGGAGAGGTGCTGCACATCCCTGCAGCCATGGGTTGTGATTCAGTCCATATTGATATTCGTCTGTGTTGCTGTTCCAGCCAGGACAGAACGGCCTCAGCCTCTGTCGTTCGCTTTTCGGAGCCCTGCGCTCAAATTGGCCTTCTGACTCCCAAAATTCCAAGATCCCCCCCAAATAAAATGTACACACGCAGAAAGCTCTTGCTGTCCATGCAGTGCTGAGAGTGGTGCACCAACTGCACTTGAGAAAGGGAGGGTCAGGGCTTTCTTTCCTGGGTGGAACAGCAGTCGTTCACTTGCAGGAGCAGGAGCTGTGAGGAAATTGGCCGTCCTCCTCCCAACTCCATTAGCACTGAATTACTGCTTTGGTTGCCCTGAGCCCCAGTCCAGCCCAGCCTACCCTGGCCTGGGTGTTCTATGAACACGTTCAGCTCACAGGAAAAAAGGCCCCTGCTTCTCCTCCAAAGCCATTTTCACAAAATTCATGCGGCAGCTCCAAAAATCCCCTCCATTTACCACTCCAGAACGCCTGTTGTAGGAGTGTTGTTTGTGTGGACAAACAGCTCTTTTGCCACACGCTGTTGCAATACCCACCTATCTCATCAGATCTTCACTCCTGTCAGCAAACAAGTCCTGAACACCACTCAGCATCCACACAGCTCCTGCTTGCTGCCACAGCCTCTCCTCACACAGCCCTTGCACAACAACCAGGCAGTCTGGATTACTCACTGGCACACGGTTTGCTCAAGATTCATTGCTTATCCAAAATCAAAGAAGGATTTTTATGTTTGTCAAGACAACAGCACCTAATGTTACACCAGGTAGGCTTACGTTTGTCAGGCTTACAAAGCCTTCAGCCTTCAAGCCATAAGCCAACCTTTTATGGATTAAGGAAGAACTTCCCCTGGGTGGAGGTTACTCCACATGTGCTGCCAAGAGATTTATTTTCCTCTTCCTCAGCAATGTCCAGCCAGGCAATGTAGGAGCAGGGTGACCCATGGCTGTGCACTGCCTCGCTCAGAGGCTTGGAGGAGCCAACCATTTAAACAATAACAAAACAGAAAACAAAAAAAAAGCCCACTTTCATTTATTTTCGCCTTCCCTGGCAGCATAAACATACTGCAACAGCTCCACAACAGCACACTGTACACCCAAATTATTTCTGTGGTTGTTTATTTACTGAGATTATAGTCATGCCTCAAGGCCTCAGCTTTGATGTCTGAAACTTTGTGGGCAAAGTTTTCTGGAGGAAAATAATGACTTCCAGTATTCCCCATCCAGCCCTGTGACTTGCTCAAGGTCACACAGTCGGGCAGTGGCAGAGCAGGGACAGCACAACTCTGCAAGGGTCAGTGCCAGAGTGACCTGCTGGCACCCATTTTCCAGTTCCAGTTGCACAGGCACGAAGGACCATGTCATCGTGGTGAAATCAATGATAAATTAGGCCTCTAAACCCTGCGTGGGATCTTGGCTCACCTCCACTCAGAAAAAAACTGGAGACAACGTCAGCTTCGCTGTGAGTAAACCATTTGCTCCACAGCACTGGGAAACGGGAAATCAAAAAATCCCAGCAAGAAACTCTACAATCAACCAGAGAAAAGAGGTCAGGAACATGTGCACAGCAAAAGACAGAGCTACCTGCAGTAACTGAGCTTACTTTCACGCTGGAGGAATGGGACAGATTAACAGATGCAGCAGCCTGGATTTCTTCTGCAGGTACAGGAACCAAGAAGTAGCAAACAAAACTGTCTGATGAACCCTCAGCTTAACAAGGCAGCAGGTCAGGAGAACATCCACATGAGTCCTTACAGGAAGGGCAGATGCTGAAACAGGAGATGCTTTGCAAGCCCAAGGGAGCCCCCAAACACAGCCCACATCTCTCTGGCCTGGTGAAGTCCAGGGACACACAACACTTTATAGAAAAGCAACTTTGACAGAGGCTGCAGGGCAAGGAGGGAGATTTCACACCAATTAGGAAATGCTGTGAAGGGGAGCCTAGGCAGAGGGAGTAGAGTTTCCAAAAGCCAAGCTATGCCAAGTCACTGATTGTATCTAATTGGAATATTTTAGGCAAATGAAAGCAGAAATGCTAGCGGGAATTTCTACATGTATAGTGAGTGGGGAGAATATCATATACTCCATCTGAAGGGGTAGTGAAAAAGACAGCCAAGAGCAGTTTTCCAAATGGAGAGCCAGACAAAATAGTATATTAGACCCAGTTTTTGGCAGCAGGGGCCAGACTTTGACAGTCTCAACAGTCTCAGCACCGGCACAGCAAATCTTTCACCTTTCCAAAGCCCCCAGTCCAATCTCCATTTAATGCAGTTTAAAACTTGGTGATCCAGCTGAATCCCCAGTTACAAGGTGAAGACACCACATGATTTACCATGGAAAGATGCCAGCCTTGTTGTCAGAAATCAAAAGCAGGGAAGACACAGGCTGTGCTCAGGTTTGTCCTTGCAAAGTTTCACAATGAAATTTTCTCAGTTCCTGATTATTTGGGTGAGATCAAAACCCAGAAAGGTTTGGTCAACAGCTTAAGGTTACATCTGGTTTCTACTTAAAACCAAATGGCCTTCACCAAACTGATTCCAGATTCTCTCTGAGGACTTGCAGCCTTTGAGGCATCAGCCAGGGAATCTGTAGGAAATTCGAACTTGAGCCCAAGTGTGGCAATGGAAACAGGGCTCACAGCCATTAGCAAAGCACCATCAGCCTCACTCCATCCCCATCCCAGTGCCTGTGCTGCTGGAAGCATGGCTCAAAAGCTATCACAGACCCACATATTGTGGATTTCTTTCTGCTGACCTCATGGAATGTGGGTTTGGGTTGGAGGAGACCATAAAGAACATCTCATTCCACCCCCTGCCATGGGCATGGACACCTTCCACTGAGACCAGGTTGCTCCAAGCCCCTTCCAAGCTGGCTTTGAATGCTTCCAGGGGTGGGGCAGCCACAGCTTCTTTGGGTAACCTGTGCCAGGGTCTCACCACCCTCACAGGGAAGAATTTCTTCCCCACATCTAAAATAAATCTCTCCACTTTTCATTTTAAATGATGTGTCCAGGTAATAGGTCTTTCTCCCTCTTTTTTATAAGCTCCCTTTAAGCACTACAAGCATTTCTCTTTGGAATGCCCTCTTTGGAATGAAAACAAGTGGGGAAGCAACTCGAGAGCAAGGATGACAGCAGAGACCAGCAAGATCCCAGCAACTGCTGCACTGCCTGCTGGACTCCCACAAGGCAAATAAATGCCATGGGGCATCACCTCTGCAAACACACCATATTCACAGGCACGAAGGATACAGATGGAGCAAAGAATCTGGGAACAAAGAGCGAGCATTTTTCTGAAGCATCTTGGTGATGCAGAGAATGGAAATGAACGGCGTGTTACACCACTCCACAGCTATGCTGGATTTCTCCAAGGGCTGCCCTGGGTCCAGCTCAGTTTTATGATACAGTGGTTCATAGAACTCACAACTGCATTCCCAAAATAAGACCCTCCAACGCTCTGAAGATACACCAGAGCTGTGACTATTCTAAGATGAAGTTATTAATACATTCAGCAGCGTGTGAATTGAAGGGGCTGCCTGCAAATAAACAAAACTATAGTGTTCTATTTTGAGGCACGAGTGTGAGTGGATTGAAGTGCTGGAGGGGCCCTGTCAGACCCTTGGACACAGCCCAGTTCAGTGAGAGAAGTCAGAGCAAAGACGCCTAATAGTTTATATCTGGGGCACAGACACTGAAAGTTTGCTCTTCCGTGGTGTAAAAACCCCAGGACAATGTCCCCATCTTCCCTACAGGAATCTGAAGAACCAGAGAGTGTGCTGCTCTGATTTCCTGCTGACTCCATTGGAAATCAGGATTTGGATCTTGGTGAAAGTGCCTTGGAGTGGCACTGAAGCAACCTTTAGCTTCGAGGCAGAGACAGTCGAAGGAATTCGATTTCTCACAGGATTTATCCCAGTAGGATGAAGTTTTCTCAATATTTGCCTGCCCAGTAGCTGCAATTATGATTCTTTTCTCTTGTGCAAAGTCGTAAAACAAAGGATGACAGGCAACAGGTTGTACTCTGAGCAAGGAAACACATTAAATACTTGCCCAAACAGGCTTAAATAGACATTTTGTGTATCTCTCATTGGATTTGTTCAACCCTTGCACAACTAAAGAGTCCTGAGAGTTTATTAATTTTTAAGAAAACACTGGGCTTTGTCTACAAATGGGTAGTTCCTGGAGATATTCCCTTTGGTTTGTTAAGTTCGCTGTGGGTCTTGGGACCCCATGAAGGGAGACCAGACTCCCTTCTGCCCCAGAGTTAATAACCAGCACAGAAAGCAGAGCTGCTGCTGACAGACATTGTTTCTCTAACCTACAGACGGAGAGGGCAGAGGGGACAGGGGAGATCAACAGACCTGGAGTGTGTGTAGAAGTCAGTGTGTGTCTGATCAGGTTTCCTCCAGGGGCTGGATCTCCATTTTTTTAACTGAACAGAAAAAAATATCTCCCAGCCCGAAGGAGTAAGTTTGGACATAAATGTCCAGCCATAACAGGAGAATTAAAAAAACAAACAAACAAACAAAAAAAATCAAACAAACCAACCAACCAACAAAAAAAACACACACACACAAAAATTTATTCTCCCATTTGTGCTGGTGTGAAACCAAGCAATCAATTTACAGCGCTGTGACTGCAAGCATAGATTATCTTATCATTTTACATGTTTTCATCCAGATTAATGAAGCTTTCATGCTCAGAGCATTTTTGGTCAACACTTGACATTAACATCCCCTGTTTAAGTGCCTGTAAAAGCATTTGTAAAATGACAAGTAGGATTGTTATTTCCACAGCCAGGATTCCAAAGAAAATTAGTCATACACAGCAGCACTGCCTATTCCTTTGTCCCTTCCTCTCACTGCTCCTCCCCTGGAATTCTTGAACTTCATGGCCCATTTCAACCACATTTGATAAAAGAATAGGCCTCAGAAGGATATTCAGATCAGACCAATTCTGTAGTTTCTGGAGCCTCTCCAACACCCCAAATTGTATCAAGGTCTCCTCAACCTTCCCCAGAACTCAGAGACACCAATCAGGCATCCTCCTGTGTGCACTGCTCCAGCTCTGAGCTGTTTCCACACCTACACCTGGGTACTGGAGGAAACCTCAGAATCTTCAGGTCTGATTTGTGCCACGGTTTGTCCAAGGTCTTCTCCTGCCTCTGAAGCAGACACAGCTGCCTTTCTTACAGAGACTGGTGCAAGAACACCCTAACACATGCTTTTTGGTTTAGCATCTTCAATTCACAGAATCATTTAGGTTGAAAAAGATCCTTAAGGTCTTTTAAGTCCAACCTTAAACCTAACACAATGAGTCTTGCTCCTTCCACAAAGCCATACAACAAGAACAGGCCAGCCATTCCCAGGTGGAAGACAAGCTCTCAAAGCATGAGCAGCCACATCCAGGGCTGGAAAAAGTCCTTGTCACAAGCATGGATGAAGTTACACCAAAAGACCCCTTTAATAGTCCCTGCTTAGCATTTCCAAAAAGCAAGCTTTTAAAACTCCTTCTTGTGTCTTTTCCTGAATCTTACCAGGACCTTTTGGTCCCCACGTTTTTTATCCACATCAAGGAGCACCACTTGTCCCACAGGTGGATCTGTCCCCATCTCCTGCCTGTATCTTTCCAGGCAGCCACACAGCTCAGCTGTCACAGCACTGCTTGACAGAAAGAGGGTGTCAGGTTCTGTGCTCTGCAAAGGGCTCTTCCTCACCAGCAAAATGCTGTTATTCATGCAAGGCTTAAACACTGGACATCCACATGCCAGCCACAGCCCCTCCAACCTGACATTTCACATCCCAAAGCCATTTATCACTCAGCACCCTTATCCTGGTTTAAAATCCCCAAGTCACAAGGCAAACAGCATTTTTCTGTGCTTTTGTACGTTTCTGACTGCCTTTCTCCTTCTGCCTATTCAAGTGCCTCAATCAGCTCCCCCAGCGATCCCAATCTCGGCCGCTCTCCTCAGTGCCACCATTGTGCACCCACAATACCTTTGGGGCTGCCCCATCCAAGCATGTCCATACTGGTTTCCCCATCAATTCCTCCACAATTTAGCAGTGCCATCCAATTCACAGCTCTTTTTTACTGTTCCCTGATAGCAGAGACCCCAGCGAGCCGCTCTGGCTGCCTCAGCATTTTAAACAGCTTTGCCCTGAACTGGTCAGCTGAAAAGCGCTTATTTCTACAGAAAAGGAGATGACATCAGCTGATGTGGGATAACCATGACAACCTCCCCAGATCTGCAGGGCCACATGCTGTTTGAATAAGTAAGAAAGTTCAACTCCCAACCACTTTCTCGGCGGGACCTCCAGTTTTAATTGGCAGAGTGAGACGTGTCACCTTTGCATGTGCATTACCTGTGTTTCCATCAGCATTTCGATGAGTTAAAGACTCCTAAGGTCTGGAGAAGATAATGGGAAAAGGAGATCTTTCCAAATCTGGCCTTTTGCACTTCTACCTGCAGAGCTGACATTTAGATAAAAGAGGTGTTAGCCCCAAAACCCTTCTTCAATTTGTTTTCTAGCAGATTTACACCAGCACCAAGCAATTGACAGTTTTGCCTAAGAAATGCACTTTGGGATTTGACACAGAGCAGGACTTCAGGAGTCAGGCTCTTCTCCTTTTATGATCTTACTAAGGAAGCAGAGAACTGAAAGTATTTTAATGTTTGGATTTGGATCCAGTACCACAACAAACCTATCTTCTAAATGCCATCTTTCTGCAGAAGGACTCCATACCTGCTTGTTATTTCCTTGCTCAGAGTGGGGTGGAAACACTTTCAAACAGGCTGATGTGCAGAATCAAGAGGCAACGTGCTGGATCTGGAGAGGTTAATTCTCCACTAGTGTGCAGTTGTGAAGCACTGGTTCCATTATGGAAAGCCCCACACTTATTTTCTACACTGTTTCTTTCCAAAACATAAACTCTTTATTAAAATAAATAAGTGTAGGAGGATTAGCCTTCTGGATCCAGAATCTCTTTCTCCCCACTTCTTCATAATGGTGTATTTATAAGACATATGTGTCCCATTTTGGGGCAATTTAAAGTTTGCCTAGTACATAAATGCTTCATTAAAACAGCTGCTCACAGTCTGTTAGTATAAATATTTTCCACCACTCTCTGATCATCATGAAAGGAGGCCAAGGCCAGAGCCATGGATCCAAACAGCCCTGCGTGTTGGAGGTGTTCACTATTTACATTCACAGGCATAATTCAGGGCTTGAGCCTACCAGCCATGGCTCCCTTCCAGGCTCTGGGAACAGCTGGTTTGCACCACTTGGGTCCTCCCTGATGGAGAAACCTCCAAGGGATGAGGGCAAAGGGAATCCAGGTATGTTTTCAGGAGTCTCCTTCACCAGGTAAAGTTACTGGGGACACTTCAGTCCAGCATTGCCACATCCACTGGAGAACAGGAGCAGTCCCTTCATCACCACATGTCCCTGCAAATCTGCCCCTGCTCCAGCCCTGCTATTCAGCCCTACAGCCAACTAGATCAGGAAACTTATTCAGTTGAAAAAGAAGATTTCCCTCCCCTCCTTTTTCTAGCCCCTATTTCAAGTGTTTCCTGCAAGTTAAAAAACAATGAGCAGAACCAAAAAAAACACCCCAAACGTGAATGTTACAGCCCAGATTGTGCAGCTCCAACCCTAAGAAACACTCCCAGCCCAACATCAGCAGGTCAAACATGACTTGCAGACAAAATGAACATCTCATCACCTATAAACAACATCCTAATTTGAGACAAGTAAGCCCCAAGGGCTCTAGCTGGGAACAGGGAAGTCTCCTCCTCCTAACACGTCCCTGCCAGTGTTGAACAAAGACTTGTTCACTGGCCCAAAAGATCTGTTTGACTTGGAAAAATTAATCATGCCCAGAAAGCCAGTCTCCTTGAGATCAGGAGGCTCAATTCCACCTTTCATTAAACCCCTGCCCTTCTGGAATAACTGCGAGCGAGTCAGCGGGGTCACATCTGATTCATACTGAGACTGGGAATGAAACCTGAACCACGGGCTCAGATCATTAATCCTGTTATCTGCTGCCTCCCTGCATCAATCCAGGGAGGAGGAAGCCTCTTTATCGCAGCTCTATGGCCCACGATGAAATAATTCAAGTGGATTAAATCAGCTCTCTGGGTGCATCAATCACGCCATTGTCCCCGGAGCAGGAAGTTTCCTCCTCAGCCTTTGGCCACCTCTGCCCTGACCCATATTCCAAGGACTTCCCTGCACATTTTGCTCACGCCTGCATTTTGCTTTTGCTTGCACAAGAAGTTGTGTCCCGTGAGCGAGAGCAATAAAAAAAAAGCTAATAAACAATAAAGTTAATAACTTTCAAAATCATGCAAGGTCTAAGAGACGCAGGCAGCGATGCCTGGTGAGATTTTCAAGAGAAGCTACTTCGAACTGGCCAAAATGTTCTTCAATAGGGTGCTTTGAAACTACCCCTGAGCACCTGCTGAAATAGAAATCTCACCCAGGGACCCACATCTTCAAAAAATTTTGACTCCCACTGAAACTTAGGCAGTATCAGATGCTGAATATCTCTCCAAGGTGATGTTGGAGAAAGGCACCAGTAGACACACTGTCCTTGGGACTGCCCAGCTAGAGCTGAGAAACCCAGGGAATGCAGCAACTAAATGGGCAACAGCAACTCCAGCTCTTTCCAAAAAATCAATGGAAACATTGGGTTCTCCAAAGGAGAAGCATTTTCTCTTAACTTCATTTCTTGCCATGGAGGTTACGGCGAAATCCACACCCCACTTTATGGCTCAGTTGCTGTGCTTTGAGAGATCAAAAACCAGACAGCATAGGGACATTTACCCCCTGACTTGTAACCTGTGGGGGTCCTGCCAGACTCACAGGATGAGTTTGGGGCCATCAGTGGGGGCTGCTTGTTCAACACTGCAGTTTGAGGTAGGGAAAAAGCACAAGACCAGCATTTTCCCCCTGGAATCCTCACACCCAAAAGCACTTGTGTTGTCCAAGCAGGAAACATCACCTCCTTCCCAAAATGAGTCCAGAGCTATCAAGGAACCTCCTGCCCCTCACTAACCCCCATCTGAACTCACATCATGGAATAAATTGCTTCTCTTTAGCAGAGAACAGTGCAAAGGGACTCTGAGGGAGGGAAGCAAAAGTGACCAGAAAGGATCAGTTGTTGGCCTATGTGGGATTTGGAATCTGTACGTGAACTTCACAGTAACAAAACAAGCTTTCCAAAGCATTATTTACTCTCCTGATACAGAGATAAACCATCACTTCCTTGCATTACCCTCTTCCAAGTGAGAGCAGTGAGAAACATAACAAAAAAGCATTCCCATTTAAATTGATGGTCTTTTTTCCACCCCTCTCCCTCTCACAAACACACATTTGCTTTGAGCCTCAGGTTAACAAAAAAACCACAAAGCCCCACTTAGCCAAAACCACAACATTTTCCTTGATTTGGGGTCAAAACTGACAAGTTCTGCCTGTTTTCCTCTTGCAACCATCAAACTTCTCAGGTTCACTCTCAGAGCACCTCAGTTATACTGAAAAGTTCACAGACCTGGCACAAGTTTGGGATTTATTATTAAACCTGCCAGATTTCAGGTTTGATTTATGACTCTTTCATAGAGGCCTGTTATCGAGTAGAGACAGGCCCTGCAGTGCATGCTGTGAGGTGTTCATAGAGCTGTAAACCTGGGAGCCAAAAGGGACCACTTAGAGCTGCTCTGACCCCTCCATATAAATGCAGAGCAGCCACCCACCAGGACCAGGGGTGTAGCTTTTAACAGTACTCCTATATTTTCTGTTTCTTCAGCTCTCTGGGGTTTCTAGAGGCTTTTTGCAGCAAAAAAGTCCCCATGTAACAAAGAGGTCCTGCCCTTGGTTCTCCTGTGACTTCTGCTCTTTCTCTGGTGATGCCAAATGATGTGAGAAGTGCTCAGGAAGATGAAGCTGCTTCTGGTCAGAGCATTTTAGCTTCATCCATGACCTCAGCATTGCTTTTCCCACTTTGTCTCAGAAGGATGACGGCAGTTTTGCAATCAGCCTCGTGCCTGTGCACTCAGCAATAAGACAGCTCCCCACAGACACCCCTGATGGCCAGGGACAAGGCAGAATTCCTGCTGCATTACGTGAACACTGCTGCATTTTGGGTACCTCCCTTCTGGGTCCAAAAGTCACAACTTCAAGCACTTCCCGAGGATTACAGAAGCTGAGAAGGGCTGTACACACACAGCCCCATCTTTGACGACCTGTCTGCAGAGGGAGGCAGAAAAATAATTTAAAAAAAAAACCCAACAACTCGGTATTTCTACCACTACAACCCGCAGCAGAAACAAAAACTGGGACTAACTGACATCGTCCCAGGAGACAAATCTCCATTTATGTCAGCTTCCAGAGGTCTCAGAGAGATTACAGCAAGTGTGGAGAGGAAATAGTAAAAAGCACGCACAGGAAACCCTGACGCTCCGCCACTGAGCCCATGCGGCCCCCATAAAACACCGAGCGCTTTCGTCTCGGATCTGCGATGTGACATTTACAATATCTTTATATACATTTTACATGCACACTTATCTAATATAAATATAATTTACTCATTTCGCGTTCTGAACCCCGAGGATGTCAAAGGCACTCTGCAGAGGCGGGAGAGGGGGATTTACTGCCGAGTCCTCGGGACCGTCCCGGGGGCCCCGTTCGAAGTTATCACAACGCGTTTTATCTCCGAGCAGGCAGGAAAAGGGGGAGCGGGGGGTGCGTAGCGAGACGGAGGGACGGAAGCAGGAGCTGGCAGCGAATCAGATGATGTACATTAGGGAGATAATAAGCAGAGATTACACGCTTGGCAGCTGCCCCTCTCCGTGCCCTCGCCCTGCGGAGCTGCAGGTTCGCCCGCCGGGATCACTCGCCCATCCCAGAGCCCCTCCGGGGGTTTAGGCTGAAAGCACATCCCGCCAGGAAGAGCTGGAGCGGCCAAGATGCCTCGTGCTTTCTCTCTCTCTCTCTCCCCCCACCCTCCTTTCAGTTTCAGCGAAACTCTTGGTTTCCAGCGGAGGATCAGCACAAGGCCGGCGAGGCACTCGAGCAACCCAGCCCTTCACAACTTCCGAGGACTCCCGAGTGCTGCTCATCCGGCGCTCCAAGTGGGTGGCATGCCCGGCTGCCAAGTTCTCATGCTCAGTAGTATCATTCCAGCACCAGGGTTTTTTTTTTTCTTTTTTTCTTTTTTTTTTCTTTTTTTTTTTAAAGCAAACAGCTGCACGGCAGACACCCACGAGGGCTCAGCAGGAGCCGTCACCATCAGGTAGCAGTGCTGCCTCTCACAGTGCAAGCTGTTCATTTTGGACGGGGGCTTGGCCAACCCACACCCCTGTTTAAAGTGCCTGGAAGTCCAGTGGAAGGCTGTTTCCAATTCAAAGTTGCTGAAACTTAAGCTATTTGTAATTTTGCTTAATAGAAAAGTAAAAATATAACTCATTCAAAGCATTTTTCAACATTTCCTTGTTCACCTGAAGACAAGAAGGTCAAAGTTTCGTTAAGTCACCCAGGTGAGCTCCAGGTGTTGCATTTCATTTCTTTCATAGAATGGTTTGGGATGGAAGGAACCTTAAAGTTCATCCAGTCCCAACCCCCTGCCATGGGCAGGGACACCTTCTACCAGACCAGGTTGCTCCAAGCCTTGTCCAACCTTGCCTTGGACACTTCCAGGATGGAGCATCAACAGCACTCTACAGTTCTTTGTACAGCAAATTTCAGCCCTGGCTCCCTGTAAAACTTCAAAAGCTCCAAAGGACTTGACTCTAAAAAGTGTTTGCTGCCTTAGCACAGTGACTCACTGGTTTTATCCCGGTAAATGGTCACAAACTTCTTTGGTTTTGCAGATGCTCCCTGGCTTCTCCCAAGCATCGCTCTGCCCTTTTTGCTTTGGCACTTGAAGGATTTCTTGCAGCAAACCACAGTGCCCTGTGCTCACAAGGTAACAGCTAATTCTGTCAGTGGTAGCAGACCTGTGGTAAGAGTGGGACCAAGGAAAATATTGTCCCTCCTCCACTGTGAGGTTTGTCCACCTGGTTCCCTGCACTAAAACCTTAATTAAGTCAGGTACAGCTGCAGGAATAAAACCAATGAATCAGCAACTCCCCTTCGCCACCAAACAACTCACAGCACAGAGCAACAAGTGTGGGAGGCAGCAAGAAAAAACCCAAAACAATTATTTTTAGTAACGATTTTTTTAGGTGTGACCCTGACTGCCCAAAACAGGAAGGTTATCAAGACCAGCATCTCCAGCAACCAGCACTGGGGCTCTCTAATATATATGCTAAAGCTTCAGGAGGGGATGCCAAACCCAAGAGTTAAGTTTCTTCAGCCAATGTTGGGAGCAAATTCTAATTAGATGATTGGAACAGGCACTTTTGGACCTAAACATAGAAAACCCCACTTGAGCATGTGCTGAAACACTTGGCTCAATAGTTATCATTTAGGCAGATACTGGACTAGCACCATTTATAAATTAAAATCCTTCAGAAATGGGTAATAACTCATTTTTTAGTTTCTAACTGCACAGTTTAATGAATGAGTTTTGTCCCAAACACATCCACATCCTCATCTGTTCTGTACATTAATTCTCAAAAGGAGCTTCAGTAGAGGGTTTCTTATCTATGCATTCATCAGTTCTAACTCCCTAGTGAGGTCATTTCCGAAGTTTTTAATAAAAAGAGACTTTTGATTCTTGGGGTCATGCTGCAAATTATATCTTCACTAATCTAGCAGAGGTCAGAAAAGAAGTTGGAGCCAAAGAACATCTCTGACTCCTTAGCACACGTGTGTCTCAAGGCTTTTAAAAATACACAGTCTTGCTGTTATAAATAGAGCATTCTTCCCGAAGGTCAAAAGCTTTCAAAGTCCAGGAAAACGACCTTTTTTTGCTTTTTATAATTATTATATGTTTTTTCTCCTCAGAATGAGGGTGCACTAAACTGGGACAGGAGTTGCTCTTGGGGGCAGAGTTTCAACCCAGCTATTTTTACATTGCCAGTGTTAACATGAACATCAGTGTCATTTCCTCTGTCAGACACTTCAGCAGCACAGCACCGAGAACAGCAGCAGATATTTACTCAAGCAGACAAAAAGAGCATGAAAGTCAAAAGAGTGAAGATGAACAGTTTTCCACTGAGCCCTTTCTGAGGACATGAACATGGGAAGGGGCCGTGGTAGGATGAATCCTGTGCTTAAGGGCTGTAATCTGTTCTCTTACACTAAAATGTACATGAACTCGTAGAAAACTCCTCACATTAATATTAAGAAGTAAAATCTGGTGAATAACTACACAAAGACAACAAACTAGACAATATGTGAAAACCAAGAGGTCAGTCGGTAATCAGATGTAACAAGAATAAGATTATCTGAAGAGGTGTTTCTCCACACACTGGCACTTATTCATAAGTCTTCTTGGTTCTCCAGGTGCAAGAATCCCTCTTCTATCTCCAATACTTTCCAATTTCCTTGGGGATTGATGAATAGAGCAATCTCAGTCAGCACTTTAACTGGCCTTTCTCAGGAGTGATCTCATCCAGCAGTTCATGTCTCTGCATGCAGGATCCCTCCTTTCTGGTGAGCTGAAACTCTGCATGGAGACAACTCCTGTGAATATGGCCCCAGGCTCTGCTTGGAGGGCTGTAGAATGAACATGACAATGCATTTGTGTGGCACTTAAATCCAGGTTTTATACAGAGAATTTAGTTCTTCCAGGGATCAAACCTGCAAACAGCACCTGCAACCTCCAGGGATTGTTTTAGCTCCTGCTCTTGAATAGTCAAGATACAGAGCCTGGTTTATTTTCAAAGCAGTTCTTAGGGTCTGTTGTGGGGCTTGACCATTATCTTTGGGTTCAACCTAAAATAAGGGAATTCAGATAAAAGATGCCATCTCCTTTTTATCTTACTACCACTTCTGTGTCAGGCTGGGCTTGGCAATGACTGATAGAGGGTGGTGGGATCTTTGAAATAAGTAAAGCACATGCACTCTTCCAAAAGAACACTAACAGGACACAGTAGGTTTGCTGAGGGACACGCTACTGTGCTGACCAATTGGTTAACTTGAGGCTTAAAAATGCCTCCTTTGGAGCAGCACAGAGAAGGCTTAAATGCTTTTAGAACCTCAGCTTTTGAGGAGCTGCTCTACAATGTGATAATGTACATGCTTTCTCCAAGCTCTTCTGTTCCTGTATTGATGCCAGGAGATTAAAAGGGTGTTGAGTGGTGCTGAGCCTCTGGAGGGGTCATTAACATCACGTGCAGTGCTGGAGTTATTTGCACTGGCTCAAACCATCCTGGCCTGCTGGTGAGCAGGATGGGGTCAGGGGGAGTTGCTTTGGTCACAGAAACACGTTCCTTCAGGGTCTATCCTTCCTCTCCTTTCTCCAAAACACTTTGGTGCTCTAGGCCAAGCCCAAAGCCATTTTTTCCAAGGTTCTGAGCAACATCTCCTCCCAGCTGCACTGCCCACCATCACGACAGCTTTGGAACTGCAGTAGCAGTTCAAGGGCTGTGTCTGGGGAGCTGTCCTAGCAGAGCCCCTGGCAACATGTACCACGTGTGAATTTTACCAGTCCCAAGACCAGGGTTCATTATTCATAAACACACCACCTCCTCTCACATGCTCAGACAACTTCCCCCAAGAGCAGTGTCAGCTTTACACAACCCCAGCAGCTCAGTTGTTTCACAGAAGTTAACACCCAGGGGCACTGTGAATCTAACAGCTTGTACATTAGGCAAGTGTGAAAGTGAGGTGCTTTTCCCCACCCTTCTTCTGCACCAGTTCTGCCCTGGCCAGTCCCTCCTGTGAAAAACTAACTCAGCTGGCCAGGAGAATGGCTCCTGAGGTTAGAGATGATCCCTGTGTTGGAGACAGGAGGATCCATCCCAACCAGTGAGGGTCACCTCAGAGAAGTCTTTCCCAATTACATTCTTGCACGAGCACAACAGCAGTGGCAGGCAGGCCACCAGGCCACCACCAGGCATGGCAGAGGGATGAGGTGACACCTCAGGAAGCAAAAACCATGAGCAGCCATCTCATGGACAGGCCTGAGGGCGGGAGAAAAACAGGATGCACGGGAGAGGGGATCAAAAGGACCTGCCAGAGCAAAGCCAGACCTCCTGCCAGAGCACCCCCACAAGCAGCTCAGCCTATCCCTTAGGAGAAGTTTCACGTTAAAGGCAGGGGGAGTCTCATCCTGGGGACAAGCCCATCTGCCCTGCTCAGGTGAGACCCCACCTGCAGAGCTGCTACAGTGTTTTCTCTACCAAAGCCTTTCAAAACCTCACAGTCTCCCTGGCATTAGATCTCCTTCTGTAACCTGACCTTTCTGCATGAGTGAGAGATGCAAAAACCCCTAAACATCCACCTTTCCACCGGTTTCTGAGCAGTGAGTCCAACAGGAGACCAAAGCAGGCAATAATTTAGTCCATGGAACAATAAAAGTCAACAAGAACAACGTACTGCTGACAGGGGAGTTGTGCTGTGGCACAGCAGGGAGAAGGGCCCAGGCCAGCCAAGAGCTCTTCACTGCAACTAAAGAGACCAAACAGATCAGGAGAAGAGGGAGCTCTGGTTTAAGGAAGTTCTAATCTTTAAAGAGGGCCCACGGATTAAACCACAAAGCCAGCAATATGAATATTTACAGGGCCAAAGTCAGCAATCCTGTAGCAAATAAAGTTTTCCACTGGCATTAATAGGTCCTGTGCCTTCCTTTAGGTGGGGAGCCTCTTGTCACTGCATCATTGTGCACTGTGGAACGTGGTTGCCTTCTCCACTGCATGGCCACTTAGCCTTGCATTTGGAGCAGCTTCAACTTTCTGTGCTTCAGTTCCCCTTTTTGAGCTTCTCTCAGACAGGGCTTGTGAAGGTGGAAAAGCCTTTTGGAACCTCAGCAAGAGGAAAACAGAGTGTGAGCTGTGGAAGGTGGCAGGTCCAAGCTGATGGTCCTTCTGCTTGCTTAGGGAAACCTTGGTTCTTTCCAGGCTGGGAACAATTGGCCATCACCCAAAACGCATTGAAATGAGAACAGTTACATAAACCCAAATTCCTCCCACCATCAAATAGAAAAATCAAAGTGCAGGACAGAGTCAAAAATAACTTCCTAGTTTGCCAAGATAACATCCCAGTCCCCACCTCCAGTAAAGGACGTCCTCTCAGCCACATGTGCTTAATTCCACAGGAACTTCTCATCCAACAGGGGAGGGGAGGAAGTGACAGCTCCACAGCTGCCAGCCAAAGAAATGGGCTAATGTGTTAATGATCCACCTCTAATATGGCACATGGAAGAGAAGCAAAGTTTTCCTTGGCCTGCTGCACATCCCAGGAGATTGGCTGCTGTATCCCTTCTCCTTCCTCCTCCAGCCTCTGCTACCAGCACACCAAGCACGTGGTGAATGGAGCAAGTGAGCAGAAACACTGGAATGACAAGCCCCGGCCAAAGGACAATAATTGGATCAAGTGCTCATCAGCGCACATTCCTCAGGCTGCAGGAACAGCTGGGGCTTTCCGAGGCTGCTCTGATGCTCATCCCACTTGGCCAAAGCAAGCACAGCCTGGTGTGATGGTTCACTGCTGGGTTGGAGGACTCCAGAGAGCCAACACAACACGCTCCAAGACGAACCCAGCCCCGCTTCCATTGCTCTGATGGAAGGTTGGAAGCAGAAACACCCAAACAAAACAACCTCCAAGTTTGGGTCTGACCTTATGATTTGGACAAAGTTCAAGCCATCTCCTGTCCCTCCCTCACAGGAGGAAGAGAAGGTCCTCAGCGCAGCTTCAGAGGCCCCATCACTGCTCACAGCGGCCACACCACGATCAGGGTTTGCTTCCTGGCATCCTCCAGGCTCTGGGCTTGGATTCAGAAGAAAAAGCAACCAGCCCAAAGCTAAACCAGCCAGACTGCAGCCAACCCTTTCCTGAGGTTTCAAAGCATCAAGCTAACATATCTTTTTGTCAGGCTTTATTTCAGCATTTTTGCACATCTCCACATTGTGTTGGCTTTGGCAGGTACCTGAACCCATAACACCACAAGAGGAGCTGATCTCTCCATGCTCCACTTTGGCAAAACCAAGGAGCAGTGGAAACCTCTTACAAGTTGCTTCTAATTTTGTGAAGTTTCCAGATCTCAGTCCAGACCAAGAGCTTTTAATGAGTTTGGATAAACTCTGGATAGTCCTCTGAACTCTCAAATGTCTCAGGAAAACAGAGTCAAATACAGTATCTCTGACTCTGAAAGGTGCTTCAGAGTTGGGTGCTCCTGGACAGCACAAGTTTTAAAGATGCAATAACCACTGCAACACCATGAGAGCAGCCCAGACTTTCATTAAATTTAAAAAAAAAAAAAAAAAAAGAGAGAGAGACAAAGAAAAAAACAAACCACACACACACTTTGTTGAACTGATGGGAAAGAAAGGTAACCCAAATTCTCTCACTATATACCAGCCTAAACCTGCAGGGGAGTTCACTGAGGCACACCAGAAGAGTCAGAACAGATTTATCTAGCAGGTTTAAAGAAGGGAAAGGATGAATGACAGCTCCTTTCTTGAAAGGGGAAGAAAAGAAACATTAACTCCTGGTGTTAAAATGCTGTAAAACTGGCTTTTGACTCAGCACACCATAATGCTGCTTGTAAATGGGGTAATTGGTTTGTGTGAGGTCATGAAATCAAGCATGTCTGTTCCTGCCCACCCCCTGGAGCACAGTCAGCTGCAGCAGAACACGATACAGCACAGCACAGGTGAAGGTAAAAAGACTCAGCTATCATGCAACTCATTAATCAGGGCTAAAATGTATTGATAAATTTAAGGGGGTGAAGAGCTAAATATCTAAGAGCTAGAAACTCCTTGACACTTGGAGGTGACACCATGCCACTAATTCCAACTTTCTTCAACCGTACAGTCATCAGCAAGCGGACACAGTCAGTGCTTTGCCACCTTTCCAGGTTAGAAGTACTTAACAACCCCAAATTTCACCAGAACTGAGCATGCAGAGAGCAATGCTGTGCTGGAAGTGAGACAGGCAGACACTGGGAGGGTGGCAAAGAACAGAGCATGAGGCACAGTGAGGTTCAAACATCCAGACACTGGGAGAACTGCTGGAATCCCTTCTGTTTATGTTTCCAGACATCTCCATCAAGTAGGGGGTAATTAAACACTACAGCAATTGGGTGATAGAGTGATTTATTTTTAAGGCACCCTCACAGCCTGGGGCTTTGGGAAGCACATGGAGACATGAACCTTCCTCCAAAGAGGAAAGAGAGCAGAGCACTCCATGGAATCCTGACTGAGGGCAGGCAGAGGTGCAGGAAGGAGGAGAGAGCAGCAGGCCAGCACAGAGAGATGACGCAGCTCCTTATTTCACCATCAGCTCAGGCTCTTTAATCTTTGCAAGAGTTTGTTTATGAATTCAGAGAGAAAAGGGAGTGGTGCCAAAAAAATGTAAAAAAGAAAATAAAATTGCATATTCCAATATGAAGTGTCCCACTTGGAAAGGAAAGTCCAGCACACAGAGGAGGAATCCAAGAGAACACGTCCATGGATGAGTAGATGAATATGAAAGAGCCAAACCAAGACTGAAGAACTTGCCCAGGGTCACCATGGCAGGTCTGGGGACGGGGTTGGTTCCAAAGTTCTGTCTATTTAACAGCTGCACTTCCCAAAAAATTACTGTTCTCTGCCTCTGAGAGAGACCAGGGGAAAGCATAGCAGTGCTCAAGCATAAGAGAGTTGTGACAAGAGACAAAGGACTTATTCCAAGAGGGACAAGCAGCAGAGGTAAAGGCTGCAGCAAGGGAGACTGAGGATGGATATTAAAGGCATTTCTACCACCAGAACATTGGGACCTGAAGATACAAAAACATGAATGACATGGGACCGTTTGGCTTCAGGAGCTATCCAGTGACTAGAAGTCTTTTCTGTTCTTGTTTGGCCTAAATCCCTTCCCAAGTAAAATCATGGAAGAGGGAAAGAGACAGCAGCCTGTCCATCTAAAGACACAGAGCACCAAAGGCATCCTGCCCTGCCACAGGGGTCAGGAGAGCACATCCTCGAAGCCAAGGACCATGGGAATTCAGCTTTACATCCAGTCCCGCTTCAGTCCGTTTATTTTACGTGTTTATTTAACATCTACATGAATCAAGGCAATATTATTTCATTAAAAAAAAACCAGAAAACTTGGCTTCACTTATTCAAACATTTGGACAAGGAAGGAAGAAAGCCCAGCTCAGGATTTGGCTGGGTTAAAGAAGAGGAACATGCAGTTATTACCCTGTTGTCAGTGGTTCAAAACCAGCCTGATGGAGGAACTGAATGCAATTGCCATCTGGCAGCTGTTGGGGGAACCTCCCTGAAAGAAGTCATGGCCCTGTTCAGATCCAAGTAGATAAGAGTCCTGCAAGGACAGGGAGCCTTAATTTTTCCTGGAGAACAAGAGAAACCTTCTGGAGGTGTGATTGTCCCAGTGGGAAGGTGTTCACACGGCTCTTGCAGAGCCCATTTGTGGCTAAAAGTCAGAGTTCCACTCAGCCCATGCAGACCCACCACACTCTTACCTACCTGGCATCCCCAAAACATGGCAGTGCCCACAATAACAAACACCCAGAGAGGAAAAGGGTCAGGAAAACGCTGCTGAAAGCTGGAGGATAATACCAACAGCACGAGGTCATAAACTAGAGCTGCCAAGGCATTAAAACAAGCAAGGATTGTTATTCCCCCCACTCCCTTTCTCCCCTGAGAATAACATTAAACGCCAAGGCAGCTGCAGAAGCCGTATTTTTCTAGGCAATTCCCAAAGCAGCTACCATCTCTCGACTTTAAATCAAAGCTGGATGGGTTTTTGGAAGACGTGCTTTTGTCAAATGCAAGTTATTGGGTTCAATAAGGGTTGAAATTCTCTGGCCTGTGCTATACAGGAGGTCACAGCCTGGATGATTTAAGGTCTCTTTTGGTCCCAGTATCTATGGAAAAAACTATAAAGCCTCCTGTACTAGAAATAAAACAATATCTATGGAAAAAAACTACAAAGACTCCTGTACTAGAAAGAAAAGAATAAACAGCAGCAAATAATAAAAATTGTCAAATACAGACAGCTTTTGCCCACAGAATATCTGTGAGCAAAATGAAGGCTCTTTGGCTCTGCTTATTAATCCCAAGGATTCAAATCCATTACTGAGTCTTTTATCCCACTTTCCAAATGAAACAAGGTTTGTGGAGTCACTCTGCACACTCATTGGATGCTATCTGGTGTTTAGGCCTGTCATCCACATTCAACAGGGACTACAAATCTGAGATATTAACTTCCTTCACATTTGGCAAAAGAAAGTAAGTGGGTAGAAGGAAAGAGCTCAATGAGCATCCCCAGTGAAAGAAAGCATTAAAAAAAAAAAAATCCTTTGCACACCTGAAAATCTCTTGGAGCAGGGAAAGAGGTTAAGTTTGCCCCCATCATGGGGGTTGGAAACCTTTAGTCATGATTGCCAACCTACTCTAGCAACATTTGTTATTGATCTGGATTTTCTGACTTTTAAGGACGACGGAGCTCACGCCATGGTTTTAATACAATTAATAAAACTTGAACGAGCCACCAGACACCAATCAGCAGTAAGCTGAGCTCTAGCAGCTTCAGGACTCACAAAATCACTTTTATTTATGGTTAATAAGCCACAGCATGGATGGCAGAGCTTCAGAGCAGCTCCCAAGCCCCCCCATCACAGAGCCTACAGTACGGGTACCACTGGGAGCAGGGATGGGCTGGGGCCAGACCCCTGCAGCCCCCTGTGTACACACCCCTAATGAGCAACAGAGCTGTCTGCAGGGCTTGTATAGTCTCCATCTAGACAGGACCTAATTTAACAGTTTATTCTCTCCATATTCTACTGGGGGAATAAAAACAGATCCAGTGCCATTTAGAGCGTCCCATGTGTTGGTGATTGTTATAGTTTTCCTCCCGTTGCTCAGGCACCCTGAGCAGAAGGCAGAATGTAAAGAATTCCTGCAATGACCTCATCCTCCTGGCTGGCAGGCACTGCTCTCCCTGTGTCCTGGGGTGGAATTCATCATGACTTGCCTCTTGCTTGTGTCCTTGTATATGCAACAGTGACATCAGTGGAGCTGTGGGAGCAGGGGCTGCTCACTGGTGGGGCCTGCAGGAGCCTAAGAAAGCTGAATGGGGATTTATACAAAGTCCTGTATAAATTTTCCCCCCATCCCTGTGCCATTTAGCACAAGAACTTAAAATATCTCTTTTTTTTCCCTGTAGAAAATCAGATATAGCTTTGTTGTAGTTTCGTTGGTTTTACTCAGGGATGACGCCACAATGCATGAAAATTAGTTCTACATGTCCAGATTCATCACTGCCTTGCCTAGAAACCCCAGTGAAATCAGAAGATTAAATGCATCTTTCTGGCATAAATCCAAAGTGAACCTCAGGAACCTGTAGGAAAAGCCTGGGTTTGGTTCTGACACGCAGATCTCTCAGGATAAACAGGTGTTTGCTGCAGTCAGCACAGGACAAGCATATCCCAGCCACAGAAACAAAGAGCTCTTAAAAAAATGAAATACTTAAAATATTAACACTCATGTCTGACCTGTACCCCATGATTACTCTACTCCACAGTGAAAGCTAAATTTATTTTCCATCATTGCCACACATCCAGTGTTAATTTAAGCACCTCTGAAACCTCAATAATTTGGGGTGTTTATCCAAGTTAAGGAGATTTAATGAATCTGGCTGTGACTCTTGATACTTATCCTTTTTGCAGGTTTGCTCCATCAACAAATAATACCATTTGCTTTTAACTAGGGCCAAATCCAGTTTCCTTCACACCAAAACATCTGGACCAGTCTTCAGAAAACCCATTCTGGCCAGCTGCTATGGAAAAACCTGGGCTCACCTGGAACTAATGAATGAGTAAAATAACCCGTGAATGGCACAGTCAGTAGCAACTGCTTCCACGGAAAAAATCCAGCATTTTAACAACCAGGTGCCAGAAACAACCCATAATCCTCTTCCAGGCTGGATACCAGGCTGCATCAGCTGCTGCCACAGCAGAGTCCTTTCTTATTGCAGAGTTTTCCCTTACCTAACCTAAGCCAAGCATTTTTTCCCCCCTCCTGATGTTTTTCTCATCTGGGCTCTCATTCCTCCCTCTGTAAAGCCCAGTAGGAGAGTCACACCAAGTGCCTCATATTTATATTCTGGATGTGAGAAACCAAGTAGTTTTCCTTCCTTGAGCCCCTCCATCTGCAGAGCTCTGCTGTGCTGGACACTGCTCTGCCCAGCCCATGGACAGCACATTTTCCCTATAATTTGTTGCTTTACTAGGTTTCAAAACACATTTCCAGTCCAGACATGACTAACTTATTGATTCCACATCAAGGTGTGGATTTAGGGTTTGTTTTGAGAGCTGCAGAGCCCGATATTTAAATGCGCTCTCTGTGCATTTATACTTTTGTAGAACATTACAAGCTCTGGGGGAAAAACTAAAAGCAAAAAAAAAAAAAAATCAATGGAAAAGCAAAAAGATTGCTTTACACTGTTCTAGCACCGCTGAGAAATAATCCCTTCACTGCTGAATGATTCTTACACAACAGGTCAGGTTTATCCTCATCCTGCCTTCCAGCACAGGCACAGGATGCCCATTACAGAGCCAGGACCACATGACAAAGGTTCATCCACCACTCCCTCGCCACTCTAGCTCGGCCATCTGACCAAAATCATGTGCCCTTTTTACTCCAAGTCAAGATTAAACACCGAAGACCCACTTTGCAGCCCTGTGGCAGGGCCAAGGTCCCCATCAGTCTGGCAGCACTGGGCTGTGCATGGGCAGATTGCTGCAGTAGTCAGGGAACAAGGGCTTGGGTTCAAGTCAGAAAACAGCAAGAAACTTCCAAGCCAAGAACAGCAATACAGCTGGAAACAGTGCAGTGTTTTACACTGAACAAACATGAGATAATTCACCAGAGCACTGGCTCCAGCTCCTTTCCAAGATAGTGCTGGCGGCACCTCTGAGCACAGGCTGAGACAGGAGCAGCAGAGCAGAGGGTAGGTAAGGCATGGAGAGGGAAATTCTACCAAAATAGCCTTTTAGAGTGAATTAGATAAGCCAAAACAAGAACAGAGGGCAAATGCTTGGAGCTCCCTTTGAGCTTTGTCATTGACTGCAGACATGCTGCACTTAACCCAATGGGTGTGGGCACAAGACAGGCATAAAGTGAAGGCAAAAAAAGACACAGATATGTAAAGACACACACACTGCCCTGCCTCGCTGTGCCAGGGTGCTGGACACATCTATCCTTTAGGAAAAGTGCAGCTCAACCAAGTCCTTTCAGCTTGCTGCAGGTCACTCCTGTGATCAATTTTATCCCCCTTTCAGTTTGCCCTGGTACCGCTGTTGCACAAAATCTGGCTGGAATATAGAAGGACTCCACACAAAGCTCCACTCAGTGTATTTACAAGAGAAGAAGAAAATGCAAACAGGGCTGCCAGCAGTTTCCAGTGTCACAACCCTTGCCCTTTCCTAACACCAGTCAGAGGAGCAGCACGAGGCATCAGAAACCTTCAGAGATGGCCCATTTCTTGTAAAACTTCTTTTGCCAGCTCTAATTTTCCTGTAAGGATCAGGAGGTTGGGATCTCAAGGTCTCTGTCCATTCAGTGGCAATTCCAATGGGATTACAAGGCTGTCAGTCAACATCTGAGTTGTTACTCATTGTAGGTTACTCTTCCCCACACCACCATGGCCAGACTCAACTCTGTTGTCTGTGCCACCTCCTCTCTCAGTCACAAGACCCTTTGGGCACCTCAGGGACACACCCCTTACTGCTGGGTTTATATTTGTGCTTAGTGAAAGCAAAATGCAATGAAAAGAATAAAACCTTTACAATTTTTTTCCCCTACTTGGGAATTTTTGCTTCTTTAATGACTCCTTTATTATGTCACCAAGTCGCCCGTATCTCTTTACAAGTAAATATATGCTGCCCCTTCATTTCCATGGGAGGGGTGGGGGTAGGAAGGACACTGTTTTCCCTCTGCAGTATCAGTTTTCAGCGTGACACACAGTTCACTGTGAAAAACAAACAGCCCTAATGAGAGTGGCTGAGCAGTTGCTGCTCCCGGTGTCACTTACTCGAGAGCAGCCCCAGAGCCTTGGCAGGGTCAGTGCTGAGGGGACACATCCCCCATCCCTTGCAGCTCCCACCATCCCCCTGGCTGGGGGACAGTGCATGGCAGCTCTGTGCCAACCTCCTGAGCCTCCAGCCCAGCCGGGGTCCCTGCACCCACTGCTGAGCTCACACCACAGCAAGGCACTGAAAAGTGATGCTGCACCACTTTACAGCCAGACTGGTGGCGTGCCAGGGACATGGATAGAGCACTTTTCTAAGTTTGGATGGGAGGAGAGGCCTGGAGCATTTCATGGAGTGCCTCAGGCTGGGGTCAGCCCTCTCAGGGGCAGTTCAGATGTCCCTACACTGAGCGATCAACGTGTCCTAAGGAGGCTCTAAGAGTAGCAACCCAAGAGAGCTCCATCCCTAGAGCTGGGCAGGCAAACTCTGCAGCCATTTGGAGCATCTCTAATCCCACTGACCTCAGCTACAGCATCTGCGCCCTGTGGACCATGCTGGGCACTGGAGAACTCACCCAAAGCACCTGTTTCCTGCTCACCAGAGGTAGGTCTGAGCAGGCACCTCCACAAACTGCTGGAGGACTCCAGGGAAGAACCTGCTCCAAAGGGGTGAGCTGCAGGTTGCATGGTCCTGCCCATAAACCTCCAGGACCCCTCCAGGCCCTGAAAGAGGACAGAGCCAGCCACCACCCCCCTTTCCCCTCTCAGCTGGAGGGTCAGAGTTCCTCCTGTCTGTTTGCTCACATGTGCCTTTTCTCAGGCTGCATTTTTCTTTTCACTTTTGACCAACAACCACCATTTTAATTAGACTCCAGCCCCATCACAATTATTTCCTTATATATCCTTGCCTTTTATCTGCCTATCAGAGAGCTGTCCATCAGATTTAGGACACCCCACAAAGCTGCTCCTCAGGCTTTGAGTGTCCCCATTGACTCGAGACAGGATCCCAGGCTGGGGAAACCGCCATCAGATCCTCATTCTTCACCCAGCTTTAATTTACTCCTGACACCAGGAGTCCCAAGCTTCTCCTCTTTACCTTTCATTGTGGTCTCCAGCCACAACGGCCCCGCTCAGCACCAGGGGCTGAGGGGGGATGACACCCGAGGGGCGTTGCCATGGGCACAGACGGTGGTCCCTCGGTGTTCCCATGGCACCGGGTGAGACACGCAGGGGGTGAGGAGAAGAAAGGATATGCACCAGCCAAGCTATTTGCAGCCCATCTAAGCATCCTGCAAGTTAAACAGTTTGCCTTTCTTCCCCCCTGCTCCCAGCACCCAGCGAGAGCCCCGGGGGCTCCCCCACCCATCAGGGTGCACAAAAGGCTAAGTTATTTTCCTGACCGACCTGGAGACAAAAATTAAGTTCTGCCGGGGGCAGATTTTGGCTCCAACGAGCTGCCTGTTGGCGGCTGGCTTGCATTTTGCAATTTTTGGCATGAAGTCCTCACCTTGGCCCTTGCTGCAGGCAGGGGCAGGGCAAGGGGCTGTGCCCAGGGCTGGGGTGGAGCAGGACCCTCAGAAACCTATAGGGGGGATTTCTCCCACCCTGGGAAGCTCAAAACAGCACTGCAGGGTGGATGGGTGGAGGGTTGCCCTGGACCTTGCACAGCCATGGGAAGGATGTGGCAATGGAGACTCATCCATCCAGGAACAAGCACATGGGGGACAACTCTCAAGTCACACTCTCCCTTGCAGGCTGACTTGAGCACAAGAGATCATTTGCCCGGTCTGGGGTGATTTTCACAGATGGAGAAGCTTCAACCAGCCAGTAGAAAGGTCCCTGCTGGTCTCCCTCAGCTGTGCCTGCAGGCCACTGGTCACCCTGTCAGAGATGAGGCTTCATCAGCTGCCAGCAGTCAAGTTCTGTAGCATTTTAAAGCCTCTCTGATGTCCCATTCCACTGGTGATGTCAGCCAAAAGATATTTTAGTGGAGGGGGGGGAAAAAAGCCCAGCAGAATCTTAGGATGTGACCAAATCCAGAATAAGCTTTGCCACAAATTAAGCATCTTCCTTCTCTAAACTGATCCCCTCCTTCTCTAGGCCCTCAAACTCGTATCACCCCTCAGATCTCCCCACAAGCAGGGGAAATCAGCAGTGAGCCAGTCAGCTGGACATGGTGCTGAGAGCAAGAGGAATTAGTCTCCATAGTACATGAAAAGAATTAGGACTATTTAATCTCCTTTTCCCCTTATCAGTGGTCTCAAATGTCACACTGAGAGGGAAACAACACAGTGGAAATTCCCGCAGATCTTTCCTACAATTAAGGAATTGACAAGATTTTTCAGCTTTTTCTCTCTGTGCTTGAAAAATTACTACATAAAGGAAACAATCTTCGCAGCACATATAACTCACAATAGGCTGAAACATTATCTTAAACTATTCGTCTGTTTCCTGCTTAAGTAAACATATTAGGAATGTGTGTATATATTTCTTGGGCAGCTTAAAAATAAAAAGAAGAGAGGTATATAGCCTGTCCCGCTTTTGAGGAGCACGTTGTTTATGTTGTCATAAGCACAGGTCATATTTATAGCTGAACACTGAGTGAAAGTGCAGGCAAGCTGGGAAACATTTGTTAGGTTTAATGATCTTTTATTTAGCTGGTGCAGAAAAATGCATCCCTTTGGATTGATTCATGGGATGAATTGTATAGAAACCTTCTTCCTCGAGAAAAGAAAAACCTCAAAAGGTCAATCTGACATTTCGGCTTTCTCAAACATCCAAAGAGGTTCGCAGGGCAAAATTCCCAGCCTCACAAGCTGGATGGGGTTAGGGCAGGGAAGGGATAAACTACAGCTAGAGATACATTTCAGGACATAAAGCAGAGCCATTGGAATCACCTGGACTGGAAGAGAACCATCCTGCACCACAGCAGCCCCACTCCACAGCCTGTGAAATACATCACCTTCCTAAAAGCACCCCGAGGCAGAGGCTGCACAGCCTGCCAGGAAGGGGCTGACACAGCCTTTTGCTGCGTGGCATCTCCCCCAGTCTAAAACCAGGCTAACCAAGGCCCAGCCCATCCCTCTGGCTCAGCCACCAAGTCAAAATTGGAGCTGAGAAGAGCTTTTCTCAGCTCCCAGTTGCCTGAGCTGGCTGCAGCATCTCATGCTGTAGAGAACAAGCCCAGGTGAGCAGAGAAGAAGCATCTGCTGCAACCCCCAGTCAGTCACACGGTTTTACAGTTTGACACCTCTCATCTTGCCCAGGTGTTGCATCTCTGCTTTGCTGCAGAATGAGCTCAAGCCTGGGCCAGCCCTCCCTGAGCAGAGTGTGGCCCATCCCAGGGCTCTGCAGCCCGTGCTGAGCTTCCAGCACCGCTGCAGGCGGAGCAGAAACACGCACGTGTGTGTACCAGGATGTGCTGCCAGGGGGTGAGGGCTGGCTGGGAGCTGCTGCTGTGGTCACAGAGAGGGAATGACGTGCAGAGACCTGCACCACACCACTCCTGTGTAGCCAAGGGCAGAGCCAAGCAAGACCAAGGCACTGGTACAGCCAGAGCTGTCTGGGAGCTTGTGCCCACCCCAGGAGATGTGTGACAGGGAGCAGGCAGGGCTCCAGCCAATACATCCCTCTGCTGGGGATTTTCCCTGAGCACCCACCACTCCCAGGCTTTCCATTTCCGTTGTGGGGCTGAACACTGAGTGCTCATTCAGCAGATGTTGTTCAGGTCAACCCAAAACATCCCCCAGTTTTCCCCCCATACAGTTGGGTGCTTTGTGGAGGGAGCTGCCAAATCCCAGGACAGCAAACTTGTCCATTAGTCTCTCCCTTTAGAATTACAGAACCGTTTAGGGTGGGAAAGACCCCTAAGATCCCAGAGTCCAACCACTAACCCAGCACTGAGCCATATCCCCAGGTGCCACACCTACATGTCTTACACTCCTTCAGGGCTGGGGACTCCACCACTTCCCTGGGCAGCCTGTTCCAGAGCTGGCAGCCCTTTCCATGAAGATATTTTCCTTTATACCCAGTCTAAACTTTCCCTGGAGCAACCTAAGGCTGTTTCTTCTTGTCTTACTGCTTGCTACCTGAGACAAGACCCCAGTTCACACCTCATTACAACCTCCTTTCAGGTAAGCCTCCTGTCCTCCAGGACAAACAATCCCAACTCCCTCAGTCTCCTCTCAGGGCTTGTTATCCAGAGCCTTCACCATTTTCATTGCCCTTCTTTGGACACTCGAAATCTCTGTTGCAGTTGCCCCAGATCACCACTGGTTTCCCAAAAGGAACAGAGGGAACACAAGTTTGGTACATGCTAAAAAATTCTTTAGGGGCAGAAAAAAGGATTTGCTTCCAGAGATCATCCAGTAGAGAGCAAACACTCATCCCTTCTGCTTTCTTTCTCACGGGGGTGACTGTAGAGGCCTCCAAGCCTCTGGATTTTGCTTTGGTCTGTAGTACATGTGGACAAACACTTTCACAAAGCCAGCAAAGGGCAGCTGCTGCCTTGCAAAGCTGATTGTCCTCACCCTCCAGCCCCAAATCAGGTAGGAGGTGACCATGAACTTTTATTTCCTGCTCCTACCTCTTCCCATTACCCACAGCAGGGCCCTGGGGTAAGGAATGACAGGACAGCAAGAGGTGCTTCACACTGGCCACATTCTAGGAAAATCTCAGGATTTTCAGTACTTGGCAAGTCACAAGTTCAAGCAGCAAGTAAACAAAACATAAAAACAAAAACAAAGCACTCAACTACATTATTCTTATCTGCCTGAATTTTCCCTTTTATCCCACAGCTTAAGGGAAACAAGCCCACAGGCAGAGGGGAAGCTATTCCAGGGTGCCCGTTTCACCCCCAGCATAGCTCTAACCCTCCCCACACAGGCAGCTTTCATATGCATTAAACTGCACCTTTGAAAACCAGCACCCTCGAAGGAGGCAGCCCCAGGCCTGGCTGCTCTCAAGCCAAGCACATTTGATAACTCCCATTAAATCTCTGCTCTACTAGTTCTCCTCCGAAAATTCTGTCAGCCTCTCCCACCCCAAGCCATGGACCCCCCACCCTCCAAACACCCCCACCTGGAGCTCCCAGGCACTCACCAGCAGCACCTCTTCACACTCAGGAAGCAGGGGTGAACTTGCAGATGAGGTGTCTTAATTAATTTTACAGACCTGAAGGAGAGGGGTGGGCTCCCACCTCACTCCCACCTGCCCTGAATGGCAGCACCTTCTCACCCCATCACAGATGAGTAGAGAGCAACACCAGCATGGCAGGACCACGGTGATAAGCTTGGGTGGAATTTCCTCCAGAAAGAGCTTGCTAGTCCTACCTACACCTTGTGCCAGGTCAGCAAACTAAACAAACTCCTCCAGCAAAGGTCTCAGGGACAATTCAGCAGGAACATTTCAGCTCCTGCTCCTCTGTACCAACTCAACAGCTGCAACACCTTAAAGCACAAATACACACACCTGCTCTGTGTTACTGCCCCACAGCCTGGAGACATTTCCCCCAAAGCTGCAGGGGCTTTGTGCTTGTCCCTGAGCTGCTCCTGCTCATGCTGGGCACTGCTGTGCCAGCCACCCTCCTTGCCAAGTGCTGGAGATGAGGGGCAGCCAAGGGACAGAAATCCTGCTGGAGGGGTCCCCAAGGAAAGCAAAGGCTTCAGGATCTGCAGCGAGCTGTCTGTCAGAGCTCCTGGTCTGTCTGGAAATGCCACCAAAGAAATCCGAGGCTCCAGACCCTGACTGACATTACTGTCCTTGTAAAAGCTCCCAGGTGGAGTTCATAGGTCCGTTTGATCCTTATAGGGCACTGGGGCAGCGAAAACTTCACAAATTCCACTTACTGGCAGAGTTCAAACTACTGAGGTGTGACACCCAATGCTGGAGGACACCCCCTTTGTGGGGATGCCACCAGGCAGGCTTGGGTACTGGGAGTGGCATTGAGATATGCTCCAAGGAGTTTGTTTTCAAGGAACCTGAGAAATAGAATGAATGCATTAAAATTCAGACCAACAGTCTCCCTATAAGGAGTTTAATTTACCCCTCTCCAGGGATGGTGCAGAGAACTCTCCGTGTTGCCCCTGCTCCTCATTGTGTAGTTGGGACAGTGGCACATTTTGGTTGGAAACTCTTTTAGCTCTTACAGGAACCAGGCTTGCAGTGCAGGATCTGTTTGCTCATGGACTGCTGTGTCTTCTAAGCCTTTTCATAGTCTGGGGGTGAAGATATTTTTTCCACAGTAGATAATGGAGAAAGGTCCCAAGGGAGCTCCATGGAGCACCAATGGCACTGAGAAAATGTGGTCAGGATGCATTTTTGCTGCCTACACAGCAGCCTCCAGCCATGGCCAATGGCTGCAGGAAAGCATGGAAGGTTATACCAGAGACATGACTCCATGGGACAATCGAGTGTTTGTCCTTAGGATGAAAGAAGGAATTCAGTTTGGGCTACGGCAAAGCCCGGAAAGCACAGCGGGAAGATTTAATGGGATTTTAATCACCGCTTTTAATGGGATTTGCCAGAGGTCCCACAGGGCACAGGAATCATAGAATCATTTAGGTTGGAAATGACCCCTAAGATCATCAAGTCCAACCATTAACCCAGCACTGCCAAACCCACTACTAACCCCTGTCCCCAAGTGCCACATCTACACATCTTTTAAATCCCTCCAGGGATGGTGACTCCACCACTGCCCTCAGCAGCCTGTTCCAGTGCTTTGGCAGCATTTTCCATGAAGAATTTTTTCCTAACATCAAATCTAAACCTCCCCTGGTGCAACTTGAGGCCACTTTATCTCGTTCTATCACTTTTTACCTGGGAAAAGGGACAGACCAGAGCTCCCTGCTCGTCACTCTGGGTTATGCACTGTGGCAGCAGCTCTCTCACTGTACAGCTCCAAACTGGAGCAACCTGAGGTCCCCACTGCAAGTTTTTCATGCCTCACTTGACCACCTGACCATGGTGACCATTCCCAGGTGGGCCCTTGGGACAGCTTGGAAGAACCTAGGAGGGAGAAGGTGGTTTGGAAATCAAAATGGCCATTGTTTTTCTCCAAGAAAGATGAACAAATTTCACCATTAAAGGATCAGCTCCATCCATGTGAAGACCAGGCTTTCCTAACCTCTGCTGCTTCTTTGAGCAGTTTTTCTCCTGAGGAACGAGCTGCCAGGCCAGTTCAGAGGGACTGCTCCTTCTGAAGGTGGAAAATGCCTGGCATTGTGTCCAGCTTGTGTTTGAAGTGGGAGAAAAGCAACTTTGAATAAGCTTTTGATGGGGCCCATGGCTCTGCTTGACCATAATGTCAGCTTGTAATTAGCAACAGATACCACTTCTGTCACTCCCGATGTTATCATCAGCCGTCTTGCGTTTCAAAGTGAGGAGAGGCATGTAAATTATGGGCAATTTGGGCTCTGAAATGGGCTTTATGGTTTTTCTTTCTGCAGGGCGACCCGGGGAAGCCTGGAGTTTGTTACAGAGATAGTGGTTGAGCCGGCAGGGAGAGGAGCAGGGGAAAAGCAATGAACACTTAAAGAGCTGCTCCAGCGGATCCCTGGAGGAAACACAGATGTGCCAGCTCCCCTGGGAAGGCAGAGCTGAGTGGTGGCTCTCACAGGGGCTGTATATTTTGAGGAAGGAGCAGAGGAGGTTTGGAGCAGCCACTGTGCTGTGTCTGAGATGGGGGGGCTGTGCAAGGCTCCATCCACACACGGGCACAGAGAGCTGGGTGGGGAAGAGGATGGCTCGTGCCTGGAAAGCCAGCACAGCCCTGTTTCTGCTCAGCATATTGCAAGCACTTTGGCTGATGAAGTGTCAGATGGCCCAAGAACGACTGAGGCAATATTTTCCCCTTACTGATACAGAACGTTGCCTTCAATTAAAATGCAATTTCCAGAGTGAAGGAAAGGCTTGTGCTACCCAAAACAGACTTGAGTTTTTGTAAGAAAAGCAAAACCCCCAAACCCACATAATTTCTGATTTTGACCAAAAGCAATTTTAATTTCTGTCAAAAAAAAATGGAGCAAAATTTTTTGCTTTTTTTTTTTCACGGGAGGTGGAGCAGGGGAAGTCTATCCCTTACAGCAAGCCCAGTGAGTTTCCCAGATCCCCTGGCACTGCTTTGCAGCCTCACAGATCCCCCTGCCAGAGCACTGGGCCGAGTATTTGATTTCATCTACTGCTGTATGAATTACCAAGAGTCCTGTTTCTGCCCTGCTCTGGCCTCCTGCAGAAGGAGTCACACCAGAGCTGCTCTTTTCAAGGGCTCCCCAGGAAATGGGCTAAAACAGAATTTGGCCCCACATTGACTCTGTGGTGTCAAGTTCTCCCCTTTTATTTGCAGGAGGAACTCAAGCATCACTCTGCTGCTCCAGTCTTTCTTTCTACCACTGGCAAATAGCACAGCCAGAAAGGTTATCTGCCTTCAAACACAAATAGCTTATGTTTAGAAAAGAATTAAAATTTGTTCCCTTTAGAGTTGCAACCACATCCTCAAAGCTGTTAACCTGAAAGTGAACTTCAGATAATAAAACTCTAACCTCACCCCTACAGAAGAGCCAGCAGTCAGCAGCTACCTTGTGTGCTCTCCCACTATCTGCCCCATCGATTGCCTGATAGCACAGCTTGTTTTCTTTTTCAAGGGAAGACAGCTACTAAATCTACGCTCCCCATCCCTCTCCCCAGCACTCCTGGGCTCCCCCACAGCTGCGCTGCTTTTCCATCGTCCCTGCTCTCAGTTAAATAAACATTATGACACGTACTGATCGCTTTAACAAACTTTTAGTGCTCCACGTCCTCGGCAAAGCACCGTTATCTTTTTACAGGGAACATTCCTTTCCCGTTGCTATGCCTACTGCAGCGCCATCCAGCACGACAGCCAAGCCTGCTGAACGAACCCACAATTTCCAACCGCTCCGTTTTGCTCATCCTGAAATAGCTCCGGAGGGGTGTGGGGCCAGACCGCCGGCAGATGGGAGCTGTCACAGCTCCTCTGCCACAGCTCATCCCAGCAAGGACCCGGCTCTCAGAGCCTGAACGTTGCCTTCTGAAAATGCCCTGGAGCTAAAAATGCATGGGTGGAGTGAGGTGGGTGAAGGAAAAGAGGGGTATGGTCATATCCATCCCCCCAGCACAGCAGGGGGAAGGTTGGTTTTATCCTCCTCCGTAAAGGCTGCATTCGGTGTTCTATAATTTGCAACCAAATTGCAGAATCCAGAAATACTTCTGGCAAATGGTATTTCACAACCATTCATCATCGTCCTGCACAATTTCCTCCACATGACAACCTGTGTTTTAAAACTTGCAGAGAGAGGGGAAACTGCCATTTGTTTTGGCCAAGCCGAAATAGCTCTTGGCCCGGGGACTGGGGGGTGCTGTGGCTGCTCTGGGTGATAAGCCTGGCCTTGCAGGTCCTGCCAGGCAGGAGCGGGCACCTCCTGCCCCACACATGCCACATAATGGTTTCAAGGCATGAGTGTGTGTTTCAGTTTCCCCTTCTCAACCTGTTTTTCACCTCTAACACAGCAGTGTGGCTGTAGCAGTCTGCTAATTACTGCTGGGCAACCCTGAGGTGTTAATGACAGACTTCCCCGAAATCTGTGATTTCACCTTTTTGCTTGTTGTTTTCACTTTCTGTGCAACCATTTTCTCCTCAATCAAGGACAGGTTGGCCCCTCAGATACCTCAATTCTCAAAGGTCTGATTGTGTCTGGTGAAGATCGAGGTGCAATAGCTCCCAAATACATCCAGGATGCTGGGCAACATGGAGAGAGGCCAGAGAAGATGAAGAGGATTTCTGGCAGCTGATCAATTGTAGAAGATAGTTCTTCCTCCAGCCATCAACAAGAGTATTTTTGGGTCTGCAGGATGTGTTCATGCACTGCTCTCACAGCTCTCAGGGGTGTGAGCAGAGGAAAGGACTCGGAAGGAAGCAGATAAATCCCAGCCCAAGTCACTCACAGTCTGTATTCCAGCAGCAAGAACAGCCAGGCAAGGGTTGGGGGCAAACCCCTTTCCTGGGCTAGACCAACACTCACCCCTTGCTGAGGGATTCACCTTGTCCCACCTTTGTCCCTCCCATCAGTCTCTGAGCCCAGAGCTATGTCCAGCTCAGGACACTGGGAGCAGTGGGAAGGGGTATCCCAGGGTCAGGGAGATCCTACACACCACTGGAGGGGTCACCCTGGGATAAACCCAGCACTGGGGGAAGACATTTCTGTCGGTTCTCCTCCCAGATGGGGTTGTGCAGGATGGCCCTCTGGACACCCTCCACCTCCCCTGCCCCAAGAGATCCAGGAACAGCAACCAACTCCTCCCAAATCCACAGTGCCAAGGGATGCTCCTGCTGGCAGCCCACCAGGGACTCATCTCCGGCCACAGCAGCACAGCCAGGGCAGCATCCAAAGCCTGCAGAGCTCAGGAAGTGAAGGGATCAGAGAGCTGGACAGGCCCAAACCCAGATGGGGAGAGATGGCTGCAGGAATGGAGGAAATGATTCAGAATCTGGAAATGTGAACAGCACAGGCCGCGTGCGCTGGGTCTTCAATTGGCCTCTCCCGGCACTGAGTGGTTGGAGTTTTATTCCAGGACTCAGACAGGGATTCTTGGAAGTGTGTCAGGGCTGGGTGTGTGCACCAGATCCACGTGGAGAAAATCTCCTGGCCCGGAACACCAGCTGAGCGTTTTTCCATTTCACTTTTTGCAGGTTAAACAAGACAAAGATTAAACAGACACATTCCTTGTGCTCATCTGCCTTTATTAAAGGAATAATGTATCTGCACAATACCAGCAAGCCCTACACCTGGGAGATGTGCTGTGGGTTATAATGGGTTCAAACTGGCCTTTCGTGGAAAAAATGTGTCCAAAGGCTTTTCTGGTCCATCAGGACCAATTCTTTGTTGTAAATTCAGTGCTTACTCTCACTGAACCAGTCAAGGTCAGCCACACTGGAAAGGGCTCTTTCCACCATACCCTGTCAGCACATGCTCTACCCTGCTCTGGAGGGCAGCCCCCCTACCCCAGACCCTGCAGGGTGTCCTCTGACAGCCCGACCCAGCTCCTGTGCTGGGCCCCCTTCACCACTTGACTCACCTCAGCCTAACACGGTTGCACTGCTGCAGCTTTTCCAGTATATGAATTCTGGTTCATGAGCTCTGGTTTCTGCCTCACCATAGAAATGGGATTGCACAGTCTAATTGTCCAGGTTTTAGGTAAAAAAACAACCTCCAAGATACTCCAGCTTGCCCTGTTTTCCAGCTCAGCTGTGTGAGGGCAGCAGATGCTCCTTCTTGCTTCATCTCCTTTTTGTCCCTGTTTGGCAAAGTGATGTAGAAGCACCTAAAACACTTCAGCTGCTCTTGGAAAGGTTCCCCCTGATCACTCTCACCTCCACTGCCATCCCACCTCAGCCCCTATCAAACCCTTCCAGCTTTTGTCCTCCCACCATCCCCAAGAGCCGCTTATTTGCCTAAAATCACCTTCTTGTCCTGCTCGTCCAACCTGCAGAAGTGAAACAAGTTCACCTTTCCCTCCTGCCTCTGGTGTGGCCTCTGCCAATTTACATCTTGGCTGGGCAAGACAAGATCAAAGGCAGTGGTGATCCTCCAGGTCCCAGGTGCTTGGATGATCTCAGAGGCCGCTGTTGGAGCTGTGACAGTCATGGGAGAGGGAGGAGATTTGGGTGGACGGTCCCAGATACCACTGTGTTTAAGATCATTGTGTTTAACTTCATTAAATTAAAATGGGACTGAGTTACATCCCACACAGTCTCTGAGAAATACAGTGCAGGGGGATCAGTGAAAGGGTCCAATCCTCGGACACTACTGGATGTGTGGGGTGGGGTGAGGCCCTCAGGACCATAAATCAGTTCCCCACAGGACAACCAGATGAAGTTTCTGAATTCACCCCTGCTCTGGCTCTGAATTTGACATGCAGGAAGGGCTAGATCTGCCCACCTGGGAAATTAATCTCTTCCAGACCATCCTCAAACCTGGTCCTGGAGGCAAACACACCTTCCTGCCCCTGTTGTCCTCTGGCCATGGACTGGAAACACCACCTAAATTAGTGGGAAGGGAGTCTGCTTTCCTGTTTGTGCAAGAACCAACTTCTCTGAAGATCTGCCAGTGGTGGGGCTGAGTTTAAGAAGAATAAAATACCGGTGAGATGAAGGGAAGCATCACTGAAGGTCAGCAAGTACTTTGGGTTAAATGTCTCCCCAGATTTATGCGAGGTTTGCATTGTCTGGCTTTCTTCTGATGCACAATTTCTTGCATTCCTGTGGCACAGGAAATCAAATTCATCCTTGCTCTACATTCATTCATTTCTTTCCTGAAATTAATTCTGCTTCCTCTGAGGGAGGGCTGTGCATGTTTTACCTTTGGCTTCCAGCAGGCCCAGCTTGCTTTGAGCCTGCCCCTGGCTTTGAGCCTTCCTCATTGTTCTTTTCTTCCAAGGGAAATAGAAAAAAAAAATTCAAAATCAGACCCATCAGACCCACATGTGTATATTCCCTGCCATCTCTTTAGGAAAAAGCATAGGGAATCTTTACACACTTCCCAACAATAAATGCAGAAAAGAATGGTTTGGTGAAGAACTGGAGAAAGAAATCTGCAAACTTACACCAGGGTTGAGCAACAGATCCTGGCTCTAAAGAAATGACATTATGAATCTGGTGAGGAGAAGGAACAGACTGCTTGTTGGATTTTCTATCTGGGAAGCAGCAGACTGCCAGAGACTCCTGTAAATGGAAGTTCTGGAACAGAGTAGCACGATCTGTCAAAAGGAGGAGGTGGTGTTAATCAACACCATCAACAACAGTTGACAGAAGAACCTTCCCTGGACCACTGGAGAATTTCTGAGTAGTGAACAACTTCTGTCCATTACAGAGGCTCTTGCAAAATCCCTGCAAAATCCCAGCTCAAACTCAGCTATTCCAGGAACAATTGGATAACTTCAGAATAGCAAGCAGATACCTTAATAATCCCTCTTGATCCAGGGCCCAGCAAGGGGCTGCTGGGAGGATGCTGAGAACCCAGATGTGCAGGGCTAGGTAGAAAGCACAGTGTCAGCCCCTTCTGCAACCATGGCTGTTCTGGGATGGTCCCTTTCCCCTTGGCCAACCCCAGCACCAATGTCCCACCAGGCACTGGGTTAGGGAAAAATGGAACAAACTGGTTGGATCAGAGGTAGTGACTCAAACGAGATTTTAATGACTTATTTGATTAGAGGAGAAATTCACACCTCAAGCAGGAGGCACAGAGCATGTAGATGCCTGCAACTTTTCCAAAATGGGTATGGATTTTGCAGGAGGCTGCCCTTCTTTAAACCCTCTGTTGTAAAAGATCCCTTACAAGAAAGTTGTGATTCAGTTATGTGACATTTTTATAAGTAAACAACTGCTGCTCAGAAATCATCTCCAGTACATCTGCAAAAGCCTGAAAAATGCCAAATCCATGATTCCAGGAGACCATCATGTCTCAGGGCTCCCACCACCTGATTCAGTAGCAGTTCTAGGCTCATTTTCCAGCAAGTTGTATTTAACTCTGGCCTCTTAGAGCCACAGATTGCTTAGCCCCGAAGCAGCAAGTTTAATACCCCTTTCAGAACATCTTTAGCATTAACTATTTTTACTGCAAATTCTTGTTATTCCTGTAAGTGGATCCCCTTCAGGCCTCTCTCCAGGCAAGCCCCTGAGCATTCACTCAAGTGAACTCGGTGCACTCCAAGCCACAGCAAAGGGCTGCTCCCAAATTTCCTGCACACGTGGTGCTCACTTAGCATGAACTTCACAACTGGACTGGTTGCACCCCTGAACACGTCCCCATGAGCGTGTCCCCACGGTCACTGGGCACAGCCCCACAGTGTGACTGCACTGAGTTCCTGAGCCTCCTGAGCAGGAGAAAAATAAAAAATAAAAAGCTCAGATCTCCTGCTAAAGGAGAGCCAGGGCAGATCCCCCTGTCCCGACACCCCGAGGCTGCAGGAGGGCCTGTCCAGCTCTGCCCTACCCTGCACATCACTCTGGGAGAGAGAAACCCTCTCTGACTGTTTGTTTTTGTTTCAGGGCAGCTTGCCAGCCTCCCTGTATCACTTCAGGAGTGCAAAGCAGCCCGATCTACATCTCTACTAGTTCACACCTAGTTTTTGAATTGTATTTTCTGACCGAGCCAGATTCTTAATGGGGTAGGATGTTACCTGGTGGCTCTGCAGTGAGGATCAGTGCTAATGCATCACTTCTCATCAGATTATCCCGTTTATTTTGAATTCAAATCAATCCTAAGACCTACTCTGCCGATAGAAAAGTCTTTCATTCTGAAAAGAGCATTTTTCCTCATCTGCCGTGAATGTCATTGCTGCAACATTCCCTTTTAGCACTCCGGGCTGTAGCTCTGCATTAGGCCAACAAAAATAATAAGTCCTAAAATGAAAATCTGCAGATGATCTTGGCAGAAACAACACGTCCATCACAAATGGAAATCACATTTGATACTCCACAATGGCAGGAAACTCACCTGGTTTTATTTAGTCTCCATGCAGCTATGTGCTATTGGCACTCCTCCAGCGTATCTTTTGAGAGGTTGTTTTTTTTTTTAAACTCTCAGTTAGTGGCTCTCCTTTCTTATCAAAAACACCCCTCATGTTTGATTTTCACCGGTGCCCTCTGCTGAATTTTTTGTTTGTCTACTGTAAACAGGTATTGGGAACTCAGCAATTCATGCTTTTACAGCTCCGTTCCCACCACAAGGTGCTTAAAATAAAGAAATTGGCTCAGGGTAATTGCTTGATATGAGAAAGATTATGCAGGCAATGAACATCTGTATCACAGCTACGGTTGATGGCTCTGAGTGCTGTATCATGTGCCAGGATTTCCCTGCCAAAAAAAATACTTGAAAAAAAAAAAATTTCCAACCCAACATATGCTTATACAAGACTTATCCAGTATGCAAAGAAGCTCATTTAAAAAAAAAAAAAAAAAAGGAAAAAGACAAGAGTGTTGAAATAACACAGGAAATTATGCAACTGATACCTGAACCTGAGCGTTGCAGATCCTATCCGGAAACCTCCCTGTCTCACAGAGCTCTGGTAAAATAAAACAAGTTATTCCCTCTTTTCGAAACTGAACTTGTTGATACAGAGTCAGATGGAGGTTTTTGCATCAACACGGTCACTGCAGGCCAGAGCAGCAGCAACGTGGGCCAAGTTCTGTGTCATCCCCAGCACCTGGGCAGGGTAAATCCCCCTCACCCTCCTCTCAGTGAGGCACCCATCCGAGGGCACGTGGACACTGCCTGACCTCTTCCAGGGGGTCGAATTGTCTCTGTGGCTTTTAGCTTGCAAGCTGCACGGATTGAAGGGAGTGGGGAAACAACCTTGGAATAAAATCAGCCGTGAGTTTTTGCCAGGAATTTGAGCTGACCCGAAGAAAACTTGTTTCTGGGATGAGTTCAAGAACGTTTCCCACCTTATTATTTCCATGTTTGCATTTGACATACAGGAGGGTCACATCCCCTTCCTCTTCTCCGGGAACGTCAGCTTCAGGGGCTCTGCAATCCCCACCCACAGGAGTGAACCAGAAATTCACCTGGGGACCTGAGGCACAGCCACAGAGCCCCTCACCCCATGGATTAACAGGTGAGGGTTCCGTGAGCTGCACGTTCCCTGCTCAGCACATGACATGGAGCGTGGTCGGGACTTGCCCGGGCAAAGCACCGGGAGCTCGACACCACGGCTTCAGACTTGCCAGGGGAGATCCCCTTCCCACCTAGCAAAGGAAAAAAGCAGAAGTTCTCAGGCTCAGATAAGATTGCCTGTCCTCTCTTTCATGCCCAAGGAGGGCTGCTGACCAGAGAAGTCTCCGGTTCAAAGTTTTGTTTCAGTGAGGAGCTCATCTATCCATGAACGGCCACCCTTGCTGGTGGTTTGTGTCTGCACTAAGGGAAGAACCAGACATCTAAATCTTGCCAGCCAGTTGTGTAGCAAGGGGAAGGGAAGGCAGAGGCAGGACGGGACCAGAACAGTCTTCTTGCCCTGAGCAAAACACTCATAAGTGTCTCCTGAAAGAAGACAACTGCCTGCAAAATGCTCTCTTGGAAGAGTCTTCCAGTAGCCGATGTGAAAAAACCTTATGGGCTTGGCCTGGAAAGGTTTGATTTGAAGTTCAGTGGAACTGATGGGAATTTCCATACTGGCTTCAACAAGCCAGAAGTTCACCATTTTCCCATTGCTTTCAGTAAGCAATACATGCACATGCCCTTTCCTTCACCTTGGTTTCTGCCCCCCTCCCACACTACCCATATAACCATTGGATTCTCCTTTCCCACTGGTCCAAAATCACAGTTCACTTTCCTCCTTGCTGCACAGCCCCCTCCCCATCAGCCCTGGTGGTGAACACATTCACAGAGCTTAGAAGGTAATTGCCCTCCTCCTGAGCTGCAGAGCCCCAGAACTGCCTAAAAACAAATTAATAGCCTAATTTCAGGGAGAGAAACACATCCCCACTGCTGCCTTCCCAGGCCCAAACCCATAGCACCTCATAGACAGCCCCACTGCAGGGTCTGGCCGTGCCCTCTGGCCCGCTGGGACCTGAGCCCCGTGATCATGAAGGAGCCCTTTGTACATCTGCAATGCTGTCAGCTTGTGAAACAAAGCTCCAACAGTCCCAAGATCCTTGATGCCCCAGAAAATGAGTGAGCAGAGGGGCTGGGAGAATTCCCAAGCACGTCTCAGTGGGCAGAAGGAGGACTGTCTAATCAGATGTGGATGGAGAACAAATAAAAACCAGCTGCTTCTCACCAGCTCTTCTCCCAACTGGAAATAAAAATGCATACACATACAAGAATAAGGGAAGAGGCACTGATGAGCTGTTATCTGAATTTATTGCCATCATCTGACCCACAGTGGGGTCTATTTTTTTTTTTTTCATTTAATTTATTACCCAGTTTCTCATCATGTCATGACATCACCCAGGGAGTTAGATTTCATAAACAGGCACACACATCTCACTGGAAACAGGATAAAGCCCTAGGCCATCCTGGGCTCCGTGCAGCATCACCCCAGCAGCAGTCCCCAGGCACCCTCTCTTCCAAGAAATCACTTGGTGTGGCCATGACAGAGCCACGCACCTCCTAAGCTTTACTGGGCTGGAGGCAGCTTGGAGGAGATTTTTGTACCCCTTCAGCCTAAGGCAGTGATCACCCCTGTGTCCTCTTGCTCCACCCTCACTGCACTTTCCCTCCAATGGCGCCAGACAGCTCCACACTCAGGGATGATTTATGCTGTTTTCTTTTGGCAGTACAATATATCAAATCCTTCAGAGACTGGGTGGAACCAGAACTGCCTCCTCCATCACTCAATCCAGGCTCAGGCTGGGGGAGCCAGTGGTCAGCGTGTGTGTGACCAGTGCATTCCCTGATCCAGTGTTGGTCCGAGAGCAGCAGTGCCCACGTGGCTGGCCCAGGAGGGAGCTCCTGCTTTTCCTAAACCTAACATGGGAACAAGAGATCTGCCATCCATTTGTCTAAATGCTCTGATATTTGTTTGTCTGCCTGCAGCTTCCCTTGGTGAGAAATCAGGAACTGCCCCTCTTCAGGGTGGAGATCTCAGCTGAGAGGTCAGGACCAGACAAACACAGGCCTGGCTTCCCCCTGCTTTCAGAGGTGGCAACACAAACTGCAGCTCAGGAGGGCACAGTGAAGTTCAGAGCACTGGCAGCACAGGGGCAGTTTGCCTCCAAACAGCTTCAGCCAAACTGGTGAGAGACTGGATGGAAACCAGCCTTGAGACCAGCAGCAGCAACAGGGCAGGCAGGTATTCTGTGGATTCAGTAGGATTTCAGGCTGCATTCCCAACAGCTTTCCTTAGCTTGATCACTTGTAAAATCAGTTTGAATTGGCAGAATGGGAAACAGGGGGAAAATGAACTTCCCTAGTATGTGAAGGCAGGGAGAGAAACACACTGTCTCCCAACTGGGCCACCTTTCCTTCAGCACAGACACACCTGAGCAAGGCCTGTCCTGGGGCTGGACACCAGCTGGGCTGGATGACCCCATAGGGCTGCTCAGGAATACAATTCGACATCTAGTTGTTTCATCTTTTTCTGTGCCAACCTAAAATCCACCTGCCCAACTGCTCAGCTGGGTCTCAGGAGCTCCCAGGCTCCTCACAACAGATTTAACCCAGGAGCTCTAGGGTAATCTCCTGGAAGAGCAGGAGCAGCTTCCTCCAGCCCATTTGCTGGTTAGGATAATTCTTTCTTTGACTGATGATCAAGAAGCTATTATGTCCTGAGAGGGGAGTGATTTGTTCTATAATGCTCATGGCATTGCTTCAGTGCTTGGCAATTCTGTCTTGTTATCACTGGTGGAGAATTTTACAGGCCACTGACAGACCTTCAAACGCAGCCATTGCTGTGTGGAAAATCCAATTTGCTTTGGAAGTCTCCTGACACAAGGCCTTGTCTTCATGGTCCCTTGGCAAACCATTTTCAGCACATGCACTAGTTCATGACCCTGTGATTTAACGGACATCATTAAATTTTAGCAGAAGAATCCATCACTTTGAAGGAACCCCTAACAAGTGTGTGACCTAAAAGTGAGACCTAATATACTGGCATCTCCTCACAAAGGGCTCCTTTTCTCTTAACATTTGGCTTATCTCCACGCCACTCCCAGGTCAAGTTCAGTAGTGAGCCCTCGTAGTCAATGCACCATTGAGCTGCTCCAGGAAAAGCAAAGAGCATCAACTCAAAAATTGTAAATGTGGGTTTCTCCGCAGCATCCCCCGCTGCCAAACAGATAACAAGTTTATGTAGGCCCAGGAAAAAAAAAAATAAAATCCCTATTTGAATAATTATTGTTTGCTTATAAATTAACCCACAGAACTGCGCCGCATGCCGTAAAACAATTTTACATTACATGGGCTTAAACGTTGGGGCTGGGATAATAAACTCTGTGTTGAGTCACCAAATTCCTCGCATTCTTTGACTTCCCATTATGTCTCAAATGTCAGATATCTCACTGGGGTAACACAAGCGGTAGCGAGGGCTGGGGGTTTGCGTGGGTTTTAATTGCAAAAGCAACATTCTCACAGAGAATGACAGACAAGGTTCACAACCCCACTCCACGGCTTGGGCAGACTGGGGGAGCTTCAAAGGCTCCTTGTGTCCCCACTGGGTTGTTTTGGGGTTTAAGACACCCCCAGTCTGGCTGAGGGTCTCAAAGCTGTGCAGCACCCAGAATTTGGGGGCGTAGAGCCTCTGCAGGCTGCTGCCTTCTCAAAAACATGTACAAGAGTGGCAGCAGCTTGGGAAGGCTCCTGGGTTTGGGCAAACCCATCATTGCAATAGCCTGATTCTCCATCCCAATTGTACCAGTCCAAAGCAACGGCAGAGTGAGTCACACTTGGTGATTGGTCAGTAAAATTTAGGCTTTATTATAAAACTCCAGTATTTAAAGTTCTTGAGATCTTGTGGATTCTCCTCCTCCTTTGTGTTCTGGTGCAGAGGAACCCAGACCTTGTACAGAGATCCTTTATGCTTCAGATATTTTTGATTGCTCCTCTGTCTTCAGAGAGGACCAATAAAGATGATGCACCTTCTCCAGGGAGCCAAGACAAACCTGTAGGCAATTTTGACACAGCATTACTCCCAAAAATGCAAGTGATGCTTAGACCTTGTCTCTGTCCTTGAGCATTGCTGCTTGGTGGAGGCAGTGGAAGGAGCTCAGGAAAAGCCTGGGAACCCAGAAATGCCCTGTTCCAAAACATGTCTGCATGCCCAGATTAAGAGATAAATTGCCCCAGAGCCGGCACAAAGAGCTGAATTTCCCTTCCCTCATCCTGGAGCACGGGTTTGGCTGGTGTCTCACAGCGTGGATCCAGGGGTGAAGCAGAGCTCAAGGCCATGGCAGATGTGCAGGTTTGACTCTTGCAGGCGAAGTGAGAGCACAGGCAGCCCTGACCCCACGGCACAGCCCTGTTCCAACCCGCTCCCAGCTCCAGAGGAGCCCAGCAGCCAGGGAGGACAGTGTGCACCTGCAAGGCTTTTCACCTCAACGGTGAAAAGCGAGCTGGGTGATTGGTTTACAGCCGGATCCGAGTCATTCCTCCCGGAGCCTCTCTGGCGTGAGCCCTCTGTGCTCATCCAGCCGGGCTGTGCTTCAGTCGGTCTGGCAGGAGCGGGGATGGGGAGGGAAGGGACCTGGCGCTTTTTCTCTACCTCCTTTCTTATCTGAGCAGGGAGGGAGGGAGTGAAGGCTGCACTCCCGGAGCCACTCCAAGGGACCCCCGCTGTCACCCACCCCAATGGCAGGAGCATCCAGAGCCAAGCCACTCTGTGCCCCACTCTGATTTAAACAAGCCTAGAAAAACCACAAATGAAGCGCATGGATTTAGCATCTATGGTCTCTCCCCAACTATGACCAACAGAAAACATCTGTAGGGGGAAGAAACTGCTCATTTACTGTCCAAAATGTCAGTGAAACCCAAGAGAAAAGGAACCGAATGCAGCAATTACCCAGAGCTCCTCTAGCCCCCTGCAATAATCAAATATAGCTAATTTGCACTGACTCCTTTTTGTGCCGACTCGAGGCACGAAACAGAAAGATCACAAAGGAAAATCATCCCCAATCCCCCAGTCTTTCTTTAAAATTGGGAGCTGAGACTAACTAACCCCTTGGAGGAAAATGTTCAGCCAGAAGGGCAGGAGCTTGAATAACTTAATCCTTTCAGACAAATGTGAAATGCTTGTGTTTCAGCTGGAGAATGAATCAGAGATGATTCCCAGCAAGCCCTGATTTAATACCAGTGAGGGCTGGGTGCAGTGAATGCAGCTTTTCCCCTTCTCTCTACCTGCTGAATCCATCTCCAGCTTTTGAGGTTGATTCAGGGCTGATCAGGGCAACATTAACTCAAACCTAAACAGCCTGCTCCCATCATCGCCAGGGAGCCACGGGGTCAACTGGAAACCAGAGAAAATCTGTTTAGTCATTTCTGAAGGCAAAGCAAACCCTGATGATATCACTTACTCGCGCAGACGCCCGGTCGGCGTTCACTGCCAAAGCACCTGGTCCTGCTGCCTCAGAAAAGCAGTCAGAGACGCTTTGGTGAGCTGAGAGGGAGCCCCTTAGACTTTATTAACCAAACCAATGGGTTTTTTTTTTCTGGAAAACAGAGCAAAGCTGATGTGCAGGGCTGTGTGTGCAAGCGGGACCGCCTGAGGTTGGGCAGGGTCAGCCCTCCTTCATCTCCCTGGGGTGTTTGGGATGTGTGTGAGCAGCTCCCCTAACAGAACCCTCACTCATCAGGAGCAGCGTGGTGGAGGAGCAGCCTCACACTCCAGCTGCCTCTTGTCAAGGCCAGTGAGCTCCTCCAGCTCCATGGTCAGTGCCATCCCTCCCCCACCGCCCCGGGCAGGCGGCCTGAGCGATAACCGCGCACGGCGGCTGGGCCTGCAGGGAGGACACGGCCCCTGGCAGCTCCCCTGGAGCTTTGGGTGGCTGCCAGGGGGCCAGGGAGGTCAGGAAACCTCTCACTACAAAAAGGCTGCATCCCACTGCCCTGGGGATGCTGTGCCTGGATGGAGAAGCACCCCATATCCATGAGCCCCAGGAGAGAGAAAGAGCTCGTCTGCCCCATCACAGGCAAAGGCAGGGTGGGAAGGTGTGGAACAGCACAGGGGGGACAAGGAGGGTATCACTGCCTGGGGCACCCACCAGAGATAGAGTGATGCTCCTCTCTGTAAACCAGGCAGCTCACCTGAGTGATGAGGGGAAAGGTCCTGGCAGTGGGGAGCTGCCTGCCCTGCCTGCCCCTTCTCCTGGGTGCTGCTGACTGAGGAGGCAAACATAATATCCTGAACTGGAAGAGACCCATCGGGATCGAGTTCCTGGCCCTGCACAGAACACCCCAACAATCCGACCCTGTGTCTGAGAGGACTGCCCAAATGCTCCTTGAGCTCTGTCAGCCTTGGGGCTGTGCCCACTGCTCTGGGGAGCCTGTTCAGTGCCTCACCACCCTCTGAGGGAAGAACTTTTTCCTGATATCCAGCCTCAATCTCCCCTGACTCAGCTTTATGCCATTTCCTCGAGTCCTGTCACTGGGTAATGAGAGTGAATAAAACCTTTCTGAAGCAAAGGCACTCTCTGCTTGAGCTGAGGGGCAGGAGCCAATGCCACTGGTGCCAGAGTGTGACGTCCCACCACTGCTGATTGTGCTTCCACTCCACCTGCAGGTACAAGTGGGGCTGAGGACCTGGTGCAGCTCACACAGCCAGCAGCACCACTCTTGGTGGCTTTAGTACTAAATAAACAGGATAAATAGAGGGGAAAGGAGGCTCAGAGAGAGGAAGCAACTTGTCCCTGAGTCACTGACAGCTAGAAACAGATTGCAGGTCTCCTCCTCCAGATCTGCTCTGCTTCCCTGCCTGGGAATGTTATCCCATGGCTGTATCACCTTCTTCCAGCCTCCCCCCAGCAGAGTTTCGCTCCCTTCTCCTCCCCAGCACAGAATTATTTAAGCAGCAAGCCCAGGGTTGGTGGTCCAGTAAGAAATGCAAGCAGGGAGGCAACCCCTCTCCTGGGACCAGACTAGGTGGCCCTTTTTTAGTTCATGAGGAATTCAAGGGGAAAAAAAAAAAGAAAGAAAAAGAAAGAAAAAAAAAAAGAAAAGAAGAAAAAAGAAAAAAAAAAATCCACGTCCAAAGCTTGGTTTTTTTCAGCAACTGCAATTGTTTCTGTTTCCTAATAAATCATGTAGGCCAGGGACGACCAATCTGCACAGCATTATTATTGTCTCAATACATTTGTTGAAAGAAAAATAACACTGTGGCTTTGCTGAAGCAGACAGGATCTGCTTTTCCAAAAGGTTTGTTGATATTAGCCCACAATCTTGTCGGGCTCCATGTATACTCTGGCCTGAAAGAGCTTTGCTGCATTCCCATCTCTAAGATACGGAGAGTCACCAAACCCAAATATTACCCTGAGCAGCTGAGACCTCAAAAGGTCTTTCTTTATTTTCCTCCACACTCTGTTTCCCATTAACTCTTCAGCAGCATTTGTATGCCCTTAACTTGCAGAGCCCAGGGCTGAACTCGGCTCCAGGCTGAACTATCTCACATCCATCTAAACAACAGCAACCCTGCAACCTGCAGGATTTACTCCAGGAAATTTTCCGCTGGATATGAGCAGGGCAAGTCTGTCCTGCTCAGGGGCCAACTGGGGGCAGTCCAGGCTCCATTTTATGGATAAGCAGCACTTTGGTACTTGCTGACCCTCATATCAGCAAGTTACTGCAATCAAACATCCCCAGAGAGTGATTCTCAGCCTTCCCAGCCCGGGCAGCACTAAGGAGCTGTGGGTTTTGCTCCTCACCAGCCCAGCCCTCTGCAGCTCCCCATAACTACAAACAACATCAGCACCCTGGGAATTACATGGACAGGCCACATGCTTTAATTTTCAAGGTTTAAACAAACCCACATCTCATGTCAGACCAGAGCAGGGGCCACCAGCACCCCTCTGCTGGTCCTTGGTGTCCCCTAGAGGAGCAGCCAGCTGGACTGGTTGTGGAGAGCAAAGCACTTGGGTCAATGGTGTGTCCATCCCTTGTCTGTCCATGCTCCACTTGTGCCATTGCTTATCTCTGAATGGCAACCTGGATTTTTCTGACTTTTTTGCTTTCCACAGCACACGGAAACCAAGAGAGCTCTCCAGCCTGTCCAGGAGGATCCAGGCAGGGCATATCAAGAGCAGACACAGCTCATGTGGGGAAAAGGATGTACTCACCCCACCATGAAGGGTGTCCACAGTGTGAAGGCTGTGGGATGCACAGCACAGACCCTCTGAGCTGACCTTGTAGTGCTTTTGAATCAGGTTTCCTGATCCACAGGGATCTGATAGGCAAAAATTAAATGCCTGATCTGTGCTCACCCCCAGCCCAGCCTTGTCTGCTAAGAATGGCCATATTGTCAAAGGGAGTCCCAAAAGGCTTTGGGTGAGGACCCAAGGGGGGCCCAGGCAGGGCACATCAGCTCAGGTGTGCTCATTCATCCCCATGGCAGAGAAATCCCAGTCTGGAGACATGGAAAGAAGGGAAACACTGAGACAAAAGAGGTGCAGCCTGAGCGAGAGCAGATGGTGCCCATCAAGTCATGGCAGTCACTGCCCACCCCTACAGCCAGTGGTGAATGGTGCCACAGCACATCAAACTTGCCCCCTGATATTTCCAAGTGTCAGACATTCTGCTACCTTTGGCTTTGAGGGGAATGATAGTTTAATTTTGGATCCTGAGCTAAGGCTACACGGGGTTTGGAAGTTCAACAACAAGCACAGAGGGGTTTTTCCACCCAGCTTCACTTCTGCTGCCTCCGCAGCAGTTCCCCAAAACCAGGCTGCTTACGCAGGGCTTACACAGGGCTTGCTTAATATCATGGCCCATTCCCTACTCAGAGAGGGCCCTGCATCATGCAGGGGGAAGGAAAGGGCACGTGGTGTCACGAGAGAGATAAGGCAGTGAGCCAAAACAACCCTGCAAAGGTGGGCAGACACAGCTGGCCTGGCTCAGGGCTGAGCTCATCCCTCCTGAAAGGCATTGGAAACAGTAGAAAAGAGCTAAGTGAAATAAAAGACAAAGTTTAGCTGCTTGTAAAGGTCTTTGAAGCATTATGAATGCACACACTAGACCCTCTGACCCCCAAGAGCCAGTCCTGCAGTGTTTACACTCGTGGCATAAAAAGGCATTCGCACCCATGGGTCAGTAGAAGGCAGTTTGTCTCCTGTCAGAGCTAAGGGATGGTTGAGCAGATGAGCCCAGACAGGGGCACATCCACACCGACCATGGCTGAAGTCAATCAGTGCCTAAGCCAGGCTGACCAGCCCAGGTCTTCCTTGTCCAAAATCCAACATTCACACCCAGCTCTCTAGTATCCACCACCGTTCAGGCTGGGATGTCCCTGTGACTCCCCACCATCCCAAGCACTGACAAAAATTCAGATTAAAACATCCCCTGGGGGATTAAAAAAAAAACATTGCAGGGCAGCAGCATTTGCAGGGGATTTTGAAAGCATTTTTTCCACCCTGGGAAAGACACGAAGTCTTTTTGCATTTGGGGCAGAGTAATAGGCAGATAGGATTTCTCTGGAATAAGCAGATTAAGAACAACCCAAGGAAGAGTGGTAACAGTGCATAGTGAGAAGGAAAAAGCCCAAGGGCAAGGCAGACTTGGCTTAGCTGTCCCAGCCAACATTACACTGGGTTTGGGCTATTGCTATTGCTGCTTATATCAGCAGCAGCTCGAGCCCTGTGTAATGACTTCATGTCCGTGCTGAAATCTGTTCCTGAGATGTGTCCATGCCCGAATTCCCCCCTCCCATCGGCCAAGGACGCACAGGCAGGCCGTGTCACCAGCACGCTGTCAGCTCCATCCGACGCACGGCTCCCGTGCGAGGCACTGACACGGCTCCAGGAACCACCGCCTTCAGATCACAATGAAAGATGTGTTTGTTTGTGTCTCACTCGAGTCCCCGTTTGTCCTCTCCAGAAACCACAGAGTAATTCAGCTCCAGGGCAGGCTCCAGCCTGGCGACAGCACAAGAGCAGTGCAGGGGATGCCCAAGACCTTCTCCCCCACACCACTCCCTTTAAAAACACAACTCAGGGCTGAGGCGACTGAACTGATTTTTTTTTTTTTTTAATTATTATTATTTTTTCCTCTCCAGGCAAATAAAGCCTCTGCACAAACCAGTCTGACTCCAACTCAATCTGATGCTTCCCAAAGGAACTGGAGGAACCGGTTGGTGATGGGGCAACCCCTCCACAACCACCACGGTGCCTGGGTGGGCACCTGTCCCAGCTCCCCACCTGCAGGGATGGCACCTCATCCACCCTTTTGTCATCTCTGCCATTTTCCTAAGGAGTTTCTGCAGGTTTCCATGCAGTCAATAATGCCCTCACCACTGTATGTGACAGCAGGGCTCTCCTTCCAGCTTGGCCCAAAGCTCCCTCAGCTCATTTCAAGTGGGATAAACATGTTTATCACAGGAGCAGTCAGGAGCAAGCAGGATTCAACCTCATGGCTTGAGGTTCCCACATGGAGAGGAGCCTATGGAGTGCTGGAAGGACCCATCCACCTTTCAGGACAGCACAGAATTGGCAGCAAAGCTGCTGAGCTCAACACCTCTTTGACCAGAGCAGGGTCCCCCATCATCCCAGACTTCAGGGTAGAAAATCCCAAAGGGAGCCTCTCTGGGGGCCAAATGAGTGGCAGCAGCCCCACTTTTGACCCCCAGCCCACTGAGGCTGCAGGATGTGGGCCAGGGGCTGAGAGAACTGTCTGTGCACACCCTGACACAGCACAGGCCACTGCCCGTGAGCTGCCGTGGGTCCCAGAGGTGTGACCTGCTGCCATGGAGAGGGAGCAGGGAGCCTCTCCCAGCAGCCCACGCACTGCTGCTACCTGGAGATCCCTCTGGTAGATTGGACACACGGGTAGATCCTCATTACATGCACGAGCTGTTCCACACAGCCCAGCTCAGCACTTACAACTACCCGGCCACCGGCTGTGCAGGGCAGAGCCAAGTCTCAGGAGCTGAGATCCCAGCGTGGCCCCGCTCCCAGCAGGAGACAACACCTCCACTGGGGCTTTTTGCAACCCAGAGGCTCACCACAGCCTCACCCAGCCTCCTCCATGGCAGGGAGTGTGTTCTGACAGAAGCATGAGTAACACCATGAAATAACCACTCCAACGGGGCTCTGCCAGCTGGAGGAGGAGCCTCCCCGCCCTGATTCACCCCTGCAGTGGGGGGGACACAGCGGCAGGAGCAGCATTGATGCAGCACACGCTCACCCCAGGAATTAGCCCGGGATGGGCAGCACGTGCTCCCCAGCAGGACTGCAAAACACACCCAGGAGCGATCCTGAGGCTCCCACTGAACTTCTTGGCTGTTGCCCCAAAACGGTCAAGGCGTGACTCTCCCCAAACCAACTAATGCTGACTCCTGCTGCACCGTGATGGCCTCTGAGCCCCAGGAGACGCCTCTGGTTTTCAGACAAAGCCAGTAAAAGGCAAAGCAGCTGAGTCAGCACCCAGCCCTGGGGAGAAAGCCCTGAGTCAGCTCTGCTGTGAGCACGAGCCAACACTCCTCCTCTCCTCTCCCTCTCAGCACTGCTGGCAGCCCCATCCTTGCCCTGGCAGCACCACATCAGCCTGCACACACAGAGCACACGTGTGGGGCTTTGCAGGCTGGAGACCTCAAACACAGGAGCAGCCACTGCTCAGGGCAAGGACCCAGGGGTCACCCACAAACCTTCTGGAAAAGCTCACAGCAACACACACCAGGACCAGCACAGAGCAAGGCTGGGAGGACAGCTGTGGAATGGGTTACAGAGCACCCGTGTCCTGCAGCAGCCTCAGCTCAACACGCTTCAGCTGGGGAAAAGAGGCAAGTGATGGCCCCAGCCACTGCCCTTTCAGCAGTAGTTGCTGCTGCTGCTGCTCCCTTCACTGTGTTCCACAGACACAGGCAGGCCCTCAGCATCCTAGGAATGGCCTGTCTGCCTCTTCAGAACCCCTTCTCTGAGCTGGGCCCCTCTGAGGCTCTGTGAATCCTCGTGCATGCAGAGACTGCCCACCACAGTGTCCTCCAGATCATTAGATTTGGAAGTTCTGCACCTCCTCTGCTGGGAACAGGGAGAGGAATAAGAGATGAGACACATTTCCTTAAAGCAGGTCAGATAACTCTTAAAAATTGCCCTTTCTTTTGTCTTCCCCTCTCCCCACCACTGTCACGTAGCTCTAGCTGGGTATCTCCAGGGATGTTCCTGTGGATGATGGGGAGGAACACAAGGGAGAAATTCCAGCCTTGGGCAGAGATTTCCAAATGCTGAGTGGGGCAAAATGAAGGCATTTGGATGATGCTGAGGCAGGTGCATGTGACACTCCAAAAGGAACTTCACAGGGCTGTTTTTCTTTCACTGCCACTGGGCATCTTGCTGTTGGAAAGTGAGGAGGAGGAGAGTGGTCAGGGTTAGTCATGGTTTCTGTGCCTTCATGTCTTTTAGCAAAGCTCTGAGGCAAAGACTGATGGTGAAGGAGAAAGGATTGGCTGGAAAAGGCTCCTTCTTTGTTGAGCACCCAGACCATGACAGCTAAGCCTGGCTGATCCTCACTAAAAGGAGGACCAAAATCAGCCAAAGAAAGAAAGGGCTGGCCCCTTGCAGCAGGAAGGGGAATCATTTCGGTCAAGCTGGAAAGGAGAAACTTGATTTCTTCTCCCTAACCCCAGCAGCCCAACTCCTCCAGGCCCAAATCTTGCTGCTGTCAAGATATTTCTGCACATTGCTTTGGCTCTGTGTTGCTTCTAACCCCTCCCAGAGATTTGCACGTGCTTCCCTTCTGATGTTTCTCTGGTCTACTTATCAACCAATTTGGTTTTCAATTTGCTATCTGCTGGAGCAGCTGGTGCCAGCATTGCTAACCCTATTTACCCAGCATCTCTGACGCTCATCACTAAGAGACTTTTCCAGTTCCAGAAGTACCATTTAATTAAGTTGAGGATGAGCAGGAGAGCTCCTATCTCCCTCAGAGGTGTTGCACCACCGTCAGCTGGTCAGGTTTGGAGCTCATACAAGTCCTGTCACACTTCAAAGGCAGGCAGGGAACACCTGCTGCATTGCACCACGGCACGTCCCCGCTGCCCAGCCTCCTCCTCGGGCAGGGAACGCTCCTGGACGCTCAGAGGAGCTTGATGCATGAGCCAGATCACCTCTCCTGCCTCCTGATGCGATGACTCACTTCAAATCACATCCTCCCCCTCTCATTTCAAGCAGCACAGCACCCAGCAAGGTCTCTGTGTGTGCTGAAGAACACAGTGATGCTGGTGTTCAAGGTGCAATCAGCCTGGCTGCTCTTTAGCTTGAATGTGACCACAGTGTCCTCCCCCACAACCCACATGTGTCCTTAGAGTGGGGAGAAGCTGCTGCACAGAGGACCAGGCCACAGTGTGCCCCAACACAGTGGATAAATCAGGGTAGTCCCTTCCTGCAGAGCACAGGCTGAACCACACTGAGGGGAAGTTCTTCTTTATCTGCACCTCCTCTCCTGCTGGAAACAGGGAGAGGAATAAAAGGTGACACATGTTTCTTTAAATCAGGTGAATAACTATTGAAAATTGCCCTTTCTTTTGTCTCACCCCCTCCCCACTGCTCTCACACAGCTCTTATCAGGAGAAGAGAGCAGGAGTGGGTTGGAGCTAAAGCAGTTCCCAGCATGGAAACTGGGATCACCAGTGAGGAGTGGGACAGCAGAGCTGGGAGAAGGTGGCAGCAACAGAAAAGAGCTTGATGAAAAGCTGTCTACAAATGTGTCTGATCTTACAGCCAGCTGGCCTGAGGGTGGGATGGGACATCACCAGGGACAGGCTGAGGGGATCACAAATCCCTGCAGTGGGGTTTGGCTTCACATGGAAGAGGCAAAGAGTATCAGCATAGCCTGGGGGGAAAATGGCCTGTTGGTCCTGAAAGGGAAGCAAACAGGTGATCTAAACCAGATTCTCTGGCCCAGCTGGAGGGTGGCAACCCTGCTGCTCTCCACGCCCAGCACTGAGGTCCTGGTGTCTGGAGAAGGGATGACCCTCTCTCCCCACAGGATGAAGAAGGCAAGCTTTTCCCCAGGCAGGCAGCATCTGATAGACCTCAAACAGACCCTGTAGACACCCACACAAGTTTCCCAACCCACTTGTCACCAGAGCAAGCTCTACATGGCTCATACCTGGGTGGTGACTTAGTTCACCAGTGGGCTCGTGGAAAATCAGAGAAGTAGAGGGTTGCCATGGAAAGTGTTTTCACCAACAGCCCAAACCACACACTTATCAGAGGCAAGAACACAGCAGATGCCTCGTGCTTATTCATGGGTAGTGTTGCCCAAGTGGAGGGGGTCTAACAGAGGCAATTCAAGTTCATTAGTTCTGCTTCCTTAGGAACAGATAAGTCAGTCTGCTGCTTTTAAGAGGAACTCAATTATGTTAATTAGGTATCAAGAGAAAGCCCTTCATCTTCAGAGAGCTGCAGCGGTAAGAAGAGCAATGCTTTGCAAGCACCTGCTCCACCTCTGTCCTGAGTCACCTTCAGCCAAGGCCTTTCATTAGGTGGCAACAAGCATGTCCTCACATAACACTGCACCAATATGTCATTTGCTCCTCATTACAGAGTGGAGTCAGCAGATGTGAGCAGAGTAATTTTTAATCCATCCCTTCCATCCCCGACTCTGCTGCCAGACAGGTCAAGCTGTAATTGTCCTTCAAAGACTTAAGGGTGAGCCTTTGGGAACTGGATTTTAGGGCAGTGGGTGGAATCCCTGCATTAACCTCCCTCTGTACAAAGCACACCTGGCTGTTGGGAGACACAGCAGCAGGTCCTGGGGCCGGAGTGACTCCTGCAATTACGGATGAGTGGCTGGGGATGACACACATCAGCCAAGCTGTGGTGCTGCAGGGAGCCAGGCTCAAGGCAGGGACGAGGGGAAAGCTGCAGAGCAAGACCTTAATGGCACTTTGATCAAAGGACTGGGCTCTGAGCAGAGCTATTGCTCATCCAGGCACTCCCTCCCAGGCTCTGAAGCCGAGGACGTGCAAGCACCGCCGGTGCGATGGACACGTAGCAGCTACGGAGCATCCAGCACTGCCACTCAGCAAGCTGTGCAGCTGAGGCAGAGCAAAAATCTGCAGGGTGATGTTTCCTCTCCTGCCAAGGATTTCTAGGCAGCTGGGAATAGGGAGTAATACCAGTGGAGGTGGGGGAAGGCAGGCAGACCAGCCACCGGAGTAAATAGGGACACCCATTCAGTGGCTTTGGCTCCAAGTATGGTGCAAAGGGTATAAAAAAAAAAGTCTACAAACAATTTAAACTGCCATAAAAATCAAACTGCAGCCAAAGGTGGAACTCCAGGGCCAAAGCGTCCCTGACTTTGTATTTTGCTTGCACTGTCCTCACAAACACTGTCTGAACATTTAATTTGGCCTCTTCCCCTCACTCAGGAGGCCTCACAGAGGAAGAGGAGAGTGGGCAGGTTGGAGACAATTCCAGGAACATGTTGTTCTTCTCTCCTCATCCTGCCAGCACTTACTCTGTGCTGGAAAAGGTCTGTGAAACACAGCAGGAGAGGAGAGGTGAGGTACAGGGCTTCTGAAACACCCCCTCAGATGTCCTTGGGAGTTATCTCAGCACTAAATGACAAAATCATTTTTAAAAGCCTACAAAAGGCTGGGCTGAGATCCCTGAAGTGGAAGCAAGGCCACAGAGTGGGGCTGGGACAGGCTGAAGACAAGGAGTGAACTATTTTACATCTCTACTGGTCCTGGCCCACTTCTCTTGAAACCCCAGTCAGGATGGGGGGAACCTTGAACTGCACAGAACAGGCTGCTGGGTTTGGGGCTTTGCTTATAGGAGGCTGGAAGGCAGCAGGGGTCAAACAGCAGGCTATTTCTTTGCTGAAATAGTCACAGTGTCCTGGAGCCTTTTGGGATCAGGTTAGCACAGCTAAAAGAAACTCTTCTTCTCCCACAGGCCCACACAGAATGAATTAAGTTGAGAGGAGTCTACAGAAACACTTGCAGAGGGATTTTGGTCTCACTACAGGGCAGTATTTTGGTACAACCCTGGGTTTTTGTACCCCTGATAAGTGTCATGGGACACTCATCCCATCCATCCCAGACCTTCCTGCATCCCTTGAGCTGCTCCAGAAGCCCTCCCTGAGCCTCAGAACCAAGTTACATGAAGGAGAGATGAGGGATGAGGTAGCAAGAGTCACTAAGTGGAAAAGTTTTTATTTAAAGAACCTGATGGCCTAAAATAAAAGTTGGAGCAGTAGAAAGTGCCGAAGAGTGAACGTGGGCAAGAGGTTAAGATCCCTGTGAAGGAACCATCAGAGTGAGGCATTGCAGGGAAGGGGGAACAGTGGGAATGAGCAGGGGGGAGAGCTGCTGTACCTCCCACAGGACACTGCCTGCAGGAGCGGCCCACCCTTATTAAAGTGCTTATTTTTTATAAGGTGGCCTGGTCCTGTCCCCTGGGACTCACAGGCACGAACATCCAGCTCGTGCCAAGCCGCCAGCCAGCACAAATGAAAGCTTCGAGCTAAACATGAAGGGGCAGCCTGCTCTTTGGAGCCGCTCCCAAAACAACGCCATCGACATCAGAGAGAAGAACACTTAAAGCCTTGCCTGGACACATGTCTAAAAATCTCCAAAAATAGCTCCTGCTTCCCCTTTGAAAAACACTGTGGTTTCTAAAGCCTCACAGGAACTCTGGTTCTGCTCAGAGAAGCCACAAAACAAGCGAGCGGCCCAGAGCTGATCTCTGAGCACATCTGGACTGGCCGAGATCAGCCTTACAGAGGAGGAGGGAAAAAAAAAAAATCGAGATTTTAAACAGCATGTGTCAAATCCAGGGACCTTTATTTCTCTGGAATGGAAAGAATTTGCCAGCCTGGACAAAAAAAAAATTGCAGGCGGCGATTGTACATTCTTTCAAATAAAAAAAAAAAAGAAGAACACACACACACACACACACATAAGAGTTTGGCTCCATAAATTTCTGTCATAAGAAACAACTTTGAATTGTACACCAAGCTTTTTACAAAGCATCCATGTTAAGATGTTTCACCGTGCTCTATCACATTCTTGGCCATTTATACAGAATACGCCATACCAAATGCTACATCAGCTTAAGACATTTTTAAAAATTAGTATTAAAAAGATACAAAGGCATCTTGGCTTTCATTTGGGTTTTTTTTTTTATTAAGACATGAGAGTTTTTTCTTTGTTTGTTTTCCTAAGGAAGTCACTAAAAAAATATAATAACTTAATTCATAAGGACAAGATTGGTTAAAAATCCAGCCTTGCTTGCTTGGCAGCCTTCTCAGCTCGTACCTCTGTTGCTTCCATTAGTCTGTGAGCAGGTTGTGGGTGTCCTGTGGGGTCTCTCCTGCCCTCCAGATCTGTCCAGCCTCTCAGTGACCAGTTTTGTTCAGAGTTCTCGCTGTGACCAGGAAATATTCCTGGCCAAGCGCTAAAATCGATCTTCAGCCAAACCAGGGGGGTTCAATCTGGGCCAATTTCACATGGGTTTAGCCCTTTGTCTTTTGCCTCTCTGTACATCCTTTGGAAGTCTTTAAAACGAGGGGCACAGCCTAACCTGGCCTCCCCAAAGTGCATACGTCCCGTGAAAAGGAAATCTCCGTCTCCTGGCTTCACCCCACACTCCAGCAAGGTCTTTATTTGTCCTCTCCAGTTCCCACTCTCCCCTGTCAGCTGAAAGACTTTGCTCTTCTGCCTGTACAGTTTGTTGACACCAACATGAATGATGGATTCTTGCTCTTCTGCCTCGTTCGTTACGTTTTGAATGGAGCCTCTGATCACTGGAAACAGAGAAAATATTGAAGGATTAATTAATCCAGAAGTCCCTCACCCAAACTCAGCCCTGTGCAACCAGGGGGACTGACTTCACCACAGCAGCCCCAGTTTGGTCCTTTGTTATTTTTAGGGTTAAGATTATCCAGTAACCTCCGGTGTATATTTGCATTTGTTATAGTCTATATTTGTAAACTGTCCAGCAAAGGGCACCCATATACATTAAATATAAACAGAAAAATAATTACACTCATGAAGAAGAGTTCCAACAACAAGGTATAAGCTAAAGGCTCCCTGACAACTTCCTTTCTGTTCTCCAGCCATCACAGATAGCAGCTAATACTAATTTCCCCTTTAAAACGGGAAGCGCAGACAATTATTGAAACTTTTGGTCTTTTGTCAGCAGTCAACCAACACTGTAGGGCAGCAAGTAAAGGCCTCTCCTAGATGCACCCAAGTCCTTGAACTTCTACTTTTATTGTGGTTGCTGGGTCCCTCTGTCCACCCTGGGGAAGTGCCAGCTGGCCAGGATGGTTTTGGGGTCCTTCAAACCATGTCCTCCTCCCTCTTCCCTGCACTCCCTCAGACCACATTTACTGCCAGTGCAGGTTGCCAAGTGTAAGGAGGTGTCCACTGGTGTTTGTGGATGTCACACTGGCATTAGGGGGAAGCAACAACTCACCAAAATCACTAGTGCAGACAGCCAGGAGAACCTCTGTGTCGCTGCATGGTCGGCAGGGAGCTGGAGAGGAAGGCTCAGAATTAGCAAAAGACTAGACAATAATATATAAATAAACCATTTAAATTAACCAAAAATGTGGCACACACACAACACAGAGACAAGCAGTGTAAAGACCTGTCAGGCATCCATTCCACTACAAGAAGTGGGGGCTAACTCCAAAGTCCTCATGGGATTTGTGTACCTAGGCAGGAATATGGTTCTCTTTACCAATCCTGCTGGGATAGATTGTGTAGCAAACACCCCACACGCTCACTGTGCTTATGCAAAATATATTTTGATGCTGGGTGCATTTGCAGGGTGCTCTGCTGTAAATGCAGCACTCTCAAAGGCTTAATTTAAGATCGTGTGTCTTTTGTATTCTGATGGCAAAGCTTCTCTCTTACAGTTTCTATCAAGTGTTGTTGGGCTATTTCACACCCATTTAGTCATCACCACATCAAAGATTCAGGAGGTTACAGAGTGGGGGAGGCAAAGAAGGGAGGGAAAAACCCCCAATGCATGTGTTGGAGGGCGCTGAGGCAAAGCGGAAACTCGAGCCCCGTATCTGTTCGAGCTCAAGCAGCACAAAGACCATTTCCTGCACTGCTGGAAACATTTGGATATCTGCACTAATCTAATCAATGCAAGAATGTGGCTCCTCTTTGTACTCAGCCAGATATTTCTGAGGAGAAGGTGCTGTAGTTGCAATACAGATGTTTCTATAATACCCTGTTGAGTTCAGGAATTTGCTTACTATCAAGGTCTGCCCTGCCTGGGGATGCTCAGTGAGTCTGTCCAGGGTGGCACAGGGATCAGAGCCCTTGTCTGTCACTTGGTGTCATCTCAACACACCAGTCAGAAAAATGGAGACCAGCACAAGCACAGAACTACAGCAAAGCAGGGCTTCCACTGGAGATGAGGTGAAGCCCTGGAGCTGCAGCTGGTTCCATCACACATTCCACCATCAAACCCCAAACTGAAGCTATCCCACTTCTCCCCACCCCTAAAAAGATCAGTTTTTGAACCTCAGCATCTGAGAACACTTAGTTACCAGATTCCCAAATTGTCACACCCTTCCCTCACCCCCACCTGCTTCCCAGAGAAGTTTATCCACTGCCCTAAGAAGTAGATTTAAACTTGTCTGCACAACGTGCAGCTGGTGCCTCTGATGCTCCTCTGTCAGCACAAGCCACTCTCTAACGTAAGACATGGCAAATCTCTTATTTTTTCCAAGGTCCCAGAAAAGCAGTGATCCAGAAAGAAGGATTATTGAACCAAATCCACCGGATTTGCTCCAGTCAGATGATTAATACACAGTGTAACACGCTGTTTAATAGGATTAAAGGGAATGTAAAATGCACATTTCTGGGCAGGGGCATTTGAAGGAATAATTCAAGGAGGTTAAAAAGCTCCAAAAGGAAATGACAAGGAATAGGCAAAATAGCATCTGGATCAATTGGCTTTTCTGTTTCGTCTGAATGTCTTCAGGGCCCTTAGAAACAAGTCAGCCTTTCCTGCCTTTCTTTCCCTACATACCATTTCAACTCTCTTTTTTCAAAATGCTCAATATAATGAGAAATGCAGAACCTGGATCTAAAAGGAGTACCAGAATAAACTCAAGCTAAAGATATCTTAACTTTTAGACTCAAAGAGATTTTGATCAGGGGCGAGATCAAATGTCCGACAGAGAAAATTTTATTAGAATGACAGAACCATTTAGGTTGGAAAAGACCTCTAAGATCATCAAGTCCAACCATTAACCCAGCACCACTGTGCTCACCAGTAAACCACATCCACAAGTGCCACATCCACAGGTACTTTGAACACTTCCAGGAATGGTGATTCCACCTCTTCTCTGGGCAAGTCTTAGTGTATTAGACACAAAACATCCTACTGTGGAGTTGTTTCATTCATGGCACCTCCCAAATCCATCCAGGGGAAATGTCCCTCTTCCCCAGCCTCCCTCTGTGCAAATCAAGACCTGACTTAGATTAATCAAATGGAGGGAATCTGCAAACCTGTGTGAATCTCACAGCATTTTCACATGGATAGAAGCCCCAAAACAAAGCACAGCTGACAGACATCTTCCAAATCCAGTTGGATTTCAGATATTTGCTCTGCGAAGGCCTAATAATAAAAAGGCATCTCAGCCTTTTTAAGTCTGAGTGAAAACAGTCTTGGTTTAGACCAGACATCTCTGTAGTTCATCCAACCCCATCGGAAAATTGAAAACACCAAGATGACTCAGGCACTTCTGTTCTCCAAAGGAGTGCAATACAAGCAACAGCGTTACAGATGAAAAACAAAATACTTTAAAAGTGGTTCCTTCCATTTAAACAGACTGACACTGTAATAAATCAAATGAACAAATCTCCATGTATACACAGAATCAAATCGTTGTAATTGTGGACCCTAGGCAAAATCCTGCAGCCTTTTAAACGCAAGAGGAAATTAAAAGTCCTCGGTGTTGCTCACACTAGATCATTGCTTAAAACCTGCTTCAGATCCAGCTGACTCACAGCAGTGTGGTGGCATGTGAGCTGCTTTAATAACCGTTTTCCACCACCCATCACTGCAGCACCAGACAGATGAAGACCAGAAATCCTCTTCTGTGGAACAACTCCCACATCTGCATTCACAGAGTATCAAATAGATCTCGCAAGTGGCAAAAACAAGGTATGCAAGCACAGATGGAAAGCGAGTCGTGAAGGATTACTGCCGAGGTAAATGGACCATTAAAAAGCAAATAACATCCACCGGCTACAAGCAAAGCTTCATTCCTATCCAGGCTCATAAAAGAAACAAAATCCTTAGGAGGTGGCAATGCCTACACTTTGTTTTGAATCCCAGCCAGGAAGGAGCCTTTGTGGCACAAGTTGAGTTTCAGCTCATTCACTCCGGATCGGGCAGCAGGTGCTTTCCTCCATCCGTGGGTCAAAACCACACACACACCTTGGGCTAGAACGGGAAGCATCCTTATAACTAAAAAAAGAAAACCAAGAAAAGCACTTCACTCGTGCACAGCAGGTGAAGATGCTCATTTTCTGGGGAAACGGGCCTGGTTACTAAACAAGGCGTCTGTGTTTGCCCAATCCCGACTCTGATCCCGACTCCCTGGGGACGTCTCGAGGGCTGCCCAGGTTCTCGCCTCCAAAAGCAAGTCTATGAACTTGCAACAACAACAATATCAACGTCAGCTGCTCTAATTCCTTTTAACTCGATAAGCCAAAGAGCCTTAATTCATACAGCAGCAGGGGAAGGGGGGAAAAAAAAAGAGAGAGAGCAAAGCAACATTTTATTGAAGCCCTCTAAAGCCCAGATGCCTATAACTCAACTCCACTGCCGGTGGCATAAAGCCTGCATTGTGCACGTCGGCTGCCGACTCTCCTGGGAATGCCTTTGATGGATTTTGACAGTATCCTGACCTGAAGTAACCTGAGGCAGCCCTCTCCCTCCACCCCCCCAGTCCAGTGCCTCCAAAGGCCTCTCTATTCACCTCCCCGCAGAGGGAGATGTAATTACATCATTCCTCACAAGCCAGCAGTCATGTCCCAGCTGCTTTGAGCGATTTGCCCTCTGAACCTGATGTTACTGAGGAGGACGTGGTGGTGCTAACAATAGACCGCACTTGTTGGCCAACAGCTTTGTCAAACACGTTGCTGGTCCTCTCCTGGACCTCTCCTCAGGGAGGCAGAAACGCTCAGGAAGAGAGAGGGACCTGCCCTGAGGAGGTGCCATGAGCACCAGGTGGTCCCCAGCTCAGCCAGCACCACAGCTGGGGTGTCCAGAAAGGGTTTTCTCCAATACTGGGGACGGATTTAAATGCACCTTTAGTGCTGCAGTTAAGCACAAATCTTCTGTGCCTCGAACGCGGTGGGTGGTGTTGCTGTCCTCCCTCAGCTCACACACACAGCCCCAGTCCTTCCTCCTTTGGTTTGTGACATTTGCACGCAACCCTCCTTTCCTGGGAGAGCAGGAGGTGGGGGTTAGGGAAGGGCCATCGTGTGGTTTAGGATGACGGCTCCCTGCAGGACACACTCGACCGAGACGTGCTGGCTCTGGCTGCAGGCGTCACAGAAACCACATGAAGGGGCCTGATCCTCTTTTGAAACATTTGTGTTTCAACAGCCACCCATGGGTCTGACTGACCTTACCTTACCCCAAAACCAGCTTCCAACCCGTAACGAGCGAGAAGTCCCCTCTGCCTGCCCTGAATTTTCTCAACGCCCTCCACAACCTCACGTCTCTCAAGAACAGCCAGGCTGCAGGTCTCTACACACCGTCCCAAAACTCCACTTAGTGAGCCCCAAAAGCCCTTCTCCATCCGCTGTCCCCGGGCAGGCTGTGCTGAACATCCACCCCCGCGCCGGCAGCGTGCACAGGAAGAGAGACACCCTTTAAGCAGAAGTGAAAATGTTTAACACAAAGCAATTGCAGAAAACCGCTGCACCGAGGAATACCCTTGGGTTTTGTGAAGAAGAGGGTGCCTGCGGTGTGGTGGAGGTGTGGATGGTGGGGGAGGGAAACACTGAGCTCTTTATCTGAGCTTCCAGTTGCCCGTGGCGCACATCACCCACACCACGGTACTTCTGAATAACCCTTTGAAGAGCAATCAGACCTTTTAAGTATCAAAAGCCACAGAGGAGGCCCAGGCAGGGTTGAAGCTTGTTTTCTGTTAGTTCTAGGTTTAAATCTTTCGTTTGAAACAAGTAGCCTTTTCTCTTCAAGACATTTAGATGGGTCTTGTTGCAGCCCGGGTTGATTTAAGCCAAGCCAGCCTGTACTGCAGCACCTCCAGTCGTACTGGTGTGGGGTCCCAGACACATGTCTTGGATGGAAGATCAGACTGACATCACCATTAGTTCATGTGGAACAAAGAAACCCACCCACACCTTTCAAATTCTTGCTGGCAGCTCTGTAATTGGCACCTCTTGCTGGCAGCACCCTACTGGAAAGGGCATCATCTCCTTCCTGGAAACACACAGTGCAGACTTCTGAGAGCAGATTATAAAAATAGACATGTGGTTTCTCCAGTGATGGTGCATTTCTCCATCATTCCTCTGAGTCCTAACCAGAAATGACTGTCTCAACTGATTACTGGACCAGTGATTTATCTGGGAGACAAGAGTGTAAGGGCAAACATCATATGAGCAAGAAAAAAAATAAATCTTGCCCTGATCCTGCTTTAACTAATTATAAAGTGGAATAAATCCTTGTGATTATTTCTTCCTAAGTATGCCTGGACTTTCTCTCTGAAGAAGCAACATTTCTTCCAAGAAACAAACCTCTCACAGCTTATGTCCCAAACAAAAAGACCTGCTGCTTTGCAGTGGAGGTGGGCAAGAATCCCACAACCACTCTGGTTTACCAGGCTGTGACTAGTCTTCTCCTTTCTAGATACACCTCGACTTTCCTCACCCCCTCAGAAAGCTCTTCCTGAGCAAGCCAAAACACCACTCAACCTCAAAACCCTCACAACCCCCGCACCGAAACACCACGCAAACTACATCAATGCATCTGCACTGTCAGTGCCTCTCGGACTGAAAATGAAGTGCTGGCTGGGAGCTGAGGCCAGCAGAGCTGCACCCAGCACACCTGCATTTCACACAGGACCTGCAGCCCCAGCGAGGGAGAGCGGGGCCAGATGACACTGAGCATCTCCACAGCTGGGCTGGAAGTCACTGACACGCCGTCACAACACACAGAGGAGCTCTCTCATCACTCTTTGGTTTTACAAGGTTTTCCTGTCTTAGGACGGGGTAGGATTACAGGGATGGGGTAGGATTACAGGGCTTTCTGCAAGCACTGCGCTTTTTCCAGTGTGTCAGTAAGAAAAGGTCCAGTGAGGGAGCAACCAGGAGAGCTGGGCTTGTGCTGCTCCCAGTCCTCTGCATCAATAAGCCTCAGAATTCCACAGAATCATGGAACGGCTTGGGCTGGAAGGACCTTAAATATCATCTGGTTCCATCCCCTGCCAGGAACAGGGATACTTTCCACTAGCCCAGGTTGCTCCAAGCTCTGTCCAACCTGGCCTCGAACATTTCCAGGGATGGGGCAGCCACAGCTTCTCTGAGCAACCTGTCCCATGGCCTCACCACCCTCCAAGTAAAACATTTCTTCCTAACATCTAATCTAAATCTTCCTTCTTTTAGTTTAAAACCATATCCCCTTGTCCTATCAGCCCACATAAAAACTCACTCCCCTTGTTTTTATAAGCCTTCTTTAAGTGCTGGAAGGCTGCAATGAGAGATTGTGCTTCTTCAGTGAATAGAAGGTTAATGTTATAAATCACCTACTGAGAGAGTTTAGTGGTCCTCTGAAGGCAGAACTCTCCTTCCCCATATTTGCTAGAAAATTAACCTGAGTCCCTATGCTGAGCAGAAGAGGCAGCTCAGAACAAGGACCACGAGCACAGACACACAACTCAAAGACTCCCTTCTACAGCCACAACACAGCCAAGATTTGGTACAGGACCAGATGGTGATTGAGCAGCTGGACCAAGATCATGATGCTGCAATGGACATCCTCCCCTGACCCCTCCAGGTGCAGAAAGGATATTGGTGATTTTACCTCTTCACAAAAGGAAGTGTCAACTCCCAGTCCTTGCCTTAGCTCGTTTCTAACACTCAGTTCAACTTGCACTTATGTACAAGTTTCCAGAAGTAACTTGGAAAATACAGACATTGGCCAAGAACAATTTAAACCTGCAACTAAGTTTAATGAAATGCAGACTTTCGTAGGCTGTGGCATAGACTGTGCCAAGACAATTGAGTTAATACCACTTCCTTCCTGCAAAGAAAGAATAAAAAAAGCATATTGTGAACCTCACCATTAGGCATGTGATGACCTTTGTGTTCTGACAAATGTTAAGACAAGAGACCATAAACCAGAAATTTATCTTTTCACAGAAATGTCTTCCAAGGGGTATTAAAGTCCTTAAGTACCAGAGATTGACTATTTGTGTAAACAGTGTGAGGAAGAGATTTGGTACTAGGCAAGCTCCATTTGCAACGGCTTGCAAACTGAAACTTGGCTCAGCAGCTACAGAGCACGTAAGGATCCTTTGGGATTGCAGAGTTGATGCCTTTTTGCTGTTCTGAGATGCAGCACCCATTCTAACAAATGAGCTGAAAGGTCAGCTAGAAACATGAACGGCCATTTGCTTAAAATTTAAAACAAAACGGGGGGGAGAGGAATGAAAACCCCACAGAGCAGTTTTTATTCAAGCAACATTAGCCATTATTAAACTCTACCCAGGAGAAAAGATAAGTGACAGGGCTTCAAGACACTTCTTTCTGTCCCACCTCCTCCTCCTCCATGGCAAACTGCAGAGCTGGGGTGGGCAGCGATGGAATAGTGACTGGATCAGTGCCACCTCCCAGCCTTAGCTCCTACTCTTACCCATTGCATCACAGCTCTGTAAAAACCCTCTGTTGCAGTCAAATCTGCAATGTGTTGTGTCCAAAAAGCCCCACTCAGCAGATCAGATGCCCAGTTAAATTCCTCTCTCTGCACTGCAGCAGCAGAGCCCAGCAATCGAGAAGTGTCTCTCTCTGCAACTGCACCAGCCCATGGTCCTGTGCCAGCAGCACATGTGCACATCTGCCACTTCTTTGCTCTCCCTCTCTCCCTCCCTAACTGCAATTAAAGGGAAAAGCTGGCAGCAAGGTAACTGCTGGGAATGTCTCCTGCTGTACATGCACCAAGCACCACTATAAAGCCATAAAAAAGTAGCTCTGTTTGTTTATCTCACAGAAAATATCTCTCTCCTTCCTCAAACCTACCATTGCTGCCCAAGGGGGATTAGGAATGGGAAACATGAGGACAGACAAATTGCTGGAAGTCAGAGGTGCTTCCAGATGGTTGAGGGGCTCCTCTAATCCCCTCTGACCAGCAGAGGAGGGGCTGGGGCAGGACCTCCCTCCCTGTCACCCCACGAGAACCTGCCAGTACAGGCAGCACCAGCATCACACCCCTGAGCTGCCCATCCACCTCCCCACAGCACAGCACCAAAGCAAATATTCTCCTGACTCAGAACCCACAAAGATTTATGGCTTGGCTCATCCCCTCCTAAAATACACTCCGAAAATATTTCTTCTTTCTTCTAAAGAAAACGTCATTCCAAAGCCTTGTAAAAATCACACACGAGTCAGAAAACATAAAGTTATAAGGAAAATCTTTCATGTCCTGTTTGGCTTTGTCTCCAGTAGCTAACACAGCACTCAGCTGAGATGTCATGAAGTGCTTGTGAGGCAGAAAATGAAAATGCGAGGTGTTTTTTACTCCCATGCCCTGGGGAAAAGGTGCAGCCAAGCACTTCCCTCTGCCCCTGCCAGGGGTTTAGGAGAGGCTGGAGCCAGCACCTACTACCAGGCTGGAATCCTGCCAGGAACACAAAGCCTTCCCTCCCTCCCCTTCGGTCCGGTCCATTAATGACTTCTATGGAGCAGGGGAATAGAATTAAGTAACAAGTGTCTGGTTAAAGTTAAACCTTAAGAGTGGAGTAATGACAGAGCAAAGATTGAGTGAGTCTTAAAAAAAAAAAAAAAGAGAAAGAAATAAAAAGAAGGAAAAAACAGCGTATGTGCCTTCAGATCCACACAGGTCCTTCTCCTTCCTGTTTCTAGGAATCAAATTCTTTTTGGTACGTGGGAGAGCTCTGAAGGAGCAAGGCCAGTTTTCATTATAAAACCATGTTTATTTGATCAGCCTCTTCTTGAAGAGGGCTGTGGAAGGGCTACACCTCACACAGCGAGAGCCTAGATGTTGTAGGTACTTCAGGTCTTCCATTTGTAACAGGAAAAGCTTTACAATATATCATGGTTTTGTACTTAACTGCACACAGTTCTTGGCCATATTAACATCATTCACCTGTTCTACATAAGAACTTGTTTTTTCTCTTGAATTTCACACATCCACTTGCAGATAGATGAAGTTGGTGTAAGGCCACTGACAGTTCTGCTGGGGCAGAGAGGTGCATCCTGTACAAACAGGGTGATCTGGGTGGATGCTGATGCCATGGAAAGCCAGGCCAGGCTCCATGTGCATATCCCAGCACTAAGGAACACCACAAGTCTCTCAGGGCTTCAATACAGAAAACCAGAGTTTATGCCCATTGCAGGACTCAAATCCCATACAGGAGTCAGGAGGTGCCCTGACATACAACCCAAGCCAAAAAATCCTCCCATAAATCCAAACCAGCAGCGCAGTTGAACTGGTCAAGGCTGTGTGTCACACAGCAGCAGCTTTTTAACACCAAAGATTAAGCCTCCACCACAGCTTTCGGTCCAGAGTATCTTCCAAGTATCTGTGCAGCATTACAGTGAATATTTTCTGGCTTCTAGCACAGATTAAGGTGAAGGAGGTTTTCAGTCCTGCAAATCAAGACCCCAACACAGGAAAGCTTTGGCCTATGTTTCAGTAAGTGGGAAGAGGAATGCACTTCCCCCGCCCTCCCATCCCTTCTTTAGCTACAGCCTCAGGAATTAGCAAACTAAACAGTTTTGCAGAGCAAGCACAGAGCATTATTAAAGACTGCCAAGCAACTCTGCAGGATTGCAGCTCTGTTTGTGGGACCATCCTCGGCGGTACAGAAAGGTCAGAGCCGAGGGAGCCCCAGCTGCCAGGACAATACACCTGACTGCTTATTGGTTTTGACTGCCCACTGAGTTGAGAAATAAGCTAACGGCATTCGTGGCCAGTCTAGCAAAAATAAGCTATTTTCTTCCCCCTCTCCCCTGCAGCTGTGTATTTATCACTGCAGCCCCATTGTCACCTCCTCTGCCCACTGCAAAACCAGCTCCTGTCCTGGTGACATCAAAGGACAAGCAGGGTCAGGAGATGCTGGCAAAGCCAGCGTCTTGGGGGAAGGAAAGATTAAATTAGGGCATCCCTCCTATTTAGCTGGGGTTTTTTCTTTTTGAAGATGAAGACTTCTCAGTCTGATTCAGGTCCCTAAAGCACCACCCTCGATCGATTTTGGACGATGTAAGAGGGTGTGCATTCCCCGAGCATCAGAACTGCACTTTGAAACCATATCACACAGGAAGAAACTCTAAAACCTTGCTCTCAAACTCTCCCACCCAGTCAATCATTTACTGCAAACCTGACCACTTCAGGCACATGAATAATTGGAGCAGGTTTCCAGCGTCTCAAAATTAATCCCACTCCAGGTGGTGTAACAGAGCAGCCAGCTTGATGCAGTTAGATGCTGACCCATGACATCCAGTTCAGTGATATACCCTCAAAAACCAGCTTTAACTGTGCCTTTTTAGATACATACAGGATTAGGGAATGCTGTTTATACTTTTGTAGTTACTTTGGACCAAGTTTTGTATCATCTTTTACTATGGGAAAGACAAAGGTACTGTGGCAGAGCCTCCTGCAAGGAGGGTCAACACACAAAAACCCCTTTGGAAATAAAGTATCCTGAACTAGGAGTGTCAGAAGGGTACTTATAAGGCCCAATAATTGAAGTGTATTTTGAACAACGTCATTAAAGGCTGTTTTCTGATGTTTTTCTCTTAAAACTTGCTGCTGATGTTTTAGAGGGAGAGAAAAGGCAACTAAACCAGAAAACCTTTAGGTGCACCAGGGAGCCTCCCTGAGCTGCCACCCAGCAAGGTGTGCTCAGGCTTACAGAACACATCCCTCAACTTTGCTCTGCTGCTCGTTGTGCACTTCACCAGTAAACCCCAATCACAGACTCACAGGATGCTTTGGGTTGTAAGGGACCTTAAAACCATCTAGTTCCAGCCCTCCTAACACTGCTAAACCCTGAGAGGTGTAAGAGTTTTATCCTCCGTGGAAAGCAAGGGGGGGAAAGTACAAAGCAAGCCATTTTTCTGATCAGTTGGGGTGTGTTAGAATAAAACCCCCTGCCAACCCCACAGCACCCAGGGGTGCTCCCAGCCCACCACGTAACGCGGTGCCAACACCTCAGATGGTCACAGTGACTCAAGCAGAACCTGTGCTAAGCAGAAAGGTCACGGTGACTTTCAGTTTAAGTGTTCCAAGTGCCCCTTTCCATCACCTCTCCTGCCTACAGCAGCGACGAGCACAGCGGGCACCAACCACACCTTCCTCCTTGCGGCTCCCCCGGTCAAGAGCGGGCACAGCAGCCACAGCCTCCTGCTCACCCACACCAGGACGCTTCCACTCTGACAAGAAGTGAAAAACACACCAGTGTGAAGGTAAAATACTGCCACCCTAACCCTGGAAAGATTCAAATCCAGCTTGGATGGGGCTCTGAGCAACCTCATCTAGTGAAAGATGTCCCTGCTCACTGCAGGGGTTTGGACTAGATGGTCTTTACAGGTCCCTTACAATCCAAACCATTCTGTGATTCTATGAGCTGCTGCTTCAGGTTGCAAAGCTGAGCAGCACGTTCAGCCTCCAAGAAGGACAAAAAAAAAAAAATATAATAAAGTGGGTTTTTGGGAGCAATCAGAGGAAAGCAGGAGATTAGGATCCTATGAACTGGAATGACAAAAGAGCTCTCTCTGGGAGGGTACCTGCAGAGATAGGGCTCCACCTCTGCCAAACCCACACTGCAATAAAGATCAACAGTTAAGAGGGTGTTTCAAAAACCCATTTGTTAGCAGAAACACGGGCATAGCCCAAATACTTATGAGCTTTCTGAACTTGCAGTCTGTTTTCTCAGACCAATGAATTAACGGCATACAGGAAATAGCTGAATACTGTTAATTACTTAACTGGATTTATCCAGTTTTGCCTTGTTTTTCAGATACCCACCCGGGTGCTGTACCTCCTACCTATTAATATTCTCGGCCAGGTACCCAGCATTAATAAAGAAAACATATAAAAGAGCTACTAAAGCTGCACTAAGTCAGGAGATGCCATCAAGATAAAGGGACATTTTTGTTAAAGTTTGACTTCTTTGCTACACAAAAGCGGGTGGGTAATGAAAGCGCTTTCAATTTACCTCCTGAGCTCTAACAACTAAATTACAGACATCTCCATGAGTGCAATGGGAAAAGCAAACTACACAGCTTACACAAAGCTGGATCCAGAGCTTGATGCAACACTCTTGAAACACAGACTTTAGGAAACAAAATAAAGGTCCTTTGGTGGGACAGGGGAAGAGGATTCACCTTCCCCTCCAAAACCTTTGGTCAGACCTACAGATTCTTGTTTCATAGCAGTTGAGCAGAAGCTGAAGGACTGAAAAAGCAAATGATTCTCAAGGGACCTTCCCACTTCCCACTGGAGGTTAATTCAAGCAGCCTGCTGTGCTGCAAGGCAGACCTGGACCTGGCACATGCTCCACTCCAGCTGAGAAGCTCGTGTGGGTCATCACCTTCAGAAAACTTCTAGGAACTATGATGGCCAAACAACGCTTTTGCCAAAATCCTCCATCTACTTGCCAGTATAGCAGAGACTCCGAGTATTTTCTTCCAGCTCAAGCAGAAAAAGATTAGAATCAACAGAATTCAACAACTTAAACAGGTTCTGCTGATTCTCAACTGGCCTTGGGCCAAAATGTCACAATGCCTCAGTTCTTCAGCTGGGCAAACACCTTCAGAGCCTGGCTGCAGGAGCTGAAGTTAATGGACCATCAGTGTGGATGGGAGTGATAGAGGGGTGCAACCCAAAACCTAATGTGAAATCAAAAGCACTTTCAGTCACCCATCACTTTGGGTATCAAGAGGAGAACACGCCCATCAAGATGCCTGAATTGTCAAGGTGACCCTTCTTAGAGACTACTCCCATTAGATGGTGACAAGCACTGTTTGCCTTTGATCCTCTTTCCAGCTTAAGAAACAAACCCCCAGAAATGTGCTTTTTAGATGGCTCCTATCACAGTAAAAAAACTTCCCACAGCAAATGTCAGCAATCTGAATTAAAACCTCTCAGTATATTACAAACACCTCCTACAGCTAGGGAATCTAAAGCAAATGTGATAAAGCAGAATCAGAGTCGAGAAAAGGGTTAAACCACCAAAATCTGGAAAAACTGTAAGACTGCCCTGTGTCATTCAACCCTACCAAGAAAAGGGAAAGGCCAATTCAGAACCTTCATATGTTTTCTCCTGAATTATTTGCTAGACTCTGATTAAGTGGGAAAGAACGGCTGTAAACTAATAAAACTTGAGGTTTTCTAATTAAACCACAGGCACCCTGCCAAGCATTGTTGATTTGTTGATGCACCCTGCAATGTCAGGGCTCCGAGGACACAACAGGTCATTAAAGTATTAAACAGATGACTTACACCCTTTAATCAGAGCTGGGATGCCAGGTTAGGAAGAGAGAGTAAACTCAAGGGCAGAGTACAACAATTATCACCAGGAAACAAACACAGCACTTAGGGAAAGTGGGGAGAAGTTGTTAGCAAGTAGTTATTGCACAAGGAAAGGGCTGGATTACTGAGCCCCACACCTGGGTCTTTTATGATAGCCATCTCCCCACTCTGCACTCACAAGAAAATAATGCAGTATTTGTGATTTTCAGTCCTTTGCCATCAGATGAAGTGCTGCAGCTTCCTCTGCCCAGCACATCTCAGCCCCCATCTACAGCAGCATCTCACACCCTCGTCATCGCTTCACACCTACTGCCAGCTCTGCTGAACTCTGTCAAACTGCAACTGAGACAGGAGCAGCCTCATTTTTCCAGTGTGCAACAGCCAAAAAAACACCTTAAGCTACGTTTGTGACCGAGACAGAGATAAGGTTAGAGAGAAATACAGGACCTTAAACACAGTTTTCAGCCCCTTTAAAGTCAGCACTTGCCTCTGGCTTGAGCCTCCTCTCTGATAAATCTCCCGTGATTTCAGTGAATTGATTGTAAACTTCCCCTCCAAATGCACAGCTCTGTAAAGGGCATTTCTTACGAGGCTTCACAGAAAAACTAGAAGCAGCTCCAGAAGAAAGCAGGTCCACGAACTGCAAAGAGCCTCAAATATATTGCTCTATGGAAGCCTCACAAGGCAGCAATTTGGCAGTTTCCCCAGACATATAGATATTTATAGGAGAATAAAAGTGCTCATCTAAGTGAGTAGTGGAAAGAGTCATGTATGGCATTTGCATCGTGTTTTCACCCCCCACGGCCCCTCCCCAGAGTTTGGGGATCCAAAAAAAGGCAAGAGAAATAATTTAAAATACAATAGAGACCCCCAGTTTGCCCTGAAGGCTCTGCTGATGAACTATTAAAAAGCTGCTTCTGGCCAAACAAGACACTGAGAGCATGGAGCAGATTCCCCACCACATTGTTTCGTAAGACAGCACTGAAACTCAACCAGTGTCTGTTACAGCCGAAAATACAGCAGTCAAAAAAGTGATTTAATGTGCCTATCAAAGAGGAGGGCTGTAATTGGATTCATTCCTCAGTCAGACTTCTGAAAGACTCTGAAAGACACTCCCATCAGCTTTAAAAACCTCCAAGATTTTATGTGGAAAGAAGAGCACTTAGTTCTGAAAACACAGCAGTTTGTGCTGGCATGTGCTGGTAAAGGATGTCAGCAGCAAATCCCCTTGATGTTAGCAAAGCTCAGGAGAAACCCTGTGTGCAGACTAAACCCAGCAGTGACAAGCAGTGTTTCTCTCATATCATTTAATATGCAAAAGTCATTTCAATTTTTTGCATTAAAAAAAAAAAAAGCATGACTTTTCTTGGTAAATTTAAGTCACTTCTCATTAGCCTGCCCATGTCTTCGTCCTCACAGCCTGTCAAAGAAAGAAGCACAGAATCTGGGAACATTCTCCAAATAACTGATTAAACAATGTTTTTAATGTCTCCTGCAATGGAATTTTACTACATAGCTGACATTCTGCAGAGCATATTCATCTTTGCATAAATGATCTTACTGGGAAAGCAGCTCTGCAGAGACACCCCACTCTGTGTGTCGTAGAAGCAGAGCAGAACCCTCCATAACAAGCTACCAGTTGAGGACACGGCAAAAGTGAAGACAGCGACTTGAAATTTGGAATATTTGTGTTTATCTTTTTTTGTTTTAATGGCAAAGCCGCCACCTATCAGTTGCCGGGGTTACTGCATCGGCGCTGCCCTCAGTCTGGCTGAGCCTGCAACTGCTCGTCTCAGTCCAGCACAAAAATAAAGCCCCATCCAAGCTGTCGTGACAACATCTAAACACTGGCAGGGCAGCGAGTCTGCACGAATACACAAACACCCAAAGCCAGAGTCCTGCTGTGGAAGGCAGCCAGGGGAGGGGAGAGGATGGGACAAGTTCTGCAATCACTTATCCCAGAGGAGGATGAGGGATGCAACGCCTGGGAGATACAGCTGCACTTTAATTAGCCACACCACCGCTTATCTCAGGCAAAGCATCGCCACCAGAATCTGCCCAGCCTGCAATCGGCTGGGGCTGCACAGCCTCGCTCACCGCGGGTTTGGCCCTGGGCTGAGTCATCCCAAGTGTGCTGAGAGGACTCTTCTCCCCCTCCCCTGCACTCTTTTGAGTGAAGGCAGCCCCTGTTTCAAAAGAGAACTCTGGCTGCCACAAATCTGGTTCCCCACTTAAAATACCTAAACCTTGAAAACCTGTGTAGCCATTTGAGACAAACTCCCCAAGATCTGCTATTCCTCAGGCTATTCTGGGAATCTCCCCTCCTTGGTTTTGGGGATAGAAGCTAGAGGCAATTCTGAATGGATGAGATGCATGAACCAAATACCAGCTATCTAAAGGGAATTCCCCCTTCTCCCTGTCATCCTCCACAAATGCCAGCTTTCCTTCTCAACCTGCCTAAATGATCAGCACAATTAGGTCACACCTAGAGCCATTGTTCCCAAATGCTATTTAGTATCAGAGTTTACAGGCTAGTTAGCTCTTTCAGTTTGTCCACTCCACCTTCCTATAAGCTATAAATAAAACTTCTCCCTACAAAACTTGCTTTTTGTAATGGTCGAGAGAGAAGACAACACTGGCCCTGTAAAAGTATTGTCATGGTGTTGAAGTGCCATGGCACAGTAATGCTCAGGAGAGTGCAATAAACAGAGCTGAGGAAGGAACACACCATTTTCCTTGTTTAAAAAAAAAAAAAAAAAAAAAAGAAAGAAAAAGCAATAATTAGGTCAGCAAGTAGCAGTAGTTGCAAAGGGGGGAAAAAAAAAGCCACCACGGAAAAGGAGTTCCTCCTTGTTTAAATGTTTATTATTCAAAACATGCAGCAGGATCTTAAAAACTGAGTTAAAAAGTAGTTAGAAAAGTGTTACAGCGAGGCTGGGAAGCCCAGTTCACGCTGGAGTTCAGTGTAGGGCAAAGCCAGCTCCTGTGATTCACCCCATGCCTGCAAGGGGAAAATCCTTCACATTGTAGCCCTCAACAAATTATTGCAATCCAGCCTATGCTACCGGCCCCCCCAAAAAACAACCAAACAAAACCAACCAAACAAATAAAAAAAAAAATCAGTTCTTCCTCAGCAGCCTGTTTATAAAACATGTCCTTAAAAGCACACGGATCTCAGCCCCGACCACTTTCCCACTCGCTCCCTCTGCCATCTGTTACGCATCCAAGGCCGTGTGTGAAAGTATGACCAATGCCCCGGAACTCACCAGAAGCTGTGTGCAAATCAGCTGCTATCCCCTTGCTCATCAATTCGTACTGGAAGCCTGTGATCTTCCTGCTAATGTCCTGCTGAGGAGTGGCCTCCACAAACAGGCCCCCCTGGTCGTAGCCAAAGCAATACACTCTGCTGGGGCTGCGGTCCCCGTCTCGGACCAAGAGTTTCAGTTCTCCAGTTTTTTCCAAATAAATATTTGCTCCTGCAGAGTCCTTGAAGGGCTTTATGCAAACAGTCAAGTGTTTGTAAGAGGCAGGTGAAATATTGGGCCGCAGGTTGACTATGAGCGCTCCCGTGGGATACATCCACTCTATGGACCCTTCGGAACAGCGGAGGTAGACCTGTTCAACATCCTTCCTGTGAGACTCGTGAGTTAAGCCACTGGGGGGAAGAAAGAAAGAGAAAGTTAGAGAAATGACAGAGGCAGCAAGGTGACTGCCATAACCTCAAACCTTCAAAGACCCACATCAACAAACCCAGGAAGCCCAGGACAGCACCGAGGGTTGGCTCATCCAGCTCAGCAACGCAGGTCTCTTGCAACACACTTCAATTTTGTTCTTACAGGACAACTTTAAATCATCTCTCAAAAGAAGAAGTCGAACCACTAGTAATAGGCTTCAGAATTAAATAGGATATAAGCACATGATCAAAAGGAATGAAATTACTACAGCCTCAGTCACTGCCCATCAGCTGAGCTGGGGCAAATGACTTGGTGCATACCAATAAAACACGTACAGCCCAACTCCTTCCTGGTGGTGGCTCAAACCAGCACATTCTCCAGCTTCACAGATCAGACTCCACCTTTCTCCTAGCACTTTGTTCCCCTTCCAAGTCTATATTCCCAATGGATCTGAAACTGGGAGGGATGCCAAGCTCACCCTGTGAACTGCAGCAAAGCAATGCTCTGGGTGTTACTGATACCCTGTGGCCCAGTTGGGCAGCCCCAAACTCCAAACTGGGAGGGTCAGGAGAAAAGACACTGCAGTCCCCAGTCATAGCTGGGGGAGCACTGAACTGTGCTGCTTTCTTTGGTGGACACTTGTTCCCCCATTGCTTTCCAACATGAGGTTTAAGTTTAGCTAATCACTTTACTTGATTGTAGTGAAAACACCCATAGCCATGTGTCTGCTTGTAGCCCATTGGGCTACAAGCAGACACATGGCTATGGGTGTTTTCAGCAAAAGAGAGAAAATGTGGCCATTTCCTACCACTGGGACACAGGGCCATCCCATGTGACTCAAAGCACTGGCACTGCAGGCACTCCAGTCAGGAGAACGAGTTGTGGGCAGCCTGGTTTATTGGCTGCAGCATTTGGGCCACTAGGCAAAACTCCTTTGGTCCCAGTCCCTGTCCTGTCACAAACCTATAAAGTGAGTATGAGCAAACCACTTCACCACCAAGCTGGTTTCTCCTCCTACACTCTGAGCACCCATTTCCCAACTATAAGCATCTTTTATTCTGTGCCTGTAGAGCACCACCCAAAACCAGACTCTTCATCACAGCTCATGGGTCTGCTTTGCAGGACTTTGGGAAGCTTCACAACTTTCCCACTTGTAGGCAGATGAATCAAGACAGGGAGAAAAAAAATAATTAGAAAGGATTAAGTGACTAGTCCGAGGTTACACAGGAAACCTGTGGCAAAAACTTATTTTAATGTAGTGCAAGTGATGACACCAAGTTCTGGTTCCTCAACAGAAGCCTCCAAATACACAGTTTCTCATCCCAAAGATATATTCAGGTGCTGAACAGGTTTTAAATCCAAGTCAGCATTTAGAATGTAACTAGAAGCAATGTGTAAAAGGAAAAAGAAAGAAAAAAACAAACATATGGTTTGCATTTACTTGTTGACGTGACTCATTATTGTGAGTGTTGGTGTGACCCACTTGATAGAGGTTACATGAGGAAGCTCAGAAAGAAAAAAGTCATATTTAATAACAATAGAGCCTTCAAACATGTGCTTTTGAATAATCTTGAAAGCCACATCAAGAACACAGATGAGGAGGAAAGAGGGACAAGTTTTTAACCTTTAGTCTCTTGCCCTCAAATTCAGTAGTACTTAACACATTCAGGAAACTTAACTTGCAATGGGATATTTCAAGTTGACTGTAAATCCACATCTGGGCCACAAAATCAGTTTTCAGCACAGCACACACATGATGCCACTCAACAGAAAGCACAGAAGTCTGTTTATGTGCAAGCTGTGAATAAGTAAAATTAAACAGTGTAAAGCTTATCCCCTCAGCAAAGGGGCAGAAAGTTACCCTCACACATCAAGACATCAAAACAAGCTGCAGAGGTTCTGCAGGGCTTCTACTGGCACATTCCAGCCTGAGTGCTTAAACAGAAGGAAGATACCAGGGGCAAGACTCTGAACTCATGCAGTGAAACTGCTGTTGCAAGTGATCCCAACAACACTGAGGCAGGGAATTTCTGCCAGAGGAAAAAAAAAAAAAAAAGTCTTAGTATTAATTTTGTTCAAACGTTCACGCTGTTCAAACAAAAAACAGGGTGGACTCTGAAATTATCTTCTGAAAGCCAATTATATCCCACAGGCAAGAGTGATGCCATTAGACAGATACATCAAGCACAAGTACCTGTACACATTAAGCCTTATAATAAAGGATGACTCAAAACTTAAGCAGATTTCAAAATACATGTTCACATTACTTAACAGCAACCACCATCATGCAGTAAAACCCGTCGCTTTGCTTTGAGTCAAAATGACAAGTCACCACACAGGGATGGTTTAACACCAGGTTTAGTTTTCACTAGCCAGGCATCAGACATACCACGTCCATACAGTAATGGAGGTCCAGGAGCCTTTTTTTTTTTTTTTTTTCACCTCCAAACTCACTTGAGTTTTGTTTTTTGGATTTCAGAGTATATGACAAGGAGACAAGGCAGCTGTTTCATGGTTACAGTGATGGATGAGCTATCCATCACCCCTTTCAAAACTCTGCTGTTTACTTAATGAGCACTGGTTCCTCATACCAATCCATGAGGACATCCTGAATCACTGCATCTGTCTCCTCACTCATCTCCCTTTCTGGCTTCAGCCACCCCTTATGTTTGCCCTGAAAGACCTGTTACAGTATTGCTGCAGAGCTGTTATTCTGCAATGTGCAACAGGTGTAATTTAAAGAAAAAAGCTATTTACTTTATTTACTTATCCTATCACAGATGTGCTGAAGAGCCCTAAAAGTACCCATGTGCTCTCTGCACACCGCAGTGAATGAAGGGAACTTCTGATTCTAACTTGGAGTTTTTAATTAAAGATGACAACGTAGAGAGCACCAAGAACTCCTCAGAGCATCCACCAGTACCAAGGGCAAGATGGATGGACACAAAGCAGCCACATCAGAGCTGAGTTCTCTCTCTACAGCCCAAAGTCAAACACACCAGACCAGCTTATTCTCAGCCTGTCACTGAACCACTTTGCCCAAAGCATCAAGAGGTCATTGCAGCACAAAACCCTGAACTTACAGCAAAAGTAATAACCAGACACACAGCACAGAGAGGTTTCTGCTTTCTCCTGGACAGAGCTTTCCTGGAAGCTCTCTGCCAAGCTATTTATTAAGATGCTGCTGTGGCCTACTGAGTGCATTTAAATTGCAGGTGTCAAGCTGTGCATTGCATCAGATTTCCCTGGAAGCATGAGGGAGAGCTATAGGAATCCTAGTGAAGCTCTTTATCCTGCTCAGGGGTATAAGCTCATCACTTCTCTATAAGCTAATGGGGGAAAAAAACCCACATGCAGAATATTCTGTTTCTAAGATTGTTCCTTCTAGTATAGGCATGTACATAAAGGTGAGAAAAGACCTTCAGATTTGCTGTAGGAGGTGACATGACTCTCAAATCCACCAGCACAAGACAACCTAGGACTTCAATGTGGGAAGAAAGACTATGTTTTGGCATTCATAGCTTTTTCCAGCAGTTAAGGTAAGAAGCATCACATGACTTCAAAATATTACATTCCACATTAAAAAAAAAATCCTTTCTAACTCACAAAGCTATTAGTATCCATACAAATATTTAATTAGATGGTTATTTACTGGTACAGCAAATCACTTTCTTTCCTTCTTAACTGCTACTCCTTCAGGACAAAGCAGATGATATTTAATGGCCTTAGGACTGCCAGCATTTCTAACAACACCTGTTTGCTACCAGCAAGGCCAAAGTCAGTCTTGGGTTACTTTATCCCCTCCCAAGACTCCAATCCACCTGGACTCTGGAACTCTCTCAGACAAGTGAAACCATCCAGACTGAACTATGTTCTCTTCCTTCCCTGCACTTCCAACAGCATCATCACTGAACTGTCACTACTTTGGCTCACAAGAGCAACAGGTGAGTAAATCCGAGTTTGCATTGCCAGTTCACCCCAAACTCAGGTACAGGAAATGAGAGTTTACTCCTCCCCCCCTTTCTCCCCCCCACCCCAAGCATCACTCCCTTAGTGAGATACTCAAGTCATTGCTTATTCCAGCCCTGCTCAGGTGACAGGAGTGGTCACTGCTTGCTCTAAGAACACAGGACAAAACTAAGAACCAAACAGGACAGGATTTCAGGGGTTTGTCACCACTCTTTTAAAAAACATGCTGCAGCCCATGTGGCAAGGTCCAGGGGAATACATGCAGCTGGGATGCTCAGGGATGAAAGCAGGCACAGGGTTTTTTTGGTAGGTTAGTTGGTTTTTTTTTTTTGGTGGGGGGAGGTTGGTAAAGCAAAATGATACAATTAGGATTTTGCCACAGAACGAAAAGGTTTGGTCTCTATCAAACACACTCGCCTTCAAGTAGATTCACTGCAATTAAGTATGCATCAATTGTCAAGAAAAGTTCAGAAAAAAAGTAAAAGACCAAGCATCTGCATGTTTCAGACTGTAACAGATAAGAAATTACGGTGTTGTAAGTCAGTCCAGCTGTTTCCCCACTCGAAATTGTCCCTACTCGAAAATAACCTACTGATACAGGTCAGTCAAATTTTTATGCTACAGAAAGTCAGATTTAAGCAGCATATTAGAAACTGAACCGTTTCACATTTCAAGTTAAGTCTGACCCAGCAACACTTGCTGGTTGAGCAGAGTCGCTTTTTTAAACCTATGAAGAGTGGAGAAGGTCACGGACCCAACCACACACGTTAAACGTATTACAAGCAATTAAAGCAAAGATAATTTGGGAGATAAACACTTGAGAACTGGAGAGGTTTCTCAACCGGTGCAATTAGAATAAATCAGGAGCGCGGCCGCTGTGCCAAACCCCGCTCCCAGCGCTCCCCATCCCCGCGGGACGAGCGCCCGGGAGCAGGGAGTGACCCCGGGGGCTGCGGCGCGAAGTGCGGGACGCGAAGGGAAGGGAGCGGAGGGGATGGGGACCAGCAGGAGCTCCGGGGAGGGCCGCCCTGGCTGCGGCGGGAGCGCTCCGCAGGTGCACCCAGGGCGGGCAGAGCGGAGCCGGGGCTGCCCCAGCGGCCGGAGCCGGCCCTGCCCCGCGCCTGCCCCGGGCGCGGCCGCCGGGAAGATGGTCGCGGGGAGAGAAACTTCTCCGCGGCGGACTTGGCACCGCCTTCCCTCCTCTCAGCCCCTCCATCCCGCCGCCGGGCCGCGGGGAGCGCAGCCCGCCACGGCCCCTCCATCCCGCCGCTGAGAGCCCATCCCGCCTTGGCCTCTCCATCCCTCCCCGCAGGGAGGGTCCAGCTGCCCGCCGGGGAGGAGGCAGAGCCGCCCCCAGCCCTCTCCTCTCTCCGCCGTGTGCCGCTCCCTCCCCCGAGCCCCAGCCGGGCACCGCAGCCCCTGCGCGCTCCGCGGCGGGAGGGTCCCCCTTTTGTACTCAGCACCAACTTCTTCCCCCGGCCGGGGCGGCGATGGCCGCGGCAGCCCCCGCTCCCCGCTGGGCTCCCGCCTCACCTCCCCTTCCAGTTGCACAGGTCGCTGGAGTACTGAGCCGCGGCGCCGCCGCCCAGCAGCAGCCGCAGCCCCAGGAGCAGCGGCAGGAGCGCGGCGACCGGGGCGCTCCGCATGGTCCCCCCCGGCCCGGAGCGATCGCGGTGCAGGCGGCGGGGAGCGATGGGCGCAGCGCCCGGGGCTCGCCTACATGGTTGGGGAGCGCGGCTACCCCATGCCCGGCTCCCGCATCCCGGCTCGGCGCGGCGCCTGCTCCGCTCTGGAGCTCGCACCCGCTGGCTGCGGGCTCCCAGCTGAGGGGCGGGAGCGGCCCGGCCGAGCGCCGGCTCCTCCTCCCCCGTGCTCCCCCCGCCGCTCCTCCTCCTCCTCCGGCACTTGCTGCGCCGGCAAAACGCGGCGCCGGATCGGGAAGCGCCGCCGCCCCCGGGCATGGCCCGTCCTGGGCTCGCCCCTTCGCCCCCCTGGAGGTGCCCTGGCCCGGGGGAAGACCCCGCTCCGCTCCTGCCCCATCTGGGCCCTCCAGGCTGCCCGGGAAGGGGTGGTGCCCCGTGGTACCAAAGGGTTTCGTTTAGCTGGGAAAGTCACTGAGACGCGCGCTCTGCACTAAGGGAGACTGTGGGTGCCCGCAGTGACCCGCATCCAGTCCCGGGGGTGCAGCCGGGGGTGCCCGCAGTGACACGCTGCCTGTCCCTGCGGTGCAGCCATGGGTTCCAGCTCCGCAGCAGGTGACTCTGCTTGCAGCGGGATGTCTACCTGGGCACAATTCCTGGTGGATGGAGGCTGACAATTTTGCTGGAATCTTCATTTACCAGGAAGCACTTGGTATTCGATCCTATTTGAATAACTCTTCAACACTTAGTGACCACTAGACAAAACTCTTCGTCTTGTTTAATGTCCCTCTTTATTCCACTTGTTGATACTTTGGATAATTAACCCTTGGTGGCAGAGACCCTTCTGCGAGAAACCAGAGGCAATGAAATGCCTTCCAGGACGTGAGGGAAGCTCAGAGGGTGAATCACCCAAAGCTCGAACTACGCGGGCCAAGATAAATGTGGAAAAACAAACCCTGGATGTGGGGATGGGGGCAGGAGGGGGGAGAGGATCCAGCTGCACACAGACTGTGCTCTGATATGCCAGGCGTCGCATATTTCTTTCAAAGAAGCAACAAGGGGGTCGAGATTGATACTGTACATCCGCAGATAGGAGAGGGGTTAAAATATTTCCAGATCACTGAGTTTCTTAGTCTCCTGTTGTTCTTCCAAGTGTCTGTCCATGCAGCTTTGTTAAGGGCACAGCACAGATTTTTCTAGGTGAGAGTTCGTGGATGAGCATTAAACATTTACACCCTGTTCACACAGTTTGGTGTATTGCCCTCCTTAGTGCCTGTTAAAACACCTTGCTAAGTGCTCCGGTGCTGTCTGAGAGCATCCGATGGCTAAAACAGGATATTCCAGCTCTGAGTGCTTCCTGCGTGCTCCTGCACTGAGGATTAAATCCTATGCAGTGTATCCCTTTCCATTTGTGGGTTTAAGCTTTTCATGTCCTTTTTGTTTGGTAAATTACAGGTACTGTTCTGCTGATTATGAAGCATTAGCATAATTACAGTAATTCTGCCAAATGATGCAATGCATGTAAACATGTAATTAGCACGGAGGGACAACACTGAGCAAAGTGATGACAACATGCAATAATGCAAAATGCCTCATTCTCCCGGTCATGTGCAGTGACAGAGGCTTTAGAGCTCAGTGCCTTGATTATTTCTTTAGAAGGAGGTTTTGTTAAAATGTTTTGCTTCCTTCCCTCATACTGGAAAGAAAAGCATACAGAGAAAACACCGTATTGCTTTATTCCTTGGAGTGTTTATATGTGCGACCCTTTGCATGCCCCCCCACGTACTGTATCTGATTTCCTCTGCAATATTCGAACTCTCTGCATTTGATAAAACAAACAAGTGCCCAGGCAGCTGCTCACATTACACTTTGGAACTTTTGAAACTGCCTGAAAACTGGGAACTTTTAAGATAGGGAACAGAGTGTGCTGTTTAGCAGCAGCTACTACCTCTGCCTTTCATTCCCCCCCTTTTTAACTTGGAAAAAACAGTGGCATTTAGTTCTGGGGACCCAGAAAAGTAATGGCAACAGGGGGGCTTTGAAAGCCCCTCCTGTCCTCCACGCCTTCACGGTGCTGACACAGTTTTCATCCTACCCAAGCTGATGAGCCTTCCAAGTGAGCAAAGCCCGGGGCTGTGGCCACAGGGCCAAGGACTGCGGGTGCAGAGCCAGGGGGTTTGGCTGCAGAGCCAAGGTTGGTGGCTGCAGAGCAATGCCCAGGTTAAGCCTCCCCCCAGTTCAAAAGTGAGGGGCAGAAGGAGATAGGGAACCTCTGCAGCGAAGGGGGCTGCTTGGTTTGCTCATTTGCATCTCAATCCCCACAATGCTCTTCCGGCTACTCACAGCTATTCCATAGTAGTGCTCTTGGCTGAGATCTGGGAACACGCTCAAAGGGTGAGGCAGCTTTTGGATGCACTGAGCTGTTTTCTGTTTGAGCTGTGAAAAGCAAACATCTTTTCAAGAGAGAACATTCTGAACAGTAATTTTTTTGCATTTACAATTCAGTAAGAGCAGAACTTCACTGAAATCTGGGAGGAAAATATTGTATAATGTCTAAAGGAAACATTAATCCTCTGCAGCAAAGGCTTCACGCTCCTGTGAAAGCAGAAGCTGCTGAGTTACTACTCTGACCTAATGTGGCAGGACTGGAGATACAGGTTCTGGAAACAGCTTCATACACTCAAACACTTGAACCCCAATAAAGCTCCATTGCCTTCCTCAAGGAGCAACTCAAACACGAGGATCTACACAGTCATTTCAGACACTTCCTTCTAAATTCACTTTAAATATTTGCTTGTCACGGCTACAAACGCAGGCACAAACAGCGGCGATTTTAAAGGACTTCTAAGGATTTTAAAGAGCAGGAGGAGAACCTGTTGAAGGAGAGATGACTAATTTGCTCCGGTACTCAAATGTGCAGATTTGGGGAAAACAAAATCAAGCAGTGATTAGAGATGGGCTCAAGCTCAGGTCTGCATTTACATTTCCTTCAAAGCATGGCTGTGTTTACATTATGAGGGACAAACCCCCCTGCCAAGTTTGGACCCAGCCGGAAGGCATAGGAAGGGCGCTTTCAGATGCAAGATTTGGGGTTAAGCACATCTCAGCTGAACATGCAAAGCTGCTTTGAACAGTGTGGCAGAGCTAATCTGTTGAAAGGTCTCACTCAGCCTTGCTGTCCCCAGGGGAACATACATGGGAGAGCCCCGCTGGTCACTGCCCAGCCCGTGGGTTGCTTTGGCCATGTGTTTTGTCCCCGCGTTTTGCAATTTCCAAGCAGCTCCCTCTCAGCTGATTTATTTTCACGCTGCTCAGCTTGCAGGAGGTGAATCAGGTCCTGTGGTTACAGAGCAGACCCGGGGGCCGGTGCGTGGTGTGCAGCCCCTCGCTGGCTGCCAGCAGGGGAAATCTGAAACTTTGAAGGAGGAGGGGGAAGGAGGGGAAGCAGGGTATTTTCTGGGAAGGCAAAGCCATAGCTAACCAGCATGCATGGCAAAGCAGGAGGGAGAAGAGAGTGGTCTAAGAATTCAAACAAGCCACAGAGAGGACAATGGACAATGAATACAGGAGCAATAGGAAATAAATAGTATTTGTAAGGTAAATCCAGCCGGCAGACAGGAGTGAGCAGAGTAACAAAACAGGGAGAGGTTCAGCAGCTGAATGGACAGTGGGAAACCTTTGTGTGTGGTGAGGGGGCACCGTGTTACTTGCTCTCATGAAATTAAAATTAGTAAAGAAAATACATTCATCCATAATTGCACCCTTCTGCTTATTCCTGTGTTCTTCTGTCAGTACTAATATACGAGCATAGTTCCTACTACTCCTAAACCACCACTACTCACGTCTTACTTCTCTTGTTTTTGTTTTTTGTTTTAAAGGAAAAAGTTTTGGCCTTTGGAGCGTAACAGAAAACAACAGATACTGAAAGAAAAATAAGCAAATATTTCCTAGGATGTGCCTGAAATCCAGCCGTAGGACAGCAGGATTCCTGACGGAACCGTGTCAATTCAGAGATCGCATTTTAAAGAGCGAGGCAGCGTTTGAGAAGTGTTGGAAGAGGGGGGCGGGGAGCAGAGCTGCCCCTCTGCCTTGGACACAAGGCAGCTCTGACACAAACAGCTCCCACTGAACTGGCAGCTCCCGCCGCACGCACGATCCAGCTTCCGCCTCTGGATGTTTGCGTTGGGATCCCAACCAGCTCCCACCCAAATCGATGCCTTTCGCTGTAGGCACCAAAGTGAGACCGAGGTACTTTCGGTCTTAACTGTCAGATGAGCAGAAAAACTCGGGGAGGAAAAAAAAAAAACAAAAACAAAAACAAAAACAAAAAAAACCCAACACCAACCAACTATTATTGGCACAGGCTAATTGCAAGACATATCAGCAAAGTAAATAAATAAATAATTAAAAAAAAAAAAAAAGTAGAGATGCCCAGACTTGTGCTGTGGCCAAACCAGTAGGTGTACCTAGAGTTACACCTATGGGCTCTCCCTGCACGGGGACTGTGCAAACAGGGAAGCTCCTTGCAGGAGGGAGACTCATTTACCAGGAATACTTCAACACTGAAGGCAAATCAGGAGTGTGGCCAAGGCGTAAATTTTATTTATTTTAAATTGCTTCACGTTGCTGGCAAATAAGTTTCCCTTTCTCCTCGTAGTCCTTGTTTCCATCTCCCAGGTATGGGGCAGGGTAAGACACGGGACTAACACCTTTGAGCAGGGAGGTCAGGTGTGCCCTCCTGCTCTGTCCCCCGGGGTGGGTGCAGCCCCTCTGCCAGAAGAGGTAACTTGGCCCAGATCAGAGCTGAATCACCTGCAACTCCCTGACTCTCCATGCTGGCTGGAGAGAGACTGCACTCCTGGCTACACAACTTTAATTTGAATACCTCAGCCAGCTAAAATCCTGCTGATTAGGGAGGCTGAGCCAGGTGTAATCTTGGCCAAGGGGTCCAAGGTGGAGTAAGGATAAAACCTACTCCCTGTGGTAGTGCTGAACTCCTGGCTTTTGGATATCAAGGGCCATTCTGCCAAACCACACAGCCAAGGGCCACAGCATCACAGTTCTGGTGCTTTCCCCTCACCATTTACACACCATCCCCCCTCCAAACACCTTGAACTGTCAAGTAACCCAGCCTGTGCAGACAGGAATTTGCATTTTAGTCTTTGCACATCAAACTGAAAAAGCAATGAAGGGAATGATGTCTGGACCCAAGCAGCCTATTGAGAGGATCAAAAAGGTAACACAAAGCACAAAAGATGGCTAAGAAACACAGCTCATTTGCCATCCCACTCAGCAAGGCTGTCTCAGGACCTGGGGACCCGGGCAGAGGATTTAGTGCCTAAGCCCAGAGACTCCTCTGGGGTACAGGCATTAACTCCTGCTTGCACGACTGAGACTGGATAAAGCTGAAGTCAAACCCAAAAAACTCTGAAGAGGCCTCAGCATATTGTTGCTTTGGGGATAGTCCTGTGCATTTCATCCACCAGAATTAGTGGGTTTTTTTCATTTCACAATAACCAAGGTATTTAAAATGTCTGCCAAGAAGCACTCAGAAAACAGAATTTAATCTGAGAACTCTTCAAGAAGACCAGTTGTTTATTTCTACCATTTAATGAACATTAATTTCCTGTTTTAGAAAACGTAATTTATGCCACTGGTGAAGCTGATATTTATCTTGATGCGGATCCTCTTGGCTGGCTTAATTTTTCATTTTCCCCAGTTCCTCCAGCCTGCCTACACTCAGCAACCTGCAGGCTCAGCCTCTGCAATCACCTCTCCAAATGTATTCAGAAATTTCCTGTATGGGGTGGGAGAATCTGACAGCAGAGGACACAGGTCTGAATCCATTAGTAGTCACTTCTCATGGCAAAAACAAAGCTAAAGAAAATATTTGTAACACTGACCTGAAAACAAGAATGTATTTTCCTTTCTGCTTTCAGAATTTGGACAAAACTAATGCGAGTTACACTAAACAAATCCAGCCCCTGCCAGGGTAAACAAACATTTGCAGTGTTGCTTTCTACATGCCTGTCATGAAATAAAGACACTGACGTGCATTTTAATGCAACTCTCCTACAAATTGGGAAAAAATAATTGTGCACTGCATATTCATTGCTAGGTTACCAGAAGGGGAGAGAATATTTTTGCAGACATGATGAACTAACAAGGTAAATAATTCAATTTAATAATTTTTAAATTTCACTCTTAATTTTCCACAGCAGGTCTTTTTAGAGCCCAGATCAACCTCAGATCTGATAACGGGGATTTTTTTAGAGCTGACAAGCTCCTGTGAGGCAGCTTTGGTTCATGGAGTAGTTTTTATATGTCAGACTTCTCCCCAAATTCAATGGCAATTTAAGTAGAAAAAGGGCAGTGAGGTTTGTCCAGTTGTTATGAACAGTACAACACATTTTCATTTCTTTTCTAAATTCAATCACTCACCAGATGAGTGATAGCTTACCAAATATTGCAGCATTAACAGGAAAGATGAAAAGAGCTCTCTGCAGATCCCCAGCCTGTCTGCACAGTGCTCCTGTCAGCGACACTCTGGGAGGAGCAGCACCAACTGATTAAAGCAGATCAGGGATTGTCTCACTAATCCATAAATTCCGACATTATTACATATTTGCTTAAGGAAAAACAGTGGATCAGATGATGAAATCAGATCTGTGCTGCTCCACAAAGCAGGGTCCTTTGTGCTGCTTTGTGGCAATATTTGCAGGGCAGATGTGTCTGCAGGAAGGAGTAAAGGGCCCTGCATCCCCCCTGTTCTTTTTAGTGCCAGCAGCAGGAAAACTCCTCCAGAGACCCAAAGCTCAAAGAAGACTCTTTCAATTCTGCAAAGTTTCCAGATGAGAAACAATACATCTGCTGAAAGAGATTCTGATTTATTTCTTTTTTCTTTGGTTCAAAGCATGTTTGGACTATCATTAGGTCAGATCACACTCTCATTTAGGTGCCAACAAAACTGACCACGGAGATGTTCCTCTGATTAAGTGGGCTGAGGAAAAGGCAAGTTAGGTTCTCTGTCAAAGTACGCACTCAGTTCCTTGCATGACCTTCTGGAAGTCATTTCTCTATATTATGACGCTGAATTTAGTCAAGGATCTCAGAAAATCCATTTAAACAATTCATGGTGCTCTGCCAATTTATTGTTGTGAGAGCAGTGACAAAGACAAAACAACATGAAAGCCCAAAGGTGTGGTAACAGGCTGTGCTGAGGCTAAAAGGTCTTAATTTGAAATGTCCCAAGGACAGTGACAAGCCATGAAATCTGACATGATCTAATAAAACTAGCAGTAATGACTAACAAATTAGGAAGTGCTTTTACTCAGAAACACCATCAAACCAGAATAGATTTAAATATTTTTAGAAGGTGCCACAGTCTTCCTTTCAGTGCTTTTGGAAGAAGCTCAGACAGGATTCTGACTAAAAATCCAATCAAATCCATTCAAGGGTAAAAAGACAAGGGTAAAACTTTGAAGGAAAGGGAATCCTCCCTACTGTTGATTACACAAGAATCTTGTGCTCCCATGAAGACCTGGAGGAAGTCTCTTGTTACATATCAAACTTTCTCATTCTTCTATTCCTCAGTCTCATAATGACAAGACTGGGTTGGGCCTTTTGTGGACCCAAATGCTTGAATGAGCATGAAAATCTGACAGTTTGTACTTCCCTAACAGGGATCTGTCTTGTGCTACCTGGCATGGCTTCCAGGCTGAATTCTGGAGATCTCACTCAGATCAAATTCTGATTTTAAATTAGACTGAAAGAATGAGATTACTTTCTTCCGTACTGGAAGACTTATCTCTTACCAGTTTAGAGTCATATTTTTTTCTATTTCAAGTAAAAATGGTGGACCATTCCAAGAAAAAAAAAAAAAGTAGAACTAACCCAAATGGTTGATGACCTTTGTATCTCTAGTTCTATTTCATTTCATGCCTCCCTCACTTCACAGCACTACAACCTTTTTGAATTGCCCTCTGTGATATCCACTCCTCACTGTTGACCATTGCTCACTCATTCATTGCTTGTTGGATCAGCTGGGCACTTGCACAATCAAGGCTTTGTTATGCTTTCAGACAGGCTGCAGGTCACAATATTGAAGCAGCACAAGGACTGCTTCCTCTCCTGGTATTCTTCTTCCCTGGCCTTTAGGAAGACAGCATTCTAAACACATGAAAATGCATAGAAAGTAATTATGAGAACAGCTCTCATGTAATTTGCTACACTATGTCCTTTTTCCCTTTAATTGTCATAAGAGAGTGAAATATTCAAAAGTCTGAAGAGTTTTTGCGAGTTGGTCAACTGAGAAACAAAAATTTGCTTCTTTGAGAAGTGCAGCAGAGCTCAGGTTTGTTTAATGAATCAGTGGATGATGGCTGGTGATACACACTTAGTGGAGACCCTCGAAGAGCTGCTCTCTCCACCAGTTAATTGGCCCAAACAAAACAGAATGGACTTTTCTAACTAACAAGCACTGACAATAATGAAGAGCAACTGCAGGGACGGTGGGAAGATAAAGGAATGCACATACCAAGGCTCTGCAACAGGATGAAATGTCAGAGTTCAAGTTTACGTGCACAATAACCACAATTGACACACGGGCTGTTGGCTGCAGAAATAATCTGAGAACCCAGCTAACAAACACAACTTTATGCAGCTGGATGTTTTAAAACAAAATGAAACCTCCCATTTGCATATAGAGGTATCCCAGTATTTAAATACCTGCAGGATCTGCTTCCAGGCCAAAGCTATCAATGGAGCTGGGAACCTGGATGTGTTTGAACTCTGTCCCAGCAGGGACGAGCAGCAGTGTTAGCAAAAGGCTATTTTTAGTTGTTTTCACTTGATGTCAAAATGAGGATCTTGGCTTCCCACATGGTGAAATTAAATTTTTTTCTCTCTTACAGTTGGGGAGGAAAAAAAAAAAAGTAGTACCTTATTTGGGAAGGGAAAGTTTAGATGGAGGTTAAGTAGCAGGGTTGATTACGGAAAGAATAAGAAGTAGATGAGTAAGGATTTTGTCACAGGGAGGGAGATGCAGAGTCTTTTGTGCATGGTGGTTTATTGCAGGCTCTAATGGCATCAGGATGATGTTACCAGGGAGCCTCTACAAAATCAAATAATTTACTGTCATCTCCTCTATCCTGCTAGCACAACAATGTATTCTCCATAGACCTACTCCCAAAACAGTTTTGATAGCCAAATTCTATCTACAATGTCACAGAAGATGTCATAACCTTACCTAAGAAACACAAACTTGACAAAATTGTCAGGTTATTCACAGAAAATTATTGTGAATTGATAATGTCCATAGAAAGGATCATTATACAGACAGATTTGCTGAGGTCTAAAGGGCTCCAGACCTTCCTTTACTTTCCCTCTCAGGTTCCCTGCACTGAAAGCTGCACTGAATACTTTCCCTAACGCTGCACTGAAGCCAGGGAAAGCAGCAGAGCTGTGCAGTCCCAAGTGCCTGGTGGTGCCATCAGCTCCTGCTCCCAACAGCATCCCACTCTTCCTCCAGTTGGGCTCAGTGGCCCAACACGAGGATGTCCCTGTCAGGACAGATGATCCCACACCCCGGCTGTGCCCACAGCCCTCCCCCAGCCCAGGAGCCACAGGCACTGCCGGATAAGACAATAACAAACTATCATATTTAACAGATACCATTTAACAGCCTGTTGGCTCCTTTCCTCAGAGAGCTGGAGGTCCCCAGGTTAGCAGCATATTTGTCAGGCTGTTCAAAGGCCTCCCTGGCCTTTGAGTTACATTCAGCAAAGAAAGGACATAAAGATGGAGTAACAGCTTTTCACTGAAAGAGAACAGTTTCCTGTCTCTGCTCTGCTCACATCTGGTCAATCTTCTGACAAGAATCACATCTTTACTTCTCTTTTACAACACACAATCAGTACAGCTGTAAGGGAGTGAGCTGCTCACTATACTGGCCTTTGTATTATCAGCAGTATTATTAACTTTAATGAAGCTGTTAAATCTGTTTTACTGAAGATGCATGAAGACTTTTGAATTTCATAACCAGGGTGAGTGTGAAGAGCTGGCATTTACAGGAAAATGTAGGAGAGTCTTGGCTTGAAAATTAAACAGAACTGAAACGGAATTAGTCACAATAAACTTTAATACCCACTTTCTAGAGTAGGTTAGCATTTTAAGAATGATATTAAAAGACACAATAAGACATAATAAAATGTCTTTTATAGGATAGTATAAAAATTTAAAGAACCTATTGAATTCTGTTTTCAATGAAGACATATTAAGTAAATGTTGTTGTATTCTCTAGAGCTATACTATACAATTCTTGTAATCCTTTCTTCAGATGCCTTTGGCTAATTCATAATTCAAAATGTTACTCATTTCCCTTCCTGTCTGTGTGTCATATAAAGATGTGCATCCAATACATTGTCTGTGGATCTCTGTATATTATACACATCCCAGTTCCTGTTATGTATACATTCCTTTGGAGGGATATGATTTATTTCTTTAAGCACTTTCCCATCTTAAAATGTCAGATGCTTCCTGTACTTATATACAAAGAAGTTTAAGCTCCCAAAGGTACTGAAGTTCAGCAAAATTCTGACTGTGAATAGTATGAACTTACAAGGGAATCTTTGGGAAATATGCAATTGCACCTTTCCTCAGCTCTCCAGCATAACTTTATTTCACAAGTGTTTAACACTTCAGTCATCAAGAAGATCAAACAGAGGTATGGTTTTGAAAAACAAAGAACCTAAACTGAACTCTATAAAGGTTTACTCTTCTTCAAGTAGAAGCCTTGATTCTCAAGGGTTATCACTAATGGCACACAGGAACTCGTCAAGATTAGGAAAATGGGATTTCAAGGCTACCCTTTATCCCTTTCCATTATCTGAATCTTGTTATCTTTTGTAAATAAGATTTTTTCTGTCCAAATAACTTACTTATAAAGTTTTTTTGAGGGTAAGTAAGGAAAATGCCATGATTGCTTTACTGGGTTTCAGATTGGTTACTCAATAACAAACCCAAACTGGATTAACTGCTGTGGGCAGACCATAATCACTGTCTATCACTGGATTCTCCAGCAGATTTCACCAGCTAAAAAGTGAAGTAGTTTCTTTTACTGCATTTTAAAAATACAGCATTGTATAGAAACATTCCTTTCAGAAAAGATTGCCTAATAGAAGTCTAACTTTGCATGAGATTGCTCAAATATTGAAGCCCTTGGCAAAGAAAAACCTGCAGTGATCTGCTTCAGTTCTGTGGAAGAACTGAGTCTCTCACTTGTCACTGCCTTATCTCCTGCAGTCTTGCTGCCACAAAACCACACTGCATGTGAAGGTACAATCGAGAGCCTGAGCTAGAGCAGAGAATGGCTCAAAGCAGAACAGGGAACCTGCACAACATCACACCATGGCCCAGCAGCCTGATGAGAGGACGTGAAAGCACACGTGGAGTGGGATGACTGGGGGTGGTCAAGAGAGCATATTGTTTGGAGGTGTGGACTGGTTTTGAAATGAATGGGATCTTTCTAGTTCACCCACAAAGCTATCCAAGTCCAGTACTCCTGTTAACAGAATATTTGTGGTATTTACCAACTCATAAAAACAACCACGGGCTTCTTCAGATTGACTCATTTGAAAAGAAGAAAGAAGAAACAAGCAACAGCAACATCCTTTCTCTAACGACAGCCAATGTTTCAGAGAGAGAAATGTTATCACACAACAGTTCTTCTCTAAAGAGCAGCAGCATTTTTCAGTGAGCTTACCCAGACTCAATATGTCTAAATTGTAAGAGGATTTCTTCAGAACAATTAGGCCTACAATTTCAGCTGAGCATTTGAAGTCTTGAGTACACAGGGAAATTGGCCTAAATAACTCTTAGGTACTAGTCCCTGATAGTAATAAAGGCTCTGAAGGCCAAAGGAAAGCATTAGCAACACTTGTGCAACTCCCTGAGCAGGGTGTACACATGTAACTAATTGGAAACCAGTAAACAATCCTGGTATTGAAGCGCAAAGCAGATAATCTCGCTCACACTACTTCAGTCATTTTCTTCTCATGTGGCTGACTGGAATAAAACTGCTAAAATACTGTTTCCCTCATGCAGAAAAAGATCTAGGGGATATAATAGATCACAAGCTGATTAGGAGTCAACAGTGTCAAGCCATTGTGACAAAGGCAAACACTGCACTAAGCTGTGCAAACAGGAGTAGGGCTTGCAAGACACTGGAGGTAATCCTGCTCTGCCCAGCACTGGGCCGGCTCTGGCGCTGGGGCTCGTTCTCCAGCAGAGATGCAAAGTGCCCACAGAGAGTCCAGAAGAAAGCCAGGAGAGTAAACAGGTCTAAAACACAACCAGCGAGGAAGGACTGGACTAATCAGAGGTGCATAACCCAAACAGGAGAGTGGGATGGCAGGGAAACGCAACAGCAGTTTGCAAATTCATGAAATCATAAATTCACAAAGGGAATGAACTTGTTTTCTGTGTGCAGGAATAACGGATTTGGGATGGGGTTTGCAAGCCTTCTCAGGCAAAGAAAGGGTTAACATAGGCATTAGCAAGAAAGCAGCTGAGAAGGCACACAGCTGCAGGGGATAAAGCCACTCAGGGAGACGGCTATCAGGGGACCCCTGAAGGAGGGGGCTGAGGAGCTTCTCGGGGCAGAGATAGAGGCTGAAGGAATGGTGGCCTGTGTCCTTTATAAGAGATTCTAGTCTTATCTTTGGCAGGTTACTGGCCTCCTCGTTTTTATTTACTCAGTGTGTTTGATTATGAAAAGGGTGTCTTTCTTTAGGCCTGCAAAAGGCCAGGGTGGGGTGCCAAGGGGTCTGGTTTGGGTTTTTTTTTAATAGTCCAGCAAAACTTTTTACATTTGGACTGAAATGCAAAGCGCCAAATCAACTAAGGTAGGAGGAAAGCAGGATAATTTTTGCCTAAGATAAAATATTAAGGTACTGTTACTAGCAGAGGATTCAAACTGAGGAACTGTAACTTGGGAGCTGAAGATTTTATTCTGTGGAGGGAGAAGGAGAGCAAGAAGCATCTCTACAAAAGGCAAAAATTATGCAACAGGCTCGGGCTCAACAGCTCTAATACTGGGGAGGTGACAAGTGTCTGGATCTTTTTACCAGAGGAAAAAGATCTTAACCTGCCAAATTTGAGGGGGCTTGGAAATCACAGCAAGATCTAAACTGGATATTAAGAAATTCCTTCTGTGGGTAAAGATAGCAAGTACTGCAATTAATTGGCTGAGCGTGTTATGAAGCCTCATGGGCTACAAGGTGTTTGTCAGGGATGATGTCAGGTGTTTGTCACTTGATCCTGTCTCAGGATGGCAGGACTAAGCAAGCTGCTCATGTCCCCTTCTGCCCTACAGTACTATTATGAGAAATATTGTCCCTCCTCTTCTCTTGCCATTTAACTGTGACATTCTATGAAAATAATGTAGCATTTTTGGAAGTTAAAGCTACTCTTTGAATTGAAGTGGTTTCAAACTAGCTCCAAGTTGAATATTTTACCCACTCTGCTGAATGATCCTTTCAACATGATGTGTTCAGGAAATACTTCAGTACTGAAGCTTGTAAATTCAGCAATAGATGTGTTAAAAGATACAACTAATTTAAGTTGCCCACATGCCCTACAGTACCAAGAAGCAGATTTGTGTGCCACGATACTGTTTTACTACCTCAGTTACGCTTTGAGCTTTTAAAAAACGAACTAAACCCAAGAGTCCTTGGCCTCAATAACCCCAATGATGTTCTACACTAGCAGTCCTGCTTTTTCTTTTAAACTCCCAGTGAAATCAGCTGAGATTTGCCCTCACAAGTCAATAGGTCCAAGCTGTTCATATTGTGAGTCTGTGTAATTTTAGAAATGTCAGTTAAATGTAAAGAAAGGGAAACAACTTTCTAGATACTGTATTTTCCCATCAAGATGAGGAACATTTCTGTTTGATGGGTAAAGCCTCTAGAATTTGAAAGCTTTAGGTTCACAGTAATAATCCTCAAGAGATTGATTTGTCAGAAATAAAAGCTGAAAATCAGTTTGATGAGAAATGTCTTTGAGTCTGTAATGCTTTTAGCTGTTTTGTGAGCTGTTCCTCCCCACCACTCTGTAAAAGCTTTGAAGTAGAGCAATTGGAAGTACAACTAGGACCAAGCCATTTTTGCTTGTTTCTGAGTTTGTTACAACAGCACTGGGAGATCTCTTTCCATTCTGACCCACATGAAAGAGGAATGGGCACTGAAACAATCAACTGCATTTTGGAAACTATTTGGTTGCCCAAGAACACACAAATGCCTGCTGGAATTTCAAAAGCCAGTAGGTAAGGGCTCTCACAATGGGCATTAGCTGCCTAGGTTGCCCTGAATATCCCATGGAATAGGTTCCACATGCTTGTGGGCCTTTAAAAGTCTGTCCAAACCCACCCCAAATGAAAGTCACATTCTGAGCAGAAATTTGTATTTAACTACCCTCTGTGGTCAGCTACAGAATAGAACTTAGAAAACATTTCTGGTGGGTTTGATTGGGTCTGTATTTTCCTCAGGGAAGGGTTTTGCTCTGCATTTTGCTTCGCATAATGAGGCGCTGTCCCTGACTGGGACTTTTGTTTGGTTTAGGGAGAGTAAAGCAATACTCTGCTACACTTTCTCAGATAAAGCAAGGCATGCAGGCAACATAAAAGTGCCAGCAGCCTTCGTCGCCAGAAACAGAAATGATCGTATTTAGCAGCGCTGTTCACAGAGAGATTAAACTCAGGCTGGACAGCGAGAAGCTGTGTAGATAATTTGAAATAGATTCCGAGGGTGAATTACTGCCTGGCTGTCCTGCTTACCTCCTCAGTTCTCAGATATGTGTGCCAACCAACATTTTAAGATAACTCTGCCCTGTTTGCTCCTTGAATTGTCTGGCTGTTTAACAGGCTCTTCAGATAAACAGGGGATAATCTCGGGATTTTGCTCAACAAAGATTGCTTTGTGTAAATTTTAAAAATTCTGAATAGGTTGTTGTACAGGCCCTGGTCCTGAGATCCTTTTTAGCTGGGAATACTTTCAAGGGAGTAAGTGGTTGCACAATCATAGTTTCAGTAAGTAAATGATCAATAATACCTTCCAGTATGTATCAAAATACTGTCCAGTATCTGAAGGGGCCTACAAGGAAGCCAGAGAGGGGCTCTCAGTCAGGAACTGTAGCGATAGGACAAGGAGTAAAGGCTACAGATTGAGAGAGGGGAAATTTGGGTTAGATATTAGGAAGAAATTTTTTACTGTGAGGGTGGTGAGACACCGAAACAGGTTGCCTAGGGAGGTTCTGGATGCCCCATCACTGGCAGTGATGAAGGGTCTGAAGCATCTCTGATGAGGAGAGACTGCAGGAGCTGGGCCTGGTTAGTCTGGAGAAGAGCAGAGTGAGAGGGGATCTCATCAATCCATACAGACATCTCCAAACTGGGTGTCAGAGGACGGTGCCAGACTTGTCAGTGGTGCCCAGCAACAGGACAAGGGGTAATGGCCATAAACTAAGACACAGCGAGGTTCACCTCAACGTGAGGATGAACTTCTTACCACGGAGGTGGCAGAGCCCTGGAACAGCTGCCCAGGGAGGGCCTGGAGTCTCCTCTCTGGAGACATTCCAACCCCACCTGGATGTGTTCCTGTGTCACCTGCTCCAGGTGACCCTGCCTGGGCAGGGGAGTTGGGCTGGGCAGTCCCTTCCCAACCCTAAATATTCTGTGATTCTGTGATGGATAATGCCTTGAGCAACCTGGCCTGGTGGGAGGTGGCCCTGCCCATGGCAGGGGGTGGAACTGAATGGTCTTTAAAGTTCCATTCCAACCCCTTAACACTCTGTAATTCCATCATTCTATGACAATGGCATCGTTACCAGTGACAACTTTACAATTTTTAACAGTCATTAAAAAATAAGGGGGGAGGGGGGGAAGGCACGGAACACAGCAGTTCAAGACCAAGGAAAGCAAAAACCGGGCAGATAAAAGTAAAAAAAAAAAAAAAAGTAATCAGCAGGAGTAAATAAACACGATAAGTAGCATAAGCGGCAGCATTTATTGAGGAACAAATAAACACATACAATAAATAATACAAAACGATAATAAACAAACAAGGGTGCCGTGCCGGGCCCGCCTCTTCCGGCCGCTCCGGGCCCGTCTCTATGGTTGTTCCTCCCCCTCGGCCCCGGCAGCGATGGCGGGGCCGGGCCCGGGGGGCACCCCCGGGACCCCCGAGCCCCCGGTGCAGGTGGTACGTGGGGGCCGCGGGCGGGGCAGGGCCGGGGCTCGCCGGGCTCCGGGGCGCGGGAGGGGCCGGGGCTCCCCCCGGCTCGGGGTCCGCTGCAGGTCGGGCACGGGGATGGGAAAGAGGGGGGTGAAATGGTCCTACAGCGATGCCTGCTTTGGTTATTCCCACTGTCAAAATAATTTTGTGTATATATATATATTTACATAACATATAAATATACTAAATATATATAAATTATATCTATTAAACATAAATATATAAATATGTATATATCACGTCTCTATATGTGTCTATATCTCCTCTTTCTATGTCTCTCTATATAAATATATAAAAATATATATACAAATATATATACAAATATGTATAACTGTATACAATATTGAGTATTAAAGGGTATTACGTTTTGTTTTTTTTTTTTAAAGTGCTGAACACAGCATTTTGGATCAAGTGCAGGCTGGGGAGTTGCCAGTAAAAAATGTGGTTAGAGGACAGGTGGGAAAGTATGTTATTGATATATAATATTTCTATATTTACAATCAAATATATGTTTTGTATAGATATATATCTACCTATAATGTATGTGTATATCTATCTATATAGAGATATCTATCTGTATAGATATCTATATATCTGTATATCTATATATCTGTATATCTATCTATATAGAGATAGCTATCTATATAGATATCTATATATAATATATAGATATATCCATATAGAGATATCTATCTATATGTAATATATGAAAAAATCTATATGCATATCTCTATGTCTCTATATATCTATGTCTGTGTATCTATATATAATAAAGGTATATATATAAAGATTAGTTTTGCTGTTAAATTTATTTATACATATCTGTAGGAAGTATATAATAAAGATATATATAAAGATTAGTTTTGCTGTTAGATTTATTAAATTTATACATATCTGTACAAATTATATAATAAAGATATATAAAAATATTAGTTTTGGTATTACATTTATTAAAATTATACATATTTGTCCAAATTATATATATAATATAAACATTTATATATAATTAAAGCATACAGAAACATTTATATGTCTATTACATCTATTAAATTTATACACACACAGCTGATGGGGTTTGGCAACAATTTAAGGTTAGTCTGGCAAATGCCTGAAAAATAATAACATACAAATCAATGGGCAAGTAAAAATAATGAACAATGTCACAGAGTCTCAGATCCTAAAGGCAGCTCAAAGTTTGTGGCCTGAAAATCTCTCTGGGTTATTTTAAGTTAATTTAAAGTATCCCATAGATGAGGTTTGACAAAGCTGGTGTGTTTCTGCCAACAGCCCTGAGTTTGGAAATAGCTTGGAATAATGGCTCATAGGAAAACTCCGTTGAAAAATAGAAGTTACGACTTCTATACATTTTCAGCAGTGTTTAAATGCTGTTTCAAAGTTATTTTCCACATTGGATATGGGTACAGGTAGGAGCCTGCTTGAACTGAAATTGGTGGAGACCGAAAGTTTTCACTTTGGAGTGGTTTATCATCCAGATTCTTGGAGGGTGATAGTGATAAAACCAAGAACATCACAAAACATTCAGCTGCGCAGTTACTGACAGTGGTTTTTTTTTTTTTTATTTAAAACCTCACCTTTCCCCTCTTCAGTTTTGTGATTGATGTATTGGTTCTCAGTGGTCTAGCTGAGGGAGGGGAGGGAGTTTCTGGGTTGAGTGATACATTTGTGGACGAAGGGGGGTGGAAATATCTGTTATCCATTTCACAATGGGTCATTTTTGCCATACAAAATTCGCTTTGCAGTGAAGCCAAGAACTGTTCTTCAGCTCAGTTGATAGCAAAACTACATTGCTAAAAATAGCCAGAATCACTTCAGATCTTACTCTAGAAGTTCAGGGAAACTCAGGCAGTGTCACAGTGCTCAAATCCAGGTTTGATTCATAGCTCTTGTGTTTTAAGAGTCGCACTTGGCTCATAGGCCATGAAACTCCTCCCCTGTTGATGCTGCTGTAAATCAGTCCCAGCTAATGAAATGGTCATTCTGACTCAGTTGCCACTCAAATGATCTTATATCGATAAAAACACATTATTTGTTTGCAATTTATGTCCCAAATACTCAAAATTAATTTGAGACAGCTCTATACATATTTCTGTAGTTCACTGTTACGGTAACAGTCTTCAAATACATGAAAAGAGAACTGGAATAAATCACCTGTGCTGGAATTGGGAATATTGGCATAAGCTGCAGCAAAAGGACACGGGGAAAACTGTATCCCAGGTCTCCCTTATGCCTGCTTTTAGTGATTTCCTTAGCAAGGTTGGTATTTCTCTCTGCAGACAGGGTTTGTCAGCAGCGATAGAAACTGTAGTTGATCTTGGTTTGGGACAGAAGAAGCAGCCACAGTTTCTTGAAGTTACTACCAGCTGCTATTTTTGCCATGAGAATGCAAAGTAAGTGAAATAGCTCATGGTTTTCCCTTTCTAAAGGATCCAAGGAGGTAGAAGTGTTGTGGTACACAGATATAAAGGCTGCCCAGTTCAGCACAAGTGCCAACTGCAACACTTAAGCCAGAGTGCAAATGTAGGAATGGACTAGGGAGAAATGAAAGCTTAGATTTTTGATTTTTCCTTGGCTTGAAATAAAAGCAAACGCAGAAAACCAGTAAGCTGAGCAAGAATGGTGGAACCTGAGGAAACTCCAGTGTACATCAGTACTGCTCTGATGTGTTAATCATATTTCTGAGTGCAGTTATTTGCGTGGATTTGTTGGTTTTTCGGGTGTTACACAGAGGTCTCATCAGCAGTTCAGCTCTGTACCTTAGTTTGGCAGCTCTACATGGTGGGCATAGTTCTGTGGAAGTAGAATTTGCCCTCAGTAATGTGTTGAGGAGCATAGTAATATATTATGAGTTATTATGGTGAGTTCAGAGCACCTGAGTGCCAGCAGGTGTTTACAGGTTGGTTTATATGTGCTGTATATAAGTACTGGGGTTTTCTGCTTTTACTTCAAACCAAACAGGGAGGTCAGACATCATCTTGCTATTTTGCACTGCTGTTCTGACTTAAAACAGGAGTTCATTATGGAAAAAAAGCAAAGAAGTTCCAGTTCTCAAGTCAATGGCAAGCTCATTTGTGATGGCATAGTCAAGTTTTTACTGAGTGAATCAGAAAACAAATTAAAAAATAACTGATTTTTCTGGATGTACAAAAGAGTAGCAAGTTTATATTGTCATTGTCATGGAGGAGGTGGGGAACCCTCTTCTCCTGAATAAGTATGTTAGCTTCTTTAATGTGAATATATAAGGTTGTATTTTAATTGCCATCTTGACACAAAGGATATTAAAATCCTGAATAAATTGAATATTATTTGAGAACCTCAGATTTGTGGCTATTTTGTAGTCTCAAAGAGACTAATCAGGGACAGTTCCAAAATAATCTTTTTTGTCTGTATGTTGTAATTATGGCATAATCAATTTATCCTTTGTTTGTTTGTTTTGGTTTTGTTGTTTTGGTTTTGGGGTTTTTGTTTGTGTGTTTTCTCCTTATTTTATTTATCTATCTCTCCAAAACACAAGTCAAAGGCCTGCTTTGCTTAACGTTTTAGAAAGTTTTCCTTCTGCTTCTTTTAAGTAGCTCTTTCACCTGCTACATCATCCTGCCAAAGATCAGGAGGTTCATTCACTTTAGACAGGTTTACTATTTTATTTGGCAGTGAAATATTGTTAATTATTGTCCCACACATCCTACTCTGTCCTACCTGTGCTCCTCAGTGTCTAAAAATCTGCCTACTAATATATTCATCTGTGTGTATCCACACGATTTACATGTGCTCCCATAACACTAAATCGTGAATAATTCAATTTCAGGATCCCTCCAGTATTTTGTTTCCTGAGGTTCTCGCCCGCTCACAATAGGGACTAATCCTCTCTTTCTTCCAACCATGTGTTTATGGTTACCCCACACAATAAGGAGTTTAAGTTCTGTTTCTAGGGACTTCTTGAAATGTCCCCTGAGACTTTTTTATGAGTCACTTAGGCCCTTAAGTTCCTCATCTATCAGCAATTTTAACAGGTATCTCCCTTTACAAACATAGCCAGTGTGTTACTGGGCTAATTCCTCAGCACTTGGAATTGTGTGAAAGGAATATATTCTTTTTTTTTTTTCAGATCCTGACAGAATTTTGGGGGTTGTTGGATTTTTGGGGGTAATTAGAACAGCGGGGAGTAACTGAACAGAGAAACCCCTCGTCTCTGATTTCTGACCAACTTTAAAATATCTCAGATAGGTTTTGCTGTTTGGTGTGCACGTCTGAAACCAAGAGGAAAACCTGCAGTTGGGATGGCAGAGTGTGGGACTACATCTACAGCAGCTTCTAATGTGCTAAAGAGCACTTGTAGATTGAATAATTTCTAAAAACTTGGCTAGAGCCTGAAGGTCCAGGCTGCATATTTGAGCATCTCCAACTAGGTAGTATGTTTAGAGAGAAATTAAAGAGTAAGATGTATTAATGGAAGGCAGAAGTAAAGAGTGTCTTAAGAAATGCAGGAATACCATGAATAGGTTTGGGTAGTGTTACTGATGGCTACTTTTAGTGGGTTTGCTTCAGTGGTCTCTCCTGTTTCTTGGGACTTCTACCAAAACCCATCCTGTAGAACTCAAAGTAATTTTTTCACAAAAGCTTTGATGGAGCAAAAAGCAAATCATATATTTATCACGAAAATAAAGGTTCTTTGCCTGCATATTTTTCAGATGCGTTTTTTGGTGAAAGTTAGTTTCAGAAGGATCTGGCACTTCCCCTTTTTAATAAATGTTCTTGTACTGTAAGTGAACAAAAATAGTGCTTACTGACATGCACGTGGGTTTTTGTTTGGTTTTTTGTAGTCTGTCATTGTGCCTGTTCACAACAGTGAGTGCTGGTTAGATGAATGCCTAAAGTCAGTTTGGGAACAAGATTTTGAAGGAGCCATGGAGCTGTCAATTTTTAATGATGCCAGTAAGGTACGTCTCAGCCCTTCCTTAAAATAGTGTCCTAGTAAATACTGTCTCTGACAGGAATTTTTGGTTTAGTTCACCATGCAAACTAAAATGGCTGCATCTGTGTCATTATCTTTTCTAGGATGGTTCAGCTGAAATAATCGAAAAATGGAAGATCAAGTTGGAAGAAGTTGGAATTCCAGTAGTCATTGGGAGTAATGATTCATCTGAACCTCGAGGTGGTATGTACCTTAATAGAGATTTTGTGAGAATTGGATTTTTATTGCAGGCACCTCCTGGGTTTTAGTTTGAAAAGTGTCTTCGTAGCCATTTGCATTGCAATGGAAAAAAGCCACATTGTTTTCCAGAGCTCCCCCTTCAAAAACTCATTCCAATTTAGAATTTGGCCCTGTTGGTTTGGGATGTGTAGAATTTGTTTATATGTCCAGGAAAGAAGAACTTGGCTTAGAAAGAAGAACTTGTACCCGACTCTGCAAAAGAATTTTGTTTAATTGTGGAGTACACAATGTTGTTAATGCTTACAGTTTTACTGTGGCTTTCTGATATCTGATTTATCTTCAGGAGGTGGGTTTTAAGAAAAAAGAAATGTAAGTTTTTGTAAGATTTAAAAAGCGAGTGCGTTTCTTTCAGCCTTGTAAAATAGGCCCTGAAATAGAAAAAAAAAATACATTTTTGATCCCTTTGATGATTGAATATAAACAGAGGTTTCAGAAAAGTTTTGATGTGAGCTAAAAGCTCTCAGTAAACTCAGAGGGCTAACCCAGTGTGTTTACTGAGCTGCCAAATACGTGTATGGTGTGATTCCCTGTTGATTTACGTGCTCATGTGAATTACCCACTGCAGGAGATTACAAACAAATCTCTCCAAGAGATTTTCTTTTGCTTAATTGGGTTGGTTTATGTTTAGGGTTTTTTAGCACAAAAGCTTCCTAAAATGTGAAATAGAAATGCAAGTCCACTGCTCTTCGAAGAAGCTGCTGTTGAGTGACTTTGAAGTTGGAAGAGGAGAACAGCAGGACAAAGCAGGAACAGGGTGCTCACATTTTGTAGGGAACCTGTGTAATTAATATTTCTGGCATTCTGGACTTTGTTGCAATGAGTAGACAAGTAGGAATTGTTATAAAACTGGTCCAAATTTATGTCTTTCAACTTATCTCACTTAAAAATCATGCTTTTGAAACACTGTGATACCAAAAGCTGGACAGTTTCTGCTTTTTAATTAAATGCCCTGTTTGTAAGTGGAGAGAAACCCAGGTTTATGAGAGTCTCTTCAAAATGATCTCTCATTCAAAAGCCCAGTTCTGTTTCAGAAGGTTTAATTTCCATCCCCAGTTGAAACGTGCAAATAAATTTGGAGTCTGGGCCCTGAATTAATCTACAACCTGGTACAGGCCCCTGGCTTTATTTACTGTCATTTATCTGACTGTAGACTTTACAGCTGGTTTTAAGGAGTTGTCAGACCCAGCAATACTGAAGTAACACAGCATAACTGTTGCTGTAAATATTTTTAGTATTTTAGTATCTCTAGCATGAACTGGTGTTGTTTTGACAGTGCAGCTTGCAATATTAGCATTATTGGGCTGGTGATGAGAAAACACAGACAGGGTTTGTAGAGGGAATTTTTCTCTGTTGGGCCACTAATACAGCTGGAATTGAGCAATGTCAAGAATTACTTTTGTTCCTGGAAATTTGTCTTCTTTTTTTTCCGCCCTCCACTGGGGGTGATCAGTCTCCTTTCAAATCTCACTTCTCTTAGTAGTTGATGATCTAGCAGCTAAGAAGGTTGCAACTTCTCAAGCCAAAGAATAACCCCAGAGGTTGTTAATTATGATACTTTGTTGGTTAGTAATGTTTTTGTTAATACTATCGTGTTGTGTAACATCTTTTCCATTTTTATAAATATTTTCTATGTCTAAAGTCTTGTTGCTAATAGAGTGGTGTATCAGTTGTGTATAAACGAGTTTTTAGTTTGCCAGAACACACAGGCATGGTGCTCTGATTATAACTTATCTTAGAATTCTGACTTCAGTTCACCTTTGCACTTGAGGAAACTGAACCTAAAAATGAGTTCCAGTTGTGAATTACAAGTACATTGTGCCATTAGGGATATGTCAGGTTATATTTTGGCCTAACATGCATTTCTCAGCGTTGCTGTAGCTGCAACCTGAGCAGATCTTTAATTAACTGGGGATGGGGGATGCAGCTGTGAGTATTGTTTTAAATAATAGTACGAAATGCATAGTCCTGCTAAAAAACAAAGCTCATTCATGTGGAAGTCACTCTCAGGCCACCATTAAAACAAAGACATCTTTCCTTCACAGTTGTTACATTTTAGGAGCAGGTTACTTGAAATCCATAGTATTTGTTTGCTTTCAGTGATTTACTTTTATTATGTTAAGGACTAGGTACAACTGTAAGGAGTCTTGCCTTCAAAAGAAGATGCCTTGGTACAGAAACAATGTACTAGTCAGGCTTCACATCTTCAACTATTTACACAAGATTAGGATTTATTTCTGATTCTTTTCTAAACATGTAAAAGAAAGGGGGGGACCTAGAAAAAAAGAAAGGGTCACTTGCCTAAAAAAAGGAAACCTTTTTCTTTCCAAGAGTGAGGAATGTTAATATCTCACTGAGGCTTAAGTTTTTACGGCTGTAACCATGGTAACAGGCTCTTTTCACCAAGTAAGCAGGCCTTACAAAACTCAGAGACCTGGCACAAACATTTCATTTTGTTCAGTAGAGTAATATTAAAGACATTTTTTTACTCATGCCAAACGCAGAATTTGTTGTGGTGAAGCAATTTATAATACCTAGTTTCTTCTATGGGGATTTATATCTCCCTTATTAATAATTTAAGAAATATGTGTATTTTCTTCTCTCCTCTCTAAAAAATAGCTGGTATATGAAAAACTTCAGGATGGTTCTGTCTTAATCCTAGAAAGAAATATTTTCCAACTCTCTCTCATAACAAATACTAGTTATGTCATGATTTTATTTAAAGTGGTTTATTTGAAAATGAGATCTGAAATATTTCAGAAAGTTAACAGAGTAAGATAATTATCAAGTAAAATAATTGTCAACTTGTAGTCGCCTTTGAGTCTCTTTAACTTTTTTCCTATATTTTTGGTTCCTTGTACTTCATTACTGTCAACTGAAGGTGGTTGAAATATTGGGGTACGGAAATGAAATTAATTGAAATGTAACTACAGGCTGTTTTACACCTGGTAATTGCTGTGAACTGTGAATTGTATGATAGTACTGATTTGTTTGACGTTGGGCAAATTTAATTCTGTCCTGTTCTTTTACCTCTTGCTTTAGTAGGAGCCTCTTCAGTATTGGGGTTTTGCTGGCTTGGCATGTCCAGACCTGCTGAGTGGCAATCAGTTGTTTCCCACTAAAACTGCTCATGCCAGGATTCAGCTCTGCTGTTGAGGGCAGCTCCTATCCTTGCCAGCTGCTTTCTCACTGCCAAGGGGAAGGAGACTGAGAGTCACTGTGTATGTGAGATTAGATATTCATATGTGTATAAAAGGGAGTATGGAAATAAACTGTAAGATAACAAGCCCAAGAAATCCACGGTGAAGAGACGTTAAGGTGAGGATTAAAGTACACAAGAGTAACAGAGTTATAAGGAAGAGCCTTTATTAGTAGTGTGCTGGTGGTGGTTGACATAATGTTCCTTGGAGGCAGCAAGAAATGCAGTCATAAGTCTTTTTCTGTACTTGGACAACTCAGCAAAATAGCCAAGGAGCACGTGCATTACAGCTCAGGGAACCTTTGAGCCCAGTTAAGTTTGTTCCCTGAGCAGACTTAAAACTTTATCACACAAAAAGAGTAGAGAATTAGAGAAGTCTGCATTTTTCGAATGCAAAATCTGAAACGTTGGGGATAATGTTAGTCAAAATTATTCTGCTCTGCTTCACGGTGAGATTTTTGGGCTTTGCATTTCCACTTTTCCCATTAGAGAATAAAATTCCCATCTTGTATTGTGTATCTTCACATCATTTGGTTTGCAAGTCAGGGCCCTCTTTTGCTGGATATGTATTACACATTATGTCTTTATGGAGGGCCAGCAAAAGTATTCTAGTTCTGCTTGATGGTAGAATAATCACTCAGAGGAGACTGAAGTACTCATCTTATTTAAATATTTACATATTACCTTGGTTTAAATATGGAAAAATCGTGGACTTTATGTGATACTGATTCTTGTATTTTCTTTCATCTGTTCCTGACAGTAGTAAGATTTAAAAAATTCAATGGTAAAAAGCTACCCCATAATTTTATCTTTGTTTTCTCAACAGTTGGATTTGCTAAAAATCAAGCAGTAATTCAGAGCTCAGGAAGCTATCTCTGCTTTCTGGATTCAGTAAGTTAACACATTTTGCCTAACTCGGTTTTGTCGGTATAATTTTATCGGGTTTAATGTAGTTGTTAATTGTTTGATTTGCCTTAAAGGCAAGCTGTTTAAAGGTGTTTGGGTGTTAAATGTGCTGGTTACTATTTATAGCTCTAAAGTTGTCTTCCAACCCATAGAAAGCCTCACACCATTCTTTGATTGTATCAGATTCCACAAGGTGTTGTGAGCAGGGCTGGGCCAGGTTGGTATTTAGGTGTTTTCAGGATTTTTCTTTCCCACATTCTACAGAAAATTGTATTGATGAGAAACTGAGAGCTAATCTGTGGCTTTGTGATGCAAAACAGGAGAGGTCTCACCTTCCATCTTGAATTTTTCCCCCTGTCCTTTGTGGGATACCTTCTGTGGAGCCATTCAGCTCCATAACCCAGAGATAAATATCTGACTTGATGCAGATGAATATGCAGGGAAGGGTTTCAGAGGCTGCAGAGCTGAGCTGGGGAGAGGGGCTGTGTGTCTGGGATCAGGCAGGAGGAGCAGGACCTTTAGGGCTCACTGATCTCGTGTAATTTCACCTGGAGATGGATTTTCTCCTCTGAATTTGGAGCTGAACCGGGGGCTGTGTGGTACAGGATGAACTGGCTGCTGACAGGATAGCTTTTCAGGTACAGCCCAACTTAATGTTGTGATTGTTTGTGCTCTTTAGAAAGTGTCATGAGAGCAGAGATTGAACTCTGCAGCCTTACTCAGGTTTAAATTAGGATAATCTTTCAGTTTGCAAACTCCATTTGCTGTATCAACTAGATAGAAGGATTTTTTTTTTGTTCATGTGTTAAAATTCTGTTGCAAGACATGGTGCTATATTTCTGCTGACCCAAGGAAATGCAGCTGAAATATCTTGTACCATTTCAAAACGTAAGTTTTGCAGGTGGCTTTCTTGACCTTTATTCTTGCTTTTGTTAAGTTATTACTCTGCTCAGTGTGCCTTGTAAAATGTGTTTATTTGAATTTGTCCTCGTTTAATAGTTTGTTGGTTTGAGGGGGGTTGTTTGTTCGTTTTACAGAGTGTATTTCATGTAAATTTTTGTATATAAGTTTATGGAAGGTGAAGCTTTGAAATGCAGTGTCTGATACACAGGGGTATATGTGGGTATCACAGAAGTAAAATTTTGAACATCCATTGGAAACACAGAACTCACAATCACAAGTTACTGGGGTTTGAAAAAGTCATTTTCACAGACATCCAAAGATAAGTATTTCCTCTCCAGCACTGAGCATGAGTGTCCATTTCATAAACAAAGCATTCTGAGGAAAGAGGAACACAAAAGCCACTGATCTGATTTGGGTCACCTGACTGGGCAGGTCATCAAAGAGTGGAGGGACCTCATAAATTATGCCAGGAAGTGATTGAAGCGATGCCAGTTGTGCTGAGGTGGATGAACTCAGGATCAGGTTGTTTTTGCTTTCCTTGAGCAGACACGAACCCAAGTGCCATTTAGTTTATATGAATGATTTAAATCTCCTGTGTTTGGAGTGAGTAAGGCTGTTTACATACCTAAAATGAAAAAATTTTCTGATTTCCAAAGCTCAGGTATTCCAGGCTTGGACAGATCCCACATGGCAGGGGGCATTCCAGGCAGTCTGTATGAGTTACATATGTACTAATGTTGACTGAAATTAATTGAGTCCACATGTACATGAATGAGAAATTAATCTACCATTGCCCCACGGAGCTTCATATCTTCTATCTCAAAACAATTTACTGAGGCAAATTATAGGCTAGTCTGTCTTTTCAATCTAGATAGGTCTGATTGTTTGTAAATCAGTAGCAGCAAGCTAGATAATTAATTTCTCTAAATGAAATAATTAATATTTAACAGTGATATCTTCAGAATTCTACATTTGTTATTTACCATGTGATGTACATCTTCATGCTGCTGTGTTTCTATTTGCTGGCTAACTATGCAGGAAAACAAAGCATCAGGGAAACAAATTACAACTACTAAGGAATATAACAGGTGATGATTTTGTATTTCTGTAATATTATCATTAGCGTAAGTTTATATTTAATATCATTACAATCTACTTGCAGTAAGTTGAGAATTTTTTGACTTGCAGTGTGGATAAGCTTGGGAGGAGTTACAAATATTTTCTGTTCTATGCACTTTTATTTCTGCTTCAAAACAGAGGCATTCTGAACTTGATACAAAAGAAATATCAACATTAATGATTTGCATTAATTAAATGCATTTTCTATTGTCTCTCCCTGTGACTGCCATTTTTTTTTGTGTGCTGAAAACAGATCGGAGGAAATCAAATGACTGTGGAAACTGCTCCAAGTCTAAAAATTGCTCAATGTTTTGGCTGTAGCTGGTAAATGTTGTGTGATAAATGCTGAAGCACAGATGTTGCCAGCTGTTTAACAACTCCACTTCCACACACCACCTACCTTCTTCACTGCAGTCACCAATCCAGTGTCCAGCTCTCTAGGAAGGAATGTTGAGATCAGCCTTTTGGAATGTGCTGCAGCAGTGCCAGGGAATTGACCTTCAGGGGTGCAGCCACAACTGCAGGTTTGCTGTAGGTGGACTTGGAGAGAAATGGGGCTGGGAATGGGGACTTTTGCATAAAGGTGGAGAAATAACATCGTGGCTCTTCGTGCATTCCTTTGCCTTCTCGGAGTAAGTGGATGTAGGAACATATGTGGGAGCATCTTTGGAAGTGCTGGCTCCAGAGAGACTGTTTTGCTTGCCATCCCAGCTGGAGTCAAGCTGCTTGTGTTATGTCTCTCAACACAGATTTGTGAGGACAACAAACTGGGAAGAAATGTGGGGGGAAAAAAAAAAAAAAAAGGTTGCAGAGCTCAGAACTGTCAGAATTTGATCAGCCCATTCTAGTATGAAGTGGCAGCTGTTTGACTAACAGCTATTGTGCAGATTTTTCGCAGTGGTTGTTCTTACAGATTTCACCTCTAAGCTACTGAGGCCTTTTTTTTTCCCCCACACTGGGAAAACAAGTAGAAAAATTGAAGATACTTCACAAATTTTTCATATTTAACATTTATAGTACCGGGAAATGAGAGCTAATTATGCAAAATATTTCCATGTTAGCTTTACTCTCCTTCAAATTGTTTGTAGTTGTGACTTTATCTACCAATTTCATTGTACTGTAGCTGTAGTTTGTCAGTTCTCTGGGGTGGTGCCATCTTTGTTAGAAGCATTTCCCCAGTTGCAGCACAGCAGAGCTCTTAGACTGAAAATCCTGTTTCCTGCTTTGAACCGCTGTTTTCATTGACATTCACTTAAACATGCCTATACTTGTATAAAACTGTACTTCTTTAAAAAGGAGCATGCTTTCATTTCATCTTAATCATCTGTGTCTTTTCCAGTTCTTTCAGGTTTAATCAGTGTGCGTTGTTAGAGATTGTTAAAGGAGAAATATAAAAATGTGTCCTTTTTTGACCTGCAGTATTTCAAAGCCAGTCATATTCACTCGAGTCCTTGACACGCTTGTTTTAATCTTTTGAAAGAGTAAAATTATTCCAGAGATTCTCAGGCAGTTCAAAGATGTGACTCTAAACCATGTTGCCACTAAGAGCAGGGACACAGTTGAGTTTTATTCACCAAAAGTGAATCCAGGACCACTGGGTTTGACATTCCCATGTTTAAGTGGCAGCTGCTGACCTGGTGCCTTTCTGGTTGTGAGATTTGCTTGTGTGATTTAAGTTGGGAATGGTAGATTTTAATTGCTGTGAAATTGCTTGTGTTCCTTGAGTTTCAAGTTCAAACCCACTTCCTTGGGGGGGTGTTGATAAAGGTTTTGGAGGAAGGAGGCTGGACCTCAGCTAAATGTTTCAGCCTTCAAAATACCATTCAGTTATAAACAGAGCTGTGTGGTTTTACTGTCTCCATAACCTGCTGGGTTTGAAAACATGAATTTCTTGTTAGTTGCCATTATATATATATATATTACAGACACAAATAAACTTTTAAAATATTCTCCTTTTCTTTCAAATTAACACCTGTATAGCTTAGGAAATGAAGCAGCGATCAGACTTCATGTGTTTGGTGTCTGTTGTTGTTTAACGTGCCATTCCTAGAGAATTTCATCCTCTGATTTAGAGACTGAAATAAAGCTGTTACTCAAATAGCAGGTAGGTGGATGTAGTGATGAACTCCATTACTAGAGGACCCTCTCTGTCCAGAAGAGTTGTCCATGTTTCTGAATCACTAGTGAGCCCCAAAAATTCAGACTAGAAGTGCTCGAGGGCATCATTTGTTGCCGTGCTCAAGAACAGAAAGGTGTTCACTGCAGTCAGCTTCTTAAACTTTGAAGTGTTTTCTTTCTTGTCCCCTTCTTTCTCAATGGAATTCAGGAGTAGAAACACAAAAGTAGTATTTTTTCCCCTATGATCTTGCAAGTACTGACAGGTCATTAGTCTCAGGTGACTCGTGGGTGCCATTAGAGTGCCCGGTTCTGATGAGTTTGATGGTGTGAGGCTGTTTTAAAAAGCTGCCCCCGGAGAACTGCCTGGGATCAGGGTATTTGCTTTGGCAGAGCTGTTGACAGACCAAGCTTTGGAGGTCCCAGACCTTTCATTTTCCTGGTTCAAGGAGTTGAACTGAACAATAGCAAAGAAAGATTTTCACTGTAGTCTGAGCAGGTGCAGCACAAATGAATGACCATTTGATGGATTGAAAGACTTTGGAGATGCCATATTGTTGCTCAGTGAGTGAAACATTCCTCCTGGTGCTTCTACTGCTTGTGTTTTACATCTAATAACTTCAGTAGGAAGAAAGTGCTGTTATTATGGGGGTGGAGGGTATCAGCTCTCAATTTTATTCTTTTTTTTTTTTTTTTTTTTTTTGAGCAGCCAAACAGGAAGGGAATTTGGAAAAGCCTGTGATGCTGAGTCTGTAATGTGAGCCTAAGCAAGCACTACAGTACTGAGCTACAATTATTGTCTTATTTTTTGTGAATTCGTCCTTGCTTGCAAAAAGCGTATTTTACGTTGAGCTGTATATTTTGTTTTACTTTCTGAAGTTCAGAAAACCCCACTTTTAAGGGAAAATCATGAAGTTCTCACTGTGGAGCTCAGTGTGGTGCAGGCAGCCTGGTTGAAGAGGCCAGTGAATGCTTGTCATTTGAATTTACTCAAATTGATTTAAGAAACCCATCCTGAAACAGCAGCAGCTTTGAGCAGTATCCTTCAATGTGTGGAACCCGAGAGGAGCAGGGCAGGTCTGCAGAGGGAGGAGTGGGATGGGACAGGGCTGGGAGGGGCTGGGAGTTGCTGAGGAATCACAGCTCTGGCTGCTCCAGAAATCCCTGCTGCCTTCTCCCATGAAATAAACTCCTTTTCATTCCCCATCTTCCAGCAAATTGTTCTCCTGCTCAGAACGGTCGCTGCAGAAGAAGCAGCATATTTGTAATCAACAAAATTCCTATAAATTCTGGGTTATTTTGAGGGCCTGGAGAAGTTTCTATTTGTTGCTTTGTTTCCTGCTGTGTACCTGTTTGGCCTTGTTTACATTACATGGATGTTCATATTTAGGTGACAGCAAACCCAGCAATTAATTACCTGAAACTTTTCTAAATTTTTCTGCTAAATTTGGTGAGTGGGGGTCACATGAAAATAGATTTCTTTACAGATTCTTTCTTACTCAGCTACAGTATTGCAAGTATATGATTAGGGAAGTCATGCATTTATCTAGCATTTATTTTAAAACTGTTATTTCCATTCTTTCAGCAGGGAAAATCTCTCTTCGTCCTCTCTGCTGTATATCTGTTAGGGGACAACCATTAGAAACTGCCATGTAAACAGAGAAAATTGATTTTCAGTAGAAACTTCTGTTAAACTTCTGTTTTTTAAAATGATATATTCATTGTAATTCACTGCTGGCATTGTTATCTTCCCTACTCTCACCTAGGAGACAGAAACAAACTGAATATACTTCCCTTTTTTGGTTACATTCAGATAGGCCCTTTTTTTTCTGTCTGACATGACAGGAGGGAAAAATAATTTTGAAAGTGTTTGTCTAATTACTGAGGTTTTGTTCTCAGTTTTAAGCCAAAATCAGATGACCAGACTCTTAACTGTAGAAACCAGAGTCTGGCAACGTGTTTTCTGAATTCAATAGCACAAATTCAACAAAATTGACAGCTGGATAAAATACTTTAATTTCTTTATTAAAAAATACTTTAATTTCTTCATTATCCAGTATTATAGCTGCTAAAATTCCATAAACTCTTATCACTACAGTGCATGGTTGGGCCTCTCACTCCTACCAGTGGCCTCTGAAGTTGAAAAAAAATTTGAAGTGTTCTTATTTTGGTTTTATTCATTAGAATTTAATTTGGGTTTTTTTAAATATATCCACGTTACTTAAGATTATTTCATTAACAGAATAAATATATTCTGTTTTCCACTTTGGCCCAGTCATCAATAGTAAAGAATCTGGTGAAGTTGGGTTTTGCAGCTGCCTTTCTTTCGTAGCTGCCCAGCCTGAGTCCAAGAATGGCTGATGGGTCTCAGCTTTGTCTGGGATGTGATTTATATTTTGTGCTGTTCTTCCTCATTGCCTAATTCCTGTATTATTTTATTTGAGATGATGTCTTAAACTATTGTATTCTTTTTTCCCCCCCTTCTTTCTTTCTTTCTCCTTTCATGAAGATGGAAGAATCACAGAACAGTACATCAGTGCAGCACATGTGTAAAGCTATTCATATTAAAAAAAAAAAAAGACAAAATTATAAAAAACCCAAAGGTCAATCAGGATAAGAGTTCTTAGAGTTTTCCAGCATTAGAGAACAAAGCTGTATTAATAAAAAGAGGCATTTTGAAGTTTTTGTGGTTCTAGTGCCCCCTCTTTAGCTGCAGTTTGCAGAACACTGATGCTCTCTGATAGCCTGAGACCCAGATCTGTAGATGTGTGTTTTGCCAACAGCATCAAACTGACACAGAGTTTTGTTAAGGGAATGGGGCCATTCCTGTCAAATTGTCCTCTTCTGAAAACATGACATTGATCTGTTTGGTGAATAGGATATTTCAATTTAGTTTGAATACCTTCCACACTGATTTAACTTTTTTTAATCAAGATTATTTTTCATCTTTGTGTATGAGTTCTGTTAAATTTCTCTCTGTTGTGAGGGATCACAAACAGTGGAATCTTTTAGCACATATTTTATATCTTGTAAGAGATTATAATAACAGTGTTATAAGCATTGAAATTCCATACTTTTTGGTAGATTTCTTTTTCATTCTCTCTTTTTTTCACATTTAACAAGAAGACATCTAAGAATCTTTAGTTACTTGTAAAGGAGTGAACAAGGCTCAGTTAAAATTTATCTCCTTTTGCTGATATGAAAACCAGGTTTTAATTAACAAAACTCAGCTCAGTATTTGGCAGTAGGATTATGGTTCTTCTGGGAAATAGGGTAAAGGTTTTATTGGAACATTTGCTTGATAAGTACAGGAATTCTGGTGCCTTATTGATAAAGTGGTAAATAATGGTGGTGTAGTTTTGAAGTAAGTAATGTACAGAGGTTGAGAAATCAGAAGGGTTTTTTTACTCTGTTGGCTTTCAAAATCAGTAGCAGCTGTCATGCTTATTCATAAATATACCCTAAACACAAAATACAGAGAAATGCTTTTGACAATGTGTTCCTTCCATCTTTTATAAACTTGGATGAGATAAGGGTCAGTTTTATTATTCATTTGTTTTATCTTTAACCTTGAATTGTATTAAATAGTTGGATCTACTTCTAAAACCTTTTTCATCATGAGTTGTTTTGATAAAACTGTAGTGGCACCTTTATAGCAAGGTCATTCAACCCTTGAAGCTTGAGATATTTAAGCACCAATATATGTTTTTCTTGCTGTTGATTTGATGGAAAGTTTTAATGTGAAAGTTGATGCAAATTCCATATTGGGGCTTTTGGCTTTAGTAGGAACTTCCTTAGAGTGACGAACTGCTAAAAGAGTGGCTGTAGAATAGAATAGGAATTCAGGGCTCCTTTGAATTATGTTTGCCTGATAAGGTTATTTGGAAATATTCTGAGAAGAAATAGGCTGTGTTAGCTTTTAACCAGCATCTAAGAAAGCCTGATCCTTTAAAAGGGAGGAAATATGGCACCAAAATGGGAAACAATGTAGTTACAAACCTTAGGAGGCTAAATTTAGGGAAGAGAATCTGTGCTAAAGTTTTTATAGACTGTAAAATCATGGTCTAGAAAGGATTTAATTCTGAACGGGAAATAATATGATTCTGAAAAGAATCTCTCCTAGCTGTCCAGGGAAGGATTGCAAGGTTACTAACTCTTCAAAAAGCAACCTGTATTTGTGTATGTAAGTAAAATAGATCCTTTTGCTACAAGTGGAAGAAGTACTAACACGAAATTGAAATTTAGGTGGTGTGTTTTAAAGCTAGTGCCAATGCTGATGCATTTTAAAAGTGTAGGTACTTTCCTTTTTTCCTTTCTCTCTAGAATTTTATCATTTCACAAGTGCTCGTTTCTGTGCTCATGATATATGACATATTTCTAGATCTAGACACCGAAGGCTTTTCATTGTCAATGAAACAAGGTACAGTCAGGCCAAAGAGAACATTTCCTCATAGTGCTGAGGTGGCTCAAATCAAGGTTTTAATCAAGGTTAGTTCCTTGTGCTGACACTGCCTGTGCTGCTCTGGGAGTTGTGCAAGAGCTGGTGAGTTTTTGAGAAATAAATGTGTGGGTGCTGTCGATGTGTGTTGAGATCCCAGCGCTGTTGTCACGTCGTAGTTTTGATCACTTCCAGCTTGAGCAGCACTGAGTTTAATCCATGAAAAGTGTGAAGCCTCTTAATATCTGTTCCATTTGCATTTCTGACTGCAAGCCAGTAAAATGATGTTAATGTAGCAGCATATTCTAATGTGTGTCAGTACTGTACTGTGACCCTTTTTATGTTCAGTAACAGTGTGCTATTTATTCCAGGATGATGTGATGATGCCACAGCGGGTTAGGCTGCAGCACCAAGTTGCCATTCAACACCCAAACAGTGTGAGTACTTTTTTCTTGTGTGTATTTGTGGGTTTTTCTTTTACAGAGTTCCGGATACATCTTTAAAAGGATATGAAAATTTCACAGTAGGGCTGGTGGAAGCAAAGCAATAACTAGTGTATTCTTTTCCTTTATTTTTAATCCTTGCACTGAATAGGAGCTTTGATTGAACTTCTTTTCTTGCTTTTATTTTCTCCATTCAAAAAAACAGATCTCATTATAACATTGATACTCTTTTGCAAAGGAGTATACAGGTTTGGCTAATGTCTGTAATCTAAAGTAGAATGCCCTTTTTATGTAGCTTAAGTCATGTGAAAAGCTGCAAAGGATTGGCTGCAGCTATGGTTTATCTGGTTTTAATATTTAAGAGCCTATAAACCATGGGGAATGTATGGGTTGTTATTACTGAAAAATTGGCCTAAAGTTCAGCTGATGTTTCTCCCTATATCTGCCTGCAAAAGAAAACACTATTAGAATGCCATTCTTTATTCCTGTGAAATAAACTCTCTGAAACATTGGGAGGTAGTTCTTCTCTGATCTATTTGCTTTTAAATGATTTTCTATGATTAGAGTCAGTATTCGTTAGAGAGAGTTTGTGTATATGTTCTACTTACCTGAATATATATATATATATAAATAATTTGTTATGGCTCTAACTTTATTTGTCCATGTCATTGACATAGATATTCCTTCATAAACTTGAAAACTGAGTTTGTATTCCTATCAGCCATTTTCAGCAAAATCAGCCTTATTTTTTTCACATCTCTGACATTTCCTCTTGTGAAAGTTATTTCAATATGCCAGAGGTGTCTGGAAAGGGAAGATCCATTGACTTGATCTGTCAAGTAGGTATTTCCTGCAGGTCTCTGAACAAAACAGACAGTTTTAGGATTATCACTGTCTGGGAATTAAACACCTTTTGAACTTTTCCTCCAAAACACTCTGGCTTCAAAGTAGAGCTGATTGTAGTCGTTTCAGCTGAGGAATGTCTGCTGAACAACCTGCTGCTTAGTGGTGGGATGTGAACCTGCTCCTCACACCACCTGTAGCAGGCTCTTCTGAAATCTGATAATCCTTTACAATGTAACGTATTAAATTATAGTTTTGGTACTGCCTGAGTAGCAGTTAACCTGATTCACACTGTGAACATAATACAGTGATAAATCCAAAGTTGTTTTTTGTTCTGATATCAATCGGTTAATCTAATTCTGCAGTCAAATGCCAAAAAACCGGAGAGGCAAGTTGATCCAGTAAGCTTGTTTTATGGAAATTAGTCTCAAGAGCTATCCTATTTCTTGCTTATGTGGCATCTAATAGCTGTATATGAAGACTTTTTAAAATTAGACCATATTCAACTAAGCAGTTTGTAGTCTGTATAGAACACACTTCAATTGTTTTGTTTATGATCTGTTATTGTTTAGTGCCCAACAACATTCAGTGTGAACAATCAAACAAGTAATCAAATACACAGCACTGGCAGGGCTGTCATGGGCAAAATTAACTCCACCTCTGCCAGACCCAGGACATTTTCCTCGCTTCAGGTATGGAAATGTTTGTAATGCCTATATGAGGTATAACCTCCTGGGCTAACATTGTATTTTGCAGAACTCTGGTTCAAAGACCTGAAGGAGAAAGGGAAACATATCCAGCTCTTTCTAACTGTGAGAAAAGTTGACTTTCTGGTCACAAATCTACTGACCAATGTCAGGGTGGACTGCTGTTCTTAAAAGCATGATCTCTCTGCTGCCCTCAGAATAATTGTGCCATTCAGTTTTCTGGCCTTGGAAGATGGTTGGGCGTGTTTGAATGTTTTGTTCTGTATTTGAAGTTGTGGCTGCAGCTTCAGTCAGTCTGATAAGGCAGAGTAGGTGGAGGGGCAAAAAAAGAGCAAAAATAAAAGCAAAAAAAAAAAAAGCAGAAGCAGTGAGCTTTTTTGGTTTGTTCCTGAAATTCTAATTTGCAGACTTGGACTTTCCACTGTTTTGCAACTTTTTCTGACCTGGATTTTTGACTTTATGTAATCTCAGTGTATTTTCGGAAATTTTATTCCTAATCTTGACCCTGTTCATTGTTACTGGGAGCCAGATTTGAAGACTGGGCTCTAGTATTAGAGGCTTCAGCCTACTGTTGTTACCACTTTAGATTTACAGGTAGGAAAAGTCTCCCAGCTTCCTCCACCAGGAGAAATCTCCCAGATCCAAACTAATCCCCGAGGTTCTTCCTCTTTCCTGTTACTCTTAGATGCAAATTGCCTTACCCTGACTTGAAGCCTGGTTACTAAACAGCAGAACCAAAGATATCAGATGCCTCTGGGATCCTCCCCAACAAGTTGTTCTTCAAGGCAAGGTGTGTCTCCACCTCTGAAAAAGCAAGAAGCTTGTCCCCTGGTTCAGGTGCTGGAACGTGACTGGGGCAACCCTGCAGCAGCCTGAACCTTTGTGTCTCATTTCCTGTGTCTCAGACTACATAACTGTGCTTTAAAGAGCAAGGTAATTTCTATTCTCTTCAGCTGCTCTTATCTAGAAGACTTTAAAAAAAAAAAAAAAAAATCTTGTAGGGTGGAACTGTTTTGTCCTTGGTAAGTTTAGAGTGGGGGATTTGGGATCTCAAAAGACAAATGACTAATACACTGTGCTTTTTATTAAAAGCAGCTCTCCAGGACTGCTCTCATCCTGTCCTCTGGTGATTATTTCACATCGTCTCCAAGTCCTGTTGACAGGGATTCTAGAAATAGAAACTCTCAGAAGACACAAGTTTTTGAGACTTTGAGTATTAACACTACAAATTCTTAATTTCTGCTTAAGAAATATCTAACTTAACGTGAATCCCTGCTTTTAGCAGTTGGAAATCTTAGTGACATCATCCTGTCTATTGATAATGTCGTAACTACCAACCTTTGGTGGTTTCAGACACCGTATTGTCTGCTGGGTGTGGTGCAACTTTATTCTTTCTCTCAGCACCCTTTATTTGAGTATATGTTCCCCCACAATATGGCTTTGCACATGAGCAGCATGTGGCTTCAAGTTTTTGTGTCTTTCTTTCAGCAGAATTGCTTATAAAGTAGCTAAACTTTTCCTCACTGTCTCTCACCTCAGTGAGGAAACAACAGCTGGAATCAGAATGTGGGCAGTGAAGATAAAAACGTTATTTCCTTTTGTTTTCACTGGCTGAATAAAAGGTGAATCAGTACCAGTGTCACAAGGAACACCTTTCTTTTTGTTGTGAAATTGCAGGCTCTGTCTCAAACCTGTAGGATACCTAGGCATGTGAGAGAAAACTGAATATACAATTTGCATGTCTTCCATGAGAAATTCTCACTATTTTGCATCTCTAAAGCAGATTTCTGGCATATTCTACAGCTTGGATTTGGAGCAAGAGGTGCAGTGCCTGAGGCCATTTTTATCTGTTGCATTATCTGCCCGTGTTAACCAACTGACTGAATTCTGCATGTCTTTGATGGTTAATGTGACTCTAAGATAGATGATTGGAAGGAGTGCACTCCAACAGTGCCTGGCACTGGGGGCTCACAGACCTGTTCACCTGCCTCTGGGAGAGCTGGAAACAAATACTGTGCAATGGGCAAATGAGTTGTAGAAATGAGCAAATGAAGGAGAGGAATGAGCTGGCCCTTTCATTAAAATACAGTTTTAGTGGTACATGAAGTAGACACTGAGGTGGAACAGAATGTTAAGATCAGCATTCTGAGTGTTTATATGGCTACTGTGATAATGAGATCTGATTTAAAGATTGACAGTTTCAACTATTTTTGCATTGACAATACACAGGTGGGTTTTTTTAGGAGTTAAAAGTGAGAGCAGTTCTGGAGGATTGGCTTAACAAATATCGAGCTTTAGTTTTGTTCAGAGAGCAAAAAGATTCCTTGACATTCTTACATCATCTCTCAGTTCCATAATTTAGATGTAGCTCTTGTCCCTGGAGGTGGGGAGGGAGGCAATTGTAGGTAGTCTGGACCAGTTTCCCTACACTGGCTTGCACGTCAGAGCAGTTCTTACAGTCAGAGTGTGCACTGGATTATTTTGTACACAAAAGAGCACTGGATGTAAAGAGTGTATTCCAAGTCATTTGTTCTGCTGAGTAGTTTAGACATTGTGTACCCAACCAGTGGAAAAAACATCCAGACAAGTGTTTCCATCCCGTTCCATCAGGTGTGTAACTGCACATGAAGAAATGCCTGTGCTTTGCCATCCCTCCTCTACTGTAACAAGGAAGTGGTCAACAAGATTGTTCTGTAGTCTGAGCCTTTATTCCTGAGGGATTTTATTACCTTTTCTCTACTTAAATTAGACAGTGTTTTAGTGTGGATTGCAAAAGCAGGTTAAGTAGTGTCACGTGTGTAATTTTGTGGTGTGAAAACACAAAAAGCGTGTTTGAAGTTTTATTAAACTGTCATTAAACATAACTACGTAATGTTGAGTATTACCTCTCTGTACCTGCCTTTAAATTCCATCCTTCCTGTGTGCAACAAGTTAATGGTTGTTGGTGATCTTCCCTCGTTGTGTCTCACACTCAAGTCCAGGTTTTACCAATCTCCCTTTGATTGTTTTGTCTTCCACTTGTGGCTTAGGAGATTTTATTTTGATAAACAGTTTCATTTGGACATGAAGTTGATTAAAATCTTCATCGTGTAGAACCTAAATAATCTTTGTTTCTCCTGAGTTAATTTGCATCAGCTCTCCCAGTGAGTCCCTTACTCAGCATGTTTGAGACAAATCAGTGTGTGTTGCCCAGGCACGTCCCAGCAATCACTGCCTCTGGAGTTTTGCTTTAATATAAGCATTAATTCATACAACAGCTATAAAAGAGAAATTAATTGAGTACTGTCATGTCTTGAATGATGAATAAATCAAATTTGTTTGTGTAACACTGTTAGTAGGAATTTGCTCCACTAAATGGGCTGAGTAGATCTGAAGAGGCTCTGGTCCATCTTTGGTATAGACAGAAAGGAAAATGAGGTGAATAAATACAATTGTTGATTGTCCAACACCAGTTAACTTTTGATTTAGGAGAAAAAAATATCCAGAGAAATGTTTTCATGAACCAGTCTTAACTATTCTGGTTAGCAGAACTTTTTATTCTCACTTCCCTTACACTGCACACTGTAATCAAACTACCAAGTCTTTAATGTTTATCTCCAGCTTGTGAAAAATGTAACTCCAAATTAAGGCTGTCCAATATAGATACTTATAAAAATATTTATAGTTATGACTTCAGGAAATTGTCATTAGGCATTTTTAAAAATTATTTGTAATAGTTCAATAATCTTTTGGTGTGGAGGGTAGAAACAGGAGCAGCAGTTGTGAAAAGGTTTTGTTCTGAAATGGTGACAGTGGAGTATATTTTTGAGAAAAAAATATGATTCCTTTTCTTTCTCTGCACTGAAGAATATGAAAATTCTTTCTTTGACAATGTGAGAGTATTTTTCTTACATTTTCATTGATTGTGTCTTTCCATGTATATCACTGGAATTCTGCTGTGTCTTTGCTTTTTATTAGGCAACTTCCTTAAAAGGTCTTTTTAACTTTGTATTTCTGAAAAACCACAGTGCATTTTCAAAGTCACAGTGTCAGTCTAAGTCTGTTCTACATTTAATCAAATATCCCAAATGGGAACCATCCCATCTTACACCACTCTGTAATTAAATTTGTGTTTAATATGGCCTCCACATGCCAATAACCCCATCAAACGCTCGTGATTCGTGGAGTTTGGTATTCATGAACGTCTGATTGCAACACTCTCAGCATATTTATTTTTTTAAACTACGTCTGAAGCATAAAATGTTTGAAAATCAAGATCCCCTCCTCCTTGTGTTCAGGCATTTTGCTCTGGTGATAACTATTATAATCCAATCACACTTTGTGGAGCTACAGACAGGAGAAATCAGGTTTAAAATAGAAATTGTGCAAACACATTGCTCTTTTTGACTGTTTTTAAGTCTTATGTGAAGGACTGGTTCTGGAGGCATCTTGGCAGGACCTGAAGAGTTTATTTAATTCCAGTTGCATGTGCACTTGCCTGAATACAGAGGTTGAGTTTTTGGATCGTGTTTATCCCAGGGTGGCAGATTTTGAATGAAGGCTTCTGAGGCCTGGTGCTTGTTATCAATATATTGGCCTTACACAAAAAGGACTTCTGAAACTCATTTAATTTGCTGTATTATGTACAGATTTACTGTAGTATCTCTTCTTACTTGAAGTTTTTCCAAAAAATGTCATATTCATGATTTCACATGAGCAACAACATCCTTTTAAATCTGTGTCAGTCACAGCTGGGCTCGTTCCCGTTACACCACCTCGACTTCTTGCTTTTCTTATACATTCACTAAAGAAAATCCAGACTTCCTTGGCATTTAATTACTCTCTTTTTATGTGCTGAAAATAAACCCATAACATCCTTTTGTGGGCTTTGGACTTGAACCAGTGTCAAAGCAGAATGTTTAACAGGTGTTCTTAAATATGGATTGCTCCAAGATAAGAACATCTGTGGAAATGGATATTCATCTGACCTAAAGGATCCTCTGGGGAGTCAGCACTATCAACATATTTTATAATTTTTAAGACATGCTTTAAATACACCAGGGTGTGTTTTGTATATTTACACCTAATGCAAATTAGGTGTTTTGAAGAACAGTTTCCTGGTTTGGAAATGAAAGGGAGAGGAAATACATTTTACTCCCTTCCTCCCCCAGTATATGATTTTGGAAAGATTTTAACCATATAAAAATATTCCTTTTGTTTATTTTTCTTTTTTCATTGTGTTACAAGATGATCACTAAATCCTTCTTAAAGGAAAGGAAATTACTAGAACAAAAATAAGTAGGGTTTAGGGACAGCAGAGGTGACACCTACCTTTCCTTTACACATCAAGATGTAGGCTTGGTTAACTAAAGCTGTTCTTAAACATTCAGGATAACATAAATAACCCTTATTAGCTCTTTAGGATTTTTCCCTCTGTGGGCACTCATAAACAGACTTGTTGGGCAAAAAGGTTTTGTGCCCTAGAGATAATCCTTCCTATATTGCTTGTTATTTGAATAGTCTTTCTTACAAATGTTATCTAGGATCAGATGTTATGATACTTCTAATTAAAGCTTCACTAGGTAGTTAATTATATTCTCTTCTAGGAGGAGGTTTCCATCATTCTGCCATATTTTTACCATGAAACTCCACACTGCACATTCTTCCTCAGAGTGTAGAAGAAACTCTTGTACTTAATCTTTGAAAGTTGCATTGATTTTGTGCAGGAAAGCTGTGGATTTTTTCATGCTAAAATGTGTATTTTTCCAATACCTGTTTCATTATCAATATTGGTTGCTCTATTAAAAAAAAACAAAACCTTAATAAAATTAAATTCCTTCAAATAAGACATATCATGTGAATGACTCCCATGTGTTTGTTCACCCAGTGCCTACTGCCTTATGGAGAGTTTATTTTTTCGCCTGTCTGTTCATTTCCTCTTTTTATAAAACAAGGATGGAAAATACTGGGATAAAATTGGAGACCAATTAATTAACTTTTCATCCTCATTTCCTCTTGAGCACAACGGGAGAGTTCTGACCCATAGGCTGCCTCCTGAATAAGAAAGGTTGTGGTAAAGGAAGTTGTAGTGATTAAAAACCCCAAAAATGCCACATCTGCAGAAAGTGTGTTGGTTTTTTAATTACTGTCAACTCATTTCAACTTTGTTTCCTCTCACCCGCTTCCTTTTCCATTTATATGTGCAAGGGGAAACTTAAAAACCTAAAATGATGAAAACAAGAAACATCTCCACCTGAATATTGCATTTAAAACCAACCTCTGCTGTTGGTACAGAGTGCTGGGGTTTGTACCTATCAGCTGTGGGACTGAAATAATCTTGTGTTTCAGGGGAACAATTTTGTAACTCACAGAACTGTGACTGCATGTGCTGTTAGTACCATTCAGTGATGTATTTGGTAATCCTGCCTGGTTCCTCTGAGCTTTGTATTGATTAACAAGTTACTGAATGTGCTCATTAAATATATATTTCAGACATCATGGCTAACCCAGGGTTCTCTGACCAACTTAGAGCAACTGTTTCATGGAGAGCCTTATTTTATGTTGTTATCTGTACTGTTTTAATTGTATCATTGTCATATTGCACTGGCTTTATAGTTCTCTAAATCCTGAAAATGTTTTAAATGTAGTGCCATAAAGTACATAACTGTGACATTGATTCTGATAATCTTATTTAGATATGATTCATTAACTCCACTCCTAATAATGTGAAGTGGGAGAGTTATTACAGGTGCTTAAACACAGACCTGTAATGCTATTTTGACATCTTAGGCTGTCTGAGACCATCTAGAGAGGGTTGGCAGATACTGGTGGAGTATTTGCCCACTTCTTCCCACAAAGCTCATTTTAAGCTGTTTATATTTTTAAATTTTACTTGTATGGCCTTTCATCAAATGTATTTGTTGGCAGATAAGACAAACCCACTATTTTATGTTCTTACTATTCTTTCCTATCACTGTCTCTTGCTGCCATAAAATATAAATCCTTCTGTATTTCTTTTCCCAGAGAGGCCAATGCTGATTGCAATTAAATAAATAGCTAAATAAACTCTAAGTTACCTTTAATACATTAAAAAAGTAATTGTCTGTCTAGAAAGCAAATTACCTCATCTGCTGTTGTAGAAGAAAGGATTGTCATGATTTCCTCTCCTGATGAGTTTTGCTTTTCCATGAACTGCCATAGCCCTTTGCTGTGAGCCAGAAACCATTTTTGTTCATGGTTCATGTTACTGCTTCCTATAAAAGGAATATTAATAATGCACTTCAGCAAATTTCCACTTGGAATAAGAAATGTATTTGTTGTATATATTACATAGTTTAATCTTGGTACAGGTATGTGCCAGTATACAGTTGGCATTTATAATAATAAAAATAAACTTGTCTAGTTAGGTCAAAAATTTGAAACTTGGCTGAACTTTATTTTTGCATAGAAATTACTTCTCAAAGTACTGAAAAGCATATTTATAATATGGAGTTTCTTGTACTTTTGTGGAAGGTCTGAATGGGTGTAAAATAAGCCAGAAAGATTTTTATCAAAGTATTTTAAAAGTTGTGAAAGAAGCAACGGTGACAAAACTTTCACCTCAGTTTTGGAGCTATGAAGAAATATTCAGTGAAGTGAATATAAAAGCTCTGTGAGACATTGAGGAAATGGGGATCAGTGTGCAGTTGTTTCTGCTGGCACACCTTGCACAGGGGAGCTGGAGGAAGCTGTTTGTACTCTAAATAATCTGATTTTCATTGTCTGGTTACATGAGCTGAGCTTTACAGGCACTGTATCAAAGGCTCAGGTTGGTGGTGTTTATCTTGCAACCATAAGTCAAAAATCCCAGTCATGAATCAGAGAGTCCTGTTGGGAGAGAAATAGTACAGCTAAGGAGCAGAAAGGTGTGGAATGTGTTTGGCTGAGGATCTAGAAATAAATTGGATTGCATAGCCACAGTTCTAAGATTTGTCTGTAAAACAAAGCTCTTAAGGTGATGCATCTCGAGTGGTGTTGGTTCTGAAACCGGAAAGAAAGCAGGAGGTCTCAGGGCAGAGGGGAGTACAAACATTTCACCTCTTACAGTGGTGACTTTGTTGTGTGTTTGTGGCTATTTTGCTGTTGTGTTAAAGATCAAAATGCAGCTGTTCCCAGGAACAAGCACCGATGCTGTATTTTGTGTATTTTGATGTGATGCCATTGTAAATAAAGAAGGTGGTTAAATGATGCTTTATTTATACCACCTTCTGCAGGAGGGAGATCCTTTCTTTTATGTGTCCTGCTGATGGGTTTGGTTCATCCATGAAAATCCAGTGAAAGGCCACCAAGAACACCAATTTGCTTATAAAGAAAGGAATGGCCAGGTTGTTGTGTAGGTTTGGTTTTTGAAGGAGGAGGAGGAAGAGGAGTGAAGACAGCAGTTCAACTTGCTTGTAAAGGAATAGATTTCAGGAATTATTAGAAAGCCTTCTGGAAAGAAATACTTTAGATATGTGTGTGCATAGCACATTTAGGTGATTTAAGAAAAAGCAAACTTAAAGCCACTATTATGGAAGATATTTTAGTAAAATGGTAAGTATATCAATCCTTTTTTCCTTTCTTTCTTTCTTTAATTCTTTATATGAAACAAGTATAAGATTGCTAAGTATGGATTACAATATTCTATTGTCTAGATAATGAATGAGTTCTGTATGCAGTTCTATTCTTAAATAAAAATAATCCTTGAAGAACAGGATGTGTATACATCTGACACAGCTTCTGTCAAGTTTGTATCTTCGTGGAGTGCCCCTATTTAAAACATCTCTATGAACTCTACTAATTTATAATCAGTTTAAAAGAATTTTAGCTTAACCTTCTGCAAATGTCTTAGTATTATCTAGCTGTAATTGAGGATTAAGTTAGGATAAGGATTGAAGTTTTCCATAGTAATTCATCATTGTCATGGAGGAAAAATTTCATAGTTTAGAGACATTCTGGTTTATTCTTATGGGATAAGCAAATCTTGCTTTCTTTTTTTTTTTCCACGGTTGTTATTTTGATTGTATTTAATCATAGTCTAAATGGTGATGCTTCACTGCCAGCAGTCCCCCAGCAAGGTCTCCTCGTGGTGTTTTTGTTCCCACATCAAAAGTATTCAGAACTGCACGTGCAGAATTCCAGCCTGACTGCTCCCATCTGTGTGGGGTTTACAGCTCTGTAAATACAGATACCTGGAAGATTTAAACTTGCTCTGCTCAGTGTATGCTCTTCATTCCTTAGGGTGGAAAATAAACCAAGGAAGTTTTCCACCTGTTCTCGAACAGAACTTGATTGTCTGAAGATTAATACAGTATGGGGTTTTTTTCTTTATTTTGGATGAATTAAAAGTCATGTGTGGTATTGTGGCTTATGGCACTGTTGGTACAATTGCCTGGTGTTATTCAGCTTCCCATTTTCATTTGGCAAACTTAACTCTTTTGGGTGAAATTTTGCATTTCAGATGTCTACATTTGTCTGAAAATTTCAGCCAAAATGATTCAAATATTCCCATGAATGAAACAACTGGAAAGACATTTCTCAATGTTAGTTTTCTAGAGACCCTCAGAGCCTGTAACTAATTAACAATTGAGCAGAGCAACTGTGCCATATTATATTATGGACATGAAAAGGGGGGTAACAAGGACTATATTGATCATTCTTGGACTTGCCATGTTTTGAATGTTTATTTTATGATCTTGTTTTGTTGCTACGTGGCTGTCCAGCAGTTTACACTGTGGGATTTATCTCATTTTGCTTTAGATTGTTGGTTGCCAAGTCAGAAGAGAGCCACTGGACTCCACTGAACGATACACTCGCTGGATCAATAACCTGACCCAGGAGCAACTTCTCACACAGGTATTTTTGTTCCAGCTGTGTCTGAAATTACAGCAGCAAAATAGAGCAGGAGGTTTCTTTGGATGGATTTTTTCAGTCATTAGCAATACTTGATAACTTACTAAGGTTATCAGATTCTTACATTTAAAGGCCAGTCTGGTTGATAAGAGCCAAGGCTGTGGTGCATGTGAAGGATGACTTCACACTGGCTGAGAATGAAGCTTTCACTTCAGTTCAGTGCGAGCCTTGCACGTCCCACTGCTGCCTGTGCTTAAATACATCTGCTTTTGTGTTCTAATAATCAGGGATTTGCTTTTAAAAGGTGTATTTAAGCACAAAAGGAAAAAAATCTCTCCTGAGAACGATTCCTCTCCCACCCAAGGTACCGGCCACTCCCATGTCTGTTTAAGTTTTGCTCAGGATCATTTTAAAATAACAGTTCTTCAGGCATTAAAAATTGGGCTCATTCACGTGTTTGCAAGTGAGATGCATCTTGTGCAACTGAAGATGACAGTTTTGGCATAAAGAAAGGTTGTTTCATTAGGCAGGAGGCCAGTGCTGAACTAAAAGAGACTTTGGCAAAAACAAGTTAAGCCGTGGAAGAAATCAATCCAGCTTGTGGAGGAACGTTGTGTGGAATATTGTAAGAAATCTAATGGATGGTTAGCAGAAAACATCCCAGCAGGCATTAAGATCCAAGTATTTGGGGATGGGTTTTGGGATGCTATGGGAGGAAGACATTTGCTTTTGATTTCCTTGGATTTAAGTGGCTGAAAAGATTAACATACCCAGTTTGTTAGACTTCATTATAAACTATCTTGTGTTCCCCATTACCAAACCCCAAAGACATGCTCACAGGCTCTTAGGGGCACTGTAACACAGGGAGGAATCTCCAGCCCCTGTTTTAAAGTCAGTAGTGATATTACAGTTCCCTGTAATTCAGCAAGGGAAAGCAATTACAGAAAATGGAATATTTGGATTTGCCTTTGAGAATGGCATTAGAAAAAACCAGAGATTTAAACCAGTGAATTTATGTGACAGCAGCATCTGGATCGTTGTGTTGGTGAAGAGAAAGGAAAAGTTGAGGATGTAAAAACTTGTCCTACACAGTCTGTAGTGTTTCATCTAAATGTCCCCTGGATGGGGTCTTTAATAAATTAAGCTGAAAATGAAAAGAAATATCCTGATTTTGAGGTTATTTAAGGAGGGATATGAAAAAAAAAAAAAAAAGAAAACTCATTTTAAGATGGGGATGTATTTGTTCTGGAAGAGATGATTTAATACAGTGGTTTTGATAGTAGGATGCAGATCTGGTGATCTGGGAAGTCCCTTGCAATCTCATGTGCCTACAGATACCTCTTAAAGCCTTGATCAATCCATTATTTTTACAGATGATTTAGAGTCACCCATTTTACAGAGATATTAGGAATCTCGAAAAATACATTGGGTTTGGAACTAGAAGGCTCCACAGCAGAACTTGTGCTACTCATCCATGAGTTCATTACCAAGCTCAGATTTACAGAATCCCACTATTTCTGTGTTCCTAATTAATTTTTAATGTGTTACCTGCCCTCCACCAAATTTAAGGCAGAAACAGCAGTGCCTCAGAGACACCCCATTTCTGAGAATTTTATGGAAGTCTGAAGCTTGGAGAGGTCGTGATGCACCAGCTGCAACTCGTATGTTGTTAATCCCCACAGAACCCCCTGGGAGGGAGATTTTAGGTGCCCAATCATGGGACAAGCTTCAGCTGTGGCACAAGGCTGGGGCAGCTGGGCTTTTCTGGCTCTGGTGGAAAAGAACTGCTTGGTCTCTAGAGAGTGTCAGCACTTCTCCTGCCTTTGTGTCCCTTCTTCTGGTCAGGAATTCAGGTAGGGGGATGATTATTTTGCTTTTTCGTACTTAAAAAAAAAATATGGGGCTGAGGAGGAATTGGGAGTAAAAACCCTCTCAGCTGTGCTCTAATAATCAGGGTATGAATCAATTATGTAAGGTTAGGCCTGGTTTGTCCCACTCCTCTGCCCCTGATATTCCATACACTTTATTCTAGGGGTGCTTTTTTTAACTCTCTTCAGAAAATGAACCCCAAGAAAACTCTAATGATGGACCTGTGCTAATGGATTTGTACAATCTCTGAAAGGAGCATCCTTCAGGGAATTCAGGAAAATGTGTTTTAATTTACAGCATATTGTCTCCAGCACTTTCCTGTAGTGAAAGAATGTTCAGCTTTTTTGTAGCTGTCTCTGTACTCGATGCCCTTTCCAGCTAATCCTGTCTTTCTGTATCATGCACATGCAGATTATTTGTGCTGTAAATTGGGAAAGCTTTAAAAAAGGAAAAAGAGCCAGTTGTCAAGATCATGTTGTCCCCTATCATAATATTCCTGTTATTGATCAAACAACACTGGATTTCTCTACTGGCCAGTGCCCAAAGCCCAGTTTGGGAGGGGTGGGTGGGAGCAGATATTTTGGTAGGTGCCTTCATACCCTCCATGCTGGCTCTGGCTTTGTATCACTCGAGTCAATACCAGATTTTTGGATCAAATGTCCATCCCCTGTCCTCATGCTGAGAAGATCATTCAATATAAAATACTGCCAGCATTTTAACTTCTCTTTTCCCTTAGCCCTGGCCTCTTGATGCTTACTCATCCGTTAAATGTTGCTCTAAACAATTATACTGTAACATTCCAAAGATACTTTATGGTATGCGTGAAAATTCAGAATATAGACCCCAGAGAGTGTGGGGGGACTGGCAGAGTACAGAGAGAGCATGGTAATGAAAAAACCCCTACTTTTTAAAAGATTCATATTTGCTTTTTCATGGTTATCTTGTGTATAAGTGGTAGGTGATTAAAGCAGGCTTTTATAGGTATAGTGATATAAGCCTTAAAATACAGGTAGATGTGTTCTGGTAGACTTGCTCCTTCTGGCCAAGAGTGGAAAAACCAATTAAAAATGGATAATCTTAGCTGTTCAGTAAGTGCAGAGCACAGTGACAGGTACAGGAAGAAAATGAGTAAACAAATTAAGAGAACTGACTGTTTTGATGTTGGAGTAAGTGGAAAAAAAATGTAGATTAAAACTAATCCAACAGGATATCCGAGTCTGGATTGTGCTTGTAAATGTGACTGAGGTTTCATCATGCAGCCATTCTTGTATACTGGAAATTTTACTGGGCTGTACAAGTAAAAAGGTCTGAATGGTTTTATGGTTGGATTAATTGCACAAATATTTATACAAGTAGTTTTTAGGGATTGTTGCAGAGTGGAAGGAAAAGAGCTGAGTTCATATCCATGTCTGTTAAACCACTGCTTTAGCTTAGTTTAGTCTCCAGCCTGAAGCATAATTCCATCTGACCTACCATTTTTTCCTCCCTGAAGACAAGAGACTTCTCTGCTTTCACATGGCTGTTCACTTAGAAAGCAGACAGCAAGTCTAGGGTGACACATGAGGAGACGTCCTACCAAAAGGAACAGGCCTGTGCATGATAAGACTGGACTGTCCTAATGCAGATAAATAACAGTCTGAACAAACCACAGTGGTTGTGTCTGTGTGACTTCCTGGTACCTGCTGGACTTTGCAGGTTATCTCAGAGCTCTTCCTGTTGGATAAATCTGGAAGTTGTCACAGGTGACTTGTAGTGCTTGGGAATAATCTCTCCCACCCACCTGACAGAAGAGCGATAATTAACATGTTATGGCTTTACAGCACACACCTTTCTGTTCACTGATGGGTTTAAAAGCTGTGCTCCTCCACTTAGTAAGTCTTCCTATACTAGAGTTTAATTAATATTTCAAATCAGAACTTACTGCAGATGCTGGGTTTGGAAATAGATGCAGCACTGTGGTTGAGTCAGAGCACGTAGCTTGTTTTTAAAGCAAGAAGGACCTGACAGCCTGGCTGGACCTTTTCCATAAATTCAGTGCACTCAGTATTGCATTGTCATAATGTGTCTCAATAGGCAACTTCTTAGTGCTCAAAAGTTGGTGGGAGTAGATTGCAAGTAAGATGAATTTTCCAGGTGGGCCACAGGTTGGATGTCTCTGGCATAGAGCATCTGTTTTGTCTACTTGTAGATGGAAAATCCCACCTTTCCTAGTGCTTGGGTTGGTTGTCCTTGTGGCAGAACTGAAATAATCATTGAGGCAGCAATCAGAAAGGGGATGGATGTGTGCAATGCCTGATGTCTGGTTATGTTAGTAAAGGCAAAAACTAGACAGAGGGAAAGGCTTTCTTACTTAAAAATGAATAAAACATGAAAAGGCTGATTGAAATCCCCTCCAACCCCCCCATCTTTGCCACTATTAATGGCTCACTTGTGTTTGTTGTCTTTCAATACAAAGATACTCAACACTTCCTTGGAATTTTTTTGGTCACTGTTTCCTCTTCTTTCACCCCTTTTATCTAAAAATGTGTAATTAATAGTGAGGTTCTGATGCTTTAATACTGAATGAAACAGCCAAAGTCCCAGACTGGTTATTACAGCAGATTTTAGTGGTTTATATGGGGTTGAGCCTATAGTATATAAGAAAAAAACCAACTGGCTGCTTCCTTTTGTGGTTGATCCTTGTTCTCCTCTGGAGGAGAATGAACCAAAGTTTCACAAGCCTGACAGTGTTTATATTTACATGTGAAAATGCATGTCAAAGGGTTCATGGAGCTCTAGAAAGTTTAATGAGAAGTGGCTTACCCACATCTGTGAACTCAAAGCACAATTAGAACTTCCCAGTGAGGCTTTATGTAAAGGCAGCTCAGGGTCACATATTTTGAACTTAGAAACAGGTTTGGAGGAATTCAGAAATGTATACAGCTTGTGCTTTGTGTGTGTGCAGTTTTGCATGAGTTTAAAGGTGTCCCATAGGGGGAAGGAGTGTTAAATAACTGGGATTTTTTCCTCTTCATATTTTGTTGGGTAATTTGCATGCTTAAGCAAGGCTGGAATGTGGTTCCTAATACATGGTAATGTTTAAATGGAACAGAAATATTATAATATAGTATAAAAGCAGCTTGTGACTACAATAAGTTTGGCTTTATTCCAAAAAGTTCTTGGTGAATGCAGCCTTACAGCAGGATGGATCCTTGTATGGCAGAAAAAGCATGGTATGATTTTGATGGACATAGAAATTAAAGAGATACAAAAAGTTCATTTCTGATTTGAGCTACAATTTGTTCCAGCTATTTTCTTATATTTTGACTAATTAACCATACCAATATGGAATGCAACACGTTTGCATCCTAAAATCTATTTTTCTTAAGGCATTAGATGTAAGAGATGGACAGGTAATGCCAAGTGTAAAGCAAGACTGTCAACAGTTAAATTTTCATATACACATAATTCGTTCCCAAGTTATTATTATCATTTTTATCTCCTCAATACTTTTGAAAATAGGGCAAGATGTTTAAATAAAATCCGGACTTAGTTGATAATGGAGGGCTGCAATTAGGGATGTGGATGGAACCAACTAATGACTTCCAGTTTCTGAGTGCTCCACTTTACTCTTGTTTGATGTTCTGTATTTATCTCGTTGATGTGCTGGCTCACAAACTAACAACACTTAAGTTTTGCTTTATACTTCTATATCATTGCCTTTTATAGTTTAAGGAAACTATACTTTTGCCTACTTTTTGAGGGACAAAACCCAATTTTTGTGTTAAAAAGGTGGGTGAGATATTGAAATAGCCCTGCCTTTTTTTCCCTCCCTTTTAAAACAAAAACCCCACTGCAAATACAAGTTTCCAACTGATTCAGTGATGTTTATTTTTCAGTGGGTCGTCCATATGTGAGAGCACAGTGCAGATACACCCTTCGCTTCCTGTCGTTTGCTTTCTTTGAATTTGAAAATCAAAGTGCTGATTCCACAAAAGAAAGGGAAATATTTTTACTGTGGCTTCTAGTGTAATAAAAACTACTGATTTCAAATATGGTTTATGTGCAAGGCAGCTCACTATTATGGTCTTATATATAAAAAAAGCATTTCTTTGTCTCTTGCAGTGGGCACTGAACAGGTTTTCACTGGTTTAAAAATTGTGTATGAGCATGAGTTAAGCACATTCTTTTTATTATTGGAAAATAACTTCCTTTTTTGGTCACAGGTTTTAGTGATAAAAGTACTGGGCCAGATTTTCAGGAGAGCTCAGTAATTTCCATGGGAATTGAAGTGGTGAGTGTGAGGACACCATATCCCATAACAGGCAGTAGGTCCCAAGGCCAGTTTGATCCCTCACAGTTAAGATTTTGTTCCTTAATATTATTTTTATACTGACCTCACCCTGCCATGTTTGACATTTATCTCTACAGTAGTTGTTGCTTTTCTGATTTTCTGACTACTTAAGGAAGTTGAATTTAAAAATATTTACATCCACCATATCCTCTCAGAAGTATTAACAATATATGTTATACTGTTACGTTTGAAGGTTTTTTTCCTTTCTGTGCTGCAAAAAAGCCAGATTTGTACCCAGTCCAACCACTCTGGAGTATAAGGATCCAGATTTAATGAGTAATGATTAGCTCAATTGGTTAGAGCACAGTGCTAATGATGCCAGGGGTGTGGGTTTGATCCCCATTCACTTACGAGCTGCACTCAATGATCCCTGTGGGTCCCTTCCAACTCAGAATATTCTGTGATTCTGCAATTTGATTTTGATTATTTTTTTTCTTAGTGACAAACTGGGACGTGGGATTTTTATTCTATTTGTACAGCCTTGGCTGTGATTAGAAGTTCTTGAGCTGAAGTTGTGCAGATAAAAATCTTACAGCGAGCTTGTCAGAGCAGTAACTTGGATCAAGTGTAGCTGTGAATGGTGTGGCCTCTTTCATAAAAAATAGATATTTGTCTGTTCAATTATGGCAGTTTCACGATCTTAAGGGTCAGTGGCACATCTATTTCTTCCAGAAGCAGAGGGTCTGTGCAGCATTTTGAGAACCAGGGGATCACACGTGAAGGAGGCAGAGGGGGCCACACCCTGTGAGATGGGAGAGCCAACCCTTCCCAGAGCAAAAAGTGAACGTGGCAGGGCATGGGGAGCACAGAGAGGAAGGAAATGCTCTTGGATCTGGCTCCTGGTGTCACTGCTGGTCCTGTGCCACCTCTCAGGGTGAGCTGTTTCTGTGATGGGTTGGGTTCAACCTTTTGCATCACTCGCAGTGACCACTCCCACCGTGCAGGTGGAGGAATGTGAACCCAGCAGTTCCATACCCTGCATTTTACAGGTAGAATTCCTTAAACTGAAAATTCTGATGCTGCTGGCAGGCAGAGTCAGGAGGGCTTAGTGCTTGCTGCAGACTATAGTGATTTCTTCAGAGCTGCTGAAACAGAAAAAGCAGATGTTACCACACTTCTTTTGTTAGACAAATTAGCCACCATTCATTTATGGTGTTGAATTTATTGGAGTAGATCTTAATCATGCCTGTCAACACAAAGGATAGGTGTTCAGAAAGTTTGTGCAGTTAAAGGAATTATTATTTTCAGGTGTATAATTTCATAGCATGCCAAGAGGTCTGTATTTATCTTGGATAATTCTTTGCATACCTGTGCTGCAATAATGTCAGAATGAAATAAATATAGTAATGAACATATTAATCTCAAGGTTATGATTATTTTATAAAACTGTAAGGAGAAATTAAGGCAAATTCTTGCTGTTTAACGAATGGTTCAAATTTTACTTAAAAGAATGTTTTAATCTTTATATTTAGGCAGTAAAGACAAAATAAGTGTGCTGTCTATAATGTAGCTTGTTAAGGTGATGGTTTGTCTGTTTGTTTTTGCTTTGTTGGTTTTTGGGTGTTTGTTTTTTACATCAGACTGTACATGTTATACAAATGCTCCTCCACAGCCATGGAGCACAAACAGGCTTCTGGACTGGATTGGATTTACTTGGTCTGCCTCTGGTTTGATTTTTGCCTCAGTTAATTTGTGTGTTCTCAATTCTCTTCTCCATCTCTCATTCCCTTTCACTGTCCTTTTTAAGCACCTTTGCAGCAGAACTGTGAATTCTTGAGGGCAAATTTTCATGTCCATGTTCTTTGTTAAAAGCGAGTAAAATAAGGCCAAATATCACATAATAGTTACTCTTTTTAATGCAAATTAATTGAAATCTATTTTCAACATACGTACCAGACTTACTTCTCCCACCTGTTTGACAGTGTGTAATTTAGGGGGAGTTTGGGACTGCATGGCCAGGTCTTATATGTTTTCTTTCATGTGTCCTAAACTTCTTTACCATTTTCCACTGCAACTTTTGGAATTGGTTTTTATGCCTATGACAACACTCAGCAGCTTTCACTTTCTCACTTCATTCTCAGTTTCATCTCTTCCCCCATATAATTTTGTCTTTCCCTGATGCTTCACAAAAGAGCCCCAAGTTCACCACGTCCCTCATTGCAAGGAGCAGATTGCTGAGTAGTTTTCGAATTGAAATGCAACCACCTATGAGTGCAAGAAAGCAGCAGATTAATAATATCTTCAGGAGAAAACAATACTCTGCCCAGGAAATGCTCTATCATAGAGTCAAGGCCTCGGGGGAAGGAGATAAATTGGTCACCAGGTTGGCTATTGCATTTAAACCATTTTAATGTTCCTGAGACAAACCAGACTGTGATAAGCACTGCTCATACACTTTGACAGGCTCCACTTGGAGTCCTGCCAGGCCAGCAAGGTAACACTGAACCCAAGCAAGAAGCAATGGAACTGTCACAGCATTTACAGCTGGGAAATTGCAAGGAAATCTCAGCTTTATTATCCTAGAAACCAGAAAGAGAGATAAAGAAGTCATTGCAGTGGACCTGGGTGTAGTGTGTGCTTCAGCAAGACACTAAAAGGACCAGGTTTAGCTTTATGTTCTCATTTTTCTTTTCCTTCTGTGCATTTCCTGAGCATTTAAGCTAAAGGAGAAAGGACTGGGGGTTTTGTAGTTGTGTTCCATGTGCAGCCAACAGTCAACCTGTGCTTTGTGCAGGAGTCAGCCCAGAAAGCCTGGTCACGGTGTGTTCTGGTCCTGAAAAACTGTCTGAGAATTGTACTGGCAAGGACTCCCTCCCCTTGTGATTTGTTCTTTAATTATTTCTGTTTCCAGTCTTCCACTTCTGATCATGAAGAGTGGCATTGCTAATGAGGGCTGCAGACAAGCCCATGGTGATGCATCTGTGCATCTCCCTTTTTCCTTGCTCCCCTTCCTTTTTCAGCCAGGCCTGGTGACAGTCTAGAACTGTAGTAGGGCCATATCCCTGGAGTTTCATTCATAGCTTTCATATTGGCACTCTGCTATTAGAAATAAATAAATACATCTGTGATTGCGAAATGAAAATAAATTAGAAACCGCTCCATTCAAATGCTTGGCGGTCTTGGAACCCCTGATGTCTCACTTGAAAGAGCAGGACAGCTGAGTTTTCAAGTGACAGTGCTGCTAAGCTGTCCTCACATGTGTTTCTCCTTTCAAATGAGACTCAGGTCATGTTGAACGTGTCCATTGTACATCTGCATCCTCGCTTTTTCCAGGGTAAGATGCTTGAGTTGAGATTTGTTGTACTTGGCAGGAATCAAGCCAAGGAATCACCTCTCATATGTCACACTAACATGTTTAACAATGAACAGATTGGTACAGAATATGAAGTTTGATCTAAGATTCATTCACATGGAACATGCTCCTGATTCATCTAAGTGGACAAGGAAGGAGAATTTTGTTCTTCTTGAGGCAAGAGTTTTTAATTGGGTGTCATCTCTTGTACTGCTGGATCTCAGGAAAGGACAAAAAAATGAAACAGTGCTTATGCCATTAAGACAAATAAACAGCCTGTGTCCTGTGTAAGGATGGAAGAGCAAATTTTTGGTAAGAAATACTTAGTCCTGGGCTCCTGGATGACCTCGGGGGAAATAAGATGATGTGTTGCAAAAGTACTCTTTAATAGTAGTAAGCAGAGCTGGAAGGTATCTGCAAAATCAGAACCTCTGACACTAAACTTTTAGGGCAGAAAATCAGCTACTACAGAGCCCACACCATGGGCTGGTGCTCCATTTGCCAATAATATTTGAAAACGATGTGTTATCTCAACTGCCAACATTTATCTGGCCACCTGATTTTAGGAAGTAATAGCCAGCAACATTAGCTTTTCCTACCTACCCTAAATTCCATTTTAATGGCATCTTTCAGAAGAATGTAAACCTTAACCTCTGAGTAGAACAGGCCTTCTCTTCATTTCAGTGTCAGATTTCAACGTTCAAGATGAAAAAGAACAAAAAAAACCAACAAAACCCCAAACCAACAACCTTTGGAGTCGGTAGGAGAGATTTCTGTGTATGTGTCATGAAATTATTCATCGATCTGCAGAGCAGATGTTGACAATTAGAGGAGAACAGAGGCCGGTCTGTGGCCGGCCAGCCCCGCTCCACGTGGGCAGATCAAGGCTCAAGGCGGCGATGATTTCCTGCCGGCGCTGGGCGGTGGTGAGAGCACTTTTTGGGGGCTGCAGCCCAGTTCAGCTGCACAAAGTCACTTTTGTGTGGCCTGGGTTCTGGCTCTGGGCTGAAAGAATTGTTGGTGCTGCAAGGCTCAGTGTTCTGGTCTGTTGAGGCAAAATGAGGGGTTAGAAGCTCTTTGGGGATTTTGTGTTTCTTTGCGAGGTGTTTGCCACCTCCTTTTAGAAGGTGCAGGACAGCTGACCCCTTCATTTACTGCAGGAATTGCCACTGTGTCGTTTCACATTTTAATTCTTTTAACATGAACTATATTTGAAGCACGGTCCCTCCCAAATTTTAATGTAATTTTATACAGAAACTTAAATGCGAGTAATTCCCTGCCAATTAAAAAGGATGAACTGTTACCCTTTTGCCTTCAGAGCAGTTTTCCTTAAAATTCTCATGGTTGCAAGTGACCTCGGGCATCTCCTCTGGTGACAGTGTTGCTTGGCATGTAAATAGGCATTTTCCAGCAGTTAAAAGAATTTTAACTGTAGCTCATTTACTCTCAGACTGAACGGGGTTGTTGCAGTAATGATGGTGTTGATGCCATGTTCAGTGAATTTCCATTTTTCTTTTTGCTGGTAGAGCTGTATAAATAATAATGCGTTAGTGATGGAAAATTAAAACCATTTTTGTCAGCAAAGACATAATTTTGATCTTCAAGTTTAACAGGTGTGGTCAGTGATGGAGGAAACATCCCCTGCCCTTTTGGAGGCCGTGAGAAGAGGAGAATTAACAAAACCAGCGTAGTGGAAGGACAAGAAACTTTGTGGGCCTGGTTGCTGTTCAAGATCAGAAAGATGGTTTCTAGAACTGGAAACAGAAAAAAATTTCTGGTGTTCTGCCATATATTAAATTCACTCTTTCATGGCTTTTATAATCAAGCCGTGGCCGTGGAATGTGAGCACGTTAATGTCAAGTCCCAGTGATTGGGTCTGTCATCCTGCTGCTCTGGACAATGGAGGATGCCATTGAACACAACTAGAGCATTGATAAAATGACAAAAGCAAAGCAACAAAAATATTTCTTAAATGCCTGAAAGAGTATCTGTAGTAAATACATGTTTTGTTGTTGAGGAACAAGGAATTACTTTCTGTCTGACAGGACAGCACGCACTTCACCGAGAGCAGGGTCCCTGGGACGAGGATCTGCCACATTCTTGTGTGACTTGAAGCTTGGGCTTTTTTTTTTTTTTTTTTTTCCATCAAGTAGGTAACGTGAATAATTTTAGAATAAAGAGGAAGGAAGAAATTACATGCCTCAGTAGCAAGCATGTGTTCTCTGAGACTTCAGTTTCAAGTTCTGTATTAAGGAGAGGTGAAGTCCAAAATCTCCTTTTATAGCAGGATACCAGGTGCAAGCAGCGAGACATAGAACTCAATTCAACTTCAGTGAAAATTATAACATAGCTTCAGCCTCAATGGCAAACTGCCACTGCTGGGGCAGGGCCCGTGCTAATTTGTTAGGAATAATACATAAGCAGTGCTGGTAGATATAAATTTTTAGTCTGAAAGAGGCTTATGCATCTGCTGGGTGACTGCAAGGGTGGCAGAGCCACGAGGGTGCTGCTGGGTCCTGTCCCAGGGAGGGAAAACTCACTGAGCAGCACCAGCCAGAGCCTGGCAGTCTGAGCCCTCTAAAAACAGGGCAATTAAGGGTTAGTGATGACATTTGCCTGCAGCTCTGCTGTGTAAATGTAAAAATATCTTTGCATAAGACCACTTACTTAAAATAGGTCATGCCGAGGTATTTGCCTACAAATTAATGGAGAACTGTCAATTGTTTCATCTTGATCATGGATTAATAGCCAGATATTTGCTGGTCAAGTCAATTCCAAAATTACAAGTCGAATAACAAGCTAAATAGTTATTTTGCAGCCTGATGTTCCATCTTCTGTGACACTGGTACTTTTTGTAGCTGTGTGTGGGACTTTTGATGAATAGCCTGAAGTACAGTCTTTGCTCAGACCTCTTGCCAGACAGCTCTATAAACACAAATAATAAATTTTACAAGGAAATAAACTTCTTTCTAAAAGCATAACATATTTCTGCTACTGCTTCACATATACTGAAAGTTGTTTGCATTTCCATCTGGTGTTTGTTACATTTGGTTAATTTTGGTGATTGTTGAAATGATACCTGTCACCACCGTCAGCAAACCAAAAATGTTTCCTAGTAGTGTTTTTTGTGTCTGTTTATAATGATAAGAAAAATAACAGGTTTTGGCTTTTGTAATTTCAATCAAACCTCTTTTTAAAGCAAAAAGATGTTGTTTGGATGTTGTGTATATGATAACTCAACATCTGTGACTATCCATAATCACATCTGAGCAACTGGCAAAGAGAAGTAGCTTATCTGCCTTTTGCAAAAAAAAAAACCCAGAACCTTATCCAGGCAGTTTCCATAATTGCCTTTTAAAATGTGTTTTCATTGTGCCTCTCTGAATTTGAGGTACTTTACCTGAGGAATTCTGTCACTACTCCTCCAATAATCTATAATAATTATAATTTTAGAAAATCAGGACATGAACAAGGCTGTGCTCCAGGTATCTGGTTCCTTGGGAGCTAAAGGGCAGTAATTTTATCTGAGTCTTGAGTTTCAAGAGAGTTGCACAGACAAGTTTGAAAACACAACTGAAGAATATTTAGTCATTCTTTCAGCTTCCTGTAGCTCTGAAAGGCATGAACTACTTCATTAATCTTAGTGCAGAGCTCTGGGGGAAGGGAGGATGGGGGATCATTCAAACAATACTTGGAAAAATTCTTCCAGTTCTCCTAAAACAAGGATTTTGTGGGCTCAGCCCACAAAATGGATGGCCTGTGGAATTGTCTTACCCTGCCCTGTTGGGCAGATGTGTGTTTGTTCTGGCATTAATTGTGAAATATTTACTGTTATTTCAGGGCTTCTTATTGTCAGGAATTTACAAATAATGAGGGCTGATACATGTGCCCAGATTTAGCCTGTGTATGCAAATCTTGTGCCATTTATAGTGGGTTTACATATCAACTGATTTAAATTTGGGGATCTTTTGACCACAACTTTGCATTTGCTGCTGTCCATTCATTTTAAAATACTGCATTAAGGAAAAGTGTTTGTTCTTAATGTTTTTGGGACTGTTACAGGGTTAGCACAGATTCATTTCAGATGCACTCCTACAGGTGTGTTTGTATTAGCTTGGAAACTTTTATGCCTTTTTTTTTTTTTCTTTTAGAAGAGAAAATAGGGAAATGTCTCATATCTTATATTTGAATTTATCTAGATAACTTACTCCTTGTGCTTTGCTCTTATTCCTTCCTGCTGTAGCAAGTTTCAAGCTTCTGAATTTGATCTTTTGAGTGGAGATGTGTAGGTTTTTATGGAAATTTGTATGTCCACAGCTGTAGAAAATAAGAGAGTATGTGCCTGTGAAAGATGATAGATTACCAAATAAGCCAAGCAAACTGAGGTCTGGAAAAAATAGGAATTTCCAAACAGACTAGAGGTTTATTGGAAAGGGAGAAAGAAAGCCAATTTGAGTACTTTGCACAGCTGTTTTAACTGAGTTATTTCATCCATGTGATTCTATAGAATAATTTGATGCCAAAAGTAGTGCATAATTTTTTTTTTAGCTTTGAATCAGTGGCATACATAAAATTGCTTTCACTTGGTCAGAAACTTCAGCATTTCAGAACAAAAGGAGCAAAAGTTTGACTCTTCTTGTATTAGTAAAATGCTGCAGCTCAGTAACAACTACATTTTCTGAATCATCCTGTAAACATGAGATTTTTCTGATCATAAATCAGAAGAGCTGACACATTTTGGCCTTTCTAATGGCCAGATTTTTCTTATTTGCTATCAATATACATAATAAAAATCTTGCTTGGAATTGAAGGGTGATGCTTTTAGGTTCTTTCACAAATTAAATAGCCGCATCAAGAGAAAATTAACTATCTGTCTAAGTGAAAATGTCCTTTCTTAGGTGTAGGTAAGCAGATACTGTGCTTATATTGTGCCTGTAGGTCTCTCTGTCTTGATTTCCACCATCAGAAATGTTTAAGGAACCTTTTAATAACATACAGGATGCTCATGCTCCAGTAAATGGGATGTGAGTCCTCCCCTCCCCGCCTTTGGAGATATCTCATGACAAAGAGAACACATTCTCTAGGTAGAAGTGCAGCAGATGCCAAACAGCTGTGAATCATCTGTATTCTGTTATGGAAGAAACGAGAACCTCTTCGCCTGAATTGAAGAAAGATTTTGTTTGCTTGTTTGTTTATCTTAGGCTGGTTTAACCCTTTCTCTCCACTGCTAATTGCGGTTGTTTATCTCGCATAAACAAAGAATTCTTCGGGCTGCCTGTCCCTCTTGAAGCCCTTCAGATTATATCTCATTAGGAGTCAGGAAAAACAAAGTTTCAATTTAAAAGTCAGATCCTGTTTTGTCCCCTGTTAATGTCACTTGACATTAAGTGCCTGTAAGTGGCTGACCTTCACACCCCCCAACATAAACAACTCCAGTAATGCTCTGCCTTTGCCTCTCCAGTGCCACTGGGCTTTTGGGCCTTTGACACCCAGGGATATCCTGCTATTGTTCAGTCCCATCATTTTCTTGTCGTGCTGCTGCCTCTTTAACATTCCCAGCCCGTTTGGGCCAAGGTTTTTCCTCCTTTGGCAAATGATTTCTTTATATCCCCTGGGTTCATCCACTTCTCTGCCTCAGCCACCCTCCCTGCCAGGATTCTCTGCTCCTCCAATAAAAGCATATTTTGGAATACAGTAAGACAACAAAATGCCTCTTTCTCCTTGGCCTTTGATTGTTTTCGATCAGAGATGAATAGTTTTGCTCCTAAATACCTCTACCTTTCTCACCAAGCATGAATGGCTTTCCCTCTCTCGCCCTGACAGCTTTTTTTTAATGCCTTTGCAAGGTCCAGCAATCTTTTTGGTGATCTCAGCGTGTTGTATTTGAGATGTGAGGCACAAGTGCTCTCCACAGACACGCAGAGCATTCCTGGATGCTTGCTGTGAACCCTCAGAGCATATCCCCGTTCACAGAATGGTTTGCTCTGTCCACTGGAGAGAGAGGCTGTGAGAGGCCAGGAATGGGATAAGAAATGCTGTGCATGTGGATTGGTTTGGGTGGGTTTTTTTTCAGAGAATCTATGAAAAGGAAAGGATCGGGAAGCTTGCTGAAGTTTTGAAAGTTTTTTGAGAGTTATGGGAGGAAAAAATCCAAAATGAGAGGAATGCAAGAAAGGTTATTGTTATGTCAGAGACTGAGGAGAGAAGGCAAAATTAGCAATACTGGTTTGTCCACCTTGGAAATGGAAATTGCCAAATCTTTTCCAGCCTCTTGGGAGTTTGTTTCTCGTGGCTTATTCATGAACTTGGTGAACCATCAAAAGAGCAATGTTAGCACTCAGGAATTTGTTGTAACAGTAAAACACCACTGATCAAAAATGACAGTTAATATTGGAACTAACAAACTGTGTGACCGTTTCTGGAGCATTTTCCTGCTCTTGCTTAACAAATCTGACACTCAAACTGCTGTTCTGCCCCTTGGGAGCTGAGGCACGAAGACTGAGAGAGAGTGTTTGGGCGTGAGCTCCTCACATGTGTGGATCAAAGGGACGGGGCTGTGAGAGCCTCCCTGACTCGTGGCACTGGGGCACTTTGTGTACAAAGGCAGCTTGGAATTCTGCACATGCAGTGTTGTTATTAATTTATTGACACTGAACAAAGGAGGTTTTTCTTCCTTTTTTTTTTTTTTCTCTGAGTTTCGGTGGCATTTTTTATGAATGCAAATGTATCCAGATAAGATTATTCAGTGCTTTGCCTACATTTTAGGCATCTCTTCCTTTAAGTTCCAAATTAATGTTGTCTCTGACTAATACCACAGAAGAACTGGGGGGGGGGGGGAGTTGTGTTTTAAAGCATTTAGTAGCTAATATATTTACACAGGACACGTAAGATTATTATGCACTTTAGAAGCCAGTAGATTTAAGGTTTTATTTGATGTTTTCTTTGCTACGCTTGTATGTTAAACATTTTAGGAAGTGCTGTTTTATTGGATGCTGATTTATTCTTAATTTAAACAGAGTGTAGCATCTTTAGGGTAAGCATTTGGACTTGATGATCCTTAAGTGTCTCTTCCAACTCAGGATATTCTATGATTCTTTTGTAGAGACATGTACTTGGTTTGTTTGCATCTTCTAGATCCGCTCCAGGATTGGGCCTAAAGCAGTTCTTTTTGTACATCAAAATCAAAGAAAATGCATAATGCTACACAGATGCAACAATTGTAAACAGTTGTTTGAGAGAATTTTAGAGAAGACATGCCACAGTCGAAGGTGGTCATTATATGACAGCAGCTGGAAGTGCTTATTTCCAAAGCATCACTTTTTGACTTATTTAATGAGATTAAGTCTTTAAAACCTCCCCAAAAATTCAATATTGTCAAAGTAGATGGAGAAAAACAAAGAGCCCTCGAGGCTGTGCTGCAGAGAAGCACGTGCTTCACGAGTAGGAGTCCAGCAAATTCAAAATGTAACAGAGAATGCTGAAAAGTCCCACTGTTTTTGCTAGAAAAGCCAAGTGGTCCCATCACCTCCTGCTGAGGCAGAATTCCACTCTGCTGTTCCTTTCCACCTGCTATGAAAACACACCATGCTGTGTTTTAGAGAAAAAGTCCTGTTCCACTTCCCTCACTTGGACACCACACTTGACAGAGGCTTTGGAAGGTTTTTCATCAGTAAGCCAATTAGAGGTTAGAGTTCTAGTTTCGTTTAAGGCAGTGTCTGTATTTCCCCAGCCCCTGGACACCCTGATCTTACTCCCAGCCTTCTTACCACAAACCTCATCACGTGCCCTGAGAGGTTCCCACTGCGTTTGTCTGAGGAAGAAATAAAAAAGATAAATATAATTCTGAGTTGTAAAGAGCCAAGATGCATTCTGTTGATTGCTTAGAGAACCCTACACAGCTCAGGGTATTTCTGGGTCAGTGATTTTTCTATTTTGATGGTGGAAAGTGTATAGACATATGCTCCAGTGCTTTTATATTGTTCTTCCTTCTGTTTCCTTCTAGACCTTTGAGGAAGAAGCTGAGGGATGTTTGGATAGAAGGCTGGAACTTTTCTGTGGAGTTGACATAGTCAGGCACAATAATAATAAGGGCTGTTGACAGACAACTCCCTGGAAAGGAAATGAAAATGATGTTTATAAAACCCACAATGTGTATTTCCAGAAGAATTAAGTGACAGGCAGTGTGCAAGAAGATGAGGTAACCACAGGCAAATGTGCTTCTCTGTCTGTCACTGGGCTTTTCTGTCATGGCTGGTGTCTTTAAGCAGTGATGGCAAAATGAGAGGATATTTATTTATATTTTTCTACGTCTTCTCGGTGGGGAATTCTGGGTGAATTCCAGCCTGTGCTGTGCGTGCTGTGCTGGCTCTTTGAAGTTTGGGGTAAAGTGCACCATTTTGAGGCATTTTATTGAAGCAGATATTTTGGTGAGAGCAGTTGACACAGCATCCCAAGAAACCTGTAGTGTTCTCACTCTGTTCTTTCCCCCTATGATGCCCTGCAAATTCTTTTCTCTGTTTTTGGCTTTTGATTTTATTTTTATTTAATTTTTGCAGAGAAGACATAAAGAGGACGGAGTAACATGTGATCCATTTACCAACAAAGTTTGCTTCTCTACACATCTGGAGGTTTTGAAAGCATCAAAACTCTGATTTATATAAAGCTTAAGAGACTTAATAATGAGGGAAAGTACAACTGGAATACCCAACTTGAATAAATAAAAAGCCCATCAAGTGTTTCAGACATAAATCAGGTTGCAGGACAAGTTGAGAGAACGCTGTGAACTGAGGCTGTCGGTGGCTGGGAGAGGTTTTGTCGTAGAAGAACAGCCTACAAGGATAGAAAGAAAAAGCAGAACTAAAAGTACAAATATAGTGAAAGAAAAACTTTTTTTCAATGAGTTGCTAATCCCAAGTGACGTGAAAATTGTAGTAAGAACCTTTTTTACCAAGAGGAAGTTCTACCTTATTGCAAAAAAAAAAAAATAAGGTGACTGCAGGAAACCTCCCTCTGTGCCAGGAAAAAGAATCTGATGTGGCCCTCAAATTAAAAGTGATAAATGGGTTATGTTGGTTTTATTTAGAAAAGCAGATCACTGGAAAAGGTAGAAAAGCTTGTGTGTAAAAATTTCACTTTTATGGTTTCAAGCTTCTAAAAAGGAATGCAGTTTGATTGTTAAGAGTTGAAATGTTGGCTGGTACTGAAGATCACCTCTCCTATAATAGTCTGGTGAGCTGTGGTATCAAAAAAAGTTAAATGCTGCCTAAAAGAACAGTAATCCCAGACCTCTACCAGCTATTACTGAATTACAGTAGACTGGAAACATGACAAAGAACTTGAAACTGAGACTGCTTATCATCACAAAAGCTGTTTAATTAATGAAGAAACAACCAAACAAATGACAAAATAACCCAACAAAAAAGCCTAGGCCACCTGTCACTGAGTTATGTCAAAATGTGCAGGAATGTATTAAATCAGTGTTAGTCATTGCTCAGGGTGCAATTTAGGAATACAGGATCTATTTGTGTCATTAAGGAGCATTTACAGGAATTAAACCAGTTTGGTTGTGGTCCAGGCTGCTTCTAGAACGCACAAGAGCTAAATCCTGTTCATCTCTTTTTTGTTTGCACAGGCTGCAGCCTCATCCTTCTGGGTACAGATAACAACCCTCTTGCTGTCAGACACTGTCCTGTGCCTTTTAAAATGTTTATTTCAGAATATGTGGCCTCTCCTTCTTTTTCTGTTATGATAATTCCCTTATTTCTTGTTTGGTCTTTCAGTTGAACATAATTCTCCTGCTTTCAGAACATTTGCTCTCTTGTGCATGTGTGCAGTGTTGTTCATCCCTTACCCCACGTGTTGGGTGGTGGCACAACCCTTTCCATTGCTTCTTTTGGAGCTGCTGTCCATCTACCTTGGGAATCTTCAGGAAATTCAAGGAAGTGCAGTATGAGTGGTGGATTCTCATGTGGTTTGCCCCCTCCTGAGCAGTAAAATATTGATGCAAAAAGTGCATAGATTTTACATTTATCCAAGTAGTTATGAACCAAAGGGTTCCTGAGCTCTGGAGATGCTCACACAGAACAGCTGCTGTTACCAAACCTGTGTGTTGGCTTCAAACCCCTCCTTTAAATCTCTGAGCTGGTTTCCTTGAGTTCTGTGGGTCAGAAGGTAACAGGCTTCCCTGTGTTCAAGGAGATCCAAGTTTCTTTCTACATGTATATATAGAATTTGAGACCTCTTTCAAATACTTTGAGTAAAGCAAGCTTGCATTTCTACCCTTCTAGAAATTAGCCTGTAATAGGATATTTTGGCAGAGAAGGGCTTAAACCCAAAGGAATTTTGAACCCTTATCTATAAGTGATTGAGTTGTTTATCACCTAGGGCTACATTTTTAATGCAAATCATATTTTAAAATATAACAGAAATGAATAATTTGTTAAAATACAATGTTTTTTTCCTTCAGTTTCTTCAGTTCTTTTGTTTAGTTCAGAGGGGATGATGCTCTCAGGAGGTGGAATTATCCCCTCTAGCAACAAAAGAGAATAGTGTTTGTCATTTAATAGTTATATAAATATTCACCCTCTGTCTTTTTATTCTGGTTCTTTGGCTTTCTCATGCAGATCCCTGCATGGCAGAGTCACAGAAGTCTTAGCAAAGCTCAGCTACATTCCACTGGGGGGTTGATTTATATTTCACATCAGGGCCAAAGTAAAGAATGAACTGAAACCAGAATCCAGTGCCATCTAGACTTTGGATATGGTTCTTGGATTGGAGATCTGTGTTGCCAAAAAAAAAAAAAAAAGAAATCTTGCAATAAATAATTAAAACCCACTCCTAATTCACTAGCTATTGTGTGATTATACAGGAGCTGGCTGGACACTTACAATGGGAAAAGCCAACAGGAATTTCTCCTTGTGAGATCTTTCCAAATTCTTCCTTCAGCTGCTGCTGTAACAATAAATAAACACGGGATAGTAAAAAATAAGGATAAAATGATTGAGCCTAAATCCCTTAAATTACAAGGTTTATATAACAAGGTAAGACTGTTCAGAGGGATCATGAAAAAATCCTGTGTTTTTTAGTGCAAGTGCTGCATAATATGTATAATACACTCAGTTTTGGGAATAATGAAACGTAATCTCTTACTGAGAAATGTATGTGATAAATCTTCAGAAAATAGTAAGCCACTGTACATAGGAAGAGTACAGTCTGTGCTTCCAGGGCATTTCCCAAGATAAATTTACCCCATGAATGAGGCCCTTAGTTGTTAACTGTTGAAAGGAATCTAAAATAGAAGACACATCGGGTTTTCCAAGTTGAAAACTCCATCAGGGAGTTCATTATTACAGACTCACATAAGATCAGCTGCTCTATGGTTCAGTCAGTGTGTCAGCATTTTTTGTACAGTAATGTTTATTCTGACCCCTGTCAGCTGCACAAACTTGAAACAAATCTAAAGATGTTGTGAATTTGAACACCAGAAGGAAGTGGTTCTTTTTTTAGGGTTTCTTTTTTTCTGGTAAAGTCAGTGGTCAGCCTTATTGTGCTGGTGTCTCAGAGAAGGAAAAAGAATAAACCCCAGGATATGACCACGGTTACCAGTGGTAAGTGTTGGCCACCCTTTGGCCACAGGACTAATTGTGAAAGAGGTGAAGAATTTGTTTCTGCTGTTGACATCAAACCAGTTACTGGCCAGTGAATTGTGAAGTGTGTGCAAGAATTCTGGTTGAACATCATCTATTCTCGACTGCCCAACAGAAAATAAATAGCAGCAGCCAAAAGGTGGTTGTGACTCAGTTGGGGAGGGGGGAAAGCTGACAACTGTATGGCTGCTTAACTGCACAAAAGTGACTGAATTTAATGCTTTTATTACTTACATTATAAAGTAGCTGTTAATTCACTACTTTAAGGTCTCAGGAAAAAAAAAAACCAAACCAATGCATGTGGTATTTGAGTTAAGTGCTTGTTTGTGTAATTGGGAAAAAACCCAAAATGTTTTCAGCTCGTTGTCAAAGCCCCTATGTCTGGCATAAACTTTTTTTAAAATGCATTGTTTTCATTTAAAACCCGTCATTAATTTCATCTCACACCCTTGAATTGTTGATTTTTATCCTCCTTCTATTCAGTTGCTCCTTTTTCTGGTATATTTTGCTAATAATTCCTTGAGTTAGAGCCAATCAAGAGATATTTGGACTGTCCAAAGCTACAAAGCAGAGTAGTCCTGTCTCCTTGTTTTCAGGAGAAATGAAGACTATTGATGAGCTTTATAGCAAAAGCAAAATTGGGAATTGAATGAAGACCTCCACTTTCCTCACTGGGTTGATTTTGTGTGTGGGATTAAAAGCAAAACGTGATCAGTGTGATCTTGCCTGAAGTAATACAGAGTTACCAGATTAGCCCAGCTACTTCCTTGGAGCACTGCAAGTAATACCTTACAAACAATTTTTTATTTCTACCTGATTGTAAAGCAAAGGTGTGTGTTCATTTCTGCCCTTTGTTGGTCTAAAGAAAGCAGCAATGTAGTTTTTATTTTTCAAGGAAGCATCATTCAGCATGAAGTTTGTCCTACAGTAAATGCATATTTCAGGTTGAATTCCATAAGGTCTTAGCTGCTGTATTTAAATGCTCTCCACTGCATTTTTCAGCCGTGGTTCTTTGACGTTTTAGTTTACACAGGTCCTACCCTCTCCTTTCATCACGGTCCCACCCATTTCCTTGCTGGTCCGAGGGTTTAACCGGCTTCTTAATGAGCCAGCTCAGCTCTTCAGAAAGAGAAGCAGAGAAGTTTTCCTGTTTGTTTAATGCACTCCGAGGTGTGGAGGAGCACCTGTGCTGCTCAGAGGGTGGGGGAGGCAGAAGAAGGCAGGTGTTGAAGAGATCAGTGTGGGGTTGCAGCCAAAAGTTCCTTAAGAGCTGCCGAGCTTGTCTAAGAACTCATTGCTGCCCAAACAATCTGACAGCCAGAAGGGCAGCCCAGCACCCTCCCTTGAGCTGTTTCTGGTGCTTGTCTCCTCTTGAAGGAGCCAGTTTAGCTTGCTGGGCTGGTAGGAAATACAGCGAGGAACAGAAATACGCCTTTTGGCTTGGCCAGAAAGCTGAATTGAGCTGCTGAGGGTTCAGCAGCGGGGCTGCAGCGAGGGAGGTTGTGGGGAATGTGTGGCCAGGAGGGGAAGAGCAGCAAATCCTCCTCAGAACCGCCTTGTGCAGCTCCACCAGCTCGGGCAGCCTCGCAGAGCTTCACATTCACGGTGCAGACATGTAATGCAGCAGAACTCATCTCGTGACCTGCTGCCACCAAAAACCTCTGCTGACCTCCTCCCTCTCTCTTCCTCCCGCTTCTTTCTTTTTTTTGTCATTTGATGCTACCCTTTTTTGCCAGCTTAGCAAGCTGAGTCAGTCCATCCCTGGCCACAACCAGTGCCAGGAAGGGGATGGGCATTTGAGGGTGGGAAGGGGTGGTGGGCAGGGGGAACATCGGACGACCCTTTTGTCCATAGACCCGTCCCGATGAACTCATGGGCAGCACTCCCCATCAAGTCAGTTTGGTGGGAGTTATTTATTAATCCAAATTTCACTCCCCTTTGTCTTGATGAGCAATCGAACTGTCTTGGCACCTCTTCTGGGCCTCAGTGCTTTGTCTCCCTTTTCTAATGTCACCAGTCCTGTCACTCTCACCCTCTAACATGATGGTTGGCAGATCTTATGCTTGCCCTACGTGTACACCCAGAAATAAAGCAAGTTTGTTCTTAAAATTACACTCGATCATTGCAGGTTACATAAAATAGTTTCTATGCACAATATTTTTAACCAAAAAATGAAGACAATTAAATCTTGATTCACAGACGTAGGAATATGAGTTATGGAAAGGTCTGCTTTTGTTTTAATATTGTATTACCGATGTGTGTGGGAGCAGTTGGGTAAAGGGTAATCTTGATGTTTGAAGTATTTGCAGTGAAGACTTAAAAATAGTATTTATATTTAAGAAAGAGTTTAAACCAAGATACCATCCTTATTTAAAAAGAAAAGATAACCTATGTGTTTCAGCTTCCTGTTTAAAAAGACAGTCTGGCAAAGCCAAAAGAGGGGTTTAGCTGGGGGGAGCTTTGCTGGTGATGGTGACTTTTCTAACAGGCTGTTTATACAGTAAAGTACCAGGCAAGAAATTACTGGCAATTGTATATATGTTTCAGAAGAACACAGGGGAATAGGTCTTGTATAGCCAGTCTTGTGTAGACAGTAACTGATAATGGTTTTTAGTGTCTTTTCTAAATATCATAGGTTTTTGTAGGTGAACAAAGCGTGTTATGTTACAGAATTCTTAGCTGGGCCTCTGCTTAGATGAGAGATTTTCCTGCAGTGCCAGCTGTTTGTTTCTGGCTTCACTTCCATAATCCCAGTTCTATAAAGGCTTCCAGCAAGGACATGAACATCATTTTCATAAAGCAAGAGGAGCAGCACAAGACAGACACAGAATCCAGAGAATGGGGCAAATGCCTACCTTGCTCTATAGCAACAGGAGAATGGGAGGTTTTTTCCCAACTTGCATCAGGTAGCCAGTGATTTAACAGAGCATTTTCCCACTGCTGTGTGTTGTTATCAGCCCTTTGCTTTTGTATCTGGGACATGTTCAGCTGGCAGTGGGAACGATGCTGAGTTTACAGTGTTCCTGGGAATGAAACTTCCATGAAATTTGTCTGTTGAAAAACTCAAAGCCATTATCCAGACAAGTGTTTTTCCTTTTCTTTTCCTCTTTCAGTTTGAGCTGATCCTGGCTTGGTGTTTGCTGTTAACACAGAAATTTTCCTGTGGGTTTTGTTTCTGGTTCTGTTCTTCTTTAACAAGCAAACATGAGGAACATGTCTATAAAACAGCAGATATCTTTATTAGTTGCTAACAAAGTTTGCTGCTGGTGCAGAGGAAGGAAGCACTATCAGTTTATGTAGCTGTTTTTGTAGTTTATGTAGTAGTTTGTGTAGATAAATTGGTCACCTCCATGTTACCAAAACACAAAATACCCATTTTGATATTTGGCATTTCATTGCTTTATTCACAGGTCATCCAAATACCTTCTCTTAACATTAGTTGTAATCTATTCTGTTTATTTTCTACCAATTCCTAATTCATGCTTATTTGCCATAGTAGAATTGAACTGCTCCTTGTTAGGGAATCAGTAGTTATAGCTGGAAATTCTCAAAATTACTATGATTTTCCTCCTTAAGAAAATAAATTCCAACTCAGCTTTAGTTTTTTAAAGGTTATAGAACATGTGTATGTTCAATGTGCTCTCCACTAGACCAGTACCCCTGGATTAAATCAGAATTACATACTTTTGAGAAGCTTTTGGAGGAAATTGTAGAGCTAATTTGAGGTAAGTATTTGGAGGGGAAAAAAAAAGAAGTATATAGTGAAATATAAGCTTAGTCTTACCTAACAAAATGGATTTTCAGCAAATGGAAGTTAAGGATCAAACTCTAATGAACTGAAGCAATCCCTGCCTTCCTAATCTATGGAATTTTAATTTGCTTGTTTAGAAAGCATAACGGTGGTTATAGAAACATACATTTAAAAGCACTTTAAAATCACCAGGGCATCTAAGGAATTTGAAACACCTGTAGGCCTTGAATAATGCTAATTGATATCTGTGCAGACTTTATGAAATCTGCACAAAAGGTAGAATTTTGAGAGGCTTAAACCTTTATTTACAATTCAATACTGACAAGAAGTTGCTGAAGCCTCTCTCCTCCCTCCAGTCTCTCCCCTTTAACCTCTGAATTACTGAACTGGATGGAAATGCGTCACTCAATTAAATGTTGTTCTCAAAGGCTCTAACGAAGGTTAGAGATGCTCAGCTAAGTTTCTCAGAGCTTTCCTAACTTTGTTAGACCTCTTCAAAAATCAAAAGCAAATTAAGTTTCTACTTGTATCCAGGATAACACTGAGCCCAGTGTCAAGATAAAATATCCAAAGAACTGGCTGCAGCAGATGCAATTCTGCACCTGCAAGCACTGGGTGTTTTTCAGATGTTTGGGTGTACATATATATATATATGCATTTAAACAGCATTATATATACATATTACATAAGCAGGTATATAGATTATATGCAGTTACACAAAAAAAGGTTTAGAATATCAGTGGGTTTATAAGTAGTACTGGGAAAATAAGTATTTACAATGATCTCATTTGTATAGAATAGGATATAAGTTAGGAAAAAAAAAAAGGCAGGAAGTTATACAGTGTAGGTGTTGACATGAGGGTATTAAAGTCCTGACAGGAGAGGAGAATTTCAATTAGCAACTTCTATTACAGAAGGTTTAGACATTGACACTGAGGATAATCTCAAGCACCGATTATTGGTAAATAGCTCTTGTCATATTTTTGGCAAAGTAATTCATTTTCCTCTCGTGTAAGAGCTGTGTGTTCAGAGCAGAAGACAAAAGTGCACATGAGGATGCGTGGTTCTTGTTTGCTGCCTTTCCAACAGCTCCCTAATTAAATTCTTCTTCTGATTATGTTGTGCAGGCAGCAGAAGATCAGAATTACTGGGTGTGTTTATTCTGCAGCAGAAACTTCAGGTCGTTCCAGGAGATTTATTTTCTCCTCAGTTTTACGTGATCCAACTGTCGTTTCTGTGATTGTAGCTGTGCAGAACGCAAAGCCAGGCCTTAAGGACCTGGCAGTTGCACTTTCTAATGTCCTCATGTCTCATTCCCATAGGAAGGAGGATCCCCCCTGGTTTGTGGGCTGTTAAGCATTGCAGTTGTTGGTGTGACGTGGCCTGACTGGGCTGTTAACATGAGTGATAGAACAAATGGCCATATTGGCTTTCACTGGGCACTATAGCAAAGTTCTGTGTGGATTTGAAAATAGTAATTCATCTTGTAAAGACCCTTAGAAGCCTTGTTTGACAGCTCATTATTTAAATCCTTTAATCTAGGGAATTTTTCCTTATGTAAGATTTCCAGCAAAGCTCTTCCCCTACTGGATTCCTAGGGTTATTTTAATATCATCACAGCTTGTGATGCCTCATTCCATAATCCTGTATAAAAAGCACTAATAGCTTCTTGAAAAATTCATTTCTCCACATGCCATTTGTAATTTGAGCTGACTGCTTCAGTTTTGTATTGGGGAGGACAATGGGACCAAATCTGATTTCCATCAGTAAACTGTGGCAGAGAGACTGAACAGCATACCTCTTCATCTTCCAGGGTTCCCTCTTTTGGGAATTACAGTGAAAATTAAGGGTGGATTAAGGCAAGACCTGTGGCTCCAGGTGAGGAACTTGAGGATTCAGTGTGTGTGAACTCCAGGTCAGAGAACTTACCTATTAGAAAATGTGGGGAATGCTGTCAGTGGTCTAGGGAAGAGAACGGCTTTCATAGAACCGTGGAATGGTTTGGGTTGGAAGGACCTTAAAGATCATCTGATTCCACCTCTTGCCATGGGCAGGGAGGCCTTCCACTAGACCAGGTTGCTCAGAGCTCCATCCAGCCTGGCCTTGGACACTTCCAGGGGTGGGGCAGCCACAGCTTCTCTAACTTTGGCATGTTGTTAGTGCGGGGAGATTTCGGGTGTCTCCGAGACTGATACAGGCTCATGCCCAGGGTTGTGTCTCTGCCTACTGATAAACAGGATGGGAGAATGCTGACATCTCTGCAACGAGTTTAAAAGGTTGTCAGGTGAGAATGGATCACGTTTTCAGCTGGTAATGGCTGGTGAGGCTGCTCAGATGAACCCAAAACATCTGTGTCTGAGATAACTGAGCACATGAGTGCCCTGTTCGGTCTCAGAGTCTGCTTGGTGTCATTTGCTTGAGCATGCTTTGAATGAAGACAAAGAGTGGACTTATGCAGGCTCCCCATTATTAGTTCTAATAGTTTATCTGAATATTCAGGTGGGTGAAGCTGATTATTTGTTGTTGACAGAAGGACTGCGTAGGGAACTTGTCCTAACAAGCAGTAATTGTGTGATTAGGCGAGTTTAATAAAGAAAAGGAATCCTAATTCATTCATAGGACTTGGTTTGTTGACAGTTAATGTCATTTTCATTGAATGAAATCCATCAGTAGTGCTTATATTTTCAAGCTATCTGGAAGTGCTGGTATTCTGAAGCTCTGTTGTTTGCATCTAAAACCTAAGTGAAAACCTGCAGAAATCAGGAAATATTACTGAAAAAAAAAAGGGTAAAAAGTAAAAAGATAAAGTAATATTTATCCTTGTTCCAACAGTTACTCAAAGTCTGGTTTATGATATGCTCTGTATTAATACAGTTGTTAATTCCAAATGCATTGATCTGAAGTAGCTTGAATTTGAAAGTGATACTTACTTGCTTTTTTTTTTTTCTGTGATGTTAAGAGCAAATGTTGATTTTTCTGCCCTAAAACTGTGTTTTGTGTTCATTGTGGATTTGCACCCAGACTTAGTAGTTGCCTTACAATTGCAGGAGAGGAGAAATGTCGATGTGGACACGTGTTACAACACGTTGATGGCGTGTTATTTTGAAACAAGAAGGATGGCAAGTACCTGAACTGGTGTAGAACTTCCCAAAGGGATAAGGATGTTTTTCTAGTGTGATGCAGAGAATTAAGGACCTTCAAAAATGTCTCAAAATATCAGCAGCATGCTGCCAATTAGTCTGTACATAATAGGAGAGATTCTACTAACAAAGAGGACGTACAGAATAGGTATATGTAATATAATATATATATGTATAATAGGCTTTATAGGTATATATAGTAGGCTTTGGGAATGGCTTAACTGTTCCTAGGGCTTTCTTCAGGGGAGCTGGACCTTCAGTGCACTTCCTCCAGTGGAAACAGTAAAGTAGATGCCAATAGCTGGTGACTCAAGAATACAACTTTCTCCCCTCAGATTTCTATAAATAAGCCTTGTGTTTCAACCTCTTTATTACAAATAAAGCTTTGGGGTGATGTCTGCTTTCCATCCTCTGATTGCCCTGCTGATGGAAGTCCCAGCTCCCTCAGCATTTTCCACATACACATTTTCAGAGGTTTGTAAAGCTTTAAGTGTGGAGATCTGAGAAAGCAGTGCCTGTAGAGATTCCAGTACCCAGCGAGTGAATAAAATATTTCTGCACTTTAAATCCTCCTTGACCACTCAGCTGGGTTGGTAGAGTTGTCACAGACTTTGCTGAGTAAAGCTTGGCTTTCTGCTCACTCTTTGGGCTCCTTATTTTTCTAAAAATCCCCCACTTTGGGGATTTCCCCCCCCACCACCACTTTTTTTTAGTTGGTTGGTTGAGTTTTCCTTGTCTTGTCCCTGACAGTGGCATTTTGGACAGTTGGAAGGTTGTAAACTGGGCCTTCCCTCCCAGGGACAGGACAGGCTGCCTTACTTCATACTGGAGTTTCAGTGGGAGGAGGAACAAAAAAGAGTTGACAGAGGGGGAGGAAAAAAAGATTAAAAAAGACGAAAAATAAAAGCAGGCTTTAATATCTCAAAAATTTAGATACTTATTGTATGGTTAGATTGTAGATTTATATAAGCTCTTTTGCTGAGAAATAATTTGCATTTGGTAAAGGGCATTTTTGAAAGTTCCTTAGTTAAGAAATGACACTTGATTTATTTACATTCATGGATGTATAACTTAATATAAGATCTATATATGAATTATATAGAACTTATATATATGTCATATAAGTGTCATATATATAAATTATATAACACATATAAATGTCATATAAGTGTCCCCTTTGAAGGGACCAGTGCAGGGGCCCAGAAATCTTCTATTACTTTGGAAGGGAGCAGTACAAAAGCAAACCTGTAATATGCAATGTTTCTTTTCCAAACAAAAGTTTTCTAAGAGAAAAATTGAGATCACTTGCAGCTTATAACTGTTAATAACTATTATACTGAAATATGGTTGTGACCAATACAGATGTGGTTAGCAGTCCAGTATCTGCCATTTATGCTTTTAGCTGTGTAGGACCATTCTTTGCCTGTTCAAAAATAATCTTCTGATCCAGATAATAAAATTATGAATCTGTAATTGTCCTCTCTGCCTCCATATGGGGATGCATTAAATAAAATTAAGTTAATTAGGGTTTTTTACTGGGGTCTATTTTTTGGTCAGGCATGTAAATTAACCGTCAAAATTGAGCATTTTTATTTTGACAGGAAATCGGGGTTTTTTATAATGAAACATAATTTATGATCTAAATGCAGGCTGAATTGGGCATTGTGATGCAGATGACCCAGTGCCCTGTATGCTTTCTGAAGTTTGGAGCTGAATACTGGTTCATACAAGTTCTTACTTAAAAAAGGGAGGGAAAGGAGGGCGAACTGGGGAGAAATTCCCACAGCTCAAAATATTTCTAAAGCTGCCTAACAAAGCAGCTTTAGCTCTCTGTATAAAGCTTTCTCGAAGCAACTTGGTGGGTCTGGCATAAGTATCAACTTTGAACAAGATTTTCATTTCTAATCTCTTTTCCTGTCTCAATACTGAATTATGTTGCGAGTTTTCAGATCATGCTTGTCACAGTGTGACACGGGGGAGCTGCCAAAGCCCACAGCCCACAGTGGGATCTCTCTGGTGAGTCCTGAGACTTCTGGCCTGCTGGAATTGCACTGGAACCATTCATGGCAGTGGTTCCAAAGTGATGCTCCATTAAATTACCCTAATTCTCTTTTTAGGTTCTGTTCTTATATCACAAACTTCTGACTTAGAATTGGAACTGTATGGAGATAAATACGAACGCTGCAAACAAAAAATGTAATTTTTGGAACATGAGGTATGGGCTTTTGTTGCTACCTTTTTCTGTCATCAGTGTATTCCTGAAGCATTTATTATAATAAAAAAATTAAGCACCTGTGTGAGAGGCAGCAGTACTGCTTGTAAGTGAAAATATTTACTCATGGGCACTGCATCTTTAGACTTGCAATTTTTGCAGCGTCAGCTTGGGACAGAATTTCACGGATTTGTTGCTGCAGGTGTATTCTTACCCAGAATCACAGATGTCTTTATGGTCAGAGGGACATTTCTGAAATGTGTCTGTTTTGCTGTAGCATGTTTGTTTTCAATAAGATTTTATATGCACAATAAGGTTATGTTATGCACAAGATGATGTGACCTTGCGTGGATTTGTTTCAGTCAGTCAGGTGAGTTGAAGGACAAAATCGAATTCTCCACTGCAGGAGACTTTTCTTGTGCAATTTTTAAAGAGATTGAAGGAAGACTGAAGGAACTGTGCCCTGTGATACTGTCACACAAGGTGAGTTTTACAGGGAAGCTCTTCAAATGATGGAAGTGAATGTGCCTCCAGAAATGGGCTTCTGATGGTGTAAAGGAGACATTTTTAGTAGCTTTGTGGGTCATGTTTTCTTTAAGGCTGTTGGGACTGTCTGAGTGATACAGGTGGTTTTTCCTCCATTCTGATTCCTAGCTGAGACTGCACTGGCTCTTTCTATAGTTCATTTACTAAGTTTGTCCTTTAAAGGCAAGAATTATCCTTGTAAACAGGATTGTGGCTCTTACTCCACCTGTTATTGCCTGGAAGCTTTTTACAAAACATATCTGATAAAACATGACTAACATAAGTCATTAACTCATAACATGAACGTTTACTTTCTTAGAAGTGCAAGACAAGAAGCGATGGGGGCCTTTTTCCCCACCAGGATTTACTATCCATCTTTTCTGTGTACCTCTGAAGTCATGTGCAAGTATCAGCTCTTGAAAAGGGTTGAGAAAAGGCATAAGTATTGGAAATGAATTATAAAAACTGTCAGCTTTTCTGTGTGTCTTTTTTCAAAGTCTTAGGTCCTGATGGCTGGGAAAGCCTGGTTAATCTGCTGAGCGAGATCAAAAGGAAAAATAAACTTCAGTTCAATTTAGTGTTGCCTGAGATTTATGGATCCTATGCTGCTCATTTGGCTCGTGTCTGGTTTTTAACCTGTAATTCTAGAATTTGGCAGGCTATTTTTTTCACAGAGGTCTGTTTGCTCTCTGCTGAAACATCATTTGGGCAGCAATAAAGTCAGCGTAGAAAGTACAAGTGCAATTCCCCTATTTTAGTTTCTTTCCCATACAAACTGATAAAAAAGACACTCCCAGTGAACAAAGAATGAAACAAAAAAGGGGTATTTGAAGGGATGTTGTTGTGGGTGTCCTCTTTGCACTATTAATGTGTGTAGTTTTTCCTCCTGTGGAAAGGCCACTGGCTCAGTTACACACGGGTGTGTTCTGTGTTTTAGGCTCTTGTTACAGAAGATGTTCTTCCAGTAGGAAGAGCGGTGTTTGGAGCACAACTTGGAGCACAGCTGGTCTGTGTGAAGTAATTGACAGCTCTGTAGGCCAGTTGTTGCATTGCTGTTTCCTGGAGGAGGCAGATTGGGTTCACCAGCCTAATCCCCAAACATGTGGTCTATATTCAAATCCGAAATGAGGCGGAACTGCGAACAAGCTTTGTGTTTGCTTGGATTTATTTTGGTATATGCCAAATATATATTCTGTGCAAGTGCATCCCCTGGGATCTCTTCCTAAGCTGCTACTGCCACCCTTATATCAGACCAGTATCTCAGTTCCTTCGACTGGGGGGGTGTGGGATTCCTGGATAGGCACTAACCTTGGAGCAGATTCCACTGGGAGGCAATGTTTGTGGAAAGACAAATAGAAGCTGTTTGACTCTCTTCCTTACTCATCTGTAGTTTCTGCTTTCTGTGACACACAAACTTTCAGAGAAAAAAGTAAATGTTGATGGCAAGAAGTCATTTTTGATTAACGATCAAAATTATTCTCTCCATGTTCCATGTATTGTCTGAAATCTGTAAAAGAGATTTCTGTTATGTATTCTAATCGCCTGTGCAGCTCAGCAGAGAGTGAGACAATGTATTAAAATTAGTTGACAGATATCTATTTGATGTAGGGTGATTTAGGATGGATTTAGAAATCTCATCAATCTCAATCAGAAAGAAATCTCAATCAGTCTCATCAGTGTAGATTAAATTAAAACAAATCCACCTTTTGGTCTGTAAGTGCAGACATTTATAAAATAAATTGGTGTATCATGTTACTTTTGTTTTTCTTTAAGATGACTTCATGTGAATTAGACTCAAGTGTGGAGTTACAAGGCGTGTTGGAACATGGTGAAAGGTATTAACCATGCACACAACCTCACCTCCTTTGAGCTCAGTGGATGGGCAAAATTTGGGATCTTCTGAGTTGCTGCTGTGGTGGGATAAACTGATGAAAGCAGCAGACAGTTCTTGTCATAGTCTAGTTCCTTTACCCATGCAAAATCCAATTTTTTTCCCTGAATAAAGCATAAAGGAGGCAAAGCTAAGCAATTCCTTTGCTTGCTGTTCCCAGCCTTGGAGATTTTTCTACAAGTTCTTGCAGTCTTATCTGCAGCTTTTGGGTCCTGCTCAAGGGCCTTTCACAGGGTGCTTTAATTTCCATCACCTTCCCCCGTTCCATTTCCCTCCTTCTCTCTCCTCATTTTGCTTCTGTTCCCTATTCCTTGCTGAAATTTGAATTTAACTTGGTTTTGCTGCATAAAGGTCAGAGACTACAGTTGTCACCCTGAGAGAGGTTCTGCACCTGAGCAGTGTCTGGCAGAACTGAATTTTAGTCTTCCTTTATCTTTGAACCTTTCCTCTACTTCTGATTGTTTTTCTTTTCCCAGAGGACACCGATGTTTTACCTTTTCAAACACAAAAAAGAAAAATCTATGTTCTGTTACCCAGTGATGCTCTTTGATCAGGAGATTGTGTTAACAGTTTCTCTTAATTTTGAGAGAAATGCCCGAGGGTGACATAAATCATCCAGGAGTTCCAAGAGCCTTTCTTTTAAGTACAGAATCTTCTCCTTACAGGATTGAAACTTGTGATGTGTCATCAGAATGTGAGTTACTTAACTGGGATTTTAGCACCATGTTATGTCTTTTTGCTGAATTTAGGGGAAGTTATTTACTGCTCTTTAACTGGGGGCTAAATATGTAGTCCTGGTTGTCTTCACTGATATCAGCTGCTAACAAAATAGCTTCAAATATTTGCAAATACTCAGGACCAGAGCAGCCTAAAGGGATTTACTTTGGTTAAAAGCTTTTTTTGGTTAAAAGCTTTTTAACCAAAGTACAAATGAAGGTACATTGGGTCTGGCTGGGCTGGAGTTCACCTTCCCCATAGCAGAGCTGTGCTGCTCTGGTGGCTGGGCTGGTGTTGGTGACACACCAGTGGTTTGGCCAGAGCTGAGTAGGGATCTCCCATCCCAGAGGTCTGGGAATGGGGAGGAGGTTGGGAGGGGACATGGCCAGACAGCTGATCCCAGCTATCCCAAGGGATATTCCTACAGTATGATGTCATGCTCAGCAATGAAAGCTCAGAGAGAGGAAAGGGGAGGCATTAATTAAGGCATTTGTCTTCTAGGGCAGCCACTCTGTGTAGTGAGGCCCCACTTCCCAGGGAAATAAGGAATAAATAACTTTTTCTTTTTTAAATTTGCTGCCATGTTCAGCCCTTGCTTTTTTTTTATCTCGACCCATGAGCTTTTCATTTTGTTTTCTCCCCCGTCCTGCTGAGGAGGGGGGTGAGAGAGTATCTTGTGGACACCTGGCCACCAGCCAGGATCAGCCACCACACAAGGGCTGGACATCCTTGGAGCTGTGTGGGACACAGGCCAGTGTCTTGTAGGACAATTTCTGTTGTTTATAAAAAGCAGCAACAATGGTAATATGCTGTAAAAAGCTCATGCTTCACTCCAGCTGTTGAAAATGAATTACAGCACAGGCTCACACAGTAGCTGTAGGATGCATTTCTGTGCTTCCACAGTTACTTGGAAGCTGCGGGGTCCATTTACACTCCAAGGGCTCATCCAGGAGCTGGGCAGCATTGACTGGGTTGGCTGAGACTGGTTTTGAAACTGCACACTCAGGAAGAGCTTCGAAGGTAAAGATAAAGGTTCTTCATTTTCTCTTGCATTAGAAAGCCTCACTTTCCTGTTTTGTCCAGGGAATGGTTTGTTTCTACTAAATGGAAATATTTAGAACATGAAGGACATTCCTGACAAGGTTACGGTTTTTAATATGAAATGGATTTTGGATTTTAAATTCTTTGGCTATTTTAAATATTGATGTTTAAAATTGTGGTTGGATTTGTGAAGCAGCTGCAATGCTGAGGATTCCTTGTGTCTGCAGCTGGCTAATGAGGGATGGTGTTGAATTGGACAATACCAATTACCTTATTATTCTTAGTAATTCTTTCTTAGTAAGAAAAGAAATTATGTCTGGAACAATATAGAATGACAAGGCTATTGTGACAACAGGTGAAAAACTGAGTGAAACACTAAGATGTTGTCAAAACTATGCATAGTCCAATTCAAACAAAAAGAACGTTGACCCAGACCTTTTTTCATAAAGGGAAGGAATGAAACAGATAAAATATGCTTGGAAAGCAAACCTTTGTGTCAGTTTTCATCACTGAAAAACTTCTTTTGAGATTTTAAAAGTTGCCACCCTCTGAAAAGAACATCTGTTAAAACACTGCAGTCCAAGAGGAACTGCTCTCCATGTACCCATTCTGCTTTCATAGCACTTCTGACATATAATATTTAGTTTAATACAGTAAACATTGAGATTCATTTTTTGTAAACGGCTACTGAAGCTGGACTAATTTGCAGTTTTTATAAAGTGTCGTCATTAGGAAATGCATGGGCTTGGGGTGGTTTTTAAACTTGAATAAGCTGGTTTGAATCAGTGATGGCTTTCCTGGTAATATTTTGTGTAGCTCAGAAGATAAACTAACATCTTAAGGTACCTGTCTTTTTATTTGATTTGTTAACTAATTCTGTAGCATTGTGCCTTGATCTTAAAGGTTTCCTTTTATGTATTTATTTCAATTCAAGTGAAGAGGTGATAGGTCTCATGGTGCAGCAGAAATGAGACAGTCCAGGGCTGCACAGCATACACAGTATGTTCTTCTGAACTGTTTGACTGTTGGACTGAAAAATATTTAAACAGAATGCAAGGCCCAGAACAGCTGTGACAGCAGAGGAAGTGTCAAATTTTCTCCTTTTCATTTTTACTCTTGTCTGTTTTCTTGAAGATCCTGTTATATTCCTGTCTTTTGCTTCGCAGGACAGCTGGTTTATTTTGTGTTCCCTAAAGTAAAGGTTCCAGGCATTTGACTGGGAGTGACAGGAGAGGCAAAGTGCTGTCCAGTGCCATCCCATCCATAATCCCACTGGGAGCAGGCCCTTAGGGAAGGTGGTGGGGTGGGATGGCCAGTGGGGCCCAGTGGAATTAGCAGGGTAAGTGCGAAGGGAAAGGATGTGCAGAAATGTATCTGGGCTGGTAGCTTGGAAGTTGGAAGCTTTACAACTTGGAAATTGAGAATAAGCCCAGCCTGTCACAGAAATAGCCAGAGTAATATGATGAGGCTGAGTAAAACCTGTCCAATCATCTTTTGGTGGTGATAAAATCAAAGTGCCTGTTATTTTTTGGTCAGGCTTCCCATAGAGGTGGTCGATGGGGAGTCTGTCAGTGCTGAGGAGACATTTGGACAATGGCCCTAAGAACATGGGTTGCCTTGGAGTGCTCAGGCAGTTGGATTGCTGTTGTACATCCCTTCCAACTGAAATAGTCTATTTATTCTATTTTACTCTGTGTGTATAAAAATGGGATTTTTTAAAATTGCAGCTGTGCTTTAAAATATTTAGACTTAAAAACTTCCAGGTACAGTCTCAGTATCCAAATGACCCGGGGTTGGGACAGGAAATGCCTCTGTTCTGGGTGTGTTGACACACTGGATGATGAGGAGTTTTATCCCAGGTGAAAGCAGTGATGAATTGATGTTGCTGAGTGTGATGTGACTGGAAGCCCTGTACCCAGCCTTGGCTTGGCACTGCACCTGAGCTGAGGCACCTCCTCTCTCTCAGAGAGCTCCTGCCTGCCTGCAGAGGATCTCTCAGGTGCATCAGAGCTGTGTGATGGATCAGAAGGTACAAACATCACATCCAGTGATGCACTGGATGCAGCCAGTGAAGGTAGTCTGGATTTCCACTGCTGAAAGTGGAAACAGAAACATCTTCCATTCAACCTAAAATGCTGTGCAGCCCCTCAGTGTGATTTTTTAACTTTACATTTTGCAGAGACTGTATATAAACCTGCTTTATGTCTTCCCTAAGTGGCAGCTGAGATAAACACCGTATCATGGTACAGTATGAAACATGTGAGAAGTTCCCCTTGGAAATGAAGGGAAGAGGTTATTATAAACAACCTAATTCAAATTAAAGTGCTTGAAGTGTCACACTTGCTGCAATGCTGAAAACTTGGCACACCTGGAGCAGGGAAGCATCTGAAGTGTGTGTATGGGTTACAGTAAGTGTTCTTCCCTCGTTTCCTCTGGTACAGGATCTCTGGTAGCCAAGGGAGGTTTTTCTCAGCCTGGAGGATATTTTCTTTCCTCGTCCCCCATGGCACTTGTACAGCACAAACAGCAGCAATAACACACAGCACAATATTCTCTCCTTCTTCCTAGAATTAAAGTTTTCTCGTGTTTCAGCAAAGTAGGAAAATAGATTGAAATTTTAACTGAAAACAGAACAACTTTTCATGCTCCGTGAGCTTTGAAGAGGTGATGTCTCCTCTTCATTTGCACCAGCAAGCTGGAAGACTTGCCAGTCAGCATTTTATGAGTTTAGGAATGGTGTTGCTGGGTTTGGTTTGGGAGGTTTGAGCCCAGAGAGCAGCTGTTGGAATTCCCTCTCTCTGTGGCTGGTAACCATCCCTGCAGTGGCACAGGCTGTTTTTCAGAGGTCCATTTTCCACAGGGTGTGAGCTGGAGTGTGCCAGAATAACAAGGCCTGAAGATATTTAGGACCCCTTTAGTTTTATGGTATTTTGGTGGTATTTGAAGATTTTAATTTTGTTTTTGTTTTTTTAAGGAGAAGGACATGTTTGTTATCATCAAATTGGGTCTGTGGCTAAAAGCTGGTTTTGGAACATCACAACTTGTGGTTCTCTCACTGAATTCAAATTACAGAAGATGACTTGTTGCTCATGGAAATGGTGTGAGTAACCTTCGTAACATAAATACAGCTTTTATAGATGAAACGGTCCTTTTCAAGATTGATTTTCTTTATAAAAAGCTGCTTTTTTTCTCCTTCCAGTCTTAAAAGAATTTTGCTGGGGCAGAATAACACATGTGCAAGTGTGAAAAATTGCTGTTCAGAAGTGTCTCAGCCCAGCTAAATATTTAAACATCTGCAGCTTGCCGACGTATATGCTACTGAGGGAATGGTTTCCTGAACCAGGCTTTAAAAGATTATTTCAGAGGTTATGCTGATTTTGGAACTTAGACTGTGTTACCGCAGTGTGTGGATTCTTCTGGTTCAATAATTTATTTTTATGTAGGATTTCCCTGTGAAGTGGTGCAGTTTTGAAAAGGGCAGAGATCCCCACTTCCAAAAAGAGGTTATAGTGCTGCTGTTGGATATAATTAACCCAAACTTGAGGGGCTAATTCCCAGAGGGTTCCATTTGCTGAGTTTCTTGTGGAATTACAGGGAGGGATGTTGAGGTCTTTTCCAACCTGAATGATTCTGTGCAGGGGTTCAGAACAGCCAGACTTGCCTGTGCTGGCCAAGAGGAACTGGCTGACACTTCAGGGATGCTGCAGGGCAGAGGTGCCTGAATGCTAGAAATGGGTTGTTTCTTTTCTTCTTGCACAGGGACTCAGAGCTCCAGGTTTAGAAATGATATACATTGTAAGTTAAAAACCCAATTTCTGATAGATTTCACTGGACATTGAGTCAAAATAGGAGAAGTGAAAATGTTTTAATGCAACAAATATGAAGAATAGTGAGTATTTTATAAGTGTTGTTGGCATATTGATTGTGCTTAGGGCAAAGCTAAGTTGGACAAAGCCTTATGGGGAAATCTGATTTATGTTCTTACTGTTTTTGAACCTTTTGTTGTGCTGGCATTGTACTTGAGAACTGAAGTTGTAGTTGTTTGGCACCGTGACTGGTTTGGTGCAGTGGAAACTCCTCATTTGCTTAGTGGGTAACACTGAATACTCTATCCATGCTGGCAGACACATTTGCTGTTCCCAAAAAGAATGTCCAAACTGGTGTTTTCCCTTGCTGTAGGAAAGATTGGATCAACCTTCATCATCGGTGATAATTAAGGAAAAAATATGGAGGTGGCTTTGCTGAAAGTTCCCTTGGATTGCTGTGTTTTATCTTATTTTTTTTTTTACAAGTAGCACGTGCAGAGTTCTTGTTACCAATTTCATGGAGTTTTGGGAAAATTGTCAAAGCTTTTATCTAAGTGTTATGAAGCAGTGACAAGGGAAATGATGCCTATTAAATATTTTTAATCACAGTATTTGTAAGACACATTCTTACTGTGCTGTCGTGTATTACACCACCTCTTTCAGAACTGGTAAGTCAGAGACTTGAAGCCTCATTTAAATCTTAATCATTTTTAGCAGGATGTGTGAGACAAACAAGGTTGTTTATGTTGAGTTGACCCATGAAGCTCTCAAAGATATAAATCACAGGAGCTGCTTAGTAGATCCTCCCCAGCTGGTGCTACAGCCATGTTTGGGTTTCTGTACAGCCAAAACTGCTGCTCTTTTTTTTTTTTCAAATTTTAAATTACATTAAGCACAATCTGCTTCCTCCACTGATTTTCAGCTTTTTGGCAGCTGAAAAATCAACATTTTCTTTTCTGATTCAGCTGAATTCTGTTAGATACTTATTAATAGTTTTTCTTTGAAATTATAGCAAAACCATTTTGTTCTGTGATGTCATTACTATTTACTGATGATAGATGTGAGGGCTAGATAATACATTTACTGTCCTTTTAGGTGTAAATATTTCTGCAGGACAAGGTAAGAAAAAGGTATTAACAAAGAATGTAAAATATATTTACATTCAGTTTTTACCCTTTAAATTCTGCTACATGTGTAGCAGAATTGGCTTCCTCTTAATTCTTTGAACATTTTAGCTGCTTTTTGCTTACTATCAGATTCACATACTGAAGCAGCTTTTTAGAGAGGATTTCTTGTTACAGAAATCAATTTAATCTTAATACAGAAATTAATGTAATCAATTTGAGGTAATTATAATATCTGATTATAGGAATGCATGGCTACACAAAATTTAGGCATTTTCACCTGTTTAGAGGGGCTTGCCTGAACCAGTGAATTTAGAAGCTTCGTTCTCTGAAGCTCCACTGGGTTCATTGGAGGTGGTGACAGAGATTTTGGGTGGGTTGAGTTGCCCGAATTCTCTCTGTCAGAGATGGGCTTATACACCTCTGACTTGGGGTGAGCCTGGGCCCTAATCCTGGCTCTTTATTGCTGACTTGTGTGGTTCCAGTTGGAGTGAGGGTGCCCTGATAACTCACACCAGCCTCTGCTTGGAAGATCTGAAGCTACTTATTGCCTTCTTATCACTGAGTTCTCGAGGCTTTAAAAATATTTTAACCTGCTGGATGGATTGAATGACTGACTGCACAGTAACTAATTCAAACCAGGGGCAGGGAGCACCAAGTCCAGGCAGAACTTACCCCAGGAACAAATGTCAGGGGTGATGCACAAATAGGGCTTCAGAGACCCGGTGTGACCTTCAAACTACCCGTGCTGGGAGAGTTTGGGGGTTCAGAGCAGCCACAAATTAAGGGCAGTGTTGCTCACGTTGCTGGCTGGGAGGCAGGGAAAGAACCCACAAAATCAAAATCCCACATATAAACCCGTCAACAAGTTATTAGGGAGGCTGAAACAGGAGAATGCAGATGGGAGGGGGAAGCTTTGTAGTGCTCTGGGCTCTGCTTTTGCTCAGACTTCTACAAATTGATGGGCACTTAATTTTTATCTCTGTGCGTTCTCAGGGTTGGTTGGGGTCTTTCCAGCTTCGTCTTCTGCACTGTTGAAAAACAAACTCTGGTAACAGATCACTGGGCTCTTGAATGCATTGGGTCCCTTTCATTATCAGAAATGTCTGTGTGTGTAAAAGCCATTGCTGAGGTACTGGTTTCTTTTTTTCCCCCCCCTCAGTGTTTTTATATTTCATTATGAGAAAGTGGCTGTGGGATAAAAGATTAGAGACAGTGTGCAGGAGGCTGATGCTAGGCCATTTGTGTAAAACAAAACTCTGAGATCCTGCATTTTCCCCCTGTAAATTCTGCTGTGTTCCTGTTTCTGGCACGAGCAGCGACAATTTTTTCTCCTAAAATACGTTTTTATTTTCCGTCTCTTCTTTGTTCTCCCGTTCACAGTTTTGAAGTGTTACAGGACACAAATCAAACACTCTCTCGGGGCACTGGAATGCATTTGGTGCTTTGATACCCCCCAAAGACTTGTGATATGATGGAAGACATGAGGGAGAGATTTAGAGTAAAGTTTGCTTTGATTTCCTAAAGAAAACATTCTACTATTGCAGCTGTTAATCAGATAATCAGAATCTGTAGTTTAAGTTCTGCTCTAAGTTTTCCCTATTAACCTTCTTTAAATGTTAAAAGTCTACAGGGGGGAAAAACACACAAAAGAAATATAATTTGTATTTAAATAAATACAGCACATTTGCATGAATATTTAGTATTTCTCCTGTGGATTTTTTTGCATGTACATTAGCACAGAGCTGAACTTCTCAAATTCAAGTGTGATCTCCTTACCTTGCTTGTTTAGAAGGTGCTTTTATTTCTTTCATTTAACTGAGGGTCATGTGTCCCCCAATCCCAGATTACATCAACCCTTTTTAGCACAGGTGTTCATTTAAAAAAGAGAATCAATGAACATGAAGGGTGTGTTATTCTTTTGCATAATCCTGAGCACTCAAAAATATTTCATGTTTCTCTCTCAAAATACTTACATTTAAAAACTTGCTGAGGCTCAGATTTGCCAGCAGGTTTGTTTACATTTTAACTGAACATGAATTTTAGGAGGTGGTGGTGTGGTGAAAAGTTTTATGTTTTGCTTTTTATGTAAATTTATTTTCTTCTTTAGAAGTTTCAGGGAAGCAGACAACTGATTACTTAGTGAATTGTGACCATAGTATGATGCACTTTAAAAGTGTTTAATTGAATTTAATCTCTCCATGTAGGGAGATGCTTCTGCTGTCTATGTTGTCATCTGTTAAATACTATCTAAGAAGTCACAAACACAGCTGATGTTTTTGTAGGCAGAAAATAAAGAATGCTTGCTTTCAAATAATCTTCTGAACGCTACAGATTTTATAACTCTTTACATAAGTAGAATTGTCCTATCATTGCAAAAAGATATTGATGTCATCTTTTGGTTTCTGTAGATCTTTGAGATGCAAATAGAAGTAAAAACATATATTTTGTAGTAATAACAGAATAGTTCAGTTATGTTACCTTCATTTGGGATGTTATCTTCATTTGGGTGTTGTCTCAAAATATGAAAGACCAGTCCAGTCTCATCTTGTGAAAATCCCAAATGATCAAAAAGGTAATCTCTAAGACTTATTTTACATCAACATTGGGCAGTGTTGTTTCTCACCAGATTTCTTGGTTGTTCTAATCACAATTTAGGACCTGCCAATATGACTTTAAGCAGATTGTTTTCTTTCTTTTGTGGTAAAAGCTCAGCACAAACAGCAAGCCAAGCAGACAAACTCTTGGTGCAGAATGCTTCATTTTACTGGATGGAGTAATTCTTCCATTGTAAATACTTGACTCTTTAAATACTGGAAACTCTCCAAGAATTAGAGAGACTTGTTAAGGCATGGATGTTACAAAGACCACTTTTAGCAGCTTACAGATGAGGAAAAAAAGATGTAAGACATGCTAAAATCATACAGGCTATTCCCTTTGCATGCAGCTATTGTTTTGGCTTCAGCAGTAGGTTAATTCATCGTCATTAGTAGATAAAGGCTCTGAAAAAGACTGGAAGAATGGTGCTCACTATTGGGCATTCAGCTAAGAAACAGAGATATTCAGCAGTATGGTCGGCCCTCAATTATCCCACACAATGAGGCTGCCAGGGGCTGGCTCACAGAAAGCAAAGCCACAGCCAATTCAATACATAGGTACTGGACTAGAAACCCAAAGTTAAAATATTTACTTTCAGAAAGTTTGTAAACGGATTTTCTTGCAACAGCAAATAAAACAAAAACAAACACAAACCCCCAGAAAATATAGATAAAGTATGGCCTGCTATAAGCTACCCTTTAGCCTGCATTTCATTCTTTGGAGGGCTCTGCTGGAGCCAGAGATGTCAGGGGGAGGTGATTTCAGGTGGTGGTTCCACTGCAGAGACTTGGTATTAAAATTTTGTTTAACATAGGCAATACCATTTGTATAAGTTTTATATTTTGCTGTAAAGGTCACAGACCTATAAGGAGGACTGTCATGCTTTTCTCAAAAGTGAATGGCCTGGTGAAAAGCACTGAGTGTAATAAACTGTGAGGGCCCAGGAAGTTTGGAACTGCAGTGCAGAACTCCTACTTTCCAGTTTATACCGAAAAAGGAACTCTCTGTGTCATCTTTGTAACAAAAAATAAGCAATAAAGGTCCTTTCAAACAGCAGTAGGAAACGCTGGATAGAAAACCAGGTGCAGGAACCAAGGAAGCATCATCTCCCTGCTCCTCTCACTGGTTCTGCTCTTGCACAGCCTGTGTTTCCTGCAAACTCTGAAGCATTTCAGCCCTCATTCAGGCTTCAAATCCTAAGGAAATCATGGGGAGCTGTAGGTCATAAATATTCCAGGAGCAGGGCTGGAACACCTTCTCAGAGGGGCTGAATGCTCTCTGCTCTCACTGGCATTAGCAATTCTCAGGACTCTTGTACTCTTTTTGATTAGTTTTGTTGCTAAGTAGAGTTTGGGATTGTGAAGGTTGAGCAGCACTGATTTTTAGTCAGGCCTGCACCAGAATTCCTGTGTATATATCAGCTTTTTCAGTGCATGGTTTATTCCTATAATCTACTTTTTGCTGGGCCTGATCCCAGCTTCTTTAGGGAGGGATTTTCAGCTGCTGCTGAAGCTCACAGTGATGAGGTGACACAGGCAGTTATTTGTACAGGCAAAAGGGTACAACAGTTCAGTACAATGTAAACTAACTGCGTGTAATCCATACCACATTGGGAGGTTAGGTTCCTTAAAGCTTAATAAAAGCTTGCATAAAGCTTGTTGTTATTATTTTCTTTTGAAAAATCCTCTTTGCCCAATGCTTCTTTGGAGGAGGAGGAGGAGGCCTTGTCCTCTCTCATCTTCTGTACCTCTTCTCTCACACTAAAACATGCACCTGATTGTGGATGTAAAGCTGGTACACTTTGTTAATGAGGTCCTGAGACTTTCACTGCTGAATTAACACACATCTTATGTGTATCTTAACACATCATTTTTCAGAGTCAGTCTTCCTACAGTTCCCAAAATCATTGCAGCCCTCCAGCCTGGGATTTGCTTTTTCTTTTTCACCTTATAGCATGTTAATGTGTGACCCTGGGTATTGAAAAGCTTTGTTTATCTCAACAGAGTAGATTCTTTCTAATCCTGGACTCGTGTGGATATAATTTTGAAAATTTTGAATTAAATGTGTGGTGAATGGTAGGGAATTATCTTGTTGCACTGGTAAACAATCTGGGCCCTGATTAAATCTATTTGTGAACTGCCTGGTTTCCTCACTGTGTTCTGTATGACATGGTGATATCTGATGTGATAAGGTTGTTTCACCATCTGCATTTATGCTTTTGGCACACTGCTGTTAGAGTTTGATTTGCTGCTTCAGGAAATAGACCTTTCCTTGAGAAGTTTACTATAAACACATAAATGCCTTTGTCTGTATTGGAACTGAAGTCTTGCATTGAGTGCTGCCATGGTCTGCACTGAGCATCAGTGGGGACCAGAGTTACATGTGCTGTTGACAGCTTTGAAACACAACAATGGAAGTCACTTTATCAACTCTTTGTATTCTTTAGATTTATTTTCAGAGAATCTGTGTAATAGTTGGATGCAATTCGATAGCCAAACACTTAACAAGAACAAACCAGTTCCAATTACTTGCTACTTGATCCTTGGAATAAACCCAGATGATAATAAAACCCTAAATAATCTAACAAATAGCAGCCTGTCTCCATAACCTGGAGACTGATGGAGACAGATTCCAACTTGGGTATGACACTGCTGTTCTCCAGGAATTCTAAATCTGAACAGATTTATACCTTTTTCTACAAGCTCTGTAGTGGGGTTTTTAATAAGTTGGTTTCATTGAACTAGACAATATTTAGATAATCTTTACAGCATACATTGTATTTTAATCAATAACAACTATTATTAAGCATTAGTCTTCCAATAATAAACCAGCCATATGTGAAAGGTTCACAGGTCCAAGCTGCTCTCCAGATGTACTGAATGAACTACCCAAGGTGGACTGAAAACCCACTGATGTTCCAAGGTGACACAGGACATTTGTTAAGCAGAGTTGGAGAACATTTCCAAGAAAACTAAACATAGCAGTTCATGGCACCATCACTCAAATTGTGCTTTTCTTGGATTTTCAAATTAAGAGTAGCATGTCCTCTTTGTTTTTCTTGTTCCAGTCCATGCAATCTAAAAGATTGATGGATAAAATCTCGAGTTCCAGTCTCACAAAGTGAGAAGTTGCAGTTTTTATCACAGAGCGAGGCAATTTGACCAGCTTTTAACACCTTGGCAGGAGTTTATGACAAGAGTAGACAACAAAGAAATACAGAGGAGACTTTCCCATCTGACTAAAGCAAGGTGAAATATAGAATTTCCAAAGTGCAGAAGGTTGAGGTTATTTTTTTTTTCCTCTCTTGAAGATAAAATTTCAAAAGCTCTCAAAGGTGGTTTTCAGAAGTTTGGCAGATGCTGCAGTGTTTCAGTACAGTTGTTAGGAGTTAGTGTTTTTCCTGGGCCAGTTCCCCTCCCATCAGTGTGAGTGTTCAGAGGATGCAGTTTTATGTTACAGCTGGACTGATTCACTGTGGGCAGTGACCAAAAAGGGAGGTCTTGTTTTCTTCTCCAAAGCTTGTTCCTTCCCCCTCCAGTGTGTCAGTGGTATTGCTGGTCTGACCCCACAGTGAACTGATTCAGAGAACTAAGGCTATAGAAAACTAACTCTGGGGGAGAAAAAAAAGGAAAATAATGGCTTTTTAAGTGATGTAGTGCTCTGATCTCTCATGGGGTCAGGTGAGTGCCAGTGCTGTGACTGGGCTGGCTGAGTTGAGCAGCCACAGGCAGGATGAGTGGGAGAGCCCTGAAATTAATGTAGATGTACTGTAAATCTAGGCTTTGAGCATACAGTTTTATCAGGTTAAAGATTATTTATTTAAAAAATGGTCTTGCTGTTCTCTCTGTGCCTGGTGCCCTCTTTTCCTGCATCCTCCTTTGTGGCAGCTCTGCTGATTCTGTGGTTGTTTGTATCAGGAGATCCAGCTGAGTACTTAGCTAACAACAACAACAAAAGAATTTCAGCTTCCCAAACCTTATTGTTATATAGCAAGGGACAAAGTAGTATGAATTTGTCCTTTGTGGCAGCAGTGCAAATTTAAATTTCCTCAAGTTAGGTTTGATGTTGCACTATAGATATTAAGATAGAAAAAGCTTATTTGCCAATTCATTAACACTTAGCGGGTGTGCTGTCCCAGGGTCAAAGACTTTCTTGAAGGATAAATCCCTGAAATCATGTGTGGCATCCTCAGTCACAGTTTTGTCTGTGTGATTCTCCTGTAGTATCTTTTCTGAGATGGACAATGAGCCAAAGAGCACTGCTGGATTTAGGAAAGACATTGGTGTATTCAGTGTGTGATGGTCTGCTATAAAATCATCCTCATGCCATCGTCTGTGTTAACATAAATGGCATTTGGATGTTTTTCCTCAGTGTTTCAAATTTGTTCTGTTCAGCTTCACTAAAATATATGTGTCAGTGGAACAGATTATCCAAGATATTTGGGATGGATGCTCTTTGCACGTGACCGTGGCTAATTACATTGAGCTCCATCTCTAGGCTGAAGTGCTTTTCTGTTCTCTGATGGACCTGGCTGCTCTGAGGAAATGGCATTCTGGCCTCTCCAAACACATCTCTCATGTACCCATAGGCTCAGGACTTTCTTTTGAAGTTTTAGTTTCATTCAGAAGTGAGATTCAATGCAGTGCACTCTGGCCTGGCTTTTCTCCCCACTGCTGTTTCCTTTTGGGATTACTGTTTGGTCATTGTTTGGTTCTGGCCATACTCAATTGCCCTTGTAATTAATGTGGAGCTAATAACCATGTACTAAGCACTCAGGTCTGCTCTGGTTTTCTGGGATTATTTTGACTCTTTCAGCTCCCAGTGACTTTTGGGGGGAGTTTTTGACATTTAGCCCCACTGAAGCTCGAGGATTTCAGTTATGGACAAGCTGCTGATGTTTTAAGCCACAGCCATTAGGTGATAGGATTGTTCAGACTAATTATGACTGCCTAAAATTGAAGTGTCTGTGTGAAGATGAGTCACCCTTGGATCCCTTTGTGTGTTTCACCCTAAAGTGGATGTCTGGGTTTGGGCAGATTGTTCATGCCATATGAAAAGTGGGAGTAGGTCACCTGTTAGATTTTGACTAGATTTCTAATTTAATTAGTTTGGAGAAATTGATCTAAGTGTCTATATTGGGTTTTATATCCACATTTACCAATGGAAGTGGAAGTTGGCAGACATAAGAAGAATTTAAGGAGCTCCATCCCAGGCTGAAATCCAGAACACCTTTATAATGTAGGTGCTCAGATGCACATGACAAAAGGTGCACTCTTGCTCTGAGGTTTAAAACTTCAGCAATACAGGAATATTAATATTACAACTCTAACATGCCATGAAATTATCAGCTTACATTGTCATTAGTGTTTGATTGACGGTAATTGTGAAGTTGGTTTCTTCTACCTTCCTAAACCAGGGTGTGCTCTGTAGTTTCTGGGAACAGGCACAGGCTCCTGCCTTCACTTTGCACGTTGTGTTTGACAAGTCCAGTCTCTTCCTTGCCTGGATACTTCATCTTGTGCTAAAAGAAAGAACCAGTTTACCTTCTGTAATCCAGATTCTGGCTTGTGTCACTGTATTTACAACAAGTTTGTTTAAAGCTGCAAAGACCCATTTGAAGAGTTCTCAGCTATCGCTAGTCAAGAGGATGAAATTAATAATCACTCCCTTTTCAGTCCCTAAAGCTCTTCCTTTCCAATGACCTTTTAAGGTTGGTAGCACTGGATAGCAAATGCACAGTGCTCAGGTAATCTTTAAAACAAATTGTGTTTTACTTGTCCAAGCTTGATTAGGATTTAAGTGTCTTTGGCAGAAATAAAAGATCAGTGAAAGCTCCTACTTCATATCTGTGTAAGGAATATAAAATGGAAAATCAGTGCACAACAATTATAGGGTTCAGTTTAAGAACTTTCACTTTTCACGATTCTTCTCAATTCGTTCACTTAAGTGTCAACATTGCCATTATTGATATAAATGCTATTTCCAGTATAAAACTCTAAATCTGAAAGAAAGCTGTTAAGTACTCTGCATGTGTTGCAAGTTATGATAGAAGAGAAAGTTATGGAATGTGAAGCAGGAGCTCGACTCACCTGCTGGGCTGTGACACCTCAGAAATGCTGGTTCATGCTGCCCTTTCAACACTAACCACATGCTGAATTTTAAACACCTGCACTTCTCAGTGCTTGGAATTGCTGAAGGTTAAGCACAGGCCAAGTATTTGCCAGATTTAGGTCTGTCTTTGTTCCCCAGCAGATATTCTATTAATTGACAGGGTTTTTTTTTTCCCTCTTTCCTAGGTGTTCACCTCCCATGGCCCCACTGTGATCATGCCAACCTGGTTCTGCTCTCGAGAGTGGTTTTTTCACGTGGGCAAATTTGATGAGGGGGGAAAGGTGAGTAATGTGGGTGATATCCAGGAACCATCCCTTTGTTTAACAGCCTCTGGAAGCCCTAAAACTCTTACTAAGGAACATTAGGAGAAGGGTTGTAGATGAAAACTGAGGTCTAAATAAACCTGGGTCATACCACACACCTGTTTTTTAAAAACAGTCATTAACCAACCAAAGTTGTTTGGGGATAACTCTGGTGATTGAAGGACCTGCCTGAGGTGGATTTTGTAGTTAAATCCAACACATCTGTTAGATATGTAGGAAAAATTAGAGGATTCAGGCATAAAAGCTCCTCTTTAGTCCCTGAAATAGATGCAGCAAAAGCTAAAAGAAGGTGAGCCCATAGTTTTGTTATAAACTATCTCTGCAAGGTAAGGCAGGTTGGTGAAGGAGGCTGGGAGGGAAGAAAGGTGCAGGCAGGATGGCAAAGAGATGGAAGTACATTCTCCTGAAGGGGGAGATTTATATCCCTGAGGTGAAGAAAGGAGGGAGGAGGGGAGATCACAATGTGCCCTAATACTACAACCATTAAATCTCATTTATCCACCTGTCTCACATCCACTTGTCAATCTCAATTCTTGTGCTTGTCTTTGGAAGATGTTAAGGAGCTTCTCCTCAAGGATCAGGACTGAGAGGTTACAAATTAAATGACTGTTACCTGAGAAGTTCCTCCCCTGAAAATTGGGTGTTCTTTTCTTCAGAAATTTTCTGCATAAGTTCAATTCAGTTGCTTTAAGCTCATCAGGATGTTTATGGCATAAAATCCATGAGTATCCATTGGTAGTACCAGAAATATGTTGGCAAATAGATCTAATTCAGATTCATTTGGATCCATTCTGTGTGGTTTGGATCTGAGAGGTTTTACTTCCAGTGGTTTTGGTGAGACTTTAGAGCTAGAATGGGTGGTTCTGAATTCTTTTTTTGGGGGAGGAAGCCTTCATTATTATTACACTAAAAGGATCTGCTAAGGCTGTTTCCTATTTTGTTATTTAAACTGCAACATATTATGATTATTATTGTTATTTTTATAGCCTCTAAATGAAGCCCTTCAGTGCTATATAGTGTGTATACATACACACATATATATGTGTATGAGGATATACAAATATTATTCTTTGGGCTGCCAAAAAAATTATAATTTAAGGAGACAGCAGACAGAGAACAGAATTGTCTAGACCAGTGCAAGATTTGCCCTTAATTACATGGTGGGTGAGTGGAAGAGCTGGGAATACAATCTACATTCACTGACCCATGCTCTTTATTTCCATTTTATTATTATTTCTTATCATTGTATTTGCACTCTCTGAAGAATGTTTGACTTCTTGAGCATTGTTAGTAAGCTCAAAAAAGAAAGCAAGCAAGTTAAAGCAGGAGCAACAATAGAACAGCAAGCCTAATGGTAAAGTTCAAGAGGTTAAGTTAAACAGACTATTGTTCTGTGCTTTTTGCTTTCAGTTTTGGGGGGGTTTCCCTTTGTTTTGTTTTTTTTTCGAGTTGGGTTTTTTCTGTTTTGCTCTCCCTGTGTAATTGTGTAGGAACTGTGCCACTGGTTATTCAGCCATAATACACTGACAACCTTAATCCTGGTGATTTTGCAGCCACAATGCATGGTATGTCCTCCTAGTTTTAAAAATTACCAGTGATAAGTCAAACATATTGTTTGTCCCTCTTGTCAAGTGTCCAACGTGTCCCTGCTCAAACTCTTGCCGATACAGAGGACCTTCAGAAAACACCCTGCGAACAAGGATCTGAACAAAGCAAGGGACATGAGCAGTGAAGTCAAACCTTTGTCCTCTGTGGGTTTAGAGGACACAACATCAAGTCCTAAATCTTTCAGTATTTAGTGTTGCAAAGTGTTTAGCATTGCTCCAACTTGTTCATTTTCATTTGAAAAGAATTCCTTTGAGCAAAAGGAAGATTTTTCTCTGTGTTATCGGTGGAGCTGTTGTAAACTAGACTGAGGACTCATCAGAATCATCCCTGTGTTTGTTCTGACCTGACCCACAATCTGTGTTGCTCTGATCACTCCCAGCTCCATTTTGGAGTTGGTATTTAATGATGACACCTGCAAGTGTCCTGTTGCTGCGAGTAAACACAGCAACAGGCCAACAAATCTCCACGTTTCAGCCTTCTGCGTTTGCTAAACTGTTTCAGTGCCAAAAAGCTGCATTTCTCATTTGAAATGAAATCCAAACACCTGTTCTTCATATTTCAGTGCTTAGAACAAATGGAGGATAATTCTTCCATGGAAGAAGTTGTGATGTGTTTATGGTAACAGTGTGGGTGGACTGATAAAATACAAATAGATAGGCTATGGTGCAACCCTTTTTTATTGCAGGTAGGTAGGTGCTTTATCTCTCCAACCATCCAGGCTTTAAATGAAACAGATTTTTAAAAAATATTTACATTTCTTTTAGAAATGAAGTTACTTCTGGTGAGGATCTGCAGTTGTTGTGAATGTAGTCCTTTTTGGTAATCACTGTGACAATATCCAAGCACAATCCTAAATAAGATCTTCATAAATGGTTTCTAAGAACCTGACAGGTTTGTTTTATGCACTAATTAACTAAAATGGTAGAGGTGCAACCTCTGATAAATGATAATTAAAGCAGGAGTACTGAGAAGTAGAGAATTTTAGCCAGCTCTGGTGGTGTGCTGAGACTGAGATAATACAATGGAAGTGGTCACAAGCCTATAAAGTAACATTTTAAATAGTATCCCCTGCTAGGAAGAGAGTCATGTGAAGCATGTTTGTGACTTTTTTAGGAAACTAAAACGAAATGGTCTTCCTTCCAGCAAGTTTGGATAAAGAGTGCAGTGCTTGATTGAATGAAGTAGCAGGAACTTCACTGAACCCTTCAGAACTCACACATGAATTTAGTGTTACCTGCATGCTTGGGTTTGCTCCTATAATTTTTGGTGTCTTCTGATAACCAGCACCACTGTTGAAAAGCAATAACTGTGTCCAAAAGTGCCTGGTAAAATGTGAAAAGCACCTTTTGAAGCTGTATCATCTGTTAGAGGGGGGAACTCACAAGTCACGTGCAGTGGGGGATGAGGTGTCTGTTATTAGGGAAGCAGAGTTATTGTTTCATATGTTTAACAGGGCACTTCAGTGAGAAATCCTGGGTACAATAAGGGCTCTACAAATGAGCCTTGTTAAACCTGCAGACCCCATTCCGTGGAAATGTGGAAAACTGTACAGTCTTGGCTTTCTCCAGGCACTGTTACTCTTGGCATCACAACTGTCATGTGCCAAACTTGTTTCTTTCTTTAGAGTTTTACCACAACTTGGTCCCAAATTCGTGTCGCCCTTACATTTAACCTTCCTTTTCAAGTGTAGGAGAACTAAAAATGGAGTGACAGCCTTAAAGTTCTGAACTAATCTCAAAGTGTAAACAGGGGGAAATTATTCTTAATGAGCCCCAGATGGAAATGTGTATTATGAGCCACAGGCCTTTCTGAATACAAACTGTGGCTCCAAACAAAGTGTCTGGAGCTCAGGTTTGATCTATTTTCGTGATAAAAGGTCAGAGAAAACACAAACTGAGGAGGTGTCAAAATATCCTTGGGTGCACAGGAGCTGCAGCCATGCAGGAAAGCTCTGAGGTAACTCTGTTAGGCACTAACTAATGCAATTTTCCATTTCTCTACCAGAGCACACAAATGTCATTCCCTACTGAAAGGCAGGTAGTTACAATAATGCCTGAGAGGTAAAAGGCTAAGTAGGAATTTGGGTTTTTTTGGTACATGAATTAAAGTGTTGTCAGTCTGTCAAATAATCAATCAAGGTGCTCTGGGGGAAAATCTGGGTAAAACACAGGCACTACTGTTTTGGGCTTGATATTGTTAAGGCTGAACAGAAATAGATATTTGATCTAAAAAGGAAAGAAAATTGGTGGAGCCAATGATTAATTACACTTTATAAGCTATTCGAAAATTCGCCCCATGTCTAATTACGTTTTCTTCTGGTCTGTTATTAAATATCATTTACAATTTACCAGCTCCCTTCCATTTGACTTCCCCATCATCTTTGTTTAACTGAATTTCTCTGTGCCAAGGCATTTGGATGAAAGCAGCCTTTTGGAGTTTCCTCTAACCTGTTATTTCCAAACAATGAAGTAAATGTTACAGGCTTTGAGTCCTATAATCAAGGCAAAATGATGTAAAGGCATGATTTGGATGGGAGCCAAAAAATGGAGTGACAGATCTGCAGAAAGAGAGACTTAAGAATATATAGGATAATCCTGTAGAGAAGCTATTAAGAGCTATTTAATTCTTTCCATTCACCAATTTTAAGCTCCTTTGAGGAATTAAAACAGTTTGGTATGTTCTGTCCAACAGTTACCCTGTTGTTGCTGACTGGTTTACAAAAGGAGTGCCATGTTATAGCCCAGTTTTCCTTGATGCCCCTGATCAAGAGGAAGGACTGAGCTTTTCCAAACCTGAAGGCTTTTATTCTGTGTGGATATATCCACTTCTCTTGTCTTGTTTGTCATCACACTCTTTGTTATAAATGTGTGTATTCTTGAAATCTCCCATTTTCACTGGTCAGACTGCTCTGCACAGGCTAAATCTCTGCTGGAAGTGGGCAGGGAAGGGTACCATGTCAAAGGAGACTGAGAGGAAGCTGGACAGAAGGAAAAGAGGTGGATGAGGAAGGTGGAACAGATTACTGTGCCACAGAATTGCTCTCCTGTATTGGGTTTAGCAGTAAAAGGCAGCTCTCATATTGTGTTGATGCCTGTACAGCCTAATGTTGTGTTCTGTCCAAGACACCGAAACAAAGGACTCCTGTCAGCCTGAAGTGCTGGAGAAGTTACTGTTGGTCATCCCAGGGCTATAACATGATCTCACCAGGTGTTACTGGTTACAGCACTGCACAGAGAGTCACTCTTGCATTGTCCTCCAACAACTGCTGATTATCCCTACTGGTGCTCCTCACCATTACTGATGGTGAAGCTGCAAGAATTGTAACCAGAATTGCTTGCTGTAGTGGTGGGAGGCTTCAACCTGCTTGGAAAATGTGTATGTTGAGGTGGCTGCAGTTGGAGCACTGCTTGATGGACAGTGATCTGCCAGGAGTGACAGCAGTGAGGGATGAGAAGACGACAAGAGAAGGATTAGAGATAATTTAGTTTGATCCCTGAACAAGGAGTTACTTCACCTCGTTAAGTTCTGCTTGATGTCCCATGGTGTATAAAAATCAGTACCCTCATCCGTACAGCCAACCATCAGCACAGCAAGGGATACCTGCCCAAAATCCTGGGTAAACACAAACCCTTCACCTGTTAAGAAGTATTGTGTTGAAGTAAACAATGATTTTGCATGTGGCTGGTGCGTTTTGGTCACAGCAGAGGAGGGGCAGGCTGTGCTTTTTCATTGGGAGCTGGAATCAGTTTATCCCTGAGTGCAGCAGAGGATGTAGAGTTGGGTGTTCCCTGTGATGTGGAAAATTCTGTATGCAGTCCAGTAACATGTAAACTGTGCAATTTAATTGTATCTGTTGGTGCTGAAGGCTATTGATGTGGTAGCCTATTGCTGAAATGCTGGGTTGGTGAATTGATAGTTTTAGCTATGGGTATTAATTTTCAAAAAATACATTAAAATATCCCTTTAGTGGTTAAACAGCTTTTCCTTTGAAAGTTGTGTTGTTTGACAGAGATTCCTGGTGTTTAAAATGCCATCTGGATCCAATAATAGATCTCAACTGGGAAGAAACTCTTGTGTTGCATCAAACTTACACGCTCAAGAGCCTTGGGAAGTCCCATCCCTGCAGGATCCATAACACAGTCAGCATCTTTCCTCCCCTGAAAAATGCGTGGCTGTGCTGCTCCTTTGTAATGTGAGAGGCCACTGCTGAGCAGTACAAGGCACCTGCTCCTTCCTAGGGCTGAGTGCACTTTATTCCAGAGTGTTCCTGCCAGTTAAAGGGAAGGAAAAGAACACTCGGAGCCAAACAGCATTTTGAAGGATCCTTTTTCTTCTGCAGTAACTCTTCTTAAATATTGCTATTAACGGTTGTCTTGAATAATGTAAATGCTGATCCAAAAGAAGAGGAATTGCTGATGTGTGTGTGATGTAATCAGAGGTCTGACTCAAAATATGAGTCCTGCAGCAAACTGATACGTGCTGCAGAATCTGTGCCCTGATGACATGGTCTGGTGTGTGACTGGAAAAGAGAGAAAGGTTTAAACTTTGCTGCTGGCTCAGTATGTCCATTGGAGTCCAGAATAAGAAAAATATAGAAAGGGCTACAAAATAAAAAATTAATTTCTATGTGTTTCTTGTGTCCTTGATGACTGTGGTTGCTGTCAGCTACCCCAGCTTCCCCCACATTTCTTTTGTGGCTTTCAGGGTAGGTCCACGTAAAGCATAAATTGTATGAAGTTCTTTAAAAGTTTTCTTCTGCATCACAGCTCTTAAACCAGAAGCCAGACAAACATCTGCAAAGACAAACAATAGCTCCAGCTGAGCTGCCCTTGGTAAGCAGAACAGAGCCCATTTCGTTCAGAGTCTGAGAATGTGGCCCAACTCGGGTTCTTACATCAGTTACAGAGCGAGCTCTGGAGCTGCAAAGTCCAGAACCTGATTTGATTCTGATTTCTCTCGAGATACATATGTTCAACTGAGTGTTTTGGAGTTGTTTATTTCCTAGAACTTGCTAGATCCACAACTGTAGGAGCTTTTTTCTTGCAGTGTTTCATCAGGATTTTGTACAGTCCCATTAGAAAGAATGTACCATGGAAGGAAGTTTCAAAAAACAAGTAGTTTTGTTTTCAGATGTTGCTTCATTCTGAGGCTGCTTTTATTCAGGTTTTTATTGATGTCTGTTATTGTGGGGCCTGAGTCACCTTTCCTAGGGAGAGACCAGTATTTGTATGACAAGCAAAGAAAAGAAGGGGAATTCTAGGCCAACATAAAAACACTCTTCTGAAGTCACTGATCCCTTTCAGTATAAACCATTCGGTTACGTGGTACTTCAGGCTGCACAAGCTGTTCAGTGCTGGGTTTCTTTCATTTTGGATTAAACTCTACCAAGCTTGATACCCCTGTCAAAACGAGATGATGTTGGTTTTTCTACCTCTGTCCTTGCAGTCAGCTGCACTTCATTTTTAACTGGCACTGCTTGGTTCTTTAGTAGCTTTAGCTGCATTTATTTCATGACCCGTTAGATAAGTTCATTGAGATGTACACAAATAATATCAGAGAATGGTTTGGGCTGGAAGGGACCTTAAGGATCATCTTGTTCCAACCCCCTGCCATGTGCAGGGACACCTTCCACTAGCCCATGTTGCTCCAAGCCCTGTCCAACCTGGCCTTGGACACCTCAAGGGATGAGGACTCCACAACCTCTCTGGGCAACAGAGAAGTTGTGTCTGTGAATAAAAATGACATCAAACCAAATTCACTCGGCAAAAAACAAAACATCCTCAGCTGTAACTGAGTGCTGGTCACTGGCTGGTGTGAAATAACTGCTTCTGTTGCAGGGGGTCCCAGAAGATCTGCTGTTTTTTTATGAACACCTCCAGAAGGGCGGTGAAGTCTTTCGAGTGAACCGCTGCCTCCTGCTCTACCGGTACCACCCCCAGGCTGCGACTCATTCCGTCCTGGAGTAAGTCCTGGGGTTTGGGAGAAATGAGAAATTGGCTTTATTGTGGTTGATAAGCAGCAAAGATGCTTAATGTGTTCCAGGCATTGCACGGCGAAACAATTACCCGGTTGTGTGTTTGTGTCTGTGTGTGTTTGTTTGTTTGTTTGTTTGTTTAAAAAAGCTGAAAAGCAAACATTGCATAATGTGTTGGTAGTTTTGATGGTGGAAGGTTAGTTTTCTGTTTGCTCTTGCTGTAAATTGCTTTGGAGTAACATCCTGTAATGCTGGAATTGAAATTATGAATGGAGATCTTTGGTGCAGACCCTGCTGCCCAGAGGCTGTCACTGCTCTGGTGTCTGAGACTTGGTGAGGCAGGAATGGGCTGGGAGCACCTCAATATTTGGCAAATATTCCAAGAAGTTGTTTTCTCCTTGCAGCTGTTTCTGAAATAATTTCACAGTAGGTGCTGTAAGAGCAGGGGAGCATTTTGGGGGCTGCATTACAGCAGTGCTGTTTTCCCAGTGTCCAGTTACTCCTCCTTCAGGCTCTGCAGCCCATCCTGTGAGATCTCAGAACCTGCCTGAGCAACCTCCCTGCTCCTCTAAAACATCTCTAAAATTAAAATTTAAAATCAAGATTTAAAGATTTTCTTGCCCTCACAGCAGATAAAGAATACCTGGTGTGGTTCTGTATCTGATCTGATGAATCCCTGCTCAGAAGCAAGGGGTGAAGCAAGCAGTGAAGAAATAACTTCTTCAATACTTTTAACATGATGGCAAGATTGTGTTTAAAATATGCCCTAGTGGTAAAATTTTATTGGAGTTTTTGACTAGGATTTTTAGTATGTGAGGGTTTCATTCTCATAGTTTTTGCCATGTGAAACATAATATAAAAATGTAAATATATATAATATAATTTTTTTAAATTGTAGAGCTTAGTTTCAGAATCACAGTCTCAATTTTCAAAAAGTAAACAGAAACTTGTAGTACCAACGAAAACCTCCTTTTGAAAAAAAAAAAAACCAACAAACCCAAACCTCTAATCTGATAATGTGCTGCGTTTACATGTATTATTTTCCTATTTTAAAGGGTCTAAACCATCTAAATCAAATAATGAGGTTTGAAAAATCCCTGAGGATGTTTAGGGTAATTATCTCAGGTGCTTCCTTGTAAGCAGTTCCCTGCTGCCTTTCCAGGGCTGCTCAGCCCCTAAAGGAGATGTTTAATTGCCAGTTGCTGATTCCTCTACGTGCTGCAAACTGAGCCAGAGTTGTTCCTTTCTCTTGTGCTCTGACATCAATAAAAAATTACATGGGTTTTACTGTTCTTCAGGAGTCCCACACCAGGATCACAGTGGTAATTAAGTAAACTTGTTTTTCTTACTGATTAATGATAGGAACACACTTTTCAGTCATATTTGTGTGGCTTTGTTAGAGCTGAGTAGTAAAACTAAACATTGCTGTGTGCATTTGGGTTGTCTATCACTGTATGATTGTATTGCTGTAAATAATATAACATACTAAGCATAAATAGCACATGGTATAGTGATCACTATAGATCTTTATTAAAAAATATATATGCTTATAAAATAATTTAATCATGAAAAGCTCGTTCCGAGCCAATAGAACACATTATTTGGATTTCACAAACAAGCATGAGGTAAATTATTTTCCTTTTTTATTGGTGTTTAAGGGAATGATTTCCCCCCCCCCCCTCTTTTAGTGTGGGATCATTCTGGCCAGCTTTTCAGCCACGCATCGTCGTGGGCTGCTGGAACTCCTGGAAGCCTTTTTGCTTCTATCTGTGGGAAAGCATCCTCTGCTTGGAAACGAATTTGTTTTGAATTTACTGCAAGCTGTTGCTTATTCAGATCTACAAGGTTGTGTGGCACGAGCCCCCCGGATTACGGCACGCCGGGGGAATGTGGAAACGCTGGGAGCGGGGACGTTCCAAAGTTCGCGTCTCGTTCTAAGAAATCGGGGGAGGCCGTTCCTCTCCTCGGCTTTCTGCCGGTCCTGCTGGTGGGGATGCTTGGTGTGAACGTCCAAACACGAGGTTGTGCAACAGCTCTTCACCCTGGCTCGTTTGTTGCCCGAGTTCTGAAGGGTTTGGCAAGTGTTTGTGTCTGAAGACCGAGGTGCGTGTTGAGCAAAAAGAGATTAATGGGCTCAGTCACAGAGGTTTAAGTTTATAATTTAAATTGGGTCTTGCCTAACTTGCCTTGTGGTCACCCCACCTTGTTTAATTTGTCTGTTCTGGCTTTTCTAGAAGCCTTTTTTTCTTTGGGGGGGTGTGGGTTTGTTGAGCAGTTTTCTGTGGTTTTTTGCTCTCTGCCATTGGCCCGTGTCATCTACGAATTTTGACTTAGGCTAGACCTGGATTTGGAAGTAGTAACTCACCAGCCAGATTAAGATCTTGTCTGAGATCAAAATTACACTTGTAGGAAAGTTGAATTTTTTTTTTTTTTCCAACACTTTATGCCAAATTTCAGTTTTATAAAGCAGAGCTGGTTACCAGGCCTTGTTTATACAAAGGTGCATGATTCCATCTTTGCTGAAAAGACAGCAGTCACTTGTAGCCCGTGATGGGCTGATTTCAGTTTATGTGGGTGTCTCTCAGAACCATTCAGGGGGAAAAAAAAGCCTGACTTTGCTTTTTCAGACTTCCCAAAAGAAATGTAAAACTACTTGGCAAGTGACATTTAGTTCCTTTTTTTTATTTTATTTTATTTAGCATGTATAACTGCAAACACGTTTTTTAGGTCACTTCCTAAGGATTAGTATCCTTCTGGAACAAATATGTGGAGTTGAGAATATCTGTGAAGCAGGAAACACAATCTTATTTGCATTCTCCCTTACCCTGGGGGCATCAGTCTGTGTTATTAAATGCTCTGAGGAATCTGCACCAAGTTCAGTGTCTATATTTAGATGTCATTAGGACTGTGCAGAAATACAGGCATTCATCTCCAATCCCAGATGGATACCTGCTGGATGGGAATGAGCAAGACGAGTTTTGAGGGACTTTAGCCAGGAATTTACAACACAAAATCCCACTCCTTGTACCTCTCAGGTCTGAATCACTTCACCTCACGGTGGGGTTTGTATCCCAGGGCTGTGTGTGCTCAGTGCTGCTCAGCCACCTTACACTGCTGTGAGATCAGAGCTGGCTTTGGAGTGAGAAGTGCTGGAGTAAGAGAGTTTGATGTATAATAAAAACACTGTAAAGCTCATAGATCTTTATCTTGCTGAAGCGGAGAGAAAGGGACTGTATACACAACAATGTACCTCACTGAGAGATGAAAGCCAACTTGGAACAAGGTGAGCAATAAAACAGTGCACTTGTCTTCGGGTAGCGTTGCTCACAGACAGGTGGTTGGGGAACTTCGCTAATCCTTGTAGCAATTTACAATTTTTTTTTTTTAATCAAGAAAAATTTAATATATGCAGAAAATGAGGTTTTGTCCCTTCTGTCTGAGATTCAGGTGGTTCTGTTTCAGGCAGAAAAGGTGAAGTGCAGCTACAAGGGTTCAATAATTTCATATGTTTGTATTCAGAACAAGTATAATGATGGTCTGCAGGAATAACCAAAATTACATAATCTATTGAAACCATCTGGTCTCAAGCATTGGAAGCTTCCAGTGTCATCTGAGCAAAGGAGAGCAGGCTCTTGGTCTGAAACATTTGGCTGTTGCAGAGGTGCTCTGGGTCTCTATCAGGGATGAGCACGGGAATGCCTCCTTCATTTCCTGCAAAAACAGACACATCCAAAAATAGGCAGGAGAGAGGAATAGCGTAACATATTCCTGTACAGCTGAAATAAAGATGAGGTCAACTGCATTTTTATCTTCCATGCTTGCATTTGGCACTTCAATTAAACATGGAAACTAATGACCTCATTAGATTCTTGAAAAGTAAATGCCATTAACATTGATAGTCTCTGTCTTTCTTAATAAGCCTTTCATGAAAAATAGGCCACAATGCAAACCATGCCTCAGCTAATGACCCGTGACCTGAGGATGAACTCAGACATTAATAGAACCTATTAACAGTGTAAATGTAATAACTCAGTGGGACGATATAGTCCAGCAATTAATAAGTTCACATGAAGTTCAACAGAACAACAACGACAAAAAAAATATCAGTTTATTCACCAGCATGTCCAAGGTTCAAATGGGATTTATTTCTGAATTTCCTGTGGATTGTAAGGACCTTGAATTCTGTGTGCAAGAGTGGCTGTAAGGAATCTGTGATTAAAAAGTTCTCTGTTCTTCCACCTCTGGTTTATCGATCAGGTGGGATTCACCTATAATCCAGAACTCTCTTATCCTGCCATCAATAAAAAGCCACTGGAAGAGGCTCTGTTCACTTGGGCAGCTCCTCTTCCTGCCTGGTGTCACCTGAGCAGTGTGAGGGCCAGTGCATAGAGACAAGGTCAGATTTATGGATCTATAGTGTTACTGGGGATGGCAGTCAATGCCTAAAATTCCAGTACTGCTTAGGACATTGGGCTTGTATTTCTGCATTTCTCAAGTACTTGTACATCTGTCCTTGCTCTGTTGATTCACTTATGTAGCCTCACTGGGGGGAAGGAGGGGAAAGGCACTCAAACAATACGGTGAGGTTTGACTCAGCTCAGACATTAAATCATATTGCTTTTTATTGTCACATTATCTTTCATTTCAAAATAGGAGTGGAGCAGATGTTTCTTGACTCCTGTATTCAGTCAGGAGGTCACCACACGTTCTAACAGAGCTCCATTGTTGCATTGCTTGGGTGGATGGTCTGGTAATAACTATTTGGGGCTGAGGAACACACGGCATAGTCATTCTCACCCGCTGCATGAATACCCTCATTTCACTCCTGAAGAAATTTGGCTCCTCTTCTTCCTTCCAGACAACATAACTGATGAGTATGGAGGGGCCACGGCAAGTGAGAGCTTAGGAAAATCATGTAAGCCTCAAGAATGGCTTTCCAAGTGGAAAAATGCATACTTCCAACATTTCTTTTGTGAAGATGTGACAAGAAAGTGAAAGAAATGGGGAAAATAATGTATGTCAAGAGTTAGGGACATAGGGTATTAGGATATGGGAGCAAACTGTGAGGAGAATTTTATCCCACCTTCTGGCCAAGGAGAATCTTGTGAACTCAGTACAGGCTTGGAAATGCTCCTTAAAGGAAAAGCAGCCTTGATTTGGGGTGATGTGGAGCAATAATACCTCCTAGGTGTTGCTGGTGGCTATGAATATGTAATGATGCATAATCTGAAAATAGCTGTGAGAATCCTCTCCCAGCAGTGGTTTGTACAACTCCTGGATCGTTTCAGGCGTTTGCTTTAATCATGCCTTTGCACGTTGCTGCAGCTCCCGTCTGGTGCACCTGCACTGGCTCGTAAAGGATGGGAAAATGGCATTCCCTTATCCCTCCAGGCAGGAATCCCAGTTATCTGTCCTGGAAACATCAGAAAATGTGGCAAATTAGGTGAACTGGGAACCTGAGCAGGGGGGGAACCGAAACTCTCCCTTGACACCCCCTGAGCATCTCTTGCTTCAACGCGTGAGATGGTGAAAACAAAGGGGAAGTCTGGGAGAGTCACCCTAAAGTTCAGTCACAAATTCTCCCCCCAGTCCTGTATTTATCTCCGCTTGCACTGTTAAATATATTTCAGGGTTAAGTCTAGGCTGCAAAGTGTTCAGTATAACTTGATTTTTTCCGATGGAGAAGAGTACCCACAATATGGGTGAGTTGTCATTTCTTTTCTGTGAGCTTTGCCATCAGAACGCCTCACAGTGATGCAAGCAAAAACTCACGACTGCTGGGCACATTGGTTTCATTTTCACACCCCAAAATAGGTGTTTAAGGAAGCTGTTTATTGGTACTTAAATGAAGCTGTGTGACAGTATTCTTATGTTTGAACAACGCTCCAATTAATTTGGAGTTTGATAAGTTTTATGTCCTGTCATTTCTGAGTGCAGTTCCCTTACATACTTTCACCACTTGCACTTCTCAAAATAACATTCATAGGTGAGATGGGGCCAATAAATCTGCTTCAGTCTGAAATCTTCTATCAGCAGTGAGGTCTGAGTTGTACCTGTGTAGGGATTTTTGTGGCATAGAGGCTCCCATCACCTGGACAGCAAATACTGTCTGGAAGAGCCAATACTGCTGTGCTGGGATCTCCATGACAATTAGAAACATTTCCTGTGTGCCTGGAGGTGGATTGCAGTGTGGATTGCAGCTGGAAATTGGTTGATAATTCTATTAATGCCTTGTAAGGTTGCCTGGCTTTTAATTTTGCTTTCTTAACATCATTGCAAACTCAAGTAGAAAAGAAACTTGCCTGTGTCACTCAAGCCAACAGAACAGGTTCTGAAATACCTCTGGAATGTAATACAGTGTTACCCTTCTGAAGTCACATTTCAAAGGAAAATCACTTTAAAAACTTTTCCATTTACGTGCAAAGCAATAATCTTCCCTTTTAGAAGCGAGCAGAAGCTCTAAAATCTCTAGTAAAGCGATCCTGGAAAAATACTTGACCTTCATATTTTGTTCCTTTAACTTTCCTTCTGGGAATATATTATGCTCTAATGAACATGGAAAAAGGCAAGTGTCAAAGGATGCCAGCAGCAGTTCAAGCAGGAATGCAGTTTGTGGTTCCATTAGAAGAGATTTGTGATCAAATCCAAGAATTTTTTCCCTCCATTAGTTGAAATGCTGGTGCACAATCGTCATCCTCCAAACAGGGGGGAGGTTTTCTGTGGAGTAGCTGTTGTGCTTGGGTCCATTTATTTGTGCATGAAGTCCTTTCCAAGTTACCACACCAGGGCTGGTGATGAAGTGCAAAGCAGGATTTGGCTTTGCTGAAGTGAAGCGAAGTGCTGGATCTAAGGAACAAGCCCAGCAAGAGTCCATTTGCCTGAGTATTATGAGGGTTTTCAAACCATGGCTTGGGGCTGTGATGGAATGATGGAAATAAGCAAATGGAAAAACCCATTTGAAGAAATGCCTTTAGAAAGGAGGCACAATTAGGTGTTCATCAGAATTTCCTGTGAAAGAAAGTTTCAACTCAAGGTACCTTGTTTAGGAGATGGTTAGGAACGTTCATTTGTCAAGCCATAAACTGAGGAAATCAGTGCGTTCTGTCAAGAAAACTGTTTGTGAAGTCTGAGATAAGTTATTAGTTAATGAATATTAAATGAACCCTGGACAGAAAGCAGATGTTTTTAACAGCAGGCAGTTTCCTTTAATCTGCTGTAAATGATGCAGCCTTAAATGTTACTTTATAGGGTGGAGCACACACACACACACACACATGGAAAATGCTGTAGTTGTCAAAGTGAATTTGCCAGCTGGGAGGAAAACAAACTGCTTTCCTTGCCGTTGTCTTCTCTTTGAGAACCTGCCTTGAACTTGTTGAAGCTCTCAGTGGGCCTCCAGTGTTTAAAGCTGTTGGCTGTCCCAGAGCCATGTGGTTCATCATTTGGTATTACTGTCACAGTTGTTTACCTCAACCACTTGGCTTAAATTATCCTGTGGAACTTATCCCAAAGATGAAGACATGAAGGTGTAATTGGACACAGACATCTGCCAGCTTGCCTTTTTTTAATTTGGTTTTTTTTTTTTTTTTCCCTAAAGCACATTTTAAGAAGTTTTATGAGCTATACCCCATCATCCAAAAAAAGAAAAATAAAAGATTTCCACTGCCCTTTGTTCCTGGAAATGCAGTTTCTTATGAAAGTCGTCCTCAAATAAAGGCACAGTCATGTTTGTGTCACTGCAGAATAATATTTTGGAACTTTTACAATTAAATCAGTAATAATAAATAATGTTTTGGTGTGATTTTTTATGTATTATGGGAATTACTTTGGTCAGGTTTACATGTAGGGGAGTGTATGCATATAGGGTAATAATATATAAATTTCATGGGTCAAAATCCACCCTTTTTCTGACTCTCCAGGGGAACCATCTGGAACCACAGAGTCAGATTCCTCGAGGACAGAGTCCTGAGCTCCTGGACATCATTCACCATTTGGAATGCTGGCAAGCAAGGCAAGAAGCTCTACAGAAGTTTGTCACCAGCCAATAGGAAAAAGGTGAGCTAATTAGTGGGTAAAAAAATGTACAAAACCACTTCTTCTCTTTCCTGTGCCACTTCTGACGTGGTGTAGCAAATTTCTCGTCAGATATTTTGTCCACAAAAGTAGTAGTTAATGATTGATATAAATTAGGGCAATTGTCAATATTCCAGATGATGTTTTCAAATGCCATGTTACTTTATTTAGAGCTTCTGGTGTGTATGGAGAGCAACATGCTGGTAAGTGAGTTTAGAAGGAGGTGAGGTACTCAGCTTGTACAGCCCAGACACAGCTATACAGGGTAACTCCTTATTTGGCTGGTGTGATGCTAAACTGCCTCGTCCAGGATCATTCATGCACGTTTCCCACTTCCAGAGTGGATGCTGGACAGGTCCCTGTGGGATGTTGATCAGTCTGGTCGGCCCTGTGAGCAGTTGTGCTGTGAGTCCCTTTGGAAAGATGGATTGCCAGAAATAGGGGGTGAGGAGTGGGGTGAACAAGGCAAGTGGAAACTGTTGCACATGACTGTCCAATTTACAGTCAATTGAAAATGTGGAGGTTGCTTACATTTGGCAGTGGCAGACATTTCTCAGGACAGATCTGTCTGAGACTCTAAATACCTTATTTTTATAGCATTTTCTAGTGTGCAATAACTTTTGTTAGATAAAGGCTGTAGGGCTAATGTCAAATGGCTGTTTCTTATGAAGAGCCACAGAACATTCATTTTATGGCTGGATGTGTTTTTCTTTTCGTAAGAATATGGATGGGAAGACAAAATGACAAATACATATATAAACCTGATTAATGTGGTGGCCCTGAGACCACACACATCTGAAAAAAAAAAAAAAATAGAAGACATTTGTATACACATAGTTAAAATTACTGAGTAGACACGGGAGACACTCAGACAGTCAATGTGCAAAGCAAAAAATTGACCTGAATTTGCTGCTTGATATTCCAGTGCCATTCCAAAGCCATCCCTCAGTCATTGCCATCACGTGGCAGGGGCTGAACTGTAGGAAGAAAGGAGATTAAATGCTGTGAGTCCCCAATCAGTTGCTTCATGCAAAGAGGGCATTGAATTGTCCATTCAGTGTTACCTTGGTCATGCAGTGCAGTGTGATTTTTGGGGAGGTTGATGAAAATGTTCTCTTTTGTTAGTGTTTTGCTGAGCACTTTGAATTCCACTGGCTGACCAGCAACAAACAATTGCACTTCTCTGTCTGCAAAATTGAGAGAATTAGAAAATAAGCTGCAAGGGAAGAGATGGCAGCTGGTCTGGTAGATTTTTGAGATGTTACAGTAAAAATAGACCGTGTTGGTTTTGTAGCAGTGTTTCACCACCTTGGGTGTTGGGTTTTTATTTTGTTTTCTGGCTCTTTTTGTACCAGGCCAAAATGGAGATGGATGCTGAGGTTTGGAGCTGTGTTTGAGTTACATCTGTAGGTGACCCATTCAGGACTTCACATCACACAAACACTCGAGGATGTCACAGCGGAGACGATAAAAAGGGCAAGAGAAAAATAATAGTGTTGGGGTTTTTGCCACTTCCCTGCCCAAGAACCCAAGCTCAGCTCTCCTCCAGGAGGGAATAACCTCCACTCCCTGCACACCAGCACGGGCAGTGTGGTTCCAATTAGCTGCATCCCGGCGTCCCTTCCAGCTGACCTTTCCATAACGTTTGCTTTGGCAGAGCTCTGGGCCCTGATGCTGTTTTGCTTCTGTCAAGGTTACAACTGCACATATTCCAGAATGGTTTGGGTTGATACTGAAATATTGCACTGAGCATTAACCCCTGAATTACTGGATGCTGCAGCAGACACGTTTAGTACGTGCCAGATGCAGCTGCATGTGCCAAGTGTGACTCACTGTGCTCATGCACTGCAGAAATCTGCTGCTGAAATGCAGGCACAGTGATCCTTTATGCCTTATGCAGACTAATCAGACTTCAACCCCTGAGTCTGATGTGTTATCTGAAGTATTAAGAGGTTCTCTCAATAACCAGCAAAGAAAAATAGCTTCAGAAAAGGACTTGTGTCATCCTAAGTGAGAGCAGAGGCTAATTTCTGATTAAATTATTGTTCCCTGTAGTGATTAAAGCACTGTTTTTATGTGTCTGTTTAGGCTCACTGTGATTATTCCTGGCTTTTCCAAAAGTGAGATCCCAAGTCTGTGCAGCTCAGTCAGAGCTGACACTTAAATGATACCCTCATGTTTCGTGTAAGTCACTGGCAAAGGGCTGTAAGTAGTGAAAACATCTCAGTTCTCCAAGAGCTAATCAAAGGATTATGCTGTTGGAGTTTCAGGAAATAAAATCATATAATTTGCAGTAGTTAATTGGTGGCAGTTTTAATTTTATTCTAAATTAATAACAGTAAAAAGGTCGGTAGAGAAACTCCATGTTCTACTTTCCCTCAAAAATCCTTCAGGTGTTTTGTGACTAATCTGCAACTCTTGCCAAAGACTCTAAAATCCCACATGAACAAAGGTTGTAAATAGTTGTTGCTTCATCCTTTCCAGCCCTAAAAGCAATAAAATACTTTTCCTGTCTCACCCTTTCAAGACCACCTTAACAAGATTTAAGCTTTCATATATTGTGTTAATTATGAGAACACTGGAGATTCAAAATCACTTTGAACCTACAAGTAGAATTTCATGTTGTCTTGTAAATGGAGGGCCTGGGATATCAATTCATCAATTATGTAAAATAGACACCTTTAAAACACAATTCCCAAGCCCCTTAGGGTGCAAAATATGATTTATTTAATCCATACAATTACCATTTTCTCCTCTTGAAGGTCCACTGTGTAAAACAGTGTCATCTTAAAAGGTCCAGCACCCTTTGAAATGCAGGTAAAATTGTCAAAATTAGCTGTAAAGTTTAACTAAATTTATTTAATTTACCTGTCTAAACTTAATATTAATTGGTTTTATAATTAAGTCAGTTTAGACTCTTGACAGTGTCCCCTGTGCTCTGTTTGACTGCTGCTGCATCCTTTTATTGGGATTCAGGATTTCATTAGATGTCCTGAGCCTCACTTTGGTTGGACTGTGGAGGGTGTTTTCTCAGTTGGCACTCAGTACCTGTAGAAAATTAAGGACACATACTCCAAGGATAGATAATACCCCCAAAAAAACCCTATTACATACAGCTTGTGTCACTTGGTAATTCTGAAAAAAAAAAACCCAAACCTAAACTCTACTAAATCTTCAGGAAGAGGATTAATTAGTTTGAACTGTCAAGCTTAGGGTATGTTAAAAAAAACCATCTTTTTGCAGAAAAAGGAATGTTTCTAGTATTTTTAGAAGCTGATAAACAAAGCAATTGCATTTCTTGTGCTGACTAGGTCTTTGTGGGATGTTTGAAAAGCACAGCTCTGTTTCATGCCAGACAGCATTGTTTCTTAGAAAACAAAATTTAGGCAATTCCAGGAAGCAGCGGTCTGGGTATGTTCATACTCAGTAACAAATTATTGCTTTAGTCTGTTTGGAAAACAGTGTGAATTTGAATTATGGTTCTGTTAAAAGACAAAAGGACACCTCAGCAATTCTCCCTTTTCCTTCAGCCATCTGTATGGTGAATATTAAAATGATGCTTTGTCTCCAAAGCGCTCAGGCAAAAGTCCAAGGCTCAGGATTTTTGCTAAACAGCAACACACGAAAAAAGTTATTCCACTGGTAGGGATTTTTTATGAATTAATTACCATGATCTCAGTATTCTTAGGGAAATTCTGCTTCCTGGCTGTTCCCTTCTTGATTCACACCACTGACAGTGGTTCAGTATTAGCATTTCTGCAAGAATGAAGTCAAACAGACCTTTTTTTGTTTAAAACACATCCGTCGTGTCTATAATTTGCAGCTGAAGATGGAAACCAAATGTTTTTTGGGATGCTACATGTGCCTGGAGGGTTTCTGAGCTGTCTTGTCTGCTCTTTTATTCTCCATCAGACTTCAGCTAAAAGGAGAACTTCAGCAGTAACATTTTGTGTCATTTCCGAGGGCTGAAAATAGGGCTCAAATGGCTCACAGAAAAAAAGCAGGGGAAAGGATGAAATAAGCACCAACTAATTAGTGGCCTGGAAACAGTGCTTTACACAGCCAGGCCCTGAAAGTTCTCTATGACAACACTGTCTGCTGGTGGCAAACTCAAAAGCTCCACAAAGCACTTCGAAGGCCCTTTTTCCTGGTTCAGCGACCACTGAAAATCATCCCTTGGTTCCTCTTCACCTTTTTCCAAGAGCAGCATCACCAAACCATGTGATTCAGCTCTGATCCTCCACAGAACCAAGGAATGTCTAAGTTTTGTAGCACTTTAACCACCCTAAGAGTACATGAATGACCTCAGGAGAGTGGAGGAATATCAGGGAAGAATATCACACCCACCTTGACTGTGGAGTGAGAAGTAGAATGGCAACGTGAAAGTGAGTTAAAAACCTCCAGAACAGGGAGAGACAGAGATGAAATGGGAAAGATTCGGTTAAATCCAGGTATAAAGCATCTTAAAATGATGTGAGGTAAAATACAGGCTTCATTTTGGACTAGAGTAAATAGTTCTTGGTGACATGTGGCCAGGAAAACTCCCTGCTCCTTCCACTCGAGAAGAGGTGCTTTTTGGCAGCCTCTGTTTTGCCAGCACAGAGGTTTCACACCTGTAACATTCCTGGCATAACTCAGGTAGGAGGAATCTGCTCTAGAGGGATGAGACACTGGCAACAAGATCCCTCACTATAAATGCAGGTGTATGTTGAATGGAACAAGGGAAATTCTGTGTCTCCAGCGATCAGCAGCTTATTTTGCATGCTGGGTTCTGGTACTAAAATTCTCCTGAGTGACTTTTTGCTGTGGATCATGTGCAGAGGGGGAAGCTGCTGCTCTCCTCAAAGGAATAGTGTCTAAATGGAGTAATTAATTGCATGCTTGGGATTTAAAGATACCCACAGCTTCTCTCCTGCTGCAGTGCTGAAGAGGTGAAATAAAAGCAGCTCCTGACACAGCAAATCACTCAGCTTGTGACACGGAGTTGTTTGCTGGTTTCTGTTTGTGGCACATCAGGAGATGTTTATGCCTCTGCCTGTCTCTTGTTCTGTTTGCCATTAGCTGTATCTATTTAAAGTTGCATTGTAATGCTTTCAGTTAACTTTGTTTTGACATGAAGGGCCAGAATTGATTTCCCTTTTGCAGAGATGTATATGAGCATGCTTCCGAGGCTTTCTGCGAGCTGGAAGGGAAGAATTATAAATAGAAGAATTAACAGGGTCACTAGGAGTTTAAAACAGATGGAGGATTGTGTGAGATACTATGGAGAGAAAGGAGTAGGGAAGATCTGCTCCCGTGGGATTTTGGGAGGGTTCACAGGATGTCTCTTTGAAGGTGGCTTTTATGAGAAGTAAGGAGGAGGGACAGGAGGCAGTGGACAGGTGACCATTTATTGAAAGGGTTTTCCAGTTTTTCTACCATGTTCTACTCAGTTATTCACTCTCCCATGTAAAACTTGCCTCTGGAATCCTTCCAGCTCAAGCAGACCTTGAGAATGGGCTGTAATTCTGATTTCTTGCTTCCTGTAAGTGATGGTTCCAGACCTAAAGCAAACCACAGGTGAAAATAAGGTGAGGGAGTAAAATCTTGTGAAGATCATTTACCATAAAAGGACATCATTGAGCTGATGAAATCTTTCAGTCTTTCCATTAGGAAATCTGAGTGGAACGGGAGGTGTGAGGAAACATTCCCTGCAGTAAAACAAGTCACTTAAAAAACAAACAATTAATTGCTGTGTAGTCATAGCAGAGCTCAAACAGGCAGGTAGTCACACCCCAAACCCACTCTGCTGTCATTCCTAGTGACATTCCTGATCCTTCTGAAACTTCCTTGGTTGTACATGTGGAGGAGGATCAATCTGCTGCCCATTAATCTGCTTTTCCCCAGGGAGGTCTGATGGCCCAGCCTGGGTGTCCCTCTGTGTTTATGAGGCAGATCCAGCCAGAGAAGGGCTTTTATCTTCCTCAAATGTGTCTTCCCCCAGCAGAGATTGTTTTTTTGAGTAAATATCTTTATCTGTGGAGCTATGTAAACTTTCTCTATGAGGGAGAAAACTGTGTCTCCTTTTTCCCTTACACCATTGTTAATGGATGTTGCAATCCATATTTATACAAAGTACATTAATTCCATAACTTGTCTATAACAGATACCCAGCTGTGTCCTCCAGTTTTGAGCTGAATTAGCAGTCTTTTTCCTTTGTTCTGGAATTGTACAGATTTTCATACAAGTGATGTTCAAAACAAAAATATGTAATAATTTATATATTTTGCTAAAACTGAAGTGTGATAGGAGGACTCTGTAAGCTTAAATGGTGTCCCACTGTCAGAGGCATTGCCAAAGAGTCATTTTGCTGAAAAGAGGGAAGAAAAACAGCAAATTGAGACTGGTTTATGGCTTTATAATTCATAGGTTCCTCCCAGGGAGACAGGAGTTCATGTATGGATAGATGGTCATCATAAAATCTACAAGAAAGAAGCCCATTAATGCAGGAAAATAAATAGGTAACTCTGGGTTTATCCTGATAGAGTATAAAGTAAATAACTCACATAAGCCTGATGCCCTGAGTTCTCCTTATAGGATAAACAACTGTGCCTAAGTCCTGTATTTAGACTCCAGACATGGCTTTGCTTTAATTGGAAAATAAATAGTGTGTGTCAGAAAAACAGTTGACTTAGGTTTTGGCCACCCACATGGTGAGCTGCCTGGCAGAAAAATTGCCCATTCAAGTCTGACCTGTTTTACACTACTGTGAATATCAGATTTTAGGCTGGCTGAGTCCATTGAGAATTATAGAGGCAGTTACCTCAGTGGTAACTCAGAAAAAAGATTTGAGTTTCCATTTTCCAAGAGAAATTTGTCACAGACTCACCTGACTTATTGTTTTCTTGGAGCTGCTCTTCCCAGTTTTGTGTGTGGGATGTTCTGAGGGCTGGGGAGTCAGGATGGAAAAGGCCCAGGGTGAGAGGAAGGATTATGATTATTGGCAATTCAGCGATACAAGAACTGTCTTTGGAGAGAGATTATTTCCAAGGGCATGTAGTGACAGGGCAAGGGGAAATGGTTTTAATCTGCTAGAGAGTGGATTTAGATTGGATATTGGGAAGAAATTAATTCATATAGAGAAGAAGTCTAGGGCACCAGTCAGGGTTTCTGTTTTCTCACTGGAGTTGAGCACTGTGACACTTCCAGCACAGATCTTACAGCTGAGTTCCCAGTTACTGGCAGTGTAGATAGAATCTCACTTTACTCACTGTGTCATGAGTTTTGGGGTTTTATTTTGGGTTTTAGTATCTATAGGAGCATAAGCAGCTGCAAAAATAGCTTCAATTATTGGAAGATAAGTCAGTGTATTGGACAGTGTTCATTCCTAGAACTCTGTTGGGTTGTCAGTGAAGGCACACCCTGCTAAATTTTATTATTTTATTTTATTACTAGGACAGTAAAACACTAGTAGTGAAAGTGAGATTTACAGAATATTGGAGAATTTTAAAGGTGCTTAACCCAGAGTGAAGAGAAAACAGCTAAGGGATCCCTTTCCAGTGGCCTCTACTTGCTTCCCTGCATGGACACACATTTACATCCATGTGTGTACGGACACATGTAAATAAGATGGATAAAGGAAAACTTAGGATGTAGTTTGCTGTGCTCAGGTCACACCATATGATTTTTCAACTCCAGTAAAGCATCACAGTGGGCATGGAAACAGGGCCAGGGATGTGAAGTGTGTTAATTTGTGGTTAAGAGGGGGAAAAAACGTGCCCCTGGTTCTTAGGCTGTGCTTGAAGGAGCTGCCTGTGTGTGTTGGTGTCTGACACAGCTGCACCAGCCACAAACACCTGGGACAGTGTCCAGTCATTTCCTACTTTTGCCCTCAATTCCCTCTTTTCTTTTTATTTCCATTATAATGCCAGAAACAGGGGTGTTAAGTGCCCTCAGTGCAATCCCAGAGTACCCAGATCCACCAGGATCATCCAGAGCACAAGTCTGGGTCTGCTGGCCTGTGATGGGATTCCTTTGGTCACAAAGCCCCACCATGAACATTTAACGTTTCCTTTCCTTAATTTCCTTAATTTCCTTTCCTCTTCTGTGCCTGTTTTCAAGCAGCCCATTTTCCAGGTCTGAATGTCTCCCTCTAGGTGGTTCCAGGGACTATCCCTGCCCACCTCCTCCAGTTTATCAGCTCATTTTCCAGATACAGTGGTGGTTTGCAGCCCTGTTTGTAATCCCTTGATACTTTTGTTTGCATTCTCTTCCACTGATGTTTAATGAAGGAAGTGATATTATGGTATCAAAAAACCCCAGTGTTTCCCTCTGCACAAAACAGAATGAGGTCACTTTAGGTAAAAGAAAACCATCTTAATCACAGGAAGAAAATGTGTGAGAGAGATTTTGGACACGGAAAACAGGCCAGGATTTTGCACCCTTCTCCAACTTAATAAATTAATAAACAGCTGTTTGGCTTTTCAAATTTTCTCAGCAGTAAGTGTTGTTAATCAATTTTTAATGGAGCAATTAAAAAGATATGAAAGCTGCTATCCAGCTTTCACCAGAATAATTGATTTCTGTCAGACCTCAACTATCCCAACTGTTCTGCTTCAGCATAAGAGCTCCGTGTAGATCATCTGAACAGACCCAATGGGAGGCAGAGGAAAACACAGCTATGTTTATTTTAAAAAGTCTTCCAAAATGTTCCTGGCAACCTAATGGCTCAAAAATAAGGCCACTGTGTATTTTGGATGGCAGGCATTTATTCTGCCTGCATATCTATGAGGAATGCAAATAAAACACCATCTGAAATATCTGGCACCTTGGGCTGCAAATAATGCTTCCATAATTCCAGTAAGAATAACCAAAATTTAGCAGTAATTATATGTGTTTAAACACCAAATCTGCTGAAAAATACAAGTCCAAAACCATAGGAATTCCCAAACTTGGTGTGTTATGCCCTAAAATTGAGGTTGGTGTTGCCAGAGCACCCAAAGCAGTGGTGCAGCACCGCTGTCCTGGGGTGTCTGGTGGAACATTCTGTTCTGTTCTATTACATAAAAGAAGGTTGGTATTATATTGGGTGTTTAGTGGGAGTGCCAAAGTGTGGAGACTGGTCTCTGGTTTTAGTTTTCTCAGCATGTCACTGAGGATGAGGTTGGTGATCTCACAGATGTTCTCCTACACAGTCAGTGGCTTTGATCACCTGTCCTCGTGCTCCTGAAAACAGAATGTGCTCATAAACAACTGCAGAGTTTGCCCAACTCCTCAAGGTACACCCAGAGAGGATTTAATAAATGTTTAAGCTCTGCAGGAGGCCCAGGGTGTGTTGCCCTATCCCTGTGTCCATCCCATGCCAGCAGCATTCCTGACGTGGTTACACTGCAGGTGAGATCCTGCTGCTGAAATGCTCTGTTCCTGTGTTCCAGGTAATTGCATTTTGTGATGTTGATGAAAAGAAAATAACAAAAGGATTCTACACTTATGAAGAATCTGAGGTGAGTTATGACCACTCAGGTGTTCCTCCCTGTGACCTGAAAAAAGTGATGGAGTATTTAACAGATTTTAAATGTTCTACACAAACTCATTTGGGAAAGGAGGCTGTGAGAGAAGACTGGAGGGCTGGGGATTGACACTGGAGTCCAAACTGGAGCCACAACTATGGGCCTCACACCCACTGAAGTCAGTTTAGGAAGACAAAAGGAGGGGTAAAACTGTGTTCACTGACAGGCTTTTCTTTTAAGTGGGAGTAGAATTTGGTTTATGGTGGATAAAAGGGAAAGGAACCCTCAAGAAATTTTTGAGCAAGTTATCTTGTGAATCAAATTACCCTGAGGTTGCAAGATCCTTGTTTGTGATGGGAGGAGGACTGAGGGAGTGGTGGAGGGGCAGGAGGGACCCTCCTCAGGTACAGCTTTTGCTCAGCCTGGAGCAGCTGTCCAGTCAGGTTCTGCACTGGGAAGTCAGGGAGTGCTCTGAGCTGCATGAAAGAAATTGGGATTCAGGATTTTGACCTGCAAAACTAAGGACTCCCTGCCTACCAGAGTCAGTATGATTGATACAGATCCTGGGCATTTGTCTTCCTAAGATGTATCCATCCTCTCAGATCAGTCATAAAGAAGGTTGTGCTGCAACCTGTTGTGAATCCTTAGGAAATCCTGCAGCTGGGATCCAGGGTGAAGTCCCAGTTGGGCACAAGCCATTTAACATCTTCCACTGGGAAGGAAAGATCTTCCTCTGTCTCTGCTCTTGTGCCTGCTGTGATGCTCTCTGAAGGCACAGGAGCTGATGCAGCTCATTAAAGTGGCAAAAAATTAACCAAAAAGAGAAGGAACATATTTTTTATGGGTTAAGCTATTGAAACTGCATACCCTGCATTGAGGTCAAAGAGAAAATTGTTTGGGGATGGGCTGAAAGTAAAATTTGAAAGGAAGGAAGAAGCAGTGGAGGAGAGACCTGCTCCTTTCAGCAGCACAAAGCTCCAAATTCCAATCTGTGTGATGTGTAACTTCACTCAGAGAAACACAATTGCACTGAAAGGTGATGGCACAGGAATAAGGGACACTGAAATGCCAGTCAAAGGAGTGAGGGTGGGACCAGCTGCACTGCTCAGGGCTCAAAATAATCTTTTCCCCTCTTAGAGTTTAGCAGCTCCTAAAATCAAGCAAGTCACCTGTGTGTCTCTCTGCTGCCTTTTCCTGCAGGAAAGACCAAAACCAAAGGTCCCTGTGTGTCACTTCAGAGATGCAGTTCCACCTTTCATCATCTGTGTGAAGCTGGTGAGTGTCACCCTCTGCTTCACCTGCAGCAGCAGGATTTGTTCCTTGGGAAAACGAGGTTCTATTTGCTGAAAGCAGCTTTCCCCAGGAGCTTTTGCTAAGCAACTGAATGGCCTTTTTTATCAAATTGATTGTGCTGGGTATTTCAGGGATTTAAACCAGCAGTATTGGGTAGAATTAAGAGTAAGGAAAGGTCCAGCTTCTGTAAATGAGCTTGGATCTGTTGGACTTCCTTGCCCAACTCCATTATGAACACAAATGAACATATGCACTCAGCCACCTGCTCTCCTGTAGTCCTGATATTTTGCAGCCCCATGTATGGCAAAGGCTTTGTTTTTTAAATCACACCTTACTGTGGTAACTTATTTCAGTTGGTTTAATTGACCTAATAACACACCTAGGAGATGACAAGTAGCAGTTCTTTCACTGTTGTAACACAGTGTAGGGGATAACACAAAAGCTTTAAGGCAAAATAGCAAATGCATTCCAGTTGCAAACACTAATCAAAAACCCTCTGACAGTAACTAAAACCTGCAGCTACACACAAACACTGACAGTTCAACACTGTCCTAGATCTGTTCAGAGATGGATTAGCTGAATCTCATCTCCTCTGGTACAGCCTGCTTTTAACTTGGCACTCCCACCCTCACCATCAACTCTGAGATCATAACTATGGGTTGTAAAGCCAAGCTGAAAGTGCCTCAGGGCATTATCATGTACTCTTGGTTGATAAAACTCTTGGATCAGCAAGTAATATTACAACTAATTTAATTTTTCATACTGCGTACGACTGTGGGTGGAAGTCCCCAGACAAAACATCTGTGCAACCTGTTCTAAAGCACATTTAATCTGGGAAACCCTTACAATGAGACTATTATACAACATCTTGTCTGAAAACTCTGCTCCATGACTTCAGTTGGGATTTCAGTCTATTTTTCCACTCATGGCCACTGAGCATTTTCTGCTTGCTTATTCTTTACCAACCCAAGATTATCCCCACTCCTCTTCTGAAGAAAGTGTCCTTTAAGGGGCTTTACTGGCTTTTATTTTGCTGTTCTTGGTAGGGGATTATTTTTCATTTTGATACAGACAAAACCTGCATGTTTCTGTGCAGCTCTAAGAGGGTGATTTTGGAGATCAGATGTGTTTATTAAGTGGGTTGTTTACAAGAAGTGACTCTGTTGGCCAGTGTTGGCTTATTTATTTCTTCAGGCTTTGGTACCAGTGCAAATCCTTCTGGAAGAGGCAGGAATCCCCTGATCTTTGCTCAGTTTGCATTTTACAGTGGCTTCACAAAGGGCTGGAGCTGGAATTCTGCTCTGTGTGTGTGTAAGTTTGTGCTGAGGAGGATAAAAGTGTGGCTGTACCTGGTCAGAGCAGCCACTGCAGAACCACTTCAGCCAAGGGCTCTCTGGGTTTGCTCTCACTCGGAGGTAAAAGCAAAATGCTTAGAAAATACTGTATTGTACCCTGTTTTGGCTTGGATTCCAAGGGCTGGAAATGAAAGGGATTTGTATTTTTCTGTTGCAGCAATTAAAGTAGTGTGATTATTGTACAAAGTTTTCAGAATATTTGCTGTTAGGCCAGTTATTGTGCAGCCCTGCCTGGTTCTGCCACCTCAGTCCTGTGCTCTGGGAATGAAAGATTGCTGTTAAACTCTCCCACTTCATTTTAGCATCTGGGCTCTTTTATATATAATTTTTTTTAACCTCTCTGTAGAGCAGGTTGTTTTTCCAGCAAGCTAAACACAACTGTTCCATACCCTGTGTCCTAACTTGTGGAATCTGGGGTTTATGGAATCATTAGTGGAGGCTAAATGTCACATCAAGACCTTCATTTCTGAGGAGAATTCGCTGCTGATGTGAGTGGTGAGTTCTGCAGATGGGCCAGTTTGGCATGCTGATAATCATTAAGTGCCTTTGGCATGCTCCCAGTGTGTCCAGGGGAAGCTGGATGAAGAGTCCTCCAGGGGAGACAAACCTTCATTTCTAAACTCACGTTTATTTAAAGATCCCAGAGTGATTTTTTTTTTTTTAAATCCAATTATTCTAGCCAAGTCTAGCATTCCACCTCCTTTAATTCCACAGTTTCATTTGGATTCAGTGTTGGAACTTCTCATCCTAAACACACTCTCAGTGGTGTTCTAAAATGTTTAAACTTCACTGTTGCTGCTCTGGTCCAACACAAGAGCAATCACTTTATCTACCTCCTCTGGTATTGACAGCTTTAATTATTTTTTGAGGTGGCATTCCTGAGGCTCAGTAGAATTAAGGGCTGCAGGAAGACCCCAGCAGAAATGCTCAGAAATGCTGAAGTTGCCATGTTTTCTTAGTGACATCACCGAGGTTGCTCATGGAACAAACCTCCCTGGGTTCCTGTCCCGATAACACAAGTGGGGCTCAAAAGGAAACACCTTTAGCTCTGCAGAGTATTTCAGTTGCCTGATGAAAGGTTTGTTTTATCAGACAAGCTAATCAGTGCTCAAAATCTACCCCAACCACTTGTTTTGTCGAAGTTGGCCCATTCTCTGCCAGTGCCTGCATTAGGAAACAAAGGGAGCAGAGCTGGGCTGAGCAGCTACAGAGCAGCACAGGAGTGAGCTGATGAGTTGTTTGATATCCCCCCAGACTGATCTGAACACTAACTTTTCAACAGACACTTAATTTTTTTGAATGGAAACGTTTTCTGAGCCTCGGTTTATTTGTTTAGTTCTGCAAATTGGACTTTCTTCTGGGCTCTGAAGAACTGAGTTACCCGAACTTGTTACAACCTGAAATGAATTTGTCTGATTGATTTAATTCTCTTGTTCTCCCCTTGCAGGATTTGACAGGGGAGCGTTTGAAGCAAACCTGGACATGCTGAACCTGAAGGAAGGGATGGATTATTACCACTTTAACTAAACCCAAGGTGAGGCAGTGGGACTGAAGCTGTGTTACTGGGTGCAGGAAGACCAAAGTCTTCAGGGGTTTAGAATTTTTTTAGTAATCTGTGCCTCATTAATTTAATCTTGGGGCTGAGTAACCCCTTTCTAAGGGAGGTTGTAGTTACACCACGGGTAATGCTGTGTGCTCATTGCACATCATTCAGTTTGATTTTAAACTGTATTTCTAATTTAAATACCCACCAAACACAGCCCAGGGGGTTACCAAGAGGCACTGTCACCACAGGGAAGCCTCAGCAAAGCTTGAAGCACTGGAAGAGCAGAGAGGTTTTTGTCCCACACTGCTTGGGGCTCTCACCCTTTCCCTGCTCCCAGGAGCAGCTGCTGCTGCTTGCCAAGGGCTCTGCCCAGGGCCAGGATTGGGATTCAAGGGAACATCCTTGGATTTGGGGCTGTGTGAGCAGTACAGCTGAGGAGGAGGATGGTGGAGGCTCAGGGTAAAGTGACAGTGGGGAGTGGAGTTGGGTGGCTCGTGGGAGTGCAAGGTCAGTTAACAGGATTGCAACCAGGAAGAACTGAATTGAGAATGGCAGCTGGGCACATCCCAGGGTTGCTCTTCTCTGGGATTGAATCAGATTTTGGAGATTGGAAGTCAATTGTAATTAATATACTGAAAGAGCAGGATCATCACATTTGCAGGGATGTGTCTATAAACACACACAGAGCCCCTGGAAGAGTGGGATTTAATTAGAGCCATCAAAGAACAGTTTAATTACAAGATCATGTGGCCCGTCCATTTTCCCTCCCCATCACAGGAGTGTCCCTGAAGATCAGTGGTGGAGCAGTTTCATTTTATAGGGGTAAGAAATGGGCTGGATTCCTGGCAGGTGCTTGAAGGTGAAGACTTCACCTCTAGTCTTCAGTAAAATAAAACTTCATCCCTAAAGCTGCTTTACCACACAAACCATTTGCCTGAATTAGTTACACAAAGAGCAGTTAAGAGAAGCTTCAGCTGAAATGAAACCTGGGCTTTTTTTGTTTGACTGTGGCACAGGAGCAACAGATTTCTCCACTTGATGAAAAACCAGTGCTTTAGGGAGCAGTGCAGCAGGTCAGGTTTAATACTCAGTGTGTGGACAGCAAGCACAAGCTCTGTTCAGTTGGGACATACAAACCACTGACATCAGAACAGACAGGTCAGAGTGACAGAGCATGACAAGGACCTGCCAGATAACGACATTAAAAACTGCAAACAATGGGGTTTGGTTGCCTTCCTGTGGCACATCTGCACTGTGCTTTCAGACAGGCTCTGCCTCTTCTGTCCAGCAGTGTCCAGCTCAGCTCCTGCTGAGCTCCAGTGTGTCAGGATGCCATGGCACAGCCTGCTCCCATCCCCGTGGCACTGGAGCCACGAGCTCCAGGGACAGACCAGTGGCTGCAGCTTCCTCATGCTGAGCTCTGCCAGAGAGAGAGGAAAAAAGAGAGGTCACAGGGAGCAGATAGGCAATTCCAAACTATCTGCACTGGAATGACAGGGGCCCTACAGTCTGTCTCCCTATGAATGTACCCTTTTATATCCCATTCTCCCTCTCAGGCAGTGTTGGAATTCCTGTGCTCTGCACAACACCTCACACATCATCATTTTGCTGTTGCAATTGGGAAGGTTTTGTGTTTTTTCCTTTCTCCAGGAAGGGCAGAGGAGCAGTGTCTGAACATCTGTGCTGCACCATCTCCCTGCTGGGTGGTGTCTGAGATGTCCCACTGCCAGCCTGGGACGCTCCCAGGGAACGAGGCTGGAAGGGCTCAAGGCAGCAGCTTCAGCCACTCCACGTGTTCTGCTGCTGGCTCAGGACACCCCTCCTGGTGCACAGGGACACCTCCAGGAACAAACAACCCTCTGGAGCACATTCCTACCCGTACCTTGGACACCAGCTGAGGTTTGGGCACTTTGAGGAGGTCACAGAGGCAGTTGCGTCTCTCCCTCACCACGGGCAGTTCTGCTTCCCTGGAGGGGGGGAAAGGGTTGTCAGTTAATTCACAAATTAAAACCTGAAGGTGCCCATATCATATTCATACAACATCTTTAAATTACCTGTGTCACTACTGGATTATGATGTTCTTTTGTGTACTGTTTAAATTCTGGAGGTTTTGTTCTGTCACGTTTTAAGAACAATGAAACGTTTTTGTACCATCTTAAGCCAGATGATAACCCATAAATACACACCAGCTCTGCCACAGGAAAGCAGCTAATACTAAAGTGTCCAAGACTATTATTTAGAGTTTTATATAAAAAAAAAAGCACTTATTCACACAACCCTTTAGGCTACAAGTTCACTAATTTATTCTCTAACATTACTGGATTTGGAGAACACTCTACACTCTCCAGAAGCTTTGGCCTGAAATCCAAACCTAAAATTTGTGGGGCTTTTTAAAAAGTTTCTGAAATGGCATCATGTCCATGAGATAATTTCTTCCAGAACTGTCAGTTAAAAAAAGCCCCAAAATGCCCCAAATCCCTACAGGCAGAATTCTTTTCCATGTGGCAGAATCCTGTCCCTCAAACTGGAATGCTGGGAGGCTGCTGGTCCTGCTCACCAGGGCAGCACATTTATTTGGGTTTTCTTAAGTAACGACCATAAATAAACAATTAATTACAAATTTAACTCTTGGCACATAAACAGAGTCCAAAACCACAGAGAAAAAAGCAAAAAAAAAAAAAAAAAAAGGCAAGTCAAAAATAACCTGAACTTTCTTTTTTTACACCTTGGACCACGTGTCTTATTTACTCCTGGAAACCTTTCTGTGGCTGAACAACTTGTATTATTTATAGAGTAATTTGTTTAAACTCTGCATGACACAATTGTATGATAAACTCTCTGTAGTCTCAAAAGGAACAAATGTGTGTATCCCAGCAATTACCATCTTCCCCCAAACGAATTCTCATTTGGCTTCCTGCTCTTAATGCTTGGTGTAATTCAGAATTTAAAATGATTATTTTAGCACTGAGAGAGCTTGAGGATAACAAGCAGCTCACTCTGACACTCAGCAACTGCTTCAAATCTCTTCTTCTGTAAACAGCTCCAATCTACCAAGATTAAACAATTAAGTTTTGAGTAAACGAGCTCTGTCTTTCATCTCAGAGCAAGGGCCACACTGCAAGAGGGTACTCAGGGCTTGCTCCAGGCCAGAATAAACCAGGCACACCCTAAAAATGACACAGTGAAAACACAATATTTATTTTTCTGGAGTGGTTTTGGAAGAATATTCTGCTTTCTTGTAGTAACCCCTTTACAAGCAGAGCTGAACTTCCACTGCTTTTCCTGGACTCCTAAGTTTGGCCCTGTAACCCCCCCTTGGTGAGAGCAGCCATCTCATCCTGCTCCAGTAATTCTGTTAGAATTCTTAATGCAATTTCTGAGCAAGTCTGCTCTTAAATGCAGGTTTCATAAGCGAGCACTGAGTCACCCCAAACACAATCCTAAACCTCCATGTGCAGCTAAACAAGGAATTGTAACCACAGGCAGAATTACTGGCAACCAATCCTTCAAAGCTGAGACTGTTGCTCTAATTTTGCACTGGAAAATTCAGAAAAAGAGCAGCAGCCGTCCCTCACAATAACAAACTTAGTTTTCTTTTCCCAAATATAAAGTTATTTAAGCTCCAGCACAGAAATAAACTGGAAAGTACATAAAAGTCAAACAGTGTAACAGGGAGTCTCCAAATCTGTGTTCCAGCCTGAAGGTGTATTTGTTCTTTCAACTTGTCTGGGATAATTTTGTTTCCATGGTATGTCAGTGAAGACAAAAAGCCATTTAATATAATGACTAAATAAATTATATATTTTTTTATATACCTGTCTCGTCTCTTGTATCAACTGTGCTGGGTGGGGCAGCAGCCCCATGACCCAAGTCTGGCACAAGGGAAAATGTTTAACGTGGCAGCAAAAGTAACAAACTAAAATAGTACCTTAGGAATCCATATTCCCTCAAATCTCCAAGCCCTGCAGCCCTTTTATCAATCTGCCCAGGTGATGATAATGCTCAATGCTAAAATTTGCAGAAAAGGGAAAATCCAGTGCCAAAATGCTGGTTCCCTGCTCCTGTCACAGTCCCCTCCTCTAAAAGTCACTGTCCTGCTCCAGTGGATTGTGCTCATGGAGAACAGGACCCTCTTCACCTGCCCTTGGAAGAAGCCAAAGGTGCAGGTAAGAGTAAGGTAAAAAGAAGAGTTACATTCTGTAAAGTGGTTGTTTAATTCATGCCATCATATGCCTGGGAAACATCGAAACTGTTCCAATTCCAAATGTTTGCCTGAATACAACACTTGTAGCATGTTGAGTAATTACATTTCATGGGAGATTTGAGCTGTTCTGCTAATTCTGTTGTTTTCCAGCTTGCAGAGATCCTTCCTTTCCCCAAATCCTGCCATAAATGCCAAGAAACTGTCTGTGCAGTTGCAGTTTGACTGTTTGCACAGCCCAGTCTCTGTTTCATGGAAAACTTCCAAGATTTCCTCCCTTTTTATGCTGTTAGAAAAACATAGGTATTTTGCTTTATCTAGTGGTGATTTTACAGATCCCATTTTCGGTGGGAGAATAAATTGGATAGTTCTTCAGAACAGAGGAATTCCTTGCAGCAACGCTTTTAAATGCATTAAATAGATGAATCTACGGAAAAATTTCTTATAGCTTCCTCCCCCCCCCCCAGCTCTCAAAGGCATCAACTTCTGTTTGCTTAGAAACGATTTCAGCTCTTATTTCTGTCTGGCACAGCTGCACTTACCAGTTGGTGTCACTGAGGATGGCCATGACCTCGTCCATGATGGCAGGATCCACCACGTCGCCGTAGGTTATCAGCATCTCGTACACCTGGCTGGCCGTGGTCTTACGGATCTGTGGGGAAAGGGGCACAGGCAGAGTTAGGGAAGCATCCAGAATCCATAGGGAAGAGCCCAGAGCTGTTACTGGTACTGGTCCCTCACACTGGCTGGCATGTTATGGTGGACACTGAGTCCACTCCTGCCTCTGACAGGGATTTGCTGCAGGAAGGGACCTTGTGCTTGCACCTCAGGAGGTTCCATCTCTACACCTCAGGGAATTCCATGTCTGCACCTCCAGGAATTCCTACAGTTCCTCACTAAACCCTTCAGTATTTCCCATCTGGAAGGCCACAGGTCTGTCCCTCACAGGGAATGAATTCAAACACATGAGCTTGGCCCAACTGGAACTTTCCTTGCAGTGACTCCCTGAGCCAAAGCCTGGTTCTAACTTCAGTTGCTGCAGGCTCATAACACCCACTTCCCACTCTGGAGATTGGAAGAATCAGCAAAACTCCTGGGAAAACTGTTGGGAGATGGCATCATCCTGACACCTGGCATCAGTCTGTCCTGCTTTGGGTTCTGGAGCAGTTCCTGTGCCTGTTCTTTTCCCACAGCTCAGAGCAGTGACACGGGGGGCACACACAGAGCTGGCCAGGCTTGGTTCCTGAAGCACAACAGGTAGAAAGATGCTAACTGGAAGACAGCAAAACCCCAACAAAACCAAATTTTTCTCTCTTGACAAAAGCCTGATGGTAACCAAAGGAAGGCAAAGGAATTATAGCATTTTATTTCTAGCTGAGCCACCTGCTTTGCTCCCAGTTTAACCAGTAGGGCCTGGAGGTGGAAGGGCAGCACATGGGACACTGCAGGGAGCCAGCACTGCTGATAGCAGATCTTTGACAAAACCTGTTGTTCTATACATTAATCCCTGTTAAAAAGAATGCTGCTTTAATGCACTTTACATTAGTTTGTATTTTAAAGAACAAATGGATAATATGCAAAGTCTTCAATACTTACTATAGGAAAGGGATGGCAAAGGAGGAGAAACAGTTGAAAGAAAACTTTCTCTCTCATGTCTCCTTGGAATTGAATCAGGCCACAAAACCTAGAAAACATATGAAAAGACCAGATCTTGTGTTATAAATGCACAGGTACATTTTGAGGATCAGGATGAAGATATATGGGAGGGGGAGCTGTGCTGCCCCCAGGAAATCCCAGCTCCAAGTGCTGTGGGAAAGCAAACACTGAGGGTGAGGCTGGGAGGTGCTGATGGGTGACTGGGCTGCCCCAGGCTGTGCCAGGTACAAATGTGGGGTTAAACCTGGCCAGCAGCACCAAAATCTGTGCTAAAAACCACCTTCAATCAAGCTCTGCCATGGACAGTGAGCTGGGCATGGAGGGGGCAGCTCAGGGGGAAGGACAAACCAGAGATGGGCTATGGCTCATTCAGGTCTGCCTTGCACTCTGAAACTACTCCCAAAAAAGAAATAAAATGACAGCCAATAAAGTCATTGCTTGACACTGTTATAGGATGATGTTGCCAAATTTCTGCCACTGAACCTGCTCTGCCTTTTTCCCTCCTGTCCTCACCCAGGACTGTCCTTCCCAACTGGGAAATTTTGGTTTTGCCCTCTCTGCTGCCTGAGCTGAGTGAGGGCTGTTACCCTAAAGCCAGACACTCATTTTTCAGATGTTTTCAGTGCACATCTAAGATCTAAATCAATTAATTATATATATTTGTCCTTGGCACCGAGTCAAGCTCTCTACAAAGAAGAAGCAAATGATTCCCTGCATCTCCAGGAGTATCAACATTTTAAAAGTTGTTCAATTTTATCAGATCATGTTTCACCCCAGCCACCCAGAAGCACATGACACTCTCACAACCTTTGCTCACATGTACTCATGTGCATTTTTCATTTAAATTCCACACGAACCAGACCTAGCTGTTACATCTGGTGATTTAAATATTCCTCCCTTTCTGTGAGGAAAGATTGATTCCATGGACTCACACTCCTATGCTGGAGCGAAGCTTCCGGATGTCTTTGGATCTTTTGATCTCTTCTTTACACAGGGTAAACAACTTCACTGGGAAGGGATGGCTGAAAATGGGAAAGAAAAAAAAAGTGAGCAGTGGGTTTCAGTAGAATTTCAAAGATATTTAACTTTCAAATTAACTTTCCAAGACAAGGAAAGAAACAATGGTGGGAGTAGAATGTGTTTCCTCCCCAGGAGCTCATCCTGCTTTGGGAGGCCTTTGGTAAGGACACAGGGGAGTCTGGCCACCATGCTACTGCACCTTTCACTTTTTAACATGGCAGGGAAGCAATTACTATTAATTATTCACATTGCTACTACCTGTGTGCTCAGGAGTGAACTCCTTTTAGCCAGAGGGATCCAGTCCATGCAGGAGAACTGGCTCACCGTGGCTTGTGTTCACACCAGAGCGTGGTACAATCAGCAATGCTCTGCCAGGAATTACCACATCCCACAGCCAAATAACAGTTATTTAGCCTGTCTATCATTGTGGTGCCTTGGCCATTCCCCGAGGTCTCCAACCAAACTTCACATGAAAGGGGATGAATGTTGTTCTTTACTCCACCATTTCAGAGCCCGAATTCCTTCAGTGATTCCAGACAACGTAATTAAACACAGGGCTCACAGTTCTATCCCATGGACGAGCCGTGGAGCCATCTTTAAATATAGTTAGCAAATTCTTTTCTTTTTCCACACAGTCTGGGAAACGTGATTCTCACAGCCCTTTCCCAGACACTCGTACAAACACAAGTACTGTTAGTTATTCCAAGGATCTGTTAAAAAGAAGGAAAGAGGAACTAATGCTTTCATTTCAGTTGAAATGATTTAATCTTTTACTTGCTACACTCAAGGCTGAAGTGCCATAGATGCAAGAAGAAACTATTTCATATTTGTCTAGTGAGCACAAGTAGTCCTGGGCTGCGTATTTTGGAACCCTCCCTGCAGCGTGTATGGAAAGCAGAAAGCAAAAATAGTAACATTCATTTTCTGCTACCACGTTCAAAGCTGTGGATAAGAACTCCTGTCACCTGTTGAAAGGCAGAACATTCAAAACAAGATGTTTACAGGAGTACCAGGATGTTTTGTTAAGGTAATGCACCTTGTTCTGTAGAGTTTTCTGACAAGAGTTAGCGGGTTTTAAGCACTTAAAAAAAATCCCTTACAAAATCCCGGCATGAACTGGCAGACGGTGACTTGGTTAAAAAACTGAACAAACCATGGACCCATCGAGGTAAAAAATGTGCCTCATGTGGTGAGAATGACAGACCATGAATGAGTCTGTATGTCCACAGGCACGGATTTGTCTGGGTGGGTGAGGGAAGAGCTCCCTGAATGCTGGGGTGTGTTCTGTCTTACCTTGGTGAAATTCCTCCTCCTCCCACCCCCAATTACACAAAGACCCTGCCTAGACAGCTAATTACAATCCCTGCAGTGCATGCCTGGCTCTCAGCACAGGCCAGGCAATAGAGTGAATTAGGTGAGATTTAAACCAGTTGAACAACAGGGACATCACTGGGAAGTGGAGCAACAAAGAGACCAATTGGAACGAGAGCATCTGGAATGAATTTACCACACGGAACCTCACGAGCAGCTCTCTGTGTTTAAAACAGATGCACTTTCCTTTCTGTCAGTTGCCAATTCCACATTTGCAATAACCAAACCTAACCTATGTGTGATCTCAGATGACTCAAATAGCTTGGCCTCTGTAGAGGAAATTGAGAAAATTCCTTCTCCTGTGTGGGCACTGTGCCAGCAGGAACAGCGGCGGCGTCTCGGGAAAAGGGATCAGTCTGAAGTCTCTGCATTGATGTAAATTGGGCACACGTGGTGCTGCCAAAAGGTGCTGGTTTTCCCTCCTCCAGGTGAACTGGGTTTCAGCAGTGCCACTCAGGGTGGCCCTGGAACAGCCACCAGACACTGCCAGGTCTTTGCTTTACGGCAATAGAAATTTTAAAGCAATAGAAGGAGCACATAATACACAGAAATCACCAGCTGGAGATCAAAGGGGACACACACCATCTTACAACACTGCAAGATCACCAGAAAAAATGTAGAGAGAAATACCTGAATGCTTCTGCTGAATATGTAAAATACACACACTGAGAAAGAGAAATGCCACTTACTACTCCAGAAAGCATTAGATCCTGAATTGTCATTCCAAACCTGTTCTGTTCATGTGGCAGTGGTTATTAGACCCATCTCACTGTGCTCCTAAGGAGCCAACAATCCATCTGGACTCTGGGCAACCTCAGCACCTCTGGTGGTCACTCACCCACTGGAGCAGCAGAACTCTGCAGCCACAGGAGTCAAGACCAGTGCCAGCTTTGCCAGCAGCCTCAGCTCACTGGCCTTTGTCCTCCCTGTCCTTGTCCCACCACCAGCACGAGCTGACAGGTCCCTCTGTGCTGGAAGAGCAGCCACTGTGAGTTTAGAGCAGTTATTTCTGAGAGCTCAGTTTCGAGGTGTGCCCTTTGCCTCCAGCAGTTCCTAATCCATAAACACTCCCTACACTGTCATGAGTGCAGTGATTGCACACAGATGGGACACAGGGATGGGAGCAGGAGGGTTGGGGTTCATGACCAGGAGAAGGAAGGGCATTGCTGCCCTGTTGGGGTGGGAGGGCACAGGGAGAGCAGCAGGTGAATGATGCTGCAGCATCACCAGCACTTTGGTCCAGCTCACACCTGCCCTGCTGCCAGGAGCAATGGTTTGCCCCCCACTTCCCTCCACACACCCTTCTTACTTTGGCACAGTTTGTGAGCACACAGCAAAAAACAGACTGAGGAACCACCTCAAGCTGACTGGGAGAAAGGCAATTCCGACCCACTGCAGTTCTCCAAGGCCATTCCTCACACAGTGACACAAACCACTCCAGGGCAAGGGAGGGGGAACCTCTCGTGCTGGACACACAGGTTTTTGTCACCTTAGGACAGGTAAGAAAAAACAGCCTGGAAAATGACTGGCAGAGCTGCTCTTTTCACACTACAGCTCAAACTAAGCCAAGCAAAACAGAGAAGCCGGTTCCGAAAGCCTTTTGATGACCCCAGTGACACTAAAGCTGATTCATTTCCAACCCTACAGGACAGGTATTTGCCCCAACACTTCCCAGCCCTGCTGGCAGGTTCAGCAGGGCCCTGGCAGAGCAATAACCCACAGGTGGCAAATGCACCTCCCTTAAACACGAGCATTCCACACAGGAGGAGAAAGGGGCTCACGTGTCCTCCTGCAGAGATCACAGCCCAGCCACACAGAGCTTCCCAAACACCAGGATCCAGCTGTAAAACGACACCAGAAACAGCGAGCTTTATGTTCCAAACTGTGTGAGCTGCAGGGTGTGAAGAGGCAGGAAAATGCCCGGCAGGTTCTGCCTGTGCAGGGCAGGAGTGACACCCTGTGGCAACAGCGATGGTTTTAACTGGAGCACTGAGCTCCTTCACAGGGGTCACACCGAGCCAGCTCCTAATCCTGGATAAATTAAGCACTGCTGAATATTCCCCACTCTGGACTGTTGATGTTTTATTAGAAAACCAAACTCCAGGAGAGTGCACAATTTCCATCTGAAACTTCAAAATGCATTTGCAGATACCTTTTTATAATGCGACAGTTGCCTGCTAAGCTGCTGGTTTAGGCATAATCCTGATGCCAGACATCCCAGATCCCAATTCCCTTGCTAAAACTCTACCCAGACTAATGTGGTAAAAAAAGAGGGAAGAAGATTAAATGGGAAACAAACACCACAAGGAAGAAAACAATCATGTATCTCAGCCCTCTTATTTCAGGCACACTCCATCTGAAAACTACCTGGCACTGCAGGCACAACGTGGCCTTTTCAGGCCACTGAGAGGTGTCTCAATTTTCAGGCTCATTCTGTGCTGTATTTCTCAGAGCCAGGACCAGTGTCTCCATCTCTAACTGCACCCAAAGGACAGACACCAGAGTAACAAAATGCAAACACTGCACTAATGGAATTTGGGGCTCACCCATCCACGTGCTGATCCACATACAGAGGTCTGAGAGCACAGCAGAGCCCTGAGCAGTCACCTGGCTCCCTGTGAAGGACCCACAGTAACCCACTCATGGTCTCCTCTGCTCCAGGAGGCACCTATGTGACCAAAAAACTGTCACAGGCAGGAACTAAACTCTCCTTCATTTTTAGCTGTCCCCAAAACCATCCTGAGCTCTGCCCTTCCAGGACTCTCTGTGACAAGTTCAGGCCAGCACTTCACTCCCCTGACATGAGAACGATCCACTTGGCTGTTTCATTATTAATTTTCTTCTTTGGTTTCATCACCAAACTGGAAGAAATACCTCGGGATCAGCTTAAAAAAATCTTCTCTTTCCAATCAGCCTGGATTTTATATCAGACCTTTTACACAAAGCCTCACAAAGGCACAACCACGGGGTTGAGTCTGAGCCACTCACACAGCACAGGCAGCGATGCCACCACGTGCTTTTTGTTTAGTGACCCCTGATGGGGGAGACAAGACTTTACCTGGGATTTCCATCCATAATCTATCACCTTCCCCAACAGGGAAGTCTGGAGCCTGTGTGGAAGCCCCAGATCCCTGGCATGATTACAAAATGAACAAGTAATATTCATTCCATCTGTCTTTGACTCATTTTAAATTCCCATTCAAACAGAGGCTGCCAAATGCAATTTAAGAAAGATTATCTAAAACCACACTTCAAGACAAGAGTAGGCTCAATTAAAACTTTAAGAATGATAAATGTTTTTCAAATTTAGCTGCTGTGAGCAATTCTTGAACCAACAGATTCCCAGTCCTGGATATGTGCTTGTAGGATCCACGTTTTACAATTCTGCAAATATCTGCAGATGTGCCAAGATGCTGCCTGGGAGAGCTCGTGGAATAGATTTTAATATTACTGAAATTAAAATCATTCTTTTCTGAGACATCTGCAAAAAAATATGATTTCATATTGGAATATCTTACTCATGCTTATCCGTTCCTGAACTAAATACTTTCCAGAAGACTGAACTTGGGAGGGGAAGAGCTGGGACATGTCTTTTTTATTATTTCTGTTAGAATCTTAATTAACTTCTTCAGAGATATTCACATTAACCAAGGCAGTGGGACCGGGGAAGCCACAGCTTGCAGGCACACACTACTCTGCAGCATCAAACCAGGACACTGCCAGTGCTCAAGGCTCCCAGTACAGCAAGGAATGAACTCCAAATGGCATGGATTTAGGAAGCTGGAAAAGGCAAGAATGGATCTGATACTGGTACAAGCATGCCAGGTAAAACACGTGAATTGACTTTGATTAATGTCCTGGTTGTTAAACAATGAACCAGTAACGGATGTGAGAGTCAAAGACTTTATCAAGAGCCTTTCAAGGGTCTCAGCTGTCCCACTTCAGGAGAATGAAAACATTACAGTGTACTCTCACACCTGGAGCCCTGTGCACCCACACCTAGGATAACACTCAGCAGTACCCAGGGTAAGATTTAAGAGGCCTGTTGGATGGTGGAAAATAAACCAAAAAGACATCCAGCAACTTACTTCTCTTGCTCAGTGAATGTGTCGAAGCAGCCGTTTGCCAGCAGCTGGTCCAGCATTGTCAGGAGAGGCACAGACACCCTGAGGAAAGAAAATGACTCAACAGGGTAAATAACACGCCCTGGCATACAGATATATACTATTTTTAATCAGAAGCAAAGAAAGAAACATCCTAGGTACCTACACATATTTAAATTAGAACCCTGACTTACAGAGAGGAGGGTTGCTCAGGAACTTGTGTGTGTTGGCTGAACCATCCTCCTTGGCTGAGGGGACACTCCCTCCCAGCCAAAAGGATAAAACCTAATTAACAACACTCCTGCTTCACACTTGCAGGGTCCTGAAAACACAATTAACAGCAGCACAAAATATTAATTTATTTTCTAGAATATAAACAATGTATTCCACAGACTGTGTCAGAAGTTACAACACCAAATGAACCAACTGGAATAACCACAGCCATGTTTTCATTTCAACAGCTAAGAAACAAAATAAAAATAAAATATAATTGGGACAAGGGGGAATGGCTTCAAATTGAAAGAGAGGAGTTTTAGATTAGATGTTAGGAAGAAATCCTTCCCTGGGAGGGTGGGCAGGCCCTGGCACAGGTTGCCCAGAGAAGCTGTGGCTGCCCCATCCCTGGAAGTGCCCAAGGCCAGGTGGACAGGGCTTGGAGCAACCTGGGCTAGTGGAAGGTGTCCCTGCCCATGGCAGCAGGTGGAACAAGATGAGCTTTAAGGTCCCTTCCAACCCAAACCACTCTGACTGTAAAACCTGAATATGCAAAATATTTTACCATCACCCCTTGGTTATACATTTTACCAAAGGCCGTGCTGTTCCAAAAGCCAGATGTGTTAAAGCAAATGCACATGGCTAGACACACCCCATCCAGGCAGATTTAAACTGATGTGCCACACATCTGACTGCCAACACCTGCTGCTGAAGCCAAGGAAATCCATTACCTGTCATTCCGCAGGTTGTCCTCAAAGACCTTCAGCAACGTCTCACAGAAACCCTCCATAGCACTGGCATCACCCTGGATTTTCTTCATGTAGTCGAACAGGCTCTGGGCAGAATATCTGAGCTGGAAGAGAAGGGATCTTCAATGAAGGGACAGGGAAAAACCCAGTGCCACACACCCAGACACCGCTGTGCAGGACTGCCTCGTCCCTGCCCACTGAGGAGCATCCCCCGCACTGGGAACACAATTCCAACAGCAGCCACCTGTACAAATCAGTTAAATCTCCAACAGGACCATGCCTATTTTACATTCAGTAATCCTTTTTCAAGGAAGGTTTTTTTTCTCCTTTAAAGTTTTGCCATTGCAGGAAAAAAGACCACATGAAAGGTTTGTTGATTTTTTTTTTCCTCTCAAAACAAAACATCCCCAAACCACTACGATTATCCTGCCTCGCTTCAAGTAATAACCCTGTTATGAGTCTGAAAGTTAAAGAGCACACAAGGAGTTCACCAGGTAATATTTACTAAACAGCTGATGGAACTGAACCATGCAGACAAGCTGCTGGCCACACAAACCAGCAGTAAACTCGGGTTAAAAATTAAAAACAACTCAGAAATAATGACTGTTGGCTTAACTTTATTGTGCTAATCAGCCAGCTTGGAAAGATGGCAGGGGAGGGGTCAGTGCTGATGCTCAGAGCTCAGCTGGACACGGTCAGTGGGATCCCACCAGCAGTGACCCATCACAGGCTGCAGCACCGCTCCACAGCTCCCAGTGGCTCAGATGGGATATTGGGAAGGAATTCTCCCCTGGGAGGGTGGGCAGGCCCTGGCACAGGTTGCCCAGGGAAGCTGTGGCTGCCCCATCCCTGGAAGTGTCCAAGGCCAGGTTGGACAGGGCTTGGAGCAACCTGGGCTACTGGAAGGTGTCCCTGCCCATGGCAGGGGGTGGGACTGGATGAGCTTTAAGGTCCCTTCCAACCCAAACCATTCCATGTTTCCATGATCTCCAGGAACTGCAATGTTCACCAGGCCAGCTGCTCCCTCAGGGATCTGCTGTGTGGGAGGGGAGCAGCCAGTCTCTGTGGGACCCCTCTCTCCTGGGGGATCTGTGCCCTCCCACAGCTCACAGTGCCCCCTGGAACCAAGGGACAACGGCTGCAACAGCCTCCATCAACATCCCTGCTAATGCTGAGAGTTTCCACTTCTGGGAGAGGTTGGAATTTTAGTTTCCACCCTCATCTTTTAAAATTTATAATTAACAAATAAAAATAATAATAAAAAATAATTTACTTCCCTTGAGGATGAGAAGAAAAATTTGGTGGGTTTGTTTGGGTTTTTTTTTTTGTTACAGAAATTACCACAAAGGAAAATCTCTCATTAAGGAGGAACATAATCAGATTCCTGAATCCTCCTGACTCTGATGTGAGGATTATCCGTCCTGCTGGGGCTTGGTCACGTCTCTTGGGGAAGGGGGTGGTGGCTGGGGGGGCTGTGGGAAGGGCAGGTGGGGTGGATCAGTTCTGCAATACCAACTTCTTCGAGTTTTAGTTTAAGTGATTTTCTGCTAGTTCAAGAGGGGGCTGTAAGCAGTGAGTCAGCCTGCACAGTCAGAGGAGATTTTCTTTCTGAAGCTCACACAGAGCATTTTGATGGCTCTTTCAGCCCCTCAGAGGATTGACCATTTCATCAAGAAAAGAAAATAAAATACTGGATAAGTATGAGAAATGTCACAAAACATCTTCCCAAAAACAAATGAGAGGAATCTCTATTTAAACATTTTATCTCACTTAAATTTCGTATCAGTAACGTTACTGGGTGCATCAGTACAACAAGAACAAGAGACATTTTAGCCTTGAACCAAAACTCTGAGCTAGTTTCCCAAAGCTTTTTCCTATGTGCAAACAGCCCAGCAATGCTGGGAAGCAGCACAGTCTGCTACCTGAACAGTCTGTTCTGCAGTGAAACATTCTGGGCAATGCAGGAGCACAAACATTACTTTAGAAAGCAATTGAAAGAAATGACTCAGTTATTCTGAGTTTCAAAATGACAGTCAAATCAGAGTAAAATCTTTAAAACGTTTGTACAGTTTGTACAACGTTCAGCTACTCTGAACCGACCCCAGTGTGGTTCTTTCACACCCCAAAAGTGATGCTGGTGTGCCCCTGTGTGCCCAGTATAAACTGGGTCCTGACACTTTACAGGATACAGAACTCTAAGAAAGATCTCCTGAAAATTTAAAATCTCTTTAATTATTATATATTGCCCTTTAAACCAATCTGTGCACTTAAGACTACTATAAATAAAGAAGAAATATTTTGTCTTGGCACCTTCCAGGAGCAGAGATCAATGATAAGCAGAAGAAAGGGCCTGTCCAGACCATCTCAGAAAAAGATCTTAAAAAGGTGTCATTTTCTCTCCAATTTCTTTTGTCTCTTAAACTACCTCGTGGATCCCACACCATTCTTTGAAGGAAGCTGAATGACTCAAGGCTTTTCCTGCAATTCAAATGACTGAAAAGGCAAGAACGGGCATGAAAGAAAAGGGCAACAAGCACAGCTACCCGTAGGGTGCTCCAGAGCTGTGCAGAGCCAAGGCAGAGCAGCAGGATATCAGGAACACTGGAGAAGGAAGACAGCCAGGAATTAAACAATGTAATGGTATGGTATGGATAAAGCCATCACATCATTGCTTGGGAGATTTAAAAACCGGGACATTTTCCCAACAGTCAGTACAGATCACAGGAACCACTGGAAGAAGATCCAACATAACAAGATAACACGACAGGAACAAGTTAAATCCCCTGATTTCCCCCCCCCCAGGTGAACACTCCTTTTGTCCTGGATTCATTATCTGAGCATTAACTGCTCCTGAGTCTTTGCAGAGAAGAGCATTTCCAAATGTCTTCCTCATCTATGCAGAACACAAGTTCACACTACATCAAATGTGTGACATTTACCTCTCCCCGGGGTTCCACGAGGACTGGGAGAGGAAATTAGGAGGTTAATGGGTTGGAACCGGGACAACTTTGGATACAAATCTGAGAGGAGGCCTGAGAATGACCTTGTTCTTATGAAACAGTAAAAACAGGGCTTGACTCCCCCAACACTTAAGCCAAGAGCAGATACTGCAGTGACAGGTAATATATGATACAGCAAAGTGTTCAAAGGGACCATTCACCTGAGGATAAAATAAAGTCCTAAGGATTTTATCTCCTGAACCATGGGAAAGCATGAGGAAGGGCAGCTCCAGTAAGTGGAGAGGCACGTGCAGCTCTGGGCACAAACCTTCGTGAAATTGTTCCCAGCCAGTTTGTTGCAGAACTGAAGCACAATCCTTCTAAAACCAGTTCTAAAACCAGTTCTGAGGCAGCAAGTGCAAATGATGTGGCTAAAGAAAAATATTATCTTGGGCATCCTGTTTATAAAAGAGCATCCAAAATCCCAGTTTGTAGCAGAGAATCCAAAATCTCTGCTACCCACCTGTGATTAAGACGCCCAGTGTAAACGCGGGCTCTGGTTTGTACTCTGCAGCACTATCTTGGACAGACCTGATGAAAAAGACATTGGAATAGGATGAAAAAGGAAGATCCTGGATGATGGGAGATGTTCAGCAGATGCACAGACCCCAATGGGTGTCCCTCTCCCATCTCCAGCCTCCTGGGAGCCCCCAGGTATCCTCACAAAATTCAGCCTCTGCCCCCAAATGGAAGCCAAGTGAGGAACTGCTGGGACAGCCCAGACACAGCCAGATGTACCAAAACCTGCAGTTTTCAAGCAGCATTTCCACAGGGCAAGACCTTCTCAGGGCCAGAACAAGCCTGTGACGTGCAGCAGGAGCCACGTCACGCTCCATAAATAACGCCGGGTTTGGATCGTTTCTAATCCCGACACATTTACAGCTCTGAGGTGGCAGTAGCTGCTTTCACAGTAACTGCAGGAAAAAATGGTGTATTATTTAAACATTAGCTACCAAGTGAAACCATGTCCCCCTTGTTTTACTTACAGTACTCCTTCAATAAATCAAAACTTTGGAGGCCACTCCACTGACACTCAAACCAGTGATACTTTACATGAAGTATGAAAATCATAATTCACACTATTTTTTCTCTTTAAGAAAAGGATCCCAGGAATTATTCTCAAGTGTATATTGCTCAAGAATTGTCAACAAAGGAAACAGGATTTAGGGCCTGTTTCTTCAAACCAAACATGCATTAATTTGCATACAATTTGTCCCAGTAACCAGATGTTTTAGAACATCATCTATCCCAACATTTTCCTTTGTATGATCTAACACCGTAACACAGCCCTGGCACTGGACTGGGAGGAACTTTTTAATGTTCAAAATAGGTTGCTGCCTTTTTTTTTTTTTTTAAAAGGTTTTACTTACAGTTTCTACAACATTTTAAAATGTAATTTTCATTCTTTACAGGGGGAAGGGGAATAACGGGACATTTCGTGCTTCGACAAAATTTTAAATGTGGTGTAGTCCAATAATGAAATTATATCAAATTATATCCCTGGAACTGCAGGGTTTGTGCCCTGGAGAAAGAGCAGCATTGTACAGTCCTGATCTCCACACACACTGAGGGGGGTTTCATGCAGCCATAAGAAATATGCACCACTGTGGGCCAGATGGATAATCAGAAGATTCTTTTACACAGAGAAAGTGCCCTTTGAACCGTGGCGATGGAGTAGAGTGCCAAATCCCACTGGGAATGACATCTTCTGTTTTTCCAGATTACTTCCAACGCTCCAGTACAATCATCCCACCGAAACTCCTCACAGACCCCACACGGCTCATTCCAGAAAACCTCTTCAAAAAGCCAAACAAAGAACTACTCTTGCTAAATATACTGCTGAGCAATTTTAACTGGGGAAAAAGAGCCACTGACCACGGAATTACAACAGAGCCTTTCTCCTGCTAATTCCCTGAGATGACTAAAAGACAAACTGACATTTGAACTCAGATTATCTCGCAGTATATAGAAGAACCTTCCAACTTCCCAAATTCCATGTGAGGATGGGCACAGTTATTTTTGTGCATGTGCACAGATATGTTTTTTAAGAGAGGGAACAGTCACAAGAACACACACATGTTACTGCAAGAACACATATTTGAATAATCCTTTTCCTTCATCCAAGATTTTAAAAATCTGCCTCTTTCATATGGATTTAATAGAGAACAGTTCTTAAAATTTGCTATTAATGTTTTAAATCAGTCCCTGGATATTCAGCTACAGGCTTTGACAGAGTAGTTTGAACACGAGTTATTATAAAGCACATCAATTTAAATTTCTATAGCACATTTTAGATATTAAATGTAATTCACTGCACATCTATAACCCCAAGTGTAAGTACCCTGTATTTGGTGCCTCCCTTGCACTTCCAGCTGACTCCAAAGAGAATTAGATCATCTTTTTTCTGAAGCCAAAGCCCTTGAGAATAGTTTAACCGGAACAAGCCTTTGGCGTTAAGGAAAACTGCAGGGTCACAGAAAGTTAACATTTCAAAATCAAGAGTTTGAAAACAGTGCTGAAGGTTTCCCTTTACACACTGGCAGATGGCAACATGGGAAGGGAGCTACAAGTTCCCACTTTTCAAAACCAAATGCACCCAAGACTTTAAAAAAAGGGGAAAACCCAAAAAGTCCAAATGTTGAACAAGAATTTTCCCCGACCTCAGTCAGCAGCCAGGATGCTTGTTTCCCCACAACTTTCCTCCTTTTTATACTTACACAAATAACTTTGGTTTTGGTGGAGCCTCCTATAATTGTGTTTGACTGAAAGCTGAATTTCATGTGCATGTTTGCCATTAACGAAATCTGTTTGGAGTTACGTTGTCTGTCCCATAATTATTGTCACAAACCAATACACACATGTTTCCAAAGTTTTAAAATAGCTGCTGCTATATAATTAGTTGCCAGTTTAGCAACATTAAAATGCTCAGAATTGGTTTAAATACATGAGACACTGCACTGACAATAAATACTCAGCTCCATCAAACCCAAAGGCTCATGGGCTTCCCTTGATCCCAAGAGCAGAACCCACAAGAGCAGGCAAAAAAAAACCCCATCATTTGGGCTTGCTGTGACTGAGAAGGGGAAGCCACAGGCTCAAGGTGATTTTACCTCCTCCTTCCTGTGACCCAGCAGGAGCTGCTCCCTCTCCACAAAAACTGTTTCCCAATACTTTTCACTTTTCTACCAACTCTCTTAATTTGAGATGGAAATCTTAATTAGAAACACTCTTAACCACTGTTGGGGTGCTGACTCACATCCTCCTCCTGTTACAGGACCACTGGGATTTAAAGATTCAACTGACAGTCCAAAATACTCTGTTCCTGGTCTGATATTTCTGTGGTATCATACTGAACCATATCCTTACCCCAACAGTTGTTTTCTTATATTTTTTACATCTTTGGCTACATCAAATCACAAAAACATTAGAAGCCAAATATCTTGAAACCAAGATTTCTGAAACTACCAATGCAAGTTATAATATAAGAACAGAAGGATACACTAAAATTATAATGAAGTTGGGAAGAATCTGGCAGCATGACAGACTGCCAAAGCCAGTGATAAAGAGATTGTTGGTGCCAGAAGAATGAAACAGAGGACTGAGACAGACACTTGAATGATATTTCTTTGTAATGGAACTTCTGGTACTTCAGCAGAAAATGTATCAAAGTAAAAAAAAAAATAAATAAATCTGTGCATAACTATTAACACACATTGACAACTAATAGTTAACAACTGCATTCAGGTGACAAATGAAAACAGGTTTTCACCTCATTTGAGAAGAGCCATCACCTTGCACTGAGCTGAGGGCTCTGCCTCTGTTCCCAGCTGGGAGAGTCAGCACAGAGCTGGGAGCTGAGGGACCCCAGAGCCTGGAATTCTTGGGTTCTGCCAGGCCAGGAAAGGACAAACAAAGCACCCTCACTCCTTGCTCCCTTGCATGCTCAGCAAGCCTTTTTACTTTTAAAGACGTAAATAAGAAGCCCATCAGATTTAAAAGCACGACTTGATTCCTTCAAAAGAACCTGAATTCTCAGAGCAATCCCCATCTGCAATATCCACTGGCAGGCACTCAACACTCGAGGCAACAACTGGATCCCTCTCCTGCCAAGAGGCAAAGCCCCTCCCTGCTCTTACCGTGGTCTCTGTGAGTCCCCCCACGGACACCGAGAGCCCCAGGAGCACGAAGTACTGGTAGGTTGGCAATCCCAGGAGCTGGGTGATCCGGGGGAAAGCTTCAGATGCAGCATTCCAGTTCAGAGTCTCTTTCTCTGACCTGGGGAAAGGGAAAGGAGAAATTACTCCTGCACTCCTGCACGCGCTCACTGCCTTTCTCCTCCCTGCATTCCCGGGACGGCTCCTTCGGGTCAGTGAAGAAAGGCTCTGAATTACCCAAAAAATCACATTCAACACTGGTCTTTGGGCATATGGGGAGAACACAAAGCTTCAGCCACTGTCAGTGAAGTGAAGGGACCTCCAAGGTCTTTTTCTGATTCAGATAAGGAATTGGAACCAGAGTTTCCTCTTCCCAGGGACATTTCTCCACACACAGAAAACAAGTTCTCTTCCTGGAGTTCCATTCCAAGTTCTCTCCCATCAACAGCTACTCAAAGACTGATCTAAAGACAGACTTATCCCAGGAAAAACTAACACCCCCTCTCTCCCAGCTCCATCAGCAGCCTCACAGACAGAGCACTTGGAGTTGGAGCAGGTTGAGGTTCTCCTGATCACACAGAATGAGGACACAGAGCCGGATGTTCCTCATCCCAACCAGGTATCAGCATCACCATTCAGGACTGAGCTGCTCTCACTGTTGCTTTAACTAGAAAGTCCATCTTGGAAAAGTGCTTCAACTAGAGCTTAACATACTATAATTAATTAAAAATTACTATTATGAACAATCAGCATTTTCCAGTCAAGGAAAAAAATAAATTCATGCACATTGACAGGACAGTTCAATGAAACCCTGACTAACAGCACCAGCTATTCCTCCACACACAGACTGGGCATTTGGGCCCGAACTTTACATCAGGTAGTGTGTGTTAGGTCTAATTCTCTGCATTTATTTTTTATTTCACTGGTTTAGGATACGCTTTTCAATATCTTACCTTGGAAATATCCTCTCTAGCTCTTCTCTGTGAGGGATATGTGGAACTGGAGGATGGTCAAAGTGTAAGAGGGTCAGGAACACAGATCCTGCATGAGCTCGAAATTTATCTATTTTTTCAGCTGACTGTTGAGCCAGCCAGCACATAATCTGCTTGCAGCTACAAAGAAGAAAACAATGAATCACATAATTTAAGCAGCAGAATGTGTATTTAAATTGTTTCAGTGAAATCAAAACAATCCTGCTATGAAACTATTCTGGTCTGATTTTTCAGCATGAACCTACAAGTGATTTAAGGCACCCACATGGTGCCAGAATCTTAAAGCTTTATTTTCCACAGATCAATAGTAATCAAAAGCCATCACGACATTAATGTTACATAGTACTTCATCCACCTTTTACACTTATTGTCCCACCTTTTTCCAAAAAAATAATAAAGTGCTTTATAGTTTGGAAGAAAATATATATATGTATTTCCTTCCTAATAATTCTGCAAAGAAACAAAAGCAAACCCATCCCTGTATTTGATCACATTCCAAATTACTGATGTGATGCTCAGCATAAGCGGGAGTGTTTGCTTTGTACTAAAGTGAACAACACTGGCAAGCTCCACAGAGGTGGCAGGTATAGCCCAAATCCCACAGGTGTGTTTTATTTCCAAGGGGGGATTGCCATCCAGGTTCTCTCAGTAAGTCAGTCTCTGAAAAGCAGGTACAACATCCTCCACATCTGCAGGGGCTGGGCACACTTCTACCAAAGGCTCTGTCACACTCAGTAAAGGAGTATTCAATGTACAAGCAGTGCTTGTACAAGCACACAATGTACCAGCAGTGCTTGCCTGTGTGGCCTGGAATGCAGTTCCAGGAGATGGGACACAGAAAGAGCACAATTACATACATGTTGGCATTGATTAACTCTGCCTCGTTCTGGACCAGCAGCAGCGTCACCTCCATCAGACTGGTCATGGCAGCTTCACGCACCCTGTGGGAACAGAGACCCATCACAGGAGCTACTTCAGGGTTTATTCAAACAAATACATCAGCAGTTCAGACACTGACAAAACTTCACAATTACTAAAGCAATGACCTCTGAGATCTGTCACCATATTTTGGGAGGAAAAGGAGTGTGCAGAGCTGGCCCCCCCAGCCCCGTGAAATGAAGGTCACGCTGGCACTGAGGGTACAACAGTCACCCCAGCTTCCAGGCAAGCCCCTGCCTCACCATCCTGTTCTTCAATCCAGCCAGATGTCATCAGATTTACTGTTTATTTTAAGGTTAAAATTGATAATGATTAGTAATATTTAGTGTGCAAGTCGCTGCATCTAAACTTCAGTGTTTGTCTGCTTCAAATTTTTTTTATAAAGGTCAACCCACATTTTGACATTCAGGTATGTAAGGACTGTTAAGAGTGCACCATATTCTTGTAAAGTTTCAAGCTTAATATTTCCAACATTTAAAAAAATGTGACTCAGAATGGCTTAAATCCCTATGTTAAATAATGATTAGTTTTAAGAAAAAGACTGGCTAAAGTATCACTAAGTTGTGCTTGAAGTGTGTCATATCTAGATGGTGAAGATCTGTTGCCTTCAAACTGTCTAAATGTCAATTAAAAAAAAGAGTGTAATTTTAATAATAAATAAAAAGACCAATATGCTTGTTTTCAACCAAATGCCTTGTCACTCCATGAGCTGTTAAAAGTCGTTTCTTTCTTCAGACAAGGCCAATACCACAGATCCTCAGTGGGTTACAGGACCCTGCAGAAGTCCAGGCCCAACATATTTATCACATTAGTCACTCATGGCAGTGTCATCCTTTCAAAATAAGAACTTTAAAAAGGGGGGGGGGGGGCAGGGAAAAGGCATTTGAAAAGGTACACCTGCCTCCTGTGAAAAGAAATACTCCTCTTTCTATTTTCCAAATAGCTGCAGATGCAATCTAAAACTGGGTGGGACATTTGTTATAATGGTAAAAAAGGTAAATTACGTCACTTTTTCCAAAGTAGCTCAATGCAAGTTTGGCAGTCTTTCATCAAGGTATGTTTTCCTAGTTTTTCATACAGTATCTGACTTGGATATTCATGTCTAACACCTGCAGACAGATCAGACATGTCCCAGCAAACAAGCTGTCAAAAGAAAGGTAAAGTTTGCATATGGGGAGTAAAGTTGGTGAAACTTTCCCACGATTCCATTACAGAAAGACAAAAATTACACACCAAAGACAAGGTCTCTCCAGAGAAATGGCATGTCTTGCCATATCTTTCCATCTTAGTCAATGGTTTAGAAGAAACAGGATGAGAAAACATTGATATTTGAGAGGCCACAAAAGCCTTCAGCAGCCAACAATTTGCCACGAGAAAGGATCCTCCTCCCCCTCCGATTTACATGTTTCTTGATTTGTTTTTGGCTGGAATTGCACAAGAAGCTTGAAAAAAAAAATAAAGTAAGTGCTCAAAGCACATTTGAATTTTCATGGGTGTTGGGAATTTAATTTCCTCGGGATTTCTTTGAAAAATTCCACTTTGTTTTGTTTTGAAATGAAGACACAGACTAAGGATAAACAATAAGGTGTGGGGAACTGCAGTGGGAGCTCTCAGATGTGGAAGTTGGGTTGAATACCTAATTATACCCAGCCAGGCCCTTATCTACTGCAGTATCTGCCTCATTTTGGAAGCACAAAGCTCAGGATCTCTTCCTTTTCTCTGCCTCCCCACCCTGCATTGTTGCTCCTACATTTTCTGTCTCTTGAATTAGAGACTCATTCACCTCCCTCCTGCCTCTTGACAGAAGTGAAAGCTCCCTGCACAGGCTGGAATGACCTGCTCTTGATCCTCTCTAGTTTGCATCCTTGTTTCCTCTCCTAAGCTGGAGATGTCAAACACACCTCCTGTTCTCTGACTTCTTGCCCTCTGGTACTATTTCCCTGTTTTCCTACAACAGTTTTACCAGCCAGGGTTGAAGGCTGAAGAGCTGAGCACCATAACAGAAAACAGGGAAAATCCAAACACCCAAATATTAACTCAGGCTGCATTATTTGCCCTGTGTACTTCTCCAACACGTTTGTAAATATTGTAGTGAAGTGCTAAAGGGACGAGGCTGGTCAAGTAAAAATTGCCCAGTGCTACCATGGCACAAAATATCTTTGTGCTTTGACACTTCCCTTTCTGTGCAAAGACAGGGCAGTTATTTGTAATTATTGCAACCCACACTGGAACTGGTGAGATCTCTCACTGACAGTGACTCCCAGAGCACAAGCACTAAGGTTTAACTGTGGTATGAACTGCCCAATAACTGCTGGCCAGGAATGCTCCAGCATGTGCATATTTGTACATACTGCACAAAAAAAAGCACAGTCACAATTCTTCTCTCTGCACAAGGCAAGAGGAGGCTTCAGGGTGTGTTGCAGTAACTCTCATTTGGTGATTACAGATGTACATCACAGCACCTGCCCCCTGTTCCAGCCCAACAAGGAATCCTGGAGAGGACAATGCCACTGCAATTAACTTTTTTTTTCTTTTTTTTCTTTTCTTTTTTCTTTTTTTTTTTTTTTTTTTTGTTTTTGTTTTTGTTTTTAAAGCAAACCTGGGGCTACCAAATAAAATAATGACAGTGAAGTCAAGAGTCAAGGACAGGGCTCTGAACAGGACGTAACAAATTTGAGCCTAACCAAAAAGTTCCCAAACTCTGCACGTTTGGCACCACCTGTTATCCCACCAGACCTGGACAGGGACCAGCAGGCTCTGCCTGCTGCAGCCACTTTCATTTATTGTTGTTGAAAACCCCCTTCAAAGAAGAGGACAGTGACTGAAAAAAATGTCTACACCACTTGTTTCACACAAACACTCTGCACAGATACGACTGAAACAAAACAAACACCCCGTGTGACTCGGCGCTGTCAGGAAACAACTTCCATAAATTGAGAAAATAAAACCTTTTCAATCAGCAGAATTATTTCTTCCCAGTACTTTTCTGGCACCTGCCCCTTCCTGCCTGGAATGTAACAAAAGCAGAGCCAGGTACTAGAGCTGAACTATCAACAGGTTGTTAATTTATAATCCTGAACACAAATCTCTGTACCCTGAGACACTTCATCCAGTTGCCAGACAGGTCAAATGCATCTCTGTTACCACATCATTACCATACCACACAAACAGTATCACCCACACTGCTAAACAAGGCTGATACTTTATACAGTCAGATCTAAAAGTAACATATATCCATCTGCACACTTTCCAATTTAAATGATGGATTAAGGCAACAAAATTAAGGAGTCTTCCTCAAAGCCAGCATTTTACTCAGAATCAAATCCCAACAAATAAAAGACAACTGAAATTAATTTACCACATTCATTTACTTAGTTTAAGGCTCCTCTATACAAGGAGTGAGTGTTACTGCTCTGAGGCTTCTACACAGCATCAAAAGTGTCACATATTTTAAATCTGCAGATACTGGACTTATTCCTGAATTCTGATAACTTAAGCCTTTTTATTAACAAGTACTATTTCAGGCTGGGAACATTTGTCCTCATAAATACACACAGAAAAGTACCCTGACAAGAGTGCATTTCCCTGGTCTCTAAGATCCATAATTCACATGGCTTTCTCACCCTGTAACTACATTGTGGAATTCTACAGGATGAAGTGAACAACGTGAACTCCTCCTGATCTCTCCCACTCAAACATGCCAGTCAGCAGGTGATGACACATCCCCAGCTGGAGCTTCTTTGGAAATGAAACACAAACCCAAAGAAGGACATGAGCCTTTATAGAGCTTTGGGTCCTGAATTTAGAACTTGTCTTTCCAGATCACTGTTACTGAAGGAATAGAGAGTATTCAGATGAATGCAGTATTAAATACTGAATCTTTATATATTAGGGGAACTTTGAAGACTGAAGAATGTCATAAAATTAGGACTGCTACAGACTTAATAATATTAAGATCTTATTAATCTCATTAAGTTTAACTTATTAATCTACCTATTCTATAGATTTCACATCATGCAGATACATTCCTACAGACTTATGATTTATTCTTGCAGCCTCACAGCTGAAATCACTGAAACCCTAAACTTAGAAAAGAGTCAGTGATGCCACAGCACAATTTATAAAGTTTTTATGCATCTCAGTCGGTCACCAGCCTTGAAAACGTGCCACTAACACGTTTGTAAGACCTTATACAGCTGCTCCCTCTCCTGGCAAAAAATCCCCACAGCAGGAACGTACAGCAGGAGAGTTGGAGCAGCACCAAATGTGTTATTTAAAAAAAAAAAAAAAAAAAAAAGAGAAGGAGTTTTAAATCCCCGTACTTTTTGCAACTGATGACATTCCTGATGTTCACTAATAGAAAATACTGCCATCCACAAACTCAGAATAAGGCTGAATTTCAGTTTCAAACACATCAGTCCCCACCACTCTGAGGAAGGGACAACCCAAATCCTCGTCTTTCACTTTCTACTTCTCTTCCCGCAGTGGATTCCTGCCTGGAATCCAAGGAGCCTGGGAGCTCCCTGTTTCTAGGTTTTGGAAACACATCAGGTTTTAGTTAGACATCAAACCTGACCCTGTGTTTAAGCCCCAGTCTGGGGGGGCACCTTACCATCCTCCGACATCCCCCCGGCTGTCCGTGGTGTAGTCGGTCACGCCGTTGAGCAGCGTTGTGTAAATCTCATCCACGTTATCCCTGCACACGAATTCCTCCCGGGATCCTCCTCCCTTCACACCCACTGTCTGGCAAACCCTTTGAGGAAAAAAAAAAACAAAGGCAGTGGGGGACAAAATCACAACAGTAGCAAGGAGAAATGTAAGGATGAAGCTTTGTTATGTTGTTTAATAAAACTCCCCGGATGTAGAATATTCCAAACACCTCTAATATCTGCTACGAGATGGAATGAGGAATATTTTTGAGCCTACTGAGTTGTACCTGACCTGAGAATTTCTGAGCAGTGTTTGGGGTTTAAAGGAACACTGGCAAAGCTAAAATCTCAGCAGGGAACCAAGCTGCTCTCATGTCTGCTAAAACTAAAGGAATATGCTTCAAGTACCTGTCAGTCTGAACTCTCCTTAAAATGAAGTCAGCAAGAACAGCAAAGGGCCAACACAATCTACACTGAACTTGAGATTAAACTCCTTTACCTTGAAGACATGCTTTTTTTTTTTGCACTGTAACACTCTAAGAGCATAAAATGTACATGAGTAATATCATACTATGAGCTCTGAATTGCACTGTGACATGTCAACATGGAAAATATTCCTTTAGAGAAAAAGCACAATTGCTTTAAACCAATTCAATCTTCTTAAGATTGTGGAAAAATATAAACATATATTCTTCCTCCTCACCAAAGCTCATTAAATTGCAGCCCATAAGAAAGACAAACTTTAAAATATACTCCAGGTAGTCAGTTAATTGATAAAAAACTTACACCACCATCAGAGCTGCACTCCATCCTCAGGTGTGTGATAATCCTCCAAATCAAAAATAAACCAAATAATGGAGATGCAGAGAGTCCTGCTTTACAAATGTGTGTGTCACAGTGTAACTGGTTTCAAAACTCATGCTGCCAGCTCCCACCAGAAAGCAGAACGATCAGGAGAAAGATTTTAGAGGGAGAATTCCAATTAGACAAAAATAAAGAGCATGAACATACTTTGCAATTGCTATTAAGGCATCTCTTCTGGATTCTGCAAAGCTCACGTCTTCAGGGGAAATTAAGGTAACTTTTTTTAAACCTTCCAAAACCTGAAAAAGATACAAAGATTGAGATATTTAAATCCAATGTATTTTATGGTGTTAAATTTAGATATTGCATCATAATGAGTTCAATCCTGTATGAAAGAAAGCAGGCAACAGAGTTTGGTTTCTCACCCAGACTGGCCCTCATGGCTCCCTCCTCCCTTTGGACCAGTGTCCTACAGCAAAGGGATAATTCAGCCTCTGGCTCTTCCATTAACAGAACTAAACATTAATTATCAGAAACTATGGCAAGCTCAACTCATGATGATTTTCTGGAGTTGTTGTTCATTGGGATTCAAACCCTTCTGACAAAGACCTTTAATTATGGCCATTATTATTTATTCGATTACTGTCACAGGTTTCAATTCAAAAGGCAGAGTGCCCTCTTTCTCATTCCAGTGATCCTGTTTTCTCACCTGTTGGAGCCTGCCCTTCAGCAGAAACCTTGGAAGGGCCCCAAGAGCTCGTGAAAAGCCACAACGGATCATTTCCTCTGTGTTTTGTAGTTCTGAAACGTACTGTGTCACCAGCTCATCTAGAAGGAACACAACTGCAGAGTGAGAAGCAACTACCACATCATTACCATTTTATATTTGGCTAAGGAAAGAAAGAAACCAGGAGAAGGTCCCCTAAACAGAGCAGCTAGAGAATTTTGCAGTTTGTTAAACTGAAATGCAGAATATCTTTAATTTCCACCAGGACAAAGGTACAGATTTTAAGATGTTTGCTGTTACATGAATGAATTCTTGTTTTCTCTCTAAAAATTTGACTTTGTAGTTAGACTAATCCTACTCTTTCAGAGACAGAAAAGACAAAGTTCTCCATTTTAAAGAGCTCTCATGTTTTAAAAATCCAAATAACAGGTATAAGCACAAATTTCTACAGAAGCACAAGGAGCAAGTTCTCTTACATTTATAGGCCATGGTTTTCTATCATTAGAGAAGTAATCTGGCTGAGGAAAGAAATGTCTCTGGGTTTGTGAAGGTCAGCTATCTGACAGTTTTCCCCAGAAAACTATTGATTGGAGCCTTGTTTAAACAGCCACACAGATTGCTCCTAAGCAATGAGATAATTTCGTACCATTTTTTATAGAGAGACTAAAATTAAGTTGCTTTTTTTTTTTTGCAGGAGAAAGCTCAAGAAGAAGTGACCCCTTTGGTTCTGTTCACTGGCACAGAACACAACAGGGACAGTGGCTCTGGAAACAGCAGCACAGTCAAAAGGCACAGGAATAAATTCAGCTGGGCATGGAAAAAGGAGCCTGAAAAACCAAGTACAGTGATATGAAGGAGAAAATGAGGGTGAATGAAAAAAAGTCAGGAATCTATTTATGCCAAGGCAGTAACAAACACAGCTCTGCACCAGAAAGGGGCAAGGTGGTCTTATCGATCCCTTTACTGAATAGACACTTTTTAATCCTCAAAGAAAAAGAATCAGAGCTCCTGGGAAGATTACATAACTGTGCCATTGCTTACTGTAATCTAAGATTGAAATGATTGAGCAATATTTGCTAGAGGAAGAAAGAAGAGCTGCCATAAGAAACTCCCCATTCATCGTAGCTGACTCTTTTTTCAAACCCCGGTGCCACCGACAGGCCTCGACTCGTCCCTCACATCAGGGACCCAGTTCCCTGTCCAGAGGTGAGAAAACACCTTCAGATAAGCACATCAATTATTTAAAACCTTCCAAACCACTGGAGTGTGAGACAGAGTCCTGAGGCCACGGGAAGCACAGTGCCTGCTGTGACAGCAAGAAGAGCTTGAACAGGGAGGCTGTGACAGTCTCCACTTGGACTGATGGAAATTTAAGATTGACATTTTAAGCCAAATGACATAACAACAAGCAGCTCTTTACTTATAACCACTTAGTAATTATGGTGGAAGGTGTAATGCAAATGTTAATATTCTTCTAAGAGCCTTCAGTTTCATAAACCAACAGGGCCTATGAAGTGTCCACAATATTAATTCAACACAGCCCATCCTAAAGGAATATTAAAAGGGAAAGTCAGCAAAACCAAACCAGAATGCATTAAGCCAGAAAAAATAAACCAAAGAAAAGGTCAAAACAAACAGAGGCAAGAGAAGTGATTCAGTGGAGCTGCATCCTTAGAGGGCCAGATTCAGAATGCCAAACTGTTAAGAGTATCTTTGATTCGTGTTTTCATCTTAATCTCTCAAGCCATAGTGAAATGCTGGTTAAATTCTACCAGAAGCTTTTTAGTTCTAATCCTCTGATCATGTTCAGACCTGCTTCAACTGACTTATCTAAGGCACCTGCACTGCTGCTGAATGTCTTCTGCACTGCAGCTTCCAGACATTCCTGTGTCCATCAGACACGATGGGCAGGACTTTCAGGAGTGGATTTCAATCCCACAACAGACAGGATTTGATGGGCATGGAATACATAGGTTTTATTGGCACAGAGATGAAAATACACCTTTTTTTGTTTTTTTTTCTTTTAACAGATGCTTGCATATATAATGGCACCTCTCCTGTGTGGAGGAGGCTCCAGAGCAGTCAAGGCCAAATAAAAGCATAATCCAGACAGAGCTGACTGCAGGGTTTTTAGAATGGAAAAATTCCCAACTAACAGTTCTATTCCAGAAAGTCTGATCAAAAATTTTGTCAGTATCTACAAATCTGACTCTCAGTATGCCCCTAGATCACCATGGCCACATCACCACAGTTCTTTCAAGCACAAGCCAGACAAAAAATTAACCCAGAATCCAGGAAAAAAAACAATTAGGCTTCCCAGGGATCTAAAGGAGTACAGCAACAACTGCTGCAGCCACCTGTTGCTGTGCTTCCAGCAGGATCCCTTCTCCCTGCACTTTTGGACATCTGACTGAGTTTTCCAGTCCACTTTTCCAGCAACTTGAAACTTCATATTTATATAAAAGGTGACCTATCAATCTTTCAACTCATTTTTAGCTTGTTTGCTTTGATTCAGCATTGTCTCCTGCTGCCCAGTGTGCTCTGGTTTTCCACATGACCCTTCCCCTGAGGCTGGGGGGTTTTATCTGCCTCAGCACCACATCACACCTTCCCAAGCTGCCCACAAAAAGTCTGGGAGGCAGGGCCAACCTCCAGGAAGGAAAGGGATGGGTTTGGAATATATATATGTTTTTTTCATAGAGAGATTTAGTAATATTAAATTAAAAAAAAAAAATCAAGATAGACAGCTTTTACATTTCAGCCATAACCTTCTTTGGGGCATGGACTGCATGTAACTGTAAATATGATCAGTATTATGCTCATTTTGAGACAACTGTAATAGAAATAAATAATGAGGTATTCTGTTACCTGATTTAGTCATTGCAAAAAATACTAAATCACTATTTTATCAAGTATATGTAAATTCACTGTCATATTTTAAAAAACCAAGAACCTAAATGTTGCTATTTTTAGAGTATTTATCTGTACAATCCAGCGACCTGTCTCTGATGGACACGATACAATCTGATACTTGAAACAAAGAGAAGTCAAAGACAAACAGCATAAAAAAAGCTGCTGAGTCACATGGCCCAAACAAAAGTTTCAGCCTCCTCCTGTACTGCTGATCCCAGTCCAAACACGAGGTTCCACATGCACGTCTTTGTGTGTCCTTGGTGTCCTTTTCTCATCCCTGAGCAATTCTTCAGTAAATCAGCCACTAAAATATGATGTGAAAATACCCTGCTTTGTTCAAATTTAGGATTTGCCACCAACACATAATTTTTGCCTCTTTGTTTTACAGTATGAAATAAAAAAGCAATATAGTTTTCCCCAGTATTCATTATTGTGCTACCTTGCATTTACCTTAAGCCAGCAAAGCCCCTGAGACATTTCCCAGCCTTTTAGTTGGGTTTATCACTTTTTCCTGAAGAATTTTAAGGTCCTTTAAGATCAGAGATGCCCCTCCCCAATTTATGCAATAGCTCCAAAGTGCAAGTTAGGTCCAGCCCAATATTTTGTGCCTCCATGGTAAACATGAGTCATTACCCTGCAGAGCTGGATCAGCTTCTCCCTCCTCATTGATGTAAAATTCATTGCACAGGGCAGCCAGAGCAGACACTGCAGACTCCTGCAACAAAGACACAGATATATTTACTCAGTTCACACTTTATGATAACTGTGCTTAAATTTTTTAAGTGGATTTAAAAAAAAAAATAATTCTCTTCAGCTACTGGCATTTATTTTCTTTTTATTTCTTCCCAGTACTGGTTTAAGAACAGGAAACCTATGTAATTAAAAACAAAACAGATTCTACTCTTATGCCTTCAAAATGACCAGTAAGATAAATTAGTGTTGAAGACAATGACAGTAATGTATGAACTTTATTTTCAGTTCAGTTGAAAGACCTCCAGGATGGCACAGCATCACAAAATACACAGGTCATTATTTCATACAGGTCATTATTTCATAAACTGATGCCAGATTGACATGAAACAAACCCTATTTCCCTAGAAAGCTCCAGAAAGGAAATACAGAAAAAAACCCCATAGACTGTAGGTTAGTTATAAACAAATAACCCAAACCATCCAGTATCACAGGCCTTGTGCCTCCATCTTAACTGGTTTAGAAAAGGATCAAAAGTTGTGTATTAAACGTGAACCTCCTCATTTTTAGGGTGGTTTCAGTCACTGACACAGAACACAAAATAACTCAGCTGCTATTCCAAAAAGCATGTAACAGGTTTTCTCTTAAAATTTATGGCTGAATTACACTTTTCAGCTACTAATGTAATGCTGCCCAACATTATAATAAATGTGAGAGCACACAAAAGCTATGCATTGTTCACTTCATGTTAATAGCTGTGATACTTAATAGTACTCATGTTCTCCGGGTATGAGAAATCTTCAATATAACACAGAAATCCTGCCCAGCTGATTCATTCTGCCCTCAAAGACACCTCAGACTTGTTCCCTACACAAAATCAAGGACTTGAAAGAAAACCAGCATTCCTCTACACAATATTCCAACTACCACAGGAATGAGAGCACCAAAATATACAGAATTATCTAATTGCTGCAGATCAGAGAACGGTCTGGGTTCCAAGGGACCTTTAAAGGGCTTCTCATCCAACCTCCTGCCATGGGCAGGGACACTTTAACCAGACCAGGTTGCTCAGATCCTTTACTTCCTAAATTTAATGTTTTTCACCTCAAATGTATGAAGATACATTGGTAATGCCAATTTGAATGCAAATTTGAATTCTTAGGATATTCCTTTGGCATTGCTGGTGGGCAAAACCACGACATGTATGTCAGAAAGAAAAGAAAAGATGACTTTTCAACATCTTAAGCACTGCCCTTAAAATTATTTCTCTCTAAAACAGATGGAGAAATCAAGTGAGAATTGACTTTTACTAAACATACTTTGCTCAACATTAATTAACGTTAACCAAACAAGTCAATAAGTCTCCAAAGCCTGTAATTAATTGTTCTAAGCTTGGCTTAGAAGTTCCAGTTATAAGACACACAGACACTTGGAATACACTGGTAATGCCAAAAGAATATCCTAAGAATTCAAATTTCATCTTTTAATTTTCTTCAGTGATTTGGACACGTTCCAGTCTGCTCTGTCTCCCGAGGATGACAAGATGAGCTACAAAGATACTTGGAATGGCTTTTTATCTTATTATTAAAACCTACCACGATGAACACAATATGTTACATTCAAATTACCTCTGTGATGGCTGTAAGCTCCAACAGGGCAGACAAAAACTGCCTTTATAGTTCAGCACAGCCTTTAAGAGCACGAGATCAAACTGTCATGGGATTCCTTGGGAAAATTAAGGCAAATAACTGGAGGTGTTGAGATCATGGACATGAAATAGCATGAAATCCATAAATTGATTTAATATTCAGAACTAGAACAGTTTGAGAGCACAGCAAAATGATTTGCAGCAGAGTTCAATGGAACATTTAAGCACGTTGTCCTGAATAACTCTGGTGGCTCAAACCAACACTCACAGAGCTGCAAAACTCCGTGGGCACGTCAGGCCTGAGGAGAATCATCCAGAGGATTTCTGATTCTCACACGAGCTCTCTGAAACCACCAAAATCAATGTATCTTGCACAAATACTCCAAAACAGAGGCAAAATACCCTCTCCATGCCAACAGAAAGTACCTTCCAGCAGCCACCAATGACTCCTCACACTGCACAACCACCTTGTCCAAACACACAGACAAGAACTTTGGGGATAACTGTTCAAGTATTAACTCAAAAAGGTCCATTTGATTTCGAGAAGGAACTCCTGTACCTTTATGTGCTGTCGTGCACCACTGGAAACAAGAGTGAGATGTCTCAGACTGTCATTTATTAACCACTGCCAACCACCTGAAATGTAAAGGTGTAAAAAAAAGCATTAATTTTGATTACTTTCTCTATTTCAACATTCTCACTTTTATTTTTTTCCATACCAACGAGCACACAGATTGACCTATTTCCCTGATTTTCCAAACTGAACAAGGTTGTGACTCTCAGTACAGCCATTCCAGCTTGGGTTACCATGTCCACAGTGCCTGGTGATGCTGAACACTAATACTTTTTTTTTTTTGTCAAGTTAACAGCTACAAAACAAATCTACAAATGCTATCAGCATCTGCTGCACTATTTGGGTATTTTTTGGGATTTTTTTTTAGGCCACTCGACCCCACTAATCTTGATTCTTTTTAAAGAACATAATTTGTTAATACTTTAGTTTAATGAATAGCTACAAAGATCATGGAAGGTTATTTAAAATAGGACGTACCAATGATTGGATCTCCTCTAAATGGCATTTTTGATAGCGACAGCTTTTCAATTAAAGTGCAGACTGCAAGAAAATAAGTTTGATAACTTAATAAATACAAAAACAAAAGAAAAATTGCTGCAATTTTGAAGATACAACCACATAAAATTACATTAGCACTAATTTTCAACTGAAGAACATCTGCAAATAAATGTCCAAAATAAGTGATATTAAAAACTGAAAGGAAGTAACACTTATACAAAAGATAGCTACTATGCAGAAACTGTTCTCTGACACGAATTAGTCCCATCATTCATGAAAATCCCCTGTTTGGGGGGATGTTTTCCCCCTCTGCCACTCAAGGTGTGCACAAACACATCAACCACTTTTTTGTTTCTGTACCAGCCTGTAAACAGCCCTGTAGCATCACTGACAGTGAACCAGCTTGGACAAGGATAAATCATTGCAGCCTCGAAAAAACTATTCAAATACATATGGCAGGTTTTCCTACTTCTTATTCACATTTTTTTTGGACCTCCAAGGAGCATCATCTGCTCAGTGCACAGAGCCAGGAGCTATGAAACTGGATGCAGCTTCATTTCCTTTGATACTCTGAACATGTGAAAACGTCATTTTAATAATGAAATCCTTATGATTTTGAATCCATGAAATTAAATGAGCTCTGAGCTTACAAACCCACTTTGAGAATTACGCCGTTTTTTCAGTGTTTTGAGGCTTTTTTGGGGGAATGGAGATTAACACAGTAAACACTGCAAAATTCCTGGGCAACAGACTGACTGTGTTGCTCAACCTGACACTTGGGGAATACCATGTATTTTCACCTCCTGGTGTTCAGTGCAAACAAAGCAGATGGGTAGAGATCCATCCTCACTGCCAGGCTGCTTTAGAGCTGGTGGAGAGGAGGGAGAGGACAGAACAAGCACTGTATAATGTAATGCCACCCTTTTGTTTTCCTCTCCTCCCGCAGTTTAATCTTTGAATCTTCCTCTGGGCTCTGTGCACAGCTCATCATCTTCTTCATTTATAATCAACCTACTGGGCTCCAAATCTGCTCTTGAACCCATTCCTGACCATCATAATGTCACAAACCCCATTCAGTATTGGGTGTCAGCCTCTCTGTGCCAATATTTATTCACAGACAAGGTGAAGTACAGTGTGACTAAACCTGAGTCTCTTGGGATTCCTCCTCAGCTCTCTGCTCTTCTTTGTGCTCTGTTGTGGTTGAGACCATCATCTTCATTAGACATGCAGGCAATTTGTGGAACATTTTCTATTCTTCTCTTATTCCACCTACACAGTTGTATCATGCCAAAATACTGTCACTTGTACTACTCCAAAACCACGAAATATTCAACTGCTTGAAAGCTAAAACATATTGCAAAAAACTACCTGTTCTTTCAGCCTGCATCTCCATGTCACACGATTCAAAGACTGCAGAAATCCCCCTGCCCCCTTCACCCCTCCTATTTGATCACTCTTCCATCTTGGTCCTGAAATTCCTTCACCCTTGGTGATGGCTTCACATCTTCCAGGCTGGAACCTGCTCTGTAGCACTTTCTTTGTTCAACCCAGAAGCAGGAACCCCAAGTCAGCATCATTTCCTTATCCACCCAGGTTACTTTTTCCTGCAATGCCCTTCCTTTTTAGTGTACAACAATCTTCAAACTCCATCTTTTCTGTGATGGCACGCTTTCCACAGACTATTGTTTATATGGTCTTTATGCTTCACTTCTGCACACACACATCGTGATAAAATCATTGTTTCCACGATGGCATCTGTCTTAATGTGCAGATCATCTCTCTGCTGGAGAGGAATCTGAGTAAATCACTGAAGGAAGCCAGTTCAACCCTGAAAAAGGGTTCACTGTGTGCAGCAATGGAAGGAGAGAACACGTGACAAACTCCAGAACTACCTCCAGCTCTTCCACAGTTATTCACAAGTGTTCTGGTGCACCCATCTCCTGACTGGCCTTCAAAGTCTGTACTTTTTAATTCTGTGCATACTTTGCTCATGCATTCAACACAACATATGCAAAACACACTGGAAATAAGTAAACAGAGGAATTCCTTAGGGCCCCTTTCTGTGTCACACCCCACTGTGGTACTCACCAGCCGGTCTCATCAGTTCTCCACCCAAACCCCTGCGAAGGAGAAACAGCCTTCAGAGAACAACCAACCACAGGCAACCCAAGTGTATTGCCTACAGTGAGCAAAAACCCCTCAAAACCATTTCAGGATGAAAGCAGAGCACAAAACACCTGCAGTTTTGTATCTAAAATACTTGAAGATACTTCTTTTTAAATAACTTTTCTTTACGTCACCGTGATTTATACAAAACCCTCCTGAATATTTAGCTTTCTTCTTGCAAAAATGCACTCCCAGGCTTTCTAATTCTTAATGTGAATGATAAAATACTGTCAAGTTCATGCTGCTTTTCTTCTCACTTGCTTCAGAAGCATTCCAAACCCATGGAACTTGCCAAAGGACTTTCCAGTCATACAGTCTCTACCAGCTTCTGATTCCAGAACTCAAAAGCAATTACGTGCAATTTTGTAACACAATCTTCACCTCTGTGACATTAAATAGAAACTTCACCTCCCAGTTCCCATTTTCACAAATGTTACCTGGTTTACTGTCCTGATGAGGTTTCTCACCCTTCTCCCTTCACCCTCTCCTTTCCTGCTCAAGCCCTTTCCCAGGTGATTTTGTGTTTATCACCCCAAGTGAGGGGGTAAAAACTTCCAGTGCATCAGAAAAGGGAAACAAAATGGCTCAAGATGCCCCAGAGCCTCCTGAGGTAAATGTGTGTTCCACAAAGATGGTCTCACCAGCTCAGAGCTCAGCCCAGTTACTCTGAACAAGAACCACCGACAGCACCAGGAGGAGAAAGTCTGAGCTGTGCAGAAAGTGGGAAAGGGGAGAAGTGTCCTGGAAATGGAAAAGTGGCCTGTTCCCATTCCTTGGCCTCTCCTGGCTCTGGGCAGAGACATCTCCTGGCTGCATGGATCTCCATCCCCAAGGCTCTGTGAGCACTGCCTGGGGTGTTTTGCTCAGTGTCACCCTCTGTGGCTCCAGCTGTTCCATTCTGTGAACCTTTGACCTGCCCTTCCTTTGGATATTTCCTCCCTTGACTCCTTCTTGTCTCCCTTCACTTCTGCTGGAATATTTCCTCCCTGAGGTGTGCCAAACCCTTAATCACCTGTTTGCATGGCCCTGCTCTGGCAAAAACTCCCAGCAAGGGGGAGGAACAACAAAAGCTTTTTTGTTTATTTGCTCGTCGGTTGTTTTCTTTTTTCCTAAACATTTTCTTCCCTCCTCTGCTCCTCCCTCCCCACAACAAAATTAGTAGCTGTGCTCAGAAGGCCAGCATATAAACCCTAACAACTCTTCCAACTTTGTTCTCCAATTCATCCCTTCATGTGAGCTTCAAAAGCCTGAACATTTTAAACAAGTTTTTTCCATTCCACACAAGCAGGTGCCTCCTGTAACAGGCTCTGGGATTCTGACTGCTCAACATTTTCACTGGTGTTTCAGGTAATGCAGAGATGCCAACTCCACAATATTCTCTTTTGCCATGGATCAGCACTTCCTTTAATTGAGAAACTTTTGCTTTGGACAATCAATATAAGTTAAGCTCAATGTAATAATCCCCAGTTTATCACTGGAGGAAGCAAGCACAGATTCCACATCCTCATGCTGATAAGGTCTTTGTATTGCCTACCCCACCTTCCTGCCATGCTGTCTGCTCTCCAGCTTCTAAAAAATTTAAATTAGAAAACAAAAAAGTGATGCAAGGAGTCGAGACAGCAGCAAAAGCAGGCGACTGATGTGGCCAGTCTTGCTTCCTCTTCCACACTTCTTTCTCCCTTCATTTTGCCCTCACCCTTTCCTTCCCTTTTGTCTGCTTGCCTTACTGCAAATGAGTGTAAAATAATCATCCTGTAAATGTGTTTGGTGTGCAGCAGAGTCTGCTGATGCAGGGATTCAGATATGGACTGTTCTGTTCCAACTACAAAGCAAGAACTGAGTCACAAAGGCTGCTCTTCTCCACTTCCTCGCGCTGCCAAGAAGGAAGTCAGGCCACTTCAAGCTGCTCTGATGTTAATAATTTGACAGCTATCCCTTCCTCTGGCGTTTAACCAACTCAATTTAATTCCAGAGTTTGGAGCCTCGCTGAGGATTGTTGTCCCCATGCAAGAATGCAGAATGGTGGCAGGGATTTGCACAGGAAGATTTCCATGGAACACACAAACTCTCATCAAATCCATCTGTGGAGGCACCACGATCCCTGTGTGCTCCTCTGCAAAGCTTCTCAAGTTGTTTCTTGCCTGGACACCACGGTAAATCCACCAATAGAGCTGATTTTTCCCTTTTTCCACAGCTCATACATATTTCACTCTTAAGAACTGAGAGTTCTATCACAGTCCAAGATCTTTCCTCAGTCAGTGCTTAGTTTGTCAAACACGATGCACATCTTTCTATTAACTTTATCTTGCTTGACAGTATTTCAGCAAATTAAAAAGATACGGATCTACCTAATTCAGAGATTCTGAATTTTGCTGTACAGTCAGTATTCCTTCTTTTTTATTCCAAAGGCACATCCACAGGTTGCGTCACTTTATTAGATGTACCTGTTTCAGGGTTTAATTATTAATTCAGTTTGCAAATTGATTGATGCAGTGCCCAGGCTCCACGAGCTCCTGAGCATTCCCTCCTATGTGCAGTTCCACAGCATTGCTTCTCTTCTAGAAATATCCTGGGGTGAGTCACAATTTACTTGTGGAAAATAAAATATACAATCCCTTGCAGAACAGATGAATTAAGATTACTGACCTAAGAATGACAGAATCTATTTCATTATTATGTTGGCCTGAATCAGAACCAGTGGCAGTTCTCAGGGCATAAAGAAGTTCAAAGTACTTCTGTGGATTTAATTTTTTTAATTGTTTAAAACCTGCTTTTTTGTGAGAAGACCAGAATTCCTCTTTAGGATTATGAAAGCAACAGTAACTGAAGCTGTTTGGAACTGAACAGCATCTTTGTTTTCACAGACATCCAGATCTGAACCTAAAAGTACTGGAATGGCTGAAGAGATTCAATTGCAAACACTGCATTTCCAGGAAGCTGAGAACAAGTATTTCATCTCCATATGAATAGTAACTGAGTATTTGCCTTGGGAATTCTTTGTCCCAAACAGAACTGAGGTATCTTAAAAGGCCCAGGTTGCACATTCACTGGGCTTTGGAGGTACAGAAGGGTTTTCTCAGAGGGTACACAGAGGGGGAAAGGGAACCCCTGAACACAGATGAACAGACCCTGTATTTAACAAAGCTTTTATGGCCAACCCTTCAAGATGCACAAAATAAACTCTACTGGCCTGACAAACACCTCTTTTTAGGTTGCTGTAAATCTGTATGCCGACCATACACACTGTGTATTCCAACACCAGAATGCTACAGGTGAAATCCTGGCTCCCTGGAAGTAAAAGTTTTCCCAATGGCTTCAGTTTGCAGCAGAGGAATTTCACTTTATAACTCTTCAGAGCACAGTGCAGCACCATCTCCCAGAGCCATCGTGCTCCTGGGTGCATAAAACCACCTGAACTTGGAAGAACTGCTACGATGAGCTTTGTTGCAAGGCTGGAATTATTTGCTGATTAAGCTAATATGCCTAAAAAACTCTTCTAGGCAGCTGAGTGCCAAGAAACACATTTGCCCTGAAACCATCAAGATTAGTTACAACCTTAAAGGCCTTTGAAACGAGACAAGTTTCTCTTTTGCCCAGCACCTGTCGACACCCGCGGGCCACCTTACTGTGCTGGAAAAGCCGAAACTCCGCCGATGCCAGTTCAACTGACACGAGCTGCTGTTCTAAGCTCCTGAACCTGCTGGGCTGACACAGCTGACAGGCAACACGCACAGCCAGGCTCTTCAGAGGCTGCAGGAATGAGCTCAGAGCAGAGCTCGGCGTGCGGCACGTCGCACTCGCCGGCGTGGGAGTCGCTGAGGAACGTCGCACATCCCGACACATCCAGCTCGGATGGAACCCCCCAGGGCCAATAAACAGCATTTGCTCAAACACAGAAGTGCAGTGCAACCACCTGGAGGAAGCCCAGAGCATCCATCTGCAGAACTTCCATAGCTGTTCCTAATCTTGTCACACAACTCTCACAGAATCACAGAATATGTTGAGTTTGAAGGGGCCCATCAGGATCATCGAGTCCAAGTCTTAGCCCTGCACAGGACACCCCAACTTCCCTGGGGAACCTGTTACAGTCCTCAATCAAGAGCTGCTCAATCATCCTGTGGGTGATAAACCTTTTCCTGATATCCAATCTAAACCTCCCCCAACTCAGCTCCAGCCGTTCCCTGAGTCCTGTCACTGGTCACAAGAGTGGAGAGATCGGTATCTGCCCCTCCACTTCCCCACACAAGGACACTGAAGACCCCAGTGAGGAATTAAGACCTACATTATCAGATTCAGAACTGGCTACAAGAAAGGTAAAAAAAATTCTGATTATCTGTTCAGCTGAATAGTCACTCAGGAACCTTATATCACATGAGGCATTTTTTAACACAACTACTGTTTCCTTGAAGACTTTTCATACTATCAAATCCTAAATTGTTCATGTTGGAAAAGACCTTCAGGATCATAGAGTCCAACCACTAACCCAGCACTAAAACATGTCCTCAAGAGCCAGATCTACCTGGTTTTTAAATCCCTCCAGGCATGGTGACTCCACCACTGCCCTGGGCAACCTCTTCCACTGCTCCTCAACCCTTTCAGCGAAGTCATTTTTTCCAATATCCAACCTAAACGTTCCCTGGTGACACTTATGGCCATTTCCTCTTTCCTATCACTTGTTACTTGGGAGAAGGAGTATTGAGAATGAGTACAAAGTCTGAGATGCACGACAGGAAGAGATCTGCTACCAAAAAAAGAGGTACTAACCATGGTGGAGCAGGGGAAGCAGAACATAAATCAGGCTGACGACTGACACTGAGTTTAAACCAGAGTGACTTCCTAACCCAAGTAACACAGCTCGAGGCAACAGATGCCACAGGTTCTTGTCTTGGGGTTTTATATATAAAAGTAACATTTAGAGCAAATAAAATATAGCCCAATTGTTGCAGCTTTCTGAGCTGAACAGCGCGGAAGAGGCGCAAGACGCAAATGCTCCGAGGGGCATGGTTTGCATATGACGTGCTCCAACCAGTGCCCAGGGAACACAGAAACCCAGGCTCCCTGTGCAATCCACAGCTGGAAGTGCCCATGCAAATCCTCCAAGCAACCAGCTCCTCCAGACAAACCAGTGCATCAGATGTGTCAGGATCAAGGCTAATGGGAGGAAGTACACCCTGATGTGCCCGGGCTTGCAGGCTCCTTTTTCAGTGTACTATGGTAAACCCAGAGAAGGACTTGGGACAGGAAGACAGAAAGATACTTGTATTTAAAAAAAAAAAAAAAAAAAAGGTTAATACAGTAGAGGACAGGATTTTCTACAATTAGCATAAACAAATTTGATTGCTTCAAGTATATTCAAAACTGAGACTGATTTCAGTATAGCTCAAAACCTGGAATGTGTCCTGTCTGAAGAATAATTTATGGCATTTTTTAAAATCAGGTTAAAGATGTTACAAGAACTGCTAAACAAAGTGAAATGGTTGGGCAGCTCTGAGAGTGTCTCCAATTGGAGTGTCTCCACTTTGGATTTCTCTTTTTTGACTTGAGGTCCTTAGGGATTCGACAGAAGCCTAAACATTAAACAACCAGGAAACTCATGACCCATTTCCCAGTTTAAAATTTATAAACTACAATTTAAAAAATATTTAAAAAAAAAACCACCCAGGATTTTTACACTTCACTTCCTTTCCCCTTTCTCGCAGGCCACCACAATTCCTGAAAACATCCTGATCAAAGCATTAAAATCCACTCAGTCCCCTAACAAGGCTGTTCTGTGGCCAGAAGTGAAAGCAAAACATCTTGAGACGTGTGGCCAGATGCTTTTCTGTTAATGCATTTTCAAAACTTGAAACACAAATCAAACACACAGGTTTTCTGCATTCCTGCAAGATGTTGTGAACGCTGAAAATTCCCGGTAGCAATTTCTCAAATGGAAATCTTTGGAATATTATGTGCAATAATTACTCATCACGAAACGAGTTGGGCTTGTTTCACTTAATGCTTGCCCAGCAACACTCCAATTGTTGGTTTGTTTTCATAACCCAGTTTATTTTTCTTGTCCTCCTCTAAAATATTTTATGCATACCGATATTTTAAACTATGGATTAGAGAAGACATCTCTGCCTCAGCCTAAGCATGAGAGCAAACAGCAGTGAATCAATCAGGCTTGCAGTTGAATTAGAAGTCTTATCTAGAATGAAAACATTTCTGTAGGCATCTTATAAATACCATTAAGTGCAAGAAGTGCACATTATGACAAAAACAAATTACACCCAAGCTCCACCCTGACATTAAAGAATTTATGGAAGCCAAGACAGCCACCCACAAAGACACAAATATACGGTATCAGCACTAAGCCCATCCACCAGCCCAGGCTCAGCTGGGACTGGGAGTTCCACACCCCTGTGTACGACCCTCGAGAAGTCAATTTTATCTTTTTTTTTCAATAAGTTTCAAGATAAAAAAATACTTACATAAAAAATTCTTTAATCAATGATTAATAATTACACTAAAAAACTACTTAAGGTTTACTGTTTTGTCACGTGCCAACTGCCCAAAAAATGTTGTCAGTTAAAAGAGATGAAAACTCTAATTCATATATATAATCATCTAGGGAATAAAAGACATTAATTCTGTTTTTTTTTAATTTCCTTAAAGTTAGGAACAAACTCTGAAGTCACACCCTGGTTTTAATTCACTTTTACTTAACAGTTACTTAGGCAATCTCCCTTTATTTCCTGGAAGTTTCAGTAAATAGGAAATGAAAAACAACTCAGTGAAAACTCATTTACATTTTCTTTGTCGCAAGAGCTGAAAAATTGCCCTGAACCTTTTGCAACGCTCCTGACCTGCCCATTACACAGGATGGGGAAAGCAATTCTAGAACTGAGAGGGAAGCTCCTTTAAACAAATAAATAAATAAATAATTTTGGGGCTCATTAATTAAAGGCCAGTTCTGTAGCCCTTTCTGAACCACCTGCACCCACAATCTGAGGGACTGGGAGGGACTGGCAGCCTCTAATTGTACAAACCAAAAGCTCCCCCCCCCCAGATCCTACTGTTTTCATTCCTTCTAATTGACACTTCCCAGTACAAAAAAATGATTTTTTGGCATCCATTTTCTTACCTGTACAACTGACGACTGCAAAGCTGGGGGGGGGAAGCAACAAATATTAATATTAGTGGAGTTTGTTTGATCCAAGTGTTTTCATTTCCTCCCCCCTCACATGCAATGCTAAATACTGTGAGCTGTGCAAACCTTCAGATAATTTTAAAATTAAAAGTCAAAGGAAAAAACTTTTTTTGAAAAGAACCTCTCCATACCCACTTGAACTTTCCATTCAAAGAAAATCAAGGTAGCACATTCATAAAGCACTGGTTTCCTGAATTCCAAATCCAAGCTGTTCCTACACATTCCCTGGAACCCAGTTTGGCTTTTTAAAATACACTGGTTTTCCACCATTGGTTCTTTCAGAGTGATAGACTGCACTGGCTGATAACTGAAATTACCTGCTAGCTGCAGATTAAACAGAAAAAATTCAAATGTGACTGAAAAATATTAGCTCATTTTCAATGTTACAGCAGACCTAAAAAAAATCAGATTATTCCACTTCTATGTACTAAAACCCAAAAAAACCCCAACTATTAAAAAAAAACGAGTTTATGGTAACTTTGCAGATTAATTACAAACAACAGCAAAAGCTGCATCATAACAACTCAAGGCCACTGTAACAGCACAGACCAAACTTTCAGGCCTTTCAAGATGAGAAAGTTAAAGAAGGACAAAGGTGCTTTTTCAACCTGTGGTAGCAGCTCTTAATGGGTAAATGGTGAAGCCTGACAGCTTTAGCACATCAGACTGGGACTAAAGGTACTACAGACCCTGCAGAAAGGAGCAGGAGCCTGAACCCTGGAGTACTGGCTGTTCCAAACAGGGAAGAAATTGGAGCCAAAAATAAAAAACAACGTGGGATCACCAAAAATAAAGGGACAAGAGAGGCAAAACCATCTCTGTGGAAGCATCTGGAACTGCTCTGAGCAGGGCAAGGCTTCTTTTATCGTAAGCAGAGATATAGACAGTGAATCAATTGAAATGCAGAATGTGACTTCTGAGGTCTAGGAAGTAAATTATCAAGTAAATTACGGATGCAGGGACCGAACAGGCTCACTGGGAGGTCTCCCTGGACCACAGTGACCCCCAGGTCTGCAAGGCCAGTCAGTACATCGAGAGAGGGAGCAGAGACAGAGGGGAAGGGAGTCAAAGCCATCTCAGAAATGTGACTTAGAGTATCAGAGCAAGGGGCTCAGCAGAGGCAGAACAGACTCCAGTACCACTCTGTAAGACCCAGGGTCCAGCACACCCAGCTATCAGCCAGCCTGGGCTCTGGGACCACATCTGGGACATGGTTTGCTGTAAATCTTTGTTTAAAAATCATACAATACACCAGGTTAAAAAATACATTTATACTGGTTACAAACCTCTTGGTGGATTTGTTTAAGTCCCTCCAATGTTTTTTCATTGAAATAGTATGTTACAGATCTGTAAAAGGAGGCAGAATTTTTAATGCAGGTTTCCTAATCATGCTGTAAATAATTTTTCTTCCATGACATCACACTGCACTTTCAAACAAAAAATCAGTCATTTGTTCCAAATTATGCTCCGCAAAAATATGCAATATTTAATCTTAAATAGTTGAGCAAGCATAACAAAAGAAGCTCTTTCCTTATCATGTAGCAAACTCATTCCTAAAGGACTACATAAAATTAGTATCACTTCCCAATAAACATTATAATCAGTAACATCCCAATAATATTTCTCAGCTCAGTGGTATTTCTGGACTCCAACACTTCTGTGACCTTTCCATCTATTTCAAGTATTTCCTATTACATAAAAAAATGCTTTGCATCTTCTTCTTGAACTTTTTGAAAAGGGAACTCCTTAAAATTAACCCAGATTCTTTCTACAGACACTGATGGCAAACGAGTGTGTGTGTATATGTATATATGTATATATATATATATATATATAATATACATGGACCAGAAATCCAGTAGCAACAATTACATCAGTCCAACTCAACAAGCTGCTTGAGGAGGTGTGAAGGATTTCTCTTACACTGAAGACAAAACATTGTCCCCTCACCAGGAAGGCCCCCACCTATGGGGAAAGGGGATTAATCCATATTTAAGTGATCACTTTGAACTCTCTAAGTAATGCAGCAAGTGTTCTCCCTTTCCTGATGATGAATTTTAAGACTCAAGTTTAAACCACCATCAAATAAAACGTGAAGGCTCGGCATCACTGACAAAAACCAAACAAAAATTCAATGGAAAAGCAGTTCAGGGAGATGGAGATTTCCATAATTATACTCAGGAAGCTTTCAATAGACCAGACATGAAAGGAAAATTTATAGTCAAGATAATCTTGCATTAATACCTATTATTCTCTTGTGCCAGTTTACACAGAGCATGGGTGATCTCAGCACAGGCAAGGATTGCCCCATGGCGTGTGTGCAGATCTGAGCCCACTGATAAAGGCAGAAGTCTTGGCAAAACTGAAAGAGATTAGATAATTAATTTTTTTTTTTAAACAAAGCATAGTGACAGATCACAGTTCTAAAAGTAATCATGTCTGCCTAGAAATAAAATGGGGAAAGCGTTTCTGGAAAGTCAACTATCCTGGCTACTTTATGAAAAATAAGTTTTAATAAAGTAAATTCTGACAATTCTTTGTACTCCCAACTTTGTAGCTCCCTGGCTGGAGTAAATGAAGTAACATCACTACTGGGCACTGGGCTGGCTGAGCAGTAAAGGAAGTGAGGCTTGTACTGCCATGGAATTTGACTTCCACGTAAACTGCCACATTCCTAGTCCAGGACAGGGAGCCCAGGCAAGGTCTGTCACTGCAGATCCACTGGGGACCAGCTGCTGTCTTCCAGCCACATTAAAATGCAGCCAGCACATCCTCAGGATCTGGAATGGGCCGAGGAAACCGTGCTAAGAAACATCTGATTACACACACACAGAGAAAGGAATTCTGCTGCAGATGTCAGACTGGACAAGACAAAACAGATCCCCCCACCCTCTACAACATCAAAGCCTTACTGTCAGCAGAACCTGGGAATTTGAGGAGTAGCTGCTGGAGTTGTTCCCACACAACTGCACCCATTTATGCCCCACAGACCCAGCAGGGTCCAGTGCAGTCAGGGGACTGAAGCCCACGCCCCAGATAAAAACAACCTGCCAGTATTTGAGAATTTTGACACAAAATCTGCAAACCGGTGAAGCCATGGGTGTCCCTACAGGGCACGAAGCTGCAGGGGGGAATGTTAATTTTTACTAAGCCCTGGTGCATGTTTAAATCTGCACCCATTTGTGCTACCCAGGCTGGCTGTGGCCCCCAGTGCAGGACCCAGCTGGTACCTACCCACGTTCGCCATGTACTCGGGGGCCCGGGGGGTGATGTTGTGCAGGGCTTTGGTTGAAAGCTCTCGAATGACACTGAGGGTGTAAGAAAGAATTTTAGGACTTGGGGGCATTGGTAACTCAGTAGTAGTAACATCAGGAAGAGACTAGGCAAAAAAAAAAAAAAAACCCCAAATACTGAAAATTACAGAATCCTCCGTCCATCCTGGGTTTCCTCCCTCCGAAACAGCCAACAAAACCAAAGAGCAGCCACTGCAGCCAGCCTAGAGCCAGCCTTGAGCAACATTAATAAAGCTTGTTGCTCAAAGAGACAAACACCAGCGGGGCTGCTGGAACCCCAGGGCCTGTTCTGTTCACTGGCAGGGCCACTGCAGTAAACTGTGATTATTTCTCATGATGCAAACTGGGCTCAGCACTGATACAATCTCATTTGTGTGATAGGCACACATTTCAACCTTCCTGAACCCCGAATGTGACTAAGCACCATCTCTATGCATGAAATCTGCTTTAATTAGGATAATTGTATGGTGACAGTGTTTACCCCTCACACACACTATAGGACATATAAATGGGTTTTATTAATCCATTAACAGATTGAGGTCATGGCCAAAAGACAAATTCATAAACCTGTTTAAGTGACAGTGTGCTCAGGAGGTAGAGATTATATCACCTACTACTTGCCCAGTTTCCTTCAGTCAAATGTTATTGCAAACTCTGGTGTAAAATTTCCAAAAATAGTCTAGAAAATGTAAATATGCAGAACACTCAATTCCTGGATATTAATAATTAGACTTTATGAACTTACCTATCCCAGTGGTTAATCTTCATATTAACTAAATGATCAATCATTGGCTGTGTATATTCAGGAAAGCCAGCAATATACACACTGTAAAAAGAAATGCACATTTAGACACAGAAATACAGGCCAGAGAGAGACAGCACAGAATCAGCATCTGCGTGCATTTTAACACAACCTGCTCCAAAGATTTAAATCCTCAAAAATTACTTAAATGTGCCTTCTCCTAAATGAGATGCAGCTGAATAATACAGTGGCAAATATTTTACAATTGAAAATTTGTAAAACTTTCAGTCTTTATAAAAACTACTCTACATACACTGAGCTTGACAGCAATGAAAAGCAAAAATAAACATTCAATTCCCTTTGTTACATTCTAGAAAATCTAGATGTGTGTGTTAACTTGTGCAATTATTGCAGCTACAGGACACAGGAAAGGCAAGTTCTAGAAATGTGCTACATCTTCATAAATACAATGGTCCAAAATGGAATGTGGGTTTTTGATCTGTCATTTTTAAAAATCAAACACACACCAAAAAAAAAATCCATCGTCACAAAAACTGTTAAAGATGCAAAGTCAAGACCTACAGGAACATCAGCATTAATTATCTCAGGAGTCTGCAGTTACCTCACTTGCAGCCACACTTGCTTTCCAATCTTCAGAATCATCAACTATTGAAAGCCAAGGTCAACACAAGTTAAATGAAATGTTTTCTCAGTACATCTGATGAGTGTTAAATCACCTTGGGAAGCCCAACAATCAGCAGAACGTGTTTGTGTCAAAAGGGCACAAAGGAACAGCATTAAGGACACATGGATTATCTTAATTTTACCTTTTCCTATCTTTTGAGTGATTAACTCTGCAACTATAACAGTGTTCCATTGATGTACACATGTGTAATCAGAAGTAAAACAAAGAGAAAATCCAAATGCTGTGGCATGTTCCTGTACTGCTGTGGAATTCACCAGAGGAGTGGGAATCCTTAAATCCATGGGACAGACCTTGAGCCAATATAGGACACAGAAACAACATCTACTGAGCCCTAGAGGGGGACTGGACACTTGGTTCAACTTGTGGTTGATGCCAGTAGAGAAATGATAAAATTAACAACTCTGGTTCCTCTCCCTGTTCTGGAAGAACACACAATAACAGACACACTTCCCCTGCCATGTCTGAGTTCTCCTCTCTTCTTTGTAGTAGTAATAAAGGAGCATTAAAAAAAAAAAATTAACTATTCCACTCCCAAAAAGTCAGGAGAACTTAATCACCCTACAAAATTGTAAAAGAGAGGAAAGAAAAACTGCTTTGTCAATTCTGAATGTTTTCAATTTTCTTGTAGTACAAAAAGCCCGAGTTTCAAAAATCACATGGATTCCACAGGGATCTCAAGCATGTGCAGTACCAAGCCCCTGCATTTCCCCATCCCAGCTCCGTGGGTGGGAGCTCTGGGGAAGGTGTAGGAGGAGGGTGGGGACCCCAGAAGAACTGACAGTCGGTGAAAGGTGAAGGTATGTACAGACTGAAGGGACTGTGCACAGAAGGGACAATGTGGAGGTGGACAGATTAATAACAAAAATAGTCCAGGAGAAGATGGAGGGTTCCAGGGCAATTATCTTAAAAACCTCCTTGGTGGAAGTCACAAAATTGGTGGTGGAGCCAGCACCACCATGTACCTGTCTGCTGTTTCTGTTCCCCAGGGATATCATCTGCTCAAGCCTTTCTGACCTGTTTGGCTTCGGAGCAATTCCATGGGGTGATTTACCTGACCTGTCTCCAGAAGGTCTGAATCACCTGCCGTGGGTGCTGGTCTCAGCCTTGGCTCTGCATGAGGCTGGACTCCAGGCCAGACTCTGTCTGGAACAATTCAAGCTGGAACCAGCCCTTGGTCTTTGTCATCATCTCCGAGGAAGTGCAGTGTTCTGTTCATCCCAGCTCGGCTCTGAACTCCCCTGACTTCGGCACCACTGCACTCCCAGAGCTGACAGCACCCTCTGAGACAAGCCCCTGGTTTATAACCCCCCACCCCACTGTGGGCATTTCCCAGTCACTCTTTGCAGACTCTGGACTGCAGAGATCCGTTTGGTTTTTCAAACATTGCTGCACGCTGTGAGCGATTTCACTCAGCTGATCAGGAGAAACACCAGCACTCAACTTACAGGTCTGTGCACACACCAAAAACCCAACCCCCCCATCTTCCCCACCCTTGACCAGCCTGGACAGCTTTGGAACACCTACAAATAAGGCCCCTTGGCTCCTTCCTCCCTATAGTCAAGGAAACCATGGCCATGTTTTCACTATGTTTTGCACACGATAATCAGTTGGATGCAGAAATAAAATCCCAATTCTGATTTACTCAAAACCATCAGTATTAAACATAATGTTCCATAAGGTGAGGCAACCAGACAAATATTTCATTATATACAAAAGGTCCCTCATCTTTAGGAAAACTAATGCTTGGAAACTCACCTTATAGTGAGGTAACAGTTAACTCTGTTCCCAACAGCAAAATAATCAGCTGCAGTGAGAATGTCGATGCCATGGGGAAAAGTGCCCTACAAGCAAAATATTATTTTTAAGTGTAAAAATACTTTCCAAATAGGCAACATTATTGAAAACAAATTTCCTGCTACTCTCCCAAGCACTGAAAAAAACACAATTTAATTTATAGTAAAATCACTAGTACCAAAGACATAAAGGATATTGAATATATAAACAGCAAAATACCTCGCTTTGCTTGTGAGTCAATGATAAACAGCCCAAGTAAAAGGCAGCAGACAGTAACCTATGCAACAGCTCCTTCACACCTTCCAGTCATACCCAAATATGCACTTGGTGAATGCATGACTATGTATGTACCCAGAGAATGATTCCTCTGGAAGGAGGTTTAGGTAAACAGAAACATGTTTCCAGTTTATGTGAAGGCACAAGGATCTGCTGCCAGTTTTATGAAGTGTAAAATTAGAGATTTAGGCAGTCAGAAATGCATCCCACGAAGGATGCTTACACATACGTTTTATGACTGATTAATGAACTAAAAATTTGGGGTTGGTTTGGTTTCAGAAAGAAAACTGTTTCCCAGCAAGGCCTGAAAGAGTGAATCCTACTTCTGCCATCACTGCTCAAGCCAGTCTGTTTCTAGAGGATAAATTATCTTCCTAAACATGAGATTTCCACTTAGAAATTTGAATTTTTGTATATATAAGCAATACAATTCAGATATCCAGCATTACACAGCACAGCTGTGTTTTGGGAAAGCAGAGGCAGCAAAGCATCCGTGAGACATAATGAAGCAAAATGGGAAAGAGCCAACCGACAGACACCCTGCTGGCTTCCAGGAGGGACACTCCGAGAGTATTTAAGGAATGAGGCTCTCTGGAAGTACAGGTTGGGGATGTGCTGCAGGTTTGTTTGTTTACAGCTCACTCACCCCTTCCACATTAGGACACAGCCATGCAAAACCAGTGGAAAGTATCTCTCCATCTGAGCCCCAGCCACTGGAGCAGTTTATCCTGCCGGCAGCAGGAGCTGCCAGGGGCTCTGGAGATCTCGGGTTGGGAAGCATAATGCCAGGAATCCCCAAAAAAACCCAACAAAGCAGGCCTGGAATCTGACTGAACCAAGGAGAGACAGAGTATTTATGGCTTATCCAAGGGACACCCTGACAACTCAAAGGTGAAATGAATGCTCTGTCCAAAAACCTCATGGAACACTGATTAGGGACAAAAAGGTACATGAGAAACACCTCCTTACAATTTGAGGCCAAACAGCAAGGCATGCAGTGGAATATATAAGGATGCACACCACATAAGGAAAATCAGAGCCAAATAATTCCAGTTCTAGCTGTCAGCTGGACCTTGCTATTTGGTCCTCAGCTGAGAGTGTGCCAGTTCAGTGCCATCTCACCACAGGTCAGGGTGCCACCGTGCCTGCTGGTGAGACAGCAGCATTCCTGACTCCCAGTTCAGGAGTACAGAGGTCATGGGCAGGGAGAGAGCCTGGCCCCACAGGAACAGCCAGCAGCTTCCATTCTGTCAGAACACTGAAAACTTCTCCAATAGGAAGGTTGGTATTATTAGAAGCAGGTGCATTTCTCACTATTTATGCTTTAAAAAGTTCTCCACATTTTTCAAAGCTTCCATTTACACACAGTGTAAGTTACAATGGCTTCTTCTGTGTCCATAATCAAGCTCCAGTTTTGGGACATGTGGAATTACAAAGGTGAAGCAGGCAGGAACCAGGGAGTAAGTGAGGACAGCCTTCTTCTCCACCTATTTATTATCAGCATTGTTACCTCAGGTGGAAAATATGTTTTAGCTCCTTCTAATTCAGAGAAAAGAGTGTCTCTTTTAACACACTGCATCCGGGGAGAGAGGTCCAGAGGGTGGATCTGCTCATTAAGAAACCATTTTCCTAGGCACCAAGGCATGGTTCAACTTCTGAACTTCTGCAGGAACCAGCAGGAGACTGACAGTGCCCTTTATGCCATGAAAACTTCATGCCATGTGTCACTGCTAATGTGACAACATACAAGCTGAAATCATGTGTGTTCTACCAACACCAAGACATCTGATTTGTGGGTCAGAGCAGAGCCCATAAGGAACATTTCTGGCTGTAAACTAACATGGACTATACTCCTCTAATTAAGAAATAAAACACTCCACAAAATGTTTGCTGCATGGGAGCACTTTAAAGCTGCAGCACCCAGGAGCCCTCCCTCACCTGGAGCTGAAGTCAGGGTAAGGTGTTATTTACTTCCCTCAGCACCTCATGTGGTGGAACCAGGCTGAGCTGCTCTGTGATGCCCAACCTCTCCAGGGCAGGAACTACAGACCCAGGGAAGAGTCACACTGGCTTCTGCTTATCACAGACCTGGGTCAGGTCACCAGAAGTCCCTACACCCTCTTCCAGGGTCTTCTTGCACCTTTTCTCTGCTGTTAACCTACTTCACTCTAGAAATGCACACACTGGATAGGAACAGGTTGCTTGATGCCCATAGTTCTAAAGGAATAATATTCTGTCTTATGACACAGAGGTCTTCAGGAATGGTGTCAGGGAAAGCTGCACAGCATTTTAACAAAGATCCCTTAAAGAGCAGCTTTTTGGTAACAAAATTGTTCACGTGACCTGCTCTGTCACTGAACCATTCTCCTCCCCTTTTCTTCCTCTCTAAGTTGTATGTTCAGCTTTATTAATTCCTGATGAGAAACCAGGAAATCCAAGTCTTTCCCCTACTTGCTTCTCCTCCCAGGCTGAAAAATCTAAGTTGTCTGAGCATTTTAACTACTTAAATGTTGCTAAGTCACATCAGAACCTACCACAATACCTTTTTTCAAAGCATTTCAGAAGTACTAGGTTTCTCAAAATATCTGAACAGTATAACAGGGAAACCCAAAAACTGAGTTGAAGACTCTCAAGCCTGGTTCACTGTGGTACCACCAACCAGAGCAATGACTGCATAGCACATTTCAGTTGTTCTATTTCTATTGAAAACAAGAAAGTCAGTGAAACAAAACAAATCCCCCCAAAAAAACCCGAAACCAAACAAACAACACTACACTCTTCCTGCTTTAAGAGCACTGCAGTTTGCAGTCACAAATGCTTGATATTGCTTTTCAGAAGGACTCAAAATTACCAGAGGGCTCCATTTCTTCCGAAACTGGAATACTAAAATCAAACTCGCATCTCAGAAAAATATTCCACTAGAACCTGCTGCTCATAATGAAAACAATGATTTTGTGACATTCTTTTACTCAATTCTTCCAAAGCCACGGTGTCTAATTTTGATTTCAGGTACTCCACGTTTACAGTGAGCTCCGAGGCACAAATGAATGAAGATGCAGGGAAGTCACCGTACCTGTCTCCCAACATTCTCCTGGAAGGCAGCCTAAGGAACAGAGAACAAACACACCAAAACGAGTCAGGTTTGCTTTCTGATAAACACCAGATGATGAATTCAAAACACACAACAATATAAATGACCCATGGCTTTTCTGTTTTAAATAATGTAAACTCTGTCAGTAGAACAAGCCCGCGGGGCTTTTCTTGTTTCTGCATCTCCTCGTTCGGGTGCTCCCAAAGCTGGAGGTTTAAGAATGCAGGTTTATTAAACCAGTCACACCCACACAAGTGCTTTGGAGTAGTGACACAAGGCTTCGCCCTGGGATTGAAAGTCAGTGCCTGTAGACAACAGAAATTGAGACAGCTCACTCTTGTCTGGCTCCAACATCACTGGCTGAGAGTGGGCAAAGTTTGGTTCTTTGTCAATGGAAACTTCAGGCAAAAAACAGTGAGACTGCAACACTTATCTGCATGGTACATCTCTGAAAGCACCCTGAACTTTTAAGACAAAATTCACCTATGTTTCTTGTGTTTTGCACTAAATTAACTCAAATTCTTGCAAAATGCAACAAAAACAACGTAATCTGTACTTATATGGCACACAGAATAAAACCTAATTAATTCCCTACTCCCTACTTGAATTTTCTCCCTCTCTCAAAAAAACACTCATCGTTTTTCATTCCTTAAAAGGCTGTAATTCTAAGTATTAATAAAAACGTCTGTAAATTTTAACTCTTTTCAGAGAGGGGAGATCATAGTTTCTGGACATTTCTCAGAGGAACTGTCACTCTCTGCACACGCAGCTCTCGAGTGATGGCCAGCAATTGTCAATTGATATTTAACAGGCAGGTGGGAAATCCCAATCCTTACTGAAATACCACAAGAATTTGGACAGACAGAGCTTCTGTATTTCCTTCATAAAGACAGCACCCGTGTGTTAATCCACCTGTGGAAACAACAGGTTCAGCCTGCTCCCCAAGGCACCACACTGCGCAGGTGGAGCCAGGGCTGCACCAGCCGGGATGGAGCCGGAGCCTCTCGGAGCCTTCCTGGGGTGATCCTGCTCGTTCCCTGCAGACCTGCCCGGGCAGGTTCAGCTCCTGCTCACGGCACCTCCAGCTCAGGACACGTAGCACAGCTTGGGGAGCCCACTCAACCTCCCCTGCCTCTGCCAGCAGTGCCCCCGGGCGCTCCGGCTTTGGATTGCCTCGGGCATCACATCCAGCGCCTCCGGAGCAGGAGCTGGGAATGCAGAGATGCCCCGGCTCTGCTCCTTGCTGAATGATGGGGCCCAGCCTTTCCCCTCCTCACCTCACTCCCAACACAAGCTCCCAGTCAGGATTTGCCAGGACATCATTTCATGTCACTTTGCATCATTTCTTTCTTCCTACTTCCACATCAGCTTTAGGTCCTGTTTTATCCTGTTGAGACCCTCAATAAATTTTTGAGGATATATGCTACATGTTATGCTATATTTAATGTTACTGAGACCCTCAATGTATTACTGAGGGCATATCCTATATTTTATGCTATATTTAACATTATTGAGACCCTCAATATATTTTTGAGGATATATGCTACATGTTATGCTATATTTAATGTTACTGAGACCCTCAATGTATTACTGAGGGCATATCCTATATTTTATGCTATATTTAACATTATTGAGACCCTCAATATACTTCTGAGGGCATATCCTATATTTTATGCTATACTTTATGCTGTTGAGACCCTTTTACTCAGCACAGGGACGTTTCAGTGCAGATGACACTCTCCACCATATCCAAGCGATGTCACAGTTTAATCACTGCATTACAATTCCCTTTAAAAAGGTGTTGCTCAGACAGGTGCCTAAATGATACAAAATCTGTAAGGCCTTTTTTCCTTTCAAAATCATAGCCAAGCAATGTAAATCTGGTTGCAAACCAGTGGAAGTTTTGCCCTACTTACAAAAATAAATCCACAGCCCTGGGACTGAAATATACTGTGGCAAAATAATTGGGAAAAGATGTATAGGGGCCTATAGAGGATGTTGCAGCAAACCAGCCATTGCACAGAAAGCTCATTTAATGTTCACAGAATTCCCTCCATATTCCTTTAGCACTTTTTTATCATTTCACAGAAGACTTTTCTTTGTAAAACTTAGGAGATTTTCAGTAACTGAAAATGTTACTAATTCAGTCACACTTTCAAACAACTTCAAATTCCTAAAGGATACCAAATAGTTCAAGTGCTTTGTAGGAATAATTTTTCATTTTTTATACAATCCCCTTCTAGAGATGGAAAAACTGGATACAAAGATATTAATTAAAAGATGCCATGAGATCAGAACCAAGGTGACTGACTTAGCCTGGTAACCTGAACACTCTGCTTTCCCACAAAAATTGAAAAATAAATCACAACGTTAAATAGATTTAGTTTGAAAATAGATAATTTAAAAACTATCAGCCAACCAAGAGGGAGAAAAAAACCTCCTCTCTTTGAGATGGCAGAGCTGAATGGAGTCCAATTCAACATCACTTATTCATCTGATTATTCCTTATACTGATTATTCATGAAAGAGTTGCACAAGCCAGCCCAGAATGCTCGTGGAGCTTCAAAAGCAAAGTCTCATCCTATTCTCTTTAACCTCAGGGTTCAAAATGTCTCTGTTCTCTATTTTGCTTTATTGGTGCTCTGCATTAGAATATATTCCATATTGTAATAGACGGAAAATCGAGTAAAACGTTGTTTTATTTAAATAGGTGTTTAACTGCAGGAATGATTGGAAATATTTAGGACTCCCAGGTATTTTTCTTCAAAATCGTAGGAATGCCTGGTAAACACAAAATATACCTTTGCCTTTCTAAAATAAGACAAAAGGTTTTGGTACTTTCATAGCTATCCATCAAACAGCAATTGCAAATTTTGACCAGCTCTGAATCAGAAAGTACTTGGGCTACAGCAGAAGAGGAAAGTGAGGAGAAAATATGCTGGGTTTTATCCTCACTAGAAATACAGATACACAGGCTGCACTAAGTTCACAGATTTAGTGAATGGGGCTGGTTTAGCACCACAGTTCATGGTCAAAATATTGGGTTATGTTTAAGTGTGGAAACATATTGAAGATCACACAGGACAATCAGATCCAGCTACTGAAGGTAAGCAGTACACTTGAGTGGCAATTGTGTTGTGAAGATTTCTATTTATACGTGACCCCTGATTCCAAGGGAAGTTTCTACATAAAAAATAACTCACTTTCCACCACCTGTGCTCCTTAAAGTTCTCAGGAAAGCAAATCCCTCTAAAGAATTGTGACTTACGTTAGCCAAGAACATCAAATTCTACCTAAATTTAGGAGTTGAAGTTTAGGAGAAGTAGCATTGCTGATACTCATTATTTGTACAGATGTGAAGAATATGCTCACTGAGTGCCCAGCAACCTCCAGCCCCTTGGCTTGCTTTGGCTTCAGAGCCTCCAGACCCCTGAGCTGTGCTGGGGTTGCACAAGCACTGACTCACTTCCCCAGCAATTAATCTGCAGCTTCATTCAGCAGCTTCACCTCTCCAGCAGAGGTGTGGCCAGGAAAAATAAGGATGCTATCCAGGTATCCCTGAGAAACCCTTCTTGTGCTATAAATGCATTAGCTTTCAAAATTTCAGGCAAAAAAATCAGACAGACCTGTTAATGGACACACTAAAAAGACTGTCTTTTTTTTTTTCTTAACACATTCACAGGGACATTTATTGTCAGGAACAGACACCTGGTGCTTTGGCAGACACTGCTTGGGCCTGGTTTGAGCTCATGCAGTTATAGGGTGGGGTTTTTTACATTTGCATAAGATAATTTGGTTTTTCTGTTGAGACAACTCATACTTCTTTCGTTTTTTTTTAAAGAAAGCAAGTTCAATATATACAGGCTTAAATTCTCAAAGATGATGTGCCCATTCTTTCTTCTTCTTCTCAAATTGTATGACTATTCTGTAATTCTCCATCGTTCCCTCCTCTTAGGAACATTCTTCCCAATTCTCATCAGCATAAATATTTTCTGCAGAAAGTTTCCACAGAATATAAAATTTGGTGTCAGTGCTATTAACCACCTAACAAATCTGCCTAATGGATTTACCACTCCTTTTTAAAAATTCCCTGTCCTATGGAAAGGCTTTTATACAATAAGTGAAAATATGTTTGAGGAGAGACATTATTCTAGAAGTTACCATGATCAGAGAGTTACAGCTGATGCACAGTCAGAAAAGTGTTGCCTCATAAAACTCACCAGCTTGGTGACCTGCAAACAAGCCAGTGTCTGTGCTTTATGTAGGACCCTTTTGTCTGTGATATTGTGACTCCAAAATGCTAAACAGCCCTTTCTTAGATACTTTATCTTAACCACCATGACAAGAAGACAGTAGATTGTTAACTGTGGCCATAAATCAAGATGTGCATCTGTGGATTACTCAAATTAAAATCTAAATTCACACAATACTTCTAAGGATTTCAGAAAGCACTCTTTTTTGCTCACAGCTTCTCTGCTGTAGTTCTACTACGAATTTTTAACTTAAATGAAAACAAACAAAAACTAACAGAGTCAGGTAAGTTGAAATGTGGTAACTTACAGAAGCAGCTCTTCTGCAATTAACGTCACGATCAAATACTGCAGCAATAACCAATGCACTGGGGAAATAAAACACTGAGTGTCAGTACCGAATATATGAGGAGAAATTGCAATGCCATTATTTCAACATTCAGCCTTCCAAGCAGAACAGGCAGCATGTCCTCTGAGGAGATTATTATTTAGAAATACCAGGTTAAACTAAAATCTGAGCTGAAATAACCTCGCTCTTCCTTGTTTCTCTTGTCTGCTGGGGACTTTCCACAGCACAAATGGACAGTGGCCATCCCACTGGATCAAGGAATATGTGAATATCTTTAACTGCACAGAGAGGTTTTCTGGTTTAAATATGGCAGGAGTTGAAAACCTGGGCATAAAGACCACCTCTAATGCGAGACTCAGACAGTGCAATTTCAAATTAAAACCTGGAAAAACAGTTTCTCAATAGCCAAATATACAGCAAGTCTTGGGTAAGGCTGAAACACAAGGCAAAGTTAAGCAATGGAAACCTGCAGCTTTCTCCACAAGAACAGTCACATCCTGTAAGGAACAAAAATCAGACAACAATATGCAAATCTGCCTCAAAAGTGACCTCAAGACAAACTGCAAAGCTGGTTTTTTTTAGAGGGTGACCTGCAGATACAGAAGGATGATTGTGCAGAACGATTTCTTCATGCATGAAGTCTGGTGACCCCGCACAGGGTAATTCTCCTGCCTCAAAAGAACTGCTGTTCAAAGATGTGCTACACAAGAGAGGGAGAATATATCCCAGGACAGGCAGTCTACAGCTTTAGAAATCCACCTCCAGCATTCAATTAACTTCAGCAACAAATAAACATCACTTCAGGAGAATCATTTAAGCAGAAAATTATTCCTTTCAAACCCTGAAACTCTTCATTACATTATTTATTGACTCCAGGCAAAACCGGAAATAAATACTGGCTGAAAAGTAAATTCAAGATAGCTTTGCTTCAGCATAAGGATATTAATTACACTGATAATATCAGGCTTGCCTGGGTAGTGGCTATCAGTTCCCTACAGTGATGAATACTGTGTTGTTCAAATTCCCTGAAATGCACAGTCAGCTTGGCCTCTGTAATTTCAGTTTATCTCCATTAAGGAAAACAAGAGACAGAAAGGCAGAATGAAATGAAAACAAACCCCAATAAATTGTTCTAAAGACAGTTAATGCCTTCTTATTGCTACTTGCATGAGCAATTCCCCTCTCTGCACAAAGACAAGAGGAAAGAGGAGGTCATCCAAACAACAGCTACTGGAAGAGCAAACGTTCAGGAAATATTCCATCAGGAAGCAGCACACATGGCTCAGTGCTGAAAAACTGCTGGGTCAGATACATCATCTTCATACCATGCTTGCTAATTCTCTGGCACCCAGAGAGAATTAAAAATTATTTTAAAAGGACATTTAAGAAGTATATGGTTATATGACACGACTAGCTCCCATAAACCTTTTAATCTGAGAACACTCAAAACTATGGAACTGGATGAAAATGATCCTGGAAAGCAAAAAGAAGCAAATTTCTGCCTGACATTTCCTATTATATGGACCATTTTGTCAGTTATGCAGTATTTCAATGTTGATCTTCTCTGAAGAGGAAAAAAACCCTCATTGCACCAGGAAGCTCAGGATCCCAAGTGCTGCCCTCACCGTATCAAACAAGAGCTCAGCTTATAATCAAATTGCACTTCTCCATTTTTTCTTATTCTTCTGCTACCTTAGGACAAACCTGTGTCAGTCAGACCAGCAAGGCAACACAATGTCTGTGTGATGCCACCAGAGTTACTCAGAGCTGCAACTGCACACCGCGCTTAAGTAAAAGAAAACCAGAAAACCCCAGGGATTTTGTCACTGTCCTCAAAGCCCCATTCAGACAGTAGTCACTGCTTTATGTTAACCCTTTTAACGAAGTATTTTAACTTATCAAAGCCCACAAGTCATTCTTTCAGGCCGATTCCCATTGGGAGGCTCAGGGAGGGCAGCGTGCCGAGGATGAAACACGTCTAAGGTGTCTTCACCCGTCTGCCTCATCGTGGGAGTTTATGTGATACTGCACCAGGATTTCCTAACATAGAGAAACTGTTTATGTCAACCCAAGTGGGGGTATTTTTTTAAGCTACTCAAAGGATCATGTCTTGACTTGCCCCAAGTGCACCACACCTGCCTGCTGCCAGGCGGAGCAGAGCACGGCTCTGCATCCTCCAGTCTCCATGAACACCTTCCCCAGTTCCTTGAGGTACGTGGGCCTGTATGAACAGCAGCATTCAAGTGCACAATGAACATAAATAGGCTTTAAAAAGTAAGTTGCAACTCTGTCAGTCAACTAATAACCGTCCCTTTCTTCCTCATCCCTTCCTCGCTCTCCCAAGGACTCACCTAACTGGCTTCAGGGAAAGTCAGAAGGACTCCAGGTATGTCAGTGGGCACTTCCCCAGCCCACCTGGATCTCATTCCTTTCCCTGACAAGGTGGGAAGAACCAGACAGCAGAAGCTGCCCAGGTGAGAGACATCAGAACACAGAAACACCAGGTGACCCTCTCCAAATGTACCAGACAATAAACCTGAACTCCCTTTATCACCTACAGCAGGCACTTCCAGTCTCCACTAGCCACAGACAGCAAGAAGCTGATCCTTTTGCTAACCCCTGGAAATCTGCTACCACCCAATTCCACTGTGCCACCCTGAAGCTGCGGGAAGAGAAAAATAAACTCTCAAACCTCTTGCCAGTTTGGCACAGAACCAGAATTTCCTTCCTCAGCCCTAAAAGGGAAAAGTGTAAGTGGCAACAGGGCAGCAAACTCTCCTCCCTGTTGTACATTGGGGAAAGGAAGGCACAGCAACCATCACAAGCAAAATGGGTTTGAACAATCCAAGCAAATTAAGGAAAGGAGGTGAGATCAGAGTCAGACTCGGGTCTGTTGAGCAGTGCTGCTGCAAACAGCCCTTTCTGCTCCCCTCCAGTCATGCCACTGCTAAGCAGTGAGCTGGGTGATGAAAACACATGTAGGCTCAATTAATTTTTCTTTTGCCAGCTCTGTTTTTGAGAGCAGAGCAGTTTCCCCGTTCACTTCATCCCAGCAGAGCTGTTACACCACTGCAAGAGAAAGAGCCTGTTCCAGCTGCACTGCCGGGGAACCAGGTTTAATTCCTGTCTCAGATTTAATTCCTCCTGTTCAGCTAGGCAAGGAGAAGGTCTGAGGAGAAGGAGAAATGCAGTGGCCATTCCCTCTTCCACACTGCCTGCTTTGGCAGTGTCTCTAACCCAGCTCAGCCCAAGCTCTCACACTACCCGCTGGCCACCCACCCTCCTACGCTGCTCAGTGGGTCATTCCAACAACAAATTCTGGGAATAAAATGGTAAAAGTATAATGAATACACATGTAGAAAAGAAAAATAAGAAAAATGCTTAGAACAGGAGTTACAAATCCTGCTATTAAAATAAAACACATTTTAGAAAGGCCTGTGATGGCCCTGCAGGAGCTCACTTTACCCAAGTGCCTTCAGCACACAGCTCTCCCTCCGAAGGAGCACAACAGCAGAAAGCCATTCTCCATATTTCATCATGCTACAAGACATAGCTCAGAGCAATGCTTCAGATTTCCCCAGTTCTGCAGGACAATCCTGCCCTGGAGCAAGCTCCATCATCCATCCAGAGCCACACCTGCCCATTCCCCCCTCCTTCCAACCCAACGCGGCACCGCAGGGAAGCCACCACCACCCTCCTGCACCACTCCCACTGTGTGTGCCAGGGCTCCAGCCACCCCATCCCCACCAGGAACCAGCAGGGATTGATTACCTACACCACTGACAGGCAAAGGAACCTCCACTCTGCACAGCCCCAACTGATGAAGACAGCCAGCAACCATTTAATCACTGTTAATTGTCTAACAGAGCAGAAGTATGTTTTCCTTTTTATTTTTTTGTTTGGGTTTTAAACAAAACAGTTCAGCTCCTCGGTGTGCACCTGCCACTTCACAGACAGCAACTTCCACACCCAAGGGGGCAGGAATCAAATTACCCTTATTTCCAAGTCATTAAGTTCTGCTTCACTCTCCTCATAGGTTAAGCTTAAGAGGAGAGGTGCATGTAGAGACTGGGAGAGAAACAAAGCTCGGTCAAGTGGTGCTTTTATAAAAAGATATGCTTGAACAGCAACTTCAGTGTGTGCATCTCAAAAAGGAGGAACGTTGTCCTGCAAAAGCAAAGTTTTGTCCACGCTGCCAAGAATTTTCTTTTTGTGGTCCCGTAGTTTGAACAGATGAGGTAAGGTTTTAGAAACCAGTTAAACTAGACTTTAACAAACTATTAAACAGATGGGAGCAAGTGGATCTTGTTGAAATACGGATGGGGAAAAAACACTGACATGTAAAAACATCAGCAAGTACCATTAGAAATACTCTTGGACACGTGTTTCTATTAAGTGGTCTCTTTTTTCTTTCTTAAAAGAGTGGGAAGGTCAGGAAGGAGAAGGGCTGATCTGTGATCTACAGCAATTCAAGTTTGTAACTTAATTTCACCCCTTAACATTCATAAGAAATCAGTGAAGAAAGAGCTGTCACTGAACATGGAGACAGATTATTTCTTTTAAAGCACTGTTAGAAATTTTACTAAAAAAATACAACTTTATGCAGTTTAAAGTGATTTTTCACTAGTCCGAAGTGAAGTATTAATGTCCTTTGACTACTGAAAACACAGAAAACAATGTTTTCCCATTACATGATGATACAAGGAAAAGAATAAAGAATACCACCACCACCACCACCCCCCCAAAATCCCCTCTGCTTCAATCTGTAACTGCTGTCAGGGGGATGCAGGGCAGGACTCAGTTTATGTAGCACTTCTGTATTTTGGTACCTAGGTGGGTCCCACCTCCAGCAGCTGAACACTGAATAGCAGGATAAGCCTTTTGCAATTCCCAGCACCGAGCAAAGCCAGCACTTCAGGACTGCAACCACTCACTGCACTTTTGGAAGGTGTTTACAACTTTCCTCTAAGAATCTCCCAGTGCATATTCTTACCCAGGCAGATGTTTTTCGCTGTGTAATTCAGCTCACAGTGGGTATTATACACTTTGTTTCAAGATGCTGAGTTCTGCATTTTTTAAGGGTAGCAACAATTTGCTTGTGGCTAGAAGTATGACTCTTCTTTAAGTAAAACAGTGACACACCTAAGGCTAGATTTAAAAAAAAGGCCGGGTGTAATTATCGGCTTGCTGACACAATAGGTGAAACTGTGTGTCATACTTTATTTGAATATTCTTTTTTTTCTCCACCATTTCTCTCTGGAGTGGCAATTCTACCTTCAGGAGTTGATTACATTCAGGAGAGGTATGGCCACCAGAACCACACAGGTTTTTAAGCAAAGCCTTATATAGCGTTAATAATTCTCTGCTCTCAAAACAATAGCTTTGTTGGAAAATTAAGATATGACAAACCACACCACCTTACAGCTGTTCATGAGCAATTTGCAGCTTTCCCTTGGCTGTCCACCCTGTTTTTCACTCCATTCCACCAACTTATTCCCAACAACTGAAGTTGTCACAGCTGGAACAGCCAGAGCGTTCACTGGCATTACAACCACAGGCAGAGGGCTATCAATTATTTGCACTTCATCCTTTCCTAACAAGAAAAGAAGAATTCATTTCCACAATAGGCCAGGGGAAAGGAACTTCTTCAGAAACACAACCTCCCTTCACACTTGTCCACGAGTTCCCACCGACAGCTTTGTGACAGTAAAACAAAACACCACAAGACCCCCGAAAAATCCCCAGGGTGAGCTTGCAACACTGCTTTGCAGCACAGCAGGGTGCAAGGAGTAAATGAAATATATTGCTCAAAGCACCATGAAAGGAAAATTCTGATAAACAGAACAGACCAGAATTGTGAGGAAGGGAAGGCTAGAACAGCCACAATTGGGCTTTTTTAAGTTTCACAAGGAATAAGCCTGACAGATCCTGAAAGAAAACTTCATGTTGTTCAGCTCAGAGGATGGAAGCAAAGATTTTATTTTCATCAGGCTGCTGACTAAATCTACAAAAATCACCAGATTTGGAAATAAACTTTAGTATTGGTATGGCTGTACTTGTCCTGAAGATTTGCTGGCAGTGAGGATATAAATGTAACTCTGCAGGGAGAATTTCTCTCTAACATCTAATCTAAACCTCTCCTCTTCTAGTTTAAAACCATTCCCCCTTGTTCCTATGCAAACACAGAGTAGACTTTGGTGTTTATCATTTTTGTACAAACACATCTTTAGGGAACCCCCAGTTAAGAATTTCATACCATAAATAACTTACCATGAACTCAGCTAGAAGGGAATCAAATATGACCCTTCAGAATAGAATATCTCTTTAATTTACTGTGGCAAATATCACTGTTTCTAGCATGCCTAAGCAAAGCTGGGCTATTCTAGAGCTCCACATTCTCTTTCCAAAAGTTATCCCAAAAGAGTGGATGGCATCACATTCTAGCACAGCTTAGTGTTACCAGACTCCTCTCCTTTAGCATCTCTGCCATTCTAGGTGGAACATCACCACAACAACATGAAACTGCCTCATCAGAGCCACAAACCTAAAATGTCTCAGCATTTCTCATCTGCTCCCTTTGGAAAAAAGAAGAAAAACAGCATTTGGCCTTCAGAAGTTCCACAGCAGGTTCTTAGACAGAAAGATTTTATCAAGGGCTCAAAAAACCCCAGGAGCAAGTACCACACGGGTCAGAGACCTGGTGGGTGACCCTGCATTGAAGGGCCAGCAACTGGAGAGGGAGGCTACAAGGATGAAGAACAGCAGAGAGCAGCCAGGACACAGCGCACTGGGATCAAGGAACAAAAATGGATTGATTTACAGACTGTCTCAAAAGAATTTTAAAAATAGGTTTTAAAGAAGAAAGAAACAGTCATACAGTTTCTGGAAACCTGCTGAGCTCAGTAGGTTACTCTGTGTTTCCAACCAGACTTTTTGGATGAGACTGAAACAGTTCTGTCAGCAATCTGGAAGCAACCCCTAAAAATTAAACCAGATACCCAGGAGCATGGATCACTGGATAGTCCAAACTTCTTCTTTTTTTTCTTTTTTTTCTTTTTAAAAGGATAATACTAAATGACCACTGATCAAAATTCCTTTGATGGAGACAAAAGATGCCTGAGTTGCTGCTGTCAATGATTGTACTAAAAGTGTGCCAAGAAAAACTGTTAGAAGCCACCTCTGTGTGTTTGCAGTGCAAGTCACCCATTAAAGAACACCTCAAATGTCAGCCAGTGTGTGGCCAACAAAAAGACCAAACACCAAAGAGAGAATCTCACAGGCAAAGAGGAGGGAAAGCACGAGACAAAAGAAAAAAAGTAAAACCAATTTGTATCTGCAAAAATACCAACAGTATTAAGTGAAAAGCTGCACCAAGTTCCAGCCCACCACTGCAGTATTGCAGATTTGGAAATATTTTGCAGATTTTACTTCTGAAAGTCTTTTGAAACAGAAATCACAGATTGAAAAAGAGTTACACACACGTGTTTCCATTCACTGCTAAGTGGGGTACTGGACTGGGCTACTCTATAAAACTACAGGGTATCAAAAGAGGAAACAAATTCTCTCATGTATTTGTTAGCTTTAACTAAAACATGTTCTTATTTCTAATAAACCCCCCATCATTCAAAAGTGCTGTGTTACTGAGAATTCAGAATCACTGTGCAAAGTTCTCAGCCCTTTCGGAAACTGGAAGTGGTTTTATTATTCACTCAAAATAATCTTTGAATGGGAACACTTCAAAATGAAAATTAAAAATTACATGGAAGAAGAGCTGGAGTGCAGTTTATTCTTTTAGACTTAACCTGCTCGACTTGCAGGCTGTAAGCTGCCAGTAAAGATCTACTTTATTCTTTGCACAACACCCATCTGACAAAGTCCAAGAAACCCTGGATCGTTAGGAAAGGTAAGAAGGAACTTCTTCCATAAGTTTTCTCCTAACAGTTCCATGCCTTTACGACTGCATCAAGCAGCTGCAAAGTTTTAGAGTGGTTTATTTCTACCTCTGCTTAACTAAGGCTCCAAATCTTCTTAAACTGCCAGAACTCTGCTGAGCTCAGCACAGAGAGGGTGACCAAGCAGGACAGGACATGCTGCCCTTGCCAAAGCCTCCACTGCTTTCTCTCAACCTCCTCACACTGAGTTTCTTTGGACTTTTCTTTGGTTTTTCACATGGAGTCATCACACTTGATAAGGAAACACTTCGATCTGTTTCTATCACCGTCATCCCACTCAGTTCTTCACTTCTAAGCTGCTCCCTGTGTCTGTTTGCAGACAGGCTGATTTTGAACAGCTCCAACCTCACCTGGAGATGTGGTTGATGAAGGGAATCAGCTCGGCGGGTTCGTAGGCGCGGGCGAAGGCCCAGCACACGTAGCAGGCGGCGTCCCTGACGTTGGAGCCCACGCTGCAGGCCCCTCTTCTCATCGTACGTCAGAGCCTTCAGCATGACGGGAACAACTGGCAGAGAGAGAAAATGGGCAAGAGCAATATCAGAGCCAGCAGTGAACGAAAAAAAATGAGGTGTTAAGAGCAGCCAGTGACCATCGGAGAAAAGACACGGTGGAGTTGTTGTGTCCTGGAAGAAAAAAGCAGGTGGCTCTTAATACAGACCCAGTTTAAATTGATTAAAAAGAAGAGTTGTGGTTTTTTTTTAATACACTCTCTTGCTTCTTTATCAGTAGCAGTTTTTTTTATTTCCTTCACATATAACTTAATGAGGATTAAAGTAAGTGGGTACACGAGAAGTAGAGCTGATATAATTTATTACTCAGTGAGACACATTCAAAGTGATTTTAAAATGCAAAATTTTAACGTGTCCACTTTTAAAGGAACTGGACTTCAAATATTACAGCAACCTCCATCACTACAGAAATAATATTTCTGAAGAAATAGAGTGTTGAAAATTAAAGAATCAGTATCATAAAAGAATCAGTATCCATCTATTTGCAGACAACATTAATTGCAGTAGAAGTCCTAATATGTTAAATTCTCATTAAGACAGCTTGTCAATCATTAATATATCAGTCCTGAAAGGGACTTAAGTACAGTTTTTGCAGTATCTTAGTGACACATTTGACATCATTCTTGCATTAAGGAAGCAGTGGTGTTTTATTCCCCACAGAGCTGCTATTTGGAGCTACTTCAGTGGAGTATTTTAGGCTTGAACCTGTCCGTGCTGCTGAACTGCACCCATCAGAAAAATAAAATATGGATAAAGCTGCAAAATAACCTGGAAAAGCACACAGGTGGGATCTGCTCTCATTGCTGCCCAGACATCTGAAACACCAGTGAACTACACAGCTCTTCACCAGCACAGAAGGATTTAATGCAAAACCAGAAGCTTTTGATGAGGGAACAGCAGATCCCACCACCCCACCACACAACCAAAAAAAGTCTTCTCCCATCAGTCAGGTTAAATCAATACCCTCAACAAACCAACTTTTGTTAGACAGCGAGGAACTAAGAAAGAGGTATTCACATCCTGAACAGCCACACGATACACACAGATAAAGAGCTTCTAAAAACTGAAAGAACAATTCTTTTACACATATTGTAGTATCTACTAATACATTGCCACAGTTCAAGAAATACTGCATGAATGCAGGGCTCCTTCATTCGATATCTGCACATCCAGATACCAATTCTGAATACACCTCTCTCTAGATGACACAATTTTAAATAAATTAACAATGTCTGCAGAAACAACAGCCTCTAGAAAAAAAAGAAACAACTCCTCTGTTTTCCTTCTTGTATCAAATTTATCAAATGCATCTTTTCTTCCATAGAAAATATTGTCACAAGGTGATCCCATGAATAAGAAATGGGATCACTGAGCTGTATTTCATTAGCAATCTGTGTCTGGATATCCCTGAGTGGATGCAATCATAAAATAATTAAAACTTCAATGTGCAGCTCACCACTGTATGCTGCTGCTTTTAACAGAAAGATACACACCACAAGTGGGAAAGGGCTGTTTAAATTCATTTTAAGCTGCTGAAGGAAATAAAGCAGTAATGAGAGTGTTGGACAAGACATGGCTGTTAGAAGCACAAGCACTACACAGGAAAAAGAGCAATTTCTATTCAGGATCAATGAAACAGCAAAGACAGATGGATTTTTGGACACTTCCCAGTTCCGAAAGAAACTGCAGTGGAAATCTTCAAAAATGCTGCCTAGCTTGTTTGGAAAACTGCTGCATCAACTGATGAGAAAAATGGAATTTGCTGGTTCTACAGGACACTCCAAAGAGACGCCAAAGGCGATTTTGCAAAGCTGCTGCACATTTCCCTCGGTGTAGAGCGACCACTCCAGCTCCTTCCAACAGCTGGGAGCACATTCCCAGCGCTGTGCAGGGGAGGAAGGAGCAAGGAGGACCCACCAGCAGCTCCTCACGTTTGTAATGTTCTGTATGAAAGAAAAAAAAGTAGTATGATTTTTCAATTCAGGGCATTAACGTCCCAAATTCCAGGGACAGCAGCAAATGGCACCTGATTTATCAAGGACGGGGATGCTCCAGGGTCTGTTACTTTGGAGCAGCTCGAGCTCTCACACCTCTCTGGTGTCCTGCTCCTACATCTGGGACTCACAGCATGGCTCTGGAACAGTCACTGCAAAGTCTGGAGAGCAAAGAGGGACAGTGAGAAGGAAAGAAGCAACACTGGGCACTGGGAAGGTGGGAGAAATAAGGGAAACAAGGTGAAGTGTGAAGCAGTAAGGGCTGAGTGAATATAAATAGAACAACCAGGGAAATACTGATCTAGGGGTCACCTGGTAAAGTGTTGTGCTGTCAACTGGTTGAATGTTTACTGGTGAACTGTGAACTGTAAGAAATGTTATGTAAAATCTGCTCCTGACAAATGTTCGTGGGTTTGGAAAAGCGGGTTCAGCACTGCACTTCCTGTTGGTATTAAAGAGTCATAAAATCCAAAATTCCAGGTTTCACTTCATTCCTTACCCTAGAGTTCCTCAAACACCATGTCAAATTCAGACCTAAAATCAATTTACCCCCAAAAAATCAAAATTAAAGAAAAAAATCCCAAAACTCTAGAAAAAACCAAATCTTCCAGAAGAAACTTATTTCAGTTTGGTAGGGCAGGGACATAATTCTTTGGTTTTGAAATCATGAGCATGCCTTTTTTATTGAAAAGTAGGAGGCTGGGAGATACAACAAGGAAAAAACACGGACTGTTACTTAACTTTGTAAGATTAACTTCACAAGTTTACAAGTTACTGGTTCTTTACAAGTTACCAGTTCTTTCACGGACCCACAGTTCTTTAAAAAGTTTGCCATCAAAACCAGAGGATAAATAGTGTCCACTCTTCAGCTAATTAGTAAAAGAAAATCCACCTGTTTAGGTCTGTGAATGCTCAGGAAAACACAGTCACCTTTACCTGTAGCCTGGAGGTATCAATAAGCACCTGCTTCACCCCACCCTGCCTTGCCCAACAGCGTCACTGCAGTTGCAGCACAGCTTTGCTCAAGCCTTGGGAAAATAAAGAAACAACTCCTGGCTTCAAAGAGTTGCAAACAACAGGGTTTTCTTTTTTCTTTCCCTCCCCCCCCCCCCATACTTTGATATTTTGATTTTTAAGATTTTACACAGTGGGATGCTCAGCACCTTTCAGTGAGAGACCTGGTGAAGGAATTGGGGAAGATGCTGGATACTGAAAGGTCACATGAATGAAAAAAGTCTCATCCTAGTCCTTTAAAAGCATACTTTACACCAACTTCCACTTTAACCCAGCCATCTGGAGACCTATGTCACTTTAACTCCACTTTAACTTGTAATTCTTTTTTTTTTTTTTTTTTAATTTATTGTGTTGTTTCTCATTTAAAAGACACAAATACAGCAGTCAAACAAACAAACAACAAAAACCTGTTCCTCAGCCCTAGGCCTCGTCTCCACAGGAAAATTGCAAAACGTAGAGTTAACCCTATTTAATTTAAAACACATTTTCACTGGATCTGGGGTTAAATGAGAAGTGTCAAAATTTAGTTTAAAACTAAAACATACAGCTTAAAACAGAGCAAACCAATGTCATCTCATAGACAATTATTATGTTTTTATAGGGACTGTTTATGCAGAAAAGCTGTCTCAATTTGTAAAAAAATATATTGCAAAAGCTTCTATTTTAGAATTACATAAGAAAAAAGTAATAGAGAAAGTGGATGTCTGCTGTTTCTGAAGGATGTATTGTGCACAACGGCCCTACAATTAATGAATTATGAAGCTTAAACACAGTTATATGTTCAACACAAAGAACAGTAATTTTGTTCTTCGAATTTTTCTTCAATTAAACTCCTTGCAGAAGTGCCCTTTGTGAGGCTCAGGCTTAAATAAAATAAAATAAAAAAGTGCAGCCAGCCACATGCAGAGTCTATCAGCTTCTTGTGTGTGGAACAGCACACCCATCGCTGCTGCTCAGGTGCTAAAAACAGAACCCTGGCTCCTCCCTGTAAAGAATGTCAGGTTTGGGACCTCTCACTCCCACATGGCACCCTGACCCGTGCTGGAGAGAGAGGCAGGTCCTAATTGGAACTTTGTTAGGGCTCTTGTACTAATATTTACTGTACCAACACAGGCCAGGTTAGGCCCATTATCAGAAATCAGTATTTGTTTAAGGTTCTGCCAAACATCCCTCATTTGTTCTTGTGTTCAATACAAGGTGTCGACTCCAGGATTTGCTCCTAAAGGGCTGCTTCATCCAGAGGATAAATCTTCCTGCCAGTGAGGAGCAGACAGTGAGTGTGTTGCTTTGGCTGTTGAAAAGTTCTCGGTGTTCCTGTGAGATGCTCCGACATCACGTCCCGAAGGGCAAGTGCCTGAAAGCCACCCACGGATGACCTCTCCTCTTCTGTTCCTGCCCCCAGGGCTGACCTCGTTAGGAGTTTGCCAGGGAAGAAGGAGGGAAGATAGCAGAGCTCCTGCAGGCTCAGACTGAAGAGCTCAAGTGTCTAAACCTCCTCCCCATCCCCGACGCTGTGAGATCCACACACAAACCCAACCCGCATTCTCTGCCCCGTGACTACCAAGGCCTGTGTCTGGCTGGCTGCAATCTCAGTTCAGTCTCTCGCTACGTAATGAATTAAGAGAGCCTTTAATTATATGCTCACGTGGTATTTTTTCCATGGAGCTATCTCAGCCAGCCCACAGGACAGACCTGCTCCGGCGATGAATCACGGTGGGGCAGCACCAGGAGGTTGTTGTCTGCCCTGCTGCTGAGGGAGGAAAAGGTGGAATGCCAAGGCTGGCTGGCAGGCAGGCAGAAGGGGTTGTTGGTTAGGCTGGAGGCTGCCCCAAAGACTTGCTGTTTGGTACCAGTCGTGTTTCTCAGACCCAGAATTTAAAGGACTGGAGGGCGGCTCTGGTTCCGCACCTGCTGCAAAGAGCTCCGGGCAGGGCTGCACAGGTGCCACCACACTGACAGCACTGGGAGCTTTGGAGTGTGGAGAGAGGCCAAGCAGGAAGCAGATGGATCTGGATTTTGGCCAGTCCATCCCATGTAACACAGCCATAAAACCTAAAAGCACCCCTACCTGGCTGTGCCCAGGCCGGCAGCTGAGTCAGGACGGTCGTGAAACACAGAGTGATAAGATGTTTTGGGGACTCATCTACCCCCAAGGCCAGACAAGAGGCCAGCACAGAACTGACAGAGCTCTGCCTCTGACTGAACCAGCAGCAAGCTGCAGTTTAAGGACATGAAGGAACAGGCTCGTGGAGAAATCCTACGGAGCAAATGAATTACTTACTCTGAAGGAGTGTAAAAATTCTGTAAACTCATAACACTGTGTGTCAGAAAAGAAAGATCACCCAAGAAAGCCCAGCCTTAAGGCTAAGATTGTGCAATACTGAGATAAACCCCACGGTGAAAAAGCCAGAAGCAATTCATTGTCATTTATTCCCTGCTCAGTGTTTACCCCATCTCCCAGTGGCGCTGGGGGAGGGACCTTCCCTGCTGCCGCATTTCTTCTTCTTGCTCGTACCTGCTGGCTAGTGAAAAAAAAAATAAATAAATCTGCTCTATTTATAATGCTTCCTTGCTAATTTGAAAACTATTACGGTGACACAGGCATTATAACTTTTTAAAAGACTCTTTTCAAGACCGTGCATCATTTTTAAAGTTCACCTGCGTGTTAGAGAGGAGGAATTCTACCGTAACCAGCCTTTCAGGTTTGGGTGTTCTCGATTTTCTGAGAGTCCACCTAAGACAGGTAGATCTTTTTTTTTTTTCACTTCTTCCTGTATCTATGATGAAAAGCACCTGGAACTGTGCCAAAAGCCTCCCAATTAACCACTGCTGCAGAAGGCACTGACACGCTGCACAAGCCTGACTTCCTGACATAGCATCCCTTTCTCCTCCAAACCCTGCCAGCTGCAAATCCATGACAAACAACTTACCCTGGAATACAGAAACACAGGAGGTAATCCTTAAAATCAGAGTATGTAAACAAGTTTAAGAAGCCACATAGCAGATTTCTGTAGGACTGTTTAAATCTGTTTTAAAGTTAAACCTCCTCCCAAAATGCATCTGAAAGCGGTATTGATTTTACTTCTGTTATTTTCTTTTTTTTGCTTTTAATAAATGGCACAGTAAGCTTGGACAAGCAAAAATGCCCCTTTTTTCACTGTGTGTAGAGTTTTTTAGGCTTTGATTGGGTTTTCTTTTTTAAGGATATCTTGTTATATATGACTATAAGGAGGCACCATCCTCTGCACTCTCAGATAAAATATAGAAGAAAGAATCCAATCTCTTATCAGTGGTAGCACATGATCTGTACTACAAGCAGAGACAATTGGGTACTGCCCCAGAGCACATATCCACTCTAATCAAATTAAGAAGAAAAAATTAACAACAGAAAATTAACAATATTTGCACCAGAAGGTGAGGGAATTTTAAAATTGCAAACATAACTGCTGTGTACACAGATATTTCTTCAAAGATGTTGCATCTGCTATTGAGATTGGCTGAGTCCATTTGAAACCTTCTGACAGTATCAGAGGCTTCCTCTCATACAAACTTTTCCCCAAAATATACTTGATAATGGGAAATTTTTAAAACAGAGAGTGAACATCAACTGGCAGCACCAGTGTCTCTATTTAAACCATGTGCTTACCATTCAGCAGAAACAATAACACAAGTATTTACCTAATCCAGGGTCTTTTGGGATGCTGGTAGAGTTGTGCCTGACTTCTCAAAAATGGTAAAAGGATCCTGATTTTGTCATGGAAACCCAAGACAACATAACCTGCCAAGTCCCCTCTCAAATCTAGCCCAGACCCTTCACTAACAGAACTCCACTGCAGATTTTAACACTCCCTATTTGCTTCTTACACGTTTTTGTTGCTCCTTTTATTCTGAAGGTAGTTTGTGGACAGAAGAAAAAGAGGTTGGTTTTGCACAGATAGATTTTTCACTCACCATATCTACACTTTCCATTTATTCTGAGATTAAAAATAAATAAAAAAAAAATTCCAGATTCAGATCAGCTGCACTGCCCCACCAGTATCAGATTCCTGAATTACCCATTATCTGGGGATCCCATCAGCCTTATTTCCTTCTGTTCAAAAGCTGCTTTCATTGTTGCCACAGTTTAAAAAGGACTGTTGGACTGTTCCAGTCTATCCCCTGTGAATGGGTAAGGGTATTTAAGAAAGCAGAAAGATCAAAAGTAACATCTTCCTGGCTGGAATCCTCCCAAAATAAGCACTAATTCACTGCAAGTGCAACCACAAGGTTCTCCCGGTCTTTTTTTCCCTGGCTCTCTTTTCTTACTCTTTAGTGATGGACATGTTTTCAACCTTAACTTTACACATATGTGATTTTATGGCAAAACCAGGATCACACAATGCACAGTGAGCATAGAAACCAGAATTGATCCTGATGAAACACTAAGAGTTCTACCAAGGATTGAATTTGAGAGGGTCCAGCAGAGAAAGCCAAGCCCCTGTGGCCATGGAGCAGACACAGCTGTGACTCTTTGGGCTCAGCAAGTCCTTCAGTGACACCAGAACATTCTTCATCTCACCACCAACACGTTCAGAAGGCCCAGGAAGGTTCATGTTCCTCTACATGACACACCTTATGAGCCAGAAAGTTTATACTGTGCTGTCATCAAGAGAAATTTTAATAACGTCCTTTCACAAGCAAACCAGAAATTCAAGTAAACTAGGATTCTCTTGTTTGTTTAGTATTTATCCCCACCCAATTAAATAAAAAACCCCTATAAATAATAGTCTGAAGCCTACAAAACCACAAGTACAGCACAAAACAAAAGCTGTGAAATCATACTGAAACCACACCGAAATGTAAGTTTTTGGTTCTGACATATACTGTACAGAAAGAAATGTTTCATTCTGGAGCAATTCCAAAAGTAGAAACTCACAGAAAAATATCTAAAATCTTCTTATCTGATTATTTGACTTCTGGTTATTTTGCTAAAAAAGCCCCATTTCTCCTACATGCAAATTTAGCTGCACAAGCCCTTCTAGAAACAACTGCAATTTTACAGCTAAATGTTGACATGTAACTTTGAATTCAAAACCATAAAAGACAACTTAAAACCTGCAACATCAGAATGCTTTTAATGGAATAAAATAAAAACCTGTATTTTATTTGCTGGTTTATATTCCCCACTATAAAAATCTATTTTAAAATAGACAACATATAGTAATCATATAAATATTTATAAAATTTGACATGTTTCAGGGAATAACTGAAAGAGAAAAATATATTGAGTCCAGGAATATTTGTTCTATGCCTCCCTGCTCTCTGGTGAGAGCAGCACAGCAGCACCAGGTATATCCCTCAAAGAAAAATGTGTTTATGTATCTTGGAACTGCCCATGGCACAAACTGGGTCCTACTGCTGGATTTTACCAGAAAAATTCCAGCATGGTTAGAAAAATGGCTCAGAATCTCTGGTGTTAAGTCTTGAAACTAAATCAAAAAAGGAAAAAACAAACATTCTACATGAAAACACTTTTAAAATAATATTTTAAAATACATTTGGAAAGGGAATCTGTAAGCAGCAGGTCAGGCAGAAGCTGAAGGTGCATTTTACCTCCCTGTGAGAATGACTGGCAGGGAAAAGAGTGATCATTAAAAACCCTCCCTTATAAACAGTTTTGCCTACAGTCCCAATTCCTGCTGTTTCCCACTTCCCCCAAGATGTTTCACTGCCCCAGGGCGAGGATGGGAACCCGAAGGGAGATCATCCTACTTCCAGGCTAAACACTAACAGCACAGGCCACAATAAATATCTAAAAATGGGATCTGCAGTTGCTATTAACTGCTGAGCTTTTGTTCTTTTCCCATACGAGTAATTTGCTCCAGTAATCATGAACAAGTAGCTCCCAAACACCAGCAATCTGCCCAGACGTATCTCCAGAGTCAGGGGCTGGGGCGCCACGAAAAACAAAGGCACATTTCAAAGGTGTTATTCAAAAAGCATTAAGACTAATAACTATTCATATGGGATAGAAAAAAATAATTGTGAGAATATTGCAGGAGAATCGGGAAATGTTTCGGGGCACGGCGTGAGTTGCAGTGATTATATTCACATCCATTTGCCCCCTTCTGGGAATGCTGGGGAATAACCCAGCCCAAACACGCTGAGAGAGAGCCAAATCCTTCGATAACTTAGGCTCAAGTGATCCAAGAAAGAAAAAAACAGGACTTGAATGTTTAGCCAAAGCCACACACCCAGACACAGAACTGGGGTGACACAGGTAGAAGTGAATTGGTTCCAAGGTTACTGCAGATGGGAAGCTGAGCTTCTCCAGCTCCATGTCTGTCACTACCTCCATTTCCCTGTGATTATTCTGCTCTCCTGGCATAACTAACAAGCTCACAAATTGGTAGGGCATCTCTAGAAAGACCTGGAAAAGCTGTTGGTGACTGTCAGACAAGGGACAACCTCTGAGAGTGGTGTCAGAGCTCCCACTGATAGAGCTGGGCCGGTCCCATCATCAGAGCAGGAGGGTAAGAGCTCTCTGATTAACATGGAGCTGGTGACTGACTGGAGAAACACCTGCCACATGCTCAGACATCCAGGGAATGGAATTCTGCAGCACAAGAGGAAATCAGAACCGAGGCAAGCACTGTATCCAGGACACATTAAGTTTATCCCATTTGGATGTAGGGTTTCTATGTGTGGTATTTTCTGCTCAGTGCTGAAGCTGAGCCCAAAAGTTCATATAAAAGCACTAAAAAGGAAGTTTGTAATGTTTATAGAATTACAGAATTCTATAGAATGGCAAGTTTATGCTACAGAAATTAAATTCCACTGCAGCTAAAAAGCCCTTATTTGATACCGAATTTTAAATAGAACCTAGAACAAAGAAGTTCATTCAACACCAGAAAATACATAAAACCAAAGCTTCAGCCTTACAAAGATACAAAAATATTCACATTTTAGGAAAAAGGCAATTTGTGAGAAAATTATCAATAAGTCCAAATTTTACTGTGCTGATCCTGGTGCTCTTAATTAGTCTGACATGCTCAGGTAAATGAAAACAGTTTTACCAACAGGAGACTGGAGTCACTTGATCAGACACTTGGGATGTGAGTAGAGTGAGTTAACAAGCATTGAAACAACATCACTGCAGTCATGAGTTAGTATTTCTAGAAGTTTGCACAAACAAGAACTCCTGTGGTCCTGTTCTGGTGTTGACCAGTGAATCTCCTCCCCCAGATTTGGATTTTTAACCCCATCCAAACCCTGAGCAAGGGAGCAGTTACATGAGCTGTTCTGGATTTAAAACATCATTTTCCTTTGGTCAATGCAGCAGCTGGACAGGGGAGAAAGGGGGAAAAACGAAAAATAAAATCAAAGTTTCAGTTCTGACAGCTCAGTCACCTACACTGAAGGAGTCCGTCCTCTGGATGCCACAAACTGCAATTTTCCTACAAAATAAAAAATCTGATCTGACTTTTTTTGAAACCTGCCAGCAAAAAAAAGACACCAAGTGGTACCTTCCTTCAGCTACAGACAACACACAAAGTGATCCACATCTGCAGCAGGAAAATGAGGATGTTGTGTAGATCCATGTGGCACCCAAATTACTGTCACCACTGAGCAGGGAATGCTGAGAAAGCAAAGGGTTTGTCTCCCTGGGGCTTCCAGACACTGCAAGACCTTTCTCTGCAGGCAAAATTTTCTAATATACAAATTTTCCTTCAAAATATTTTCCAGCTAAACAGAAGAATGAAGGGCCATAAACACTCCTGTTATTCCATCTAAAGCCAAAGGATTTACAAACCACTAGAGAGTAATGTGACAGTAATAGTACACCAATTTACACTGCTATGCTGCATCACAGGGACCTAAAAATCAAAAATAATTTTAAAAATAATTAAAAAACACACAAGAGCCACTCTTTTACCTTAAAATTAGTGATTGCTTATGATTTGATTTTTTTTTCCCAGAAAGTTACACCAGCAAGGAGAAGGATGGTGACCTGTGTACCCACATAGGGAAGTAGAAGTCTGTAAATAACTCCACCAAGCCAAAGGCAACACCTTTAAAATCATTTTTAAGACACTGCTTTACAAACTGATTTTGTAACAACTTCTATCCACTGCCTAAACAGGTTTTGTAGTGACAAAATTCCCTTACTAATTTTCATTTAAAAGACCACGCTTTTGCCACATACAAAAGTCATCATACTTCCCTATTTTAAAGTTTCAGTGACCTGCAGCTGTCTTATCTGTACAGCAGTGGACGAAACAAGAGGGTTCTTGTGTTCATCCAGCTGAACTTCAGTTTTGAACAGGAGTTTTAACATCTCAGTGACAGCAGAATTAGTAGCCAAAAGCCCCTTTGTTTGTACATTAACAGGAACGTTTTTTAGACAGAGCCACAACTACCAAAAGACTTTCCTCTTTTACCAACCTGCCTCTGAGAGGGTATCACTTCCCTCAACAACTCAGCCATGTCAGCAGGAGGCTGGCAAATGCACTAATAAATTTGTCATTTACAAACTCTCGAGCCCAGCTGAAAGCTGGTCCCAGCGCTGATCAGCGGGTGATCAGTTGACTTTCTCCCTTCACCGCTGGATTTCACAGCTCCTGAGCAAACACACAGACACGACAATCAATCCCTCCCGCGGTGACTCCTTTCCCTTTCCAGGACCTGCACATTTGGCTGTCGATTATAGGCAAGCTTTGGCAGGTTCCTGTGGCAAGCGAGCTTGGAGTCAGTTCAGTCCCGCCTTCGGAAAGGAGACTCGTGAAGGACAAAAAGATTTAAATAAAAATGAAGAGGGGGGAGGAAAAAAAACAAACAAACAACAAACAGCAAGAACATTAAAGCTACGAGAGCATTCAATAAAAAATGGCAGTCTCTATGAAATAAGTAAAACCGTATTTGTAAGCTGTGCCACCCGCTGCGTGGAGTCAGCTCTGCTGCCCACGAGTCACTTGCACAAAAGTTAAATATCCTCAGTGTTAACTAAGACATTTCTGACCCCACAACCGCCTCCCAGAGGAAGAGACAGCTCAGAGGCAAAGGTGGTTGTTGGAGGGCACAGGAGCTCAGTTCGATCCTGGGCTGCTGAGGTAATGCTGCCGGAGAGCGGTGGACGCAAACAAATGAATCGTAGCTGCAGGCTGGAGTAATATCAGGTGCATCTCTACACCCCGAGGGCTCAACTCCTACACGCTCAGGTCCCTCCCCTGGAACAGCCTCCTGCAGTTTCACTCAGGGCTCAGGCAGAGAACAGGTACTGCTCTCCCAGCAGTGACAGCTCCAGCTCAGCCGCGCTCACCGCAGCCCTCGGACACCCCTGTGCCCGGTAAGTCCATTCCTTTAGAACATTTCTTTAAACAAAACGTGTTTGTATCCACATCTGAGGAGTAAATGCGAGGTGCTCGGTCCCCAGCTGTCCCAGCAGCCGGGGTTACTCCAGCAGGTGCACTCCCACGGCACCACTCTCAGCTTTCAGCAGAAACTTTCAACAGGAGATGGGAATATTTTAGTCTTAAGAGGAAATCTAACTTCTTGCAAGTTTTTACAGTAATTAACTCCTGTTGGTGCAAAAGGTTTTTTTTAGGCACCTCTTTTTTTTTCCTCCAGGGAGTTAATGTATTATATTGAACTTATGACAAAAAGCTGTATAGCTTAAAAATGCTGTGCTTGCTCTGCCAACTCTGCTTCACAGAGTCGTGTCGGGTTCATCAGAAAAGCTCCTATGAAAATAAGGGGCACCAGCTTTGATTTATTAATTTTTCCAGCTTCTGGAAACTTAGCAGAAAATTGGATTGTTTTCTCTTTTCTAGTCAATTGAAGTGTATTAAGACATTGATTTGTTAACTTAGTATGTACAAAGATTTTCATTCCTCACCCACGCTGCCTGAGCAACTCATTTAATCTGTTTCTGTGCTTCCTCTCGCACACACGGACACACACACGGAGTTCCTGTGGGTCTGTACCTTCCACACACACTCCCTTCCCAGCCCACTGCTCTCACCCACATTTCCTCCTAATTAACAAACAGTTGCGTTAAAAATTTATCTTTCAGTTTGGAGGACCTGGAAGTTCAGCAGGGAGGGGTGGTTAATCGCTGGAAAATCTCAGCTAGAATAAAACTCACAAATCTTGTTCTTGCAACACCCTGGGTAGGTGACAATGGCATGTCCTTGGGTTATGCAATAATGCCACATCACAATATTTTAATTATAGCATGTCCTTCAAAATGTTCCACCCCAGTGAGTCCTCCTGGTCAGAGAGATCCACATCACCAGAAGGAGCCTGCAATAATAATGGGGTGGGCATGACCAGCTCTTACGTACTTTGCTGAAGCAGTGTCCTAAAAAGAAATGTAATTACTGTCCCTGCTTGTAATAAAAGACATTTTGAAATTTCCTCTTTGATCAACTGGGCACCTTAAACAATTTGGGCTCCTTAAAACCCTAAAAAACAACCTGCACCGATGTGTGTGTACATATCTCTGAGTGTGTATGAGTACACATGTGCCTATGTGTGTGTGTACACTTCTCCCCACGGACATTTGTGTTGATATATTTACACACACACATAATGTCCAACTGCATTCCTGCTTTCTGAACCTGCCAAGAGGTTAAAGGCAAAGGAAGGAACACCAACCTGCTTTTAAAGACAGAAGGAAGAAAACTTGGAGGCATCAGCCTCAGGTTGGAAAGGGCGACAGGTTCGAAAGCCGTGGGGAGGTTACTATTGACAAAAACAAACAGCTCAGACAGCCTCAAGCTTAGCCAATATTAACTGAATAACCTGCTTTCAATAAAACTAAATAATCTACTAAAGTTTCAAAAATAGAAAATCAGAATGATATATAATTATCTGCATTTCTACAACCACATCCACAGGAAATAAATTTTCAATCTAAAAAAAAAAAAGAAACAAAGTTACATAAAAATAAAAATTATCATCCTGCTATTGAAGATTTTTTTTTCCCCCAGGTTTAAGGATATCAGGAGTTATGCATTGAAACTTTAAGAAAAAGGAACTACGCATTTTAATTTTTCTAATACTAAATTTTAACTTCAGCAGCACAACACACTGTACAGCTGGAAGCAACTTTATTTATATAGGGACAGTTTTAATTGGTTGGACCTTTTTTAAACCATTCATATCCTTTCTGGCTGTGTTTGTGGGATCAAATAGTTTTAATGTTTTTTAATTATGAAATATGTCCCTCTGCCAGATACTCCTGTGTTTTACTTAGAGACTGGAGGAGGAGAAATTATCCTTCTTGTCTGGCTTTAGAAATATTTTATTACTGGCACTTTTAAACCATGAGAAAAGAAGGGATTAAATACTAAAAGAGAGAAAGAGAACATTCACCTGGCTGGCACTGACCTAAGTTTAGGAAAGGGTAAACACCCTTTCAAAATGAGCTGCTCGCCCTGCACCTCCCAAGTCAGAGCAGCAGGTTCTGGGAGCCATCAAAACAAATTAAATGGAGAGGAATAAGAAGCTGTTGGAATGGTCTCCTGCCGTACCCACGGCAAAGGAGCTGCAAGGCTCGAAATTTCCACCATTAAAAGTGCACCACCACATTTTATCTCGTTAAGAAACGATAGTTAATACTCTGCCCAACAGGAATAACTTGAATCAAAGTGAAATACCGAGTACAAAGTCAGAGGGGGGAGGACAGGACACACAGGAATTTTCATTATGAAGCAAAGGAAAGCTGGCAGAACGAGGAAATCTAATTACCATCCCTTTATTATAAGTGCTGCACCTGAATGCAGATTCGGACGTTATCATAAATGGCTCAGCTAAGAAAGAGATGCAGTTTTGACAACAATATCTTTTTTTTTTCAAGAATAAGTAGTACAAGCACTTCCAAGAAGATATAAAGAATAACAGGTCCAAACTGACTCAACCAAGTCCATTGCAAACTTTCCATGTTAGTTATACATCATTAGTCAAAAATAAATGCAACAAGTTCACTTAAGGCAGAGAAAAAAAAGCCCAGTTCCCTATCTGGACCTCTCCTCCTATACCTCAATATTTCATTTATTTAATGTAAAAACATTTTCTTAATCTTTCAAAGGAATTCTGACTATTGTTATTTAAAATATTTTAAAATACTATATGACTCATTTTTTAATTTATTGAACTATCATTTCAACCAGGCTCCAGTGACAAGACTTTAACATGCTGCTGCATTTTTGCTGTTGTTGTTATAGTATCAGCATCCAATTTAAGCAACTAACAAAACTTTGTTTAGACCTCCAAAACAACAAGCTACTTCTCTAGACATTCCTTTTTCTTTAATCTAAATCACATTTAATAATTTTTTAATTTTAGGAAAAAGCTTGATTGTTATTTCCACTTAAAGAGCAGCTTTGCATTTTTCAGGGTGCCTTCACAATTACTATTTTAACAAAATTAATATTTCTATGACATCAGAAACAACATTTAGTACAATTTGCTAGAATTACTGTACCTGATGAAACAAGTAGCAATTCTGTAGCTTTGCCTTCAGTTTTCATCATGTGTTGCCTGTCATTTTCTATTAAATAATCTCTGATTTAAGAAATGCAAACCATCTCTGCTTTACCTAAAATCTCACGGCACGTAATTACCAGCAATTCTTTTCATAAACTCGGGATTTTAATACTCCTAATTCAAAGTTCTATGTAAAAAGCTTTCTCTAAAGGAAAAAAAAAAAAAAAAAAAAAAAAAAGGAGCTATCTCGTCACCCTCACAATTAATATTCCTGTAGTTTCGGGTAACACAATAGATACAGTACGTGGTTTTGCAACAGTCATCATTTTGATAATGATGCTTGTAGTTCATGATGAAATCATCAGTTTTTAGATCTCTGCCATAACACATCCTATAAAATCATGAGAACTTGACTCCGAGAGTTTCTCACGCCTTCAGAATCAGTGAACATAATGGAACAAGCCGGTACAAGCCCTCCCGACTTATCTACCCAGCAAATCACTGGGCTGGATAAAGTATCCACAACCTCCGTTTTTCCAGAGAGAGGCAGATAGATCCTTCCCCCATAAATCAGTGGCTGTCAGGCACTTTTTCCCCCCAGAGTTAACACACTGGGGTGTCCCTGCTAACTCCGTGCAATCAGTGAGGAGCCACAGGCAGCAGGAGGACGGGGGACGTGTTTATCAGGCAGAGGATTCCATTAGTCACACACTGCAGTGCTCATTTCTCTTAATTGAATTAGGAAGAGGAAGAAAATCGGTGTGGTTTTATCCTTCGAGAGATTGGCCACTTTTGAGGTATCCACTCAGGCTGGGCTGCTGGGAAACGCCACCCCAGCCAAGAGAGGGGTTGGTCAGTCCCAGAAAGAGCCCTGTCAGCCGCCCAAGTGCGACCCGTCCACCCCACCCTGTGTCACCACAGCAGGAAATTCCCTCCTCGCTCTCCCCGACCGGCCCGACAGGCTCACCCCACATCCAGCCGCTGCCGGGACCTGCCCCTTCCCATCCCACCCACCTCCACTCCTCTCTCAGCAGCTCCGCCTGGATTTCTACTTTCATCTTCTCAATGAACCTTCCCTGGGCTTTCAAAGGGAACTCCCCCGAGCCGGCAGCAGGGGCAGGTGACAGGAGCTGCTGCTGGAAATTAGGCCACTTGTGTGACTGTGTCTGGGTGTGGGGAGGATGCCAAAGGTCAGTGCCTGTCCAACTCAGGTCTGGCATCCAGCACTTGTGTTTTATTTAAAAAAAAAAACCAAAACCAATCACAACTTATGCAGTAAAAGGGGGAATGCAGTTAAGAGAATGCACCACTTTACATTTTGTTCCAGTGTTCCCCTAAAGCTCATTTCAAACTTTGTGTTTCAGTTCCTGCACTACCAGTGGCAGAAGCGCTGTTTTCCAGCACCCTCTTCCCTGAGACACCGCGGGAGCTTCTCCTCACCTGGGAAGAAGGATTCTAGAAACCTGAAAAACCGGAAACATCACGAGGCTACAGCTGAGGAAGGCGAACCACAAGAAAGTTTTTATAAAGAACCATTACATTTAATTGTTTAAAGCAGAAGAAAAAAAAATGAGCCTCCTCAAAGAACGCAAACCCAAGAAGCCTCATTACATCCCAAGGCCACCGGGAAAGCCGTTCAAGTACAAGTGTTTCCAGTGCCCCTTCACTTGCAATGAGAAGTCCCATCTCTTCAACCACATGAAGTACGGCCTCTGCAAAAACTCCATCACTTTGGTGTCGGAGCAGGATCGAGTCATCAAGTGCCCAAAGAGCAGTTCCCTGGAGCCCAAACAGATCAATCAGCTCGAACCCACCGTCAAACCAACCTCTTCCAAATCTGTCACGAATGGACTGTCGAGCCTCGATTCAAAGCCTCAGTACCCTTTCGCGAAAGAAGATGCCAAGGAAAACGTTGAGCTACAAAACCAGGCAACGAACGCAGCAATTCAAGGACAAAAGCCCGCGGTCCCGAAGGAATTAAACCCTGCCAGTTCCGCAGGAGAAAGTGCCCTCAGCGTGCAGCCCCTGATGGAGGGCATGGTCAGGCCCTCGGCCTTCGTTCCCGTCGGAGAACACCGGGACAGCAAAGGCCCGGAAATGAGCGAAGCGTCTGAAATCCTGTCCCTCTCTAACAAAAGCTCCCCTTTCCACACCAAGTCGGCGTTTCACGCACCGGCTCACCCGTGGAAGGCGGGTTCTCCTTTCCTCCCAGAGTTCCCACACAAAGTTGCTCCCACAAAGGGCTTTGGTTCCATTTCACCTTACATGCAACCGATGATTCCTGAGTATTCCCCCCACTTCTATGAGCACAGGCTGGCCATCTACACACCCTACCTGCTCCCAGGTAACTCGGAGTGTGAAAGCTCTGCCCTCTCTGTCTATGGAGCACAAGATCAAAGACACTTTCTTCCCCACCCTGGGCCACTTCCAAAGCCCATAAATCCATCAGCATATGAACACTATCGATTATTCCAACAATATCACTCCACTCCACCGCTACCATATGGATTTTGTAGGCCAACAGATCCCCCATTTTACAGATTTTCACACGTAGCTGGTATAAACAGGGATCAAAACTCTCATCTGATGGAAGAAACTACCTTGCTGTACCCAGCTTCTTTAAGCCCTTCCCAACAATACCCTCTAAGCTCACACAAAAAACAAGCAGATTATGAAAAAGAAATGACACTGTTGCATGGCAAAGGTAACCCCAAGGATGACCAAAATGAGAGAGAGAACGCCAAAATGAGCCCTCTTGCAGGAAGTGCAGCAACGGGCTCCCCTGGCAGACCCAGTCCCACCAACTTCACCCAGACAAGCCAGGCGTGTGAGGGCTTATTTGACCTCTCCAACAAGTCATCTTCCACATCCCTGGGCAAGTATGACCAACCAGAAGAAAACTTCACGGCCTTCAGACCCGTGAGAAAAAGCACTGACCAAGCGACCGCACTTCAAGGCGTGCAGGCACAGCAGGAGAGAGGGGATTCACCCACCAGGTAGAGTAACAAAATCACTCTGCAAGTGCTTGTCAGGCTTACCAGGGGCACGCAAAGCTAGATGGGCACGTTTCATGCAGTGCCCCTTAAATATATTTAAATTTACAGCAGGGAGATAACATGTTCTGTACCAGCTGTGCACAGCACAGTGCAGCCCACAGCAGACCACTCATTCCCCTTAAGTGTACCAGGCATTTCCAGTGCAGTAACTGTGTGCGTTTGGGTACTTCAGGGAGTTACCTGGATTACAGTGATAGGTCTGGTGAAAGGGACTTGGAGAGTTGAAGGAGAAACGATACAATTGTCAGACTTCTAACCTAGACGTCCAGATTTTTCCCTCCTCCTGCCCCTCAGCCCCAGTTTAAAAGAACAACTGATAGTGAATTCTCTTTTCTGCTCATTTCTTTCAGCATTAATGTCACTGATGAAGACTCACACACACAGACCGATGGCCAGAACAACTCAGGCTCATTGCCCAACACGGAGGAAGACACGGGGATCGCTCCTCTCAATCTCTCCAAAAAGGCCGACACGAGCACGGGACCCATCCACGGGCACGTGTACAAAACCCCACCCAAACCAGACAGGCAGAGCTTTCTGGACCTACAGGACATGCCCCTGAACCTCTCGGTGAAGGATTCCTGTAACACAGTGAGCCTGAAAACCTCCTTCCACAGCCCGTCCCACGACAACGGCGCCGCCGCCGCCCCTGGCGCCGAGAGCGAGAGCTCCGGAGCCGAGGGAGGCAACCCCAAGAACCCCACCAGCAGTGCCTGTGACAGGCCCTTCCCGGGCCAGCGCGGCGAGGCCCAGGACCTGCGGCTCATGGAGAGCTGTGACGAGCAGAAGCAGACGGCGGCCGTGGCCCTGTGCCAGCTGGCCTCCTACAGCCCCGGCCCCGCCCGGCTGGACAGCGACGGGCAGAGCCCCCAGGACAGCAAAGCCACGGCCACGGAAGCCACCTGTAATTCCTCCGACGCTCAGGATACTCAGTGCAATCAGAAAGCCAAAGGGCAAAAAAGGACAAATCAGAAAGAATCCGCCAAGTCCCAGCAAGGCGCTAAGAGGGTCAGGCCCAATGACTGCAGCAGAGTCTTCACTCTGAGGAAGAGGACAAGAGTGTCCTAATCCTCCCCTTTCTGGTGACAGGAGCTGGTTACCAGCGACACCACGGAATTCCTGCCACGTGTCTCTCATTGGACTTGGCCCTCGACAAGATACATTCCATCTCTCTCCGTTGTAAATAATGTTTATAATTTTATATTAATATTTTTAAGTAACTGAACTTTGCCTTGTATAAGCTCAGGTTTTGATGAGTGAATTTTTGCATTCATTACTAAAGCCAAAGTACATTAGATGAATCTTTGAGGGGTTTTTGCAATTGTATTGATGTAAAATAACTTTTACAACTTCTTTTCTTAAAAGATGTTGAAGCTCTAGAATACTGCTCAACAACATGCTGTCATAGTCTTTTTTTCAGGCTTAACTTCATCTAATAGAGGGGTTTTTTTGTCTTTTTTCTTTGAAAACCTTTTTATGTCACTGTGCAGTAGTTTAAATAAGCTTAAGATTAAACCTGGCTATTTAGAATTTACTGTAAAAACTGCTCTGTGTATGAATGCACTTTGCCATTCTGCCATAAGACAGAACAGACCAAAAATTTAGTTACTCAGAGACAGATGCCAGTTTAACCAAACTGACCCAAAGCCTGTGTAAGTGAGCTCTCCTCACACTCACTAAGACCAAGATTCAGGTAAAACCAAAGAAAGCCTGCATGGGTTTAACAAATGCAGTTTATGTTCAACTTCAAGTGAATCACTATGAAAACAACACTGAAAATATGAAGAACTCAACAGTTTAGGTGCCTGCTTTGCTGAGGTTAGACAGACACTGGGCAGCCTTCAAACTCCAGGCCTAAAAGGTTATTTATATAATTTATTTCAGCTGAGGCAAACTCTCCTGGGGAAGGTCCTGTTTCAGTACGTGTGTATCACTCACTGTGATTTTCTGTGTGCTTCTACAGACAGCCCAAACTAATTCCTGCTTCTATGACCGTGTACATAAACTGGCAATTTTTCAAATAAATCTTGTGATCTGTATTTAAAATATGTGGAAAGTTGTTCATGAACACAAACACATTCCCTACACTACTTGTAACATGTATGTTGAAGAAAAATCAGCAAGAAATTGCTAACTAAATTTTCAACTGACGAGCAGAATTCTGGCACGAGCATCAATCAGCCCCAAAGGAGCTTCTTTCAGATGCAAATTCCTTATGCACATCAATTCATCCATACTTCAGCTCCACATAACAGAGCTCAAAATTCCCTTAAAGCTGCTGTGCAGCTTATCCAAACTGCTACAAAAGCTGAACTAAAATAAGACTGCTCCCCTGTGCAAATTTGCACAGTGGCACTGTCAGTGTAAGGAGAACAGAGCCAGAGCAAGCGTTAATTCACATAAAATCACAGTTATATCTTTCTCATTGATCATTATTCAGGTAAGACACATCCTCCCCTGCCTGAGCATCACTAGCAGGTGTGAACCTCCATAAGGAGGTGGAGCTGCATTCAACACAATGCAGAATTCCCAGATTTTTTTCCTCATGTTTCGTGCCGTGGTGCTTCGAGCCAACAACTCAGCCAGAGCACTGTAACCAGTTCAGCATTAAACCCTAAATTACAGGGGTTCAGCTTCTGAGCTAAGAAACCAAACGAGAATACACTGATCTTGGATTTCATCTTGCACAAAGAAGAGCTTTTCCCAGATTATCAGAAGGCAAGAGTATCAAGCTGAGTTTGAACAGAGGGAATCAGGTAACAGAAAAAGCTCAATTAACTCAAATGACAACAGGAAGCAGTAAGTCAGGGTGATGTATCAAGTTGTACATCAGTACCTGCTTAAATAAGGACAAAGGGCTGCTTTACAGCCCAAGTTTAAAGCTTCAAGCTTAGGACAGACACTACCAAATCCCTGATTTCCAAACACAAAATTACAGAGTCTACTGTCCCCACTGCTGGTTTTCATACTACATTAATATTTGCCTGACTAATCCCTGGAAGTAGAAAGTTTCATAGTTATTTTTATCCATAATTAAAAAAAACCAAAACACCTCATGTATCTCTTTTCTTGTTAATTTGAATTTAAGTGAACAAGGAAAACCTTCTTGGTGGTTCTTCCACACAATTCAAGGATTTATTCTCCCCCAGCTCTATACAAATATTATCCATAAAAACAAGCTCCAGAGAACTCCCCCTTCTCACATTAGTATCTCTGTACTTCAGTGTATGTTGAAAACTACAGAAGACACAAAGAAACAATTCCTCTGCCCTGTTCTTTTTCTTTCCATCCTGCTATTTCAATACCCATTAAAAATATAAACAGTTAGTGTATAAATTACATGAAACTGGCCTTTGAAATTTAACCAGAAACAAACAGCACAAGCTACTGGCTTTAAAGTGCAAGTTAGTCATCAATTATTTAATATATTGTATTTAAATAATGACACTGACACAATATAGAGACATTCGGAATTATTTTATACAACTGCACAAAGGAACATGGGAGGGAGGAAGAAAGAAAAAAAACCCCAAGAAATTAATTCCATTTTGGAAAGAAATATTTATTAAGTATAAAAAAGGCACACCCAAGCCCATGCTTTGACAGAAGTACTCAAATATCCCCACGGGCATCTGTTTTACTCCAGAATTCAATAATTCAGTCATCATTCAGCACACTCACATCAGCAAATTCCAGCCTATTGCCACACATTTGATCTCTAATAATATAAATCGTTATTTCACGAACTTACACGGACTCCAACTCACCATCTGAAATTCGGGAAGGCAGCAGCAATCCTCTCCTGCCCAGCTCAGCCAGGGCCAGGCACCCACCGTGCCACGCGTTGTCCGTCTCCTGGAAGCTGAGGGTAGAGCAAAGCTGGGTTAAAATTGACCCTCCCTTTTCAGAATTTCATTTCTCCTGGTGAATTCCTAACACTTTAAAAGATGTCTAATCCAAACCAGCATGTGCTTATTGTGTTATTGACCCTGTTGGACTTGGAAAACAGAAGAATGACGAGTTGAACGTGTTTTCCTTCCCGTTTGTGCAACGTAAATACTGCCATAAATGTGATCAAGTAAGCAAAAAACACATTCATACAAAAGAGTACAATACCTGAAACTCATCCAGAAAAGGAAAACAACCTCCTAGCACACTGTAAAAGATGCAGATTTACAGAACATACCCAAAACAACCAACGAATTTAGTGCCAAACACAGTCCTTAACTTGCAAAGGAGTGACAGTTCCCAACAAACACATTACAGGAGTTTATGCATTGAGCAAACACTGGTGTTTATCTACCTTTAAAAAAGTATAAACCAGAGAAACTTGTAGTAAACACAGTAAAAAATATCCAAAATGGCAAACCATTTTTGGTGAGCTGGCAGATAACGAGTGCAAAGGGGAAAGGTTGAACGCCACAGGGTTAAACATACACAAAGTTCATTTTGTATTAAACTAGGATTAGGAATCTGAGAATGAAACATTGAATAGACAGACTAGGTCATATCAAAGCTTCACCTCTCCCAGAATCCCCTCTCTGACAAGGATCAAGAGCAGATGCTCAGCCAGAGACATAGCATGAAGAACCATTCATTCCCTTCTTGCCTCCCCTGGCTTTGGCCATCACCAGCAGACACGGCCTCAGTCAGAGCTTGCAGCCAGATGCCATATTTAACAACCTCTGAAGGGACTCTCTTCCAATAATTTGTATAATCCCTTTTTGAACTCCCTTTACACTTTTGGCTCCCGTAACATCCCGTGGCAATGACTTCACAGGTTAATTATAATTGTGTGAAAATGCACTTCCTGATGCTTCCCTGCTCTCACACCATGGGAGAGAGTGAAGTGTAAACAACCACTCGCTTTCCCCTTCCTTCACATTGATAATGGAGATACACAAAATCACGTCCCTCTGCTTTTTCTTTCCACTTGTAAGCAGCCCCATCAATTAAATCATTTTTGAGTGTTCTATCTCTTTCTTTCCTAACATCCAACATTCCATTTGCCTTCTTTTCCCTACCAGCTGCTGAGCACTCAACACTTGGACAGATCAGTGGCTTCCAGTTGTTTTACACTCAGCAACATTTGCCTCAAGAGCATCAGTTTGCATTCATTAGACATTATATTTTATATGCCATTTACTGGTTTGTTACTTAACTTGGGCTTCTATAACATTTTCCTGCCCACTTTAGCTCTCCCTAACTTTAAATCAGCTTTAAATCATCAGCTGATTTCCTCACCTCCTTGTTCCTCTTTTTTTTCCATGATTCTTTATGGGTACATTGAACAGCACAGGATTCACACAGACCCTGCCAGGACTGTGATGATCATCACCCTACACTGTGAAAAATGACCCCTTATTTCTTCCCTGACTCTTGCCTTTTAACCTATCTACATATAAGAAATCCTTTATTCTTATCCCAAGATATATAGCCAAGTGCCTCTGATGAGCAACTGATTTATTCTTCTTTTGGACACATTTAGCCAGAGAACCCAGCAGAGATTCCCTCTGTCCTTGCCTACATTTGTTCCCAGGTGTTTCTGAAGAAAGCAGGTCACTCAATTACTGGTTGAGTTACTCATCCCTATGACTTGAAAAACAAGGAAAGAAAACACTCTAAGTGCAGGTCTTTGAAGCTCCAGGGATAATTGAGATCAGCAGCACCTCTTAAATTAATCATAGTAAGACAGTGGAAGGATCATCTAAGTGGATACTTTCCTTGCAAGTTTTTGAGACTTTATACCTTCTTTCTTTTTAACATGTCATCCTTTGAGCTGGTATTTTTAATCTCAACATACTCTCAACAAATGTGTGAAGACTTCTTAAAACTCAGTACATCTGAGTGACAAACTGAACATGACCAGTATTTCCTGTCAATAAAGAAATTCTTTTTGTTACTGCCTTACTCTAAACCACGAATTTATATTTTCAGGTACTCAATGAAGCCTTGATGGGCAATTTGATATTTAAGAAAAAGCACATGATACTTGTTTAATAACTTAGCCCTATATGGACGGAGAGCCATGACATCCAACACTAAAGTACTCCAAAAGAACATCCTCACAGCTCTTTGTGACCCAACTGCAGCTTAAACTGCCCCCAAAGCCCCTCTGGCACAGCCACAGCACAAGCCTTAGCAAGAGTGTAAGAACCAGCATATTGCAACACTCTCAAAAACACTTCCAAACTCTGGCAGATCGTGGACAAGTTCACAGACAAAAAGCACACTTTTTATTCAGGCAGGTACTTTCAGTATCCCCAAGGTCCTGTGGCAAGAAGGTTTCCCACTTGAACTCTGTGCTGCAGCACCAACCACACCCTGTCTTTATTCCAAACCTGCCAACCTGATGCTCGAGTTTGCTCCTAGGAATGCAAAATGTAGAGGGCAAACATTCCCACACCATTCCCCAGTTCATAAACCTCTGTTATACCCCATTTCTTCCTCTCACTCTTCCTACGTGTTTCAGCCTCCCCTCACATGAAGATCCCTGGAGATCCTCAGGACCCTTCTGAACATCATTTCCACTTCTGAGGATGGACACAACACTCGAGGCATGAGCCTTGAGCACAGCAGGAATTTCTAAAGCAGCAAGTTAATGAGCACTTTTTTAATTCTTCCTAAGTTCAACTTCAGTCCTTCCACCTTGTCTTCGAATGGGGACAAGAGGAAGGATTGGGAATAATTTCTTTGTTGAATACCCTTAGCCCATCTGTGCCTTAAGAGATTTTGAAATCTGGGAGAAAGGCAGCAATACAATTTACAGATTTTTAGACCTGTCTCCCTAACTCTTGTCCCCCTGTTCCAGAAGCAGACATCTTTCAGACTTTTGTAAAGTGTGAGAGAAGATTTTTACCTGAAACAGTCCAACAGAGACCCGATCACGTCATCTGCTAATTCTTTTGGAAGTCTTCCAGTTATTCTGCCAATTCTACAGAAGTTAAAAGAAGAAAAAAAAAAAAAAAAGAGAAGCATACAGTGACTCATTAGAACTGCAGTCAACTAGTAAGTCAAGAAAAAAAATTAGTATTTCTATATTGTTTACTTCAGTTGATCAGAGTAACAACAGACCTACCCTTTGGCTGCAGACCACCTGACGATGGTGTCTTTGTCCTTCAGTCCAACCAACAATTGCTCTGCAAATAATTTGATTAAAAAAAATAAAATTATTCTCATTAAACATCAGAAAGATTTCTTAAAATGTTCAAAGTTCACCTTCATCTTAAAAAACCTGCCTCTTTAATAAAAATCTTTGTATCCAGATTTCTTCTCTTGGTCACCCTTGTACAACTTAAAAATCAAAGAAACACCCAAAAGAGAAAATCAGATTTGAAATTTTATGTGGTGTAAAAGATTAAAAATGGAGGTCGTGGAGCTTTTTGCAGAGGTTCCTTAGATTATTTTAGATTATTTATATTATTATTATAAAAGTCTTCTGATGCAATATTTGCCTATTTCTTTACAGAGTATTCACCAGCCAACAAGCAGAGGACCTGCTGTACAGCTGCATACTATTAAAAATGCTGTTCCTTTGATACTACCACGGTCTGAAAATTAAACCATAATTCTTCAGCTTTCATGTGACATAATTTTTTGGTGTGAATTTCAATACAAAATTTTAATTCAGCCTTCCATTTGTGAAAGGTTCAAGGTACCTCTTACACATTAGTGGATAAAACTGGTAAAACATATATCAGTAATTCCATGCCCCAACCCCACAAGAAGTGATCCAGTATTGACTTTCTGCTTGAGGTGCTGAAATCCAAATAATCTGACAAAACATAACCCATTTTAATCAGCTGCACAGAGTGAAATTTTAGAGTCTTTCCAATTATTCACATTTAGCACGGACACCCACGTGACTCTCTTAGCCCTAAGCAGGTTGTCCTCCACCATATGTTTGATTTGCAGCACTACAACAATTTCTCTCCAGTTCTGACACACCTACAACGTTTTCAATCTCTGCTGGAATGTCGTATTCCTCATCATCATCATCAGCTTCAGCAGCAGCAGCAGCTTCTCTCTTTTGGTTCTGCACAACAGCACCCTGAGCTTGCAGGTTGGCAGCCAGAGAGCGACAGCCACGCTGGTACCTGCACAACAAACACACATTTCATGGGTTTTTCTGATTTATTTTCCAACTGTCTGTCACATTCCTACACCTCCCACGTTACAGCTCTCCAGTTATTCAGTGGTTGCTTTAAAGGAAAGGGAGAAGTATCCCACTCTCCTTCCTCCTGACCCAGTTGTCTATTTTCCAAAGTGAGAAGAGCCAGACTATTCAAATGGTTCCTTTTCATTATCCCTCCCTTTCCTGTTTCAGTTTAACCTATTTTCCACTGCTGACAATAAAGAGAGGCGAAATTCCCATGCCCTGAAAGACTCTCTGAAACCTAAAAAAAAAAAAAAAATTAATAAAAACAAGCTTATTAAAAATTGTTTTTTAAATGTTAAAGCCGGCTCGGTACTTTCTGACCAAGCTGTGCTCGGATATTTAGCCCCTGGTGTAGATGCATTCTTACAAAAGATAGACTTTACATGCTAAACTGACTTTTGCCACAGGGCAAGGTACATTCTCCACCTAAAAAGAATTTTCTATGCCTAAGGATGTTCTCAAAAGCTGGTAAAATAAATACAATAAAAATAGTCACCAAGGGAGCCTGCAATTTTAAAATATCAGTGCGAGAAATCTCAAAAAGAGTTTGCCCTCTGGCAGTACATAAAACCAGACACCAAAACCTGACTAATATGCAAAACCAGAGTGGGATTGCAAACCACTTTTCCCCTGTGAACTTTCTATCGAATCAGGGTAGCACCAGGTAATGGAAAAAGTTATGTTCACTCTTACAAAATTGTACTAAGGCAGGAACAAAGGTCGGTGTCTTCCCATATTTCACGAGTTCTGTGTTATATGGGAACAGGTTTCTGCCTGTGCAACGTGCAAAGCCAGGTTTGGCTGATGCCAGCCCTAGTTTATGCACCAAAATTAAAAAAAAAATCACAGGAAACTACAACAGAAGAAATCTACTTTTCCCCAATAGTACAAATGAACAATATGTTTGTTCCCAAATAACACAGGGATTTCTTTTTCTTTCAGGGGAGCTTAAGAGGGCAGAAGGCAAATATACAAATTTAGGTATTTCTAAGTTTTCTGTCCTTTTGGATTTTATTTTTTTAAACTATTCCAACTTTAAACTGACCTCCACTTGGCCACCTTTGGCTTCACAAACGTCAGTCCCAGCCTCTGAACCAGCTTCATGCCCAGCTTGCGCAGGACCATCTGGTTGCTCTCTGACAACTTGCACTTGTCCAGGCACTCGAGCACGGTGACAGCTGGAAAACAAAGCAAACTGCTTTTCAAAAAAACCCTGGTATGAAAATCTCACAAGTTTTGAATGTCCCTTAGAAGATTTACATTTTCAAAGGTGTTACTGAAATGCAAATGCCTTATTACCTACTTTGTAGTAGCTCTGACACTGGTCAAATAGTGGCAATATCCTTCACTGCCCGAGCAGGAAGGATGGCTTTGAGGCTTCATTTTGACTATGAAAATGATAATCTACATTCTCAGGATGCTTATGCCTCTAATTCTCACTGGAAGCAACGTGTTCAAGTGTATTTCAGGGTCTAAGAATTTTCAGTAATCGAACAGAACCAAGACTCAGAAAATATTCATTTACTCAGAACACTCATCAGTTCCCGCACACTGAGGGGAGCTTTCGCCTTTCCTCGTTCAGTATTTTCAGGCAGCACCAACTGAACTCCCCTGGCACAGAGATTTTTATGAGGATGGATGTCCATAAACATTTAGACATGAGAAACACTGTGTATGTGTAAACAGCCGGCCACAAACCCTCTCATCTGGGCACATCAAAGGGAACAAAGCTATTTGTCCAGCGAAGTTAAAAAAAACCCAGAGAAAGGAGAATCTTGGGCTAATGACTATAAGGCTCCAGGTTTCCAAATTTTCACAAGGAACCCACGCCTGTTACAAATAAAACAGACCTCTTGTAATTTTATCAGGCTGAAAATAATTCTTGATTGAAGGCTGACCATGGGCTCTGAAGGGCTATCCTTCTTCCAAACAACACTGCACACAAGGAATCACACTGGAAAAATACTCTGCAACCTCCTCCTCCTGCATCAGGGTTCTCAAAATACAGAGATCAAAGAAAACCCAGTTATTTCCAAGTCTGAGAAGCTGCAGGACACGGCTTAAAAATCTCCTCAGTCTTTGAAAAGGCTGGGGATGGATCCTGACACACTAAAATACTAAATAACTGATCCATACAGACAACAAGGTGAAGCCAGTGATGGTGACCATTGCTTGGACACCTTCCAGCAACCTGGATTTTTGCAGCTATAAAAGCTTGAGAGACTTATGGTTTAGGAGGAAGAGGTTGCAGAAACATCAATATTCACAGAGAAAAAAAAATTAAGAACATATAAATATAAGCCTCTGGCAAGTCCTGTCAGCTCTTGAACCACTGTAATATCTACAGGTCCATGTAATGGCTTCAGGACTAATGTCTGTTTTTAAACCAAGTTCTATGTCACAAAATATTTCAGCAGGATCTTTCTTTGACATTTGCCTATTTCTTCTCTCCTATTTCATCCTCAGATTTGTTATAACTAAAAATCTTAGTATTTTGTCTCTCACTTTTTTTTTTTTAATCCTGAACAGTTCCCATCTGAACCTCTGCTTCTCAGTTGTGAGATTTTAGGTTTTCTAAGGTAAATTTAGTCATTGGTACACTCCTATTTTTCTCTTATTACCAGACTCATAACTATTCAATATTCTCTCTATGCCATGGGCCAAAGAATCTGCTTTTACCAGCAGGGTTTATTTTGTGGGCTCAATATGCTCTTTCCATGCCCATTAAGACTATTGTGCTGAACAGCTGCATCTTTTGAATTATGGAATTTTGTGTCATACCAGATTTTATCCAGCCTGTTCATTATTGTGCTTCTCTGACATCTCCAGTGCTGCCTGCTAATTCTGTGGGATGGCATTCCCAGTACCTGCTGTTTGTTCCTGACCAGCTGTACAGCACCTGTGTTGTTCCACATCACTTGTCTTCACTGTCTTACCTCCACCTTTACCCATCTCTCAGGCATTTCCTAAGGAGGTGTGTGCCTCTCAGACTCAGGAGCTGGAAAAATGAAACTGTTTCCAGCACTAGACGTAAAAAAGCTTCTTCTCGGGGCCAAAATAATTGCATTAGTGAAATCACAAGCACTCTGAACAGAGTTTACATCACTAAGAACAGCACAAACCCCTTTTCTGGGGCTTGGATAAGCTCCACAAAAGTGATGAGGTTTTTTGTAGTGTTTTGGATTAGCCACCATCTTCCCCTGCCTCTCTTTGCTGCTCTCAGTAAAACCCAAGATCACTGCAGTCAGTTCTGACCCTATTCCAGGATTCACCATGAGATGAACATAAATCCAACATGCAACTACACTGTTCAGAAAGCTCTGTGCTCCCTTTATGGTACCTGTCTACCCCTAATTACATCCACTATAACCTCTTTTCACTGAAATCTTTTTATTATTCCAACATTATCCTGACATAATTCCAGCTGGGTCCTGCGTACAACCAGTTCTTGGGTTTTCTGAAACCCCCCGTGCTTATGTCTAAACTTGAAGAGCCTGCAAAACTTTCAGCAGTGATATTTACAAAACTAGTTTATGTTCTAATGAATTTTTAGAAATATTTTCCACGTCTTACAGTTTGTATGGTCCATGTTCAGCTCCTGTACTACAGCAATGGCCAGTGTGATCCCCTGCCAAATCCTTGGATGTGCTGTTCCAACACAACATTTCCTGGTGGCATCTGCTCCTCCCTCACAGTCATCTCTACTTTAGCTCCCCTTGTTTTCCCTGCCTTATCACTTCCCTGACTCCTTACAGCACCCCTTCTTTATTGCAATGGTTTTAAAAAGTGGCATCAGGATATTACAAACTTACCATATGGTAAACAGTCTTCTCTCTTGCCATGTTTAAACAGCTGTGCCTGCCAAGTGAAATAGGGAAAACAGACATGAGAACACAGAGATTCTAAAGCACAATATACCAAGTATTTAGTTTTAAAATACTTTTTTATTGTTCTTGCAATAATCTGTGGGGTTTGCTGATTTAAATTGCATAAAAGGAAGAGAGTCTCAGGGTGCAATTGCACTTCTTGGTAACTGCTCAGGGGGCTGAGTTGGCCAAAAAGCACTCAAGAAAGAATGAAAAAAAACCAAGGAAATAAAAAGATGAGAGAAAAATAAAAGCAACCAGTTTTGGGCCAGCTCAGGTCCCTGTGTCAGGAGTCACAGCTTGTGAGAGCCTGAACCACCTACAGACACCTGGGAGGGCAAACCCCTGCAAACAAACCTCCAACAGCCCAGCTCAACTCCTGTGCTGAGGGATTTGTGCAGCAAAGAGCACAAAGTTTCCAAAACCATTTTATCTACAATTAAATACCCCAGTCAGATGAAACCCTGGTGAGACAAAGGGACTGCCAACACCTGAGAGAACACCTCACACATTAAATGGACACGTTAAACACCTCCTCTGCCCGCCCAATGTTCATCAAAACTCCTGCACTCAGGCACTTGTTTGTCCCTGCTCTGGCATTCACCAGCAGGAAAAACCTTCCTCAAGAAACATGCCTGGGAGTTAAACAAGAGCAGACTTCCCCTAAAAGTCCGTAGTTTCTCACACATACCAAACACACACACACACAAACCTCCCGCGCTGCAGGCGGGGCTGGGAGCAAGAAAAACACCTCGGGGCTGTGTGCCCGTCCTGTTTTGGTTGGGTACTAAACTGCACTTGAGGAGCCCAAATTAGCACTGCTGATCAGCTCCACTACGAGCTGTATGTGGGAATTTGGTATTACACATGGAAGGATTTAAGATTTGAATGCAGGCAACGGTGAGGGATCCCTGAAAAATGACTTTTACAAAGCAGCAATGCTACAGAAGGACTTCAGGCCCAGAAGAACGGACAATAAATACCAACACAAATGGATAAATGTGGCACAGTTTTTAGCAATATACCCTGTCAGTGTTAAAGACAACACAAATATTTCTCACTGACAGACAACAAAAGTCTGCTTTGTGCTAAAAAGCTGTCAGAAAACCTGCAAACCTTTGGCACAGCAAATCTAGAGAGCCTCTAGAATTTCTCTGCCTCTTTGCTGAACCATGCACACACCTATGAATGAATTTAGCACAGTGACCTGGGAAGATTCCATGTCACAGCCATTTCTATTATTTTCTGAACAAAACAGCCAAACACACTTTGTTTCCCCACAGCAGTTTCATTAAAACTTAAATTTCAAACTATTTTCAATACAGAACACCAACTCTCAAACAAAACTACGATTAATAATATCCTTCCAATGTTAAAATCATGACAGCAACAACTCTGTATCAACTGAAATGTAGATTAAGGGATTTTATTCTATCAATACATGTTTTTAGGGGAAGTTAAAATTACCCAAAGGACACTGTAGCTGCTGTGTTTGAATTAAAACTAAACTTTAGACTAAAGAAGCTTAATATTTACATGATTGTTGATCAATAAAATATGTTACCCACTGGTTTTGGACTAAACAAAGCTGAAAATGCCAAATGTCTGACAGGGAAGAAGGTTCTGTTTGCATCCATGAAGGTGCTCAGTGGGTCAAATGAAGCCTTGGAGCAGGTTATTGGTGTTTCTCCAAGTAAACCATTGGGTATTTCTCTGTGTCAGAGAAGTTTAAGAGCCATTTTTAAAACCATTTTTACAGAACTAAATATGAAACAGCCAAACTGTGGGGAACTGCTCTTCAGATATTCAACACAGCAGGAAATCCAGTGTCTGGGTTTGGGTTTTTTTCTGAGTGCAGAAAAGACAAGAAAAGAAGTTTTCATTATTTCTTTGTGAGTCAAAGCACACAAAAGTCCAAATTTCTCAAGCTTTTGAGTGTAGCAGATAGATTTTCCAGAGGAAATAAGAGAGTACTTTGGGAAAAGAGAGAAAAAAAAAAGTGTGTATTTTCTTCCAGCACATGCTACAGTCAGCCATGTACAGCACAGTTACTCCCTCAGAAAAATCCTGCAAGCCTGGAGATTACAGGGGTTGTACTAACAAGAAAAGTTCATGATGCATGAATTAAAAACATTAAAAAAATATATAAGAAATATAGGAAAAAGAGAGGGAAAAGGCCGAATCGGCATTACAGTATCCAACTTAAACTTCCTGCCTTGAAGGAAGAAAAATATCCAAGGCACACCGTTTCCAAAAATCTGATACAAACAAAGCAATTAATAAGCCTGGTTTGCCACCTGCACAGGCACTCTGGTGTCGGCAGCTCCCAGTGCTGAGAGCAGGAGCCTGCCTGTCGGAGCATCCCCGCAGCCGGAGTTACGCCACGGGCTCCTCACCTAATGAGGACACAAAGCACACAACTCACCCAACCTGCTGAACTGTTGGGAAGTATGTGACTCCCCCTCTTATAAATAATTAAGCCACCTACAAATTAGAGAAAATCAGTGGTGTGCAAGCCATGACGACTGTCAGGTCTGGCTCCGCTCTGGAAGCAGCGCCGGGCAAGGCAAACACAGCCCAATTTCTCAGTAATCCCGGCAGAGACACCACACCTGCCAATTGTCTGCATAACCCACTTTGGGCCCGACCTGCAGGAGCTCTATCAGTCGGGATCATCTCCAGGACTTGTTCCCCAAGCTACACAAATCCCCACGAGGGGTGGCCTGGCTGCTGGGGAGCGAGTGGATCTTCCTGCCGAGCAGGAGGCACAAGTCTGGATCTACCCTCTGGTTGTAACCGAGTGGAGGACTGGGAGGGTAATTCCAGACTCGCTGGGAAGAGCAGGAAATGATGCCTTGCACTGCTCTGGAGCACCCCCTGGTAGCCACACAACACCCAGGGAATGTCATCAGACATCCCTGCCTCCTGGCTGGGTGCAAGGAGGGAGGACATGCTGTCAGAACCTCAGTTCACTCAGAATGCATTAAACATTCCCTACTTCCAAGTGCAGCTGATGGTTGAATGGGTCAGTTAAAGCCCCTGTTCTCACTCTGCCTCCAGCACAAGCAGCACTCCTGCTGTGGGACACACGTTTGGGTGCTGAGCATCACCACGACACGTCCACATCAGACACCAACACAGCCCAGGGATCCAAAGGATGGCACCTCCCATGTGACCCCAGTTATTTATCAGCTGAATGGCTGAAAAGTTTAGACCAACACATGGAGAGCTGACAGAGTATATCTCCTTTCCATCTTCAGATTACACAAAACCACAGGTTTTAAATATTTGGAAGGAAAATAAAATGTTAGCAGCTTGAGACAGTACCATATCCTAACAGGAAAAAGAAACAGCTTTATGACAACAGAACTTCTGGACCTTGAACAAACCACAAAACTCCTGCTGAGAAGGAAAGACCTGAGCAGTGCCCAACAAGGCCACTTTAGAACAAACACTCTGTGACACTCAGGAGAGAAATGGCATTATCAGGAAGGAGTTGGTGCCCTCGGTACCTGCAGACATAAGAACTTGGGTTTCTCTCACCAACACTGCTTTTTTCTACACCTTTGTCACCAAACCACAAAGCAACAACCCCTTTTTTAAAAAAGCAGCGCCAACAGACAATCCTAACACGGCCAATTCTTTGAGAATGCCAAAAATACAGAGACTTGGGAAACATTCTATTTGGAAATATTCTATTTTTGTGCCTCTGGGTCTGAAAGAATGGAGTTAGAGAGTTCTTTCTTCCCTGGAGCCAAATTTACATAAGCATGTAGCTATTGCTAAATAACCTTTGCATTAGAGACAGCTCAGGGAAATGCCTCGTTCTTAAGACTCGAGTTTCATCAGATCACTGTGTAGGGCGTTTTATTTTTTTTAATTATTACTCACACTTGTATACTGAATCACTTATAAAACAAATAAGGTTTAATAAGTTTCAATGCCCAAGGCTACCTCAACGTGATGACATCTCTGTCACGCAAGAACTGGGAGTGCTGCGCCCTGCAGCGATAACTAAAAAGCTGTTTGATATAATGGCAGGTTTAAAAGCAAACCTCCAGACCAAGAGAATTTAAAATGCAGATTCTTGAAACAGGGGAGAAGTTTCCTTCAAGTAAACAAATGTTACCAAAAAAAAAAAAAATAAAAAGAAGTAGCAATTTTTGAATAATTCGGTATTTCTGATCCTTCAGCGCACGAAGAATCTGAGCACAGGAGCGGGTTTAATTCCAAATTGTGATGTTAGTCTCAGCAAAAAGAATCTGAAATACTGAATCTGAAAGGGTGTCACTCTCCCTGTGCCCCCTGTTGGGAAATGGGGTGTTACTGACGACAGGTGGAAAGAAGGAAAAAAAAAGGCAAGGCGTCCCCAGTGGAATTACAATATGCAATGCCGGGTGCGTGTTCCGACAGGAGCCACGGAACAGCCGGACTCGTTCTGCACAGAACGCTGAGTGAGATGAAACAGCACACACCTGATCACCAGGCTCAGGGCCACGAGGAGGCAGATCAAAGTGCAGCCACGGCCAACTACTCACTGCGTCCCTGACTTGCAGTTTCACTTCATTGAAATGCAGCAGTTTCGTGTCTTTTCCGAGCGGTTTTCCCGTGCCAGGCGCGCTCCGAGGCGTTGGCCGAATGCAGACCGTGAGTGGCACAAGAGTAAAACCTCACCAAACCCCCCCTGTTTGGGGCAGCCCCCGCTCTGCTCTGAGGGGAAGACTTTTTATCCCCGTTCTTGCTGGGTTACATCATTCCCGAAACCTGTCACATTCCCGAAACCCGCCCCGCTGTACTGAGCAGAAACTGGAAAATGGGCTTTTTTTCTCCTGCTTGTTCAGAGAGAAATGCCCAGGCAGCTGCTGTCTGACTCTTAAAGTGACAAATTCCTGGAGGAATCCAAGGGCAAAGAATTTTGAAGCTTATTGACACAACTTTCAGCTGTCCCTCGTGAGGATGTGTTCAGCTTTACACTTACTGATCACTTCTTATGATAAAGTATATTTATTTATAGAATAAATATGTGTTTATTTATAGAATAAATATACCTTATATACTGTATATACTATATAATGCATTTATTCATAGAATATGTATATATTTACACAATATAATACATATGATGTACTCTTAGAATCTTGCATGTTTAAGAGAAAAGGTTTACTTTAAACACTTACTTTCAGCTGATATTTTTTGGTTTAACAACATGCTGTTGCTACAACTGTGATATGAAAATATTAATATTAAAATATGAAGAATATATGTACTTATGTAAATTTGGAATATATATATTTATATATAAATATGCTTATAATATTAAATTCTTGAAATAAGTATTTTCTGCTCCTCTTAAGCCACACACGTAACACACTCTTAATACCCTCAATACAAACACATCACTCTCAGAACCTTTATTCCCTAATGATATAATTCATGCTTACATTGTAGTGGCTGAAATGAAAACCTGAAGACTGAATGCAAGAAGAGGCTTTCAAAACCTGCTCAGATCTACCAATTGGAACAGGAATTATGAGCTGTGAAGAAAAGGAGGGTGGGGGAAAAAAAAAAAAATCCCCCAAAAGCAAGGCAGCAGGCTCTGCTCCCAGCCCCATTGTATCACGTTCTGGTTTCGATTCTACTTGTTGAGTATTCACCTGTTTCGCTTAGTGAGCACTAATGAACAGGTGGATGGAGCCAAAGCCAAACTCAAAGGAATTATGACAAAACACTAATGCATTATACATCCTGCAGGTCTCATCACGCCCTGGGAATGGCAAACAGGCCGTCTCCCTTTCCAGATCTGACAATAAAATGATGAAACATCGCTCTGCCTTTTGAAACGCTGCAGCGCACACAAATAACGCTTCCTCCTGCTGGAGCAGCAGCTCCTCAGTTATTCTAAATATAGATCATTTCTCCTGTCTTCTGATTTGGAAGAGCCTGAGAGGGGAAAAAAAAAACCAACAACCCCCCCACACACACACTGCAGAGCTCAGCTTTGATCTTCAGTGCCACACTGCACACGAGTCCTCTTAGCAACTGGTTTGAAAGGGCAGCAAATTTATGCAGATTATAAAAAAAAATTCACCAGCAGATCCTTAAACCTGTGCAAGTGCAAGGACTGCACAAGAGAATCTGCCTTGGTTTTGGTCAGCAACCAAACCAAGAAGGAACAACAAACTCCCCCCGTTCCACCCAAATATATCTGGACATCAGAACTGCCACAGACACCAGAACTGTTATCCCAGTATTTCAAAATGCACACCAATACTTCTAAAATACTTCTAAAACTACCATAAAGCTTTACAGAAGACCTTTTCAGGCTGTACAAGAGGAGTGCTGCCACAGAGCAGTGCTTCAGGTATTGCAGATTTTTCCCCCGTGTACATTTTAAAACCCAAACTAAGAATTCAGCTCTTTTTTAATCATACACCACTATTACTTCACGAGGAAAGGGCATCAAACCAAAAACTCACTCAGATTAGCAAGACACCACATTTAGTGTGGCTTTTTGGAACTAGTGAGAACAGTGTGTTAGTTGCAGAACAACAGATACAACTTTCAAGCATCCCTTGCATTTTGGTTACCAGCTCTGAGCAGTCCAGGAGGGATCACTCCTATAGCAGAAGCTCAACCTCTTCCTTCTGTACAGTTCCCAGATTTTAATTTATTTCAAAGGTTTTGTTCAAAGTGGAAAAAAACCCAAACAAACTGCTATTTTGACAGTTGTTTCTCAGTACTGGCAACTTCACTCTCATTTGGTGATGACAAGACAACTTAAAGAAAATATACATACCTGGGAAGTTACACTGTCCAAACTTCTGTGGAGGAGATTCCAGGTGTATATTAATTTCTGCTTTTTTAATAACCTCTCTGTGCATTTGCCATCAAAGAACTACCATAACAGTATCCTTTGATCCTAAACCCAATTATCTATCTTTTTCAAGGAAATACAGTATTTACCAGGGCCTGGAGCATGCCATTCACAATGACAGTCCCTTCCATGGTCTGGGAAGAGGATTTGGATAACATGGAGAGCACCCAGTCTAGGAATTCTGCCATCCTGCTTTGCCTGACATCAGGGCGGACAATAAACCTGTCACAGGGAAAAACAAACCATGCAGTTACTGCCTTTATGGCACTCAATAAACAACATTTTTCCTGCTATCCAAACTGCTTGTAGTTCCTGAAAACAATTGTCCAGTGGATATTTTCCCAAACTGCTGAGGGTGGGAATGTTCCAAAACATCCCATGTTTAGCCATTCTGTTTCTGAGCAAGGCCTGGAACTTCTCTTTCACATCAAACCCACCTAAAACTTAGATCCTAAAGGTTTATCTTCATTGTAAAGCAACAAAATTTCCAAAGGTCCCAGATAAAAGTTATTTCTATCAGAATTGCTGAAAAGCTGAAACAAATATGAGGATTCTCCACCATTCTCACCAAGAACAGCAAATCTGAAAATAAGTGCAAATCAGCAATGGGACCCTGAATGAGTAACCAGCAGGGCTAAATTTGGGATTTCAGATATCTGAAAAGGCCAAACACCTGTTATTTAACACTAGATGGGTCAAGAGATGGGAAAAAAAAGAGATTCATCGTGGCTAAACTTCTGCAAACCCATACTCAGCCATCCCCTCCACCAGTCAAGTTCTCTCAGTTAGTGTCCTGGCACCTACAGACCAGGGCCCTGCCCCAGCAGGATTCAGACTAAATTTGTTGTCAATGCACCCAAAGGAAATGAGGCCCACAAGGAAGCCCACCCAGCACAGCTCAGGGCAGTTCAAGAGGATGTGCACAGTCAGGACCTGGTTCCTTCCCACAGCCCTAGAAACTGGGGAGCTGCACCAAGGGACTGACAGAGGACATGGGAACAGAGAGCAGAGGGGATGGATCGGCTTCCAAACCAATCCCTGCTGTGTTCAGCAGGAGAACAACAAGGATTTGGGGAGGGTGAATTGCAGGAGGGCTGTTTTGTGACAGAACACCAAGGATGGAGCTGCCCAAGGGCACAGGTGAGAGAAGTGACCTGTGAAGTGGATGAGCTGGTTCCCAGACCCTTTCCCAGCCCAAAGGAGTTTAAATCTTTCTTTCCCAAAGGAGTGCCCTAACCTCCAGACTAACAGCAGGATAAGCATCAGCCTCATCTCCTCCTACTGCCAACACTCACTGAGCAGGCAGAGAGGAGAATTCACAAAACAAGCTCCAGCTTCTTCACCCTATGGAAAACAACTTACTCTGGAAAACAGGAATCCTGATGTTCCTAAACTTCACTAGGAATTCATAACTCCTTGGAGCACCAGTAGGAACCCAGACTTCCTCTTCCTCCCCAGGGACTTTCCCTCTCAAATACTACAGGGTCAGACTCCTGTATCTTATCTGTCCATCTGTCCCAGGACCGTTGTGTTCCTGCCCACCCAACTAACAGTCCAGCTCCAGGAAGATGGCACAGTGACCTCATCTCATTAAAAAAAAAAACTGTTTGGGGATGTGAAAGCAGGGAAAGGCCTTGGAGCCAGTCTTCTAATTCCTGGTGGAGCATTTTAATCATCAGGCTATTTTGAAAATGGTGTTTTCATAATAAACTAAATAATTATAAGTCCACTAAGCAGTGCCATTACAACATGTGGTGCTAGAACCAACCCTAATGTGTTCTATCACCTTACCTGTTACCAACATTTACTCCTAATAACAATTAATTCAGCCAATAAACAAAGGTGAAGACAAGATGAGACAACTGCAGACAAGGTGCCTGCTCAGGACCCAGCGTGGGGTGCAGGGCACTGGTAAAATCCCCCCAAAACCCAGGGCTGAGCACAGAGTTCTGCTGAACACAAGGCTGCAATCAACCAGGTTACTGGGTATGGCCTCCCACTCAGAATTTAGTTTTACAGACACTCTGGAGGACAGCTGAAATGCAAATTCAATTAAGTGTAATATGATAAAAGAATCTTTCTTAATTACTGTCACCCTGACTTGACAAGGCTCCCAAATACTGGGTGTACCTTCAAGAGTTTATTAGTGTTGGTTAATCTGGGTGCTTTCTGGAATTTTAGGAAGTGAAGAAGGCCCATATGAATGCTCAAGAAGAATTCATTCTGTGTCACAATGTCACCTCAAATCCTCTGCTTCTGTCAACCTGTGACAGGGCAGATTATCCTTACAGATACATAAAGATCCCAGAAAAGCAACTTCTAATTAGTGGTTCCAAAATCACTGCAAAAATTAATTAGTACCATAGAATTATAGAATGGTTTGGGTGGATGGGACTTTAAAGACCACCCAGTTTTAACCTCCTGCCATGGGCAGGGACACCTTCCACTAGCCCAGGTTGTTCCAAGCCCTGTCCAACCTGGCCTTGGACACTTCCAGGGATGCAGGGGCAGCCACAGCTTCTCTGGACAACCTGTGCCAGGGCCTCACAGCCCTCACAGGGAAGGATAACAAGTCAAACTTATTTTCTGCTACATGGAAATAAGGATGTAACAGGCAAGATTATTTACTCCAGACTACACAAATGATTCATGGAATCACTTGAATTTTGCTCTGAAATATTTCAAGAGTAATTCAGAAAAGCAAAGGAAGAGTCACCAGAGAACTGTGATTCTGGTCTTAAAGCCCTTCATGAATTTTCTGCATGACACTGTCAGCTCTTTATGGTTGTGGCTCTCTTCCCACACGTGCTGTCCCCTGTCACAGCCTCATGTCCTGCTGTCCCCACTGTCCCTGCAGGGCCCGGCACAGCCGAGCGAGCAGCTCCCCCTGCTGTGCACGGGCCGCACCAGTGGTTTAATGAATTCTTTCACTCACTATTACTGGAGTGATGCAAAAAAACCTCAGAACAACCACAGCCCTGTCACAGATTGACCCCAAGCCTGAACGCCAACCATGTAAAACAGTGGGATCACAAAGTTCCATTATCCCACACCTGTTCCTTTTGGATGAGTTATTTGACAACAAAAAAAGCTAAGAAAACAGAAGTATTGCTTTCTGAATGAGGGATAATTAGGAAGCTTAATTTCAGCATTACTATTTCTCTTCACGTAAGCACTACCAGTAATACCAGAGACCAATTCCCTATTTATAGTGCAACACCTGCAAAAATCAGCAGCAACACCAAGGACCTCTGAAACCCTGTAGCACAAACCAGCCCCTGAAGGCAGTTTCTCCAGTACCCTGTTAACAGGGAAGATCTGCATCAGGTGTGACAGAAACATGTTCCTCTATCAAGCCCAGGAAGCAGAATTCCCAATAACAAACACACTTGTTGGATCCAATTCAAGCAAGGGCAACATCCCACAGACAGCTGGCAACTTCCAGCCCTCCCCACACTGTCACAGCACACCAAGGGACAGCAGGAGAACTGGGAGCCAGGCTTTTCCCTTCTGCCAAGAAGCACAAAAGAGACTCACTTGGACACCAGCACAGCAGCTGCATCCCGAGCTTTGTCACTGACAACCAGGTAGCACTGCAGGGAAAAGAAATCTGACTGTAAAAGAATTCACACATGGAGATTTAACATCAGCAATGCAACAACACTGTACACACACTACTGGATACTTATGATTACAAGCAGTATGATGATTACACACATTAGGTCATTATTGTGATTGCAAACTGAGCCTAAGATAGCAAAAAATTAATTTTCCCATTTAACAAACTGTATCTGAGGCAGAGTCTCCCTCCTGGTGCCTTTCAAAGCAGGTTTATTACCTTTACTGAAGCCCGAACTCACAGGCACATTGGCCTACAAGCAATAAGCCTGCAAGTGCCAGAAGTGCGAGCTGCTGGAGTACCTGTGGGAGGAAGGGGTGTCTATTTTGATCTCAAAGGGATGACACCCAGTGAAACTTTGTTGAAAAATCTTCAGGCAGTCACAGCTTCCAAAGTTAACCATTCTGAGCAAACACCGATTTCCCCTGAATACCCTCAATTTTGGCTTTCAGCAGAAGCTCACTTTCATTTTCAAACACTGAAAGACTTTAACATACTCAAAGGCAGGCATTCACATCAGATAAAATTAGATAATTTATTGCATCAGAGAAAATAAGTAACAGTCTCACCTGTCACTAAAGCACCAAACAACAGACTGAAGATTCCAAACGTACGGAGAAATTCCTTACAGATTAGACACAAAAACACGGACGTATATCCTGTATATTCTTCAGTAATATTATTTTCAGAATATTATGTATTAAATACCAAACTGTTAAGCCCAGTATCCCAGGTCTGAAAGTGCTACAAGAGGCATTTTCCTTACCTTAGCCATTTCCAGGATGCGATCCATGGTCGGCTGCCGGGCTTTCCCTCCCTCCGAAACGAGGTTTCCATCGAAACGGGCCAGATCAAAAGGAATCAGGCATATCATGGACAGCCACAGCAAGAGCATGTAACGAGTCTCCCAGGTCTGGAAAGGAAAGGGTAAAACAAAGTAGTTACTTTATTTTCTGCAACGTATTCCAAGCAAGTCTCGGGAGCACAAACTGCGCTGTTTCCAAGGAACGTTCAAAGACTATGAAGGGAAAACTCCAAAACATGGATGTCCTGAAATTCCAAAGGAGACAGAGCTCCAAGTGATCCCAAACAGCCAAACTGTAACAAAATGAATGGATCCTCCCCTCCCCAAACCTGAAATCTAGGAAGCTTTGTTTCCTTCTCAACAGAGAAATGCACGTTTCCATTTTCCTGCTCCTCCTTCCTTCAGCCTGTCTGTGCCTCCAGTCACAAATAAAACAGAAATATAAATATAACATGATATAACACAAATATAACAGAAGTATGTTTTTCTTCCTAATTTCTTATTTATTGCTTTCATGGGTTTACTGGAACAACTTCAGATGAGCTTTGAGAGACAGACGGACAAGAAGGAACCTTTTCCAAGCTTTGAAGCTGTACAGCACTAAAGTGTCAGAATTGACGGTGTTTATCAAAAAAATACTTCAATTTAGTGCAGCAACACATTTATTGTCTTCAAATCCATGATTTTTGTTACTTAGATGATGATCTATCTTAAAACTCATCTACCTTATTCTTCCTTATTCAAAAATGTAAGAATTTGAAATACAGTATCTTGGAATCAGACTTGATGATCTTTATGAGTCACTTCCAACTCAAGACATTCTATGATTCTATGATCTCAATCCATTAAATCCATTAAAAATTCTTTGCTTAAGTATTTTTCAGGATCAGGATTCTTGCCTAGAACATTCCCAGCCAAATAAAACTTTCAAATCAGGATGCATAATGAAGTGGTGTCATGTTGTTTTCCAACTGTAAACAGGCAGAAAGATAAGATCTGAAATTCTGTGGGGTTTTTTTACACCCAGAAATACATTGTAAAAAAGGCAGATTCAGGCCTTGTGCTACAATTGTGAAATTTTTTTCCAATCTTCACCTCCTTCCTTTCAAAAGAAAAGGAAAAAAACCCAAAACAAACCAACCCCCTGCAGATCTGAAGACACACATTGAAATCAAACAAAATTAATCTCTGTTTCCTTATCAACACAGAAGTTCTACCAACTCTGACAAAACCCAAAGGGGTTTACAAACCAGCCCCTTCACATTTAAGAAATGAGAATAAACACAGAAAACTTAAAACCTCTGTTTCCTGACGTGATTTTACTGTCGTGATGTCAAGTTAAATTACCAGGACTGTTAACGATGTGCACAGCAGGAAGAGGAATTTTCAGTTACTCCTTTTGGAGGTTCAGTATCTTTCACTGCCCTTCTCATTGCTGTTGCTTCCATCAATCTGTTCTCTTACAGGAGTGGTTACAGGTTTTACTCAACCTCCACTGCCATTGCTTCTGAATCCTTGGAACAAACCCCACGGAAGAAAGCCAAGACCTCTCCATTTCTCCTCTGACAAGATGATGGTCTCACACCAAATCCAGGTGCTCAGTCAACACCTGACAGAGTCTATCACTGCTTTATACGCTTCTTTTTCCAGGTTTTTCTGGCACTGCTCACCTGGAGCCCTAAAAGAGAAACAAAAAGCACAGCAAGTCCTCACCTCAGAATCCCTCGGGTTCTGCTCCGCGAGCAGATCCAGAACAGGCTGCAGGTCCCGGACTTCGTGAGGAAACAGGGGCAGGAAACGTTTGTAGCCTCTCACCTACAAGAGAAATTCCAGAATTCAGTGACCCATCCAGCATCATCACATACTGAGGGAAAGGAAAGACCCCCTCAGGATTTTCTTGATTAGGATCCTCACGTCATGAATGTAAGGGCATGAATGAAGGTCTTAAACACCTTGAGATGTTTGTGCTTTTACAAACTTATTAAGAATTTATGAAATCTTAATTCTTCAACTTTAAAACAAGGGACCTCTGGAGACTGTCTAGTCCAACCCTCCTAAAGCAGGGTCACATCACGGCAGGGTCACCCCATATCTGTGGGGTGCCCAATAACTCAGGGATGGAGACCCCACCACCTCTCTGAGCCACCTCTTCCAGTGCTCAGCCCTCACAGTCCAAAACTGATTCCCTGTGCATGGATGGAAATTCCACAATCCACCTAATTCTTCCTCATATTTTACTCTTCAACATTATGACTTATCACTCAGTATCTCAATGTCTGCAATATTTTTTTTTCATTCAGACCTTGATGTTTACAATCATTAGAAAACTATCACAAACATTGTGAAAAATGAGGAAAAAAAAGTTTCACAGTCAAGTTTGAAATATTTCATCCCATTACTCTGACATTTATTGATTTTACTATTTTTTTCATTTTTTTTTATTTTTTACTATTGATTTTACTATTTATTTATTTTACTATTTTTGAAAATAACAAACAATATTGGTAACTTACACATTTCAGTTACAGGAACGTTGAATTTGGGATCTTTTTACCTTGGTAATGATGTAAAGAAATTTAAAAGCCAGATGAACTAGAGCAGGAGGAGATCCTTTGTCCCGTACTATATCCAACAAGGAATTCATCATCCCCTCTATGAAAGGAGAGGAAAAGCAGTGAGACAACATGCAGTTCACTTACAGTTTTTCATACTTCTAATACTAAGGAAGGAGATGGTAAATATATAATTTAAGTAGTATCAGCCACAGCAGTCTCATAATACAAGAACAGATCTTACAGTTTAAGAGATTTTCAAGTATATACACAAAAACTATTTAAGGATGACATTCCTACCCAAGTGGCGGTCCAAAAGGTGAGGCTGCTCCTGGTACTTGTCCATTATACCTGAAAATGAAAGAGACACCTGTAATAAACTGTTCAAATGACAGGATTTTAGAGGCATTAACTGTGAGGTACCCCCTGACTCCGGACAGCTTTAGCTTAAGATTTCTGTATCCTTGGGCTGCCACCACCTGTAAGCGAGGTGGAAAAGCCAGACAACTGCAGTTGGAAAACAGTGCTCCCTGGACACTCTGGGTGTCACCCCAAGGCTGCCATTCCCGAGCCTGGAATGTACATAAAGCTGCAGTTCCACTCCAAAGGATCTGCACTCACACAGGGTCCAGGCACAGCAAAATTCCCACCTCTTCCTTGTGAGCTCCCTGAGCACAGCAGACAAACACCCCACTTGGCAGCACTCAGCCAGTGAGAGTCTCCTCACAACCCTGATAGATTTGTATTTTGAAACAGAATGCAGGGAACTATTCAGCAAAAGAACAAAGAATCCTTGACAGAGTTTAACCTGGCCACACACGAACTGCAGCTACTCCCATCTGTGTCCCTCAAAACCATTCACATCACACTCTATTACTGTTCACTCGCTCTCTTTTGGTCTCTTCCTTTTGGGTACTGACTCAAGGTAGGACAAATTGAAACTGAATATTGAAACAAAAAAAACAACTTGCCAGGGTTTTTAGACACAAAAGCTTTTCAATTTCAACCCAGAATCAACAAAAATCAGCCACAGAAATGACAGCTGGATTCCAGGAGAGATCATCAAGAGATCCAATGTTGTGCTGGAGACGTCCTGGGATATTTCATCTATTTGGTCAGAAAACAGTTTTTAATTAGAAAACTAAAACCTCCTTAACCTCTCCCTTCCCTGCATTTGTTTCCCTCTCAAACCACTTTGCTCTCTGTCCTTTTTCTCTGGCTGACACATCACCACTTACCCTGAAGATGTGACTCATCTCCAACAGTGCTGCACTTGACCAGTGGATGACACTGCTCAACCACTCTCAAGACACCATCCAAGAGTATCCCTGTGCAATTCCACTGGGATACCACAATGCCATCAGAGGGGAAACCTGAGCTCCTCATCATCACTAACTTCCCACTATAATTAATGATGCCTTAGGCTGTGTACAAACAGCAGAACCAGTGGACACAAACTCCACCAACACCCAAAGCAACAGTTTTCCAGCTGAAGTGGAATTTAACAGCAAATTATTTTCCCAGATCCCAGCCTGGCAACGTAAAATAAACCCCTAAATATAAAAGCTGAAGAGAATGAAGCTAAAACAGTTCTTCTAACTCTATATAATTTCAGAAGATATCTTCCCTCGTTTTCCTACAAAACTCTAGTTGCAGATTAAACTGTTTCCCAAGTTTCTGTTTCTAATGGTTCACCAAAAATTGAGCATCAGGAGTTTTTGTGAACCTGCATTAAACTCGTCTGGAATGGATGATCACTGTGTTCCCTGTACATGGATTAAAGGTACTCCCTAAGTTTCAGCATTCCAGCCCAAACACTGACCTCAGTGTTACCAAATTTAGGATATATTGTCCAGGAAGGATCACATGACACCTGAGGACACTAAATATTATAACCCAATCCTGAACCACCTGCACAGAACCACCTGTCAGTTTTAAGTATACTGAGCCTGTATTTCCTGGGCAAGGACATGCAGGCAGAAAGCTCATAAATCCAGTTTAAATACACAGAGACAGCACAGATGATGTGACACAGAGAGAGGCACAGCAGGGTGATCTGCTGGGGGAGATGACGCCTCTCAGACACCGAGAGTTTTGCAGCAATGGCTCTTCCTACCCCACTGAAACCTGACATTTCACCTGTGACACTGAATGATCAAAGAATGTGAGTGTTGTGGGTGCTGCTGTCTGAACAGCTACACGTTCATCACTGGCCTCCTTAGAAGGAGTTCAGTCAACCAGTATAATGGAACTTCTGCAAGGTCACATCTCCAAACTTGGGGCTGCTGCTTTATTGTTGGCTTACCTGGTTTCTTTCTGTCAAAAACACAGCTGCAGGATCAATATTCTGACTGCAAGTTTTTGCCATTTTGCCTCTCTCTGGCAGAAGTACTTGCAAAATGCCGGTCTGAGAAATTCAGTTGGTGAATTCGTGAAGTGCTGAATTAACTTTTGCAGATCACCTGGTCAGAATATTGATCCAACACACAGATGTGCCTTGTAATGGGCTGATTACCCAGGACACCCCTAACAGGCACCCAATTACAGCCCTCCCAGGTTCAGCTGAGGTTCAGGGGCAGAGCAGCTTTCATCAGGTGGCACAAAAATCAGATCCAAGTTACCTCCACTCAGAAACAAACCTATGATCTGTATGGATTCAAAACCCCTTCACGTTTCCTATGAAACAGAAGAGCAAAGATATTAAAATGCCCCTTTAAAGCGCAAAATGTGTGTGTTTTGACGAGTAATTAGCTACAAAAATGACTTCATTTGACAGACACAGAAACTTGAACTGAATTACAGCCTTCATTTGAATAGGAAACTGGAGGTAGAACAGGGATCAGAATTCTGATTTCTGAGATCTAAGACCAGGATTTTTGTTTATAGCGGCTAAAGAGGTAGCCTATAGCAGGTAATAAACGATGGTAAACAAAACGAGCAAAAACCCCAAACCTGAACTACCTGTTGATAAAGCTCCAGCATTATTAATGCTGGAAACCTAAAAATTAGCGTCTCAGCGCCTTTTCGGTTACCAGCAATAACAAAATAACGCCCGGTAGAAGATTTTAAACAACAAAACGCCGGTGTTTAGCAGCAGCACGCTTACCCACGAAGCGCTCCAGGGCCATCTCCCGGGTCACCAGCTCCCCGAAGGCGCCCCCGAGGTTGGCGATGAGCTCGGCGACCTCGCGGCTCTCGGTGAAGCTCTCCAGGACGCCCCTCTCGCTCACGGCCCCGGGCTCCCGCTCCTCGCCCTCCTCGGGCCCCGCTGGGTCCATCCCGTCCCGGGGCAGTGACACGGGCAGGGCAGGGCAGGGCAGGTCGGAGCCGCCGCCCCGCACTCCCCGCCCGGCCGCACCACGCGGTCCCTGCCGCGGCCCCGCCGCCTTTTCCCCCCGCGGGGCTCCGGGCACGGCCCCAAGCAGGGTGAGCGATGCCCGGATCCCCCCGGCTGTCCCGGAGCGATGGAGGGACAATCAATGGCCCCGACACACAGCCGGGATCGCTCCGGGCCCGCCCCGCGCTCCAATGCTCCCGCCTCCTACGGGCGCCGGCAGGGAACAAGGGCGGCCGATCCGCAGAGACGGGGGCGGGGAGCTGGGGAGACACACCCACCATGGGGACAAACACACCCACCATGGGGACAGACATACACCCACCATGGGGACAGACATACACCCACCCTGGGGACAGACACACCCACCCTGGGGACAGAGACAGCCACACTGGGGAGACACACCCACCATGGGGACAAACACACCCACCATGGGGACAGACATACACCCACCCTGGGGACAGACACACCCACCCTGGGGACAGGGATACACCCACCCTGGGGACAGACACACCCACCATGGGGACAGGGACACCCACCCTGGGGACAGGGACACCCATCCTGGGGACAGGGATACACCCACCATGGGGACAGGGATACACCCACATTGGGGATAGGGACACACCCACCATGGGGACAGGGATACACCCACCATGGGGACAGGGACACACCCACCATGGGGACAGGGATACACCCACACTGGGGACAGGGACACCCATCCTGGGGACAGGGACACCCACCCTGGGGACAGGGATACACCCACCATGGGGACAGACACACCCACCATGGGGACAGGGACACACCCACCATGGGGACAGGGATACACCCACCATGGGGACAGGGATACACCCATCCTGGGGACAGGGACACCCACCCTGGGGACAGGGATACACCCACCATGGGGACAAACACACCCACCCTGGGGACAGGGACACACCCACCCTGGGGACAGACACACCCACCCTGGGGACAGGGACACCCACCCTGGGGACAGGGACACACCCACCATGGGGACAGGGACACCCACAATGGGGACAGGGACACACCCACCCTGGGGACAGACACACCCACCCTGGGGACAGGGACACACCCACCCTGGGGACAAACACACCCACCCTGGGGATAGGGACAGCCACCCTGGGGACAAACACACCCACCTTGGGGACAGGCACACCCACACTGGGGACAGGGACACACCCACAGTGGGGACAGGGACACACCCACAATGGGGACAGGGACACACCCACCATGGGGACAGAGACACACCCACACTGGGGACAGACACACCCACCATGGGGACAGGGACAGCCACACTGGGGACAGGGACACACCCACCCTAGGGACAGGGACACACCCACCATGGGGATAGGGATACACCCACCATGGGGACAAACACACCCACCTTGGGGACAGGCACACCCACCCTGGGGACAGGGACACACCCACAGTGGGGACAGGGACACCCACCCTGGGGACAGGGACACACCCACCCTGGGGACAGACACACCCACCATGGGGACAGGGATACAACCACCATGGGGACAGGGACACACCCACCATGGGGACAGGGACACACCCACACTGGGGACAGAGACACCCACCATGGGGACAGACACACCCACCACTGGGGACAGAGACACCCTGCCCGGGGACAGACACACCCACCATGGGGACAGAGACACCCTGCCTGGGGACAGGCACACCCACTCTGGGGACACCCACCTAAGGGACACTCAGCCTGGGGTCACTCACCAGGGACAGGGACACCCAGCTATGGGGTCCTGGGGATGGCAGCAAGGATGGGCACATGGCAATGGGCTCCCAAGCATGGGGACACCCAGGGAAGGGGACCCAGGGGTGAGGACAAGGATAGGGACCCCTGGGGAAGGGAACAGGGACAGGGACCACAGGGGGAAGGAACTGGGGTGGGGACATCGCTTGCACAAGGTGTGTGGGAGGCACTGGGATGATGCTGTGATTTATCCATGGCCTCCACTCCTTACCCAACCCACACCCAGACACTGCACAGGACATTAACGTGGTTAATAATCTAAACCTCATAAAATTCCAGAAACAACATCTGAACCCTGAAAGCTCCAACTACAGCTCCACTGATTGCACAGGGAATTCAGGGAGGCACTTCAGCCTGGCCAGGATGTCGGGAAGGCAGCTGCCCTTCCCTGGTATCCAGCAGCTCTGTCCACACCCAAATATCTTATCTTCAGGCTCAAACTCATTAAAACAAACCACAGTCACCAAACACAGGTACAGCAAACACCTGGTTTCTGCAAGGCAAGTGTTTTATTTGAGAAGAAGTTTTAAGTTCACAGCAGTGTAACACAGGCAGGTTTGTTCACATCCAGAAACACCACTGCACATGCACTTTGCTCTTTTCCAAACCTGCATCTTCCAGCCATCAGCTGCAATTCCAGCTGAGTCCTAACTCTACTATTCCACTTTTCCACTGTTCCAGTTCTATCAAGGTTTATAACCAACTGTGACAGATCCCCCTAATTCAAAGGAAGTAACAATTTTTTCCCTATTTGTGCCCTATTTACAGAGAACAGTGCATTGTTTTAAGCTGTACCAATTAACAACATCAAACTTTAAGCTTTATGAAATCTTTATAGCACAACCATTTAAAGTGCAAAAAAGTCTAAACATATTCTAGCATTTTGAACATTATATTTTAGTATTTGTCATGACAACAGCCTGAAGCCTAAATAGTGAGGTCATTCTTACCCAAATCTTCTAATTCACATAAATATCTGTGGGACTACACTCACTTTTTACTTTCTTTACCACTTTCTCCCACTAAACCCCCACAGATTCACTAATGTACTCTAGCTCACATTGTAACCACTTTCTTTGCTGAACAGTTTTCTCCCCAAATTCCCACTGCCCGTGTTTTCTGTAAAAATAAAGCAGTGAGGAACAATAAAACCCTCAGAAAGCCAATGGATTTGACACTGTTCCTTCCATAACCCAGCAGTGGCACAACAGACCAGCTTTGCCCACTGCACCTCATCCTCTAAAACTGAAAATACATCAAGCACTGACCAACCCAGCAGCCACAGGTGCTTCTTGTCACCAAAATGTGGAGCCTCCCTCCCACACTGTGCTGTCTTTTCACAAAGTTATTAAAATATGTTACTATTGTAGTACAACACACTGAAATATCACACTAAAACTAGGAAATGTTATTATCAAACTCAGGTGGTAACAACCCACTTCTGATCATACAGTTAATTACCAAGGAATTAGGCATCCGTTTTTAGGAAATACCACTGGAATTTCAGTCCTCACAGCAAGAGAAAAACAAAAGCCTGTGAGTAAATTACATTAAATTAAAATAAATATTAGAAATATCATTAATTACATACGTTTGCAAGCGCAGCCAAAGGGCCTTGTCTGCTGGTTACATCAAAAAGAGAATGTTTTCATCTTCAGATTCATAGAATCTGACTGGAACTTTGGATTAGGACACTTGACATGGGAAAGAGAAAGGGAAAGGGAAGACTATAGAAATATTCATGGGAAAAGGGATGGGAACAGAGACAGAAAACTAAACAGAACAAACAGGGGGACATGTAAGGAACTCGTTGTCACTTCCAGCACCACAGTCCCACAACTGCAGCTCTCCAGGACAAACTGCTGATGGAGCAGCATGAGTGGGAAGGTGCTGCTGTGGAACAACTGTGGGAAAACAGCACTGAGGTGAGACAGCAGAGCCAGGCTGGTGTCCTGCTGTTTTTCCAACCCAGTGGGGCCTCCACAAACAACACAGCCCTTTCCTTCAGCAGGGGAGGAATCTGTGCTGGGAAATTAGTGACCAAGTTAAAAATTACTCAATTGCTCGTAATTAGTGAGGCTCAAAAGTGCACTAAGCCTTTTCCATGTCAGGTGTTTCACCACCAATTCTGAGTTTGTGGTACTTTGGCTGAGCAGGGGCTGCCCATTCCTAAGAGAATTATGTCAGAATTTCTCAAACCTACCTGGTTACTTCAGGAGTTTTCTCATCATGTTTAGGGTAGAGCCCCTGTACCCCGTCCCAAAATGGTTCCAGTGGTTTATGTAATTAAAGAGCTGATACAACTTGTTTCGTTTGTCAAATCCTGGAGCTTTGGGTATTTTGCTGTGATAGGCAGAGAAAAAAGAGCTGCTGAAGCCCCCAAACATCCCAGCAATGGCCAGCTCGAACTCGGAGTGGCCGTAGAAGGAGGCGGGGTCAAAGATAATGGGCCCCGAGTCGTCCTCAGCCACATTCCCCGCCCACAGGTCCCCGTGCAGGAGGGAGGGAACGATTTCCACATCACAGAACATCTCGGGAATCTTTGGCTGAAAAAGGACAAGCGGACAACAGTTAAAGAGTTATGAAGAAAATATTAAATAAAATAAAGCAGTGTAGCATGGAAGAGCCTGAGCTGGCCAAACGCTGCCCTCCTGGAGCGCTTTGGAAGTTGATGGCTACAAGCACAAACCTGAACTGCCAGTAATGAATATTCTGGATTTGTTCTTGACAGAGCTTAGCAAAGCATTTATCACAGTCTAGAATCAACCCCTAACACTAATGTATTATTTCTAGACGTGGATAGTGTTGGCTGTCACAGAAATACAAAATAAATTCTGTTTAAATGAAAACGTTTCAGTGGCGAAAATGGCAGCAGTAAAACATCTGCACCACTGAAGCAGAACTAAAGAATGAATTTGTGATATGGAGCTTGCAGAGGAACACATCTCTGGTGTTCCCTGAGTGCTGTGTGGAGCGTGGCCTGACCCAGCCTGGCTGTGAACATGGACCACCATGTAAAAAAGACCTGTCCACACAGCAGAATCTCACCCAGTTTGTAACACCAAGCTCTTAGATAGCATTTACCATTATCAGAAATCTGTATTCTCAGAAATAAATGGGTTGAATATAGTGCTGACTATAAGTGCTGAATTACAGGTTTATTTTCACTGTCTATAAAAAATGAAAGAGCAACAGGAATCCTGTTCAGCTGATGGTGTTGTTGGACCCACTGTGAAGCTTGTCCACTCGCCACTGCTCACCCCAAGCAAGGTAAATCTCTTATAAAAGACCTTTACAAACCCACTGATACACATTTTCTGACACTCTAAATAAACAGATTTAAGACATGGTTCATACTTTCAGCTGGGACCAAAGTTCTCTGGCTTCTCTGTCTCCATAATCCCTTTCAATCAAGTCCAGCTGAGCCTGGAGTCGGTGACGGATGAAGAAGGATGGCCAGTCACTCTGCCACTCGTTCACCTGGAAAACACAGCACAGAGGTCTGTGACACACAGCTTTAATCCATGTGCAGTCAGAGCTGGTAATAGCTACAGAACCAGTTAAAATGCTTGATGATGACACAATGGCCTGGACTGTGTCAGGGTGGCCAATGCACAGTGTCCTCAGATGCTCTGTTGGTTGTTCTTTTGGGAATGCTGCTCTCTCCCATGCTTTGGTGGAGCTCTCTTTAACATGAGACATAAATGTTTTCATTCATTCCCATTTTCTTAATGTATTTTAGAGGAGCAGTTTCCAGTGAGATCATTTCAGTTGTTTCATATCAGATTCCAAATCTTTACAGAAGTGCAGAAATATTTGTTCATTTCTACTGGGTAACTCGGTTCTAAGGTGGTGAAAAGTTGTACTTAGTAAAGAGTTTGAGATGTTGAAAGTTCAATCAGTTAAGTTATCCATTTCATAGAATGAAATCCTGACACGTGCAGAGCCAGTAAATGGTGGAATTTTCTCTGAGAGCCCTTTCCACATCTTATGTGACCTGTTATGTGATGAGGCTCTCCTAAAGCACTGGGGTTTGCCACTTGACATCCATACAGTAGGGGGTGAATAAAAACAAACCCAAGACAAGGTGTGTGAAGGGACACTGATTTGATCAAGTATCACCAAGCTAAAGAGCCACCCCATCATTTCAAATCCTCACTCAGTGTGCTGGCCACGTGCTCTGTACCAAGGCACACGTGTTGGACAGTCCTCTTGTTCCCTGTGCTGTCAGGGCAGGATGGAACAAGGAAAGCAAAGCTGAAGGTCCATGGAACAAAGAGTTTCCAGGCCTAGAGAAGTGCATGTTGGTTTTCCCAGCCACGGAATGTACCATACCTGTGGTATGTAACCACAGCAGGTGGCTGTGTGGAATCCAAACTTATCCACATACTGGGACTCTGAGCGACCGGCTCCTTTTCCTAAAACACAAAATTAATATCAGGGGCTCTTACATGGTAAAGTTTGCAAACACAGATCTTAATTTCAGGGAATACAGATAAAATAACTTTAAGCAGGACAGGAGGGACATAACTCAGAAAGTTGTCCCATTATTGACTTTAATTATCATTAAAATTATAATGCAACACTGCACCACAGCCGAAGGAATTGCTCCTTTTTTGGTTTAGTACATGACATCAATACTCTACCAATTGTGCTTCCCTCATTCCTCAGCTTCTCTCCAAGTTTCTGGTTATAAAGATGAAGCTCTGCTATCTGCTCTCCCAACTTTGAGGAATATCTGTAGGATCAAGAAAAGCAAAATTAAACTGGAAGTAGACAAGTAACAGGGGGGAAAAAACCCTCAATTAAATATGAACAAGGATATTTCTGGCAAACATAGAACCTTAATCAACTTCACAAGCACATAACAGGCAAATGACTTAACAACAGCTCTGAAGACACAGGCTGCAACAGATAATAAAACAGACATAAGTCAATGTTCTTGCAAGAAAGGTAAATAGACCACAAGGTGGTATAAACAGGAGCAGACAGGGCAGGAGAATCAGGGGCTCTTCCTTATCAGCCCCACTATCAGCTGAGGACAGAACATGGTATCAACTGTTGGGCTTTATCCTTCCAGATCAGCTGAACAGCAATGGGAATGGTAAGCCTGGAAAGAAGCCAAAGGCAGGGATTGAGTCAAGGTTTCTTAATGCTGAAGACAGACCACTAAAAACCAGTTAAATATTCCACAGGTATCTTAACAGGAGCTGCAGGGATAGAAACCGATTTCTTCTAATGCCCGGAATGGGAAGAAAATAATGGGCTTAAAATCACTCCTGAAACCTTGTTTTCAAGAACAGGTGACCCCTGCATTCCATGTTCAGGTTGGCTGACAGATGAAATGGAATTTCATGTCAACTTAATCCAGTATGACTTAACTCATACTGGAAGATTCCGCTGAGAGAAGAGAGACCTGAGCAGCCTGGAAGGTTAAAGAAACCTGATGGGCTGGGAAAAGAAACTCCATGAAAAATCTCATGAGAGAAAGATGGACCAAAATCATCTGTAACAAACAAAGATGTCGACAGAGAGAAGCTCCAGCTCTGAGAGAACAGTGCAACTCTGCTCATGAAGTTTTCTGACTGACTGCAAGATATATAAAAATATACCCCAAAACATAGTAAAAAGAGATGTATGGACATACTTGCTGAGGTGCTTCATCTTCAGGTACTCCATGGCAAACATTGCTCCTCCTCCAGGCAGGTCAATCACTTTAATGGGCTGAGGCACTCTCACAATCTTGGTTTTCTGGATCGCTTCCAAACTTGCCATTTCCCCTTCAAACATTTTTCTAGCCTGCCAAGGAATAAGAATATCCCTGGGCTAAACTATGGATGTCTGCAATGAGTACTTTGGAAAAAAAAAACCTTTACAGGCTGAAAAGGAGTTAATTCCTCTTCATAAAAGGACAGAGCTGCAGCAAGGCTTCAGTCCACACAGGGAGACTTGAGTGCCTTAATCCTAACTTCTTTTTTTCCTAAATTCATTCCAGGGTAATAGGATATGTCACATTTCACCCTGATTTCTACCTGTTTATGGAGACACCAAACCACTCGGATATAACAGCACCTCTGAGGATAATGCCCAAGACCTACCCCTCCAAAACCCCAGGTAGCCACTGCTAAATGAGGTAAAAGATTGAACCCTTACACTGGTTTTCCTTTCCCCAAGGTCAACGGCCACTGATGGAGATGACAGCACAAAGACTCAGACTGTGCTCTGTGTTTTTGAAGAAAAGCTGCTGTTCTTCACAGCAGTTTAGGATGGTTTTGATATTGAAAATGCAAATGTCTGATGCACTGCCATGTTAGAAAAAGCAATTGAGTGATCATTTAGTAATAGAAAAGTCAAGTGTTTGGCCTGCAGAATTTTACTTCCAGAAATGCAAAAGGCAACAGGGACATTTGAAGCCTCTGTAGCTTTAAAGATAATACGTGAGTTTCTGCACTGGCCCCCTGTTTGCTCCCTCCCACTATTGATCCTCTCAAGTGGAACATGAAAAAGAGCACAGTGAATGCAAAGTCAGCTCTGGGCTTTTCCAAACTCCAAGTACCACAATGACAGCTTTGTGCTTGGCCTCCTTTTTGCAGGAATTGCCACGAGGGTGAGGGTTATCACGTCGCATTACACTGCACTGCACACTAACCAAACCCGCTGCACTAATACTGGGTATAAAACAGACACAGCTTTTAAAAGACCACTGAAAGGTGGAATAATTAGAAGTCAGCCTGGAAGTGCAGAACTCTGAATTATTAACAACGAAAAGCTCTCTACATGCAGCCATAGGAGCAGCTGAAGATGTGCTGGCACTGACCTGAGGTTTGTGGTTGATTTTCACGAACACCCGCCCGCTGTCTGTCTCGTACGTTTGGCCCTGGCTGATGCATCCTCCCCCGGAGCTGCCCACAGCCTTCAGAATGTTGGTGTTCAGCTCTGCCTTCAGGATTTTCTCCATGGCCATTCCCAGGCTGCTGCAGCCGCTCTCCCGTTAAACCTGCTGCGAAACGGGATTAAAGGTCTGGGTCCTTCTGTCACCGTCACTCTGAGGCAGGAAGGGCCACCCACCACGGGAAAAACAAAAGAGCGGCTAAAAAAATTAGTGAATCCAAGCAGAACAGTTTCAAAATGCCGTCTTTGCCGTGGGGTTTTACGGCTGTACACGGGTTTACAACGAAAAGCAAAACATCTTTAGAAATGTTTGCAAGAATAAAGCGGAGAGGTTTATTCTAGGAGAGGTGGGTCCTGGGGCCTCTCTGCGGTGCCGGAGCTGCTGGTATTTGTAGTTTGGAGCCGCTCTACAGCTCCGGGATCGCCCGTGGAAGGACCATTTTAGGCCAATCCACTAGAGGGAGGCTGAAGGCAACCCCAGGGATGGCCACGGGCGCTGGGCCGAGGGGATGTGGCGTGAAATCCAGAGCTGCGCCTCGGAAAGATGCGATTAAACCGCGGGCCCGCCGGCAGGGGCGGGAGGAGGACCCGGCGAGAGGCACGGTGGGGTCTGTGCCCGGTGTGAGGGAGGCTGTGCCCGCTGTCATGAGGGTCTGTCCCCGCTGTGACGGGGTACCTGTCCCCGCTGTGAGGGGGGAGCTGTCCCCGCTATGAGGGGGGAGTTGTCCCCGCTGTGACGGGGTACCTGTCCCCGCTGTGACGGGGTACCTGTCCCCGCTATGAGGGGGGAGCTGTCCCCGGTGTGAGGGGGGAGCTGTCCCCGCTATGAGGAGGGGCTGTCCCCGGTGAGGGGGTGCGCGGTCCCTGGTCTGGGGGGGCTGTCCCTGGTGTGAGGGGGGTCTGTCCCCACTAATATGGGGGTCTGTCCCTGCTGTGAGGGGGGTTCTGTTCCCATTGTGAGGGAGGTCTGTCCCCATTAAGATGAGGGGCTGTCCCTGCTGTGAGGGGGGTTCTGTTCCCATTGTGAGGGGGGTCTGTCCCCACTAAGATGGGGGGCTGTCCCCGCTGTGAGGGGGAGCTGTCCCCCCTAAGATGGGGGTTCTGTTCCCATTGTGAGGGGGGTCTGTCCCCACTGAGATGGGGGTTCTGTTCCCATTGTGAGGGGGGGCTGTCCCCACTAAGAGGGGGTTCTGTTCCCATTGTGAGGGGGTCTGTCCCCACTAAGATGGGGGGCTGTCCCCGCTGTGAGGGGGGGTCTTTGCCCAGTGTGAGGGGGGCTGTGCAGGCAGGGCTGGGAGGCAGCCGCTGCTCTGCACCCACCCGTGCACAAGCGCCCCTGTGGCCCTCTGGACTTTGCAGCGTCCAGACCAGAATTTATATAGAGAGAGATATATCTATAATATCCAGACCATACTAGAAGTGCCTCTCAGGTTCTCAGCAGCTGAATTAGCACATCAGGAATTAGACGGTCAGATGACAGCACCTGCTTCTGCCGATTCCTGCTGGTTCCTGGGGCTCCCTGGCAGTACCAAGGCATGAGAAGGGCTGGACTTTGCTGTATGGGCTTTTCAGAAAGCAGGAAGAATTACCCGGGTGTAAAACCCCATGCAGGTGATCTCGTGTGCCACGCTGGTTGTGAAGCTTAAGTTTAGGCAATATGTTTTAATACACACAGAATATATCGATGAAGGTGATCGGATTTCTCTTCCTAAGCATTTTATTTTCCTGTTGTCATCAGTGAAGGATCATTAAACAGCAAAGGTGTTCGCTGTGAAACTGCTCTCACTGAAAGAGTAGAAAATGAGATGTTCTTCTCCCTTTTTTCCACTCCCATGTTCATAACATCAGAATATTTGCCCTTTAAGTTCAAGGTTCGTGTTTGTGGTGTATTCTCTCACTTAATGGTTTTAAAGGGCAACACTGAAGAGCCTCATCCATACCAGTGTATTCTGCCTGCAGAACAGGGAGCTGTGAACATTGCAGACTGATTTAAAGCTGAGGTAATGGATCTGGGAAAAGGGGATTTCAGTTACCTTTCCTTCCCATCCTCCTCTTTTCACTCTCCTGATTTTATTTGCCTAGAATATGCTCTAATTTCACTCCCCCCCCCCCATGCAAATCTATCATGTGTCACAGTAGAAAGCAAATTATCTTGTCAAATTACCCGTTGCTTTAATTTACTGCCAGTCTGGGACCAGTTAATTCACTGGAAGGCTTGACCTTGACTTATGGTGCTGATTCCTCAGGAGGAACTGGAGGGAGGGAGGGGAGTTCACTGTACCATTGCATATACCAGCAAGTATACAGCACATACCCAGCAAGGTTTTGTCCTATTACTGTATGTAATCAATTTGATAAAGGTTTAGGTGTGTTACTTAATACTTTGGGGAATTAATTTGTGGGCTGAATACTTACTTTTCTGTAAAAAACATATTAATTACAATTTAAACCACTCTACAAGAAAGTTCCAGGAGAAAAATGCCCAAGACAGTGTGCTAAAAGGAACACTATTTAAAAACTAAATAAATGAATGTTTCTGGAAAACAAACCCTTTCTTTGGAATAACTCACGCCAAAGTCTTCCATGTGTGAAGGGATTGTGCGACTCCTCCTCCTCGGGAACAACAATCCTTTGGGGCAGCTTCATCCCAGTTTCCTCTTGAGTGTCTTCACTGCTGAGATGCCACCAAGTTTCGTGTCTGTGACGTTCCTCCCGGACCGCAGATCTGAGAGTGTGGGAAGTCCAGCCAGTAAAATGCCAAAGTGATGAGCAATTAACGCATCAGCACGTAGAGAGAAGCGCCGTCAGGACAAGTGTGCTCCCAGTTACAGCCTGAGCGGCAAAGCAGAGTGCAGCTGGAAGGAATTCCTGGGGGATCAGCCCCTGGGTGATGAGCAGGCTCCACCTGCTGGGCCGCCCGTGCTGGAATATTGAAGCTGCATCTCCACACCGTAAGAACGTGCCCAGAGCAGCTCCCAGGGGTTACCCCTGAGTCGGGGACATCCGGACTGTGGCAGCACTCTGGGTGTTTGCCTGGTGCCCGGGAGCAGGATGGAGCCCTGCCCCTCGCACGCTGCTACACGAGTTTATTCCTTCCAAATTATCACCTTGGCCTCCTCAGCCACCAGTCAGTGGTTCGGGCCCTCTCGGAGTGTGATGTGCAGGAAGAATGCCTGGCTGGAGGGAGCATTATGGATAGGTGTGTCCCCCAGGGCAAAGCCAGGATCAAGATGAGGTCTGAAGGCTGGAGCAGCACCGCTCACTGCTGGCGACTCCTGCAGCAATCCCACGTGGGAATCCCCAAGGAAGGCCTGGGGCTGCAGCTGGACAGGGGGACATTCAAAAAAAGCAGAGGGGCTTGTTTCATAACTCGGCTTGGAAGGGTCCCCCCCAGGCTGCCGGGTGCGTTGTCTTGCTTGGAGTAAAACTCCTCCTGAACTCCACCCGGGGTGCTCAGGGCCTCGGGTGCTGAGAACTTCCACGTTTCCGAGGCGTATTTGTGGCGCTGATGGTTGGGTCTGGGGTTTGGTTTGGTTTGGTTTGGTCTGGGGTTTTGTCAAGTCAGGGCATCCCGTATTTCAGCGCGGTCCTGCTGCCGTTCTTCCGCTTTCGCTCGTATGATGGGAGAGCTTTCCACCAAACACTCCTCCGGAGCTGGGAAGGGCCCGGGGGCTGCCCTGGGCCACCCATCCTCCTCTCTGACTCGGTCACTCCGGTCAGTCCCAGTCAATCCCGGTTACTCCCGGTCATTCCCGGTCCGGCCCCGCCGCCATTGCCGCGCCGCTCGACTGCTCTGCGCTCCTCCGCGGGCGGGTGGATGCGCTCCGCGCTCGGCAGCGCCGCCTGCCGGGGCCGGAAGCAGCGGCCGGTCTGAGGCTGGGCCCGGCTCAGGCGGGCTCGGCTGGACTCGGCCCAGCTCGGCTCGGCTCGGCTTGGCCGGACTCGGTCGGACTCGGCTCGGCCCGGATCGGCCCAGCCCGGCTCGGCTCGGCTCGGCTTGGCCCAGCCGGACTCGGCCCGGGCGGGTCCGCGGTGCCAACATGGTGTGAGGGGCGGCGGGCGAGGGGCCGAGCCGGAGCCATGAACCTGCTCCCGGCCAACCCGCACGGCAACGGGCTGCTGTACGCCGGCTTCAACCAGGACCACGGTGAGGCGGGGCCGGGCCGGGGCTGCGGGCGCGGGGGGCTGTGGGGACCGCCCGGGGCCGGGCCGGGGCGGCTCCCGGCAGCGGGGGGGACCGGGGCTCGGCGGGGCCGGGTCCCGCTCGCCCCCGGGGCTGTGGCGGGAGCGGCCGAGGGAGCCGGGGAGGCCCGAGGATGGAAGGGTTGTCCGGCTGTTTTGGCTCTGGCGCGGCCGTGTGAGCGCCCAGGGACGGGTGGGCAGAGCACCCGGACAGGGTTGTTGGGGCTGGGTGTGCTCGGCTGCCCCCCGAGCGTGGCCGTGTCAGAGCCTGAGCTCGGGGGTCGTTCGGGACCCGCATCGCTGGAAGGTAACTCAGAATGGCCTTTCCTCTGTGTCAGTACTTGACATTCAAAGCCAGGGGTGTCACCGCTTTTTCCTTTCTTTTTGCCTGCTTTGCATCTTAAAAGTCGTGGTTAACGCTGCTGATCACCCTCAGGCAAGCACAGATGCGTGTCCTGCTGCAAATCCCCACGGCATCCCTGGCTTATCTTTTCCCTGTGCCGGGGAAGGGAAGGCCTGCTCCAGAAACGGGGGGCAGGTGCCTCATCTTTGCTTTTGGAAGACACGAATAGCACCAGGGTACGTGTCATTTTGGTGGAATAAGGAAAAGCAGCTCATCGTTTTGTAACATCCTTTTGTCTTAACAAACATTGCTCTTGCCCAAGATGGTCTTGAAGCTTCTGTCATAGACTGCAGCTGTTGTACTTGTTGCTGACACTGTTGAAGTCATGTGTAAACACGACTTACTGCGTTGATTTTAGTCCAACACCTCTGGTCACATCTTGGCAGGAGCACATCAGGCTGGTGATGAGGTGTGAGAGTCTTTGCAGCTCTCTAAATGCTCCTCCACTGATTTGAAAAGAACAGAACAGTCTGATTTGCAGTCTGATTTCCACCTCTTGCCTTTGCAACAGAGGTGGAAAAAGATTTTTGAGGATGAGCTGAATTTCAAATCTGCAGGGTCTGTAACAGAGTGGTGACATTTGGTGCTTGAGATGGGAAGGAACCGGGTTATACAGAGAGCTGTGTAAGGAGAAAATGCCTTTAGATTGTTATTTTAGTGTAAAACTTGATTGTTGCAAAGTCTTCCGTGAAATTTGTAGCAGTAAATGCAAAATAATCCTTTTTTTTTTTTTTCTGAATAGTCACATCCAAAGTACCATGAGGAATTTGTCTTGGGAATCTGAGAGCTGGCAGTGTTCACATCCCACCCAACCTCCCCTGGCCAGGCTATTGAGTGACGACAAAAAACTTGAATTAAAACCACATTTAGCTTCCACTTGGCAGCTCCTGGGGCTGTTCCTGGTAGGAATGAGGACGTTGGCACTGCAGGTGTCACATTGACACTTTATTAGTTTAGGGCAGGTGATGTTTGGAGAGCAGGGAGGAGGAAAAGCTCCTGCTTTCTTCTCCTTGCCGGGAATAGAACGTGAGTCACTGGAATGCTGGGGCTCGCTCCGTGGGTGTCTCATGGATTGTCACAATAACCTGATTCCCTAACAATTTAACACTGGCCAATCCCACAAGGATGGGAGAGCAGGAGGAACCATCTGAGAAGTGTCTGGGGGGCTGGATCTCCCTGGCAGAGCAGTGAGAAATGCTCTGCCATGAGCCTCTCTCCCTCTGGAGTGATGCCCTTTTGCCATGGGGTGCCTTTGCCACTCTGGGGTTTTCAATTGGAAACCGAAGAAACTGGAACACAAGAAAGTGGAAATTGTCAGTTATGTGAACACTCAGCCCTTGTGCTCCTGATTCCAGGCCGTTTTCCAGTGCTTTCAGAGGACTAAAGTGCTTCTCAGAAACGAACAGAGAGAACCCCATCACCAATGAGCACCCCAGGCAGTGCACCTGTAACATTTCCCTTTTGTCACTGTGGCAGCCGAAAGCTGGTTTGAAAACTGAAGTGTGGGTTTGTTCTGGTGTTGAAACACGTGGCTAATGCATTTGCTCCTCTCCAGTGGGCTGGAATGCTGCCCTGTAGGACCCCCCAGTGCTGGGAGGGCCCTGTGCTCTCTCCTGTGGCTTTGGACAGCATTTGTTGTGCCAAGGAAAACCACCATGGCAGGAGCTGTGCCAGCTGTCCCTGCTTCCCTGGGCTCCACTGCTGCACCTCAGGCCCTGAATCCTGAGGGCTTGTCTGGGCCAAGGTACTGCCTTCAGCTGGTGGCATCTTCCAGGTTGGGCATTAATGTAACTCTCCTTTTTTCTAGGGATTTTGAGGAACAAAACTCACTGCGGCCTCACTGGCACTACTAGCAAATAGCACTTTGCTGTAGGAACGAGCACAGCTGCAGGTTGGGGCAATAATTCTGTAATAATGACATTTAAAAAAAAGGAAATCTGAGTTATCTTCTGTCAGTGGCTCTTGGCCTGCACATCTGTCCCTTCCTGAGGTGGGAGGTCATCATCCACGGAAGGCAGCGAGCCTAAGGAAGTGTTCCCTCCTCTCACACAGAAGGGCTCACAAGCTGCAGCTCTCAGATTTGTGATCCCTCTGGTAACACTGAGATCAGCTGGGGATCCCTGAGCTCCAAAGCTGCTCCTGTAACCCGGGATTGAAGGAGGAGCAGGGATCTTCCTGTGTGGTTTTCTCTCCTGTTTGACTCAGGGGTTTCCGTGCCGGGGAGCTCCACATCCCTGTGGGTAGGGATGGAATCACATCCCCACCTTCTGCTGGGTTGTCTCCCGTTAAAAAGGAAGATGTTCCCAAGGCACTCAAGCAGCCCACGCCTTAGTCATGAGCTTGGCCCTGCAGAAGCTGTCGTGGTGCTACAGGAGGGTAAAGTCTGGGTTTGATTGCATCAGTAACACTCCCTTTGGGTGGTTGGGAGCTGCTGGGATCAGCACAGCTCAGACCTCCCAGTGCTCTCTTACCACAGAGCAGCTTCAGCACCCTGCCCTTATCCTGGAAATACAGCGTGGGGTTCGAAAATTGCTGCTGGAAAATGATTCTATGGCTCAGCTGCCAGGAGCAGCTCCTGTGCAGCTTTTTATGCAGAGGGAAAGGTTTCCAGTGCTGTTGGCTCCTGGGTTATCCCAGTGACGCCCTGCCCAGGGCAGCAGCTTGTTGAGCTGGGAGGGCACGAGGTGCAATGAGCAGGGGTCACGGAAAAGCCTATTTCAATCTGGTTGTTAATCTTGCTATAGTTATTATAGTCTCATTAGCCACTCTGTGTGTTTATGCATGTAAAGAACTTTAACCACTTAATTTATTACAACCTCTTGGATGGGGTGAAGCTGTACCTGGGAGTCTTTCAGGTTCAGGGAGTAGGTTTTTCTGTATTTTGTTTTCTTCCCCCCACGCACCCTGGGATTTTGGAGGTATCAGGTTTGGGGGAAGGGGTGTGTTTAGACAGAGCTCCTCAGGTTTTATTTGGGAGGTTCAAATCATTGCAGTGCATAAGAATAGACCCAGAGTAATTGGAACATCTGTTCCAGTACCTCAGAGATCTTTAACTGGATTTTTAATACATTGCACACAAATCATGTAGCAACCAACGTGCTGTCAGGCTGCTGCCAGTGACAGCAGCTGCTCCTGAGTGACTTGTCCTTGCTCTGACTTCACACTGGCATTTCTTTGTACCTGCATTCCCTTAGCAGGGGAAGGGCAGGACAAGGGATTGGTAGTTTGATGCTTCCACTGAAGAGGCACGTGCACACTTCTGTACGGAGAATTTCCAGAAATTTCTGTACGAAATTATTTTCCAGAGTGTTTTAATGAGAGTGTTCTACTCGTGTCCTGGGTTGGACTTCAGCTATTGGCATATCATTACTGGCATTAGCACAGTCTGAAAAGCTGTTTGGAGCTCTGTGCTCTGGAAACATCCACAGCAGAGTCATAACTGCAGGGTGAACTGAGATCTGTTGAGAAAGGAGGGGTTTTCCTTCATAATGACTGTTGAGCCATAAACATTAAAATGCTGGTTTCCTTCCCTCTGTAACATATGGCATAGGATACAGGTGGGGTTGGGAATGGGTTTCCTTTCCTTCCATTGTTTTCCTTACCTGTCTAAAAACAATACCAAGACCTTTGTACCAGGCCAGAGAACAAGTCCTCTGAAGGGCTTTCTTTCACTTGCCATCACTAACAGAGCCTGTGAGTGCTCTTCAGCTTGAGTGTAACAATGCAGTTGTCAGTAATGCTCTCCTAACCCTCTGGCTCTTGCTGCCTTCTCGAGTGTATCTGGCAATTACTATATATATGTGTATATAAATGTGCTTTTTACCACAGGATGCTTTGCATGTGGAATGGAAAATGGATTCCGAGTTTATAATGCAGATCCCCTCAAAGAAAAAGAGAAACAAGGTAAAGCACTTACCTATTCCACCGTGCTGCTCTGTGTTGGAAGCTCAGCCTCCTCCTTTTTTTTGTGCCTGGTTCTTGCTCAGCTTTCACTGCTCCATCCCTGGAAGGCTTTGGATAAAGCCCCAGGAAGGGCAGCTCCTGCCCTACAGAGGTTTTCACTCGTGCCACTGCTCAGTCAGATGTCTCAGTGCTGTTAATTTGCACAGCTGGCTGATGAGGGATTTGTCTCACCTGTAACAGAGTTGAGCTGGCTCTTGCTGGTGTTTGCAGCCCTGAGCAGGAGAGGAGCTGGTTACCCATGAGCAGGAGTCACTCCCTGCAGCAGTTATGCACCATCAGAAGTTGTTCCTTTCTCCTGTGGTGATCTGGATGATCCAATGTGGCAGGAAAACTCCAGCCCTTCTCCTGGAGATCTGAGCATAACAGTTCTCATACCCAAAGTATGGTCTGCAAGAGCACTGAGAGCTCAGGCCTCTAATACTCTACATCCTGCCTAAAAAATTTGGGAGGATCTTAATGCAGTAAAGCTACTGCCTCCTGTTTTAACAGAAATCAGTAGATAAGCTATATTAACAGTGGGGCTTTTTTATCAGAAAGCAAACAAACCCAGGTCAAAATAGGGGAAACTGAAACCCAGCCATGTGATTCTAACCCTAAATATAGCAAGGGAGCTGCTAAACAGGTTTCCCAGCGCTTCCAGCCTATGGTGATAAAAGGGATTTAATAAGAGGGAAAAATATACTTAAATTAGCAATTCCTATGAAACCAGGCACACTTTCTACTGCTGTAAAGGATTTTAGTCACTGTTCACGTGGCCAAAACTATTTTCTGCTCTTACCAGTAAATTCTGCCATAAGCAACATGCCCAGGGACTGTCACCTGTGACAGTGTGCTCAAAGGATCAGGACTCAGCCTCAAGTCCTGTGGAGTTCCTTGTCAAAACTCTCCCTGCCAGAAGCTCTGGATGGAGATAATTCCAGGACTCCCATAGTGCAAAGTTTCCTATGACTCAGATTGCCTTTTCCCGGTGGATTCTGAGCACTGGCACTGTGTAGGTACACAGAGAGATCCTGTTCATCATTCCTGTGGATTTAAACCTGCCTGAGACAGTCCCAGCTGGAGCTGTCTATTTGATTGTTCCCTGGGACCCAGCATGAAACAGAGTCTTAACTGTTGCAACCTCCTCCACCCAGCAGTTCCATGGTGCTCCCATCCCAGCACTGCCCCTCAGAACTGTGCAGATAATCATTCAGTGCTCTAACACAGATTCAGGACACACTGCACGCTCTTAAATTGTCCCAGGTTAATCACTTGTAAATATTTTAAGCCTTTTTGTCACGATGAGAATCCCTTCTCACAGCAAAATGTGGAATTTACCTCCTCTGGTTTTTAAGGGCAGCCAGGGTAGGAAGATGCTCTTCTCAGGTGCCTGGGAGATGTGCTGGATAATAAGAGCTTTCCTTGTAACATATGTAAAAACTCGATGGCATTTTAACAGGTTCTGACGCTTCTAAATGAAATATTTGTCTTCCAGAGTTCGTAGAAGGTGGTGTTGGCCACGTGGAGATGTTGTTTCGTTGCAACTATTTAGCACTGGTGGGTGGCGGAAAGAAGCCCAAGTACCCACCTAACAAAGGTGAGCTCTGGGGAGGGACCCTGCAAACATCTGCCTTGGCCTGTGTGCCACTGCCCAGGGCTCCACCCCACTGCCCTGGAGTTGGGTGTCCTGGAGGGTGAAGGGGATGTTGCAGCAGGTTCAAGTCACTGTGGTGCAGGAGTTGCACCACTGCTGTGTCAGCAGGAACAGGCTGGTACCTGCAGGGACAGGTCTCAGACACCCACTGACCTTCTCGTGGTGAGCTTTGCAAGGAGACTCTGTCCCAGCAGCCTGAGGGGGAACCTCCCTGGCTGGAAGGACTTGTAGGAAAATATGGTACCTTTTTCCAACTGCTGCGTTATTTCTTTGATAATCCTCAGAGCAAACAAACAAACAGAAAAGCTGCTTTTCTTTAGGAAGTCGTATTTCTGCCATTTGTTGTGGTTGGAGTTTGCAGCTCCTGCCTGCATGAGGGGGTTGATTTGTGGTGGCTCAAGACCTTCAGGTTTGCAGAATGTCCATCTTGGTCAGCTTTCTGGGGAGCTAGAAGTTGTTATCAGGGAGACAAGTGTGGATCTTTGGATCTGCCCTGATGGTCTGACACAACCTCTGCCCTGTTCCAGTCATGATCTGGGATGACCTGAAGAAGAAGACTGTCATTGAGATCGAGTTTTCTACAGAGGTCAAAGCAGTGAAGCTGCGAAGGGACAGGTGGGTGAAAACAGAGGGGTCCAAAAGCTGAGTGTGGCTTTGTGCTCTTGTTTCCAGCTGCTTGTAGAAGGGAAAAGATCTTGCTGTAGCCCCAGCAGTTACAGGCAAAACAGGCTTTTGGGGGCACGTGCTGGGTGTAAACAGATGACAGGTCGAGTATTCTGGGATTCGAAACCTTGGTGAAAAGCCTGGGAGACTTCCCAGCCCCCCAGTGCAGGGCAGTGTTCTCCTGTGGCTCCTGCTGGCTGCTTTTCTGGGTCTGGAGGAGTGTGGAGGGAATTCCAGCAGATCCCTGGAGCAGCAGCAGCTGTGAGCAGCTGGAGTCTGCGTGGGCGGAGGGGCTGGATGAAAGTGCTTTGCAGGCTTATCCTTGTGTGGGTTTTGCAAGGCTGGGAGTCTGTTGTGGGGGAGGGCAGGAAGAACATGGCTGTTAAATCACTTGAAAGCCTTTGCAGGTCTGAATGAACGTCTGTGTCCCTGTTTTACCCACCCCAAGTCCCAGGAACTTCTGCTCTGTTTCAGAATCGTGGTTGTCTTGGACTCGATGATTAAAGTTTTCACGTTCACACACAATCCCCACCAGCTGCACGTCTTTGAAACCTGCTACAACCCTAAAGGTTAGTTTTACACGTGGGCTGGGGGGTTGGAAACAAGTTTATTCCATTCTTGATGTGCCATTTCTCTTCAGCTGCCTCACTCAGTTCTTCACAAGTCATTCAACACTTACTGCACTGCAGTTGTGCCCTTTAGAGATGCTTTTGTTTATAAAATGGTTATTAGAATTCGTAAAGACTTGGCCCAGCAAAGCTGTGTCCTGCACTCTTATTATAGATGGGATTTCTGTAAGAGCTGCTCACTTCCTTCTGTAAAGAACATGGGAACTGGATGCCTTTTGTGCTGAAAGCTTCATTATAGACACAAATAGTGCAGTGCATCATTGCAAACACTTTGACAGTGCCACTCTGTGGAACAGGGGCTGCAGGCTGTGCTCCATGGATGGGGGATCAGTTTGGATGTCAAGGTTTCTTCTCCACCAGGAGGTTATTTGGGATTGGAGTCCCCATGTTTGGGACTCTGGAGCAAACATGGAATGCAGCTCCAGCCCCCTGACTGACTAACAGGCAGGGGATGCAGGAGAAGGAGGTTGTTTCTTGTGCTGAGGTTGCAGGAATTCATTTGGCATCAGCAGGACATGTGGGATTGGTGTGATTTACCTTAAATGGGCCACACAATATTACACAGGAAAACGTGCCAGTGCTGTAAGAACCAAGTTCAAACAGGAGTTAATAGTAATCATCAGGATGGAGCAGAAACTCAGATACCGCTTCTGATAAACTGTTACCCTTTCTGAGCCACTAAGGAGACTTCTTAACTTCTTTTTTTAAATGGCTTTGCTGTGATGGGCTGATGGAGCTGAGCTCTGAAAACACCCAGATTCTGGATAACCACAACTAGATAACTTGGGACATAAAGTGATAGGAGCAAGTTAAAATTATGCTACTCCCCTGCTTCTCTGTGCTCTACATTCATGGATGAAACATGTTTTGGGATACTGCCCTAGCCATTAAAATGAGATTCTGACTTGTTCCATGTCTGTTGGCTTATTCTGAAATTACTGGTATTTTAGAAACTTACATTTGAGAACATTGGTTTATGGCAATGATCCAGTTATTCTCTTTCTTTTTTTGTGTGTCTTTCAGGTCTCTGTGTCCTTTGTCCAAACAGTAATAACTCTCTTCTTGCGTTTCCTGGGACACACACTGGGCACGTGCAGATCGTGGATCTGGCCAACACGGAGAAGCCTCCCGTGGACATCCCGGCCCACGAAGGAGTCTTGAGCTGTATTGCTTTAAACCTGCAGGGAACAAGAATTGCAACAGCATCAGAAAAAGTAAGAGTGATGTCCCTGCCTCTCACCTACCCAGTGTTCCAGAGGCACAAACAGGAAGTCACATCCTTTGTAGGAAAGACAGAGAAATACCTACCGGGGAAATTTGTCACTGGAATGTGCATTCCCTTTATCTTCACTGCTCCTCTGGGATCCCCAGACACCAACAGCCAGGGGCTGTGCCTGAGGCAGTGCTTATGCTTTAGCTGACTGGAGCAGTGACTCTTCAGTGACAGAAGCCTGGCCCAAGCAGCTCACAGCTTTCATGTGTTCTTCAACAGACACTGTTAATTTTTTTGAAAAGCAGGGGGGGAATCTTATTTGTATTCTTTCACCTTTATTATTTTCTGCTTAAACTCACCCCAAACCCACTGGCTAAAGAAGTGCTTGCCGACAGCTCTGTCCTCCAAGAGAGCTTTGTTCTGCCAGGGCTTAGCCCCTGTTGTAGTCCTGGAAAGGTGTGTGCACCCCTGTGGGACTAAAGACAAACACCTCAGGGCAGGGTGCAGTTCAGATGGTGACAGACCTGCCCTCTCCCTGGGAACCCCTGTGGGGGCTGCCAGGGCCCTTCATCTCCCAAAGGAATGTCAGGCACGTGGACCCATCTCCCTGAGGCAAGAGGAGCACTCAGCTCCTTCTTCCACTCAAATGAAATGAGTTTCTCAAGGAGAAGCCAAATGAATCCAACAAGTCTCTCCTTTGAACAGTTTCTACTGCCCAGCCTGTCACTCAGACAGCTTAAAAAAAGAAAATGCAGCCACAGACTCTCCTAACTAAACTTAATGGCTACATGTCTTCTAAACAGAGTTCTTAAAGCTGCCAACTCCATTGCTAAATAGAATCATTATCTGGTGCATTTGTATCGAGATGTTCCTTGTTTTGTATAGAGAAAAAGTTCAAATAGCTTTTGTTTTCCAACCAAACCAGGGAGTGTGAGCACAGTCAGCAAACATCCCCAGCCTGTCTCTTAAATCAGCACTAAGCTGAGTTTACCAAATCTTTCTCTGCTGGGTTCTGTTACCTCCTGGTGTGTGACTGGAGAGCTGCATCTGCTAACCAGGCGTGTAACAGGACTGCAGGTGATGATGGACAGCCTCAGCATTGATTGTAAGACAAATCAGCCACAGCCTGATCACACTTTGTGGGAAAGAAGGGCACAGTAGCCCTGAATGTGGCAGTGCTGACTGAGGGAGCACAAGTGACTCCCAGGGCCTGGGCACGCTCCAGGGTCTGCCAGGCAGGGCCTTTAGAACAGAGCTGAAAGAAACCTGTGAGTTGAGCCAAGTGACAGGATTGTGCACCACAGTATTGTAACACTGTGGGTGGGGCCATCAGTGTTCTTACCCAGAATTAAAACAGGTTCTCAAATGTAGCAAGAAGGAAACCCCCAGAGGTGTGTGCAGGGACGGACTGGTCAGGCAGACAGAATTTTAGGCTGCATTCACAGGTGTAAAGAGCATCTTCTGCCTTTCCTAATACAATGCTTGATTCCTTTTCAAGGGGACCCTCATAAGGATATTTGATACTTCATCAGGGCATTTAATCCAGGAGCTACGTCGAGGATCACAGGCAGCCAATATATACTGGTATGTTCAGGTGCTGTGCTGAGCTCTGATTGCTGCCTGGGCACACAGAGCACTCACAGGGCCCAGGGCTGCTCTGGGCTGGCTGCTGGGGAGGGGAGGGAGCTGTGTGGAGCCTGGCACAGGGCACGGGGGCTGGGACAGAACCCTGGGTGGTGCCAGGCTGTGCCTCTGCCCAGCACAGGGGGGAGCTGGGGATGCTGAACACTGCACAGGGACTGGAGAGCCTGGGGCGGGTGGAGCTTCAGCACCACCTCCTGCTGGGAGGGGAGTGCCCAGGACTCTCCCAGGAGCAGGGAAACTCCCACTCCTGTACCAAGCCCTTTCTAGGGTAGGAGTGTTACGTTTGCCCACTCCTTGGAGCAGAGCTCCTTTTCTTCCAGTGTCAGAGTGGCCCCCACCCATGGAGTCCATGTCAGGGGGTGCTGCTGCTGCTCCTGACACTCCAGACCCTGTTCTGAGTGCAGGCAGTTCATCCCAAAGCAGTCCTGGATTGGGGGATTTGGGCTGTTCATCCCAAAGCAGTCCTGGATTGGGGGATTTGGGCTGTTCATCCCAAAGCAGCCCTGGACTGGGGGAGCTCCAGCTCCTACAGAGAGGAGCTGTTCCCCCCCCAGACCGGGCTGGCAGCTGCTGAGGGCAACTGCAGCAGCAGAACTGTGAGCCAGGGGCTGTGGGTCTGTCCCAGGGGGATCCTGCAGCTCTCTGTGTTCTCTGCAGTATTAACTTCAATCAGGATGCTTCCCTCATCTGCGTCTCCAGCGACCACGGCACAGTCCACATCTTTGCTGCAGAAGACCCTAAAAGAAATAAGCAGTCAAGGTATGGATTGAGCCTTTCTGAAGCCCTGGGGGGGCCTTGAGCTTTTTAATGGCATTTAAAACACTGGCTGTGTCACTCAGTAGCAAATCCCTGCACTGCTGGAGGCAGCAGGATCGATCTGCTGGGCTGGAGTGAAGCTGCAGATTTAGAACTGGGTGGTTAAAGTGCCAAGTTCCTGCTGTCCCTTGTGGGGCTGTAGCATTCCAGCAGAGGGTCAGGGTGGGTTTTAGGGGATCTCAGCATGAAAATACCTCATGGACACATCCTCTACTCAAAATCAATCCCTTGGCAGTTTTTCCAATCACTTATAAAGGTAGTTGTAGGCTCCCCCTTGCCAAGAAGGGGAGTTGTCCAGGTTACCTGATACTTTAGTAAAGATCATAAAAAGCCAGTCAGAAACAGTGTGAGCCCTTTATCTTGTTCAGTCACTCCAGCAGTTCTGAATCCACTCTACTCAACACCTTACTAAGCTGTTATGCTTTTGTTTTCTCTCTTTCAGTTTGGCCTCTGCCACCTTTCTCCCCAAATACTTCAGTTCCAAATGGAGTTTTTCCAAATTCCAGGTTCCCTCAGGCTCTCCGTGCATTTGTGCCTTTGGAACAGAGCCAAACGCTGTCATAGGTGAGTGATGGAGGAGTGCCCAGGTTGTGATGGAGAGCCAGGGTTTTGGAGCTGGAGGGAACCCTCTGCTGGGACAGGGCTGTGTCCCTGCCCAGGGAGGGGGCACAAGGCTGGCACAGCCTGTGCTGCCCAGGGCTGGGGGCCCTCGGGTCCCTCCCCAGCAGCTCTGGGTGCTCTGTGAGCCTGAAGGGAGGGTTGTGCTGTGGCTGAAGAGCAGGAAGGCACAGCCCAGCTGACTCTGCTCCTTTGTGTTGCAGCGATATGTGCAGATGGCAGCTACTACAAGTTCTTATTCAACCAAAAAGGGGAATGCTCAAGGGATGTGTACGCTCAGTTCCTAGAAATGACAGACGAGAAGCTTTGACTGGGTGGAGGGGAGTGCACGAGTCCCAGCCCTGCCTCGGCCACTCCACACCTGAGGGACAGTTCTGAACGTCCAGTACCGATCCAGAAGTTCAGCAGAGCTCACAGAGAAGCCTGGCCCAACGTGATCACAAGCAGCTCTGAAGTAGTGGACTGCATATGTTTGTTCTCATTTCTGCAAGTATTCATCATTAAAATCTCTTTGGGTTACTGTCACCAACTCAAGTTTTCAAGATGTGGCTTTCAACAAGCTTGTGCCTACTGGGTTTCTCTCACTCCAAACTGTGACATGACTTGGCTCCAGCACCGTGCCTGCCCCCAGGGCAGCTCTGCAGGGCTGGGGAGAAGGGATGTGAAACCAGAAGAGTTCAGCGTTGCTTTTCTTCCACTGCACGGCTGGCAGGGGGAAAGGCTCTGGGTGATGCTCCCTGTGCCAGCCTGGCCAGGAGCAGAGGGGCCAGGGGACACCAGCAGCTCGAGCTCTGCTTGTCCCCTGCCTGTGCAGGGGGCTGGGTGGGGGCAGGGGGGGCCCTGCCTGTGCAGGGGAGGGATCAGCATGAACTGCACAAGGTGCCAAACACCAGAGCAGGGGAGGCACCTCTAGGCAGGGGCTGAGCCGACCCCTCTGGGTGTGCACAGCAAACACCCAGGGCCCTGTAGCTGTAGAGGTGATTCCTCCTGTCCCCAGGCAGCTGCTCCAGCTGTAAATCCCCCTGGGTACTGCTGTGCCAGCTGTGCTGCCAAACTGCTGCCAGACCCTGGGGCTGGGACAGGCCCTGTCCCCGTCCAGCACAAGACTGAAGGAGCTGGCAGGAATCCACATCAGCAACGGCTTTAAACTTCCAAACTTGTCTTGTTTTTTCTTTGAGCTGTCGCATCCTAAAGCTGCTGGCCCAGGACAGGTAGGTTAGACTGAACCCACTCAGCTGTGCTCTCTTCCCCAACAACTGTTACCCCATTTCCTGCTGACCTAAGGCACAAGCTCTTAACCCAGAACCCAAGATTAGCTCCCAGCTTGGCCTCTGTGGCACTAAACCCTGGGGCAGGGAGGTCCTGCTCTTCTGGACTCTTTAATTTCACAGATGCTTCAGCCCTGACACACCAGTTCACTCCCACCTTGTTTAGCTGCAAACTCTGACAAGTCCCTTTTAGTGTCACGTAACCTACTAAGGACTAACTTACCATGTTGATGTCAAGGTTGCATGTTGCTTTTATGTGTATTTAACCACAGGAATTGTTTTGCACACTTATTTGTAATATGTTATTTCTTTTAAATAAAAGTGACTAACTTTGCTGTATTCACTGATGGTCACAGCCCAAGCTTCCATTGCTCCAGGTTTGGGGAATAAACACCTACACGAGTCAGGAGTGGTGGCTGGTGAAGGACAGGAGCTGAACCTGCTGTGTGAAGAGGGGACAGGAACACCTGAGCCACTGCCTGGGGCACAGACCTTGGTGTTTATCCCAAAATAAGTCCAAACCAGTTCCTGCTCAGCACTTACCACTCACCACAGCTCCTGGGCTGAGGCTCCTCGCCTTGTAACAGCCCTATCAGCAGGACTAAGTGGAACTGTCATCTTCCCAGAGAAGGATGTGTGAGAAGGGCTGGAGACCACTGTCCAAGCATGATGGAAATCCCCTCTCACCAGAGCAGGCAGGAGCTGCTCAGGATCCCACCAGTGGGACTCGCTTTGAAGAGCAAGGAGTCTCCTGAACTCCACCATCCTGCTCTGCTCTGCACATCCTCCCCTCTGGAGCACCATCCCCCTGCCCTCCCATCCCAGTTATCCTGGAGCTGACAGGAGACTAGGAGCTGTTTGGTGGGAGATTTAAACTCTGCTGAACTTATAACACTTCCTCTAAACATCTGCTCCAGTGTGGCAGCAGGATGAGAACAACACACCTGTGTGGGCAGCCAGCAGTGCTGCACTGACCGGGGAATCCCCTAATACCAAATGGACCTGACCTCCAACTCCTCCTTTCTGGTACTGCCTGCAAATCTGTACGGTTCAGCACACAGCCTGTCCTGCAGGGATCCAAATCTGCAAAGGAATGAGTCTTCCCACCTGGCTTTGGCTCCAGGTTGCTCTGCCAGGACTTCATCCCATCGGTCGCTGCTGCCCCGCGTTCCGTGGGTGAATTTACCCAGCATTTGCACAGCTCTACAATCAAATGAACAGTGTTTAGTCAGTCATTTTTCTAGAAAATAAACAATACTCTCAGGATTACAGCCCACTGACTGATGGATTGATTGACTGATGGCACACACGGCCACGGTGCTGCAGGTCGGGATCACCCCCAGCCACGAGGACATGGCAGGATTTGCACAGTAAGTCTAAAACACGACTGTTCCTGAAACATAAAGTATTCCCACCAGCATCTGCTGTCTAAGTACACGGATTATCCATTTCTTTTCCTTCTCTCCCCGTTTTGCTGTCTCCTCCTGCAGCACCTGTGTCACAGTTCAAAATCCTGACAGGAGAACCAAACAATGAGCCACTGCAATGAATTCTGTGGCGATTCCAGGTGTTTGCCAGCACAAAGCACGGAACACGAAGATTTCTCTCAGAACCTTTGGGTATCCACACTGAAGTGACAAATACAAGATCAACCAGTACAGTTGGCAAACGTGAGACACGAGCAGTTCCTGCAGACAGGGCCATCCCACACCTCGGAATGCCGGGCTGGCTCCCCACAGCTCCCCTGCCTCGTGGCACAGTAACAATTGCACCATTTCACTGCCTCCAGATTAAGCATTTTATTTGTTTCTCCTTCCCCAGACTGTGTTTGTTTGAACAAGGCAGTGACTCTGGTCTGGTCAGCAGGAGATCAGGGGAATTTCCCACCACAGCCCCCTCAGGCCGTTGTGTTAGAGGGGCAGGTTCTGCTCTTTGTGCCCTGAATGCCCCAGCCCTTCCCAGCAGTTCCACAGCCCTCCGTTGGCTTCTCCCCAACTCCTGGAAGCACTGACATGAAAACCTGACCAGCAGAGCTGTCCTGGTTGTTGGTCAAAGCATTTCCCCAGCTCTGATGAGAAACAAAGGGAATGTAACAATTCCACGTGCACCAACGTGGGAACCCCTGGCAGGGCCAGTCCCAGAGCCATCCATGCCCTTGGCTCCTGGGACAGCGTCAGGAAGGGACACCTTGGCTTGCTGGGTCTGACACTGTCCTGTGGCACTGCCAGCAGAAACTGCATCAGTCACCCCAAAATATACATCAGTATTTCAAACACACTTGTTGAGTAATTTCAACTTAGTTAATTTGCTGAATAAAATTTAATTTTATTTAAAAAATCTTATACACTATTATTCACCTAGCCCTAGTTGTGAACAGATTCTCACTTCTGAAAATAAACCACATTCTAGTCAATTCATTCAACACCAAATTAAATTACTAGTACTGGATTTTTTTTTCTTAAAAAAAGTATGTTAAAACTTTACTTTTTTTTTTTATTTTTAAAACCTCTAAAGAAAACGTTGCAATTGTACAGAAATGCTTCTTTTCAGGTTATGCTTTCTTTTTTTTTTAAATGCCTGTTATAAATCCAGCTTGTGTAGAGTTTTTTTTTCATAGTTTTTTTAATATGTATTATCTGCAGAGACATTGTAACAGTTCCATTGTGTGGATGAACACAAAACTTGTACAGATTTCTCATATTTGGTCTTTAGGTAAATAGTTTCCAAAAGCTGCCTAAAATAACCACTCCAAACTGTTCAGTCCATCGTGAAAATACAGTTTTTTTCCTTCCACGGCGGGAAAGGAAATATAAATAATGCATCTTTATTACAGAACAGGACAAAAACCAGATTCCCACGAAGCCAACGCTTCCACTCACCTGGCTGCAGGAGGAACTAAGACGTCGTGTGAGTTGAAGACTGAACAGCAGCCTCGTTTCAATTGATTTTTGAAATGCAAAAGTGGAATCTATTACCACATTAAAGTGAGAAATTACCGATACATTTTAAAATGTTCAACTGCAGAACACACACTTTAAAAAAAAAAAAAAATAATTATAATAATTATTACCATAATCTGGTAGCCACTGTTAGAAAACCACAACAGCTACTGGTCATGGAGACCCCGCAGGTCAGTGTCTGACATCGAAGTGTTACGGAGAAATGGGGCAGATTAATTTCTACTCAAGGGTGCTTAAGCTTAAAAATATCGAATATACCTCTGACAAGATAATTTTACTCTTTTTAAAAGGACTCGTGATAAAGAATTTCCTCTTTCTAAATGAAGAACAGTCTGTTATCTTAAACATACACAATATTAAGCGAGACTCTTGTTTTACTTTAGACTGGAAAAATATGCCAGGGACAGTCAAAGTCAACACAAAGTAACAAACAGCAAAAGGTAGCAGAGAGAGAAACAGGTAAGTGCAGCTCTGGTCAAATCCATAGCAGTTCTTTACGTCAGTTAACGGCTCATTTACATCAGAGTTTCTAATCAGTTACATGCAAGCCCAAAGAAGCGTTTGATCACTACACATGGTAATAAAATTTGATTAAATTTATCAGGCAACTGCTAAAATATGAAAATTTGCAGATGTAATAAAGTAGCTTTATCTGAACTTGAACAGGACAGACAAAAGTAAAATCATTCCGTCGGTTAAAAAAACCCTACATTCAGTTTTTTACCGAACAAAATTTCACATGAAAAGTATTTTGCGTGATTCCAAAGTTTCCGGAGTAGAAATGGAGTGATTTGAAATGTCAAAGACCCCATTGTTCTGCAAAGAAATGAAAAATACACCTCCAAAATTTCTAATTCCACATGTGAACAACGAAATACTGCATTATCTACCAACAACTGCATGGGTGGGTGGTTCGGAAAGGCGTAGCTGCCACGGTGTCGGAATGGCTCCTGCCTCTGTTCCCTTTAGGAATTTACAATCGTCAAACCAGTCACACTAAGCGCTATCATGCTGCCGTTACACTGAGCTCCTCAGTCCTGGAAATCATCTGACAGGTCCTGGTAAAGCTGCAGCCCCCCCCCAGCACACACAGAGTCCGGCGGGGCAGGAGCAGAGGGGGAACAGCCTCTACAACAACACGGGTTCTGCAGTTTGGACTTTTAAATTACCAAGGTTTTAAGGCCACCTGTGTTGGGTTTTTGTTTCAGTGCTGAAAGTTGAAGTTCTGATCACAGGGCCCCTTTCCCCACTGCGTGAGAACATGTTCCAACGTTTTAGGTGTTAAGATTTTTAAGTGTCTCCTTTTGGCACCACGGAGTTTTGTGTCTGTTTTGTTTTTGTGTGGTTTTTTTTTTTTTTTTCTTAAAAAAAAAAAAAAGGGGAAAAAAAAAAAAAGAAGAAAAGAAAAACTCCCCCTAAGTTTCTAGTTCTGACTGCCTTTGTCACTCACTGCCACGGGTGGGGTGTCCACGTTCACAGCTATGACTATGCTCTCTCCATCCTCTGTTTTGATCCGTTTGAGTTCCTGCTGTTCCGATTGATCTCCGTTCTGCCGCTTGGTGGGCAGCGACGCCGATGCCGACGCGTGGGTGGCCAACATATGCAAAGGACTTGCAGCAGCTGGAAAAGAGGGAAGAAAAACCTCAGCACCCCTGCACTGTCATTAAATGGTCAATTCCTTTACTGGCTCCACGTGGAGCCCAGGTGAGATTTTTTTTTTTTGGGGGGGGGGGTGATTTGTTTAATCTGCACAACCTGAAGGACGTTTTCCCCACTCGGTCAATGTTCACACTGATTTGGGCACAGGTGGGAAAGCAGCTTCATTTAAGTCACTGGAGAACTGAAGGCAGGGAAAGACTCAATGACTGGAAGCAAATCAACACCATAACTTTGACAGAACTGGGAAGTGGATTCACAAACCCCTTGGAAGGGTCTGGCCACGTCTCTGATCACTGCAGATGTGTGAGGTGGCCTGGAAGGAGAACAGCACCATGCCAGATCCAGCTGGGGCTGGATACTGATCCTGATACTGCAGGAAATCTCTGGAATTCAGAGCCAAGAGATGCACAAGACACAAGCAGCAAAATTCCCTGGCAGGGTAACAAGGCATTTGCCCACAGGGTAAGGGCAGGGCTGGAACAAGCACCAGTGGTACCTGGAGACGTGATTAGATTCAGATCCACAATTGCATTAGATTGACAGAAAAATACAGCTCAAATATCCTCTAGTAGATTTTCATCTCCCTCCATGCTGGAGAGACAGCACAGGGCACCACTAATGGGCAGGTCCAGGCCTTTAACCCTTGAGATCCTCAGAGGTTCCTCCGTCTGCCCCTGATCGGCCTCTTCCTCAATATTATTAATATTATTAAATCAGCCAGTCAGTGTCTTTGCAAAGAATGCAAAATACTAATTACAGATGTACTCATTCATTGCATTCACAAAACTTTATCTGGGCATTATCAAACCACCTGTGTTTTTCCTGCTCCCCCTCTCAGCACTTCACTGACATTATCACAGTGTTCCCTGCTAGTGGAGCTGAAACATCCAGTCCATGAGAAATTATTATGGGCTAAAACTGTAATTAGTTCATAGCAAGCCATCCTAGAGAGTACCTGGAATATCAACCTCTGCATGTCCCAAGCTGTAAATCAATTTGCTCTTGTACCTCAGCAGTCATTCAGCTCCCCTTAGAAAAGCTACTCCTTGTACCATTTCTGAATAGGGGCCATGGAGATGTAACTCCTGAATAAAATGCCTTCCTGTGAATTTACTGGTGCTTACATAAAATCAACAAGTTCACCCCTCACCTTCAAACACACATGAAGACTGTCACTGCATTATTCTGTTTGATTCACCCACAGCAGGGGGGTGGGATGAGATGAGATTTAAGGTCCCTCCCAACCCAAACCATCCTGTGATTCTGTGATTCCTCACTCCAGGGTCTGGTGAGTAGCAAGAGACCCACTGGCTGCAGGCACAGCTGACACGTGGGAGTAGGAAACACACAGAAGAAAGATGATGTCTGAACTCTACACTGAAAGCTGAAACACAGAATATGCAGTCACAGTTTTACTGTGCAGTTAAGAAACCTGAGTTTCTTTTGGACCTCAGAGGATTCAGCTGACTCAGAGGGCCCAGGCAGTGCTGCCAAGTGAGAGCAGATCTCACAGCACCTGCTGACTGCACAGGGAAAATGGAACGGGAACAGGAGTCGCTCTGGATTTCTTTGCTTTCAGATGCCACAACTCTTCTTTCTCCCAAGACAAACACACAGAAATGTGTGTGTAAGTACAGGTGTGGCCATGCTAACACACACACACAAACAAACCTGTGTTTCTGTGGGCCCAGTTCCCCCTTTCGATGCTTTGCCTGAGAATTACCTGGTTTCTTGCTGGTTCAGGAGTAACTGGAACAGGAACTCCTCACTTGCTGTTCCCAGTGTGAACACCTCAGGAGGTATTTAAAGCCCAGGAATCTCCCACCCTGTCACACACAGTGACACAGTGGGAAGCACCACAACTCTACTCCTACGTGCAGCCACATTCCCTACACACACCCAGCAGCTGCCCTGTCAGGGAACACGTTGAGATCAGCTGAGTTTTAAGAATCCAGGAAAGAGACAAAAGGACTTATTTCTTACATTTAAAAATAACTTTTCAATGTATTTCACATGGCTCTCAGCTCAATTCACACATCCCTTCTGACACAGAAAGTGCACCTCAGGTCTGACTGTGATTGCCTTTGCTGCTCTTAAGCTGCAAGTGAAGTGGCAGCAGCCAGAACTCTGACCTATAAATGTCAGAGGAGTAAAAAAAAACCTAAGCAGATATTTCACTCCACTAGAAAGACTGTGGAGCAGAAATGCAGGTAATAAACTAATATAAGATAGCCCTAAAATATTTCTGTAAACGTATTTCATGACAGAAAACCTCCTTCAGTACCAGGTAACGTTCAAAGTGAAACTGTAAGAACCAGTTGTGTGCACCTGCAGAGCAAAGCAAGTGTGAATGCATGGAATGATGAGAGAGCACAGCCTGCCCAGTTCCAGAGGGGAACAAGGGGATTCAGATAACAATCATCTCAAAATCTTACAGAATTTTGGTCGGGTTTAGCACAGGTTCAATAAAATCAGAATAAAAGTAACAGTTCAAAAAGCCAACAAGCAAGTTCTGGTTTTCCTGTTGTTGGGTTCCCAATAAACCAGCTGGGATCAGATACCACTTGGATGGCTTTGTTTTACAGGACCTTCTTTTAAAACTTGTTTCTATCTGGGTAAATCAGTAATGACAGCACTGAAGTCACTGAAGCTACACAGGAAAAGGGATCAGGACCTTGGTGCCCCAGGCCTGGGGATGAGAGAAACTATTTACAGGAGCAGGTAGTGACAGGACAAGGGGGCATGGCCTCACACTGACAGAGAGCAGGGTTAGATTAGATGTTGGGAAGGAATCCTTCCCTGGGAGGGTGGGCAGGCCCTGGCACAGGTTGCCCAGAAGAGCTGTGGCTGCCCCATCCCTGGAAGTGTCCCAGGCCAGGTTGGACGGGGCTTGGAGCAGCCTGGGATACAGAAGGTGTCCTATCCAGGCTTAATTAGGAGGGAGGACGGGCTGTCACCACTTAGAACATCCCCATAACGACCACAGAAAGAGCAAGACGATGTTCAGGTGAGGCTCAGTGAGGAGAAACCCCTTCTCACCAGCAGGGGAGGAACAGCCCCTCGCAGGGCTGGGAGCTCCAGCTCCCGTGGGACTCACTCCTCAGTCTAGCCAGGAAGGACACAAGGACACGGCTGAGGAGGCAGCAGTGGTGCTGGGAGGTGTCCAAGGCCAAAGCCCAGCCCTCCATACGTACCAGCAGTGCCCTGCCCCGGCAGGGCCGTGGTGATGGGCACGATGTGCGTCCCGTTCTGCGTTACAGTTTTTATGGGCAGCTGGTGCTGCCCCAGGGGCGCCTGTTGCACGATGGTGACCGTCTGGAGGGGGGCAGGCTGAGATGTCTGGATGATCCGACTAGCAGCTCCTATTGCAGCATGGCTAATAGCAGGGAGAGGCTCCACTTTCACTGCAAAACAGGGATAAAACACGGTTAAAAACAAGGAAGTGGTAAAGAACCACTGGGTTTCACTCAGTCAACCCTCAGTGGGAAAGTGTATCTCTCATTTCGTTACTTGCTTCATTCTGAGAAATGATGATGCAAAATCTTCAGTTTTAGCCAAACGTTTCATCTGGAAATACTGATGCCCCATCCCTGGAAGTGTTGAAGGCCAGGCTGGATGGGGCTTGGAGTAACCTGGTCTCATGGGCTGCATTCCTGCCCATGGCACGGGGTTGGAACGAGATGACCTTTAAGGTCCCTTCCAACCCAAACCATTCTATGGTTCTGCAATTTTATATATATAAATACTGATCCCTCTGCATAAAGAGGTCCCAAAACAACCCCCCAGGTTCTCACCTTTGACTTCCTTGTGGTCTCCATTCTCTTGAGGTTCTACCTTGGGCTGGGTGACCATCGCCGCTTGCGTGACGACGGCCTGGCCCGCGACAGTGTAAGTGTTTGCTGGTGCTAATCCAGTCACGTTGGTGACTGACACAGCTGGGATCTGGTGGACAACATGAACTGTCTGAACTACAGGCTGCTGGGATGTTGATGTTGTCACAGGAGTTGCAACAGTGTAGGTGACGGGTTTAATAGTTTGTGGTAGCTGCCGTTGTACAGTAATTAAAACTGGTTGGCTAGAGAGAGGTGATCCTGCAAGAGAGAGGTCCAAATTAGGCTGCCAATTTTAATCATTCCTTTTAGGCCAGTCATTCTTTTAAACTGAACACTAAAGCCTCAGAGGTTTAACTACCTCCTTCACTAATGATCCAAAAGGTAACACTGGACAATGAACATTATGACACGTGGTTATTCCCAGCCACTGACTCAGGGTGAGGGCTGTACTGGCTCAGTAAAACCCACACTCCATTGGAGCACCCCCAGCCCTCCCCCAGTGCAGCTACACTGACAAAGAAAACCCCCTCTCCACAGGTGGGAACATGTATGTGCTTCAGGTGTTGTGTGGAGCATCAGCAACACTCTCCACATCCTTAGGCTGGGAGATCTCAGTGTCTCTGTTCAGGTCCATGCTTGCCCTCACCACTCAGTGATCCCTGGCACTTTGTAGTGCCACATCATCACCAAGAAAATGGATGGCAAACATATACAAACTAAAGTAATGAAACAAACACATCCTTATCCCATCATGCCTTATGCTCTTTTTGTTTTAAACAAGAAATTTCTTCTCTCTCTTTACCTTTCCAATTCTTTTATCCCCCACTTTGAAAGGATGAGATGATCACAGAGCTGTGAAAGGCATTTCCTCATTTCTGCAACACATTTAACCTTCTATTTCTTTTATTTTCTTTCTTAACTAGAGAGAATACACTTTGAAAGCCAGTGTCAACTGTTACAAGACAGCACAGTCCTACACAGGACAGAGGCACAGCCTCTCCTTGGCAGCCCCCAGGAAACAGCCTGACTCTGCAAACACAATCTCCCTGTTTCTGAGTCTCTCACAGATTTGCTCTGAATGTTAAGAGACTGAATATATCCCCTTTTTGGTGAAGTCTTGGCACTATTTCTGCACGAGCCCCCTCCCTGCCCCAGCCCAGCCCAGCCCAGGGCTGCTCACCTGGGGCACTCTGTGCAAATCGCGCTTCTTGGATGACGGCGAGTTTGGGCTGGATAGTGCTGGGCTCAGGTTCCATCGGGACGGGAGACCCCTCCCTGGACAGGCTCTCGGGGGTCTGGACGCCACTGGAGTGTGCAGACAACACTCCAGAGTGATTAGGAGAAGCTGGGGCACTTCTGTAGTTAGAAATGAAAGCAGCAGCTGATGTGTTTTAACCTTCCTCTAAGGAGCCCGTAACACGCGGCCCCACGGGAGGGGAGGGCACCTCGAGTTACAACCCAGATCCCAGGATCTTTTAGAAAGCTTCTGTTAAACAGGGACAGGATTTCAAAGCAAACTCCAGGTACAGTTAACAGAGAAGAAGTGGCTGGATGCCTTCTTAGGGAGACTCTAAGCAATCTGTGAGACATGAACGTTTCTTCTGGTGGAGAAGAACGATGAGCAAATCTCAGGCTACGGGGCAAGCAGTAACAGATCTGCACCAGCAGAAAGGCCATAACTTTACAGAGGGAATAATTTAAACCCAGGTGGTTTCCCCATCACGAATGCTGCTCGAGCATTATCAAACTGAATACACAATTGGCATCTCTAAGGTTAACAGAATGGGAGCAGGTATCTGAGAATTTTCTATGCAAACAGTTTTAAAAATCCAGCAGATGGCAGTTAGGAATTAAAGTTATAATTCGGTCAAACCCACCAAAGGTACAGCAAGGCTTGCTTACATTAACAGTCTGATAGTTAGTTATGCAAACAGAGTTCTTTTAACACTGAAAACAAGCAGTAAACACAAGCCTGGTGAATGGGGCAGCCTCCTAACGAGTCACACAGAATTCAAACAACTGAGTCTGGATGAAATTAAATTACTAAACTCGTGACTGTATCCAAGTCTGTATCAGCCTGAAGATTAAACAACAGCCATAGTCTTTTTGTTCATCTGGTTTTCCTTACCTAGAAGAGAGTGGTCCCAGAGGGGTTCTAAAGCAAGGTACTCCCCTAGGCCGCCTTTTCCTAAAAGCCTGCTCTATTAATTTGCTTTCAGAGGCAGGGTCTATCCTCCAGAATGAGCCTTTGCCTGGTTCTTCCTGGGAACGTGGTACTTTGATGAAATAACGATTCAGAGAGAGATTGTGACGTATTGAATTCTATGGAACATAAAAAAATATGTAGAATTCATATAACTTTTCCAAGTCAGAATGTGGCCTAGTGCAGCAGTTTGTACTACAGGAGACTCGGGGTTCAGCTCTTTAATTCCTTCATTCAACAGAACTCAGAGCACTGCCAAGGCAGGGCCAGAAACCTGACAGGAACTCTTGCATTTGTCAAACCTTTCCCAACAATTAAAAACCCCAGTATTCTAAATTGGAAATAACAGGAATCCCATTTAAATCTCTCATGAGAAACACGGCGATTGCAACCAACTGTTAGGACACCACAAATACTTGTGTTAAAGAGAAAAAGAAAGAAAAATTATCAGTGTTCATACACAACCCCTCCCCAGGTGTCACACAGAGTGCCAGCTCCTGCTAGGAGAGCCAGCAGAACACAGCATATACTGATTTTGATCCTAGATCCCAACCCTGTCACTGTTCCACGGTTCAGAAAGGAAAGGTTACATGACACAAGTTCCAAAGGCAGCTGGATTGGATTGCTGGGAGTTCACCCCCACTCCAGTCTGTCTCAGTAAAGGAGCCAAGGATTTGGTGTGTCTAGAAAAACACCAAGTGGCAGCAGGTCCTGAACCGGGTTTTCCATGAGATCCTGGTTACCAGGATCTCTCTGCACATTCCTGTATCCTCCCTTTGCAGCAGCACACCCCCCACTCTGCATCAAAGTGATGCACAGAACTGCTGACACCCTCAAGTGGCTCTGTCTGTGCTTGGCTTTGCACACAGAACCTTCTGAATTTTAATTTTTTTTATTTTTAAGATACGTAACCCCCAAAATCTCTCTCAGCATTATCACTGAACAAGAAGAAACTGGTGCTAAGTGTTCCTGGGGTAACAGGGGTAAGTGGACAAAAAGCTTTATGTGAACAAAAGCCCTCAAAACTTTACAAAATCAAATGTAAATCTTGCTCAAATATCTGGGTTCATGACCCTGATGGCAAGTTTGGAGAACCCAAAGCAATGATAACCATGTATGGTTTCTTAAGTGCAAACTGATGAAACCAGAGATGGTTTTCCCTGCCAAAAATCGAAACATAACTAGCAAGATGCCAAGAGCATGTTTATAAATTGTATTTATTTCTCCATATGTTAGAATAAAAGAGTGGATCCAAAAATACCTGCTAAAATAAGTTCACAGAGAGTCTTCAAGTGCTCAACAAAATGAGACCTTTGAATAATAAAGGATATAAATATCTCAATGCTATTTATTAAGGTACAGGACTGGGACACTATACATGTGTGTGTAGTCTATGTTTTGAATAATATGGGCATATGTAGCCTCAAATCTGATTTCCAACATCTATCCTACATCACCCTAGCTGTAACCCATCTCCTGATGGATAGGAGCTGGCAGAGCAGTGAGTGAACAGCACCTGATTTTCAGCTTTTCCAATTATTTCTATGAATAGGTGCTAATTAATTACTCCAGAACACCCCATGTCTGCTGGGTCTATCACCTTGGCTTTCTGGAGCATTCCACCCCCAAACACCCACCCTGTTCCACAGCAGAGCACCTCACCTGAGCACAGCACTGGGGTGTGTGTGTTGGGTTCATGATGCTCAGGTAAAGCATCACACACACAGACACTCAAGGTGCTGCACAATTGGAAGGGAAACACACACCAGCATTTCATAAACAAGAGGCTCGTTGCTAAAACAGATCTGTCAGCATGTCTGCAGCCAGGATACTGCACTGTTATGTGGGAAAGGGAAACAAAAGAGACTTCCCAGCCACAACAGCAGCCAAGTCCTGCACCAGCCAAACCCTTAGCAAAGGAACAGCTCCAATCCTGCTAACCTTGGGAAAGGGAGCCAGCTTTCATGTAGGCCTCATGACAAATAACTATGTGATTAATATTTTAAAATCTCTTCCTCTGCTGTATTTCTTCAGTCTTTCACTTGTACAGCCAGTGTTAGCACTTCCTGACTTTTCCCCTCCCACACCTTCTCCACTTTTCATCTCCCTGAAAATAACTCCAGACACGTCCCTGCTGCAGAGGGAGCAGCAACAGGGACAGTGATCCCCCCCAATGGACAGTGTGCCCAGGGCCTTACAGGGGCAGAACTGGGCTCCTGGGCCTCTGAGACCCCCAACACAGCACCAAAGGCACTGAACCTTCATGTGTGTGTGGGCAGACCCTGCCAGACTGATTTGTACTCGGTTAGTCATCCTGGCAAACGCTGGGGCTGCTCTTTTAAAAATGAAAAGCAAGCAGAGATTAATTCTGCAGAGTGGAAGGGTTTGGTGGAACTCGGTACAGAAATGGGCAAGTTCAAAAACAGAACAGGGCACGAACCAGGGCGAGATACCAACAGGTAACACACTTGTTCCTTCACTTACTGCACGGCCAAGATCACTGTTCCCAAATAAAACTGAACTTGTAACATTTAATATCTCAGTTTTATCTCAAGATAGCAATACGGATGTTTACACAACTGTAAGCTACAGAACACACCACCATTCCTAGATAGCAGATGGTATTCAAATCCAGTGCCAAATGTACTTTCCTTCCCCCAAAGTCTGTCTGTACTAGAGGTTTAGAGAACACCATTCCACGAATAAAGCAATGTTTCAAATAGAAACTAATGTAAATTGCTCACTTTGTTGGAGGACTTACAGTCAGGAGAAAGACAACACAGTCATCTGACAAACTCTGTTTCTGAAGGGCTCTGAGGCACCAACTGCTCAAGACCATTTACAGCTGCCAGCATTGCTCCCAACTAAAAACAAGTATTGCAGAAATCCAGCTTACCTGCCAGCCCTTGTCTGCTGTCCTGTAGTAGGGATAATTTTTAGTTATGTGCGTATAAATTCCATTTAGTGTGAGCTGCTTATCCGGGGCCATTGTAATTGCTTGGACTATTAACTGTGCATAGGAGTAGGGTGGCTTAGAGTCATCCTGCATGGCAACAAGGAAGGCTGCATTAATAAACTTCACAGAGATATACACACTCCTCTCTACAGCAAAAGTCACAGAGCATAATTAACTTGACTTAAGGCACTTTAAAAATAGCCAAAATCTCAAGTTAGAAAAGAAAGTAAGATAATTTTGTTCTTCTGATTAGCAGTTTTAAGATAACCTAAATTTTGGAGACTCATGTAACTGCAAAGGATTTTCAACAGCCTGTGAACAGATCTGTATCTGAGACTGCACAGACCCTCCCCCAAAGGGGAGAGGGGCAAACCAATCAATGAATCAATCTATCTCGCTTCTGATCACAAACCCTACATGTTGTTTTTAAAGTCTGTGCTCTTAAGTTATGACTCAGCGCACGCGTTTTAGCCAACAGAATACCCCAAAATCTTACATTCAAAATCTTACATTCCCTTCAGGTGCCATTTCTGGGATTGATTCCAAGCTGTGTTTACCTTTGGGCTATCTCCCCCCGATGCCTCCTTGTCGTTTTCCGACTGGGAATTGTCGGCCATCAAATGTAGGTCAGATGGGATCCCACGACTCATCTTGTAGCCTGACGAGCCAGCGCCGCGGGGGCTCGATGGGCAGGAGTTTGCAGCACTGTAGAGCATAAAGAGAAGATCCTACTATTTTGTTATACAGTTTATCACCACACTGTGTCTCATCAAAAAGCTCTTTGCTGCAGCAAAGCCACTCGCAGAGCTGCGAGGCTGTCAGGGCTTCCAGCGCAACCCCCACGCCTTCCCAGCCTGGCTAAGTCAGCCTCGGGAATCAGAATCCTGCCAGGTGCAGCTCAGGCCTCCCTCCTCAAAGAACAGGGATCAACTCATTTATTAGGCTGTACTCCCTTTGTGTGAGATTTGCCAACACTAAAGTCCACTTTAGCTACATCAGCAAGCACCTGTTTTGAGACAGTAACTGGAAACAAGACACACATCTCGCGTGGAATTTCTGCCACGTGCTTGTGTTCAGTCTGCTCACAGGAAAAAAGAAAATCACCTCTCCTGGGCAGTGTTTGTGTACATCTCAGAAAACACAGCAAGCAGTGAGGAAAAAAATAGGTTTGGTTCTTATTTAAATCCCAATCAATAGTGCTTTAAGTGTTTACAGGCATGTGCATGTACTGACACAGACATATGTGTACAAAAAACATACTCTGATCTGTAAATGGGATGCATCAGCACTGACTCAGCTAATTTAGTGCAGCATTAGGCCAACAGAGCAGATACACTGTGAGAAAGCAAGAGATGGTGCCAAACACAGGAATATCTCTTAATACCTCCCATTCTGCCACCCATCACAGAGAAGCAGAGAGCAAACTGTGTGTGATTGCACCATGACATCTTTCCATCAGTGCCCCCTGCCCTGCACAGGAACTGCAGCTGCACAAAGCTGGGTTTGCCTCTGCAATTTCCATTTAGCCAAGAGGAAAGACACAGTCAGTGGGTGATGCCTGTCCCCCAAAATAATTCTGGCAGCTCTCTACAAGGACACACACTCTGCAGTTCCTACTGCAAACTGAGTTCAATGCAGCCCTCAGGAATTCCAAAAAAACCACAAATCCCAATGGCAGAGTCCGCAGCGCCCCCAGTACCAGCCTTACCTCTACAGCCAACCTTTAACCTAACTTGAATCTGTGGTTCAAAATGCAACAATAAATAAACCCAGACAATGTTGTTTAGATTTATACACTAAAGCTTCACGGATTTTACATCTGTCAAGGTTTGTTTGTCTGCCTGGCCCCTCACATTTTTTTTGCTACCTCCTTTTTACCTATGGAAAGAGTCAGGTAGTTCAGACTGGGCAATATATATTTATATAAAAATATCCTTCAAGCTTCACATCACAAGAAATCCACCAACAATTTGCTACTGGTGATATACTTACTATAAAAGGGAGATGGGATTTTTTTAAGTGTTGTGCAGAAGAATCCTTGATTAGAGCCCAAATGTGTAGCTAATTTCTTTTTTTTCAATATAGGTCAGTGCTGCTCTGTGTTTTCACGTATCAGCTGACAACATCCCTCTGCTCTGCTCACTTTAGCATATATTGACAAAGCCACACATATGGTACAATCAAAGCAAGTTTACAAGTCTTCTACAAAACAGGGCGATTTGCAGAGAAACTGACAAGCTTTGCTCTCAAAATAGACTCAAAACTGGCATCTTTTTTGATCTGCAATAAACTACTCAACAGGTGCATGGAAGCCCTGAGGAGAATCACAAAATTCACGGTGAGGTAAAGGCTGTGGTGATAGATGGGATGTTACCTGAAACACTTATGACCTGCTCTGTCATTCCTTGGGAAAGATGTGTTTTCCCTGCATTTTTATTTAAGAGAGCAAACCTGTTACACAGTCAAGCCCAGATCTCTTTCCTCTCTGCTTCCATCATTTGTACAGATGTCATTAAACACTCCAATATTGAGATCAAGATCTTGGCAAGCATGAGAGAACTCAATTATCCTTACATTCAAATTTCATTAGCAAGTTGTACATTTTTAAAAAGCAAGCACGAACAGTCCTTTGCTCCAGTGGAGACACAGGAAGTGAGAGGGGACAAAAACGCTCTCGAAGGCACGTCTGTGACTCTGACACGACTTTCAGGGCCCTGACGGGGAAGTTTTGCTCCTGAACTTCTCAGGAATTTCCAAAATTCTATCTGAACTGATTTCACCACTTTGTGAGGAGGGGTTGCTTGTGTTAGGTGAGCTTGGTCCCAAGTAACAGGTCGGTCAATGGTTACAGTTACCAACTGAAGGGGCAGGGCAAGGAAATCCCAGATCACCCTGGAGCCCATCCAGACCTGCCCCTCACTCTGGATTTTAAATAAAATGCCTGTTTACCCCCAGCAGTGACTAATCTATAACAAAGCTCCTGGAGTAGGAGATCAGTCCATTTTCCACACTAATGATAACCCAAACCACCACTTTTCCTGGTGTCAAACTCTGGGGCAACAGTGACAAATCAGAAGGTTGAAAAATGGTGTGATGTAAACTTATCTGAAGTGTTGCCATAAACATGCAAGAGCAAAAAGCAATCTTAATCAGCTGGAATGCAAGAAAAAGATCTGTTGGATTGCTGTTCTAAGAATACTGAGCTCCTGAGCAGACTGTTACCCATTTAACCTGTTAAATCAGAATATTACAGACTGTTCATGCAACTGTGTTATCGGTCAGCAGAAAGGTGGTTTCTCCAGGGCAGGTAAAACTGATCTTGAACCAAACTTTGAGCTCAACAGCAAACTGCTGACTGAGGAAGCTGTGCTGAGCCTGTCCAGGGCCCTGCATCCCACCTGCAGGGTTTAAATACCTGATGGTTCCCGTGGGAGAAGGGAGAGGGCTGATCAGGTGAGCCATGTTGTCTGGAATGTTGATTGTTAAGGGAGAGATCTGGGGTTGCACGGGCTTCACTGGGGACTCCGGGGCCTCCTGTTTTTCTCTCTTTTCATTGGACAGAGCTGTGAATGTTATCTTGATGTTTGTGCTGGGAAACCTGAAAGTACAGCTGGAAAAGAAAATAAAAAAAAAGAAAAACACACACAAATATATGAGCCACTTGTTTACACAATGTAAGACTTTCTGCATAACTTGCACGTACCACCTGACTCATTTAGAATTTAAAAGCTACGGTATCTTCTGGAATTACCCCCAACCATCTCCAATTTACAGATCACAGACACATCAATGTGACCAGAAAGAGATCCTCAAATCAGCAACTCTGACATCTGGGAAGGAGCACAAGCAAATGCAATTCTTTGTAACAAGGGCACTTTATGTGTGTTGTCTCCAAATTTCTTGAGGTTCACCCTGATCCTGCACCAGCCCCCAAAGCTGGTTTGTTTTGAAGACAAAAGCCCATTATTTTATGATGCCAAATGAACAAGTAGGTCCATGATAGCAAAATTAATCAGGAGCATAAACGTTGGCCAATCTGAGGTCCACCCGTTTTCATAGGGCTGGTCTAAGAGATTTTTCTCTTGAAGTACCTATTAAATTAAATATACATCAATTCTAATTCTGCTCATTTACAGAGTCTATGGCTGCTGTAGTACTACATCTTTTTTTCAGTGCTGAATTTAAGACCCAATTTCAATAAACTGTCCCATTTTCATATATTGCCAGAGATTACATGCCCAAATTTAATGACTAACAATAAATTAACAACGTGCAATTGTTTAGAAATTTGAAAAGTAAACCACAATGCATGCACCTTTAAATATTCTCCTTTCTGCATCCCTGATCCCAGCATTTAGAACTGAACCCAATTAAACAGGACAAGCTGTTTCTAACTTCTCACTAAATAAACAGATTGAGCAAAACAAGAAACTTAATTTTCTTTCAACAAAAGCATCTATAAAAATACAGTTCAAGTAACTTTACCAACTCCTCATTTTTAAGCTGTCAGACTACACTAAACCCACAATGACATTTACACACCTCCCACACGATGAAAAGGACTTTCCAGCGACACTATACCCAGAAACAAACCTCACAAAACGTTGGGTTTTGGGTTGGGTTTGGGGTTTTTTGAAGTGTTTCTAGGTAGGTCTGGTTTTACACAGAAAGGAAACAAGAGCATGCTGGAACAGGGGTAAGAAGTGAGCTCTGAATGCAAGAGAGGCTGTAAATAAAAAGCGCTCATTTCTCTGGAAAAATGTATTAAACATAAAAGTGATGTAAGAATTGGAAGGAACACTAAGCTGTGGAGTAGCCTTGAAAACATGAACTCTCCTGTGTTTTGGCTTTTATTTCTTAAAACGAATCTGAGGATGTTTATAGAACAAAGGCAGCATTTGATTTTCGCTGTGTCCCTTGCTGCAGGCACTGCAGCGCTGCTCCTTCCCTACAATGCACACCCGAGGAGCAGGAAAGAGAGAAAAGAATCCACAGTGACCTTCCTTTTCTCCCTGTCTCGCTCCTCAGCACGGGCCGTGGCCGCATTTCCCAGCCGACCTATTTCTGAACCAGCTCCCCGCACTAAATTAGGAACAGCAGCTGTGCCAAAAACTGCACTCGCATCTCAGCAAGGAAGTGAAGTGGACCAGTTTCTGGGTTGGGTTGTGGAGTTTTCAGTATCTTCAGTAACAACTCTTTGCTTTTTCCAGCAGGATGCATTCTGTGCTTATATTATTTAGTGACAATGGAAAGAGGTCTCGGCTGTTTTGGTAATAAAACCATTTCGGTTAATCAGCAATAACGACAACACTCCAAGTGTATGCAAAGACAGCAGCCAAAGATTAACTAGAAGTCCCTGGGAGAAGGTGAGCAACAACAACATCTGTTTGACACAGAGACAGATGTAAATTTCAGTCACTTGTCCAATGCCTTTCATGACTGAACAATTTACCTTCGTTATTTTCACGCCAAACTTATTTCAACACAAGAAAAACGTGGGAACAACCGGACACGGCTTTAGGTGCTCATTCCCTGATAGCAGGGAAAAATCCTTGTACGTAACACTGAGCAACCTGAGTCCTACAGTGCCAGATCAGGGTGAGCAGGGGGAGGAGGTGGATGGGGAGGAGGTGGATCTTCACAACTTAACACAAGTACCACAACTGTGGAGAGGTAGAAAACATGTACTTGACAATTCCTTCAATAATTCCACATGGCAGGTGTATTAAAACATCTCCCTTCTCACCCTGCTGCACCCTCTGGATGCAGCATCTCCCTGGGGCATCCCAAGGCAAGGGCAGCTCACTGACTCAGGTGACACCAAAGCACAGCCCACATTTGGGGCTCTCAAACGCTGATGGAGGTTTGGAAAAAAACCCCACCCATAAAATGCAGCCCCAAAGCAGGAGCTCTGACCCAGCAGGGGGTATTCCACAGGTCATAACTGTGCCAAACCAACCTGCAGCTTACAGTCATGAGCTACATGAGAACCCAAGGGCATCACCAGTGCAGTTCCCCTTTCCATGCTGAGCCTGAAAGGACGGTGTTAGTACGGAAGACACGATGTATTTACAGATCCCTGTCTGGTTGGAGCATGCAAACACCTGAGTATTATCAAAAGACCACATCTGTCAATTGATTCATATTTGTAAACAGGTTTTTTTTTTAAGAGGAGTCTATTTTTAACACTGGAATTCAGCCAAAATGCAGAATAAAGAGTGTAAACTAACCAAAGGAATTCCTGAATAAATTGCATTTATGCAAATGTATGACATTTACTTCCAAAACCAAAGCACAGAACGTGTTCTAATTTGATCAGAATCAAGTTGGTTTTGGCATATTCTTTTAGTTACACAAAGAACTAAACAAAAACCACAGCACACCCACAGGGAGAGACCTCATCAAACATTTAGAGCTCAACAAGCCCAAGTGGATTTTACTCACTGTTTAAAGCGTTTACAGCAGTTTCACAATGTGCTACCACAGGATGGCTGCTGGAGGAGAAACTCACCCAGACAACCCACTTACAAAGAAAAACCCAAAAAGGGAAGAAAAGAAGGAGTTTTGCAAAGCTGTCACTCTGTACCTCATCTAAGCACCATCCTTACCCTGCCTTTATAGGACGATGCCATTGGGAGCAGGAAATCAAACAGAGCCACCAACGGGTTCCTAAAACCAAAGGTTTGCAAACCATCCATGTTTGAGCAGCTCTATGGCAAAAAGGGTGTCAGGTATCCACATGATAAACACACAACTGCACTAGTCAGCTGAGGTGCCAGTGTTGTATTTTATGTATTTCAAACAAATATTCTCAGTGTCTGCAGTTAAAGAATTCTGTGCAATTCCTGACAAGGACGAGTCCTTGCCTTGGGCTTCCTATGGAGCAGCCCAACAGAGGCAGTGTGTGATCCAGGGAACCACAGTGGTGTCACAGCTAAAACGCAACTCACTCATGCCTTAATTATTCTTCTTTAAATAAAAAAAAGGTTCATTCTGGTTTGGCTACTGGAAAACAGACAAGAAGCATCCAGCTTCTCCCCAGAAAACTCTTACTGTGTGCAGCTCCTGCTGATCCAGGCAGGACCTCTACAGAGTTTGGCAACTTTGCAGGGTGTCAGAGAAGTGTCTCAGGGGAAAACGTGCCAAGTTTAGTTCTGTCACATCTGTATTTCTATTATTTTGTCATGTCACCTCAGCAGTTCTGTCTATACTGCAAGGAAAAACTAATGATACACCTGTAATTCTGCCTATGTGAAAACCTGATTGAAAATGAGGAACCTCGTCCTGTCTTCATCTGGGAAACCAAAACAGTGCAGTAGGAATTCAATCTTCTCCCTGCACACAAACCTTGCTATGACAGCCAGTGCCTCAGTGTCCTTTGAATTATTCCAGTTGAGTTGTCATCCAAGAACCAGGACCAGAACTGGACAGCACCTGCCATCCCCCTGCTCTTTTATTAGCACCTCCAGATTTTAAATTCCAACAGGTTATGAGGGTTCAGCACTGAGAACCCCCCAGCCATGGCAGTTCACACTGCACAGTTCAATTCTTTCACACTGAACCCCAGGGAACTTAAAGGATCTCCTGAGATTTAAGCAGATCTAAAAGAACAACAAGGTTGAAGGGGTTTGAACTCTTGCTGATTCACTGGGAGCAAAGACAGCTTCAACTTTTCACACTACAAACCAAAGACCCTCAAAAGAACCCAGTCAGCACCTGGGAGATTGCTCTTGTCGATTTTTGACTTCAAATATGTGCAGAGCAGTGGTGTGACCCCCACAGAGAGAATCAGAGGTCATCATCAACATCTGCCCCACTAAACACGGCCTTTCCACTTCCGTTTTCTGCCAGCACAGCAGCCTAAAATGATGCTCTTTGTACTTCCTTCTGCTATTCTGATCAATGACCTAACAAAGAAACATGGAAATCACCATACCAGTTATGGCCTCCCTTCCATGGAAGGGAGATTTGAAGCTAAGCCCTTTTCTAACTCCTCTTACCTCCCTACTTTATGAGCCACTTCCCAACTGGGCTTTCTGCTCGCTCCAGTCAAAGTGACTCTCACAGCCCATTCATTCATTTCTAGTTCTGGTAGAAGATGTGCACACTGACACTTCAGCACTCCAGGCACACACTTCCAGGCCCACTTTTGATACATTTGTGTTTTAGGAGTCAGGCAAAAATTTATTACTTTTTTTTTTTTTACATCTTTCAGACAGAACCTCAGAGAAATTGAGTCTGGAAGGGTGTCCAGCCCAACCTCCTGCTCGAAGCAGTTAGACCAGGCTGCTCAGGGCCTTGTCTCCCTGGATTTGGAAGCCAAGGACAGAACTGGGCAACTCATTCCAATAGTTCCACTCTCAGCTGATGAAGGGGTTTGATATTTGTGTAATTCCAGGTCTGATTTCTTGGTTGTAACTTGCTACAGCTGCTTGTGCCCAACCTGTCAGCACAGCCTGGCTCCAACTCCCCTTCAGGCTGCAATTGGATTCACCTCTGGGCCTCTCCAGGGGAAAAAAAATAATCAAATCGAGGTCATTTAGCCTCTTCTCACACCTCCCCTCCAGTCTGTCACCAGTCCTCTGTGTCCACTGTTACATCCCCCCAAACTGAGGCCAGGCCCCAGTCTGAAAGCACAAGGACCCCAATTTCATCACCTTTTCTCCATTTGCTGCCTCATTTATTATTGATTCCATCACAATGGATTATTAGGAAATCAATTATGCATTAAACAATATGCAGCTCTGGGTTTTAACCAGTTTTTAAATGAATGAGGTTTTAAAAGGTGAGTCTTAACAAATACAACTAGAAATGCAACGGGGGTAAAAAAAGCTTCGAAAGTTGAAGTATAATTATATATTTCAGTCTTTGTAAAGCCTGTGTGTGGAGCCTTCATGTCCTAGAAAAAGGTGCATCTCTAAAGAGAGAGGTTCCTCTCACCCATCAAACTGCCACACGTAAAACACTCAGAAACCTGGCAGAAGAGATGGGACTCTGTGTCTTGGAGACACCTGGAAGAATAAACTTCAAATAACGTGGAAAAATCAACAATTCCCACACCAAGGAGAAAGCAGCAGCTTTACTCAGCCTACCCATTTCAATAAAATACACAATTACACTTTCTAACCTCCTCATCTTCTGAATTTTATACCAGAAGGTTTCTGATTGCTCAACACCAAGAGCAGGCATATTAAATTATTCAGATCCAGAATTTATTTTTAAGACTTTGGGCTGTGTTTAATTGAACTGGAAGTCAATACCACAGTCCATTTCCTGAATAGAGTCATCACCTTTAGATCTGAAAGAACCAACAAAACCAAAACTTATTAAGAAGACAAATTGAACTGAACTGCAGTTTTTATTTCAAGATAATCTAAAAATACCCAACAGTTAAAAATCTGGGCTTCCAAGCTAATAATGAAGGTAGATCTATAAATCCACCCAAACAGTCATATATTAAATAGCCACCTGAAAACTCCCACCAATAAATCATTACTAATAAAAAACGGGTTACTAGAAAAAAAATCCCGTATGTTTTTGTGGTAAGCATTGTTTTGACTCTTTAAACAGAAATAAGTGTTCAGACATTTGTTTTACAAAGTCTTTCCTAGGATTACATTAAAGAAGTGCTGCTGTAACATTTACCAATAATAGGAAAAATGCTAAAAGCACAGGAAATTTTACCATGGATACACTGACAAAAGGTGATCCAGTATTTTTCATAATTATTTTCTTATTGTCCTAAATAGGGAGAACTTTCTTCATGGGCAGTTTTTTTATGCAGGTGCTTGTTCACCTACATGAGGTGCCACCCTGTGCTCCTGTCAGAGATTTTAGCTTTAACATGGTCTTTGTAAAACCTTCTGCAGGAGTACCTGTTTTTCTCTATCGATGATGATCCAAAAAAATTTACTTATAATATTGATATTAATGTCACACAAAGCCCAACTCTTCCAGTAGGATTTGAGGAAGTTTTTGATGTCATTCTTGCAGCTGAAACCACGGCCTGTGGGAAATGTGAGCACCCACCCCAGCCAGAACATGGCATCACTTCCTCCAGGTCCATGTTCCCAGCCCACTGTGGTGGGATGGATTCCTCCCCCTCCCTGCTTCCAAACTAAGTCCTGATGTGGTTAATTCACCAGAAATTTAAATTCAATTATATCTGGCCATTACTAGTCAGGACACTCCTAGAGGTTACCCAAAAAGCATCTGCCCTTTAAAGAGTGGCAGCTTTCTCCTCTGGGGAGTGAATGCCGAGCTCGTGCGTGTTCCCCTTGATTCTCTGATCCTTTGCCATTGATTTCCAGGGCTCAGGGATCAATAACTGCACAGCACATCCCCCCTGCCCCGGAGAACAGCAGGGGCTCCATGGCACGCTCAAACTCTGGTGCCAGGAGGAACAAAAACACTCCCATGTATCTTTAAACCAACAATTTGACTTTTAATCGGAGCTTTTCACAAGGCTCCGGGTGTTTTTTCAGGTGTGCCATCAAACACCCTGAAGATTCCTGATCTGTTTACGCTCCCAGATGTCTGAAGATTCGAAAGCAAAGATCTCTGCAGCATCACAAGGGATGAAATATTGCTGGAGCCTCACGTTAATTCAAGCTGCCCGATAAAACACTCGTACCAAACTGTAAGCAAAGGCTGGTGATACAATCTCCCTGTAAATTAATGGCTCCCCCCATGGGAAACCTCGTTTCCAGGTTTCCCTGCCCGTGTTTTAGCAAGTGCAGAAACACTATAGCAAGTTGCTGGTTGGTATTCCTTACAGGAACACTGCTGACCTGCCTTCAGAAGGCTCTGGAACAGGCCTGCCTGCGTCAAAAAATGATCCTATGACAGCAGAATATTGATGACGACAACAGGAACATTCCTGAGCCACCAGCAGCGAACACAAACTGAGTAATAAACACATGACCTTGTCTGAAATGGTGCTCAGCTCGTTCCCACTCGCAGCTGACGTCATGAGAACCCGGGTATTCTTAACCCTGTGTTCACAAGCTCTCCAGGAGTATTTCAGAGTTGAGGCTGAAATGACGTGTGAAGTTGTTCCACCACAGCAAATTCTGCTGTAAATGTAAATGATTCTATTGACAAGCTGAAGCTGATCTCAGCCCTCCCCTGCATTATTACGCTACAGAAACAGGCATCACCAAAGTGCCACCACGAATTTCCAAAGGTTCCTGTTTTAGCAGCATTAGAAAATGAGAAAACCTCAATTTCTTTGCATCCCCAACCACACAGACACTGGTATCGATCAGCAGCAAAAAAAAAAACAAAACATTTAGGTTATCTTACAGTCATGGCAGTGTGCTGGGCTTAATTAAAATTACCTATCTCCAAATCACCAATTCCTGATGCAACTCTCCTCTCCTCTTAAAGGGCAAAATATTTAAACCAGTCAGAAAAAAAAAACAACTAGAAACCCAAACAAAACGTACAGAAATTCACTGCAGGAGCCCTGCACAGGCTGCAGGACTGAGAAAGCACTTGGCCTGCAGGCAGGAGTGTAGGCAGCAGTTACTGTAGAAACCGAGCTCTTCCCTGCTTTTCTCTGAGCAAAAGAAAGACACAAAAGAGCTGGAAAACAGCGATCGATGGGAAGCAGCTTATAAAGCTGCTTGTCACATCTGCTGCAGGAAAACCAGACACTAATTCATTAAAACTGCTCATGTAATGCCTCTGGAATTTGAGGCTCCCCAGCCTGTGAATACAAAAGAAACTCCGCCTATGGAAACACTGCATTTTCGGGTGTTTAGCATCTCTGTACACAAAAGCCCTGTGCAGAGCCAGGTTGTGTGGTCTCAATCTCTACATTTCCTTCTAAACTATAAAAACAACTTCAGATTTGTCCAAAAGACTGTGTGTGCCTCTGTCTTTGCCAAATTGCAAACAGCTATTTGGAGCCTCAACAGAGCCCACATACATCATTCCATAACACCACGGTTTCCTGCTTAAAAAAACAGAACCAAAGCACTCGCAACAGGGAAAGTAAAAATCAATTCTCATTTCTTCTTCTTTCCAGATGATAACTGCATTTAACAATGGTTTCCTATCATCAAACGTGCAAGCTCCAACTTCCACCAAAGTAAATGCCATTCCAACTTTCCACAGAGCCCAGGATTTCCAAGCACAGCTGAGCTGAGGCAGACAAACCAAAGCCACTCCACCCTTCACCACCGAGCTGGTTAATTCGAGGTGCCCACAGTCACAGGGTACTCGTGGGGGTGCAAAGGTTCACGTGGAAACACTGAAGTTCTAATAATATGATTGAGTGTTCAACAGGAAGCTCTCAGAGCAAAGCAAAGCAAAGCAAACTGCTGGGAGCCAAACAGACAGCTCTTGGCATCTCACATTCCTTACAATTAAGGCAGGAGGAGGAGTACAGTGAACAAGTGCTGTCATGATGTGTTTTGACGCAAGCATAACCATAAAAAAAGCACTTGTGACTCACACATTACTTTAGTAACAAAAGCCTTCATTTATTACCTCATCAGAGACCTGCATTCCAGTGCAAAACTGTGCCCAAAGCTCCTAATGGTTACCAAGAGAGCAGCTACCCACGAGGCAGGGTTGCACTCACCACGATTATTCCCGAATCAAGGAAGCAACGTCTATTTTAGACGGGCTTTTCAAGGCAGAACTCTGCTTCCAAGGGCAGCACAGCCCTTTATTCCACGCAGAAATCCATGACTAACTCAGGCCATTGAAGAGTGACAAAAACTGCTTCCTACCACTCCAACTTTGAGTAGACAGCAGTGTTTAATTTCCCCTCTAAATCTGCCTGTCTGGCCAGAGAACAGGCTTTTTTCAGCCTCCTCTCACACAGCTATGGGCATTAATTAGATTTCACAGTTACCTAAAGATGTCTGCTGTTCAAGAGCCATTCCACACTTGCTTCACTGAGGTGACACTGCTGGGCTGGGTATCTCAGCAGAAACCCTGATTTGATATGATATTCTGTGATGATCTTTTTTTAACCAGCTGCACTCTGCAGAATGTTTGTTCAAATTACTTTTCACTTTTTCTTCTATTTGCAAATTCCTAAACCTTCTCCAGTGAATGTGCACACCCTCCAGGAACATTCTATGCACTGGCTGCTCCACAGTGTTCCATAAATTTAGGTTCCTTCCTCACTTGTGGGGGCACTCAAGAACCAATCAAGATGCCAAAGAGTCTGAAAAGCCCCAAAGCAAAGAAACTATTTAATCTACAACAAGCACGTTGTTACTGGAAAATATCCCTCAAGAAGCACTCCTCCTCCTCCTGAGCTGTTCTGAGGCCATGCCAAGTTCTCAAATCTGGGCTGTGTAAGGGGCAGCAGCAAAGTGCAGGAGGATAAAAGGGAATAAAAACAACAGACATGACTGAACCGGTCAGAGAGTCACGCAAGTGGAAATCCGTCCAGGAATCAGAAAACAGACTCAATAAAAGTCTGCAAGGGAACACAGGCCAATCATTGTCACTGCACTGACAGAGGAGCAGCAGCACAGGCACGGAAAGGGGACAGCACGGGAACACAAAGCGTGGCATCGATGGCATTGATGTCCTCAAGTGGTGAACTCAGCCCTGTGTTCGTCATCTGTCTCCACAGGAGGTGAAAGTGGACAGATGTAGTTTGGAGAAACCAGGTCCAGGAGTGGCTGTTTTGCATTGATTTAAAGGGAGTTGAGGTGCAGACACACACACACACACACACACTCACACTCACCCCCCTCATTATTAAGCAAAATGACCCCCACTCCAAACCACACCAAGTAATGAGCAATATAAGCTGGGATTCCTGAAGCACAGGTACCAACCAGCAGTAAAAGCCTGACCTCAGGGATGGTTTCATGGGATAGGAAAGCCTTTTCCCTGCCTCCTGCTCTGGTCCCAGCCACAATAACTCCATTTACCTGCTATCAGGAGCCACTGGTACCTCCAGCTAATTGACTGATTCAGCAGAAAACCACTCGAGCTGAAATGTAGACATCTGCTGATGTTTCAGTAAGCTGAAGTCACCTCAGTTTAATCTTGCTTCAAAGAGGTAAGCAAAACCATCATCACATCCGAATTTAAAAGCTGTACTGTACCTACTACACAGGAGAACACTCCTGTTCAAACCATTCCCTTGGAAAGGTTGAAATTTGAACCAATAAAAGGAAATAACCTTCCAGAACTAAGTGATGTGTTCCCATACCTGCTAATTTCAAGGTCTCAGCTGTAACTAAACTCACTGCTCTCCTTTCTGTGACACCATTCAGTAGAACACACTGACACTGCACACACACCAGTTCCTTAAATGCAGTGGATTTGCACTCCAAGGCAACACCAAAGGTCAGGGATAGCAGCATTCCCACAGGAACAGTGCATGTGAGAAAGCCTGGAGCACCAGCAAAACCAGCACCAATAAGTCCTCAAAAACAGGGAGCAAGGAAAGAGTTGGGGAGTTTACCCTGCAGACCAAGTAACCCCCTTCAAAGCCCAAGGGATCTGTTTCAAAAGGCAGAGCTCTTGATAAAAAGTGCTGGAAAAGAGCACTGAAATTCCATCATCACCCTCCTGCTCCCGTCCATGAAGTATTATCCCCATTTTCAAAAACAGATTAAACAGATTGGTGACTTGGCCAAGTTGTTTTGGCAAGTGTGCAACAGAGCTGGGAACAGAACGTATTTCTCCTCAACACCCAATCTTTGGTTAAACCACCGGGTTGTCCCCCAAGTTTTCCTTCTACAACCACCTGAAGAGACAAAACATCAGTGAGAGACAGATCTTCAGCAACAGGGAGATTATTTCATTAAATCAGACTGAGGTATTTTAATCAGAGTTGGTTGCACAAGAGGAGCTGTTCAAGGAGCACAAAAGTCGTGGCAAAAAGGAACACACACACACATATCTTGAGCAATAAATCACATCCTCCCAAACAGAGCTGAAGGAATTTTCACTCCATCAGTACTTTACTATCACACCATGAAAACTGCACATTAAATGCATACATTTTAATTTAAATCCACGGTTAAATAATGTAGCATCTGCAGATGCCAAGCTACACAAACCTGTGCTTCTGTGGGAAGCAGGACTTTTTTTCCATTATCAAAGAGAAGAAAATTAAAACAGGACTTCAAGTCATTACAAAAAATTAAGCAGAAAAAGCTAAAATTTCTATCCTAAATATTCCAAATGACTCTTCTTTATCACTAAAGGAAAGCAAAGGAAGAGTTCCTCATTCCAGATGACGAACAGCTGTCAAGTTACCACAGCTGTGACTCACTCCTGTCACTTGTCCCCTGCAGAACCACCTGTAAATGTCCCTGAGAGGCACCACTGGAGCTGCTCCACAGCCAGGGCACATCCCACCCCCTGGGGATACTGAAAGACTCACTTTAATTTTCTTTATCTATGCTATATCTACTATTTTTAATTAATCAATCTCCTACCCTGCCCCATACCAATGGAATGAAAACACAAGAACTTCCACTGGCCAAAAAAACCCAGACTATCAGTTATTTTTTGGTTTGCAATAACCAAAGAGCATTGGTAAGGGAAATACATGGCAAGTCCTATCTTCACTTTTCTTTTTCCTCCTTGTCCTGTGTGAATCCTGTGCCTGGTTTCACTGTGACTGCATCCCTGCAGCCTGGCACCAATATCCACACTAACCAGATCAATCCCACGGCACAAACAACCTGCTGTGGAGGGGGATGGCAAAAGCATCACAAGCAGGTTGTGTGAACCAAGCCCAACCTGAGGTTTGCTGATAATAAACCATGTCTTGAGAGGAGTTTCTTTTGGTTGGGCTTCAAATTCCAAACCTTTTATCATTATTATTATTATTATTATGTGATTTAGCTCTTCCAGAGCATTGAATTTTCTAAAAACAGAACATCTAAACAGGAAAAAATGGTTCTGGTACATAAAACACTCTTTCACTCTGCTTTGAACTCTGGTCCTTTCTCTCTGTCAGAGACAAAGCAATGCTGTAGGCAGTGACACAATATTAGCAAAGACTTCCAGAATAAAAATTAATATTGAGTTTTCTCTTCCTCTTGAGCAGCCAAACTGATGTCATTAAGTTTATTAAATGATTGAAAAGCTGAATAAAAAGCAAGCTGCAATCAACTCCAAAGAGTTCTTGGACAGAGGAAAATTCTGCTGCATTGCTCAAACTATTAAACTTCCCTGGATGAGCTGAAATTTCCAAAGCTTTCCTAGGTCTGGATCAAGCAACATGTTTTACTTTCAGCCTCCTGGAAATGCAAAGGGACATCTGCTCAGGTCAGGCCTCCCCAGTTTATGGAGTGAGCACCTTCTCTGCTGGACCTTCCCGTTCCCACTGGCTGCTGTTTCATTTCTGTCATGCACAAACACTGATTGCTACAAACTCACACATCTCTGGAGTGAAACGGGAACGTGGGATTGAATATTTAACAATTTCAGCAGTCCTGGGATTTTTCTTCAGAATTCCACTGCAGAATCCACTTGTCTGGCAGAGCTGAGGAGATGCAAATGAGTGCCCTGCATATGGTGCTGCATAAAGAGAACTGCAAACACTAATTTTCACAGCACTTAAATGAACATGTTTCCATTTACCCTTAAAAACTGATATTTGTAAGATTGAGAATTTCAGGAAGATGGTGAAATGAAATGTTAATCCCTAGTTAGAAAAAGGTTTTCCTAATTTCCCATATGTGTACAGCATTATACCACACTTCTGTCAATAGTAACAAAAACCCTTTTATCCTGAGAATATATATATATTTAAATTCCTCTGTCAGGAAGCACCTCAAAAAATGTGGCATTTACCATAATACCCAAGCTGGCCCATAAGTTAAAATACAGATGTAACAACAAATACTACATATCTGGAGCCCATTTCCCTCATTTTTAACTCAGACATCCACTTGTTTTATGACCTTAGAAACATCCATCTGGAAAAAAGTAAAGGACTAATATTTTAAATTCTATTAAAAAAAAAATCAAAGCAAAAATGGAGATGATAAAGATTAAAATATGAAGATCTAAGAGACCTTTTAACAATTCTGGAGGGCACAACCATGGCCTCAACCTGCACTCTAGTAACATGTGTACACTTTCCCAGTATACAACAGTGTACAGGCTGTCAGTCAGAAAAGCTGAAAACTAAGACAACAGACATCTCAGATGATTAAAAACAATCTCTATAAAGTTATGTTCTTCAACATCCTTCCCCAAAATAAGAAATAATCACGACTTTTTCCCCACATGCACAGATTGTTCATTAAACGTTGACTTTAATGCACAAGTTTGTCATGTTTTCTAGAGAGAGTTGAAAAGGTGCAGTAGATATTTTTAAACTACCTCTCCTTTAATCATCCCAGGGAATTGCAGCAGGAAGACCTTACGAGCACTAATTAGTTCAGTTATAAAATTGTATCCTACGCTCAAGTTTCGCTCTCTCTCCTGAGAAAACACCAGTTTATGTGGAAGTGCCAGAAGAATCAGTGACTTTTCCCTAAGAACTGCACATGTAATGGGACAGGACACCTTCACCTGATGCAAAGAGCTTGAAATAACACACTGAAATTCTTCATCACTGTTCAAAAAAATCAAACACAAAGTTTAACAGAATGCGGTTATCAAATTCAAAGATACATTTGTGAAGTGTAAAACCAGGACCATCAATCACACAGTTTGGTCAACTGACCCAGGAAAAGAACATTTTTAAGAAGGAAATAGTATTCTCTGGTTAGTGTGAGAACCAGCTAACAAGGGATCCAGGGGTGCCAGAGCAGCTGCACCCTGGAGACAGGATCAGGAATCACAAAGAATGGTCTTCCATAAGCAGAACACTTTGCCAGTGGCCCATGTTTGATACCCTTATCAATGATCTGGCCTCGGGCAGTCTGCAGGTGACACCCAGCAGGGGGGGAATGCTGATCTGCAGAGGGATCTGGACAGGCTGGATCGGTGGACAAGGTCAAGTTGCAGGTCCTGCACTTGGGTCACAACAAGCCCTGCAGAGCTGCTGGTGGGGAAGGAGCTGGGGGTGCTGGTCAGCAGTGGCAGAACATGAGCCCAGGTGGGCAGGGAGCCAGTGACACCCAGTCTGGGGCAGGAGCAGTGTGGCAACAGGAGCAGGGCAGTGCCAAACCCTGTGCTGGCACAGCTGACAAACCTCCAGCCCTGGGGTCACTCCTGGGCTCCTCACAAGGACATTGAGGGGCTGGAGCGTGTGCAGGGAAGGGAACGGAGCTGGGAAGGGGCTGGAGCAGCAGGAGCAGCTGAGGGAGCTGGGGGGGGCTCAGCCTGGAGAAAAGGAGGCTCAGGGGGGACCTTGTGGTTCTGCAACCCCCTGGCAGGAGAGGGGAGCAGGGAGGGGTCGGGCTCTGCTCCCAGGGAACAGGAAACGGCCTCAAGTTGTGTCAGGAGTGGTTTAGGTTGGATATTGGGAAAAACTTCTTCACTGAAAGAGTTGTCCAGCCCTGGCACAGCTGTCCAGGGCAGGGGTGGAGTCTCCATCCCAGGAGGGATTTAAAGGATATGTGGATGTGGCACTTGAGGACATGGGTTAGTGGTGGCCTTGGCAGTGCTGGGTCAATGGTTGACTCGATGACCTTAAAGGTCCTTTCCAACTAAATAGTTCTATGGTTCTATGAAATGCTGATAAAACTGCTTTACCAATCTTATTAATATCTTATAACTGCTTTACCAATCTTATTAATATCTTCCCATCTGGTAATGGAAAAAGCTGCACTTCTGACTCGACAGAAAACTAATCCCAAACCTGCCTCTGCCCTTCTCTTCCCAGGGATTGTTTTTCAGGCCCACCAGTAAACTAATCTGACTTGAGCACACCATGTGAACTGCAGAGCTCACACACAGGACAGGACAACACAGACCTTTCAGTTTTAACTCCCAATTAGCTTGTTTTAATTAACCTTGGAACCCAAGGGTTATAGTTTATTTGCAGGGCCTGAATCTTCCTTTAAATGTTTTTAAAACGTTCATGTTTTAATGAACCTGTAGTACTGTATAAATCTAACATGAAAATTAAAAAAGCAAGCTTTCAAGAACAGGAACCATGAGAAGGATACTTTTAATTACTGCAAATGCTTGAAAAACCTAGTTTACCAACATACTTCAGATGACAAGCAAAAGCCTTCTGTAACAGCACATCCTTTAACTCGATGCACTATCAGGAGAAAACTGAATTTCAAAGAATAATCTATATAAAGAAGTATGCAATGCTAAGCCTGTTACCTACAGTGCACACAAATAACCACGAGATGATTCATTCTGAAAAGCTCCCCAAGTCCAATTAATTTTGTGTCAAGCCTGATCCCATCCGAGAGGTAACACTCCCTAAAACGTTATGAAACGCAGGGCAGAGATGAGATGAATTTGTATGTGCATTAAAGGTTTATCTGCTGTTGCTCTCCAGAGCTCCCCAGCCCATCAGGCTGGGTCAGTGCTCACTCAGAGGGGCTGCACCACAATCCACAGCACAGAGAGGTGCAAGTGGAGGGTCACAGGCAGCCTGGGAACTCGAGCTGTCATCAAAAAGGAGTTTAAAAATCAGAAGAGGCCTATGGAGTGTCTGCTTCAGACCACTTACCCAACCAAAGGTGGCAAGGGATGAGGGGAAAACCTGCCATTTCACAGATGTGGAACAGAACAGGAAAAAATTTACACTAAGAAGAGGTATCACAGCTAACTAATGAATATAGACCAAGTCCCAAAAGAGTAAGTATGAGGTCATTTTATCTCTCCATTTCAAGTTGAAAATAATCAGCCTGGTCTCCACAGTTTCAATGACACTACCACAGGAGGGACCAGGGAAGGCTTCCTGAGAAAACAAACACAAAACAGGGGTGGGGGTAAACACAGCAGAGAATTTTAGAAACACAGAATCAAGGAAGAGGGAAAAAAAAAAAAAGAAACAAAAGGCTCAATGCTTGACACTGACAGAGGGGAAAAAACCTCTCAAAAATAAACAGCTTGTAACAAAAAGTAAATAATTGATGGGCTGGGCTGAAGTGGGGCATGTGCTGGTCATATGTGCAGCCTATGTTACTGGCACCACGCCCCAGCATGTTCCATGTTGTAACAGCTCAAACATCTAAAGCTGAAATGTGCTGCCTTCAGGGACGACATGATCTGGGCAGCCCTGACGAAACACACACCGCTCAACACGAACACGGGCTAATTTTGGCTGCCAGGTTATTTCTCCATACTCCAAACAATGCTTTGCTTGGCACTCGCTCCCTTCCAGAGCTTACATTAACTGTAACCAGTGGGAGCGTGAAGCAACTTCTCCAAGCAGCAGACTCAGTTTATCTAAGATTACATTAAATGACTACTGTGGTGTCTGTGGCTCCTCCAGGCCACTCTGAGCCCGATCCCGGCTCTGGCTGAGCTGGGCACACATCAGAAGAGCTCACCAGCAGCCCCCTCTGGAGCTGAGCACGCTCCTCTGAGCCCTCACATCTCAAACACAGCAACACCCACCACGGTGCCACCCGCCCAGGTGACTCTCAAATGCACTGCTGGAGTTTTGGGACTCCAAAACACAGGGGGAAAACTCACCTGGTTCAGATGAAGTTCAAACATGCAACTTCAAATACCTGCTTTCTGCACCCACCAGCGCTGCCTCCCCTCTCCACAGTCCTCTCCATTCCTGTAGTTGTACCAACAATGTTGTTTCTGTGCTGACACACAGATCCTTTGAGGAAGGATCACCACCTCTGCTGCCTGCTCCTCTCTGATCTGAATCAGCCCCTTCTGCACCCAAATCACTGCCTGCTATTACATCTATTTACTTCCTTTTCAGTATCTGCCCTGTAGTATTTTCATTTGAAATCCCCCCGAGCAATTGCTCTTCCCTTTGTGTTTTTGTATGAAATCACTACCTGCACGAGTCAAATCCTGTCTCCATTTAGAACATCTTTAAGAGGGTTATTCTAATGACTTAAAGATGGTGTGAACCATCACAAGTATCCAAGGGCCTTTCGGCTCTAAAAATAAAAGTCTCCTTCTCTCAGTGCAGAACTCGATCAGCCCAAGTCCTTGCTCTCTCTGTATCCCACACTGTCACTGTGCTCTCAGTCAGCAATTTATTTACCACAAAGCATCCCTAAAAAAACACTGGGCAGTTGTTGTATATTCTCTTCTCCAAACCTCCTGGGTGAAGTTTGAACAAGCAGCTCCCACAAAACCAAAACAATCCCAAGAAGGACAAAACTGTGCTGGTGTCACACACCCAAGCAACCAGCACTTCCCTCCCCAGAGCCCGGGGATGGCCCAGCTCAAGTGCAATGTCACTGCAACAGCCTCCCAACCCCCCTGGCACTCACCTATATTTATCTGAGAATAAGTAACCCTAAACTACTTAGACCTTCCCGATAAGGAATTTAACTGGAGGAACAAGAAAACCACCAGACCCTGCACTGTCAGATGCTGCTGCAACAAGAATAAGTTGCAGACACAGGAGTTTGTGAATTTACCCTGGGGATGAGCCACATCAACACCTTTCAGTAAAAGAATGGAACCAGAGGAGCATCATGAGAATTACCAAAAATACACCCTGCTTCCTCAAGCCTCCCAGACAAAGAGGCTTGGACAACACATTTCCTAGGCTGCCACCTCTCAGGTTCATTTCCACAGCAGCGGGATTTCATCTCCACCTCAAAAACCGTGGAAATGCCTGATTTTTACAACCGATATTTTTTATTAAACCACCTTCCTCAGTTCCTTCTCCCTGTTATTTCTCCAAATAGTCCAAATCACACTCTCCCACACTGTGGTTATTTTGTATTCTATACAACCAAGCTTTCAAGCTCTTCAGATGAGGTTCAATTATTTTATGTCACACTTTCCAGCAACATTCCAGCTAACACAAAGAGCACCCATCCACAAATATGAATAATCTTTCCTTCAGCTGCTGTTAAGCCAAAATAACTTTACAACAGTAACCCCAAACTTAAAAACTCCTATAGTATTTTATTTTATCCTTCTGACTGAAGGCTCAATTATTTATATTCAGGTGCTTATTTGATTCTTTGGCATGGCTTACATGCTTGTTTTCTTTAAAGGCTTCAAACCACCCAGTTTGCTGATGGCCCCAGATAATAGTGAATAACCTCACGTAAGAATCTTGACTACTTACTGGTCCAGAGCAGACCAAACTTATTTATAGCTAAGTAGCAAGCTGGGGTTAGTGATCTCTTCCAGGCTCAACAATCTTCCAACCTCAGAATAACCAGCCCATAAAACAAGCAGGGCTGTTTCACTGCTGACAGCAAAGTCAACATCTGTGGACGAGGGTGTGCTGGCAGGAGTGCTCTGGCTGCACTGCACACACAGAAAAAGCCATTCACAACTGGCCACAATTCAGGAAGGACATTGAAAATTTCCATCACAATTTGCTTTGAATTTGACTTGCATGTTTAAAACAGAGGAAGGTGGAGGGATATGAGTTCTTCTCCCAGTTGTGAATGAGGTTTTCCATTTTATCTTCTGATAAGTTTAACAATTAGTGCCAAATTTTTCTGTCTGAATCAGGTAATATTCTCTATATCCTATCTATGATGCAGTTAAGGAAAAAGTACTTTATGAGAAAAAAGCACCTTAGCCCACAGGAAGCCCTTCAGAAAAGAAAACAGCTAGGAAAATTGCTCTTTTTTTAAAGTTTAACAAAATTCTGGCAGAATCTCAGTTATAGTGAAGAAAGTTTTGCTACAGAAAGCCTGGACATTCACAGAATTGGACATTCAAGCAAAGACAAGTAAAAATGAAAGCCTCCTGGAAAAGCCTGCTTGGCTGTCAGCTTGGCTGCTGTCACCTCCCTCTCACCCCGCTCCTCGGCTCCACCACTCACAACACTTTGGACACCTCAGCTCCCAACAACTCCTGAAGGCTCTCCACGATGCTGCTCCAACTGCAGCACTCCTGAGAGTGCAGCAATCCTTCAGGAGGCAGCAAAACAGGAAAGGGGATGCAGTGGAACAGGCAAGGAAGGGCCCAGCTCTGCACCTCTCACTGCACAGGGGAGTTTTGTCTTGCCAGGGCTTGCAAGGCATTTGAGCACTGTTAAAGGGCTCTGGAATTTGCTGATAATCCAGAATAAAATGCATTTCTCAGCTTTATGGACAGACCAACACCAGGAAAAGGTTTTCCAAACAAAGGCTTGAATTTCAATTGGAGAGGATAAACAAACAACTGAACCCCTCCTGTGGTTTGTACCTATTGCATCTCTTTCCGGCGTTGCCGCACGCGCCCACCGTCCCAGCACTTCAACTGCCACACACCGGGCTTCCCAAAAGCCTTGTGGTGATGATCAATATCTAGAAAGCTGAATGAATAATGCTCTACCCAACCTCAAACTGTAGAGCCCACCCTACACTCTGAATTCAGCTCTGCACTCATTTCAGAACCCCCGTCCCCAGCACAGGGGAACCACCTCAAACTGCTGCCTTTCTCTTCCACTCAGCGATGCAGCTGCAAAAGGGGTGCCAGGAAAAGGGCTGTCCCTTGATCTTGATAGCACCACTGGAAGTAGGGCTGCAGGAGGATGAATTTCATCATTCTGTGAGAATCTTATTACCCAATCCACTAATTTTAATAAAGTTACTTCAGAATATATTGCACACCCTTCAAAGCAGGGTTTCACAGGCTCTGAGCAGCGTGACAGTTCAGTGTTTGGTTTGCAGCACCTCACGCTACCAAAAGCAAAAACATTCAGGGAGAGGAAAGGGCAGAGAGGACCAGAGTCACCAACCCCTCTGCCAGGGGGGTCATGTTTACACACAAGTGCTTTGGCTGCTTTCCCCAAAACAAGTGTTCAACCATAAACCATATCCACATAAACCATAGCAGGCACAAGACCTTCCTATAAACCTTCTCTGAGCCTAATCCAGCCACTCCCAGGGCATTCACACGTGGAAGGAAGGGAAGTGAAGTAACTCTGCTTCCTTCAACACCTCTTTGCTCAATGCTGTTCCTGACTGCTTACACCTGTGGAAGTGATAAACAGGGGGTTCATTGATGATTGTTAGTGTAACTCACTCCTGCTAATCCCTGTCAGCATCCAAGTTCCCCAAACACCGCACTGGAAATGAAGGGTGGTATTTGTTATCATCTGCTCCCCCTCCAAGTGATGGTTTGACTGAAAAACTGAACTTCTTCCGCCTGGAGAAAGGCTTGGAGTGAGCAGCCAGTTCCACCAGAGCAGGAAGCCAATGCAGCCACTTCCAGGCCTGCTACCCAAGGAATTCTGGAAGGCTGGATGAGCTCAGCTGATTTACTGACTACACATCTGCCTTCAAGGGCACTCTGGATTTACTGCCCTGCACATAGAAGGGACACCAAAAGCCCTCTCCAGTGACTACTTTGAGATGTTTCTGCAGCCTATCAAGCTGAGGCCTCAAAGGCAATTCAGGAAATCCAAATCACACCTGATCCACCTGCACTAACAACTTGAGCAGGTTTACATATTTCCTGAAAACCCACCATGGGTACATGGAGCCCCTGCAATGAAGGACTGCAAAAAAATCAGAGAGGTTTTTACAATTCTCTTCAAAATAGCACTTTTCTTTCAGGCAGTGGAGAGAAAGCTGCACAAGCTCTAGTCGTTCACCTGCCTCACAGGGATGGAAGCCTGCCTTGGGAGATAAAAGGGCTTTTTTGGGACACACACACACACTACAAACAAAAACACCACATGAAATTTTAAAAAGGGCCATCTACCTCCACTATATGCTCAGTGTTCAATTTTCCCTTGAGCTTGTGACTCCACTACTCCACAATATATCTAAACCACCAACCAGAATAGTGAGGCAGGGAGTAAAGCCTGGCTTCAGGCAGGAGATGGGGTGATTTAGGACATGAAATGCAGACTGTATGTTAGCACTGCCCTCTGCTACCAGATGATCCAGAACCAAGGAACTTGTAATCCTTTTTCTCTCATGGTTTTCTCTATGTATGCACATTTAAGGAGAGACTGAAAAAGGAGAGCCAGAAAGCACATATTAGCCAAAGGTATGACACAAAACAGTCATCTCAGTGTCCAGTCTTAAGTTAAAAAAATTTGAAAAAGGTGAATCTAAACCAAATACTAAGCATACCTCTTTATCCAAGAGCATGCTGTCACAAGAACTTTCAGGATTAAAACATTTTTACACCACACAGCAAGTGTTTCTTTAATACACCAAAATTAGTTTTGGTCTTACACTGGTTTGGATCTTTCTTCTCCTTTCCATTTTTACTTCATGTAGTGTCACAGCTCTTAAAACTGCAATTCCTTCATGCACAATTCCATGCTGACTGCTGCCCAGAGCCTGTGCAGGCCCATCACACGCTCCATGCCAGCTCCACTGCCTGCCAGAGCTCTCTGTGAGCCACTTCAGTGCAACAGCAAAGACCCAAAAATAGCAGAAAAAGCAGACAGCAGTGGCTCCCAGAACATCTGATGAGCTCCAAGGCCAAGCCCAAGCTGCAGTCAGGAGCACTGCAGAGGACAGGACCATGCCTGCCCTGCTCCATTTCAGCAGACAGTGGGTCAGCTCAGGTGCTCAGCACAGCCCACCTTCCTGCAAAGGGACACCCCAGATTCTCCTAAATCACATTCCCCTCTCATTTCTCCTCACACAGTTACAAACCCCACAGATTTCCTGCCCGTATTCCAAAGCAAAACCCCTTGGCCCTGTGTCCTCACCTTTCCCCCACAGTGACTGAATCCTCCTTTTCCATTTTTCTAACCTGCACAGAGCGTGATGTTCAAATCAATCATGGAATATCCTGAGTTGTGAAGGGACCAACATGGATCACTGAGTCCAACTCCTGATCCTGCCCAGGACAACCCCAAGCATCTCCCACGTGCCTGAGAGTGCTCACCATCTTCACCATTCTTTTTACAGGCTTTTTTACTTGCTTAAATAATCAGCTTGCTCTGGTTCAAATCTGAACTTGCCCCACACACTTGAGCACACTCACCCCTCTCTTCTCTAAGCCTGACTCTGTTTAATCTCATTTCTCTGTCTCCCCCATTGCTTTGCAGGCCTTCATCTGTCTGGAGAGGCCAGCAGATCATGGGATCACCCCAGGAGGGAAAGTCTCTTCTGTAAGAACAAGCTTCTCTCATTTATCCTTCCCAACTGCACTGATTTTACCAACAAGCCTGTGTAGCACTCAAGGATATGAACTGCATGTCTAGGCCTTGTCTGCACACGTTAAATTCTGCCCAGAACACCAAATACGTCCACAGGAAAATACAAAGTGAGAAATCAATTCTTTTGTGTATTCTCAGTCTTAAAAAAAAAAACCAACAAAGAGAACATCAAAACAAACAAACCAGGTAACTGTGTTTGCATCTTCATATTGCCTTGGGTATAGTAAAATAACTGTACACTGTGCTAAGACACCAACACTTCTTTTTCAGAAAACTGATGCCACAGTGGAAGTTAAACTACTTTTTCCTAATTGTGACAGGAAAAAAAGGAGGAAAAGGAAAAAAAGAAGGAAAAGGGTAAGCAAAATATCTGCTCCCATATCAAAACACATCAGTGAAAAATCAGAATTTCAAAGCAGCTTCTGTCAGTACATTAATTTGTTCAATCAAATCCACATAATCATCTTCCTTTTAGTGATTTAGAAAACCTAAGTTCAGTACAAAGTGTAAATATCTTTTCTGTTACACACTAAGCTGACTTCTTATCAACACAAGAACTAAGCAGCTCATACTTCACGACCTGTACCTGTGCCTGACTTGCAGAACAAGAATTTTCACAGAATCACTGTATATTATACAAAAATTATCTTTGGAACTGTGCAGTGTACTCTGATATGAAAACTACAACAATAATGAACTAAGGCATCAGAATCATCTGCTTGTGAGAACACAGCTGGCAAGTGTAAATACACAAATGCCCAACGAGATGTTTGATGCTTTAGAAGCAATTTTAATTAAAACCCAAGCCAAATACTGAGTCTTTGTTAAAACACATCATAAATAACCTTGCTACAACCCCATGACAGATTATTAAAACAGGCTTGCAGAGGAAGTAAAAAGGCCTCATCTGTACCTGTTGTAACCCTAAGCCATGACATGTCACCCAAGCACACCTGCACTGCCCCCCATCACCAGAGCCAGCTACAGCAAGGACTGTTTATGTATCAGCAGGAGATGGTGAAGAGGGATCCCACCACTCTCACAAGCCAACTCTCCCAACACTGCCCAGTTGAGTTCTCAGCCTCTGGGCTTTCACACCACTGTGTGACCCATTAGTGAGCCTTTAGTGCTCCGATTCAGCCCCATAAAAGTGGAACCCACAGCAACCCAACCACCGTGAGCAACCTGTGGATAAAACAAACACACTGAACGCCCCAAGTCCCTCACTGCTTGGGGCTCCCTCCAGCCTTCCAGCCTTTTCAGCAATCATCCACTTAAATCCTGGAAGATTCTCTTGACACAGCTTTGATTCCAGAAGGATGTGAAGTTGCAGCCCCTCACCATTCTCCTGTTTCCACACTGCCCTCACATCAGTGCTCTGACCCATCATCTCCCAACAGGCATCTCATCATCTCCCCACTCATGGCTTTCACAGACACTCTCCTCCTGCTTTACAGAACAGGTTCCCACCCTGTAGATTTGCCCCCTGTACTTCTTGACATGCCATTGTTTTGGGGTTTTTTTAATGGATTCACTGACTCTGCTTTTTGTCCTCGTTATTTGTGAGGACATTGTTTACCAACACTGATTCCATCTGTAAATATTTATCACCAACAACAGAATCAGGCAGCAATATTAAACAATGATCAAGTATTTTCTTACCATGATTTAGCAGTAAGCTGCACATTATTCTAACCAGCCTATGCATTCCAAAAATTCTGCTGCTGGGAATACAGACAGTATTTTTTTCAAGATGGAGTGGTAGTTACATGAAGCATTTTATGTAGTCATAGTTATTCCCATCCCTGGATAATCCAAATGGACAAGGTGCTGAGCAGTCCAATCTTATGGTGAAGTAATTTCTGCTTTTGGCAGGGCTTTGGCTGGAGCTCCCTTCTGTAATTCTTAAAACCTTAAATTAGCACTGAATTAAAATTAATTCCAGTCAACTTTATACTAATTTTGTTCTGCTGCATAACACCCTGATAATGACAGGTCTCTGGCTTTTTCACTTCCCAGCTCCAGTTCTCCAAGTGTTCAGTTCCATGCACATCCTGACCCACACGAGCTGCCTTGCCGCAGGAATGTTTGGATCAGGGCAGACACAACTGCCTGTCAAGCACTTGGTTTTCATTTCATTTGGTGCAAGGGACAAGCACGGAGAGGATGTGTTTGGTCACAGCAACATTCACTGAGTCACTCTGAAATCCTGAACACGTTTTCCTCCCACCAACAAACGCTCCAGCACACATGGATGTGGTGCTTTGTCCAATGTCTGCTTGGCAGCACCTGAGAGGCCCCAGCACAATCACCCAAACAAAGACTCCAACCATGTCCAGACCTTCCTTCTCCCTGTGCAAAATGATGGAGCACAAAATGCCCAAATCTGCACCAGCTCTGGGAGCAACTCACTGTACCCTCAGCTCCTTCAGTGCAGGAAGGTTTATTCCCCACGCCATCCAACGTGGAAGAGCTGCAGAATAAATATGGTCCCTCCCTCCACCGCTTTATCTAGGTCAGAAAACTCCTTAAAGGCAGGAAGTCGCAGGAAACAAATGTCACTACACATCAACTTTTTAGCAGGGAAACAAGCAAGGCAGCAGAGAAACCCACCACCTTCCCAGGATTTCAGCACAGACAGCAGCTTATTAGGGAACTGCTGGGCAAACTCCTTGGAGCTGCAAAAGCCACGGCCTCACAGCCCCACATGGTAAATTCCTGATTTTCTTTCGAAGATGACTTTTTCCTGTGTTTTACATGATTTTATATAGAAGTTAATGGCACTTGAGAGGTCTTGAAGCACCACTGCATTTATTGAAAAATACAGCGGATCAGATGCACAATCGTATTTTGAATGGTTCGGGCACGACTGAGAAAAAATCTTTGCTTTGTGCATGAGAATTACACATGCTCAAAAAAAAAAAAACCACCAAAAACACACAAATAAAAAAACCCCAACAGCAGCAGAATTCCTCCACAGCATAAATACTCTCTAAAACACACCTACCTTCACGAAGGAACAATATTTACACTAGAGTGTTCTTACCTAATTACAAGCAAATTAATCAAACACATTTATTTTGAAAAGCCAGGCTGAAAGATTAACTTATTTTCTTCATTAGCTCATTTAACTTACTACTTTTGCTATCAGCTGAGTGTATCTTCCTACTCAAACACGACACATTTCACAACAGGAGAGCAGTATTGTATTTTGATTTAATCAATGCAAAGAATGATTTAATTTACATATCTCCCACCTCATTATTATAACTGAAGGTAAGAATCTCAAAACCCTCTTTCAACTGCAGATTCTTGGAACAGACAGTTTTAATACTGACTTTACACCTTTAAACCAAAACAACACTCATCTTGCTATTGTCATAGAGCTGGAACTTTACAGACAATAAAAAAACCCATAAATTTTTAAGATGATTTCCCAGTTTATAATATTTCATATATCTACAAAGAATGTACTTACTCCTATAGCTGAGTACAGATGTAAGAACATTTTTAAGATCAGTAAAACTGCAGAATTGGGTTTCATATACATATCAATCACACCAACAGAAAAAGTAAATCAAGCGGGAATTAATCCAAATATAAACTGTTTAAGCTTTACCTCAATCAACTGATTGGTGCCTGACAATTTGCAACAACAACAAGAAAAAAATCACTCGTAAGGTGTGTGCAAGTGAGAGGGAAATATGAAGAAAAAAAAAAAAGAGATGCCAGAAAGGACTGTAACACAAATTATTACTATAGAAACTTCCCTCTATTTTCATTTCAAATCATATGTGCTCTGCCTTCCTCCTCCCACGCTGCTCTTCAGTCAGATCTGCTGAAGTGAGAACACTCCTGCTCCTCAGCCTGACATTTGCAAATCCTGCTCTCAAGGAGCCAAAAAGCCACCCCTGAGCCCGGCCCAGCTGACCCATCAGTCACTGTGGCACAGGCCCAGCGTCTGCCAGAGATGGTAAATGAAACTCTCTGCACTCTGAGTCTCTGAAGTCACAGCCACGTCCAACGTTTTTACTTTCCTGCATTGGTGAGTAATTGGCCGTTTTACCACAGGCAGCCTGGAGCTCCAAAACACCCCTCTGAACACAAGCCCAGCCCAAGGTCTCACAGACTCTCACCCAGCTGTCTCCCCCTCACCAGCCACTGCCTGTCCCTGTCAAAAGCGGTGTCAAGGAAGGGTAAAAGCAGGTGCCCACCCAGCCTGAGGGACCTGCAAGACGTTGTAAGCACAGACTGCAATACACTGTGAGGATAGATTAACACAAACTCCTTGGAAAACCTGCTTTGTTTGATTTCTTGAAGTATCTAACAGTTATCTTCATAAGAAAAGCTGTAAAACATAAACCATAACCCAAAGCACAGCAAAGCACGTTCTTCCTTGGTGAGCAAGGAGCACTACCTAAGGAGATGTTTATGGGCTGTTTGCCTCCACTGTTGGTTCCAGTGAGGAATTTCCATGGAGCACGTGCAGGCAGTTCCACCCACAGAGCCACTGCAGTTTTGTATGTAAACAAAGTAACTGCGCTTAGATGAGAGAGAAAAACTGCAGTGATACACTTGAGGTTCTCTATAATCTGTTGCACTATTTCCTGCTCAGGTAACACTGAAGGTAACAACAAACTTTCCCAAGGAATCTCGAATACTTGATCTTGTTCAGGATGGACCGACTTCCATCAGCAGGAAAAATTCTACTGCTTAAAAGGCACCAATAAGCCCAATTTGTAGCTCCAGACCATAAGACCAAAGTAAAAATATTGGTTCAGCCCTCTGTGCACAAGGAGGAAAAGCAGGGGAGTACAAACAAAATTTTAGTTTTCAGCCATATAGGCTTGGCTTGGGATTAGTCAGTGAACGTCAGGCTGAGGCAGAATGTACTCGAGGTGCTGAGAGCGCCCACACTGAGTAATGTAAAGAAGTCTGCAGAGTGAAAGACAGAATGGGAGAGTTATTTACTGTCTCTTACTATAAAAGAGCTTCAGTTGCATCAAATGAAATTACCAGGCATCAAGTTCGAAAACCTCATGAAAAAAGAGGTGTTTTCCCAATCTAGGCTCCAGTGACATTGTAGAACTCACTGCCCAAGGACGCTGTGGGTTACAGGGATAAAGAAATCAAAAACAAAACAAAACCCCAAACTCAATTACTAAAAAAAAGAGAGAAATGCAAACAGTAAATGATTTTAACTCAAAAAGAACTGAACTCTGACTTTGGATCCAAAAAAAAACAAACAAGGGAAACAAAACCATGTGCCTTGATCCATTTCTGTGCTCCTCCCTGGGCATCTGCCGTGCCCACTCCTGGAGGCAGCTCAAGGACTGGATGTGTCTCTGCTCTGACTTACAGATGCTGTCCTTGTGCTCATGGTACCTCGTCTGTGAATCACAAACCTCCTTCCACAAATGCAAAACCAAAAGCAGTGACTAAAAAACAAAGTCTATGGGTTTGTCAAAGTGAGTAAGGCCCTGCCTCGAACAGCCAGGCCCTCGAGATGGCAGGATGTGCCAACACGCCAAGCACATCCAAGAAACCCAAAAACACCAAGCAAACAAAAGCACTCCTTCAGAGCAAAGTTGTAGCCAGCAGTCCGGGTGTTTTTCCAGCTGTATCAGTTACATCTGGCTGGAATGCTGCCTCTCCAAGAGCTGTACACAACAGCTCTGGCAACAACCCCCTGCTCTGCCCAGCACAAAAGGGATTTTTCCAGCCAAGTACCTCAAAAGTCAAATATTGATGTTATGATTTACCTGGCAAGGCATCCAATCAATGCCTTCACTGCAGGCAGGGAAAATTCCAAAGGCAGTAAATGAAACCAATTAGAACCCATGAAGTTTATGAACACGGGAGGGACAGTGTGTGCAGAAGGATAACTGCAGTGCTTGGATTTGGGTGTCTTTAGCAGAGGACTGGAGGTTCTCCCATGCCATGAGTGCCATGACAGTGACAGGAGAGCTCCTTGCTGGGCACACACACAGAAATGGCTCTTTTCTCCCCACCCCCACCTGGTTCCTCTCCCCAGCCGACAGCTGCTCTGTACACACACAAGTAGGTACGTGAGTCTGTCAAGAGCTGGAAAAACAAAAACACGCTTCCCACTGCTATTACCTCCTGCTTGAGAACTTCAACATTTCAGTTGTGAGTGAGGCTTCCAGGGAAGAATTAAAAATAGCAAGCAGAACACTTATTTTAATGCACAGTAATTCCATGTTTCGTGACATTTCTATCTGTAGAAGGAAAGATGCTTTTATTACAGGTAAGTGCATACTCCAACATTAATAATTTAATTTCCCCAGATGTTAAAAAATGTGTGTTTTGCAGGAGACTACAGAGTTATATTTCTGTTTTTCCCTTCCAAAACCAGGAAGCTCTACAGCATTATTAATGCAGTCACATTTAAACACTGTGCTGAAACAAACAAACAAAAAAATATCAAGGTCATTGGAACTACAGGAATACAATTATTAGTGACAAGTAAATAAGACATTTCAAGTCTGCAGCAGGATTTTACTTGCTGACGTTTTATGTCACTATTAATTGGACAAACAGGGATGGACCCTCCATTCTTGGTTTCCAGGATCCCTTAAAAACAAACAGAAGGAACAGGCCACCCTGAATTCTTTAAACTTCACCTGCCATTAAAATTTCCGATGATTGTGTGGTCATAGGCAAAGCATATTTATTACTGGCAACAGAGCAGGATTAAACAACAACAAAAATAGATCTGGTGATTACTTCAGCTGGAGGCTGGCAATCATCAATCTTGAACTCACACCAAAACTACTTGCTTTCCAATCATGCTTCAACCATTAATGTTGGAAGCAAGTAAGTTTGATTCTTAAAATCCAGGAGCCCATCTTCAGTGTCACCAGTTAAATCTACAAGGAAACTCAGGAACACAGCTACAAATAATATTGGTCACCAGCAATTCACAGTAAGGACTTGTTAGGGGCAAAGAGGACTCTGGATTTGCCTGAAGACTTCTGTTTAAAACTAAGAAAAAAGCTTTACAAATAATGAAACTACTATTTCCCCATTCAACTCCAGCAAGACTTCTGTTTTATAAACAGGTTTGTTTATTTTTAAAGCAACAAGGCAGCATTTGCTCCTGTTCACCAATCTCATTATGACCCTGTGGACTCTTCCTGCCCTTCAAGGTGAAGCTCAACCCCCTGCACAGTGACTGGAGGCCCTGGGTCAGCACTCCCTTGCAGGGCTGAGGGCACAGCACCTTTTATTTTCCATGATGGCCCATCACCCCTGCATTTTGTAAGCAGATCATCACCCCTTCCACCAGCCCAGGGCCCTGGGAATGGGAAGCTCCGTGTGTGAGCACAGCTCAAGGAACGGTGTCACCCCCCAGCAAACGCCAGTTCCTGCACCACCACCCACGGGCACCGGGGAAGAGATTTTTACTGCACACAACTTCTCATCAGCGCTCAATTAAAAAGTGACACACACAAAAAATCCTGCCCAATTTTCTTTCCACTCGAAAAGCGACACTGATGGAAAGAACTAGAATAAATTACGAGTCAGTGGACAGCGTGAAGAAGCAGTACTTCTTTTTTTTTCCTGAGGTTTTAAGCATTTAACAGAATGCTACTGACTAAATTACTCCAACTAATTCTAGACTGTTTGCAATCAACATATATCATGCACAATTGTTCTTGCAATTAGTGTATTATACCAAACTGTTTACAAAGAATGAAAGTATTTGATCTGCATTTCACAGACGTGTTAGATTAAAATACAGATTAACCACATGCCAAATAATTATTAATATTAAAAAGCAGAAAGCAAAAATAGAAGTGACAGTTAAAGGTCAAACAAGTCCTCCAACTATACTCGGGATTATACAACTCTCCAGACACGGGCACTGTTAAAGCCCAGAACAGGCATTTCCTAGAAAGCAGCAAGGTAAGACAATTTGATTTTCACAGAGGAACCAGGTGGGGACACCAACATTGAGCCAGCAAAGCAGAAAACATACACCATCAATGTCCTACACACAGTTTAAAAGCCTGTAAGGCATTAAGGCTGTGTCACGGATGGCATGTGCTTTAAGCAGCCACAGCACTCGTAACCTTTTCGGTATTTCTTAGTCAAGGCAGCTGAAATACACTAAACCAACACACTTTCACTTTTCCTACATGTGACTCCTCCGAGCACAGATCACTCATCTGCAGTTCAATACACCCTTAAACGTCGCGGGCAAGGCCTCACGTATCCCCCTAGAAAATCATTCTGCACAGACAGTTAATGTTTGGTAATGGCAAAGGAATGTATTACCGCTTAAAGCCCCTTAATACATTTGTTGTCACGTAAGGAAAACATTCGAAAACGCTAAGGCCAGCAGGAGCATTTCACGTGGACGGCTCGGTTTACCCGTGAGAATAAACGCTGAAATCAGGCAAGGAAACCGCCACAAAAAAACAGAACCCCCCCCAACCCCCCGCGTTCTGCCAGAGCTCCGGGGGGGCTGCAGGACCCTGACGCTCAGCCCGGAGCCCCCGAGGGTGCAGAACCGCCCGGGAGGGTCCCCTGAAGGCCGAGAGCTGCGCCCGCGGTGCCGGCGGTGGGTGCGGGGGAAGGACGCGGGGAGGGCAGGGCGGCGGTGCCGGGCACGGCGCGGGGGGCCGGGGCCGCTGCCGGCCGTGCCCCGCCATGTGCCCCGCGGGCTGGGGCGGGCCCGGCCCCGCGTACTCACACTCGCGGCAGCTGCAGCGGCGGCGCCCCGCGCCGCTGGAACACGCCGTCCACGAACACGCCGTTCTTGCCGAGGCAGCGCAGGTAGAAGTCGCCCCCCGCGCCGCCCGCGGGGTCGCCCTGCGGCGGGGGCGGCGGCCCGTCCGCGCCGGCCGGCGGCGGCGGGGGCGCGGCGGTGAAGATCTCCAGGTGGCGGCGGGAGATGAAGCTGGAGTGGCCCATGCTCACGTCCACCGAGCCCTGCGAGGAGTTGCGGCCGATGGTCACCGAGCGCTTCTTCATGAGGTACTCGAACTCCCGGCCCTCCAGCCGCGCCACGGCCGCCGCCGCCGCCGCCGCCGCCATCTTAGCGAGGGACGAGCGAGGAGCGGCCCCGCCCGCACCGGCCCCGCGCCGGCCCCGCACACAGCAGGGAACGGGGCCGCGCGCCGGGCCTGACGCACGCGCGCGCTGATTGACAGGCGGCGCGGCCAATGGCGGGCCCGCACGCCCATGGGGCTATGGCCGCGCGGCCAATGGCGGCCGGCAACGGCCCCGCACGGCGCGGGCCCGGCGCGAGAGCGCTGGGGCGCGGCCCGGAAAACGCGGAGCGGAACCGCCCGCGGAGCGCGGAGCGGAGCGGATCGGGCAGCGCCGCCCGCCCGCGGCGGGGACGGGACGGGACGGACGGGGCGGCCCGGGGAGAGACGGCGCTGCCCCCACATCCCCGCCCTCACCGGCCTCCGGCACCCCCGGCACGCTGCTGGCACCCCCCGAGGGGCTTGTGACCCGGGCCACGCACCTGCCCGCCGCCAGCGGCGCCCGCAGGGACGGCACCGGGCGGGGGGGACAGGGCGAGAGTCGCGAATGGAATAAATGCAAGCAGACACACAGTGCTAAAGGGTGGGCACGAGCCACCGCGAGAGTGCTGAGTACCTTCTCCGAGTCAGCCTTAAAATAGACATATTATAATATATAATAATAATAATAATTTCAATCCCTCACACCTCTGACAGAGGGTCACCTTAAACCCAGACGTAACTCGCCATCTCGGAGTTCTGTAACACGCATGGCGAACCAGCACAGCGCCTCACGCTCCCAGGTACGCCGGGCTGTGTCTGCACAGCCCTCCTCGGCTCAGCCCCGGTTTTCTCAGAACTAGGGCACAAAAGCTGAGCGAGAGACCCGACACACGCCCAGACACCCGAGCGCTGGGGCCGGCTGTGCCTGCTCCGAGGGCGCGGCCACGGCGGGGACCGGCACGGGGACAGCACCGAAACAGCGAGACCACAGAGCCAGGGGCACGGCTTGGCCGTGAATACCACGGGCTACCAAACACACAGCGTTAACTGCACTCAGTTTGCCAAGCATCTGCAATGGAAGTGTTCTACCTGATCCGAATCCTCACTAACTGTTACAGGGACCAGGCGCTGTCAGAATTGGGAAGTAAACAATTAAGAAACACTTGTGGCTATAAACTGAGAGGAGGGTGCTAAAATGTATTCATGCCCATATACCAACATCACTACAGCAAAAACATCATGTCAACCAGCCCCCATCACCTCACGGGTTCTCCAGCACGGTTTGTGGAGAAGGGGGTTGTGTTGTTGTTTATTTGGGCTTTTTTTAAAGCACTGAAGCTCACTGTTATTAATAAAATATAAATTGCCCAGAGAAGCTGTGGCTGCCCCATCCCTGGAAGTGTCCAAGGCCAGGTTGGACGGGGCTTGGAGCAACCTGGGCTTGTGGAAAGTGCCCCTGCCCATGGCAGAGGGTGGAATGAGATGAGCTGTAAGGTCTCTCCCAACGCAAACCATTCTCTGAACTCAGTAGACATGAAACATTTTAACGCTTCCGACAGAACCAATCAACTTGTAACAACCCTCCAGCGGCAAATTCGAAATCGAAACTTTCGGTTTCGCACATTTGAGTCAACAGCTCTTCAACTGTACATCTATTTCGCGTTTGCTCAGGAACAGAACACAGTGCCTGCTCCCTGCAAAGGGACTGCAAACCTTAGTCCTACCCTTGGGATTGTACCAGCATTCCTTACAGGCAGCTACAACACAATTCCATCCTGCTTCAGTCCGTTTACACAACCCCACACGCGCATCAGATGCAGCAAAATATAGCAACAGTTTAGAGCTTTGGATTCTTTTAAAGAAAACTTTAGTTAAATCTTGCCCACACTTTGGTATTTAGAGTCAGACTTTCTTCTATACCAGCATATGTTTGGCACAGAAAATGTGGAGCATCAGGGAGCCAGTTATGACTCCCTGATTCTCAGCTTGTTTTTATCCCTTGGCTCTCTGGCTACAGAAATGTTGTTCCTGCTGCACTGACAATCAGGCCGGGATCCTGAGGGCTCTGCTGGCTGAGATTACCCAGGGATTGCCATCTCCAAACACACCCCCAGAGAGGGAAAACCAGCAGATTGGGAGAGCAGCCAGGTGGATTCCCACCAGGCCAGCAGCACTTTTCACCACCCCTATGGCTGCTCGGTTCACACCAGTTAAAGGCATTGCTGCCACTTCGGTGTTTTCCGTTATGTGAATCACAGCTTTGTCAATTTGCATTAATTCATTAATAACATCCAGTACTAAATTCACCAAGCTGATATAATTGCTGTCCTGTTCATAACAGAACTGCAAGAACACAGCCATTAACATGGATTTTTGCAATCCACACTGAAATTCCTTTTTGAAGGGTCCCAGCACCGCTGAGCTGCTCTGGGAAATGGGACTTAACACCAGCAAAAGGTCTGTTTGCCTTTTAATGACCAGCACTGCAGAGCAAACACCAGATCCCATTGTCAGAGGCTCCACTCATTTCAAGAGGAAGGCTGAGATCTTTCTGCCCATGTTTTTCTGGACTGGTGCAGATTTAGGCACTTGGTGACCACACAAAGCCACAGGTACAGGTCACCCTGACCTGCCCATGTGCAGGTCTGGGCCCTACTGCATAAACCAGGAAGCAGGGCAGGCACATGTGTGAACAACTCACACTTACTCACAACTCTCCAGTGCTCTTCTGGGTCTCTAGGTTCCCCAGAAATCCACTCCTTGACCACAACCGTCCCATTCCACATCATTTGTTCCCTGCCAGTTGAGTGTAAGCAAAAGGCCTTTTCCTCTCTCTGCTTTCCATCCACTTTAACTATTCAGGACAGAACCAAGTTACTGAACAAAATTTAATCCTCTCACCAAATTTCTGCAATTGCCACTGACAATGAACAAGGTCTCAAAGCACTCCTTGTGTTTGAGGAGTGTCCCAGAATCAAGTTTCTTGGGTTTTATTATTACATATGTGCCCTGTGCTGAGGGCAATGAAGGGGTGCAGCAGCTTCTCAAGATGCACATTTTCACAGTTCCAGAGCATGGAATACCATTAGAGGAACATGATGAATAATCAAGTAGATTAAGTGACCCTAATTGCTTACTTTGACACAACCAGCATTAAACAGCTTTTACAGGCCATTAGGAGCTATCCATAATCTTTTTATTACAGCAAGTGTCACAAGCTTCCAGTGAGATTTGATTTTTGGTTAAACAAAATCCTACAAAGTTAATTGGCAAAACCACTTCTCGGGAACGTTCACGTGTGATGGAACAAAATCAGCCCTTCAAACACCAGACCCTGTACAAGTGAATGAAAAAAACATTTCCCATATTAACATCCCTGCACCTGACAGGCACATTTTTTTTTCCACTCCCTAGGTGAGAAGCCCCTTGTAAGCAGTAAAAACAGCCTCAAACCCACAGCCACATTTTGAAGTAATCCTGATAACCCGTCCTGGAGCTCCTCACATGCTCAAATTTAACGATGTGTGGAAGACCCAGCAGGACTCGTGCTGTGATTTAGTCATTTTCTCACAAGGGCATTTTGGTCAAGGGGAAAGTGTTAAAAAAGCATGGTGTAATTACAGCAAATATTGAAAACAGCAAATGGCTGGGATGGTGGGGAGCTCCCCAGGAACCCAGCCAGTTCCTGAAGTGACTTTAACATTAGCAGGAGAAAATCAAGAGCTGTGCCTCAAATGTGATTTTGACATTTTCCTGTATGGATGACTCTTTAAGTAATAAAGCTGGGAAGTGTAACACTCCTAAAAAAGCCTAAGACATCCAGAAGAACATGTTCTTGTAGGAAGAATGGGAAGGAAGGTGGAGAGAGCTACCTGAGCTGCCACATGTTAGTGTGCTCCTGACCTTGGAGGGGAGGGGAACGAGCACTGTACAAGCCCAAGCCACCCAGTGGCTCACTCAGTAGAAATGTTTAATTACCCTGTCCATCCTAACCACCATCTGCCTGGTCCCTGACACAACCCAAGGAACAGTCAGCATTTCTTACAAGTGCAAAGGCAGAAAGCTTCTGGCTCAGCAATCAGCCACTGACACAGAGAAAAATTACTTTCCTCCAGGTGGGGAACCCATCCAAAAACTAAGAAAAAAAAAAAATAATCGGGCCAGTTAATTCTTATCTGCAAAGAGCAATTGCACAAATGACCTGAAGGGGTTTGGGGAGGCCAGCAGGCAAGTGGCTCCACACTGGAACAGAGCAACTCTGGGAGTGACCAAAGGATAAAGCCACAATGCCTTGGTGTGTTGTGAGCAACAGCAGAGAACGAAAAAATCAAATACATACCTTGAACAGAGAGTATCCCACCCACCCCCCAGGTGATCACTCCAAAAGGAACTCTCCATCCCCACATCACAAAGTGATTTTTAGAAGCTGCAGCTTCTCTTGCAGAGGTGGTGCAGGCACCTGCAGGAGGGGAGTGCAGCAGCACCATGACCCACAGCAGAACTGGGGCTACAAAAACAGGAATAGAAGTTGTAGCTTGGTTGGCAGACAGAGGCAGATGAGGGGGAGTGGGGAGTGTAAGACAGGGCAAGCCAATGTATAAATAATTTGCATTAATCAAAAGCAGACAGGAATTACAGAAATGTGAATTGACTACATGAAACAGATAAGCAAAGGCAAACTAAAGCCAATATCAAATGTAAAATAATAAGAATCAACATGAAAAATGGGCTTTAACACAATTATTTTCATGACAGAGAGTTCTAATTGAGATCTGGCATTTCAGGAGGAGACAAAGCTTTTATCAAAATCAGTTTGGTTTGGGGTTTTTTCTGTTTGTTTTAAAATCAATGCCATTTGCTCAGCCAACAGAAAGCCAAAAGGAAAGGAACAGTGAAAAACAGAGACGTATTTTTCTTTATGTCTGTCTCTGAAATATTTCTTACTCTGTCCAACAGGGCAATTGCAGAACTAAGCAACCTTCAGACGAGAGTTACTGAGATGTTGAGGTATGAAAAACTATTACACAAAGGTTTAGAAATGGCCATTGTTTGCAGCAGAGACGAGACAAATGTTACCCAAAAAATGTAACGAGGCAAAAGCACAGTGAGAACAACCTCATGTTTGTGAGATTCCTGTAGGAAAATTGGCTGAAAGCACACAAAAATATCATCATACTCAAAGGAGTATGATGACAGCAGCACTATTTTTCACATCCATATAAAGTATTTAGCACGTTGTTTTTTTTTTTTAAATTGCATAGCCTAAGCTTGAACAACTTAAAATAGGAAGTTTCCCATCCCTGTTAGAAGTTCTACAGCACAAGGACCAATCTCTGCTCTCTGTTTATACCCAGCCTACCAACAATTCCATTTGTAGCACTGACAGAAGATGAAACTGCTTGAGAATCTGAGTTTTTTTCCCTAAACTGGGTTCTGAGACTGAAACTGAGACTGCACATAAAAGATCTAAACAACACTAAAAACACTTTAAAATGATTTATACAAAAAAACCCCACAAACCAATTCTGTGCTGGATGGATTATGTTTGAGCCCCGTGCAAATCATGAGGTGTTCAAGCAACCTCTAAAAGGGCAGGGGGGAGAACAACAAACATTTCTGATAGGACAGACAGGAGTCTTTTCAAGATTCAGACTCATGTTAACATGTCTATATAGAGAGCAGGCACAGACTAGAATGAGACCACCTTTTCTAAAAAAAAAAAAAAAAAGAGTTGCTCAAATATCAATACCAAAGTCCTTTTGACACGGGGAGGAAAGAAAAAAAAATCAATAAAAAGCAATTTCTATCTACTGCAAATAGAACAGAATATTGAGGCAGAAAGATGTCACTTACTTTACACATTCACCTGGGTGGTGCACAATAAGCACTGTAAAGGTGCTTATTCCCTTGGGGGAAAACAGAACCACACATGAGGAGAACAGTTCCCTTCTGGGGATATTCAGAATTCCAGCACACAGGCACTACCAGCCACGACCACAAGCAGCAAAATGAAGCTGAGTGTCAGCAGTCAAAGGCCACCACGGGGCTGTGTGAGGGAACAGCCAGCAGAGAGGCTGTGACCAGAAGCCACCGATGCTCAGAGACAATAATTACTGACAGATGCCCAAAGACAGAGCAATAAATCTCTCTCTGCTGAGGACTTGGGTTCCTCAAAGCTCATCTCCTCTACCTCAATTTATTTGGCTAATTGAATTAGCCTGTGGTTAATTGAAGATGATATTCTCTTTTCATTTCAGTCCCACAAAAGGAATGATGCAACAGATTTTATTCCAAGAGCAAACCACCGACCTGCCCCGCGCCGAGGAGCCCAAGGTTCTGCCGCTGTTCCCGAGGGATTGGATTCCCGTGGGGCAGCCCTGCAGCCATGGGAACTGCCTGTTTGCATCCCGACAAAACTGCACACAGCAGGAATGTCAAACAATTCACGGGCAGTTTTTACAGTTGCCACACTCAGCAATGGGCAGTTCTTATGAAACCACTGAGTGAGGGGCACAAACGGGACAGGGAATCACAGAATGGACCCACCAGGATCATCCAGTCCGACTCCCAGTCCTGCACAGACACCCCAACAATCCCACCCTGTCCCTGAGAGTTATCCAAACCCTCCTGGAGCTCTGGCAGCCTTGGGGCTGTGCCCACTGCCCTGGGGAGCCTGTTCAGTGCCCAACCAGCCTCTGGGGGAAGAACCTTTTGCTGAGATCCAACCTGACGTGTTGTTCACTAAAAATCCAAAACAATACAAGAAAAAAATTTACTCAGCAAAAGTCATGGAAAGCCAACATGAACAGAAGCATTTCTATACATGTAATATATATGTATGCACACACAATGATAAATAATACTATAAAATGCATTTAAATAATAAATAATACTATGAAAATGCATTTAAAGTTTTTCTGAGGATGGGCTATAGCCCTAGAGAAAAACAGGAACCTGGATCAACTCCACAGCAGAGCTTATTCCTCAGCATCAGCTAGGGGACTTTTCTGACCTCTCATGAGCTATTTATGCCACCTGAAACTTGCTGAGTACAAAAGCTTTGCAGTTTGACTACTGAAAATGCAATATGTTAATACAGCAGCCATAAAACCTAAATATTATGAAAAAAAAAAAAAAAAATCCAGCCATTTTTGTAACAGGATCCTCAGATATAAACAAAACTGAAACCCATGAGTAGAAGTAGAGTTGAAATACTAGTGGGCTGCAGCTGACATACATACCCATATTTCCCTTTCTCCCACGGGCACAGCTTAACAACTGCAATCAGTCACCTTCCATCCATCGTTATTAAACACTTTTAACTCAAAGTATTTTTGCAGAACGCTTCTCCCCCTAAGAACATTCATTTTAGAAGCTGGCTGTAAATAGAGCTGCTCCACAAGCCCTGCCCTGCAGAACTGCTGTCCCTGCCCCAGGGCTGGTCAGTGCTGGCCATGACAGGAGAAGTTCACCAAACAAATCAGCAGCTCAACAGCTTCATTAGTGTGTTGGCAGCCCCCAAGGATTCTAATGAATTTTTAACTTTCTACTAATCAGTTCCAAGGGACTATCTGTGTTTTCCCCCCATCAGATCCCTAATGGTACTTTTTCACTCAAATTGCCTTTATTTTACTTAATAAAGCTGGGTGGGTTTTTTTTTCCTTCCCAGAAAACACTTAGTAAGGAGTTATCTGCAGGAATCAAATTGATCACTGATGTAAGCACAATTCTGCAAGCTGACCTGTGCCATGTGACTCAAGGCATTTCCTCTGCATGTGCTGGTGCAGAGCTCTCCAGTTAGGATTTTACTTCCAAGATTGGGGGCACTCACTGTTTCATTTCTCCTCCATTTTTATTAAAGAAAAAAAGCAAATATAGGTAAGAACACGCTTCCCATAATTCACACCAGTAACAACTTCAATTATTTCCACAGATACCATTTTCCCTTAGCAGATTTTCAGCTTTTTCTGAAAAATCAGACACTTGTGGTTCTGTCTTTGCACAAACCTAAACATGTAAATGCAGCTGGAAATCTCACTCAATCATTAACTTTCTTCCTTTGTAAGGAAAGACTCAAAGGCTACTATTCCCAGTAATTCCTGAGGCAGGGGTTTAGTACACAAGAGAGGAAGAAAAATGTCACAACTGTCACTGAGTAAGACAAGATTAGGATGGATGTCAGCAGGAAAGGAGAAAGAATCACTGGACACGCAGAAGAGGAACATTTTTGTATCTAATGATACTTTCCTCTCCCCTCTAATTCCCAATATAGAATTTTAAATACAAAAATTATCCTCTTTGAGAACACCTGCTGCCATCTCACCATGAAATGCATCAACACTGCAGTGCCATTTGACTCAATAGAGACCTGATACCAGCAAGTAATCAGAATGTGAAACAAGTGAAGGTAGAAGATCTAGTAAGTTTCCTCACACACCTCTTTTTTCCCCCTCCTAATACCAGTTCCTGGGTTTGGGTTGGGCTTTTTTTTTTTTTGGAAAGGGATGAGACAGAGTGGGCAAATGAAGTAAAAAGTGCTTAAAAACAGCATGCTGGAAGCTCCTAATTTTAAGTTAAACCCTTAATATCCTCTTTCTAGTGCTAAACAGGCTTTAAATTTGTCACTGACAGTAGGTATTCTTTGCCTCAGATGCCAGAATAACTTGACATTATCACTTAAGGAAGTGGATCAGCTTTTTCCTCGATGCTTTTATGAATGACTACAAGGTGAGAAGGTATTTCACATCACAGATAAATATTTAGCCAAGGGTTCAACCACAAGCCTGCAAGTGGCAGTGTCATTTCCTGGGCTTGCCACTGGTTCCCAGGCTCCCAGCACCTCCCTGGTGCCGGCAGAGGCCCCTGTGACAGGGAACAAACCACATGAAGGCAGGGAGGGATTAAAGAACGACGACACCGCCCTTGGAGGGTGAATTGCAGCAGCCAGGTGAGCTCCCACAGCCATTCACCACCCGGCCTCCAAGTGCTGTGCCATCAGAGAGCACTGGAGATAAATCCCCAGGGAAAGGGGGGTGCAGCAGCTGTGGGAGAGCTGGAACACCAGCACTGGGCTCCAGTTCCACCCCCAGACCCCCCGGGCTCTGTTCCCTGAACAGCCGGACGGGCAGTCCCGGCCAGTCTTGGAATGAAGGGCTGACAGGAACACTCTGCACGTTCACAGAGCACTTTTAGGCTTGGATTAGGGATCCTCCCCTGGCTACAGCTTCTGGAAGCTCTCCTAAAAAATTGAAAAGCACTTTTTCCTATGTTTCCTGTATTTATTTATAATCCATCAGTCTGAAAGTAAAGTTATTTAAATCTTTATCTTACAAGCAGACTTCCAAAAATGCTGATTTAGGACTAGTTTAGGTAGAGAACAGCTACACGACTCACCAGTTATTTTTTTGTACACGTTCATAAAACACACCAGCAGCTGTCCTGATTTATGGCAAAGTTCCCAAAGTACAGCCTAGTGAGGTGTTTGTGCTCAAATCCTGCCCAGGCTCAAAGCTGTGAGTCCAAACCAACCCACAATCAGGATGTTCAAGGCAAGAAATTCACTTCTAGGGAATCATCCTCTGCAACCTGTACTTTCAGCTGCCCTTTCGGAGAAGGAAAGACAAGGCATTTGGATCTATTAAATATGTTGCAAAATAAATACTATCCACAAGTAGATTTATCTAACTGGGGATTTAAAACAGCACAAAGGAGTATCAGAGCTGCTGTGCAGAGATTCAGTTTTAAGTCATCCCACATCAAGAGGTGAATCACAAGCTAAACATGACTGTACTACACCCAAAGCCAGGCTGAGTTTACCCTATGATGAGTTTTTTAAACTCCAACGGAATCCTACTAAAGTAGGGGTTTATTTTTTGCCACTGAAGGTAACACTTGTTGTCTTAGTGTTGCTGAATGTTTGCATTTGAAAAAAATAGGTCACGTCAAGAAGTGCTTTGAAATGATTGTTTAAACAAGGCTTACAAACACAGATAAAATTCTTCTGCTGGGATGTCTTCTGAGGGCTGCACCAAGGCTGATCAGCCAGGAAGGAGCACAGAGGGAGAGCAAAGGGATTTGTGAAGAGAACCAGGAAGAGCAAGAATGACATTCCATAGACATGTCAAGGATGTGGAGATCAAGAGCAGGAATACACACTGACATCAGGGAAGTAGAATAAGCCTATTTTGAAAAACAATTACTTCTTCAGTTAGCTTTAAAATACCTAAAAAACCATTTTTCTAGGGAAGTATATGCAGTTCTTCAGTTAATCTGATTGAAGCCAATAAACCAGTGTAACCAAATTAAATAGCACTGTATGTCCACACAAGAGACCCTGATTTTGCAGTGTCTCTACCTCCTGAACACTCATTTACCAAACTATTTTTGCCCCTAGAAACACAAGATAATTACAAACACCACACATAACAGCAATCCTGTAAGGAAGAATGCTTAACACAGTATCTGTGGTCACCTCCCTTCAGAACATATCCTCTCTTAAAGCCCAAGAAAGGTCTTTGGGATACACCTTAAAACATCTCCACATCACACACTGTTACCTAGAACAGACAAAGCCATTCAAATCAGCAACTGTAGCTGTATAATTTAGGTGTCCACATGAAAGTACTTAAAGCATTCCCATACTGTCAGGTCATGTATCTTAAAAAACATGAATCAGGATCTTGACTAATACAGTAACAGTAAAAAAAAAAAAAGAAAAAAAGAAAATGGAAAACAGCAATGCAAGATGAATCCAACCTCCTGGATCCCATGTTGTATGAAACAACATTTCCAAATTCTATAAAATACCTATTTTCAGAACCCAGCTAGCCAAGGCCACAGGTAACCTGATCCAAACCTGGAGTCAGCCCTGCCTGGAGCAGGGTGGATGAGATGACCTTCAGAGATCCCTTCAATCCACGTTAGTTCAAGATTTCATAAAATAAACTGGAGAATGAGAGTGTGTTTGCACACACAAACACTCGCCCTCTTCCTTTCCAGACACCCTGGGCAGTCTATGGATACAACTATAGGGAACACTGCATGGAAAGCAGGACTACAAACAGCACCAAGTGGGGCAGTTAAATACACACCAATATTACATTTATGCACAAGAACTTAGAAGAAAGTATTGATCTAAGTGAGGTGGTGAAGATGTGAGACTTCTCACTTATCAGCTCTGCCTGATCTCAGGAGTGTCCAATTTATAGGTTGAATCCTCAGCACAGTGAAAACACAATCCCCACTGCCAGAGCTCTGACTCCTCTACTGGTGAGGAATCCCTCTGGAATTATAAATTACATTAATTGCTCCTGCTGAGACAGGGGAAAAGAAAGGAAGCAGGCTTGTCTTGGCAGAGGTAACCACTCCAACCACAGAAAACGCTCAGCTCCACCATTCCTCTGTAACCCACGGCTCACTCACACAGCTCCAACTGAAACTCCACTACTCCTACCTTTGGAATTCCTCCTCTGATGCATTTTCCCTCCTGCCATCCACTGCTCAGCACTTTCAGCAGTGACTCATGAGAACACCCCAAACACGTGGCTCAAGCTCTCTCGGGGTGCCTCGATTGGGGAGCCCCAGAGACGCGTCAGGGACGGGCCCAGCACAGGGAAACGTCTCCCGAAAGGAGCCCCGAGCACTGGCCCAGCCATGGGAGTGTTCCTACTGGGAAATCACACAAACCATCGTGCCTCAGAAAACCTTCCATTTCAAATGTATTCCTATTTTACCACGAGATAAAACCCAAGATCATCTGCTAAGCCTGAGGAATTCAGAACTATGTTTTTCCAAGCAACCTATTCCAGCCTCTCACCTCAGTTCTAGTCCCCTCTCCAGGGGTGTCTGTGATGATCTACACAATTCCTTATTTCACCAAGAAAGCTGCAAGAGTTGGTTTAAATAATTTTTTGCCTCATGTTTTGTAGATATTTTTACTACAAAAGGAAATTACAACTATAGGCCAGACAGCCTTTCTGCCACAAGACGCATGAAGTTCTCAAGTGATAACAAAGTTACTTGAGCTAAGAGCACAATTGTAATTATTGTGATTTTTGAAAATAATTTACTGTAAAGGCAAAATAATGGAAGCCTAAGTTAGTACTATGAAAACTGGTGTACTGTAACTTCAGTTCTTTAGGTAATGGTCTGAAATTTAAGTTCAACACAGAACCTGTCCTAATTTGGAAGTTTCCCAGTTTCCATACTTAAAATACTCACATTTCAAAAGGTTTGATAGATGCAGTTCCAAGGAAACCAACTGGCACAGTAAAACCACTTAACAAACACAAAACAAAACCAAAATTCAGTGTTTTTACTTCTATAAACCTATATAGAATTTTTTCTCATTTTCATACTGTATTTTCCTGCCCTAAGTACTCACTATTGCCAAGAACAAACTTACTACGTTGCTCAGAGTAATTTTTAATGTATCACTGGAACAAGAGTGTAAATAATTCCTTTAGATTTAGTTCTGACATTTGAACAAGTTCCACAATTCCCACAGACCCACAGGTGCAGGAAAACCTCACTTTGACCAAAGCAGAGCCATTGTCCTTGTCCTATTCTTGGCACAATCAGAATCATTTCCATTCACCATTCTGCAAACTTCACTGGAAAATACTGAGGATAATATTCTGCTCTACAGAAGTCAGGTATTCTAAAGCATATGTTGATGCAGCAACCCAAATATATCATCCATCACATCATAACAGCACAAAAGGAAGGTTTTAAGAGTCTCCTGCCTCTTGATTTTTCTTCAGCATGAAGTGCCAGTCTAATGGGAGGTCTGGGGGAAGCAGCAGGAGGGGCTGCATCGTACAATATTCATGTCCTATGAACCACAATAATCATTCTATCAGTCATTTATGCAGCAAGTGCCCCTCAACACGACACATTTGCAGTATTAATCTACTCCATAACAGTAAGTTGTTCACTAATACACACATCTGCAGTGTGCATTTATAGAAGCACAAGGAGGAGGTTGAACAGGCTGAGAATACGGTGCCCACGTGCCCCAGAAGGACAGAGCTCCTCCTGCAGATTCCTGTGATCTTGAAGACTTTAGAAAACATAACTGAAGGCTGAGTCCTCTTCCCTTCTCCCTCTGATGACACTGACAACCAAAAATGTGAGAGCACTGAAAGACACAAGTGTCACCAGACCCTTCCTGTGAGCCAGAGTTACTCACGTGAAGGAATGTTTGGTAGTCAAGGAAAAACTGCTCAGGTGCAGAGCAAAGGGAGAACACAAACACAAAGGAAGTGGCATTTTCATTCTGAGAAAGCTTCAAAAAATCACCTGCTCAACTTTTCTTTTTTTTCTAAGAGCTAAATGTCTGTGCAACATTTGGCAAAAGATCTGTTGTTCATAAGGCAACACTGGATTTGGGTATTTCAAGAGCACCAAGACAATATTTCAGAGCAACAGTTTCCTACAGCCAATGAAGTAGCTCATTTAAAAAAAATTGAAGGTGGAGTGTAATGACCTAATTAGGGGAATTTCTCCCCAGAGAGAGGCTGTTCTAGTGTAAGATGATGGGGAAAACCCAGCTGGTTTGAAAACTGTAAGATCAAGACCTGAATGCTTTTGCAAGTGTGTGGTTGAAGAAAAAGAAACTTTGATCAGAAGACTGGAAGTTTCTGTCCTTGTGACAAACACACACTGAACACAGCCGTACTAACCTCAGCTTCTCAGCTAAAAACCTTTCCAGGATTACTCATACCTGGTAACCACAAAACAAATTCAGAACTGCCAACACTATTCTGTTGAACTTCAGTTACTGAAAGCACTCCACACTTATTTCATCTCTGTTAGAGAAGAAAATAATTAAGGGGTGTCACATATCAGCTCATGTATCAGCTTCCATGGTACAGAAAGCAAAAACTAAAGCAAAAGATCAAATTATTCAGTAACAAAATGTATTTAGATAAATTACTCAGCAGCTGATCTCAATTACTCCTTTTCTCGAAGGCACCAACACAACACACTCTACAGTCCAGTATTTTTACCCATCATTTTTAAGGGTATAATTAATAAACTGCACAAACACGGAATAGGTTCAATTGGTTCCCTAAGAAAAAGCATTCCAAGAAACACTTTCAGATGGAAGCACTTGATGCTGCAACTGCCACTAGAACACTGTTTCTATCATCTTAAACCTTTTGAGTTTTAAATAAAAGGTGAGGAACTTAGTCATTAATAAAACCTACAGACAGTTAATGAATTCTGAGCAATACCATGAGCATTTTGGCTTGGCCTTTCTTGTTGCCCCTCAGACTCTCACAAGGGAAATGATCCACTCCACACACTTTATTAACATGAACATAACACAGTAAAACTTCGGGTAATTAAGTTTAATGTGCTGTTCAACACGTAACATGGAGTTTCATACAACTTACAGTTCACAACACCCTCACAGCAAAAATCAAACCAGACCAAAAACTGCCCCAGTATTGTTATGCAAGAGCTGGATTTTCTTCTTGCTGCTCACCCTGAAAAGTAACACAATGAGAACAGTTACAAGGTGACATTCAAGTACCCCAATATGAGAGATGTCTGCATTGCTTCACTGAGTCTGTCTGGGCAGAGAGAGCACAGGAAGTTGTCCTACTAAGCAGGTTATTTTTTATCAGGCTTTTTCCCCCCCCAAATTTCTTTTAAATGAAATCTAAGTTTTGCTTTCCTGCTTGCTAAGAAACTCCTCAGCTGTCCATGCCATTGTCAAGGCAGGGTAAGTCTCCAGCATTAACAGCCTGCTGGACTTTCCCTCAAGACTGTTTATTTGCTTTCCAAGGGAATTTCACTTCAGGAGAGCCAGGGACTGAAGCTGAGGCGTCCCTTCAAAGCTGTGGCTTTCCCAAATCAGCATTTACTACTGACTGACACCCACTCATCCTACAAGTTTCAATCTTCCTCATCAAACTGCTGTGACAGTTCTGAGTAACTATTTTGTATTTCTCTTCATTTTTTACTGAATCAAGGCCAAAAAAGATACAGTCCACAAACAAATCCCAGCAAAGTCAGTTCACAGAATAACAGAATGATTTGGGTTGGAAGGGAAGATCATCTCATTCTAACCCCCTGTTATGGGCTGTTCTATCATGAAAATCTGTTTCATTACCACAAGTACAAGTAAATGAATTTTTGAATCCCTATCATTTAAATACTCCAACACTAAAAGAACCTCAAATCCTCCAAAGCTTCTTCAAAAAAAAAACCCATTCAACTCAACTACTTTGACTCATCCCCTTTCACCTGGCAAGAGTCTTGAAGTCACTGCTGTTGACTCCTTCACTGTTTCTCCACCAACTTAACTCTCTACAACAAGAGCAACTGCTGAAGTCAATGGCATTGGGCAGGACTCCAAAAATGAGAGAAACCAAACATTAACCCACTGATCAAGCTGAGTTTAAGTGTTCTTGCTCCACTGTCTTTGATGTGTCCAGTTCCTTAAGAGTGTTCAGCCAGACTAAACCCAGACTTGATAGTAAGAATACAAGAGCTGCTTTGTGACTGTTAACTCAGAGTGTGCTACTAAAGCACCTACAACAAGACCTTGTTCTTTTCCTGGCCCTTGCAGGCAGCACAGAATGAAAAAAAGATCTTTGGTAAAGCCCAAAACAATAAGAGCAACAGGAAAATATGACACCCAAGTGCCTGGAGAGCAGGAAATACCTGCCTTCACTGCCTCCCTTCAATAGGAGGTGCAGTACCACGCCTTTGAAAACAAAAAGAAAATAAAGATACACAACAACATAACCACTGCTCCTTTCTGAAGAAAAAAACCCCACTATTTTCTACAGCAATTAAGAATTTTACCCAGATTTCTAAAAACACTGAGCAAGCAACTGAGTTTGGCCTTACTTTAAAGACCCAAGTTCAGCTACTGGGAATGAAAACCAAACCCAGCCAAACCCCATTTTCCTCATAGTGAGGTTATACAACTACTCCTGGTAGGTAAATATTGCCTGGAATCACACAGTGTGCCCTAGGATGTCTGTTCTTATCTGTGAATCTCCTCATCCTTGGACAGCTGTTGTCCTTTAGCTTTACAGAATTAGCACTGCACATGTGCCTGATCACTTGTCCAGCATTTCATGTACTCAGGGGATACAGCATCTTCACACAGACATGAGACTGTTCCAAAGCCTCATTACTTTACCTTTTAGGGGAACTGAAAGTTTTTCTCATACCAAAACACCTTTCAAAATACTTCTCCCATCTCAGGAGGCTAACATAAGCAATCAATGAAACACAACCCCTCTGTCTCACCTGTGTCAAATCAGTCCCAGGAATTCAATTATTGCTGCACTCCAGACTAAAATTACATTGCCAGTGAAAAATGCTCTTTTGAAGAATGGACTTGAATTTGTCAGCTTCATCAGCACTGGTGTTTGTTTTCTCCTGCCCTAGCCTCCAAGAATTCTTCTGGGCCACAGAACTGCTTGCAGAACCCCAGCTTGTTCACCTACTAGAATCAAGAGTAAGACGAATTAGCAAAGTCCCAAGTGAGACCACAATGGGAGATGACAGACAAACACGGTACTTGACATACTTCACCATCTCAGCGAGGGGTGTGGGCACACCATGCAATGCACTGCAGTGTCCTACGGCCTCTGTGTCCCTGCACACATCAGAAAACACAGTTTTATAAAGGTCAGAAAACTAAGACATGGATGAAATTACAGTTATTCAGTAACACTGTTGTGGATAATCAAAACCTAAACAAAGAGGAATGGACAAGCATACCTATTGGAGGCTCCTCTGATCTCAATGGGAATGCCTCAGTTACTGGAGACACTGCAGTAACACAGACCAGCAGCCGATGGTGGGGTGGCCTCGCTGAGCACAGCACTAGTTTTAGATAGTTTAACACATCACTCAGTGTGCAACATCACTCAGTCAACAACAAAACAGTTTCTTCTGAGAAAGGGTCAAGCACAGGCAGCTGCACTTGCCTGGACACTGTACTACTGCAAAAACCCAACACATGGAAAGTACTGGCTATTTCCTTGTTCACTCCTGAACCTTGGACACAGTTAGGGAAGGCAGCCACTGAACAAGTGTTTTTGCTGTGTGTACTCTCACAGCTTTTCCAAAATCTCTGTGATGTTTCCCTGAGAAGAACTGGACCACCTCTTACACACCAAGACGTTTCTAGATAATGAATCAGAGCATGAATGACATGAATTTCCGATACACAAAATTAAATGTGATAATAAAATCAATTCAAAATACTTTCAAATGGAAAACATGCAAAAAGACCAGAGAGCCACTAACGTGTCATCTGCCCCTGCCAACACGCAGTCCCGGGGTGCCTCTCGCTCCTCCTTCACAGTCACGACTCTCACATCCCCCAGTCCAGAACAGGCAGATTCTTTAGGCAGCTGGTCAGCGTTGTCATACCTGCAAATACAACCCAGATCATTGACTGAAACACTTCTGCCAAAAAAAGTTCTGTCTCTGTTTCGTCTACACCAGTGTCATGTGCTCAACAATGCAAACAACAAAACTGACGGAAGCTCTTTGACAAAAAGTATTAAAAATCTTCAATTTTAATTAAATTATATTACACTTTCCTTTTATATATATATACATAACTTTCACCCCATTATTTTTAAATATCAGCTGCAGTCTTTCAAGTAGTACCAAGAAAAACATTTCATTCACCCTTCCCACATAAAGAGAGGACAGTACTAACGTTCCATCTGCTGCTATTAAAGATGTGCTGCCTGACAAAGCTCTTTCTTCCTTCACAGTGATCCTTCTGACACCCTCAGGGAGGGGACAGAGCGGGGCTTTTGTCAATGGGTCGTGGCTGTCATACCTAGCAAGGAAACACACAACTGGTATCAACACCCAGGACTATTTACTTGACATTATTAAACAGAGGAGTGCTGTGACAATGTACTCACAAGTCCAATAAAAACCCTGCAACTTCTGCATCGTTCCTGAAATCCAACTTCTCCTTTAGTGTCAGCCATCGCTCAATGTGACTGCCCACATAAATCCTCGTCTTCCCCCTTCTTCTATCAAGACTTTGCTTTCTCTTTTTCTTTTCCAGGAAGGACAACACCGGGGGCCTTCCACACCTCTTTGCTGGCAGGGACATGGTGAGCCTGGAAATAAAGGAGGGGCTTTAGTGAGGAGCAGCTCAGAAGAAGAGGTAATACCTCAGTGTTCTGAGCCACCACAGCAGGGTGACAGCCACACATCTTTGGCTCCTCGGATGCCAAACACCTACCCCCGACAGGGGGGAAAAGCTGCTCACACAGCCCCTCTGAGGGGAGGAGAAGCCCTTGATGCCACCACACCTGAGGGGAGAAAAAAAGCCCCTCACACAGCCGCCCCTGAGGGGGGGAAAAGCCCCTCATACAACCACTCCTGAGGAGGGTACAGGTCCCTCACACAGCCGCCCCTGAGGGGGGAAAAGGTCCCTCACACAGCTGCCCCTGAGGGGGGAAAAGGTCCCTCACACAGCCGCCCCTGAGGGGAGAAAAGGTCCCTCACACAGCCGCCCCTGAGGGGAGAGGAAAGCCCCTCACACAGCCGCCCCTGAAGTGGGGACGAAACCCTAACGCCGCCGCGCCAGGCAGGGGGAGAAGAGCTCCTCACACAGCCGCCCCTGAGGGGGGAAAAGCCGCTCACACAGCCGCCACCGAGGCGGGGAGAAGAGCCCCGCACGCCGCCCAAGGGGGAACAGTCCCGCTTCGCACCACGCCCGAGAGGCGACAAGTCCTTCCCCGGCGGCGTCCCCCGAGCCCTCAGCCCGTCCCGCTCCCCCCCGGTCGGTCCCTCAGTCGGTCCCTCACCCTCCGCGGTGCCCACCGAGGTAAACACGGGCCACGTGACCGGAGGGTAGACACGTGACCGGCGGCGGCGCGCGCTGATGGCGCGAAAATCACGTGAGGGCAAGGGGGGGGTCTGACCCCCCTTCTTTAAGGAAAACGGTTTAAAAGGGGTTTTTAAAATGTTAAAACGGGGCACTAATTACGGTCACATCTGCTGAGGGAGCGGTCAGCGGTGCGCAGGTAAAAAGTGCTCTCTGCAAATCACTGAAGCTCAGAGGAAGAGGTGACACGATAGGTATTTTTTAATATCCGCTTGATATCAAACGGGAGTAAATGTGTTACAGTTTAAAAAAAAAAATTAATTGAAGTTTCCCCAAGCAACAATTCCCCAGCAGGAGTTCTGTAAGTGTTATCTGTGTTATCTTACCTTCTTAAAGGCCAAGTCAGAGACAAAATTGGAATCGTTCCCTGAAGAGCAAAAAAAAAAAAAAAAGTTTGAAGTGCGACTTACCTGTTAAAATACTAAATCGGTGACACAAAGAGAAGGGAAATGCAGCGTAAGTGTGGAGTCCCCGCTGTCAGAGTGTGTTAGAGCAGTGACGTGCACACAGGCTGCACTGCACCAGCTCCTGCACACACATTGCATTTTTGGATAAACAAATAAAAACGCAGACCAGTAGCTGGCAATATTTATGGATAATTTTATCTAAACAAGAGAGGGAAAGCCATATGTATCAATTTATTTTTTTTGTTTTGTTTTCATTTCTGCTGTTGGTTTTGGTAGAGTCACAGTTGGCTCAAGGACTGGGACGTGACTGAAGGCTGATAAGAAACATTTATTTCAATCTGCTGAGTGAGCTGAATAACCAAAACAATTTTGGCTTTGTTTGTTGTCCAACATTAACGTAACTTGAAAATAAAAAACTGAAGAAAAAAAGCCATCATGACCTGAAATCTATTTCGGTCTTTGTTTCATTTACAGCTATGGCACATGAGCAGATTTTCATGGCACAGTTTACCGTGTGACTTAATAGATAAGTTAGTTTTAAAAGATTATTGTGGCATAATTACAGCTTCTCTCAAAATAGCCCAGTTTCTCAGTGATATATGTATATAAAAAGAATACCTTGCACTCCACTCTTTCATTGAAATATGAGATAATTCCTTCTCATTTCCCATTATTTCTGTAAAATACTTACTGATACTGTTTGCAAATAAACAGGACTATTAAGAGGCTTTTCACACTCATTTCTTCTGTTTGCCTTCACAAATATAGTTATTGTCTGTATAAATAGATTCACATTCCAAATAACAGAACTTTGTGAACCACCAAAAGCTGTTGTGTGCTTAAAGTTCCTGTTTGTCTTGAAATCATTGCATTACTTTAACTCACTCTCTCTTCTTCCATGAGCTGAAAATCCTGGCTGTGCTACCCCCTTTCTGCTGATGAATATTTTACTGTTGCTTCATTAGTTCCCAGGGCAAACATCTCATCTTTGAGCTCCCAAATTTAGCTCCCGGCTCTGCACACAGCAATAATGTACCTCACAAACTCCACAAGCCTTCTGCCTCTTGGAGCATCATTTGCACTATAAAATGCCCTGTGTTCCTACAAGAGCCATCAGTAAACCCAGAAATGTGTTTAAATACCCCATTTGTCTCCTGTTTTAGAAGTCTTTGTGAGAAGGGATTGAGGAACTGCTCCCTGGCAATGCCAATGCAGATTTCTTCATACTGTAATTAATTTATCTGTGCAGCAGAGCAGAGCCCAAGCTGACCCAGCCAAGGGTTTGCAGGATGCATGGGAAGCTCAGTCCTGGAACTGGGATGTTCTCCCAGCTTCCAGTTATCTGTTATTTAAAGGCTTTGAAGACAAGAGGGTGAATCCAAAGCGTTCCATTAGGCAGGAGTGGGAAGAGTTGCCCTCCATGAACTGAACCCCTTTCAGACACCTCTGGATATGTTGGGTTTCATAATGTTCTCCTGCAGGGAGTCTTCCCTTTGCTTTCTGAGCCATTTGTTACAAAAGTGTTATTTCTAGACAAAAAGGGATTTGTGACACTGGCACAGAGTCCCATATTTCCATGTTCCAGTGAAATACTGACACCCCATTAAAAACACAACACAGCAGGGACATTAATACCCCCCTCAAAGACAAACTCTCCTCTTTCATAGCTTTAACCAGTCTGTTTCTAACCTGAAACAGAATCAGTAGGAACTATTTAATAATAGAAATGATAATAAAGCTACAAACCACAAATTTTATCCCAACAGAATTAGTTCCAGCAAGAGTCTTTGCTTGTGTTGAAGTCCTTAATGAACTTTCAGAAGGTGCCAATTTGTTAAGAACGGGTTATAAAAGATAAATTGACACTCAGGTTTCTAACAGCTCATTTCCAAAATGAGCTCACAGTCATTTGGGCTTTCATGATACAACACAGGAAGTGTTTTATTCCAAAAGATTTTAAGAAAAATGAAGTTTTGCAAGACCTGCATTTCACTCCACCTTGATCCATGTAAACCAAGTAATACCCAAGTAGGATTCCTTACATTTATTGATCACTGTTGTGGATGATTCATCACATTTAAATTCTTTCACAGGAGCTTCGTAGCTTGAGTCTTTCATCGAAGATATCATCATATCTGCGAAGAATTAATAATTTTTATATTAAAAAGCAACTCAGTTATGCTCTGTGGTACCTAACATGCAATAAAGCTTTCAATACAGAAAATACACAGTAAAAAAAAAAAAAAAGCTGAACAGTGAAACAAACCAATAAGCAAATACATTTTTACTAGAGAAAAGCGGCATCTCTGACAATATATTTGTTTCGTGTTTCCTATTTTTATTTTCTCCCCCTCACCATCTGCCTCTGTTCTGCTTTCCCTTTCAAAAAGCATCCACCTCGTTCAGCTTCACTCACTCCATCACAGGATTCAGGCTGAATAGAAACAAAATTCCCAACGGCAAAGCCACAAAAGGCACTGCCTCTTCATAAAAGGCCTTCTAAAAATAACTCTCCTTTTCCTTGCAATAGCTGCAGGTGTTTAAGAGACAGAACCCGTATCGATTCAGCGCTTTCCTACACACCCCCTCTGGACAAAGGAGCTCGATTTGTTTGGCCCCTGGTGGCTCTGGATTGTACCTGTGCCTTCAGCGCTGCTGTTTTTGCCAGATCTTGCCCTGATCTTTTGGTAACCAGCCCTGAACCCCACGGCGTGAGATCCCACAGTGTGGAGAAAGAAGGTGAATTACAGGACCTGCAGGAATTCCATCTGTTCCTTGTGTTTGAGCAGAGATTATATGGTTGAACTTCTGGTGAAGGATTCAAGCCAGCGAGATGGTTGGCTTTGCTTAAGACAACCTGCGCGAAAACAGAAGCCTTTTGGCGAGACGAGAAGGAAATAGCGAGAAATTCCAGCAGTCGGGAAGCTGGATGAGGGGAGGAGGGGTGGGGAAAAAAAAATATGGAACGCTTCACGAATTTGCGTGTCATCCTTGCGCAGGGGCCATGCTAATCTTCTCTGTATCGTTCCAATTTTAGTATATGTGCTGCCGAAGCGAGCACGGCTCTGCTAGCGGCCCCGCCGTTATTTGTACCGCGGGAAACCGCGCCCCGCAAGGACAGGGTGAGCCCGGCAGAGTGGGACGAACGGGGTGGTGGTGGAGTAATTGTAACACGGACCCCCCCGGGCCGTGGCTCGGGTCGGGAGGGGCGGTAGGACGTAGGAATTGGGAAAACAGAGCCCAAGTTCAGCGCCCCAATTTATGCAAATATTTCCGCTGTATGCAAATAAGCGCAAAGGCCTCTGGGGCGGGGCGGCCCCGGGGGGCTCCTCAGGGCTCGTCCGCTCTCCGTGACGTGCGGCGGAGTTGAAGGCGGCGGTGGGCTCTGCGCGGCCGGCAATGGTACAGCTTTCCGTGGTGATATATCGGGGGTTTGTGCTTAAATTAGTTCACATCGATCCCCTGCGGCGATACGCTGGTAGTTGAAGCCGTTTGTTGCTATTTCACGGAATCGCTCGTGTTGAAAGGGACCTGTGGGGGATCGCCCCCAGTGCAACCCCCCCTGGCAGGGCAGGGTCACCTGGAGTGGGTGACACAGGAATGCGTCCGCAGAGGACACTCCACGGCTCCCTGGGGCTCCTCTTCCAGGGCTCTGCCACCCTCAGCTCTTGCTCTTGTTGAGGTGGAACCTCTGGTAGTTTAGTTTATGGCCACTGCTCCTGGCGTATTTCAGGCGTCTCTCCGGCACGGGGGAGCTGGAGCGGGAATCCCAGGGCTGTGGGAGTGAGGAGGGAGCGCTGGTCACGGTTGTAACACCGTGTGGGAAAGAATTCTGTCAGGAGCAGCAGAGTGGCGCAGCGGAAGCGTGCTGGGCCCATAACCCAGAGGTCGATGGATCGAAACCATCCTCTGCTAGCTACAATTTTTCTTTTTTCCCCTCCCCGGGTCCTGACGGCTCCGTCCTCGCTGTGGTTATTTCTGGCTGTGCGGAGCGGTGGTGGAGCGAGGAGTTATTTTTGCTAAACCATCTCGGCCACATGCAGAGGAGCGGGTGCGAGGAAAGGACGGACAGGGCGCGGCACGGTGTGATGCTTACAGCTTTTCTTCTAGCGAGATTTGATGGACTCATGGACTCACACGGGGGTTTGGGTTGGAAGGGACCCTCAAAGGCCATCCAGTCCAACCCCCCGCCAGGGTCAGGGACAGATCAGGTTGCTCAGAGCCCCGTCCAACCTGGCCTTGAATGTCTGCAGGGATTGGGCATCCACCAGCTCTCCGGACACCCTGTGCCAGTGTCTCACCACCCTCAGGCTAAAATGTGTCTTCCTTATCTTTCTTATAAATATATAAGGTCTCCCCGGAGCCTTCTCTTTTCCAGGCTGAGCAACGCCAGCTCTCTCAGCCTTTCCTTATAGGAGAAGCGCTCCAGCCCCTGGAACATCTTGGGTTTGGCTGGCCCTGCTCCACCAGGCCTGTAACCAGCCATAACACTGTACGTTTGCAGTTTTTCCACGTCTTGCCTGTTTAAATGAATGTTCTGTTACCCACACACTGGTCAGTCAGTACCAAGAGAGGAAACAACCTGGCGAGCTAAACCAGTGGCTGTGACAATGGTCCCTGCTGCTCCTTCTCAAACACAGCACGACACGCAGGGCAGCAAAACGAGAGCGCAAACGTGAAGCAAAAGCCAGGGCACGTGGTGGTGAAAGATCTGTGTGGGGGTTTGAGCGGCGTGAGCTGAGGAGAACCCGGTGAGGCGTGAGGGGACGGTCGTGTTTTGTGCGGGTGTCCCTCAGAAGGCGCGGCTCGGGAGCTGGGGATGTGCGGTTCCATGGTGTAATGGTTAGCACTCTGGACTCTGAATCCAGCGATCCGAGTTCAAATCTCGGTGGAACCTGAAATTTTTCCTCCGTGGGCAGATTTCCTTGCTGGGAAAATCGTGGAAAACGAGTTTGAGGAGTTTTTCGTGGATTGTTGAAGTGCCGTGAACACTGACGTCCCGTGCTACCTGGAAAGGGTAGGGAAAGGGAAAGAGGAAGAGGAAACAATCACAGAATTTCCTGATTACATTTTTTTTTCCGTATCTATTACTTATTGCAGCCAGGTTGGCATATTCTGACAGGAATTAACTGAAGAACTTCAGACACATCACAGCTCACTGGGACATCAGTGGTTCCTTTTATTTCTACTCTGGGAACAGGCTGTGAGGGAACACAATTCTAAATTCTGCATTAGCAAAGCCAGAGGCACCACTGAGCTCCGGGGCAGGTACAAGGATTCCGTGTGTCCCTAAAAACAGATGTTCTCCCACTGTCCGTGTTTGCTTCCTGCCATCATTATACTACGGGGTGACCTTCTTGTGGCCTTCCAGTACCTACAGAGAGAGGGGAGGAGCTTTGGACCAGGGTATGGAATGACAGGACAGGGGTGATGTTTTAAACTAAAAGAGGGTTGATTCAGAGTAGGGATCAGGAGGAAATCTTTTACTACGAGGGCAGTGACGCCCTGGCACAGGTTGCCCAGGGAAGCTGTGGCTGCCCCTGGATTCCTGGAAGTGTCCAAGGCCAGGCTGGATGGGGCTTGGAGCAACTTGGGCTGGTGGAAGGTGTCCCTGCCCATGGCAGGAGGGGTAGAACTGGGTGATCCTTAAGGTCCCTCCCAAACCAAAACGATGTTGTGATTCTATGAAGACAATCCTGCAGAAACGCGGGATAAATATGGATATTTAGGTCATGTTAAATTCCTGCAGTCACTGCAGGCCCAAGGGCAGGAGGAGCAGGGTGGTTTTCCCAGTGGGATTTGTTGGCTATGGATTTATCCTCCAGGCTCCCAAAACCAAAAGGCATCACCCGGTTCTATGGTGTAATGGTCAGCACTCTGGACTTTGAATCCAGCGATCCGAGTTCAAATCTCGGTAGAACCTGTCGGGAGTATCCCGATTTTTCCCTGATCCCCTTCCAGATAAAGCAGCCCAGGAGCTCAATGCAAAGACTGTCCTTGACCTGATCCTTTATGACGTTTCTCCCCCTTTTCTTCCATGGGATCAACAGCCATACACTGGACAAAAAGGACAAGACCTTCAATAATTGTTATAACGTTTTAATTGGATATTCCATTACATTTTACTGATGTTTTACACAAAGTCTTTTTCGAGGGGGAGGAAAAAAAAGCATTTACACTGTGGAAAACTTGACTTTCAGCAGGTAAATGTGCAGAATTTGGACATTGTTTTTCAGCTGCACCCAACTACTCCCTTGGAAAATGGGGGCAGGAATGTCGTGGTTTCAGAGCAGGGGTGGTGTCACAGATGGAATTCTGCAGTTTAAAGGGGTATTCCCTGTGCTTTGCAGTGTTTGCTCCTCATTTCCAGGGTTGCTGAGGACACCTAAACACGCTGTCTCCCCTCCTGCAAACCTCTCACCAGTCCCTGGTTTACACAGCAACAGGAGCAGCCCTGCTCTGTGCCAGCAGCTCCTCCTCCTTTTCCTCTGCCCAGGTAACCCTTCCCTACTGTCCCTTGGAAAAAAACCCACAGAACATTTTCAGATCAGTTTATTATTTAGTGGAAGTTCAGGTCCCAGCTGCTCAAGGGAAATGTTTGCTCAACTCATTCCATTTTCACCCAACCCATTGATGAAAAATCCCTTATCTGTTAATTATCAGGGCTAATTTTCATCCCCCCAGCTGTTTGTTGCATCAGGACACACACAAATAAGGATTTTACTGTTCCTTGTGCACCAGGGTTTTAATTAACTCTACAGTTACTTCAGTGTAATTAGTCAGCTCTCACAGACTGGTTTCATCCTTCTCCCCAGGCACAAGGGCTTTAAAGCTATAGAGGCTTGTCTGCCTTGCAGTGATTCAATATATTAATTTACAATTCTAGAGAGCAGATTACCATTTCCCACAGCAACCTGGCAACTTTCTCCTTCCATTTATGAGAGCTGGAGGTGTAGCTGTGACCCAGAGCTCTCCCAAACAGCTGAGGCACTGTTGGTGCCACAGATGTGCCCCAGCTGGAACGTTACTGTCAACAATAACACTTTCCAGCTGCAGGTTTAGAAGCCAGAATCAAACCTTCAGGCAAGTGTTTCACTGTATATGAAGCTGCAATAAGCTTTTCTGATACCTCAGATTTCAATGAAAGCAGGTGGAGGGGGAAAGAAAAATTTTCTTTCCTTTTCAACTGGCACTTTAAAGAAAAGGGCTTTAAAAAACTGAAATGTTTTACTCCAGAAAGTCTTGTAAAAGAAAAGCTGACCAAAAAAGAAAAAAAAAGACAAAGTCTCATTTACTTAGGTCAGTAATGATAATACAGACATTCCATGTAGCCCTCCTTGCCTTTAAAAACAATCCTGCAGCAGACAAATAATCAACAGCTCCTCACACTGCGGCCCCCGTGGGTTAAAACACTGGAGCAGATGGAAGAAATGGTGGATCCAACTGAAATGGTTTATTTTACACACTGAGCCACAGCTTTCCTTCCCCCACTGCCCAGCCCAGCCCTGGGGTCCCCCACTGGCACAGGGGGTGAGGCCCCTCAGGGCAGCAGCCAAACACAGGGGCCCAAGTGCCACCCACCCCCGAGGAGGATTTGTGACGTTGCACAAACAGCTCAGGGGTCTCCTTTCAGAACAAGGCAGCTCTTGTGTCACTCAGGGAACATTCCACATTTTTTTGTACCGCTTCACCCAGCCTATGCACATAAAAAAATAAGCACACTGTACAAAGAGCAGAAGCCATATAATTTAAACATGCATCCAGCTACAAACCATATATACAGAGAAACAGGCCTGTACAAACACAACAGGACACCTTAGCACATGATCATTCTGGTGGGAGTTTCTGGGGGAAATCGTGGCAGATAAAGAAAATCAGACTGAAGGAGGTGGATGTTGCTTCCAAAAGAAATCTGTTCCAAAAGGTCAGGCAACACCCCATCTTTCTCTAGCAGACAATTGCCACAGCTGCAGCTCCACACAGCTCTTCCCACCACTTCTGGCCTCCCTGTCTGTACAGAGGTAGATTTCTGGTGATGTTCTGATATTGCACCACGTTAAGTACCACGTTTTTATTACAAGGGACAACTCAGGCTAATTCACGGGGATAATCTCATTGTGTGCATTCAGTAATCAAATTCATCTGCACTTGAAAGAAAACATCCCTCCAAGTGCAATGGTTTCTAGTTTAGGTGGAGGCTGCAATTATTCACAGCTTCACGTTTAGAGAACTATTTCTTGTCATCAGGGTGACACTTGAGTGTCTCTCTCCTTTCCAGCAGTGCCAGGGCTTGCAGTGCCTTCCCTGATGCTTTATCCCATCCACTGGGTTCAGGTGAAATGTGGATTTCAAACAAACACACCCAGGTTTTTGCAGGATGGGACCTTCCTCACACAAGCTGTTGTGATATTAAAGACATGGACAAGAAGATTCATTCAAACTGCATGAAATGATTAAAAAAGCCCATCCACACTTTCAGGATGGACAAGGAAAGCTGGAACTTTGCAATGGTGAACGGATTGGATGTTACCAGGAAAATCTGAGGAAGTCTGGCAGGAGTTCAATCTTCTTTTTGTCCATCACATTCTTGAACAACCCTCTGACAACTCAGGACACTGCAGACAAGCTTGCATGCCAGCAGCACTTTACAGTGGCTGTTAAATGAAACCTCTACAGCATACTTAAAAAAATAAGTGCACCAAACTTCATGATGCTGATGTATCTTAACTCTGATGAGCTCACAAACATTGCTCAGGGCTCTCTCCTCAGAGGCACCCCAGGAAGTTGTTTTTTTGCAGCAGTCTGTCAACATGGGAGACAAATGAAAGAACAATGTGGGTATGTTTCACTCTGAGAGAGAAGCCAAAGCAGCCCCATTCCTCCTGGCTGCAAGCTTTGAGGAAAACTTAAAAGGAAAGTAAGTTTTCTTTTTGTACCGACCAACCTATTTGGAGCTATTTAAAGGAACCATTCAGCAGTAGCTTCCCAGGCTCAGTTTCTGTGGAGCATCCTGGGACACTACATCAGGAAGGAATGGTGGCTAGTTTGGAACTGTGTATTTTTTGCTGAATTAAGGATACAAGGCATATAGAAATTCATTACATCTCTTCATATACTCACTTGTCCTTTTAAAGGGCTTTTTCTTTAGCAAGGCAAGTAAATCCCAAGTTACTTCACACCAATTGCAACAATACTGAAATTCCTGTGGACTGTTTTCCTGTGGTGCCAGGGATTGCACACCTAGGAGCAGGAGTGGAATCATCTCACCCTCTTGGAGGAGCCCATGCTGTGAAGTGAATGGAGGAACTTCATCAGCACTTCCACTCCCACAGGGCCTCTGTGCCTCGCCAGGTCACGTTTTTGGATGAAGAAATCCACGGAGGGAACGACACTCACAGTACAAGTTAAATGACAGTGGCAGGAACCTGGGCTTTTGGAGACTTCTCTGGTTTTGCAAAGCAATGGTTCTTCCCCAGAACAGTCCCAGCTGGGCAGGGCCTCTCTCACAGCCTGGCTGTGCTCAGTGCCCGTGGTTGCATAGAGGGTCCCTGTGCTGACCCCGAGAGCTCAGCACAGCTCTGCCCTGTCCTCTGTTACCATTTGATGTCCAAACTGCTCGTGGATTGATTCACTGCACTGTATGTGGTGTGCAAAGTCTCCTGGGCCTTCTTGGAGTCCATGCCCTCCAGCCAGTCCTGGTACACCTTCTGCACGTGCAGGTTGGTTTCTGGCAGCCGCACGGGAATGGCAGCGTACACCTCCTCCATCTGGGCAAGCAGGGCTCTGTCTGGCTTGCCATCCTCAGTCTGGGCCTGGCCTTTGCCATTCAGGCACCCTTAGGGGAAAAAGAACAAAAAAGCTGCAAGGGTGATGAATTTTGAGTTAAACAAAAATTTTTCCTCGTTTCTCACACTTGTCTTTACATTAACTTCCCCCGCTGCTGTTACAATTTGTATTTACCTCAAATGACTCTGATATCAACATCATCTCAATGGAAGTGAGGTTTCCATATCAACAATCTTTCCCTGCCTTCTCCATGGTTTTATGATCCTAATTATCTTGTCTTTCCTTGCCCTTGACAAGCACCATTTCAGGGGATTTCCTTGGAGGTTTGGCAGCGCTGCACCAGCACTGACTGACAGCTCAGAAGAGAGCCAGGAACGCTGGGGCTAATTTTGGAAAACCCAATCAATTTCTGAGCCAACCCAGAACCTGTAACTGGTGTTCTGGACCCTTCATTAAATAATGAGGTTTGAGATTATTAAGAAGGGAATCAGGAAGGAATGAAGTGCCTGCCTTAGGGCAGCTCTGCTTTCCTGTGAGACTGAAGACGTGCACGGAGCGACTGGGGATGCACATCGTTCTTACCTCCTGGGCACGCAAGGACCTCTACGAAATGGTACAAAAACTTTCCTTTTTTCAGCTTCAGGACCATGTTTTGGATATTCCTAAAGCCATAAGCTGCTGCAAAGCGCAGCACTGTCTCCCCATCCTTTTCAAGGGTAACTTCTTGGAAGTCCTTGTTCCTGTCAAAATACACAGAGAACGTTTTAACCCCCTGTGTTCCCAGAGGAACAACCCAACTGTGTCAGTTTGGGGTCAGCTGCTCTAAAGAGAACAGAACAAGTGGAACAGTGAGATCAAGGTGAACTCCTCCGGTTTCTAAACTGTGTTAAGCAGAAATTGAGGTGTAACTCAGAACAGAATTATACCTAACTTTTTAAGTGTGGTTAAGCTATTAATAAAATGACTGCTGTGACAGACGTAGAGGTTTATAACATGCAACTGCCTGTCAGACAAAGAACAGTAACTGCATTCACTGCAGCACCAACTAAACCAGGGGAGGTTTAGGCTGAACTTCAGCGACCCTTTCCTCACCAAAAGGGTGGTCAAACCCTGGAACAGAATCCCCCAGAGAGGTGGTTCATTTTGGGCAGCCCAAATTCCTCAGGCAGTTGGACTGGGTGATCACTGTGGGTCCCTTGCAACTGAAAATGTTCTATTCCAACTAGCCAGTCCTACAGAACAAGGATACAAAAACTCTGACTTACTTTAGTGCTTTGTAGGTGATTTCCTTGACATCCATGCCAAAAAGCTCCTTTGCAGCATGTTTAAAAATGTGCTCCAGGTACCCATCAGACCTCTTCCCATCGTGCCTCACCACATCTCCCTCCTTTATGTCAGCAAACCTTAGAAAAACAACAGAAAGGGAGATCAGCTCTGAAGTTCCATCCCTTCCCTTCAGTAAAGCAGTGTGGTTTTCCCTTTCTCTGTCTCCCCCACTGAAAAGGGTTTTGTAGCACTAAGTAAGAACACATTAACAATTGTTATTACAGCTTAAAAAATGGAAACTGGTCAGGACAGCAGCAAGATTGTGGAAAATAAAATAAAGGCTCGAGTAAGAGCTGTGCTCTAGCTCAGGGAAGGAAATGAGAGCTCCTACCCAAGGACATGGCCCTTCTCCTGGAGCTTCACCTCTGCCCCAGGTCAGGGCAGCAGGAGGGGCTGCCTGTGCTGTTCCCTTCTGGCAGAGCAGGAATCCACGTGGGGTGTGGGAATGCCACTTGCAGCAGGAGACACTGATCAGCAGACACAGATGATGTGCTTTGCTGTTCCATGTGAAGGCCTCTCTGGGGATAATCTCCTTACCTTTTCCCAGAACACCCGGAGTGCCCTTCCCTGGCACCAGCAGCTCCTGCCTGAGCTGATCCCAGCACAGGGCTCAGCCCCAGAGCCCAGGTGAGAGTCACCCCAGCCAACACCCACTGACAGCCTTCTGACACTTGGTAAGTGCAGCTACTGAACAACTACTGCAGCCTATGGTTGGTTTTTTTGGGTTTGTTTTCTTTTTTTAACAACCTCAGTCAATTCTGTTTCATGGTTTGTCACCCAACTTTTGCCAAATGCTGTTTGCTGGAGCTACACAAGCGAGTTAAGAACCCAAACCCAAGTTACTTTATTCATGGACCTTTTAATACCAAGCACTTAATCACAAATTGCTGCTGTGCTGGGACTTATTTTAAGAAGAGTCCAAGTTATTTAAATTTTTCTACAAGATCTATTTTTAAGATCCCAGAAGAGCAAAAATTTAAGTCATCAGGTCTCTCTGCTTGAATCAGATTAGTCCTTTCAAAAGTTAACATTATTTTCCAACATAAACTGGGATCACTTGGTCTGTTCAGCCTGGGGAAGAGGAGATGGAGGGGAGACTCATCAGGGTCTGCAGCTCCTCACAAGGGGCAGTGGAGGGACAACACCCATCTCTGCTCCCTCTGACCACTGACAGGACCCCAGGGCACAGCTGGAGCTGTGTCAGGGCAGGGTCAGGTGATATTAGGAAAAGGTTCTTCCCCCAGAGGGTGGTTGGGCACTGAGCAGGCTCCCCAGGGCACAGCCCCAAGGCTGCCAGAGCTGCAGGACAACACAAGGACAGGGTGGGATTGTTGGGGTGCCCTGAGCAGGGCCAGGGGTTGGACTTGATCCCTTCCACCTCAGGAGATTCTGCAGTTCTATAAACTGAGCTAATGAACCAGGTATATTCTGAATAACAGCCTGTTCTTCCATTGGACAGGCTGATCCAGGATGAAGTGACTGTCTCTGTGTGTCTCTTGTGCCTGCAAGAGCTTTGTTCCTGCCATTCTCACTGTGTGCCAGTTGCTGGTAGAAGCACTCACAGGAGCTGCACCACAAACCCAGCTCTGAACACGTTCCCACTGCACCACTCCAGTTCCTCCCCTCTACACAAGGTCCAAGCAGGATATTAACTGGAACTGAAAAGGATTTGTCCAAACTTACAGAGCTTTCTATTTTGTGCAAGAAAGCACGTTTACTGCTCCATTGCCACCCCCTTGGAAAGACACCAAGGAACAGCTGTCACACTTGAACAGAGAGCAGGGGGAGCAGCCTCTGTAACTGAGCCTGAGAACTGAACAGCAGGCACAGCAATCCCTGAGCCAGCACATGGGGTGGAAACAAAACCTCTGCAGTGCTTTGTGTGCTTCTCAGCCACAGCACAGCTCAGTCTGAGCTGATCTGGAATAACTAACTGCTGTCCTCAGTACAAAACCCAGCTAATTACCATTTCCTGAAAGGCTGCTGCTTCTAGCAATTCTCCAGGAACACACTGGGGAAGTGGAAATTTACTGTCAAGATGCTGCTGGGAAGGAGAGGGGAGCACAGAGCAGATGGTCAAGCCCACGACTGTGTCCCTGCAGCTTTTGGGAGGCACATCAGACTGCTGGGCTGCACACAGGATCGAGCACAGGAGAGCTCTGAGCAGCCTCAGCACCCCAGACAGTCACATTTACTAGCAAGGCATGAGCTCAGTGCAGCCAAATCTAATATTACTGCATTCAAATAAAATTAAGGAGCTACACAATCTCCAAAATTCTTCCAAAATCTTCAAAAGGCATAAATTTTAAAGTAGTTACCATATAGCATATAATCTGAGGTAATGACCCTTTTGTATTTAGACAGCATATACAGTTTTATATTATCTGTTTTATATTACTTTTATATATAGCCATGAACATCTGAGATAACATTTCAGTGGTTTGGGTCACTGTGGTATATTCAGGCTTTGATGCAGGTTTTTTTTTTCTTTAAAAAGAAAAAACATTCTTCTGAGCAGTTTTACATTGATGCTGAATATGCTCCAAGGTGTCATCAAAATAAAGAAACAATCCACAACAAAGCTACTTACAAACTATCTACAGCTACTTCAGGCACATCTTTCATAGACACATTTTTCTGTTCCATTATTTGGACAATTTCACCTGTAGGAAAACACAAGACATTTTACTTTCAACACCAAGCACAAACAAACACACGCTGTGCCTGTTTTAGAGATCCATGTCCCAGTGTCACATTCTCCAGCTCTTCCCAGAGTCAGTTCCCTCCAATATCTTGAGAGGCCTGACACTTCCAGCCCCTCTTCCAGCTTGCCCAAACTTTGCTTAAATCCTTAGCCTGATATTTCAGATGAATAGCAACTTAAAAGGAAAGTATCCCCTACACAGCCCCTGTGCTACCAGTAGCACAAAACCACACGTACTTATTTTTAAGCAGACTTGAAAAAAAGCCAAGTCTGGCACAAAGGCTATGCTAAAAGTGGTGATTCACTTATATATTTATAGGTGGTAAGTTGAAAGGTTGAACCTGATGTCAGGACACAATCAACTTCGGATGAGTTGGACAAGGCAGTGTAGAAATCTTCCCGCAGGGCTTCCAGCTTTTTGTCGTAACAAGGCGCCACAACTACATGGAAAATTTTCTCAGGAGACAAGTTCTGTGGGACACAGAAAGGAGCACAAGTGAACTGCCTGAAGAGCAAAAGACAGCTTGAAGGATGACAGGGACAGAAATAGTGTCATAAACCCCACGCAGGCAGTACCAGGAATCAGTCCCTACCCGTCACACTGAGAGGCTGCCACACACAGATAATGATTTGCCAGAAGTCACAAAGCATCAGCAGCAGACTTCCCAAGTCTGTCTTCTGGCTGGAACTCTTACTTATACCTTCAGACCACGTTTTCTGTAGCTTTTGATTGCCTTAGGAAATGCATACAGTTCAGGAGTTCTGGTTTCTGGCTGTCCCTCACTCATGTCCATCTATTTATCCATCCATGTGCACACAGCAACAATTTCCTACCGACTGTGGCTGCAGTTCCATGTCAGTATGATATGTAAAGAACAGCAGCTTTTTCAACACACAAAATGGAGAAGATAAAAAGGTTTGTTTCTAGGATACAGTGCTTTTATTGATCCCAGATAACAGGGCAATTTCCACATGACTCCTCTGCTCCTGTTTTGGCTGTGCTGTAGAACAGCACAACAAGAAACCCTTTAGCTGCCATGGGTTTAATTTTATCCTTAAATATCTAAAGCCAGGTTGCCCTGAGAGTGCAAGGATTGCAGTGCATGAACTGAGGTTCTTTGCACGTTCTTCCCATCATGACACCTGTGTAGCAGCAGTGCACTCTTCATTTTCCAAGGACAAATAATAACTAAGATCTGCATTTCAGTATCAAAACCCACCGTAGCCCAACTTTTCTATTTTAGAAGAGTATAATGGTCAAAAATAAATGGGAATTCTTTACCTGCTGCCTGGCAAAGTAGCCCTTCACTAGGGAGCCCATGATCTGCTGGGGGGACTTTGCAGTGCAAATGTGAGAGGTCACCAGGTTGGTGAGCACCCTTTCAGCATATCGGATCCAACCTGCAGGGCCAGGAAAGCACAGTCAGAGACAGGAGCAGCCCAGAAGCTCAAAAAACAGCCCCTAAAAACCTTGACCCCTTCACAGCAGGCAGGACATTGCTGTGGAGGGTTAGGGGAAATGGAGGGAACTCCAAGGCTCTGTTAATAATGCTTTAATCAGTAATTCACTGGGTCATTAATGTAGACCTAGAAGAAGCCACTGTGAACTTCATGCCCTGTTAAACCATTCCTAGAGCTCAGATTTAACAAAGCAGAAAGAGCAGCACCCCAGCTAACAAAGAGTAACTTGACCTTCTAGACCTCAGCCCCTGGATCACCTCAGACCACAACAGATGCACTGTTTGGCTGCTTAACTGGGACCTGCTGTTCCTGAATTCAGCAGCCATGCCCCCAGCTCGCCTGCCCTGGAACAGGGGAGTCACATGAAGGCATTATCACCAGATGCACAGGGATTAAGCCTGGAAAAAAATGGCTTCTTTTACTCTTGCTGGAGTAGCCACAGCTTCAGGAACACCCACACACACAACCACACACACAGAGGAATGAACTGAAACCTCTGTGTGCAACATTCTATCCTTAGTTACTCGAGAACCCCCCTGTCACCAGACTCCTTCATTCAGCTCAGCTCAGGCAAGCTGTGGATATTCACACCATTCCCAATATCCAGAGCTGTTATATTACTGCCCATCTTCCAAAGCAGAACTGGCAGATCAAGGTATTTAGGCTGTGCAAGTCTTTCTTAGGCACTGCAGCTCTTGCTGGAAACCACAGCCCAGAATCTTTCACAGCAAGGGTTTAGAGATTTTTTCATCTACATGACACCTAAACTGTGCAGGAGATTTAGGCCCAGGGAAGAGGAATCTGCTTTTGGTGCTAAGAAATACTGAGAAATATCACACTTAAGTCTTTTATCTTCAAGCAGATTAGTGTTTACATAAGAGAAAAACTGCTGTGCGGTACATGCTGCTCAGGAAGGGTAAAACCTGGAGGTTAATTTTTAAGCTTGGAATTACCACTGACATAAAAAAACCCCACTTGGTAATGTTTAAGTCAAAACAGCAGCACAAAACTGGGATCCAAGTGGTGTTCAGCTGTTTGCCTCTCTATGGCAGAGCAGTGTTACAAAATCTGAATGATGAAAATGAGAATGTGTAAGTATTAGAAAAAACCTGCCCCTCCAGCTGTTTAAATAGTCCCAGTTCTTGTTGAAGTACAGACTTCAAGCTTAACAGATAGTGGTCTCCATGGAAAACCTCAGAGACACACATCATCTTCAACAAGCACTCATTTCAGCTGTAGGAAAAGCTGGGGAGCAGATTTACACGTCAGGTCTGTGCTGAACTGCCAGACTCTGAACAGAAAGTTTGCCTCATGTCCACCTTCAGCTGCACCTACACCAAAGGACTTCATTCCTTAGTGTTTGGTGAAAGGCTGGATGCAGCACAGCTATTGAGTCTCAAATGCTGTCCAAAGAGAGTAACAACTGCTTCAAACCAAACCAGGACAGTTTAAAAACCATTCTGCCCTGTACTTGCCATTAATCACCCCAGCACTCCTGCCCTGAGTTCTTGGAACTGGAATGTTTCAGCTGTTGTAGTCACTTCACTGAATCCCAAGAGATTCCTGACAGTTATTGCCCAAAGTAATTTCTGGAATTCTGGACTCACCCAGACCTACTCCCTCCACAAACTCATCTGGATTCTCAGCCATTTGCTGGCTTGTCTTGGCATCAAAGGGCAAGAACCCCCTACAAATCCATGCATCATTTCTTGCAGAGGTACCTCAGAACACACATTTTGTAGTGGTTATTGTGAGAAGGTCACACAGATACATGCCATGAATGTATCTGTGCATCTGTAGGAAGGGCAGGAAAACTACGAAAACTTTTGTTACCGTAAAACCCCGTTCCTGAAAAAGGCAGTTGGTTGACTGGGACAAAAGCATCTGAATCCTCAGTATTTACAGTCTTGCTACTGCTGCTGTAAATCCCAACCCCTTGGCTTTGCTGGGAGTACCCAGAGGTTGGCAACGCATTCAAAACTGGCTGTTTCCAAAACCTGCTCCACGTTGCTGACCAGCTTGGTCCACTGAGGAGCCCAAGTGATGACTGTGAGCTGTTACCTGTGCTAGCAGCAGTTACACTGTGGGACTTTAAACAAGAAACAAAAACACCAGCTCCCTTTCTCCTCTGGGAGCAGCAGGAGGTGAGCAATTAATAGAGGGCCAATAATCCACCTTTTTTATCAGGTTCTGGGCCCTCTGGGCTCTGCTCTTTGCTCGTGGTAGATGTTCCAGCCCAGGCTGCTGCCCAGGGTGATAGGGCTGGGCAGGGTCACACCCTGAGATAAACAAGAGCAAAGCAGTTCTACTTGAGTTCACACTGACCTTCTACCTACTCAAATGTTCAAAAAACATCTTGTGATAAACACAGAAAATTTATGGGAGAAATTTATGTAATCTGGGGGTAGAGAAGGGAAGGAGAATAAGGAACAGAAAATGCCCTCAGACAGTTAAGGTCAGTACACACAATGATCTCACTTTGAGGACGACTAGTCATGATTTTTGCTTTCTCTAAGTGCTGTCCAAGAAACACACCATGTTCTTAAAATGTGTTTACAGTGATATTCTGGTTCACTTTCCCAGAAATGGAGAGCACCCATGCTCTGCTGACATCTGTACAGAGAGCTGACACCACAACCTGCACTGAAACCAGAAACTATTTTGTGTGAGCCACACAAAGAAAAGTGCTCCATTAGTTATTTTAAAATATTTCCAATAAGAGCAGCAGATAACCTGAGCTCTGTTTCTAGATGAATAAAATCAAAATTCTCACAAGTTCTAAAAGCAATCCTCAGGTTCTGAATTTTACATAAACCATGCACAACCTAATTAATGGGAGGTGTTTCAACTTCACAGGTTTCACATGAAAAAAAGCAATCTATAGTATGCCTGCTCCTGAAGATGAGAGATTACACTAAGATAAAAGATGAAAAAAAGGAGACTTTTCCTCCTAGTATATATATGTAGCACCTAAAGCATAACCCAGATACTTCAACCACAGAATGCACAGAGTATTAAATTATTAAATATAATTCAAACAGTAGTATTTAAACTTCAGATCCATGACAGCAGCTCATTCTGGGCATCACCAACTGCAACTCTCACTCACTCTCTCATCACTAACATTTCTTTAACCACTGCAAGCCACTTGAGTTACTTGAGAGCTAGCAAGAAATATTTTGGTATTTTTATCAGCCTTTTGAAAAGGAAACCCATTCATTTTAGGGTGGAGTTGAGGGGGATGTTAGGCAATGTAGTTACTTCTACCTCTTTTTTTGATACTTCTTTTTTAGGGAGGTGACTTCCAGACTGAAATGAGGTTGTGCTGACAAATGGAAAAGGGAAGCAGTGACTGAATGTTCTGCATCCATTCAGTTGGGGTAAGTGCAGGTTCTGTTCATACAGAACACGTTCTCAGGTGCAAAACTCCCACTGAGTGAGTCAAGGCTGTGCCATTTCATGTGAGAGTTACTTTCTGAGTGTCAGACATGACCACCTCACAGTCATCATGAGGGATGTCACCCGCTACTTCACCCCCAGGCTTAAGTGGCAAGTTCAAAACTTGGCTCGGGATAACAGAGGTTGTGGTTTAATCCTATCAAAGTTCCTTAAAGATTCTTTTCAATAAGGAAATGCCCCGTTAAACTGTGTGGCCTGAACTCCTCCACTGCAGTTCTGATTCTCATTTCCAGGCACTGAGGACGAGCAGTGACCCTGGGAACAGGTACTGTGTGCCTGGCAGCCCTCAGAAGCAAACCAGAAATGCTCCAAGTTGTGCAAAGCTCCCAAATGAAGCCCCTCTTTCCTTAGTTCCTTGGTGGCTGCAGGGAGAGCAGGCTGAGGGGCAGGGAGGATGAGGAAATCAGTTCTCACCAGGGCAGGCAGAGGCAAACATTGGTAAGGCATGTTCCTCCTGGTTCCTCCGCTGGTACCGCTGCACGAATTCCCTCTGGCTCTCCAGGATACTGAAATCTGCAGCTATGGTGGTGTCAAACACATAATGCACCCCTGGGGAAGCAAGCAGAAAGGAACAGGGAATGGGGCATCTCTCAGAGTTCCAGGCCTATGGAAAACCTTGGGAAGATCAATGAGTGTGTTCTTTCCTCACTCCAAATGTTCAGAAAATAAATGAAGACCATACACTGAAAAACTCTCTTCTATGTCATGAATTTCAAAGGACCACCAGCTTGCTCATGCTGCAGGCAACAGTTCAGATAGTTCTCTGCCTCCTCCAGAGGAGTTTGCCATTCAGCATCTATTGCTTTGGTTTAATTGAAGGGGATTTCATGACTCTGGGTGACTCACAGGGACTCTTGTAAAGAAGTGTTCTTTTCAAGACATGCTGAAGTCACATTTCATTATCCACAAAAAAAAATACATCCAGTTATATCTCCATTTGCTGAAATTTGTCTGCAGAGGTGCAGGAGCATATCACCAACACTGCAGAGACCTGCTGGCCCTATGAGCCTACATAACACTGAGCACATCCCCACAGCAAGGGAACCATTGATAAATGAGTATGTTCTAAGAAAAAACTGGGCCCCACCACAACTCAGCAGTGCTTTTAGGTGAAGGAAATGTACCGGGTACAAAGATGCATCATAAAAACTAAGAAAAATGAATACATATATATATGGAAACACTTTATAGGTTTATAACTGCAATGGAAAAAAATAAGAAAAAAAATTCCAAACTTATATAAATAGCATAATGAGCAAAGGAAATACAGCTCTAACATCAAACAGGCAGATACAACTGTTCTTGCATGTAATTTCAAATTATAGGGAAAAAACCAGAACTGACAATCTTCTGGAGATTTAATGTGTCAAAAGGACTGGAAGGAATTTAGGGTAAGAATTCCCTCCTCCCTCAAGTTACAAAATACAAGAAAATCTTATTGAAGGTCATGAATAAATCCTCCCTGATTTCTTGGTAGTGGAGGCTTTGGAGCCAGCTCTACAATGTCCTTCTATTCCATGACCTTGGCTGGGAACAGGGAACGTCTCCAGTCCATGTCTGACGCTGCTCTGCGTCCCTGGTGCCCCCCAGAACATCACAGAGTGAGGAGCTCAAACTCTGAGCCAAGTTGTGCAATGGCACCTTCTGGCTGCACAAGCAAATATCAAGGAATAGAGTCCCAGAACGGTTTGGGTTGGAAGAGACCCTAAAAATCATCAGTTCCACCCCCTGTCAGGGGCAGGGACACCTTCCTCTAGCCCAGGTTGCTCCAAGCCCTGTCCAACCTGGCCTTGGACACTTCCAGGGATCCAGGGGCAGCCACAGCTTCTCTGGGCAACCTGTGCCAGGGCCTGCCCACCCTCATTTCTGCCTGGTATCTAACCTAAATCTCCCCTCTTTCATGGTCAAAAGCCCCTCTCCAGCTCTCTTGTAGCCCCTTCAGGTACTGGGAAGCTGCTGGGAAAGCAAAAAAGCCAAACCAATTCCCCCCTTCTCCTCCACCACCATAACAACCCCAAACTTACCAAGACTTTTGAGGAAACCACAGAGTCTCTTGGCTGCTTCATTCACAGAGAGATTGAACTTAGCAGCAAAATAAGGCAATGACTGAGGGCATAGAGACACTGCCAACACTTTGTGTTTTGAGGTATCACATTTCTGGTAAACAAAAACAAAGAAAAAAAAGGTATGTCATTACAACAGGGCAGAGCTCCTTGCTTCCCCTGCCTTTTCCACTCCTGGAGTTATTCCCTGGGGTCTGATGCTTCAGTGAGCCATATCATTACAAACCCTGTGAAACAACCATCAAGTTGGGGCAGGACAGGGTGTTCCTCTGATTCTGCCAGTGTTTAATCATCTGTAGATGTTGCTTTTATATAATCCATCTGTCCTCTAGGACAATCCTTTGGTTGGTCTCCACATGGCATAAGGGAAGTTAAGAGACATTCAGCACCCATGATGTTGTAGCAACATGAAAGGTTCTAGCAAATATGCACAAAGTTTTATGTTTAAACATTAAGTAAACTAATGTCTACAGAAGTCCTAGTAATAAAGGTATGAATATTGAACTACAAGACTAATGTGTTAGTAGAGTAATGAGGGAGTTACATTTCCAATAAATTTCCCTTCTGCAGGTGCAGTAACTTCCTTCCAGCATTTAGGTGAAACGCTGTGACCTCACAACTCTAATGCAAAATTATTTTTAAGTTACTTGATCATTCATCTTGCTTCAAGTTTTCACTTCCTCTTCGGAAAAAACACATCCTGACCAATCTTCACGTTATCTGCTTAGTCATTCTGTAACTGCCTCCTCCTCCTCACAGAAAACTGTGTTATTGTTTGGGTCACTTTACCTTATTAAGGTTGAGAACACGAAAGAACTCCTTCTGGTTCTGTTGGAAAACTCTGGCTCCTTCTTCTGATGTCATGCAACTGTCACAGGCTAAGCAGTCGCTAAGGAGTATTTTAGCATTAGCCAGAGTATCAAACTCATTTTTCTAAGGGGGGGAAAAAAAGTGAGATCAAGAACGTCATACATTTGCTATGACAACCATTGGCAGCTCACTAAGAAAGAAACTTAGATATAAAGACATTTTGTGCCCTTTTACTGTCAAAATTTGTCTCAAGTTCTGTGTCTGTTTTGAAGACTTAAGATTTTTGACACTCAAAATGGGCTTTTATTTCACCTTTTGAAAAGATTTTTCATTCTCTACAAGAGCTCAAAATTGCTTACAACTGCTTGTTGATTATTGTTATGTTTAGGACTTGAAAGTTGTCTCCTCATAACCTCCCTTAGGGTGCACAACAACAAAAGAATACAAATAGAGCACATTACAGTTTACAGAAGGAACATTACCTCTTCAAAGCCATCGTTTGAACTCAATGCATCAACAGATGTGCTTTGTGTATCATCATTTTTCTGTTTTTTACTGCATTCCTGAAACAAAACAGAAAATACACGGTTCGTGCCAAGCCCGTTCAGCGTTCCGTAAGCAGCCCTTCTGCACACTGTCTGTACCATTAACCACTAATGGTGCGTTACTTTGCAGCGTTCTGGCAGCGTTCGTTCTGCCCCTTCACACGCGAGGCCTTGTGTTCGAAGTGCAATCGCTGCGATGGAAGCGATTCCTCCGCAGGAATCACCGTGCTCCATCAGTTCTGGAGTGCCGGGCGGTGTGTCAGCCCCGGGGGGAGCGGAGGGCTCCGTGTGGGGGCTCCCGGGAGGACGCGGAGCGCGGTGACCTTGGGGCCGGCGGCCAGCGCCGCTCGGCCTCCCGGGGTAACCCCGCCACTGGGGAGTCCCCGCCGGCCGCGTTCCCGACCCCCGGGGCTGTGCCCCCCTCCCCAGCCGAGGGGCTCGGGCAGGACGCGGCCGCCGCACTCACCTTTTTGGTGCAGTTCTCGCACTTCATTTGCGGCGCGGCCGGCACAGCCCGGCGCTGTCGCGGGTGCGGCGCGGTCCTGGCGGCCGGGGCTGCGGGACAGGAGAGAGCGGAGCGAGGTTGAGACCCGCACGAGCAGCGCCAACCCGACCCCCTGTCCGGCCCGGCCCGGCCCCGCCGCCCTTTGTTGCCGCGCCCGCCCCGCCGGGCGGTCCCGGGGCGGCCCCGCCGCTCACGTGCCCCGCAATGCCTCGCAATGCCCGCAATGCCCCCGCCCGCAGTGACCCCGCAAACGCCGCCGGGCCCCCCCACAGGGGCGGTGCGGGAGCACCGAGCGGCCCCGGGGCGGGCGCGGGGCGGACACGGCTCGCCGAGCCCCCCGGAGAAGGGGCCCCCGCAGGCGGCAGGGGGAGCGGGACCCCCCCACCGCACCCCGGTCCCTCAGAGCCCCCCGCGCCGGGCTGGCGGCGGAGCGGGCGGGCACGACCCGCAGCTCGTCAGCTCCGCGGGGGGAAAAAAAACAACAACCACCGAATACCCCAAAACAGCCCAGCGCAGCCGAGCACGCACTCCTGGGCGCGGGGCCGCTGCCGTACCTGCCGCCGGGGCTGTGCCTGTGGCCGCAGAGCGGGCGGGGCGGCCCCGCCTCCGCCACCGCCTCCCCCGGCACAGCCCCGGCCGCGCCCGCCGGGCTCATTGCGGACCTGCGGCGCCGCACGTACGCGAGGGAACCCCCTTCCCGATCCGCATCCCGATCCACGGCCGCATCCTCAGCCCGAGCCCCCCGCCTCCCGCCCCCCGCGCCCGGCAGCGGCGGTGCCCGAGGTTCCGCTGCTTCCCCAGCGTCCCCGCAATATTTTTTACAACGCGCTCCGCAGTTCTATCACACAAAGGGTTATTTTCGCCGCTTCCCTCCTCCCCCGATTTCTCTTTTCTCGTTTTAATTTTAAAATGAAACGACACCCTGCGAGTTGGTAAACACAGCACCATCACCGTTTTATTTAACCGGGGTGCTGCGGTAACAAAACACAAGTAACCAGCGATGCTGTTCCCAGGCAGGAATCGCAAACCTTTATGTACAGCGTTATTAAACGGACACATCAGCCTCCCACTGCCTCAAAGGGCCCAAAATATTAATTAAGGTGCTTATGATCTCTTGTCTTTCTAAGCCTCGGGTTGTGGTACTTTGACAGAAAGGTTCAATGCCCATCTTGCACCTCCTTTAACCCCCGTGAGCACAAGCACAGCACACGCCTACAGCTGCGCAGGGAAGTTTTTCCGCTGTAAAATGACATTATACAAATCAAACCGCAGAACTTCCAACGAACGTGCAATTTCCTGCCTGAACTGCAACTTTCCTTTACCCAGAGCCCCCGGGAAATCCCCTCCTGTTACAGGGAGCTCCAACGCCTTAATCCACAGACAGGTTTTGGGCACAAGGGCTGGAGACAGGCACAGCCACAGGGGTTTGTCACCCAGGGACACAGCTCTAACCACTTCTGTCGTTTTAAGGATACTAAAGATAATCTCCGAGAAGAATGTAAAAATAATGTGGGCTTTTATTCTTTAATTTACAGGCTACAGGTGAGTTGTCATTGAGGTCAAAGAAACCAAGAACTCCTTACCTTTACCATAGTGAAAGCAAACAGAAACATTTTCTTACTGCCCATTTAAAGAAAAATAAGCTGCTGATGATTTACATATACCCTGGAACATATCACTAATCCTGGCTTGAGGTAGAACCTGTAATAGCTTTGGTAATCATTTTCTGTGTCTCCGTCCTCTTCATTCAAAACACTCTCATATTTCACATTAGCATATTAACCAAGCTTTTTAAAAGCACCACAACCATTCCAGAGCAATCCTTATTCGACCTAAGAATTTGCATTTCCTAGCAATTCCACGCTGGAATGCAGAATTGTTTGACATCTTCTTTCCTGTTCCTTTGAATGAGTATTTTCACACTAAAAAGCTGTGCAAACCTCCCAGCTTATTCCACCTGGATACAACAGCCATAGTTGCATTGAGCAATATGGAGAAAGCACAGAAGAAAGTTCTAAATTAGGAATGTGTTGCTAAAATCCTTCTGTTTCACATTTTGATGATTATGCTTATATTTATTATCCAAAATTGATATTGTGATTCTTCAAAAGACACAACAGCTTTGGATGTTGCTGTAACTGGGCAGATCGTATTTGAAGTATTTTTTATTTCACAAAATCACAGAACAGTTTGGGTTGGAAGGGACTTTTGAAGGGCATCTTGTTCCAACCCCCTGCCATGGGACACCTGGGACAGGGACACCTTCCACTAGACCAGGTTACTCCAATCTCTGTCCAACCTGGCCTTGGACACTTCCAGGGATGGGGATCTACAGCCTCTCTGGGCAACCAATTTACTCATCTATTACAGCACTGGTTGTGCTTCTGCACATCATCAAAGGGCAGTAGATTAAATTTCCCCCCATATTTCTTCATATTCACAATGAAAGCCAGATAACTGCATGGAAATGGAAACATCTGCAGAAATATTAAAGACATCTTAGGTACAAACCTTAAGTATCCCTATTTCATCCTCTGGCTTAGGAATACCTGGACTGAATTATTTTCAATGTAAGGATTCAAGCAAAAAGAGCAAAAACTGATACACACTGAAGGGTGTGCAAAGAGTCTCTGTTTCATTGCACAGTATAAGATCATACTTGTGTAATCATTAGATAATTACATGTCCCGTGTACTTTATTGCCAAGAGCACCCTCTGCTTTCCATTAGCTATGGATGCCACTTTCCCACAGGATACCAGATCCCTGACCCACCCTCACACGAGGCCTGACAACCTGAGACAAGAGAGCACCATCCTGCTTTAATGTGCCCTGGGGAGGTAACAGTTACCACCTTTGCAAAGCTACTTCCCAAAAACCTCACCCCCTAAAAGCTTTCCTATGGCAACAGTAGGCAGCACTTAAAGGCATTACTTGCTTTTAGGGCCACTCTTGATGTATTTGGCCTCCATCCCTCCATGTAACATTTCTCCCTGTGCCTGATTTACAACCTGAATAAAATGGAGAAATAAGTATTTTCCTGTGAAAACAAATTGTTGCAAGCGACTGAAGAAAGTGTTACAGGCTGAACATCAGTCCTGCAGGCACTGCCAGCTGTGAATGCCTCCTCACCTCGGTGACAGCACAGGCAGCACTCAGAACTGGGCACTAAATCCTGGCTGCAGCTGGTAAATACGTACTCCATGAAATCAGTGCTCTGCAGGCTGCACACACACTGTTCCCACAGAGGTCAGGGGACCCCAGGCACAGCTCACTCCTTGGGATGAGCTCATTTCTACCGGGACTCGCAGCCAATTCCGTCCCGCCACAAAACAACCCTGGGCTGGGGGTGCTTCCAAACAACTGCTGAGGGTCAGGTGCTCTGGGAATTTCTCCTGGCATACTGATGAGATCACATGCTGATTGCACAGCTGAATCTCTAAGTGTAAGACCTTGGACGGGGAAAAAAAAAAGAAGTGTAAGGAGGTAGAAAGGAATATTTAGGAGAATGGGCTGAAAAAGGACCAGAAATACAGGAGTGTCAAACTAATGCAAAATAAAGGCCAGTTCTGTTATATTTGCATGTTCTGGGGCTTAGATCAGTGAATTAACAGTTACAAGTGGATTTACTCCACAAATTGCATTTCTATACTTCCAGGGAATCTATTTTTATATTATCGAGCAAGAAGTCTACAAATAGTCAATTACATATTCCCGAATGTTTATTTTGGCAAATAGTTTTTGTTTCTGCAGCAACACGTTGTGGAATTCATGCTGTTCTTCAAGCCCAAGATCGGGCTTTTAAAATGTGTTTCGTCTCCCTTTTTTTATTCGGCAGGCATAACACCACTCACCTGCTTCAAAATGTGCATTTTATGAAAAAATGCTGTAAGAATCATTAGCAGATAGCAGAAGCTCACAAGGATCTTTGCCACATTCCAGTTTTGAGCGTGTGCGTGGCATTTCCCGTGGTTGAAATAATTTCTCTCTAACTTCATAATTAACCTAAGTCATATCAGGTTATCTGCCCATGGCCTTTGCAGAACTGGAGAAGTGCAGAATTGCAATATTTTTGCACTTAGTAACAAGATTAAAACAAAGTGATGTGTTGTGTGGTCTATGCTGAGTGCAGGGGACAGATGAATTTCTTACTTATTTCGCTCTGCTCTAGACACAAGAAGTCTTTTGTTTTGTATCACTCAAAATGGCTTAATATTTGGTTTCCAGGGAAACCAGTTGCTGATTGACAACTGATTAGACATAAATTTCTTCCCAGAAGACTCAGTCAGCTGCTTGTTTGGGTTGAGCACACGTGATACTTATTACTTCCTATTTTCCATCCAAACCCAGCAGCTGGTACCTCGTGACTCACAGGGAGGCCAATTCATTCTTGCAGTTCCTCAGTGCCTTTTCCCATTAACAGAATTACACAAAAAATGCAGATCAGTTGGTATCAGATGTTATCCAGGAAGGACATTCCTGTGCAACGGAGAGAGGACCAAATACCATTTGTAGGTGAAGTTATACACCAACTTACATAACAGGATTTTAAGAAGTTAAGCGAAACTACAGATGTTTGCACTTCAGCCCTTCTGCCTGCCGTGAGCAGTTGCTGTAATGGATTGAACAGGAACAGCTTTTTCCATGAGAATGGTGGAAAAATAACTGAAACACAAAGGATTTTCCAAATGTAGCCTACTTGTTCTCGACAGGAAAGCCACTCAGTATTTCAAATGAGCCAGAAACTTTCCTCTCCAAACAAGAGATTTTCAAACCCAGTCCTTTAGCTGATACACAGTTCACAAAAGTAATGACACCAGTGTTGAACCCTAAGATTATCACTGATTATTATTATCAGTGATAATCTTAGGGTTATCTGATAAATTCAGCTTTGCAAATCCTCCTGAGATTTTTTTGAACAATGACATGATTTTTTTGAGGATTCTGTTTACAATTATAAAAGCCATACAAAAACGCCTTGCATTTAATTATCATCACCACCATAGCTATCAAAGCTGAAAGCTAAGGCTTAAAAATACCAAGTATTACTGAACTTGGAATAAAACAACATATTGGCAACAGATACAATTCACTAGTGGAAAAAATGAAAAAAACCACCAGCAGGCGCAAAACCTTTCACAAATATCAAGAGTCACATTTGGAAGACTGGGAAACTTTAAGCAGTCCGTTCAGTGGGAATCCAGGTCCCACTGTGGGACTTCCCTGAGCAGCCACTGAGACAACTTTGTGACACTGAGAAACCACTAAAACCCTCATCCTCCTGCAGCCTCCTGCCCGTATACAGAGATAAGAAGTATTACCAGGTGTAGAAGCCACTACAAGAAAGACAAGGAGCTACTGGAGAGGGTTGTGAGCTAAAGAGATGATGAGGGGTCTGGAGCATCTCTCTGAGGAGAGACTGCGGGAGCTGGGCCTGGTTAGTCTGGAGAAGACCAAGAAGGATCTCATCAATGCATATAAATATCTCCAAGGGTTGCCAAGAGGATGGTGCCAGACTCTTTTCAGCGGTGCTCCCTGAGCCCCTCACACACGGGGCCGTGTCCACCTCACCCACGTCTATCAAACTGTGCCCAGCAAGGCTCTCCCGCACACCCAGCCTCGCCCTACATCACTGCACTCGTCTCCTCCGCCAACGCATGAGCCTTCCCCTCGTTTTTAGCACCGCTAAGGCAATATAACCACAGAAACACCGACACTCTTACTCCGGCAGCCTCCCCGGGCACGGGCGCCATGTTGAGTGCTGGCAGCGCGCCGCCATCTTGGCGCTGCCCTCGCCCCGCCGGGGGGGGCGGTTCGCGTGCCCGTCCTTTGCCCGCACTCAAAATGGCGGCGGGCGCGCCCGCCCTCCCTGAGGCGGGCTCTGTGTGAGGGCGCGGGAGCCGCGGCGGCCGCGGGTCCCTCAGAGCGCGGCCGGAGCCGGGCAGGTACCGCGGGCTCGGGGGGAGAGGAAGCGGGGCCTCGGTTACGGGTGCGTGGGGGAAGAAAACCCGCGCGTTGGGTGGGTTTGGGCAGCGCTGGTCTCTGTGTGGGGAGGGTCCCCCCATGCCTCCCTCACGCCGTGGGTGGGGGGAGCAGGTGCAGGACTGGGAGGTGAAGAAAAACGAGCTCTGTAAAGAAAATTCGCCTGATGTGTGGCCCTGACCTGATGGATATTGGCGGTGAAGCTTTCCAGGTGCTCCTTTCCATGGCTTTTGCTGGCTCGCCCTCAGCCCAGGGCTTGGAGGAAGCGTATGAATGTTTATTTTGGTGCTGGAGATCGGTTTAATGGCAAACCCAACAAATTCAAGCAAAATTGAGGTTTTGAAATTGCACTGAATTGAAACAGCAGCTCAAAAACACCTCTTTGTCTGTAATCATAAAATTTTCATAGTTAAACTTTTGTATTTGCTTAAAACCACGTTTATGATTTATTTATTAAATGTAAATTTAAGAAGCTGCTTTGGTGCTTTTTATCCCGTGGGGCCCCTCTCTTGCAAACAGCAACCTGTGAGAGACAATTCCATTGATGCTGAGTATCCAACATTATGTCAAGACTCATTTACATGGTTAATGAATATGGTTAATGATTAACGACTTCACTCAATGAATATGGGGGGGAGATATCAAAGTTTGCATTAGTGGATTTTACTCATGTGAATTATAAATAGGGTGTAATATCTGTGAAATACACCCAGATTTCTGCAGTGATCTCTGTGCGTTTGATAACCTTTAGATATCTTTTAGGCTGCAGGCAGGAGTTGTAAGTGCAGAGATATTTTTCCGGTACATTGAGAGCAACTCGCAGGAGTCATTTGAAAATTAAAATTTGATGCTTGACATCCGGAGGAGATGAGAGTGTGTCTCAGGCATAAGTGGTTTTGGCTCTTTCGGTTTCAGATGCTCTCAGATGCGTTGCTAAGAGATTAAAATCAAAGGCATGGGTGCTTTTGGTTTAACTGAAAGGGCTTGGCTAAATCCTCTCCCCTGGAGCTTTGTGTCCAAAATAGAGCAGAACTGCAGGAGTGTCATGTTGTATCCAAGGACTGAAAATCACATACTTTTCTTTTGTGAGAACCTGGATGTGCTTGGGCCTGCTCTCTACGTGTTTCTCATGGTTACTGAAAACCTGCTGAATGCTGGCATTCTTCTGGAAACCTGTTATCATGGGCAGCTAACAGCAGCTTCATGCCAACCTCCTGCAGCTGGTTCTGGGGGACAGGCTGCCCAGGGAGGTGGTGGAGTCACCACCCCTGGTGGGCCTGGTGCTTAAGGATGTGGTTTGGTGGTGGACTGGGCAGTGCTGGCTTAGTGGTTGGTCTTCATGATCTTAAAGGTCTTTTCCAACCTAAGTGACTCCATGATTTTATGCTCTAAGTAGCAAAAACTTAGTGAAAACGCTGCATGGGATTGCCCAGCTCTGGTTTTAGTTAGTACCTGCCTTTTTAATCTCCACTGTTCGTTTCTGCCTAGGCTGGAGACGTGGTGGTGTTGAGGACAGACAAATACACTTGTTGGGAAGCTCCTGGTTGTATTCTTGAGTTGGATTAGAAGATGGGAATGCCATCTGGCATTGTGGGACACTGGCACTGCCTGGCTGTGGCTGTGACCCCCTCCTGGTGTGTCTCCAGGGCTGAGAGACCTGATGTCAGAGGTGCAGGAGGCAGCACTGACCTACCCCAGCTCCCAGACTAGTCCTTCACACAGCCCTTTCAGCTGACAGGAAAAGTGCTGTCCAAGAGCTTTCCATTGCTCTTGTTTTATTTGTTTGAAGGGCTGTGTGAATTAGCAACAACATTGGTCCTGATTCTTGTTTTCCACACTTTTCTTCTGGAATCTGGCTGTGATAGAAAGGAAGTGACTCTTCCACCCAAAAGGAGAAGTTTCTCCAAGAGTTCAGATTCCTGTTGTTGTTATGCAACTCTCCCTGTAACAGTTTTTCCTTGTGGTTGTTTCAAGTGTGCACATTGCTCTTCCTGTGCAAAAAGACTGTGTTCTTCCCCTGGCCATCTTGTATAATGTAGATTAAGACTTGATAAATCTTGAGAAAGTGCTAGGAAGGGACAGGAGTGGAGTTTTCAATGATTTAAAGCTGTTACTTTATTTTTGTTTTGTTTGGCCAGTGAGGTTTCATGAGTCACGCTGGGCTGTTGGGAGTTTCTTTGGAAGATGTACATGTTGGTTGAAAACCGCACGAGTTCCCACCTCCATCTGAAGAGGTCACCTGGCATCCGCTCCTGGTCCCTCTGTGTTGGTAAGACCACAGTGCTCCTCTGCTCATCTCATCTCCTCTTTCCAGAAGAGGAATGATCATGCTTTGAACTCTCCCTTTAGCTCAGCCACTGAACGAGTCTGAATTCTCCTCAGCGTGGCTGTGACACGGCTCATTTCTCAGCCTGCTCATCTGCAGAACCTCAGGGGCTCGTGGACAGAATCTCAAGGGAGTCCTGAAAGATCAAGAGCAGGAATATAAATGGGAAGCTTCTGAAGGGGCTGCATCCTTAGGCTGAAAAACATCTCAGTTTTCAGAAATGGAAAACTGCAGCGTGGCCGTGCTGGGGTTGGTTCATGGGTTCATACACAGCTGGGATTGCATCATGGATTCATACACAGCATCGTTAAGAGTTCACCACCAACCTCTGGTTGGTGGTGAACTCTTAACGATGCTGTGTATGAAATGGGAAGTCATACAGGATGCTCTGAAAGGCATCTTTATAAACACTAATATACAGGAAAAATAAACTACTGAGGGCTCTACTGAGGGAGCTGGTGGGGAAAATGTGACATATCCTGCTTTCCAGCTGAGTGACACCGCAAGGTTGTCGTTGCTTTCAGTGATGCTGAGCCAAGATCTTTGCAGTTGCAGCCTCTGGGACACGAGGGACTCTTCAGCTGCTTCCCCCTCCCTGGGAGAAAGGAGCTGGCAGCTTCTGACACAACTTAATTGCAGAAGTTTTCTTTTGGCTCCACAGGGCACTTAAAAGGACAAATAAGGGCTGCAGTGTTTGTGTCAGCAGGCTCCAAGTTGTGCTGTGCTGAGAGGAAGTGTGGTGTAATGGTTACACTGACTCCCTCCCAGGCTCTGGGCCCAGTCGTGTCACGGCATTTTTATTTCTGACTCAGCCCCTGTGCTTGTAGTGCCTTTGCAGAATGCAAGATTTTTTTATACTGAGTTTAGGGAAAAAAACCCTGACTTTCATATATTTCAGTGATTTACATTGCAGTCACATTCGTCCCTTTTTTGAGAAGTGATGTTTTTCATCAGGGAATTTTAGATATTTTTTTGTTCTAATTCTCCCCTCTTTCCTCCTAGGAATAGCCTCCATAGGTTTGGCTGCTGCTTATTACAGTGCAGGTAATGGCCTATCATTTTTTTGGGAAGAATTATTTCTTTCCTGTTGATCTGTTTTTCATGCTGATGACTCCTGTGCAGCTTCTGCCTGGCCTTACACAGGCAGTGGAGGTACCTGTCCCACTTTGTGACATGAATGTTAAAATCAATACTAATTGTTGCCTGTATGACTTACTGGGCTTTAATGCTCTATTTCTTACTCAACCTCCCTTTCCATTTACAAGAGTATTTCTAATAATGCTATTTAGTACTGTGTGTGATTTGTAAATGTGATTAGCTGGTCCTCACAGCTCTCCTGGGAAGACTCACACAGTAATTCTTTGCCCCTGTAATGAAACGATTCCTTTGCCTTTGACAGAAGGGCCCTGTTTCTCTGGAAACTGTCACATCGTCACTGGCAGAGCTTACTCAGACACCTTCAGAGCTCAGACAGCTCCTGCTGCTTCCCCCCCTGCAGGAGAGCAGACTGCACCAAATGCCAGCTCTCCTTCCAGCTCTGGGATTTATCCTGGCAGCTGCCCTGTCATTCTCCTGCTGCATCCTGTTAACATCAAATTTTAAAACTTAATGGTGTGTAGGAATACGCTGCCAATGCAATCCATGTATTGTTAATGAACGAGCAGAATCCAGTGAAAGCTGCTTGAGCCACCAGCTAAACCAGCCTTGTTTATTTTAAGACATTGCAACCAAGTCTTCTGAACCCATCCTGAGCACGGTTCTACTCTGCCCTCACATAAAAACCTGAGTAAGCAAACTGCTCAGGCTGCTGTATGTAAACATTTCCAGGACGTGAAATGCAAATGTTTGTTTGTCAGGAGGGCCAACTGCTTCCTTTTGCTTCAGTGGATTTTCATTGTCCCTTTACCCTTGTCCTCTGCAGCACAAATATTTGGTGGTTGGCAGTTCTGTGGATGCCTTTTAAGATGCCTTTGTTTTTAGAGAAGAGGAAGCTGCAATGTTACAACCTTGCCAATAATAACACATGCTTATAATTCTATGTGGTTTGAAGCCCAGTGTGAATGAAATCTCTGAAAAATGTGAAGAATTTCTCTATTTTCATCCTGAGAGAGAGCTGTAAAATAGTTTGTAGTACAACTAAAGGCAAAAATGTTCCTCCAGAGAAACCTTTTTTCCCTTTTATTACCTTTAAAAGGAACATGCTGCTGCTTTTAGAACTGCTTGAATACCAAGGAAGAGGGAGAAAAAAGAGTTAAATTTGTGTATTTTTTGCATTGTTCAGACAGCTTGGCATGGAAGCTCTTCTATATGGCTGGGTGTTTCTTTGTGGCAGCACAGAACCTGGAGCAGTGGGAGGTAAGATGCTGAACTCAGAAATGAGGTGGTGGGAGTAAGAAGCAGTGGGCAGATGCTGGTTCCAGCAGCCCCACACGCTTGCTCAGTCCAAACAGACCAGTTTGGTTTTGGGGAAACCCTCTGGGGTTGCTATACTGGGACTAGAATTAGGGCAGTAATTTATTGACTATTTAAGCATGAAAACATGAAGCTAAACATGGGTATTTTTAAGGGGAGACTTGCCCCAAAATGTTTTGTGTCTTATATAAGAGAGAGTGAATGACCAGCACATTCAGCTGCCACCACATGCTTTTGTACTTGCCCTTCCAGCCAATGACAGAACATTAAATAGGGGAGCTCTGACCCTCCAGGATGCTCATCTGTTTTCCTCTGGGACAAGAATGGTGTAAGCTGGTTTATAATGAGAGCAATAAGCCATTATATAGGATTGTCACCCTGCTGAGCTGAGTTGGATTAGAATGTGCAACTCACACACAAGACATCCTCTCTTCATGGACTGTCAGGGATATTTGGAATCTGGTGTAAGCCTGGCCCACAGAGCACAGCTCTGGAATGCCAAGTGCAGATACCAGAAGTGAAAATTACAGGAGTTACAAAGTTAGTGTTCACATTTGATTCCATGCAAAGTTTTTATGACACAAGGAATGTGGCGAGAGGGGCAAAGAACCCAGTTTTAACTCCCCTCTAGAAGTAACACGAGATATGGTAAAGTCTGTTAAAACCAAGAGCAAGACTGTGATTTTCACAGTCTAATAATAATAGAGGAATATCTCTAAACTAACTATGTATTTTTCTGTGTAACTGAGTTATTTTCCCACAGAACTATTTTTATTTTACATTGAAGCATAGCTATTGATGGTGTGTTGAAGAAAATCGTGTTTTTTCTTTCTCAATTTTACAGGAAGCTGTATTTGATAAGAACAAGGGAACAGTCTGCCTAAAAACATTCAATCTGTACAAAAAAATACTGACTTTGTCCAAAGGAGGCCATGAACAAGGTGAGAAAGCAGCATCTGGTGGAAGATGTGAGCAGCAGAAGGAATGGATGTGTGCCCGTTTAATGGCTTCTCTGGAGTTCTGTACTCCAATTAAGTTGCATCTGCTTCCAGATCTGCTTTGTTCCCAAGCAGCAGATGTAACAATCTGCCTCTCAGGGCCCAAATGCTTTTTGCATGTGCTGAATGCATCTTGTTAATTATTTTAATCCAAGGTAGCTGGGCTTGCACATTGTTTTCCAGAGCAATCTTAGCCATTCCTTTGGGATGCTAACGTGCAGGTTGACCTTTCCCTTGATCACCCTGCTTGGCAGGTGGGACTGGTGGAAAAACTTCATTTTTGCATCCAGAAGTTGAGATTCTGTAATCTAATCTGCTTTTGGTAGCAGGCAAACATTTAGATCTATGCAAGCAGAAATGTTGCATCCTGCAGATATATAATATGCAATTAAAGCAGCTTATTCAGTGGGCTCAGTTTAATGCAGTACCTGATGTCTTTTGGGCTTGCTGTTGGATTAACAGAACCTGCAGTGTAGTCAGGAGTTTTGTTGCAAACTAAAGTAGGATCCTCTTCCATGTCAGAACTTTTATTCAAAGCACCTCTCAATGTGCTTAGAAAACTTGGCAACATCTGGAACATCCTTAAGCTGACCTGGTTTTTAAGCCGTTCAGTTTGGAGGTGGAAGATGAGAGATGTGGAGAGCAGGATGTTTAATGTTTCTCAGCTTCTCTTTAGAAGGTGTGAGCACATCTCTTCCTGAGAGGTTATTTTGTAATATTTGGTGATATAAACATTTCTTTTGGGTTCCATGAACCAGGTCCCTCAGTGCTGAGGGTTCCATCCCCACTGACAGCCTGCCCTGTTCTCCACGTGTGTTTGCAGTGGTGGCTCTGCTGAGCGAGATCCGGGATGTGAACGTGGAGGAGGAGACCGTGCGCTACTTTGGGAAGGGTTACCTGGTGGTGCTGCGCTTTGTCACTGGATTCTCCCACCCCCTGACCCAGAGTGCCGTGCTGGGCTGCAGAAGGTGAGCTGGGGACCTGTTAAATTACATTGAGTGAGGTGGGAAATGCCAGTCATTGAGCCTGAGCTCAGCTTTCAGACTTGCTGCTGTGACCTTGTGTTACTCAGTTTGGAAACCTTTTAAACCTTAAAGGTTTTCTGTTGTAGATGTTTGGGTAACACCATCTATCAGGATCACATTTAGATATCTAAGATCCCTTTAGTCCTGCTCTGTCTGCTGGACTTGCCTTCCTCAGCTGTACAATGGCAGAGGGGATTCATCCTGTTTTGCAAACATTCAGTGTATTAACATTCAGTTAACAGGGGATTTGTTTTAAGCATTGATAATAAGGACCCTTGCAGCAGGAACTGGGGAAAGGATTGATTTGTTCTGATGTGGAAGTAATGGCTTGGTGTGTGATGCTGTCAATTCTGATCTGTGTCTTGTAGAGCAGTTACTCCCAAGAATTAGTGTGCTTGATCTTGTCTTGTCAGCACCACAGTTCCACTAACTCTTCCATTGTTTCTTCCTCTCCACAGTGATGTGGAAGCAGTTGCCAAACTCATCACTAGTTTTCTGGAGCTGCACAGAGTAGAAAGCCCACAAGATTTCTCTCAGAGCAGCGAAACAGAGGCGAGTGATGCAGATGAACCACAGGATAAATACTAATAGTCATCATGAGCTGCAGCAAGCAGAGGCTTTCACACATCTGGAAAACACTCTGCTTGTTCTGCAGAAAAAGAAATCCCTCACAACCTCGGCCTGGGCATTTCTCTACAATTTGCAATGGGAGGAATGTGTCTTAATGCACCTCATTTAGTGCTAAACTGCTTCAAGACCCACGTTCCAAGAATTGCTGTTGTAGAGTCCAAAGCAAATTCTGTTTCAGTTGCTCTTCTGCCTTAATTCCTGCACGTGGACACTGCTGGCTTTTGAACTTTGTCAGTTCGCCACTGACAAACTTGCCTAGGAATAATTATTTATTGATGGATCAGTATGAAATAATTGCTTTCCCATTAGTGAAGCGGAGATGCAGATGCAAACAGCCTCTTGCTGCAAACATCTGCTGCAGGTACAGTACATGAAGTGTAGAGGAGTTGGATTTGTAACTCCTGAAGCAATGCTTTGAGGTTTGTCTTGAAATGTTATGACTGAATATATTGCTAAATCGGTTTTTAAGCAGCTTAATGTATGCAATTAGGTGATGCAGAGTAGTGGCACTTTTATATTCTCTACTACTGACTTGCCATTAGATACCCATGGAAATTTAAGTCTGAGTAGCTGTCTTGGAATTTGGAAGATCAGCTTGTTTAATCTGTAACATTGTTTTAATTCCCTGGGACTGGCTGAGGAGCCATGAATAGCAAAGGGAAGAGTGATCATGCTGATGATTCACTGTCTGTGGGATGTTCTAGATTAACCCTGTTCTGCTTCCCTTCTGGGCATTCACTACCCCAGGACAGAATAACCTTTTCCTAGACCTCAATGTTTACTATTTTAACTGTGTGTTTAGAAAGGAAGCAAGGACAGACATCTCTTACTTTAGGTAGGGAAAAGTCTGATGTCAAACACCGTGGTAGCCTAGAGTTGTTTAGTATTTCCTCACTTGAAATACCGAAGTGCTAAATAATAATTTTTTTAAGATAGCTGGGATAGATTCCATGTTTGACTTGTACCATGTTTTACTCCAGGTGTGTGGCATCCTCTGTTCTGACCAATGATTTCACAAAGAGCTAAAATAATAACTTTTCAAGGTATTTTTTGAAGTCAAAGCTACCTCTCTAAGTCATCATATTCTGTCTAGAAGTAAAACTCCATCATGTCAGCATCAGCATGTCAGTACAAGAACAAAATTGTAAAGAGCTGAGAGTTCCTTCAACATGCTTGTATTGAAGCTCACTAGGTGTTATTTAGGAATCTTAAGACCTGAATTAGAAAATGCTTACACAGTTACTCGTGAGAAATGTGAACGGGGTACAAGGTAACTGTTGTCTGCTTTCACCACTGGCCAGCAGCAAATGTCTCCTGGCAGCAGTTCCTTCAGGACTTAAGAGCCTGTGTTTGTGTTTCAAGGTGCTCTACCTCGACAGAGAGAAGGCTCTGAAAAGCTTTCAGCAGAAGCCACGTCCTGCTGTGTTTTCCACAGAGCTGGAACTGAGCACCTGCTGCTCTGACCAAACCCAGCTTGTACCAAGGTTTGCCTTCCAGCTGCCCAGCCCTGGGATGTGGCTGGGAGGCAAAGGCTCTCAGTGCTGCCAGTGTGGAGGTGATCTCCCTGCAACAGGGAGATGTTTGCTTTAAATAGGAAAAGACACTTGTAATCACATCAGGTACCAGTGCAGACCTCTGCCACTACACGTTGGTGAAGTTCTCTGAGTCGATGGAATAATCATGTGGTTTTCAGTCCCTTCCCCACATCACTGCAGCTGGGAAGGTGCTGTGTGTGAATGGGAGAAAATGAGGCAGTTAGCTGAATTTGGCCTTTATTCTGAAGCACAGCTGTAAGCTGAGCACAGTCATCAAACCCGTTTAAATGTTGCAGGGTGTAAGACCTTGGAGAGTTCCTCATTTAAATCCACTGTAATTTATACTCCAAGTGGTGCTCATTTTAGAGAGAGGAGAATGAGATTGGGGATTTGAAGAACTCTTTCTTTCCCCACAGTGTAAAATGAGAGTGGTGAGTGTTCTAAGGACTTCCAGTAAGAAATACTGAAAAAACCTAGAGTGTTTAATGGTACAGTGTAGGCACAGCCTGTGGTAACTGCTGCTCTGTGTCAAGGACATGCAGAGGGCATTTGTGGTGTGCATTGCACTTACAATCTGAGCCCATGGGTAAAACAGGAAAAACCACCTGCATTCAGTCACAGCTATACTGGGCTTCTTTTGTATTCCCATGAGAGCTGCCATTCCATGGAAGATGGAAACCATGCTTAGTTAAAATCAGCTTTTGAAAGGTACGTCTGCTGGTGTAACCCTGAGCTGCATCCTGTGCCCTGCTCTGCTGAGCTCTTGTGTATCCAGCTTGCTGTGCATTCCTGGTGTCAGTAATGGATGGACTCATGGACTGTGCAACGTCTCACACAAAGACTGAAACAATGTAAGGAAAACTGAGAAGCCCTGGAAAGGGGAACAACCTCTAATAAGGTACAACCTGGCTGGAAGTACATCCTGTGGAGTAAGTTGCCTTTTGGGTTATGTTCAGTGATCACCTCTCTGAAGGTGTTGTGTGGTGTCCCCCTCAGCCCTCAGTGTCCTGCTGTGGTGGCAGGAGAGGGGTGGCAGCTGCCACTGTGTCTGGGAGGGGTTTTTTGACTCCTCAGCCTCTCAGAGCAGCTGAGCCATCCCCTCTTGTGCCATTTCCATTTGGCATTGGGCAACTCTGCCAGTGTACAAACAAGTACAGCTCCAATGGCAACCTGAGTTCCACAGTTTGACCTAAAGGGAAGCTCAGACTGAGGGAATTGTCTCTTACTGTGGGTTCTGCCTGGTGTGTTTGGGCTGATACACCTGGGAACATCCTGTTTCTCTTGGTCCACGTTTGCTTCCTGTCCTCAAAAACTTGATCTTTGGCAGCTGGAAGACATCACCCCACTTTCATGTTTTGCAGTAACTGTGTGTGTGTAAATTTAACTTGCAAATGGCCTTAAACATGGGTTTGGTTGTGGCAGTGTGTGTGCCCTCAGTGATGTGGGGCAGCTTGAACTGTTGAGGACAGCAGGTGCTAACTCAGGACAGGTGCTGTTCTTCCCTCTTTGGATTGTCCTCTCATGCTCCTCGTTTGCCACTTCTCACCGTTTTGCTAAAAGTTTTTTTGGATGGTTTTCCTCACTCCTAATGTAGCCTTAGGTGTGCCTGGGGTGAAGTGGCTTGGGCTCAAAGAATGATGTGAAAGGCTAGTTTTGTTAGGAAATTGGGTCCTCCTGGGACAGCATTACAGGAGATGGAGTTGTCTTTTTTGCATATCAGGCCATCTACTGACTTGTGCCTGGACAGCTGTACTTTATAGGACTTAGAAATTATTGAAAACCAGACCTGACACCCTGCCCCATAAACCAACCCTGTCATGTCCTGTACCACGACTGTGCTGCAGGGACAAAACCAGAGTGCTCGGAGTGCCTGCTGGACAGAGAACACTGCTTTAGGTAATAATCCAGTAATCCAATGTTGGGATGTTTCACAGGGAAGTAGGATCAGCTGTGCAAGTCTCAAAGGAAAATCAAAGTCTTTAAACTGTCTAGTTGATATCTGACTCTTGGGCTGTATTTATGAAGTCACAGATACCAAAAACTCAGCTGGCTTAATAGTAAAGAGTGCTAGTCCTGACACTGTCATAGATTGCTGAGAGGCAAAAATGCTTCTTGAAACTGTTCAGAAATTGCCTTTTTTTTTTACTGTAAAATTGCAAGTAGAATTGCAGCAAGGCCTTGTTATACTGTCTTTTTTTAAAATAAGTGCATTGATAAAATCAAATTTGATAACTTGTTTTGCATCACTGTAGTATTTTGTATTGTTTTTAATTAAAATTATTAAAATATTAATGGCTGTCTAAATTACTCCTTGACACAGACCTGCTGGAGGAGTTAATGGAGACCCAACTCTCCACTGGTGAATATATTTCCATCTTCCCTCCTTTAAACCAAACCAACATGCCACACACACAAAAAGAAGCACAATTCCACAAACATTTTGAGTATCAAAGGATTTATTCAAGAAAAATAAGTTAAGATCTTGTTTAGTTCAAGGTATGTAACTTTTGTAATTAAGGTATGCATAACAATTGCTTAGTTTTAGATAACAACCTGCATGTGGACCTGATCACTGAGCTGAGCTGATGCTCTGGCAGCCAGGGAAGCAGCCCTGTGTTTGGCATTTTCCTTCCATGTCCCAGCTCATCGTTCCTGGGGCTCCCTCTGGCTCTGTGATGGCACGGTCCCCTCGTGCCTCTGCTGAGAGCTGGCAGCCCCTGCCAGGCCCTGCTAATCCCTGACCTCAGGCTAATCAAAGCAGGGTTTAAGCCCCACACTTTTATGTGTTTCAAAGACTGAAAAAATCCAGCCCCAAATCTGCAACAAACCAACTGCTCCTGCTGTGGAAGGACTGGTGATGGAACAGCAGGACACAACACAGCTGACACACGGAGCAGTGGCAGGACAGAACAAAAGGACCTAAAGCACGGTGTAAGTATCCTAAATGTTTCTTTTTATGAACATTGCAAAGGCTGGACATGTTGGGCACTGACTGGAGCAGAACTTGGAGAACTTCTCCAGGTACTGTTAAGTAAGAAAGTCTGTTGCTGCAAATATTGACTGGGTTTTTCTCCAGGGTGGTGACTCGCTCCTGCCTTCTGTTATGCAAGGGCAGCAAACCTGACTTACAGGGCAGGTGAATTAAGGCTCAGAGTGTGTTAAGACAGGAAGATTAAAATAGACTTGAAGTCTATTACACCAATAAATTCCTTCTTGCCCTCGGGTCACTGTTGTTTAATCACAGTTCAGCTCTCCAGGTGACAAACCCCAGCTCCATGACTAGTTGCTGGTTTTCACTAGCCATGTTTCCCCATGGAATGAGACAGACTAATTGAAGTGCCCCTAATTTTGTGCTTTTATTGCTTCATCTAAATCATCCACCACTTGCTGCAGCTTCTGTAGGCTGGGGTGGACGTTCTCCTCCATCCACTCCTCTATGGCACACGGGTGGAAAACTTGCTCCATGGCTGCTTGGAGGTCCTGCACCACAGCATTCCACTTGGAGAGGAGACTGAGCAGAAGGGAGAAGGAAGGAACAGTGACATTTGCAGGTGAGCTCTGCCTCAGGGGAGGGCTGGCTTACTGGCCTGAGGAAGGGAGTGCTGCCCTTAAAATGACTTCACAGGAAAAGAAGCATCCATTACAACAGCCCAAAGCACTTGATTTTGTTCAGATGGCCAAAGGTTGATGCTGTTTCTGTTTAAGTACCAATAATCTTGGCACTTTTCTCATGCAAGGACTTTTAAAGTACCGAGATGTGAGCTCAAAAAACCACTATACACATTTTAAGTGTAACTGAAACCTGCTGTGAGAGACTTGGTGGGAATTTAATTCTGGGTTTTATCAGAAAGAGGAGATGCAGTTGGATATTCACCTTATCACAGCCAAAAAAAAAAAAATAAAATAGCATGAATTGGCAAAATGTGCAGGACAAGTTGTGAACAGCACGTGGTGACAGGGAGCAGGGAGGAGGGTCTGGCTTTATTCCAGTCCCTGTCTGGAAGCTGGTCCATGGTGAAATCCTCCACCAAGGCCAACCACTGCACAGGAGTAGACAAGGGAGAGGTTTTTGGAGACCATTTTTGTACTTGTATTCAAAGAATTTATTCAACAGGAGGCAGGCAAACATAAAATTAGAATCCGAGAATGGTTTGAGTTGGGAGGGAACTTTGATCATCTAAATCCAACCCCAACATTTTCTGTTTAAAACCATATTATGAATACTTAATATGAATACTTAATATTTAATATTCCCACCGATGCTTCTGAGATAATTACAGAAAGAGGCAAGGACTCAAAACTCTGTAATTAAGTGCCCAAAATATGACAGGCTGCTTCCCATGTGATGCAAAACAAGAGGTGTTACCTGACTGCATCTGGCTGGAAGAGGTGCATTATTACAGGGTGAATAATCTTCCTTTTCCTGTGGTAGGGGCTGAACCAGCCTGTGACATACCTGAGAATGGATACCAATAGGAGCAGAGTTGGAAAGAGCAGTGACATCTGGGTTTGTAGGATGGCAGGGAGGTGGGTAAGACTGCAGCTGAACTTCTGCACAGAGACAATGCTTTTATTTAAGTCTGTCTATCTTTGGAACTAGCTTATAAAAGGGTGTTCTTGGCAGTTGATAAAAACTGATCATCTGCTGCAGTTTAAGTTTCGTTTCGAGCTCCTTTTTTTGTAACTGCACTGTTCAAAATTTTCATTTCAACTTTAAATAGCAGTAAAATGTAATTCAGGAATAGAACTAGATGCCTGAAATAAAGGCAGCACACAGCATTTAGGAATTCTGCTGAAATATTTTAAATTGCCCTCTAAATATGATGTTCTGCTGAGGTGCCAATGATGCCTGAAATGCAGAGCTTGATGTTTAAATCATTTTGCTGGAGTTGTGCCCCACTTGGAGGTGATGCAGCTCCAACACTGGGGCAGCCAGGCAGAGAATCAACAGAAACCTCAGTACCTGTTCCTCTCGAGAAGTTCCTCCACTGATGACTTGAGGTAGAAACTCACTTCTGTCACAAGGGTGAGGATGTTGCTCCCAGGAAAGGTCCCCACACTCGTGCTGGACAAAGAGGATCCATTCGTTTCTGAACTTACCACAGAAGGAGAAGCACCTGAATTCTCCAGCTGGAATTTTACCTCATGTAAGTATCAATTTCCAGGTTAGGCATTCCCAGGAGCTTCTCCACGTTTTCTTTAACCTTTTCAGAGTAGCCACCTGGCAGAAGACAGTGGAAATAAGGAAAAGGAGCCTGAGGGACCAAAATGTTCACACAGGAGGGTTCTTCTGGAGTTCTCTGCCTTGGCTCAGCAGTTCTCCTCGGGTGGAGATTTTTTTTTAAAGGTAAAATGGGAATAGAAGAAGAAAAAACACTTGTGGGTGGGAAGTGGAGCACGTGGTCTTTCACACAGTTGTCTGGTAAAGCACTTGCCAGCTCTGAGCTTCCCATTCAGGATGCTGAATATTTCTAGTGCCTGAGTTAAAAATCAGTAGGCTGCAGGGCTTTGTTTTGAAAATAAGAAATGCAGCAAGACTAAAAAAACCCCTTCTGTTGACAACTGCCTGTAAAGAAACCAGAAACTACAGGAAGTATTTTACCAGGCAGTGTCCTTCCTACATCCATTTTAAGAAAAGTGATTCCTTGAAGCAACTTTTATACTTAAACAAGATCTAAATCTAAACTAAATTAATCTCATTTATATGTCAGTATTGTTTCAAATCAGTTTAAAAAGCAATTCAGCTTCTTAAATTTATTTTTTATTATAAACATGAAGTTTCTCATCATTTCTGGGTTAGAACATAATAAATGATGAGTATCCAATGGCTGTTTTTAAATACTCAGGCCAAGAGACTTCTCTGCTGCTGCCATGACTGCAAACTGTAATTTATTGTTCATAATTCAGACCACGATCAGATACTCAAACCACCTCAAAACACAACAAGCCTGTGCCAACCTTAGGGCAAGGTCAGCTCCCTCTTGTGCAAGGCATTAGCTGAGAGAGAATAAAGTTGTCATTGTACCATTCTGTAGTGCCTGCAGACACACTGCCAGGGATGGAATTGCCACTGGGAGAAGCTCACACAGAACAGAGAAGTGATCATACCTGTGTAAAAAAAAAAAAAAATCCATTATTAGATATTTTACTGGTAGAACATACTAAACAAGTGGGAAGTTTTAATATTTCAATCCTTAAAATTAAAGAGCTTTAGAAACATCAGCTTCTGTCTCAGAGAAGGGACTTTCTATCCCTGAAACACAAAGTATTCCTGTCTTACTAATAAGAACAGATACAAACCAAATTACTTTCTCAAGGCAAATCAGAGACAGAAATTGGAATTCAGCTCTCTGGTATTCCCTTGCAAAATTCCCTTCCACCTCCCCAGCCTCCCTGCAGCCCTTAGGGAGTTTTGGGGTGAAGTTGCCTCCGTGTTCCCCCTGGAACCATTCCAAGGGCTGTTCTCACCTCTGCCAGCCCGTCAGGGCGATACCTTCAAGGACATCAGGGGGGGTCCTGCTGGCCACTTCCAGCCACTCCAGCTGGTTCTTCAGGTGGTGCCCAATAAGTGTGAGGGACTGATTCGCTCCTGTGGCTCCTTTAAAGGCACTTGCAAACCACACCTTGGAGAAGCCACATCTCCGATACTTCTCTATGAGCTGCACTGCAATGAGACACAAAGGGGCACTCACAGGACGAGCCTTTCACATTTCAACCCTGGCTGAAATGCTGGAGTAAAGAGAAACCAGGGTCCAGTTCCAACGGGTTGCTGAGGTCCCAAGGATGGGACATTTGACACCTTCTCTGAGGAGCCTTTTTGTTGGCTGCCCTCCTGTTTTCATGGGTCCAGTTAACTGTATTCCATCCCCTTGGATTGTTACAATGCCAAAGGAACCTTGGGCACGTAACAAGCCTGCTCAACATCTGACAGCTGATTCTTCTTCCAACAAAGAAATATTTTCATGCATGTTAAATGCCTGATTGGAGCCTTTAGGAGTTTCCCTTTGAGCTCTGCAGATGTCTGAAGCCTTGAAGCTTCTTTTGCAGAGCTGCTCAAGACAGGGCTATCGCTCCCACTGGTTTCAGTGTGAGGAGAGTTGATGTAACAGTGCTTGTGAAAAACCTCTCAATGCCCCATTAGTGTTGAAAAGAATTAAGCAGCAGACAATGCAAGTCCTTCATACAAGAAGCATAAATAGTACAAGAAAATTATTAATAGCAACTCTACTGTGAACTCCAACGGGCTGTGTTTATGCTGTTAAAGCAACAAGAAGCAATTTAACAAAAATAGAATAGTTTGGTGTCCAACTAAGGTATGCTTTAATGACACAAATTTGCTTTGGCTCTTTTGCTTAAACAGCTCTTTGCTTTACCCAGCTGAGCAGAGAAGCACAAACCTTTGCCCTCCACGTGCAGGTCGGCTGCGTAGTCCCAGATCATGGGCTGCACCAGCTGGGGGACCCCCGACTCTGCAAGGAACAGAGCTCTCCTAAGTAATGGAAAACAGCCAGGTAAAAGGGAGAACTAAGGACAGATTATTGGTGCAGCAGCACATGTGAGGTGGTCTGAAAATGCTGGAACTCCATCTATGCTCAAATTTTAGCAGTGGTTTCACATTTTTCAACAAACAAGACTCGTGATGTCAAGGTCTTGGAGCTACCCCACAATTCAGTGTCAGTCCTCAGGGTGTGCTCCGTGATCCCAGAGGTGTTCCCAGGGCTGCAGCTTCTGTGTTTGCACCACTGGGGCCAGGTGCTGCACAGAGCAACAGCAAACATTGGAGGGTGGTGAGAGACACAGAGATTTAGACTTGGACCACAGGCTCTTTTATCTGAATGTGTTAAGAAAGTAGAATTGATGGCAACCACTGCAGGATGAGCATTTTGTTTAAGTGTTTGTGTTCAGACTTGCCCACAGTCACACAGAAAGTCTGGTGACAGCCAAGGCCTGAGTGTTCCTGTTCTCTGGTCAAACAGATACGTCTCATCTCTTCTTGTTTGCATTATTTTCAGTGCCAGCAAATCTGTTTTAACTGGCTGTATAAAGCCTTTTTGTATGACACAAAACATGCCTCACCCCATCCCTGGTCACACACCTGCCAGTGTTTCCTCACTCATGCCCCTGAGCATGTCGTCCCACACGATGGGAGTCACCCTGGGGTAAGATGAGGCCACACAACTGGCAACTGCCTTTATGTGGGCCAGGCACAGCTTCTCTGGGGTGTTGTGTGGCTGCTGCAGCCACTGCTTGGACTCCTCTCCCTCACCGAGGTAGTAGACCTGAAACATCAACAAAGAATCCTGACTGCTTATATACAAAAAGAAAATGGGTTTGACATGGTATCATTAAGTCATCCAATATCCCAAACTTTTTGCCCAGATGGGACACTCTGAGTGGACACATTTGAAAGCACCTCTCCGTGCTGTCAGTGTGCAGGAGACTGTGGCCGTGACTACCTGTGATCAGAAGGGAATTTTCCTATAGAAACTAAAATATTTAAATGCTGGATTTGCCTTGGGAAGGTTTGTCCTTGGGAGTAGCTCTCACCACATTTATTACCTTCAAATCTGGCAATACCTCAGGTCCTGACTTATACAAAATGAGGTTCCTCTCTCAGGAAAGGAGATAATCTGTATGAGTCTAAAAACAACTTGAGGGCATGTCCTAGTGCAGCCCCCTCATACTTGGTCCATGCAGAGAGTGCATGCAGGCCTGTTTAGCTGGATATGCATTTAAACTCTTTGCTGTTTTAGAGCAGGTTTTATCCACAACACAGGTATTCTACATAAATAGCATTTTGCTTTATAAAAGCCTGCAGCTCCTCGTCTAACCTTGCCATCAGTTCCTACGCAACAGGATACAAACCACTGACTTACACCAGTACAGTTCAGTGATCACAATGAATGCCAGGGATCTGTGTACCATCAGGATGGTTTTAAGAAACTATGAGGCAGGAGAAAACTCAAGGTTCTGTTTCTCAAGAAGACAAATTCCCAAGATAAAAAAAGTTGTTTCCCACCACAAAAGGCTTACTTTGAATAACTTGGCCAGAACAGTGAGACAACATCTTACATAAAACTCACATCATTTGTACTGAACAGCTCCAGTAGATAATCTCACTTTAAATACTCATTTGACCTAAACCCAAATGCTGACTTAGATTTAAGAAGCTGCTTTCAATACTTTGATATTACACTCAGATTAATTGGAATGACATCCCTTGTTACTGGAATCAATTAGTGTCAAAAAGGCTTTTCTACTCTGGCTTGAGTTGTGTTTTCTCTCCCCAAATCCCACCCAAACTGAAATGCAGAGTCACAGAATCACAGAATGTTCTGAGCTGGAAGGGACCCACGAGGATCATCGAGTCCAACTCTTAAAGTGAATGCCCATGCAGGGTCTCAGCCCTTGCCATCACTCCTCAAAGGGAAAAAATTCCCAGCTCAAGGGAAGTCCCACCTCATCACATCCGATGTGGAGCCATTCCAGGCCCTCGTGCAGGGCCATGACCTGGTCAATCATGGCCTTGACCAGCGCCAGAGACTCCTCCTTGTGTGGGTTCAGGGCGTTGGGCAGCGCCGGCACCTCCCGCAGATGGGCGAACTCCCTGTGCTTCAGCACAAACTGCAAGGGAAAGGAGAGCCTGGGGAGCAGCCACGGGGCGAGGGGACAGCGGTGTCCCCTGTCACCAGGGCTCTGAGAGCAGCTCCTGCTAAAACAGGGTTTGGCTGGGAGTGAGCGCCAGGGCCAGCACAGGGTGGGACAGGCTGGGGGACACGGCTGTGCCTCTTGGTGCTGGGGGGTCTCTGGGTGAAGGAGATGGTGCAGTGTGACCCTGATGCCAAATCCTACAGCTGGCACAGCTGGATAACGGAAACATTGGGATTTACATCAGAGATTTCCCAACACAGAATCACAGCATGGTTCAGGTTGGAAAGGACCACAGTGGGGCATCTGGTCCTGCCTCCCTGCTCAAGCAGGGTTATCCCAGAGCATATGGCACAGGATTGTGTCCAAATGGTTTTTGAATATCTGCAGTGAGGGAGACTTCACAGCCCCTCTGGGCAATCTGTTCAGTGCTGGGTCACTGCACAGGGAAGTAGTTCTTCCCTGTGTTCAGGTGGAGCTTCCTACCTATCAGTTCCTGCCCGTTCCTCTTGTGCCATTGCTGTGCTCCCTGAGCAGAGCCTGATCCATCCTCTGCCCCCTCCCTGCAGCCCCTGACACACCCTGGGGAGGTCTCCTCTCAGTGGCTCCTCTGGAGGCTGAACAGCCCCAGCTCCCTCAGCCTTTCCTGCTCCCAGAGATGCTCCAGCCCTTCAGCATCTCTGCAGCCTCTGCTGGACCCGCTCCAGGAGCTCCCTGTCCCTGCTGTGCTGAGGAGCCACAGCTGGGCCCAGTCCTGCAGATGTGCCTCCCAGGGCTGGATCACTCCCTGACCTGCTGGCAGTGCTCCCTAACGCCCCCCAGGATCCCACTGTCCTCTTTGCCCCCCAAGGCACTGCCGGCTCAGCGCACCCACCCTGCTCCCCCATCCCATCCCAGCCCCGCTCACCTCCATGTGCCCGAAGCTCTGCACCAGCGGCACCACGTCCAGGCCCTGCGCCCGCGCCCGGCTCAGCACAGCCCGCAGCTCCGCGGGGCTGGGGAGAGACCGTCAGTGCCCGGGGGGTACCAGGCAGGTGGTACCTGTGGGTTTGTGGCAGTACCTGTAGGCGTGCGGAGCCCGCAGCGGCTCCAGAGGCCCCGTGTATGGGAAGGTGTCCTCATATTCCAGCAGCAGCCCGGTGGCACCCAGGGCACGGAACAGCGGCAGCACCTGCGGGACGGGGTGAGTCCTGGTGTCCCCATGCCCTCCTCACCTGGGCCAAGTACGTCCCTCACCTGCCCCAGGCACACCTGCGCCAAGCGCATTCCTCACCTATGCCTGGTAAATCCTGCACCTGTCCCAGGTCCCTCCCTCACCTGTTCCAGGTACGGCGCGCGGGGCGCGGCGCCCTTCAGGTCCAGGTGCACCAGGCGCCGCCGCATGCTCCGGCCTCGATTGCTTTGGGCTGCCGCCGCCGTGCCCCGGCACACACCGCCCGCCCGCGTCCCGCCGCTCCGGCCCCGCTGTCCCGGCGCTGCCCGCCCGCGTCCCGCTGTCCCCGGCTCTCGCTGTCCCAGTTCCCCGCTGTCCCGGTTTCCCGCTGTCCCCCCTCCGCCGCTCCCGGCCCCGTGCCGGACCCTCCCGCCCGGCCGAGCGCTCTCCCCAGGCAGGCCAGGCCAGCGCGAGGCGCGCCGAGCGCATCACTGGCGGCGGAGGAGGCGCGATGGCCCCGCAGCGCCGGGCGCTGCCCCGCGGCCCCGAGAGCGCCGGGAGCGGGCCGGGAACGGCGGCGGGAGCTGGAGCGGGAACGGGAGCGGGCCGCGGGGGCCGCCGGCACAGCAGGTACCCGCACGGGGGGGGCCCGGCCCGCACCTCCCGCCCGCTGCCCCGGGGGCGGCGGTGCCCAGGCCCGGCCGTGCCGCGGCTCCGGGGGAGCTGCCGTGGGGGGCGGGCGGGGCGGGATCGCGGGTGTTTGTAAATATTTGTGCGTGTTTGTGCTCGAAACCAGCGCCGGGCCCGCTCGGCCCGTCCGTCGCTCACGGCCCGTGCTGTGCTCCCCCCGCAGCGCCAGGAAGGGCCGGGCCCGGCCGGAGCCGCGGGGATGGCGGGGGAAGGCGGCGCTCCTGGTCCCGCTCCTCCTGCTCTCGGCCGCGGCCGCCGGCAGCCTCGTGCTCTGGAGCCGCCTGCTCGCCCGGGACGGGCTCTCCGCGGATGGCATCCCCCAGGACGGGGTCACCGAGGTGCTGGCACATCGCGGCGACAGCCTGCGGGACAAGTTCGTGGAGATCCCCTGCTCGGAGGACTACGACAGCCACAGGCGCTTTGAAGGTATTTGAGTCCCGCGTGGGGTGACTGTTCAAGGGCCTTAACACCCGACTCTGTGAAAGCAAACTCGTGCTGCAAAACTGCCGTGTTTCCAGCACACTCCTGGTCACTGAGTGTTGCTTAAAGCCCCAAAACCTCCACGCCCCTTGGGCCAGCCCAGAAGTTGTTCTGAGAGGTTACTCTGTCAGTCCTGTGTAATTCTCTTCTGGTGCTGCTTTCTTGGCCTCTGTGAAATAAACCTTTTGCTGAGCCCGTTTCCAGTTTCTTTTCATACTCTGTTGATTCCTGAAATAGGCTTTGGGAATGGGTTTGCTGCTGGTCAGTACCATACAGGGTGTGGGATGGAACTGGTTTAGGACACTGTCTAATTATCACCACCAGCATGTGGTAATTGCACAAGTGCCAGTTTCTGACACGCTTGTTTTGGGATGTGCATGTGCTGATATCTTTTGCTGCTGCCTACAGAGCACTTCTCTGCCTTTATGTCCTTTAGCTGAGCCTGTTTTTTGTCAAATTGGGATCTGTTTCCCCTGCCATTTATTTCTTTGGAGGGTTGTTCAAGAAAAATGGAAGATTTTCATTGTCTCTGATGAAGAGCTGTCACGAAGCCACCAGCACGGAACCTTCCTTGTGGGGGGGGGGCGTTGACAGAGCACCTGAAAACACATGTTAACTTGGCATAGTTACTATGAGGAGAAACTGCTGTTGGCAGTTATTCTCCCCATCTCAAGGAAGGCAGGAACTCCAGGGGTATCTGTGCCCAGGAGGAGCAATGAATGTGTTCTCTATTTTTTGGGGCTGTCCCGAGGAGCAGCAGTGAGTCCTGAGTGCAGGGTGAGGTGTGACCTCTTGGCTTTGTGAGGACGATTGACCCCCTGATCAGCCCAGGAGGGACAAAGGGGAGGCATCTTGTGTTTGTATTTTCATTTTCTAATTAAGATGTTTCTCAATGCGTGGGATTGATTTGTGTTTTTAGGAGATGTTTTGACGCGCGTTGCCTTCAGAGGGAGTTCATTGGTGTTAGAAAGGCGGGAGCAGCTGTTAATTGGTTAATTGAAGCCGGGCTGTGCTAACGAACCCTGCACTTGGCTTTTTCCCCACGCGAGGGGGGTGATGAGCTGTGACAGAGCCGAGCTGTGTTACCGGCAGCGGAGCCAGGCATGGAACGCGAATTGTGGTCACTGCCAAACTGCATCCAGCTCGGGAGCTCTGGCCACTTTAGAAACGGGTTTCTGTCACTCAGTAGCTCCTCATTCCCAGCTTTTCCCCTGGCCTGACACCCACAGCTGTGCCAGCAGGAGGCACATTCCCCTCATCACTTGCTGTCTGATGCTCAGCTGGGAAGTTCCACAGCTAAGATGAGCTTTTTTATTGATTTATGCACTTGGCCCCTGCTTCCAACTGGACTGGTGCAACTGAGCTTCCAGTTTGCTTCAGATGATGTGGTAGCTGGTGGCAGAGCAGGTTTTATTTGCACAGCACTGCCTGCCTGTAAACATTCTCCATACAAAAGGAAATGTGCTACTGCCCAGAGGCCAACACTGAAATGATCGTGTTTGCAGAGGGAAGGGTGTTGTGTGAGCACGGTCTCGTCTGCACTCTGGATGCTGTGGCCAGATCTTGGCCATTTCTGCTGCCTTGGGACATGGTTGACTGCTTAAAACTGCTGTGGCTACGGGTGTGTGTGATGGAACTCGTGTGTGGGAGACAATAGTAAGATGCTTTTCCAGAGGTGAGGTCAGTGGATGTGGAAAGCAGAGAAGCCTGTGAAGAAAGGGGAGGAAAAGGTCTGACACTGAGACTGTGTCAGGGCTGGCCCACAGGACACACTCCTGGGGTATATCCAGTAAGATGGAGTGGAAATTCCTCCAAAGCACTTGTGCTGTGGCAAAACTTCTCCTTCTGCCAGCCTGGTCATTGTTATTATTTGCTTTTGATCAGAGCACACTGATGCTTTCTACCTGCATGGGTGAATTGATTGATTTATCTGCAGGAGTTTTGTGTTCTGAGGGGCAAATAATCCTAGAAGAGACACTCAGTGCAGGAGCAGCACATGAATTGGTAGGGGCCAGGAAATGCTCCCAGCCCAGCTTTTCTGTGCCATTACATCTGTATGGGGATCTTTCCCAGAAAACTGCCAAGTGGGACATCTCAAGGCCTCTGGTGGTTCAAAATTGATCTTATCTTCTTTTCTTCTTCTTGCCTGAAGACTCTTGTGGACCAGACTTCTCATTCCACAAGAACTTTCATCTCTTCTTCCCCTGGAACTCTTACTGCTGGCTTTTCATTCCCAGGAGCTTTTAAACTTTAATGTTGGATTTCTTAGCAAGGAATTTTTTTTTTTTTTGTTTAATCAAATCTTGTCCAAGCTGTGTGCTTTAAGACACTTGTGTGCAAAGTCTCATTATAAAAACCTGCCCTGCAGGTGGTTGAAGTGGTTTCAGTGGCTTTTTTTTTCTTGCTCTTTTGTGTTCCAGGGTGCACTCCCAGGAGGTGTGGAAGGGGTGTGAGTGATGCCATAATCACGAGGGAAGAAGCTGAAAGAATCCGTGGGTAATTCCTCTTTTAGCTCCAGCTTTTCCAAGCACTTCCTTTAATGACACTGTGCCAATCTTTGAGGTGCAGCACAAAGCTCAGTAGTTTAAGCAGGATGGGTTAAAACTGATTAAAACACTAAATTTGAGGGGTTTAAAACCATTTTGCATTTTTGCTGTAGTGAGGGCAGTTCTTTCACAGAGTCTCTGAGGGGCAGGAGTGCTTCACTGAGAAAAAGGAAATGGAATTAAATAAGTTTGAAAGGATTTTCATTTGCCCTCCTGTTTCATTTGGCCTTTAAAAGCAGAAGAAAACAACAGAAGTCTCCTTCCAGCAGAGTCTCTCAGGGGAATTAATGAACTGGTGCTGACCTTGTAGTCCTCTGTGAGCACTACCTGGTGTGTTTTAATCAAATAGGAGGGGTCAAATTGTGCAGTTTCAAAAGTCATCAGCCTCTCTGAGTGGGATTTTCACTTGATAATCAAGTGAGTGGGGAGTGTCAGTAGTGCTTGAAGGGATGTGCAGCTCCTGAGTGCTTTCTTCCCTCTCTGATTCAATTCACTTGGGCTCCTGGTTGGGATTTTCTGCACTGCACAGGTTTATCTGTACTGCCCCCAAGAATAAAGATCTGGGGGGTTTTTTATGTTTAAATTCACTTGGCCAGAATGTATTGAAAAGGTAATGTTTTGGGGGTATTTTGGGCGTTTATGGGAGGGAGCTGCAAGCTCAAGTATTTGTTCTGCAAAACAAATACTTTGTTCATGCTTAGCTGCAAGATCTGATTTCAAATAACTGGGAGCTTCTGTTAACTCAGTTGAGGGGTTACACCTTGTAAATAAGGATTAAAGGACAAAGTAATCAGCCTTCAGTTCTCATCTGAGATTATTGTTTTGCCTGCAGAATAGCAGAGAGGGGACTGTCCTTGGGAGGATCTGATGGAGGGGTGAGCAGTGTCCTGTTACTTTCTACATTCTTTTACTGCCAAGGCAAGATTATAAATGCATTTTTTGGGGGTCGAGGAGATGGAGAATTCTTTCCTTCTGTTCAAACTTGGGAAAAAAAAAATTGTTTGGAAAGTTATCTCCCGTTAATACCTCTGTTAGCAGTTGCCCTTTCCTTGAATTCAGGTTAGTTATTTCCAGCACCTCCCTTGAACTGATTTTCTCTTCATCTGCAAACAGTTCCTGTAGCAGAAGTGCAGTGGTTTGACTTCTGACACTGAATTACAGTGGTTCACAGCATCAGGTAAAGATTGGGTTTGTGTGGTGACAAAAAAGCCATGTAATGTCTTAAGTAGACCTTAGAATAATATTCTTTAAAATGAAACCAATCCCACTTATCTTTAACGAGCACATTTATTTTAATTTCTTTACCCTGCCTTTGTTCTCAGACTGTTTTTGTGTACAAACAGGAACTGGTTTTTGAGTATTTGCAAACACAGGCACTTCTTTGGGCCCCTGCTGAGTTGGGGCATGTGTTAGCAGAAAAGGAGAGGGGTGTCAGTGGAGAAAAATAAGACTTTACTGTCCTTGTGATTGCTGAGAAAGACCTGAAAAAAACATAAACTAAGAAACTGAAGCAGTGCTGCCCATCTCAAACAACATGTTTAAAAGATTTAACCATCTGTGGTCAGCTGTGTTGGGATCCCTTGGATTTTTTTCCAGTTCTGTGGTTGCACAATTTGCCACTTTGCCTGTTGGGACCCCCAGCTTGGCTCCTGCCATCAGTGGGTTTCTTCTCATGTGTTTTTGGGGCCCTACATGTGATTTTTCATTGCACTTCCACAAAGAGTGTATAGCTATAACCCAGACAACCTCATGGATTTGGACCACAGAAAATATTGTCCAGCTGGGGGTCAGGGAACTGGGAAAACTGAGGCAGGGAAAGGTTGGAAAATACGTGAGGGGGAGTTAAATTTATTGCCCCAAAGCACAGAGCTGGGCAGGGGTGCTGAGCTGGCTTTGCTGGACAGCAAGCCAGAGCATCAGACAGATACAAATCCATCATCAGTGTTATTTTGGAAGCGTCACTGAGAGGTTTTTAAGAGAGGAGGGAAGTGAGGGAGAGGGGGAGAGGATGCTATCGCTGCAATAACATAAATCTGCTGAGAATCTGATGTGCATGGAGAGGTCTGGGCTCTGAGCCAACCCTTCTGACAGGGCTCATCCCCTGTAAATGGGAGGAAGTTGTTGTGTGCTGTTGATCCTTAGGGGAAGGGGCAGGAACAGGAGCTTACCCAAAATAGTGGCTAAACACTGGAAGATGTTAAACACAAGAGCTGACCAGTGTTTCTGGGAGATCATGGAATCACAGGATGGTTTGGGTTGGAAAGGGCCTTAAAGCCCACCCAGTCCCACCCCCTGCCACGGGCAGGGACACCTTCCACCAGCCCAGGTTGTTCCAAGCCCTGTCCAACCTGGCCTTGGACACTTCCAGGGATGGGGCAGCCACAGCTTCCCTGGGCAACCTGTGCCAGGGCCTGCCCACCCTCCCAGGGAAGAATCATCTTCAGGAGAAGCCTTTAAACACAGTCTCTTCACCTGGTTTCTGTTACACCTCTTTCTCCTGCTCTGCCATTTCCCTCTCTCTTTTCCCACGTGCCAGTTTGTATTCCCCAGCTCATGGGGTGAATCTTTTCCCCCCAGTGCTGTCTCGGCTCTCAGGCATCATTAGATCCTGCTGGGTGTGTGCTGAGGGGGTTTAGATGAAACTGCCTTTCTTCATTTGAGCCTTTCATCTTTTCCAATCTCTGACCTGCATAGCATACAAAATGTTTCCAGTCTTATTTCATCCAGCAGCTGGGCCTGTCTGCTCTCAAGCTTCAAGCCACTTGGATTAGGTCTGGCTTGTTGCTTTAATTTAGAGTGCCTGGATAATTCTGTCCAATTATGCCTGTTGTTCTAAGACTATATTTTTTTCTTTTAAAATACATTAAATAACTCCTTGTTGCTGTTTAATTATTTGTTTATTCTTTCTTTAGCCACTTGGATCTGTCCACTATTCCAAATAAAATGTCTACAGATTTCTGTTGGGGTGCAGACTGCACGTTCATCCTCTTGGATTTCTTCTTAGCCCCTTTTTAAACAACATATCTGGTTGGGGGATTTTTTGTCTGTCACACTTGTTATGTTTTGAATTCCCAGAAGTGTGTTTGTGTCTGTGTGTCTGGATATCATTTATTAATTTAAAGACCTAAACTTGCAGTTTGTGGCTGTCAGTTCTCTCCTCCCTTTGTTGGCTGCCCTTCCAGCACAGCACAAAAACTTGTTTCCCGTTCCATCTTTTGGTGTTGACAAACACCTGAATTATTGAGGCCTCCCAGGAGTCACATCCTACTTGTCATGCTGAGCTCTCTGATCTTCCTTTCCTAATTTTTCCTGGATTTATTTTTATTTACACATACACAGCAAGGCTGGAGGAGACCACAGTAATCTTCTGGTCTGACTTGCAACAGAACCCAAACAGGAGTATCTTCTCCACCACTTACCTGCTTTCCCTTGTGCATCTGTCTCCTGCAGTTGTTTTATGCTCTGTTCCTTACTCACAGGATGTGAATTCCATTGTTCTCTTGATCTTTGCCTCAGCTTAGTTGTTTAATTCTTCATATCAATGAAGGCATTTCCCTTTTCAGCCTCCTGTGATTTTCTAACTCTTCCCTGCCTGCTCTTTCCCTGTACACCCCCTGCCTGTGTTACCCCTCCAGTCCTGACTCGTTCCTTCAAGTCCTTGGAGGTCCCTGGTGCAAATAGAACGACTCATTTACCATCAGACCTACTGGCATTTATTGAGAAGCCCCAGGGAAGAAATGCCTTGGTGAGCCACTCAGCTGCAGTGCAGGAGGGCTGGCAGGAGTGGTCATGCAGCCCTCCCTCTGCAGGGAGAGTTAATTAATTAATGTCTGGGGGAAGCAAACAGCCTATGTGGCTGTGATGCCCAACAGGGGGTTCTGGTGTGATTCAGAACCCACGTGAGCAGTGGTTCTGCACACTGTACCCCTTCTTACTCTGCTTCCAGCCCTCCCAGCCCAGCTCTGGGGTGCTCAGAATGCTGCCAGGAGCACCCAAAGCCTCTCAGGTCCTGGCTGGTACCTCCACAGGCTGAGGAGTTTTCTGCCTTCCCAATTAACCTCCCGATAGCCCTCAGGAAACCCCTACTTGGGAGGAGTGAAAGACCTACTTGGCAGCCTCTTTGCCTCCCTCCCAGCTGTGTGCTGGTGGGATTGTCTGGGCTGAGCTCCAGGAGGCTGGGGAGGAACTGCTTGTGTCCACTCTGTATCTGCTGTAAATTTGTCCTGGGCTCTGTAGCCAAATATTGCATTTACCTTCCACAATAAGCTGTCCCTCCAGCAGTCTGACTGATGTGTAAGTCACACTGGTTACACTTGTGCTTCCTAATTAAACCTAATTAATCTAAGAGGCATGCCCTGAGACCACACCCCTTGTCTGTGTGCTCCTGACTCAGGGGTACGTGCAGGTGGGATTGTTTTGGGAGTCTGTGCAGGGTTCCCTGCAGTGACACCGATTTTGGTGCTGCCCAGGAGTTCAGGTAGAACCTCCACTGCTCTTCCCTCTCACCTAGAGTGTGTGAGCACTCCCACAGCAGCAGTGGGGAAGGGTTTGAGTGCTGCCAGCTCCTCTGTGGATAGTTAGAAGTAAGTTTTTTGCATTCTTGTCATTTAGGTGGTGTGTCTGCTGTTTTTTTTACAAGTATCACTGAAAACCTCTCATGAGCTGGAGGAATTGGTGTAGATGTGAATAGATATTTAATGCTTGGCAATCCCTTTTAGGGAGGAACAAAGGCAGGGCCTGTCATGCTTCCCAAGATGGGAAAATTGCTCCTTTTTGCCATATGCTGAGAAATGCTGGGTACTTACACGTTCTTTTTGAATCCTTTTAGCAGTGAGAGGGTGGAGAGTATGGGACTAACAACACTGAACACCTATTTGTGCTTTTTATTTTTTAGAGGAAGGTTTTATTTCCCTTCTATACAAAGTTCTGAAAACCAGGATAGGGGGGTAATTCTGTCCAAAACAGCCTCTCAAAATAGGGTTGTGGGTGTGTGTTTGCCATCTCTGTAGAGCTTTCAACCTGGGAACACTGCCCTGAACTGCAGGCTGACCCTGGCTCAGATACCTGGGCTTGAAGTAACCAAGATTTTCTTCTCAGTGTCAGAAATTATGCTGAAAATGTTTAATTTTCTGAAATGGCAGAGGCCAAAATGAATGTGTTTTGGTTTCTTTCCCAGGTAGCTGTTAAACAAATAGTTCTGTGTTCACCTGTAAACAAGTCCCTGTCTGGCATTAAGTTGTTTCCCTCCTGTCTGAAACAACCCCAAAGAATGTTCTTTATTTCTCAGATTCCCTTTTCAGTCTTCATCTGGCTTTTCTAGGCTTTGTATTGTGGTTATTACCTGTTCAGTTCTGAGTACCTGCAGTTCTTGGGGTGTCTTTTATTGCTTCACTTGGTTATTTTGCACCTCCCTATCTGTAATCATCTGAGAAGAAATGTCTGAGTTTGAAAAGGACGTGGAAAGAGTTAGAAAGGCAATTTGGTTTTAAATTAAATTCATCTTTTCAGCCGTGTCTTGCTACTTATAATCTACTTTAGGATGGTCATAAACATATTAATGAAGCTGCACAGGCTGGGGCTCATATTTTTGTCCAGAACTCGGAAGGAATAAATGAAAGTATTTTGCTTGGCTATTACAAGAACTGCTCTTGCAGGAGTGGGACATGACTTGTTTTCCTAACAGCCCTCTGAAGCTTTTGGACAGCTGTGGGAAGGGCAGGGCTGAAAAGCTCATGCTGTGTCCACTTGAATAGCTTGTAACTTGGTGTGTTTTTCAAGGGGTGAATAAGATTATTATAAATAAAACTATCCCTTGTAAAAGGAGGTGTCAGTGGGGTTCCCCGGCTTCAGCTCTGGAGCTCAGAGCAACTGAGGCTGCAGAGATTTTTCTGAGGGACTGTTATGAGTGTTTTCCTCCATCACAAATGTTATGACTGCTGGGATTTTGTTAGAATAATGTAAAGGGTATTTGATGCATCAAAAAAAAGCCAAATTCCAAGATGAGTGCTTTTGCCAGGATATTGTGTATCAAATATGTGTTTACTTTGGTGTCAGGCAGGTTAATTAACTGTTGCAATTTGATTTTTCTAGTAAAAAAAAAAAAAGCTACCATTAAACAGTCATTTTAAAACACTGTTTAACTGATGCAAAGCAAACATGTATTTTGTGGACGGCAAGGGACATACAAAAGTGTACTTTATTCAATGTACAGAAATATTTTAGAGTCCTGAGGGGTGGCTCTCCATCCTGGCAAATCTGAATACTAATTTTTTTAGCTTGTCTGGAGCTCAGCAGAAGAGTTTGGCTTGAACTGGATAAGAAATGGATTGAATTTTCATATGTAAAAACCTTTCACTGTGTGGTTTTCTCTTACAGCAGTTTAGAAATTGAGGAAAGGAGAGTGTGACTCTAGTAAGCCTTAGAATTCTAACTGTTCTTTTAAACAGCCTTTTTAATGTCTACATTAAATATGAGGAGTATACAGGAACTCAGGGTGGAGGTGAAGTTTTAATAACAAATGCTGGGCAAGATAAATATTAGTGCTGCTACTTGAGCACTTCACAAATACTGGAAAATTAGTCATCCTTGTGTGGAAGGGAAATGTCTTCAAGAGGGAATCCTGGAACACAGAATTTTTACCCCCAGCCCATGGCAGTTCCCTGTCAGGTTGGGATCTCAGGAATAGCAGTCCTGTGCTTTTTTCACAGTACCTGAATATTCTGTGCATCCATACAGTGATCTCAGAGAGGTCTGCAGTTTGTAAAGTAAACCTTATATTGGGAACCCAAATGCCAGAAATTAATATTTTCACCTGGGGAGGCTGAGGGAAGTGAGAGCCAACTCGGGCCGGTTATTAAAGGTTACATAGTTAAATAATGATAAAACCTTTTCATGCTCATTTTTCCTCCTGTTTCCTTTGCCAGGCATCAATTTTGGACTTGCACTCCGGAGCTCTTTCCCTGGGGAAGCATTTTGTTAATCTGTACAGGTAAAGTGGGACTGTGTTTCCTGCCTCTTGTCATCCCACACCTTCCGTGCCCACTCCCTGTTCCAATTTCTCACACCCCGTGGGCTGGGATTGGTGATGAGAGACTGTGGAATTTGCTTGGATTCACCACGGTCTCCAGGACTGGTTAAAGAGCTTTTGTGGCATGAAAAGGGATCTTTTGTTGAGCTGTGGGCTCTTTGAAAGCTGCCATTATCTTTATTTTGATGTTCTGGCACCAGGAAGTCAGAGTATTTTTTTCCACAGTTATAATCTAGTTTGTCAGCAGGGGGAGAAATCAAGTAGGCTGAACTCTTAAAAATTCAAATCCATGTGCTTATTTTGTGATTTGGGAGGGAACTTTTTTTTAATGCCTGGGGAATTCCATTACCAGCTGCAGCATTTTGATCCTTTAATCTTTCAACATTTAATCTTTTAGCAATTCTTTTGCACACCACGCTCAAAAGCATCTGTAGGATTTTTTGGGTTGTGTTTTCCCTCTCTGTGAGCAAATCACAGGTGGGGGTGAGGAGGCATCTTGGTGTTAACTCAGGGATTCTGATTCAGCAACTCCCCTTTTAACCTGTTGTTTAACTTTTCAGGTACTTTGGGGACAAAATTCACGACATCTTCACCGAAGAGGATTTTGCCTTGTACCGGTAAAGGTTTCCAGTAACTGCTGAATGAATCACAAACCAGAACTTCATATTTCTGAGGGTTTTGTTTTTTTAGGGTGCAGGTTGGGAGGGGATTGTCCTTTGCATTTATACATCTACTCAAAATAGTAATCTCTGAGCAATAAGATGGCTTGAGGAAGAGAAATAAGAGGACCTTTTAGTGACTGCTTTGATCAACACCATCAGCTGCTCTGAGCAGGGCAGGGCAGTTCTGGTGGTGTCAATGGGATCCCACATTTCCCTTCCTGCCCAGGGGGTTGATGCAGCCCTGGGAGCCAGGGGAGCTGCTTTATCTGAGGTCTGGGGTGATTTGCTGCAACGTTGTAGCTGGGAATGTAAAATCCTCCCTCCTGAACTCCTGTTTGTTGTGTTAGAGGATGGAGACAATTCTGTGCCATTATGACATCAGGAACCTGGTTTTTCGGGGGGTGAAATGTAGCAAAACATTAAAAATGGTAAAGCAGGATTTATTATTATTAAATTACTGATGTTGTGGCTGGAGAAGCAGTGAATAATCCCCCTCCCAAGCAGCTCTGCAATATTTTTTGTGTGTGTGTGTCTTTTTTTACTTGCCTTTGTGAAGGAATCTGACCTCCCTCTAGTGGTGGAAGGAGTTTTAAGTAGTCAAGTAGGTTTATTAGTTTTATTAAAATAGTCATTAATATTATGCTAAAATATTAATCACTTAAAACCTATTTCTATTCAGTAACTGTTTCTAGATACCATTGTCCTTACAGATAAACTTCTTTAAGAAGTGTTTACTTTTGATCCCAAAATGGCAAAAATTACACGGTTCCTTGATTATTATATAAAGAAAATATATAATTTGTATTTCACATGAACAGAAGCATTCCATTTTTCAATAATCTAATGAATTTCTGCTGTGAGAAGAGACAGCTGCTTGGGAATATCAATATTCCACTGGGATTCCATGCCATATAGGGGATGTTTCAGTCTGCTGGATATGAAGCTAATACAAAATCTATTATTAAATGTTTCTGTTCATATCAATGGCAGTGCTTTACCATGGATTGTAGTACTTTATGGCCTTAATGAACGATTTTATGCTGTTCTTGGGAGCATTTATCTTCATTACTTTCCCTTACCTGCCAAGGTCAGTTTAAAAATACACTCTTGAGAGGAATAACTGAATGTAATTTGTGTCTAAGCATTACTGATTGCAACAATAACAGATCTGAGTAGGCATCCTGAGCCAGGGGGATGGTTTCTAAACTGTCTCTGTCAGAATTATGTTGCTTCAGAATCAATTCTGGTTTCTAGGCTGATGCTTTAATCACCATCTGCCGAGCACATGACAGCAGTTCCTCCACAGAAGAGATGCATCTTTATCCAAAAGAGAGACCTTTAAATCAGGATGTTTGGTGGGAGGGTTGACTTTGAGCAGCAAACAGCACTATCCAAGATTTATTCTGAAAACCTCCCAGCTTATTAAGGGAGAGATCCAGAGCAGGGGGAGAGCTGATGGTTTGCTCTCTGTGTGTTGGATTTGTGTCCAGGCTCCCTGGCTGGGAGATCCTGGCCTTGTCTGCTGCAGCTGCCTCTGGGGCTGTTCCCTGGGGAGCAGGGGTGCTGACAAGTGGGATAGCAGGGAAGTTGTGTAGGATTGGAGTGTTCCTGTCACTGTGCTTGGATCACACTCTGCAGTGCCTCCCAGCTGCATTTTGTGCTGGTCTGGGCAGAGCTGTGTCCTACAGAGACTGTTCTGTGGCTCTTTTAGTCCTTTTTGCTGCTGCTGCTGCATTAAACTGGCGATTTTTCAATCTAGTGAACTTCCTTTCTCTGAAGTTTTATGTTCCTTGGACTTCCAGCTACTTCACTGGCTTGTTTGATTTTCTGCCTCATCCCCCTACCTCCAAAATAGATCTCAGGAACTGTTTTTACACAATCTGGTGGTCGTGTGCTCTTCTCATGGAGGTCTCTTCTGCCTCTCCCTCAGTCTGGCCTGTGCATTTTGATATTATCCAGTGTCTCAGTGCCAGTGGACAAGGCCTGCTGCTGACAGCCTTGGGGGGGGTTAATTTGTTGCTGATATTTCAGACTGGGTGCTGTAGTTGTGCATTTATTTGATGACAGGCAGAGAGCTCTGTCAGTGCATCTGCTCAGAGCTGGGTACCCCCTGAGCAGCCTGAATGGGACAAGAATTGCTGTGTTTATGGAAGTAAATGCTTATATTCTCCAGCATAAAGAAGTTTTCTCCTTGCAGCCAGAGCACACCAGAACTCCACCAACAGTTTTTCATCACAGAGGAGAAAGGATAAGGAGTCAGTGGGCCAGGATCAAGACGGAAAGGGAGGCTCCTGCTGCTTCTGGGTCCATGAGGGGATCCAAGGGAGCCAAAGTTCCTGGGCTTATTCACTCCTTCCTTGATAGCACCTTTTAAGCTGAAATTTGGCTTATCTTGTCACTTGATTTACACAGTACACTGAGTTTGTCCTACATAGGCTGTGTCTGGAACAGCAGGGAAGGGAATGGAATGAAAAACTTGCAGTCATGATATTGATAAATGTTGGAATGGCCAGGTCAGTGGAAAATAGGCTGAGCAGAAGAGTTTTCATAGGCTAAGAAGTGACTGTGTTCTCCTTAAGTGATTTTATTCTGCTTTTCAAAATAGTTACATGCTGTATTCTGGGAGAAAATAACACAAAGGTTTTAAGAAACAGGATTAAATCTTGAACCCCAATGTTTTCATTTAATCACTGTGTGTCATTGCATTCTTTGCTGGCTTTTAAATCTCCTCAAAGTTGACGTGCCAGCTGAGTGTGGGATTTGCCAGTGGTACTCCTCATTAAGCACAAATCTCTTCTTTTTAAAGTGCTGGGCACTGAACCAAGAGGGGCAGTTGTAGATGGCCCTGGTCTGCCAGAGGGATGGTGCTGGAGAGGCAGCTCTGGACAGCATCACACATGGGACCATTAGTTTTGTATTTTGATAACCTTAAAAGCCTTGAAATGAAATAAAAGCCCCGTCCTGTTCTTTCTTGCCTCCCAAGAAACACAGGAAAGTAGCCAAGGTAGAAACAGTTTGTCTGATCTTTGAAAATAATTGGGAAAAACATCTTGCATTCATTTTGAAAGGAAATCTGGTAACAATACCAATATACATGTTGATCAAGAACCCTGAATTTCATGGTGCCACCATCAGGGGGTTCAAAATCAGTCTAAAAGCAGTTGAAGGTTCTTCAGAGGCAACCCTTTGTGAAGGCACAACTTTACAGTTACTTGCTTTGGATTAAAAATACCTGTCTGAAAGACTTGAATGTTTTCAGCAGTTGATAAACAGTGAGGGAAAGAGCCTGCCCAGACAGAAACTGTAAAACCTTGACCACAGGAGACAAAGAGGGTTTTTTTACCTTGATGTTCTGGGAATCAAAAGACCCAGAGCAACCAACCCCAACCAACCCAAAATGTTTTTTTTTTGATGTAGTACATCTTCTTTATTTAAGGCAAAATCAGAAGGGATGGTTGTGTGTTCCCCATGATTTATCAGCTGGGGAAGAAGCTCAGCTCCAAAGGAGCACCAGCAGGGAACGAAGGAAAGCTCAGGAGAGCAGGAGAGGCCTCACTGAGCATTGTGTGTGCTCTGTGTGCTCTTTGCAGGGATGTGAGACAGAGAATTCAACAAAGGATCGCTCAGGTGTTTGGGATCAGCTCCTCCTCCCTGTACCTGACCAAGCCAACCTTCTTCTCCAGGATGAACAGCACGGAGGCCAAGACAACCCACGACGAGTACTGGCACCCCCACGTGGACAAGGTGAGGAGCAGGCTGAGGTGGCATTCAAAGGTCTCCTGTTATTATTAGAACATTTTGAAGTCATTTTGGATTAAACAATCAGTCAGACATGTTTGAAAATTGCTGATTGTTAAAAAATCCTTCAGGGGATGAACCTAAGTGGGAGATAAGTGAGTTTTAGAAACGTAGGCCATTACATCCCATGTAATTTTATTTTCTCTAATTTGATTTTGCTAGGATTAATAAATTGCCAGAGTGACTACTCAGCAATCTCTTTTGTCAGAAATATTGATTAAATTGACCTGAATTTCAGGCAGGTCTGGCAGGAGCTGTTTCACAGTGGTCAATTGATCACTGCTGTTGATCTGAGCCTTTGGTAAAGGCTTAGCATTTATATTTCAGTTATGTGTGAATTGAGGCTTTTTTACTGTATGTGTTTCAATGGGGACATGGCACCCCTTTTCAATAATTTAGTGTTGTGTTCTTTTTAGAATGGAAGTATTCTGACTTTATTTTAACTGCTCAGTCTTCTATCTTTAGGTTCAGAGCTTGGTACTTTGCATTTTTAATGGACTTACATGATTTGGTATTGAGTTAATTTCTGAACTGAACTGGATTTTAAGGTTCTGTGCAGTATAGCAGAATACAAATAATGGAAGAACCAAAGGAAAAAAGCCCAAAACATATAAAAACCCATAAGCAAAGAAGATCCACAGCACAATACCCACATTTCATGTCTTCAGGATTTATCAGTGAGTCACTCTGGAGTCATGGATTACCAAACAAACAAAATTTGCCCATCAAAACCCCAGTTATGTTCAGGGCTAGAATCTCTAAGTGGGCAGCGTACTTTGAAGTCTGAGATGTAAAAATCAGAGAAACATTCCTTGCCTGACAATAATTCCTGGAAAAAGCCGCTCTGAGGGAAGTGGAGCGTCTGTTGTTGCTCCCAGCATTAGTGTGAGCTCCTGCCATGTGAGCAGAAGCGGGTCAGATGTAGATGTGCTGATGGGGTGGTTGGTACCTGCCCCAGCTGCGGGCTGGGAGCAGAAAATCCAGCAGGGCAGAATCTGCAGGCACAGACACGGCAAAGACAAGGCCTGGCTTTGGATGCTTCTGCTTTAAAAAGCTGGGATGTGACCAGTGGACAGTGGTGGATGTGGGGCACCAGAGGTGAGAGGGATGGTTTTGAGGGCCACATTCTTTTGCCTGGTGCTGGTGGGAAGTGGCTGCAGGGAGCAGATGGTGCTGGTTCACAGCAATTCCATCACCTCACGCTCGTCCCCAAGAGCCTCAGAACAAACCAGTGATCCTGCTCATGAGAAGTGCGGTAAATTCATCAGCTCCCTGTAGTTTTTCCATAGTTTTAGAGAATCAAATTTGACTGCCACAAGGGAAGAGAAAGCAGTAAATTCCAACAGCTCATGGCTATTTTCTCCACTCTTGTTTCGGCCCCAAAAAGGTGTATTTTAGCATTTCAGACTCTGATTTATTACTGTAATGAGATTTGTGTCTGCCCAAGCATTAGGCTTGCCAATGTGCTCTTTATTCTTTCCTGCATGTGTTTTGCATTGAGAAATGAATAAGGTGGTTGGAGAACCTCACAGTTCAGTGTTTCCACCTAAATATCTCCTATATAACTTAAAAGTTATTTTGTCATTTAGAAGCAAATAGGTTTCCACAAAGAGGATTTTTTTTTTCCCTTGAGTCTTTGTCCTGACATCCTGAGAGTGCCGGAACATGATGGACAGCAGGGGTAGATGTTTTGCTGTTTTTATCCTTCTGTTTTGTCCGTGTTTTGTTTATCTTGCAGGCTGTCTGGTCAGGGAGCAGATACATCAGTTCATTGGCCTTGGCTTTTTCTAACCCACCCTCAGCTTCAGAACACCAAAACAGACACAAAATCTGCTCCCTTAAACTTGGAATGCATAATCTACACCTTAACAGTGTCTATACTGAATAAGGGGGTTGTCTGAGTTATGACAGAGGTTGATCTTGGAGGTCTTTTCCAGCCTAAATAATTCAATGTATGAAGAGATAATTATCCCATTGGGGCAGTTACCAAACACCTTGTTCATGATCAAAAGTAGTTTGAACAGAGACCAAACAGGATGAATCTGTAGCTTCACAAGTTGCCTTGAGTGCAGCAAATTCATCTGGCTTGGATTTTACTTTCTCCAACAAAGTAAGTTTTCATTTACCACTTCCAGGCTGCAGCTGAATGCAAGTTAAAAAAATCCATTGCTATTGATGTGAGGTAGGAAGTGCCTCCCAGTTAAGAGCATTAGTCTTCTTCTGTGGCCTCCAAAGCAACTGTGAATACAAGGAGGTTGAAGAAATGTCAATGAAACTTGACAGTTTGGTGGACGCTTTTGTGTTCTATTGTTATTTATTCTTCTCCCTTGGAACAGAACAAGTCACTTTTTTAAATTACTATGCAGAAATACATAGTGAAGGTTACTCCTAGAAGATAACAGGATTTTTCCCCTTGCCCCTTTCCAAAAGAAAGGTAAAATTAAGCCTTTGAAAAAGGAATCCCATGTGTTTTTTTATTTTAAAGTCTGACACTTATTACAAAGATTTTGGCTTCTTGGAGCACACAAATACCCCTCTTGCCTTTTCCCCTATATTGCAATGATATTTCTAATCTGATTTTTAAAGGTTTTTAACTGCATAATGGAGTAGTACAGATTTACTGTCTCCATCTGAGGCTTTGGTGTTTCTTTTTTTTTCCCTAAAATTTATTTGGTTTGCAGTTACACAGAAATGGAAACCCTGAAATCACCCAGATGACTCATTTAATCTCGTTGAATTTATAAGCATATAAATCAAATAAAGAGAGTGTTGGTTTAAGATGTGGAGTTTCATCTTGGACGGGATTTGTTTGGAACTGAGGCTTTCAAATGTCAAAAACTCTGATTTGTAGTGGAGTTGCTGTTGCACACTCAACACTGGCAGCAGAGCAGTCTTAGAACGTTCTCTGACAGAAGCAGTGTGGGACTCGCAGATCTCTGCAGTGCCCTGCCTGGGCAGGGATCCTGCCATCCTTCACAGAATCAGCAGGCTCTTCCAGAAAGATCCTTTTTGGGCTTGTTTTCCTTGAATTTCTTCTATCAGAGCTATTCCAGGACTTCAGTGCACATTTGCTCGAAATTATTTTGTTGGTTTGTTTTTTTTTTTTAAGCCTAAACTTGGCCATGATCAATTTATAGCTGGTTTTCCCCTCCTCCCACTTCCACCTCCTGCCATCCCCCTGTATTTACAGGCAGGAATCAGATCCCTTTTCAGCCTTTTTTTCTCTAAGCTGCACAAGCCAAACCTCCAAGTCCCCTTTACCTGCAATGTGCTCTCCACATCCCCACCACCCCCTCTGGCTGCTGAGTCTCTTTTCACTCTTATTTTCTTCCCCTGATGTTGTTACACATTTCTAAAACACATCCAGAGATCTTATTTGTGCCTTAAAGCAGCACCATCTTTGAACTTAGAGGAAGTTGATCCTCAGAAACCCAAGGGTGCCACTGCAAAATGTGTCTGGCTAATTCTGGCAGTTGTATTTATGATAATTGCCTTTAAAGAACTACCACATAAACGTCATTAGGAGCATCTGCCATTAAATATTAGCTATGTTTGACTTCTTTTGGGTAAAGAGTGCTCAAAAGAGCACACTTAACTAGATGACACATCAGGCTGAATGGAAATACCTGCATTTTTCTTGTGGAGCTGTTCATAAGGAGCTGGAGAAAATTGATTTGCTGTGCCTGCCTGGCTTATCCCCTGCTTTTAATGACAGCTTTTCTCACATAGTTTGAACTTCTGATTATATTATTGACCTGTCTGGTACTGGAAATCATTACCAGGGTAACAAATATATTGGATATGCATGGGAGGATTTTAACTCAGTATAATTTAGTGCTTCCTTTCCAGAGGGTTGCATTTCTCAGGCCTGGCTGTTCTGAGAGTTAGTCATGAATAAGGGCAGGCACAGAAAAGCCATTTTGCCCTGCACATTTAGTCATCTACCAGCAATTAGCTGTGTTTGGTTGTGCTCAAATGGTTTGCAGGCAGCTCTTTAGAAGTTTAGAATTGGTAAAGCCACCTTGGAGATGGAGTGGATAAGAACAATTTTAATGCCTTGAACTTGCAGGTGTGAGCTCAGTGAACTTCCCTGTGCTCGTGCCTTCAGTGGCTGGAAGACTTCCTGAATAAATTGACTGGAAGTTTTATCAGCAAATCAGTGAAGTGGAAAATGGCTTTGCAGGGCTGATTTGCATGAGAGGGGCTGGTTTGAGGCACTGCAGTACCACTTGCTCATTAATTCCCATTGACTGCCTTGTTTTGCTACCAAGGTTTGGGAAAACATGGGGGGAAGGGGATCACTGTGATATTTCTCTCATTCTTGTGATTCAGGCTGTGTGGTGCAGCTTATCACCAGATTTTGGCTTTTTGCCTTTAAGCCCTTATGGTCAAAAATAATAAAATGAGTAAGAAAGAGAATGTCTTCCTGTTCCATCTGCTGCTCTGTTCTCTGCAGTCACTGCCCTTGCAGGATAGCATTTACAGCTGCTCTGGAGCCAGAAATTTAACTGGCACTAATGAATGTAACTTGAAACACGACTGAAAATATTTAGAAAACTTCTAAGTTTGGAAGTAGCACCTACCTCTGACAGTCACCAGGTCAGTCAAAACACTCTGCAAGTGCTGTGTGTTTACACAGTGCTACTGTGCTGCACATTTCCCTGTCTGACAGTGTGATGCTGAACTCCAGGGTTGGGATTTACTGCTAAGAAATTGGAGAATACAGCCATTGATTTTAAGGATGTTTTTAATTGCTGGTGACGCGTAGATACGAAAAGAAATATTTTCAGAATCAGCTAAACTCAGTGTTAAATATTTAGATAGCTTCACTCTGAGCATTAGTATATAATATTTCTTTTCTCCATCTTCAATGTACATATCAAGTGAAAATAACGCTTTACAAGGAAGGAAAAAATCACTTTGTTAGCCTTAAAAATGGGATGTTTGGTCTGGAGGCTGAGAAGGAGCAGAGACTTAGCAAGTCACGTTTGAAGGTTTTTAAACAAAACCTGGATAGAAAAGAGTAGAAGTTCCTCCAACAAATGTGTGTTTATTTGAAAAGTCTGATTTATTATTACCATGAAGCTCCTGCCTGGTAGCTGGTGAAAAAGTGAAAAGGGAGGTTTCCAGAAATCTCTGAGCATGGTTAGATAATGGGTGGAATTCATTAGTCATTAACCTTTATCTTGAAACAGTGTAAGCTGATTGAGCTCTGCTCTACTTTGGACTCAATGCAGGGGTGCAACTTCTGGCACTGGAGATCAACAGGAGCACTTCTCTAGTTATGGAAACTGTGGTAATAATAGACATAACATGCTAGTCCTGGATGGAGCAGGTGTGTACATGTAATAAAACAGACTAATAAACACAGAGGCTTTGTAGGAAACAATGCTCTCAAAGAGCCCTTTCTTAAACTTATGTGAAAACTGGATAATTAGAAAAACCCATCAGATCTATCTGCTTCATTATTTGTGCTCTGCAGAGGTGAGAGTAAGAATTTGGTCATTTTTGGTCATGTTGTCTTCCCCCCCCAGGTGACTTACGGCTCTTTTGACTACACCTCTCTGCTCTACCTCTCTGACTACAGCCAGGATTTTGGGGGAGGCCGCTTTGTGTTCCTGGATGCAGATTCCAACAAGACGGTGGAGCCCCGAGCAGGTACAGCCTGGCTGTGGCTGCAGGATGAAGGGTTCATTGTGCCATTAATAACTGGGTGGGCTGGCACAGGGGGTGGGACTGTGTGTGCCATCCAGGGCTGACAGCTTGGCAGGGCACTCTGCAGCTGTGGCTGCAGCAAATCCAAAATGAACCATTCATTTTAGACCGGCCTGAAATTCCTCTGCTGTTCAAGGTGGGCTCTGTCCCCTGAGGTGGCTGAGGTGATTGATTACCACAGCTCTGATAACAGGCTGGAACACAGCTGCAAGTCCATCCCTGCTTCCAGGAGATCTGACAGGGATGAGCATTCTGATGGCTGTCAATTATACCTCCATACTTTAAGGCTGGTTTAAGGTTTTTCTAATAAGTGGATCATTTGGAACTGCAGTTACTCCGGGGCAGGATGCCCAGAGAGAGGGAGCTGAGTCTCAGCTCATCTGTCTGGCAGGTTGAGTGCTGAGCTTCCTGCAGTGTTGCCTTTTATAATGCAAGACCAGCCACACTTTTGTAGGGGGAAAAAAAAGCCAAGGGCAGCTTTATATTCCTACTGTGTTCTGTATTTTATTTTCAAGATAGAAAAGATGGAAATTTGCTCATTTAAAGACAGCCTCAGTAATTGTCTGCTGACAGGCATTACCCCAAGACTATTGCTGCCTGCAAATTGGGATGGTGTTTTTTGAATTATGGATCACAGTGAGCCACTCACCTGCAGTAATGCTGGCTTAGATAAACTGAGAGTATCTGCACTCTGGGTTTGGTATCAAGAATGATATGTTTGATTATTTTGACTTTTATGATTGGAAATAAACCCTCAGCTGAAAGTGTCATCTTTTGCAAAATGCTCTGTTTTGAAGGGGAGCACGTGAAACTATTTCATTTCCAGATGCAGTTGTAAGATTAACATGTGTTTACAGGTGTAGAAATCATTGCTGTGGATGTGGGAGGAGAGGTGAAGGAGGAGAGGTGAAGCACAACCTGAAGGCACTTGCACTGACTTTTGCTCTTGCTGACAAAATGTGGCTTGGGAGAGAACGACCCCAGGGTGTTTTCTGTTGCTGGCACAAGTTGATGTATTTTTCATGATCAGAATGTTCCTCTGCAGTGTTTTTTCTTTCTCTCCTTCTGTCTTTTTGGCTTTTGGGTTTGTTTTGGCTTATGCTGCTTTTGATCCTCGGTGCTCTGCTTGTCACTCCAACCCAACTTTTAAATCCACATGTTGATAATTCTCCTTTAGGAGATCCAGGCTTTTTTAGAGATGACTGTCATCATCACTGGGTCAGTTTTAGTGCTTGACTAAGCTAATTTACCTTCTCTGTATTGCTAAGTCCTAAAACCTGGCACTTCTTGTTGTCTCAAACTTAGGCTGCATTTTGGGAGGCTGATGCTGAGTGCCCAAATGGGCAGGTTTCTTTTTCTGTGAGCAGTAATTTGTCCAAGTGTCAGGCTCGACAGCAGGGGACAGAAAAGTCACTGTTAGTGATGCAGCAGAGCAGAAAAGCAGTAATTGGAAATACAGGAAAAAGCAATTAAAAATAAAACACTGTGGGATGGCCTGTGTTTGAAAGTGCTGCCTGGGCAAGTCCCACTGCTGCTCCAGATGCATTTGCAGCACTGTAATGGTAAAGGATCAGTGTTAGCCAGGCAGGGGGGGACAGGGAGGACTGTTCTGTTAGGAGTGGAACCTAAATTAAAATGCTCATCCCTTCTCTCAGTGCATTCTCTAAGAGCTCTGTACGTCTCAACTCTCACATATTTCACTGAAAGACTCTGATCTGTAGGATGGTCTTTAACATCCCCTGGTTCTGTTATTAACAAACACCTCTAGCTTTAAGAAGGAATTATAATTTATTAACCTCGAGGCTTTTGAGCTGATTTTCTTTTCAGCAGACGTGAACAAGCCAGCACCACGATGCCAGTTGAAATGTGTAACCTTTGGCTAATTCATAACCAATTTTGGCATGAAGGAACACATCTTTCTTGTGCCCTGATGGCCTGCAGAAGTATTTTATGTGTCTTTTGACTTCAGTCAGGACCTCTGTCTGCTGCAAGAAACTCACTGTGCCACGAGCAAGAGAATTCTTAGTGCCAAGGGAAATACTCCTTTGAAAAGAAAACATTTTTTTGGTGCAGAGAAACAGATCTAAAGGGGTATCTGTTTCTTTTAAATATCTATGGAAATTCTGTTTGCCAAAAATTATCATAACTGGTATTTCTTTCCACCCTTTGCACCAGGGTTGGTTTGTTCAGCCTTTTGAAATGAGGTCCTTCAGAATGAAACCTTTCAGCATGCTTTTTGCTGGGCTGAGACATGTTTTAGTAATCTCCAGTAGATACAGGAGGATTGAGAAGAAATGGCAAGACATTGAGTCATCCCTTTTTCAGCCATAAAGTTGCTATACTTTCTGCTGCTGCTGCTAAACCTGTCAGTGTAAACCATATTTAAAATTTCGTAATTTCCCAAAGTCTTGTGTGAATTTGGGGACTGACAAGATCAGGACACAGACTTCACTTTATCATACAGTGTAGATGAAACTCTGCTGTTGGGGTGAAATCTCAGTACTGGTTCTGTGTCCATTATTTGCAGGTAAATTTGGTTTCAAGGTCAGTTTTGCTGCAATTATTTTCAACTTACAAGGGAATTTGTTCCTCATACAAGTTGTTTACTACACAGGGGTAGAAGGAAAGGTCACAGTCACTTCTTCTGTGTGTTTGGGGAAGAAAATAATCTGTGGTGCCAAATGAATTCTGTGCTTTGGAGAGTGAAACGTGGCTCTCCCTTGAATATCAAACTTAGCATATTCTCACAGCTGTCAGGAGTGTGTTTTTGGAAGTGTAAAATATTTGAGTTGAAGGTATGAGGTATTTGGGAACTTGTGAAGGTGGATTATTCCTGGTTTAGGATGGAAAGCAGTGTGTGTTCAAATGCACTCGAGGCTTTCCCACAGTGCAGGAATGGGCTGTGGGGTCTGGGGGTGCATTCACTGAGGTTAAGTGCAGCTTTACTGCAGTGCTCAGATACTGCAGGACTCTCAGATCCTGGAATCCTGAGAATAATAAGTGCAGTATTCCAGATGAAGGGGTGGGAATCTGTCACATCTTTATCTTTAAAAACCCAGGTTCAGGGAACTCCGTACTAAAGGCTGAGGAAATGCAGCACAGTGATATGAAAAGTCACATTTCCAGGTCCAGGACTCTCAGAGCAGCGTTAACAGAAGGTGTGAAAAACGTGTTTAAAGCATGTATTTAGTAATTGATCTGGTATCATGGAACAGTGGATATTTTGCTCCCTCACTGAGATTTTCTGATCTTTCTCTATTTTCAAGCCACATCATCCAGGTTCAGTCTGGATCATGATGATCTCCTGCCATTCCCAGCTGTAGTTTTGCTCCAATCAGTAAAAACTGGAGCACAGTTTGAAGTTAAAGCAGTATCAGCTGAAAGATGAGAATGATTTTTAAGTTCTCCAGAAGGAGCTGCCAGTCCTGGTGAGGAGGGAATGCAGCTGGCATCAGCAGCTCAGTAATAACCAGCCGTGCAAAGTCCATGATTTACAATACTCATCACAAACTGCACCAGGGGCTGGGAGGTGATTGCAAAGAGAAGTGGTAGAAAAAGGAGGGAGGACCTGTTAAAATTGGGGGAAAAAAATACAGAGAAAAAAAGCTCCTCATTTCTCTGTAGGACTCTGAAGACTTTCTTTTGCTTTCCGTTTTGGTACCTGTGGAAGGATAAATGTCTGCCAGGCTCTGGTTTTGTATTCCAGCAGTGCTTGATGACAGGTTAATTATGGCATTAAATGAAATGCTATTTTAATTAGGCCCATAAAGCAATAGATACCTGGGAGTGCAGGTCAGACCTGCACTTAACATGGTGTTTTTATTAATGACTTCAGATAAATACACTGTCCTGTTGAGGCAGCTGGTACTGAGGGGAGCTGTGCTCAGTGTATACATCACTGGCTGGGCCACTGAAAGGAGGTGAAACAAAACAAAATCCCAAATAACTGCAGGTCCTGCTGTGTTTCACTGCATGGTTCAGTAAGGATCGTTCATTGCTTGGTTCCTGAGGTTTGTGAGTGTGAATGTCACGTGCCATAGATGCAATCATGAAGCCTTTTTGTTTAAAAGCCATTTTTTGAATAAGTGGGCAGCAGAGGTTACCCTTGTGCTCCAGTGATTTACTAAATGTAAGGGGGAATTCCTGCTCTAGCAGAAGTCCAGACCCCACAATTTGTGTGTCCCCATGATTTGACCACAGCTCTACTGCCCATGCCACGTTTGGGAAGGTCAGGAAAAGGAAAACAGATGATCTGGAGGTTATTTAATGTGATTGCAAGACTTTGTTTTGAGTGAGAACTTTCTTTAGGGGCCCAGTTCAGAACTTGTGCAGCTGCTCTGACACTGGAGCAGAGCAGACCTGGCAGCCTGGCTGGCTGAGCTTGAGCACTGAGGGCAGAAGTGGAAGGCAGAGCAGGGTGATGTCCCTGCCCTTCTCTTGGCTGCAGGGAGAAGAAATGGAGCCCAGAGGTCTCACATCTGCATAACTGCTCTCTCCATATCAGTTTTCACTCCTAAGTACTCCCCTGGGTTGTCACACCCTCAGACAGAGAGGAAGATGTTGGGATTTTGAGCAGCCAACTGTGCTGATAGTGAGAGGAGCAGGCAGGGAATCTGTTGAAGTCTAAAAATGTTCATGTACTTTTAGTAGGAAATAAACTTATTAATTTTCTTTAAAAACAGTAATTTGGAAGTTTTCATGCCAGGTCTTTTTAAATTTAAAATAAAAGCAAGTACTTTTTCGATAGTACTGATAATAGTTTTACAAATTACAAGGTGGGAGACTTCACTATGTGAATCACTGATTTTATTTACAACAGCAAGTAATTTCAGGACAAATTTGTGACTAGGTTTTGATGGCCACTGCAGGTAGTTTTGGGGTTTTTTTAAGGCCATTGGCTTCTTTCTGCTTCTGTGCTTGACACAGAAGTAGCAAAATTGTTCAGAGAAGCTTGTGCCCTCTCTTCTGGGGGGCTCTCTTCACCCCATATCAGGGCAGTCACAGACACTGTCATTCCATGTTCCCTTTGTGGGGTTTGCTGAAAGGACTTGCTTAAAGTTCTCCCCATTCAACATTTATTTATAAGTAACTGAGTAAGTCTATCTGTTAAATAAGTTTTATTTGGTGTGATGGCAGAGACTGTTATCATCAGATTATCTGCCTGATGATCTGATGGGTTTCCTTGGACACTTGATAGGAGAATGAATTAGTGATTATCCTTCCCAGATGACAGGGATGAGAACACAGTTGTGTTTGTGCAGTTTCCCTGGCGGTGCTTCTGTCCTGGTGTCATTCAGCAGATGAGATGCAGTTTCTCCTCCTTTCCCAAGTAACATTTAGAGCTGATAAATGTTAAACAGACAGTGGAAGCTGTCAGTGCACGAGATGGAAGATGCTGAATAGATCTGGGGTGCCAAACAAACGGTTCCTGCTTCCCTTTCACCAGACAGATGAGCTGCTTCGTTTCCTTCTGAGCAGCAGAACCAGCTGCCATGGACAGTGGGGGGAGGAGAGACCCTTTCCATCCCCCCAGCTCTGCTCTGCATCCCTTCCCTGGCTCTGGCACCAGGCAGGGCTGGCCCCTCTGCCCTTCCCTGGTGTCCAGCAGGCCAGGGAGGAGAGCAGGGGGACAGTTGTCATTCCCTTACTTGGTCGAGACCATCTGACACAACATTTGCAGTTTCTCCTGGATGTTCTCAGGACCCAAGGAGTTGACAAGGAAATCTGGCAGTGAATTAAACTAGAAGGGCAGAAGGATGCTGCCAAAAAAGCAGAAGGGGGAATACCACATGAAGGATGGGAGCATGAAGAGGATTGGGATCCAGTGGCAAAACAGGCTGCAAATGCGAGTGATTACCAAAGTTGATGTTCCTGTGAGGGGCCTGTTCACCTGTAATCAGAATAACTGAGGAGGGAAAGGACCTCTGGAAATCATCTGCTCCATGCCCCCCACTCAAAAATCTGGCACAGGAGACACAGGGGTAACAAAAGATTTGAGCCTGAGACATCCCTGGGAAGGGGGTGGATGCTGCACTCGTGTGTCTGACCTGGCCCTGAGCAACCTGAGACAGATAATCTGGAAACTGGCCCTGATCTGACAAAGGGAATTGGACCAGGCAACCTCCCAAGGTCTCTTCCAGCCTGAGTGGTGCAATGAATGTTTAGTATTGGAGGCATAAGAATCTTGCAGCATTTTTTCTCATGAGCACTGTGGAGTGTTAATATTTGAATGGTTCTCAAAGCCCTTTCTTTATATTCCCTACATCTTGTTATAACTTAACCTGGTGTGCCTGAGCAATTTTCCTTCAGAATAAGAACAGCAGAAGGAATATTTTTATCATACTTGTAAAAGAGAACGTGTGTTAACTGCCAAGTGTTGTACTGGTGCTTACTAATTAATTTCCACAGAAACCTTGTTAGAATAGGTCAGTACAACTTTTCATTTTAGAGACAAGGAAACAAATGGCAGAGTAAATGGATTCCTTGAGGTCACAGTTAACACATCAGGGGTGTGGATGTCACTGAGAATGGTTTCCTTTGTACTTCCCTCCAGTCTGTGCTGCCTCTCAGGACAGGTTGAGTAGCAAACTGAAGGCAGCTTCTTTATGGAAGTACAACAGAATGTTAGAATTCGAGACAGACAAAAATCTGAGAGCAAATCCTGTGGGGATAGTGACTTTTTACTGTGACATTGCTGAGTGCATCATTTTTTCCCACCTGTCTGCTGTTCCTTGTGGTGCTGATGTTTTCTCAGTACATCTGAAAAGAATTCGTTGCTAAGAGGCAATTATGAATTAAACCTGGGAAGGCAAAAGCTCATATTTAATACATATATTCCTCTAGTGGGTTTGTTTGAGTAATTAAATGGGACAAAATTGCTGCACAGTGAAATGTCTGTTGCTTTTGCTGCTTGTTAAATATTATTCCTGAAAATAACAGTGTTGCTTCATCTAAATTGGAATCACATAAAATTGTGGAATTTGTGACTGGCACTTTCATGTTTTCATAAATACTGATTCCTGTGGATCAGTGCAGAAATGGATTCTCAGAAAGTCAGGGGAATGAGTGGTGACCTCTGATACAATGAAGGTCTTGCTGCCTGTAAGAGTTCCCAGTCCTTGGTGACTGTCCCAGGGTGGCACATTCCGATGAGTTTTCCGTGACAGCAGTTCTTTCATCCCAAATACAATTTATCCTTTGCTTACTCTTAAATATTTTCAAACTTGTGTGGATGCCTGAGGGCCACAGAAAGGAGGGACTGGGAAGCAGCTCCACCTGGAGATGGAGCTCTGGACTAATCCCAGTCCAGAAGCAGAGCCTGGGAGGGGGAACAGCTGCACCACCACAACACCTTCTGCAGTCTGCAAGGAACAGCAGCTCCTCAGCTAAACCTTGGCCAAACTCCATCCTGAACTTTCTAGCACTTAATGCTGGAAAGTGTAGAAAACATGGACAGGAAAACAAGCTGAAGGTTCTGGTGTCAAATGGAGATCAAAGGCAAGGATTGATTACTTCTGTTCCTGTGAGCAAGTGCAGGCAAGGTGGTCCCTGAGAGGCTCCTGCAGCTCCTGAGGTTACCACAGATCTTTCCAATTCTTTTGGTTTTTTGCTCTTTTAGTCAGAAAGTTGAAAACAAGTGCATTTGTAGGGGAGGAACTTCTTCCAGGCCATTGCTGCACCCTTCCATGGGATCTAGGCTGGAGCACAGCTCACTCCCTTCCTACTAATGGCACACCTTTATTTTATCTCATGTCTTTTTCCAGGGAGTCTTTGGATAAGGATACTGTCAGATATCCCTGGAAGATTTGGTTGGATGGGATGGGAATTAACATTCTCTACCCTCATTTTGAACATTTACACTATTAAAAATAAGTGTAGATGGAGAGAGTGTGCTTTTGCTTCAAAAACCATGCAAAGAAATTAAGGTTAAAAGAAATTCTTCCCAAGTGAGGACAAATCATCTTTGAAAATTGACTGCAACCTTGTTCAGTGACCCAGAAATCCCAGCTGATGGAGAAGGGACCAGATACACAAGGAGCTGTAAGATACCATATATATGAAGATATATTTATTAAAGAAAGGACTTAAAAGACATTCTGTGCAGCCAACAAATCCAGTTTAACTGGCTGAAACAATACACTGAACCTTGTCTCACTCTGAATCACCACTACTTCTAGAAAGAGATCAAACAAAACAGCTTGAAAAGTCAGTTTAAGGCAAAGCTTTGAGTGAGTAGCTGAGGGACCAATAACACTTTAATGATGTTGAAATAAGGTTTAAAAGTGAAAAAAAACCCATGACACAGGGACTTTGTGTGAAACCCTTGAGGGCTGCACTCATTGCAACACTTAAAGGGTAGGAGCATGTTGCCTTCATTCAGCCTTTCATCCAGACAAGCAGGACAGCGAGGTGGGAATGAGCTGTGCATGTGAATGACTCTGCTCTTTCTGTATGTAAAGCTTTACCCATTATTGATGTGCAGCCACAGGAACAGAAGAGTATGATGTGACTTGTGCTTGGCAGCTGGGAAAGGCTCTGAAGTGCATGAGGGTTAGGTGTGAGCTGGAACCGAGTGGTAAAGGGACTCCAGCAGACTGAACTCAGAGATTGGGGGGTAAGCTGAGCTCCAGAAAGCCAGTCTGGCTCTGCCCCAATCTCCCACATGTGCTGCTTAGGAGTGTGCAGAGGAACTTCTGCATCTTTTGGATCACTCTAAAGAGAAAACCAGCTACATGCCCATTTCTGCAGTGGAGATGGGCTGAGGGTTGGATGGGTAAGTTTATCTTGCTGTGCAGACTCTAAGTAGGCATTTAAGTGTTTCATTTTGCCTGATGGCATCCCAGGCACACTTAGATTGTCAACAGGAGTTCCCTTTGATAACCCTTGAAACAAACTTTAATTTGAACAGTGGGAAGAAAAGCCTGAGTGGGGAGAACACAAGCTCTGGGGGTAAAGCAGCTGTGCAGGTGAGCATCTCTTGGTTCCTCAGGAGAGCCGGGGCCGTCCTGTGGAGTTGCGTCAGTTCGGAGTCACTCGCTAAACATCAGACTTGTTTGTTCTCAGAAGAGTTTAATGATGGGGAAGTGCAGAGGGGTCCATTCTGCTGTCTCATGCAGTGGGATGCCAAGGCACCACCTCTGCTGTCACATCAAAGTCACTGCATTTCACCTGGATGCCACGGGAGGCAGGCGATGGTCAGGGCTTGGACAGGATGGGGCACAGCGGGAAGCACTTACATTTCTAAAACAATTCCCAAGCCAATGCATTGATGGAGTGGCTCTTTCTAAGGAAAGTGAATTTGTACATGACTGATACATGACTCTGTAACCTGACTGAACAGTGAGTGATCAGAGCAGGCCCAGAAAGCAATAGCAAATGCTTGGTACAATGCTGATAAACTGCCACAGCTGCTCGTAAACCTGCTGAGCATTTTGTCACTGAAGACTTCTTGAAGACTTTAGTACTTCCTCCTTCTTTGGTCTAAAATTAGAGGCCAGACTAGAAGGGGAGCAGGGAGGAAATCGATACACTTTGATGGCAGTCACTAGAGCTGCGCTCTTTTAATTGAGGCAAATAAGAACTGGCTTCAGATGCTTTTGGCTTCCTCCTGCCTTTTATAAACTATGAGATACAGTGGAATTACATCTCCAGCTTCGCAGCACAAGGGATTAAAGTGTGTTTTAAACAGTCCATAAAGCTGTCAGAGTGCAGCATAAGCTCATAACAGTTTGTCTGTGTGATGACCTGCGGGCTCTCAGGTACTGAGACAACAGCAAGGCTGCGTGGAGAGAGCTGAGAGGCAAACTCCACGTCACTGATGAAATCCTTGTCTTTACAGGCCGGGTTTCTTTTTTCACCTCGGGGTCGGAGAACCTGCACCGTGTGGAGAAGGTTCACTGGGGCACTCGCTTTGCCATCACCATCTCCTTCACCTGCAACCCGGAGCACGGCATCGGGGATCCAGTCCTGGGGTAACTCCCCTGGGGGTGGAGCACGAGGTCAAATGGAAGGAGAGAAGCCCTGCAAGAGGAGAGGAAAAAGGGAGAGAACATCTGCTGTAACCTCACATTCAATCAGAACTGCCCGGCTGTATCAGCAGATTGTAATGAACTTTGTTTTCACGTGACCTTTTCCCTCAGGACCAGCTCAGATTTGATGCGTTCTGAAAATGGTTTGTTATGTCCCAGAGGGACAGGCTACGAAGAAGAGTTCTTGAGTGGGCTCTTCACTCTTTTTTTTATTACTATTTTTTTAAAAATTCTTCAGTTTAAAAGATACAAACCCATCTTCTGGGCCATGCCTTGATTTGTCTCCCCGTGCTGCTGTGAACCTGTTTAATTCTTTAACCATTTCAGTTGCTAATGGGATGTAGAGAGTTTGACCTCAGTCAGTTGAGCAAGGTGAGTGTTATTCTGAACACACTTTCTGCTGAGAACAATGGATTCTCGTGACCCATGGGCATGAGTGGGCAACACACCTGGGGCTTGTCTACTGGCACTGACTTCAACCTCTGTTTTAACTGAATTACTGCTGTTTTTTGCTGCAAACAGGGGCTAGTTAATACAAAGTCAGCAATACAATTCTCTGGCCAGAAAGCCTGCTGCTTTTGGATGACAAATGCTTTGTGCAGGGAATGTCACTGCACCAGATGCCTGTGATCCGAATGCAGCATTCCCAGCTCGCCTCATTTCCTTTGGATCTCCGTGGAAATGGTCGGTGTCCCGGTTGGAAGCTCAGTGTTAGGGTTGTTAAGAGCTCTTTATGGAGATGGCTTGACCGTGTAACCCTCTACACTGAGCCAAAACTCAGGAGGAGAGCTGGGCAGAGGTGACCAATCCTCTGGATTCATCCAAGAATTCCTCATGACCCAGTTCCCAGGAAAGGCAGTGGGTTGGGAGGGAAACAGCTGAGAAAAAAGCTAGTTTTGTTGGGGTTTGCCATGTGCCAGTTCTGGCCTGCTTAGACTCAGTCCTGTCAAGCCTGGCTTGTGCTGGGTCACAAAACCCCTCAGCCTGTGGGCTCTGAGGGAACTTGGTGTGCACTTCCAACTGAATTGTGTCCAAAGCAATGTTTTATTTGCTTCAGAAGGTCTCTCAGTAGCTATTTTGGGACTTTTTCAGTTCAGTATGAAGATTTTTTTCTGTTGCCTCAGACCATTGGTGTTCCCTGGATAATAAACTGCAAGGGCTTCAGAGAACAGGAGCTGTGTGAATTGCAGTGCAGATAAAGGAGCAAAAGTGTGATCTTGCCAACTACCCTGGTTTCTTACTGCAGTCAAAGATTTCTGTGGGTCAGGGAATTGATAAATAAACTGTAGGAAAACCTAAATTTTGTTCTCAATCATATTCTGAAGCAAATCTGTTTTATTCCTAGGGTGTATAATTTCTGTGAAACACTGAAAATCTGGGAATGTGCTTTGATGTTTTAATTTTTTAAAAAATTCTATACATAGTTTTGATTCCTTAATCTACCCTTTTAGGGAAATAATAAGTACTGGTGGGGATTACCCTGCAGATTGATGACAGCACACCTGGCCTTGTGAGTGCTCTCACTGGGCACATCAGCAAGATTGTTCTCAAACCTGAAAAAGGTTTCCTTGTCTGTGCTAACGAGGAAGGATTGTTAAAAAGGCTGGATGTAAGGAAATAATAAAGCCAACTGGGCTTTATCTTTGTTCATGAAATCTTTGTCTCAAAGCCTGTTTATTCCAAGGAACTGGAATTTCTTTGGGAAGAAGCACAGTGATTCCACAATAAACGCTGGATGTTTTAGTAACACTGAGCTTCTTCTGTCTGGAGCTTCAATATCTGGACTGCAAAAAGCAATATCTAGATCTTGGAAGAATTTAAATGGCAAATGAGGAAGTAAAATGTAATCTCAAAGTTTCTGAATAGCACCCTCCAGCAGGAAACCAGTAATTGCAGAAAGGCTGATGTTCCTGGGGCAGAGTGGAAGTTGCAGAACTCACTGATCATTAGAGATAAACTTGGCTTCATTTCTTTTAGGCCTCTTAAATACCCTGAATAATGTTTTATGAAGGGTCTCTCTTCCCAGTTCTTGGCAGATAACAGGAACTACTCCAAAACCGATTTTCCATTCACAGGGATATCAGGAACTTTTGAAAAATGTAAAGGTGTGTGATCAGATGATGTTTTTTGTGTAAACCCCCTTTTCAGTCCTGTGGCATTCCAGGAATTTCTTGCCATTTCTCCTGTATCACATTTTCACTGTGTAAGCAGCTGTGGAATGAGGGGTTTTAATTGCCCTGAAGGTTTGGAAAGGCACATTCATGTTGAGAGTTTCCTGAGTATGTATTGTCCCCCTGAAATACCCTGCGCTCCATCTTCATGAATTTCAAGTCCAGAAATGTTTACAAGGGTAATCTATTTACAAAGAGATTTTAATTTGGATTTATAGCAGGAATTTAGCTCCCTGTCTTATTTATTTTTAAGATCAGTGTCTCAGCCAGGTGCTTTCTGAGGCTGTAGCACGTAATGAGGTGCACATTAAAATAAATGTAGCTGAAATGGCATCGATGATGGCTGGGCTGTCATGGAAATCTGGTTTTGTTTCTTCAATTGCAGTTCTCAGTACCCTTGAATTTCTCCTTTATAGCTTTCCTTTCCCCGGTAAATGAAGATGACATTGTTTTTAACATAATAGTTCCTCATGTTCCTTCCACATCCAGATATCCTTGCACAGTGGTTATAGGAGAATTGGTTCTTTCTAACATGCTGATGTGGAGCTTTGTGCAGTATTTTTGTCTAGGAATAAACCCAGGAGATGCTGCTGGAGGTCAGGGCTGTCTGAGTGGGGAGGAATAAACACAACCAACCTCCCTCCTCCAAGGAAAAAAAAAAGAAAAGAAAAAAAAAAAAAAAATATCTCCCAACTCCTGTCTCTCCTTTTTGAGTCTCCTGTGTGGAAATCCAAGCCAACATTCCAAGAGCAGCAGAAGAGTTATTTCCTCTCTGGACCACAGATGGCTCTGGCACAAGGATGGTCTCAGCCTCCTTCAGGAAGGCAGATCAGCAATCCTGGGAAACCCAGCTCAGACTCCACTGCAGTGCTGGGGAATCCTCTGCTGCTCCTTCTGAAACACCAGGAAGGGCTGTAACATCTCTGCCTGTTTTTTGTAAACATCTGAAAGCTAATTTTAGATGGTGTTTGCTGAAACCTGCCAGTCATCTCTCTTTTACTGACTGTTAATTTATCCCCAAGGTATCTGAGTGGGCATTTTTTATCTTCCCATGTGAGTGTTGGTGACTTCAGGCTGGACTGTGCAAAGGAAATAACCATCCTACTTCCAAAGTGCACATCTTTGTGTGCATCATCTCCCTCCAATCCCTCATTTCACATCTCACTTCCCTCCCAGCACAGCTCAGCTTTTACCTGGAGCAAGAACTGCAGGAGGCATAATAGTCCATTATTTATCCATTGACTGTCTGGCCAGGACTGAAGAGGAGCTGGCTTTTTCCTCTGACCCTCTCAGCCCCCATGGGGGCTAAAGAAGAATTCCTAACTCAATTTTTGAGATTTTTCATTCTTCAGCATTCATTTTTTTCCCAGCTACTCTCTTATTTTTCTTCCATTACAGGCATTGTCCATATTGGAACCACCACCCTTTATTTCTGAGATACTTCTTTCCATCCCACCTGTTTTCCTGTAAGGCTGAAATGATGACCAGGGAGGGGCCTGTTGTTGAGCATTCTTGTCTTCCATGGTACCTCATGGACAATGAGGAAGGAATTTTGAACCAGAAGCTCCAGAGAGCAGGGCAGACCTTGGGACCAAAGGAGTGCCTTGCTTGAATAGTCCTTACTGTGGAGTCAATAAAGCAGCTTGGAACTACCATCCCCTTTTTGTTTTTGTAACCTTCAGATGCATCTAAACAAAGGGCAACTATCAGAGCAGCTGGATGTAGGGCTGACTAATCCTGAGGCTGCCCCAGGGGATCTGCACTGGTGGAATCCGTGAATTGCCACGGCAGATTTACTGATCAGAAGGAGCTGCACTGAGACCTTCACCCAAGACTTGGAAGCTCAGTGATGGGAAGCACAGAAGGAGCACGTGCCCCAAACCACAGCACCTCTTTTGGAAAGAAATATTCTGTTTAATATTCTATTTATAGAGGGAAGCTGAGATTTGTGGAGCTCATGTTACTTATTTCTGGGAATTTCTTCTAACAGGCCTCCCGTGTTCAAAAAAAAGCCTCATTTTAGACGTGGATACCCTTCCTATTCTTTTATTAACAACCAAAAAAAAAAAGCACCAGCCAGGTTCCTGGGGCATGATTTTTCTGGACAGACACCTTGAGGATTTGTCTCTTTCCTCAGTTTACACAATTATTTTAAGCTGTTTATGTAGGTGCCTGGACACTTTGCTGCTGACTCCACAGAAAAAAACCCTGCTGTTTTCCTTTGAGAGTGCTTTTCACTGCCAGGGGAAGGGCTCTGGGCGGATTCCTACCTTGGAGGTGACCTCCTCAGCATATTAACTTGCCAGCCAGACCATTAAATCTCGGGGGAATAAACAAAGGCAGGTCCTAATGGAGTCGTTCTGCATGTCTTGGCTCTGGATGGTGGTTTCTTCCATCCCCTCTAGCAGACAAATGTGTTTATTTCTGATTTATATTACTGAGGAGGAGACATCTTCTGGGAGTCCTCCCTGCATAAAAGGGCTTTAATTGTGACTCACTGAATAACCTCATAAAAAGAAGGCCACGTTTTACCAGGTGATTCAGAACTCAAAAGGCTGCTGTGAAATAACAAACCCTGAGCCCCTTTAGTCCTTGCACTTCTCAACACCAAAGCAGAGAGAGAAGGGATCTTGCACTTGGGATTATTTCTACTTCACCAGGGGCCAAAAATGTGTGTTTTCTTATCGGTTTATTTTAAAGGAAAAGAAGAAATTCATTTGGGAGTCATCCCTTTCCACAGGCACAAATAGGATCAAAATAACCTGTGCTTTATTAGCATGAAAACAGAAATACAGCAGAAGTCAGTCAAGCAGAGGGGTAAGTTAAATTTAAGGCTGTGTTAAGCAGGGAGCAGCTGCGGGAGGTTTCTCCCACACTGACACGTCTGTGTCAATTTAAACTGACATTTCCCCCTCCTCCTCCTCCTCACTCCGCTTTATTGGTTCATTAGAAGATCAGACAAAGAGCTGGAAACTGAGAGCTGTCAGGCAGCAAAGCTCTTGCTGATAAAACCTTCCATAAAACTTCCAACAGGACCTCTTCCTCAGTACCATTTACCTCAGCTGTTTATCCTGTCCACTCTGATTGAATTAACAGTGAACGCTGGGTATGCTAAAAGAAGTTGTCATGGTGCATCCACCTGTTTAAGAAATGATGAATTAATCTTTGCTCTGCATGTATCTCTTGTAGGAGAGGGGCATTTCAGGTGATATATGATTAGCATCTATTTTACTTTTTCTGAAACTAGGCAGAATTTAGACCTGTAAGTAAGAGAGCTGAAGACTCACTCGTGTCACATTTATTTATTAGTGCCTTGTGAAGCCTTCCCTCATCTCAGCTGCTGCCTCTGAGCCTTTTCCCCTCAACAAGTGGAACTTGAGACCTCTGGCCTTTGTTTTCTCAGCGCCTTTAGCACCTCCCGATGGCTGCGGGGCAGTGAATTCCAGCACGCTGCAAAAATTATCACTTTCAATACAAGTTAAACACGTTTTGGCTCTGTAGCTACATTTTCACATAGGCTGTGGAGAACTTGTGCTCCTCCTAATCATTCTCCTTAGATTAAATACTTCAGCCATAAGGCATGCCCAGAAGGGCAGCAATCAAAAGCCTTTCCATAGCTGAGTTGTACAGGGAGATAATTCTGAGATGTTCAGGGGTAAATTGATGGTTCTGTCCTCTGGTCAGGCTGTGTGATCTGCGGGACCCGGGCGAGGCAGAAGGGAAGGTGTTTGATGGCCTGGAGTGGGGGTGCAATGGTTCTGTAATTGTGGCTGCACTTCCAAGGCAATCAAGTTACAAACACGGCCAGGTCATTAAGAACAGCAACAGCCTCTTGTTAGACTATTTGATAGAATTGTGAAAAAAACCCAGAAATCTTTGAGCCTTAAAGCCTTGCTTTTAATGAATGAAATGCAATGAATAAGCCAGCAAATCAATTAATTTAAAAACCATTGTTATTGTCTGCCTCTCCCCTGCCCATCAGCTGGACAGGGTTAATGACCCTGGGTTTATTTCCTTCCAGCTTGGATGGATGTGCAGAGAATGGATGTGGAGCTGGAAGAAGAGTCACTCACTGCTTGCTCCAGACACCCCCAGCTCCTTCCTAAGTGCAGATGAGGGCTTGATTGTGCTACAGAGGAGACAAAGGTGGGAATAGGACTAGGATACTTCAAATCTTTTAAATAAATAGCATTTTAGTTTTCTAATACTGATGCCACACTTGCTGAACGCTTTCTGAGTAGTCCAGCTGCACCAGGCTGTGTCACTTAGGAGACAAGGATTTTGCAGTTGTGTTCACGGCCCTGAAAGGGGAGGGCAGCCTGTGCACATCTGAGCCAGCTTTAGTCATGCAGCGTGCCAGGGGTTCAGGTTTGCATCAGCATGACAAGTAAAATCTGTCTCTAAATGAACAGCCTTGAAATTGAAGAATTATGATTTTGTTGGGAGGAGCGCAGGTGTGGAAAGAACGCTTGACTTAATGAGCTTATCTAATCTCAGTCTCCTTCAGAAAGTACTAGCCTGACTGGAAATATTAAGGTTCTTTTTAGAGATAACAGCCAGGAATGCTTCCTAACCACAGGAGGGTTTACCATTCCTAAACAGCTAAAAAGCTGAGACTAATCTGAAATATGAAAACTCCATCAAACTGAGCATTTTGCAACGCTGGTGTATTGGAACTACAGGGATTGCTGCAGGGGCCTCAGGTGCTGATTGCTACTCCTCTGGAACCCTGCAAAATAAGTTTCAGATTATTATTAGTCCCTGAGTGGAGACTTTTTATAATCTTTATCCTTCTTGGGGACATCTGAGAGCAAGGGAAGGTTCCTGCCAGGGTGGTGCCCGGGGGAGCTCCCAGGGTGTGGGCTCAAGGTGGCTCCTCTCTAGAGACAGTTCCTCTAAACACTGCAGATGGTGTTTATCCTGGGGGCCAGGACTCCATCAATTTGTCCAGTTTATGTTGGGAGGAGACAGTAAAACTGATGCTTACAAGAATTCTGTCTGCACCCGCTCCAGCCGAGAAAACCCTCGTGTCCCTCGGACCCTCCCGGGGTGGGCGGTGGGGACCACCCCAGGAGGAGGTTTGGGGTCTGCTGGGGGCTGGAGGGTTTGCTCTGGCTGTCAATATGAAAGGCAGTGACAGCTGGGATGGGGAGGATGCATCTGGAGACTCCAAGAGGTGGTGGCAGCAGAAAAGACTCTGTGGGAGGATTGGGAGATAATATTTGGGGTTTTCCGTAGCACTCGGCAGGACACTGCAGGTGGTGGGAAGGGTGAGACCTCCTGCTGCTGCAGAGGGGCTGAGAAGGAGTAAATGCTAAATGTGGGTCACACTGAGTGCTGAACAAGGTCTGACATCCCAAATGATACTTGACAGGGATTGGTATCACATGGATACACGGGATGGGGAAAGGTAAAACCAACTGCTGGCCCAGGGGCTTGGGCAGAGGGTGAGATCCCTTCACCAGCAGAGACTGGATTAGCTGTGTAGAGACATCTCACGCAGTACTGAGAGCTGAGATCAGGCTGCAGCACTTCTCAGCCATCCTTTGCTGACAGGGCTCTGTAGCTGTTGACTTTTTGTAGCTTCTTGGGTTCCAGTAAGGAAAGGGGCTGATGGGAATTCACGCTGCCCTGGTGTGCCACAGAGAGATGCTCTGACAGGGACACTTAGTGGGGAGAAAAGATCCTGACAGCATTGCTGTCCTCCTCCTCCCAGCACAGCACCCCCAAAATCCAGCAGAGAACTTAGAGGAACAGAGGAGTCTGTGGCTGCCTCAGTGCCCAACATCCACAGAAAGATGGGAGATGCCCAGCAGGAATTCACTTTCCTGGTGCAAAGCAGCTGCTTTATTGATGTACTGTTTAATTGTTTTGCTAAAGCAGCTGTCTCTGCCTTATTAATTTAGAAGAAATGACTGATTGAAGAAGAAAACAGTAATTCTAACGCAGACTTAAAACTTGATTCTTTTTCCCCTGGGGCAGGGAGAGAATATCCCCTAACAGTTCTCTACCTTAAATCCCAGGATCTCTCGAGGATCTGCCTTATGCCTTGTCCTCTTGTTAAAGAAAAAGAGGTTTTTTTACACTCAACCAGATCCCACCAGGAACTTCCTCATCTCCTCAGCATCCCAGACTCAGAATGGAAGAGCTCTCATAATTTAGAGCAGTTTGGCGAAATATTCAATTCAGTGGGGTAGTGGAGGAGTCACCATTCCACATCACTTGTCCTGCCTCTGGGAGAGTTACAACTCCTGACAGGTTTGGATTCCATTTCGTTTCATTCAACAATTTTGTAACCATGGGTAACAGCACAACTGCTGGGGCTCTGAGCTGCTGCACGGAGGCTGTCGAGGTTGTCAGGTTTTAAAATCAACCTGCTTTGATGACTCTTCTCTTCTGCAGCATTGACCTTACCGAGTTTGCTCTGAAAAAAACTGTTTAAAAATTATTTTCCTTTTTTTTTTTTTTTGGCAGCATTTGAACTGAAAGCAAAATAGAAGAAGTTCATGGGTACCTTTGTAAAAGAGTGGTATTTTGCCAGACATGCAAGACCTGACTTGTTCTAATGTCTTCTCCCTAACAGAAAAAAAAGTAAGTTTACTTTGTTTCTGAAGTGAATTGTGAAGGATGAGGTTCAGAACAGACCCTTCCTTTCTTCCTGTGACAGACAGGATCGGAGGGGCCACGACCTCTTGGAGTCTTTAAACCATTTGTCACTTTGGAAGTGCAAAGGGGATAAATCTGCCTGTGATCAGGAAGGGGTTTATGGTTTGCTTTTGTTTTTTTTTTCTTCTTTCTGAACATCTGCCCTTGACTTCTGTGCTGGGAGGAGTTTCCCCTTTTCATGAACACCTGCCAGGTGATGGCCACATCCCGTCTGCAGCAGCACCTACACCCCACTGACTGTGCATGAGGAATCCAGTGTATTAAAATAATCTAAGGAGAAGGACAAAAGCGCTTAAACAACAAGCCCAAAGCAAAAAGAATTCTTTTAAATCCACTAACTCGTTGCTTTAAATGAAGTTGTGCTCATCTTGAGTCAAATGCTGCCTCCCACTGAAGTCCTTCCCTCCGAACTCTCCCCACGAGTCCTCAGTCACAACCCTGCATGAATTTGCATACGGATATTTGACATTCCTGGGACAATAGTAGACATGGCCCTAACCTGGAAACACTTTTTTGGTCTTGAGCACTGTCTTGAAGACTCCCCAGAGCCTCTGGAAATCAGGCCAGGCTCCAGAAAGCACCCCCTGGGTGCTAAACCTGCTCCCTAAGCTTTAAATTATTGAAAACCTCAGACAGAAGAAACACGTGCACAGCACCAGTGTCAGACCAGCAGCAACAGCAAAATGTTGAGGGCTCTGAAGGTTTTCTCCTGCTCACACTTCCTGAGCTCTGTTACATGCTCAGATTTGCTGTTCTGTCTGTAATGTCCCTTTTTTAACTAGGATGAGATTTTGGTCCCAGAAGTCCCTGAGCACTTCCAGGTGAGTTGTTTCTGATTAAACATCCTGCTGGGGACTGATGGCAGCTTCAGAGGCATCTTAATGAACGGGAAGCCAAACGTGGAGGGGCAGAGCTGGCAGGGAACAAAGCCATGACACCACAAGGTGAGGAGCAGAGCGTTCCTGCTCCCCCTGGCAGTGCAGGTAGGCAAAGCTTTCCAGGTCTGGGGAAGGTGAGCACTGTTTTGGAAGGCTAAATTTAGCAGTGGTAAAACGAGCTCTTAATTAACCAAATATCCCTCCTGCTCGCCTTTCCGAATTATTCAATAACTGAGCGATTATAATGAGCTCAGCACGTAATTACCATCAGTCCAGGCACTGCCCTCACCGACTGCAGCCTTCGAACCCACCAGCTGTTAATGTGCCAGGGAGTGAAGTGCATTGAGTGCGAGTCAAATAATTGAAAACTGAGCAGGAAAAAACCCCACAGGTTCCAGGGCAATGTGAGGAAAATTCCCCCATGCTGAGCCTGTAACTGTGCCTTCCCTTCCAGACTGGAGATCCATCAGAAAAATCATCAGCGTGGGGCAGAGCTGCAGGACTACATTTTCATGGGTGCTCTGGCAAGGATGTAAATGTTCCCGATGGTTTTTCTGCCTCACAAAGCTTCACAGAGCCTCCCTGGGGGCTCATGGGCATGTCTAGGTGGGGAAGGCACCGCCTTAACTCACTGAGCAGAAAGAGGAAAGCAGAAGGCAAAGCCCAAACCCTCTGAGAACACAAGATATTTCGAGCTGCAGCGGGGTAGAAGTCGTTTGGATTGTGAAGTCAGCCGTTTATAGGTCTTGGTTTGACTGGTCTGTTAAACAAGAACAAGCTCAGGTGTATTGATTTTTAAAACAGATTTGAAGATGTTTCCCAAACGCTTCACGGCTCATCAGCTGTATCAGTTCAGCTGCCTGGGGGTGGGCAGGGAGCCTGATCAGGACGTGAAATCCATGATGTTTCTGTTCAAGCTCCTTTCAACACAGGCAGGGGATTCCATCCATCTTTAGTGAGCGATGGGAATGCAGGTTGCTCAGGCAGACTCTGGGATAAGGTCTGTAATTGTACCCAGACCTCCACAGATTGAGTCTCAAACACGTGCCTTGGAGCTCTCCTCAGATAAAACATTTATTGGAGAATGTGGCAGGAGACAAAAATGTCTATTTAGATGTTGGGTTTATGCTTCTTTTTTTTTTTTTTTTTTTTTTGAGTTCCAAGCTAATGTGCTTGTGCCAGTGAGCTTTGCTGTTTGATTCTGTGCCCTGACACTGCCAGAGGGGCAGGGACACCCCACTCCTGCTGCCTCTCTAACTCCTCACCCTGCAGGGGAGTTTAGTGCTTGCAGTGGAGTTTGGAGGCTCCTGGGCTGACTGGTTTGGCTTTTGTGAGCCCAGTAAATAGGGCAGGAAGGGAGGAGGACCTTGCAAGGAAGCCGGGTTGGGGCTTGGCTGCATCTGGAACGGGCACGCGGCTGTCACCAAGACTGGTTCAGCACCCAGATCCTGACAGGAGGTGAGATTTTAGAAAACCCCAAATCTCAGGCAGCTAAAAATGCCTGGGCACCTGTTTCCCCCTGGAGCCCCTCAGTGCCCATCTCCTGCCCATCCTATTTCCACACCAGGGGTAGAACCTTAGTACCAGGGTCAGTGTGGAGCTGATGTAGAGAGCTTCCTCAGGCTGCTCTCAGCCTAAAGCCTGTTCTCTGTGCTCTCATTAATGAGTAACCCAGTGTGACACATTAATTATTTCACCATTTTGCAGGTAACTGTTGAATCTTTACTCCCCATGCCCGAGGCCCCTCTTGTCCTGCTCCCACGGACCCCTCTGGGACTGTGAACACAAGAACTAGAACTGGGAGCACACAAACAGTTTCCCCACACCACAGAGTTACAGATTTAAAGTTTTTTTCTTGCCTTTCCTCGGGCTGAACCCAAAACTTCTTACTTTTTTTCCAGAATAACAGACAGAGTGAATATCCAGAGCACACAATGCCTGGGAGAGAAAATCCTCATTTATATGGCTGGAGATAAAAGCCCAAGTGATGCTCCAGCCCTGTCCCCATCCCTTCACTGGGGTTCCCCCACCATTTAAACCAGATTTGCAAGGAGCTTTTCCTCTACCACTGGGCACTGAAGGCTGTGGGGCTTCATTTTCTCATCCAGCCCAAGAGGAGTTGCTGCAAAGATTGAAGTAGAGCTTTGAAGCTGGAGAGGTGTTTGCCATAATAAACTCGCCTTTGTATTAAAACAAACAAACACATGAAAGCAGCCAAGCAAAGTTACCGGGTTGTTATTTCCTCTGCTTCTGTTGTTGGGAATTAATTGTGCTGTGCCTCAGGCAGGCAGAGGTTCCTCGACAGATTGAATCATTCTAAAAGGATGCCAACAACAAAACGACAGGGAAGTTGTGTTGTGTTTAGCAGTTGGTAATGAGTGTTGGGATAATTCTTTCTATTCAGCCTCCTCTGCGTGGATAACCTGCTGTTTGAGCCTGAGGCACAGGCTCTGCCTTTTACCTCCACCGACCCCAGTGCTCCCAGCCTGTACCGCGGGGAAGAAGAGGCTCCCGGGAGGTAAAGAAGAAAGATTTTGCTTCCCTGCTGTATCTCCTGCTATTGTTTCTCACCCGAGGAAGGTTTTAGACAGGGGATTGATGCACTGAAATGATGATGCTTTTACCAGGAGGCTGATTTCAGCTGCCGTGGTGGGGGTGAATGATCATCCTCACTGATCAGCTCCACAAATCAAAACCAATCTGGGACACAAACTTTTCCTCTGTCCAACCATCAACACCTGACCTGAACCCTAAGCTATCCCTGCAAGGAGACATCTTCCCTTCCATCCACAGCATCTCTCATCCAAGGATTTTGAAACCTGTCACTCACATCAGTGACATCCTAAAACACCCCTACTGACAATGGAAATAGTGTCACTGTTTTCCAGGCACTCAGTGAACAGCAGCACAAGGAGAGACTTCCCAGAGGTCATTTTCTAGGAGAATCCAGGACTTCTGAGCTCCCTCCATTTCAGTTAGTCCTCTCATCTCCAGCATCAGCCCCCTGGTAAATCTCTCCTGGATTTTAGTCACTATCTTGCCCTAAGCCTTGCCTGAGTTATCAGCAGGGTTAGTGCTGTCAGGGTGAGTGGCCTCAGAGCCCCCACCAGCAGGTGATGTGAAGGGAGATAAACATGTGCCCTTGAGTGGGCTCAGGTAACCATTGTGACCACGGGGCAGGCAGGGGCTCAATCTGGACACTGCCCAGGGGCAGAAAGCTGCTTTCAAAATGTGCTGGCCTGAGGTAACCAGGGCTCCAGCTGATCCTATAACAATGCCATTCCCGTAAGATATTCCCTTTTACGGTGTTAAATGAAGGGGAAAACCCACAAAATCTGTTACAAAGGAAAAGGAGAAACTCCTTTTAAAGTTTAAAGCTGGGGGTTCCTGGGAATTTGAGGAGTGCAGTGCTGGGAGCCCATGCTCTCCAAAGGGAATGGTGCTGCCTGTTGCTGTGCACAGCTTGTCTGGTGGGACCTGCATCTCTCTGGAGGGTTAGTGTCCTCCCCACGTGTGCCTTCAGCAGTGCTGCTGCCTCTCCTCTTGCAGCGTTTCTGCAGTACAGTTCATTTACCTTCTCCTCTCTTCCAGGTATTTGGGAGACAGGGAAGCAGCCCTTGTGCTGCTCAACTGCCAGGCTGGGGATATTTAAAAACACAACAGGCGTAGAAGGCGCCGTGAATTTACTGGGAATGTGATGGACATCCCTGGTTTGCAGGAGCAGCTGAAGGGGGGACTGTCTCTGCCAGGCTGTGTTTGTGGACACACCACATTTAGCTTCAGGAATCTCCCCTGCTTTGTTTGGATCAAATCATGTTTGGTTCTAGTTAAGAATTCAGGAGCTGAATTCAAGATCCTAACGGGAATGCACAAGGAAAGACTAACAGAGACTGGCCAAAGCAAGCTGGAACAAACTGGGCAGATTTTTACTTCTCCAGCATTAGCCCCATTTTGGTTTTAGAGCTGTTTCCTCTGCCAACCACAGCTGATATCGCTGGTGGTTTGATTTTGCACAAACTTATTTACTCCTTTCCCTCCAGGTATTTGGATGGAGGGGTTTGGGTGGGATCTTCCACAGCCTTCTCTAACAAATTCAACGAATGCTTCTTAACTCTGCGCCTCATTTCCCACTGTAGAACCATTCCTAGTGCTTGCCAAAGGGTTTCATTTAAATTAAAATTTAAATTATAAATGGAGAGAACCAGAAAAGTAGAGCCCAAATGCCAGAAGACTTCTACAGGATTCATTTCTCCTTTCCTCTCTTAATTGTCCCTTTCTTGGGTGGGGAACTAAAGGAAGATGTTACAGTTTTGCTATGTTATATTCCATTGGGAACTTTTTCTTTGGGGACAAGATGGCTCTGGTTGGGGCCACAGATCACAAAACTCAGTTTTAACCATCTGAAACCTTCTAAAATGAAATTAATCCCCCCCCCCAAAGGTGATATATGCCAGCCAGAAACTCGGTGTGGGCAGAAAGCTGCATTGCTCAGCAGAAATATTTATGATTTAAACAAACCCTTTTGAAATATGCCCCGTTTAGGAGTTAAATATACCAATATCTAATAGAACATTAATGTATCAATAACTTCTTTTTCAGTGTTGGGTGTCTGACAGAAGCTCGTTGCTCCCCAGAGGTTTGGCTGAGTGAGTGGCAGCGATTTTCTCCCTCTGCTTTCACGAAGCTCAGCCCGAGCCATCCAACCCCACCCAACACTTTGCCACCAACTGACACATCCTTTCTCTCTGCTGAGCTTTAGACACATTCCCAAACAAGGGCAAAAAAACTCGTATAACGATAATAACAATAACTCTAAAGGGTACTTATACCCTGTGGAGCTGTGGCTACTATTTTGAAGACAAAGCAAGATATTTCTTCTAAGCCACGGCAATTAACTCCGAGTCTCTCTATTCCCCAGAAAACCTTGAAACTAGCAACAAAACCCAATATTATAAGGCAGAAAACCCCCAGCGGAGTTAGTCACCAGCTCCGGGTGTTTCTGTGGGTGCTGGCTGGGAGGATGCTGTGCCAAATGACAGGAATCAAGTTAATTTGGGTCTGGCACAGGAAGAAACGTGGGAGAGGGAAGTTAGCTCTTGGAAGTAGCTTTTCTCTTCACAACGCTCTTTTCCCCTTCAGGTGTTGCAGCAACGTTCTACTTTAAAGCTATTAAATGCTCTTATGTACTCGGGTTGTGTCCCGATTCTGTGCAACTGTTGCGTTTTAAAGCCTAAACTAAAAAGCAAATTGTCTTGCCGACACCTCGGGATGGGAGATCGCTGCTGCTGCCACCAGAGGGACTCCGGAATGCCACGGCAAAGCCGGGAGTCCTCTCGTCAGATAAACTTCCCAACAGAGCTGCCTGAACTTTCCGGGGCTGCCCTGAGGGTTTCTCAGGTTCTGTATTATCTGTTCCCACGGCTTGAGGGCTGGGCTCCGATGGGAGGTTTATGCACTTTCTCCTCTGGTGATTATGAACAGATTATAACACATTATTAACTCGGTCATCCTGCTCGTTCTCCTCGGTTAATGCAACAGGCAATGCAAGTCGTGCATCTCGTAGCTGAAGGGACAAAATGCTCATAAAGTGCCCTTTCTTTCACTGGTTTCCCTGGTATTTAGTCACGCACTCGACACTAAAATTGACTGCTAAAACAGGAGTGAAAACGGTAATCGTTTGCTCACATTCGTGATTGAATTGTATTGTGGGGCTTTGGAGCACTGATTGCCAATTTGGTTTTAAAAAGTGGGGAGAAGGATGATAAGAAAACGTGTGATTAAAGGTAAAGGCTGCAACAATTCCATTCGGTTCAAATGGATTCCCCTGTGTCTGGGGAAAAAACCATTCTCACTTGTCCCACAAAGGACTGGCATTTTGGCTTTTCAAGAGAAAATGGAAAAATTGCCATTGCAGCAGCAGATACCACCTGAGATCAAAGAAGAAGAGAGCACTCAGGATGAAACTGCTTTTCTTTCACAGTCTGGGTGGGTCTCTTTTTTTTGTTATAAATCCCTAAATCCTAAGGGCTGTTGGAGAATATTTTCTAGTGATTAAATTATTTTCTTTCCTGTAAAGCATGTATGGAGTTTTGCAGTGACAGCCTCTGTCCCATCAAGAAATAGGATTTTGCCTGTCCTAAAACTCCCACCTCCCATGTTGCTGAAGAAGCAGCTGTGTCACTGAACCTGCAGCAACATTTCATTTGTAATAAAAACCCCAAAGCATTAAGAACCCCAGGATTACAATGATTTGGGTATGACAAACGATCCCAGGTTACACAGAGCTTGATTTCCTGGAATGTAAAATAGCCAAAGTCAAATTGTTTTTTCAGGGAACTCTCCACGTGTTCCCTTACAGCCCAACTGACCCTGTCTGAGATTTAGATGATTCAGATTTATCTAAAGTAGAAAAATACACAGAATTTGAAAGGCTCATCATCCACACTCTGGTTATGTGTCCATCTCCCATTCCATACACTTCTGTGACCTCTGGGGCTGTGAACCTCTGGTTGTTTCTGATCTCATGATTTGGGGAATCCTGACTCATCCTTTTCAGTGCTGAGGACAGGTAATACCTCTCCCTCATGTGGGAAATTACCTGAGCTGCCTCACAGCAGGTTAGCATGGCCTGCACACAGGGAAACGTGCTTAGGAATGCTGAGATCCCAAACCCTCCCCAAAAATTCTTTGGGTACAGGTAAAATACGGCTGGTAAAGCCACCCCTCCCAGATAACCTAAAGTCAGCAGCAATCCCTTTCCTAAGTGAGCTACCAGATTAATTTGGTTTTGTCCTTGAAGGAAGATACATGAAGAACTGTCTCCTCATTCCCAAAACATAAGCACACCCAGAAGAGCCAAGGATTGCCCAGTTACAGACGAGAGGAACTCAGTTAGAACATCTGCTCTTGCAGGATATTTATGAAGTGGATCAAACCTACTGACTTTTGGCAGTTTCACTGGTCTGATGGGACAATAAGAGGGATGTTGTTTATGTAATTCATCTTTTAAATTGAGCTCTGATCCCCAGGAGTACAAGGGGCTCCTGAGGAGCTGTGTTTGTGAAGGTCTGAGCTGTGTCTGCTCCCTGTGCTGCTGCAGACTCGTCATCCATCACACCCAGCAGCATCTGGGGCTGTTGGTCAGTTCTGTGTGTTAAACAGGCTCCCCTCAGCCCAGTGAGGTGCTGTGTGGGCATCATCCAATGTGCTGGTTCTCTGCATAGAGTAACCTTGGATGGCTTTTGTCAGAGCCTGATGGGAGAGAGGAGCAGAGCTGGGATGAAACACACACTGGCTGAAAAACCCAATGGGAGACAAATATCATGGACTCACAGCCTGGTTTGGGTTGGAAAAGACCTTAAAGCTCATCTTGTTCCACCCCCCGCCATGGGCAGGGGCACCTTCCACGAGCTCAGGTTACTCCAAGCCCGTCCAACCTGGCCTTGGACACTTCCAGGGATCCAGGGGCAGCCACAGCTTCTCTGGGCAACCTGTGCCAGGGCCTGCCCACCCTCACATTATTCTTCCTAATGTGCCATCTAACCCTGCCCTCTGCCAGTGTGAAGCCATTGCCCCTTGTCCTGTCACTGCAGGCCCTTGTCCAAAGTCCCTCTCCAGCTCTCTTGGTGCCCCTTTAGGCACTGGAAGGGGCTCTCAGGTCTCCCTGGAGCCTTTTCCTCTCCAGGCTGAACACCCCCAGCTCTCCTAGCCTGGATCCAGAGATGCTCCAGCCCTTGGAGCATCTCTGTGGCCTCCTCTGGACTTGCTCCAGCAGCTCCACGATGGAGGGGGAAAACCACCTTCCTTGACCTGCTGGGCACACTTTTGTTGAAATATCCAGTGTTTTGCCTCTCATCTGGATACTCCTCCATCAACCCTTTGATGTTTGATGCTCTAACCATGTGGCACAGAAGGCACATCCCTGAAACCCTGTTCACAGCACTGAGCAAAGTACCAGAATCCCTTCTGGGGGCTGATGAGGTGGCTTGGGAAGTGTCCCCCCAAATCAACCCCTTCTGTTTGCTTATGCCCACATGAGGTTACAACTGTGGACCTCATCTGATCTGCATTTTTATCTCTTTTTTGTCTATGCAGAATTCCTTTTCAGCTTCCCCTTGTTATTAATATGTTTTTAGGCTGCATGGCTTTTTAACTTTTTTTTTTTTTTTTTTAAGCAGAAAGCACATTCCCTTAAAACTCCTTTTCATAGGATCCAGCTCTTCCATCATCTCCTTCCCCTGACATCCCTGTTAAGAGAGCTACAACTGTGCCTTGCAACTATTTTGTGCATGGTAATCCCCCATCCTTTATCAGCCTCCTGACACTGTGAGAGGCCTCCCAAGGATCTTCTCCTCGGGCCAAGCAAGAGAAATCAAGAGACATCAGCTCTGTGTCAAGAATCCAGTGGCATGTGCAACACCTGGAAGGGATGCAGCCATGCTTGGCTCTGCCAGGACATGTCCCTGGGAGCAGGACAGCCCAACACACCCCACAGGTGATGCACATACTGCAGCCTTCCCACACCACCTCATCTTTGCTGTTCTTGTATGGGAGTGACCTCCAGCCTGGGAAATGGGAACCGAAGGAAAAGCGACAATGACTTTGGAGTTAGTAATTAAAGAACTAATTATTTTCTGAAAAGTTCTGAAAAACTGCTGAATCCTGCTCTCCCTGCCAATTCCCAGAGTGAGCTGGGCCAGTCCCCCTGTTTCACAAGGAATGGGCACCGTTAGTTCTGTTTAAGCTGCCCAGCTTGGTAGTCAGTGCAATACTGGAACACGACAAAGTGGTCCCCAGTGTTTCAAAGACAGTTCCTGTGGCTAAAAGTAGTATGAGCAGGCGAGTTACTTACTCCCCTGTCCCCAAAAAGCACCCCAACAACTGCATCCCTCAGAAGAATGCCTGATGCCAGGCACAGGAATGTTCTTCCTCGCTCTCCATCCCACATGTGCCCTGCAGGATTCATTTCTCAGCTGGCTGAGGGCACAGAATCCAGCGTGTCCCTGTGCCCTGTCCTCTGCTCCCAGTCCCTGCTGAGGTGTTGGTGCTTTGTGCCTCTGCTTTAGCACAAGCACACCCTCAGGTTTGGTGTGGGACACGAGAGGATCATCCAAGGCCATAGGATTGCAGCAGCGCTGCAGGGCTGGAGTGGGTTCTGCCCAGGCAGATGGGGCTGCAGTATGGGATGAGAAAGTGGAAATGACAGTTCCTTACACTGCTGCTGCTTCCCAAGTCCCCGGGCATCACTAGCTGCTGGCAACAGTTTATGCAACTCATATCATGCTTTACTTATCCCCAGAGTCTGTCCCAGAACGAGCAAGAGGAATATTGAACCAAACTTCATCCCCACAGCTGGGAACAGCAAATACACCCCCCTGAGCTGGGTGAAGAGACCAGGCGAGGGGAAGCCTGATGATGGTCCATTTTCAATCAGCATTTATTTTATAAACTGCCATTTTACAATTGTTTAAATGCTTACAGGCATCTGTGGGGAAGGTTTACTGCGAGATGCCAAGTGGGGAGAAAATGAGCTGAATACATTGAGGCGAAATGCTTTTGATCACATGTCATGAAAAAAATTGTCTCTTTTGTGATGAGTTTCCTGATATAGGATTCAGTCATTTTTATTTTAGCCTTAGGTCTTTGAGTGATAGGATTACAAGACATTTTTTTCTTTCTTTCCAAGGTAAATTTTCAGATTTTTCAAGCCCTGCTGACTTTTAAGAAAAGGAGCGACTTAAACAGAAAAATCAGTGGCAAATTCAAATCACCTTAGGTGGAAACCTTTAAAAATTACAAGGGTTTTTTTAGGTAATCCTGTGGCTTCTGACAGTTTACCTTGTGGTTTTTGAATGCTTGGAGTTGGAAGTGGTGCTACAATGAATTTTAAAATAGAGAGAGACTTTAAGCTTGATGAAACTGTAGTGCACCGTAATGTAACAGGAAATAGGAAAAGGGGCTTAAAGGTCTCTTTTTACACTCCACAAATAGACAGTGGTAAAACACGGGGCAAACCCAAGGCTTGCAGCTAAATTAAAGCAACACTGGGCCAATTTCAGACTTCTGCAGCTCTGACCCAGCCGTAGCCTGAAGACAGCACTGAGAAACCACACAGGAGAAACGGTGTGTGGAGCTGGATCCGGGCAAAATTCAGCAAAGCGTGGAGAGAGTTTGTGTCAGAACTGAACAAAGTATCCACCTCACCTTCTGCACCCCAAAACCCTGCAGGGTTTGTCCCAAACGGCTGCTGGCTCCCAGCAGGACCCCTCCAACAGCCCTGACCCAGATGGGAATTCAGGCTCATCTCACAGTACTTGGGTTCAGGCAACCTCTTGCCCCTCACTAGAGAGAGCGCCAGAAGCGAGTTTTAAGGCCCCCGCAGGGCCGAAGGGTCCCAAAGCCCTACCTTGGCCAGATGCTCTGCTGGTCCCGGTGTGTCCGGAGCGCCTCCTCTTCCTCACTTGTCCTTCAGCGTGGCCATGCCCAGGGCCTCCGAGCTGTAGTCGTACTGGTTGCTGGAGGACATGGAGCGTCCCCAGGAGCACTGCAGGTTGGAGCCCCTCTTGCGGAAGGACGACGTGAACCTGTAGAAGTTGCGGTGCCGGTTGCGCAGGTACTCCCGGTAGTTTTTGGTGAGCAGGGTGTAGAGGAAGGGGTTGATGCAGCTGTTGCTGTAGGTCAGGCAGGTCACCAGGTAGTTAATGCACTTCTGGGTTTGGGTGGTGAGCTGCAGGGAGCTGCTGTAGAGCCGCACCAGCTGCCAGATCCAAAAGGGCAGGAAGCAGGCCCAGAAGACCAGCACGATGCTGAAAATCATGATGAGGACCTTCTGCCGGGGGGACCTCTTGCTCTTCTCCTTGTGGGGGGGGTTCCTCTGGGACTCCAGGTAGGTCCTGGCCAGGCGCGTGTAGAGGAAGCCGATGATGATGCCCGGGGCCATGATGCTGGTGCTGAAGAGCACCGTCAGGTAGGTCCTGTAGGCATCCACGCTCCAGGTGGGCGCACACATCCTCTTCACCTTGCCCTCTGCCTTGCCCCCCTCGGTCAGGGTGACCATCAGCATCATGGGCAGAGTGAGCAGCAGCGACACCGACCAGACGGCCCCCGCCGTGACCTTCCTGTAGCCCCGCGACCGCTTCAGGGTGTCCAGGGGCCGGGTCACGGCCAGGTAGCGCTCGGTGCACATGAGGGTGAGGGTGAAGATGCTGGCGTGCATGGTGAGCAGGTCCAGGCTGAGCAGGATGCGGCACCCCAGGTCCCCGAAGTACCAGTCCTGCGCCAGGTAGGTGCAGACGATGAAGGGGATGGTGGAGAGGTAGAGCAGGTCGGCCAGGGCCAGGCTGACGATGGAGCTGTACATGGGGGCGGCGCAGCGCGCCGAGTGGCACATCACCACCAGCGTGTAGACATTGCCGGCCACCCCGGCCACGTACATCACCGACAGCACCGTGCCGAAGGCCGAGGGGATGAGCAGCGGGCCGCCCGCGGGGGCAGCCCCTCCGCCCGCCGCCGCCGAGCCGTTGTTCGCCCCCGCCGCCGCCGTCCCGTTGGGCTCCATGGGCGGCGGCGGCGGCCTGGCTCAGCCGCTCCGGCCCCGCCGCTCCGCGCCCCGCCGGCCGCCGCTCCGCCCCGCGGGAGGCAGGGCCGTGCCCCGGGCAAGAGCCGCCCCCGCGCCCCGGGGCTGCCCCGCACCGCCAGCGGGACCCCCGCGCCTTCGTGCGGGGATGGAAGGCGGGGCGGGCGGGCAGGTGCCGTCCGGGCACGGGGTGGGGAGCTCCGCTCAGCCCCGGCGGGGCCCCGAGCCGGGAACGGGGCTGGCGGAGCCGGGAGCGGGTCCGGAGCGCCCCGCGGAACGAGCCCCGCGGAGCAGCGGAGCGCCGCGGGAGCTCCCTGAAAAGTTTTCCTGGCCGCTCCGCTGGAATCTGGCTTCTCCTTCCCCCGGTGGCATCGCTGGCGACGGGGCGCGGTGCTTCGCTTTCAAGTCATCAGGCAAAAGAAATGTCAGTGGCCAACAGGGAGAGCCAGAGGCAGCCGCAGGTGCCCGGCGCGCCAGATGCGCTCGGAGAGGCTGAGATGGAGGTGGATACGGAACCGGGGCTGGAACAGCCTCTTCTCGCCTTGGAAATAGCTCCTGTTTTGAATCTTGCTCTGAAAAGCGTGGCGATGCTGTAGTAAGATTTCAAATCGAGCGTCAGTGACGGCTGATTCTCCCGAAGAGGGGGAAGCACAGAGTGGGATGAATGAGGTTCACGGAAACAACTTTTCCCCTTAGGCTGGAAATCTGGGGATAGTTGAAAATCAATAAGCACCTTACATTTCAATCTTATTTTAGAGAAAGCAGAGATTAGTGCAATCCACAGTCAAGGCACAGCTTTTGAAGGCTACCAGAGTGCTGTATTTCCTCAGCTCCCATTGATTTCCAATAGGAATTAACTGGCTTTTAAGCCTTCAAACATTTCTGTTTAAAACAGAGTGCTAAAATGAGTGCCATGTGTTTATTTGCTTGTTTTAATCCCTACTCAAAGTGCTTCTGTGCAAACTGTCAGCTAATTCTCTGGGGCGTGCTACAAAGTCGTGGAAGTGTTATTGACTTGTAGGAACAGGATTCAGCCCCATAAAAATATCCCATCGATGTTTGTGTCTCTCTCCAAATCCTTAAAGCTATTTTCAGTAAAGAGCTGGCTCAAACACAATTTGAATGCTGGTAAGGGAGAAGAATCTAAATTCAATTATTGTCAGGCAGGGGTTCACTTTATCAGATTCAGCCATTGTACCGACAAACTTCAGATCCAAGCGCTGAGGTGGAGGGTTTTTTCACTGGAAGTTTGCACTCCATCCCGTGCCAGTGCCCTCAGCAGCCCTGCATTCCTCTGTGGCAGCTGGACCGAGCAGCTGGGAATGCAGGCAGATACTTTACTAGGGCCAAATCCTGCCTGCATGGCAGTCAGGGGGATTGACTGCCACAGACTTCAAGGAAGATCCGGATTTGGCATAAATAGATCATCTCTGAGAACTGGGTTGCATGCAACTTTTGCAGTCCTGCCTCCTGTTTACTTTGAAGCTGTTCTCTCACTGGTTTTATGTGTCTTCATTTTGTGGCCAGGACAGAGGGCAGAAAAGAACAGAACAGATATTTTGTCATCTGTTGTGTTACCTGATTTGGTTTGGGTGATCACACGAGATCATAGAGGCAAGCAGAGCAATAGGTTCTGCCGGAGAGAGAGTTACTCCATCTGTTTAGAAAATTCCTGATTTCAACTTCTCTTTTTTTCCTTCCAGCGCAAAAATGTTTAATTGAGCAACACGAGGCATTGGTGAGTCTGAGAGACACTTGTTTCCTTGAACATGTGGGATACACACATGTATCCATGGGAACTTCCTCCTGTTCAACCCCTAAGAAGTAATTTGCTGCCTGAAGTCATTCTGCAGCACAGCAAAACCTGTTCTCTGAGCAAGAGACACTTGTCCCCTCCAGCCCTGTGCTCTCACCAGGCACTGAGTCTCCTCTGCACACCCACAAGCATTAGCAGAGTATTCAATAGCGGGTGGAATTGGGCCTGGAGCGTGCGAGAACCCCGATCAATCAGAATTAAAAAGTGGGGGATGCAGGAGCCTGGAATACCGATGTTTCCCATTTGTCTATGTACACAAGGAACACGTCTTTCAGCAGTGTGGGTGACAAGAAGTGGTGAATTTTCCATTTCTCCAGATGTCTAAGTAAGGGCTGCAAGTGCAGGAGGATGTATTTTAATCAAACTAGAACAGGGAGCTCAGTGCAGAATTACTGTCAGAGTAAGTCCTCAGGGATTTATTGCACACAAAGCCAAGTCATCAAGGATCAAACTGTCTTTTATGAGCCTCAAAGTTTGTTATTCCCCATGAGTTTTTCTTGTAATATTCTAAAAAGTATTCATATGAAAATGATTAATAATGTAGAATCACAGACTAAGAGAATCACAGAATGGTTTGGGTTAGAAGGAACCTTAAAGCTCCATCTTAATGTTCCACCCCCTGCCATGGGCAGGGACACCTTCCACTATCCCAGGTTGCTCCAAGCCCCTTCTAATCTGGCCTTGGACACTTCCAGGGATGGGGCAGCCACAGCTTCTCTGGGCAACTCTTTGCAGGTGTACTTCATGTTCAGAATTTCTCCTCCAGAGGCATTTGTGCTAATGCACAAAAACATACCCAGCCATCTTAAAAAATAATTCCATTTGGCATTTTATGTTCTGCTTTGAATAGGATTTTTTTTTTTTTCGGGTGCTCAATGCCTAATTTTAGAATTTCCTAACAGAACTGTCTGCGTGGTAGGAAGCAGATAGTAGCAGTCTACATGGTGAGGGCTGTTTGAGCAGCCATATCCAATGTCTGGTTTTTATAAACCCCTTGTTTTTCTCAGTGAATAGCTGGTACTGCTTTGATTGGCTGTGAAGGTCACAGTGTATATGGTGGGCAGCTGAAGGCTGTTGCCTTGGCAAATTGAAAGGCAGCTCTTGCTGCTTCGTTCAGGCTTCAAAACTAAGTGCTGGCTGGGTGAAAGGAAGGCAGTGAGTGCTTGGAAGCTTAGGGACCATCTCTGTAACCTGTTGTCCTCCTAAAGTACCTTTTGGGTGGAATTTTATTGTTGAGAGTGAATTTTGAATTCAGGCTAGGGAACAGGTGAAATGCCACCTTTGTGTCCTCCATGTCAGCTGTGAGTGGAGCGATGTCAGGTCCAGCCTTTGGGTGAGATGGACTTCAGTTGTACCAGTTCTTCCTGGCCAGCTAAGCACTGATGTTTCTTGAGATATTCTTATGCCCTGTCACCACCACGTGGATGACTCTCTTCCCATGGGATTCCTACTCAGCAGGAAGTGAAAAGACTTAACTGATCCCTTGCCAAAGCATCAGGAAAGTATTTTGCTTTGGCCAAGTTCAGAGGGGTCTTGGTACAGCATCCACATGAGAAGGGCAGAGAGGGATGTCTCTGGAGAAGCTCAAGGGTGAGGTTTGTTAGATCCCAAGCACATGCTGTCAGATGAGATCCATACATTCATTTCTTAATCCTAAACTTAGAGGCTCGAAGTTACCATCTGTTAGTGCGGAGCCTCTAAATGGAATGTGGTGTTGCAGTGGAAGTGGATGACAAAGAGGTATCGAAAGCAACTGCAGCATAATATCCCATGGGATACCCCGAGACTGACCTGGCTGCGTTGCTAACTCGAGGGTGTGCACCACACAGATCCTTTCCTCAGGTTACCAGCACACTGATGTATAAATCCCTGCAGCCTGGCCATTGAATCTCACCAGAACAACGTTAGTGCTCTGCAATATACACAGGCCTTCATCACTCTTCGAAACTGTTTCTGAAGCAGAATTGTCACTCAGGTGCAAAGGGTTATCTAAAATCATGGACTTTGCACACTGATTGCAGTGGAGTCACTCCTGAGCTGCAAAGCTATGAGCAAAAGCCAATTTGATCTCCCACTGCTGAAGGAGTGTTGTTAACATCTGTGTTTATAGATAGAGGTGAATGTGCCCTGAAATTTAAATTTACAGGTATACTTTATTTTAAAGTTAGAGCTCTCTCTCCCCATCCAGATGTTTGAAAGGCAAGGGTCCTGGTGCTGGAGGAGTCACTGGAGAGACTCTCAGCCCTCTCTAGGGAGAGCTGCGTGACAGGTTTCATTATTTCAGGAATGTGGTCGAGTGGGTTTTTAAAAGCCATCCCAGATATAAAGAGCATAGGAGGGGCTTGTCCTCGTACCTCTTAATCACAGTGCTCCCCAGCAGGTGCCTTGCTCTGTGGTCCCTGATGCCATGTGAGGAGCAGAGCCACCGGCAGCGCGAGGTCGCAGGCGCCGCATGGATTTGCGCCCGCAGGGATCTGGCTGGTGCTGCCTGCTCCCTTTGGAGGCAGCTGCAGCCTGCCTAGAGGAGGGCACCATGTGGATTGCTGAGTCCAATTCCACGTCATTTCAAGCACCAGTGTAATAGATACCAGTCCAGAAAATCTGCTCCTCGCCTCTCGGACATCCAAAGCCATCAAAGTGTCCTCAGAGTGCTGCAATGAGACTGAGACCTTCGTGCTGCAGATTACACCTGGCAGAGACTGCAGTGGCAACGTGAAAAGATGGGGAGATCAAAGGCTTTGTCCTTGTTTTTTGTAGGAGGGGAAGAGTGTAAATTGTTTGCTATTACAGTGACTTTGAGCAGTATGGGCTCTGGCAGGATTTTTAGGTCCCTCTCCTTGTGTTAAAGCATTTGAGATCATTTTACAATGGAAGAAAATACATCTTAATAACCCCAAGTCACTTCCTGTGGAAACTCAAACCACTATTACACTGAGATTTGAACTCTTCCTCTCCCCTGAAAGACAGAATTGTGCACTGAAAAAAAAAGAATCCTCTTCCTTCACCATGCATAAAAGCGCTCAGGAGACAGTCTTGGCTCCAGGGAGGGTTTTGTTGTTATACAACAGGGCATCTGCACAGATTGTGCCCTGAAGTGATGGTGCCAAACAGCTGGCAGAGATCTGGGCCACGGGGCAGAGCTAGGGAGAGCAGCAGGTTTGATTTGGCCCTCTGACTCACCTTTCATCTCGCTGAAGAAGCTCTGGAGGTCGCATGCTCGGTGCAGTGTTGCTTTTGGTACTTGGTTTGTTTTTCTTCAAGGTGGGAAGGCTTTTAGTCCTGTTCTACTGATGGAAAAATTATAGCATTTGTATCTGCTGATTTCTCCCTCAAAGAGGGATTGTCTCATTCTACAAGTTCAACTCCACTTGGAGTATGCAAAACCTACAGCACACTGATCCCCACAACTCAACCTGTTGTTAATCAAGAGCTTCAGATACCAGAAACTCTCTTTTATTTCCTGACTTCTGTTATTTTTCTTTGTCCACACAGAGAAATTACCTTCAGGTGAAGAGTCTGCATTTCGTAAGAGCAACTGTGAGAGGAGCTGCAAGGATGGTGCATCCCGCGTAGTGGAGAGGGAAACTCCTGCACTGATCCTGGAGGAACAGTTAATAGAAGGGATGTTTTTTCATATTGGTTTTATAAGAATTATATAAAAACTCTTGACAGATGTGATAAAAGGGTGGAAGCCCAATGAATGTGATTTGCCAAAGAAACAATTCCCAGTCAAGCCTCATGCTTGGTGTCTGGGTCAGAGCTCTCTTGAGTCAGCAGGAGCATTTCAGTGGGCTTTGGAGAAAGGCAGTGATTAAAAACCAATCCAGATCAGAGCTGGGTCCAGCTTTGGTGGTGTCTGAACTGAGCAGTGACTCTGCCCTGGAGGTTGGCAGCATCCTTTTCAAGGTGGATTATTTAAACCTCTTCCAGCAGCAGCCACGCTCGGAGCACCACAGAGCAGCACTGAGAGTCCTCCAGTACTGCTTTGACTGCTGGCACAGCTCGTGGGGTGAGGGTGGTAGCTCTGTGTGGGACTCAAAGCCTCTGCTTACTCATTCATCTCCTCATTCTCTCCCTTCTCTTAGAGGTTTCTTCCTCCTGAGCTCCTCGGAGAGGCACTTGGTGCAGGTGTGTATGTTATGCAGGAAAGGAGACTGTGCCCCAGCCCAGCAGCACCAGGCCAGGAATCTCATCGCTACCAGTTTTAGCCATAAGCTGATTTTTGCCTCCAGATTCTGGTGCCTCTGAGGAAGGCTGAGAAACATTTGTCGTATTTTCTTTCTAATGCTGCTCTGGCTTAATTATGTGAGGGTGTGTGTTGGAGTCTATCAGTGTCAGATATTGCTGCTGAAAAGGGATTTCAGCCAGTGAAAACCACAGCTGTGTGGGTTCCTACATGGGCTTGGGCGAGAGCAGTCAAGTCCTCTTTGTTCTGTTTTTTTTTCCATTGCCTTCAGATCAGACTTTGTCTCTCTTTAGATCTGCATTAAACCTGATTTTAGAAGCCTTGACCAAGTGGAGCAGAGGGTTTACTCCATGTGCTCTACTTCCAGTTCTGAAATCACCTTCAGAACAGTCCTTTTCCCACCCAGGGCCAGTGCAGGGCTGTGCTGCCTGAGCCCCGTGGGAAGAGGGGCTTGTTTGGACTGTGCCTGGGGAGGCTGCACAGTGCCATGGCCATGTGCCACCAGCTCCTGACAGCTCCTGGGTGGCACTGACACAGAGAGGTTTGTCTCCAGGGTCCCTCTCCTGCATGTCACTCACCACACCCTCACCATGGATGATGAGGATAAAGAGAAGCACTGGAGGGGAACTATAAAACACAGGGATATGTTTGTTTGTTTAGTGGAGGGGGTTTGGGACTAATTTATTAAACTCATGGTAACTTGTAGATAATCAGAAAATCAGTGTTCAGAAACTCAAAGCCTTAAGAACTAAGCACTAGGAGCACAACTTTTCCCCTGCAGGCTGTGGAAAGCCAGGTACATTTGCAATTCTTTGCTAATCAGGCTGGGTTTAGGTCAGCATATTTATGTAAAAACACTAATACTTTTATTACTGAAGACAGGCCAGAGCTCAGGCCCCTACAGTTTGCCCAGAAAATGGAATATTTGATTTTCCCCCAATCACAGCATGTTTTTCTTGTCTCCTGGCACTTGGCACACAAGCTCTGAAGTACGTGACACATGGCAAAGAGAACGCCAGAATCTGCTGGGCCATATGATCAGCTCACATTGCAGTGGGCATGTTCCTGGCTCCACAAAGCTTCACAGCCATAAAAACTATTCCTTGCTTCCTGGTGGGAATCTGTGCCTTTGCTTTAACTGTCTGCAGTAAGTTGTAAGTATTTGCTGTCAAAGCATGCAATGTTAATGCTTCCTTTCAATATAAAATTACCTGGCATTGGTAAGAGAGCATTGGTGGTCCTGCTGTTGTTGAGACAGGTCCAGTAGAGACACTTTGTTGATGTGCCCTTCCCCAGGCAGTGGGTTTGAGGTGAAGAACAAAACTCTCAGGGTAAAAGTTGGGATTTGCAGAGTCAGCAAAGTGAGGGTGAAAACCCCTTTTTCCCATTTGGGTGACTGGTACAGTGCTAGTGGGGAGCCCATAAAGAGCTTTCCAACCCTCTGTCATCCTTCCCTCAGTAAATTTGGTGCTGCCTGTGATGGTCAGGATTCAGTAATGACAGTGATGATGTGTGGATGTGTGGCTGCACTGGACAGCCACAACCAAAAGGTTCTTTTGAGCATTAACTGACAGAAGCCACTTCGGTGACCCCTTCAAGGCCAAGAGCAAGGCGTGACAAAAGGAGACACCAGGTGATACAGGCACAGTTGTTTGTAAACCAAAGGCTTTATTATTCCTCACGAGCGATCAGCAAATCGTCAGCTGCAAACTCCTGCCTTTAAAATCCAACCTTTAAAAAAGAGGGGATTTATCTTCACTAGGATTTTCCTGTACTGGGCTCAACAGGAGAAATGAAAGATAAACATCACTCTCACAGAGACCCAGCAAGTGTGTTCATCTTGTTAAGAGAATTGCAGGATTGTTGCTCGGCCTTGCCGAGTGGTGCAGGAGGGTTCTTGGACCCTGGAGCGACAGGTGGAAATAGAAACATCTCCAAGTCTGCAAAACCAGCCTGTGCATGTGAGGTGTGGGACTTTGGAAAGAAAGGATTGGAGGTGGTGTTGCAGTAAAGAGTTGGAATCTGACGGGTTTTCGTCACAGCCACCAATTAGGGGGTGGATTTTTCTGCTGAAGTGCAGAAAAGGGGCCGGGATTTCTCTGCCTTCCTCTGAGCTCAGAGGGTGGATGTGTGGGGACACCAGCAGTTTTACCTGTCAGCACCAGGGGAGATTTGCCTGCTGAAAAAGGGCCCTACATTGTACCCCACCTAGTGTGGATGAGAGACAGGTAAAAGGCAGGTTCTCTGCTCTGGGGTATAATCAGATTTTCTCGTTCAGGATTCAGGCTGGTGAGCTGTGGGCTGGAGCATCTTCCCCAGGTGGGGAGAAGGAGCAGAAAATGTGTTGTTCTTCACTTCCCAAAGAGCTCTTTGTCTCCCCCATCCCTTCCTAACCTGTTCAGGAACATCTCCCTGCTGGGAACGTGGAGCTGAAAGAAGGTAGGAGAGTATCTGACAGACCCACTGGGATTCAGGGTGGGCTTTCCAGACTTTTCTTAGCTACTGGTAAAATGATGAATCCAAGCACTGGGTGTTATGACTGGATTCTCCTCATCTTCACGTTGCCAGTGGCCCCAGGGTTGTTCTCTGCACTGACACTTTGAATTAGCAGACCACTGCAGGGAAGGAGAACTGTGGGAATGTTTGTGTCCCAGGGAAGTGCTGAGATGTTGACTCGTGCCTGGCAGCTGTGGGGACACATTTGGCTGAAGGTGCCACCTCTGCTCAGTCCCTGAGGTGTCACAGCACTGCTACTCAGCTGAGACTCAAATACACACCTCCAGAGCCTCACATATCAATTCAGCTTTTGAAAGAAGCTTCTGCTTTGCAAGTAGGGAAAGAAAGGCCTGTCTTGGTGAAGGAAAGAGCCTCTTCAAACCCTGTGATAGTCCTCAGAGAGGCAATTCCATTACTCCTAGAAAGATGCCAAGGCAAAGGTCTGTCTAAGCTGCTGCATGTGCTTAAAAAACTCCATATCTTATTCTTTTAAAAGGACTTAGAGATGTAAGGTCACAAATTTGATTTCAAATCGCTGGGATTTAGGCACTGGAACAGTTGTGAGGGTCCAAGCTGTAAAACAAATGCAGAGTGCAACCCTCCAGTGCCCCTCTGCAGCTCCCAGCTCCTTGTTCAGTGCTCAGGCTCATCAGGCAAGCTCCCCATGGGTGGAGGTTTGTGTGTTTATTGCAGAAAGTGGCTGAAAAAGGAGCTGCCACTGCCAGGGAAGGAAAGGGGCCGAACATTAGCACAATGATCTTGTCAGCAACACGTCCTGACTGGTGTTCGTTCCTCCTGCTCAGGCTGTCAGCTGTGAAACTCCCTGGTACTTGTCAAAGTTAGATCTGCTGCAGGGATCCCACCTCTTCTTGTCCCTCTTCACACAGACCCAGAGGGGGGTGAGCAGAACGGCAAAGGCCTGAGCAAGTGTTTGAGCCGGCTGGGATGGATGGTCCCACCTGCCCCAGGCTGCACCTGCTCCTCTGGACAGCACTGACCACTGCTGGGAGTGCCTGGGGGAGGAATCCTGCCCTGGATCCTCCTGGGATCAGCCTGAGGTTCAGCACCAACCAACCCAGGAGCAGGAACAAATGTGCTTGTAGGCTTGTGTAGCAGGGTTTGGGAAAGGCAGCAGCACATCAAGTTTTCACTGGAGCACCAGAAAGCCTAAGAATTCTTGATTTAGATCAAATTCCAGGATTTAGCCATTTTTTAAATGTTAGTCTGTTTGTATTTCTCTGCCAAGAGAAGCTGTCTGCACTGCATCATGTATTAGGCTCTTGAAAGCATAACCAGTTATGTAATTATTAGAATTATATTTGCATTCCCAGCTAGGCTGTATATAACTAGTATGGTAATGCATGCTAATTAAATACCAATTAATCATTTTAAAAAATGAGATCTTGAATCTATACAGCTATCACAGATGTAGTAAATACTCATTGCTTATGAAGAATAAATCAGGTGTGTTTTAATATGCAACTCTAGTGCTATATAAACACATTGTGCCAATTACTTGGAACAGATTTAATGTGTTCCTTGTTCATATTGCACAGCTCCTGCTGACTGAGTGGCAGTCATTATATTGTATTTGATTACTTTTATATTAGCTCGCATTAATGCTTCCAGCCATCCACACTGGGGTGGGTTGCTTTTTAACCATCACAAAAGGTGTAAATTTATTAAGTTTTACCCTGGGAGGTAGAGGGGTTTTTATCCAGCCAGGCAACCCAGGTAGGCTGATGGAAACCCTGTCTGTCTTTGTACAGTCTGGAGCTGTTTGGCTCTGGCAGGATATCTTCTATTGCTTTATCTTCAGAAAACTCTGTGAAAGAGAATCAAAGTCCCCATAAAGCTGAGAGGATTTGATGCTTCTGATTTCAGAAACATTTGAAGGTGCTTCTACCAGAGAGGGAAACAGGCTTTTGTGCACTCCATCTCTGGTATAAGTTTGTGCTGCAAGTTCAGAGCTGAATTAGCTGAATGTGTTGCTGCTGCCCACTCTGATACTGAGCAAAGGAAAGGCTTGCAGAGTGCAGCCAAGCAGGGCACTGAAATGCAGATGTCACTGGTCACCCTTACAGTGACAGGTCCTGTGCTCACTGAGGACTCAGGACAGCTCAGCACTTCCTATGAGATCTGGGTTTTGGCTTGTGGGGGCATTTTCCAGACTTTTGCCGTGCTGGGGGTTTGCTTTTGATGGTGTTTTGCCTTGGAAGCTCTTTCCTTCATGGAAGAACGGGCTAATTAAAGAGTTGCTTTGGCCAGGCAGGATCTGGGCGAGATATCTGGTGATGCAGGAGGTGCATCCCTGTTCCTGCACCCACTCACTCCCACTGGGCTCCAGCACATCAGACACCCCTGTCATTCACTGCAGGAAGGCTCTGCCTGCACTGAGGCCAGGGCAGAACTAGGGCTGGGACACCCTCCTGGGAATTTCCCCAGCCACCCCACTCCTCAGGAGCATCTGCAGGGCTGGGCTCTTGGTGCTCCTCTGGTGTCCCCACAGAAAGGAGGGTGAAGCCAGCTGAGGGGCTGGAGCAAGAGCAGGAGGAATGAGGGGGAGAATTGAGAACTGGAATGTGGTGCAGTTGGAATAGAGCAGCGAGTTCTGGTGCAGCCTAAGTGCCTAAGCCAACAGTTCCCAAAAAGGGTCTGCAGCTCCCCAGGCATGTTCACCTCCAGTGTCTGGCTCCTTATCCAGGACTCCAGAATCCCTGAGTCAGCACTTGTCCATAAGCAGCTGCAAAACCATCTGGAGGGGAGCCTGCCCCGTTCCTGTGGCTGTCAGACACGGGTGAGGATGACAGCTGATGGCCCTGGGCTTCCCTGGACTGGGATGGAGGGGCTGGCTCCTGCCAGCAGCTGATATGGGAGTCCCTGTGATTTGCCTAATTTTTCTCCCCTCATTTTTTTATGCATATATATTTTAAGAAATAAAGTAGAAAAAAAAAATCTGGTTTACACAAATTCCAAGAGCTCCCAGGTCAAAAGTTTGGTAGTGACAGAATTAAGGGTTTTCCTGCAGCCTCCATTGTGTACATGAACACTTCTTCAATAATTCTTTCAGGTTGTTTCAGTAGTTACTGAGCACTGATGCATTTGCTCTCACAGGAAATGTCTGCAAACTCCACACAACGCAGAAGTGAGCTGAAACTTGTTAACAATAAGTACATTAGTGCTTTGCAACTTCTTTTAAGTACCTATAATTTGGTTTCTTCTTACACCACATAAGAGTTTCAACATCAGGACAGTTCGAGTTTTACTTTCCATTTTTCTGCTCACTTTGTTCCACCTCACTTTAAGGAATCAGGCTCACTGATTTTCAGGGCCTTCACCTTTAATTTCTGGAGCTGGTGACACCTTAAATGCATTATTTCAGCTCATCTGGTTTCATTCAGGAACCAATCAACCCAATTGATCTTCAGTGCTATATAATGAAACTCAGTTCAAGCCCTTCTCTTGCAGTGTTTGTCTGAGCTCAAGCCATGCTGCATTTATAGGACAATTTAGATCTGAGGCTCACTTGAAACTTCATCAAAAGGTAAGAGAGCACTAGTAATTATTCTAATTTTTCAAGTCAAGACGTTTGTTTGGCAGAATGGCTCTGTGCTTCCTTTAAATACTGCATCTCTTTTCTTTTCCCCCCTCTAATAACTAGGAATAGGAAGGCTGGGTTATTCAGTTTGGTGTTACTTGCTTTCTTGATTGTGTTATTTCTCAACACAGAAATACAAATTTGCTATTCCTAAGAGCAAGATTTTTTTTTGTTTTTTTTTTTGCTGTGTGTTAAAAAGTAAGAAAAGCCATCTTACTAGAAATTCAGTTTAGACAGCCCTGGACAAAACCCAGTCTGGGTGGTAGAATCAGGAGCAGGCACAGGGGGTGATGAGGGTGATAAAATATTTGACCACTGTAGACACCAAACATAGTTCTGCATCTTCAGGAGGTTTTTGGCTTAAAGACCTCAGGCTGGCTGTTTGTGTTCTGCCAGGCTCAGATAGTGATGCAGTAGGAGAATTATGTATTTATGTATCAGGCAGGAAGGTCTCTCCCCTCTCTGCCATCGGGAGAGGGAAGGACAGATCTGGCATTTGCCTGTGTCAGGTTGTGCCAGCTCATCACACAAATTAATCCCTGATAACCACACTGAGGCAGTGTCCCTGTGGATTTATTGAATTGATGTGGCCCCTTCACCCTGTGAATCACTTGTTGGTTTGTGGGCCCAGTTGACCTTAATCCTGAGCTAATTCCTGTCCCATGGCTCTCTGGTGCAAGCAGGTGGTGGATCTTAAACCAAGTTCTTCCCAGAGAACAACCAAGCCCAATATAAACCCCCCAAAGCTGAAGCCAGTGGAGCTGGTCTGGGATTAAGTTCAACCCAGCAACCAAATCTGAAGCAAATCTGATGTGAGTATGGGGAATGTATTTATGTTGTTTCTTCTCAAAAGATAAATGGATGATAAGTGTCATCACATGAGGCTAAATTCTCTCATGAGGCTGAATTCACTCGGGAGTGCTTTTGTGTTCAGAAGAGCATCCATGTGGAATAGAAAGTGCTTACCCACAAAGCAAGCTATAAAAAGGTTTGATGATTTTAAGCCAAAGTTAGGTATAATCAATGATAACGTTAGAACTTGTGTACCATTTTCTGTGGCAATGAACATCTATTTCTTTCACTTCAATGCGAGTTTTGATCTTGTGGAGGAGCTCTGAGTTTGGGAGTGGGGTCCTGGACTGTGCTTTTCTGCTGGGCATTTCAAAGGCTGCAGCCTGGTACTAGGACTGAGGTATTTAAGGTTTTTCCTTTTAGCTTTGTTGGAGGAATAACGAGCATCAGTGGAATTAATGGGTACTTCTCTTAAGTTAAAAAACCCCACAATCCTGATTCTGTCCCTTGGAGAAGTCTGGATTCAAAACACCTCATGCAGCCTTTTTAGTCACTGTGTCTAATTATTCATCTGAAGGACACTTCCAAATCAACTGCTCTTGTCCTTATGGGGGACTCATTTCCTTTTAAGACAGGATAACCCACCTGGTTGATCAAGGGAAGCCAGCTGATGTAATCTTTTTGGATTTCAGGAAAGCTTTTGACACTGTCTCTTATGGTTTCCTTCTGGACAAAAGGTTGGACAGGGCTTGGAGCAACCTGCTCTGGTGGAAGGTGTCCCTGCCCCTGGCAGGGGGGTTGGATTGAGATGATCTTCCAACCCAAACCATTCTGTGATTAGGAGTAGAGGAGGTTGTTACATCAATGTCTGGGCCTGATGGGAAGGAAAAAATTAGAGCAAACTCTGCATTAATTCTGTCCAGAATCCTCTGTCACAGGAATTTTTAGCATTTGCAGTTTGTACTGAGGGAACTGAGGCAGAAGAACGACACAGGTGTTGCAATTATAAACAAACAAAGTCTGGGCTGGAGATCAACCTCCAAATGAGCTCCTGGCCCTCCATGTGACACGAGTCCTGTGCTGGGCACGTTTCGTGCTGCCCATTGAGCTGAGTTATTTCAGGACAGGTGTTTCCATCAACAGGGCTCTGCTGCTTGTTCAAGACTCCCAACAAAAGATGGTGTGGTGGAGCTGTGGAACCAGATGATGGGTGAGCCAGGAGCGAGGCTGGGGATGCTCTGGTGTCCCTGGCTTTTCCCGGAGCAGGGAACACCACGGGCAGGAAGGAAGAGTTTGCCGAGTGTAAATTTGACACAGTGGAACAAAGTGTTCCCCTTCAAATGTGTTCTACAGCCAGAATAGCAGCAGCATTTCTGCCAATTAAGGGGCCTGCTGCAGGAACACTTTGGGCAAGGGGAAAAAAATATAGCCAAATTTGTGCTGAGCAGCCTGGTAGTGGGTGGTTGGATTATGCAATGTTACTGATACTCAAAATTCATTATCTGTTGCAAAGTGCCTCTGAATGAGATGAAATGGTAGAGCAGATAGCTCTTTATTTTCTTTCCCTCCACCCCCTTCCAAAAGCTGTGCATTTCAACATCTCCATGCAAATTTTTTACACTTGAGAAGACTGGGAGGGCAGAGCTTGTAAAGAAACCTTCATCAAGAATCAGAGGGCAGGGTTGGAAAATGAGCTACTGCATTGTCAGAAATTCTTGGATTTGTTGAAACTTGGTCCTGGAAGGGATAAACCAGAAAACAATCCTAAGAAAAAGAGGAAAAATACAATATCCTTTCACTTCAGTGTGCACTTTGTCAAGTGTAGTGATTTCTGGGAGAGGTATCAAGATTTACAGCTATTCTCAGCACTGCCATGTGGCAGTGTGGGATGAGAGAGCTCCCATGAATGGCAGAATCATCATCACGTAGAAATCAGTGTGGTTTTGCCTTGGAAAGAGGGACTGTAGTTCAACAGTTGTGCTCTGCTGTCTTGCTGTGTACAAACAAGAACTGCCCTCTAATTTCCTGGCTGGCAAATTAGGGAAACGTGGCTGATTTATTCTCACTGGGAGTGACTTTGACCTCCCAAGGTTGAATTTTAATATTAGTTAGGGGGTATTTAAGAACACATCTGTCCTGTCCCTCTTGCAGTCTCGTTCCAGGAGCGAGGGAGGGCTGAGCTTGGGTTGCAGATGCCACAAAGATGTCAGGGCTGACAGGAAAAGGTTATTGCTTATTATACCCTCTTGTTGACTGAGCCAGTGTGTTCTGGAGCCCATGACAGGGAATAAACAGCAACAACCCCTGGAGATGTTTTGTGTTCTGGTGCTTTTCAAGTCTGAAGCAGACTGTTCCCACCAACAGTCTAGAGTGCACCCAAAGGCTTGGCTCCTGATATCCAAGTGCAGTGATGATATCCAGCATAAATGAACCCTCAGAGAAAGGACTGAGGAGAAGCTGCAGCCCAGGGCTGGGTATTTTCTGCGTTGCTGCCTCTGAGCGTTAAGGAGTCCGTGTGGGCCAGAGGTTTGGTATCAGTGCTCTTTGTCCCCTCACTTTTCACTTCAGGGTTTGAAACCATCTTGCAATGAGTCCCCCCACTCGCCCAGGGGAGTGAGTGCTTAGAGCTGGGGGGAATGTGTGTGATGCCACTGTGGCAGAGTCCCTGAGTACAAGTTTTGATGGGGAACAGCCCTGCAGTGAGGAAGAGAAACCAATTCTGGCTCCAGACCTTTGCTGTTCTGGGGCTGATTCCTCCTGGTGCCTGTTGCCAGTGGAGAGGAGCCCTCCCAGGGTTTGATCCTCTGACACGGTGTGTAAACTTGGGCCAACTGCTTCCTTCCCCCTTCTGCACTCCCCAGAGCAGCTCTTAAACAAAAGCCTGCTATAAATTTCCAGTGCCGCTTTGCAAGTTTTGAGTTTTCCATTTTCCTTCTCTGGATTTTGTCTCCTTTCACCTTTTAAGTTGCTTCCCTTTTCCCCAAGGGAGTGCTTATGTCCTCAGATTAAAAACAGAAGTCAATTCAATTTTCCACGAAGGTTAATTTATTTAGAATATCATTTGAGTATCCTTTCAATTGCTGCTTTCCATATAAAAATATTTATTCTACTAAAACCACATCTTTCTGATGGAAAAATGTCTGGACATTAAAAAAGTCAGCCACTGTCTAGTAGCTTCAGTATATATAAATATTTTTATGGTACAGCCATGATTTTAGGTAGCAAAGCAATCTCAGATAACCAGTTAAGCTCTTATAATTAACTTTAGGTAAAATTAAGGTTATTTTAGCTAAGGTATGAACATTTCATGCACTAGAGCCTTACTGTGACTTTCTGAATCCTAGAAATGTTAGTGTTTAAACCTTGAAACATGGGCATTTGCAAATTCTAATCAATGCAGTAAAAACAAACAAACAAAAAACCCCACAAACACAAAAACAAAACAAAACAAAAAAACACTGGAAGCTGCAAAAATCCTTGCTAAGGTTTTCTGGTAAACTGCCCTAAAAGAGTGAAGCTGAAGTTTGTTGTTGCTTGTTCTTAGGTAATGCAGCCCTGTGGTGGCTTGAACTGGAGACGTTTAGACCTCAGGCCTTGGGAGCCAATCACTCCATCACTGCAGAGGTTTCCAGGGCAAATGGGCATGAAAAGCCTGCAGGAAAAGCTTTGGAACCAGCCTGTCTGGTTGTGATGTTCTTTGGCACTCAGAATGCCCTGAGAAAGAATTTCGGTTTGGAAGAAAATAATTTAAAAAAAAAAAAAGGTGTTTTGGAATTGCTTTTGGTTGTTTTGTGTGGAAGACAAGGGACTCTCTGTGTTCCTCTTCCTCCCTGCAATGACTGACACCTCCTCTGGAGTACAAAATCCTTCCTGAAATTCCAGGAGTCTCCTGGTCTCTCTCATACCTGTCTTCTTATGACACTGCTGTTAATATAAAGGGGTTCCTCCTTCCACTTTTGCTCCTGTTTTTTGTCCTTACAGCCACTGCTGAACAGAACTGATGTATTTATGTGATGCAGTGCTCAGGGACCAGCACCCAGGGTGTCCCTGCAGGAGTGCAGATCTGCTCCATTTCTGTGTCAAACCCCAGTGTGACTGTGATGGAAGAGGATCTTCCAGAAGATGGGAAATGATTCTGGAGCTGATTTGGTGGCAGCACATGCAGTGGCACTTGAGTGCTGTGCCTGTTGCATTTTCAAGCAGCAGAACAGGTGAATAAACCAAGGCAGTGCAGCTGATGATGAGGGAACTGGAGAGTTCAATATAGGTAAAAAAGCATCTCCCACGTGGCTCCTCAGACATGATGGCCATTCCCTGGCAGCTTTAACTGAGGGAGAAAGTGCTTCTAATTAGCCTGTGAACAGGCCTCCAGGGAAATGGATTTTAACTTTTGAAAATCAATAGGTAGAATCAAAAGATAAAGCCTTTTACTGATTCAATATCACCTCAGCCTCCCTGGAGGACAAAATGTGTGCCCTTTTAACTGCTCAAAAAATCTTAGAGAGACCTGTGGGAGACAAAAAAAAAAAAGGTAGGGGAACGACATCTTCATTTTCTTGGGGTTTAAAGGGGTACTCCCATCCTACCTCCTTTGCTCCCAGCTCTCCAGATTATATCCTGATTAAAAAGCTCAACCTTGCAGATATTTCCAGACTTGTACAGATCATTAGAGAGAACATTAACTGGTGGTGCTTTGTGCTCCCTGGGTTGCTGGAGTGGTGTTTCCCAGCAGCTGGAGGCACAGAGGGGTTGTGGTTGCATGGCAGTGTGAAAATTGCCTCATCTCAGTGCTCTGCCTTGCAATATCTGAGCCCAAATACTTCTTCTTCTGCAGTGATGTTATTTGTTTCTCAGAAAACAATACTGAGAGGTAAAACAAGAGGTTTTCTCACAGGGCCATGTCACCAAAGGCCAGACTAGAGAGTGAAGAGCCTGTCTCTAATCTGTTGTTCCTGCCCCACCATACAGTTTGGAGACCTTGTCACCACTGCCAAGGGCTGTGTGATGTACAGAGCTGGAACCTGAGAGCCTCTCTTCCACAGGTCTTGTTTCCATCCTGCAATTTAAAAGCAAGAAAAGCCTCCTAACAGCACCTTTAGCACAGCAGGAAGCCTTCCTGGAGGGGCTGGTTACAACCCTCCAACTTCTAGGTGGTGCAAAAAGCTTCAAGCAAACCCATTTGTGATTGCAGCCCATGAGGATTTTGTCAAAGCTCAGCGTTGATCTCAAGCTGGATAATGTTTGGAAGTATAAAAGAAACTCTAGCATCTCACAGTTGCAGAAACCTTTCTGTTCATCAGGAGGTGATCTTGCCCACCCTGGCCTTCTCCCTGCTCTCTGTGCTAATTAGAACAGGCTTTGAGGTGTCAGGTTGGTGATGCTAAGATATAATTTCTAATCATTTAACTAATTGCTTTAAAAATTAACCTTTGGCACCTTGAGCTTCTCTTGTGGAGAAATGGCATTGCTTGCTGATTAGTGCAGGGAAAAGCTCCTGGCAAGTTAGTTCTGCCAGGGTTGATGAATTCGGGGGACTTCTTTGTTGCAGTTAAAACACAAGACCTGCAGTATTGTTGCATCAGTGGCAGCAGCATGTGAAGAAAGGTTGATGCAGCAGTTTATCAACCATCCCAAATGTCTTCAGGTTTCCTCTATCTGACCTATCTTGTAAAAAGAGAGCAACAAAATGAAATTTGTAACATCACCACTTGGGATTTTACTTTACATTTCATTGTGATAAAACTGAGGACTTCACTCAGGGTTATCACATTGCTCTTGAGAGCAGAGAATCTGCACTGTTTATTTAATTGACATGTAAGTTTTTGACACTTCACGTGGTTGCACTGGTAGACGAGTTGTGGGCTTGGAACAGGGCCATGTGTTTGCACCAGCAGGAAATTAAAACTGCCAACTACAGGCTGATACTCTGTGCTGGTGAGTCAAACTGTGATGACAATAGAAGCTGTGTTTCAGAAACAAAATCTTAGCACTGATTGTTTTTTCCCTGTCAGCAAAAGAGGGTGTCAGTTGCTGAGAAACGTGATCCATTTTAGGTTATAGCTTCTTAGGATTTTCTTAAAGAGCACAATGCACATTTTTGTGGACAAAAGCCTGTGCTAATGGTTTTGAAGGTCTGCAGAGAGCTCTGCACATAAATAGATGAACTGGTACCTGGTGGCCACCACTGACACAGCTGAGGGTGTCAAGATCTTTAATTTGTGTATATTTTAATCCTCTGTCCTTGGGGTGTGTGTGTGTGCTGTACTTGGAATTTATACAGGTATTCTGGAAGTGGATGTTAGGTGTTATTTCTAGCCATCAGGGTCAAGAAATATTGCATGATCATCAAAGTGGAGACTTTTGGGGAGGGAGGAGGATGTGCTGGGATGGAACAGGACTACTTGTTTTTAATCTCTCCCCTCTGGCAGTTATCACAGTAACTGGGGAAATGACTTCTTGTATTCCCATGCCAGGCAGCAGAATTCCTGGGAAATGGGTTAAATTGTCTCCATACTGATTAGGTAAAGACTGTGAATGAAGACAGAAATTATACTGCAATATTGCTGGTTTTAATCTGATTCTTATGAAGTGGAGGAGTAGGTTTAACCATTTGGTTCTTGTAAGGAAATCTTGTTCAGTTTACTTTCAATTCACACTTCAGACCTGCCTGGATTAGTCTTTTTGCTGTGTAGCAGCTTTTAAAATAGTGACAGGATCAATAAGTTTGGTGTATGCCTCTACTTGTCTGTGTGAATCAATGCCCAAATGTAAACAAAAACCCACAACAAACAAAAAAACCAAACAAAAACAAACAAAACACCAACAAAAAACACACACAAACAAACAAACAAAAAACCCCACAAAAAACTGTCTGGAGATTTTTGCATTCTTGTTTCTAGGTGGCGGAGTTGAAAGATTTTGAAAATCGTTCTGACAAATCACTGGAGAATCTGTTTTCTGTGAGGAAATGTTTGCTCAGAAAAACATAAGTATTTTTTTGCAGCTCAAATTTCCACCTGAGCTTTCCGTGCGAGTTTTTCAGAGTAATTGGTTTGGACAAAATCATTTTCACCTGATGAGATTTCTTGGTTGTGATCAAGAAATCATAATACTGAGACCAAAGTAAAATTCTCTTGAGGAAAATTTAAAAAAAAAGTATCCAATATTTTAAATCTCCTGCCATTTCAGGAGAACTGGTAGAAGTTGGCAAAGTCTGAAAGTGTGTATTTTTGGCTAGTCCAAATTAAAATGGCTAAATTCAGCAGAAAAATGTGCAGGACTGACATTTAAAAATTCCTTGTTTATATAGGCATTTCAGATTTAGTCATCAACAACTGAAGGCTAACAGTGAGGACTGTCAGCAATCCCCAATACCTGGTGAGAACCAGCTTTTGTTTTCCTTCACTGCATCATCAGATTGTCACTTGAATGTCAGTGAGTGCGTGCTGTGTTTTGAGGAGCTCCAATGGGACACTTATTAAGACAAGACTCTCTGTCTGGCCAGAGAAAGGAATGATGTAAATACCAAAGCCCAATAAGCACATATTTTGCTGAAACTCTGCTTTTCTGAGTGCTTTGAGATTTGTGCAGAGAGCCCGTGGAATTTGCCACCGGGCCAGCTTTGCTCTCCATCCCTGAGGACACCGATGGCCTCCCTCCAATGCAGAGCTGTCTGCTCCCTCCTCCTCCTGTTCCTGTGGAGAGCAGGAGCTGTGCCTGAGGTTCTTTTCCTTTTAAATTCATCTGCTTTCCTCTCTTCTACTACTTTTGGACTCCTGTTCAGGGAGCAAAGCATCTTTTAAAAATTAATCCACTCTGGAAGGCTCTTGAAGGGAAGCCAGCCGGAGTTACCCAGCTCAGCACTTCACTCCTGCATTAAAATTCCCTCTGCACCTGGAGGAAAGGCATTCCATCCCCTTTTCTGTGCAGAAAACCCAGAATCTCTGTGTGCCTTTCTGGTGCAAGTGCTTTTCCCCTGCGGAACTTCAGGCTCTGGGTAAAGATTACCCAGCCTCATTTAGGGTAGGACAGACCCAAGCAGGAGCACCCAAGTGTGGGGATACACCTGTAAAATGCCCTGCAAACCCTTTGCATATTCCTCATCTAAGACAACTTTTTTTTTTTCAACAAGTCCTGATTCCCCTTCAAGTCCCCCTGTTGCTGCTGACACTGATGCATCTCATGGTTGCTGTATAAATGTTCATCTAGTCAGAATGAGGCAACAAACTCCCACGTTTCTCTGGTGCCTGAGCCGCTTTCAGTGTAATTTTTGTTCTTACGATGTTTTTAGTACAAAAAAAAATCTTAGTAGAGGGTGTGGAGAGGTAGCAGTAATTCTTCTTTCTGCTCCTTTTAAGTTTGCAGGTGATCCAGCACAGTCTGTGTTTCACTGTTGCTGACAGTCCCATTATAACTAAATACAGCCTTCAATTTACAGCTGGAATGGAGGGATGGGGGGTGTGTGTGGGGGGAAGACTCCTCAGTGAGAAGTGTTGCAAAATAGAAATCTGTGTATTCTGGAAGGAACTTAGAGAGTCTGATTCATAACAACCACAAAAAAAAAAAAATTAATAGAAGAATTTCCTCTGGCAGCAGATGCTCCCAGCTGCTGGCACAGGCAGGAAGCAGCACACCCAGGACAGATTACTTGTTATCACAGTTTTCACTTTCTCTGTCTGAAGCTATCCAGACTTGCAGCCCAGAAGGGAAAGAACCAGAATGTACAATATCAAAGTGTTCTGATCATTAATCGTGCATCTCCTCCTTGAAATAACTCACAATGGCCAGAAAAATGGCACATCTTAGCCATTTTTAATAAGAAAATTAACCCCTTATGATCACTTGCTCTGTGCACATCAGCTTTTCTGACAGTTCCCCCCATTAATTTTGAGTACCTCGGCCAATTTCAGCTGAGTCAAACAAATTTCTGAAATCCCAAGTCTGTAAATACAAACAGCAATTGAGGAAACCGCAGCTACAGGACCCATGGAGGGGGGGCAGAAGGTGTGAGTCCATGATTTTACTAGGCTTGCAGGTATCTACAAAGGATGGGGGTGTTAGGAATTGCCCCAGCTGTGGGAAAACTTCAGAAGGAGTTTGCTGCAGCAGAAGGCCTAAAATTCCTTGGATTTTCTATGTCAGCCTGCTCCATCAATCTGAAATCAGAGAAATGTGACCATGCACATGTGATTAAGGCTTGCTCCAGCTCCTGAGGACATTCAGAACCATTTGCCCACGTGCCTTCCTCCAGCTGATGGGATGTGTTACAGGACAGCTTGTCAGCTCCTCCTCTGTCAGGGATGATGTGAACTGATGTGAGCTGAACTGATGTGTTATCTCTGGCTGTAGCCTTTAATTCTTGCCCTGATTCTTGTGGGAGAGGAAAGAAAAATCACTAGTGTGAGACAAAGCAAGAAGGTTGAAAATTGGGAGATCTATTAATAAAGTTCATGCTGTTCCTGGATTTACTGCTGTAGGATCTTGAGGAAATAGCATCAAGCTGATCCTGCTTTTCCTGTGTGGATCTTCAAGAGTAAGAGAGAAAAAAAATCACTGCACAGAGATCATCAGAGAGGGGGAGATGTGGGCATGGGCAGTGTTTGATTCTTACTGGTTTTGGCCACTTCATGCAGGGAGAGACCCTCCCCCAGTTTGATTACACAATTGCAGGTAGAAAGTGTTTATTTCCACATCTTTGTTTAAAAGCTTCTGTCTCGCACTTTCACTTGATGAATTGCAGGGAACAGTGAGTGGTTGGGCAAGGCAGTGGTTTGTGGAAAACTACTTTTGCCATTGACATGGAGTTATCCATCGACATCCTTCACCTGGCAGCTTTAAAACTTGTCCTTAATGGACAAAAATGCTACTTAGTGTCTTTTTAGGTCGGAACTGAATGCAAGGTTCAGCTGATACCGGTTATCTGATCAGCAACCTGTTCTCTGACAGTCATTTTTTCCAATTTGGGTGGTTTTAGCCTGCTGTCAGACTGTCAGAAAAGATTTGTGTCTCTCATCACCTGCACAGCAACGTCTTCCCTGCTGGGGGGGAAAACTGGGGGTGAATTCCTGGCACTCCTGTTTAGGGCTGTGTAATGGGATTTTCACAGTGAGTTTCCTTTCCATGCTGCTCTTTAGGGAATGTTCTGCCTTGCTGCAGGCGTGCAGGTTTGAGATGTGACAAGGGATCATCTCTTCTCAGGTGTTACACTTGCATTCCATAGAAACCCTGTGAGTATTCTCCCACTGCATTTGCCAAACACCCACAGCTCATACAATTCATGAGTTTTATTCTGAACAGGACAGAGGTGATTAGTAAAGTGCATGTTGTTGCTGGCTCACAAGCAAGGAGGCCAATTTGCTCAGCTTTTGAAGTCCAGTGAAGTTTTTGTGGTCTTCAGTGGAAAAATTGGGACGTTGAAATATTGTGGCGGCTTCAGTAAGTCATTGATTTCCTAATTGAGGTCTTAATCAAAGAAAAATGAGGAAGCTTCATTTCACTTCTCACCCTCACAACAAATAAGGATGCTAAGTGCCAGAAAAAAGCTCTAATGATTGTGCTGTGTGGGTCCTCTTACAGGAGGCAAGTGCTTTAAATGGAATTATGATAATGATGTGATCGTTGCCTGGGCTGGTTTAATGAGTTTAGCAGCTGTTACAATATTAAATGCTCTGCACTTAAGAAAAATACCTCCTGTTCCATTCCAAAAAGATCAGAAGAAGCTGCTGGAGCTTTTGCTGTCGTGCTGGATACATCACATGTAGTTCTTTACACTGCCAAAATAACTGCTAGCTTGGACACTCTGGTGCTCTGTGGATTTGGAAGCTTTGGTGCTTCAACATAAACACAAGAATAGGCTCTTGGAGGCTGTACTTTGAAGGGATTAATAAATTATATGAATGTTTGACATGGAAGAGGGGGAGAAAGTTGGACTGCTTCATATATATATATATATATATATATAAAAGTGATGAGAGTGTCAGAAAAAGAGGGCTCCGTGTCAGTCTTGCATAATTAACATGGGAATCGGGTGTGTGGCAGAGACAAAACCAAGCTGAAATGTGGAAGGAGGAAGAAAGAAGGCTCCAGATAGCCCTGGCCCTGCCTGGTTCTGTCAAACCACCTCCAGTTGCTCTGTCAGATGGGTGAGTTGGCCCCAAGGACACTTCCATCAGTGGTGCTGCCCAGGGATTGGGAGCTCTGGGAATAACTTCGTGTCTCAGTTGGTGTCCTGCCGAGGCCAGGGAGTGGCAAATGGCAGGTGGTGATGGAGAAAACTTGACAAGTCCTAGACCAACGAAGCATCACAGGGTCTGCTGAAAAGACGAGGCAAGGAACAGAAAACACTTCCAGGCAGGGAAGTCTGATTTTAATGTAATTTTTTTTGTTGTTTGAAAACAGAATAGTTGTGTAACTCAGACTGTGGAAAGGCTCTTTCTTCCTGCACTGAATAGCTTTAAACTAAAATTGAGGGGCCTCTCAGTTGCAGGAGATGTTGGCAGATGAGGTGTTAAACCCATTTTGATTGGGGCCTCTTGGTTCATGTGATTGGGACTCCTCCTCAGCACTTACTTTCACTTTTGAAGTGCATACTGTAAATGCTTCCACCCTTGATCATTTTGGTGTAAAGAAGCCAGGACAGGAGTGAGAAATGACATCTTTGGGAATTAACATTTTTGCACTGGAAATCTAAAATTATTTTCCAGCCTGTTGAACTTTAATTAATTTTGCTGCTTAATAATGACCCTTTGTATCTTCTGCCAATCCTTAAAAAAATAAATCCCTAATTCAAACACCTTTGACTTCTGCTGGGAGACGTGAGTAAATAGGAGCTACTTAGAAATTCTGGTAGGATGAGAGAATGATTTTTTTTTTTTGCCCTCATCGCTGGAATCTCATTCGCAGGCTGAAAAATTTTGAATTAAAGCAAATTTCCCGAGACTTGCCCAGGAGCGTTGAAGAGATCTGGAGTTTTAATGCAGAGATGTGCGTCATGCTGTGGCTTGCAGGACAAAAATGTGAAAGGGTTAAAGGAGCAGGCATGAAGTCAAGGATGTGCTTTAAATCATCACTCAGTTTGGAGAGTCCCACGAGCCGGGTGACAGTGCTCTGATTCACAGCCTGTGTCCGTCTAGACACGTACCCTGCTCATGCCAGAAAAAAAGCCAGGTTTCATCAGCACCTGGGTAAAGATCCAGCCATGGGAACTGTAACTACTTTGAGGAGTTTTGCTGTGTGGGATTTGTTGATCTGTTCAAGTATCTTTCCCTTATCCCGATGTATATCCTTGGAAATGTGGCAGGAGACACAGAAATCTCATCCCCATTCATTATGTGGAGGGAATGTTCTGCTTTTTTCATTTAGCCAATTAAGACGCTGTTTGCAAGTACAAAATGTTTGTTCTAGACTAACTGATAGATGAAGTTGAGCTGGGGCTGCATTTTCCAGGAACAAACAGTCCCATGGAATGAGTGCTCGCTGTTTGGAGCTGTGAGAAATGTCAAATGCAAGCAGACTTTGTGAAATCTCTCAGTTTCTCTATGTGAATATCAATGATGGTGTGGTTGTTTTGTTGGTTTCTTTGTTTGTTTGTTTGTTTTTCCTTCATGATAAACTCATTCAGCTATTAAATTACTGGAAAGAAATCCACTGTTTCAACAAAGATGCCTGAATGAGTCATGTTCATTTACAAAGGATGGAATTTTGATTGGCTTCAGACTTTAATAAAAAAAAAAAATACCCTGCACAATTTCCCTGTGGTTTTCATTTAAAAACACATATCACTTTTTAAAAATTAACATACTAAGAGGGCTTTAATTTGAAGTTGCCAGGGGACAGGAACCTTAATCCATCCCACTCCTACTAGTTTGATGCCAGTGCCAGCAAGAGATGCCTGGAGAGGGGTCTCAGGTCAGCTGGAGAGCACCTGAAGAGCAGCAGAAAGGATTTCACAGCATGGATAAAGTTGGGAGGGACCACTGAGGTGTTCCAGCTCTCCTCCAGTGTCTGGAAGTGGATTGTTCCACCCTGGCTTGTTGATCTGTTCCTGCTTGCCCAGGCAGAGTGGAGGTTTCCCTCTCCAGCTGTGCCACTCCAACTACAGCCCTCCAGCTGCAGAGGAATATCCTAATGCCACAGGTGTCCTGGTAGCTCATTTTTGGGGATCTTTGGCCAAGACATGATTTATCAAATCCTCTCTCCCATCAGCATTAAATGCTGTTTTGAAAGTCCAGAGGGATGCAAACAGGAATGCTTAATTGGTATGAATAAAGCAACCTTTTCCAATGGAAAGCAGCTTGGAAAAATAAACTTTTGGGAGTAGCAAGGGATAATTCCTGACAGTTTCCACCTGGAGTGACTCCTGGCTTGTGTAACACATGAGGCCAGGGCAGATGAGCACAACAGCCTCTCTTCCCTCGGTGAAGGCAGAAGCAGTTTTGGCCCTGCTGTGTGACATTTATAAAGCATGACACCGTGTCATCTGCTGCTGATCTTGCCTGGAGGGAATTCAAGGATGAGGTGTCCTGGCTCGAGCGAGACAGATCTGTTTTGGTTTTGGATGAATACCAAATAGCTTTTCACCACGACATTTAGCCCTCAGAGATCCTTCCCCAAATGACTGATGTGGGTTTGTAAACACAGAGCTGGGTTGGGCTTTGCTGCCTCCTTGGATGCTGCTGAACCTGCCCCTTGCACAGCCAAGGGCAGGGAGGATGCTTGAGGCAGAGCAGGTGCCCCTTGTTCATCCCTTGCTGGATGATGGTCAAGACAAGGGCTCCAGGTCTGTGATTTTGGTCATGTATCTCTGCACAGCACGAGAGTTGTGGGATATAGAGAGAAAACTGGGTTCAGAGGTGAAAGACTGAACAGTTGCAGAGGTAAAATACCCTGAAGCTTGATCCCATCAGTGTTAAAATGGAGGTTCTTGATCTGTTATGCAGCTGCCCTAATAATATCAGTGTTTTACTGGGCTACATAGATTCATTTGAAAGCACATTGTTTCCAAATTCAGTCCATCTTAACCACAAGAAGACGTTGTGGGAGATGTTTTGGTGGGTGCTCTGGGAGCCAGCACTGCTGGACCAGCAGCCAGGAGTGCTTTGCCCAGGAGGAGCTGCAGGTTTTTGGAGCCCCAGGTGCTGCACCAGCTCTGCCTTGTGCTTTCTGCTTGTCTGAATCGATGAAATGCCAGAACATCCCAGGGCAAGGAGGGCACAGCACGTGGCTGGGAGGTTGGCCCTGCAGCAGGTTCTGGGTGGTTGTTGTTTTCAGCCCTTATTTAACAAAGGAAACTTCATAGAGATGACAAGGGCAGTGAACAGGAACAGGACACGTTATAGCTTTTTAATTTGGACAAAGTAATGGGGCCACATGCCAACATGGCATGAAATGACATTGGGATTTTTATTAAAAAATGCAAGAGTGCTACGCTAAAATCCCAGGAAGTCTTGAAGGTAGTGAATGGGGGAGTGTAATTACTAAGTACCCTCTAGCCTGGAAGTTTATGAAGCATTAGAGCAGTGCCTGGAGCCCTTTGGGGCTGTGTAAACTGTTCTGTTACATAAGCATGACTTCTTATGGCTTAACTCAAGGATATAAATCCCCTCCAGGCTGGTAAGAGGAGATGCCTCAGTGCAGAAAAGTCTGTTATTTACTTTAAAGGTTTGGGGCAGTGAGGAAGTTCAGCTGTATTTAACTCTTTCTGGGCTTAGTGGTTGTTCCACAGCAAAAGCTGCCACTGTTTTGGCCTTAAAGCTGTGCCCATCTTTGCTTCCTCACTGAAATTGTGTTTGTTGCCTCAAATTCCTGCAATCCCACTAAGGATTTTTTTTTTCCCCTACAAGTTACAAAAAAAACCCCTGGCCTAAAGTTTGTGTGAGAGGGGAAGACGGTGTCTAGGAATGATCAGCCCAGATCTGGACCTGACAAAATCGTGGGGATGTTGCCAGTGTCTCGAGGAAGCTGAGCTGGGGAAGGTTTGGGGCAGCTGAACCACATCTTCAGGATCCTGATGCTCTCAGTGCCCCTGTGAAATAATCATCTGGGCAGCTGCCACAGCTGGAACCGTTTGTGTGAACAGCTTTTTCCTTGAGTGGCATTAAAGAGTTTAATCAAAGCGATGCCAAGGAAATAGTAAAGTGATAGTTTACGGAGCTTCTGGGTGTGAAAAGCAGCCTTGGATGGTGCAGAAATGTCTTGAAGTCCTCTTTGTATCGAGCCAGTTCACATATTCTGGCAGGCTCTGTGGTGATGATGTTGGAGCAACGGGAGCTCAGCGATGCCTGGGAGATGAGTCACTTGTTTGTGAGGGTGTCAGTGTTTGACTCCTGGGTGACACTGCCTGGCAGGACCCCCCCAGCCTGCCTGAGGGTGCTTTGGGTGAGTGGGATTTTGGATAGGTAGTGCTGCACACAGCTTGGTGTTTGCATGTCAAAACAAAGAGCTTTTAATGCTTAGATGGTCTTGAAGATACATACACATGTATTTATTTTTTTAAAATGGACAAGTTGCTGCACTGAAAAGAGAGACTGAAGGACAGATTGTTGCCTATGGAGGAGAAGTTGAAGTTTTTGTGGCCAAGGACATGCTCTGGACCTCAGGCAAGTGAGTGTCCTGCCTGGATGTGCTGTGACCTGCAGTGGGTGCCACCACCAGCCCATCTTTGTCCCACTTTCCTTCCCAGTACACTGCTGTGGGGTGGCAGCACGTGGCACTTAACCTGAATTTGGGCTGTTGATTTCTGATGGAGAACTGGATGTTTTTACTTTTAAAGACAATCTATATCCCTAAATCCCTGTAGCTTCTCAGAGAAGCAAGAGCAGGATGTTCTTTGCCAAATGTGAACTTCTGTAGCATTTGGCTGAAAAGTGTCTCTTTTCAATGCTTTACTTCAAAAAGAGACCTTGGTTGATAGCAACCAGAAAAATGAGATTTTTTTTTTCCATCTATAGGAACAAAGTTTTTCATATGAAAAGGATACCTTTTGTATCTAATATGAACAGCTATCTCAACAGGCATGACTTTGAGAGGTGTAGTCATTGTCTTGGTGTAGCTGTTGCCCAGGGAAAAACACAGAGGTCTGGCACAAAACCCACCCATTAAAATTCCACCACTTGCAGTGTCAGTGTCTGCATCAGTGTGACTGCTCAGGTTACCTGCATTGAAAATGAGAGCAGGAAAAAGGCACTTCTAGGGCTTGATTCATCTCGTTCTGAATAGGTCTGATGAAGATGTACCCACTGCAGTCATTTAAAGCTGGCAGAGCTCAGTGTCATACAGGGTAACTGAACAATACAAATCTCCCTTTTATGCCTCCTCATTCCCAGTGTTTCAGTTTTTCGAGTCACCTGTCAGCTGTTTGACGTCCTTGGGTTGGATGGGAGCGCTGATGTTGCTGCTGGGAGATTGGTGCAATTCTTGATGCTGTTACTGGCTTGTGGGATTTTGGATAGATTCTTTGCTGTGCCTCAGTCTCTTTGCTGTAAACAGATTATCATGTTTATCACTGTTGTGAAGTGCTTTGTTTTCCCCAGTTAAAACGTCAGAAATAAATTCTTTTTATTAGCCTGGTGCAAAATATGCCTTTCTTACCTCTTCAGCACTTGGAGTTCCTGTCTTGATGATCTCTTTATTTTCTGCTTGTCCTTTATTTTCACTTGGATGTGATGCAAGATCCCAAGGTACAGTTTTCAAAAATGATTTAGAAGGGAGGGGGGGTTAAGTTGATATCTTTTCAGGGCATGAATTGGGCCTCTTGAAAAGGAGAGAATTTTCCCCCACATCCTGGTTGTAATCACCTGGCTGTGGTGTGGGTTCCCCAGGATTTGGTACATCATGGAATACCTGCACAGGTGGTTTTGGAGCTGGGTTACCTGAGCTGGATTATTTGCTGGGTTACCTGAGCTAAGGAAGTCCTGTAACAAGTTTAATCTCTGAAAACCCTTCATTTGCTTTCCAACAGCCCCCTAGGTCTCAGCAAGTAAATAATTTTCCCAGCAATGTAGCTGCCATTAATATTAATAGCAGCTATTATTTACTAAGTAGACTTCTTGGTTAACTCTGTGTTTATTGTAGGTTGTCTGAATAAAGTCAGAGTGTGATCACTGTTATGTAGCAGCTGCAGGCTTGAGGATGGGGAAAGGGAAGAAATAATTAGTTGGCAAGTAGCCTGTAATTACTGCATAGGATGGTCTTGCAATGTAATTAAATGCTCAGCACTTGCCATGTAAATAAAGTGACCTTCTTGACTGATATGCCCTGTGTCACTGAGGCAGTGGCTTTATGGGCAGGGCATTCCACCAGTGAATGCTTGTTAAAAACTGAGCTCTTCTCTAAGTTTAATTGCTCACTGGTGCCGATCCTGCAGGAGTCCTACAGGGGGAGTTGAGTTCTGTGGGTGAAAGTCACACTCTGGGTCACTTTGCTGGCTTTCTGAGCTGATTAATCTGGCAGAGATTTATGTTATTGTGTCAGAGCTTTGTAAAATTGAGTTCTCTTATTTTGGCGGCTGGAGTCCTTCTGAGTTGTAATTTAAATGTCTGTTTAATAATCAGAATTCTTTTTTTTTTTTTTTTGTGTCAGTGAATCTGATTGGTGTTTTATGGGAGGTAGAATCCTCTGTCTGGAGCATTTTAATTCACCCTTCCATCACTAGAATGGCAAACAAGGAGGAAGGGCAAGGCTGAAGGATGCTAATTTCTGTGCTGCTGTTCCTCTTAAAGACATGGAGCTAATTAGAAAATGCCTTTGGCTAAGAAAGGCCCAGTGGCTGTGAGGGCATTGCAATCTGCTCTTCAGTGCTGAACTGGGCTTGTTTATTCTGAGTATGTGCAACCCAGAGGAGACTTCTTCAACCTCAGCCTCTAAAATTCTATGCTTAAGTGTATTTGAGTGTTTTATAGCTCTTACCACGGGGTAGCTGGCACATGGGATGTCCCTGCACGGTGACCTCAGGATGCTTCACTGCAGGGAGCCCCTGTGTAGGTTCAGTTCCCCTCCAAATTACACTGACTTCTAATGAGATGCTGGGCAAGGATGGCTTTTCCAGATGCTTTTCAGTCCCTTATTTTAAGGGCTCTGTTTGATATTCTGGTGTCTTATTTGCTGATGTTCCTGCAGCAGTAGTTCCATGGTGGACCTTCCCAAGTGCTCGGTGCAGTCGGGTTGGTCCCTGAAGGTGCCTGTAGGGATGCTGGCATTGCCAGGGGTGCCCTGAGGGAGCCCAAATTATGCTCAGTGGGGGCAGTTCTGAGCATAAAGAACTTCAGAGAACTCGAAGGCAGATCTTATTATAGAGTTAGTATCTTAATGTATACGTGCTGGGAGCCAAATGTGAATTCTTGCGTTTCCTGTCTCTTCAGGGCTTGAATTGGCAGCTGTAATAATGTTTAATAATAAGGTAGATCTTACTGATGCTCTCCCTGGAATGACAGAAAACAGTTATGCCACAATGGTAAGGGAAAAAACAGAACCCTGCCTAAGACTGAAATGAATTCCCTTTGCAAATAAATAGGGTGGAGATGCTTTGTCTTTGTGGAACATTAATGTTCTAGAGAAGCGAACAGTCTTAAAAGAACGGAATTGTTATTGTTAGAAAGAGTAAAATGCATGCTTTAAGATTCTGCCAGTGTTTGAATACACTGCAAATTGTCTGTGCTTTATATTGTAAAATAATTTGAAAGAATAATTCCTGCTTTTTGTGCATTTGCCTAAGTTACAGTCCAGAGATATTGAAAAAAGTGTCAGACTGTTTCCTGGAAAATAATAAGCACAGCACTTTAGGGAAGAAGAGAATTAGAAATAGGATATGCAAAATGTTACAGTGGCTGAAGTGTGATATCTAATAGCTTGGTTTTCTTTCATCACAAGAACATTGTAAATCAAACCATTTAATTCATTGAAAGCTATATTGTGCCTAGGTCAAAACTGAAAGGCATCCAACCAGTGCTGGAGCCATAGAAGTCCTTCAAATCTGCTGATGAAATGCTGTTTGGAAACATTTTTGGACTCTAATTATTCATCATGAATTTGTCCATGCACAATAACACTTTCTTTTGATCCTCTCCTGGTTATCCATCACACTGTGACTTACCAGAACTAAAACACAGGAGAAATTCTATTGTGTCAAGAGAGCAACAGGACCAAGCTCCAGAGGCCGAGTTTCAGGCTGTGCTTTGTGCAGTTGTTTTGCATCCATCCTTGGGGGTGGGAGAGGAGAACAGAACAAAACTTTGCCATTATAAGTACTTCACTCTTCAGCTTGTGGTTTGGATCTGTTTGGTAGCAGTGTGACTTGCTCTGACCACATGCTCTCTGTTTAATAATTTGATCTAGAGCTGCCTCTGCCTCCTGGTCTGCTTTTTTCTTTTTTCTTTTTTTTTTTTTTTAATAGCCTGGATTTGGATTGATGGAAAATTTTTCCTGGGTCACTGCACAAACTGGAAAAGATGCTATGGTTTGGTTTCACCTTTTTGTTAAGCCTTTCTATCCTGATCTTTCTGTATAACTTAAGCCCTGCCTTAGGATCCTGAAACTCAGAGAAGACATTTGCTGTGTGCAGTATATAATGAACATTAACTGTTGGATGCTGGAGCATGAGTATAGACTGCAGGGAATCCTCCTGACCACTGAGTGTCATTGTTAACTCAGGAGAAATGGGGTGATAAGAAGAATCTTTAACTGGGGGAGAGGGGGAGATGAATCTGTGTTGGGAGCTTGGGAGGGCATTGCCATCACTCAAGTGGTTTGCTGAGTGTCAAGGTTTTTTTCCCCTAAAAAGTGCTGTGTGTTCACAGGCATTCTGGAGGCTGGATGTGGTACAAACTTGCAAAATATGCTGCCATGTTTCTGTGGGAGAATGGGCTCCTGGGCTGTGTTGAGCTTAATACTGTGAACCTCTGGGATCTTCTCATCTGGGCATCCAAGGTTGCTCTGTGTTGTCTCTGCTTATCTCCCACCCAACACAGCTCACAGGCCTCTGAGTTTTCCCCAAAACTGCTGGTGCTTCTGACATTTCTCTGGGCCTTCTTCTTGGGGCTTGTGCCCACTGAAGCCACCTCTGTTTTGTGGGGTGAAAACCAGCCCTTTTCTCCCCTGGTCTCTGTGCCTGTGTGGGGCTCTGGCTGCTGCAGCGGGTGAGGGAGAAGGGCTGGTGCCTCCTTCAGCTCACCAAGCCTTGAAATGCAATTGTCTAGTAGGGAGCCATCACCACCAGAGGCAAAATTATTTCCATAGAAGGAAAAATACTTTGAGAGAAACAGTTCCAGTAGTGGTTTGTGCAGCTGTTTGCAAATTGTGAGTGGGTTTTATTACCTGTAAGTATTGCCACTTTTCCTTGTGGCCATGTGTGTTATATGAGCAGGGTGCATTTTCCTCCTATCTTAGCTTATGAATCAATGCTCTTACTGAATGTATTATTTATAGGGTTGATTTGAAGCCTTGAAATTCCCATTCTTTTTTATGGACTATTTTCCGTGCGGGGTAAACTCACCTTCATCATCATTGTCGATGCTGGAACTAAGACAGGGACTCTGTTTTGGGGAGTTTGGGCTTAAAATGTGCCCTGTTTTAGCCTTCAAGTTAATAACATTGACTTCAATGATGGCAAGAGCAAAGGATGTGGCTGGAAGGAATGAGCATGGGGTTGGGAGAAGGAAACTCCCAGGTAGGAAGGAATGTGATGCTGGGGTTGCCAAATCAGTGTTGTTTTAATTCTTCTGAAGATCATGTCGTTGTGCTGCACCTCAAAGAACGGTTGCTTTGCAGGGTTTACCCTTTGACAGTGATAAAAACAGGGTCTTTCCTCTGCAGAATGGCAAAATCTGTCTGAAACCCCTTATATTACTGGAAATAAGATACTGGTGTTTTACTGACAAAGCAGCAGAGGAAACCCTCTCCAGCTGCCATTACTCCACTAGGATTTAACAGCAAGATTGCTGTTGCCTAGTAGTTATGTTGCCATGAAAACATCACCTTTTTGGCCTTAAAGCCTGCTTAAACTGGACAGTTTGGGCTGGAGTGGGGCGGCCAGGAGGAATTCCACAGTCTGCCTGTGTCTCAGCGAGTGGAGACTGCTGGTGTGGAGAGAGAGGCTGCTGCTCTGCCAGAAACTACTTCCTTCCTTTGCTCTCTTTTTTTTGGTAGCCCCACAGCTGTGCTTTAGCTCCTCACAGCCCCAAAGCTGGGGTGGTTCTCTCCTGTTTGCATGACATCCCTTTCCTTCTGGCGGGTGTTGGTTCGAGCAGTGGAAGAGCTTTCTGCCCTGGGTTTGAGGAGGTTGTTTCCATTCAGGCTTTTGTGATTTCTGAGGGTCTCTGGAACGTTTGGGCAGGATTTTCAGTGCTCTCAAGCGCTGGAGGAGCAGCTGAGAAGTTTTTTCTGCCCAAATGGCTTTGCTGTAAATGTGGGGATTAAATCACTTCTCTGCTGTGGCTGAAAATGTAATTCAACTCTGCTTCGATTTGTGACCATTCATGGCCCTCTGGGAATTCAGGCATGGTTTTGCTCCACTCTCTGAACAGTTCCCTGCCCACTGGACTCAGAACTGCTTATCTCCAGTGTCTCCTGTGCACTTAATACAAGCTGTGGAGAGACCTTTATCTGTTCAAGGCATCACACCAGCATGTCACACTCTGCTGGGGAAGCACCACAGGGAGACTGAGGGGTGTGAACATTAGCACAGGAAAGCAAGATAACATTGAAAAAATATGGAAGTGATGGATTTTCTCCTCAATACTTGATTTATTTTTATGCATAGCAAATTAAAGTCCCTAATTGCTGCCACCAGCCCTTGATGCCACACTACCTGTGTCTGACCTGTGAGCTGACTGCTTGCACTCCAAAAGAGAGAAAAATAAATCAAGTAGAGCTATTTGCAAAGAGTAAATTTAAGTGACATAAAATTACATCTAAACCTAAATCAGCATCACTTTCAAGTTTGGATATCTTTTTTTTCCTGTGGAAACAATTCTAAAATGTCTTTCAATGTCCATCTTCCCTAGAAGTTTCTGCTTTGGAAAAAAAAAAAAACCCACAATCCTTGCTCTACAGGAGCTGTATGGTGGAGTGCTTTTTAAGGAATTAAATGTTCTTTGGTCCTTTGTGTTTTCCCTGAATTTTGGAGGTGGTGATGGTTTTATTTACCTTTAAAAGGCTTCTTTGTCATTCACTATTGCTCTGGTGTAATGCACCTGTCAAATGTAGTAGCTGTCCTTTAGCAAGAATGATGCTCTCTATGCTGTGTCTACTTGTGGACAGGCACTTATATTAAGAAGGACATGAGCAGGGGGGGAATTGATGCCCATAATCCTCAGCCAGGTGAGGTGTGATCGAGGTGTGACTCACACTCTTGGCTCACAAACCACAGCCACAGAATGCCATTGTTTCTGGAACAGCACCCACAGCAGGTGCCCTCCTGTTTTGAACTTTGCAGCAGCAAAGCAGCTTCCTTGTGTGTCCTTGTGGGCCTGGAAACTCCTGGAAGATGAGAGGTTTCTTGCACACTGCTTTTCATTCTGTTTGTTTCCTGAGTGATGGTTAGCACAGAGCTCTTTAGAGCATGCAAAAATGCAGATTGCCACAATTCATCTGACATGAGGCAGTTGGGCCAGCTGATGAGTTAGTTGAGCTTTGAAACAAACTGCTGGTTCCTTAGTGGAATTCTTCTTGCATTAGACATGCCTGAAAATAAGGCTGTAAAATGTGCTTTGGGGAGAGGAGAGGTTACCTGCTGATCATTTCTATTTGTTGCCTGTCACTAATCTTTACCTTTTTTCATTCTCCTCCCCAAATACTCCAAATGCTCTGACATTGGTTGATTCAGTTTGCAGAGATGATCATTTGATCTGCTTTACTCCCTGCCCCAGGAAAGATCAGGGAGGTTTTCCGTGGGATCTTCCATCCCTCATCAGATACGTGTACGGGCAGGACCAGACTCAAAACAGGGACAAGAAGAATCAGGGGTTATTTCTGCCCTGAAATCAGCCATGCTTGATTCTAGGAAAGGTGTCTGTGGACCAGGTGTAAAAGATATTTAGTAAGACCAAATTTGTCTCCTCCTTATGCCCTCCCAAGCAGCTGCTGGTCAGCAAGGTCCTCTCCAAGGCACAGTCACCAATGTCCTGCATGGCAAAGGTTAGACAAAGGCTGTCACTCAGCTGTTGCTTCTAAACTCAAGTGCATTTCTTAGTGGTAAAAAGAGGAAAAAAAGGCATTAAATAAGAATACTGGAATTAATATCCTTAATTAAAATGACTCATTCTCTAGAAAGGTCCCCTTTTAGGCTGAGGTATAACATTGAGGTGATCACATGAGTCAGTTAACTTTAAAGCAGGGCTCAATGCATTTTCCCTGTTTTTTATTTGGATTAATTTTTGTCCAGATTCAGAAGAAACCCCCCTTCCCCCACCCCAAGCAAATACATTCCACCTAATGAAATTAATTATGTCACAGTTTAGCACTTGGCACTTTGCACTTGCTTTATGAAATAGTGTTTGGGTGACCTTTGTGTTCCTGAAGATGAAGAGGGTTCACAGCACAGACTAAGGCTTGGCAAGGCAAGCCAACTCTGCCAACTTTTCCCCTGGAATTCTGCCAGAGACTCTGTGGAGAAGTTGCTTTTGGAGCCTGCTCTCCTTGGGCTGTGCTGATGATTATTTGTGGTCTGTGAGTGACCACTTGAGGGGTGTTCCCTTGGACTGAATCACTTGATTTTTTTACCTGCTTGTTTCTAAAAGCTTTGGGGTTGACAATCCCATGAAGTCCTACGTGGCAATCTGTTTTATCTGCATACATTTCCATCTTTCACCAGCCTTTTGGCAAGCAAAAACTGCCATTTGTGTGTATGCCTGCACTGACCAGCAGATGATGAGTGTGACCTACCCAAGGGCTCACAGAGCCCTGCAGCAGCAGGAACTGCTGTGTGCCAGGGCACTGCTTTCAGGAGGGATGTTGGCATCACCTCAAGCTGGGAAGTGGACTAAAATAATGGCACACAAGGGCTCTTTTCTTTTACATACTTTTCAAATCCTGTTTTAGCCTCAAAAAAAAAAAAAAAAAAAAGAGCTTTTTAAAAATAATTACAGGCTTTCAAGCTTTGCAGTATTCAGCCTGGTAATAATGGTTACATTTTTCCTGACGGTTTCCCTGTGTGAGAAGGAAGTGTTTCATTTTCTCCATTTTACCTTTGGACAGCAAAGTGAGTGGTGGAGGGAGTTGGCCAAAGCCTGAGCAGAAGTACCAAAACCATGTCTGTGTTCCTGGCTTGTGCCTTTTCCCCTTGAGCATCACCCACCTCCAGAAGCCACGGGTGTGCTTCAGTGTGTTGATTTTTTGCATGAACAGCTGGTTACAGATGGGGTACATCCAGGTACATTTTTGGGTACCTTGATGTGGGTCTCTCCAAAACAAATCTCCCCTAGGAGGGGTTAGTCCCAAGCAGCAGGGGATTGAGGCAGTAGGTCCTAATTTGGCATTAGGGCTCAGTCCTTGACTCTCTTATCGAGGATTACAAGGCTGCAGATCCCTTTATCCCACTGGCACCTCTGGGAGGTCTCAGTGCTGAGGGGTTTTTGGGTGGTGCAGAGGCCTCACCCCTGCTCGTTCCTTTGCTCTGGTGATGTTATGCCCATCAGCCTTCCACCACCACACCAGGCTCTGGCTGGGGGCTGCAGCACTCCCAAAATAAACAAATTATGCAACCCACAGTTCGTGTGGGAACAGCAGCCCCGGTGTGCAGGGAATGAGCACACCAGGTCCATCAACTGCTTTCCTGTCCTGTTTTTGAAGCAAACATTGTGGGGGAAATTATATTTGTCTGAGGTTTTTCAACAGCAGAAACTGAATATAAATAATTGTGTGCGTGCTAGGAGCTCCCACCCCTGCCATCTACCCTGTGTTTGTCCTGCTGTCAAAGTATTTGTATTTTGTGAGATAAACGCATCTCTAGTTCTAATGTACAGCTTAAGTACTCTTCATTTTGAGTTAGAAAGATCCTCTGTTGTTGGTGAAACGTGGTTCCTGTGCTGTGCTCCCAGGGCACAGGCAGTTAATGGAATAGTGAGTGTGGTGGGATGGAGCATGACCTGCAGCTTTCATGCCAGGCTTGGAACCTCTTCCATGGGCTCCACTGCATCCCCACGGCACAGCAGGCTGCTTATGTCCCTCTGGTCAGCCCCCTGGAGGAACTGGGGTGACCTTAAGTTATTCCTGGGGCAGAGGGAGTTGTTTGCTCCCTCTCTCATCTGTATTTACGCAGAAACCCCTGGGAAGGACCTGGAGCTCTCCATCCCCAGTCCTGGGGGTGGGTCCCCAGGGAGTGGCGTGGTGTGACCCAGGTCCCCAAAATATCACCCTGAAGAGAGGGTGATAACACACTCCTGACCAAGTGTGTGACCTGGAGAAGGGCATGTGAGAGTGACCCAAACAATCAGCCTGTGTTACCTGCAAACTGTTTGTGTCAAGGAGTGTCAAGACACACCTTTCATTAGTAGATGTCATTTGCTCTGGTCAAAGACAGAACAGTGATTATTATAGCAATTACTGCTTCAGAGTGAAAGTTTCTCCAGTGAACAAAAATGAAGAAAAGTTGAAGAAAACTGGTGTGTGTTTGGTTCTGTTTGTGTGTAATTGGCTGACTATTCCTCCTTTCCACTGCAAAGGCTTTCACCCTTTTTTTTGAGCTGTCCTCTACTCTCCCCTTTGCCTCTGATCACTTGGGAAGTTTTTGAGTAAGTCAGACCCTTTCTCTGGGCAAGGCTCTGCTCTTGAACTCCAAAGTAACACAAAACCCAGCCAGGGCTGAGCTCAGCAGGAGAGCTGAAAATTCCATCGTGCTGCAATAATGCTGGCACCGCCGTGCCCGAGTAATGTAATAACCTGCTGAAAACAGGAATTCCTTTCACCAATCCCCTCCCTTGGTCAGAACTTTTCAGATGCAGAACTGTAAAGCCCAGGGGAAATGGTGTGGCAGTTTCTGCAGGGCCTCAAACCAGTGCTGGCTGGAAAACAGGCTGGGAGTGTGGGAAGGCAGTTCATCCCTTGGCTTGGCCTGTCCTTGAGGAACTGAGCTGCTCATGGATGGTAGTTGAGGACAATGCTACTACAACCCCAAACTTTGCTCTTTAGGTCTTAACTCAGAGTTAGAGGTCAATGAACCATCTCCATCTGCTTGAACTGCTGATGGTCTGTACTTTGAATGGCCATCAGAGGTGAGGTGCAGCACCACTTGGTGCATGGGGCACCTTCCTTGGAGCTCATTGCCATGGTGCTGCTTGCTGAGAACTTTGTTATTCTCAGAAAAATGCATCCTGTTCCCACATGGAATTTGCAAGGTGTCAGGGCATGAATAGCTCAAGGCCTCCAATTTGCTCAGAGAAGATAGTTATCAAAATATACAACAGTAATTTGCTAGAAGAAATAGGAAGGTTTTTGACAACCTGCTGGAGAGAATAATTAGTCTAAGTCTGGGGACTGTAAAGGATGAAAACAAGAATTAGGGAGGACAATAAACCATATATTTCTTTTTCCTATAAATTGGCTTTGACTTCAGAGGAGCTATTTAGGCAGAGAATTTGCCTCGCTATGACTTCAGTTTTTACTACTTTTTAAAAAAAAAATTGTTAAATACAATCCAGTCCCAAGGTCTGGATTTCTCAGTGGCAGTCTGGTTTGTTAGTTGTGCTGAATTCCAGGCCTGAAGTCAGTCTGAGCATGACTTCAGATGCTGGGGCCTCCAACTTGCCTGTGAATAGCGAACTGAAAGGAAAAAGCAACTCCAATAATTCAAATTGGCTTCCTTTCTTCTCTTGTTAAATTTTCATGATTTAAACTCCGTTAAGGGACTAGGGTGGCTTTATTACTTGAGCAGCTTATGGGTAATAAAAAGCTTGAGAGCCTAAAATGACACATCTCTTTATGGAGTGCCTCAATGTGCTTTTTAAAAAGCTTTGCAAAATTCTACTGATGAACTTCCCAGTGGCAACAGTCAGAATGGTGAAGGGCAAGCAGATGCCTTCCAAACTTGGGCTGCTCCCTGCCCATGAATATTTTGCAGTGCAGCTTTAAAGCAGCTGGGGGAAGGAGCAAAAACTTCCACCAGGGATCTCACAGCATGTTGAGCATCTCTGTAGAAGTGGATCCAGCAGCACCTTCTGGGCACAGACCAAGTAAAATTGTGGACCTTTCACTTACATCAGTAACAGAAATAATAAGAGCAGGTTACCAGGGAGCTGCTCTGTGAGTCTGAGTGATGTGCTGGGGGAGAATAAGAAATTGCAAGTTTGGGAATGGTACCTGTCAGTGTGAGGCTGGAACAAGGAAGGAGAGGTCAAAAGCTCCAAGTGACCCCACCAGCCCTTAAGGAGAGTAGGAGAGTTAAATGAAACTAAAATTCAAAAGGATTACTGAAGCCCCATTCCTCGCTCAGAGAACAGGAATAGGCAGATGAAATGCAGAAAACTATTACTTTAATGCATATAGAAATAAGAGATGTGGAAGAAAAGTTTGACTTGTTAGAGGATTTCTTACCAGGTTCCAAAGGGCCAGTTCTTGTAGGAGTAGGAAATGCCTCCAAATACTCTCCAAAATATATGAGACAAAAGCTTTAGGAGAGATACATCTCCTTAAGTTTAGGACCTCTTTTATTTTAGCAAAATTTATAATGCAGAAAATCATATTTAGCTTTGTTTTAGACATGAAAGAAACTGGGGCACAGAGCCCCTCAGCCAGAGGTTCTGCACCCAAAATCCCAGGAGCCACAAGGTGTCCTGGCTGCACCTCTGCTCACTTGCAAACAGACTTTACCCACTGGCCATGTCCCGGGGAGGTATTCACCACCTAAACCCCTGCTTTTCCTCCTCCTTGCTCCTGTGCACAAGCAATCAGGTGCCCAAAGGCTGCTCTTGCAGCTTCTCAGGAAAAACCTTTAATTAATGACCCCAAATTCCTGCGCTATCTATTTATGGAAAGCCTTTTTGGGAAGGAATTAATGATCTTAATGTCTGTGAATCACAGAGCGTGGTCAGAAAGGCCACTCAGAGAGGTGTCTGTGGAACATTTAGATATTCCTTAAATAATCCTGGGGATTTTTTTTTCCCCTCTCCTGACCTCTGTAAAGAGCAAAGCCTGCATCTATGCAACTAATGGAATTTCCTGCTGATTGGACCCTAAACAATCAGTGTGTCTTCTGATTCCTAATAGCTGGGCTGTTAAGAACAGGAAAGGCTCGATTAGGAGGCAGAGACCCAACTGGGAGTGTCACAGCCATTGCCCTCTCAAGTGTGCACCAGGAGCTCAACCTGTGTGTGCCTGATTAATCAGAGTGTGAGGCACCTGCAGCCCCGGGTGGGTGTTAATCAGGCCAGGCTGGGGACCGAGAGGCTGCACGTGTTGCTGGGGAGGATTTCTCAGCTGCAGAGGGGCGGCTGCTCGTCCTGTTTATTAGCAGCAAATTCATCACTTCATCATTTCCTGGTGCAGATGAACTGGGAGACAAAAGGTTGCTTTTGACAGCTTTCTGGGCAGCTATTGTGGCTAAAAAAAAAAAAAAAAAAAAAAATGGTCTCTGTGCTGATGTTTTGTTCTTGCAGAATAAACGACGTGGTGCTTTCTCTTAACAACAAAACAAAGCGCTGCCAGCAGCCCGGTGTTCCTGAGGAGCCCAGCACTAATGAAAGGGAAAATGAAGCCCAGCTCTTGGGAGCAATTCTGTGCATGAAATAACCTGAAGAGCAGGATGTCGGGACTGTTAGGATGGGCACCCATTTCTCATTGATAAGAGGATCTGAAATAAAACCAGAATTGTTACTTCTGCTGTGTTTAGGTACCGATCAACAGGCACCACCACCTTCCCCCTGCCCCAAAGATGGGCTGTGTCTGAATCCCTCCCTCAGCTGGTTTTAAGGAGGGAGGATGAAGAAGGGAAGCTCAGCTCCGTTCATTCAGCTGTTACTTATCCCAGGGCTCTGCTCCTCCCTTCTCTGGCTCTTCAGATCCTCTGGAAGCCTCTCCCTAGGTATTGTTCCTCCTCCTGAGTCTGTGGTTCTCTTTGGTTTCAGTCTTAGGCAACAAAATATTGTGTGAAGCAAACCCAAGGCAATAGAGGCTATCACTTGGGTCTTTGCCTTTGGTCCATAGTATTCAAGATATGCTTTGAAGTTCCTATGTTCCATATTCTGCAGGGAGAAGGATAAATATGTGGGAACTTGGGTGATATTTCTTACTAAGGTTTATAGTATAATGTTGATTAAGTCACTCTATCATAAATTTGTTTAATAAATATATATATATTTCTGGTGGCACAGATACAGTCTGGTGCCACCAGATATTGGAATGTGTTGGGAGCCACCTGAACATATTGAGAAGGAAGTCTGGGGGTGACTTCATTTGACTCTGTTGTGTTGGTTGCATTTCATGGGTCTGCAAACTGCTTTGAATTTGGGGTTGAGTTCTTCCATGAATGGAATAGCTCATTAATCCTGCAAGAGCTTGCAAGTTTTTACCAACTTGGTTAATATTGGAGTTTCTGGCGTTTTTGGTGTATTCATTCCTGTATATTGCTTAATCTGCAGTGGAGTTTTTTTCAGTGTCCTTTTTTCATGTATGCTGTAATATTTTCCTAAACCTTTCACCATTAAATTAACACGAGGGTGTGGAGGGCACTAGTTTTTATTTTCCATTCCTTGTGGTACTGTTCTGTTGAGTGACTCTCTCCTGCATATTTCATTAGAAGAAAAATAACCCTTAACCACTTTCTCCCAGCTGAGATTCATCACTGCAAAATTGATCCTGTTTTATTCCCAGAACAAAATTTCCTTATTTTCCTCATGACATTAGTTTACAGATATAACAAGTAGCTCTGAGCTTTATCTTGGAGTTAACCTGCTCCACAAAGCTGAGTACCCAAAGGGTTTTGTGATGTATATTGGAATCGTCTTCTTGACTTGAACAGGATGAGGAGTTTTCTCTGGAGATGCTCTGGAAAGAAAGTCAGCTGGGACTGGAAAACAAAGAGGATTTTATTGTAGTTTGTTGCTTTGTTGATTTCCTGTCAAATTATTCTGATTTCCTTTCTTTCCTCTAAAAGCTCAGTTCTGGTTTTAATGACGCTGTGGGCAAAGTGTCTTATCTGATCAGGCTAAAGCTCATGTTCCCAGAAGGAACATCTATTTCATTAAGCCTCTCTGCCGTCTAAACACTTCACTTTCCTTTTCAAACCTCCTCCTTAGCTCTGCCAGGTATTTTTGTTTGTTCTCCTATCAGGTCTTCAGTCTCTCTTCCTTCTCTTTTCTGGATCTCCTCCAGTTTTTCACAGCATAATTTTTCCCCCCTTTATCTTCAAATGCGAGTTTAATGTACAATCTCTGGAGACTCCCTGCTGGGAGAACAAGCGGGTGGTATTTGAAGCGTTTGGCTGTTGAATTACAGAGGTTGAGTTGTCTGATCGTTAGCGAACAGGATCGTTGTACGGCTACCAGGGAACAACAACAAAGGGGATGGGTGTTTCTTCCTCCCTTTGTTCTGCAGCTCTCCAGCAGCAGCTGCTTTAAGTGCCATGTGGTTCTTCCTCTCCGCCCCGGGATGTTGAGATTTCTGCGCTCCCGGACAGCTGCAGAACCTCTGCTGGACAACCAAAGTACCTTTGTAATAATGTGATTAGATGATAATCAGGTTGTGGTTATGCAATTCCGTGTGCTGAAGTGCAATCCATCCTCCCTGGTTGGAATGGAGCTTTTTGTCCGGCTCCAGCTGCTCAAACGCTCTCTCCGTGCTCCACGATGAAATGTTAATGGGGCAGAGCACGGGACATGCAAATCACGGGGACAAGGAATTGGGCATGAGGTGATGATGGAAGACTGTTCTGCTTTTGTGGATGTGTTCAAACGAATTGTGACTCCCAACTATCGACAAACAGCACTGGGTGTGTATTCGAGGATGTCTGACAGGGAGGACCTTTGGGATATATTCCAGAATGATGGTGGTGGTGACTTGTTTATTTTACATAAGTATCTCTTTTCCTTGCTAAGGACTGTGCCAGCAGCAGCCTGTGGTTCCTTCTCCAAGTTTGCATAGGGGAGGAGGGAAAGGGAGGTTGAGAGACTGATTTGAGAAGACAGAACTTTGGATTTATCGATGGGAAACCAAGATCCATCTGGCACGAGGGCTTGTGAAGATTGAGACTCGTGCCATGTATTTTTAATATCACCAGCTTCTCCTGCATAAGTGGGGAACTTCTTTTGCTGTCAGTATTTCCTGCTGGATGAGATGGCAATGAACATTTACAAACAGTAATTATTTTAAAAAAAAAAAGAGATGTTAGGAAGAAAATGTCTCTGGTTTTGAGGTTGGGGAAGACCTATGGCAGCATCTTCTTAAAAGTGCAGGGCTGTTCTCTAAAGTGCTTCTGTGTGTCATCAGGTACTGGGGAAAGGCCCCTGTGAGAGCCAGCTCTTCTTATCTCCCCCTGATACTTCATCCTGCCTGTTCCCAGCAAGTTTTGGGTTAGGAGGTCTCTGACGGCTTTTAGGGTAGGACTTTTCCAGGACTCTTGGTAAAAGCAGTTCCACAGCTCCAGCAACTCTCTTGCAGGGCTGTTAATCCTCCACATATAATTCAGACATTTCTTAGCATTGTGGGTTAGTTACCACAAATGACATTCTCAATTCTATATGCAGATCTTAATGCTCAGTCTAGAAATTTCCAGAGGAAAAAAAATGCATATATGAATATCCACAGATGTGCAGATGGACACACATATTTACATTTTCTGCTTTTACGTGTCTGAAAGTCCCTAAATGTATTCAAGCAGTTTCAGTAACCAAATCTGAGCTGTAGGGGTTGTCAATTATGCTGAGAGAGCAGAGGTTTTCCAAATTGAAGGTCCCTCTGTGATTATTGATGCTTTTCTTGCACCTGCTTTCCACTGATAACGGACAGGAATAATAAATTCTTCCAAGATTGCTTTCTCCTGGCCAGGTAGTCAGGCAGATGAGACCACAAGTTTGGCTTGCAATTCCACCTGCTGGGACATTGTGAGCATCAATAAGGAAGAGGAAAATTGGAGTGGAATGATGATTTTAAGAAAACCAAAGCCAACCTTTGTGCAGAAACTGTCAGATAAACCAGAGAAACATTTTCTGTTCTGTAGTGCAAGCTTCAAAAGCTACATAACTGGCTAAAAGAGAATCCAGGTCTGTAGACTGATTTTTCCCTGTGCTGGTGTTGTGACCATCAGCACATGCTGCTCCAGCCACACTGGGATACTGATTTGATTTTATCCCTTTTTCTGGTGGGGGGGCTGGATTATGCCTCGTGCTGCTCTGCAGCCTTTCCCTGACACGTGGATGTGCTGGAGATGGGGGCCTGTGAGCCACCTCCAGAGGTGAAAAGCACCTTTTGGGTTTGAAGTGTTTAATCTGTGTAGGCGTTTCAGCAGATCTCCTGGGCTCCCACTTATCTGAATATGTCTGTTTATTTGTTTGGCTTCCTGGGATGACTTTGAGCAGCTGCTTTACCACAGTGTTCTTGTGGTCTGTGCCTGACCTCTCTATCCTCCTTTTCTCCTACTCCATGACAGTGGCAGGAAAAGGGGTGTGTTAAACCTGTGTGCTTTCTTTCTACAGGTTTCTACAGCAGCTGTTTTCTACAGGAAGCCTGTAAAAATGAATGGAAAGTCATTGATAAATACAATAGGATAATTAATCTGGCCGAGTTTTAAAGGATGTTTTTACTTGGGAATAAGCCACACCCACGGACCCATTTTCCTTGTCCTTGGTATTTTATTCATCTGTCTGTTGGTTTTCTCTGTCTTTTGTCTACAGGGTGCTTTTGGTAAAAGATCAGCCTTGCAGGGGTGAAATCATTTCCATTCTTCAAAATCGGAAAGTGCAAAGTAGTAGTTGAAATAATAAATTTCTACTGAATGAAAAGCCCTGTTGGGGGAAAAATAAAACAGAAATCATAAGGCAGCAGAAGATACTGGCAACAGGCAACTGAGCTGATACAAGAGCAGCTCGACTCATTCATGGTGTAGCATCACACCTTGTCTTTGCAGAGCAGCAGAGCTGTGTTGCCTGAACCTCTGATTAGGAAAACGGCCCTGATAAGCGGTTAAAGAATAACATTTTGGAGAAACAGAACAATCTCGTTAGCAATTCAGCCGAGATGTTTGGTTAGGAGGCTTCAGGTCAACTGCTGACACGTTGTACATTCTAATTTGCTGCTGCTGGTACCACAGGGTGGATATAGAATAGTAAGTACCAGCTTTAGAGCAGTGGTGGAGTAAGATGCCTCTCCAAAGAGGAGTTGGAGAATGAAGCAGAGAGTCAGCAAGTAGAGAAGCTTTGGGCAGAGTTGTCTTTGGGAATGATTCTCTGGCATCTGCCCTTTTTTCTCTGCACCCCTTGAGTGTGGAGTCTCTGACCCAACCATGAGCTGGGGTTAGAAAATGGTAATTTCTTTTATTTTTTTATCCCTCCTCACCCTTTCTCCAGAATTCCTTCCCCCCCTCCCTGAAATTCTGCTCCTTGTAACACTGATCTAGGTGTGTTTCGTTTGTAGCTGGGTTTAACCAGAAGGAACACTTCTGTCTGTCTTTGCTGCTTCTCCTGCTGGCTCCAGTTTCTAATTCGTGATGGGTCCCCTTGTCCAAAGGGCCAGTCCATTGATGCAAACTCTCCATTTTCAAGTCCCTGTATCAAGCATGCATGAGACCTTTTTATGTTTTTTCATAAGTATTTGTGAATCTTGGGCATACATGGAAACATGTAAGCTTGCAAAGCCTCTGGTTAGTTCTTGTCACTGAGTAGTTGTCAGAGAGAGACAAAACCTGTCCTCAGGTCACTGGTTGCAATGGGAGTGGAAGCAACAGAAATGCAGCAGAAATAACAGTTAATGACTGTTTAATAACTGGAAGGTAGAGCTTGATTTCTGCCTTTGCATTATGAGGAATAATGAGGAGTGTTTCAGTCTGGAAGCTGCCCTGGGGCCTCGGAGTCTTTGATCCTGGGTGGGCAGTGGGAACATCTGGCTCTGTACAAATGCTGTTGGAAAATCCACAGGACAAATGCAGCCATTTCACAAGTCATTTCCCAATTTTTATGTTTTTCTCATTTCTGCTTGATTAAGGTTTTCTGCAAAATGTGAAAATTGCTGTTGATTTTTTCTGGTTGGAGCCAGTAAATAACTTACTTGAAGCTGGACTGTGTTGTAAAATGTTTGCCCATTTGAGCAGTTTATCTTTTAATGAGGTGCTGTGACCTTTGTCTTATTTCTGTTACTCTGGCTCAGTGCTGTGTCCACCTTGTAGGAGTTTAGGAATTCCTTGCTCATTTCTGCTACAGCTTTTTGGGATTTTACTAAAAGTGGAAGTTTTTCCTTCTGATATTTTGCTGGAGAGATCAGTCCTGAAGCTTTCAAGATGCAACAGAGGGGTTTGGGTTCCTTTTGTGTTATGGTGTCAGCTGAGCATGGTATCACCTTTTATGGGCCAGGATGACTTTGTACCAAATAACCTGGATCAGAAAATAAGGGAATGAGAATCTGGACAGTACCCAGCTCTCAGCTTAGTAAATGTGGAGGTTCTTTAGACATCCCTGCAATGTCACACTGAAGGAAGGGGCGTTAATGTGACATGTAGGGATTTTCAATGCCACGAGCTCTCTGGAGGGTCACAACAGTGCAGTTGCTCCCTGGAGTTTTTCTGAAATGCTCTGGAGTCTGGAAATGATGCCCCTGTGCTGCCATGGCCCCTGAAGGCCTCAGCTGGCCTCTTCTGTGTCTCTTTTATCATAGCTTCCAGCAATGCATTTGGTTCACTACATCTTTCAGAAAGCATTGATTTCAGATGAGTGTTTCTTATTTCAGACCTCTCCAGTTTTGTGTGATAAGGAAACCTATTATTTTTTTTTTTACTTACAAGATTATGTAGCATACATTCTTTGGAGGGTAATTTCACTAATTCTCCTTGGGTAGGCTGACAGCACAATTATCATCTCACTTGACAGCTGTTCTCTTGAATTTTAAACATCCAAAACACATCCAAGGGCACTGGAGGAACTTGGTGGTATGTCTGTTGCTAAGAAATGCTGAGCTTTTGTGGAAGGAGAAAGTCTTTCTGCAATCCCAGAGAAGGCACACCAAACTGTGTAGATGGCAGCTATCTGATGAGAAGGGATTTGGGAAATATTAGCAGATTTAAGAAGGAAAACTACAAGCAGTGAATTACCGGAAACAGCAATTAGGATCAAACTCTTGAGTGAAGGAGATAAAATAGAAAAATAAGAAATACTAATTTGGTAAAATGTGGTGGCCTTTGACTAAGTTTTCTACAGAGTGAATGGAGAGGCAGCTGCCTGTGGTGGTTTGACTTTTTCACAGCACAAGCTGTTCTGCCCTGTGTTCATTTCAAGTGTGAAGGGGGAAAAGGAGCTGAAGCACAGTCAGGTCCTGTGGATGATCCCAGCAACACTGATCCCTGTTGGACTCTGACCCCAGAGCAAAAATTTCACAAAAAACCCCCCCATCAAAGTGAATGAGGAAAAAGTCACTGGGAGATTCTTCATCAGTAAATAAAACCTGATTTTTGGCAATCAAAACTCAAATGTGGTGTCTTGGAGATATCAGTGTTTGTCCATTTGGGATGGGGGGAAACCTGACAGGGTGAGCCTTCAGCATCTCCAAAGAGTCATTTCTCTGTCATCCAGCAGTTCTTCTTCCTCTTGCTTGGATCCTGCTTAGTTTGTTCAGCTGAAAAGCAGGGGGGGAAAAGTGGTCAAAACTTTCAGAAGGAACCAGGGATATAAATCTCATTAAGCTTTACTCATTTGGCTGTCCCTGAGACAGGACACGTTGAAGGCCCTTAACCTCAGGTAGTTTTCCCAAGTCAAACTAATTAAATAGACCATGTGAGTATTTGAAAGTAAAAAGTACTGAGAATATCACCAAATAGGTATAAAAATCTTGATGCCCCAAGGTGAATTGTGTTTTCTGCGTTTTTAATGTATTTTTAATGCAGAAAGCATTAGTCTCTCTGCTCTGCAGGCCAAGATGCTTTGCCAGAGCTTCAAAGAAGAAAAGTTTGGGACCTCTTCACTGTTTGATGTGTTTCCCTGTTCAGAACAGATCAGAGAATCTTTGTGGTGTCTGCAGCATCTTCTGCATTAACGGGTGACACGAGGAAACAAATGTTAATGAGATAATTTTGTTTAGCACAGTGCTCAGGCTCTGCTTCCCTGTTGCCTTGGAGACAACACAGCCCTTACTGGAGGGATGTGAATGGGACTGAAAATTGCACTTGAGTTTGTTCTGCACTTTTCCAGCAGCTCGTAGAGCCTCTGTTTTAGGAACAGAGCAGTCTCTCTGCTATTCCTGCATCAGAAATAGGGACATGTTTGTCAATAATTAGGTTTTGTGTTTATAGCTTGACTAAAAGCTGAGGCCAGAAAGCTCAGGTTTACGGTGCCCCAATAGTTGGAGAGTTGGTTTATGATGAAGGAGCATTTTTTCTTGTAGTAGTTGCAGGTGGGTGCTTAGGGCAGAGCTCACCTCGATGCAGAGCACTCATACCTAAAACCACAGGGTGCCCCTGAAGAGGCTGGTGGGATCCTGCAGCCCTTCCTGGGAGGGGGACAGCAGCTGCTGCAGTGATTCACAGTGGGAATTCCTGTTATCCTCTGTGGTGCCATGAGCAGGATGACTGTACAATTACAGGCTTTGCCTTTTTATCAATTCTGTTTGAGCACTTCTGCAGAAAGCGCTGCTGGGCAGCCCAAGCATTCAGGGACTAGAAAGGATTAATTCATGTGAGCTTTCTAACCAGTGCTCACCAGATTTGGCAACAGTTTCCCATCATTACCTATAATTAATGTAATTTGCTCCTAATTCCTTTTGCCAAGGAATGAGCCCACGTCCTGGTCAGCCCTGTCTATTCCCAGTCGCTGATTTGGTTTCCCCCCATTTCTGATAAAGTGAAACTGCTAAGATCCATCACCTTCCTTCTTGGCTGATTTAATGACATTGCTTTTGCTCTTGAATCTTTGTCCTAGCTTCACCTTTTGCTCCCCAGTACATCTGCAAAGTTTTTCCAGGTCTCCACCTTTGTGGAGATTTTTTGTCCTCGTCTCCTGTAGATGTTGTTGTAGATGGAATGTTTCCATTTCCCTTCTGTGCTCCAGCTCCCTCCCAGGGGTCTCAGTTTTCCTTCCAAATCTGCTCTTCACCCTCCCAGCACTAGGTAAGAGCAGTTTTCTAATGGATGCACACTAATACTCTTTCCCTTTAGACCACAATCTTTTTTGTAACATTATTAACTATGGTGATTGTTCAGGCCTGTGTTTGCCATTGTACACATTGTACTTATTGTGCTTTCAGTCTGTGCAATCAGCAGGATATGGAAAGGATTCTTTGGCACCTTTGCTTAGTGATTAGTATTTGTATAGCACTTGAGAGCTTCAAATGCTTTAAGAGGGATAAGTAGTGGTATTAATAATGACATGCTCTGCTATACAGAATGGAGCTTATGCATATTTGTGGTGATAATCCCCAGTCTGCTCTTTATCAAACACTGTTGTCTTTGTGATCTGCCTCCAGCTTATCTTCCCTGCACCTGTCAAAGCACTTTTCAAACAGCTTTTCTTCCTCCTCTGATTAAAGGCACACATAAAAAACACATTCCTCTTAGCACAGAATTCAGCCTTCAGGTTTCAGTGACCGTGCCCAGATGTGGTGGTCTCTAAACCACATTCAGAGACTTTGATCTAATCAGGTTTACACTAATCCCTCTGATTATCTATTGTTGACCTAAGATCCGTCATTCATTAAAACCCATTTGGTTTTCAGCAGCTTTTGGGGGTTTGATCTTCCTGGAGGAGTGCTTTCCTGTTTCCAGGTAATGTTTCATCTGTGCTTTTTACAAATTAATTTATTGTTGTCACTCCCTGGAGCTTCTTGGAAAAGCTTTGTGGCTGAGGAGGAAATTAATAGGGACGTGGAGAACATTTTTCTTAATGGCTGAGGCAGAGTTAATGCAGAGTTTTTTCCTCCTTTTGCAAGTTGAAAAAGCTGGGTGAATTTTGTTTGTTTGCTCCTCAGCTGTACATTTCTAAAGGGGTAGATCACTGCTGGGGTTTGGTAAGGGGAGATCTGTGAGGCTCTCAGAGGAACCTTGTGTGCTTGGGATGGCCCAGGATGACTTGTCCAGACCCTTCCAGCCAGGTTGTTCTATGTTGTGACCTGTTTTCACGCTGGGAAAGCTCTTCCTGATGGTTTCCCACACCCTGGAGCTCCAGCCCTTCTGCCAAGCCCCCAGCCTGCCTCTCTGCCTCCAGAGCAGGGCTTAACCTCTCCATGAGCACTGCAGAGCTCTGCTTTTGTGGTGCTGTGGCACAGAAACCTTCAGCAGAAGGTGAGAGGCTCTTTTAAGTGCGTGCCAAGATCCCTCTTTGTTCCTGCTCTGAGTCTCTTCAGAAGGTGGTGATACCAGCATTACAGATCTAAATCCAGACCTCTGGTTCTATTTACAGCTGCCTCTGAACCACTGGGGTTGGGTGGCACCAGCGAGGCAATTCTCCCTGCCAGGTGAAGGGTGTGGCTTCCTCCTGTACTTGTGTGCCTGAACTTTGAGGAGGTTATGGCAGGAAGGATGTCCAGGAGAGCTCAGTTTGGATGGGGTCAGAGGAGTTTGCTGAGTTGCCATTGCTTCCTTGGGGCAGGGCCACATCCAGCACAAAAATAGCTCTGTGCTCAGTAGCTCACTGGCATCATCAGCCTTCAAAGAGGGTGTGTTGAAACGTAGAGGAGCCAGCAGAGGTTCACTGCCAGCCCACTGACCTTGGCTGTTTTTGCAGGACCTGGCTCAGGTTTCCAGTGCTGGTAGCAAAGTGTTGGTGCAGTTTGAACTGCTCTGCCACTTCACCAGGAGGCAAGAAGTGCAATAGTATTTCTTTGGGGAAGGGAGGCACAAAATGAATAATCTGGGTAGCGTGGCATCTGCATAGAGCTTATCAACATGACTCAGAGGAAGGGTTAAATCAGAGACAGTTGTGCTCCCAAGGAGGCTGAGCTCTTAAATGTGCTCTCTGGGGATAATGGGAAGAAAGGAGCAAAGATAGAAAGTGAACCAAGTCAGAATCCCCAGAGAAGACATATGTAAGTGCTCTCAAGTGATGCTTTGCAAGTATTTTTTCCCCCCATGCGACTAGAAGAGATTTTTGAAGTTGTGAGTCAAAGCTGGAGAAGTGTACTTCAGTTCTGTTGGCTTTTCAGAATGAGAACTGGGGCTTTTAGGCTGCAGAGGTGTTTGTAAAACAGTTTTGACTGTGTTTCTCAGCTCATGGGGTGGGACAACCACGGCAGAGCAGGGACCAGTCGAAGTGCAGAGCAGAAATTAAATGACTGGAGCTCCCTCTTCCAGCCTGGGTCATTCTGTGCTCCAGCCCAACAATTTCCATAGAGCTGGGAGTCCCTGGTAAGCAGGATGGGTGGCTGTTTTCAGGGCTGGATCAGAAACCAGAGCCATCCATCCTCGTGGTGGGATGGAGACTCTATTTTTAGGCATGTCTTTCTTCTCTAAGAGTCCAGGATAATATTTTACCCTGATGGCTGGAGCTGCTGAGCATTTCTTGTTCTTCTGTGCTTAAATGGAAACTGAGGATATTCAAGTCTTGCAAAAATTGATTGCTCCCAGCTGATTGTCCAAAGTGACTTGTCAAACTCTGTGCTCCCCTCCTATTCTGGCTGACACCCTGGCATGCACACACCTTGTCTGGGTACCTGCTGCCAGTGCTCTGAGAAGTAGAAAAGCTTTTTCCTTCCTATACACGTGAGATTTTTTGGTGGATATCTCCTTTTTGACCCAATTCACTTAGGCCTTTCAAGATTCAGTCCAGTAAAGGCCCCAGAAACACGAAAATACCTCAGTGGAGCGTGCCAAAGGGAAGACTCAGGCATTCAGAGGAAATTAATTCTTTATTTTTAGAAATGCGTGCTGACCAAAATCAAATTATCCAACCCTTGTCAATAAGAAAATCAAGAATATTGGGTTGATGCTTTTCTTCCAATTACCTGCAGCATGTTCAGAGACTTGAGTGTAAACAGCAATTCAAGCTGCCTACTGCATAGAGGCTTTAATTACCTCTAATGATAATTGCAGAGGATGTGTTGCTATTTTGGGCAGCAGTTACTGGGCCTATGTGGGGAATCCTGTGTGGGTGAAAAGTGGTGGGGGGAAAAAGCCCTTGTGTCTCAATATATATACTGGTTGCTAAATCCTAAACTTTATTAGACAGAGGATTAGGCTTTCAGCCCTGAGAGCACTGAATAACCCGTGGTCCTCACTGCACCCCCTCCTCCTGCCAGGCACAAACAGAGCCTGGCTTGGTGTTTGGTTTCCCTCTGAGAAAGCAGAACTGCTCCCCCTTTGTTCACCTCACAGCATTTCAAGAATCTTTCTAAATGGGGACAAAAAGATGGGAGTTTTTCTTGAAAGCACCTGAGCCTGGAATGGGTTTCTGTTGCTGTAAGAGGTGCAGGCTGTTCCAAACAGCCTGTGTTCAGAAGAGTTGTCCCCATGGGATCTGAGCTTCCTTCAGCTGTCTTGAAAAGCCCAGCTGAAATATAGCTGGGTTTGGAGAGCACAAACAGCCTCATTCTGTGGATGCTCTTACACAGACCTGTGTTTATGAGTGTTGGAAGTTTTCTTGGACGTGAGTGGGATGTTTGCTTAGTGAACCAACAATTCCACCAACAACCAACCTCAAGTGACCTTAGCAGCTTTCTTTAAATGTACCTTTCTCCCTTCTCCTCTGACTCAGTCTGAATTAGAAGCACTGCAGGCTTGTGGTGTGTTAATCTCACTCTAAAAATGGAATCCCAGCTCCTGGGGGTTCCTGTTGTCTGCCGTTGGAGGGAAGAGAGCTCACAAGTCACCTGCTTGGAAGCATCACTTCTTAAAAAGTGAGCATTTCATTTTTATTTCAAGAAGCTGGAAAATAACTCAGTGGGAAAACTTGCTCAGTGTTCGTTTCTGTTTGTGGCTTTTTTTTTTCTTTCACTGAACACGCCTGATGGACTTTTCTTCCAGAATGTTCTGTTTCTGTAACACAGACTGTGAACTGATCTTTAAATGCTGCATCTCCCATTTATCAGCAATCTAAAGCATAAAAAAAGTGAAAAGCTGGATTTCTTTTTTTACCTTTGACTAGGAAAAGTTAAAAAAGAACTAGTTAGTACCACGAAGGCACAGAAGAACCTTCCTACAAAGGCTGTTGTGAAGCTGAACACGCAGACATTTTGAAAACTAAGCTAATGGCCTTATTTCAAAAGTCAAAGCAACACAGCCAAAATGTTCCTCTTTTTCTGCTTCCTGATGTTAGAAAACATATCAGACAGGCAAAACTTCTCAGAGAGAAAAATAAATTTTAGGGAATGCTTTGCTGCAAAAGGATCAAATGGGGTAGTTGTGTTAATTATTTATAAACCCTACATTGTACTTTTTGCTTGGAAAGGATGAAAATGAAACAAAGAGAAGATAATCTCTAAAGAACATGTAAGAGGTTCTGTATTTGGTAGAAATATTTCCTTAACCTGCAGAGACCGTGAGGTGATTTAATAAATCTTTTCATATCCGTGCTGTGTCCTGGTCTGAGGTGGAATTAGGTTGATGCCAGCTGAGGGAGAATTGCTTATTTCATTAATATCTCCCTTATTAGTTTAGCCTTATTCCTTCAGCCTTAGGGCTCTTGCAGAGGTGACTTTTATTTCAAGTGCATTTTCCAGCACTTGATCTGATGCCCTTTTGGACATCCCAATGAGTCTTTACTAATAATTTGGGTGTGAGATGGGGGACAATCAATAGAGAAGACTCTTGAATCAATTACTATGCCACTGTAGCACTCATTTTTGTCATTTTTGACTTCAGAGGGAGATAAGGACCCTTTTGGATGTAGACTGCAGTTGCTGGGTGTCACTATAAAGATATTTCTTGGCAACTATTTTGTGCTGAGGCTTAAAAGGTTGGTGAGTCCTAATCTGCATCAACTTCAATCAGGCACTGCTTGTACAATCAAAGGCCTGGAAACTATTCTGAAAGCATTATCCCCCACGTGCTCTATCCTTGCTGTGCATTGTCCATTTGAGGGAAATCCTCCCCCACATTGGAAGCTGTGCCTTGTTCTCACCAATTATGAGTTCCCCAACAGTGCTGACTTTCCTAGAATTTTGGGGAACAGCTCTTGACTCTTACCATGACATAAAACCATCTCTAATCATGAAGAGGATCAAACTGATAAGATTAGCTTTCCAGTTCTTCTGGTAATGCTGACAGAGAGCAGTGCTCTGAGCAGGGTGCTGTAAAGTAGCACAGCAAGGTGAGTGTTTCCCAAGGTTATATTAAATGTGGGAACTTTGCAATTATTCCTGGCTATTGTATGGTAATCTGAAGTGCAGACTGTGCTACTGCTGTGCTATGGCTATTTACTTCTTTCTGCAGTTTTGCCAGGAAAAGGCCAATAATTAAAGCTTCAACGCTCCAATGACCAGCCACTCCAGTCTCAGAAGTTGTGTTTTCTTCTTCTTTCCTGCTTTGTTCATATCCCAGAGTTGACTAATTTTCAAGACTGTACATTTTTCATCTTGCAGTAGTTCAGACTCCACAGCAAGAATGTGAAGCTTTTATGTCACCACAGCAAGGTCTTGCAGGAAAAATCCCTCTTCCCACATCCTGCTGACCCTTAGAGGTAAAAATGTTTTCACTACAGTGCTTTTGCACTGTAAAATGACTGGGTGAAGCTTGTGTGCATCAGTGGAGCCCTTACATTAACTGCTTTTGTTATGCTGAACTTGGGGAGTGACACTGGATGTTGGAGGTGTGTTTTGGATCCTGTTGCAGTAGGAAGGATTTGACTTTTTGAGGCTGTTTGCACAGCCAAACTGAAACAATGAATCTATGTTTTTCCTGGTTTCATTTTTTTCCAAGGCGCTCGTCTTGCCAAAATTGTGTCAAATAGATGTAATTAAGTTTATCAGCAAGGAAAGAATAAGGAGGAACTGTTGAATTTCTAGTCTTAAAGCAATTGATTTCATTACACCTTTCTGTGCAGCAATCTCCATATCTGTGATGGTTATCAGGTGGAATTTTGTGGTGTAGCACTGGCAGAGGATGCAGTTTCTGTCAGAGCTCTGCAGGCACTCTGTGTTTGATCCGTTCAGTCCTATCTGCTTTTGCCAATGAACAGGCTCAGGGCTGGTCACTGCTGGGACTGGGTAAATCTGTCTGGTCCTGGAGCTGCCCTGATCACCAGTGCCATGGACAGCCTGGATGGGAACTGCAGATCCTCATCTGGAATCTGTATTCCAGTGTATATGAGCACCCCTTTCCTGTAGCCCTTGTATGATGCTGAATCCTATCAGAGTGGAAAACCCCAGTGTGCTCCCTGGTCATCTGCTTTCCTCTCACTGTCCAAGAGGGATGGGATCCTGTCAGGAACTAAGCTCATTTCTCTTTCTTACCTTCCATCCAGATCTGCAGGTGTTTGTTTGAATAACATTCTTGATGTCTAGTTGCTTCTGCCATTGCAATTTATTTATTTGTTCAGTGTTGCTGCTATTCCAGTCTATGTCTGAGTTTTTCCTCTGGTTTTCTCCCCTCTGAGCATAGGAGCATTTGCAGTCCTTATTTGACTTCTCCAGCTTTATCTCCCTCCCCAGATCTGTGTCTCCACAGCCTCAGGCACGTGCTGGAGTATCTGTGGTATCTACTGATGTGCAGGAGCCTCACATGGAGACAAATTCTTTGCCATGTGGGGTTGGAGGGCATTTCATTTGGAGGCAGAATGGTGGTGACAGGAGGGCTTTTTCAGCTAGTCTTGTTTTCTGGCTGGGCTTGTGCAACCCCTACTCTCAAATGATCCTGATGTTGACTTGGCTGTCTCAAATGACAGCGGTGATCCTATTCTGGAAGGGGATTGAGGTGGAATATATATATCTGTGTGTACATATATATAAATGTACTTATATACATCATATAACACTTGCTATTGTTCAATGGTTTTTGTTGGTACAATGATTTCTCTTTGGGTTACGAGAATCTCAGTTGTCTGTGGTGTTTCATACTCAGGTTGCCCCTCTGCCCTCACAGCAGGAAAAGTGGATGGGTAGCAGCACAATAAATGCCCCAGAACAAGGCCCTGTGTTTGTGCCAAAAAAAAAATTATGTAGACTGTGAAAGAAATAAAGGACTGGATGGGAGTTGATCAGGATGCCTTTACTGGCAAATGTTGCTGAGCACAAAGGAAGACATTGTCAGATCTTTATATAAACTCATGAGTTAGGCTGCCAGGATAGAACTTGTCTTATCAGTTCTTGTGCTAATGGTGAAGTATTGGGCACATTCAAAGCTAGAGGTGACACCAGGACACTTTCACTGAGATGTATGTGAAAAGAGGACCCTGAAGTGTGCAGTAACAGTAGGCAGGTGCTGGGATTTGGGCTGCTCTGCACTGCCCCTGCTGAGCCCTCCTTGCTCACAGCTCTGCTGGGCAGCATTTCCCAGCTTGTCCTTGCTCACAGGTCTTTGAGGGTGTTAAATTGATGCTTCTGTCAGAGCCTGGCAACCAGGTTAACCAAACCATCATTTCCTCAGCCTGGCTGTTGCCTGAGCTTGTCTGAACCACTGTTTGTGGTGCACAGTGGACTCCCAAGTGTCAGCTCTTGACTGTGTCCACTCTAAGTGGCTTTTGAGAGGTCTCACACTGCTGCTCTGAAGGAGGGCTGTGCAATGCTAATTGCTGTGACTCAAGGGTAAGGCAAACTTTAATTTACAAATTCATTACTGCGTTGTAGCTGTGGCCTTTTATTGGCTTCTCCCAGGTAATTGTACTGCTGGAAACTCCTCTGATCAGGAACACAATTATTTATAAGGTTTATTAGCAACTACTCAGAACCAGCAGAGCAAAACCTCTGCACATATTGGTAAGTGGAATATTCCATGCAAGTTCCAAAAGGACTAATCTATTAGGACAGTGTCCAGTAACTGCACTATGGCACCCTGTGGGTCCAGAGACTAACAGATCAGATGCACACCTGGAAACAGGAAACAATCTCCTTTTTGGGAGAAGCTTCCTGGCCTTATTGTGAAGAGAGACCCATCCTCATTTAGAGAGTCTATCTGCAGGTGTTTCAGGCATGCAAAGTTCATCCCTCTTTGCTGGTTCTCCGCTTGGACCTTGGACCACTGAAAGGTTTCTGTATTTGAACTTAGGAGTCCTCAATATCTTGGTGAGTGTATTGGAACAATTGAGCAGCCTGGATTGTCAGAGGAAAGTGCAGTCACACCATTGCACTGCCTCAGATCCCAGCCAAGTTCTTTGGAAATTTAAATAGGATGCTGTCGAGCTACCTGGGCTACACTGACACAGAAATAGCAACAGTGAAGAGTTTCTGCTTCATAGAAGAAATACAGAATTTTTTTTGAGGGCTGGAAGAAGCAGAAAGACACCATTTCGTTCTGAAAGTTTTGTCTGATGTAATTTTGGAAAGAGTTGCACTTTCCAGGGGAAAGCACTCTCATGTCTTTTTGACTGGTGTTTATTTTATGATTACATTGTGTGAAAGTCACATTTAGAGACCCTAATTAGAATTTAAGATCCCATTAGTCAAGCTGATCTAATGACAATGAGGCATTTGATAATGATGAGACAGTGGAAAGGAAGCATTTCTTATTAAATGGCTCATTTGTGTTTTCCAAATGGTCAAAAAGCATTAATGAGCAAGTCCTCCCCTGGGCCTCCTCTGAGGAAAATAACTATGGGTTAAGTGCTGGGTGATATTATTTGGCTCTTTCTTTCTGTGAGCACAGAACTAAGAGTTGGACGTCACTCAATGCTGCTGTTGCACTGGGTGCACAACACCTGGAACTTCTGCTGTTGTACTTGTGGTGGTCACACCTCTTTGTGGCAGAGTGATTCAGTTTTTCTCTCTTGAATATCCTTAAAAGGTACCACTTGAGGTGAGGGAGGAGAGTTTGCTTTGCCAGGGAGCTGCTCCCTGTCCTTTCTGACAATGGTGTGCTGTGGTAATCCATAAAAACAACAATTGCAGGGAAAGGACACAGCTGTCCCGAGGATCTGGGGGACATGAACCCCATTCTAAGGATCAAATCTAATCTCTCTCAGTATGTGGGAAAGTGAGGATTGGCTTAAATGTTCCTCTCTTGGAAGAATTTAGAGCCATTCAGAATATTTGGAAATTCACATCCAGAACGGGACTGAACTTCAGGAGTCACAGTTTAAGCATATTTTGGTTGGAAAACAACCAAAATGCAGGTGATGCAAGCTCCCTTTAACAGTGGGGGTAATGTCTTGCAGTGGCCTGTGGTCCCTTTTGAAACAAAATTAGGGCCAGCCTGAGTCTTGGCTCATCCTTTTCTCACTTTGAACTGCTCTATGCCCTTTAAGCCAGACTTGGTCTGCAACAAGTATATTCATTATCTAGGGAAATGCTGGCAAGTGCTAATTTTTTCACAGCCATTAATAAGTCTGCCTTTCCAAACAAACACAAGCAAATTTCCTTTCCTTCTCTAATTAATCCCTGGAGGGAATTGTGGATTCTGCATATAAATGGGCTTTGCTCAGATTAGCCATTTTTTAAGTGTTGTTTTTTAATCCCTCTGAGCAGCATCAACACTTCAGCTGCTTCCCAAGCCCAAATGCTTCTGTACTAGGTCTCTGTATGTGGAATTACCAGCCAAGCACAAGATGCTCCAAGGCATTTAGAAGCTGAGCAAATATCCCAGTTAAAATCAGCTGGCAGGTGTCTGAGCAGAGACCAACCCCATGCCCTGCTGGTCTGAGGATCCCAGCTATAAATGTCTTGCTGTTGCCTTTCACTGTGGGAACGGGTTTATCTGCTCCCACCAAGCTCTCTAATCCTTGTTCAGCTTTTTTCAGCCCCATCTCATTCTCATCCTGCTGGCACCCCAGGGGCATGTAAGGTGGGGACAAACCACGTGGGGACTTTGGGCATCTCCGTGCCCTTTTTGGAAGGCAGAGCTGGCTGCTGAGTCAGTCTTGCTAAGGGAGGTTGTGAGGAGTATCCTGGGTGGTGACCTGAGCCACATCTGACGTGTGGTCGTGTTTGACATGTAGGAGGAGGTTTCTTCTGTCTGCCAGCGCTCAGGTGACCCTTGCAAGAGGTCTGGGTGTGACACTGTCCTTTCTCTACCCGTGTCCCACCACTCACAGTCAAATCCAGGGTTGGGAAGGGGTTTCTCCCCATTTCCTGTTTAAAATACATATGATAAAATGTAACAGAAACAATCTGTCCCCTTCCAGTCCTGAAGTGTTCCTCCAGAGGGGGAGAGAGCAGGAGCCAGGAATGGTTGTGCTCTCCCTGCCTTGAGCCTCTGAGAGGTTTGACCCTGGACCTCACACCTGACCTCATTTTGCAATGAAAAGTGAAAGTCCAAGTGTGGATAGTCCCAGATTCTGGAAGATACTGGACTAGGGCCAAGTCATGTTTCTTGACTAATCTTTCTGAAATTCAGCAATACCATCTGGCTTCACTCTTCATTATGTTTATTTGAAAGTCTGTCTTCTGCTTGAGAACGGAACCTCTGGAGACAACTCTGTGATATCTTCATTTAGTTAAATGCTGAAGGTTCAGTGTTTAATGTAAAAATGGATGATTATTGACGAGAAGTCCCAGCAAACATTGCACAGCTTTATAAAAAACATGCCATTTTCTTGAGTTCAGCAGCTTCTGTGTGACCCAATCCCCCATGGATGGGCAGCTACTTTATTAATGCAGCATGAATCATTCCAGCAGTGCCTTCCCTGTGCCATATGGTTCCTCTTGCACTGGCCCTGATAATGTGCTGACAAACAGCAGGTGCCACTGGAGGGAAAATCAGAGATTTGTAAACCTTTCCTCCCGCCAGCTGGACATGCACACATTTGACTTGTTAAATGGCTTTTGCAAGGTGGTTTTCTGAAGTGCAAAATTGTTCAGATGGGAGTTTGTGGTACCATCTGGGGTAAGGGACAAGTAGGTTTTGTTTTCTTTCAAGTCCCTCCTAATCTTTTGCTTAGAAATAATTAAGGATTGCAGAGGTAATTCAGACTGTACAAAAGTACAGCTGTTCTGTGTTCCCAGATGATGATGATGGTGCCTCACTGGGGAACTGCCCACGCTTGTTTCAAGAATATCATCTCATTTGTCATCTTCTGTAATAGAGTCAGAGGTTCTAAGGTGCTTCAGCCTGACTCCTGTTCCTCCTGCCTGCCCCAGGTGAGCAAATGCTGAAGGGAAGGTTGTTTTACACAGAGAGCACAACCTGGAGAGGTGGAGATGGTTCATACACCGCTCAGAACCAGCTGAGCTGGGAACCTTCGAAATACCAGAGATCACGGGAAACATTCAGCTATTGCTGATGCTTTGCTGCTCAAAACTGCCTGAAGTTGTGTGCAGAGGAAGAAACTCTGCGTTGCAGGTGTGCAAGTAAGCTTGGCTATGAGAAGGAATATGACAGAGCAAAGAATTCGATTTCTTGACTGTATTTGGTGAATGTGTCTTGAATGGCTCCAACCCCAGAATATCATGATAATTACCACACCAGACTGTGAGACTGAGGGGAGCTGGTGTCGAGGCTGGAGTTTAATGTTTTCTTTCCTCTTTAAATGGATTATGTAAGCTCCTGTTATGCTGGTTCTTTAGCAGAGGCATTAAAGCCATTCACTTCCCTTTCTGCCCAAACAGAGGAGGCCCATTGTGTCTGATAACAGCTGTTCACGCTGAGCTGCAGTGGCTTATTTCCTTCTCAGGCATTTACGGTGCTCATCCATCAACTCTACTAAGGCAAAATTAAAGAATAGAATTTATCAGTGATTTAATTAAAAAAAGAGCCAGGGAGTGCATTAACGAGTCCATCATCCTGGATGCTTTTACAATGCAGTCAAAACATGGTTTATTATTAATAACAAGAGGAAAGAAATCCCAGGCCAGGCATCAACACTTCTGACTGTACAAATAAAAAAATCTAAGAAGGACAACGTGAGCCCCACGGGCTGTGAGCCTGCAGGGAGGGCTGGGGAATACCTGCTTTTGTCCCACGGTGGCACTTTGTGAAGTGGTTTCCCTTGGTGGAGAAGAGCTTGGGATGCATCTACAGATATTGAGGAAAATCAGTGGCATTTAGGGGCTCTTTGGTTTGCATGAGGATCTCACTGCTCAGAGAGGAAACTTGGCTTCTTGGTTTGAAGGGGTGTGTGAGGTCAGGCTACAAAAGAAGTAGAATTTGTGGACTATACTTTGTTAGTACATAACAGGCAGGAATAAAGGCAGATGCTGTTTCTTTTTAGTCACTCACATCCTTCCTGTTCCTTTTAAGAAGTTTAAAATGCTTTGGATAAAGTTGTTTTGGTTGCAATTGAGTCTGGTCTAGGAAGTGACAGTTGTGCTGCACAAGTCTTTCCACGTGTAGAAAAACTGCAGTTATTGTCCATGATGCTGCTGGAAATTTATTTCTCATGGAAGAAATTCCTTGTTAAAAATGAGTCCAGATAGCTGGAAGAGGAGACAGCCATAGGACCTTCTGGAAGAAGTATCATTGGACAGGCAGAAATTTTGACCCTGTGTCAAATTGATCAAAATACAGAGTCTGTAATTGTAAGATAGGGCATTTTTATTTCTCTTCCCTTTCTGTTGTTCTTCTGGATGATTATTTTCCTATACTATGAGAGATCACTACCTTTTCTGGGCAGTGCATCCTCAGCTATCCAAACATGCACTACTGTCTAGATTTGGGATCACAGAATCATTAAGATTGGGAGAGGCCTCCAAGATGCCAGATAACAGAGAAGCATTAGCTGGGCAGGCAAAACAACGTTCTTGCACCTCATTGGCATTTAAAAAAATCACTGACAACCATTAGGGGAAGCTCGAGCTTGCCAGGTACACGGTGTAACCTCACTTAACATCCTCTGATCTCTGTGTGTTTGGGAAGCTGCCCACTCCTCCTGCCTCTCTGTGCTGTCAGGGAATTCAGATAATGAGGAGAAAAAAATACCCAAAAAGCCCTGCAGCACTCTGGTTTCTATGGCAGTAGGACGTGTGTCACAAGTTGGAGCCTGTGAAATGCTCCACTTGGGACCTGCTTGTTACGGTGAACGTGCCTCTCTTGGTGCTTGACTTTGAGCCTTCCATTCCTTGACCTGCTTTCACTTACCATCCACTTTTTACATGTGCAGCAATTCAGTGCATTCCTGTCAGGGTGTGTGTCCCCATCTCACTTCTCGTGGGATGCTGTTAATACAGAGCTGGGGAAAAAAAATCATTTAAAATAAAGACCTTGGACTTGCCTGCAGAAAGAAGCAAAGAAGTGTTTCACGTGGTGCTTAGAGCCTGCAGCACCCAAGGATGTTATATTGTTATGTCAAGGTGTTGTGGGTTTTTTGTGTGGGGTTTTATGTTTGGTGTTTTTGGTGTTTATTTGTTTTGCGAGGTTTTTGTTTAGTTTTTGTGGTTTTGTTTTGTTTTTTGTTTTCTTTAGATAATTTTAAGTTGGGCACCATAAGCAATAAGACAGGTCTGAGCTAGACATCCCCACCCAGCAGAGCCCTACCTTCTGCACAGCCTCCTGTATGTTAAAGCCATGAACCAGCTCAGAGAGAAACAGTGGAAGAACAAGAGATCTTTGACTTTTGGATTGGGTCTATTTACAGAAAAGACCTTTTGGCTTCAGGCATTTCACTTGAGAGCTCCAGGTTGCTGGTCAGTGACAAGTTTAATAACTCACTTCTGTCATTTATTATTGTTTATTCTGCTTTGGATTTGTGCCTGTTCATAACTGTTCTAAGAAGAACTGGCATAAACTCCTGTGTGCAGAGGATTGGTCCACTTTGACCAGGCTGACATCACCTCACACCTGCATCAGCACTTCCTGGAGGTGTCCATGTGCACATTCCATGTGTGCATGGAGAACAGTGCCTGTGTCCCCAGGTTGAATGGACACAACTGTCCTGTGTCCTTGGCAGAGGGAGGTGACACTTCAGCCCTGCTCCCAGACCTTTCCCAGCCCTCCCTGAGCAGGAAGACATCTGACATCTCTAGATGTGTTTCTGCAGTCCCTGTCTGTCACCAACTCAGTTGTCTGTCTCCAGCTCACTTACTGTCCTTCGTAACTGGCTTTTTCCTAATTTCTTTGGTTATCTCTTGGAATATGTTAAATGAGAAATATGAAGGTGACTTGGTGTAATTATTCTCTGGTGAGTTAACAGGGCCCTTCAACAAGCACAGAGCGATTACAAACATTAAGCCCAATTAACAATTGGATAACAATTCCGTAGAGGGATATACTTCTATGTTTTCTGAACTGTGATGGATTCCCTCCCTTGCAAAGCACAGTGTGTTTATCTTTTCTGTATTTGTGCACCTCCTAGGAGGAAAAAATGCCCGTAAATACTGGTAAAAACCCTCAGTAGTATAAGAAAAAAGGTGTGTTTTGACTTCTTCAACCACTAGCCCCGTGTATTGCAACAGGATCCTCACAGGGGAGGGGGAGGAATATCTCAACCTCTAGGGAAATGAAATGGAAAAAAATAAAATAAAAATGATGAAGCATAGAGAAATTTTCAGGGCCAAAAAAAGCAAAGGCATTAATACTGGAGGGGCTATAACAAGCAGCTGGCTCATGAGTGCAGGAGGCTGGAACTTGCTCCAAAGCAACTGAGGTCAGGTCTAGCAGATCATGAGGAGATGGGAACATGGGCTTTGGCTGAGGAGGTTTTGGGGAAGACACAATACATGAAGAAGAGGCTCTGAATTCACTTTTAAACGCTGATGTAGTGCTACAGTGCTTGTTAGTCACCTAGAGCTCAGGGACTGCATGGCATCTGAGCCCTACAATCCATGGATTCAGTGGGGAGCTCTGAACCAAGGACACTGGGGAGTCACCAGGGAAAGCCACACTGCACAGAAGTGAGGACAGAGGGTGACTCCAGCCATGTTCCTGCCTCACAGTCTCATTATGGAGCATTTAATAGCAAACCTCCTTATGCCTCCTGCAGAACACAGGACTTCTCAGGCTCTGAATATCTGCAAGTCACTTTGCATCTTTTCTTGTGTGTTTTGTTTCACTGGCCCCAGCCATAAAAGCCTGCTGACTTGCTTTGTATTGCTGGCTTCTAAAGTGCCTGGCATCCATGGGCAAGAAAAACTAGACAGGGATAGACTGAAAAATCTGCTCTGTGCTTTGTTCACAGTGTTTACCAAGAAATGGTCCATGAAAGTGGTCATGTACTTCAGATGGTGGAGCCTGCTGGTGATGCAAAGGATGTGCTGTCAGACATAAAGTAATGCAGAAAGTATAAATCAACATACCATGTGAGACTCTGATGTAAATGAGACAAAAAGAGCAGGAATGGGGAACACACAGGGTCGTGTTCTGACAGTTTTGCACAGAGCAGATGCTTCTGATACTAAATGGGGCCCGACAGAGCTGAAAAATGGCAACTGATTTGTCTGCCAGGTATTTGCTACCAAGAAAAACACTCTTTTCTATGCCAGGCTGGCCATGCTGAGGACATGGCTCCAGTTACTTGGTTAAACACTCTCCTGCATAGCTGGCTCATGTCACTTGTGCAGCAATGAGTGATAAAGTGCTGTGAGCTGTGACGAGTCGGGTCAAGGTGATGGCCATAAAATTTACTAAGTAAAGTGATAAACTGAACAGAATGTGGAGTGGGGGGGGGTCCCAAGCTGGGCTTTGGGAAAGTGAACCAAGAGACAGCAGGTCATTTGAGCAGGGGCAATGCCAGGCTCTTAAATAGCCTGGCACAGAAATGCGCTCGAGGGGCAAGGCCCTTCCAAAAATAAGCCTGGGCTCCAAAGAAAATGACTGCATGGCACTTTGCTTAAGGGAAAGGCTGGGACCTGCCTGCCAGCTGCCTGTGGGGAGAAGGCATCAGGAAAGGTGGAGGGCTTGTGCCAAAGCCCTCCCTGGTTTTTTTGGGAGGGGTGGGAGTGCTGACCATGTTGTTGCACAGGAGGGGCTGAATGCTGTGTAGGAAAGGGAAGGAGGAGAGGGTCTGTGGGTTTGGAGTAGCTGCTGGGGACAGGCTCTTGTCCACAATCTGGGGGCTGTGCTGGCCAAATGCAGCTCCTTGCTTAGCATGCTCACTGAGACCTTCCTGCTTTGGTGAAAATGAAAATTCCCTCGCCATCAGGTCCTCCTGTAATTAAACAGTTGGAAAGAATCCACCTGAAATCCCCAAAACACGTTGCTGCACTCAGCCTGCTCGCCTCCTGGAATGGTAGCATGTCAGAAGGGTTTTGGGAGTTGGCTGGCTTGGCTGTGAGTTGTCTCTGATTCATCAGAAGTTGGACAGCAGAGGCTGGGTCCAAGCCCAAACCGCTAGCACTCCATTGAAGATTAGTTTGGAAGGCTGTGCTTAATCAGAGCTTGGGCACAGGTGGTTATATTTTAGCCAGTCTCCGGAATAATTATCTTTTATTAGTTGTCTTTGGTCTCAATGCCCTGTGCCTAACTTGTTCTGCAGGAATGCAAATATGGTTTAGCTTGGCTTGACCTCCCCTCTCCACCTGAAACGTTCTGGGTTAACACAACCCACTCTGTTTTGCTTTTAATTTCCTGTGTTACTTCACAGCCCGGTTGACGCTGCCGTGTCCACCTGAGCCTGGAAGGGCACACCTCAGCTGAGGCTGCTGTGCCCACGTCCTGGCTGTGGCAGTGGGGTGTCCCACGCTGGGGGGAAGCTCTGGGTCTGCACAGGCTGCTCCAGAATCATTGCCCTCCACAGCTCTGGGTAGTGGCTGGACTACTTCCATAAGGATAGCCCTGGAACTCCATGTGCACACTGGATGTCTCCCATTTCAGCCCATCTCTTTGTAGAGCTCTGGCCCTGTCCAGTTTTTGAATGCTTGTGTGGTACAGCAAAGGGAGGAGGCTTTTATCCCTTGGGGAAAACCCATTAACTAATTTCAGATGTGATTTGTTTTCCAACGTGATAACTATCCTGTGGGATTTATACTGCAATCACAGAGCTGAGAAGATACCTGGGATCCGGTCCAACGTCACATTTTATCTTTGTGTTCTATCTCCACGTTGTCTGGGAATGCTCCCTCAGGGAGCTGTTTTGAGAGAGAAGAGGCTGTGGCTGCCAGTGCCCAGGGCTGAGGGGCTGGTGAGCACGGGCTGCTGCCTCCCTGGCACCTCCAGCCTGTGGCACATCAGGGGTTGTTACAGAGGAGGTTTAATTTGGGCTTGCAGTGAGCTAATTCTGTCCTGTCTGGAGTTTTGGTTATGTCATGAGTTATGACACCGTTCATCCCCATTCTTCAAAGTGCCACCAAAGTGTTTTTTCAGCCTTTTCTGTTCTTCATCTGGCAAGTCTTAAACTGGTACTTTTTTTTTTATAGTGCACACCACTTCCCAGGCTGGTTTGATTCCTTGGATCTTGGTGATGTTACATCAGAGCACAGAATAGCAACTGTGTTCAGAGTAACCAAAATAAAAGTGACAGAGGCTGTTAATCAAGAGAAGTCAACTGGGGTCAGGAAGCCTTTCCAGCCACTTTGCTTAAGCCAGGGATGAGGTTTGAGTTGTGCTGCTAAACAAGATGAAATGTGCCTGTGGCCTCCTCCACCATTCCTGTATGAAAATGTCAAATGGTTTTTTTTTCACCTTAACTCATTGACCAGGAGGTGCTGGATCCATCTCACCTGGGGTCCAAACATCCATGGCAGCCTGGACTTAATCCATGTTACCTCAGCATTTGAAACTCTTGCTTGGTATCTTGTCAATGAAGGGAGAGACAAGCACGTCCAGAGGACACTTCAATCACCCTGAGATTTAATTTATCCCTGGTCAGCCCTGGCTCTCCTGAGGTGAGTCCCAGTGACTGTGGTCCAAAGCTAAGTGCTGTAGCTTGGATCTCTGAGCAGGATGAACACAGACCTACCTGTGCTGCTCTGCACACAGGCAGAAACCAGAACTGAGGGGTATCAGCCAAAAGAGTTGCTTCACATATTTTAACTGATCTGGAACTGGAGCTTCAGGCTGAGATATCATGTCCCTTAAGGCAGAGATTCCAGAGGAAAAATATTGAAAGAAATGAAAAAGAATAGATGTATTTTTAAAATATTAGAACATAACTGCCTTGTGCAGTCAAAAATGTGTTTTTGTTGTACACATCCACCCAGCTGCAGGAAGACACTGTGTAGGCTCTTTTGGATTTTGAAAGTGGGCAGTTCTGTTTGCCTTAGGTGGTGCCTTGGTGGCAAAATACCAACAGCATCTGCACAGTGCTGTGGAGCTGTGCTGTGTGTGAGAGTGTGGGGCTGGCTGGAAACCATGGAGAATGAAGTGCTTTCCTTGGTGATGTTACAGAGGAGTGCCAAAGGAATAGAGCTGGTAGGAAATGCTGCTGGTTTTTGCAGGGAAAAAGATGCCAGTGGGCAACAAATGTAAGCACAATTTCCTGACTCAGCTACAGAACTCATGGGAGAACATTGTTCCCTGAAATATATATATATGTATATATTTGACAAGCTCTATATGAGCAATGGCTGCAGAGACTTTGGTGTGTTCCTTCAGTGCAGGGGGAGAATGGTTTTCCCATCACTGCTGCTTTTGTGGGGTAGCAAAGAAAGAGGAGACTGCAATGCTGGAAGCCCCACCAAGGGATGACCAGACCAGAATGGCTTAGGGAAAGCACCAAAACCAGTGGAACCTCCCAAAGCTAAACCACTGCTGTGTGCTGCAGGACTGTATGTGGGTCACGTGCCCTAAGCTGTCATGTTTCTTCCTAGAAAGGGATATTGCAATAGTGGCACTTGAGTGGAAATTCACTGGATGTGTCTCTGTTATTTCTGGTGCTACCAAAGCCTGGCACATCAGCACATGTCCTGGAGCAGAGCCCGTTCAAACCTCTCTCCCCTCCTCCAGTGTTTCCCTTGGCACTTCTGCTACCAGTCACAGCCATACCTTGTTTGACTGAGTTGCTCCTTCTCTGCTTTCCTTAGCTCTCTTCTCTTTGCCAAGTCGTAAATCTGGATTTGTAGCTGATAGTGTTCCCAGGGAGCACACGGGGAAAGTGCAGACAGAGGGTTATGACTTCCCCCAGGGATGTGACTGAGTGGAAGAATTGGCCTATCAGGTGGAATAGTCTGAAAATTCTGCACAAGTGAAGCAATTTGGAAGGCAACCACCTCTGTTTTAGAAACTGTCTTCAGGGCAAAGCTTTTAATCTCTGCATCCACCCTTCTGAGATGTCAATGGTTTGAGGATTTGAGTCACGTCAGTTGTTTCATCATTTGTATTGCTGTTTGTTTTTTTTTTTTTTTTTACCTGAGTTATTTTTCTTCTACCAAGTTGTTCATGAGACTGGATTACAAAAGGTGGTTTCCCAGGATCTGCCCCCACCTGGGAGCTAAGTGGCTGCCCATGCAGATCAGAGGGCTCTCAGAAACCCCACAGAGCCAGTGCAAAAAGAGACAGACAAAAGCAAGCTCATGAATTTCTTGTGCACCCTGTAGGTCTGGCTTGTCTGGGATCAGAGATACTGTTTAGCTGCTGTTTGCTGGGGTGTTGGTGAGGAGCAGCCTGAGGGATCAGTGGGGTAGTGTCACTGTTGTGTTCAACAGCAAAGGATCTCTAGGCTTGGGGAGCACCTTCTTGGAGTCACAGAATGGTTTGGGTTTGAAGGGACCTCCAAGATCATCTCGTTTCCAACCTCCTCACCATGGGCAGGGACACCTTTCACCAGACCAGGCTACTCAAAGCCCCATCCAGCCTGGCCTTGAGCACTGCCAGGGATGGGATCTTGATCAGCCATGACAAGGGAGAATGGGAGAGATTCACCTCCCACCCTGTCACAGTGTCCTTTGCCATTGCAAGTGGCAGTGCTGCCCTTCCCCTCTTGGGCACACACGGCCTTCTTTTCTCCTCCTCTCTGATTAGGAATTCCCTCAGGGCAGCCACTGCCACCAGCTCACTGAGCAGTGCCTGGACACAACAATGCCTCGTGACTCTGTTGTTACACAAATGCCCACAACAAAGGCTCTTATGCACGTGATGGATTCCTGTCTTCTGCTGGGGTGAGATAACTGCAGATTGGTGGTAGCTGAGATCATATCTTGAGCATGAAGTAAATCCATGATTAGCAGGGACCGGGTTGCCTGTGTAGCCCTGTGCAGTAACTACTGTGGCTCTCCCCCTGCAGGAATAAAATATTTTGAGGAAGAAAATGGTTAAATCTGCTTGATGAATCCTTCAAAATCCTTGGGCTTGATGCTATTGAGTGAAAGGATCTTTTGACACTCCTTGCAGCTGTAGAGACATCTGTGTGCTGTACAGGTGGCAGCAGAGCGGGCTGAGCCTGTGAAATGGAACCTGGCAAAAACTTCAAAGACCATGTAGTGCTCAAGATCTCAGGGAACAGCCATTGCAAACAGCCTCTGAGGTAGTGCCCCAAAGGAGCAGAGAGAGGAGTCCCAGACCTCTCTTCTAGGAGTGGGCCTTGAGTCTCCATTCCCCTCATCTGGTGGGCATGAGCTAAAGAAATCTGTCCTGCAGTTTGATGAGCAATTTAGCAGATTGCATGTACAGACACAAACAAGTGCATCTCCTTTAGCTCCAGTTGCACTGAGTGATGTCTTTGTCCCCTTTCCTTTAAATAAATGTGAATCGTGACTCCTGGTCCTCAAGCAGCAAGATGGGCTCTGGTGTGGCTGCAGGGATTGCTTCCATTGCCCCTCCTCAGGAGGTGACAGTATCTCACCTGTAAAGAACCCTTCAAGCCCTGCTTCCTTAAAACTCTCAGAAGTGTTGGAGATGGGAAATTATGTGTCAGCAGCTGTGAAGTTGAAGGAGTCTCTGGGTATATGCAAAGAGCAATCAATGCAAATTCAGAACTCTGAGTTGGCAAACTCTTCAGGAGTCGCAGATCAAACCCGTCACTGGAGGGTTGTTTATTAACCGCTGCGTTTTAATAATGATTATCGTCATATGTTAAAGCCTTTGGCTAATTCCAGTTTTCCTCCTCACACTTGCATGAAGGGCTGATCTAGTGGCAAATAACAGCTGTGCAGAAGGTGGGTGGGAAATGGGTTGGTATCAGGCAAAGCACTTACACAGACCAGGAGATCCAGCAGCCCTTGGTGCCCTCGCAGTGGGGACGAGCACCAAACCTAACCATCGGCCACTACAAGCTGCCAACAGCTCATCTCACCCTGATTTGAAGGAGAAAAAGGTTTTCTGGTACTAACAAGTGGTTTCCAAACTGCTGACCTTGAGTGGTTTCGGGCATCGTGGTAAGGGGGCTACCAACCTGCCCGGTGCTTGCAGCACATGGTGATCTGTGGCAAGTTCTGAGATGAGCTCTCAGGACAAAAGTATTTGGGAATTCATTGCTCTCTGTGTTTATATAAGTGGTTTCCAATGATGTAGCCACAACCAGTTCAGTGCTGTGGGTCAGGCTGGAACTAATCCAGAGTGCAGATTTGCCCCATCTTTGGCAGGTTTTGTGACTTATGGTATGTTTGCAAACCCATGGGAACAATTACTTAGGACAAAAATTTATATGGTGAGTTTTTCTTCGTTGCAGTGATTTATCCGTGAGCAATTTAGAATTTGATGGCGAATATATATAACTGAAAGTAGTTCTGACACTTGGATATAATTTAAAGGAGTTCAGGAAATAACTTCTGGTTTGTGAATTGGAGCAACCAGTGCAGGAGCACATATGGAAAACCTGAGCTTGGATCCCTGCTGGTTAGTGCTGGCTGGCATTGCAGACACAGCCTGCTCTTTGTGCAGTTTGGAGTGTGACCAGTTCAAACTTTCTACAGCAAAAGGAGTTTTCTTTAAAGTGAATGTCAAAAGATCCTTAGTTGATATGCAAATAAAGGAATTATCTCTCATAGGAAAGACTCTTCCTTCCTATTGAAGGATTGAAACTTGTTTTGCTGCCTAGAACAATCACATCTCCCACCCCTGCATGTGTTACTTGGCAAGTGCTGTCCAAATCTGATAACCTTGGCAATGTGTTGCTTTGAAACTCTGTTTTGTGAGATGGCATTTGCAGAGCTGCTGTTGAAATCCCAGCTGAAGGAAGTAACAGTCTCATCATTCCCCTGCCCAGTAAAACATATCAATGAAAGGAGAAAAACAGCTGGCAGGCTGAGTTGAAGTCTGATTACAGCCAGACTCCCAAGCCCATCCTCCTGGCTGCTGAAGGAGCTTCTCAAAGTATGAGGGATTTTGAATGGGGTTAGCTGGGAACTGGGACCATGATCTGTGGATATTGCCTGGTGAACCCTTTCATGGCAACTGTGTCCTGGCTGGCAGGGCCACGGGTGTGATGGTGGTGGCCACTCAAGCTCCTGGGAGTCACAGCTGGAGCTGTGGGATGAGAGCACAGCAGGGTCTGCTTGTTCAGCAGCCTCAGCCATGAATGGCCTTCGCTGCCTCTTCTCCAGCACTGAGTCCTTGTGGAGCCCGGGGCAGAGGGGAATGGGACCCTGTCCCACTGTGGAAAGCTGGTCTGTGTGTCTGAGCAGTTTGACTGGACTTGCTTGTGGCTCTCTTGCCCTTCACACCCATAGGGATCAGCAGTATCTGCTCTGCTGAGAGCTGGGGGACATTCACGCCATCTAATCCAGCATTATAAAGCCAGATTGGTTTGTAAATGGGACAGCTGGGTACTCTGGAGCCTGTGAAGACAGGCTGCCTCCTTCCTCTGGATAGCTAAATCAGTGTTGGGGGACTCACACTGGGGGACCCCTGAAGACTGCATGCTCATGTTAAGGTGGCAGAACAATTGATAGACATAATACCTGAGAAATGTGCTTATTACCTCAGGGCTGTGTGTTTTTTTGGCAGCTCACACTCCTGAAAGCCACCAGACATCAGCACTGAGACCTCTGTCCACTCCTGCTCCCCACTAAACACTTGTATGGTGACCGAGCCACGTGCACTGATGAACATGCTCTCTGCAGTCTCACTTTCTGTTTCTCTTTCAGCAGACTTAAGCACTGTGACACCTTGTTGGCCTGTGGTTTACTCACCTGTTTGGTCCCTCATGAGAGTTCTGCAAGCCCATAATGAAAACCAGCTCTCTAAAGCCCCCTCTTGCTTGGTGCAAGTGCTCATGGTGGTGGAGAACCTTTTGTAGGGGCAGTGCAGGTTTGTGTTGGGGGAGATTTCACTGCCATTTGCACTGGTCCAAAACGTGGTATCAGCTGTAGAAGGAAACTATTGGCAAAGAAATTCTCCAGGCACCCTCTGCTTATGTTACTCTTGTCTGCTGTATGCCACTGCTCCAAGTCAGCATTAGTGGAAATTCCAACTCCATTGGATCTGCTTGCTGTTGCTGCATGGCTATTGATCTCCCCACAGCTGGTACAGAGGTTTAGGAACTGTTGTTTGGTCCCTGAGTCTGCCCTCAGCTGTGACTTTGTCAAGGGTTTTTCTGTAGTTTGTAAAACTGTCCATTCATATAAATGTGTCTGAATTGTTTCCATGGGAACACCTGCTCCACTCTGGGAAATGTGATTTGCCTTTATGAATAAATATGAAACCCTGCTGCCTCAGAGAGCCTGGGCTGGGAAAGGAGTGGCTGCTGGCTAAGAAATAGCACCTGAGGGGCCAGCACAAGCCCCTGTGTCAGTGCAACCAGCAGCAGGGGCAATGTTTGGGGGAGAAGAGTCTCAGAGCTGAGCTTGGTCTAAGCCCTTGGGTGTAGTGTGCTTGGAGCAGGATTCCTGAAGATATGAGAAGGTTTGGACTTCTCATTTACTGACTGAGACTCAGCAAGGTGTCACAGGTTTTGTTGTCACTGGTGTGGTCTCTTTTTTTAAGAGGGGGGGTCTTCCATGCTGAGAGCACAAAGGTCTGAGCTGAAGGTTTTCCAGCTATTTGGCAGTTCCTAAAACCAGGCTGTGACTCAGGAGACTGTGTGCTTTTGCAGCAGCTCTGGAGAGTGAAGGGGAAAAAAGGCATGATGCTCTTTTAGTGTGGAGGCAGGCAGTGAGGAGCTTCCCTTGGAACTAGAGCCCACACTGGCAATAGGAGCAATTTTTAATTTTTTTGCTTAGGCTTTATGTTGGAGAGAATTAAACATAGGAGTGAATACTTCAGGTGTCTCCATCCACGTGCCAGCCAGGCTGCTCAACCAGCTGGCCCTCCTTGCAGCCAACTGCATCTCTGACCTGGGTTAGGTGCAACTAATTGTCATGAAACTGAGAGATTAATTTTGTCAATTCATATTTGCTTGCAAGTGTTTAACCGTAACCTTAATGAATCACAAAGGAGCCAATAAGGATGGATTAACGCTGAGGAGGGTTTTTTCTTTGTTTGTTTGGATTTTTTTGTGGGGAGTTTGGTTGGGTTTTTTGTTACTCTAAATATTAATATGTCCCAGAGACTCCTCTCAGTGCAGACTGGCAGTTCAGAGTTGTGTCTGTGTAGAGTTCTGAAGCAGAAACTTAATCTACAGCTTAGCTGTCGTCTTTAGAGTCTCCTTGGGATTAGTGGAATTAGAAAGATAGCTGTAAATATGAAGTAAAAGGCAGCTGTAAACGTACAGGACCAACTCTGTTCCTGCTGTATCCATGGGGTCTTCATGGAGACATGCCAGGAGAACAGGCCTGAGGAAACAGAGCTTCAGAGTTGCCAAATTGACTGGAATTTTCACACCTCTTCATCGTGACTTCTTATGGTTTTATCCCCTTGGCAGATGGTTCACTCCACAGTAGCTCTGTTGGGACAGCCACAACCCCTTTGTGGGCTGCAGCCACTTCTGAAAAATGTCCTGAGACTGTTGGTCACAGGGTGAGGGACCTGTATTTTCTGGTAACTTTTTAGGGCATGGGTTTCTTTGTATCCTCCTTGGCCTCCTTCTTTGACTGTCTCATGTTTTCTCCATTTTAATCTTGGTCTTTTTCTCTCTCTACTCGGTCATGTTTGTGCTGTAGCTCTGTCTCAGCCCCTCTGCTGGCTCTGCCTCTGGGTCTGACTGATCCCATAGTGCCTGGTACCTTCTGAGAGAACTCAGCTACCCCCGTCCTCAGTCAGACCTTTGTGGAGTGATATTTTTCTGGCTTTATGAATTCTAGGGAGTATTAAACTTGGAGACAAGGACTGAAAACAGAGCCAAGGAATACAGCACATGACAGTGCATTTGTTAAAACATCCATGCATTTGTTAAAGCATCCATGTTAAAACAGGAGAAATAATTGCATACTGTCTGCTGCTCCTAATGAAGCCTGAATTTCCAAAGGGGATGCTCATGTAAGCAGGAGGAGCACACCGTGGTAGGTCTAAGCAGCAGGGGCCAGCAGAGGGATCCCTGGACTGCTGCTTTCCTCCTTCTGGCTTTGTTGAGAAATTCCAGGTATGACAGAAGTGAAAATGTGAAGTGATGGGACAGCATCCGGTGTCTGCCGGTGCATCCGGGCTGCTGGAAGCTGTCTGTGTCTGATGTTCCCTGATTCCCAACCACGCCCCTCCTCAGTGCTCGGGGTGTCTGTGCCTGCTGTTACCAGCAGGTCGAGCTGGGATTGATTTACCAGGAGGAGGGAAAGGCTCCCAAAGTCAGAGTGTCTGTATCCTTGATGCTGTCAGAGCTGGTGTGGTGCCCACATGCCACAGATACCGTGCAAGCATGGAGAGTGAGGATCATTTCAGGAAAATGGAATTGTACTTTCCATCTCTTCTCAACGCAGAACAATTAGAGTAACATGAGTCCTTCCGAGTGACAGCAAAGCCCTCTTATGCGCTCGTGGGCTGGGTACCAAGTTCCTGCTCTGGAGCTGTGTAAGGGCTGGAAACAGTGGGTGAAGGCACGAACTGTTCCCTCAGCTCTTTGTCTGCATCACAATTTTGCAAAGGTCAGCACTGTGATGCCAACCCAGCTCGGCTCCTCTCAGCTGCAATCACTGCTGATGGCTCAGGGGTGAAGCAGTGCAGAGGCTCCCCAGAGTCATGAGCTTGCTTCCTGGAAGGTTGACTCACCAGTGTTCTTTGAAGCTGGATCCTGCTGTTTTCCTGTGAATTATCTTTCTGACAAGGACTTACCCTTCTTTCCCCTCTGTGGTTGCAGAATGACCAAGTGTGTTGCACGCTGTGCACTGGTGGGGTAACGCTGGCACAGGTGGTGACGTGTGTGTTCCACGTGTCACACACGTGTGTTGGCTTTCCTGCTGCGTCCCACCCTGGATATGCTGCAGTTTTACACTCAGAAGGGTTTGCTTTGGTGTGAGAGGTGCCCTGAGGACCAGCTGAAGGGCCACCACTCTGATGTTTTATTCAAGGTGTGCGATGCCTCCACTGTGCTCCTCATTGCTGCGTGTCCTTGAGTCCTGACACCACCTCCCCTCTCTGCTTTCCTTGCCCTAGGAGCTGGCTCTCAGCTCAAAAATGATCAATTTTTAATCCAGGGATGCTAATTTTCAGCCATTTTTACCATTTTCTCCCTCTTTCTTTTTTCTCTGTCTCTTCCTGATGTCCCTTGACCCCATGAGGAGAGGTCTGGGCTGCAGCTGCTGAAACCAACTTCTGCTGTATGCAGCTTTTGGTCTGCCCTCTCTGCCTTTGAGATAGTAACAGCTCTGAGTGTTTTACATCACTTACACCCTTATCAAGACAGCCATCTCCCAGGGAGTTTCATAAAATGGCTTCACAAATCACGATCACTAATAACCAAGCACTGTTTTCCTTTCGTGGCTGTGTCAGGAATGCCATGCAAACCCCCAAAATTTCTCTTGAAAAGCCATCATAAACAGCCTGTCTCCCCCTGACATCCTGAAGACCACAGGCTGCTTAACATCTGATGCATTTTGGCACCCTGAGTGGTTTGTGGCCACTTTTTTTGGTGTGTTATTTAAGATGTGTTTTGGCAACGTGACAACTTCATGGCTGTTTTTCTGTGTGTTATTTGAACTTGTGCATGAAAATGCCTGTGATCTGTTACCAGAGACAGACAAATAGCACAATTAATTGTCCTAGAGCTAGAAAACAGCTTCTGTCTCTCTACAGGCTTATCTCTCATCCAATATCTCTATCTTCCATCTAATAACAATTAAATATATCTTTGAGAGCATCTTTTATCTTAAAACTTGTGGGATTTAAGCCAGAGGATAGTTTAATACTTAAAGCAAAAGCTGCACAGCTCTAAAGCCACCAGGTCTGTGTTATTCAGAAGAGATAATATTTTAATATTAGGGCACATTTTCAGATTTCTCTGTGATGGAGGCACATTCATTTTGGAGCAGGGGATTGCCTACCCACTAAAATTATACTTAATTCCTGTATATAAGGTAAAAAGATAGTCTGTGCCATCACCTTATTAGGAGGTATTTAAAATCTTGTAGTAAATGAATTGACATTGGTCTTTGCAGCAGCTTCTTAAGGTTTTGGAATAGCTGAGGTTTTGCTGCTTCATTTTTCTACTGTAGCTCACCGAGGCTCTGAGTCACTTTATCAGTGACTGTTGCAGCAATCTGCTCTTGGCAGGATGAAAAAAAAGTAATGCCCCAGTGGAATTTTTGAGCTGTTCTCAATACCGAGGCCAAATCTTCAAAGGCAAATGCCTTTGTGCTTGCTGAACAAGGCGAAGGCAGGTGGGTGGGCAGGGATGCAGCTCTGTGGAGGATGATTTACAGCAGGTCAGGGTGTGCCCTGCCACTGTATTTTGCAGGAATTTGGCTTATTTTGCCCTGCTCTGCTAGTGAAGTGCTTTCCTGACTATAGCAATGTGTTGAGCAATGCAGAGCTGCTGCTGGGATGAATAATTCACGGAGCAATCAGCCATGGCAGAAACTTTCAACATTCAATCAGATTTTTATTTTTCCCCCTTTTTTAAATTCAGGCTATTGCTGACCTAATTATCCAGAGGATGAGCTTAGCTGATCTGGACAGACAGGGATTAGTTTAACATTAGAAATGGTGGGGAATGATGTGATAATGAAATATTAAACCCTTTTACCGCTCGGTGCTGCTTCCCTTCCCAGCGAGGGCTCATCCTGTGCTGGCTGTCCCTGATGGTCATCTGGCAGCAGGCTGAACGTGTGGCTCAGTACCTGGAGAGTTGGACTGGGACACTTCTGGACACATTTCAGCTTTGCCACTGCCCCGTTGAGTGAATGAGGAGAAGCTGCTTCACTTTGCTGTGTCTGTGCCAGCGCCCGCTGTGCATTTCTTTGGCAGTTGCAAAGCACCTGCAGAGCCCTCCTGTAGTGTGGTTTTTCTCAGGTGCTCTGGCTGTCATCTGGGGATGTCTCCAGTGTCAGGAGTGGACTGTGGTTCTCATCTGGGGAAATATTTCGGGTGGCTTTATTGTTCTTTGTGCCGCCGCTCTTGTTTTCAGGTGTTTGGATTTGTTTTCTTCCCTGGAATATGCAAAGCATGGCCTGTTTTGAGAGAGGGACGAAGGCTCTGAGGAATGGCCAAGAAAACCTGTGGCACAGGAGGACAAACCCCATCCTGTGCCAGCCAATGCAGCCTCACTTTTTCTGATGATTTTCTGCGTTTCCTTCACTGCACCTTTCACTGTGTGCTGTGTGATGAACAACTTCAATACCAGGGCCATATTTTCTTTAACTCCCAAATTGCTTTTGAATAAAACATTCCCCATTTATAAGACATAAAAAAAGACAATATGTATGACTCAAGGAGCTGCTGGATCTCTTCATACTCTAAGACTGTGGAAGCATCAGCAAACACCAGCAATGAGCACAGCAAGCCATGAGCGTGACCTCTTGCTTTCTGGAGCAATATCAAGCTTTACCCTGGTTTGTGGAATGGTGTTGGCCTGACAGTTTACCTTGAGAACAAACATACTATTTTGCAGAAACTTAAAGAAGCAGAATTACTAAAAAATATATATTTTTTAAAATACAGTTGGAACAAGGGTTGAGATAAAATGCCCTGCAGCTGGTGGTGTGATGTTTGCTGAGCATGCTGGCTCTTTTTTGATCTCAAATGTTAGTGCTTTTACTGGCTGACTGTATTGGTTTGCTCTGGGGGTTTCTCTACATGACTTTCAGCCACTATTGATACTGCTGCTAACCACTGCTGGTATATATTCCTATTTTGTACTTTATCTGAGGGTACTGTGTGTTTTCTTGCCTGCTGCAGATCTCTGCTCCGGCACATCCTCCTGCCTCCTGTGTTTGCTGGGTGTGGGAATAGCTTCATTGCCACATCCACTCAAAGAGAAGGGATTTGTGTGCATCCTGCAGGTCACACAAGTTCCTCCTCAGAGCTTGTAGTGGGTAGCACAAAGTTTACAGACAGACAAAACTTTTGCAGGCTGGCACTTTCTCCAGCCCCAACAGACCCTGCTGAATCCTGAGTGCTGCCTTCCATCAGCAGCCTCCTTGTGCTTCCCATTGACCTGAGATGGTGCTCAGCACACTCAGCCATTCTGCCTCAGCTCATTAGGTGTTCCTAAATGCCAGATGGATGTTCGAGGGAGAACAAATAAAGATTTTAGTTAGTGAGAATAAAGCGTGAAGAACTTGAGGCTTTCACTGTAAACCTTGAAAAAAAAAACCAAACAAACAATTATAAGAGCAATCATTCCTAGATAATTGGAATTTTGTTTAGTAGTTTTGCTCTATCATCTCCAATTCAAGGCCTTCTGAGTTGTGCTGTGGGCTGGAGAAGTTTTCACGTGCTGCTTACCCTTGGCATAGTGCCTGGGACTTGAGGCATTTTATTCTTCAGTGCTGTGTCTGAAGTAAAGGAGGATTGAGTTCACATCTCCTGCCTGTAATTGTCTCTTAAATTGCTCCTGCCCTGATTTGACTGAGACGGCTTAATAGGTATTCCTGGGCTCCTGCTAGAATAACAGTTGGTTTTTGCATCATACAACAGGAAAAAAGAAGAGGTTAATTAGAAATGCTTTCTGTGAAGCTTGGGAAGTGCGAGGCGTTAATTACCAACGCTCTGTGGAGAGAGGAGGACTTTTAGTACATTATCAACACAGTTAACAAGGTGCTTTGTCTGGATGTGTCTGTATGAGCCAACACACCCATCCCAGAGCCTGCACTCGCTGCTGCTAACTCCCAGATCAGGCAAGAATTGGCATAAAAGCTGAGATGGTGTGTGCTGGAGAGCTTGGCTGGGGACACGAGGCTGAGGGAAGGCTGTTGTGGTGGTGTCAGGGGAGGAGTGGAAGGAGAGACCAGCCAGAGATAGCCTGGGAAGCCTTGTTACCCCTCCTGGGAATCCTGCTTTGAGCCAATGGCTGAGAGAGAATCCAGTGGGGGAGGGAAGCAGGGATGGCAGACAGGATGGTGAACAGCAAGAATAGGATGTTCATCCCCTCGGAGCTTGGGGACAGGACTGTGTGAGCTGTGTGTGTTACCAGTGCTCCTTCCTGGAAGCGTGATCCCACATGAAGTTATTTTTACAGTGGGAGCAGCGTACAGAGGGTCACAGGACATTATATCCAGCCTTGCTAAGCCAGTTGTGGTCTAATGATAGTCACTGGACTCCTCCCAAAACCATGTTGATCATCACAGAGGAATCCCTCACCCCAGCAGAACCGTAGCAGACTTGACATGCAAGGACAAGAGAGGCTCAAGTGCCAGGTGAAGCCTCACATCTTGGTACAGTACCCACTGTATCCTTAGGGAATTTCCCCAGGGATTGTTGTGACATCCAGGTGCTCTGGAGGACCAGGGGATGAGCCAGAAGTTCTGACTGGTCTGGCTTAGGCAGGTCCTGCCTGCAGAGTGAGATGGAGCTATCAGCCAGCGAGGTGAGAGCTGGGAGAGTGCCAGTCCTGGACAGGGACCCTGCTCCTGTGGGCAGTGGTGAGGAGTTACAGCCCCAGGTCACGCTGAGTTGATTCTCCTCCACGGTGTGGCTTGTGACAGAGGGGCACAGTGAGTCAGGAGTGGGTCTTAACTGCTCAGTAAACTCTTGAGCCACCTCACCTGCTTAATAAATTTGTATGAGACTCCTTTTCTGGTTAGAAACCAGAACTACCAGGGGAGGTGAAAGCTGAGTCATGCCATCTGTCATTATCGCATGGGAGGAGGAGGAAGATAAGTAAGTGTGAGAAGATGCCTCGAGCTTTCATTTAAACTGACTTTGATTGTTCCATTGAGTTGACATCCCACTCTGCATTTTTACACTGCACATTTCAGTCACGTCATGGCAGTTAATCAGAGCTGTAGTACTACTGCTGTTCCCCTGAAGAGGCTGATAAAATCTACGAGAAGCCACAAGGCTGGTTGTTAGTTTACTGCACAAAATGTTCCCCAGCTCAGTTTTTATGACCTGTGCTGTTGTCCTGCTTTATTTTTGTGCTACTCGCTGCTCAGTGCCAATTGAAGTACACCCTAAATCATAGGAATTTAGTATCTGTGTGCTTACAGATGAGCAGGTTGGCTGGATTCTTGGTGTGGAGGGGCTGAGGATCTGCGGAGGGTGAGCCTGAGCCATGAGTTTGAAATTCTGAGTACTGCTCTGGGAGGAGCTTGTGCTCACCCTGGCTTGCACAGCTGGATGGACTCTTGTACCTCTGTGAATTCAAGTGTCCCAGCATCGCAGTTCAGGCTCTGCACAGAACTTCAGCTGGCTTCGGGTTCACCATGAATATTCATGTCTCTGCATGTTATGTGTTGATGGTAAATGAGGTCAGCTGTAGGTTCAGGGGGAAGGCTTTGGCTTTATTCCCTTTGGAAACACTACTGGCATTTCTTTTAACTCCCAAATCTCTATGTGTGGCCTAGGTCCTACTTAGCTTTAAGCTGTGTTGTTAGGGCACCAGCCAGTGTCCCACAAACCTTCTGAAACCCAACTGAACAGCAACCTTCTGTTGATGATGCCCCTACAATCACATCTGCTGCTCCCACACCTCATGCCATGCCCTTTCCCTCTGCTCTTCTCAGCTGAGGGCTGGGAAGACCCATGGAGTCAGGGGAGAGAAGCACTGAGTAAGTGCTCAAAAGCCATGGTGATGGCTTTATTACCAAGTATGATTTGTAATTCCTGCTTCTTGTTGAGAAGGTTTGGAGGAACATTCAGAGCCATGGCTGCTGAAGGTCCCTTTCAGAGGGTGTAGCTGAGCATTTCTGCTCTGTGGAAGAGCTCAAGTCTGCCCACAGCTTACCATGAGGTTTTGTTGTTTATGTAAGTGTTACAAACCAGGCTGTGGGCCTGGTTTCTGTGCTCTGGGGCTGTATTTCTATGAGGCATATTAAAAGTTAATTCCAGCAGCATCCTGGGAGTAGTAGCTGATGTCTTTTGGAGTGGTAATAGCCAGATAAGACACTGTAGAGGTTTTTTCTTGTGTGTGTTTTGTTTGTTTGTTTGTTTTGTTTTTTGTGGGTTTTTTGTTGGTTTGTTTGTGTGGTTTTTTTGTTTGGTTTTTTTTTAAAGCTTTATGCACCAGAACTCTGCAAATTGAATCAATTCCTGTATGATCTGTCCTAGAAATCTCCTAATTTCTTTGGTTCCTTCTTATCTTTATTATAAATCTGCACACAGATCATTGCAATTATTTATATAGAGGAGATCAGTCTCCTACTGCAGTTTTCCTAAAAAAAGCTGTGAGCAACTCCCGTGATCTTCTGGTCAGTCATAAACTTTCCAGCTGAAATCCATGTTTGGTCCTATCATTAAAGTCCCTTTTAGTGTGTTATAACCTCCAGCTCAGCTGGAGGCAATTATTATCTGATATGTACCCTGAGTAGAACATAATTATACTTGTCACTAAGTGGCACTGTGTAAATTAGCCTTTAATTGCTACACATTAAATGAGCAGCTACTCGGTCATTTTTCTGTGGAGATAGAGAGTTCCAGTATTAGCTTTATCACTCTGGCATCTGCCTTCACCCAGTCTCTCATTTGTTCTCTTTAGTGCTTAGGATGTAATTTGGTGTGATGAAACCTTTTTAATGTATTTAGCTTTTGCCCTGTAAACCCTCTGTTGGTTTAAAAAATGCCAGTAGAGAGTTTAACATTAAAAATACAGGGAGCAATAGAAAAGGTATGTCCTTAAGTACTGCTGTCAAGAAATAATTATTGCAAGTCATCTGGGGCCAAAAACTCTTTTCTGGCTGGTGTGTTGATAAAACAGGGGCCATCACAGGGGCTGAGGGATGCAACCCTTTAGCATGACCTAGTTGGGTTATGCTTTGGGGTTTTTTGCCTTAATATGGGGTAGATCACTGCCTTTGAACCCTATTAATGTGCATGAACTTCAGCCCTCTTAACTCTTGATAAGTTCAGAGTTAGCAGAGGGGAGGGAAAATCTGATCGCCGCAGTGCAGAGCTGTTTATCTTATCTGGGAACATCTGGAGGCCAGGCCTTGGACCAGATTGCTTCACTTGGCTGCATTCCCATGCACTGGCTGTGTTTGGGATGGATTGACACTTACCCTGCTTGTTCCTGCTGCTGAGGCTGGGGCAGGTACGCTCGAGGCTCCTGGGGAGCCAAACCCGCTCAGAGAGGCAGTTCTGAGCCTTTCTCACCCAACACAGCCTTGCTTGCTTTCCACCTTAGTGCTGGCAGACTGAGAAGCCATTTCAAGAGGCTCAGTTCTCTGGTCTTGGGGCAAAATCCAGATGTGGAGTGGAAACCTGAGGGGAGTGATTGTATATTACAGAGAAATGCTGGAGGGCGTGTTTTGTTGTTATGCTTGTTTTGGCTGTCGATGGGGTTCTGTCCACCCCTTTCTTGTGGCACAAAGCAAACAGTCCTGGTTAGCAGCCTGGATGGTTGCTGGGGCTGCTGGAGCAGGGTGTTTGCTTTTTTACGCTTCTGTCCCTCTTTCAGTTGCTGACACCAGATACCCCTTGGCAGGGAGGCTGCGAGGAGCAGCCAGCCCAGCCTGGGTTTACATTCCAGGGCTGTGATTTCTAAAGCAGTTTATGCTGTGAAGTGTGGACAGACTGTTCAGAATAACAGAAGGAAGGTTTCCAGTTAGAGGAAACCTCAGCAGTGTGCTGACGTGAAGCCTTTCCAGTCCCCTGCCCTGTGGAGAGAGGGCTGCAGCAGAGCAAGCCTTCCTGTCCTGGGAAGGGGCTGCTGCCCTGGGCTGGAGCTCAGGTATTAAATTCAAAGGGTTATTCATTCCAAGTTATGTACCTGTATTTATACTCCACATGTAAGTGCAGTCAAAAGCCAACTTTTCAAATTCCCTGCAGCCCGTGAGCCGCCCATCACGTGGTTCTGATTTGAGTTCTTTGTGGTGGTCCTTTCTCCAGGCATTTGCTGTCTGACCGAGGAAATGCTGGATCAGGAAGAACCCAAATGGCCTTTTTACTTTTTTCTTTTTTACTACCGTGTTCTTTTATCCTGCCCTTGTGTTTGGTGCAAGGCTTTCTCAGCATGAATGTGCCGAGTCAGGAGCTGAGGGCTGGCAGTGAATCCGTGGGTGCTGGGGAGCAGGAGCATTAGTCTTGAGCTGAGCCACAATTCTGATGGGCACTGGCTTAGGCATCACAGAGCGGCATGAGAGAATGGACCTGGAGTTCTCTTTGGCGTCTTTGTCACATCTGTGAGCTACACTGTGCACAACTGAGGGCTAGAAACTGAGCAGTATGTATTTTAAAAAATAAGATGAGCATTTCCAATGGTCCAGGGATTTCAGAGTGTTTAAAATAACCACTTTACATCTGAGACTTGATAGAAAACTCGGGGAGCTGGTGGCTCACGATGTCCTGTTGTAAGCCTGATAGGGCAATGTCAGATCTGATTTTAAAAGTCCTTGGTTTATATCTCTATGGAGTCATTATTTTTGCCCTCTGTGTACACCAAAAAACATAGATGGGCTTTGACATTTATTTTTCCTATATTTGGTTCATTGAAATCTCAGTAAAGGTGCTATTTAAGTGATGAATTTAATGTTACACAACACTGGGGAAATTCAGGCCTGTGGCAAGGACTCCTGTGGTTTAGAGCTGGAGACGTTTACTCTGGACTCCCTACTCCTGAACGAGACCTCAACACACAGTCTTTAATACATTCCAGCCATGAAAATCATTGCAGACTAACCACATAAATGTGCACTGTTAATGAGAAGTCTTGGCAGTCTCAGTGCCCTTGATAATCAGCTGCTTCTATCTTGCCCAAAACGTGGTCACAGCTTCCCAGCTCCGATGGCTTTTCCTGCTCACAGGTACTGAGGCTCTTCTGCCACCTCTGCCTCCTCCAAGGGAGGGATTGCTTTATTCCATCCTAACCAAACACTGAACCTGGTCACTTTATTTACCTCGTGGGTATCGATCACACAGTCTCCATCCAAAGATAATGTTACATTTCTCATCTGTTGGCTCCTGTGTGCAGAGAGCTCCAGGAGAGCAGTGAACCTTCTGGAACTGTAAGAGACATAAATCTCTGTAATTATATAAACCAATTTTCCCAGAGTACCCTTTGAGAGGTTTCTCACTGTCATCCGTGACAAGTAAATCTGTGAGCTCCCTCAGAGCGGTGCCTCTCAAAACCTGCCACGCTTTCCCCCTCAAGCTGCTGCCAGGGACTCACTGATGGGTCAATGTTTATTAAACACACACTTCTGTAGCCTACAGCTGGCAGAATTTGTCTTTAAGCCCTGCTTGGGAAGTTTGGCAGGGCTTTTGGGGGCTGGTTGCAGTAAGCTAGGTTTTACTCAAGGTAAATTTAGTTTCCCCAAAAGATTTCCTTTCAGTCAGGCTTTCTAAATCAGACATGGATGCAAGGAGTGTAATTTCTGTGGGGTGGCTGCCACAGAGCCTGGGTGCTGTTTTTTTGGTAAATATTTGTCAAATTAAATGTTGCATTTGCTTCTGCTGGGGTTTTTTTGTGACCTTGTTTGTGGTCAAATCCCCAAATAATTGAGCTTGTTTAATAATGTGTTTACCAATAGGAATGCCTTTGGGAAAAGTTGCTGTGAGTGATTATTTGCAGGGAGCAAAGGTGTCAGTTTGCAAGTGTGAAAATTTCCGTCAGAAATCCAGGTCTGTGATGGTGTTTCATCTGGCTGGGGACCTGTAGAAATCCCATCTGATACTGGTGCCCAGTCCAAACTGAGCGGCAAAAATCAGAGTGATCTCTGAAGAAATACCTGCTTGAAATCCCATCCAGATGAGTAAATGATAACTGGGCCTTCTGTAAATCACGAAAGGAGAAGAAGGAAGATAGACCAAAGAAATCACTGTGTTGGCTTCACTCTGACACATGGCTCTGGCCACCTTGCACTCTCTGATTAGTTATTTTACACTGCTTTGATGCCCACATATCTCTTCTGGATGCAAAAAAGCCACATCACAGGATGAACAATTTTACTGGGTTCAGGAACCAGTTAATAGCATCATGACAGATACTTTCCTGCTCTGTTTTATTGTGGCAAATGAGGACTGTCTCCACTGCACCAATTCTTGGAACTTGTCACTTCTAATCCACTGTTAATACATCAGTTGCCTAGAGCATGAAGGTGATTGCTGTCTCCACAATGGTGTCTGCAAACTCTCTCCATATTTGTTCCTTTTTTCTTCCCCACACTCATTAACTGAGGGGCAAAAAGTGTTGTGGGGCAAATACATTATGCTGGTAGTTTAATGAGTTTTTTGACTTTTGTTTCACAGTGCAGATGAATTGATTTAGAAAGGGAAAAGTGTGGCTTTAGTGCTTCAGGATAAGGTACAATTTCATCTAACCAAGGGAAGTGAATCCTACAGCTAGCTGAGGCTATAGTGAGAAACACTGGTGATGATTTCTCTTTATGTTTTGATCATCTCCAGAGTTACTCATTCCTGTGCAGCTGTTTGATCTGTTTCAACTGGGACTAGCAAAGGAAAAGCTGATTTTTAATAAATACTGGGTAAAAGGATGTAGATGCCACTGGTTGTATTTATGTACTGTAGCTTGGGGGGGGGGTGTGCCTGTCTCTTGTATTTAAAGCTGGTATGACGTGTTCATGATGGATGTGCTGCTGGAAGCACTGGCACAGCCCTGTTGGACAATGGCACCTTTCTTCCTCCCATCTGATGCTTCAGGCTGTATCTGTGGGTGTCTCAGCTCGTTCTTTATCTGCTCTTGTTCATGTTAAGCAGTGTGTGCTTTCCAAGTCCTTTGCATACATGAAGTGAAGCAAAGAGGGAGTTACTTTTGGATGATCAGATGTCTGGGTTTGGCTGGGGCAGCCACAGAATATGGATCCTGGTCTTCCTGACAGAGGTTTCTCCAGCAAACACTCATTCATGACTCTGGTTCTGGCCACAGGATTTTCCTGCCTTCCCTTTCAGATTATGACTTTAGCCATTTACCTATTCCCAACCCGTGGCACTGGATCAGGAGACCAGTGGCACATGCTTTTAGTGTACTTGGTATGAGGTGTGTGCCTACTGAAATCCCAGGCCAGGTCACAGGCAGAATGGTACAGAGCCCTTTGTTCCAGGTTTAATTTGCAGGATGTGATTCAGTTGTCTCTTGCCTGCAGTCAGCACAGGCTGAGTTTTGCCTGCTGAGAATAACAAGGATTATGCCGTAGTAAAGCTGTGGAGTAGCAGGAGGAGGAGTGCTCTTATCCTGCAGGATGCTTTCTCCCAGCATTCCCAGCCCTGCCAGTGGTCTCACTTCATCAATTAAAACCAGCTCTCGTGGTGGAGAAAAGCAATGCCAGGCTCTGCAGTGTGCCATCCTGCTGGCACCAGGAGTGCTGGCAGCAGCTTGTGCAAGGGCAGCGTGGTGCCTGTGTGCCCACCCAGTGTGAGCAGCACTTTGCAGCTCTGCTCCTCAGCGTGCTGAGGGTCCTGCTGCTGGAAGCCAGCCCTTCCCACAGCAGGAGCATCAGGACTCTCTGCTGAGACAGCTCCTGCCCAGCTGCACTGCTCACTGCATGGGCTGGGGCTGGGGGGGCTCAGGGCAGATGTAACAATGGCCCTGGCTCCATCCCTGATCTCTGCAGCACATCCCTAATTCTGCTGGTGTGGGGTCTGACAGATGGAAGGGGAGGTAGGCACGGCATCTCCTAGTGCCACTTGCTTCTGCCTTCTGATATTTTTCCTTTCTGCTGAGCCTGTAGCACGTCCCTGCCCTTCACTGGTGAGCTCAGATGTGCCAGCACCTCACTGCCAGCAGACCATGTCACTGCAAAGGGGGGAAGAAGGGAGCCTGAGCAGACCTGACCCTCTGCAGAGGCACAGGGGGGCCCACTCAGTGTCACCCCATGAAGTCCTGCCCCTCAATTCAGGTCACATCCTGGGGAGGGGGATTTCCACATTTGAGCCAGTAAGGATGGTTTTTCAATTGCCATAAAACAGCTGGACACCAAAAGTCCAGGAGACTTTAACCATCCTGTCCCTGCAACGTGAGATACAAACCAGAGTTTGTTCCACTTGGGCACACAGAGATCAGAACTCCTGAGTGCAAATCATGCTGGAGTTCTTTGGATAGCTGCTGCTTCTGGGAGCAAATGATACCGAGACAGTAAATTCTTTCAAATGCCTCTTCAGTGTGACATCAGTGCTGGCACTGGGATGTCTGTGTGTTGTCTCTCCCACCACTGTCTGCTTTTTCACTCTGCTTTTCACAGTCCAAAAGCCACTAGTGTTGCTGCTGATTGGAACAGAAATGCAGAGTCCCTTTGGAGACTTAGGATCATTTAGAAGGAAAAAAAAAAACAGACAAAAACCCCCAGAAACCTGGAATAAACTAATAAACTTTGCTGCTTGTGGGAGATGAAACCAAGAGCCCTCTTTGGAGTGGGCTCTGTGTGAGTATGGGTTTCACTGCTGGGCCAAGCCCTCCTCCTCACACTCCACAGGGACTTCAGTCCGTGCTCTGTCTTGGATAGAGAAATTAAAAACCCTGGTGACTTCATATGGCAGAAAAGTGTCCATCTGTGAGAAAGTTTACACTACCAAGCCCTTCTGAAAAGGCCTCTATTGGATGCCAAGGTAATGTTTCCATGAAACGTGACGTTCCAGGATGACTCCTAGCTAAACAATTAGTGATGATAAAATCCATTCCTCTAGAGAAGGATGGAGATTCCTTTCTTGCCTGATGTTTATGGTCTTGATTTCTAAACATCTGCCTACTTCATCTGTTGTCAACGCTGCCGTGGCACCAACAGCCAAAGCGTTTGCCTTCTGTCTCCTGACACCATGCCCTGAAATGGTAATTTGTTATTCAGGCCTCCAAAAAGGCAGGACCTGGATGCTTTTCCCATCCTAGTGTCCTGGAGCCAGCTGGTCCTGCTGGCAGCAGAGAGGACTCAACTCCCCATCCGTCTAGCCCAGGGTTGCTGGTGGGTGTCTGAGCCTGATGCAGGAGCCCTGGCTCTGTGGGAAGGTTGAAGGTGTCCTCAAAGTGCTAACAGGTGACAGTTCTGAAGGCCACTCTTCAGGTAAATGCAGCTGCCCAGGGCAGTGGAAACCAATCCCCTTCTTTTTTCTGTGGGCCCTGCTGAAAAAGCTTGGAGTTATTTAATAGCTTGTAAAACCAGAGGTTGAGCTCCAGCAGTTTTTGAATTGCTACAGTAGGGATTTTTTTCAGACTAGGAATGTGCTTCCACATCTTAAACACGTGGTAGGTCTGCTATCTTTTGAGGCAGCCTTGTGCAGGTAAATACTTTGGTTTGATGAGAAGAGCAAGGGGCTGGGAATTAGGCAGATAAGTGAAGGTGTGTGAGACTGCAAAAAAAGGAGCTCTTGAGGATGTACCCAGCATTTTTGCTCAAACTGCAGTGCTGAGGGAGGAGCTGGGTGTGTAAAGGGACAAACAGATCTCAGCATTTTCAAAGTGCTTTGAGGGTGAATGAAAATCCTCAGAGAAATGCATTTTGCACCCAGCATGGCTATGAGATAAAGCACATATTTCTGTTGTGCCTGTGTGAGCAGAAAAGGCACTGTCAGTCCTGGCAGCTGTTAATATGCCATTATCTAAGTAGCATCAGATAAAACATTGTTCTCTAATAATTGATTTTAAAGTGCTTATTTGAAAGCTTTCTCAGCCATGCACACCTGCTGTTTCTCTGTGGTATCATCTTTGATTTCTGATGTATCGAATTCCACGAGGACTGTAACAGGAAACACTAGTAGTCAAGAGAGGGGAAAAAAGGGGAAAATAAGATTTGTTTCCCTCTGTGTGCTGTCCCTTGTTTTCCTTGCCTGTATCTCTGCCAGAATGGGCAGCATTCATTTCACCCAGTGAGCTGGGGCTCTGAGAGATGGACCCACGTGCTGCAGACCGTGGGCAAGGGCTCGAGGCAGCAGGAGTGCCCAGTCCTACAGGAGCAGGGAAGGTCAGCAGGCTGCTCTTCCCCAGCTGCAGGAGCCTTTGACCTGGTCCCATGTTTATAGTGCTTCAAATTTGCTGTAGGGCCTCAGTGCATTGAGCTGCAGAGCTACTGAGAGGCAAATCCCTCTCAGGATGGAGGAGAGGCATGTGGTGCAGTTACAGGTGTAGGGGGCACAGACACTGAGGTCCCTGCTTGGAGCTGGGATGAGGTCTCTGGCTTGGCTGTTAAGAGGCTGGGCTTCTGGGCCACGCTGGATCTGGGTAGTCTTTGCATCCATTTGTGCATTACAGATGTAGTAAAGTGCTTGCAAGTGCTGCTTCCCCCACCTGATGAGTGCAGAGCCAGGCCCTTGTCCCCTGCTTGCTCTGTGCTGTGCCTTGAGCTGGGTTTGCCACTTGTGACAGTGCTCCTGACACGCTGCTGCTGGTGAGGTTCTTCCAATGAAGTGGGCTCAGAGAACACAGAAATTCACTGTAGCCCAATACAGCTTCCTGTTACAGGAATGGTGAAGGGCAAATTGTTCATCCCTGTGGGGCTTTTAGGTGCTGTTATTACCAGGCTCTTGTGTTCCCCTGGCTTGGCTGAGCTGCCTTGGCACGGGAGGTGCTTAGAGGCTCTGGGGATGATGCTAAGCAGATGTGATACAGATCCCTGGGGAAGTCTTGGAAAATTCCTTGGATGGAAGTCAGTGCCAGTGGCTCTTGATTGTCTCCCATGACCCTTTACCCAAAGAATACACTTGTTCTTTCCAGAACTGAAAGACAACTCTGTTATCTTTGCAGCTGATCTGTAAGGAATGGTAACAAAGCAGGTTAGGAAGAATGTGGTGCTTTTGCTCATGTGCACAGCCTTGAACAGCCCACTCATCTGCCTCTGTCCTGCACACAAGGACTGCCCAGTTGCTCTTCCAAACACTTGCATGCTGACATGACCACATACTCATTTGCATCTGCTCTCCCCCGTGGTTACTCTGCTGTCCATACACAATTTTGGGTTCCCTCATCACTAGGCATCATGAATCCCTTTCACCTGCGAGCTCTGCAGAGCCCTGAACGAGAGCTCCACATTCACGGGAAGTACATAATTAAATAAAATGCAGACAGAGAAACCTCCACAAGAGTGGAGCTGCCTTGTATGGCGCCAGAACAATCCTGTCCTGCATCCCCTGCCAAGCTTCACTCCAAAGAAATGTCTGCCATTTAATTCAGCTTGGGTTTATTTCTCTCCCAGCCTTATAAACATCCCTTCAGCTTGGGGGGAGACGTGTCAAGGGTAACTCGGTGTTGTTGGGAGCAGCAGCGTGCTGAGAAATGTTCCCATTTCAGCTCCCCTCCCAGGAGGGCAGGCTGTTCCTCGGGCTCACCCAGGTGCCACAGCAAGGAGATGCTGAATCTCTGGGGGATGAAGCTGTCAGGCACCTTGCCAGGTATATATTTTGGCTCATGTGGCCTTGGGCAGAGCTCTCAGGTCTCCCTGCTCGTACCCCAAGGTTTCTTGCTCCCTTTCCCAACCAACCTGGCAGGTCCCCTCTCTTCTTGGAAGTTATTTTGCTCAGAAATAAAGAAAACATAGAGCTGTGTGTTAATTTATGCTAAAGAGAAGATCCAAGAGGTATAGAGTGCACTGTTGTTTCATGCATTGATCTTAGAGGAGTTCAGTGAGGAAAACAAATGTTGTGAGCTTTCCTTTATTGACAGGAATGCAGCAGTATTTGTTCAAGGTCCAGACCTGGGACTGGAGCTCAGCTCCCCACAGGAGAGCCAGAGGGGACACCCTGCCACACTGTCCCCTCTGTTCAGAGACTAGAGCAATTTGAGATATGAGCTGTTCTGGAAGAGTTTGCTAAGCCACAGGAGGACATATCCACAGCTCTTCTCCATCCCTGCCTGTTACCCAAAGCTGCCAAACTCCTTTCCTCCACGCTCACCTTCTCCTTGCTCTGTTTCCCAGGCGTGCAAGGAGCTTTGCCTGCCCTGATGTTCCCAGATATTCTGCCATTTGCTGAGCAACAGCAGGAAGTAACACACACAGAAGCCTGGTGAAAGGTTGTTTTCTACAGTTTCTAAACCCTTCAAAGCCAATTTTCAGGTGTAGCTCGTTGGCTCAGATGGGCTGTGGGCAGCTGCAGTGGGTGTCAGTGCAGCTCTGGGTAGTGCTGTGGATACCTCAAGCTCCCCAAGCTCAAAATTTGGCTTGCTTATCTAAGGAGGAACAACTGCATTTAACTAATCCTGGGCTCATCTGACATGAGGCTGTTTGCCTGCAGACTGATAGCTAATCCATTCAGGCAGCATTTTTATGTGTCAGTGATGGATTTACCTGACCAGTCAGGGAAGCTCTAGATATGCCAGTGCAGCTCTTCCATAAGCACATATCCAGACATATCCATTCTTTTCACAGCAGGGCAGAAAAGCTGCTTTATTACTCACTGTAAAAAAAAAAACCCAAAACCAAACCCAAACAAAAAAACTCCACAAAACTAAAACCAACCAAACAAAAACCCCCCACAAAACAAAGAACACAAACAACCAATAAACAAACCAAACCAAAAAACCCCAATAAAAACCCCAAGAAAAGGCAAGTCAGTGATGAGAATCTCAAACACAGCAAAATGAATTGACTGCCCTGAGTTCACATGTGTTAGAGCCAGTTCCACCAAGCTTTCTTTGGCTTCAGCCATTCTGTGGGGACATGAGGATTGCCTGGTGTGGGGAGGGTACAGTGTCCACCTCCTGTTCCTGGGAAGGGTGTTTTGTTCTTCAGGTGTGGGGATGCAGGCTGGGCTTTTGCTTTTCCCCACCTCTGAGGAGGCTTTTTTCCTCCAAGCAAATGTTTAAAGCAGGTATCTGTGACTCCTAAAACCTCTAAGGTAATTCTCAAGCACTGCAAACCTGAGTTTCTCTTTTCAATCAGGGATTTTACCACTCTGGTGTTCCTGCAGAATGGGAGAAAGAGCTTTCAGATTGAGTTCCATCTGCTTTCTGTATTACAGTCAGTTTTTCCTCTAACCTGGACAGGGAGCCTGAGTGTGGCAGCTGCATGGATGGGATGGAGCTCTGTCCCAGCTGGGCACAGATGTGCCCAACCTCCTTGGGCAAAGGCAACTGTAAAGAACAACTTCAGTGGTGTCTGCATGAACGCTGAGTGTCCAAAATCCCGTGGCTGGTCCTGCTGCAGGGTGCTCTGGTGCCTGTTGCTTTCTTTTAGAGGTTATTGAGTTTCATCTTCATCCACTAATCAAGGATAGCACAAACTAAAGCTCCTTCCGTGCTGCAGTGCAGAAGTGAGGCAGCATTAGGTGTTTGTTGCAGGTTGGCCCCAGCAGATCTTTTCAGACACAGGTTTCAAACTGAGTGAGAAGTTTTAGACAGCAGAAAGCAAATCAAGCCCTAGCAGCTTACAAAGATGTTTTATTCTTTAATTAGCTAAAGTAAATTGTAATCAACCCACCAGTTAGCACTGATTGATGCCAAAAGGGAAGCTGATTTTACTATTTTGGTCCATCAAAAAGAAGCTGGGGACATGATGATGTTCTAATTAAGCCAGATGGCCAAAGCTGCTGTACTGAAAGCCAGCCTTGGAGGAGAGGGTGGAACAGCACAGGAAGGTTCAGCACAGGCTGCCTGTAAAGAGAGGAAATGAACCATTTTCTGATACTCCAAGGACTTGGAAAGCTTTGGAAGTTCCACCTCATGTCCCCTTGTTTTGCACTGTTTCTAGCATGGTGGAGTAGATCTCGTGTTTGAATGCTGCAAGTCCTAGTAAATGGAATAATTCATCATTTATGAGATCATTTGATATCTTGACTGTTGTTAACGTGCTGAAATGCATCTTTTCTGGAGTCAAAGGTCAGAGATGTTTGGGGTGTTCTGGTTTTGAGTTTGGGGTTTTTTTTTAGTGTAAATTGGTATAACTGCATTGGCTCCAGTGGAAATGAATCTATTTTTATTGTTTAGGGACTTGAAGTTGGGTCCAGCATCTCCCAGGTGGACTGGCTGGAGTGGTGAACCTCTGACCCCCCCAGAGAAGGGGTGCTGGGAGGGCAGCTGGGCCAGCACCTGCAGGGCTGATGGCACCCTGTGCTTTCCTGCCTCAGAGCCGAGGTCTCTCCAGCCCCTGTTCTGGATATAGATTAGAAATTTTCCTCTGAGGATATCAGAGAAAAGTGGTGACTCACCGACCCACACAAACGTTTTGAATGCAGCAATTCTGTTTGTGGAATGCTTGCAGTTAATGAATTAATTATGTTACACTCTCCTTTGAGCAGTAAGCCATAAACTAAACAAGTAATCAGCAGGAGGCTGGCTGCCCATGTTTCCTGTAGTGTTTCAAATAAACACAAACACAAAAAATGCCAGAGTGCACTCCTGCTGCCCAGTGTGCTCGGATTCGGGCACCAAATTCAATATGGAAAAGAAAACCTTGGAAGGAGCGTTGCTAGATGAGTTCCCAAAGCATGTGGGTACCTGTTGCCACTGGGCTATGGATGAAATCTCCCTCCTTTTCAAAATTTTGTTTTCTTTTTGAGGCATAGTGATTAAGAATTAGAAATCTTGGTTGTAATACTTGATCCTCACATCCATAGGGCTCAAAGAATCACCTTCCTCACACTTCACTCCTGGCATTTGCTTTTGTTTTCCACATGGATTAATTTATTTTGAGGACCTGTCCACTGGTGGGTGCACCCCTAGTGCTGCCTTTGGCAAACAAACAGGTCTTGGTTGTTTTGTGGCTGGAAGTGCAGTTGGTGCCAAAGAATTAACTCTGTTGTGGGAGTTCCAGGATGTTTATGAAATGGGTGATGCCAGAATTGGCCAGGGACAGTAGTACCAGTCAGAGCTGCTGTGGTAAATCCTGTCCTGTCTGGTCCTGTGCCAGTGGATGTTTCATTCTATCACAGAGGCAGGTTATTTCACTGATTTTTGTCTTATATTTGCTCTTATTGTGCTATATTATCACCTTTATAGACAGCTTTAAACTAGTAACAGCAGCTACTTGACACGTAATTAAACCTAATAACAGTTTAAATTATGCACACTTGAGTGGTTTGGTCTTTGAAGCTAAATTTATGATATTTGCACTTTCTCTTCTGGCAAAACACATGTGCTTTCCTGGCAGACAGATGGCTTACAGGTGATAAACGTTTGGGAAGAGTGGAATTAGCTGCAAGACTTCGGTGTGCAAACAGAACACTGACTTTTTGACTGCTGGATTCCCTGATCTCTAAGGATGTTGATGGGCTGTTTGTTCCTAGAAAGCAGAGTAAAATTGAGCTAAACTTTCTCTTAACACGTTCACAGCATTTAGCCAGCAGCTGCAGTTTGGCATTAAAGCTGCTTGAGGAGCCCTGTGGGAGTCACACACGTGTTGGGTTTAGGGGCTTTTCACCCCACAGTTTTCCAACCTGTAGCATTTTTGGTTGAGAGCTGCTTGGAGCACACACTGAGGGAAGTGAAGGAGCTTTGGTCATAGCATGTGACAGTCTGTGAGTATTGCAGTAGTAGAAGAGGTGATAAACTGAGGAAAATGTCTCATTTTTTGGAGGAGAAGTGGCTGGTCTGGCTTAAACCAGTTTTGCTCTTTCTGCCCAGTTGAAGTGCTCCTTAAATCCCACCTCCTCATCCAGCCAGCCTTGCCCATCTGGAGCTCTAAGTGAACCAAAGCTGTGCATGCTGATGTATTTATTGCCTGGATCCTCTCTGGGATCATGTGCCAAGGCTTTTCTCCCTGGTTAGGGGCAGCTGAAGAGCTCCTGGACTGGTTGTCTCCCAGTGAGCAAGGTGGGACCCACACAAGAGAAAAGGGGTGGCCCAAACCCACCCACCTCCCCTTGTGCCCCTGCACTCACCAGGAACAAGGAGGGGGCTCAAACTGGACATGGGGTTGTTGACCAGCTTAAATCAGACTCCATCAGCAGGAGAGGAGGAAAAGGTCTGTGCCTGTGATTGCTGTGACCTGGCACATGGGAATTGGGCAGGGGTGGGGGCTGCACCACTCCCCACTGTGGGCACCCACCCTGTCCAGGCAGGGTTTGGGCAGAGGGAGGCACAGTGTGGTCACCAGCTGCTCTCTGCTTTGCTACTTGGACCACAGGACTTTTGTTAAGAGTGCTGTGGTTTGAACAAAATGGAAAAAGGCTTTTTAAAATGAAGTGTAAGCAAACCGATGACTAAAACTTGACAAATTGTGCTGTTTTGCCTCCTAAAGGCTGAAATGAGGCAATTCAGTATTTGGAAAAAAAAAAAAATAAGAGAATTTCCAGAAGGATTCTTAAATGCCTGAGTGGATTTGCAAATAGTTTGGGTAAACATAGACATCATCCTTTTCTGGCAAAGCCAATTTCCAGCTGAAAACATTGCCTGGCCCCAGCTGTAGTTTGCTGCCTGTTTCAGCCACCAGAGTGGGTACCTGGCCTTTCCTAGAGGGTAGGAGCACTGCAGGGGCCAGAATCTTTGCCCTGGCCCTCTTTTGGACACCCTGGTGTAGTTACAGCTGTATTTTCTTTGAGTATTGAGGCATTGCTAAATGTTCTCTGGCTTAAATTAGCCAAAAAAAAAAAAAAGGTGTTTTAACTTCTGTTACCTGGAGTTCAGCTGGTGATTCCAGTCTGGGGCACCAAATACCCTGGGGACAGGGGACTTAAAGGTTCAGGGTGATGAAAAAGCCCCTGGTCTCATTCCACAGAGAAGAAAGAAGTGGGAGATAAGGTGCAGGTCTGAGGTGGGCAAGCACATGGCCACCTGTTCACACAATTCCCTTTCACACCAATTTCAAATTTTATTTATGCAAAAGCCTGCTCCTGGGTCTTTGACTGATGATAGGTTTCTGCAAGGAGGAATAAATAGGGCACAATAATTTTATAGCTATCATTAAACACACAATTAATCTATGACTTGGAGTTCCTTCTTCATCTGTCACTGGCTGCTCTGTGTCCCTGTTTATATTCAGCAGGCTCTCGTGGTTCAGTTGCTGCTGGTTTCAGGATGAGAACAGCTCTCTGTTTGGTATCTGAGTGTGGCTGATGCCCCATAAAGTTAGTTTGGGATGCAGAACTGGGGCTCGTGCTGCTTGGGAGCCTCACTTTCACCTGCAGGCTTGGACTGGTGTTCCCTTATTGCTGTCTGAGCTCAGTGGTGACGGATGAGAGTGTTTGAAGGTGCAAAAAAAACTCCAGCCTGGGGTGGAAATGAAAAGACTTGGATGAAACATCTCACTGTTTGAAGATAACCCTGTGTTGATGGAAACATCACTCACAACCATTGCCTGACTCGTGGGTGCCCTTTCTTTTGGCTTTGTTGTGCTGATTTGACTGCAAGCCCTTGCTGAGAGATGACACAAGCTTCAAATGAGAAACAAGACTGTGTAGCCCAGAGCTGAGGCTGTGTATCCAATTTTGTTTTTATAAATTGGTAATTAAAATTAAATTAAATTAAAAAAGAGGAGACTAAAGTTTACTCATGATAAACATCTGGCTACACAAGTGGAAAATGGGTTCAGGAATTTAGATTAGATAATAGAAAAAAAATTTTCACTGAAAGGGTGGTCAGACCCTTTCAGTGGTGGAATCACCATCCCTGGAAGTTTTCAAAACGTGTGGATGTGGCACAGTTGGACTCGATCTTAGAGATCTTTTCCAGACTTTAGGATTTTGTAGCAAGCGTTTTCACCTCAGTTCGTGGGCTCCCTCTTCCTTACAGTGGGGTAAAAGATGCTTTACTTGACTGATGCGTCTCCAACCTGAGGAAACTAAGCCTGAAACTAGTCTGAAAACTAACAAGTACTGTCAGCACAGGAAACAGTCAAATATAATGGTCTTTCTGCCCCTCTGAAATCAGGAAGGGGCTAATCCTGAAGCAGGACTTGCTGGCACACAAGCAGGGTGCAGGTAAGGTGCCCTACCCACAGGCCCATGGTGGATGGTGTGAGTGGAGGAGGTTGGGAACAAAGCAGGGGTCTTCCAGTTTCTGCAACAGCTCAGTGTTCCAAAGGGGGAGAGATGGTTAAAACCTAACTTCTGTTTTGGTCTTAGCAAACAGAGCTCGCTGCCAAATGGCACCAGGCTGCAGTTCTGACTTCAGTGCTGAGCACTAATTTACTTCTAATTCTGTGACTTGGTCAGAGTTGTGTTGGCATTGCAGCGCTGCATCCTTGCTAATGAGGTAGCAGGGCTGATGTAAGCACAGGAGTCCTGTATGGACACTGGCAGCATCCCAGAGGAGGTACTTTTAGACTCACTGGAGACGTGCCAGACATCATGATGATCTATTTATACTAATGATGTTCTGTCATCGGTGCAGGCCAGGACAGGCAACGTGTTCTTGGTGTAGGCATTTGCTTTTTGTAGCAGACAAACAAAATCATCTCCTGTGAAGGGAACAAGTTGTCTCACTCACAGGGAACCAGCACTTTTATAATTGAGAATATCAGGCACTCCAATGAGTGCAAGCACAGCTTTGCCCACTGGAGATCACATCTCCTCACCCTCCCTCCTCTCCCTCTGTCCTTTCCTCCTGGACTCGGGGATGTAGGTCTGGTGCCTCAGGCTGGATGTTGTGACTTGTCAATGAATGCTCTGAGAGTAACAACATCAGACGTTCCCAGCTCCTCCCTGGAGGAGGTCAGAGGGTGGATATCCTTGTCTGGGGCAGATGGTGCTGCCCCACACTGGTGCTCATGTGTTTAGGGTCAGTGTATTATGGGATGCTGAGTGTTCCCTGACTGTGGCACTGTCATAGAAAGCCTGTCTTGCTTACATGAACTGTGGTGTAACTCCACTGCAGACACCTGGATGAATGGAGAATCACCAGTGAATACACAGGAGTGCAGAATAAATTACCAAAACCAGAACAAAGCACTCCTGGATATGCCTCATCCACCTTGTCCAGTCCTATCCAAAAGCAAACTGGATTGTGTGTCACAAACATCAGCTGTTTTCTCTTTATTTCATTGTTTTCAGTCCCCATACAACTACAAATTTAGCATCACTGCTAGAGAGGAAAAAAAGAAAAAAAGAGGAAACTACAGCCATTCATAGGATAACATCATTTCAAACGCTGTGAGACAGCTGATACCATTAAAAATCATGGCCCTGTTATAGGCTTTCACTACTGATGGCTAGTTGAGGAGACACACCATAAAATATAAAGATAAAAAGTGAAAGGCTATTTAGATAGATGTTCAGCTGAATGCTGCTGGCATCAAATCAGTGGCACTGGAGAAAACGAGAACAGACGTACGGCACAGCCTCTGGACTAAACGTGTGCACGTTATGGCTCTGCCAAGGCTTCACCTTTGCAGTGTACACTTTAAATCAAAGCAACGTGGGAGTCAATACTGATTGTTCTCGGAGATGGGTCTTTACCTTCAGGCACTGCTGTTTCCCAAAGGGGCGTGAGCAAGGACATATGTCTCTGTGCAGTGCTGGCTGCTCGTGGACAGGGATCTCCCTGAAATCCTCTGAAACCGATTCCTCCTCTGGAAGTACCCACTGTTGCTGCTGAGGGACCGCTGCCTGTTCTTCAGGTACTCCCGGTAGTTTTTGGTGAGCAGGGTGTAGAGGAAGGGGTTGATGCAGCTGTTGCTGTAGGTCAGGCAGGTTGTCAAGTAATTAATGTTCTTCATCACCTTGGGAGATAAAGGGAAGGATTCATAATACTGGAAGAGGAGCTGCCATATCCAGAAGGGCAAGAAGCAAGCCCAGAACACCAGCACTATGGTGAAGATTAAATAGAGCACCTTCTGGTTGGGCAGCCTCTTGGTCTGTTTGAAGGAGGCTGTTTGGGACACCCAGTAAATCTTAGCCAGTCGGATGTAAAGGTAGCCAATGATCACCCCTGGGCCCACGATGCTGGTACCAAAAAGGATGGTGAGATAGACCTTGTAGGACAGCTTGCTCCAGGTGGGCAGGCAGATGCTTTTGTTGTCCCTTTGCACCAGCTGGATCATGATGAGCATCGGGAGAGTGAGCAGCAGTGACACCAGCCAGATCACAACAGCAATGGCCTTGCGGTAACTCTTGGACCTCTTCACCGTGTCCAGGGGCTTCAGCACAGCAAAGTAGCGCTCTGTGCTCATGACTGTGAGGGTGAAGATGCTGGCATGCATGGTGAGGAAGTCCAGACTGAACAGGATGCGACAGCCAATGTCCCCAAAGTACCATTTCTGAATGAAGTAGGTCCCGACGATGAAGGGGATGGTGAGAAGGTAGAGCAGATCCGCCAGCGCGAGGTTGATGATGTAAATGTACATGGAAGCAGAAGACCGCAAGTAGTGGCACATCACCAGCAAGGTGTAGACATTGCCTGTCACCCCAATCACACACATGAGGGAGAGGATTGTCCCAATGGTGCAGATGGCAATCATGTCCTCCGTGGAACCGGGGGCTGACATCCCGTCCCCGGTGGCATTGCCGGAGGCGTTGGACCGGATTCGGAACAGGCTGTCCTCACTTGTGTCTGTCACCATGTAGGGGGTGGCAGAAAAGTGGCTCTCCAGCTCATCAGTTAGAGACATCCTCCTGGAGTTTAAAAGCCAGAGGCTTTTCTCATGCTACAGGGATCTGAAGGGGTTCTTCTTGCTCCGAGAAACACAACTGCTGGGAGATGGTGAACCATTTCTTAGTGGGGTCCCATCTGAGGACAATCTGCATTCTCCTCTAGAGGAAAGACATCAAAACCAACGTATTAGAAATCTGCCAGAGCAACACAAACGATCCCTTAGAAGGTACCTGTCCCCTGAGTACGTATCTGCACTGCCTGCTTGTACCAAAGGTCTTTGTCATTGAGGCCACTTGTGTAAGGCTTATCCTGTCGTTATAAGAGTGACATCTCCTATATATAGGTGTGACATCTCAGAGGTTGTGTATCGTGGAACTGCTTACTGCAATCCTTAAATTCAGTTTGGGATTGGAGGAAATCCCAAGAGCGTGGTTGCTTAAACCTCTTTGCTACATTTTTAACTTTGGAGGAGTGAAAGATCCCCCCAAAAAGGGAAAACACACTTTGGATTTGCCATTCGCAGTCCAATTGACTGTTTTGTGTTAGTGATCCTCTCAAAGCCCTGTCCAGCATCCCTGCAGCGTTTTCACAGAGCAACTTCTCTTGAATGAGAAGCTCCTCCTCTGTCCTGACCTGTGGCTTCAAACGGTGTTTGAGTGATGGAGAGAAAGGCACTTTCTACCTATAAAGCAAGGTGTAGGTTTCACTGTGGGTTTTATATAGCTGTAAACACAGGGTTTTTCATGCTCTCTGTCACAGATCTATTTCAGAGAGACCCATTTGTGAACCTGCCTAAACAGCCTTGAGCAGGGAGGGGTGAGGTTGCTCTGCAGCGTGCCAGGCAGGCAGCCACTCTTTGTGCGTGGAGCTCTTGGTTAGACTGAGCTCAACACTGTACAAATCACGATGGAGTTGCTTTGGTTTCACACTGCTCTGGGTGTAGGCAAAGGGACATCAAACCTACCTGAAAGAAATGCTGAAGTAGCTACAATGCCCAGATTTTAAGGCATACCAAAAGCCTGTGCCATCCTCAGCATCACTGGACACACAAGTGTGTTTGCACTGCGTGTTTTATGGTGCTCACACTGTCTCTTTTTAATAGAAAATGCTGAGGAAGGAGTGCTGGACTGCCTTGTCCCTGTAGGGCTCCACATACAAAGACTTCCCTCTGCCTTATTCCACTGGGCAGATTGGGTTGCTTTTATCCTGGGAATTTGCAGCTTTTCCCAGTGAGTTTTGTGTCCCTTTGCCTCCACTCCAGCTCTGACTCCTTTGCCTCTTTCCCCCCAGCAGCTCCTTGGTAGGAGGATTACAGTTCCAGGCCCTTCTCTGCTGCCCTTGTGTCACCCTAACTTCTGTGGCACTTGAGGATAGACAATCTTCATCCTCTTTGACTTGCCCTCACCTTCTCCCTGTTACCACCTGCTGAGGATGACGGGAGCTACAGAGATGTCATGCAAAAACTGTACAAAAAAGAACAACCCACTACAGATGGAGGTTTTTCCTTACTTAGCAATTGGGATAGCACTGCATAAAAAGAGAAATACACAGAGATCATCTCCCACCCCAGTCCCTTGAGTACAGACATCCAAGGGGGAGAGATGAAGAGTGGTTCTGCAGTGGTCAGTGCTCCTTCAGGACAGGGCTCTTCTGGGCTGGTCCCCAGCAGCTTCACCAGCATCTCAGCTTTCTTGGACCTTGCAAAGCCAAATCTGCCTCGTCCCTCCCCTGCTGTGCTGTGCAATCCCCTCCTGCTCGGTGCTGGGGGTCTGTAGCCAGTCTGTCCATGCAGCGACTCGTTCACTTTATCAACATTCATGTACGAGCTGTGCTGGCAGCAGAAGCCTCATGCATGGAGAGATGGATGCTCTGGGAGCTATTCCTGCCTCTCTGCCACAAGATCAACAGCACACTCGGTCAGAAACAAATGGCTCTGCATGGGATGCTCCAGCTGAGCCTGGAGCTGGTCACACGGGCAGCTCTCAGCTCTGCATTGGTGATAGCTAATTTTCAGAAGCATGTTTCCATGGCTCAGGTGCTGTCTGCTTGCTGTGTTCTGGGCACTTGCAGCAGATTTGTGCCATGCTGGTGCCTGTCTGTGCAGCTCCCTGGTGTGACAGCTCCTGCCGGAGGGAGCTGAGCCCGCCGCATCTCCCTGCTCTGCTCCTCTGCCTCTGAACCTGCCTTTTGCTTCATTCATAAAATTCCTACAGCACTAATTCAGTTCAGACACTTCACCCCTCTCCAGACAGAGCCCACTGCTAGGCAAGTCCTCACTTTTAGAGGAGGAAAATTCAGCCAAATGGGGAAGCCTTGCATTGTTTCGTAGTTGCTGCCATTGCTGCACTCGTACATAAACACACACACTCACACACATCCACACACAATAGAGAGCCTGTTATTCCAAGCAGCCATTCAAGCATCTTATGGTCTAAGCAGTTCTCCCAGCCAATCCTGCCTTTCCCTCTACAATATCATCACACAGGAGTACCATGCACATTTACAGCTCTAAACAGAAATTAATTCCTCCTGCTCAAACCTTGCTTTCAAATCCAGCAGATGAAGTTTCCTACGAGGAAGGAAAAAAAAAAAAAGGAAAAAAAAAATCAATCTAGTAGTAGCAAAGCTGAAACTTCAAGAAAGAAAAAGGAAAAAAAAAAAAGAAAGAAGTGAATCCTTCTTCCTGGCCAGACAGCGAGAGATCCCAGCGCTCCGGCGCAGCTGGAGAGGCAGCGGCAGGAAGGGAGCGTGTGCTGCCCAGCCAAGTATGTTTGAAATCTGTGCGCTCTTAATACTCACATTCCCCTCCCTCCACTCGTGCCGGCTATTTCTGTTCCTCGGTGACGTTCTGCATAGCGTGGCTCTGGCTGCAGCCAGTGGAGAGCCTGTTTAAAGCAGCAGCATTTTGACAGCCAGGGCTCGTTCAGACCGGTTCCCCTGTGCCTGGCTGGGAGACAGCTGAGGGTGGGAGACGGGCAGGTTGTTTCATCCCAGGACCGGTGAGAGGAAAAGCCATCCCACTCCTCCTCATATTGCTCCGGAAAAGTGCAAATTCTCGGCGCTGGCTGAGCAAAACCATCGAGTCTGGGGAAAGAGAGTGGGCCCAGGAGGGTTAAATTCCTGCGGGAGGGTCGGCTGCCCAGGGAAATGGCAGAGCTCCTTGATTTGGAGCTCAATTCCTAAGTGAAGCCAAAGTTTATTTGGGTTGGATGGCGTATTAACCAACGAATCTGCATGGTGGGATCAGACACAGCAGCACCTGAGATATTTCAGGCTGGCAGTAGTGAGATGTTACCCAGCTTGTTTGGGGTTTGATGGTTGCCTTTCCCCAGGGATACTCAAGGAGGGTGAGATCAACCCAGCACCTCGAAACAACACAGTGTGAGGCAGGGGCTGGTGCTGGGAACTGCTAAAGCTCAACTCTGGGTTATTTTGTGAGCAGCTGAACGTTGTGCTGGTTGCTTGCACACGATGGGATTGTTGTTCCTCTCAGTTCCCTGCTTTATCTCTGTGGACTGCAGGGAATTGCTCCTGATTTATGCTAGTGGGAAGCGAGGAGCACCAGCCTCTCCCAGAAGTCTCCTGTTGGATTCAGGTGTGTGGGAGATGCCTGTCAGGCCCGTTGCTTGCTTCACTGGTTTGCATTGGGCACCCACTGGATTAGTGATGCTTCCCAGCATGGGGCTCCTGGGAAGCAACAGCACCTGGCACACCAGCTGGCCTTGGCACATCCATCCTGCCTCGCTGTTACTAAGAGCTGTTTGCTCCTCTAACTTTTTTTCCCTGGACACTTGTATGATTTCTTCCATGTTTTCAAACTCTTACACTCTGCTGGCTGTGTGCTCTCGGGTACATCTTGTGTCTAAGGCCCTGTCCTCCTGCAGTGGGCCCCCAATTTTGCTCAAGCTGCTCAGGGTGGCTGTGGTAGCACCTGGAGAGCTTGGTGAGCTCTAGCTGTGGCTGCCTCCACAGAGGGGCAGCTGGTGGGCAAAGCAGGGTCCTGCTCAGTAACAGGGTTTTTGAGTGGGGTGAGGACTTGGCTTAGGAGCAAATCCTCATGTGGAAGCTTGATTTTGCAATGAAAATGGATTTTAGGTTAGCAGCTCTAACAAGGGCTGGCTGAGGAAACCCCAGCCTGAACACCCTCAAATGCATGTGTTTTGCTGTGAAGATTTGCTCTAAATCTTCATTTTGTGCTTGGCCTCTACAAATCTCTGGAAAAGCATGAGAGGGGAGCTGTTCCTTTGTGAGCAGGTCTGAGCTTCCCACTGTGAGTGTGACTCCAGAGAGCAGGAGAAGTCCCTGGGTGAGCACTGAGAGCAGAGCCATTGTCAAAGTGCTTTATTTGCTCCCAGTGGGAAGGTCACTGATGTGGCAGTGTCCTCCTCCCAGGCAGAGCAGGGACAACCTGCTGCTGGTCCTTGAATCCCTTTGCTCCTGCCTGCCTGTGTCTCAAATGGCACATGGGCACAGGCCATGGGTGGCTGCAGTGATGCTGATGGGGGATGTAGGTGCCCCTGCTCAGCATCTCCAGCACGTGGTAGGTGTGTGCAGGTCTCTCTCCAGGCACTTACACTGGAAGTGCCACACTCCTGTCACTCCTCTGCCACTAAAGTGCCGTTTGGGTTGGTGTTGACTCACCCCAGGGAAAGGAAGGAGTTGTGGGATTGGGGAAGGCTTCTGGTCAATCCATCAGTTTTTCTGGACTAGCTGATCCCAAGTTGATACTTCCGTTTGTGGCATTAAAACCTTTTGAAAAACATTAAACCAGTGATTTGATTTATCAGGAAATCTCGGTGCCCACGGCTGCTGTTGGGGAAGCTGGACCCCCATATGGTCTGTGTCCTGCTGGAGTCATTAGAAGAGGTGTCTGGAGAAGTGTGGACAGTGTCAGGTTCACAGCCCTGGCTCAGAGGGTTGTTGGTGGTTGTAGTTTTGCTGCTTCTATTCTCTTTATCTTCCTCATCTGTAAAACAGAGATCGTTGTGTTCACTTGTCTCCAGTGCTCTGAGCTTCAGGGTTTTCCATGTTTGTCTGATGATATTAGAGCTACAGACAGGAGTGGAAGCCTGTAACAGGACTAGGAACACCACAGTCAATACTGGATGAAGATAGGAGCCTTCTGAGATATGAAACAGGTCTGTTTAATCATTCAAACAACATCACACACTGCTTCAGGGCTTGAGTTCTGCACAGGGGACTTCTGAAGTTACTGCAAAGACAATAACCATAATTATTCTATTCAATACAGGGCAAAAGAGACCCCTTCACCCCTTTGATGTGAGGATTTATGCCAGTGCTATGTGAATTTGATTGTGTTTGGTTACTGATCCAAACCTCAGGGAAGCTGTAAAATTTCTTGTGTATCTTGAACAGAGCTGTGTGTGCTACCAGCTGTGCACCCACCACTCTGCTGCCTTCTCAGGTCTGTGCAGGGCTCTTTGGCATGTTCCACTTTAGCTGGGGCAGTTTTGAGTCCAGGTTTGCCAGCAGCCATGGGCTCCCTTCTGTCTGGGTATCACATTTCAAAAACCTAATAAACGCTGCTCCCTCTGTAGGGAAAAGCACATACAAATGCAGCCAAAATTGATAAAAGAAAAAAAAAATATCTCATGAATGTGTCTGCATTCCTGGCCTGGAGCAGGTCTAGAAACGTGTGCAGGCTGAGGAGAAGATGTGATTCCCATTTGCCTGACTTGGTTTCCTCACCCCCATACCCAGGCCCCTTTAATACTCACAAGCAGTCATGGTAGAGCACCCATGCACATTACCACGGTCACACAGAAATTCAAATGAGATTATGAGATGCTGCTTTGAATCTGGCATCAGCCCAGAGAAGACCAAACATCTGCAGCATCATGATGAGCTCAGGTTCTCCCAGAGCCACGCTGGCAGCCAGGAACACACCCCAGTGGCAGCAGCTCCCGAGGAAGAGCATTGGTGAGGTGCCTGTGACTCCCCGTGCAGGACATAGCAGTCTCTTCTTGGTTGCCTCTTGTTCCTAGGAAAGTTGAATTTAAATCCCTCTGTTCCAGCACTCACAGTCTTGGACACATGCAAATGTGATATCCAAATTCCCAGCTGGTCCCCAGTTGCTTTCTTCCCTCTTCCTGCTGTCTGTCCCCAGCGGTGAAAGAGCCACTGCATTTGGAGACTTCACTGAGTTTTTCTGGCATTTTGGTCTCTTTTCTTCCTGTTTTTGGTTTCTTGGTTTTTTTTCCATTGCAATATGAGATTTCAGTTGTCTTTCTGGAGTCAGTATGGCTTTGCTCTTGGCTGCTCTGTGTGAAAGGGAGACTCCGGGGACTGAAATCTCCAGGTTTTTTTCCCCCTCATCCAGGATCCCTGGCACAGATGCAGGATTTAGAGCTGCCCTGCTTTCCCCCTGCCACTGGGAATTGCATGGACAATTCAAGGGGTGGAGCTGAAAGGGCATAGGGAGGGTCTGTGATGTTTCTGGTCCAATTAATGTCACTGTTCAGGGCAGGGAAAGCAACCCAGCTGTTGCCCACTGCTTCCCAGGATTTTGGGTGGGAAAGGGCAGAGGACTCATGCTCTGACTCCCTGGGATTTGCAGGTAAAACCTGTGCTAGCTCCAGCCCTGGATCATGGTGAAGGCTAGTCCTGAAGGGCTGGAAGGAGAAGGAACCAGCACTTCTCCCAGTTTTACCCTTAGGACTGCTCTTATGTCTCTGATGACATCATTTCTCCTTAATTGCTATTACAAAGATACCTTGAGGATCCCACATATCACCTCTGCCCTTATGCAAAATCCAGGATATCTGCTTATGGATTTGTCACAGTCATTCCCCCAGCCAGGTGCTGTTGTCTGTGGTGGCAGAATGGATCCTGCCTGTGATGGCCTGTGCTGCCATAAGCCTGCATTAGCCTCAGGTGCTTTTTGGAGAGGTTTGAGCAGGGCTAAAGCTCTTTTGGCAGTGCTTATAGCTGGGTGCTGCTGATTCACATAAACTGGTGACATTGCTGGCAGCCTTTTGCACTAATAGAGTGCAGGAAACATGTCACTGGCACAGGTGCCTCATTAAAGCTTTTAAATCAAACCATCTTGCCAGATCCTCCACGATTTTGTGAAGACAGTTACCCCCTCAGTCTGCACAGCCCCATTTACATTTTTATTAGCAACGTCGGAGATGTGCTATTTGAGCTGCTTTATCCTCTGACCTCCTGACCTCCTTTGCAGTTCCTGGAAGAGCTGCAGAGACTGTGATTGCTCAGGGGAAGGCAGGCAGGCTGTGGGGGGCAGAAGAGGTCATCCCTTCCCTCCCAATGCTGAGAAGAGCCTCCTTCTCACAAATGATCCCTCTCCCTTTTGGGAGAACCTCTTCAGCCTGGGTACTCTGTCACATTTTCCTCTGTGTCAATCATAACCTGATCATCTCTTTGTCCATATTTTGTGAGTTATGGGGTAGAGGTAACAGATATTACTGAATTCTCTTTACTGAAAAGCATTAAAGATTAACAAAATAAAGTCATAGCAGAGTTTTCCTGGAAATCCTGCAAATCACCATTAGAAAGGCCATTGGGAGTACAGCCAAACTGAAACACACAACTTCCAGAGGCCAAAACCTGTTGCTAGACTAGAGGCAAAAGCTTCTTTGCCATTGTTTTCTGTCCCATATATCCTGTGCAGCACCTCCATGCTCTAATCTGCCTGGTGTTGACCACTCTGCTGCTTTTCACTGGGGTGCAATGTCCTCAGCCATCCTCTCCTCCTCTCCAGCTGCCCTCTTCCCTCCTGGCAGACTATTCCGTATTCCTCAGCCTAGTTCCTCATAGCTGGGAATTAGAAGATTTACAGAAGTGTTTTGGGGCTAGAAGACTTGTAGGGAAAAGAAATCAGTGTCCCAGCATTCCAGCTAAAGCTCCTGCTGCTGATCCCAGGTGTTTTCTCAGCACAGGGGGCAGCACACATCCCCAGCTCTTGCTGCCTCTGCCTGGCAGCGGAGATTTCTGCTGGAGCTTTCAAAACACTCACAAGAGACACAAGATGGAGTGGGAAAGGTTGTCTGGCAGCATGTAAAGAGCAGTAAATGTCATTGCACAGAGTTTATGCCACTGTGGACTCCGTGGTGGCATTTGCCATCCTGTACACATTGGAGTAGAGCTGGAGGGACCTGGGTTTGGTGACAGTTGGTGCTGGTGTGGGTCACCTCTCTGAAGCACCAGATGATAATTCAAATTCTCATTTAAAAAGCTGCCTTTCTATAATACATTATACTCCCAAATAATGCATTTTCTTGTTTACTATGATGAGTAACTTCCATTTGCATTGGTGATGGCTCAGTGCTGACTTCTAGTGCCTGTCTTCATGCTGCTGAGAACACAGTAAAGGAGACACTAAAGTGCTTTTTTCCCCCTTGTGGCAGGGTCACTAACTCTGAGCCAGGGTCCTCATGATGCTGTGTCAGCCCCTTTCTGCTCTGCACTGTTTTCCCTTGAGTCTTTCAGGGCATCTCTTGACCAGAAGCATTCAGCCCCTGCCAGCAGGGTGGGAGCAGAGCAGAATTTTGGGGGTCACCAAGCAGGGGCAGAGGCTGTGCTCCTCTCCATAAGCCATTCCCAGTCTGGCATAGGAAGTACAGAGTGGATGCTTCAGGCTATGGGCAGCCCCAGCTGAACCTGCTGCCTGTCCCCTGGCCCAAGGGATTTGTCCCAGTGGTTCAGTCTGTGGGGTGCAGGGCCATTGCAGTCACACAGAATCACAGCATGGTTGGAAGGGACTTCAGTGGGGCATCTGCTCCCACCTCCCTGCTCAAGCAGGGACACCCCAGAGCACACGGCACAGGATTGTGTCCAAATGGTTTTTGAATATCTGCAGTGAGGGAGACTTCACAGCCTCTCTGAGCAATCTGTTCAGTGCTGGGTCACTGCACAGCAAAGAGGTTCTTCCTCATGTCCAGGTGGAACTTCTTGGGCATCAGTTCCTGCCTGTTCCTCTTGTCCCATTGCTGGGCCCCCTGAGCAGAGCCTGGTCCATGCTCTGCCCCTTCCCTGCAGACACTGACAGACAGGGATGAGGTTCTCTCTCATTTGTCTCTTCTCAAGGCCGAGTAGAAGGAGATGTTCCTGCCATCCAGTGATGGTTGCAGTGGTGCCAACCTGTGGTTTGAGAGGGCTGCAGGACAGGCTGGGTTACCCACTGGCTGGCTGATCTGAGTGAGATGAACTCTAGTTTCTCCTCAAAATCCAGCAGCCGAGTATCTCTCCTCAGGGATCTGTACATGTACCTCCTCAGCTCTGTGCATGTACCTCGTGCCCACACTGCTGCGAGGTCCCTGCTGAGGCAGGTGGGCACAACTCTGTGCAGGGTACTGAGAAAAGAAAGACTTTGAGCTAAAAGCACTGCCAGAAATGACAGGTGGTAGTTAAAAGGCTCAAAAGCATGTACCAGTTTTTAAATAAAGCCCTCCAGGAGCTGTTTCCTTGGACGAGGAACAGGGAGCAGATGCGTCACCCGTGCCGGTGAGACAGTCCCTCTTTGCAGGAACCTGTGTCACCAGGACAAGGTCTGGGCAGCAGTGATGGACCCTCCAGGGCACAAGGGAGATGGTTATGTGGTGTTTGTTCATCTTTTGTTTTTTTTTTTAACATAAGAATGGGCTGGAGAATGTTGGGTGAAGAGGGCAGTGGATGTGGCACTTCACCTGCTCCTCTCAGGCAGTAGTTTCTTCCCTTCTTTCATTCCCCTTGTCTCTGGGTTCAGCAGTCTTCTGTCCTCTGTCCCCTCACACCATTGCTCTCTCCTGCATTTTATAAACCCTGCTTTCAAAGGATGTGGCCATTGGCATTTTGTGTCAGAGGAAAATTCTCCTGGAAATGGCTTGAATGTAGAATAAAGGGCTTAATTCCCTGGTTGAAAGCAGTAGGAAGACTGAGCAGGTGCCTGGTTCTACAGCTGGAAAACGTGTTTGATTTTCTCAAAATGCTCTTCTTTGGCTTGGTTTGATCCTAAGTAACACTTGGGTTAGTGGAAGCTCTTTTGTAGCTGAGTGCTGTCCCACTCAGTGGGGAAGGGCTGCACACACAGCACACGGTGGGGACTGAGGTGGTTGCTGAGGGGCTGCACCCCATCACTGGTGACAGAAGAGGGTGTGCAGGGAAGCCCAGGATGGGAGGTAAACTGCCCATTTGCAGGCCAGGCAATGTCTTTCTGCCTCTGTCAGACTGACTGGTCTGCTGTAACTCTATTTATCCGGTGTTTGCATCACTGTGGTGGTCGAGGCTGCTGCTCACACCAATGGAAATGCCTGTCCTGGCCCAGCTGTGCTGCTCCCACCCATCTCCCTTCCTGCACTCAACCACACTGAACTGCTGTGACAGTGCCCTCTGGCACGATGAGATCATTTCCCTCTTACTCCTGGAGTACTTAGTACTCTTCAAAAATACCCTCACCTCACCTAAGCTCTGCACGTGGACACAGCGTCTTGCCTGGATCAAACTGACTCACGAATATTTTATTATCTCTGCTGATTTGCCAGCAGCAGCTGAAAAGCTTATCGCAGCAGCCACAAAAAAATCACCACGAAGATGCTGCATAAGAAACTCACCGTGAAGCTGCAGTGTAAAATGCCACATTTTGATTGTACCAGTGCTGCCGCCCTTGGAGGTCTTGTAAAATCTTTATGTTGGGAACAGGCTGTTCCCAGTGGGCTGGGAACTGCCTTTGAGTGGATGCTGCATACAGCTGACAAGGAGGTGGGCTCACGTTTTGGAAGGGGTGTCAAAGGTAAGGCTGTTTATTGCAGAGCCAAAGGGAGCACCATCCCCTACTTTCCAGACCGTATCAAAACATAGAAACACCTCTATCAATGAAAACACACTCCAAAAGATAAAAGAAAACCCATTCACCTCCTGGGCTCTGAGAGCTTCAGGCTGGTCATGGTCCCTGCCTGAGCACCTGGCAGAGGGGAGCCTGTCCCATCCCTGCTACCCAAATCCACACCATTCCTTGGTAGCCCACACCGCAGCTATTCCCATGTTGCCAGCGCTATTTTTAGCCGGGCTAGAAAGCCAGCACTGTCTTTAGCAGGTTGTTTTGAAATAATGTGGTTCTCCAGGCTAGAGCGCTGAAGGTGAGGAACACAGACAGCTCTCGGGGCTGGGGCTGGGGCTGGCAGGGTGCTTTTAAGCAGTTACCGCTTTGCAAGTCGTCTGGGTCCAACGCAAATGGGAGAAGTTGGGCACCTCCTACATGAGATGATGGTTGTTTGCACAGCCCATCATTGCTGTGAGCCTTTAAACACCTCCACTGTTAATTGCAAGCAAACCATTCAAGGATCTCAGTGGCTTGAAGCTACTTTTGCCAGCCTGAATTAGCAGTGCGTGACTCAGTCAGATAATGACTGCAATTAGATATCCCACAGCTTTTTGCAAAGAGGCTCTTGGTGACCTGTGCTGGCTTTGTCTGAGCCCCTGTCCCCTTGGGACATTATCCTAGGGGAATGTTGGTCCAGGACTCTGTGCCAGTGCAGCATCTGGCAGAGCCTTCTCCTTGCAGTGTGGCAAACAGCAAGCCATGGGAGCTGACAGCCCTTCACCTGGGCAGAAGGGAAGGGCAGATCTTTGCCTTCGCTACCCGTGCCACCTCTGGCCATCGACATCAAGCATTTCCCCTTCAAACTCATTTACCTCGCTGCCTAGACTTTCTCGGGAGCTGCTCCTTGCCTTGCCTTGTCTGTGCCTCGGCAGCCCCGCAGCCACGCCCAGGGCACACAGTGCAGGGACCCACTTGGCTGCATTAATTACCTCACTTTAGTTACATTTCCAAAGGCCGTCATGGGCTCTGCAAGCACAGAGGAGCATTTACTGCTGGCACCCTGCTGCTCGTGCAGACCTAGGGGGGAGGCTGAGATAACACCGGGATCAAGAAGCAAACAAGTCTAATTTTTCAATCCGACACCATCGTTACTGCCCAGAATCACTTCGTGTTATCAGCAAACTTTGTAATTTTCACTTTCAGTCTTTTTTTCCCTGCTCATTTATGAAGGCACTGGATGGCTGGACACCACAGGTAATTGTCTTCTCTGAAAACTGACCATTTACTCCCACTTTATCTGTTTCTTATCTGTTAACCAATTACTTATTTCTGTGATGACCCCTGCTCTTGGCTCATGGATGATTATTTGTTGAAGGGCCTTGCCCACTGCTTTCTGATAGTCCAAGCAAACTGCACCCTTTCTACACCTTCATGGGCTCCTTCAGAGAGCTCCAGTCTCTTCCTAAGGCAGAGCTTCTCTTTTGGATTCCTGAGCTGCCTTTTCCCCAGTGTGATTGTTCGAGTTCATTCTCTTTACTCCAGGTTCTCCTAATTCATCATCCTCACTGCTCTGTAGTTCCTCAGCTCATCACTGAAACTTTCTTTGGAAAACCAGCATCACATTCACTACTTTCTAGTCATTCACTACACAGAGAGCTTTAAGCAAGAGAAAACACTTCATAGTTACTGCTGAAGCTATTTCATCCCTGGACTTCTGTATAGCTTTTGTGTGAATACAGTTCTGACATCCTTGAAGTAAGAGTAGCAGAGATCAGAGCCTGGGGTATTTCTTTTATTTCACTGATTTCCTGGCCTTTAACTCACTATAGAAAGAAATGCATGTTTTAAGATGTGGTGCATTACACTGAGTTAAGAGTACTTAGACTGGAAAAGTTGCTTTTAAAAAAATCGTTTGAGGATATCAAGTCTGGACTGCTGATCCCAGGTGCTTTTCAGAAGGAATAAAGGAGCTGTTAAACGTACCAGGGCGCATTCTTTGACATCTGCACCTCTTAATACATCACCCCTGGTGTTATCTGGAGGCTCTTAGAAAGAAAAGGAACAATGAATAGGAAGAAAAATAACAATAATAATCTTTCCATTGTACAGAACATATTCTCCCCTGCAAGGGCTGACTGGTTGTGGCCAAGGCTCTTGCTGTTCCAAGCTACCTGTTTCACAGTTCCTGTGATTGTAGATCTTGTCATCAATCTGAGTGTTTCTGTGTCTCTCACATCCTTAGAAGCTTTTTCTGTAAATTTTTCACACGATTCTAGAAAATAAATCCCCCTAAAGTCTGTTAATACAAATTGGTGTGTTTAAGCTCAGGGATCCTGAGGGGCTAATGCCTGTCAGCTGCAAGGGGAGGTGGGATGCAGATGCCTGTTCTGGCTGTAATCAGAGGGTTGGGCTATGGAGGAGCGGCATCAGCTTTAGCTGGGCAAGCCCAGGTGGAGGAGTCGATGTGGTTTGAGGAGCTGCTGAAATCTGGCAGGTCCAAGGGGCATAAAAAAGGAGCATGAGCATGAAAAAGCTGTAAGTTTTGTTATTCCTGATGAGAGGTCTTCCTGTGTTTCATGTTTGTACCAGGGACAGTCAGCTGAGGGGGAGCAGGAGTAACAGAAGGGCCTTATTCTTATAATAAATTAAAACTGGGATTGGTGTTTGTTTGAACTACTGGAGGGTACAGGCAGTAATGTAGTAAAATCTGATCTACTTCATTTTCTGATGTCATGGCTTAGACTGTGTTGAGGCAGATCAAAATGCAGATGATGTTGGTTGTGTCAGGGCTGCCTGAGCTTTGGGATTTAAAGCTGGCACACTGTTCATGCACTTGGTCTGACAGCAAATCTGCTGTGCCACTGCTGGGTCAGCTTCCTCTACCTCTGGGAGGTGTGAGATGGGGAAGGCTCCTGTGACTCCTCCTGAGCAGAATGAGTGAAAGAGCTTGGTGAAAAGCCATCCGCTCCTAAGCTGCAGCTAATGCTCTCCTCTCCTTCCAGCCAGATGAGGCTGGAACAAGAGACATGGATAGACTTGTGTCTTTTTCCTTCAAGAGCATCCTATGTGAATAATTTGCCAAAGTAACTAGTAAACTTTCAGAAATTCCACTCGGGGAACCTTTCCCAGAAGCTGCACTGGATGTTCCCTGGAGCTGTAACTCACTGCTGAACAACACAGACCTTTTCCATCAGGATAAGTTTTCAAGACTTCAAAATACAAAGGGGGAGGAGTGTAAGGTAATGAGTTTTCTCCTGTTCTGACAAGAACTTCTGCCTTCACTCTCCAAACTGGCAGCATGATGTACAAAAATACCTCTGCTGTCGCTGGTCAGCACTCCTTGACAAAGCTTCTTGTCAACACTTGATGAGTTTTGATGTGGTTTCTGCTGGTGTGTGCCAGCACCTGGCAGGCAGCATTTTTCAAAAGCTTCCATCTGTATCACTCCTTCCTCTCTTGTGTCAGATTCCCACCTCACCTGTTTATTTTTCATCTTGCACAACCCTTGCCTTGTGCCAGACTCCTTCATCTCTGTCATTGCTCCTTTTCTGGCTGTGTCCACAGCACCTGTGCTCTGGTGAGCAATCTCCAAGTGCTCTGGTATGGGTGGGTATATAATAACTGGGCAGCACAACAAGAGCCACCAAGGCCTCTCCTTTGTGTGTATCTTTGGGGAGCTTTCTGAATTTTTGTGGACTGCTTTGAGACTTAACCTTGCCAGGAACTGCTGTTCCTGATCCTCTGTCAATCTAATGGTCCCCATGTCTGTGATATCTGCAGTAGCAGCAAAAATCTGGTGCCTTGGCAGATGGCACATAGGACCCAGTGGCTTGTAGGAGAGCATGGCAAGAGATGAGAGTAAATAAGAACCATGAACTTACAGGGTGAGGAGTGATGGGGGAAGGAGAAAATCTGGTGGGTTCTTTGAATTATTCCAGTTTAGAAAGTTGCTCAAATGTCTACTGGCTTCTCTGAAGGTTACTGAAGTTGCTCAAATGTTTATTGGCATCTTTAAAGGTTACTAAAGCCCTCCTAGACACTGGTGAAATGTTGAAATGGAGCTGCTCATGTGGCTGAGTATAAGCTGTACAGACACAGGTTTAGTGCAGGACCTTGGAGCTGGTGTTGGGGTTACATACTTGCATAGACCCACCTCGTGCTTCCAGATTTGAGAACCAAGGGAAGGAGAAAAGACCCTGTCTGAACCAGCTGGACCAGGGGGTGCGTCCTGGGCTGTTCCTAATGGTGGGTGGAAGGGAGTTTTGTGTGGTTTCTTACAGAAGTGTCTGTTGGATGCACCTCTGCCCCTTGGCTCCATTTAGTGACGAGCAGCAGGAGGGAGCTCTGAGCAAACTGGTGTGTCTGACTGTGCCAGGCTCCAGTCCCTGAAGCAGGGCAAGAACACCAGTGCTGTGTGGTGCCAATTAGCCCTGCAGCTCCTTACAACTCGTTAATTTGGGTGCAGGCCTGCACTCGTGATTAGGGTGCTTCTGGTCCCTGAGCAGGCTCATGTGCTCACTGTGGCATTGCAGTGGTTCCACGGGGCTGCAGAACACTCAGCAGGGAGGGGCTTTATGTAAAAAAAAAAAGAGAGGGGAACTGCAGGAGAGGGGAGACTGAAAAGAAAAGACCCCCTTGGAGCGAGGAGCTGTTGGATTTGATGCTGTGCACGCAGTTCGTGTGGAGGGATGAAGCAGCACTGAAGCAGACTGGGACGGGGTGGACGTGTCCCAGCACTGCCCGGAGCTGCTCAGCACCTGGAGCTGTGCTGCAGCGATGGGCAGGCTTCCCATGGGGGAGAAAATAGGCTGAACAATGTGATACTTTGGCAATAACAGCTCGTGCATCATAAATTAGCAGCTGGCCTGCCCCTTTGACCCGCAGCTCAGCATTGCTCTGCTCTGATACTGTTTATCAGCCCAAGCTCCCAGCTGCACCAAGCATAAGTTGTGCAAATCCTCCTGCCACCTCTCCTTTAGTCATGGCATGGCAGTGGCTGGGCAGTGCTTCCCCTTCCCACCTTGCTCAGGTGAATGAGCCCTGGTCTCACTCCTGTGTGCACTCAGTAACAGAATGGTCACGGGCTAATTCTTTGCAGACAGTTCTGCTGCATTATTTATAGATGTGGAGTAACACACTGTCCGTGAGGTGAACATACGGGCACCTGGCTGTCAGCATGTTGTACAACTTCTCTCCTGTTTGCCTGGCAGCAGCCAGTACACAGGTATCTCTCTTTTTGTCATCTCTTTCCAGTAAAGTTGGCTAAAAAAAGAGCAAAAAGTTGATGAGCCAAAAGTGTACCTAATAAGACTGACTTCAGAAAGACAAGCACTTGTCCCACTGGTGTTGACTTAACCACCTCACTGCTACCAACCGTGCTGCTGATATTCCCTCAGCCTGAAATCCTTCCTGTGGCTACACTTAAATCCCTTAAGCAGAGCAGTCCACACATCTCAGCTTGTCTTCCTGTAATTCCTACCTACAGATGATGTAAAGATGACACAACTGCTCTGTTCAAGTGCTGCTTTTTGGCGCTGAGATTTCACAGCTCAGAGCTCTCCTGCTGAGTTAATCATCAATTCCTACACCTTCTCCAAAGCTCCATAATAAAAGAAATTAGTAAAGTTAGAGTAAAGAAAGTTCTGTAAATAAAAAATGTGCTTCCACTGATATTTTTCATAGTGAATATTTATTGAGACAAGAGCTTTTTAAAGCTTTTCTTCACCCAAAGCCAAAGGGTGTTAGTATTTAGCAAAATGCTGTGATTCTATTGAAAAGAAACCTTCAGTTCCAGTCTTTCTCATCTGGGGCTCTTTAATGTCTCATTTTCAAGTTCATGAGAGACCTCAGCAGTCCAGCTTTCCATTCTAGTTTGGAGTAGAAAGTAATTTTAAACGTCTTAACTTGGACTTTTTTTCCTGGTTTAAATTCCTTTTTGGGGCCGAGCGATCATTTTCCTCATAAAAGTTACCTACTTTCTCTTCTGCTCAGTTTTAACTGATGACTATGTGTAAACATTTCCCTAATCTAAAGAAAATCAGTATCTATGAGAAAATTAATGTTCCTCCTTTTACCCTGTGCAATGTAGTGAAGCTTTAATTTCACTCAGCACCAGCTTCTGTCTCCTGCTTCCCAGCGGGAATTGTATTGGCGAGGTTAGTGGATTTCTCAGCACGAGCTCTAACCAGGGAAATGATCCCATAAAAATAAATTGGTTTATTTAATAGTCTTAATCATATTTTTATGTGTATAGAGACAAATACAATTGCTGTCAAACACAGCTTTGCTCTTTTCCCTGTGCCTGGAGCCTGACTGATCGATCGCACCTGAAATGCTGGAGCTGTGAGCTGCCTGTTTGGATGCTGGGAGGTGAAATATCTGGGATGGTATGCTTGGGAGTAGATGACATGCTTGGGAATATGGGGCAGCTTTTGGTAACCCAAAGCAATGCTGGTGTTGTACTTGGTGGAAACTGGTTTAATGGATGTGGCATTTGTGGCTGCAGATATCACCTGTTGATGGAGTGAGGGAATAGAGCAGTGAACCCTGAAACTGGAGGGATTTGGGTGAGATACCTTCCCCATGGTTCCCCATATCCTGCCTGGCAGCACTGGGGACAGCAGGACCGTGGATGGATCCCCAGGCAGATCTTTTTGGAAGGAAATCATCATCCAGGACAGCTCATGACCAAATGCAGCCACTTTCATGCAAGGAGCACGGCTCTTCTGCACCTCCATGTATTCTGAGGACTCGTTGTGTGTCTCAATCCTGCTGGACAAATGCCTGAGCAATGTGTGCTCTCTGGAAGCAGCCTGGCAGGGTGGGATGGGGTGGGAGGCAGCTGGTACATCTGAAATGCCGCAGACAGCTTCACTGGAGGGCTGTGAAGGGATTAAAATAGCTGTAGTCTGCAGTCAGAGCCTGTCTTCAGCAGCAATCCAGTCCCCTGGTATTGAATTCAGAGCTGCAGGCGTGCTCCCTTTTCCCATTAGGAATTCTCTTTCCCACTTTTCAGTGTGCATCACATTCAATTCCCTGAGGCATCACCTGTCCCAGCACAGCAGACAGCTGTGAGGGCCTCCCTTCTGGGAACGGCTCCCTGAATGCAGGTGCTCCGAGTTCCGGGTCTGCTCCGTGGATCTGGTGGTTTTAGTGACAGGAGCTGAATGGGCTCTCTGCCCACTCTGCTGTGCTGGGCTCTGTCCAGCTACTTTTCTCTTTGAAGCACAGGTGAGACCATGATCGAGTGAGGTTTTGCCTGGCTCCCATAGGGAAAACATCTCTGCACTGACCCAAGGGAACGTGGAGAGATAACAAAAGTTTGTACTCTGCAGGGTCCTGTCAGTAGAGAAAGAAGGAAAAAAATTAGACCTAAAATTTTTCCCCTTATAATTTCTTGTTTTGGGGCACTAACAGCTGTTGCACCTGCTCTTGCTCAGAGCAGCAACTTACGAAGAATTGTTGTCTGACAAAAGTTTTAAGCCTCTGGGTTGCTCAGCTCACCCAAACGTACCTCCTGTCTCTGTGTTTTGGAAACCCAAGAGTTATATCTGTGTTTGCAATCTGAGAATGAAGCAGTTTGTATTTTCCTTCTGAAGGCCCAGGGGCTGGGAAGGCAGGAGATCAGAGGGGCTGTGGTCATGCAGGCCAGGCCAAGTGCTGACAGTGCCCTTGAGATCAGCCCCAGGACCTTCCCAAAGACTTTTCTCAGGTGTCAGTGCAAGTGGCAATATCAGAGGGCAGTCACTGTATGCCACTAAATGATGTGCATCCTCCTGGCCTCATGGCAAGCAGTTCAGAAATCAAATTTCATCATCTCTCTCAACAGTCTTGCAAAACAGAAGTCCAGACTAACTTGCATCAGTCCTGACAGCAGCACCTCATGGGTTTCTCATATGGTACATTTGTCCTCTCCAAAAAGGCCACATTAGGTTGCAAGGGCACTGGTCTTTTCTTGCTTATCCCTTGCAGACATGTCAGCTTTCGTACCAGCCACTGCGATCTGAGTTTATTGCTCTAATGGGAATGACCAGGGAAGGAGATGAGGAGGATGGGTTCTGCCTTGATTTAATGTTTTTATTTCCTCACCCACCCCCAGTTTCTCATTACACTTGGGCTGGCAGAGCAAGGAGTACCTGGGGAGAGGTTGAGCATCATGTGGGGCAGCTGTTCCTGCTGCTGAGGAGGCTGCAAGGCTGGCTCAGGAGCCAGGCACAGGTGAGGATGCTCAGACTGCCTCCTTTCCAATTTCAGAGCTCATTTAGATGCAGAGACAGGAGAGGAGGATTACTGCAAAGTCAGCCCTCGTCTCTCCTGACTGTAGAATTAGGATGGGAAATGGAAATCTCTGAACCCTGAACTGTCTCACTGAAACCTTTTCAGGGTGAACGACTTGGAGGTATTCCCTGTTCTGTCTCTTATGGGGTGAGTTCTTGAAGAGAGGATGTCTCTGTCATTCTGAAAAGAGAAAGATTTTTTTTTTTTTCCTTATAATAATATGCTGTGGATTTAGCTGCAGGCTGCAGCTGGATCTTAAATGATTTTGGGAATACGAGCTGACTGTTTAGAGTGAGAATCTGAAATTTGAGCAGGTGCAGGGAGGGTGAAGCGTGGCCATCTCTCCTGAGGGGATTAGAGAAGCTTTCCTGGGTTTATTCCACTTGTGCAGCGGAGATTGGAAGGAGGGCTGGGAGCTGCTTATGCATGTGGCAGGGAGTGAAGGAGAAGTATGGAAAAATATGCTTGAAGTGGAAGGCTGTGCTAGTTGATAAATGCATGGGTAGGTGACAGTTTAAGGGTCCCTGGGACATTCCTGCCTCCCAGAGCAGCTGCTCAGAGGAGGCTGCTGGGACCAAGTCAGAACTGTTCTGAGGACTGGGACTGATGTATTTACAACAGCAGTTGGTGGCATGGTGTTCCCACTGCAACAGTCCCCCAAACGGAACTGCTTACTGGAGATGGCCTCTGTCTCCCCCAAGTGGGCTTTGTCTTGGTCAGAGGTGTCTGACAGGTCCTTGCAGGTCCGTGCTCTGTCTTTACTCATCAGCAACTTCCACCTGGGCTTGACCTGAGCAGCGATTTGCTCGGGGGCGGTGACATCCTTATTGCTGCAGGCAGGAGCTGAGCTGTGATTCTTCACTCCATGAGTAGCTTTTGGAGAAGGTGCTGCATTTTCCTATTGCATGTTTTGCTTCTGGTTGTGAAGAACAACGCGGCTGTGAATGAGAGCAGCCCCAGGGGCCCTGCGTGGTCAGTACCCTCTGTCCTGTATCACTTCCCTGCCCCGTTCCTGCCATCCCAGAATGATCAGCAGTGCCCAGAACCAGAACTCTTTGGGCACTGGGTGTAGCATCCATGGAGAAGGGAGCAACCACAGCTTTCTCAGAGTTCCAAAACACAAAGTTTGGAAAGCTCTCCCCATCTGGAGCTCATCTCTGGCTCTGTGAATCCTGGCACATTTGACTAATTCCCTTCCTAAGCTGGGAAAGCTTAATACAACAAGGCAGAGAAGTGTAGTAGGGAGTGGAATGTGGGGGTATGAGGCTTTGGAGTTTGGGGTTTTTTTGTTGTTCTGTTTTTTGGTGGTTTTTTCAGGCTTTTCTGTGTTATCAGCACATGCCCAGCAGTGGTACTTGCTTGAGCAGCTATAATTTCTTCATTCCTTTCAGTGTAAACCTGCCTGGCATCTCAATGCTGCCATGAGATTTTTCCTCTGAAGTATGAAAGGCAGCAGCAGTGAAAAGAATCATCCTTTATAGTGGTGGACCTGTTAGTCAGGGTTGGGGCTCAATCAATTCTTTATTCACCTCTGCCACCTCTTCCAAGGTCAGGATTTACACTGGTTTGTTTTTATTTTTCAATTTATTTTTCTTTCTTTTTTTTCTTCTTTTTTTTCGTTCCCCCTTTAGTAGATCTGCTGCTGTTTTAAAGAGCCTTGCCAGCCTGTTAGAGCCAGTTACGCTTTGTAAGGTGATGAATTTTAAGAGCAAATCGAAAGCACCAAGATATTAATTTCCCCATTTCTCTGCAGTTGTGTGTTGGTTGTCGGCAACATCAAGAAGTGCAGCCCAGGCTGCTTCTCTTAATGCCTGTGAATTCAGATTGAATCACAGGTGAGTCAGTCTTGGGTAACTTGAATTACCTCAACAGCAGCTCTGGATGCTTTAACAACAATCCGTATCTATAGATTGGATATTAGGAATAAAATCCTTACTGTGAGGGTGGGCAGGCCCTGGCACAGGTTGCCCAGAGAAGCTGTGGCTGCCCCATCCCTGGAAGTGTCCAAGGCCAGTTTGGACAGGGCTTGGAGCAACCTGTGCTAGTGGAAGGTGTCCCTGCCCATGGCAGGGAGGTGGAACTGGATGACTTTTAAGGTCCCTTCCAACCCAAACCATTCTGTGATTCTGTGATATTCCTAAATATACAGAGATGAAGATGACTGATTTGGTTAATGCCTCTGCCAGTTTGGGTTTACTGCATGCAATAGCCCTACCTTGCCTGATCTCAGTTTCAGTGCTTCTGGTATGAATGGTGCCCTGTTACTCTGACCCTGCCTCTCTTGCAGTCTCTTCTATTAATTAATACAGCACCAGGGAGGGCTGAGACTGTTTTTTCCTTTCAGTGGGGAGCAATTTGTGGCTCTGTGCAGTGGTGAAATAAGCCATGTTTTCCCATGCAACATTGCCAGTGTTTCTTTCTGTTAAAATAGGTTTGATTTGACTGACGAAAATTTCTTAACTGTTGTTAGAGAGCGAGCTGACAATGGCAAAGGAGCTGATACGTACACAAATCCTTGGGGATTAGTTCTGCATTCAGATGCTCTCTTTTTATTACTATTTTTATTATATTTTCAATGGAGACTTTTCTTACTGTGTCTGCAGAGAAAGTGAGAGGCTGACGTTGTGAATGAGGCACCGAGCTGAGACTCGGGAGGTCTGTGCTCAGCTTCCAGCTCAGCTAATCCTTTTGTAAACCTTCCTGGAAGGGATTCAGCTCCCTTAAATGGCCTTTGTGGAAGCTACAGGTTGAGTTGGAGCCAGTGCTTCAGGCTTCCTCCGTGAGCTGATGTACAGATAGAGGAGAGCTCGACACCTGACTGGGGAAGTAGCAAATTCTGCGTTTTAAAAACGTCAGGCTGGGCGTTCGTGGCTGGGAGGCAGTTGAGGAACGAGGAATGGTGGGACTTGCGTCTCCCTGGGGTGGTGATCCGTGCCTCAATCCTGACGTAGCTGTTCCCATATCCACCGCCCCCCCCCCAAATCTCTGTCCCTGTATCTGACCCGTACAGCTGATGATTTTTATGTGGAGGACGTTGCTTGAGGGGTGGCTGCCTTGTCTGGCAGCTAAGCTGGGGAAGAGTCTCCAGGGAACAAGGTGGGTGCTATAAAAGGGATTTAAGGTGTGAGATTCAGCATGAAAGTTGCAGCAATAAGTAAAACCCAGTGAAAAATGAAGTGGTCGCCTTCCTGGCAGAAAGAAAATGCAGTCTGCTCAGTGAATAATCTTTATAGGTTTGCACTTCCCTTTCCCAGGAAGGTGAGGGCTTAGATTTTTCCTCCCTGGCACAAGCCCTTGGCTGTTGACTGAGGGTATGCAGCAGCCTTTTAGGTACTGAAGACTTGGAGTCTTCTCCCAGCTGAGGAGAATCCCCACAGCAACGCTGCTCATCCCCAGAGTGAAGGAGGAGCAGTTACTCTGATGTCCTCTCTGCAGCTCTTGCTGTGATTCAAGGACAGGAACTTCGAGATAAAAGCTGCAGGGAGCCAAATGGGCTGTGAATCTTCCCAAGAGCTGCCAAAAGGAAAGGGAAAAGAGGTCCAGATTGTATGACTGACACTGTCTGAGGCTCTTCTTGTATCTGCTGATTTCTGGAGGAAGGAAATGGGTCTCTGCCAGGTTTTTTTCATCTCCTTATCTCAGCTGTAGTGGTGTTCCCTCTGGGCTGTGCTCTGCTCTTGGCTGACTCCTCAGTGAGAGGGAGAGACCTGGAATCCTGTCCCAGCAGGAGTCCTGGGATTCTTAACAGCCATTACTGCCATGTGGCCCTGAGATGGTCAAGGCTGAGAGAGAAGAAGGCAGGAGAAGGCACTCCCTGCAATGTGGAGGTGGTAATGGTGATGACTGTAAATAGGGTGCTTTTCCTTAGAAACTATTCAGGCTACAGGTAATCTCTGCTCTCCTCCCTCTCTGCGGAGCAACCGGATATTTCCCCTGCATGGGGCTGAGGGCACAGTGGCACCTTTTGGAGGGATGTCCCGAGGGAGGCATGTTTGGCCCCACTCCTTTTGCAGCAGCTACTGGATGAGTGTGTTTGCTCCTGCTGCTGAGTTAAGGATGAGCTGGGCTGTGGGGACAGGTCTCGCATCACTGGTGACTCAACATCTCCCTGAGTCATGGCATTATTATTCCTGAATGAATTAGCACATAGATAGGAGTGTGTGCACCAGCCAGGAGAAAACCATTCAGCTGGGATACTGTAAAGCAAGTGGTAACATCAGCAGAGTGGTGTAAGCATAATTTTCACATTCTGGGAACTACTGAAGTATTTCTGTAGGGCTGGAGGAAAAGTCTGCTGGAGAATAAAAATACAGAATTAATTGCAAGGCTTTTGGATCTTTTACTATGAAGTACAGCAATCCTTACCTGTAACTGTAATGATTATAAGAGTGAGTGCAAGTTATTAGAATAGTTTTGATGTAAAAATAAATAGCATTTATCATGGAGGGGGCACTATACTTGGCTGGAGGAGATAAAAATATCCGTGTTCAAATGTTCCTCTTCCATTACAAGCATTTCTACAAGCAGCCCTGAGCTTATGTATGTTTAAAATCCTTTGGTGGTTTTGTGCCCATGTGACTCATGTTTGAGTCATCAGCCTGGGCAGCTGCTTAAGTTTTGAGAGAGATCAGATGCATTCCTGCCTTTCATAGAAACCCTGATGGCCAGATGAATTAGGGTGATCATCCAGAAAGTGTTCAATCCTGAGAGCATGGGGTGTGTTATCGTTTTGGATTCATTACTCTGTCCTCTGAGCACATCATCCCATTTTTCCACTTGAATGTCCTTCCTGTTAATTGTAATCTCCCTTAAAGTGTTCGTTTTATATTCCTGCCCCTCACAGGGGTGTTGCATTGTGCCATTTGTGCTTTCAGTAATTTGCTGCCCAATTCTTAATCTCCTTTTCCCCAGACTCTGTATTTAGGATGAGACAAATCTTTCAAATGCTGCGCTGTTAAGAAAATGAGTTGGTCTCCAAAAATTCACCTGTTCCTTGTAAAGCCTCAGCTTTTCTCCAGAGGACACATGCTGTGGATAAACAACTGTCTGTCGCTCACCAGACGTGGGCTGAGCAGGTGTCAGCTGCAGCCACCTCTTCATCGGCTGTGATTTTGATTTGTGGAACTCTGAGACAGCTGTTACCTGTATTTAGGTCCTTCACGTTGTTTGTGTCCCTGCTGGTGTATTGACTGAACTGCTCCACTGGCTCTTTTTGTGGTTACAGCCATGAAAGCTTAGGGAGAGGTCTGAGCTTGGACGTGGCACTGAAAAGGTACATGACTAGTGAGAGATGCTGGCTGTCAGTAAGGTTAAACAGGGGGGAGTCTGTTGGGAGAGTCTTTCCTCTGTGGTTGGACACAGTTGAACCAAAGCCAAGCAGAAAATGGGAACAGATTCTAGGAACTGAAGCAATTACTCTGCCTGCATTGCCTGCGTTTGCTGTTGTCATGACCTTTGCTTATGTTTGCTTTGATAAGAACTGAAGTTGTGATTCTTTTATTATTATGTTTTTGAAAGTGATCTGATAAAGAGTAGTTTTTAAAGTCGTTCCTCGAGGTAGCAATTACCTTGTTTCTTGCAGAAGATTAATGTTTACAAAGTCGTGATGCAAGGCGGTGATTTTGGTTGCTTGTGACTGATGTGTTGAATTATTTTCATTCTTCTTCCTTTTACATGATTCAGTACAGACATGGTGATGCTACACTAGAAGGAGTTGCAAACACAGGTTCTTTCCCTGCATTTCAGGGTATGGTTAAGCTTAGAAGGGTTATTCACAGGGTTGAAGGCTCCCTTCTTGGTCAGCTCTTCAGGAATTCACTATGACGTTGAAGTGCTGTGTTTGGGAATCAGCAGCATGGATTCCTCCTCTCCTTCCTGGCTCAAGGCAGTCGCAGCCCTGTTCTCTTGTTTTATCTGCCTGTATGGTTGTCAAAGGCCTCTCAAAACAGAGAAGGTGGCAGCACTTTATCTCCTGTGGAACGGTCTCTCCCTTGCTTGTTGTTATTTCTCCCCTTTCATTTACCTCCATAAATCTGAAATATTCCCTTGCGCTTGTTTGAGGTCAGACTGCATAACTTGATAATAATGTTATGCTCAGAAATACCTGAAGTTGGAAATGCTTCAGCAAAAGAATTGGGACAACCAGACTGAGGCTATATTTTCCCCAAAACCCTCAACAAAAGAAGCCCAATATCAGGAGTACATCATAGGATACATTTTCATTGGTAATGTAAAACTAAACACCACCAATCACCTCGGATTCTGTGCTGTTCATCTTTGAAAGGTCTCCAGGCTTCTATAACAAAGTTTAAATTTCTTTGTTAACAGATGAGAACTTTAAATATGACTCTGCTGCAGTTTCCTTTTGTGACTTAGGGCAAAACAAGTTGTTTAAACCCATCATATAGCAGCCTCTGTGCAGCCAGAGGGAGTCTGGGCTGGGATGAAGTTCCACTGAGCTGCCCAAGGGGACAGAACATCTCCGAGGGAGAATGTGTTGAGCTGACAAATGACGCCAAGATGTCTTTAGTGCACTGAAGTTGTACCGCTTCTACAGCGCCCGAGCAGTGTGCTCTGGACTTGAGCATAGTCTTCAGGGACCTCATTTAAGTGTTCAACACAGCTCTTCTCACAGTGAGGTCAGGAGTTACAATTCTCAACAGACGCATTATCCCTTATTTTCCCCATGAAAGGCAGCAGAGGCTGCAATAAATGCTGGGGGAGACGGCCAAGGTCAAGAAACCTCTCTGAAGCCCCCAGGCAGGATCCTCCCAGTCCAGCCCAGCTCTGTTGCAAGCTGGAGGTGCTCAGTGTGAGCTCTGGAAAGGCTCTGCAGTCCCAGCCGCCGGCAGTGGTGCCGCAGAAATGAGTGGCATCTTCCGTGGCCGAGCCAGACAGCTGGTCTGTGGAGACAAACATCTGCTTCATGTTACACCCTGCTCTGAGTGTGGGTTTTCTACCTGTGACTGCCAAAACGTCAGTCGTTGAGGGGAACAGAGGAAGTGAGGAAAACAGCTCGAGCTCTGAAATCCAAAGCAGCACAAACTGAATCCCATTCAGCTCAGTGTGGGAAGTGTTTACCTTGAAAGCCAGCAGGAAAAACCTTCAAATTGCACAACAAGGCAACAGAACAAATGCACAAACAAAATCTTTTCTCTCCCCACGGATAATCTAATCACCAAAAAGGGAATTCTCCAGTTCAAAGCATGACTCCTCAGGCTGGGGAAGTGCAGATAAAGCCAAAGCTGGTCAGAACAGCACAACTCATGTTACCTCTAATGGCCGCTTCTAATTTCACCTCCTGTTTTCCCTGGAAAGCAAGGAGAGTCTTGTTTCTTTTGGACGTAATAGGTTTGGGGGCTGCCAAAACACTTTTCAGTTTTCTGTGGTGTTTAAATGTGCAAGCAGAGCTGTTGCTTGGTTGGAGATGCTTTGCTGTCGCAGTTGGTGACTGAAGCATGTGGGGCTGGATGCGCTTTGGCAGAATTTTTGGCTCTGTTGTTGACTCGCTGCCTGTGGTGGAAATGTGCATGGGTAAGAAGTCTTGGATCACGAGTGAGTTGTGGAGCTGGAGGGGGAAATACTGGAGGGGTATTTGGGTCTCAGTCCATATCACCCCTGTGTCACAGGCTGCAGTTTTACAAATGCTGATGTGCTCCTCCTCGAGTGTGTGCTCATGGGTGTATTCCTCCTGAACCATAGTGAGTGATGCTCTGCTGAACCAAAACCCTGCTGGTTTAAAGATAATCCCTCAAAACTGTCACACTAGGCAGGCTCTCTGCATTTTAGGACCATTTTAGGACCATTTTAGGTGTTTGGAAGTGGTTCTGGGGTTTTCTGTATGGTTAAAGTTGCAGCCTCTCTGACAAATCCGTGCTGCTGAGGTTTTGCTGTATTGACAGTAGGATAAAAATGAAAGTTAAACCAAAAAGAGGATGCAGCAGAAACCTGTGGGATGAAGTATTGTGGTTTTAGGATCATGTTGCAGAAAGTTAAGCAGATGAAGCTGCTTTGATGGTGCCTTTCCAGAGAAGAGGTGTTCTGCAGCATCCAGCAGAGCTTGCAATCTTTATCCCATCTCCACTGGTCACCACAGTCCTGCCTCTTAACACTGACCGAGCAGACACACAACAACTGTCTTGGCAGCTTTCTGTCTCCAAAGCAGCACAATTTGAGGGGGATGCTGCAAGGGCTAGGCTAGGACTTCAGTATGCTCCTCTGGGATGGATAGAGTCTCTGGACTGGGCATCTCATCTGAAATTAAATGGTAATTTTGCCTGGTTTGAGTCATACATGTAACATGTGGTTTAAGTTTGGGTGGTACACATATTAGAGCATCATGTAGGGTCCTTGGCTGTGACCAGGATCCCAGCAAGAAGGGCCTGTAACAAGATGAAACAAGGGATAATCCTTCATTTGAGACCATGTGGGACTTGTGACTGAGACTTCTTGAGCAGTGTGTTTCAAGAGAGTGAATCACTTGGGAATGACTTATGGGGAAAAAATCAAACCAGGTAGATATAACACGAAACTCCTGGGAGAGGGCGTGAGTATTGATGGCATCTCACTTAGAGACATTTGAGAATGTCTTTTTGAAAACTTATCAGAAAGGATGTTGGAATGATGAAGTTGTCTCACCCCACTGGGTGCACAGGGGTAAAAGTGTGGCTGGGCTTTATTAAACATCTTAGCTGGTTCCTGAGAAATGTGAAAAAGATTCATTAAACCATGACGAACTTGGAAACCACAAACCATTTAGTGAGGAGTTAAAAAACTCAAACTGTGAAATGAAACTTTATTTTCCTTTTTTTCTCTCCTCTTTTTTAGTGAGACAGCCTGTGAGAATAAGAACTTCTGTCCCTTCCAAAATTCACAGCTTTTAAAATCTGTATTTTCATGAATAGTGGATGTTTTTCAGAATGTGTATGAATATTTCATCTTGTCTCCTCAGCATGCTCTTGGTGGCCACTTGGCCCTCCATCCCCTCTGCTTCACACACTTGCAGACATCTCCTCTCAGGGTGTTTCACACTCCAAACAAGGGGAACAGCCATCACTATTACAGGAACTCTCAGGGGTTTAACATCTCTAGTGTGCTATAGCACTCAACATGCTGCTCGGGTTTTTAATTACCTCATGGTGATTAACAGTCCAGAAAATCACTTGAAACCAATTAAATAATGTAGTCCTGACTGAAGGCTGCTGCAGGCTCTGGGGGCTGCTTCAGAGCAGTCACAGTTGACAGGGTTTTTAACAGGCCCTTTCCACCTCTTCACTTTGCAGACACTTTGTAAATGATTTATCTACTTCATTATTTTTCAACTCCAACAGTAATTGTTTTTTATGAGTTTAGTAAAGCTGCTCTTATCAGTGGTAGCAGTAGTAATATTTTCTCCAGAAAAACAGGTCCCTCCAGGACAGGGATGCCCCATCCCTGACCAAGGGGACTGAGAGCAGCCGTAAAGCCCAAGTAAAGTCTGTTTGTTCCCACCCTATAGCCTGCTCCTTTTGGGGGTGGGTGACTCTGGTGTTTGTGGGAGCTTTTAAATGTCCAGCACTCCTCTTGAGCCTGCTCTGCAGGGAAAGGGCATTGCAGAGCAAAAGGCATGTTTGCAGCCAGAGCCACTCTTGAGAGTTGCTGCGGCCTGAAGTGGTGTGTCTGAAAAGGGATTTTCCTGCCAGGGTGGCAGGGAATTTGGAGAAGAAAAGCTGGGTGAAGGGTGGTGTGTGTGTCAAACCCTGCGGTCACTCTGAGCGAGGTGCAGGTGCCCACACATATTCACCCTGGTCTGCATCTGCCCTGTGAGCTGGCTTGGCTCACAGACCATGCAGAAAACTCTACTAGTCCCCTCCCTGCACAGACCTGTCTGTCTTGTGCCAGAGCCTGGATGTCTTCTGCCTCACAGATAATCTGGCAGAGAAAATCAAGGTGAAGGGACATGTGGCATTCTAGGGGTGGGGTCTGCCCATCCGTCGTGGGCCCCTGGCCCACAGGTCTGATGCCACCTGCATGAGCCGTCAAGGGGCAGCTCCCAGCACCAGTGTGCAACCAGTGCCCTGCTCTCTCCCTGCAGCTTGGTGGGCGCAGCGCTGGAGGGCAAAGCCAAAAGCCTCCTCCGGGCGTGTTTCTCCAGTGTCTTCTGGCTGCCTGCAGAGAAGGAAATGCCAAAAGGGGACCTTGCCCTCTATATCAAGGTAAGCTCCAGGAGCCTCGGGCCTCTCTGGGCTGCTGCCTGGCTCCCCCACGCTGCCACACAAGCAGGGATCCTAGGTTGCTCTGCCCCCAGGGACTGTCTATGCCCATGTCTCTCCTGGGAAGTGTGGGCATCCTTCTCCTCCTCCTGTGGTACAGAGTGTTCAGATGGCTCTCCTGGGTCTGGGAGGAACAGCAGAATGACTGCCACTGCTCTGTGTGTTCTTTCACTTGCAGACCCTGAACTCCATGGACAGCATGCTGAGGATAATGGTGCTCAGCTTTCCTGCCTCCAGAGTCAGCGAGGAGCTGCAGGGCATCTTGGAGGTCTGGCCCATGTGAAAATGGGGGATCCCAGGGCTGATTCTGACTTGGGGGAAGAGGAGGGTTTCTGCTGGGGGGGTCTGGGTTGCACTGAAGGCCTCTGGAGGCTTTGTGTGTGATTGTGAGGAAGATTTTCTTGATGGAAATGGTTGTCAGGCATTGGAAGGGGCTGCCCGGGGAGGTGGTGGAGTCCCCATCCCTGGAGGTATCCAAGACAAGACTGGATGTGGTGCTCACTCAGTGCTCTGCTCTAGTTGACAAGGTGGGGATGGGTGCAAGGTGGGGATGGGAGCCTTTGGAGGGGTCCTGAGCAGCCCCGTGCTGGAAGAGCTGTTGAGTGGGGAAAAGTTCTTGCTGGTCGGTGGGAGAAAGAGAAGAGGCGAGAAAAGCCACGGTTTCTGTTAAGCTTGAGCGAATGTTACACATTTAATGTGACTGAAGGGCGCAGAGGCCAGCTCTGCTGTGTGGGGACAGGAAAGGGGTGTCCTGCAGGCACACAGGTGTGTCTGAACATGGGGCTCCATGAGACACGAGAGCAAAGTGGGTCCTGCAGACACCCTGAGGGCAGCTGGGTGCCCATGGCTGAGGCAGGCCCGTGCCCCCAGGGACCCCTGCCTGTTCCTGCCTGCATGGTGGCTCGCTGGGAGCCGTTGCTGGGGGCAGGTGCCGTGTCAACAGGCACTGGGACCTGTTGCTGGCGGCAGGTGGCGGGTCACAGTGGGGCCCTTTGTGACACCCCACTGCAGCGCGTGTGCTCAGCGTTGCCGTGGCCCACGGAGCGCCAGTGTCCGTCAGGACGGCGACCGGATAGGACAGGAGCGCAGCGCTGGCGAGGAGCCTTCGAGTGCAGCCCCCGTCTTGTCCACGACCCGCGGAGTTTGGCTGAGGCGTTTTGCTGAAGCGTTTTTTGCCTGAGGCATTTGGGCCAAGGCCTTTTGGCCGAGGCGCTTTGCCTGAGGCATTTTGTTGAGACCTTTGGGCCATAGCGTTTTGCCAAGGCCTTTTGGCTGAGGCGATTTGCTGAGGCCTTCGGGCCATGAGGCGATTTGCTGAGGCCTTCGGGCCATAGCGTTTTGCTGAGGCCTTTTGGCTGAGGCGATTTGCTGAGGCCTTTTGACTGAGAAGTTTTGCCGAGGCCTTTTGCCTGAGGCGTTTTTGCCACGGCGTTTTGCTGAGGCACTTGGCCTGAGGCGATTTGGCCACAGCATTTTTTCCGAGGGTGTTCGACTCCATCATTCGGACGCCCTCCATAGGCAGGATCCCCTGTGTTGTGTTCTTTCATTCACAGGATGGAGAAGAGAACCCCTGCCGTCCCCAGGCAGGCCTGGATGGAAGACAGCTCTTCCCAGGAGGACCGCTCTCCAGGTCTGCAGCTTCCATCCTCCTATGAGGTGACCGTGATGCAGGCCCTGAAGATCGGTGAGTGAGGGCAGAGGGGCTCTGGGGTGTGGGCAGTGAGGGGCAGCTGGGCTGGCAGGAGGCAGCCATGCTGTGGGAGCCTGGGCCTTTCCTGCCTGTCTGCCAGTGCCTTCCTCAGCTTGGGGCATTAGGACTTCCCAAACAGGCATGGGAGCTCCTGTGCTGGGCACCCTCCAGCCAGGAGCCACAATGGAAGGCTGTGCCAGGGCAGTGGGCACAGGGCTGTGTGGAGGGCAGATATCCTTTGCTCCCTCCTCTTGCTGGACCCTCTGCAGCTCTCCCTGCTCTTCCCCCCATTAGATGACAACTGGTTGCCCATCTACAAGGAGGAGAAGGAAGCCATTGATTCCATCCTGGCCTTTGTCACCAGACCCAGCCAGGTAAGTGTGGCCAGCTGGAGGGCGGCTGTGCTGCTGTCTGCTGGCAGGGGCTGTGCTGCCGGGCTGCTGGAGGGGTGCTGGCAGGGCAGGGCTGCTTCTGCCGCAGGGCAGTGCACCCCCAGGGCTGCGGTCCCGCTGGCTGTGTCTGCCCACTCACATTCCCTGCTTGTGTCTCTGTCCCCCGACTGGCAGGAGGAGAGAGACAAGACCACCTTTCTTCGGAGCATCTCCGTCCTCTGCAGAAGCGCCTTGAACCGTGGCCTGACCCAGGGCCTGGATTTGTTCTGTGACGTGTACCAGCTGTCAGAGAACATCAAGGTGAGGGCACTCCTGGCAATGTGGGGAAGGGAGCAAAGCCCCCTGGCACAGGCAGCCTGTGCGGAGAGCACTCGGGCGGGTCAGGGAGTGCAGGCACTGGGTGCTGGAAGCTGCCAGGTGCCATCCCAGTTGTGCTCTGCAGGTGCTGCTGGAAGAAGAGCCAAGGGACCGCCTGTGCACGGAGGTTCGGCACCTTTCCATGCTGGCTCTCGAGAAATTGAGGTACGTGCCCATCCGTCGTGGGCCCCTGACCCAGAGGTCTGATGGCACCTGCATGAGCTGTCAAGGGGCAGCTCCCAGCACCAGTGTGCAAGCAGTGCCCTGCTCTCTCCCTGCAGCTTGGTGGGCGCAACGCTGGAGGGCAAAGCCAAAAGCCTCCTCCGGGCGTGTTTCTCCAGTGTCTTCTGGCTGCCTGCAGAGAAGGAAATGCCAAAAGGGGACCTTGCCCTCTATATCAAGGTAAGCTCCAGGAGCCTCCGACCCCTCTGGGCTGCTGCCTGGCTCCCCCACGCTGCCACACAAGCAGGGATCCCAAGATGTTTTGCCCCCAGAGATCGTCTATGCCCATGTCTCTCCTGGGAAGTGTGGGTGTCCTCCTCCTCCTTCTGTGGCATGCGGGGTTCAGATGGCTCTCCTGGGTCTGGGAGGAACAGCAGAATGACTGCCACTGCTCTGTGTGTTCTTTCACTTGCAGACCCTGAACTCCATGGACAGCATGCTGAGGATAATGGTGCTCAGCTTTCCTGCCTCCAGAGTCAGCGAGGAGCTGCAGGGCATCTTGGAGGTCTGGCCCATGTAAAAATGGGGGATCCCAGGGCTGTTCCTCACCCTGGAGGGGAGGCTTTGCCCACTCCTGGCTGAGTGGTTCCCAGACCAGTGCCGAGCAGGCAGAGTGACCTGTGGGGAGGGTGCCCCGCTCCTGTGAGGAAGCAGGGGCTGGCACCAGGCTCTTGTGGAGCACAGGGACTGCAGAGGGTGGCACCTGCCCTCCTGCCTGGCCGTGAGGTTTGCTCCAGGGCCTTTGTGCCTGACCTGGGAGGGAACCCATGGGCAGGCACCCCAGTGCAGGCTTTGCTGGAGGGGAGAAAAAGCCTTGAGGGATGGGGGAGTGGAGCTGTGCTGCTGCTGCAGTTGGTGTCTGCTGCCAGGGCTCACCAGCAGCTTCTCTTGTCCCAGTTGCTGCTGGACTTCACCAGATGCGAGAGAGAGGCTGTGAGGGAGAGGGCCATGGCAAGGATCGATGTGCTGACCCGTGTGCTGTCCGACTATTCCACTCTGCAGGTAAGGACCAGGCCATGCCCCCATCCCTGCTGCTCTCCATGCCAGGGCTGCTGCCCACATGGCTGCTCTGAGAGAGGGGGACTCAGGGCTCTGCAAAGCCTGGACTCCCCAGGAATGCAGCCCTGGGCACGCTCTTGGGTGGGGGCTTTGGCACCAGCTTCGTGCCCTCAGCCCTTGTGCTCATGCCTCCCCCATCCAGGCCCCTGCCGACGTCAGAGGAGGCATTTCTGGACCTGTCTGCTCTGGGGAGATCCATCTCCCACTCCTCGGAAAGCTGCTGGGACATCTCATCCTTTTCCGGTTCTCCAAGGAACAGACCAGCTGTGCAGCTTTCCACGCTCTTTTTGCCCTGGCTGAATTCATCTGTAAGTAAAAAAGGCAGAGCAGTGGTGATCTTCATCGCTCTGCACACAGACATCTCCTGATAGATCTGCTTCCTGACCTCCTTTGCCCCTCCAGCTGCTCCCCAGAGCTTCCCAGCTGTCCCTTGGCTGCAGAAGCTGAGCGCTCTGCTCAAGGCCAGGATCTGTTTGCTGCAGCTCTCCTTCCTCCCCTTCCTTGCAGCATCTTACAGCCCACTGCTTTGTGGGCCCCACAGCCAAAGCTGCTCTTGACTCCCCTGTCCCAAAGCCACGTCTTCCCTGGTGGGCAAGAGCAGATTCCCCACCCTGGCTGGTCCCTCCAGTGCTTGTAGCAAGAAGCTGTTCCCGATGCCCGCCCGAAATCCTGACTGCTCCTGTCCTGCCACCTTGCCAGCAGATGCCAGGGCGGTGTGGTGAGCTTGCTGGCAAAGCTGCTCTGCCTTACTGACTGTGGTGTGTTTGCCCTGTTCTTTAGTCGAATCCAGGGCAAAGGACAGAGCAGGCCAAGAGCAGCGGGAAGCTGTGACCACCTCCGCGTTGTGTTCTCTGAGCGCCAGGGACTGTGCCAAGGTGAGGAGCTGCGCCCTTGCTGGGGCTCGTGTCCGTGGCACCAGCAGGGCACTGGGGGGAGCAAAAGGACCCCGCATCAGTGGGGCTGGCGTGGCCTCAGCTCCCTGGGGAGAGGGTTCCCACCGTCCTTGAGCAGGGACAGCCTGAGGGCTGCACTCCAGTGTCCCAGCAGCAGCTTCAGCCCCTGCAGGAGCTCCCCTGCTGTCAGCAGGGCTGGGCATGTCTGGCCAGGGCCGCTCGAGCTGCTCAGCGAAGCAGCAGCATCAGGACACTCAGTGTGACGTCTTCCTTCCCTGCTGCCACAGGCCTTTGGAAAATACCTCCGGTCCCACGAAAGGACAGACGTCATCCTTGTGGCCATCGAGGGGATGAGAGATGCCAGCATCCTGGACCAGCAGGTGCCCAGCAGCCTGCTGGATGTGGCCTTGGAAGACCCGGACATCTGGCTGACGGACGTAAGTGTCCTGTGGCTGCACTGTCGTGCCCTTCAGTGACTTGGGCCTCCCAAGCCACCTTAAGGCAGCAGAGAGGAGTGGGAAGGGCAATTGAGGACATGGCTGGCTCCAGGGGCAGTGCCATCCTCACCTGTATCCTCTCCAGGCACCCAAGATAGTGAGCTGCACCCTTGAGAGCCTGGAACACTTGAGCACAGAGTGTGCGTGGGAGAAAGCGGAGTCACTCCTCCGCCTGATGACCAGCTGCTTCCCCACCACAGTGGTCATCCTCCTCTGTAAGGTGGCTCTTCAAGGAGACAGGTACTGGCCCTGAAGGCCTTGAGGGTGGGCTTGTTCCCTGTGGGGAGAGGGACCCTGAGACTCTCTGGCTGCCAGAGCCAAGGAATGCTGCAGGACAGCCTACAGAGTCAGGCCCTCCATCCCTCCGACGCTTTCCAGCCCTGCTGGGTGTTCTGGCTTCACAGCAGCCAAAGCTGGCTGAGCCAGCCTAGAGCCAGCCCGGTGCTCCAGCCCCACTGGGAATACGCCCTCAGGCCTGTCTTGCTCTGCCTTCCAGCACTGCACCGGAGCTGTGGAAGCTGATGTCCTTCATGCCAGAGGTGATGGAGAAGATCTTGGAGGAGTTTGCCAGCCTGCTGCGCAAACACTGCTTCTGCTGCTCCACAGAAGGCACCCACACCCACCCCATGGCTGTGAGTGACCGCAAAAGGGCCTGGTCCCCTCCTGCCAGCCCTGCAGGCTCTGCTGGCCCCTCACAGCTCTGTTTGCTCCTGCAGTCGTCCTCCAGGAAGGCTGAGGTGGAGGAGTTGGCTGACGAGCCCAACGTTGAGAGCCATCCAGGCTGTCCCAACGTGGTGACAGCCAGGCTGCTGCTGGAAGGCCTCATTGGGCTGTCACAGAGAGCTGAGATGGTGAGCAGGGTGGTATCAGGGCCAGCTCTGTCAGCAAATGGGGGCTGGGGCTGTGTAGAAAGCACAGCCTGGCCTGGTAGGGGAGTCAGAAGGTGGCGTGACTGCTGCAAACGCCCTCCCTGCCATGGTGGGGCCTGGAGAGCTTTTCAGGCACAACCCTGTTCACCCAATGGACATTCTTTTGTCTCTACAGGCAAGAAATATCGAACTCTTCCTGCCGGGCATGGTGAAGATCCTGCAAGCTGGCAGCGAAGAGGCCAAGATGAAGATCCTGCTGGCCTTGCGAAACGTTCTGCGTCAGCTGAAGAAGAGCAAGGCCAGCTTCATCGCTGTGCAGCTTGTGGGGAGGCTCCTGCCCCTCTTTGACTCGGTAAGGCTGATGTGGAGTCTGAGCCCCTCTGATGGGCACTGGGCAGTGACAGCTGCCCTGCAGCCCAGCCCTGCCAGCAGCACTTGGAGCCAGCTCCAGTCCCCTGGGCTCTCGTGGGATGGCTTCTGGGCCGTGCAGCCCAGTGCTGCTGCTTCTGGGCTGGGAGCCCGCAGCCTCTGCCCTCCCCACAGCCATGATCAGGGCCCTCTCACTGCGGGCAGGGAGCTGCTGTTTGCAAAGCTGACTTTTCCTGCTTCCTGCCAGGAGTGCAGCGAGCTGCGAGAGCTGTCCATCTGCACGTTCGCAGAGCTGCTGCAGTCAGTGGTTGGCAGGGATGAGAAGAAGATGAGGAAGGAGGTGTGGCGGGCACTGGTGCCGCTCCTCTTCCGTGTAAACGACCAGGACCCCAGTGTGGCCAAGGTAGAGGTTTGGAGGCTGAGCCCTGACAGGGAGAGGGCTTGACTGACACCCCCCAGGGTTCCTGGGCATCGGGGCAGGGGCTGCTGGCAGTGGGCAGTGCTGCCCCAGCACAGCCCGTGGGAAGGTGTGCGCGGAGCCGGCGCCAGCAGGGCCAGAGAAGCTGGCACAGCCCTGTGCCACACCTGCCCTGCCTGCTCCTGCGGGGCTCGGCACCAGCCCACGGCCACCAGAGGCCTCAACAGGGGCATCCCCACAGGCTGTGTCAAAGACCAGGGCTTTGAGCGTCCGTGCCTGTCTCCCAGGGCCATCCCCAAAAGGCTCCCAGACATTTGGGCTAGGGCATGTCCCAGCTTCCTAAAGGCAGCATCCCGCCAGGAACAAAGCCAAGAGGTCTCCTTGCCCAGGCCCCCGGGCCATGTCTGAGCTCATGCTGTCCTGCAGGCCTCCAGGGAAGCCCTTCTTGCTGCCGCAGAGCTGCTGAAGTGGAAGACGCTCAAGCACCTGCTGCAGAGAGAGCGGCTGTGGGAGCTTGGAGCGTGTTTGGTAAGGACAAGCTGTGGGGTCCAGGCTGGGGGAGGGCTGCCCCCCATGCCACGTCTGGGCTGGGGGCTCTGCAGCTGGGCAGAGCCTGGAGCTGCATCCTTGTTGCTGTCTTCATGAACAGAGCCCCAAGGGCTCTTCTGCAGGCCCCTGTCCCCTCCCTGCACCCAGCAGGAGGGGTGGGCTGTCTGTCCCAGGGGTGCTGGCAGGAGGCACTGCTCCAGCCAAGTGCGGGATGGCCCTTGAGAGACATGTCTTGTTGTCTGTGCAGCTGCAGAAGAGCAAAAGCAGGGCTGAAGATTTCATCCATCAGAGCCTGCCATACCTGCAGGACCCTCAGGCCAGCGTGCGCCTGGCGGCCGTCAGGTTCATCGGTGAGTGCCGGCCCCTAAGGTGCCTCTTGGGGCAGCCTGGCCCCTGTGCTGCTGCTGCCCCAGCAACGAGGGACAGCCCTGAGGCTGCCCTGGCCACCCCAGGTAGGGTCTGGCCTCTCTCTGCCAGCCCTGCCCACGCAGGGGGGCTTGGTGGCCGCCTTGCTCAGTCCCACTCCCCTGAGCTTTGGGTGGCTCCTGGGCTCAGCCCTGCTGAGGGGCAGGAGGGCAGGACTGGGGGCCCTGCTGCTGGGAGCAGGCTGGGGAGCAGGGGCTAATGGAGCTCTGTGCCCAGGACTCATCACCCGGCGCCTGAGGGACCAGACCACGGAGAGTCAGGCTGATATCCTGAGTGGTGAGTGGGGAGTGTGGTCTGTTGGGAATCCAGAGGGTCTCTGCAGACAGGGGGTTTTATCTGGGCTCTGCTTCTTTTGGTCACAGCGCTTCAGCCCTTGGCGGAAGACTGGGACATCTCTGTCAGCTCCCTGGCAGCTCAGACAACGTTGATTCTGAAGAGTCCTTGTATGCAGCAAAGACCAAGAAGCCTTCTGCAAGCGCTGCGCTGCTGCTGGCCATGAGCCCAGCAGAGGTGCAGTGTGCCTTGGCCAAAGGACTGGGGGTGAATAAAGCTGGAACAAGATGCCCAAAGCCCTGGTGTCCTTCAGCTGCGCGGTGCTGAGTATGCCGAGCCGACCATGTCCTTTCTGGGCTGTCCTGCAGGCAGCGGGATGCTCTCCCTGAGACACAGAATGATGGAATCGTGCGGGAATTCTCAGCCCTGTGTGGGGTGCAGAGCATCCCAGAGCTCCATGAGAATTGCTGGGGCTCCAGAGCTTGAAGGTGGAACTGGGTGAAGAGCTTTGTTTTACACTTGTGGCATGTAAAACCCCAGCAGGGTAGTTTCTGGTGGGGGTCCTGAAGGCCTCGGGAGGCTTTGTGTGGGATGATGAGGAAGATGCCCATAGGGATGTGCAGCAGAGGCTCCCAGGTGAGGGGCACCACTGCGGGGCAGCTGCTGAGCCCTGCTCGGCGGTATCAGGGAACCCCTCGGCTCCCTGCTGGCCGGCTCAGCGGCCCCTGGCAGGTCCTTAGCCCCGGGACCCTGCTCTGTCCCCCGTGTCCCTCTCCTGCAGAGCAGGATGGCCATCCAGTGGCTGACGCTGGGACTGGCACGGAACTTCTTATCCCAGAGTGCTGCAGGAGAGCATGCAGAATCGCAGTAGTGCTCTGCAGGGAGAGGCAGAAGCGTCAAGGCCAGCAAAGCTCTGTTTTTTATTGGTGCCGAGGAAAAAAAGGCGATAGTAAAACCCGACAGCCACAGGTGCTATTAAGCCGATACGCGCTCGTTCCGGTAGACAGCTCCGCCGAACACGCGCGGCGCTCCCACCGCACGGTTCCCTTTTATTTGGTTAGCTCGTAGATACTAATTGCAGATGTTTTACACTCTCACGACCCCCCGGCAGCGGGCGGCGTTCTCTGTCCCTCTCGGACACGCTCTCTGCTGGCCGCGGGGGATGAAGGCTCAGCGTCTTCCTCGCTCGGAGCATGCGCAGCCTCTCAGCCCCGTCCCCAGGGGACAGCTCCTCATTGGCTGCCTGTCTGTTGGCGTCACCACCGAGCCTCCCCATTGGCCGCTCCCCGGCCGCGCGGCTGTTGCTTAGCAACAGAACACCGGCCTTAAAATTAAACCGTGCCGATTACGTGGCCGTTTAACATTTTTCCTGATCAACAGCAACTTAACGTTTTCCCTTGTCGCTTGTCCCAATCACTGGGTCGAATCCAAATCAGTGACCGAGGGCTGATCTGTTTTTTCTCTGCTGTGCTTGCCCGGGAAAGCGGCTGTGTAAGGCAAAGGGATCCTTGCCCCGAGCAGCTATTGCCTGCTCTGGAGATCAGTTTTGTTGGAGTTAGGATGGTAGGGACTTCCCTCAGCTCAAATAAAGTGATTAATATCTGTACACATAATTATTGTTTTAAATTAAATCTTTGCCTCATCTATAAATGGTCTTACACCTCACCCAGCCCTACTTATAAGACTTCCTACAGCAGGAACTGCAGGAAGAAGTCAGTGCTTGGATTGGTGTAAATGAAAGCACAAGCAGAGTGAGAGTGATGTTCTGCCCTTGTCTGGGAGTGGGAGGTGGAAAAAGGTCATGGAAGGCTGAGGAAGAGGCAAGGACGTCTCTACCTGGGAATAAACTTTTGAGTGGCTGGTTTGGATCTGGCAGGTGGACTGTGTTTCCCAGTATAGTATGTATCTGAAATATTTAAGACTGAACGTGTCAATCCCTCATCTGGATGTTGGAGAACGAGCCTGGCACAACCCCTTGAGTCTTCCAGGAAGATGATCTGAATTTCTCTGACAATACCAGTGCTGCTGGAATAAATGGCCTGTGTCTTGGGAGTTGCTGCCTGCTTTCAGGAAGGAGCTGGAGGGCTGGAGCATCCCTGATGCTTTGGTTGGGGGGAAAGAACAGGCTGGGAGTGTTTGAAAGTGAGTTTCTAGTGATGGCTGAAGTCCAAAGCCACAGCTTTCCACCTGCTCTGTTTGGACCTGGTACATGAGCATATTTCTGATTCTTAGGCTCTGGGCTGTCTCTGCAAAGACTAGAAATGCTCCCATCTGGAGGGGCTTTGTCAGCAGCTCTGGTGGCTCAGAGGGGAGAGGGGTTATTCTCCCCATACAGCAGTCTTTCAGCTAACTTCCTTCCCAGCTTTGGAAGTGTTACTGCTTCTATTTAGATTAAAACAACACTTCCATCATGACAAAATATTGTGAAGGGCACTTACTGCCTGGGAAAGCACAACCTTTGGCTTTCCTTTCTCCAAAACAATAAATTTACGGGCTTTTCTGTGAATGTCACGCATTGTACACACACCCTAGGCTCTTGGGAGAGGTTATTGTTGACTTTTATAAATTTTATTATCTTACTCTGCAGGAAACAGACACAACTATTTTATTTTGTTCTAGCTAAAAATAAAAAAATAACATGCAAGGAAACAAACACAGCTGAATGTGATCCCAGTTTTTCCCTGCTAGATGGTGTTACCCCCCCTGCCTTTCCTTTTCCTGCCTTCACCTGATGTTATCAATCATCAGGGCAAATTTGAGTTGGGTTTCACAGCTGGTGAGTATCTTATCCCTGTGGTCTGGCTGGGGCTGTGGGTACCCAAATGTTGCAGACAGCCCCAGGCATCTGCAGTGTCTGCTGGACCCTCTGAAGGGGTGTCAGCTCCACATCACTGATCGGGACACATCGTGGGGCTAGTTTGGTCTTGGAAAAAGCACCTTTCTGCTCAAGGTGAGAAACATGGGCTGGGATATTTGAGCTCTAAAGACCTTGTAGGACTGCAGGTGGTTCTAGTTGACACAAATTTTGCAATATGTGGATTTGCCAGCCCCTGGGGATACGTGTCCTGACCCTCTGCCCAAGGGTGTGTGACTAAGTGACCTGTGGGCTCACACCTGGCCAGGACCACTCCAGGGCTCTGGCACGTGTAGGGTGTTGAGCTCCTGAAATGTTCCTGCTTTGCCATAATTGGTGCCCAAGGTTTGGGGCAGAGATGCCCAGACTGGGGATTGCTTTTAGATGGCAACTCTTCCCATTTAAAAAGCTTGTGCCAGCAGGGTTGTTCATGAGCTCTTCTCTGAGAGCAGGAGCTTGTGCTTGGTCATAAACATCATAAATTTTACAATGATAAACAATACACTTGAAGTATAAAGTTTTGATGTATGTATGGTTTCTGCACTGGGAGGGGTAATTATGGGTTATTTTGCACTCTCTGATAATAACATCTGCTGTGGAGCTCTTGCCTGCCCAGGAACCAGCACAGTAGAAGAAGGAAATGGAAGTGTAGATGGTTGGTTGTGTGAAATGGGTGGAGATGGAGGAGACAGGGTGAATACCCTAAACATGTATGAGAGCGATCTGCAACCCAGCTCTGCTTTGAGCAGCAGTGGCTTCTCCTTCAGCTGCTCTGGGCGCTTCATCTCACACAGTCAATCTCTTCCCTTCATTCTTCTTCTTATCCACGGGCTCAGACTCTGACAGACCACTGAGAGCAGCTCCAGCCGTGGACCTTTCAAACCAGTTTCTCCTCCTGGACCTGAAGCAGGGGTAGGGTCAAAGCTCCAGGCCTTTTATGGGAAATTAGCACAGTTCCCTGAAATAATAGAACAGAGGCAAACAGGAGATTCAGGAAGTTGCATTCTTCCATGTAATTTTGGAGATCTTATCGCTTTCCCACTTGTTTTCATGCCAAGATACTTGATTTTCTCTGCTTTCATTAGGTTAAAATTAACTGAATCAACAAGCTATGTGGATGCTGAGATTATGTTATCTAGTTATCTGTTTTATTAAGGGAAATCAGAGGCAGGAGGGTGTCCAGATATCCCAGCTCGAGTGAAACAAAGTACTGTGCTCTTTATTTCACTGTGCTTCTTCCTCAGCAGGGGACGAAGCTGGGATGAAGCTGTGTGCCTGAAAACAGGCACTGCTTGAACATTTTGTATAGTTTGTGGTTTTTTGGGGCTGTTTGTTTGTTTTTCCTTCCCCAGCCCTACAGTAACAATGGAAATCTTTTAGCAAAAGGAAACTATGTTGATTTGTTGCAATGCCCTACAGGCATATATTGTGTTTCATGACTGTGGCAGATCTGGACTTGGTTGGACCCTAAGTTGTGTTTTCCATCCCAGAGGCTTTAATGCTTTGCAGCTGGAGGTGCTGCAGTTTGTGGTGCTCACCTCTAGATTTGTTCTCATTGACCATAAAGGGACAATTTCCTGATCACCTGAAGGCAGTGTTTGGTGTCACCATACATCCCTCCAGGTCTCCATGAGGTTGGTTACCTTTGCAAGAGGCAGTAGGTGACAGACTGGTGGGAAAAACTGGTATTACTCCTGTATGGAATATGGGAGTATTTAGCTTAGAGAAGGATGACAATGTCTTGTTCTGAGTTTCCTGGATCTTTCCTATCTTGGAGCTTCTGTGGAAAAGCAGACCTTGTCTGGGTAATGTGTACCCATCAGAGTTGTGCAAGTGGAAGGGATAGTGTAAAAAAACCCTGAAGAGAGCTGAGCATTGTCTGAGATAAAAGGTCATACCTTTTCTGGGAATTAATCTGAAGGAAATGTGTGGATTTGGGGTCCTGATGTAACTCCTGATTGGAGTTTGTTGCCAGTGTTTTGCTGCAGTTTTGTGTTATAAGTTTCAATTACTTGGATTTGAACCAGCTTTGTGTTGGACTAAATGTACTCTGCGTGTAAATTGGATTCCCCAGTGTGTTTAATTGTGACTGTAATTATTTGTATGTGTGCTTTTGTATGGAAAAGCCAAATACAATGCCTCTTGGTTAAACCCACTGCATGCCATGCATAGTCCCTTTGACACCTCAGGGCTGTTTGGGTTCAGTGTGTGCTGCTTCATCCCTTTCATCCATCCTCCCCCATGCTCTTCTGAGCAGAAAAAGGAAGTGATTTAAGACTCAAAGCCCACTCATATCTGTGTTCACTTCAGGGACAAAGAACACCTTGATCTGACACTTGGCAAGACCAAACCTGCTCTGCTGGTTGGGCTGGATCCCAACATCCCATCTCTAAGGATGACCAGCACCTGCAAGTGCCTTGGTAGCCAGAGAAATGGCTGTACTGCGATGGGCAAGTCTTAATCCCCAGTCAGAGTTGGTGAATCCAGAAGTCATGTCTTGTTCACGGGAAAGTCTGGTGTATTAACCACCTCCTGAGTTTTGCCATGCACTTTTCACTGTTAATTTCTTTTCCCTCTGTACTGTGTATGTTCTTTCCTGATTTTGCATGGGGCAGTGGCATGTGAACAGTCTGTTCCAGCCTCAGGAGATCTTGCAAGCTGCTCTGAGATACCAAAGAATACTCTAGGTAGGTCATTGTCTTAAATATGCAGTTGTGCTCTTCCCTTTAGAGCAATAACACATCTGTTTGTGTCTGCCTAAGCAGTCTGTCTTTGCAGTCCCATCAGTTTAGTTTTGAGACAGAAATGTCCAAACCCATGGAACCTGCAATTCTGTAGGTGGAGACATAAATGTGAACAAGTTGCTTGGCTTCTAGAAAGAAGGTGACTGAGTAGGCAGGGGAGTATTTGTCAGGCATGCAGACCTAGAAGCAGGTTGTAGCACTCAGTAACTATCTTGGTGGCAGCTTTCTCGGGCTCTCCTCTGGAGCCCAGAGGTGTCTGTGCTTTAGCAGAGGGTAAACTGGAATAGGGGAGGGGCAGGCTGCTCCAGATCACATTGTGTGACCACCTAGGAGCTGGGAGGTGCCCTTTGGTGGTCTTGGCTTTTAGGCTTGCAGGCTTCTCATATGTCTGCTTTTCACATGCTTATATTTTTGAGTGTACGAATTTTCCAGGCTGCCAAGCCACAAGTGTTCAATAAATGTTCCCAAGGGAAACTGTAGCTGCCTTTTTTCCACCCTCTGTACTGGTGGAAGGGAACAAAACTAAAAACATGTGGCCAGGGCTGTTGTTGCCAAGGCTGGAGTACAGCAGAGCTGTTGCTGCAGTTCATCTTCAGAGACATAATCTCTGTCTGATAAAAGACGGGGAAAGGTTAACAGCTTACAGTTGCTTTTGCTCTATGTGAGCATTTCCTCTTGCAAAAGGAAAATCCAATCCTTCTGCTGCAGGCAGTTTGGCCTCTGGCAGGGCAAGGATGTGCAAACAAACAGTAAATTTAGCTGGCAGAAGGTGAATTAATCCTTGTTGTGCTGGGACTGCAAGGATTGCACCCCGGTTTTCTCACATCTGTGAAACTTTTGGTGAGATTCAGTCCCCTAAGGATACCAGGAGATGGGGTTCTAAGAACAAAGAACCTGAAGTTGGGGTATCAGTCATTAGGAGCTGCCTCCTTCTGTGCCCCATCCTGTCTCACACTGTATAAGCCTCTGTTTTGGAGAACTGAAATAATTTGCTCATTGTCTCTTTCTCCCACAGACTGCCTGTGTAACAATCTGGAAGTGCTTTCAGTTTTGGTTCCAAATGTGCGAGCCCGACTTTCCCAGACAATGAAAAATGACCTCTACGCTGCTTTTGTGTGCAGCAACACACCTGGCTTTAAATCATTCCTGTGTTACTTCTCTGGGATTCAGCTTTATTGTGGCTGCATGGATCACGTCCAGTCAGGAGACAATGGTAAAGCAACAATAACCACACGTGCACTTAATTAAACCTTGTCTGTGCAGTTCAGAATACAATAAATAGGGGAAGGAGTGTGGGGCTGGTTGCAAATGTTCCTCAGCAGTGACTCTTCCACAAGATTGGGCTGTTGGCTGTCATAGGCTACAAGAGGAAGCAGAGAGATTAAATTTTCCGCTTGGGAGAGTGAGCAGATTCATGGAAGTCACATGGTGAGCAGGAACAAGGCTGGGCATGGAGAGAGTCACAGAACTGGGAGGGCAGAAGTGCAGCCTCCAGGTTGGTGAGGAGTGAGTTGGGAGGGCCAAGATACAGCTTCTGCAGCAAACCCACTGCTGGTGGGGGCAGGAGGGAAGAGCTCCTGTCCCCACACTCGGATGATGTGGCAACAACCCAGCCTGTAAATGTCCCCTGCGGCCCTGAAGTCGAAAGCAAACTTAGAGGTTAGCTGAGTGCTCCTGTTGCAACAGAAAGCAAACACTGAGAAGAAAAATAGTCTGAGTGAGGGGAGAGGAAGAGAAGATTCAGTTGGTTTTACTGGAGCTCCTTGGCCCAGGGAGTCAGAGCTGCTGTGGGATGGGCTGTAACCCCCAGTGGTGCTGGTGCCTGGTACCCCGTTATCAGCAGTCTCATCTAATCTGCTGCCTGTCACGGTATCGGTTCGGCCCTGGCCTTGGACTGTGGACTGTGATTTCCATCTCTAGGGCAAAGAGCAGGGTCTGAGGCCCCTGAGCTTGGCTGATGTGCTGATGGGTAGGCTGTCTGTCTGTCTGTGAGTCTGTCTGAATGCACTGCCAAGGTTGCTTGGGGCTCCAGTGCACTCCGGGTGGGCTTGCTGGCTGTGGGGCAAATCTGCAAGCAGGTGTAGCTTATCCCAAAGGGCATTAAGCCCTCTCTAAATATACCTGTGTTTTAGGAAAAGATGGCCAGGGAAATATCAAATTTCTTTGAGGTGTTTTAGAAGAAAGCTGTGTGTCTCCATTGACAGGCTGCTTGGAGGATCTAGTTTTAAAAATCTACGGATGATTAACTAATGCAAGATATGGTGTATGATTTTTGTTGATATAATGAAGTCAGAGGGCTGTCAGTCAAAGTATTTATTACAAAACCAGTTTTTCAGCTGAGGAGGTGTTTTACAGCCCACTGTATATCTCAATATGCCACTGGGGCATAAGATGTTAAACCAAGGCTTTCTTAGGGGCAGGAGAACTAATCCAATAACACTTAAAATGTATAAATTTATGTCACCAGTAAGGTATGTATGTGAGGATTATATACCAAGATGTTACCCTAAAGGAGACCTTAGACAAGGGGTAGACATAGAAATCCTGGGTACCATTTCTGCCATGCAATGGGGATCCCTGGCCAGAGGGAGCTGGAGGAGGATGCCCTGTGCTTGGCCTATCAATGGGACACTGCTGGCAGCCCTAAAATACTTGTAATTTTCCAGCATCCACTTGCAGAAGGCGCAGTTTTCTCCGACTGCCTTTGGGTCATGCTCTGCTGGTTTTTGACCTGAAGGGAGGGGGGATGGGGTAGAAGCTAGAAAAGCCTGAGCCAAAGCACCCTGTTAGAGAGAAGGTGGCAGCCTGGACTAAAGCTCAGGGTAGGCAGGGGGGAAGTAGATGTAGGAATGTACCAAGGTGTGATGTTAATTCAGCTTTGTGTGCGTGATTATCACACGGGGTCTTAACAGGTAATATGTCTTTAATGCCCTGAGCCTCAAAGGTGAGTGTGATGGTAGCCAAATGTCCTGACACTGGAGCATTTCTCTAATACAGAAGCTGCAGCCCTGACCCGAGCAACCAAATTACTCCTGTGATGATATGGAAACCTGAGGGAGCTGCTGCATCTGGTGAATCTTGAAGATCTGTGCCTGAGGAAAGCTTTACCTTTCCTTGCATGAGCAGCTGCCTGGTGCTGTGTGGATGTTTAGCCAGTGAACTGCTTGGCAATAAAGGTCGCTGTTGTCACTGCATTCATTGTCATAAAAACTTATGGTTCTCCTTATTAAATCATGGCCATAAATTGCTTCATGCACTATTTTATTGATGTAACAGATTAGCCAGGGAGTCCCTCACGAAGACAAAAACAGCGATATTGCAGGTAAGTGAGATTTGGAAACAAAAACCTGTTAACTTTTGTACTTTGTCATATGGTCTCAGACAGCTGATGTTTCAGGAAAAAAAGGATTTCCTATTCCTGTTTCTCCTGTTTAGCAGTGGAGAAACAAAGGCTTGTTAAGGTGTTTTTTTCAGGGAGTAATCAAAGAAAACGTGGATCAGGTTCTGCATTTAAATTGCAGTTTCTATTTTATGGTACTTGTTTGCTATTATTAAAAGAAAAAGTGTAGCAGCTAGTTTTGGTATTAAGCAAGAATAGTTCTAAGAACTTGTTTTAGTTTCCTTTCACAGATGGCTTTGGATCCTGGTTTAATTTGTGCCTGGCTGGTGAATTACTTGGCAAGAAAGATCATTTTATGACACCACAATGGTTGTCATAAGATGTTATGCTTATAATTTTTATCTTTCAGCCATAAATTACTTCAGAGTCTATTTTCTTGATGTTCCAGATTAGGAAGGGAATCCCTCACAAATGTGAAAGCAGAGGTGTTGTAGGTAAGTGAGGGTTTGAAGGCAAAACCAATGACAAAACATACTGAGACCAAAGGTATAATGGGACAATGACTGTTAATGCTGAGACTTGGGCTAAATCCCTGGGCTACCTTATTGCTTTCAGTTTCCTGGAACTTGAAATAGGACATATAAAAAAAAAAAAAGTAACAGTTGCTTGAAGCAGAAAGGAATAGAAGCCCAAACCACTTCTCGTAGTCATGCATATAGCTCACAAAAACTCTAGGTTCTTCTGTGCTCACAGCATTTGATCTTCATCTCATGTCTCCTGGCTCATTTCTCCCTCGAGTTTCTGGGTAAGTAGGAGAAGGGGAAAATCCTTGCTGAAGGCATAAATAGCTCATATTTTTTCCTATTTTAACACATACTTAATTCACCACCAGAAGATGTGGTGCAAGCTCTGCCAAATAAACCCCTGAAATTGTGTCTGCCTAGGCTCAGCTTCCACCTCTTCTGCTGCCAGGGACCAGGTGCTGCAGTGTTTAGGACAGAGCAAGCACGTTAATCCTTGCAGGAGCACTGGTTTCTTCTTGGAGCACAGTCTGCAAACGTTTGGACCTTTCGGTCTGTGGGTCATGTGATGAAAACAGGGACAAAGTGTAATGAGAAAGTATCTTGGTGAAAGGGTGGACTGTGTACTTAGAGGAAACATTGCTGTTTTTAGATCCAGATAAAGTTTATGGCAGCCCAAGCCGGGGAGTGCTGCTTGTGACTGGCTGTGGGACACCTTGCCCAGGGGGACTGTGAACTGCAGGGCAATGCTGAGGGAGGAGAAAAGCTTGTTATGCGTGCCAAAGGCAGTGGTAAATAAGGCAGAGGTTATAATCTTGTATTGCTTTGATGATAGTTGAAATCAACTTGGATAGCTTGACTTGCCTCCTTGCTACCCTAAAAAACCCCGCCCAGAACAGAGATAAGAAAGCAGCAAGATTTTACCTTCATCTGTCCCCTGTGCTTACGGGCACTGAACTTTTCGTCCCTGTCCTACGGTGCCAGAGCCAGCTGAATTTATCATATCATGCTCATCAGGGGTTCCTTTGGTTTGCCTCTGCCCTCCCTCTGGTCCCATTGGCTTGTGATGGACACAGCTTCAATCAAACAGCAGAAGTGCTGCTGCTGCCCTGGTGTGCATTCTAGCAGGGTATCCCTTCAGCCCTGCTCCCTGCCAGGGCACAAACCAAGCTCAGCACCTCAGATTCTCCTGCCCTGGGACCCCCTGCAGTGCCAAAGCAGTGCCAGACTCAGGAGCAGATCTCAAATCCACTCTTTTACATTGCTGTTGCAATGCCCAGAGGGACAGAGTTTCTGCCCAGGTACCCACCAGCAGGTTCCTGGGAGGTTTTTTGTGAGGTGTGATTGTTTTTCCCATGCTTTCCAACTGCGGAGTCCCACGCAGCAGCGTGGGCTTGCCTTGTTGCATCGCTCCGTGATAGTGCTGACCTCAGTCCATAAGGGAAAAGTGAAAGTGAAAATCCATTATAAAGAAGGAGGAGCCAGCAGCGTGCCTTTTTCTCTGGGATCCAAGTGACTTCTGCATCTGCTGTGCAGGGCTCTGCAAGAGGAGCTGAATGATTGGGAGTTGGAAAGAACTGCTCAGGCCCTCGGAGAAGGGAATGGAAGAGGCACGAAAGCATCCTCAGGCAACACAGCTTTTGAGGTACTCACACTGTCTTCTTCTTTAAGGGGTCCTGTCTTACAGTCAGGCTATTCTCTTAGAAATTCCTGCTTCTTGGTTTTTAAGCAGACATTTAGAAACGGGCACTAGAATGTCTGTGGCAGGAGGGAAGTGTTAAATGTGCTGCACATTTTCTTTGTAAGGAAGAATGTGTGTTCCTGGTGCTCTTGATCTTTCTTACTAACTCCACTTCTGTAACCCTGGCTGGCAACTTCCACGCAGCTCTGCACTGAATTCACACTGATTGTGTGAGTGCAGAAACCCAACAGCTTCATCAAGCAACAAAAACCCCAGCCTGGTGGCTCTGGGTTCCGAAGGGAACAAAACAGAACCAAACCATTCTACTCTTTCTAAGGTGCTGCAAGCATAAAAAAAGTTAGTAATGTTTTCTAATGGTTACTGTGGAATTTTATTTTCAGAGCAGTTGGTGGGAAGCCAAAGTGTGCTTCACTTTCAGGATTTTTGCAGAGATTTCTCAGCTCAGCCACAACATCCTGCTGGTTGCTTTCTCTGCACTGGCTTGTTGGAGCTGTAGAAACAAACTGCACTCCTAGGCTCACTCAGGAAAGAGCTGTTTCATCCCTTCCCATGATTACATTTTGTTGATTTTTTTCCTGTAAAGGCTCGTTGAGAGTGGTATTCAGGAAATCGAAGAGTGAAACTGGTACAGAAAGTGATAGAAAAATCATCTCTTATGTAAATACTTCTCCTTTTCTGTGAAAGAACTTAGAGTAGAAAATAAAATCTGTAGGATCTTCTGAAGTTCTTTGAGGTTTCTTCTGTTGCAGCCTTACTTCCTTCAGTAGTATTATTTTCTCCAAACTGATTGAAAGTTAAGCATTCTCCGTGGGATCCTTGGGGTACCAAATAAACCTTTTAGAAAATGTTTTGCATTGTTTACAGCTGGAGAACAGCACTGGATTTTGTGGGTCCATGACTGTGCTTAATGGTTGGCTGGAGAGGGAAGCACATCCAAACCCTGGGGCAGCAGCCCTGCTCTGCCAGCCCCCGAGGCTGGGATTGGGGTGATCCCCCACCACAGCTCTGCTCTGGTCACCTTGGGGGTCCCTGCTGAAGCTGTGCCAAAGGCAGAGGTCAGAAAGCACAAAAGCACACACTGGAAGGGCAGTGAGCTGTTTAACTTGTGCTGGAGTAGGAATAAGCACAAGAAGCGTGTGAGAGTATCTCAGGTCTCTTAACTGTTCAGGTCAGTTAACTTTTAACTTTGAGAGAGGACATTGGGAGTGGGAGCGATGCTATTGCATTAATGAGTGACTTTCTTTCTTGGCAAATATTGGGGTCTCAGGTTAATGGATCAGGTCTGACCTGAGGAAGAGCTGGTCAGCTGGGTGTGAGTGGCTGCTGTTCACCGAAGGAAGTCCAGACCCTCCTGCTTGTTGCTTTACTCATCTACTGCTTGCAGGTGATCTGCTTTTAGGGTCTGGCTTTACTCTGTTACAGCTCTGCAGACGACTTCAGTAGCTCTGAAAAGGGAAAGTTTGTTTTACTTGGAAAAGAAAGGGAAGCAGGCCAAAAAATGGATGAAAAATATTTTCTATCCAAAGAGCATGTTTCGGTTTAGATTTGAGTGTTTTATTGATGAAGTAAGTTTAAAACTGATGGCAGGAGGTGGCCAAGACAGTTGAAGACTCTCAGAAACCAGCCTAAAAAGAGGATTTCTGAGACAGGCCAGTAGGAGGGGAGAGAGATTTGGTGGACAGTGTTCTGGCTTTTGGGAGAGTGGGAACTGGGACAGAATTTCACCGTGAGAGGGGAGAGGGAGGGAAACATCTCCTTGAGCAGAACGAGGGGAGGGGCAAAAAGACCACTAAAAAGAAGACAAAATGATTGAGGATAGAAAGTACAGACCTCAGACTGACAACTACTTGGGAAAAAACAAACCTTAACCTCTGGGCAAATAATTCTGCCAGATGTGCTGCAGCTGTTCTGTGAGGTGAACATGCTCTGGGGTATAAATACTCTGGAGGGACTCAGAAGACACGTAGATGTGACACTAAGGGACATGAGCTAGTGGTGGATTTGGCAGCGCTGGGATAACAGTTGGACTCTGTGCTCTTAAGGGTCTTTCCCAACCTAATGATTCTGTGATTTTAAGGTTGGTGACAGTCCCTTGGCACTCTGCTGTCCCTTAAGGGAGGAGGCTACAGGCATTGTTACCTGGTGCCTTGCAGAGCAGGAGACAGGATAAAGTGAGATGGCACCAAATGACCTGCTTTTGGAAAAGAAAAAAGGATAGGATCCGTTTTTGGACTTACAGGAAGAGGATGAGAAGAGGTTGTTGTTAATCCTTGGTGGGGCAAAGAGGAAGTCCTTGCAGGACTGTGCAGGTGATCGGGAGCTCTGTGTGTAAAGTGGAATCCCTGGTCCCTCGTGTGGTGTGAAGTGGAAGTGGACGGGTCTCGCCTTGGAAGGTGCGTGTGGAGCAGTGCCAGGACCGCGGCTCGGTCCAGCATTTCCCGGGTTTACATCCTGTGTGTGGCTGTCAATAGCCTGAGGCACTGCAGAGGTGTCCCACCTTTTATTCCAGGGGAAATTGTGCAGCTGGTTCCTGTGCCTGTTGGCAGCTGGAATGGGCTTGTCTTGGGGGTTGTGTTTCTCCTGTATCATCTGTTTTTGGGGTGGAACTCTCAGCAACCTTAAATTAGCACAGACCATGAGAGACAAGCATTTATTAACCTCTACTGAAGAATTAATGCATAATTAATTCAGAAATTTCCTCAATGTACTTCTCAGGTGGTGACAGCAAAAAAGTTGTTTAATGAAAGCTTCTAATGAAAAGCTCCCAAGAGCAAAGCAGTTTCTGTTTTCCAGAGCCAGGCTGATAAAGAAAGTTTGAATTTCTTTCATTTTTCCTTTTTTCTTATTTGGAAAGTGAAACTTGTATTTTACTAAAACATATTTCACCAAGTCATGACAGTTTCATTGAAATGATTTGAATCGATATTTCCTGTCGGACCTTCTAAACTAAAAACAGAGTTCAATTTGACAATAAATATTACATCTTATGTCAAGTGAAACATTCAGCACAAATTATATTTTTTATCTAACGTTTTGGTGTGTTTTGGAAGCGACAGAGAGTTGGGCTGTTATTTGTCACATGTGCTGCTGAGGGATGTGTGCAGGGCCACTGCTCTGAGGAGCCTGGGGGACCTGGACATGGAACCTCCTGCCCAACAGGCTCAGGAGGGATTTCCTTTTCCCTGCAGAAGGACCACGTGTCTTCTACTGCTGTGACTGAGCCAGAGGGGGAAAGGGGTGTGAGCTTGGCACTTGCAAAAGCCATTGCAGGAACAGCTGAGCAGCACGAGTGTTCCTTTGCCTTCCATTCCTTCCATTCCAGATGTTTTGGCCAGGAGCAGCCTTACAGCACTTGGCCTGGCAGCTGATTTCTTTTTGTCTGAAGAAAGATAATAAGATATAACAGATGCTAAACATTGCATTTAATGTCCCAACAGGGAGGAGACCGAGGGAGGAGCCTGGTGAGCCTGACCTGGGACCACAGAGGGTCTTGGAGAACATCCAGCACCTTTGGAGCTGACACCCAGGGCAGCCAGATGGGCTCTCCCCACCTCATGGGGTTGGGTTTCCTGCTCCTGGCTATTGCAGCTCCCTGTCCAAGTGAGTCTCCCTGTATGACCTCAGTGCTTTTCCTTGCACATCAGTAGCTTAACAACTTTTAGCTGTTATTGAAAAGCTCAGCTGTGGCCCAGTTAAAACTAAGACCACAACTCCTCTAGGGTGAGAAAAGAAATTAGGGTGAAGGTGGATTCGTTTGACATGTCACAGCCCCCTGTTTTGGGAGGGGTGACTCTTTGGGTCTGTCTGATGTCAGATGAGGCAAGTCCTCTCCTGAAGGACTGGCTTTTCCCCAGGAGAGTCTGGCTGAGTAAATCTGGCACACTGCATCCAGTGTGTGTAGTCTGGCAGCTGTGGACTTTACTGGTCTTGGGATCTGGCAGTCTGCTGGAGGGACACCTGACAGGATTGTGCCAAGGACTTGGGAGGGAAAGGAAACAAGAACAGGTGATTCATCAGAGCTCAGCAAGAGAAAAGCCTTTCAATTGACTTTCCAAGATGCCAACTTCCTGGTTTAAAACAGTTGCAGCAGTAAGGAAATTATGTCCTATTTCTACTCCCAGACTACCTTGTGGACTGGCCCCAATACTGTGTAAAATCTGACAATTGGCAGACAATGTCTCCTAAGCCATAACTGCACATGTCCACCAAAACTCATCCCATTCTCTAACACTCAACATGGGGGGAGTAAACCAGCAGAAAATGCTTTTTCTTTATTTTCTCATTTAGATGTTGCCATGGCCAGTGATCACCCTGCTGAGAGGACCCACGACTCTTCCTCTGGCAAAACAACTGTGACAGTCTACTGCTGTAAAGACTGTGAAATCAGCAAATGTGAAACAGGCAGTTTTGAAAGATTTATAAAAATCGCTGAAACAGAAAACGAGGTGTTTTCAAATGGAATAATTGATTTGGTGACTGGGGAAACACACATCCTCATGTGCTTTCAGCAAGCAAATACTTTTCCTGAAGGAATTTATGGCATCTTCTGGATAAAACCCGGGGGATTAGGACACTCGTGTGCCATCCTGAATTCTACAGGTATGCAGACAGTGATGTTAATTAGTAAACTAACTTGACAAAATTAGTTTATTCTGGTTAAAAAAAGTCATTAAGTCAGAAAAATGAATTATGTCAACACTGCTTAAAACTACACTCATAGAGATTCAGATAAATGCATGTTACTCTGATTTATATAGGTACTTTTTTTGTTGTTTGTTTTTGCAACAGCTATTCTCATGGCCAAATTCTGTGTCAGTTTACAATGTATGAATCCCACCTGCTTCAGTCAGAACTAAACTGAGAGCCAGGTCTAGCCTAAAGAGCTGTTTTGTGCTGCTCTTCTGTAGGATTCAATGAATCCCCAGGAGCATCTTTCCAGCTTTCTCACAAAACTGCCAAGATCAGAGATTAAAACACTTGTCAGTATGTGTAGCAGGTGGCTCCAAGAGGGCAAAATTTCACAGTGGATCAGAAACTGCAAAATTTTGTCATAATTATTATTTAAATCAATTTTAATTGCATAAAGGTAATGCTAAGCTTTTTACAAATGTTTTGGTATTCTTAGTTAGATGTGAGAACATTTTGCCTTCTTGTAACATGAGTATTTCCATTATTGGTTCACAGAACAGTTCATCAGCTTTAGTGAGGAGGAAATCTAAATGTGGGTAGCTGATTTAAACAGCTGGGGAATTAAACATATCCAACTTGTAGCAGTCATGGCAGTTTCCACCTTTTTGTGCTACATGATCCACTTGTTCAACCTATGAACCTCTTCAGCCTTTTTAACCCTTGATTGAAGATCCTGATCCGTATTTATAATGAAATCTTCTTTTATCTTTCAGCTTTCCCAGAAAATGAGAGAGGTAGTAACAGTATGGAGGAGAATAAAATTTGCTGTAAAGCAGAAACAAATGTCTGGAAGTCCAGCTCTACATTGAATTGCTACCCTGAAATGTCAAGTGCAGAATCCAGAAAATCAACAGCTGACAACCCTGGCAAAGAAATTCCAAGTTAGTCTCTCCACATGTTTGTTTTCCCTTTATTTTGAGAGTGTTTTGCCCAGAGAGCTTGATGTGAATAGTGCTTTACATGGAGCAATAGATACAGGGATGCAGAGGGAAGGTGGTACATGATGGGTGTGCAACAAGTTCCCAGGAATTTCCCTTATTAGTAAGTGATAAATGAGACTTTGCTTCCAGGCTAAGTCACATAAAGTTATGTTTATATTCAGATTTCTTTCATGGTGGAAATCCCTGTTGTCTTCCTCAGGTCATGGACAAACAGGTCTTTAGAAACCAGTCAAAGTGAATTTCCTTAATGGCCTTTGAACCCATCATTAAGGATGGCTCTCACACCCCTTGGTTTAGGGTTTTTCGGATGAGGAAAAGGTTAATAGGTATCTGTTGTGGTGGGGAGTCAAGAATCAGCTTTGAATGCTGATGAAGTCAGCACTGTTACAGGTATCTGCTTTAAGATATCCTGAGCCAGAGGTTGTTTGTTCTCTCATTCACGGGTTCCCTCTCTCTTTACCAGCTGTTGGGGGGGATTTTGCTCATGTACCAGGCTCCATTCCTCAGGGTGGTGCTTATGAGGCAGGCTCATGGCTTGGCATACCTGCTTGATTCACTGGGCTGCTCTTTATTTTCTCCTACTCTCCAGGTGATCCTGAACTTTCCACCAGCAGCATCTTCCTCATATCGCTGCCGTTCTTTGTACTTTGTGCAGCAGTGCTCACCATTTATTGCTACTGGCGGCATTCGACCGGTAAAGGTACAGTCTGACAAATTGTTGGTTTCCTGTGGGTTCCACACCTGGTAGTGGGAAAAGCATATGGGGTTTTCTTCCTGGATCTCACCTCCATTTTGTTGTCTGGATGGGTTTGTTATGTAAAATAAGCACAGAATAAATTTCCTCACTGCTTCCTTGCTGAAGGGAGGAGGAAGCAATGGCAGGGCTCAGCCTTCCCTCTGTGGCATCCTGGAGTGGTCCCAGACTGTGCAGCTCCCCCTGCTGAGGCATGTCCCAGCCCAGGAGACTGATGGACATCCAGGTGTGGGCTGAAAGGTCCTTTAGGGGAATGGTTCCCCCTCACAGCTCTGCCCACTAAAGAGCCACTTTTAATTTAAGAGAAAATATTTTCCTAAGTGCAGTCAAGAGGGAAGTTTGTGTTGCAAACTAATATGGGTGGAAATAGCTGGGATAGGCTCTGTGGAGTGAATAGGGAATCATGTGAATGAAATCTGGAAATATCAGCCTTCCTCTGTATTACCCTCTGCTCTTCCCTCCTCCCTCCCAACACAGAGACCACTGTGTTCTTCAAATGAGATAATATTAAACCACCTCTTACTCCAGAAATAGTTGGGCTACAATACAGAATAGGGATGCAACTGTGCTGTCATATGGCAAATCATCCCACCTGCCATTCCTGGTGGGGATCTGTGGAGATACACAAGGCCTATGGCTCTGTCTGAGATGGATAGCAGTGAGCTGATCAGTAATTGCAGATAAACATAAATTGGGAAAGAAGAACTGCAAGTCTGTTAGTTTTAGTTCTTCTAAAGAAGTCCTTGCTAATGCTGGTACTTTTTCCCTGTTGTTTTCCTAAAACTGTCCTAGCATTCCATCAAATCTTTTACTGTTGTCTCTCTAATGTTAAAGGTTGGACTCAATGATCTTCAGATCTTTTCCAATCTAAACAATTCTATGATTCTATCCTAAATTTCCCTTTTGGGAGTTTAATTAGGGTAAATGATGAAATCACAGTACTACAGTGGTAGGAGGGTATTCAGTGAAGGACTAGATGTGTTTTTAGCTTTCAGAGCAAGAGGTGGTCCAGCAGCAGATGGGACAGGGGAGGTGCCTGGAGGACTTCCCACTGCAAATCTCCAAGCCTAATATGGGCATTTGCATTACAACTCTCACTGAAATCAACCTGTGCCCTTTTTGGCCTCACAGATATTTTTCTTTCAGTTCTGCAGCCCTTAGGCAACATAAACAGGCTTCAGATGAGGAGAGCCTCACTTGTTTGAAAACCATCTGCAAATGAGAAGACCTCTATGCCAGCAGCATCTTCCTCTGTCCTGATGTACAGCAACCAGCTGAAGCAACAGAGGCTGATTTCCATGAGACCTCGTGGTTCCATATTCACAAATAATCTGTTTTTCACAAATGATCTTCTCCACATCCACATGTTCACAGAGGACTGTGATTGCACAGTTGTCCAGCCCCAGGCCTTCACGAGCAGCACGAGCAGCACCCTGGATGTCCCGTCCTCTCCCGGTGCTTGGCTGAGGACAGCAGCCCTCACAAGGTGTGTGGCTGGCTCAGCAACAGAGCTTTAAACCAGCTGAATTATCTCCAGCTGTGTGCTCTGTTTTCTGGAGGTGTCTACAGGGTTTGTCCTCAGCAAGTGCTTTGTTCTTTGCAATGTACACAGGCAAATATTTTTATTCACAGAATTATGGAATGGGTTGGGTTGGAAGGGATCCTCAAGATCATCTTATGAAATAAAAAAAGCACTAATGATACTAAGATGCCTGACTCACCAAGTGCCATAATTTCATAGCTGCAACTTCTTTTGACTCAGTTTTCAATTTGTGTTACTACACTAGTGACAATAAAACATCTCCTTAAAAACTGGCTATTCCTTGGGAACCCTGTGTTGATGATATTGTTATTTGGTTTGTTAATCTCCTTGATTAGCATCACCATTCCATGATTCCCAAACTCACAATCCAGTATTGTTGTCATGATTAATTTCTTAATTAGGGCAAAAGGAAAGACAGGGAGTAAGAGATGTCTCCTGGCATCTGCCTTTATATCCAGACCGACAGTGAGCCTCTGTGGGGCAATTTGAAGGCTCATTTCCCAACCTGCCTGAACTCTGTTTCCTTTGCAATAATTGACGAAATTTCTGAGCTTTCAAGCGTTCAAGAAATTCTTTGGGAACACCCCCTTCCCCTCTGTGATCCCATGGAGAGCAGTGCCCACAGAAGAGCTTCTCATCGTCCTGGGGAGGGAGCAGGAGCTACACGTGAGCTGTAGCTGGTTCCCTTTTGCCGGTGCTTTTCAGCTCTTGTGCACTGCAGACACCACAGAAAGGGTTGTTAACTGTGAAGCCAGAGGCACGTGAGAGGTATGTGCTGTGCTGTTGCTTGGGAGTTTATTCACGTTGTCATTGCCAAGATGCAGATCAAACCTGCTGGTTTGTGTGCAGGGCTGGTGTAATAACTGAAGGTTTACCTCAAGTAACAGAGCATCTCTCATCTCCTTGCTCCTTATGAAGCCAAGGCTTTTGCATTTGCAGCTGCCAATCTAAGCCCATGGGAACAGTGACAGACTGAACTGGTTGTACCAAGCACCCACATTTCCAGTGAGGCCACAACTGAAGGACAACTGCCTGACTTGGGCGCTGTGAAGAGAAAATTTGAGTGAGTGTCTCTGTTCTCAGTTGTCTTCAAAGGGAATGTGGGTGCTCCCCATAGACAGCTCTCTACTCCTGCCCTCAGGGCTGGGGGTTGCTCAGCAGCAGGAAACCAGGGGCGGTTCTAGTGTGAAGACAACATCAAGATACACCTCTCTGTCACATTCATTGGAACAGAAAAGCAAAAGCAGCCTCCTGCTGACTTCTTTTGGTAGAGAGCTGATGTAGCTGGAAGGCAACAGGCCAGCTTGGGGCATCACCCCTTTCCTCAGGTATTTAACTCATCAGTCAGATTGTGGAGAGCAACTGAAGAGACCTTTGAAAATGCTGTGGATGTCGAGTCTCCCAACTGCATCTCTCTGTCTGCTGCTCCTCCCGTGCTTCCCTGCCCAGAACGGTAAGTATGATGTAGATGCTCTTCCAGTTCAGTGTTTTCCTTCCTCTTTTACACTTCATTGCGTTCAATCCCCCTCCCACTTCAGTCTATTTTCTTAAACAGCTTCCTGCCAGATTCATTGTTAGAGAAAGCAGGTGGAACTTAGTAAAAGGTAAAAAAAGTTCTGAAATTACCAAAGGCATTTTTAGGAAAAAAAAGAAAAATTGGTATGATCTTAACTTTTCTACAAGGCAATTGCTCTCTGTAGAAAGAGTGGAACTTGTTTTCCCAGTTATTTCAGATCAGCTGTATCTGTATTTTCAAGGATGATGGGGGAGCCCACTACTGACAGAAATGAGTATTTACATTTATTAGGGGCATATTTATTGGAGGTGTAATAAAACCTTACTAGAAATATCCACTGCTGAATGTTGCTGTGGTTATTAAGACTACAAGCTGGAGGCACCCTCAGGGAAAACAGTGTAAATCTCTGAGGGGAACAGGCTGAGGAAAAAAAAAGTCTCCAAACAGTCACTCCTTTTTCCCCATCACCGCTGACAATGGAAAGGATGGTGACTTGAGAAAAAGATATTATCCATAAATCAGTGTATCTGAAAGGAAGGGGCAGTGAAACTGGTGAGAATATTCTTTAGTTAGTGGTTTCTGAGGAGTCAATGCTGATTTCTGAAAATACAATTTAACTCTTGAACTTCTACCTTGACCTTTGGAGGATATCAGTGACGGGCAGTGCTGGCTTGTCGTTAACTTCATGAGGTCTTAGGTCACAGAAAAGTTTAAAGTGGGTCAGTTTGGAAGTACTGATTTTTAGGTTGATGGGCTTTCCTTTCCTGATTGTAAAGGCTGATTGCTCTGCACTGCTCCAGCCTTCTCCAGCACCCCATTTCTCTGGAAGATAACTGCTCACTGGGGTGACCTACTGTATCTATATTCCAACAATCCAGTCCTTCTGTGTTGAATTCTATGTTTGTTCCCTTATTAAAGTAAATTGTCCTAAGTATGTAGGGATCCTTAATATGCTTCTCAACATTGAACAATTCAACCTTTTCTAAACCTTGTCCTAGGCACGCAGTGCTCTCTATTTAATTTTTCTTCCTCTTGCTTCTGATGTAATTTCTTTTTGGTGTTTCCCATTTGATCCCTCTGTTTCTTGCAATTCATTACACAAGTATTTACTGTTCAGTTTCTTTTGATCCTCAGGTAATTAGAGAACACAAATATGTCTCATTATACATTTTGGTAGCTTTGTTTCTTACTGCAGATTGGAGTTACACCTTCTGCAGTCCTCTTCCTGAGAGGCTGTGTTATCCAGTTTTGTGATGCTGATAAATGCTCCTTTCTTTAAAAAGAAGAAGAAGAAAAAAGTGTATTTTTCCTCCATTCTCTGTCATTTTTTTCTTACCTTTGAATTCCAGATTTAGACCCTCAAATTACCCTGACAGCTCTGACTGTCAGGCTGAGTTCAACAAAGCTTGTATTTTGAGAAGGAATAGGATCATTCCGGGAATCTACAGAGCAAACTAAATTTTTTGCATGGGCGACAGAAGATGCTTTTTTGCCAAGGCCTTTTGAGCTTTGGGAAGGTGCTGAGTTGAACAGGTCAATGGGCATGAAAGGCACTACAGGGTTCAGGGCAGCCAAGAGATGACATACACAGCACAGCAAGACCAGTCCAGCCTTACAGAGCGGTTCTGTTGATGGAGTAGTTTGATATTAAAAAATCAGTAAGAACTCTGGTATTACCATCTCAATTGCATTTCTTATCTTTAGGTGGAGAAAACGAACAGTCAACAGATGTTATCAGTGTTTGGGAAGGAGACTCCATCAGCATAACTTGCCCAATCAGTGGTTTTGGAAAGCACCTGGGAATGTACTTGAAAAGTAGCAGAAAGACAGTCAATATGGTATATTTTTCCATGGACAATCCTCCAAATATCTCTCCTGATTTGGCTGGTCGCACCGAGTGTTCAAGGGAAGGAAGGAATTACAGGACAACTTTGCACAATGTACAGGAATCTGACTCCAATATCTACCTATGCATTGAGTATGTTACAGTCAATAACCATCACGAAGTATTGGATGGGAAGAGAACCATAGTAGTGGTGAAAGGTATTGCAATTCCACCTTTTATGCCATGAATTATTAAATACAGATCTGTATTTTAAATCAAAGGTTGGAAGCAAGAACAGTGGGAGGGAGAGTCTGACAGAACCATACCTGTGTCTGCTCAGGTCATTAACAGATTTGAAGGAAAGTGTGGGTCTAGTCCCTGAAACATTGAAAAAAGCACATTAGATAGTACAGTACCAAAAAACCCCATCCACCCTAGAACAATTTGTGACTGATTTAATTCTAGTTACACGTTTTCACCTATTAGTCATAGGCAGCTGCAGCAGTTTGGAAACAGTGATGACCTAGAGCTCTTTTTCCAAAACAATCTGTTAAATCCTTATGATTAACTAGCAGAGAAATTAGTCTCTTTTTTTTTTTTTTTTTTTTTGATAGCAGTTTTTGCAAATCTCTTTTGTTTTTACTCTTTAACCTTAAATGACATATTGGTAATTATTGGGAGCTGGTGCTAGGCAGGGTCTGCAAGTTGGACATGAGTAGGTAAAGGGTTTTTCCATTCTAAATAAAGAGTTGATGAATGGGCACAAGTGCTCCCTTTGGCAGATTTTTGTGGTTGGGGGAACAATTTTTCTGTCTTTATTTTTTTGGCATTAGAAGAGGGTTTGTGTCCCCATTATTCTGTGGCAGCTTATTCCTTTATGTACCTATCCTTCTGATGAGACCATCTGATGAGAAACATCTTTACCAAAACTTGGAGTTTTCCTCCTTTCCCGTCCCCAAGGCACATGAAATCTATTTGATTGCTGGATCAGCAATTGTAATTTATATCCATGAGGAATTATCACGTTCTTCCTTAGGCTTCTCTTTTCAAACTTCTTGGCTCTGTTTTCTCAGATGAATTCCATCTTGTTTATTGTGTACTGTTTCTTCAAATTATTTTACAAGTTACTCACTTTATACCTCTTTTTGATTCTGATCCTTCTTCTCAAGGCACATGTAAAGGTAGCCTGTTAAAAAATTAATTCTACCTAAATTTCTTGCGTCTGTTCTTTCTACCTGTGACCTCTACATTTGCTCCCTAGTTAAAATGCACCCTCTTAATTATGTGATAGCCATTAATCTCTCTTGTTTTCAGCTAAAACTGATGGGGCTTTGAAGCAGTCACCGCTCTATGCCAGCCCTCAGCAAGGCCAGTCTGTCAACATCACCTGTGTGATGAACAGCTCACGTGGAGATGGAGGGATCTACCTGCTCAGGACTCTTGTGCAGCCTGAAAGGGTTCTGTATGTGTCAAATGAGAATACTGCCAGGATTTTGCCTGCCTTTACTGGTCGCTTGGAGTATTCAAAGGAAGGGAAGCAAATAGTGATAATTCTACATAACCTGCAGGAAAACGACAGTGATAACTATGTCTGTGCTGAGGAGGTGAAAAATGTAAAAAATACCCATCTCCTCTCAGCAGATGGCACCTTGCTGCTGGTTAAAGGTATGTTACTTTTGCTTGCTTAATCATAGCATCTTGTAATGCAAAAGGTGGACAAGGAGCTTGCAGAAATCTAGTCAGGACAGGTAAAGCACTAATCCCTGGGGAGGCTTCATCCAGTACCTGGGAAAGTTTGGAGAGTGGGCTCAGACTCATCAGTGTCCTGTTATGCTTGAAGGCTTGGAAGGCACTGTGTTTCCACCTGCCTTGTATAACCAACCAGAGGGCATTTCAGAAGAGAAAACTTGCTATAATCCTGCATCTTCAAAGAATTAAAAAAGGTCAAAATAAGATAACAAACATTTCGCTGTATGCGTGAATGATCTGTCAGTTTTAGGATATGAATAAGTATTTTCAGCAGCAGTTCTTTGATCTTAATGTGACATCGATGTCTTTTAGAAACAACTCCCGACAGCGAGTCTTTGTGTTTAAAAATAGGTCACACTGGGGAGCACAGAACAAGTCCTGAGGCATGTACTTCAAGCCCCACAGATCATTATTACACACTGAGCACTCTGTGTGCTCCAAAGAGGGGATTTATTTTTCTGCAGGATGGTGCTGTCACCGTTTGCTTTGCCGAAGACAGAACCAGAAATGTAGCGCTTGGTTTTGATCTTACTGGTGCAGTTCAACCCTGGGCACTGGGCTTTGCTGAGGTCTTTTTAAAATAAGGTTTACAAAGGCCCTGAGAGCTGCACAGGATCTACCTGCAGTCTGCAAAGATGACTGTGGTCTCATTTTGTGCTGCCACCCACAACTGGGGCGACAGCTCAGTGAAGTGAGTTGGGGAGAATGACAGCAGCACACCAAAGCAGCAGGGGGATGATGTTATTCAGATATGGATGAACTGAGGTTTTAGAAAGCTGGAAGCTTTTCCACTAGCACTGTTCTGCTCAGTGGAGTACAGCAAATCACAGTACCCTCCTGGTTCTGTCTGTGCCACTCACGAGCTGGTTGTTAGACAATTCCTTCTGAGCCCTCAGAGTAAAACATTTTCTGTTCCCATCACGAGTGTGTGCTCCTACTTCTGCTCAGTGGTGTGGAAGCTTCTGCCTTTGTAGAGTGCTCCTTGCTGACCCTTCCCATGCCACCTGCAGCCATCACCAGCCTCTGGAAGAGCCCAGGGAATGCCACTGAGAATACTAATGGAATTACAAATGTGGCTGTGTGGCTGTTGATATCTGATTTTTTTCTTGACCTGTAAATATATATTTTTTAATAAAAAATTAAATTCTACCTCTTCATACAATGATAATGTTGTTGATGACGATGATAATAATAACAGTGTAATTTTAGGTGCAGAAGGGGGGCAGGCACACTCCCAGCAGGCATGCAGTGATAGTTCCTGGGTCATCTATTCTCTCCTCATCCTGGTGGTACTACTGCTTTGTGCACTGGTGTGCTGCACCTTGTACCGTGTCAATGTAAGTATGCTCTCACCATGCCAAAGCAAAACTGTGTCCAGGGCTGAGCCAATTATTTGTAAACAGGGACTGAGTGAAGCAAACTTTTGATAAACCTAAAGAACTGTGGCTTTCTACTGTTTCCTATTTGCCTTTGTTTAATGTCTCCCAGCTGTAAACCCTTACAGTAAACACAGTGGTTTATGTTTCTGTAACTCTTTGTTAATGAGGTATTGTTTGCCTTTTGATAACAAACCTCAAGTGAGCCACATGGTCAACAACACAGCCATGTGTGTACCTCACTGGGCAAAGCACCTCAGTGTCCTTTTTTAAAAGTTTTATGTAAATTGGGAGTGGAGTTGGACATGGTAAGCTTGTAAGAGATGTGAGAGAATGTTTGGAGGGGGACACAAAGGCAACAAGAAGTCATAAATAGCCTGATGTCTGAAAGCAGCACTGGGAGAAAAATTTTGCCCCCTTCTAGAAAAAAAAAAATCCCAATTTTTTTCCCTTTACTGGGATTATTTATATTCATGTACTGCAAAAAGTGCCCAGAAATTATTTGTCTCTGATGGATTCTTCTACTCCATAAAGATTACTGAAAATTAACATTGTGTGATTCACAGGCTCGTGTCTTGTGTCTCCACATGTGGCTTCAGCACTGCTAAAAACCAGCAGTACAACATCATTCTGTCAAAGCTCAGTGGCCCTGTGGGAACTGGTCTCTCATGTCACCAGTAACAGACTAGGAATGAGCCTTATTTCTGTAGGAGCTACAGTTACATCCAAATCCTGAAGGAACTTTTTGGTGAAACTGCATCAAACTGACAATAGAAAGTTAAATAAATAGGTTGATAATTTCCACTTGGTCCTCTAAACCCTCACTGTGTTGTGAAAGGAATTTTTAAAGTACATTTCCTCTTCCAAGTGTTAGACTCCTAAAGATGTAGATGGACTCCTAAGATGAAAATGGACTCCCTTGTTGGGATCCTTTTCAGGTTCTGTTCTGGATGGCTGTTTTCTCTGTTTTGCAGATAAAGAAATACTTCAAAAAAACCCCCAAATGTGGTTTATGAAGATATGTCTTACAGTTCTAGACGGAACACACTGGTCAGAACCAACACCTACTCCAAGGGCAGTGAAGCTTAAGCTGGGACCATGTTTGCATCATCATCAACCATTCCTTTGTGGGTCTCTCTGAGAGCTGCTTCAACACTCTGATGTAGTAGTTGAACTGAAAGTGCTATCACTTACCCTTTTCAGTGGAAAGAAAAAAATAATTTCTAAAGCTTTTTTCTGCTTTTTACCTTTTTCTTTTGCAATATATAGAAAATATAGAGAAATGCAGGTACCCTGTACATGTGCCTGCAGTTTGGTATGAAAAGCAGGATTTTTGGACTGTGCATTTGGCTGGATGCATCATATGGGCTTGTTTCTTGGATAAACAACCCTTTCAGGGAAGGTGGGATGGATGGAGAGATCTGGTTCTCAGCTTTGGTAAGTGCTCAGAAGAGTCTGTTCAATAAGTTGTACTCGATCCACTCATGCAAGGATTACAGTTCTCTCATGAATCCTCCTGGGTCTGCCCAGGAGCTCAGGGAGCTAAAACTACTCAAAAGTAACAGCAGGGAAATCTGTTCTGAGGAGACTTCAGAGATGTGGCAGGGTGCATCACAAGTGAAGTGCTGGATACATGTGGGCTTACCTATTTCTAGGTCATAACAGTCCCATGAAAGTGCAATCAAGTCTAGATTTCAACTTGCTGCCTTTGTCAGAGATAGCGGCATGACTGGTGTGGGTCTTGACATGGTTGACAAGCAAAGTGATCAGACTTAGGGCATGGTGGCTTGTTGGGACAGCAGAAATGTTTGTGATGTACTGGTGGTGTCTCCAACTCCACCTGTCCTAGGGCAACCCAGCAGAATGCATTTCTCCAGGTCAGTGACTCCACACTTTCCAATACAGGGTGAAATAATCTGGGATAAAGCCAATGCCTGCATTCCAGCGTGGGTGGGTCTGATCTAAATATCCTTCTTATCAAAGAAGGAATTTATCAAAACTCACATCAGTCAAGTGGAAGCTAGATTTGGTTTAGAAACAGCTTCGAACAGATCTTTCCAGGGAGCTCAGCTGAAGGTGTTTGGTTTTGCAGAGCCGGGGCTGCTGTGGAAAGTCAACAATGCCCAGAGGAATGTCGAATTGCTCTGTTACAGGGCAGGATTGATGGCGTTGGTTTGTGGTTTCTGAGGACATGCTGAGACTGGAGTTCTTCTCTATTGATGTGTTTGTTTATTTTTTGGAGGGATAAGCATCAGTTTGCCTGTGATGAGTGCATGGCTGGAGCGGAGCCAGGCACAAAGGATCCTTCCTCTCCAGAGCTGAGCTGTGCCAAGATCCCAGTTTGCCAAGCAAATCCTGCCCCTCAAAGAGAGCCCATTTCCCTCCAAATATTACTCATGAGATACTGTGCACCAGACTTGAGGGGGAAATCTGCTCACTGGGGTGGCTGGGGGAAAATGGGTTCACTTTGTGAACAAAGAGGTGCCATCTTCACATGGCCGTACCTGAATAAAATTGTTTTTGTGATGTACAGTTGCTTGATATTTTTACACCTATATTAAAAAGTATTTCATATATCTTGCAAATAAATGCTGGTTATTGAATGGTCTGTTTCTTTTAGTGTTTTGCTGCTTGGTTTGGGTTGTTTTTGTTTGTTTGTTTGTTTTTTTAAATAGGGGTTCAAAGGCTTCTTGCACAATACAGTATAAACTGCTCCTAACAGCACCACACTAAACAACATAATAAGTGTTTTACACTTTAATCACACAACCTACGTGTGAGGTTTTTATCTTTTTAAAACTGATCAACAAAGAAAATACCAAAGAGCACTACAGACAATGAATATTCTGTGTGTCTGAGAACGCTGTCTAAACACTTCTTGAACTCTGGTAGGCTTGGTGCTGTGACCAGTTCTGACTTTGTCCCTGCACAAGCCCAGCTCAGGGGTGGATGAAGAGCTGGGGAAGAACTAACAAATTAAGTACCAATCCAGGAACCAAAGTGCTCATAATCCCATAAGTCAATCACTTTCCATTTCACTTTTGGAAAAAGGTGCAGGTTTAGTAGAAAAGGATAAAACCTCTGAGAGTCAAAACACAGAGATTCACAATGAGCAAAGTGACATTCAGGATCAGCTTTCTGTAGCAACACCACTGTGCAAACACGACCACAGTTGTGAAATAAAAAAGCAAGCTGTGAAAGGAAACAATAGTGGAGGTGGCTTCTTTGGCTTTGGCGTAAATTAAAAAGAAGTAACGCCTCGCTGAGGAAAATGACACATAGTGAGACGTGCGATGGACTGTATGTGTACAGGGGTAGACAATCAGCACCACAATTAACCCACGCAGTGGTGAATGAACTGCTGGGGAAATTAGCTCGAGTGCCAAGGAAAGGGTTGGGTATTTGGCTGCTCGAGAGGGTCAGAGAGGTCTGAGAATGCAGTGTGGTCTCAGGGCTTCCCTGGAAAGCAGCCAGACTGAAATTTCCATGCCCAGAGCTGCAGACAGAATTGCTCTGGGCTTATTGTGTTGCCTTTGCTGTTTTTCTGTTTCCTGTCCCTGCACTCAAGAGGGAAATAAAATCATTTTCAAGGAGAGGTGGGAAGTGCAGGGTAAGGCTCTGAGGCTGGGACAGGACCCACAGTGATGAGAATGGTACTGGGGTATTGATGAGGTCCCAACCCCATTAATGGGATAAATGACAGGAATTGCATCTGGGAGCAAAGCAGCCTCAGGTGGGGAGCAGAGCTGCAGCTCCAGTATTGGAGTGTATGGAACAGGGATGGAGCAAGGCAAGGCAGCTGGGCAAGGACAGTGTGTCAGAAGCAAGGAAAACCTGACAGGCAAGGCACAAGTCATGTGTGAACTGACTCAGGGGCCAGGTCTGGATGGAGTGGCCTGGGCTGAGTGCTTGGGAAGGGGAGGGCTCATCAGAAAACTGGAGAAATCAACCAGCACATGTAGATTAGTGCTGAGGGAGCCCACACAGTCAGGGAAATTTAACTGAGGAAAGCATTTTAACCTCTTGACTAAGGTGTGTCTGACAAGGATGAGCTGAGCTCAGATGCCAAGGAGGCCGATAAGCCGAGCTGACCCACAAATATTTTGCAGCAGGGTGGTGTAAAAGATCTCCCCTTGAGGACTGTGATATATTGTAGGGCACATGAATGCAGTTGTAAATGCCACTTGAAGTATGTCTGAATCCTTTACTGGGAGCGTTATCTGCAATCAGTTCCCCCCACCTGCCTGTTGCTGATTGCTGCTTGTGACCATTCTTCCACCCAGTAACTCCTGCAGGAGACATTCTGTTGTATAATTTGGAGGACAAGACCAAAATATGTCCAAGCCACTGACTGGTGATTTCTCACGGTGCCTGTGTTAGTAAAGAAACTATTTCCATTCCCAGTATGCAAGCTTTTGCAAGCACTTGTTTTCCAAAACATTTAGTTTCTTTTTGAATGTTTTGTAGCACTCAACCTGCAATATCATATTAGCAGTCAGCTCACAGTCAAGTTGAAAGGTTTTTTTTCTGGTAGTTCACAGATTTGGTTTTCTCACCATTTGGTTTTAGAGCTCTGAGGTGCTGAAAATGCCTCACTGGTGCCATTTCTTTAACTGGACATATTTGGTTAATATGTTGGCTTCTGCACTAGTTAGTGAATTCTTTTACTGCTTGACATTTAAATGTAACAGTATTTATGTTGTTTTGCATGGTTATTAACACTATTTCAAATCCTTCAGTAACAACTGGACACTGGCTATGGGCAACAAGCAAGAAATCTTCCAAATTCCATTTAAAGTCTCATAAGGTTTTAATTTGCTTCTTAGTAAATCATTGATAGCAGATTACTGCTTTTAATTCTTGTATAGCCAGAGCATCCTGCCTTATATAGTCTATATAATAGACTATGTAATAGTCTTACGTAATTTTTTCATTTAAGAAATCGAAATAGAGCAACCAGCCTAAATACTGACCAGAAGGAGTGAATCACTTTGTCCCAACATTAAAACTTTAAAGTGTTGTCATCATCTTTCTCATAGAAGTAGATTATCTGTCCAGCTTGAGAATGGGAGGCAGAGTATTTATACAGTTTTTTGTACAGAGTATTTATATATAAATATATAAATATATATAAATAACTGCTAGTAGGGCTGAATGAACTCTGGATGGTGCTAATTCCTGTGTATCTACTTCACAAGAACAATTAATTTGCTTTTGGGTGGTATTTGACTGCAACAGCTGACTGGCATATGTCTGAAGCTCTCCCCAGAGAACATGCCCATCTTCCCAGAGAAGATTTCCACCTGAGATATTAGAAATGGTCTGCTACACCCTTGTGCTTCTGACTGTAATGGGAATAATATCTAAATATTGCAGATACCAAGTGGAAGCTGCTCCCTCATTCCTTCTGTCAGTGAGTATTGATAATTAGTAACTCTGGGAAAGCCTTTAAGCTCATTCCTCTGAGCAGTTCATGACACCCTGAGACATTTGGTCCATCTTGTCTTAACACAGTGGAAATCTGCACAGAGTCACAGAATCACTAAGGTTAGAGAAGACCCCCAAGGACATCGAGTCCAACTCTTAACCCATCACCACCGTGTTCACCACCAAACCATGTCCCCAGGTGCCACATGCACACAGCTTTTGAACGTTCCCAGGAATAACGTGTGTGTTTCTTCAAGGAATCTGGCTCAGGAGCCAGTTTTGCATCCACAATTCTGATAAGATGTGGAGGGCTAAATTACAGTCTTTTCTCATACAAGTTGTAAAAGCTTATTCTGGGGTTTCTTGTACAAGGAATGCTTTACCAGTGGTAATGATAATTTCATCCTCAGACAGCAGAGCTTTTTAGTCTGCTCTGATATGACAGAGGAAAAGAAAAGAGAGCTTTGTGTCCTGGGGTCTCTTTCTCTACATGCATTGCCTTACAACTTTGAGACAAGTCCTCTGAGAAACCACTAAGACCAGTTCATGCTTGTGGTTTGCATCTGCATTGTGTTATCTCTAACCAGAGACACAATTTGACAGCGAGCTTTTGGGTGAGTGACATTTAAGGTATATGGAGATGGCACTTTGCACAAATGTCCCTGATTTCTGAGAAATGAGATTATTTACGAAAGTCTGTAATGTCCCTGTGAATTTCTCTGTTACTCTCACTCACTGTAATGCTCATATTGGAAACTTTTGTAGAGAGTCTCCTGATAGTGGTGGCAGTCAGTGACTAAACTCTAACAGCTTTTGGACTCAAAACTATTTACTTCATAAAAAAAAAAAAAACCCAAAGAGTTTAAGGTTTCAAAAAAGAAAAGTGTACACACTACAGGTAAAGAAACTAAAGTTCCTAATGACTGTCCAGGCTAAAATTAAAAACAGGCCTTCCACAGAGACCACACACAGAGAGCCATGTACTCCTTCCTTGCAAAGGTTGTTTTGTAAATAAAGGTTTTGCATGCAGAAATAGACAACTATATTTCTGTCTTAGCCAAAACAGGAAATAGAGGAGAGTTCCTAACAGGTTTACAGCTCACAGAGAAACTCAAATGGACTGCCCAAACTGAGGTTTTGCAACTTTTAGACTTGTTGAGGGTTGGGTAAACCAGGAGAGATCCATCACTGAAAGAACAGCTGTTGTCCTCCTGGTTCTTTTTTTAGTAAATCTCACCCTGATGGTCATGGTGAGTTTGCAGATTGTCTGAGTGTGCTCTGCTTCCAGTGCTCTTTATTCCACGGCAAGCCCCGATGCTCAGACCTGAGAGCACCACTTAGGGGGAGCAAAAAGGGAGGCAGAAATAATCATAATAAAAATAAATACATTCATTAACAAGATGCTTTCTACCTCTTTCTTCTCTTAGGCTGCTCTTGTGTTCTCAAGAAAAACAGCTGTGGTTTTGTGGTGAAGACAACGAAGTCCGGCTGCTGCAGGGGGGCTCGGGGTGTTACGTATGTTTTTGGGGCTGCTCTGCGGTCTGGCCCATCCCCATCCTGAGAGAGGGACCTGTGATCACGTTCTGGCAAGATCCTGTGGTTCCTGGGTGCTCAGCAGGGCTGTGGCACCGCTGCTGCAGAACATCAGCCCACGGAACACAGCCCTGCTCGTGCTCCCCTGAGCTGTCACCGCCCAGTGCCTGCGGTCCCTCACTGTCCCTGAGACCCTCACTGTCCCTGTGTCCCTCACTGTCCCTGTGTCCCTCACTGCCCCTGAGTCCCTCACTGCCCCTGAGACCCTCACTGCCCCTGAGACCCTCACTGCCCCTGAGTCCCTCACTGTCCCTGTGTCCCTCACTGCCCCTGTGTCCCTCACTGTCCCTGAGTCCCTCACTGCCCCTGAGTCCCTCACTGTCCCTCTCCCACACTGTGCTCTGTGTTACAGCTACCTGTGGTCATTTGTTGGCTGGGTGGGGACAGGTCCTTGCCGGCCCCAGCCCAGCAGAGTGGTTTGGTGCAAGCATAAGTCAGGCACTGTGGTCAGACACGATGTCTGCTCATCCCATGAACACATGGATGGGCCTCGCAGGCTTTCATGGCCATGCTCAGCTCCCAGAGGTCCTGCAGTCAGGGCAGAGCTGCAGTCCCACTGGCAAGGGCTGGTATGTGAAAAGGGCTTGATCTGCTCCAAGCACTGTGTTTCACTAATTAACTCCATCTTCTGCTTTTTCCAGTTTAAGGAAGAGAAGCTGAGGCACTGGGTAGCTGATGCCGCTGGACCAAGGCCACCGAGTCAGGCAGTAAAGCAGTTTTGATTCCTGTGTATCATGCAAGACCACCAACATAAACACATCCCTCCCATTTCTATTCTGTTGTTATGTGGGATGAAGCAGAGGAGGGTAACAGGACAATGAAACCTGTTCAGTGATGAGCTGGCACCACTGTCAACGCTTCACGTTTAAAGGGTTTGACTTTTAATCTTTGACCTCATCTACTTTCTAGCAAAAAGAACATAAGAGAAAGTGCCTTCTGATTTTGCACCACACCTGCTTGGTTTTTTCAGCAGAATTTTTGGCACGTGCCAGTGGCACAGAAGTGGCTGGTGACTGTGAACATCTCTGTCACCAAAAGACAAGATCAAGCAGTGACCTTGCTTTGTCAGTTACAAATTATATGATCTGGGATCTTATCTTGTGATGTGGTTTATTTACCTCAAATAGAACCTCTCTGACAGTGGAGTGGAGATTTGCTGTATGATACTTATGACCACTGACAAATATCATGAGCCTTTCAGCTCATGCACTGTGTGACTTTATTTGGGCATCTCTGCTTGTGCATCTCTCCTCTACATTGCTAATTCAAACATTAGCAGCAGTCAGGCTCTTGCAGACCCAACTATCTTCTGGGCTCAGATACTCTGCTCACACTTAGACCACTTTGGACATATTGCCATGTTAGGGCTTGTCTGGGTTATTTCAGGTATCACAGTGTGGAGGCCATGGAGAAATACCAGCTAACAAACTCAGCTCCTGATGCAGCAGCACAAGGGTTGGCATTTGTCTGGATGCTGAATAAACCCACTGGCTCCTGGGATGCACTGAGCTCTGGAGTGCCCCAGCTCTGTTGTGATCGCTGCCTGAGCTTGCTGGGCTAAAGCCCCGTGCCCCACCTGCTCTGTGGGTGCACCCTGTGCCCTGTGGAATCAGGAACTCCCAGCCTGGCAGGGACAAAGTGCAGACAGGGGACCACCAGTCTGGAGTATTAACAAAGAAGCTGAGTAAGAGACAGAGGATAAACAAGTATTTATGTGTTGGAGTGGTGGAGGTGTTGGCATTTATTTTTGGTTTTTAGTATTCTATTTAACCATTATTTTAGTTATTGAAAACTGATTGCTGGATGGGAAAAATCACATTCCTACAAACAAAGCTATCTGTCTGCTAGGTTCAGCGATGTCCAACAATTACACTTGAAGGTTTATAGGAAAAATAGGGATATTCACTACAGTACTGGGCACTTCAGGTGGGAACCCAAGGCTCAAGAGACCAGTAATTTGAAATGGAAAATGTCACCTACTACTCAGTTCATTAAAAGCTTTGCAATTTCTTTTCTGCAGCTGCATTTGTGCATTGATCTGCAGTGGTTTCTGACTGCCAGCCCTGGACTCCTCTTGCTCACAGTCTGTACCAGGCACCCTGAGCTGTGACATGGCATCTGCTACTGAATTCCACCAGCTGTCAGTGGCTCAGTTGGTTGACCATCCCAAGGGTCACGCTAACATGCTCATATGAAAGAGGTTCTTGGAATATTCTTCAGCCTGAATCAAATGTGGAACAATGTATGGATTACTTGACTCTGCTTGGACAATACATTGTCAATCCTGAAATGTCCTTTGGTGGTTGAAAGATTCCTTGCTGTTAGAAGTAAGTTTTTCCTAGTGGGTTTTAAGTGTGCTCAGCTGTATGTATACTCCTCTTTAAGTGACTCTAATTTTCTTACATTACACAGCTGGGTATAGAGGCCATTTCACATCAGCAGGAGGCAGGAAACTAATTCCCTATTTAAGGTTCCCTGCAGATTAGATGGCCAGGTAATGAGGTGCAGCTGAGACTTCCTTAGGCACTCAGGCAGTTATGGTATAAAAGAGAGGAGTAGAAGAAGAGGAGGTTGGTTTGGCTGAGCCAGTAGCCAGGATTTTTAAGGTAAGTAATGTATTATTCTTGTTTGGGATAAAGCTGTATTGTAAAAGTTGTATAAACATGTTATCTAAGTCTGTACTATTTTTTTCTTGATTGGTTTTTGAATGTTCTTCTACCAGTTGCAGGTCCGAGGTCTAGGTTAGAAATACTGAGAGTAAACAGCTGATTTTTTTGTGTGCTTGAGGGAGGTGGTTGTGGAGCAGAACCTGGTAAGGAGGGGCATGAAGCACCGCTGCTGCAGCCCAGCAGGGGCTTGGTCTCAGGAAAACAATCTGGCTCTGTGGTTTAAATGTGTGAAACATGAGATCTGTGGGCAGGTACACAGTGAATTTTTGAAGCTAAGTTGATTATGGTAATTGTTAATACAAGGGCATACTGGAAAGAGTGGGAGAAGTTCATTGCTGCATCTCTGGAATGCCTGGAGAAGGCAGGGAGGGAAGGTGTTACCCTGCTCTGGGGAAGGTGCAGTGTTTTTTGGAAGAAGGTGCTGTTTGTTTCTGTTGTCTCCAGCGTATCCAGCATCCAGCCCAGCTCTGAAAGGGCTTTGTGCTCACTCTGCAAGTGTTCTCAGCCAAGCCAGCAAGTGAGGGAGGTGTTGTTGCAGCCTTTGCAGCTCTGCTGGGGTTTAGTTGCTGCCTTAGACACAGGGACTTTCACCTTGCAGACCAGCTCCCATCTGCTCCCAGACACAGCTCTTCCCATCTCTGGAACTGCCCTTTGTCTGGTAGGATCTAAATCAAGCCCCCAGGACAACTGTACTCTTTTCATGTGTACTGCAAGACTTTGGCCTAAAAGTCAGGGACACGCAGAACCTGAGAAACTTGACTCTGCATTGTGATGTTGTCCCTTAATAGATGTGCTGGCAAAGTATTTCCTCAGGAACAAGTTTAGTTTGTAACAACTGGAAGCTGCATTTTTATTCTTTGTTTTTTCCTCCCCACTTTTGTGTTATTACTTGTTTCCTTTGCATCAAAACAGGATATGTCTTCAAGAACCACAAGAACAATAAGTGTAAGCTCTGAGATGTTTCAACCTTTACCATAGTCAGAAAGCCTGGCCAGTTGAGGAGAAAGGAAGAGAGAGGTTGTTACTCTGAGATTCTTTACAGCTGCAGGAAAAGGAAATACTAGAGTCTGTTAGATGGACATTTGTAGTTAATACTCTGTGGTCTGAAATGGTTTTACTTTTTGCCTTTTTTTTATATCTCTGAAAGCATGTTTAAAAGTCTTTAAATGGTGATTATTACAGTAGATGTTGGCATCAATACTTAGCAGGAAAACCTGTGATCCCACAGTGGTGTTTAATGGTGTAATAGTGTAAAGGTTTTTGTTAATACCTGTTCCTATGCTTGGATTCAGACACTGCTTGCCACACCTTCGGGCATGCCAATTAATGAGGGAGGGAACCCTTTGTCTTGCTAAAAATAGGTCCTTTTAAGAGAATGGAAAAAGACCCAGAATGTTCCTAAAGCATGGGAAGAGGCAACCTGAAGGATGCCAAAGCAGAGTAATGGGCTAGGGCCAGCAAACAAGGTCAGAGCTGATAGAATTGTAGGGCTAGAAAGGGCTTGCACAACTCTAGCACAAAAACCAATTATCTGTGTGTAGATCTAGCCCAGGAGTGAAGTGGTTGCCTGCTCTGTTCCTGAAGATTCCTGCTGGGAGGCATCATTCACAGTCTGTGCTGGAGTTTGATTTCCTTGTGACTTGTCTGAGCTGATATCGAGCTGTGCTCAATGTGCCACCTGTCACCAGCAGTGTCAGATAAACCTGCTCTGTTTCTCTTGAGTGTTGTCAGCAGTGGGGTTTGGCCCCAGGTCAGGGATCTTGAGTTGCTGCTGCCTGAGGAGAGGGGCTACCTGTAAATCTTGTGTTGAGCTGATACAACAAAATAAGAGTTACTATGAGAGAGATTTTGTTGCTGTGCGATTTGTGCTTAATAAACTGCTTTGGGAGTGATGTTTTCTTCAGATGGAACATGTAAATGCATCGTGTGGAGAGGCTTGATGGGGGACAGGGACAAGAGACAGACTGATCCACTCACCAGTAACATCACAGTGAGGAGGAGTCTGTGATCCCTGGCTGGGAAAGGAAAACAGAAGCTGATAGTTGTCAACAGAAGCTTTTGCATGTCAAAATCTCTTGATTTTAGGCTCTTAGGTAGTGTCTCAAACTCTAGAGCTTTCTGCATATACACACAGACATGTGTGGGATTGAGGGTGCTCTCCACACTCCATGCTGAGACTATTCCTATCAAATATTCATCAGAGGAAGATTCTCATCTGTACGTTTTGTATTATTCAGGCTTAGAGATATTTCAGTGACTTTCATGTTGCCTATAGGACTTAGATACTGAGGATAAAACAGAAGCCTCTTTAATTTTCTACATTTAGGGTTTCTGCTTCATTAAAATTCTTTTGAAGATAAGTCCTAATGATAGTTCTTTAGCTTTGACTCTTCCTGCCAGGAAAAATAAGCTCACAGCTGAAAACAGATGAAGCCACTGCAGAGAAACCCCTGCTGTCTCCCCATCAGCCATGGGGAGAGGATGCAGGTAGCTGTATTTCTTTTCAATATTTGCCTTACCACAAAAGGTCTGCATTTAACCCCAGTGTGGAATAGCTTCCACATATGCTCCCCAAGGATAAAAATATGGGAGTATTCACCTCTGAGTAAATCTTGGAGACACTGCAACAACACAGGCAATGTTGTGAGCCAGTTTGAGCCGAGTTGTAAGCTATGAGTATTCAGCACTTGTTTTTACATACACAGTTCTGGCTTGATTTGTTGCAGTGCCTGATTTTTCAAAGACTTCAAAGCACCTGAGACTGTGGGTGTTTCCCATCCTCTGCAAGGCCAGTGTGCAATTTGCTGCCATAAAACCTGGATTTAGGTACAGGCAACAGATGGCCCCAAAATTGAGAAGATGACTATACTTAGGGCACTGTGGGGGGAACTTATGGGTCCAGTTTATGAGCCTGGCCAGTTAAGGAGAGAGGAGGAGCAGGGTTTGTTACTCTGAGGTTCATTACGGCTGGAGAGAGAAGATATACCAGATACTGTTTCATGGAAATTGGTACTTAAAACTCTGTGGAGTGAAATGGGGTTTTTTTGGGTCAAAATTACTTTTGGCACTTCATAAAAGACCATACAGAGTTCCTGAAGAGGATAACTCGCTAGCAGATAAACCAGGATGTTTGACATGGAGAGAAACAGTCATGGAATCCGTATTTACAAGGGGCTCTGATTGTTGCTACCTCTTGTGCTCCCCTTTGTGGCACAAAGGAGACCAAGAGGCACTGGTGTGGCTGGAACAGTGTCTTTGAGTGACTCATGCACAGCTTCCTCTGGACTGAGCTGGGTAGAACCATTTCTGGCTTCTAGGAGAAGAAAAACCTGAAGCAGATAATTCTCTGATAGGAAACAGATGGATAATTAAATGATGGTATTTTCCAAGATCCCTTTGCTATGAGGAATCTTGTCTTGGAAAGGCAACAGGTTTGCTTTGTGGGCTTTCTGAGGAGCTTTGGGGTTGTTTCCTTAGTTCTTAGCAAAAAACTTTCTAATTTCGTCTACTTATGTTGGAGCCTGCTGCAATTACGTCCCACTGGCTTTGCATTATCAAATCTTACTTCAGTTTAGCAAACAGGTTAAAAAAATATGAGCTGGGCAAGTGCTTTAATGTTGGGTAGTTAGAGCAGGTTGAATGTTTCGATCTGAAGAAAATGAAAACTTAGTGCAATGCTCATTTCAAACCACAGCCAGAAAGGCAGCGGCTTAGTAACTTAAACTGCACATCTTCAAATCCAGCAGGAAAATACCAGAGAGTCACAGAGCTGCTGAGCATCAGGAGTGTCAATAAATCCCCTTATACGCCTACCTTATGTGTATATTTGGGAGGTGATGCAATGTATATGCAGGAAGAGTTTATCCAGATCCTTCCCTTTCCGTTTTCTGTTTGTGGCAGCTTTTCTGGTACCAGGATCTCAGCAAGAAAGAGGAGTTCAATTCTCATAGTTGGGGTAAAATAAACAAATCTCGAGCATGCTCTGGTGCTCTTAATTTCTGAGCAACATTTCAAGAGGCTGCACTGAGAGCTGAAACCAAACTTCAGGTGTTTCTGTAAAAGGGCTCCTGCTGTGGAAGAGTTACAAGGGTTCCTTGTGCTTTTGCCTCTCTTGCTCTGTCAGCTGGAGGTGGGGACCAGCACACAGCTGCCTGTTGTGTCAGGGGCCAAGCAGTGCCTAGAAATATCTTGACCTGAAATGTTTTGTCAACCTTTCAAGAAATGGGTGAGAAACCAGAGTTCAAAAAATGTGACTAAACGCGTAAGAATAACTCTACTTTGGGCTGGCCTCATCTTGCTGACCTTCAGTTGTTTTCAAGGGAGGAGGGCACCTCTGAGGCTGCTTCTAAAGCCATCTGGAGCAGCAGGATGCTGCCAGCACGAGATAAAGTGATAAATAAAAGGAGCTGGATGTGCTCTACAGAGGAAACCACAGCGTCCCCTGCTACAGCCTATTCTCCTCCCTGGACTGGAACAGACCACCAGTTCAGATGTCACTGCAGATATCAGTTTGGACTGGTGGATCCCAATCCATGCAGTGGAGTCTCTTTTCAAATCATTGGCAGCAGAGTTGGGAGCATCCCAGCACCACTGGCACATGGAGAGAGGGATGAAAACATTGCAGCAGCTTCCAGTGGTTTAATTTCTATTAGGGCTTTTGTGGAAGGGCTGCAGCATGCTTTACACTGAGCTTGGAAGAGAGTGTTGTTAATTAAATAATTAGCTGTTTAAAATGTATTTATTAGGGCTTAACAGCCAGGCCACAGATATGCATCAATTACAGAGCCACAATATCTGCAATAAATGTTTTTCACCCCATAATCAAATATGGCTTAATTAGGCAATGCTGGGAGAACAGTCATAATAAATAGAGCGGGTAAGACGTGCCTTTATAATTGAGATTTAATCAGCCAACTCTTGTATGTTCATTGAATAATTGATTATTCTACACATTTATCAAGGATTAAAAACTCAGTGGTAGATATGCAAATCCTCCCGTACTAAATACATCTGAAATTCTCAAATACCATTTAATGCATATTAACACTTTGATTAAATATAAATGACAAACACATTGTAGATTTCCTGTCTGCAGTTGGCTATTTTATTGCTATTTGTCACTTTTTTTCCCCCCCCCAAGCTACATTGCTTGTGTGTTTGTGGCTTTGTAAGCGGTTGCAGGAGATGGACAGAAATGTGCCAGTGGCAAGTGAAAGGGGAGATGGAATGAGCAAGCTGTCCTAGGTGGGACAGAGGGAAATGCTTTACCCTGGCTGCAGGTGAGCAGACTAAACCAAAGGGGGCAGCTAAACACGTTGGAAGATGTGCTAATGCTACCTGAAGAGCTCCTGTCATAGTTAGTGCTGTGTGTGAGAGAACAAAGATGTAGAAATGTCCATGAACAAAAGGAAAATTTAAAAAAAACCTAAACAAAAAAATCAAACCCACGTGCATGACCTTGCTGATCGTGTGAGATGGGAACGAGCAGTGCCAGAGTTCTGAGGAACATGGTGGGTCCCTGTGCCTGGTGGCAGCTGTTGCTGGAGAGGTGCCACCTCTCTGCAAAGCCCACGAGAAGCTGCCCTGGGTTTGCTGGGGGACAGGAAAACAGAAAGGAAAACTTTCCCTGAGGAAAACAAGTTTACTCAGGTCATGTTTGCAGGTGCTTTTTTGCCGAGGGTTAAGTGTGAGAAGGAACACAAAATTGCAGTTAGTGGGGACAGCTCATGTCTGAAGTGGGATCTGAGTGGCAGATTAACATCCCAATTAAAAGTGAAAGCTCAGTTTATGTCACAGGACTGCACACTGGCAAATCCCCCTTCACATCTGTATCTGGTGCAGCTCACACCCCATCCCACAGCTCTGAGATCACAGGGTGCCTCAGGCTCTTGGAAGCAAAGCCCAGAATTGCCCTGGGCAGGTGGCACACCAAGCTGATAGATTTTGTTAATAGTTTAACTGGTCATGGCAGAGCACTGGTCACAGCAGACCTGTGAGTATTTAATTTCTCTGCACTGATCCCTTCCTGCACTTGTTCTTCAGGCTGGACATTCTCATGCCAGGAGAAAGTGTCACTCATGAAAAATCCCTCAGTGCTGGGCTAGTATGCAAGGTTAATTAATTTCCATATTATCTGACTTGTGCTTGCACGGAATCAGTGCTTTTTCACTGTTTGCAACGTGTAGACTCTTTAATATTTTCCAGTGAGACTGAGAGTCTTCCTGCTTAAATCCAATAAATAACAGTAGTGCACATCCCTCATTTTCTGCAGGTGCTCTGGAGGGCAGGTCCTCCACCCATCCCCTCTGAGCCCCTTGTCCCACAGCCTGGAGTCCACTTCTTTAAATTGAAAAATAATGAGCCCAGTGGCCACCGTGCAGCTGTGCCGATGTGGTTGCCTTTATTTTCACTTTTGGAGCGTTTCTTGCTCGCTTCGACTTGGACACAAGAGGGTGATGTTTCCTCAGGAATTTGTCTGTGTTGCAGGGTGAACAGGCTCGTAGGGGAACGTGCTCCAGAGACAAAATAACCATGTTTTCTCTACAACAGCAGGGTTATCCTTGCTCCTGCTTGGCGTCGTGGTCCAGTGCCAGAGAGGGTCTGGAGCTGAGAGGGCACACTGTGAGCAGACCTGCCAGGGAAAACACAAACCCATTTCCTCTGACCAACAGCAATTGTTACAGAGGTCACTTACATCACCAAAATCCTTGTGAAGGCCCCTTCCCTCATGTATTTTCAGGGATCCAAGCAGTTGCCATGTCTCTGTTGGGTCCTAGTCATTCCTACAGCACGTACACCTTCCACCAGTGGTGCAGAAATGCCTGAATTCCTGTTGCTGACTGCACCACTGCTAAATGCTTGATGAAATCAGTAAAAGAAGCTGTTTCTACCCCAGGCAGGGATTTAGATTTCTGATAGTGCATGAATTAGTGTTGAGAGAAGACCTATCTTCAGGATAAGCACATCCTGTTCCTGATCTTACTCTCCCCAAGCCAGGCTTAGTGCACTGGTTCAGGGGTTTAAATCTTAGGAACTGGGGGCAGTGATGTTTCTGCTTCTGAGCTCCACCCCACTTGTAATTCCAGCTTAGAATGAGGGCACAGATCAGTGTAAGCAACTCCTGAGTCACCACTTCTTGGGAAGTGACTTCTGCTCAGCTCTGTGTTGGTTAAATCTGATCTGCTACCACGGAGTACCCAGGAGGTGAGAGCCACCACTGCTGCTCCATCACCACCCTGGTGTGCCACCCTCTCACATCTCCCTGAACTGGTCTTGAGGGCCTCAGTGCATATCTGCACGGCCCTGGATGCTCAGGACTGTTCTGCTTTGGCCTGACAGGAGGTCTTTTGGAAACATGTCAGATGTTCAGTTACAGGTGAGCTTTGGGTTCCTTGGGAGAAGGTGTCTGACAGCCACTTGCCTTCAGCCATTTTCTGTCCAACTACATTCCCCTACCTAATTTTTCCTCATAAACTAAAGGCAGTGAAGGAGCCTGAGTTGGAGATGCTTTTTTTTGCCACTTAGGGGTGGTTTTTTGCCACTACAAGGTTGCTGCGGTGACTCCACTGTGCCTCAGCCTCTCTGCCACAAAGTGCCCTTGACTGTGCCCTGTTTGGGGCCGTTGACTTTGGGGAGGCAGCAAGTAGGACTGCCAAGGAGAGAGTGCTTCCCTGAACGAGTCTAATGGCAGCTCTCACCCTGCTGCATCCACTGTCAGTCCAGACAGACAGGGATTTGGGATTGTCTCCCCGAGCTGCCGTTTGGCTCCTCGGAGTCGCAGTGGTGCTCTGGACCGCGTGGTCTCTCAGCCTCTGGCAGCAGCACCGTGAGTTGGCTCTCCAGAGCTCCAGGGTTTCGTGGAGTGTGCCGGATGCCTCACTGGATATGTAATTCCTGCGCTTGGAACCCGCACGAGACAATGCAGAGCAAATTACGGCAGACTAAATATATGGTCAGGATGTGTTGGAAGTTGGCAGCGTGGCTGGATGGGATAGCCAGAGAGGGAGGAGAGACACGGTCAGCTTTCTTCCTTCGTGTTCAACTGGATAACGCTTGGGATCCCTTAAAAGACTTTAACATGGTTTTGGAAGGGAAGAGCTGGAGGAGATTCAGCTATGAAAGGTTGGATGAAAGCTGAAGGGCGCAGTGTGACTGGGAATTGTGAGAAGGGATCAGCAGTCAGCTCTTAGAGGATGAATTTGGGAGCAGATAATATTTCAGAGCAGTCCAGAACACGGCTGTGGCACCTTCCTGTAAATCAAGAGATGGACTTCTGCTCTGATTCCTTCTATGATCCACAGCTCTGTTTTGATCCTTTGTCAGGGTTATGCTCTGTATTGGCAGCAGTTCCTCCAAGGCACCATTTGTGTCCTCTCAAAACACCATCAAAACCAAGATCAGTGTCTCGCCTGTTTTGCTGTAACTAATTGCTAATGTTGTTACAGGGAAAGAATGTTTTAAAACTGAACTAGAGCTTTGTGCTTTAATTGACTTATTTTTGTATTTCACCTGGTTTGCTCAGTGAAATCAGAATGGACTTTGCTTACTTTTCCTGTTCAGCATCACTCTCTGGCCCTTTGCCCAGACCAGAAGAGCCCCAAGCTCTTCATTTCTGAATGCTGATTAGAAGTGAGGCCAAACTCCTCTCTAAAGCACTCTGCTTTGAATAAGGAGACAGCTGTAATGATCACTGTGACCTTTACTTTTCCTCTCCTACAAACTGGAAAATCCAATTTGATGGTGCTTGAAAACCTTAACATCACTGGGCACTGCTTGTTAATGTGAGTAGTGATAAAAAAGGGGAATTAAGAATTCTTGTTAGTATTCTGAGGGCAAATACCCACCTGGACATCTCGGTTCTGCAACATTTAAGAGCAGCATGACATGTTGGATGGGGTATAAAGGTTGAAATGGCCTCATCAGCTGAGCATCCTGCCTGTGGGCAGCTCATCACCAACACAGCTCTGCCATGAGTCACACTGATTGTTCTCTTTTCCCTGTTAAATGAAGAGAGAGTGCTTTGGCTCAGAGCTTATCCATGAAAGAAACCTGTGTTTGATCACCTTTGTCCTCACCCTGCAGGTAGAGAGAGGTGTCAATAGATCTTACTTCAGAGCTTCAAAGGTAGCATGCAGCTTCTGGAGTGCTGCTTAGGCTGCCTAATAAATTCCCTGTAAAGATCCATTTTCTTGCTAGGCATTCATCCAGCCTGGAAAAGGCATGGGGGACTCCCCACTCCACTCAAATCCAGACCATCCACAGGCATAGAAACTCCCCTGATAAGCACTTCATAGAGAGCAGGCAAGTCAATCTCCCTCCACCTGGTGCAGGGAATGTGGGAACAGCTCTCTTTGCTCAACAGAGGAGCCTTTGTGATGGGCTTAAAAAAACACAGGATAAATCTTCTCTTCTAATGTCACTAGAGCTGGGTGTGTTTCCAGCACCTGAGCCTTGACTTCTGTATGTACTTCAAACATTCCCCAAGGTGACCTTGTGCTGGCTCTGCTGCCAGGGGGTTGAGATCTGTTTCTCAAGAGACCAGCTCAAAATCAGTGGGCACGTTGAGATTCCTTCTGCTGGAGTCTGAGGGCACTGTCCCCTTCCATGCCATCAGCTCTTCTGAAGCCCTTCCCTGTGTGGAGAGGCAGATGGGATTTGGAGCACAGAAGACCTTGTGGTCAACTGCTCAGGAGGTGGGGTTTGTGTTATGCTGGAGGCTCGTGGTCAGCAGGCTGGGTGCAGTGTGCTGGTGGTGAGGTGGTAACAGCACAGATGTTGGGGTGTTCCTTCTGTTGGAACTGTCAGTTGGTTTATCTATAGCTCTGTGTATCTGCTTGCTGGAACATATTGAGTGATGAGTTCTGAACAATAGTCTTCGCTGCTGTTGGCATTTCTGGTGTTGAAATCTCATGCTAGCACTACTATTCTGCACATGTTGGTGCATGTCTGCATGTATGTGGTTTGGTTTCCCTCGCCCACAGAAGTTAAACTTGTGAAGGAAGGACCCTTCCTGTGTGTAAATATACACTGTGCTTAAAATGAATGTGTTTTTACAAGGTTATTTCCTTTTCATAAGTGAACAGGCCCATACTTGCAACCATAAATAATTTTAGATCTTACTGTATTGTTTGCAATCTCCCTGCATAGGACAGGAATAGTAAATAGATATCAGGTGTTCTCTCTTGGTGGCAACGAGAATGCTTCAAAAACGTTAAAAAATGTCATACTCTGGTCCTATGATTTATAAAATGTAATTCTGCCTAAGGAGAAATGGCACAGCTGTAGGACTGACTAGCTAGAGGTCAACCCAAAGCTGAAAAAAATCCTTAGAGCTCTCTGAGGATCAAGGACACAATGGGAAATCTGTATCTTCTGTTACCTGGCCATATAAAGCTGCTTAAATAACAAGAGCCCCCGTTGTCCTTACTGGTGCTGTACATGGACATGCCATAAAGCAATTCCAGCTTCAGCCAACAGTTTGGGATATATAATAGATAGTTTACTAATTTCTTTATTGTTTCAGCTGGAAGTGACAGATCAAATCAGGAAAACTAGGAGGCCAGGAGGAAGGGGGATTAAGATCTTAGACTCACCAGCCCCCCTTGGGTTTTGTCCCCATGGGCAAGTGCTGATGAGCGTTCCCCATTTTGTTTCTTCACTGATTAAACTAAGAAACCAAACCAAAGGACGCAGGAGAGAAGGGTTAAAGGATTAGGAGATGGTCTTTGAACTGCCATGTGGCAAGGTAATGAGGCATGAATTATTAAAATGATTTCAATTATAACTGGCAGCCACATGCTCCGCTTTTGCATTGGCTTTCTTCCTCACCGTAAAAAGACAGCTTTGTAAGTGCTCATGGTTTCTTGGAAGAGATATGCTCATCCAGAACTGTTAATTGTGTAAACAGCATAATTTGTCATTGGCCAAGCTGCTTTTGTGGTTAGATAAGTAGAAGTGTCAATGAGATGGGCATGGCTCAGCAGCAACACAAATTTGCTCCTCAAAGACCTACAAGAATAGGTTAGTACAGGGTTGCTGAGAGGCTGTGGGTATTAGTGGCCTTGAATCAGAATGGTGGGCTGTGAGGCTGCTTGTAGGAATTATTTTTAAAATGCTTTGGCTTCAATGGAAGCAGCAATATGTTTATACTGTGTGTTCTTTTGCTTGTGCATCACTTGGAAGCAATGTCTGGAGAATGACTCTGAACAGAGATTTGCAGACAGTGATCAGACTGATTTAAGCTCAACCTCTGTAAAGACAGGCACCACACTGCTGGCTGGCTTCCCTATATTTCTTCATGATATAAAAGCCCATAGAAAGGGAAATATTTTCAGGAATAGCTCCATCTGGTGTCTGCTAAAATTTTTGCACAAAAGTCTATATTTTGTGCCAAAATGAACAACCTTAGGTCTGACTCCTTGTGAAAACTCAAAGATCAACTAGCACAAGTAAGACTTGAGGTGTTTGATACAGCAGGTGGCTTAGGAGATATTCTGGTGAGATCAGAATCTGATGAATGTTTCAGGAAGAACTATTTACCTAACACACTCATTTTCTTTTTCTACTCATGAGTTGCCTGCAGGCAGGAGTAGAAGAACTGAATCCACCAGGGCTCAGATCAGTGAGTAAATATTGAAATGTGAGGTATTCTGAAGCTGCATCTCTAAGCAGCTTATTAAACTGTTACTTTCCACTGCTTTTCTCCACACCAAGACAGTGTTCATCATCAGAATTCTGACGTGCTCTGTTTAGAAATGTGATGGCTAAAGGCCATTCCCAGTGGATCCACCTCTAGCTACTTTCTGCACTTTCAGTCTTATAAGAGATAAAAAAAGGAAGGCAAAAAGGTGATGTTTGTGGTTGGCTTTAATACACACAGAACTCATCAGAAAAGGAGCTGCATATGATGCTGGCTGCAGAGTTAAACAGGTTAAAGCTCTTTCCTTGTTGTGGACAGTGACTACAATGCTGAGCAGGGACCATGACAGTGCAACTGTCTGTGGGGCAACACCTGAGCCACGAGAGGGAAAGACAGGAACAATGACCTGAGAGAAAATTAATCCATCAGGCAGGGACACAGTGGGGTGAAGGCAGCAGCTGTGCCAGGATGTGGGAGCCAGGGAGGGAAGAGGAGCTTGCAGTGGATGGGAACCCTCCATGGGGTCAGGCTGGTGCTGTTGGCTGTAGTCATGACAGGGAGTGTTTGGCCCCATTCCTCTTGGGAATATGAGTTATTAAATGTAGCAACAGCAGGAAAGCTTTTGCACTAAGGCTAGTAATATCCCTTTTATAGTCCCTGGTTTTCCCTCCTCCTCAGAGCAGAGCTGTTTTTGTTTGGCCACGGGTGAGATGAGGGTTTATTCGAGCCACGACCCTGTCAGCAGGTGACCATTTCTCCAGCTACTCCGTGGAGTTTCCCTTTGCAGCCTGTGTGGAAATGGAGGCCAGATTCCCCCTGGGGTTTCTGGATGACAACCCGCTTTTTGCGACTCGTTCAGCGCAGCCCGGTCCCGGGAGCAGCCGGGAGGCGCGGAGGGATGAGGAGGGAGGAAGCATTCCTTGCTGCTACATTCACATAGCTCCTGGCACCAGCCAGCTCAGCGAGCTCCTCCTGAAACCGCTCCAGACTCTGAATCATTTCTATTAGGAAACCATTCGTGCCCCAGCTGACTCCTTAAAGCCCCCCAAAACACTGGCAGAAGGCAGCAGCCTCTGATGCTGCTTGGCTTGTCTTGGCAGGGCTGAGGGTACCTGGGCTGACACCAGGGTCCTCTGTTGTTCTCAGGCAGTGCTTTCCCTGCTGCATTTTGCCAGTTTGTACAGAGCTGGACTCCAATTCTAGCTTTGTTTGCTCAGTTGCCCTTAATGCTCTCCATGTCCCTTCCTTAGTAAGGAGAGAGGTAACTTTGCACAGTGTGACTGTATTCTCCTCACCACCTGGCCTGCCTGCACCATGAGAGTGTCAGTGCTGAAAAAAACAGCCACAGTTTGTAATGCTTGTGATACTTTAGGCAAATACATGAGAAAAAAATACATATTCGAGCTCTCAGGTGCTTCCCCAGCAGCAAGACTGGGACTGTTCTTTGTGTGAGCTCAGAGGGTCTGTGCAGGAACACGGCTCTGAGATTTGTTCCTCCACCCTCTCTGCCTCCCTTCCCAGCCTGTTTTAAGTCCCTCTGAGGTGGGTATGTCAGCCCAGTCATGCTGGTACCTGCTGAACAGCAGCAGGCATGTTTCAGTGTTTAAATCACATCTTTGCTCGTCTCTCTCAAGGGATGATTCATGTTGATTGATCACTCTGAGCTGGGTGTGAAGGCAGCCCTGGCTGCTTTGTTACTGGCACTGCTGAGCTTCAAATGAAGCTGATTTTTTTTTACCCTTAAAGCCACTGCCTGTTGAAACTCCTCTGTCTTTTAGATTTGATCCTTTCCCTGTCAATGACAAAATCCCCTGCAGCTTTCCAAAGGTATTTGTACCCAACTAATTTGGAAGTCCTGGGCTTCTAGGCATGGGGCTTGTTCATGTGTTAATTGATGGGAAATGTTTGGTTTTGACAGGCTGGTGTCTTCACTACTCTTAAGTCTTGGAACAGGTAATTTAGTTGCTGGTGAAAATCATCCTTTTAAATTCTGGATGATATAGAAGGAAAATAAAGAACAATGAGAAACCTATGCCAGTGTAAGAAGAGAGAAAGTAGTAACAGTGGAATTATGTCCTTAGCAAGCAAGGCAGACACACAAGTGATGGCTGATGCTGGGTGACAGCATCACAGATCAACCTGACCCAGTTTCCAGGAATACTGAAAGTTTTATCTATAATAAAAGTCCAGGACTATAACTCTAGAGTTGGGTTAAACCACCTGCTTTGTGGAGCCCTTTAAAGTCTCAGTTTTCCCACCTGTAAAGTTGGATAATAGTAATTTCCTCCCTGAAGATCTGGCAGTGCTGGGTAGAAGCTGCTCCATGTTGCACTGTTAAGGAAACAGTGGCTATTATTAATCACACCTCATATTTTTTCAACATTCTACACAAATAAATTTTGTTTGTTTTGATTTTTAAAACTTGGAACCAATGGCTGGACCAAATTATAGCTGGAAGCTGCGAGGTACGAGCAAAGACCTCCAAATGCTGCTCCGTTTGCTCAGTATAGGACAGAACTGCTGAGGCTGCATCACTTGCAGCTCCTGAGCCCAGTGCCAGGATACAGAATTCCTCCTTACAGCTTTTCCATTGCACATGCCAAGTATCCAGCTCTTCAGTCTGTTATAAATCATCCCTAATTCTGTAATTGCTTTGCTAGTGATTGTAGGCAGACTCTGGTTGATCCTTCAGTGGTTTTCCTTTATCCACGTTTTCAGTGGGCTCTTTTATTGTTGATTTTCTTTTCCAGTTCCTTGCTCCCCTTTTCCAGTTCTAGCAGGCCCCATGGCTCCAGTCCAGTGTTTTCCCTCCAAGAGACAGGCAGAGCCCCCTCTGCGTTTGGGTCTGCCTTTCCCCCTGACAGAGGAAGGAGCACCTTGTGCCTCTTGCTTGCAGACATGGGAAGCAAAAACATGTAAGGTCATGCATGTAAGAATAGGCTCTGAATCACTCTTGCAGGGCTGGGAGCTGCATTCAGGGGTGGATTTAGGAATTGTGGCAGGCAGACAGTTAAGCATAGCTTGAAGCATGACTGTACTGTTCCCTGCCTTCCCAAGGATATCTCTACACACAAGCAGGTACAACAGCAGCCAAACAATCATGCCTGGATGTTTGCTGGCACTTGCTCAAGTCTGCAGCTAGACTAGTTGGTGCTGCTGAGGAGGTCAGAATAGCTGCTGTGTGGTCCCTCTTGCTGGCAGCAGTTTAGTCCCACACTTTCTGTGCCTCCCTCCAGTGCAGGATCAGTAAGCCTGGCTTCTCAGAGCTCCAGCACTGTGCCTCCATTCTACCTTTTCTCCTTCCCTAGGGATGCATATTGAGTTCTCTAAATTGCACTTGTGAAAACATACCTAATAATCCACTTTGGCCAAGGGCAGGCACTGAGGGAAGCCCCTGCCCTGGGTTAGGTATGATGCTTGGATAAAAACAAGTGATACGGTCACTTGGTTGCAAGTAAGATCCAGATTTCTTCTGTGCCACTTTAGAAAGGCATGAGTGACAAAAAGCTGTGGTTGTTGCTTAATTCCTTTAGTTTCAACTCAAACTTGGACCATAAAAGCCATAAAACAGGGTTCTGTATTTGTGAAAAATGGATTAAGCTTTGAGGGGTTTGAGAGTTTGACTTGCTTTTGTTTTTCAAACTTGCAGTTAGATTGAGAAGTGCTTAGCTGGCATTTCTGAAAGCAGCTCAAGGATTTTACAATGATTCTTGGAGGGGGTGGGGGATGTGTTCATGTGGGTCAGCTCATGAGGCACCTTGAAGAGTTTTGTTTTTAGAAACTGGGGCTATTGAAAATGGAAAACACTTATGACCTTTCATTCAGACTTCCCTTACATTCAGGGATTTTTCCGTCTATTGAATGGGCATTGACTACTGCCTTTAATCTTTATTTTGTTGTCTCTTAATACACTCTTCAACTTTAATTTCAGGCTGAAGTATTCCCTCCCTTAACCATGGGAGAGGCTATTCTGTGAAAATGGCCATCTGATGTACCTTGTGGTTGAGCAGATGTTATCTTGTTTGGTAATGAAATTCTGTGTTGAGTAATTGGACATTCTTCCTGGTTCCTCATAATTAAGGCAGAAGAAAAGAACAAAATCTGCGGATTTGATACAAGTAATTGCTTCATTAAGTTATTTGCTTCCTTACCATAACCATCAGACCAAAGAGCAGCATGGCCGTTAGGTCATAGATGATGATGATGCAATGCTGTGGGTTTTTGGTACTTCATTGTCAGATGGAATCACAGGGAAAGGAGTTAGGAAACACAGTGCTGAATTGTTTACCTCTTAACCATATGCCCTTTAGACCACAGGGAGAGTCTGGCTGTGCTGTGTCCTAACCAAGTGAATCAGTCCCTGGAAAGAGCAGAGTGTGAATGTATGATGCCTTAGATCAACACAGCTGCCCTGCCTCCTGCATCTGAGCATTGTGGTTTGGTGCTGAGAGGTTCAACATCTGTGTTTTCCTACTGTGGATCAGGAAGGGGAGAGCTGCATGAAACCCTGGCCCCTTGCAAGAAGAAAGTGGCTCAGGACCTGGGTATGGCAAGTTCTAGCAGTGGTGATGCCTTATGCCACTTATGCTGTTCTTTGTGTTTGGCACGAAAGTTTGCATGGGAATTTGGGTACACAGGGACTTAGAGTGGACACACTGTCCCCAGTGGCATTGAGGACAGGCAAATAGGCCAACAGGCCTTGTAAAGTTACACAGATTTATCTCAGGTATGGTTTCAAGCAGAAGATTCCCCGTCCCTGTGGACCTGAGCTCCTCTCGTGCACATCGAGCTGCCCCGTCCCTGTGGGTCAGTGGTTTTGGTGCTCATGAATAACAGGTCACCCCAAATGCACTTCATAAACCCCTTATTTTCTAATTGCAAACTTGAGAGCCAGGCTGCTGCATCAGAGCAGCCACATGATTTATATGTGCCTACTGATGTAGTCAGAGCTTGGAGGCTCCTTGGATGTGAATTCCATCGAATTATCTTCAAGTGCTGAGAGAAGCAGTTCCAGGTCACTGCCAATCAGTCCTCCAGACCTCTGCGTGCTGTTCTGTACAAAGCCTGCATGATGCAGGAATGCTATCAGGAGCTTTGATCATCAAACTGATTTCTATCTCCCTGTCCAAGATCTGGGCAGGTATGTTTTTATAAGGCTCCACCGAGCTCGGAGCTGGCAGACCCAACATTCCTGCAGCTGCAAAGCTAGGCAGTAACAAGTTAGACAGCCCTGAGTTTTAATCCCAGTTTGGACAACCCTTTCTCAGAGCTGTTAGAAATGAAAATATGCATTTGCTTTCTTTTATAACTGAGGATAATGATGAATGTAAGTAACCAGTGCACTGCATGGATTAACTGACTGGCACAAGCAGCGCATTATGTGAGTATCTTGTTAAGGCTGCAGCAGAAAAGGAAGGCTATCAGAGGTGCTGTAGTATTTTAATTTCTTCAAGAAGGTGGCAGAAAGAAGCAGATTCTGCCTGTGCCCAGTGCTGGTTGATGAGCTTTTGTTCTTCCTCACAAGCATCTCGCTGTCCTGGGCACTGACAATGGGAATTGTGCACTGCAAAGGGCACAGAGCTTGGGCTGAACTCTGCCTTGCTGGTCACACAGGGAGTCCTGCTCTCTCCCATAACAGCCACTTTTGCCTGCCAGGCAGTGCCTTGGAGCCCCAGGGCAGCACTGAGCCTCACCACACCTCTCCCTGGGAAAACTCAATATTCCTCCCCTTTTGCAAGAGAAGCTTGGTCTGAGAGGTTGAATCAGTCAGTCAGAGGTGCAGTGACAGAGCTCAGCATGCCCTAATGTCAAACTTCATTTAAGCCCCTGTGATCAGGGTTTTTTCTGCAGGGGCTTATCCTCTCCTTATTTCTACACTTTCCTCCTCATTCCAGGGTGCTTTACTGGGTGCTGTTGCCTCCACCATCTCTCCCTCCCCTTGACCCTTCCCTGGGCCTCTGGCTCCCTGCCTCAGCCCACCCTGTGGAGCTGGTGGTGCTTGTCTCTCGCTCCTCTGACTTCTCTATTATGTTTAGTTTGGGAGATTGTGTTTCTCCATGCAGGACCCCCCCGTGCTGGGGAATGTGGTTCCCTGGAGGGTGCTGCTGGGGAGAGACAGCACAGGAGCAAATGCTTTCCATGCCTGCCATGAAACTCTAACAACTGTAGCATGTGTGTTGCTAAGCTAAGTGAGGAAGAACCAGCTGCTGAGGGCACCACGGCTGGGTCAGGCTCAGCAGCTGCTGCAGGAGGTGCAACATCTGCAGCCTCAGTGGCTGCAGGTGCTGCTGGGCTTGGAGGAGCCTGTCCATGCTCAGCCCTCAGGGAAGGTCACTGCTGTGTGTGTGGAGTTGGGCATCCTGGGGCAGAGACAAGTGAGGCTGACACAGCCTCTCTGGAAGGTGGCCAGCTCTGTGCCTCTGCCAGCACTGTGCTGGCACCAAGGAATGCCAGGGTGGGATGTGTTGGGCAGGGGGGATGTTCAGGGCTGGTCTGCGATGGGTGCCAGGTCATATCCCAGCTATTCTGGTGAGACCTGAGGCTTGCATGGTGGCTGCCAGTGCTGCAGCCAGGCTGAACCAGCAGCCCAAATCCTTCACTTTCAGGAACAATAAATTCCCTCACTAACTTACGAAAGAGCGGGGAGGGAAGGGAGTGTGGGAAGCTCTAAATGACTTACCTATTGGAAGCCTGTGGGCTCTGCTTTGTATTAAACATTAACCTGCCCTTCTGAGCCAAGTGACTGGTTCTCTGGGTAATTCTGAGGCCGGGCAGGCAAAGAAAAGGATTCTTTGTCAGAGGGTATTTCAGAAAATATCCCTTCAGCCAGTTTGTCTCATCGTGTTTGTTTGGCCCTGCAGCGGGATGCCTGCTCCTCAATTTGCTGTTTGTGTTTTTGCAGTGGAGCTGATCAGATGGCCATGTCCCAGCCGTGGCTCCAAACAACACCACTGCTCGTTGGTGGCTCCATGATGATGGCATGGGCACCCTCTGCACATGTAATCACACACAAACACAGAACCAGACATGTGCATGTGTAACTGCACACTAAAATCGGGCACATGAGCTCGTACCTCCGTAAGTGGCAAGAAGGGAAAGCTGCCTTTTGAACTTCTCTAAGGTGTATCCCTGTGGTTGCTGAGTATTAAGCAGTCTTGCTCATCAAAGAGGTGCAGGCAGGAACCAAGCACAGGGATCATTGACCAAGAGTGGGTTCTGCTCCTGACTTTGCCCTTATTTGGTGTATGAGGTGGGGCAAGCCATTGTGCTATTGTTTCTCCTCCATAAATTGTGACTAATGATAAAGGAAGTGTGGAAAGAGTAATATATCATTACTATGGCCTCAGATGTGTGTTTGATTAAGCAACAAAGCTTTGGTGATTCAAAAGATTTCTTGATGAAAGTTTTCTTAATGCCAGAGTTTATGAACATCTCTCCACTGGATAACCCCAGTGCTAAGATGATATAGCCCTGTCATGCAGCAGTGGGTAGAGTTGTTGTTGCTACAAATCCAGAAATGTATGAGTGTTCCTGAGCTGTTCAGTGCAAAGTCTGGCTGCTTAGCACCAAATTCCTCATTGACTTCAGGCAGCTCTACAACTTTTGTACTAAAGCCTGAGACACTCAGACAATCCTTTTCTTCAGATCTGTTACAGAAGGGATAATCTGTGGCTGAGAAATGGTAAGAAATGCTGATAGCACTGTATCCTCTTAATCCAGCTCATCCAGTGCCTTCCTCTGTTCCCATGCAATGCCAAGGTTAGGGCTGGGGGTAAGAGCACTTTTTTTTTTCTGTTGTGGGACAGTCTAAAACCAAGCAGAGAGCCCATGCCTTTGAGGTGGTGGAATGTTCTCAGGTGAACAGGACTTGTGCTACACACCGTTGTGTGTAGGTGACCCACCTGAGGGGTTGTGGAAATCTTTGCAGTGAACAGCCTGGTCCTTTCTCCCGCAGTTCGGGCTCCTGCACCTCTCTGTGCCCTTAGAGCAAATTAAGACTAGCTATGACTTTCTTCCTGTCTGTGTTTGCGGTGCCCCCCGGCTGATTGCATTTGCGTAATTAATTGCCCAACCTGTGTCTCGCAGGGGAGTGATCAGAGCATGTCTGCCCTCCTGGTACATAAGGAATAGCTAAATGAAGCCTCCTCTTCCCCGCACCTGGGGAGATGCCTGGGGGAGCTGGTTATGGGGTACGTGGCTCTGCATCCCCGCAGCACTGAGGACTCACACGTAGCTTTCCCCGTGGTGTAAGCCTGCACGGGCGTTTTTACTCGGCTCACAGCCTTAACTGAGTCCTGTTCGTGTGGGTTTACAGAGGAAAAGAGGCACTTCCACGGGTCAGCAGCGCACTTTGAACCAGGGACTGGAGAGCAGCGCTGACCCGAGCCAAGGGCTGAATCAAATCCATGGGGTGCGCCGGGCTGGAGGGATGAAATTCCACCCCTTCCCTTTGCTGCACCGGCTAAATACACCGGGATTTCCAGGGCTGGGAGCTGGCAGGGATAAACCCCGGGGATTATTCGTTTTCCGAGGGGTTAAGGTGCAGCCGCTGCGGAGGCTGAGCCCTGCTCTACCCCTGCCCGTGCCAGGAGAGTTGGAACAGCCCACAACCCACTCGGAAAGGTGTGTGCTAATCACTGGGAGCGCTGGGGCTGCCCCCCGAGTGCAGCCGGGCACTCGGATGCCGTGGCGGTGTGCGCGTCCCCTCCCTGTGCCTGCCCACAAAAGGATCGTGGCACCCCAGGGACCGCTCAGCCTCGCTCCTCCTGCTCCCATGTCACAGCTCGGAGCGACGGCATGAAGAAATCCTCGTATTCAGGTGAGCCTCTCTCTCTCTCTCTCTCACCTCTCTCCCTTTGTGTCTGTACTAGGGTGGAAAAAAAAATATTTAAAAAACCCCCAAAGTACCACTTGCACAAGCCCTTCTCTCTATGAGCGCTCTGTGGAGGACGAACAGCTGTTTCGCTGTGTATAAACAGACCCTCTTGACCAGTGGAAAAGGCTCTAAAAGCAAAGCAAATGCAGGGAGGTGGCTTGTTCCAGGCAGAACCCGGCACTGGTGACACGGAGCTCGTTATCAGGAGGCACCTGTGCCAGCACAGGGGGAGATGCAGTGCCCAGTGGAAGTGTGAAATCGGAGCAGGGCAGTGGTGGTGTGTGTGACACTGCCTGCACTCAGGGCTGGAGGGTTTTCCAAACGGGGTGTGAGAGCTGGGGTCTCATAATTCTGGGGAGCTCTCTTCTCCCTTCTCCCCATCCTGGTTTTCCCAGTCTTGCCCTGTGGGGTGAGGACATGGTACCCTCTGCTCATGTAGGCTCCTTCCTCCCTGGCTAAGAGGAATGAGCATCCTTGACTGGGGTCATTCCTCGGAGCACTCTGGAATCCCGCCAGGGACCCCAGGAAGTGGCTGGTGCACAAGAGAGTGGACAGGTCTGCTGTTAAAGGTCCCCTGCTCACCCTGTAAAGCTCAGGTGCCTCTGGCAGCTCCTCCAGCTGCAGGACTTTGCTCTCTGTGCTCTCTAAGCCAAGTTCTGCCCTGGCTTTGCCCTGGCCACTGTGGGAATGTGGTGTCAGTGTGCCAACCTCCTCCTAATGCCCTGAACCACGGGTCTGGCTGCTCTATAGGGGTGCTGGTGGCAGCTGCTGTGCTGCCAGTCACTCGAGCCACATCATGGCCAGCAGGGCTCTGCCTGAACTCATGAGCCACAGGAGCTGGGGATTTGTCTTGACTCAGAAAATTCCCTCTGTGATGCTGCTGCCTGCTTATTGTTGAAATTAATTAGTAATGTTTCTCTCTTGCACATTTTTTCTTCTCTCATTAGTGTTGCTAAATGGGCTGCCAGGGAGGTTTTATTATGGCTTTTATGCTGGGAACCCGAGAAAGCCTGAACATGATTATTAGCATGTTGTAATGGATTAAACTGGCTATTAATGGTTGTGCATGTGTGTAGGGAAACCTGCTATTTGTTCTGGCCTCCTGAGGGGCACGTGGTGGCTGGAGCAGACAGGAGCAGTGCAAGAACGGGTCTGGAGATAACTGGCTGTCACACGAAAAAGCTGTCAGCACTGTGACCTGATATTGTGGCTCCTTGCAGACGAGGCCAAGTGGTCCTTTGTTGCTTTGCTTGCTTTGGAGGGGCTGTGCTGGAGTGGAGCTGGGGTGCTGCAAAGCCCCTGACGTGTCTCTGGTCGGTGCCCAAATCCTCCTTCACATGTTACAGCTGAGGGTGGCTGACATCTGGCCAGTACCTTTAATTCAGAGGGACTGTGGCTGTGTTTTGGAAACACTGCTTTGAGATTTCCCTGGGTACGGTGCAGCTGCTTAAATAAAAAGGACAGGAGAATTGCAATGCTCAGAATACACTACAGGGAAGCAACAGAATTAACTGCACTTCTTACAGCACCTCACACCTTGCAGAAAGCACAGGCAGCTTCGCTTTGCAAAGGTGCTTCACTTTCGGTGCTGCTGTTCCCGCTGTGCTGGGCTTGTTCCTGCCAGCGATTCGTGGGGCAGAAGGTGCTGGATGGAGGCCACCTTGGAGAGCTGCCAGCTCTGCGAGGGGTGGAGCCAGCTCTCCTTGGTCCCTCTCTCTGGTGTGTTCACCAATCGGGGCACAGCGATGGTCACTTGCTTGGGGGAATTTCACTGGGAATCCAGATTGCTTCTCCAAGACATGAGATGTACAGGGAGATGCAGAGCCTCTGGGCTTTCTGCTGCCAGAGAAGCTGGTGAGGTGACACAGTGACTTCTCAGCTGCAAAGGCTGATGCTGACAGCCCCTGGTGGGCTGGAAACACAGTGCCTGGCTGAGAAACTCCAGAAAATTATGACAAAGGGAAAAAAGCATCTTGTAAACATTTTTTGGGGGTTTGGGAGCATTTCTCCCTGGCCTTGTTTGCCCCTCTCTGGTACATTCTGGATCTGTTTTGTGGACTGGGTCCTGCTGAACCCAGCTGGAGGGTCTTGCTTGAGTTCAAAGGGCTGGAGCTCCAGCTCCATCCTCCTCTGAGAGCACAGCGAGGCTGCTGTAGTGCTCTCCTGTTATCAGGCTGTTCCCCACCCCAGGCAAGATTCACCTTCTCTAAAGTACTTCAGGGGAAATCATTACCCATCTGCTGTGACTTCTGAGCACAAGCCACGTAGGTGGGGTTGGGATGAAGAGTTTACCCTCCCATGTTTCACCTCTCACGAGCAGAGAGGCTCAGACCTTTGTGCCGTATCCGCAGGCACGTGCGGCTCAGCCCGGCCGTGCTTTGTGTTCCTGGAGCTTCTGGCAGCAGGAGGAGGAGGAGGGGAGAGCATAAAACACGGAATAACAGCGAGTTAGAAATGAGCAATGACTTCTATTGAAGCCAGCCCTTACATGTTTGCCTTGGGGATGTGTGTTATTTCAGATGCTAAAGGCAAACTTGTCCTGGAATACTATTTTTTTTAAGTTGTTTTTTTTTTTTTATTCTTATTTTCCATTACTCAAACCCAATTGCATGGTCAAAGAAACAATAGACAGGATTTGTGATAAATGACACGATGATTTATAGGTGTTTTCAAGGATGGTGCAAATGGTTTTGGCCAAGGACAGCTTCAGGTTTGTGTAAGACGTGGGTGTGCATTAAGAAAAGGATCACTGGAATTACAGTACCTCCAGAGTTATCCATAGTGGTTACAGATAACTACCTGAACTGCAGACTCCTGATTTATTGCTTAGGTACTTAGGGAGGAATAACTCCTCACATACGAGCTAAAGCTGTAGGAAAAACTGCAGGGGTAACAGTGAGAACTGTGATTCCATCACTGCATGAGGATTTGGCAACAATTTTTTTCCCATATCATGAGTCATAAAATGATTCCCTATAAAACACGGGCAGTAGAATATAAGTCAAATTGGAGTTGCTGGTGCTATCTGGAGAATTTGTGTCTGCCTCATCCCTGGAAGTGTTCGAGACCGGGTTGGATGGGGCTCTCAGTAACCTGGTCTAGTGGAAGGTGTCCCTGCCCATGGCAGGGGGTTGGAATTAGATGGTCTTTGAGGTCCCTTCCAACCCAAACTGCTCTGGGGTTCTATCTAGGCTGGGAAGCTTTGGGGAAAGAGCCCTTTTCTCTGATGGTTGGTTTGTAGTGTCCCAAGGTCCCCTCCTGCCTTGGAGCCAACAGCACATGGCTCTGCAGATGCTGAGTACCTGGATCTCTGGTCCAGGGCGGCAGCAGCTACAGGTGTTGGGAGACAGATGGGGTTTCTACCCCACCAAGGGGCTCCTGTTGTGCCCCAGTACATCCAGTGAGTGAAGAAAAGCAAGAGAGCTCTTGCTGGGGGTGAGCAGGGCTGATGTGCAGCTGTGACAGCACAGGGGATGCACCACAGCGAGCCAGGCTCATCAAAACTCAGTGAAGCAGCAGTGGATGGATGTGACCACCCCTAAAAAACCCTCAGGGGCTGTAACTGGGACCAGTGCTGTCTGTTGGAGGGGCCTCAGTGCATCTCTGGCTGCAGCCAGTCTGAGATGGGCTGGAAAAACCGAGACTGGATCTTTTTCAGGCTGATAATCCAAGAGGGGCCCAGTCTGATTCCCTCAATGACTTTTAACCTCTCTGCCATAAAAGCTTCTGGGTGGGGCAGAGATGACCTGGTGTCTGCAGAGCCCATTGTTTGCTCCTGAACCAGACCTCATCTCCTGTCACTGAACTGGCACTGTCTGTGTCTGAGCTGTGGAAAAATGAACAGAGTTGTTCAGGCTGGGGAGGGTTTTTAAATTTTTTTTTAATGTAGTTCACTGGCCAAACTGCATTATCAAGGAAAAAATATTGCTTGGATCCAACAAAAACATTCGTTTAATTTTAGCTTGTCATTTGGAACAGAAATTTGAAATAGCTTGTTTTGAAATATTTAAAAAAAATAAAAAAGCTATTGTTTTCCAACTCAAACTCTCAACTAGCTCTTACTCCCCAAAACCTGTATTGCTGGGCCAACAAGATATCACAGAAAAGAAAAAAGAATTGTGGAGTGAGGATTTGCAACCAGCTCCAAGAAGCTGGATCCTCAGTCTGTGGCTGTTCAAACCTGTTGCTCAAATTCTGAGCTCAGTGCAGCCAACACCTCCACTGGCTCAGGAGAATGACCTGTCCTGTGGCCCCATTTCCACCTGTTATCTCTGTGACACAGCTCTGCCTGTGCCTGATGTGCCAAAGCACACTTGTGGTGCCTCTGTTGCAAGTTTTAGCCCGTGTGCTTTGAGACCAAAGGACTTTGTGGTTTTCCAGCCACAACCTGGTTTATGATGAGGTGCAGCAGCCCCTGTCAGGGCTGGGCAGGGCTCCTACAAATAGACAGTGTAGTAAGGAAAGGCATCAGCTTTTGGGAAGGCTTTTGCAGGAGTGACAGGGTTTCCATTTCATCTTGTGTCTTCACTGCTTGGTAGGAATGAGCTACCACCAGAGCCATAGGTGGAGGAGCAGCCACCATGCTGGTCACTGAGCTCATGGCTGTTTTTATTGGAGGCAAAAGTGTTTGTGCTGAGTGGATGTTTTGTTTAAAACTGGCTCCTATTCTCACCTTGCTCAGAGGATGCCATTTCAGCTCTTTTGCTGCCATCCATCCCTCATCCTCCCTCTGTCAGGACTCTGAGCTTGAGCAGGGCAGTGAAGTCTGCCCTGAGCTTTTTTCCCTTCCCTTTGGTGGCAACTGAAGCATCAGTGAATTCAATGTGAGCAAGGAGGGATGTGAAAGGGGGAAAACAGTGTGAGGAGAGAGTTTTGGAGCCCAGGAGCAGAGGCAAGAGGAGGGATGGCGGTGCTGGCAGTGCCACCCTGGAGTGAGCTGCCCCAGGAACTCCAGTCCCTTGCCTGAGGCCATGGAAGGTTTTTGTGATATGGGTTTGTGTTGGTGTTGTGTTACTGAAATCACAGGAAGGAAAACAAGGACTACAAAATGAAATTGTTTCTTGATAATCCAAGAGCAGCAGGAGGCTGGTGCACAGACAAAGGGCTTTGCATTATTTTCAGGATGCTGAAAGCTCTGCAGGTTGGCTGGGTCAGCTGCCAGGAATGATCTGCATCATTCACATCCATGTGAAAGCTGGTTGATACCAAATGTCCACGGCCCCTCATAGAAAAGAACAAATAAAATGCTGTTCCTGCACAGCAAACATTTGCTCACTGTTGGGACAACTGCATCTCCAACTAGTCCATACCTGCCTCTGTTTTTAACCGGTGAAGAGCAGCCATGGTGCCTGCTCACATTCACACATTCTGTCTGGTGGGTTTTTTCTCCCAAACCCCTTCATTTATTTATTTTTTACCACTTACCTATCACATCATGCTATTCCCTGCTCTATTTCTCCCTAAGTCTCTTCTCCATTGCTGCACACATGGTTGGATGTGACCTTTGACATTCCCACTGGCTGTTACCCTGGGATTGTTTGAGCTGTAGCAACGCTCAGAGATGCCCAAAGAGAGTGGGTCCCTTTGTCCAGAGTGCTGTGGGGATGCCAGTAAAGGCAGGCATGTCCTTCCCACCCCATCTCTGAATTTCTTCATGACTGGTGTGTGATGCATGGCAGAGTCAAAGGCCACGTGAGCAAGGCAGTGTCACAGACTGAGCTCCCAAACCAACACTATGCCAAGAGGCAGCATCACCCAGGTCTGCAGTGTGGTTAACACATAAAAACCTTTAACAATTCTTCTGATCGCTTTTAAAATGAAAAAGTTGCATTCTTTAGAAAATTAGATTTCTAATGTGCCTGTCCTCTCTTGTGGTAGTAAAAGCCTGTAATTTTCTTGAGTGCTGTAAGTTGTTGGAGTCTCTGTTGGATGACAGGACCTTGATGCTCAGACAGACTGTTCTCAGGTGCCTTCAGGGCCTCACAGTCTGTTTCTGTGTCATAGCAGATATCGAGAGTTGTTGATGGCTGTTGGCATCAGTCCTGGCAAAGTTACCTCAGCGCTTCCTTGCTGCAAAACCTGAGGTGGGACCATGAGAATCCAATCCAAAGACACAATTGTTTTATTTTACTCACTTGCTGACAGAATATATTGCTATAAATGTAAATGCAATCTGCCATCACATGTTTCTGATGGTTTGTGATGATTGATGGGTCCTTGCTATGAAAAAAACCCCTCCTACAGCAGCATCCTGCTGTGCTGGGGTGGCTGGATCAGCGAGATGAGTTTGGTTGGGTGTTCTGCTATTGCCAGGCTTGGTGGTGTGTGTGGGCAGTGGCAGAGCTTTTGTTCCAGGTAGAAAAACATCCCAACAGCATCTGTTAGAAAATAGTTTGGAGAAGCAAGGAAATCCAGCCTGTGGAGAAAAACAAATAAGAAACTGCAGCACGCAGACATGTGGAACATAATGAGAAACCCTGTGGGGGTGCAATGAGGTGATGATCGTCCCCCAGAACACCCATCATCTTCCCCTGCCCACCTAGGGTGAGCAAGGAGAGGTGGTGGCACGTGGGATGGGGAGATGCTGCAGGGAATAACTCCCTGCCCCCACTGCTGCAGGGGCATCCCTCCCCAAAGCAGCGCTGATGCTGGGGCACTTTGGGCAAGGCCAACCTGTACCTCTTAGACAAGGGATGTCTTGGGTTTTGCAGCATAAGGTGAGATCCAAATCCAGTGAAACATCTGAGGAAGAGGAGAGGGCTTTGTATTGCAGCAATTTGTGAAGATTTAACCTGTCAGGGAGCTTACAAAAAAGCAAGCAGAGGTTTCGTGCAGGAGAGGGTGGGACTCACCTGTCCCTCAGGGCGATGCCAGCTGGCCATGCCAGTGTGTTTAACACCACACCAGGGAGTTCCCTGTCCTGCCTGGTCCTGGTATCCTCAGAAAAAGCAGCTGTACTTGGGAAGCCCTCGCTCCCTGTGCAAATTGCATGCTGTAAGCAGTGGTGTGGTGGGAGAGGTGGAACAGTCACTGGTGACTCAGCCCGTTCCCACAACGGCCTGCAATGACTTACTGGTGACAAGGACAGCTCAAGGCACCCTTTAAAGGGTTTGTGTTTGAGAGGGGGATTCATGACTGCCTGGGAATCTGCTTCCTGCTGTATCACTCGGGGTGACACAGGCTCAGGTGAGCCTCTCACAGGGCTCGGAGGGATTCAGATATCCCTAGAGCAGATGCCAACATCCATGTGGGATGGCACCACAGCCTGGAAAAGGAAATCTTTTTGTCCGTGGCTGTGACATTTATGAGAACAGCTGACTGTGCTGGGCACGAAGGGGCTGGTTGGGAAGTTCTTGCCCAAGCTTCAGCATTGATCATTGCACTGCAGCAATCTGAAGCACAGGATAAGGTGTTATTTCCATGATCTTAAACTTTTAATTTCAGGTTCAACTGTGACACCCAGAGCATGTAGCTGTTCCCTCCATTTACCCCAAACACTGTGCTGCCTTTCATGCTCCCAGGTCAAGCAGATGGAAGTCAAACTGGAGGGATGACTGCAAGCTGGAACTAGCAGCAAAAGGGTTTCTTTTTTTTCTTTTTCTTTCCTTTGTCCATGCCAAATGAGTATTATTTACAGGAAACACTTTGTACAGCTTTGAGATTTGTTTAGAGAAGGAGTGTAGGGGAGGAGACAGCTAAAGGCAGAATGGAAATTAAAAAGGTCACAGTAATGCTCAAGAAAATCCATAATTTCCTGGTGTGGGAGTACTGCTATTCTGGGGACTGAGGGAATAATGGAGCTTGGGCTCCAGCTCCCAGGGGAGAGAGTGCTTGCTGAGGGATAAACTGGCTCCCTTTGGGAAGGGAAGATCTTGGCACCCAGCAGCCCCCCCGAGGCCTCGTGGGGCTGAGCCCAAAGCAGCTGCTGGGGACACAGAGGGTCCCTGACACTCGTTGTTCCCTCAGCTCATCCGGAGTCACGTCCCATGGCTGCAGGCTGTGGTGGTGATGCCAGGGAATCTCTGAGCACACGTGCCTGGGGAGGGAGCTGGTCCTGATCCTCAAGAGCAGCCCCCGGGTGCGCAGTTTGCTTTGTTTTGATGTAATCCAGGGAAATGGGGATCGCCTCTAGCTTTGTCTAATGGACAGAATAAACAAAGGAAACAAGGACAAGATGCCCTCAGCCACTGCTGGGAGCTGTGGAATGACTCAGGGGCTGAGCTGTAAGTGCCTGGGCACGTACGTGTAAAAGTTGCTGAGAAGAACAACAGAACTTGGAGCGTTACAAGTCAGGACAAGGGACTTGCACATGGGAGGTGGCAGGGGGGTTCTTGCAGTGAGTTAAGCAGGCTGGAGGCTCTGCTTTGCCTGCAGGAGAGGCACAGTCTGGGCTGCACAAGAGCAAGTGTCACCCACCACCCCAGTGGGAGCTCCTAGGTCTGTGGTGGGGGGGTCAGAGACCAGCACCCTCCAGATGCTTTGCTCTCCTGATTTTCAATTTCCATCTTCCTTCCGAGATGAATTTCAATTAATTTTTAAACTTAAAAGCAAAATCTAGATAAACTTTAATCAGTAGGAACGAGGAACATGACTCTTTGCCCACGTAAAATTTAATTTGAAGCACTGAAAGTCAGTGATGTTGCCAGTTCAATCCTGAAATGCCGTAATCCTTCTCGTCCTTTGCTTTGCTTTAGGGAAGGTTTTCAACCTCTCTGACTTTCTGTGATTTTCAGTGTTCTGGTGATAAAAGGAGTCACGTGTGCTGCATTGCCCTTATCTAAGGTCAGCTGGTAGAAGCACTGTGAAATCCCTAAATTCAGACCTTCATAATGTGCTCTTGCAGCTCTGTCAAAAAAAACCAAACAAACAACGACCCAACCCACCTTTTTTTCCCCTTTGGCATCTTCTCTTCACGTGTTTGAGAGCATGTTTCAATAAAATTGTTATAATATTTAGAAATATGAGTTTGAGTTGTGCCCAAGCTGTACCAAAGCCACCACACCGTGGGATTTCACGTGCCTCTTTTTTAATACTTTTTTTTTTTTTGAGCAGGTAAATTATGACTCCCAGAGCTGTTGAGTATTTACTGAACAGCTCAGACACAGCCTGAAGGACTGACATTACTGCAGCTAATTGCCCTTTGACGTTAATTGTCATTCAGCTACATCTGCATCTGTAAACGCTTTCCCAAATTGCTGTTCTGACAAGTGAGATGCCTCAGTTGTCAGTCCCACATCTGAGTACTGAAAGGCTGTCGGTGCTGTGGCTTGTTGGGGATGTCATGGCTTGGGTGGTCTCCCCATCCTGCTTGGCAGCTGGAGCAAGAGGCTGTGAGTTATTTCCCAGAGTGGGTTTTTGTCAGATAAACCTCTCAGCAGTGATGTGAAATAGTCTGACAGCTGATTCCTGCAGTTAGTGTTGGGAGCAATGAGTTAATCTGGGGAAGGATGAGCTCAGCCCTTGAGAGTTTGATCCGTCTGTGGAGGTTTCAGTCTGCTCTGCTCCACATGGTCCTTCATGGACCAGCCACTCTCCAGGAAATCAGCATCACGTGCCAGTGTTTGGAAATGTACATCAGGCCTTTTGGACAGTGCACATGGTGGGGAGAGGGGAGGAGGAGGAGGAGGATGTCTGTGGATCTGTGGGGGTTTTTTGTGTGTTTGTCTTTCTGGAGTTTTCAGAGATCATCATGGGAAAAGCAAGGGTCCTGTGTTTGAGCCATGGTGCAGAGGGAATAGTAAAAATATGTTTCATAACATGTGCCTGGATTAATGTTCAGATCTTACTGAGCCTTTCCTGTCATTTGATGGACACTGGAAAACAAGGAGCTTGGAAGGTCAGTACAGGGAATAGTCACACAGCTTCTGGCAAGCTTAGGAGCAAAACCTGACCTTAGTCCTGGGTAAAAATAAACAGTGTCCTCATTCCTAGCCCTGGGGAGGTGTTTCTGTGTCCAGAGCCCTTCCATCTGATGAACAGGCTGCTGTTCATGCTGAGAGGGATACAAGGGGGAGAAGTGTTTCCTGCTGCTCAGGTGTACACAGGAGTGTGGGTCAGTGGGTGGGAAAACAGAAGCTGTGCTGGCACAGAGGTACACAGGGCTTGATGAGCTGTGGCTTTGCTCCTCTCTCCTCACCCCCTCCTCTCTGCTGGCTGCCAGGGCTGCCCAAACAGGCACTGGGGCTGTGGCTTTACCCAGGACTGTTCATGCTCTCCTGCTTTCCATCTGGAGATGACCTTGTTTGAATTTCTAGGAGAGCACGAAGCTTTGCAGGGTGGGTTTGTTTGCGTTTCTCTCCGGGCAAATACCTGGCTGTCACGTGGAGCTGGAGCAGGTGGTGTGTGGCACCTTGTCCCGTTCCAAGGTGCTCACAGACCCAAGGCAAAATCTGTGGCTTATGCACAGAGCCTGCAGGACCTCGTTAACCCTGCTGGGAGGAGGATGTTGGGACGTTTCCATGAGGCTGTGCCACTCCTTTGGCACTTGTAGGGCTGCAGGATGGGGTGGGCTGAGGCAGATTTGAGGGAGCAGTGCTGGCTCTGGGTGGGCAGCCTGCCTGGCTGCTCTGATGTAGCTGGTCTGTCCTGGATGATTACACAGGAGGCAGAACCCCGGATAGACAAACTGGGGAAGTGCAAACAAACCCTTGGACTGGGGCTGCTCTGCCTGGCACCTGGAGGCTCTCCTCATTGGGGATCCAGTGCACAGCATTAGGGGTTGGAAAAGGGAACAGCTCTAGCAGAGATTGTCCCCTGTAGCTGAGCCTGGATGCTGCTGCCCACCTAATTTACACAGCTCTGGACTGCCTTCCACACCTCAGTCTGCAGTCAGCTACATCTCACCTTCTGCAAGCACCTGTCTGGAGTACTTGCCACCCTAACCTGTTCCTCTAGTTGATGATGATACAACCTGGCAATTCAGCCCATGGGGACATCAGTCTTTTACAGGAGCTTCCTGCAACCACTGACTTGAGTCTGGTGTGTAAATTAGACCTTGCTGGTCCTTACTGGGTCACACTGCATCCTATTCAAGTTGTCCATTTCCAGTGGATCAGGATTAATTTGAATTCTAATATTGTCTAAAATTTCATCTGCACTTTGGATCATCTTTATCTTTAAAAACCTCTCTTTCCCATTTCTGGTGGTTAATGCATGGTGTGTCCTTAGGTCAAAACACAGCTGGGAGGGTTGGGCTTTGGATTAAAAATGGCCTTGACATAGTCCCTCAGAACATCCTGGAAGCACCCCAGCCCTGTTGCCTATAGATTATAGGCAAAATAAGACTATAAAGCAAGTAGAGACCTCTGCTTTGGGGGCTTAACATCCTCCTCTGCTTTCCAAATCATGTCATCATAATCTTTGCAAGATTAAGTGCTGTTTCAGCTGCAGGGTTTTTTTAATTTCACTTTCTTATGGAATAAACTAATGGTGACAGATGCCCAAGAGCCCTAGAGGTCAGTGCTTTGTTTATTCCCAAGGAACTTGGGGCATGAGGGGTGACAGCTCCCTCTCTTGTCACCTTCTGTCCCTCACTTATCCCTCTCTGTCACCTTCTCTTGGAGCACAGGTCTGCCTGGCAGTGACCTTGCTTGGTGCTTGTATCAGCTGGGCAGAGCCTACAGAAGAGGGATTTTGGGCTTCTCCAGGGGATTTAATTTGTGGATAAATGTGGCCCTCTCATCTCTCAAAGACATGAATATGCCGCTTTATTGCCAAGGAAACTGAGTTGCAGAGGAACAAGCTGCTTCCTTGGGTTCTGTGGCCAGCTTGGGGTATAATCAGGTGCCATGAGTCCTGCTCCTTGTCTGTGCAGATAACCAAAGTGCTTCCTATTCTGGCAGCTGTCTTTCAGACACTGATCTTAAAGCTGAGAGGGAGCCAATATCCTGTATTACAGAGGACCAAGGCCTGGAAAAAAACAGGGCGGAATTTAATTTTACCTGAGTCGAGCCATCTAAAAGCATCTCTAAATCAGAGCTGCTCCCTGCAGCCTCTCTCCAGCCAGGGGCTGCCAGATGAATCACCCAATTTTCCACCTCCATCTGGGGATGTGACTCACTGCTGCAGAGCCCGTCTCCTGTTGAGTATGGGGGGTAGCTGGGGCTCCTGAGCAGACAGTGAGGTGCTGCCCCAAGGCTTCCAGGTGTCTGGAGTGAGGAATCCAATCCCTTGGAGAGCTGGTTATGGTCCTAGGTGGTGGGCATCTTTCCTTCAGACACTAAAGCAAGTGGCTGCCAGCTTGCAGCAGTGACCAGCAGTGTGGTGAATGCTTGTTGTGCCAACTGTTTCCAAAAGAAGTGGCAGCAGCATCTCTCCTGCAGCTGGGCCTGCTTCCCCTGACCTGCTCAGGACACAGGTGGTTGAGGAGCAGCTGGGTCATGCTAAGGACAGGCACTGTCACAGATCTGAGGTCTCAGAAATAGTAAATACATTTAACCTCTACCAGTGAACATTCTTCTCTGGCTCCAAAACTGCTCACAGAGAGGTGCTTTTGTGGAGAGGAAGAGGGGTGCCAGCAGGAAGCTTGCTGAGACAACACAGAAACATTTTCTACTCATGATCTCAGCCTCTGGAGATAAGGCTGGAATTCTGACACCCCCCAGAGCATCCTCCCTTGGCCCTGTGTCAGTCCCACAGCTCTGGACACGGCAGGGAGGATCCTGCCTGTGTGATGCTCCTGCTGAGGGATATAAAGGGTCGGGTAGGTTTGGGTTGGAGTGACGTGGCAGTGCCATGGATCCCCTCTGGACAAGAGGTGTTGGAGTCCTCTGACAGCAGAAGGTGCCATTTGTGAAAGTTCAGCTTGTGTAATGAACTCTGATGGTGTTATTTAGGTGATCTGAAGCCTCCAGAAGTGACCTGAGCGTCCAGATGGGGAAAAACCTGTTGGGTCTGGCTGTGTGGTTCATTTCTGGGGCATAAGGTACATGTTCATAAGCTTCACCCTGCTGGGAATCCTCGTTCGTGCCACTGCTTGGCACGGCTCAAGCTCTGGGCAGTGCCAGGGTCAGTGCACGGAGGTTTGGGCTACTCAAAGGCAGCCACTGCCTCTTTTTTTCTTTTTTTTTTTTTTTTTTGTGGCAAGAATTTGCATAGTGGAGACTGAACATCTGTGTCACTGGGGTGAGTGACTGGAGGGAGGGGCTCTGGATGGGACCCAGAGCTCCACTGCCCGGCTCCCTTACACCGAGCGTGCCATGTGCCACGTACAAAGCTGCCTTTCAGCCAAACCCACAGAATAGGCTTTGTGTCCCCCTCTGTGAGCCCTCTTTATAGAGAGAAAGGCTTCCTCAGAGGCTGCAGGCGCTGCTCCATGGCATGGAATGGTTTTCACCTGTGCCAGGAGTGATTTCACTTTGCCTTTTCCCAGGGCTGAGCTGTTTGGTGGTGCCAGGTGCTTTACTTTTCCCTTGCTGGCAGCTGGAGAAGCCCATTAGAGGAACAAGTTGCTTTGGGACCGCTTTGTACCTGGAGAGAGGCATGTGTAATCACAGAGCAACATCAAGAGGTGGTTCTTGCATCTGGGCTTTATTTAAATGAACCTAATCTTAATTTTCCTCCTGCCCTGCTGCAGGGCTGACTGTTGCAGAGTATGGCTTGGCAGAAATGTAGGTGTTTGAATGGTAGAATGATTTTTTCATGGAATCATAAAATATCCTGAGTTGGAAAGGACTCACAGGCACCACTGTAATCCAACTCCTGGCACTGCACAGGATGGCCCCAAAGATCCCACAATGTGCCTGAAAACATGGACCAAACCCTCCTTGAGCTCTGTCAGGCTTGGGGCCATGACCACTGCCCTAGGGAGCCTGTTCCAGTGCCCAGCTTCTCTCTGAGGGAAGAACCTTTTCCTGATACCCAACCTAAACCTCCCCTGACACAGCTTCATGCTCTTGCCTCGGGTCTTGCCACTGGTCATCAGAGAGAAAAAAATCAGTGCCCGCCCTTTATCCCTTACAAAGATTTTAAAGGATAACCCCCTATGACATTGGCACTTCAGTAGTGATTCTGCATCTTGTTTTTAAATGAACTTAGTGCTTTTGTGCTGGTACCTTGCTCCTCTGATGTGCAGCAGCAGGACTGTGCAGCAAATACATTCTAGAGCACAGCATGGGCAACGAGGATTTGTGAGAACCTGGTCCTCCGTTACATACCTTTAAAGGAGAGAGACTAGGGGAGAGCACATGGGAAATTTAATCTTGGAGTTGACTGACCCTTCAGAGGTAGAACTTTTAAGCTGGTTTTGGGACCGTGGTTAGGATTTCTGTGGATGTCTGACTTGGAGATGGAAGAGGGAGTTCTTAAATGCAGCAGCTCCTAAGGTACAGATAGAGTTATACTGCAGTTTGTAGAGGCACTTTTGCAAACTCTGGTGTAAGCTGATCTGCAGCATTAGGCACTCCAATATGTCCTAAAATTTGGCTGAAAAGTTCTCCTCTGCTCCAACTTCCCTGCTGCAGCCACTCTTAAGTATAATTGTAAGATATGAGGAAAAACACCAAAGAATGTTACTAGATTATGAAACTGGGTTGCCTTAGCTACTTCTGGGGTAGAATTAATAGGAGAAAAAACCCTCAATTGTGTGAGTGAAGGGCTTCATTGTAGTCTCTCAGTGTAACTTCCCTTCTATCCTGTTTAGGGACAGCGGACATTATCTCAGGCATCTATAGATAGCGCCTGAGTCACTCTTTATGGTACAGCTAACATGTAAAAACATTAAATAATATATCCCTCCAGCTCCTATAAGCAGGGGAAGTGCCTGACACCTCATTTTACAGGCAGAGAAAAGAATATGTGGAGGAGGAAAGTTACGTGCAGCGAGTCATGTTATAGCCTGGTGGTGGCTGAGCAGTTCCTGACTCCTCTATCACAGCTGAGCTGATCCTCCCTGCCCATCCACCTCAGCATCCTCCTGGGGCAGGATTAGCCTTGGGTGAGCAGAGAGACAAGATGCAACTGGGGTTTGGGTCAAAGATAAATGTTAGAATGTGGATGTGTGATGTCCCAAGGGAGAAACTGCGATGGTGAGCTTAAGTTTCTTGTGTAGGGCTATGCAAGGAGCTGGTTTCTGAACCACAGCCTGGAGCTTGGGCTTTCTGACTCCAAGGCAGTTCTATGTAATACCAGAGTATCACAGGGGTGTTACTCTCAGCCAAATGATAGAGGCTCATGTGTGAGCTGTATGTATGTGGTGTGAAGAGTGTGTTTGTTCAGGCTGCTGCTGCTGCACTAGGGATGGTCAGGTGAAAGGGCTCCAGGTAGCATTTGGAGCCTAAAGTATATTTAGAATATATATATTTGTGTGGATGGTTGCACAGAGAAAAGTGGCCATTGCCTGCTTGAGCTCAATGCCCTTCCACAACGGTCTTCTCCATCAAGTGGCCAAAGCATTTGTGAATCTTGACCCTGAATATTCATCTGAGTTTCTGGCTAGGAAGAGGTTTTGTATCTATGTCCCCTTGGCTGCTACTTTACCTACTGCTGGTTCCTTCATCTGGATGTTACGTGGTTGCAGTGGAGCGTCTTTCACGTGACGTGAAGGAAAAGGACACTTGGTCCAAGTCTGGAGTGAGATTTGGACTTGCAGTTTCTTCAGAGTTGGACACTGGTCTCCAACCCAAGGCTGCCCTGTATCTCCTCCAGCTGTGAGGAGGAGGAGCTCACTGAGGCTGGGCAGCCCAAAGTGGAGGGGTCTGCTCTGGGTGTCCTGTTCACTCCGGGTGCTGCCACACTTCTGACAAGCACCCCAGTGGGCTATCCCTGTGGGTCATCCCAGGGGGTCACCCAGGCTCAGGAGAGCCCTTGACCTCTGCCCTTTGTCAGCTGCTGCCCTTTGGCTGTTGCGCTGCTGCCTCTTTGTTCCCGACTTTTCTCCTTTATACACCCCCACCCCTCTCTGGGAAAAATCAACATTTACCTTCCAGAGCCTGGCAAACAGAGGGGTCTGTATTCCATCCTCGTGGCAGCCCCAGGCTCGCAGGGCTCCGGTGATAAATCCAGTGGCGTCTGTTGCCAGAGGGACCCTCCGAAACACAAGTTTGGGAGTTCTGTGTGTGAAATGAGAGCAGGGAAATGTGGCACGTGGACACTGAGCAAGTGCTGGGCGCTGAAAAATAAAACCTGGGTTGCGCTGAGGTTACGAGAAGATGGCAAGAAATTGATTTAAAATCTAAGGAAGGTTGACTTATAAATTTTATTTTATTTTTAACCTGAAGTACCACGTTGCTGCTTCATGTGCTAAAGCTGTATACAGTGTCAGAGTGCAGCAGAGAGCCAGATGCTGGGCTGGGAAGTTTGCACCAGGACTTTTCCTGCATAGTCACAGCCAGAGCGCTACAGGCCCATGGGAGTGGGGAGCAGAGCTGCAGGGCAGCTTGGGAGTATTTGATCCATATGGAAATACCACACTGCAGTTTTAAAATTCCTTTCCCCTCCTTCAAATCTGACAGTGGTTTTCTCCCGCTAATCCACGGCCATTGCCAGACGAACCAGAGAAAGTGAGGTGCACTCATGGGTCTGGAAGCTGTAAATGCTTGGGGTTTTTGGAAGGCAAAGGATGAGTGGTGATTGTTTGTTTTGTTCTTTGTTTCCATGGTACTCTGGGCCTTATCCCTTGTCCATTCAGGCTCCTGAGGACTCTTGTGTTATTACTGTTAATTATTAACTAACACGTTTTTAGCTTGCTGAAGTTCTTGTGGCAGCTGGTTAATGTAAGAGTTTGATTATTTCCTTCTTTGAGCAAGGCTGCAGCTTGGGTGTGTTCAGATGCCTTCCCTCCTTCCCATTTCTGCTGGGATGCTTCAGGTTCTGCAGAAACAAATGGGACCAGATCCAAGCTGCTCTTGTCATGGCTCTCAAAGCTCAGTGACCTCCTCCTGCAAAACTCCCTTGTTTAGTGAAAATGCCACAAGGCAACTGTTCGTTGAATTCCAGTTCCTGTGTCCTGCTTCTCTCTTGGATTTCAGCAGATAAGAAGTGTGAGCAAGTGAGGAGTGTGGTGAAGACAGGGTAAATTTAGAGGGACAAGACCTCTCTGGAAATCTGGTTATCTTCAACAGTCAACTGGAAGGGATTTCAGGCTTGACAGTGGTTACCAGATCCATTCCTAACCAGCAGAGCTCCATAAGAGCAATTTTCTGTTCCTGTGCAAATCCTTTTCCTTTCCCTCCTGCTGCTAAGTAAAAGAATCCCATAAACCAGTAAAGCTGACAACACATACAAAAGGCCTGTTTTTCCAGTCCTTTCCAATTTGTGAGGATACTTGTGCTTTAAATATGCATTTGCACAAGTCATCTGATGTGTTGGTGTGGTGACGTGGCATCTTTTTCTGCTGCCCAGCCGGATTACTGGAACACTCCAAGCAGAAGGATCACAGATGATGACTAACATGCTTTTTCTCATGAAAAACTGCTTGTGCTAATTTTTTTTGGTGCTTTCATGATTGTCCAGCGTATCTCTGAATGACTATCAGCTGTGAGGAATTTGTGGGCAGCAAAGAACAGAGGATCACAAGGAGTGATGAAATGATCTTGTTATTTTCATGAAGTGAATATCTGAGGACTGAGTTTACTCACCTCTGAATAAATTCATGGGGAAAGGCACAGTCCCTGCACTGTTTGAAGGCCATTTTAGCTCTTGAGCAGTGTTGCCAAAGCACTTGAGATCACTCCAGTGTTCTAATCTTGACGTTGAGATTGAATGTCTCTGAAAAGCCAAGACTTTGTTCAAGCACGAGCTTAAATTTGTGATGACCGGATAAAAATGTGTGGTGTGGGTTTTGTGGGTCAGCCAAGACAATTTTCTGGCCTTAAGCTCTATGGATGCAGCAATTGATTTCCTGAGAATTACTGCAGTTTAATTTGAGTGAAGAATTTGAATTGAAGCCTAAACTTGAGCCAAGGTTAAAGTGCTGGGTCCCCTGTCATCTTCTATCACCTTGTACAGGGCTGGTCCTTCTACCTAACATAGCCCTTTGCTGTGGCCAAACCACTGCTGGGCTTGGGAAAACCTTTCTAACATTGGAAAAATTGAGGCTTAATTCTTACTGCCCCTTATGATTAGCACGAGCTTTTGGGACATTTTTTTAGTGTTAGAACACATTTGGCACCTGCCAGAAGTGTAGTGTTGTGGTGGGAATATATGCACTCTGCCAATGCCAATTTTCCTGTGGTTTCCTTCAGGCCTGTCTGACATCCAGCCTCGGGTCAGGTTCTTTCTATGTGTGAACTCGTGGCTCTGAGTGTGTTAATAGCACTGTGCTGATTAGCAGTGTTGTCTGGCCCCAGCCTGGTGATATCCAGCTCCCACCTCAGTGAAGTGGTGTTTTGGGCTTGTCTTTCTATGCTCAGCCTCTGACCCAGGCACACACAGCTTGTTGGTGTGCCCATGAGGTGGTTGCTGTGTTGGAGAAGGCAGTGGTCTCTACTCCTGAGTCTGTAACCAGTGCCCCTTGGCAACAGCATCGCTCCATTCCATCAGCATCCCTCCATCCTGGTGAAAGCTCAGTGTGCTGCCAGAGACATTTGATCCAGAAGGAAACCATGCACATGGGTTCAATGTTTTGGGTTTTTTTCTAGCTGTGCTCAGCTTCTTTGTAAAGAGTTTCTGTTACACAGAATCTGGAAAAGTGTCTCTTATTCTTCAGTGCATGTTTCTGATTAGTACTGGAAATGAACATGAATTTCCCTCCCTCCCCTTTTTTTTTTTTTTTAAAACATATTCTTTTGAGGTTAATGTTGCAAAAGTGGATTTCAAGTTAATGGAAGTGAAATTTGCAGTTGTGTGGTTCACTGGACTTGGGCTTGAAGCAATAGAGATTCTTCTTCCTTTGCTACTCTGCAAACAGATGTCCCTCCCTTGTGGTCCTCAGCTTCCCCAAGCCCCTCTGTCCCCAGCTGTCTCCAGTGACACCACAGCTCCATGTGCCAGGCTCTACCTCTGAAGGCAATGTCCTGTGTCAGCATCAAAGCCCTGCAGCTCAGGGCTCCAGCAGCTGGCACAGACATGGTGGTTGTGCAGTGTGGAACAAACCCTGTGTGGGTCTTTCTCCTGTTAACAGCTTTGGGCTGTGTTACCAATGAGATCTTCTGCAGCCACTTTATTTTAGGAGCTCTTAGAGCTTGCCTGGGTGAAGAGGGATGAGATGCAGCTGTCAGCGAAGGTAATTCTGCTCACTCTCTGGATAGTACCTGTGAAGTGGATACAGTGAGACAGATTTCACACCCTGGGTGGCCCTAAAGGTGTTGTGATAGATGTACACACCCTAACAGGGAGTGGAAAACCCTGTCCCAGCAGTCTGCACTGGTACCTGGGCAGGGCAGAGTGACATTGCTGCTGTCCTTTACATCTTACCCAGCTGACAGCAGGATGGCCTGAGGAGGTGGCAAAGGGCAGGACGGGGTAGGGGAGTCAGGGCTCTGTGTGTGCAGTACATGGGCTGCTGCTCCTGCCCTGGAGGCAGCCAACTCTGTCAGCCTTTGCTTTAAAAGCTGCTGGTGTTGTGTAGGTGCTGCAGACACCTCTGAAGGGTTGTTCTGCTGAGGAGTGTCCCACCACCCCAATGCCAAAGGTGAAGTCCAGAGATAGCTCCGTGACTTGATCTATAGCTGTACACCCCAGGAAAGAGCTCTGGGGAGCCAGGGGTGTGGATGTGTCCAGGAGGAAACTGGTCTTGGATGGAGATGTCTCCAGTGCTGTCTGGACACCCTGCTGTGTTGTGCTGGGTGAAGAAGGAAGCTGAATTATCTGATCTCAGACCTGTTAGTAAATACATGTAACAGAAGCCAGGGTCATACTGGCTGCTCAGATGAGCTGGTGCCGCTTTGCTGACTCCAGCACAGTGTGGGATGGCTCCTGCTGGGTTTGGCCCATCCCTTTCTATCACCACCTTTGTTTGCTTTGGGTTTTCTTGTTTGTTTGCTTTTTGTTTTTACTGGACTGTGTAGAGAGAGTGAGTTCCTGAGTTGCATCCCCATTGTTTTTCCTCACAGCATGGATTCTGTTGATAATGGGAATTGCTCATTTGTTCTTTTGAATTTTACATCACATGAGTGTAGCAGCACGGATCACTTACTGTGAGGAGAGAATCAGTCTCAAGTGGTCTGTCTCATTACTGTTACATGCATCCATAAAGTTTGGGATGTGTTGTGCAAAAACTCTGTTTTGGGGAATGTACATGTTGATTGAGGTGACCATCTCTGGCAGTTCTGCAGTTGGCTTTAGGTTCAGGTTCAGCCAAGTCAGCTTGAAAAGTCACTCTGTAGCATGGACAGTTTCTCTAAAGAGGCTGGGTTCATTCTCCCTCCCTTAGTCACGTCTTCATCCGAGTAAACATCTAGAAGATGCTTCTGTTTCAATACTGGGATGACTTACATCCATCATGTCTTATGTCAAGAGCTGCAAGAAGCACAACAGAGTAGAACATTTGTCCCAGTGTTGTCTGGAGGGAGCGATTTAAATGTGAGCCTGGCTGGGATTTTGCTTGCGCTGCCATGACACGAAGCAACGCTCGACTTTGGCAGTTGTGAAGGCCATCCCAGTGAAGCCCAGTGTTGTTGAGTACTGCTGCCTTTCTGCTGTGCCACGTGGTCCCAGCCTGTGGATCTGGAGGAAGTTAGTCATTGATTATAAAACATGAGAAAATATTGCTCAGCGCATGAGCCAAGGTGAGGCTGAGCTGGGCGAGCGGTGGAACTCTGTCCTGCTGAGGCACATCCGCTGGGTGGAATGAACCCTTCTTGGACTGACCGGTTTTTAACTGTCAGACTCTTCCGTTTTCAAGTCGTTCTACTGGGAAAAAGGGGGAAGAGAATCCCTAATTTCAGCTAAATAAAGCATATTGCATTATGTTTCTTTGTCCAGCGCGCTACAATAATTTTATAGCGTGGCTTGAGGGCATTTGAACAGCGTTAAGAGGGAAGGCTCATAGACACTGTGTCTGGGGTGGAAACCTTTGATTTTTGTTTCACAGCCCTACAGCTCCAGTGTGGGGCTCAGCCTGCTGCTCCCAGGCTATAAATAGAGGTAACCCCAGAACACGCTCAGCACGCCGATGCTCTCTGGTGCTGCCCACTCCACCGGCTTCCTGGCACTGTGTTCACAGCACATATTTTTAGCTGTTGCTTTCTCATTACTTATTTTATTTTTGACAGATCTTCTCTTCTTGCCTTGCCAGGCTACCAGCTTTCCCTGCTGTTTATCTGCTTTCCAGGACTGTGTCTGGATCCTCCCTTGGTGGAAGGGCAGTGGGACATAACAGATAGCAAGCTTGGCTTGGACTCCATAGCTCTCCCTTTTTCCAGACTCTGTTACGGTATTAGGCAGCCTGGATGACTTTCATGTTTGCTCCTTATTTTCTCTTTGTCTGAAAGGGAATTAACAGCATTATCATGTATTATTAATGTTGTTAATAGGCAGTGGAGAAAAAGCTGTCAAAAAACTTCCTTCTAATGCTGCCTCCAACACACAGCAAATCAGTCGAGCTTGTCCACCCATTTAAAAAGGGTGTGAATAGTAATTCCAGGGCCCCAGAGAAAACCCGTGAGACAGGGCATATAAACAAATTCTCAGAAATGTTTGCATAAAAGCCACAGGCTCAGCCAGGGCATGGATGCTCTGGTGGCTGTGCTGTGTTGGATGCTCCAAGTCCTATGTGTGTTTTTCCACTGAAGTCGTTGCTGAAGGGAATAAAGCCTATTTCCTCTGTGCAATCCTGTCCAAGCTTGTAAGCTCCTCGTTCAGCTTCCGTCCTGCTTTGCCGCAGACTGAATGAAGTCTTTGAACCTAAAAGGCTGCATTTAACCAGCTCAGCATGGCTGCATATCTGCAGTTCCTCGGCGTGCCACCCATGAGGGACGATTTTCTCTGGTTTTTGGGCAGTCCTAAGAGCCAGATTTCAGCACTGCACCTTGCCTGCACACAGGCAACACAGAGGTGCTTGCTCGCTGTGTGGAGTTGAGCCAGGACGAGGCTGCTCTTGCAGCCTGTCTCAAGAAGTGCCATTTAGAAATCTGTTGAGCAGAGGAAATATGCCTTCTCATTCCTGCTGGTATCCAAAAATGCAATAGACATTTAGAGAGGAGGAAATAATTAAGAAAAAGATTCAGGGACTGGGTTTAGTGGAAAAAATACGTTTAAAATTTATAGCGCTGGTTGCAACGCACAAGTTCCTAGAAACTTCAGCCCTTCTCTCTCTGCCAGTCAGGGAATTACAGACCGGGTGTAGCAGCAGTCTGTCCTGCTGCAGTGCAGGTAAAGCTCTCATAGAAGACAAACTGGGTGTTCACAGATGTGGGTGGACAGTCCTGGCTCTATTTTTGGCCCTTTGGCTGGTGGTGCTCTCTGGGGGTCAGAGCCAAGCGAGGGGGTGGCTCTGTGTGGTGCTGGCCGTGGGTTCTCTCTGTGGTGCTGTTTCCCAGGACCAGCCCTGTGGTTCAGCCACATAATGTTGTAGGCACAGAGGCTTTTTATATTAGAAAAGGAAAGGGAGAGAGCAAACACAAAAATACATATATATAGATATATATATAAGCAGAGGGTTCTGAGCATGAGGTGCTTTTTCCACGTCAAGTTGCCAGGCAGCCCTTTTTCTTTCCTTGCCTCCAGCCCAGGACTTACTGGTTTGAAAGTTTTCCTGCCTTTTTTTCCTCTATATATTTATTCTTAACAGATTTTTATCCTGTATGGTGCAGTCTTTCAGCCGATAAGGTTTGTAAGGTCATGACTATGTTACAAATCACAGTTTAGGGTTGTTCTGCAGCTTAAACTGGTGTTGTTCTAAGCCCTTTACTTATTGTCCAACAGATTCTTTAGATGGTGAGAAGGTAGTTTAAGTTATGTAATTGAACAGCAACATCACCCCAAAATCCTGGGAATTTCTTACCTGTTTGCAGGGTAGAAATCCTGGTTTGGTATTTTATGTGCTGAGGCAGGGTCTGTAATGAGCTGAGGAGCTTCTGTGGCTTGACAGATCCAGCATCTGGTGTCTGAGATGACAGATACCATCCTGGAGTTGTTGTTTCTGCAGCAGGACCCATCAGAGACTGGGCAGCTGCCAGACCTTCTGAGAATCCCCACTGGGGGACATCATAGCACTTGGGGTGATTTCAGGATACATCATCCCACCTGAGGTGGTTCACTGCTTTTTTTGTGGTAAAAAAAGGAGAAACTGAGGCACTAATCAGTGCACAGTTTCAGCATGTGGCTGTGTTTTAACTGAATTATTTTCAAGGGGAATGATGGTTCTTGCTGAGTTTTTCAGCCTACCTGGGAAGCAAGTGTCCTGTCAATCACCATTTTACAAACAGGTAGCTGGGGCAGCAGAGAAATTAAACAAGTTGCTGATGGATTAGAAATGTTGTAGTAGTCAGCAGGTCCTGCTGGCTTGCCTGGAGTCTGGGAGGCACTTGGGAGTTTCTGATGACTTTCTTAAATGGGTATGGGAATGGAGCTGCATCCTGTGTTCCAGCTGGTCTGACCCCCATGACAGGGTTCTCATACACAGTGTGTTCTCAGGATGCTGGGTGCAATCTAGGGAGTAGTCTCTGCCAATGCATGTCCTTAAATTGCTGTGCTTTCCTCTCCCTTCAAGGAAGCCTGTCTCTGGAAGTGCTGCACTTGTCTCTAGGATAAAATAGCCTGGAGCAAGAGGTGAATGTGTGTGTGTGTCCCACTTAAAGATTTCAAAAGTTCCCTCTGGTGTTTCTGGAAACCCTAAATCCATTTGTGGGTTTGCTATGTTTGAATAATAATGTTTGACATCTTCAGGGAAAGGTGGAGGTCTCTCCTCAGGTGTTTTTTCTGTTTAAAATAACACATAATACTCCTTGGATTGCAGAGATGATTGTGCAGAGCAGATACCCAAAAGAAAATGTGCCTTTCCAGACGTAGAGTGGTAGCAGGGAGATAGATTCCCATACCATATTCACATTAACTCCCTATTCAAACCTTCTTCTTGCTTTAGGAATCAGCCGGACCTCCAGCGGGAGACTTGGGAGGCTCAGCGACCAGACCAGTCCCAGTAAGTTGTGTGAATCTCTCTCTTTGAAACTTCCTCATTAAATAAAAGAAGCATTTCAGTCATTGAGAGAAGGCAGGTGGTAACACTCAGAAATCACATCTTCAGCCTCCTGTCATGGTTTGAAAGGCAAAGCTGGCTGTTGATAAATGCAGAGGTCTCTGTGCTGGAGAGAGGGAAGAGTGTAAGTAAATTAAGCAGTGCATGTGTATTTTTTAGAAGCCCCACCAAACTATGAAAAGAGAGAACAGTATAAAATAAAATACTGATTCCTTACTCTGTTACAGTCCCAGAGACAAGAATTAGCAAGCCCCACTTCAATTCAAGGGGTCTAACACAGGGCAACAGCAAGTAGGAGTGGCCTGAGGTTGAAATGCACCTTTAGTCATTAGTAGCTCTTTTGGACTCTCCTTAGCTATTATATTTTATTGGATGTGGAGATTTATGGATTATAAGTGCTTGTGACTAAATTTACAGTCCTAATTACAGCCTAATGTTCTGGAAGCTGCTTTTGATTCAGAAGGAAGCAGGTGGGAGGGTTTGTTTTTCTTGAAAAAGGTGTTTTCCAGCCTCAGGAAAACAGTAGCAGAATTCTTGGTGCTTGTGAGTACCCAAGGCTGTGTCCTCTGCTTGTTTGTGTGGGACTTGGGGCTACCCAGGGACAGGGACACATCACTGATGGTTGTCTGCATTGACCTGACCCTGCAAGTAGAAAATTTCACTGTTCTCCTCTAAAATACTCAGAGGGAAGTTGAGACAGCCCACTTGTGGGCTTTTGTTTCTAGTAGCAATTTTGCTGGCTGTGTTAGCCCTCCAATGAGCCTGTGCTGCTCCTCAGTTCAAAGCCCTTTGGGAAACATATATCTCCATTTTGAGGTGCCTTGTACGTCACAGGCATTATTCTTTATTAGCAGGTGCTTTACTGCCGTTGAAATATTCCCTTGTGTTTCCTTCTCTGAGATCATAAAATCCTAGAAATGGTTTGGGTGGGAAAGGACCTTAAAGACCATCCAGTTGCAACCTGTGTGACCTCCCTTTGCCTCATCATTTTCTCCAGGAATGCTGACAGCTGTCTCTACTGCTTACTGCTTGTCCCCACAACAACCCCACTTGCCTCCTTGAAACCCTGCTGTGGCCACACTTGGTTCAGGGTTTATCTGCTCCCACCCTGTTGGTCTCTCTGTCACTCTGTTTCTCCCTCTGGGCTCGATTTGCTATTTCCATTCATCTTCTCAGCCCTCATATCCTGTCTCAGCTCCCAGATGTACTTATCAAAACAGTCGTTTTCAGCTTTTCCCTCGGCGTGGGTGGGAGCAGAAAGCCACCCTCGGGATGCCTTCCTGGAGTGCTTTGCCGGATTGAGGCATCAGCACGTGTGGAATGGGAATTAGTCATGAATGTCTGGTTAAATGTGCACTGAAATGCCCTGGGAGCTGTGTCACTGCCTGCCCTGCCCCCACCTAACACTAGTGACCAGCACAGGGACAGGTATTTATGTTATGGGTGACAGGGGACGTGGCACACTGTGACACTGTCCTGCTGCTGGGACACTTGTTGCTTTGCATCTGGAGCTCCACAGCCGTGCACCGTCACCACCTCCACCCCTCGTGTTGTGATGTGTCACTGGGAGGATGTAACTGCGGTCAGGGTAGGCCACTGCACCCCAAACTGATGTCAAGTGGCAGGAAAAATGCATTGGGTGATAATAATTATTAGGGAGTCACTGTAACCTGTGGGTGCTAAAGCTCCGTGACAGCAGGAGGTCAGGGCAGAAGAACTGAGCTGCATTTTAAAGCTGATGCTTCAAAAGTTGGCCACCAGCGCAGAGCTGGTAGTTTTGAGCTGAAGTGTGTGTTTATCTTGTGTATATGCAAAAACAAAGCTGCTGTCTCAGCCCTGGCACTGTGTGTTTCCATATACATACATCTGAGGACAGAAGGGGGAGTTGGTACAGCTCCAGAGGGAACTGGGGTGTAGAGAATCTAAATTGACAGACACAGCACATTTGTTCAAGCTTGTTTTCTTTAGACTCTAATTATATACTTTTCCACTTTTCTGGTGAGAGACCTTGTAAATTTTAATTTTTTTTTTTTTCAGGTTAAAAATCAAATGAGCAGTTCAGTCCTTCAGTTTACATTGCAGTAAATATTTATGACTCCATATAACTGCAGTTCAATTTCCCCTTGTTTCAGGTCCAGATTTTCCCCTCTGCACATCTGGCCTTGCACCCAGAAGCTTTTATTCCTGTAAAAGATAAATTGGGGTTGGGATGACAGAGCAGTGGTTGCAAGTGAAGCGTTGCAGAGGGGTCTTGGTTGCTTTGGGCTCTTTGCCACCCTAAACAAAGGAGAGGATGACGTGCATTTCCATAGCCACCAGCTCTGGGATCTAGGAAGCTACATCCATGTATTGCCTCTGGGCATACAGTAAGGGCAGGAACCTGCAGAATTAATGTTGGCCTCTAGGAAACCTCATTCTGTGACTCAAACTTTCTTGTCCCATTGAAGGTGGTTATATGGCATTGGCATCCAAAAGTGCTCAGTGGGCAGCAATTCCAGGGCTTTGGAGCTGTGGGGGGTTTTTTATATGAGCCTGGTGTGTAGTCCCAGGTAAGCCAGTGAGGTGGGATTCAGAAGTCCCTCTCCAGCTCTCTTGGAGCCCCTTTAGGCACTGGAAGAGGCTCTGAGGTCTCCCTGGAGCCTTCTCTTCTCCAGAATGAACAACCCCAGCTCTCCCAGCCAGTCTCCAGAGCAGAGGTGCTCCAGCCTTTGGAGCATTTCCATGGCCTCCTCTGGACTTGCTCCAGCACCTTCACATTCTTCTTGTGTTGAGGGCCCCAGAGCTGGAGGTAGCACTGCAAGTGGGGTCTCAGGAGAGTTGAACAGAGGGGCAGAATCCCTTCCCTCGACTTGCTGGTCGCAATTCTTGTCCTGTAGCCCAGGACAGGGTTGGCTTTCTTGCCTGGCAGTGCACACTACTGGCTCACATTGAGCTTCTTGCCCACCAATATCCCCAAGTCCTTCTCCCCAGGGATAGTCCTGATCCATTCTCTGCCCGACCTGTATTTGTGCTTGGGATTGCCCTGACCTGGGTGCAGGATGTTGCCCTTGGTTCCACTGAACTTTGTGAGGTTCACGTGGGCCCACCTCTCCAGCCTGTCCAGATCCCTCTGGATGTCATCCCACCCCTCCAGCGTGTTAACCACACAAGTTAAGAATGGCGCGTCAGGGAAGTTACTCCCACTTCTGTTTCCTGCAACTGAATTTGATGAATTTGAAGGAGAGAGGTATTTGCTGACACTCACCATCCAGAGCAGCGGTGAGTTCCCCAGTCAGCCAGAAAACAGCCCAGAGCAGCTGGAGTGGAAGAAATCGGCATCGTGTTCCTCTCGGGCAGCCAGCTGTGCTCTGTACTTTGATTTGTTTCCAGCCTACAATTCACATTTTGCTAAGAGGAAGGAACTTCCCCGGCAGGGGTAGTACAGGAGAGGGTCCATTAGAAAGGTAGAGTTTACTGATGGAGCTTACACAGCGTATTTTTCATTCTGTGTGGGTGCTCGCAGGGAGGACGACGCCTCCCAGTTGTGTTTCAGCAGCGCTGCTCCTGCGCCCGCGCTGTTTGTGGGTCAGGTGCTTTGTTCACGAGAGGTCCCAAAGGGGTGGGAGGGGAGCAGGTGCCTCAGCTTTCCTGCTTCAGCCTTTGTCTGGCTGTGTGGCCGCCTGGAGCCGGCCGGAGCAGAGCAGGGGCAGGCTGCCAGGACCAGCTGCGGTCCAGGGCAGGCTTGGCTTTTCCATCCAAAAAGCAAGAGCACCAGCGGGCCCCACTTCTGCATCATCAGCAGCTGGCTGAGGATCAACCACAACTTGTCTCAGTGCTTTTTGGAAGGGTAGGGCGTAATTTTGGAGAGGCACGAAGCTCAAGGCCGGTTATCTGGGTTATGTTAGAAAGGGGCACTCGCTGATGTCATGAAACCTTCACTGGGACTGTTTGTCTTGTATTGTCTAAATACTTCTCTTGGGTATAAAGCAGACAGATTCCCATCCCAGACACTGTTTGCACCAGCTCAAGCCCCTTGTTCACCCATTATGATTTTGGTAGATGGGGGCCAGAAGCCACAGCAGGTGGACCAGTGTGGGCTGGAGATACAGGAGTGAGGTGATTCAAAGGTGCTGGTTGTGGTGTGAGCCTGTGATCTTTGGCTCAGGGCACAAGGTCTAGGACCCCACTGACCACACTATCACTGGACTGTCACACTGCCCAGGGCACCCGGGAGGTCTCTGCGAGAGCTGGTACCCAGGATTAATAAAAGTGGAGAGATTATAGTCTTACATTACAATATCAACAAGATAGTTCTTGTCTTATTTTGTTTTTTCCTGGACAAGGCCTTGCCTTTTGCCTTTAATAGTTATTGATGCTCTCATTTCATAGCTGGGGGAAAGAGAGCAGCTGAAATCTGTACCTTGAGCATTGCCTGTGAATCTGGGGATCCTTCCCCCTGGGCACTGAAATGGAAAGATGAGTGGCCAGGGGGGTGGAAGAGTTGAACACCCATAGCTGTGGGCACAGCTAAATTGACATTATCACTTTAACAAGGACAGCAGGATGTCAGCAGCGTTCACTAATTTGGGATGCTCCAAATTCACGGTAGATATGGCAGTAGATCTTACTGTTTCCCTCAATTGATTTAGTACTTTGCCCCGAGGACCAACTAACTCCTCTCGTTATGCCTGGAGTCTGTAAGAGACTGACTCTAGAAATTCATTTATGTGAAGTTGTGGGTTAACCAGAATAGTGGAAATAAACAAAAAGAAATGTCAAAAGCCGGGGGCTCTCCAGTGGAGCGTGCATGATGACTGTTACATAAGCTAATTCGGAGTGCTATAAAAACCATTAGGTGTGTGAGGGGTTTTTCCTCGGGGGAGAGCTGTCAGAACTGTCACACATCTGCAGCTCAGACATGGGCACCCCCGCTCACAGCACAGCCCTCCACGTGTCTTCGTGTTATCTGAGGAGACCGAGGGTGGGAACCCCTCCTGTAAACCTTGGTCCAGACCTTCAGCTCATCCTGCATCTGTCTGTAGGTCCCTGCTGGCATCCAGTGGGATCCGGGCTGTGCTTGCAGCACTTCTGGTCCAGCTGGAAGCTGGGGAGATTCACAACATCTCTTTGCGGTGTGATGTCAACATCTCTTTGATGTGTGATGAAATGGCCTCAAGTTGTGCCAGGGGTGGTTTAGATTACATATTAGGAAAAATTTCTTCACTGAATGTGTGGTCAGGTGCTGGAACAGGCTACCCAAGGAAGTGGTGGAGTCGCCATCATCCCTGGAAGTGCTCAAAAGTTGTGTGGATGTGGTAATTGAGGACATGGTTTAGTGGTGAACATGGCAGTGCTGGGTTAATGTTTGGACTCAATGATCCTGGAGTTCTTTTCCAGCTTTAACTGTCCTATGATTCCATGTTTTTAGCACAGACGTGCTTTCAGTGTGGTGGAGCAGCTGATGGGTTAACTGGAGATTGTGGTTGCAGCCTCATTGCTCTGGATGTGTCCTTAGATGAGGTCATACGAATTTCTTCAGGCAGCCTCTATTCCCCTTTGTTTAAAGCACCAAACTGGTCACTCCAGCTGTGCTGGTCTCTGTGCCAAAGTGTCCCTGTGCATATGAACCCCTCGGGCTCCCTGGTGACAAACCCTCACTTGACACATGTCCTCTTCATCACACATGTCCTTTCTTATCAGGAGGCCAGAGCAGCAGAGGGTGAAACTTGGTCACAAGACAGCTTGTAGAGCCCCTTCTGCAGCAGCACAGCTCTGTAGGTGATCCCAGCTCCAGGCAACAAGAAGTTAAAGCAGAAAGGCTGCTCCCAGTTCAGGTGCCTGGATTCCTGCACAGACACACACAGGACGGTGCTTGTGTAATGTTGACACGTGGACTCTGAGCTGCCTGGGAGAGTCCTGTGGGGCTCCCACGTGCTTCCAGCAGAGCTGTGTGTTACTAGCAGTGAAGGAGGGAGCGTGGGTGCCTGTGTGCACAGCTGAGAGATTAAGGAATAGTGATGGGTGCCATGGGCCTGTGCTGGTGAGGGGATGTTCTGCTTGTCCTGTTCCTTTACAACACCCGTGATTCATCTCCAGTTTCAACTACAATCTTTTTAATCCCAAAAGGCTACTGAAAGAAGTGAGGAGGTAGATCTCTTGGTGTTTTCTTCCTGCAGCACCTGGCACTGGTGGGCTCTGGTGTGAGGAATCCAAAATGTAAGATACAAATCAGTGGTTTAGGAGTGACCAGGGCTTTAGTGCTCAGTAACTTTTGGGGCTTCAGCTGCTGACTGTGTTTTGAGATAACAATTTTCCTCACTGGAGTGTGATGCAAATTTGTTGATGAGTGCTGAGGAGGTCCACAGGGTTCCCCTGGGGAAAGGAGATGTAGAAGTGCAGTGTGGCTCCTTCAGGACAAGAGCAGCAGTCCTTGAGCAAGGCTTTTTATCACCTCAGGACCAGACATCTCTGGAGGAAGCTTCTAGTGCCCTCTCAAAGAGAGCCTCACATCACCCTGCAGCAGAGGGCAGGGAAGCAGAATGGCAGTGGAGTGTGGTTTTGTCTTATTTGTCTCATCCCATTTTGAAGGATGGAGGAAAAAAATCTTGAGTCTTCTAGAGTAAAACAGTGTGCTGGGAGAGAAATATATTCATTATCATCTCTGCCAGCCCATATCCTGTGAGGGCACAGCTGTGGTGGGATGTGGGTGACTCAAGGGGCCTGGGCAGGTGGTAGTGAAAGGACACACTTCCACCCAGGGTGTCACTGGGCACTGGAGGAATGGGACAGCTATGGAAGTGTGAGTGTGCAAAGTAAAGAATCTAGCACCTTTCTGTTCAGGAATGGGGGAAAATGAATGAAAGGAGGAAGAAGGGCTGGTGAGTCCTGGCCTGCTGGTGTGTGTGTGCTAACTCATGAGTGTTGGTTACCTAAGAAGCTGTGTGTGGTCACATTTCTCTCAGTTGACTACGTGTGTCTCTTCCTGGTGTTTATTTTCCTCATCTTTTTGTTGCTGAAACGTCAGTTTGCAAATTGCTCTTGGGCACGTTGGCAGGCCAGCTCGTGGCTGCTCAGCTTTCCCTCTTCCCCCTCAAAGCCTGGTGTCCCTCACCACGTGGGCAGGGAGCAATTCCCGAGCCCTGGCTGCCCACCACAGGCATCTTCTGAGCCTCCAAGGCCAGTGCCTCCAGTGGTGGCCGGTGTTTACCAACCCCCTAATTGCACCTTAGGCAGAGAGAACAGATTTACTCCTTGCTATATTTATCTGGTGTCTAGGACTGCAGGAGAGACTGCCCTTTGTTGCGGGGATGGCTTGTTTGGAAGGCAGCTCTGCAGTGGGGTTAGTGGATAAGGCACTCTAGATGTTCAGGGATGACCTGCAAAGAGTGAAGTCTCTCACAACAAATGCCATGAAAGCAGCAAGTGAACTCCAAGAAAAGCACCAGTAGCAAGAGATATTCCTGACTGACCAACTCAGTGGAGAAATCCTTCCTTGGTTTAATTTTTCTGTAGTTTGATTTCTGGTCAAAAGGGTGTTATGATGTTCAGAGAAATGTCCAGGCCTGGATGATTCTGCTGCTAAATGAAAATATGGTCTACTGCACAGTAGTGGAGCTTTTTATTTCCTTCAGTGGGTCGTTCTTTCTCCAGCAAGGGGAACTTAAGGTAAGATGATGGTGGTGTCTCATTGCTTCATCCTGCCGAGGCAGCGTCTCTCTGTGTTGCAGTACAATAACGTGGTGAAATCCAACCCTTCCTGTGGCTTTCCCAATAGACAGAAATACTTTGAAAATCTATGTGTTAAGAAGGTAAAACAAACACCTCAGCAGTTTTGTTGTTGCTGGAGGTCTCCCCTCCATGCCAAGGAACTGAGTGTTGCATCCCACTCTCCTGTGCTGCCCATGGGTAAAGTGCCCAGAAATTGTGCAGCTCTTCAACTGGATCAAATTGCCCAGAGTCACGTGCAGCCTGGCCTTGAACCCCATCTAATCTGGCCTTGAACACTTCCCTGGGCAACCTGTGCCAGGGCTGCACCACTGTCACAGGGAAGAATTTCTTCCTGATACGCTGACAGAGGGCAAGGGTTAGATTAGGTGAAGGCATTCCCCTGTCACTCCATGTTCTTGTTCCAAAGTCCTTCTCCAACTTTCTTGGAGCCCCTTTGGGTACCAGAAGGGTCTCTTAGGTCTCCTGGGAGCCTTCTCTTCTCCAGGAACAACCCCGGCTCTCAGCCTGACCAGAGCAGAGGAGCTCCAGCCCTCAGAGCATCTTTGTGGTCTCCTCTGGGCTTGCTCCAGTAAGGACAAATTATGTTGGGGACCCCAGAGCTGGACACAGTGCTCCAGGCTGGGTCCAGAGCAGAGAAACAAATACAGCAGTGCCCAGTGGAACCTTGCCTCCCTCCAGCAACTGCTTGGTGAGGAATGACCACAGACTGTCAGGTATAGAGTAACCCCCTGTTTTGGGGTCTCAAGGAGAGAGTTGTGGAAGATAGAGTGTTGAGAGGGCAAGACTGATGGTGAGGAGGAGTCCAGGAAGGAAAACATAACCAGGGAATCGTGGAGGAGTTAATATTTATCCAAAACTCCCTGTGCTGTCCTGGGAGGGTGAGGGTCCAGCCCTGCCTCACCCCTCGCTCTGCCCTGCCAGCTGCTATTAATACTTCACCACATGAGTGTTAAAAGTGTGAGCAGAGAGCCTGGGGAGGATTTGCAAGGGATTTCTGGCAGTTTGAGGCTTTCAGGCAGGCAGGTTGAGAGCTCTGACAGGGACTGTCCTTAAAGATATATCCATCCACAGGATGGGACAGGACACAGGGGCACTCTGTAGGTATCAGGCTGTGTGGGATTGGGACAGGAGGGGGGATGTGCTGCTGCTGCCTTGACATCCTCTGCTGCAACTGCCACACGTGCTCTGGGTGGTGATGAGCTTTGTGTGCTGGGCATGGTCTATGGCTTGGGAAAGGTAACAGCCTGGGAGGATATGTGTGATCTGTGTTCCTGTGTTGAACAAACACAGGTTTTCATAAGAAATAGCCAGGGAGTGGCAAAATAGTGCTTGGCAGCAAATGTGGAGCAGCTGAGAGCTGCAGCCCAGGGCAGGGCAGCTCCATGTCTGCCCAGCTGGGAGAGGGATATGGAGTGGGGAGGCAAAGAAACACCTGGCAAAGAGCAGGGCAGCAGCATTCAGAGGGTAAGTACCTCCCTTGGAAAGAAGAGGATCTCCTTGGTTGGTTTTACTGGTTTTTTTCAAACAAAAAGGAGAATTTTAGCCAGAGTTTTCTTTCTTCCCTGTCCTCAAGGCTCATATAAATGTAAATGAAAGGTTCTTGGAGCAAACAGTCCATGGAGGCTCAGATATTGTCATCTGCTGGCTGGGTCCAGCCTGGGGGTAAATGGCATAGAGGGAATATAATGGAGTAACACTTGATTGCGCTGTTTGAGTTGGGACCTGTATTTCCTCATGTGAAAATGCTTCATTGAACATAATTTGATTTAGGAATGCTCCACTCTGCTGCTCTGTCCCCCCCTCTGTGCTCTCCTGCCAGCTCACCAGCACTGCAGAGAGCTGAGCTTGTGAAAGAACCAGTTGAATCCCCATCTTTCCTGCCTCTCCAGGCCCTGGAGGTCTTTGGCTGCTCTGGCTGCTTCCTGACACCTTTGTCAGTGCAGTCTGAACCTCTGATCCCTGCACGGACTTGCAGAGCTCACCTTCCCAGCTCTGCTCTGGGGTTACAAGGTGGTACCTGGCTGGTTTGCTAAACCCTGGCTGGCTGCGACTGTGGGACTGCATGGCTGAACTAGATAGGAAAGAAAATAACTCTTCTGTTGGATCAAATGGCAGAGGAATGTAATCCCAGTGTAAAACTAGAGAGGCAGGCAAGGAATTGCAAATAAGATCTACGTCTGTACCACAGGGGCCACTGCTGTGGCTGGGGACAGTGTCAACAGTCCTAAAGCCCCTCCTGCCTGCCCACTGCTGTCCTGGGATCTGTGCCACATCCATGGTCCCTGCTTAGCTACGTGTTCATGCACAAGGAGCAGGTTATGGCTTGGCAAAGGGCTTGGGCGTTGCTGAGTGAGCCTCAGAGAGGTTTGAGAGAAAGAAAATGCAAGCTGAGCCTGGAGCAGGGCTTGGTTTACTTTCTTTTTTGTGATTTCCTTCCTTGCTTTCTCTGCACCTGGCAGAGCTTCCTGCTGGCTGTCACTGGTGGGAATGTCCAAACCTGCGAGGGAAAGCTTGTGCACCCTGTGCCAGTCCCCATGAGCACGGGTGGCAGTGGAGCCAGGCTCCTGCTTTGTTTCAGATTCTTGTTTGCAAGTGGAAATTTGGTTTATTTTTGCACCAGATAGTGGTGTTCAATTGCATTAATCATAGTTTGGATTCACTTCCCTGAGTGCCTCATGGTGATCTGCCCTGCAAGAAATGGTGTCTTTGTCATTCCTAATCATCTGGGTATTGATGGGTTAAAGTCTGGAGGCTGAAATGTGTGCTGCCCCCATCCCTTCCTCCTTTCCATTCACCTTCTTCCTTTCTCCATCCTTCCCCTGAGTTTTTCCCTTCCTCTCCAGCCTAAGGAGCTTGGCAGTAAGGCTGCTTGGTGGAGGCAGTGCAGTGGGTTTTGTGCTGTATGGGGCTGTGCAGCTCCCCTATGTCCTTGCTTTGTGTTCTGCACCTTCTAGATCTCAGGCAGGAAACGTGGTTTTAGCCTGTTAATGGGAAAACATTGCTTATTGTCCCCTCTAAAGCCTTGGGCTCTGGCAGCAGGAACATAAAGAACTTAAACAGCAAACAGTGGATGAACAGGAATTTGGGAAGGAATCTAAACCTTCTTGCCCAAGGAATAACCCACTGGGGATTAGAGAGAAGCTTCCCAAAGCACTGGACTGTCCTGGGGCTGCCTCCCACCAGCTCCCTGCTGTCTGTTGGGATGTGCAGTGGTTGCTGTTGGCTGGAGGGCCTGGTCTGACCCCATGGCTGGGTACTGGCTGTGTTCCTCCCTGTGCTTTGGGGACAGTGCTATTCCATCAGCTGCTGAACAGGAGAAATCCACAATATTGAAAAAAATTATAATGTAGATCCAGACTGTCCAAAAGATCCAGTTTATTCATCCAGCTGGGAAACAACCTGTCCTTCTGCCCAGGGTATGAGAGGAGTGCCAAGCTCTGTCACATCCATCACACTTAGGTTTTTCCATGTGAACTGTGAGTGTTTGGGGGCAAAAAGTGTCACAGGCACTGTGCTGATCATACAAGGGTTCTACCAGCACACCTGGCCAGTGGAGCAGCTGTACCTTCCCTCCTGGCATCTGCCATCCCTGCCCTGGGGATGTGGGATGGACGGCTTCTTTGCCAAGCTCTGGGGATGCAGGCTGTGCCCTCACATCTGCCTGGGTGACTCAGGCTCCACACTGTCACCAGGGATGGGCGTGTGATGGCACAGGAGGGCTGTGCAGGGTGGTGTGGGCAGCGGGCAGCGCCTCCTTGGAGGTGCTAACACAGCGTCCCTGCTGCCTGCCCGGGCCACCAGCCAAGGGGAAGTTTCCAAGCGGGCCAGCTCACTGCTGCAGCCACACATCCCTCCATCCCAGACGAGGAGAGGAGGATCCGGCACCGGGCTCTGCAGGGCTGCCCTGCTCCCTCTGCACCCCTGTGCCCTGCCCGGGCATCACGGGGAAGGCGAACTCTGAAATCCCACTTTCGCTCCGCTGCGGGACCAAGAAGAAGACCAAGAGCTTCTGCTCAGGCCAGGGACTTTCACTATCGCTTTTGGCAGGCTGCAGAAATCCTCCCGATCGCCGGCTTGGCGTGGGGAGGAGGCGAAGCAGGGGCTCAGTGCCAGGGCCGTCGGCAGAGCTCTGCGAGGGCTGTGCGGGGCCAGTAAACATGTGCGGCGCTCGGGTCCCGCCTGGTAGCAGCAGCAGCAGCAGCCCGTGATGCTGTGCTTGGAATGAAGTCAGCCTTCATCAGCCGAATAGTTTATGCATGAATCGAAACTTCAGACCTGGCAGGGTGGGGGGAACGTGCAGGATCTGCGCTCTTTTGGAATGCTGGAGCCAAGGAAGGAGGAGGGGATAGAGGAAATAGCAGGAAAATAAGACTGGGGAAGCGGGGAGAGATTTGAGAAGCTGGATGAGTTGTTCGCTCTGTTATTGTGAGGAGCCAAGTTTCCTTAAGCATCTCCTGGTGGATATTAAGAGGGAGCTGTGGAGGCTGGAGCATTCCCCTGGACACTCTCATGCTGTAGCTTTAAGACTGTTTCACAGAGGACTCGGGATTTCCAGTTTTCCTGTGCCTGGTGGAGTATTTCAGGGAGTTACAGGATTTTTCGGGTCATGTACCCCCTTTTTCTTTCTTCCTCCTCCTTTCTCTTTCTCTCTTACTCTTCTTTTTCATTTCAAAGAGACAAAGCTACTTCAGTTTGGAGCACAAACATATGATCAGCACATGGAAATGTGGTAATTTGGATGCATTCATGATTGCAACAGATTGAAGAAATTAGACCAGACAAAGAGCTTTTTTTGGAAGAGGAGGAGGAGGAGGCAAGGCAAGGAGGGAGGGAGAGTGGGGGAAAGAAGGGGACGCCACCGAAAAAAGGGACGGCCGTGACACGCGGATGCTAAATATATCCCGTAGTAATGGAGAGGGACCGGATTTCAGGTAGGCTATTGATCTTTTAATATGTTATATTCTGCCTCTGCCCTCCTACCTTTCTAGCAGCTTCTGCACTTTAAGAGGAGGAACAGCCCCTCTGCGAGTGGATTTCAGTCGATTCCTTTATTTATTTCCTTTTTTTCTTTCTTCTTCTTTTTTTTTTTTTCTCCAATGCTTCCCTTCTGCAGTTCTTTCTTTTTTTTTTTTTTTTTTTCTTTTTTTTTCCCCCATCCTGCTGAGCCCTCGAGACAGACGGTGATTCCAGCAGAAGCCGAGGGGGGCGAAGGGGGAAGCAGGGGGGAAAAAGAAACTGCTTTCTAGGTCTGGATTTCATTTGAGTCTCTCTCTCTCCCCCTCTGCTCCCATGTGCCGCACGGCGCGGGGGGATGAATGCTGAGCCTGTTAGCTCAGAGCTGCGAGCCGGGAAGAGGGAGGAAAATAGCCGAGCTCTTGGCATGGAGACGCAGTTCTGCTCTGAAGGTTGGCTCCTGAGTGTGTGTGTGTGTCTGTGTGTGTGTTGTGGTGGAGCTTTTCCTGCTTGCCAAAGCGTCTTCCCTCGGTTTTTGCCCTCCCATCCTGCCTGGCTGGGCAGGAGCTGCCGGCGTGTTCCACGGCTGGTCCCTGTGTTACGCCACAGCAGCAGCGTGGGCTTCACCTTGCTGGCCATGAGTGGGGGGAGGCTGGAAGGGGGAAGCAGAGGAATGAATAACTCCATTTAATTCCCCAGTTTCCCTGCAAATCCTGCCCAGTGGTGCATGTCTGAGCGGTTCCAAGAACTGCTCCCAGGTACGCTGAGCCTTGGGGAAGCGGTGAGCTGTTTCGGGAATGGCCATGAGCGTGACTGTTTGCTTCCAGCAGCAGGGAGAGAGGGGACAGGCAATGTGGTGTCACCCGCAGAGCTCACCCTCTGCATGCACGGGCAGGGTGATCAGGGTAAGAGAGGGAAAGCCAGGGAGGGGGTGTCTGTGCCCAAATTGGCAGACCTGGTGGGTGTCCCTTCTCCCACCCCCATGGCACAGCAGCCCCAGAGAGGCACAAGGCCTCTTCTCCTGGGCGTTCCCAGCCGGCTGCTGGGCATTGGAGCTGGGAGGGAAACCACAGGGATGAGAGGAAACACTCAAGCCAGGGTGGAGCGAAGCTGTGGCCAGGGAAGGCTGCTCCCATGGCTGGCCCATACCAGATTCTCTGTGCCCCATCCAGGGATGTGCTGAGAGCACCCAGTGCCTCTGGATAAGGACTTACCTGCAGGACCACCCTTCATTCCCCACTGCTTCTTCAGGGCATGGATGGCACCTTCTCATCCCTCTTGCTTCTGCTTTCTCCTCTGGTTTGAGCCACTTCAAAGCATTCCTGAGAGCTGCTCGTAACCCAGAGCCTGGTGGGTGTTTCTGCAGCCTGGGGCATTGGGCTGGAGAGCCTCTGCCACTGGGTAGGAGGGATGTGGGGGAGACGAGGGGCAGTTGGGTCCCACTGTGGTTTTGCCTTTCCTATCCTCGGTGCAGCGCTGGGTCCCCTTCCTCCACACAGAGGTGGTGGGGGGGCTCTGCAAAGTGTCACTGGTTAGAGAGGGGACTCCCTAGTGATGTGATCCAGAGCTTTTTGTTCTGAAAGACCATAAAAGATGAGTTCCTTTCAGGCTGCAGACGCTGCTCAGCTGCTGCAGGGAGCACAGAGCCCTCGTGGGCTGGTTGTCACCCACTCCCGCAGGGTGTGCAGCACCCGGGGAACCCACTGGCAGGAAGACCCCAAGAGTCCTTGAGCAAAGATGCAAGAGCTCTTGCTAGCACCCAGGAGCAGTGTTTGCAAAAGGCTGATGTCCGAGGGTGTACATGATTCACTGACCTCTACTGGAACTGGCTTTGCTGTGGGTGGCCAAGATGCAGCTGAGCTGTGGGCAGGGGGGCAGGCAGGGATGCAGAGGGGCAGGCAGTGGGGAGGGCACGTGGTTGTGTTTTTGGTGGCCTGGGCCAAGTGTACAGAAGTGTGGTGTGTGCCTCCACCTCAGGTGGTTGTGCCTGGGGGCTCGGTGCAGGATGATGAACAGGACTGCTCTGCCCTCCCTCACACACGGGTGGGTTGGGTGCTCTGTGGGACCCCGGAGCCGTGCAGGCCATCCCAGTGGTGCTTCTGATAGGTGGATCCAGCATGAAGTATGGGATGGGGGAATAAGTGGGATGAAGGGCAGGTCTCAGATTTGTTCCACAGGTCCCTGCACAGGAGTCAGCTCAGGCAGGGAAAGCTGCTCGGCCAGGGCAGAGGGGGGAACGATAAACCACATGTGGGAAAACTGTGCTCCAGGAGACTCTGGGCACAAAAGTGACAACGGTTGGATGCAATGATTTTAGGTGTTTTTTCCAACCTAAATGGTTCCACGATTCTCATATCACCAGGCCATGCTGTTGATCCCAAATCCATGGCATAGCATGGATCCATGGTCCTGCTGCTGCTGGCACGGGAGCAGCTGTGCCAGCTGATGTGCTCCAAGGGTCCCACAGGGCTGTGGGCTCTGGCATTGCCCCACTGGTGGAGGAGAGGAGCAGGGAGCAGAGCTCAGGCTGCCCCAGCACAGGCAGGGGGACAGCTGGGCCCTGGCTTTGGTGACTGGGAGATGACTCAGATGAAAGCAGATCTGTGCTGTGCTGGGGGCCTCGTCCCAGTCACTGCTCTGGCCCTAAACATGCTTTCAATTAATCCTTGGCTGTGGGTGGGATGAGCTGACTCCTGATCCGAGTGTGGGGCTGCCGGATGGGGCGAGGGCACTCCAGGGTGGGTGGGAACTGGGCCTGGGCTCTTCTTTGAGCACAGCTTTCCTACAGCTGCTGGAGCTGGGCATGGCCTGAGGGGTCTCCTCTGCTCAGGGAAAGCTCAGGCTTTCCTTCACAGAATCCTTGACTCAGAATCCTGGTTTAGGTGATGACAAACACCCTGTGCTTCAGGGGAAGGCATTGAAGGTGTGAGATGATGCTGTGGGTCTGTGCCTGGTTCACTGCCAGCTCTGGGGCAGGGAGGGTCTTCCTTGGTCTGTAAAAAGGCGCCAGTCTCAGCACCTGTGGGTGCTGTATAACAAACACAATCTCACAGAACCTGTTAGTCTCTTTTAATCCAGTTAAACCGTTTCTCACACATTTCTAAGAGTTAATACTGCATGAAAGGCATCAGCTCTAAATTAATTTGTTTGCAGGCATGCCTCTCCACTCATTTCAGGGCTCTGGGTGCTCCTCACATGCTCCTCCTCCCTGCAGTGCCAGGTTGCGCTGGTGGCAGTGGCCTGGAGATGGCTCTCCTGTCTTTCCCTAGCAGATGGCTCTTTTGCCTAGCCGGGATCTCTCCACAAAGCCTCAATTGTGAACACCCCGGGGTCTCTTTGCCTCTTCTTAAAAGGAAAGGGTCTGAAGTGCCCTGAGCAGTGGGGTTTGGTTACTGCGATGGTTGGGGTGAAAGGATGGCAAAGGAGACCTGATCTCCCGGGGAAATTATTAGTGTCACCTTCGAAACTGCACTGGGAAAACTCATTGTAAGAGTTAACAAATGATGATGAATGGGTGGTTGTGACACCTGACTGCAGTGAGTGGCATGTGTTAGGCAGAGCCTGGCAGCTGGGAGGGCTATGGGTGTATAGAAAGAGGGATTAACTGCTGATTAACCCACTGGTGATCACTCTTTGTATCCACTATGGGTACGTTTGTGTGTGATATTCGTAGTTTAACATGGGTTTATACATCATACTGAGCAGCAGGGATACAGGCCCTGTTTGCAGGGGCTGGGCAGGGATGACAGGGCCTCTTTGGTGCCCTCAGAGCCACCCAGAAAGCACCCCATTCTGAGACTGAGCAACAGGAAAGGCAAGTAGGGACCCTGTATGTGATTGCTGGAGATATGAAGGGTTGCTGTGAGGGAATGCAGTTGTTTCTTCATTATTTTTTAAGTAGAAGTTAATCTTTATTATGCATGTAGCAGAAGGATTGATTCTGATCTCTTTTACTGTCTTTCACATCTCAGGTTTCTTGACATCCTTGTTATTCCTAGGAAATGGCAGGTAAAAACCTAACACATTTCTTTTTAGTAGTCTTCTCACAGCTAGGCACCTTGTTTATCAGACATGTTTCTTTTTCCTCTGGCTTGCAGCGTGTCACACACACACAAGGCAGCAGGTTGTGCATTTACAGTCTGGATGGTTCCACCTCCTGTCAGATCCCACTGTGTTCCCCTAGCCCTGGCACTCAGGGTCACCTTTCTGTCTGTCCTGTTGGTGGCTGATGGTTTGTCCATAACCCTCCCTTCTGCTGTCACTGTCCTGCTGCTCATGTCCCTACCTGGTGCTGATGACCCCCATGTCCTGCTGCAGTATTTGGTGCCCTGTAAAACTCCCTGACAGCTGTTTTTTTCAGCCAAGTGTCTTGTTGAAGCATTTACCTTCACCCCAGGTGTTCTGCAGTAACTTGTTGTGGCTGTGGGTTTTGGCCTGTTTAACAGTAGGTCCATGCAGTCCCTCTCTCAGGGAAGGGTCTGGGTTTGGTGAGGCTGTGGAGCTGCCTCTGCAGATGCTGTGTCCACAGTTTGCTGCTCCCAGCCCGCTCTTGGCTGCCAGCTCCGGCCTGGCCTGGGGATGCATTCCCGCAGTTGTCTGAGGCATGTCAAGGTATGAAGCATTATCCATTTCCTGATGTCTGCTCTTAAATCTGCTGGAAATTCTGCTCATCTCTGTTAAATATGGTCCCGCTGTGGGGCACAACTCATCCCTGCCCTGACAGCACAGGTAACGCTCCTCGACACCGCTCCGCTCAACTTGGCTAACCCTGGGGCAGGAGCTCCTTTGCTTCCTGCCCTCCTGCTTTGTGCTTTGCTGCATGACTTGGAGCCTCCCAGCAAAGTGATTCCCATGCTGCTGGGGTGAGGGAGGACGTTTCTCATGCAAGTCAGGGCTCTTCCAAGGTCCAGCATACCATAATGCTGAGTAGGAACAAGTACGTAGTTAGGGAAGTATGTCTGGGTCAACACATGTCTTGTGTTCCCTTAATGATCTCAGAAGCACAATATCTGTGTCCTGTTGGCTTTTCCTCACAGTACTTGCAGCTGTAACTAATGGACAGAGTAATTTGTTAGAGAGCAGTGATGCCTCGTGCTGTGAGTGCTGTAACTGGGCTCTGTGGCCAGACCCTGGCATTGTGTGGGCAGCAGGGAAGGTCCTGGTAGGTAGCAAGTCCCATTTTAGGAGCAGTCTTATACCTGCTTATGAGAAAATATAGGTGAAATTTCTTGTTCTGCCTCAGACTTTCTGTAAATCATGAGGAAAAGGCAATTGTGCTCCCATTCTCCTTTGGTTTTGGGTAAGGACCTGATGTTTGGGTCTCTGTTGGTGAAGGGGGCTGCACCAGTGCCCACCTTCATGGGGAGCTCAGCAGTGCAGCTGGAAACTCAGAGCTGTCCTGACACTGCAGCAAAGGGTGCTATGAGTCTCCAAAACAGAGGGAATGTGGGATCTGAAGCTGTTCCATGCAGGTTATGAGTGCTTGGTGGGTGCTCTGGACAGCTGATGGAGACAGCATCCTTTATGTTTGTGCTTCACCGATGTCCATGGACAGTGACCCGTTTACAGTGGAGTTTTTGGGCTATAACCACTGCTTCTTCCAAACAGTTTGTGTTTGCAAGGGCAGCTTCTCCCTTCCTAAGCACCAGCACTGAAAAGTAATTTCCCTGTGGCTGAGTAAGAGTCTTCAATCTCTCCTCTAGCATTTCAGGCTGGTGGTGTTATACTGATTGATCCTGTGCTGGCACCCAGGTGCTGCAGCCCTGCCACAGGATGTCTGTGTGAGCCTGTGCTGCTGGATGGAGCTGTTGTTTGAGTGCAGGTGAAGTGAAATAGCCCTTCAGTGTAAGGTTTGAAAGAGTTTTGGGATACTGATGCCAAGAGTGTTGTTAGAGACTTATAAACAGCTCTGGATTGTGGCTCAGGGGGAGAATGGGCATGGTTTTACAGGTGAATAAAATGCATTAGCTTTACGAGCAAATAATCACACAATAAATCAGAAAGTGTACTTTTTCATGGAATCACAGCCCAGATTGGAAAGGATGCCAAAAGATCCCCTAGTCCAGCCTTTTGTGGGAGAGGGAGCCTAGGTGAGGTTATCTGGCACAGTCCTCAATCACATCTTTGAAACTTCCAGCAGTGGGGACTCGGTTACTATGTCCCTGGGGAGCTTGTTCCAGTGATTGATTGATCTCACTGTAAAAAATGTCTGTCTTGTATCAAAATCAAGATTCTTTTTTTTTTCCCCCATGGCCTAGTCCCTGTAAAGTTGGTGCTGCATCAGCGGATCTGCATTAATTTTGTGATTACATAATTATAAACTAAAGTCGTTGTCCTTGAAGCAAATTCTGGTTTCCAGTAAAAGCAATCTGGTGGGGGCAAAGTGTGATTGCTTGAATGCAGGAGTTTGGGGGAGCCTGCCATTACCTCTGCAGCATCTCCAGGTTGCAGCTTTGACCATGATGTAGCTCGAGGCTGTGGAAATAAAAGCGTTTTTGCATTTCATTACAGGCTGGCTGGTCTGGAAAACGTAACCATATCACCAAGACAAACTAAGCTTAATCTCCAACACATTGGAGCTGTGAAATACTCATATTTTGGTGCTTTTGTTGCCTGAAATGGCATTTTGAGGAATCAACATTAGGTTTGGAGAAGTGGGGTCAAGGCACAGAAGTGGAGGGCATCCTCTGGTGTGGCTGCTGATGCAGGAATTGGTCCATATATTCTGAAAGGAGACTCTCCATGACTCCCCCAGTGCTTCACAGCTTGCTAACCTGGGCTAGTGTCTGTAGACACTGGCAGCATCCTCTTGCTGGCAGCCCATCCTGTGCCAGCTGGCACTGCCTACATGTATGTAACACTTTCTCCTTTCCTTCCCAAGGGTACAGGATATGGGTTCTTTATTAGTTTCAGATACTTCTTCTTTCCAGGGTTATGGTTTCAATGTCTTAGTCCTGGTGATGAAGGAGGGGCTTTGGTGCCTTAGGCCTTGCTGAGGAGAAGAGAGGCTGGCATGGGGGGTTTGGGGGGCTGTCCTTGGTAGGTGCTGGCTGAACATCTCTGATGAAGTGTGATGATGTGTGTTTGAATCCATCTGGGTGGTTTAGAGGAACAAATGGAAGGAGTTGAAATCCTGAATTGGCAGGAATGGTTGCTTTGAAGGGACACCAAGGAAGCTGAAAAGCAGGGACCCCAGCTCTGGTCAGAGGTTTTGGGTGATGATTGCCATGAGTGTAACTGGAGGCAAATCCTGATGACTTGCAGGGACATTGTAAATGTTACTTTACAAGATGACTTGTAAAGAGTGGATTGCCTGGGGCTGCACAAGTGATCAGCCTTCAGATCTCCTACCTTCCAGTCCAGAGACCTGTTTCCTTGACTACACCATGTGTAAAGGAGAGAGAAGAGGCTTTTTTTAGCTGCTTCACCTGACCTTTGCAAACCTATTCCCTGTAAAGAATATCCAGAAACCCTTTGCTGCTTTTTTAGCACATTTGTGAAGGGGATCCCTGCATCAGAAACATCTTGGTTGGCTTCACTAAGCACCTGAATGCCTCTCAGAGAGCTGTACCTGCTGGTGCCCGGTGACTGAGACCCCTCTGGGGTCATCCTGCACTTCAGCAGCTGTATCCCGGCAACTCCTGGTCCCTGATTTCCAGTGGGCGAAGGGCGGATGTCAGCATCCCCAGAGGCTTTGTTCTTCGTCTCTTTGACTCACGCGTCCGTCACTCCCGGTGACTCATCCCCATCCCCAGGGATGCACCGGGGCTGGGAGCGGGGTGCCAGGGGCCAGGCGGGGGTGGGACCCCGGTCCCGGCTGCAGGACAGGGATGCGCGGCCACGGGAAAGGGCGGTGCGGGGCTGGCGCTCCCCTCGGGGGTGGTGAAATTAGGTGGGAGCTGCCACGTTCCCTGCCCAGCCACAACCTCGGGAGGCAGGAGCGGCCGGGACGGGACCATCGTGGGGCTACGGGGGCTGTCTGTACCCCTTACCCGCAATCCCTACCCCGAACCCCCTGCCCCAGCCTCCTTTCGGCCTCCCCCTGTGTGCATCCCCTGCCCGCATCCGCATCGCTCATCCTCTGCCCCGGGATCTCCCTGCACCCGCCAGCGACCCGCTTGAATTTCACCTCTGAAAGGCTGCGTCTGGCTGTAAAAAACAAATGACTGCTGAGGCTTACAGCCGGCGAGAGTAAATTCTGATTTATGTGCTTATGTGGAGGGATTTTATTCAGTAAAATAGATGGGTATTTCTCACTGTTGTTGCTAAAAACATCAAGGTGCCCCACTCCTAAAAGCGTCAGGGTTCCCCTCTCCTAAGCTGATCTGTTCTTTGGCACAGCTTTTATTTACTAGTGAGTCAGGATTTAAGCTGCAGCAGGAGGGAGTATCTCGTGGCAGTTAAAAGCGGAGCTGTCGGAGGCCTTTTCCTGCTCTTCCACTAAATCGCTCTGTACCCTTGCGTAAATCATTTAACACGTGTGCTCTCACTTCCTATATGGAAAATGAGGTAGATGCTTTCCGCTTTTCACTGGCACTTCGGGATCCGCCGCTGGACAGCTGTGAGGGATTTGTCATGATAAAGCTGGGAATTTGACCCTTTGAGGTGCCGGCGCCCCCACGCAGGGCTGGGATGAGGCTCCCCGAGGGGTGGAGGCAGCGGCTGGTGCTAATCTGAGATGTGGGGATGGGATGCAGCTGGACATCATGCTGGAGACACAAATCATTCTTACTGGATCTGTCTCTGCTGGGGAGCGTGGGCCAGAGAGCAGAACATGGGAATTTTTCTCAGGTGGCAGTGTCCATGCCTCAGTCATTGCAAGTGCAGGCATGACTTCCTCCAGGGGGGTGCTGGTGCTGCCAGTGCCGTGTTCACAACTGGAACACCTCTGAACACCAGCTGATGTGTCTCTTCTCTACCCACTTATCAGCCAAAACCATCTGACTCTCCTCTGTTCACTGAGGCAGTGGAAGGGCACATAAACCTGTTCATCCTTCCCTGCTGTCTTCTACTGAAACCTTTAAACTTTGCCCTCTCTCCCCCTGGAGATGACAATCTTCTGGTATGGACCTACTGTTTCCCCCAGATTGCCCCCCAGATTCCCCTTCCCAAACCTGAAGCAGTTTTGCTTAATTGTTTTCCTTCTCCCTGTGGCTTCTCTTGGCTCTGTGGAGTGACAAGGCTGGAGCTGCCACTCCAGAAACGCTCACCAGGAGGGCTCAAGTTTCAGTAAGTGTTCACAGATTTGTCAAGATGGAGGCAAGGCAGGTGACCTTGAGAGCAGATGAGCTGTTGGACCATGAAGAGATGGACTTCAGCACCTAAAATATTTCAAGTTTTCTTCCCTCTCTTGCATTTTTTTTTCTCCATTCAAGTGGATCAGACCTGATTTTAGCTGCCTAAAAAGCCCTGGTTGACATCTGTATTGACAACTGCTCCCCAGGGAAGGGAGCCCTGTTGGAAGCAGCTGTGGCTGGTGAGTGGTTGGTTGCTTTGGGGTGGGTTTTTTTTCCAGAAAATATGAAGTTCCCGGTGGGTGGAGAGAGAAAGTGAACTATGAAATTGTATGTGTCGTGCTCTCCATTGAAACACACCCTGGGGAAGGCATATCCTCCATAAACAGCAGTATTGGCCACGGACCAGGAAACCCTTCCCTCCCCACTCCCCTCTGCAGCAAGAGCTGAATGCTACAGGCAGTGTTTTTATCCAGAAAGGCTGTTCCTGTTCTTGTACCTCTTCACCCCTGGGGACACCCACTGGCGTGGTCTGTTAAATTGAAGGTTGTGCTTCGGGGTTCTCTCTCCTTTGCTCATCAGTTTGTTCCAGCAGACCAGTGGTACTGGGCCCTATGCTCAGGCTTCTTGCTGGTTGTGCTGTGAGAACATGGGGGGTGTTGCTGAATCTCATGTGAAGCCCTGAGAACTGGCAGAGGTGTGTGGTTTTAATGCCTGCTCCATTGGTCTTGGCTGTACAGCAGCTGGGGTGCTAAAACTGGTCTTTTTTCATAGTTGTTCCCCAAATTGGGTAAGACCACCTTTGGTGCCCTCTACTCGCCTCTGTCACAGCTCCACAGCTCCCTTACCATCTCGAGGCTACTCAGAGAACAGCCCTTTGTCTGCAGCTGGAGAGGAAACTTCATCTTTCCCTGTACAGAGGCAAGAAGGTGACAGCCAGTGGCACGGGGGACCGAGGGGTGGAGGAGGGGGATGTGTGACAGTGGATGATGTGGAGGTGGTTTGGTCGTAGGAGCTGAAGGGCTGTGAAGCAGCTGCAGGGATGATGGCAGTGCTGGAGACCTGTGAGAGGAAAAGGTGGAGTGTTTTGGAGAAAAAAAAAAACAGAGAGGCAGGAGGAGGGGAATCAGGAGGGCTTTGAACAGCAGCGGGGGGACTCAGCCTGAGCTCTCCCTTTCTGGGCTCCACACCTTCCTCCCCCTCCTCTCACTGCCTGTGCTGTTTCCTGTTGCAGACCAGCAGAGACCTGGGCCCTGCTGCATCTCTGGGAAAGCTCAGACTTGCCTATTTGCCCAAGATTTGCTCATTTACCATACTCAGTGCATGCCCCATCCCTGGCAGCGTTCAAGGCCGGGTTGGATGGAGATCTGAGCAGCCTGGTCTTGTGGAAGGTGTCCCTGGCTATGGCAGGGGGGTGGGGACAAGATGATTTTTTCCAACCCAAACCATTCTGTGATTCTGGGAGGGCAAGAGGAGGTTTATTTTGCTGCTTGTTACTCACAGAGCGCTGTGAATCCAAACAACAGACTGATACTGTGGCACCCATTTTTCTGCATTTGAAACGGTTCATCCTACAGCCTTAAGTATCCATCAAACCTGAGCAATGTGCTCCTTTTCCTTTGAAAAACTCCCTCTTGCTCAAGGCTGAAGGTTGTTTTGGTGGCTGTCAGTGCCCTGTGTCTGGTGGGAGCCCCCTGTACTGCCCCAGCAGCAGCGAGTGCTGCACAACATAAATCATTGGAAATCCGGTTCTGTGTCGGATGAACTGTTCAAAGGCACCTTGGTTGTGCTCAGGACATTCTGCTGGCAGATTTTCCCATGAAAAAAAAAAAAAAAAAGTTCTAGCTGATGACATACCAGTGCATCCGAAGTGTAAGCTTTTCCTGTCCAATTTCACTGCTTGTGGCTTAAAATCCAGTGCAAACCCAAGGCTAGCTTGAGGGGGCAGAGGTTGCCTGAACTTTAGCAGAAGTTCATGTTGTGTTTTGGGTTGCAATTCGGGTTGCTCCTTCCCCCAGCTCCAACGACCCCTGCATCCCTTTAGGAGCTGATGCAGAGTCTCGTGCAGCTGTGAAGGACTGGCAGAAGCAGGACTGTTCCCTAATTGCCTCTGGCCATCTGGGAGAAGCTGTTTGAGTTAATTGAACTGCCTCTCGTGCTTCCTTCTCTACTTAAACATTAAAAAGGAACTGCATTAAAGTGTGTAGGTCAGCAGTGTCTGGGGATGTGTGCAGTGTGGTAATATGTGTGAGGATGGCTAAGATGATGCACGACGTGTGGAGGCATCATGTCAATCCAAAACCCACGTACCTCTGCTGTTCCCACCTCTGCCTGGCTGAGGTCCTCAGCTCCAAGTAACTGTCACATGTTTCCCTCCAGTTCCTTTAGATCTTGGCTTCCAGGTCCCTGACTTGCTCTTCATTGCCTTTAGGATGCTTTAAGTTTTTTTCTTGTTAGAAAAGTGAATTATGGTCAGGAGCTGCTTTCCAAGGCAGACTGGTGCTTACAAATGAGATGTAATTTTTTTTAAACACAGATATGTCAGATCCATCATCCAAATAACCCATCAAAAATATTCCCTACATAGCCCTCTCCTCAGTATTGCATGGACAACAAAGCCAGGCTGGTTTTCAGTCCTTTTCCTGACTTGGAAAAGAAACTGTTTTTCAAAACAAAACAGCAACCAACAAACCTGGTGTTTTCCAGCAGAGATGCAGAATTTGCTCTGTGGGGAACTGGACTCTCAGGAAGCGCTGGAAGTGGCCACTTGGATTTAATACAGTGCTCATCAGCTGTATCTGTTGTGAACAGGAACACCTTATTTTGCAGAGACTTCATTATTTTCCATTAAATAGGAAGTTGCCCTTTTGGTATTAAGAGTTAAAGGCAGATTCTCGACTGACACGGGCTGTCGGGGCTCCACCAGCTCCCGCAGCTGAAAGTGTATTCCCTGGCAATCCTGCTGCGCTTGGCGTTTTCCTCGGGTTATATAAACATCCTTCCTTTATAGATGAGGCCAGGACATGCAATCTGCAAATTGCTGACAGTCCCTTGCAAGAGGCAGAGCTGCCCCAGAAGCTTCAGCAGCTCTGTGACATCGGGAGGGGATGGGAGCCACCTCGGGCAGAGCAAGGCCGTGGGGATCTGGCTGTGGGGTGTGTGATGTGGCTTTGGGTCAGCCCAACGCCCACTGCTGCTGCTGAAGAAGTTGTTGGGAACTGACTCAGACACAGCAAGAGGCTCAGGCCAGCAGGGCTGGGGTACCTGCACAGGGAAGGTCGTCCTCAGGAGTTTGGACTTGCTTGTGTGGCTCCACCTGAGTCTGTCACCTCCTTAAGCCTTCCTAGTCCCCTCTTGCAGATGTGACTCTCCATCCGTTCAGGATGCTGCAGGAACTGGACCTGCACTCCCCCTGCACCACAATCAGGTTTTTCTCCCTAGGAAGGCGTAGGAGTTGAGGTTTATCTCCGTACTGGCAGGCAAAGGAGGATGCCACACCTCTGGGAGCTTTCTGGGGCTGGGTGGAGCGGGAAAGTGGAGAGCAGCAGGACGTGGGCTTTGAGGAGTTGCAGTTCACGGGCTTGCCCTGAAGCCAGGGCACTTTAAGATTTCCAGGGGCCCTGGGGAAGGAGAGTAGCAATAAATCTGGATCATACATGACAGTCCCTGGCCCTTCAAGTGATTTCTGATGCCTTGTGCTCTTTTGACAACACATGGAACAACAGGCTCTAATCCACAGGGGCTTTTCTTGGCTCTCAAGCTGGGACAGTGCTCACTGTCAGTGGGCTTGGCTTGAGGAGCTCCCAGCTCTGGGTGTGAAGGTCAGAGGGAAAGGAAGCAAAAGCACAGCTAACACATAGTGGAGCCCTTTCACAGCCAGGCTGGGAGATTTTGTTCTCCTCATATCTGAGTTCTGGATAGCTTGTTGGGTGATGATGTGGTTGTTCCTGTGGGATCTTCCAATGCCGCTCCAGGAGAGCTGTACAGCTCCCTCAGGAGAAGCACTGAAGGGAAACAGAGATCAAGTACATCCTGTAGATGCTGATCAGGTCTAATTGCTGAGGGTGGAAATTCATTCTTGTGTGACTGGTATGGGCTGGGGAAGCCCTTGTGATAGCAGAAAGATACAGATGTGCAGTCTGTCCTTGGATATGGTTGAAAAACAGAGTTATCTTCATGTAAAAGATCAGGAGTGGTAATGAGATGCAAAGAGATCCTTGTCTTTGGGATGGGAACCTTCTCTGGAAGCCCCAGACAGTGTGGGGCTGTAGAACTGTGTCTGGATTGGTTTCTCCCTGGATTATGCCTATTTCATCCCCACTAGCCATCCTTCTGCTGCTTAATGTAAACTCCAGTTAAACCTTCCCAAGCAAGCCCCTGGCTGTTCCGTGGTGTGTAGAGGCTGTGGCTGATTCCTTATGAGGGGTTTATTTTACTTTATTCCTTTCTCAGAGGCTGTGCCTGTTTTCTTCTGAGATGAGGGATTTATTCTGTTTTATTCCTTTGTCAGCCTTCCTTGAGTTCTTCCAGCTCTTCTCTCTATCAGCCAGAACCCTGCAAGATGTAAAAGGAATGCACTGTCTGCAAAATGCTTTTTTTAATGCCTAATTCAAGAAAATAAAGAATTGTTTGAAAGTGCCACTCTGCCTCTGAGGAACAGGCATTGCTGGGGCTGTGTGAGGGAGACCACCTGGTCCTCGGGATGGGGATGGGGTGTCTTCATATTCTCAAATCTATAGATGCTCCACACATCTGGCGTGTGAGAGCTGGGCTGCACTGTTTGCCTTCTTTAGCAACTGGAATCAATCCAGCCTGCCAGTTCCTGCAAAGCTCATCCTGTGGTTTAGTGGATAATACTGATCCTTGTTCAACTCCCACACTTTTGTGCCTTTCAGGCGGGTAGAGAAGACTTTGCAGAGCTTGTGCTGTGCTGGGATTCCAGTTCACTGTGGAAGGCAGCATGAATATTCATTATGCTGTGGAGTGCTTGCTCCATAGTTTTAATAAAATGTTTATGACTACACAGGAATGACCATGGAAATCTATGGCAGGTTGTGGCTGCTCAGCAGGTCTGAGTGATGTGAGGTGGCGGCAGTAGCTGAGGAGGAAGGGTTGAACTTCACTTTAAACTCAGTGAAGTGTCTTCAGAAGCGCATTTACAGGAGTTTGACTTCTGCTGACATTGTCTCCTCCTCTGCCAGGGCGAGTGTTTCGTGTCAGTCCCTGACTGCAGTCACTGCACGCTTGGCTGAGCCCAGGGACCAGGAGCTGCACAAACCTGAGTTCCCTCGAGCGCTCAGCAAAGCTGCTGAGCGAGCAAATCAGAGTGACAGCCAAATCAAGGCAGATCCGTTAGGGATGAGCACCCAGGCTTTGTTCTGGGACTGCACCAACATGACTGAAGGTGAATCCAAGTGTCCCAAACCTAATGCTGTCCTCAGCAGACTGAGGAGGCTCTGATCCCTTTGCTGGTGTGTTCACATCTCAGCTAACGAGCAGCTTGGTGTGGTTGGTGAGGATGTTTCCTGTTCACAGTGCTGGCACAGCCCCTCTCTGAGAGGTGCAGAGGGGACGTGAGGCAAGAGGGTCCCTTTGAGCAATTAGTGGCGTTGATTTTTGGTGCTAGTTTGTCCACCAGCCTCTGTGCCCTGAGAGGCAGCAGGACACAGACATGTACCTTGGATAGGTTGGACAGGTCTCAGAGCAGCATTACCTAGTTGAAGATGTCCCTGCTTGATGCAGAGTGTTGGACTAGATGGCTTTAAAGGTCCCTTCCCACCTAAACCATTCAGTGACTCCATGACAGCGTGAAGAAATGGGTCTGCTTGTCCAAAAGTTGGTTTCAGATGGACCTTACCAAAGGTGTGGACATGGAAGGTTGTAGGTACCTCTGACATGAGGGTGCTGTGGCTGCTCCACAGCACTGGCCTCCATCTCTGTATGGAACACTGATGGAGGTGTTTGATGAAGATGGGAAGGAGGTTTGGCTGAAGAGCAGGACAGCACAGAACAGAGGGGAGTTTGCGAGTGAGCCTTGCCTTTGTGCCTGTGCTCCTGTCTCACCTAAACCCGTGGATACGTAGAAGATAGATGAGGTGAGCGGGTTTTGGTATGACTGCGGCTGGCAGCAGACACAGATCATGGATTAAACACGTGGGTTGCAAGAAAGGGGCTTTCTTGAGGCAGACAGAGGGGCCTGCTGTTGCTGTGCAGCCCTGTTCATCCCTGGCCCGATGCTAACAGCATTATCAATGTGTTTAGATGAAGCTTGGCTGCAAAATGGCTCATCGTGCTCAAGGTTTTTCAAGTGAGTCTGTAGCTTTGCTAAATACTCCTTTTATTGTGCTGCCAGAGGCTCTCCCAGAGGCCAGTAGAGGAGGTGGCCTGTTTGGCCACAGCGATATCTGGACCGGAGATTCAATTCCCGCATGTCTTAAATCTGTCTACAGACTGGCAAGCGACCAAGTGGGCATCTCTTTCTGCAACGAATTGGCTGTTTATGTGCAAATTGGCCTCTAGCTGCTTCCACCATGCCTGGCTCACCAGAGCTGCACGAGAGCATTGTGCTTGCAGAGCTCAGTGAGCGCCTGGGCTGTGCAGGGGATGGTGACAACGGGGACAGCCCAGCCCTGCTTCTGGGTCAGGTCACCATCTCTGGCTCTGAGCAGGCAACTGGAGCTTCTCTGGGCTGTTAGCATTTCTCTGCAGTGTAGGAATTGCTGTCCAGCCTCCAGCTGGCAGGAAATGCTCTCCCAAGTTACAAGCAAGCGCTGTGGAGAAGGTTTGTTTGGAAACCACCTACAGTAGTGGAGCGGAGCTGCAGATGAGATGCCCCTGGTAGGGATGTGCAGACCTACGGCTGGAGCTGGTGGCAACAACATGTGTCTGCTGAGTGATTAAAGGCCTTCTTGTCAGGAGGGTCTTGCTGATACATCAAGGCACAGGTTTTTGCAGGATAGTGCTCCCCAGGGACCCCAGCACTGGATTGAGGCAGCAGGGCAGTTTTATTTGACTCTCAGGAATGTTGTCTGGTTGATAAACCAACCACACTGGGGGTTCTGTGCCTTAGGTTTTTTTGTGTTTGTTTTTTTTGTTTTGTTTGTTTGTTTTTGTGTTTGGTTTGTTTTTTTGTTTGTTTGTTTGTTTTCTGGAGGTGTGGGGAGAAGGGAGGTGTGTAGGGACAGAGCTCAGGTGTGGTAGCTTGTTCCTTTGTGTTAAGGTAAACATGGCTGTGTTGGTCTATCTGTGCTTACTTGTGTGGGAATAACAACATCCCTTGAGCTTATAGACACTGCCAGTCCCTGCTGAACGAGAAAGGCTGATGCTTAATGCACTCAGCGCTTTCCTCCTGTCGTTCCTTTATAAGGAAAAACATTTCGGATTTAGTTCCTACCTTATTTTAACTTCTCGTAAACAGGGACTGTTTAATTCTGCTGGTGGAACATCTAGTCCAATACTCCCTGTCCTGATGTGGTTATTCTAGACTTGGAAAGATGAAGTATTAACAAAAGTCAGCTCAGTGAGGCTGAGCTCACCGGAGAGCAGTGTGGATGATGGGGTGGTAAATGGTGCCTCCAGTCCAGAGATGGCAGATGAGCACCATATGATCTCCATGTAGCTTGATGTAATGGCAGTGACCCCATCTCCTTGGAAATGGGAATTTGCTCTGTTCCCCTTCCCTTGCTGGGCTTGGCTACAGGTGTTATGGGTACAAACAGGATGGGCTGTGTGCGGGCAGAGATAGCCCAGCCCTGGCTGTCACTGCAAGGGAGCAGGGCCAGCTCTGCTCCTTCAGGACGTTTGAACTCTGCTGTCCTCATCTAGAAACATGAGTGTCAGAGCTAATTGCCCAATACCCTGCAGCAAAATGCTCTGTACAACTTCCCCAGGAAGGGCTGTGCCCCATGGCTGGTGGCAGTGCAGGCACTGCCCAAGTGCCTCCGAGTTTTGCCCTACTCTGAGATCCCCAAACTCAACCTGTCCCCAGGGTTTTGCTGCCCCATTTGTTGGGGAATTGCCAGTGGGGAATTTCTTCCCCCTTGTATAGTGTTTGCTAGAAATCTCCCCCTCTCTCCCCTGGCTTGGTGCCGTCTCTCTCCGTGGCTGGTGCTCTGCCCCCAGTGTGCTCACGAGCCTCTTTCCCATTTAGGGAAACGCTGAATGGGCCCTGCTTTTGGCCTGCTTGCAGCACATCTCCCAGCTGACTTTTTTTTCTTTTTTTCTTTCCAATCCTCCTTTGTTTCTGGAGGCTGAAATCCCCAGCCTCACCCAGCCGCGTGTGCCGGCTGTGACCTGTGCCAAGGGATGGCTCTTGGAAAGCTGCACTGGGGCAGGTGTGGAGGGGGGAAACCCAAGTTTGGATTTGTCCTGCTTGGGATGATGATGCTTGGTGTCAACAGTCTCTTCTAGCAGACAGAGTTGAGCCCAGGAGTGGTGGTGGCTGTGTCAGGTCTCTCCTGCAGGATTGATTTAATCTCAGCAGGAACAAATGCCCTGTGGCTGGGAGCCAACAGGCACGGCAGTGCATGGGCAGGAGCTGGGACAGGCAGCAGTGGCTGAACACAGGAAAGGGAGAGGAAGCTGAGGGAAATTCCCCTAAAAATGTTGAATCAGGATTTTTTTTTTTTTTTTACTGCAGATTTTCAAATCAGCTGTGCAACTTCTGCATCTGCAGAAAACGCTGACTCTGTGTTGTCAGGGCTGGATATGTAAGAGATGGACTGGGGAGCAGAGGGTGGTACTGGTCAGAAAGCTGGTTAGAGGGGACTTTACCATCATCCCTTTGCCCTGCTTTTCCAGCAGGAAAGGCAGCTGGAGTCTGATCTCCCAGGCTGCCTCCTGTAATTGGGGTAGGTCTGCTGAATCCACAGTTTGGAGCTGTTGCTTTAGTGGTGCCCAGCTCAGCTCACTCGGTCCCTGGAGTCTGCTGGATTATACTGGGATCTGGTCAGAGGGGGTTACCTTGGATGTGTCTCTGCTGTGAGCCTGACAGGGTTGTAGTAGACTTTTCAAGTGGACAGTTTAATGAGGTGTAAGAGCCAAGGCAGACTTTGCCCTTGCTGAAGGCAGCTGGTCCCCCTGTGGGTCCAGGCTGGCCCATCTCTTTCCCATTTGCACTCCCTGAGCCCAGCAGTTTAAAACACCAATCTTGCCTGTGTTAGACCTGCTGAGCTCTCCCAGGCAGTGTTGGTGCCAGAGCTGAGGGCATGGTTCCCCATGCCACACCACTCACTGCAGGGTGACTCCAAATCCCTATCTGCGTGGAGGTGGGAGCACATGGCCCATGGACCTTGGCAGTGATGTTTGTCCACTTGTGCATCCTTCCCATCCCTGTGTGGTGGAGCTGGAGCAAAGGGAAGCTGCCGGTGGTGCTTGGTGCTGTGTGGATGCTGATTGCCCCACCTCAGCTGCTCCTTTCACTGGCATCTGCCAAAGCCTTTAAAAGGAAAGGAAAATTTTGTTCATTCTTCCTCTCCTTCCTTTCCTCCTGCCCTTGTGTCCTCCTCCCACCGTGCAGTGAGCTCCCACACTGTGTCCATGCTGCCCAGAGGAAACCGAGTGGGTGTGGGGCTGCAGCTCCATCTGGGAATTGTTCTTATCAAACTGGTTCATGTCAAAAAGAAGAAATAATAATAATAGTAATAAAATCTTTGATGTAAGCAGGGAAATCAGGAGGTACAGCTGCTCCTGAGGCCTGACCTGCAGCTCCTGGTGCTTCCTGAGCCTTTACAGGGAGTTTTAGGGTCTTTGTGCTGCAGAAGATTTTAACGCATGCCTGAAATATCTCGGAGGAGCAGGGAGAAAAAACCAGGGGCTGGTGCAGGGAGCGCGAGCTGCTGGAAATGGCTCTCTGAGAAGGAGGGAGAAGCATAAGAAAAGCAAGTTTCCTGCCATAAGCTGGTATATTTATGACTGGAAAGTTTTGGGTTGAAAAGGTCGTGAGCAGGCAGCTGAGAGAGCAGCAGAGGCAGGGGCTGTAACAGCCCCATTTCCCAGCTCACACCCTGCTCTGCAGCCGGGACGGGACGGTCCTGTGGGGGTTGGGTGGCCCCGTTTGATGGGAGAGGGATGGAGAGCACCGGGAGGGTGAAGGACAGTGCCCAGGGCAGCTGGAATGTGTGGGGGGAGGCAGGATGGCATGGGATTTGTGCCCGTGGGGCTGCTGAAGGGGTGGGTTTGGGGTGGGGAACCTGAGCTGTGCCTGCCTCCTGCCCTGGCTGTGCGGGGATGGAGTTTCCAGCCCTGCCTCGGACACCATGTGAAAATGAGACACACACATCTGGAAGTGGAGTGCATGCCTGTAGCACTGCCAGTTTATTTATTCCTGCAAATTCTCCCTAATTAGAGACTGCTGGGAAGTTTACAGTGCTGGAAATGGTCTCTTTCCAAGGGGGTCCAGTGTTCTGACTGACCCTCTCCTTCTCTTTCCACCCCTGCAACTACCATAATTGTGCAAGCAGTGAAAATGGGGAGAATCTGTTCCCTGAGTTAAGGCCCAGCCACTGTGGTTCTTCCTGGAGTCAGATGCACCCTCAGCCACACGGGAAGGTTTTCCAATGGAAACGTGCTGGGCCCTGTGTGTGTTAAACTCATCAGAAGATGAGCAAGGTTTCTGAAGCCTCTTGTTTCTATTAAAACATCTGTGCTGTCATGTGATGCTGAGTTTCGTGCCTGTTTGGCCTTTAATATTAAAATGCGGTAGTTAATAATTAATTTTTTAAATAATTAAAGTAATTAAGTCGTTTTTCTGCTTGGATTCTGTACTGCACCTCCCAGGTTCTTAGGAAAGTCTGACCTAAAACTAAATGAGAAGACCGAGGGCTTGAGACTGGGTTTGTTTTAACTGCCTGAGGTTCAGGCAGATGCAGTTCCTGATCCTCTTTCCATTTCCTTCCCCTGCAAGTGTCCCCTGCTGTTTAATCAACACCAGGGAGTTGTGCTTCCCTTCCCTTCCCTTTTCCCTTCCCAGGCACGTGGGCTGCCAGCCTGCTCCACCAGCGTGCTGGAGACCCCACAGCCCTCCTGGGAGCACCAGGGTGGCTGGGACAATGCTCCTGGCCCAGGCTCAGGACAGCATTTCCCTTTCCAGGTTTCTCAGCACGCACAATAGCCAAAATCACTGTGTGAAATGCTTCAAGCTGGGCTCCAGCCCTGGCATGGGATTGCTGGGGGCACAGTGAGCTCATCCCGTGCTTACAGATCACCAGGTAAACAGCTTAATTGCTCCTTGGACTTGACGAGGCTTGGAGTGCACATGAGGGTGTTGGTGGGGGGCAGAGCTGTGCCCCCCAGCCCAGCCATGTGCTCCTGGAGCCCAGCAGGGTGAGTGCTGACCTACAGCATCCTTCCTGCTGGCAAGCAGTGGGACCAGGGGCGTGGTTTCCATCCCACTTGAGCACCTGTGTACCCAAACTGACCTCACTGGAGGCCCAGGCAGGCAGTGGAGGTGCTGTTGCTCATCGAGGATCAGCAGACATGGGGTGCAGGACAGACTGAGCTCTGTTTTCAGGTTAGCAGGGTGAGAGGATGGGTGTTGGTTCTCCCCATGCCTTGCTCAGTGTAATGACGTGTGATGCATCCCCTTGTCCTGTTCAAGAACAAGCCAGTACCTACTCTGCACGCTGATTTCATGGAGTTAAGCCAGAGATGAAGTTAAGCCTTCCCTGCTGGAGGTGGGGAGAAGGGATTGCAGGAACACAGTGTCTGTAGTTGTTTCTCCACTCACTGAGCTCCAGTGGGGCATTTCAGCTTCAAGGTTGTTGCAGAACACCAAGTTTGCTGTGTCCCCTGTTTGTGCACTGAATATCTGAGAAGCTGTAGGCTCAGGGACCATCTTCTTCCCCGTTCATATTTAATTTCTTAGAAATAGAAACCTGTTTGGCTTTTTTGCACCCTTGATTTCACAGCAGTCCCTTTATGTCTCCTATCAGTAGCTGGTAAAATCTTCTTCTCATTTCCTCTCTTATTGATCTGTTTATACCATGCCCATGTTTGGGTTGGGATTGGGTGTTTTTGTTTTGTTTTGTTCCCTTGGCAACAGTGATCTTTGCCTGCAGCAGCTCTCCCCTGTGGCACATCTGTGGGTGATGCTTCTGGCAGCCCCATCCTCTCTCCACCTTCACTTGGCGTGTGACTGATGCTGGGCAGCCAGGATGACTCAAGATGGAGCACTAGTGATTTCTGCTTTGCTGCTGAAAGTGTCTCATTTAATACATTCCAGGACCGCACTTGCTTTGGCTGTGTGGTGTTGGTGGCTCATGGTTGTGCTGGGACCCATTGGTGCAGCAAGGTCCTTTGTGCTGATGCTCTTTTCGTGAGCAAAGCCCTTTAGGTACTGACCTTCCATCATTCTTCCAGATTTCATCCTTTTTCTGTTATCCAGTCTTCAGAGTTACCTGATGTACAGAATGCTGGCTCTGTGTTGGTGATGTGGCTCTGTGGCATTAAGGGATGAGATATGTCTGTGTTTTCTTTACCAAAAAAAAATCAGTTAACTATCCAGAAATCTCAAATCAGCAAACGTGTTTTGAACCATTTTAACTTTTCCCATGATCTGAGTTTACTTGCAAGGGAAGGGAAGTGTGACTAGCACTGAAGTGCATCCGTCTTCCTTGTATTTCCTACCCCTTTTGGAAGCAGGAAGAGCCTGAAGTCTTGGGAAAGATCCTTTCTTCATGACAATTCCTGTGTAATCAGGGCTGGATTCATGCTGTCATCCACACGAAACTGCGTGTGGAGGTGATGGGAATTGTGTCTCTGGTTTTCCTTCCGGAGTCCCCTTGTCCCCAGCTGGTAACACCAGCACTTCCCAAGGAGCTGAGGGCTGGGTTCAGCACTGCTCCCTGCCTCAGCCAGCCCTGGTCTTGCCAGCTCTCTGTTTCTGAGTAAGGCCTGTAACGTGCCTCAGTTTCCCCAGCTGTGATGTGGAGATGACTGCACCTCTTCCTGGTGGGTTTGGAAGCAGAAGTGGGTTTGGGGCAGAAGCAGCACAGGAACTCAGCAACTGCAGGGGGCAGGGGAGTGGAAGGGAAGGTTATGGCAACAGCCTTGTTTTGGGGTTTTTTTTGGGGATCAAGGAGAAGAGCTGTGACTCACCATTCCTTCAGCTTCAAAATCTGCCTTGTCTGGGTTATTATGAGTCTGTTTCTACCTGTTACTCTGTTGGTGCTGTCAGTGCTGCCCTGTGCTTGAGCTGGCAGTGATGCTGTGGGGATGCTGGGGTTGGTGTCTCAAGTGCCTCCACCCACTCAGTGAACCTTCCCGTAAAGGCTGGGAAGGATGTTTCATCTGTGATCAGCAGCAAGATCCAAAAGATATTTGGATTCTCAATAGAAACATCAAGTGGTTAATTATAATATTTAGCTGCTCCTACGTAGTAGTTTTGGTCAGTGAGTCTCAAAGCGTTTTATAGAAGAGGCCAGAGTCAATTAAGAGTTTTGTTTTCTAATTAAAATAGGTGGAGGAAGGGGAAGATCCAGTGAGTGAATTACCTGTTTTTGTGTAGGAAATAGTTTAAGGCTCAGGTAGCCACAATGACTCAGGCCCCTGTTCTAACCCAGCCTGATGCTCTTGACTGCAGCAGATTGTGAGACCGATAAGAGCTACCAGAGTTCAGAAAAACTTAGACTGGTGGGAGGAAGAAAAATCTGCCTGAAAAACTGCATTCTTAGCAGCCTGCAAGGAAAATGTACAGTGCTGTTTAAAGTGTTTGGATAGGAAAGTCCCTTTTCTGCCTTAGCCTGTCTTGATAAGAGATCTTCTAACACCGATACCTGCTGTTTCTTTGGGGTTTTTTTCTCTCTTAGGATTTTCTCCTTGAAGTGATTTTCTAGGTCTGCTCTACCCTGTGGTCTGTTGGGATCTGGGGAAGCCTTTGAGGCACCTCACTGCCTGGAGGGCAGGAGAGCCCAGGGGTAATACAGTACCCACAGGACAAGGGTCAAGGTTTCTTGTATCTGCCAGTATCATGGCACCAATCTAATTTTAGCTTGGTGTCTATAACTGAGTGATCAGCAGATTTTACACACTGCCTTTTCAGGGCAGGAAATCCCTTCCAGGCCAATGAAACAGCTTTGCAGGAAGTTTGTTGCTCATCTAGAGAGCAGAGTGATGGTGAAGAAAGGGCTGAGCTGTCGGTGCTCTGGATGGCCTGTGGTAGAAAGGAAACAAGAAATATTTCCATTGTAATGTAAAACAGCGAGGAAAGTCATTGATCTAAAACCCTCCTCCAGCCAGGGGTTTGCAGAACAGGGATTTTATCTTGGACAGTAGTTGCTGGATGGGATATCCCAAAGGTCTCATCCAACCAGGAGCTTGAGGTGAGGCCTCTGATACAACAAAACCAGTGAGTGAGACCATCTGTTGTGTGAGCAAGGAGAGCAGCAAGTGACAGAAGAGATGTGATCTTCTCTCTTCTAAGAAGTGAGTTCCTTCCCTTTTAAGATAAAAGTTAAAGTCCAATGACAAACACTTGTGAAACGCTGGGAGAAAGGAGCAGGAAAGCCAGGTAAATGACTGAAGGAAATACTTGACACAAGGACAGAAGGAGCAGAACCTGATTACTTTATCAAAGGGAGTGTAGGTGATGTGATCAGTGTGGGAGATCTTTCACCAGGAGAAGGCTCAGGGTCCTTACTCTCCTTGATCTACCAGAAAAGGGTAAAGCAGGGGCTGTGCTGAAACCACATTTGGATGAATACGACACACGCTTGTGCTATGCTGATGGGGAACCCCAAAAACAAATTCCAGGGGAGGAGGCAGATCCCTCTGGGATGGGTGCTCAGCTTGCCTGTCTTTCTAGAAGAAGCATTTAGCTAAACATAATCTTTGGGGTTGAATATGCAGGTAGAAAACCAGATGAAATGGTGTTTGGTTATGCACAGATTGGACAAGTGGATGATTTGTTTTGGTCTTGTAAAGCCATGCCTCTGACATGGCTAAATCAGATAAAAGGGCAAGCAAGTCTCCAAGAGAGAGAGAAGGATGGGCTTATCTCCCTGGAGGAAAGCTGGCTCCTCCTCTACCAGCAGGCACTTGGGTTATGTGCTGTGGGGTGAGCTGTTTACACACCTTCCTGCTTTAAATACTTACTACTAGAGCTCTGGATATTCTTGTTATTCTTTAGTTGCTGTAATTTTCCATTTTTCTCTCCCCCTCTCAGTGCCTTAGGTGCACATGGGTGCAATATTAACCAGCTGGTTTTAATGAAAAGGGACTCCTACTTATAGTCCGGATATTTTATTTCACACTTCTCGGGGCTCTCTTCGAGGCCCGTTGATTTGCTAAACTTTTATTAGATCCAGGATGCTAACATCATCTTTGCTTAGGAAACACAGAGTGACCCAGGGAACTGAGACTAAACTAAACTGCCTCCAACTCTTCTGCTGAAGTGCTTTGAGCTCCTTCACCGGCTCCACGAGACCGGCAGACGTCATCGTGACACTCACTACTCACAATCCATCCAGCAAATGGGGTTTTTCTCTAGTGGTTTATTTCTTCTTCCTGCCTCCAGCTGACCTCAAAAGCAGAGCCCCCATCACACTGTCACACCAGTTCCTGTGTGACCTAGTTAAGAGGGGGCCACCAAACTCCAAATAGTGGGTCTGATACTGAACCTTACGGGATTTGCAAGACTCCAAACATCAAAAAATGTGCTTGGTCCTGCCTCAGAATGACCCTATTGCTTTTTAAAAATCTTTTTACAGTAATGATTTCTAGTTTCTCTTGCTTAGTTCATTTTTTCCCCACTTTAAACCTATTCTACAGGCTTGTGATGAGGGTGTACAGGGGAGTTATGATGCTTAATAGCCTTTACAAAGGCTACTCTGCATTCTGCTCTGCCAGTAAGGGCGTCATCCGTAGTTGTTAACAAAGTGGCTTTTTTTCCCCTCACTCAGTAACAAAGTTAATTATTGACAGTTACATTTTTACCTGTTAGAAATGGCTTGCGGATGTGACCTGCATATGAGCACTTGCAAAGGGATAAATAACGACACTTTCTTTCAAAAATCAATGCCAGCGCTGCGGGTTCATCCTGTGTGATGCGGCAGCTGCCACTGCTCCCAGTGGTGGGGACAGCAGGGACCCAGCATCCAGGAGCTGAACTCAGTGCCACGGGAGCCACAGGTCCACATTCAGCCCTGTTTTCCTCCACAGAGATGCACAGCCTTTTCCTCCCTGCACTACTGGGTTTCTGACATCACCAGGAGGGCAAGAAATGAAAGAGCTGAGTGCTGCTATCTGTCAAAGGGGAGGAAAACCACTGCATCTACCTTGAAATATCACACCTCTGTTTTAAAGGTGCATTCTCCAGGCTGTTTAAGCAGTTCTCATGTTTTCAAGTAATGCCTTTCCTTGGATTATAATCTCAAGCTATTAACTGTGTGGAAAACCTGGAGCTTATTGAGTCTGGGAAATTGGTACTGTTGGTTTCATTTTCTGGTTCGTGTATGCTCTTGGGGAGTCTGTGGTGTTTGTAGACTTTGACAATGTGAAATTTAAAGTGTGACATCAGTGATGAAGCACGTACTGCCTGCAGTGACAGATGGTAAAAGTGCAACTGTTTTGCATGATTTTTCTTTATGGTTCACCCAAAGTGGACTAAAAGCCCAGCCCGTTTTTTCTTTTCCTGTTGATGTGCCCGAACACATTTCAGTGGATATCATCACTTTAAAATGATGCTATTAAAACACAGGGTGGGGAGGATAAAAGAGGGTCAAGAGGACAGGATCTGAATCAACACGGGAAGGGAGAAACATCAGATAGCGAGGCAGGAGATACTCTGAGTGTGAGAGGTGGGGAGGAGGCAGCAGTACCACGGAAGGGATTGGTGTCAATGCCTAGAGCTGGGGCTTTGCCTCGCTGGCTCTGGATGGAGGGGAGGGAGCTGCGGCAGCATTGGGAACTCAGTGCTGGGCTCACTGTAGTCATGCCCAGAGGCACTCAGCTTCGGGACAAGTTTCGCAGCCCCTCCTGCTGCTACAGTGATGGTTTTTCAGAGCTGGCTGCTTGGATTTGGCAGTGATGGATTAGCGCAACTGGTCCTAGTGCTGGTTTGATTTTGAGAAATTATAAAACGGGAGGTGGCCGAGTTGCCCCTTTCCAAAGAAGGGCAAAGCGAGGAGCAAAAGGGTTATCAGTGCTGGAGAGCAGCGGGGATTTGACCCACCCGTCTGGGCTGGTTCCACCCGCTTCATGGGGCAGCGCTGCGTTGTTATCCCAAGATGTTACCCCTTACCAGGCGGGAGGGGGCACGGAGGGGTGCGGCGGGCGCGGGGTTCGGGCGTTCAGCCCATCCTCTCTGCCGCGCCGCTCCCGGGCCGGGGAGGGTGCATGCGGGACGCGCTCGACCCCGCGCGGTGCTGTTCGCCCGCGGGCGGGCGGTGCCCGGTTCCCGCGTGGGGTGCCCCTTCCACCCCCCGGCACATCGCGGAGGTGCGGGGCGGTGCGGGGGTCCCGCCCGCCGGGCCGCGGAGGGGCGGGCGGCGTGACGGGCGTGGGGAGCAGCCAGTGCGCGGCGAGGGGCCGTGCCGGGCCGGGCTGGGCTGGGCCGGGCCGGGGGCATGGCTCGCTGCCCGGCGGGGCGGGGGGCGGCCGCAGCCGCTCGCCCTCCGCCATTCGCTCGGGCCGCAGGCGGCGGCGGCTGCTGCGCACCCGCCGAGCCGGGGGGCAGCGCCCCGCGCCCCGCCATGACCGACCCGGCCGTCAGCGCCCACCTGGAGGGCATCATCTCCGACTTCGAAGGTGGGTGGCCCCAGGGATGGTGAGCCCCGGCGCCGCGGGAAGCTGCTTTTGGGGCTAAACCGGGAGGAGCTGCCGCGGCGGCGGAGCGGGGTGAGCTCGGCTCGGCTACCCCGGGGCACGGCTGCTGCCTCTCCCCCCTCCGCTGACACCCCGGCGGTCCCCGGTGTCACCCAGCGGGTGGGGAGGGCTGGAAGGAGTGGGGGCGTCATCCCTGGGACCGTCGGTGCCTTTTGTCCGGAGCGGCTGCGCCCGGTGGTATCTGCCAAGGCAGGGGCTTACGGGATGTTTTTTCCATTCCTGCCTTTCCCGAGTTGATCTGTGCAGTCTTTTCAGCTGCAAACACCCGCCTAACGAGACTGAAAGTCTGAAAAGACTGGAAGCCTGAAAAAACCCAGGCACTGGCCCTTCTGTCGACTCCCAGCTTTGGGATACAAACATAGCCCTGGAGTAGCTGGGATGTGGGTAACCATCCGAAGTTTTACATATCCCCATAGCGGGAGCTGCCAGCCCTAGAGAGCTCTGCAGTTGTCCCGTGGCGGAGCTCCAGTCGCCCGAAGCGTTGCCTTGTTCTCTGATGGAGGATCCCCTTGGTGGGATGGCTTCTCCCCGGGTCTGTGCCTCTTGCCTGCTATTCTGGCTTTTTCAGGCAAAAGAAAAAAAACCTAGTGGGAAGCCTGCTGCTGCCAGATGGGTCTGGGAGTCAGAGACAGGCAGAAGAGGGCTGGGGGGGTTGTGTCTGTGGCAGGCGTTGAGAGATCGGCTCGGGGGAGCTCATCTTCCCGAGCAGAGTTTTGGAAGAGCAGCTCCGTCCCTGTTCACTCGCACTTGGCAGCGACCCAAGCTGAGCTTTGTGCAGCGGTTTCTAGAAGGAAAAAAAAAAAAAAAAAAAAGCCCTCAAGAAATAGCGGAGATCTGGGGGCCGCGGTGAAAGCTTATCCAGGGGCTGCGCGTGCACGGCTATAGGCTGAGCCGCCTTCACCGCCTCCTGCAGAATCCAGCCTTTCCTTCGGGAAGGAGCGCCGTGGTGTTTTTCCTGCTGGGTAGCTGAGGAAGCTGAGAGAGCACAAGGGTTCCTCTTCCAGGTCAGGCAGGAAACGGGTGGCAAAGCTGGGGTCTCTGCAGTCCTCGTCGTAGGGTTTAGACACGTTCCTGTCCTCTATTCCCAGCCCCCGGGCTTTCTCCAGCTGAAGTTGGGAGTGGAGGGCATAGCAGGAGGGTGAGGGAAGTCACGTCCCTTCGGAAGAATGGGACTAACAAGTGTTGGGACACAAAGATCGGCCCGAATACACCATCTGTTTGGCACTTGGGGTTCAAGGGCGCCTTTGTAACTGTCCTTGGGGGGACGCGTGAGCTTCCCCACCGCAGGGCTCCGAGCGCTGATGTAATTACAGCTTTCCTCGCGCCCGCCCCAGTTGCATTTAAATCTCTGAAGAATGAGTAATTCCCTACTTGGGTATGATAAAGGCTTGTGCTGCGGGCCCCGGGCTGCTTGTGCGGGGTCCGTGTGTGCTCCTCGGTGGCACCGAGCCGCTCCGCAGTGCCGGTTTTTTGCAGTCCATGGAGCACTTTATCGTTCCTGCCTGTGCAGAGGCAAAGGCCGGGGAAATCTCTGTGCATCTGCAGCCAAAAGGTCTGGCCTTGCCCTTGAGCAGGGATCCGGGCTACTGTTTCACAATTTAATTAGCTCTCTGGGTTGCGCTGCAGCTTCCCAAGAACAAGACAATTAATCTGTAGCCCGTAGGGCAGGAGATGCAGTGTCCTTGTTTGCTGGGTGGGTATCTCAACCCCGGGCAGCCCCTTGCCAAGCAGGAAAGATCAGCCAAAAATACCACGGAGCAGAAACACCAGATCACCCAGAACCTTCTTTGTTCTTGCTGGTCACACTCTGCCCGCCCTCTCCACTCATCCTGGCTGTTCCTGCCTGTTTTCCTTGTAGCATCCCTGCCTGTTTTCCTCACAGCATCCCCCCCTGGCATTGTGCCCGTAGGTTTCTTGTCCCTGCTGTATTGTGGCAGACAGGCAGTTGCAGCCTCGGCTGTGGAGCTGCCAGGCTCTGTGAGCCCGAGGAGATGTGAGGGCCCCTCGGGAGAGGGAAGCAGTATGAGGTACTCATTTCCAGTTTAGTTTCCAAATCAAAGCAACGTGTGAGAAGAAAAGGCAGCACAGCAGAGTGTGTTCTTCCTCTTGAGCCCGAGGATGTGATGGGGGTGGCTGCATCCAGGCAGCAGTGCATGTGCCCACCTTGCACTGACCAGGAGGTCCTGTGGGAGGGCACTAGAAAAGTCCAGAGACTTCTGCCCAGAGAAAGTGTGGATGTCCCATCCCTGGAATGTTCAAGGCCAGACTGGATGAGGCTGTAAGCAACCTTGTCTAGGGAAAGCTGTCCCTGCCCATGGCAGGGAGGTTGGAAATAGATGATTTGTAAAGTTCCTTCCAACCTAAACCATTCTATGATCCTAATCCCGCTTATTTGACTGACAAGAACTTCCTTGTCTCTAATGGGGGAGAGCATCATTAGGTCTGTGGTTTGCCAGGATTTAGAGAGCATAATAGTTCTGCCCCTGGGTTTATAGATTTTGGCAGATTTTCAGAAGCGTGGCTGGTTCATCCGTGGTTGCAGCAGTGCTTCCCAAGCTCACCTCTGCCTCAGAGGGCAGATCCCTCAGCTCCCTGGGGACTCAGGCATGGACTCCTGAGCTGCAGGGAAGGGAAACTGCAGTGGTAAATCAGCCCAGGTGGTGGGATGCTTATGCAATGTGTTAACATTGTGTGCACCCCAAACCACGCTCACACAGTTCAGGTTGGGTGATATGGGAGTGTCGGTGTCTGCAGAGGGGGTGGATGTTCCTGTTCCTTTAGCTGGAGCTTTGGTTGGTTGTGAGAATGCCCAGAGATAATTCCACTGTGTGGTACTTGTCTTCCTGCTGAAGGTGTAAAGCACTGTGTGCTCAGTATGTAGTGTCTGGTACTAAGACAGAAGAGATCTGCTCTAGCCCCTCATCCCAGTGGGATGTGGCTGCTGCTGAGCAGAGTCCCAGGGATAACTGAGGTGTGCTTTTGCTGGCAGTTGCTGGTGGTGATTTGGCAGCAGCGATGCTGAGCACTCCTTGCCTTTGCCAGCACTGTCAGTCAACACCAGATTCATTTCCTCGCAATGTTGAAACACAGACTGTCCTAGTGGGTGTAAGCTGTGCGTGGTGGAAGTGCTGAGTAAGTGTGTGGAGAGGCAGGAGGGTGCCCAGGGGTTCACTGTGGTGTCTGGAGCTAGATCCTGGTGGGGAAATAGGCTGTCAGCTTTGCTCTGGCAGAAACCATGGGACAGCATTTGTTGATGGTCCTTAGTCCCTGATCTTCCCATGGAATTTGTGCTGGCTGGTGGGCAGTGCTGTGGAGCTGGGCACTGAGGGCAGGGAGCCTCCAGCCCTGCCAGGACATGGCACTGCTGATGGGAAGGCTTCTCTGGCTGTTTTATTTATTTATTCTTCCCTACTATTGCACACTTTCCCTACAGGCACGTACCTCTTTCACCACCTAATGCAGGGTATTTTTAGTATTTCAGCAACAGACTTGGTCTCATGAGGTACAAACCCATGCTAAGTTATGTCCCGGTTCTAAGGGTCGTCAGAAAACCATCACCCAGGTCGTGCGATGGGGGCTGTGTTATAAATAGGCTTTTCTACATGCATGAAACTCATGGGCTCATCCTTAAAATTTCCTTGAGCAAATGCCCGGGATGTCTGCGGGACACGTGGCTGCGGTGCACCCCGCGTGCCTGCTGCCGTGGGGAGCAGCTGCTGCCGCGTGCTGCGGATACTGGGACTCAGCCCTGCTGCTAATATTAGCAGGAACGTGCCAGAGGGACGGTCACAGTGTTATGTGGGTGATGTGGCTCGAATTCAGTGCAGTGGAAAGCCCTGGAGATGGGATGTGCCTCGTGTTTGTGTAAGCATCTCACTTGGGTGAGTCCCTCCTGGAGATCTGCAGGGTGAGCGCTGCCCTGGGCTCGCACGCACGGGAACGGGCTGGGAGGCCGGGTGTGTGACTAACGGTCCCACGTGTGCCCGAGGTTCAATGCCTGGAAAAGGAAACGCAGAAAGATCTTTCCGATTACATCTTGGATCATCTCAGGCTCCAGGAGTGAAGCAAAGCCCCTGAATGTCAATTGTTGGGTTTCCTGGGCTGTCCCCAAACAGTCATACTGAAACTAGTCTCTCCTGGAGCTCTTCGTCACCACTCCAGTGGTGGGCAGAGGAAGAGCCACTGATTGATGTAGCTGCTGCTCTGAGACAGCAGAGTCACCTCTGATATCCTCAAAGTCAAACTTTACAGCCACTTCAGAGGGTTTTCTTTCTTTTTTCTGTTCTTCTTACCTACATTTTTCAATCTGAGACAAAAGATAGAATGCATGGAAGTTTTCTGCCAAATCACCACATGATAGGAGAGGAAGGAGCTGAGGGAAGGTGCTTGTGGGAAGGGAGGATTTGTTGTATCTTCCCCTGCAGAACTGGCCTTCAAGCAAGAGTCAAAAACCCACATCTGCCTGGTTACAGTGAAGACCTGCTGTTGTGGGTTGGGTTTTTCCCTATGTATAATTAATTCATTGGGAATAAAAAGGGTGGGAGAGAGTGGGACAGGGAAGAACAGGATGTGGATCTCTCTGTCCACATGGGCTGGGCTCTGGGGATAGCCTCTGGCCCTGGTTAGGATGCAGAATTATTCTACTGCTGTTTATGGTCTTCTCACACGAGGAGGGCTGGGCTGTGTGTCCTTGGGGACAAGCACTGCGGCACAGAGCAGTGTCCTTGGCTCTGCCACAGCATGGAGGGCTGCCAGTGTTGGCTGGTACAGGTGAGCTCTTGCTTTCCATTGGGGATCAGTCTTGGGCAAAGTGAGCTCATTGTGCTAGTCATAAAGAAACCTTTCAGAAGTGTCTGGGTGGGAAGGGAGAGAGGGTGAGAGAGGATGAGACTTAAAACTGGATGCAAGGCAGCCACTTCGGTTGTGCAAGTGCAGTGCTGGTGTTTGGAGGTGAGTCAAGGCTTGGAGCATGTACACCACTCTGGCTTATTCTGTACTCACCAGTCTCTGGGACCTGGTGGCATCTTTCCCTTAGTAGGGGACTCACCTAAAATGCTTTATTCTTTGCTGATTGCCTCTTGGTGGTTTAGGGCAGTGAAGCGAGTAGGAAGCACCTCTATAACACAGTGGGTCATGCCTGATAGATTTGAGTGACCATGGCTTTGTCTCTTGGCCAATACATGCAGGCAACCCTGAGGCTAAATGAGGGTCCTGGCACCTCTGGGTGTCCTGTGGCCTCCCACAGGGTGCTGGTTTAAGTTCTGGTTTGCTGCCCTTCCTTGCAGGGAACTACTCAGCCTTTCCCAGGAGCCAGAACCCAGACAGCAGCCACAAAAGCCCGGACTGAGACTGGTCATAAATTCAAACACAGTAATGGAGACTTCAGAGCCCATAATCACTCCAGATATTCATGGTTCTGACTTTGATATTTAAGGCAGCATCTTTCTGCAGGACCATTGCACAGCCCTGCCAACCTCCCAGCCTCCTCCTGCTGCAGTGAGCTCTGGCACCTTCCTGGTCTTTTGAGATGGGATGTGGAGGCAACAAGCCAAGTGATCCTAAACCCTGGTTAATCTTGTTTCAAGCCTGTAAAATGAGTTGATGGGTCTGAGTCCAGCTCCTGATGGGGCTGTGCCTGTTTGGTGGGGGTCGGGGTCCATCAGGGCAGCTCTTTGTGGGATGGGGTGAGCTGTCCCCTTCAGCATGAGGATAAAGTTGTGTCCTAAACACTTCTCATTTCACACCTCAAGGGTGTAATTTGGTTCTGGCACTCCTCTGTTGGAGGCATCAGCAGTTTGCACCCACCTGCCCTGCTGCTGCTGGGAGGGCCCTCCTGGGTGTAGGAGAGCCCTTCTGACTTCCTCCCCTGCCTCAAATAATGCTGGTAAGGAGGATCCATTGGCCAAGAAGGGGTTTGTTGCTGCCTTCAATTTATTCTGAAAAGCTTTCATCTCCTGATGGCTGTGACTCAGGCTTTTACCCTGATTGCTTCTCTGAGGTTGCTGGATGGAGCTCAGCCCTTGGGTCTCCTGGGGACACATCCAGAGTGGTGGCCCATGTGTGGTGTCCATCCAAGCTGGCTCTTGGCTGGTTTCCCCTTCCATGGGAGGAGTGTCCCCCTGCATCCTTCCAGTGCTGCAGTGGTACCCTGTTGCCAGCATCCAAGTTAGGGCAATTTGGGTTAACAGGGTGCCAACCTGTTGCCTGGGTGTAGGCACTGCTGGTGTCAGGCAGCCTCCCGTGGGTTGCAGGGCAGGGGATAGTGTGACCACATCATTCTGTGCTGCTCTCCTGGCAGGAGAGGTGGCACTTTGAGTAAACATCACAAAACTGTGCAGCCCCTCGCTCCTGCTGAGTTGGGTGCCCTCCAGCATGTCCCAGCCCTGGGAGCTGTGGCAAAGGTGAGGGCATTGGCACTGGTCTACATGGACTGGTTTGGGAGGCAAGGAGAATGGTGAGGACTGGGCTTGGGACTTCAGTCTGTCTTTCATCTTCTTCTTTGGAAGTGCAAATATGGGGAAATGTAAAAAGGATGGATTTTATTTTTTTTGCAAAGCATGTTTAGTTTACCAGGGAGGAGAAAGGAGGAGGGTTCTGCTCTCTGCCAGCCTTCAGGACATTTGGACAACTGCTCTTATTGCAGTGCTGGGTGTCCCTTCCAACAGAGTCATCAGAGCTGGCTGCAGTGACACCACCAATCAGTGGAGAGAGGGCAGTGTGGGCAGTGCTGAGGGGCTGAACGGCTTCTGGGTCCCTTCCTTAGCCTCTCTTCCTAATTTACCCTTTTCTGTAACTTTTTAACCAACATGTTGCAACACCATCCATCAAAGCATCTTCTCAAGTGGAGACTGAAATGATTTAATCACCCAGTCCCTACACCAAGGCTGGTGGCACACCTGAGTCACTCTCCATGAGCCTGGTCCCTCACCTGAGTCGCTCTCCATGTCCCCTGTGTGGGTGCTGGCAGTCATGACTCAGGGAGGGTGGCATCTGTGGCACCAGCACACAGCAGTCTGGGGTCTGCAAGACCATCTGTATCGTACTTTTTTCTCTGGGTAATCATTTTACAGCGTTTTAGAAATATGAGTGAACCAAACCAAATCAGCAGTCCCTTGGGAGACACAGAAGAGATTTATTTGTCTCCTTTCCTCCTCCCCTTATGAAAGGAAACTGGAGCACAGACACTCTACTGTGGCAGAGCCAGTAATGCAATCTGCTGGGCTGGATACCCTGTGTTTTATGTAATTTTCTGTACAAGTATGAAATGAATATAAGGGATGTAAAATATACTGGTTTGATCTGGAAGCATTTTGCTGAGGGCTAATGGTTATATAAACCAAAGTGTAATAGAGAATCAAGCTAAAATCTTTTGAGAACAGCATTATAGGGACTGGAAAGCTGGGATTTTGAATTAATCTGAGTGTGGATTTTATTTTTTCTATTCTTAGTCCTGACTTTGCTTTCGCATGTTCATTTCTGGGAGATGAGAGGTTTGCTGCATCGGCCTTGGGCTGTTTTATAGCTTACTGTGAGTGAAGAAATGCTGCTTGAAAAGCTTTGGTTTGATGTCAGAGCCCTGAACTTGCATTTATTCCCAAACTTCTGCTCTAACTCACCTCTTGGTTCTGTTTGCACAGTTCAGGAAGGCCCTGAATACTGACAGCACGTTGCCTGTGTTGTCTTCCACGTGTGGTTCATGTCAGACCACGCAGTCTCTTGCAATTTCTTTTGGATGCTGTCTGTGAAGTCAGAAAAAGGATTTATTTGTGCATAAACCATTCATAAACTGACCCAGCATAGCATGAAAGTCATGCTACAACAGCAGATTGTTGTTATTTATATTTTAGATAAATATATATACAAATATATAATATATATATTATATATATATTTATATAAACGTTATATATATTATGTGTTTGTTTGTATGCATTGCAGCAGGGTTGGTTTATTGGTAAAAGAAAGGTGTGAAGCCTCCTGGCAGCAGCACAGGGAGAGGATCCAGCAGCCCCGACTTGTCTTTAATACTGAATGACCAGAAACCTCAGGAAAGGTGCTTTTAATGTTTCCTTCCTTCATTTCTCCGGATGTAAGAGGGGGATGCGAGTTTCTTGGGCTGTTATGAAGTTGTCAGTGTACTCACAAAATCCCACCAACATGTGTAGCATCACTTGCCACCTGCACTGCCAGTGATTTCCCATCTCAGCCCTGGGGTTTTGATCCTACTGAGGGGCTTGGTGGAGTTGGGAGCCCCTTCTTGTAGAGAATGGGGTAGAGATATCCTTCTCTGAAGGGGTGCAGCTCCCTTCCCCTTCTGCTGTGGGACCTTCAGGTTTAATACACAGTGGATATGCTCTATGGGTATATGAAGAACACCCTACATGTCCCTGTAACTGAGCACTTAGTTCACTCAAATGCATTCATCTCTGTTATGGGTGGTGGCAGCTATTCAGCAGCATCGTGGATGGCAGGTTTGGATGATCCAAACCCAGGTGTCCCCGTGGTGATGTGGGCAGACACACCCTTTGCACTCAGCTGGGGCCAGCAAACCTCCACCAGCATCCTGCTGCCTGGTGACAGGGGGCTGGGAAGCTTTCAGGGCCGTGAGCAGTTAATGCTGCGTTGGGTTTCCAAGGGTTCCTTGAAAGATGAGCTCTGCAGCCTCCCCCCTTTCCTCCCCGGGAACAGGAGGTGACCATCTGGTAGCGGTTTAGGGAAAGTCCGCGCTCTCAAACGGTGCCATTGTACTGTGGGAAATAACGGGGCACCCGCCTGCCCCCGTCCCATAAGGCTCTTATGTGTCAGAAAACCCAAGGAGAGCTTTCCGTGCTTAAGCAAGCAAGCAAATGTAACCCCTGGGTTACAGAGACCACGTGAGGGGCAGAGGATGTTTAATGGGAAGCAGTTGGGCGCTGCGGCTGCGGCAGAGCCGGAGGCTCCAGTTGGGAAGCAGGTCCCGGAGGAGTCAGCATCTCTTGTTGTTTATTTTGGTCTCCTCCTGAGCTCTGTGCATAGAGGTTTCCTTGTATAAAGCATCCCCTGCACTGTTACTGGGATATTCTGTTTAAAAAAAGGAAAGAAAGAAGGAGCAGATGTTCCAGATGTTTCCTCATTGACTCCCCTAGGGTACCCAGAGCCAGGCTGCAGAGCGGGATGAGCCGTGGTGGCAGCATGCTGTGTACTCCAGTGATGGCCACCAGGAGATGTGGAGCCCTTGGGCAAAAGCCAGAGCCCTTCATGGGCAACCTTGGCTTGGCCAGGACCCCCAAGGAGGGACTCACCTTCTGGGAGAGCAGCGTGTAAATGGGAGTCCCCAGCCACAGCCCTTGCTTGTGACTTCGCTGGAAGGATCTCGACTGTAGTATGAGCTACTGGGATTTGAACCAGACCTCTGCCCTCTCATCCCAATTTACAAGATCCCTAAAGAGCGTTTTTAACTGATGGCGTGTGACCTGCTGGTGCCTGGCCATGGGGTGACCGGGAGGACACAGTGACCACACTGTGCAGCCATCCCCAGCACTGCTGCATGAAAGAGAAACAAATGTTTTGGTCGTTCTCAGGCCCTGTGCTTGCTGGGGGAGTGTTTGAGCCAGGGATGAAGGCACACATTTCTTGCCCCAAAGTGCCTGTCTGGACCATGTTTGGGTCAAGACTGGGGGATTTTGGGAGCAGGTGCCGTTGTGCACAGCCAGCAGAGCCAGCGCCTCCCTCACCCAACAGGATTAACAGTGGTATTTTTAGAGCTGGCCCTGCAGAGCAGGGCCATGGCTGCACAGTGCTGAGCACAACTTCAGGACTTGAGAGGTTTGCAAGGTCTGGTCCTGAAAGGGACACCACAGTGAGCAGAACCCAGCCCAGACATGAGGGTGGTGGGCAGAGGCTGGCAGTGGCAGACGTTGCACCTGGTAAGAATCTCTTGAAAATCTCATTTTAGGGGATTTTGGGCTTTCTCTGCTGTGTGAGGGGAGCCACTGCCTTCAACAATGAGTCAGAGATACCAGAGTTGGTCTGGAATCAGTTAAAAGGAAGTGTGTGCCGATGGTTGTGCTGTTCTGGGCCCCGTGGGCACGCACTTCCAGAGGAAGAGAAGGAAGGGTGATACTCGTCACCTCCACTGCTTTCCCTGCCAGCTGCCTCTGACACGAACCAGCAGATCAGATGCTGCTGGTGGGGCTGGGGAAGCCCTGCTAGCACCAAAAATCCCCTGGAAAATATGATAGTGGGGATAACCCTCCAGCGTGGCCAGCCCGGACCCTGCTTGGGGCAGGGACAGCTTGGCCCAGGCTGTCAGGGATATAGGGACCCACAGGGACCTGGAACCTGAGTCATGACTGCTGGTGTGAGCCCCATCACCACAGGGGTGGGAATGAGGTGAGGGACCCTCAGCACTGCCTTGCCTTCAGCTCCTGTTGTGAGGAATGTGGGCTTCCTGCAGGAAGTCCGGGAGGAGGGTCATCTGGAGCAGAGGCTGTTTACTTTCCTTTCCTGGCTCTGGGCAGGACGGGTTATTTATAAGTTTTTTCTCTCTTTTTGAGAGTTGTTTTGCTTCCTGAGGTCCATCCCTCTTCTCTTGCAAGGAGGAGAGAGGTGATGCAGAGCATGGGAGCTACAGCCATGCTTGGTCCCTCCCACTGTTGCTGAAGGTGACATTCCTGAGGATCATGTTTATGGCAGTGGGGCTCTGTCTCACAGGTGGAAACACAAACCCTGTTGCTCTCAGTCCTTTTCCTTTTTTGTGCCTGGGGTGTTGGACCTTCTCCAGACCACACTCAGTTCAGGGCAGTGGCCAAATGTGCCAGCAGGACAAGCTGGGCACTGAAATCCTTGTGTAACCAGAGGCATGAGATGGATACCCTAAAGAGAGCCAAGGGTGGGAAAGCTCTCAGGTTGTCCCCAGGCAAGTCAGTGACAGTCCTGGGGAGGGAATGCCACTGGGACCTGGGAGTCTTCATGATTATGTTGTCAGAAACTGCTGAGCCGTTTCTAACCCTTCTTGGGGTGGCAGTTCCTTTCCCAGCCCTTCAGTACCCCCTTATTGCCCATTGGGACTGCAGTGCTGCCATGGGAGGTGTTATCTGGATGGCTCAGGTCTCCTGCAGCTGTAATCATGGTTTTGCAGCTCTCCCTTAGGCTTTTTGAACCCCTTTGTGTCTAGGCTTTGACCTTTTTCTCTTTTCTGCAACAGGGCCCAGAAAGACCTGGAAAAAAGCCATTTTTGGGTGTTTTATTCAGTCCAGCCCTTCGATAAGGGAAAGGGCTGGCTGTGCTCCAGAAAGACCACACTGTGACATTGGGCAGGTTTACCATGGGCTTGGGGCAGTTTGAGGGGTTTGAAGACAAAAGAAAGGGCCACATGGGTCAGTATTGCCATTGAGTGACCTGCCATTTGTTTAGGAAGTGGCAGTGGAGCTCAGAGAAGTGGAGATGGTGGACATGGTTCATGAAATGAACCCTGGAAGTCAGCAGGGCTGTTTGTATCCAAAGATCATTATTGGGTCAAAAAGAAATCCCTAAACCACTTGGTACTGAGGGATCTCCGAGGCAATGTCCATTAAGGAAAAGTGCTTGCCAGTGTTTCTTTTGCTGTCGAGTTCCTTGAGAGCATTTACTCTCAAACTGTTGCTCAGGACACATCTGTCAGGAGGTTATTGGGCTGCTTGTTGAAAGGAGTAGATGGAGACTGAGCTGGCTGGCTGGAGGAATTGTGAGCAGTTTTTAGAGCCTGACATGGACAGAACTGTGATCCCATCTGTCAGAGAGCTGGCAGCCCCTGGCTGGGCCATGTCCTCTGCTGCTCTTGCCCACCCAGCTTTGCTCAAGGCTGGGAAAGGCTCCCCGTCGGGTCGTCCCTTCCGCTCTCTTTGTTTTCCTGCAGAATGCAAACTGGGCTTGGCCGGTGCATTGTTTTAAACTTGGGATTTTTGGGGAAAAAAAATAGCTAAAATGTTAGTTTCTGGATTAAGTGTGTGATGGAGAAGGCAAACTATAGCAAAGCCTGTGTTGGAGAGCCAAAGCTCCAGCTCAGTGTTGGAGACCTGAGAGTTTAAACACATTGAAAAAGCTCTGAAATGTGTGACCTTTTTTGGATTAATTATTCTGGGGGTGCTGAGAACTGAGACTTGGACACAGACCTGCAAAGAACAAGCTGTACCAAGCACTGACAGCAGGGCAGGGACTGCTGCAGAGAGCATCTCACCTCTGCAAGCGGGTGGTGACATGGCTGGGAGAGCTCTGTGGAAGTCGAAAAACAGAGCAGATAAATTGGAGAAAAAGCATCTTTAGTTTTCTTCACTGCCTCCCTCCCTCCTTCCACCCATGTGTGAATATTTCTGAGATGCAGGATAGACCATTTTATGGTGCCCTTCATGGGACCCTTCCTGGGCTTTAGATGGTGGAAGACGTGTGTTGTGCTTTGTGCTTTCCTCTCTCCGTAGCCATAAAGCAGCAGTGATGCTGTTGCCATCAGGTTAACACTGAGGTTAAATCACTCTGTGCATCCCTCCCTGTCCATGCCAGCTGGGACCCCCATTCCAGACACCTATTGCTTCCCAGCAGTTCCCTTGCCAGGGTCTGAACCACAACAGGGGACACGGTGTGTGTGTGTGTGCCTGCCCATGTCTGTCCCTGAGCACAGAGAGGCTTTTGCTGGGTCACTAACACACAGCACCCTGAGGAGGCTCTTTGTCTGGGGCTCTCAGTCCCGGGCTCTGCAGTGCCCATCCAGGCTGGTTTTGCAGCCTGACATTCGTACTGAGCGGTTTTTGGTTTCCCATAAGAAAGGGAAAGCAGCCCAAAGCTGTATCCTCGCACTGTAACCCCTGTGAGCCCCCTCGTTGTGTGGCTCATCTGACACCATCTCCTTTGGGACTCCCTGTGCTGCTGCCAGGGGATGTGACCATGGCTGTCCCCAGCCCCTGCTGCCAGGACAGGGGTGGCTGTATCTGCCTGGTGTCAGCAGCTGTGCTCACAGAGCAGAGCTGGGGTGATGTCCCCCCTCGTCCTGCTGGCTGGTCCCAGCTGGGACAGATGGCTCCTCTCCAGAGAACGGATGTGTCCGAGGGATGGAGGGTACCCACGTCCCCAGGCCCTGCCTCAGGGAGGGTCAGAGCAGAGATGCTTCCTGCGTGGTGGCTCTGCTCCAGCTCCACCCCAGGGATGGGTGGACATTGGGATGAGGGAAGGCTGTGCTCCAGTCTCTCCCCCAGATTGTGGCGTCCTGGGGCATCTCAAGGCCAGGTTTTTAGAGGCTAAATCTCACTGTTACTCTCCTTTTGACGTAGAGCATGAGTGGACTTGTTAACAATGCTTATGCTGGTCATTAGCAATGTGCCTGTTATCATGCCAAGGCTGTCAGCACACTGGCTCAGCCTCACCTCATGGAGGCTCCTTTGGGACCCCAGGGCTGTGCCTCATCCTGCCCTGATCCTGTGCCTGCCTGGGTGCTGTGGGGCACAGGGGGTACTTGCAGCCTGTGGTGTTTGGATGGAGGTCCAGCAGTGGTTCTCTGCATTCCCTCCCTTCCTGTGGAGTTCAGCCTTTTGTTTCCATCTGGTTGGGTCCTGTGTGGAGCAGGGGTCTGATGGGCCCAGTTGACCCCTTGTATTGGGATATCACATCCATGTACTCAAAGCACTTCAGTCTTTGGCTCATGTAGTCTCTAGGTTTGATTTTAGGGATATGAGCTTCTGTGGCTGCCACCTTTGGTTTTCTTGCTGCATTTATATGCATTTGATGTTCTTCTGGGATTGTTTTCCTGGTCCCAGCTTGGATTTTGCTGGCAGTGGGAAGTCTGTGTTTACCTGTGCATCTTTTGGATGTGAGAAGGAAAGGGAGGCACTGAGAGCTGGATTTCTGGCTGCCCCCAAATCCAGTGCTCTGCTCAGCTCTGCCACACTATAATGGGACACTCTGCTCCCCTCTGAGCATTTGTGGGGCGTGAGTGGGATGGAGGGGAGTGTGGGGATGCTTTCTGCTCTGGGGTTGAATTTCCTGGCTCTGGTTCCAGTGTTGTTACTGGGTTTGTAACTTGTCTGGAGAGGCAGAGTGTGGCACTCAGTACCCAACAGCTTAAATGTATTGTGAACCCTTAGATGAAGGAACAGAAGTGGAGTTATAAGACTTGCACAGTGTCTGTAAGCATCTCTGGAGGTGCTCAGGTGGATGGTAACTAAATTCTGAACTCCCTTTCATGTTTTTCAGCTCTGAAAAGATCTTTTGAGGTCGAGGAGGTAGATCAGTCTTCGAATTCCTCCACTCCACAAAGACGGGCCCCGAACACCCTCCTCAGGTCCACCGTGTCCAGCTCCACGCAGAAGTTTCAGGAACTCGGCGCCAGGAATTCGGAGCCATCCGCCCGACATGCAGAACCCACAGTCCAAAGATCACCCAAGCCCCCTCTGAGGAGGGTGGAGCTCTCTGGACCCAAACTGCCCGAGCCAGTGTCCAGAAGAACAGAAATCTCCATTGACATCTCATCCAAGCAGGTGGAGAACTCCACCTCAGGGTTGTCAAGGTTTGGCCTCAAACGAGCAGATGTGCTGGGTCACAAACCCCCCGAGCCCACCCCAAGGAGGACTGAGATCACCCTCGGCAAGCCCCAGGAGCCGGGTCTCCGGAGGGTGGAGGCGCCGGCATCCAAGATCCCGGAGATGCCGCAGCGAAGAGCTGAGGCAGCCAGCGCTCCCGTGCCTGACACGGCCACCAAGCGCGTGGAAATCCAGGTAGCAAAGGCTGCTGAGGTCTCAGCCCCACCAGCACGGCAGGTGGAGAGCTCGGAGCCTCCCCTGCCCACCCAGCCTCCCCAGGCAGAGCCAAAACCGCAGCCGGTGCTGATGGAGAGCCCACCAAAGAGAGAAGAAGGTGAGTAGAGCTCTGGGTGGCTGCTGGGGTGAGACCCTGGCTGGTGCCTGCCTCAGGTCCCCATGCAGAGGTGCCAAGCACTGTGTGCTGCTCCCTCAGCTCTGGTGGTGACGCCTTTCGAGGCTGCTCTTGGATCTGTGCTCTGATGTGTCTACATGCATGGCTGTTACCCTGGGGTTTATCCTGGCTGAAAGAGCTGTCAGTTTGAATAAGAAATGCTATCCAGCCTATGAGGAAAGAGAAGAGAAAATGCTGAAAGCTCGTGTGCTTGCAGAAGAAGACAGTTCTGCCAGCTCAGGCCCTGTGTGCAGACCCACCCACCCGCACAGCATCCTGGAAAGGCTCTGGGGTGCAGGAGGGGCGGGGGCTGTGGCAGCGTTGTTGGGATAGCTGGTTGTTTACTGTTGTTGCTTATGGTTGTGGGGCAGAAACCGCCTCTTCATTAGCAGGAGTCAGGGTTTTATTGACCTTGGAGCCAAAGTCTAATAACATCATGGACCAGAGCCACTGTTAAACTGGAGCCCTGGCTTATATTAGCTCTATCTTGTTTTCAATTAATCCCTTATTAAAGCCATCTTCCCTCCCCCGCCAGCTGTCATTTATTCTCCCGAATGTTTTGGAGTTGTTTTTTAACTCTTCTGACCTGTTAATTATTTTTCCATTATCCATCACCCACGAGCTCTCTCCTGTGAGGGGTGCAAGGCACCACCTCCCCTCCCCACCCTGTGCATTTCCCCAGGGGCTGTGGGATGATGTGGCCCCTCCCAGGACCTGGGCGGTCTGTGCCTGGCCCCAGAGCTGGACCATGTGCCCTTATCTCACCCCACCATGGGATGGTCCCCTGTCCTGCTCCATCCCTTCTCCCTGGGTGCAGCCCTGCAGTCAGAGGGCAGTACAGGATCTGTGGAGAGGCCAAGTTTTGGTGTGTGCATGGTCTGAAATCAAATCAGGAGTCAGCAGCGGAGCTGATACCAAACCCACAGGACTCAAGTGGGTTTCTCTCACTGTGTGTGGCTTAGGCGTGGCTTTTTCTGAGCTGGGTTTTAAAGGGTGCGTCAACATCTCCAGCAGGTTACAGGTTAGTCCATCTCCAGCTGGGCGTGGCTGGGCTCTAAACCCCAGCCCCAGGACAGGGTTTGGCTGAGCCTCCCTTTTTTGTCCCCAGCTGCCAGGTTTGTGGTGCCCAGGAGGTCCATCTTCTCCCATGGGTGGGTGCTCAGCCTTGTCCTAATGGATCTGGCCTGTTCTGAGCTTCCCAGGCTGTGAACTGAGGATGATTGGGCACTTTAAGAGCAGAAGACCATCTAAAGCTGGTGAATCTTCCAGCTGCCCTGGGCAGGGGGAGAGGGAGAACAGCTGCTGGGATGAGTGTTACCCATGAGCCCAGCTGTCTGGAGTCTGCCTCACAGCATGAGCCAGCCTTGGTGCTGGTACAAAAGGGCTTTCAGTCCAAATGTCTCCAAAAGTCACAGAATCACAGAATGGTTTGGCTTGGCAGGGACCTTAGAGATCATCTAGTGTCAACTCCGCTGCCATGAAGAGCCAGGAGACGAAAGTTATAGGGGTTGTGAGAGCTCTGTCTTCTTTTCCCTCTGTGTCACCATGAAGCCCCAGACCAGAGTCACTGCCAGAACAATTGTCCCCTTCCTTATCATCTCCACCTCCTCCACTGCCATCACTTGAGGTTGCCTGGGTTTGCTCTCACACAGGACCCCATTTTGGGGTGCTCCTCCCATTCACCACCCTGAGGTGATGCTGGGTGGGTGGATGGCATCTCTCCTTGTCACTGGTGTAAGCACGTAGACAGATTTGGGGAGGCTGCACAGGGACCCTCTGGATGTCCCATGGATGGGTGCAGACCTGTTGCCAATGCTCACCAGCTGCACTGCAGCTCTGGCCCCACCACATCCCCCAAAGTGAGAATGCTGGCTCTCTGATGTCTGCAGCAGAGACAACACATGGCAAGTCCCAGGGTTTGGGTCACCCAAGAGGTGCTCCTGTGGCACTGGACACCCCTCAGTCCTGTTGCTTGGTGGCTGTACCATGCAAACAGCTGAGCAGGGGATGCAGGCAGCTGCCTCCAGCTGCCCTCACTGCTGTGCTGGGGCTTTCCTTCCCCAGCTGTCAGGCTCAGCTGCCTTGCCCTTAACCCCTTGTCCCACTGCTGAAGGTATGCAGGAGAGCATGTTGTGCAGGAAGAGGCTGGCTGGAGGAGAAGAGCAGTCACAGAGAGCTTGGCAGTTCAGAACAAACCACAAAGGAAAGGAGTAATTATAGCCCTGAACTTCGTTAAGGCAGGTGTGGCTGCTGGTGTGGGCTGAGCCTGCTCTGGAACTGTGGTTCCCAAGGTGGGAGGAGGGCAAGAAATACTGTTCCCCATCCCGGTTCTCCCTCTCTGAGTCACTGTGCTCTCCTGCACTCCCAGGGGAGCACTGGCTTCGCTTCTGCTGGTGTAACGTTGAGTTGGGCCACTGGTGACAGGGAGGTGGGACATGGTACCCATCAGAGTGAGATGTCCCACTGCACCAGCATCCTGGGCAAAGCTGGACTTCGTGTCTCTGAGGTGGCTGGTGCTCCCAGCTGGGACAAGGAAAGGTGATGGGATGACCAGGAGGTGTGGATTGCTGTAGCTGGAGTTGTCCAGAGAAATCTGAGCTGGGCTGTGCAGTGGGTGTAGGCAAGGGCAGAAAGAGGCACAAACAACTGAAAAGAGACGTAACAAGGTGAGGGGAAGGGCTGTTTCTGAACCTGCAGCCTCGGGCACTGTGGGAGGCTGCCTTTGGTGTGTAGGACTTACCAGATCTTGATATCCAAATACGACTGCCTGTGGGTGGTGGTGACCTCTGCAGAGCTCCTGCCGTGGGCAGTGGTTCCCTCCCAGTCCCCGGGCACTGGCCCAGGATGGAGCTGACAGATGAGGATGTTCCTCTCCTGCGCTGGCAGGGCAGGTCTGAGCAGGGCGTGTGGTGCCTGCACCAGTGTGGCAGGAGCTGGTTCCTCCCTGGAAGGAGAAGAACAGGGAATCATTGTGGGAGCAGCAGTACTTCATCCAGAGACATCTGCCAGCCCTTCATAAAGGGGAGATCTTGAGGGATCCTCGTGAGCTGGATGAGGGAGAGGCAAACCCTCAGGAAGAGCCACGTTTAGTCTATCATGGCTTATCCTCCCACATCCTCCTGCCCCAGCATCCCCTTCCACTGGTGCCCCCTGTCACTGATGCTGATGTTGTGTGGCTTCTGTTGCTCCTCATGTCTTGCAGCCTGGTGCTGGTTGGGTTTGGACAGGGGGGAAGGCACTGTTGGTCCCAGAAAGGTTAATGTTTTCCCTTTTGGTTTAACAGTCTGTCTCGGCTCCTCCCACAATCGAACCTGTTTGTGTTTGAGGTGAAGGCTCGGTTCTGGCATCTCAGGTGATGGAAATCCTAGATGAGAAGTGAAAGTTGTTTTGGTCTGGTGATCCTTTTTATCTCCACCCATGCTGCTGTGGTTGCCCAGGCCCTGAGGACAGCACACAGCCAGCAAGGCAGGCTCTGCCCCCCAGCACTGCTGCCTGCCTCTGCCCAGTGGTCCTTTGTGGGTGCTCTGGAGCTTGAATAGATAGATCAGGGCAGATACAGTGAATAACAGGAACGTTCAATTAAAGCAGGGACATGACCTTCCTCTGCCATAGCCATGGGATGTGCAGAACAGTCTGAACCATCTCTGAGCTTTCAGCTTTGTTGGAGTCTTTGTCCCATCACTGCCTGATGCTGCACTTTGGAACAGCTACACGAGGTGCCAGGTGCCTCTGAAAAGGCAGTAGGGCCCCCCTTCCTATTTTTGCTGCAGAACAAGCAGGGTGATATCATGAAGCAATTCAGCTGTTACACTCTTTTTTTCCAGCTTGAACCCTTATGGAAAGAACTCCCTTAGAGTTGAGCTAAAATTAAAGCAATAAAAAGTACTTTAAAAAAAAAAAAAAGAGAGAAACTGATATCTACTGAGATCCTTGTGTAAACCAGAGGCCTGTTGCTCTGTGCTAGGAAACTGTGGTGGGGTATGCAGCCCAGAGCCCCCCCCAGCCTCGAGCCTCCATCCTACATGGACACCCAACAAACCCTGGGATGACTTTTCTTCTGTACTGTCCTGCAAGGGTGACACTGAGTGTGGATCTGTTGTGCTGGAGCTGGGGTTAGAGGAATTTGGACAGCTATGAACACAGTGAGAAGCTTCCCGGGATGAAGAGCCCAGGGCTGAGTGGAGATGCAGTGAGTCACCATTTCCAGCTCCCAGAGCTGCACTGCTCTTTAACTGTACAAAGAGATTAAAGCTGTAGGGAAATGTTTCCTTAAAACCAGCTGACAGATTTGGGCTAGATTACTGGTAGTCTTTTTTTGTTCTTGTTATTATTTTTAATGGGAAAGTGCCTGCAGCCCGAGATGCCAAATGGAGGGGCTGAGTGGGAACGCGGAGTCCCAGTTTTTGAACTCAGGTGCCAAAAATGAGATAATCTGGAAAAATCCAGACCTGCAGCGCCAGTGACTTGGAAGGAAGGAGTGGGAGCATGTGTGGGGGAGATGATCATGTCCCATCAAGGAGGCTCTGCCTGATCCAGGACGGCACGTGCGTGGCCTCCTGCCTGCACGGGGAGAGGGCGGGCCGGGCTCTGCCTGCTCCCCCCTCCCACTGTGTACTCTGTCCCTGGCTGTGCAGGGAGCACCCTCATTTTGGGGTGTATTCTGGGCACTGATGATGCCAGGAAGGAGGCCAGGTGATGTGGTTGTGATGGTACTTGTGCTGCACACCTTTGCTTCCCAGGAATGTTGTTCCCAAACTCATTATGTTCATCTCCGGTCACGTTGGCATCCACGCGTCCCCTGCTTTGTGTGGGCACGGTTTATGTGGATCCTGTCATGGTCCCACATGGATGCTCCACCCTGGGCAGTGAGCCTGCCCGCCCCCAGGCTCCAGTGCAGCCAGCCAGGAGAATTGGTTTGCCTTGTTGGAAGTCCCTGAGGGCCCAAAAGAAAAGCAGTGATCTCCCCAGTGGAGCTTCATTATGCAAAGGAACAGTTTCCCATAGGAAACATTACGGTTCCCACTTCCCTTCCCTGCCACGCATCGTTTTAAGACCAGGAGAGGGTGAAGCTGTGGATGCTGCCCTGGGGATCCCGACATGAGAAGGATATGGAGCGGGTCCAGAGGAAGCCACAAAGATGCTCCAAGGGCTGGAGCACTTCTGCTCTGGATCCAGGCTGAGAGAGCTGGGAGTGTTCAGCCCAGAGGAGACCTGAGAGCCCTTTCCAGTGCCTAAAGGAGCTCCAAGAAAGCTGGAGAGGGACTGTGGACAAGGGTCTGGAGTGACAGGAGAGGGTGAATGGATTCCCACTGCCAGAGGGCAGGGTTAGATGGGATATTGAGAAGAAATTCTCCACTGTGCAGGCAATGAGGCCCTGGCACAGGTTGCACAGAGAAGCTGTGGCTGCCCCTGAAAGTTCCAAGGTCAGGTTGGAGCAACCTGGGCTAGTGGAAGGTGTCCCTGCCCATGGCAGGGGGTGGGACTGGGTGGTCCATAAGGTCCCTTCCAAACCAGTCTGTGATTCTTTGCTGAGCTGCAGAGTCATCCTGGCCATGGGCTTACTGACCTGGCAGGTGTCTGCCATAGCTGGGTTGGGTCTGTGGGTGAGGTCGGGGAATCCACGTCATCACCTCCTGAACCTCGCAGCAATATCTGCAGGTGACCGTGTCTCTGCAGAGGTCAAAGCCTCCTGTTCCAGGCAGAAGGTGACCAAGTGCATTGCATCTGCAGTGCTGGCTGTCTGCAGGCTCACAGGGTCTGTGCTCAAGGTGGGGTGAGAGCCCAGTGCAGCCTCTGGACCCTCTGGCTTTGCCCCTCTGTGCCAGCAAACCAGGGCAGCCCCTGGGCAGAGGTGCCTTTGCTGGCTGAGAAACAGGGGTGAGTGTTCCCGCCTGCTGTGGGATTTGTGTTCGTCTAAGTGGTGCTGAAAGGCGGCGGGAGATACAGCCCTGGCTGAGGGTGCTGTGTAGGAACCAGACCCAAGAGTTTCTTTGTTTATCTTGTGGTATTTGCATGTCTGGAGCCCATGGCAGTCGTGCTGGGGAACATGCTCCCCACCCATCTTTGGCATCTCCAGGATTTCTCACATTTAGGTTAATCATCCCAGAGGCTGATAAGGCAAATAAAATCCGTTATCTTGACCAAGATAAAACAAAGAGTTTGCTTTGATCTCCCTCAGTAAGGCCTGGCTGCTCATTTTGTGACTGCTCTGCTGTCTGCCGGGGGAGGGAAGCGATGGCAATGGTGATGAACCTTCTGTAATTAAGAAATCAGATTCTTTTAAGCTATTTCTAGACCTCTCTCCCTGCCTGAGATGTTTCTGTTGGCCATCAGTTGAAGGGACACCATAGGCTGGGTGCAGTGCCAGCTCCATAAACTGTGTCAGAGGAACTGAATTGAGATTATAGAGAGATAACTTTGTTTTGAGAAGATCAAACATTGTTGTGAGCAAAAAAGATAAGTTGACAGCAAGCCAGTTGTGTTCTTGACTCCTCCAGCAAACAAACAGACACAGAGACACTTTTGCATTGTCCAAGATGCCGTGATGAAGCTGAAGTGAACGTGGCTATAAATGGAAAAAGCAGCTGGTCTTGGATTGCAGCCTGTGCTCAGACTTCTTTGGGTCCAATTTTTCTGACATCTGTTACAGGTTTTAAAGGAGGGATGTGGGGAGAGAGCTGCTTTCCTTTGGGTTGGTTACATTTGGGTTACTTTTCTCATTGCTCTTCAGAATGGGTCTCTGCACAAAAGCTCCCTGGATTTCCTTAGGGTCACACTCATCAATATTTCACCCTCCTGAGTGGTTTTGGTTTGTTTTGGCACGAAGATAGCACTGGACATACTGAGAGCCAAAGCTGCACCGAAGAGTCTGGTCCAAAACATTTTGCAAACAACAAAACTTTGCTGATGTTTATGCATTTATGGAAAGCAAATAATTTTAGAACAGCCATCTAAGGTTACTGTGCCAGCCCAGGAGTTGACAGCGTGAGGATTTTGGGTTGCTTGGCTTGTGTTGCAGTTTCTTCTGTGAGGAAGCAGTGGGTTGGCTTTTGCATAGAGAAGGCAATTTGTACAATGTGAATGAAGAATGGCTGAAACAAAGCAGCTTACAACACCTTGAAGTTCAAAGGTTGATGGTGGCCTAGCAAACATGAGCATAACCTTGGACTTATGTTTAGCTTTTCAACCCTTGAGATGGTGTCCAGGTTTCATCTGAGCTGGGTGGTCCCACCAGCCCCTGGGTGTTCTCTGAGTTCTGCAGAGGCTTGCTGTGGTGCAGCTTTAGCGTGGTTCCTGACTTATGTTTCTAAGGGTACAAAATTATTTAGTGGGAGCTGAGCACCTCCTTTTGTCTCTCTGTGAATTCAGCCTTCGTCCATCTACGAGCAAGACTTTTGCAGGGAATACTCCCAGTGGATCCCTTGCACATGGCTTCATCCATGCGTGGCATTCACCCTGTCTTGCCTGAGATGTCTGCACTTGAGCTAATCATCTGGATGTCTGCCTCAAGCTGGTGTGAACTGTGTCCTCAAAGGGTTTATTTCTCTCTGCTGAATGTAAAGAGAGCCTGTGGGACTGGTTTGCTGGAGATGTCTCCGTTTGCGTGAGAAAAACTTGACCCTCCTGTATAATTTCCAGAATCAGAGATGGAGGTGAAAAGGGACCTTGCAGCAGAACAGAACTGTGCCAGGCACTGACCCCTTGTTATCAACAGTGCTTGACAGCCCCCCAGCAAACCTGCTCCCCTTGGGTCATGTTGTTTTATCGCTATGGACAATTATTTATTTAAGTTCCTGGGTCAGACTGTCTTTGATGCTTATTGAGAGTACTTTAACTTTTTATGATGGTTCTGCCTTCTCCCCTTTCCTCTCCTTTTGCTGCACATGGACTAGGACAGACATTCCTTCCTTCTTTCAAAAAAAAGCTCAGTTTGGGAAGATCAGAGAAAGAAGATTAGATGGGAATCCAAAAGGATGTGGTTCCTAGGAGGAGAGGGCGGTGATAAAAGTTAATGACACATAAGCTCTTGTAAGGAGCTTTCTCAGTTACAGCTGTGTGGTAGCTCACAAGTCTTAAATTGTTTTCAACTCCAGCATGAGTGCACCTGGGGTGTATTTCATGTGGGATAGGTAGATCTGGAGGGACATCACAGGAATTGCCCTACCCAGTTGGGCTGGAGCCCCTGCCTGTGTTTTCTTCCCCTGTGTGTTTTGATTCTGGATGGGACTTTATGTTTACTCTGCATGTTTACTCATTTTTGTTTGCTGTGATCTGGGAGGCTGTGCTGCTTTCTACTGATGCACCACAGTGGCTGTGTGATCTGAACCCTCCTCTGCATCTCTGGTTCATGGAAGTGAGTCCCTGGTTACTGTCCCTGAAGCTGCAAATGTGCAGCTCATGCTCCATCACATGTAAGATGCCCTGAGGGCATTCACTGGCAACTCCTATCTCTAGTGGAAATAAGTTCGTGGACCAAAAGCCAGAGAAACGCTGAGAAGCTGGCAAAAATTTGTATGGCAGGAGAGCCTGGTTGTGTTCCTGCCTTTGCTGTCCACTTGTACACTGTCCTGGAGGAATCCCGGTACCCACTCCACTTTCTCCTTTTGTAACAGGGAGCTGGTGAACGTGGCTAGATGCCTGGATTTTGGTCCTTGTGTTGGGTCCCTTCTTCATCCAGGTTCAGCTGGTGATAAGGAAATTGCTGGACTTGGTCACAGAGGTGCAGTGGGATCGTGCAGGGTGAGGGAAGCTGCTCTGCCCAGGTCACTGCAGTGACTCTACAAACAGAGAGGTCCTCATCTGTCCAGGAGAAAAGGGAGGGTATCAGATGCTTTTTGTATCAAAGCCTTCTCCACTCTGCCCTGCTTTCCCTAGATTTGAAAGACCCATAGTTTGGAGAGGAAAAGAGGATTTGGAAGGCAAACTTTGGATGTGTCCCGGGGAGCAGATATGGGATGGATGTTGTCTCCTGACTGGAGGCTGCTGGCACTGAGGGAGGCAGAGCAGGCACTGGTGGGGTGTTTGGATGCTCTTTGCCTCATGTCCTCTTCCCCTGCTTCCATCTGGTGCAGATAGGATGGAGAATGGAGATTACCTTGGAGTTGTCCAGATATGTCCTGGGAAAAAGGAGTAGATGTGAGCAGCTTTTCTGATAAAACATAATTGTTTAGACAAACTCTGGCTGAACTTGCTTCCTCCTGCATCCCAGCAGGCAGATAAATGGGGTGGAAGTGGGAGGCCGAGTTCACAGGCTGCTGAGGCCCTCCCTGGGGTCACACCACCCCTGAGATCCCCTGTCCACCCATTTTGGTGGCCTTGAAGAAGACAAGAGGACGCAGTTGAGTACTGAGGATGATGCTCTGGCTTTAGGCAGCTCAGTGCTCTGAGATGTGGCGAGACCTTGATAATGTAGTGGCGTGAGTGGTCCTGGTGGGCAGCAGCAAATCCATCCTGGTGCATCTGCAGAGGTTGGAATTTGGTTGCATGTTGCTGTGTGGGATGCAGGAGGTGAATTTGCTCCAGCCCAGTTCTCTCCAAACCTGGCAGTCCTGGGCATTGAGTGGCTGGGCAAAGCTGTGCCCCTGAGAGAGATTCCTGGAAATGATGGGACAATCAGGATTTAGAGGGGATGTGGCCACTGGAGTGATGTTGCCATGCCCTGCGTGGCTCCTACTGAGGTCTCCAGGAATTGCTTTGTGGAGTCAGATAAAATCTGAGATCCTGCCATAACACTGATGTTCCTCCCACCATCCCTCAGGGAAATGGTCCTCCTTGCCCTACTTTGTGTAGTAAATAAAAGTTTATTTACAGCCCAGGAGTGCACGCCCTGAGGTTGGGAGGTGAAGGGTTCCTGCAGGGCCCTGGAGGAGCTCTGAGGTTTCCTCTCTGCTTTGTGGCTTTGGTTCCTGGGCAGAAAAGTCTTGGGAAGGAGCAGCTCTGTGGGTGGGAGCTTGGGGAAGCAGAGCCCTTTGCGTGGGCCTTGGGGCATGGCTTTGTTTCCCTGTAATAAGGTCACAAGTGTGTGTGTCACCTGGAGAAGAGCTGGGAGGAGAAAACCAGCGTGGGCTGGAGCAGCCAGGGACAGCAGCAGGGGTTGGGCTGCCCATCCATCTGTCTCCCCCCTTAGCCGAGGGTGATGTGAGGATGGGGCTGAGCTCCTCTGACCAGGGTCTGTGGGGTTTCCAGCTCTGCCCTGGCACTGCCCAAAATTGATCTGTGGAGCTTCAGGGAAAGAGCATTTGGCTTCTCCACCACTTGAACGAGTGGAAAGGGTCTCTTTGGGGTTATTTCAGCCCATGTGTGGGACAGATTGTATATAGGGCAGTCGTTTGAAGAGCGAGCAAACCAAAGCCATGACTTGGGCTCCAATGAAAGAGCAAAGCTGGGAAAGCTTCAAATCGTGGCTGCAGAGACAAGGGGCAACATGGCTGTGGCTTTCTGCTGGGGATCAGTGTTGTGTCCCCTGGGAGGGACACAGAGAACATTGTTTTGAGTTTCTGCTTTTCCTTCTCATTTTTTAAGACATGCAAAATTAATTGCTCTCTTTCATTGTCTGCAGCAATATTTGTTTTGCTGCTCTGTGGCGGCGGGGCCTGGATAGGTTTCACAAACTGAATTTTCCCTGGACAAGCCCCTCCTCTGATTTTGCACTTCCAGCTGCCAGGCTTGGTTTTAAAACAGCTTGCACCGAGGCTGAAAATATTTGAAGGGCAGAGCAATGCCTTGCAGGAAATGGCTTAAGCTTCCTGCTCCCAAGATGGTGTGAGTGTTAAAACAGAACTGGAGAAATATTAGACATCCTACATCCGGCCCGGCAGAGGAGGGTGACCCCAGGGTGATGGGATGGAAAGCTCAGCCCACCCCCCACTGCTGTCTGTGCCTGGCAGTTTCCAGCAGGATGAGGGGCCCCCCCAGTCTCTCATCCCCCCCACTTTGTAGCAGGGAGGGGGGAATAGGCAAATTGTTTCCTGCTCCTCAGGGCTTTGCTGTGTTTTAGTTTTGTGGGAATTGTGTGAGGAGAACTTGTTGAAGGTGCAGGGCAAAGTGTCAGCAGAGTGAGTTTACAGCAGAAAATGGGAGTTGGGAAAGCAGTGGTTCTGGTGAAGTGTTTCTATCAGTTTATCCACCACCTTCCAGCCTGAAGTAAAGGGTGATTGTCTAGGATGGATGGATCTGAGTTGGTCCCGGTTTGTTTGGGGCTGGAAGAAACTTTCTGCATCTGTCAGCAAAAAACACTTTGAGTTACTGACTTAATCAGAGGCAACTTAATTCTTCCAGCTCTGATGAATTCCCACTTGGTGCTGGCTGAGCACCATCTACCTGGCCAGGCAGGGAATAGCAGCTGGCTGTGTGTCCAGGATGGATGGAAAAGGGCGGAAGAGAAATGGGAGTGTGTGTGTGCAGGAGCCTGGGGAAGGGCCGGCAGTGAGAGGGGAGGGCAGCAGACCTGCGGGCAGGGTGGTCCTCACTGGAGCTCTCAGGTGGATGTCACGTCTTCAGATATAATTCAGCTGCCTGGGGGTTACTGCCCTGTCGTGGAAAACTTCTCCAAACCCCAGTTTGTTGGCTGGAGCGTGGAGATTTAGGTAGCTTTGTTCAGAATGTTATGTAAAAAATACCCGAGCCGTGTGTCTGGGGGTCTGCAGGTGCAGTGGAGGAATGAGATGGGGGCTGCAATGCTGTGGGCAGAACAAGCAGGGTACAGTTCAGAGCTTGGGCTGTTCTGAGCTCACTCCTGACTTCCTCCGACAGTCACTGAAAACCATAAAATTGCTCCTAATGGAGGAAAAATTACACCAATGCTGGGACCTGAGTCCCTCTGGGAGGCGTGTTCCGTCTCCAGGAACAGGAGCAGAGCATGTGGGTGCTCTTTGGGCGGGTGCACCATGAATGGAGCATTATGCTGTGCTCCAAACACCCTCCTCCCAGGCTTTCCGCCCTGACCCCTTCCTTTCCTGCGCTGTTCCATGTGGGATGGTGGGAGCCCAGGCAGCTCTGCAGGAGCGTGGATCCAGAGGGGTAAGTTCCATCCTCAGCAGGCAGGTCTGGGCATGGGGAGGTCAGGTTGCTGATGCCCACCTTTCCCCATGGCACATAACCCCCCTAAACCCTGTGAAGCGTGGCCCTTGGGGCTCGGGATTTGGCTGAGCTGTTTGTTTCCCCAGGTTTTTCCATGGGGCGCTTTTCCTGGGAAGGCTTTGACCGGCAAACTTGGGGGAGGGGAAGATGAGGCTGATTTGAATCCCAGAAGGAGTCACAGCTGGCTGAAAGCTGTGTCTGCAGCCCCCTAATCCCTCGGTGGTGCCCACTGCTCTCAGACTACAGGCTGGGGCTGGTGAAGCTGAGGGGGTGTGAGCCAGCCCTGGGGCTGCCATTGCAGGGTACTGGGGGCAGGAGAGGAGGGGTGGGCTGCACCAGGCTGCATGGGGACTGCAGGACTGGAGGGGAAGATACTGGGGCTGTTTGGGGGCAGAATTACAGTTATTTGACTTGGAGTCCTCCTCGTTTGCCTACGTGGCTGCCACACTGTGCAGGGTCCAGGGAGGTGGTCACACAGAACGGAGGGCAGGGGATGTACATAAAAAGGCTTTGCTGTCCCAAATGGTGCTGGGTTAAGGCTGCTTTCACCCTGTTCACCCCATCAGCTGGTGAAGCAGATACCCACGCAGCATCCTCGGGTCCCCAGGGCTTCGGATGGGCTGGGGGAACAGGGGGAATTCATTGGAAAAGGAAACATCCTTCCCCAGAAGTGTCCTGGAGCCCTTCAGACAGTTCAGCATCCTCAGCTTGTGCTGAGCAGCTGTGGTGGAAATGTGGGTGTGCAGGAAGGAGCGATGCCGCCGTGTAATCACTGCACGGTTGATTTATTTTTATTCTTCTTGCTGGCTGATCCTCGGCCTCCCGCTCCCAGCCCTTCCCTCCATGGGACTGCGGGCCAGTGCATCCCTGCACGGGAAGTGCCCTCCTTTCCCACCTTTCCCACGGTTCCTGTGGAGGGATGGGGAGCCCTGGGTCTGCAACAGTGGGAGTGGCACAGAAAAGTTTGGGAAGAGGTTTGGAAAGGGCTCACTGAAAGGCTCTGTGCAGGGCAGAGGGCAGCGCTCGCCTTGCTGGACCACAGGTCTGTAGAGGGGCAAAGTTTGTCTTAAATCTTTCTTAAAGCTCGTCTTAAATCTGAAATGAATAGACAGTTTGAGTTTTAACAAGACTCTGTGAGACTCTGAGGTCCTGCCTTGCCCTGATGTCGTGTGCACTGCTAAGGAAGGGGATGGATTGGGATGGGAAGGGCAGGGACATCCATCCCCATCAGATAGAGGGGGTCTGCACTGGACCTGCCTCCTTTTCCTAAAGATGAATCCAACACCCAGCCTTTGCCTCAAAAGGTTTCCTCATTGCTCTTCACCTAAAAAATAAATCTGCACCACAGCCTTTGTTTGAATGGTCCCAAGCTCTGGATCCAAGGCCTTGGAGCCCTCAGTAATGCTTTTTTTTTCAGGACCAAAAATGTGACTGATGCTTGATAGATCCCCAAGAGTACTTCCGGGGTTGTGGGGGGACCTGGGACATGCTTAAGTCAGCAGCACTCTCTGCTCTCAGCTTCAAGAGGGTGTCAGACATGAGAACTGTATCCTGCAGAACTGAAAACCTCAAACCTCACTGGGTCCCGTGACCTTTAAGAGGCTCTGAGCGTCACAGAGCAAAGCTTCTGCCTTTATCTGCAGATCACAGCCTGGGCAGGAGGCTCTGAGCAGCAGTTGGGGGGTGATGGGGCTGATCTGGTTTCTCTGAGTTGGTGTGTGGGAGGCAACAAGGCTGTTCTGGTTCCATGGGGTGATGGGGCTCAGCTTGGTCTCCACTCTGTGCTGGCCATGCTGCGATGTGGGTGTAGGAGATGGAGACAAGGCTGGAAGGACCCTTGGTGTCCTGCAGGTTTGGGTTCAGGAGAGTTGCTCTGAATACATCTCATGGCAGCATCTCCTGCCACTGGACTGGAGAGTATGACCTGCTGTTACAGCGTTAGTTCTGTGGCTGCTGTGGTGATGGGGACCTGGGTGCACATGCTGAGTGCTTCATTCCCCACGTGGTATGATTGTGGTGCAGGTCTGCCCCTAAGCATCTCTCAAATACGGATTCTGTTCTGCAGTCTCTTAGGGACCATTACAACCTAATTGGAATTAGGTGCCCAAATACCATTTAGGATGTATGTCTTGGCTCTTCTGTGTCTCTGAACACAGCACTGCCCAACTACACTGATGCTGAAAGAGCATCAAACCCTAAAATGTGCTCTGTCATGGGGAGTGGGATGATGGGAGCAGCTGGGGTGAGGGAGGAAGAGGCAGGATGTCCCTCTAATACCTCCTGGGTATGAGGGGAGGAGCTTGGAAATACTAGCACAGCTTCTTTCATGTCGTGATGGAGCCCCTGGCAGGCAGACATCACGTTACAGCTTAGCATGACTGATTCAGTAGCTGATTTGCTGTAAACACCTTCTGTATTCAGTAGAATGGTGTTTCTCCAAAGAGCAGGTCAGGACATCACAGCTCCAGGTCTGCCACCCCACCTTTCCTATTTCTCTGACAATTAGGCACCTTGAATCCATCCAGCTCCTCATTTAAACTCCTCCTTGAGCTACAGGATGTCCTGTGAGATTACTGAGTGCTTTAATGAGGGGCTTTCTAAACTTGGCAGAGGCTGAGCAGACCCCAGAAGGCTCCCGTGCTGGGGGAAGAGTCTGTTGCCAAGTCGTAGGAGGAATTCCCACGTTCCTGTTCCTTCCTGCTGGCTGCCAAACGCTTGTCCTGTCCACAAAAGCTGATGTATTTGGTAGGATTTAACCTTTGCTGAAAGAAGTGAATAACAGAGATCTTTTACTTTTGCTTTCAGGGTGTAAATTCACAAGTCAGCGATGGTTTTGTGTGCACAACACAATTCTGTGGTGGGAAAAAATGAAGGAGAGACAGAGAGAGACTTTGCTTGCGTGAAGTCCTTTATAGCTGTAGCTGGGAGCCTGCAGGGAAATTACCATTCCTTCCCGCCCTGATGAACCCCCAAATCAGGCTTTAGGTGCCAACCAGACCCTGTCATTTCAGTAGAAGCACAAAGGCAGCCCCGTGGGATGTGGAATGTGGGGTTTCTCACGCCCAGAGTCGCTGCAGGTCCTGCCCAGACAGATGGACACAGTCCCAGGTTTTCCCTGTCAGCAGCAAGCATGTCTATGGAGTTTCAGGGAGGGGAAATGCTCTTTTTCATTGCTTCTTTTAAAGCCTACAACAGAAGACACAGAGCACTTTTTTTTTCTGCCCTGGACTCCAGAACTTTCTGTTCTCCACTTGGTGTCCTGTGGTACAAGCCCTGGTGATTGCCACCAGTCATGTAATCAGCAGCACCCAGGGCTATTAAAGTGATGTGTGAACCACAGCCTGGCCACCTCTATGTGGGGATAACCTGGTTTGGGAAAGCTCCCAAACCTGGGCAAAGAAAAGAGAAAACCAGCAGGTCCAGGTACTGCCTAAATTCAGTTTTCAAGGAATCAGCCTTGGCCTATGTTTGAGATCAGCAGGAAGGAACCATGCACAGAGAAGAGAGGTCTCTGAAATCTCATAGTGGCCATCACGCAGTTCTACCATGCTGAAGGTACTCCAGCAGATTCCCTCCTTATCTGGACCCCTCAGTATTTGCTGGTTGAATCCCTCTGTGGTTGCAGAGCTGCACTGAGATCCAGAGAGACTTTGCTGCTCAGTGGCTGCTTGGGACAGTGAGGTGCTCCCCATCCTGGAGAAAGTGTTGAGTTGTGTCACGCTGGAGAGGGACAGGACTCTGGTCTCAGCTCCACTTGCCATGAGCTGATGCCCCCATCACTCTGCACCCAGCAGTGAGCCAGAAGTGGCCCTGATCAAGGTCAGCTGTCCAACAGGGCAGTGCGTGGCCTCCAGAAAGCTGGAATGACTCCATCTCCAGCACAATAGGATTTGGTTCTAATTAAATGGACACCCATGTAGGTGACCCCAGGCACTCCTCCCCATAGGGGCGGAGAGAAGCTGCTGATGGAGTGAGGCACTCGGTTAGGGGGGTTGCTGTGGAATGGACTTGCGATGGGACCCTGGGGAAGCAGCATGGAGAGGTCCAACCTTACCAGTGTTTGCTGTTCCTGTGCCAGCAATTCCTTCCTGGAACTAAAGCTCCAGGGAATCAGCAGAGGCAGGAGTATGGAGCATGTGGAAATCAGATTTAGTGGGCTTGTGGCTTGCTAAAGATCAGGAATTGGAGTAAGTGCCCCCAAAATGACAAGGTGTTGGTTATCAAGCGCAGCCCATGGTATTGCAACTGGCCCAGGGGTTACGACCAGTGCCATAACCCCACAGGCTTCTCTTTTCTTGCATATCTGTGTAAATCTCTCCTCTGCCATTAGTGCCTGCCCTCAACACTCCCCGAAAATTGCCCTGAAATTCCATCTTGGTGCAATTTAGGATACGCTCCAGCCTGCCCCGAGAACATCTGGTATCTGTGCATCGGGTGATATTAATCACAGCGTGAGCGCAGCCAAGTGTTAAACGGCAGAGCCCTCCCACCTCCCCCCTGCAAACGAAGGTTGTTTCCATGTTCCAGCAATAAAATGAACCTAACATTCCCGGGCAGGCGGTGTTCTGGCAGGAACAACGTCTGTGTGGATGGAAGAGGATGAAGAACCTAGAACCATGTGGTCCTAGGACTTTCTGAAATCCCTGCGGTGTTTGAAGCTATTTTCTAGCCCTCCTCATTTTCTGAATCCACAGCTATTCCTGCTGCATCTGCAACTGCTCCCTCTCCCCCGGAATTTTGTGCTGAGGCCTTGTTGTTTTGGGTGTAAATGCTGCTCCCTGTTTCCAGGAAAGTAAACACCCCTCCCTCGCCCTGCTTTGCTGTGCAGATATCAAAGTGCTTCGCAAAGGAGGGGAAATGTTGTTTCTGTTTTGCTGACGGAGGAGAGGAGTTGCAGAGGCTGCTGAGAAATCCATGGGAATCTGCTCACTCGGAGGGTGCTTGTGGTTTTGCTTCAGGACACTTAGTGGCTTCCTTTAGAGTTGGGCAACGAGCAGACAGGACTGGCACAAGGGATATTTCTGCTCCCCTTTTTCTTGGGTGACCACATGCCAGACAGCAAGCAAACCCCCACTGGCACTGCGCTGTTTGCATTGCCCCCAAAGGAGAGCCTGGCTCAGATTTACCCCCAAGTCCCCCACTTTGTGGCTGAGCTTTTTATTTAAAAAAAAAAAAAATACAACCAACAAAACCAACAAAAAACTGTGTTTTGAGCACACTTGGCGCCTCAACCACCGAGGCTGCTGAGCTTTCAAGGGAGGGCAGCCCCAGCACTGCTGCCTGGGAGGGGCGGGGGGGGGTGAGAACTCTTGTGTGGTGCCTTTGATGTTGGAGGTTTTTTACCCGCGTTACCCAGGGAGAAACTGGAGTGCTTTTCATGTCTGGTGGTGAGGGAGGCAGAGAGCCAGGAGGGATCTGCTTTTGTGAGACCTTTTCGAGGAGAATTGAGCAAAACTTTTCAGAAGCTGAGGGGGAGACTCGCTGGGGAGGCAGCTGAAATAGGTGCTGAAGCATCCTTGGCTCTCACAGGCACTGGGCAGCGTGCATTGTCCTTCTCATCATCCTTGGCTGAGTAAGTCTCTCTGCTTGAGATCTCCCCAGCCCTGAGGAATAAAAAGCTGTGGCAAGGGCTGTGCTGGGGCCTCCACAGCCGTGCCAGTGGGGAGTGGTGGAGTGGGCAAGCTGGAGCGTGGCCATGCAATGAGTACATGGGGGTTTAAAGGGTAAGGAGAGGAAAAATAGAGCAATGGCTTAGCAGGGGGGAAAATACCAGGGACATAATGCAGGCACAGTCACAGCAGAGTGATTTGTCAGGGCCTGTGCTAAGGGAGGAGGCAGAGCCGGCTCTGCCACCCGCTCGGGCTCGCTGTGGAGTTTTGTTGTGTGGGGCTGAGCCTCAGCCACCAGGGTTGGAACTGGCAGAGGCAGAGGGGAGTCACAGCAGTCTGGGGACAGGTCCTGGGGGTGAAACGGGGTGGCAGCAACCCTGACACAATCCAGGCAGTGAGGGTTCCCTGGGGTGTGAGCTCCCAGCAGTCTGGGACCCTGGTGCAGGCAGTGTACTCGCCCAGCTCCCACAGCTCTGCAGTGGAAAGAGACCCTGTTTGCTGGTGATGCCAGGCAAAGGTGAGAGTGCTGCCTGTGGGGAGGTCTGTGCAGAGTTTGGGAGCCCTGCCCCAGCCGGAGGGGCCAGGTGTGGTTTCCAAATGTGCAGGTGGTGGGAAGGGGCTGCTGCAGCCTCGCCAGCCCGGCAGATGTGTGGCTGTGTGGGCTTTGCTGATTGCGTTGGAGATGTTCTTACATTACTTTTGGCAAATGCATTTTTCTGTGGCATCATGGGGAGCGTGTCTGGTGACGTAAGAGAGGTCTGGCAGCCCATGTTTGCCTCCTTGCTTTCTGCTCTGGAAGCTGGTTGTGAACTGATGTGGGAAAGGAATCTCCTGGTGTTAAATGACCCCTTGTCCTGATGAGCACTGGGGAAAACCCATCTTCTGAGCATCCTTGTGTGCACTGGTGGGTGCAGGGCTCCTCTCCACAGCCCTTTTCTGTAGCTCTCAGTGCCTGTGTGGGAAGTGCTTCCCAAAAGCAGGCTCCTGTTCTCCCCTCCTCTCACCCATCCTGCCCCAGCCACATGCAGCAGCCCCAAAACCTGAGCTGCAAACTGTGGCCAGTGCACACGTCCACTCCTGTGCAGGGGGATGCACTGTGGGGTGCACTGGTGTCACCTAGAGCCCTGGGGACATCCCAGCCCCCCAAAAAGGGCAGGGGTGTGAGGATGCCACAGGGCTGGGAACATCAAAGGGATGAGGACACTGCAGGGATGGAGACAGTATGGGGAGGGGGTGCCTGGGGATGTCACTGGAATGTAGACACCGTGGAGACAGAGACAACACCGGGTTGGGGACACCGTGAGGACAGGGCACATGAGGATGCCCAGCTGCTTGGCAGGGGAGAGCTGCTCCCTTCATGGAGGGAAAAAGTTCAGGCTCCTGCCCGCGGGACCCCCGGCCCCGAGAGCGAGGTGTGGGGGGTGCCGGCTGCTTGCTGCCCCCACGCGTGGCACAGCCCACTGAAGTGGGACTCGCCTCCCCTCTCTTTAATTGGCTCTTTTGAACCAGCCCCGGCCAAGCCCCTCCCGTCCCCCGGTCCAGGCCCCGCGCTGGAGCTGCTGCCGCCGGTGAGTGCTCCGGGATGGGGATGGGGGCTCCTCGGAATAGGGGATCCGGGGGGAACGCAGGGGCTCTCCCAGCCCCGCGGCGGGAGGAGGAGAAGCAGCGGCGGGGCTGGGGACGGGGCTCCGTGGGCTGCAACCGGGTCACACCGCGCTCGGCCCCGCGTGGATGTGCGGTCCCCGCAGTCCCCTCCCGCAGTTTGTCCCGTGCGGTGTCACGGCACTGGAGTTCTGCAAACCGGCCAGCTGGGAACCTCTGCACTGGTTTTGTCCTCCCTTTCTTTTTTTTTTAAATAATTTGAATGCCCCGCTGCATTCTCCCCTCGCCGCTCCCGCGGGCTGTTTGCCGTGACACGTCCTGTGTAGGTGACACCGGGGGAACCCTCCGGACTTGCCAAGCACAGGGGTTTTTCTGCTTGCCTTAGTCCGGCAGAGGTTGGAGGTGCTGGGCACGGCGACCCGGGCCGTGTCAGTGTGTGCCCCCAGGAATCACCCTTTCCCACTGTATCCAGTGTCTCCCTGTCACTGGGCACCTTCGCACTCCTTGGAAGCAGCTGAGGGTCCCGCTCCTGCCCGTGCTGCTCCTGCCTATAGGCAGCCTCCATGCGGGAAACGCTCCACGCCAGAGGATTTCAGGCCAGGCTTTTTATATCCATCCTGGTGTGACCACACTTCATTTAGGGAAGGAGCATCCGGGATGGATCTGGGCTGACGTATTCAGGGCTGAGGCAATCTCGGCTCTGCCAGAGCAGGTCGGGGCTGGGGGAGCAGCAGGGCTGCAATGGGGCTGGTATTGCTGCCCTGTGCTGTGCCTTCCAGCATACACCCAGCTGTTTAAATAAGGATTTCTTGGAGAATTTATAGTCAGAACAGCCCTTCCATAAATCACAGGTCACTCCATCTCGCCCCCAAACCCCTCTTTGGAGCCACGGTCATGCAGCCCTGTGTGAACTGAGCTGGTGTGTGCCCTGCACAGCACACTGGGCTTGCTCCTGCTGCTTTAAAGGGTCAGCTTGCAGGAACACAAGGACCAGAGCAGTGCAGGGACAACCTACCAGAGCGCCAGACAAGTTTTGGGTTAAAGTTGCTTAATTTTATTGAATTCCTGCTGCTGTGCATGGTGGGTGTGGCAGATGGAGCAGACTGGTGGTGCAACTCCAAGGTGGGAAGGGATTTTATGCTGCTGTTGGAGGTGTGCTGGCTGAGGGTCCTGGGTTCCCTGGTGCTCATGGCTGTTGGTTGGTTTGACTGAATTCCTCTTGGAGATAGGTGGGCCTGGGCCAGTGGGTGGGAGGTTTATATGTGGAGGCAATGCTGGGTTGAACTTTGGTTTTCAGACGAGTAGTGGCTCAGGCACCACCCTGTAAAATTGCAAAAAAGCAAGAATTGCGGTTACACATAAACCCATAAGCAGCATTGCCTAGTCCAGGTGTGATTCCAGATTGCAGGATACAGCCTCCAGGAGGAGTACAGCTGTCCAGCATGTGTGCCCTGCTGTGAGGGCGTTCTGAGTGCACATAAGTAGGTGTTGAGATAAAATAAGCTTGGAGCACAGAGTGGACTGCGACAGCCCTGTGAGCTATGACCCCTTCTGTGCTATTGTAGTTGCTATCCATGAATTTCCATGCTGAGATCAAACTACCTGTGGGTCTGGTGGGTAGCTCGATGGTGATGTGTGAATGTGTTTGACCTCACAGCCATTCAGGCCGGTGTGTGCTGGCCATAGCTCGAGGTATGCAGATGTGGCAGGGTCTAATGGCTTGGTAGCTAATAACCCGGCAGTGGTGGTTCCTGACGCCTCTCCACAGGGAATCCAGACTTCCCCTCTCTGAGCACGGTGGAATTTTTATAGCCTGTGGTTTTAAATGCTGTGATTTCCGTATGGCCCTGACTCCGCATCCAGCCCCGTCGAAGCTGTGCTGGGGCTGGGTGAAACCTGCGCTGGAGCTGTTGATCCTTGGATAACGTGCCTGGGCTTTGCTCTGCTACGTGGGAAAGGCTGGCCTGGGAAAGGGAAGGCCAGCTCTCCTGGGGTTATGCCTGCTGGGTGCTGTGACCTTATGGCTGGATACAACTGTACTTTCTTTAATTTATCCCTGAGATTTGATTGGTGCTTTGAGGGGAAGGGTATGGTAAAGCTACATCTTTTGTTAAAAAATAACCACCAAAGCTGGAGTGAAAGAGTTAATCTTGCAAACACAGCTCAGTGGCATCCTAGGAGTGCCTGTCCAAAAATCCCCAGGGGAGTGGGCACAGAAGTGGGCACATCAAGGTAACAGGAGCCGGGGCAGAGGGGCCAGACTGACAAACTCCATTTGCTGCAGGGACGTAGCTGTTGGGGCCATCCTGTAAGATGGGGTGGCACACTGCACCATGGGATGTGTGCCCGGGTGTCAGCTGGGAGACGAAGGCAAAGACAGTTCAACTGCCTCCCTAGTGGATGTGAGCATTGTCTGCTTCCCTGCAGCACCCCTGGTTTTGTTCCCATCCTGGCAGGGAGGAGGCAGAGCTCTGCCATTAACACCCTGAAGATCTCTGGCTCATGCTGGCTCATCCTTGTCATCCTGGGGTGTGGTCCCCAAAATGCCAGGCAGTGTTGGGGTGCTCACAGGTCCCTCACCGTGACATTGGTGATTGCTATGGCAGGGAATGCTCGGTGGGAATTCAGCAGTGGTGCTTTGTCCAGTCCCAGATAAATCCTGTGAAAACCATAGCTGAGGTCTGGCTGCTCTGGGAGTGCTTTGGGGCCATCAGACTTTGCCAAGATAAGACATCCTTGTCCCCCTGATCCTGCTGCAGGAAAGCTGCCTGGGTCCAGCCGCCTCCACCCAGCTCTCCCTTCTCACAAGCTTGTGGAAAAGTGATTTCTCTTCCCATTTTCTGGCCTCTTCTCAAACTAGGTTAACTCTTGCCGTGGCTGCACAACTTGCTGGAGGGTCCTGGCCAGGCGGGGCTGTAAAAGCCACATTTTCTTTGGGAATCGGATTAAGGCCCCTTTTTCTCAGCGCTGGGCGGATGAGGGTGACATGAAGTCTCTCTTTGTCCTGGATGTATTTCTGGCCCAGCTGCAGCGGGTTAACCCTTTGTCATCCCACACAGTTCTGGGGATGAATGGCCCTTTGCTAAGCAACAGGGATCTTTTCCTGGGGTGGCTCTGGGAGGAGGTGGGGGCACTGTGGGCTGTGTCCTCCCCCTGCACAGCCAGGGGATGAAGTGCAAAGCCTTGGTGCCTGAGTAGGGGACATGTATATGGGACAGGGACCTGCCCTAATGCTGCTTTCTGCTGTATTTCTTTGGCATTATTTATCTCTCTTAAATGAGTGAAAGGGGAGATGTGCCCCAGTCCTGCACTGGGAACAGAGCCCTCTCCATGCTGGGGCAGCCCCAGGCTGCCTGGATGGCACAGATGGGCATGGGTGGAACAAGGAGGGGGAAAAAGTGACAGTGAGAACAGAGGCCAGACCAGCTGGCAGTGCGTGAGAGCTGCCTGTGTGCTCCTTAGAGAGCAGTGACCGTGTCAGTGCTGCTCCCCAGGATACCAATGCCCTGCCCAGTGCTGGAACTGGGCTGGGCCAGGACCTTCTTTTGCCAGGGGAGCTGGAGGGCTGAATAACCAGCCAGCAGCAGGTCAGTGACAGGCAGAGAGCCTGTATGTCTCCTGGGAGCCCTCGGCTCCCATGCCCAGGATCCAAGGACTCTTGGTTTAGTACTTGGTGCTGGGCACTGATCTGCTGTGGCCAAGCAGAAATGAAAGGGATTTCATGGCTGTGGCATCTCATGCTGCACATGCAGGGCTTGGGTCCATTTTGCCTTGTTTCCCTCCCCTGTGCTTCGTTGCTGCATCACCTTGGATTCACCCACATTGCTCTGAGCCTTGGCTTGGCTTACCTACTTATGCAAAAGCCAAAGGGCAGCAGGGAATGTCTCTTTCTGGTGGCCTGGAAAAGCTGGCAGGGGCACCCAGTGCCGGCTCCCTGCAGCTCGGATCCTGTGCTGTTATCAGGGAGGCTCCTGATAAGAGCAGAGCAGGGATTTCCCCACAGGGGGCCTGGATCATGTCAAAGTGGCATCAGGAGGAGCTCCCCAGGCAGCAGTGGGAGTGCAGGCCACAGGCCTTAATTCTCCCTGTGTCCTTCTCTCTGCTGCGTGTGAGGACGTGATCGCCCCAAGGCTGTTGGAGGGGTGTTGCCATCTCCCAGATCTGACCCAGGAGCAGATGGGGACTGAGTGGGACTCGCTCGCAGCGTGGGGAACTGCAGGGAAGCAACGCATTTCCCTCCCACCCGTCCTCCTCCCCCCTGCTATCCTCCTGACCTTTTCCCATCAAAACACAAAGCACTATTATTCGTAGCAAGGCACCTCCATCCGAGGAGACAGCTGGCGCTGCAGTGGCTTGCTGGGGATGGGTTGCTATTAATTAAGCTGCAGGAGACAGCCTGGCAGCTTGGCAGCCTGAATGGAGTTTTCCTTCTTTTCAAGGTTAGGATGCCCTAAATTCTTTCTTCTTTACGTCCAAACTGAATTTATAGGTTTAAAAGGGGGCAGCAGACAAAGGATGGAGAAAGGCCCATTGTGTGCAGCTTGCACAGACGCCTACCCGTCACACTGCTGGTGATGAGCACGGATGTTTAGAAGGCCTGCAGGGACCCTTGGGACACTCCAGTACCTACTTTGCAGCCTGGTTTGTACCAGGTGGATGCTGTGACCTCCGGGGATGTCACTGCCTGGGCATCTCCCCATCTAGAGAGGAGATACTCCTTTGGGGTGAAATAGAGTTTAAACAACTTGAGCACCTTTGGGGTGTCCTCAGGCAGTTGAATTTTTCACTCCCTGTTGTTTATTTTCACCAAACTCCTCCTCTGCCCCTGCTGCTGGGTCCTCTTTGACCGTGCTGCTGGTGGTGAGAGGAACAGAGGCAGTGTTGTAGAATGCTGGGGCTCTGTGAGGTGCCCCTTGGAGTGCAGGACACATGAAGGCTCCATCTGCTTCCCCTCTCTCTGCAGGGCAGGATGCAGGGATTTGCAGAGTGGGGCTCTGGGTTGCTGGCAGGGTGAGATACAGAGGAGTTTGGTTTACTCTTTTCCGGGGTAGTTTGTCCTTTGTGATAGTCTGTGGAGGTGCCTGGGGAGTAGATCATGCCCTTGAGGAGGAGGGCTGGGAATTGCTCCTAAGGAAGAGGCAGAGCCGAAGGAGCCGAGTGCATTTCCTTGGGCATGGCCGAGCTGTGCCATCTGCAGAGCTGTCCTGGGGACTTGAGCAGCAGCATTTCAGTGCCAAGGCAGACCAGTCCCTGCTGAGCAAAACCTGTGCTCAGAGCTGAGACCAGGGGGAGTGCCTGGAAAATGCTGAGAGTGCTTTATGTCTGTCCAAACTGGCATGGCGGTACCCAAACCGGCGCTCCCTGCAAGGGAAAAGGATGCTGGGAGGAAGGGGTTTCTTTCTCGCTTTTTCCAAATATTTGTGACTCCAGAGTGTCTTCCTAGCAAAGCCTGTTCCCTTTTGGAAAATGGTGGATTGCTGAAGCGTGGCAAGGAGTCTCCTGCCTTCCCTGCTCAAGTGAGCAGACGCTGCAGATCCTCTGCAGAGGGAATGTGCCGGAGGAAGGGAGGCTGCTGCAGGGACTCTGCTGGGATGCGACACAGGGAATCGAGGCACGGCCTCCCCAGGGAGCGAGTGACTCACTCCAAGGACACTGTGCCAGCTGCACATGATGGCTGATGACAGCGTGTGAAATAATTCCTTCCTTCCTTCCTGGAGAATGGGAGCGGCCTGGAGGTGTCCGGCTACAGGAGCCTCTGGTGTGGTGGAAGCTGGGACAGCCCTGGTGCCGAGAGTAATGTGAGTTCAGCAGGACAGCCGTGGTGCAGTGGTGCTGGTGGGTTTGGCTCCTGCCCCTGGCCACGGCATGGAGGGGTAGGTGGTGGTTGCTCCCTGTGCTGGCTCAGGATGTCCCTGCTCTGGAGGGTCCCGGGATGCTCCCAGCAGCTCCTACACCCCACATTGCCTGCTGCTCCACTGCCCTCTCTGTCTAGGGAGATTTAAGCCACCCAAGAGCTCCTTTTATGAAGGAAGCAGTGGGACACCTGCAGAGGTGTCTCTCTGACATGGGCTGCTCAGAGAAGCTGCTCGATGCCAAAAGCCAGGTAGCTTGAACAAAAAACAACCCAGCGTCATCTATAGGCTTGAGAGTTCCATACAGCCAGAGAGGAGGAAATATCATTGATCTGTAGGTCTTAGAGATCTTCTGGAGGGTTACCCTGCACATGCTGAAGGGACCATGGTGTGGCTGCCTGCCAGAACCCTCCCTGGGTGGTAACACCTATAGACCTGCACCCAGGCTCTTAGAAAAGCACTAAAGTTGGTTTTAGATGTTCCTGTCAGTGTGGGATCCTTTCTGCTCCTGCTAGAAGTGATGGTGTCTCCTTCCATGTTAAAAAAATTAAATTTTAGTCTTGTGACCTGCAAGCCCATGTCCTTTTCTCGGTCATGCTGCCTTCCACTGAGCTTCCTGGTGCTTTACCAAGGTCTCTGGATGTGCTTTTCATTCTGCTATTGATCTGAGATTATAAATATAGCTGGCAGGATTTCCAGCTGTCCGTCAAAGTCATTGGGGACTTGCAGGTAGTCAGCAATTGCTGCAGTATTAAAACAGTAAAAATTATTTGCTAAGCCCTAACAGTGCACTTTTAACTGGGGATCACTGTGGTGCAGTGAAATTGGAAATGTCCCTTCAGCATTCCTGCCAGAGGACATGTGCTGCTCGTGCTGTGCTCAAGGGATTTGATGTTTTCTTAGAGTTGGACAGGTGGTTTTCTGGTGCAAAGGTTGGGATTTTTCTAAAACGCAGGTACTATTGAAATCCTTGCTGTTCCTCCTGCTGCCTCCCAACCTTTTCTGAGCATCAGTGCTGGACCACCTTGTCCAGTGAGCCCTGCCAGCCCTGCACTAACGTGGGGGTTTGTCCCTGCTGCCCTGTGCAGTGTGGCCGTGACATCAGGACCTGCTTTCACCTGCAGAGATGTTCCACAAAGTAGTACAGACTGGAATACAGAAGGAAGGCAGGAGTCTTCCTTAATACTTCACATTAGTGGCAAGACCAAGAGATGGATCTGTGGTTCATATCCCTTGCTATGACTTACAACAGCAAGGGGCCTTCTCTAGAATTGCTCCTAACTCTGATCATTACTGTTTTAAAGAGGACAAAATGAGTTTGTGATTTTAAAACTCTTGGTTAGGGGATTTGGATCCAGTCCTTGTCTCTGTTGTAAGATCTCTACATGACCCTGGGTGAGTCACTTAATCCCTCTCCTGTTCATCTGCACTGGGGGGGTAAGGCCTCTTCCTTCCTCCACTGGTGGGTCCTGCCTGTGTGCAGAGCCAGAAAAGAGGGAGAAGTATGGCAGGGCCCTGCTCTCACTACAGGAATAGAGAGATTCTCCTGTAAGAGCAAATCCCAGAGGAGCCTGTTTGTCACCCTGTGAGTGCTTCATCTGTGCAAACACTCCAAGTTACCTGAGAGCCATCATGAGGAGCAGCAGGGCTCCCAAAGTCCTGTGTACTTGCTCTGAGGCTGAGAATGCCCCTTTGTTGTCCTTCTGCGCTGCTTGCTCTCCCACCTCTGTTTGCTCCTGGGAGAGATGAGATAGGAGTTGAAACAAAATATTTTCTACTAATTAATCTGAGAAAAAACTTGTACACAGTGTTGAGTTCCCATCCCGCCCCAATTTCTTCCCTGGGAGGGTGGGGAGGCTCTGGCACAGGTTGCCCAGGGAAGTTGTGGCTGCCCCATCCCTCCAAGTGTTCAAGGCCAGGCTGGATGAAGCTTGGAGCAGCCTGGTCTAGTGGAAGGTGTCCCTGCCAATGGCAGGGAGGTTGTAATGAGATGATCTTTAGTGTCCCTTCCAACCCAAACCCTTCTGTGATTCTACGAAGTGTCTTTGCAGGGCTTTAGTGACCATGGGGGGGAAACTTTTCTATATTGGTTGGGTTTTTTTCTCTTATGGGCAAGACTAAAACATGGCCATGGTTTCAATGTGAAAAATACACCAAGGAGCGAGGTGTTGGCTGATGTGGCTGCGCACGCTGTGTTCACCCCCCTTCTGCTGATCTCAGTTTGGGCAAGTGAACCCCGTACTGGATGTTTATCACCGGCACAACCTTACAGATGTGGTTAACTTAATGGCAGGGACACGTAGAATAGATTATATCTGCAAAGCCCACATGCACCTGAGATCCTTCCTTATCTCTTCGTGCAAGCACAGCACCCAAGCGAGCACGGCGCAGCCTTTTCCTGCCTTTTTCCAGCTAAATCAAGGCTGGAGAGACTTGCAAACAGACCCAGCTGCTCTTTGGGCAAGCCCAGTTTGGAATCTAGCATAGGATTTTCCAGGAGATTAGGGAGATTAAAACACTAATGCCCATTGATAGGGGTTAAAGCTTTAATAAGTCATAAAAAGTGGTGTAATCCGGCAGAAAGCTGCACGCAGCTGCAGTGTAAGCAGATTGAGGGTTTCCTGCCTGGGTGCTGGAGGTGGAGGTGGAGGTTTCTCAGAAATTGGTGTTTGTGGCACTTGCTGATGTCGGGGGATGAGAGTCTTTCTCCCTTGATCACAAATCGTTTGCAGGACAGCCCATGCCAGCCTTGCCGGGCATCACAGGAGGGGATGCTGCCAGCCTGGGGTGTGGCAGCTGCACCATGTGGAGGAAGATCCACTACTGCTGGTGGTCAGGAAGTGGAGAAGGAAGGTGACAGCCAAACTAAAGCCACAGGCAGGAGACAGTGCAGGCTGGGCTGTGGTGCCATTGGTGGAAGATTTTGCATCGAGAGCAGGAGTCTGACAGAGGCTGGTGATGTTGTTAATAGGTCAAAAAGGAAGGATAAGTACTAGTCCAGTGCACGGGGCTGTTCGTGGGAAATGGTGTCCTTTGGGTGTTGAAGACTGCAAATGTGCAAATCTGTCTTAACCCTTTGGTCACCCCCAGGCTTCTCTCTGGGAATGCACATCTGAGAACTGCAGGGAGCTGGGGGGAAAAATACCCCAAGGTCACAGGGTAGGTCAAAGTAACGTGTCGGAACCAGGAGTCCAAAAGAGGCAGGTTGGCTTCATCTTGGCCATGATGGGAGAGAAAGCCTCTTCTGCTCTTGGCCCTGCAGCCAGGACAGTGTGAATGTTACAGGGCTCTCCCTGCCTGCTGCCCCTGGTGTGTTGCATCACTGCTGAACATCACCAAGGGGGTTTTGCCCCACACCAAGGTAGCTGAGACATCATATGTCAGAGGGAGCAGAGCCAGGTGGCTTCCTTCCTACGGCCAGGCCCTTCCCTTTGTTCGTGGGGGAGAGAGAGGGAGGTGGGAAAGCTCTGGGATCAAGGCATGAGGCAGAAAGGGCTTGTGGAGACAGCTAATAGCTTTATTTAGCTTAATTGACATCAGTTTAGAGAACAACCATGCCCGTGGGTGTAAGTTGCTGTCTCCTCCCCGACAGATGTGAGATGCAGCCCAGGGATTTTCAACCAGCTGCAGAGCAAAGTGAGCCCATGCTCCCAGTGCTCACCCCCACCCGAGACTGCTTTGGGGCTCTGCTGGGACAATTTCGGGATGCTCGATAGCAAAAGGCAGGTTTCCCTGGGCTCAGTGATGGGGACGGGACCTTGCCCCTTGTCCCTGGAGCAGCGGGTGGACTGGGCTCTCCTCGTGCTGGGGCTGCCCCGTTTGTCCCAGTCTCTCTCTTTTCCCGTGGAATTACCCCCGCACCTCCTGCGTGAACCCGGGAGTGGCCTCGGGTTCCCATGGGGTGGGACGTGCCCCCCAAACTCCTCTTCCTCTCACCCTCTGCGGGCCCCCCTGGGCCGGGCCGGGCTGCAAGCGGCGAGGGGGATGGAAACCGCCCGGGGGCGAAGCAACTTCCCGGGAAGAGGCTCCATCCCCCCCCGGGCCGGGCTGGAGGGGGAGGAGGCAGGGTGATGGGGGAGGAGGAGGAGGAGGAAGGGCGATGGGGGAGGAGGCAGAGGGCAGCGCGGGAGGAGGCGGGAGCCGCCGGCTGCCGGAGCCGCCGCCGCCGCGGGTGAGTCGCCGGTGCCCGGGGGCGGGGGCTCCGCGGAGCCGGGGGGCAGCCGAGGGGGGGATTATGCTGGGGAGGGGAAGCTCTTTTTTGGGGGTGAATTATTCTGGAGGAGCGCCTGCGAGCGCCGGGTGGGGTGGTGGGGGTCCCGCCGTTCCCACGGGGAGCATCGCAGCGCCGTGCGGAGGGTCCCGCCCGGGGCACGGCATCCCCCCCGGGGCAGGGGTACCCGGGAGCTGCGGGGGGCTCGCCCCTGAGCCCCCTCTCGCCCCTGTGCCCCGCAAGAGGGGCCGCTGTTCGGCACCGCCTGGCCGCGCTGCCGGCATTGTCCGGGATGAATAGCGGCTGTGGCAGGGGGGGCACCCCCTGCCCATCCCCGGGTGGGGGCAGCCCCTCGCCCCCTGCCTTGCCCTGCCCGCCGGGGCTCCGGGCTCCTGCCCTCCCTGCTCCGGCTGCGGCTGCTGCCCCCCGCAAACGGGCTCGGGGGGCGTCTGGGGCGCAGCTGCCTTCAGTAAAGAAAGGAAACAATAACAACAGAAAAGAAATTGAAAACCCCCTCTACCCTTCAAAGAACGAAACCAAGTAAAAAGAGGGGAAAAAAGGAAAACTAAAGAAAGGGGGGGGGGAACAAAAAGGAGGAGAAAAAAAGAAGGAAAGCTAAACTGCAATCCCCAGGATGTGAATCCCTCTGGCTTGCTCTCTTTTTTGCCTTAGCTGTAGTCAGTGCCTCGTGGGACACAGGCATCAGCCCGGTGTGAGGCTCGGTGGCCCTGGGCACACCCAGCCGTGGATTCCTTCCTCCTGAAGGGTTTTCTGTGCAAGCTGAGTTTGGGGAGCACTACCTGCCTCTTTGTTTTCACAGCACAGAGCTCTGCAGAGCAGTGGTGACAGGGGTGAAGGTGCTTTCTCTTGGCCAGGGACTGGGAAGGGTCTCCATGTCCTTTCCTATGCTGAGCACCATCATCCAGGGTGGGTGGACAGGGGTTGAGAGGGGGTCACATCCTCAGACCTCTCAGGGAATCAGTTTTGAGAGTGTCTTCAGATCCCTCTGGGCATGTCTACCTTAAGCCTGTCTGAGGGTGCAAGGACTGTGCTGGCTGCTGGTGCTGGGTTTGAGGGGCTGGTTGATGGAGCAGCTTTTGCTGGCATCTGTGTGCAGGAGAGTTCCTCTGTGATGGGGCTGTCCCCAGTGAGGAGGAAATGCTCTGGGGTCAGCTCTTGCTCCAGCTCCAGGGGAAGCTGTTTGCGGAGGGAGATTACTGAGGCTGTGTGGCTAGAGACCTCTACATGCCCAAGCCAACACTTGGGGTTGTTCCTGATCATCTTCTTCTTTTTAAACATGGAGGAGAACAGTCTAACAACTCCTTGCAGGTTTCTATAAGTGGTTTAGAGCTGCTGTCTCACGTGGTTGGAGAAATGAGGATGTTGGACTGCTGTTTGTGCTGCCAGGGCTGCACGTGTCCAAGCTGGGGCAGGGTGGTGGGTCAGCCTCAAGCCAGATCTGGGGGGGGCCGCAAGAGCTCATAGGAAACTGTCTGAGGTCGTAGAGTTGGCACCACAGTTTGACCTCCGGGATAAACTCGCTGCATCCCAGCCCAAAAATGCCAGCAACCAGAGCCTGCGGCAGCTGGAGGGGTTAAGATGGGAAGGGAAGCAGCGACTGGGAGCCCTGAAGCATCCATCTCTTGTAAATAAAAGAGCCAGGAGGGGTGAGCTGCACAGGACCCGCTTCCGGAGCAGGGAGGGGAAGCACAGAGCAGGGAGGGGAAGCACGCAGTGAGTGAGGACGGAAGCGCACGTGGCAAGCGGGGACAGCTGGACCTGCGTGTGATGTGTGCCCACAGCTTGTGCCTGTGGCCATGCCTGGTCACCTAAGGAAGTGCTCACTCCAGAGCAGGAATCGCTGTCTCCTTTTCCTCTGAAAATGGATTTATTCCCCACCTGAGTAAAAGGCTTCAAGCTGGAGCATCTTGTGTGCTCTGGAGGGACCTGGCCACCTCTCTGACAGCTCTTGGGTGGATTTGGTCTAATGGAGCGTGGTTAAGCACACTCTGCTATTTCTGGGTTGTGTTTGTTGGCACCCAGGTGGAAATGCAAGCTGAGAAGGAAACATAACTGGTAGGTAGGTGGGCCTGGGCTGGTGGCCAGCCTGAAATTGCAGCCTGATGCTGAAGGATGCAAGGGATGGACTCCAGCTCGGGCCTGGCAGTGCCAGCCAGGTACGGATGATTGCAACTGAATAACAGGGAAGTCCCTTAGCTACAGGGTCTGCAGCAGTGGCTCTGTGTGCCAGGCTGAGCCCACTTCTGGGGTGCTGGATGCCCCTCCTCAGATTTCAGACCAGAAAGCTGTGCTTCACATTCCCTGGTACCCACACATCCCTGTGGGGCCAGCATGGACCTGCCGTGTTCAGCACCGGGCAGTGACTGGGCAGAAGAAAAAAGCAGTAGTGCCTGGGCCATGCTGGGTTTGCATCCAGTCCTGGCTTTGCTAACTCCCTCCCTCCCAACTCCTCCTGTCCCCTCGGAAGGGAGAGCTGTGGCTTTGCCACCTCCTCTGCAGGTTGGATTGGTTTCCATAGCTTGTGGTCTCTGGCTCAGTGTGCCAAGGGAGAGGCCCTGGAGGCTGCGCGTGCTGCAGTCCTGCCGGCCAGCTGTGCTTAACCAGGAGCTATAAATTCACTCCTTAGATCTAAAAATGTCTCTGTTACTCCCTACAGGCACAATTTTCTAAGATAGCTGCTCCCAAAAATCAAAAGGTTAGTTGGTCCACGTTGCTCCCTTGAAAACTTCTGTGGATGCTCAGCTGCCCAGGAGGTGATTTTGCTTTCACACCCTGATACAGCACTGTTCACTGCTCTGAATCTTCTCCCTGTGTTTGCATAAATCCATACGCCCATGATGTTTCCAGTGTCTGCTGAGTGGCGGGAAAGGGAGTAATCCCCACCACCACAGTGTCCCGGTCCTCTGGGTACTTGTAGCTCTGCAAAACTGGTTACACCATCATCAAAAGGTGGCCAGTGCTTGATGGTGCTGAGGGGTGCATCTTGGATTTACCCTGCAAGCATCAGCGTTGATTGCATGTGCATCTATGTAGTTTGCCAATGGTTTGGATTTGTTGACAGGCAACCATGGCAGAGGTGCAGCCTCCTGGCCTCTTTCCAGTTGCTCCGTGCAGCCACTGAGCACCAGGTCCATGACCAGCCCCAGCCCAGGGTCAGCTCTGCTCTCCCAGGTCACCACCATCCTGCTCCCTGTGCATCGCTGGAGCAGAGCATGGAGCTGCTGGGTCTAGCCAGGACCTGGGATCCCAGTGCAGGCTCTGTGAGGGTTCTTTGACCTTTGTGTATCTGCAGTGGAGACACCAGTCTCCTGTCTATCACTTTCCCAGATCTTCAGTGAGGATTGCCAGCCCGGGTTTTGGGTGAGCCCACAGCTGAGCCCTTGCATCCCCTGCCTGCAGTGTCCCGGGCTGTGGCAGCCGAGTGGCATCAGCACAGCGTGTCTGAGCCCTCAGTTTGCTGCAGCCCCTTGCCAAGCCCGTCCCACGCACAGAGTCCAGTTGGCTGAAGGAGCAGGAGGGTCTCCAGGGGGGTTCCCGGAGGCTTCCCTCCCCATGGGGTGCCTTTCATCTGCTGCTTCACAGATGTTGGGTTTGGCTCGTGCCTGACATGCATCAATTATAGTGCAACAGCCTGGAGCCTTTGGCAAAATCAACTTTGGAGCAGCTGTCCGGAGTCAGCCCGTGCCTGAGCTGGAGCTCTGGCTCTGTCTCCTCTTGGAGCAGCGCTGCCCTGACTTTCTTGATGCCCACGTGGAGAGGGTTTTCCTGGCAGAGAAGGTCTAAATATGGCACAGGCACATCTTCCCATGTGCTTTGTGTTTATCCAGGAACACTTGAGCAGGAGAGAGCTGCAGGCTCTGGGCTCTCTGCCCCATCAGCAGAGCAATGTCCCCTTGTGGGAGGGACAACAGCCAGGTTACAGTGACACTGGTGGAGCAGTGGTGTGTGAGGTCTGATCCTGCTTTGCCAGGGACTCAGTGGCCATCAGGAATTTCAGATAGTAATTGGGTGTTTATTAACCTATCCCTCTGCAGTGCTCCATAAGGATCAGCTCAGTGATACTGGCTCTGCCAGCACCACAGGTTTGACATCATCCCCACAGAGAGCACAGTGGGTCAAACAAGTCCAGGATATGCCCATGACGTGTCCCAGACATCCACAGCTCTGCTCCAAGTTATTTCTAGGGTTTTTCTATTTGAGACAAGTGACTCTGGGGAGTGCTCCCTGCCACCTGGCACAGCATCCCTGTGTGCCTGTGCTGCAGAGTGGGCCTGCATGCTGCCTCTGCTGGCACAACCCTCTTGGACCCAAGTGGGATACTGGAGTCCTTGCTAAGAAAACACTAGCTCAGTGCTGGGAAGCTGAAGTTGTGGCATTTCCCTCGGGAGTCTGCCTGCTGGTGCTGCTGGGACATTGGTGTCTTTGCACTCATGATGTCCTCCAGACACTCCTAGTTGCAATATATTGACTTTTATTGTATTTTTCCCCAATCAAGAGCCAGGTACCAGGTGCTTTAGATCACCTTTTTCCCAGCAGATGATTGGAAAGCAGCGTGGGCTGCACTGCTGGTGGTGCTGCTCGAGTGCATCCAGGGTGTTCCATGTGACAAACTGCTGCCTGCCACTGCCCTGTGCTTCCTACGGCTTTGCTCTGGCTGGGAAGCCCCGAGCTCTCCCTCTCCCTCTGAAGGCAACATGAGGTGCCTGCTCCCCATGCTGGGGACAGGTTTGCTGGGTCAGCCCCTCTGTGTGCTGCTGGCTCCTTAGCGGAGCTTGAGCAGCCAGGAGGTGCTGGAGATGCTCCTGGCCTTTCTCACAAGTGGGTGGTGGCTTTCTTCTCTGTTTAATTTCTTAATTTCTCCGTGCATGCTGCTGCACCTTACCTGCACCAGTGTCCCCGTTTGCTGTCCCATCCCACGGGGCCAGGGTGCTTTGTGCACACAAAGTGGTGCCTGGAGGAGTTACAATTGTTGCATAACCCAGCGCTGTTGCTTGTGGCAGCATATTTTCCACATGATTTACTTGTCATCTTGTTTTTCTAGTGTTAGGTAGGGGATTTTTTTTTTCCCTACTTTTGGCCTTACCATTTTGGAAGGGAACTAATTTGGGATTTGTGGTGAGATCCCTTGGCACTCTGGGCTGGTTGGCATTGCAAGGGGCAGCGTGGCAGCACGTTTCCAGCTGTGCAGTGTCCCTGGGAGGAGTGAGATGCTCCCATGTGTGTGTGTGTGTCAGCAGCAGCATGTTTGCTCTCTAACAGCTCCACGAGTAACAACTCAGCTGCACAGCCAGGGATTGAGGGTTGGAAAAAAAAGTGTTCAAAGTGCCCCAACAGTCTTTGGGATTAGTTCTAGCTTTGCTTTTTCTTAATTTTACATAATTTTTTTTTCTGCTTGGCCTATATTGAGCGTGTGGAAACGGGCTGTGCTCGCAGGAAGAGAGTGGTTCTGCCTCACAGACCCCAGCAGGTTCTGGTCTGACGTGGCTCCAGCCTGTCACCAGAGGAGAAGGGATACTGGGCATGTGTTTGGAGGAACCCCTTTGGTCCAGCCTCACTCCCATGGAGAGAGGGAGGGAGAGAAAACTGAGCAGCAGATCATCTGAGACCAGAAATAACCGAGGTGAAATGATTTGAGAGCTGTATTGCTGTCTGGAGGGGTGAGGAGTTTGCAATAAGTCCTCTGCAAATAATAATGTTTTTATTAATAATAACAGATGATAAAAAAGAAAATAAATAAGCATTGCAAAGAGCTGAGCAACAATAAAATGCTCGCTGAGGATGGTGGTTGTGGGCACCCAGGCACTGAGCAGCAGCAGCCTGGGGTGGGAAGGGCTATTAAAGTGTGTTTTCCTATAACCTCCCTCTCCATACCTGGATCAGAGGAGTGTGCTGTGTGTAGCTGATGCCTCCAGGAGCTCGCAGGGACCGGGCTGACCTTGTACATGTGCTGCCTTTGGGATCTTTACTGTATCCACTGTGGGTGACACGGAGTAGCTGGGGCTGGGTGGGAGCAGACTGCAGCATTCTATAGCACGTGGGGCAGTTTGTCCTTGCTGGAGGCTGATGCTCCTGCCTGGGGAAGTGGATGGTTCCCTGGTTTTTGTTACAAAGCTGTTGACTGAGGCAGTAGTTGTACATTTGCTTATTCTGAAGGGCTTTGCTAACCTGGAGCATCTTGCAGGGGAGACAAGACCCCTGTCTCCGTGGGACACCAAAGAGTTTGGATTTCTAGGGTAAATATCGACAGAATTAGAGCAAGATCACAAAAGCTCCATGACTGTGTGGGTGTTGTCTGGCACGACCCACTTTGATGCAAATGTGTCGGGTTTTCTGCAAGCCTGGGCGGCAGCCTCTGATCTGTGTCAGCTGGAGCTCGAGGAGAGCACGTGTCAGTGGGTGCCAAGGATTACTCTGTATCTGCAAAGCCATCCAGTTCCCCAAAACGTGGCCATGGGGCATTCACACCAGCAGTCTGCATGGTGCTGTAATTCCAGCGGTATGGAGGAGCTGGAAGGCTGGGTAGGTCTGCCAGCCTTTAGTGGCAGTGCCTGGGCACAGGGCTAGGGTGCCAAAAGCCTTTGTCACTCAGTAAACAAACTGGGCAAATGTGGGCTGAGACTTTCTGGGTGCTGGGTCCTGCTGGGTCCTGCTCATGGCAGCAGATGGGCTGCTGTGGGGCCTGGTGTGCTTACACCCCCTTACATTCCTAGTGAAGTGGGCAGGAACCAAGGTGAATCCAGTGAGTTAAGAAGGGAAATCCCAAACTGAGTGTAATTACAGGTGAAGGCAGTTCCCACATGCCTCCTCCCTCTCAGCCTTCCGGTGCCCTGAGTCTCTGCACGTGCTTTATTCCCGCTTCGGATACAGCAGGCAGCTCCCTACCACGAGCCAGCACACGGCATGTTTGGCACTGCCTGCCGCCTCTGACCACCCTCTCTTTGCTTCCACAGGTCCAGAGGCAGTTCCCAGCCACGCACCCAGCATGACGGACGCTCCACGGGATGCCGGCCCCAAGCCGGCGGCGCCCACGCGGCCGGAGAAACCGGCTGCGGACTTCGGCTACGTGGGGATAGACGCCATCCTGGAGCAGCTGAGGCGGAAAGCCATGAAGCAGGGGTTCGAGTTCAACATCATGGTCGTGGGTGAGTTCTCCCCCCTGCACCAGCTGCCCGAAACGTGCTCAGCCAGTCGTTTTTATTGTTCCACGATGATGTTTGTCCTCTCCGGAGCCTCCTCGGGAGCAGCGACTCGGGCTCAGCGTTGGGGTCTCTGCCTTTGGAGTCAGCAAACTCTGCTCCCAAGGAGCTGGCTTGAGTTCAGCTGTCGTTAAAGCTGTCAGTGTGATGTGCTGCATGGTCCTGTGAGTCTTCCTGCGTCTTGGGGTGCGTTACCCATGGGCACATCGAGGAGGGGAACACACTGAAGGGTGTCAGGACTCACAAGAGCTGCCTTGCCAGCTCTCCTGGGAGCCCTGCACTGGTTTGAGCAGTCAGAGGGTGTGTTAAGGGCTCAAGGGGCTGCACTGCTGCTGGTATACCAGAACCCTCATCTTTACTCGTGTTGCCATCAATTTGGGTAAAATTCCTGCTCATGAGTTTTCTTGTATTCAGGCAGCCAGGCTACAAATACGAGGGAAAAAATAACAAAACCAGTGATTTACTGGTGGGAATAAAGACCAGCAGGAGGGGTTTGCACAGCTGGATCGTTGGTTTGAGAGGCTTCTGCTGCTGGTGGCCCCTTTGGGGACCTACAGGGGGGATGAAAGTGTCCCAGAGGGTGCCCACGTGCAGGGAGGGAGTGCTGGGGACTTGTGTGTCCAGATCCTGCTGCCTACGGACTCCTGCTCATTAGCTTTCCCAGGCTGCAGGGTGGATGGGATGAAGGAACTCTATTTCAGCCAGAGTGCCACTCAGCTCTGGCTGCAGCTTCAGCTCTGGGATCTGCACTCCAGCAGCCCCTGGGCTCCTGGAGCCAGGGATGGTACCAGCAGTCTGCCAGCAAAATACTGGGTGTGCTGGAGAGCTGGGCAGGCACTTTGGGACACCAGGCAAGGCAGGAAAAGGGAAAGAGCCTTTTCTGCTTTTTTTCAGCTATTCGTATCTGGTCCTGTGGGCTGTGCTCCCTGGGGCTGGGCTGGGCAGACACCAGTTCTCCTTGTCTGAATCTCTCATGTGAGTGGCAGGGGGATGAGGAGAGTAAAGCCCAGGCCATGACCAGTGGCATGGTGATGGGGCCTCACCATCCCTCATCCTCCTGGTAGGAGCTTTGTAAGGCTCCTGTTCATGCAGGGTTACCTGTGAGGTAGTCCCATGGGTATCCTGGGGATCTCCTTGGGATTATGGAAGAGCCTGATCCAGAGTTTGATAATTCTGTTACCAAATTAGCTTCCCAGCAAGCTCTGCTGATACTCTGCCTTTCCCATTTTTATATTTTCATTCCCTCTGTAGGGAGGGCTCACCAGGCTGTGGGATCACAGCAAGCCTGGTCACTGCAGAACCAGTTCTTGAGAGGTGTTTCAACAAATCCAGCTCTTCACTGCTAATGGAGCAGCACTCCCAAGGCAGAGGGATCACTGCACTGGTCCTGAGAGCCTGCAAGTGAGATTGCTTGAGCTGAGCCCACATTTACCTGCCAGAGGAAGCTCCCATCTTTCCAGGAGCAGGCTGTGCTGTTGCAGCACCTCAGCTTTCTGCTGTGCAGATGTGGAGGGATGTTCAGGAGCGGGCCTGGCTGTGCTTTGGCAGCTCTGTGTGTGGTATGAACGCCTGTGCTGCAGTGCTGGAAAACATTGTTCTCCCCTTGGCAGGCGCTGGGCTGACTGTTTACAGGCTGGGGAATTCGTGGCAGCATAAACAAGTCGAGCCCTGGCCCTCCCAGAAGATGCAGGAGGGACAGGGGAGGAGCAGCACCTCGCAGGGTGTCCCTTGGGCTGGGGTTGCTGGGCTGAGGCTGGGAGGCAGCAGCCAGCCCTCACCGTGCTGTGCTTCTCTGGGGATGGCCAGACTGCTAGGGATGAGTTTAGCTCCGTTATTCCCATCCAGTCTGAGCTCTGAGTCCTTGCCTTGAAATTGTTACATTCCCTGTTTTAAAGGCTGGAGAGGAGGGGAGGGAGGTGGGAGGTGACTTCTCCTGTGCACGGAGGTACGAACTGAGCATCACTGCCATGGAGGTGTCACTTCACACCATGTCCTTGGGATGGGGCTTTGTGAAAATCCTCTGCTGAGTGTACCAAGGTCCCTGTTGAAAAGGGTTTCACCAGCCCAACCAGAGCTCTGACAGGGGGCTGTGGGCTGAGGTTGGCTTAGCCCTGTGTCTGCTAAGGCTGTGGAGATGAGAAAAATGTCTAAGCTTAAAAAAATCCCAAAGCGCATCTTCTGTGTTCAGTTTTTGGTGCAAAGCAGCTGGAAGGAGAGGAGAGGTGGCCAGGCCCAGCTGAGTTTTCCCTGCTGGATTTCAACTCTGGGAAAGGCAGTGAGCTGCAAAGCAAGGGTGTTGGAAGTGGGTCTGTCCTGCACTCAGCCACCTGCACCACGGCCCTTTGGTCCCCAGGTGCAGACCCATCATCATCTCAGCGAGGTCAGACTGAGGCCACAGTTCAGATGGGGACATTGCATCCATGGCAGCTGGTGGCTCTCACCTCTGATGCCTTTCCAGGCAGTGCAGCTCCAGCAGTTTGGGCAGGCACAGATGCAGAGACCCACTGCCCAGAGCTCTGGCAGGGTGTCACCCTGCTTTCAGCTCTCCCCAGGTGCTCCACGTAATGATGAGCAGCTTTGCTTGGGTCTGCATGCCCAGCTCCAGACCTGTTTGTGCTTGGCCCTGTGTTTTAGGCAGCAGAGGTCTAGGAGCACCTGTCCCCAGTCTAGTCCGTGTGTTTCTCTTACCACCCAACCATGACAGAGTTTTCCTGCTTTGGATTGCAGCCATGCCATTGCAGCATTGTAAACTCAGCTCTAAGTTGCTGTTTGATCAAGGAGTGATGCCCAGTGCTCATATATTTGTTGGCCCTGTAGTTGTCTTTGGCAGCCTGGATGAGTGAGGGCCCTGAAGGACATGGGTGAAACCCTTGCTGCCTCTGCTTAGGGACGCTCTGTGGGACAAGGGACATGCCAGTGGCAATGCCACAATAGCTGGCTGCAACATCCCTTGGCAGAACAGGGCTGGAGGGGTCCCCACGGTGTGTGCAGGAACCCTGCAGTGTTTGCAGGGGGCACAGAATATCTGCTCTGAAGCAAGAGACAGCTGCTTCCTGGATTTAGAGGAGTTGGTCTGTTTTCTTGCTGTGGAAAAATTGCTCTCCAAGCTCATGGGACAGTTGATCTGGAGAGTTGAGAGCTGCCGGTGTCCATTCTCCACAGACTGGCCTCAGCTCTGGGAGATAAAGCATGAAAATGCTTGTCTCTAAAAGCTGTTTCTTCGGCAGTTGTGGAATCTCATGCACTTCCTGGGATGATGTTTGTGGGATTTGGGGAAGCTCCTGGCCTAGACCTGCTTGAAGGGATCTGTGCAGCCAGCTGGTCCGATTGCAACAGCAGGTCCACCAGGGAAGGAGCAGCAGATGGATCAGGGCTGAGGTTTGTAAGATTGTTGCTGTTGTTAGTCCTGTCCAGCTGAGGCCTTGCCAAGCTGCTCCGAAGGCTTCCCTGTGGCGCTGGACAGAGGGCAGTGCAAGAGAGTAAAGGCACAGATGTGTCAGGATGCTCCTTTCTGGGATTCCCTGGTTCCCATGCCCTTCTTCAGATCCTGCAAGTGTCACTGCAGCCCTCCAAACATCCTCAGTAGTGTCTGCCTGTCCTTGGGTTTGCTGTGATTTTTGCCTGGATGCAGGGAAGCAGCTCTTGAACTGCTCACTCCCAGGGAGCCAGGGAAGGAGTTTGCTACCCACAGAATTTTCCTGCCCGGGTGGACATGAGTTCCCTGAGCCGGGGGAGCTGCAGGGGAGCAGCTGCACCTCTTCCCTCCCTCTGGCAGATCCGGTGCAGGCTGAGTCTGTCAGCATCCCCATTCCCTGGCCCCTCACAGAACAGCCCGGAAACAAGTGAGTGCTGACCACGGGTTATCCTGCTCTTTTCCAGGTCAGAGCGGCTTGGGGAAATCCACGTTAATCAACACCCTCTTCAAATCCAAAATCAGCCGGAAATCTGTACAGCCGACTTCTGAGGAGCGGATCCCCAAGACCATTGAAATCAAATCCATCACTCACGGTGAGGCTCTGCAGGTCCCACCTGGTGCTTTGGCTTTTGGTCCTGTTCTGCCTTGTATCTCTGGGGGCTCTCAGGGGTTGTTGTTCTACACTAAACCTCCACCCTCATCTCTCTGAAGGGGCTTTTACCATCTTGTGATGTTTGCAGGGATGAGAAAACATCTGGTTTTTTCTTTATTCATCACCACTGAGTGTTGGTGTTGGAAAGGGAACAAATGAGGTGGCCACGGGGACGGCATTTCAGGGCGGATGTGGGGCTCCTTTGGAGTGCTGATTTGTGCCTCTGAGAAGCTGTGGAGGTGCTTTTCTCCTCTGGGAGCAAGCTCCAGCCCTCCAACTGATTTTGGGAGGGTGAGCTTGCCTCACGTGCCAGCTTTCCTTTCCCTTTCAGAGATTGAAGAGAAGGGGGTTCGCATGAAGCTGACGGTCATCGACACCCCGGGATTTGGGGACCACATCAACAATGAGAACTGGTGAGCTGCCATGGGGGACCAGTGCAGAGGGAAGGCGGGTGAGCCCTGGCACATCCTGACCTAGTGCTGAGGGCTGTAGCCTGGTCCTGTGCCACCCATGCTCCGTGGGGAGCAGGGAGGAGGGTTGTTGTGGTGGCAGCGCGGTGCCATGTGCCCCAGGGCTGACCCTGGGCCCCGTGAGAGCCCACAAACATCCTGCTGTTCCGGGCATGAGACAACCTTTGTTTGTGGCCAGGAGCAGCTGTGTGCCAGCAGGGCCAGTCCCCGGACCTCACTCATGTGGCTCTGAAGGCTGAACTGTCCCTGGAATCCCTGGGACAGTGACTGGCTCTGTGGGATGGCCCCCGGGGCTGGGCAGGGCTGGGCAGTGCTGCCTTCCCCACACCACGAGCTGAGCTGGGTTTGTGGGGTTTGATTCTGCTCTTGCTCCTGTGCCATGACACCATACAAGGGGCCAAGGTGTCCTCCCAGCCATGTCCTGCCCCTCAGCCAGGTCCAGGAGGAGAGAAGGGAGCACTTTTTATGCCCTTACTTGTCTCAGCTGGACAGTAAATCCCCTTCATCAGTGCGTGGAGTTGCTAAGCAGTGAACACGTGAGGTTTGTGGGACTCTCTAAGATGCTGAGTGTCCCTGGCTTGGAGGGTTCTGCTTCACACAGGCCAGGTGGGAGGATCAGGGTGGTCCAGATCCCTGACACAACCCTCCCATCCCGTATTCCTCTCTCTCTGCAGCTGGCAGCCCATCATGAAGTTCATCAATGACCAGTACGAGAAGTACCTGCAGGAGGAGACCAACATTAACCGGAAGAAGCGGATCCCTGACACGCGGGTTCACTGCTGTATATATTTCATCCCAGCCACGGGCCACTCGTACGTACCCTGCTGTCCCTGTCACCCCCTCGGGCTTCCCTCTCCTGCCTTGGGTCTGGGGCAACTCACAGTTCTGCCTGGGATCCTCCCTTGTTTCCTGGGGACTTGAGGAGTTTGAGGACAGGGTAAAGCTGTCCTTCCTAAGGCTGTGGCATCTGGAGCCCTTGCAGTTACACAGCAGAGCTGCTATACCCCAGAGAAATGTGGTTTTTCCTCTTCTAAAGGGCCATCAAAGCCTCTCTGAGCTCCAGGGCGCTGCTTGCTTTGCTATACTCACCTGGCTTGCTCTGCCAAGGGTGGACACCAGCTCTCAAATTGGGTGGAGGGGCTGCCTTTGCAAGCAGAACATTAATTTTTTCTTGCTGTGCCCCTGACATTGTAAGGGGAGAAGCCAGTTTTCCTTGTGCTTGCAAGGGAGCAAACACCCTCGCCCTGTAAGGGTATTTTGTAGGTTGTTTGACTAGTCTGCAAGTGGGATGCTGTTTATTCAGCCCAGAGCTCTCCTGGCTCTGGCACTTCTCAAGCGACAGCATCAAAGGCCCAGATCTCGCTCTACTTTTTTTTTTCCTTTTTTGTTTTTTTTTTTTTTTTCTCTCAGGCACACAGCCCACCGTGAAAATCTGGGGCGCTTAAAGTGTCTTGAAAAATGTGGCTTTAAGTATCACAACGTAAAACGAGACCTAAGTTTCCTTTTGATTTGTGTCAATTCCCTCTGCTTCTGGCTCTGTCTGCATGGGGATGTTTTTGGGTCTGTTTTCAAAAGTAAACTTAAGCCTCAAGCACTGTATTCATGTCAGCCTTTTCCACTTCCCCATGTGGAGATTTATTCTAATAGAAAATACTTTGTTTTGCTTCTGTCAGTGGGTAGACCAAAAATGCATCTTTCACTGGAATAAAATGACTGCATGGGCCAGTTATGTTCCTCTTGGGTAACTGATTAGGAGCAGAGGGGCTGACAAAACGTTTATGGTTTAATACAATAAAGCAGAAAAGGTTTCAAAGGGAGATGACATTTTTAGGTCAGTCTACCGTGTTGGTCCCACTTATCTCAGCCCAGATCTACAGACCCTGCCTCGGCAGGCCTGGCTGTTGCAGCGTGAGCTACACTCCAGCTTTTCCTCATTGCTTTGGGCTGTTTCACCCTTAAAAAACACACCCGATGCTTAGACCCTGCGGATGTTTGACCTGCACGGAGGTTGGGAATTTTGGGTGCCCGGGCAGCGCAGGATGTGGAGCCCCATCCCCGTGTACCCCGCCGGAGCCTCTCCAGCCGCGCGCTCTGGTTTCTCTCACCCGCCGGCTCTCAGCAATTGTGTGGATATTCAGCTGCTTTTTTTCTTTCTCTCCAGCAAACATGTGTTTCCAATATCCGAGCGGGCCCGGTGGCTGGGGGCCGTTGTTGCTGAGCCCTGTGCTGATCCTCTTTCCCCGCAGCCCGATAGCCTGGCTGGGGCCGGCGCTCGCTCTGGCCGTGGCTCCGGGGCCACCCTGTCCTGCCCCGCTGTCACCCACTCACACATCCCCTCCTTCCCCTCAGGGAACCTGAGGAAATGAGTGAAGGGGGCAAACCCCACCAGGAGGGAGAAGTCAGTGGGAAATTTTTCTTCTCAGAGAGCTTGAGCAGGCGTTGGGTTTCCTTTCTGCTCTCTTGTGAAGCCCAGGGTTATGTTTCTTGTCACCGTGGACGGGCTTTGCCCAGGGGTGCCCACAAAAAGATGACGTGGCCACCTCTACTGTGGGGTGGAGCGGCTGTGGCAGTGCCAGTAGCAGCAGATCCTGCTTGGGAGCTCACGTCCTGGGTTTGTCATAGAAGGCTGAGTGCAGGTTTGTGCCCCAGCTGAGGCAGGTGATCCGGGGTTCCTTGCAGGAGGGTATGGGAAGGCCGTCAGGGTCCTTGCAGCGGTGCCCCTGGCTTCTCTGGGAGATGATGGGGAGGATGGCTGGCAAGGGCAGTGGCTGGTAGAGCTGCAGAGAGAGACCTGCACTGGGGGCATTGTCATCCAGTTCCAGAGAACTCCACCATGCCCACGTGGCACCATCTGCGTGCTCCACGTGCCATCCTGGGAAGTTTGGTGCCACCCCTCCTGGGATGGTTCTTAGGGGAGCTGCTGCCTTCACTGTGTGGAAGCCAAAGCAGCAGTGACTCATGTCCATCTGTCCTTCCCTGCTGATGTGGATGGGCATGGCACAGAATTCAGCATCCCTTCCCTGGCACGTGGGTGCTGCAGGCAGCTGGGTCAAGCCTGTCATTGGGTGAGAGCTTACTTTTTTCTTAATTAAAAAGGAGACAGAGGAGGGAAAAAAGCAAAGTTAACCAGGTGCAGAGATTCAGAGGCCAGAGCAGAGGATTGCTCAGCTCTGTTTCACTCTGGCCCTCCCATCTGAGCAGCTCAAGGGTTAATCAGTGGAGAAGTTTCTGCTGCACAAGGAAGTTTGCAAGGGAGTTCAGGCCAGGCTTTGCAGCCCATCTAGTTTGCACACAGCCTGTCCTTCTTGTAACACTCCCATATAACTATTCCTGTGAAGGCTGAGCACGGTGCTGGCAGGGGCTTTCAGCTGCAGCTGCAAAACCCTGGGTCTGCCACCCAATAAATATCTCTGCTCCAACCCCTGCAAAGCTCTGCTCAGCTCAGAAATGGGGCTGTGGAACTCTGCCTGGCCTCAACAGCCTCTCTCCTGCCTGTGCAAGGGCTGTTGGCTGAGGGACTGCCACCCACTGCTGCTTTCCCTGCTGGCTGCCCTCTCAGGTGCCCACCAGCTCCCTCGAGCAGGTGATGGGGCTGGGCGGCTGCTGGGTTCTCACTGGTGTTTGCTTAACACACGGCTCAAATTCTTGCTGTGAGTTTGATCTGGGGCACAACCAAAAGGAAATAACTTTGCAGCTCGCTGTGAATTTTGATTCCTATAACAGCATTTCAGGGGAACCAGCAGGAATGAGCCTCTGCTTAGACCCAGTCTGTGTGCAGGGGCGGAGGGCAAGGCAGAAGTAATGTGTGTCCAGCCACCACAACGTGTGCCCAGCCTTGAGAACGTGTGCCCAGCCATGACAGTGTGTGTTCATCTGCATAGCTTTTCCCATCCTCATAGCAAGAGGGGATGAGGGAGCAACCAGCCCAGGCTGGGGTGGACTGGAGCCCATCCTGCACCTCCTGCTCCAGCCCATCCACTCCCCTTAGAGCTCCTCCACCCTCCCAGCCTAGCCCAAAGCTTGTATATGTCTAGTTGTAAGTCAGTAATATCAAGGACCATTTGGGCAAGGAGAAGAAAACAAATTGCTTTCTTTCTTGAGTTCTACCCTCCCTTCTGTGATCTGCTTGGAGCAGATAGCACTTGTCATCATCAAGCCATTTTTTCTCCTGCAGTGTCTTCACATGAACATGATGTCTAGTGACAGGTCTCATTGTTAGTGAAAAGATTCACTTTCTTTTAAATAATTAAGGTTTTTGGGGGGCTACCCATCAGAAATTGGTAGAATATCTAGAAAGTTGCAAAATACCCTAATAACATATAGTCTGTTCCTCCGGGGGAGTCCCTTGGTGTTCTCCAGGGTGGTGCAGGGAGGTGACCTCCCATGGACAAGGCACTTGCAGGAGCCCATCAGAGCAGAAAGTTGTGTCAAAGGTGCCTTTGGCTCTTCTGGCTTTGGATGCAGATGGCCATGGTCACTATGCCTGTGTGGATGGGGTGGACACAGGCAGGGATGTGGGCTGGCTCTGGCTCTGCCTCCTGTTCTCTGACATCCTCATCCTCTGGGTATCTGTGAGGGATCTGAGGGTAACTGGTCTTTTAAAATGTAGATTGAGCTGAAACTCAGTTGATTGCCTGCCTGATTGTGAATTCATCTGCATTCGCTACATGTGCATCCTGGTCTTTAAAGGAAAAGCTGATGAAAGAGACAGGAACACAGACTCAGTAGGGAAGAAGCTTTTAGAGGGGAAAAATTGTTTGGAAAATAGCAAAGAGAGAGGAGGGGAAAGAAGTCTGCTGGGAAAGGAGCATAACTGCATTACTTCCTTGGAGGTCTGGGAAATACATTATGCAGAGCTCCAAACAATGTTTGCCAGCAGCAAGTCAGCTTAGATGTGTCCATGGGGGGTTCCTTCTAGTTTTTTTTAATCTTCTTTTTTTCTTTAATAGCCAAAATCTTTCTTTCCTGGGGCCCAGGGTGATCTGTGACTCTTGAGTTTGTGCTGGGACATTGTTTGTCCATGTGCTAATGATGTGCTCTGGGCTATGTGTCTCATGGGTGTGCAGGGACAAGGTCCACCTGGCAGAGTCCAGCCTGATCCCTGGGAGAGGAGTGGGTTTGACCCCAGAGGAGTTCATTGGGTCACCAGCCCTGGCTGTTCTGGAGCAGCCCTGAGTTGCTGTTTTCAGATCAGCGTGAGCTGAGTGGGTCTTTCTTGGACATCCCTTCAGTGTGCTTTCAGTGAGGGCTCATTTCAAACAGGCTCCTACCCCAAAGGTGTTCCTGGACCCTGGGACCTCCAGGTTTCCTTTTGCAAGGCAACATCTGCTCCACTGTCCTGCATGTGTGTGTGTGTGTCCCCATCACCTCCAGAGCCACTGAGGGGTTCCTGCAGCAATTGGAGGTGTCCCAGGAAGGGCTTTCCTTTAGCTGGTTTGGGAACCCCCAGCAGTAAAAACACCTGGATGTGGAGTAGTGTGGCACCAGAGGCCATATCCGTGTTGTCAGCAGAGAGGGATTTCCCAAGGCACTAATCACTGGGGTTATGCAATGTCTTCAGTTTTCCTCTGCAGAGGAGGAAGATTGTTGTAGAGATTTTCTGACATTTTTTTCCTCTGGAACAAGCAGTATCTCCTCGTTGCTCTGTGAGGCCCTGGAGAATTCACGGAGCTTTTTTTAATCCCAGCTGATGATGTGGGATGCAGTCCTGGCTCATGCATAGCAGTGGACTGGTGCTCAGCACAGGGGGGAGTGTGAGCAGGAACAGTCACCTGTGGCCATTTCCATGTTGTGCTGTTGCTGGATGGTTGGTGACAGCTTGGATGGAGCTGGAGGAGGTTTGATTTGTACATGGCAGTGGGCTGGCCCTGCAGCCAGCATTGCCCGTGCTCTCATCCCGGCTTCACCAAGGACACGTGTAGCTTTGGGCAAGTTCCCGCAGTCCTCTGTGGCTGAGCAGCCCTGCAGAGATAAAAGCCCTCTGCCACTTCACAGGCCTTTGTGAGGGTTCACAGGCGATAGCAGGTGCTTTGAAAGGGAAATGTTTTAAGTGCTTGCAAACGGTCTCAGCGCTTTCAAGAAAATGTCTTTATTTGTCCTGTCTGAAAGGAAGTGATTCCCCCTCTGTCTGATCTTTGAATGCCCCTCTCTGCCAGGGGATTGCAGCAGCCCCCCACCTGAACGCTGGGAGCGTTCAACCCCCTTTTTTTCTCTGCTGTGTTTTCCAGGCTCCGACCGCTGGACATCGAGTTCATGAAACGCCTGAGCAAAGTGGTCAACATCGTCCCGGTGATCGCAAAAGCCGACACGTTAACGCTGGAGGAGAGGGACTACTTCAAACAGCGGGTGAGGGGCGGGTGGCTCTTACCTCCAGGCTCCCGTCTCTTGTTCCCCATCCCCTCCTGCCCCTCTCCCCCTCCTGGCTCCCCCGGCAGGGCTGGGCAGGCGAGTGGCTGGCCGGGAGCCCAGCGCATTCCTCCGGCTGCAGCTCCCAGCGATCCCACGTGGCCGGAGGAAAGGCCTGCGCTCCAAGCGGTTCCTTGTGTTTCTCTTGGATCTCTGTCAGTGCAGGATAAGTGTGGAGCTCTACGTCTCCAGCACCGCTTCTCCTGCCTCCTGTGTTATTGCTGTTGTTATTTTCGGGATGGTTTCTGTTATTTTGGGAGTGGAAACCTCCCTGTGCAGCATCGTGCACTGATACAGGGACCAGGAGAAAAAATGTGTGGGTTTGCTGAGCTCAGCTAGGCGAGAGTTAAGAGGGAAGCAAGGTATGAAATTCCTTTGGTCAGGAGCTGGTGTTTGGAGCCAAGGAGAGGCTGTTCAAATCCGCAGCAAGGCATGAGCTTTGCTCCGTGTACCCCTGGGGCTTCCTAGAGGTGGAAATACCCCATTTTGGGGTTTGGTAAGGGACTGTAAATCCATTTGTGTAGCTGATGGATGTGGCTGCAGGCATGATGGCCTCAGCATTCCCTGCAGAAGTAAGCAAACCACCAAGCTCCTTGGTCCATGAGTCTGAACTGCAGGGAAGTGAAGGAAAAGGGGTCTGGCCAAAAATGCAGTTTTAGAGGCCACCTCCATTGGTTATGGAGAGGTCAACACCTTAGCCAGGCATTGTTCCATGCCTCTGTGCAGAAGGGGCTGAGCCACTCCTTCCCACACCAGAGTCTTCCCCGTTCTTGATGAGCAGGATCAGGCGCTGAAATATCTGGACTGGTTTTGGGGGCTGAATCCAAACTCCAAACTCTGCAAGCAGTTTCCTTGGCTAGAGGATAGCTGGAAATGGAGTTGAAAGGTAATCCAGGCTGGGCTCCATTGACATGTCAGCTCGTTTGCACGGGATCTGTGAGGAGCTGCTGTGGGAACACAGAGGGGTGAGTCCACAGTGCCACATCTGCTCTCTGCGGTGGCTTTTGCAGACTGGTGGCTCCTTTCAGAGATTACCAGTGCACATATCCACATGTCTGTGGGTGACTCTGGGACTACAATATCAGTCTTAAAATGTCACCTGGACACTCTGGGCTGCTGCTGCCATCCCTGTGTAGTGAAACACCATGGGGAGAGAGCTCGCAGCTCACTGGCTCTGCACCCGCTCGGCGCAGGATGAGCTTCCCTATCTCTGATTACATTCCTGATTATAACCAGACCCCCCAAATCTTTCCAGATGGAGGGAGAACACGTAGCCACGTGGTGTGTTTGCTCACTTTCCTCACGCTCCTGCCTGCAGATTCACTGGTGCAGACGAGAGGGCAGGAAATCAGGCTGAGTGGGCACAGGCTGGGACCTTTTCCCTTCGCTCCAGTGTGCCTGTGGCTCCCAAAAAGCAGAGCCCTGTCTGCATCTGGGGGTGTAACTGGTTCAGAGAGCTGTTTTGGGTTTAGTTTGGGGTCGTCAGGGAATGGTGAAGCACCAGCCTGGCTGCAGGTTGATGCCAGTGCTGCGCTGAGTGAGAGGCTCTGGTGCCTTGTGGAGTTGGCTTTGTTGTGTCATTCCCCTAAACATAGTGTGTGGGTTTGGATGGGGGATTTCCCTGGGCTGGATCCACTTCCTTCCTCAATCTGCAATGTAGGACTGATGTGGAGGAGTTTATAGCCATAGGAAGCGATGGGAGTGGGCGCAGAGGCTGAGTTGGAGTTTGCAGTGTTGTAGGAGAGGGCTGATCCTCTGAGCTCCCCAGGAGCTGAGCCTCCACCCAGGAATCAGATTTCAACATTTCTTTGCTTTGCAGAGAGGCCACTCTTCTAAGCTGTGTCCTTGTCCCCTCGGATCAAGCTCCTTTTCTAAGGAGCATAAACAAACACCAGAAACTTGGGTTACAAGCCTGGCAGCTGCATTCCCCATTGCTTGAGCTGCTTGTAATGTCTTGTTGTCTTTTTCAATCCCGAAACAACGCCCAGCTCGTGTAACTTCATCTCACTCTCAGCCTGAGATGTGTCTTGGCTCCAGGTTCTAGCAGAGATTCCAGGGTGAGCACTTGGTGGGTGTGTGGCAGGTAAACACGGGTGTCTCTCCCCCAGGTGGGCAGTGTTTAGGATGGAAAGGGAAGAGCTGCTGCTGGGCTTTGCTGTGACTGGTGGGCACTGCTCAGAGAGCCCCTCGGGTGGGCTGTGAGCAGCTGCTGTGCTGGGAGTGCAGCTCCTCTGCCTGCATCTCCTCCACGTGTTCCTCTGCTCTTCCCTCCTAGATAATGGCTGATCTTCTGGCCAACGGGATCGACGTGTATCCTCAGAAGGAGTTCGATGAAGACTCTGAAGATCGGCTCGTGAACGAGAAATTCCGGGTGAGTGCGGGAGCTGGGGCTTGGATGGGCCCTGCAGCTCCGGGGGCTGGTGATGCCCTGGGGGAGTCCCTTCCAAAGGCTGCTGTGCCCTGTCCAGGGGGTCTGCCCAGGACCAGGGATCCTTCCAGAGCTCAGAGCAGGGACAGAAAGAGGGTGGCGAAGGCATCCTCTTCTGTCCATACTCCTTTCCCCACCTCCATTCCTCCAAGGAATTCCTCAGTAGTCTGCAAGCAGGGGGGTGCATGGCCCCCTTGCCCTGCCCCAGGCACAGGGAACACTGGTGCCTGCCCATCCCTGGCTAGGGCAGCAGCCTTCCCAGCACCGGGAGGGAATTTCCCCCTAGGCTGCCCTGCTCTGTGGCTGTCAATTCCAGGCCACAAGAAATAGCTAGGAATTTTTTGGCTCAATAAAGGGGATTGGACAAATTCAAGCAAGAAAAAAAGTCTTCAAGGGGCTCTTAAGTTCAAAGGTAACCACCTTGGATCAGGAAATGACTGATCAGAAATCTGGCCACAGGTTGCCAGATGCCGGGGGCAATTCCCAGGGAAGCATGGTATATTTGCTCTGGGTTTATATTGGTGCCTGCCAGTGAGGGGCTGGGCTGGACTGGTTTTGGACTGGGTTTAGACTTGTTTTGGACTGGACACTTGTACAGGAGACACTGCTGCCTGGGTCCTGGGCTGCCTGTGGACCTTGGCAAGCAACACTGCTCAGGAATATCAGGGACAGACCAGCTCATCCCATGAAACTCTCCTGAAAACAGCTTGATGTAGGACTTTGCTCACCAGTTTGGTTTCCTGAGCAGTTTTCAGCAGGAAAACATGACCTTTTTTTTATCTTTGATCAGGAAATGATCCCATTTGCAGTGGTGGGCAGTGACCAGGAATACCAGGTTAATGGAAGAAGAATCCTTGGAAGGAAGACCAAGTGGGGCACCATTGAAGGTACCTTGTTCTTAATTTGCTGTCTCCAGAGTCCATCTCCCTGCCCTGACAGGAGGTGAGTGAGGTCCAAAACCAGCAGGAGAAGTTGAGGTGTATTTAGTGCTTCCCTGCCCCTCTAAAGAAGATAATTTCCCTGGTGTTTGAGGACTGGAAACACTTGGCCAGTGCTGAATTCCTGAGCCTTTGTGTGGCTCAGGGGGCTGCTGAGTGCTGAAGGGGACATTTCTGGTGGTCCTATGGCCTGGCATGTGCTTTTTACACAGTTAAATACCTGATGGCAGGATTTGAGGGCACACAGGTATATCAAGCCCCTGCTAGAGCCTTCCCCTGGCATCTGTACCCTCTACCATGCATTTGGTTGGTGCCCTTTTGGGATCTCTTCCACTTCTCATCAGCATCTTCCTTTTTTCTCCCCCGTTTTACAATGATGGTTTAAAGGCTAGGTGAAAGCTCCTGGCTCCAGCACATCTACACATTTCCTTGTCCCTGGTTTCTGGCAGCCAGCTGGCACATCTCCAGTGCCACCCCTCTCATCTTCCTCCCCTTCGTTTGGTTCCCCTCATTTATGAGTCTTTTTATTGGGAATCCTGTGTTGAGGGATGGTTTAACAAAGCTGCCAGGAAAATGGGTGTATTTTAAAGCTCTGCTGCCCTCTTGTGCTGTGTCCTTGGAAGTTCTGGGTTTAATGGGATTCATTAAACCCCTCACCTTCTGCTTGTGGCATTTCCCTTCAGCATGGGGAGACCTCGAGGACACGGCCATGGCCATGGGCAGCCTTTGCAGAACAGTGTTATTTGTTGTTTTGCCATTTCTGATGACGTTTAATGGTTGGACTCAATGATTTTTAGAGGTCATTTCCAACTTAAAGGGTTCTGTTATTTTTTTTGTACAAGCCTGTTTGGGTTTAAAAAAAAAAATTTAAAAAGTTCATCCTCTAAATTGAGTAAATTTAGGGGTAAAATATGAACTGTTAGATTAATTGTGGTGGAACAACACCCTTTGATTTTTCCCTCCTGCAAGCACCCCTCTTGCTCCAAGCTTTATTCCAACAGCAATAGCCTTTGTCACCAAGAGATTCTGTCCTTCCTCAACACTAGCAGCCCAGGCAGCTGTCACCAACATGCCCAGAATGCTGCAGGATGCTCATGGCCAAGCTACAGATGAAGCACTTCTGTGGAGACAGGCCTGGTGCTCACTGCAAAGCTCACCCTGCCCCTTCCCCTGCCTGGTTTGGGGTCCAAGGGGGTCCCAAAGGACACTGCACTGGGAGAGGATGCTGGGAGCTCCCTGAGCTGGGGCAGGTGTCTGGTGCCAGCTTCACAGCAGCCAAGAGGACTCCTGGGTCCTGCACCCTGTAGCCCCAGGGGGTGAGACCCTGTCTGAGCCCTCCACATGCTGATGAACCCCCCAGGGTCCTGCTTACCCTGAGGGATTGCTGTCCCCATGCCATGGGTGTGCACACTGATGGGTTTCTCTCTCTTCTTGCCAGTGGAGAACACGACACACTGTGAGTTCGCCTACCTGCGGGACCTCCTCATCAGGTCAGTAGGACTCTGCCTTCTCCCTGTAGGCTTCAGTCACCAGGTGGCATCCAAAGAAAGGGGAGGGCCCAGCACAGCTTGAAGCAGCTGCTTTGCTCTGCTCCTCCATCCATCCCTTCCTCCATCCCCTCCCAGCCTGCTGCCACACTGCAGCCCCTCTGCAAGGGGTGGTCCCCCTGAATGGGACTCCAGGTGGCTTTTCTCAGCTGCAGTGCTGGAGTTAAGGGAGGAGAGGAGCAGTGGATGGGCTGGGACACTTCCAGATTGCTGGGAGCGTGGCTCTAGCATGCTAGCCAAGCAGCTTTTGGCTTTGGTGATCCCTCAGCACTCCCAAGTCCTACCCCCAGTCCAAAGACATCACCTTCCATCAGGGTGGCATTGCAGGGCCTGGGTGATGGCTGGTCCCTCTGCAAAGAGGTGTCTCTGCTGCAGGGGAAGAGGAGACTAAACTCCCTTGGCTTGCTAGAGGGGTTACTGAACTCCTCCTAAATTTGGTTCTTAAACTCTGCATACCTGAGCTGTTGCTGATGGATAGTTGGGTGGGGTTACCAAACCTGATCCCAGGACTTGTAGGACCAGGATCTCCCCAGATGAGTGTTCTGCAGCCAGAACTCCTGCATCCCCAAGCACCAGTGAAGGCTTCTGGCCCTGGCTGCCCCTTCTTGCCTTCACTTCCCTAAAGGCACCATTAACCAGTAAAGCAGGGTGGGACACTGGGGCTGGGCGGGTGTTTGGAGCAGTATTTGGGGTGTGCAGGGGTTGGGGTGCAGGCTGAGCTGCTCCCGGCAAGATGTGACTGCTCCCCTTTCCCTTTCCTGCAGGACGCACATGCAGAACATCAAGGATATTACCAGCAACATCCACTTCGAAGCCTACAGGGTCAAGAGGCTGAACGAGGGCCAGGGCTCGCTCTCCAACGGCGTGACCGACAAAGAGCTGGTGGCTAACGAAATGTAACCGTCTCGCTCCGTAGCCAGGACCTTACTCGCTCACGCTCGCTATTTCTCCCCTCTCCCCCCCCTTTATTTTTATATAAATCCTCTGCCACTGTCCCCCTTCCCCCGGTCCCCGACCCCCTGCCATGTTAACTGACCAAATAACCAGGCGTGGAGCGGGGCGGCCGCTCAACCCCCCCGGCTTTGTGGCATGAATTTTCTTCTCGGCCCCTGGTCCAGCATTCCTGGCTGGGCTCTGTCCCTCCATGGAGGCCGAGCTCTCGCTTGCCCCCAGTTCTGGCCTGACAGCCGAACCCAGGGGAGCAGACCCACGGGGCCAGCAGGATTGGGGTGCCCCCAGGAACCCTGCCTGCCCCTCCGTGCAGGGGCTCCTCTCCGTCCGTTGAAGGCAAGGGTTTCTCCAGGTGAATGTAGCCTTCGGAAGCAAGGTACTGTGGGATGAAGAGAGCAAGGCAGTGCCATTCTTGTCTCCTGCCGCCTCCTCCGAGCCCTCTGCAGCCCTCCAGGACCCGCCAGCCCCCAACCCAACCCTTGTACCCCGTCTACATGCAATAAACTGGGAGTGTTTAGGTGTCACCTTGCCTGTCACCGACCCCCTGCCAGGCAGAGCGACCTGCTTTGGGAGAAGTGCCTTTTCAGACTGTGACCTTGCAGTAGTGTGGGAGAGGGGAGGGAGGGTCTGCCTTGTCTGTGCAGCCTGCAAAACGCTGCAGACCTTTGTAGGGACTCCTGTTCCCTCTCCCTTGGACCATAGATGTGGCTGATGTCCTGGGAACACTTGTGTGTATTTATTTTTCATTCAGTTGGGTGGGGTTTTTTGTGCTGAAGGCTGGGAGTGTGTTTGTCCAAAGGGGGCTGAGAATGGAACGTCTCCACAAAGCAGTGGTGGGAGGTGGAGGGTTGTCCTGTCTTACCCTTGTGATTCTTGGGCTTTCCCTACATCAGAGGAGGCCACTGGGCATTTTTCAATCATTTTTTATCTTCTGGTTCCCTTGTGTGACTTGTGTCCATGTAACACACTCCTGTGCTTTGCTGGTCCTTGTGCAAGGGGTCTGTGCATGTGCAGACCGAGCCCTGCAGCCCTGGGGAGGGCTGGGGTTGTGTTTGTGGGTGCTGTGCCCGGTGTCTCCCCGTGCTCTGCCCCCCAGCACCTCCTCTCTCAGTGTATCTGCAGTAAATAAGTCCCTGCAAGGGTTAGGTAGCACCATGACACAGGAGAGGATGGTCCTGGAGCAGAGCTCTGCAGTCCTGCCCCCCGTCCCCAGCTCCGCTTCCCTTTCTGTTCTCCACTCCACCAGTCTCCTATCCTCTCTAAGGGATAAAACTTTCTGCAAATCACCCATTTTTGGGGGGTTCACACTAAAATGGCAGCGTGTCCCATCTCTAGCACTGGAAGGCACCTGCAAAGCCCCATGGTCTCCATTGGGGGCAGAGCCTTCCTCAGCACAGGTGACCAGGAGGAAGGAGGAGGTTGTTCTCACCTCGGTGGGGATGCCCAGATGATGTTGTACAGGGTTTGCAGGGGCTCCCCACACATGTCCCCCCGCAAAGAGGTGTGGGCAGGGGGGTGCCTTGTGAGAATCCATTCTTTTCCCCCTCACTCATATTCCTCCCCCACTACAGCAGCACCATGGAGCTGTTGGGGAACAGCAACTCTCTACTTGCTGACTTGCTATATTTTAGCAAAACCAACGACAACAACAAAAAAAGTGTATTCACTGAAAAAAAAATATATATATTTCAAGTGTTAAAAAAGACTGAAAGAGGAGAAAAATCTCTTGTGTGAGGCACTTCTGCAAATGTCATCTTAAACTTTTTTTTTCCTCTAGTTGAAGCTGGGCCAAGCAAGACACGCCGCTTTCTCCTTTGTAACCTGACTTGGGTTTTTTTTTTCGGGGTTTTTTTTTTGAAGAAAAAAAAAATAATACAATAAAAAACCCCTTCAACCAGATCTATTAAAATGGCCTTTTGGGGGTTATAAGCATTACGAAAATTTAGTCCATTTTTGTATAAATAATAGTGTTTAATATGTATTTCCCAAAATAAATGTTTCGAATGCAAATAGGAGGAGGTTTGTTTGGAAATGTCTGTTCCCAGCCACGGTGTGGTGGTTGCTGTATGGACCCTGTGGGGCTGGGAGTGATGGGAGAGTCAAGCCCCAGAGCTGCTCTTCCCACCTTGGACACCTGCCCCAGGTGTTCTACAACACACTGGGGCTGCTGGTGCTGAGCACCCTGGGGATGAAGCCAGCATGATCCTGAGGCAGGCAAGTGGATCCCCTCCCTCTGCTCCCATGGGAAGCTGTTTCCACTGTGGTTGCTGGTACTTTTATGAGGAAGTGGGTTGCACCTAGTTCAAGGGCAGGCAGCAGCTTGTCTTTCACACAGATGTGGCTTTGGCCCCGCAGGCAGATGGTCTTCAGAACCTCTTGTGACTGCAGGGTTGGCTTTGGGATGCCCTTGGAAGTTTTATTCACTTGGAGGGCTCCCCTTCCTGAAAACCGTGTTTCTCCCTGGTGTTACAGACAAGACACTGTCTGTTCTGGTGGTTTAATCTGTGTCTGACATGTTTATTGTATGTAGTACAAGTAGTTGAACTCAGAAGCCACCTGGACGTGGTCCTGAGTGATCAGCTCAAAGTGGCCCTGCTTGAGCAGGGGTTGGAGCAATTTACCTCCAGGGGTCCTTTCCAACCTCAACCCCTCTGGGATTCTGTGGTGCTGGAACTGGATGAAAACAGACCCAACAGGACAGCACTCAGGCTGGGTTCCTATGAGGGTGTAGAGCACAGGACAGGCTTATGTACATTTTTCCTCTGTTTTTCTGCTCTCACCTGGGTTTTGGTGCAGTGAATTGTCTTCTCTCCCATGGAATCCAGTGAGATGTGTGGTGAAGGTTGCTGATGGGCCCCACTTTGTCCAATGCTAAACCCATCCTTAACAATACCCTTTTATTTTTGTGCTGCACAGCAGTTCCATGATTGCTTCAGCTGAATCTCCCCTCGCTCTTGTGGCTTGTTGCCAAATGACTCCATGGGGGAGAAAGCAGCGAGATCAAGGTGTTCTCACTGTTGCAACCAGAGCAAGAGCCAGAATAAAAGCTCTTGGGAGGGGAAATCAACGTGCAGTTGTAGTAATTACATACATGGACCATGGGCCTTGCTCCTGGATGAATCTACAGCAGCTTTTCCCTGTATTGTGGTTTTTCTTGTGCTGGGATCTTGGGGTTTTTTGCAGCTTTCCTCAATACCAGCATCTGAGCATGTGCTTGTGGAGGGAGATGGGGCACAGGATGCTCTGGGGCTCCCCAGGCAGATGCTGACATCTGAGTGTGTCCACGGAGGAAGACGAAGCAGAGGATGCTCCGGGGCTCCCCAGGCAGATGCTCTCCTGATGATGGATTGAGAAACAGTTTGTGGCTGGAGCAAGGGGGAGGCAGGCAAAATTCCCCAGCTCAGCAATAAGGGCAGCTTTTGTTTAGCCCAGAGGAGGGGCTCAGTGGGTCGGAGGTCCCTTCATGGGAACGGTGCAGGGAATGGTTTCCAGATGTTGGGAAGCTCCGGAGAGGTGGGGTTGTTGAAGAGAGAGCAACAGCAGCAGATGTTCTGATGGAACAGGGGTTTGTGGGGTGCTGTGGGAAAAATCCCAGCTGGGGGAAGGGTTTGCTGTTGCAAAATTCCCCCTCAGTCCCTAGAGCCTTGGCCACAGGGCAGGAGGGGGCTGGGAGGGGTGGATGGGGAGGGTTTGGGCAGAGGAGGAGGCAGGCAAGGGGCTGCTCCCCCTGCCCGCACCCTCCCCAGCCGTCTCCAAGGGGAATGTGCCTAACGATGCCGGAGCTGACAGAAAGGACCTTGCACTAATGGCTTATTGAGTGGCCTCACTTTAACAAATGAGGGAAATGAAGATGAGTGAGAGTTTAATTACCGATCCGAGCAGGGCTTTCCGCAGCAGCCATGGGCTCTCGCTCCCCTTTGCCTGGCTCTGGGAGGGAGAGGGGGACCCCCCAGGCTCTCGGGGTGCCTGGCAGCGCTGGAGATGGCTGCTTGGCCAGGGTGGGCTGGAGGTGGGCCAGGTTCCAAAGAGCATCCCCGTCCAAAGAGGATGACTATAAATAATGAGAATAAAAGGGAGTATAAATAATTAAAGCAGCTCATAGTGAGTAGTTCCCGAAACGTCTGCCTGATTTAAAAACTAATTACTTGGAGGGTAATCACCGCCAGAAGTGCACATATTTACCCACAATGCTGCTCTTTCCTCCTCTTCCTTTCACTCGCCCTCTCCTGATTGCTATCCCAGGCATCGGCGCCCAGACTTATCACTCATCCACAGTGCACAATAAAGTGTGTTGTACTCGTCCATCTCCCTGATTAATAACGTCATTGGAGACCTGTTCAGGGAGGAATAAATCCTCTCTGGGTAGGAGGCCAGGTGCTGGCAGGAGAGGAAGCTGTGGCTGTGTGGTACCTGCAGAGCTGAAGTGCTCAGAGCTGGGAGCCCTCTCTGCCCCAAAGGGCCACCCCCTGCTCCAGGGATGGTCCCTTTGGATGAGCCTGTGCTGCCCAGAACACGGGGCACCCCCGAGTCACCACGAGCCCGGGGTACCCCAGGGGGCTGTGTCATCACCTGCTCAGCATGAGCTGCTGTTGAGGGGCTTTCCTGAGCCATCACTCTCACACACCAGCCCAGAGTGCCCATCAAAACCTGAATCCAGTGCTGTGGGACCTGTCCCCATGGGAAGCATCTCCCTTTGATGTGCAAGCCGGGCTGCAGCAGGCACAGGCAGAGCTGGTGATCTCAAGCTTTAATTACTGAGAAGCTGCTGCACTGCAGTTGAAAGCCTGGGGTTTTTTGATCATCTTTGCTGCAGATCCAGCAGAAAGGAGGATTTGTCCCTCCACCTCCAGCCCTGTGCCAGCTCCTTACGCCACCTCTATCACACAGGGTGCTGGTCCAAACCCACCTGCTCCTTCTCCAAACCCCAGCAAAGTCTTTTCTTGCCCACAGCAAGTCCAAGTTTGTAACTCTTAGCTGCAGTTTAGTTTGTATTTATTTGCTTGAGCTTGTGTCTGGTCGTGTACAAATTAATAAATAACTCTCACCATCAGCCTGATTTAGGAGCAGCATTGCACTGCACTGCTTCATTTAGGAAAACAGAATAATTTATTCCTAACTTATGGGATTCAGGAGACTTCCACCCGCAGCCCACGATATTTTCTCATTAACATTACCCAGCTAAGCTAAAAACTGCAATTTCATAAGTCATGCTTCCTTCAAAGGCACATTACCAGCTTCCCAGGGGCTCCAAAAGTTTACTGAAGCTTAAAGACATACCTCATAGCATGCAGTAATGTACCAAAGTCCCTCTTCTTATTACTACTGAAACCATCTTTCCTGGAAGTTTCCCTCCCCTTAACCCTTCCCATCAGGAATAACCTGCAAGGATGGCACCACATGCCTGGGGGTTGGCAGGGATGGGCTGGAGCATCCCAACCAAGCTCTTACAAACAGCAGCACAACACATCATCATCATTACAGCCTGCACTAATGACTCAGTACACCAAGCCAGGCCTTCTTAGTGGGGTTCCCAGCACCAAAATTTGTTGTAGACATGTGTGTGCAGCACAGTGGAGGTTTGAGTGAGTGATGCTGGGCAAAAGAATAGCACTGAGTCATTCTTTAACAAGAAGGTAAAAAGAAGAAAATATTTAGCTGGAAAACAAAATAAAATACTTTATCCTCTGCTTCAGGGCAAATGACATAAGCCAAAACATTTCAGGTTCTGTAGTTTTATTTAGTGTTGCCAATTACCCACAGTGAGAATGTGGGATGGAGGGCTGGGATACAGGGAAATGGATGACTCTATGTGAGCTCCTTGTCACAAAGGACCATCAGAATCCAGGGCTTAGCAGATATTTTAACCTGTGCAGCATTTTTACAGCAGGCCTGTTGGCTTTTTTGTTTGTTTGTTTGTTTTTAAGGCAAGTCACAGCTGAAGGTGTTTGCTGGCAAAGTTTACAGACTCCATTTTTTTTTTTTTTAAACTACATATTTTCACCTCTGCAGGGCCATGTCCTGAAATAGCTTTGCAGAGGACAAAGGCAGGGAAGCAGGAAGAACTTAGTCCCTTCTGTACATCCACACTGTCTCACACTGCATTAGCCCAAGGTTTAAATTGTGTGAGAGCAGAGGAGTGCTCAGTGAGCCTTGCCACCAGCACTTCCCCCTTCCCTGCCCTTCTCCTCTCCTACCACCAGCCTCAGAAGAAAGTCAAGATTAAAATCATATTCCTAAAGCAAAATTACACATTGGAGACTCCCCGGCCCTCCCGGGAGGATCAGGGCATTCCTCTATAAATATCTGTCTCGATATGTTTAATTTGCAGATGAAATTAAGCCTGGGAAGAAAGGGAAGGATGTCTTTTCATGTGTGGGCTGTCCGGCTTTGCCTTGAATATCAAAGTGAGGCGCGTTACAAAGCACTGGCTCTCTGGGATTATCTAAGAGACCTTGTAGGTCCCAAGTGACGGCAGTTTCGGGATCAAAAGGTGTGGTGCTTATGCAGAGAGCCAGGAAAAGCCAGCGTGGTTCTCAGATCAGCCCCAAAGAGCCAAATGCTCAGGTCAGTTTGCAGAGTTCTGAGATTTCCAAGGGAACACGGAGGCAGGTGAGGAACCAGGAGAGGCTGGGCTTTCACGGGGACTTTGGATTAAATATTAACTCACTGCAGTGGGTTAGGAGGATAAATATTTTCATTAATCATGTATGTGCTCATTATGATGGTGAGAATAGACCATTCAAGCTTCGTCTGCATGAGCTTTTCAACTCCAACCTCTCGTTTTCTGCTCGTAGCTTTTGGTAAAACATCATTTTTATGCTTTCTCTCTTTGAGAAACTTTTTCCCACAAACAGTTTTATTGCTTTCAGCATTTTATTGGTCAGGCTTTGGAAGCACCAGCTGAAAAGATTTAGCATGAGGATAAACAGAGAGGAGAAAATGCATCTCTAGTTCAAACAAGGGAAGTGAAGTGGGGTGTTGGTCCATGGAGGTAGGAGCCTGACCCGGGGTGGGAAAACAGCCCTTGCCAAAGGGATCTGCTGCCACGTACTGGTGACACCTCACCATCCATTTCATTAAAAATTGGAATTTTTCCTCCTTTCTTCCAACTTTATTGAACTTTTCAATCCTCATAAGTTCCCTTAGCTTTCCTTCCTTTCTGTTTTAGCAGCTCTTTTCAATTATTTGGTGCTTTCCTTTTTGTTCCAGTAATTTTCTTTAAAGACTTGAATAGAAGGAAGAGGGAAGATAGATTGAAAGTTATACTAGAACAAAAAAATGGATGTATGGCTGAGAGTCTAAAACCTTGTCATTAGCAACATTTAATAAGGAAAGCAATTATTGAGCAAGCTGAAGTGTCTGAAGGTGACTTCTGAAAGTCTTCAGAATGGAAGGGATCTTATCCAATGGAGAAAGCTTGTGGATGAAGATACAAAGGATTTGGAAGGAGCATCTCTAATGACCATCTGCCTCACTATGAAGATTTAGGGATGTTGAGCTTAGCTGCCTCTGAGGAACCCATTTCTGGGTGAAGATAAGATGAGGGGAGGCATCTTGGACGTGCCTTCTGTGCCCAAAAGAAACTCCTGTCCCGCTGGCACCCTCCATGTCCCCCTGTGCTTTGGCACAGCTCTGGCTGCAACAGATTTTCTCCTCTGGCACATGCAGAAGGAGGCACAACCCCCAATTGCAGCCCTGTGGAGGAAAGGAGATGGCAGGGATGCCTGATGTTTCCTTTTCTGAGCACTTCTGCAGTCTGGTGTGGAGGAGGAACAGGCAGAGCTGAGATTGTGCCAGCAGCCATAGCTGGGACGTTTCCCACTGGTTTGGAAGCTCTAGTCTTGGACCTACCCTGCCTCAATCTGGCACCTCTGTTATCTTTACCAGAGAACACCACACTCTCAGTGCTTCTTGCTACAGCAGAAAGCTGATTTTAAAGGAATTTTTTGCTATTGTCAGCCAGGCCAGTGTACTAGATCACAAATGTGAGTTTTGGAGCAACATGGGCACACCGGGCTGTGTGATGTTTGCTGGAGACAGAGCACAGGAAGAGTAGCTGTGCCATGGTAAGGGGCCCAGGGACTCCTCCTGTAACCCCCCTGTGCTTGCAGGGACACTCTGATGCTTCCCTGCTCCTGCTGTCCAAGGCACCTCCAGTACCTGCTGCACGTTACTGTCACAGTGCAAGGACCAGGGGAACGGGGTGGCCTGATGAGACAACTGCACAGTTGTCTCCCCGCTGGTGCAAAATTAGCTTAATTGAAGAGCAGTAAGTGCCATCAGCTGCTGGTGCAGGTGCTCCACTCCTAAACCCTCCGGAGGGCTTAAAAGCAGCAGCTGTTTGCTCTTAGGAGTGATGGGAGCGGGGGAGGAAGCATTGGTTTGAGCCAGGATGTGTGGGACTGGTCTGACCCAGAGCTTCTGAGATGGTTCTGTCCTGCTGGCAACTTCTGTGAGAGCTGGAGCTGCCATGAAGGAGGAGGAGGTTGGTTCAATGAGTTTTTGTTCTGTTTTAAGTATAAATGTAATTTTGTGTGCTGTGGGCCAGCTCTCTCCAAGAGCCCAGAGATGTGCAGGTACATCCCTGCACCTGCTTTGCCTAGAGCAGGGATGAAGTGGGGTTTCTGTGTTTGGTTTTGATTATGGAAAGTGGGATACTTAGGGGCAAGGGGGGGAAATTGTTTGTTTTCTGTCTGGTGGAATATTTGTTGTCTGCAGCCTGAGCTCAGACTAAGGGTTAGCTCCAGAGCAATAGGGTACAGGGAGAGGCAGGGAAACTGAGGCTTTGAGAAGTGGTTGGAAAGACACAGTTTCCATCTCTGCAGCTTTCCAAGGACTGAGGTGTGACAAAGCTGAGCGCTCTGAGTTTGATACCAATGTGGCTTTGCAGCCAGCAAGCTGACTCTTGTTGTGCCGGTTATGGTTTGGCAGAGACTGGATTGATTGGTGGTTTCATTCCTACTAAACCAGGGTGGATGTATACAGCAGACAGGGCCTTTTAGCAGGCAGAGCCTGCACAGATATGTAATTATTTAGGCACAGCTTATATACACATGTTTCATAACGGGGTTTGGGGGTTTTTTCCTATCAAAATTTCAGTGAAAAACTTGTTGAAGAAGGATGTGAGAGTGTGTCTCTAAGCCCCTGTGAGCTGTGATCCCTTAATGCTGGAGTACTTTCTCAGGCATATTGGTGAGAACAGAAACTGATCCCAGCTCAGGTCTGTGCACGTTCTGAGCCAGCGTGGTGTGAGCCCTGTTCCTTTTCTTTGGGGTCCTGGTCAACCACTTCTCTGTCCTGTTGTTGATTTTTAGAACACTAGAGCTGCACTGGTGGTGCTAATGCCCCCAGCAGTCCCTCAGAGAGCTCTGGACACGGGCAGGGTGGGGTGGCAATGGTCTCCACAGTGTGAGGGGAGGTGGGCTCGTCCCCCCCGGTGCAGGCAGGAGCAGTTGGCCCCAAGTGGCTTTCCTGGAGGATGAACACCCCGTCCCTTGGACTCCTTTGCTCGTGAGCAGTGATCAAAGTTCAGCTGTTCCATTTCATAACCCAAGTAAACGCGTTAAAAGGAGAATCACTCCCGAAACACTGCAGGGATGGTGTTTTGAGTCTTGGCCGCTTCGCCTGGGAAACGGCCTCCTCTGATTCTGCTTGTTCAAATCATCTTACCAGTTCTTAGCAAGGAAAAAAAACCCTGTGTATCCTGAAGGCAAGTATATTTGGGCAGAGCAATAAGAGAGACTTAAGAGGTTTGGAGGTTACAGTGGGAAACAGCAGTTATTCCCAATAAGCAGTGTTAAATGAAGTGCTGCTGACAGTAGCCTGAGGCAGGTTCAAGAGTTTCAAGATTTGCAACTAAGAGATTAACCAAAATAGATGTCTTATTACAGGCAAGTTTGTATCTAAATCATTTAAAGTACCTTTAGATGCTGTAATGTTTTTCTTCCTAAGTGCTCATAGTATATCTGCAGCTTCCTCCTGGCTTTCAGGGACAAGCCTTGAAAGAGCCCTTGATCTTGGTGAGTTTAAGACCCTCTGATGGGGGAACAAGGACCCAGTGGATCGGCAGGTTCCCATTTGATGGGAGGTTGCCTGAGCAGTGATCCTCTTTTACCCAGAGGGGAGAGATCCTGACCCAAGTCAGGCAAGCTCCACGTGCTCAGAAAGAAAGGAGGGAAGAAGTGATGTTTAGAGGGAGCTGGTCTGAACTTGAGGAGCACCCTGGGGTGCTGAGGCAGGAAAGAAAGTGTTTGTTATTTGGATGAGTCTTCTGTACTCCTCGTGTTTACTTAAGTCAGGAGCAGTTGATTTCTGGAAGCTCACCAGAGTTGGGATGTTGGTTTGCTTTGGCAGCCGTGCATCCCTGTGGAGATGAGCTGGACAGTCATGCAGGACTGGGGCCCTGGAGAGGGATGGGTTTTTCCCAGTAGAGTGTTTAGAGGCTTCAGCACCTGAGTCAGGGATGATGTGCAGGTGGATTAAAAGGTCTATGAGAAGAAGATGTTGATCCTGACCAAAGGAATACACCAGCAGAGTGGAAACCAGAGAAATTACTGGAGATCTAAAGAGGCTTCCAGCTATGAGGGTTAAATATAATGAAACCTGCTTGGAGCAAGGAGGGCCTGGGTGGCACACCATCTCAGGGGCTGTTACTGAGGCTCAGTTTCCCAGGCCTGGAATGCCCAGGGATCTGGGAAATGGGTCCTTCTATATGAGGTCGCCTTGAGCTGTACTCAAAACATGAAACACTGCTTTTTCTCTTTTTCCTTGCTCGTTTCCAAGGTTCTATAAATGAATGACATGACACATGTCATTAATAAACCTGAGATTGCAAGTTTTTCTCCATGTGAACAAGGAACAATGTCTCCAAGGGACTTTGCAATATTATTAAGAAGAAAGTGTTGAAGCCATGTCCCTCGAGGGAATCAGATATTCATGGTGACCTGGCGACAGTGTCACCTCCCCTGTCCAGCAAGTGTGCAAGATGTCATTTCAAAAGCAACATAAAGCAAATGAAAGTTAAGTTTCTTTTTCAGTTTCTCATGTTGAGTGAGCTGGTGGCAGTGAGTTGCTGTGTGTGGGCAGAGAGAGGTGGCAGTGTGGCCTCACATCCCCTTTGGTTGTAATGGCTTTGCCAGGAGTTGCCAAGGAATGCTGCAAATGTCAGGCAAGAGTTACAGCACCTCTGTGAGCTGAGGAAGGGTTGCTTTATCTTGTTACTTGATAGGTGAGGGAACTGCATCCCAGAGGTCCTGCACAGCCACCAGCAGTCCTTTCAATACAACAGAGGGACATGGGATGTTGTACTTGTCAAGGCTCTTCCAGGAAGTTTGCAAAGGATAACTGGATGATGGCTATGCCACAAACCCTCTTTAAATGTAATGGGAGGCCCTGTGCAAGAGGATGGACAAGGCTGCAATACATGATGAATGCCCTGCTTTTGCAGGACTCTGCACAGCTTGCCAATTTGAAGGACCAGGTTGCTCCAGGTTTTCATTTTCTGCAGTGAAAGTGCAGACTCCAAGCATTAAGGGCAACAGATGGAAACCTGGCTTTTCTGGAAGCTTTTAAGAATATGCCCTGACTTCCATAATCACTGTAGGTCTCTGAGCTGGGGCTTTCCCTGGCCAAATCCCCCTTTCATGCTGCCTTCCCACATGTGGTCCATCACCTTGCTGGTATCCCTGCCCTACTCATGGGGATGAGGGTTTAATTACACTGAGTAGCTGAAGTAATCCAGTTCTTGAGCCCTTTAGGGGAAGCAGAGGACTCCAGGGTTCCACCTGCCTTGTCCTGTCGAAGCCGGCAGCAGTGCCATGCAGTGGGATGAGCTGAGTTTGGATCAGTCTTGATTTTTGCTGGCCCCAAACATGTTCTGTGTTGTCATTTCTGCTGCTGTATTTATCAGGAGTCATGACAGCTGGTGTTTGCATTTCTCCTGGAGTCTGGTGGTCTGAGAACAACCGTCCTCCCCAGGTGAGCCTTTCTAGCCCTGGAAAGGGCAGAGCAGCACTTCAGCAAGTGAGGCCTGGCATCCTTAAAATATCTGATTTCTGCAAATACAAGGAGTCCAAGCTTAGTATATAAAAGTATCATTAAATTAGCTGTAAAATTAACTCTTTGGAATGTTCTGTTTTATTATTTTGGATGGTTTGGAACAGGAAGACAGGACCTGGCACTGCCATGCAAGGCTGCTGGCAGTGCCCCTGGTCTGTGCATGCTGGAAGCATCAGGGCTGTTGTCCAAGGGCAGGTGAGGACATGAGGGCTCATACCACGTGAATCCATTGCCACAAACCCCTCTGGGGCACTGCAGAGATCCCAGCAGGTGCTATGCATGTAGGATGTTTGGGAACAGAGCTGGATGTGCAGGGCTGCCAGTACAGCCACTGGCTTTCTCCAAAAGGAGCCTCAAGTATTTACATCATAATCTTCTGAGAGAGGAGGGCAGCCTGGGGAAAGGCAGCTCCTAGTGTCTATGAAATGTTTCATGAAGTCTGTTTTGCTGGATTTTGGCAAGATTCAATATGGGATTTTAAAAGTGGGAAATGTGGAACAGCTGCTATGGGTATAAACAAGCCAGGAAAATAGGGGAGGGCAATGCCTGTGGATGTTTGCTCATGGACCTTGGCAAATGGGAGGCTTTCCTTTTACTTTAATTGGCATCAGGAAGATCGCTGGGACCTTGGAGCCCCAGTCACCATTCAGGAGAACTGGGTGAGTCTGAAAGGTGCCTCTGCACTGAGGAATTGTGACAGTGATGCTGAGGCAGGAAAGGGGCAAAGGGAAATGCAGGAGGTGAAAATGGAGAGGGGACACTTCTACCCATCCTTGCCCAGACTTGTAAGGGCTTAAAAGTACCCAAAGCCTAACAACTCACTGGTTTCTGGAGTGTGTCACAAGCACAGCTTGGTGAGCACCCCAAGGCATCTCCCATCTGCATGTGCTGTCTAGGGCATCTGTGGGGCTGGACCACTCTGGGACAGGCACCTCACAAGGGGTGATGCACTTGGGGTGAGATGAATCATTTCTATACAGGCTGGTTGTCTCATGTGCAAAGACAGCCAAGGGTGACTGGTGCAGACCTCTGTGTCCCACTCATGGACACACAGAGTAGGGCCAGAATCCCTCCTGTAATCTCTGCTGGAAACCTGACATCGACAGAAAATCTCAGAGAGGGTCTTGTCCAGCCCATGCCCTCCTTCCTGGCCTTCAGCATCATAATTCTTTGGAGTAGGATATAAGAAGCCTGCCATAATCTGCCTGGAGGGGAGGCTTGTCCTGGTTAGGATACAGCACGTTTTATCCCTTGCATTAGATGAGCATTCAAATAATTTAACAGTGGATGTTCCCATCCCTCATATGCTGCTGGAGTTGTTTTTGTGGCTCTAATGCTTTCATGACCTCAATAATGTCTTCTGCGAGTGCGTTTCTCAGGTTAATTATGCATTAAGTTTACATAAGGCTTTTCCGTTTTTAATCAGTTCTGAACCTGCTGCCTTCGGATGTGCTGGATGCACTGACACTCAGGCACTACTGGGGGGGCTCACAGGAGTGCTGTGCCCACCTTTCCACCCTGCCAGTTCTTATGTACCCCCTGGGGTGGCTCCCTTATCTGTCACCATGCTACATAAGCACTCATGAGACTTCTGGCTTTGTTGTCACCTGTACAGGCTTCTCTGATATGCACTGCAGTAACACAACTCCATAAAGGAAGGTGATTACTGGTGTGATTGAGATCAGTTGTACTCAGCTTTCTTTCCTTCTCTAAGGGCTAGAGAAGTGTGTGTGTGTGTGCCTTGCAAGAGCCTGCCTGGGAGTTTTTTTTCCTAAACAGGCTCAATCTTTCCCTTGTGACCCGTGTAAGTATAAGAAAGTGGGTAGAAAAATGGTGTTTCTCTTTCTTTTGGAGGCCTATTTCTCTTTCTCTTTGCTTTCCTCTAGGTTTCCTCTCTGGTTTCATAGCAATCTCTTTTGAGCTGGATGAGCTTTTCTTTTCTCTTCTAAGACCTTGAAAGTGAGGGTTATGGTAAGATTGCACAGAAGCAATTTGGATGACGTGATTCTTTCTTCAAGGCAAGTGCTTCTGTTTGCAAAGTAACTTGGCAGCCTTGTGTATTTTGGATTTAGGCATCCTGGTGTATAAGCCAAAGCTAACAGATATTAATTAGTTGGAGGACTGATACTGTAATGAGGGCAGTCGCTCGCAGAGGTTGGCATTTTTGTTTTAAATGCAAGTAATTAAAGAGAAAGTTGTGTTGAAAAAGTCAATGTTAAGAGATGTTATATAAATAACACGCTCTGGGTGGTGAGAGTTGGGGAGGAAGCAGAGGGAAAGAATAGCAGCTGTTTTGCCAGTGTAGTGGCTGCTGTGATGCCCGGTTATGGAGGAATTATCCCTGTAGCAGGAGAAAAAAGGAGCAAAGGAGAAGTGTGGTTTTAAAATCATGTCAGAGGAGAGTGATGGTGAGTTGGAAGAGCTTTGCCAGTGTATTTGGAAATGCACAAGGGAATTGTATTCAGAGGATTCCCAAAAAGCTGGTCCAAGAGGCAGGGATGTAGGTGTTGAGCATGCAGTGTAGACTCTGGGTTGGAGAAACAACACAAGGTCCTGAGTGTGCAGCCTGATGTTTAAAAGGGATCCTGTAAAACACATCCCAGCCCCTCATTCAGGAGGAAGTTTGTATGGAGGAGAAGTTCTGAGTGAAGCCTGTTTGGTGGCACAGTCAACCACTGGCATAGCCTGGGAGGCAGGAAATGTTCAGAGCCCAAGGACCAAAGCCTGGAATGAATCTATGGAGCTGCTTGAAGCACAGCATACCCTTATTTGTGCTCCCACACAAATGGGATGTGTCACATGAGGAGTTGGAAAAAAGTCAGGTCCAGACTTGAGATATCTGACGAGGGTGTCCTGGAGATGCCCAGAACGTGTCTGGAGCAGGGAATGATGGTACTGGTCCTGTTAGCCCAGGGATGTCCCAAGGGTTTCTGCAGCTGAATTTCTCTGCTCCTACTGGTGGTAAAACAAAGCCTGTTGTCTCCAGCCTTGAATTAGAGAATCTGGAATTTCCAGCCAGCCCCCAGGAGCAGGGAGTCATGCAGAGGGGAAAAGCTGCAGTGCTGAGCACTTTCTACTGCAGCCCACAACTCACCTGCCCACAGCACCCCAATGCCACTGGCCAAGCCAGACTTGGCAAAGCAGGCTTCCCATGGAGATCCTGTCCTACCCATGGAAGTCAGGGTCTGGCCAGCCTGGGCTTCTAAATGCCCACCCAAAATTCACCTTTGAGCAGGCTGAGCTGCCCCAGGGGTTTGAATGATGAGGACCTGTGGTGGGGAGGCTGGATGTGCCAAATCCCACGGGACACTGCAGTCATTTATGGGGTTTTAACCATTCGTTTCCCTTCTCCAAAACCCAGCACTTGGTAACGATGGCCAAGTCCTTCCTCTTCTCTGGGTGGTATATTGTGAAGGAGAAAGTGGATGAGGAATGCAAATCAAAGCTAAACAATGTGCTTTGCCATCTTTTTTTTTTTTGTGTGTGTGTGTGTGTGTGTGTAAGAAGCTTAATATATTAGCTAATCATGTGTGTAAACAATCTTGATATGCAAACTGAAAAGTAGCATCCCCCCGGCGTCAGCTGCGTTGAGCTTCCCCATTAACCTCTCCAGAGCAGAAAAACCTTCCTGAACAGCCATTTCGGAGTGTGCAAAATTGATTTTGCATTCGGCCTCCGCAGTGGAAGAAGATGGCGGCGCCGAGCCGCGGGCGCCTCTTCCACTCCCTCGTCATTTTTTTGAGATATCCTCTTTCCCTGCCACGTCTCGGTGATGGAGGACGGGTGGGTCCGGTGCCAGCAGGTCACTCCCACCACCTGGGCGCGCGGGTCCCTCCCGGTGCCTTCTCTTGAGCGAAAACAATAATAAACCCCCCAAATTTACAGTGGCTCCTCCTTGGGTAATTTCCAGAGCGCCAAAGACCCCCTGCCTCCCACCCCCTTCATGTGCATCTTCTCTTAATTAATTAATACTGCATTCATCACCGCTTAATTCCCGTTTCCGTAGCACCCGAGGAGGGGGGCTGCCAGCAAGGGCGGGTGCTGAGACAGTCTAGATCCGCTGTCTTAGTGGAGGAGCTTAATTAGCCCCCGTGACAATATGGGCTCGTTTCCCACAGCCTTGTAATGGGTGATTTCAAACTGGCTTCTCGTGCCCAGCATAGGCAGCCCCGTGTCCCTGTGCCAGTCCCCATCCAACTGGGTTGTGTGGGCTCTGAGGAAAGGGGATCTGCTGCTACAGCTGCCCAAATTAAAAAAAAAAAAAATCAAAGATTGACCTTTTTTTTTTTGGGGGGGGCTTGGTGAGGGACAGGAGGTCGAAGCAGTTGGGTTTGGTCTGTCCTGGGGTCTTGGTTCTGGGGCTGAACCACATCGGGCTGTACAGGGTCCAGTACACCCCTCACTGCTTATAGCTGTGCCTGTTAGTGTTGTATGGTTCCTGGTCTCCTTTGCTTTCAATTTTTCACCTTAAACACAACCTGTTGACAGTTGTGGTGTCTCCTCTGCTGAAATATTCTGTTCTACCCTGTGCCACAGCCCCAATGGGGACGTGGCTGGAGAGCCAGTCTTGCAGTGCTAGTGGGGCAAAACAGCACTGGTTTTATGGTGAGCATTGGAGTTCAGATAGGTGACGATTATTTTAAGGTTTTTACCTCCCCATCTTTGAACTCTTCTCCCTTCTACAAGAACCCCAAGGAGAAGAAAACCCCCACGTGCCCTCATAACTCATTTCTCGGTGGGGTGGTAGCCACGGGTATGTGTGTACACACTTTCGCAGATCCCATCTGCGGGCACCACATTTAAGGTAAGATGGAGAGATCCAGAGAATGTGTCTGTGTGTGTGTGTGTGAGGATGAAAGATGGAGAAGGGAACAAAAGCAGCAGATCCACCGCGGTGCCGGGCCGGGCTCCTTGCCAAGAGTGGCTGCGGCTCCCAGCCCTGGTCAGGGTGGTGGTTCCCCCCACGCTCCTGCCCTCTCCTCGGCGGCACGGGCTGCTCGTGGGCCAGGGTGTGAAGGTGGCTCTGGGCTGGGATGTGGGATGTTGTGTCACCCACGCCCTTCCCACCGCTAGACAGGACAGCGGCACCGGTGCTCCCGCAGCCCGGCACGCGTGTCCCGCGTGACTCGCATACGCAATGCAGCCATGCCTAACGAGCGTGAGTAATTATGCCAGGCAGAGGGCTGGGGTGTGGGGGGAGCGCTCAGGGTTGGGGGTGTGTGGTGTTGTTTTTTACTTGTATTTTTTTTTAGAATTTATTTTATTGTATTTATTTATTTATTTATTTTAATTTCTATTTCCCTCCACCCTTTTATTTCGCCTCCCTGCCCAACCCGTGGCGTTGAAACTTGGCCACCTCCTTAGTGGTGGCTTTGGGAAGACCGGGGACGTGGGGGTCAGTTGGCACAGCAACTGCTGTTCGGGGACAAAAGGAGGCTTTTTTTTTCCTTTTTTTTTTTTTTTTTTTGCAGCGACAGTAGCAGCTGCCAGCCAGAATAGCAAATCCGTGCGACTTGGCACCACTCCAGCTTCCTTGAGGGTTGCAGAGGGATGGTATGTTGGAGGGTAAGACTAGCTAATTAATCTTCTGGCAGGGAACAATGTAATATCAGACAATTACAAAGACAGAATGAAATTGCTATAGTGGGAAGGCTGGCATATGAATTTCTCAAAGGGTCCATCCCTCAGTCCGCTGCCGTGTTACTTTATATGCGGGAGAAGCATCGACTGTACATGTGCTTTTCTGGTGTGGGGGGGTTTTTGTATGAATTGAATTATGTGTTTGGAGGAGGGGCAGGGGGATGAACGTTTGCTCACAGAAGCTTTTTGAGGAGCAAGAGGGAGAAAGAAGAGTCATTCCAAGCAGAGACATTCCCTGCCAACCAGCCTTGCTGAGAGGGCAGACCTGGCACGTCGCTGATCCTATGGGCTCATTGTGTTGGCAGTGTTTTTTCCAGTTATTTTTTGTGATTGCACTGTGATATCTGATGGCTACAGCTTTTGGAAGGAAGATCTGACTACTGGGCAGAGAGAGAGTGATTTACTTCAGCCATTCTTCATAGAGAAACCCTCAAAGAGCTTTGGAGCCGCTGAAAGTTACTGGGGAAAAACACCTACCAGCTCAGCGGTGGTAATTGCCAATAATGAGCTGTAATCACTGCTACCTACAGTTGGGACACGGTGATGAATAGGGCAGTGCAAGCTGCATGGTGCAGGCTCCCTGTCTGTTTATTTGCAGCGGGGAAAGAATTAGGAAAGTCTCATTTATCCTGGAGCACAGGAAAGCATCGGTGGGAGATCAGCCTGTGTAGAATTAGCATAGGAAACCCCTCCTCCCTTCTCCTCCTCCTCGCCAGGCGATAGGGATAAGCTAATGAGTCTCCTCCCTCCGCATCTCCCTCCCAGGATGAAACTTAATGCAGTGGGGTCTCTAGAAGTGTCATTAAACAACAACCCAACATGAAAACAGTATCAGACAAATTCTCTTTGCGATGTTTTGTGTGAGCGTCTGCGCCTGAGGCCTCTGGAGACGTGGCCAGGAGCTGCTTCGAGCCAGGAGGGGAATTGGAGCAACTCCAACTCGGTTGTTCTTCCTCCTAAGGAATTCGAGTGGGTTTTTGTTTGGTGCCTGCATAGATCAGATGGTGCAGAGACGATGTTTAAAAACCACTGCAAGCCCCTCCTGCTGCCTCGGCTGCTGTGCTGAACTGCCAGTTGTCACTGAAGCTGTTGGAAGACTTAGGCTGAATAAGTGGCTTTTCTTTTCTAAGGGAGTAGCAGTGTCAAGTGCTGGATTGGCAGGCTGGGGCCCCTTTTCCAAGATGCAGATGGGGAGCTGCACACAGCCTGGTCCTTGTCCGGTGCCCTGAAAGGCATCCTGGTGGGTGTCCATCTGTGGGTGTTTTTCTGAATACTTTTCAGGGCTGGCTAGATACCAGAAACACTTTCCATGGGGTTTTGTTAGGGATGAAGGTCTCATTGCAGGGTTCCACCAGGAGTCCCTCGGTGTGGGGCATACAGATGTGGAGCTCCTTATCTGGCCACATGTGCTCACTCTGCCCCAACCTGGGCTCCCTCTGGGAAACCAAAAAAATTCCCTGCACACCCAAAAGAAATGGATCCCAAAAGCCAAGTCTCTGCTCCCACCATCTGCTGTATCCTCCCTGTGTTTGCTCTGGGGGTCCCAAGCGCTCAGATGAACAGTGGCTGTTCCTTCCCTGGGTACAGAAGGGATGCATCCTCTCCTTCTGGAGGGTGCAGAGCTCAGCCCAGCTGTCCCTTTGGTTCCTACCCTCATCCATTTACCTACAACCACCCAAGATCTCTTCAAGATCAGCTCAGCTTATGCCCCTGAAGGAAAAGGTCTTGGATGTTTCCCAGACAGACAGTGATGGCTGTAGTAATGGATGCTTATGAGCAAGAGTGAAGACACTGAACTTATCCCAGTCACTTCATAAACAGCATTTCAGTTACAAATGATCAAGTTCAGTCCCTGTTCTGGACTGTTTGAAGCTCTGCTGAGGACTCTCCTTGTTCTGGTCTCCTATCCAGGCCCAGCCTTGCTCTCAGATCTGTGTGCATAGTCTGAGTCTAGCAGATCTGCTCCTGCATGGAAGTGGAAGAGACAATCTGAACCACTTCATAGTCAATAATTGACACCAGAGATGCATCTGTAAATTAACGAGTGCATCTTCTTGACTATACTTCAAAGTTTTTGCTTTATGAATCTTTTATGGGGTTCTCTACACTGGAAAAAAATTATCTGTAGTGCTGAAATTTTACCTTTTAAAACAATACAATAAAAAAATCCTAAACCCCACCCTTTCACAGTCAGTTGACTCAATGAAAATCATCCACTGGGTCCTCCTCACGTGCACTGTGTGGGGCTGAATTTGCCCATGGTGGTGGGTATATCCAAACATGTGTGCATGCTAAAGGGCTAATAGTGGTCTGGGCACTCTCGTCCCTGAAGTTGTGAGCCTTAATGCTGCCGAAATTCCCTCCTTGTAGCAGGGTATGTCTCCCCTCAGGACTTGCTGAGCCTCTCCAAGACAACTTCTGGAGTTAGGAAATTTAATTTGTAATAAATCTGCATTACAGTACAACTAAATCTGCTTCAGTGGCTATAAAAATTAATTCCTTATCCTAAACATTATTATATAGCTTTCAAAATGAATTGACTGTGGTTGGTAGCCTAGTATGTGCCATTATTGGTAATTAGTGTAACAAAATAACGTTGCTGTAATATTTCCTGTCTACCCCTCCCCCAGTTGGGAGCTGTTTCCTATTAGAGAATCAGAATTGCAAATGCAGTGCTTGTGTGCAAGCTGCTTGCTTTGATTTTTTTTTTAAATATATATATTTTTGTGTGTGTTGGAAGTCAGTCTGTTCCTGCCTGTGGTTTTCTAGGACCATTTGCTTCTGCAAAAGCTTTGGCCTGGCACAGGGCACCCTTAGAGCCTGGTGCTGCAGGGGCTGGGTGCTACCTGGAGGTGCCCAGGGTCTCCTTTGAGCTTTACCTTGTGTGCAGTTGCTGCTGAGATCAGAGTCACAGAATGGTGCAGGTTGGAAAGGGAGCCCTGGTGGGGTCATCTGGTCCAACCTCCCTGCTTTGCACAGGATTGTGTCCAGATGGTTCTGGAATGTGTCCAGTGGTCATTTACATCTCCCAGGACCTGGCCCTCATGACGTGCCCTGCACACAATGTTTTTATTAACAGATTTTTGCAGTGATCCAAACATACCCTTGTCTCTATCCAGAAGCTTGGCTTGTCCTGGAAGATGTGATGGATCCCCATGGAGACAACTGGGGCAGCTCCTGAGTCTGCCAAGAGGCAGAGGGAAGCAGAGATCCCCCTTTCTGAGATCCATGTGGGTGACAAACTTGATTCTTCATAGAATCATAGAGTGCTGTGGGCTGAAAGGGACCCTGAAGGTCATTTAGTTCCAACTCACCTGACATGGACAGGGACACGTTCCACTAGACCAGATTGCTCCAAATCCTATCCAACCCTGCTTTAGGGAACAAAAACTCAGATTCTCCCCTGGTTTTCTGACTCTGGGATCTGGTGTTCTTCTATGAAATGACTGATGTAAAACTTAACAGTTCTGCAGTAAGAACCTGGGACCAGAGATATGGGAAGCTGTGGGAGCCTGGATTCTTTGTGCTGTCCCCAGCATGGAGTTATTTCTTGAGTTTTGATGACAGGACAGCTTCAGAAGTCTGGAGATGTGCCCTGGACTCAGTCACCCCATATATCACAGAGCTGAAAAATGCAAAAACTAAGCAGTAAAGCTGAGTAGGAGATATATTTGCCATCCTGGAAAATGTTCAAGATTTAGATACAGAAATAATAATAATAATAATAATATCAGTATCATTCTTGGCCAGGATGAAGATGGTAAATCATAATTCCAAAAATCAGCAAGTTACAAACAGAACAGGCTGTGCCAGCTGAAACCTTTGATTTGGTCCAGACTGGTTTTGGTAGCTGAGCCTGGGGTTTGTGCTTTGGCTGGAGTTGGACAAATGCTGTTCACTTAAGCTTCAGGATCCAAATTCGCTCCGAGCTGAGGGAGGAAAATAAATTGCATGTTGGAAGTGATAGAATCATGACTTCAGGATTTTTTCCAACTTTTTTTTTTTTTTCTCTTAGGTCAAAGGATATTAAAGTGATACTAAACAGGATTTTGAACTGATACATTTTTTTAATTTAAACCTCCTTTTTTTTAGAAATAAAACCAGTGGGGCCACTGAAACCTCTACCCCACCACTCACTCCTGTAGGATGGGAGTAATGCTTTGGTTGTCGTTGGTAATGACCAGGAAAATCAGTTTATTTTCTTCTTTTTACTTTCTTATGGAAAGGTCCATATCTCGGGAGTTTGTCTGGAATTAAGCATTTTTAAGCCCTTTGACCATTTCCTCACATTCTCTCAGTTTTGTTTAAAAAAAAGTTACTTTTCTGTGATGTCAAACATCTTTCTAACAAAGTTTGGTGTTTTTTTTATTTTCTTCCTGTCTCATGTCACTGGTAGCCAAGTTTGCTGAAGTCTTTGTGCATAAACTTCAAAATGTTCAGCTCTTTCATCAAAGTGGGAAGTATCTGTTTTTCTTCATATACATATTTCTGCATTTTTTCCTCAGTTTTCTTCCTCCCAACTCCAAATCTCTCCCTCACCCTTGCTCAGCTGTTTCAAAGGACCCCATTGAAGTTATTTCAGCTTCATTCTTGGTGTGAACTCGATATTTCTGTCTCTTTTTAATGAACCATAGAACTCTGGAGGAGAAAAATCAAGAAAACCTATAGCAAGTCAGTGTGGTGACTGCTTTCTAAAACCACATTGATTTACGACGCAGTTCCTGGTCTCTTGTCTAGAATTTCACTGTAGTGACTGAAAATCTTGGCTTTTTGGAGCGATAATAATGGGACAATGCAATGAAATGCAGGACCAACACAATGCAGAGCCGTTCTTGAATGTGGGCCACTTATGTGTGTGCTCCTCTGGTGGCATTTCTGCTCTGCTGTTTGGCATGTGTGTGATTTCTCTGTTTTCTCTGACCCTAAATCACTTTGTCTGCAGGAAGCTTCCACTTCTGCTGGCAGATTTGTGGAGGGAAAGCAGCCACTCTTAACCTTTTGTTTTCTTCCTTGGGTTTCTAACAATATAAATAGTTTGCTGGCCACTGGCAAGATTGTTGCACTGGCAGAAATAATCCTGTTTCTCTCAGGCTTTTCTTGCTGGTTTCCCTCGGTAATAACTGGAAAGGGGAAAAGATCTCCCAGAGAGTCAGCAAGGATGAGAGTCCAGGGACCTGCTCCTGCTGCTGAGCTGAGCCTAACTGCAGCAAGCTGATGGGAATGAGGATGGATTTAAAGCTATTGCAGCCCCGTGGCTTGTGAACATTCCATCTTCCATGGCTGCACCAGAAAGTTCAGATTTTGGGGGGGAAAAAGTTCAGGTTTAACTTCAGACAGGATGCTTCGTGCGATGCTGCCTCTGTTCCCCACGTGCGAGGGAGCAAGACGTGCGTGCTTCCCTCTGCTCCACAGCTCGGGGTTCCACAGGGAAGTGATTTCCCAGTGGTTTTTCGCTGAGGTGGAGCCGCCCACTGTCACCTCGGGCAGCGGCAGAGCAAACAGCACCGCCGGAGCAGGAGCAATACAAACAATTTACTACCCTGCTGCAAGGATGCTACAACAAGGCCCATAAATGGCCACATAAAGGGAATCCGGGTGGGAGCTGGGAATACACTGACAAACACAATTCTCCCTTAATTTAATAGAACGGTCCATTCAGCAGAGAATATATTGTAAAGCACTCTCAGGTTGGATGGCCTCCTATTGTGTCTGGCCTTTGAAGTGCTGATTAGCTGGGCTGGGAACACGCTGATAAAAAGTTAATTTCTATTTGCTGTTGCTTTGTAATTGGATGAACACGAAAGCAATTAAATATTAAAACATACAAACAAATAACGAAGTCACTGTAATTAGCCAAAGTTTGATCACTGTCATATTTATTTAGGAGGAGATGATACGTCTCAGCAGGTGACATTTTAAATACCCTTGGCTGCTTTGGTGTTGTCTTCAGAGAATGCTGAATAATGTACGGAGGATTTAATTAAACCCCATTGTAAATCAGCTGTGATGACAGGGAAGTGACAGCCACATGTTGAAAAGAGAATTAGGCCACAGCAAGAGAGATTAATTAACTCTTTTCTACAGAGTTCAACCTTGGGGTTGTGCAGGGAGTTTGTCCGAGGAGGAGAGCTTGATTTTTAAGTTGTTCCACTTGAGGTTGGAGCTTGGTGTGGAGAAGGATGCTCTGTACCTGAGGATGCTGCAGCCCCTTGAAAGAGTAGCAGTGATTGCTTGTCTGTCTTGAGAGAGGGAAACTGAGGCAGACAGTGCTGCAGCCTGTGGCTCTCACCTCCCAGCACCTGGGCAGGATGGTTCCAGCAGCTCCCCTGGTGTAGAAAAGTTCTTCCATCTCTGTGGCAAATCATAGGAATCCTGAAAAAATCCTTCTCCAAGCCTTAAAGCAGGAGGGGAAAGGAGGCTCTGGGATATTTGCTCAGCATTGACTGCACCAAAAAAAACAGATTTTAACAGCCAGAGTTATCTGAGCTCCCTGGGCAGTGTTTGTGCAGGACAGGTTTTCTGGAGGTCTGTTTGCCCCTGGCCAAACCTTGTGAGTGTCAGCATGTCTGTAATCCTGAATGAAGTGAACCAAACTTGTAGGAGTCATCTGTATCCAGTTTAGTGAGTTTTGTGTTCATGTTTTTTGATGGCTTGTGCCTTTGGCAGCTCTTCCCTGCATGGTAGATGTGCTTCAGCCAGCTGTGGTGATGGGAAAAGCTTCCAGTGCCCAGGAAAGCACAGGGAGGAGGGAATGAGAGGAATTGAAAAGTCAAGGTGAGGGGGCAAAGGGACAGTATGTGTGGCTAATCAGCAGTATTCACACTTGGAAATTATCAAACCTATAGTGTAATACTCTTAACTAATTTGCCCATTCCTAAGAGCACTGTTACCTTTTGTCTGTGTGGGCTGTAGGGAGAGGAGGTGGTTCAGCTCTTGTGCAAGGCAAGGTCTGGAAAAGCATTTTATCTAAGGCACCTACAGGGAGCTCTTTGGGGTCAGTTTGGCACTGGTTGCCCCCTAGCAGATGTTATTAGACCACACCAGGCTTTTCCTCCTCTCTTCTCCTACCAAGAGACAGTATTGCCAGTTCTAGGTGAGAGAAAATATATCCCCAGCTGCCAGCTCGGGATAGATTTTGTCTGTGTTTATACTCTCAAGGGAAAAAAAAAAAAAGAAAACAAGCCTAAATGTAACAACACAAGAAAAAGTTTGGGCTGAAGAATCTCAAATGAGCAAATTAGGCTGAAAACTCACAGGCAATGCCCATGCCAAGATTTCCTGCTGCTGTTCTTCCCCTTGGGGATGGGGGTAAGAGCCTTGTGGACTTGAGCTCTGAGACAGAGCCCTGGAAGGGGAACACGAGTCATGGGACTGGGTTTATGGGGTGCTGCTGTGCTTTGGGAAGGCACAGGGTGATTTGGTCACTGATTGAACCTTCCTGTGCTTTTTCCTCCAGCAGAGTCATCACTGATCTCCAGGAATCCAGGAAGACAATGAGCCTGGATGGCTCAGTGTGGGCAGGCTGGTGCAGAAGAGGAAGAGGTCCTTCCCTCACAGGTAAGATGCTGCCTCACCTGAGATCACATCCTATGGAAGCTTCTGCTGCTGGAAGTGATTTCTGCATATGACTTTGCATTTCAAAGCCTCATTCTCCCCTTCTTTTACCACTGAAAACTGGGAGTAATTGTAGACATTGCTAGAAAAAAAAAAAAAATCCATTTTATTCCCAGGGGTGTAAATTAATTGATTCAGCCCAGGAGGAGGACCTGGGCACTGTTACAACCAGCTCCCTGACGGCATCATCTTGGTGTATGAGTCTGATCAAAAATGCAAATAAGATCTTGTGAGGAGTAAAGGACTAGAAAGGATGAAAAGTAAAAAGAAAATATAATGTTGTCATGATGTAAACGAGTAGTCCTTCCTTCTCTGAAAACAACACAAGATATTGACTTCAGGTCCCCAAAACGGTCTCATGATTCTTCTGAGTGTTCAGAGCAGAATGAAAGTAGTGATTAGGGGCTGGAAACTCCCCTGTCAGGGCAGAATGAATGGCTGGTTTTACTGAGCACTGGGTTGATGAGGTGCACCAACCCCAGAGCAGGGGAACTGAAGCCCTACCTCTACAGGAAAGGCTGTGGGGATGTGAAGCAGCTCATTCTGAGCTCCACACTCGTGGGCAATCGTGACTGAGCTCTTCCTTTCCTGAGTGGCTTTGGAGGCTACAGCTGATTGATGTCAGGGCTGCATAGGGTGCAATAGGTGTCAAAGAGGCATTTATCCTTTTCCTGCCCTCATCCCTGACTTGCTGACTGTGTCTTGGGCGTCTTTTGCATCTTCTGAAGCTTAGAGAGCTGCTGTGACAGTCTGACTGCGTGTCCTGGCACCATTCTCTAGACCAAGAGTTGGTGTAACTGCCCATGTGGGCTGGCTCGTGCTGCCCACTGGGTTTGGAGGTGGGAGAACACCTTCTTCTCTGTCCCCTTTATACAGGGAATACAGGTGAGCTTTTTGCTGTCTTTTGTAGTGCTGTATTTATTGGTTATTCCAAATCAACAGGGACTACTATTCTTTAGTGGCAGGATCCCAGTCTGTCTGTGATGCTCCTGCTCTCTCCTCCTTTGGCATGTCTGTGCTGTGATTTCTGGTCTTCTAACCCAAGCCTTCACCTTGCCAGAGGTGTGTGAGGAAACTCTTTGTGGTGGGCTGTGTTATGAGGAAGAGCTGAGCTTTGGGAAGAACCCCAGTAAGTGAGTAATTTTGACTGGCCAAGGTTGGAGCAGCTATTTAGGCTGTCTCTGAGCTCTGTGGTGTGAGGTGACCATCTTGGAGGGAAGGGTTGCTCCTGAGGAGCTCTCTGGAGTCCGTGAGGCAGACTGGGTGACTGCAGCAGTCTCAGACAAGAAGTGGAGAAGCTTTATCTCAAATGAGCCCCAGCACTGCTGCTTTATCCCAAAGGAACTCCCATCTGGCACATGGGGTGGGGAAAAGCTGAGGACTCATAGCTAAAGGTGGAGGCTGTTGATGTGGTGCCCTAAACACTGACAGTTTTGAACTGTACAGCTCTGAGAAATAGGTCCTTTTTGCATCTCAAATTGAGGGAACTCTTCTAATTTTAAACTGGCTGTGCCTCAGTTCCCCATCTCTATGAGAATAATTCCACCCCTCCTCGCAGAGTTGCTCTAAGGCAAATTAATGTTTGCAAACCACTCGGATGCTGTGATAATAAATGCAACCAGCTCCCTGACGGCATCATCTTGGTGTATGAGTCTGATCAAAAATGCAAATAAGATCTTGTGAGGAGTAAAGGACTAGAAAGGATGAAAAGTAAAAAGAAAATATAATGTTGTCATGATGTAAACGAGTAGTCCTTCCTTCTCTGAAAACAACACAAGATATTGACTTCAGGTCCCCAAAACGGTCTTGTGATTCTTCTGAGTGTTCAGAGCAGAATGAAAGTAGTGATTAGGGGCTGGAAACTCCCCTGTCAGGGCAGAATGAATGGCTGGTTTTACTGAGCACTGGGTTGATGAGGTGCACCAACCCCAGAGCAGGGGAACTGAAGCCCTACCTCTACAGGAAAGGCTGTGGGGATGTGAAGCAGCTCATTCTGAGCTCCACACTCGTGAGCAGTCGCTGACTGAGCTCTTCCTTTCCTGAGTGGCTTTGGAGGCTACAGCTGATTGATGTCAGGGCTGCATAGGGTGCAATAGGTGTCAAAGAGGCATTTATCCTTTTCCTGCCCTCATCCCTGACTTGCTGACTGTGTCTTGGGCGTCTTTTGCATCTTCTGAAGCTTAGAGAGCTGCTGTGACAGTCTGACTGCGTGTCCTGGCACCATTCTCTAGACCAAGAGTTGGTGTAACTGCCCATGTGGGCTGGCTCGTGCTGCCCACTGGGTTTGGAGGTGGGAGAACACCTTTTTCTCTGTCCCCTTTGTACAGGGAATACAGGTGAGCTTTTTGCTGTCTTTCGTAGTGCTGTATTTATTGGTTATTCCAAATCAACAGGGACTACTATTCTTTAGTGGCAGGATCCCAGTCTGTCTGTGATGCTCCTGCTCTCTCCTCCTTTGGCATGTCTGTGCTGTGATTTCTGGTCTTCTAACCCAAGCCTTCACCTTGCCAGAGGTGTGTGAGGAAACTCTTTGTGGTGGGCTGTGTTATGAGGAAGAGCTGAGCTTTGGGAAGAACCCCAGTAAGTGAGTAATTTTGACTGGCCAAAGTTGGAGCAGCTATTTAGGCTGTCTCTGAGCTCTGTGGTGTTAGGTGACCATCTTGGAGGGAAGGGTTGCTCCTGAGGAGCTCTCTGGAGTCCGTGAGGCAGACTGGGTGACTGCAGCAGTCTCAGACAAGATGTGGAGAAGCTTTATCTCAAATGAGCCCCAGCACTGCTGCTTTATCCCAAAGGAACTCCCATCTGGCACATGGGGTGGGGAAAAGCTGAGGACTCATAGCTAAAGGTGGAGGCTGTTGATGTGGTGCCCTAAACACTGACAGTTTTGAACTGTACAGCTCTGAGAAATAGGTCCTTTTTGCATCTCAAATTGAGGGAACTCTTCTAATTTTAAACTGGCTGTGCCTCAGTTCCCCATCTCTATGAGAATAATTCCACCCCTCCTCGCAGAGTTGCTCTAAGGCAAATTAATGTTTGCAAACCACTCGGATGCTGTGATAATAAATGCTGTGAAAGCCCAGGAGAAAATTAATAGCTCATTATTTAGCCCAGGACTTCAATAGCATGCCATACCCAGGACACAGGACCACATATTGAATGATGAGGATAAAGAAAAATATTGAATAGCTGCTCATTAGGAGAGCACTATCCATCTGGTGTACGAAAGGGACCTTTTCCTGCAGGAAAAAAAAAAGTGGTCCCTGATCATATTATTACACTGTGTGTTGTGATGCACCTATACAAGGGGACTGGGCTTGGGTTATCTGTGCAGTCTGGATTCTGGCATTTTTCAAGTGCTTGACTGCAACCTGACTGCTCTTTTAACACTGGGGTTGGCTTTAATTTACGGCAAAGAGATAAAAATGCCAGTAGATGGCACTCAAGAATATGGACCGTCATTCCCAGCTCTGTGAGACCAATAAAATGTGGTGTGTACAACCACAAATGGCTTCCTCTGCACAGCTCTTCATATTGCCTCTTTTTCTACCTTTTTCTGGGCTGAAGTTTGGTGCACAGAGCAAAAGAAAACAAGAGGCTGAAGCAGCAGACGTTGTTAGGTGGTCCCTGGGCTCTTCTTTGATCTCAATTTTGGTTTTACCCTTTGGGTTTAAATTACTTAACAGTCTAGAAACCCTGTGCTGTGCTCTCCTCAGCTGACCCTTTTTTTACGCTTTGCTTACAGCTTGTCTGTAAAATGAGATGAGAACTTAATTTGAAAGCTGTAGTTAATTGACCTAAATAAGCTAAGAACCTTCTGTTGGCTTTACGGTACAGAAAACCTGCATAACCCTGGCTCTCCTTAAATGTGCTACGGAGCAGAGTGGTTTTCCTGGTGCATTTTCGAGCTGCTGCTGTTTACCAGCAGTTATTTGTGGTGTAGAATTGTCTGGAGAGCCCTGCAATGGGAAGCACTTGTGCTCAGTGCTGATGTGAGGAGATGGGCAGGCAGCACCAGCCCGGAGCAGCTTAGTTTGACTAGGAAAGATGGATCAAGGTAGTGAATCTAAACTGGGGTAGGGTCTGCCTGCAGACTGCAAGATGGGGAAAGCAAGTCCTAAGGCTGCAGAAAGGTCACTCCACATCTGCTTTGAAACTCGAGTTGGCCCCAGAGCCCTTTGCAGCCAGATTTCCTCACTCGGCGTGTTGTGTTACAGGGCTGACAAAGGCAGCTTGAGCCGGGCTGTTACAGAAGTGAGGGGTGGCAAAGATCCATTGCCAGCTGGGGCAGGTGCTGGAGAAGCATCTAGATTTCCAAACACAGCCTAAGCCTGTCATTTAAGATCCATAATAACCTTTCTGATCTGTGACACCACCTGCCTGCTGAGAGTGCAACCTTAGACTGCCACCTCCTCTGCTCCCCCCAGCTGCAGTTGCCACCCAGCTCTCTCACCATGTCTCACCAGCACATCTGAGCTCTGCTTTGAGAAAACCAGTCCCAGCACGACTACACAGCCCTACCCTGGGCAAGAAGATGCCCTTGTGCTAGTTTAGCTTGATTCTGGACTACTTGAAATAGCTGAAGCCAGGATGAGGAGGACTGTGTCCACAACTGTATCAGTGCAGTGACCTGAAATGCTTTTTTGCTGCACTGATACCATTTTTCTAATCCAGACAAGTTGCTGGACTAGGCTGAAGGATACTCTAGGAACTGTAGAGAAGAAGATGAGAAGATAAAGGACACAGTATTATCCTCCAGCCCAGGTACCTGTAAGTGCCATGCATGACTGTCCTTTCATCAACAGATGCTGGCTTTGTCCAATGATTGCATTGTCTTTCAAGTGTTTTTCAAAAATTCCAGGAATTATCTTCTCCATAACTTCACCAGTCTCTGATGTGAGACTGACAGGCCTGTAATTACCATTGTTTTCATTCTTGCCCTTTTTGAAAATTGGAATAACATTTGCCAGCTTCCAGTTGACTGGGACTCTCCAGATCCCCAGGACCAGGACAGCTGTTAGAGGGCTCACAATAACGTCAGCCTGGGATAAATCTCATCAGGTCCCATCATCTTATGTGCATTCAGTTTGCTACAGCAAATCCTGTACAGGTTCAAAGTCAGTTGGAATCACATCACTCCCCCAGTCATGATCCTTCAGCCTAAGCATCCCAGGGTACATCTTTGGTGTTAAAGGTGGAGGTGAAGGAGGTAAATGTCCTTTCATCACTTTTTGTGAAATGACCAACCCCATTTGTTGGGTGTTTTTGGTGTTTGTAGGGAAAGCAAGAGCAGAGCCCTGGCGTGAGAGGGATCGTGGGGGTGCACTAAGCTGAACTGCCAGTGAGGTCACCTAAAACCCCCACTCTGCTCAAAAAACTGGGCCAGGGCTGGTACCTGTTGCTGCAGGGAGATGTCCCTGCAATGGTAATTGAAATAATTACAGCCCATTGCAGCAGAGGGGAAATCACTGGCCGGGGAACATCGCCTGAGCTGGCAGTCGAAAACAGATGTTCCCCACTACATTTGCTCTCTAAGTGAGAGTACAACAGATGCAAAATAGCATTAAAATGGTAGCAAGGCTGTAAATACAGCTTCTAATTACTGCACCAGGTAATGTCAGTCACAACAAATCCAGATTTCTCCCAAGGATGCTCTACGAGCAGGTAGGATGTATAATGTCTTTTAAAAGGCGGATTTGTTGGGTTTTTCCTCCCCCTTTAATGGCATGTAGATAAACTTGCTCACTTAGGGCAGCAGAGGAGAGCGTCAGCAGCCCTTCTGCCTGGTGTATCTTTGGTACACAGTGCTGAGAATAACTGAGGAGATGGGAACAGAGCATCAAATACAGAGATTTGGGGACAGGGAGAGGTGGGTGGAGGAAGCTGCCTCGTACAGGAATAGTGTGAGCAGGAAGGGAAAGGAAGGATCAGCAATGAAGAGCTACAAGAGACAGTGTGAGTGACGGGGAGAGAAAAATAGCACCGAGCTGGGTGGCCCCAGCTGACTTCTTGGAAGTTACAGTGTTTGCTACGGAGAGGAGCAATCTGGGATCCTCTTGGCTCTGGCAATGCCTGAGTCACCTTGGTGGTGGTGTAGTAAAGGGTAACAGATGGAAATATTCTCCCTGGTTCTCTGTTAATCGCTCTGTCCATCAGACTGATGTGGGGTTTATAACTCTACCAAACACAGGCTCAGCTCAGCACCTCTTACGCTTTCATAGGACTGAAAGTGTCCCCTGCACATTCTGAGGTTCCCACCTCTACAACTTAGGACATGCCAGGTCCAAAGGAGGCTGGTTTGCACTTCAGTTCTTCCATCAAAACAGGAATCACTCTTTTATTCAGAGATGACTTGGTTTGGAGTGGGTGGGAGAGGTGCAGAGTGTCACAGTGGTGTCATTTTAAAGGTGGAAAGGCCTTTTCAAGGTGACTATCATGGCTCTTGCTGAACTGTGAGAATTGAGACTCTCCAGTAGCTGAGTCCTCTGTGAGCTGTAGTTCTCCTAAATTTCCTTTTGGCTCTTGGAGTCACAGCTGTTGGGTGCTTTGCAGCTCCAGATTTGCCCTTTCCTGGGGCTGGGACTGGGACTTAGTGCTTGTGCAGCCAACCTCAGACACACAGTGGAGTGGGATCCCAGTAAGACCATGGGATACCCTGGAAAAGAGAGTTAGTGTGGGCACACCTGTGCCTGCATGAACAGCCTGCAGGGACTGAGCTGCACTGCCTTAGCAGCTTGGGCATGTTTGGCACAGAAAAATATGGATTTTAACAAGATATTTGGAGCATGAGTTTATCATGAAAGAGAGAGGGAAATGCATTTCCTTCTTTTCCTTCCTGTAAGTGCTTCTCCAGCTTTGTTTATCTGCTGGTGGTGGGAACGATGTGTAGGCACTGAAGCGAGAACCTCCAGGATAGTCATGTATTACACACCAGTGTGAAGATCAGTGCCTGCCTGGAGTTTATTTTGGATATTATCATGTATAACAGATATTTCAGAAGCTGATGTTCGGCTTCTTTTTGTGCTCCAGAGCTCACTTGACCATCCACCTGCCCACAGCCCTTTGTGTTGAGCTGGAGAGGCAGAAGGCACTGGCTGTGATGACCCCAAGGGGAATGTGAGGAAGGATGGTCCTTTTGGCTGCCTGGAGAGGGTAGGGGATACCCAGCCTGGCTGGGACATGCCACAGGCCACACAGTGCTGCTGGAGCCTGGCCCAGCCCCAGGGGACTGGTGAGGAGCAGGGATGTGTCACCACATGCACATGCTGTGGGAGCTGTAGCACAGTCACAAACCAGAAAATAAAATGCCCTCTCTCTCCCCAATCAAATTAAGAGGAGGGAGCAGCAGAAAATGCATTAACTAATCAAACTGTGATTTCAAATTGATTATTGCAAATTGCCAACCATAACAATTCTTCTAATGGCAGTGATTTAAAAATAAAAAATAATAAAAACAGAGCCTCCCTGAGGCACTGGGCTAACCCTGCCCTTGCTGGCGGGCGATGGCCGGCTGTCCATCGTGACCCTGGTGCAGGGCTCGCTCTCTGGCTCAGAGCCTTGGATCAGCCCCTGATCTGAGCAGTGTGGGAGCAGATGCTTGGCTTGCTGCTGTTTCTGCTCCCTCCACCCCGGGCTGGCACAGCAAAGCCAGAGGCAGTGGGCATCCTTGCTGGCAGCCGGCGTTTCTGGTGCCCAGATGCGGGCAGCAGCCCTGTGCACTTTCCCAGCAGTTTCCCTGGCAACCAAGTCATCCTGCCAGCAGCCTGCAGTGCCAGAAAATAAAACAAGATGACACTACAGCTCCTCAAAAAGAAGAAAAAAACAACAAAAAGAAAACAAATAACAACCACCCCCCCCCAAAGCCCCCAACAACCTGCATCCTCCTTTCCCCACCCCAAGCTGTTGGCCCCATCTTCCCAGCTCCCAGCCCCTGTTGATTATGTCCTTGTACAGAGAAAAGCAGAAAGCACCATATTTGAAGGCTGTGGGTCAGTTCAGGCAGATGCTGGAGGGCTGGGAAATGGCTCCTGCATGTGCTGGGAGCGTGGCCCTGGTGCAAGATGTTCCTCTTCTGAACCGCCTGGCCGATTCCTGCAAGGCACCTCTCTTGTGTACGTAGCACCCTAGTGAAGCAAGACAAGGCTTTCCTTATGTTGTAAACAATCCATCTCAGTGCCACTTCATGTGATATAAAACCTAGCTTCAAATCACTGTAAGGGTTTCCTCCACAGCAGTTTGCCTCCCAAACTTAGTGTTTCACTTGCAAGAGTAAAAGCCTCATAACTTCTCCTTTTGTGGGAGGCACGGGGTGAAACTAGAAATCTGCTCAGTTGCACGTGCTGAGTAAAACATGTGGTTGTCAAATTTGTTTATCTAAAGTAGTTTTGCTTTGATAGATCAAAACACTCAGCTGGTGGAGCTGTGTTTGGGAACAGAGGTCCTAGTTTCATTTGCCACTGATGCTTCTGTTTATATCTAATTGGCTTTATTAGTCCAGGAGCTCATAATCATGAGTACTTGTGCCCAGGTTGCCTGATATCCAAGCTAACCCACTGTGGTTGAATATAATCACTATCTTCTTTTGATTACCATAAACATTTGATAACCTAGTCATTCCCAGCCTTTGAAAAGGTTTTATCACTGTTCTTGATAGAGTTTGTTCCTCTGGCTCAGGAGCAGCTAGCTAATGGCAAAAAGATCATTTTCTATGGAGAAGCTTATCCTGTTTTGCACAGGACAACTCTTGGGACTATTGAATTACCAGGTAGGTCCTGTTTTTTTCCTCTGAGCCAGCAAAATGTTTCTGAGGTGGGCAAACCACTGCTGGTGTCCTTGTCTGCTTATGTCGAGGGGCACTTGGAGGGCCCCATCCTCTACTTTCCTTCTCTCTGTTAGTGTTCAGAGAGGCCTGGAGATCCTCCTGTCTTGTTGCCCTCCTCAGCCAGAAAGGGAGCATGGTATCTCTCAAGGGAAGGCAAAAAAAAGAGTGGTCTGACCCACCTCTAGTATGTGTCCAGCTTTGGAAAGACCAGATGACTCTTGAAATATGTCCCAACAACTGCTGTCACTTCCTTGTCACACAGCTCATGAGCTGTGTCCTGCTCTCTGCCCAGGTCTTGTGCACGCTGCCTCCTCCAAGCTCTTTGTCCTTGTAAGTGAAAGAGCAAGAGGCCAGACTTGTGAAGAACAGTCCTTGGAGAATGGCTAATGTGGTCATCACCACTTCTTTTTCCTTTTTCTTGTATTCTTTTGCTTCTGTGGTTGTAGAAAGAAAGGGGAAAAAAACTGAAGGAAAAAAAGATGTGACGAAAAATCTGAAATAATAAGTACAAATTTCTCTGAGTTAATGGAGCAGTATAGAAAACACTGAGGAAAGAATTCAAAATAGTGGTTTATTCTCAATGCAGGAAAGAAAACCAGTGTCTTCACACTGTCGGTGTTGCTTTTGCTGTTTTTCTCCTGGCTCCATTAAAACCTCAATAATATACAGGAGCCTATTAAAGGTTTCCAGGATGAAACCAAGTTTGGTCATTATCATTAAATGGCTCTTTGGTGGGCTGTATAAAGAGAGTGAATGGTCTCACTGTGATTCTTAGCAGAAACATGCCCACATTGCAGAGCCACGATTTCTGCTGGCCTTACAGCAGGACTAACAGATGCTGCAGGTAATGAGGGTGTGTTCTGACTCCTCTGTTGCCCTGAGCTAACACCCCGTTTTCAGGAGCAGTTCTGCCTCAGGCAGCGAGGAGGCAGCAGCTCTGGAGACCTTTCCTGGGGCAATTCTTTCATCTTTATTTCTGGGGGTCCTCAGAGGAGTCTGCACTGTGCCTGCTCTCGCTGCTCCTGTGGAGCTCTCTCCCAAGTCAGAGCCCAGCAGTTTTCACTTGCACTTTAAGTCAGACCATTCTTATGCATTTTTTAAACCTGCACATCTCTTCCACACACAGAGAAAGGCTGATGAATACAGCATTTCTGGCAGCTTTTTCTCTCTCATGCCTCTGTTAGGACTCTCTCACCTGTGGAGGACTTCAGGTGCTAAACTTGCCCTTCAAGCGGGGTGCAGCCAGCAGGACTCCCATGCGGGACCTCACAGCAAGACCTCAGGGTGCTCCCCAGGGGCATGATACAAAGCCCACTTGTCTTTCTACTGATCAAGGAGACCCCAAACGTGTGTATAGGACTGACTGATTCCTGGAGAGAGTTTTTAATGTATGAGGCCAATCCCTCTGTCACTTCGCCTATCAAGAAGAGCCAGATTTAAACATGAGAATGAGAATTGCTCTATGGGATAGCAACAAAGCCAACTCTGCCTCTTGGAAATGAAAAACAGAGGCAGCAAAAGAGGAGATTTGCTGGGATCTGGCAGTTTATACTGTCATTTTCTTTGGTCTATTGCCAAACATCTACAGTCTGTGCTTGGGGAAAACAAGGGGATGAGTCAGCCTTCTGCACTCAGGTTGTTATAGGCACCTCTTCCAGGCTCTAATTTAAACTCTGCTTAGTGGATCTGAGCACTCAGTTCCACAGTGTCCTGCTGTTTGTGGGAGGACAGGTCTTTGGTCACAGGGTCTGGACATCTTCACACAGGCAGGCCAAATCCAGTCCATTAGAGACTCAGCAGAGATGGGAAATTAAAATCTCCCTCAGCTGACTTCTGGGAGAGCTGCCCATCTCTGAGTCAAAGGAGCAGCCAAATTCCCCCTGCTAGAGGCGTTTCCTCCCAGGAGGGATTTGGCATCGGGTCAGTGGCAGAGGAAGGCTGTGCACATGTGGCTCGTGGCATTGCTTGGGTTTTGGGCAAGGAGCACAGGGGAATGAGGATGCAGGAGGGATGGTTCTGCAGGGCTGTCTGCTGGGTCAGCTGCAGTTCACAGAACCACGGATCAGCTGTCCAGCATCACTGTCAGGACTGGGTTTGCATCAGAGGCCTCTGCAGTGCAAAGGTCTGAAAGAGTTCTAAGGGGGTAGCCAGCCCTGCCCAGGGCCTCTCTGCACCCCTGCTGCACATTGCTGTCCCTTTTAGGAAAAACACCAAGAGGAGTAAAATCCAGGAGGGATTTCTTAGGGATTTTTGTGCAAGCCCATGAGCCAGCAAGACTGCCTGAGAGACAGAACCTCACAGCAGAGTCAGCTTGCTGTGTTCAGGTCACCTTGGCACAGCTGATGCTCTTCCCAGTTGTCACCTCAGTGGGCTCTGGAGGGGTCACTGCCTATGTTTTTGTGGAGGGAGGTGCTGTCCACACCTTGTTCTAACAGCTGTTGCAGTGTCTTTGGTGGAGTAGCTGATTCTTTTTTTGCTAAGAAGGAAGAACTTTTTTTTTTTTAATACTGCCCACATTATGTTTGAATAGTAACCAATTGATAGGAGGAATAACATGGAACCTGTTAGGATGCTGGTTGTCTGCACAATCTGAACCTGTCTGGAGATCCATATGGAAAGCTCCCTGAGTAAATATCCTTGTGAACTGGAGGAGCATGAGCAGGTCTGTGTGCTCGGTGCCCCCCGAAATGGCACAGCAGTTGGGTGTGCTGAGAGTACACAGCTCTGTGTGACTGCAGCTCCCTGGTCTGCTGTGAACCAGGGAGCCAAACCTAGGGCTTGGTCTCTCTGAAGATTTTCCAGGCTTTTGCATCTATTACTCATAACGTTTTGATGAACACATTGTGATCCAGAGAGCTACTATTCTCTGCATCATGCATAGGTCAGTGTACAAGGACAAAGTTCCTGACTGGCCAACCTGCTTAGAAAATGTGCCTGTTCCCTTTGAGCTTAGTGTGCTTTCTCCAAGCTTTTCCTTTTTGTGTGTACAATTGTAGTTGCTGTGGATAGAAATAGGAAATTATCTCATGCAGTGTATGATTAAAAATAAAAAAAAGGAAGGGAAGAAAAAGTGGCATTTCTCTGTTCTCAGCAGAGAACTTTATGTGGCATATTTTATTGCAAATAGCTCTTCCAGTGGACTTACAGAAAATAATTTTCTGAGCTTAGTTTCTACTTAAAAGCAGGTCTGAATGCAAGCTGGTTTTTTTAATTAACTAGGTGGTTTGTAATCAATTCTACTCTGGCAGGGACGAAAGTGGCTAATTTGGTGTCATGATTGTGAAAATACTAGCAGGAAAATGTCTCTATACCCAGACAAAAGAATTCTCCTCAAACAAGCACTCCTGTCCAAAGCTAATTTGAATGTTAAGCACAAAAGATATTAAGAGGGGTTTTTTTGATGTTTTACTCTTGTTTGGACACTTGTGCTGCTTAACTCTGTAACTACCTGTTTGTTATTGGGCTGAATTAGGCCCTGCTGCATTCGTTTGCATATACAAGAGCTTAGTAATACAATCAGGCACTAATGCATTCATTTTCTACTTGACTGCTCATTCATTGAGATGTTAGTACATAGGAAGAATATGATCAGGGTGACTGTGGGATGAACTAATCAATTCATAATGAATAATCTGAAAATACAGATGTCCTCTGCACAGACTGAATTCAGCAGAACTGGAGGGGAGCAGCTGGAGGGGACCCCATCAAGATGGGAGGAGGGAGGGTCTTCAGCCACCACCTCATTCCCAAAAATAAACTTAGGCAGAGCTCACCGGGATCCAGTTCAAAAGCTGCAAACTGGGTGCATCCGGAGCACCCTTGGGCTGCACACAGACCCCAGTGACCTTTGCTGAAGCTGCAGAGATCTTTATTTGTGAGGCCTGAGAGCTGATAGGGGAGAGCTGCCAGGGTTTCCTCAAAGACAGCGGCTCCTTTCTGTTTGCCTTTCCTCCTCCCAGCCCCTGCCAGGAATTTGTCGTCTGTTGTTTTGTTGGGGTTTTTCTTTTCTGGTTCTGAGCCGCTTGCTCTTACTGGTTTCGCTTTAACTTCTCTCCTGGGAGTTAATTATTACAGATAGTTCTGTGTAATCTTACTGGCTGCAAACAAGAAAGCTGAGCTGAGGTACAGACCTGTGGCTGGGATCCATTTTAAGCCAAGGCAGGAGATACACTTGTACAGCAATCAGACTGGGTGCAGAAGATGAGTGCCTCAAGTGACAGAAGTGGTTTTGAAAGCCACTTTTTCTACTGTTCTAGCAACTTTCACCCAACTGTCTGAACATTCTCTTGCTGGAGGGACTGAGCATTGTTCCTTCATTGCCACTTTTCAGTAGAAGACATGGAGAACTGAAAGGGATGGGTAATTTCCTGAAGGCCACCTGCATGTGTGCTGCATCTGATCCAGGAGTAAGGGGACTTTTGTCCCCTGAAGTGCCCCTGAATGCTGTCTGCCTCTCATGGGAGTCCCCTGCTCTTGCAGGAAGGCTGAAGGCAACCTTTACAGTAAAGCTGGACAAGTTATTTGCATATAGATTTTCATCTCATTGCTTTGCACACTTTAGACACTCAGCCCTTTCAATGCTGCTAGTGGCTGTTTCCTCATCCTTGGTCTAGAAAATGCTTGTTTAGTTTTCATTCCAGGACCTCCTTGGTTCCTAGAGACAATAAGGTCATCAGGATTAGTTTGACTTGAATGTGACTGGAACCATTCCCCTTCTTGAGTCTCAACATGTCCTGGACTTCTTGGGTACAATGAAGATTGGGACTGCTGTCTCACAGGCAACTCCCATTTCTTACAAACAGGAGTGCTGCACCCCAATCTGTTGATTCAGTCCCAGAGAAGGGATGTGGTAGCTTGTGAGCTTCTGCCTTTGTTTCAAAACAAAATAAGATTCAGTCTGGGAATGGGGCCTTGGATGCCCAGGAGCAGTTCAGTGCTCCTGTCGTGTGGAATGATTCCTGCTGGCAGAGATCGCTGTGGATGATGGTGAGGTGATGAATGTCTCCACGTTTAACCCCAAAGTGATGTGTGCACGTGAGGAGCACTGAGGTCTACCCTGCCCACCTCCCTGTGTGTTGTACCTATGGCAGTACAAACACTGCAGTCCTGGGTTGCTTTCCTAGAGGGCTGTGCTGAGCGATGGGATTATCCACTCCAGGAATGAACCCGTTGCCACATGATGCCTCATTCGCTTTAAACCAAAAGATTTGCAAGTAAATTCCAAGAAAACTGAAATGCAGGGGTGCATCTGTCCCACGGGGTGGAGGTTGCATGGTCAAGGGAATAAAGGGCTCAAGGAGCTGGGAGGTAATTCAATAAAGACAGGGAGGGTTCAGCTTGAGCCGTGTGTGCCCGTGCGCCTGTGTGTGTCCGTGTGTGGGATTTTTCTTCCCCGTTCTTTCACCGCCCAGCGTTCTTTATTGTCTCTTGCAGGTAGATCACTCACTGCTATAAATTTTCTTATCTCCAGTGCTTTTCCAATTATGGATAACAACAGGAAAGCAGTCATTGGTTTCTTAAAGGTCATCAAGATATAGGGCCCGATTGGGAAGGGGATGACTTATGGAGTTAGCTTGTGTAAATCTGGGGAAGTTTTATGCACAAGTCAGGCACAAAATGTAAGCGAGATTCATAAAAAATAGAGATTTACACTGGCTTCAGTTAGCGGAAATCAAAATGGTTATGAAAATTTGCCACTCTCTCTGTGCCTGTGTATGCAGAGGGTAAGGTTTAAAGGTGTTTTTTGAGTGCCTGTGGTGCTGGGGAAGGGCTGTCCTGCCCCCTGGGCAATGGACCCCTGCCTGGCCAGAGGATGCTCAGGGTGCAGGGAAGTGGTAAATAGGAGCTTCTCCCACACTTTGCCCTGTCAGTCATCTAGAAGTGACCTCCCCCACGCATGAGAGGGCAGTTCAGTCTCATCTGAGTGCTGGCAGCATCCCAGGAAGGTGATGGGACAGAGACACTTCCCAGGTAACATCGGGATTACTGCTGCTGTCTCCCTTTGCACCCCCAAAGTCACTGCAGATCTGTGGGGCTTCAGTCATTGAATTTGTCAGGTTTGCTTGGACACATGAACGTGCCCAGGTCACAGCTGCAGACTCCTGGTTTCACATCAGGAACCAGTGGCTGGAGAGCGTTGGAGAGCAGTGAAAGCTGCAAGCCCTAGGGGCTGTGAGCAAGGGAAACACTTTAATCCTGAGCCATGGTACAGGCAGCAATTACATCCCAAAGGGTTGTTTGCCCTACCCATGTGCTGAAAGTGCCCATCACCCCTGTAATGTGGCCATTGCTGCTGTCAGGGGCAGAAGGTTACAGTTTGTTTCCCATTGCTGTAGCAGGGGTCTCTGTGCATACACAGCACAGGGAGCTGGGCCCGGCTCTGTCCTGAGTGGTGCAGTCCAAGAGAACAAGACTGAAATATCTCCTCCCATTTTATGTCCTGACCTGTCCCATGGCATCCCCAGACATCAGGTTCTCCTGCTGTTCTGTGCTGCTGACCTTCCTCTTCTTGGCTTTTCTTCTAGTTGCAAGGATTCAAAGGAGGCCAAAGTATTGACACTGTTACAGGTGACCACGTCCATATCTTGGGTTTCCAAGCTGTAAAATTGTGTGGTTAGTGCAAAATGTAATGAGTAACAGGCAGTGGTTCAGGGGAAAAGAGGAAGGACTGCTGACAAGTAGTCCATTACAGGCTCTGAGCTGAGGCATTGAAGTTATGAGTCTCATCACCTCAGCTACTGGAAAGTCAGAGGGGAGAGAGGAAGGTCTGCCTAAGAACAACTCATCCTGTCTGGAGGCCTGGATGACTGTCTGGAGACTTGGATGTCTGTCTGGAGACTTGGACGAATGTCTGGAGATGTTTCTTGCTGCGTTTCCCATGGAGGTATCCATCCCTGAGTGACTGTGGTCCCACCAGAATCAAAATGCTTGGAAGGACCTAGGGCTCCAAGGGTGAGGTGAAGGGGTTAGGGTATCAGCAGAGCAGGGCATGGGCACACACAGCCTTGCTGGTGAGGCTCTGAGGTCTGCAAGACAGGCCAAGTTCAACCATAGCATGAGAGATAAAGACAAGGCAGAAACATTGGCTTGCTTGTGTCTTTTCCAGACATTGTTTCCCTGTTTTCAAGAAAAATGCCATGTAGACAGAGTTTCCAATGCAGCTGACATGGCCAATGGCTGGGAGCATGGCAAGGAGCCAGAGGCATGGGCATGCCTGACTATGTGGCCTCTTGGTACCTGAATGTGCTGTACAACACAGTAGATCTATCTGCCCTCTAAACCTGCCTCAGAACCCGGGGATTTGGAGTCAGTACAGAGGTGTCTGGCAGCAAAAAAGGTGTTGGGAGCTGCCATGAGCCACTTAACCTCCTGACTAATGCACAAAGTCGTTTCTGTCACAGCTGTCTGAACAATACATTTGCCAATTAAGTTAATTCAATCAAATCCCTTGTATCCTGCAGAAAGGGGCAGAGCAAATCCAGGTGAGGAAGAGAGAACAGAGCCAAAATTCCCCTCTCTGTGACATAAAAGCAGAACAAAGGGTTTGTGTGTGTATAAATATTTATGAATAATTGCACTGCAGAGCCACAGTATAATTGACAACTTGGAAGCTGGTTCCTGGGATCTGTCCTCCCCACCTGTGAAGTGATGGAGTGACTTGGGGAACCAGCAGATGCTCTGTTAAGGGCTTCACTCCTACTTCACTGGTTCAAAGACAAAAAGGATGCTCTGGAAGTTTGTTGGCCCAGCAGAGGCTCCACTCACCCTGTGCTCAAGGATGTGGTGCCACTCCCTACTTTGCCTGCTGTCCAAAGTAAATCCACATGGAAATGCCAGTGCAGAGGGGTGACTGTGAACTGGGGTGGTCATCAGCACTCCTGAGTTCCTACATATTTCAGTGTTGGAGCCTCCTCTATCTGCTGAGAGGTTCCCCAGGGACCTCCAGCTCTGTTTGTAAAATACTGTGTGTTTTCAGACTGGACATAAACACTCCAGGGGAGGTGCAGGGTGTGGAGTCCATGTGGTGTAGCACAGATTTCAACAACCACTGACACATGCAAACACCAAAAGGAGTTCCAAAAGGAAGGATGAAGGTCTGAGGCAAGACTGGAATGTGTAAAATACAGAGTTGTGCCCGATCCAAAGGGAATGTTCAATGCATGTTCTGCAGCCCCTCCTTTGGAAGCAAGGATATGGTCCCAGTCTGCTGTGATGGGCCAAGTGAAACTCTTCTTCCTTGACCTGTTCAACCCTGCTGGGGTGGCCCAAGGTCTGCCCAAATGAGGATGTGATACAGTCCAGCAGCAGGAAAAGTCAGTCAGTCAAAGGGTTGCCTGTCGCTGGTGCAACGATGATTAAATTGGTCTTTGCCAGGTTATGTTGCAATTTGGCTCTCTGCCTCTCTGTCTTGCCATGTTAAATATATCCACAGCCACGTGGAGGTCATGGTCAAATCCAGGAGATTCCCACCTCATGCAAATTAACCTCCTTATGCCCCAGTCTCATAAGAGTTTATAAGAATGTAAGACTGCATCATCCCCACTTCGTTTCTGTAGCATCCTGGTCGTGGCTCTCCCCCCACAGGGAATGGGAGAAGGGAGAGAAAAATTGTCAGCTCTTTTTTTTTTTGTTGCCTTTTCCCCTCCTTTTGGACCTTGTTGGCAGGACAAAGAATGGCAGCTGAGGGAAGATGCCTGTTTCCAGATTGACACCCAGTGAATGGGGCCCCTGGTAATCACTGCCGACGAGCATTTATCACCTCCCCAGATTATAATGTGGGGAGCAGGTGTCTGACCTGCAATGACAAAAACACAGAGTGGTGGCAGGAAGGAAGGAAATAGATAAGATGTCACTTTTCAGCACAATTTTTCTCTCTTTAATGTTCTCCTAGATTATGGGAAACAATCATGGGATGGGGGACGCTGATGTTTTATGGTGTCAGAAGGGTTTAAGGTTTTAGGTGCAAAAAAAAAAAAAAAAAAGTGATGTTGGATCTAGTATATTATGGGGTATTTATAGTACACACTAAGTTTTTTTTTTTCAATTTATTTACTTGAGTCAAGAAAGATAAATGGGATTCTGTATCCAAGTACTTGTATGGAAAGGAAATTAAAAGAAACACAGTTCTCTTGAACTTGGCCTCCACTTAGGGCAGAAAAGTGACACAGAAATGACCCTTCTTAGATTAAAGAACTGCTCTTGCCTCAAAGGAGGTGGTAGAAATTAGTTTGTAAAAATCATTCCTTCTCATATTACACATTTTCTGCTTTTCTTCATCTGTACTTTAAAAGATACAAAAATCCACCAAATTTGCTGTGCTCTCTTCCACCACCATTTCTAAACACACTCTTCTAAGTGGCCCATGAATGCTGTTTTAATGCTGACTTCACTCTTCCATCATAGAACATATTTCAAGATGGAAAATGGTTTTAACTTTCCTGATGCGCAGTTTTGGGTTTTAAAACCTCATCTCTCATTTTAATATTAGTAATAATCCTTTTCTGAGCTGCTTTCATGTTTTCCATCTGAAGAGCTGGCAAATGTCCTACACATTTAAGCATCACAACATCCTAAGGGGCAGTGAGTGCAAGCTGCCAGGATTCAGATCCAGCTCAGTGCACAAATCAGAGCTGTTTGTATTTGAAACCTTGTTCTGGAGCCATTATTGCAATGTACTGATGGGAAAGGGAGAACTGAGAGGCAAGAGGATCTTGCAGGTCACACACTGAATATAGTCTGATGAATCACAGGACTGTTCAGGTTGGACAAGACCTTTAACTCCAACTGTCAACCCAGTACCACCACCGTGTTCACCACTAAACCACGTCCTCAAGTTCCATAGCCACAGAGTTTTTGAACACTTTCAGGAATGGTTGACTCCACCACTTCTCTGTGCAGTCCATTCAAATGCTTTACATTCCTTTCTGTGGAAAAAAAAAAAAAAAAATCTGTGAAAAATTGAAGGAGAAACCCATCCCTGTACCTCTGAGCTCTTGAGCAGGGAGAGCTGGTTGCAGGCAGAGAGCTGGCAGCTTCTCTCTGGCTTTGAGAAGTGCTCACTGGAGATGCTGAAGAGACCTCAACCTTCATGTTGTCTCCATCTGCACGTGAGTGAGTTCAGGGCTCTCTGGGAGAATTCTGGAGCAGTTGTTGCTGCTGTTGAGCACTGAGAGAAAAGCTTCTGCAAGAAGCGATTTCCTCCTCTGTGGTTGATGTGATTGAGATTGATTAGCGTTAACTAATTCTAGGGTTAATTTGGAGCCAGAGGCTGCACAACACGTATGATGGGCCTCTCTATTCTCTTTGTTAAATGGGAATAAACCACATTTTCTTTTGCTGCTTATTTCCAAGCCATGGGGTCTCTGTGCACTCATTATACACCTTGTGTCTTACTTTTCCCACAACAGTTGCAGTGTCTGAGATCGGTGCCCAGATCCCCAGTAAAGAATAACCCCACACTTACCAGCACTGCTCCAGGCACCCTCTCCTTGCAGAGGAAAAGCCCATGTGGGATGACATGGGGAAGGCAGTTTGCACCTGAGGGGGACGAAGGAAAGAGTGGTGTCTCAGGGACAAGCACCACAAGCTTGCTGTGTACAACACACCAGGGCAAAGAATTGTGTGAAGGAGACAGGCGTGGGACAGAAAGGAGAGGTGAATGTGGAAGAGAAACCCTGCATGGGGGCTTGTCCCTGACTGCACCCAGAGATGTTCTCTCTCTCCTGTAAGCAGGAGTATCTGTGTCCATCAGCACAGCCTGTCTGGCAGCAGCTGGTCCTCGTTGTACTGCATCACACACTGGTACCACGAGATCACAAAGGTGGTGTCTGCACGTTCAGATTGGCCTCCATATCCTTGAAAGTCAACCCATCAGAAACGAAAGGAGTGAAGAAGAATTTACAAGCCCACCTCTTCTTGTCCTTGATAGGGTGTTCTTTGATGGAAATGCCCTGGGACGAAGGCTTTTCGTCTTGTTCCACCAAAACTAAACAAAAACAAGGATAAAATTTTGGAGGTGGTGGTAATGACATTCAGGGGGTTGATTGTCTCTATCAGTAACAACCTTCTGGCTAGTAATCTGAACAGAAATAGTAATTTGAAAGGCAAGATAATTGAATTAAAAAGGCAACCAAACTGGAGGAATAAGACTTTTGATGAAGAAGGGTGGCTGGGGAAAAAGTAGAGGAGGTGGCAGGGAAAAGAAGCACATCTCTTTAAATTGTCAATCTCTCAGGGCAAGGTTGCTGCAGACATAATGAGTGTCCTAGTGAATTATCTCCCACTTTTATTGTCTGTTGCTACCATGGAAAGATGGGGAGGTGGGGAAACTAACTTTTTTTTTTTTTTGGATTTGGACAGACTTAAAGAAGTGGCATCAAATTTGAAGGGCACCCAATCAATCTGTTGTCCTAGCTGCATGAAATTGTATTTCCTTGCCACTTCATATCTTATTTGCAGCAGCTGGGCTGTAAGTCATTGGTGATAACATTCTTTATTATGCAGCCGTGTTTATGAACTGTGCCTGGAAAGAGATGATAGAAATATGCAGCAATATGCAAAGGGGGGGATGCTGGGGGGAGGGGGAATAAATGCTTGTTGCTAGGGCAACCGTGGGGCTATTTTGGGCATCAAATTTTGCAGATGATGAAAAGCATTTTCATGTGATGGTTGGTCTCTCCGGGAAGAGAAGGGGAGAGAGGGCACACAATAAACCAGGGAGATAATATTCAAGAAGGCAGTCATTTAATTTTTTTCATATATAAATACATATATAGTTTCAGCTGCACTGAAAATGCATTAAAACCAAAGGAGTCGGTTCCTCTTAGCTGGGGGGAAGGAGAGATGTTTTAAATAACTAAATGGGAGATGGCATGCTGGTAATTTGGGAGGCTTTCCTACCTCACTTGGCACAGCCTAAATCCAGCCAGTGCTCTCAGAAAGCACCACATGAGTCATGCTGTTGTCACCCTTGCTTGTCCCTGGTCCCTCTGACCATAGGCAACTAATAGCTCTTTCCCCAAAAAACTGCATCCATCTCCATCCCAGTTGTAATTGAGCCAATTAATTCACAACTCTCTCTGTCACAGGTTAAAAACCACCCAATTTTCAAAGACTGCTCTTGACTCTTGCAAGGACCTAATGATAGCAATACTTGATACCTGTTAAAATGCTAAACTAATATAAAATGGGAATTGCTTTCAGGCAGTTGCCCTCAGTCAGAGATCCCCAGTGTGGAGAATGTGAGCTGCTCCCACCACGCTGGCATTGGGGTCACAGAGGGAATGGCTGGATGTCCCCTCCATACACACAGGCTCCTGGAGGAGATCCTGGGGACTTTCAAGGCTGAGGTTTAGGCACAGAAGCCAGTCTGGACACTAGATGTTCATGCTCTGTCAGTGCTTTGGCCCCAAGGCAGTACTGAGGTGTTGCTGGGGCCAAGGCTGCTCTTAGCGAGCAATCACAAGTTTCCCATCTCTCTGGTCCTGTAACCAGAGAGCACAGGTGGATCACAGCAGAAGGGAAAGGGGTGAAATCACCAGCATTTACCACAGCTGGGACCAGGACAGATCCTCAGCTGGTGAGGCCTGGATGGGAAGGGAGTGGCCCCAATCAGGGTTTTATACTTTCACCTGTGGAGCTCTCAGGGCAGTGAGGGCAGGAGAAGAAGCAGAGCAGTGGTGCTTTGGAGCAGTGGAGAAGGACTAGAAGCAAGGTAAGAACTCATCTCTTAGCTTTGGACTCTTTTGAGCATCATGTTTTATGCTGTGCACTGACTCTGTTGCAGTGATGCTTTTCTTAATTTGATCTTAGTGGAATTGCTCCAAGCGAGAACAAGCTTATGAGTGTTGTTTGCAGCCCCTGGATGATGACTGTTGCTCGAGCCATTCTTAAAATCCTTGGGACTCTAAATATATTGGCACATTAAGCTGGTTAAAATGAACTGCGCATGTTTACAGCAAGAAATCTATTTCAGATGCAATATAATGTGACTCTCTTATTGCTCTAAAGTTGTGTTTTTAATTAAGTAGTTATCAGTGGCAGTGAGATTCTTCTTGAATAATTAAATCAAGGTAGTTTAGTGAGTAATTGTAAAGCGAATTGCTGAGGCCATCAGGCTGCTGTTGAGACAGTCTGTTTTCTTTCAGAAAATTAATTCAAGTGACTCGTGTTGCTAAGAAAGTAGTAGCACATTGTGCTGGGTAATGGGCATTTGTCTTGGAATGCTTTGTGTCTCAGCGCTGCTCCTTTCTAATTCTGCCCTCCCAGCTTTCAGTTGTCTTCTCCAGAAACAAATGCCGATGACTTTCCACTTTGCATGTTCCCTCTCCCTTAATCCTCTGCGCTGAGCAGTTGAGCACAGAAGGCTGAAAAGGGAGTGGGTGATAACTGAGCTACTAAACAACATGAGCACGGATCTGGGTTTACCAATTCTTGCGTGAATGAAGCAGGACTTTCTGGGCTGAATTTCTCATCTTCCAGCCAAGCAGAGCCGATCCAGCCCCATCTTTTACACTCCGGTGTCTGATTCAGAGTATTTGCTACTTGTATCTTAATCTGGTGTTTAAGGTGTCTCACTTGGCATGTAGTAATTCTCTCGCTGTTAGATGTTCTGAACACAAACAGCCAACAGATGTCTTCCATCGTATTAAACTTTATTTGCCAGGAGATCAAGGGGAAAACCCCTGTGCAAACCCTTGTGTCTGCCTACGGCAGAGACGTCCACCCTCATGCACAGTGCAGGAAAATAAGTTCATGCTGGAGAAACAATATTTTTTGATACACTTCTTAGGGTTTTTTTTTCAAAGCCTACCTCATGTTCTCTTAGCAGCTTCCCTTGCTCTGCCTAAGGAACATGCCCAACAACATAAGCACTACAGAAATTCTGAGGAAGCTGAGCTGACTCTGGAGCAGCTTGTTGATATCTTCAAAGGCAAAAAGAAGAATTATGTGAGGAGAGTCTGGCCACCCTCCTGAAGTTATCCTCAGGCATCAGCAATCACGCACTAATTTAACAGTTGATGGTTTTTTAGGGTGTTTATTCTGTAACCACAGAGCCCGCAAGGTCTGAGGGGACACTGATATCTCGTGGAATTACTTCTGTGAAGTGGGATTTTTCCAAAGCACCTCAATAATTTAGGAGTTCAGCCTTATTGAAAAGCATTCAGGTACCTTTGGCAATCCCATTCATGACTCTCCGTTATGCTTTACGAGCCCGCAGCCCTCAACGGGGATGTTATTTCATGCTCTAGGTAACAATGCAAAACTCTGTGGTTTTTAGCACCACACTGACTTTTCACCAGGAGAACGATTTACAGAGATATTGTTGATGTAGCTGACTCCATTCCCCACGACTTTTGAGGAGCCTTCCCGCTGTCCCTTCTGGCTATTCCAGGATTTTCTGGCAGAGATGGGGCAGCTTTTCTGCAGCTCCCGGCTCTGCTCTCGAAGCCGTCGTTACCTGACAGGGGGTTTTCAGGGGAAAAAGGCTCTTTCTGTCTGTGTTTGCAGCTCTAAAATAGAGAGACTGGCACCACAGGGGAGAGGAGGAAGCTTCTGGGGTAAACAGGGACTACAGAGCATCCTTAGCTTTTAATGGCTGCTCAAGTTTTGATGAAATGTCAGATTTGAAAAGATTTCAGAAAAATAGTCCCACTTCTTGCTACAGAAGGTGGCAGATAACTCACATTTTTCAGGTTTGTTTTTTTTTCTTTTTTAAGAATAAGTTTAGACAGGAAAATAATGTTTTATTGTATTTTTTTGAGTTTTTTTCTGTGTGTTTCCAACCACTTAGTCCCCCAAGAATGGTCTGACTGTCTTTTGCTGTATATCTATACCAGCACTGAGAAACTAGAAACTTTTATTTCACCATTTCTGGTCTGCATTGGAGTTACCAGAAACTCTAAGCACAAAGCTGAAAAAAGCTTTGTTCCAATACACAGCACACAAACAACTATAAAATTCAGGAATAATATGAATTCAGGCTTTTAATATATTTTTCCCAGGGCATGGAAGATTCTGCCTGTGAATTTAATACCAAAGATAATCAAGATCTTGGTGACAGTGAGAAGGTCAGCCTTTTAGCTTTGTTTATTCCAAGGCTAAATCATACTTCTTAGTGATTGCATCGATGTTTTATGCTTTACAAACAAAGATGTGTGCCCTGGCTGCCAAAAATTGGTCTTTCTCATTGCTGAGATGAAGTATGACTGAGGTAGCCAGACTGGAGTTTTTGATGTGGATCTCAGATGAAAAAATCCAGGCTTGGCTTTACTTGAAACTCAGGTTTAAGGTCATCCTTTGTGACAGGATCTTCATGTAGCTTTTTGATGTGATATATGGAAATGGATACAGGCATCTCGGTCTGATGTTTGCTTCTGGGGGTGTAAATCTTGCCTGTTCTGCACTTGCAGATCTCTGGTAACACACACATTTCTGCTCCTTTTTCCTAAGGGAGCAAATAAGTGGCATTTTATGGTACTCTGTGTGGTCTGTGGGTTCTGTCTGTAGTAGGACAAGTATTTAAAAACAAATAAAACACCCTTGTAAATATTTAAGTGTTGCAGTTTCACTGTTTCTATTCCATGTAGGATGTGGAAAGGCACATTTTAATCCAAACGTCGACAAAGGTGATGGCTTTGCCATCCAACATTTCAACACAACCACTTTTTTTTTTCTTAAAACAATCTTATTTATAACACAGGAGTGTAAATGAGAGTAAGAGAAAATGCATTTTCATGTGCCAGTTTCTACCACCTCACTTCTAAATCTGGTTTGCTGGTTTGAATCAGCTCTTCTTCCCTAGAAAGCCCTTTAGCTCTTCCTTCAAAGTTTGTTTCTACACATTCATTTGTGTTTGACCAGACTTCAGTTATTTTTGCATATTTTTGCATATCAGGGCTTCTCATAGCATCATTGCAGGAGATTTTAGGGTTTTTAAGAAGTTTTTATTTGTGTGTATATGTTCTTGATATATTTAAGCACATAAAATATGAAACGTGCATGTACATTATTTAGATATATGTTTCTTTAGTAACATAAATGTCAGTCCCAAATCTGTCAGCTCCCCATCCTGGCTATTTTGTTTTCACCCTGGAGAGGAACAGTGTGGTTACCCCTCAGCAGATGCTTTTAATTGTTGGTACCAAAGCCCACAGGAGTTCGCTGAAGTTTGGATATGATATTTTGATTTGATGATAAATGAAGTAGAAAAATCAAACAAGATATCTGAAGGCTGTCCCTAGGCAACAGCAGCACAGCCAGAGCATCTGGTGTTCCCTACAGCAACAAGATGTTTCAAAAGAAAATGCAGTGAGTATCAGAAATCATTACTGAAGGAAGGATTGCCCTGGCAGCTCCAGGACTTTGGTTAAAAAAAAATACCCCAAACAACAAAACACAAATACACAAACTCCCTGCCTTGTTTGCTCAGAGAATGTTTCCTTTACTCCAGTGACCCCCTGCAGCCAACAGCCTGTGCTGGGTGGGTGATTCTGCTGTTCATTGTCTTTGCTGCCACTGACTGAGCCCAACTCTGTTTGAAGGATTTGCAAAGCAGGAATGGTGGTTTAAAGGCCCTCAGTGCAACTTTGGTGAATGGAGAGAGTTGAGGTGAGTCAGTGCTGCTGAAGGACTGTTTTCTTATAGGCCTTGGAAAGAGAGATTGTTTATTGAAGCTTTGGCCTCTGTCCTGTGTGTGTGTCAAACTGAGCATGGTTTATTGAGGAGGTTCCCTGTGGGATGTGCCGTTTTCACAGACAGAGTTGTTGCTCCAAGTAGAAAAATAGCATCACGTCTAAGAGAAGCTTTGGAAGGCAAGAATTACTCTAAGCAATACTTCTCCCTCACCTCACCATGAGAAAAATCTCACTCCCCAGGGGTGAAATGGGAGGGTGCCTGCTCTGGGAAGGGAGGGTAGGCATTTAAAGCAAGACATAGCCCTGCAGACTAAGCAAACACCAACTTTATACCCTTGTGGATCCTCAAACCTAATGGATATTGCAGTGTGTGCTTGATTTTTACTGAAGACTTGGCTGCACAGGGCTGGAAGGAGCCTCAAGTGTTGCTGTAGCTCCCCTTTCTACTCCAGTGATGGACTAGCTGTGCCTTTCCCTGTAATTTCAGCTCTTAATGCCTTGTCCAGGTTCAAGGGGGCATAAACTTTTGCCTTTTAATTTTGATCCTGAAACAATGGCTGAGCTCTTGGCCTCCCATCAGGGTGAAGGAGGTAACCTTCCTCCTGGTGGTGTCCTCATGAATAATTCCATCGCTCGCCCACTTGATTTCAGGTTTCCCAAAATAACTGACACTTTTCACACTGAGAGCAAGCAATCCTGGGGAAAATAAAATACATTAAAAAGCCTCGCTACCTTGAGAGAGCCCTGAGCGAGTTGGTGATTTAAGAAAAAATAAAATAAAAAAAAAGGCAAAGAGGTTCTGCAGGAAATTGTGAGAGTTGGTGAGAGAAACACGATATCCTTCCATCCTCCCATTTGTGGGGAATATCTGCCTTGGTTGCTTTCTTTGGGATGTGACTGTCTTCTGTCTGTGAATCCACATTTATGGGAGCTGGATCCCTGGGAAGATGGGGAGGGACGACATGGGTGATACAGCATGGCTGGATTTGCCATGGGGATCCATCCCGCCTGCCTGAGCAGCCTTTCCCCCTTCAGACAACTCAGAATTTCCTTTCTGAGTGTGACTCCCCTCTTCAGATGTGCTGTACAATGTCTCTCCACTGGATACCCACTGAATGCCTAATTTTTAACCACTCTGTCTGTCAGATCCACAAAAGCTGTTACTGGAGGTGTTTGCATAAAAGAGCTCCACTATAGGTATCTGAGAGCAGCTGGTGATGCTCTAGACAGTCTCCAGCAGTGCTGATCCAGGCAGGATGCTTTAGTCTCCCTGGTTTAATGGCTACGTGTGGTTCCTTAACGTGCCCTCCCCCTCAATTGCCTCCCAAATTAGCATGCAGAATGTGTCCAGCCTTGGAAAGAAAGGAAGTTTGGAACCTCTTTCATTCAGACAAGACAGGTTGTGGTATTATTGCAAATAAAATGCAAATCTGACATAGAGGCATCAGAGGAGAGTGATCAGCCTTGGGCTCTGGCAGCACAGGCTGGGGCATGTGGAGAACAGGGTGGCTTTGCCTTGGACAACTGTGCTCTGCCCCTCGAGCCCACACTGGGCTCAGCCTTTCCTGAGGTGAAGCCTGTCATGAGGTGAAGTGTGTTCACAGTGGTTTTTGTCTTGTTTGCACCCCCAGTGACAGCCTTCAGAGGTGGTTTAGCCAGCTGGGCAGTGCCAGTGTGGAGCAGGACTCCTGTCATAATACTCCAGTGGTGGAAAAAGGGAGGGCTCCTAGGGATGTGGTTCAGTGATGGACTGTGCGGTGCTGGGTTAACAACTGGACTTGAAGGTCTCAGAGGTCTTTTCCAACCAAAAGGATTCTTTGTGTAGTTGTTTGCTGCAGCTGGACACAGCACAGTGGGGCTCAAAACATTGGATTGACTTGTGTGGGTGATAAAATCAGTACTGTTCAATGGCCACTGCCACTGAAGAAAGCAAAAGGCTTTGAGAGTCAATGAGGCTCCCTGAGAGACCTGACCACAGCTGAGGTCCTTCATGTCTGGGTTAAAGCAGCCCAAGAGATGTGAGTCTCACAAGTAACTGATCCCACAGAGGGGTACCAGTCCCCACTGGGCATCTTTGGTAGCTGGTGTGTTTCCCAATTATGTGAGTGTTTAAGGAGATGGATAATTTCTCCATCAAAGTTCTCTACACGGTTAACGGCCTCGTTGGAAGTTAGTAGCACTTGTGGCATTTGATGCTGTATTTTCTTCTCAACATTCTCCTTTTTCCTGTTGTCCTTCACCTCTCCAGCCCTTCAGTGCTGTGCTTTTATGTCTTAAATCAATTTGGCTTTAGGTTAAGGACAATCCATAACAAACAAAAGCAGGTATCACATAGGAGAGGGTTCATCAGACAGGAGAGCCCCAACCTGCTGTTGACATCTTCACCCTGTGATCTGCCTCTGCCTCACTCTTGGTCTGCTGTGCTGTCTTGGGATGTCTGCCAGTTGCACACCTGCTCTGTGTTAAACACAAACTGCTCTTCAAGAATTTGACCGAAATCACAGGTATTTAGAGGTGTTGGTGCCCTCAGGAGCGGGGGTGGCAGAGCAGGAGCTGTGTTTCCCTGGGAGTGCAAGTGTGCAGTGTGTTTAATCCACTGTGTTTTCCTGCTTTGGCAACCTCTGTTACCGGAAACTTCAAGATGAGCTGGGATAATGATAATAACAGAGGAAAAATGCTAAAGGATGATTTGCCTTAATGAGTGCAGATACCCAGGGAAGCAGGTACTGTTTTGGTGCTGTGGCTTTAGTGAAGAAGAACCACATAACTGGCTGTTAGTGCAGGGCTGGTGGTGTGCTCAGAGGTGCAAATAACTGATTCCAAAGTTGATGTAATCAAAGAATAAAAGAAAATTGGATGTTAGAGGTTAAGCTGTTGTAAATTAAAGTGGCTCTGTTGAGCTCATTGCAGTTGTTCTGGGTTTTTGCAAATGTAAGCGAGAGGAGTTGACTCTGTTTTTCCAGCAGTGATTGGTTGGGAAATGCCATTTTCTGGTCCAGGAGTAAAAGTGAGTGGGGCAACTTGGTCTTCATAAAACAGAGTATTTCCTGTTAGGGTCTTTCTCTGTGTACTGTACAGCAGACAGACCTGTTGTCCTCTTACAAGCCGCAAATTACCCAGGCAAATGTAATTACCCATTCTCTTTGTTATTAGTGTGCAGCCAGGAAGCTTCAAGCAATCGTCCCTTTCTTGGTATTTCAAAGCTTGCTCACAAGATGCATCCTTGATATTGAACACAATGAGATGTCCTTTTTTTTTTTTTTAAATTCAATTAAACATTTGCCTACTGTGACTCTTTATTCACTGCAAATTGTCTCTGTAAATAATCTTCATCAAAAGTCAGAACCAATCCCCATTAGTTGTTTAGATTAATTAATGAGTCCCCCTGGAGCCACCCAAATGAATTCAATTTAAACGTCAACAACTTGGCTATGGAGTTTCCCAGGTTGGCATTAAGACAATATTAAACCTGCAATAAGTCACATTTAAAATGTTAATTCAAAGAAGCTCTCCATTTAGAGCATTTAATTAAATCCTTAAATAAACTGCATGGGCTCAATACCAGATGGTTCTGCATTTTCATTGCAGCAGAGAGCCTTGAAGTCATTGAGGGAAGTAATATTGGAGGCATGGTGAAGATAACCAGGATATATAGTGTAATAAAATCTAATCTTGTTTCCAGCAGGGAGATTCAGTGTATGTACACAACCTAGGCTAAAATTGTAAGTTAATTACATTAACCCCAGTGTACTCTGGTATCTGAGCAGCCAGAGATGAAATTAGTCTTTTTCCTATCATAAGATTCTTTTCAACTTCACTATATTAATTTTTAGCCAAATACTTACTCATAAGGAAAATTGAAGTTAATGTAACCAAAGACAAAGTAATGCAGTCTTAATATTCTGAAGGGATTACGGAGGGCCGTGAAAATACACTTTGCAAATGTCACTCACTTTGAATGGATTTGTGGTGGGAAGGTGGGGGGAAAAAGAATTATGGCTGTGATCTGCACCATGCTGGGGTTTAATAAAAGTCGTGATTTAAGAAATTCGGGCCTCAGGAGGAAAAAAAAAAAAAGGCTAAAAAAAAAATATAAATACCTCTGTCTGAAGGCCCAATTTCCTTCCTGAGATGTAGTGGGTCTCCTCCTCTGCCAGATGACAGGGGTATGAGCTCCTTGAAATCAAGCTGAAATTCTGGAAGACAGTTTAGATTCGGATACCCCATTCAAATATTTGTATGTCTGGGGATTTTTTTGGTTCTTGTTGCAAGAAACATCCTTTTCACACCACATGTTTGCATGGTTAAAGTTCTTGCAGCAAAAAAAGACAAAGACTGTTTTCTCTTGGTAAAAATTGAAATTACATTGGGAAGATAAAGTGTTTGTTGGGTTTTTTTTTCTCTTTGCATGCTCATTTCTTTAAAAGTTGCTTCTGTGCTCAGGGTCTTTGGGTACCAATGTCCTGATGCCACTGGTTCAAAAGTTGTTCTCCAGACAGAAGTCCTGCCTCCAAAAACCTGACACTTTCCCAGTGCTGACTGCCTTCTCTCTGGGGTGTTTGATGCAGCCTCCTTGAGCAGCAGATCAGCTCTCTGGGTCTCAGCTCAAGGACTGAAAGCCACCAGGAGAAAATTTTAGCCTGTTCCCTCCCTGAGAGCTGTAAACCAGGGGTGTTAATAATGCAGCTTGGCAAAGGGAATAACTTTTTTTCTGAATATTCAAGAAACTGTAGTTCAATTTCCAAAAATAGGTGTTCCTTTCTGTTGGGTAATAAAAAACATCAGGGAGGAGAAATGACTTTGCTGTCGTGGCAGGGCAGATTGGCACTGTCTGGGCTTTGCTGGGACACTGGTAGGAGCCCAGGTAGGGAACTTGGGCCACAGCAGCAACACAAATTTCGTGTATGTGATTTCATGAAGGACCAGAGTTGGTGAGGAGTGGTCTGAGCCTATCTGTGCTGGGATTGAAAGGACACAGAAAGGTGGCTTCTCCTTAGAGAGGCTTTAGAACTCTTTAAAACACTGGTACAGGTGGCCCAGAGGAGTTGTGGATTCTCCATCCCTGGAAATATTCAAGTTGGATGAGTTTCTGAGCAACCTGCTCCCTTGGAAGGTGTCTCTGGCCATGGCAGGGGGGTTGGACTAGGTGAGGTGTAAAGGTTGCTTCCAACCCAAACCACTCTGTGATTCTATTTCATGATAACTCTTGTTCTCCATCCTCTCCCTGCCCCATGCTGTGGTGATAGTGTGGCTTGGCCCCTCACCCCCCTTCCCTTCCTGTTGTCACAGCTCTGAGTGATGCTGCTGGGGCTCTGCACCCCAGGATGTGGTCACCCCTGCACACCTGTCTCCTTCCCTGAGCTCTCTGTGGTGTGCCTGAGGGGGGCCAGATGGAAACACCAAAGCTTTCTTGCTTTGATAATGACAAGCTCCTGAGCTACCCCAAAATTGAAAGGATGGCTGTAACAGCCCCCTGGTATTGAGAGTTATTTCACTTAAGGAGCTGATTGAGTCGAAATTAACCGTGACAGATTATTTTACATCACTTAAAAGTTGCAAGAGAACTCCAGACTTTCTCCTGTGCCTGTCCCTGCCTGTCTCCTCCTCCTCCATCCAAGGAAACTGGAGCAATTTAGGTGACTCAAAAACATCTGGAGATAGTGGATAACACAGCCCTGTGCCACTGCTTGCAGACACCCAGCTCTTCCAGCCCTGTTGCTGCACTGGGTCACATCCTGCTCCCTCTCTGCGGGGTCAGAGGGGACAGGGCCTGGTAGGGGTGGTTTGGGGCTAAATTGGCCCACATATCACTATAGGCTCATTTACCTACATGTGTAGGAGTGAGGAGATGAACTTGTAAAACTTTCCATCACTTGTTTGATTAGAGAAGCCTCAAATGAAACACTCTGGAAATCCCCAGATCTTGACCGACATGAAAAGTCACTGCAGTTTAAACAACTCCCAGACTGACAATTTCAGAATCATTAAAACTGAAAGTTTCTGACAGCAGCAGTTTCACCACTCGGCCCCTGTGCTGGGAACAGGGCCAGCAGCACATATAATTTCTAGAGTTTGCTTTTGAAGGGATCCCCTGTAGGATTAGCTTTGCTTTTGGTGTGCATCACATTGACTGGGAGATGTTCTGCACCAAGGACAATGTTAGAAAGAACTGGTGAATTTTTTTTTTCTTGCCTTCTTAGGTAGTTTTTTATATCTGAGAGTCACTGCTTGGCCACATGTCCTGGTTTCAGCTGGGATAAAGTTGATTTTCTTCTTAGTGGCTGGTGCAATGCTGTGTTTTGAATTTAACATGAGAATAGTGTTGATAACACACTGATGTTTTAGTTGTTGCTAAGTAGTGTTCACCCTAAATCAAGGACTTTCAGCCTTCTCTGCAGTGCCAGTGAGGAGCTGCACAAAAAGCTGTGAGTGAGCATGGCCAGGACAACTGACCCAAACTGACCAAAGGGATATTCCATGCCATGGAAAGTTATGCCCAGTATATGAACTGGGGGAGTTGTCTGGGAGCTCCCAATCACTGCTCAGGTACTGGCTGGGTGGTGAAAATCTGTGCTGTGCATCAACTGTTTCCCTCAGGTTTTATTCCTCTCTCTCCCTCCTCTTTATTACTATTTTTATTGCTGTTATTATCATTAATATTATTACTATATTTTATTTTGTTTCAATTATTAAGCCATCCTTATCTCAACTGCCAAGGTTTATCTTTTTTTTTTTCCTAAATCTCCTCCCCATTGGGCTGGGGGGGAGGTGAGCAAGGGGTTGTGTGGTGCTTACTTGCCAGCTGGGGTTAAACCATGCCAACCTGCATGCCCTCAAGGAGGTTTGAAGCACTCAGCACACCAAGGGGCTGGCTGGTTTTTGTGTTGTGGGATATCCCTGTGAGGAGCTCCTAACAGCCTGGGGAATGGGAAGCTTTAGAGGGATCAGACTGGGAGCTGGGAGAAATGCAGGAATTACACCTTTTAGTCTCTGAAGGCAGAGTAAGTTAAGCAAGCTCTGCTCAGTGAGATGAAGATGCTGCTTTTCTTCCCACGTTCACACACCACTCTGTGGGTCCCAGCCCAGGTAACTCCCAGCAGAGCACTGGGTCATGCTTCAGTGAAGCTCAGTGCTGAGTTCCCTCTGTTTGCTATCTGCAATGAATGGAAAATAGATGCTGTCTGTCTCCCTTGTGTGGTGCCTCAGGTCTGTACTGAACTCATGAGGTGTGTGCAGACTCCTCTGTGTTGCACAGCACCCTGGGCATCCAATTAAATCCTGCCCCAGGTAGCAGGTGCCGTTTGCTCTCTCATGCAAGTGCTACAAGACTCACTCTCCACTTTTAATGTGGTCTTTGCAACCATAACAGCTCCTGGCATCATGATTAAACATGAGAAGGGCATTCAGAGGAGTGGGAATGTGCTGGTGGCTTTGTTAATATGGGGCAACAGAGAGGGAGAGGTGCTGGGAGGGGTCCTAAAGGCCCTTTCCTTTCCCTCAGGGGTGAGGGATCAGCAAGGGAAGGGGGCATGAGACTGACTTGGCTGTAGGGAGCTGGATTTGGGGGTTGGTGGCTCATTCATTAGAAACACAGCCTGGTTTTATTCATTGCTTAATGAGGGTACATTTAATAACAATGTTAGGCTGTTCACCAGGTATTAAAGGCAAAACCTGCTGCCTTGGCACTGGTGTGCACCCTCACCTTCTTGCTTGCTCTGCTGCATTTTGCTTTACATCCCATGGCTTGTGCTCTGGGGCTTGATTTGGTTAGCTGGGGCTGTGGGGATACAAAACCATGAGAAGAATTAAGCGGCCCCAGAATGATGCTTCCATTGCCAAGTAAGCTGTTTCCCTGGCAACATGAAGTTTTTGCGACACAACTGCTCTTGGACTGCCCTTCCCTGCCCTGAAATACCCTCCCTGAACTGCTGAGATAGTGAATGCTGCCCAGAGGCCACGGGAGACAGCACTGTTGGTACAGACCTGGGCTGAGAAGCAAAAAAGATGAGCTGGTGCAGCTGCTGGTGGATTTTTTTATTTTATTGTTATTTTTCCTTTTGTGAGTCCAGCCCTGCCCAATTTCCTCCCTGCCAGATCTGTCATTTTGGGCCCCCTCTCCTCCAGGTCTCTGCCATGGGACACACGTGTGAATGTGTGGCAAAATGTTGTGCCAGCAAGTTGGAAGAGGTACTGCAGTTGCCACTCACTGTGCTGGCTGGAGTCCTAAAGAGCTGGCAAGCTCTGCATTTCCTAACACCATTTTGAAGTGTCAAAGCTGTATAAAAGCCTATCCAGCAATGGAGTCTCGATGGCACAGCTCTGATTAATGAGCTGTCGTGCATTTGGTGATGCCTTTTACAGCTCTGCTTGACCCCAGTGTCATCAATCCCCTTCCTTCACCGCATGTCCCTGCAGTTGATGCGAGCTGGGTGTTACCCTAGAGCCACCTCAGGCTTTGGGGGAGTTTTTGGACTTGCATCCAGCTGCTTTCTACCTGCAATTTCCTCTTTTTGACTCCAGCAATTATGTTTGTCCTTTCCTCTGCTTCTCTCTGCTTACCCTCCATTCTGCTTGCTCCCCTTGCTCTATGAAGTGGTAGGTTAGATTATATTTAAAGCCTCTTTTATTTCTCCAGGGCTTGCTGGGCAGGGATTTATGAGTGTCTTAATTCCACAGTACTTGGGGCAGGGGAGTGTTTGCTCGCTTCCTGGTGGACGAAATAACTCCTCTTATTTGGATGTGTTCTGAGTCTTCCCAGTTATTGGTCTTTAGGATATTTATTTTTTTTTTTTTAGTTAATCATGCAAAGGGAGTACGATGTGCACACAATATAGTGCCCAAATTAACAAATACAGAGGTCCCAGATGAGCACCTAAAGCTGCAGAGTTCACTCTGTCCTGTTCCCTGACTTCCAAAAGCAATTAGGATGAAAATACACTTTAAACATAGCTATGGCTTTGTCAACAAGACTGTATTGGTCAAAGGGTAGGGACAGACTGGTGCAGTAAGTTCAGTCACCAAGTAAACCTCTCCTTCTGGCCACCCAGCCTACCAGTCACTACCTGTCATGGGAGTTCCCAGGGTTTGCTCCTGCTCTTCCTTAGTTCTTAAATAAACCCCCCTGGTGCCAGTGTCAAAGGATGGTTATGGGTGTGTAACAGCCATGCATGATTTTGTTTTCGTGTAGGTGAGCCTCAAAGTCATTTCAAATGAAGTAAAAGACAGAGAAGTAGTGGGGAGGGTTTTGAAAGTGCTTTGCTGGTTCAGTTCTTTCCTTGGTGAAGTCAATGGCTCTCCTTCAAGGGCGACAGGGAGCTGATTTTGTCTCTAGCTGAAATCCCATTTGTGGGTGAAGTCAGGATGTCTTGCTGCTGTGTTGTGGCTGTTACCTGAACCAAACTGAGGTATTGATAGTAAATAAATATTTCAGCAATAACGTTTTTGTTGTTTGATGTTTTTCCCACTTCTTCATCCCAGCTGCGTTCTTCTAGAACAAAGTAGCAGCAAAATGGCAGAGAGATCCATATTCAGCTAATTTTTCTCCTGGGCAGTTACTGGAATGGTCCCAAGGAGCAGTTCTGTTTCCCCAAAATCAAAAAGAGGTCTCATAGCTCGTAGAGTGAGCTCTGTGGGATGTCCAAAGGCAAACAGAAAAGTGGAGAGCATGATTTATGTGGGGTTTGGGGGTGGTGGCATTGGATCACTTTGTATTCTGCGTGTTCGGTTTCAAATGAGATGTAAACTGAAGATTCTCCCCACCTGTGGTCATTAAATGCCTTATGGCATTTTTCATAAGACCAGGGGATCTCGGTGAAATCCCAACTCGATTAATTATATCCCGCTTCCCTAAAGTTCTTCCTGTGGTTACAAGAAGACGCAGCATCTTTCCCTCCTTCCTGTGTTGTCAATTAGAGTGCAGGCTTGTTAGCTGGTTTATTATCTGTTTCCCTTTTAAAGAGGCTCAGAGGTGGTTTTGTCAGTGCTGAATGAAGTATAGAGTAAATAGTTTGTATACTGGAACACTGCGCTTAGGAAAGACTTTGGGAGATCTGTGGATGAAAATGTCTGTTTGTGTGTGCTTTTTTTCCCTCTTAATGAGGGTAAGAGTAGCAAACATATCAAAGGTATCAACCACCAAGCACCTGAGTCCACCTGTGGCTTGAAAAAATAGCTTAGGAACTCATCTGTGAGACGTGACTGGCTTGTCAGCTTTCTTTTTGTCCTCCTGTGCTTGCATCCTCCCTTATCTGTGTGTGGCGGTGGGTAATGCCTGGCTCCCAGTAACAAATCTCAAAGGGTTCTGCTCAGCATGGTGGAAGTGGTAAAAAGGGCCTGCAGCAACGACAAAGACCTCCTGTTGTAGCCTAAAGGTTCCCACACAACAAACTGCTGGGGCTCTCAAAAAACTTATCCGGTAGTTCTGTTAAAAAATAAAAAAATAAAAAATTCCTCCATTTTTGAAGCTGAAGGTAAAATTGGTAATTATGGCTGTGGTGGTTCTGTGATAGATGTGGACTGTCCTGTCCTAGGCAGTGAGCAAATGTGGTTCTTTGCTCCCCGAGTGGGGCAGTGGAAGCACCAGAGACCCTCACCCTGAGGCCGGTGCCAACTGCCCATGGGGGATTTTGCTTGTGTAGTGTTCCCTCCTTGGCAATGACAGGCAAGTGGTGAAGACAACACAGTGAATGCCAGTTCTGTGCCTTCTCTCCAGACCACACTTTAGGTCTAAGCCTACAAAACACATGGATCTGTGGCTACCTTTTCTCATTGCAGTTGAATGCTTGTGTGCTTACAAAGAGAGAAAATAATTTGGGGGTCTTTCTATTGCATCAGTCGTGACCTCTCTTATGCCAGGCTTGGTGGTTTTTGCTTTGTGGGTCAAAAAAAGAAGTGAAGTTTTAGCTTCTTGAAAGGGAGGAAACATCTCAGATGCTTTGTTAGGCGAGCAATGCTCCTGCCCTCAGGCATCAGTTCGAGTAGTGAACAAGGTAGTTGGTGGTGTTGAAATCAATGCTATTGGTTTAGACATAAATCTCCATTCTTCTGGCATTGACTCCTTCCATTGACTCGAGTCCTTCCTTTTACAGTCCATGCCCTGCCAGCCCCTGATGTGGTGCAGGTTGGCATTTCCCATGATGAGCCCTGGCCCACCCAGGGAACTTGCACAGCTCCAGGTGCAGGTTCCACACGGAACACTTTGCCCCAGCCTTTCCCTGACAATCTGGGGCAACCTTAGGAGTTCAGATGCTGCACAGAGGGTTTGGCAGGGCTGGTACAGGCAGGTAGGTGGTGCAGGGCTGATCCAGACCCGTGTGCCATTGGGGTCCTGGCACTGACCTGCTCATCCAAGTGACACTGGGAAGGGAAGGCTTCTTGATGCATTTGTGGCATGTCAAGCACAGCTCAGTTCTGGTAGCTTCTCCCACCTTTGACTAATTGCTGACCTGACATCTTTCTGATAGTGACCTTGTTTCAGCTAGTAATTCAAATATCTTTCAGTGTCAGAAATAATAAGTGCCACAGTGAGATGAACAAGCAGAGCTTAAGTTGAACACAGATTAATGGGGTTTTAATATTCCTAATTTAATCACTCCTTTCTGTCTGAGTGTGTGCAACATGATGTAGCAGCTAATTATTTTTTTAACCATGATGAGGATCTTTCCTAATCATTTTTATATTTAACATGAATGAAGGGAGGGCAGTGATTAATGAGGGAATAAATCTTACAAAACAGAAGCAAGCACATGATCAGTTAAAAATACAGCTGTCTGATTATTTTTTTTTTCACCTTTCCCCGTACTGCAAATACTCAACCAGCTGCACCTTCTCAGCTCAATAGCGAGCTGTCTTCAGCCCTAAAGACAGACCTGAAACTTTGCTTATCCCTCCGGTGCTTCTGTTGGCATCTCTCTGCGTGATCATCTTTGTGATGAATGCAGAATTATTTTTCTTTAAAAAAAAAAAAAAAAAAAATTGCCCCACTAGATACATTAATGGTTGGATAGATGTCTTTTCAAATATTTGTTCCTGACAGGGTGTTTGGAATTGCAGATGAGAAGCAAACCAGCTCTCAGCATCTGTCTGTTGCTACTGTACGTTTCCATTGTGTGAAGCAGAGACAAAGCCAGGCAATTCAAAGCTTAAGTGGATGCTCTTGAGATCTTTTATTTCCCCCCCTCTTCCCTCCCTTTTCCCACACTTGGCTGCATCTCTTCTGTCTAAATTCTATTTTTCCCTCCATCCCTCAATCCCCATGTGCTGGTTTGGGGTGTCTGTCTTCTCCCTGTAATTTCTCCGCTCCCTCTCGTTCGAGTCCCTTTGTGCATCCTCACTGATTGATAACTTTGGGGGGTTGCTGAGCTCTGGGGCTGTGGGGTAGCTCAGGGTTGAAGGTTATGATTACCAGAAGTGTGCTGTGAGGCTTTTTCCCCACTCTTGGAGTACAGGTTGATGGTGTGTCAGTTGATCGTGTGGGTCAGACGTGCATAGTCTGTCCCCAGGGTTGTGTTGTTCCAGGGTGGGGTGTGCTGGCTGTTTTGGGGAGCATCACTGGAGCTGGGCACTGCAGTGGTGGCTCTCTGCAATCTGAGCCTGGGGCTGAGGACCTGGGGTTTACCCATGGAAAGCTGTAGCTCTGAACACAACAGTGCCCCTCCATTCCCATGGCTGTGGATAATCTGTAACATTACCCAGAAAAGATCTGAGGGCTTTCCTGGGGTGATTTCATTTTAGGTTTTTGTGGTGCAGGTGGTTTTTTATAGGATTTTTTTTTTTTAATTTTTTTTTTTAGAGGAGAGACTGTACAAATGCTCCATTCAGCCACGGAGATAATTCAGTGGGTTTCTCAGCAACGTGAGGTCATTTTGGATGTGTCTCTCCTCACCAGCTAACAAGCAGAATTTTAATAACCGATCAAGATGAGCTGTGCCCGAGCAGTGCTGGCAGCTACCCTCTAACCTTGGTGTCTTCTGCAGATAGTAAAAATGATCTAATTGGCTAAAAAAGAAGGATAGGCTTAACTACAACTTCTGTTGCTTAACACCTTGTCATTTCTCCTTGTTGAGTAGAGAGCAACCAAGCTCAGTGAATCAGTGTTCCGGGTGCCAGTGTCACATACCAATGGCTTGATGGATGCTTGGGAATTTTGGGATCCTGATGTGCAGTGCAGAAGGGCTGTGGGCTAAAACAGTGTAGAGACAAACAGAGGGATAGGAGAATGTAAGGAAACTGTGTGTTGGACCAGTTCCTAAAATTAGTATTTGTTTTTTTCTGCCTAGGCACTTAATTAAAATTTTGCTCTTGCAGATCAGATCTAGTTCTTGCTGCACAAATGTTACTCCATCAAAAGAAAAGCAGAGGGAAGATGGTTGTTTGCAGATCTAAGATCAGTAATGCACATTGGGAGCAGAAGTTGGCTGGTGAGATCCTGTGTATCTGAGCCCGTGGATAGCAGGAAAGATCCATTCCCTCTTGAGGGAACAGAGAGATTCAAATCAGGAGCAAATTTTTTTCTGAATAGGTTTTTTCTTTAAGACTTTCATCCCTGTGAAGTTTCCTTGGCCACTTTCTGTAGCACTGTAAATGACAGTGGCATGATTACATTTGTCTTCCAAACTGCCTTTCCTTAAGGGCAAGCTCCACTTTGGACTTGATTCGATTGTGTACTTTTAATCTCAAAGAAAAGCTAATGCATAAGTATTCATTACCCAATTGCATTTTTCTATGGTCAACAACCCCTCTTATAATTACAGGTTCCAGCTGAATGTCATTTCTTTTCTCTCTACTTCAGCTCCCTCACAGCACAGCCTCGTACTCCTGAAGCTTCCCTGCATTCATGTAATAAATAAATAATCACACCTTTTTTGCTGTCAAAGCTGAAAGCATGCACAGCTGTTTGCCACAAGATACACTGGGACTGCAAGGTACAACATTTCTTAATTAGACTGACCTGAGGTTGTTGGGTTTTTTCTTTTTTTTGCTTTTTGTGGTGAGTGGGTTTTTTTATTTTTATTTTTTAAGCAGCTTCATTAGCTCAGGAGCTTAATTGCAAATGACTAGACAAGCTCTGCTCGTGGTTACTGGGAAAGGTTAGAGTATTTCTCACTGGGGATTAGATCCTGGGAGACGTTTTGCAGCTTGATTTTTGATTTTTTTTGTGGGTAAGGTTTTAGGTGTGCTCAGAGCATCTTAGCACTAGACTCAGAATTAGCAAAATAATTAGAAGTTCAAAGCGGAGAGGGGGGCTGGGGCAAAGCCCAGGCAACCTTTTTGATCTTACAAGGCACACTGCAAAATCCACACGGAATTGGGAGAAACAGGCTATGGAAAGGGAGTTCTGGAAGCAGAATTGGGGGATGACAGATCTCCATGCTGCTGTCACAGGATGGGGAGTGGATAAATGTCAAGCTGGGCTGTGGGGCCAGCTGGTAACAAACTACCATGGTCTGAGCAGCTCCCTCCCACAGTGGGGAGTTCATGGCCCCACAGCCATCCTGCCAGCACAGCTCTGTATTTGTGTGGACCCAGACCAAGGGCTATGGTAGAGTTACTTGATGGCCAAAAGCCATGGTGGCCTCTGTCACTTGATCTGTGTCACAGATTTCATCTGTTGGTAACATCCCTGGTGTGATATCACCATTATTGGCATCATTAATGCAGGAGGTTTGCAGCCTCCATGCTTTTTGGGGTTTTCTTTCTTGGCCTCGTGAAGAAATCACCTTGAAACAGGACTCTACAAGGAAAGGGAGGACTTGGGGAATCACCTGTGAGAGGTTTCCATGTTCCTATGTGGTATAAAACAGGTGAGGCAGTTACCTCCTATGAAGGATTCCTGAGGGCCAGAAAAATTTGGAAAAGGGTTACTTTGTGCTGGCCAGTGTGTCCCATCCTTGTCTGTTCTGTACCTGATGCTGATACAGGTTGCCTAGAGGAGCTGTGCCTGCCCCATCCCTGGAAGTGCTCAAGGCCAGGCTGGACAGGTCTCTGAGCAACCTGGTCTAGTGGAAGGTGTCCCTGCTCATGGCAGGGGGTGGAAGAGCATGATCTTTAGGGTCCCTTCTCCCCCAAACCATTCCATGATTCTATGATACAGAAGCATTTCTAAGACCTGTATTCAAGTGGGTATTCTAGGGGATGATTTTTGCTACAATAGTTGAATTAAAGCAAGGTTTGGATGTCTGCTGGCCTTCCATGCCCCTTCCTATCTACATCCTGCACTTGGCATTTGCAGGTGAAAGCAGGGATGGAATCTGTGTGGGAGCTCTGTGTTGGGGGGTCTGTGCTTGGTACAAGGAAGCAGCAGTTGTGTTCAGAGGCTTTGGATCTCCTCACTTTTACAGCTGTGCAGAGAATGGTGTAATGAGTGCAGCAAAAGCACCAGCTTCCCTGCACCGCCCAGCCCGTGTTGATTTGCCTGTGCCCAGAGCAGGAGCAGCCTCTCCAAGGGTCACCCCACGGGACAGGCAGTGCAGTGGCTGTTCCCACTGCTCCTGCCCTCTGAAGAAGCTGCCAACAAGGCACCTGCTGAGATGGAGGACATTGTGCTTCTGTTAAGTCAGTTGCAATGCCACCAAGCTCTTCGTGTCCCTCTGCAAAACCGAGCACAAAACTGAAAGCAATTTTTAATCTCTGTCAACCAGGGAGGTATCCGGGCTATTTGTCTGAAGGCAAGAGGCTCTGTGACCTTATTTCTTCCCTCCCTTAGTCTTTTGGCCCTCAGACTGTAAGAAGTCTGAGTAATTCATGTCCCTTATTAGTCCATGCCGGGGAAAAGAGGGGTTTGAGTTGCTTGTGTGACACCCGAGTTCTGCTGCACAACAAATATACTCGGAAGGCTTTGTCATATATAACCCACTCGAAGCGAGAGCATTCAGGTAAGGAAATGAAGGGCTGCAGGGCTCAGCTGCGCAAGAGGAAAATAATTAGGGCATGTTTATCTCATACTCAAGCCTGCAGAGGTGAAAAGCAAGGGACAGGAAGGCTGGTTCAGAGAGAGCAGGGAGTGGAGAGGGCAAGACGGAAAGGACCTGACAAGGGAGTGAATTAAACTTCTCCAGAAGACTCACATCACTGGGATAAGTTCCCCCCTCCCTCCCTGTTCCTGCTCTAATGGAGGACAAGCTCTGCCTTGCTGGTTTTTCTTTTCAAGGTCTCAGGACCTGTTGTTTTAAAAAGGTTAAAGCCCTGGAGCTGCTGAGGGAGGGCAACACTCTTTCAAAGATGCCAGGTGAAGAACACCTTAATTTTTTGGTTTTACAGGCTTATTGGTATAAAAGGGAGAAAAATATCTTCCAAATGTGAAACAAGCCTGTGGTTCTTTTTTGTGCCTTTTTTTTTTTTTTTTTTTTTTCCTAAGCACAGCTGAGTTCTGACTCAGGTGAGACTCCTATTTCTAACTAAGTTTGATATATCTCTGGAGCCTCCCTCCCCACCATGGAGAGCTGAGTGCACTCATGGTCACAGCCAGGGTAAAGCTGCTCCATGGGGCCATGGCTCCTGCTATCCCTGTGCTGTGGTCCGGTGATGGAGACTGCATCAAAACAAAGCAGGTTGAGCAATGTGACACAGAACTCTGGCTGTTCCTTCCCCATCTCCTCTCCCCACCGACCCAGAGAGGTGTGTGGAGTTCACAGCAGTTCTTGCAGACTTGCTCAAATCAAAACACTTGGCTCATCCTTCACTTGTTCCGTGCTGTTTGCTCTCAAGCTGCCTGTTCTTTCTGGGCTTCAGACCTGGCTTTCATAATTTGCACAGGCACAAATCAGAGCAAATACAGCCCTTGCCAGTCTGCAGATCTGGCTCAGTGGCAGAACCCCAGAGAAAATATTTTCATCCCAGGCTTTACCACCAATCTCCTTAAGCCCTGAAGGGTTTGTGGTTTCTCTCTTTCTCCTTGCCTTTGCCCCTTAAGGCTTCACATTTTCCTTGCCACCTGTGCTGGTGTAGTTTCCTCTGGCTCTGCTCTTTTGCTGGTCCCTGTGCTTACAGAGGGGTGCAGGGTGAGGATGCTGGTTCTCCAAAGCAGAAGGATTGCTGCAGAATGGGCACTGGGCTGAAGGTCTGAACCCATGGTTTGACCAATTCCTGCCCAGCCCGGGTGGGTTGTTCAGAGGCAACCCTGGGCAAAAAATTGGAAACTGATGCTGTGACTGCTGTGAGTTTGAGAATGTGGCTGCTCCTATATTTGGAGAACAGTGACAAGGTGAAGGGGAGGAGGGGATGGAAGTTATAGCAAGAAGGATTCTACCCTGGTTCTTGAGACTTTTGCTTCATCTCCTCCCCAGGAAAGGCAGCTTTCCACACATAACTCTGAGGTTCTGCCACTTCCCCGTTGCCTCCTGAGCAATAAAAGCAGAACTGGGTGTCTCCTCTTTTGCACAGCTCACCTTTATTTTTGGCCAAAAAGATAATCTATTTAATCCTACCATATCCTCCGTGAGACACAGCTTCCTACATCAGTTCTGTGCCCCTGAGGGTAAAGAATTATTCAAGGCATCGAGCCTGACCTGGATTTTGTGTGATGTGATCGCATCCAGAGCATGGAAATCCATGCGATCAAATGGCAAATCTCTGAGCCTTGGCAGATATGCCTCCTGCTCTGCAAAAGCATGTTGCCATGGCTACATCTCAGTGTGAGCATCTCTCTCCTTATCCCAACGTCTTTTCTTCTGCCAGGGTCACTGCCTGTGCTCAGAAGCCCACCCTGTCATGGGCAGTGTTGGGCTGGGGCTCTCCAGCAGCACAGAGGCACTGGGTAGTGGGTCACAAACTCACTCCTTCGAATTAGAGCTGGGTGAATTGTTGCCAATGACTCCTTAAATGGGGAAAAAAATGAACCCAGCAAGAGCTTGAAATACCTGTCAAAAAAGCTCCTTCTGTTTGTGACTTGAGAAGAGAGAAAATGAAAAGCAGACGGGAGGTGGTTGCACAGAGAGCCGGGAAACCTGAGCTCCAGCTCTGCCCTTCCTGATGCAAACACCTCTGCCTGCTGTGGTCCCCTGCTTTGAAGGGGTGACAGTTACCTGCCACCTAAAGGCAGCTCGAGCTTTATAGATGAAAGCCACTGAAACTACGTTTTGGGCTGTTACACTTGTGTGAGAGCAGCTCCTCTGTCACACAACAACAGTTGTGGGTTTGTGTCACAAAAATACCCCTGGATGTGTTTACAGGCTATAAAGCAGAAAGAAAGGAAAGCTGACAAAGTAATGGTGTGTGTTTGGGGGGATGTTGCTACTGGGGTGCCTTGACTGAGCATGAAAATCCTATATAAGAACATCAGACCTAAAGCGTGGATGTCAGGGTTGAAAAATCCAGATTGGTTCCTGACTGGGGAGAACAAGAACCCCCAGTGCTGTACTGGGAGGAGAGTGTGGGGTTCCCACTGCTCTGCTGTGAGGCAACTGGAAGAAAACTTGGCATCCTCTTAGGATTTTTATAATACCAATTTGGTCCCTATTTGGTTCTATGGTTTGTATTTTCCCAAGCCACCCCCACTGAGTGTATGTTATCTCACTTAGGGACATGGATTCAGAATGAAACTAGGAGGTTTGCTGACCAAAGAAATTGTGCATAGAGGAAAAATAAGGTTGTTCTGGGCCAAATCCTATTAGCTGCATTTTAAACTGTCTCATGTAGGTGATGTGTATGTGATCACTAGTGCATGTCCAGCTTCACAGTGCCAGATCCTTCTGCCAAATCTTCAGAGCAGTGAGTCCAGAGCTCACTGTCCACAGCCAGTGGAGAAGGGGAGGCACTACCAGAAGGTGGAATGTGTTAAATGGGCTCAGCTGCCCAATCCTGTGCCACACGTGCCTCATCCATGCTGGATACCACTAACTGCTTCTGTTTTGTCAGACAGCTCCTCTCAGTTCTGGGGAAAGCTGATGGTTTGTGCCCCACAGCAACCAAGTCTCTAACTCGTCTCCTGCTCACGCCCGTGCTGCAGCAGAGGGGAAATCTTCTGGGTGAGGAATTTGTGTCCTCCAAGAAGCTACTTTGGATATTAACTATCCCCCAGGAAGGTGTTTGTAACACTGGTCTATGGGGTCTGGAGAGCAAGAGTGCTCCTCTCCCCTTTTGGCTTTGCTCTTGGTATGAGCAATGATTGCAGTGGCAGGGAAGATGCAGGCATGGCTGGGAAGCTGCAGTGGTGCTGCTGCAGAGCTCCCATCTCCTCTGACAGCATCTCCTCTACCTTGGTGTGCATAACCAGAGAGGTTTTTCAGGGCTAGGGATGAAAAGTAACTGAGCATCAAGCAAAAGAAATATAGGAGAGAACTTACGGGTGCTTGGGAAGAACCTGTTTTCTCCCACCGCACAGATTTCTGGAGTTCCTCCTGAAGGGAGATAGAAAGCATGTGTGTTTTCTTCCTCTTTTGGTTTTAATTGTGCATTCTAATAAGAAACTGCAATACAGACACTTATTAAAGTCGCCGCCTTCAGAGTCGCTGTGTTTGATAGAAACCCCAGAAAATCCCCTGAACCGCAACGTGGGAATCCAATTCTTTTCAGTTGATGAGACTGTAAACACATTTCCTTGGATTTGCAAGAACCATAGCAAGAGTTTCAATCATATGAATAAAGCAAAAGAATATCTGATAGGGAATATTCCTGCTTTGCATATTCAAAACTTGCAGCCTTATTCTTAGGCAGCATCTTTTCAAAGGAGCGAGCTATAAAGAGGGAAAGAAGCATTGCCCAGGGGATATAGGCAAAGATCCTCCAAAATTAGCACAGCTGGGGGGGAGTATTTCTCCATCAAATTTTAAACTGCTAAGATAGATACCCAAATTTAGAGCCCAGGTGGCTGCTGTGGCCAGAACTGTCTCCATATTTAGCTCTGCTCCCAGTTCAACACCTGGTGACCAGAGGGACCTTCAAAGTTTGGCTTCAGGGAGCTTTGGGTTGGGATGAATATCCTGCCTCATGAGTGTCTCTGCTGTTGTGGGTGACCTCGAGGAAAAATGTGACATATTTCTTAAGTTGAGCTGAACCCCCAAATTCCTATTTCACTGAAACTGGGTGTGTTTCTTTCCCATGCCATTTGGACTGGTGGCTTCAGCAGAGGAGAGCTATAAATATAAAAACAATCTGACTCATTGTGTTCACTATTGAGTGAGAAATCCCATCATATCAGATATCTAATAAGGTACTCTTTGTACCTTAAAAACCATTGGCAAGAGCTGATTCTATAAATGAAACCTATTTTTGGTGAGAAAGTTCTTACATTTGCGAGGTAATTTTCCTGTCTCTTGTGTTTATGTTCCTTTACCAGCTGACCTACACAGTCCCTGTGTGACTGGCTGAAAAATGTTGCTAGTTACACTTCCCTTCTCTGTGCCCTTTGGGAATACTTTTTAAAAACAAAACTGTTTCCCAGATTCTAACAATTTTCTTGGTCAAAGCATATCCCAAAAATGAAACTCTTGCCTCAATTTTTTACAACTTTATGAAAACAAATTCTAATTCAGCTTTTAGCTTGTCTGCATATAGAAATCTATATGCAATTTGACAAGAAGTCAAAATATTTCCCTTCTCAGTACTGTGGCAAGTTGTGTTTATTCCGTGAAGACAATGGGACGGAGGAGCAGGGAACAGCGTGAGGAAGTCTTGCTGCCGGTGTGATAACTCCTTTCCAGATGAAACCGGTCTCATATCTTGGTTTGGCACTAAAATGCTGACTTCAAGGCCTGTTGGTATCTCTTCCCCAGCCCTTTGGTGTACAAACTCGTTAATGTGCAAGAAATTGTACATATGCAAATGGGGGGACGATAAGCAGCCGGCTGGCCCTGTGTTGATCCCCTGGCATTTTGGCTTCTTCCCACTTCCACCGGCCCTGCCCGTGCCACTTTTCTGGAATCCGCTTGATCGGAGCATCTTACAAAGCCTTAAATGGGAGATAGTAGCATTTCTGATCTCATTTTCCAGTATTTCAGCTGTGCCATAATCTATTTACCACACAATTTGTGTCACTTTGATAAGCGGCTGCTTCAAGACTGCATTTATTAAAATCAAGAGCAGGGAGAGCTTTCAAGTCTCTCAAGTGTTGTAATAAATGTTTGAAATTAGTCATTACAGTGTTTGCCATGGTTCATATCATAGACTCTATCTAAATGACAAATGATCACAGCCTGGACATGAACTTTTTTTCCTTTGGTGGTGCGTTTCCAGCAGGATGGGCATGATGTTGGGTTATCCCAACCCAAACCAGCCCAAGTTGGAGTAGGGATGGGGAGGGAGGAGTGGAGAAGTGGGAAGGTTTCACTGGGAAACCTTATCAGAGTCTCAGGGATACGGTTTTGAGCAGAGAAGTGCTGGCTCAGCTCTGACTTTGCTGGCTAAAAATGAAATAAATCTGAAAAAAAGCGCCAAAAGCCCCAAGAAGGAGCTGTGTACTTTTTGCAACGTGGAGCAATTGGTTGTTACCGTGTCTGGATTATGCAAAGTTCGGCTCTTCCCCCATCAAACAGCTCCAGTATGGAAAATTCACCTTGTTGCTCTGTCACAGATGGCTTCTTAATGTGCTTGCCTGGCTATGGATATGTGCTGATGTGGTCATTTAAGAAAGGGGGGGGGAAAAAAAACCCAAACAAAAAGCTCCTTTGCTAAATATAGTTCTGTGTATGTATATATTCACACATATATACGCACAGACATATTAAACACATACGGCATAGAAAAGAGACAATTATTAAGACAAATATTCTGTCTCAATTCATTTTGTTCTTCATTTTCCCATCAGGAACGTAATAGCTAAATTTATAGTGTTGAGCCTGGGCTATAAATTCCATTATTTTCAGTGACTATATCAATTACATCCCTTGAAAGGGACCCCAAGGCAAGGGGAGAAAATTGGAGACAAAATCTTCAGACGGGAGGATGCAGGAGGTAGAGGGGGAAAAGCATCCCCTCCCTGCTTTCTCCTTACTCATTACAATAACCAGCACCTTTTTCCCTACATAAAAGCCTGCTTAGTTTTCTGGTGCTCCAGCTGGCACCCAACACAGAGCAACTACGGTGACAAGTGTGTCACTGCGGAAATAATTGCGGTGCTACACACACAGGTGCTGACTCAAAAGGGGAGCAGGAAATGATCTTGTCTGAATATAAATGGTATTTATTTTGGAGAAATTCAATTGTCAGAGAAGAAAACAATGTATATTTTTTTTTTTTTTTGAAAAGAAACTGAGTAAACTACTCATCTCCTGTCCTTGAGATGAAAATGATTAATTTTTTTTTAAAGGCTTCTTGCACTGGGACAAGCTTGAAAAAGGGATAGAGTGGTATCAAAGAGCAGTGTGCTGAGATAAGCAGTGGTTTCTCTGGCAACTCCTACAACTTTTTTTAAGGGTTCTACTGTTTTTCCTTTTCTCTTAGTGAAGTGACTGAATAAAGTTGTCTTGGTTTTTTTTGGTGGGATTGGGGTTTTTTTCAGTGCCTCTCACCACGTCACGGAACTGGTCTGGGCAAGGCAGAGCAGATATGAAGGGAACACTGAAGCAGGAACCTTCCTTGTTAGCACAAAGGAAAAGGAGGCTGTGTCAGGTGTTGAAGAGCTGGATGGTGCTGCAGGCCCATTATAGTTCAAAATTTTGTCCCAGGTGTACGCCCAGCTCAAACTTTTTAGCATTTCAGGAAAAAATATTGTTAATATTTCTGAATGGTATAGGCTGCTGGGCTTCCCTGTCACTGCACAGGAGAGCTTCATGGGGTCCAGTTGTGTAATTATTTCATGTCCCTTCTGCACTGGAGCTGTATTTATCTCCACGTCTCTCTAATGGCACCTTAGCTTGAATAACTCTGCCTCCCAATGCTTTACACCCTCAGTCAGTTTATTAACAGTTTCTTCTGTCCTCAGCCTTCACTTTAATGGCTGCAACACTTTAAATTGGTTTAATCTCCCCTGTAGAATGGCCTTTCTGCTCTCCCCAGGCTGCTCTGTAGCCTGTGCCTCTTCTCCTTGAAGGTTGCTGTGACCTTCTTTGTCAGAAGTGTTGAGAGTTGCCAGCCATACCTTTCTCTACTGGAAATGCTGTCTGATGAGTTTAGGCATCGTTTTGGTCCTCTAGGTGGTGAAATTTCCAGTTAGCAGCAGAAACTCTTGTTTATCTCCCACTGCTGCTTCATTGTGTCTGGTCTTGACCCTGGGAGATGGGAGAACAAGCATCAGGAGGAAAAGGGAGATTGTGTCCCTTCTCAGGAAAGAGTAGCACAGTCCTGAGACTTGTACTCCAGCCCCTTTCCCTGCTCCATTGCCCTTCTCTGGGCACAGTCTAACACCTCAACATCCTTCTTCTCATGAGGGGTCCAAAACTAAACCAAGGTTTTGAAGGGCAGCCTCACCAGTGCCAAGCACGGGGGGACAATCACTGCCATGGTCCTGCTGGCCACCTGATTGAGGATAAAAGATAAGATGCCTCTGGCTTTCCTAGCCACCTGGGCACACTGCCTGGGCACTTTCCCAACTCTGACCCTGATCCTGAGCTTTGCTTGTTTGACCTGTGTTCTTCCTGCTGGCACCTGCCCTGGTGTCCCTCTGTACCTTTCCTTGGTACGTGTTTATTTTTCTTATGCTGTGGTCAATACCCCAAAAAACATTGAATAAGAAGAGCTATTTTGCATCTCCATCAGATATTTCCTTCCTCCTGCTGCTGTGCCCTTCAGCTTCTGTTGAGACTTTCACCCATGTCACAGATTCTACTAAATCCTGTCTTCTCAAGCTTAGCTAATGACAAATGCTCTGTGAAAATCTGGATGAAACCTGCTGCATCTCATTTGCCTAGAAAATCTTTCAAGGAAAGACAGCAGGTTGGGGGGTGCTGTATGTTGTGCTTGTGATAAATAGTGAACTTAATGAAGATTGCTGATGGACAGCATTGTGTGCTCGAGTCCTTTGTTTCCCCCAGTACAAGATGGATGGTGGTATCCAGCATTTCCTCCACATTTCTGTCTTGCAGAATTGTCCACCCTCTCGTTCAGCTCCTGAGCAGGAGCTGCCAATTTGTGCCAATAGCAATTTCCCACCTCCCCCGTTCCTACTTCGAGGGAGTGGATCTTGAGATATTTCTTTAATATATTAGTTTATAATTAAGGGATATTGTATTAAGAGCATTAAGACACGACCTGCCTTACCTCCATAAATACTTTTTTTTTTTTTCCTGCTTGCTGGGAAAGGTTTAAAAACATCCTCCTGGAAATTCATGCAGATGATATTTAGACATGCAGATATGCACTCCTGTTTTGCATGAATGTTTGACCTTGGGCAGAGCTGTTCAATGCAGGATGGATGTGTTGTGGCTGCATTTAATCATCTGAAGCAGAGATGAAGCCTTGAAAAACCACATAGACCCAATTCCCAATTCCCAGCCTCTGGATGGTAATGAACTTCTGAGAAATAGCTAATCAATAAATTGAACAAAAGACTCAGGCAGCTAAACCACTTTGTCAGGGCCTTAATTACAATTGCAGAAATAAATCGGGAGGGGGGTGGTGGTGGTGGTGGTTGGGAGCCTTTGCCAGACAAAACTAACCCTTTACTCTCACGAGCTCACCCTTTGCAGGCTGAGCAGCCCGGGTTTGTGGGAGCACCGTGCCTTTGTGTGGGTGTTCACGGGGGTCCCTGGGTGGGCAAACGACCCCAAACCAGGCTGCTGCCTCGTGCCACAGCAGGACGGTTTGGCTGTCCCTGCCCTCTGAAGCTACTGGGGAAGCTGCAGTGAGACTCTGCTTAGCAGGAGGGATTCTACTTCCCCCTTTCCACAGGGAAGAGATGAGGATGATCCAAGGCAGCAGGCCGTGCCAGGGCAAGCTGGGCTGTTTCACTTGGGGAGAAAGCTGAAGATTTAGGACCAGATGCAGCCAGCAGGATCAGGAAGGATATCTGAGGACAGATAGCAGAGATGGGAGCCAGGCCAGTAGCCCTCTTACCCTCATATCCCTCAGGCAGGTTTCCCAGTAGTCCCATCCCTTGCCAGCAGCAGGAGTGATGGAGCCAGGGAAGCCTGCGTGGAGGCTGTCAGTGAAACCCTCGGAGGGTTGTTCTTGGCTCAATTATAGCAGCAGGCACTTCACGTGCATGTCTCCTGGCAGCGCGTGCTGGAAAACAAAGGGATATATCCTTGGGGATTGTCTTGTAGACGTGGTTTTGCCTTAAGAAATATTACAGAATAACAACGCGTCCAGGTTGATGCGAGCGTGCCGAGGGTGGGTTGTGAGCAGGAGGGTGGATGTGTGTGGCAGAGGCTCGAAGGGCACATGGAGATGGGGGAAAACAAAGATCTTGAGGAGCTTTGGGCTTTTTGAGGGGTAACCTCATGATGTTGGATTACTTGCTCTTTGAGGATCCAGATAAGTGCTAATGCCTTAAATGAGTGTGTCCTTGAGTAAGCAGAGTATTTAAAGTGAGACAGAACAGACTGTTTCGTGGGGCAGACTCAAACCCTGAGCAGGGTGCAAGGAGCTGCATTGTGTCCCTTGTGAGTCACTTTTCACCCTTGCAGGGGAGTTGATTGGTAACAGGCTCACTGCCCTTCTTCTCCTCACCTTCTCCAGACCTTGGGCTTAGCAGAAAGGAGGTTTTTTGTTTCCTTAACAGAAATTCCTGGTAAGACAAGATAGTTTCTCATGAGTGGCTGGTCACTACAGATCAGTGGCTGCAGCTGCTGTGATCCTCAGGGCTAAATAGAACTTGGCCACCTTCTTCTGGAGGGCAGCCACCAGAGCTCAGAGTGTACCAGGACCACAGCCCCCAACACAGGGTGAGCACAGTCCAATTTCCTGTTGGTAATGGGTCAGCTTGTGCATACCTGCAACAGTGAGAAATCTGGTGGTGTGTGAATGCTCTTGAACTTGTAAGAGACCTACATGGCTGAGGGAAACATGAATTAATGATCGTCTCAGAACCCTCCCCCCAAACCCTAACCCTGGAGTCTGTAAAAGTACAAACCCCAGGTGCCATAAACCCCACAGCAGCCAGAGAACATCTCATGTTGTCAAACTCCAGCATGTTTTAGGGCTTTGCTGGCTCAGGGCCTCACTGAAGGAGCAGTTAGCACTTCTGCCTTCCTGCCAGCCTGGCTCCTGTTCCCTGCCTTTCTCACAGAGCCGGGGAATTGCTCTGTAATGAGGCAGCAGCCGCTGCCGGTGACATGAAACTGCTGCGGAATAAGATAGCTCTCTGTGAGCTGCTCTGCCTTTGTGCCCGGGCTCTTCTTGAGGCAGCAGATAAATCTCCATCCCGGCACAGCGGGAATGCTCACAGAGCAGTCCCCGGGACATGAGTGAGTTGCTGCTGTCGGCACTGTGTTTACTGCACAGATAAAATATTTACAGCTCCATCTTTGGTGTGAGATGTGACTCGTCCAGTCCTCACGAAGGTCACGGGAAAGTCAGTAAAATTTATTGATGGTTTATAGCACTTCTGTGTCGGGAAGCAAGGTTACAGTGTTATACACCTACACAGGCAGGCAGGGAGGGCTGGAGAGAGACAGGAGAGGGAGAGCAGACAGCTCGGTGTATATCACTGGCTTGGTCCCCCAAACCTGTGTGTTATTTTTTAATTAAATGATAAGCTCAAAAAAGCAGAGCGTGTGCAGGGCTCTTAACTGGCTGCAGCCCCACGTCTCAGCAGCTGAGGAAATGATTTGTTTGCTGTGCTGATGCTGAGCCCTTCGGAGGGAGCAGGGGGTTTGGGTTGTGTCATGGTATTTGTGTAGGCAAGTCTTATTCTGCCATGGAAAAGAGTGGTCAAGCCATGCCTGCCTTTCACTTCTCATTAATTCTGATTTTGTTCAATAGCCTAGAATTAAGATTGCTCTGTGCTATATGTGGTAGGAATGATCAGCAAGAAGGTGGCTTCTGCCTTGGAGAACTGGGATCCCTCAGGATATGTAGGGACCTTTCCCAGCAGAGTTGAAGAGCAGCTGGGAGAGTCTTGAGTTCTCTGGTGTTTGGGCAGCCTGCTGGGGGCAGGGAGGGCTGTGCTTAGCCCCCTCTGAAACACGCTGTTTAGGCATCTTTCTTCCCTCTGGGCTGATCCTGTACCCCAGGAACTCTCTGCAGCTCTATTCTCCTCTTGCCCTCAAAAACTGGGAACAGATGGATGGTCATCTGTGACCTCCTCTGGATGGACCAGCACCTGTAAAGGACAATGAAACACCAAGGTGGCTTTTGGAAGCCTTCTTTCAGGTGTGTTTTCCAGGAGCCCATGAAAATGAGTTGGCAGAACACCCAAGAACCAAACCCCTGTTTGAGATGTCACAGGCCAGCCCACAGAAACATGGGTTCAGTGTATCTGTCTGCATTTAGGGTGAGGTCGGATTTGCTTTGCATTTCCATCTGGCGACTCCTGTCCCCCCTTAGATGGACAGGGTAAAACACTTGGTGTGTTCACCAAGGAGAGGACACCTGGTTCCAAAACTCCTGGAATGGGGCAGCTCCACACTTTTTTTTTGCAATATAATTTGCATTTCAGTGAACCACGATAAAAACACAGTGTTTGGGGCTCCTTGGATCAGGTTCTCATGGCAGGAACAAGCTCAGAGATGGCTCAAATAGAGCAGGTGCTGTCCAGGAGAGTTTGGGGGTCAAGGCAGAGCAGCTGCCCAGAGCAACAGGCACAGAAACCTGCCTTTGTCTAAGCAAAACACTCTGTGCTGTGTGGTGGTGGCTCTGTCCTTCTCCTTTGAGGACTATGAAGTGTTTATTTTTGAACCACAGCTTTTCATTTAACAAGGAAGGCTGGAAGTCAGATCAATGAGAAACACAAGAAGAAGCTGGGAATGAAGTGCTGCCTGTTTCTATCAGTTCCTGGTCCTGTTTATAACCTGATAATAGAAAGGCTTCCCTGTGATCTTATTATTGAGAAGGTTTCAGTCTGAGCATGTCATAAAACCCAACCAACTCGGTGTTTTAATAACACCCTACATTCAGTAATGCACTGTTGGAAAGTTAAGGCTGGCCATGAGTTCCCATCGGGATGTGAGCATCTTCCTGCAAATTCCCTCTTTTTTTTTTTTTTTCTGACCTCACCCTAAAGAATGATCTGTTGGAAACCAAAGGCATCTGTCTGATCTGCTACTGGGGAAAGGAAATCTTGAGAACATTTGACAAAGAACGCAGAGTTGAAATTAAATATCGTAATGATATAAAACAGTAAGCAGATCTGCTTGACAGCCTTGACAGCTATTTGTTATAGAAAACAGCGTTTATGATGTCAGTCCTATAAGGGAATGTGTTTGAATTAAAATAATTACAGCAGATAGTACAACAAAGACTCCCTGTAGTCAATCATCCTTCACAAATACACTGTACAAAACCTTCCCAAATGAGTGAAGGAAATGTAGGGGCTAGAGGCTGGCAAATAAATACCAATAAGAAGCTGCACTACCAAGTTAAGAGGCTGCTTTCAGTCATCATATTTCCTTTTCAACCCTTTGGGAGACAAATGAGGATATTTTTTTTTTTTTAATTTATATATTTGCCCTTTCAGCTTTCACCTGCTTCCAGATAGGGAACTGAAAATCTCTATGGAAGTGATGCAGAGACTCTTTCAGCTTTTGGGTTATTTCTTGTGCTCCTCCTCTCTTTGTGTCCACTGGCACTGTCTAGTACCATGTTTTTAAGGAGATCACATTGGTGAGCCTTCTGCCAAAAAAAAGGAAAAAAAAAAACCCAACCTGCAAAATATCTTGTCTTTGGTATCTGCACGCTGCATGCAGCAGTGTCTTGTGAGCAGAGCTGGTAAGAATAAGGTAATATTAAGATTGTGTAACACTTCCCAACTTTGAGTATAAAATCTTGACCTGCAGTTGTACAAACTCTATTTCAGCTCTTATCGGATGTGTGGCTTTCTTTTAGCAGGGGCAAAACGGTTCAGCTGCCTTTCAGGAAACTTGGAGGGGGGTAAATCTTTGCTCTGCCCATTAAGAAATAAAGAACCCCAACAAAAGTCAGAATACTGTGGTGTCCAATGTCTCTGAAAATCTCCTGTCTGTCCACCTCACCCAGCAGAGCCTGAGCCCTGCCAGGGGAGGGGTGACCCTGCTGCTGGGAGTGCAACTCTCACCCTCTGTTGAGAAACCCACTTGTAGTTTCAGCTTTTTGTAGTTTGAGAAGAATGTATTTGGCAATCTTTACAGAGAGATACGAGCACTGAACAACTGAAATCAATGGAGATTTTGTCCTTGCCAAGCAGGCATGAGCTTTGTGTCTTATTTTTAACTGAGATTTGGGGTGCTCTGAGTATTCATGAGCACGTACATGTCCCTAGAAGTGGTGCATCAGCAACTCTTCGCTGATGATTTGAGCACAGTTTTATTCAAACCCCTAAATTTTACCCTTCCAACTTTTGATTTACATTGCGTTTAAATTGCTTAGCGAGTTGTATAAAATGAGGCAGGAGAGGTACTTTTTTCCCTGGGAATTTCAAGTGTTTTGCAGGTTTGCAACACTGGCACTTTTTGTCAGCACTTTGGAACTCTTGCATAAAAGTAATTGCCAGCATTTCTTTCCTTTCTTTTGTTCCCTTCTCTTGGTCAGCCCTTCCCACCAGCGTATTCATTGCAAATCTGTGCTCTTGGCTGCCCAGCTGGTGTTTTCACAGGTGTGTTAGGAGGGAGTGCAGAGTGAAGAGAACAAACCAGCAGAGATAACATTGTATTGTTTTCCTTCTGCATTCCACGACGTTCCCATTCTTCCCAAGCAATGTTGTCCCTACCTCTCTTGCCTCTGCATGTCTCCTGCCAAATATTCTCTTTATAGCTTAATCCTGCTATGGAGGTTTGACAAATGAAAAGAGACACCCACACCAACACCACCCCCCAAAAAAAAAAACCACAAAAAAAACACAACCAAAACTTAGAAAAAAAAATTGGTGCAGTCCCGTTTTCTCTGACTGCTTTAAAGTGAGACAGCTTCAAACAGCAGCCTGGTGTTCTTCTGGGACTTCTGAGTCCCATCAGTCCCAAAGAAAAATATGTCATATCCTGCCTTTTTCAACCCAGCAGCAGCTAATGTGTCAAGATCAAAAGTGAGCGCTCTCCTGCTGCCCGTGGCTGTGATCCATGCCCTGGCACTGTGCACCTGCCATCACAGACGAGCTGTTCCTGTGTGTGACACCTCGAGGCACCGGCCCAGCCGCTCCGAGGGGTTTATTGCCGGTCTTTGGTTTGCTCAGATCTGAACAAGCTTAGAGGAGCCCCTCTCAGGTTCCCATTTTTCAGGCAGTGTGGCATCACTTTGTCTCAGTTTTACCTGTGCTGCACAGGAATATGAGATACAGGTGAAGTCCTGTGTTAGGCTGGAGTCCAAGCGACAGTCGTTCTCTGCCTGCTAAAGCGATGCTTTGTGCCTCGGTTTTACATCTGTTGAACCCTTGACACTCAGCATCTCTGGACAGAGGCAGTGAGTATCATTCCTGGCCTAGGGCTAAGGGCAAGCCTGGAGAAGTGATTCTGGAGGTCACTGCAGCCATCTGTGCAAGCCCTGTGTCTGGAGGTGCTGGTCCCAGCAGAGCAGAGTGCTCCTGTCTTGTCTGCTCTGCCAACAGCTTAAGAGATTCCTCTAGTACGGGTTGCACTGGGACCATCCAGGACATCAGTAAATTCCTACAGCATGAATTTGCCCATTTATATTATTCTTCTTCCCTTTTCAGCCTCCTGGGGCAGCATTTTCCAAAACTTGTTATGTGCCAAGGGCTGTGGTGTTTTCTTAACCAAAGAGAGAGCCTGTCCCTCCTTCAGCCCAGAATTTGCCCATGTGACACCTGCAGTGAGGAGTTTTATTTAATCCCCTGGAAGCTGTGAAGGTTGGGAATCTGTGTGCCATCTTGGGTCTGCAAAAACCAGCAAAGAGCTCTGTAACCAGGAAAGCTGTCCTGCCTGGCTTTACATTTCTTGGCTCCACATAGTTCCAGTGAAACCCTTGATGCTGTTTGAGCACTGGGTGGGTTGAGATTTTCTTTTTTCTTGGTTTAATTACAGTGAGGCTGTGCACTGACTCTCCATTAATAATACAGTGAATTTCAGCAGCAGATTAAATTTCTCTAAAGTAGTAAATTGCAGGCGAAAGTGGAGGAAAGTCATGGTCGAGGAAAATAAGTACATTATAGGTCCTTTATTAGATAGAAGCCCATGGCATCAGGCAGACGGGTTCTTACAAACACACACATATGAGAAAAACAGGGACTGCATCAATCAGCTTATCAAAATCACTTAAAAGAAATGGGCTTCTGCTGAATGTGTGGAGTGCAATAAAACATCAGTGTAACGCTGGACGTATATTAACTGGCACAGAAAGATTATGACATGTCCATTACTGAGCTTCCTCTTCCTGCCGGCTGCAGAGAGGTCCAGATTCCTCCATAATGTGTTCCTCAACCTCCGCCTCCCCTCCCAAATTTATTTTATTACCCTTGTTATAAGCAGGCACACTATAAAATGACATTAGAGGCAGAACAGCCACATGAGAGATGCTGACTCTGCCCTGAACATCAAATGTACTTCATAAGGGCTATGTAAATGCTTTGCTAATCTAGTGCCATCTGAGAACACAGAAGAAATGAAAAGTGGGTGAAAGCCCTACGCCAGCACTTCTTATCTCCTGATGGGTCCCCTTCCACAGCACCTTCCCCTTCCAGGATCCCTGCGTGTTCCAGGGCCCATCCTGCCCCTGGGTGAGCCTTGGGTGGGCCAGAGGTTGGTACCTGGGCAAGCACTAAGGGAGATGATGGCAACCCCTGGCATGGGTAGGAGAAGGTTTTCCTCAGGGGCCCGGGGGTTTCAGTGCATTAAAACTTCAGTTAATGTTAAAACAGTGCAGTGTGATGTGCGTGCACAGAGCTGGGAGGGGATGGAGGAGCTGAGATGCCCAGGGATGAGAGAGCGCCTCAGGATCTGAACTCTCTCTCACCAACTCATTTTACATGGAGGTACCAGATGAATAACAGAGATTTTAAAACACCACTTAGTAGCTTTAGCCATTTATGCAGGTATTGAAATGGAGAACTGTCCTACTGCAGCTGAATGGGCTGTGCCAGTTGGGGCACAGGGATAGGGCTCCAGGGAGCTTTGGACCAGCAGGAGCCCATGTGCTGGATAGATGAGATACCACAGGGAATGTGTGTGTGTGTATATATATACATGTATATATATGGCACCAGAAAATAATCTTTAAAACCACTTTTTGGCCCCAGCAACTGCGCTTAAAATCAAATGAGAGATGAAGGAATTTTTCAACCCAAATCATAAGAGACCCTGGGGGGGGACACAGGATTATGGACACTTATAACTAATGCAAAATAAACAAGGCAAAATTATATGTAATTACTCCTAAAGTCATTTGCTTGTTTCAGTAATTGACCTGTGCATTCTTTAATCTTTAATGCTCCTTTAAAATTCAGCCTCAGGGACTCATAACATTTATTGACGTTTGTCATGGTTAAGGCTCTGGAGGAACTGGGCTTTATTAGAAGTCTTCAAAGAAATATCAATTTAGGGATAAGCAGCATTAATATTTTGTACACAACATCATCTGCTTAGAAAGCTTTATTAGATTTCTTTACATCTTAGAAAAAGCAAGTGATGGCCAAAAAGGGCAGTGCTGGGAGTGGCTCAGTAAAGAACCTGCTGCTGCTACTGCAGTGGATTTTAGTGATGAAAGTAAGAGGTTACGTTTTAATAAAATTAAAAAGGTGGTTGTAGGAGACACTAATGAGTCTGTTCATGGTGGCAGGAGAGTTTTATCCTAAGCTGGGTGGAGAGGGCATCAGGAGTGCAATTGAAGCAGCAGTTCCCTCTGACACAGAGAGCTTCAACTGTTATGGATCCCCCAATTTGGGGTCACTGTATGTGTCTGAGTGTCCACAGGCTTGGTGGGAATATTATGTCGTTCTTTTCCACTCCAATTTTGTTGTTGGAGAACATCATGCGAGAAAAAAACCCCAACTAGCTGGGGAGCATCAGAGATGTGCATCCTGAGTGTTCACATGGCTGTTACCCTTTTAGAAAACTGTTCATTTTGCCATACATAGCCTGGAGAGGTACGTGTGTTGGGAGAGTGAAATTCCTTGAATATGAGAAGCTGGGAAGATATTGCCAATAGCTCAGAAAGTTTGTGCCACTGCTCATTACACAGGTACTGGTCTTTCCAAGGCATTGGAGAGCTGTTTTGTCAGGTAATGGCTTAGGAGAAGCAGTTAGTTCAGAAAACCCCAGAAAGTTTGGATTGGAAAGGACCTTAAAGATCATTTTGTTCCACCCCTCCTGCCATGGGCAGGGACACCTTCCACTATCCCAAGTTGATCCAAGCCCTGTCCAATCTGGCCTTGGGCATTTCCAGGGCTGGGGCAGTCACAGCTCCTCTGGGCAAACTGTTCCCATGCCTCACCACCCTCCCAGGGAAGAATTTCTTCCTAATATCCAGTCTAAACCTACTCTCTATCCGTGTGAAGCCATTCCCCCTGATGAGTGTCTCTTTAGCAGTTTGCCAGGTTCTCAGCAGCAGCTGACATTTGTGCTTCTCTGAGAGGACAAGGGAGACAGGGAATCCTCTCCAAGCAGCCACTCGGACTGCTCCTCTGGGAGCATCCACTGCTTTCTGTCCAGGATTCCTGAGGCTGCTCCTCAGAGGGCTGTATTTGGATGACAGATGTGGGAGTCCACTGGTGTCCCACCTTTCTAAGACTTCCCCCTTGGGCAAAGACTCTTATCAAAAGGTCTGCTGGTTTTGTCACCCAGTATTGGGTTGAGTTTCCTCCAGCCTTGGCATAAAGAGCCGTTTTTCCTTTTTTTTTCCTGGGCTGAGTCAGGCCACCCACAGTATTTTGAGCTTCTTGCTGATGTGCCTTCTCTTCTGCCTCAGTCTGTGGGTTCCTTCTCTATCAAACCAGTGAAATCACCATGGGGCCAACTGGAAACCCCTTCTACTCTGAAAATGGGGCTCAGCAAAGGGCATTTCTGAGGAATTTTTCCTACTTTTCTTTGAAGGGAAAGGAATCCAAGCATTTTGTTAAAGAAATGAGAACTTTAACAATTGATATATCTATGGTGCCATTGGAATAATGGACTTATGTTTAGATAGGGTCCAGATTGGGAACCCTTGTGACTGAGTAGTCATTTTCAGAAACATTCAGGTTGCTGCCAGCAAGGCTCCTGGTGGGCGTAAGGTTTGGGGACATCAAGCAGCACTCTTAGGGAGCTTAAATGTGGTCCCTCTACAGCTATCCCCGCCTCTCCACCTGGTGTGAAACAGATAAGCTCCCATCAGCTGATGTTTTTGAAGCGTGGTGCTCTTTTTGTCTTCCATGGACGCAGCTCTCCCCTGCCCGCTCCTCGGTGGTGCTGGTGCTGCGCCAGACCAAGGTTTCCAGCAGAGTGGCAGAGTTGAGCTGCCTCACACATTAAGCACCAGAGATTTCATTAAATGGCAGAGGAGGGAGCTTGTGTAGAGGGGAGGTTCACCCCAGAGACATTACAGATTGTCTCATGCTATTTAAGTGGGCTAAAATTAGAGGGAAAGAATCTGCGGCTAATTGGACTTGTGCATTAATCATAGTCTGCTGCTGGAGTACTTCACCCATTAGAATGTGTTAATTTGGTAATTACAAGGTGAGGGGGAGGTCTCTCTTTGTAATCCAAAGCCCTTCTTCATGCTTATTGCACATATCAGAAACAGGTACAGTGAGAGGTTGGAGGCAGGATTACGATGGGGGGATGAGCTGCCTATTACCACCTCCTACCCCACCTGTGAACACCCAGGCTCCCCAGCTCCAGACACCTATAATTAAACTGGGCTAGATATTGAGAGCAAAAGGTCCTTCATTTCAGTTAACAGATAATTAATTGTATCTCAGTTTCCATTTTAACTCCCCCCTCTCCCCCACCATCCCTTTTTGTAAGAAATAATGCAAATGTTCAGTGGACTCCTGCACTTGGGAAGGAGGAGCTTCTCCTTGCTCCTCTTTTGTTAAGATACCTCTGAAGTATGTTTTGGAGAGCTCGAGGTGGACCTGGGAGAACTGCCCCTGTGCCTGTTGCAGAAGGTCTCCGTTTGCAAGCGTGGTCCTGCAGCTGAGATGAAATAAGTTGTTTCCTTCTCTCTATCTCTTAGATATCAGGAAGAAGATTTTGCAGTGAGGGTGGGGAGGCCCTGGCACAGCTTGCACAGAGAAGCTGTGGCTGCCCCATCCCTGGGAGTGTTCAAGGCCAGGTTGGACAGGGCTTGGAGCAACCTGGGATAGTGGAAGGTGTCCCTGCCCATGGCAGGGGATGGACTAAGTGACTTTTAAATCCCTTCCAACCCAAACCACTCAGTGATTCTATGACTTTAAGCCATTTATCGAGTTGCCTTGCTGTTAAGGACTGTCTTGCTTCTGCCTGCCTCCCTCCTGGCAGGTTTTGCTACATTCAGAGGTGCTTCATGAATCAGGGCAGATGGGAAAATAGAGAAGGGAATTAACAAGACGGGGAACAGGCAGAAAACTCAGGCAGGAAAATGTAAGAGACTAAACACTGAGACAGCTAGTGCAAAATATGGATTTTCTGAGGGATGTAAAACACTAATGAGTAAAAACACTGAGATGTATGTGCTCTAATGAGAAGCAAATCAGACTGGAGCTTGCAAAGCAACACTGCCTCCAGTGTCTTTATTCTGGCAGGAGGCTCCATTCCCAGCTCTGCCCTTAGAGATGCTCGTCCAGGAAAAGCCCCTTCATGTGACATCTCATTTTTCCCTCTCCCTGTGTATTTGCTGGTTTGCCTGTGGGGGTAACAGCCTTTAGGGGGGATGGTGTCCACTCCACCTCGAACCTGGGCAGGGTAAGGTTCGCTGGAAGGACCCTGTGGCTCTGACAGAGCCCTGTATAAACCTTGCTGCTGTTCCCAGCCCATTTCCCAGCCTATTTCCTTGCAATTGCAGCTGCTCTGTAATCTTTGCAGAGGTCGCAGCCACTTGCTATGAGTGACTTCAGCTGTGATATATTTGTGGGCAGCCCCGGCAGTTGCAGGCAGCCCTCACAAACACTGACCTGAAATACTGACCTCCACAAACCACATCATTTTCCACTTGGGCACCTCCAGATTGGTTCTCCAGATCTGCAGAACCAGAAGGCTAGTTTTGACTCCATCGCAATAATTTGCTGGCTCATTAGCACTAACTCCTTAAAGGGGCACCTTTAATGTTAGTAAGCCTAAAAATGTGACCTATTTCCCTCTCCCTCTGTTATAGCTCCTTGCAAATTCCGTGTCGTTAATCTGTGTATGCCTCTTGAATCCTTCTATGCCTCTTGAAAGACCAACAGTCTTGTGAACAAAATAGAAAACCTGCCCTAAAACAGATCCAAATGCTGTGTTCACAGCCAAATAAAAACCATTCAGAATATATTTGATTTACTGCTGGTAGTAGGGGGAACACAAAGGGAGCTCAGCCTTCTTCTGAGGTCTGTCTGCTCTTTGGTGTCACAGTTTGGGACCACTGAAGAGCATCTTTGCAGTAAAATACTTCACAATAAACCAAGAGCGGGTATCAAGAATGACAAGTGTTGTTCATACAGCAGATTTTAATTTTAAACCTGTAGAGACCTGCCATGAACAATAGGAAAAGCAAAGGTGTTTAAAACAGCCCAGTCTTTCTGAAAAGTGATTTGCCTTTTCTGGAGCTCGTTAAACCAACGCTGGAAGTTGGAACTGTGAGAAGGATGCTTTTAGTACTATAAACTGTGTATGTGGACTGCAGACTGTACCCATTGGAATAAAGTGATTACCACCCTCATTAAGTGGATAAAGACCATTCATGACTTCTATTTTGGGGATGACTAATGTGAAACCAAGTTCAACAAAACGAATGATTAAGGGATAATTTTGTTGGAACAGATTTATAATGCACAGTGACTAGGTGTGAAAGACACTTCCTTCTGTGCAAGCCACTTTGCACATCCAGGCTGTGCTTCTGGACTTAATTAGCATCCATCCTGGGAGAGTCCGTGCTCCCCAGGCCTTCAATTCAGTTGTTAGCAGGTGGTAATCAAGTGCTTTTAACTATGTGATAGTGGAGTCGTTTGGGTTGGAAAAGACCTTTCAGACCATCGAGTTCAACCCTTAACCCAACACTTCCAAGGCCACCAATAAACCATGTCCCCAGGTGCCACATCCACTTGTCTTCTAAATCCCTCCAGTGATGGTGACTCCCCCACTGCCCTGGGCAGCTCTGCCAGGGCTGGATGACTCTTTTGGTGAACAAATTTTTCCTAACATCCAGTCTAAACCTTCCTGGTGCAAACAGAGGCCACTTCCTCTTGTCTTATTGCTTGTTACCCGGGAGAAGAGCCCGATTGCTCCCTGTCCAACCCCTCCTGTCAAGGAGTTGTAGAGAGCAATAAGGTCCCTGCTCAGCCTCCTTTTCCCCCCTGAGGCTGCCCCAGTTTGGGAAACCCCCATGTGCACCAAACTGCAGCTGCTGATTTTGCTGACAGTGGAGCCACTTGCTTAGGTGTTTGCCAGAAGTGGCAGCTTGGCTGTTTCAAAACTGCTGTGAAAAAAGTTTGTCTTCCATTCTGACAAAGTAAAACTCAGTTCATGTCCAACTTTGACTCTTGCTGAAGCTGTGACTTTGTCTCTCACTAGAAACTGAGCTATTTCCAATTGCAACTCTGCTTATTTACCCACTGAAAACCCTATTTCTTTTTATTAAACTCCCTAGAATTATTCAATCCTGAGAAGTTTGTTTCAAAATTGAAAATCAGATTTTGGAATTCTGAATATTTGATTTGATTGCCTTACGTTTCTATTATCCATCTCCCATATCTCTCTGTTTTATTTCATGACACATCAAACTGGCAGATGTCTGTTACAGAAGGCGTTATTCTTTGCAGAAGACAATAAGTTGTTTTGATCAGTATTTCATAGGTGCCATTACTTAAAAAATAGTAAATTAAAAAGTAGCATTTCACCTACTATTTTGGTAGGTTCACTTTAGTCACAACAGACAAACTAATGCACAATTATTGTAAATAAGAGAATTCAGTGTGTTTCATTGACATTTTGGGTTGTTCTTGAACAGAAGGCTTTACGAAATGCCATCTTTTCATGAGAAATAAATCAGTAATAATTCTCAGTGACAGTTTTTCTAACAAAAAACCTCCCTAATTTTGCATCTCCTGTAAGAATAGAGGCAGTGTGTGATGCAAGTGAGCCTGTGGGATCCAACAGAGCTGATCTCCAGTGTCTCACAGGCTGGTCGTTGCTGCAGGGCTGTTTGTTCCTGTTGGCTTGTAGTTTTGTTGACATACCAGAACTGTTTGTTTTTAGCCGAAAGGATGCTGTGATCCCACAGCTGAGGTCACTCCACGGGTCACGCTCTGACCCTGAGGCTGTTTACAAACCCAGCTGTGTGGGCTGGAGCTCTGGCTGTCCCCAGATGTGTTCCTGACCTCAGCTCGGCTGGTTAGAGGTGCAGGGGCCACGATGGCCACATTCACTGTCTCTTCTGCAGCGTCTTGGACTTGGTCATTCAGTTCTACCTCCGTGTGAAAAGTGGCTGTTTTGCCTTTGGCAACAGACACCTCCACCAGGCAGGTGTTAGAGGAGCTGCATCCTTGTGGGAGCTCTGCCAGCCCCTCAACCTCATCAGCATTTGCTCTTGCAGTTTGCTTGGTGGTCCAGTGACCCAAGTCCTCCTGCCCAGGGACAGGGATCAGGGATGGTCTGCGTGGATGAAACGGGGTGGCAGCGCCAGGCTGAGGGAACTGCTGTCATTGCACAGACATTCGTGAACTCAGCTGCTCCCTCCCACACTTCAGCAGCAGAGACACTGAAAGACTCCAGCTCCTCCTGTATTCCCCTTATTGCAAGGTATCAGGGCTGTTTTGGGGACTTTGCCTTCCCCAGTGTGCCCTGGCATGGGCAAGGGGAAGGCAGTGCTGTGGCCATGCCTGCCCAGGAGGAACAACTCTAGGACTGAGCCTGCCCTGCCCATGGAGACGCCTGTGATCCCAGGGAGGATGGTGGCTGAGCTGGGGGAGGAAGCAAGTGACCTCACAAAGCCATGTCATATCTTTCTGAGAGATATTTGGCGTTTTCATTTGCTGGGAGGCCAAAGATCTGAACAAATGCAAACAAATATTGATATCAACAAGTCCTCAACATGGAGACCTGATGTCAGTGTCTTGGGCTGAGCTCACGGTAACACCAGGATTTTGGCTGCATTAAAAATAACACCTCACCATGGCACTAAAAAGCAGTAATAACGTCTCAAGAAGTGTTTTGTGTGGTTGGGTTTTTGTTGTCTCCTCCTAAGCTTTGTTAAAATTCTGTACTAAAATTGCGTTTTAGCATGTTTTTCATACAGCTGTGCTGACACCTGGGGATATGTGTGCATTTAGGTGAGTGTGAGCATTTGGGGTGAGCCTTCAGAGAAATGGCGTTGGAAACCTGTTGTGCTTTGAGTATTTTATGCAAACAGGTTGTCTTGCACAGAACAGATGTCACAGAGTGTAAATCTGCAGGGAAGCCACTGTTGGTGCTTTTGTGCTTCTTAACATGTCACTGCTGCCTGGCAATCAGTCTGGGCCATTTGCCCCCCCAAAACCTTTCTCTGGCAGGACACTGGCAGTCAACTGGTGATGTTGGGTTTTTAGCTGCTTGGCACTGAGAGAGAACTGAGGGCTGAGAAAGTGGGCTGGATTTGAAACACATGGTAAAGACTGTGGTCTGTATTTGCCTGTGGTTCCCATATAAGGATCTGCAGGTCTTTAGGAGGCAGGTAGATGCTGGACCAGATCTTTGGTAAGCGGAGGCCTGTGACGGTTTGCCCCACTTGTCTGTTATCTCCATGTTTTGTGAGAGCTGAAATGAAGCAGAAAGACATTATTTGCTCCAACTGCAGCGGAAGGAAATGCAGGAGCTGGAATAGCACCGCCAGGTCCTGATTCTTCCTCCTTTCCTTTAATTGTGTCCTTCGAAAGCAGAGTCCTCTAGTGCTAAAAGAAGATGATGGCAAACTGCCTTGTTAACCTATTTTAAGTAAATCTGTATTGAGTTTCCTGCTGTGCCTAAGAGCTGGTAGTCCCAGTGGAGTTTTATATTTTATCCCTCCACTAGCTTTCCCTGGACTTTAATTCCCCACTTCCTTTTTCTTTCACCCCAAAAGAAATTCAAATTTAATTTCACAGGAAATAAGGATATACTTGAATAAGACAAGATTTTTTTTTTTTGCCAATATCTCAGTGTCTCCCACTGGTTAGTAGCTGGTTTTGAGGGATCTAACATTTTGCCTTTCTTAAAACAAATTCTTTACATACAGCAGCCTCCCACAGGCTCCTTTAGCACAGAAAGGCAAAAGAATTTTAGCAGGGAAAAGAATTCTGTATGGAAGAATAGAGCAGCACAGGCCACCTGTATGGTATTAGGATGAGATGAGGGAAAAGATATTGCTGATTTTTATTAATAATTAATTCAATTTTCTATAGCCCTCTTATGAAAGTTCCTCAACAAATTTGCAGAGTGTATAATGTATGTATCACTGAATTGTAGCTATTTCTGGAGTACTTCATCCGTTCCACTGCAGACATGGGGATGGTTTTTAATAGTTTAGGTCAGTAAGTCATTATGAAAGCCTCCACTGAAATAATATTCTTGAAATAATAATATAGGATATGGACTATATTGTTAAAGGGCTTTTTTTTTTCTTTTCTTCTTCATTATGAGTTCCTGCTTTCTCTCTGTTGTGATATGACATATGAGTTGCAGTGATAGCCATTGGACCTACAGGGGAAACTGAGTGAATATTTAACTTTCTCTAAAGGGGATTTAACATGAGAATAGAAAGAATGAGACAGAGCCTGCTATGTGGTCTGCTAAAAAGTGTTCCAAGCCTTGTGTCCTTACCAAATAAAAATATCCAGAGGGATCATTGCTCATCACAGTGGCCTAAATATTGGCAATGTTTCTTTGGAAAAAGATGTTGTGCTGTTGGTTGGTCTCAATTGTATATTTTATCTGAAATACCTGACTTGGGAGAACACAAGCTCCTCACCACCACCACCACCCCAGCTCTCATTCAAGCTGGCTGATGCCCACCTTGGAAAGCTGACAGTTTTTGAGCTGGGCTTAGTCAGGCTCTGCTCAGCCAAGCCCCAAACTGCTGCCCAGGCCCATCCTTACTCTTAGGCATGCATTTAATTGCTTTTCTAATTCAGGGCTGGAATCATCACATCTGGAATTATCACATTATCTTACATCCTGTAAGATGCTTGTTTATATTTTTACCTTCTTCTCACCAAACGTCTAACCTGGCTCATCCCAGGGGATCTGGCACAGCTCTCCACCTGGCAGGAAGATCCAGGCAGTGGGGTATAGTTGGGAAATAAAGTCTAACAGGCAAGAGCAGCAGCCCAGGGTGATGTGAGTGTGGCTAGGCAACAGCATGGGGAGCAGAGGAATGATCTCTCTTTGTCAGACAGCCGAGCTGTTAGAGGTTATGAGATTCTTTTATTGCACTAATTTGCAGTGCAATGTGCTGACATTCTCTCCCTGTTGCACAGAGAATATATAAATTATGCCTGCAGGACGATTAACTGTTTGTCCAGGCTAATTGTCAGTATTAAATCTTGCTCAGTCACAGTTTTAAAGCTTAATTTAAACTCTCTATCTTTAAGGAATCTGCACTCCCACTCCCCCTCCCACCACGGGGAAAAAAATAATAAAGATTTAATGGTTTAAGTCAGTTCCCTTTGTAAGAGCTAAAGTTATAATTGGGTGTGTGGATGGTGGAAGCATCTGCACACGATGAGCCTGTGGAGTTTTCCTTTTGCTGTGGCCGATAATCTTCATTTCAAATCCCATTGTCTTTGCTACCCTGTATTAATTTCTGAATTATGTATTATTGTTCTGAGACCCCGGAGCCACAGCTATTCCCCACATCTATTACTGCATAAATCTTTGCTGTGTGCTTAAACCAGCCATGATTCATCCTGAAAGATGGAGAGGAACACCAGAGCTAATGAAAAATCTCTCTCCCCGTGAAACGGGCACAAATCCGATGCACAGACCTTGCAGGGTGGCTGGGGAGTGAGGGCAGGCAGACCTGGCAGCAACAGGCAGGAGAGGGATGGAGCCCACCATGGGTTTGCACACAGATAGCATCCTCAAACGCCACAGGTTGTGATCTGCTGCTGCAGCAGGACAGTCCTGGCTGAGCAGGTGAAACTGCTGCTCTCATGGCTGAGCCCGTGCCAAGGGATAGCCCTCTGTGTGATCACCGTCCTTGTGGTGTCACAGGAGATGAAGATCACTGGCCAAGCTGGCAGAGATTTTTCCCCTTTCAATTACTTGTGTTTTCTTCTATAATTATTCTTAATTTATTCCCCTCTAAAGAGGCACAGATGTATGCAGTTGGCTCATCTCCTCCCAAAATTTTAGCAGCAGTGCTGTGAAGAGTCTGTTTCTCATCTCTGCTAGTCCCTAGACCTGATTTTCTGAAGCTCTGTGCCAGCAGCACGGATTTAGCTGATGCCTGCCCTGTCCTTGATGGAGCCAAAAGTTAGCTGTCAGTAGGCTGTTGCTGCTCTCAAGCACACCAGGGCACCCCAGTTAGCTGTGTGTGGTGAAGTTCCAGCAAATGAAAAGGTGCCATTACACCTTGGCTTTAAAATGTACCTAATTGTATTTTCCCTGGCCTTGGTTCAGCTTGACATCACCATCATCTGCCATGAGCCTGGAAATGACGCCACAGCTCGGGGACACCCAGCCTGGTGGGCAGCACTGAGGGTCATGGAATCACAAAATGGGTTGGAAAGGGCCTTAAAGCTCATCTCATTCCAACCACCTGCCACGGGCAGGGACACCTTCCACTAGCCCAGGTTGCTCCAAGCCCCATCCAACCTGGCCTTAGACATTTCCAGGGATGGAGCAGTCACAGCTTCCCTGGGCAACCTGTGCCAGGGCCTCACCACCCTCACAGGGAAGAAGTGCTTCCAAATATCTAATCTAACTCTGCCTTCTTTCAGTTGAATCCATCCCCACTTGTCCCAAGTCCCTCTTCAGCTCTCTCAGATCCCCTTTAGGCTCTAAGGTCTCCAGCTCTCCCAGCCTGTCTCCAGAGCAGAGATGCTCCAGCCCTCAGATTATCTTCATGGACTCCTCTGGACTCGCTCCAGAAGCTCCACGTCCTGCTCTGGTTGATCTGACTTGTGCCAGAGCTGAGGATCAAGGCTCCAGGTGGATGTCAGGGACATTTTTATTTCATGTTGTGGTTTCTGTAGGACACATACTGCCACTAGAGAACTTGGGGGCTTCAGGTTTGAGCCCTTCTGGGTTTTACTTGATCTCTTGAAAGACTTTAACAGGACTTTGGTTTTTAGAGAGGAACAGGCGAGAAAGTGCTTCCTGTGCTGTTAATCCGTGCTGAAGGATTTGTTCATCTGTCACAGGCCAAAGCAGAGTATGTTCTCTCTGGGTGAAAGGGGTCAAGCTCTTTTGACCTGGGGCAGGTGGTAATTGAAAAGAAGGCGGCTGTGGGTAGAAATGAGCCTGGTGACACAGTGACATAACCAGCCTGGTCCCTCTCTTCCTGGAAAATTACAGTGGTGACAGGCAGGAGGGAGCCCTTATACCAAATAGCCCCTCTTGGCCCATGTATCACATCCTGCTTTTGATTTAGGGAGAATATTAGTAGTATGGGATGAGGATTGATCCAGCAGCTGTTTGAGAGGCTGATGCCTTGCACAGCTCATCACTCCAAAGTTGCTCTGTGTGATGAGGATGAGAGGTGGGGCCACAGAGCACGACGCCTCCTCTCCTTTCTGGGGTGATGGAGCAGGTTCAGAGTGTCCCTGCAGGTGTGGTCCAGGGGCTTCTGCTGGAGAGCAGGGAAAGGTGAGCTGATGGGTACTCACAGGAGAAAGCAGTCACCTGACAGATGAGGAGAAAATGGTTCTCGCTAATCCTTCTCCTTTTGACATCTTGTAGAGAAACAAAAGGGCTCGTGCTGTTCTGCTCTATTAGAGCTCCCTTTAACAGTGACAGCTTTCCTCACTTCTTTTCTGAAATCTGCAAAATTAGGGTGAGTGAAAGGTGGGGGGAGGAAGAGAGAGACAAGTTAGTCTGGAAGAGGAATGCCTGAGAAGCAACAGAAGCCCACAGGTAGGAGAGGAGAATTAGCAGGCAAGAAAGCAGGAGGGTTGAAAATCAACCAGCCCTGCTGCAGGATGGCACAGCATCACCAGTGTGACAAGAGAACGTGAATCCTTGGCCTAGTTTGCTGAGAGAGGGAAGTAGAGGAGGATTTGCAGAGATGTGTGTGGTGCCAGGCAGCTGGTCCCTCTGCCACTGCTCCATGACCCCAGAGAGCTTTGGTGTGAACAGTGATGACAGCTGGCTGCCTGCCTGGCCCCAGGGACTGGCAAGGTATGGGCTGGAGGATTTGTTGGTTTGGGTGTCTGGGTTATTATTGTCGTTAATAATAACAATAATTTGCTTTACTACACCTGTAATATGACAGCAGCCACTCACCCCATTTACTTCCATGGTGTGTGCATATTTCCTGCTTCCAAGTCTGACACCCTTATGTACAATTATCTAGATGCCCAAGGGATTATTTTGGGCAAACCACCTCTGTTACTGCAAACAGGAGGTGAGCACATGTTTTGTGTATGAATTTGGGTAACCCTATTATAAATTTTAGCATCTTTATTAAACCAGCAGAATGGGAAGCCCCATAATGGGAGAGGCTCTGGAGTCTCTGTGTAGCACAAATCCACAGCTGCCAAGAGGTGGACCAAGGCTCCAGATCTTGACAAGAGGTTTCTTCCTAACCCCAGGACCTAGCAGCTGGCTTATGGCCCACAAAAGATCGCTCTTATTTCTGGTTTTTATCCCAGTGATCATCAAAGTGAATATTCCCTCCCTCCTTCACAAGGACCTCATTTCCTTTTTTGTGACTCAAATCTGACATCAGCCAGGTTTGACTGCTCAGGTGTAAAAACATGAGATGGGGCAGCAGTAATGGCAGGGCTTCAGGTTCCTCTGCAATCCCTGATTGCCTCTGCAGGACTGTGTAATGAGAGAGGGTAAATACAGGGAAGGCAATCCCATGCTCCTGCTGGCTTGTTGTTTCAGATAGTTTTCCATATTCTCTCTTATTTGTCTTCCCTCTGATGGGGGAGAGAAGTTAGGGTACAGCTCTAGCTGGAATATATTTGTAAGCAGGCAGTAACACAAGTCCTTAAAACCATGAAAGCAACGTGGGGGGAGGAAATAAAAATAAATACCTCTCCTAGGAGAAGAACAAAAGAGAGGGGCTGAAATACCTGGGATCACAGCCTGTGCTGGGGGGGAGTGCGCAGGGGGAGGGCTGCTGTGCTCAGGCAGGGAAGATGCTGTCTTTAGCATATGCTCTGCATATTTTACTGCCAGAGAAGATGTGGCGATGATTTAATATGCAAAGGTAGATATGGCATTGATATGCATCCACACTGCATAACATGTGCATACATATTTCAAAGGTGGTGCGAGAAAGCGCATCGCTGAAGGCGAGCATTTATCGGGCTTGCGGTCAAACGTTTGAGACCTCCACAGCCTTAGGAGATCCTGCAGGAAGGGGGGAATAGCAAGTCTTGATTATTATTAGTGTTTTAAAATACGAGATGGCCAAGATGCTGGGGAGCAGGGAGAGCAGCGAGCACTTGAGACGCGCTGAGTGATGCGATGGAGGAGCAGCCGCGCGGGTAAACAAAGGCTGCAGCGGGAGACGCGGAGAGATCGAGCGAGGAGCCCGAAAGAGGAAATTATTCACCTGCAGCCCGTGCTTTCCGCTCCTCAGCACGTTTGTGCTCGAGCCCCAGTTAATGAGAGGAGCCTGTCTGAAAGCTCTGCAGTTGGGGTGGGTGTTTGTGTTGTTTAGGTTTCTTTTTTTTTTCCCCCCTCTAGTTTTTTTGTTTTATTCTGGGAACAGAGCTCAGCTGCACAGGAAGAGGGAGGTTTGACACACGCAGATGTGACAAGTGCAGGGGGACACTGCCCTGTGTGCCCACACCATTCAGCCTGTCTTGCTCCCTTGATTGCTTATATTTGCTCACTCCTTAGGGACAGCAGGCAACAAGGGCTGCACCCACCTGGGGCAGGAACACACACCAAAGCTAAAACCAGGCCAGCTAAAAGATCAAGCTAAGAAACACCTGGTTGTTCAGAGCATGTTACTGTCACACTGTGGAGGGCCTTGAGTGCTGTTGCTGTCCCCCCAACCTGGCGTGGTCCTTGTGTGCAGGAGCCCTCGGGGGCAGCGGGAGCAAGTCAGCGGGGCAGGATTGCAGGATGCTGCGCAGATGAAAGCACAGACAGTTTGTGTTTGTTTTGCTTAGTGACAGCTCTAGATTTTAATGTTTGATCACAGCAGGCAGGGAGGTCCTGCAGGGATTTCAAAAGATACTCTGTCCCCATGCACCGACATGCATTTCCTTTACATTAAATGAGTGCGTCTCGCCTACCTCGCTGGAAAAAACTAGTTTGGGCTTAATGCAAATTTGGCTCGGTGAAAGCATGAGACACGTATTGCTGCTGGGAAGAATCTGCCCTGTTTTGCTGCAACTTTAAATCCTCTGTCCCCCAGTGATGTAGACGCACTTGAACCCCAGTGCCAGTGCAGACGTGCTGGGTCCTGCAGCCCCACTGAGGGATGTGGGTGACACCCGCCCTCTGCCAGACCAGGCTTCCCACAGGATTGCCTGTTAGTCCATTTTGGGGAGCTTGCACCGTATTTTAGCACTGGTGTAGCACTCATTTAGTTGGTGTAGCAAGCCTGGGTTTGTGCTTGTCCTCCCTCAGTAGGAGATGAACTTATGGAGCTCTTTGTTGGGCACATCCGAGGTTTGGAAGCAGTGCCGAGGTGGCTCGGTGTGTCTGCCACAACCGGCTGCCCTCAGTCCGAGCCCCTTGCTCCCAGCTGTGTGGAGCTGCCCAGACTCCACGGGGATGGGCTCATCTGCTGAAGCACAAACCAGCTCTTGGTTTCTTGGAGCATGTTTTTGCAGTTTGGCTTCTGTGGGTTTGGGATCCTGAGTCCTCCCAGGACCTTCAGATGGCAGGAGAGGGACAGGGTGGGGTTTGGTGGCCAGGGACGGCAGGGGCCATGGCTGGGTGGCCCCTGGGGAGGAGGGCACAGCCTGCAGCGGGGTGTGAAGAATAGAGAGGGCTTCTCCCACACTAATGACAGCGGGCAGCACTCCCACCACAGTGGAGGCCACTGTAACTCCATCGCTCTTTAATTATCTGGAATTATAGCGCTGCTCTCGCCCTTTTTATGTTATGGTGGAAGAAATCAGGACATACATTAATTATCTAATCCGTATGTAAAGTGTCACATATAATTTTCCCAGAGCAAAAGGTTCTAGCTTTAAGACCTGCATCGTCTCTTAATAACCATGTGTGAGGGGAGAAAATAATATTCAGATATATGATTATTACAGTGGTCATTGGCCACTGTTACTCTTTTCCCTGGTTTTGGGGCAGCATCTGTTATAGAGCCTTACACTTGCAGGGTGACCTTTAAATAGCCCCACACTGCAGCCTGTGACCTGGTTGGGTTGCAGGGAATTGCAAGCACAAACCCAGTGCTTGCTTTTGTTGTTGTTGCAGATGTACAGTCTGAATCAGAAATACTTTGGGATCTCTAAGGTGGTTTGTTTGTTGGTTTTTTTCCTCTTGTCTGCATATGGAAAAGAGGGGAAGACCCCACAGCTTCCCTTTGACTAAGACACATGGCAGCTGAAGAAGTCGATTAAGAAAATCAGTATTGCATTTATTAGCCTCCATCTATGATGCATGGTGTTATGCTAATATGCATGAATTAATTACTGTTATTAATTCAATTGAATTAATTTGATATAACTGATGTGTGCTGTGAAGATTTGTGGCGAGTGAGCAAGAGCTGCTTTTAAAAGGTGGTGCAGACACAGGCTGGGCTGATGTGAGTGGGAGGCGGGGACGGGCTCTGCAGCAGCCCCAGCACATCTGTTTGCACCACCTGATGCAGCACAGGAGCTGAGAGCCCTGTTTATCTCCCATCTCCTTCCCCTCCCTCTGTGGTCTGCTCATGACTTCATCCCCTGCTGCAATTAGGAGCATCCTGACGCTGCAGTAGGAGACTCCTGAATTATAGCAGGTAAAGAGTAAGGATGATTTTTGGGTAACCTGAAAAATAGAGAGGGAAGGAGATGATGCAGGCCCATCTGCAGGTGGGGCAGGAACCCGATGTCCAGCCACAAGGAGCAAAATGCGGGAAAAGAAGACAAGAAAGGAAGGAGCAGGGAAAAAGAATCCTTCCCTGTGAGGGTGGTGAGGCCCTGGAACAGGTTTCCCAGAGAAGCTGTAGCTGCCCCATCCTTGGAAGTGTCCAAGCTGGACAGTGCTTGGAGCAACCTGATCTAGTGGAAGGTGTCTCTGCCCATGGCAGGGACTTTGACTGGCCTTTAAAGTTCCTTTCCAACCCAAACCATTCTGTGATTCTATCAATTAGCAGTTCAAAACAGGAAAGAATTCCCTTTGTCTGCTTTTGGGTCCCTTTGAAATCCCCTTGCTGACAATTCTCCCCACTGGTTTTGTACAGGAAGGCAGCAAAAGTCCTCTGCTCCTTCAGAACATCTGCAGGAAATGAGGGGTAAAGTCTGATCACAAATACCAGCACAGGAAAGCAGCTCCCAAGTGTCAGGCAGGGAAACATCTCAGGGCCCCTGTGCTCACTCAGAACGGTGCAACATGTAGTTTGTGAACTGCTGCCAGGCTGTGAAATATTTGCATAAATTATTAGGGGGGAAATTTAGCTCAGCTTGAGAAAGCTGCAGCTTGCAGGCTGCTCCCAAGCGGAAGTGAAACCCCTCCTGTGAATTATTTGTCAGAGATTTGCTCTCAGAAGCTGCCTGAGTTGCTGAGGAAAAGGGACCTAAATGTATGATCAGAAAATAAAGCTCCAGATGCTGTTTCAGTTGCAAAGCCAGGGATGAGACCAGGCATGACAGGGGATATCCCCAGAGATCAGGGACACGCTGGGGCAGGAGGATCTATGGCCAGCACAGGGGATGGGTTAGAGCTGTGCACAAAGCCTCCCACAGCACCTGCTCTCTACAGTTGTGCTGTAAGCCTTAAGACTAATTAATAAAAGGTAAATTAAAAAAAATCTACTGCTAGCCCTGCACAACCCCCCGTGCCCAGCACAGACCCCTCGGGCAGAGCTCGGCATCCTTGAGCTGCCGGGGCTGTGTCGTGTTTCTAAAATGACTGTAATTGGTATTCCACAAGACAAACTGCAGGACCCACAAAGACCATCGCTCCTCCAGATCATTCAATCATGTTGAGGACCAGACTTGCAATTGCTCTTAATGGAAATGCAGGGCCCGGGAGTTTTTCCGTTCAGAAGAGAGAACCTGTAGGTTTCAGTGACCTCTTTTGGGTAGCAGAGTAGCAGCTAATTGCAGCTCATAGAGTTGACAGATGTCCCTGCTTCCTGCAGCAAATCGGTCACATCTCTTGATAAATATGAGACCTTCTGCTGTTATATATGAGTCCCACGCTTTAACCATCCTCCTAATTCATTTCACTTCAGTTTTCCAATAGGTTGGAGATATTTTACTGAAATTTCCTCTCTCCCCCCCTCCCGCCACCCCTTCCCTGTGTGGAATTCTTTTGCTGCCATTATTTACTGTATCTTATTCTCTATTTTAGTCACCCATCAGCCACTGACAGTCTTTATTAGGTCCTTTGCCCGTGGTTTAGGAAGGGAAGCAAAATAGTTTTACCCTGAAGCAGAGCTGCTGCCTCTCACTTCCCTCTGCCCTTCCTGGGACTACAGGGTCATTCCAGTCCAGAGCAGCACTTTTCTTTGCTCCCAGCCCATACCTGGTCCCCCTCCTGCCCACAAAGCATCCTCTGCTTGGGGTGCTGTGGCTGCTGGTGATCTCTTCCCTGCCCTGTGGCTGGATTGGGTCCTGCCTTGGAGGGATGTCAAGTTGTATCTCCCCAGCATCCTTATTTTCCTCCTCCTCACCCTGCACAGAAGCCTGGGGAAGGGAATATGTCCAATGCTGCTCCACAACTGTAAATCATAGAATCAGAGGTGGTTTAGGTTGGGAGAGACCTTAAAGCTCATCTCATTCCAATCCCCCTTCAGGGACACCTTCCACTAACCCAGGTTGCTCCAAGCCCTGTCCAGCTTGGGCTTGGGCACTTCCAGGGATGGGGCAGCCACAGCTTCTCTGGACACCCTGTGCCAGGGCCTCACCACCCTCACAGGGAAGAATTTCTTCCTAATATGCAAAAACCTTTCCCCTGTCAGTGTGAAGCCCTGGGCAAAAAGCCCTCTCCAGGAAAAGTTTTTCCCAGTGATGTGGTCTCTGAGCTCTCCCTGGGTCACTGTGTCTTTCCCCATTATACCTGAGGTGGGTGTTTGCCCTGCCCACCCCACACAGCTTTGTCCTGCCCAGTACAGCCCTGATGACCTGGTTGCAGATGGCACTGGCACCGCTACCCTTTGCTGAGGTGTTTTGGGTTTTTTTCCCGTTTAAGAACAACTTTTAAATTTAAAAAAAGAAATCTGGACTGCAAGCTGGGATGGGGCAGAGCTCTGCAATCTGCATAAGGAGAAACCTGGTCCTCCAGAGATGCTTCTCAAGAGAGGCTTTTGTCCCACCTGCTCCTAAAAACCCTCAAAGCAGCAAATCCCACAGTTCCCACCCACAGTAGGTTCTGGGACTTAGTCAGAGCCACCAGACAGAAAGGGGTTTTCTCTATGTGTACATGTGTGTGCACGTGAAGATGCATTAATTACACATTTATGAAGTGTATTTATTATTCATACTGGGGTATTAAAGTACTTTATGTTTATTAATTATACAGTTAATATATACAGGTGAAAAGACACTAAGTACATATATATATTTAATATATAGGTGAAAATCTGTACTATATATATATTTTAATTCCTTTAAGTCCTTCCTGCAAATTAAGCTGATGGCTTTGTGATGCCCCTAAGGACACAGGAAACAATTGCCTCCTGGCTTCATTATAGAGCCTGGATTATCCCATCCCCTCTCAGCCTTTTGCAGACCAAAACCCAGCTTATTCAGCCTTTCTTTGCAGGTGGGTCATGTTTGTACAGCTCTTATTTGCCCACCCAAGGGAGGTCCCTGTCCCTGGGGGGTACTGAATGGCACCAGGTGTCCCCAGGCAGCTGCTCACCCTCGGTGGCTTCCCACCAAGCAGCTCCAGAAAGATGCTGCCTCCTTCACTGGGGGACAGCAGGGACATCACCACTCTGTGCTAAAACCAGCCACGCCCACACAGCCCTGGGCATGGAAGACACTCATGAGAAGCTCTTGGATCTGCCTCAGTGGTTCCTTTGTGGGTCTGGAGGCATCACCTAAACCCAACACAGCCCATGACAGAGTACAAGAATAATGGTATATAAGAACAGGCACAATTCCCCCCCCCCTTTTTTTTTTTTTAAATGTTTTTCCAGTTTTGTTTTGTTGAGGGTTTTTTGGGGGGGGTTCAGACTAACAGATGTAGCTGGAAAAAGCAAAGCATTTAGTTACATCAGCTGCTCCTCCATTCTGAAATATTTCACTCTAGGGGCCAGTTTCTCTCCTTTTGGGGGGCTTCAGGAACACCTTTTACCCCTAAAGACTGGCTTCATACCCAAAGCCCTCATGCAGCACCACCGTGTACCCAAGCTGGGGAGCTCAGCTCTTTGTACACCCAGGCCCCAGCAGGGCCAGGTGGGTCCGTGGGGGAATTTTAGCTGTGTCTCATCCAGAATAACTGCAGAGCACTTCCCAAAAGTTCCCTGCAGAGAGCCATACCATGCACTCACTCCTAGATGTACCTGCCCCAGCACTCCTTGCACAGCAGCAGGTCAAGGTATAAACGAGCCCCCCGATACCTCGGGATAATTAATAGCAGATTTCACAGCTTTTTTCTCATGTGTTTTTTTTTCCTATTCCTTTGTTCTTCTGCTGTGTGATACATAGGAGACTTGTAAGGCTCCACTCTCTCTCTCACCTGGATTTGCTCTGCCCTTTCTGGTGGATAGGAGGGATTTGAGTATATTAACTTAATTGGCAAATGTATTGTTCAGACAGCTGTGACAGAGCTGCCTGCCTGCGGGAGCCGCTGGGTTAAGCAGCTCCCAGAAGCTTTTTGGCACCTCTTGTGATGCTTGGGCACCTCCCCACCAGTTCAGGGTCACCCAGCTTTGAACTGGTCTTGAGGAGTGCTTGCACGGTGGGCTTGAAGAAAAGGTGCTTTGGGAAAAATGGGAATAAACAGACAAACAAGATATTGAGGGGGCTGCATGCTTGAGATGCCTGGGAAAACTCAATGGGTAGCACAGGGGATTTGGGTGGGATGTTGCTGAGCTGGTCACTGCATTTCTGTCAGCATTATCAGCCATCCAAATCCAATAAATAGGTTCCTAAAACTCATCTTCTTGCCATTTTGTGCTCACAAAAATGGAGCTGCAGGGCCCTTTTGTGCCCCAGTTCACCTGGCGCTCTGGGTACATTGTGGTGAGGCTGGTTTACAGGGCTGGTTGGTCTCGAAGGTGGCAACAAAGTTGAAGGTTCCAGTGTTTGGGCATGGATCTGGCATACTGCAAAGTTGTCCTCAGGTGATTATTTTGATGGCAGTGATCCAGCAAAGTGGTAGTTTTATCCATTGAAGGCTCTTGCTGGAGCTACAGCAGCCCTGAGCAGGGGATGTTGAAGGAGTCCCCATCAGATGCAGAAGTAGAAACTGGCACAAATTTTATAGCTGTGATGGAAGCAGAAATTCCTCTTCTCTGATACCCTAGCCACATAAGAAGCTTGAGTGCATGCAGTGATATTGACATTTCTTGGTAAGGAAGCAGATTTCCAGCAGACAGCAAGCTATGACAAGAAAAATAGCTGAATTTCTCCGACGGTATTGATGGCTTCCCAGAGAAACACTGTCACTCCAAAAATGAACCGTCCCCTTCAGTCAAATGTGTCTCTAATGAAAAATATATATCCACAGACTTTCTTTCAGCCTGTATTATTAATGTGACCTTTACTCAACTGCTTCCCTCTCCTTTTGATTTCTGTGAATAAACGTAATTAGGAAGGTGTGCGTTCCACACGCTGCTGCGCTTCAGCAAGGGGCTGGGGAGGCAAAGGAGATGGTTCCTAATTAGTTCCTTCAGTAATGCAAAGGCAGTGGCAAGTGGAGGCTTAGCCTGGATTTAAAAATGCCCTTGAGGAGGTGGGAAGGGTCTTGGGTGGGTGGTGCAAGGAGGCAAACCTGTATACAGACCTGGGGCACTTCAGAGTGGAGAAAAGCATAACTAAGGTTATAAAGCTTTTCCCAGAAATACTTTTCCTGGAAATGTTTAAGGTCAGGTTGGATGGGGCTTGGAACAGCCTGATCTAGTGGAAGGTGTCCCTGCCCATGGTGGTGGAATGGAACACCACAATCTTCAAGGTCCCTTCCAACCAAACCTTTCTGTGATTCTGTTAAATATTTGGTTTTTAACACTGAACAGAGACGTTACCTGGCTCCTGTAAGGAAGAGGAATGGGATTTTTGCATTAGAAACTTGCAGTACTGAATTGCTCAGTTCAAATGTTCCCAGCATAAACATGCTGCTTGGAAAAAAACTTGTGCCTTGTTGTAAAACTTTAACAGCCTGAAAATGAGTGGCCCAATGGCAGGATGGAGAAAGAGTTTGAAAGAGCCTGAGTCTGAATCCTTCTAGAAGTGAGTCTGACTTTAAATAAAAACAGTATTAATAAAAAAACAAAAAAGCAATCAAACAACAAACCTTCAAGGCAGCAAGTGTTCCATGTTTGACTTGTCCCAGTGTAGTTTCCACAGCCCAGAGGAGCATGTGGGTTTGATATAGAACTTGCTAAAGCAAAACAAGAATTTATGGTATTTGGGAAAGTTTAGACAACTCAAAGGAATTGTGGGACTGTGTCCCTTGGACAAAGGGGCGTCCATGGCCCTTTGTAGGTGGAAATTCTCCCTTGAGCTGAGGGCACCTCCTGTGCTCTTGTTTTGGTTTCAGTCTCTGTTCTAGGATCTAATGTGACCATAATCCTTCCCTCTCCTGGCACTGTTTTCTTCCAGAAAACAAATCTCGCAGATAAACAGGAGGAATCAAGCCCTTCCTTAGCAAGCTGCTTTGCTGCAGCTCAGTCATATCCAGCAGTCTTTGAGGTCCTTTGTCATAAACAACCCCAAAACACTTTAGAAAAGGCTCCTGGGACATGGCAGGACATGACTTTTGTGGAAAAGTGTTGTCTAATCAAAGTTTGAAGCCTTTAGAAAATCAAAATTCATGTGACACTTTTGAGGTCCCATGGCCAAACTCTTTGCTGATGGGCACTCAATTTTGTGTTCCCTTTTTTTTTTTTGGCTTGGATTTCTGGGCTCTGGTCTGGGGATGAAGCTGGCAGGACACGACCCTTGGGCACATGCACTGCTGTCTAATGCTGCTTACATACCTGAGGGGGAAAAAAAAAAAAATAAGTATCCTTATCCCAAATCCCTGATGCTTTTCTCTCCCAAGTCTTTGTTCTCTCTCTGTACAAATAAGGGCTGCGGTGTGAATACTGCCTGTTGTGGCACATAATAAATTCATTCATATTTCTGAGGCACTAACTAGCGTAGTTGTAATGCTGTGGGCAGGCCTGTGAAAAATGAGTAATTCTGTCTTCAAAGCAGGGTTGATTTGTGTGAAGGCACGAGTTTGCCCATAACAATGAGGAGAAAACTAAATACTGACGAGCTGCTTGCTAAACGAGCATCCTCCCCCCACCCCGTGCAGCGGCAGCGCTGGGGTCTTGAAGAGCGAGGGGCTTGCTGATGATGCAATAGCCCACATCAGAAGGTAGCCAGCCCGGGGGTACCCAAAAATCTGGTTTCTGAACGCTGACATTCACACCCCTGCATTTATCTTACTGCTTCCAACACCTCAGGGTAGAAGTTGTGAATAAAACAGGCGGTCGGTGCTAGTTTTTAACATTTGGTGCGTTTGCTCGGGCTGCGCGGAGCTTGCTTTCCACGGGCTCCCGAGCAGTGGGAAACTGCTAGGAGTGAACTTTCCAGCTGGGCAGAGGTGAACTTGCAGAGGCAGCTCCTCCTTGCAGGCTGCCCAGCACCCAGTGGCACGGCTTGGAATAGCAGCGCGTCACCACCCCCGGAGAGGAGGGGAGAGGAGGAAAAGGGGAGCTGGGAATTGGGAAAGAGATTCGATTGCAATCCTGCAGTGCCGCAGATTGCATCTGATAAACACCGGGAACCTGGCGGCTGTGTACGGATAGTATGGGAAAAAAATAGGGGAGGGGGGAGAAATTATTGCATAAATGTATCATCATAAAGTATTTGCTCCACTTTAATGTATATGTGTGTGTGTGTGTGCGATGGGGGGGTTTACACTGGCACGATCACACAGGCCACAGCTGAGTTGTATTTTTGAGTCCTTTGGTGTAACCCATGAGGGTACTTTTCCTGCCTTCTAGATCTAATCAGAACCAGCAATGCAAGTTGAAGCATTTCAAGTGGGGTTTTTTTGGTTGTTGTTTTTTTTTTTTTTTTTTTTTTGTTAATCCTGCTGCCCTTTTCCCGTTGTTATCGAGCGCCGGGGCCGTGTTGATTTGCATGCCATTTTGCTTTTGATCTCCATGGCAACTGCTACCAAATGGCCTGAGAATAATAGAGGTGCTTTTTGGAGCTGTAAGCAGGCTCTGCGCAGAGCGCTGACGCCGGAGGTTTGAACCTAAATAAATAAATAAATAAAATTAAAATGAAGGTGGTGGCTGAGGCAAGGAGCCTTGAGAGTGGGGCAGCTCGCTCCCCATCCCCCTCGAATTGCTACATATGACAGAGGTTTTTGACAGCCACTTGAAAGAAAGGGGAGAAGGATGTAGGGAGGGATGATCTAGCTCAGTGCTGGCAGCTCCTGGCACTGGGCTGGCAGATCATGGATTCATAGTTTAGGTGGGAAAAGCCCCATAAGAACGAGTCCAACTGTTAATTCAGCACTGCCAAACCCACCACTAACCCAAGTTCCCAGGTGCCACATCCACATGTCTTTTAAATCCCTCCAGTGATGATAGAGGAGGTTGGTGGTTGTGGCAGTGCCATGCAGCCCTCAAGCCCACAGCACCCTCTGGAGAGCTCCTCTAATGCCTGGAGGGTGAATGCTCACTCCTTGCCTGGCTCCATCCCAGTGGCTGCTGCTTGGGTGCCCCTTTTCCCTGCTGGCAGCAGGTGAAGTTTGGGATTGCTTTAATGCTCTCCTGTTCTTGGATGTCTTCTCCTTCTTTAACTCATTTGAACAATTTGCAGAGTTTGTCAGAGAGCTCAGGATCTCGCTGGGCTGGGAAATGGGGCGCTGAGCTGTGCAGCCCTGAGCAAGCCCTTTATCTTTCCTCTGACAAATCCTGAGCTCGCTGTGTGGGTGGGAAGGTTGGGGTTAGCTCCTGGGTTGAAAGCAGCCTTTGGCTCTGTCACTGCACTCATCCAGCTCCACAGCAGCCAGTCCCTGCTGGCTCCATCCCCTGCACAATGTCAGCAATAATAAAATCCTCCTCCTCAGACCTGAGCTGGTGCTGGGCAGCCAGGAACCACTGCTGGGTATTGGTGTGAGGTCTTGTCGTGCTCTGGGTTCCCCCCATGTTTTTTAAGGATGCTGATCAGAGTGCTCTCCCTTGTCATGACTGCTTCCCAACCCCGTTGGCCTTCAGAGGTGGTGTTGCATCGAGGTACAGGAGGATTTGTACAATTTCTTCAGGTCCTTGGACATGAGCCAGCGTCAACAAACCTCAGGGCAGAAACTCTTCGAGGAGCAGGAAATGAGGGAGCTGTTGGGCTTAGTGGCTGTGTTAGATCACTCCAAAGCATGACTTAAATTCAGGTTTGCAATTTCCTCCCTTCCACCTCCTCCACCATAAACCCTAGTGCTGCCTCAGCCTCCTCATCTCACTCAGAGCTGGGCTCATTTTACAAACGTGGGGCTGGTCAGAGTGCCTGGGATGTTAGAGGAGAGTGAGGGGAGAGCTGATGGACACAGGGAGCTGAGCTGGAAGGACTGACATGACGAAAGTTGGAGATTTTTTGCTCAAAACTTGCTCTAGCTTTCTTTTTTTCCTGCTTTCAAGCAGCTAGCTTGAGCAGCAGAGTAGTGGTTGCTGTTGATGGGAGCTGCAGTGATCCTGGCTGCAGGGAGGGGTGGAGGATGCTGGAGGAGAAGCAGCCCCTGGAGGGATCTTCCAGCCTCTTCAGCATGTAGCTTGGATCCATCAAGGCAGAAGATGGGAGTGGTCCCTTTCCTTCAAAGCCAGAGAACCCCCCATCCAGCTGCCAGCTGAGGTGCCAAACGTCCCTGTGACAGGAGCGTGGGTGCTGCGGGGTGGCCCAGGAGCTGCTGTGCCAGCAAGCCCCTTCTGCTCCTCCCTCCTCAATTAACACAGCAACCACAACTTTGTTATCCTGGGCATGAAATAAGGCTAATGAATCATGTCGCACTTTGAAGCCACGTTAGATCTGGAATTTGACACAAGCTTTTACATCTATGTCACTCCGCCCCCTCCGCTCCCCCCCCCAAACGCAGGCAGGCCAGCTCACTGTTTACCTGTCAGTCAGCAGAGGAATTTGCATGTTAGTTAAGCTGTTAGCATGAGTAATTACTGAGTGGGTCAGTGACTCCTCCCAGCAAGCCGGTCTGAAACGCTTTGCCTTGCCAGCGACATCTCTATCGCTGGAGGACGGCGCGGCTGGGAGGGAGAGGAATGCGAGCGATGACTCAGGGCTAATTGCACACTTCCACTATCGCCCGGGTGTGCGCCGAGAGCTTAATTAGAAAACAGAGCCGCCCCTCAAAGTGTGAATGAAAAGCTGCAAAATCACTGTTTGGGACAGGGATGGGGGGAGAGGGCAAAGGGGAGCCTTCCCCCTTGGCAGCTGGGTGAGATAAAGTGGTCAGGTTGGAAAGAGAGGCAACAGTCTGCCTCTGGGATTTGGTTTTTCCACCGGCAATGAGCAGGAGAATGAAGTGGCTCTTTGCTGCCACCTCCAATAGGAAGGGCCGCTCCTGCCCGACGAGGGACCTGTAGAGCTTTGGTCTTGAGCCCAGTGGCTCATTTCCTGAATGTTTCTCAGGATTTACGCTCCTCCACGCTGTCTTGGCAGCCTTTAGTGTATTCCTGTGCTCCCCATCTCTGTGAGCAAAGAGGGTGCTGATTGTGGAGAACACTCAGAAGACTCAGCATCACAAGGGAGGTGGACATCAGTGAGGAGGTGGACATCAGAGGGGAGGCAGGTGGACATCACAGTGTCTAAGGAGAGGACTGGGTGGGTGACCCTGTCCCAGCCATGATGTAACTCCTGGAAGGTTTTGTTTCCAGACACCCAGGTGTCATTGCAGTGGTGAGACCACAGGTTTTGCAGAAGGGTCTGTGAACCTGTCCTCAAGCATCTGGATCCGTGTCAAGGTGCATCTGACTGTCAGCTGATTGAAATTGCAGATCTGCCAGGTTTGCTCCTGGAGAACATCAACCCTCACCTCCCTGGAGTTCATATTAGCAGAGCAGGCAGGGAAACTTTGGTTCTTGGCACCGTCTCCTGCTGCCAGTGTGCAGAGGAGACATCTCAGCAGCAGAATAAATTCTCAGGTCATCCTGGGATCAAAAGGAATGATAAAAACTAATTGAGAAGGAAACTGCCCTGGGGACTGGTAGTGGGAGAACAGCAGGCAGGACTCCAGAAGTGGAAATTTTACGTGGAAGTGGGAGATTTTCTCTAAGTTCATGCTATGGCTGGGCTGGAGCAGAACTGCAGGTCCTACAGTTGCACATGGGACCTGATATAGGCTGGAGGATCACTGCACAAACACCAGCTATAAATCATGGGGAAACTTTTGTTTCTGTGATTTCAAGTTTGCATTGTTTTGGTATAATCAAAAATTAGAGTTAAAAAATGGGGGGTTTCTTTAGAAATATCACCTTCAGTGTTCAGTAAAAATAATGTGCAAAAATAATGTGAAACAAAACATTCTTTAAGAAAATGGTGACATTTTGTGATTACTTCCACAGAGCCACAGAATTTTTTAATATGTATTTATGTCATGACAGTGCACTGATCAGCCTCTGAGTTATCACAATATGGCCTAAAATTAGGAATTTTGCTGATGTCTGTTCATTGTTTGGTCATTTATAGGATAGTGATGATAAGTACTAATTAAAATATCTGCATCTCTAGGTCAGGTTTGTTCAGCAGTGCTATGGCAAGTTTGGCAAGTACTTTCATTCTCCTGTATTTTCATGTTGTTTTCTTTCAATTATGTTTTGGTTACATCACAAGTAGGAATTGCTGTGAATTAGATAATATATTTCAATCAGGGCTGAGTAACAGATGACCTGACCGATTCAAAAGCAACAATCCTACAGGGTTTCAAGTCTTACATTGTAATAAGTCCTTGAAACATAACCACTTGCTGCAACTACTTGAATGCTAAGCAACAATGTAAAATTACAACAGAAAAGTGATAAAACAAAATTTGTAAAGAAATCTCACCTCAAAATTTGAATGTTTTGAAAATTTTGTTAAGTGAAGGGCTATTTCAGAGGGAATATTTTGTAGGGTTTTTTCAAACATTAAATGGGTCCCAACTGCACTTTTTTTTCTAAACATCAGCACTGCATGTAGAACATAAATCCTGTATTTTGACTGGCTTTGGTGCTGACTGTACTTACCAGAAAGCCATGGAACAAAGTCCATCCCTTTTACAATTCATGAAGGCTACAGAATAAATCTATTTTAAGGTAATGTTTGTTCTGAGAATAAATCGCAGTTGTTTGGAATGCTTAAACTTTCAAAAGGACCTGCTCTAAAAGCCCAATTTTTAAACAATTGGATCGTGAGTGTAATATGAATGTAGTTAAGATGATAAATGCAGCTAATTTTCTCCCTCTATTAGCCCCTTTCACATGCTACTTACAAATGCCAGTCAAACCCGGCAATCCTTTCATTTTATTATGCGGTGACGAGGCGATTGGATTAAAAATACATGATGGCATTTTCTAACTTGGATTTATAAGTGCCACTGCCATATCTAATACTGGGCTGACATTTGCTGGGCGCAGGGGGAAGCCTGGTTTGTTGGTGCACGCTGGGGAGAGCTGCCATCCCCTCCCAGGGTGCTACATCTCCCCCTTCCCCGGCGCGCCAGCGGGGATGGGACGAGCCCTCTCTAATCACTGCTCATGGAGCAATTAAAGCCCCTTCTGCAGAAGGTGTGGTGTGGTGGTGTTGAGGGGCTCATCTCACTGTTCCTTTGGTGGGATGCTGCAATGAATCCTTCACTCTGAAGCTCACTGATACCACCCTGATACTGTGAGAAGCTTAATTTCTCCAGTTTCCGCTCTAATAAGTATTCTCAGCCTTTTCTTGGAACAGTAGTTCCCATCTGCTCATTTAATCTCCAAGGATATCTCTCTTGGCCAATCCTTCCAGCTAGAGATGTTTTCCTTTTGGCTCTGACGTGGTGCAGAGGAGTTTAAGTGGTAAAGAGGGGCATGGGTTTAAGTGTCCAGACTTGCTCATGGCAGCTCTTGCCCTACCCAAAAGCTCCAAACCTTCATCCACCCCTTCTTCATCAACCTGAAGCTGTATTTCTCTGACATCTGTCTTGGTGTGGCATCATGCAGATGCTGAATGCTAATAAACACCCAGCTGTGGGGCCATCTCTGGTGTGTTGATCTGCTTTATTATTATTATTATTATTATTATTATTATTATTTTTGTTCAAGTGAAGCACTTGCTATTCTGGGTTCATCCAATTATAGTCAGGTCTGTGACTCGAGTCCCAGAGGTGAAGTGCCCTGTGTCCAAGCCATCAGCTCTCCAGATCAGCTATTGTTTCTTTAAACGAAAGGGACACTAAAGTCCAATTATTGCAATAGAATGGGCTGCTTCTTTAAACTGAGGAATTTGACTCAGCTCAAGGGATATTTGTGATTGCCTCTGGCTTCCCTGGAGCTAAAAAATTATATGCTTTCCCTCTTCACTAAATTAAAACATAGTTGGATTGGTAGTGGGACTGAAGGAAGTCCCTGCCTGAAACCCCAAGTGTCAGCCTGCTTTGCAAACTGTAAGCTAGTAATTGGTTTGGAAATACTGAGTGAATAGGTAAAAAGGCTTCTGAGCGATTTGTGCTGGGTAATACAGACTGCCTGGAACAGCAGGGTTTGGCTTTCTTGCGAGGTTTTTCAAATGTTGAGTTGTTAATTTCAGCTTTCGATACGTAAACACAATTAACATTTGTACTCTGTAAACACTGGATGTAGTTCTGTTTCTATTGCATCTTATCCTCATTTAAGTTCTCAACAAGCAATTCCTTTCTTTCCCAAATGTCAGATTTGAGGCAGACCCATGGCTGCTGTTTTCTTCACTCACAACCTCCAAAATGCCTCGTCCTGTCATCTAGGCTGGGACAGGGCAAGTCTTGAGGAGAGTAACCATCATAGCTGAGAGGAGCTAAACTGTGACCACTGAAGTATTTATTGGGAAATCACAAGTTCCAGCTTGACCAAAGTCACTGGGTCTATGTTTTGAGAATATGGCAAGGGACCCCCAAGGTAGGGGGCTTGTCTACCTGTGCTGCATGAATGGAATGGAAGGCTCAGAAGCTGGTTTAGATGCCTGCAGAAACATGAAGGAAAGCTTTAAATTCTGGTCTGCAAGACCCTGCACAGGAATGTTTCCCTGTGGAGTCAGAAACTCTTGCTCAGAGGGTTAAATGGCACTGTTCATCCTAGCTCTGGAGAGATCCTGCCCTCCTTCATGCCAGCTTTGCATGTTATCCCACCGTGGTCTAGCTCTGGTGGTATCATCAGATTATTTGGGGTGTAGAAGAGTCAAATTGACTCTGAGGGAGCTGGGGTTGTTCAGCCCGGAGAAGAGGAGGCTCAGGGGACACCTCACCACTCTCTACAACTCCCTGACAGGAGGTTGTAGCCAGGTGGGCATCAGTCTCTTCTCTGAGGCAACCAGCAGTAGGACAAGAGGCCATGGTCTTAAACTGTGCCAGGGGAGGTTCAGGTTGGATATTAGGAAGAAAATTTTTATGGAGAGAGTGATCAGATATTGGAATGGCTGCCCAGGGAGGTGGTGGATTCTCTGTCCCTGGAGGTTTTTAAGAAGAGACTGGATGTGGCACTGAGTGCCATGATCTGGTAACCACAGCGGGGTTGGATCAAGGGTTGGACTCAGTGATCTCAGAGGTCTTTTCCAGCCCGGTTGATTCTGTGATTCTATGACTCCCCTCCCAGTACCAATGGTCTCTGCTTTATCCCCCAGCTGGGAAAGTCCCTACAGGGCAGAGGAAGATGCTCCAGACAGGGACAACACATGGGTTGGTTTGCAAATCCACCAGAGAGCAGGTGTGGGGAGCTACACCGGCCATGGTGCCGTGTCCTGCAAGCTCAAGCACACCAGCTCTGTGCTGAGCCTCTGGCTCATTGTAACATTTACTGGGGTTATAACATAATAGCTATGCAAAATAGTGTCTCCTTTTCTCTTTTTTTTTCTTTAGTAAGTGAAAGTAAGTCTTCTAAGCCAAGGTTAACAATATATATTTATGAGTTGTAGCCAGCTGCTTCTATGTTTGCACATGTGTTTGTTAATGAAGAGTAACCTAAGGGTCAGGTTATTATGTAAATAACCATTGTCAAGGGTAAAGGTGAAGAACCCAGTAATGAGTTGTGTCTCTCTGTCTCTCTCACAAGCCACTAATGAATATTGGATATTGCCATTTGCAGGGCTTTTTACCCTCATTTTATTGGGGGGTGAGGGGCAGGGATGGCAAGAGAGGAAAGAGAAAGAAGTAAATTTGTAATTATGCTGAGACAAGTTCTTTTCCCCCCCCCTCTCCCCAAACCAGCTAAAGCGAGTTATTTCTTCTGTAGGAATTATGTGTGACTGACTTGGCCTGTGTTTGGGCAAAAAAATCACCTTCCTTCTGCAGCCCCAGGCTGCATCATTCCTTTTGAGCCTCTGCAGCTCTCACTTTAGAAGACACCCACAAATCAACAGTCTGCATCTTTGCAGATAATACTGAACTGAGGCAAAGCCAGCAAGCCATTGAACAGACTTTCCATTAGGAAGGTTAACAGCGAACCTGCCTGCGCAGGATTACTGACAGAGTGTGAACAGAAGGTGCAGTCTCATTGCATATGCTTTTAATATCGTGCCACGGAGAGGGAAGCCTTTAGCTCGCAGACACCTGACACCCTGTGCTGTTGTTGGGGTAAGAGTGCAAATAGGAGCTGAGTCTGTCTCGCTTCCACGTGAAAGCACAGATGCCAAGGTAGCATAACACAGATTTCATTATCCACTGAGGCCAAAGGGGCTCGCTCTGGGAAGTTAATACAAGCCTTGCCCAAAAGCAATGTATCCCTGCAAGCCTGCATGTCCCAGTTTTTAAATTATAGACGGTAGCTGGCCACACCTGACACGCTGAGTCAAAGGATTTGATCTGCTTGGCCTGGGACAGGGAGCCCCTCTGCTCTGCTCTGCTCTACTCTTTGTGTGTAGATTAAGAAGGGACCCTCGTGCCCTTGGCCACGTGCAGTGGGGTCACTGCTGCACCCCACACACGTCACTGGCCTTGCAGAGAGCCCAAGGGACCAAGCACATCACTGACCTTGCAACAAGACCATGGTGCCCAAAGCCAAAGTTATCCAACAGGTTTGTGCATTAGGTGCCCAGCTCCCAAAGACTCCTCTGGGATCTGGGAAACAGATTGCTTGGCTGGCAAATCCCAGGGGGTTCCTCTCATTCCTCCATACATCCTTTGACTCCTTACTACTAGTGCAAACCTGGCCCTTGGAAACTCCTGGGCCAGGGAAGGATGTTGTGTTGTTGTCTGTAATTCAGGCACAGGTAAATTGCCTTATGGTGTTTTTTGTGATGGGTCAGCAAGGCAGAACCCCAGGGGGCATCTGTAAAAAAAAGAATACATAGAAAAATAATAATAAGACGCAATGGTCAATAATTACCCTCTAGGCAATGACAGCATTTGCTTTTAAATGAAGCTTTGCTCGTCCTCCCTAAATGTCAAAGCCAGGAGTTGGTGGGGGGAGGCTGGGGAGATGGGGGGAGCAGAGGAGCCCCAAGTTGCAGGGTGAGATCCATAAACTGCTGGAGGAGAAGGCTCCGATGTCTGCACAAGCCTCATTTGGTGGTTTGTGTAATGTCGTGTTGCCACTAGGGTGTCTCTGCAAACAAGATATTGCATCTCCAAAGAGTTCCTCGCACAAATAAAAAGCTAAATAGAAATGATGGGCTGACTAGCTGAGCCTGTGCTTTTTACTTTTATGATTGAGAAATAGTTGTTGAAATTGTCAATAAAAATAAATAAAATTAAGCTTCCCTAGTTAGGTGTGGAAAGGCGAGCCTACCTGTCTTTGCTGACAGGCCTTTTTGTTCTGTGTTGGCTTTTATATATGTGAAAAAAACACCATTGAGAGCTTCCAGAGAGCTTCACTGGGGCGGTTATTGCCATTTTTACATCCTTTATATGGGCTTAAATCCATTTACAGATGTGCTGTAGACAGAGAGACATTTTTTACAAGTAATTGTCATGTATACAAGGGTCCTTATGTGTCACAAAAAGATCTCACTTAAGAGAAATAAATGTGCTTTTCATCTTTTGTTGGCAGGAGTGGTGGTGGTTGGGAAGAGGGTAATTGGTGATCTTTTCCAGTCTGATAACCAGGACAAATAGGGGGGAGCAGAGAGTGGCTATGGCATTGCTCTCCTCCCGGCTTCCCTCCTGCCGGAGCACAGTTCCTTCTTCTGGCTGGGCTTTCAGTCTGAGCAATAGATATGATAAATGCCATCAGCCAAACCCCAGGGGCAGGTTAGAGGAGAGCTGAGCTGCCCTGGGGTGACCTCGGCCGTGCTCAGTGGCTCTTCCCCAGCACAGCCACGGTCCTCCTCCACCACGGGGAATGCTGACATCGCCTTTACCCCTTGGCAGCTAATCAGGACATCTCCCCTTGTTCTGAGGCTGTTAGATGCCATCGGGATGCAGAGGTCTGCCTCTTTATTGCCTTTATTTGTAGGTAAGGATTTCCCCTTTGTAATAAGCCCCGTGTGGTTTTTTTTTGAAGGTTATTGCTCTTCTCAGGGGCTGAGATTTAAAAGACTCCCCGGAGGCAGATGAAGCTTTGATAACATTATGCATTGCCTGTACCCCAACCTCTCTGGCAGCCTGTGAGGCTGCAGGTGCCTCACACAGGGGCAGCACTGGCACAGGGGGCACTCACTCGGGGAAGGTGCTGGGGCAGAGTTGTGCTGAGCATCCCTGATTTTTCTCAGGGCATCTCACAATATCAGTAAGTTTCCCTCAGGGATGCGGTTCCATGATATTGCTCCAGAGGAAGATGCCAATAACACAGTTGGGCTGCTCGCTGGAAGCCGTGGGGAGCACTCAGCAACTGGTTAGGCTGGGGATGTAACAGATGTAGGCAGCCCTCACTGATGGAGGGTTAAAGCAAACCACAACTCAGACCAAATAGCAAAAGGCAGTTCCTTTATTGCATAGATTTACTTATAAATCGTTTTTCAGTCAATAGGAGGCAAAGCAGGAGTGAGACCGGGGGCCTGAGGTTGAGAAAGGCAGGATGTTTAAATTGATGCCAAATCCCTGTCTGCACCACAACAAGCTTTGCTTTTACAATTCACAATTTCTGTTTAATAGGTGATTTATGCCAGTAGGTGCCCCATGGCACAAGCGTGGGCTGGAAGGTGAGTGCGGGTTTGAGATGTAGGATGGAGCGTGGCCTTGAAATCAGGGACAGGTGAGCAGCAAACCTGGCTTGATAAATTATGGATGAATTGTGCTTGGTTTTGCTGATGATGTAGTGACCTTTTGGGAGGCAAGAAACAAAGAAACAGCAAATGACCAGCAATACTGATGAACAGGCTAAGTGAACTGGACACATCATTAACACCAGCATACCAAAATAATTACATGCAACCGGGAGTCACACGGTCAGCAAAAAGTGAAACAGGGAAGTGGGTCTGTGTAAATTTGAGCTTTCCATCTTTCAGCAGGAAGGGGAGCTGCAGGGGGATGTGGGTTTGGGGTGGTTGGTGCAATCAGACTTCGGCATGACTCACTGTCAGGCGTTTGAGGTTTGTACCAGAGCAGAGATGAGACACATATGGGCTCGCAGAAGTCCTGGAGACCAAAATGATTTGACAAGGTGAGATATTCTGGAGAAGCCCCCATGGAGTGGGAGTTATCCTGGACCGTAGGGTGAAACTGGTGGTGCCCAGGAGAGATCACAAAACACAAAGTGCCATGTGACTGATTAACACACACCATCAAAATAGGCATATTCATTTTTTCATTGTCTTGTCTTCATAAAAGCAACAGATCAATCCCAGAACAGCCACCTCCCTATTTCAGGTAGAGGTGTGGGTAATTCTAGTAAGACAGTCAAACTAGAGTTTGTGAATGACCAAGATATTTGGCTGAATCAAGAGTCTACTTGCTTTTCTCTGTTGGAAAACATTATTGTCAATGAGGATCTGTTGGCAAGAAAGTGGGGGGAGACACTGCTTTTCACAGGCTCATCTGTTTTCCCATGAAAACAAGAGTACTCATTATTGGTTATTCATTATTCTCCCATCTAATAAACTTTCTGCCATTCAGGCAGCGAGTGGAAACAGCAACATGCTGCTTTGTGTAGCCCATCACACATCCGGAGTAACAGATCATGAATAGGCAAATCAAACATGTTTCCCAAAAAACTCCGTCTGAAAATTATTCAACCCAGTGAACGCTCCTGAATAACAAATACATCTGCAGGAATTAAGTTGGGTTACAGTGGACTTAGAAACAGCAGAAGGACCTGGATTTGCAGAGAATGATTGAAGGAGCATTGCTTGGCGGTTTCACTTAAGCAGAAATAATGATAATTTTCACTTTGTTTAGCACCTTCCATCTGAGGGTCTCCAAACGCTTTGCAGACTCAATTAATTAGCTGTGGTGAGACCCCTCCCCTGCTAATTTTGGCAGTGCACATGCCCATTTAATGCTGAATATTAGAGCGAATTTCATACATTTGCACACAGCAAAGCACTGCTAGAGCTGTGGGCACAACCCAGCTCTCCTTCCTCAGTCCTCCTAGACCCTATTTCTTCTCTCTTGTTTGAACTGACTCAGAATTTCCTGGGAAGCTTAAAATTATATCCAGTGCACCCCTATTTAGACTACACTCAGTATACCAAAAAAGAATGCAAAATATGCTATTTTACTATTATCTATTATATTATTATAATTAAGTACATATTGAAAATATGTCTATTATAATATATAATCGATATATAAAATGCATATTTAATTATAGATTTTATCTCTTATTTATGCAAATTAATGGTTGAACTCTATGATCTTCAAGATCTCCAAGCCAAACAATTCTGTGGTTCTAAATGGGCAACACTGGAGGGGAAAATATAACAACTTTTAAAAACCAGTCTCTTTTGCATCAAAGCAGCAAAAATTTCATGGTGTGGTTTTGGTTTGGTTTTTTGTTTGTTTGTTTGTTTAGCTTTACAAATTAAAAATGAGTCAAGGAATTAATGCTATCAGTTGAAAAATAGCAGAAATATTCTACAGAAAATCCACTTGGATTTCTTTGGAGTTTCCTACGTATTTAGCAGCTGTGCTTAAAAGCAAAGCACGGCACCAGAATTGGCGTATGTTGCTCAGCTCCGCTCTCTGGTCCGAACAAACCCTCTGCTTTGCACCATGCCTGATCCCCCTCATGCCTAACACTGCACAAAAACAAGGAATATTTCCCTCCTGCTGGACAGGATGGGGCTGTTGTGAGGCTGTGCCTGCACTGGAGTTGGGGATGAGCACGGCTGAACAACCAGCACTGGCCACATTGCAAGAAGAGTTAATCCACTGCCATCTGTCTTTATTATGCTCCTATTGTTGGACACCACAGCCTGGAAATCCAGCAATGAAACCCAGTTGTTCGTTGCCATTCATCATAGTTATTGCTGGAGTTGTGTAATGAAGAGGGGAAGTGCTGTTTATTGCTCTCCCCTCTTTAGAAACTATCCTTAGGGGTAGTTATGGATGGTTATTGGATTCATGCACAGGACTCTGGGAGGTCCTCCCTTTGCTCTGTTTATGTGTTGAACCATGAGGTTTAATGGGGGTTTATGTCTACTTTTGCTTTGAGGCTGCTCTGCTGCCTGCTTTTGTTCTCGGTGCAGTGAAGTTTGGCTACCTCATTTCTGGCACTAAGGTGAATTGAAGGAGAGCAGGGCTCTCAATATGGTAAAAAGGCAGTAGGTGGGTGCCCTCTGGGGCAGGTACAGCTCTGCCATGCATAAAAGCAGCAAGTGTGAGCTGCAGTCAGAGTTTAGGCATTGTCCTGGTCGGGAATGGAGCCCTTTGAAAATAGCTGATCATACATAGAGGTGCTTTAGATTACAGCTCTTATCTCCAGTGATTTCTGGAGGCTGAAAAGTCAGACAAGACACCAGCTGTGCAGGTGAGGGATGGAGGGAACAGTGTGGGAGGTGGAAGAGCCAAACATTGTTCTCACTGGGGGCTACAAGGATAAAAATGAGAAGGCATTCCAATAAATCTGTAATGAAGGTCCTTCAGTATGTCATTAAGCTTGTAGTGCAGCAGACAGATTTTGGAGGAATTGGGGTGAAAGACACTCCCTCTGGGTTTTATGAAGCTGTTCCTAGACTGCTGGGTAATTGATCCAGTTGAGAAAATGTATTAAAGGACCTGACTTCCATTCAGAACTCAAAATTACCTTTATACAAACTTTAAACAACGACTAGCTCTTCTTTTCAATAATTTAAACCAGTTCTTGCAATTACTTTTGGAAACAAAGAAGAGTCATGGGTGCACTGAACCTCAAAAAGGCTCTGCTTCCCCAGCTTCTCTACTTTTGCCTTCCACAGACCTTTAGTGAAGGTAGTTCACCACCTGCACAGGTGAGTTCCTGCTCTAGATACCAACTTGAGGGAAGTTTGCAGCTCCCCAAAGCTTGTGGAACAAACTGGAATGAAAATGATGTTCTGTGCAAGAAATAACAGGTTTGTGAGGTGCCTGGTGTGCAGATAGATAGCCAGCACAACTTCAGCAGCAGCAATTTATCTGTACCAGCAACAAGGGAAGGGTGTAAGGATCCTCTGGGATAAGAAGCTATGGAGGCAAAGAGCTGCCTATCCAGGTATCAGAGCCTGCACTCTGGCAGTGCTTCTGGGCATGATATGTAATAGGTATGAGACAATCTTCAAGGGCTAAAGACGTGGAAGGAGTTAGAGATCTCAGTTGTGTTTCCAGATAACGTATAGCCTGTGCCTGTCAAAGCTACTGCTGATAAGGGGATTCTGCAGAAAGTAATTAAAACTCAAGCCCCTGGTATTTATTTAAAGGAGAAACTCTTGGGACTTGATAGGATTTTGTTGAAATGGACCAGGAAGCTGATTTTCAACGTGCTATGGAAAAGCTCGGAGAATTAAATCTAAAAAGAGAGGCCGAGCAAGTTTCACACTGCCCTCACACAATCTGTAAGGCTGCAGAAACTGTGAAGGTCTCTCTTACACACTGAAAATGAGGGATAAGTCAAGCAAAAAAAAAAAAACCTCTTGGTGACACAGGAAACATTTGTTTCTATGGCAAGGTGTAGATCTACTCACATCGACTTGGAAAGAAACCTGTGCCATTTTTTTGGGCTGCAGTTCTCTTTTCCCTGAGGTGGCTTCACTGCAAAACAGATAGATCTAAACAGACAGCTTTGCATATTAAGTATATTTTTCGCTAGACACTGGTTGTCTGAGAAACTAATTTGTGACAATAGACTATAGTTTAGCAGACATTACCTTAAACAGTTTGAAGCGAAGTGTGGTTTCAGCAATATCACCCTACTGCCTGTTAAGTCTCATCCAGGGGGTGGTGGAAAATTATGTCCAAGTAATAGAGTACTTATTGATGAGGTTTGCAGACTCCGAGCCTGATGTATTGCTGGCTCTTTCAATTATGGAATGGCACCAGTGAAGCATGGATTGTTATCTGCTGACATCTTGTACAGCAGAAAAATGAAAAGCAGGGATTCCGGTGTCAGAGTCACTTGGGACGTGGAGAAGTATAAAGAAACAGATGAGGCAAAGCAGAAAAAAAATCAGCGTGGCTTAGGTCCCAAGAGCTGCCATCACTTCATAGTTTTCCATGGAGTCCCAGCACTGGGAAACAACAGTTTTAAAGGGGACTGGTGTCACAGGAATTTTCCCACAGCTATGTAGCTTTTGTCCCCTTTGGCAGATTCAGGAAGGGTGTCAGGTGATGCTGTCACCAGAGCCTGGGTGGGAAGAGAAGTCAGTGGTGTGAACTGCCAGAATCTGTGGCCTCTGGGTGCTGCCTGACAGTCCACACAGTGCCTGTGTGAGGAGGGCAAGGGCAGAGCCAAGCAACAGCCCTGCACGTGTCAAAACCTAATTGACAACTGTTATAGGAGGGATTTCTTCTCGAGTGCTTCTCCACATTGTGGGATGGGAGATGATGTTGGAACATCTGCCTCTAAGGGCTGAGCCTCCGACATGCTGAGTGGCCACAACGCTTAGGACATTGCAACATAACCTCTTTTGGATATGGACACGGAAGAAAAAAGTCCTTTGCGAGAGCTTTTTAGGCATGGGGAATATGCTGAACTTCCTGGGAAAAGCTCTTTTTTTCCAGGAGAAAATCACGGCATAATCAACTGCAGGTATCAGAAAGGAAAGGCAGTGATTTTTGTAAGGAGTCAGGGTTGGGCTCTCTGGGCCCTGTGACCCATTTTGCCACTGGGCAACAGTTCCTCCATCATCCTGCTGTTTGATCTCACCTCTCCTTAGCTTACCCATCTGCAAGATTCACTTAATTACATTAGTCAACTTCACTGAGGTGTCTTGAAGCTTAATTAAGTTCTGGAAAGCCCGTCAAGAGCCGCTGGCAGAACACTCTGGGAAAGTGGTTGATATGAGAAGTGGACATTAAGGGAGTGAAACACATCCTGATGGGTTTGGGTGGACGGAATAGGATAGGATGGAGCTGTCAATTCACTGGGATTGTCACAAACTGCACTTCTAGGGTATTGCCATGAACTCTGGGGAAATCCCAGGCGTGCTGATGAGTCGCCAGCACGAACATTAATTTTTCCTGGTTTGTGGTATGTAAGTGTGTGTGATACCTTTATTTACACTTCCATATAGCTCATTTTGAGAGCAGAACGTACACCTCAGTGCCGTGCATGGAGATGCACCAAACACAGCTTCGTTTTTGCCTGACTCTCTGCAAAATTGGCCAGTGCATGAAAGTTGGTCCGGGCACCTGTGGCTGGTTGCTGTCAGCTCTCGTTTCACCCTCGGGAGGATTTTCGCCTGACGCACCCCAAGGGGTGAATTGACATTCATCGTTCCTCCAGGGGAAGAAACATATGGAGGCTCCACCGGGACAAACTCCATGATCTGAATTGCCAATCAGTGCGTGTCTGAGCCTCAGCTGGGAAAACCTTGCTGCTAACAAGCCTTCATGCTCCTCCAGCTCTCAGTTGCTGTCTGTCAGCTGCTAAGTACAGTTTCAGCAGTGCTGCAGCTGAAGAGTAACCTACAGCAGCAGCAGCTTATTACAGAGGGGTGGTAGCCTGTGCATATTTTAGGTGCAGGCAGTTCCTATTACAAAGAACTACTAGGTATTCCCTATAACTGAGTAAAATTGGATGGCCTTAAAAATGAAATATTTATTTGGAAAGTAAAAAAAAAAACAAACCACACAAAAAAAAACCAAAACAAAACCCACAAAACCAAACAACTTGCTGCTTAGATAGAGGAAAATTTCTCAGATAGTTGCATTTGGAGTATTTAAATACACCCCTCTCCATAGAAACTCTGAATTTTGCCTGTTTGTTTATGCTTCTTTTGCTGGCAAATGGCGTGTTGTTGTTTCCTCGTACTTTCCGCAGAGCTTGAAATTGCTGGCTACGCAGGAGGAAATTAGTTTGTAATTAAAGCCAAGTTAATAATGATTCCCGGGGAGTCTAGTTGGTCCTGTGGCTGGGAATGAGTCGCTTTGCCTCTATGGTTGCCATAAACGTGGTCAGGCACTGCTGCCCAGCCAGCAGGGAGACGTGGAGAGATGGTTATCACACTGTGGAAACCTCTCAGCACACGTGCAGGCAGGACCTCCTGTCTTTCAAACCCTTGTGCCCCAGCAATTAAGAGATGATATCAAAACAAGATGACGAGTAATGGAGCAACCTGCAGTCAGCAGGTTGTTTTTGAGAGGTTCAGAAAAGGCAACTGCCCCGTGACAGTCAGTGCCTTTACCAGAGATACACGTGTAAATTTGTTTTAGGCAACATTAAAATTGGAGAGTGCTCGGAAATTCTTTTTTCCTGGAAATTAAATTCTGGATTCTCAGCTCCTTCCACAGTGTCCAAGTCACAGGGCTGTCTGTGTGCAATCCAACCCTTGGCTAGTTGACTGTTCTTTGAAGGAATACGAGTTGGATGCATTTTGCTTTTGTATAGCTGGAGACACTCTGAGCACTTGGTAGAGGGAGTCCCTTGAATTTCCAGTAGGACTTGAACATAGTTTTGAGGTACATTCTAATTCCCATTTTTAAGATTTTGGTGCTTTCAGATGTTGAGGATGAAGTCATGAGGGCAGCTGGAAAGTTTTCCAAGTGTTTTGGAGGAGAACTTTGCTTCTCAAGGAAACAAGCCTTAGGCAGTCATGTTTCTCCTCACACCTGCCCGCTTCTCTAGCAAAACTTCAAAATCTGTTGGTAATTTTCCAGTCACTGAGGTGGTGGATGTCAAATATATGAATTCCCTGCATGGAGCTGACCAGCAAACTGCTTTCCTGGTGTGCAGATACCATGGGCAGGGTTTAGTGCCTGTGCTTAGTGGGAGGGAGGAAGGAAGGGGTGAATATGTCTGTTCTGAGCTCTGGATTGCAGTAAAAAACAGAGTCAAAAATCTCAGCAGAAATCCCAGTTTCACCAGTGACCTCAGCACTTGGCCAGAATCGCGCAGGGCTTGGTTCCAGCTCTGATGTCAGCATTTCATCTCCTCCTGGAACTGATCTGTGTCAGGCACATGAAGCAGCACCACACACCTCCATGCTTGTGCATAAGGGGGGCTGAGAGCCCCTGTTTAGTTTTCTGAGTGTCCAAGTGCCTTTTAGAGAATGGGGTGTGGGCTGGATTCAAGGGAGCTTAGAAATCTGAGTATAAATTATTTTACTGAAGATTTTGCCAAGGTTCTGCTGTACCCTAAAAGCTGCACAGACGACTTTTTTATATCCTAAACTTCCTGGAGGTGCCTGTCTGGCAGTGCTGAGGGGCTGGGTGTTTCCAGGAGCAAAGGTCCTGGTTGTCCCTACCAGCACCCTGAGCATGGGGATCTCCATACCTGGTGTGAAGATAATGCCCTAGAGAGCTTTTCCTCTTACATAGAATCATGAAACAACTGGTGTTGTTTCATGGAGTTGGAAGGGACCTTTGGAGGTGTTCTTGTCATCTCCAGTCTTGTCCTTCTGACCCACCATAACTTATGTCCTTCACACTAGTGCCCACTCCAGAAGAACTTGCACCCAGCCTATGGAGATGGGTTTGACTCGCCCTTGGGTTGGATCTCTGAGCCCCTGGAGCACCAAAAGATGTTCTGGACTGGGTTTTAAAATGAAAAATAAAACCATGAGCCCTGCTTTGTTCTGTGGAAGGAAAGGCACAGGGCTCTCCCAGTACCATCTCTTCCCTTTAACAGCCTGGTTGCCACAGCTTGAGGACTGCCTACCAAAGGAGGGAGAAAGACCAAAAGACACCAGACAGAAATGAAAACTCCTCAAATGGTTAAAATAAACTCCCTAAGGAGAAAAAGAGGAAGATAAAAAAAAAAAAAAGAAACAGTGACTCTCTTTTTGAAAGGCTGCAATTACTGTGGATAGGATCCATCTCACCTGATGGCACCCAGGTCTCACTGAGCACTCAGACCTCATTTACCATCAATGGAGAGAAATGGGCACCTCCAGCAGGCAATTGCTCTCATCTTGAGGTGGTTGCCTAAAATAGGTCAGACAAATCACTGCAATTTCTCTCCACTTACGCATTTAAGGGACTAACTCAAGTATAGACACTTGCCTTGTGGACCTCTGACACCAGGTGAGATGAATCCCCCCAGAAGTGACAACAAGACTCATCTTCTCAAAGCAAGGGGTGGAATGACTGTGGTGATGTCCCAGACCCTACACTGACGGCAGAATGAGTCAGTCTGTATGAAAAACTGAATAGTTCACCAGAACATGTCAACCTTAGCTCTGGCTCCTTGGGGGATTTGGGAACATTTGAAGGGGTGATTAGGATTAATCCATTTACCTGAGTAAGTCACTTGGAGAGCCTTAGCTGTAAAACAATATTAGTTATCAGCATCCTCCTGCGATGATGTTCTGTAAGTTCTGGAAAGGAGATTTTTTTTCCTCTGAAACAGCCTCTTCACACTTTCCCTGAGTGAAGTATTTTGCTACTCAGATTTGTGATTTAATAATCATAAATAATAGAGCCCTTAGTGCTATATTTTTAAATGACTGAATGGTGAGAATCTACTTTAAGAAATTGTATGAATGTCTATCACTTGTGTGCATATAAATGTATTCAATTAGCACTCAAATCTTGAGTTATCTCCTGATGGAAGGCAAAACCTTTTGAATTCAGCCCCATGCAAGAAATACTGTGTCATTTAACTCACAAAAGGATGCCATGCACTTAACAGATAATGACTGAAGAGGATTTTGCTGTATTGCCTGCTCAGCTGCTTGTGAGGACAAAGAAAATAATTCCCCTTTTAGGACCCTATGGGGTAATGAGGAAACCCTTGCTGCCCTGATCACAAATAACACTGAGTAGGGGAAGGGAAAGAGCCCAATGGGCTAAACAGGCTGCAATTTCATTGTCATGGTCCCCCATGTACTTTCCATGTTTTGTCTGTGATGCTAAGCCAGTGGCTAACCTGTCTCTGAACCTGCCACCAGCACACAGAGATTACTCACCCTGGATACTGCACTTCAGCAAATGCAGAATTAGCCCTGGCTAAGTAATCTTGTTAGCGTGATTCAGTGTTAAATGGATCTCGATTAAATGGGCCTTTATATTGTCCCAGCTGGAGATGATAAGCCCCCACAAGGAAATGGCAGGAGACCGAAAGAAATTGCTTTACTTCAGACTGGGATGTTTAACCCCATAAAACACTTTCTGCTCCCTCTCTGCTGTTACTTCTGCTCACTTGCATGGCACCATTTACTTTCTGCTCTTGATTGGCCGTGGGAGGCAGGAGAGACCCAGGGCAAGGGCTGGAGCATCTCTCTGTGACACCTGTTGGCCACGACAAGAGCTGGGAGATGCATGTGAGGGAGCAGGATGGGTTTGATGGGTGACATGGTGATGATGGTCTTCCTCTGTGGTTCTTTGCTGAAGCTCATAACCCCTTTGTTAGCACAGTGGTTTGTCCAAACTTTCGCTTGTAGGTGTTGGTGCTGGGATGCCTGAGCATCCCAAGGTCAGTGCAACTAGTGCCACCAATAGTTTATTAAGCATCAAACAGCAACCAGGGAGAATCTTCAGTCTCATCTCAAAAGAAACAGATTGCTTAAATGTGCCACTGGGACTTCTTGGGAATGGCTTGGGGTTTATCTGCGTGAGATAGAAATCAGCACAGTGTGGCGGTGCATCAGAACCTGACACTTCATTTCTCCTCGCTATTAGATTTGGCAGTGTGTGCACAGGCTGGGTAAGAGGGAAATGGCACCAAAATCCCCAAGGGAATTCAAATGCAGAGGCAGACTGTGAGGCACTGGTGTGACAGGCATGGAGAGCTGGGACTCAGCAGTACCGAAGTTTCCTCCTCTGCAGTGGGAACCCACTTTGCCCTCCCAAGGCTCCTGTCGGTCAGAAGCAAGGACTGGGCGAGATGTTGTGTTGCAGGTGAAAGCAGGCAAGATTAGAAAGAGAAAAAAACTCAGATAAATCACCTCACCAATGACCCCTGCTAATGGCCACTGTTAGTAAAAGGCTTCTGAGGACAAATAACAAGGTAGACATCAAACTGTCTGTCTTACCCACACATCAGCGTATTCTTTCCTCCTGCATCTCTGCTCTCCTCCTGCTCTGTATAATCTAATAAATTTTCTCTTTCCATGTCTGATGTGACTTCAAAATACAGATTTATCCCCATGGAGTCAGAGACCCTAACAGGACACATGGAAAATCTCTGCTCTGTAGCAAATCAGATGTTCTGATATCTTTTTTCCAGACCTTTGACAGAAATATGGTAAACATGCAATTACTCAAATTTTTCCATAAATTTTGCATCGGAGGTGGATTTACATGCTTGTGATATTTTCCAGACACGAATCCCAGCCCTGTGAAGCAGCCAGTTTGAGAATGGCTGCAGACGGGCAAGAAATGATATAATCTATTAGAGATTTCCTTCATTATCCCTCTAATCAAGGCTTCTATCAGTCTCCTTTGATGCGCTGCTGGAAAAAAAAAGATCTTCAAGTAAACTGATGCTGGAGATAATTAATTAACTTGCCATCCTCTTGCCTTACAGATAGAGACAGTGTAAGAAAGAAGAAGTGTCCTTTGCAATTACTGCTTTGTGGTTTTCCATCCTAGTGCTGACAGCTTGTAGGACATGAAGTGGAAAAGCATTTTAGCAAACTTTAAGGCTTTGGCCATCAATTCCTTCACTGGAGAATATTATCTCCTTCTTATATTTCTCATCCTGTCGGATAACACTCTTGATGGTGAAAAATGGATTTAATACTTAAACAGTTAGGAGTTGAATGTAGCCTAGCCTGGTAATATTATCTTCTTTATGCTTTCCTTACAGCAAATACCCTCACCTCTGCTATGCTCAGATTATTGTACAGGAAATCCACCTTTATTAGGACAGAATTAGAAAATTGAAAGTAAGAGCTGGGTCAGTGGAGTAATATTGATTATGCAGGTTGCTGTAGGCATTCCCCAATATTTTTCCAAGGGGCTTGGCAGTAGGAATGGGGAATGATTTCTGTCCTGGGAGCCTAGCCTTTTCATGTGAACATCTCTTTACAAATCTCGGTGCACTCTCAAGTCCTGTAAAGACATGGTTTCCCTTTCTAATGTTTTAAAGGATAAGATTTAAATTTCTCTGTCATCTCAGACCTAACCTGGGATAGCAAGAGGAGGTTTGCAAACCACTTTACCAACCTCAGGTGATTTCTTCTTTTACAAATTATGTCCTCTTTGGCTTAGGTTTTCCTGTACTTTCAGCCCTTTGAGTCCTCGAAATCACATTTCAAATTCTGAACTAGTCTAACTCTCCTTAAATTTCTCATTTTTGGTACTGCATGAGCAGCTAGACAGGAGAGAGCATGGCTGAGTGGGCAGACTGACAGAGCTTTAAACACGGTGCCGCTCAACACTGCTCAGCGCTGATCCAAAACACCATCAGCAAAACACTGACAAGAGCCTCTTTCCAAAGGAAATTTCCCCAGAAATATCGAGTAGTAAAGCAGAGTGGAAAAGCACACAATAAAGGCAAGGCTGAGTTTAGAATGTTTTCTAGCAAAATCAGGGATTTTTACTTATTGCCGCATACACACAGGGTGGGTTTAGGACAAAGAAAAATTTCTTTAATTTAGTTTTTGGGTTTGATCACCAGGGGCTTGTAAATCAATGAATACTTGTAGAAGTTATTAAAGACTAAAGAAGCCAGGGACAATACTGCTAATGTAGCACAAAGTTGTCTTTTAATTCCTGGAGAAACAATGCTGTTGCTGCAGTGCTGTGGCCTGGCAGCACCAGCCTTCTCGTGGAAACTCTTACAGTGAAGAAGGCTAAGGAGGGCCACAATGAACCAGACAGGATGGCTTGTTCATGGTTTTAAATATATCTCCTCCTCTTCCACGTGTTGGTGGGCAGTATAAACACCTGGGAGGCAGCACAGGGCTGAGACAATAAATAGCTTTATTGTGGTATTACGGTGCTTCACTTGCAGCTCTAGCAGGTCTTCTCTTACTCTGTGAAGTGGATGAACAACCTTAACTTATGGATTTGTCCTCCTAAGTGCTTTAACTGCTTTGTTTCAAAGTCATTAGCAAATAGATGTGAATTGTGAGACACTAACTACAAAATTAATGTGAATTAACACTGTGGGTTGTTTGTGGTTCTGGTTGGCTCCTGATGAGGTTGGGGTGGGGGCGAATGCTCTGGAAAATTAGCAGTGCTGGCAGGGTTTCGGGGACCTACATACACCTTGTGTGGGATTATTTTTGGGTGGAAAAAGTACAGTTCCTGGAAATGATGCTATGGGGGAGGCAACTGCAGGTCCCTGTTTAAAATCCCACTCTGCTCAAAACCTCACCAACCCTTACTCTTTTGAAAACAACTCTGTCAAGATCAAGGAATGAATCAATATGGGAGCAAGCATCTGAATAATATTTTTGAGTGGTTTGCTTAACTAGGCAGATTTCTCACCATCCACCTGTGTTTTTAAAGCAGTTATGGTGGGTGTTGTTGCAGAACAATCTCAGGAGTTGTCTAGGGTCAGCAGGAGATGTTTCAGCTCTCAGGAGCTGAAGGTTGTAATGATTTCCTCCTTGGAAGCTCCTCCTCCATGGCACACCTTACATGAACTGGTGCCATGCCTCCCTGATGCTGCTGGGTGTCAGCTCTCTGGAAAGGAGAGAGATGCTTTTGGTAAAAGTGGTCACCTTCAGAAAATCAGAAAACCTTCCCCTTCTTGACTGTCTCATTGGAAAAGTAGGGAATGTTTTCATCTCCAGGCCTTTAACTGTTTGGAATTGCTAGTTATAAAAGGAACTCTCTTACAAATCCTCATCTTGGTCTATAAGCACTGAAAAGCTCCTAATGAATGCCCTTTCTTACACATTTCTTATACACAGAACTCTTTAAAAAAAAAAAAAAATCTGCTAATTAATTTTAAGCCTCTTTGTGGCAAAGCCTAAGAACCGGATTTACCGAGAGACCAGGGGGTCCATCTGGTGCAAAAAGCTCTATCCCACGCCAAAGTGTTTGTTTCATGGAGGGGTTATGGTCTAGACATCTCCCTTTGGCACTGGGGTTGGTCGTACTAACCATGACATGTTCCTCAGCGTGTTGAGGGAGGGTGACAAGGGTCCTCAGCCAGAAGCAGGGGTGGTTTTCCTGGAGATGTCCCACGCCTGGGACATGTGCACAGTGACCTCTTCCCACAGAGTCCCTCCCAGTTAATGGCATCAAATCCGGCTGCAGTACTCAGTTTTAGAAGTGGGCCAAATAAAGCAGAGTGTGAGCTCAGTGAAGCTTTTGTAAGTTTTGTTCTGCAGGTTCCCTTGAAACTCCTTTAAATAAAGACAGCTGGATGTAGGATCATTTTACATCACCATAACCACTCCTAAGCCCGTCTGCACTACATGGACATTCACTGGAAGTCTCTGTAAGCTTCCAGTGTTTCTGCCCTCCCCAGCCAAACCAGGCTTGGCCAGAAAACAGAGGTTGGATAATGTGCCCGTGTTTTTAGCACCTCCCGTTTTGCCAAAGCTGTTCTGTGTCCCTCATCATCTCAATCCCCTTTCCTCACACAGCTTCTAATTCTGATATGTCTTTTTTTCAGGAGCACGTTATATCCATGTTAATGAAAATGTGCTTCAATTCCCAGAAAGATTTGCATTGATTTTTGGGTTGGAGAGAGGCAGGGAAAGCAACAGCACCAACAAGGAGACCTACTCATTTGAACTTAATCTGTTCCTCTGTCCTAATTAGCAATACATTTGCTCATGGAGGGAGAAGAGTTTGATGAGTGGAAAAATAAAATAAACTGGGTGGGGAGAATTTTGCAAGTCTTTAAGTGTGTATGGCATGCAATGAATGAAAGGAGAGAATGAAATGAATGAAAGAGTAATGAAATCAAGCACAAAATGCGTCTTTTCTCCACAAATGGGAGCATCTCTTGTCCTTTCTTTCTGAACTTCTGTTTGACAAGCATTTGTTCTTTGTTTTTTATGTCTTTCAGCAAAGGATAAACTATCAGCTAAGCCTTAACCAGAAGACTGCCCTTGAAGGAGTCAAGAGCAGGTAGGGATTTTGCTTCGGACAATATCCATGAGAAATATTTGCTTGTGTGTCTGATGATGAGCTGTGCAGTCATTTGGGACCTGCTGTGGGGGGAGATGGGCAGGCCTGGCATGGTCGTGGCTCAGCCAAAACCAGAGCAGACCCCTCAGCCCACCCCACTGTTTCTTTGTGGTTGCCTTGAAGGGTTAAGCTTGAACATGTGGATTAGGAGAAATCGGATGTTGTGCCATGTGTCCTTCAAATGGTTATTTCGAATGTTTGCAATCTTGACAAGGCTTTCTTGCAAAGATGATATGAAATAATTTCCGTTACATGCCCCAAACAGTCTGCAGAAACATTGAAATCATTAAAAATCTAGACATGCTGCTAAAGTTCAGCTGATTATGCTATATTTTGTTGGAATATTTAATTCCTCTCCTGCTATCTTTCCTTGGTTAGTGGTCAAGTGTAACTTTACCTCAAAACTCAGCCTTGTGAGACACAGCTTGTGGCTGATTGCATCTGATGGGGGGCAAATGGGCTTTTGCTGGAATCTTGCTTTTAGTCTTTGTGCATAAATTAGGACAAATTAAGGCCGCGTGGCCCATGGAGCTGGTCATGGTTTGGCCATGATGTGATGCCAAGTGAGCACCACACCAAATAGTGCTGAGTGGTGAGAAAGCATCTGGTGGCTCTGATCCTGTGGGAACTGAGGAAAACTCTTGGGAAAATTTATGGTAGTTCACAGTGGGCATGGGAATGGGATAGAAAAATCAGTCGTTGATCACCTGGATTTCATTGCTGGTTAGAACTTTGCTACCTGAACTTTTCTTTCTGAAACAAAGTTATGAGAATAAAGATCAGTCATGTACTGGGCTTGCTTAATGCAGATGCTGACGTGCTCTCCCTGTGTTCCAAGGCATCCAGAAATGATGCAAACATGCTTTGGGCAATGGTGAGCTAATCAGCTGGTTGAGAGATAGAGTATTTTAACTTCAGTTAGGTGCCACGTTATCACATCCTCGTTTCTCCGAGATGTGGGGAAAGCAAGCACATGTCTGCTTGCCAAGTGCTGGGCCAGCAGCCCTGGAGGGACAGGGGATGGGGAGGGGGTTCAGAGGCTCTGTCAAGAAGATGAGGCTGCAGGTCCACCTTGGGGAGCACAGCTGGAGAGCCACAGCTTGCCCCTTTCCCTCAGCTTCCTGAGCCATATTCCTCTGGGATTTGAATCAGAAACCTTGCTGTGCTGGATTAGATTGCCCTGCTGGATTTTCATGTCTGTGCATTACCCAGACACAATCCTGTGTTTCATTAGCTGGAGGCCGGTTCATAACACGCCGTCAGCACGGGCTGAAGCTGTGCTCGTGTCAGCAGGACGTGCCCACGGGTGCCAGTCCCTGCCAGTGTGTTTGCATTTCCATGTGCATGCCATTTCCCAGTGGATTTAGGGCTGGGTGCAGCTGTAGTCACTCGGTAAAAATGCAGGGGCACACAAGTTCCTTTTTCTCCATTGTAACCCCAGGAGTTCTGTGCTTGGGCAGCCTGAGCTGAAGTTGGGGGGAGCAGTGCAGACCCCCTGAAGTGCTGGATGGCATCGGGGGCACTTGCACAGTGCCACTTTGGGGCATGTTTCTGTGTTGCTACAGGGGCAGACTTGGCCACAGGTCATTTGAGGGCAGCCGGCCATGGGGTTAGCCAGATTGCCTTGGCTGTCTTTAAAGGGTTTATCCCCAGAGGCAGCTGTCCCATTTGAAATCCAGCCAGCAGCCAGGTAAGATCCAGCCTTTCCCTGCCATACCCAGGTGCTCATCAGTCCCAATCTACAGCCTGCTGAAATATTTGCATCAGTCATTGGGTTGTGGAGTGGCACTGGGCTCTGCTCAGGGTCCCCCACCTCCTCACCACTCAGGCAGGAGCCAGTAGCAGGGTGTGAATCTCCAGGTTTCCTTCCAGGAGGGCACTGCTGAGCTGTAACAGATTAGAATATGCTGAACTATGAAGACTTGTCTTAATTAATGCTTTATAAGGTTACAGCTAGAGCTGGGGAAATAATCAATAGTGAATCATCTACTCGGCAAATTCAGCTCTTTTCTGCGGGCGAGTTATCTGTAAACAGCTTGCAGTTTTCTCCATTCATTTATTATTTACAATTATTTCCCAAATAATTCCTTCGAATTGCTTTTGGTCTGCAGCTTGTTTGCAAGCAGAGTGTTGTGAGTGCCTGGTACTCACTAGTCAAGCTGTGATCATTAGTTTTTGGTGGGACAAGCAGGTTGTGTGGCCTCACGCTGTGTCCCCGAGTGGAGCAGCCCAGCTCTTGCCGTCCCCCTTAATGAATTCAGAATAGCTTTGGGCAGATATTCCTCGCTCCTCCTGCAGCATCCCTGCTCATTGCCAACAGCCTCGTTAGTTAAATCCTTCGTTAGGAGACCTGTCAGGGTGTAATGGCTGCAGCGCATATTCAGAGTCCATCTCATCTGGATTTCTTCCCTGTTGGCTCTATTGACAATATCAGTAGCAGAATCTTTAAAATAAGCACGTTTTAGTGACTGCTGGTGTTTTTGCTGTAAGGAGCCTGCTTGGACTCCCAGTGAGACACAGTGAGAACTCCAAAGGCCTCCACCCAGCCTGGCCCTTTCATCCCCAGTTAAACCTCACCAGTGCCCAGGTCTGTGGCAAACTGGTCTCTGCAGCCCAAGACCCTCATTTACAGGTGTTACTGTGTCCAAAGTGGCTGCCACCCTTGAAGAGAAAATCACCAACAATTCCAGGGCTCTTTCCATGGCCCTGGGTTGCAATGTGCCTTCCCCTGTTACAATCACTGCGCCATCACAGCTCCAAGGCAGCTGTGGCAGTTTTGATGATTAAAAGCATTTCTCCATGATAAGAACTGGAATGAAACTCATTTCAGGTAGCAGCCAAACAGCTGCTGGATGGTACACAGTTTCATTTACTGCTGACACGAACTGGATTGTTTTAGGCAGAGGACATAAATAGGCTCTGACATAAATCAAAGAAAACACCAGCTGTGGGTCAGCCGCGCTCTGGGGATTCACTTCTGCGTATCTGTGAAGAAACCAGACAGAGGAGATGGCTGCTCGCCTGGATCTCCTGGGAAGGGCTGCAGAAAGAAGGATTGCCCCATGCTGGGGGATTTTGACAGGTTCCTTCCCCTTCCAGCACTGTTATAGCCCCTGGAAGGCAGATCTTGGGATGCGGCTCCAAAAGATGAGCGCTGGCAGTTGGACCGAGGTCTCTCCTGGCAGCATCAAGAGGGGAAGCAGCCGGTGCTGGCACAGGAGTCTGGCCCTCTTCTCTGAGAGCCTTGATTGTCTGAGAACTGAACTGAGCTGAAACTGTTGTCTGTTGCCCCATGGGACACGCTTTTTTTCCTGGGATTACTGCTAGGAAGGGTCCTTCTCCCCTCGGTGAATCCACCACTCGCCCCTTCCACTGCCAGTCCCAAGGGCTTGCTGGGTCCAGGCATCACCTCTACTGCAGGTGGAGATGCAGAGGATTTGGGGAGGTAACAGAGGTGGGTTTACTGTGTGAAGTGGCACAGTCCAGTAGTAGATAGAGATCACCCTAGCTGCCTTTTCTGTGGAAGAAAGACAGAAGGAGGAGAAAGGAGTGTTGCCTAAAAATTAACTAATCCTGACCTCAGTGGAAAGATGAGCCCTGAGCACCTGAACAGTGCTGCCCTGCAGCCTGGGAAACATCCCTGCAGGCAGTGATGGCGTCCTGGGACTGCAGACCTATTCTGCTGGGTGCAGCAAACTCTCCTGGTGTGCTGCATCAGTCCCTCCACAACTGAGAGAAACAATCCCCTTGGCTGCCTCTTCCCTGCTCCAGGTCCCCTCAGCAGCTTTGCTTCACCACCCTGGTGCTGTACGAGCAGGGAGAGAGGGTTGGGTGGTGGTGTTTTTCTCTCCTTAAGTCAAAATCAATGATGATGACAGAGTTATAAGGTGAGCGATGGGAAAGGAGAAGAAAGCACCCGATGTCAAATTTGATGCAGGAGGCAGTTAGAGGAACCTATTACTAGTTCTGTTGCCTTAGGGTATGTTGGTGGGTACATAGGAGAGTGTAATGTCAGCGAAACAGGAGAGCAGTCTCTTTCCCCTTGAACCCTTATCATTAATGTGGAAGGCATACATTGTCAGCTATTAGTCTGGAGGGGAGGGAGAATAGCACACGAGATGTCTTAGTTTGGAAATGGAGTCTGACTTCTCGTCGTCTGGTGTGTGAAGGATGGAGGGTTATTGTAACTGTTGTTGTTGTTGCTGTGATTGTGGTGAGTATTATAGCATTTGGGAGGAGATGGGGCTCTGAGGGTTCTGCTGCCTCTCACTGTGGCTTTTGAGGTAGAAAGACTGAAAAGTACATTGTGGTGAATGCTCTGGGTGATTTGAGGGCGATTTTAGAGGGATTTCAGATCTTGATGGTGGAGTCGATGAAAGGGATGCTCTGTGTGACCCGGGAGGGAGCAGGTCCATGTCCTCACCCAGCAGCCACACTGGGAACTGTTGTGTGAGAGATGAGAAGCTGCAAGAGAGATTAAATAAGAAAGTAAGAAACTGGCCTTAACTATTCCTACTGCTGCTGTCATCACTGGTGGAGAATGAGCAGCTGCACCCTGTGATGCAGGGAAGATCAGCAGGCACAGATTTGGGGTCTGAGCCCGAGGATGGCATCAGTCTGTCTGCTTTGTACCTCAGCAGCAGCTTTGGTCCAAAGACACCAGATATTTTGTGCAAGCCCAGATGAACCTATTCTCATGAAAGCCAAGGATGCTGGTTTCTGCAGACACAGGTATCAAGTCGCTCTCCCCTCCTCAGCTCCCCGTCTCTGCCTTACCCACTCGATACAGTTTCCCTCATTTAAGAAATGTAAATAATTCCTTGGGCTCCGTTAATCCCAAGATTACATGGGTAATTCCTGTTTGCATTAATGGGAGGATCTCTCTCAAATTCTCTGCATGTGAATGAGCATCACACGGGCTCTCACACTGAGCCCAAGCAAGTCTCTGGCGCAGACACCTCCCCTCCTCCAGCGCTCAGCAGAGCATCTGAAAGGAAACACAGAATTAGCTCTTTTGCCTCAGGACGTTAATTTTTTTGGAGGCACGTTGCAAATGATGCCTATTATTAACTCTGGCCGTTTGTCCCTTCCTTCTCCATCCGACTTTGCCACTGTGGCTTTCAGAGTTATCTCACAGGTGCTGCTGCAGCAGCAGCACAGGGGGATGGAGAATGTGGTCATGCTTCGTGAGGTGTGAGAAAAACAGGTTACGAGCAAGCAAAGCAGCTCAAACCTCTCTGTGCCTTTCCCTGCTGGCATGTGGCATGTACAGACTCCCAAAACCCCAGGTTTTGGGTTCCTGGGATGCACATCCAGGGATGCTGCACTGCCCGAAGGTTTTTCTTTCCATACCCTGTCTGGATGGGAGAAGATGAGGGTGTCTGCAGCTCCCCTAGGGCATAAATCCAAAGCCAGGGAAAGTGCCAAAAGCTGCCCACAGCACAGGGGTCACTGGGCAGTGCCCAGGGCAGGGCAGGGGACTCGGCTCACTGCACCACCTCCTTGCTGGTGCTCGTGACTGAATCTCCCGCTGCTGCTCACAGGGGAAAATAATTAATTAAGCCAATTAATGAAGATAAATTGGAGTAGCAGCTTTGGAAAAATACCATCGGTCAACAGCAAGCCATTCCCTGGGGGAAGCTGCGGAGGCAGCGAGTCCCAGCAGGACTGAGCCCTTCTCCTCCTGCTGCTGGCAGCTGAGTGGCACCACTTGCCTTTCCCTGAGAGATGCCACAGGCTGGGAGAGCCACCCCAGTGGTGACAGCCAGGTTGTGGCCAGGAGTTCTAGGTGGGGGGAGCATTCAAGGTAATAACAAAATTAAAGGGAGGGGAAAAAAAACCCTTGAAATAATCACTGAAATACCCCAAAACTGTCACCCATCAGTCAGCACTCCCAGCACAGTCCCTGTAGCTCACACTGAGTCAGGCCAGCACGTGAGCAGTGAGCACGGCAGGGATGCTGCTGAGGTGGTGTCAGACCTCCCGCCTCGGGGGCTGTCACTCAGCTCCTTCATTAGGAGGGAAAAAAGTGCTGGAGAGCCTTTGCTTCCCACAGTGGTTTTATTTCAAAGCTCTTTCAAATCAGGGTAAAGAGGGTAAGAGGTTCACTTTTGCACGTGGGTTGCTGAATGGAAAAAAATAATATATATATATATATATACATGTTCTGAATGTTGGGAATGATTTGGTAGTTGTAAAGAACAGGAATCCAGGTGGGCTTGTGGGGTTTGGAGATGTTCTTGGATTTAGGGTGAGAGGAAGGTGGAAGAGCCAGAAAAACCTTCATGCTGCTGTGAAAACTGTGTGCCATCTGTATCAACTGGAAAAAAAAAGAAAAAAAAGAAAAAAGGCAGCAGTTAGCTGAGCAGCAAGATTGGTTTTCTTGTATTACTCCAAAAACATAGGGCTGATATTTATTTCATTAGAGTAAGCCTTCCTGTATCTGGTAAACGAATTCTGAGAAGTGAGAGGAACCCCAGGATCAGGGACTTTACTTCATTTGGGATTGTGTGCAGCTAATATTCTGGTTAAATAAATACATTTTACTAATTGGATTACTCAGACAGTGTAATATACTGCTGGATTTCCAACACGATGCTAATAAATTGTGTGAAGAACTTAATCATGTTAGCTTCCAAAAAGCTTGTAACAGATGAAATTAAAAAATAAGTAGAAGTTGACATCTATTGCATTTCACAGTGTCTTCATTTTCCTCATCCTTCTTAGAGTTCTCTTTACCGTAGTGTGGCTGACATGGATTTTTTTTTTTTTAATCTGCCTGTGATTAGTGAGGATGCAGCACTGGAGCAGGGCTGTGGGATGGGGGCACCTGGCTTGTGTTTGGCTCTTCTTCTAACACTGATCCTAGTTGAGGTAGAGGGATTGAGACCTTAGCATCATCTTCTGGAGGCTTGAAGTGCTGTGGTTTATTTTTCTGTATGCATGCAGAGGGAATTGAGGCTGGAGAGAAGCACTCAATGCTCCCTAAAGTTGGAAAGGCTGATGCAGGCAATGGGGTCTGGTGCTGAGGGGGAAAGGATGTGGCCCCAGGCTGAGTACCTCACCCAGGGCATCCCACAGCTCAGGGCTGGTGCAGGGAGGTGTTGGATGGCATGTGCTGTGCATTCACATTCCATCAGCAAAATGATGGAGCACACAGCACTGCCACCATAATTCATCATTACTGGAACACTGCTTCCTTCACAGCACTGCTCAATTCACCTGCATTTTCCACCAGCAAGAGGAAATGGAAGACATACTTTTCTTTCCTCTTTTTTTTTTATTTCTTTGATAGAAATATACAGTGAGAGAGTGAATGGCTCTCCCTCTCCAGGAATCTGACAAATGGTCTGCTAAAAACAGATAACTTGTAGCCCCGTCAATAGAACAGCACTATGGGTTATAGAGACAACTCAGACGAGTTCTTTAAGCTGCACCCAGCTGTCAATAGGGTTTGCTCTTTACTGAGGAATAAATGCCAGGGAAAGGGAGTTTTGTGGTTTGAGCCAAGGGGCTGGAGAACCTGCTGATGGGAGAAGCTCACGGCCTCCCCGTGTAGGACAAAGTTTGCTGCCTCACAGGTTTGTGTGGGCTCGATACCAGCAGCTCCACAGGATGGAAATCATCCATGTGAGTGTGAATAGCTCACCGAAATGATACTCCAGCACTCAGAGCTCAGGGGTTGAAGTTACCCCTTCCCTTGCTCACGAGCCGCCTGTTTGGGCTCCCCTAAAATTTTTCAGATGTATTCGATGCGTACAGTGGTGATAATTGTTGCAATAAAGGGGCACGTGGGGGAATAATTTGCCTTTCTGAATCGCTGTGAGATCTTCAGATGAAACGCTCGGCTGCCGTGATTGGCACTAAAAAGAAGGAATTGCCAGTTCTTGTTACAGACTCAGTTCCCCACGAAGGTTTTAGGCGTGTGGCTTGGTGTGTGCGTTTTGGTAACCAGAAATCCTGTCCCTCATCCCTCCTGTGAACCCCTCGGGCTTTCAGTGTGATGCACAAGGTGTAAGAGAAGGAAGACCCCGAGTGGGTGATTTTCAGGGAGGCAGCAATTCTCCCACAGACAGGCAGGAGCCAGCACACAACACAGCTCCTCTTCCAGCTGCGTTTCAGAGAGTCAAACCCAAACCACCCAGATCAAGCAAAGTGTCTGGGAGCAGCAGGGACTCAGAAATCCAAAGAGTAATTCCCAACCCGGCATGCACAGTTAGTGCAGCCCCTGGCTGAGTAGCCCTGTGTACAGTGCACCAAAATCTCTCCACTACTCTGCCTCCTCTCTCTCCCTCCCTTCTATATCTGCTTCTGATCAAAGTTTCCTTATTTTTTTAATTCCCCATATAAAAGAAGTATTGTCTGCATGAGGCCTCACCCTGCATTTATTTATATTTTCTCTCACAGCAGGATTTAAAAACAACAAACCAGCCCCTGAAATGGCAGCAGCTTCCCTGTAACCTGAACCTCATTGAAATACTAATAACTAGGTTTTGATGCAGCTTTGTGGGTATTAATGCAAATGTTTTTCTGACTCTCCAGGTTTAATAGCAACAGCTTATACAACTCTAATTAGCATAACAAAATTCAGTGATGAGGAGTAAAATGCTTGTCTTGTTTGATGTTTCCTGGTAATTAGCAAGAATAATGATTTATGCAGCGTTCCTGATTCTCAGCTCACAAAAGATGGCAGAGAGCACTCTCAGCAGTTAACTCCGGGCTTGTAGGGAGGATGGAGCTGATGGAAAATACATGTGACCCCGTGTGCCTGGAGACCCAGACATGCTCACAGAGCGTGTGTGTCACCACACACCCGGGCACAGATGCAGTCCAAGGGCTCAGGGAGGTTTCCCTTCACGGGTTTTTGTGTGTGTGCCCATGTGGAGTTGCATGACACAGTGCTGTGTGCGCACATGTGCTCTCACCCAGTCCTAAACAGCTGCCCTGCCTTTTGGATAGGGATGGGCAGCAACTGTGCAGAGCCAGGGCACTGCTTTTCCTGTAGCGGCCGCATTTGTGCGCGTTTGAGCTGCCGGGTTTTCCCATCTGCATGCGGCTGGGATGGTTTCCTTCTCCTGCTGCAAATGCTGCAGACAGGGACCCCCCGAAGCGGGTGTGCGGAGGAGGAGGGAGGTTTCTCAGTGCCACCTCAGTGCCAGCATCCACATGACGAGAAGGCAGCGCTGCTGCTGCACAGCCCGCGCCTGCTCATCCCGACAGGAACCTCTTCTCCGTGCCTTTGGCTACGCGTTTGATCCGAGGCTTTGTAAAACACAGCGACGTGACTTGTGTCCTCTGGTTTGGGCCAGGAGGAGTTAAAGGTCAAAAGAAAAGAGGCTGTTGCTGGCGTGTGTCAGACACCGGCATTTCCCAGGTTGCTCAGCCCGTGTTTGCAGACACAGGGCTCTGCATCGCCTTTAATATTTCTCCCCGGCTATGAACCCTTCTCCGTGGCTCCATGGGGAACACGGCAGGCTCTGGCCGGGCAACAACCCCCTTCGTCCCTCTTTTGCATAAGAGGGGAAGGATTAAAAGCTGCTGCTGCCTTGCCTGTCACTACACAGCCCCCCGGTACCCGCCGTGCTCCATCACCCGCTGCGAGAGCCAGTGGGGACGGGCTGTGTGTGAACCTCTGGGGAATGCTCAGCGCTCCCTCTCCTCGCCTGTGCCATTAAATGTGTTATGAGTTATGGTCTCCCCGTCGGGCTGGGCATGTGAAGCCTGTGCATTAGCCACAAACTGTTATCTTTGTCTTCTGCTCGCTCCTGCCCCATTCCCCAACACCGTTCCCCTCCTCACAAAAGCTTTCATTGTATTAACAGCTGTAAAGTGAAACCATCCAGGGCAGTAAATTTTGAACGAGTAAAAAGAAACCCTCCTTTTATGTGGTACGCAGTTGGCTTTATGGAGGGCAGTGCCGAAGGCACTTATTGAGATAAACGTTCTGGCTGAGTTTTTAAAAGGACTAAATAATGTTGGCCATTTGTGGGTCTGTAAGAAGACAAAATTAGGAGAGAAGTTAAGCTACCTGCTACTGAGCATCAGATGAATTTCTGTGGCAATCTGGAAGCAATCTCTGACTGTGCATGCAGCTCCCCAGGCAGGGACTTGGCCAGCACAGCAGAGGAAGGAGAGCTGCCGTGTTTCTTAAGTGCCAGAGCTTGGATGCAGCAACAGCAGACATGTCGGTAGCCTGATCCAATACAGCAAATCCTTTGTTTCCTTGCTAAGAAAGCTAATTTTGCAAAGCAAAAGACTGAATGATGTATAATCTGTGAGTGCCTCTAGTCTGTGGTGCTCTTGTGAGAGAGAAATTGTCATCTGAGGAATAGGACAGATGCAACTGGGGCTGCTCAATTGTATTCCCTCCTTCCCTCCACCCTCCCAGTGTTTCTGAAATGGCTTCTACCATGAGACACCCTGAGACAAGATGCATTCATTCATATTAATAACATTTGAGTATCTGCATGGGTAAGGTGGCTCAGAGAGAGGCATTCATGATGAGAAGAATAATTTGGTCCAGCCAGTCTTTGCAAACCACTCTGGGGAAAAGCTTTCCCACCCTGAGCACAGTGGGAAGCCTTCGCTGTGCTGTTCGCATAAGAAAGCACAAGCTGATCTGACAAGCTGCAAATGCCAGCATGGAAATGTCCCTTCCATCCCCTCCATCCCTCCTCACAGACATCCTCCCTGCCCAGAGCCATTTCCCTGGGCTGCTCATGTCGACAGCAATGTGAGGGGCTGACCCCCCACAAGCTGCTTGGGGACATGTGGGACTGGTAGGGGGATCTGGGGTCACACCGTTCCAAGCAATGCACAAATCACAGGCTGGAATTTGCTCCCTCTGATGTGGTTACCCTCTGAATGTGGGGCCCTGTGCTCAGTGTTGGGGTGCTCCAGCCCCATCTGGCAGCCGGCTGGGGGGTAAGGCTCCCTGCTCCAGGAGGTGGTCACAAGGCACTGAGCAACCATCTCCTCCCTCCTAAAGCGTTTTCCAGTGTCTCCCACAGAGGAAATTCCTCTGGAGTGAGATCATGCTCTCCTCTCCAAGGGAGGGCAGATCTGCTGGGGAGCAGGGAGCTGGTGATGGGGGGAGATCCTGTCTGCAGCTTCTGAACTCCCACTCACCCCGCTCCAGCAAGGTTTAATAGTGTCCCTGCACTTCTTATAGTGAGAATTATCTGTTAGCAGAGATCCAGCATGCAGAGGCACTGCATTGATGCTTAGCCTGTCTCAGCAGTTGCTTTGGCTTATTTTCATGTTTGTTCCCTGCTTAAGGGTAGCAGCATCAGTGAGCACAGCCCCTGTCCTGGTCCCCAGTCCCTGTCCCAGGTGAGGCATCACAGAGATGCTTAAAGTAGTGTCTAACCTGATGGAGCAAGCTCTACACTGGGTCTCATTACACGAATGTTTGCTTCATGCAGGGGTCTATTTGCTGTAGAAATAATGAAATTTTCATACAATGCCTTTAAGATCTTGTGCTGGGCTTGTTAGTGCAGAGTACAGCTCTGAATTGCAGCTAGAACTGAGGTTAATCAGGAGAGCTCAGTACCAGCAGGAAAAGGACCCTGAGAGGCAGGTGAACAGAGCATGGTGTGATTGAGCAGAGAATGCTCACACAGACATGGGTAGGTAGAAATGCTCAGGTAAACAAGGCCAGGTTGGATGGGGCTTGGACCTGCCTGGTCTAGTGGGAAGTGTCTCTGCCCATGGTAGGGTTGGAACAAGATGATTTTAAAGGTCCCTTCCAACCCAAACCATTCTGTGATTCCGTGATTCTGGGTATGTGACTGCATGTTGAAGAAGTTCTCCTTGCCACTCTGTGTGTCAGACACCAGACAATGATATCTAATCAACCTAGTGCCACTTTCTGGGGGCTTTCCAGAGGATCATACAACGTGTTGCAAAATATATTGTGAACCTTGTTGCCCCTCCAAATTTCAGCCAAATCTAAACTTCCACATCTGCAAGGCAGGGTTGCTGTGTGGTCCATAGGCATCTGTGCTCATGGGTTCTGTACAGTTTAAAGGACAAGACAAGTTGTAGATGAACTATAACAATTCTGGCAAGACATATGGGCTCTGGAAGGTGTGTGGGGTCTGAGTTGGTGGCTGTGGTCAGACTGGATCTGATCTCAAATGACTCACCTGGTGAGCCTTGCTCTCTTCTAAAGGCTGAGCCAACCTTGTGACAGGGATCTGTGTGTTTTAAATGCAGCTCTCAGGAAGATAAAGGTCTAGTCTGTGGACTCATCTCACATTTTCTCCAAGGTGGTCATCCTTGAATGGGATGAGATTTCTCTGCACAAAGCAGCTGGTCGAGAAACTACCCCCTTCCTACAGGTAGCAGAGACAAGCCCCACTGGTGTGTGTAGACCCACTGCTGGGACCTACCTGTGGCCAGAGAGTGCCAAAAGGGTCCTCAAGGAGAATTTAGAGAGGGGATTTACAGGCAACTGTGGTCCCAGCACAGCTACAGCAAGGAAACCAGCAACAGCTCCAGTGTGAGGTGACAGACACAGACAAGGTGGAGGGAGGAGAGCCCTGAGAGGGCGATGCTGTAAAACGCTCCCGTCCTTTTCTGCTTGGAAAGGCATGCAGGCCTCCCAGAGCCTGTCTGTGTTTGTGTGTGTGGCTGTGAAGGATATAAATGTAAAATTGGCCTTCTCAGGTTCTGAAGAGCGCAGTTTGCAGCTGGAGATGGATCACCAATCTTCCAGGGAATTGTGCTCTACAAGGTTAAGCATGTTTGCAGAAGAAATATGGATAATGCTCTTATCATGTATGACCTTTACTATATGTGTAACATTGTCAGTGACAAAAATGCCATTTTTTAAATGGTTTTCACACCATGGTATCCAGCCATTAATCATGATGTATGTGAGCGACTCTATATTGTTTCTCTGAAATTGCAGCATTAGATTACTTTCCATCCTGGCTGCTCACATGAATTGTACCCCCTGTTACCATGAGCAAGGTTCCTATTTTCCATGCCTAATGTCATTCTGGCCCTACATTTACCCAGAGGACTAGAGAGAACCTTCCAAGGCACAAAGACTGCAGCTCTCCTCTCCCTCCTCAGCAGACAATTTGTGCATATGTGCGTATAAATGGTGCACTTACTTTAAGATGTCTCTCTAATCCAGGAGTTGATAAATGACTCTTTCAGACACCTCTGCTGATGTTGCATTTTTAATGTAGACAAACTGTAGCTTTGGCTCTAGTCTGTGCATCCCTGCTACTGCCATCCCCACTCTTCGTGGGTTAATGTTTCATCTCGCCTGGTGCAATTTGGGAGTTTTTACTTCCAGAGTGTATTTTGATTTACAGAAGGTAAAAAGCAGTTGGCAGTTTGATGTTTACTCTTTTGTGGGCTTATTTTTTTTTATTATTATTTTTTTAATGCAGTGAGCTTTCAGGAGCAAGTGCTGCTTCCCCCTATACATAACTAATATTATCCTCCCTGTCTGAAGAAAGATGCTACCCAAAAGGGATGCCAGACAAAACTCCTTACATCCTGATTGAACTGTGGTTTTGGGGTCACTGGCTGAGCTGAGGCCTAACTGCTCACCAAGGTGCAGGGTGGCACATGACACCTGCCAGTGCAGGACTTGTGCAGGGATCAGAGGGGAAAAAAAGAGCCTGCAGGTAACAGCTGAATACACAGTCAGTATTTGCAGCCCTAACAAATCAGCCCTGTTTCTGCCACTCCCCCAGTTAGCATTATCCATGGCATGGGCTTGTTGGGAGCTCACATCCCTTTGCTGCAGGAGTCAAAGAGAGGCAAAGACTTTCTGATGGAAATAATGTGGATGTGCTCCATCCACGCAGAGCTGTGGGTATCCATGGGGGGAGAGGGATTCCCAGTGTTTCATGTCTTCAGATGTAGCTCAGTAAGGTCTAATCTTGCTCGTTCTCATCAGCATCAAACCAGAGGAGGTCACTGAGATCACTGAGCTACAAGGCTGAAGTGGGGGAGCAGAGAATTAATCTGCTGGAATGGAAATAGTTTTGAGTAACAAAAAGCTCTGTGTTTTTGTAGCCCATTGCTGATTTTGAGGAAGACCTCACTAGGCATTTGACATCCTGAGTGCCCCTGGGTGAACCCCAGGTACATGTGTGTCTGGGCTGGAGCATCTCTCCCTTCCTCCTACTGTTATGCAGAGCTCTCTGCATTGGAAACTCTTCATCTCTTGCTCCATGCATATGTTATGCCCAGTACAGTAGGGACTGATTTCCTTTACACCTCTTCCACAGGGCTCTGTAATCTCTTTATTCTGCATTCTTAGATGACTCTTCAATATTACAGGGCACTGGACCTTCCTAAACGAGCAGCCTGTCCTCCCAGTTTGATCCCTCCTTCTGTCCCCACAGACCCTCACAGGCTTTGCTGGTGTCCCCAGAAATCCCCGTGGTTGTTGATAACTTTCTGGTGGCAAAGTGAGTGCTGGTGCCTGTAGTAGCCCTCTCTCAGTGGGGTTTATGGGCTGTGAGCTCTCACCTTTGTCTCAGGATGTGCAGGGTCTTGGATACAGCTGTGCTCTGCACCCCTGGGAAAGATGACAACCTGTGACTGTAACACCCTGTGACTGCCCCTCAGCACTGCCCACCCTGGGCCCAGAGTCCTCTACTCCAACCTCCCCTGCGACTGCCCAGGAGCATCCTGAGATGAGTCAATTATGTGTGTGTGGGGGAGCAAATGCAAAGCAAATTGCACATGCACACGAGAGCAGGCGCGTTTGCTGTCTCTTTGTCTCCATTTCACTGTGCTTTTGTTTCAAACTCTTGCTTTTCTGATGAGTGTCTCCCTGCCACGTGCACTGAACTTTGATGATGCTGCAAGAGCTTCCCATTTGTTGGTGCCACCTAAAGAATAATGTGACTTTCTGTCTGCCTGTCTCGAACCCCTCCTACACTAACGCCAGATCTTATTTTCTCAATTTACTCTGTTTCTCTTCCCTCACTGTTTTATCTTAAAAATAAGGCCTGTAGAACAACCTGGGATCTTGGCAGGCATACTCACTCTGGCTGCATAGAGGTGTAAAAGCCTTCTGGGGAGATGGACTTCCTCCCTGCCTTCCCTCTGGGGAAGGGTTGATGTCGGAGGCATTACCTCATGTTCCACGCCACGCAGTGAGTCAAACTCTGCTAAGTAACTAAATAAAGATGTAATTTTAATGATGATTAAATTGAAGCACCTCATTAATTTCATGTGAGAGGTGGGGAAGTACACGGCAGCTCTTTCCCTAAATTCATTGTTTGTCTGGCCGCGAGACGTCCCCTCTCAACGTCTGGTTGAGTCTAATTTAAGTATGTAAATTTAATGGTTCAGTAAGTAAAATTGCCTTTATTGTTTGGAATGGTTTGCACAGTAATTTACGAGCTAGCAAGGCTCATTTGATAGGAGTGTATGATGGAGTAGATGACTACAGTGAAGGACATGTTTATCTTAAGGATACAGGAGAAGAACACAGATATGAAACATCTGTAATCGGGGACCTTGGGATAACGGAGCTGCCGGGAGACTCAGGCAGGATTGGGGTCCTTGGAACTAAGGAGCCCTGAGGGCTGAGGCACCCTGAGGCATGGCATGGGGTGGCATCCCTTCCCTTCCATGGTTGCAGTCACTGGAGATCACACCAGATGTGAGAGGTGCCAGAGCAACAACTTGGGTGGGGCAGCTGCCTGTGCAGGAGCAATGTCACTCCCCATGCCCCTGAAAGATACTTTTACCTTCAAAACAAAGGGCAGGAGACTTCACAGGCCAGAGGAGCAGCAAGGAAATGTTTTCAGCTGCGTTCAAGTGTTTCCCCCCCCTGTGTTGCTACTTGGGAAAACTTTTTCGGGGCTGCATGGTAAGCTTGGGCAGTCCTTGTTAGGAAGTGAAGGGATGGTTATCCCCAGTAACATGAGGAGCTCAGGTCTCACCTGAAGCTGGATCAGTGATGAAACCAGGCTTACATGTGGATGGTCCTGGTGAGCTCTCTTAGCCATCCTGCCACTGCTGTGTGTCACTGTCCCTCCTCCAGGCTCCTTCGTGCTGTAACCAGCTTGTTATTATCGTGGGTTTTATTTAAAATGGCTTGTGCTGGGAAGGTTGAAGTGCTTTTCCACTTTAATTAAGCCTCACTACATACTCACAGAGTTTATCATTCTTATCTTGTAGGGTGATATGGGAGGTCTTAGGGCTCAGCCCAGGGTCGTTCCATCTGGGCAGTGCCAGGGCTGGGGAGAGGTCCAGGACACCCAGCTCTCCAACAGCATCCTTGCTATCAGACACCGCTTCCCAAAGCTGTCACTCAAACAGACAAATCAAGGGAGCAAACTCCAGTTTGCTTGACTGTAGTCTGGCTTCCAGAAAATCTAAGTAGGGCAGATTGCAGTCAAAGAAAAATAAAAATAAAATGAAAGTGTAACAACAAGCAACTGCGCTTTGTAAGGAACTATGGTGACACAGGGATAGGTAGGAAAGCCTAACCCTTAGAATGGACAGGGAGTTTGTGCTCAGTTAAGGAGGGCACCTTGTCATCATTATAAACATAACCCAGTAGAACTCTGCACAGATTTTATGTTTTAGTTTTCTCAGCTGTCACAGCTCCCTCAGGCAGGCTGGACAGATGTGTGTGCCCAGAGGCTGCCGAGGGTTCCCTTCTCCCCCAGCCTGGGTGCAGAGCAGGAACAGGCACTGGGAGCAGAGCCTGCAGGTACCAAAGCCCCAGGGCAGGGTCTGGGGGTTTGCCCTGCACCCCACTTGCACATGGCTGTGTCCCACTCACAGCTGCTCCAACCCACTGCTTTCACCCTGGTTTTCCAGCTCACAGGAGTGTCTTTTCCCCATCACAGGGAGCCAGGGCAGCTATGACAGTGGCCACGGTTTCAAGAGCTGCTCAACTTAGTGTTTGAATCAGCACTAAGAAATTTAAGATACCCAAGGAGTATTTGTGGTCCTACTTTTATTCCAAGGATGAGAATTAAGAGGCCAAACACCATCATGACATGCTTTGGCCCTTTGAGTACCTCGTGGGTGGCCCAGAGCACTAAGAGGTCACTGCCATGAAAGCTTTCCAGGTTGGAGCCAACCTTGCTGCCTTGATTGTACTTCATCTATCTATCTATCTACCTTTGCTTGGGCTCAGCTTCTGGAGCTGCCAAGATGTGTTTAACCCCATGGCTGCTGCATTGCCAGCAGAGGCCATTAGCAAGGCGAGCAGCCGTTACATCCCTCTGTGCTGGGAGTGCAGCCATTTATTTCGCTAAGTAGACAGTGTGTAGTGAAGAGTGTGATGAGAAAGGAGGGAGGGCTGGGTGATGCGGAAAAGGGGATAATTAAAAAAATGAAAGGGAAGCTGCCCAATTGTATGGGCTGTTTTCAGGGGTTGAATTCCTCAGGCTGTGCTCGATACCTCGGGGTCTTCTCTGCTGATGGGTTGAGTGAGGGAAGCCTCAGCCAAAGAGTTGGAAAACTCCTTTTCTCCCACTCTCTCTTCCCACATATGGCTGCTGAGCAGGACCCACTGACTGTGGTGGTGTAAACAGAAACAATGGACCTTTTTTCATTGTCTTCTTCCACTAAAGTCAGCTGCTGCTTTGCTCTCAGAGACATTAAAAACTGAATTTTGGGGGTTGGTGCTTCCCATTCCCCTTCACCTAATGCCCACCCACCAAAACCCTGCTGTCAGACCGTTTGAGCTGTGCTGCTGCAAGGATTTTCCTCTGCTTAAGTGAATATCAGGCTAAACCACAATACTGGTTTATCGTTGTGGTTTCCCCTCGTTTTATTTGCTCCTGAGCCTCGGGCATGAGAAAGCCCACACCTGGGTTTTAAATGGCTGTTTGTTCCTTGCAGTTATGTCTTGGGTTGCTTTCTGAGGGCTTGCAGACCCCAGCTGGGAGATGCTGCTCCAGGTATGGCCCCTGCCTACTCATGCCTGAAAGGGATGTTAAAGCAGCAAAAATTCAGGAGAAAGAGCAGTGTTGATGTAGGGAATGTAACATGTTCAGTTTGCAGCATTAGAATCATAGAATGGTTTGGGATGGAAGGGGTTTTGTAGACCATCTGGTTCCAACCCCCCTGCCATGGGTTCCACTAGACCAGGTTGTACCATGGTCCATCCAACCCAGCCTTGAATATTTCCAGGGACAGAAATGTGCAATTAACATAGAAATCAGCTAAGTTTGTTCCTAACTGACTTTAAAAACTGTTTCTACATTCAGAATAGCAAAGAGAGGCTGTATCTCCTGCTGACGAGGGCAGGTACTGGGGGAACCCCAGCTGGGGCCACCAAGTCATCCTGAGGTTGGTGGAGGGATTTGATACTCCCGATCAGGTTGAGCTGGGGCTTTTTTTGCATCAGCACTTCATTTTGGCTTATAGCAGGGCTCCCCACTAGGCAGCCAGGCAGATTTGCAGCCTTTTGTCTCCAGCACCGGCTGCAGTGACGGCACCTGCCTGTCCCTGCCTGCTCTCTGCCTGCAACCAGAGCGGCTGAGCGGGATCCTCAGAAGGACAAAGAAAAGGAGGACTGCACACAGAGCCACTACCCAGGGCCTTGAGACCAATTAGTCTATATTAATTACCTTTTGAGCTCGCCTGCAGCTTTTTGAAATTCCAGCATCATTCCCACCACGAACACCTTTTAGATCCTTCAAAGGGCCAGGGCTGCCCGTACCCCGGGCAGGCTGAAATCTCTCAAGCTGCCCGGGCTCAATTATGTCTTTCAACACAGCTCGTCACCTCTAATCCTACAGCCCAAATACGAGGGCACTGACCTTTTCAAGTCTTGGGAAGGTTGTTCAAATGAGGATGACAACACAAAAGGAAGGGAAAAAGAAAAAAAAAAAAAAAACTGGGGGAGAAGGAAACTCCATGTGACAGGGAAATAATTTCTCGTGTCCGTGTTAAGGGTTTTACTCTGCCTTCATGTACATAATTTATCAATTTAGAGATTAGTAAAATTGTACAGTCTGCAAGGAGAGGCAAATTGGTGCATTACAAAGCTTTACAAAAGGTCTGTCCTAACCATGACAGGAGAGAGGATGAACTGCCACTCCTGGACAAAGCAGTTCAGTGCTAAAAGATGATAATGTCAGCTTCGGCTTTGCCTAAAATTTATGTGTTACACAGTGGAATGAGGGAGATTTCTACCAAAGTCTTGAAATAATGGTAAATATTTTCAGATAATTCATTTTAAATTTGTGAGAAGGGGGAGTTATAGGCATACTGAGGGGTTAATGTTTTGTGGGAAGAGGTTGTAGTTATTTGTATTAGGGTGCTGAGAGGACTGTGAGTTCAGTTGGTTTTGATGGAGAAGATATAAAAATTTAATGCTGGAAAACAGATATGCAAAGCAACAACAAATTATCTGCCTGAGTTGAGCTGCTTTTTCCTGGGCAAAACACAAATAAAGAAAGTGCATAAATGATAATGAACTCAAATGTCAATAATTGAAAATCTGAGTCACATGGGCAGGGAAACTTTTGTACTAATTATCCAAGTCTCAATCTCACAGCATGTCAGGAACAGAGCAGCTTTAGCTATTTGAGTCGTTTCTTGATCATGCAAACATCCATTGAAATAAATTCATTTTTCTTCCGTGCTTTTCAGCTCTTTTTCCATAGCCCTGGGATGTGACTGTCTTTATATTAATAGGAACTGCTGCCTGACAACCATTAAATGTGCATTTAAGCCTTTTGCATACCCTGAACATGCTATAGCTGTTCCATGTCATGACTGCTGACGAGCGGGGTCAGGCCCTTTCCTCAGTAGATATTGCTGAGCCTATTAGGCTCTAACGGGGTTAGAACAATTGATATTTACAGCCCTGCAGCCCCATGTGAGGGCTGGCAGGAGCAGGGGTCCCACACCGGCTGGGGAAGGTGTTTAGCTCCATTCCTGAAGGGAGGTGAAATGAGGGGCAGAAGGTTGATGGATGGGGTGGATGGGGTTGAGTGTTGCTGCTTTATCGACAGCACCGAGTTTTTAAACAGAGTCGTTTGGAAATGCCGTTGTGGGAAGCCGAGTGCAAGGTTTGCCAGGCTGGAAAATCTTCTCCCTGAAGGGTAAATGTGCCCTCTGCCTCGGCTCTGTGTCCTGCTCCCCCTCAGAATGCATGGGATGGCACCTCCATGTGCATCACGGGCTGGGATTGGTGGGAGAGGTGTTGGGTGTGTGTGTGGCAGGGACCAGTGCCCCCTGAACACCACCCATGCCCTGCCTAACCAGGGGTTTGGCAGGGCTGTGATTGTGGAACAGCCAAGGAGCTCTGATTCATAGATGCTTCTGGGGAAGGCACAGAAAAGGGTCAGAAACTCGGTGTACACAGGAATGGTGTAACTAGAGACTGATCAAAGCCAGTTTGGAGTTGACATGCTGCGCTGCTCATACCATGCAGGTTATTCCCCAGGCGGGGAGTCCCCAGGGCTCCCCAGAAGCTGGAGATTTTCCCACCCAGGTGCCATGGCAAAATCCTGAGGTGACACTTGGAAATGCAATCACTTGGAAATCCATTACTTGAATTCATAGTGGTTTTTTTCCCTTTGGCTTCAGACAGAAGTGGAAACCAGAGCAGACCCTGACCTGGTTACATAAGAGAAAATGTAAAAATAACCCATGAGCGTGAGAAGGGAAAGCACAAGAGAAGTGAACCTGTGTGACAGTTCCCGGAGCTGCCCTGGCTCCAGCAAAGATCCTCCCACTCCTTGGTTGGACCCCTCTTGTGGGGTGATTATTTCATCCTTACAAGAGCCTGTTGTTGCAATTAAACACTTAAAAAGAGCGAAAACAGATGGAAACAGAGTGAATAGAGAGGTGAAACAGCCTTGCCATGCTCAGTATTAAAAAATTATCTGCTCTGAATTGGGCCCAGAAGACAAGACAGAGGAGGGAGATGATGGACTTCTCTTGGAGCTGGGTCTTTGGAGGATAAGAGGGGCAGTTCTGCAATCTGGGGTCCAGACAAGCTTTTGGGTTTCAGTGTTAGGATGCCTCACTGGAGCACCAGCTCAGGCACCTCCAGTCTGTGTCTCACATTTGCTGCTTTTTCTGTTTGTAGAGGGAAAGGATAAGGAAAATGAAGCAGGGTCTGGTATTTCCTTGGAATGTTGTAGGGCTTTGCAGAGATGGGCAAGTACTATCTGACAAAGGGAGAGCTCAGAAACTGAGCGGGTTAAGTGACCAGCAAGGTGAGGCTTTTGTTTCCTAAGGAAAGAGAAAAGCAGCGCTCCTGAGCCCCAGGCTCCCTGATCCATGCAGGTAAACAACAAAAAAATACAGAATAAAGCAGAATAAAACTCATTCTTTCAGCTAACTGCAGGTGACCACTCTCCCAAGGTAGTTGTTCCCCTCTTTTATTCCACTCGCTTTAGCATTCATGGTGCAGGAGCAGCCGGCTGGCTCCCTCCCGGCAGGATATCAATGTCAGTCAAGACAAGGAAAGTCCGAATCCCCCATGTCACAGCATGACAAGGAGGCCTGGATGGTGGTTAAGTGAAGAGAGTAAAGGCTGATTTAGCACTCTGCCTGTTAAGAAGACTTTGAACGGGCAAGTAGGTGTCAGAGCAAGGTGACCGAGCAACAACCCCGGCGTCCTTAGGGTGCACTTCCCGCTGCAGCAAGAGCTGTTTGTGTGCAAAGGGCTGGCTGGAAGCGCCGGGCAAACCACGGATTCGGTTTGTGTGCAGGGGCTGGGGTCGCTGCTGCTTTGGCTTTTTCCCTTTCAGGTTTAAAACTAAGTGTGTTTTGGAGTTGTCAGTAAGGTGGAGATGGGAAGCTGCATTAAGAAAAAGCACGTGAAAGGTGCCTGAGGCAGATGGATGTGCCACAAGGTTCATGGCCCCAATACTGCTAGTGCTGCTGCATGGGTGGGGATGGGCACAGTGAGTGCCACCCGGGTTTTGCTGCAGAGGGGAGCCCTGATTTCAGCCTCCTTGTAGCCTCCCACTGCCGTTTTGACTGGCAGTGCAGCACCGTGTCACATCCCCGTGCCTGGTGCCAGCCGGGCTGGCGACTATGGCTGGGCAATCCCCCAGCACCAGGGTGGGTGTACAGCCCTGGGCACCCACATCCCGCTTGGAGCCCCTTCCCCATCCAGGGCATCCACGCCCGGGCAGAGCTGCCCACCCCGTGTTGCGGGCACCGCCTGCTTTTGTCTCACTGGCAGCGCGAGGGGACGACCGGCTTTGATTAATATTAACACTGCGTCAGCGGCTCCTTCCCCGTCGTTTTAGCAGAGCACTTCTCCTTTGGCATTGATCCGCCCCGCATCCACCACGGGGGTGAGGATCCACGGGCAAAACGCGGGCACAGCTCGCCTGCGCCTTTTATTTATTCCTCCCTCTTATTTATTTAGCAGTTAATCTGATTTATATCTTTCCCGCTGCTTTCATCTACCGCAGGGCAGCCTGGTCCGGCTGAGGGAGGTGGGGTGGGGGTGGTCACTCATCCAGCGGGCCATGAGAACGGGCTCTGTGTGACAAAATCGGCCGCGAAACAGCGCGATCCTCCACCCGACAGCCCGCGTCTGCTGGGGGATGTTGTCATCCCGGCGCTGATGCCGGGACGGCGCTGCCGGGCACCCCCACCCTGCCCAACATCGCTCAGCCCCGCGTCGCAACCTCCCCCCCTTCCCCAACCTCCCCGCCGCCGCACGCCTCCTCTGCTCGCAGCATCTCTCCCCTCCGCATCCGCTATAATTGACATTTTCCATCTGACAGGTTCTGTTTTCCCTTCCCGCAGTTGCTAAGGAAACCGGGGAGAGGGCCCGGGAGCCATTAGCTGCCGTCATCGCCTGCCCGTCCGCAGAAATGTCACTTCTGCTAACGAACACCGCAGGGGAAAGAAATTAAAAAAAAAAAAAAAAAAAAAAAAAAAAGTTAAAACCCGAACAAAACGCAGCACCGAGCTGCTAAGGAATGGGGATGGAGGAACAGCCTCCCATCTCACCTCCCTGTGCAAAGGTGGTGCATCCCCACCCTGAAGGGCATGCACACAGGACTCAGCATCCTTTTCCTGGTCCACTTTTGCCCTTGCAAAACGTTGGGATGAGTGGTCATCCCACTGACCACGGGCTACCCCCAGCCATGGGGAAGGGCAGAGAGGTGCTCAGGGGGTTTCTGGACCCCTAAATGGAGATGTCAAAGGCCCAGCTGCCCTCCTGCAGTGTGCATTCCACCCAGTTCTGGCACTGCAGGGGCACCAGCAGCCTCCCCAGCTGTTTGCTGCCTCCCTCCTGCCGCCCTGCTGTGATTTTAAATTCACTTGAAGAGGTTTGTTATTAAAAAATAGACGGTCACCCTCACCACCAGTCCCCAGAGTGGTGGTGAGGAGATGGGCTGTGGCAGCTCTTACAGTGGAATTAAGTTTACCAAAAGCAAACACCCGTTGACCAAACCGCCGTGGTTCTGATCGTGCCACGTGCGGGTTCCTGTGTGGTGTGGGAGTTAAGACTTTGCTGCCGAGTTCATAAATTCCTGTGGTGTTCCTTCTGCTTCTGTTTGGAAACTTTAATTCCCCGTTATGTTCTCTTCATTCCGTTCCCCTCTTATTTAGAGAAATGCCAATATTCTACTAATTGGAAAATAAGATACACTGTGGTCCAGCAGCTTGTTGGAAATCCCACAAGAAATCCATGCTGGAGCTGGTGAGAAAACTAAAATTTCCATTTTGGAACACCTTTTGTGCTACCACAATTCTTTGCTCTTGTCATCAAGATACCAAACTGAAGGAGACCCCAGCTCCCTGGAGACTCTTCCAGCTCCACACACATCCCAGGCTGTCCTTCACAAGCTGCCCCAAATGAAGACAGAAATCCTTCTTGGTTCTATCAAGCCTGCGTGACCAATGCAATTACTGTAGGTTCCATGAAAATGTATTTCTTTTGCTGTGGATGTGCTCACATGCAGCAAAGCCTTCAGGGACTTTTGCTTTATTATTTGACATAACTCAGTGCACACTCACAAAATAAGGTTTTCAAATATTAGTTGCAATCAGGGCTGGTTTTGGTGAGACTGTGCTGTGCTATGACTGGGACCGAGATCTGTACCTTTGCCAAATTTCAAGCCTTAAGAAAAACTGAAATTACTTGGAGGTTCAGATGACCTCTGAGAAGTTTGAATCTCTGGTGAGTCACTGACTTCCGTGTTGGGTTTTGTCCTTTCCTGCTTGTGGTACTTGGTCTGTGGTGGGCACAGAAATTTAGCCTCAGAGACAGGCGCCACACCTGTCCCTCTTCCCTCCTGAAAACCTGTCAGAAATGCCAAGTAAAGAGTTTCAGCCCCAAATTTCCTTTTGCAAATGCATGGCAATACAAGACTCTGAGCCTTTTTGTAGGGTTTCTTGCCCACCACCAGCAGCCAGCTGAGGGTTCATTTGGCAGGCTGCTGGTGAAAGGCAGCACCTCAGAGCTAACCTGGCGTTGGTGGTGATGAGTGTTGTGCCCTCTGGGTCCTGACAAGTAGCCAGAGATGGTGCCACCAGCATCGTGCAATTTCTTGTCCCCATCACCCAAGCCGTTTTCCAGCCTCTCCCATGTGTCTGCTACTTGTTGCAGATGCACAAGAATCAAAAGACTTTCTCAGCTTCCTTAGGATGGACACAGGTTACCAACAAGTCTCTGTGGTGCTGGGAAGGTGCATTGTGGGGTTTCCTTTGTGTTTTACCACCATGAGACACCTCCTTTCCTCAGACACCCCCTGAGCTATCAGGGTGAGCCCCCTCCCTGGGCTGGTGTTGGGACCATGTAGCCTCCACTGCTACTTGGACATTGTCCATACCAGGTCCACAGTCACCTCTGGGGAGTGTGTCCCTGACTTCAGAGTAAGAAATGGCCATGTAAAATGAAATCAAACACGTCCCTGAGCGAGTTAGGCGGGTTCTGGGCAGCTGCAGGGCCGGTGGGGTGATGTGCAGGAGGAAGAGGAGGGAAGATCATGCCAAACTCCATCTACCTGCCTAGTGCAAAGGAAGGGGCGCCCCAGAGACTCTGTCTGGTGCAAAGGGAGGGAGACTCCAGAGACTCTCCCACGTGTTTTGTCTCTTTGGTTCTGATTTCATTTATTTTTATTTTGCGGGGAGTGAGCAAGCCCCAAGGAGTGACCCAGTGTGCAGAGCTGTATTTCTGTCTCCTGCCTGCTTTCTGGTCTCCTTCCTCACCTCTGCGGGTAAACGCCGGCTCTTTAGTGGCAATGACTGCATCTATTATGCAAGGCTGAGGAAGTGGTGAAATAACAGCATGAGAAATGTGCTCGAATGAGTATTCAAATGCGAACATAACGAGTGCAGTCAGTGTAGCACCGAGTCCTGAGGGACGTGGGAGCTTTGGTTCGACTTTTATTTCTTTAAAAAGAAAGCCTTAACCCTCCCACCCCCTGGGTATTATTTTCAAATTAATTACTCTCATTACATTAATTGTGTGAGTGCCTGTTCCATTTTCCCCCCTTTTCAGTGGGTTAGGCTAGAACAGGGCTGCTAAAAATATGAAACCTAGGAATCACACAGCAACAATTAATCCAGGAAAAGGAATGCTATTGCTGCACACACTGTCCTTGTTTAACAGATAATAAATAACAATTAATAAATGATCCTGTGTTGGAGCGCTCCCTCCCCCCAGATGTAATGCTGATAAATTTCTCCCTCGCTTGGGGGTTAGGGAACGCCGGCTGTTTAAAGGCAAACTACAAATCTAAAATGAAAATTGAGTTCTGCCTTGTCATGTGGCTCAAATGCCCTCCCGTCTCGGCTGGGCTGGGCATTCATCGCCATCGTGATGTATGTTTTAATTTACCTAGTATATGTTATTAGATTATAAGCCCCTTAGGGCAGGGATCTCATGTTTTATACCTCTAAAGCACTGCACACACCTATTGAACTATATAAATACCTTTTACAAAATGAATTTGTCCTCCTGCTGTGAAATCCTGCCATGCCTCCTGGTTTGCATAAATATCCTGGGACGCACAGCAGGTCTGTGGCGATTTGGACGGGGGGGCTCCCGTGGAAATTCTGGTGGTGCCGATGTCCCAAGTGCTGTGACAAACCTGGCTGTGCCAGAGAGGGGAGAAAGGTCCAATGGATTTCAAATTTGGATTTTTTTAGTTTGAGAGTCTTTTTCTGGTTTTGGTTTGGTTTGATTTGGTTTGGGTTTCTTCCAAAAACTGTGGTATTTTCTAATATGTTTTAAAGGGGAGATGCTGGAAGCCTTATAAACTGGGAATTCAGTGAGTGTTTCATGTCTTGGCTCCATTTCCACTTCAGTGCTGTGTTTTGTGGGGCTTCCCAGGAGAGGTTGAGTTCTCATTCCATTGGTGTTTTCCCCTGGTTTTACCCTCACTCTGAAATGTCACCAGCAGTGGGTGACCCAAACCCCTGGATTTTCACTTCTCCTATGTTTTCCTTTTCTTTTTTTTTTTCTATCCTTCTGCTTAAATTTCTGTTTTAATGCAAAACCTTCCTCTTATGCTCCTGGTGCTGTAGAGCAGAGTCTTGTCACTGAGGAGTTTTGTGCCAGGGCTCAGTGCAGTGCAGTGGGATATGAGCTCAGTTCCTGCTCACCTTCAGGTATTTCTACCCAAATCCTGGGTGCAGTAAATGAGTGTACAGGCAGCTGCCCATCCATATAGCTTGTTGTGTGGTCTGGACTCACCTACACTGATTCAATCCTTACCCCCAAGTATCTGGCAAGCTCACAGCTTCTGCTCAACTTACAAAATCTCTTAGTCAGAAATACCCAGGCTGCAAACACTTGATCATCTACTGTATGTCACAAATTGATTTTCATAGACTCAAAGAACATCCTGAGTTGGAAGGGATCCACAAGGATCATTGAGTCCAACTCCTGACCCTATACAACCCCAAGCTTAATGAGGCTTTTGGGTCTTTACATTAATATGCATCTCTGTTCTGGTCCAAACTACTGGGGTTTCTTTTTTTTTAATCCATTTATATTGAATTATTAAGAGGAACAGGCAGACAGATTCATGTCTCTAAGCTTTCTTCTCTGGCCAGTGCCAAATGCAGGCATTGTGTCCCTAAGGTAGAAGTGCTAACTCAAAAAAGTGCATTAGTTTGTTCTCATTAAATCAAAATATTTATCATTAAAGCAGAGGAATCTGGAGTTAATCCCTGACTTAAGTGGAGGTGTTTGCTATTTACACTGGTTTAAATGTCATAGAACTTACCAGGTGCTCATATCTCCGTGCTCCCAGCAAAACAGCATCACAAGGAATGACTGATTGCCCAAACTACTCATAGAATATGCAGAATTTCCTGCTGTGTGAGAAGGGCAGGACAAAAGGTGAGCCAAGGGCTAAGTGGGATTAGGTGGTAAAATATTATTGCTTGCCCTGCATCTGTGAATATGACTCATCTGGGTATGATATTCTGGAAGGGCTGAGCTTCCCAATGCAGAACTGGAGCCTGTTTTCCATGGGTGGATCTCAGGGGAAGGTTGAAGGAAACTCAGCCACAACAGGATGGGGGGGTTGAACACATCCCTGCTCATCTCCAGCCCTCAGCAGAGCTTCTCTGGTGCATCAGAAATGCTTCTCCAGGTGCATCCTCAAATCTTGGGGACCCTCTGTGCTAGAGGGGACACCTCCAGCCAGCAAGAGGCTGCAGTGCAATTGGATAATTAAATAATCCTTGGGGCGTTTTGAGGGGGTTTTCACAGTAGTTTCTATTTCTAAACTCCAGGCTGCTCCTAACTAATGTCCTGGCTGCTGTCTGGAAGGGAGCAAGGAAGGAAACAGCACTGAGTTCTTTTGCATCAGCCCAGACAATATCACCCCTGTAGGAGCTCAGCCCCAGGATCTTTTCCCCACTTTCTGACCAGTTCTGCACTGGGAGGACGTGGGCTGAGGTGTGCAATGTCATGGGAGTGAACCAGAGCATTCTGCTTCCCCCAGGGCTTGGTGAGGCTTTATGTGGCCAGCCCATGATATCACTGAGCTCACCAATCCTCTGGAGTGAGATCAGCATCCCTGCTGCTGGTATTGAGGGAGAAGTGTTTGCTTTGGTACTCGTGAAGGACAGAGCTGGGCAGAGCTCTGAGTGATACCCCTCAGCTGCTTCTTTCTGCTCAGTCCCTTGCAAACGGGATGTCCTGTCTCTGGACACTGCAGCACGTGTCCAGGGGATGCCACTGGTGGGGATGCTGGGTGAGGGACAACAGGCTGGGCCAGCTCCATGTGCTGGCCCCAACCACGTCACTCCTTGGCCCCTCATGTTGCACAAACCAGGCAGAAAATGGTTAATTAGTTCTCGCTTGGCTCCAGCTCACCCTTCAATCTGTGTGTGCCTTGGAAAACTGTGGACAGACCTGGCCTGAAACCAGGGAGCCTGGAGACAAATTGAGAAGATGGAGAAACACAAAGCAAAATACGATCCAGTAAAACAAAGGAGCAACATTTCCCAACTTCAGATTGTTAGAAGGGCTCTCTTGGGATTTGGTTTGGCTGGGAGCAATGGTGAACCAGCTCCTCTCCAGCTTCAGGCCATGGGCAGATGTCCTCTCCTGGCTCCAGCCATCCCCAGTGGGGCTGTAGCACTGCAGCTGTTGGGGGTTCCCACGTATTGTGATTCTGATGGTGGGAAAGGTCTTCAGAGGGTGCATTTCTAGCCTGGTGATGCCCTAAAAGCCACCCTCCCCAGCCTTGCTTCTGTCTCAGGCACATTGTGGCAGCACCAACACCACTGACACCTGTATGACCGTTCCCAAATGATTTGCATCTGTCGGCAGTTGCCTGGAAAGAGCTTTTTCTCCTGCTTTCTGTGATTGCATTTTGCTTCACTCACGTGTGTCTCTGCTGCTTCCTCCAGGGAGGAAATATCATGTGGGTTCAATGCCTCAAGCCAGTTGGGGCAAGGGCCAGGGCTGGGGCAGAGACCCCTCTGGTAGTGGGATCATCCCCTGAGTCATTGGTGACCACGGAGGGGAGATGCTTTGCACAGCACCGGTGCCTGGGCTTCACCAAGGGTCTGCTGAGACATCCACACTGTCCAGGGTGAGGAAGGTGGGAGTTCCAGTGTCACTGGGCTGAGGCCAGAGGTGGCTGTGGTTTCTGATCATTCTGCCTGCAAAGCAGGGTGCAGTGCTGCAGGGATGGCCAATGTAATCCCAAGAGAGAGGTGATGCACAATAAAGGTTCCTGCTGCCTGTGGGATTGTTGTGTGGGGGATGAGACACCTCAGCCCCTACGCAGCAGAGCTTTGGGGTCAGGCTGGCAGCCAGGGTCCGTGGGGACAGACCTGCTAGAGCTGCACCCACGTGGCAATTGCAACCCTGGGTGCTGGATTCCTGCCTGCACAGACACACACACGGCAGCCACAGCAGGAGCTGCTCCCAGGGACACTTTGGGCACGGCAGTGCACCCCGACTGCTTGTCCCGGGGAGGGAGCAGAGCAGCTGGTGTCATGTCTGGTGTGCCTCCCTGTTCTCTGCACTGCTTTGACGCCACGCTGAGGCCGGTCCCGAGGGAGATGTCTGTCAGCTCGCAGGGCGAGCTGGGATGGAGGCTGCGGGATTTGTGTGCTGCTTCCCGGCTTTGCGAGGGGAGAAACCGGGGATGGGCAATCACCTAAACCTCTGTGAGCTCTCACACCCTTTGTGTTCGCCTGCAGAGACTTGAGGACGCTCCTCAAAGGCAGGAAGGTCTTTTTTTTGGTGCTGTTTACTTCGGCGAGGCTGTTGAGTGTGGGATTTTACCGTCTCTGAGCATGAGCGTCCAGCGTGGCATTGTTCCCGCAGCCCGGCTGAGCGCTCGCAAGCCTGCTGCAGGCTGTACTAAAAATAGGATGTGAACATCATCCCTCACCACCACCAATCAGTGGCACAGCACAGCGCGGGGACAAGAGCCCGCTGCCCACAGCTGCCTCTTCCCTCGGCTGCCAGGCTGCCCACAGCCCCGGACACGCCGCAGACGGGGATGGTTCTCCTGGGAGAAAACAAGAGTTTCTCGTTTTGCTGCTGCCTTCCAAAACTCTGCCCCGGCTGCTTGCGTTGGATAAAGCATCAGGGAAAGGCTGCAAGGGAAAGTGAAGAGTGAGATCATTTCCAGGGGTGTAGCCAGAGGTCTTATCTGTGGTGTCAGCGAGCATATTTGGTTATGAACGGGTAGGGTGAGGTTTGCTGCTCTCATCTGCAGGAGAGCCAGTTTTTCCAACATGCTGCCATAACCTGGAGTCTCCAAGACCCTGTCCCCTTCCCCAGGAGCATAACTTGGAGGCCAGATTTTGGAAAAATTAGCCAGGGGGGCTTAATTTGACACTATTCTTCTAATACGTGCTGTTAAGCATCACTGAGTTGAAGATCGTTTGCAGTAGCAAAGGGCAAAATCCATTTTTTTCTTTCCAAGAGGAGTAGACTCAAAACTGTTATTCCTCTACCATAATTGTTCTGTCGATAGCACTTTACAGAATATTTACAAGATCTAGTAAATGCCATAAAGTACCTATAATCTTAGACAAATACAATATACAAGCCATTGCTTCAGATGCAAGAATCTTTGCTAGAAATGTAAATCAAACCTTTGCTGAGCCTCAGAATATGGGAGATAATATTTAGGTTTTATTAGGTTTCATTTCTATACCTTCTCCACTTTCCAAGGTTGGGCTAGGAGTAGATGTGCCAAAATCCTAAGGGGGAACCTGTAATTACAAGATTCACAGCCTGTTTATGCAGGCTGATGAAACCTGAATAGATCTGACAGCTACTGCCTTCACTTCCAAACTTATGACTGTATCTCCCACCCTTGGAACACGGGGAGTTTTATCTGTTGTTCGTAGCAGGGTGATGCTGTAGTGGTTTTCTGTGCAAGACAGACCCTGTAGGCATTTTTCCCTGTTGGTGATGGTGGGAAAGGGCTCCCTGCCTTTGCTGTCCCAGTGACTGGGATGATCCACTTGCTCTCCTTTATATGTGTTGTCTGGGAAGCTGTTCCAGCCTGGGAAGGTGTTCTAGCAGGCTCGGTGGGTACAGTGCTCTGATCTCTCCCTGATTACACATGTCATTTCCATAACCCCCAATGGATTTTTGGGAATCAGCACCCCAGAAACACTCAGCAAAACCAGCTGAAGCCAAAAAGGGTCGAAGGATCCCAGAACGCTTGATGGATGTACTCAGGAAAGTGCCTTTCCATGGGCCTCTTGGGTTTTGTTTCACGTGGTTTTAAGCCTTTAAGGTTTTACTGTCTCAGAAGACTTTTACTATCTCCCAAACCCCTGAGAACTCTCCCTGACCCCCACTCCAGGCAGGAATTACAGCACTGTTATAAAAGCAACTAAAAGCAAAGCTACTCTTTTCTGCTAACCCCATTCTCCATGGCCTGCACCACGCTGCAGCTGCCAGGGCTCTCTGCCTAGATTTTGACTAGATTTGGTGTTTGAAGACTTCCAGATGTCAGGATGCAGCTGAGAGCTGGAGCTCCATCCCTGCAGCCTCCAGCACCAGAGCTGTGCTCCTGGCCCAGCTGTGAGGCGGCCACAGTATTCCAGCCCAAACAGATCCGTTTTGGGATAAAGGGACAGAATACATCCTGGGCTGACACTGCCAAATTGGGATATTTTGCAGCTCCCATGAGAGGCAGAGCAGAGACATTTAGGTTTGTGGTTAGTGCCTAGAGTGGCAGTGCAGCTCCTCCACTCTTCTTCCTGGGGAAATCAGTTCCTGCAAAGCCACTTCCACGTTCAGCAGGGCACTGACCCATCCAGGTGACCCCTCTCTGGCTTTCCCAGCAGTTTTTCCTGGAGCAAGAAGAATCCTGTCCAACTCCCATGTTGGGTGATTTTGGAAAATCCATGTAGGAATCCCAGTCACCCTTGCTCCACCCAAACCTTACTATTCACAAGGAAATAAATACCTTTGGCTAAACTCCTTCACCCTGGGGAGCCTCTCCACCCTCAAACACAGGAAGGGAATGTTTTTTCCCCATTCTCTGGCCTTTTTAGTGCCATGCTCCAGTCTTGCCCTGGGGGTCCCCTTCCTGCATTACCCCCATCAGTGCCTTACAATCCAAACCCAGCTCCATCCCCTCACCCTCCTGCTGTATCAGTATCCTGGGATGGCTCCCTGCGAGCAACAGGCTCTGCCGAGCCCCATCCACGTGCTTTATGTTCCTCCAAGTTATGTCAGAAGTAAAATAACATTATCTCATTGCATTACATCTCACCGTGCCAGGGGCTCTGTGGCTTTATGGAATGTCAGAGCAAGAGCCAAGGAAGAGCTCTGTGCTGAGAGGTGAACAATGGACATTTAAAAAAAAAAAAATCACCATTTCTTTTGTATTAACCGAATACTTTACCAGGATCCTTCTCACCCTTTTAAAACACTAAGTTTCCTGTGGAGCAATTAACATTCCCTAAATGACAGTAGCTGAGACTTGGATCTGTGCAAATGGATGCTGGTGGAAAGGCATATTATACTAAAAGGTTGGTTTGGTGGTTGTTTTTTAAAGGGAGGATGTTTTCTATTAATTATCTTTTATATACTCAAACACTGTCTCCCATTACTCTTCCAAGTCAGGGACAGTGAGAGATGTGTCAGGTCTGGGGAACAACACACAAGCTGTAAGATTAATTGACACTTAGGAATCAGATTGTGATGAATAGATCTCAGGCTCCCGAGGAGATCCATCTTCTTTAGGGTGCATTTAGGGCTCAGGCTGCCTTTAATATATGCAATGAAGCATCTTTACCTTGCATATGATACTGCTGCTAACCCCATGGCATGACATCCTCGCTGTGTATGGCTGGCTGGTGATAGGATATTTTACAGTCCACCGGGTAGTGGTATCTTGCTTTTTTAGGCACTTTTTAAAGCACTAAAGCTCAGTGTACATGAATCCAGTGGCCAACAGCCTAAGGGCTTCTGAACCTCCGCAGGGGCCAAAGTTTTTCTCTTTTCTTTCCCACTCTCCAACATAGATATACATTTCATTTCAAGTGTAGGAGACGTTGTCACCCTCAGGCAAAGTGCCCCTTCCCCAAAGTACTTTTTAATCAGGCTGTTTTCTGATGGTCTCGTCTCAGTTCCACGCACAAAGCCCCGCAGATGCTGCGGTGGAAGCGATTACAGGTTCATTAGCTGTGCGAGGCAGGCGGGAGGGGCTGGATTCAGCCCGGGGAAGAAGGACACAGGTCATGGCTGTCAAGGAGAAGGCAGAAAAATTGGTGCCCTCAACGTGTAAATCCACATCGATTCAGAGCCATGCAGGGGCGAGCCTGCAGGGCTAAAGCCCGGTGGGAGGCTGGTGTGGGGCACACCTTGGTGACCTGCCCTGGCACCCCCAGCACTTGGCCAAGGCAGGGCTTGGCTTGTCCTTTGGGATATCTTTTGTATCTTTGGAGTTGTACCCAGCCTTCCCTGGGTGTGAAATTGGGGAGAAAGGGGGAGGGAAACCATACTGGTGCCATCTGCCTCTCTCCACAGGGACACAGCAGCTTCTCCCATCCTCTCCCAGCTCTGCTCCACACACCAATTACTTATTCCGCTGTGTACTTTCCTGTAACTACCCCTTTGAAAAACAAATAAGCGGCTGAAAACAAACACATTTAGCCAGCCGTTTACATGGCACTTGACAAACACAGATTACAGCGCATTCCTGCCCCCAAAGACTTTACAGTCTGAGGAAGGCAACACAAACATAAACCAGCAGATTCTGGGAGGAAGAGCTGAGGCAGCTGATGATGATGTGCCTGAACGGAGGGAGGGTGGGAAGGGAGAGGAGAGGTTCCTCCTGCCGTTTGGAAAATGCCGGGATGGAGACCATGGGTAGCTCTGCCAGCCCGGTTTGTGCAGGGTGAGCAACACTGGCTCCCTCAGCACCAGCTCCTCACCCCAGCTTGTGCCTCAGCAGCTTTAAAGCACTTCGGTTTTGAGGCATTTTTAATTGTTTGTTTGGATATTTTCCACCGTGTGAAGATGATTTGGCTTTCTTTGGTCCTTGCCCTCCAAGGGACACACACCAGCATCCTTTCCTGCCCTGCAGAGGGGACAAGGATAGAACAGAAACCTGATGGCTTGGAGAAACAGAGGGCAGGAAATGCCCAGGAGAGACACCAGAGGAGGCTGGAAAAGCAGCCTCTCGGCACTCGCTGTGCAAACCCAAGGGGGGTCTCTCCACACGCAGGGATTGCTGCTGAAAGGGGATGTTGCATCCCCAGCATATATTTTCTTTTTTAATAACGTTGTGCTTTAAAATCCAGCGGTGACAAGGAGGGAGGAGAAGGGGATAGAGCATTTCAGCATTAACACTGCTCTTCTGTTCCTAATAACATGGTGGTACTTTTAGGAGTGTCTCGGAGCTTAAGGGGTGAAAGGTGAAGTTATCTTTCAAGAACAGCACTAACACTACAGAGCTACTTAATGCGAGCTGGGAATAATACGGGGCCGCGAGTTTAACCGGACAATGTTGTACTGGGCTGGTTTCATCCTGCCTGCGTTGGATTGTAGTGTTTTCCCATTGAGTCAGGGGTTTAGGTTTTTCCCTCTCCCCCTCCCTTTCTTCCCTTCTCTCCCTCCCCCCCTTTGCTTAGACCCAATTAGCATCTCTGCTGCTTGGCTGATGCAGCCGTGGCTCCTTCTGCTGCCAGGAGGAGCGCTGGGCTCTCTCCTGCAGCGGTGCCTGGGGTTGCAGTGCCCTTCTGCCAGCTCCTGGAGTGGCAGTGTGGATGCCCAGAGCTTGCTCGGGATGTGTGTGATGTGCCCTCATCATTCACACTCACGCTGCCTCTTTTGCTCTCCCAGCAGCTGTGCCGTGAGAGCAGAGCAGAGGCAATTGCTGCTGCAAGGGCTTTGCTACAGGAGGGAAGCTCTGCAAGGCTTTCCCTGTTTATCGTTTTTGCCCTGTTTACCATGGCACAGTGCACAGAATGCCTCCAGCTCTGGGCTGTGCAGGTCTCCTCCCCTCTCCCTCAGCCCAGGTGAGGCTCTTGGCTGTGAGCAGACCCTTCCAGAGGTGTCTGGGAGTGCTGCTCTGGGCAGGAATCTGGGATTTTGCCCTTCTCCCTCACTCTGGAGGATTTCTCTGCATCATCCATTGCTGTCTTGGTAGACTAAGTGCTTTTGCAAGCAGCCTCATGTTTCTTAGGGCTGGGGCAAGTCACAATCTTGGGTATATTTCCATCTCCCTGCCTTGGACATGAAACAAGTGAAGGAAAAGCCCAGTGATGCTGCCTCCCCTTTACAATGCTCCTTTTCTCATTTTTATTTAGTACCTGGCCAGCACAGGGCAGGTTGTAGGAAGCACCACGCTGTGGCACAGCCTGGATGGAGTGGTATTTGTTGAGATGGATGAGGATTTCCATGAAAAACAAGGGCTCTGTTTTCAAACTTCAGGCCATATTTAAATCTGAAGGCTCTGGGCAGTGGAAAACAAAGCTGCTCCTTGAGCTGGAGCTTGCCACAGACATTGCAATTTCCTTGGTTGGTGCCAGCACCTGGCAAAGCAGATTGGTCATGGCTGGGAGGCATGAGGGACGGTGGGGAATGATGGTCAGCAAGTCATGAGAGCATGAGCAAGGATTCACATCAGAATTTACACTTGTTTTACCCTAAAAAAGTCCTAGAGATCCTATTTCTATAGCTTTTCTGTGTTATTTTTAGACTGGTTCCTAAAGAAGTGTGGCTTAGGTGATTCACTCCTTGTGCTCAGCTAAGACTGGTTGTCAAGCCTGACCTGTTCTCTGCTCAGCTCAGGGTTTTGCTCCACTGGGACGTGACTGAAGGAGTTGGATCTCAGTGATTTTAACTACATTTCATACAAGTTGGTGAGCAGTTAGAGGAAAGGGACCTGAATAGTAGAAGAGCAGGGCTGCAGGGTGGGTTCTGGTGGTGGGAAACATCAGAGGACCCAGCTGGGGAAGGAGATCTTAAACCCAAGCAGAACATACAGCCACGTTATGAAATATTAGCCACCAGAGAACCTATTCCTGACTAAGGTTTCTCTAAGTGCAGTGACTGATGTCTGGAAAAGGACGGTCTCAGAAGCTTCTGCTGTGGTCAGGATGTTCACATCTGTCTCCCTTCTGGATTCTTCAGTGTCTGCTGAGGGGTTGAACCCACAATCTGCCTTGGATAAAACGCCAGGCAATGAGACATGACACACAGGAAATCAAGCTTCATTAGTCCTCCTCCTGGAGGAATTACTTTCCTGTGCCAGTGGGATAATGTGTGTTCAGCAGGTGACCACCACCTTGGGACCCATCTTGACCAGTCTTCAAGCACAGCCCTCTGTCCTGTGATCCAGATGTGACCCAACACACACGGTGAGAGAGTGCTGTGACTTCTGGACAGGGTGTAAAACCAACAGTGCTGAGAGAAAAAGCAGTTGGCACAACTTGCAGTGTCCTGGAGCAGCAAGGAAGGTGTTGGCTGATTTACTGCTCAGCAGTTTGGCTTTGTATGCTTTGAAACCACCTCCTTCCCCTTGTTCTGTTGGCTTCTTCAAAAGAAAACTAGACCAAACACTTGTAAGGTACCAAGCTGCAATCCCAGAGTGTGGGCAGCATCAGTGGGCTGAGTTTTACTGGAAAGCTGGGGTTTTGCTTCTTCAGACTCTCTGTGCTAGAAAGCAGGGTAGCCAGACAAATATTTGCTCACTGACTCCCTTCTTCCTCTTCTCTGCACAGCAGGGATTGTGTGGTTTTGATTTCAGTGTATTTTGGGAATGTGCCTTTCCCACTGGCACCCTGCAGCAGCATCCCAAAGCTGAGAGGTTGTGAGCAGTCAAACTGCTCTATTGCATGGAACTAAAAGAGAAGTGCTGGAGGAGGAACAGCTGCAGTCAGCTGGAAAGGTCCCCCAGAGCAGCCAGGCTGCAGTGGTAGGATATGGCTCCCAGGTGGAAGAAGTAATGAAGGGGAATATCATGGAGTTTTAAAGCTTTGAGCCTCCACTTGCTGCAAGGGGAGCACACGGCAGACTTGCAGAACAGCTCTCTGTCATCTCCCCTTGCCCAGTTTATAGGTATTCCCTTCCTGCCCTGTACCAGGAGTAAATTTCTGCAATGACAGCTAAGGAATCTGTTTAGGATGGAACTGCCCTGAAGGAAGCACAAACCCCACACAACATCAGTGTCCGTGAGGCAAGGATGTCCAGTGTGCCTTCCTGCAGCATTGGTGATTCCCTGCAAGGCTTCTTTGTTCCTTGGGGCCAGCGTAGAATTACCAACCCTGTTCCTCACCAGAATGTCTTTGTCAGCATCAGGGTGCTTAGCCAGAGGCTTGTGATCAGACCCATTTTCTCCTCTGTCTGCATGTGATTTGGGATTTTCAAAAGCCTCAGGGCCCAGCCTTGCTCTGGGCTGTGGTATCTCCTTGGTGCAAGAAATGCCATCTGAAGAGAAGAGACCTGGCTTTGGGAAGAGGCTCTGGGTGCTCCTGCTCCCAGGAGGTGCTGCAATGGAAGCAGGATCCTCATGTCCTCACAGGGCTGCAGGGGCTGGGCAGCTTTTGCAAGGAGGAGGAAGAGACTTTGGCTCTTGTGCCTGATGCTGCTGAGAGATATCAAATCTCCTCACACAGCTGCGGTTTGGATAATCCCTCTGATGCTTCCTCCTACCTGCAGCTGGCTTTTAATGAGCCGAGGCGACAGCAAACTACATAATGAAGGACAAAGTCTAATCGAGGCTTGATCTTTACGTTGCCAGACTGTGTTTTGTGGCTGTGAACCCCATGCCAGGCTACGCCTCACTCTGCCTCATCTGCTTGTCCTTGCCGGTGGGATGAGATGAGATGCTGCCTCAGGAGGGCCCGTGGCAGCGCTGAGAAGCTTAAGGCAGATTAGGATCTTAATTCTTTAGAGAATGATCTTCTGATCTCTTTCTCTCCCTGCCAGTCAGCAGCAGCTCTGCAGCCCCACAGCTCAGCTTTCCACCTTGGAGAGGAGATGACAGCAGAGATGTGCTGGCAGGGGAGCCCAGAAATCCATGGTTTGAGATGCACATCAGAAATGAAAGTCCTGTCCCCAAATCCGAAGGTCCTCGAGTGCCACGTGGTGTTGTTGCTGACCTGCTGCTGTGAGTCAGAGGGTGGATTTTGCCATCCCAGCAGGACACCAGCCTGGCTGAGTTACCCTCCTCCACCAACCATCCTGCTCCTCCATTTTTGGAGGTGCCTTACATATCAGGGACGAGCAGGAAGGTCAGGTCTTTGGCCAAGGAATGAGTGACTGGGATTACAGGAGTTCCTCCTGCGTGCACCAGCTCTCTCTGGTGGCATCTGAACTCTGTGGAGCTCAACGGAGCAAAACTGCCAAACATGGAATGGGAAAATTGCAGATACTGTGGAGACAGGGGAGGGCAACTCAGTGAAAAGGATTTTGATGGAGAAAGGTAGCTGGAAGAAGTTTTAGTGAGCAAATGCAGCATGGAGTGCTCTGTAGGAAGACCACAGCAGATGGCTGGGATGTTGCCATTCATATCCCTGGATGGGGACTGGCTGGCTTTGGCCAGTGGCTCTCCCCAGCCCCTTCCATGTCCTTCCATCTCTTGTCTTGTGCAGGGCAAGCCCTGACTCTGAAGGGCCTTTACTTGTATCTAATGAGGAAAATGGTACAGGCGGCCACACTGAACACGTAACACCTTCCAAATGATGTCTGTGTGGAGCTCATCACAAGTGCAGATGACCCTGGCATGTAAACCCTGTTCTGCCTGTCAGTGAGCAGTGTTTTGGATATGGGCAAAGGGATCCCATCTCCAGCAGCACAAGTCTGATGAGGAGCAGCTGGAGGGGCCTCAGCCTGGAGAAAAGGAGGCTCAGGAGAGACCTTCTCACTCTCTTCAGGGCCCTGAAAGGAGTCTGTAGACAGATAGAAGTCTATATCATCTCTCGTGGAAAAGGGACAGGGCAAGAGGAAAACACGAGAGGAGGTTTAGGTTGGAGAGTAGGAACCCTTTCTTTACCAACAAGGTGGTCAGGCGCTGGAACAGGGTGCCCAGGGAAGTGGAATGGGTGCCCATGGAATCACCATTCCCAGAGAGATTTTAAAAGACATGTAGATGTGATTCTTAGAGACATGGTGGTGGTCTTGTCAGTGCTGGGTTAATGCTTGGACTCAGTGATCTTAGAGGTTCTTTCCAACCTTAATGATTCTATGAGATTTTTTTTCCCCAGACCAGCACACTGGTATCTCTATAATCCCACTGTGGACCCAGAGAGGTTTGGGTTTGAGAGGGCAGGGGGCTGTGATGACATTTAAAGCTTCCCCCAGCTGCTCAAGGGATGTGACCATCACTCTTCTGTCCTGGCAGCCCGCTGGGTCCTCGCCGTGAACCCAAAGCAAAATAAACAGTCTGCTTATCCCATCCCTCTCCTGCTTGGATCACAACTTTTGATTTTGTCATAAAGCTGCTTGACTTGATTGAGAGCGCCATAATAATGATACTTAGAGAGGAGGTTTCATCCAGCCATCTGAAATTGAGGTCCAACGATCCCCATTAATGAGCCTTTTATTGCGCCCATCTGGCTGCTGCAGGAATGTTCACGTGGCTGAGGCTCGAGCTGGACCTTGCTGGCACTTGGCTGCACCTCATTTACTCTGGATGGCCCTGCAGGGCCCCAAAAACCTCTGAAGCTTGGGGGCTGCGTGACCTGGGCATTGGGTCTTTGTCTCCCTTTGTGCAGCTCCTAGTGGGAGGCAGACTTACAAGGTGGAAATCACTCCCGGGACTTCCCCAGGGGAGGATGCTGTGGGTGTTATTGCCATTGCTCTGGTTGGATTAACATGTATTTAAGAAACAGAACAGGGAAAAAAAAAATCCTGTCACTGCTGGTAACTTGCAGGCATCCTCACTCTCCTCACAAGCTGGCAGCAGCAAGGCTGGGTTTAATTTCAAGGCTACTGGGCTGGATTTTTGAGACTTTAATGAATTCTCCTTTGTTTTATATACTACCCAGGGTTTTTTTGTATTCCTGTTGCTAGTTCTCTCAGCTCCCCATGGTCTGCACACAAAGAAAGTATCTCCTGTTCAGCAGATTTATTTTTTTAAATTCCTTTAATCCTCCTCCTCCACGGTGGGGTGGCATCTCAGTGTTTGTCACCTTGCTGGGGACACAGGTGTCACCAAGGCAGGGTCCCACATGCTGTCAAGGACCCAAAATACAAGTGTCAGGTGGAGTGAGGTGGATGGAGAGCAGAAATGGGTGCTTCTCTGGGGGGGATAAGCTGTCAGTAGGCAAAAGTGTAAACTTGTGAGTGCTGCTGAGGAGAAAGAGCAAAAAAGGAGGAAAAAAGCAAAGGGAGGCAGAAATGCCTTTTCTTCGCTGAACACGTTGTTTGGCTGGAGGCTGAAGGAGGTGGTGGAGATGGTTCATGTTCCCCACAGCACCTTGGGTCAGCAGCACTGGGGCTCTGAGCCTCTGCTCAGCCACAGCAGCTCTGGCAAATGCTGCAGTTCCCCCAGCAGCTCCTGGCCCAGGCTGGCACCATGGTGGGGCAGGTCCATCCATCCACTCTATTTTCTGAGCCCGTATCTGCTGGCACTTGAGAGTTCCCCTGGTATCTGGGCAAGGGATCAGTTTTGCACTTTCACAAGCCTTGGAGTTGTGTTGATCACGAGTCATTTGCAAAAAAGCCCCAAACATGCTCTGAGTGGTTTCTGAGCATAGCTGGCTCCTCGGGCACTGCCATCCCAGCCCTCCTCTCCATTTCTCCTGGGGCTGCTGGGCCCAAACCTAAGCAGGGTGAAGCCCATGGAGAGGCTCCTTGTCACAGTATTTGACTTGGCCCCTTTGCAAAGAGAGCTCTGGACCAAACTGAGGTTGCCTGACAGGTCAGGAATCTGGAGCTAATGCTTTGGTAAAGGCCCATTTTCACTCCTCTGGTTGTATTCTTTCCCTGCCCTGTCCTTGAGGGATTGCAGGGTAAACACAAACTCACCCCCTTTAGGATCAGGGTGCTCCATAACCCTGGATCCAGCTGGCAGTGAGGACACCACAGAGCAGAGGATAACACCGGGGCTGTGGAGATACTCCTGCTGCTGATACACACCAAACCTGCCAGTTCCCCATCAGACTCAGGACACACAGACTGTAACATGCAGCATCTCTCAGATGACCACGCTCCTGGCTGGCATCTTTGCTCAGACTGTACCTGCCACTGTGACAGCCTGATGGCCATGTGGCATTATAATAGGATTTGCTCCATGTCTATAAACTGTTATCCTAAATATCATCCCAAATCCTTTGATGCCCAGTGACAACCTGTCTCTTTAAATCTTTTCCCCCCTCCTGAATAAAGCAGCGTGCTCTGAAATCACTGGGAATTCCACGTATCCACCATATAATTGGATTATATTTTATATGTCTCCTAAAATAATGATATAGTTACATCTTATTCTAACAATGAAGCGACTCAGACCGGAGCAGGGGCTGTGTGTTATAAATAATGCTGCCAAGCTGGTTGGGATTATCAGCAAAAGAACTTGTTAGCCTCTTGGAGAGCAGATGCTTAATTAGAGCTGGGTGACACAGATGGGTGCCTAATAAGGGGGAAAGACCCATTTTGGTCTTTGAAAAGCACTGGGACCAGTTGGGATGGCTTTTGCCACCTTATACTTAATTACTTGCCCAGCAACTTCTCCTCCAGCCTCCAGTTAGGAGCCCTTGGTCCTGCTCCATCATCATCTTCTATGATGAATATCAGGTATCAGGTAAGATGAATGTCAGGTTGAGGTCAGGTTCAGATACTGCATTTTGTGTTTCAAATGGGTTGATAATGTTTTGGGAATAACTTTCCCAAAGGCCACGTGCAGGGGATTAGGGTTGGGCCATGACAGAGTTGAAGGGATCTCTGTGGGAGTGGAAAGGGAATGCATTTGAAGACTAAACTAGGCACTTTCTTTCATCCAATTTGGTTATTCCTACAGAGAATGGCTACAAGAAACAAAGGTATGATCTTGCCAAAATTTGAGGTGCTTGGTGATAGAACTGAGGTGCTGACATGACGTTGGAAGACAGGGCTTGTGACATTTCAGATGCATAGTCCATATTTCTGCCTCTTCAGGTTCAGTTTGGGACTCTACTTTCAGGCTACCTGCCAAGGGTGGAAGAATTCTGTGGTGTCTGGGGCTGCTGATGGTTGATTTCTCTCAGTGAGGCCTCTCCCCTCCATTGTGCCCCCTGTGAGAGCAAGACCTGTTCTAACTTTTGCTTGCTGGGCAGGATCAGGGCTCAGCACAGGTCCCCCAGCTGGGACACCGGTGGCCTGGACTCCAGAGGCTCAGGATAATCCCACCAGCGGGGTGGAGGTTGCTCTGCATCTCCAAAACCCAAACCCCTTCTCTCCTGGGATGACTCCGAATGGAGGAAGTCAAAACTGAGGGTTTGGCTCTGGAAATGGTGGTCCAGGGACTTGCTTGGGATCCTGATGTTTCAGCCATCCAGTAGCTCAAATGTTTTCCCCCAGCCCTGCTCTTTTGGGAGCTCAGGGTGGCTTCTTGTGGCTGTTTGCCCTGGGGTAAGGATCCCAAATTCAATAAATGGTGTGAAGAAATACCTACAGAGAAAGCCCTTCCCTGTGACATCCATCCTGCTTTATGCCAGGAGGGAGCAGATGGGTGAAGCAGACAAATGAAGACTGGTAGGGTGAGAGGTGTGAAGTGACAACAGGGTGACAAAGTGTTTTGCAGGAGCAGCCAGCCACTGGCCTGGCCATGCTGGAGGAGAGCAGGGGGATGGAGCTCTGTCCCCAGCCCAAATAACTCAGCTTCACACCATTTTGGTTGGGACATTTCAGAGCAACAGATGCTCCTCTATTGCAGACCACTTTGCTTAGAAATAGAGTAAAACTTTCCTCTTCTACAGATAAATTTGTGCTTAAATCCTCCATAAAGCCCTGCAGAATCTAGAGCATGTAATGTCAGTATTTTGAAAAATATTATCACAGGTCTTCTTGCCTTTTATGGAATAACTTGACAACTCTGATTATCTGTGCCAGGGTGTAAATTTTACTCAGACCTTGATTGAGAGGCAAAGAGTGACTTGTGGCTCTCTAGTGAGCAATTTGGAAGCACAGAAACAAAATCCTCAAAGCACTTTTATCTGTGTGTGTTTCAAAACTGGGGCTTTTGGAATCACGAAAAAATAAAATAAAATCAAAACGTGTTTTCGGGAGTTTGTAGTACAAATTACCCTATTAAAAAGTACCCTGCTTATACAAGTTTTTTTAAAAAAGACATCACGGATTTGAGGGAAGAAGTGGGGAAAGTATTCAGCAGTGAGTGATCTTCACTGAATACATTTTCTCTGGCCCATTGTAACTGCTGGAACTTATCAAAAGAAATTGTTATTTTGATCATAAATGTAGTGGGTGGCAGGATTTTCTTGGCATTTATTTGGCTTATGATAAACAAAATTTTTCAGTGGGGAAAAAAAAAAAAAAAAGCCCCAAACCAGAAAGGTGGATAATTAGCGTGCAGTAGTTAATGGAGAATTTCAAAGTAAATGAGCAGAGCTCACCCCTTCATTCTGAACGGTATTTGTATCAGCTGAACATATTTTCACTTTCTGAAAACGAATTTTCCTGCCTAATTCTCACTTTGTTGATGTGTTCTTCCCAGTGTATCCCGCAGACACACCTGGTTGGTCACTCTGTCTCTCAGGATGATGCTCTGTAGGGTTGTTTTGCAGAACCAAGCACCGGGTAACTCCCAGCCAGGCTAAGGAGATGTTCAGTTTGCCCAGATGCTGATGCTTTACCAGCTTCACGTGCCTTTTGCCGCACTAAACCCAGGGGATAAGGCGGTTTCCCTGCCAAAACGATCATATAAAATTGTTGCCTAGTAAATCAGGGGCACTTTACAAAGCTAGATTTGGCAGATCAGTTTTGTTTCCTGTGGTTAATGCATGACAAGGAGGAAATTCTGTTTTTATGTCCCTGAAAAGCCCCATTATCTTACAGACTTTAGGTCTGGAAAGGCTGTTTTCTTTGATGGCCTTGCGGTGAGGGTCGCTTTGCATCTGTATTCAGACCCATCTGTCTCTTCGGATGGAGATTTTCTGCTCATTGTCCCCCTGAAGACCCGTGCTCTGGAGCTGATAGCTCGGGTCCTTCTCAAACACAGCCCCCCACCAAGGGCTGGCTCCAGCCTTTGTTATGGACTTGCTTGGCACTGGGAACACAATGGCCCAAATGGGCCTCTTTACCCTGCGAGCTACACGCTGAACTGCCCTTTGGGCTTTTGAAAAGCCTCTTTATCTTCAAACAGCCTGATTTCCTCTGCCCCACGGTCCTCCCCCCATGGCACCTACAAGGACAAGCAGGCGGAACAGGGTCATCAACTCCCGCTCAGCCCCAGGGCTGGTCGCCTTTATGCTGTTGACTTTTCAGTGTATAAATAGCAGAACAATGGAGTCGGAGTTATTTTTATCTATCGCCCTTAACATCACAAGAGAGTCTGGGAGCACAATAGGGGCTGGTCTCACTGGAGAAGTGGAAATTTCAAGGCTGGCCCTGCTCAGATGGGCTCCTTGGCTCTTTGCATCAAGGCTGTTGATGGGGAAAGGGGGACTTTGGGGCTGCGCTGTGGAATGAAAGCTGTAATAGGCGTTAAAATGCCTCCCAAGGTGGTACTGCTGGGCATTAAAAAGCATATTGTCTTTAAGTATGGGGATGATTAAATCTTCCCTATCTGTGTTTTTCTTCCTGGGATATCTTGGGTGGAGAAAGAGTGAAACCCCTGCAGCAAATGCTGAATGCTCTGGCAAATAAGCCCTACCTATTTCCTAAATTTGCTGGCAGTCAGGAGTGCTTAAAATCATGGATTGCCTTATCAGCTTAAACCCAAATGGTGCAAATGTGTTACACACACCCTTACTCCCCTCCCTCTCTGTTCCAAGCCAAATGCTGTAAAGCTTTATCCTGATGGACCCTTGCTTTCTGAGACCCACCTTGCTGGCACTGGCAAGGCTGAGTTGCCTCTTCTGGTGCTGCTGTCCACGGCAGCCCAGTCCCAGCAGGGTATGGGAAGGAGCTGAACTGCATCCATGGGGCTGTGTGGAGGAGGACACAGCACAACAGGCATGATCCCTGCAGGACTCCTGGAGACCAGGCTTGGTCTCCTGATCTTGTTCCCCAGGCATGGACACAGTTCCTCTGACTGTAAAGCATCCAGGAGACTGACTCTGAACAGAAAAGTTGTGTTTGAGGGCAGGGGAAAAAGAATCTCAACCAAACAAAAACCCAAAAAGCCCAAATCCTGAAGTAGTCAAGGTGGGTCTGGGAAAAATATTCCTGTAGTCCTGTAAGGACTGCCCCAGGTGCTCTGAGCAGAGAAGCTGCTGTCCCTCTGCCCCACATCCCCAGTGCTCCCTGGGCCAGGGCTCCTTCAGGGAGCTCAGCTGTTAGAGCAGCTTCCAGGGAGAAAGGTGGTTTCAATTCACCTGGAGTTTTTTTATAGAATTACGCCGAGCTCAGCAAAATTTATTTCAAAACGGTTGGCAAAATTTTCTCTGAAGGGAGGAGGAACAACATCTGTTCTGACATTCTTAGCCCACTCCAGATTTTTTTTTCTCTACAGTCAGATTTTAAATATATTATAGTCATGTTTAAAAAGCTTACAAAGGCTCTCATTAGCAATACTAATTGCTCTTTTCTCTCGCCTCCAGTTTTATAGTTTGTTTTCTACATTTTGTTTTACATACAAAATTGCAACGTTGGCTTTTGCCTCAATATGAGAATTTTAATGGCACAGAGAAGCACCTTCCTGACCAGCTAAGCTGATGCTGCTGGGTTACTCCTGCTTTACTTGGAATAAATAGGAAAAAAAAATATCAGGCCTTTGGTATCCAAAACAAAATGTAAAACCACAGAGCCTTCCTGAGCTATTAAAAATGTCAAGTATCTGTTGACTCCTGAAGTATTTCCTTGCTGTTAGAGAACACTGGGGCTACTGCAGTTTGATCCTTTCAGCTGCTGAATTGCTTGGGCAGGAATCTTGCAGCCAGGGATGCTATCACACCCACACTGTGCAGTGGGTCACTTGCTGGTGTCTTTCTCCCTCCTCTCCACTTTGTGCCATGTCCTCTGCGAGCTCAGGCACCAGCCCTGCTGATTCCCCAGCTCTCAGGGAGCTGCAGAGCCCCACCTGACCCAGCACAGGAGGACAGGCAGGTACCTTGGTGTTCTCTCCATCTCCCAAGAGGCTCCTGCATGAGCAGCAACCCAGGAGAAACAATCATGATTTCATATCAGGAAGCTGAAAACATGAGCTGGGCTTTGTCATGCCATGAAACTGCACTTTCCCAGAACTGCACTTTCTTCTACAGCTGTCTGGGTGTTGCAATAGCATCTGTGCCAACCAAATTTCTGATTATGCTTTCAAGGACATTTTAATTTTCGTCATCTCTGGGATCCACTGCCAGAACTCCTGCCTCTGATTGCCAGATGAGCATCGCCCTGTGCTTTTCACTGCTCTCCGAAAATAACATCTTAAACCACATTATGCTGAAGCTGCTCTTCAACAGCTTCTCCAGTGCCACAGAGCCAGTCTGCTCTGAAGCAACGTGGTGATGACATAGAACCTGGGTGCTGCTGCTGTTGTGCCAGAAGGGCTGTCCTGGCAGGGTGGATCCCAGCTCTGGGGCTACTGACAGGGGTGAGATCCGCCCTGATAGAGGAGTTCTCCCTGAGATGAAGTGCTTGGCCCCAAGAGGTGCTCAGCTCGAGGGTGAGAGGCTCAGGTGTGAGCAGCTTGGGTGCTGGAACAAGGGTGCTACCTAGTCCTGTGTCTGTGTGATTATGGGCGTTCCTAAGTGTCATCCCACATGGATTGCTTTGATGTGGGTCCCCATTTTGGTGCTCTGATCCAGCTGCTGGTTTCCAGCATCCCAAATGGAGTAAGGGAGGTGATATGGTTTTCCAAGCTCAAATTGCCTCATCAGGTTTTGCAGCCACAAAGGTTCAGTCCCCATGGAACAGAGTAAATGCTGGGGCAGTAGCACTTTTCTGCTGGTGCAGGTAGGATGCCCAGAGAAGGGAGGTCCCTGGCACTGTGATTGCCCCAGGACAGTTTCCCCAGACCCAGCACGTGGGGCTGGGTGCCCAAGACGACCATCCACACATCCCTGCTCCCACCTCATCCACTGTCCAATTCCTCTTTTAACAGACTTCCCCCACTGAGGAACATCATTGCAAGCATTTGCTCAGACCTTAGGTTAACTTGCAAGGAGTGTCCTGGCAGAGCAGAGGTCTGGAGAGATGCGAAGTTAATGTATAATCAAATAGACAAGATCAAGTGAACTGCATATGCTTTCCCTTGCATCTTTCTCTGCAGTAGTTCCGAGATTTAATTATCAGCTCTAAAGCACTTAAAGATTTTCAGGTGGAAACTGCTACATAGAGGAAGGAGTGAGTACAAAAGCAGCCTACATAATTAAGTGCTGCTTTTTTAATTTAATTTTCTCCTTCATTTGATCCTCTTCTGGAATCTTGAAAGTAACAGTCTCAGCTACCAGCTGTGTCCTTTTACATTCGTGTTGCATTTACATGATGGTCTCAACAAGAGGGGAAAACAATAGTTCAGGAGATCTGCGTGATGTGCCTGTGAGAGATGGGGTCTGTGCTGTGGTGGTGTAAAGGTGAGGGTGCCCACTCTGGTTTTGGAGAGGCACTTACCTTGGGAAGTAAGACCATGAGGGGTTCAGCCCCTTAGCAGCAAAACTGGGATTTTGGAAGGTATCAGGGATTTCACACACCAGAGCAATGAAAGGGTTTGCCAATAAAATACAATAAATAATTTGCATTCTGTAATCCAGATGAGAGCTGTAAAGAGAAAATACAAACGGGTTAAGCTGTAAATTACTGCTGTTCCTCTCTTCCTTCTCTCCCTATTCCCTTGGAAATTAGCCAGTTGCTCTCTGGAATCACTAATTCGTACAAGCTGCCCGTGCCAGTCTAGCATCAGAGAAACAAGGAGGTTTATTTAGTATTTGTTTCTTCGTTTGACTGTCCTTTCTTTCCAAATATTTTTAAATGAAAAAAAACAACAAACATTCCAAGAGACAGTGAGATTTCCTTGCATGGCACTTCTTTTACAATCCTAAATCCCCCTGTATGGAAAAAATGAGAGTGTTATAGATTGAGCTATTGTGATTTTTTGTCAGCAACCATCATGAGACAAGGAAAGGGAGCTGGAGTGATGTTTGGGTGCTTACAAACCTGCTTTAAGAGTGTTTCTGAAACAGTGCATTAGGACATCAAATATCCTGCCTGGTACCTGGGTCCTCTCAGGTCCTCTCCAGAGAGGCACTGTGGACTCTGGCAGTGACACTTTGGTTCAGATGAGATTTATATGATCTGGGGTTTATGTTTTTTAACAATATATCCTGGAGAAGAAGTGCAATTTTGAGATGGATGTGATGCTGCTGCACTGAGCAGACATACCTGGGGCTGGGTTTTGCAGTGCCCATCTAATTATCAGCAGGTGGGTCAGGAACAGGGGAAGCTCATGGGGGACAGTGGGAGGTTGGAAAGGTTCTGAATGTTTGTCAGTCCTGTTTTCCCACCTCTCTGGGTGTGGTGGGTTTTGGTGGGAAGGGAACTGGAAGTAACCAAGTACCAGAAAATGGTACTCTTCCAGTTTCATTGAATCACAGAATGGTTTGGGTTGGAAGGGACCTTAAGAGATCAGCTGGTTCCAACCCTCCCTACAAGTCCAGAGGAGGGGCCACCAGGATGATTAGAAGGATGGAGCACAGGAATTAAACACTTCCCACTGGAATTAAAAAGACCAGAACTCTCAGATGAGAAAGGCAATTCTAGAGGGATGTCCCTGGGTGCGAATCCTTCCAGGCCTCATCCCTCTTAGGGGTAGAGAGATCTGAATACATGAGCATTATCACATAATGGTTTCTCAGGGGTATGAGACCATTAGAGTTGAATGCAGAGAATTAGTATTAATTAAGAGTAATGAGAGAGAAGAACAGGCTGAAGGAAGGCAGAGGATGGGTTGGATTTTCTAATGATTCCATTCGTAACAACACAGTTTCTGCAGCTCCAGTGTAGGCCTTGCACCTGGACCACAGCTCCAGCTGTGGCTCCTCTGACAAACACAAGGGTCATCACATCACATCAGAACTGTGGGAGGTGAAACCACCCCGGTTCCTTCCATCCATTTTGTGCATTCCAGCTAAATATTGCTTCCCAACTGTGATAATGGATACATCAGTCTTCAGTGAAATTATCAGCATGGTGACTGGTTTAATTCAAGAATATTGGAAGTCACTGGAATGCTTTGGCTCCAAGTTTTGTGTTGCTGAAGAGGAGACCGTGCACATGGGAGTGGGGTCCAAAATGCCCCCCATTTCACCCATCTCACTGTCTCCAAGGCAGGTTTCAAGCTGCCACTCCCCACCCCAGGTGTTGTAGGAATGGGGAGACACAGGCTCAGGGCTTCCCCAGCAGTGCTCTGGGGGCTGGGGAAATGCTGTCTAGAAGGAAGAGGAAAGCTTGTTCTTTCAGGCTGTGCAGTCTGAAGGTTAATGTTGCGTTTTGGCAGTCACAAAAAGCCTCAGAGGAGAGATCTGTGTGGCTGCAGCCGTTCCCCATCGGATGGCTCAGCATTGCACGGGGCCAAACTTACCTGTGCAGGCACAGAGGGGCATGTGTGTCCCTCTGATCATTTCTGAGAAGATGTACAGTCATCCTGATGATGGGGGTTTCCTCCTCTCTTTTTTTTCTTCTTTTTATCTTTTCTTGTGCAGTGAAATACAGAGATCTGGGATTGTGTCCATATGGAATTGAAACCTGCTGGGAGATGGAGGGGAGGGGAGCAGGTCCTGCTGGAAGCCCAGACCTGCTCTGGCAGCTCCAGACTGGCACAGAACACATCCCCCCTTGGCCATGCCTGTCCTCCTTGGAGCTAAGGGTGAACACACTTTTCCCCTACAGCTCTCATTTCTCTGTATTTATTTGAGCATCGGTTTGTGTGGTAGTTTTTTTTAAAAAAAAGCTGAGATCCACAGGATGAGAAAATGGCTCTTCTCTCCTTTTTTTCCTCCTTCTCCTCTCTCGACTCGCTGAGCCAGCTGGGGCAATGCCACAATTCAAGGCGTCTCCAGACAGAATCCAGCTCGCTGCCTTGTGATCTGCATGTCAAGGTGAAACTGCAATAAGATAATAATGTCAGTATCCCCAGAAGGCAGGCGGTAAAAGATACTAATTGCATTTCACTGAAGGCTTCAGAAACACTCAGCAGCTGGAAAGCTGAGGAGAATTTTGATGCTATTCTTATAAGGGAAGATTTCCCCCCCCCCTTATACTGTTTGTAAATCTATTACAGAACATGGGGAGTGGAAGCGGGGGAAGGGAATGTATAAAACCAGTTAAAGGCTTAATGTTTCCCATTATATTTTGTGAGCTGTAGGTGGTCTAGAGCTTATAAAAATGTAGCACATTCCCTTGTAATCAACCATAATAATTTATTATTATTATTTATTATGATTTGCTGTTATTTTGCACATATAAAGGCCCCTGCCAAGGCACTGAGAGCTCTGCACAAATAGTTAACATTTATTATAGCAGTAGTAATGTTTAAAAATATTAACTAAATAAAATAAAAATACCAGCTCTAAAGAGCTGAGGACAGCTTTGTTATTGGAAAATAAATGCAGGAAAGCAAATATCTTGCAGAATGGCTGATACTGATTTGAGTAGAAACATGTCTGGTGAGGGGGGAAACACATTTTCAATTCTTGGAAAAATGCAGAGAGCTTGGCGTGGAGATGTGTCTCCAGCAGCCAGTTCTGCTCCCAGCTTTGCCCAGCAGGAACAGGGACCCCCTCACTGGCAGGATAAGGGGTGGTAGTGTGGACATGCCTCTGCTGCCCGTGCCTGGACTCAGAGACCTTATAGGTGGTTGCATTGAAGGACTTTCCTTGGAGAATGGATTTATTTAGCCCCAGGTGGTTGTGATCCTTTCCCCTGTGCTTTGTTGCTGTGGTAGTGTTCTACCAGGGAAGCTGGAGCCCAAGTCCAGGGTCCCAGGTTAGCGTTTCCCACCCTTTGTCTTTGTTCTGTCTCAAATCTTTTATCCCTGGGAGGAAGGAAAACTTTCCAGCCTCCACTCTGTGGGCTCTCCAGGGGAAATATCAATGCCCCTTGTGCAACCTGGGCTAAAGGTGAGATTATGGGAGCAGTGGGAGGAGGAACCATCTGAAAGCCAACAGGAAAAAGAACTTTGCTGAAGTTGTACCAGCAGGATGCCAAGGGGATGTGAATGAGACATGGTGCTACATAATGTATTTGTTCATGAGGAGGTGGGGAAAAAAAGGTGAATAGATGAACAGCAAGACTTGCAAGTGCCTGAGGAATCTTTGGGTTAGTCAAGAGAAGGGGTAGAAAATCTCAACAGGGTTTTCTCCAATAAAGCTGGAGGGCTGGGCAGTGTGCTGGTGAGCAGAGGGGATAAATGCAAAGTGTGCTGCAGGTGGGAAGGAGCACTGGGAGCGTGATGAGGTCTAAATTAGTAAATGTTTGGGAAGAGGAGAGCAGCATCAACGAAGACATCACGTGCAAATCTCTGTTCTCCACACCCATGTGCAAATCTCTGCTCTCTGTGTACAGACACCACCAGACAAGCAAAGAAAATTTGAGGGAGAACAGGATTAAAAATATCGCTGAGAGTATTATAATGGCAACACATAAATCAGTGCTGTGGTCCTGCCTGGAACAGCGTGTTCATTTCTAGTCAATCCATCTCAGAAAGATACAGCAGGAATAGAAGGGGTCAAGAGATAGGCAACAAAAGTTATTGGAGACACTGAAAGACTTGCATATGAGCAGAGACTGAAGGATGAGGGGGAACATTTATTTTGAAGATGAGATAAATATGAGGGGATATGATCCATGCACATAAAAACAGAGGTAGTAAATGGCATAGAGAAGGTAAATCAGGGGCTGGTAGTCACCCTGTCTTGTAAGACAGAAACCAGGGAGCACTTGATGGGAGTGAGCAGCAGGGAGTTGAATGTTGTCCACAGGACATACATTTCCCCTGCTGGTGGCTGCCAGGACTTGACTGCAGCCCTGGGGTGGGCAGGGGGTTTAACAGCACCCAGGGAGGCCTGGAAGGGGAGCTGGGTACCCAGGGCACCTCAGTTCCACAAGTGAAGAGGAGATAAGACCATGAAGGCTACAAACACCTTGGACCACCTCTCCCAGCGGCGTTTTTGGCATTTCCCTGGCACTCCAGAGCTGTAGCTGCATTAGGGTGGGGGGGTCACAAAGGCATCCCCCTTCCCCAAGACGTGTCCACCTCACTGGGCAAGTGTTGGTGTTATTTTGGGTGCACTGATGCTGCAAGGGCTTGGTGGGGGCTGGAGGAAGTTCTGAGTTGGTGGCAGTGGGGACACACCAGGACAGGGGTACAGGTGCTATACAGGTCCCCTGTGGTGCTGCATCTCCAACACATGTGAAGCCACTCAGAACTTGGCTGCCCACCATGCTGTGGCTGTGAAACCTGCTGAGATGGTCCTGCTTGAGGATGAGGAGGGAAGGAGGCTGGGGGTGGAGGCTTTGTGCCAGTGCAGTGACAGGCAATTGCACGCTGCCAGTGAAGGATGAAAGGCAGGTGGATTACGGGGCTGGTGGAGCCCTTGCTGTGGTTATCTGATCTCCTCTTTGCCCTGACAGCTCCCCCTGTTCTTTGGGGCTGCCCTGGGGCCGCTGGTGTGGCACAGCCACACACCCACACTCCCACCCCACCCTGCTGCTGCTGCGGGAGGTTCAAAGGCCGGGCGTGAACTGGTCTGGCCCAAATCGCTTGGTGTGACCTTCTTTGCTGTGCTGGGGATTATGAGGTTTGCTCTAATTCTGCAGCATCAGATAAGGGTCTGCTCCTGCCCCAGCGTGCAGGTGGAGCCCAAAGGAATCACTGGGGTGCTGAGAGAGCATATCCTTCCCTGAGTGCTCTGTCCCTCTGTGAGGGGGGATCCAACCCATGACACCAGAGTGCCTGGATGATGTGCCATAAATAGGCTGTGCTATGGATGGATGTGTAGGCAGTGTCCCTGCACACATATGTACACACATGGACAAAATCCTGATGTGTTGGCTCAGTGCAGAAGCTGCAGGATCATTCACCACAGGCCAACAGAGCCCCTTCCTGCAACACCCTGAGCAGTGTGACCAGCAGTTCTCACACAGGGTTTTTTTGGTCCATCATCTCCCCAGGGGAAGAAGTGTGTGCAATAGAGTGTCTTGTTTTGGTAGGGGTTAGGGTTTGGTTTTCTTTTCTTTTAAAATGTTTTAAACATGTTGTTTGTTCTTTGTTTCTGTCAGAGAAAGCCAAGGCAGGGATGTGTGCTGAGCATCTGAAGCAGAAGTGGTGGGTTTTGCAGCGAGTCTCAGTTTCTGGTTTGCTCTGGGTTTGGACTCCCCCAAATTGTTTCCCATGCAGAGGAGCTCTGTTTTCAGCGCGAGAAGTTCTGTTCTAGAGGAAAAAAATTGTGAAACCCTGGGTAGTCTTTGAGTTTTCTTCCTAAAAGTCTTCTGGGGCCACAACTGGGTTCATCTCACAGCTGCCTGCAGTGGCAGCAAGGGAAGCAGAGGTGTAGGAAGGGGAGGACTGATGGAGATCAGTGGACATGCAGGGCCATGCACATCTACACCATGGTGCTGCAAAAGGAGGTGTGACGAAGCCTTGGCAACCACAACAATGTCAGGGTCTGAACCGAGGGGGAGAACACCCAAACCTGGGGCTGGGAGGGGAGGCTGCCAAAGGGAACCTCTTTCAGTGCTCCTTGGTAATAAGCACAGACCCCAAGTCAGTCCAGTGCTCTGAGCTGGGTGAGACCTTCTGTCCTTGGAAATACCCTGATGCTCAGAGCTGAAAATAGTTTCCTCTGTCTTTCTGGAGGTCAGTTCAGCCGTTCTTCATCCCCACTTCATGCAGATGCAGAGGCATTTGGGCAGCAGCAATTCAATCCCACAGGAGGACTGCTTGTCTCTGCATTTTGTGCATGACCCCGTGCCCCACAGCGATCTGCCCCTGTGCCAGGTGAAACCACAGAAGGGATGAGGCAGGGATCTGGCTGACCAGCAGAGTGTCTGGCCAGAGAGGTTGTATTTCCACAGCTGCATGTTCAAGGATCTGATGAGTAACATTTCATAAAACCACATGTAAAAATAGCAAAAACCTGTCAGACTTCTGGGACTCAGGTTTTCAAGCAGCAGAGCACCTTTGGTGCACCCAAAGAACAAAAAAATTGTAGGGTCCTAAGTGGAGGGCCAGGCAGGTTCTTTGTCCAGGAGCTGTCTGCACTAAACCCACTCTGTGTAGACTCATTCCAGGCTGCATTCTGACTCCTTAGTCTGCATCCATCTGCCTTGACTTAGCAACTTGACATTAAGGTGAGCTGGTTGTGTAGCCTGCCTTTAGTCATCGGGAGGAACAGGGCAATTCATCCCAGTCAGGGATAAATCAAAGCGATTACTCTGGAGGAATTCTTGTTTCTCTTGCTTTCAAAGGAAGGTTTCAAGTCCAGGTTGAAATCAAGCATGTAACTTTTAGAGCTCATGACATGAATCTCACTCTGAAAGTAAACACCATTTAGGTGTTTATCCAGTGTTCAGTCCACTGCAAAATCCCTGCGGGAAAATGGCCAGTAGAGAATCAGGCATGGCACTCATTTCAGCAGGGGGAAATTACAGAGGTCATAAGCTGCTAGTAAGGCTACAAAGGGAGTTCCCCACTGAAACATTCTGGGTCTCACTGGCTGTGTCTTATCTGACCAAGTGTGACCTGAGAGTGCTGGGCACCCAGCTGGCCATGAGCCTCAGGCCAGGCTGTCCCTGCATCCACCTACACCTGAGAGCCAGCCCTGGAGGTGTGTCCAGGAAAACCCCACACCTGGGATTCCCATTATGGCTGATGACATGCACAGGCAGGTTTTCAGAGGTATTTATTTGCCTCAAGTTGCAAAAGTCCATTCATTTCATAAGCTTTGAAGGAATTCGCAGAAATACCTCAGCAGTCTCATTTTTGAGCCTGACTTCCTTAGGGATGTTGTAACCTTGTCTAGGAACCCACTTACAGCTTTAGGTACCTCTGGGAATTTTCTGCTGAACATCAAGCCATTGTCCTAGTAAAAACATTAGAATTTGGTTTAACAGTAGAGGGTCTTTTGTGGTCTGAATTACAGCAAATTTACTTACAGTTTTCATTATTGGAAAGTTCAGGAGAAGGAATTATCCCACCAGGGAGTGCTGTTTAATTTCTGAGGAATCATTTTCTTGTCCTGATATAAATTTGATTGTAATGACAGGTAATTGTGCGATAGTATAACAATGATAAACCATGGTGGAAATGGCAGTATTTTCAGTGCAACTTCATGAAAATCCTTCAGAATGTAAACTAAATTAAACCAGAAATCCAGCTAATAAGGGTTTAGTGTTTTATGCCATATTTGGTTCACTTTTAACTCAATGAAGACTAAGATAAAAGAGGAGGGGCACTGATTCTGGATTGCAGTTGATCCAGTTTTTGGATTTGGACAAATACTGAGTATTTGGCTTTATCCTTCTGTTTCATTAGGGTCATTATAATTCACTTAGAGATTATATAGAGATCTTAAAATGTCAGAAATTGCCTTTTTCTCTATGTACAGCAGATCCAGAACTGGGCAAGAAGGGGTTGATGAGGGCTGTGTGTGTTGAGACTTCACATAAATGAGCTTTACCTGTGGCCTATCCTCTAAAAAAGTGGCAGGACTGTTGTGCTAGACTCCAAAAATCCACATATTTTTAAAATCTAGAGTCCTTGGATCTTTGAATCCCTGATTTTCTTCCTCCTTTTTCTCTAGAAGGGCCCAAGTTCTTTATATCTGATTTGAATCTTGTGCGTCCCAAGGCTTGGGCCACAGATACCGCGTTTTATTTGGACTGAGTGAATACATTTCCAATCCCCTTCTTTTACCTTGGGCTTTGCAGCACAATTTCCACCAACTGATCCCCTCGCTGTGCCCTGAGAACATTGCTATCATCTGTATTTAAATTTCACACTGGTCTAAATGTCGAGGGCTGAGTTCTGGCACGCAGAATTGAACGGAGATTCACATTTTTAAATTAGCAGACAGTGGAAATGAATGACTGGCTCTTCCCTGGGGAAATATTCTGGATCTGCTCAGTACAGCAGCCCTGAAAACGGGGCTGCTGCTGGTAATGACACAGCCTTGGCTGGGGCCTCTGCAGCACAGGTTGCTGGAGGTTGCATCAGCAGCTCTGTTTACCAGGGCAGGAGGAATCAGCTCAGCGTCGCGTTCCCCCGGGACCACAGCACACGGATGTTTGCAGTCAGCCCAGATCTCGTCTCCGAAGGAAACAATGCAAAAAGCCAAACCTCCCTCCCGCTCTCACCCCTTGGTTTCCCTTTTGCAGTGGGCTCTTCCCGTTTTCTAGGTCGGGAAACAGAGTGTTTGTAAGGAGGGTGTCGAGCAGCTCCTTCTCGGACGTGCTGCTGCGCCGCCGAGGCTCAGCACACGTGTGCCGAGCACAGCACCAGGATGGCTCCTTGAGTGGTTTGTTTGGTTTTTTCCCCCCTGCTCTGCTTGACATGGCTGTTTTGGTGGCAGCTGGCCAAGCTGGAAAAGCAGATCAGCAAAATGGATGCATAAATATATGTATTTATATACATAAATATATATATCTCTCTCACAGAATGACAGAATGTGCTGAGTTGGAAGGGAGCCACAAGGATCATCAAGTCCAACACTCAGCCCTGTACAGAATCATCCCCAAGAGTCACCCTGTGTGCCTGAGAGTATCATATGGACTGTCAGCCAGTGCAGGTAGTTGGCCAGGTCCCTTCTGACAGCCTTGTGCCCCCTGTGTTAATGTCACTGTTCCTGTGCCACAGCTCTTGGTAGGGTGCCATGCCTTTAGGGATGCAACCCCATGGCCTCCTCTACTGTGCATCCTCCAGGACAGCCCGGTAAAACAAGAAGGTCTAAGAGAGACTTTGCTGATTGCACAAGCAGGAAACGTCTGTTAGAGATTTTTAGGCTCTACCTTAGAAAGGAATACTGGGAAAACCCAAATTTTTGGAGAGCGGATGGGATATCCAAGGCATGAGAAATTGGCAGGGAATTATCTGATCAACCCCTTCGATGGGATTAAATAAAAAGTGAAAAATAAGTGCTTTTCTCTATGTTTCTTTGTCACTATTGCTAAAATATTGAAGTTTAAACAAGGAGGCTTTTAATGGAGGGTTGTCTCACAGGGTGTATTGTATTCACTGGAGTTTGCTCTCTCCTTGGCTAATTATATATATTTATCCATCTTATTGAAAGCTTCTCCAGGGCAAAGAGATGCTGGTTTATTTCTTTATTTAATACAGGAAATGCATAGTGGAGAGAGATCTGTTAAATATCAAGGCAGTTCAGTCTCTGACACTCTGAATTCTTGCAGGGGGTGAGAGGGGGCATTGCAGAGGGGTCAACAGGGGCAAGGAGCTCCCACCTCCATGGGGCATGACTGCAGGCAGGAGGTGGGGAAAGCTGGGGTAGATCTCATTTGTGATTTAGGCTGAGTCTTCCTTGAGGATCTAGTGGGGATCCTCCACTTCCTTAGGATGCATTGATGAGTCAGGTCCAGCTCATTCCCACTCATTGCCTGCTCCAGGTGTTTGCAGTGTAGCTGTTATTTCCCTTCTCCTTGATCCACCTTGATCCATGGGTTCAGGTTTCATTAAAAATCCCATCTCCTCTAAAATGGTTCAGTGTCTCAGCATGTGCAGCATCTCTGGGTGAAGACCTCCAAAACAGAACTACCTGGTGCAGGCACAACCACCCCCCCTTCAGCTGCTTCTGTATGTGCCATTTTCAAACCTCATTTGAAACCCCTTAGTAGAGGAAGAGGCCTTAAACAGTCCCTCTTCAGTCAAATCTGTCCTTACTTGCAGGCTCTGCACCCTCTCCAGCTGGTGCCTGTCCAGACTGGCAGGTGTTGTCCCTGTATTCGAAGGATGTGGATGTCCACACCCCACCAGGGACAGAGAGGTGGGCCTGGGGCTAGATAGGAAGATCCCATCATCCAGCAAACACTGGTCTGGGGATAACACAGGCATTCAGTCAGAGTGCACAGGCACAGGATCCTCTCTGTGGTCGGATGTGCCTCTGCAGTGCTGGAGGGGGCACGTAGGAGCTGTGCTCGGCTGTGCTCCCAATCTCAGGGCTCCCAGGGTACCCAAAGCACCCACAAATCTCACCCAGAAGCAGCCTCAGCTCCTTTCTGTTCGATAAAAGCGTTTCAGACACAAACCTGCTGCACTGAAAGTGTGGTTGTTCCATTAGTGCCTGTTTTAATCATGGAAATGTGACACTGTGAGAAAAATCAGGGCACTGCATAGACAGGGACTGGCCTGGGCAGGAAAGCATCCGTGTGACATGGCCACTGCAAAGTGTCATTATGGCCTGCCAGGGAGCAGCACTCACTTTCCTGCCAGGAAGGGTTGTCTCTCTGCTTGCAGCTGTCAAACTCAGGAATCCATGGAAATGGCACAAATACAGGGGGTTATTTTCTATCGTATCCATTTTGGCTTGTAGCTTGGTGAAAAATGTGAGATCTTCATTTGAAGCTGCTGCTAGACAGCAATGTGCTGGCTCCTTGGACTTATTTACATCCTAATGATGCTGCTCTATGTATTTCTCTTTTTGCTCAGCTACCCAGCTGAGCACTGTGTGTTTCCTTCTGCAGGAAGACGAGCTCTCAGGAGTATCTTCTGCTTTATGGTTTCATGCAGATTCTGCAGCTCTGGGTTGTCACTTACTGTCACTTATGCATTTGCTTTTTGAATCAAAGGGGGCTGTGGTCTTTATATTTGGAGCATTTATTTGGGAATTACTGCTTTAGGTGAGCTAAAGGGCTGCGCTGCTTTTTGGATTTGTGTTCTGGACTTGCAACACCAGCACAGGGATGACATCCTATGAGGTGAACACCTCTGTGGCTCCAGGCTTGCACACCATCACCTATTCCCCCTCTCAGCTCTCTCTCTTCCATCTTTGCCAGCCACCCTCAAGATGTGCTTTGTCCTTAAGCATCACCTTCGTCTCTCATGCGAAGCAGGCGAGGGAGGTGTTGCAAGGTGAGACAGCTGGGTTTTAGTGCAAGAGCATGAATGTAGCAAATAAAACTTTGGCCGTGGCTTCTGTGTAGGAGCTGAGATGGATTCCCGGGTAGTGACACCCGGATCTTCAGCTGAGCTTTCCATCCAGCCTCCCCACGCAGCTGCCAGGCAGTGCTAGTGCACAGTTCAGCTCATCCTAAGGTGCATGTCAGAAAATAGGTCAGATGGATTGTGCTCTAGAAAGTGCTCATTTTCCTACAGGCGGCTGTGCTGACGAGCACAGATGTGGATACTTCTGCATGTCTGGAGTGGGGGGAGGCAGAACCCGCCCTTGGAAAGCAGCAGGATTGTTACATGGAAGAGGATGTTGATGTAATTTCTGCTGTTGTTCCCCAGGTAGCATCAGTCTCCCACATCCCCACTCATCCTGGGGCTTAGGGCGGGTAACAAGCCCCATCCAAGGGCCAGTAAGGAAAATCAGTGACAGGTACCATGAGCACACTGAGCTGACAGGGTGCAGTACCTGCCATGCTGACCTGTGTCCCCAGGGCTCCCTGAGCTTGGAGACTGATGGCAAATTGCAAAGAAACTGTCCATGGTGAATTCCTGTGGCATGTGGTGGAAGCAGCCTGGTCCTGGTGTCTGAGCATCGAGCCTGAGCTCAGGCTGTGACTCTTGCAGCCTCCTGGATGAGCAAACTATTTTCTGCAAGGTTTTTCAGAGGAAACATCACCTTGTACTCTGCTCTCCCCCTGCCAGCAATTGGGTTGGTTGCACAGGCAGTGCTAAGGAGCTCTCTTGAGAGAGACAGGGTGGGGAAACCTCTTTTAGGGAAGATGTCAGCAGCCAGACACAGCCCTGAGTGGGGATCCTTTCCCAGCAGCTGGAGATGTAAGGTGCAAGGGCAGTGTGTGCAGTGCACTCTGCTAAGGGAATGTGCTTCTTTTTAATGACAATATTTAGAAATTAGATTGCCATCTGATTAGGACAGGACCTACAGAGAGCTGTGCAGCAGTTAGCATATTGCTGGTCATAAGGGGTAATAACTAACATGGGGAGATGATGAGAATGCCAGAGATTGAGTGTGAGATTTGAGAGGAAGTAAGCAGTGTTTTCAGTTTAAAGGAATCCCTCCTTGTCCTGTCACTCCAAGACCCTGTCAAACATCCCTCTCCAGCTCTCTTGGAGCCCCTTAAGTACTGGAAGGGGCTATAAGGTCTCCCTGGAACCTTCTCTTCTCCAGGCTGAACAGCTCCAGCTCTCCCAACCTGTCTCCAGAGCAGAGGTGCTCCAGCCCTTGGAGCATCTCTGTGGCCTCCTCTGGACTTGCTCCAGCAGCTCCACGTCCTTCTTATGTTGGGGGCCCCAGAGCTGGATGCAGCCCCAGGCAGCAGCCAAGCAGTAGGTCAGAAGCAGAATAAGAAAGAACAGGAGAGCAGAAGCACCAACCCACCAGCTGAGCAGAGCCTGCAAACCATCCATTTCCAGCCTGCAACCAAATTTTGGGCGTGCTCCTTTCCTGCTCCAGGAGGGGAGATGGGAACAAATAAGCTGGTAAATACACACATAAAGTGGAACTGGTGTGTGCAGACAGTCCTGCCCACTGCATTTGTGTAACACACCCACCCACAGCCAGAGGCTGGGGCTGCTGGAGATGTTTGCAGCCAAGCTGCAAAGAGCTGAAAAGACAGGAATTTGGGGTGACAGGGAAAAGAGGGAGGGCACTGCAGCCTGATGGAAACCCCGACAGCACCTTAACCCTGTCAGCACGGGCTGGCATCACCAGGAGGATCCGCTCCCCTGATGGGAAGTGGCAAGTGAAGGCAATGCTTTATTGGCGCTGGGTTAAGAAGGGACAGGCAGCTGAAGGCGATGGGCTATTGTCTGAAAGATGAAATTTATTACAGGGCACCACACAAAGCCTAAATTAGGCTATCCAGGAAAAGGGAAAAAACCCTTAGTGTGTGTGTGATATGTATGCAGAGCTTGTCATATCGAGTAATGCAGTGCAATAAGGCTGAACCAGGCAGTAATGGGCTGCGCGGCTGCTGCTCTGCTTCTCCCTCTGTAGATTTTTTTTTGTTGTTGTCCTTGTTACAGTGGGACCTTAATGGTGTTCTTTAAACAGATGCTTGAGGAGTCATACTCCAGAAAGCAGCGATTAAAAAAAAAAAAAAAAAAGAAAAAAAAAGAAAAGAGAAAGGAGGAGAGAAAAAAAAAAGAGAGAGAGGAAAAAAATGTTAAAAGCACAAGATTGGCAGAAATCATTTTTCAAAAGAAAAGAGCTTGGGGGTGGGGACGAGCTGGGAGAAGACTGTCAGGCTGTGGAAAAGTTTAATAAATTCCATGTCACTCTAAAGACCGTCATGTGCAGAGTTGCCCAAGGCCAATAAAACCCGATAAACCTCTGATAGGCTGGCTCTGCTGCACGGGCACGCGTTATTGCTTTGATACCTTACACAAAAATAGGGTGCTTTTTTGTTGTTTTTGATATGGTAAGAGGCCTTGCAGTGTGCTGTTCTTTATAAGAGATATATATAAAATCCATGATAAAAACACCAAAGGATTTAAGTGTGTAGCTGTCATCAGTTACTATTTAACTGAGCGAAACATGTTAAAAGCAGCAACAATACAATATAGCAGTGAACGCATGAGAGCTCAGGCAATCTTCCTCCCACATTTAAGTGAAAGTGCTTTTTAAATCTGTAATCTTGGTTGGATTCGTGGGGAGGGGAAGAAGGGAAGATGAAGTAAGCAGGGAAAAACATCTCTTATTTTTGTTTAATTTCAGCAAGTCATTTATTTGCCTGATGGAGCAAACCTTGGAGTATTTGTTTAATTTTTCCCCCAGGAATGGCTTGGCTGAACAAATGTGTTAAGGGCTGAGACCAGCCTGGTTCTCACTGCAGGATGGGGGTCTGACATGCCAGTGGAGGGTGCAGCACGTACCAGCCTGGGGAGCAGCAGGAGCATCGCTTGTGCTCGTACCCTTGGAGGGCTCAGCCGAGCTCTCCCAGCCTTTATTTCCCTCTGTGGTCCTTGTGGGAGCACGGGATGATGTTCAGGGCACGTTGCACAGTGCACCCTTCCCAGTGCACACTGTGGTTAATGTATTGACAAGGACCTTGGGTGCTGGAGCAATGGGAAATCCAGTGGTTTCTCCTTGCTGGGAATCAAGGATGTGTTTTCACCAGCTTTGGTGCAGTTTTAGGTCCTTGCATGTGATTCCTGAGCTTTGAAATGACCTGGGAATCACCACTGAAAATGGGGTGAAGCTGCTGCTCCTCCTGCCCAGGGCTGGCCATCAGTCCTAGGCTGGCTCAGGGCTGAGCCTCGTCTTCCTTGGTGTCCCTCTGAACTCCAGTAAAACTAAAGGATATGGGATAGGCAGGGAAAATAACCTGGATGGGCAGCATGGGGCTGCAGTGGTGGGGAAGACTGGCCCCAGGGAAGCTGGATCCCCACTGTCCCTCACTGCAGCACCACCAGTTCTCTCTTCATTACCTGTGCCTGAATTTCCACATAATTTTTCCATACATTCATCTCTCAGGCTAGCTGAAGTTCTGCAGGTTTGGGTGTCTCTGCAAAGCTGAATAGCTGGAATTTTGGACAAGGGCAGTTTGGTTGGCTGCAGCAGGCAAGACAGTATAAGAAACCTTTTTTTTTATCATTATTATTATTGTTATATGAGAAGCACTTGCAGGGTGTCATTTCCAAAAGATGAAATTTGGCCTGGGAAGAGCTGTTGTTGAGAAGTGCTTCTCACCATTCTGAAAGAAATTGGGTTTGATTTGTCTGAGTTATGAACCTTTGATAATCATATGCTCACCATAGTCAATACATTTTTCTGCTGAACTCCCAGCTGTTTTCTATAATTTTCTCCCTCATCCAGACACACATTTCACAGGGAAGAACACAACTCCAGAAAAATCCTCTTCTTCTCTCAGTGCCATGATCCTCAGGAAGGTGCTTACTTCCAGGCTTTGCAAAACACAGAAAAATACAGGCTCACTAAAAAACGGTGGATTTGACTATTTTTCCCTTCTGGAAAGTACCAATTTTCTTTCTGAAGTCTCTTTGGAGCAAAAGTTACACAGCTTGAAATTTAATTCCAACAACTTGGAAGGTTTAGGTTGAATCCCTCTTTCTGCTGGGGAACTTTGAGTGAATCACCCAACCTCTTGGCTTTTCCCTGAGGAAAAGAGCCAGGACTTTGCCTTTTTTTCCACCACTCCCTACTTTTGCTTATAAAAATACAAAACATTCTGGGTCTGGAAGATGCAATTCTGGATGATCCCTCTCTCTTATATTGTATTTGCAGCATCTGTCTGTGGAAAGGACAAGCCATGACCACCCCAGCAGCATTTTACAGAGGGGAGACAATGTGTTGCTTTTGGTCAGACAAACAGTGATTTCCTGGCAAAATTACTGTTTGCATAAAGCTTTACCTCATCTCTGCTCTGGCTTTACTTCAGGAGGCCACAGCTCAGCTCAGTGCAAGGAGGATGTGCTTATACAGATACCTGCAGAAGGGAAAGGCAAAGCAAAGAATCTGGAAATGTTTAATGTTGTCCACATATCAGCACTGTTCACTCTGTTCATCATAATCCCATTTTCTGCCTCAGACGTGTCATTACTGCCCACCGGATTTGGGGAGATAGCAGCAGGAAATGAGCTGGAAAAACATCAGACAGTTTGGGTCTTTTTTAAAAAGTCATTAACACCTTTAATATATTTAATGAACTGCAAGCAGCTCTCAGAGTGGAGAAGGATAAATTCACTCTGGGTGTGACAGTTCAAGTGAGGCTCTGCAGAAAGGCAGGAGGAAAGTGGTGGGTTTATTTGGGCTGGACTGGAGGGCAAGGAGAGCTGAGGGTGAACCCTATCCAGAGGCCCAAAGAAAAGCAGGGATATAAAAAACACAGGCGAGTGGAATTCCTTCTGTCCAGGGCCTTCCACAGGCAAAGAGATGTGCAGGGTGACTCCCATGTGTGCTCCCCTTCCCCAGCAACACTGCAGTGCTTGCAAGGGTGTTGTCTTGATGGAGCTGCACCATCACCTGCCTGCTGAGCACTTTTGAGGGAGGTACAGCATCACCTGCCTGTGGTGCAGGCTCAGCTGAGCCCACCCATGTTTGTCATTTGCAGTCTCCTGAAGAAGACTGGAACAGGGAGGTGAAGCCAAGGTGTTATCCCCAGGTTGAACCAAATTCCTCACTGCCCACAGTATTCCAAAGTTTCAGCTATAAAACTCAACCCATTGTTAGGTTGGGGTAACACCAGGAGAGTCCCTGCTGCAGGTTCATGCTGGCCAAAGCTCAGGCACTTCTGTTTTGGCACCAGTAGTTACAACCTGCCCACCAGCCCAGACCCCCGGGAGCTGCACACAGGCTCTGCCCTCTCCTGTGCTGGCCCCGACCTTATCTGATTGTGATAAAGCACTGGAGGTGTTGTTGTTCTTATGTACCTGCTGTGCTGCCTGCACACCTTCCAGCATATCTAATTTGCAGCACATCTCTCGAGTGGGAAGAGGTATTTATCCTTCTGACAGGCAGAGAGGGGCCAAGAGACTTGTCCAAAGCATGGAGCAAGTCTCTGAATTAACAGGGACTCAGCCCAGACCTGAACTGGTGGCCCAGCTCCTGGCACACACACCCTGCCTGCTGGCAGCTGCTGAAGCATGAGGCAGAGAGAGAGAGCAATTTGTTTTGCAGGTTGCTTATTTATAAGGACAGGCTCTTTTTGGGTTTTGCAGTGCTTTATAATTTAAAATTGTCTGGGCTGTCATGTCTCCCACCCTTAGGGTTCCCATGGGTGGCAGAGGTGGGAAGCTGGGATGAAGAGGTGGCACCAGGGGTGGCACAGGCTCATGAGAATCAGTGCTGGGGGCTGCCCAGGGGCTTTGCTGCACAGCCCTGCTGGCAATGAGCTCTGGCTCTGGTCAACAACCCTGGGCTCCCTTCCAGGCCAAGGAGAGCTTACAGGATTTAATGGGCATAAGCTACAGTGCCATTCCCTGCTCTCTTGACCCTTTCCAGCTTGACCCCATCAGCCTGCTTGGAAGGTGTCCCCTCCTCAGCTTGTCCCATGTGCTGCATCTGCTGTCCCATCCCAGTTCCTGCCCCTTGGACATCTCAGCCTGGTTCCTCCCTTCCCTGACCTACCTCCCCTTCCTCCTTTTCTCCATCCACCCTGCCAGTCTCAGTCCTCTCCTCCCTGATTCTGTCCCCATCTCTGCATCAAGGCAGCCTCCAGCACCCAGGTGGGGCAGCCCTGACTTCTGCCTCACCTTTGTGCAGCTTCCCATCAGGACAGTGGCTGATATAAAGCCTGGGCCACCACGCTCTGAATTTCAAGATTCTTCTGCAAAGCATGAAAAACTGTCAAAAAATTTCCTACCAACATACTTCTCCCCATTCTCCTCTCCCAAAACCAGCTGGCCTGCAGAGGCTGGAGGTGGTGGTGGGACAGTTGGAGGGGCACACACTCACTGCTGAAAGTTTCAACCCAAACAATTAAATCCCAGAAAGAATTTCCAAAAGCGCCTAAGCAGGTTACATGCCTAATTCTCAGAGCCCAATGGGACTTGGACACCTAATCTCCTTAGCTGCTTTTGAAAATCTTTGCCAGGTGCCTGTTTGCATGTTTAGGTGCTCTAAAACCTTTGCAAGTCTGAGCTGTGGAGTGTGGTCAGTTTGGGTCAGAGCAGAATTGCAGCAAATCCCATCTGGAGACACTTATTTGGGCTTAAATCTGAGCTGGGCAACCAGCGGGGTCCCCAGCCCTGCTGAGGGACACCATATGTCCTTTGTCATTTTGCTTTATTCTACTTTTGGCAGACTCATCACGGGGAAGGCAAAAAGGCAGAGCCTTCCCCTGTCTGCCCCTGCCCCGAGAGCACCAGTTCTGTCAGACACCGCAAAAAGAGACTCAGCTGTCAAAAGCACTCACCATGCTGTGGTTTATTTTTGGCAAATCTGGCTCATAATGAATATTGTTTTATGTGTCTGGAGCTCCAAGTTGGGAGGAGCAAAGGCAAAGCCTCCAAGCAAGAGCACTGCTAGTTGAAATTTGAGCAGAGCAGCTCTGTGTGTATCAGCAGCACTTCTGTCCTTGCAGTGCTGCTGAGAATCAGACACTGCCCATGTAGTCACTGAGCCCCTGGCCAACACCCCTGATGGAAGGAGAAACATGGACTTTTGGGAGCTTTGGGAAGTCAGGGCACAGGTTCAGAGTCTGAAACACAGGCTGATGTGAAAGTCTTGGCTGTAGGACACCAAGAACAATCCCCAACAGTCACTACTGCTGAGCAGAGGCAGATGCTCCAGCTGACAGCACGAAAAGAAGGACTCAGAAGCGCTGTGTCCCAGCTCCTAAGTCACTTGAAACCTGTCCTTCCTCTAGAGATCAGCAGCAGTGCCTGTCAGCCCTGGGATGCCCACACTGCCACGTCTACCAACCCCCAAGCCCAGAGGATCTCCCTCCGCTGGGACTCCGACCCCCCTTTATCCAACCCTGCCCCACCCCCAAAAAGTGACCCCATTTTCTGAGAAATTATTTCCAGTGCAGTAATTGCAGGCTGGAAATTAGACCCCAGTCTTCAAAGAGCGGGCTCTGAAGTGCACATTAGCTCTCTGCCGGGATGAGCCACCGTACCAGTCCCTGCTCGTCTCCTGCCTGAAATTATGTTTGACTACAGGGCATGAAATGTTATTCATCCTTCCCCATCTCCCTCCCATCCGTTTCTATTCAGATTCAGCACCGAGTGGTAGCAGCAGCAGGTATATGAAAAGGATTTTCAGGTGTTCATGTGTCTTTTCTTCCTTTTTTTTTTTCCCCGGTTCCCCTTTTATACATGAGAAAGCAGCATGAAAGGCAAAGCAAATGAGAATGGGAAAGAAAGTGTTGGATTTAAAGCAATCTGTTAACACGGGGGAGTTTATTATCCAGAAAGACGGGGCCGTGGTGTGTCAGACAGCACCGGGTGAGTGGCAGAGCAGCCCCAAGAGCCACCTCTCTGATGGCCCTGGTCAAGGCTGGCGTGGAAAGGGTGGTGCTGAGGCAGCTGATGGGCACGAGGTTAATTCTCATTTCACTCCCTGGCAGTAGCAATTTCACGGATCTCGTCATCTGTGGACAGTTGCAGAAAGGGGAGATCAGAAATGACAAATATCTACATTACCTTCAGAGATTAAAATGCCACCAAATGTTCTTTTAATATGAAACCGCTGGTGGTTCTGGGATTTGGTTTGTACAAGCGACCATTTTCAGTTTCGGAGGGGTTTCTTGTGTTTTAATTTTTTAAAGGATGAAACACACTGAGAAAAACACAAAAAAAATGCAGAGGTAGCTGGATTTGGAGGCTACCATGAAAAGCAGGCTGGATATCTAGGCTGGACATCTCCCATCTGCATGGATAATTGATAATCATATATTTTTCCCACCAGTCAAAAAGAGAGTTAGTTTTAAATAGATAGAACTGGCTCTTGCCATTTTCTTGTCAGTGTTATCTCATTAGGATCAATACTTTTCTTTGCTTTTCTATAAGCCTGGGAAAATCAGGGGGATGGATTTCCTCTAACAGGATAAAATCCTTGCAAAGGACTTTGGAGAGGTGAGATAAGAAATTAACATTAAGAAACGTGATCGCTATCGTATGCAGAGGTTTTGCTTCTGAAACCCACCTGAAGCTTGTTTTCCAGCACATTTACATTTCGAACAAGCTGCAGCTCTTGCTGATTTGAAGCCGCGGGGTGTAAAAACCCCCCAGGGTTTTGCTTTGCTGAGAATTGCCTGTCCCTGCACGTAGGAAACCCGGAGTGATGCCGACCTTGAGGCTCAGCCGGGACTGGATGGGACCGCGGGAAGAGGGGCAGGAGGGTGCAGAGGACGTGTAGATGTTATGTGCTTGTGACTGTGCTCAGGGCAAATTAAAACTGAGCTGTACAAGGCTTTCATTTCATTTTCTCTGCTGAGGTGCAGTGGTGGAGGGTCCCCCACGGAAGAGCCATCCCCACTCCTGTGTAACCAGAGGTTGTTTGGGTTATTTTGACTCGTGTCATTTCTTTCCTCCCCACATCCCTGCTCCTCCACAGCTGCCACCAGGTCTGGTTTTGTGCTGTGGGAGAAGGAGAAAGGGGAGTGAGGGAACCAGCACAGGGTCTGGATCAGGCCCTGGGGTGCAGAGCATCAGCAGAGGAGGAAGGGGAGGAAGAGGTGCCTGGCACAGTGATCATCTCCTCACTGCCCTCCCCAGCCCTGGCTCTCCAGGCTCTCCTGCAGCTCCCCAGTGTGTGCTGGTATTCACTGCTGGAGGCCGGGACACACCATAAATCAAAACCTTCGTGTGCCCTTTGATTAATGCCCGGGGAGGTGTGAGATGGCATTGCTGGTGTCCTCAGCCTGGGAGGGGGTGGCAGAGATGAATCTAGAGGGCTGCTGCAATTAGCATTTGGGGAGCAGTGTGGGTATGGCCAAGGCAGCATTTGGCCAGGGCAGGAGAAAGGGGGATTGTCTCTTCCCCCCACACAGCAGTGTCGTGCAGCTTGGGAAGGTGTGGGAAGCAACCTGGAGCACATCTTTGGAGGTGTCCTGAGCAAGGAAAATTTGAGGAAATTAAAAGAGAAGAGACAGGGTGACTCTCCAGGCATTTAAGGAGAGTCCTTCTGGTTTGGCTCAGAGAGAAACCAGGAGATGGAAAATGTAATGGGAGGGTGATGGAAGCTGCCTGATGGGGGTGGGAGCTGACAGCTCAGTAGCAAATGAGACATGACAGAAAGGGGGGAGATAATTTAACAGGCTTGGCCTGATATTGTCCTTCATAGTCATGTCTTGATTTTCTCTTGCTTTAGATTTGTCAGATCTGATTTTACACAGAAGATGAGGGGGGGGAATGGTCTGTACCGCATGTGCTGCACAGAGGTGCCCGTGCAGCCGCCTGTTGCTCTTCCAAGCCACAAGCATGCAAGAAACATTTGGTTTTAAATGGCTGGAAGTATTTTTGTGTTGTTAAAATGACCTCTTCTTCACCATGTGCCTTCTGGAGAGCTGTTGTGCTATTTTTGCTCCAAATTTCAAAACAAATCCCACCCCCTAAGGCAGAAACCAAGAGCAGGGACCATCAGGAACTGTCAGCTTCACTGAACTGACTGAAAACTGAGATTTACAACAAAAGCCTTTGACTTTTGGTGTTCACCTCGAAGCAACAGGCTGCAGAACCCCCTCCCCCTGAGTCTTGGCAGCTCCCCCACTGCAGGAGATGTTTGTGGTAGAGCAAGGGGGAGGTCTGGGGGGGGTTACATTCTGCTTGAGCTTCACACAGGCTCTTAAGCAGCCGTGTCTCCTTGGCTTTGTCCCACAGCCCAGCCCGCCAGGCTCCTGAATCCTGGTGGTGTCTTGAGGTTGAGGTATAAATCCGTTTATAAGGTTTTATATCCTTGTATAAGGTATAAATCCTGAGGTATAAATCCATGCCCTGGAAGCTGCTGAATACCAACTTTTCCAGCAGGAAGGGATGTCATGAGCTTCCCTTCATGACATCACCTCCCATTTTGCTTGTCCACAAGGACCTCACAGACCTGGATGGGTGAACAGTGGTCCCTAAAGGCAGGTAGGTGGCAACCAGGGTTGCCACAGGATAGGTGCCCCTCTTCCAGTTCTATATTAAATAAATAAAATTTAAAAAAAATACAGTATGAAATAATATTATATGTAATAATATATAATAATAGCAATAAATAGATAATAAAAAGCTGAGCTGCTTTTAATTCTTAACCAAAGCAGCCACATAAAATAATTTCTTAAGCCCTTTGCCTATGGCAAATTCCTTAGAAGGACATAAAAGACAAGCTCTAATTTTCCTCTCTGGCATTTTTTACAGCTGCTGCCTGGCACAGCTCCTAAGCCACAGGTTCCTGCAGCTTTGGAGGCTGATCATTCCTCAGGGAGGCAGGCAGGACATGCCCACAGCCTCCATAAAGCCAAAGGCAGGGCACTGCTGGCAGCCAGGACCTCTCAGGAAAGAGCTGCTGCTAGGAGAGGTTATAATTGCCATTTCCCTGCAGATTTTTGCTTCAGTTTCTTCAGGCTGTGCTCTCCTGAGCTCCAGCTGAGACCTGAAGCCGCTGCCCAGGGCACGGCACCGCAGGCTGGGCACAGACCTGCAGGAGCTTTGATGGGGCACATGCGGCTCCACAGCAATTTAAAAACCACTCCTGAAATCCCAACCTCCTGGCCCGAGCCAGATGGGGATTAGAAGGAGTTTGCCACAAAAAAAAAACCAACCCAGAGACATGTCCTGGTGGGTGAATTTAGAGATCACAGAAGTGGCTAACTGCAGGGAGGGGTGAAGCCTGGCTCACAGGACACCCCACAGTGTTGGGGAGATGAGGAGCCCCATCTGCTTTGGGACATGGTGCTGGTGTGCTTGGGTAAATCCCACCTCATCTTTCCCAAGCTATGGAGGGGGTTGCCACTCCAGCCCCAGATTTGAGACACCCTCAGAAGAGCTGAGGGGGCAGAGCATATTCTGGGCAGGGACACGGAGGAGCCTCTTCCCCAAGGCAGGATGCCACTGCTGTGCACAAATGTTCTATCTGGGAAAACTCCTGAACAACTTTGACTTGATCTTGACTTATCTCTCTCTGCTGGATGCTCTGTGTATGTTTTAACACTGCAGAGACATAACAACTACAGGTTGTGCACATGCACCGATTAGTAACTGCTCCAGCAGAGCAGAGCTGTAGGAAGGGCAGGCAGGACCTCCAAAGCCATGCCCAGACAGAGACAAAACCCATGCTGGAACAAACCCTGTTTGCTGGCCCTAGATCTGCATTAAGCCTCATGCAGGGAGGAGACGCTGAGGATCAGACTTTTTTCCCCAGGCTCTGCTTGCTGGGGGATTACCCCAGGAGAAAGGAGCTCCGTGGTATCCACAGCTGGGATGGACATCACCAGCCAGCCCTGCCACGTTTCCTCCCTGCTGTGGCAGCCCTGGTGCCACTCAGTTTATGAGCAGCCTGGCCCAAGCTAAATTTTAATTGTACATGTCTCTGTGATGCCCATTTAAATAGGCTGGGTAGGCTGCCCGAGGATCCAGCACGCGAGGAAGGTGAGATCTTTTCTTAAAAGGACATTGCCCAGTGATTTTTCACAACGCTTTGAACAGTTTTGCTGATTCTTTTATTTTTAATTGGTTCCCCTTGGAAAACTCGTGCTGAAATCTGTGTCCTTTCATCATTTTGTGCCGCCGTTGATGCCAGCAGTGTGCTCGGAACCGCGCGGGGCGTGCGCGGAGCTGGGGTCGCCTCGAATATCCTGCCCATAAACTAGGTCAGCATTTGACAAAGGGGATTTTTAGCTGGCACTGGGTCTGGGGCTGCCAAGCAATTGCAAAGCCAGTGGGACTGATTATGGGGAGGTTTGATTGGAGGAGTTCCACAGAAAGGTTTTCCTTAGCCTCAACAGCATCCTTCGCCTCCAGGGGAGGTGGTGTTGGGATCATGGGGGGTCTGCAGCCACATCCCTGGACCAGTGCCTGACTTGAAGTGCCCATGAAGGTTTGCTGTGTGGAAGGGATGGGTAAAGCTAGAACTGCCAGCCTCTGGATGTGCTGGAGCTGCCCTGCTGTGGGTGCTGGAGGTGGGACAGCAGCACCTTCCACCCACCACCCCCAGGCAGGGACACTTCAGCCCAGAGAGAGCCCTGGAGCAGCATTTTTGGGGTTGTATCACTGGGTCTGGTTACAGCTGGGCTCCACACTAGCTCCATTTGGGAAGTCCCCTGCATGCACTGTCCTCTTAGCCATAGGGTCAGACCTGACCACTGCCCAGGGGGCTGCCATCCTGCTTCTGGCTCCCACCATGACTGCCCCAGTCTGGGACCTCCCACCATCCCCACCAAACCTTATCTGTGGCCTCAGGGCCACAGTGTTCAGATTTCTGTACCCAGCCAGGCAGGAGGATAAGCCATAAGAGCAGCAGGAGTCTGGCCCAGAAGGAGGGAGGGAGAACAGATACAGGGAGATAGAAACTTAATTTCTTTTTTTCCCCTGTTATTTTTAGAAAACAATGATATGCAAAATGCCTTATTTCCTTCGCTTGTGGTCAGGTTAGTGCAATGTGGATGTGTGTGGCTTAGCAGTGATATTTTCATTACATGAGTAGGTGCAATGGGGCAACACCCACACTCTGGCACTGCTGCTCTCTCCTTTCTATGAAACACACCCATCAGAACTGAGCTGAGCAGCTCTTTCCTGCCCCTCTCAGCAGCACTTCTGTTATCCCCTTCCCCTCGTTGCTTCCCCTTTGCTTGTTGTGTGCTCCTAAGACTCCTCTTATTTGATCTCCAACCCTTTGAATTTCCCATTTCCTGGGCCGATGGGTTCCCTGGGTTCACTGTAGCCTTGCCCTGGGGAGCACATCTGTAATGGTTAGGTGTGAAATGGGGTTTCAGGGTTTTGGAATTGAATCATAGAAATCCTAGAATGATTTGGGTTGGAAGGGACCTGCAAGATCATCTCGTTCAACCCCCTGCCACGGGCAGGGACACCTTCCACTAGACTGTGTTGCTGCAGGTCCCATCCAGCCTTGTCTTGAACACTTCCAGGAATGGAGCATCCACATCTTCTCTGGGCAACCTTAATAAAAACAATAAAACAATGTTGGGGGTCAGGAGTGGTCCAGTGGAGGGAACTGGGCAGTGTTGCCCAGTGTGGGCAGAGCAGAGCTGCTGTCCCACATCCTGCTTGGCTTTAGAGGGTGAGTGTGAGGGGCTGACATGAGGCTGTGCCAAGGTTCATCTCCTCCTGGCAGCACAGCACTGCCTGTTGACCGTGGGGAGGCTGGAGGGGCACAGACCTTCACCCTCAGGGCAGGGCTGAGCCCACCCAACCCCTGCTTGGGCACTGGTGTTGCCACCACCTCTGGAAGCAGGTTTTATACTCCTCGTTTGTCTCTCAGATAATAATGTATTTTGTGGCTTTTTGGAGTCCAGTGAACCTTTAGGGAAGCTACAGATGTTTTTCAGAGCAGGGGATGTTTTGATGGGCGGCAGTGGTGCCGGATCCGTTAGTGAATCCAGGATGAGCCTTGCAATGCTGCTTGGGAATTAAATGGGGGTGAAACCCAGGGGGTCTCAGCAGTGGCTGCTGCGACCAGGGACAGGTCTGGAGAGGCAGCAAGAGGGAGCAGAGCACGCCCAGCACCTCTCAGCAGTGCTGGGAAGCAGGAACCCACTGAGGGAAGGTGCCAGCCCTGACTGTGCAGTGAGTAGGTGCCTGTGCCACTTGGGATCACAGCTGGCAGCTTGGAGCTGGGGAGGGAAGAGCATCCTAAAAAGCAGCAAGCAAACAGAAATCCTCTGCACAGTGAACTGCCTCCGCTTCCACCCTCATTTCCCTGGTCCTGCTTCCCTCCCCAGCCCCCTTCGTAGCTAATCAGGAAGGGGACAATAAGACTTGTCATTTTTGCAACTGCTGTGCCCACAAGCCCTCTTTGCTCTGGGCAGGAGGAGGTGATGGATGTCCCAGTAGTAGCTCTGGACCTGGCTGGGGATGGAGCCTGGAGCCAGAAACATCTCCATGCCCCTCCACCTCCATTTTGCCTGCTGCCTTAGACGTGCCTTTAACTAGTCTTTAAAGATAATAAAAGGACTTACAAAGCTTAATATGAATCAAAGTGTTTTCAAGAAATGTCAGCTGCCACATGTCTCTATTTAAATAGGGAAAGGTTTTTTTTTCTTCCCCCATCTGTAAAGCACAAAACCACACCGCTGTGTTAATTCATGAAAATGCCATGGAAAGTGGCAGTGAGAAGTAAAAAGGGAAAAATGGCCAGGTCAGCTCCACTGCCAAAGATGAGTGAAACGCTGAAAGGCTGAACAGAAAACGTGGTGTTTGAAGAGATTTGGTGCCTGATTTAACGCCTTCCTTCCCTCTGTAGTTCTTCTGCTATTGTGCCTCACAGGGTGGGCACTGGAGCAGAGGCACGGCCTCTGTCTCTGAGCTCCAGCCAGGCACGCCTGTACCTTCATCAGAACAGAAATATGCAAAAAACGAAGTGGTTTTTTTTTCCTCTGGGTGAGTGACATTTTGCTTTAATAGCCTTTATCTCCTGTCATTGTGCAACAAATCTTGTGCCCAGCTCTGACCCGCCCTCTGGACCCGGCAGCCCCAGGGTGTTTCCCAGATCACAGGGCTCCCTCCAGCATGAGCCATGGGGTTTTCTTTGCACGTGGAAAAGGGCCTTGCACATCTCCAACCAGGGACACTGGATGCAAGAAAACCCCCTCTCTGTGGCAGGAGAGCACCCCCAGTCCCCACCAGCCGTGTGCTCAGGAGTTGCTGCACACACAGCATGCCAGGAGCAGGGAATCAGGAGCTGGGAGCCAGGAGCAGGGAGCCAGGAGCCTGCAGCCCTGGTGGCTGTTTGCACAGTGCGAATCTATTAACTGAGTTACTGCCATAATTTCCTAATGGGATGGGGAGCGCTCAGGAAATGATAGAACTGTATAATTAAACCAAGTCTATCTGAGGATCTTCCATTACGCCACGGTAATTTTCTGGAGCTCAGCTTCCTTCTTTCCCTTTTTTAGAAGTCAGGGAGAAGGGAGATGTGTGCGTGGTGCTTTCCTCTTGAAGCCTTGGGTAGCGCACCTCTACGGTCATAAATCCCTGCTTATTTATGATCCAGGGAAGTTCACCTTCCAAATCAGATTATAGAGATAATTCTATGCCTTGCCTTTACCTGGCTGGCTGGAAGGAGAGATGCTAGGGAAGAGGCACATATTCCAGCAGTGGAATATGTTGTGTATAGGAATTTAGCAACATCTTTCTGAGTAAATGGAGGGCTCTCCTTTGGGACTCACTGTTTTTTATTGCAGAAGCTATTAAAAAGCTATGAGAGCAGCAGGGATCAGGGCAGCAGGTTTTGTCTATTTGCAGAGGGTACTTAACCTGGTTATTTAGAGTCCAGCTGTAGATGTTCCTCCATATTCCTGAATTGCAAAGAGTAAAAGCCACAGCAGTTTGCAAATTCCACTTCCAGGACTTGCAGCTCTCTGGCCGCTGCTCAGGGTTGAAACCCTGACATTGCTCAGACCTGCAGCAGCTCTGCCAATACCTGGTGTGATCAAACACCGTGAGACCCAGCAAAACGTGGCAGCAGATATGCAATATTCCCACTGAAGGAGGCAGGAGCCAAGATTTTAAGGACAAAGTCAGGCAGCCTAGGTTTTGCTCAAGAAAAAGCAGTGCTGGAAGATGCCAGGAGACTGACAATAGGTGCTGTGCACAAAACAGAGATGTCTCCTTTAGGGTTATTCTGGGCACATGCCCTTTGGTGATTGATGTCTGACACCTTCAATGCAAAGTTCCTCTTCACTGGGTCTTGTTTTTTGACAATGCAGCCTTTCACTCTGATGAGGCTCGTGCACCAACTTTGCCCATCCAGGCAGCTCAGAATAAAGCTGTGGTCACAAAGCACTGAGGAAAATGCATCTGCATTGGAAAAAAACCCACATTTGCCTGGTCTTTAGAGTTAGTTAAACTGATCTCCAGACTCCTGCATTAACACAGCCTCACTGGGAATATCAGCTTTTCTTAAATCCTTTTCTGATTTACAGTGTTATTGCTGGGACAAGGTAAACAGTTACTTAATGCAAACAGATATTTTATGACAAGGAGGGATCTGAGATGCAAAACTTGGACTCGTAAGAAAGCAAAACATCTCCAGAGTTACACAGAATTTGATTCAAGGCTCCCAGGGTTATAATGGGACAAGAAGAATGGCAGATTTGCATGCCCCTTCTTTTCTTTCAATCCAGTATTTCTTTATTTTGATGCAAATAAGTGATCCGTGACCGAGCAGCCGCTGGAGCGCGGCTTGCTGAGACCTGTGCAAGGGCTCTGCACATCTCACTGGCAGCTGGCAGAGTCCTTATTATCCCATAACTCTTCCATCAACATCCTACATCTTTTTCTTCTCTTTCTTTCAAAACTTTGGCTCTCCTTCTAATTAAGTGGCTCTGTTCTAGCATCAGCATCCCTTGGCGGCACCAGACTCAGTGCAGTCATGTGAAAGGTGAGGAGATATTGGGCACACTGGCAGTTTGGGGTGAATTTCCCCCTCTCTGCCCTCTTTTAAGACACGTTAGAACACAAGTAGAAATGCAGAACCTGGTCTCTACCTTAACACAGAGACTTACAGAGCAACTACCCAGCAGGTAAGACATGCAAATCTGAATCTGTGGTCTTCATTGCAGCCTAATAACGTTGGCTAAGGGTGGCAGATTTCCTCATACAGCCTTTAATAGTCAGTTCTGGAAAATAATAGATTCTGATGCCTGGGATTTCCTGGGCAGAGGCTGCAACCTGCCAATTTTACTGTGGAGACAGTCCAACCCATAAGGATTTGGTTTAAGTCCAACAAATTAGTTCCTCTAGTGACTGACCTAAGAGCCATTGGGATGTGGATCTCTAGAGACAATCATAGAATCATTTAGGTTGGAAAGATCTTTAATATCAAGTCCAACCACTAACCCAGCACTGCCAAGGCCACCTCTGGCCCATGTGCCACATCTACACATCTTTTAAATCCTTCCAGGGATGGTGACTCCCTGGGTGAGCATACAGCATGTGGCAGGGAAAGATGGGAGTCTGACAAAAAAACATCACTAGCACTAGGAAGGCTGGGAAAAGGAATATGAAAACAACCCAACCATGTAGAAGTCTGTGAGATCTCTGGAATCCCACAGGCCTGTGGAATCCTCTTCAGGCCTGACTGAGGTGCCAGGGATTCAGCAAAGACAACATTCAGGTAAGCAGGATGTTATTCTGCATTCTTATCAGAACATTCAGAGGCTTGTATTCCCACATTATTGGCATCCTGGGACTACAGATTACAGAGCTATAAATTATTACCATTAACTGTCATACAAGTGATTGAAGTGCCCAGCTGGAGACAGCACAGCACAGTCAGGCACTGCAGCACCCAGGATCTGTTCATGCAACTGGAGCAACTGGGCCCATCCAATCACTTGGATTAATGTAACAATCGTGTAAGCAGAGATTCTGAAAGATGGTCTTTCAGCCAGCTCAGGGCCCCCTGTGGCAAAGGGTCCGAGCTGGAGTTTTGGTGGTTGTAGGACACGTGCAAAAGGGCACCTTCCCTACTGTTCAGCTGCCTATGGATTCACCTGCTGCTAGTTTTGTAGGAAATCTGGATTTCTGTGCTTGCCCATGGTTACTCTGAAAAGAGACTGCAGGTGCTTATGGTCTTTGAGCAAAATCATCCCCCTTCCCTATAGATCTTCAAATTTTGCTTGTGTTAGGAAGTAATGAGTGCAATCCGTGTTGCAGCCTGACCCCTCCATCAGGAGTATCTATTGCATGGACTTTATTAGGCTGTCGGGCAGAAATGAGGTTAGGGAGGCTGGTCAAGAGGTGAGGTGCTCCTTCATTTATAACTGCCCATAGCAGGGTGTCCCGGGAAGCGCAGATCCAATCTGCAATTGCTCCAAGGACAGCAGCGAGGTAGGAACGAACAAATCAGCTATGAAAATTATACCCTTGCCTTTCCACTTAGGAAAACATTATCTGTGCACCCTGGTAGAGGTCTGGATAATGATAAATGGGTACTAATGGAAAGCACTAAGTAGATCTGCCACTCATGGCTGTGGGGGGATCTTCATCCTCCTCATCACTTGTAGAATTAAAATGAGAGGCATATGTGGGCATAATGCCCTTTCAGCCAAGGCCATCTCTCATTCCCAGAGATCTCCTGACACCAGGGATTTTGCCATCTGCATTTTGGCTGCAGCTCACCTAACTGCAATTAAACTTTTTAACAAGTAAAAGCTTATAACCAGCAGTGGAGAAACATTTGGCATTTGCTCTCACCACAGTGTGTGCCTGTGCTTTGCAACTCAACCTGGCCAGAGTTTTGGTTCCCTTTCTTCGCCTATCTTGCTGCAAATTAATCTATTTCAGTGCTTTATTTTCTTCCTGGAGACATTTTCAACATCAAAACAAACCTCCTGTGTGGGTAAGGGCGCAATGAAGAGTGAGTTCTCTCAGCTGTTCACTGTGAGCAGAAGTAGGGCTGGAGCAGAAAATGCCTGAATTTTGGAAAAAAAAAAAAAAGGAGTATTTTATTTTTAACTTTCTCTTCACTAAATATGCAAACCCCATTCTTTTAACAATTAGTCTCAAACATATTTTTTCTCTTCCCAACTATTATTCCTTACCTTAGTAATCTCCCTCTGTTGTATGGTGCCCCTCATATCAGGCATTAATGTATTTCTCAAAGGTAACCTCTAAATACCCAGGCTGATTTTGAAAAAGGGAAGATACTGTTGATTTTTTCTAAATAATTTGTTTTGAGGCAGTCTTGGAGGAAAGGTTTTATGTATTTATTAGGAAAATGCAATAACATTTTAATGAGAAAATACAGCGTTAAATATATATCACATGTATTTATTTCTCAGAAAACTCATATTGTTCAGTCCTTGGGTGAAAGCCAAGCACTTGTAATAGTTACCTGACATGATGTGGCCCCGTGACAGAAAGTCTAATGAAGACTTTCTTGATAGGAATGTAATTGTAAAGAAAAAAAATGATTAAAAAATTGGTTCCAGTGCTCTGTGATCCAAGAGTTCATTTGTTTCCTCATTCATGCACTAAACAAGTCCCTAATTAATCTTGAACCTCGGAGAAAGGAGACTAGATTGGCATCTTCTGAATACGAACGTACTTCTCATTTTGGGAAGTTTGAAGAGGCTCTTAAGCATTCTCTTTTAATGGTATTTTTGCAAGGGTTTAAAGTGGCTTCATTAGCCTGCCAAAGCCACTAATTGCATTACCATATTTTTAAACTTCGGAGATTCCTTTTAAAAAAGAAAGAAAGAAAAAAAATTAGATTAATTTGCTGGTTGAAACCGACTGAAGTGCTCAGTGACTGTCACGGTCCTCAACTGGAACCAGTGTGGCACCGAGCAGTGAGTGCTGCTGGGGCTGCCCCCAGAGGTGCCAGCGCTGCCCGTCCCTCTGGGTTCTGGGTAATTTGGGCAGTGTGATCTCTCACCCTGGACACAGCTCTGCTGATGGAAACCTGCCTGAATTCCTCAGTGCCCGAGCTGGACAGGAGCAAATCCTTGTGCAGGGGCAAAGCGGTTTTGGCTGTTTGGGTTAGAAATGCAGAGCTGAGAGATCTCTCCCACATCAGCTTTAGCTGGGAAATGAAGTGCTGATTGCATTTTGACCAGCTCTTCACCATCAACAGGGGATCTTTAGCAAAACATCCCCATCTCCAGGGGTGCAGCCTGTGCCTGGAGGTTCAGCTCGGTGCTCAACCTTCCAAAACCCTTCCATGTTCAGTGAGGAAAACCCTTCCATAATCCCAGGCGTTCTGGAGGAAAAGTGGCAGTGCTGATTAACTCTGGCTCCTCCATTCCTCTGTGCTGTGAAGTGTGAAAGGGATGGAAGTCAAAGCCTCAGATGGAAAGTGCCAGCCAAGTTCAAAGTGTGGCTGTGTTAGTCCAGCTGTTCTTATTACAGTAAATAGGCACCTGAACTGTAATGAGGTCACTTCCCTGGATCTTGCTTGTGTTCGGCCCCAGGTGGCTTATCTAAGGTAATATGAATAATTCGAACAAGATAAGATAAGGCTGTTAGCCCCAAACAATATTATCAGCCTGTGATTTTAGCTGCCTACCTACTCCATCCTGACAGCGAGGGATAAAAGAAAACCTAAAACTCCAGCCTTGGAGACTTACAAAAGCCTTGTTAAAAACCATACAGAGAGCTCCAAGAAGAAATATTACCCTGGCTGGGGGAAGGGGGTGGAGGAGAATCAAGGGCACCAAGAAGAAAATACAGCTCACGGTTGAGGGAGTTGTTGTTTGGTTTTTTTTTCCCCTTCCTTTGCAAATGTGTTCTTGCTCATTTCATTGTGAGCACCACGATATATTATCAGCTTTCACGGAAGTGAAGAGTCGTCGAGGTTTCATTAGTTATGTTTATGCCAATAGAAATAAATCTCCGCAGCCATCAGAACAGGCTTGTTCATACTCCCGGCCCCGACTAGGGAATTTCTCTGGCCACATCCCTGTTGTGCTGGTGGAGCAGATACAGTTTGAGATATACTTTGGCCTTATTGATTTGAAGGCTTCTTCATTACTTCTCCAGCACTGCAGATCAATAGCCATGCCTAGAGCAGCATAATAGATTTTTTAAAAAAATCAATTAAACAGAATATTTTTAACACAGCCTTAGTGTGAAATTCTGTTGCATTTTGATGTGTGTGGTTTAAGCTTTGTTGCATTTACCTGCAGAGCCATATGCCTTGCTAAGGAATGGGAGTCTTTGTTTCAGCATCCATGTACTGAGGTGTTCAGCCTTCAAAGGAGGAGAAATGGCTCAAAATTAGAAATAAGAACCACCCAGCTTTTTTCCTTTGAAACCCATATTCATCACTGCAGCCTCGCTAGAAAGTGAAATAATGTTTTTGGTCTTGGCTCAATCCTCAGTGGACAATAATTCAGTCAAAATGCACCAAAATCTGTCATGCTTTTTCCTTGCTCCATGTCTCTGAACACAAGGAGATGAGCTCCTCTTAAATTAGCTTTCATGCTCGAGGGGTTTCCTTGTGCATGCAGAGCCTGATCCTATCCCTGCTGGGGCCAGTGACAAATTCCCTATTGATTTTGGTGGCCTGGGACTGGGGTCAGGCAGCAATGTGGCTGAGGGCAGCCTCGGGTCCTGGAGCTGTGAAAAGCTTCTGCTTCTGTCCTGGGGTCCTGTGGGGCTGGGTAGCTGTTGTCCTGGCCCTGGAGCTGGCTGGGAATCTTCTGTGTCAGATTCTGGCAGCAGTGCAAGTGGTTAACGTGGTATAACAGAGGCAGGTAAATCCCTATGGCAAGGGCAACACGTATTTCAGAAGCTTTTCCCTGGTGGAAGGATGCAATGAAGGATTCTGGTGATGTTCTGCATGGTGATGTTCAGTGAGACCTTTCTCTAGTCACCCAGTCCCCCAGATGGGGCCACTTTAGGTCACCCTACAGGAAGCCAAAACCAAATTTCCCCATCTTTGTTCCTCTTTCTCCCGCCTTCCCATCTCCTCCAGCTCCTTACCAGCTACTCTGGGCTGCCTCTCAGCCACTGGCCACTCTCCCACCACTTCTTCCCAAGCCCTGGGTTGAATTGTTTCTTTGAATAATCATTTGCATGGCAAATGACACAGGTGGGTATTTTCAGAACCTGCTTTGTCATGGCCCAGCACAGCAGCTGCAGCCACGTTGGCTTGGGTTGGGTTGGCTGGGGCCTTTTTGCCTTGCAAAGTGCAAGTATTTGTGCACACAGCCTCCAGTGCACCTGGACCTGCAAGCTGTGAGGGTTTCTCATCAATCCAAATTAGGTCTGCACATTGTGGGCCCGATGCCCCGAAGCCTTATGGCAGAGGGGCAGATCCCCCTCCCAGTGTCTGAGCTCTTCACCAAGCCCCTTTCCCAGGGAGATGCTCTCCCAGGGGATGATTTGGAGGAGACAGGCTACTCTGCATCACTGTTATAGGAACAGCTATTTGGCCAGGGAGGGAGCTGAGAGAGGCTCACTGGATGCAGCCAACTCCTCAGATGTCTGCAGCTGGGAGGTCTGGAAGCCTCCTGGTTTTCTTCTTTCTGTCATCCATGTGTGTGGGGGACGTGAGAACCGCTTCCAGAAAGCCATGACTTCCCTCTGCTCCCCTCTATTTATGCTTAAACATCTCATGCAATCCAAAGAGTTTAAAAACATTAAGCCTGGAATGGGAAGAGGAGCGAGGCAGAGCCCGGCAGAGACACGGATTGGAGCCCACCCAGCCCATCATTCCCCTGTCAGCTCAAGCTTACAGCCAAGTGGGCTGTTTTCTGTGTGGATGGGAACTGAGGAAGAGGCAACAATTACTGAGAGCTGACAGGTCTGCCTGGAGCAGTGGTGGTGAGCTGGGGGCCACAGGGAGGGCTCGGCTGGGGGCTCCCAGCCACGGGTGGGCTGTGCCAGCGGAGCAGGTCGGGGAGGCAGAGCTTGCACACGTGCTCGATTCATTCATTTTTCATGCCTCATTTTCAGGCCTGCCTGATTTATGAACCTCATTCTTCCTTCCCCTTGGTTTAAATTTATCTTTGGAAAACAAAGCCAGGGTTTAGAGCAGACCCTCCCTTCCCTTGAGACAGAGGAGCCTGAGTTGGTTTAAGGCCACCAGCTTTAACCAGGGCATGAGTGGTGTCCTGGGGACCCAGAAGCCTCTCGGGTGAGCAGCTGACCCCAGAAGTGATGATCTCCCTGCTCCAGGTCCTGCCTTCGCCCTGAGGCCCATCCAGTCCTTGGCAGGAGCTCAGACAGCAGAAAGCCACCCCATTTACCAGTAGCTGGGTTTACTTGGGAAGCACTGGAGTTGAAATCTGGAGTGGCCTTGGAAACCAGAGGAGGAAAGGCAGTGAGGCAGGGGGAACATGAAGACAAAGAGAGTGGCTGGATGGTATGGGGATGGGAGCTTTCCTGCCCCAACTGTGACACTGGTCCCTCTGGCTGGTCCTCCTGGCCCTCACTAACCCAGCTGGGACCATCACAGGGGCTGCTCCAGCCCTTCTCTCCCACAGCCATCAGGGCAGCTCCAATTCCACGTTTGTGGCAGCAGCCTGCTTTGATGTCCTGCACTGACACAGCTCCTCTGGAATTGTCCCATCTCCCTGTGGATTGGGAACAGGCACAAATTATCCACCTTTAGCTCTCGTGTGTTCCACATAGACAGCAGAGTGATGACCCAAATTGCTCTGATTTGGAGGGAACACAGCCCACAGAGCTGGGATAGGACTTCCAGTCAGTCTGCTATGGTGGCATCACTGGAGCTGAGCTGTCCCCTGGCAGTCAGGCACATGGCCTTCACCCAGGGTTTGCTTTTTGCATCCAACAGAACTGAGGTGAGTCCCTGGCCCTTCTAAGGGTCACCATGATCATGCAATATCCTTCTCCACTGCAAGCTGCCAAGGTGTAAAATCTGGGGACAGCAATTCTCACGGTGGCTCTGCCCTAGCACAGGTCCTGGCATGTCCGAGCATCCTCTGCCGGGCAGTGCTGACCTTCCCCTGGCATTGGCAGCGCCAGCGCTGCGGATAATTACTCAGAGGGCTAAGAAGAGACTTTGTTATTAGGAAGCTTTTTTTCCCCCCAGTTATCTTTCAGCTAATTTTCCCCCAGTTCTTAATTTGCGCCTGGCTCCTCGGAGTCGTTTCAGATCTGTCAAGTGCTCTCTGTGAAACGCTTGTTTTTGTTTGACTAACACGTTCTGGGGGAGGGGGACGGCGGTGCTTTGGAAGAGCCGGTCTGTTTGCTTTGGTGATAGCAGTGATATTTGGGAGAGACAGATGGAAGGCACTTTTTATTTTCTGCAGACACTTTATGATCCAAGCTGCTCATATTGTATAAGAGAGGCCAGATGCCTTGTTAATTCATAGACATGTTTACAGCATGGAGCTTCTAATAGGTGAATATGAATACTAAATAGTGATTAGTGCTTGTCTGACAGACGTCTCCCTCCTGACTGAAATTGGATCTAAGTTTGACCTTTGGTGAGGGAGGAAGGTATTTGGGTATATTATAAGCCTTTCTTTTTATAAATATCTCTTTTCTGCTTGTAGAAAGACAAATCCTTTTCAGGCAAATCCTTTTTCTTTCCACTGAAGGATGTATTTGCCCTAAAGACACGCCAGCCTGCCAAGTCGGGCTGTGCCCCCTGTGCCTGTGTCACTGTGGAAACGAGGGGGAACCCCTAGCTGGGCATTGGGAAACTGTTAAGTGGGGAGCATGAGCCTGATGGTGGTTTAGTGCCCATGGGAAGGATGGCATTTTGGCTTTCTGAGAGGGAGTGGGGAGCACCATGAAAAAAATTAGCCAAGAGACTTAATTTATTAATATTTCCCAGCACTGCTGGCAAAAAGGGGCCAGCAGCTCTTTCAGGGGATGGACCAGGGTACCAGGACTCTGCTCATCCCATCCATGGGGCTTTGCATCACCTCCCAGAGCTATCGTGTACATGGATAACCCTTCTAGGAGCAGCACCAATATAGGTTTAACTGCCCTTCATGTGGTATAACACCCGAAAACTAAAAGTGTCCATCACCCCAGGGTGCTCAGGTGCATAGCCAGGCTGCTCTGGAGGTGGCAGAGGTGTGTGTGTGTGGGACTTGTGGAAGCAAAAGTGAGGAAAGCAGAAGCAGGTCTCAAAAGTAGATTTTATGGATTTTTTTTTTCAAACTGCTCTTTAAAGATAAGAAAGCCCAGACTTCTCATCTTTTCTTAAGGAATCACTCCCATTTGAGGAATTGCAAACTGCCTTTGGGAGGAGTGCAAAGCTGAGGGGGAGCTGCAAGGGGAGGCTGGCTGTCAGCAAGGTGCCCACACTCTGGGGTTGTGCCACTTCTCCCTGGGGTTTGCTTCAGTGGCACCAAACCCACAGGACCTGGGAAACAGGGCAGGGCACCCACACAGCCCCGGGAGAGCCTCAGGTGACCTGTCCAGCTGCAGCAAGTCTGAGGCAGCCCAAGATCATCCCCTTGATCACACAGATCGCTCTTATGGGCGCCAGGCACTTCCCAGTCTGCTTTGGCTGGGAGAACTTTGTGATGCTTGGAAACTGCAGGGGCTTTGGGAAGAAATGAGGGGGCTGAGGGAATGCTGAGTGTGCAACAGTCCAGCTTCCAGCCCTTTTGGCCACGCTAAGCAGTCATAGTGAGGGGCACTCCCCTGTCACCGACTGTGCACATCCAGACAGAGAGATGGCCCTGAGCCAGCAGGAGAGTGGAGGCAGCCAGAGTGTGGAGAGAGGGAAGAGGGGTCAGGCCCTACATCTCCAGATAGTCTTCCCACCCCCAGCCTGGCTCCCTAGGGGTGCAAGGCAGCAGCACTTATGTCTCTGCATTACCAGAACATCCTTACCTATGTGCAAAATCATCTGATGCCCATCCAAGGCACTTTTAAGGTTCCTTTAGGTTCAAGGGACAGTACATGAGTTATTATGCAGGAATCACCCCATTAAGCTGAGTGGAGCTGCACCCAGGGTAGGGAGATGGAGCTCAGCCCCACACACCCAGTGCTCACCCCACTCCAGCCCTTCCCAGCACACAGCGGTTCCCAGATGAGGCTGCACATTATTTTCCAAGCTTTGGAGGTTCTGGTGGTGACAGGCACCCAGCTCCCACCAGCTGTGTTGGAGAGCAAAGGGCCTGACTCCTGTCACAGCCCTGCTGACTTGGGGCCTGACAGGCAGATCTAGTGGTTCCTCAGGAGATGCAGACCCAGCCTGCTGCCTGTGATCACGGCTGGGTGCAGGGCTCGGCTAGACTTGCTTTTATCCCTTTCCTTTTCACTTCATCCTTAAAATTAGATGTTAAGTTTATTCCCCAATTAGACCAGGAAAGGATAAAATGTTTGGTTTAGGGCATTTTTATTTTTATTTTTTTTTCTTTTAAAGGCTTGCTCTTGCTGTGAATTTATTGGGTATTGCTGACTGCAGAGGAAATCCTGTGGTTTTTGCTTTCCCTGCTTGTTGTTCAGATGTGAAGGTGCAGAGGATGCCTCAAGCCTTGAGTGAGCTCAGCTCTCACACAAGGCAAAGAGAGCACAAGCGATTGAGCAAAATCAGCCCACAACTCTCCTTTCTGATCTCTGCCTCCCCTGTGCTTGGACTGGAAGCTGAAGCAGGAATGTGGTTTTGGCAAACAACCTCAAAAAGTAAATTGCTTGCTCTGTGGACCGAAAAACACACTCTTTCTCCTCTAACCACTGCCTCTCTGCAGGGAAACAAGCCAATAAATGAACAAGAAAAGAGACCTGGCCTCTGGAGCTTAGCAAAGCAGGAAGGCTGCGGGTCATGGGTGGTATTCCTGCAGGTTAGGGGGCTGATGCTCCAGCCCTGCTCTCAGCCTAGAACCAGTCTCTGCCACTGGAGAGGAGGAGAAAAGGGATTTGCTGCATAAAACACCATTAAGGACTTTGCTTTAGGTACCAGCTGAGTGCACTTTGGTGGCCATAAACCAAATGATGTGTATATATTATGTGTGTATGTTTGTGTGTATCTATATAACATGTTGGAGGTTCTTTTGAGGCAGATCCTGCCTCCTTCCAGGGGGAAGGGAGGGAACAAAGCCACAACATCTTGCACTGACATTAGTGCCTTCCCCAGACCAGAGTCCCTGAGGCATCTGCCTGTGCTGGTGCAGGGCTGGTGCTGACAGCACAGGCAGGTTCCCCAGGGTGCTGCCTGCTCTCACCACTGGAGTTGCTTTGGGTCCAGCCTGCATCCCTTCCCAAAATGATGGTCTAGCAAATTCTGGCACTGTGTCCCTCGTGTGCACTAGGCTGGACGGGACAAGGGGGGCTGTGGCTCTGGGGCAGAGGTGGCAGTGGGGCTGCAGGTCTCCCCTGGGACAGCAGGAGGGCAGAGCTGTTTCTGGGGCAGAGGCTGGCTCTGGCTAATGCTGGTTCTAACCTCCAGCACAGTTTATGTGCGAGCTCTTTCCTCATGGCATGGTGTCGCTGCTCTCTGTTTGCACGTACTTAAACCCCTCCGGGTCAGCAGGGAGGAGAAATGTCCTCTGTGCTACCAAAGCACAAAGTGACTCCTCCATTCTGTGCCTGTGACATTTCCACAGCAGCCGTGGCTGCCACGCAGGGCTCTGGCTCTCAACTCCACCAGAAAAAATGATGGTGTTTGGAGCTGGGATGTTGGCTCAGGCCCATCTTGAGCAATATTGTTTCTCTTGTTTTTGAAACCATAATGCACTGCACTTGGTGGTGATGTCAGGTACTTGTGGATTGTAATTACTGTGTAACCCAGCAGCCTGGAGAGGGATGTCTCAGGAGGGGCAGCCTGAGGGGAAGAAAAGTTAGTTCTTTATGAAATGCAGATGTTTTTAAAGAGCTCCAATTAACTGGACTCGATGCAGAATATTGCAGATATAAAAGTTAAACAGGCTTGTATTTTTAAATGTCTTCTGTGTATTTCAAGGGGTCACTCAGGTCTGTAGTGCAGGATTTCAATCCTATCTGTGCTGACCCCAGCATCACCCTCTTGCTTCGGGTTCTGATCTTATCGTGGTGCTTTTTCTTCTCCATCGAAAAACTGAGGAGCACCTAAACTCTGTGTGCAGGGCTGTGACCCTTTGCTCCATCCCTCAGCACAGCACAGGCTGGAAACTGGCTTCAGGACGATGCAGAGAATGAGGCAAGATGGGCAGCACGGAAAAAGAAAAACAAAACCCCCCAGCGCTCTCAGCTGAATAGAGCGAGCTCTCCAACCCCAAGTTATGAATTTTGTCAATGAAATTAGCCAACAATGTTTGGGAAAGAATAAAAATAAAGCAGCGAGGGCTCAAAGAAAAACCAGCAGAGGCCGGGAGTGAATGGGGGCTTTGTTCGGGCTGCGGGCCCTTCAATAGGCAGCCTGAAAGCCTGTGAGTCACGGCGCTGCTGGCCAGGCGCGGGGCCTCCCGGAACAGCCAGGGGGAAAATCCGCCCTGCTCCCGCTCCACGGGCTGACCAGCGACAGAATAAAGTTAATTTACTGTTAAAGTTAATTTGTCGGGTGAGAGAAGGAAATGAGGAGTGTGTTATAATAAATGCAGCAGCAGAGAGGCTGAGGGAAGAGTGTCTGAGTGAGGGCTGCCCCTTGCCCCCTGAATAACGGGGGTTGTTGTGGCTTTGGGTCTCACAGTGCATGTGGGCACAGCCCAGGGATCCCAGTAACAGTCTCATGCAGGGAGAAACTGCCTTTACATAGGAAATCCCTGGTACAGCAGCAAGGTGATGCTGGAGATGGGGATGCACACTAGCCCGGCCACATCCATGGCTGTGTGATTCCCAGGGCTGGCACCGAGCCTGGCACTGGAGATCCAGGTCTGTGTTGGTGTAGGCTGGCTGTGAGCCATGTTTTGGTGGCTGTAGTGCAGGGGCAGGCAGCACCTCAGGTCACACCAGGTGTGTTTGGCACATGGAGGTGGGCCCTGCAGGGCTGCGCAAAGCGGCACATTCCTGGGATGTGATTTCACCCCTGGCCACACACTCAAACCTTTGGAGAACTGGGAAGTGCTCACTGTGCCCTGTGAGGGTGAGGGGGAACCATGGAGTGGGGGAACAGGTTACCATGGAGTGGGGGAACAGGTACCACTTTGTGCCAAACCACTGCAGTACGTAATGTGGGGGTTTGCACACTCAGAGCCCCGTGCGTGGTATGGTGGAAGTAGCTGCTGTTTCCAAACAAAGGGCTCCTTTCTTCCCAGCAACCCGAGGTAGATGGTGTGAACTGAATACAACCTGCCTCCAGCCTTTGTTCTGCGGTACCTAACTCACCCCGTACTTGGAATCAGACAGGAAAATGATGGTCCATTTCCACGGGGCTCAGAGGAGCTGCCTCGCTTTGTCCCACCACTCCATCCGTGACCCTTCCCGCAGGCAGGGATGTCCCAGCTGAGGATGATGGTTGTGCAGGGTGAAGGATTCCCTGCCTGGCACGCAGGGAGCTGTACAAGTGCCTGCCCCCTCCGTCCAGCCCCTGGTCATGCCGCCACGCTGCCGTGGGTTCAGACAGGCACGGCTTGTCCTCGGGGGCGGCCGCCGGGCAGGGGAATTAGGGCATTGCTGGGGCCATCCAGCTGGAGCAGGGGGAGCACGGCAGGACCCTGGAAGGTGGAATGAGCCGGTGTCACGAGCCAGTACCATGAACTCGTGTGGATGTCCAGCCTGGACAGGGCTCTCCTGCAGCCCAGAGGGCAGATGTTGGGTCGTATCACCTCCCTCGCCACATCAGCCCGTATCTAATGAGGCAGAGAGGCACTGAGATCGCTTCTGGATTACGCATCATTTGGGAGGAAAATTTAATGGTTTGTTACAACATTTTAAAATCTGGGTTAAGCCCAGAAATGGCACAGCAGAGGTAACCACCAGGCAGCAACAAAACGGTACCATCTCCCCTTCCCAGCTGCGCGAGGCCATGTTGTGTGACCAAAGTAATCCTCCTTTCTGCTCACATCACCTTTCCGGATTTATCATTTTAATGTTCTCTGGGCCACCAAGCCCCACAGCTGTAAATTAATTTTTAAAGTAATACAGGTTTTAAAACTTCCATCTGCTTTAATGAGCTTGGGGGAATCCTGTTGTATTAAAAAACATGCATGCAATTATTTTTCCATCTTGGGTTTCGCCAGTTCCCAGCACCACTCGGCGATGACATCTTCTTCCCCTCTCCAAAGTGTTTTCTTGTGATAATGTGGCATTGTATCCTGATGGTGTGTGTTTTGCCGCACGTGGGCAAGGCTAGAGAGGACTTCTCTGAGGACGAAGCAGTATCATTAGCAGGTCCCTCGGTGGCTTCCCAGTCACCTTTCCATTAATCCAGTTCTGCATCACAGAATTACGAAGCGGCTAATGAACAGCTCCAGCGCCGGGAGCCTGGAGGTACCGTATTAACCGGACGTCTCTTTGAACTGCCTGATTTCTGGTGGGAAAACTTCACGGAGAAACGAGATTGTGTTTGTTTTCACAGCCTTCTGCATCTGTTTTTAAATATTTGCTCACAGTAGTTCTGGTGGATTTTTTTTTTCTTTCTTCTTTTTTTTTTTTTTTTTATTAGCAATTAGCCTAATAAGGCACCTTTTCATTGCTTTGCATGTAGATTAACCACTTCAGAGAGTACAAAATAAACATTTTGCAATGCATGCATGTATCTTCTGGAAGAGATGAGTAACTTGCTTCCACTGAGACAAAGTCCTCCTAACATCAGGGTTTTGCTCTAATCATTAGTGCCCGAGACTTTTTTTTTTTTGTTCCCTTTTATTTCCCTTAAGACAACTTCTTACAGCGTTCGTTAACCTGAATTTTTAACACAATTAATTCTTATTTAGCCCGTGCCTTCAAAATGATGTTCTTTATAAGTAACAAATAAATAGTCTGGGATTGTGCAACTTTCTTCTGACACCTGAGCATTTAGAAGATGCATCTCAATAAGCCTGGCTGCCTGTCAGTCAAACCAGGAGCACAGACTGCTCCACCAAGTCACTCTGTACTTGGTGGAGACCCTACTCTAGTCTTTTTTACTCCCTATATCAAAATTTGTAGGATCTAAACATCTTCATCACTTCTGTGTTGAGCACAGTAAATACTGTGTTCCAGAATGAGTGGGACAGTGGGAAGAAAGAGGAAGCCTGACTGCATGAGCATGATTTTTTTTTGGCAAATGAGGTTCAAAATCACTGAGCTGTTTATGCTTATCCCTTGCCATCACAGCATTGCCACTCCTAGCAGAGACCCTGAGGTCCTGGACTCAGCATTCTGCGTCTTCACCTTAATTTTTGCTTTTCAGCTTGAGCTACCCAGTGCTTGTTTCAAAGGCACTTGAGCACAAGCAAAGCCCTGAAACTGCGGCCAAAAATTAAGCCTGAGTGCCCCCAACGACCCAGGGCGGTGGAGATGACAAGGGCTGCCCTGCCCCTGATTCCACACTGAGCCCCCGAGGACGTGCCCTGCCGTGAGGTGCCCCCCAGGATGTGCCGGCGGCTCCTCCCCGGCTGGCCCGGGCATGGCCCCAGCTCTAATAAGATCAGTCCTGCGGCGTTTCCTGAGCACTGGGAACAATGAGCCTCTGTCCCACACGCTGCTGCACTGAGAACAAGAACCAGGCCGAAAAACAGAGAGAAAAAGCAGGAGGAGGGGAGGAGAAAGGTCTTCATCTTGGAGCAAACCTGTGCTTGTGTTCACCTCCTGCCTCGGTGAAGCTGAGTCGCTCAGTGCCTGTGCCCGCAGCCAGACAATAACTTATCAGTCCTGGTGAAGGACAGTGTGGGGTTTTTTTCCAGTGCAAGGCCTTAACCACCCCCCTCCAGGGACTCCTTCGCTCCTCTCAGCTCCTTTCATGCCCACATGGCCCTTTTCCAGAGCCGGTGACAAATTCCACATCACTGCAGAGGAATTTCCTCTCCCTTCCAGAGAAAAGGGACCAGGCTGGGTGCAGAAGGGTGGGCCCTTCCCACCCAAGAGGGGCATCTCCCTGGCATCTCCCAAGAGGGTTTTGCTGTGCTGCACCAGGGGCAGGTAACACCTCCTCCTATTACAAATGGGGTCGATGGTCCAAACATGGAGGACAAACAACCTGTGAAACGGAGATGGATAAATGGACACCAGACTGTCTTAAATCACAGAATCACAGAATGGTTTGGGTTGGAAGGGGCTTTAAACCTCATCTAGTTCAACCCCTCGTCATGGAGGGGTTGGAATGAGTTTTGCTGCTGTTTAAGGCTTTTGCCTAAATGACAGCTGCAGGTTCTTGGGGAATTTGATCCTTCTCCCACCTTCAGGGTTGGGGCAAGCCCAAGGTTTCCCGCAGAGCTCCCTGGCCCTGCTCTGGGCTGGCTCCCCAGAACACTCTCCACTCTCCAGCAGCCTGCCCACAGCAGAGCCTTGGACCAGCCAGGCTGTGCTGGCCCCAAAGCCTGTGGATTTTCTTTGGAAGGGTTTTCAGGAGAGAAGTTCTCAGAAGGAAGTCCTTCCAGTGGAGCAGGAATCGTGCTCTTCCCTGCTGCTTTTTTGCCTAAATCTTTCCCCTGTGCCAAGTGATTATTTGGTGTGACTCAGTGGCTTTGATGGAGCAGTGCTGATTTACACCAGCTGATGAGCTGCTCTGATTTTCTTATAGAAAATCACAGTTAGGCTGTTACACTTAACCTGTACTAAACTGTGCATGAATGATTTATTGTGTACTTCTCATGCAAATGACACTAATAGACTTTGTCATACATAGGAGAAGATGCTGGAAGATTACTAAAAGCTGCTGCACTTAAAAATGTTTCAGAAGAAAATAATGTCTTACATTGTATTACCTGAGAAATCCATCTGATCTCCCCCTGAAACATGTACATGAGAGAACAGTGTGAAGGTTGTGCTGCATTGTGTGAAGTACCTTGAGGCTGTAACAGAAAAGCTACAAGAAGTATTTTAAAGGGATATATATCGATACCCAGAGCTGCATTATGAGGAGGGAGAGAGCTGTTTTCCTCACGTATCTCATTCAACCCGACTCATGATCCAGGAGTGTTTGATGACTTCAGGATCAGACTGCAGAGAAGAAACAAACCAAAAGCAGTCCTGTCTAATTAACTGAACATATTTACATGTGTAAAACTCTCCTGTAGTCCTCGTAATGACTAATGCATAATTATGCACAGACAAATCCCCACAGTAAACACAAATATTTTTGTTTGTGATTATTTATCTCAGGAGAGCTTGGCAATTTGTCAGGGCTTTGCTGAGCTTCTCAGCTGAGCCCAGCGAGGGTGGGCAGTGGGTGACTGCCATGGTCACCCCAGGAGCCCCTTTCAGCCATGCAGCAATAGAGGAGGGCAGCTTTGGGCTCACAAAACACCTTTGCATGGAGATTTATAGGATCATAGAATAATTTAGTTTAGAAAAAGGTCATCAAGTCCAACCATTAACACAGCACTGCCAAAACCACCTCTAGACCATGTCCCTCAGCACCACAGCTACACAGCTGTTAAAAACCTCCAGGCATGATTGCAATCAAAACAAGGCATTTTTCAAGTTTAGTCCAATTTCATGGAATTCTGCATGGTGCCCTGAGCTCGCTGGACATGCAGGAGCTCTCATCCACCCCACTGGTGTCATGTCTCTTCCCTGACCTGCTGTCACCCTGCCTGGGAGCAGCCTGGTCATTTCAACCTGCACTGATGCCTCTGACTTCCCAAACCTCTCCAGGGTCACCATTCTGCTCTCCGAGGACTCTGTGCCATGTCCTCTTAATCCATGGAGCCATGCAACCCCTAGTGATAAATTCATCACTTGGTCAATGGCTTTCCTCCTAAAATCCTCTTCAGGGAACAATTCTCCCATGTCTGATACAATGACTAATTGATAACTTCCTTTAAGAGGACTGCACAATAACTTTCTTTAAAGCAGTATATTATGATCAGTGGGTTTTCCAAGGAGCGTGCTGCTCTCTTAATCCTCACCTTCATTATTTTAATACCTCCTTAAAATGGGTTTCTAATAGATCTATATTGCCATAAAACTTTAGGGATGGTGGGTGGGTGTCAATAAATTCTTTGCAATCTGAGCGGCTCCGCCAGCCAGGTTGGGAGCAGAGTGACAGGCTCTGGGGAGAAGCCAGGTCTTGACTCAGGATTACAGCTTCCAGAGGCATGACCTTCCCTGATTTGACCCTGTCCTGCTGCCTCTGAACACCTTGCAAAACTTCATTAAGCTACATGACTAGTATCTGTCACAAGCAATTCTTTCTCTCCCACCTCCTCACCCCAGGGATAAGTCATATCAGCTCTGTCAGGAATACAGAAGCTGCCCTAGGTACAATCCAACCCCAAGTGTTGATACCTGGTAGGTCTGTGTGGAATGACAGTCATCACACCAGAGCTTTTCACCCAAAGATCCCAAGGCAGGCAATAAATGTATGTTATACTGGCATCAATCCCCTTCAGAAAGTTCTCTGCCACCAAGGAGACAGAAATCAGCAGCCACGATCCTCAGCCTGATCAAAGAAAGAAAGAAGTGGATGTTATGGCCCTCTGAAAATATGGAGAGCTTTTAAAGAGGCCATATTATTCCCATGATGACTAGCCAGGACATTGGGAAAAACTCTTTTACCATTGAATCCACCACCTGGTCTCACAGAAACTGCCCAAGAATCTTGTTTTTTTCTCACCCATAATAACTAATTTGCCTTGAACACTGAAGTTGCTGGCTGTAACCATTTGCCATTCTGCCTCCTTTGCCCTGAAGAGCTCCCAGCATTAGATGTCTGACATATATTATAAAGTCTTGCTGCAAAACCTCACCAAAGGCTGTTGTTTGTCCCAAGGAAATGGTGTTGGGTTGCCATAGGCACTGTGGAGGTGGTGTGAGAGCAGTGCCTGGCCTGAGGACTGAGGTTTGTTTTTTTCCTCAAGTGTTTGCAAGTTCTTGCACTGCTGCTTTGAAAGCTGGTGGTGTGCTAGAAGATATTCTCCTCCCTGCCACTTGTTTCAGAAGAATTTTCCTGCCTTGGGCGTTTCTTGGGTGCAGCTGTTTGAGCTGTCCACAGTCAAAAAAGGTCAAACTGGTATATACAGCAAATTAACCTTTTTGTGGCCTGCCTCCAACTCTGCTTTATTTCCACTGGGATAAGAGACTTGCAAATAGGTAGGAAAAACTAAAACCATCTTGAGTTCTGAGCACATCATGGAAACAGCTCCAGTGCTCCCCATACATGCATGAGGCTCTGCGAGGGGTGAAGATAAAAATCAACAAGGTGAGGGAGGCTCAGGAAAACATTTTCTGAAAGGCGTTTTCAGCAAAGAAGTGCTGGCACCTTCCTCCCAGCTCATTGAAATGTTGGGCAATCAGGGATTTTCCCCTTTCTGCTGCAGGATTTTTATTATGGACACTTGGCTTGGTGCCCCTGTGAGCCTGCCAGTGCCAGAGGTGACAACTCCAGTATTTCACTGGGGGTTTGCACACTCAGCAGTGGGTTTTCTCTAACATCTGCAGCTGTGCCTGGATGGTGAGCACTGCCTGTGCCACTGGAACAGCCTGTGTCTTTCCTCTGCTTGTTGCAGCCCCCTCCTACCAATAAAATGATGACCGTGCATGTGGAAAACAGAGCAAGAGAAACTGATGAATGGCAATATTTTTATTCTCACAAGCACAACAGGAAATTTGCATCTCTGCACACTTCTCCAGCCTGTAGACTTAACTCAAAGTGGGCATTTATAGGTTACAGCCTTTAAACCATTGTTTCCTCTCCCCCAAAGTAAGCTATAGGGTAAGCAAGTCCTGGGCTCTGCCCACTCTGTTCAGGGCAGATTATGTGTTTATTGTTAAACAGCTGTTGATAATAAGCAGAACATGTTATCACCACTGCTGTGTGCTGTGGCAAGCGGGGTAGGGAGTCATGTGCTTCTTGCTTGCTTTTTGGCCTCAGGACACTTGTGTTCTTGTTTGTACAATAGCTCTGCTTGGAGAGCAAGAATAAAAAATACCTTGTTTTCTCCCTTACCAGATCACTGTTTAGCATCGTGCTACATCTCTCTCGTGGGAAATACAGGTTAGAGACTCTCAGGTTGGGGAGGGAATTGAATCCAGATGTTGTGTTTTCTGGGCAAGTGTTTGAAGTGTTTGGTTGTTACACAAAAAAGGGGAACCAGCTCATCCAACCTGGGGGTAAGAGTTGAGCTGTCAGCCTCCTGTGATAACTCTCATCACGGTGGTTTTGCTGATGTGAAATGACTGTGCCAGAGATCAGGAGGAACCCGGGGTACCAGGTTTTCATGAGCCTTTTCTGCTTTGGGTCAGTGCCACAGAAAGGACACCTCATAGCTGGGTACAACCACCCCAGACGTGGATGTCTCACAGCAGGGCATGGTCCCAGCAAGCAGATGAAAATGCAGGGAGGGAAACATAAGGTATTAAAGTGAGTTTTTCCATTTTAAAAATGATGTGTAAGTTAAATACGGTTCATTAATGGTTGGGCTCAAAGATCTTTAGATCTTTTCTAACCTTATAAATTCTATGATTCTATGATTCTGTGATTCTATGATTCTATTTAAGTGTTCACCCTAAAGACACTGTTTGTTGGTAGGGTGGCCAGAAAGGATGTGTTTGCATCCTTCAGAGGGAATGGACTCCATGCAAACATCTCATACATCCATAACTCCCTTGGAAAAGCCCTTGCTATCCTTGATCCTGGCTTCCCAGTGTGATCCTGCCCACCCAGCCTCTGAGAATCAGCTCAGACAGGGAGGGCCTCAGAGGTGTAGCTTCACTTTGTGTGGCTCTGAGAAATCCTGTTCAGCACCAGAGAGTGGATTCTCCTTTAGGCTTTGAGATCAACTTTCTGTGTGCTCATTATCCCTTGGCAAGAGGTGCTTGGTGATTATTTTGACCCACTTCTGTACTCAGTTGGATGACAGGAAAATAAGCAAGAGGTGTCAAGTCTACAGCAGAGGAATATTTTGCCTCAGTGTGGTTGAGCCACCCCAACACAGCCCTGAATGTGTGAAGAGCTCTGCTTAGCCTAGCTTTGTCACTCCCAGCAAGAAAAAGGCTGTATCCGTGTGAGTGCCTGCCTCTTCATGCTCATACCCATCCATTCAACATGCCCAGCACCCTGTGAACATTTTGGTCACAGCCCTTTCCCCGAGACACAGGCGGATTGGGGAACTGGAAGTTTACAAGGCAGCGGTGCAAGCACTGGAATTCCTCTTGCTCTGCGAGCACTGAACCGCTGGCATCGTGAGTCCCTTTCCCTCCCCTTTGCACCAGCTCACATCTGTTCTTACTCATATGTGACAAAAAAAGACTACCTGAGTGCTGGGGGGAAGGAAAATATTCAAAGGCAGCAGTGGCTGCCTGGAGCAGCTCTGGGAAACACAGCTCAAGGAGAAGCCTGTGCCCCACCTGGGTCCTGTCAGCTCAGGCCAAGGGGGCTACTGAGGACAAATGTGCACGGTGACAGCAGTCACCAGCTCCTACAAAGCCTCAGCCCGTGGTGCTAGGGGTGCAAATGCACCCAGGATCTATCTGTGTGAGCTTCCAGGATGTCTGTGAGCTCCCAAGGGGAGTGGGAGGGCAGAATCTCAGTGGGAGAACAAAACAAGGGGGAGGAAATCAAATTTCCATTGGATAAAGCCCTGTACTTACTGGTAAAAGAACTCAGGTAAGACAGGAAAGGTTTACTAGAACACATTTTTACCTGTTAAGGATGGTATTTTAGGACATGGGTATCAAACACAGCAGGCTCTCTGTGTTTGTGTGGCGTCAGTTACATCATGCTTTTGATGGTAATTTTGCCAGGGCCAAGAAAACAGATTAGTATACAAATCACTTTCAGTTTTATTCCATTTTGACATTTCAGGGTCTCCAGCAACTTGGCATCACTCTGCGGAGCCAGAAATATTTGTGTGCTAAAAGTGTGTTTTGAATTACAAATATTTCCACGTTCACAACACATAATTTAAGGCACCAGGAACGTTCCTCCGCTCGATTGCCAAGCAGCGTTTTTGGTGCAGGGCAGCCTCTTGTATGCACATGGTGAGGATGAGGATGCTCATCCCCTATGCAGGACATGTGGCTTCTCCTGTTCTGCTTCTTTGGGGTGGTTGGTTTATCAGGAGAGCAAAAATCTCTTTCGAAAGCAGCACTGTGGGAGCTGCTGCGGCTCCAGGGCGGGTGTGGGAAGGAGTCTATAGGTGCTGACCTACATTTAAGCAAGGAGAGCAAGCTGGAGCTGTGCCAGCTCTTGGGATGGCACAAGGGCATTTTCCCTCCAAGCCAGGTCTGCCACCATCGTGGCGTACGAATTCACTCCCGCTGAAAGGTGGCAGACTGACATTCAAAACGTGGTGGGGGAAAAAAAGGCACCTTGTTCTTAATAATTTTTCCTTTCTTTGTGCTGATAAAGTACAATGGGACATTTAAATCTGATTTTTATAACATTTTGCATGGCTATAGATCACGGTCTGACCTGGAGAAGACACTTTATTCTGACTACAATGATTTGATATTTCATATTTTAGTTGTTTTTTCTTTTTTTTTTTTTGGTCTTCCCCGTAGTATTTCTGTTGCATTCTGGCACAATATGGGCTCCCTCCAGTGGTCAAGGGGCTCCGGGCTCCTGGTGCCGCTTGCCCAGGGGCTGGCACAGGCTGGCTTTGGTGCTGGCATCACAAATACGGACAGGAATCATGCTGGGGCTGTACTTCTCTTCCCCTCTATGCCCTGCTGTGGATGCAATCCCACTGCCAGCAGTAACGGCCCTGCTCTGTAACCCACATTCAATCCAGATTTAAGTGGAATGGCCTGAGCAAATAAAGATTTGGGCTCTGGATTTCCTTGCAGTTCCCAAAACGTTCGCTGCAGAAGGGGCAGAGGAAGCAGGAGAGGAGACAGGACCAGAGAGGATCTGCTGAAAGACCCAGACACAACAATTTTTAGCAAAAATGACTCATTTTTGCATTCCACTCCTCCCCGTGGTATTCTGAGACCAGATCCTGATTCTCTCCTCAAACAAACAGTTAACACGGTTACTGCGGGAGGCAAACCAGCCACTCTGAAACCTGACATTTCCATCTCCCCTCTCCGAGGTTCACAGTACCCGGGGGGGTTCCCTGCTTTGCTTAGCAATGACTTCATCTGAAATAACTGGGATTATTTTTGGAGGCACCTGGGTAGGAATGGGGATCCCCTGTGCAGAGCCCTGCAGAGGGGGTGTTGTGGAGCACTGGGCTGTGTCTGTACATACACCCAGAGTGTAACCCAGGTGTATCCATGTGTGTCTACACCCATGTGGCACACCTACACCTCTGCAAGGTGTATCCCTTTGCACACACGCAGCCACGGACACGCCAGGGTACAGGTAGAGCCAGAGGGATGTGTGTTCAAGTCAAGGGATGCTGGAAAGGGCAAGAGAGGGCTGTTGGCACCTCGGGGTGCAGCGGGACCATGTTTCACCCCTGCTTTCCCCTCTCCTCCCGCCCCAGATCAGCCCCCTTCCCATCCCCATGGAAGGGACCCCCAGCGTGGGGGTGTGAAGGAGGGGTGAGCGCACCCAGGGTGTGTGTGAAGGCCCCCTGCATCCCTTTGATGGCGGGGGGCACAGCTCTTTCGCCGTGTCTGCCCCTTTCCAACCCCCGAGGGGGTTTGCGAGGGAGGGCAGAAAGCACCGAATGCCGTTTGCACGGGGGTCTGTGTGTGTCTGCACCCCTTGATGGGGGGGGGGGGCACAGCTCTCCCCTCTTCTCCCCCTCCAGCCCAGAGATTTGCAGGGAGGAGGGGGGATGTGAATGCACCCACGGTCGTTTGCACAGGATGCGTGTGTGTGTTTGAAGCCCCTCTGGACTCGTTTGGTGGGGGGACACAGCTCTCCCGTCCCCCCCCTCGCCGTGTGGGTGTTTACGAGGGAGGGGTGGACGCCCCGACGGCCGCTGGCAGGGGATGCTTGTGAAGGCACCGCCACCCGTGGGCACGGGGTGGGGGCGAAGCACCTCTACAACCCTTTTTGGGGGGGGTGGGCGTGTGTGTGAAGCCCCTCTGCACCCCTTTCGAGAAGGGGGGGAAAGTACATCCCTCCCGATTCCTCCCCCTCCGCGGGTGTTCACGGGGTATGTGCCTGTGTCTGTGTGAATGCACCGACACTCACTCGCAAGGGGTGGGTGCAAAACCCCTCTACACGCCTTTGGCGTGGGGTGTGGGGGAGCACAGCCCCTCTAAACCCTTTCGGAGGGGTCACAGCTTTCCTGTCCCCCCTCCTCTCCCTCCCGCGGGGGTTAACGCTGGAGGGCGGGGGGGCTGTGTGTGTGAGAAAGCACCGAATGCACCTACACCTACTGGCAGGAGGTGCGGGATGAAGCCCCCCTACACCCCTTTTTTTGGGGAGGGAGGTGTCCCATCTCTCCCCCCTTCTCCCCCATTCCCCCCCCACCTTCCTGAGGGCGGCCGCGCGCGCGGCCGCGACGGGAGGGAGGGCGGGCGCGCGCCCGCGGTGGGCGCGGCCTCGCCGCTGATTGGTTGCGGCCGCCGCGCTCATTTGCATGTCGGGGTAGGGCGGGGCTTTCCCCCCCTTCCCCTCCGCGTCACGTGGTCCGCGCGGCCGGGCGGTGCAGGGAGGGGGGGGGCGGTGATCGCGGCGCTTCCTGTTCGCGGGCAGCGCGGGAGGGGGCGCGCGCGCGGAGCCGCCCCGCGGTCTCGCGCTGCCTGGCGGGGCTCTGTCAGTCAGCGACAAAATGGCCGCGGCGGCGGCGGCAGCGGCAGCGGCTCCTCTGCTCCCCAGGGCGGCACCGGCACCGGCGGCGGCGCGGAGGAGCGGGGGACCGGCCCGCCAGCACTGAGCACCCCCAACAACCCCCTCCCCTCCCCGGCACCGCCTTGCCCTGCGAGCGGACGGAGGCGAGAGCGAGCGCGGGAGGAGAGACGGCGAAGAGGCGCTGCGCCCCCTCCCCCGCCCCCAACGCCCCGGCGGACCGACCGACCCTGCCCGAGGCGCTGCTGCGGCTCCCCGGGGACGCGCCGCCGCCTCCCCGCCGACCTCCCCCCCCGGGTCCCGGCTGCTCCCGCCGCCCACCCGGATCCCCGCCGGATCCCTGCGGAGGACACGGAGAGAGCCGCGGGATCCCCCGCCCCGCGCGCCCGCCCGCGGACCCCGCTGCGAGCACAGACTGTCGGGTTTCCCCCGCTCCCTCCTCCCTCCGCGAAAGACTTTTTGCTGGATCCTCCTCCCCGGATCCCCCTCCCCGCGCTCGCTCCTTCCTGCGGGAGCGGCCGCCGGATCCTCCTTCCCGGCCCGGATCGCCCGCGGGGTCCCTGCGGAGCCGCGGACCCTCCTCCCCTGGCAGAGACACCGCTGGATCCTCCGCCCCCCCGGAGCTCCCGGCGGGATCCTCCTCCCGCCCGCAGCCCCATGTGAGACTCCGCGTTCCCCCCCGGTGGCTCCGCCGTGGTGTTTTATTTTTCGCTCTCCCCCCCTCCTCCCTCTTTTATTTTGAAGGGGGGATCCATCTTAAAACTCTCTCTCTCTCTCTCTTTTTTATTTTTTTTTTTTCTCTTCTGGATTCCGGTTTCTCTTTTTTGATTTGCACTTTTTGAAAAAGCCCTCAGATGCTCCTCCATGTGGACTGAGAACCCATCAAGGCACACACAGCACGAGAACTCATCCCGATCAACTCCAAATCCTGGCTTTTCGTGGGTTTTGCTGCAACACATAAAAGCAAACTTGTATTTAAGACACACTCGTGCAAAAATTTAGCTGGGGACTTGAACGTGTATTTTTGTCTTGGTTTCTTGGTCTTGGTTACATATATTTTTTTTGGTTTTTATTTTTGCTTCACTGGAAGTCAAAAGCTTGTTTTGGAATTGGACCTGCTTTTGCTGCACTTCTCCTCTGGGCTGGATAACACTGAAGCTCTTTGCTTTTCTACTTGGATAGTGTTTTCCTGTTGATCTGTTTTGTTTTTTTTTTTTTTCATCTCCTGTGTGGCAGACTTCTTTTTTTTTCTGAGGGGGGTAAACAAACGACAACAACAAAAAAAAACTTAATTTTTTTGGCCGTGTGAGATTTTTTTCGTATTCAGATTCGTGAAATTACGGGTACACTTACAAAAAAATTTAAAAAAGAAGCATTAAAAATAAGAAAGGAACACGTCAGAAAGACCCCTACACGATAGACAAAAATACTCACTTGTTTCCTTACAGCAAGACTGAATCGAAAGCTGCCAAAGAGCCCCATAAAGAAAAGACTAAAAGGTAAGAAGGGTTAAGAGCCTCTCTGAATCCGGGCATGTTAGAAGTTAGCAGGGAAGAGACCTGCTAAGCTACTGCATTCCTCCTTTTTTCACAAGTCTAAACCAGATTATTATATTTTTTTAAACTGTTTATTAGTCAGTGAAGCAAGTACCACCCCGAAACACTTCAAAATCCATTTGTTTTTATACGTGGTGTGTTTTTTTTATTGTGAACTGCTCGCGGATTTTTTTTATAATGCTAGAATTAATTCTGTATCTTTGTCCCTTTCCCCAGTTGCCGTCGCTGTTTTTCACCCAACAGCGATTTGAAATACCATTTGTGAGCATGTTGTGCCACTCAAGACATGACACGAAAGCAGGTTCTGCTGCAAGGCACGACCGTGTGCTCTTGGTTTAGAACTTACACGTGTGAAAATCATCTCAGAGCGCTTTGGAAATGATCCCAGGGCTGGAAAATTGTGGGCATGGCCAGCACTGCTGCTCTGTGGCCGAGCAGATGAGCTCCAGCTTTGTCCTTTCGTGGCAGCTTTCTCTTAAAAGTTAAAACATCTCGGTTTGTTTTTTTTTTTCCTCTTTCCCCCCACGGAATGAGGCTGTGGGGGTCCGCAGTAATTTTCTCCTGAGTGTTCAGAGAGATGTTCCTCTAAACCTGAAATGTCCATGGGCAGGGAGAATATTAAACAGAGTTTATTCCTTTAACTGCGACGCAGAATGGGAGGAAAATGGGGAGGGCTCAGTTGTTAACCTGAGAAATCTTGAAACACTGGAAGTTTATTAATTGTTTGAGGCTTCTTTGTTTGTATCACAAGTTTGTGTCAAAGGTTAATCTTCTTAATATGTAATTAGTTGAAGGTTCAATTATGGGATTTATTGAACTCAGTTGGGTTTTTTCTCCCTAGTTTTCCATTAAATGTAATGCTGCTAGTCTTTGTGGCTAGTTTTATTTTCTGCTACAACTCCAGTGTATGTGCGAGAAGAGATTTATTCAATTATTCTAACAGCCAGTTTAAATTTAGAAATAATCTTGGGTACGTCATACCCATGTCTGTTGCATATTTCCCCCCCTCGTTTGCATATGGATGTATCTGGCGAATTATGCTAATTTATATACAGAAATTTGCTTTGGACATTAGGCCGGTTAAGGTAATTAAAATTCCAATAAATCCCGCTGTTAGTGGGCTGGTCGATGGTGCAGAGCTTTAAATCAGGTGGGTGTCGGTGGTGCCGTGGACCTGAGGACAATGCCAGAGTGGAGGAGCAGGAGAACATCTGCACTGCTGCTGGATGCACTGGGGAAGGAAAGCATGGCTTCCAAATCCTGCCCTAATCCCATGCGGTGGGTGGGTTTTTTTTTTTTTGGCTTCACTTACGACTGAGAATTTTTAAACGCAGTTTCCTCTCGGATATTACATTTTTTATAATAATTTCAAGAAAGTGGTGGGAAGGTACGCACAGATTCTCACTGCTTCCCCCTGTGTTTTCCAAGGAAATAGTAGGTGATTTGCAGCGGGTGCAACCTGTGCTTAAAGCACATCACACAGTTTTCCACCGTCGCGGTTCCTCAGATTCAGAAATCCCCGGGATATCGGTCTGGCCGCTCCAGTGTGTTATTTGTGAGCTCAAAATGGTGTGCTGAGGAACCAGCCCCCGGATGCACTGGCGTTCCTGCTCTGGCTTCTGGAATCCTTTCCAGAACGTGAAAGCATCAGTGTCAGCCCTGCGTACGCCAGTGAGAAAACTGCTCCAGCCTGTGGGAGGCTCGGTCTGTCATTGGTAACACTGATGCTGCTTTTTGGGTGAGATTGTTGCTTTTTGGGTGAGATGCAGAAGCTGTGTTATGCTCGGGTGTTGGGTAACCTTTGCTGCTTCTGAGCCCGTGACTCAGTCTGTGAAGAAAGCCGTAGTAAATCAGATTATTTTGAACTTTTTTTTTAGGGAAAATGAGTGCTGAAGGGCACCAGCAGTAGTGTAATAATGCCTTGCGTCGCTTTGTCCTTATCTTCAAAGGAGAACGGATCATTTCTGACTTAAAGGGATCTGCCTGGCACGGAGCTGGGGAGATGAGGAAGGTTCATTTCACTCCAGCCCCTGGAGAGCAGGTGTTGGCATCGGAAAGACTGTGCTCGATCCAGGACTTGCTCCAGGGCAGGAGGGGATGTGTGCTAGCAGGGGCTGTATTTTAGGCAGTTTTGTAGTTGTGTCTGAAGGTTTTGTTTCTAGGGATGAAAGAAACAGGGACGACAAACGTTTTTAGTGGGAGCTCGTCTGGATTGCAGTGGGATATATTCAGGAAATATTTACGTTGCTGTTTTGTGTGTGGATTGCCATATTGACAAATTTAGGGGTCGGGGTCCATCAGACTAAGAGCTGACTGGACCCGAGCAGTGTGTTACATACGGGTGGTTTATGTGTGCTCGTACATGTGTTTTACAGCACGGGGATTATTTTGTAACTCGGCTGTCAGTGGTGCAGGGCACCATTCCCAGTGCCTGGGAATGTCCCTGTGGGCAGCCTTGGGCCGTGCCGTTTCCATGCTGGTACACAGGATAGTGGAGTTTGCTCTGGGACACTGCCCTTGGCTTAAGAACCACTTGGGGACTTGGAGGTTCACCTTCAGACCTGGCATCTCCCAAAATCTGATCCTCTGTGAGAGGTTTGCCTTACCTGCTATTGCAAAGCCTGATGGACCTTGCTGGGATCAATGAAAGCTCCACCTCTCTGGCTTAATTTCTTTTTGTTATTCCAGCGTTTGTCTTTGCTGTTAAAATAACAAGCTGTGCTTTTTGGTGAGTTGTGATCTTTCACTGATGTTTGAGGAAGCAAGGTAATTCTATACTTTTTTTTTTCCAGTGAGCTTTTTTAAGACTTTGAAAATTATAAAAGAAAATTCCCTAAATATGAAAAATAACATACTGCTTTTAACCTGAAGATATTTTGTTGAAGTTCTCAAAACCCCCATGTTCCATACCTTGCCAAGTAACAATAAAACAAGATAAAGGTTTTCTCAAGCAGGGGCTTATGACCACCTTGTGTCTTGGAGCAAACTGTTGCTGAGTGGCAACCTTATAGAAAGCACAACTTTAAATTAGTCTAGAAATAAAATCTACTGGTTTTCATTCAGAAAGGCCATGAAATTTATTTACAGATTAGCTGCCTGATGTTAACTCAAAATAACCTACACTTCTCCAGCCCATTCAGGTGCTCCATGAGATGGAGACTCCTTGTCTCTCTCGTGTTCAGGTTATTAAAACCCCAGTGGCAGCGTTTGCTTTCAGTTTTAGCTGTGAAGACTTAACCAAGAGCAGTGTATGTGGGAACGGGTAATATGTTAACTTAGCAGCTGGCCTCGCCGAGATAAACATGCGCTTTTCCAAATGCTGTCATCTGGCCCCTTTCCAAAACAAGCTGAAGGAGGAGGTCAGGGGTGGAGCCATCCCTTGCTTCAGTAAAAAGAGGCTTTCATTTGGAAAGAATTGCCAGAGCGTATTGACTACAAGAAGTGCAGATTTAGAATGAAAGGGCCAAACCTTCCCTAAGTAAAGCACATAGTCTCTGGTGGTGACTTAAATCTCGGTACCTTGTTACCGTGCTGCTTCTCTTTGAAGGTCCAGCAGCTTAAATGCAGAGTGCATATTGCTGCTTAAAAAAAAAATAAATCAGTGCTTTATGTAAGGCTTTGAACATTAGAACTGATGAAAAATGTATCGTCTTTGGTTACAGTAGAGACCCGCAACACAAAAGTGCTATTGTTTTAATTGTTTAAAATTCAGATTACAAGATAATGGTAATACCATTAGAAGGTTTCCCTTTGGCCTGGAAGCTGCAGGTAGGAGTGTGTCGATCCCTCAGTATTAAAGATGAATGATAAGGAAACCTCTTAAATGCCTGTGACGCTGCAGTCTAGCCAATTTAGGATCAGCTGATGCCTTCTAGTGATAATGGCTTGAGGTTTTCAGCTGTATTATGAAGATATCAGCCAGGGCAAATAGTGTTTAGAGGAGAAGTATACTTTATTGAATGGGGAGATGATCTAGAAGTGACAGTAAATTGCATTACTAAATGATCTATGTGCTCTGCACAGTCTCTTCACTGGCAAATGCTGTTGGTAAAATGAAAGATGGTTCATGTATGAAAGCAGAGGAATCAAAGTATTATTTGATCTTCCTTTAGGAAAGGAATCTGTGCTATTTTTGAAAACTGTTCTGCCAAAAGCACAGCTTAGTTGTACGTCTTAAATCCCCAAAGTGGATATATTTAGTTATTTTATTGTTCCTTAATCATAGTTAACTTCTAAAATTACTTTATCATGGTTAACTTTGCTGTGGCTTCACACACAGAGTTACATCTGTGTTTTCTGAAACTTTCTTTGTGCAGCTTCCTGCCTTGTCACTAACATGTTTTAAAATCTCCCGCACAAGATAAAAATGTCTGAACCTGATCATAACAAAACTGCCGTTTCTTGCACAGAATAGCCACAGTGCTCCTTGAGGTTGTATCAAAGATGGTATCGCTCCCAGAAAACACAGCACCTCTTTAAAACATGCATCTGATTCTTTTTGTCTTTTTTTTTTTTTAAAGTGTAGCATATCTCCCTCTTCATCCCAATTAAAAGGCTTCTGTCACTGAAGGCAGCTGTGAAATAACTGGCTGCTCTTACATCTCATGGCTCAGGGTACCAAGCAAATCTTGAGTGAGTTTTGGTCTCAGCCCTGGGTGTGAATCAGCACTGTAATTTTTCAGCACCGAGGTCTTGAACGTAGTTGTAATTCAAGCTCATAAAATATTCGAAGCCCTGACGGTACCGAGCTCTGCTTTCTGGAGCTCTTCCCCGTGGGTTTGCAGCCAAGGATGGCTGAGAGCGAGAACAGTTATCTGTGCTGCAGCAGTGATGGTTTATGGCTGGGTGCCCAGATTGTCTGGCTTTGCACACAGCTTTATAGTTTGCCTTTGAGGGCTGTGGAGGAGGTGGAAGTCATTTGTAATAAACAGCTATCTGCAGCCTGCTTTTTCTGGGGTTCAAAATGTACAGCCACTTAAAAAAAAATTGTAAGGTAGATATACATTTACTTAGGTTTCAGTCAGGAAATTCTGTGTTTATAAGCTCAATTATGAGAAATGTTAACAATTGCTTATTACTATGTATTAAAAAATAGCTAATATTTATCCCTTGGATGTTTGGACTGCTTTTAAGCTCTGAATTGCTAGAGAATGAGGTTGGGTTTTCTGGGTGTTTTTTTATTTGAGAGAAAAATTGACTTGTCAAATCAGTTGGCATCCTTTGTGGTAATTAAGCCCCAGAGAAAAATATGTTTATATGTCTCAAAATAGTTATCATGCAGCTACCAGCTATAGGCTCATTTAGGAAAAGATAACACCCACCCTCCCTTCCACCCCAAGGAAAACAGCCACCCTGGGCTGTGTTCAGTGGCTGCCCATAGGTGTTTTCCAGAGGCAGATCCATTCTTCCCCCTGCCTGCCTCTCCCCAGCTCCTTGTTCATGGGCTCTGTGCATGTTTTCCGATGACTTTCCAAAGGGATGGTGGATGCTGCCTTTGTTACGGTCTTGGCCAAGAGGAATCTCCTAGATTGGCATCAGCTGTTTTTTCTTAGCTGTGCCGTTTTCCTTCCTATTCCTTTTCCCCCTTCCTGTGTTCTGTCTGCATGAAGTTTACAGTTTTCTCTCTCATTCTACATTTCCAAGACTTCCTGGTGGGAAATGGGAGAGCTTTTTGTTTTGGTTGAGGGATAAGGGAGCTCTGGCAGTGGCTTGGATACATTCTGGGTGGTCAGTATGTTCACAGATCGATTGTTAGTCCAGGATGATTTCTGCCAAGTCTATTTTAGGCTCAGCCTGATATCTGTGTTGTGTCAGTCCAATTTCAGTGCTGCTCTAGCCCTGGACTCTCAGGTCTTTTAGCTCTTCAGAATTCCAAAGTGTTTTGATGGCTGATGCTCCCGTCATTCATTGGTGCTGACAATGGAAATCCTTGTTTTTAAACAGTAGCTGGTAAACAAAAGAGCATCAGCCCAGTGCTTTAACACAAACCATTCTAGGGGAGAAGAAAAAAAAAAAAGGAGGCAGTTCAGGGAGAATGCCAAGGAAAAAAAAAATCAGCTGTACAGATGCATAATGTGTGACTGCCATTTTCCTGTGTTCCTGCAAGGTCACTGTCAGACCACAGAAGGTGGTCTTTGACGTTGTCTGTGATGTTTTTGCTTGAACCCAGTGTATATTCACAACAGCCTTGAGGACGAGGTTGTATATGAAATGTGAACTTAAAAACTTCAGTAGCACTTGCAGGCATAGCCTAATGGGGTGTGTGTAAATCAAGTAAGGCTCTTTACACAAGTGAATTACCAAAGCCAGTCTGGAGCAGGATTCCTTGTTATCCCTCTACTGTCTATCTACCTGTACGTCTCAATTTTCCTCTTCTCTCAGTATTTTTAATCAATTGCACTTAACAAGTGCACAAGCTTACTTAACGTAGGAGAATTGCTTCTAGTGTTTGAGTTGTCTGAATTTTTTCCATGTTGTCAGCCTTGAAATGGATGCTACACTTGAAAGTGTGTCTCTTACAAAAGATGCTCCATCTCTGCAAATCTAATCATCCTTATCTCCTTACGGGGTCACGGCTGGAATGCTTTAAGTGCCCGGTTCTGTACCTTGTTCCTGTTCTGTGATGCTGAAAAAAGCTGCAGTCAGTTAAAAATAACCTGTTGGCATAAGTGTGCTGATCACATCTGCTCATAACGTACCTCTCCATCTTCCTGCCTGTGAAATTATTTGTTTTCTCTTTGCTGATGTGAACTATAATGAGGTGTATGTTTATCTCCAGCCTTTTGAAAAATAAATTAATGTGGAAGATGCAGCATCTTCTGATAAGGAAGGAGGAGAGCATGGTGGTGGCAAACTAAACGCTATTTAATGTGTTCTAGGATGATCATAATAAAATATAACTGTCTGATCTGGGTGTGGAACTCGAATTTGGTCTGTCACAGTAATAGAATTGCTGCTGCTGAGGAGCAGACTCTGTCTATAAAAAGGTGAAAGATTTATTATATGGGACTTACTGGAGCTTGGTGAATGTGTAATTTTTACTATTTCTGCCCTTCTAATCAAACTCACAGAAGTCCCTCACTTTAGAAGAGAATGGTCCAATTAAGTATCATTACACACCAGCAGTATGTTATCTAGAGATGTCAGTGGCTTTATATTCTGGTACCACACTTATATATAGTAATTGAATAAAGCAATAGCTGAGTTAGTGGAGGGATGTTTATGTAATTATTTGCTTAAAAAAAAGACCCTCAGCTCTAATTTTTTCTTACATTTGTGAAAATGAAATGCTCTTCACGAATTTCTAGGTGAAATACTACAGTGACAACAAACCCCGTTGCTTTTGAAGCAAATAACCCAGACTGATATAGTCTGTTTTATCTGGGTGATATTGGAACTCTCCGAGAGTCAACTACACTGAAACTGTGATTCCATCCTCCCCCCATCCCCGATCCCTCCATCAGCATCTAGACAAGCAGAGCTGCTCTTTCTGGAATTCTGTCTGCATCTACTGATCAGATAACATACTTGGAGACATATTGGGTATATTTCTGAGAATATTTGCTCCCCTGGGTGTTTCATGCACTAAATGAAGGCATAAAATAGTTATTACTAAGATCGTAATTGACCATAAATTGATTTCCAAAGTGGTATTTACTGCAACTAGTTTTCCTGTCCTGGAAGATCATTTAGGGCTATTTCCTTTCCCCATCTCTCCCCTGACCCTGTCTCTCCTCCCCCATGGAGCTGCTATTCATTTGCTAAGTTGAAAAATGGACGAGGGCCCATTCTGATGGTGGATCTGATATTCTAATTTGTGCTTTTACTATGGAAAGCCAAGTAGAGGAACTGAGAAGTTTATTTCCATCAAGTTTTAAGGATTACCTTTTCAGCACTGCAGAGCTACTCTTTTAAACTCCGATAGATTTGTGGAGGGAAAGGTGCTGCCTTGGATCATGCTGTTTCCTTAACTTATGATCATAGGATAAATCCTTTTTTGAATTTTGTGGATTCAGTTTCCAGCCTAAAGACAGGTACAGAGTAATGTAAGGGTTTCTTATCTCTTGAGTTATGTTGCTTTATTAATTTTCGAAACAGTGTTGCAGCTAAAGAGACAGTGGAACAAAAACAAAATAGCTTCAAAATGTATTGAACAGCTTCAAAATGTGTTGTCTTTAAGTTGAATGAAATGATCATGGTGAGCAGTGCTTTGATTTTTGTGGTAAAACACCAAGTGTATAAAAAGTGCACAAAACAAGTAGATTTTCTCCATTTGTGTTTAAACTTTCACATATTTGCAGTGCACGACTTTTAGTACAGTTTATTAGTCTATAGTGTGTTTTGTCTTCCTTGACTCGGATCAAATTTGGTGTTAACCTCCTGCAGAGAATTCCAGGACCCCTGACATTTTATTGTGACTCTTGATTAGCTCACCAGGGTTCCTGCTAAGAATTCTTCTTTCATTCATTTGATAAATTGAATTCCCTATTCACAGTGCCTTTAAATAGAATGGTATTTGGAAAACTTGAAGACAACAGCTTGAATGTTCAATGAGCTCACTCAGCAAATTTAAAAATGCAGAAGAAGGAAATTATGGGTTTGTGTATAAAACTTTTAAAAGACTAAATGTTTTACAAAAACTTCAGGTTTGCACCTTCATATTCACTTTAAATGTATTTCCCTTTTGGTTTCTAAGACAAGGGAATTCTGTTAACATCAGGTTTCCCTTTTTCATCCTATTTTTCCTTGTTATGTCAGGAGCTGTGCATTCACCTAACATGTCTATGTGGGAGCAGGTACAATGAGGTGACACACATCCATGTAGTGGAACTTCAGCTTCCCAGGGCAGGATGGTTGAGACACCTTCCCTGGGAGGCTGCTGCCCTTTGATTCCCCCATCCAGGACTGCACCAGTGTCCTGCCCCTCCCACCACTTGTGCTTTCTTCTGAGGTGGCACCTGGAGATGTCACTGGTGGGATAGCAGAGGCCCATTCCCTGTATGGGTTGCCATCTCCCTAGACACTGGTTTCTGCAGGTTTCTGACACACACCTATGAACTGACTTTAATGTCATGGTAAACTCGGGCTGGAGGGGACTCAGGAGGTCATCTTGGATGGACAGGTCAGTTTTTAGGTCGAGTGACACGTGTGTGTCTGGTACCTGCTGCTCCTCCCTGTGTTGCTGGTATGTGCTGGTGTTATTCTTAGACTTGCCTGGTGCAGCTTCCCTGCCTGTGGGTAGGAATGAGGGAAGTGTGGATGCATTTTTCTGCTGTGCCTGTGGCAGGAATTCTGCCTAAAGGAGAGGTATTGCTTCCAGACCTCACCTTCCTGAGGCTGTTCAGTGACACTGGAGCCACCAATGAATGTGGACACCCAGTGGATGTGTGTGACCGTGGCTGGGTGCCTTTAGCTGAAGATGTGTTGGCACCACCTAATTCCCAGAACAAGCACAAGAGTAGCACTGTAAACATACCTGTCATCAGTGTAAATTCTGTTTCCTGCTTTTTGATGCTGTAGGTTGTGTTGTCCAGCCTCCACTTGTGTGAGAGCACCAACCTCATCTTCAGCTCTGGCTCTGTGCTTTCACCTGCTGCTGCCAGAGTGATTTGGCTCAGAAATACGTCACATATCGCTGTGATGGAAGGGGGAAAGGAGAACTAAGGGTGTTAAATCCTTGCAGGCAAAAGGGTGGATGATTTTAGTTGTGCAGACTTTTCATTGTTTTTAACAAAGAAGCATGAAGGTTTAGCTGTGTTTGCTGGAGGACTGTGATGGTTTGGTGCTCCTGCCCTGCTGGCCTGCAGCACGTGTTGTCCCTCCTGACCCTGTTACTGCTGGACAGGGGACACAGGGGATGCTCTGACCGGCTCCACCAGCTTCTGTCCCTGGGAGTGGTCAGCCCTCAGAGCCCAGGGGCTGTGCTGAGTGGCAAAACATCCTGTGGAGCTGCTGCTCCTGTTCCTGCTTCCCAGCTCCTACATTGCAGTATCCCTGTGCGGCTGCGCCAGGAAACAGCGCTCCTCTGACATCTCCTTCGAGTTCATCCTAATAATTTGGGACAGAAACTTGTCCATAGGTTGTTTCTGGGTCAGTTAAGGGGAGATAGCTGGGCAGTCGGTCAGTGTGGGGCTTTGCCTCTCTTGGCACAGGGCTCTCATCTGCTGAAGTATTTGCAGAAACCAAAATAGCCAACAGTATCTGGAGAGACAACCACGCTGCACTCTTGCTGAGCTGCTGGATTCCAAAGCTGTTTTCCTTTGTGCATTATGTCCCAGGAAGATTGGGGACGAGCTCTGGAGCAGATGCCAGATCAACTGCTGGTAACTATCATCAGGCCTGGGAGGGAGGCAGCGCTGGGAAAGTAAATCTGGTTATCTGCACTCTTCACAGTGTGTAGCTTAATTTTCCAATTGGTCCATGTTTGCTGGGGGAGGAGAGTTGTTTATCATAACACGTTTCATGCTGTGTGTAGCCTGCTTTGAGTGGTGAATTTAATGGAAGCTTTTTTGGGGGGATGTGTTTGTTTTCTCTTGGACCCTGCATAGCCTGAGTGGTACACACAGTGTGATAGTTAAGGTCTGCTGGGGTGTTGTTAGCAGGCTGAGGGAGCAAATTCTGATGTGGTTCATGTTTGTACTATATACAAGGGTGGGAGGATGAGGTTTGGTGTACAGTGCTTTTAGCCCATGCCCAGATTTACCTACTAACTCCTTAAGGTGCCCCAGAGTGGAGGGTGTATGTGCACTGGCAGTCCTGCACGGTGGAGCAACACCTTCCCAGGAGAGGGGATGTACCTGTGTGATGGCAGCTTTGCACTCCATAGGATCATCTACATGAGCCTGTTGGTTTGAATTGGGAGCAAACCTTCTGATTGTCCTCTCTTGCTGTGCTTTGATTGGCATCATGTGTCTTGGAGTGCAGCTATTAGATTCCTTTTAAGTGTAATGGCACTGGATGATGAGTTCCAAGGGTGCAGTTAATGCTTTCCTGCTGCGACTGTGGTGTGCATGGGAGCAGACTGGAGCTGGTCTCCAGCTGAAGCAGGGATAGTGTGGCAGTGAAATCCTCTGCACCAACAGTTTTGCTCTGCAGATCCACTCCTGTTGGCCTGCAGTACTTAGTCATGAAGATGTCACATAACTTCATCTTAAACATTCCCATTCGTACTCCACTACTCTCATTAGTGCACTGTCCCTGTCTGCTACAATCCAGGAGAAACTGGAGTGTTAAATGGAAACAAAAGGAAGCCTGTAGATGAAAAACAAAAACTCCAAACCCAACAAACATCCACTGGGACTTGGGCAAGTGCTTAAGTATGAACTCTTTAAACTCCTTGCTCATAGTTCATCCGCATCCTTAGTTTATACAGACTGTTTCTACTCTGGGATTTCCCCCCTCCTCTAGTGACTGGTAGTCAACCAGTAGAAGCTGAAACACAGCCAGGTCAGTGTGCCTTGAATTGCATGATAATAACTACCCAGCCTGCTTTATTTTTGTTCTAATCTAATCTGCTGCAGTTGTTGTTTACCCTACATGTACATAAAGTAGGGTCACAGTAAGTTAACAGTGGGTGAACTTCCAGGGGGAGCCCAGATCCCACAGGCAAACAGCACCTGGCACTCTGCTCTGCTCGGAGTCCTGCCAGGATTTTACTGCTCTTCAACCAGTAATCCAAAATGGCATGTTAGAAACTCCATGTGCTGCTGCTGGAGATGCAGCCTGGAGACAGGGTGTGGAACACAGGCGCTCTTTTTTCTTCTGGTTGTGGAATTTCTGTTTTACCGGTTGTAAGAGCAAGATCATTAACTCAGTCTTTTGGGCAGCCTAAAAACTGCCTGTAGTTTTAATAAGATATTTTAATTGAATATGTTGCTTTTCACATCACATTCTCAACTGATGTTGTATTTATTGAGGCATCTGCACTCTGCTCCTGCCCAAATTCCAAATTTGGTGGAATTTCTGAGTGACTACAGGAATCAGGCTGCTGTCCCTGTTCAGGAGATCAGTTTTACATTAGATTCTTCAATATAAGTTGACAAGAAACTGGGGGCATCAAAATCCCAGGCCCACAGGCTATTGGCAGTGTGTGATATTCTGATGTTTCAGAGGAAGGAATCCCCTCTTAAAGCAAATTATGTATTAAGGAGGGATGAGTGCAGGACAGGGACGTAATTTGACAGTGATAAAACCCAAAACATGGGATTAATAAATCATAAATGGAGGTCAAACATCAAACTTCATTTTAGACTCCCCATAGGGACTGATTTTGCACCCAGACTTTGAAATGACAGGGTTTAGTTTCAAGCTCTGTGATTACACCTCTACATGTAACTCTTCCACAGATTTACCTTCTCCACAGTGGTGTGACTGAGGGCTTCCCCCATTAATTCCCTGGAAAGGGTGTTGTAGGATTTTACTTTGTGGATGGGTGGAGGCCTCCAGTCTCCAGACTGATTGTCTTTGTGTCCAGGAGTCGGTGTGGCCTTATATCAGTGTTACTTCATAAAAACAAATATTCCTTTCTTTTTGTGGTTTTCCTCTTTTCTCCTCCAACTGTATATTTATAAAGATTTGGTATCTCTTATAATGTTGGGGGTTTTTAAATGCTTCAGTGAGGAGGATTTTTCTTTATGCCTAATCCAAATCTTCTTTGTTGCAATTTGAATTTAGTGCTACTTACCACAGCTAAAGTAGAAAGATTTTACTCTGTGCTGCTCTACCTCTGTCTTCAACACCTATTTGAACAATGGGGTTGCCATCTCTTTGGATTAATTGACTCTGAGTCTGAAGTTTTTTCTAAGAGCCTGTCCTTTTTTGATCTCTGATCCTTGGTGCTGTTTTCTTGACTCTCCAGCTGACCTGTATTTCTGTTGCTGTAGAGAGTCCCAAACTGGACACAGCACAGCAGCTGATAAATTTCTGACCATCTGTGACATCGTCGCTTTGCCTTTGCAGCGAGATCCGCTCTAACACCTGCTTTTTTGCCTCCCCAAAACTAGTGTTCAGCCAGTTGTTCCCTATGCTGTATTTATATAACATTATTCCTGCCAAACATGGTACCCTGCACTTTTTCTCACTGAATTACTCTGCTTTTTTTCTGCATCTTGAGTTTATCAGATTATTCTCCATACTGTCCCTCCTTAATTGTTTGGCAGCCCCATGACTTGACATATTTTGGAAGCTAAGTAAGTGCACACATTTTTCAGCAACAAAGGGGTTAGTAAAAATTTTGCTGCTGGACATGTGTCCTACCTACTGCAACAATAATCCATTCATTCCCTGCCTTGTTGGAGGGGGTTCATGGGTGTTTTATTGTAAGTTTATGTACCTTGTTCTTAAAACTATTAAATTATAAAGCAACCATGTTCTTATGATCAAAACTTAGCACGTTGGTTAAAAAGTCAGTAAGTAAGTTTTGTTGCCTCCCTTTTATCCTTTGTCAAAAATACCGGTGACTGTGCCATAGGAAAAAAAATCAGACTGTGTCCCCCTCCCCAAATTCTTGCTGATGTTTTTCTCTCTTCCCCTTGTAAATTTTATGCAGTCCTTGCCATTTGCTGCTCTTCCACAGTGTTACCTACCTTCTGCTCATGCTTTAATGACTTAAGACACTTTGTTCCTATGGTAAATGACAGCAAGCCCAGCCAGTGGAGGAGTATCCTGTTTTTCTTGGGACGGTTTAGTGTGTTCTTACTTTTACTGGCCTGATTTCCTATTTGGAGTGGTAGCAAAATGTTTAGCTCCATCTCCTTTTCTTCCCTGCTGGTTCATGAGATTTTCCAGAGAAGCCAGATCATTCCTTCTTCCCAGATTTTAGGAAAAGGGACTTAAATACATCTTGATCTTCTTGCTTAGAGCTGTGTTCACCAGCCTTTTTTGGGGAGGAAGCCAGAATGGAACATGGCAGCAGTGGTGGTGGTGGAGATGCTGGGGCTGGAGCAGCTTGGTTGTTGGTACTTTACTGCCCCTGGAGCAAAACCTCCCTCCTCAGGGAAGAGCTCATGAAATCCCTGGGAGAAGTGTCGTCATCTGGGGGCTCAGCACCAGCGCAGGCGGCTGTTGGCCATCTGTTCCCAGCTGACCTCTTTAGAGAGGGCTAAAGCAGAAAGAAAAGTACTGTCACTTTAGCCCTCGTAGGGTCATCTGTCACTAGTCCCCCTTTCCCACTGAGAATCAAAACTAATATTTCTTCTTGCTTGTTAGTGAAGCACTTAAAGGTTGATTTATTGTTGCTTTTTATATGCACAGTGCTAATATTTTGTTGGCCGTCCTCAGTTTGTCCCCACGTGTTTGTGCTGGTTTGTTTTTTTTTTTTTTCCCATATTCCTTCTTATTTATTTGACCTAGTTTTGCATGCTGCTTTCTTTTTGAGGTGATTGGAGAGCTTGTAATTAGGGACCAGCTTGACTCTTCTTGATTAATGACTGAGCCTGGATATCAAGGGAGCAAAGCTGGCACTTCAACGTCACACCAGCTCCTTGCCTTCACCAGTGTTTACTCTAGAAAGGTCACAGAGCTGGGCCATGTAAAGATAAGACAAAACCAGCAATAGGAAAATGTGGAGTTTTAGTCTATCCACTCTAGAAGTCATGAAAACAAGGACTGCTGCTGCTGTGGTGACTTCTTGCTTTATCATATTCTTCCTATACATGTGATGATGTGCATTGTTGAGATTCTTGGTGATTTCCAAGGAACAACCCCTGCCTCTTCCTGGGGGACAGTGTTTTTCAGTTGTCCTGAATGAATTTAAATCTGCCTTACCAGAGTTTGCTGCTCTTTTAATTTTTTTTCAATTTTACATCCCTTTTCAAGCTGTTTTCTCCCTTTGTTATCTCGGCCACTTCTTTCTTACCATTTAGAATCACATCCTGAAGAACTTTCTAAATAGCAATTTTCTTCATCTCTGTTTGAAAGTGTGGGATGCCAGATTTTGAGAACTTGGGATTACTTTGTGTTTCTTGTCTGTGCTGTCCAGACCCTCTTGCATGGATTTATTAATTCCTTCCAAAAAGCCTCCACTGGTAGCTGCCTTTGGGTGATTATTTGCCAGTTCCTTACAAGTCTAGTTTGAAGATTTTCTTTTTTTTTTTTCATTTCTTTTTTCTCCCATCCTCACTGTTAGGAAAAACATCTGCACAGGAATGCAGGAGGGCCTGTTTTATGGTGAGGGAAGTCAAAACAAGAACATTATTTGAGCAGTTGTGTGCAATTTGTAGAATTTCAGTCAGTAATAGCAAGTTTCACAACTGTCCAGGGAGGTTATTCCAGCAGGATGTGAATTTAAGGTACAAGAGGTATTATGGAATTAAGATGGGGGGGTTAAACCAGACAAAGGCATCTGTAGGCCAAGATTAATAATCCTGTGCTGAAGAGGTAGTTTTCCCATGTTGTTAAATAAACTGTCAGCATCTTACAGATACAACAAAATTCATCAGGCTGTTGGGGTTTGGAGCAGTGTCACATGGAACAAGAGAGGCAGTTCTCTGTTCTGTCCTCAATTACTGCAGGAACCTCTGAACTCTGAAACACCGTATGGGTAATAATACAACTAAACTCTACCTGAAGTTTGTTTAAGAACAGGATAATCCCAACAGGTGTACTGCAAAATGCTGTCAGAACTTCACATTGGCTCTAATTCAAAATACCAGAGCTGTGGAAGCAATCCAATGCCTGATAGCAACTAGAAAACTCAAGTTCTTACTTAACCTAAGAAATAAATCAGCCTAGATTTGTTATTGTTTTAAAAGGATTAATAAGCCTTTCTCCAACAGGCACTGACAGACCAGAGCCACAGTCCTCAAGTTGTTCTCACCATGACCTGCAGTTCCTCTTGTTTTCCTGTTCTGAGAGCTCTTAAGCACATGCACTTTATAGATAACCTTGGGTTAGGCTCGAATTTAATAAGCTGTTTGCAACCTGTGAAAACAGCACTTGATTCTGTAGTAAAACCCTGTGCTCATGAGAATCCCCCACGCTTCTGATACATCCAATCCATATATATATATTAAAAAGGCAAACTCCTACAAGGATATTCCGAGACACTCCTGGTTTAGAACATGAGCTTTGTGTTCATAAATGTTTTAGCCTATTTCCTGTAATAAAGATTAAACTGTCTCTCAGGAAGTAAAGCTGCAACACGTGCCTCTGACAACGTAACCAAACTTTATATTGAAATGTTTTTATTGTTTTCCTTTTGTTTTGCTCTTAGATGACTAATTTTTGACTAGAAGTGACAGCAAGAGTTGCCATCTGAGGGGCCTCTTGGAGCTTTATTTCTATTTTAAGCATATTTAAAGCACATGTATTCAGAAGTGTCATTATGTAAATCAGTTTTGAAAATTGAACTCCATTAAAAATTATAGTATCATTTTCTGAGCTAATCTGAGGCTATTTTAGTATCAGGAGTGAAAAACCCTCACAACCAGGTTTTGGGGTGGAATGGCACTTCTACCTCAGATGTTGTAATTGATGTGATAATATGGTAAGGAAACATTGTATTTTTAATGGAGCAAAATGTTTGCTCTTCTTTGATTTGGAAAATCCACTGAGGTGATGTGTTACCTGGAAACCAAAGTTCAGAGTGGAGTCCAGTGTGAGGAAGGAGACTTTGGCAGTGATGGAAGTTGATTCCCAGTGTTGTACACATAAGATTTGGCCGAACATGGTGCCTTGGCTAAGAAGGGTTGGACCAGATAATCCTTGAGATCCCTTCCAACCTGGTATTCTGTGGAAGGAACTTGATATTAAAAAAAGAGGCCTAACAAGGAAGTAAATACTTTTGTAGCTTAAGGAAAACTCTGCATAAAAAGCAAAGTGGTGGTGGTTTGTTTTTGTGGGGGCTTTTTTGGTTTTGTTTTTAAATGCTGCCCTGAGTATTGAAGGGGATTTAAGTGTAATTGTGGTGTTGTGGAATGGCTGTAATGCCGTGGGTTTCCTTAAGTACTAACAAGAGGAAGCCAAAAAGTCTCTCATTTTGCGCTGACTTGTTTCATTCACCTGCTTTAAAAAAACCCAAAGGCTTGAACTTCCCCTGGCAATAGTCTGACAGTTTGGGAGAGTTCACTGGAACACAGGCTTTGTAGAGTCTGGTGTGACTTGGGTAGGGGAGCACTGAAAATGAAGGGACTGGATGTTGTTTCTTTGTAGTTCCTGAGATCCTGGGGACTTCAGTTCTCCTCCGGAGCTTAGAGGAATAAAGGCAAATCTATTACGGTTTCAACTCAGTTTCTTTTGGCAATGTAAGTCATCACTTTTTGCAGAGCCCTAGAAGAAGCCATTTAAAAGTACAGTTTTTTCCTTAAGTGCAGTTTCACATGTGTTGCAAACACCCACCTGCAACTCCTGTGAGCAAATGTTTCTCAAACCCCGATTTACAGTAGCAGATTTAAAAGGTGGCCCTTTGGAACCGGAATAAAGCTGAGCCGTCGTGCAGGTGATGAAATTCTGGCCATGGCAGGAAGTGATTCGGTATTTGAAGCAGAGATAACTGATGCCATTTCAGATGTCCTGACCTGCAGTGGTGCTCCAGGCACTCCCAGGGGTGCCTGACCTCCAGCTGCTATTCCAGACCTTGGATCTTGCCCATGTCTCTCACTTCTGTACATAGTTTGGGTGCTGTAAAGTGTCTAAAAGGGTACTAACACCTAAGTTTAGACCTGTGAAGTGCTGAGTGTAGTGTTTATTGTTTTGGGTAACACAAGGAAAAGGAAATCTGCAGGATCTGTGTAAGCATTAAAGCATCTTCAGTGGCCAAAATGAGTATTTTCAGGCAACCGAAAAAGCCAAAAAGCAGAACACCTTTCAGCAGCTGAAATCTCAAAAAAAATTATTACAATGTTCCTTCTTTATAAAAAGCTAAACTATGTAGGAATAGGCAAACTTGTTAAAAGGAAAATAAAAGAAACTTAAATTCAAAATGTTTCATGGGAAATGTTTGAAAACACAAAGTGCAGAATGTCCTTCAGGTAAAGAGCTGAGACACACACAGACCTGTTGTGATTAAAAAATTAAAAAAGAGTTTTGTTACTAAAAAAACCTTTCTTAACACTAACAGAAAAAAATCCAAACAAAAAAAAAAGCAGGAGGGGCTGTAGGCTTTGGCAAGTTAAATGCAAAGCAATAGTAAATTAGGCTAAAAGTGGTCTTGAGGAGTAATTGGAAGACATTGAATCTAATAATAGTGATAGTAATGGCTTCAACCCATCAGAATCAGCCTTCTCAGGAGATCTGTAAGGCTGATAAATGATCAGGACCTGAAGAGCTGTCAAGGATGATAAAATAGTTATAGAGAAATAAATGAATTATTTGCATTGGTATTTATTGGGTAGGGTCACTGCTATAACCATTCATTACAGTGATGGACATAGAAAGCAGAGATAGGAAGCTTTCAAATAGGTTTTCTTCTTGATTTGGGACAATTCGGGTTAAATTTTAATCAAGATGCTACTGGAACAGTCCTATTTTGTATTAATGCAAATTATTCAGCTGGAATTTATAGGATGAACACAAAATATGATGATTGGAATTCATCCGGGTCTTAGTTTACAAGTTCTAGAGAACAAAATTGATGTGTATGAGAAATTAATACAGCACGTGTTTGATCAAAAAAAGAAAAGTAGTCCAAAAATAACGCACTCACTCATGATCTTTAAAGTATATTGTGAATCACAGCTGTTGAAAGCCAACAGAACTTGCACTAATTACTAATTACCTGCGTTTATTCCTTTCTTCAGTTCTAAACTTTCCCTAGAACATGCTAATATCAAGGAGTGACTATGGAAAGACGTTCTAAATACAATCCTTTCTGAATTTTCATTGCCAACTGGTTTATTTGTTGTTAGTTTCAATTTTGGAACAGCTTTTTTTAGTACTTTTATTGCAGCATTAGAAGCAGCTTTTATCAGACATGAGATGTGGAAAGTTGGCAATACAGGTACGGTTTGTTTACCTTTCCAGATAAACTTGGTCTTATTGTAAATCTCTTCCCAACCTTTGTTCTTATCAGGGAGAAAGAACAAGAAACACAAGAAGAGGAACATTTGATGGAAGAAAAGAAAAAGAAAAAGCAGGAAGAAAAGAAAAAGAAGGAAGGTGCTCAGAAAAAGGTTTGTTCATGTTCCTGTTGTAAATTATCCCTTTACTCTTAAGAGTAACGGGCAGGTGTTGATGGATTACAATGCTAGTTTTAATTTTAGAAAAGAATTGATCATTGTCTTTTAAATTAGGAATCATAAAAAAAAAAGTGGGTAGGTTCCAAATAGATAAAAACTTACAAGGTTTTGTGTCGAAGCCAGTAGTGTGCGTGGATTCAAAGGGATAGCGGACAAGTTCACAGAAGTTAATTCTGCTGAGTGTTAAAAAGCTCATAGACATAGTGCTTGGTTCAGAAAGCCTCTTTCTCAAGAGAGAGAACACTAGATGGGTAGATGGGGTCAGTGCCCTGTCCCTTGCCATACTTTATACTGTCTCTTTGGCATCTGCTTTTGGCATCAATCAATCAGAGTCATTCTTACATTCCTAAAAAACGGAGTTAAACTAACATTCTCCAGTTCTTAACTGGAACCAATGCCTGATTTATGTAAGGACTTCCTGCACGAGTTGGGCCTGCAGCCCTATAACTATTAGGTATAATTATGAATATTGACAAACAGTTGATTTGTTTTGTTCTCTTCTTCTTTCAGGCTGCTGAACAAAAAACCAAAGGTAAATTAATGTTTATTCTTTGTGAACCATTTGGTATTTTTATGAGCTTGTTTAAAAAAGAAATGCTTGTACTTTTCATTCTTTGTGTCTGTTTACTGGGGAGAGTATATCTTACTAGGATAGTTCTGTTCCTAAAGTTTTGTTGGAGGATCTGACTATATGTTGGGTTTCTCAGCTTTTACTCAGATTGCTGTGTATCCTGTAGCAGCTTTTTGACAAAAATATATGGATTAATTTTCTGTGAAATGTGACAGCAGTTGTCCTTTCTTTTCTCTGATCTCAGGACAGATGTAGTTCTCCATTTAGTTGTTAGTTATTTATCTGTTTCAAAGACAACTAATGGCCACTCTGGCTCTGCATGCACGATTCAGCTCAATTTAGTGTGCAAACCCAGTTCACTGACCTTACCAGAAACTATTCCCACACTGCCTGTTTTTCTTTCTTGTGTGGGTTTTGTGCTTGGGAAGAGACTGGTGCTGGTTTGCAGGACAGGCCAGGAAGCAGCACAGGTAAGGAATGGATTCCCCTCTGAGGGCACTGAGCTCCCAGGTGCCCTGAGAGAAATCTATTTGTCTTGTCTGTCCCTTGGTTTATGTGGCAGCACACAAAACTCAGGCTGGGGAACGTTTCTGAACCAGTTAATATGCACTGTTATTTATTGCTGGGTAATTAGGTGACAGACAGGCAAGTGGAGCTTCCCAGATTCCCAAAGACTGAGAATTAGAGAAGAGCCAAGCCTAACATAGGGGATTGACAAAACAACTTATGTTTCAAACACTTTATGTATTTATACAGCAGAAATTAAGTGTTGCCTGAGTAATACTGATTTCAGAAAAATAAAGACCTGACTACGTGATGAAGACACTGTAACAAGTAATTTATTGAAACTCTGTCCTTTCCAAGTTGTTCCTATGTAGAAAGTGTGAATTCAGGAAGTTTTAGTTTGAATTCTGTTGCATCTGCCCTGTGAGATATCATGCAGTTTATAACAGTGGATTTTGCTTTCAGAAGGCAGCAGAAGTAGCTAAGTCCCACTGAATCTTAAGTACATAAAAAAACTTTGGAATTAAGATGCATGAGAGCGATTTCTAGCTAAATATAATGTTTCTGTTTCTGTAGTATTGCATGTTGTGTTCTCTGTATCAGCTCATTTCTGTGTGAAAAGATTTCTCTGTTCTATAATGGATTATAATGACTTTTTAATATCACAATTCAGTGGCAGATGTTTTTGCTGTCAGAGTAACTACATTCATTTTCATGTGCTAATGCAGTGGCTCTTCATTTCTGTTACTAGTGAGACTCAGCGCCTTCTGCTTTGCCTCTGTGGGATGTTACTATTTCTGTCTCTGTTGTGACAGCTTTGTTTTTAATTGCTTGAAACTGCCAAGTTTAAGTTTTTAGGTAATAACTTCAGTTTTTCAGGTATGTTTGGGAGTTTGTTTCTTTCAGATATTTTTTGGTCCACTCTCCTTGTATTTAATCGCCCTGTGTTACTGCTGTAAAATATGAATTGGGAAGAAGACAACAGTGGATGAAAGTAGTTATCTTAGAGATTAGGTAGTTTGGGCATTTGTTGTTTCATCTGTCAGAAGCAGTGATGCACCTTTTGTAGCTCAGCGTCCTTGGAAGGAGTTGACCTGCCCTGCAGAGAAACAAAACCTCCTGTTCATTCTCAGGGCAATGGCCAGGGCTTATTTACAGTCCTTTAAGTGACCCTTCTTTGAATTTCCTTTGTCTGACAACTACTCCTTTCTTTTAAGGTTACTCTGTGGGAATGATTTTCTACTTTATGGTACAGCTCCTTACCTTTATCTGTAGGAGGGATGTGCTCAAGCTTATGACAGGTAGCAGGAATTTCTTGAAATATGGAAAATATTAATGCCAAATTAAAGAGAGGAAAAAGTTGACAGAACCTTTTTTCCTCAGATATTCAAAGTTGACTGTAAACTTTATTGCAGTGTCTGCACCAACTGTTTTATTTGGATACAATTTCAAGGTTGAGTGACAAATGCTACTACAACTAAAAGGCAACCACAGGGATTATCATTGAATTTAATTAATTTATTTCTTATCTGGGACACAGCAATTAAATTAGTTGTAAAGACAGGATGACACAGTAACACTGAGTGGACTGCAGCAGGTACCACATGCCAGTGGGCAGGAGGTATTAAATCAGAGATTAAAACTGGGCTGGAACTGGACATTTTGCAAAATGTAGATTTTGGTAGGGGAGATATAAATATGACTTAATGTAGCTGTTTGTGGTAACTTAAAAGAAAATTGCTTCATTTTATGCATGTGTCGTTCAGTTCTGCAACTGGGTTGCCATAGCAGTGAGAAATGCTTGCACCAGTTGGAGAAAATAAACCACACAACTGGAAATGGGATATGGAAGGGTTTTTCAGTTTGTTTTTCAGCTGATTGGAGACAATGTGTTTATACTGTTCCTTGTTTGCTCTCGGCAGTGTTTGTGAAGGGAAAGACACTTTGTTGAAGTGGGTTGGAAGGGCTGAGCTCCGGAGTTGATACGGAGGGAGGGTTCACCCTTTGGGGGATGTGCTGGAAGCCTGTGCTGTGATCAAGGTGCTTTTTAATTCTTTTTAATCAGTAGTAAGATTGATAATTTAATTACTAGTAAGTAATAGTAAGATTTGCATTTATTTGGCTAGCTAGCAAAGGAAGCTGTGGAGATGTGTCCCGTGTAATAACGAACTCGTTTGCTTTGTACACGGAGCTCTGATCCTCTGCAAGCCGAGATGGGGCTCTTGCATGTTCGGTCTCTGGTGAGGCCTCAGGAAAGAGAAACCAGTAAGGAGGAAGGAGGTTTCCTGTGGGTGTGTGTATGTGGTGTGTTGTCAGTTCAGTATTGCCCTGAGGCCTCAGCCCGAGCTGAATGTTTCCATTTGTGATGTGGAGCACAAACCCCTTCCAAAATAAACACACATTTCCACCCACAGAGGAAAGGTATGTGGCTGCTGCTGGAGTTACTGGTCCAGGGGTAGGAAGTGCTCCCTCACACACAGTTCTTGCATCTGTTTAAACAACTTAAATTATTTTTTGCTGTTTAAACAACAATCCAGCCCTTTAAATCTTCTCTACCTAAGAGCTCCTTCATTTTCTTTTCTCTTTTTTTTTTTTCTGCAACATTGTTTGCCAAAGTATTTTTGTGAGGCCGAATCTTTTATAAATACCCTGTTGGCAACAATTCTGGGGAATGTGTGAAAGGAAGAAAGATTGAGGAGCTGATAAGCAGCTGAAATGTTTCTCAATTACTTGAGAACAAATGAAAGTAGTCTTCCTGTTCAGCTAGAGAGGAGCGTTGCAGAATTAGATGAGGTGGGAAATGAGCAGGTTTTTATTGCACATCCCCGTTACTGTTCTTTTATGGTAATTTTTTTGAGAGCAGGACTATTGAGAACAGGCTATTAGTGTTTATTTTACGTGTGTAAACTCTTGCCAGTTTATATTCACTTGATAAAGAAACTTTGTGTATAAAGGCTTTTGTAATGAAAACATTCAGCTGTAAGCACCAGTAAGAGTTCTGTTCTGTATGGTAAGTAGTCACTAGTATGGGAAATGGCGGTTTTTAATAACTACAGGGGACTTTAGGGGAGCTGTGCCTGTGACAAATAGTATGAGGTCAGCGTGTTTTGCTGCCTGCTTCTCATGCTGCTGCAGGTGTAGTCAGCACACAGGTCATCAGCTCCTTGGCTGCTTTACTCACACCCCAGCTGAATACACTTTGTCTAAAGCAAAGTTGAAGTGCCGGTATAAAATAGTTTTAGTGGGTTGTTACTCAAGCATCCACCACGGTAATTGAAAGGCAAAGTATCAATCCAGGTCTGCAGCATTACCTGTAATAAAGGTAAGTGTTAAATCTGCAAACAGAGAGTTACCTCTACACCACTTTTAGTTTAACATAGGAAACTGATATTTGATTAGAAATCTTAATCTGGAGAATATTTCTGTAAAGCAGAGATGGCCACTCTGCCGCTTGGACCTTCATGATCCTTGTAGGTCAGTCTTTGGCAAGTTCATGGCATGGGACCAGGTAGAGAGGTGTGGGCTTTCCAAGGGAAAATGGGAACTTCAGCTCACTGCTTGTGCAAGCAAGATTGCAGAAGCTGGAGTAGCTGCAGTAATCCTGGGATTCAGTAGCTCATCCAGCACTGCCCACCCTCTGTGAAAGGGGTACAGTGAATCCTGAGCATTGTTCCCTTCCACCCGTGGTCTGTTCTGGAGCTTTCCCCTCCCCCAGGCTGCCTGGGCCGTGTGTCTGGGACCCTTCACCATGTCATGGTTTTAATCAGGAAGGTTGTCTGCAGACTGGGAGATGATTCTACCAAGGTTTAGGCTTTAATATGTTATATTTTGAGAAAGCACTTAGCAGTATGTGGTTGCTTGGTAAACCATTGTGGTGTCGCAAACATTGGCATACTTTCTTCAGGTTAGTTTTAAAATTTGCATGGCATTTTTTATCCCACAAACAGTGCTGTATATTTTACCAGGAGGAACATGGTCAACTGTATTTCAAAGGGGAGTTAAAGGGAAAAAAAATATGGATGAATATATCTGAAATCCCATCCCCTGCTCTGGCATTTCTGTTTAAATGACAGGAATAGTGGCATACCTGTCTTAAAAGCCAGGCATTTCCATTTCCAAATTAGCCATGTAGATGGTTGCATAGTTTTAAATTGATTCTTTACTTACCCTGCCCAAATGGGCTGTTAGAATGTTCTCTGTTGGGCTCATTTGGATGTGAATCACCTTCCTGTAACCTCCATTCTGCTCATACAGAAATGCAGTTTGTGTACAGTGATAATGTGCTCTTTCTGGCTGTGGTGGATGTGACTGATGTTTAATGGTAGTTCCATAGAAAAAAAGGGAAAATGAAACTTTTTAGAGCATCTCATCGGTATTTTAAGTGGAATTATGTTTGTAACACAATCAGTCTTTTTTAAAAAGAAAAGTCTTGAGTTTTTTCTGGTTTGTGTCATATTATTGTAGGAACCAGCAGAGGCTTTTTCCATAAAATTAGAAAATGTGTTCCAGGCTACAAATCAGGTATGATTTACAACAGATTTACAACCTCTGACTCATTTGAGTATTTATAGCTTATGCTTGAATATCTGCCTCTGCCATCTTGTGAGTTAAGTGCTGTGTTTGTACTGAACTGCTGCACATTGTAGTGACAAAATGTGCCATAAATCATCATTGCAGAAGGAGGGGGAGCACTGCAATAAGTTCTTCAATTAGATCTTAATATGCAGTCACTTGATAACTTAATGATAACCTGTGGCCATACATTAAGGCTTAATAACACAAAAATGTTTTCTTTTTGATAAACATTATCATGGTGATGTTTTGCTGTTATAAGTATCTTTAAACAAACATGAGTTTGTTCATAAAACTGACTGAGATATCAACTTCTCTGATAGAGGAGTAATTACTATTTTACAGCCTGCAAAGAACAGAGTATGGAGGTAATTTGTGAGTCCATGCCATAATACTGGGTTAAAAGGAGTAGAAAATGAAAAAGATTAGAGCAGACAGGAGGAGCAATTTGCATAGTCAAGGAAACAAGCAAGAAGGATGAGCTGGGAGGCTTGGAGTTAATTGGTACAGGAAAAAACTTTGGTTTCCTGCTTATCTTTTTGAGTTGGGATGGCTGTGACAAGCCACTGAGTTTCTAGTGGTGGCAGTAGTTCAGTGGTATTTAATGGGGTTTTTGCTCTCACAAGTATAAGCAACATTATGAGTATCTTCAGCATTGCCATTATGAAGTAAAGGAAAAAAATTAAGGTAATGATTAAGTATATGGATAACCTGTGGTAAACTACATTTGGGGTTGTAGCACTTCCTGTGTTGCTCTTCAAAGGTGTCCAGCAAGAGATCTGCTTTGAGAATTGGTGTCTTTTTGCAGGAGAGGGGGAGTTTGTCAGGGCTGGACAAACCCAGGGCCCTGTAAGTACTGGCAACTCTGAAGGTTTAAGTCTTCTGTGGCTCCTGTGAAGCTTTAGATTCTTTAGCTTCCAAATAAATCCTCTACTCAGACAAGGAGGCACCAAAGCAATTAGTTCAGGTTTTTAGAAAAAAAAGAAAAACAAACAAATACAAAATTCTCCAGGGTTGTTTGAAAATAAGGAGAACCCAAGAGATACATTCTTCCTAATGTGCTCCTGTCCTGAGCTGGATTTACAGGACACCTGCCCCCAAAGAGGTGCTTTGGTGTCTTTTCCTGGAGTTGCTGCTGCTTCCTTCCTGCTGGGCCAGTAAAGCACCTCCAGTCCTGGTCAGTGGTTGCATCATGAGCTTTGCACATTCCCCATCTGGGAATACAGAAGCAGGTAAGAGCTCAAGTCAGATATTCCTAGTGCTCCTCAAGTAGCTTTTATTCTTCTTAGAGGTGGTCTGTGGTAGTTTGCCATCATGCAAATGTAGTCAGGTTCTTATAATATAAATACAGGCAGAATATTGCTCTGGTCTTCCACGTGCTTTGCCTTTTCTCAGTTTCCTCAATTAGGAAATGATCTGGGTTTATCAGATTGAGGATGGCAGCAGCCTGACCTGTATATAGTTAGTTCTAAAACTAGATGAATATGGGAGCTTTCCAACACCAGACACAGTTAATTAAAAGCGTTTTTCAAATGCTCTAAATGTTGTAAGGGTTGATAACCTGCTTGAAGGCGGTAGGACTAACATGCTTTCATCAGATTTCCCTTTACATTGTCCATTGTCAAATACATTTCAAGCCTGGGATGTTATCTCTACACGAATACTCTGTGAAGAGAAAGTGAGCACAGATTAGGTAACACCAGTTTGGCTTTTCTCATCTAGACCTAATTGTCAGGGTGCCCTTTGGTGGGAAGCTCTCTCAAATAAATCCCTGGTTTGCTTTCTGAACAACAAAACCGACAATACAATTGTTGACAACTGGATATTCTAGAATTTAAATTCTAGCACAGCTACACAGTGCTAGTAGTGGTTAGGGTCAGACTGCACGCTGGGTTATGGTTATTTATCTGCCCACAGTGGGCTCTTTCATCCCCAGTGCTGTGCTGCTTTTGCAGTGCTGGGCATTCCCCAGGGCAGTGTGTTTGTGAAACATCAAACTGTTGCAGTCCTGGCATCACAGCAGCACAGGCACTGGTATATATTCTGTTCTTTTGTCAGTCTGCTTATAACTGTTTTCCAGTTGTAAATAGTGTTGTCTGACACTTATTGTCCATCAGAGCATATGTGCCCCAGTACTGGAGACCACATGTGTTATTCCATTTCCAAGTGCCACTGCTGTATCTACTGATCATAACAGACACCCAGCCCACATCTCCTCACTTTCTTACCCACCCAGCACAGCCTGAGATTTGTTTTCTTGGGAGTGGCTTTACAACACAGTTTGTGTTTATCAGTGTGCTCTTCCCTTTACTTTCTAAACTGAAGTCTGTCATTCACTTTGACTCTTCTTTTAAAGAAATGTGTCCATGAAGGCAGTTTCTTGTCTGCCTTGAGGCCTGGCTCACTCAGGTTTTCATGGAGAAGGCAGCTCACAGCTTCCCATGAAAAAATGACCTATGAGCTTTGATTTATCTGCAGTGTGCTGACCACTTTCCATTATTAGATTATCATCTTGCTACCTGGAGGAGGCTTGTAATGCATATAAATATAATGTTGATAAGATCTGCAAACGGTAAGCTGGAAGAGAGGTTCATCAGGGAATGTATTAGCTCACTTTGGTAATGGTTGTTTTGAGATATGTGCTGGGTCTCTTAACGTTTCTCAATCCCTTCCTTGGGAAGCATGAAATCAGCTTTGAGCTGTAACTCTAGTCCATGCTCTTGGGGGTTAGTTACTGTACAAATGCTGAAGAGGGTTATCTTGGGAAAATAAAGGGAATGAAAACATGGGTTTGATTCTTTTACACTGTGTGTGAAGCCTTTGGCCTGAGGGACCTTGTGTTCTGATGTTGACATTCCTCTACTCTGAGAACCCAGACTTCACTGTGTTCTGCTAGATAATTTCAGTGTTTTTCCTGAGTTCTTAAAGATTGTAGCCCATACTTTACAAATCCTACAGGGCTGCTTAAAAACCAGCTCAGACTCTTGGTCAGGTGTGCGCTGTGCGTGTGATCCTTCAGGTTATTCCTGACCTGGCTCAGGCAGTGCAGTCTGCATTAGCGTCCAGAGAGGTGGTTTGTTCATGAGGTGGATTGTAGGTCCAAGATCACCACGAGAGGAGGTGATTTTCCCTGTAGGCATCCTGCCCTGGCGTTGTGGGATGGCAGCAGTGGCTCATGCTAAGCTGTCTTGTGGGACTGCATTTAACACCACCACTGAATGCTTCGGACACTCCTCAGCTGCCCTGAGCGTGTCAACTGTTATTACTCTTTGCCCAGGGGGAACAGCTGAACTTGAGGCCAGATTCAGACTCTCAGTTGCTTCTTCCCATGTTAACAGAAGGAGTTCTCTGTGTTATCATAGTCTCCTGGAGATCTGTCCTCCTGTTTTCAGGATGCCTTTAATGTTTCTGGCATCATTCCTGATTTTTGGCTGCTGTTGCTGTCTTTTTTTCAACAGTCTGTGGAGCCAGACTTTTCACCTTTCCAAGGCCAGACAGGCTCTCATGAACTTCTGCTTTAAAGCACACGAGTTACTGAGCTGCAGAACTGACGATTCCTCAACTCCATTTAAAATTCAAATGCCACACTGAGGTCTTATTATCATAGGACTATATATATCCCTTTAGATGAGCAAGAAGGGATTGTCATAACCCTCTCCCCATTCTGACAGGCCCAGCAAAAGTTCTTGAAAGATGTTTTGATTATTATTGGAAAGTCATCTTTGTACAGGCCTGAACAGTCTTTCCTACAACTTCAACCCCTTCTTTCTTGGCTGCTTTGCCCAGTATGTGGAGGGCAGATTTCCCCTCCTCTGCAGGGGCCTTTTTGTGTGTCCTGTTTTTCACTTAACAGCCCATTCAGTTTTTCCTTGTGCTAGTGTTTTCAAGCTGTTTTTCAAACCATAATTATTTATGTGTTTTCTCCTTTGGAAGGCCTTCCAGTTCGTCCAGAGTTATTTTTTAAATGCCATATCTGTATGTTGTGGTTTAACCCCAGCAGCAGCTCAGCCCCAAGCAGCCGCTTGCTCACCCTCCCCCAGCGGGATGTGGAGAGAACTGGAAGAGCAAAAGTGAGAAAACTCGTGGGTTGAAATAAAGACAGTTTAAGTAGAGCAAAAGTCACACACAGAGGCAAAGCAAAACAAGGAATTCATTCCCCACTTGCCATGGCAGGCAGGTGTTCAGTCTTCCCCAGGACAGCAGGGCTCCATCACACATAACAGCGACTTGGGAAAACAAACACCGTTGCTGCAAATGTCCCCCTCTTTCTTCTTCTTCCCCAGCTTTATATGCTGAGCACGATGCCATCTGGTATGGAATATCCCTCAGGTCAGTTGGGGTCAGCTGTCCTGGCTGTGTCCCCTCCCAGCTCCTTCCCCCCCCACCCCCATTCTTGCTGTTGCTGTGGAGTGAGGAGCAGGAAAGGTCTTGGCTGTCTGTGAGCCCTGCTTAGCAATAACGAAAACACCTGGGTTATCAGCACTGCTTCCAGCACAAACCCAAACCACAACCCCATGCCAGCTACTGTGAAAAAAATCAACTCTAAATTAACTCTGTCGCAGCCAAAACTAGCATGCTAATTGAAGGATTGTTAAATAACTTTGAGTTAACCTGTGTAAGGATAATCTACTGCTTTCCAGAAGTAAAACAAAAGGTTATTTTCTGTGACTGTCAAGCTCGCCCCATTGCACAGCTCTGTAATCTGGGCTTTCCATAGCAGTGCTGCTGCTTATTCTCCTTCAGTTACCTGTCCCTGAACTGAGATGCACAGCAGCAATGAACACTTAGATCCATAATCCTGTTTTATTGATACCTGGGATGTAGATTGGATGTTGAAGCTCAACTTGTTCCACCCCCAGGGTTGTTGCTGTTTAATGCACCCTTGCTTTTCACATTTGCTTGAGATGCAGAGGATGTTTTAATCCTTATTTACCATATTATTTGAATGGAAGTGCTGCCTTTCCTCTGGGTGTTCCACAGAACTGACGTCACTGTCATCGCTGTGGCCGGTGGCCGATGTGGCAGTGCCGTGTGCTCCCTCTGCTGTCACCAGCTCCCTTCTCAGCACAGAGTTTCTTTCTGAAAACTAAAGAACTAATGTGGTTTGAATTTCTGAGAAGTGATCAGTGTTAGAGAGGGCCTGTTTTTGCTGAAAGTGTCTTGATGAGTCTGTAATACAAATTAAAGTCAGGGTCATAGGGACAGCATCAACACCACCAACTGGCAGTTACAATAACTTTTTATTTACGTGAGGAACTGGGAGCATCTTGGATTTGCCTCCCCTGACTATCCTGCTCTGACGTGCTAGAAACTGCTGTAATAAAATCAAACTTACTAGTACTTTGTTATAAATTTGTAAAGCCATTAAAGAACTCTTATTTTTGCACCCTACCTAGACAGACAAGGTGTTTTCCTCTTTGTTTACTGTTGGACTTACTGCAAAACATTTTCCCTTCTTTCTGCAAAAATCAGAAATAAAATTCTTTGGAGACTGGACACGGTCATTGAAGATGTGGGAATTTAGCCAGAGTATTTGGGGAGGAAGAATTTTAGGATCACACATATTAAACCAAGCTGTATTTCTCCTTAAAATGCTGGTGTTACTTCTTTTAGCTCAGTCTAAGCACATTTCTATGAAGTAACTGTGTGTAATGCATGTGGAGTAATTAGGTATTCCTTCCTAGTGAGGGGAAGACATGTGTCTAAAATAAACTGAGCAGAATTTTTGAATTAAAATGAAGTAATAATATTAAGTTATTATTAGTAATCTTTATTAAAACATCTTTAATTTCTTTTAACATTCATGTAATAGAATCTGATTTACTGGGAGTGGCATTTAATTAATTTAATTCAATTTAGAGAGTTAACTCTATTACATATTAGTACAGAAAATTACCTCTGAACAGTCATTTCTCACTGGTGACATGCAATAAGTTAATTTAGCTCGGAGTTCGTTTGGGTGCATTGTGAGTTCTTGGTGAAAGTTGCTATGGTGACAGCCCGATCACCAGAGCTGTCACTGCGACAACAACCCCGCCTGACACCGGGCTGGAGACATGGGCAGGTGCTGGAATCCTGGGAGGAGCTTCCTTGGGAATGCCCGGGCATTGCCAGCCCTGTGCAGCTCTGCCCGCTCACCAAAGGGCTGTTCTCAGAATGTGCAAAACAGACCGAACTCGGTTGGTTGGTTGGTCGTTCTTGGCTGCAGTGAAACAATTGCTAAATCCCCCTCGAATTTTAGTTTGGTTCCATGAAGGAAATTTTCGTGAGGAAGCAGAGTAGGAGAAGCTCTCTAAACTGCTAGGACTGCTTTCTTCATGTTTCTGAATAACTTAAATCCTGTTTTTCATATGTGGCATTAATGCACGATGGCACTGGAGACATAAAAAATCTGTTCAGCTTCAGCTGAACTAATGAAGAGTTTGCTTCAGATTCGGTGTTGAATCTGAAATGAAGGGTTTGCTTCAGATTCTCCAGGTTTGGCTGTCAGGTAGACAAATTCTTAGTTCAAAAGAAAAACCTTGCAATAAATAGGCCGTCATTGGGAAGCTCATTCAGAAAAACACCATTGCATATGAAACGTTGTGCTTAGATTTAAGAGCATGTAATAAAAGAACTGGAATAGAATTTTTAAATTCAGTGTATTTTCTTCCACCACCCCCCACAGATAAATATGCAGACTCTGAAGCAGAAGAGTGACATTTCCATAGGACTGCTTGTGTTTGCAGTACTGGGAACTGCATCCAAAGTAGGATGTAGAACCCCAAACAGGTTTTTATGATTGAAAAATCTGGGAATTTTTTTAGGTTCAGCCTGCTAAATTGATAACAGTGTCCCTAGGGTTTTTTGCATGTTTTTAAGAACCTTCCTTGCTCAAAGCATTGATTCTCAAAATTAATTTTGTGAAATATAAATGATCTTTAATTATCCCAATAAGGATTCACACTTTGACATCTGAGACCAAAGCAATTCAGGTTTAGCTTTCATGGAGTTGGCTCCATGCACAGTTTCTTGGGGTGATGCTCCCTGAATCTTGGAATATATCCACACTGCCTGGGAATGGGGAAGCTGGTCCGTGCTGGACAGTGTTGGCTCTGCTTCAGTTTTTCATGCTGACTGATTTGAAATGATTGCTGAGATCGCTATCTTTAGAGCTGTAGTATAAACATATTAAGTCTTCTTTTGAGATACAGTGTGAACTGGAAGGGCTATGCCAAAACTACAGAGGCCTTTCACTGGTTGCCTGCAAAATTGTTACTATTTTAGTATTGCACATAAAACATTTCATTTGGGACCATAAATGTGCACGACAGGAGAGCCGAGGCTTTGTGTTTAGCCAGGACTGTAGTCAATGTGACATGTGTGCCCAGTCCCATGATTCCAGCAGCACAGGCAGTGTCAGTAAACATTACACTCCACGCCCCACCAGCAGACTTGTCGTCTGCGAGCGGTCGACACCGCGCTATCGTAGGCACGTCTGACAGGAGTTAAATAACAGCCTGCTCGCCCTGCATCCACCCCAGAACACGCACAGAATACCTGGAGAAGCTGTATTTCTGGTTTCCAGAAGGAAAATATGCGTATGTATAGCGACTGTGGTGTGTCCAGGCTGCTGGACCCAGCGAGGTGCCGTGGTGTGTGTCCACTCTGCAGGCCCGAGGCGTTCCCAGGTCATTGATCTCGGGCACACGTGCAGGCTGCCTGCACACCCAGTGGGTCAGATGTGTCCTGCACACATTGATCCCTCTGTCCACATGTTAAGACATTGATCCACAAACACACAGTGGCAATTTCCAGGCCGGAAAAACAAACAGCCAGAGTCCTTACCTTTTTTTCTGGCTCAAATGTTGAAGTGGAAATAGAGGTTGTACTTGATGCAGCACGAGTGCTTAGTATTCTCAGTTGCCCTGGATGGGAGGCCAGTGCTGACTGTACCCTGGGAGACCCTGAAACTCCACGAACATCTGCCTTGTGTGCAGAGACCACAGGTACAGCACGTGTTCCAAGTGTGATACAATCTGTGTGCTTCTGAATAGATTCTGTAGAAACAATCCAGGATGGAAGTGATGGATATATGAGGGACCTCTTTACACTTCCCAGCCACATATATTTTTGAAACTGGAAGCATTTACTCTGTGATTAACTCTCCTCAAGCCCTAGCTGATGAGTGGGCTGTACCTGTAGGTTCATCAGTGTTTAAGGCTTGAAGGAAATTTCAGGCTCTTGAATACAGTAAACCAATGGATACTGAGATTATCCCAATTTTCAATTGCTTATGAATGTACTGTGAGTTTTCATATTTATCTATTGGTGTGAAATGGTTTAATGATTGGATTTCTGATGTAAAGAATATTTGCTGTTCAGTCCATGCCTGCAAGTGGTCTGTGGAAGGAAGATATCTGGTGTGATGGCTGCACCATTTGTAGATTCATTTTTTTAAAAAAATTGTTTCATATGAAAACTGTGTGTAAAACATTATCTAATGAGATTAAATGCACACAGTCAGCTTAAAATTGAAGGATTCAGTTCCTGGTTCTGCCTAGACTACTTCTGTGACTCTGTATGAAGTTATTTAATCTGTTATTATATGCTTGAAATTTCCCACTAATACTTGCAGTGATGATAGTGTTGGGTTTGGGTAATTTAACTTTAAGCTGTTTCCTGTCTTCTCTGAGTCCTTTCTTGTGTAGATACTGATGGGGTTCATTGCCTGGAGCAACACTGAGGAAGGGTTCAGAGGGTGAGAGCGGAGGTGAAGGAGGCTCCTGAGGTGTAAATGCTGTGATCCTTTACTGTGTGACTGAATTGTTGGGATTGTGTCTGTGGGGTTCTCATGTCCTGTTGGGGGGATAGAACTTAATATTTTCCCTAGTGGGTCTCTATGAAATTAGTAGAGTTCAGATATTTTTAAATACTCTGGGAGGAATATGAGATGGGAATTCTCTATCTCTGAAGAGGCCTGAACACTCTGTATAAGAAAGTCTTATATCAGAAACCTGAAAAGACTCTGCAGATGTTTCTAAGTGCTTGCTGAGAATCCCTGTATTCATTCAGAGCTGCCCTCTCACTTAAATTTTACAGCAGTAATTTCCTGCACAAGCTAATTTGTCTCAGCAATGGCTCTTATCTCCCTCCCGTCCTTTTTAGACAGTTCTTAGTGCTGTTGTTTCTTAATGTTACTAATACAAGTGATTAAAAACTTCTAATAGCTTCGTTATTTTCCTTTTATAAAAGACAAGTTGGCTTTCTAGTGTCAGTGTATTGTCATGCTCTGGAGGTGGGAATTGAGTTTACAGCAGTCTTGAGTTCAAAGTTAAATGTGTGATGACATGTTAAAGGAAATCGCCTGTGCTGAGATGTCAGAGGCTTCAGGACAGATGTAGTTTAGGGAGCAGCTTTTAGCTAGATGTATTCATTTATTTATTTGTTGCTTTACAGGGGGTGAGTATTTGGACAAGCCTGTGTGTGGAGAGATGTACATGATTAATACTGGTATTTGAGTTACATGAATTCATAAACGTGCCTTCACATCCCTTCACGTTGGAGAGCTATCGCTTGAAAGAAAACAGATGAATTGTTAAGTCTTGAAAGTTACCATCTGTTATCAGTTCACGTCCTGAAGGAATGCAGCTCTGCTAATTTAACTGTTCCATTACCCAGAATCCTCATTCCTAGCTTGGACTGCCGAGTTTGAGGCCTCATGTGTATGGTCCAATTTCTGCTCATCAATTAGATGACGGCAAACCCCATGTGTGTGCACTCAGAGCCTTCAATAAACATGAGAGAGCTTGGCTTGCAGTGGAAGAGCATCATATTTGCTTTGGATTATCAATCTATTGTTGATGACAACCTATCAGCCTAATTAGCTGTACCATTTTTAATGGCACAGCTAATTAATTGTGAATTTGAAATTAAAATTATAATCAGTGCTAACATGGAGGAAAGCAGCGAGGAAAATATTAAAGCTGTTAAAAGTGTAAGTATTCCTCACAAGACTGCTGCATGTGAAACCAACCTGAATAATGTAGAATGGGATTGAAGAAAACTTTTAAAAATACATGTTGAGTCACCCAAAACAGGTTTTGTATCTGTCTCTCAAAAGAAGTATTTGTCACCCTCTCTGCTGACAGATTTGAAAGAAAAAAATGTAGATGCTGTTCCAGAAAGGGAAACAAAATCTCATGTGTGAGCTCTGAAGCATGCAGGGATCTGTGTTTTTATTAGGAGCTTCTCCAGCTCTTAAGAGAAAAGTTAAATTTGTGAATACAGAGTTGTGTCAATAGAGTTGGGCTCGGACTCTTTGCTGCTCAGAAGTTCTGCCTCAGGGTGGGCTGTGCTGGGCTTACACAGAGGAATCGCTGTTGTGGTGAAGGGATAAAATGTCACTCAGGATTGATACAATTCCAACTCGACATTAATCAAGAACGAGATGGGGAGGCTCCAGACAAGTGGGGCTGGTGAAGAAAGACCACATCTGAAACTTATTTAAAAACCAGCTGAAGCTGGAGGGAGTGCTGGGACTATCAACCTGGGAGAAAAATGATCTCTTTGTCATGGCTGAGGGAAGGAGAACTGAGTAAGATGGATTTGGAGCTCCATTTTACATGTAGCTTGGTAGAAAATGATGTTCTTAAGGTTCTTGAGAGGTCATCTACTCCATCCTCTTGCCCTGAGACAAGATCACCAAACCTGTATCATGTCTGCAGATAATCCTTAATCATCTTTATTGTTAGAAATGTAAATCTGAATCTCCCTGACTGCTGTTTAAAACCAGCAAGTCCTGTCTTATTCACTGTAGGATGGAGCAAATTATTTCGTCCTTTTCCTCTGTGTTTTTTCTTTCTCTTTTTTTCTTGCTTTGTGTACCCAGTGTCTTCAAGACTGAACATCTCTCTTGTTTCTGTCTGCTGTGGTAGTTCCCATTTCCAGATTCCTGTGTCCTTTGTACTCTTTCCAGGTGGTCCAGCTCTTCCTTGAAGAGATGGGTACAGGCCGTGATGTAGGGGAGGCTTTATGATACCAGGCTGAAGTAGATGGGTTACTCTGAGCCTCAGAGCTGGGTATTTATCCCATTACAGCACTTGGCTTCTTACAATCTTTTTGATTGATCTTTTACTTCTCTTTGGATTGTGATCTGCTAAAGCATTGCTTCTTTTTCTGCAGAACTGCTGGGGGGGGGGGTGTGAGTTTGCTGTTCTGCATTTAATTCTCCCTGCCTAATAAAGTGACTTCTCTTATTCAGTTGCAGTCGTTTTGTCGCATCACTTCTCCAGCTCATCATTGCTCAGTTCTGATCCCATCACGCAGTGATCTGACCACCCCCGTCTTCTTTCCCCCATCTTGGTGTCATTTGCAGGTTTAATAAGGATATCCTCTAGTCCCTCATCCACTTGTTAACGAAAATATTGAACAGTGTAGGCTCGGCTCAAGTCCCCGTGGAATCTACTCTGAAACACACTGCTGTTTTGACAGCAAACCATTGATTCTCCCAGGGAACGTTTCAACCAATTTTACATTTTGCTCACATTTCCCCAATTTGCTTATGACAATATCAAGTACGAATGTCATTTCAGAAACCATTACGTAGTTAAGTTATAGAGAGAGAGCTTTCAGTGACGGGGTACAGGTGGGAAATGTGAGAAAACTGGCAGAACTTGTTTGAACTGAAGCACGTGAGGGGGTCTGAGGGGAGGGAGGAACAAATGAGTGTCAGGATAGGAGTCAGGGTCAGTTGGATTTGTGGATATACTGCTCTAGAGTCAAAGCACAGGTGGGTGGTGGATGAAGTTCTCAATGTTTCTCTATTTCAGACCTTTTCATAAAGCCAGCACTTAAGAAGGTAAAACCTCTTGTTGAAGGTGGTTGAGAAGTCCTAATAAGTGATTTAGAGGTTCTCCATGAACTCTGCAGCTTCCTGTTAATTCCTAGTCTGACTTCAGATTTCCTGGCAAAATAAAATTCACGTTCTGTGTAGAAGGTCCAACTTGGTAGAAGTGAGAAGTCTGTCAGGAGAGGTGGGGTATAGAAGAGGGTTTAGAACTGAGATGATGAAAGGCTAAGGAAGGAGGAAGGAAACGTTGCAAAAGTCAAGAGAAGGAAGTGGAGAGGAAACCTGTGGAAGAGGAAGCAAAAGAAGATGCACCATGGTCAGTTGGGAGGTCAAAGGGAGGGGGAAATGAAGTTAATCCAGGAAAAGACTTTATTTACCAATTCCTTACAATATCATTTATCCAATAAAATCAAGTAATTTCTTTAAATAACTGGTGATAGAGTGCTAGAGCCACAATAACACATGTATTTTTACTTTTATTCCTGAATGTGGGCTTTGATGTCAAACAGCAGCTTCTGGTTACATTATAAAAGCCCTTCTGAGTACTGTGGAAAATGAGTTTTGGGTTTCTATTGGCCTCAGACCGTAACTTTTCTGCAGGTTTTTTTCAGGAGAAGTTTGTGAGCCTGGGGGAAGGGACGATCCAGACAGAAAATTACCCATTTTTGTATAAAAATATTTAAGTCAGCTTTTATGCAATAGTTCCTGAGCACCTTTGCTGTTGCCAGTAGATGTCACTGTGGATAACAAATCCCAGCGCTTAGGAGACAAAGGAGGTAATTTGTTAAATGAAAATTCAGCCTTTGAAAGTAGGTTGGGGGGGGGGGAGTGTCAACAATTTTTTTCCGAAAGAGACTTTTGTCAGCAAATAAAAACGGATTTCTTGCTAATGAGGATGTCTATTTTTGGCCACCCTAATCCTGTGTTTTGTGGCTGCCTTCGCCCGACTTGGGTAAGTTCCTGGCGCTCTGTGTGACCTCAGAGGGGTTGTCTGTGTGAGTATGCTCCTGTTCAGCCTTATTTTGAAAGCCTTCAGTGTTTGGAGGGTGCTTCAAGCAGCAGCCGTGGTCGCTGCAGTGTGTATGTGCAGGGAATTGGCCATGGAGGAAGTGGCTTCATTAAGGTTGATTTGGAGGGGGGAGCAAGATGAGGAAAAAAAATTGCCCATATGATTGGCTGGGAGAATAGCTCTGAATTATGGGATCCATCTGTTTCCTGTAATGAATTCATAAACCCATCAAACAATGACCTGAACGAATTGCTGAAGGAAAAAAAAAAAAATAATACACTGGCATGATATGTTTAACGCAGTGAGGCATTGGCATTGTATAATCAAAAATTCTCCTCACATCCAGCACTTTGTAATGGAGCTGCTGTGTTTAATAGAAGCTGTAAATAAATCCTGTCACAGTAGCAGCCAAGAATGCGTTTCTGGGTTTAACTGTTTCTCTTCTGGAATGTCTGATACTCGGAGGCTTTAGAAATGCAAGTTTTATAGGGCTGGAATGGGGGATTCTGAAATATAGAGAAATGTTAATGAGGTGAATGAAAGGAAAAAGCTGCCATAAATCAGTATTATGTGGCTTAACCAGTTTCTTTCATTTATGCATGTTCTTTCCTTATGTCATAGAAATGTACTTAAAAGCTATTGTTGTAATTGAAATCTGTTAGACTGATCCTATTCATTATATTAATAAAATCCACCTACAATTGCTCGTAACACTTTTTTATGCAGTTGGGATTCCCGAGATTGTAATCATCAAAAAGCATATGGAGTAATTATTGGATTTGTTTGGGTGAAATTGGATTAAGAAGTTTAGATACCATTAAGTACTGATAATTATTACAAGCAAGCTCATTGTTTAGTGTATGTACAGCTCGGAATGGAGAGTAAGCAGATACCCATCACAAACATCTTAAGAGCGAGCAATCTCAAGGCTTTTATTTTACGCCTTTAATTGTATTTTTGCAAGAGGCTTTCTGCTTAAATGTTTTTGCTTCAGCTCTTCAGTCACGTGCTAGTTATGAAAATCACTCAGTATTAAATCCTTTCCCTCCATACGTTTTAAACAACAGTTTTAGCATTCAGGCAAATTTAGCTGTAGAGGCTCCGTTTTAATTCCTGGGTTCCCAACAGCTGCCCACATGCCATTAGCTGTGACAGTGGATTACTTTCAGGTGAAAGGGTGGACAGGCTGCTCCTCCAGGGCTGGAAAGGGCTCTCCATGGATTGGCAGGTCGGCCCTTGGGGCTGATTAAACGCGGAGCTCCACTGACCGAGGCACTGCCTGGGAGAGGCTCCCTCTGCTCTGCTTTTGTACCCTACAGTGAGCTGAAATACCCTGTCTTTGTGCACTGTGTGTTCTGCAAGGGACAGCCATGGTCTTGGAACGTAGCCTTTTGGGAAGGAGAAGGGCCAAAGGGTTTATAAAGGTGCTCTTGGAGCAAACATCACGTGAGACGCGCAGGGCAGACCCTTCGAACCGTTGCTATGTCTCACAGTGCATACCAGCTGAAAATGGCTGTTTAAACATTGCTGAGGATGACTTTAGAATTCACTCATATTGTCTTTGTAACATATATTCCTCAAATGTTATTGCTGTATTTGAAGTCTAAATTCTAAGCTGGTACGAAGGTGGAATTTGGAGCTCAAGCCTGTTACTGTGATGTTGTTTGGATTTTTACTCTATTCCCTGTCAGTGGTGTAATTAAATGGTTATTTGCCAGCTGCCATGATTTGTAGACACAGTATTCGTGCAAGAGCTTTCATTTAACTACCCTTTTAAAGAGATTTTGATGTACAAAATAAAAAATACTTTTCTCTATTGATTAGAGAAAAACAGTACCATGAATATGCAGAAATATTTTTGTTCTAAAACACAGTGATATCTTGATTTTCTTTGTTCTTTTCTCTCATCTGTGATTCAGATATATAGAGGGAAACATTGTCTATAACATTGAAATTGGGTTTCTCTGGCCACACCTTTTTGATGGAACAGCTTTGTGAATTTACATTAAGCTGAAAAGTGTGTATTCTATGGCTTACGTTAGTGATGGGGTTTATATATATCTGTATATGCACACCTATTTGGAAGTATCAGATGTGATTTATTTATACACAGTACAGAGAGTATAATGCTTTTTAAAAAGCAGCCTGCCTTGCTCTCTGAAATATGTTTTCAATTAATTGTTATTCCTTATGAAATCTCAGGGCCAGACAAATCCCGACTCCCCTGGCATCCTGCCAGATAGTGGTTTCCATTCTCTTGTCCTTTCCCTCCTCTTCCCTGGCATTCCTTCTCGTCTGTTGGCACAAGGGTTTGTGTGCCTGGTCTGTCAGCCGACTTGGAGAACCTTTCTTGCTGGAATGGTGCATTATTTTTGGTCCATCAGCCTGTGTCTGGAATGCTCTTGGTGAATCTTGTGGTAAATGAGTTGCAGCTTCATCCTCTGCAGAAGGACTGAGTATTTCAGGTCTCAAGTGTTTTGTAAATGTTTGCATCTTTGTGATAGTGATGGTTTTAGTAGGTAAATGGTTACATTGCTGTAATAGTAGTAGCAATAGTAGGAGGAGTTAAAAAAGCACCCACTAAAATGAAGTAATATTTTCTGTCATGTGGACAACAGATTTATTTATATTGTGGAAACAGAATAGTTTTCACATACATGTTGAATATGCAAATTTGATATTAGAAAATACTTACTCTGCATTCTATGACACTTTTAATCTACCTTTTTAATTGTCAGAGTATGGATAAACTGTTTCCAAAGCTGGTGATACATTTTGAAAAGGCAAAGAAGGTTTATTCTCTTCTCTTCAGGTGTTACTGGTGCTTCAATTTTTTTTTACATCCAGAGTTCCTGTTTTGTCACAGACATAAACATAGGTGACATTTTTTTTAGGCTTCCAAAATAAACATCTTGGAGAAGCAAAATGTTGATGGTCCTGTCAAACTTGCCATGTTTTTGCTTGGCTAAGTCCCTGCTTGCTTTGACCACCCTCAGCATTCCCTTGGTGGCTTCTCACTGCTGCTGCTGTGGAAGTTGATCCAGGTTTTCCAGGGTGGCCTGGCTGGCTTATTACAGGCAGGGTCAGTGTGGGGCATATCAGATGTACGCCTGGGGTGTCCTGAAGTGCTTGATGTGAAGGTTTGTATGAAGGCCACAAGAATATTAAAGTTTGTGTGAGTGTTGAATAAACTGGTGTATCAGGTATTTTAACTTGGTTTTGGGAGCTCATTAGAAACCTGAAAATGTTTGTTTTCATGGCTGTAGGCCATGGGATTTGATGTTAATGTTGGCAAGCTGACATCCAAACCTGCACAACTGCTGAACTGAAAAGGCAGTGGGGGCTTTAGGTGAGTGCAGCTTAACTGACCCTTCTGTTCAATGCTGAATTGTCACAGCTCTCTCTTGTCCTCTGTATGGTTTAAAACAGGAGGGAGGATGTGCTGCAGTAAGGAACCAAAGGTTCAAATACTGTCCCGGACCACCTTTTGCTTAAGCAGAAAACACCTTTTGCCAACTTTGAGACTAAGAAATAGTACCCATTTACTCACTTACAGTTAAAAAAATCCCCACAACCCCCAACCTCTCTGGTACTAAACCAATTTTGTTGTTTTGTTTTGTTTTAAATGCAGTGCCAGAACCTATTAAGACCAGTTTAAGCCAGCCCCAACCTGCCGGTACCGGTACCAGTACTTCCACCAGCACTATTACCAACAGCAGCAATGGCAAGCGCACGTCTGCCAACGGGCAGCAGCCGGCTGCGTCCCGATACCTGCCTCGAGAGGTGCCTCCACGCTTCCGCCAGCAAGAACAGAAGCAGCTCCTAAAGCGGGGGCAGCCACTGCCCGCCGGGACTCTGAGCGGCACCAGCCCCGCGCCAGGCGCGGCGCCAGCAGGGGCCAGTCCTCCTCCGCAGCAGGGAGCGGGTGGACAGCATCATCCCAGTAAGACCCAACCAGGTAAGGCTCCGAAGCCGGCTCATTCCTGATGGAGTTACGGGTGGGCGGAGAAACCTCAGCGGTGTTAGAGGGTCGTCTTGAAATCGCAGGTTTTGGTTTTAAAGCCAAGCCAAGCGCGCGTGCTGCTGCTCACCTTCTTACGGGATGTGTCGTTTCTAGCGTCCACTTCTAAAAGGTTTTCTTACTTATTCAGATGCTCAGACCCGTGGGGTCTTCTTACAGTTTGTTTGGTTTTTTATTCCCCTCCCCCTGTTTCTCTGATATGAATTTTCAGGAAACGTAAATATTTATTCAGCGGTCATTCTTACAGAAGCGTTGTTAATTAAGGTATTCCCAAGTTTTCATCTGTAATTTTGACGGCTTTAATGCTCTTTAAATAAAGAGTGTTTTGCATATTTGTAAATAAGGAATAGGAACTTTGCTTGTGTCCTGTTGTGTTGCTTTTATGCCTTTGTTAACTTACTTATGCTCTCAATTGTTCTTTTCACATTAGGAAAATAATACTTTGGGAAAAGCGGTTGAGTGTCTTAGGCCTTTCTACCACTTCATTCTGTCCTTTGCAGATCAGAGAATCACAGAACTGTTTGGGTTGGGAGGGACCTTTGGCAGCATCCGATTTCAATCTCCTGCCATGGGCAGAGACACCTTCCACTATCCCAGATTGCTTCAAGCCCCGTCCAGCCTGGCCTTGGACTCTTCCAGGGATGGGGCAGCCACAGCTGCTCTGGGCAACCTGTGCCAGGGCCTCACCACCCTCCCAGGGGAAAATTTCTTCCTTATATCTCATATAAACCTACCCTCCTTCAGCTTAAAGCCATTCTTCCTTGTCCAAAGTCCCTTTCCAGTTCTCTTGGAGCCCCTTTAAGCACCAGAAGGGACTCTAAAGTCTCCTTGGAGCCTTCTCTTCTCTGCACTGAACACCCCCAGCTCTCCCAGCCTGGATCCAGAGCACTGGGGCTCCAGCCCTTGGAGCATCTCTGTGGCTTCCTCTGGATCTGCTCCAGCAGCTCCACGTCCTTGTTAATTTGGAGCCCCAGAGCTGGAAGCCTTCCTTTGGCTATTGGAAACAGGATATGGAGGAGTAAGTCTCTTAGCTGCTTTTGTTTTCCTGAAGCTGCTAATGAATGAGAAAATAAGCAACTCTCTTCTTACTTGCCCTTATGTGCTAGAGATCATGTAAGTATTCCAGTGGAGAGGAGCTCATCCCCTTTTCCATCACTGCTCCGTGTGTGTGGTGTTAGGCAAGGCAGTGAGTGTTCTGACATAGTTACTTGGGCTTAAAAAAGTTATCTGGACTAAGTCATAAGGAGGTTTTTGATATCTTGAATATTAGTGATTTCTGTATGATCTGAAGTGTTGCTCATTATCACTCATTAAATGCTGTCAAACATCACAAACTTCAGATCTGAACTGTCTGCAGTTTTTCCCTTTGGGCATTACTGAATCTTTCACTATTTTTGCTGCTGAGCTGAACTCCAACAGAGCAAATTCTTTGGTGGTGTCCTTAGAAGTTTTAGTCAGATAAGAAAATAATCTCTCAGAAATTACAGCTTCTGTGGTTATCAAGATGGATTTGAAAATATTATTCAGCTTCTCCCCGGGAACGCAAAACTGAATAGACAAAATATAACAATTGTTTATTTACTTAAAATGGTTTTGTTTTAGGGAGGGAAGAGGTTCTACTTCTGCATTCTCAAGTGCTTGGCTTTAGTGAAATGGAAAGCAGTCAGTTCCCACCAGTTAGAGCAGCATCCTCATCTTCCTTGCAAGTCCCAGTTCAGTAGGGATGGTTCTGACACTTTTGGCTTCTTTTTCATTTGGAGATGTTTGTTAACTGTCAGATTAATGTTCTGTGTTGTATATGTTTATTATTTTATTTTCAGAACTTTAGAATCATAGCATATCCTGAGCTGGAACAGATCCACAGGGATCATGGAGTCCAACTCTTGGCCCTGCATGGGACACCCCAGCAATCCCACCCTGTCCCTGAGAGCGTTTCCAAACACTCCCCGAGCCCTGGCAGCCTTGGGGCCGTGACCACTGCCCTGAGGAGCCTGTTCAGTGCCCAACCACCCTTTGGGGAAGAACCTTTTCCTGACATCCAGCCTAACCCTGCCCTGACACAGCTCCAGCCGTTCCCTGGGGTCCTGTCCCTGCTCACAGAGAGCAGAGGTCGGAGCTGCCTCTCTGGTCATTATTTATGTGGTAGAGACAGACTGACCAACTCGAGTGGCTCAGGCTGCCTGAGGGTCAGTGTGAGATTTCTTTCCAAGCATCATTATAGATGTATCTGAAGCATCTGTGTTTGAGCTTAAAGAAACACATTGTAAATCATGAAACAAAGTCCACTGTAAATCATAACACAATTCATAAAGGAACTTCACTTGTAAGAGTGTGGTACGAGCTGTCTGACTTTGATCTTGCCAGATGCATTTCTACCTCAAGGCTTTGAGCTTCTTTTCCTGATTCCTATTTTAACCTGCTGTAGGTGTAGTTTGTCAGCCTGGCAACGTTCAGCAGATGTTTTACACTGCTGAATTTGTTTGGGTTTTTGTTCTTTTGCTACTTTTCTGTTACCATTGGAAAAATTCAGAGTACAGAGAAAGCTAGTACAAATGAGAGGAAGAGGAGTGCAGCAGCTTTTCAGCTTTGTGTTATATTCCGTGTTGCACCAAACAAGTTAACCAAGATCAGACTCTTAGCAAAAGTGTTACTTAAAATCACAGAACCACAGAATGGTTTGGGTTGGAAGGGACCTTAAAGACCATCTTGTTCCACTCCTTACCATGGACAGGGACACCTTCCACTAGCCCAGGTTGCTCCAAGCCCCATCCAACCTGGCCTTGAACACTCCCAGGGCTGGGGCAGCCGCAGCTTCTCTGGGCAACCTGTGCCAGTGCTTCATCCCTCACAAGGAAGAATTTCTTTCTAACATCTAATCTAAACCTGTGGTTTTAATCGAAAGCGATTTGTGCACAGAGTCACAGTTGTCTGGTGGTTGTTTATTCTGTAAAAGTCAGAAGCTTTCAGAGGCATCAGAAGATCTGCACTAAGTTCTTAGCAGAGGGAATAGAATCTTAGATGAGCTAAATCCTTGGCTAATTTTTTGTCTGCTGACTAAAGAGATGGCTTTCTTGTGTCTTAAAGGATTGCATCTTCCCCATAGGAAGAACTCTCTGAATTCTGGAACTCATGTAGTTCTTTCCAGCAGGTGGAGCATCAGTTCATTCCCTGACTGCAGATGGTTACAGGAGGAAAAAATAAATGTCCAACTCAGTTTATAGTGATGACAGCTGTGTGCCTGGCTGCTTTGGGAGGCTGAGAGAGAAGTATCTCACTCCTGAGAGGCCTCTGTAGCCATGAAATACGTGTATCAACAGTCTCACTTGATCTCTCATAGGAGCTTTGTCTTCACCTTGACAAGCATAAAGAGCAAAGAAGTAAGAAGAGTATCGAGGGAAGGCCAAGGTCTTGTCTTCTCAATTGTTAGGATTTGAGTGATTGTTAGTATTAGAATAAATTTGGGGATTCTATATGCTGTAAACATAAAGCATTTAAGGGAATTTTCATGAATTTTCCATGAAATTTAATTTAAACTAATCATGTTTTTGTGAATCTGAAAACAAATTTTAAACAGGAGGATTTCAACTGAGCAATGCTTCATCAGAAGGAAGATTTTTGCCTTCCTCCTCTTATCTGACATCAGTAAGAACTGTTTTCCTTTTAAATGTCTGTCTCTGGTTCCCTGGGTATTTCATTTACTAAAGAGTCTTTGCAGGTAAAAATTCTCTGGGGGAAGGGCAGGAACAAAATAAATTGAACTTGTCCAGAAGACTCAGTGGAGGTACCTGATCCACATCTAAACAAGATTTTGTCTGCCTGAAGAGCCACCTGTATTGTCTGGATTCTGCCCAAGCAAGGCTCCATGTATGGCTTCCTTATACTCATCATGAACAATAATAACTTCTTTTTATGGATGAGCTGGTGTAAATTAGAGAGCCGGGATCCAGAAGATGCTTGATGTAAATTCATGTCTGTAGCATTTCTTTTTATAGGCTCATATTCCTTCATAGTTAATTTGTAATTATGCAACCACGTTCCTTCCAGGCCCTATTTATAACTACCTGGATACAAGGAAGGCTGTTAGAGAGGCATTGCCTGCCTCTTCACTCTAAAAATCACACTATTTTATCTCTTTATTCTCTTATCAGCAGTCTCTGTTATCTACTACCTTGGCCTATCCAAAACACTGATCAGAACTTAACTGCAGTGTTGTGAATTAAAAAGGATGTTCTGCCAATGTAAGGCAAGTGGGAATTGATGGCCACTAATATGTTCTTTGTCAGGTTTATCACCTGGAAATATCAGTGAAGTGGATGAGAGTAGGGATTTTTTGTTTCTCTCCTAAGGTAATGTCTAAAACATTAACTAGATAAACTTGTTAGGAGAAGAAATTAAAACATTTTAAATTGCATGGAAGATTTTAGAAATCTTACCCCTTGAAAACAGACTTCTGCTCATTGTTAAATGTTGTGAAACTATTTTCTGGTACTTTAGAGTAGAACAGTTACTTGTCTAGAGCTTCTGCCTTGAGCTACAAAGCTTGCTCTTGACATTCCCCCTCTGTAGTCCTTTTCAGGATTACACCAAAGGGAAGCTGTATCTCTAATTTATGAGCAGTATTCTAGTATCTAGTCAAGTTTGTTATTTTTAAAGATGGGGCTTTTTATCTCTCTCACACACACAGTTTGTCAACCAACTCCAAAAAGCATGGTCAATAGCTAACTCCCCTCATTGAGTTGTGAGGCATTAATTGAATCAATGGAAGGGACCTTTTGCCACGTGACCTAAAAGAATTAAAAAGGTAATTTCTGGAAGCTGCCATGGGAGATTAAAAACAGCAAGTAAATGCAGACTTCTTTGTTTCTTTACAAATCAAGAAGTTTGTGTGGAAGTCTCCAGGCAACCACTGTGTGTTTGATAATTCTAAGAACAGAGATCAAAAGAAGTCATCAGTTCTTCTCCAAGATGCCTTTGATTTTCCTGCAATTCAGTGATGTGGAACCACCATCCATCAACTCAAAACCAATGTACCATGTCCTGCAGGAATCGGGCTGGAACTTCTGCCCTTCTTTTCGTTGGCAACAAGAGTGTTTCGTGGAGCAGAGACATACCATAAGTTTCCAAAGTCCAAAAAGAAATTCCTGCAGTAATTGGAAGGAGAAAATGCACCAGCTCTGTGGAAACTCAAGAGTTAGGCTTTTAATTTGCTCTGTCTGTTGCTTTCTGGGAAGTGAGAATTGGACAACGGTAACAGAGATTTATTTTCCTCCTGTGTGCTGATGCCAGATTCTGTGCTGAGCTTTATTCTTCTTTTCTGTGGAGCTGCAAGTTTTATTTCATGTTTGAAGATTTCTTTAGCTGAAGTTTGCAGAAGTCCTGCTGGTGGCACGGTATGTGCACATTGAAGTGGTTGTTGTGGGCTGGAAGTTACTTTGTGCTGTTGTGTGTCAGGATAACTCTTATAATCTGCTTGTATCAATTCTGGTTTTGATCAGGTTTTTTAGGAAGCAAGATTAAAAAATCCTGCTCACTGTTAAATTCATGTCTGGCAGTACATGAATTCCAAACATGCAGTCCTTTAACTGTGGGTTGCTTCAGAATTCCTTCTGATAGGGCAATTTTATATAGTTGTAAAGTCAAAATTGGAGAAAGGTTTTAGGGTGAAATATCATTTCTTCTAAACCCAGCCAATATAGTTGGAAAACACTGATAAGCTTTGACATACAGTTGTTTCATCAGATCCAGCAAAGTCGTAGAACTTTCCTGCTAAACTCATGTTTGAACAATTCAGCTTGAACTGTTCTGCTCGCTGTGATTTGTGATGGCTGTAGGTGAGGCAGGTACATGCAAGAGAGATTCTGAAATACATTAATAAAGTTTAATTTCAGAAGTCTGAAATAAGATTTAGCTTGATCTCCTGGAGGCATTGCAAACAGGCTGAGCCTTGACAAACAAAGCACACGTGAAAACTGCCTTTATGGAAATGATTTGCTGAACTTCATCTCTTTGAGCTCATATTCTGTAATTCCATTAGCAGCATATCTTTGTTGGCAAAACAATACCAGCTTTTTGCTTTTAGTTGGAAAGTTAACACAATTAAAACCAGAAACTATAGAAATTGATTTATTCTGGATCTCCCATAAGCAGAGCTTTTCATATGTAATAGTTAAAACACTAAACACTATGAAGTAGAAATCCGGGATTAGATAATATCTATTCATCTTGTTTGCACACATTCTATGTATATGATTTCACGCTTTCTGTAGAAAATATGCTTTAAAAAAAAGGGGTTCTTCATAATACCCGGATGATGTGCCTAGTTCTGCCATGGCTGTTGGTGTTGGATGAAGAAACAAGGATGGTGATGTTTGTTTGGAAGCACAGGAATTGGTTATTTATGCTACTTCTGTGGAAGGTGGCTGTGCCATTCTGCAGTGAAGCTCCTCACGGCTTGCAGTTCTTACACCACTTGTCGAGGTGTTGGCCATGATTTCAGAGCAGGTCCCTCTGCAGCTCCTCACTCTACACACATTTCTGCAGTGTGGCTGTGGGAAAGTTTTCCTACTAGTGGGATTTGTTTAAAAACACCGGGAGACTTTTTGCCAGTAGTTAGTGCTGTAAAGGGATGTTCAGGTATAAGAGGTGATCTGTGTTTCTATTTTCTCGTGGTGTTCCTCAGGGCTTTGTTTAGCTTTTGGTAGTGCTTGTTGTCTGGTTCATGTCCCTGGAAATCAGGCAGTGTTCCCAAAGGTCACTACAGCCAGGTATGTATTTAGACAAAAGGAAGTGAATCGTACAAGGACATAAATGTAGAATTTAACATGGAGATGGGGTCTAGCCCATGGTACTGTGTGGATGTGCTCCTGAATGATGAACATTTCCTGAAATGCAGTGATGGGAAAGTTGTGGAATGGAGGTTTTTGTCTCCCATCTAAGTTTTCAAAGATTCCATATAATACCTTGAATATAGAGAATTGGCAAGCTCTGTGTAGCCCAAATACGGGCATTATGAATGAAAAATAATGGTAAAATCTCATCAGTAAACTAATCTCTGGAATGAATTTTTCTGTATTGTGTGTGTTATCTGACATCAGGCAGCAGAGTGTGCAGAATAAATCTGCTACTTCAAATCTTTTTGACAGTGATTAGAATTTTTTTTTCACCAGGAGAAGAAAAAATAGAAATGGGTGAAAGGATAAGTGACTGAGGTGCCTTTGTAGTTTTGCTGTCCTCACTTTATAAGAGCAGGGCTGTGCAAAAGCCTGATGACTCAAAGGTGGCTACTTTTGGTTTAGAAGGTCCAGAGCTGCATCCTTCCTCCAGCTTCACTGTGGATAGCAGTGCTGCAGTGATTTCCAGGGACAGGAACTGCCCAGGTGTCTGAGGAAAGAAAGGCCAGGACAGAGCCTGACAAGGTGTTAAAATATGTAGGTGGCAAAACATGTGAAGAGACCGAGTAACAGGACATGCCTGTGATGGTGGAGAAGGAAAAGGTAGAAGGTGGTAAATAAGGTCAAAAAAAGCGACCAGGGAATAATAAGAGTTTGGTCCTTGGGAAGAGCAGAAAGGGTGTAAGGTCATGTGGAAATTATTGGAAAGCTGAACTTGTAGAGCTCAGGATACAGGTATGGTACTACAAGAAACAAATAAAATGGAGCAATGTGGTCGCTTTCAGAGTATGAGAACTAGAAAACAGAAAATAAAACAACCGGTGTTAAAAGGTGAGAAATGAGGAACTGAAAGATCAGTCAGAGAAATTGCTAGATTGATCCTAGAAAAATAACCAAAGCAGCTATTTCTGTGCATTTAAAACTTTGCAAGAGAGACTTACAGAGTCAGCGTGGGTCTGTGGAGAGCAGGCTGTGCCCAAGGAGGGTACTTCCCTGTCAGCAGTGCAGCAGGCACTGCAAAATGTCCTGGAAGCCAACTTGGTGCAGCCTTTGGTGGCTCAGAAGACTTTGTTGTGATGGATGTGTGGTGGTGTAAATAAGTGGGGAGTATAAGATGAAACTATTGTAAGAAGTGTCACAGCTGCTCAGGAAGGTGTAGACAGGGAGTAGCTGTCAGTCCTTTACTGGCAGAATCAGAACATTTTGAACGAGAGTGCAAATTTGTACTGTCTGGTATTTGAGTCAGGCTTTCAGCTGTAAAAAACTCCCTGCGTTAAATTTTGATTGATTCCAACTGGAGAAGAGTGCAAGGCTGCTGAAGGACAAAATTACAGTATGGAATAGTGGTGACACAGTTGTGTGATTGGATAAGAAATAAAGAAAACAAGAAGGCTCTTTTTTTTTTTTGTCCAGAACAGCTCTGTACCCAAATACAGGTACGTAAAGATCATGCTGCAGAAATGGATCTGGTCACAGGGTAAACTAGACTAAGGTGTCACTGTTGAAAAGAGGACAGACACACTGAGTGCTTCCCATGGGGCACGTGGGATAAGGCCTCTGAATATTGAGTCCAGTTTATGGTACTGTGCCTTCAAAAGGTTGTGAACGAGCTGGAAGAAGCAGAGGAATGCAACAGGAATGAGTAGAGATCTTGAGGAAAAAAAAAAACCTTGCAAAGGGTAAAAGAATTGGAGCTCCTCAGCCAAAGGAAGACTGGAATTATAAATGCAGAGATACCTAAATGACTGCTGCAGGGAAGAAAATGATATGTTCTGTATGTCTGTGATGGATCAGATAAGAAATAATGGGCTTAAATTTCAACAAGGAAGATTAAGGGTAGACATTAGGAAAAACATGCTGGTATGAAAACTGTCTTGAGAAGTGAGATAGAGCACTTGGGAATGTGCAGACTCCATTGCTGGAGGCCTGCCTTGGTGGGTTGTCCAATGTTGCCTAGTGTGTCTCAGGAATAATTCCTGAGACCAGGTGAGTGGGCTACGTCGCTTCTGAAATCCCCTTTTTCAGTCTGCAGACATCAGTAATTATGAGTTTCAAATTTATCAGGCATAAACCCCATCAAAGTTGCTCCAAGAAGGGAGCAGATGTGCTCTGCCAGCACGGTTGGGGTGGAAGCTGTGCTTCCTTTTGCTCCCAAACCTTTTAGTAGGCTCTGGCCTTTCTTGGGGTTCTTCATTGCCTTTCCACGTACTCATGACTGGTAAAAACTTCAGTAGGTGCCCGTTATAAGTACCTACCTCCATAAATTGAAGTTGATTACAGGAAGTTTGTATTATTAAATAAGAAGAATACAAGGAACATGGGAGTGTATCCGATGTTCTCATCCAGTTTTGACATATTTTAACTAACGGAAATTTCAGTCGTGTAGAATTGGTGTTAAAGGACTGTAATAAACCACAACAATAGTTTCAGTTAAAAAAGTTATTGCAGAATTGACTCTCAAGCTTAGTTCCTGGATGCATTTGAAATAGTTTTCTGAATAGAAACAAAACCAAGCAGATTTGATTTTCATTCATCTGTTGTTTCTCAAATGAGGTTGAACCCGACCAGTGTTCAGAGGCTATTGCAAAGAAAAAGAGAATAAAATGTCTTCAGTAGGAAACCCAACTATTTTCAGGAGTAATTCAGTGGAGCAGTTCTCGAGCCAAGAATAGCAGCAGTGATTGTGCTTCACTGGTGAAGTGGCAGCGACCCTGAGAACGCAGCCAAACCCTTAAGGAGCCGTCGGCTGTGAGATCCAGCACAGAGGGGCCAAACGGCTCCGATGGGCACCTGGCACGAACTGCAACAGCAAATTGAAAACGTGCTCCACTTACTGCACCATTGCTATGTATTTGGGGCAGGTAGGAGGGCGATTAGTCGTAAAGGAGTGTTTTGGACATACTGGAAGTTCATGTAAATCAGCCTTTGCAATTTGTGTTTATGCATCAATACAGGTTCTCCACGCGTGATCTCAGAATCTGTGATGATCCTTAGTTCCCTAAAAACATAAAGCTGGCCCCCTTTGTGCTCACCCTGCGTGTTCCTGCGCCTTGAAGAGATCCGGGGCTCCCACTGCGGGTGTTCCAAGATGGTTGGTCCCGGCTGTGCAGGCGCAGCCAGCGCCCGGCTCCTGCCGCATTGTTCGGGCAGCTCTTCCCTTCCCTGCCTCTATAAACAACCGCGCCGCTGATTAATGCGCTCGTGTTTGCCACTTAGAGCTGGTTTAGATAGAGGCAGGGAAGTCATTAAGGGCTTGGCAGCGATCCAGTGTACATCTGGGACTTGGGAGCTGCTGCTGGGGCAGGGAGGAGGGCGGCGGGCAGGAGCTGGGGCAGGGAGGAGGATGGTGGGTAGGAGGAAGGAGCTGCCATTGGGGAAGGAAGGAGGACACTGGGGCTGGAGGCAGGAGCTGGAGAAGGGAGGAGGGCAGTGGGCAGGAGATGTGGCTGGGGCAGGGAGGAAAATGATAGGCAGGAGCTGCCATTGGGGCAGGGAGGAGGATGCCGGGCAGGAGCTGGGGCAGAAGGCAGGAGCTGGGGCAGGAGGAGGACTCCAGGCAGAAGGAGGACTCCAGGAAGGAGGAGAACTCCAGACAGGAGCTGGGGCAGGAGGAGGGCTCCAGGAAGGAGCTGGGGCAGGCGTTCGGCAGCACCCGCGTCTTCTCTTGGCTGACTTTCAAAAGCGTCAGAGAAGCAGCTACGGGCGCTAATTGTAGCTGGGTCCTGAAGTGAAAATGTTTTGTGACAGTTGAAGGAATTTAAAGAGGAAGGAAGATCGGTTTAGTGTCAGCTGCAATTAGATAATCAAAGCTTAAAAATCCTGCTCTGTTGATACCTTCACCTAGAGCTCAGGAGCGGAGCGAGGGGAAGGGGGAGGAGGGCTGTGCGTGGAAAGGGCATTTCCATAGCCAGTGCAGCCGAGGCCCGGCCGAGCTCGCAGGTTGTCTGGGCGCACGCTTGCACAGAGAGATTTTCTTGGCAGCTCTACAGGATGAGGCTTACACTGTACACAGCCGACATATTGAAGCCGGGAGCCCTGGAGAACGTAGAGGCAGGAGTAGGAACAGCTCTGCACACAATGTAGCGTCTCCTAGGATGGTTGGGCGGCTCCTTTCTTCAGGTATTTTATTACCCATCAGCCCTTTTTAAGAGCCAAAAAAAGAGGGAAAGTAACCCTAACCCTGAGAAAATAGCATCTGCTTCTGTTAAATCAATTTATTACATAACATTTCAGCGAGAGAGCAGCAGCACAGCGTCCTGAGCTTTTGGCTGCGTTTCAGGTTTGATAAAATGGCGTCTTCGCAGCAAACTGCTTGTAAAGATATGTTGCACTGAGCAGAAAAATGCAATGATTTTGGTCTTTTCTACTGCTGCTTTTGTGCTGGAGAGGTAGCATTTAGTGGAATCTCTGCTAATGATGAGAAATGCTGTTTATTTTTGCTTGTTTTCTTAATGCATTTAAAAGCTTTCAGCACCAGAGGAGAGCAACTACGTTTGAATGTCGTAGTGTAGAAAATGAAAAGGGGATAACAGGCTTCCCCCGTGTGGGCTTAGCTATGGTTTAGTTTTAAAATAAATAAAGCTGCTTTATTCAATGCTTCCATCTCTCTTCTGTCTTGCCACGTTATGTACGCTGTGCAAGATTTCAGCTTCCTCAGTCCATGAGACTTGCTGTGAGTGAGCTTTGTAGGGGCTTCACACAGATGCCAGTTTTCAAATCTCTCTCTGTGCCTAGAGCTGGATGCAGCAGCTAACCTGAAATGTTAGCACTACAATGCCCAGATTTTCTAATTTATTATATTTTGTACTTAAGAATAGATGCTTGTGTCATATTCTCTTTATGAAATTAGGCTACATTTGGTTTATCACTTAAAATGTTCCTGGTGTTTCCTATTTAATTTAGATTTTAAAAACTGAATTATAGTCTTTTAAAGATTTGCTCATGTTGAATTGAAAACTATTTCTTTTTGGGGGAGAAAGTAATTTGCCCTTTTTTCCTCATCTGCCTACTCAGTATCACTAACCTTTGTGTGCCAAGGAAAATCCCCAGTGGGACTGTCACTGGCCTTTGGGATTTTATTCTGTTCTGCATGTCAGGGCAGAGAACATCGTCTGTCATCTGTCCTTTGGGCAGCACAGGGCGAGCCAATGGGTCTGGTTGTTGTTACGCGACTAACACGGGCTGAAAAATACAACTAGTAATAAGAGAGGGAACCACTGTTAGATCTGATTTAAAACTGGGTGAGCAAAATGTATTAATAATGTTCCACTAAAGGTTCATCCTGGACTTTGCCATTTAACACCCTCCCCGTGCTTCGGTTCCAAAATCAGCTGAATGTTGTGTGGTAATTGGGCATGCAGGGTTTTACTGTGCAGCATTTGAACTAATTACTGTGGTGGAAGTTACGAAGATACAGTTACTTTTAATTCAGCTGAACAAAAAATTGAAAGTTATATTATTGTAAACGACATTTTCAGGGGAGGATGGAAGTTTTAGGTGAATTGCTTGTTGCAGGCAAAGTATTTTGCTTTTCTAAGAAATGCATGCAACAGCTTCTCCCATTTCACTCCACTCATACTTTGCATTTGTAGTCTATTAAAACACTAAACTGATTTTGCAGCTAATCACTCATTATCAAACACAAAACAGCCAAAAATGTTTTCTGTTTTAATAAATACTAAATTGAAGTTGGTCATGTATGTTGACTGCAGTGTGTAGTAACGCCAGCAAACTCCTCCCACCCCATTAAGTATATTATTTAAAGAAAACCAACCCAAACCAACCCCCTCATGCTTATTGGTAATAGTGATCAAAGCTGTACGTTTTTCAGGTCATGTCTATGATTGTTGCTGGACGGAATTTATATTCTTGTTAAAAGCAAATTCGACCTGTGATCCTCAGATTAATAATTCCTTCCTGATTGCTGAAGAAATGTTGTTAATCAAGGAAACTGTATAATATAAAAGATACGTAAATAAGATTTTCAAACACGAAGTATGAATTTAAAAATCGGTTTCACTTTGTGGTGTACCTGCACTGGGATTTGCTAACACAGAATACCTGTGGTTTCTGTTCCTCGTGCCTTGTTTACAATCTTTGCTCAGCTCACAGAGGAGGGATAGAAATGCCTCTGGTGGACTCAGTGCTTTTATTCCAGATTTTTGCATAAATAAAGAGGAACTGATTCTTAAAAATTTTCAAATTGGTTTCCCCTTTCAGTTTTAACAACTTTAAAAATGAAAGAAAATATTGTGAATTTCTATGAAGAGTTGGTTTCCTAGAAAGTTGAAGGAAATCTTTGTTTTAAAAAAAGAAAACTCCAAACAAGTGAAAAAAGGTCTCTTGATTTAATCATATAAAACATTTTGCTTTCATTGTTTTTCCCAAATGTTTAAAGTACTTCTGGATTAAGTAGGACTGTGCTACCAGTTATTGGATTCACAGGAGCGAATTCCTTTTAGTATAAAGAAAATGGAAAAGCATCTTTTGGCTATCTGCTTCTGGAGACAAGAACATAAAAACTGCTCTCTTCAGGATCTGTGCTCAAACTCTTACGTTTGTCAGGCAGCAGAGTCACAGTTTTTGCAGCTTGCTGTTTACTTTGTGAATATTTTTTTTCATTCTCTTCATCTGTCCCATTTCTGACAAGCTTTACCGCAGCAGCCATTGATGTTATAACCAGTTGCTCCAGTAAATATTTGGATGCTCTGAGTCTGTTGCACATTTTTGCTCTATTTGGTGAATCTGTGACTTGTGGAATGCACTACAGTGATCCCACTGCCCCCAGAGCAGGGAAGGCACAGCACAGGTACCTGCTGCTCCAGAGAGGGATTGCTGATTTCATGTCCCCTATGCGGAATTATTGTAATCCCTGTCAAAGTCACCACTTTCAGATTAGTCCGTGGTTATTGTTGAGAGTATAATCTGAACCTCATAAAGAGCAACTATGCTGATGGTACAGGAAAGGGAGTAACTATGGATTTGCAAAGCCTTGGGAAGCAGAGGGGTTTGAGCTGTGTGTGCTCTGCTTCCCAGCCAAGCGCTCTTGGTGGGATATTGTCTGGAGTAGGTGTGCTTGGCTGTTTTCTACTTTTAATATGGACATCTCTTGCTTTTTATAGTTCTTCCCCCTGATAATTTTCTTTTCATCTTGTTTCTCTTACATATCCTCGAAATCTGGTCTCTTATTTAATGAATTATTTTGCTCCCTACTCTAAGCCGTCTTTCTAAGCTGTTTTGTCATCTTGCTCTTCCATCCCACATCTTCCCTTTATTTCCAGTCTCCTAAGCGCTCCCAAACTTGAGCATTGCTTTAACCACCATCTTTTGAGGGAGAGGAGAAAGGAAACTATTAAAGAAGCAGCTCCCTTTTATCTCTTCTTGTCGGTCGTGGTGCCATTTTTGTGAGTGTGGAGACGTCTCGCTTGGTGCTCTTGATCCTCCCTCCCAGGCCTGCCCTGCACAGCTCTCCTCGGGCAGCACCGGCCTTCTCGCAGCACCAGCATATGGAACTCAGGTTTTGGCTTTTACAAGACCTTTTATTGGAACAATGTATTTCAAGCCACTTTTAAATCCTCCTGTCATGTCTCAAAGGCAGTGTTGAATCGCACCACCCACGGGGTTGAAAAAAATCTCCCATAACTCCTCTTACCTGATTCCTTGGTTGGCTCAACTTCTTATCTTCTGGCCTGGCCTGCTGCTCCTTTTTTCCCTTTGTTCGTTCCTACTCTGCTAAGGATGTTCCTCAGCTCATTTCTCTGACCCTGCTGACCCTTTTTAAGTCATTTCACAGGCTGCCTTCCCCTTCCATGTCTTATCTGGGATTCTGGTCTTGGTTTAACACCTGTGTAGCAAATCTAGATTAGCAGGTAAGTGTTCAACCTCCTTCCTTAGCTCTGTGCTATAACCAGTCGGCTGTATCCAGGAATATGCTGGATGCTTCCTTCCTTTCCAGCCATTGCATGTATGGGAGGGAATCCAGGTAAATCCAAGTGGCTCCTTTCACATTCTCTTTCGGATTTGTCATACGCTTGTCGATTATTATGGAAGAAGTTCATCACCCTGTGAGGGTGGTGAGGCCCTGGCACAGGTTGCCCAGAGAAGCTGTGGCTGCCCCATCCCTGGAAGTGTCCAAGGCCAGGTTGGACAGGGCTTGGAACAATCTGGGATAGTGGAAGGTGTCTCTACCCATGGCAGGGGGTTAGAAGGAGATGTTAGGCTTTTCCTGGCATCATGAGTAGAAAGGTGAAGAGCTGAGACTGTTTTCCCTTCCTTTCTCTAAAATGCTTTCTTTTGCTTTAATTTAATTAAATTTTAAAAGCAGCAATATGACTTGGTTTAGCATGTTATTTCTTCATCTTGCTGAATCTTCGTAAGGCTACCAAATTATCACCCTCCTTTCTTGAAAAGCTACAGGTGAAATGTGTGAATAAGACTTTGTCAAAGAGAGAGAGAACTTTTTCTAAACTTGGAACAATTTTTCACAGTATCAGAACACCTCTAATTGGAAGAGCTAATCACACCAAAATATTTAGGATTTAAATTAATGCATATTAGGTATCTGCTGGTAACAGCTTGTTTGGGAGATTTACTGTATCCGTCTTCCCCATGAAAATATTCATTTAATTCAAATGACAAAGAATGAAAGTCAGGTTTTGACAGATCTACAGCAGGTAAAAACCAACTGACTTCCAAAATTTGTTACTTTGGTATATGCAGCCAGTTAAGAGGAACTCTTCTGAAAGATTATCTCCAGTATGGATCCCTTGGATCTGGTTGAACTACTTGGTATCAAATTCCCATCAAAAGAAACTAAGAGGAATAACCTTGTATAGAACAATTGGGGTGGAAAGTAAATGCAAGAACTTGACCAAAGCTTGAGTTCCTAGCATGAGTTGTGCCTCCCAGTTTAACTTTATGCTCTAGCAAGCAAGTAGATACTCAAGAGCTTTCGTTTAAATTTTTTGGATTAGCATCTATGAGGATGTGGCAGTGCTGAAAAGGCACTGGCTATCTGTCCAGCACAGCATTGCTTTCCATTGGGTTGGGGAGAAGTAGGACCATGTATACAAGTGCAAAGGAATGTTTAAACCATATATAAAACCTTTGAGAGGTAAGTTTCTTGACAAAACTGTCCCTTATTTAGAGGTGCCCGAGTTCTCTGCTAAAATATAAAATAGTGGTGTTTATAATTGGCACCAAACAATAGAGGTCGTTGTCTGTATTTGTTCTTTATTTGCAGGAAGGGTGAAAAACCTAAATGCAGTATGAATTTAGTGTGTTAAATGTGATGTGAGTGTGTGTGTGTTTAATAATAGCTCATGGCAGGCAGACATTTTTACATTTTTTAATTGGATGCTTTTTCTTTGTGTTTCCCTAAAGAATGAGAATTTAGTCAAACTAAATGGCAAGAGTCTGCTAGATACTCTTCTGTGTTTTTTCCAAATTTACTTTTTAGGTTCTTCACATGGATTAGTGTATTTGCTCACCTTATTTTGTTACCTGCTTATTATTTTAACTAGTACAATAAGGGTTACAAAACTTTTCCTCTGTTCTAAAATGGGATTGTTTCATTATTTTAATTGAGAGTTTTTCCAGATTAAAGAGAGAGACAAATTATTATGAGCATCGTGCTCTATTGTGGTGGGGAAAGTCGCTGTATTGTGTTAGAGAATGTTCTCTAGATTGCAGCAGAATGGGGTGTTTAACTAGTGATGTAAAACAGTACTTACTTAATAGAGGGCTTTTGCAGTGCTTGAACACTGGACTCATTTTTAACCTTGGATCCTTTCAGATCTCAGCCACAGTGGATTGGGAGACCATTATGAGAATTCCCACTGGGGACAGCAGCCCGCTTTCAGGAGTGAAGGCAACTGCAGCTGGGATAAAGTGATAATAGACAGGACTGACAAGGAAGCGTGGCCTTCCATAACCGGAGCTGAGACTGAGTCTGCCTCAGAATGTACTACAGACACTGACTCTGCCTCCAACTGTGGCTCAGAGAACAGTAGCATGGCTACAGGGAGTGCCCAAGGCAACTTCACTGGACATACAAAGAAAACTAATGGCAATAATGGCGCCAACGGAGCACTCGTCCAAAGCACTTCTAACCAGAGTGCCCTTGGAGCTGGTGGAGCAAACGGCAACGGCAGCTCGGCCAGGGTGTGGGGGGTGGCTGCAGGCTCCAGCTCTGGCCTAGCTCACTGCTCTGCCAGTGGTGGGGATGGAAAGATGGACAACATGATGGGAGACGGTAGAAGTCAGAACTGCTGGGGTGCTTCCAACTCGAATGCTGGCATTAATCTTAACCTTAACCCTAATGCCAATCCAGCTGCCTGGCCTGTACTTGGACATGAAGGAACTGTGGGAGCAGGCAACCCTTCCAGTATTTGCAGTCCAGTCAGTGCCATAGGTCAGAACATGGGCAACCAGAATGGGAACCCAACAGGCACCTTGGGTGCTTGGGGAAACTTGCTGCCGCAAGAGAGCACAGAACCACAAACGTCCACTTCTCAGAATGTGTCTTTCAGCGTACAACCTCAGAACCTTAACACTGATGGACCAAATAACACTAACCCCATGAACTCTTCACCAAACCCTATCAATGCAATGCAGACAAACGGACTGCCGAACTGGGGGATGGCTGTTGGCATGGGGGCCATCATCCCGCCCCACCTGCAAGGCCTTCCTGGTGCTAACGGAACATCGGTTTCTCAAGTCAGCGGGGGCAGTGGTGAAGGAATGGGCAGTTCAGTGTGGGGGATGTCCCCAGGTAATCCTGCCACAGGAAACAGCAATTCTGGGTTCAGTCAGGGGAATGGAGACACTGTGAACTCAGCATTAAGTGCTAAACAAAACGGATCCAGCAGTGCTGTGCAAAAGGAAGGAAACGGAGCGAACGCGTGGGATTCGGGGCCTCCGTCCGGTCCCGGGGTCCTGGCGTGGGGCAGGGGCGGTGGCAGCAGCGGTGTTGGTGGTGTGCATTCTGGAGCTTGGGGCCACCCCAACCGTAACACCAGCAACGGTGTCAACGGGGAGTGGGGCAAGCCCCCAAACCAGCATTCCAATAGCGACATCAATGGGAAAGGATCAACAGGGTGGGATAGCTCTAGTGTTACCAGTCCGAACCCTGCCATGCAGCAGGGCAATGAACAAATGAACTCTTGGGCCAAAGCTGCAGCATCTGGCACCACGGCTAGTGAAGGAAGCAATGACAGCGGTGGGAGTCAAAATGAAGGCAGTACTGGGAGGGAGGGGGCTGGAGAGGGCAGGAGGAGAGACAAAGGGATGATAGACCAAGGGCAAGTTCAGTTGCCAAGAAATGACCTTGACCCCAGGGTCCTGTCCAATACGGGGTGGGGACAGACCCCTGTAAAGCAAAACACTGCCTGGGAATTTGAAGAGTCCCCAAGGTCTGAACGGAAGAATGACAATGGAACAGAGGCCTGGGGTTGTGCAGCTACTCAATCTTCAAACTCAGGGGGGAAGAACGATGGGTCCATCATGAACAGTACAAATACCTCTTCAGTATCTGGGTGGGTCAACTCTCCACCGGCAGCTGTTCCAACAAATACAGGTTGGGGAGACAATAACAACAAAGCACCAAATGGCCCGGGGGGGTGGGGAGAGTCAGCAAGCTCTACTACTGTTAATAATGCTGCTGCTGCCAAAAGCGGCCACGCTTGGAGTGGGACCGCAAATCAGGAGGACAAATCACCTACCTGGGGTGAACCTCAGAAACCCAAATCTCAAAACTGGGGAGATGGACAGAAATCAAATCCAAGCTGGACTTCAGGAGGTGGAGACTGGACAGATTCATCATCTGTTCCTGGACACTTGGGTGATGGGAAGAAGAATGGATCTGGATGGGATTCTGACAATAGATCGGGGTCTGGCTGGAATGATTCTGCAAGGTCTGGGACCAGTGGGTGGGGAAATGGCACAAACAGCAAGGCTAATACAGGTACAAGTTGGGGGGAATCTTTAAAGCCGGGCCCCCAACAAAATTGGGCTAATAAACCCCAGGACAACAATGTGAGTAACTGGGGAGGAGCTGCTTCTGTAAAACAGACGGGGTCAGGGTGGGTTGGTGGGCCAGTGCCAGCCAAACAAAAAGAGAACTGTGAGGCAACTGGCTGGGAAGAGCCATCGCCACCGTCCATTCGCCGCAAGATGGAAATCGATGATGGTACCTCAGCTTGGGGCGACCCAAATTACAACAACAACAAGACTGTAAACATGTGGGATAGAAATAATCCTATAATTCAGAGCAGTACCACAACCAACACCACCACCACTAGCACCATTATCAACACCAACATGGTTGAACCTCAGCCATCGCACCAGTCAAGTGCCCAGCCGAACCGGTCCCCGCTGCTTGGCCCAGGTATGAAAAGTTTTATAAGTTATTTTATGGTTTTATGAAGTACTTCTTACCAGTACCAATTAACTGAACGCTGTCTGTCCTGTCAGCGTGTAGTTGGCACATTAAAGGTTGAAATCCTGTATTTATGTCACAGAATATGTTTGTTTCTTCACTCTGAAGCTGTTCTAACGTCTCATCTTGAGGACAGTGCTTATGTGACCCAACACAAATTTCCATAGTCCAGGTGAATGTAAGAAAGGCCTGAAACAGTGTCTGGTCAATAACCTGGCAGGTTCTTTGATGGTGGACCCATATTTATTTTGGCATCTCTTCCCCAGTTACTTTTAATTCAACCATTTGAGAGTTTGGGGTTTTTTGGCAAACCTTTCTTTTCTTATTTGTCTCCTGTTCCCAGTGCACGGGCTCTGTTCATGTTTAGATAGTCTGCATCTGTTTCTTTGCTGCAAACCATATCTCTTGGCAACACATGTTTGTTTAAAGTTGCATGAATTTAGAGTTTTGCTGTTTCTCTGTCTTGTTGTCTTTTATGAAGGAATGGGCAGTATCCTGGATTTTGTGTGATGCTCGTGAAGCAGGATTGGTTAAACACATTAATATTCAGGATGGCTGGGAAAAGTTATTCTAACTTCAGCCGTGCTTCAAAGACAAGTTTTTAGACATCTAGGAATTTCTCTAATCAAAGACAGGGTACTCTTGTGGACAATCAGCAAGGAATAAAAATGCATAAAAAGTGAGAAAAATGCTTAAGGGGCAGGTATTTAAATAAAAGTTAACACCAGCAGCCCTGATCTGTATCATGACCACAGACCTCTCTGAAATTAATCTAATCTTGCAATGCTGTTACAAATTCTTCATCTGATTTTTGTCTCCAGGTTTTTGTTCCGTCTTGGTCATGACTAAGTACTCTCTTTTTAACCACAGTTTTTTCCAAGTGGAATTTGTTCCCTCGTTTCCAACAGTTTTCTCTTTGATGTTGTGAAATAATTCAAATTTACTCTACTGTCTGTGTAAAAATAGTCTTGTGTTCCCCACTCTGGACAAATATTTTAACAGTTGAGGCACATGTTATTGGAGCACATGTTATTTTAATAGAAAATTTAATAATGAAATAATGTGTGCTCCCGAAGGAGAAATCTTTAAATAGATTTTTACTTGGTCAGTTCAACGTACGTGATTGATAATTAATTTACTTTAGACTTATTTCATCCACATTTAAAACCTTACCCATGGAACAAGAATTCAGATTTCTGAATTGTAGTGAACCTATCAAGATTTCTGAATTGTAATGGAGCTATCATGGAAGTGAATTTTTGATTGGTTCAGGTGAGGTTTTGTTTGTCCTTAAGGTGATTTTTGGAGGATTACCTTGGTGCATGTAAAACAGTTCATACACAGCAATGCATTGTTAATGCTATTAAATAATCTAACATCTTGCAGAAGAAAACTTACAGTTCTGAGTCTTTCAGATTCTGAAAAGGGAATTTAAAACTTGGTGTTAATCTGCGGTGATTCCTCTGGAGAATGGACAGGGTAGTAAAGGAAGGGTTTCTTTGAAGCAATATGTTTATACACTTGGGAGAACTTACCACTCTGTAACCTCCTGCTCAAGTTGCCTCATGACCATGTTAAAGTTACAGTGTTGGGCATCTTGTAAAATGTGATTTAGAAAGATTCTAAGAAAAACACTTCTTTTTTTTTAAAATGTTTTAAGGTAAGCAAAGCCAGCTCTCAGAATACAGTGAAGTCAGCATGGCAGGAAGTATAAAATGAGCAATAGTGAGGACAATTCAAAATACGGTTCTGGTATTACAATTGAGGTCAAGCTGCTCCAGGCATAAATTAGGCCTTTTGTTGTGTATTTTTGCTCCATATACTTAGGGCTGTGCACAGAGGTACAGGTATAAAGGCCAAACAAGGGAATATTTTGAAGGATTACTGTCTAATCTGCAAATGGAAGCGAGAGCAGTCCCCTGAGCCTTGCTGTGTTCTGCCCATGTTTACTTGTGGCTGTGCCCAAGAGGGACCAGCCTTGTGCTTATCTTAACACAGAGAGCAAAAATTGCAGTTTCAAGTGATCCCATTAACTTCCCATTCGGAGTGCAGGGGGCCCAGTTTCCCCAGTGCCAGGGCAGCTGCAGAGCAATATCCTCTTGGTCTGTGTGGAAATTACACAGACTTAAAACATCTACAAATCATCTCCCATCTGGGACAGCTAAAAGATGGGAAGCAAGTAGTGAGTGTCTTCCCTCCCACGCAGACGGGGACCTGCAGCTTGGAGTCATGCTGTTTAACTGTAGTTTTTCCTACTCCAGTTCCCTCTGCACTTGGCTTTGCTTTTCCACCCTCTGCAGTGAGGGAGACAGGAATCCTGTAACCAGTAGACTTCAGTAATCCACAACCAAATTTCATCCAGCAGCATTTCCTTCCCATGTACAGTATTTCCATGTGAAACACAGTCATGCCATTAGAGGCTGTGCCATAGAGCACAGTTCAGTGCTTGTCTAAAATTTTGCACCCCTTGGACTGCGTAGTTACCATGGGCATTTTGTCATCTGCATGGGTCATGACGTGCTTTGCCAGTCACATTCAGGGAGTAGAGTGAATAAGGAATCATGGATTCTGTTCCTCTATAAGAGGGAAGGTGGTGCATCTGTAAAGCTGTCACAGTCACACATCGTGAAAGCAAAAAAGTGGATTTTAATTTTGCTGTACAGCACTAGTTAGGGGTTCACAAAGGATTAGCAGTTGCCTTTAGGGTTGAAGTTTATGCTTTTTTAGTTTAGAAGTGCAGGCCAAGTTACAGTCTTGTTATTCAAGTTGTCACCCATCCCCAGAAGTTCTCCAGATTCTTTGAACACAGCACTTAAAAGCTATTGATGGGAAGCAGATGTTGGTACACAGTTGATGAAAATGCAGAATGCTCCAAGGAGTTTCTTTTTCTATTGGAAAAGAAGAAATAAAAAGGGGGGGAAGGCGATAGATGATGTGATAGATGTAGTCCTTTCTGGTTCTAGGAGCTTGGTCCCAAACCTCCAGTGAGTTAGTTAGGAAGATGAGCAGCAAGCTGATGGGTTTGAGTTAGATTTTATTTTAATCTAAATTACTTGTGCATAATTCTTCCCAGCGCTTTTAATTCGTGCAGCTTTGATACAAGGGGAATAAGAAGTGAGAAGAGGTTTTTCAAACAGGAATGATGAAAAGAGATTTTTGGATCCCAAACAGCACGAGATCCTTCCTCCAAGTGCTGAGGAGCGGGCTTGATGCTTTCCTCTTCCCATTGGGCTGTGAGTTCCTGGCAAAGTTCCAACCACCCGTCCTCCAGCTGAGGAAAGAAAAAGCAAATGATGTAGGCTTCCCTGTGGGAGTTTTAGGTCAAAAATTAAGGTCTTTATGATTCCTAGACAGCAATAAGCTTCAGTTTTGAAAATCTCACCCAGGCCTAAGTTCTGAAAGCTCTGGACATCTCTCTGTTCCTTTTGTAATCCTGTGCCACTGTCTCAGTGGTAACTCATGACAGCCATAGCGTGTAACTGATGTGAAATGCAGGATGCAGGTGATGTGTTTTCCTTACTTTGAACTTCCATCAGAATGCATTTGAAACCAGCTCAACTTTGGGCTCATTTAGGATGCTCATGAAAACCTAAAACCCTGTTGTGGGAGCTCAGCCCATGAACAGCCAGGTTTTTGGGGAGCAACCAGGTGATGATGAGAGACCTGCCCTTGATTTGCACACAAGAGTGATCTCACTGCTGAAACCCAAATTAAAGCTTCCTGAATGCTGAGCGGTACAAGACATCATAGAGTTCCACTGCACGAACTGGAATCCCTTCAAGAAAATGAAAATTTGAAAGGTTAAGGGTTATAGATGGCTCTTAAATATATATATATATTTATTATATAAACCCCTCCCTTGTACGTGCACACCCTATATCTTAATTTCTCATATTAACAGACTAGTGTCTAATTAGTAAACAATCTCTTTTCTACCAATTTCTTCTTTTTTTTTATCTACATAAGGTTCTAATATTTTGGTTTGCCTGTATTGTAGTCATGTGTTCTGCTATTTATCACGGACCAGCAACTTCAAGGAAAACAATTTCTGCCATCCAAATGGTTATAGGGTTATTTTGAGGGAAAACAACTGCATCCTGCCACAGCTTAGTTAACATTTCACTTTCCCTTGAGGATTTCCTGTTGGCTGTGGCCCAATGTTAATTATGTTTTTATTTCTATAAAACAAAGCTCTGCCAATGTGTCCATGTTTATTACTCACTGTGATCTTTTTGTTTCTTGCAATTCTAACAGTGTTTAAAAACTTCAGTACTAAAACCTCTCTTTCCTGCCAAAGAAGCCTTTATTGGAGCTCATTCTGTTGCAAAACAACACTCGTGCAGATCTGGGTTGGTTTTAAGGAGCTTTTTCTTGGGAAAGCCTAAAGCACATTATTTTCATAAAGAAGTTATTAAGTTTTCTCCAAGCAGAATTTTTGGAAAATGTTAGGCAGGTTCGGGTTTTGAGGCCATGTAGAGTTTTGCATCCTTCATTGAAAAATGTAACTTCATTCACCTTCAAAGTTTCTAAAACAGAATCATATGGAGTCATAAAAAGGGGGCACAGAGGTAGTAATGTTGGGACAGCAGGTCCTTAAACAGAGAGGAAACAGGTTTCCAACTGACAAGTACTCTGGGATTTATACAGGTTAATTCTTGCAGTGCACGTTGTTTCTCCAGCAGCCTTCACATTTTATTTACTAATTTTCTCCACTTAGTTTGATCTGTTCAGATAGTTTTGAAACCTTTTGGTTGATTTATATTGTTTGCTTTTATGTACTTGCATTACTCTCATTTAGTAAAGGCTGGTTCCTCCATTATTGGTAATCCTGTATTATTTACTGCTCAGTGAATTCAAAAGCACTTAAAATAACTTGGACATTACACATCTGTGACCTTTAATCGATGATGTTGAACTTATAGTAAAAAGCAACAGCAGGAACGGTTCTTTTGAGGTTTTTATTCTATAATGTAGCACACTTTGGCTTTTTAATATATGAATTGTGTTTTAAGAATGATTTCATAAATGAATTAGGTAGAGTTTCCAGTATAGGTTGCATGAACTCAAAGAAATGTCAGTATTCTGCACTGTCTAGTTGGTGCTGTAGAGATGTTTTGTTTCTAATTCATTTACCTGCAGTTAATCTTTTTCAGCTGCCAATATGATTAAATACACGCAGTTGTCTTCCAGTTGCCTCCTGAGTAGTGAGGCAGAAATTCAAATAAAGCATCCCTTAAATAAAATTGGCTTGAAGATACGAGCAGAAGTCTTGAAAATGAGTATTTCAGGTGCAGCACCAAGGAAGCTGTCGTGTTAAGCAGAGTTTCATTTAGATACATCTGTGGATCTGCCAGTTTATTGTCTTTACACACCTTAAAATAACATTGATAGAGCCTTAACCACAGTATTTTGGTTTCAAATGGAAATCACTTTTATGAAACAGTGACATTTTGGGTTGTTTCAGGAGTATGCTTTAAAACACAGGGAATCTTGCTGGTAGGGAAGGAGTTTTTTTAAGCTGTTTGTTCCTGAACATGTTGCTGTGGTTTGTGCCATCTGCACTTTGATCAGTATCTGAGAGAGCTGCAGTGGCTTCAAGAAACAGAACCTAAAATAAATATCTAATATGGGAACACTGGAGCTGTGAACAGATCTGAGCATATCTATTTGAAAGGAATTTTTTTTCCTCTGCTGGCCACTGTTTGAGTTGTCATTGGCAGTGGATGTTGCTCCAGGTTTTGGTAACAGAAATTCTGTGGAAATCAGTGAGTCCTGCAAAGACTTGTTGCTTAGTGAAATGCTATTTCTTGGTTAGTTCAAATTATTTTGAGGTATTCTTAGATATAGTTCTTTTGTGGTGACTTCCTTGCCATTGTCTACGTATTCTAGGTGTCAGTTTGTGGAGAAAATGTTATTCCTGCTCTTTGAAGCCTTCCCAGAGTATTTTTAGAGAGCATTGGGGAGCAAAAAAAAAAGGAATGCTGCCGTGGCAAAATAGGCATTTTGTTCTTCAGTTATAAAATACCTGTCTTAATAATATTCATCTCCAGTTAAAAGAGAAGTTCCTGAATTAGCAACCTAATTACCAGGGGAAGTTTTAAGCAGACTGAATTCTGCAGTACTTGTTGAGATCTGGGTTGTCATGTAATGGGATGCAATTTTTTATAATTGTGGAAAAAAGGTTAATATCAGGTATCTGTATTTTTGTTTTCTTGCCTATTGTGCATCTCTTTTGTATATATTTAGAAAGCACCTTGAACTCCATCTGTGATCCAAGTTCTCTCTGCAGAAAAAGCTCTGGTAATCATAGTTGTAAATTCAATTTACCCTTTTGCTGTGTTGGTCAGGGTTGCTCTGTAGGGCTCAGAAGCTCCATGGCTGTTCCTGCCACATTCAACTTCAGGGCTAAAATCGTGTCATATGGATTTAAGCGCATTACATTCAAGCCAAGCCAGACTAAGGCTGTTTCTGCATAGTAGCTTACGTCTTTCAGTGAGTTAATGCAATACCCTTTAGGAAAACAATGACTTCTACCTGCTGTTCCTCATGCTTTGACTATGGATCCTAATTGCAATCTTGTCTAGTTCCCCTAAAAATTACATTTATTATAATGTAGAGGCTCAGTGTTGAAGGGGTGCATAGGGAGCACAGCCATGAGCCCTAATAACAAACAAATAGCATCTTACTCATAGGGCACCAAAAAAGAGATTTTATCATTTGTAAATAGTTAAAAGGAATCAAAATAGGTTAAAATCTTTCAGTGAATCAAGGCCTGGCTCAGGTTGGGTGTCCTGGCCACTGGCCCTGCTGCCTGTGCTCCCTGAGCCCTGTTTAAGCCGCTCTGAGAAGTCACGTTTGAAGCAGCTGCTCCTCGGGATCAGGTGTGCTGCTCACCTGGCTGCTCCTGGCTGTGGAAAAAACCACTTTCTGCCTTGACCACCTGGTGTTACTTTTCAACTAAGACAAAGACTTTTGGGACCGAATCTAGGGGATTTTTTTTTCAATACACTTACTTGGAACCACTACGTATGCTTACTGATTCATGCCCTTTGCAGAGAAACTGTTTGGTGAAATGTCCACCTTTGAAATGAGTGACAAAAGAAGCCTTTCCTCTTATCAGTGTTCTCCTTTCCCTTGCTCCAGCAGGCTGGGGAGAGATGCCTGCTGTCCACACAAAGACCGAAGCTTCTTGGGGAGAGCCCTCGTCCCCTTCTGCTGCAGTTGATAATGGCACTTCGGCGTGGGGGAAACCCCCCAGCAGTGGGACCGGGTGGGGAGAGAATCCTGCCGAGCCGGCAGGGACATACGGAAGAACAAACGCTCCAGCTGCTGCCCCAGCACTGTGCAAACCAGGTACACCTGTGGGTGTCACCCCCTCAGAGGCTGGGGGAGAAGACGGGAAAGTGGGTTTGTTTCTGCCAGCGGTTTTAAACAGCGCTTCTGGTTTTCTGTGCGTTGAAATCAGAGCTGCGTTAGCTGCCTCTAACTGTGGATACTCAAAGTATCAAATTAATAAAAAAAATATGAATATAGTGCAGCAATCCAGTACATTTAAAGGAGAGTAATTTTGTGTACTTAGAAAGCAGTATGGTAGAGAGGCAGGAACTGCAGAGCTGTAGAAGAACGTGACTAGGTGCCCAAAGAAACCTGTAATTGGGATGAGAAACAGCAGATTTCAGCCAAAGTAGGACTGATTCTGGTAAGAAAAGCAGCACTTGAGAACAGCGAGTCATAATCTCACTCTTGGGTCAGACTTGAGGGAGTGGGTGTTTTCTTCGGCCGTTGCAATTGTTCACGGGTTCAGGAATATCCTAAACAACTTCCTGCTTCATGATTCCTAACTAATGTTATTTGATAAAAATCCTTTATCTCTGAATGCCCTGAAGGCCACATTGATTGCTTTTGGTTTCTGTTTTGGCTGTGGGAGTTGCCTGAAGTTCACTCCTGTAAAATACCATATTGAGAGATAGATAGAAGGCCCGGAAAACATAAAAGGAGAAGCGAGAGGTCTTAAGATGAGTAATCCCAGCTTTAAACAGAGTAAACAGAATAAAATGGACTGAGGGGACACAGTCTCATTGCTGAATAGAATGTGTTCCCTGCAGCCCACGAGCTCTTTTCAGATTCCATTCTTCCGAGATGGGAATGAGTTTCTGACCGTTAATTACCTCGAAATTAGGGTTTGTTCCTTGGAAGAATGTGGCAGCTAAAATGGTGAGATTCGTTGAAAGCAAAATAGCACTTAACAAGTGTGTGGTCATAGTTTGGTTCCCTGTTCCTAAGGAGACCGGAGTGGCCATGACCACAGATCTTGCTTGTTCTGGGGAAAGCAGGACTTGTGGTTGCTGGATTATTTTCTTCTCAAAGTATTTGGAGAAGTTCTCTTTTGCTAACTTCAGAGAAGGTGTCCTTGTCATTTAATGCCAGTTAAACTATTTGATAAACCTTTTATGTCGCTTGGAAATACTCATATTAGCACACTGGATATGGCACAAAAGGATATTTCTGTAAAATTCGCAGGGAACTGAATTAAGATTTTTCTTCTGTTTCTTTCCTTTCAGCTTCAAAATCTATGCAAGAAGGCTGGGGCAGTGGTGGGGATGAAGTGAATCTCAGTACTAGTCAGTGGGAAGATGAAGAAGGAGATATGTGGAATAATACTGCTTCACAAGAGAGCAGCTCCTCCTGTAATTCCTGGGGGAATGCCCCGAAGAAAGGACTTCAAAAGGTAAAACAAAAATAAAGACACTCTCTAGGAAGAGTGGAATTAATGTTAACATTTGTAGAATAAGTTGTCACAAATTTGCTGTTGCATTACACCTGAAATTAGATCTCTGACACCTGAACCCAAGCACAGCTTGCCACTACAGTGGTTCAAGTACAGCCTACCTTGTTTGCAGGGGAAAATGGGAGATCTTTAAATTTAGGCATGTCAGATGCTTCGGGAGTTTTGTTGGTTTTGCCTTTGTTTTTTTTAAAGTTTTATAAGCTTCCATGTACTCTAAAATGAAAATGTATTAACAGAAAGAAAAAAAGGTGTTAAGGGGGCTTTCAGACACTTCCCATGATGGTGGGAAAGCAGTAGTCTGTGATGGATTTGTTTAACAAAACTAGCTGTTTTCTGTTTGTGACGAACCAACAGATAACTGTGCGGGGTGTGTGTGAGAACAAAGCGAACTTGTATTAATGCTGCACTCAGCCGAGAACGTAGAAAATTGTGTGAGGAAGTTTCCCATTGCACAATCTTTATTTCAGGACAAGGCCAGGCTGTAACTTAAAGGAATTGGGAATGCATTTAGCCACTTTGTTTGTTGTTCCATTAGCCAACAGTTAGGCCGGTGATTTGATCAAGTATGGTTGTTTCTTGTACTGTCCGCAGCCCAAAACAAATCCGCGCTTGTCCCTTGGTACTTTCTGGAGAACTGAAAGGAAGAGACTTCTTAAGGATTTTGTGATAGAAAAGCTGCACAGAGATCTTTTAAAGGTGTTTATCTAGACGCTCTTGTTTGTTTTTAAGAAAATACACTGAGTAACATTCTTAACTTCAAGGTCGCAAACTTGTTTTTGGGAATGTTTTTCAGGAAGTGTTGTACTATTTTGGCTTTACTTCATTACGTTTTTCTGCCAAGGATTAAAATGAAATACGTAAATTCAAAGGTGGCTTTAATTCAGTGGTCGGCAAATCAAATACTAAATAGTACACTGAACACCTATTCAGCTGAGATAAAATTGGTTACACTTTTGGGGGAAGAGAATCGTAGTCGCGTTGCTCGGAGGGTTCTTCAATACTTTCTGAATTAATGTACTAATACATCTTTCAGTAGCATGTGTTATTAATAAAAAACACTTACCATTTCTTTTATGTACATCTCACTGGTGAGTAAGTGTGGAAACCAGCCCATTAATGCAGTCTCCCATTTATTTACTAAGGGCATGAAGACATCTAGCAAGCAGGATGAGGCCTGGATCATGAACCGTCTGATAAAACAGCTCACAGACATGGGCTTCCCTGTGAGTAGTGCTCACACAGACACCTCTGGCTTAGCCTTGGTAGCTTATAGTTCTGACTTGATTTGTTTCAGACTGTAGCTACAAAAAGATCTTCAGTCTCTTCTTCAGGTCAGGAATTGGCTCTGTTGCCTGCATTTAGCCTGTAATTTCAGAAATCTGCTGTAAACTAGTAGAGTGCTCTGAAATCAACTGGAGGATACATTTTGCGTGATGGCATTTATAATATTTTGATTTTCAGAGTTTTGTGACAACAGATATTGCTTTGAACTGTAGTAATAATGTCACTCCTTTTCCCTTTTTGTTATTGAACAGGTAAAATGAGATTATAGCTGGATTTTCTTTTTTTTAATAGAAAAATCATTGTGATACTTAAGTTGTCCATAGGAAACAGGAAGATGTTTAAACAGAGCAGTGTGGTTTGACCTTGCAGAGCTGGTACTCAGCAAACTGAAACAAGTGAATTGTGGGAATTGCCCAAAGGAGAAACAAAAATACACACAGACATTATTTAGGCTGCAGAGTAAATATTAAATCCCGTATTTAAGAGATTCATCTGTTTTCTCAGGTTGCTTTGAAATCATATGAGTGTGGTTACCTTTTTTCTCAACATAATTCATATTTTTTGACAGAGAGAGCCAGCGGAAGAGGCCTTGAAGAGCAACAGTATGAATCTCGATCAGGCCATGAGTAAGTATCTGTGTAAGTAATTTTTTTTTTGTCTTTAAAGCAACAGAGGAACCCTTCATGATTCTGAGAGTTTTATTATATCCAGATCACTTGGGTAATATTTATTTTCTTGCTTTTACTTTTGCAAGCAAGATGCATTTCTCAGAACTGCTGTTGGCAACTTTACTGTCTCTGTGTTGTCACCGTTTCCAATATGATTTCCTTTTCTGTGCAGGTGCTCTGCTGGAAAAGAAGGTGGAAATGGACAAGCGTGGAATGGGAGTGACCGACTATAATGGAATGGTCACCAAACCCCTTGGCTGCCGCCCACCACCAATCTCCAAAGAGTCTTCCATGGACCGCCCCACCTTCCTTGACAAGGTGAGCTCAGAAATAGGGATGTACACAAGTTCAGATGATTTCCACTATCTGTTTAGAAAGCATAGAGAGAAGTGTGATGGCTTTATCCCTTGTCTGGTCTATTTTTAATCTTGTTGGGAATCCAGTCCTTGTGCGAAGGACCAGTGATTTGATTCCCACATAGAAATAAACAATGCTCGTCACCAGTTTTACACTTGAAAACTCATCAAGGAATCAGTAATACAATGAAACTAGAAGTGGAAAAAACAAAGAAATGAAGCCCAGAAATCCTTTCATTCTGTGAGGGTCCAGGCAGTCAGTGACCCTTGCCCACATTAACAACCTGGCAGGACCAAGGCCAAAATCTTCAAGAGTTAGGCTTCTAGTTCCTCTTTCAGTTTTGAGCTTCTTACAGATTTCAGTGAAAGTTCAGTACCTAAATAGGAAAGAGAAGCTGAGGTATTTTTGTTAAGTCTCAGAGCAGACGTGCACAGTCATAAATAGCTTCTCCAATGAGCTTCCCTTTCTGTGGTCCCATATGACAAATTTCACAGCACCATTTAATGGCTGAAGAGAAGGCTCTACAAGTTTGTAGTGTCCAAAATTCAAAGTGACTAAAGAAAAGAATATGGGGAAAAGTGCTGCCAGATGTTCAGTAGGAAATGAGATTTGCAACCTGACACAAAGTCCCACCAGATCACCTCAGAATCCCCCCGAAAATTATTGATAAGGAAAGAACAATCTCACATGCCTGGTCTGTATTTCACAGGTTATCTAAAGGTTCATACAGTTGGGTGGTGGTAGATTCTGAACACAGAAATTGGTGCTTTTCACGAACTGTGCTGAAACCAATTCATTTCACCTAAGCTGTGTACAGGACGTGAGGCAGTAATGATACCTGGTCATGTAAAGTTCATTCTTAGCTATGGCAAACTTTAATGAATATGTTAATTGAAGGCTACAAGATTGATGCATGCATGCCAGTTAACCTTCCCTTTTCTTGGATAACAACATCTTCTGCAGTAAAATTATTGCCAGAGAGAGAGGTGCATTATGTGCAGCATGATGCATAATTATGGAAACATATGTTAAACACAACTATTGAGAAGAGAGTACTAAAATCATTAATATTCATACAGAAAGTAAAATCTATCAGTCTAGGCATAATCTGTCACAGTGACTTTACTGTAACAAAAGGAAATAATCCCACACTGTATTTGTTAGCTATCACAGTGTTGAGCAACTTGTTAAGTGAATTAAATAAATATAGTTCCTTCTTGAAGAACAGATTTTTTTTTCCCCAAAGAAATTCTTTCCAGTTTTACAGCTCATGGTAATAGAGCAATTCCTCTTCCCCAAAGGCTTTCTACCCTTTGTGGTACTATTCCAGAGCATGAGTCTGGAGCTGTCGCCTTTCCTGCTCAGGTCATCCTTGTGAGGAACAAAGCTCTCAGCACAGCTGGACAGAGCACTCCAGCCAACATTCCCTGTTTTACTTACTGCCTTAGCAAGTCATTATCCTTTTATTGGCTCTGCTGAGTCTTCAGTGAGTTCTGCAGGGTTCCTCTTCATGAGATTTTTAGGTTGGGTTTGTGTGCTCATTGCTACCACTCTCTCACTGATTCTCTCATCTCACCTGCATTGAGACTCCATCATTTTTCTCCTGCATTTTCTCTGACAGGTAAAGCCAGTACTTACTTTTTTTTAACCTTATGCATTTGAGGAGGGAAAATTTCCAGCCCTGACATTCGCTTCTGGACCCTCTGAACTCCCTCTTCTCTCTGAATCAGTAGTGGTCTGTGCAGTTCAACATCACCTTTGAATGTTTGCTTTCTCTTGTTCCTCAGTGCTTGCTGCAGGTGCTCTTTATTCCATGTCACACTGAGTCAATCTTTGGCACTCGATGATTTGTTAATTGTTTTTATTTCTCAGGATGTTATCCTGACCTGTAGGACCATTACATGAGAAAGGAGAAAATCCAGTGGCTTGGAGGAAATAAAGATGCAGCCCTGATGCGTGATCTCAACCACATTATCTTATACTTTGCCCTGATGCTGCTTCCAAACTTTCTCCCAAATTCTTGAGCACCCAGGAGACTCTGAAATTCTCACCTTACAAATGAAGTCTCCTTTTCTCTACTGTCCTATTCATTGATCAGCTCTTCCTTTCTACTACTGAGAGATCCAGGTCTACAAGCCTTGATGCCTCTTAACTGCAAAAGTCTTATGACTAGACTTTTTTCTTGTCTCTAATTGAAACCTCATAATTGTGGGTTTTTTTCATCCTCATCCTTCACATTCTGATCCCAGTAATCTCTGGTGACTGTGATTGTTTTTTGTCACTGGGACAATAAACAGGATATTTTATTATTATGCAGAAACATTTTTTGAAGTCCTGGCAATTAGATAATAATTGCCAGAATTTTAAGCTTGACTTAAGATTCTTCTTTCCTTCATCTCTGCTTCCTATGATTTGATGACTGTTCCTTTTTTGAACTTCCAGACTTTGAAACCACTTTCGTCTTCCTGTGTATAATGAGTATTTCTTTGAGTATTGCATTTCCTCCAAGTTTCTTTTGGCTATACCTAACTCCTGTCTGATTTGAAGGGAACTTAAATGAGATGAGGTTTTATTACTTCCTCTTTTAGAAAAGAGTGGTTTTTTAAACCTTTTTTTTAAGAGAACAGTGTGTATTTTCTACCAACTACTTCTGTTACTGACTTTGTACAAAGACCTCTGACAAAATTCATGAGCCTCCCTCTCTGTTGGGGCATTTTGATTCATGAAGGGGCAGTTGTTAGCAGGTGACTGTCAAAGTGTCCAGGAATCCTCTACTAAATAGTCCATATCTCACAGGGCTAAAAAGACTTTAGAGTAGCACCACTTGCATTGTGTCACATTTGGTGCTTGGGAGTACTGTGAGAGACTTTCCAAAGTCCTAAAAAGCACCAATGTGGTGTTTTGTGTTGGATTACTGTAGTAGCAAACACTGCTACTGCAGGTGTGTCAGGTCCCTTCAAAAAAGTTAAAAGCAGTGCTGGATTGAGCATAATGTGATGATTCAAATGTTTAGGATTTGTTTAATTGATTAGCCCGAGGGAGAACTGTAACATAAATTTGTAAGTAAATCACTGAAGAGGAGAAGTTAGGTAGAAAAGATTGCTCTTCAGGAAACAATATTATGTAAAGGAACCTGAAAAATAATGGATTACAAACCACTGTGAGCAGTAAAGATGTCCCCTGGTCTGGGTTGGGAATGGTTTTAAGTGGACCAACTAAAATACTTTGTGTTAAATGAATTGATTTCAGTTCAGTTACAGAGCACAGATTTGTGCAGCAGTTTAAATTAAATAAAACAGAAACAAGTGAATGTGAACAAAATGTCATAAACTTGCACAAAAGCCATTTGCTGCAAAAGGAACACCCTTGTGAAGGAGTCTGCCTGCCCTAGAAATTAAATGCCTGAGTCTCCAGTGTGGCTTGTCCTCCACCATCCTTGGCACTGCCTATTTCAAAATTGAGAAAAAATAATGTCAGTGAGACGAGACTTGAATAAATTTGGGGGGCAGGGAGGGATTGCACTGAGTCTTTCATGGTCAGTAGGTCTGTTCACATAGGAAACAATGGCATCTGAAGGAGAGAGCACACACCAAGCTTGAAATTATTTTCACTTTAAAGGGGGAAGGGTAGAATTGTAAACATATGTCTGTGATCTGAAGAAAAATCCTTGAACCTGTTACTGTCATGCAAGCTGCAGTTGTTTGTGGAGTGTGACTGATGTCCAGTAGAATGTAAAATATCTCCAGCTGAAAGGCCTTGGGGATATCATTAGAAAATGTCAGTGTCCCCCTCAGGATAGTCAGATAGCATGTCAAGTGTCACTTTGCCTCATAGTAAAGAAACTTTTCCTTTGCATCAAAGGAGAGCTGTTGAAAATGCATTTTTCAGCATTAACTTAGAACATAAAATTCACTGAGCATGCTTGCTGCATTAGAACATTTATTTGGGTATCTGGTTCGCAGAAGGGGCTGCTTTTTGAACAAAGAAGGTTTATCAATATCTCACAATCTTCTGGGGCATTGAATTTATAGGTTGAAATAGCCGGGTTCCTCACCTGTTCAAAAAAACCTTTCCTTGGAATGAACATATTGCCTGAAAAACCCCAGTCCAGCACATTGCAAATTAGAGATTTTTCACTCTGCCTGTTTTTTCGGAGCCCTACTTTGTACACAGTGTTATTTGATCATGCTTGCCGCAGGCTCCCCAGACATCAAAGCACAGTTTGAGATAGAACTCGGTGCCCCACTGTAATACGAGCGAGATATCTACCTGTTTGATTGGGGATTCTGTAATTTATTTTATTTTCTGCCTTGCTGTTTGCCCCCCGTGGGGGCTGCCTCCTGTGCATCACAGCCACGCTCAGCCGTGGTTCCTTGCAGCCCAGTTATCAGAGGGGGCTCCTCCTGCCTTGCTAAAATCTGCCTCCTCCTGGGGATGTTCAGGAAGGCTGCACAGACGATATTGTCATTACTGGGTTTAAGTGGTTTGTGTTCACTGGGCACAGTGTAATGTTTCATAGTGGGTATTAATAACTCAGCGCTATGTGAATATTAAAAGAGGCTCATGTGTCTCAGTTAGGAAAGGGGATTAGTGCAAAAATGCTTTTTTAAGAGCAGAGCTATGATGTGGAACCAAATCCAGACTGGTGTCAAATAAGCTGATGTGGCCTTTCCCAAGTTTTGGGTTAGCTAAAGCGGTGTGTCTGATGTCTGCGCTCCGCTGCTGAGAGTTTTCCAGACAGACAGAGGACTTCCCTGAAATGTGCTGGCTCCCTTCCCTTTGCACCTTTCAATCTGGTGGAGAAAAGAGGAGATAATCCGAGTGGGGAGGAGGCAATGGCCACATGATAGCTCTGCAGTTGGCTGCTAGAATCCCTCCTTTCCTCTGGAGAGGTGGGTGAGGGTGACTGTGCATTTGGGGATTAAGAGCAACAAAGTTCAGAAAAACAGTACCTTAATGCTGTTTCTCTCTTTCTTCTCCCTTCACTCCATGCTTCTCATTCCCTGTTACTCATACCTTTTTTTTATATATATATTTTTATTCATCCATGCCTTTTTCTGTCTCCATGGGACACTGTTTTGTGCGCTGTCGGCTCCTGGCACCGCACACAGCTCACCCTTTCTTTCTCCAATCAGGATGGCGGCCTAGTGGAAGAGCCCACTACTTCACCATTTTTGCCTTCACCAAGCCTGAAGCTCCCCCTTTCAAACAGTGCACTCCCTAATCAGACCCTGGGCGGGATTGCCTCAGGGCTGGGCATGCAAAACTTGAATTCTTCTAGACAGGTAAGGCTGTCAGGGGAGATCCAAGGTGAATTTCAGCTCTCTTGGATTAGCTGCTAGAGCCCACCCGTCACTTCCCCAGGGAAAAGGGGTTTAAACTGAAAGTGCAACATCTTTGTTCACGTGAAATATCGGTGGGGAGACTACCTGCTGTGTGAATGTTTCACCTTATAGGACATAAAACAACTGCTTAGTTGTAATTAGCCTGTTAATGACACACATCCATTAAGAAGAGACTGTAGTGTTGTGGATTTATATCCCTGACCCCTGGTGTGGCTCTGCTTTGACTGATGGAAATCTCTTTTTTTGAGGCATTGCACATTGTCACACTCTGAGGCAGAGACGTTGCTCTGGTTTGTTTTTCCTGGCTGGCTTAATTATTCAGTGATGGGATAGGGAAGAAGCAAGGGGGGCTTTTTTATTCCTGCTTTAAGTGTCAAGGCAGCTCATAGTTGTGACAGGTGGCAAGAAAGAAGCTGGACTTCCAGCACCCAGATCAGAGGGAGCATTGAGGCAAGGGGGTTGTTTTGGCCCCTAGGTAGAACGTGCTGAAAGGGAAAGAAAAGGAAAGGAGATGGGGTAGAAGATTGATAAATACCGTAAGACTGAGAGGCTGTATAGGCTGTTGATTATGAAAAGGTTATTTTTGCCATCAAATTGAAGTTCTAGCAAAAATAAAGACAACACAGAAAAGCGCTATCTATCATTCTAGGGTGGCTCTTATTATGCATAGTCTTTTAAAGTTAGTTTTTTAAAGACAATGCTTGTCCAGCACTTCCAGCCCATTAAGCACATCTTTCTGAAAAAGAGCCTGCACTAATAGCATGTCCATTTTCAGGAGCTTTGTAAAATGATCAAGTACAAAAACTGCTTACCTAACTTGAGGATGGGGGTGCTGTGAGTTTAATGCCTCCATCCTCCCTTGCTGCACAAATACAAACATTTTGGGCAGGTACTTTTCACTGTTCATCTCTTGACCCTCCAGGGCTATGCATCTTTATAAAAGCCATGTTCAACTTCAGCTGCCTTTTGTTCAGGCATCTGTACAAAGTTTTGGGGGTTTGGGACGTTGGGTCTGTGGCAGTCCTTGCCATGCCCGATTCTAAACCTGGTTGTCAGCACGGTCTGTGTGTGCTGCCTTCTTTATTCATGCCTGTCATAATCACTGAGAATATAGAGACTGCACAGACAAGTAACATCCAGGTTATGTGTTGAGTGATGTCTTTACATGCCAGTGCCATTCTTGTCCTGCTGCAGATACCGAGTGGCAATCTGGGTATGTTTGGCAATAGCGGAGCAGCACAAGCCAGGACCATGCAACAGCCGCAGCAACCGCCAGTGCAACCTCTTAATTCATCCCAGCCTAGTCTTCGTGCTCAAGTGCCTCAGTTTCTATCCCCTCAGGTTAGATTTCCACTCATAAGTTTTGCCTTTCCCTAGAAGTCTTCCATACTCTCCTCTCCTGAGGTTTGCAGCCACTGCTGCCTGGCTGTGTCCCTGTTATCTATTTACATGTTGCATGGCTGAGATGGTCTCACATTATGTACATTACTTGTGAGGGCACATTGTTGAGTTCCTTTTTGCAAACAGTGGTGTTTCTGAGCAGTTTGTTCTCATCTCTTTTTTTCTACAAGTGAACTTCTGAGTATGGTTATTTATTACGAAAACCTTGCTAATTTTTGGATAGTTCACAGTACCACTTCGGGTAACAGTAATATTTTCCAGCTGAAGTTTTGTGACTCTTATGAATGGCTCACTCAGTTGTCACTGTTAAAAGCGAACATACAATGTTTAATACACTGCTCTTCCTTAGGTTCAAGCACAGCTTTTGCAGTTTGCAGCAAAAAACATTGGTCTCAGCCCTGCACAGTTAACCTCGCCAATTAATAATCCTCAGCATATGACGATGTTGAACCAGCTCTATCAGCTGCAGCTGGTAAGTTAAAAGACATGGCAGATAAGCTCTAAATCAGAATTGAAGGCATGAAGATAAAATGGAGAACTGCTATCTAAATTTTTAAATGACGTGACAGATCTTCAAAGCAATCAGATCCTGATTTCTTTGGTAGAGTTTCTTTTTAAAGAAACAAAATCGTATTTTTTGCCTCAGGCTTTATAAACAGTCATTTGTGGAATAATTATCCTTTACAGCTGATCAGTGGAACTAAAGTCAGTTGTCTTCCTACTACTATGAGTAACATAGTGTATTCTAAAACAGCACTGATGTGTGTGCTACATGTCAATACTCACAGCTGACTGACCAGCTGGGAGGTGGGTCCCAGCATAACCAGAGAACTCTTGGCAGTGCTGGTCACCTGAGTTACCTGCAGAGCAATTTCTTCATTTACTTCTTTAAAAAATAAAGCATAGGGTAAATTTCCTTTAATTAATGGCATGTATGTTAAAAATACCATGTGATAAGAACTACTTATTCTTTGCAAACGTGTACTTTTGCTGTTGTGTGCAAATTTTGTATATATATGTGTGTGTGTGTGCATATGAAAATACTGAATTGGATTTTAAGATTATTTTAGAAAGAGATACTGCAAAGTCAATATTTGCCAGGGTTAAACATAAAATTGAGGATGACAAACTAGCTGAGTTGCTGCTCTCAATGTGCTAGAGAAACTCCTTTGTTAGTAACAGTGTTTGATATTATTACTCATTTCTGGTTATGTTTTGAGGAGCATAGCATTATTGTTATAATAATTTAACAGTACCCAGCTACTTGAAGAATACCTGTACGAAATTCCCTTGGATTTTGAATTCGTGTGTTTCAGAGAAACACCTTGCAAATCAATTTGCTGCCAAGCTAACCATTTTAAAATTGTGAATTTTTTCAGAAATAACAAAGCAGCAAAAGCGATTTAACTACAGTGTTGTCAGAACTCAAAAAAAAAACCAAAAATGAACACTGGACTTAAATAAATACATTATAAAATACATTTGTGACATATATTTTATACTTTAGCTTCATTGACTGTTTTCAGAGAACTCCAGTGTTTGTCTTTTCCATTTCATGATGCACCAGAGCAGCTCAAGAAAGCATGTTCAGCCTGTTGTGTGTGTTGGGGCTCTGACCTCTCCCTTGTCTCTCCAGGCGTACCAACGTTTACAAATCCAGCAGCAGATGTTACAGGCTCAGCGTAATGTTTCCGGACCCATGAGACAACAGGAGCAGCAAGTATGTTTGCCTGCCAGCCCAATCTCTGCATTAGTTTGGTTTCAGTAGCTTAAAGAGACTGAATGACATTATACCAGAGCAGCTAAAGCATCCTTAAAACAGGAATGCAGTGCGTGACAGCAAAGGGTGCTGAGTGTTAAAGCTGCCTCACAGCATTACTGGAGGAAAGCTCTTCACCCCTTAATACAGTCAATTTTTATTTGTAAAGAGATCTATTGTGTTATTTCACTGCAGAGAAAGAAATGTGGTGTCTTTTTGTTCCACTGAGCATTTATTGATTCTCTCTCCCGCAGGTTGCACGTACAATCAATAACATGCAGCAGCAGATCCAGCAGCACCAGCGCCAGCTGGCCCAGGCCCTGCTTATGAAGCAGCAGCCTCCCCCTCCACATCTATCTTTGCACCCCTCTGCAGGCAAATCAGCCATGGATAGCTTTTCACCCCATCCCCAGGCTCCCGGCCTACCTGACCTGCAGACCAAAGAGCAACAGTCTTCACCGAACACCTTTGCTCCTTACCCTCTTGGTGAGTGTCCACATGGAAAACACACAGGGAGCCCATTTCCTTAACGCAGCATCTTAAGTGTTTTGTTCCAGAGTACATCAAATATAAATATATAAATATATGTTTATTAAATAACATTGAAATGCCAAAACAAAATCGTGGCACTTCATACCTGTGTTTGAGGTTTGTGGTAGCTGTATTTGCTCACCTGTGTTCTGCCTACAAATAACCAGAACAGAAAATTTGCCTAATTAACTATTTATTTACGTTGCTGTTTATGAGCTAAGTGTAAATTAACAGCATCGTGTCGTAAAATGCACAAATGTCATATTGATAAACAGGAATATCATCTGGGAAAGTCCTGCAAAATCATCTTTCCACTGTAATCAGCACTGGTAAGGCTGATTTTGGTCAGTGTATTTTGAGAAATAAATGGATCAGAGTGTAGGGGAGGTGATTAGATGTTTCAGAAACACAACTGCTAAGGAAAAAATTAATTCCTCTGCTCACTATAGTCTAAAGAGGATTTAAGAGTCATGCAAGAATCTTCAAAAATGTAAAAGAGAGCTATGAACAAGTTTTTTTGCATGTGGCTAATGCAAGAGGTAATAAACTTGTGATGCCTAAAAGGAGAAGTAGCTAAACATTAAGGATCACTTAGAGTTGCTTTAAGCAAAGTAGAGTATTGGAATGAATTATCTGGGAAGTTCCTGAAATCTTCTTCAGCAGCCATTCTGTGGTAGATTAGACATAGATCTGTCAAATATGATTGATGTCAAAATAGTCAATTGGGCCTGGAGACAGGCAGAACAGAGCAACCTTTCAGACCTGTTTGCTGTGTGATTCTTTGATGTATGCTACAGACTTCCTTTATGACATAAAGGAATTAATTTAATCTCTTTGTGACTCTCTTTATGCTGGGTACAATAGAATTGCCAAGCTTTATCTGCCATGCAGCAGTTAAGAAGGTAATTCTGACTGCTGTGGTGAGCTGTTGTGGCAGGGAGCATCAGAAGGCAAAAGAATTTGTGAATTAAAGGCCTAAGTCTAAGAGGTTCTTAAGATTTCTCAGCTTCCTGTGATCTGCTAACATTCAGGATTATATATCAAAAAAGACCCAGATTCGTGTCACAGGAGCATGTCAAAATTATTCCCTAAATAACAGTCTGAGTGAGTCTGTTCTGTGTATACAAAATACAAGCCCAACTAGTAAAATACCTGCTCTGATGAACAGCCGCAGTTTGGCCTTTGATTGCTTGCTTTGTTTGGGATTTTTAAAATGTTGTTAGCAAAACGAAGTGGCAGACATCATGGGGGTGTGCTGGGGAGACACTGGGAATATTTTGGCTCAGCCATGGAATGTTGCAAACTCTTCACTGGTTTAAACACAACACTCCAGTGCATTCTTCCAGAATGCCTTTCCTGAGACAAGTGAGGAGACTGTAAGTAGAAACACTTGACAGCTTTAATATATTATTCCTACATCTTTTTTCCCCCCCATTTTAGCAGAGTTTTAATCTTTTCTGAATTCATGGGAGATCTTTTGGTGTTCCTATAAAATCAAAAGTTCTTGACAGCAGGTCGAAAAGGTGCATTGTAAGTGACACACATACACACATGGGTGTTCAGTAATTCCTGTAGCTGGGTTTTTAAACACATCTTTTAATTATATGATGGATATCTAATGACCTGTTTCTCCTCAGCTGGACTGAACCCGAACATGAATGTAAATAACATGGACATTACTGGTGGTTTGTCAGTGAAGGACACTTCTCAGTCCCAGTCTCGCCTTCCTCAGTGGACACACCCCAACTCTATGGATAATCTGTCTAGTGCTGCTTCTTCTCTTGACCAGAACTCCAGCAAGCACGGTATGTCCCCTGTGTTAGTCTGGTTTTTTGAGATTTGAGCCACAGTGTTAGCATTTTTCTCATGTTACTTTCTCGTGTAAGTGCTCCTGAATGGTTGATACCAAATACCTTTTGAGCCCGTGAGATTTTACAGATGATTTCTGCGGTCATGTTCAGCAGTGCAGCTCTCACTTCCTACATGCAATGTAGAAATGTTTTTTCACTTGTTGAATTTTGTTGCTGAGAACATGGAGTTCAAATAAAACAAACCTTTAGTGTTGGCAAAACAAGTCCCACAACCTTCCCCTTATTGCAGATCTTCAATCCTAAAAAACTTGACATCTTTCTCCCACTTTTTCCAGTATCATCAACTTTTCCCAGCCAGTACTGTACAATGGCATGATGGATTATATAGTTACCCACCCTGGATTTAGGAGCACAGACTTCTTATTTTTCCAGAAGTGATTGCTAATCTGTTTGCACACCTTTATCCCTAACACCTCCAGTATCCTGAGTCAGTTATTCCTTTATTTCCTGTACCAAGTTTAGTCTATTGGAACATGGGACTCTGTTAACTTTAATATATCCTGGATTTTGTTATGAACAGCATGAATTATTCCTTCTATGACAAGTTTTTTATTGTGAAAGTAGCTGCACTGCTTATGCCAAATTGTTTTTTGATAGTTTGTAGGAACATGAGAACAGTTTTAAATCATCCATCCCATCATCAATAAATGCCTTGGGAAGGATGAGATAAGGGGTTGCCTACAGTGATACTCCTCAATATGCTGCCTCAGCAGATTCCTATTTACCATCAGTGTAATGATTTGAATTAGTTAACTCTCATTTTGGCAGGAATTTAATGCAAATTTCTTCAACTTGAGTCTAGATTGTACCAGCAGCTCATCTCACAGCTGTAGTCCCTAGTAAGGCTCCAGAGGCTCTTAAGCCTGGCTTACTGTGTTTGTACTTTAGTTTTCTTTTTATCTTTGTAATACCAAAAGAAACAAAAAAAGAGAGTAACAACAAAATATAGAGACTGATGAAATTCCACACCCCAAATTAGTCCTGCTCCTAAACAAAGCCTTTCCATCTCATTCCTTACAGGTGCTATACCTGGAGGTTTAAGTATTGGTCCTCCAGGAAAGTCCTCCATTGATGACTCCTATGGCCGGTATGACCTGATTCAGAACAGTGAGTCTCCTGCCAGCCCACCCGTAGCTGTTCCTCACAGCTGGTCACGTGCCAAATCCGATAGTGATAAGATTTCCAATGGCTCCAGCATAAACTGGCCACCAGGTAACAAAACACAAAGCCTTGGTGTTCAGCTGATGTCCTTAAAATGTGCTGTTGGGTTGATTTATTGAATCCTTCTTGATGCACGGGGACTTGGGAGGATTATGACCTTATGTGCTTTCCTTTTCTGTTGTATTTGGAACAGAGTTTCATCCAGGAGTGCCATGGAAAGGACTGCAGAATATTGATCCTGAAAATGACCCCGATGTCACTCCTGGAAGTGTTCCAACTGGGCCTACCATAAACACCACGATACAAGATGTTAATCGCTATCTCCTCAAGAGTGGAGGTAAAACACACAAGTTACTTTCACATCTGTGCATTCTTTCTTCTTCTCTAGAAAAAAGTTGACCTCATTTGTTACAGACACAGCATATTTTTGCATGTACTCCTGATCTGATAAAGCTTCTGCTCAGAACTTTCACTGAATATCCAGAAAGACTTGTTTTAAATATGGGATTAAGAAGTTTCTTGTTTTCCATGGGAATGTGAATATTTTTCTATTGGAAAAGGCTGTGAGATGTAATTTAAACATCTGTGGTCGCTGGAAGTTTTTCCTAACTTGTAACACTTGATTTTGAATGAGATTTTGCTCTCCACACTGCCCATCCTCCTACTTACACTGTGAAATGCTAAGAAGACACAATACAAAAGTTCCACAGTTGTTGCTGAGGCAGCAGGCTTCTGGCACACTAATTAATTGTAGCTTTGTTAGAAGATCAATCAGCAAAATAAATTAGAACTGTTTTATCCCCAAAACCATAAAAGAAAAGAAAAAAATTAGGGGAATTGACAAGTAAACTACTGTTTCGCAGTGCCATTTCCATTCCTTTTGTCTTGGCAGTCCTTCCTTCAGCACAAGAAGAGAATTCTATAATGCAGTCAAGCATTGGGACTGTGCTACTTGTTAGCTAGATGTACTGGAAGTGGATCAAAAGGAAAGGTGGCTTGGTTTAATTGTGATCAGGGTGCTGAAATAGCCAAGTCATCTGCACTCTATTAGAGCCCTGTAATAGGCACAGAAATAGCACAATCAGGTTGTCCAGAAGGATCTGTCGGGATTAAAAATGTGGATTTTATTCTAATAGTTACATCTGTGGTATCAGCACAGATTGTAAATCAGAACTATCCTCGAAATGAGTGTCCAGCTCTGGGCTTGTTAATTCAGTGAGGGATGTGAAATGTGAGGGAAAGGAGGCAGGGGTTTCATTGCCTCCAGCCATTTGAGTTGTCTCTTGCCAGGAAGCAGTCTTTTTATTTATGCTGAAAGATAGAGTATTTGTGTGCATGAATAATGCTGAATTAACTTTCAGTGACCCAAATGTGTTCAAGGGGCAGGCAAGTTTGAGGTTATAACAAGTATGAAGATGTAATTCAGTGACAGCTCAAATACGGTGCACTCAAGAAATACTCTCCTCAGGCCAAAAGCCTAAACCTTCAGAGCTGTACCTGTGAGTCAGATGATACCTAATACAGGTCTTCCTGCTTTAGAGAAGGAACATTGGTGCTGTTGGTGTATAATCTGCCAGTGGAATGAAGAAATAATTTGCTTCTTGGAGAGGGTCAGCAGAGATGGTCTTTGCAGAAGTAAAGAGGCCCTAAGGAACTCAAGCCTTCTGAAGAGCAGGGACTGTTGGGCTCCATGTGTGCTTCGTCTCCTCATTAGCCTTTTAGTTTGCTAATACAGTTTTAAGAAAAATATAGTTTAGAATCTGTTTCTGTATGCTCATATAATATAGGGGTTTGCTCCTAGGTAAAACTGCTTGTTGCTGTCAGTACCCATCCATATGAGACTGTAGCTTCCATGGGAAGAGGCTGTCTTTGAACACTGCAAGCCTAGAGCACACAGCTTGTATTGACAGAGCTGATCCCTATACAGAGGGCTAGGCTGTGGTGTGCCCTTGGAAACAGGCAAAACCCATTTTTGGGTTGGTTTTTGCTTTGCCCTGTTTGCTATTGAAGCTTTGCAGGGTCAGCTGCTATGAGCTGAGAGACATAGCCCCAGGGAATCAGGACCAGTGTCAGTTCTGTAGGCTATTGAATCTGCTATAATTCCATCACTCCTGCCTGGGGAGTAGATTATCTTCAGAGAAGGCCTGATACAGAGTTATTTTGCTTGAAACTTGATGTCTGTATTGGTGTCCTGTGGAGTGCAGGGAGTCTGGTTAAGGTAAAGTTTGGTTGGTTGCTGTTCCAGTTGAACAGATAGCCTTTGTTTTTTATTGAGCTGTGAAGGATGAGTTTGTCCTTTTACTTCCTCCCTCCTCCCTCAGTACAGTGCTCTTTTCTAAAGAACTCACCTATTTTTATTAGTCAGTTTAAGATGTTTCAGTATCACAGTCCATCTATGTGTGACAGGAATGATAAGTCACCCGGGATACACACTTGATTTTGTTGGTGGATGGAGAGAATACTTCCAGCTCTTCTGGTCTTTGTAATGAAGATTTTTTTTATTTTATGTTCAGTTTCTTTCAATTGCTGCCAGCAAGGAAATGTATTCTTAGATAGCTCCTCAGATTGTAAATGATTTACTGAGGTGGTTTCAGGCTATTTCATTTATGTTATCAGTTGAAGAAGAGATTGCTAAAATATATCCTTACTTTACTGAAAGTCTGCAAAAATTTAAAGATGTTTGTGGGCATTATGATGTAGGGGAAGTAGTTACCTTGAGTAATTTAGGACAGATCACCCATGGTAAGAGGTTAGTTTATCATACACATCTCTGCTCATCTACAGTTGCCATTACCTAAGTCAGCTGGCAGAGGACCTTGATAAATGAAGCCTGTTCCTTGAGACTAAATAGTTTAACACTAATTTTTTTGAGTCACATATCTTAAACGAAATGCAGAATTTGCCTCTCTCACAGGCACTACTCCAACTGCTACTGTGCCAGCTTTCTTCTCTTTTCTGCTAAAGACTTCTGCTTCACTTTATCACACCTTCAATAACATTTCATTCCTAGCCTTCAGAGACCAGGCTGATTAAGGAAAAAAATGCCTTTGCATGGTTTGTATTTGCACATAATAGATTTGCTTATGTCACACCAAACATCATTATGCCCATCTTTCTTAGTTGCTTCTCTGCTGGTTCTGCAGGGTCATCCCCAACATCATCTCAGAATGCCACGCTGCCTTCATCGAGTGCCTGGCCGCTTAGTGCCTCCGGCTACAGTAGCTCTTTCAGCAGCATTGCATCTGCACCTAGCATTGCAGGTACGGAACTGGCCTTTCTACTTCCACATCCTTCTGCATTCTCAGCAAAAGGCCCCAGGAGGTGCTTTCCCCGTGGTTACAGCGCTGCTGCCAGAGACAGATGCGTGTTTTCAGTGCTGCGCTCGGTGGGCAGCTCTCCTGGCAGCCCTTCAGCGGGGAGTGTTGGAGGGTGTGTGCCTGGAACTGTGCTTAGGAAAAATGTGTTCGTTCCACTTGGTGCCACGTGCTGTCACTCTGCACTGGCATCGAGATCTCTGAGGAGGGATATTGTCTAGGACCTCAGCAGGAACGCCCCTGCTTAGACACTTCCAGTAAGAGCTGATGTGAAATTTTTGTTACTAAACTCACTGTTAAAAGTGAAACATCTTCAGCTCAGGAAAAGCTTTAGTGCTTTAGTACCTCCAGGAGTTACTTTGCATGGCTCTGGAGGGGTTGGGTTTCTTGGGGCTCTTAAATGTCTTTTAATAGCCGAGCCAAAGCCTAATGCTGCCCTATATGACTGAGCTTGTAAGTGGACTAAATAACTGCCCCATTCTTTTTAACGAGCTCTAAATTCTGGAGTGTATCTCTGCAAAACATGGCAACTTTGCTTGCAAAGTACCTGCCTAAATATCCAGTTTGTCCCACTAGAAAAATGTGTTGGGGCTGTTGTGTGGATTGGATTAGCATTTTCATGTCTAACCACTGAAAACCCTCTACTTCTCTGGATGAAGGAAGGTGCAGCCTCCAGGTCACACTGCAGAATGCAAAAAATAAAAGGGCTTGTTTGGAATGTTTTCCTCCAGTGAAAGGAAAAGAAAGGAATGGCTTGCTTTTCTTTATCTGCCATGCATTTCTGCTTTATTTGCTTCTTAATATTTTTGCAGTGTGATCTAATGTTTGTGTTACCCCCATGGGAAGTAGTGACATAGCAACATCTGGTCTGTGGTGATGTGCATGTGTGGTGTACCACATCACAGGCTGGGCTACTCTTGAGTTCTCCAGCTCAGTCTTGCTCCCTTCCCTCATACCATTTTACACTCATTAATGTCCTCATCATCATTGTCAAATTGTTTTTGTTGCTACAGCTTGCAAGAAGATGGGAGAGTGGTTGCCCTTTCACTTGAATTGTTGTGATTCAATATAAAATCATTGAATTAAATAATTTAGATAAATGGAGGCACTCTGGGGAGTGTGTGTGTATATAACTGAGGCTGTGATTTGGCAACTGGTCAGTTTGGCTTTGGGACTGATAAAAAAACCCTCAGTGGCTGCCTTGATGCAAAACACTGTTCCAGTATAAACTTAGATCTGCCAGTTCAAATCTAGCCTTATAAAAACTCACAAGATTTTTGTATCTTAGACCTTGTCAGACCAAGTATTTACTTATTCTCTGCAATCAGCATTAAGGCAGCACAGTCACAACACCGTTTGCTGTGGCAGAAAATGCAGGATGTGTCCCTTGCAGTCCAGTCCAGTCCAACACGTGCTGCCAGTGTTGGTAACAGCAGGACTGAGCTGTCACAAGGAAATTGGTCTCTAATTGCACAACATGTGTTGGTACAAGGAGGAAAGGCAGGGAAGTGTAAGCCTGAGGTTGAATTCACCCTAAGGTGAATAAAGGGGTTTATTTTGGTATTTGTAATTTAAATCAATTTTGTCTGCTTCTCTAGATGATAAACTGTATTTGCTGTTGTTGGTTTTATGTTATTTTATTAAACTCTGATTTGGCAGAAACAGTAGTCAGAGTTTAAAAAGCAATTAGGGAAATAAACTGAACAGCAAAAAGTTACAAAGAGTGACAGGTTGTGATATGATCTGAACTTCTGCAGATTTCATTTTTCTCAAAGATACTTGGAAAAAAGAGTATCAGTTACTTTGAACATTAAGGAAGTTTTTATTGGTCTTTGATCTTGAGAATTTTACTATGTCAGAAGAACATATGGACATACTGGTTTTCTTTGCTAGATAAAATGAGTTGTTAAAAAAATGTTTAAGTCCTATTAAACCTTTTGAGAGAGACAGTCTTGAAGTGTTTCATTATAATTTTGGTGCAGTTAGATCTCAAATACCTAAGTGCGTTTTCTGGTCTTTTTTTCATGTATCATCTTTAAAAAGAAAGAGAAGTAGTAGGAGATTTTAAAAAAGGGAACTGTGTATGTGGCAGGTTGTGAGGTTCATTAAATACAGAATTATATGAAATTGTAAACACTGGTAGGTTCAAAGGATATAGGATTGATAGCACTGGATGGTACAGAAGGTTGTTTTCCTCCTGAAAAGCTGGAGGAATGTAGTCAGTGATACCCATCCTCCTCAGTTGAAAACTGAGAATACACAAATGTATTTTTTCCTTGTTGCAGGTAAACTGTCAGACATCAAGTCCACGTGGTCCTCTGGCCCGATCTCTCACACACAAGCCTCTCTGTCCCACGAACTCTGGAAGGTACCCAGAAACACTACGGCTCCGACGAGACCCCCTCCAGGCTTAACCAACACCAAGCCATCATCCACGTGGGGAGCCAGTCCCCTGGGCTGGACCAGCTCTTACTCCTCTGGTACCCTCAGCTTCTCTGCTTTTATTCTGTGTGTGAGGCTCCAGAATCTGGAGGTTCAGTGCAAGCAGAGTTGTGTCTGTTTTGAGGATTAATCTCACGCCTGTTTATTGGCTAAGTTGTAAATGGAGCTGCTCTCTTTCAGGTGGTCACATGAGTAATTTTACACAGGAATTGCCAAATTACCTAATCCAGCTAGGATTTTTATTTTTCCATTTCTTTATTTTATAAAAATGTCTTTCTTTTTTGTGGTGCGATCCAAAACTCCCTATGAGGCTTCAAGATGAGCCCGTGGAATTTAATATGAGATACATATTTGGAGCATGGATGTGTGAAGCCTTTAGGACCTGATGGCATTGCAGGGCCCTCAGGGAATGCCTTAATTTTTTTTTTCACACAGGCTCTTTTTTTAGGTGTTGTTTTGCTGAAATGCAAATATGAGAAACCATGGCTATATATATATATATATATATGGCTCTGTATGTATCTATATAGAGATATCTATATCTATATAAATATAGATACATATGCAAATATTACACGTATTTTATAAAGCTGACTACTTTATTAATCTGTTCTCACTAAGCTGAGAATTAAATGTTCTTCCCTCTTCTTGCCATTAATTTTGGATCTGTTTTCCTTCACCAAAGCCCCACCTGTGTGAGCAGATATTGCTGCTGCCTGCCCAGATTCTCTCCAGCTTTAGTGTGGTCACATGTGTGACCACAGGATCCACTGTGGTTTCTCAAATGCCACTCATAAAATACCAAGCTTGGACAGTTTCCTAATGTAAAACTCCAAGCTGTAAAACACCAGCCTAAGGTTGGAAGAACAGGTTTTGTTGGTTATGTCCTTGTATCTTCAATCAGGACATTGTCAGTGCAGAAATACCTGTTTTGAATAAGTCATATACATTAATCTGTCATTGGCAAGATAGCAGAGTGCTGCAGTGCAATAAAATCTTTAATAGCAGGCAGCAGCCTGAGCTTGGACATCAAGAATTGCTTTTAAAATGTGCCTTCCAGATTTAATTCTAATGCATCCTGGAGATCCAGTTTGCTGCAGTGTTCATAGCTGCATCTGCCACTAATAGTTACTCTGGGAGCGTGGAAAAAGCCACAGACCTTTTAAATGTAACAAGAGCAGGTTTCCATTCAGCAGCCTTTCATTCCAGAGGAGACAGTAAATCAAGATGTGAGGAAATAGCCGTAGGATTTGTTTTCAGTAGCAGTGAGGCTTGCTAGTATGTTGTGATTCCAGGTAAATTTGCTTGTAATACGTTCTCCAGACCATGATCAATGGAGTTTTTTGTGGAATTTTATTGCAGGTTCTGCATGGAGTACTGACAGCTCAGGGAGAACAAGCAGCTGGCTGGTTCTTCGGAACCTCACCCCCCAGGTAACTGGAATTGCACAGGGAAAAGGACCTGGCACATTTAAGAGATTATAAGAACAACATTTAGCAGCCTTGGTTATTTGATTTATTTGAAGGAAGAGTAATTACTCTGCATTTATTACAGGTGTCGTCTTCAGGGAATTTGTTAACTTTTCAAAGTGCTGTCAAATCAAACATAAACTTTTAAGGCTGTAATTAATCATTCAGTGGGCACCATTTGTGTACGTGTAAGTTGGGAGGTGAATGGTGCTTTAAAGCAGGCACAGAAATGTAAAATCTACTTTTCCTGTGGGTTTTTTTTTTGGTTCTTCTCACAAGTCTGTCAGATCCTCTACTTGTCCTTCACACAGTGTCATTGAGAAGGAAGAACATAAACCACAAAGCCTTGAGTGCAGACATCCAAATTGATCTTGGGAAAAATTTAGTTATATTTATGAGCAATGTGTTTTTCCTTTGACTTCTTTCTCAACTTCTGTGAACTTTCAATGATAAATATAATTTATATAACCTAAACTGGGAAATTTTGTGCACTGGCCTATAGGGAAGACTTTTTAAAAAGACAGGATGTCTCCCTCAGTGCAGAGAGGGATAAGTCTGTAATTTAATTCTTCTTTTCCTTTCACTTGTACTCACTCTTTAGCTTTTAAAACTTGCTTAACAAGCATTTAAAGTAACATCACAACAGCACAGACAACCTTTGCCACCTTCTCTCCCCAGATTGATGGTTCCACACTGCGGACACTGTGTTTGCAACACGGCCCTCTCATAACATTCCACTTGAACCTGACACAAGGGAATGCTGTGGTCCGATACAGTTCCAAGGAGGAAGCAGCCAAGGCCCAGAAGTCTCTGCACATGTATGTTTCTGCTCTCTTTTTCATTTTCTATTAAGCCAGTTTTATCCCAAAAACTAATTTCTTAGGCATTTATTTGCCAGGAGTCAGAACTCCGATCACTAGTTACTTTTAATCTGATTTTCAAAATTGCCTAAATGGGATAGAAAAATATCAGCTAGGGGGTAGATACTCATGGACTACTGAATAAGAGGTCATTACAAAACTTTATTCACCATTAATAATGTTTTCAGTTAGGATTTGTCACCTGTAAGGCTGCAAAGAGTTTGTAAGATGTGATAAGGATTCCAGAAGAAGCTCAGAGAGAGGGACATTTAGCTTTAGGAAGGACATAACCATGATAAATCATAGAATTGCCTGGGTTGGAAGGGACCTTAAAGATCATCAGTTCCACCCCCTGCTATGGGCAGGGACACCTTCCACTAGCCCAGGTTGCTCCAAGCCCCATCCAGCCTGGCCTTGAACACTCCACGGATGGGGCAGCCACAGCTTCTCTGGGCAACCTGTGCCAGGGCCTCCCCACCCTCACAGGGAAGAATTTTTCCCTGATATCTCATCTGTAAGATAGAAAAGCCATTCCCCTCTTCCTGTCACTGTAGGCCCTTGTAAATAGTCTCTCTCCATGTTTCTTGTAGCTACTTCAGGTACTGGAAGGCAGCAATTAGGTCACCCCAAAGCCTTCTCTTATCCAGGCTGAGCAACCCCAGTTGTCCCAGCCTTTCCTCACAGGACATCCACCTCGGGTATTCCCAGAAGTGCCCTTTGCATCATTCCACCTTTTTTGTTTGTGCCCTCAGGTGTGTCCTGGGAAACACTACCATCCTGGCCGAGTTTGCTGGTGAGGAAGAAGTGAACCGTTTCCTAGCGCAGGGCCAGGCGCTGCCGCCCACCTCCAGCTGGCAGTCCAACACTGGATCCACCCAGACCCGCCTGGGCTCCTCCGGCAGCTCCCACGGCCTGGTGCGCCCCGACACCGGCCACTGGAACCCCCCCTGCCTGGGGGGCAAGGGCAGCAGCGACCTGCTGTGGGGAGGGGTCCCCCAGTACTCCAGCAGCCTTTGGGGACCCCCCAGCGCCGACGACGGCAGAGTCATCGGGAGCCCCACGCCTCTGAATACTCTCCTCCCAGGGGATCTTCTCAGCGGGGAGTCCATCTAGGAAACGAGAGAGAAAACAAAATGGAAATAACAATCATCAGCACTAAAGGAAAAAAAAAAATTAAAAAAAAAAAAAATTTAAAAAAAAAAAAAAAAAAGAATTGTAACCCTTTCCAGTCCCGGGCTTGATGAAGAATCCAGCTTTAACCCATGAGACTGGCAGCCCTCCTTAGTACCTCTGTCCAATATCGAATCCGAAACTGCAGAAGTCCTTGTGAACTGTTCCTGAAACAGTATGGGCTCCTTTTTGGTCAGTGTCACATGCTAATGACAGGTTTTATTGTTTGGTTGTTTTTTTTTTTCATGGCTTTTTTGTTTTATGTTGTCTTTTTATGTTTGTATGGTGATTTTTTTTTTTTTTTTCAAAACCAAGTATAAAAGCTGCTTAGAATAGGTCTATCATGAAGGGCACTTTTCAGAATTTGGGCTGGAAAGGGTTATTTTATCAACTTGGGGCGGGGAGGGGAGGGTGGGAAGGGGAAATGAAAGCCTATTTAAATGAGCCTGTGACTATTATGCACATTACAGAGGCGGACCCAATAATCAGAAAGGGTGAAGTGTGATATTTACCATTGGTACAGAAAAGTGACGAATCCAAGTGGGAACTATGGACTGTACAGGTTGAGTTGGGGTGGGGAGGGAGGGCAGGGTTGGGGTATCTCTGTGTCCACTACTCCCATGGATCTGCCTATGCACATTGCCCTTGTTTCATTACTTTTTCATGTCATTTTTTTAATCCCAAAAATATTAAAAAAAAAAAAGGTAAAAAAAAATTTAAAAAAAATTAACAAAGAAACAAAAAAAAAATTAAAAAAAAAAAAAAAAGGCAACAAACCATATCAACATGCAAATACTTGAATCCAGCAGGCCAATAACAAAATGTGAACACTTTCTGAGTTGAATTATTACACTTCCAGGTCAGCATCAGTACACAAAAAACAGGCTCTAAGAATTTTTTTTTTTTTTTAAAAAAAGTTCAGACTCTATGTTTTTGTTGGGACATATGTGAGTGTGCCTCTGTGTGTGAGTGTGTGAGTGTGTGTGCCCACGTGTGGTTTAACTCAACGTGTGAAGTTTTTCCTTTGATTCAGTATATGCTTTTTATTTGCTCATTGGTCAAATGTTTAATTGTTATTAGCTTCTAACTTTGCACTGAGTGTCCGCAGCCCTTCTTGTAGCTAATCCTGTAATGGTAAAAAACAACAAAAAAAAAAAAAGGACAAAAAAAAGGAAAAAAAAAAAAAAGAAAGAAAAAAAAAAAAAGGAAAGAAACTGATAGAAGGGGCCGGCGACAATTCATGTGTAAATGTTTACTCAAGGACTCTTATTGCATTTTAAAAATTACAGTGTGTATCTCTGGAGAATAATATGTATATCTACCTTTAGCGGCTTTTTATTGTGGACTAATGCAAGAAAATTATTACCGGAGTATTGCACCATTTTTCCATTCGGAATATAAAGTTTAAAAAAAAAAAATACTCTTGTTGAACTGTGGCCATAGATAATTGTAAAGAGTTGATAGTTCCCTTGCAAGCAGGAACAGAAACAAGCACTTGGACATAAGTTTTGACTGCTTTTGGAGGAGCCAGGAGTTTTGGCTCCCACCTGTTTACAGACCTTTTTTTTCTCTCCTTCAAACTTTAAAATAAAAAAAGGAATTACAAAAAAAAAAAAAAAAAAACACAAAAAAAAAAAAAAAAAAAAAAAAAAAAAGACTTCCATCGTAAAGAAAAACTATTTTCAGAATGAAGATATGCTACTTCAGAGCTCTGGGATTGAACAGTGTTGTTGTATTATCCTTTTCTTTGGCCATTGCTGTGTACTATTTTTGTTGTTGTTTTCCTCCTCTTCGTCAAAGTGGCGAAAACTTTGTGATCACTATCTTGCACATGGTGGAAGATGTCTCAGGAAAGCCGGGTTTCCCGAGGAGCAACTCCACACCATTTCATGTATTTTTAAAACCCAACTCCTAGCACTGAAGATATTATTAAAAAACAAAATAAAATAAAAAAAAAGACAGTAAGAAAGAAGAAAAATACCTAATCTAATGTGTAGCAGTTACATATTTACCAAATAATGGACTCAAAAGAAATAGATGTTTGAAGAGTGCTTTATATATTAAAAAATCGCTTTATGTTTAAAAAAAAAAGATCAATGTTTTTGATTGTTTTGAAAGGAAGAAAGACAATGGAATAACATACACTTCAAGTATGTTTTAAAAATTATATGAACATTGTGCTCCCTGCCTGCTTGGATCAGGAAACTTGTGCATTACTTTTTTTTTTTTTTTTTTTTTTTGAAGATTAGCTTTTTAATGGTTTTATCAGATTTAAAGGGTCCTGCAAGATTGCAAATTAACAAAAGCTGGTTTTATAGAGGATCATGAACTATGCACAAACTGGGTTCAAGACTTGTTTTTTTTTTCCTCAAGTTTTAGTAGTGTATTTAGCTGAATAACCTTTCCTCAGAGTAATTGCATCTCATTGCCATTACACGCCTGTTACATATATATTTTATATATATATACACACACACACTTATATAAAATATGTATGTGTGTATGTGCGTGTTTACATACAATTTTCCATGCTGAAGTTTAGCATTGAGTTGTAGAAAAACTCCTGATATTTTCAAATTGGGAATGAAAAGTTATGTTGGAGGGTGGGGTGGGTTTTGTTTTGGGGCTTTTTTTGGTTTTGTTTTGGGGGTTTTTTTTTGCCTTTTCCTTTTGAATTAAAGATGTCTGTAACTCTGAGATTAAAAAGAAAACCAACAATTGTGGCTTTTAATGTTTATTCTCCTCATAGAATGTGATTGTTAAAGAACATGCACCGAAAGTTGCTTTCAAGAGTACGAAGATTCTTTGAAACTTAATAAATTGCAGTTTTTTCTTGGCTGTTGAAATAATGTGTATTTTTCTTTTATGCAGGGGATACTAAAAATATATATATATATATATATATAGTTGAATCTGTTAAGGTATTTCATGAAGAAGTTTAACTCTTTCACTTTGAATGAGGATGACGTGTAAGCCAGGAAAGCCCCTCCTGTGGTCGCTCCCTCTGCTTGTTGGTGACACCCTCATGAGCTTGTTCCATGAACGCTTTGCACATCACATCCAAAAGCACTGCACAAGCAGCAGTAACCATTCTTGTGTTAAAATTCTGTTTTTATCATTTTTTCCATGTCTTCAGTAACGTAGCTGAATCGTTAGCCCTGTGAACGCAGCGAGGCTGGAGATGACTCTCCTGCTCCATCGTTCCAGAGCCTCCCAGTTTCTGGATGTCTCTAAATGGCCTGTAAAATCTTTGAGGTGAGCAAATAGCCCGTGAATAGGGTAGGAACACCAAAATATTTTCATGTTTGGCCTTTCAGGGCTTGGCTTGAGGAAGGTGTTTGCATTGGTAACCACTCCAAGGTCCCTTTACCCCGACCATGCCAACCTGAGGCACAGGAGACGAAGGGCCAGGGATTCCTGGGGAGATTCCAGCCTGGCTCCATCTCCCTCATCTGAACTTGAGTAAATGCTCTCCTCCCACCTCCACCAAACCAGTTCCTGACCTTCAGTGGCCATGGGGCAGCTGGTGCTCAATGTGATGATGTACAGCAGGGCTGGCCCTGGGTCTCGAGGGGTGTGAGTTTGTACTGCTGAAACTCATTTCCCCAGTCCATTTGAGAAGGAAAAAGCTAATATGGACAGCTGGATTAATTAAAAAATTGGTTCCCAGTCCTGAATAACCACCTGTGCTGTCCCAGGGATTGTCCATAAACCGTAATTCCGTAAGAAAGACCCATGGGGCAGGGGGCTCCCAAGCAACTTGAGAGTTGCAGTTTGCTGGCAGGTATGATACAGTTTAAAATACCCAAATTCAGCTTTGGGGGTAACTTCTGTTACTGAAACAGATAAAGAACCCTGTCTGAAGCCTGTTCTCTCAATTTTACTGATCTGGCCCCAAAGTTGCACAGCTCTTTTTTACTGCTTTCCTTCCCACCTCCTTATTTTTTATCTCTTCCAGTGGTTTCTAATGAAACTCTTGGAAGAGAGTTTCCTTCTCTTTTCCTTCCTTGGTTCTTTTTTAGTTTTGCTTTTTGTTGGGCATTTTTTCCTTGGCAAGGAGGGCTTTCGGTTCTGGTGACTTCAGGTTTTGTTGCCAAGACATCAAAGTCCCTTATGAAGTCGGATATTTCAGTCTTCCATGGGGTTGGCAGTGATGGCTTTTTGTAAATCAAATGCACTCTCAATATTTAGCATCCCCTGGTATATTAAAGGGAATACAGCTTTTGACCAAATCTTTTACTGTCAGCATAGCTCTTTATTTTCACTGTCATTCTTCTGCTTCAGTACTATTCAGTATTTCTCAAACTGTAATGAAAGCTCCTGATGATCAGGATTCGCCCTGTGGCCCCAGAATCTTTACAAGAAAAGATTTTTTAACAATTTGTGTTTTTTCTGTATATTGCATTTGCTGTACCCTCCATGGCACCTTCACTGCATGGCTCCCTGTCTTTAGACCAGGAGAATTTCTGTTTCCTGAGTGGTCTGAAACTGTCAAACTTCTTCTTAGTTCCTTGTCTAGTTTGTGGGTGGCACTGGCAGAGCAGATGTGTTTTTTTGCTTTTTCTGCTCCAGAAATATATTATTGTTCTTGCTAATTCAATATATGATTGTGTACGTGAAGGAGCTTTTTAATTAAAAAAAAAAAAATATGTATATGGATATCTGTATATGTTAAGAATTATTGGAGTTGGAAGAGCCTGGAAATGGAATTGGAAAACCCTTTAGGATTTGGGTTGTGGGCAGCTACAGTGTGGAGCAGATCCAAGCCGATCCAAGGTTGCCGTGGTGACGGATCCTCTGATGCTGCCCATGAACTGCTGCTGAGTCCCCGCTGCCCGGTGCCAGCTGTGCCCCTGTGTCACTGTATTGATGCTGAATGTACAATCTCAAGTCCTGTATAGCCAGTTTCAGGGAAGGGGAGCTCTGGAAAAATGGGATGTGGAGCTCAAAGGAACTCTTGGTGTAAACTGCCCGGATGCCTGGCGTCCACCGCCTTCCGCAGCGCCCCGAGGGAAACGGCAGCTCCCGAAACGCCTGGAAGCGTCTGTGGCTCACTTAGCAGGATCAGAAGGAGATGCCCAGGACGTGTCAGCTCCCTGCAGGTCTCCTGGACTGTCTCACCCAGGTCCTTGTGCCGCTTCCGAGGCGGCGACGTGCCCGTGAAACCTTAACGGCCGCGGGAGCAGCCCAACTTCTGTCCTCTCACATTCCCCCTCCTTCCCGAGGGGTCTCTTCCACAAATGTGCTCTTGGAATTCGGGAGAGGCGCCTCCAACACTCATCCACACTGTAGCTTTCCTGAGGGAGGACGGACTAACGTGCCCATGTTCTAGTGGGGTCTAGGTGTCTTCCTCCAGCGGATACACCAATCGCTCAGGTTAACTATTGCTGCAAGTTGCCAGACTCCATCCTCCAGCACCAGTCCAGCCTCTGCAGAGACAGTCCAGCTGACCATCAAATGACCATTTTAACCCCTCATGCTCCCACTGTTTCCTTCTCTCTAATGAAGGTGTTTCATTAGACGTGAATATGACACTTTGTCCTCTGTGTGTGTGCCCCTGGTGTTTGCTTTTTACTGTCCGATGCATTGGAAACGAGTTGCTTGTAAATTTTCTCTTGATGAAAACGTGGTCCCAGTGCAAGTCATGATTTCAGGGTTATTAAAATAATGTTGCGAAACACAACAAGCTGGGAGATTGCTTTGCTTTCAATAAATATGGTTATTGGTAAGGGTGGTTTGCCTTGACCTGCCTGTGAGGTGCTCACTCCTGGGGAGAAGTGTGTGGGTGTCCCCATCAGTGCCTGTGTCTGTCCTGAGTTAATATTTATTGCTTTAAATGTTCATTTTGTTCAGGGAATGGTTGTGATCACAATCAAAACTGTGGTAGATTACTCTATAATTTTTCTGTTGTTCTGTGTCCTGGATCCTTTGCCCACTTCATAATTTTTCTGAATTTCTTGATTTATACCAAAAACATGTATTCAAGCAGGCTACAGACCTCTCTGTGTTACTGAGGGTGTTGGAGCAAATTCTCTTTCCATTTTTGCACTAGGTCTCCTTGTTTTGGCTGCAATATTCAGGATTTATAAGTGTGTTTTACTGTCTCTACCTCACACGAGCAGGAAAAACTCAACATTTTTTTCATTATTTTATCTGATTTCAAGAGGGACCCACTTTTTCTGCCTTTTCCTGTCGCTTGTCTGTCTCCTTCCTATCTCTTCCCTCCCTACAGATGACAGGAAACTTCTGATAAAGGCAGAGGAGATGATTATTCTGCAGGTGAGGAATGGCAGCTTCTGCCTGTGTGAAGTCCGTAAGTTGCCTAATTAGAACTGTAATCCCAGTGGGATATTTGAGCACAAGCATAAAATATCTGAAAGACATAGGAGGGGACAGGCATTAGTCCCCACAGCTAGGCAGCCTCTCTTTTCTGAGAGAATCATGAATTCAGAAGGAAAAGCTCATAGGAAGACTGAAATAACTCTGATTACTTTGTGATGCTTTTATAGCTGAGCAGTTTCCAAAACACTACCAGGATGGGGAGACCTGCAGCATCCAAGGTGGGATGTGGCTGGGGTGAGGAGGGTGGAAAGCCCAGGGACAAGGCTGGAAGTGTACAGGGATCTCTCTCTCCCTTGGTGCTGTTTTTAGGCACAGACCATTAAAGATTAAAACTGGGATTGATGCACAGTAAAGCTTAAAACTTTGTCTGCAGCAGGACACTATTTGTTTAGTGGAGGTTAAGCACAAAACACTAAACCCTCATAATATGAAATTTAAGACAATGTAAGGAATTTTTGCTTCTGTTCCTAAATGGGGGGGCAGAAGGAAGAGGGAAGTATCCAAGAATAACAGGACTCAGTACATAAGTGAGAGATTGTGTCATCTGCTAGTACAGACATCTCCCAGTAGAGATAGTGATTTTTATCCTCTTACTGCTCCAACACTCTTTTTTTAATCTGTTTTATAGACTCCAGGTGTTCCAGGACATTGGAGCCTACTCTGGGCACTGTCTTTAGAAGAGAAAGGGAAATTTCTGAAGTGAATCTGGAGGGAATTGATTGAAGTCTCCTTTTACCTGGACCTTCAACAAGGCTAGGAGGCCAAATACCGTGTTTTCCAAATGAGGTTAACCCTAGTGATCTTGTCATTTCCCCCTGGCATAACAAGGATTGGTGCATTTTTAAAAGTGCTTTGCTGGTTTCACAGCCAGTGGTGGGACCACAGAGGGATCAGTTGTGTGTCCAACTGCTGTCTTGTGTGGGACCTGAGAGGGCAGAAATACCAAGTCAGAGGATTTATCCAGCCTTTCACCATTTTTTTTTTTGATTAAGGCCAGAGCTCTCATGGGGATGATCAGATTTGTAGTGAAAAGCTGGGAAAACACTGCATAGAGTGGAGAATCCTGGGTTTTTGGAGGTTCTACCTGCCTCTGCCTGGCCTCAGAAGCCAGTCTGCCCTCCAAGGCTCAGGGTGGGGCACCGCCCTTCCATGCCTTGTGGCACAACTTTGTATCAGGGGAACAAACTCCACTTTTCCTCTCTTTGCCTGGACAAGCAGCCCTGTTTTATTAAGGCACTGCCATGAGCTTTTGTGGTCTTTCTTGAAGGCCACCTGGATACTCAGCTCTGGGAAGACGCAGGGCATGAACTCAGGTGTTTACAGAGCAGTTGAGGCTCCTCGCTGGAGCCTCCTGATTTTGAAAAGCCTTTGTATCAGGCCAAGCTCAACTCGCTGCTCTCCGTGCACTGAGCTGTCAACTGAAAGGCAAAGGACTGTAAATCCTCTTTGGAAACACTCGGAGTCCTGTGGATCCCTGAGCTCCTGCAACCTGCTCTGTCCAGGGAACGGATCTGAGCTTGCTGCAGGGTGGGCTGGTGGTCACAGGAGTCAGTAGTCAGAGGATCAGTGGTCACAGGGTCACAGGGTCGGTGGTCACAGGGGTCAGTGGTCACAGGAGTCAGTGGTCAGAGGGTCAGTGGTCAATGGTCAGAGGGTCACAGAGGGGTCAGTGGTCAATGGTCAGAGGGTCACAGGGGTCAGTGGTCAGAGGGTCACAGGGCTCAGTGGTCACAGAGGGGTCAGTGGTCAATGGTCAGAGGGTCACAGGGGTCAGCGGTCAATGGTCAGAGGGTCACAGGGGTCTGGTCAATGGTCAGAGGGTCACAGAGGGGTCAGTGGTCAGTGGTCAGAGGTCACAGGGGTCAGTGGTCAATGGTCAGAGGGTCGGTGGTCACAGGGGTCAGTGGTCACAGGAGTCAGTGGTCAGAGGGTCACAGAGGGTCTGGTCAATGGTCAGAGGGTCAGTGGTCAATGGTCAGAGGGTCAGTGGTCAGGGGTCAGTGGTCAATGGTCAGAGGGTCACAGAGGGGTCAGTGGTCAATGGTCAGAGGGTCACAGGGGTCAGTGGTCAATGGTCAGAGGGTCAGTGGTCAGAGGGTCAGTGGTCAATGGTCAGAGGGTCACAGAGGGGTCAGTGGTCAGAGGGTCAGTGGTCAGAGGGTCAGTGGTCAATGGTCAGAGGGTCAGCCCTGGCCCTGCCCATGCCCGTAGCCTGCAATTCCCCGTGTGCCCACACGGTGGTGCCCGGGAGCCGCTGCGAGCCCCCGGCGCGTGGGTTGAGGGGGATCCTTTAAAAACTTCCCTGGAAGCAATTCCAGCCAGGATTTGTGTCCCGGAGGCTGCTCTGCCACAGGGGTGCAAACCGGCAGCGCGGGGAGTGTTGTGGGGCCACCCTGCACGGATCCATCACAAGCAGAGAGTGAACTGTAGGTGAGCGAGGCAAGCTGGGACCGTGGCCGGTGCATGGGCTCAATCGTGGAATCATTAAGGTTGGAAAAAAACCCTCTAAGATCATTGAGTCCAGCTGTCAATACAGCACTGCCGCGCCTACCACTAACCCATGTCCCCAGCCTTTAAATCCTTCCAGTAATGGTGACTCCACCACTGCCCTGGGCAGCTGTGCCAGGGCTCCACAACCCTTGGGGAGAAGAGATTTTAGCCCATGTCCATCCCAAACCTCCCTGTCACAACTTGAGGCCGTTTCCTCTTGTCCTGTCGTTTGTTAACCTGGAAGAGGAGACCAAACCCCACCTGGCTCCAACCTCCTTCCCTGCACTGAGAAGCTCTGAAAGCTGGGAGGGCGCTGCCCTGACAGGGTGCAGCCCCACGGGGAACTCGGTGACCCTCCCAGGTCTTTTCCAGCCCAAACAGCTCTACGGCTCCCTGAATCCCAACCCCCTGGGAGAGCCCTAATGGGGCTCATGTGATGCGGGGGCCCCCGCAGGTTTGCTCTTCCCAGAGCACTTAGCCCGCCTCGTTTCCCCGGTGCTTCGCCAAAAGGCCCTAAAAGACAAATACCCTTAATTATCCCCTCAACGAGTAAGTGCCGCTCGTTCGGTTTAAAATGTTTTGCTTTCTCGTTGGGTGTCCTTGGCGCGGGTGTTCGTGCCAGGGCCGCGCATCAATCAGGGCCTGAGCAAACTGCGGCAGCCAGCGCCAATTAGGCGCATCCCGGGCGGCAGCTGCTCCCTGCCCGCGGCCGTGGCTGTCGCTGGTGCGGCGGCAGCTTCATTCTCCCTGATTGTTTGTGTACACAAATTAAGCGGCAGCGTCTCGCGGCGGTTTGATGGGATGTGCTACATGATGTGGAACAGAACAGGAGGGGATCACACTGGAGCTTTTCTCCGGGGAGGGGGGGGGGGGTGATGTGGGTGAGCGTGGGGACAGGGCTCCTGTCTGTGCTGGAGGCGAGTCTGGAGTGAAATGGGTCCAAGCGGGGGAAGGCGGAGGCAGGGGGAAGGGAAAGAAGTTAAAATGAGAAGATGTTCCAGATCTTTCTGGTGTTTTTGAGAATGGAAAAAGCAGCCTTCGGTTCTGCAAGTTCACTGTGATGTGTTGGGGGTTTTGTGGAAAAACAGCACCAGAGGTCTCCCCTCTGGGGAGCCGTGTGTGTCCTGGCACAGCCCTCACTGCTTCGAAGGGGCTGGGACTTCCAGAGCACCCCAGTGACCCCACAGGGGCACGGCCCTGTGTCCTTGTCCCTCTCTCATGCCCTGCAGAACATCTCCCTTCCCCGGTACCAGGCCCTCTACACACGGATGTGACAGCCCACCCATGGAAAACCAGCTCCAACCTAAACCACAGCCGAGAGGGCCGGGTGAGGAAACCCCTTCAGCCCCAGAAATGGGATCAGGAGAGCAGCCAGTGCTGCTGCCTGGGATGCCATGCTGGGCACAGCCATGTGGTGCCTGGGGGATGAGGGACTGAGGCTTTTCCCTGGATCCTGTGCCTCGGACATTGCATCAGCTGATGGAGACAACAGCCCTCAGCCCCCAACAGCCACGACTGCCCTGGGCCACCATCACAGGCACCCTCCACTCTACACTCTGGGTCTCCTGTGTGCTGGAGGCTTTGAGCAGCTGCCTGGGAGGCCAGAGCCCTTTCATCTGCTGCTCCCCTGACCCACAGGGGCTGGAAGTACCCGGGGATACAGTCAACTCCTCTGGACAACTAAGTGCTTCAGGGCAGAGCTGAGCTGGGGGCACCTGGATGGACGTTCAAATGGATCCTGCCCTTCCCCTGAAGCCCCAGTACAAAGCAGCTGCCCCAGCTGCCCTCTCCTCCTGGCAGGGGAAGCAGAAGGAAGGGCAAATTTTGTTCACCTCATCGGGTGTGTGGTTGTGTGATGTTTGCAGGGACAGCTGTAGCCAAGCTGTGCGTGCAGGCTCCGTCTGCCACATCCCCTGGACTGGGCTGGGCTGCAGCTGCACTGTGTTCTGTACCTGTGACTGCTGTCTGGGGAGGAAAAGCCATTTCACCTGTTGCCATTTGTTGAAAGAAAATGAGCTGCAGGTGTTTAGCCCTTCACCACCCCACGGTGTACAGAAACACACCTGCAGGTACCAGCTGGCTCCAGCCCTCAGTGAGGCTTTACCACCCCTGTGCGAACCAGACACCTCGGGACCACCCTCACCTGCATTTTTCTGCTTCAGCAGAGGCTGAACACCCCCTCCCTCAGGCCATGAGACATCAGATGTGCTTATTTTTAACCCCACTTGGCACAACTGCACTGGGGTCACCTCTTGCCCTGTTCTCGCTGAGGGAAGCGCTGCTGGAGCCCCAGCACAGTGATGGGCACGGGTGGAGATGGGGACAGGGCTCAGAAAAGGCTGTGCCTGGCACAGATCACTCCTCTGGGACAGGCACCAGGCATTGCTTTGGGTGCATTTCGATATTGCAGCTATTGTACATCCTTCCTGCAGCACAGCACCGGTGCCTCTCGGGCTCCTGCAGGGCTGAGGCTCCCGCCTGCTCTCCCCTGTCCTGCCTCCCGCACAGAGCCGTGGGGAGGAGGCATCCAAAGGCTCTTGTCCTGCCAGAGCCGCCGCATGGCAAACGCTTGCCAAGCCCCAGCTCCACCCCGTGTCCCTGCACAGCCAGAGCTGGCTGATCCCGAAGTCCCAGCGAGGTGATTGTCCCTGCAACCCCGGCAAAGCTGCCCCTGCCACAGCATTTCACGGGAGTGATGCAAAACAACCCCAAATTTGCAACTCCCAGAGAGGGGCTGTGCAGGTGGGGGCTGAAGGGCTGTGGAGAGCTGCCCTGCACCCCCACTGCATCCCTGTCCTGCATCCCCACAGCATCCCTGTCGCCTGTCCCGAGCCCCTGCCCCGCTTGGCCGGGGGGAGCAGGGCTGGGAGCGGCCCTGGGAGGGGACCCTGGGGCTGGCAGGGCCGGGAGCCGGCGGGAGGGGGCTGTACAAGGCTGGCGGGCATTGGGCGAGGGGCAAGTGCTGCTGGAGAGCTCCTCCAATGGCTCCGCTCTTTGCTGGAGCCCAGCGCTGCGGGGACAGGAGTTGGGAGCGTGGAGAGGGTCTCGCATCTGCGTCGGAAGCTCCTGCACCTCCAGCATCTTCTGCACCTCCGGCATCTTCTGCACCTCCAGCATCTTCTGCACCTCCGGCATCTTCTGCACCTCCGGCATCTTGGTTTCTCCATCCGTGGCAGCTGCGGCATCTCGGTCAGGTCTTGGGCCCGGACTGGCTGGGAGTGGGGGGTCCCGGAGCCCCCCGGGGTTACTGGTCTGCCCGGGGAAGGCAGCAGTGGGACACAGGGGAGCCTCTCCCTGTGAAAGCTCTGCCAGCCTGAGCCCGGGGAGGCTGCTGGGCTGCCCCAGATGTCAGGAGCTGTTTCCAGTCCGTACCATGGATCTGCAGAGGAGGGGGCTGGCGGCCAGCCTTGCTCATCCCAGCGTCCTCCACTACAAAGAGGTTTCCTTATGCTTTTAGCATAATACTGTAAACCAAAGGGCCTGGTCCTGATTCTGCATAACCCAATCCAATGCCCAAACCCCCTCTGGAAGGTGTGGGACTCCTGCAGGGCCAGCTGGTTAGTGAGAGAGTTAGTCCAAGGCATCCCTGGCCAGGGCTGAGTGTGTTCAGGGCTGGCAGGGACAGCCCTGTCCCTGGTGTCCTGGCTGGTGGGTACCCCCACGGTGCAGCATTCCTGTGGCTGCATCCATCACACCCATCCCTGCTGTGGGCACCACGCTGGGTCAGCTGCCCAAAGTGAACTGTCTTTATATTCCATTCCCTGCAGGCAGGAGCCCCGTTTTCCCCAGGATAGGCTCTGTCCTGAGCAGCTCTGTGTGTCCCCAGGGTGCTGGACAAGGGATGGCCACTTCACAGAGCGTGGTGGTGGCAGCACAAAGTATGTGGCAGAGAGACAGAGACAGTGGGTCCTGCTGCCACCTCCCTGCCCCTCTACCTGTCCCTCACCACTGCCTGCCCCCCCAGCCTCATCCCCCATCAGACTCCAGGCTGCAGGAGAAGGATTTTGGCTGCCTGGAGGTCACTGTTGTTGCAGCAGTGCCCAGGGGGGATGTGATAGAAGGGTGCCCCAGCAAGTGATGCCCATGGAAAGGCTGGTCTTTCCCTGCTGGCACCTTCTCCTCTGGGATCTTTGGGTGCCTGCCCAACTGAGCAGGGGCACACCATCCTGTAGGGCTGGGATTCTGAGAGCTGAGGACCCCAAACTGCGCATCTGCCTGGGGTCTGGACTAGGGGGTTTGACTCTTTAATCCACTGAGCTTTAATCTCCCTGTGAAAACTGCTCTGTGTGTGGCTGCTGGGCAGGTTAAGTGCTCATTACAGCAGGGATGGGCTGTGTGAGGGGAGAGTAAATCAGTGCAGCACACACTCAAGCCCTCCCCCGCACCATTTATTATCTCCTTTTAACGTGTTTGTGTTTTGATTTCAGTGGATCAGCTGTCTTTTAATGGCTGGTTGTTGTTTTCTGTACTCGGAGGTGAGAATGTGTTTTATTGTTAGTTTCTCCTGCCTCGTGAAGAAATTGAAGTGTGGTTCAATTAGCAGCAAAATCATAACATTGAATGTCCTGACACTGCCAGGGGAGGCTGGAGAGCTGGGGAGGCTCCTCCAGTGCCAGGACACTCCAGATAGGGATGGAGCATGGAGGAGGGAAAGCAAAACGCAGTGATAAGGGCATAAAACACTGATATCAGGCACTGCAGCACTCGAAATACAGGAGAAAGAAACCGAGACATTTTCCAGCTCCACTTTGCAACAACGTGTTTATTGGGAACGCTTAAAAAAACCCAAACAAACGAAAAGAGAATAGAGAAAAACCAAAGTGATGCACAGACTGCCCTATCTCATGCTCTACGCCAGGTACAAACTCAGAACTACTTCGGACACTGGATCTGCCGTGGTTGCCGTGGCCGTGCCGGGAGCTGGGAGGTGCGAGTGCTTGGGCTGAGGTGACCCAGAGCCTGAGGGGGTGATGCAGCTGCAGGTGCCCAGATCTGCCTTCCAATCCCATGGCCAGAGCCCCGTTGTTTGTGCTTGTCTGCCCCCACACAGCGTTCTACCAACCATTCCCCAGGTAAGCCTTTTCTGGGAGTTCACCCTCTCCCCACACTGTCCCAACAACCAGCATCCCTGCCCACCTCCCTCCTCCTTGTCACCTCCAACCCTCTCTACTCCCAGTAGGCTGGGTGGGGAAGAAGAAGGAAGGGGGTGGGAGGCAGCAGGGTTAGTTTTGGCCGAGGCAGCACCTCTCCCCACCCAGCCCACCTGAGTTTCCAGCCGGTGCCGCTGCTGCTGGCGCCTTCCTCCCGGCCCCAGGGCGGCCGGCTCAGCACACGGAGCAGCTGTTGGTCTTGTTCATGGGCGGCCTGAGCGCCTGCTCCTTGGGCAGGGTCTCCCTCCTCTTGCAGAGCGCAGGGCTGAGCCGGCTGGGCAGGTTGGCTTGCTGCAGCAGCTCCCTGAACACCTCCAGGACGTTCTCGTTGTCCTTGGCAGACGTCTCCAGGAAGCGGCTGTTCCAGTCCAGCTCCACCAGCGACAGGGCGTCCTCCACCGGCACCTGCCGCTCGCCGCCGCTCTCCGCCTTGTTGCCGACCACCACGATGGGGGGGAACTTGTCCTCCTTCACCTCCACGATCTCCTCCCGCAGGCTCTTCACGCTCTCGAAGGACTCGGCGTCATCCACGGCGTAGACCAGGGCGAAGGCGTCGCTGTTCTGGATCGAGAGCTTCCTCATGGCCGGGAAGGAGTAGCTGCCGCTGGTGTCCAGGATTTCCACCTTGACCGTGGCCCCGCACACCTCGTACTCCTTGCTGTGCAGCTCCTCCACCGTGCGCCGGTGCTTGGGCTCGAAGGTGTCCATCAGGAAGCGGCGGATGAGGGACGTCTTGCCCACGCCGGCCGCTCCCAAGAAGACCAACCGGACGTGGTTCTTCTCCTTCACCACCAGGGACATGGCTGATGAAGAGGGGACAGGATGCTCCGCAGCTGACGCTCACCCCACAGGTGTCCCTGGGTGGCTGCAGCCCCGGTGTCCCTCTGTCTGTCCGTCCTCCCCTGCAGCGACTCAGTGCAGCCAGAGGAGCTTGGTGTCACCGCTCCGCAAACTTCGCCCCGGCTGTTTCGCCGCGCGCTCTACAATCCACAAGTCCAGCTCGGTTTTTTTTTTATCCTGGTTCCTCTCTGCCATGTGGCACCAAGCTGTCCAATCTCCAGTGGGTTGTGGGTGCTGGAGGAGGGAGGGCAGGGAGGGAGGAGAGCTGGGTGCTCCGGGCCAATCCGCGGAGTTCAGCCCTGGAAAGCCACTCCAGCCCTGGGGCTCGGCGCGCTGCGCTGCACCGCCGCCGCTGCCGGGAGCCGCAGCACCGCAGCCCTCCAGCACTGCTGTCCTGCCTGGAGATTAACGGGTGCTCCTTGGCATTCCTGGGCTTGCTGGCAGCAGGGACAATCAGTGGTGATCCCCACTCATTGGGTGGCTCAAGGCCAGGCATGTCAGGGGCTGGACAGCGGCACCCACAGTGTTTCTTGCGCTTACCTGGGGCTGGGGACTCGTCTGCAGACAGCGTTGCTGCAAACGTGCCCAAGCCTTCAGTGAAGCAATGAAATATTTGGCTTGAGGGGGAAAAATAAGCTCTCCCGTCCGTCATAACCTCCACACTCAGCTGTCAGTTATCCCCCGATTTTTATGAAATATTTAACCAGAGGGGAAAATAAAATCTCCCTGAAAACAGCGCACCGCGGTCTCCGTGAGCGGATGCCGGCAGACGTGGGGAGGAATGCTGGCCGTGACTCAGCTTTAGAGGTGCAGGCTGCCCCACCTGGGTGTGTTTCCTCAGCAGCCACCTTCCATTCCATGCTTGAGTTGTTTCAGAAGCTGATTTATGCAAAGTGCAAATACAAAGGGAGCTCGCTCAGAAGTCGGAATAAGTCTTTACCATAAATTTGGGCATGTGTGGTTTCTTGTAGCTTTAATGCAGCTGGTCTCCTTTCCATATCCAAGTCCCAGTTCCAGCATTTAGTTCTGGTTGCATTTATTGATTATGATTTATTGATCTGGCAGAAATCTGTTGATTTCGAAACCTTTTTCACAAGAATGATTCCTCCCTCTTAACCCCCAAATTATCGTTACATTTCAGCCATGTTCAGCTTTCCTTGGCTGGTCTCACTATTAGGAGAGCCAAGCTTGTATCAGGGTGAGAAGAGCCCTGTCCTGGTCTCAGCCTGCCCTTGGAGAAGGGAAAGGTTGGGTCTCTAACAGGACTGGCAAAGGATTGGTCTCCAGTAGCCCATGGTGTCATCTGGTGATGCACCTTGGCTCGCCAACATGAAGCTCTTTCTGGTAAGATTTCCTGAGCCATGGGGAGAGCCCAAAGGTGATGCCAAGGGCTGAGCTGTGGGAAGGAGCTGAGGATGCAGAGGATGTGATGGCACAGCTGTAGGACCTCGACAGGCTGAAAACCAGGAGGAGGGTGGCTGAGCAGAGGTGCTGGGTGTGAGCACGTGGACGAAGGAGTGATCACACTTTGGTGCCTGGTTGTGCCATTGGCATCAGTGGAAATGAACCAAACCTGCTGAGGAATCCAGGCAGGACAAGTAATCTTACCCCAGCTTTTGGGAGCTGTTTAAAGCCAAAACGCTTTTTTATTTGTTTGGTTGTTTTTAATAGAAAAGAATTTGGTCAATGCTTCTTTGTGCTTAGATAGACGTAGTGACAGGGGTTTTCAAGGGAGGAGATGAAAGGGTTTTTTCCATGGTTCCTCCCAGCTGCTCTAGCGAAACTCCACATGCCCTCAGGATGTGCTGGGGGACTCTGTGATGCCCTTGCTGCTGCTCCTTTTCCCAGCATTTCATTCCAAAGAGCCTCAAAACATGGATCTGTTCAACCTCACAACACCCAGCATCTCTCTCACAGGTCAGAAATGATGCTGAGGGTGAAGGAGGACCCCGTGGCAGGAAGGAATTGGGCATCCCAGGCTCCAAAACCCCACCCTGGCTCTAAACTCTCTACCAGCACCCCACAGTGAAGGAGCCATGAGCTGATGGACATGCTGGCAAATGCCAAGCAGTGATGCCATCCGTGGAGGGTTTCCAAACTCCAGACTCTGGCTGGGAAGGTGACCCTGGTGCTGTGGGAGCCAAGACTGGGTCATGTCATGAGCACTGTCCTTGGTCTGGGCCATTTCTGCAAAGAGTGGAAGTGTCCTGCGTGGTGTGGGCAGGACAAAGGACCAGCCCAGGCTGTGTGAGACAAAGAGATGTGGCACTGCAGTCACACACAGTCGACACACAGAGCCAGTCTCTGCATCCCCAATGATTTTTCACATCACTTGTCTCCCCTCAGTTCTCACATCTGTGCTGCTATGGTTACCGAGAGCCTGAAAGGTTTTAAATCTCCCTCAGAGCAGTGGAGGATTTCAGGGTAATCTTGTTAGGAGATGAGCAATGAATATTTCCAAAGGCCTTTTGCATGGATAGCTCGTTCCCCATGAGCTTATGGCCCCTGACAGCAGAGAAAGCAAAGGGTGGGGGGACTGTGTGCAGGGAAGGGAAGAGACAGGGAAGGATGAACACAGCAACTTGTTTTCCACTGCAGCCCTTTGTGCCCAGAGTGATGTCCCTAAATGCTGTATTTTTCAAGGCTGGCCAGCTTGGGTCAGGTGTTATTAAAAAACAAATCATTATTTCAGTCTGTGTTTCCCCCAGGGAAAGACTCACAGAGCCTTTATGGGCTCTTGGAGATGGGGACAGCCATGGATGAGTCCTACAGAAGAACTCTGCATCCTGTGAGATGAGCAGTGGGACCCACTGGGATGGCGGGTGGAGCTGAGGGGGCTTCGTGGCTTTTGCAGGGCTGCAGGAGGGAGGGAGCAGGATCCCTGTGGGATTTCGTAATCCAGGTGAAATGTTGGATCCTGCACCTGTGGGGACTGGAGCATGTCGGGGGCAAAGCCTCTGCCAGCTCTGTGCCCGTGGGAGAGGGGACCGTGACGCCCCAGGGAGGGAGGGAATGAGGGAGGCAGCAGGGAGGGAAAAGAGCCCTGAGCAGGGCAGGGAGGAGGGCAGGCAGTGGGAGAAGGGATGAGAGGAATCAGCAGTGGTGGGCAGGAGCTGGGATGGAGCCCAGGTGAGCCAGGGAGTGGGTTTGGGGCAGGTGGAGTCACAGCCTGTGAACATCCAGGATTGACAGGCACGTCTGGAGCAAAGGGGACATAAAGTGCTCTTGGTCATCCCTCCCCAGAGCCAACCCTCTGCAGGGCCAACAGCCATGGACCACTGGGACACCCCAGGGGAAGGTGAGGGACGGTCCCCAGGGTCCCAGACAGCGTCAAGGATAAAGCACAGCCGTAAGCCAAGCTTGGAACACCAGCCAGTCCCTGCCTGAGCAAGGCCCCAGCAGGTTGGGCAGCCCTTGGCAGTCAGGAGAGGGCACTTTGGGTCAGAATGATGGGAGATGGTGTGTGGGCTGCTGCTTCCCACCATGTGCTGGCCTGGGAGAACAGGGGGGAAGCTGCAGATGAAGGACCAGGGAGGCACAGGGGCAAGGGCAGGGGAGGGGGACCCCTGCTCCTGGACAAAGCCAACAGCACTTAATACAGGAGAAACTCTGGGCTCTGCTCCCCTCACACTGCTGATTGCAAGCAGGAATGTGGGACACCGTGGTGCCTCTTCTGTCCCTGAACAAGCCCACAGAGCTCCCCTGATGGAGGGGTGTGAGTGGAGTTCTGCCAAAAGAGTGTCCTGACAGTGTTTGCAGCATCTTTAGAAAACATTCATTTGTATCTGAAGCTTATGTTTGATGTCTGAAAGTGGCTGTGTGAGGGGGAAGCCAAAAAAAGCACACAGACCCTTCCTACTGCCCGAGTGCTGCCCAGCTCCACTGCCAGGCTGCAAGGTGTGAGCACGACAACTGCACACTCCAGGAACAGCCCATGCTGTGTCTGGACGTGGTTCTGGGGAGCTCACATCTCCCTGCTGGGCTGTCACGGTTCAGAGGCAGCGGTGGCTCTGGCGTTCCCAGGCACAGTGCAGGAGCAGCTGGTGCTGGGCACTGCTCCAGCGCTGGACACGGTGCCCCAGATCAGCACCACGGGTCACCCACAGGGTAAATGGGAGCCCTGGGCCTTGCCCATTGCTCACAGGCAGCGAAGCATCATTATAAATGTGGTGGTGAGTGGTTTGCAGCACCGTGACAGATTCCCATGACTCTGGGCCAGCTTCTGGAAGCTGTTGGAGCTGGCACAGCGCTGACTCCTGCCATGGGGTGCCCGGTGCCCCAGCACCCTGTGCCTTTGCACCCCACAGCAGGACACAGTGGCAGTGAGGGCAGCCTGTGCCTGCAGGGTGATCCCACCCCACGCCACCTGCCTGTGCCCCTGCCTCCTGTTTCTGCCCATGGATAAATTCATGGTGAGAGCGGCTGTGTTTCCAGCAGGGTTTCCTGGTGTTCCAGCTGAGGTGTTGAGAAGGGCAGTAATGAGGAACCCCAGAGACATCATCTGCACTGCTTGGAGTGTCCCCAGCTGCTGCCCATCACCACAGGCAGTGGGGGGTGTGACTCATTGCTTCTCCCACCTGGAATGAGCCCTGGGTGGGAGAGACCAGTGGAAAACAGGAGAGGTGAAGAGAGGGCTGGCAGTGAGCTGCCTGTGTGCCCCTGCTGCCTGTACCAGGGTCAGGGAGGCAGGTCCCCACCCCAGCGTGGGGACACCCAGCTGCACCAGAGAGGGTTAAACCTGCCTCTCTCGGAGATTAAATCCAAATGGCCTTTGATTTAGCGACAGGTGAGAGGAGAAACCTGAACCGCTGTGGCTTCCGCCCCCACTTTAAAGGGGAGCCGCAGCCCTCCCGGATGCATAGATGGATCAGCCATACGTGGTGCTCTGTGCCTGTCTGGAACAGCCTGTCACCATATGGATCCTGTTCCCGGAGCCGGTGGGGCCACCTGGGGAACGTGGCACTCCAAGGGGGGGCACGTGGGGGTGACAGGCCCTGGAGAGGGTCATGCCCAGCCTGGCTCCTGCCCTGCTGCCTGGTGACCCCCAGTGCCAGATGGGGTTAGAGGCAGGAGTTAGTGAGGGCTGGGTGTCAGTGGGGAGAGAGGAGGAGGAGGAGATTGCTGCTGGGTTTGGGATCCTCCAGTGCCAGTGAAGGAGGTATGGGAGGAGATCCCTGCTGGCATCACTAATCACTTCAGGGGAACCGAGGGCATCCTCATGGCGTGTCCTGCTGATCCAAGTCACAGCCAGGCTCATGGAAAGCAGTGTCACCCGTGCTGCCCTCAGCAAGGAAGTTCAGCCCCAGGGCCATGCCCGTGGCACCCCGTTTAGGCACAAGGGCACTGGAAGCCGACTCTGGCACAGGCACCCCCCTCCTCATCCCTGCTCCACACCACTGACCTCCTCCAGGTCAGAGGGGTCATCTGGGGTTCTCAAAACCCACCTTGGCCCCAATCCCGTTTCCTGCCACAGCCCCCTGGCCGGCCGAGGGATCCGTGCCGGAGCTGCGGGGGGTGGGCAGGGAGCCACGGACAGCCTGTACTAGACACCCTCGGGTAACAGAACCCAGCCTCCCCGTAAACAAGTGTCTTGCTGAGGACTAAAGGGATTTAGTGCAGCTGTTCTCAGGCTCGGAGGAGTTTCTATAACATCTCTTATCTTGCCCTGGCTGGGATTATTGGCTGGAGCAAAGAGCTCGTGTCTCTTTGGGCCACCGACACGGCGTTTCCTTGGGTGACATGGGGTGACACGGCAGAGCTCTCGGGTCATCAGGAGATGAAATGTGTGATGCCGAGGTCTCAGATGTGTGTCCCACAGCTCTGAGGTGCAATGGGGGAGCAGGGCTCCAGCCCAGCCCCCTGCAGCAGGCTGCAGTGGTCCTGGTGGTCCCAGTGCCGGGCTCTGCCCAGCTTTGCCCACTGCAGTGGCATCGAGGAGGGAAGCCCAGACCCAACACGTGCCTTAACTTCTCTAGACACAAGCATACAGCTTCATATTAGCACTGATTCACTCCTGAGGGCCAGTAAAACCAGTAAAGACAAGGTACAGCGGGGCTGGGAGCAGATATGTGGCTTCTCATGGCAGTGTCAGAAGGAGATGGGATCTTCAGTGGATCCACGGTGTTAGCACAAGGTCTGGGTGCATCAGGGTCTGGTGCTGGCAGGAGATGCCCAAGACCCCAGACTGGGGACACAGGAGCACAGAAGGAGGTCTTCACCCACCCAGCCTGGGCTCAGCCACGGCTCCTCTCTCCCAGGCTGTCACTGGGGCTGCCAGGGGACACTGCAGCCATCACCACATCTCTGCTCCCAGCAGCCTGGCTGAGCTCCTGCCCAGAGCAGAGCTGGCAGCCAAGGCTCCCTGAGCTCTCCTGCTGGGAGCAGTGCTCTGTGCCATGCCTGGTGCAAAGGCAGGCAGACGTGACGCTCTCGCCCTGAAAACCAACTGGGGTAGTTTGTTTTTTTTTTCTTTCAAGAGTGCATGAAAATGTCATGTTGTAAACATCCCCCAGTGCTCTGCCTGCCTGGGGCCACCTGTCACTGCCCATGAGGAGCCCTTCCCTGCTCACTGTACGGCCTTGACTCCTTGGGCTTTCATGCCACAGTCCCCTACCCTTTCCCCAGTGACTCCTTATCCTGAAATAACCAAATTAACCTCCCCATCTTGGGGCAGAAGTGACCTCAGTGTTGTCCTGGATCTGAGCTTGTTATTGCTGTAGACACGTGCATGGTCAAAATGCTCCTTTTTTTTTCAGGGCAGGAGCAAAGGGCAGATCTAGCCAAAAGGAAGGTCAAAAAAAAAAAAAAAAAAAAAAGCTTTTCATTCATTTTTCAAGGGAGCCTGATGTTCCCTCTGAATGTGCCAGGTCCCACAGTGTGGGCTGCATGTCCCCTGCCCTGGGGGACAGGTGACCCAGGCTGGCAGCTCCTTGGCTGCAGCCTTCAGCTGTGGAGTCGCAGCGTTTTTGCTCTGGCTTCCCCCAAAAACCTCTCTCCTCTTGCCCCTTTTTGGTTTCAGAGGAGGAAAGCTCTGCCTGCTCCCCAGGCACTGTCCCCATGCCCCATCACCCCCTGTCCAAAGGCACTGTCACCATGAGAGCTCCTGACAGCACAGCTCGGCTGTCTCGGCTCCGCAGACTCTGCCGGGGGCTCCGGCGCAGCCGACGCCTGTCAGGGCCCCTCATGCTGGGGACACTTTTCCTGTCGGGGAGCATCAGCAGCAGCCAGCCCTGGCAGTGCCCGGGGACACCGATCCTGCTGAGCCCCACTGTGCCCAGCTCTGTGCTGTCTCCCAGCTTCTGGCCTTTGAGCTGTCTTGGTGTCCCCCACACAGCCCTCCAGCTCTCCTGGTTTCCCCAGATATTCTTGCTTGGAAGGGATCAAAGTGGTGTTGGTGAGCCATGAAGTGGCACCTTCTCTGGGTGACTGTGGTGGGAGCCTGCTGTGGTGGGGCTGTCCCTGCCCTGAAGGATGAGCAGTGCCATGCCTCTGGTTTGCAGAACACTCGTGGCACCTCTAAACCAGCTGCAAACAAGGAAAGTCCCTTCTCATGGTGGGTAACCAGGCAAGAGCATCCTTCTCTGAGCAGGGACACTGGGGACTATTCCCAGCGGGACAGGCTGCCAACTGAGCCAAGAGGAGTGATCATGGGATCATGGAGTCATAGAATGTTTTGGGCTGGAAGGGGCTTAACAGATCATCTTGTTCAACCCCCTGCCATGGGCAGGGATGCCACCCACTGACCAAGTTGTTGAGGTGATGCTCTAGGACCAAAAGATGAAGAACCCAAAACCGTGTTGGGGAGTGGAGGGCAGGGGACATTGCAGACCTGGGGGCCTGGTGGAGGAAAGGGGGGCTCAGGGCTCCCCTCCCTACAGGGCTATGAGCTGTGGTGTCTCCTGGCATCAGAGCTGTTCCCAAGTGCCTGAGCAGTGCTCTGTGGCTCTTCCATGGCTCTGAAAATGGGGAATGGTGTGCACATCCATCAGCCTCCTCTGGCACTAGTGTGAAGCAGAGAGGAGCTGGCAGTGCTAAGATGCCCCACGTAGCTGCTTTATGCTCAAATTCAGGTCTCATTTCTGTCAAGGCCAGTGTGGCTCCGGTGGCATCAGGAGGGGAGGGGATGTTGATCTAACACCGGGACGCCTCTTCACATCTCCCAAACAGGGCTGTGCTCGCCCCGTGGGTCAGCCAGGCCCTCCCACTGCCTCCATTTTCCTTGTGCAGTGACCTGTGTGGGTGCTCATGTGCTTCCCCCCTCTCCTTTCCAACGGCGCTCCAAACAATCGGCTGTATTTACCCGGAGCTGATGGATGTGGCTCGCTGTGCTGACCCTGGCCAAGTTCCTTCTGTTCTCACAGCAGGCATGTGGGAAGGGAAATGTCCCAGCCTTCAACCCACATCTCCAGCTCCTTTCCTCCATCCCTCCGGCCAAGGGCTGCTAAACCCTCTGCAGGAGCTGCTGCAAAGGGGCCAGAGGTGAGATTTGTTTTTATGAGATAAACGCAGCCGAGGAGGGCAAAGCACCTCTGAAGGTGAAAATGAAAATGCAAAGCTGCAAATTGCCAACTGGCCCCTGGACTGCAGCAGATGCCCCCAGGGGCTGCCAGCTGGGGTCAAAACCCCACTGATCCCCAGCATTCCCCCTGTCCCCCACTGACACTCCCCACTGCCTCCCAACATCCCCCACTGCCTCAGCCTGCTGGGGACAGCAGGGCTGGACTGCTGGAGCAGCCCTGCACTGGTGCCTTGGTCTGATCCAGCACTGGCATCACTGGGAAACCTGCTCCAGCTCCTGATCCTGATCCTCCAGAGAGGATCAGAGAGACGAATGGCAGGAGTAACCTCTGAGTAACCTGGTCTAGTGGAAGCTTCCTCGCCCATGGCAGGGGGTTGGAACAAGGTGAGGTTTTAAGTTCCCTTCCCACTCAAACCATCCTGTGATTCTATGAAGAGGGGCTGTGGCAGGGGCTGATGGTTTCTGAGAGCAGGCTCACACTGGTGAAGGATTTTCCTGGTATGGATGGGGAGAAGGACCCCCATAACTGCACTAACTACAGCTGCGACAGGCAACCCCCTGGTTTCATTTCCCAAAGCTGACTCTGCCATTCCGGCCTGCCCACTGCACAGACAGCAGCAACCCAGTTCCCTCCAGTGCCGCCCCAGTTCCCGGGGCGATGTGCAGTGACACCGCAGCCCGGGGGGTGGGCAGGAGGCGTCCCGGCTCTGACACAGGGCTGTGACAGCCCCAGCCTTGCTTTTGGATTCGGGACCACCTCCCAGTGACCGAGGCTGTTCCAGCACGGCTCACAACGTGTCCCCACCGCCACGGACACCCCTGGCCCCTGCATGAGTGACTGGCTCAGCCCAGCCCGGCTCACACTTGTTTGTCAGAGAAAAGCCATCCAGACCGAGCCCTTCCTTCAGGGGTGCTGCTGCTTGTCACTCTGTCACATCCGTGAAGCGCTAAGGCAGCGCCATGAAGCATAAATGACACGTTCTGGCAGCTGACATCTCCAGGAAGGGTTTAGCATGAAGACAAACTCACCCTACGGTGAGCTAATGCTCCCGAGCTGCCATCCTGCAGTGCCCGGGACGCTCCTGATGCCCAAACAGGAGCAAACAAAGGGAAGGGTTTGTCCTGGATCCATATGACGAGCGCCAGCGGTGCGGGGTGACCTGACAAAGCCAGATGTGTTTGGCAATCCCCTGGCTCGTAAATTGGATTTGCTGCCGCCGTGTCACGCTCCAGATGGCACGGAATGTGTGCCCCGGTGTTGGGGAGGGGCACAGAGGCGCCGTGAGCCGCGGACAAGGGCTGGCACCTGCTCCTGCCTCCAGGTGGGCTCCGATAAAAGGGTCTTTCAGGGCTGTGTTCACCTGTGAATGGGGAAGGGGGGTGTTTGCACACGTATGGGTGTGTTGGTGCACGCTGTTGGGAAAATAAAGCAGTGATTGCAAAGTGACAGTGCCAGGGCTGTGCAGGGTCAGGACAAGGCTTCCCCTGCTGAGGGTGGGATGCAGGGATGTCCTCCTGCAAGCTTCCAGCCACATCTCACTGCTGCCTGCACCATCCTGGCTTGTTGAAAACCCCCATTTCCTCCCCCATTTCTCCCCCCTACCACCCCCCCATATATGTATTTTTATTTGTGGGGCAGATATAGGCACTTTGTAAACTCATATTGTCCCCTCCCAGCACAGGGAAGGCAGTGTGGGATGCAGGGCTGGAGAGGGGGGCTCTGCCCAGGGAGGGATGCTGTTCTGAGGCTGTCCAAGCCCCTGGGACCCTGCACTTTAAAGGCAGTAAGAAACCTTGCAGAGAGGGGCTGCAGGAAAAACACTGTCGTTGTCAGGGGGTTAAACTTGCCCCATGAACACCCCTGCTGCAGCCTGGCACTGGCTCAGCTCTGGTGTCCCTCTGCTCTCAGTTCCGGGGCTGAAAACACTTTCTTTTGGCAGCACTTTCTACAGAGCTGCAAACCACAGACAGCTGAAATTTATGACTTTGACCTCCCTGAACCAGGAGACTGAAACTTGTGGGATGAAGGTGACAGCTCTGCTCCTTGCTTGCCTTCACTGGCCGGATCTGAGCACTCCAGGTCCCTGCCAGAGGCTGTCTCCCACCCTCTCCCAGTGAGCACTGACCCAGCAGCATCTCTGGCTTGCTGTGGGGGCTCTCAGGGGCTGCCAGCACTGCAGGGGCCATCAGCTTATGACGTCTGTGGCCTGACTCAGAGCCCTGGGGCCCTGCCTGCTCCATCCCCAGGGTCTTCACAGTGCCAGACGTCACTCCAGGTCCCCACAGCCTTTCTCTTCATCCCCAGTTGGCTCCTTGAACTGGTTTCTTAGCCAGGGGGTTCATTCCTGTGGGTGGGTTGGTGCTGCTTTTTGGGCTGGGCTGGAGGAGCAGATGATGGTGTATCCTGGCTGTTCTCCACCGAGAGCCCTGGGGCAGCTGCAGGCACCACCAGCTCCCCAGCATGACACAGAGCTACAGCAGCTTTCCAAAAACCTGCTGCTGTGTGTTATGCACTGACCTGATTCATGCCCCCTCTCCCAGCCCCTTGCTAATTAACACTCATCCTCCTCATCCTCCTTCTCCAGCAGCTCCACATCAGGTCCTGTGCCAGGCCCTGTGCAAGTCCCAGCAGCTGGTCCCCATCCCATGTCAGCCCCTGGCCCCCAGGTCAGAGTCCTGCTCCTCCAGGAGTGCTCCAGCACCATTCCCAGGGATGCTGTTTCAGATCCACAGCTCTAACTCACACCCACAAGTTCCTCTCTGCCCCCAGCCAGGGCACCTCAGAGGGCGAAGCAAAGCAAACATGGAACAGCATCACAGCCCTTGAGCCTGAACACATTTGTTCCTCTGTTTGAGGAGGCACAGACCCAGCACTGTTGCTGTCACATCCTCTGGGATTCAGTGGCATGCTCTGGGATCCCCCTCCATGGCTCCCAGCAGCAGTGTGTCCCATATGGGGTTGGGCTGTGCTTCAGCGGGGTCTTGGCAATCTGTTTGCACAGACTGATGTCACTGCTCCGTGTCCCCCAAGGGGAAGGGCCTGGAGATGTGACTGCTGAGTGTCCCACTGTGGGAGATCCTGCATGACAATCACCACGGTGCCAGGAGGGGGGACTGAGTCAGCCTGGTGTATCTGCCTGCACACCAGTGCTCCACTGGTCCCATGTGGGATGGGTCTGTGTGGTGCCCTCTGCTCTCACTGAGTGCCAGCCATGGGGCTGTGTTTGGGGGTTGAAGCTCCAGCCCCAACATCCCACTGAGTCCTGGGCAGCACCACCAGCCACCCCTCGCCGAGATCCTGCCCCATTCCAGGTGGGGAAAGCTGCTCCTTAGATCCACAGAGGTCTCCTTGTCCCAGGGGATGGGCTTTGCCATTCCTCCTTCTTCTCAGTTCCTCCCAGCAGCATCCAGGGCCCTGGAGAGCCAGAGAGGCAGGTGGAGAGCAGGTTCCCTCCTCTCTGCAACAGCAAAGCATCACATATCTTCAGAGAGGATTGCTCAGGCAGCCTCACCCCTCGGATGCTGAGGGTCCTGCAGGGCCCTGGGTGCTGCAGCTCTGCTGGGGTGAGCAGAGCAGAGTTACTGGGTGGACTGCAAGGGCCCAGCGACCTTGCCCTGGGTGATGTCCCTGCCAGTGCTGGGCAGCTCCAGCCCTCCCTGGGGAGAGCTCACATCATGCTTTCTTGCTTCTTTTCCTGTTTAATTCTTGTGAAGGATGAACAAACACCCGGGTCTGTGGCTGCCCAGGGCTGGCTCAGAGCATCAGTGTCATCATGCAAGTGTGTCCTGTCTGCTCTTGGGGAGGGAGGCAGACAAGGCTGTGCAGGGGAGCTGATGGAATGGGCAGCAGAGAGACAGGCCCTTGCCTTGCTCAGGAAATAGTGTTTTTAGGGAAAGCCGTGTGGAGGAGGTTGCCCTGCACAGGCCCCCGTCTGCAGCTGGCCCTTCTGTGGGGCCAGAGCTGCCTTGGGGGTTTCACCTCTGAAGTGCCCCAAGTCCAGCAGGACAAACCTTCCGGCTGCTTTGCTTGGCTCTGCTCTGGGTGCCAGTGAGTGTTGGGGTCCTGCAGGGCCACCCACCCCCAGCTGTGCCAGCCCCACAGGGGGGTGCTGAGCCCAGGGTGGGCTGATGCTGGTGGGCGAGTGGCATTGCCACAGCCTGGTCTGGGAGCCTTGTCCTGGTGTGTCCCTCAGCCCTGGGGAAGGAGCTGCCGGCTCTGGGAGTGCCAGTGCAGCCAGGCAGGGTCTGCACACACAGCCAGGGTGTGAACAGGCCTTGTGATGGGAGAAAGGTTTCTAGGAGCTGTTAGGAAATATCCATCACAGACTGGTGAGGGATTTTGGGGAAAATGTTGAAGCAGGAGCAATCCATGAACAGGTTGTTTCAGCAGCCCATGTCCTGCACGCCGCAGCAGAGGGCTCTGGGGTTCCAGTGGGGATGTGGTAGGAGCTGTTTGGCCTCTCCAGGATGGAGGGAGTGGCAGAAGGTTTAAGGAGGGATGCACTGCCCATCACTTCCCTGGGTTGGAAAAACCCCTCCCAGGACCTGGCAGTGCCCGTGCCAGCTGTGGGGAGAGGGGCAAGTCCTGCCCTCCCTGCTCTGGCACACACATTTAAGACCTGAGAGTCCTCCAGCCACTTTGCTGCTATTTCAGCACCTCCAGAAAGAGGCACTATGTAATAATAATATAAATAACTATGCAAAGGCAAAAAATACATGAGAAAAAATTTGGTTTGCCATCCCTCTGAGGCTCTTTCTTTGGGAGAACTTGCATTTTCAGTTCCCATCTTTTTCACCAAGCTGGTCCTCTTTCCACCTCCCTTTCCCTGGTGGAATCCTGCTCATAATTAAACTTCAGTGTTTGGACACAGCCCATTGCAGCTCGTGGGCTGATTCTTACCCAGGGCCAAGAAAAAAGCAGAATATTTCTTCACTTCTACAGGGTTTCTCCCAGCAGCTCCTCCAGGGTCGTCTCCGGTGTTGATTAACTTTCTCAGGACTCCTGGGAGATGGTGACTGTTTAGGAAGATTCTCAGTAGTGGGAGAGCAAACCGAGAGACAGGATGGCGCCTGGGGAGGACGGGTGGAGCATCCTCTTGGGTGGGGCTCAGGGTGAGGGTCTGGGGGGGATCTGGGGGTGGCCCAGCCCGGCTGCCTCATGGGTCTGGGGGCTGGAGAGGCCGCTGCTCCCTGCTGGGGGGCTACACGGGGGTCTCCTGCCCTGTTGGCAGCTCCCAGTATGGAGCAGCGGAGCACGGGAGGGACGGGGCAGCCCCAGCCCTGGCAGTGGGAGCAGTGGGGACAGGGACAGTGGGGTCAGTGTCCCCCCTTCCCGGGCAGCAGGAACAGTGTCCCCCCGGCAGTGCGGGGTGCCCGGGGCCGAGCGCGGGCTGCTGGCACCATCTAGTGGGGTTTGTGCGGGGACCGGCTGTGCCGCCGCCACCCCTGTCCGTGGCACCGCCACCCCTGTCCCCGGGCACCAGCACGGCCACGGACCCCCCATCTCCAGCGGTCCCTTTGCCCCCAGTCCATTGGTTCTACACACCAGGCTTGGTGGGGTGGGTTTGTGCCTGACCCCCCACGGGTGCCCCTGCAGTGCCAGAGGTGACAGAGGGGGGATTTAGGGGACACAAGGGGCTGCCTGCAGGGCTGGGTCTCCCCCAGCCCGGCTCAGCATCACCCTGCTCACCCCTGGGCCGGCAGCCGTGGGGGTCTGGTGACCCCCCATGGGTTGTCCAAGGGGTCACAGGGGGACACTGGGCTGTGGGGTGGTGGCTGGACCCCACACAGGGTGGGGTCTGGGGTCCAGCAACTGAGAGACCCCCAGCCAGGCTGTGGATCTTCCCCAGCACAACCCAGACTGGGGGGGTCACACAGAGTGCCCCTGCACTTGCTCTTCAACAACCAGCTGGGTGTTTGCTGCTCAACATCCCTTTAGGAAGTGGGAGTGTGTAAACCATGGGGTGGGAGGCAAAGCTGGTGGCTGGGGCTGCCCTGCAACTCTTTTGGTGCTGGGTAGAGACAGGATGAAGTGTTTCATTAACTCCTTTTGCCTTTTCTTCTTTCCCTTTTTCTTCTCCTTCTCTTTCTCCTTCTCCTCTTCCTTTGTTCCCCCTTTTGTTTTCGAACAGTTCAAAGCACAGCCCTCAGGTGTGGGGCAGTGCTGGGGTGTTGGGAGCCAGGACTCCCCTCAGGCTGCCCACCCCAGGGGGAGCTGTCCCATTCAGGTCACCCCACAGCATGAGGGAAGACTCCATCAGCACCAGAAAAGCCTGAGATCTATTTATTTGTGGGTTTATTAGGCCAGGAGGAAGGTTGGGGGAGGCCCAGCTCTGCCCCTCTTAGGCCATCCTGGGCATGAGGGAAAGGGCTGAACCAGACCTGGCTCAAGCCCCAAAACCAGAGTCCCTTCCCTGCTCCTCTTGGCAGCTGCCATGTGCCCCCCAGGGCACCAGGGCTGATGGTATGAATTGGGATGAATTAAAAAGGAAACAACAAGCTGGAAAATTCTGGACATTATTCCCCAGCATCCAGACTCCTCACGCCAGTATGAATTTGCAAAATAAAATAAGTGCTTTCCTCCCCTTCAAAAAAAAAAAAAAAAGGCTTTTTTAGAGCCTGAATTGTGCTGGGTGATGGTGACTGGAAAGACAGACAAAACCAGTGGATTTAAGCTGCCCCCACCCTGGGAAGCAGCTTTCCAGGGTGCTGTGCTGGCCTTGCACCTTCCCCCGATGTAGGATGGTGCCAGCACACCCTGGGCACTCGTGGCACAGGCAAGGGCTCCACGTGCATCCTGCACTGCCTGCAATGACAGGAGGCTTTTTTCCAGCATCATTTTCACGTGCCTGCCTACACCACTCACAGAATTAGCCAACCCTGCAAGGCAAAGGAGGAGAAAACAGTCCTGGCTGCTCCTCCATGTGCCACTGGACAGTGGGCCAGCACCAGCTCCTGCTCTGCCAGGAGGGATGGAGGGAGTGGCAGAAGGTTTAAGGAGGGATGCACTGCCCATCACTTCCCTGGGTTGGAAAAACCCCTCCCAGGACCTGGCAGTGCCCGTGCCAGCCGTGGGGAGAGGGGCAAGTCCTGCCCTCCCTGCTCTGGCACACACATTTAGGACCTGAGGGTCCTCCAGCCACTTTGCTGCTATTTCAGCACCTCCAAGAAGAGGCACTATGTAATAATAATATAAATAACTATGCAGAGGCAAAAATACATGAGAAAAAATTTGGTTTGCCATCCCTCTGAGGCTCTTTCTTTGGGAGAACTTGCATTTTCAGTTCCCATCTTTTTCACCAAGCTGGTCCTCTTTCCACCTCCCTTTCCCTGGTGGAATCCTGCTCATAATTAAACTTCAGTGTTTGGACACAGCCCATTGCAGCTCGTGGGTTGATTCTTACCCAGGGCCAAGAAAAAAGCAGAATATTTCTTCACTTCTACAGGGTTTCTCCCAGCAGCTCCTCGAGGGTCGTCTCCAGTGTTGATTAACTTTCTCAGGACTCCTGGGAGATGGTGACTGTTTAGGAAGATTCTCAGTAGTGGGAGAGCAAACCGAGAGACAGGATGGCGCCTGGGGAGGACGGGCGGAGCATCCTCCTGGGTGGGGCTCAGGGAGAGGGTCTGGGGGAATCTGGGGGTGGCCCAGCCCGGCTGCCCCATGGGTCTGGGGGCTGGAGAGGCCGCTGCTCCCTGCTGGGGGGCTACACGGGGGTCTCCTGCCCTGTGGGCAGTTCCCAGTATGGAGCAGCAGAGCACGGGAGGGACGGGGCAGCCCCATCCCTGGCAGTGGGAGCGGTGGGGACAGGGACAGTGGGGTCAGTGTCCCCCCTTCCCGGGCAGCAGGAACAGTGTCCCCCGGGCAGTGCGGGGTGCCCGGGGCCGAGCGCGGGCTGCTGGCACCATCTAGTGGGGTTTGTGCGGGGACTGGTTGTGCCACCGCCACCCCTGTCCGTGCCCTGTCCCCGGGCACCAGCACGGCCACGGACCCCCCCACTCCAGCGGTCCCTTTGCCCCCAGTCCATTGGTTCTACACACCAGGCTTGGCGGGGTGGGTTTGTGTCTGATCCCCCCGCGGGTGCCCCTGCAGTGCCAGAGGTGACAGAGGGGGGTTTTTGGGGACACAAGGGGCTGCCTGCAGGGCTGGGTCTCCCCCAGCCCGGCTCAGCATCACCCTGCTCACCCCTGGGCCGGCAGCCGTGGGGGTCTGGTGACCCCCCATGGGTGGTCCAAGGGGTCACAGGGGGACACTGGGCTGTGGGGTGGTGGCCGGACCCCACACAGGGTGGGGTCTGGGGTCCAGCAACTGAGAGACCCCCAGCCAGGCTGTGGATCTTCCCCAGCACAGCCCAGACTGGGGGGGTCACACAGAGTGCCCCTGCACTTGCTCTTCAACAACCAGCTGGGTGTTTGCTGCTCAACATCCCTTTAGGAAGTGGGAGTGTGTAAACCATGGGGTGGGAGGCAAAGCTGGTGGCTGGGGCTGCCCTGTAACTCTTTTGGTGCTGGGTAGAGACAGGATGAAGTGTTTCATTAACTCCTTTTGCCTTTTCTTCTTTCCCTTTTTCTTCTCCTTCTCTTTCTCCTTCTCCTCTTCCTTTGTTCCCCCTTTTGTTTTCGAACAGTTCAAAGCACAGCCCTCAGGTGTGGGGCAGTGCTGGGGTGTTGGGAGCCAGGACTCCCCTCAGGCTGCCCACCCCACGGGGAGCTGTCCCATTCAGGTCACCCCACAGCATGAGGGAAGACTCCATCAGCACCAGAAAAGCCTGAGATCTATTTATTTGTGGCTTTTTTAGGCCAGGAGGAAGATTGGGGGAGGCCCAGCTCTGCCCCTCTTAGGTCCTGTTTCTGTAGCCCACCCTGGGCATGAGGGAAAGGGCTGAACCAGACCTGGCTCAAGCCCCAAAACCAGAGTCCCTTCCCTGCTCCTCTTGGCAGCTGCCACGTGCCCCCCAGGGCTGATGGCATGAAATGGGATGAATTAAAAAGGGAAACAATAAGCTGGAAAATTCTGGACATTATTCCCCAGCATCCAAACTCCTCATGCCAGCATGAATTTGCAAAATAAAATAAGTGCTTTCCTCCCCTTCAAAAAAAAAAAAGGCTTTTTTAGAGCCTGAATTGTGCTGGGTGATGGTGACTGGAAAGACAGACAAAACCAGTGGATTTAAGCTGCCCCCACCCTGGGAAGCAGCTTTCCCCAGGGTGCTGTGCTGGCCTTGCACCTTCCCCCGATGTAGGATGGTGCCAGCACACCCTGGGCACTCGTGGCACAGGCAAGGGCTCCACGTGCATCCTGCACTGCCTGCAATGACAGGAGGCTTTTTTCCAGCATCATTTTAACGTGCCTGCCTACACCACGCACAGAATTAGCCAACCCTGCAAGGCAAAGGAGGAGAAAACAGTCCTGGCTGCTCCTGCATGTGCCACTGGACAGTGGGCCAGCACCAGCTCCTGTTCTGCCAGGAGGGATGCCCGGGGAGACTTGGGAATGGCAGTGCAGGACCCTCCACCTTGGGTGGCTGAGAATTTATGGGTGCATTGGCAAGCTGGGGTTGAAAGTGGAAGGACAACACCTGGAGAACAGGGAGCCCTTGGCTTTGCAGGGAGGGCTGGCGAGGGAGGCAGGTGGGGAAAAACTGATGAAATTTCTTCCAGGAATTTTGCTTTGTCTTAAAAGAAAAAAAAACACAAACAAACAAAAAAACAAAAACCAACAAGCAAAGAAAAAACAAACAAAAAAGCCCAAAATAACAGTTCAACCAGATTTAACACCACTCCCAGGGGAGCTGCATGGCAGAGCAGCCCTGGCCCACACCGTTATCACCTGCCCAGCTCAGGTAAGGTCAGAGGCTCAGTTTTGTTTAATTCCCATTTCAGAAGAGGACTGACCAGGCAAAGCAGCTCCCCCATCTCCCAGGGCACAGCCCAGCTGAGCAGCAAAGCCACCTCCTCGCAGGACTCCTTGTCAAGGGCTGTTGCGCTCAATAAGGTCCAGCACAGCAGAAAGCTGCTCCAGTGCAGTTATGTGCTGGCATAAAAATACTGACCACATGTTAAAACTTAAAAGTAGGTCAGGCAGCCATCTGGTCTTGCTGACAGACCTCCAGCGACCATAGTTAAAAAGATTCTCATTTTAGAAACTTCACAGCTTGGGTAAAATTTTGAAGACCGACCATAAACATGTTTCAGCCGCTGCTCAAACTCCAGGGGTTAGAAAAAACACAGTCTGACATCTATTTATTGCCTCCTGTTTTAAAAATAGCTAAAGCTTAGTCTACTTCTGCTAATTAAAAATCCTAATTTCCCGAATGTGATTGTCTCGTCCTCCTGCCCAAGGTGTCAGGTGTCCTATGGCTCACTCACCCCTGGAAATGGAGAGGATCAAACCCCTGCAAGGGCAGCTCTGGAGAGCAGCATGATTATTCCTGAACAAGAGAAAATGAGGCAGGTTCATGGCTTGGATGGCTGTGCCAGCACTGAGAACACCCAGGTTTTGCCAGGGTGGAGGGACGCACTCATCCCTTACTCTGCCACAGAGTCCATGGCAGAGCCCCTGGATAAAGAGTAATAAGCAGGTGGAAAAATTAAATTAAAAAAAAAAATTAATTATTCCACTCCACATTTCAGGTGTCCAGACACATTTCAACCTGCACAGGGCACATGAGAGATATTTACCTGCTCCCTTGCTGCCTCTGCAAGCCTTTTGGCCAAGACATGTAACTCCCTCCCCAAGGGACACTCTGCAGTCAGCCGAGCTGCCCAGGGTGAAGTTCTCTTTCAAACTGTGATAAAAGAGTATAAAGTTGTCATATAACCCATAAAAGCAGCCATTTTACTTTTAGGGCTACCTGAAGACTTCTTCAGCAGTGTTTTATTCCTGCTGTATATTCACAAAGGTCTGAGTGAGGATTTTGTGCTGTGTCAGGGAAGTGCCCAGTAGAAGCCATTTCCTTCTAAACCCACATTCCCTGTACCCTGTGCTGCTCAGGTTTCTACTTTCCAAAACAAACTGTTTTCCTTGAACTTCTCTCCCAGTGGCAGAGCTGAAGAGCCTCCTGCATCCCCCTCAACAGCACTGACTGAACTCAGCACATAAAATAACCTGGAAGCTTTGCAGTAGATAAATGAAATAAAGAGACTGACCCCCTTTTTTTTTTCCAAACAGTTCACATTTATTGATAACGATAAAAAAATCTTTTAAAGACTATCTGTATTTTATTACCAAGAATGAGGTATTATGTATACAAAACATTTACAGAATTTGATATGCAGTTCATGAGGAGAGATAGTGAAGTGCAGTAGGACACTGATAACAGGAAAAGTGCCAACAGAAGAGTTACTGGCTGAGAGAAGGAGGAAGGGCAGTAATATCACACAAAGAAAGACCAGTGTATGGGAAATTAATTAGTCAGACTGCAGTGATCAAGTCATATTGCCACAGCACTTTGCTTAGAGGAAGATTAACTATTATTTTATCTTCCCAGCTGTTTGTGCTGTCATGTGCTTTGAGCTCTAAAAGATGTGTTAAGACCAACAGCAGGAAAAACCCAAAGTGCCACTTTTGAGCCAGCTCAAGTGAAAAACAAAATACAGATCTTCAGACTTGAAAAGGGACTGCAACTCAAAAAGGTCTACAAAGCCAGACACCTCTGGACAGATGTGGAGTGTTGAATGAAGCAGATTCTGTACAGTTGTCAGCAAAATCGCCATCTGAGAGAGAGAGAGAGAGAGACAGACAGAGACAGAGAGAAAGGGGAACACCTTCAGCCCTTACAGCCTGGTAAGTGGAAGTGGAATGGCTGCTGTGCAGACACTGGGTGGGAGTTTGCTTGACAGCAAAGCAGTGGTCTGTCTCACACAACTGCCCACTTTGGCAGTTTAAGTAACAGTCTAACCTCCATCTTCAATTTAGAAGTCCTTAAAACCCTCCAAAATAGACCAGTTTGGGTTCAGTTTAAGGAGACTGGTCGCTCAGCACCTCTAAATGTTACTAAAATACTTTCAGCTCTGCCACATCCCACAGCCAGAACTGGTCTGCAGGACAGGTGCTGTCAGAGGTCAGTAACCAGCCTCTCAGGAGCTCTGCAGTCATAAAAAAGCTTTATTCTGAGTTCAGAACCAGCTTTCCTCAGACCCCCTCAGGGGGTCCAGAACTTCGAGTGAGTTCTGTTTTCTAAGTGCAAGCTCCTCCACCACCTACCCACAGCAGTGCTGCTCCCCAGGACAGAGCCTTCCTAGTAGGGACTGCAGCCAGCACAGCAGCTCCTTGTGCCTGGATGGGCAATTTAGCTCCAAGAGGGTGAGGAAAGACCAAGCAGGGTCTAACTGTGCAAATCCTGCTGCATTTCAGACTCTGCTCCACTGCCAGGCGTAGTTTGTAGTTGCCTGACAGCCCTTTGCTCAGCACTTCAGCCTTTGGAGCCTTTTGCTGTGCGTGGAGAGAAGGCTCAAGGTGCAAGAACACCTGAATGGACTTTACCAAGAGTTCAACTTGGCCTGGGCAGACAGGGACAAAATCCACAGTGGCAGTGGCAAGAGTGAAAAGGGTCCAGAAAATGCTCAGAGCATCTTCTCCTGTGTGCCCCAGAGGGAAGAGCCCTGTGCTCCCTGCCCACACTAAAGCTTGTGCTGCTCAGAAGTGGAGTGCTCTGTTTCTGACAGGAGGCCCGAGGGAGTGAGAAGTGAACAGGAAGGATGTTAAGCCATACCTCCCTTCAGGCTGATTCAGGCAGCCAGCTTAAAGCTCTGCATAAATTCCTGGTAAGAACAGGATCTCAGCAAAATCAATTCACTCGGAATGCACTAGGGAAGCAGAGTGAAACTCCAGCAGGGAGCTGGGAACAAATCCTCACAGCAGCTCTGGATCAGCCCAGCGTGGCACAGTGAGGGAGAGCCTGCTCTCTGCCTCTCTCTCCGCAGTGCTTCAAGCACAAATCCAAGGAGAAGAATGAATTGCTTTAACCCATCAAGACCCAGAGCTCAAATTTCCCTCCCCCCAAAAAATGTGCTCATACAAAAGGTATATTTAGTGTTTACAGCCTGGCCACAGCTCTGTGGGCATGCTTTGAAAAAAATGGACTCACAAAGTCAAGTATCCAGCAACTGCTGTTCTTTGTCTTGGACATCAATAGTGGCAATGGGAGAACAGTTTGCAGCACTGGAGGATCACAGGGGATTTCTTAGGATGGCAAGGAATGTCCTGACAAGAGAATTGCAGTTGATCTCTAATGCACTACAGAGCATTTTTTGGTAGGGTTTTTCTCCTTTTTTTTTTGCTTTCAAACACCTACACAGTTAAAAAAAAAATATTCTTAACTGATGCACTGGTTGTTTTTCCTTTTCAATAAGAGCCCTTGTGTTCAGAGTTAGGATTTGTGCAAGCACACTTGCAAAAATATTTATGGCTGAGTTAGGAAAAAGGGTTAAAGGTAAAGAGACAAGCTGTTGGATCTAACAAAGACCAAAACCACTAAGTGTAAAATTCAAACAGCTACTTTACTATCTATAAAAGGCTTTTGTGGGGTGGGTTTGTTTGTTTTTTTGCACAATTGCCAGTTGAATATGCTGTATTGCAGTCAGCTGCCACAGGCGAGGGTCCAGCCATCACATCCATTTGCTTTTCAGCTGTTGTGGCACTACCTGGAAATCATGGAGCTGGAATGGGACTGGCTAGAGGAGGTGGTGGCAGCACTGAGCTGGGAGAATCCACTGTGGCTTGATTCAAGGCTGGTCATAGATCCCCTGCAATCAAAAAGGAAGTGGTTTTAAGCCTCAGAACATGCAAAGATTTTGATTTCTGCTCTGTGTCTATATTGCATTTGTTTGCACGCTGAATAAAAAGCAAGTAATAGTTTTGGTGCAGACACTCAAAAGCTTTTCTGCCTCAACACATGAAACAATGAGAACACTGCACACCTTACAAAAACCAGATGCTGTTCAAAGAGACTGAGAAATATTTTCAGTCAAGTTCATCAACTGGCAGGTGACAGAACTGACTCAGTTCCATTCTGAATTGTACCCATTCCTACCTGCCAAGCCCAACGACTCACACAAGGCTTTCAAAGCAGAGCAAAGTGACCAGTGATGATTACACCAAGATAACTGATTAACCCCTTTTATACATTAGCTGCCCTCAGTGCCAGTACTGGTTGACTTCTTTTTTTAAGGCCCTCACAATTTACTTATATTTAAGTGAACTTGACACTGGCTTGATCATCTAAGTATCAGAAAGGCTTGACACTGGCTGACCCTGGCCAGACATACCTGAAATCTTCAGATCCTATCACTTCTGTATAGTACATCACTTTACATTTGTGAGAGGACACCTGTAGAGATGCCAATACATCATCCACACGAGGCAGGTTGGTTGTAGCACAGGCAGGCATGTTGTGGAACTTCCACTGCAGAATATAGAAGCCAGGCCACCTGGTCACGTGGGAGCCCTGGAGACAGACAAAGCAAAAATTAAGAGTTAACTTCGTTAATAAAGACTTGAAAAATCTGAAATTCCTTTTCCAAGTCTGGAAAAAGTACCCACATGCCCGTTATTTTTTCCCCCAGTGCCAAAATTTCAGCTCCTCAGCCAACAGGCTGTGGTGGGTGACTCCCCACAGAAGGTGCTTATCAAAGCTGGGGCAGAAAACACCAACAAACGGCTCCTCTGGCTTTTTTGAGAGTGTCCAGGGGTTACTGAAAGGACAAAGTTCTGGTTTAAAACAATATCCACTTTTTCTATTTGTTTTCACTAACAGCTGTCCTTTGAGACAGCGAAAAGGGCACTCAAGGCTCCTGCCTCACGGAGAGTGCAGTGCAAGAGGTCACTGCCCGTATTTCCAGTTTAACACTTCCAACCACGTGACTTAAGGAGCTCCTTTTTCACAGGCTGCCTGACTCAAGTCAAAAGGAACAGCAATGGCAGGCTGTGACTGTAAATATGCTCCACAGAAGATCAAACTTGGTAATTAAAAGACAGGTTGAAAATGGCATAAAAAAAAGGTTCAGAAACTTTGGCCACGGGGAGCTCCTTACAGTGGTTGTTAGAGGGACAATCACACAGAAGCTCAGTCTTAATTTCCAGTCTTCTCTTATTACTGAGGGAAGGCACTATGATATTATTCAAACACAGACTGTTTGTCTCAGAAAATAAATAGCCAGAATTACAGCACAATTCGTGTTTTGTACTTTCTGGATGTGCACTCCATTCTAGGTGGCTTCTCTATATTCCCTGCTGATCAACCTCAGTCCCTGTTGGATTGATGCAACCTCCCTTCCCAGCAGATCCCACGTAAAGCCAATCCCTGCTCCCTGCAGCATCCAGCCTGGAACACGAGCTGAAATGCTGGCCAAAAGCGAGCAGACAGCCCGGAACTGAATCACCACTCCGTCATCAGCGACTGTGAGTGAGAACAGGCACTTTTGAGGCCGGGCTCCATCTGCTCCCACTCGAGGATCTGGTGCCTCACCTGCACACTCTCCCCTTCCTTGCAGATCAGGGGAGACTCCACCATGCTGTAGTCACGCCCCAACTGCCAGACTTTGTCTATCAGCTGGACGTTGTTCCCACCAGGAGATGTAATGCTGTGGGCTCCCAGAGAGTCCTTCTTTGGGGGTTGGGGGCCCTTTTGGAATGGAAGATGTTAAAAACGATGTCGCCCTTGCACACGTCAAAATCCCACGTGATCACAGACGAGGCGTCCACGATCTGGATGAGAACCTGGGACAGGAAAAGTCTATTAGACAACAGTAATTTGCTCAGTAAAGCCAAACTCCTAACAGAAAAAAAAAAAAATACAAAGGACAGAGCTTTTTGTTGCGGGCTTAGTTTCCACTGTTAAAAAGTCTCAGCTTTTTAACAGTTGAAAAAAGGCATTGAGATACAAATTCCCTCCTGCTGGGGTGTCTTTATTTTAACACACCACTTTAAGAAGCTCTCAAGCAGCTTCTGAGATTATTGTTTGCTTTGCTTAGAAGAAAAGGGCTTTGAACAGAATGAAAACCAGTGATATTCTCTAAATGGCAACAAGATGACACCAGGAATAGTCATAACCTTCAGCAACTAAAGCATCATTATGCAGCACAACTACAGAAGAGCAAGGTGGAAGCACAGCAACTAAATAACTGAGCTCTAAACCATCCTCAGTCCACCAGAGAGAGTCCAGAGCAGCAGCTGAGATGAAAGCAAAGGTCAGGCTGCAGCCCTACCTCATGTGGAGCTCCTTTGAAGACACTTGCAGACTGGTAGATTGTTTCAGTCCAAAGCTTTATGTCTTCATTTTCCAACTCTTCTGCTGTCCGGTAGAGGGACTTGGGAACCAGCCCACCCTCTGGTACTTCACACTGAAAACAAACAGCCACAAAAATTATCTCCTGTGACCACTCCCTCCCTGTCACGCTCTCTGCCTGCCACCTCAGAAACAAAACCTCACATTCAGCAGCACTCCAAAGAACGAGATGTAAACAGTCTGAAAGTAATTTTATAGCTTGTACATTATACATACATAAATTCTTCTACAATGACCTGGCTTAGGTGTTTGCAGAACTGCACAGCAGAGGAAGAGATCTTGCCAAACACAACAGCCAGCACCACGGAAACAGGCTGTGCAAATGCTGCAGTTATCACCCAGACCACCTTACACTTCAGAACCCTGAGGAAAGTGGCAATAATGACTCAGTCTAAAAAACAGAGCATACAGAGACCTGAAAGAACTGGGATAGCTAAATTTAAGGATGGATATGGGGAGATGCAGTATGTTTCTGAGCAGGTAAAAGGATATTGCAGCCAGCAAGGTAACAGTTCTGAAGTTACAGCTGTCTGACAGCCCACTGGAAGTGATTACACAACTTCCCTAAGCAACTTTCTTTTTTAAGAAGCCTCTAGCAATGGAGTCAGACAACTATTTGATGAGGAACAGGTTCCACAGAAGTGTCTGGGGCAGCGGAAGTGTTTGGTAACTGAATTACAACAGAGAAGTGAAAGGTTCTCAAGAAAGTCACTTTTGTTCAAATACCCAGAAGTAAAGAAGAAGAGAGAGATTCTGCCACTGCCTGTAACTGGCAGGAAGTATTGTAGCAATTTTCTTTCTGGTAACATTCATTTTTGCTTACTTAAGCAGTGGATTTTGCCAGCTTCCAGCTCCAAGTTAGATAACACTGAAAGTTACTGCTGCAGCAAAAAGCAGCCCACTGAAGATAAACACATGCTCTACTCCAACACATCTAACTGTACTTCATTATCATCTGAGACTGTATTTGAACAGACATAGATGAATTTTCAAGAATGGTATAGAAATTAATCTAGAAAGTGTACAGGGGCTTAAAACACAAGCCTGAGATTCTATTTTAACACAGCTGAGTTCAGACAAAAAAAAAAATAACCTAAGTGTCACTATGATGGAGGTTCCAGAAAAAAATAATCCACCAGTGAGCCTGTGTTGTCAAAAACATTAAAGGGAAAACAGACCTGACAGTATCATCGAGATGTTACAGTGCCAGATTCAATTGATACCCAGAGCCTAGGCAGGAAACAGCTATTAAAGCATGTGGCAAGGGACTGAGAAATTACAGTATCCTGCAGTAAAACAATTTTTCTGCTTTGCTGGGGGTCAATGCACACCATTGTGTGAGGAGACAGAGACGTTTGCTGAGCCCTGTTAGTAGATGTGCCTCACGTTTCCTTGGGCTCCTTATGGTATCAGTTCTTTCAGGTCACACAGGCTCTTTTGATCAGCTGATGGTGACAGCTCTTGCTCAGAGCTGTGTAACCTTGTCTGCTTGAACTTGTCAGGTAACAGACTATGGCTTTGAACTGTGCTTGGCTATTTTGATAAGCTATTTGATACTCACTGTAGAGCAGCATTGTACTTCTCTTTTTGAAGTGGATCCACAAAACACCACTAAGCCTGGAGTCCAACATCATAGCCCCCATCTCCAAACTACACTAGGAATCCCTCTGTGCTTAGAAGTTTCTTTGCTTAGAGGAGTAGAAAAATAATAAAAAAAACCACCACAGATAAGCTGCTGAATATGCAGTAGTTTATATTCATACCATGCACTCTCCACCAAGGAAATCAGGGATAATTTCTTTATCGATGTAATCCAACAGTCCCCCAGGACCCTGGTAGTCATTTCCAGCATAAATAAGGAATTTCTTTCTAGTGTTGTCATCAATGAATGGACTAACCTGCAAACAAAGAAGAACAGAATAGATCAGGCTCTCCCATTTTTCTCTAGTCAGTTTTGAAGGAGTCAGTTTGTCACCATCCTGGTTGCACAAAGTTCACACCACAAAGCAGCCAAATGAACCAACTACGTGAGCAAGTTCTTAGGTAGTGTTTTTTAATCCGCTGCAGGAATCCTATAAAAGACATGTTTCCAAATGGCAACACTTCCTGCTCATAAAACCTGATCTGTAAAATGCTTTTACAAACAACAAAGTGTAGCAATGTACCAAGAGAGCTGAGTAATACCTTGAATTACAAACATACCAGTGTCCAGAGAACTGGGAATACTCGAGGTGCTCTTAGGATAAGAAGACGACCCAAAGTTTCAGGGTAATTGGCTTCAACCACCTCAATGATTCTCAGCAAGGCCTTGACACCAGGTCTCCATAAATGCCTCATGTTCAAGCCTTCCAGATCTACTAGACAGGTCCAGGAGCTGAATTTGAGAAAGACAAAGAAAACACAGAAAAATCTCAATAGCATCAAAATTCTCCTTTCTTATGCAAGTGCCCAACACACTGAAATGTGTGGAGCCCACTGCATGTTTTGGGTTCTTCTGTTTCACCTCCCTGCTTTGTGGCACCTGTAGACACCCCAGTTTAAGGTCTGCCTTAAGAGCAGGCAATGATCACTTTGACATCATGCAGATTCCCCCACAGATATTTCAGACTCAAGGCAAAGGTTCATATGAAGCCAAAAAAAAAAAAAAATCCTGTCAACAGCCAGCCCAAACATTGACCCAGTGCTTTTACAGGGAGATTAATTAAGTGGCCACGCTGCTGCCATGAAGCAATTTCACATTCACAGGGCAGATTTCCTACTAACACACTGCAGCAGTGGTGCCAATACATGTCAAAGCTAATTCTGTTGTCAGATCCCAGGGAGGGAAGCTTCTTCTACAGGGAGAGATATGTTCTTAATACTAATCCTGAGCATCAGCATGTGTTTCAGTTACTTTCCAAGTTCAGGTCTCTCACCCTGGGCAGGAATTCAAGATTTACAGCTGTGCTGCACCAGCCAGCAGCCATTACATTATGCATAAGGCATCTATGAAACACCAAACCCTTCTTTGTTTCACTTTAAATGTTTAATATGCAGCCCTTTAGGATTACGGCTACAAACGAACGTCCAGGAGGCAGCACAATTTCAGTAACACACATGAAACCTATCCCTGGGACCTGACCTCCCACTGGCAGCCAGGACAGCAAGTTCTGTACCAGGGGAAAGATAAGCAGACACACCACACATCCCTGGACCTTACAGATTAAGGGAAGGAGGCAGAAATTGAAGAGAGGCCAAGAAACACGGGATCTTTTTAGGGATGGTCCTGCATTCGTTCCACACCCATTTTCCAGTTAACAATTTCATAAGTGGCCCCTACAGTGACTGAAGGATGGGAGAGCAAACAATTTGTGACTGAATTTCACCTGAAGTCATGCCAATACCAGGAAAACTAGACCCCAGGTTTCACAGGAAGCCTCATGACCTCACCTTGGATCAAGAGCTGAGAAGCCACTTAAAAAAAAATGAAGAGTGCAAACAAGAACTGAGTGTAATGAGCCTTGGTATGGACCATGGGTGAAGAAGTGACATGAAAGCAACACCTGGAATCCATGGTATTATCATGGCCTGACTTTTTGTTAGCCTGTACCGATGCCTGTCTGTAAAAATCCCTCCTAAAGAGAAATGGGAGTTAGGCTGCACTGCTTTGCAGAGATCCAACAGCAGAAGAGAGAAGCACAGCAGCCCCAAGTAGAGTGTGAGACTGAGACTGCTGGGGCACGTGTGCTTCCCTCAGGCTGCCCCAGGCACATTCCCTCTATCACCAACTGAGGAGCTAACTGTGCCTGTGCTTGTGCCTGCACGTGAGACACAGCCCACCCTTGGCTTGTTCCACTGCCTGACATTCCCCAAAGGCACACCATGAAAGCAGGTAATTCCCAAAGAGCTGATCAACTTGTTATTTTACCTTATTGGCCTGCCAAATACTTTTGTATTCTCCTCACATCGCCTCAGTCCTTCTTCGTTTATTGAAAGAACCTGTGCAAGAAAGTGTGTGGTTTAGAGAAGTCTCAAACTCAGTAGGTGGGATAAAGAAAAATATGTTTATATCCAAAGACTAATTAAAACTACAAGATCAAACCAGCATAAACTTTTCCCCCCCCCAAAGAATGAACTAGAAATCTCTACAATTACCCCTAATTACCCAGAAATTAAAGCCCCTTTTGAAATCACAGAAAAGTAAACCTCGAAACAGAACTAGGGCAAACAAAATTTACTGTCTGCCTGGAAATGCCACTGGAAGAGAAAAACAAAAATCCAGTCCCTGCTTGTAACAGTTGCTATGGTTGTGACTGTCATTATTAGGAGTCAAAAAAAGTTAGTGCAAGCCTGGAATTCTGCCAGCTTTCTGCCTGGAAACTGAAGCGATCCACAGTAACAGCCTGAGTGATGCCTTTAGAGAAGGTAGAACTGCAGGCAAGCGCTTTTTCTTAGAATTCTTCTTATCCTTGGAGTACAGGCTTGACAAAATCTGTGGCGTTTTCTCTTCTGTGCAAATGCAGAGCCTTAAAGTTTGAAGCCCTGCACAAGTGCAGAAGAATCCGTGAAAATGCCAATCAGTAACTCCAGGAGCTTTCAGTTTGCAGTAGGAAAGAAAGGAGAAGGAACAGCCACCAGGGGCTTTCAGATGTTTTCAAACCAAAAACACACGGCAAGAGAGTACATCGAAATACCCAGGGCGATGAATGCTCTGGCAGAGGAAATTTCTAAATGAAAATAACACACTGTTAGCAACCTGCAGGCCCCAGGAATACTCACGTATCGAAGCAGGGCCTCTTCCCCCAGAGCTCGCACTAAACCTTTGGTGTCCATCTGGCCCAACCTCAGCACGTACAGCGGGCGACCATCTGCACAAAGAGACCAAACCACCACAGTGACCCTCACAGCAAGACACGGTTTGAGTGAGCTAGTTTCATGCTAAAACTTCAAACAGAAACAAACCAGAATCAGTTAAAACTCCCCTGGAAGAGGAGTAACCTGGAGCAGGCGGCAACATAAACTCGACCCTGTGCAACTACACCGACAGATTATCTGTAAATGAGCTGCAAGACTCGAATCGAGGAGGTTAAAGATTTTCCGATGCAAAAGTTTGCAAAGACATCCTGATGAAAAAATAGCTCCCTGACCTTCAAGGAGAGTTCAAAGGATTTCAAGTGCCTCGGTCTACCCAAGATCTTGGTACACACAATTAACGACACAGGACTATTATTAGGTTCCAGGACACGCTAATGAACTCAAGTGCTTCCTGTAACTCTAAGTGGAGGCTGTAAGGCTTCTATCACACATGATGCAATACTGCTCTGGAGAGAACAGCAACCCTTCTAGAACAGTAGCTACGCTGAGCTCTGGGAATTAATGAAACAAAGTGTTAACCCAGAGCTTTGCCTCCTGCAGTGTGTGCTGGAGCCACGCTCCGAGCTCTGTCACTCTGCGGAACTGGCACACAGCCTCGCTTATGCAGGTTAAGCCTGGTGAGAACAGGCTCTGCTCCTGAGATCAGCTCAGCTGGACCCTCTGCATTAGAGCCCTGACCTTCCACAGTCATCTGGCTGCACACTTGGGCAGCCTGGCACTGGCAGGATGCTAAAGGCATTAAGCTAAATAACTGTGTTGGCTGAATTTGAGAATCAAAGCTCGCACTTCTGGCACTTCCTAAGAGGAGCTAGTTGTCCAAAACGGCTCCTAGCCTCCTCTCAAAGCTGTGATGCACTTTTCAAGCTTTGCTTCATCTATTCTAATACACAGGTTAAATAACCAGCAACTTATAAAAATGAATATGCTAGAACACAGAAAGAAGAAAAAAAGAAAGCTTTCTACACAAAAGTCTCCTTCAAGTCCTGTTGTCTGTGCAACACACTGCAAGAGGGTATCAAATTATCATCAAGTCTTCTGGGACACGAGGAAAGAAACTGCTGAGATACACTATTAAAAAAAAAAACCAACAACCAACCAAAACTGCAGAGTCAAGGCAAGTTATTTATCTGGCAAAGACACCACCCCCATGCAAGTTCACAGTATTTTGTGTTTTATCAGGTGGATTAAAAGAAAATGTTATTTTAACATTAGCACATACTTATCTTGGAACGTACTGTTTAGCTTTTGAAACACTAAACAAAAACTGCTATTAAGTTTCATAGCAGGTCTCCCTCCCTCCCTCCCTCGTGGACAGACATGCACATCCAAACCCAACCTAACAGCTTAGTAACCCTGGTCCACCCAAAATGACACATGAAGGACAGTCTCAGCTGACAGTGCTGTATTATTACTGTGCATTTTATATCCCATTAGAGCTCTGTGATTTTAAAAAGACATTAGATTGAAGCATTCCTGTCAAAATAAAAGCCACTCAGATGTATAGAAAACTGCGCTAATTGCAAGCCAAAATAATAACTTTTTTTCTTTAGCTCTAATAGCTCCTTCCAGACAACATGCTTCATAATCACTCTGCTTTTGCTTTAGCACTGAAAGCCATAAGCACTCAGCCTGCTTAAGTTTGGCACGTTCAGCATATGTAGGAGGAAAGGAGCAATACTAGAAAAGAGGGTTTAAAAAAAGAACCTACCACTGTAAAATTTTAAATTACAGAGAATTGCTCAGTTCTGAAACTGCGTTTCCATTATTGACAAAGCCATGCTCTACTTGTGGGCACGCTGCAGGAGAGATCAAAGGAGCTGGAGGGGAAGGGAGGGGGCACGAAGTTCACCACAAGACTGAAGAACTTCTCAGAAGAACATTAAACAAGCCTTTGATGCATTCTGTACCTCTCAGCTCGTTGGCAGGACCCAGTTTATGTGCTATTGACAGAGGAAGTCTTTGCAAAGTAAGGACAAGGAACTGGGTGAAAGGGAGGACTTATTCCCTACAATCTTTACAAGCACATTCTCATTTTCCACTTTCTCAGTTTGAGGTCTGTCAAACCCAAAGCAGCAGGGGAGAGCCAAGCTCTGATTAAACCTCTGCTGCGTCCTCCCTGTCTCCTGGCCACTACAGCTTGACAGCATCCTGTCCTGTTCCATACACCTGCCTGTAACAGGAAGAGCCAAGCAGAAACAATGGTGCCTGGTGGGAAAAGACTCAATCAGAGCACAGATCGCTCACAGTGAGACATCATTTCCTTATCTAAAGAGCCCAGCTTGCCTCGAGCCACAAATTCCAGCATGTTTCATTCCTATGCATGTATTAGCAACAAGATCAGTCCACGATAAAGCAGAGGGACAGGGGAGTGTGTCAGGCACAGTCATCTGTGCTGCAAAGATCTGGCCGTGGCTCACCATGCAAAGGGAATTCAGCCAAAGCTCCTTCTCTTCTTAAATAAACCTGGCTCTATTTGATGTTTTTGCAACATTCCACTTCTCCTCATTAAGCTGATTGTAACGCCAAATAAATATTCATTTATGCCATCAGCAAACTTAAACAACATCGGAAATAAATTGATTACAAAGATATACTTATTTGCAAACATCTTTTAATCACTGAAAGAGCACACTCAGCATTTGCCTAACACCCTTTTAAGCATCTCAGAGTGCTACAGAAGCACAATTAATCGCTTTTTTTTAAGCTCCTGGCAAAGCAGACTTAAATACGTCAGTATTAGTCAGAAAGGCTATGATCTTGGAGCCTGCCTCCACAGCTCCTGGGAGCTGGCAACATCACTGCAACAGGTTGCCCAAAGAAGCTGTGGAAGTGTTCAAGGTCAGGGATGTTGGACAGGGCTCTGAGCAATCTCTGGTCTAGTGGAAGTTGCCCATGCACATGGCAGAGGGGTGGAACAACATTATTTTAAGGTCCCTTCCAACCTAAACCCTTCTGTGATTCTATGAATTTAGGTGTCTCTATTACATAACAACTGAGAAGTTCTAACCATCTTCCCAGTCACCTCTATTTAACCAGAGGGACAACTATCACCTCTGATTCAGAACACAGAAAGGCTGTGCAATATCCATACCTTTGTCATGGTGATGCCAGCCTCCTGCATAGTAATCCTGGAGTACCTGTGGAGGGTTCCAGGTGTCCAGAATATAGTCCACCTGGTGCTGCTTACGCCACGTCAGCGACTGGCAAAGGATCTCTCTTGCTTTATCGATGTTGAAGTCTCGGGCACGCAGGAATCTTAAAATGTGCTCATCCTTTGGGATCTGTCAAAAAAAACCAAACAAACCCAGTTTTGTACCTAAGATTTGGAACAAGAACAGAAGAACAAACAACAGAAGCTGAAAAATGTGCAGCCCTGCACCAATGCAGGAGGAGGGTGTGTAACACTGGAAGCTACTCAAGGAAATCAGCCTTTGTTTGAAACAAAGTCAGGGACTGCAGGTACCTTCATAAAGGAGATAAAAATTTCATGAACTCTAATGTAATCATTTCCACCTGTATGACCATACCAAGTTAGTCCAATTTAAATAAATCAGGACAGGACACAGACTGTATTTCATTGTTAAGTAAGAGGAAGCTGAGAGACACATGCAAATCACAAGCTACTGGAAAAAACCCAGCCTTGCTATCAGTGATTTAACTGGCCCCATTGCTTCCCTTTCAGTATTTGAGACTGTGATGTTTGGCCAAAGCAAACAAATACAAAAATAAGGTTATTGTAGCAACCAGGAAGACTTAAAAAACTGCTGATATTGCCCTTGTGATAGCCTAACTGACATTCTGAGAGGCTTTCACGCTAATTATTTAAGCCCCTCAACCAGCAAAGTCAGCTGGGCAGTAACATCGAACTCCTTCTGTTACCACTGTTTTAATTTAGGTTTTGATCATGGAGGGTCACTTAACATGAACAATCAAGCACGGGAGGGGGAAGGGTGTGGCAAGATGTTTCATCAGGCCCACTCTGTCCATCACACACCCTGAGCCACGAGAGATCACCAGCCACTTACTTTGCCTTTGTGCGTCTCCTGCAGCCACTGCCTCAGCCGGATGAGGCAGCTCTCCTGCATCGGGGTCAGGTCCCCCAGGTACCTCTTGATGTAGTCAGCGTCTAGTTTGTCTAAAGAGAGATGTGCAGGGGATTAGAGTGGTCCTGGGCTGACCCAGGCAAAGCAGCAGGTGATGTGACATGCTGCTGTCTCAGGCAGAGAAGCGGCCGCTGTGCTCTGCGCAGTCAGAATTGATTAAAGATTCTTTGAATCAATGGAAAGATGAGCGAGGCAACACACACAGTCACCTTAATCAAGAAGATAAATCCCCCTTCTGCAGCTAAGGAAGGAGCAAAAGGAGACATTTTCAAAAGCACTTTGCCAGTGTATTCAGATTCATCATTCCAGAGCACCATAGGGATTGATGCTTCTAGAAATACTGCGAGAAGCTTTGATCTCCCACTGCAAGAATTTTCCCAAATTCCCTTATTAACAGGGGGAAGGAAGATACAGCAGAAGACTGTGTCCAGGGAAGCTTCAGCTGTTGTTTCCTACCCATTACTCCTACAGTTTAACCCAACCCTGAATTTCAGGGCAAGAAGCAGGCTGTTCGTTTGCCACCCAATGAACAGCGAAGAGTTTTTCTGCTCGTACCTGATCTCCATTTACTAGATCAGCCCATAACAGCTCCCTGAGCTACCCCACATGTCACTGCTTGGCAAGCCTGCACTTTAGCACTGCATGCCACCAAACAAAGAGCCAACATGGAGCTTTCCAGCTGCCCACCAGAAGCTGCACAGTGCTGAGAGGCCCTACAGTACCAAGAACCCCAGTCAAACACCTCAGACCACCATTACCATCTGGTGTTCCTGCAGTGGGCTCCGAGGGGCTGCTGGAGGTGTTGAGGATCTCCTTGTTGTTCAAGCCCTCCTTTGTGGCAGACTCTGGTATATTAATAGCAGGTGAAACTGGTCTCCTTGTGTGGGATGTGCTGCTCTCTGATTTACATGTGACAGGAGGAGTCCAGCGAGGAACAAAAGTTATTCCTTCTTCCTCCAGCTGCTTCAGGTAGTATTCTATTATTTCTTTTCCCTTCAAAAAAGAAAATTTACTTCAGCTACTAAAAAAACACCCACCTAAGACAAAGAAAGGGTTGGGCTGAACACCTATTAAGTGGCCAGATCTCTGTAAAGATTCCATTTGAAACACAGCCCTACACAGACACTGCCCTGGGCTAAAGAGGAAGCAGCCCAGCTTTCTGAGCAGAGCAGCCTGTTACTTAGCAGCAGCCTCGTTGTCTTTTGGTAACTCAGAGCCAGGCACCTCCTTCCCAACTGCAGGCTCACCTTTTTAATATTGCTGGTGTATTGCTTCATGGCAATCTTTTCCACTGTGCTTTCAAAACCAAAAAAAGACTTGATATCCAGACTTGCTGACTGCTCAAAACAGGTCCAGTCTTCATTGTCAGGATGAACCTGCAAGTTAAAAGATCATCCAGCTCAGTTATCCATTTAGGGTTTGTTTAATCTTCACACTGTTTGAAATGTTCTCGTTTTACCGGTTCACACAGTCAAAAAAAAACATTCAGGAGGAATTTGCAGTGTCTTCCTTCACTTGCAAAACACAGTTGGGAAGAGGTAACACTAAAGGACAAAAATCTGAGGAGTCCTCCTATGGTCCTATGGCTTTTTTTTTTTAAGTGAACAAGAAAGAGGAGGGTGGAGAAACACTAGTGCACCGGCCAAGAGCCAGAGGACTGGCACATTTACACACTGTCTCATTCTAGGTAAGGGCTGGGACTGCAGTGTTATCTGTGCAACAGGGTAAAAACCTCCACAGCAAACTTCCTGCTGGGACTGACAGCCCAGGGCCAGCTCAGCCAGGCTGAGCCTTGCACCAAGGGCAGTGGAAGCACCTCCAAGCACCGTTGTCCAGAGGTGTTCCCAGCAGACACCCTGCAATAGATGTCTCCTCGTTGACCTACCAGGTACCTCAGTATTTCATAGAATGAAAACTATTTTAGTTTTTTATCCCCATGATTAGGCCACAGAAAGCTGCATGCTTCTCATACAGCTGAATATTCTGTCTTAGAGCACTCCCACCTCTCCTCTCAGCTCACCTCGTGGTTTGCTGAGATCATCCTGGAACGGACACGTTGTTACTTACAGCTGGACTTGATCTTAAAGGTTTTTTCCAACCTAAATTCTATGACTGATACTGATATTTTTATGAAAAGCTGTTTTCTAAATTCTCTTCAGTTCAAAAACAGACTTGTTTGAGCCATTTCAGGGCTGGGCTCTGAATCTGTCCTTACACAAACGCTGGATTTCTGAGCATGCAACTGTCCTGATGCCTTAGGGTTCCCTTCCCCCTCAAAGCATGCTAAAATTGGCTTGGAACACTATCAACACTTTATAAGGAGACAACTACAGAAAAAAAATACCTTCCCTTCTTTTGCTTCTTCTGCTTTAGGAAACAGGAGATACAAGAATAGCTTGTACAGACTAAGTACAAATAATAATAACATCATGTAAGAATCTTCCTGTATTTTCGTAAATTCAATTATCAATTACCTTTAGTAAGAACGAACTTCTAGAAACAATTTATTCTTCCATTAAAAATCTGGTTTTGTATTTACCTTGTAATTTCTTAATTGAGTAGAGCCAGAGCAAGAAGTGTTGTGTTCTGTACACATTTACCACATGCACTTTTCTGTACAGCATTTCCCCTGTTTAAACAGAGCTTTCACAGCAAAACTGCAAGGAAAAGGTGTTTTTAAACTTGCCTTGGAAATAATGGCAGAAATAAAAATAAATAAAAAATCAGATAAAAGCGTCAAGTGGGTCTGACATCCAATGATCTTTTAACCACAGGTCTGTACACAACAGAAAATGTTATGACCTGTACATAAAGGGAATGCCATAATAGAGATAAATTAGTTACATTTGTTAGCTTTGATCTGACCTTTAACATCAATTTGAAGTTCTATTGCTGCAGCATGTGCTTTAAGTGCCTATGGGCATAGGCTAAGCTATTCAGGAATAAAGCATGACCAGAGCAGAGCAGTAGGTATGCCACCAGACTCCTCTGGATCAGGAAACATTTGCTCTGAAGACCAAGAACAATGAAAAAAAATAGGTTAATACATAACTGACTCAATGAACTTCTGCCTGAGCCGAGCAGAAGGCAAACAAGCTCTGCTGAACTTTCCTTTTCAGTTCTGTCAGGGTGTCATCAGCCTCACCAAGTCCCACACTGCTGTTACAGACCACAGATTTGCCTAAACAGAGCTGTCAAACACAGCAAATTGTGTTGTGTTCTGCTCTGAGAAGATGCTCAAGCAAGAGGGTGCCAAACGTGTCTCAGTTCTTCAAGCAAGCGTGTCACATTTAACTCTGACAACAATTATCACTCATGGCAGTGTGCTGGTTATTTTTTCTTGCAAGGCAAAAGCCAAGAACAACCCAACTTCTGTTTGTGAGTCCTGAAATCTGATCTAGCTCCATCTGTGGCACCACCAAGAGCCTGTTACTCACTGTGTAAGAGCAGTGCTCGTTAATGATGACTCTATTAGAGAAGGTTTCATTGTAGGCTTCTATATGCAAAGTCCTCTCTCGTCTGTTCAAAGAGTTCTTCTGGACAAAGTAGACATAATCCACTCCTGCAATCTGAGGATGAGAAGGTAGACAGTGTTAAGATACCAGTTATCCATGTGAAAGGATTCATCCAGAAGTACAAACTGGGTACTGAAAAGCTCATCACCTTTTTCAGGAGCCGCGGTGCATCGATGTCCAGCTTACAGCGCCGCTCAATCACGTGGATGGCCTCATCCTCGCTCTTGTACTCGCTTACAGTGTCACTGGCTACAAACATAGGGATCAGAGGACACGTAGGAAACCTTCTCTCATATGCCTACGCAGATGGAAAGAGAAGAAAACAAACGACCATCACAATTCATCCCCGGGGGTGTGCGCAGAATTCCTTCACTGATGTCACCAGCATTTGGAGCCTCAGTGTCCTTCAGAGCTTCTGTGGAAGGGGCTGAGCTTTACTGAGCCCACATTCCAGCTGAGAGTCACAGTGTATTCCAAGCAATGCATTTATTAATACACTCCTTTCCAGTAAAGCGTTTTTTAAAACACACAAAATACCTCATTTCTCCCCTCCCTCTGAAAAAGGAAGTTGTTCATTCTGTGCAGCAACAACCCTCCTGTCAGCAGTAACAGGAAAATAAGACCCTCTAGTTCTAAAATACCACAGCACAAAACAATCATATGTAGGATTAAAAAAAAAACCCCACATGCTAATTACCGGTGTTTTACCAAGCTGTCCAGGGGGATTTTCTTACAGCTCCCAAAGGTCTAATAAAAACATTTCAAAAGCTATTTCTTAAGCTAATAGAGCTCTCAAGCTCCCTATGCACAGTGTTCATAACGATTTCACTGCAGTTTATCAGCTCACAGTTTTGTCCAACAACAGTCAGTCAGTCTTTGCAATACAATGAGGCCCTTTCATACTTCTGAAAATGTAAAGCTTTTGCAATAATGCAGAGCCAGCAACAGCTTTGATTCTGGTGAAAGAATAAAGCCATTTAAATAAGTTATCTCCTAAATACTTGACACACAGACAGAAAACGGCATTAAATCAGACACACTCAGACAGGATAGTGACGAATCTGGGATCAGTAAAACAGGTAAGAGGAAAACGGATGATATCCCCATTAGTAAACTCGTTGAATTTTAGTTTTAGAACCTCTGTGGCTATAGAGAACAACACAACTGTTATTTTTTTCCTTTTCTTTCACAGTCACTACTATAGCTCTGCTTCTCTTTGGCTTTTTTGTTAAGTAACTAATTCTTTAGCCTGCTTTCCACATCCTGAATTACTTCGTTTTTGCTGTTATCAGAACCTCATTGGCTTTGGTGAATAGGATTTTGCAAGGTGTCCCAGTGCAGAAGAAAGATTAAATGAAGTAAATCTGAGAGGACATCATGAAACAACTCTTTAAAAGAGCTAAAATATCCACCCTTTTAGATGATTTTAACTGCTCTGAATACAGCTGGGCTGCAGCACCAACAGGGAGAGGGTGTGGAACAAAATAAGCAGCAGCTGCACAAAGTATGCAATGGTGGGCCTGGAGGAGAAAAGGTCTCTTAATTCTCCCTTTAGAACAATTAAAATACTTCAGTTTATTACCAGTGCTCAAACCTAGTTTGAAGGCAGTGTTACTATGGTGACAGCGGGGCAAGGCACTAAAACAGTGCCGGCTTTTTTCCCTCGTGCATATTTTTAATCCATTTTTGCAGCATGACTGTCCCGAGTTCATAAAGCTCCTCTGTCAGGCCCCAGAAGCACAACCAGGGCAGGGGGGACACGCGGTCCCTTCTTCAGACTTCATCTGTGCACAGCTGGTTTTGTTTAAGCGAAGAGCAGCAATAATTTCTGGGCTCAGGGATGTGCGCACAATAGAAGTGACAGAGCGTTAGTGGGGGAAAAAAAACCTCTCACAGCTCCAGCACAAAGGGAGGATGGCTCCTATTAACATGGTATAAAAAGTTTCTTCCTTCTTTGGTCCTATTAGCATGGCAAAGAAGTTTCTTATTTCTTTTATAAGGCTCTTGTTCTGGACAGAAGGCTGCACATTGTAGTACCTCAGCCCTCTCACTGAACAAGTCTCAGCATTCTGTCTAAATGAATTCCTATTTTCACTGCAACGACTGCAGTTAAATGTTGTCCTAGGTCAGAAAGAGAAAAGATTTCCAGAAGAAACAAAACTGAGAAGTATTTCTGGGTTTCAGGTTGCTTCATTTAATACTTTTGTTTTATCTGAGGACCTCATGTTACAACGATTTTTTTATAGACAGGAGAGGAGGGGCAGTACATATCTAACGTTTTCCTCACTATTTTCAAAGTATTTTTTACATTTGGATGGCAGTGAATTTTCCCATCTGAACAGCCTCCTCTATGCCAAGCCTTTTTGCAAGTCTCCTTCATTGCACATATTGATGTTTTTCCCACCTCAGTTCTCAAAACACTTCTCATTAGCCCGGTGAACGCTTGCAAATCAGAACATTACCTGCTCCTGAGCGTTTACTGAACTGTGAACAAAGAAATGCCCAAGAAGAATTTGTTGTTCTGAATGGCAAGACTGAACTGAATGTGTTCAATTTGGAAGAGAACACAATAATTATCTGCCAAAAGCTGGCAAGCTGAACACTTACAGCAAACTACTTGAAGGTTCCAAAGAGATTAAGGGCGACACAGGATTCTTCCTCCCTAAAGAACATGCACACAGAGCACTGAAAGCTGTTCACAGTCAATTTTATTGGGCTCTTAAATTAGTCTGGGGGGGTTTTTTATGTACCATTGCCAATATGTTCTTGCAATTCATCACTTCTCAGAATAATTCACTGTTTGAATAAAAAGTGACTATAGTGAACCACGGCCACATCAAAATATTCCATCTGATTCCCAGCACAGTTGTGTCTTCCACATGTGTCAGACAGTGCTGAGCGGGCAGGGAAACGCTGCTAAAGACTTCAGGACACTGAGAGATCCTCCTTCACCACGGACCAACACAGCCCAGGAAGGAAACCTGTAATTTGTGGTACAACACAGCCCTGACACGTGAGTCAGGGCAGCACATGCATCGCCAAGACTGCGGCTCTTAAAAGAGCATGAGAAGATTAAAGAAAGATCAAACACTGCTTTTGTTTTCTAATAGAACTGAAGGGATTTTGCTGCGTTGCTGAAGTGTTTTGAACCAGAAGTTTTTGCCTCAAATCCAGCTTTGCAGACAGGAAATAACTGAGCTGCGTTATCCAATGTTCCTCCAGCAGTCTGATAAAGCAGAGCATATTATAAAATGCTGCACATTCCCTGTATGATGGAGTTGTGGTTAAACCAGGGCAGAGAGGTCTCTCTTTACAAATAAAATCATTAGATATTCCACACCTTTGTCTCAGGATTCCCAATTTCGCTCTCTAAATACAATCACAAAACACAAATTAGTTTCTCAAAAGCAAAGGAGCTGCAGGAGACCCTGAAGGACTCCACACAAGAATGAAAAGCTGCTGCTGTAGGACTCAATGCACCTAAAAACGGTGTTGCAAGGACCATTTTCTCCTGTCCCATGAAACACATATGGTGTGTGCAGATCCTGATGTGGAGCACAAGTAAAAAGGTCAGATGTGCTCACCCTCAAAACCTCCACAGCTGCTACTGGGCTTGACATGAGAAGCTGCAACACCTCTTTGGTTGAGAGAGAGACACCTGTGTGCAGATCTGTTAAAAAAATTATTTTAAGCCTGCAATTCTGCAGTTCTCCAACAATGTACTTTTTACAGCTTCCCACCAGCCTCTGGAACATTTGTGTACTCTGATATATTCGAAGCTGCATTGTGCATCAAGAAAAACACAGTCTGGTGAAGCAGCTTGAACTGCAAATTTAACTTTCTTAATGCACGTTAACAGCAAGAGCACTGACAGGCATAATTTCAACCAAAACAGCACTGTAATAAAGCTTCTTTTCCAACTGCTTCCCTTAGCAACTCATGCTCAGAGGAGAGTCAAAATAACAGGATTTATTCCACTTTTATCCTTGCTAGTATTTCAGTTGTGTTTAAAGACATGAAAGCATTTCAGAAGTCAGACTATTTTAAACCCATTGCAGTCGTTTTTCATAGCCAAGGGAATTGTACTTGCTGCTGCTGCTGCCCTTAGATTTTGGAAATCTACTATCAGGAATAACGAGTTCCTTTCAGCATTTCACCTTTAAAACAGCATCCAGGTCTGACCCCAAACCAGTCTTCAGGATGACCAAAGACTTCTGGCTTTTTGCTTCTCAAGCCATGCCCAGGGCTAATAAAATACCTTGATAACAGTCACGTGTTCAGTCCTTCAGTGGGAAAAGTCAGTCATTTATGCAAATAAATTACTCAGCTTCTCTGGCCAGATTAATACATTGCCAGTCTCCTGCCTTCAGGGATAGGGATTGTTCCGTATTTCCATTAGATGACTCAAAACTACCTTCTATACTGAAAAGAAGAAATAAAGAAAAACAAATCTTGCAAGTAATCTGATGCTATGCTGTTCTAGTAGCTGAATCCTCCAAAGAGAAATTCTAACTGAAAATAAGCAGTGAATAAGCAGGAATTTCAGGCACCATTTGGAAAACTAAACATACTGACTGCTTTATACACCTTAATTGCACGAAATCAAGCTCTTAAGATGTTTTATTTCTTTTTTTATGTTTTCTGATCAAAATGGCTGGGACAGTGACCTTCCAAGAGCAGCACAACATTCTCCAAGGGCACCTCAAGAGAACTCATGAGCAGATTCATCCTGGCAATCCAGTCTAGTCTGTAGCACTCGATGTGTGCCACATCCCAAATTTAAATTCCTGCCTGCAGCACCTGCCTATGTGTGGGCACTAATCCTATACACTTGCAATACGTGGGACTTCTGAATTATTCATAAACACACAAGAAACAAGAAGGGTCGCTCCAGCAGGATGCTGCCCTGGCCCTGGCCTGACAGGCTGCATTCCAGCAGCTTGATCATTCCTGCACTATATTCCTTCCTTCCCCCGCATTAGAGCACTGCAGATCAATAGGAAAAGCATTGGCTCATGGGAGGGCAACCAAGAGGTTTCAAGTTCTTGGCAGCTGCATTCGGAAAGGAACAATTCTGGATTAACTCTCACAGACACACTGCCGGTCAGAGCTCTCTACCTCTCTCCTTAAAATCCACCCATACATTTAAAAATCATTTCACTTGCACAAGGCAGTGTGATCTCGCTGCCAGTGCCTGAAGGATGTGAGCTCACATGGCAGTGATCGGCTCGGGGGTGTGTGTGGAAGAAAACAGATGGTTAGAGCGGATATACCTCAAAAAGCTCTAGAAATAGGTTTTTCTGGTAAGGTAACACTCTCAGGCACCAGCAACAGGAACGTGAACCAGACTGCAGCTTGGGAAAGAACAAACATGTTGAACATCGAGGGAATCAGCTCTCTGGAAAGAAACCCCCTCTGAAGCCAGTTCTGGGAGGAGGATCAGTCCTCCAAGGACACACTCGTGGTACCAGCCAGTCCCAGCAGCACAGTTACACTCTGCTTTTTGCAGTGACCTTTTCCCAGCACTGCAGCTCCACAGCAGCCCTTGCTCAAAGGAGGCTTAAATGGTTTTTCTCTCCACTGCGTTTTCACTTCATTAAATGTTCTCATTTACAAAGAGAGAAGTTATCGCTGGGAAACAAAGGCTGCTCGGCAGCCGCTCAGTTCTAGAACTCTCTCTGTGGAAAAGGCCAAGAATGCTTTAGTTACACAGATGAGGTTTGTGGGGACTACAGACAACCCACCAGCATGAGATGTGGGGTCAGACCTGTCAGTGAATGGCTGTGTATCATCTGAAACACAAAAATTTCCTTTATGCACCATTTCTGGTCCCAGACAAACATGAGGCAGTTTAACCATCCTTATTTTTGATTTCTCTGTAAATCTTGGCCCAGTCTAAGCCATCAAGGCACCACTAGTCAGACTTTCAGAGTACTGGGATGATAACCCACTGCACAATTGGTGTTTGCAGAAGTGGACATTACCTGCAAGAGACCTCCCCTATTGCTTTTCTCAACACTGTGCCTTACTTTAAAAAAGGGGAGGGAGGAATTTAAGCCTTCCATTGCAATTTCTACCTTAAAAAAAGCGTTTAAAAGTGTTCAAATTAGGACTAGAACACAAGACACTCCTCCAAAGATTTTCCAGCAAGGCTCAGCAATGATGAACCTGCTTGTTATCACAGCAAGATCAAGAAACAAAATGTTTGCATAACAACTTATCACTGAACTGGATTAAGCAAGGAGAAAGCACATCAGGAAATACCTTGTGCAGAAGCCCTTTGAATTAAAAATTATAATCCTTCACCTAAAAGAGTGAAGGATCACCTACTTCAAGGATTTTAAGAATAAAGGCAAAGCATTTTGCCCCACAGTGTTACAAGTCATCCAGGAACAGGATATATTGTCTTCACCCTCCGTTTCATGGTACAAGATGATATTTGGCCATTTAAGTATTAATGGTGACTATTAAGTGTATCCAAGATAAAACAAATAACCCTTCTGTAAGTCACACTGGGGAAAAAAATAAATCAATAGGACAAGCCAACATCAGGAAGACAAACATTCTGCTTCATTTTAGAGGCTAAAAAGATCCTGTGTACTACACAAGTGTAGAATGTGCTGCTGACCTCAGCCTTTCTAATTAAATGATCATTAGTGCATTAAGAGTGTAAGTTTACAGCACTGCTCACATACAGTCTTCCAAAGCAAAGCATTCCCAAGTAATTGCCCAAAATGGCACAAATGCTTCTACTTTGCAGGAATACATTCACTCCTTAAAGTTCATTAACAACAGAGTTGTCTAAAATTTTCATAAATGGGGCTATGAAAGTTTTATGTAATTATGCATCAAATCTTTGAACTGTAATTACAATGGCTTTTTAGTCCTTGGAGTTCTATTTTTTGCCTTTTTTTTTCCAAGAGACCACACAAAAACACATTGTTATACAAATTATGAGACAAGTACTAACAAGAATCTACTCTGCACAGATGCTGTTCGTGGATTCTAACTGAAGGTTAATTAATTTCTCCAACAGCAAGTGAAGCAAGATGGAGAAACGACCTCGGCTCTTCTCCAGTGCAGCAATCAGAGCTTTCAGGTAGAGTATCCAGGAAGAAAAGTTGTCAATGGTTCAAAAACGTACTGCAGCATGACATTCAGATTCCTAAAATGCCATATTTATGGTACTGCACTGAGGCAGTGCTCAGATTTACAGCCCAGGTCTGTGTCTCTTATATTCAGAAAATCCATGGCTCAAATGATTCATGAGAGACTAACACTGAATCAGTCCTGGCCTCACAGACATTAATGGATCCTGCACAGTCTCCAAGCATTCCCTGAGCTTGGAACACTCACAGCTGTTAAATAACCTGTGCTCCCAGCAGCCCAGACACCTACAAACACTGAAGGTCAACAGAAAGCATTCCATTAACACCACCAGGGCTTCACTGGGCCTTGTTGGAGCATGAAGTGCTACAATGCCTTGCTCTTCACAGTATCCTTGTCTGGAGAAAAGCATCTGAAAGCCTTAACGGGCTTAACAGCCAGTAAATTGAGCTTCCTCAACTGGCCTCTCCTTCTGTGGAAAGGAAATGAAAATTCCTGAGAAATTCTCCAGGAAACCAGGAGCTCAGGAAAATGAAACCATCTCTAAGTAGAGGTGGACCAGAAACCATTTTTAGCCTGGCATTAACCAAAGCCATTAAATTCTTGCCCCTGAGGGCTCCTCTGTCACTCAAGAGTCCTGCATGGAAGAAAAGGTTTTATCAGGTGCACAGAAGAGCAAAATCCCTACCCCTCCTTGTCTTCTTTTGATGCTTATACTTGTTTAAAGAGGTTCTCTTGATTTAATCAGGTTTCACTGGAAAGGTTTTCAGACCCTACACTGCTACAAATGACCCACTAGAACCCTGCAAACATCCACACTAGAAAGAGGAAGAGAGATTTATTCCAATACATTCAAATTCCCCCCTGGCTTAACTATATAAAGCCTCAGATCTTGATACTTCATATGAAGAAGAGGGCAAGACTGTTCTGCTCATTTTTACACTTAGCTGTATTAGAAGCCCACAGTACTTTCAAGTTAAGTAAATATCCAGTTTTTGCACATTTCAAATAGACTCTACCTGTTAAAGTCATCTTCTGGACTCGCCACTGAATAAACAATACCTATTTGTTCTACCAAATAGGTTAACAGGCCTGTCATACCAAGCAGGCACAGCAATTTGCTGCTCAAATCCTAGAAACACAGCAAGAAACCTCCCATCTTCACACCCATTCTGCAAATTCCTGAAACAAAGTGCCTGAAAACAACGAGGACGTTGCCCACAACCACGACAAAATAACACAGTATGAAGACTAAACTCAAATTCAGTAACTACTTTGTAATCTTGTATGAAGGGCTTTGATTCAGTGGATTAAAAATCTCTACGGAGTCAGGAAATGGCAGAGAAGTTACTTTTGTGCTTTTGCTCCAGTAAGTTACTCCAGCTGAGACCATTAAAATTTAGAGAATTTTTTGTTGGCCTCTGGCTCCAGACAGCACTTACCACTACTCATCCAAAGCACGTGAGGGATGTACATGGGGAAGCAAAACAAGCTTTCAGAACAGACTCCCTGTGGCTTCTGACAAGGAGCAAAGCTCTGTTACACACAGCAGAGCTTTATCTCCCCGCAGCTCTGCAGACACAGTCCAGGCTACTTCACACCTATTTAATCTCTTCCGAGTCTTCTGCAGTGTAAAAGAAACAGCTTCCTGTTAAATTTCAGGCACAACAATAGTTTGGACACACAGACAATCACAAAAATCATGAAATGGTATTATAAAGGAAAGCCCGTGCTCGATAGCTCCCAGTTGAAGTGCTGCTTACACAACACATCACACACCACCCCGGATTTCTGACAACGGGACCTTTCATGTGTTAAACTGCTACAAAGCACTTCCAAGTGAATGTAACCGCACTAACACACAACTACTGGCATTTCTGTCCATCTCTGTAGCTCAGGCAGCATTTCCATGGTTACAGTGTCGATCACTATTGGCTCTAAGCACATTCCAAATCCAGACCAAAATGCATAACCCGGCGTTTTAAACCAGAATATTCTTACTGCACAAAACATTTTCCCAAACCACGTGGACTTTGGGGTATTATCTTAGCTGTCAATCACAGGAGAGTCTGCAACAAGTACCTCTGTTGCACAGAATGATTTTTAGAAAGGCTAAGATTCAACTACATGAGATTTGAGTATTAGTATCACTTCACTAGCAGGAGTTAGAACTCATTCTTTTCCATTAAAATTTTTTAAGTTATAGAAAAAAAGTTAATAATAGTTAGAGAAGACATCAAACTCAGCCTCAAAAAGACAACAATTTCATGGGGGAAAAAAAGCCTTTCCCTGTAGCAACTTAAAAAGCTTACACGCATTTCAGTTTGAGTTTACCCTCTCTGTGATGTAAATGCGAAGCAAATAAGTGCTCATTTTTCAACCAGAACACAAGCCAGAAATCAGAAGGATTTCACAGGCAGCTTATTTAAAGGATGCTCCGTTCAGACAGCACCTACCGCTGAATATCAGTAAAATTCTCAGCATATCCTAGGAAGCAACTGGATAATATATAATATATATTTATTCAGTAAGCATTGTTGACAAGTTTGAATTATACTAAACAAGGTACAGATTTGTATAAGACTGCCTGAAACCAAAAGCAAGGTGGGGGACAGAAGAAAAGGCAAAAGCAGGAGCAAAGTGTTACTGGGTGACTGCAAGGTCTGCAGCAAACTGTCCCTGTACTGGAGCATAAATCTGTTGGCTACAGAGCTGGTGAATCTCAGCCTTGGCATCCAGCGTTTTCAAGTATGAATAAAGTCACTTTAATACTTTAATATTTCATTAAAATAATTTAGGCCTTATAAATAAAGCAGGAGATCCAAAACAGGCTATGAGGCAATCTTCTGGGCAAGTGGAATTTTACTGGTGATTCGCCGGCGAGTTACGTAACTGCGGTCACCAACCTAGCGGGGCAAGGCAAGGGCCTCCTTCCTGCCCCAGGAAAAAACAGCCAGACAGAAACCTCCATTCTCAGGAGGGATGGGACCAGTCAAGCCACCCACACAGGCTCTTTCTACACAGATCAGTACTTTATCCCTCTCACTGCACCCTTCCTATTCAACGTCTGGGCGTTTTTATGCCAGAAAAGTGGTCACAGAGAAGCTTTACCAGCAAAATTACAGGGGCTGACGTTGCATGCAATGAAACAGGAAGGGAACTGGCTCTTAACTACCTAAGAACCACTCTGCTACACGCAGAGATGCCATGTTCTTCCAGATAACAATTACATCTTCAATGATTTAAGGCAGCTTCGTTCCGATTCCTGGTGGTAAAAGGTGCACTGGTTCAGCAGGACGAAAGGTTTGGGGATAAAGGATCTGACCTGAAGATCCATGTTTTATCTGTTAAAGGAGGATCTTCAAGAACCACAGGCATGCCTCAACGGGAACTTTAATTTGAAGAGTGGTTTCTTTAAAACAGATCTGAGTCATCTGTGGTTTGCCTAAATAAATCTGCACAGGTGGAATTGTGTCATACTTGACACCATTTTTGTCTGGGAGCCTGAATGTCCATCTTCAGACAACACATTAATGACCAGGGCGGGTATGAGGAGAAAGTGGATAGCCTGTGTAGGAGTTTTGGAGTTAAACCTCCTTTGCCTCCCAGGCACTCACAGAGAATGGTTAATTCTCTTCTTCCCTTTGGGAAGCCCATACAGCCCGAAAGAGCCCAAAGCACAGAGCCACTCCACTAAAGAGTGAGCAAGCCTAACTTCAATTGCAGGCTTGGCACAATCTTGAGACACAAATCTCTAAAATGAGAAGCTGGAATAGAGAAGTTGGGCAAGTACTACTCCTTCCTCAAGAAAAACAGAAGATTAAGGGCAGAAAACTCAACCACGCTACATGCAAATAAAATAATTTTAATCTTCCTTTCCTTTGGAGTAAGCTGGGAAAGCCTGATCACTCAGGTTAGGCTGGCTTATGACTGAGAAACCAAGATCAAATTGCTGGTTAGAAAGAAAGCAACCTGCATTACTCTGCTCCAGGCTGAAGGTGGAATATCAAGGACAGACTTTGCAGCCCTGCTGCTCCAAACCACCCTTCAGTCTACACAGACCTTACCTGACCCAGTGGGGGCAACAGCAGTATCAGATGGACTTGCAATTTCACTGTAACTTGTTTATATTAAATGCATTTGCCAAACCACTCTGTGTTCAGAAAAAAAAAAGTCTGCCCTGCCCGTGTTCCAAGCAAGACAGATGGAAATCAGCCTGGGCCAGAAGCCACGTAGCTCCGAGCACAACACTGTGTGTGACAGAACGTGCCCTGCAATTACAGTCAACTTCAGGAGTTCCTACCATAGGAAACTTGGCTTCTGACCCCAATTGCACAGGACACGACCGTTTTGGCTCAAGGTTAAAGTGCTATGGAGAAGAGGCTGACCTCCAAAAGAGCATCACAGCACAGGCTGGCGACAGGCCAGTGAAAGCTTAAATGCCTGGAGACTGACATGTGATTACTGGGGAATGTGAGCTATTCCCAAGCACTTCCTATTTCCCTGCAACACTGGCAATACACAAACCTTTACATAACACAGGAACATATCTTTCTTTGAATTTTTTAAGAGACACGCATAAAAACGACTGTAAACCATTAGGCTTGTCTCACCACTTATTGTAAATAACCATTACTTGTCTTACAGCAGCTGAACAATCACAGCTATGTTCTGTGTCACCAAAAGGCGCCTCCCAGGCACAAGGTGCTGTCACAGTGAAAGCAGAATTTGGCACTTGGCTTCCTCTTTCCTCTTCCAGTTAACAAAATTGCATGTCTGGTTCCTCTGAAGAGGAACCAAAGTTTTACTTTAAAATTCAGCTGCAATCCCACTGTGTCCACTGAGGATCTATTTTTAGAACAATCAAATATTCCTTACTGCTCCATTGTACCACGCTCAAGTCTCACTTTTATGAGCCCTATAATTAGTATTCGTCACTTGTTTGGTCTTAGAATCACAGACACTTTCAATAAGAAGGTCTGTTAAAACACATTTAACATCTGAAATATGTTAGGCTATTTTAAATAAAATTATTACCGTGTAGACCAAATTTAATTTAGGAGTGGATGACTACAGCACTGCTACAGTATGGGCTCAGATTTCCTCATTAAACCAAAGGTTTAATGAGGAATTAACCAGGACTTGTACTGCCACAAAGAACAAAGTCTCCTGATCTCCAGTCGGATCCCCCCTCCCCATGAAGGTTCAGTGAAATAGGTTTGACTTCATTGCCTCAGACTTCACCCACCAGGTTCCCATTTGGCCCAGAGGCAGTTGGCCTCTAAGCCCTGCAATGGTGATTTCACTCTTCCAAGACCATAATCAGTACACTGAGCTTTGCCAAAAGGACATAATTCAAGATAAACAGCACGGCTCAACTAATGTAAAGGTCTCAGTTTGGCTTTTGGACCAGCAAGATATCACCTTCCAGACAGAAAGCAGCCATACTCTATTAAGCAAACCAATTAAATTTTTTTTAAGTACACCAATTAAATCTTGACTATTCACTAATGTCAGTGGAATGTCATCAAAATGCAGTCTGGAGCCCACAGGCTGTTTAGCTCTTAAGCTGGGAAGTGTAGCAGAACAAAAAAAAAAATTCTTTACCTTATATCCATGTCTGATGTATCAGAGATCCTCAGAAAGGTTAAAAACTGATGGTGGAAGATCAACAGCAGGGGTTTCTTACATGACACCATGAACTAATGAACAGACTCAACATCATGAAAATGAGTATTTAAAAACTGAGGGAGATACCTGACAGACCTACCAGGGCAGGCAGCACAGAATTTGGTTTTACTGCCTCTTCCAACACAAGAAGGAGGAGGGAGGCTGAGCCAGAGCCAGGCTCTAGAGAAGGGATCTATCTCTTGACAGAGCATGTCATGAAGCACTGGCTGTCAGGGTGTCATGACAGAGCTCACTTGGCTCCAGAAAGGAATGGGGAGGCACAAGAAATCCAGCACATGCAATGTTATCACAGACAACGGCACACTCTGGACCAGAAGGGCTGTCAAGACACATTGCTGGAGGATGAGAGAGTATCCTAAGAGAGTGTTACCATATGTTTATCTCACTCTTATCCTCTCCCCTAGAGGCAGATACTGCCCTTGGCCACTGCCAGAAACACAGCACTCCAGTGAGAGAGGCCTTATGGTGCAATTCAGTTCTGTGGTCCCTGTTCAGAGACAAACACAATCCCCTTCCCCACGACCAGATAGATCATTCAGGTCTTAACAACCAGGTAATACCACTGGCAGGGTAAGGTGGTCCAGCTTCTGCACCCCTGGATCTGCTCCCCAAAAATACAGACAAAGATATCACCTCCCTTCAAACATAAGCCAATTGAAAAAGAACAGCCTGGAGTTGTTTGATTCTTTTCTAAAAAGCTATTAAAATATAGGTTATAGACAATCAATTCTTTGTTCTTTACCCTCCTTCACAGCAAATAAAGGCAAACAAAAGCATGAATCGGTTTAGCCACCACAGAACAAACAAGTTCAAGTGAAATTGTTTTAAATCCTGTTCATTACAACATCAGTGGCTGCACCACGCAGACCATGAAACACTTCAACAGAAATAAGTAATTTCAGAGAGCCGTGAATTCAGTAATGAAGAATTTATCTACAAGCCAATGAATTGCACAGCAAAGACAGTTTTGCAAATCATGTAGTATAATTTACACATTGAATGAAATAGCCAGCAAAAAAAAAAAAAAGTCTTCTGGAAAAGGTTCTGCTGACTGATGCTCCTGAGCTGGACTGAAATGTCCGTGGCATTGCCATTTAGTGTAAAATGAATGAAGAGACACAAAGCACTCCAGAAAGGAAGCGCTCTCATCAGGAAACCGTTCCCTTCTGCCGTGGCACAAACAACTAGAAATGGCACATCGCCATCCTGACCATCACCAGGGAAATAATCATTTTCACAGAATGAGATCTATTATTACCAAGGTGATATGATCTAATATTACAGCGGCACTGGGCAAGGCAGAAAGTTATCAGAGAGGCTGAAACGTTGAGGTTTGCAATGTAGCTTTCAACTGCTACACAAATTGATCTGCATGTATTTCCAAAAGCATCTCTACTTGAGCACTGAGAATATAAACAATGTCAGAATGAAAACTGTTAGAATTATCCCACATGTAATCCATAACCCTATGGATTTAGATATTTAGCTTCATAAATCTGACCACGACAAAGCCTTGAAATGCTACTTTAAGAGAACACAGACGCATATAATTAAGAATTAAAACTTCTTAAATAAAAATTCATTTTTAATACAGAAGGGTAGCTTCTCTTTGCTCCCTCCCACGATCCCTCTGCTGCCACCAGAGTTAAAACTGGTAGGTTCCAACAGCCCTGTGATATTTTTATTTTCAAATTTGCTGATATATAGAACCCAAACTTAATTATCATGAAGTAAAACCCCAGAGGAATCTGAGACAGAGAACACTCAAATATGAAGTTTTACACGTGAATACAAAGCAGAACAGCCAGCCCGCTCGCACGTGGCCCTGTTAGAGCCCACAAAATATAAATTTTTAATTTTTATTTTTCTAAGGTGAGGACAGATGCCCCTTCATGCCAAAGGAACTCTCAGAACCCGCAACTCTGAGCCATTAGGCACAATTTGCAAGTACTTTGCACTGCTAAATAATACCTGACAACTGCTGAATCAGGTTTCTAATGGCCCCTTCCCTTACTGTTAGAGCAGGCGGACTCTGCATTTTTCAGACTGCAGATTCCTAATTATTTCCCCAAGGAATCGAGGGCTCCCACAGCACAACACGGACCGACAAATGCCCTGCTGACTCGCTCTTCCTTGGGGCCTGATGCCACGAGCTCACCCACAGCACAGGGGGGACGAGCACCTGCTCCCACAGGGGTGCTCAGCAATTGGCCCGACAAGGTTTATTTATCTTCCTTCCCTCCAGGACAGCTTTTGACCAGCCTGTCTCCCTAACTGATGACCCTGTCTTTGCAAAAAAGCAAGAGCAGCAACCTGGAACGCCAGCTGAGCTATAATGGGAAACCACATACTGGGTGATGTTTCTCTGACCCTTAGAACAGAGAGCCCCTGAACCACAGGCTGAAAACCTCTGTGGACAGGGCTGAAATCGGCATTACTCGAGCAAAAGCAATGCAGAGAAAAGCCAAGAACTCCATAGAAATTTTGATGGCTCATTGCTTGCCTTTTGGCAGCGCTGCCCCACGCTGCAGTGGAGCCCAGATAATGCCAGATGGTTCTTCCAACACAAGATTCCCAACCATGTTGCCACCAGATCTTCCACCACTGTGGGTCCTTGGGGTGGCTCTGACCTCAACCACCACTGACTGAAACCAGCTGCAGATTGACTGTGAGAAAGCCAAATTATTAAATTACCTGTAACAGGCCTAACTTAACATTTTACATGAGCTGCTAACCTGACCTGTCTTAACTATATCACAAAAATGAGACAAAAAGTTAATAACTCAGCTTAACAGCCTGGTTCCCAATTTAGAATACATACAGACTAATTTTAAACTACATGAAAAATTGGAAGAAAAATTCACTTGGGAGAAAAGAAAATAGACCATTTAAGACTAACCTGTAATTAATTTCAACTTGAGCTAATTAACAGATTTCCTTGCATATTCTCAGAAGATTCATTCTTGGTTCAGAATGCAACACTTTAAAGACTACCCTGCCAGCCTTCCCCCCAGAAACATGCTGAATCCAAACTATGTGCAGAGCAAGAGTAATCCTGGTTTCAGTGAACACCCCCTCAATCCTGCGTTCCAAACTCTGGACTCTGACAGAAGGTGGTTTATGGGAAGTGCTCAGGGGTGGCCTCCAGTCCCTCAGGATCTCCTTCCACTCCCTTTTTCATGAAGTGCTTGTTTCCTAAAAGCACAGCAGTTCAGATACTCCTCAGTGTAAGAGCTCCACAGAACAGGCAGCACAGACTGTCCATGCTGGAGGTGCACAGAGCTGGCCATGCCACATGGAAACACCTCATTCCGATCTCCAGGCAACCCCCCGCTTCTCACCGAGTATGTTCTTTTTAACTAACACTGAAAAAATAACCATCTCTCTTTCCCACTGGGTTTTGAAGGTTTTTACACGTGCTCCTTAAAGGCTAACCACGTGTTAGACCATAGGCATGAAGTTACACCTTTTCCAGATCGTAGCCATGAGTGTCCAGGACTCTCCAGAATGTGTAACCACTTTTTTCCTTGCCACACTCTCACCTGTTTAAAGAGTTTTAACTCAAAGGAAACATCACCTGGCCGATCAGCAAAACCCAAACCAGCACTTCACAGCAGAGCTAAAACACCTGCAAAGGGTGAAAAGCTGGGAGTGCTTCCAGAAAAAAGCAACAAGAAGTGTTTTGATACACATTTCTCTTCCACCGACACCTTTAGAGTGTGATACTAGTGGTGGTTTAGCTTTTGAAGTGTAAAAGACTTGTTAAAAACTGACTAAAAGGGTTTGGTGAACAAGAGAACAGCAGCTGTCAGCCCCAGTCAGGTCATGTGCTTGCCCACAAAAAAAAAAAAAAAACAAAAACAAAAAACACCAAAACAGGAAACAGCCAGCCATGGAAATATCTAAGCAAGTTATGAAATAACACTTAAACTGCACTGTTAGCAGGCTGCTAAGTCAATATTTTTCTCCACCGGTCAAGTGAACTCTTCCATTTGTTTGTTACCCATGGCTCATTCCAAACAAGTGGCCAAGAAGTCATTTGCTCTTTACAACGAGTGCTGACACAGGAGAGCACCAACAACACAAACCAGCAGAGAAACTGCAGGCACTTCATATAAAATATCAGAAATTCCACACAAGGCTCTGCTCCACTGCAGTTTTACCAACACATTTCCAATAGCAAACAAACCAGAGTTTTCAACAAAGGCAGGAAGCAAAGTAGATGAGAGTCTGAGAGTCCTGCAAGGGCAGGGAAAACAGCTGAGCAGTTTTGGGAGTGGACACGCAGGCTGTTCCCTTCCCTGGGATTTCAACACCCAAGACAAATCCTATATATCCTTCTCCACACATTTAAAGCCTACTTTGTGCTTTCCAAAGCACTTGGAGAAGAGCTTCCTTGTTCTCATCAGCCTCTCGGCCCCTCTTCACGTGATGTGTGGAATGCACTTTTTCCAGGAAAAAGAAAACGAGACTGGAAGGAACAAAAATTGCAAGGCTCTATGAGCAGGCGTGGCACTTGATGCAGTTTGGGGCTGTTTTAAACTACTTTTTCAAGCAATAACTTTTATAATGACAAGATAACATACTGCCTGATCAGGAAGCTCATTACAGTTTAGATCATGCGATTATACTTTGATTTGTCAATCTGAAAAAACAGATCATTCTTTTTTTAATCTACTCTATCACTGAAGCGTATTTATCCCATCTACAATCTTATTACTTACCTGTAATTTAGGGATACTTTAATTCATGAGCTAGACCTTAAAAACTATTTTTTCAGATCTATAAAAACAAAGAAAGCCAGGCAGCCTCTTTGTCCAAAAGCAGCAAATTTGAACCATTAAAATGATAATACAATGAAAGGCACTATACATTATACTTACTAGGAAAGATTCATGCTTGAGATACTTTAGATATTCCATCAGAACAAAGGAAAAATGTTGAGATTGATTTTTTTATTCACATTTATTTCTGAAACTAAGTAATTTGTGGCTGTAAATAGGCCTTTTTCTAAATGGGTTGAAGAGCAATAAATTTTTCACAGAGCTTCCATAAACCAAAAAAAAAAAAAAGTCCCTGTGGTCAATGGTTCGATTCAATGTGTGTTTTTTCCAAAATCTTACTTATTTTGCATTTGCATTCCACCCTTGGAATGCCATTGCAGCTGATTATTCATTATTTAAATTTACTTTGGAAATTAAACTCAAGGGGAATTATCTAAAGTATGTCAGACTGAAAATGAGCTGCGAATCTCCAAAGTTAATTTTAGCCTCTCGTGTGTTAAGGAAGATTCAAGTTCTTAACTGCCTTTTAATATTAAGAACTACTTATTCAGCAAAGTCCCTGTATTACTTTAAATGTAAACCTCTTTAAGCTAATATAAAAAATTGAATCTGTAATCTTTAGAAGTTTTATAAAAGCAGCTTCTCATTTTTTTCTCCAGTATATTTAACCTTGGTAACTTGACAAGTGAGTCTAAGTAAACAGCCATTTTTCCACATTTCAGCTGCTTCCAGCATTACGTAAACTCCAGCAGGAACAGGAGGAAAAGCCAGGCGAGATTCTATTCAGTCTGATGAACAGCTGTGCAAGCTGTTGGTCTGGGTGCTTTTTTAATATATACATATATATATATACACCCACACTAACACAGAGATTTCAAGAAGTTAATTATGACAGACACGCCACAGGACAGCCAAAAAATCATCGTGTCAGCTTTGGAAAATATTTGGTGAAATCATCGTGCCTGTGTTAGGTGTGTCAGACCAAACCACGGTAATTTCTAGCCTGTGATACTGTAATTTCTAGACTGTGATACAGTCTTTTCAAGCTCTGGACACAGTTTCCTTGCAAGATTTGCATCTTAGGTATTATCTGGAACCACACAATTTGGCAGTAAAAGGAAATCTCCAAGGGAAGTAGCTCGTACTAGATTTTTACATAGCTGGCCCTTAATGATGAAGGCAGGCAAGAAGCTTTCAGGATGGATCTCCTGATCTCCACCAACCACAGCACCTCCCCTATGCCTGGGAGACAGGGAGTTGTGCCTTCAAGGACACTGCCACAGAGATATATTAGAGTTCAGCAGATGAGTTTTGGATTTAAGTGGAGGAGTATTAACAGAGGAACTTATTTGCAACATCAATTCGACTCAGGAAAAGAATTCTGACTGTGTCTATTTTAAAAGTCTTTATACCATAATTGTCTGCAAAGCACTTGTCTTGTCAATCTTGGCTTAGATCAAAGTGGAGTTAAATTCAGTTTTTTGTCTTCATATAGAGCTGCACTCACACTTCACAGAGAGAACAAAGTTCTCTCAAAACACACTAGAGCTCCATGAATGGAATGCTGATTGTGCTCCATTCTCCCTCAAGTACCTCTTGGAAACCCAGGAAAGGAAAAGTGGGCAAATAGGAATTTTGGAATCTAAATGACCCACTCTGCAAGTGGCATTCACTCAGTTGCTGGTAGAAAAGAAGAATTTAATGCTGATTTCTCTATCTGAAGGCTAAATATTAGTTTGGCTTAATGAGTTCCACTTTGTAACTGGAACACGTATCATCCAGGAAACCTTTACAGTGAAGTCCACATCCCTTCACTGACACTGGTGAACTTCACTGCTACTCTACAGAATGAATTACCTCTTCAGTTCCACAGAAAACCCAGGAGAAGGAGGACAATTTACCAAATAACATTTTTAAAAGTACTCAGCACGTTAAGACGAAGATGAGATCCCACACAAGACGACCCAGCAAACAAAGGTTTCTCCAAGAGGCTTTTTACTGACAGGTGAGTATCTCTGGTGTGTGGGTTTAAACCTCTGTTTGAGGACACACTCCTCTCTCAGAGGTTGGGTGCAAATAAAAGAGAGGGGAAGAGAAGAATAAAATAAAACATACTGTTAAGTCATTGTTGGGTGCTTTAAATTGAAGCTTGGTATACACCAAGCCATGCACCTCATTTCAGAAGAGCTGGTGCCACTGTTAAAACAACATTATAGCACCTTTTTGTTGAGAACATGCAACGTAGTGCTTCCACCTTAGTGAGCACAAAATTTGACACAAATATTCAAGAAATACTTCATCAACTTATGCAATCAGTATTCCACCAAGGGAAGAGAGTAACAAAACAGTAACAAAGCATCAAGCTATCATACACTGTTTATACTCCTTGCAGGATTTGGCTCATGGAGGAACTCCTCCACACCCTTCACAAAATGCACGGACAGTTTGGATGGATCACCTCCAGGAATTTTACAAGTTCTAAAAATCAGAAGCGACATGGCAGGAGGAGGATGTTCACCCAGTGCTCACATTCTGAACCAGTTCAAGTGATAACTCACTGCCCTGACACAGACTAAATAAATCATGTGTATTATCGCTCATCTAAACCTCCAGTCCCAGAAAGGATCTTGTTCAGCTGTTTCTTTTTATAAACATTCTTCTCCTCTTAGTTCACTTTTAATTTTTCAACTAATGTCTTATCCTAATTGCATATGTAGCACAGCCTCTTTCTGTCCAAAGAAAAGTCTTACAGTAAGGAAAGACCTAATATTTGTTGAAAATTATTCTTCAAATATTACCCCCAAGACACAGAGCAGTTGGAGAACTCACAGTTCACATTAATAGTCAGAAGTGTTTCTAATTACACCCAAAAAGAGTTGTGAAAAATCCTGATATCAGCATTTTGACTCAAAATATCCTTGAAGAAATAACTCAAGGGAAGAAATTTTTGCCTTCAGTTCGACAGCGAGGTGAAGATTTATCAGTCCAGCAAACAGCCAGGGAATTTCATCCAAGAAACTCATTTTGGCTGATTGATCTAAGAGCCAGTGTAAGTCCACTGAAGGCTGAAGTTACATACACCATCAAATTTAAATTAGAAACCACCTGAAGCCCAGCTGTCAGCGTAGTAAGGTCCTAAAAGACCTTAAACATATCACAGTCTGATTCTTCTGTGCTCAGGAAAATAACCACTCTCTGCCTTGAAGTGTTTGCAAGAGCAAGACCTACATGTGTAATACTGGAGGCAGCTTTAGGAGTAAGATAAAAAGAAATGGAAGTATTCCCTGTAGAGTGACCTAATCCTTTTTTTTTGCCCTGAGACTGCAAAGGATCACTTCTGTAAGGAACTCTGCACTCCAAACCATGTGATCTATCTAAATATTTACACTAGGAGCACTTTTAGAACTCTCCTCTGAGGCCATTAAATATAGTATTTTTCAGCGAGCGAAATAAAACAATTATTATTTAGGTTATGATTCAGTTTTAACTGTTTTTATCAGGGAAAAGCTCCTTAACTGCTCTTTGTAGCTAATGAGAGCCCCACAGCTGTGGTTTCAGCTGAATAGACTTTAAAATGTCAAATACCTACTTCCTTTTTGGTTTGCTTAATAAAAAGAGGGAGGGAGAAGGGGAGAGGGAACCTAATTAGGATTTCTTCTTTTTTTTTAATCACTATTGTAACATTATTACACAAATTAGCAACCACGCAGCCAAAAGGCTTTTTGTTCATCTCTCTGACCTCCCTGGAAGCTTTTTGCTTTCCTTCCCTGAAAGTATCACCAGTGTCCTTTCTCTTTTTTCACTCAGGCTTATCTTTGCTTTCATGGCTTTCTTTGTGCTCTCGAGCCCTGTAAACTCTACTCTGATGAAGACACAACCACAACAATCTTTTAATCAACCTACATGACACTTTCTCCCATTCTAGAAGAGTTTGCTCCCAGTAATCAACTGGGCAGTACACTTCGAGCCTACTTCTGCTCTCACTTTCAAATACATCTGGAAATTATCACCTGTAAATTTCATCTGTAAGTTATACCTAAAATTCAGAAAAATCAGAGAACATTACCTAAAAAAAAAAAAAACACAACACTCTGGCCAGAGAAGCAGCCATCAAAACACACATATCTCATATTTTGCTTATTGTTCCAGCTTTGTATGTTCTACAGCACCTATGAAACAGATCCCAGTAAGTACTCAGCAACAGAGGGGAGTGCCAAGAAGAAAATTACAGCAAAAATTAATACTCACAGCCATAATTAACTCAAAAGGGTGTTTATACACCCGTACGGGGGATTGGTACTTCTGCACCATCGCTGCAGTTTAGTGAGGCCGACTCAAACCTGAAAAAGAAAATTGTTAAAACCATCTGTCAGACGTAGGAAGCCATTTTCAATTTCCTCATGCAATTATTCCGTGCGTGGTACCACGCGAGCAATTCCACAGGAAACCCTTCACAATTCCTTGACGACTCTTTTTAAGACCCAAGGGGGCCTTGAAAAGCTATATATATATATATATTTGTCAGAAATGACTTATCATTTCTTCCAAACACGACACAAAATTAGCACATTTTCAGGCCACTTTTAGTAACTAATCTTTAACAGGGTTTATGACTCTTCGTCAGGATGGTGAGACTTCCTGTGCTGCTGCTGAGAACCAAACACTGACACATCCCAGCGGCAGGCACAGAAGCATTTCCCGGTCCCCCAGCACTGTATGTGGGCTGCCCTGCTCAGGGCTCACGCTGAATTGGGACTGGGTTTTAAAAAAATAAATAAATAAATACAGAAAAGACAAAGAGAGGTTAAGAAAGAAATGTTAAAAATTCCTGTTTTCAGAAAGAAAGAAAAAAACGGACCACTACAGCACAGCGATACAAAGCACTCCTTTATAACCGCCAAATAGAATTAATTAAAACTTTCGAGAGAGAAACTTAAGAGAGAGCTGGGGAAAAAAACACAACTGGACGAAACTGCAAAAATTCCACTATACGGCCAGAAAAAATTTCACTGGCAACACGGAGTGGAGTTATTCCAAAGGCTTCGTGTCTGCTTTCCCCGGCTTGACCCGAACTCTCCCGACTGCAATTACGTTTATTGAAAAATCCTGGCAGCAGCACTCGCAGATGAGCCGCGGGCTGCGAGCCAGCGTCATTTTGGAGAGAAATGGGTTTGTTAGAGTAAGTTCGCTTTACTTTTCCGTCCTCAAGGCGCTCTCACGTTCCTGCAGCGCTGCGGGAGCGACACCGGCCCCGGAGCGGGGCTCGGCGGCTCCTCGGACACGGCAGGAGCCAACAACAACCCCCAGAGCCGCGGGAAAGTTCTCCGGCATCCCATTCCAGAGCGGAATTTACCCATGACTACCCTGCATTTTACAAAAAAACCACCTGAATCAGCACAAACAGCCGCAAGCCCTCTGTAATCCTCGTACAAAAAAAAAAAAAGAGTTACACAACAAAGAAACTCCGCGTTTCCTCCCGCCGCGAAGCCGGGACACCCCTGGAAGGGATGGGGGGGACGCCTGTGTGACAGCCCCGCCGTGTCCCGGGAGAACACGGGACACCCCGGGACGGGATGGGACGGGACAGTTGTGACAGCCCCGCGCTGCTCCGGAGGGATGCGGGACACGCCGGGAGGGGAGAGGAAGGGATGGGGGGGACACCTGTGACAGTCCCGTGTTGTCCCGAGGGATGCGGGACACCCCGGGAAGGGACGGAGGGGACATCTGTGACAGCCCCGCGCTGCTCCAGGGGGATACGAGGGATGCGGGACACGCCGCGAGAGGACGGGACGGGATGGGGGGAGCACATGTGAGAGCCCCGCGGTGTCCTGGAGGATGCGGGACACCTCGGGAAGGGACACGAAGGGATAAGAGGGACACCTGTGACAGCCCCGCGCCGCCCCCGCGGGATGCGGGACACGCCTGGAGGGGACGGGAAAGGATGAGGGGGAACACCAGTGACATCCCCCGCGGGATGCGGGACACTCCGGCAGGGTACAGGATGGGACTGGGGGGACGGAGGGAGGGGCGCACCTGTGATAGCCCCTGCGAGATCCGGGACACTCCGGGAGGGGACAGGACGGGCTGGGGGGACAGCTGTGAGATCCCCGCGCTGCCCCGGGGGGATCCGGCCGGGGCCCGGCAGCGCAGCGGCCGCGGCGGCGCCGCCGTGACCCGCCCGAGCACCGCGACCCCCCGCCCCACCACCACCACCACCATCCCCACCACCATCACCATCCCCATCCTCCCCACCAACCACCACCACCACCACCCCCCGCCCGCCACGGGCAGCGCCGGCCGCTCCCGGGGGCTCGTCGCGGTCAGCGCCGAGAGCAGCCGGCAGGCAGCGGGCGGACAATGGGAAACTTGCCGCGGGGGCACGGCGGCGGCGGCAGGGCTCAAGGCAGGGCAGGGCAGGGCAGGGCAGGCTCAGCGCCGCGCTTACCGCTCGCTCGCTCCGGCCGCGCTGTCCCCTCATGCCGCCGGGGCGGGGGCGCGGGGGGGGCGCGGGCTCCGCCGCCCGTCGGTCGCCGTGCCGGGCGGGGGCGGCCCGCGCGCCTGCGCGCTGCCGGGCGGGGAGGCAGAGCAGGGGCGCATGCGCGGCGCTGCCCCGGCACCCTGAGGGGACGGTCAGCCCTGGGGCTGGAAATGGTTTGGCGGTGGAAAGAGTTGGAAAGTCACCCTGTTCCACCCCCCTGCCACGGGCAGGGCCGCCTCCCGTCTGACCGGGTTGCTCCGTGTCAGCTCCAACCTGGCCTTGGGCGCTTCCAGGGATCGCCCTGCCACGGCCTCACCGTCCCTCATTGTTAAAAACTTCTTCCTAACATATAGCCTAAATCTCTCCTCTTTTGGCTTAAAGCAGTTCCCTTTTGTCCTGCCCCTGTAAAAAGTCACTCTCCACGTTTTTACGAGCCGCCTTGAGGCGCTGGGAGGGGCTCTGTGAGGTCTCCCCGGAGCCTTCCCTTCTCCAGGCTGAACACCCGCAGCTTTCCCCGCCTGCCTCAGCACCCTCACAGGGAAAATCTTCCCAATATCCAATCTAACCCTGCTCTCTGTCAGTGTGAAGCCATTCCCCCTTGTCCTGTCATTATGTGCCCCCGGTAAATAGTCTCTTTCCACGTTTCTTGTGGGCTCCCTTCAGGTACAGCATGAATCTGTGGAGGTTTAGGTTAGATACCGGGAAAAGGTTTTTTCGCCTAGACAGTCGCTGAGCACTGGAACAGGGTCCCCAGGGCAGTGGGCACAGCACCAAGCCTGTCTGCAGTTCAAGAAGCATTTGGACAACACTCTCAGGCACATGGTGGGGTTGTTGGGGTGTCCTGCACAGGGCCTGGAGTTGGACTCGATGATCCCAATGGGTCCCTTCCAACTCAGCGTATTCTGTGATTCTCTGATTCTATACTAGAAGGCTGCAATTAGGTCACCCTGAAGCCTTCTCTTCTCCAGGCTGAACAACCCCAATTCTCCCAGCCTTTCCTCACAGCAGAGCTGCTCCATCCCTCTGATTATCTCGGTGCCTCCTCTGGGCTCGCTCCAGCAGCTCCATGACCTTCCTGTGCTCGGCCCCCAGAGCTGGAGGCAGCTCTGCAGGTGGAAGCTCAAGAGAGGACCCCTCACACCCCCTCACATACCCAGACACACACCCCAAGTGCAGGAGGACACAGGGAGCAGGACATGGCACACAGTCATGTTTTGTACAGTGCCAGAGTATCATAAACTGTGTTAAAATAAGGACTTCAAAGTTAGGGGCCTGTGCCTCTGCCCCCTTCAACAGCACTATCAATGTGTTTTGTTTACGCAAAACATCTTTTATTAATGGCTCACTCCCTGTGAAAATAAATCTACTAAAATTCAGTGTCATTTTCCTGTCCTTTAGGTGCAATTCTTTCTTTAGGAAAGCTGAATTTGTAGTTAATATTAAGAAAGGATTCAGCTATTGTTCTTTCTTACCTTTTGTCTTTTAAATTTAGCCAAGCACAGTCTGTTGTCTGATCTGAAACTAGTCCTTACAAGAGCTTATTTAATGTGTTGAGAAATTGTTCCTCTGAATCTTGTTTCTGTTGTGGCACTTGGCCAGTTGCCTTCATGTAGCTGAACTTGACTAGTTAATCTAGTAACTCTGTAATTAGATGGAGTTATCTGATTGATATTCCCTGCCATTATGCCTGTAACATCCTTTTCCTGCTCTGAAAGCCTGAGATATAATCCTACTGGCATAGCAGGGCGAGGAATTTACACCCACTTAGGTTCCTCTTTGTTCATAACACTTCTCTCTTTAGATTCTGGGAAATGTTTTAGTTCTTACTGACTGCCACTATTCTACTTAACCAAATGGCCATGTAACCAGAAGAGAAACTTTTAAAGATATTTGGAGTTTATTGAAAGAGTGAAAGCATTGAACTCCATAATTTAATGTCTAAATCAATCATGGTAGGTGTCTCAGCTGTTTTCTGCAGAAATAATAATCTTAGCAATAGAAACAGAGAAGAGGAAAGTAACATGGTTTTAAAATTTTCTATTATCGTTTATATCCCTGTTACATCTTCTCATGTGGAAGCTCGAGCCATGCGTCGTTAGCAGGAATATAAAGGAATAATCGTGTGGGAGAAACGTTTCAGGAAAGCTGAAAGGCATGCTAGAGACTGAAGCCCAGAGGACACAGGCTGAAAGTGCAAACTGTTCAATATTTTCAGCAAAAAATGGAATGCAGCTTGCTAGATAGGAAGGGAAGTTTGGCCCCAGGGAGGTTATGCAAGGTCGGTCAGTTCCCTCCATCTGAGCGCTTTTCCTGGATCGCATTCCTTCACGTTAGGAACTTTGGTTATACAACCCAAAGCAATTGCTATTTTGTTTCAGGCAATATTGCCATGGCAATTAATGAGAACTATTGGTAGTCAAACCTTTAAAATTAATAATATCTAACTTAAAGTGCAGTTGCCTGAGAGCAGTGCAGGGCTGATGTATACCGAGAAAAGATTCAAAACGCCTCACCGTGCTGGAATGTGGTTCAAGCCCCTGGAATTTTATCAGGCAGGAACTTGCTCTGGTTTCTTTTGTTTGCATCCCAGGGAGTGAAGAAAAGTGAAGCAAATCTGACTTCTTACTGTCCAGCAGGTCTGATCTTCAGAGCTGTTGTAGTAAAGAAAGGAGATTGTCAGCAGTTCTTGACAAGAGAGAACATGTTCATTCAAGGCCTTGCTGCTATGCCGTATGTTTATTAAAATATGTGGAAAAGGGATGAGAGTTTGAGCTCAGACAAACAGAATGCTACAAGAGCCATTCCCTAACAAATCAGTCCCATCTGAGTCGGTGGAATTTTTTATGTACCACTGGCTACATTGAAATAAATACCTCCTTCCTAAACCTTTAAAACCATGAAAAAGGTCCCAAATGATACCATTCCCAGCTAAAATAAGCGTGATGACTGACAAACAGCTAATGGGACAGAGCTGTGCCCTGGGGACATTGATTCTGGTTTACACAGAGTTATTATTTAATGCATCACAGGTACTTCACTTGGTGTCATAATTTTTTCTTTGCCTTGTCAGTCTAGGGAGACAGAACCTGGTGGTGCTGGATGTGAGGAGGTGTGAATTCCTTCACTCCTTTACTCTTAGAACTAACTGTGACACCCAAGTTCAGCCCTCCAGACACAGACCTGACTGCTCATCTGTATCAGCTTTACATATTTTTGTACATTCCCTGGACAGCCCGTGCTGGGGAAACGGTACACAGGAGGAGAAATTCCTCTGAAAATCTTAAAGCCCTTTGTAATGGCAGGGAAGACACTAATAACCCCAATATGCAGGTATAAATATTGAGGCTCACAAAATGCTGTAGACAAAGTCACGCAGCAAGTCAGTATAAGAAAGGAGACCGGAGCTCTTCTGTTCGTGGGTGGTTCCTTTATTCCCAAACACTCCTGCCTTTTAGCTCTGTGGTAATTTTCCACTATTCACAAGATTGGGAAAAGGGTAAAAATATCTCCAGACTGGCCTGTATTCAGAGAGGGGATGTTAAGGTACAATACCTAGAAGGCATAAAACTCTTGTGCTAAGATTTTTATTCAGAATTAAACCAGCCTTAGTTTACTGTAGTTCAGTGCACCGTAAGTGAAGGTGTATTAACTTTATACCACTGTTTGATTTATCTGTACTTTCCCGTGTGTCACGCTGTAGAAAAGCCTTAAATGACCTTGTAAACTGAAGCCCTTTATGTTTTGATGCCACAAACAGGCAGAAACATGTTTTTTCCTCTCTTCTCAAGTGACTGGTAGGAAAATTGAATTGTAGGCTGGGAGCTGGCCAGGGACACCAGCTGCCAGCGCTCAGAGTCCAGCAGCTGACATCAGAGCACAGGCACCGTTGACATAGCAAAGGTTACGCAGACAGGCATTAGCAAATAGGACCCAAGTCCTGATTCATGAAATAGATGAATCGGGATGAGTGTGTGGCACAGATCCCAGCCCTTACCCACACGCTCTCCCTGCAGAGCCCGTAACCATCCAAGGCTCCCTGCGTGGAGTTCAGCGTCGCTGCTCATGAGCCGTGCGGTGCTAAAACAAAAGCGAGCAGGTGGTGCAAGGGGGGGCTGCTCGTACAGAAATAATTAAAGCATGAGGAGCTGGAGCAGATATTCTGTGTGGAACATAGGATCCAACACACATTCCAATCCTGTGTTGGGTATTTGTAACACCTGAAAGGCTGATGGCACCGTCTTCTCGGGGCAGCATGAGGAGAGGAAACACCCCTTGGGGCTTCCACACAATTATTTTATCCCTCAGACACTGCAGGGGGGGGGGAACCAAAATATCAAATGGAACTCTCCCCTTATCCCCCATGAAAACACTTGGGTGATAACTTATTTGCTGGGGTACTTTATTGTTGTTGAAGATGTCAGGCTCATAACAGTTGTGGGCAAGGAAGGGTTCACTGGATTGTTGGGAACGCCCAGCTTTTCTAATTGCCTTTGGACACTTACCTGTGTGTCTGTGTGCCACTGCCTGGGAGCTTCCTGGTACCTACCTCACAAGGAAGAGCCTGTTTCCAGTCATCCCTGTAAGTGACTTAAAGGACTGCCAGGATCTGATCAGTCAATGCTTAGAAAAACAGCAGTCTCAGCCAAGAGGCTCAGCAAATGCAACGATGAGTCAATTTCCTATAAAAATAAAAACAAAGGCTGTTTACCATCCCTCCTTTTAATGAGTCTGACAGTACAAATATTCTCAGCTACTGCAATAAGCACTGAATCAAGCTCTTGGGTCACTCTCCAGGTAGAGACTTTGTCCCCGTTTGCCTCTAACATGTTGATAATTATTATTTTTTTTTTAAATACAAGAGGAATAATAAGAAATAACTACTTATTATTAAAAGTATTGCACAAATCCAGCTCTTTTTAAAGGACACACTGACTCCACCAGTGCTGGCTCTGCACCCTGTGGGCAAACACAGCACCTTTCAGTGGGGCTCCGTCAGGACAAGCCTCCTTTGTGGCTGCTGCTCCGCCAGCATCACAGTGCCTGTATCTGTTCAGCTTATTCCTGTGCCTGGAGGAAAATGAGGCATTATGAGGCACTTGCACACCAAAATTACTACCAGCATAGCTATTTCAGGGTTTATTTTTTAAATCACACTGTCTGTGGATCAGGCCTGTGCTGGCAGCTTTCATCCGAGCATGTTTTAGAACTGGAGAAACACGAGTTTCACGATGCTGCTTGCAGACCCTAGAAATGCTGCTTATCTCCTCCGATCAGCATCATTCTTTGCATGAATTCTGGTCCTGTATCCAAGGCAATCTCATTATTTGCTATACACACTCAATCTGCTGGCTAATTTCTTTTCCCTTCTCACGGGGGAGGAACCTTCCTTGCGCCTCCACAGGCGGGCCTGTGTTTGGGAGATTAAAGAAAGCAAGCAAGACGCATAAAAAATGTCACCCACTCTCGGCGGCCGCGGGTGGCCTGAATGGGAGCACAGCTCAGAGACAGATGTTCCTTGCAATTGAATTGTCTGTGTCACTGATTCCAGCGGGTTCAGCGCTCCAGAGAGGTGTGAGGAGGAGGGCATGGCTGAGCAGAAGGCTGGCTGTGTCCAGGGAGCTGGCACGTTGCAGGCAGCGGCTCTGCTGATTTTGACACGGCTGCAGCATTAATCTGTCTGGGCCTCGAGCACCACTGGCTGTCTGTCCTGGAATTAATTTGGCTAATGTACCGCGTGACGGAAAGCCACGTTTGCAATCTCTTCGCTAGGCAAGGCTGAACAGATTGATGGCATCCTCTGTCCCTGGGTGAGTGAACTGGTAGCAGAGCTCCACTGAAGGGACACAACCTGAGAGTTTGGCTCCATCTCCCTAGGGATGAGAGATGAGATGTTTAACACCTCCTGGCTCTGGTAGCTGTCAGGGGGAGCCTGAGCAGACAGGGAAGAGGTGGAGTTGTCTTTTGAGTCAAGCACTGGTTCTGCAACCTCTGTGCAAGTGGGAGGTGTCGGAGTTTTTTCTGAGGGCAGGTTCCAGTATCAGTCTCAAAATAACTTGGTTTGACGAAGGGGATGGTCTCCAGCACAGGAAGCCTATTTGCAGTTGTGGTTTCCAGCTGGTGGCTACAGACTAATGTGTGACCACTAAGTATTTGAAATTAGCTAATGAACAGCTGTTTGATTCGCTTTTGGTCACAGCCAGGCTGAGTCTGAATTAAACAAGAGCCCAGTGATGGAAAGGACCCAGGACAACTCTCTGGACAGAGACTGGAGACAAGGCCAGTGCTTTGTCTGTGCCCCCTCCCCAAGACCCCCTGTGCACCTGAGCCCTCCTGGGCCTTTGCCACACCACTTCTGTGGGGAGCAAGAAAGGGGACGAGTCTTGGCACCCAGGAGGAGGCAAGAGGCAGGTGAATATGGCAGTGGGGGGCTCAAGGCAGCAGCAGCCCATCAGAGGCTCTAGAACCCAGCAGGTTCACCCAGAGATCACACCCAGCTTGGGAAGCAGAGGAGGGTGCACAATAGACAGAATGAGGTGGGAGAGAGACCATTGCCCATCCACCAGCTAAATTAATTTTATATCTCAGTGAGTTGGAAAGGACTTTTTGAGGGAGCCTGGGCACCCCTTTACCACCACTCTGAGATGCACTGAGTGACCAGCTGCGTGCCTTCCCTTCCCATCACTGCTGTGAACACATCCAACACTGTCAGCAACACACAGAGAACCAGAGGTGATTGCAAAAAACCCATTAGTACGTGGATGTAAGCCACAACATGGCACTGCTCAAACTAACCCAGGAGATTTAAATGTAGGCAAGCTAACTGCCAAAAATAAGCCCCAGCCCACCCTGGCTGCTGCACTGTGCCATGGGAACAATATTGTGCATGTGATCAGATTCAGCAGGACACAAGCAGCCTAAGGGTCTTTTTACATTTGGCTTGAAAAGGCTAAAAATAGACCCCAAACCTCATTCCTTTTTTGCATTGCCATCTCCTCTGCCTCTTCCTATTCACTGGCACTTTTACATGCAAAGCAGGATTTGGGATCCAAGGCCCCATAATTAGACTCCAGCCCGGCAGCTGCAAGTGGAACAGCTGGAGGTGTTATTTTTATGGGTTATTAATTGACTCCATGAAAGCCCAGCAAACAGAGACAGCCAGCGAGCCGCAGTCCACAGCCACATGACAAGGTCTTAGTGACAGGAAAAGATAAAATAAAAGAGAGAACCCAGAATCCTAAAGCCGATTAGTTTTAGCAATTTCTCCAAAGCTAAATATAGGGAAAAAATCCTCTCCCATCTTCACTCCGTTGGCGGAGATGAGAAAGCACAACGAAGGAGATAAATTTCATTTTTCACTTAACCCCATCATGGGTTGCAGAGAGAAACAGCTGCTTCGGTGATGCTCCCAACATTTAAATCCAGCTTCCCCGGCAGCTACACCCTGACCAGCCCTTTCCTTGGCACTGACGAGTGGATCTGCACTTGCTTCAGCCTCCCCGTGCTGGGCAGGGAAGCTCCCAGTGCCATCCCAGCACCCAGCCATGTCCAGGCTGGCACAGTCCCCAGTGCCTCTGCTCACCTGCCAAGGTGAGCTTGCAGAGCCTCCCCTCGAAGGGGCTGAACCACCCACACTACCCAAAACCAAAAGAGGGGAGAGCCAGGAGACCTCCTGCCTCCAGCTCTCCTTCCTCCCTGCCTTTCCTGCAACTGGGTCAGACAAGGCTTGGGGACAGGTGAAGCCACTTAGTGCCAGGGAGAAACCCCCACATCAAGAGCCTGAGTAAGGAGAAGCTTAGGGTTTTGTCAGCAGGAAGGAAATGGACCTGGATCATCACCTTGGCAAAACTTATCGCACATCTCCTCAGACCTTGGGGAAATAAATAACAGGCAACTCCAGCAGAGATGCTGGGAGGCTGGGAAACCAGCAGAGCATTTCAGATTTATGGGAAATTAATTTAGCTCTAGTCTGGTTCTGGCAGCCAGCAAGGCCCTGTCCCCAGGACAGCCCACACTGCTGGCCTGGGCTGCGGCCTCTTTGTTCAGACCTTTGGCTTAACTTCCCAAAATAAATCCCAGTCCTAGGGCAGAGGTGAAGCAGCACCTCTCCCGGTGCAGAGCACAGCCAGGATCCCAGCACTGGGCATCACCTGTGCCGGCAGCCAAAGGGGAAGGGGAGGCAGCAGAAAGGCTGCTATTCCTTGGAATCTGCCTTGCCGATATCTTGCCAAAACTCAGCCCGAGAGAGCCCCCTCCTCATAAGGACACAGGACAAGGGCTTCAAAAACGTGGATTTCATGATGATACATGGCCTGTCCCCAGGCTGGAGGCTCCCACAGGAGCATCAGCTCCATGCAGAGCAAACAGTGCCAGGGGCACAGGGACAGCCCAGGGTTCCCAATACATCCAGCAGGGCTGAGTACCCAGCTACAGGACTGCAGAGACACGTTACTTTCTCCTTACCCATTAACTCATCCCACCCAGACAGTTGCTCTGTGTCTGACAGCATGGGAGAAGCTGTGGGTTTGCACAGGCCCTGTGTCCCGGGGTGCTACATGGAGCCCTCCCACACCACCTTTAACCCAGGCAGGTGGGCTGCAAACATGCTACAGGAAGGGAACTCGACATCACCTGTGTGACCCTGCTCAGGCTTGGGGAGATAACATGTTGCTCCTGCATCCACAGGTCTGGCGTTCCCACATCTCTCCAGGCATTTTTTCCCTAGTAAGGCTCAGTCTCTGCCATCTGTGCTACCATCACACCTCTCCACGAGATCCAAAGCCGTGGTTGCACAGGGATAGACAGCGCCTTGGGGACAGCAGAAGGGAAAGGAGGCTTCTTCGAGGGGCTGTCAGAACCACAGGTGACGTTGCTGGAGAGCAGAGAGCTGCAGGCAGCTCCCAGGGTTGCGAAAGTCTTTGGCCTCCACAGCGTGGGATGGGGATCTGAGAGCAAAGCACATCAAGCAAGCTGAAGAGAGTGACATTTTCCTTCCCAGCTGCTATATTCGTGCCCACACAGCCCGTGGGATGACTCTGCGCAGCTAACGATGCACCGTGATTAGTAAACAGATGATGCATTTGCACCAGGAAGAAAAAAAAAAAAAAAAGAGGAAGAGGGGAGAAAAAGGAAGAAAACAAGCCACGTTTCAGGCTAGCAGCATGCAGCAGTGAGTTCTTTAAAAATCTGCTGAGAAAGGCACTTGCACAGCACATGGTTTGGGCAGATCAATGAAGCTGCAAAGCGGCCTGGCAGGCACACAAATCCACTTTCTAATGAAATTTACAGCAAGCGGAATTTAGGTCACTACTCGGAAGCATTCAGTTTATTCCAGGCAGCTTTTAAAATATTTAAGAAATAGCTGTCAAATTAAGCCTGCTCACCTCTGGCTGGGAGGTTCAACTTGAAGCCGTGGCAGATTTCTTAGCTATGGCTTAAAAAAATATTCTTAAGGTTTCTTTGATTGCCCCCTCCCTTCATCATCACAGTGACTGACAGGAACTGCCACGCAATCTGCCATGGCTCTGGTGGGAGCTGAGAGCCCGAGGGATGCTCAGGCTGTGCCCAGCCCAGCCTTGTCATTCCCCAGGGTCAGGGCAGTGAGACAGCAGACGTGACCTTCCTGCAGCCTGTGCCCTCCCTCCAGCAGAGACTGCAGGAATTTATCTGCTGCTGAAGGAAGAGCAGTGCTACAGCCAGACCTAAAAACAGCTCCCGAGGGAGCAGATAAAAGCAGCCTCTTAGCAGAGGTGAACCTTCACTAAAGCTGAGTGATGCTGACTGGAAGGATCTGGGCTGGACCGCTGGTTGCCAGCACTATTCCCAGATGTCACACTCTGAGAGAGCTGCCAGACCCACCTCAGCGGGTGGTGGAGGGAGAGGAAAGGTGGAAACCAGGCAGTTTCCCCGGCTATTTACCCAGCAGAAGTGGCCACAGCCCCAAATCTGCACACTCGCAATTCCTGCACAGAGCAGAGCGTAAGTACAGACATTTCCTCTTCTGACAATGCAAAGTTCAACCCTTTGCAAAACACACTGACACTGTGAACCAATTCCTGCCCCAGCTCAAGGTCCAGCTGGGCACAGACCTCACAGCTCTCCCAGCCTCAGCACAAACCAGGAGCAGAGGAGGGGAGAGCAGAAGGCAGCCTCGCAGCAGGGCTGGGCTCCCAGCGTGGGGCTGGTTCCCGGCCAGCTTTCAAGGACTGACCCAGTGGAGGAGCACTGTGGCCTCGTGGCTACGGGGGCTGAGGGCTTAGTGGGAGGGGAGAGGCCACAGCCACAGCAAGGCACTCACTGGGACGTGCTCTGAAGGACAAAGAGGTTTTCTTCCCCATTGCTCGCCGACTTGCCCTACTTTTGCAGCTGCCTGCTGCAGCCCAGGCATCTCCCCTGCCCACAGGGGACCTGCTCCCTTTCCACAGGGTCTGACTGGATCCCAGCCTGGCCCCAGGGCTGGGGATTTGGCCTGCCTGCAGTTCAGGTAAAACACAAATGCCCATGCAAACACCCCTGCCTTCTTCCTTGTTATTTTTGAGCTGCCCACATAAATATCCGTTTCACGCTCAGCTGATGGAGGATTTGCTTGGCTGGGTTATGACCCTGGCTGGAGCTCCACAGCTGGCTTTGTACCAGGATCTGGCACGGGAGGATACAGTTGGTCCCTGACCCACCTCCCACAGTCACTCTTGGCCATGGATGAGCACACCAGGATGCAAGTGCTGAGCACCACTGCTGCACCACCGACCACGGCTCTGGGGCCCTTCTGCTCTGCCCTGCAGGACACTATCAGGCACAGCAAAGCCCAGGCATGGAGAGGGATGAGCAGGGACCAATGTGCAGAAAACACCATCCCTGCACAGCTCCACAAGCCTTGCTGCCCTTCCCTGCTGGCACTGCCCTCTCCAAACGGCTCATCTTGGGTTAATTCACACCAGTGCCAGTTCAGCTGGGTCACCACATTGGCAACAACCCCCTCGGATGGAGAATCTCACAGGCAGGCAGGCTCAGGGCACTGGTGATCCCGCTGGCCTCACTGTCCCAGAGCTGGGACCTGTCTCCAGCTGGAAGGAAAGGGAACTTGGCATGTGCAAGTGATCCCTGCAAGCATCCTCTCCCAGGTACCCACACTGGAGGTGGGCACTAACCGATCAAACCCACGGCTGACCCTGCCCACGAGCAGTTCCTGGCTGTCCCACAGAGCACCCAGAGAGCCCGGCTGGGAAGTGCATAATGCACCAGCAGCCTGGGCTGCTGCCAAGGCACAGAGCAGGGATGTAATCCCACCATGGCCTCGCTGTCTGAGCATCCCACTAAAGGAAGGAACGTCTCCCGGTTTTCCAGTTTCAGCGAAAGCCAAGGATTCTGCGGAGCTCCACACCCTCTAGTGGAGGAGGGAGCTTGGCACACCAAGACTCTCCCAAATCCTGCAGCACTCCCGAATTCCATTCAGGATCCAATTCCCCCTAGAGCTCCCCAAAGCAGGACTGAGGCACTGCACACCTCCAGCGTGTCACTGCTTGGGCCCAGGCCACAGCTGTGTGTGCACAGCAGCTCTGTGCCTGCCTGCACACACACCTGCAGCATGTGAAGCGTCCTTCTACTTCACTCATGCACAGCAGGAAGTATTAAATTTGAAGAAAGGAAGAAAGTCAGCCTTGAGAAATGGATTTTATTTATGTTTACCGTTTAATACCTAAATCTGCTTTCTGTAACTACAGGAAAGCTAGAGAGGGACTTTTGTTTACAAGAGGCTGGAGTGAGAGGACAAGGGGAATGGCTTCAAACTGACAGAGGGCAGGGTTAGATTGAATATTAGGAAAAAAATCTTTACTGAGAGGGTGGAGAGACCCTGGCACAGGCTGCCCAGAGAAACTGTGGCTGTCCCATCTCTGTAAGTGCCCAAGGCCAGGTTGGACAGGGCTCGGAGCAACCTGAGATAGTGGAAGGTGTCCCTGCCCAAGGAAGGGGGTTGGAACTACATGATCTTTAAGGTCACTTACAACCCAAACCATTCCTCATAAAAGACCAAGACAGGTAAAACCAAACCAGCAGCAGGGGCTGCTCTCACCCTCCTGCAGAACCATCTCCTGTTCCAGCCACCTGAAAAGAAACAACCAGGATGTTCAGCCAGAGAGCCTTTTCATACACAGACCCATCTCCTGTGGATCAGTGTTAACTGAAGCATCATCCCACCCCCAGTAGCATCTCTGCCATGAACACTTCCCAACAGCTCACCAGAGCCAGATCACCCACCCGACAACAACAGAAAGCAGGAAAAGCACTTCTTGTTTTGGCAAGGAATTTTTGCCAAAGCCAGGATCAGTCTGGTGCCAGGTTCCCAGCACGGGCCTTCCCCTGAGCTGACCCCAGCTGAACCCTCCCCACTGCAGGAGAGAAACCAAACATGTACCAAGAGAGCAAAGTACACAACTTCAACAAAGCCTTACATTTGCTCAAGTGCAGAAACCACCTTATCCCTATTCTTTAGTAAGCGGGGAACAAAGTTTTGGAACTCAAATATTATTTAGTGATAAATCAGGTGAAAAAAAAAAATGTCTGAACAAACATACCCCAGTTCTGTTTTCCACACACAAGAGAGCATCAGTTTGATTTTGCTCCATGATTTTCAAAACAAGGCTCAGTATACACTAAAGAATCTAAACCCTACTTTCCCCTGGATCAGGGGGTGCAGGTTTTGTATGCAGTATCATACATGACCATCAAAATGCTTCATGGATGCTCACACCTGTTACTGCACAGGTGAGCCCCAGCACGGAGCCCACCTGGGAGCTGATCTCGGGCACGGGTCAGGCTGGCAGGGACGAGGCTGGGCCTGCTGGCCCCGCCACCCAGCAGCCCTTCCCCAGCCCACAGACCCCCTGCCCCTGCCCAGGAGGGACACACGGGGCTCACCCCACTCACCTGGTCCTCCCTCCCCTCAGGAACGGCAGCACCAGGTGCCAACACACACACCCACGTCACCATCGGGGGCTGCGGCTTCTCGGGAGGCCCCGGCAGGAAATCCTGTGACAGAAAAACTTCTGCGAAATTCACGGGAAAAAACATCAGTCCAGTCTGGCTGTTGGCCTCGAAGAACATCCTGCAGTCCCCTCGCTCCTGCACAGCTCACCCCTTGGGCCCAGTTCAGCTCTCCCCCTCCACCTCAAGCCCCCTCACGCTGTGCTCCTGCCCCACACCCACACCCCACTGTGGGCTCCAACACCTCCCCCAGGGAGGAACCACAGCCCAGGGCTGTCCTTGCACAGCACCCCAGCCCTCCTACCGACCCCCCTACACTGCAGCCCCCCATACAACCCAATATGCTGCCCCCCAGCAGCCCCCCCGCACCCCTCCAGTGTCCCAGCCCCCAAACCCTGCCTCTCCCAATCCCACTGAAGCCCATCCTGCACCCCATACCCTGCCCCTCAGGCCTTCACTACCCCATCACCGTATCCAAGCCCCCTGCACTCTTGTAACCCCCACCCCACATCCTGCCTCTCATTACTTCACTCCTCCCTCCCACGGCATCTCAAGCCCCCCCACACACCGTGCCCCAGTCCCGCCTCCGGAACCCCACACCGCCCCCAGCCCTTCACTGCCCCCAGTGCTCCAGCCCCCCTTCTGTGCCTCCCCCAGCACCCCCGTTCCCCCCTGTATCCCCCATTCCCCCCTTTATCCCCCCATTCCCACCTTTATCCCCCGTTCCCACCTCCGGCCTCCCAAATCCCGCACCCCGTGTCCCCCCGCCCGCCACGCGGCCGGAAGCGCGGCCCGGAACCCACCGAGAGGGGCCCGCGGGCCAGAGCGGCGCGGGGAGCGCGGCCCGCCAGAGACAGCGCCCCCTACGCGGCGGGAGCCGGCACTGCAGCCGGGACGGCGCTCCGGGATCCGCTCGGGATCCCCCGGGATCGGCCGGGAATGAGCCCGGCCCTGGGGCAGGCAGGGAACGCCGGGGGAACTGTCGGGAGCGGCTCGCGGGAGGCGGAGAATAGGACGCCTGTGTCGCTCCGTTTGGTTTCGGAGCTGCTGGTCCAGAGCAGGGCACGGAGATGCTCTAAGGGATGCAGCTCCTCTGCTCTGGGAGCGCTGCGGGAGTTCAGCCTGCAGAAGGGGAGGGTCCAGCGAGACCTTAGAGCCCCTTCCAGTGCCTAAAGGCGGATGGTAAGAAGATAGAGAGCGACTTTTTACAGGGGCAGGCAGCGACAGGACAAAAGGGAACAGTTTTAAGCTAAAAGAGGAGAGATTCAGACTAGATATAGAGAAGAAACTTTTAACAGTGATGGTGGCAATGCCCTGGCACAGGTTGCCTGGAGAAGCTGTGGCTGCCCCATCCTGGAAGTTTCCAAAGCCAGGTTCGACGGGGCTTGGAGCAACCTGGGCTAGTGGAAGGTGTCCCTGCCCATGGCAGGGTAAGGTCCCTTCCATCCCAAATTGTTCCATAATTCTATGATTATATTCCCCCAGAAGGCAAAATCTCTGCACGCAGAATGTTCAGAGAATGTTCTTGGCTGGAGCTGAAGCTACAGGCGAGTTAATACACAGTAAATCAGTATTTTAGATCTAATTTTCTCTTGAAGGTTTTCAAGCCCGCCTGTTTATGTTGAATTGTGCTGCTCTTTCAGTGGCTCTGACAGCCCCCCTTCTGGCTAAGTGAGAGGCTTTCAGCACAAATACAGGTACCTCACTCATGAAATTTAATCACAAAATTTCCCTCCAAGACATTTCAGTATAAACAGCCCAGAAGAAGAAAACCTCTCCAACAATAACTTGCTCCCTGATGGCTCATTAAAAATGAGCCAGAGCTTGGTTTATTGCTGCAATAACACATTTTAGCAGACCTTTTATAAAATATACATAAAGGTCTAAGTCATGCAAACCCTGGATGGGAGGAGCAGCTGGTGAAGCCGAGCACCACAGCACGAGCAAACACTCATTTTCGGGTGGCCCATTAAACCTTAGTGTGGCCTCTCAGTGCTGGCACATCCGAACCAGGGGATGGAATGACACAGGGACAAGGTTTGTCCCACCAGCCCAGCCCCACACTGTGCCGGCTGAGCAGGTAATTCAGCACTCTGGTTCCCCAGGAATTGGTGCCTGCACCGCTCAGAGCCTGCTCTGAATACTAAAATATTCCATTTCCGCGTGATTTTTCTTCTGGTGATTGTAAATACACGGCTGGAATGTTCTACAAATGCTAAGTAACATCTTTCCAGTCCCTGTGAAAGCAGAGGTCACGATCCCCGTTTTGCACAAAGAATTGTGATGCAAGGAGATGAATGAGAACACAAATGCGTGCAGATCTGAGGAGCTGGCTTTGCAAAACCCACTCTTGCCCTTTCCAGAGCACAAAGCCCTTCCCTGCTGCCCCCTGACCAGTGCTCACAATCCAGGGGATATTCCCTCTCCCGACACAGCCCAGGTTTTCAGGTGTTGCTGGTTTTGTCTTGGAAGGGGTGCTGCTCAGTGTTCTTTTGCCCTTACAGATCCATAGAATTGTCCAGACTGGAAAAGGCCTCCAAGATCACCACATCCAACTGTGACTGCAGCGAATCCTTTAATGGTGCCAGAAGGTGCCCAGAGCACGGGGAAGAGCCCTGCAACCTGAGGCTGGACCCTGGAGCCACATGTGCCATGGCCACACAAGGCTTCTTGAAGGGCCAGATGATCCAGCCAGCCTGTGCTGGCACCCTCACAAAAGAGATGGGCTTTTCCAACTCGAGCTAGAGGGGCTCTGAGACCCTCCAAACATTGCCTATCATTGCCAGCCTGGCAGGGAGCTGGAAGAAGCACCCAGACACCCCACGGGGAGAGCCACCGATTCCCTCCCAGCAGCCCATCAGGGCAGCACAGGGCACTGTGTGTGCAGAGCAAAAGCTTTTCACACCCTTTCACGAATTTCACTTGGGAAGGCAAAAGCATTTCACGCCCGATGTTCAGCCTGCTGCTGCCCCTCTTTGCCCCCCCTTTTGTCTCCTCTTTGTCACAGTGCTGCTCAGCAGAGCCATGGGCCCACCAAGTGCCTGAGTGGCTGCCACACACCCACAGGATTTCATTCCTCCTGGGCACGGCACTGCCCAGGCTGTGGCCAGCTGTAAACGTTGTGTGTCTCCTTCGTACAGCTGAGCCCGGGCTGTCTGGCTGATGGCAGGGACAGCGCTGAGAAAACAAACATTCTTTGTTGGTTTATTTGGTTTTTTTCCTTTTTGATAAAAGAAAACATTACCTCTCTGAGATTTACACAGTAGATCAAGCACAAACCTGAATTATCTCCCTCTTCTCTTTCTCCAGGGAGCAGATAATAGGTAGATCTATCCATCCGTCTGCTTTGTTACACGTCGCCCGGCTTGGCAGCGTCTCGGTTGCTATTAAACCATGCTCACCCCCCTTGACATTTAAAGGGCTGTTGTGTGATTACTGTCACAGTCTCCTACGTGGATCCTTAAACCAATTCTCCCCTCTTCCCGCCGATGATGGATTTTCTCGTTTATGCCACAGTAATTTGTTTTTCTCTCGCTGCGCTCCGGCAAAATGCTTTCACTGTCAGAAGTGGTTTCGGGAACAGCCCGTCCCCGCAGTGCCACGTTACGACCAAGCAGCTCTGGGCAAATTGGAGCTGCCCTGTCTTTCAACAGCATTAGCAGAGCTCAATAGCGTGTGGCTCTGGGAGCCTGGTCATGCTGGGGTTGGATCCTCTGGCGTTTGGAGTCGGTGCTGTGCTGTGGAACGTGGCAGAACACAGCGCTGTGAGTCCTGATGGGGCTAAACCATGTCCTCAAATGCCACATCCACATGCCTTTCAAATCCCTCCAGGGACGGTGACTCCAGAACTGCCCTGGGCAGCCTGTTCCAGGACTTGACAACCCTTTCAGTTAAGAAATTTTCCCTCGTATTCAGTCTAAACTTTTCCTGGCACAACTCGAGGCTGTTTCCTCTCATCCTGTCCTTTGTTCCCTGGGAGCAGAGGCTGACTCCCACCTGGCTCCACCCTCCTGTCCAGGGAGTTGTAGAGAGTGAGAAGGTACCCCTTGAACCTCCTTTTCTACAGGCTGAACCTCCCCAGCTCCCTCAGCTCCTCTTCATCAGACCTGTGCTCCAGACCCTTCCCCCAGCTCTGTTGCCCTTCTCTGGACACGCTCCAGCACTTCATTGTCCTTGTAGTGAGTGGGACCATCGATGTGCTCCAGTTCCTGCTGCCTTCCAGGAGTGACTGGCACTACCCTGGCCCATGTCACACTTGGAAAATACATCCACCAGAGATCAAAATGCAAGTGTCCCCCTTGGGTGGGGACTGCCATGGCTGGTCATGTCACCTGCACACCTGAGCCCAAGGCACTTGCAGAGCACACGTCCCTCCCACCATGGTGCCACAGAGTGTCTGGGCTGAAAGCTCGGGGATCTCTGGCTTAACCTAAAAAACAAAGTGAAAATTTCTTAATCCACAGAGCTCAGTTGTATCTGGAATTACTCCCATCAGCATCTCCTCTGCCCCCAATCTCCTGCTGTCAGCGAAGGTTGCAGAGGTTTGTGTATCTAACGAATTGTTATTCAAACCCACTTGCTCGTAGAGAAATATCCTCGACCAAATCCAGCTGTGCTGGGGAAAGATGTTTTCTCTCTCAGGCACTCATCACTGTCCCCAGCTGGAGGTTTCTGTCCTATCAGCCTGCCAGCTGGGCAGTTTGTGTGCATGATTCAGATGGAGCCAGCTGGGCTGGTGTCCTCCAGCCCGAAGATGATAAATCTGAGAGCCAGTGGCCTGCAGAGGAGCACTGTGGTGGCCAGGCATCTGCTGATTGCAGCACTTCCACTCTGCTGCCTCCCACCTACTGGGGGCTTTTTTTTTTGGAAGAATAACTCACTGTGGCAGAATTTCTGCCAGGCCCTATTCCATAGGGCTGTGCTTCCCTCATACCAGCTGTACCAGGTGTTGTTTGTCCTCTCCAGCAGACAGCAGCAGCCACTATGTCATGGGGCTTGACTACCTTCTCAGGCATGGTCTAACTGTGCCCAGCCCTGAGCCCCTCTATGCTGCACAACAGCATCCTCAGGCCTCTCCCCAGAGCTGAAACACACCCCAAAGTGGGATGGAGAGTCCTCCCCAGACTGCCCAGTTTAGTGTGCCTGCACTTTGGGGGTAAATAAGCATCTTTGACAACAGAGCCATGTGTAAGCAGGAGGAAGGCTGGGCAGGGCAGAGACAGATGTCAACCCTTAAAGGACTGTGTCAGTCCCTTGTATTCTGTGCTCAGGCAGCCACACTCTGAAATACCCCAAAGCATTTGTTTTTCCACATGGTAGCTCCCTGTATCCTCGAAAGTGTGACCAGGAGCTTTGGTTGCTGAAATTATCCCAAGGAAATGCCTCTGTATTTGCATCCTGGGGACCAGCGCTGACATCTGCTTGTTCTGACACCCTCTTACTTTGTCAAACCCACATCCCTAAGTGTCCCCCATCCCCAGCCAGTCACTGCCACCACTCACAGAGCCCCTGTGCCCCTGGCTGCCTCCCCACCACCCCGACAAACTGTTTAACACGGCCACAGTCACGCAGGAGACGCTTCCAGCAGAGATGCCTCGGATGAGTTGGTGCCCTTTGCAATCTCCTTCTGTTGCATTCCTATAGAGTCTGGCCAATTTGCATAACAAACATGTGCTATAAATGTCAAAATCGGCCACATCCATATCTTATTTTCACTTCAGACTCAAATTGCATCGTTTTGACTCGAACTTGCCTTTGCAAATAGCTGGAGCCTGGCATGCTGAGGACGTCACCTTCCTGGATCTGGAGCTGTGCTCCCAGAGCACAACACCCATCTTCCTTACAGCCACCCAAGAGCTCCTGACTTCCCTGCAGATGGAATTACTGGCTTTGTTACTGCTGCCCAGCACAAGAGGACCCAGGGAGGAGAGAAAATCACGTGTTGAGCCAGGAGGCAGTCTGGGAAGGCAGTTTCCCTCTTGTGCATGCCAAGAGGGAAACTGAGGCAAGACCAGCCAGGGGTCTGGCTCTCCGTGGCAGATCTGGGTTCCCAGTGTCATCCTTGTCTCACCTTTGCACAGTTTCTCACGAAGTGCCATGAGAATGGATGCTCTCAGGGTGTTTTTGCAGATGCAGGATGAGGAGGGACCTGTCATCTTCCAGGCTTATCCATGCACTCCATTCCTCCTCCTGCTGAGCTGTGGATAAACCCTATATATACAAAACCTACATAAACCCTATATAAACCCTATATAAACCTACCTGCTGCTCTCCATGACGGCCCCAATGTCTGCCTCCTGCGGGACACATTTTAGGCTTGTATCTAAATGTTTCAGGATCCCTAAAGCACCACTTTTCACTCTGTTCTGCAAATGCAAATGAGGATTTGCAGGAAGCCATTTGATTCACGGGTTCATCCTTTATTTTGGCAGATAGCATCAGTTAAACGCCTGCTTATTTCTGCTTTCTGAGAACAATATAAACCACTTAAGTACACATACAAGACAGACTGATCCGTAAGTGCTTATGAGCTGCTTGATTTACCGAGGCGTCTTTATCTTTGCCGAGTATCTCACAAAGTCATTTATTATTTAGCAGTAAATTAAAGTAGAGGGTCTGTGATTTTCAACAACAGAAATTAATATCTCAGCACTCCTTTGTTCCATATATATCTATAATTTACAGCACTGAAATCAAGCGGAGACCATCGGTTTCCTTTCTCCCTTGCTACCTGCTGATCACTGCTGCATAGGGGAAATAAAAAATGGACTGTCAGGAGAGACACTCAAACAGGAAAGGGTAGTTTTAAATTAAAAGTCCAGTGTTTGTGGCTCTCACGAGGCCCCCTTTGCCTCCCACTGCCCTCCCGTGCACATCACTTACAGATAATATAGTGAACATGCAGAAATCTCGCCTGGAGACTGACAAGTTTTAACCTCAATGGTTCTATGCTTAAGGAATATATTATTATTATTATTATTCCACCTGCAAGCCTCACTAACACATGCTGTGAGGTGCTTTGCCCACCTGTTTGCAGGGGAGGGATGGCCAAGGTACAGAATCAGAATCCCAGAATAGTCAGGGTTGGAAGGGACCTCTGGAGATCATCCAGTCCACCAAAGCAGGGTCATCCCGAGCAGGTGACACAGGAAAGTGTCCAGGTGGCTTTGGAATATCTCCAGAGAGGGAGGCTCCACTCCATCCCTGGGCAGCTGTTCCAATGCTTTGCCACCTCCATGGAAAGTTCTTCCTCATGTTGAGGTGGAACTTGTGCTTTAGTTTATGGACATTTCTCCTTGTCTTGTCATTGGACACCACTGAAAAGAGCCTGGCACCATCCTCTGCACCTTCCCCTGTAAACCTGGAGCAAGCAGTGGCTGTTCAGAGACACAAGTGACAGCAAGGGCAGAGCTCTTCCTTCCGAGGCTCCATGGACTCATAAAGTCCGTGTGTGACTGCAGGAGCAAGGCTGGGGGTGTCACCCTGGAGAACAAAACATCCTTGGAGCTGGCAAACCCCTTCCTTTGGGTCTGGGCCAGCTCACCACCAGCAGCAAGGTGCCAGGTTCAAGTGCAATAACACGGCCAGAAGGTTTTATGGGCCGTGTCAGGCTCTGGCTGACACAAAGCAGCCAATAATTTATAGCAATCTCATGTACTACGAAGGCAAAACATGTCCCTCTTGGATGTAGCTCTGCAAGCTGCAGGGATAAATCAGCTCCAGCAGGGAGCAAGTATGAGAAAAGCACACAAATGACCCAAAATATTCGACTTGGCTTCTTTGGAAAGAGGAGAGAGAAGGGGCCCTGCAAGTGACCTCCTGGCGTGGGTCGTGTCTGGCCATCCCCTACAGGCACGGGGGCAGTGCTGTGGTTTCTGAGCCCTGTCACCACTGCCAGGACAGCCACCTCCAACATCTCCCCATGTCTGCATCTTGTAGGAGTTCAAAGGAATAAAGGAATAAAAAAGGAATGGCACCCATGGGCACTATGGATGCTTCCCTCCTCTCCAAGCACCACCTCAACCCACATTGCCATCTCTGTGTTGGAGCAACACAAACCAACCTCCTGCCACCTACCAGAGTTATTTCACTGCCCCAGTGACCAGGGTTTAATCACACAGGACCAGTCACACTCTTGCCACGTTTCTGGTGTGGTGTTCTGCCAGAAGGACCGGATTCCCTGGCCTAGTGATCCCACAGTGTCGGATGGGATGTGACACCCCATCACACTTGTTCCCCAGACCTTCAGCTGTTTGGACCACTGCTGAATTATACAGCCCTTCAACTTCTCAGCTAAATCAAGAGAGTCATTTGTCTTGCAGCAAACCAGATAAAAAGGAGGAAAGACATCAGGAAATTCAGCCGTTAACAAGTCGTGCTTTCCCCCTCTCTTCTTCTCAATGTGGAGAAATTTCCAAGGAGAAACCGTGGCAGCATTATTTGTCTTTGTTTTTGGGAAGAAAAGCAAGCTGATTAAAAGCAAACATAAAGCAAGAGCTCCAGGGTCCCAGAGGCTCCTTTGCAGGAGTTCAAAGGAAAAAAAAAAAAAAAAAGAATAAAAATCTGGAAGCGTTAGAGCAAGACATTTAAGCTTTGAAGATCATATCAGTCATGGATGAATTAAAACACACAATAATTAGCACTGAAAGCTACAATACCTGAGGAGGTGGGGAAAATTGGTTTCTTCATGATTATCAAGGCCTTCCAGGGGTGCTTGTGCCAGGATGGGATTGTGGTCCAGGAGCAGCGTCTGCGTGTGGTGGCTGAGCTGGGAGCTGGGAGAAGGGTTATCACTGAGAAACACGCTGCTGTCTGCATGGCTTGGGATCCCAGCCCACCCTCAGACCCCCTGCCCGGAGCAGGGATGGGACAGCAGCGCTCTGCACTCCCCCAGGAACTGTGCTGAGCCCCGAGATGACGTGACCTGGAGGTGGAGATAAGGTGGGAGAACAAAACTGCTCCGTGAGCATTGGGAGGCACCTGAGGCTTATCTCCTCGGAGTCTGCCAGCTGGAGATTACAGGCTTTTATGTTCTTCTTCCTGGTGGTAAGGAAAAAAAAAAATAAAAGGAGAGAAATAGTGAAAAAAACCCCCATCCTGCATACAAAACATGATCCTCAAATAAATATCATGGCTATGTTATCCCATTAAAAAAGCATTTAGCTTCGAGCTCTGAACACCTTGGGCTGTACGATGCCGGGCTCTGGCGTGGTGAGCAGTGGGGATCCACACCTGCCAGCTGCTCTTGGCTCCTGCCTCCTGGCAAACCTTTTCCTCTAAGTGCAGCAATTGTTTAGCAGAGCCTCTTGGCTTCAAAATTTGCCCAGGAGTTAATTTACTTGAAAAATCAACAAATTCGATTAAAATTAGGTAACATTCGATTAAAATCAGGGTCCTGGGCCTGGAGAAGGGTTCAGCTCTGCAGGAGTTCCACTTTCCCCCTTGGAGATGGGTCAGGCTCTCCTTGCTCTGCCCCTCCCTCCGTGGAGTTGGGAATGGGGCTTTTGAGCTGCTGATTTTCCCTCTGGCTCTGCAGAAAAGGGATGGCTGGACCATTGTGCCCTGATGGTCCTCCGAGGGCAGTGAATCCAGCAGATGAATGGGAAGGAACCACTTTCCTACCTGCACACACAACACCATGGCAGTGATAAGGATGTTCAGTGGGAAGAAAAAAAACCCAGGGAGATTCTTATCAAATAATGTGTTCCTGTATAAGCGATTCCCAGCAGTGGGGAGGCTGTGCTGGGCTCTGTGGCAGTTTGGGAGGGAAATTTAGAACAGTATAGATTATAGAAAAACACAAAACTGTGTTTGCACAGCAACAAGATTAACCAATTTTCATTTTTTTGGTGGAGAAGGTAAAATTAGTCCAGGCAGCAAGGGCCAGATCCAGCCCCTCCACCCGTGGGAGTGCTGAGGGTGGGTGGCACTGGGTGGCTGCACCAGTTGAGGCTTTACAAACTGGGTTTGTGGGTGCAGAGCAACACCAACCATTGCCCTTGGTGGAGTTACAAGACCTGGGGAGGTCACCCACCTCCACTGAGGGGACTCTGTGGAGCTGGGCACATCCCAGCCCCTTTGCCTCAGCACCCTCAACTCTTCACAGGTGCCTCTCCCGCTACTTCTTCCCACCCGCCCCCATTTTACAGTTTCTAACTCAATTTGAGGAGATCAAAGCTGACCCATCCTGCCAAAATTTTCCATTCCTTTAGGTGGGAAAGATGTGAGAAGCCCTCATGACTGATGCCCTCCAGCAGCACGTTTCAAACCCTGCCTTGCTCAGGTGGGCGGCCGTGCTCCCTGCGGCTGAGCAGTGTGGAGAAGGGTGACAGATCAGGCAACCTGCTGCAGCCAGCAAAGGTTTGCTGTTATATTTAAAAACCCCTGGAGCAAGTCTTTTAACCCTGGATCACATATTTAAAGAGCCTTTTCACCCTGGAGTATTTATGACTCCTGCTGAGTGCCTCAGATTAGCAAACACATCGCTCCTTTTTCCCTTAGCACAAGGGAGGAGGAGGATCCTCCCCCCATTCTTTTCCCCTAATCTTAAAATAAAAGAACTGAATCAGGCAGGTACAGGGGTCAAAGCCAGTCACCCCATTCCCATCTCAGTGTCCTCACCTGCAGACCCAAAGTGGTGGCAGGGACACTATTTCCAAGGTCCCTTACATGGCGTGTGCAAGGGGGTGGCTTTTCCCATGGAAAGCGGGATCCCACCCGGGATGGGAACCAGCAAGAAGATTCATTTTGGCTTCAAGCAGCCATCCCCTGCCAGCTCCAAGCGTCAGCACTGCCACTAGATGTCAGTGAAGACTGGAGCTGGGGCTTTGCTTGGGAAGGGCTGATCCCGGCAGCAGAGCTGGGAAAGAAAAGAAGGATGCTTGGATGGGGACACCCCACTTTACCCTTTTCTGCGAGGTTTGGAGACACCTGGTGTGACCTGCCACCTCCAGGCATCACTGACCCTCGGGAGATGCAGGGGAGACTTCTGAACCTTGTGGCCAAGGGTTCAGGAGTCCCAATCCCCATCCCTTGCACAAAAGCAGGCAGCATCCTCCATCCAGCAGAGAACTGCTCCTCGTTAGGTGATAAACAGCATGTGAAAACAGCGAGGGAGTTTCTTTGGAGGATGTGCTACAAACACCTTGTTGGTGAGCAAGGAGGGGCAGCAGGCAGGGTTTCCAAGGACCATCCTGCAGGCTGGCACAGAGTGAGCTGTGGGGTCAGCTGTCCCCCAGGCCTGGGCTCTGCACTGTCCCCAAAACCTTGTCACCTGCAATAAGGCATCAGCTATTTAACATCACCCTAAAAACATCCACTCCTTCCCACCTCAACTGTTTAACATCTGCCCAAAAGCAGCCAAGACTTGACAGATCCTTCGCTCTCCTTTTGCAACAGATTTTACCCTTTACACGAAGGATTATTTTGGCATCCTCACGGGGGATGAGCCACTGGGGATGAGCACCAAGGCAGAATGGGATGCTCCCAGGACAGAGGGCAGGCCCTGACCTGGCTCCTCTGAGCTGAACCTGTGTCCTCCCTGTTCAGAGATTCAGACCAGGAGCTTTCCTGCTGCCCCCCAACTGCACTGTCCACGTGGGACCAGCTCTGCTGTCCAGTAAGCTGGGCTCACTTACAGCATTGACACATAACAAATATGTCTCATTTTCGTGTAAAATGAGGAATAAGGATGTTACCAAACAGAGCAATTTGATTTTGTGCTCATTGAATTACGACACATCAGCTGCAACTTCCCGACAAGACGCGTTTTCCCAACACCAGTGGACGATTATTCAGGCAGAGTTTGAAATAAATCCCTCCAGCAAAATCCATCAAGACCAACCCCTTTCCCAGCAAATATGCCCTGAAATTACCATTTTCTAGTAAAAAAAAAAAAAGAAAGTGCTTTGCATCAAAAATCTCAACTCCCTCTAGTTATGGGCTGGAGGTTCACAGGTATGAAATACCACAGGAGGGTAAAACTCAGGTTCTCCTGCAAGCCTTCCTCAGTGGTTTCCCTCTGTCCTTGCTGTTCCCAGTCCTGACACTCAGCTGCTACACACCCCATCCCTCAAATACAAAAAGTGCAACTTCCAATTCCATTTCTCTCATTCCAAATATCTTACGGAACTCAGAAGGCTACAAAGGAGCAGCCCCTTCTCTGCAGGGCCTACACCCAGAAGTGTCCTTGAAAGGCCACACTGATTAAAATATTTCAGGTTTTGGAGGTTTTTTTTTTTTCTTTGGGTTCGGTTTGATTTAAAGATTTTGGTTTGACATTTATTTTTCAAATGGTCTGTTTGGTGAAGGTGTTCTTGTAGGTAAAGGTTGCCTTGCACCCACTGGGGTCAGATGGAGCCTGGTTTGCTGGTCTGGAACAACCTGTGGCAGTTCAGAGGCAGAGGGAGGTGGGATGCTCTGCCATATTTCCCAATATTTTAGGCAACCTGTGCAGGGATGGGAGGTGCTGGTGCAGGGCTCAGTCTGCCAGGGAAAAACCAGCACTGAGAAGCTTTGCCACATCCAGAGCATGCCTGGAGATGCTCACAGAGATGCTGTAAATCCTAAGTGGGATTTGCAGTGTATTAACCCCCCTGAGGTGCTTTTGGAGCCACAGGGGCCAGGAGAGGTTCTAAAAGACATTTGGCCAAGCCCTGGCTGACAAATTTCAGGATGACCCCATGGCACGTGGCAGGGGACAGAGCCACCCCTGCCAGAGCCATCAGGGCAGCCCTGCTGTCACTGCCTGAATAACACATAAAGCAGCAGGAAATAACAGCTCCACCTTCAGCAGCTCCATTGGTCCTGCTCCAGGCTCCAATCCCACCCTTTATTGGGAAGGGCTGATAAAAATCCGGCCACCACCACAAAATCCACAGAACCTGGGAAGGCCAGGGGCTGCCTCAGAGTTAACAGCATACAGGAAAACAGCTATTAGGCTTTTTGAAGCCTTCTGAAGAGAATTAAAAGGGAATTAAGTTGCTCACTCCAGCTTAGTCAGTACAAATAAACCTTCAGCTGTTGGATTAGCAATGCCAGAGCAGGAGCAGTGGCTGCTGGAATTTCTTTCCTTCCATTTTTTTCTTTTAAATTTTATTCTTGTCATTCAGGGCAACAGAGTGTCAAACCAGCCTGGTTTTTCTCCAAGCAAGCTCTGCCTTTGCAGCCACGATGCTATTGCTGTCACTCCTCGTGGAAATAAAGGAAGAAGCAAAACCAACAAAACCAAAACCCCAATCCCAAGGCACACTGGTACCTTTTACCCCCACAAGATCCCAGTTCAGATCTCATTTTTCTCATAATACTGGACAAAGCAGCGTCCCTGGGAAACAAAGTGATGCTCTGTGCCCACCTGTGTGCGGTTTGCTGTGCAGAGCTGAACTCCAGGGAAGGCCTTTCCTTCATTGGGATAACTGAATAAATGTGAGGAACATTAATTTTTTCACCCACTGGCTCCAGGTACAAGCCAGCTAACTTGTGCCTCAGTTTCCCCAGTTGCAAAATCACACTTCTCCTTCTTACAGTGCATGGAAGAACAGAATCCTTTAGGCTGGAAAAGACCTTTAAGGTCATCAAGTGCAACCATTAACACAGCACTGCATGATTGCAAATCAACTTGCAAATCTGCCTATTTTATTTATACAAATATATATGTAATCGTGGAAGCACAGAATCATTAAGGTTGGAAAAGATCTTGAAGAGCCCAGCTGTTAACTCAGCACTGCATGATTGGATATCAGCTTGCAAATCTGTCTGTATGTCTACACATATGTATATATACACACACTCACACACTATTTATAGTGGGAGAAAGGGGAATTTCTGAGTAAGATGCAGGACAATCCCCTGCCTACAGACACACATAGAAGGGGTCACAGCATTCCAGCCTGGAGCTCCATTTCCTGAGTTAAACCCAAGCAGAAGGCAGGACAGACAGCCCAAAAAGCAGCTGGGCTCGGGCCAGATGTGCTGGAACACAAAGCAGAAAAAGGGACTGTGGCAGATGGGACAGGGAATACAGTAGGTGGTGTGGGACTTGTTTGTTTCCCTGCTAGACCTGGGCTGGGAGCATCCCTTCCATCTTCCCCTGCAAATGCACAGACACGGCTGCAGAGCTGCCTGACAAGTGATGAATTTGGCCCTGGCCTAAAAATGTCAGTTGATGTTCTCCTTCCCCATGACAAACATGCTGGGGTTTGATGCTAATCAAACTGGGGGCAGGAACTCACAGAAACTCCAAACACAGACACAGCCACTGAACCATCCAATAAAAAGCTTAACCCTTGATCACCCTCTGTTTCAATAGATCATTTATGTATTTTTAAGATGAAGGAAACAGAAATTCCTTCATTTCAAGCAGCTGCCGGGTGGTCTAGGCCTGTGACAGGGGTAGATGCAGCTCAGAAGCCCTGAGGATGGGAGACAGGGCTGGACCAGCCACTCCACCAGAGGAAGCAGCATCTGATGCTGCTGGAGCTCCGACCTGCCGTGCCCAGCCCGGAGCCGGTGCGCGGAGTCACCGGGATGAGCCTCGTCCTGCTGATAAAGTAATGGAACATGATCGCCTGCCCTACTCGGATCACGGCCAATATCCATCACACAAACCTCCTCCACCAAGAGGTTTATTTGTTAATGAGGGAGGGAAAACAACAGCTCGGCTCTGCTGCCAAACACAGCCCTGGAGCTCCTGTGAGTTTGCACCGAGTGAACTGGGACCAGAGGGCACCTGGACCAGTCCTGGGAGGCTTATTAAGCTCCTGCTGATCCAGGGATGTGGTTTGATTTGGGTTTAAAAGAGGTTGGACATATCCCAGAGCCCATCCTCCAGCTCTGACTAGTGGGGTTTGCACCCTGCACCCTCATTTCCCGAACAGCGGGGAACAGCCCAGCCACTCCTAAGGAAAAACAGCGAGCAAGCAGAAAGAGAAAAATGCCTGTAATAGAGCTTTGATAATAAAAGCCAAGACAAGGATAATAAATGAACCTTTCCTCGGCTGCCCTTCCTGTCCCAGAAGCCATCCCTTACTCTGAAGCCACCGGGTGCACCTTTTCTCCTTCCCAATACCGAGCAGATTCAGCTGCCTGGCACAGCAGGGTTGATTTTTTTTTTCCCCAGTTCATGCACATACTATTATGAAAGCAACAAGTTTTGTATGTACATGAGAAAAATCCCATGTTTCTGTCCCTGGACACTGAGCAAAACCTGGATTTATTAGAGGTATGGGCCACCATTCCAGGGATATCAGTTCTTGGGGTTCCTGGGGAAGCCACTGCCTGGGATGAGTCACAACCCACCCCCCAGGCAGCAACCCCTCACCCTCAGCTGAGTGTCATTAATCAAGAAATATAGGATATTTTCATGGAAATGAATCAGTTCATGAACAATTTGGAGATGGAGCAAGGACCAAATGTCCACAAAACCAGCAGCAACCCCCTCTCACCAGCCCTGGTTTTCACACAGCCCCTTTTCCACGAGCACCTTGGGCTTGCCCATGTCAGCATTGCACCAACACGTCCCTCCTCTCAGCCAGGCATGGTTTAGGCCACAGCACACTAAACAGGTTTGAAAAATCAAACCAGACCTTTCCCTTTCCCAGAGCACAGGCAGCTCTGCAGACAAACCCTGCTTGGCAGGAGGAGGGAGCCAGGCAAAGCCAGGCGGATGCAGCAACCGTGTGTCCCCAAATCCCCTCATCCCCCAGCCTCCCATCACTGGTGAAGCTGAGACCAAAGGCAAAACCTGCCCAGGACCATTTCCCCCCCTCTTATTTTCCATCTTTCACATTTTTGCACAGCCCTTCTGTCTGGCAATGTGCCACAGCTCCCACCAAACTGAAGTTGGAGGATTAGAGCAATCAAATCCATTTCCACAGGATACATTTAACTGGACACGTTTTGCTTTAAACTGAAGTACCCTACTGGGGATTCATTACCAAAATCCATCCTCTTCCCATTTGTTGCTAATGAGAGGGAAGATGAGTTTTGAATAATTAAGAGCCAGCTCCTCTCTGGCTGTGATGGATGGAGCGAAGGATGTGCTGCTGCTCTGCCTCTCACCCTTGCTCCAGGATCCCAGCCCAGCACCTGGTGGTAACACTGCAACCTCCCTAAACTATTTACCAACCCTGTAAAACCCCCAAAACTATTTTGGAACCATATGAAACCTCAAAGTATTTATAGAATCACAGGATGGTTTGGGTTGGAAGGGACCTCAAAGTCCTGCCATAGGCAGGGAGACATTCCTCTGAAACAGGTTGCTCATAGCCCCATCCAACCTGGCCTTGAGTGTTTCCAAGGATGAAGCACCCACCACCTTTCTGAGGAAACCTGTGCCAAAGCTTCACCATCCTCTTAATAAAAAAAAATTTCTCTTTATATCTAGTCAGACTCGACCCTCTTAATTTAAAAGCATCCTCCCTTGTCCTGTCACAACAAGCCCTACTAAGAAGTCTGTTCCCAGGAGGTTAATCCCACAAACTCCCAGTCAGCTCCTGTTTGCAGGACACGTGAAGGATCCTGGCTGGGACATGAGCTCCCCATGTGGAGGCTGGACTTGGCAATGCATTGGCTGCACATCAAACTGAGAACCAGGTGACCTAAAACAAACAAACAAAAAAAATCCCTTAAAAAGAGGCTGGGGAACTGATGTCTTCCAGCTTAAAGCTCTTCCACATTCTGGTCTGTAGCTGTTTCTTCTCGGGAGGGCTGGGCTGCCCAAGCACGTCAGATGGCAGTCGTTTTCCCTCACAAGGGCAGGGGGGAAAGTGATGACAAATTCCTCCAGTTAATTAAAAAGCCCCACTCCAACAATGTTGCAGAGCTTTTGAACTAATTTATGAGCGTTTATTCATTTTGTCCCTGAACAATCTCTGTGGAAATGTGAAATTCAGCTGCTGTATGATTTTCTCTTTGCATTGACTGGAAGGAGAAAGAACGAATAGATTCTGCTAAATTAATTATCAGCATTGATTTCTTGTCTTTTTTATATTTTTATCCCAAGACAGAGCCCTCAGTAACTTTGAAGAATCTCTAGCACTCAGGCTCGGAAAATTGATCTAGCAGTTTCTGTGAAGCAGCATTTCCAAGCTCCCCTTCCTCAAAATACACTCTAAATGTTAATTTGCATGCTCGAAAGGAACCAGGTGATTTGTCATTATATTTGCCTCCTCTCCCAGATGTAGCTACTCGTTCCCTTCTTAATTGATTTTCATATTTAGATTCAGTTCTAGGGAAAGTAATTTGGGGACTGAATCAGAGGGAGAATTAATAGCTGACAACAAATGGGAACTTGGATGGGACTTCATTAGGCCATCCAAGCGCCCAGACTGGGCCTCTCTTCCTCCAGCAGTTTCATTTTCTTCATCTATTATAAATCATTATGTTGAAAAATAGCTCCAGAATAGAGACTCCTCACCGCTGTTTGCAAAGCAGAGGCGAAAGCTGCCAGATAAGGGGGACAAATCTGCAAACATTAGTTGGAATAAAAGCTCTGGAGGGTCATCCCTGGCTCCGTCACTCATTGCCAGGGGGAGCTCAGGGCTGCAGGACCAGCCCAACCCTGCAGCCAAGGGGGAGCATCACCAGCAGTGCCTGCTCTGATGTGTGTCCCCCCCCAGGCATCACAGATTCACCTTGGGATGTGTCCCAGGGGGGATGCCAGGACTTTCCCAGGAGAGATCCCACATCCTGAAGGCACCCAGGGAAGCTCAGCCAGAGAAACCAGCGTGGAAATCTCAGGGTAACTGCACACCAGACCTTTTACAGCTGGCACCCACAGCTTGCAGCACCCTTTGCTGGCAGAGGACACCCAGCAGTGCTCCTGTCCCCTCCCCACTGGGAACCTCACAGCACACAGGGTGCTCGTGGTGGCCAAATACCTGTGAACTTGGGCTGGGAGAGGCCTGAAGCTCCAAAGAGCTGGTGTTGCTGAGCTCCTGGGGCAGCTCTGCAGTGATGCCATAGCCCAGGCAAGCCTTTGATATCCTCTACCATCCCAGAGCTCTCATTAACATTACTTAATTAACAGCCAGGCGTGTAGCACTGCCCCAGCTGATGGGAATTTACCCAACACCAAAAGCTCCCTGGCTTGACCAGCCCAAGAAGCTCACCTTGCATTTAAACTCTGGTTCTACTCATTGCACCTTTAGCACCTGAACTTTAAAAAAGCCCAACCAACCAACCAAAAAAAAAAAAACACAAAAACCACCCCTAAAACAACCCATCTTTTAAGGAAGAATTGTTATTTCTACCAGTACATTTCACTTTAGGGCCCCTCCAATCCTGGCTGGCTGGAGAAAGGAGTTTCATCCTCTCTTCTAAACACAGTTAATTCTTTTATAAATTAACTTGCACAGTGTCACAGTACATTACCTCACCTTGGAATATTTTCACTCTGAACTTGCCGTGGCTGATGAATGGAACAACACTTGGATTTTCTCTGAGGGTGTTTTACCAGTAATGTAACTTATTAAAATACAGCTGACTGCTGAAGAAATGGCACTTCTTCAACAGGGCCCAGGTCATCCAGTGAAACCCAGACAATGAATAATGGTTTATGGCAAAACTGTTAAATCAGCATCTCTTATACAGACCAGCACTGGGGTTTCCTTTAATCATTGGAAGTTGCTGGGCAAGGTGCCAAGGATCAGGGGCTGTCTGGAAAGCAGGGATGCCCAGGAGGGGAAGGGCACAAGGTCAGCTCGAGGGGTGACAACTCAGCTGAGCCCTGCCAGCAGGGATGTCCCAGCCCACCCACTGTGGCCAGGGAGCTGTACCTGCTCTGGTGGCTGCTGTGATTTATTCCAGCATTTTATCCCTGGCTGCAAAATGCTGTTTATTTACAGCAGGGGCCACGAGGCAGAGCAAGGCAGGTTTGCTTCTGTCCATGTTTATTTTCTCCTGTGCACCTGAGCCATGAGCAGGAGCCTTGTCTCGCCCAGCACTGCTGTCTGCCCACCAGATCCAGGGGAACATGTTCCTTGGGGTACCCAGGCCCCTGCCAGCCAAGGGATGAGGATCCCAGCCCTGCTATAGCTGTCCCAGGGGAGTGAGAAAAGATTTTCCCCCTTCTAAAGATTCAACAGTGCTGTTTCTTTAGTTATTAACCCCATTTCCAAAGGCCACCCCTCCTTCCTCCGTCAGCTACAGCCAGTTCCAGGGTCCTGCTGGATTCAAATCCCCCTGCCCATCCTGTGGCAGAGATGAGGTGGCTGCTCTCACCATCCCATCCCTGCTCCCAAACCAGCTCCAGTTTCAGCCCCTGGCAGCCTGGCTTGGAGCCAGCACACACTAGAGGGCAATTTCAGCAGCCAAGAAGAGAGAAGGCATCTCAGTCAAGGAGACAAGAAGTGGATGTAAATCATAACTCTCCAGTCATTTCCAGAGACAGGCATGAGCCACAGCCTCAGAGCCCTGGGGACAGCAGTAGCTCTGGATTGAAGGCACCAGGATGCCTCCAGCAGCATCAAAACTCCTCTGAAACTTGGGGCAGATGGAAAAGCCATGGGGCAGCCAGCCTTGCCCAGCTGGGGCTGCCCTCAGCCCTGCACTGCCCACATGCACCACCTGACTTTGGCCTCTCCTTCCCTCCCAGTCAGGGAGGTCCATTAACCCTTATCTGCCCAGAGACCCTTCCCTATTTGCCAGGTGCCCCCCTGGGCTGCCACTTCCATACTGGTCCCCTCCCATTTCTCCCCTTTCCAGCCCCCATCTCCTCCCAGGGTGTTGCTCGGCTGCTGCCCGTGGTGATGAGAAAGAGCAGATGGTAAATAGAGTCATTTTCTGGAGCAAGGTTAACCCAGAGAATGAGCAGTAGAGGAGCAAATGGAGCTATTTGAAGGATCAAGGAGTCAGAGGGACGTGCTGAAAAGGAAGGGAAGGTGCAATATCCCTCGGGTGGAAGAGAAGAGCAGTCCAGGGTCACTCCACCCAGCCAGCAGGAAACCATCCAACAGGCAAACTGCCTTGTGCCCAGAGGTTTGGGCTGTGCCCAGCCTGGTGACATCCAGGAATGCTGCTGGCACAGCCACTGGCTCAGCCAAGGTATCACCTCAGTGCTGTGCCTCAGTTTCCCAGCTCGTGCCCCCCGGCTCAGCTGTCACAGCATCGGCACTGACACGTCACACACCCAAAGCACAGCGAGGATCTCTGCTGAGAGATGTAAAATCCAAGTCAAACACTTCCTCTCTGTGTCTCCTGGGAAGAGCAGACAGTGATGAGCTCTGGCAGCAGAGCACCAGCTGGCAGGAGGGCAGAGCCAGCTCCCGGTCCTGCCTCGTGCTGGAGCATCCCAATTTCACCCATGAAGGGCTTGGAAAATCCAGGGGTCTGCACACACGGTCTCTGCTGGGGGTTTAGCCAAGCTTAAAAAAAATCCTCCTTGCTTTTCTGCACTGCCTGCAGCCGAGCTGGCCGGGGAGTCTGGGGTGGGAGGCACCGAGTGGAAGGGCTGGAGGTGCCAGGCTGCTGGAATAGGGCAGCTGCCTGAGGGAAGTCATGGAATCCTCCTTCTGCATTAGTCCCCCTGGTGCCAGAGCCAGCAGAGTCTCCTGGGTGAGGGGCTGCAGCCAGCAAGGCTTGGCTGGGACCACCCCAGACCCCATCCAAAAACCTCCCTTGTTCTGATTGTCATGCATCTTTGCTTCGAGCTCCCTGAGACCATTCCTCCCATCTTTAATAAATACCTCCTCTTCCTCCATCAGCAAATCTGCCCAGAGCCCCCAAGGCCTGATGGTAGGGGCTGCCAGGGACAGAGCAGTGCTGGGAAGTGGGGCAGCAGCCACTGCTTCCCAAATCCCTTCTTAATTATGAACGATGAACACTTGAAAATCTGACCCGAGGTGGCTGTTGTTGAGTCATCCTCTGTTTAATTGCTTGCAAATATTACACTGTCTCGCAGTGTGGGCTGTAAATTACCAGCAAATAAAGTGTGGAAGCTGTTTTACAGCTAATATATTGCTACTTGGGAAAGTTTGGGATTAAATGCATCTTCCTGCTGAGCTAACAGCCCCTTCCCTGAGGATCAGGCTCCAGCAAGGGGTGTGAGTGCTGGGCTGGGGGATGCTGACCTTCTGCTGGACCATGCCTGCACCTGGCAGGCAGGAAGAGCCATGGAGGGTGGGAAAACACGGAGACATCCAGTCCAGCTGCTCTGACAACGTCAGTGCTGCTCTCTGAGAGCCTCAGAAGTGCCAAGCACTATTTATCAATATTTCCCAATACCCCCTAAGGTGAGTCTTTCTGAAGATTTCAACATGAGGGTTCGTTAAGTGACTTTCAAGTGAAAAAGAAAAAACTAATAAAAGCTGCTATTCAGCTGTACAGATTTCCCCAGAGGATTCTGTTATTATCGTCTTCCCAGTTATGAGTGATTTATCCTTAATGTTCCTGGCTTGGCATACACTCTGCAAATTATTGCTCCCCTTGTGAATCCAACCTGGCTCTCCTGGGATGGGAGGCACGGCCACCCCAGGCACCAGCATCCCTCTGCCTTCCCTGGCAGTCCCCGGGGTCTGGGCTGTCCCTCTGCACCTCCCCCAACAAGGCTGAGGCATCACCCCTTGCTGATGCCCAGAGAAGTAAATATTACTGCAGGAATCTTTGAGATTGGGATGGAACTGGAAGGTCTCTGCTGTGGGGTGGTGAAGCCTCTGGGGCACCGTGGCTCGTGGCACTTCACACCCACAGCTGGTGGTGGCCTGAGCCAGGCAGGACTGCTGCCAGCAGCCAGCCTTGTTAGGAAGGTGTCCAGGAACAGACTGCTGAAATTGCCCCAAAATTTACCCTAATTTATTAATTCTGGACTCTGAGGACATCTGTCCGTCACCAAAATGTATCTGTCCATCACCGAAATGCATCTGAAATTAATTCCCATCTCTGGACTCCAAGGACATCTATCTATCACCAAAATGCACCAGTCCAAAGGGAAGGCAATGGCAGTTGTTTGGGAATCTGAGAAAACAGGATGAGGAGCAGAAAATAGCAGCAGTGCTGCTGAGCCACCTCGCTGGAGAGGAGCAGAGCACCTTCCAAAATAGATGGTGGGCAAGCAAGGAAAGGAAAAGGTGTCTCCCCTCCGTGCCTTGAGCTGTTGGTTGCTTTTCCAGGCACATAATTCGAGGGAATAGAGGGCTGAGCCACTGCAGCAGGAAAGTCCCAGCAGTGGTTTGACCCTGGCACCGGCTGGCGACAGCTCAGAACTGCGCCAGGATCTCCAGTCACATTAAAATGACAAACTTCCAAGCATGAAACGATGACTTGGATGTGTTTTGCCTATGACTAACAGGAAATAAGATTTCACGTTGTTTCTAGGTCATTCTCATAGCTGTGCGAGAAGGAAACGGTACTTTTTGAAACAAAGCATCCCCTCCCAGGAAATCAAGGTTATGTCAGAGTTTTATAACTTCCTCTTGGCCATCAAAAAACAGGAGGTAAAATTCACAGCAGCCTCGGTCAAACATACCCCAACTCACTTTGTCCTTCTGATTACCTAGAAAAGGCAAATTAGGTGTTAGCTTTTTTCCCCAGTCTTCCTCTTTAACTCCAAGACAAAGGACAATTAACTGGTGAAGGCACTTGCTCTGCTTTGCAAGGAAATGCAAACTAAAATTAGCATTATTTTTTTTTCTTTCAGTGTGTGCAACCTGCCAGCACTCAGCAATGCCCGGGGGCTGCTGCTGGGGGAAGGATCCTCTGCAGGTGTTGGGCAGGGGTCAGTCCTTCAGGAGTTTCAACGGCAGCTGGTGGCACAAAGGAGGATTTTTTGGCACCAGCCAGTGAGTTTAGCTACATTTCACCTCAAAGCTCTCTCCAGCTGCCTGAAAGGAGGTTGTAGTCAGGTGGGGGTCGGTCTCTTCTCCCAAGGATGATGGATAGAGAGATTTTCTGGGGATGCTCAGCTGGGGTGTTCCTCGCCTGGGCTCACCCAGCATCTCCTGCTGGCCAGTCCCCCTGCCAGGCACCCACATCACTGGTTGGAAAACATTACTCATCCCTCAGGAAAAGCTAGGGGAGGCCAGCAAGACATTTCCTCAACCAGAAATACCTGGAAAAGAGCAAAAGAAGCAGGGAGGAAGGAAACTGTAAAGCAGAGGAAGCTGTAAGGCATTCCCAGCCTTGGCAGGGTGACGCTCAGGAGCTGGAAGGGCATAAAAGAGTATCTGGTCTTTGTTCACCCCTGGAGCCATGGCACTGGTAAAGATGAGCAAGAACAATGCAACTTCCACCAGTCCTACGTTTTCCTTGATGAATACTAAGGCTTTTCTCAACAAGAACTCTGAATAGTGTGAAAATAACAACAGAAAATATTTTTCTTGTCTCCAGGGAGGAAGATGCACATTAAGTGATTTTTCCTGGCATGGCTTGTGTTGGCAGCAGCCCTGGGTGCAAATAGCTGCTGCACAGATTTCAGGAGCCACCTTGCAGAAATGCTGGAAGGAAATGTGTCCTTCCCTCCTTCCCTCTCTCCTTCAGCTAATTTTGTATTTCTCTTCCTGGCTGTGCTGCAGAGAGTAATGAACGTGGGTGATTTGCCATCAGATAAATTGCATGCCATTAGCTGCCTGTTTGGAGACCATATTTCCTCTTTGTGATGCGAGCTCAATATCTTTCCAATGAGTTATTACTTGGAGATCTTCTAGACCTGGACTGTAAGTACCAAGCAATTACTGCGCCGTAATTCCAGGGCTGCTCGCCTCCCTGCTAGACACAGTCTCTTAAGCCTCGTCAGGTTGACTGGAGGAAGCTTTTTTAGGTTTTAAAGAATGGCTTGATGGCAGCTGTTTCGAGCAGCTCCCTTTTCCCTTCTCCTTTTCCATCCAGCCTCTTGATCATCCACTGCAACCCCCTCGCCCTGCCCAGCGATGCTGAGCGGTGAAGGAGGGCGATGCTGGGGCCCCAGGGTTGCACTTTGCAATAGGAGCGTGTAGGAAATCATGGAAAAGTGGCCGAAATCTTGTACCTACACATGCACTAAACCACCCCCTTATGCCCAAAGCTCTCCTGGAGGTCTGGCACAGCCGTTCATCCCAGCCCATCACCACCTTGCTCCTACTGCAGGGCTTGGTCCCTCCACCTCTGCCAGCTCCAACAGCCTTGACCAGGCACCTTCCTGCTCCAGGAACATTTACCCTATTTGCACAGCAGCAAGAAAAGCCCTTCCTTCCCTTTAGGAAAAGCTCTTTGTCCTGGGGCACAAGTCCAGAGTCACATTTGCATCTTTTTGACGACTGTTGAGGTCCAAGCTCCCTGCTGAGGCCCGAGCTTGGTGTGGTGGATGCTTCCCTAGCACTGCTGGGAGCTGCATCAGGGGCAGGGCATGGATCTGGCAACAACCCCGAGCACCAGTTCCCAGCAAACAGGCTTATTCATGAACAAGGAATAATATTAATTAAGGATGAACATTTCTGATGAGCAATTAACCTGATTTGCCAGGGCAAACGTTCCCTTACAGTAAGAATTTTAAAGCTGAGCTAACCAGGAAACTTTCTTATTTTCTCTCTCTGTTTGTTTTTGAGGTTTTTTTTTAACAGATCTTCCCACTCTTGACATCACTGCAGCTTCAGGGCTTGGAAAGTCTTCAGATACACTCCTGAAGGCATTGTCTGACAGGCTCAGTGGGGTGACCCCAGCTGCTTTTGGCTGGAGTGATGCTTGTTTGAATCAAAATCACTTTCTTATTCTTCCTATCACTTTAATCCCAATATTGGCACAGGTAAAGCACCCCGTCCCATGTCAAGCCTGAGTCAGGTTTTGTCTCTGCCTCTCCTTTCTCCAGAAAAAGAAATAAATAAGGATTATCCTCTGCAGTGACTTTTTCTGAATGATCAAGTAACGGAACAAACCTGCAGGAGATATTTCAGCCTCCCAAACTGCTGACGTTGAGATGTATCCAGGAGACCAGAGTAGTACTGTGAGTATTTTAAATAGATCAAATAATCATCGCTTTGCAAAGCCAGATTTTCATGTCCCAGGCCCCAGGCAGGTGGAGTTCAAGTGTGTTTCGATGGAGTATTAATAGTGTGTTAATGAAGCCCTCGCACGCCGCCTGCAATATTCAAAGGCACTCTTATTTTTGAACTGTAATTGTCCACTGAGAAATGACAAAACAAACAGCAATTACATTGGAAAAGGGATTTTAAAAAAATTATGCCAGTAGGACTGGAGCTCATAAAACAGCACTAGTGATGTATACACATTAAACTGCTGCCAGTCGCCGCAGAACCGAGAGCACAGAAGTGCCTTGTTTTCCTGTTTTCCTTCTTCTGCCTTTTTTTTTTTTTCATTATTAAATTTTTTTGCAGTGGGAGCCATGCCCGGGGATGGAGGCAGATGGTGCATCTGCAGGCAGATCCACAGGGAGGTCCCAAACCACCCCCAGGCTGCGATGGGGACTGGGGCTGGTCCTGTGGCATCGCTGAGTCCGCAGGAGTCGCATCCCTGGAAATGCCAAATCATTCCCCCACACCCAGGGTGCCAGAAGGAGCCACAGCTCTGGGAGCTCCCTTCCAGCATCGCTGTCTTTAGGGGCAAAGCCACAGTATGTGCCCTGAAAACAGGTCCAGCCTCTCCAAAAAGGAGAGATTTCACCTGCCCAGGGGGCATTTTTATTAGCATGATGCAAATAATCCATTATTTTTATTAAAGTGGCCCTGCCCCTCTTTGTGCTCAATCCACTGAATTCTTTTCTATGAGATAATATAACCCACCAGACCTGGTGTGCAGAAAACTGCTGATAACAACACGAGGCCATTTATTTTGTGTGGGATTGCTAAAGTGAAACCCCCAGCCAGGCAGTGGTGGGCAATTACTGTCGGCTCTGACCTGCAAATGGGGAAAAATTCCCTTTCCTGGGAAGGAGAAATAGAAGTTATGGACTGGACTCAGTGCCGTGGCAAGGCAAATAATAGTAATAATTTCTGTGTCTGGAAAGATTAGAGGCTGAAGTGCTCCCTGCCTGCTCTGCCACATTAGGTTTCCACCTTTATTTTTGGAGTGTTTCTAGTTTTAGAGCAGTTTCTCTTTACCTTAAGCACACTTTTTCATCAAAAATCGAGTTTATTGTTGAGATGTAACCCACAGTAATTTTAGTAGCTTGTATAAAAACATGAAGCAGCACATGGTTGCTGTCAGCTCTATAAAGAAGCTCTAAAACCACTGAAGTTTTAGTGGATCAAGAGATGGATTCAGCACCAACCAGCATTATCACCCTCCAAAACTGCAGGCAAAATAGAAGCCTTTCTGCAAAATAAATACCTTCTGCATCAACATTTCCCACTAATTTAGTCATTGCAAACCCGAGGAACTTGGGATGAGGAAAAATGGAAAAGCTCATTTGCCCTTTCCTGCCTGTGAATAAAACCAAAGTAATATATTAATTTTAAGCCCAAAAAGAATATGAAAATTGGGACCAAAGCACTCAGCTCCTTCCCAGTGGATAGTGCTTATCTTATTTAGGAAATCAGTTTTAAATGCACGCTCAGATAAGCTAATTTTTTCATCTGTAGCTAGCACATTTTAAATAGTTCTATTTAACTAATAAAACCCATTTTTGATGCTGTTTCTGGGCATCTTAAATTGAAAACCAATTTCCATCCAAATAGACCATGGCACACATTGGGAGTCCAAAATTAATAATCATCTCATAAAAAAGAAATGCATCATTCCCTATATTATAACATAATAAAATGCAAACACAAAGAATTGCTATAAATGTGCAATAATTGCCTAAGTAACCTCACACACATAAAGTGTTTTCTTCTGTTTAGCAAATAGAAGAGTTGTAGAAGAATAAGACCTGCAGGTTGCAGGTCACCAACAAAGAAGGATCAAGTTAAGAAGGTAAATAAAACCTACAAATGAGAAACAAGATTAAAGTGGATCATTCAAACCAAGCTTTCTGCTCTGCTGATTTAAATCATCATTAAAATAAGTGGCTGAAATAAATTGTCTCTGAAGTCTTCAGCTTTAAACTCCTTCCCTCCCTTGGGAAGGGTCGTGAGAAGGGTGGGAGGCAGCCCTGGCACTCCAAGGGATGCAGTGGGAAGTGGTGGGACATGGTGGGAGAGTGGCAGGGGACCTGTCCATCTCCCCATCACCCACCCTGTGGTTCTCAGGATGGTGCTGAGCTCTCATGGATTAAAAACCCTAAATTACAAGTGCCAAGAGCTGCCCAGGGTCACTCAATCCTTCCCAGTCCTGGCTCCATCCAACTCCACATGCTTGGAAAGACACCTATCCCACAGTTGTTCCTGACTGTACATGTCAAGGAATGAAAACTGGGATTTGAGGAGAGTCAGGGGTACCAGGAAAGAAACAGAGTGATGGCTGATGCTCCGTTTAGATGCACAACCCACAATGTTCAGGAAACAATGGATGACGCAGAGCCACAGAGTGGAGACATGGGATCCTGACTCCCTGCAGCCAGCAAACCCATCCCTTCCCAAGTTTCTTATGGGTAGGGTATGCAAGTTTCATAGGAACCCACCACCTGTAGGTTTCCCACCACTGTGGAGCAGCGAGGGCTCCACATCCCTCCATGCCAGGCTCCCTTGGTCCTTCCCACTGCTCCTGGGGAAGCCTCGTCCTTTTGGAGCAGATGGAGAAGGGGTTTGGATTTTAGCAGGACCTGGGGCAGCCCAGAGGGCAGGCAGGGACGTGGTGGGGCACCTTCCCACTGGCTATGGCAGCATCCTGGGAAGACACTGAGGAAAAAAATCCAATTCCTTCCTGGCATGTCTGGCTTTGACTCTCTTCCAAGGAACACCCCCGCTCCCGAGCAAGCCAGAGCGTCTTTCTTTCCTATGAACGAGAGAAGCTCAGCAAGATGTAGCAATAATCTGTTGTTTTCTATTCCAGTGCTCAGCGAAGAGCCTCTGGGGATGGCAGGGAAGGAAAGGGACCTCAAAATAGCCTCAGACACTCCGTGCAGTTGGAGAAGCTTTCCGGAACAAAGCAAAACCTGAAATAGAGCAAACATTCCCCTTCCCTAATCCTATTCTGAGGAGAGGGCTTGGCTGTGAGCAGCATGAGATGCCCTGTGTTTCAGCTTGGTTGGGAATAACTATGAGCACCTGCTTGGAAGAGGCAGGAGGCTTCAGAGGGGCATCTACCACCATCAGCCAGCAGTGAGACCCCAGGGCTGGGCCTCCCTGGTCACATCTGCTTCAGAAGCTGGGGTCCCTCCAGCTCCCCTACCCACACGTTGCCCATCCTTGTCTCTTGGCATCAGTTGCTCCACCCAAGAAGATCATTGGCAGAGTGAGCTTGTCACCCAGGGCCCCCTCTGAGCCCTCCCAGAGAAAGAGATGTTAAATCTGCCACTGCCTCCTCTGGGAGAAGCACCCACATGCCAACAGCCACGTTGGCTCCAGGAGCTGAGCATCTGCTGGTTAACAGTTGGACTCAATGATCTTAGAGATCTTTTCCAACCCTTCTCCCCATCATCCTCCTGCCCCCAGAAAAGAGAGGAGATGCCTCAAGCCAGCCCAGGGAAAGGTGCCCTGTAGTCAGGGCTGTGGATGGGACAACAGAAGGACAGGGAAAGTCTTCTTTCTGCTGGAACACACAAGTGGAAATCTGATTTCTGGGAAGGGTGAGAGGCACCTTTGCATCTCCCAGCTTTGGAAAGGGCTTAGCCCAGGAGGGAGCAGACCCCACCCCTTCCCTGCTCGAGGAGGCAGCAGCAGGAAGAGCTGCTGCAAATTTTGGTGCCTACCTGACTTGAGCTTTGGCCACATCCCAGCTCAGTAATTTCCCAGTTCTTACCACCTCCTTGTTAAGCCAAACTGGGCAGCAGTTTAAAGCAGAAGCACCAGCACCAGCTGTCCCAGGTCCCATCTGAGTCTTGTTTGCCGTGTGAAGCACCAGCTCAAGGATTTCTTCATCTTGCCAAAAAACAAGTGCTAAGGCAAAGCACAGGCCTAGCGCTGCCAGGAGGTATAAATTGGCACCTATTAGCCATCCTCACAATAACCTGGACTTGTTTGACATAACGAGGTGATTAAATCAGCATGAGAAATTCTGCTGCTTGAAGCCAAGAGGACACGGTGAGATAAAATGCATTTCAAATCTCAATTAGGGGGAAGGACGGAGAAGGGTTTGGGGAGGGGCATGCCTGCTTGGTCTCCATTGAGCTTGCTGTGCTGTGCCAGGCTGGGGAGAACAAGGGGCTGCATCACCATCACCAGCCTCCTTTGCTGGTGGTCTGAGGGCTGGGAAAACACAAAGATTGCCTAATCCACCTGATTCCACCCATTTTTTCAGCCCCCTCGTCCTCATTGGAGCATGCAAGGACACTGCTGCCCTGGGTGCCAGCTCTAGTCAGTGACCTGCCACCACCTCCCACACTGATGCCCCCGTGTTTTCCTGCTGCCACACTCTTGCTGCAGGAGCTGGGTGTGTTAAAGCTGGTGTGAACACTGAGGGGATGGGCTCTGTCAGCAAAGAGCGACTTGGCAAAGAATTTGCTTCTGCTTCACCAGGCAGGGGAAAACAAGCAAGGAAGATGCTGCAGAGCACATAGGTCTGGCAGGAAAGGGAGGAAGTGTGCCAGGGTGGTGGGGAGCACCCAAGCAGCATCCCGGGTTGGAGCAGGAGAGCATCTCCACGCCACAATGCAGGAGAGGATCAGCCAAGTATGAACACGTGGGTGAGAGCTCCAGAAATCAACTTTCTGCCAACACCAGCTGACCCAGGAGCTTCCCACAATGCCGGGGCATCTCCCAGACCCCGCAGCCCTGTGCTGCTTTGGGAGACCTTCGGGGATCTGCAGGGCTCCACTGAGCCATCCACCTCCTTGCCCCATGCAGAAGTTTCCAGCAGATTCTCCATGACCTTCAAAGGGCTGGCTCTGCTTGGCCAGCTCTCATCTCTGATGATTTGATGCCTCTCCGGTTCCTGTCATGCAAATGGAGAGATGGCAAATCTTTGGACAGCAGTAATTCACAGCCAGACAGCGCAGGGACTGAAGATAACGAAGGTTTTTGAAATCCAATAGTCCCTAAACACTTTCAGGTGCTGCCTTTGCCTTTCTATCTCCAGGCTTGAGGGACAAATAATTCCTTACAATCTGTGTTCCCGGACCCTTTTGCCTGAACTCTGGAGAAGGATTTCAGTTAGGTCTAGCACAGCCGTCTGGCCATTTGTCATAAAATTATTTTCATTCATTTATCTCCATTCTGCCTTTTCAAGTCCTTTCCTTGCGTGCTACTTCGGCCAAATTCCCAATTCCCTGAATTTATTATCACTATAAAATGGTTGCCTGCTCCACAGCATGACCTAGACACGCACCCCACTGTGATGCTTTAGAGGCCTTTGTCTGTTCCTATGGCAACTGGAAAAGGAGGCAAGCACTGCAGCCAGCACTGGGATGGATCCTGCATGGATGCTGACACCCCTTCCTGGCAGCAAGGAGGCCAAAAGGACGTGGGGGGACACGCAGTGCTGGAATGAGCAGGGCAGGAGCGTGTTCTCCTGGTGTTTTCTGTCCTCTGGTTACCTCTCAGCAGCTCTGTGCTTGGTCCATGCAGGAGGAGAATGTGACTCCAATGGGATGCTGGATGGGACTCTGTTTGTCCAGAGGGGCACAGCTTGAAGCTGGGGTGGGATGGGGACAACAGGCACAGGAAACTAGTTTCTCACAGTGACATCCAGCTGGGTGGCACAAAATCCCCTGCCCTGCTGGGCTGCTCACTCTGGTTTCAACTCTATTCGTCTCTCAAGTGAAACACCTCACACAAATCCGCTCTCCAAACCAGCCAGCTTTGCCCCAAAAAGCTTCTTCTGCGAAACCTACCTGTTGATAGACACTCACTCCTTCCCTTTCATTTACTGATGTTATTCTCTTCTAATTCTTTATTAATCAATTCCCACATCAGCCACTCCATCAGTTTGCCTGGGATCGAAGTGGAGCTGACAGGCCTGTAATTATCCAGGTCGTCTCATTTATCCTTCTTAAACACTGGCAGGGATCTCACCTGGGAAATCAGCAGAGCAGATTCAGCTCCTGCTTTTGACACAGACACGATTTTGTTTTTCCTCCTGTGATGTGTCCCAGTCCTCAAGCTGGGGATCCTGTGGGAGCTGCCTAACCAGCACTTTGCATAGAGCCATGGGCACCATCTCTGTCTTCTGCAGCATCCCAGATTTCATTTAAAACTGGGAGAACAACAGGGAAGAGCCCCTCATCCTCTCTGCAACGCAGGGACTGGTCCCTTTGCTGCTCACAGAGCAAGAGCTGAGCTCCAGGAATGGGAGCTCTCAGTTTTCACACGTTATACAGTGTATTTCCTGAGCATTTCCTGCTCTGGGCTCCATTAGTTGCCCACTCACACTGCAGGATGCTTTCCCCCATTTCCCAGTTTGAAAAAAAATAACTGTTCAAAACTAAAGCAAATAGAAAAAAACAGAGGGGAAATTGGATTATTTCCTTCTGGAAATAAGCCAAGGCGGATACAGATTCCCCCAGCCTGAGCGTTCCTGGCCTGATGTGGCTCAGGGTGACAGTGCACAAGAGCATTCCCATGGCTGGGAATGGTCATGGGGCTCAGGCCTGAGTGGAAGGGGATGGGCAGGACCCCCTGTGCCCCCTTCCCTTCACCAGAAGGGCTCATGGCTGCTCTTTGGCCAAGGCTGAGCTTTCCTGGTCGATTAAAACACCGTGGAGCTGCAACAGCCTCAAAAAAAAATGAGCAAAAGAGCATTTGCAGGCAGCAAACATCCGTGTTGGGGATCTTCCATCAGGTGACTTACAGCCACCTATAAAAGCTCCATGCAGCGTGCCTTCCTAGGCCAGGCTGCTTTTAACACCCATCAGAAGACAGTGGGAAAAAAGCGAAGGGAGATGGAGAAAAGAGGCGACACAGCGGAGATCCACCCCGGCTGCGCGCAGGGAAGGCAGCAGGTTCAAACGCACCCGTTGCCTCTGATCCGGCTCCCCTTGCTTCCAATTTTACACTTAGGAAGGATGCTGCTCGTTCAGGCAGTGCCTTGGGCCCCGTGGGCTCCTGCTGCAGATGGTGCAAAGCACTGGAGAGACGGCTGGGAAGGAGCTTCTCGTCCGTCGGCAGCCGCGCGGCCGTGACACGCCGGCGGGAGGGACGGGCAGAGAGGCCTTTGCTCACTGCCATCTGGCAGCAGGAGCCCAGGGAGCCGGGGCTGGAGGTGAAGGGGAAAATGGTTTTTTCTGTTAACTCGCCTGTAGGAAGGAGGATGAGGTTAATTTGGGACCACGTGCCGGTTTGTCAGCCTGGCAGGGGGCACAGAGCTGCACCGGTGACCTCCGCTCACCGCTGCCAGAGCTGCTCCCTGAGGGCAGGTGAAAATACAGGGTTCTTTGGTGCTGGGATGCACAGGGAACTAGAGCAGACATCACCAGACTTCATCCAGCGTTTATTAAAACCCCTCTGGGAAGCAGCTTTATACCAAAGGATTTGTGTGGGATTGCTGCTCAGCAGCGGAAGGGTTTGTTATGAGCTGAGGCGCTGCAGGGGGATACCAGGGGATGAAAAACCATGGCATTTTAAGGCCCAAGGCTGCCCAGGGCTCCCTGGCATTTCCCTCCCACTGCTGCTTTGTAATCCTGGTTTGTGCTTCTCACCCCCCCAGCGGGTCCCAAGAGCATGAAGCCAAAGGGCAGCTGGCTGTGTGGAGGAGGTGATCCCTCTGTGAGGGATGTTCTGCAGGGACTGCTCAGCACCACTGCGAGGAGGAAGCAACAACAAACCCCACAGCAGCGTGTTCCAGCTGGGAAAGCTTGCAAAAGGCAGCAGCCTCCAAGCAAGTGTTTGCGTGCGAGCGGAGAGCAAGTGTCTGCACGGCCCTCGCAGAGGAAGCTCAGCACTGCTCCAAAGAGGCTGAAATTTGGGTCAAGGAGGGGATCAAGACAACTGCCTGCCTTCCCCCCACCTGAAGTGTTTGCAGGGTCCTTGGGCACGGGGAGGGACCCTTGCTCCAGGGCAGCTTGGGGGACACATCACAGGGACTGCTCCCCCCCAGCACATGGAGCTCCAGGTGCCCAGACCCAGGGATCCCCCCCTGAGCTGGCAGGTGAGTGGCACTGCTCCAGCACTGCCAGCAACACAAAGCAACCCTGACATCCCCCAGCAACATTTCTGAACAGGGCTTTTCTGCCCATGCTCAGGGCTACTTCATTTTCACCTCTCCTGGCCGCGAGCTCCTCTGCTCCTTTCCAACTGACCCCATCTGCTGCTTGTCTCATCCTGTGGTGGCAGAGCAGCGGGATGCATCTCTCTTCAGCAACACGAGGGGATTTCTGGACACCAGAGAGGGAGGAAGCCCACTGGGACCCTCCTGCCTCCATGGTCGTGGCAGAGCCCTCAGCAGGGGAGGCGGTGCAGGACCACAGGCTGCATGGCCTGAGCCAGGAGCCACAATCCAGCCTCACACCTCAACTTGGAGAACCCCCACCCACGCACCAAGCACTCTCTGAGCATGGCAGCCAGCACTTCCACGTATCCCTGTTTTGGGCACGGCAAACCCCATCACACAGAGGGGGAACCCACTGCTGCCTGAAAGGCTTTTAAAGAGCTTTGTTCGACACACACGTGGTTGTTAAAAAGGCTGGCATCGATTCTCCTTGCACACCCCACCAGCCCATCCCCGCCTGACCTCCCAAACCTGCTGCTTCTCCAGTGCCTGGATCCCTTTGTGTGGCAGCAGTTTATATAACACACTCCACGTGAAATTGTGCAGAAGGACTCACAGAAACGCCTTCTGAGCATACCTAAAGCTGCTCTCGAGAGATGCAGAGCACAAACCACTCACGGGGATGTTACAGCTGCTGTGCTGTGTGTGCACAGGCCTCAGAAAACTTCTCAGAAATTCAGCAGTGCCCAGGATTTAATAGCTGAGGGGATGAAGCTGTGAAAAATAAATGGGCTTTGTTTGGGAGCTTCCTGCCACTTGTGGAAAACAAAGTGGTTTCAAACAGTGTGGCTTTGAAGCTGGGTATTTTTACAATAAAAAAGTGAAGGAGATTTCCAATTGACATCTGAGTGGCGAGATGAGCTTGTTTGGGAATTGTTGGGGAAGGAACTGGAGGCTTTAGAAATGCTTGTCCTTCCTTCCCTGCCATGACAGTGTTGGGACAAACTGGAAGAGCCTTTATGCTCACAGGGTCTGCCTCTCACACCCCTGCACTAGGCTTGGCTGGGACGTGAGCTCCATAAATCTCACCTCTCTGAGGTGATGAGGGACAAGAGTAGGGGTGTGTGTACTATGGGGTGAGCATCACCCTGCTCACCTCACACCAAGTTTTGGGGCAGGATGAAGAGCCTTGACCCACAGCAGGCAGCTGCTCACCTCTGGAAACACAGCCCAGCAGCTGGAGGAAGCACTTCCCTTATTTGTAGCAACCTCCCAGGACCTCAGGTCTGAAATGAAAGTGGTCGCTTTTTGAGAAGCTATTTAGTCCTCCACAGAGAAACAACACCATCTCCATAAATTCCAGCCATGTCGAGGGCAGCAGGATCAGGGAATATGCTTTGACCATGAATCCATCAATCTCTTCAGGAAAGAATCAATTTTTATGTGCTCGTAGCTGTGGGGATTATTGTTGACCTTGTGTGATCATAAATAGAAGGCACTTTCAGCACAGTCCCTGCTTTCATCTGGCTTATTTTTCCCTTTCTCTCTCCTCACGTCCCCATTTTTGGAAGGTAACTGCCTACTTTGCACCTGCCTACAGCAGCCTCCTTTGGAAACATCCATGCATCTTCATTTGCTGAAGGCAGAATCATATCATAGAATCACAGAATGGTTTGGGTTAGAAGGGACCTTAGAGATCATCTTGTTCCAAACCCTACCATGGGCAGGGACACCTTCCACTAGACCAGGTTGTTCCAAGCCCTTTCCAACCTGGTCTTGAATACTTCCAGGGATGGGGCAGCCACAGCTTCTCTGGTCAACCTGTGCCAGTGGCTCATCATCCTCACTGAGAAGTTGTTCCTAATATCCCATCTAACCTGTACTCTGTCAGCATGAAGCCGTGACCTCTTGCCCTGCCACTCCATGACCTTGTCAGAAGTCCTTTTGGTGCTCCTGGGCTTCACCTCCTGCCAAGAAACTCAGATTCTCATGAGCAGGGCATGGCCAAGGTGGGTGAGAAACACCCAGAGCCCTGACAGACTGAGGTGCACCCAAAGCCATTACCACCTTCGTTTAACATGTTCCTACAGCTGTGCTTTTTTACCATGCACCTACAGACTTCATGTCTCCAGGTCAAGCTGGGTTGTTTAGTTGGGAGCTGTAGGAATTGCTCCCATAGCTCTCCCCACCTCCATCAGCTGTAGGACTGTGGGATGATCAGCCAGATTAATTCACAATCACCATTAACTCTTGAAAACAGGGACAACTGTGGTGAGCCAAGCAAGTGGCCAGAATGGGTCCATCACCTGGGAGCACAGTGCCAGCCAGCCCTGCTTGTTCTCTGGAAACACAGCAGAGGGTTGCCTTTTCTCTCTTCTCCAGAACCCAACCAATTAACTAAATAAAAAGGAGGCAGCAATTAACCCCGCGCTGGCCTCTCCATCACCCTGCTAACAATCCTCTCTTAAATGAAAGCTTCCAGCTCTCCCTGCCACTCCACGCAGCTCCAGGGCACAAGATCACACACGATTTTTCATCTTCTGCTCTCTTCCACGCAGACCCCATGCCAGCCTGAGCTTCCCAAAACACAAAGGACAGGCTATTCTGCAAGGCAGCTGGGACAGGGTGTTGCTGTCAGACCTGGTTGGGACCTGGGGTCTTCCATTCCTCCTGCACATGAGGACACGCTGCAGCCTCTCCCCAGAGTATCTCACTGCATTCCTGGGAGCACCACAGCAGCTTCACAGCCCTGGGATGAGCTGTGGGGCTGGATCTCGCTTCCCACAAAGCATCACGCCCATACGGATCCCCCCAGGAGTGAGGCAAGGCACAGGTTCTGTGAAAGTACTAAGGGGAAAAAAATAATATATATTTTACAGATCCATCTCCTGCACAGACAGGCAGCTCTTTGAAAGCCTCAGTGCCTTGTAAAATCTGGGTTAGTTTTGTGAGATTATTTTGAAGGAGTGGAAAATCATTTTGACAACATCAAACTACTCGGTTTTGGCCTTTTTTTTTTTTTTCCCCTCTGAGTAAAGTGCCTTGGAATGACTTTTTGTCTTTATAATCTACTGGAGTTAAATCAAAGTTAGACCTAAATAAAATGCCCCAAATGATTGGTGACAGAGCTGTGAACTCTCTCTGTGGAGCCAGGCGGGGGGCAGGCGGGTCTCTCACCCAGGCCAGCCCTGCCACAACTTATTAACTGAGACAGTTAAATCACCCCTTCCCTCACCAGTGCTCCTCGTTTGAGCCAAATGCCCTTCTATTCCCAGTCCAGCAGACATCACCTTGAGAAACAGAGACCAGGGAGTTGTGTTCTTACCCAGGAACCACTGATGCCCCATTTATGGGATGGGAATGAGAGAATATTTGCATTACAGAAGAGGAGCACCCTCAGCACGGGGCTGAAGCTGCCCTGTGCCCCAAGGGGTGGTCTTGCTGCCCCACCACAGGCAGAAGTTCCCCACATTACCAGCACATGCAGGGGAGCCAAAACCACCCCTCAGATGTGATGAGACCCGTTTGGGGACATGAATCTGTGTGACAGCAACCCCACAGACTAAGGGCCTCTGGGCATCACCACACCAGGATTCACCTGCTTCAGCAGGGATCTCATCTTGATCAGCATCATCTCCTCCCCTCATCCCCCCACTCCCATTCCAGGAGTGACTGACCACCCTGCAATGCTGTGACCTTCCCCTAATGCAGCCCAAAAGGAGCAAGATGAGACTGATGAGGAGAGTGGTGGCAAAGGAGATAAGAAGCCCATCCCACGGGCAGCAGATCCCCCAGACCCCTCGAGGGCTACAGCAGCCCCCTCTGCATGAGGAGCTGCTCCCACACCAGGGTGCTGGGGGGCTCCCAGGGCCACCCAGCCCAGCCCCCTCCCAGCACAGCTCATCAGGCTCCTCGGTGCGAGGACAGCAGACGAAGCAGGTGATAATTTCATTTCCCTTGCAAATGACTCCACGTTCCTTCCCCACCCCCAGCACCTCATCAGCAGAGCCATCAGCCCCACCCTACTCCCCCCACCAGCCCTCACCTCCTCCACTCGCTTCAGCTCATTCCCCCAGCCCTGACAAACAGGCATTTCACTTCCATCTCGCCAGGAGCCCTCACTCTCACTGTCTTCTTACCATCCCACAGGTTTATTTACTGATGAAGCCATGACAGTTAACTGTTAATACTAACAAGGATAACCTGCTTTTCTAGCAAACACGGTTCCCTGGGAGCTCATCCGATGCCAGCCCCTGAAGTCCATCGCCATATGGATATGCTGCTCAGGACAGGATGAGGGGACAGGCTGGTGCCTGCAAGGAGAAGGGGCTTTGTGGATGTGGGAAAAGAACTTAGGTCTCATATGTGGGTGCAAGGAACTGGAGAACCCCAACAGGTTCCATCTCAGCATGACAGTCCACTGAGCCCCCATTCCCTCCTCCCAGGGAGTATTTTATCCCCCTGTTTCCCCATCCCTTGCTCTCCTCCATCAAGGCTTTTCCAGCCCCACTGCTACCCTGTGCAGGGAGGGGGTCAAGCATCAGCCAGCCCAAATCCCCAAGGTTTTCCAAGACACCAACAGTTTTGCTCTATTTAAGCAGCCCTGGGAGCTCTCTGGGTCTCAACAGACCATTCCCCAGCAAAGGTGTTTTAGAACTACACTGTGCCTGAGCAGAGTAATTAAAAGCAAGCCCAAAACCTTCCCAGGGAACACAATTCAGGCTGCAGAGAACTGCAGAAAACACGGACTTGGAGTTCTGGAGTCCCCTCCCAGCCAGGGGATGGGTGCAGGTGCTGGGTGGGGGGGCACAAGGGGGCAACCACAGGATCACACCCCCTCCTGAATTGCCTCCTGTCTCATCTTCCCCACTGTGGTTAATGCACAGACTCCAGTGGCATCTCTCAGCCCACAGCAGTCACTGACCTGCCAGAGAGCTGTTCCACAGCTGGGATCCTGCATTGTCCAGGCTCGAAATCCTGCAGGGATAGAGAAAAAGCCATTTGAGGGGGCAGTCCTTCTGCCCCCCAGACCTCTCCTCTCCCTGACCCAGCCCAGTTTATTGGTCACACACACACATCCCTCTTCCCTGGCTTCTAAAGCACCCAGTCTAAAGCACCTGGATAGCCCTGAGGTACCAGTGATGGGCTTCATCCTACCCCCAGCCCTCCTCCCTGCAAAGCAGATGGTTACTAGCCCTGCTAGGAGAAGCCAAGACAGCCAGCAGGACCCAGCCCCACTTTCATTAATTTCTGTTGAATAATTAAACCCCACGAAGTTAATACTTTCTGCTTAAAAAACACCCATTCCAGTGTTTGTAATTACTGTTTTATTGAAGCATTAAAAATTAAAGGGCATCCTGAGGTTGCAGTTAGCACGAGAGCTGAGTTTGGCCCCAGCAAGGGGAAATTGAGCTCTTGGGCACCAGCCCAGCACTTGGTGTGGGGGGAACACAGCCCTTTAATCTACAGAAGGACCCACCTCCCAAACCTTGGGGTCCTGGCCACAAGCCCTGCCCTGCTCAGCCTGGCTTCTGAAACTCAGGAGACCCCTGAGAGCCCCCAGACCATCACCCATGTTGCTGCCAATACCACCCCAACCCTCCCCACAGGGCACAGGGGTGGGGATATGAACTCACTGAGGAGCCTCAGGGCCCCCAACAATCCCTCCTCCTGCAGCCAAGCTCCAGGACATCCCAGACCCCCCCAGTCTTCAGCAGCACAGCCCAAAGCTAACCTCTAACAACCCTTTGTAGGCTTCAGGTGCTCCCACCCTCCCTGACTCCACGGGGTGGGGTCACTAGAGACCAGGTTGACCCCAGTCTACTGTGTCCAGACTGCTGGGAATAGGGAACAAGGGCAGAAAATGCTTTTAGGACCACAGCTGGGAGGAACCCTCATCTCCTCTCCTAGGTCTCAGGTGCTCCCATCCCTTTGCCATCAATTCATCCCATCACAGGTGGAGATAGTCAGTCTTGGAATTCACAGCCAGAGCATTCTCTGGCCCAGCAGAGCATGTCTGGGGTGGGAGGATGTCCTGATTCGGGGCAGCTTTTCCTTCCCTGGAGCAAGGGGACACAGCCAGTGTCACATCTGACCTGGCTTCAGCAGCTCTGGCAGCTTCAGAGCAGAAAATAATGACTGGAAATGTCAGTGAGTGTTTTTGTGCTCATAAAATAGGCAAGTGGGCGGTTGGAGAATTACCAGCTCGTGGCATGGTGCTCATCACCTGCACATGGAGGATCCCTCTGCCAGCTGCTGGTGGGGAGATGCTGCTGAATGCAGGGGAAAGGTGTGGAGGGGACACAGAGCTGCTTCTTCTGTGCTGTGGGTGTTGGGCAGGTGACCCTCAGACCCTGCCAGCCCACTATGCCAGTCAGGTCAGTGCCAAAGGTGGAAGGGCCAGAAGCAAAACCTGGGGTGTTTGAAACTGCTGTGAAGCACAGTGAACATGGCCCGTGGGAAGGGTGACAAAAGCCACCCCTGTCCCCTAAGGACACCTCCCTCTTGCAAAAGAGAGGCTCAGCCCAGAGGTGATGAGGCCTCTCCTGTTTTCCCAAAGTTGTGATTTAGGAAGCAAAACACACACAAAACCCAAACAGAAGATGCTTTAGTGGATGGGGAGGAAGAACTGATCAGTGCTGTTCACATCACCTCACTGCTGCCAAGCCACTGCATCCCCCATCCCTCCCACTGCTCCTGCTGGCCCCTCATCCCAATCCTGCTTTTCCCTGTTTGCCTCTGTGTAACTTCTCTTGGGAAATGTGTCTCGTGCTGCAATTCCACCCTCAGCTGCTTCAGTGTTCGTGTTTCTGCTCAATTCACAGCCCTGAGTGTTGGCAGGTTGTATGGCCGAGAGCCAGAAACATCCATCAGCTCTTCCCCCACCAGCCAGCACTGCTCCAGCTTGGGCTGCTCTGTTTGGGGATGTGTTACTCCACTTTGGCCCCTGATGACCCATTTGGGGGATGCAGTGGGGCTCAGCCCTGCTCTGGAGCGTCCAACTGTCCCAGCCATCCCATGCCACACAGATCACCAACCCCACAACCCGGGCACCAGCCTGGTGGGATGCCCCCATGGACTCCCAAACTGGTTTCTATGGCAGCCAGCTTCCAACTCTCCCATCAGTCTCCATGGCAATAAGCCTTCTCCCTCCCCATCCAGGGTGGTTGGGGTGCTGCTCAGGGAGCAACTCCCCACTATTTGAGGGCATCCCCTCCATCCCCAGCATCTTGCCCAGTTTCCCCCAGCAGTTCTGCAGGCAGACCAGTACAACCAGTGCAGCTCCCTACACCTGCACAGACAGCACCCATGGGTGAGCAGCCAGATGAGGCACAAGCTCCCTGCAAACTCAACGAGAATCCCACTTTCTTCCCTCTGCCCGCCCTCACCCCGTCCCTGCCGGTTCCCCACTGCTGTTCTGGGGCTGCCTGGCAGGTACTTGGCGCTCTCCCAAACCGAGGGTTGCAAAACCATCCCCCCTGGTAGCAGAGGGAGACAAGCTTGGCAAAAAATGACGCAGGGCAGATGCAGATTAATTTTAATTTACCGTCCTGGTGACGGTTCTGAGCTCGTCACCGGTAGGAGACTAAAAATACCTCCCAGGGGCCTCGGGTTTTTATTTTTCCTGTTCAACAACACTCATAACAAAAACACCCAACGGAAATAGCAGCCTCGGAGCCCATGGAGCCTCTGGTGGGAGGTGGAGGAGCTGGAGGTGGGCGGGTGCGAAGGCACCGGCTGTGCCGGGGCGGCTGGAGGAGGAGGATGCCAACAGCATCACCCTCCCTCTGCAGCAGAACAGGCTTTCATGGAAGATAACCCCGGGATCAGCAGAGCACAAGTTCTCTGCAGCTTTGGATAATGCTGAGCCGAATGTAAGGAGCATAATCCTGTATTTTCTGCGCTGCTAAATATTGGCAGCAGTGATTTCGTCAGTGAGTTTGTCCTCTCTGGGGTGTTTAATAGGGCTTTGCCTGACTGCTTTGGTGCATCCTGGACACTGGGAATCCAATATTCCCTCTTGGGCCATGCTGGGAGCCAGCTCTTGGGGTGAAGCCTCTCCAAGAGTTCACCTTTCAGCCCCCTGGCCAGTGCTCAGTAGGGCAGGAAAGGATCCACAGCCAAACTGGCATTGGCAGCATCTTTCGCAGTGCCCAGGTGGGGGGGTCACAGCTTCTGGGCATGATTCTCATCCCATGGCTCCAGGAGCAAATTCCCCGAGGTAACAGCACTGATGGAAGCTTCCACGAGCAGAAGAGGGGTGCAGGAAAGAGGTGTTGGGGTTTTGATGGGTGGGCTTTAAGGAGCAGGAAAGGAAGCAGGGACAATTTGGAACCAGGGCTGGACATAGTCCTGAGCTACCACTGGAACCCGTGGGGTCCAGAGCCCACTGGCATCAGTGGGACAACAGATGTGACCAAGAGTGGAGCAGGAGGAAAGGGCTGCTCCACATTCCTGCTGAGACCAACCCATCACGGGAGGACACTGCTTAGTTAATGTGCTCAGAAAAAGAAGAACAAGCAGATGTTTTCAGCCAGACTCCTTTTAGCATAAAACAGCAGTGGAGAAGTCATGAAGTTTCCCTGCAGTTTAGTTTTCTGGTAGGAGATCCCTCAAACAGGAGCTGAATTCACAGTGTTCTTTGAGAAGTGGTGATGATGCAATCCAGTCACAAGGGTTCACTGGGTCACACAGTGGTGTCCCCTCACCTGTCCCCCATCCTGGGGAGCAGCATGTCAAGGGGACCAGACCCAACCCAACCTCCCTCCAGGGTGTGCCCGAGTGGCAGCTCCTGTGTCAGGGACACGTCACTCCACGTCCTCCCCTTTTATAACTCAGTTAAGACAGATAGTGCAGTTATGGCTTGGAGGGAAAGATGATTAACCATTCTAATCCCAATTACAGCTTCTAATTGGGATTAATTTGTTGAGTTAATTAAGTGTGGAAATCCGTTGCCTCCCACGTTTCTTTTATGAACTTCTTGCTCCCAAGCCCAGTTCCTGCCTGGCCACACCTGGGCACAGCTGGAAGGGCAGAGGCCTGTCAGTGCTGTGTGATGACACACAGGGTGCAATGGCACTGCCAGTGACAGCCAGCTGGGCTCCACCTCAGCACCCAGTCACCACTGCTGGCTTGACCCAGATGCAGAGATGGGAAAGTGTGGGGACAGGAACCAAGGGGGGGCTTAGACCTCAAAGCCAAACCCTTTGCAAGAGGGACAGAAACGTTGCAAGAGCTTGGGGACAGCCAAAGAACATCCTCCTTGGAGCTGCATTGGAGCTGAGGCACCAAGGGGCTGGTGATGGAGGGAAGCTGTGGCTGCTCCATCCCTGGAAACATTCAAGGCCAGGGCTTGGAGCAACCTGGTCTAGTGGAAGGTGTCCCTGCCCATGACTAGACGAGCTTTAAAGGTCCCTTCCAACCCAAACCATTCCATGATTCTGTGATTCACATTTTCCTCAGCACTGCATGGCCAGGCTTGCTGTGTTCCCCTGAGCCACATGTATGGATCATACCCCTGCTCCCACTGCTGCACAGCCAGACAGCTGGCAGAGCTGCTGGCACTTCCTATTATTTTTCTCAACACTCTCCTGAAAATTAATTAATTCAATTAATTGATTAAATAAACACTCCTCCACGCTCGGCAGCACTGAGCCAGCTGTGCACGGTGTCGAGCTGCAAGAACATCACCCATTCCCAGGCTGACTTTCCAGGTCCTGGTCTCAGTGACAGGAAACTGGGGGAATTTGGGAAGGAACTGGGGCTGGTGAGCGAGGGGATGCAATGCAACCTTCAGCAAAAAGCTGCACACAAACCTCTGAGGTGGCTGCATTTCCACGCAGGTTGCGAAGCCTTCCCTTGTTTCTTAGTGATGCTGTGAGATGCTTTGAATCCTTAGATGAAAGGAACTAAATTAGGACAGATCGTTATTTCCTGTTTTCTGGTTTATATTTAGAGGAAAAGCTGATACCTCTGGCAGCTCGCTCTAACACTGAAATCAAACCTCTGTCCTGCTTCTAACTGGTCTCTACTGGGAGCCGAGTTCCAGAGGGTGAGAGGTGGTGGGAGCCCTCTGAGAGATGGTGAGGAGAGGGGCTGAACCCCCCACCAGCAGCCTGTCCTTCAGCATTCCAAAGCCAGCACCCTGCTGTGGGGAATGGGCACTTTACTCATCCATTTTTGCCCTCCTGAGGTCCTTTGCAAGTGGCACCTGTGCCAAGGGGTCCTGGCAGAGGCCAAGCTCCACAGAGGGACCTAATCCCCCCAAAACAGTGTGCCCTCTCCCCATCCTCCCAAGCTTTAATTTCCCCCCCCTTTCCAGAAGATCTGGATGCTGAGGGCTGGCTCAGCTTCCACACTCCCTGGCCTGGGGGATGTCCCATCCCATCCCATCCCATCCCATCCCATCCCATCCCATCCCATCCCATCCCCCTGCCCCAGGCACCAGCTGGGAGAAGCTGCACCCTCAGCAGTTCTGCCCTGGCTGGTGGATGGCTCGTTGGCATTTCTCTGCCTGCCTGAGGAATAATATTGAATGGGCCTTATCTCTCCCGAGAGAACATCGATCCGGAGCTTTAACGGTTTTCCACTAACGAGCCACAATGAGTGTCACTGGGCACCACCGATAAAAAAGGGAACGCTCAGCCCCACAGCTCGGAAAGGGAGTTTCACCCCCAGTCCAAGTCTCTTCTACCAGACAAAACAAAAAGAAAAAAAAAAAAAAAAAAGGAGAAAAGAAAAATAAAGAAAAGATTTCACTGCTCTTTTCACTCAATAAGTCTGAGGACAGATTTCCAATTTGTTCACGTTCTTTACGGCTCTGGCCTCGCCAAAGGGAGGAAGAGATGAGGGAAAAGGACAGGAGATTAAAAGCATTAGTTTATTTTGGGAAGTCTTTCTAAAGGGGGAAAAAATAATATTAAAGAAAAAAAGACAAGTGTGATACCAGGGAGACAGGACTCAATTAAAGCAAGACCTTGAAATGCATGAGCCAGCAGTCCCGACCACGGGTCCATCAGACTTCCCTGTCAGGCAGCAGGCTTTGGCTCCGGGAGGCTGTGTGGCAGCTAGATCCATCACCTGGGGAAATAACCGCCGGTGCTTACATCTTCAGCACCTGCTTGATCTACCGATAAACCCGTTAGGGGAAATAAATGGGTTTCTCCTGCCTGGACCGTCCACACTGGGGACGCGCTTTGCCATTTCACCCGGCTGCTGATAAGCAGAGGATCAGGAGGGAAAAGCCACTTTAACGATTTCCTAATAAAGCCCCAGATAAGAGCCGAGCAGCGCTATTACCTCCCCCGGCCGTGATTTACAGCCCAGATTGCTGCTCCGGGCTGACTCCACAGGGGAGGATGCCGGTGCAGGGAGGGGTGCACAACTGGCAGCAGGATGCTGTGAGGGGACACCCGCCCTCCCATCAGAATCCCCCTGCTCCCCTGGTAAAGGAAGCTTTTGATGCCATCAGCATTCAAAACAGGATTTAAAAAAAAAAAAAAAACCCAACCAACTCCAGAAAGGAATTTCTGAGTGGAATTACTAAGAAGAGCGAGGCTCAGAAACAAAAAATTGCCCCTGGCTCCATTTCTAGGTAAGGAAAATGGATTTCCAGAACAATATAAGTCTTTTGACACGCCTGTCCTGGTTTCACAGCTGCCAGAAAACAGGTTAGAAAAAAAACAAACCCTGCAAATCTTTAGAAGGTTCTGCTGCCTGGATGCCACCAGAGATGCCATCAAAAGGTCCAACCCCCACCCCAAGGACACCCCAGGAGCTCCCCACGCACTGGCTGTTCAAGAAACTGTCCCATCCACCAGCACTGGAGGGTGCAGCTGACAGCTCCTCATTTAATTTGTAATTGTTTGGTTTTATTCATAGTTTTGACATTTCCCCCTTTTCCCCCCCTCCCAGCTGGGGATTTATTCCTTGCAATTAGCTGTGGGAATTAGAATCACACGACAGTGGCTCTGCTTCCCTTTAAGTCTCTTTTGTGCTCCTACTTAATAAATTGTGAATTTAATGTTTGTATCCTCAGGTCTCCCTTCCAACTGGAAACATGTCCTGGCCACAGAGACCAGGGCAAGTGCTGGAGACCTGCTTGGAAAAGAGCTTGGGAAGGCAGTGGGATGCTCCAGGGATTGCTCAGGCACAGCCAGGGCCAGAAACAGGTAGAGAAAAGTATTTCCAAGCAAGTCCCTTCTCTTTTACAGCAATAATTACCCAATAATGCCCCACAGCCCTGACACACCTACCCCCATGTAACATTTTGGTGTCAATTCTGCACCCAAAGATGGTGTTAACACCCAGCACTGCCATTCCCGAAACAGTCCAGCCACCACCTTGCCCCTACATGGGATTTTACAGACCAAGGCATCCCCCTGCTCCCAGCTGGGGCTCCACGTGGGATGAGGCAGGAGGGGCTGCCCCCAGCACCCACACTCCAGTCCCTGTGCCATCCAGAATCCATGAGCCATCACTGATGGACCAACAAGAGAGGCTTTTTCCCAGGAAAAGGTGCCCAGGACTCGGTGCCCACTGATGGGGCAGAGACACGACATGCAATGCCAGAGCCTTTCTCAGCCCCATCACCCAAATTTACAGGCTGACTTGAGCTCCAACAAGGCTCCAGACAGATCATTATTTCCCATGGCAGTGGCTAAGGTGAACCAGCAGCCTTTTATTTCAGCTTGGAGAAAAATGCTCCTGCCAGGGGATAATTGGGACTCTCTGTGGTGGGAGGCAGCGCTGGGCTGCCGAAAGGTGAAGGCTATTTTAAAAGCAGCTGAGCAGAAACGGTGGAGAAAACTGCCAGGGGAGCTCATGTGGAACAAGCGCTGCCTCCAGAGGCATCCCGAGCCTCTTGGTCTTTAAAACTTGCTTAGATCCCCTATAAAACCAGGTTTTAGTTGGTCCTCACAACCCTGGGAGGTGAATTGCGGGTGGCTCCTGCTGGCAAAGCCCCCCAGGCCGGCTCCTGCCCACCCAGCACTCGCAGCAGGCGGGGTGGGTGGTGCAGGAGTCTGTGCCAGAGGATGCTTGGAGGCTGAGATGAGAGGTGCCTAGAAAGGTGTTGCTGCTCAGCTCTGCTAAGAGAGGTTTGCGCTGCTTTTATTTAGACACACGCTGGCTGCAAGACACAGAAATTACTTAATCAATCCTTCCCCTTGGCTGGCGTCAGAGGCAGGATGGAGGCTGCCCACGCAGCTTTGAGCTGGGGATGATAAACTGCTCTGGGATAATGGCAGTGTCTCCACCTCCTGCCTCACCCAGCACAGGATTTGGGCCAGGCCTGCAGGCTCAGAGAGCGGGATGCCCAGAGGACACGAGCACTCCGTGGTGTCACCCTCACTGGGGACAGAGCAGGGAGATGGTGAGAGGAGCGGGGCTGTGCCTGATGCTGCAGCACAGCTGAAGGGATGGGATGTTCTCCCAAACCCTGCCACGGAGAGGAGAGGAGAGGCTGGAGGTGCCAGTGCTGCCTGGCCCAGCTCCAGCGAGCAGCTGGGTCACAGGGGAAGACCTCGTGCACTCATCTGTGCCACTGCTCTCCATCAGCCACCAGGAGCCCTGGGGGACAAGCCTGCCAGGGCCTGGGACCCTGCAGTGACAGTGCCAGGACAGGATGCCACCCCACCAGCCTCCCTCCCCAGCTGGGCCAGGAGCTCTCCCACACAGGGAAGGAGTGGGAAGAAGTTTCCAGCCCATAACTTTTGCACCACGTGTTTTACAGGATGCAGAAGTCTCACCCTGGAACGCTTCCACTCAACAGGAGGGCTGAGCACCAACCTTGCAGTAACACCCTGCTCTGTTGAGCAACCCTACAAAAACAAAGCAGGTCACCCCAGCCAGCACCAACCCAGCCAGGGGACGTGCTGGGAGGGGAAACACTGGCAGCAGGGAAAACTCCCTCAAAGCGAGATGAATGGCAGTAAGGAAAGCTGAAGACGTGAAGACAATGCATGGAAGATGGTTGCTTGGAGCTTCCTGTGGTGGCAACATCTGGAGCGCACAGTCACGATGTTGCTTTTGTAGCTGCTGAGCTGCTCCCTCTCCCCTTGGTTGCTGCCCACTGGTAATTCCTTTTGGTTGCTGCAGCACAACCTCTTCCCTGCCTGCTCATTCAAACCCCAAGCAGCCCCTGTGTCCCCACCACCACCTCCCATCATCCCTGAAGGGACCTACAGCTCTGTGCCTGGGTGAAGAGCAGCCTGAGGGGCGGGGGTACTCATTCTGGGCACCTTTGCCCTGCTGAGAACACTACCCTAGGGATCAGCATCCTTCCCAGGAGCCCATCCCATCCCTCACTCCCCACAGACAGCCTGGGAGCCACCCCGTGCCCACTGGCTCCTCCTGGGGGCCCCATGGGTGCACAACCCCCTGTGTCCATCCAACCCAGCTGCTGTCCTCAGGCTTTGTCCTTCCCCAGCTCCACATTCATGGCAGGCACCAGCAGCCCCCAGTGAACCCCCCAACACAGCTCTGCCCAAGAACTCCCACAGAAGGGCTGGGTGTTGCTTCCCCTTTAATTTACCACTTGTCAGGGGGAGGGTTAAAAAAAAAAATAAATCAATAAATAAAACAACTCAGGATGCTTGAAGAGGATGAAAACCCTGAAACTGCAGTCTGCTGGTGGCTTGTCCCATTGCCAGAGGGAGGGGAAGGGTGTCCCCAGCCCCTCTCCCCACCACCCCATCCCAGCGCCACCAGGTCCAGGTGGGTTCGGATGCAGTCGGGACGATGCTCCTCGGGAAGGAAAATGAAACCAAAGTTCAGGAGATGGTCATTCACAGTTGGCTGGTGGACAAAACAACCCCCAGAGTCTGACAGCCCTGGGAGGGACCTTTCCCACCTCCTCAGCCGCTGCAGAGCTTTGAGAAAAAGCCACTCGGTGCGCGTCACAAACGCGGTGGGGACACCCCCATCACAAACAGTCCCGGCACAGAGCCACTTGTCCTTGCTGGAAGTCACGGCAGGGGCAGAGGCGCCGGTACTTGGTGTTGTAGCCAGCGCAGCTGAAGAGCAGAGGCTCCTTCTGGAGGTAGCACTCGTGGACGTTCTCGGCCACCGCGGGGTACAGATGGTTCATCTCGTACTCGGTGCTGTCGCAGGTGATGCTGAGCCTGGCAGTGAGGACAAAGGTGGGTCAGGTCAGTGAGGAGCCTGCCTGGGGGTTCACTGAAGGGATTTTGTCCTTCCCAGGGAGGTGCCTTTGTGAAGTGTGGGGGCAGATCTTTGCTGATCTATGCTTGGCACCCCTTGGCTAAACTGAGTGCTTGTCACCACGCAGGAAAGGATGACCTTGGAGCTCAACCCTTGCGTGAGCAGTGGGTGGCTCGGGATCACCCATAAAACCCCACATAAATCTTAGGAGTTGGACTCACTGATTTTTGTGGGTCCCCTCCAACTCGGGATATTCTACTATTCTTTTATAGCCCCTCACTGACCAACAGGTCAGTCCATTCTCCAAGGACACCACCTACAGCAGCTAACATTCCCTGGACTGGACAGGAGCTCAGTAGGTGCCCACATGTGCCCTGCTAGCTGGGATTAGCCAGAAAAGTGGGGTGGGCATCAGCAAATGCCCCGAGGAGCAGCATAAGTGCCCAGTGCAGATCTCAACAGCCCTCCCCTCCCAGATGCAGATGGAGCAGCAGCACCGGCATCACCCTCCCACCAACTCCTCTCAACTGCTCAGTCCCCAAGCCAGCTCATTTTAAGTTCTGGAGGAGGACAAGGAAGGGAGAGAGTGAAACCCAAGTCCCAGCTCTAATTTATCATATAAAAATGTCAGTGGGACGCGCAGCGCCTGCCTGACCAGTGTGACAGCACCGGCAAGGCTCGCATTTTAATTGCCCACAGAGCAGCACAGAGCCCGGTGGCAGATTTATACGCTATTAAAACTTTACCGCTGTGTGTTCAAAATGCAGTTTTACAGAGAGAGACATTAAAAATGAGAGAAACATAGAGAGCACAGAGGAGGGGGAGAGGAATAGGGCGGGAGAGAGGCGGAACCGGGCCTGGAAAGGCTGTTGTTAAGTGAAGCTGGACAAGCAACTCCCAGCCTGCAGTGCCTTGGGCACGAAGGCACCTCAATGGGATTCCATTAGAGGGCACGTGAGGAAAATGGGTGGTGGAGATGGAGGGAGCAAAGGGAACACTGTCTGGCTGTTGGCCCCCTCCCCAAATTCACTGAGAAGGTCACAACTCACTGGAGAAACACCTCCTCCTTGTTGAGGAACCTGAAGAAGGTGGGCTCGCAGACCAGCCCGTGCCGCCGACACGTCTCGGTGCAGGTGTGCTGGCTCTCCGACACCCACACCTGCAGGGAGTCCACGGGGGGCCAGGCCTGGGGGTCCCGGCTGGCGCTGGGCGACCACACCAGGTGAGTGGCGTTGGGGGACAGCACCAGCGGGCTCGGAGGGCTTTGCATAGCAGGACTCTTGGTCTTGGGAGGCAGAGGAGGAGATGACATGGTGCAGAAATCCTAGTGGGAGAGAAGACAATGGGTCAGTGAGCTGAGGGACAGGGAGAGATGGTAAGGAAGGGGAAGGGAGCCTGCTGGCAGGACAGGAGGACACTGGGGATGATGAGTTTGCTTATCAGATTGAGGTCACCTGCGTGCATAGATGGCATCTCCTGCTATGGGGGATAAACACATTGGACACCTCTTATCCTAATGCTGCCTTGTTCTCTGCAGCAGAGAGGCCCTGACCCAGCCCCAACACCCCCAGGTATCCTCCACCAACCCCCAGCATCTTTGGTTCATGACAAACCTCCCCCAGCTCCATCTCCTGGGTGCTTTCTGCAATTAGGGCACTGGCTGCACAGTGCCCATGGGAGGGCAGGGATGTTCCCCAGGGAGAAGAGGGAAGGTTGGCCAGGAGTACAGAGATGGTTCCCCAGCAAGGACAGGGATTCTCTTCCAACCTGGTGCTGAATGTAGGCGTGGATCCGCTCCAGCATCCCCTCACAGGTGTACTCATAAGGCAGGTAAGGGTCCACCTGTGAAGGAGAAGAGCAGAGCACAGGCAGCAAGCAGGGACAGCCTAGCCCTGCCCCTGAGCCCAGTGGCCTTGGGCATGGCTCTCCCACCCACTGAAGCCCACAGCTCATGTCTGTCCAATAAAGCAAGCAGGGAAGAATCCTATGGCTGGAGAAACCTCACAAGCCATTAAAGCACTAGAGAAAGAGGGAGAAGGAGTACTTTGGGTTCAACCTGTGTAGTGGTGAAAATGAAGTCACTGTTCCATTTCAGTCTCCCTTTTCTCCACTTAAGGTAAGTTATAAAATCATATCAAATCAAATCAGTTTTCATGCAATAGGTCACGTTGAACTCAAGTATGAACTGTTTCAGCCCAAGAAACACTCAGCACTGGGGGCAAGGGGGGAGCAATTTTAAAATACAGGGGAGTTGGTAGGACTGGTAAAGATGCCAAGTTTATCCAGAGCAACAGCATCCCAGTGATGCCTCAGGTCTGGTTTAGCATCCTCTGTTCCTCTGACCTCAACACGGCTCAGCCTGCTCAGGGAGAAAAGTCCAGGCTTCGCTGCCCTGGCACTCCCAACCCCCAAACCAGGCCAGGGAAAAGCCCAGGGCTGGGACTGGCTGTGAACAATACCTGGAAAAACATCTCTCTTTCCCATTGCCACTCTGCTGAGGGTTTGCTGCCCAGCACAGCTGGCTGTGATGGGGTGGAAGCCCTATCTCTGCCAGTCCCTGCTGGCACGGGCTGGGATGGGGTAGGGAGGCAGCAGCCACCTGCATGCCAGGATGGAGCAAACACTGATGCCCACGTGGATGTCGGTGCTGTCACTGCACCTCCACGTTGATAAATGCTATTTACAGAGTCACCAGTGCTTAAACCACGGAGTATTTTTAGTGTGGGTTATGAAACGCTGCTGCCATTGCCCCGAGGTCCAGACTGATTTTCCCCCATGGGAAGAGCACTGCCACAAGGACTGTGTCACTGATGCCCCACTTCCCTCTGGAACAAATTAATTTTTAAGAAACCTTCTGCCCTGGGAAGACATATTTTCCCATGCTCCCTTATTTTTCCAGAGATGTTACATGAGCTGCAGGATGTTGGGGCATGGAAGGAGCTGGTCCTGTGAGCCCCCCTTTCCTCCGTGCATCTCTGCAGAGCTTCATGCAAAAGGATCATAAGCAAAACCACTCCAAAGATAATTAATCCAGAAAACACTGCTGCTTATATTTTCTGAGCTCTGCACCTCCAAAATAGCTATTTCCTTTTGAAGTACCCGTCAAACCCGAGCTCAAAGGCTCAGTCTGCTGAGAACCCTCTAAGCATCTCCCTGCCATAAATATCCCACCTGAGATCTCAGCCAGGCTGGAAATCACAGCTGCTCTGCCTAATTACAGATGTGCACACTAATCAGAGCTGACACAGTGACAGGCACCAATCCTGCCTCTGAATTCCTGATGGGCTCTCACTTAACTGGGGCAGAGTCCTCAAAAAAAAAAAAAGCAAAGCAAAACTGCCCGTCTCAGTTGCACAGAGCCAGGCTGGGGGAGACAGCCCACCCCTTGCTCAGCATCACCAGTGCTCAGTCTCATCTCAGCGCTGCTTTCATGGCTGCAACACTGGGGGGCTTCTCCCAGGGCCCTGCTTTGCCAGGCACAGAGCAGATATAACTCCAAAAATCAGCTTATTCCCCCAAAACACCACTGTGGTACCCAGGGCGACGCAGCACATCACTGCAGGATGGAGGCAGGAAACCTCCTCGTGCCTGCAGAGGTGATGCTCCACATGTGATCCCCTCTTCCCACAGACTCCCACGGGCCCTGTGGGGTCCAAGGGCAGCAGGAGGCTGGGGGCAGAGTCCTCTGCAGCCCCTGCTCCTCCAGCCTCTCTCCCCCAAAGCCTCTCGCTCCCCATTAGTCCCCTCTCCTGGTCTCATCAGGATTCAGCTCGTGCATCCAGGGCTGATAGAAAATGCCAATTTTGAGAAGATAATTTTTTAATTAAAATCTGACAGGCTTGGCCTCCTCTTGACAGCCACATCCTTAATGGCATTCCCTGTGTTGGGAGCTCAGGATGTCACCAGAGCCCTGGAAGGGGGGAAGTGGGGGATTCTGAGGTGGAGACCAGTGCCTGGCAGAACAATGCACAGGACACCACACCAGTGGAGGGGTTGGTGAAGATGGACTTTGCCACCCTTTGCCCCAGGTGAGGAACACAGAGCCAGAACTTTCCAGCCCCAGCACTCTCCATCAGCCAAACAGGGAGTTACTGGTGTCCCATGGGGATACCACCACGAGAGCTCTGGTTTTCTAGTCCCCAGCAGGAAGAGAGCAGTAAGTCTCCCTCACTCAAAAGGAAAAATGGGAGGAAAAAATCCCAACGTCATCAGACAAATAAGTAGAAAAATAATGCAATTCTCTGCTGGCACGTAACAGCAGGCTGGAACATTTTAACCAGCTATTTTCGCTGTGATGTTTAATGCACCGCTCTTTCAGGCATAGTCTGAAATGTATAATTTTCCATTATAGTCCTGTATGTTTGACTTTAATATAATGAAGCCTTCTCCCTTCACTACACCAGAATATTGGGTCTATTAAATTGCTTGTGCGAGGACTGTTTCTGACAGTGGAAAAAGCTGAAGGCCCAGAAAATGGTGGTGCTTGCAAACCCCTCTCCTTCCCCAGCCTGTGACCTGTGGATAACAGCCATGATCCATCACTGGGACAACCTCCCAGCATCACCTTTCCCAGGGGGACACAATTTGTCTCTGTGCCCCATGTCACCGTGCCAGGATTTGATCTCTGGCGTAGAGGGGGTTTGGTGCTTCCACGTTTTCAATTTTCCTTATAAATAGGTCAGGGATGCAAGCCACCAGGGAAACCCAGAACTGCTCCAAGTGGGATGAATGGCAGGGGCACAGCTTGCCAAAAGCCTTCCCCAGCAGTTGCAGGGTGACCCTGAGCGGGTGCCACCTCTGAAAGGACAAGAGAGGGGAGCACAAAGGGTTTACTGGGGGGAAAAAAAACACATATTGCAAACCCAAGCCACGTCCAAGCCGTGATTCAGCTCCCTCTCCAGAAGGAAGAAGTTTCTTTCAGGCAAAACTAGGTTGGTGAAGGATTCCAGCTGCGTCCCAACTGCTCTGTTTGCACAAACACACCACGGGAAGCTCTGCCAGCCCGGCAGGAGCTGGGGCAGGGCTGGACCTGTGGGATGGCACATCCCACCCCGAGCTGCAGCCCTGGGTGTCAGCAGGATCAACTGGGGTGCTGTACAGCCCTGCCAGCAGTGACCTCGACTGCAGAAGCACAGGCAGCCTGGGGCAGCCGCAGGTAACACACTAAAATACTCCTGAGCATCAGCAAATGCCCCCCAGAACCAAACCAGGAGCCTGTTGTCAGCTTGACCGTATCAGAATTACCGCCAGGTTCACGAAATCAGCTCCCAAAGTGGCTCCCAGCACTCAGCATCTCAGTTCCCAGTCCCTGGCACTCTGGTTCCCAGCACCCAGCACGACTGCCACCAGGAAAAGCTGATGGCAGATCATCTCACAGCTTCCCACAACAGCCCATACCCCCAAAAATGTTTTAATGAGTTTTGGCCTGGAAGATGCAAAACCACAGCTGTGGGGCGATTTTTCAGCCATGCAACAACAACAACAACAAACTAAATAAAATCAATTTCAGGTCAGTTTTCACTTTCCAGTGTTTCTACCCATCAAGGAGGGGAAAAATGTTTTGTTTCAGGTTCAATCTGTCTGAGTTGGTGAAGCAAAGGGAAATGCATCATTTCGGATACGACCATTCCTTTCAATAAATTGGCAGGGTATTTCCAAACAAAGGCAGGCAGATGGGAAACAAAACCATAGTATTTCATTCCAGTAATTTTGAAATGAAATGTTTTGACAGAAAAGAAAAAATAAATTGACAGTGGTTATTCTGAAACACAGACAAATTTGTTAGATATTCCAATAACAAAACCCCAGGGGAACAAAACCTCCAGGGGGGAAAAAAGGAATCAGTAAAATAATTTCTCCAAGTTCCAATACCTGGCTGGGAACAGCAACACTAAACTGTCCAGCCACCAGCTTTCTGCTGTTCCTCCTGCTAATGCCCTTGTTTTCAATTCCTGCTGTAGCAAACAGTATTTTAAAGACAAGATACCCAGGGATTCCTGGAGCCAAAGCCCATAATAAGGCTTTTAAACCTGTAAGGTAGGTCAATATTTAGGCTTAATTGCCTTGACAGCATCTCTAATAAAGCAGACCTTTCTATTTGAAAGATAAAAAGCAGGGGGGGGGAAAGAGGTTGCTGTAAGTTATTCACACTCACTCCCTGCTCTGCTTTGGGAGGATTTATACAACGTCTTTGAAAACCCCAGAGAGGTGAGTTGTGGGATTAGCTTCTTGGAGGGAAGGAATCACTCCTCTCCAGAGTGACTGTGTGTCACAATGCAGGGGGGATGTCAGCAACTGGATTTATTCATTTGGGGCAAATTTAAGACTTTGACCTTCAGCTGTTGATGGCAGTTCCAGGATCTGGGATGCTTCGTGGGAAGGGACTGCGATGGAGGGTGGTCCTCAGTCCAAGAGTGGGAATGGGGAGAAGAGCTGAGACAGAGCTTGTTTTTGGGCTGAAGAGGGATGGGCATGGCATGTTCTGGCGAGTGCCTGGTGATGGACACAGTGGGTCCCCACATCAGCTCTTCCCATCACACCACTAAATCCTTCCCTGAAGTCCTTTCTAGTTCTTTCATTTTTAACCAGACATTATCATTAAGCACCTAAATGACCTGGCGCACATCCAGTCGACATCGCAGCGCAGCTGCTCAGGAGCCAGCACAGCCCTTTCCCCCCGCCCTCTCCTTAATTCTCCAATCATTTTTTAATTATTTTAATAGCATGGCAGCACCAGGTTTCACTATTTTCTTTCTTCTTTTCTGGAAAGGCTGAAAACCTCCTTCTCTCTCCCAAAACAGCTCTCGGCCGCCCGCCCACAGCGCTGCCTTTGCTTCGGGGCCGTCTCCAGCCCAGATGGTGGAGGGTCAAGCGCTGACAGCTGGCCCAGCAGCACAGCAGCAGGGATGTAATTATTTTTAATTTAATTCTAATCGAGATACAGGAACGAATGCACCAAACAACAACTGTTTTCCTAAGTTAGGTTTGTTCTGCCTTCGCGAATTCGTAGAGAAAAGGAGCGCGAGGTGAAGAGCTGCGGCAATCGCCTGTGATAAGGTGAGAGACCCAGGCTGATGGCATGGCCACAGCAGCTGAACACAGCCCCCAAACTGTCACAGACACCCACCTCTAGTGCAGACAAAAGCTAGGATGTCACCTCTCTGACCAGCAGCACCCCTGTCCCCCTCACATCCTGCCCAGCACTGCGAATCCTGAGCCCCCACAGCCCCAGGCAGAGCCCTGGTTTCACAGCACATCCCTGTCCTCACGAGGGGAGGGCTCATCCCAGGCGAAGCAAATTGCAAGCAAAATGGCTATCAGCACTTTTCTCCCCTGCAGGAAAATTGACTTTAATAATTTGGACAACTTGAAAGGCTCCTGCCACAGGGCAGGAGGTAAATATTCATGAGGGAGCGTTTCCAGAGCGGGCGCAGCGGGAGTGCTGCCTTCCCCGAGGGTCCTCACGTTCCCCCCTTCCCTACATCCCTTCATCCTTCACAGAGGCAACTCTTGAAGTTATTCCTACTGATTTGCTCCATCTGAACACTAATGATCAACAGTGAAATGAGGAAATGGCAGGCACAGGGGTCTGCAGCTCTCTGGATTCTTGCAGGGAGATGCTTTCTGGGTTTTTCTTTGAATGACACCAGATCTCAGCACTGCTGCACATCTCTAGAAATCTCAGCCTCCTACTCCCAAATCTCATCTGCCTTATTTCAGCTCCCCCTTGCTCCAGCTCTGCCCAGAAGATCCTTCAAAGGCACAGCTCTGCCCCAGGGAATTGCCTACAATACTCGGTACCAAAGCAAGGTGGAAGCACATGTCCCCCTGAGGCTGCAGGAGAGGAGGATTTTCTGCCTTGCATGTGCAAATAATTCCAAAGGAGAAGCACGTGCAAATAATTCCAAAGGAAAGAAAAGCCACTAATGTCTGAGAGGGAGAGCCAGGCACCAGCAACTGCTGCTGCTGTCCAAACCCAGCAGCAGGGAGATCACCCCAACACCTGCCCTGAGTCATACCTGGGTTCTCATGATGGTTTTGACAGCAGCTTCAAACTCCTCAGAGTTATTGTAGTCAACAGTCCACACGTGTGGCTTCCCAATGAAGTCTTCAGCATAGGGGTGTTGGGAGGACACCTAAAACACAGCAGTGTCAATTTTGCAATCCCTACTGGAACAGCTGCTCTGTCCCATTCACAGCCATGATGGTAGAGGAGCAGCAATCATTCAGGCATGGACACACTGAGTTTTAACTCACTGCACACAGGGAGGTGCTGCTGCAAAAAGGTTTCCTCTGAACCCAGCTGCCCCCCCGACCTCAGGCTGATGTACTAAAATTCCCACTGGGTTGGGATGCCCCATTCCCAACAACACTGAAATCCCTCCACAGCCCTGAATATCTCTATAATAAAAGCTCAATTTAACTTTGACCTGAGCCATCTGTGGGTCTGGATGGCAAAAACAGACCAAAGCAGGAAAGGTGTGTGAAGGCACCATGTCTCCCAGGTTTGCCAGCTCCAGAAACAAGGCAGAGAGAAAATCCACCACCACTGAAGGCTGGGAAAGTCTGGCACTGGGAGAAAGCAGTGCTGGAAGCCACATTGCCCTGATTCCACAGGCAGCCCCCAGGCTGGTACCCCAAAGCCAGGTGATTTTGGTGATCTACCACTTTTTTTTCAGCTCCACATGGCTGTGAGGCAGCCAGAGCCCTGATCTCCTCTGGGAAGGGAAGAGAGAGGCTGTTGATCACAGGAGGTATTTTGGGGGCACCATGAAACATGGCAGAGGGGCCTGAACCCCTGGCAGCTGGAGGAGGAGAGCAGGGCACGCTCTGTGTTTTATTCTCCAGCTTGCTGTCCTTTCTCATTTCCTTCCTGACAGACTGATCTCCTCCTTCCCCTCCGGCAGACAAACACCCTGAGGCACTTCACAGCCCTCGCCCCTGGCTGCCACCCCAGCTCCAGGCTGAAGCACAACCACAGCACCCACTGGGATGGGTGATAACACCAGCAGCTAATTCAGGGGGTTCACGGGGCAGACATGGGGGGCCAGGACAGCCCAGTGCTCCCCACCCCATGGTGGTGCTGGCAAGCAGGGCTGTGGCAGGGCTGAGCTGCCTGGTCCCCCAGCTCGCTCCCTGAGCACTGCACTGCTTTATCCACTTTATTAATAATAAAAGAGGCAATTTTCTCAAGCCTTTAACTTTTAAAGAGTTCCTGCTCTACTTAGATTGAATTCCCTGTGACGAGCAAGCCTGGGAGGGATTTTATACCCCTGCAAAAACATGGAGGTCTTGCTGTCCCCTCCCTGTGGACAAAGGGATGAACAGGGAGCATTGCCCAGGTTTGGGAGAAGGGTGTGAGGTGTGCGTGGATCTGGGTTGGTGGGGAAGGAGTTGGGGTTTGGGGTCTGCAGAAGGCTCCTGCACCACCTTTTCCTTGGAAACCCCAAAACCACAGCAGAGCCCCTTGCATCCAAGTGCTCTGGATGGAGATGATGTGACGACAGGTGAGGGGACCCCACCTGCAGGTATCTGCACATGTGCACTTGGAGGAAATCTCGCCAAAAAAAATCCCAAAAGAATCTCAGTTTAGCAACTGCTCTTCCCCAGGCTGGCCCAAACCCTGGTGCAAAGGGGGTGGCTCCATCCATCCCACCCCATCCACTCTCCTGCTGCCACACTTGCCTCTCTGGACGTGGGTTTGCCGCGGAAGAACTCGTGGTTGAGGGAGCTGTGCGGGGGGTTGAACCGCGCCTGCAGGAAAACGCAGCCGTTGGCGATGGCCTCCAGCGGGGCAGGACCCTCGTAGGGGAACCCAAAGCCAATGAAGAGCTGCCAGGGAGAAAAACCACGGGCTGGTGAGTGGACATGGCTGACCCCACAGGGAAGTCTCCCAAATAACCCACCAGCACCCCCCTCTGCTGCTGTGCCCCTGCACACCAAGCCTCTAAAGGAGTTCAACGCCCCACAGCTCACATGTGCTCAAAACTCCCCCTGCTCTACAGCTTAGATGTACATGGCCATGGGGTGTCCAGGAGCTGCAAGTTCCCCCATGGTGGTCACAACCACCAGATTGCCTCTGTATGGAGCAACATTCCTTTGCCAAGGCTGTTTGGGCTGGTGAATCAAGAATATTCCCCTCAGGCACCAGCTGAAGGCGACCGGGATGTGCCTGCACCCACACATTCCCTCTGAGAAACCCGTTTATTTTTATCACAGCTATATGGTGGGGAAAAAAAAAAAAACAAAACCAAAACCAAAAAACAACACTCCCATTTAGCAATAAACGAATTAATCGGGAAACTTTGTGCTCCGCCTGCGGACAGTCTGCAAGGACAAACTCATCAGACACATCTTGATCTGGAAGGATGAGTTCTGCTCTGTTCCTGGCTAATTAGCCGGGCTGAAAGGCTCACAGTTAATTATCCCAGCTACAGGGCTGGAAGGCAGGTAATGGGGGCGGGGAGCAGGGTCCTGGGATGCCCCAGCTGACTCTCCCCCACCTTCGCCTTCCTCAGCAGCTGCTGGAACTCGTGCTGTGGGAGCAGCCCGTGGTTCTTCACAAACGCCGGGACCTCGGGCGGCCGCTGCGTCTCGTAATAAACGGTGCCGTGGATCTCCATGTACTTGTTGAGAATGGCCAGGAACTTCTCCTTGCCCTGGGGAGGAAGGCAGAGGGGTGAACTGCACCAGAAGACGGGCCTGACCTACTGCACCGCGGTTGTGGGGGGAGATTTAACTCTCACACTGCTGTTTCCAGAGCACCTGTGATGCTTCAGGTAAACCCACAGCAGAGCAAAATCCACACCCTCCCCTCCTCATTCCTTGGAAACACATCCTGGACCTCCCTATGCTCCCAGAGAGCCAGGATGAGTGCAGGATCCACCACCCTGAACAGTGGCACCTCGAGCTCCTGCCTTCCCTGCCACCTCCAAGGGCAACTTCCACTCTGGAGCTGCTGAATTAAAGACTTCAGTGGATTCAGAAGGAAGTCTGCAAAGACCAAACCTTGCTAATAGCCTCTTATTTCAAGTAACAAGTACCCAGGATTTTCTTGGTCAGGTTTAATCCTGTTTCACTGCCTGGAAAATTAAGGGGGTCATCAATTCTCCTCTTTTGGAGCCTTTCCTCCTTTTGCTCTGCAAAGCAACCTTTCCTTTTAGCAATTTCTCTACTGCAGAACTTCTTCTGTTTGAAAAAACCACAAAGGGACCAGTCCTTGGACACTGCATTTTCAGCTTGTTCCAGTGCTGCAATGGGCCCCGAAAGAGCAGAGACCAGGAGGGAAAAAGGAGTTATAAAAGGGGAATTTGGGAAAACTGGATCTGTTGCCTTAAAGCTTCCTTGAACTGCCCTCAGCCATGTATCCCTGGACTTCTCCAAGGCTAAAACTAAGCCTTTCTCACTTTATTAAAACTTCAGCTCCTATTGCAAGCCAGAGGCGAGAAGTTCAGAGGGGTAGGAAATGAGAAATATAGGAAAGGCAGGTTTAATGAAATGTTTCTAAATGCCAAAACCATCCTGCTCTGGAAGACAGCGTTTGGTCCAAGGTTGGTAAATGCCTCCAGAAGATGGAGGTGTTCTTTGCCTTCCTAGACCTCAGATCACTCAAAATAAGGACAAATCCCTCTGTCCCCTTATTTTATTCCATGGGGCGGCACAAGATGTGAAGCAAAGCCCAGGCAGCCTGGCCTCAAGGACCAACCACCAGCAAGAACCAGCTCCAGCCCCTTCACATAGTAATAAATGACCCCAAATATGCAGTTTTGTGGAAACTGATGTTGTTTGTGAATTCTGACTAAAAGGAACAAATGATTGTAGCACCCAGGGTGGAGGGAAATGTCTGTTCTGAGGTTTTAACTCTCTTTAGTGCCTTCCTAAATTAACCTAACTAAGCTCAAATGTAACTTCTGGATAGGGAAGTGCGGGGGAATGGTAGAAAAATAAGATAAGATATCACAGTTCCCCCTAAAATGAGATTTAGTGCGTTTCAGCAGGTCTTTTAGGGAGACAGTATGGCTGGATCCTGGCCCACCACAAGCATCCCTGCTAATTAGCGGCTGCTAATCAGGAAAGATGGGGAAAGGGAGCAGATACAGCCCCCACTGCATCAACCCACATCCATCCTGGCAGCTCCAGAGGACCAAGCCCACGTCAAGGCAAAGTCGACTCCCGAGAAGAAGCGCAGAGGTAAAGCCCAGCAGCAGCTGGCGAGGTACAGTACCTGCAACTGCAGCAGCCCCAGGCAGTGCATGAAGGGGAAAAACAGAAATAAATCAAGAGACAGTGAGAATGAGCTCCTTTCTAAAGCCCTGGAAGGAAAAGCAGCTTGCTGGCTCTGGGTAAGCAGGGGGAGAGCACACACAGCCCCTGTAGGAGATGTAGGGGGGATGTTTTGGGGGTGCTGTCCCCATACAATCACCCACCCTCTCCCCCAGGTGTTACAGGCACGGGCAGATGGAGGGAGCACAATCCCTTTTCACTGGGCACTTGAAAGCAGAGACAACCCATCCCCATCATAACGCAGCAATCATTGTAATTAATTAACGGCAATCGTTGTAATTAATTACATAAAATCATTGATATGAAATCCTCAACCTCAGCAGCCTGCTGGGAGCAAGCACCGCCCAGAGCAAAGAGCAGGGAATGGCGCCTCACCAGCCTCTCCCTGTTTGCTCAGAGGCACTGGATGTGTCACAACCCTCCTGCAGGAACAGGACAAGGACTGTCCTCTGCAAACACACTGAGAAAAGCCAGAGGCTGCTGCTGCTGCCTCCCAGCCGTGCCTACAGCTACCCCTGCCTGGGCTCTCCCCACCATCCCAAGGACACCCACCTTCCAGATGCTGGCCTCCTTCCCGTACACCACTGCCATGCTGCTCACTTTGTTGGACTTGATGAGCTGCCTCTCTGTCTGGTTGAGCTCCTCTGACACGAAGCCCATGAAGGAGTTGTCAGGGGTGTGAGCTGTGGGCACCAAGGGGAGAAGACACGTGGCTGGACAGATGCATTCTGAGACCTCCCCAGGGTTGAGGAGGCAGCCACATTGCAGCACAGGGGCTGGGATGAGCCCGGCTCCAGAGCCTTGCTGGAGCTTGGGAGGAAAAATGGCATGAATGCCCATCCAAGCAGCTCATGAAATCCAGGCTTTAGAAGCCACTCAGGTGGCTCTTTACAAAGTGAGGCATTTTTAAGGCTGCCAAAGGGGCTTTATCCAGCCAGGAAAAAGCAACACTTGATTCATTCAGCAGACAACGGGTCACTGGGCTCCTTGCAGACAAGCACGTCTCCTGACTGTGCCACAGGCAAATCCAGATCACTGAGCTGCCTCTCACCTTTAGCATCCCAGCTGAAATCAAACCAGGCTTTGCAACCAAAACCACCCTGCACTTCCCCTCCCTGGAGCTGGAAGCTGCTGGCTGTGCCCTGACTGTGCTGGAGCCAGCAACCCACCATGGTGGAAGGAGCCTGGAATCATTTCTGCAGCCCAAGAGGAGGCCAAGCAGACTTGGGAGCTCCTTGCAGACGGGAGGAAGCAGAAGCAGAGCCAGGGAGGACGGCACTGCCTGTGCATCACCTCCCAGAGGAGGTCAGACCTGCCTCTGGGGTACTTGTGAGACCCCCCAGCCCACCCCGCCGTGCCCCTGCACCTCACTCACGGAACATGGTCATGAACTGGGTGGGCTGGAGGTTCCAGTAGCCCCAGTTGGTGCGGTACCCGCGCAGCGTCGCGTACTCCTCGTGGTTGTACGCCGGCTCCGTCCCAAAGGTGTCGATGACCCGGACACGGCACCTGCCAGAGCAAACAGGACCCCGGGACCTCACTGTGAGAGAGTCCCACTTCCAGGGACTTCTGGTGGCCCCAGGCAGCTTGTCCCTTGTCTGCACCCTGGAACATCCTAAGGAGCCCTTCCCAACTCCCTGCTCCTTCCTGCAAGGAACAATTTTGCCTTGCAGGACTCTCAACTCCCCGGCAGTTGTGAGAACAATGAGTCTCCTGAAGACTTATTAATGCTTTTCCCAATATCCTGGGAATGCTGAGGCAGGCATTACCAGCACAAGACTGAGGAGAGAAGGGGAACAACAAGCAAGGGAAGAGCAAAACAAGCTGAATGCGAGAGCAAATGCATTTATAATAAAAGCAATAACGCAGCCTGTCATTTTTCTCTCTAATAAAATTGTGTAGGATAGTGGAAGAGATGGGGAAAAACCATAATAAATAGCAGGACTATCAGCACTAAATTAAATCGCATATTTTCCTGGCTGGTGATGTACCAGGGGATGATGACATTTGTCTTGATGCTGAAGGAGCCATGGACAGGGCTCCTTACAAATCCATAAGGCTCACACTTCCCTCTGAGCTGTGCCCACCCCTGGCTGCAGGCATGGAACTGGAAGCACACACACCTCCCAGGCACATACAGGGTTTGGTGTCTTCCCAATTCAGTCTCTTTTAATGAGTTTTTACCTTAAACACGTGAGGCTCTGGAGTGAGTGGAATGCCTCGTGCCACGGCAGCAGGGGACACGGCAAGGCACCAGCCAGGCAAAAATCAAAGGTAAAATCAAAGGGTCTGGCTCCTTAGATGGGGAGGGCTATCCCTCGAGGTCATTACCATTAGTCTTTGCTTGCTAATTAATGAAAAGGAGAGTAAGAGCAGGCAGAGGCTTTGCTTACCTGTATTTCTTAAAGGAGAGCCCCATGTGCTGCTTCATCTGTTGGAGTCCATGGTAGTCGGTGTAAATCAGGTCGAAAGGCAAAGGACTGGTCAAGGGGCAGTTTCCCCGTCCTGGAGGCACCCCTAAGTGGCTGAGGAGAAGCAAGAGGGATCAGGGCCCAGCACCATGAAAGCCCTGAAACACAAACACTCATTTCCCTGCCAGGCACTGAACAGAAGCCACCAACCAGCTCCCTCTTTGATGGATGGGGATGCAGATGGTTTTCCTCTCCCCAGTTTTTATTTCCTGGGCCAAAGATCTGGGGAGTTATGGTCTCTCCCCATCTTTGCACCTGCTCCAGCTGAGTTCCTGTTCCTCCACGTGGACTGTGAGGCTTTTGCACAGCAATCCCAGACAGGGTTCTCCACCATCTCAGTCAGCACACACACTCCCTTGGATGTCTCTTGTTGAAGACACCAGATTTCATTTGGTTTCATTGCAATCACATCAGTGACAGACTTGTAAAACTACATCCTTTCTCACCTTTCTGCCTGCAAGGCTCCCAGCTTAGCCTAAAATTCCCTACCAGTTCCTTACAACAGCCATACTCAGCCCCTCTTCCCTCCTCCAGTGGAAGAAAACCCAGATAAACTCGACTGATTGATTGCAATCTCTTTATCAAGACCATCAGTTACCTCACTGCCAAGGTGAGATGTGATTTATCCAGCAAGATACAAGGCTGGTAAACCCATGGTGCGTCTCCTTCCATTTTCAGTTACCTCTCTGAACCAATGAATCCCTCTCTCCAAAGCTGTTCCACTAAGTGTACCACTGATGTCAGACTGGCAGCCCATCTGCTTGTCTGGACCATGTTTCCTCCTTCTCAGAAAAAAACCTGTGACTCCTTCCAGCTTCAGCAGGTTTCTCAAAAATCCTAGTTACATGTACTTGTGATTTCCAAGTGCCAGTTTGTTCAGAAATACAAATGGTTCGCTCTTCAGTTTTAATGCTCTGTAATTTTTCCCCCTAAAGACAATAATTCCTCACCCTCATAACCACACAAACACCTAAAAAGCAACAGCAACATTCTTATGGAAAACCAGACCATTGAGCTGATCTGGTCCACCCAGACTGTCTCACTCTCACCACGCAGTTGTCCCATTTCATTCTCAGTCCTTCCAGCAGGGCTGAGGAATTCCTGTTTTATTTTGCAAGTTTGAGCTCAGACACTGTGAAATCTCACCCTTCACTCCTGCCTGCCAAGACGTCTGTCTTTGTTTTCTTCTGGGCTCTTCATTTACTCCTAGCACCTATTTGGAGATGGGAATTTATCCCAGCCACGCCTGTAAGTATTTTTACTTCTCTTCAGAATAAAAGTTCTGGCCAAGTCTTAAAACTCCCAGGCTTTGAATCCTTCCCTCTTACATGCCCTCTCTTACTGTTTCTCGTAATTTCTCTGCATTTTCCCTTCTGAACATGAGAATCCTCTTTCCAGCCCTACTTGGGTTTTATTTGTTGCTCAGCTGAAGCTCAAATGAACCCACAGCCCAAAGGTCCATCCTCTGATGAGCACTTCCACAAAATCCTCATCCCTTCCCTAGCCCTTCAGCATCTAATCTATCAATCCTATGGCTGCTTCCAGAGGAAATCAATGGCTCTTCCACCTGGGGAACAGCCAAGGGACACAGTTATCACAAGCATTTGCTCTCCAGTCTCTCATACTCTTCCCCAACGTCAGAAGTGGTCATAAGGAGCCAGAAGTGGGTTTGCCATACTAATGAAGGGCTCTTGGTCTGCTCCTGGCTCTATCTCCCTCTTCTTCTGAATCTGATCTAGGGAAAACGTCCCTGTTCATTACAGAGAGTTGGACCACAAGACCTTTAAAAAGTTCCTTCCAACTCAGACTATTCCATGATTCTACATGGCTTGCAAGCCCTTGAGCGCTCAGCACCTTCTTCCAGCCCCATCCCAACCTCAGACCAGTGAAGGGTCATCCTAAACTTCTGACTATGACTCACAGAAAGTGCGTAAATGTGGAACAACAAAGCCAGGAAAACCCCAGCATTTCAATTAAGGACGAAGAGCTGCTTTTGCAGCTGCTTCATTGCTCTTGTCACAAGGAATATCAGCGTCAGCTCAGGGCAGCCCAGCCGGGGCGGCTGCAGGGGGAACAGGTCGCAGTTTTGTCACTTTTATGCACAATTTTACACGACAGGACTGATTGGGAAGATGGCAGGGATAGAAAGGCTCTCACCTCCCACAGCCACCTCGCTACGATAAATAGGGCAACGAGGAGACACCCTCCTGGGGAGGCTGAAGGGGAATTTTTAAGCCAGTAAAAACACCCCAAGATTTTATAGAGATGCAATTCTAAACATCAGATTTGCTCACATACATGCTGCTTTTTCCTCAGTCATCAGCCAAACAGTGATTTACACCAGCATGGCAACTGTGGCCGAAGCAACTCAGCCAATGTCTAAACCTTGTATTTAACTGAAAATCCCCAAACCATTACATTTTCCTTGCAGCATACCCCATCCTCCAGCTGGTACATGTCACATGAGCCACTGCATTACAAAATAATCTCTAATTTAAGAAAGCCCTAACCAAGCTTGATGAGGGGCTGTGGGAGAAAGCAATTAGCAAAACTAATTCTGAAGCCTCCAAAAAACTTTCCACCAATTAGGTGGAGCAGGTCTGGCTCCCCCAGCTCCTTTCATCACTGCAATCTGCAACACATCCCTTCTCCAGGTGCTCAGGACTTGCCACATCCATTTACACTCCCAGTGCCATGGCTGTGTGGCAGGAATAGCTCTAAGAGCAGGACCAGTGTCTCTGAGCAGAGCATCTCTCCATTTACCCCTCTTATCCTCCCTAAACACTTCATAACCACTGATTTTAATATTCCAGTCATGCAAATCCAGGCTGCACCTCTGAGATGGCAGGGGGGGATTTTTTTTTTCCCCTTCCTCCTTATTTAAACATTTTTTATTCAAGCTTTCATCATTTGCCAGTTAAGTCAACTAATTTTCTACTAAACCCAATTTCACTCATGGTTGGAGTGCAATTTCCCTGATTTTTCCTCGTGCCATGTACTATTAATGGCGCTTGAAATTACGCAAATAAAATTGATGAGCGCGAATGCCGCTTCCTCAGCCGGCGCAGCCCAGAGACCTGTTTTGGAAGTCACTTGATCCCAGCTCCTGGAGAAACCTCCCCTCCCAGACCAGCCAAGCGTGGTGACCAGCTCAGGCCACGGCTCAGCACCTCCAGAGCCCCAGATGGTGATCCAGTGGCTTGTCCCATCCCGACATCCCGGATTAGCTCATCGCTCCTCTTTGGGCAGGCACAGCCAAAGCGGCTTCAATCCAGTGGATGCAAGAGCCGAGCTCGCCTCTCTGCCAGCTGCCTCCACCAGCTGTGCCTACTCCAGAATAAATCTACAGCAGCTTCTTGTCCTGCTATTTTCCTCTTATAGGGACTTTAATCAAACCAGGGGACTGTTCCCTCCCCGGGCGCGGTGCAGGCGCTCAGAAATCAGATGACTGCGGGGTTATCTTTACATCCCATTGACCTATTTTCAAATTAACCCAACGTTTCTTTCACTTTATCACTCCTGGTGCTGCTAAGTCCAGCACTAAATGGATCTCGTGGGCATCTCCTGGCAGCCTGGGCCAATATCCTCTATTATATTTAATTGCATCTCCTCTGCCCACATCTGCTGCCATCAGCAAGGCAGACGGGGGGAATGGAGGAGAGCTCCTGCCCTCGCTGCTCACTCACCTTCTCCATGTCTGCAAGAGCCCAGCAAGCACAGAGGGCTGTTATCCAGGGGTGAAAGGTGCCAGAGCTGAGCCTGAGCAGCTCAGGGGAGTCTGTGACAATCCCATCACAACCAATTTAAAGCGCAAATCTAAGCCCACAAGATGAACATCCTACTGCCTGCCCTCTGCTCCCAGCTCTTCCCCCTGATAGAACGAACACTTGCTAGAAGCAAGGATTTTCAAGCAATTTCAGCATGATTTTTAAGGCACCTGCAATGGTTTCACCTTTGCAAGGTGTGTCTGGACTGTTTCTCTGGCCCATCATTGATCTTGTATGACACAGCCCTACCCATCTTGGTGGTGGTGGGGGGGTAGTTCACAAATCCATTTCTTTATTTCCAAGGCCTGGAGATGCACAGGAGGGTGCCAGAGCAAACTTTTTTTTTTTTTCCTGGTCAGAGATTCAGCAAATAATGAAGAAACTTCCCAGAAAAGGAGAAATAAACACTTGGGCTCCTTCAGAGAGCAGCAGAAACTGAACAGTCAGATGCTCGTGGCGCCTGAGCAGACCTTGCGACAGACAGGCTGTTTCCTGCTGTCCCAGCTGCTTCAGAGCTAAAAAACAGGAAGAAATTCTTCCCTGTGAGGGTGGTGAGGCACTGGCACAAGTTTCCCAGAGAAGCTGTGGCTGCCCCATCCCTGGAAGTGTCAAGGACAGGTTGGATTGGGCTGGGGGCAACCTGGTCTAGAGGAAGGTGTCCCTGCCCAAGGCAGGAGGGTGGAACGAGATGAGCTTCAAGGTCCCTTCCAGCCCACCAGATACATCTGCTAGAAGTGTGTCCTGATTAAATTACAGAGTGGAGAAGCCAAGGAAGCTCAGACACACAGTGTTGTGTCCAGAGCCCATGTAACCTCTTGGTTCAGTCTTCATCATCCCTGTCTTTGCAAGGGTTTGCAGCTGTCAAGTACCCACAATCATGAGCATCATCTTCAGCTCCCCCTGAGCCCAGTAACCAAAAACCCAGCCTTTCCAAAGCCCACAACAGCCCTTACACAGCAAGAACGTCAATGCCTGGCCAGAAAAAGAACAACCCAGTAGCCCCATCAGCTTCCAGAAACACTCGCTCTCAAGTACCAGGAGCACCTGATGCTGCTCTAAAGGCTGAAGGTTCCTGCCCACTGGTGCAGAGCTGATGAATCCCACAGCCATGCCATGCAGCTCCACCAGGATCACACGCAACTGGTCACTTCTGGCTGTTTCCACAAGCAATTCCTGTCTCTCCCACACAACAGCAGGGCTGTGTTTGCCAGCTGGCGAGGGGAGGTGAGACCGGGAGCCTGGGCACGGCGCAGGTTTTCATGCGAACAGATGCAAGACAGAAAGATGGCTTTTATCTGCCAGGAAATAATTAGAAATGTATTTGCCTGGACACTGTGTTTCCATCTGAATGGCTCTTTCTGCAGCATGAACACACCTCGGTGAGCGTGGAGAGCGCAGGAAAATGGGAGCTCTAACCGTGTGCCAGGCGCAGGGGTGGCAGCGGGAGCTGAGCTGGTACCACCGTGGGGCCAGTCCTGATGCAGCCCAGACACATCACCCCAGCACAGGGAGGGTGGCTCGTCACCCAAGCCACACACTGGCCACACCTACTGCTGGGTAGGGAAGGGCTGCCAGCACAGGATAAAAGCATGTGCTGAAAATCAAGTGCCTTGCCAGGGAAGGTGTTACGAGCCCAGAACTCGACACAGGAGCAATTAAGCTCCGGGAACGCTTTGTAAAGCTCTGACCCCACGAGGCATCAAATCCCATTTTCTTCGACTTTCTGTCCTGCCTTATGAGCAGTTAATTTCAAGGGGACCGTTGCAAAGAGCACCTTTCAGCGTCATTGAGATCAGCACTCCCGTGGTTTCAGCAGCACCACAGCCCTGTCTCCCCAAGCCTCTCCTTCAGCCCCACAAAAGCAGCTGCAGATGCTAAGATGTCCACTGCCATGACCTAAGGATGGGAGTAAGAGCCAGAGGCCCCAGCACTGCCTGTGGTGCCCCCTCTCCTGGGGACAAAGGCTGAGCACATGCTTCATGCCTGACCCCACAGCATGGGTGCTCCAGAGGAGAAGCCTCGGCTTACTGCGGCTTTTGTGCTGGCACAGCCATTGCTCCAAAGTGCTGCTTGTAATTTTCCAACATCTACTCATGAGCTGCCTCATTATCAACCCAGCTCAGGGCTTTCAGGCACTTCCCACTCCACCCCTACCAAGCAGCACACACGAACGCCGGCCTGGATTCTCACCTCCCTGCAAGCACTTCTGAGCTACCAACACAAGACAACGTGTCTTCAGCAAGAATAAAGTGTTTGCATTCAGATTCCGGATGTTTCTTCCCTCCCTGCTTCAAGACAGGACTCAAAATGCTGCTGGCTCCCAACCCAGCACAAATCTCAGATGGAAAACAGCTCCTGGCTCCCTGTTCCACCTCAACGGTTTGCTTTCCTCCCAGGGAGCTGCACGCAGAGTCACAGAACGGTTTGGGTTGGAAGGGACCAGATAACCCTGTGTTTCACCCCTTGCCTCTCAGGATGCATCAGAAGCACCTCATAAATTCACTGAGAAATGCAAAAGAGGATAAATACCTGAACTTAGTTCAGCTACAGGAGAAAAATTAGCCCCAGGTAGGACATAGGAGAATTCACAGATCTTTAAGGCCCAGTCACGCTCACAGCCTGTTCTCATCCCCAGCCCTCCATCACCAGTTTTTTTGACCAGGGTCTTATTTCTCCTCCTCATCTGCCCAATCTCCAGCATTCCAGACCCAGTCCTGACCACCCCCTCCAGGCACTGCTGCATTGCAATCAATACAGATGCTAATAATGAACAGCTCTCAGATAACCACTGGCTGAAGTGTATGCAGGCAAAACCTTCCAGCCATCCCTTGCCAATGATCAATACTCACAGAAAAAATCAGCTCAGAAATTTGAACAGACGAAAAAACAAACCAGCAGAGAGGTTAATCCATGCTGAATAATTTATGAGAGCCAGTGAAGGCTGTGCTGGGCAGGAGCAGTTACAGCTCCCAGCCATGAAAGGATCAGGAGTTGCCAAAGGAAAAATACACAGAAAGTGGATTCAACATTTCACACTGCTGGAGCAAAATATCCCTGAGCCCATCCCAGTACTGGTGCCTGCGCTGCTACAAGCTCAGCAAGAGACACCTGGGATGGGAGAGGACAAATTCAGCCCCAGTCTACAGCAAGGCAAAACCCCAGCCACTTGAGCATCAAATAAGCTCTGCCAAAAGCTGAGGCTACAGGTAAAGTCCCCTCTGGGCTTTAACAAAGGGCCCAAGATTAACTATTAGCATGACTCAGGATTAATTACACATGTTCTGCTAAGCCTCCCACTCGCTCCTGGTCAGGCAAAAGCTTTTCCCAACACTCCTTAGAGCCACCAGCCTGAGAGCAGGGATGTTGCTGAGAGATCTGCAGGCACTGAGCAGGATTGCTGGAACCACTCAGTCCTCCCCTTGGGCAGTACCTCTGCCCCGCTTCTGACACCCACATTAACCCATCTCTTGGTGGGCTGCAGGAGGGTCCCAGTGAGTGCTGGGCCCAGTCTTCAAAGTGACAGAGGGGACATGGCTACAGCCTCAGGTCCTGCCTCCACTGGCCCCAGCCCCATCAACATGAAAGTGGGCACTTAGCATGGGTGTCCAGCATTTAAAATGTCATCAAAGCCAGGCACAGGACACGCTCTTGGGGAGGTGGGGATAGTTTCTATCACTGGGACACAGAGAAGGGTGAAACATGGAGTCCTAGCCCAGCTCACTCACTTCCCATCTCAGCTACAAAGGGGAAGAGACAGAGCTGCCGTTCCCAGGCATCCCAGGGGACACATCCAAACCCACGTCAGAAGAGATCTCATCGCTGCCAACTGACGTTGAAGCTCCCACACTTCTGAGAGAGGCAAAATACTACAGGCAGCAACGCAGCTCTCCAGTCGCTCACAGAGGGAACTGGATGCTGCAAAACCCCCTGTAAGACTCACCAGCTCCTTCCCCTCCTTCAACAACCACCACGAGGCTCTTCATTAAAAAAACACAAACAAGAGCCATGCAACAACAACACAACCCTCCCAGCCATTAACTTCTTTCATCCCTGAGTGCATGGGTATTATTTTAGCACCTCAGCTGAGCTCAGCACACCTCGCACATCGCTGTGATGCGGGCACGCCTCTTTGAGGAGCTGCTGCCTCTTGCATTAAGACCAGGATTATTTTTTTGAGTTAATTAGTCGGGAGCTAATTCCATTCATTAATTCTGAGTGCCACAGGGGCTGGGTTGGGTTTCTTTTTTGCTGTTTTTTTCTTCAGGATTGTTCGGTCTTATCACTCCCTTTTCAGCACGGTTCATTATGTGGCCGATGCTGGCTTAGCATGTCCCAGAGCCTGGCCAGTCCCTGAGGCAGCTTCAGGCTCTTCTTGACTTATAACCCATCTAATTTGCATTTTCTCTGGCACTTGCCCTCCACTCAGGATGACAAGAAAACCTTGTGAGGCTACAGGAGGCAGCAATGTCAGCCTGGTAATAAAACTGCATCAGCAGAGAGGAACGTGGCACGTAGTTCGCTTCTCCCTCTTACTTTTTCCATCTAATATTGGTCCCTCTTGGAGACTCTCACCCTGCATCGCCCCATGTCCCACATCACAAAAAGACCATCCCTCTGTGGGAAGTGCTTCCAGCAGCAGCAAATTCCCCTGCAGGTCCCCAAGGCAGCCCCAGTACCTCCTGAGGAGGAACTCCCTGGGGGCTGCCACCCCCCTGCAAGGGATGCAGGTTCTATTTGGCAGCCACACCAGCTGCTTGCCTTGTGGCAGAGCAGGAAGGGAGGGAGGGAAAAAAAGGAAGAAAGGAAGGAAGGAAGGAAGAGAGCACAGTCACTGCTCAAACAACACCAGCAAAGCCATGGGGGTTGAGTGCAGCCATGTACAGTGGGAAGAGCCAGCCACTGCAGGACACCTGCATCCTGCAGCCACAGGGCCACCAGCCCCACAGAGAGCATCCCTGGGGAATGATGGGCGAGAGGGAGCCTTTCCCATGCCCAGTTCTAGGCAGGTGTCAGGGGACAGGATGCTGTGTGCTGGCAGCAGGGGATCACATCCAGTGCCAGGACCAAAGTGCCTGCCTGAGACAGGTCCACAGCAGCCCCATGCAAAGCATCACTTTATACCAGTCCTTCCCACTTTCTTGGGATGCAGAAAGGATGGGATCAATTCCATGACGCTGGTGGTCTGCACCCCCCCAACGCTTGCACCAGTACAGCACCAGCACTGCCTGAGATGCAGGTTAGGGAAAAGCCACATGCAACCTGTTCTGATCTTGTGCTTTCACATCAGACCACGAGGTAACCCACACACATGCAGGGGGCAGACCCTCTTGGGGGGGCCCAAGCACCCACAGAACCCAGCACCCACCTCTGCAGCTCCTTCAGGGAGACTGTGACCCTCAGGCTGTGTCCCAGGAGGAAGAGGGCAGCCAGGATGTCAGCCCACTGCACCATCTCACCCAGCGGGCCCCCCTTCAGCACCCGTGGGCTGAAAACATCCCCCGACTCCTCTGTCAGGAAGCCAATATGGATCAAAATCTGGAGAGACAAGGAGAGGGGTCAGCACTGGGGAAAGAGACAATTTGGGTTTTCCAGTCCAAAATGACTTATGGTCCCTGAGTCCCTCCAGGTCCTTTGCACACTGTAATTACGCAGGGAAATCAGTCAGGGATGAAGGCAAGTGATCTGTGCCCAACTAGCAAAGACCAAATGGTCAGAGTTTGCCAGCTCCCCTTGTCTGGTGCTCTGTGTCCTGGGACCAGGCTCACATTCCCGATGTACACCGCAGTGTGAATCACAGACTGGAGGGAGATCTCCCAGCACACAGGGACCGAAGGGAAGGGCACCACAAATGCACCAAGGGGAGCACCAGCAACCTCAACACGTCCTCAGAGGAGACATGCCAGACTCCTGCCCCCTGCTGATGGCTGGCTGCCAGCTGGACACTGTCTCCCACCCACCAGGACCCAACTCCAAAATCCACCCCAGTGTTCAGCCACACCAGTCCTGCCACATCCCGAATTCATGTGGAGCCGCGTCCGCAGGCAACAGACCGACCCCGCAGGCCCGAGTGCTTCCATAAACGAATTTTCCTTCCAGCTCATTCACATCCCAGCTGCCTCCACTTCTCCGTGCTCCCGAGGGCTCAGCTGTCCCATCTCCACACCACAAACCCCCGCTGTGCGATTTGCCCGTACGTGTTTCTGGTCCCGCTGCCGCCCCTTCAGCTTCTGCTCGAGGCGCCGGGCCGCCCGCAGCCACTGCTGGGCCAAGTGCCGGATCCTCTTCTTCATGAAGCTGAGCGACTCCTTGCCCGTGCCAATCAGGTCCAGGAGCTGAGCCAGGTCGCTCCGGAGAGCTGCCTAGGAAAGGAACACGCTCTGCATGGGGAGTGTAGGGAAAGCGGCCGCGAGAGGAGCCCCCCCAGCTGCCCCAGGGGCTGCGGGAGGTTCGTCCATCACAGCCTGGGTGCTGCGGGTCCTTCCTGCATGGACAGCACTCCCCAGAGCCATCACAGCTCCTCCACTTCATGCACCAAATCCCAAAGGCCTCACTGCACCCAGAGCAACCACCTCACAATATCCCAGATTCCTCAGCAGAGGAAAGACGTGGACATGTTGGGGTGGGTCTAGAGGAGGACACAGAAATGATCAGAGGGATGAAGCATCTCTGCTATGAGGACAAGCTGAGAGAGTTGGGGTTGTTCAGCCTGGAAAAGAGAAGGGTCCAGGAAGACCTTCTTGAGCCTTTTCAATACCTGAAGGGGGGCTTGTAAGAAAGATGGGGACAAACTTTTTAGCAGGGCCTACTGTGACAGGACAAGGGGGTGGTGGCTTTAAACTAAACGAGGGTCAATTCAGACTAGATTTAAGGAAGAAATTTTTTACGATGAGGGTGATAAAACACTGGTACGAGTTTGCCAGAGAAGTGGTAGATGTCCCATTCTTGGAAACATTCAAGGCCAAGTTGGAGAGGGCTTGGAGCAACCTGGCCTAGTGGAAAGTGCTCCTGCCCATGGCAGAGGGTTGGACTAAATGACCTTTAAAGGTCCCATCCAACCCCAACCATCCTGTGATCCCGTGAAAACCCACAAGAGGCATCATGCCCCTGCTGACACTGCTGCTCTGGGAACATCTATTTCCAGCTGATGTCTCCCCCCAGACCCTCCCAGAGGGGCAGAACCCAGGCTGTCCCCACCTTACCTGCACAGGGGGCCGTGGTGGGGGCGAAGGCGCAGCCGCTGTCCGGTTTCTCCAGGGCAGGGGAGGGCAGAACCACTCGACCTCGCTGAGGTAGATGAGGAACGAGCACTCGGTGCCGTCCACGCCAAAAAACGCATAGCAGGGGTCAGAGGTCCACCTGGCCCTCATCCACTGCAAGGGAGCAAAGAAACACGTGGGGATCATGCTCCGGCCAGGAGGGGATGTGGCAGCCCTGCCAGCTGGCCCTGCTGTGGGAAACCTCTGTTCTCCATCCCCTTTACCTGGGAGATGGAAATGAAGGGCAGAGAGTGGAAAAAAGGCTGCAAACCCAGCACCTGTCTCAGTGTTAGTGTTGACCCACCCGTGCCTTCACAGCACACAGGGCAGAGGAACAGCCAGAAAGGTTTGCTGGGGACTCCCTGGGTTCCTAGCATTGATTCCAGCACCAACACACACGCCTTCCCTGGGGGCACAGCCATTAACCCCCAGGAAATGATACACCACAGGGATTTCTTCCCGCTGGCTTAGCCAGGGAGCAAGAGGAGCTGCTGATTTCATTGCCCTGGGCACAGCGGGGCACAGAGACAGATCTGCTGGCAGTCCCCAAGGATGATTTCACATGGAGGAGAAGAACCAGAGACCAGAGCAGTGATTTATCATCCCCCACCACGGCTCTTGCCAGCCCTTTCCTAATTCAACTACAAAAACAAATCTACTCAGAGACAGGTCGCTGCGCCCAATATGTAAAGCACAGCAATCACCAGGAGAGGAGATGGGATTACAGCCTTCCACAATTACATTACATTCTGAATTTACTCAAATTGTGGAAGGAGAGGATGCCTAGCACCAGGGGAAGAGAAAAATACAGCCCCCCCATATCATTTTCATATACCCTTCAACATCTTTTCAGCGAGACTCAGCCCTGCAGAAGCTGAGCTTGAAGCAGGAGGTTGGGAAGGGGAGGGAAAAGGGAGATGCTTTTAATTAGTTCATGTAAATATGCTCTCTGACAAATTCATCATGGTCTGGGCCAAATGCCAGGCTGCATTCAGGTGTAAAGAGCAGGTTGGGTCAGGTAGGACATCCCACTTCAGATGGAGGTCCTGGCCACCTGAGCAAGATGCTGCTCTGTGCAGTGCTGAGGTTATTCCCCAGACACCACGGAATGTTCCAGGTATTTAGAGACGGTGTGACAGTGCTTCCTCCTCGCTGTGCTTCTGGCCTTAAACACAGAAACTCCAGGCAGGGAGGGCTGCGGGTAGAGGTGGTCTCACAGAACTGATTCTGCTGCTGCCTGAACACCACTGGATACTCTATGGCCTCAGTGCTTTGTATGACTAAAACTAGAGGAACAAGCCTTATTATTGGGGGAAAATAGTTACACTTCTGCAGCAAAGGCTGCAAGAGGAGATTGGACACCTTCCTTGTGTCTTCTCCTGTATAGCACAGCCCTGCTTTGCTTTCTGCATCTTTAGCTCTGCTCCTCCTCCTGCACCTTTCCCACATTAAAGTAACCAGTTTTATTCTAGAAAGCATCCTACTTCCCACTGCCCTTCCCAGTTTAACCCCAGGGGTTGTTGCTTTGTGCCCTTCCCAGCAGCTTCTATTCCAGGTCAAGACCCTCTCCCGGACACAGAACACTCACCTCCACCTTCCCAGCACAGTCAGGGTACTTGGGGTCCCTGGGCACCTCACACTGGTCCCTCCTGCCTTCCATCACTGCAGAGAGACAAATTAGGCATAGGGAGAGCTGGGATGTGCCAGTGGGGCAGACAGAAATGCTGGGAGGGGAGGGGATGGGGTGGGTCTGGCAGCCCCCAAGCATGTTCATCAGTACCACAGCTGCCAGCCCCATCCCACTGAGTGGAGCAGGACACCAAGATATGAAGCATCTTCCCCCAAATCAGGGAGGAAACAAAGGAAATACACCCTGCTTCCATGCTGAGAGAGTGCTTCCCTTTCCTAAATCTCAGCAGGTCCATTTATAGCACCTCCCTGCTGCCCTCAGCCTGGTCCAGACCCCACGATCCCACCTATCCTGTAAGCAGGATCAAAGGATGCATTCAACAGCCTCTATGGTGTAAACTTGCAATAGAAATTGTCCTGCTGAGCTGCTGAAAGAAGACTCAGCCCCCAGGGTCAGCTCAAGAATAAGGCATAAAGTAGCTAAAAAGGTAACAGGATCTTTTCTCCCTCTGTGGTTGGGTTAATGAAAGCCTCCACCCCTCCTACAAGCCCCTGCTTTGCCCAGAACTTAAAAGGCTTCAGGTGGAAGAAGTAATGGAAAGATCTCCTACCTAAAGCCCAAGAACCAGCAGCCACGTGGAGAAACATCTGGAGAACCCAGCTGCCCTCTCAGCAGTGCCAGAGTGGGATGGGAATTCTCCTGAGTGCTGAATCCCATCAGTCCCTGGGAGTTTGGATCCAAACCACCACATTCTTCTGCCCAGGTGTCTGTGCTGGCACTGCTCCTCATCTTCAATTTTGCATTTAATTCCCTGGCATTTCTACCTGACAGCTATTCAGATTTGTCACCACTCCTCCCCCCTGCAGGCACGAGTTTCCCAAAGAAGCTAAACCTCAGATATCAGCATCCATTCCTGGCATTGTTACCAAATTTTTCATGGTAGGCTTGGCTGGATCTTCCTGTTGCATCAGCAAAACACATGAGAGGTTTGGAGCACGGGGAGCCCCAGGGGCACTCACCTTTGCTGTTGAGGAGGCTGTTCCGGAGGATCTGATCCACTTTTATTGCGATGTCCGAGACGTTCTGAGCTATAGCCTGGATCCTCTCCATCAACCCCGCTGCTGGCTGCAACCTGGGGAGGAAACCAAACTGACCCTGAAAACTTAATGTCTCGCACTGGTGACACTCAGGGCAAAATTCAAGCCCTTGGAAGCTGCCAGCAGGTTGAACTCAGCTCCAGGATGCAACATGGGAACTCCTGGTCCAGCATTTAACAGGCAAAGAAGTCACTCTGCCTTCCAAGAGGTTTGATTTAAAATGTATGTAAATCAGCATTTATATATAAATTGTGCCACTCTTCACGGCGTGCTGATAAACACGGATGCGCCCGTGCATTTTATGTGGGGGAATGTTAAACAGGCTGGGAAAAAAACCTGTTTTTCATATTTCAGATGCGCTGTGTTTGAAAACCCTCTGCTGTTATTATTGGCTTTGCAGTGCACGTAGGAAGCTATGCCAGGGAAAGAAAGGAAAGGAGAAAAAGAATGAAAGTACAGAGGAGAGAAGGTAAAAGCGAGGAGGGCTGAGGAAGCTCGTGGGCCTGGAGCAGACTGATGCAAAACACACGGGACACATGGATGGCCTGAGCCAGCCCAACCACCAAAGGTGGGGGGGTCAGGTTTTTCTCCCAGGTAACAAGAACTAGGACAAGAGGAAGCAGCCTCAAGTTGCACCACGGGAGGTTTGGATTAGATATCAGGAAAAATCTCTTCACTGAAAGCATGGTCAGGCACCAGAACGGGCTGCCAAAGGAAGCGGAGGAATCACCGTCCACGAAAGCCCAAAAACATATAGATGTGTTTAAGGACATGGTTTAATGGTGGGCTTGGTAGTGCTGGGTTAATGGTTGAACTTGATAGTATGAGAGGTCTTTTCCAACCCTAATGATTCCATGATTCAGGGAGTGGATTTCCAGGAGCCCACCAAGGAGTAAGGGCAGGGAGAGGGTGCCAGGGCAGCACAGCAGGAGCTGGGGCTGAGCTGGGGATCACAGCCCAAGCAAAGCCCACAGACACCTTCCCACCTTGTGATCAGATTCCACCAGTCTGAATAGCTGCACATGCCTCTATGGAATTAAACCTGGCAGTCAATACTGTCCTGGGTAAACAGCCCCATTAAACTCATCCACATAACACACCGTGTAGGCTGAACTACAGAGTGCTGTGAAGAGGCTGGGTGGCAATTAAAACCTGGTGCAACCTGTAAAAGGGCAAAAAGAACTCGATCCATCAGCAGTGGTGTCCTGCCAGGCTTGACAAGGAGTGAGCTCTCTTGCCACTTCCATCACAAACAGCCACCCCATCTCGACAAGCGTGGTTATCACAGTAAATAATTTCCCCTCCCGCCGCATTTGGGTCGTAAGTTTTCCCTCCTGCTGCCGCCGAGATCATTATAATACAAGGAAACGTCATATGCAGTGAGTAAAACCAAAAGGGCTACCTTGAATACTCGTGGCACAAAAAATATGTGCTGATGTCAGGTCCTCCGTGGTGGAGTTTTATGTTTGTTCTCCAGCAGATCAGCGAACCCAAAGGCTGGGATTTAAAGTACCTCTGTCCTCAAGGCTAAAAAAATCCTGGTTTTATGAACCGACACTGCTTCGGTTGTTGATTTAAAGTCCATTTGCCAGCAGTGAGCAGCCCACATTTTTCCTCCTGGCGTGGTTTACGACCATCAATATTCAGGCTGCACAACTCCACAGGGAGCCACCCATCTTGGGCTTTTAAGAAATAATAATTAAATGCAGAGGGCACCATTGCCCCCGAGTCACTTCCAACCTTTGCAGAGAATAAACCCCAGGTATCCCGCTGTAACCACTGCAGCAGGCAGGTTGCTCCTGAGGCCCTGGAAAAATATGGGCACAAAAATAACCTGTGAGAAGCTCTGTTTGTCAGCACGGCTCTAAGGAGACAAAATTATCCGCCTCTGAGGGCAGTGTGGTTCAGCCAGGCCTGAAAGTTTACAAACCCCCATTTCTGCAACCCTTCTGCCACCAGCAAGCAGCTTGTCAGACCCTGCAAGTGATGCAAAGGCACTCAGTAAACAGCTGGGAAGGGCAATTTAGGAGCAAACATTGCATGGATGAAGCGAATTTAGAGCCAGTGAGCCCAAACTCCTGCTTCCAACAGGAGAGGGATGCTGGCTTGGTGAAGATGTTCCCCAGGTTTCTCCAACACTTATAGCAATGAGAGGGTACAACCACAGGTACAGCAGCACTGCTCCCACACTTCAGAGCACCCAGATTAGCCCACAGTCCAGCTTCTGCCTCTTCCCAGAAGCTATCCCAGTTCTGACTTGTGTCCAAACCTGCTCCCCAACACTCAAGTAATTAGGTGAATCTCAAAAGTCAATAGCAACCTCGGTCCTTACCTCCTCACCTCAGCTCAGCCAGGGCTGAGCACTGAGCACCCACAAACACATTCAAACAAAAATCAGGACCCTTATCCTAAATAAATGGCTTTCTTCCAGGCTCAGCCTCACAGCCAGAGCTCTGGTCCTGGTTTCCACCGGGTGATGGATCTGGCCCAGCATCTCTGACAGCTTGCCCAGCTCTTGTAAAGCTACAGCTGCTGCCCAAACACGAAGATTTCACCTCAGAGTTGGGTGAAGAGCTCCCAACGTCAGGAGCACTGACAGGCCTCGTGTTTGTACCTGCTGGGTAACAAGGCCATCGCTCGAGCAGCAAATTTCGTGTAACGGAGTGAGGAGGTGACGGGCAGGTTAAGCGTAAGTTACATCACCCACGAGCACAGCGATTTGTCACCCGCGCAGAGGACAAGGAAATGAGACACTGAAAGCAAAATCTCAAACGTAAAGAGGTTTCCCCGTGCCTCGTAGGAACTTGATGCCTCACTCTGAGTAACGGGAGACACTGGGAAGGACAAGAAAAGTGGTTTATTCTGCTCAGTCACAGCTAAGCAGAGGGGAGATATCCCAGCAGGCAGTTCCATCCAAGCATGGCCAGTGGAAAGAACTCCTCGCTTCCAGCACCACCACTGCCCAGGGAGCAGATTTTTTGCCTTTTTTTTTCCCCTTCCCTCTTGCTTTTTAAATTTTTCCACAGTGACACTTTAAATGCCACCGAAAGGCGCTGGCGCTGTGCCAGCTGTTGGAAGTACACTGAATTACTACGGCTTTTCTAGAACAATTTTTAACCTGGGACCTTAAAACCGTTTACTACAGCAAATACAGTACTTTTACTCCTAACCATCAATATTGATTTCATCTTTATTATTTTCAGATTTATATTTCCCTGCCTTGATTAAGATTCAGACCACACTGTGCCTTATAATGCTCTGTATACAGTATTCATCTCGTTTTCAAAAACTACATTAAGATGTATCTTTCCCCACTGGCAGATCATTTGCCATATAATACAGCCGGAGGTTGAGTTTTCCTCCACTTTTTTATGCATTAATTTGGTTGCCTTCACTTTGTCTCTTGTCCCCAACCCCACAGCACCAGCTCGGATTGAGCCTGTTTATCCCTTTACAAGCCACTGTATTTTTATTGCCTTTTATAAAAGTGGCATTATGAAAAGATGAATCTCTTTCTATTTGTGTGTTGTCTTCATAATACAAGCCCTAAACATATTTGCTTGCTCATCCGATATTTCTTGCTATAAACTGGTGAAAGCCACGGCTTTGGGAAGGCCAATACAGATGGAGAAAAGCAGATGTTCTGAAGATAATACGTCAACAAATTCAACATTCACACAGAGCAGTTTACCACAGGATTTCAACTTGCTCATTACAAGGTCTGCACTGCCATTTGCCTCTCTAAATGCATTAAATTTTTTTGCCCAGAGACCCAAAACAGAGCAGAAATAGGGAGGGGAGGGTGCCCAGGGCTGGTGCTGAGCTCTCACAGCTCTTCCCCACTCTGAAGACACAAATCACCCACTGATATCCAACCCCACAACAGCCTCACTGTCCAGGACAGGGAGCTGAAATCCCAGAGGCAGCATTGATGGAAAACTCTTCCCAGCTGTGGAAAAAGGGCCTTTCCCATCCTCCTGGCTCCTTTAGCTTTTGAGGTGTTGCCTGTTAAAATAGCTGGGATACCTCCCAGAGAAATGAACCCCAAGGGCATCTCCAGCAGGTCACCCTGAGGGCTCAGGCTCCTCTGCCCATCCATTCATCCATGCAGATGGCATGAGCTCAGACTCATCCAACAGCCTGGGGGGGACAAGCCCAGGAAAAGTCACAGGGATGTGGGGAAAAGCCCTCGCAAGTGATGGATAAAAAAAGTATAAATAAATCACTAAAAAAAGTGATTTAAATCTCCAAGAAGATGAACTAATAAAGAGATTTACTCCCCTAGGTTTATTCTTCCCAGGCAGCTCCAGCCAGTCAGCTGGATGAAAAATTAAAAGTGAAAAATAAAATATTTGTAAAAAGTCAGAGAAAAGTGTTGGCTTCCAGTGTAATTTCTGGGGTCTCTATATAATGCAGTGTTTTCCAGCTCAGGGTTGAGTTAAACAGCTCAATTTCCCCTCCACAAACACCTGAAAAAGGACCTGAGTTCGCTCTGGCCATGTTTGTGCTCACAGGGAAAATATCCCAAAGGAGGTGATTTGGGATGGGAGCATTCCTTGGAAACTCATTTAAAGCAAATACCAGATGATGCATAGGCAGAGCCCTGGTTGAACTGCTCCAACACCAAGTTCCATAATAAATCACTTAATAAATACCAGAGTGTTTAACTCACTGAAGTACTTCCATTTATTTTCATTTCAGTTGATTGTGGGTGATGTTTCTCACACAAATACTTTCTCAGAGAACCAGACCAGAGCTAACCCAAAGCCCACAGCTGCACATCCCAGGGGAGGACACTGACATTCTAGTGAGCTGGCAATAAATTCTGTGAAAAAAAATGATGAAAATGATGAAAACCAACTTTCCAAGCAAACCCTGTAGCTCAACAACACAGGGAGGAATTGCCAGCAAAAGTATAACCAATACAATTAGCTAAAATATTTTATGAATGTTACAAAGTGATCACAGATCCTTCCCAGGTAGAATACGAAGCTGAAGCCACAAGCCCAAATCTTCGTTTTCCTCCTGACTCCCAGAGCAGAACCAAACTGAGCCACTTGCCTGGACAGCAGTGGGTTTATTTATGGGAATATAAGGGACCATGAAAAGGAGGGTTACGGGATTGCCACTTTGTTGGGGCATAAATCAGATGTATTTATCTACAGGCTTGAGTAGCCTGAGGCAGGCTGTGAGAAACCACCTCCAGTGAGCTGGGAAGGCATTGCCAGCCTCACAGTCTTGACTAAACGGGACATGCCCAAAAGTTAGACCAAACCCATTAGTTTTGATCACTATCCCTGGGCAAGACACAGCCCTCAGCCTCACATCTCCTTTGCCAGCTGTTTCATGGTCACGCTCTGTTTAATTTTAGCAGGGTTATTTTGGCAGCCTGTGTTTCCACTGTCAGCACTGCAGCCTCCCCAGACACCCCTCTCCATGCCCCCTAGCTGGGAAGCCCCCAAGCCCATCCCTCTGGAGGGGGCTGTTTGCTCCCAGCTGCTCTGAGATCAGGGACATCTGATGGAGGGTTGATGGGATCTGGTTTTCCTTGCAGGGTAAAGCAGACACAGCCTGGGAAAAGGCACACTGGTGCCACACTCCTCCCCACCCCACCCCACCAGTCCCTCAGCACTGTCCTGATGGCACTGGGGCCCAGAGTTGTCCCTGTACAAGCCACCCGAGACAACACAAGCAACTGCTCTTTGCCTCCAGGTGTTAATGCATCAAGAAGCCTCATTGGCAAGCCCTGTGATAAAGCAGCCCCTGATACGTCAATGCTTTGGCATGGAAAGGCACAACATTAACAGAAAGCAAAGCCTATCACAGAATTAGGATCAGCAAATCCAGCTGGAAGTGCTGGTGGAGGTACAAGCCTGGGAGCAGGAAGGGTGTGAGTGACCTGGGCACCTATTCCCCCACTGTGCTGGTGATGCCCATCACCCTCTGGTTGTGGGGCTTTTCCATGAGGCCACAGCCCCTTGGGAAAGGTGGGAGCACATGGATGAACCCTGATTCCCCTGCTAATGGCACAGAGTCACCTCTCCATCCTGCCTCGGAGAGAAAAGCAATTTATCTCAGCTGCCCAGGCATGAATTTGCCCATGTGTGTCCTCTCCTGACCCTAATGGGGACACCAGACCCTCAGTGACCCCCTGAGCTGTGCCCATCCCCTCCAAGCTAACACTGAAACCATCCAGGACCAGGCTGGAGTTGCCCTCAGGAGCTGGAAAGAAACAACTCACAACCCTTGCCAGGATGAAATAGGTTGTGGAACCTGCGAGGAAAACAAGTGGCAGGGTGGATGGCTCCTGTCTCCTGATGCACCCTTGATGCTGTTCCTGTAGCTAAGCTCTGCTCAGCAGAACAAACACCCAGCAAAGCTGGACTTTCATCACAGGACAGCTCTTACTTTCCCCATGGGCTGCTCCAAACAGCTTTCACACCCTGTGGCACCACCCCCTCTTGCCAGTGCCCTCACTGAGCCCCACAGTGCGCTGAAAAGACGGGGAGAAGATGCACAGGGGGGTCTCAGACCACTCTAGGCTCACCTGGGTAGCCAGGGATCATGGCATTTGGCAGTGATTTCACTCCAGCCAGCTTACCAATGGCAACAATTCAGGAATTAATAGAGCCAGGCTGGCAGGATGCAGGAACATCATCCATTTAGTGTCATATTGCAAGACTTTTAATTACTGGGGGAATATGGAGTCATGTAATGATTACAAGAACAAATACTTAAAGTGTGTGGAAATTAGCTGAGCCTCGGCAGTAATTAAGCTTGAAGATTAATCAGTCCTTAGCAAATAACACCCTTTGCAGGCTAACCACTATGTGGGGAAGAGGGATGACCAGGGATGGCAACGCTGCAGACCTCAGCCTTTCCCTCTGCCACATCCTTGTGGGATGAGGTGGGCAGGGGCAGCCCAGCTCTTGGAAAAGGGCTTCTCTGAGCCCCAACACTGTCAGTGGTGCCAGCTGGGGTCAGCCACTTCAGACCCCCTGCTCGCCTTCCTCCCTCCCAAGCACCTTCCACCGAGAGATCAACACTTCCACTGCAAACTAATATTTCCCTTGCCCAGTAAACAGCTCTCCAGGAGGCTTCCATAAGTACTCCTAATTTCCTTCCCCTCTGATGATTTACGAGGGTTGCATTCAATTAACAGCAGTATTGATTTTTCTGCAGCTGACTGGCAGGCTGCTCACCCTCGTTAGGGAATCCATCGCTTCCCTTCCCAGCACGGGCAGGGTGCAGGCAGGATGCAGGCAGGATGCAGGCAGCAGGAAGCCCAGGCAGGGCTGGAGAAGGGATCCAGCAACACCCGGGGCTCACAGGTGCAGCCTGTGTCCTTATCCCAGCCTGACATCCCACAGAACCCTGGGGCAGCTCTTCTAAGGAGGATGTTGGACATTTGGGTTTTCCAAGAGCTTTATCTGAAGCGTTTCAAGAGGCTGGTGGGCACCTGTGTGGTATTCAATCAGACAGCCCCCACGGAGCAAGAAAGCTCTTAGAGCAACATTCAGCCACATGAAGCTGCCTGCCCTGGCAGCTGGCAGGCTTTCCAAGGCAGGTCATTAATTCCACCCTGTATATTTAAATTCCTCCTTGCACTTTCCAAGGGGTAAAGCCATCCCAGCCCTCTGCTGGAGTGGTTACAGCGCTCACAGACCGCTCCACAAAGCCCACCAAAGCCTTCACCTCCTTCCTCTCAGCCAGAGCTCTGCAAAACCAAGCCCTTCTGATTTTGTCAGAGATCCAGCAATAAGCAGGGGAGCACTTTGTAAAAACAAGAATTAATCCACTTTTGGGCAAGTGGAACCACAAAGCCCCCGCTGGCGGCTTTGCTGAGCGGGAAGGACACGAAGGCGGCCCCCGTGCAAACCAGAGACGCTTTGAAGACTAAAATCCCTTTGAAATTAGCACCCTTTAATTGTATTATCTTTCGCTGACAGCTTCAAGTCGGTCACTGGTGATCAAAGAGACAGAGAGAGGGAGGGAAGGAAAGAAGCCCTGGGTGGAATCCCGGGGTCCTAATGACGAACAGCACCCGGGCATCTCCGTGGGGCCGATCGGGGCCCAGGAGGCACTGCTCATACCCAGGGGGGTTGGAGGTGCCCATTCCTCCTCAGCAGAGGGGGTCTCCAGGTTACCCCCAAAGGAACAGGGACCTCAGCACCCCCATTCCACAGGGTCTCAGCCCAGGTTTTGCACCAGGTGCTATTTGATTCCCCCCAGGATGCTCCACTCAGCTCTGGAGAGCATCCAGCAGGGTCAGCATGGAGCCAGGCTCTGCTCAGAGCAGGGTGGCAGACAGGGTGTGTTGGCTCTACACCCTTTCAGCTGCCTCATGTACCCTGCAAAGGGTAGCAGGGACTGGGACAAGCCAAGAAAGGACACCAAGGATGAGGGAGCAGGAGCGGCAGCAGAGATGGAGCCGCTAGAACCCAGCAAAGCTGCAACACTTCCAACACATCTCCTCCGAGCACAGACCAGGGCTACAGGGAAGGAGGGAATCGCTTGGGAAAGGCTTCACATGTGTTTGCAAACACTGCCAGTGCTTTACAGACTGTCACAGCAAGAACCCACCCACAAGAAACCCCATCTGAGTTGTTGCTTCCTCTGGAGATGCTCTGCCCCATGACCAGAACCTGATCTTCAGAAGCCACAGGAGGAAAAGGAGAGGTTTCAGTTCTGTTCGGATGCAGGATCGAGTGAAGGGACCTGAATTCAACTGATTTATAAGAAGCAAATGGTGATTTATAAAGAGCAAAAGGTGATAAACTGATTTCTGATTTTTTATCCCTGAAAACCAAGACATGTTAATCTCAACCACTCAGGCCCATCTGAGCACACACACAAAACTCGAGGCTGTTTTGATGTGGGTCCATAAGCTCCCACCCTCTCTGCTCTCCCCAAGTGATGGCCTTGGAGTCACCAGCCACACAGCAGATCTGAAACACCAAATCCCCACTGCCAACAACTGCTGCCAGTCCTCACAAATGCTTTTAAGTTTATCTTTTGGCTGCTGATGTACAGAAATTACCACCACCTGAAGTTACTGCTTCTTTTTAACACAAGACTGGCCAAGAAAAACATCAAACGCGAGCAAGCACCTCGCAGTGGCTGCTGCAATAGCCCTGGCCATTCCTCTCCGGGATTACTGGTGATCTCGTACACTTGGGTACCAGCCAGACTCATAATGACAAAATCCCCAGTGCCTGCCATTACCAAGGTAAATCACGTTTTTTTTTCCAGTGGCTGCAATGATGCTACATAAAAGGCAAGCCCAGGCGCTCCACGGCTGCCTGTGCAGCTCTAAGTCAGGTGTGCAGGCAGCATGGCAGAGCTCGGCCCCTAATTACAGGCTCACTTACTCTATTTTCCACTGCAGGCGCAGAAGAGACTTGTAAGGAAAGACAGGGAGAGAAACGGAGATGGTGATGGGGAAAGGGAAGCACGGGAAGCCCCGTGGACTGTGGAGCACAGAGATGGCAGGAGGTGGAGGTGGGAATGCCAGGTGGGAGCCTTCGGGATGCACCACAGCTCCTGCACTGGTGGCATGTAACAGTGACCACCGCATGTCACATCCCCGCCATCCAGCTCTCATGTGTCACCTGTGACTCCACCTGAACAAAACCCACTCTGGTGTCTCTTCCACACTGCAGTTTGTCCCCAGTGCTGCCCACCTTTGTTTTTTTCATTTCTGCTCCACCGCCCTTCCAGTCACCATCTTTGCAGGTCTCGGCATGGCACTCAAATTAGTATCAGTAAATGTTTAAAGGCTCCCAAAGCACAGGGAAATGACTCTTTAGCAAACCAGCATGTCACAACAGGAAGGTCCGATGGCATCTCTTAAGCTGCCGGCCGAAATGTGTGTCATGGGGAGCCAGGGTACTATTATAAGCCCTTCTGCACATTTTAAGCCTGGCTCAACTCCAAGGCTAAACATCTCAGCCCTGGATTTCAAGTAACAATCAGTTCCACAGCTGCCTGAGGGTATGGGCACAAAGTGTCCTGAGCTCACTCTGGATTTAATGACAGAGGGAACAGAGCCCATGTAGCAGGTGCTGCTCCAGCCCTCAGCGAGTCCCACCTCCAGCTCCATCCCAGCACAGCACCCTCCCACACTGCAACACCGGCAGCCAGGACAGATGCCTCAAGAAACCTCAAAAAAAATCACAGTAAAATCCGAAATCCCAAAGGAAAAGGGTTCCAGAAGTGGCAAACAACAAGACTACACAAGATCTATCCAAGCCCCTTGTCCTGGTGGGCTCCACCCTCCGCACACAACAGCTCAGCACACCGGGGTGTTTTGCTCCTCAGGGTCTGCACGGGGCATCAGCCAACTGACCTGTCCAGAGGGAATCGTGCCTCATCCCCTTTGTGGAAGTCAGTGCTATTCTCCAGCCTGGCCAGGATGTCCATCCTCTTCATCAGCATCTCCAGCATGTCGCTCATCCTCCGCAGCACCCCTCGGGACTCCAGTGCGCCCATCACTGCAGGCACACAAAGAGCAAGTGAGGCACAGTCACAGCTGGGCACTGCTGTGTCCCACCCAGAAAATCTCCCTCCCCACAGCTTCAGCCCCACAGCTGCCCAGGGTCTTGTGCTCCCCAGCCCCACAGGTGGGCTCGGTGTACGGAGCATATCAGTGCTCTGCTGTCTCCAGTTTCCCTTCCCCGGCTCTTCCAACAGACCCACAGCCCAACATCCTGCCCAAGCAGGGTGAATATCCCTGTCTGTGCCCAAATCCAGCTCTTGAGAGCCAGCAGTTATACCAGCCCCGGACCCAGCCTTCTCACTGGCCTCTCCAGGTATGAATTCCTGAATTATCCAGCCTGTCCCGAGGGGTTATGAGAAACTAACTTTATTCCCAAGCACTAACCAAACAGCCTTTCATTTTGCACTTCTATTTTTCACTCTCCAAGACCCCACCTAGCCCAGTATCCTGCCTCTGACAGCAGCCTGCAGGGGATGCTTAAGGAAAAACCATGGGAAACTGAGCAAATAGGTGGTCATCCCCCAAGACATCCTCTCAGCAGCACCGGATTTTCCTGTTACAGAGAAGAATTCATTTCCTACCCAAATCTGCTGTGGGCTGGGTGGTCCAGCACTGGAAATAGCTCTGTCTCAAACGCTCATCTCAGCAAACCCAATTCCCCCCCACAAGCAGAAGAGGCCCCCAGTTCCCAGCCCCATTTCCCACTCTGGGTCCAATGGGTTTGAGTGGCACTGACCTGCTGCTGCACTGAAAGCGCTGGGGACACACAGGAGCCCCTGGCTCCCAGTTTGATTTGCCATCTAGTGACAGGCAGCCTCAGCCTGGAGCCAGGGAACGGAAAATAAAGCTCCTGTTTCATCTCAGAGCGGCTCATTTCACGTTGGTAATAACTTAATCAGTGCATAATCCCCTGAACCTCTCCCGTTTAGCTTATCTCCGCCGTGCCACTCACATGTGCTTTTCAAGAGGCAGCACATATTTAATTTAGGGAGCAGCAGGAGCCGGGCGGGCGGCGCTGGGAAGGCGAGCGCCTGCTGGACACCCTGGGTGGCTATCAGGTGACTATCAGCACTGAGGAACACCTCCTGCATCCCTGAACAGAGGCACCACCAGTCGTGCAGAGCCAGAGTGTGGCTGTGCTGGTGCATCCCTGGGATCCCCCAGCCTGGCACAGCCCCATGCACCCAGCTCAGGCGGTGGGATGGGCATCCCCATGGCATTGTGTGCCCTGGCACGGGTTTCTCCTCACCACAGGAGCTGATTCAAGCTGCTGAGAACATCGAATAGCACAAAGGCCTGAATGCAAGGCCTGGCTGGTTTGGGTTTGGGATGAGAGCAGCTGTGGTGGGATCCAGCTGCTGTAGAGCCGCAGCCCCGGCTCCATCCCCACTCCCCCAGTAATTCACCCACTAACTCCAGCTGCAGATGCTGTGGTGCTGGAGCCAGGGGTTGGTTTCCAGCTCTGATGGAAGAAGGTTGCACTGGCACTCCAGCACCCGCACACCCCGGCTCTCCCCCCGGCGGGCGCTGGGAAAGCGTCGGATCAATCCCCACGGCCGTGCCGCTGCCGGACACGCAGCACACGAGCACAGGGTTAGGAGCCAACCCTCAGCCCCTCCAAGCAGCTGACACTGGGCCAGCCAGACCTCACCAAGGGCTGCCTCCCACGCTTGGCTGAGATTATCAGCGATGTGTTATTCTTCCTGACGCTATCTAACCAAACGGAAGAAACACGGAGAGCAAAAGCAATTCCTCAAAATATTAAAAAAACAAAACAAAACAAAAAACAAAAAACCAAACCCACCACCATTCATGGAGACCAAAACTGGGCTCTTCCCCAAACATCCCTGCAGTCCCATGGCAAGAAGTCAGTGGCTTCTACTTGAATTGGTGGGTGCCCAGACCTCCCTAGGTGGGTCTGGGAATGCAGGAGCCACCTTTGTCTATCTCACCAGGAAGGTCTCCCAGTCCCCTGGGTGAGATCTGGGTCACAGCCTGTCCCACTGAGGAGCAGCAGCACTAACGAACTTGCAATTAAAAGATGCTGTGGGGGGAAAGGAGTGGAAACGTGGAGACTCTGGAGCTCCATTTTGACAGGAGCCACCCCAAACACAGCTGAGCAAATTAGGCAAAAGCATAGCCAAGGAAAACAGAAAAGCTCCAAGACGAGCTTAGGTCAGAAAATCCACATTACTCATTTGCTCACAGACTGAACCTACTCCAGTGACATCCCTCCCATAGCCAGGCTGTGTTCATGGATAGCAGCTCCCAGCACCCTCTGCCCACCCCAGCACTGACCACCCCCCAAATGGGGATTTCCACTCAGAATTTGCTCCAGCTCTGACATCCCAGTATGACCAGAGCTTAGACCTTGAACTCAGTTTTTGAGTGACACAGAGATTGCTCAACCTTCTTGGATTCTCCTGTGCCGGTGGGTGAAGCTGGAGGTCAGGAAAGGGACCTAACACAACCCCTACAGCTGGCCAGAAAGGCTGAAACCACAACCATCAGGTTTCCATGGACAGAGCAGTACCCCTGGCCCAAGGATATGAATCCCAGCTTGTTTGGAGGGGATCAGGCTGTGATGGTTTGCTGGAGGACACATGCCTGGGAAGGCAATGGAGATGACCAAGAGCTGCTTTAGCAGCTCAGACTGAGCTGTCACCCCAGTCTGTAGCCAGGCTGCATTTTGTGAATTACAGAGGCCTGTTTAGTGGTGCAGCTCATTTGAATTTTAAGTGGCTGCTCTAAAAGCCTGGGCAGAGCTGGTCCCTGCAGAAGAGACCTGGGGGGTCCTGAGGAGTTTGGGATGGGTTCCAGGAGCCTCTCCAGCCCCGCCAAGGGAGCCCAATGCTGGCCTGGGCAGGGGGACAGGGAAACTGAGGCACGGAGTTCACATTTCTAGCAGGTGAACTGATGTCTGTGCCAGACACCCCAGGGTGCTCAGTGTCAAGTCCCCACTGCCCAGACTAAGGTCCCCAGGGATCACCAGGGGATGGAGATGGAGATTTCCTGCTGTTCAGGCCACATCCACACTCCTGGCAAGTATGCCTGCTCCGAGTCCTCACCACAGAAGCACAGCTAACAAGACAGTTCTGCTCCCAAGTCGCTAATGAGGAACAAGGATATTCCCACTGGGGAACAAAACCACTTCCCCTCGGATCCCAGAGAAGCCAGCAGCAAGCCTGGCCCCTCCCAGTTCTCCCACTGGTTTCCCTGAGATTTCCCTTCATGTCACTGCCACCATCCAATTTCCCAGCTGGTTTCGAGCGATTCCAGGATGCTTTTCAACAGCAAGGCTCTGAGCTTGGCTGTCAACAGTGAGACGAGATATTCCTTCTCCAATAAAGAAATTAAAAAAAAAAAACCACCACTCAACCAAATCCTAAAGTAAAAATAGTAATTAAAAAAAATAAAAATAAAAATCCCAGCCTCCCCTGCGTTATCTTTCAGGGCACCCTGCCAGAAAAGTAGAGCTGTGCAGGGGCACATCCCCCCACAGCCCTCCCCCGGCACTCGGAGATGAAGTCGAAGCTTTCCCTCATCAACACCTCTCTCTTTCTATTCCTGGTTTTTGTTGATGTTGTTGTTGTTCCAGCAGCTTAAGGAGGCTAACAACGACCTGACATTTTTTGGCAATGATTATTACATCTCTTGGAAAGTGTGTCTCATTAAAAGCAAAAGAAAGGAGGAAAAGTGCTGAAGCGACCCTTTTAAAAATGCAAGAGCCAGGATTAATTTGTTAACCTGCAGCAGAGAGCCAGACACCTGCCAAAGGGCTGCTCAGCTGCCTGAGCCATCGATGGGGATTCAGAGGATGGAAAGCAAGCCCAGCCAGGACCCCCAGCTTCTCCCTGAAGCCAGGGATGAAGATCCCCAAAGAGACTTCCAAACAGCACTGCAGGCAGCCAGGATACCCCAAACCTGACTCAACAGCACGAAACCCCAGTAAAACAGCCCTGCAAACCACTTCCTTTAACCAAGCTGCTAATTACCAAGGAAAAATATTCTAATTTCCCTCGATAATCAGCAACGATGGGAAAGAAAATACAAGTAAACCCGATCGACAGATTAATTGGAGTTTGCTAAAGTGTGACAGGGTTTTGACAGTTTTCCTGAGTGGCAGCCACGCTTTCAAGGCAATCACTGAACTGACAGAGGTTTTCATAGCAGCACTAGGAAATAATGATTGCAATCAATCATATCTTACCGGATTTCATGAGACATGCTGGTAAACACAGCAGAGGGAGGAGAATAATTTATGGTGCTTCAGAAGAGCATACAGCTAAGTAATTGGATGAAATCAGGGGAAAAAAGGAAAGCATCCCCTAAGGGTGATGTCTTGTGGAAAAAGGAATAGTATCTCTGTGAAACCAATGGAATAGTCAACAGCCAATATGCTCAAATTTGGATTGGTTGAAACCCAAGGGAATTCACTAATGATGCACTTCTCTTTAAAATACCTTCTTGGAGTGAACACAGCCGTGGGCAGGCATCACCCCCCCACCACTATCTGCCACTGGAACCTCCAGGAACGGGAGCCAGGACCAGTGTGCAGGGGAGTTTTGCTTCACCCTGAATGCGAGGGTGAATTCAGTTCAATGCCAGATGCCTCAAGGATTCAATGACCCCTGTGGGTCCCTTCCAACTCAGGACATTCCATGATTCTACGACTGCAGGAACAGGGAGCAGCTGAGAAAGCACCATTTCATGGAGCATCTCTGGCACAGGGACTCCCTGCAGCGCTGGGACCAGTGGGGATGATGTGAAGTGACGCCGACAAAGTCCAGGTCGTGCCACAGGGGAAGGAACAAATGGGAAGGAGTTTCCTTTCTCAGACACTGTGATTTGGGATCCTGAGCATCCTCCCCCCACACCATCCCACCACTGCTCCCACTGGGAAGCCATCCCCACAAGCAGGGATGGAGCGTGTAGGATGTCACCCTGTCACACAAGTTTATGTAGGGCTCTTGGATGCTTGAGCTGAGGTTTTCAAAAGGAGCTAAAACCCCTCAGGAGAACAAATCTACCACTTTGGGGGCATGGTCCCTTCAGCCACTTGGACTGATTCAAACCTCCTTGCCCTGCAGAGCTGCTGAACCTTGATGGCAGCTCCCTGTCCCTGGGTCACTCAGCCCCATCCCGCTCCAGGGGGGCTCACAATGCTCAGCATCACCTTCATGCTGAGAAGATGGGAAAAAAAAAATTTTTTACACCCAAATCCAAGTCATTTCAAGGGCAGCAAAAGCCTCCCTTACCCATCACTGATGTACTGCAGGGAGATCAAAGCACAGCCTCGACCCACATCTCCACAGACCCATGTGAACAGCACCCAAAGCATCTCCCTGACATTGAAAATGCAATTCCATGCTGTATCCCTGCTGTCCATTCCATGGCTGGTTTGCTGTTGGTTCCTCCCTTCTCAAACATCAGGCACATCCCTGCCTGGCCATCTCCAAATGCTCTGGTCCAAGAAGGGAATTTGCTCAGAGATGGTCAGATGTTCTTTACATCCACTGAAAATACCAGCGGAATTAATTTCAATCTAAAGCATCATTTGCTTGGTTTTGGTTTCCTCCTTTAAAGAACAACTCCAGGCTACTTAAACCCCTCAAAAAGGACAATGTTATCTGGAAGGATTTATTAGAGAAGAAACTGTTGGATCCCCAACATGGTGCAGCCAGACCCAGACCCCACTGCCCAGCTCCTCAGGTGGTGGTACCCAGGGCTGTTCCCAGCCCACCCTCTCATGAGGGCACCCACCCCAGCACGTTCCCAGGGAGCAAAGCCTTTCAGTTCTCTGCCCCTCTCATGTTCCTCTATTTACTTTCACTATTGATTTTGATTCAAGCAGATTAAAAGACCAAACAGCCAACTAGCCAAGGGCTAACCCTGACACATAATCCATTACAATCACAGCCCAGAGATCCAGCACTAACTGGAAACAAGAAAGTCCAAGGCCAGGCTCAGGCTGCCAGTGATGGCCACTTTCCATTCCTATCCCTTAGGGGAAGCTCCTCCAGGGATGGACGAGGTCCCACTGAGTGCCTGTACCCCTCCAGGGCATCCACCCACCAGCACGGGCTCCCAGCCAGTTATTGCCACCAGCAAATCCACCCACATCTGCCATTAAACTGCTATCAATTTATGCAGAGAAAATCCAGACCTGCTCAGCCAGTGCCCCAACAGAAAAAAGCACCAGGAGCTGCCACATACCTGGAGGCACACACAGAGCAGTGAGGGGGCTACCACTGAAGCAGACACTTTGGTACAGCTCCAGCTGCACCATCAACCTGCTGCTGAGTCCCCAGCATTCCTACAGCCCCTCCTTCCCCCCCAGCAGTGCCTGGGGTCCACAGAGGGGTGACCCATGTGCCACAGAAGTTCTCAGAAGGGGGACCCGGCCATGCCATGGCACACACGGTGCCCAAAGCAGCACCAGCAGGTGGGAAATGACCCTGTCTGGTCCCATAAATCTCTCCTGGAGGCATCCTGTCACCCCTACAGCCTGGCACTGCTCTGCCCACCTCTCCTGGAGACTGTCACATCCTTGGGCTCCGTTATCCAGCACTGCCAATGGCTTCATGAGCAGCTGCACCTCCCTTCCCCTCCCACAGGGCCAGCAGGTTTGAATCAGTCCAAAGGGATCCTGGCTAAAGGGATCATATCCCCAAAGTGCTATTTTTATGCTCCTGAGGGGGTTTAGCTCCTTTTGAAAGCCTCAGCCTCCTCCACCCCAGCACGCTGCAGGTCCTCCCAGCAGGGTGATGCTGCACAGGAGGACAATACCCCACAGGTTTCTTGGAGGAGACTGGTTAGAGGAAACCACAGAGAGGTCCTGAACACACCTCAGCCTCCACCCAAGGTCCTACCAGCCTTCTTCAAGCCTGCACTGAGTGTGGAGAGCAGTGCCAGCCCGGTGTTCCTGCACCAACCCTGCTGGGTCTGGAGTCTCCTTCCTCCCTCAGGGCAGCCCTTCAGCTGTGGGACCCCAAGGTGAGCCTGCAGAAGGGGCTCCTGATGCTTCTCTACCCCAACCAGCTCCTGCTGTTCCAGCATCTGAAAGGAAAAGCCTGTAGGAGCAGCCTGCAGCTCCATCTCCACCCAAACACTTCCTATTTCCATACAAATAAGAAAAGGCACAAAGCTGAGCAATACAAACAGACACTTACACTTCCAGCCAGGAGCATTTCATTACTGCAAAAGGAAAGCACAGGGCTGTTTCCCCCAGCTTTTACTACTTCTTACCTCCCCACACACACCAGACACCCGGTGTTGCCTCTGGGACATGGGGACAGTCCCACAGGATCATCCTCTCGTCTCCCCAGCAGCCCCAGGAGATGGGCTGGGGGAGCTGTGGAAGAGGAGATGAATACACACAACCCCAGCACAAGCTGCAGCTCAGCTTTCATTTAATATTTTTCTTAGCCCATCTTTTTTCCTCCTTTTCATCCCCCTTTAACTTTCTCTTTTTAAAAAGTAGCAGCAGGGAATTTTTAGTTGCTTCTCCATTGCCAGCCAGCACTATTTTAAACTGCATTTTAAGCTTTTCTGCAGTGCTTCAAACACCTCACACCGCAGGAGAGGCCTCCAAATTACAAGATTAACATCGATTTTAAATTGCTTCCTAAAACACAGGGGCTCCAGCACAGGGATGGATCAAGGGCAGCTGCTGGAGCAAAGCCCAGAGGACACGGGAGCTCCTGGGGCACGGCTGGACCCCACACTGGGCTGGATGCTGTTGGCACACCAGAGGCAAAACCAGACCCTGGTTTTGCAGCTGGGACCCCCAATTCCAGGTGAGGAGCAGCACACACACAGGACAGGCATCAGCTTTCATTTGGGTTCTTGGTCTTTACAAGAGAGGCTTCTCTACAAGGGCATCAGCACTGACTCAACTGGTTCTTCTCCTAACAGCCCCCACCGCTGATCCAGAGCAAACTGCGCTATTGGGAGCCAACGCCTCAAGAATTGCACGAAAGGAAGGATTTGAAGCAGCATCTGCACACACCAAAAGCAGCCAGATGAAGGTTTCAGGAAGCTTAGCACCAGCACCACTCCTCCAGCTCTGCACATCCAGCACTCGAGCCCACAGCCGCATTTACAGCTGTCCCTAAAAACTTCTGCTTCAGGAACAGCAGAACTCACTCACTTAACATTTCCAAAATGATTACCATTCCTCCTTCAGCCAAAAATATCGGCCAAACAGTGCTGGGCATCCTGCCACCCTGCTTCCAGGGGCTAATAAATCATCCCCTTCCTCCAACCCCATCCATCTCCACGGAGCCCAGTGGCTGGATCCCTCTGGCAGCAGCGCAGTGGGGCAGCAGCCCCAAGCAGAGCCTGCAGGATGAGCCTCAGCTAATCTCTGCTCGAGCTGAACCGAGCCCTGGACTCTCATTTAAGGCAGAGAAACAAATAAATCAATGGGAAACCCCAGCTTTTACAGAGGCTGCTATGGTTCCCACTGTGCTAGTTTTATTTTCTGAAGTACCTGCTGCCTCCCAGGCTCCAGATGAATTTTGATTTAGGAGTGAGAAGGGGTAATAAAAGCATAAAGAGCCATTAACATTCCTCCTGGCCATGGTGGGGTGTTGGCTCATCATGCATTGATGAAAATGCCATTTGACTTCCTTATGAGCTATAGAAAATCAATTAATTGATTTAATCATTCCCTGGGAGTCGTTGCTTACGGAGATAACAGAGTGCCAGGGCAGCAGGGTGCTGTTCCTGCCTCCTCCGAAGTGGGGACAGCAGGGAAGGGGCCAGTGCACATCCCTGCACCGAGTTCTTCACCTCTGCTCCCCCTAGACTCAGGAATTTACACTACTACCTTCCCATAGGTTTGGTGGCATAATTTTTTTCTTCTCTTTAAGCCTGCAGGCATCAAATTCTGAGCAGCACTTCTACCAAACAGGCACTTCTTCAGTAAGAGAAACGTTCAGAGGGTGGATTCAGTCTTAAACACTGAAACAGCAGCCTTGACACTTCTTTTTACCCCCCTCAATATGCATTTTGCTCACCCAGCATATTCCCACAGAAGTGGGCAGTAACCCCCGCAGATGCCTTTACTTTCCTTATTTTGACAGCAATCATTTCCCTGCCTGCAACAGCAATTTAATAAGAGCAGTAAAGTTGAACACTTCCATTTGTAACTCCCTTCCCAAGCGTGGGTTGGGGATGGGAGCACGGTGCACGTTCTGAGGGGGGACAGCAGCAGCAGCAGGAGGGGACACATGCTTTTAATCAACCCCCACTTTCTCCACCCAAACAAAACAATGGTCTGCTCCCAAAAAAATGCAGGTTAAGGACATCCCTGAGTTGGCCATGGGGGTGCAACCCCAGCACGGTGGAGCCAATGGCACTCATGGGTGCTGTGCTACCCACTTAAAAGAGCTCTTGGAGCAACCAAGGATCCAGCAGGAGCTGGCAAAAGGTAATGTTTGAGGCAGAAAGCCCTCATCCTGGGTTCTCTACTAACTCCCTTCTGCCCACCGATTCTTGGACAACAAGGAAGGGGGGAGAACAGTGCCAAGTGGTGGGAGCTGCCAGAGAGCTACCCCCACTTCCCCAGGAAAATCAAAAGCCCATCAGCCCCCCCAGCACAGCTTCTCACCAAGGAGATCCTCCCAGAACCAACCACCTCCACTTGGCACCAACCAGCCAATTTCTCGTAGCATCAGCTGGCTGCTCCAGCCTCCCGGGCAGCTTGGAGTGGCTTTGGAAGGGATGGATGCAGCGAGGCTGGAAACGAGCCCCAGTCACTGAAGAGCTGCCCAGCACACTCCTCCCCACGGGTTCCCCCTGGCTGGCACCCACAGGAGACTCTAATCCAGCTCTGGATGCAGCAACAGAAAAATGAAGCACTGGGTACATGCAGGATCTGCATGTCCCAGTTGGTGCCGAGGAGGTGACACACACCCACTGACCCACACCCTCTCCACAGGGACCTGGGAAAATGGTCTAGATAGAGCCCCACAGGCACTGCAGGAAGAGGTGATCAGAGAGGGAAAACTCCTGCTGCCTTCAGAGAGAGTTTTGCTCGAGCAAATTCTGGATTCAGATCCTGAGAGAAGCCTCATCCCCCTGCCTGGACCGGCATCCAGCGCCATCCGGCGAGACACGCTCCAGCATCCACTGATCCTGACAAGCTGCTTACCACCGCTGCAGTTACCCAGGGCTGATCAGCAGACAACATCAAAACATGACACAGGCAGCCCGGGAGAGGGTTATAACTCACTCAGGAAGAAACTGGGAATAATTAGCACCGAGTTTGCTGAGCGGAGCCTGCCCGGCTCCCTCGCTCCTCTGCTGATGCCCCCCGTCACTGTCACTTGCTTACACGAGCCTTCACAACTGGTTCTCCTGTCACCTTCGCTGTGCATTAAAGGCTGCAAGATAAATTTATAACTCACACAGCTTTTTGAAAGCAAAGGGAACGCGAGCATCCCTGGAATTACACATCTGTGCACCATGTCTCCAGGAAGGAGCAGTCGAAGCCCTCGCTCCTGGGTGCTCTCCAGGTCAGGTAAGAAAAGGGATTTTCAAAGCCACAAAGCAACTTTTGGGTATTTTGCCCAACTCAAGCTCCTGCCAGAAGAAGTGTGTGCTCTGGAGAGAAGCAGACTGGAATCTGTCATAAGTGGCAGTGACCCAAGTTTGCAAACGGGTCCTGAAATTACCTTTCCCAAGAGAGAGGGAACTGGGATGGGAGGGTGAACACATCCGTGTTTTGCTTTAAAGCTCCTTCAGGCTGAGCAGCATCTCACTGCAGCCAGGACAGGGCCCAACCAAGCTGTCCTCTCCTCTGCTGTCATCCCTCATGAAGAGAGGATGCACAGCAGGTCAGGCTCATGGACACAGATCTCCTCCTCCTCCTCCTCTCCCAGCACAGCTGACTGTGAGGGAGGACAGGGAGTTTTTCAAGCTCACTCCAAGCATTGGCAAATCCAAGCTTGACCTTTCTGCATCTTCTGTGAGAACAAATGTCAATGTTACCTGGCCATGTTAACCCAGCTGGGATGCTGCTAGAGCAGAAGGGAAAGCAGCAGAGACAGGAGCAGGAGTAAAGGACCCCTCTGAGGAGATCATGCAGGTTCTCACATTTCTGTTTGGCCTCTCTGCTCTGCTCCTCGGGGAGCAATTCAAGGGATTGAAATAACATGAGATCCTGTTGCTTCACAGGGCTACAGCTCTGAGAGAGTGAAGATGCCCTACAAAACCCTGGGCAACTTTCAACATTATCTTTTTTGCAGCACAATTCCCACCCCTCCACCAACATCCCTGCTCTGGAGAGAAACAAAAGGCACAAACAACAAAGCACTCAGCTGTGCTGCACAGCCCTGAACAGTCTCCCTCTCACCTCTTCTGTGTTCACTGATGGAAGAAATCACTTTAAGCAGGTGAGATTCCAGGAACTGGAGCAAGCATCAGCTGCAGGAAAGGCAGAGCACTCCAGTAGCTGGAATACAGGAGGGGTGCTGGGTTTGTGGAGAACAGGGCAGGATTCCTGCCAGGTCATGTTAAACACCATTTCCAGCACAACATGCCTTGGCTGCTGTCTCTGGACCTCTCCTGATAGCCCAGCATGGCAAACCAGAGCCACTGTGACACCCCAAGGAAGCTGCAGTGCTCAGCTTCCCCCATGGCCTGCATGCAGGACAAGACACCCCAAGCCAGTAAGGGGGGCTTCCCTAAGGGGGGCTTCCCTAGCAGATTTTCTCCACAGCTTTTCCAGATTTTTTTCTATTCCCTCAAAAGTGAACATGAATGTTCAAGTTTCAGAGGTTTTTGCAGCAGAAGTTGTTCCCTGATGCACTGGCCACCCCCAGAAAGATTCCAGGTCAAGTTACCTTTGCCCTGCTGCAGAAAGTCCCAGTAGTGTAGGACTGGAAACCCCCTGTCCCAGTCCACAAGCTGGTTATTATCCCATCAGAGTCCATAACCTGCAGCCCTGAGGAGATCAAACCCCAAAAGACATCTTGGCAACCTAGGAAAAGGTGCAACAGCCTTGCAGAGGATGTGCTTCACCCCTGCTTGCTTATATTTTCCAGTTTATGCTCTAAAATCAGCTCTCCACCACCCTTGTCCTTCCTTCATCCCATCCCCACTGATCCCTTTTCCAAGGCCGCTGAGGAAACACAACGCAGGAACCCAGCTGTGGTCACTGACAGGAAAACAGCTGGAGATGCTGCTGGGAAGCTTGTTTTGGGGTGGGAAAAGGCAGGTGCTGAGCTCTCAAGCTGAGAAGCAGGAAACACTTGAAAACAGGTTAAAAAGACAGTAAACACACAACTCCAGTCGCTCAGCAAACCCCCGCTTCCCAAAGGCATCGGGATTCAAGGACTTCAGCATGAGAGCTGCTGCTGCAGTTCTCACAGACCCCAAACACTTCTATCTCTCAAAGCCCTTGTACCAAAGCACCACCAAGGTCAGCTGAAATTAAACCAGACCCCCCCTCTGGCAAGAATCAGAAGCCCAGCAGGAGGGCAGAGCTCAACTCCAGCCAATTTGGGATATCAGGACCTGTCCTACACATCCCCTGGGTCTGCAGCAAATCCCTCCAGCACCTCACACTCAACCACACAGGAACCAACAGCAGGAGGAATCCAGAGGCTTTTGATTTTTTGAACGAGCTACAGCCGTCCCAGGCAATATTCCAGCCACATCTAATGGCGTTTTAACACTTAATAACCTATTTTCCTCTGCTAATCCCCTGCAGCAGCAAACTCCACCAGCAGGATGCACATCCCCACCAAATCCAGCCTGGGGCATGGGCAGGGGGACCACTGCCAAATCCTTCCTGGCTGCACTGCCAGCACCAGGATTACAGATTTTGGTACTTTTTCAGGATCAGCCCCTCGTCCCTTAACTCTGGCAGTAAAACAACCCCAAGAAAGATGCGTGGGAAAAAAGAAACACCGGAACATCTTAAATTCTAAAGAGGAGGAGAGAAGAGGACACAAAAAACTCAATCTCTTGGAGTCTAGAGCCCTTCCCAAAACATCTCCCACACTGAAAATTTATAGACCTATCTGTTCCCTTTTTTATCTACATCTTTGTTTGCAGAACAAATTCTCTCGGTGGCCATTTCAAAACAAAGGAACCTCTGTCTGTGTTTACTTGACAGCAGCGGATTAGGATAAAATAACTTGCATTTCAGAAGGCTTTTTTTATTTATAGTCAAGATGCAAAGCCTCTGCTGCATCGAATCACCAAGCAGAGAATCCATCTGAGGAATGATTTCTGGCACACACCGAGAAACTTGGCTTTTGGAGACAACCGCCAAGAAAGGGATTCACATACAAAAAATCAAATTTTAAATGGGATTAACTTCTGGACTGTGACATTATCCATTTCTCCTTTTCATGCTCCTGCCTCACATCTATCTTTATTTTGGTTATGATCGGCTGCTCGCGCAGCTCAGAAGCCAAGAAAGCTCTGGGCAGGGCAGGGAGATTTTCACGTTTCCCCTTGGATTGCAACACCTGAGGTCCAGGGTTGGGCTGCTCAGGACACCCAGGGAGAAACAGGAACAGCCCCAGCCTAAACTGGATCATGAGCTTTAGCATTTACCCACAACATAAAAGGACCTCTTGGATGCAAATGATTTTTAAGCAAGGGATTTTTTGACACCTCTTGCTACTCTGCAGCCACCCCAACCCTGCAGGCACTGGAAGCACAGGGGCAGCTTCCCCTGCACTGCTGAGCTTGGCAGGACATGTGGAAACAACAAGCAGCACAACCAGCCCTAAAAGCTGGGATCAGCCCCGGGAAGGACCACAGGACCTGACGCTCACAAACCACAAGCCTACCCTGCTAAGGACACCAGCTCTGCTGGTAGAGCAGCCCACCTCAGAGTGCCTGGGACAGGGTGCTGCCAGCTTCCCTGCAACATCCAGCAGTTAATGAATAATGCTGAGAAGGGCCCATAAATCCATTGCTTTCCATGAGTCCAGGTGGAGCAGGGAACAGCAGCAGGGATCAGGCTCCTTCCCCACCGAGACCCCAGTCCCAAGTGATACTCAAACCCAGGCATGGCAAACGTGAGGCCACACACCCAGGAACTCCTCCAAAGCCATCAGCCCTCAACCTGTCCAGGTTTGTGGGAGTACCAGCCCGATTCCCACCACTCCTCACACCAAGGGCTGATCGGCCCAGCAAAATTAACCTGCTCCTCTGAGCTCGCCCTCAGCCCAGCACTGTGCATTTAACAGCCACAGCAACCACCAGGAATATTTCTTGGGTTTCCTTGGGATCCGCAACACATGTTAATTAAATGCCAGTTTGTTATTCAAACAGACCTTTTGAGACTTCACAGAGCTAATAAGCAGCATATCCATTTTTTTTCCCATCCCCCTGATTTCGATGTGCATTCCCACCCTCCTCCATGTGATCTCCACATCCCCCCCTGTGGGACAGCCAGTCCCTACGTACCAGTGTCACAGGAAAGGCTGAAACCGGTATTAAAGAGCTGGAAAAAAACCTTTCAGGTTGCACCTGCCAAGTCCTGGGGACAAAGAATATAACCCTCCTCCAATTTGGCATCCTTCCTCCAGAGACAGCAGAGAGGATGCTTTGTGTTCAAAAACAGTATGTGAGACCATGAATGAGCCATATCTTCCCCAATAAGAAACACAGCAACAGCCAAATGTGCAGCAATTTATCTGGAAGCAATAATTTGCTTGGCAAATCCACAGAATAAAGGAAAAAAACTGGGTTTACATTGAATTTTTGAGCTTTCTAACAAAGCGGGACCTGCCTTAGCCAGTTAGAAACCTAAGAGACCAAAACCTTGAAAAATCAGAGGATCTAGATCATGATTTATTTCTTTTCTTCTTTAAATGAGACCAACCAGGCGTTACCAGAAGTAACATTCAACCTCCACCACCTCAGAGCAAAGCAGCACCTCCCCCAACCAGCCAGGTTGGTGCTCACAGCCCTCAGCAGAGCTGGAAGGGCTCAGTGCAAGAAGGTGAACCCATTTACACACCTTGATTCAACCACCTGAAGGAGTAAACCTGGAGAAATCAAAGGTGAGAGCCTGAAAAACGAGGTTTCTTGTGATCCAGCTCCAGCACTGCACTGACATTGTACCCATAAAGGAGACACAGGCAGGGATGGAATCAGTGCACTCAAAGGTCTGGGTTAAACTGATGGCAAGAATACAGATGGGAAAACTACTCCACCCCAAGGCATCCAGAAAGGGGATAAAGAGATGAATAATTGTCTTTTTGCCACCATTTCACCCCAACTTTAAGGTCCTCTGGGGTGACACCAGTGGCTTCCGCAGTATCTCTTTGCAGCACGACCTGTGCCACGTCTCAGCTATGCTGGTCCCACAGTTAATCAGGCCCTCTTTGCCTTTCTTCTAGTTCTCTGCAAACTCCCTGGGGACACTGGAGCTCTCCTGGGACAGAGAGCAGCTGTAACAGTGACACCTTTAATTTCAAACTCAGGAGTCTTTGCAGGATGCTGCTCCTGGAAAGCCAGGTCTGGAGAAGGGGTTGGTCTGGGAGCTTCTACTCCTGTAAGGAAGCAATTAGCACTTCCTCAGCACCAAAAGGAAAGGATTTAATGTCCCAAAATCACATTCCAGGTGAGGCTGTGGAGCTCAGATCCCTCCATGCTTTTGGTACAGAGGAAGAGAAGACCATGGTGGCCTAACCAAGCCTATCTCACCCTGCTCAGTGGAGTTCAAGCTGGGAATTTCCCTCTGAGCAGTTCAGTCGGCTGGAATGGCAGAGGAAAAGTCAGGGGGAAGCTCAATTGCTGGTAGCAGCGTCCTCCCAGAGCAAGGGCAGGACGTGACCCTCCCACCACAGAAGCTGTCTGCTGAGCTGACTTCATGTCTCGCCAAAAGAGGCGTTTTAAAAAATGTAACAGAACACACACTTGCTAAAAATTGGATTATTCTCTTCTATGTTTCAGTAGATCCACAAAACCACAAAGGCCTTTTCATTTTCCCTTCCCTAAGAAAATTTCCACTCCCTGCAGACCAAAACTGCTCAAAACCACTGACCCCTCCGAGCACCTGAGCCAAATCCTCCACGTGGCAGACCAGGTGCAGCCCACGCAACCCACACTGCTGCCAGCTGAAGGTCTAATCCCACTGCTTCCCCATCCCTCTGCTGCGAGCCAGGGTCGGTATCCACACTCCAGCACTTGTCCCAGCTGTGTCACACCTCTGGATGTGAACACAGCCAGGTTTTGGACACGTGGCTGCAAAGGGCCCCACACCACGGCAAGAAGGGCCAACAGGACCTTGAGCCATCCTGACGTTCCTGAAACGGGTCAGGAGGGACCTGTGGGAATGGAGGATCCGAGCACCATCCTCCTGCATCCTTGGCATCAGGTACATGAGGGTCATGGAGCATCCCACGGGACAGGAGGGACGTGGAGCTGCGCTTACCTTCGTTCCGGATGGTGAAGGGCGAGTCCCCCAGGCGCTTGGCTGAGAACTGCCCTCCCAGAGAAGTCATCAGGAAGCACAGGGTAAAAAATCCAATGCCCAGCACGAAAATCCTGTGGGAGAGAAAGCAGAGCTGGAGGTGGGATGAGGAACCAGCTCATTCCTGGGCCAGCTCCACCACCCTCCGCCCCTGGGGTAACCCCTCTGCACAGCAGCAGGAGCCACTTCATTTTGGGGTGTCTGGAACCATCCCAACTTCCCAGCTGCTTCATCCCCATGGGTCACTCCATTCAGCACAGGCAAGGAGCATCTCTGCAGCCCCAGTCCCACGAGAGCACACCAGCACCTCACCCCAACCACGGCCAGACCCACACGGGCTTCACAAGAGCCCCAGGGGGCTTCTGCCCAAACCTGGCACTGAGCAGGCAGGTTTTGCCTGAGAACAATCTCCAAAATCCCTGCAGCCTGCCCTGACAGGCAGGTCCTGAAGGGGCAGTGGAGGAAGCTGAGCCAGACCACAGCTGCCCCCACGATGCTCCACTAGATCCAGCCCTACAACCTCGACCGCAGGAACCACTACAATGAACAATACCCATGGTTCCTCCTGGGAGAATCCAGAGTAAAGAAAGGCCTTGTACCTTCCCTTCCTTGCAAAGGTTTTAAAAAAAAAACAAAAAAAAACCAAAAAAACCCACCTTTTCTTTTTTCTTTAAGATCTTTTGTTGCCCTGTAACTAGGCCACCAGCATTTGCCATTGTGTCTGGCGCGGTGTGTGCAGCACGGGCAGCCCTGTGCACAGGGGCACGAGGAGGGACCTGCACTGGTAGCACACACGTGGCCTGGGACCATCCCATCACTGCTTTGTTCATCCAGGCTGGCAGGAAAGCAGCTCCCACAGGGACACACCGGGCAGGATGTCACCTGAGCTCGCAGTCACCTCCAGCTGCACGAGGAGCAGGAGCTCTCAACACTGCTCCTGCTCAGGCCAGTAACTTTTTGGAGAGTTAAAAGGCTGAAGGCAAGAGGTCTGTGCCAGCAGGAGGGTTTATTGTGCACCAGGGAGCATAAAGCAGAGCACACTGTGCCAAGGGATGGATGCCTGGCTTCCTTCCACTGCTCAGAGATGCTGCCATCATCTCCGAGGCTCTGTGGAGGTTCAGGATCCTCCAACAGACACACGGGAAAAGCCCTGGCAGAGCCACTGCCAGGTGCCATGTACAACAGCTCCCAGAGCCACGGTGCACCAGGGATCTCAGCCACCAAACCCAGGGAAAATTTCAAGAAGGTGAAGGAAAAAAGACATCTGCCAGGTGGCCTTGTGAAACAACAGGTCTGTCATCTGATAAAGAAATCACATGTGGGACAGGGAGCTGAGGAAGACCTTAGGGTGTCCACTGGCATTGCATCCTTCCAGCATCCCTGAGCCAAAGGGAAGCAAACCATGGAGGACAGGAACCAGCAACTCTCCTTTACAAGCTCGCAGCATTATCCACAGGGCTCGGGAGCTGTGCACACAGACCCACAGCACAGCCACCCAACACCCAAACCAGGCTTTCCCAGAGAAAGGCTTGCAAAGGAGCCCCCATCTAAGCATTACTACACAGTTAAAAGGCAGAGGATCAGGAACCTCTGAGCTACAATGCACCAGCATGGCAATTATCTGCTGCTGAAAAGGGCTGGCAAATAAAGTGACCTGCTTCAAAGCCCTTGTTAGCAACTGGAGATGTTGTGGAGAGCTGAAGTACAGGGTCAAGCAGTTCAAGAAGGACTGAGCTTCCCCAGGGAGATCTCCTGGAAGAGCTCACAGAGCAGCTCCCCACTGTCCCAGCACAGCATTGCCAGGCTTTCCTTGCCTGGAAAGACTCCTGGGCAGGACATGGCACCTCCACAGGACCCCATGAGCTCCCTACCTCCATCCCATCAGCTCCGACGCTGCTGTCGCACAGACAACACAGGTAGTTGGAAGTGGCAGTGCAAGAACAAAGGGTTTTCTCTCCCTACCCCGAGGAGGATCAGCCTTGCTCACAGCAGACAGGCATCTAACCCCGGTCCATCCCCCTGCTCGCAGGGATCAGCCCTGCCCCATCCCCAGCAGATCAGAGGCACCTGGCCATGGGCTCTGGGGGAGCAGCACTGTGCAGCTCCCCACCCCCTTCTCACCTAATCAAGAGAAAAAGCAACACCTTGGGCTCGTCAGCATTAACAAGCTCCGACAGCAGCACACTCAGCACCAGCACAAACACTCCCTGACAGCCAGGCCGGGAGATCTGACCCACCTGGGAGAGGGGATGCTCAAGTGCATCACTAAAATTGCCTGACACCCCTGTGCAGGCACTCCAGGTCCCTTTCATTTCTGAATGAGCCTGCCCTGGAAGGATGGAAAGCAGTTTAAACAAGCTACATAAGTCTCTGCTAATCTGGACTCCCATCCCTAAAGGCCTGGCTGCAGGCATGGCTGGAGTGCCCTACAAGCAGTAACTAATGGAGGACAGCCATCCCCTCCCCAGCAGATGCTGATAAACCATCGAGCTGCAGCATCTGCACGCAGAGATAACCACAGACCTCAGTCCCGATCCCAAAGCAGACCTCAGAAAAGGGTTTCCAGAGAGCTGTGGTCCAGCTCCAGCAGGGAGGCGATTGTGGAGGCAGCAGAGCATCCCTGATGCTGCAAAGCAACGTGGTGTCCCATAAATAGCTTGGAGAGGGGGTGATCTGGGGACATTAGTGCATCCCCATTATCACACCCTGTTCCCAGCCACACAGCGCAGTGCTGGGTCTGGAAAAGGCTCTCAGGAACACAATGGGGAGGGGGTTTGCAGCACCCAGCTTGGCTTTGGAGGGCTGAATTTGTCCTCAGAGCAGCAGAGGGGGGCCATGGCACTTCCCTGGCAGGACAGGACAACAACAAGCTGAAGGAGGTCAAAGCCCAGCAATGCCCTGAGACTGAGGGTCTTCCCTGGGAGGACGTCATGGTACAAAACACACTCAAGGCCCGTCCTGCTGTCAGCTGCCCCCTCCCCCAAGGGACATTTTAACAAAGCATCACCTGATTAAATACTCAGATCTGATCTTGTTCTTTGCTCTCACCCCTCCTATTGACAATACCTTCATCATTATGCAAGCCCTTGTTTACGCTTTTTAATCTTCGTAATTATACTCTGCAAGGAGTGGTGGTTAAACACCAAGCAGAAAGAAAGAGGGGAAGTGAAACAAAAGGGGGAGAAAACAAAAAGGGGAAGGGAAGAAAAAGGTATAAAGGTGCTCTACTATCTCACTAGGAAACAAAACCTTTTTCATTTTGACTGGATTACAGAGAGAGTAGGGGAGATGCAAGATGCTTTCTCCCTAGAAAAAAAGAAGGATAAGAGCCTAACTGGAATTGTGTTTGGGAGAGAAGTGGATCCAGCCCAGCAGCAGCTCTTCAGGGAGCAGGGAAGGTGCAGAGCTGAGCTCTCAGCCCAAGGACCCCATCTCTTTTACTTCTCCTGATCTTCTCCAGATGATTTAAAATGCTTGGCCGAGCCTTAACTGAGCACACACTACATGCAGAAAACAAATACTATGAAGTAGGTAAAACATACCAGTCCCCAGATATTCCAAATTGTCCAGAGGCACTGAGTCCTCTGCCTCAAAATCAAGTCTGACTCCCTGAAGACTATGGAGCTCCAATGAACAAGTAACATCTATCCTGCATGCTGGCCTTGCCTGTCATCCCACGTCACGTTTAATTCATCTCCCATGCACAGTTCTGGTGCCAAGTCCCTCTCCACATCCTCCCAAAACTGAAATGTTCACAGTTCTGGGTTCTGGCTTGGTGCCAGAAGACAAGGAAGCCAAATTCCCTGAGTCTTTAGTGAAAATTGGAAGTGATGCCCCAGTCGTGGCAGATTTTGGCCCATGGAACTGAAAGCTGGATGTGACCAAGAGGGTCTGAGTGCTGAGCTGGGAGGCAGTGGGGGGGGGAGAAGGCCAGGAGCACCCAGCAGGACAGGGCTGTGACACTGGGACTGTGTCCACAGTGCTGCATCACCCAGCTGGGACCCACAGGAAGAACATAGCACAGATGCACAGGGGAAAACAAGGGCTATGAGGAACAGGCAACATCTTTTATTAGACAAGTTTTCAACACCCAAGTCTCTTAAGCCCAGAGGCTGAGCCACCATTCCTACCAGCAGCAGCAATCAAGTTAATAAAAGATGATCCTTCTCCTGCAAACGTTTTTTGCTCAGAGCCTGACACCATCACAGCACTGCTGAACTGATGCTCAGCCGTGGGCACTGTCCTCTACAAAAGGGACCAGAGTGAACTCTCTTACTGACCAGGGTTACAACAGATGGAAAGTCCAGCTTTGGTTTCCAGCTGGCAAACTTGCCTAAACTCCCCAAGTTCTAGAAAGCCAAGAGCTGGGTGAGCTGGACCAGGGCTCCACAGTGAATTCGTGACTAAATCTGGCACCGTGACACACGCATGGAGAGATGTGCTCTCTCTTCCCTTTCCCTTCGCTGCAGGAGCTCTCACAGCTCAGGGCTTTACACTGCTTTGCTAAGCATGTCTGGAGGATGGTTAATGAAATGTTTTGGTGCAAAGGATCAGGTTTCCTGTTCGCTGTTTGACAACGGGCAGGGCCGCCAGGAGTCTACACCAGGCAGGGGATCGTACCCAGGGATTCCCTGGAGCAGCCAGGCTTTGCCCAGCCAGCAGCAAGGAACCAATTTACATCCTGACTGTCACAATCTACTCCCACTCCTGTAGGTGATCCACATCAGCTGAGAATGTGGGTGCTGATTTTTGGGCAGGGAGTGCTGATTTGTGCCAGGAGCAGGGCAGTGCCAACACCTGCCCACGCTGGGCTGGGAGCAAGGTGACACAGGACTGTGGCATGGGGGGGTCACACTCACCATGACAGCAGCATGGAGGAGGTGCAGAGGTCCTGGAGACTGTGGGACAGCTAAGAGAAGGTCCTGGGAATTTCTCCTCTTAAACAGGGAAAGCCTGATGGTTAACAAAGGCAGCCCTGCTGGTTCCCATGGAACTGATATTGGTCTGTACTGGTTTGAGAGTAGAAGCCAGCCCAGGGAACACAGACAGGATGGTGCAGGTCCTCCACACTGCTACAGACACCAAGGACCCTCCAGCCACTACAGACCCCTCATCCACACACATCCTCATCTCCAGTGGGACTTTCTGATCACCCTGCGACACGCTCCCTGTGCTCCCCCACCCTGAGTCCAGGTCTCTGCTGAAGATGGGTTTCCCCTGCCCCAGGAGTGATGTCCAGGGCACAGGGGACAGGGATACTCAGGCCAGTCACTTCCCCATTATGGACTTCAAACCCAGTTAAGAAAGCAAGTGAAAAGAAAGCAGTTAACAGCCAAGTGAAGAGCCCAGGGCATGTGTGTCTTCTCATCTCTCTCACAATCCTTCCCTTCCCCACTCCACACTCAGAGCAAAGCTGAGCCGTGGGGACCATCACGCCTCTGCCACCACTTTCTGACATCCCCTTGGCCAAGTTCTCCAGTCCCAGGGCACTGCTGCACGATCCAGCAGCAGGAATCCCTCCAGGCAAGCACTGCAGAGCCAGGCAGCTCCCGGGGAGAGGCAGTCAGCACCTCCAGAGTGCAAGAGAGGGGCACAAGCACAGCCTGTCCTCCGTGCCAGCTCCGGGCGGTAGCCTGGGCTAAGGAAAAAGGCAGCGACCAGAACCCTCCGGTGACCCCAGACCTTCAAACACAGCGCGGTGCGACGGCAACCGCTGGGCTGGGATAATCCCACCTTGAGCTTCGTCCCCCGGCACCATCCTCTCCGTGGGTTTTTGGTGCCTCTCCCCATAGAAAAACCAAGCAACTACCTGGGTCTCCCATGTGTCTTCCAGCCTGGGAGTAACCCAAGAGCATCTACAGCGAAGCAAGAAAGATGAGAGGAGGGACTGGAGAGGGAAAGCGAATGCATGGAGGCAAACACGAGGAGTGACACCAAGGGGAAAAAGCAATGGGTCGATAAGGGTGTGCTGGAGCCGGAGGGGTTCAGGTTTGGACATCGACCCCAGCCCTGCTGCCCGTTCAGGGTGGGTTTCAAAATCCTCATCGGCACCAGCAGGTTTAAACCAGAGGAACCGAATCCCCCCGAGCGCCAGCATCCCTGAGGACGGTACCAAAAAAGCCAGCGGCGAACAGCGCGGTGATAACCCCAAAGACACCGGCGGGAGGGGTGAACCGGGGGCCGCCAGCCGCAGGACCCGCAGGCTGACCCGCGGGCAAACCTGCCTGGATCCTTTGCCATCCTCCCCTGCGCCCAACCCACACAGACACCCCCCGTGCAGCCGCAGCCCCCCACGCTCCGCCACCCGCTTCCCACCCGCAGGAGCCGGGCGAGGCGGGAGCGAGGGAGAGAAGGAAACACGGCAACTTTACCTAAAGGGTCTCAAGGTGACGAGGCATCTTCTGACCATTATCTTCCCATCCGCGTTGACTGTGATCATCGTTCAAAGTTGCGGGGAGGAGGGGGGGGGGCGGCCCCCGCACCCCCCCCGACACGCTCCGAGGGGCTCAGCGGGCGGAGCGCGGGGCTCCGCGGGGGCGCATGGCGGGGTGCGGGTGGGGGGCACCTCCCCGCCCGCCCTACCCCTGCCCCTGCCCGGCGCCGGCCGAGCCCATGGCCGGGCCGCTCCGCTCCGCGCAGCCCCGCGCAGCGGCTCCGCTCCGCCCCGCACCGCCCCGCGGAGCCTCCGCCGGGCTCCGCGTGCCATCTAGCGGCAACCCGGCCCCGCGGAGGGGGTGCCCGGGCTGGGGGGGTGCTCGGGGAGGGCGTGCGGCAGCCCCCCGAGGAGAGGGGATGGCGTTTTGGGGGGGGGAGGATGGCCGGTTTTCCGCGGAGAGCGCGGCCGCATCCCGGGGCGGGGGACCCCCGGCGTGGGGACCTCGGGAGGTGGGGATGTCTCTTTTTGGCAAAATGGGGTAGGGGAGTCAACCCAGAAATGCCTCTCCCGCGGGTGCTGTTCGCTTTGGGGGACTTTAGGAGCAGGGCAAACCTCTTTTCTTAGGAACGGGGGGTCTGGACTCTGGCTCTGACAGCATCAGCCTGCGGCTTTGCAGCCCCATCACCCTCTTTTTCTTTCCGGGGGGCAACAGTCACAGCCCATGATGTGGCTTCCCAAAGTCCCCGGACATTCCTGGTCGCTGCCGAAAGGACCCGGGTGGTGTCCTTGGGAAAGACAAAGGGGCCGCGAGAGCTGAGGCGGGAGGAGCAGCTGCTGAGCTCAGCAGAGGTGTTCCCGGCTCTCCAGTGAAAGGTGACAGGCACAAAAAGCCTCCCAAAGCTTGGGACTTAAAGGAGCCGAATGTGCCCAGAGCTTGGAGACATCCCTCACCAGGGATGAGGGAGGGGATGCAGCACCCTGGGTGAGGAGCACGGGATTGCAGAAAGCTGGGAGGAGGACGCTGTTCCTGGTGTGCTCACCTGGCCAGGCTCCAGGACAGGATGGGTGGGGAAGATTGTGGTCTGGGGGTGCCAACAGGGCCCCCTCATGCCATGCTGACCCCATGGCTGGCTGTCCCTCTCTGCCCACCACCACAAAGCATAGGCTGACACTGAGGGAAAGCTGCCCCTCTGCCTTCCCTGCTGGGGGACACTCTCCTCTTTCCCAGCACTTCTTCATCCGTTCCTCCCAGGGCAAGAAACATTCCTCCAGCCCCAACTGCCTGGAATGGCTCAGCAATCTACCCCCCCAAGTGCTGAGCAATTTCAACACTCTCCCATCTCCAACAATCCCCTCCATGTAAACTAACCATGGGCTCCCTTGCTTGTGCACAATCCTAGTGTTTTCCCACGAGGCTGATGAAGAGGAAATGCTGCCGTGATACTCTGATTTCCATAGGGATCCCAGACACTCACACTGCTTCCTTCTCCCTGATGGAAACCAGGGGGGCTTCGGTCATCAGAGCTCCGGGGAGCACATGCTTCAACATCATCAGCCACAGCTGGAAATCTACCACGAAACAGTACTTTCTCCCCATGAAACAGCAAATTTTTTTCAAGCAGAAGTGAAAAGCAAAAATGTATTCTTCAGGGCTTCATAAATACAGAAGGATTTCTGTGTTCCCCCACAGGGAAGGAGTCATTGCCACACTGGATCTGAGCAGGATAATAGTGGGCTGAGGCAGATGGACACACAGGCTGAGGACTTGCAGGAAGTGTGGCTCAGGAACAGCAGCCAGCTAAACCCAAACCCTCAGGTCAGCTCTCCCTGAGCTTCAATAGAGGCAGCCCAACATCTTGGCAAGGACACCCTTCTCTGAAGCCCATCCTGTGTGGACCTAATGGATGTGACCACTGCATGGACAGATCCAGCTGGTGTGCTCAGTCCTTGCCATTTGAGGTGCAATTGGGAGCATCTGGCCTTCTCTGCAAAAACCACCTGGTTTTCTTCACCTGGTCATTGGGCAAGCAGAGGAGCAGCAGGCTGATGAAGGGCTGTGGGGATCCTGCCACTCCTGATCTCCTTGCTCCTGACTGCTCCCCCGCTTTCCAGCTCCTGCTGCTCTGACAGGACACTGTTAGTCCCCGTCTGAGCTGTAAATCACCTAAAACCTGGTGTTTCCTTACTTGCTGCCCTCAAGAGCCCAGCTCCAGCTGGCAGCAGGAGGCAGAGCCCTTCATTCCGAGATCAGCTCAGCTCAGTGGGGCTGGAAACCTTCCAAATGCACATAAACACACTGCATGGAGTGGTCAATGGAGCAGCCAAATCGCTGCCTCCAGTGTGGCAGGAGCCAGCTGCACTCTCCCAAGAGCCTGTGAGGAAAAGATATCATCCCATCCCAGGGAATGCAGAGAAGGGGGCTACCAGAGATCCACTGTGGGATGAATTCTGTGGAGTGAGATCCCCCAGCTCAACTCCTCAAGGATAATGCCGAGGTCCTTCTGTGCATCCCACAGGTTCTGGATCGTGCGAGTGGCAGCTTTTCCCCAAGGCCAATTGCAGGAAGAGGCTGGGCTGTGGTGAGTACTACACACTGATTTCTTAAGGTTTAGGGTTCAATGATACTGAGGGGGAGAAGGGACCATGGAGGAAATCTCCCCATTCCTCCCCCCAGGGCTGATCCTGGGCTGGAAATGGCCTCCTGGGGGTCTGGCTGTTTCTTGGGCAGCAGAAAGCATGGGATCAGCTACCATGGCGTCCTCCAGGTGCCTCCTGCAGCACCAGCCAGGAAACAATATCAAATAAAATAACAAAAAAACAATAAAATAAATAAAATAAAATACAGAACTCGCTGAATAAAATTGCTCTTGGCAATCTCCAGGCACATCCTGGCAGGGTGCTGGGGTCAGCAGGGAGCAATTGCACTCACAGTGCTGGCCAGGGAGCCAGGCAGAGTTACCTCTGCTGCTCCTGCCTCCAGCCAGAATCATCCGTGCAGGATCCATCACCCCGTGGACGGGAATGTGGCATTTACTGCACCCCCAGGGCCCTCATCCCTGAGGAGAAGCACTGCAGCAGACAGTCCTTTCCCTGTGCTGCTGCCTGAAACAAAAGCTTAATTAACTACCAGCTCGCTGTCTGTTTAGAGGGATAAATCTAAAATCCAAGGATGGTAATAAAGCAGTGAATTATCTTCTACAGCAGCTGAGAAGCAATGGCCCCAAAAATCAATATTCTGAAGTTATACTACACAGACACACACACACACACTACACATACACACACACACACACAATATGCATGTTTGTTATTCCGAATTCAGCAGCAGCAGGGAATGGAGAGCACCAGCTCAGCAGCCAGCTGGCACAAAAGAAACCAGTGTTCCACCAGTTAGAGCACATGCCCAGCCAGAGGTAGACACAGAGCATCTCCAGTACGGGCCCCAGGCAGCCACTCCACAGCACTGCCTGTAACTGGGGCAGGCCAGAGTTCCAGCTCTGACACCAGAGCATCCTCTGGCAGCCAGGACTCACCCTGTACCCCTGGCCCAGAAGAAGACCTTGGGAATTTTCAACTGATCTTGAGTAGCCATGTTGCCCTGAGTCCTAAAGCTCCCTGAGGAGGCATCGCCGGGCAGAATGCAAAGGTTTAGATCACCACAGCTGGAGAAAACAGGCTATGAATGCAGGGTGGGCTGTAACCCACCAGAAATAAAGCTTAAAATGTCACAGTACTGCAAATAGCACAGACACTCATCACTGCTCTGCTGTGGGCACCTCCAGACAAGCCACACTGACAGGATTTATGTTGGCTTTTGGTGAGTGATGTCCGTGTGCCAGGGCTCCAAAATCATCCCAGGGCCCTCCAGAGACTCCCCACTCCAGCCTGGGACCCTTCTCCAGTGCTTTCCAAAGCCTGGGAGATGGATCTGCCCAAGTTTCTTCTTGGAGCCTCCTCTCAAGCCTCAAGCTACTTGGTCCTTCATGGAAAAATAATGATGCCAGAGGGGGAGAATCACAGCAAGCCACCGAGTTGTAATGTGCTACGACAGGCCATTTCCTTAAGTTCTCCCCGCACACAATCCTGCCCTTGAGATAAGAGAGATAATTTGATTGCAGGAGCTGCAATGCCCAAATGCTCTGGGCATAAGATCACTTAGTCACCACAACTTCTCCGTGCCCCTCGAGGGACATTGCTGGGGACAAGGAGCTCTTTATTGATAAAGAGCAACTTCTCTCTGTCACTGGCTCACCCTCAATCGCTGCATTCACGCCTCTGCCCATCTCTGTAGCAACCAGGCGGAAAAGCTCCAAGCCTGGTACTGACCTCCCTCACTGCTGAGCATCACCAGCCACTCGGACTGTGCTGGGGGCTCCCACAGGCACTGGAGGGCTGGTACAGGCAGCCCTGCTCCACCCCTGCTTTCTGCCTGTTCCCAGGGGCAGCAAAAACAGCCCTGAAGTCGCTCATAGGTCGGTGTTTGGAGAGAGCACCGAGCAAAGGGCAGGGAGGGGATGGCAGTGTCCTGAAGCCACCTGTGCAACCCCAGGCACAGGATAATCAGGAGCTCTCCAAGACTGCAGAAAGGGACCAGGAGAAACCAGGAGGGACTGTGGTTGATGGGACATTCTCCAGCAGCAAGCAGACAAATGGCCTTGCTGGTGACAGAGCATCAAACCAGCAGGGAGTGAAGACTCATCCATGGGCTTAGAGTCCCTGTGACTGCAGCCTCCAGAAGATGCTGAAAGGCAGCGGTGAGAGGGCACTTGACACTACACTGAGGAGTGTTTTACCCACTGTGAGAGTCCCCAGGGCAGTTCTCTGGTCCCTGGAGCTGTTCCCTTGTCCCTGGGGCTGTTCCCTGGTCCCTGGGGCTGTCTGCATGGCTGAGCAAGGTGCAAGGGTACAAGGTAACCCCAAGCAGACACCAATCTCTGCCAGGGCCCTCCTTCCCTGGGACAGCAGCTGGGGGGCCAGTGGTGATGTACAGCACTTCTGCACTGCCTGAAGGTCAGAGCCAGCAGCATCCCCCAGGTACAGGGTTAGAGGCTGGCTGCAGCCCTCAGAAGCCAGGCTGGATTCTCCGAGCTCACCGGATTGTCCATGCCACTTGGGGAGCAGGAGGAGTGTTCCAGCCCTCGGATCACCACGGATGCTGCAGCCCATGGTGCTGGCAGCACAGCACAGGACACGTGGTTCTGGTGCTCAGGTACCTGCTGGAGGTGCACAGCCAGGTCAGGTGTCAGACATTGGACTCAACAGCTCCCGTCAGCACAGGGCCATGTCAGCACAGCCTCTCATGGGGAATTTGGGAAGCTCTTGCCCTTGCAAGCCTGTCAGCACCGTGAATCCTTCGCTTTCATTAGCTGCTAATCCACTTAGAGCAAAGGAAAATAATCGAGGTGAGGATCCCTCCTCAGCTCCCGATAGGATGATGTGTTTCGAGAGCAGCGAGGAAGCTGAATTTCCCTTTCTCTTCTTGGTTAAAGAAACTAGTGTATTTTTCTTACTGTGTTAATTAAACCCACTGACCACCCTGGCTTCACCAAGAAAACACAAAAGGTGAAATGAAAGCCTGACCCAGCTTTATCAGTCAGAAAGGGCTCCTGGCTGCCCTGCTGCAAAGGGAGATGCTCAGAGGAAACAAGAGCAGCAATTAAAAATTAAAGAGGGAGGAAGATCTGTGCAGCAGAGAATGGAGATGCATTTGTATTGCTGCAGTGCATTAAGGGGGGGAACTCCTGACCCCTTCAGGGAGAACAGCTCCCTCCGTGGGCAGCTCTGCCCTGCTCAGTCCAGGCAGGGAAGAGGAACAAAGAAGGGACCAAGTCCGGGGTAAAGGGCAGGGTGGGAGATGCTGAGCCATTCCTCCTGAAGGGAAGAGAGCATCCTTCCTCCCTTTGGGTGAGGTTATTTGAGGCTAACCCCCCAGAGAGCCCCCACAGGGAAGGGGAGCAGGAAAAAAATCAGGGAAAGAGTCAGCCCTGAGGGCTGGATCTGTCCCTTTGCCGGGCAGACTTCTCAGAGCTGCCAGTTCAGGTTTACCTCCCTCTCTGCCTCTGTCACACTCAGCTGAGCAGCAGTTCCCAGCCTGGTGCAGTCCCAGGAGGACACTCTGTTGCTCAGCCATTGAATTAGCATTGAAAGGGCAAAAAAAAATCCAGCTGGAGGAGCCTTCCAGGCTTGTTAGCACATTATCCTGAGCTCCTGCAACAACTGCTGCCTCTCCAGACCAGGAGTGTCCAGGTGCCCCCCCATCCATCCCACTGGATGGATTTTATGTCCCCCGTGTCCCTCAGCTGAACAAGCTCACTGACCTGGTGGCATCAACGTGCACAGCGTGGAGATGTGTTTGAGCTCAAGATGAAAAGTGCTGCACCACAGGGCTGGGAGGAAGGGAGAGGTTATAACCCCCCTGACAGGTTCTCACATGCACATGGGCCCAGGGTTCAGGTCCCAAAGCGAGCCTGGCAGGACTCTTATACCCCCTGCAACATGTCTTGGGAGTGCCAGCAGGATGCTGAAGGAAGGCTTGCACCATCATTAGCCAAATTAAGAGGGAGAAGACATGTCAAGCTTCAGCTGTAATTAAAGAAAATCATGTCAGGGGTCAGAAGAGCAAGAACTGTCCAGCCTTTTAATTACTGCAGGAGACTCACCGCTGTTTGCACGGCGCTCACGGCCCTTCCTGGTGGGCTCTGTAAGGAGTTTGCTGCCTCAGCCCCACGTGCAGCCACAGCCCAAGGGGAGCTGAGGGTCTGTGTGTCCCCCACACCATCCTTTTTATCCCATCAGAGGGGACAGAAGCTGTCTCAGCTCCCCCCAGACGCTGGTGTAGCCCAGGCAAAGCTCTTCTCCTGCTGGCACACACGATGGGAGCCACACAGGAAATCATGCATTGTCCTGACTTACCCAAATTCATGAAACAACAAATGTTACAACACCACCCCCCCCAGCTATGGGTTGAGATCATGCAATTAGACTGTTAAAAAATAAACCTCTGAAACCCTCAGATGTTTAAACCTGAGAGGCCAGACGAAGAAAAATGCTTGCTTTTCACATACAATGAGTGGAAATAATTTTAGATTTTTATTATTATTATTATTATTATTTTAGAAGGGAAATAAGCATATTTCAATCCAGTCAAGAGTGAAATTGAGTTTAACAACAAAGCAATTTCTATTAGTGGAGACCCAGGGAAAAAAAATACAGATGAATAGGAAACTCACAAAGAAATGTGTCAGACAATGGTGGAATTAGGAATTAAAAGCAACTTTGCTTTACTGCTGATAATATAAGCACATAATGATCTACCTCACCGCTAACATGCTCCCTTCCCATATAAACACTGTAAAACCACAACAGTGGAAAAGATTGGGATTTAATTCTTCCCTCCATCCAGCAGGGAAGGGAAAGGGGTTTTGCAAAGGTGCTTTGCCGACATTAGGGCTGGTCCTGGAGAGCACTCACTTACTTGTCCCACCCTGCTCTTCTTCACCTGCTCTACTCACTGCTGATGCTCCCGGGGACAGGCAGCCCCCAGCTCTCCCACCTCCTCCACCACCATGAGGGACCCTGAGGGTCCCCATCCCAGGGCACACAGTGTCACCATGGGCTCTCTCCAGGACGCCGGGGTGTCACTGCTCCTCATCCCACACCATCCCCATTGCCAAGGATTGAGGTCCTTGGGTTAAAAATTTAAAGTTTGAGTAGTCTGAAGTATCAAACCTTAAAGCAATTACGCTGCCCTAAATCTTTAGTGGTTTTAGAGATTAATTTCTCATTTCCAGTGAGACAGCTCCGCTTGTTTCTCCTCCACAGGATCTGAATAGGATTTGAGTGTGGAGACAAAGGAATATTGATCACACCCTATAATGCTTAACAGAATTTTTTGTACCCTTTTCCTCCATTTTTCTCTTTTTCTATTGTTCTTCTCCTGCAGAAAAGCCAGTGAAGGTGAACTGCTGCAGGAGCTGGGGATGGAGCCACCAGGTGCTCTGTCACAGGGGCAGAGAGGAATGCAAAACTCAATTTTAAGTAAGTCCTGTTCCCTTTGAAATCAATTAGGTGACTCCCGAGGCCTTTGGTTGAAAGGAGACAGACGGAGGCAATCAAGGGGAGAAGCACTTGAGTCAAAGAACAGTAAAAGCACAGAGCAATTCCCTAAAATGCTGCTGATCCATCAGCTAGGAGGGTCTGTGAAGGGAGACAGGGTTTTAACAGCTGATTTTATATCAACCCTTCTTCCCAGGGTCCCAATAGGTGGGACAGCTGTGACACAGCACAGGGTGGGTTTCCCTGGGGTCAGATCCAGCCATGGATTAGGGATGTAAATGCATCCATTAGGGACGAGACCACAGCCAGCCCCAGAGGGCACTTGTTCCTGTCCTGCCCTTTCCTCAGGCTCAGCATCCCCTGGAATGACAGCCAGCCAAAAAGTGACAGCACAAGGCATTTGTGTGATCCAGAGGGGCCCTGGCAGGGATGGAAAGTCAAACAAGAACAGGCAGTTCCTCAGGGCAGGATGGTTTAGGTTTTTACCTCTACATTGCCTTACTCAGGAGGGAAGAGCACTGCTGCTGGCAGAGCTTGTTCCCACATTTACCCACATCAAAGGTGTCTTGGAGCCCTTCTCTCCTCAATGTCCAAAGTGAAGAGGAGAGAATCAGAATTAGCAAACTGAGGAGCAATCAGAGCTGCACTCGGCCTTCATGAGGATTGATAAATCTCTTCCAACACCAGTAAATAACCAGACTTTGCTCCTTGCCTGGAGGAGGGAGCATCCCCCTCCAAACACCTGCAATAAGACACTTGCAATTACTGCTTTGTCTCCTGGAAACTAGTAAATAATTCAAACAACTCTCTATATTTTTTTCCTTTCCTTTTGTTTTCCATTTTAATTAATCCACCTAGAATTTTGTCCTCCAAACACAATCACAGCAGCCCAGGAACAGCAGGTAGAGAATCTCATTACCCAGCTTCCCAGCCATATCCTCGAGCCATTATTAATAGAGACTTCACCGAGTGAGGAATTAATAAAACCCGATGGCAAGGGGGAAGGGAAACACTTCTGGAGCGCATCACCCTCTCTACCTTGTCCCTGGGATGGGACCTCCGATGGTTAGAGGTGCCAGGGGGCTCAGGCAGAGCCATCATCCTGACTCCTGCAGCCAAGTGTCACTGTTGTGTCAGCTCCTGTGGCCCAGGGGGAGATGCTGAGTTCAAAACATGGTGAAGAGATCAGGAAAGCCACCTCAGCACACACAGGTCACTGCACAGCCTCCTGCCCAGCCGCTGGAAGGAGGCAGAGCCCAAGCACTGTGTTCTCACAGTGCTGCATTAATCCTTCCTTCTTCTCCTCACCGCAGTAGCAGCCACATCCTTGGAGCACTGCCCTGGCACCGGGAATTGCTCTCAAAGAGGGGGTGGTGGCATTATGGAGTGCAAACACACAGGCTCCTCCAAGTACCTGCACTAGGAGGAGAGAGCAGGATCGTGGCTCCCAGCACCCCAGTTGTGAGGGTAAAATCCAGTGTCCAGCTGATTTCAGGAGTTTGGATCCTGCCCCAGCGCTCAAACCCACACGCTCATGGGTGTCCTGCAGCAAGCACAAACCCACCCACCCCCTCATCCCTCCCTCCACACATGCTGGGTGACCCCACTGGGAGGGTGTTTCGGAAGAAGAAAACGCCTCCTCCTCGGAGCACCCCCAGTTCCAGCGGGGTTTTGCTGACACAGGGCACTCCTGATAGGGCGACACTGACCGCAGGCACGGCCACAGGGCACAGCCTTCTGCCGAGGGTGCTGCACCCACAGCCCATTCACGGCAGGACCAGTGCCGGTACCTGGAGCCCCTTGCACAGAGACCGGGCAGGCAGCACACGCTCGTTCTGCACGGGGTTTTTTCCCCATCTGGATTCTTTTCTCCTGGTTCCCCCGGACCAGGGAAGCGCCGTGCTGGGCGTGCAGGCTGCGGGGAGCTGCGATTTCACTCCGGCTCGGAGGCTTCCCTGCCTTGATCAGCTGCACTTAGATAAACAGCAGCGCATCAATAGGCAGCTCTAATTAGAGGTGTTAATAGCGCTGGGAGCTGGGGGAAAGCACTTGGAGGCAGGAGGGAGAGCAGTGGGCAAGCTGAGGAGAGGGAGGGGAGGAGCTGGGAGACCTGGGGTGCTCAGGACCTTCCCTTTCTGCTGCGGGGGGTGGTGGGTTGCACACACCCCGCGGGTGGGACAATCAAGCTCCGGGAGCCCACATGAAATTGCCGGGGAAATATCCCCCGTGCTGATTATCTTGAATAATTTATGCAGATGCTCTCCTGCATTCATATTTTATGGCAGTCTTGCAAAGCTGTGATCGTGGTTATTCACAATTCGCTCCCTTCCAGAAATCTCCGTCGGTGGTGGGTGTGGGAAGCTGGAGGGCAAGTTTAGAGGGCAAGTTACACCTCGAGGACCTCAGTCCCAAGGCTGGGTTGTGCTCCTCCATCCCAGCATCCATCCCCACAGTACCTCCAGGGGACAGGGGACACTGACTCCCACCCTGACCCTGCTCCTGCACCCACCACCTCACAGCCCTCCCCAGCCTTGATCTCACAAAGCAGAGAGGCTCAATGGCCCCAGGGAGGGACCTGGGACAGGCTCAGTTCCCCCAGCACCATCCTCTCTGCCCAGAAAGTTGTCCCACAGGAATGCAGGAGCTGCTCCCAGGGGTCTCTCCATCTCCTGATGGGTGGGATACAGGCTGGGGCAGAGAGGATGCTTGGGGTACCCACTACCTGGTGGTGGGCTGTGCATTCCTGCCAGCTCCAGCACTTCCACTGCTTTCCCAGTGGCTGTCTCCCTGGAAACTGGAGCAGAGGTGGGATGCTGGAAGGGACATTGCTTCCCTTTCGGGAAGGTGGGTGGACAAGCTGTGCAGCAATTCCTTCCAGCAAGGGAAGAATGGATGAAAGGCCAGGGCTCCTCTGCTGCGCAGCTCAGGGTGTGCCAGGCAGGATCCTTCCTTCCTGGTGCTCCCTAAGGCTGTGGAGGGGGCATGAGCCACCCCCACAGCTCCCCCTTGCTCCACATCTCCATCTGTTTTAGGGACAGGAAGACTCAGAGCCTTGACTGAAAACCACACAGGGAAGGAGAGATGGTCACTGCAGGAGAGGCAAAGGACTGTGGGGAGCTGACAGAGCAGGAGGAGGAAGAGGCAGGTGGTGGATAGAGTAGAGGAAAAAAGATGGAAGTAAGGGGAAAATTGGAGGAAACCAAGAAGAGATGCTCAGAGCATACTGGAGGAGGATGTGGCCACAGGGAAGCCTGCCAGCACCCAGCAGAGCAGAAAGTCAATGCTATTAAAGATAAGACACTGGATATTTTCATTCCCTGCAGTTCCCTCTTCTCAGAGGAGAGCGAGGATATCTGAAACGCAAGCAGAAATCAAACAAGAGGCGCCTCAGTCTGCTTGTTCAGCCTGTAAAAGGGTTGGGGAGCAGAGCAGAGACACAGCTCAGAGGGGGCAGAAAGGACTGACCCCTGTGTCACACACCACCACACTCTGGGTTTTGCTGTTTTCTTTTCCTCTGGGGACACCCCAGGAAGCTTTTGCTCAAGCCTGGCTGCCTCTGCCTGCAGCAACTTCCATCCATTTCAATTAGAGAATCTTCCCTAAAAAGGGGACCAGAAACTCCAGCTCCTGCGAGGCAGAAAGGGGGGGGACACAGACAAACAGCCTCTGCCACGCTTGGGCTGCTGCTCTGAGCCTCATTCATCATCTGCTGACCCCACGGGCATGTCCAGCTCCCTGGGCAGGGGACCAGCAGCACCCCATCACTGGCAGGTTAATCAAGTTTGGCCTCTGCCAGCAGCATCCCACAGCCCAGGGAAGGAGCATGCTGTGAATCCAAAGGCAAGGAGGCACCAGGGGACTCACCCAGAACCGAATTTCCTCCGGGAGTTTGCATCAAGCTCAGTTAGAGCATTGGTGATTTATGAGGAGAGCTGCTCCTGGGAGCAGCTGCGAGCTCTAAGGCTGTAGGAAAGGGATGTGCTGCACCAGGGAGGGGTTGGGAGCAACACAGGGGGGGTTTTCTGGGGCAAAAGCTGCTGGTTTGGCGCTGGGTTTGTAGCACAGGGTCACCCTCGGGGCAGGAGAGCTGCAAAGGAGGCTACAAGCCCTGCTGCCAGCAAGTTGAGAAAGAGGAGGCAGGGAGACCACAGCTCCGTTCCAAACCCACAAATGAGCCTCTCTTTTTCATCTTTTCCATGGAAATGGCTTCTCCAGTTTTTGTCTAGAGCAGCCAATCAAACCCAAAGAGTTGCATCCGACTGCGAGGGGAAAAAAGAAATCCAGGTCTATTAAAATTGATGAAAGACACCTTCACAGTGTCCCCTTAATGTAATTAAAAACGTATTTAAAGGCATGCCAAATGTTTACTAATTAAACGAGCACTTCATTCTGTAGCCATAATGAAAAAAGTAATCGGGATACCTTGAGCAAATCCTGGGTTTTTAAAGAAATAATTACTTTATAGAAAATTAGTTACTAAATTAAACCATTCTCTACCCGCTGTTACTTTGGCTCCTTTTCTCATTTTTGTGCAGTTGAATCCTGAAATTACCTGGGACAGATTTTTATCCTGGATAATGAGTTTTTCAAAGGAAACAGGGGAAAAAAAGAAGAAAAGTGGGAAGTGCTGGTGGGGAAGATACAACAGGGTTGGAACAGACTGGAACATGGCCATGTAGCTGCACAGCTGGTGCTGTGCTGACAGATCTCCATCCCACCATCCCCCTGCTGCTCCAGCACTGCCACCGAGACACATGAGGGGCACAAAGAAGTCAGATCACATCTTTGTGCCCTCGCTGCAAAACAGGGATGCAGGAAGTCCTCAGCTTAGACCATGAGTTCTTCCAAGGCAGGACTGTCCCTTTGAGGACCATCTGCAGACCTGAAATGTTGGAGCCACACATCCCAGGGCTCCACAGACACTGCCAGTGTTCCAGCTCTGAACAGGTCTGAGGTCAACATGTTCAAGGCCGGGTTGGAAGGGGCCCTGAACAACCTGGTCTAGTGGAAGTGTCCCTGCCTGTGTCAGGGTTACAATGAGGTGATCTTTAAGGTCCTTTCCAACCCAAACCACTCTGGGATTCCATGATCGACACAGAGGGAGGGGGGAAGGAAACCAAGCCCTCCCACTCATGTCATTAATAAATCCCCATCACAAGAGCTTCTCTCTGTCTCCTCCACCTGCAGACACTCTCCAGAGCAATCCTGGCCAAGACAGGGCTCTTATTTCCCTACCAGAGCACACAGCACTCAATTTACCGTGGCTCTGTAAGCCACTCAGTGCTTGCTTTTCAGCCAAGGTGTGTGTGTTTGCTTCATCCTCTCAGCTTTACCTGGCTCTTCTCGAGAGCAGACACAGACTCTGAACACAAACCCACTAATCTGAGATGACATCAGCCTGAATCCAGAGAGAGGCACTGAAGGCACGTGGTGGCCAAGCATCTGTGCAGGAGGCAGCGGGGGCTGTGGCTCCCAGTTGTGGGGCTGCAGGGGCCTGTGATAGCAGATGGAGAGTCTGATTGCATTTGCTGATAATGGATTAGGAGGCTTTTCTTGAATCTCCACTTTCTCCTGCTTAGCCAGTTCCTTGAGGGGCTCTGCGGGGAGGTGTTACAGGAGATTTATTAACAAGATGAACTGCAATGCCAGGGAAAGCTACTCCTGCAAAATGCACTTTCCCTCTCACATGTGCACAGGCTTAAACCCATCTCGTCTGAAAGCACTCAGCATCCTTCCTCCTCCTCCTCAGGGGAACTCCAGCAGATCTGCTCCTTCCCTCACAGCTGGCAGTTTCACCAATGCCATGGGAAGCTGCTGCACCCCTTGCCCATCCATCCAACATCCAAAGTGTCCTTACTTGCCAACAACAGTAAGTGTAAGCCCCTTAAAAGCAAGGCACCCCCGTCAGGAGAACCTGTGGACAGAAGTGGTGTGTCCCCAGCACCACCTCAGCCTTTTCCCAGGGCCAAATCCCATCCTGCATGTGAGGAAGCCAAGACCTGCCCTAAGGCACCTGCCTAAGGCCAGCAGAGGAGCCAGGATCAGAAATCCAAAGCTCAGCTCACTAGGCTGCATCCCACATGGATATGGCCCGAGATGACAGTGCTGAACCTTGGAGACAGAGGTGACCACAGCTCCCCACCAAGCTGGAGCTACAGGGGAAGGGGGGAGCGAGGAGGAATGAGATGCAGCGAAGGGGGAGGCAGACAAGAAGCAGGGAAAGTAAAGGAGAGAGAGGAAAGCAGGGAGCTGAGAGCACAGGGATACAGGAACAGGAGTCTCCCTGCTGCGTGGTTCATCTCATGCTTCATTACAAGTGCAATAAATTGCCTTTTTCTGGAAGGAGGGATGCAGTGCACACCATCACTGTGCCTGGGAGCTTGACAGCACCTCAGAACCAGTGTCCAGGGTGAGCTGTGGGATGAACAAATGCCAGATCAGAGCAGTTGTGCTGCCTTTTAGCTGCTTGATTGCTCCAGAAGAATTAACCCCTTATCTTGTAACCCTGTCTCCCTGGGGAGTGCTGTCAGACTGTCTGGTTCCCGAATGCCATTGCAAAACCCCAGCACAGGCAATGCCCAGGGATGGAGCCCAACAAGCCTTGGCTCCCCATCAGCATATGGGATATTTGCAACAAATGAGGCCACGGCCAGAGGACCGTGGTTACAGAGTTACAGCCCAGGCTGCACAGGAGCTATTCTTGTGTCTGCCTTCAGACCCAAAGATGAAAAATGAATTCAGCAACTCAGCCACAATTCATCTCAGCTGGCTGAGCTCTGCCTTTGCAGCCAGAATCCAAGCACAGGCACCACTTAGCCTGTCCAATTTCCTATGTCTGTGCTTCACCCAAGACCCTGGAAGAACAGGGACATTAATTACAGAGGCTGGAATTGTCTGCCTTCCAGATAAGAGGGAACCAAATGCAGGTCAGGAGCTGGATGTGCCCAACAGAGGAATGAACTGCTACAAACCAGCCCAGCAGGGATGACATGAGTGCTGAGCACTCAGCTCAGCCCCAGCTACAGGTCCTGCCTGGTGGGTGGATTATGATGCCGTGGGGAGGAGATGCTGCCACGCTCAGGACTTTATTGCCAACTGTAGCCAGTGAGAAGAGGCTTCTCCACTCCCCTCGGGCTCTTTGCAGATGCTTCTTCCCACCCACTCAGCTGCAGGTGCTTTGCAAAAGAGGTCAGGAGATCCCAGAGGTGCTGTGTCCCTGGTCAGCCAGCAGCCACAGGGACAGGATTAATTCCCACCTCCCAGCTGTGACACATCCCCAGCACAGGGCAGGTAGGTGGGATCTCACCTCCTGCATCCAAGCCCGGCACAGACCCTGTAACCCCTTTGCTCCACGGCTGGCTGTGCCATCACACTGGGAGGGTGAAGGGGGTGTGGAGGTCACACACAACACCCACCCAAGCCAGGCTTCTGATGATTGACTTAACTGCAAAACCATCCCAGAGGGCCCCCCGTTCCACACAATATTCTCAGAGAATGACACTCAGAGGCTTTTACCTTTCTGAACCAACAGGATGAAGCTGCCACAGCACAAAGAACAGAGGAATTTTCCAGGATGAGCCTCATCCTCAAATGCCTGACCAGACCAGTATCCTGTCCACCAGTCCCTTTACCAGCTGGCTGTGAACTTCCCACCAGTGCCACATCATCTCCCCCTCCTTTCCTGTGTTCTTCTTACACTTCCCCCCTCCAAAACCTCCCTCCTCCACAGCTACAAGCATTTGCTCCAAAATCCAGCCCTTCCCAGTGGAGAGGAGGTCAGCCCCACACTTCTCCCAGTTCCTCCCTTCCCACTGGAGCTGACCCTGCAGCCTTTCAAGCAGGGACAGCGGCTCCTGCTGACTCGTGGCTGGAGCAAGGAGTTACCTTTACACCTGGGTGCTGATGCTGGTTTGCCCATCACAGGGGACCCAGCTCCTGTCCCAGCCCATCAGCAATTCCTGGTTTATGTCCCATGACAGCAGGGCAATAGGGCTGGCTCACATTTAGTGCCTCAAAGCAAACAACATCACTTCGTTCCTTTCCTTTGGCTCTGTACAAAGGTACTACAGAGGACTCAATTATAAACTAAAAAGATCTTCCATCTGTGCTGTAGCACATCAAACAACTTTTTAAAGAAGAACAGTTATCATTATTGACACTGGGATAATTGCAGAAACACCGTCAGAGCATCTCTTCTTTGGGAGCAGCTCTGTCCCACACCCTGAATCACAAAGCATCACAAAGCTCTGGCAGCTTCAGGTGGATGCAAGACACCCTTTGCAAACACACAGGACAACCTGCCCTCCCTCAAGTCTCTTCCTGGTTTCTAGTACTTAGAAATAGGTTCAAATCCCCCAGCACAAGGTCTGAGAGCCCTTCTGCTATTTCTGTGGTCATTAATTATGACAACTGGGTCTCTATCAGGGTTTTACAAGCTGGAAGTGCTGCAGGTACAACACCTAATTAACATTATGCTCTTGGTCTGCACGACCTCCCAGCCGAGCCACAGCTCTGCCAAAAGACTTGCTGACAGAGAAGGAAGGCAGAGAAAGAAAAAGAAAGAAAGAAAGAAAGAAAATTATCTTGGCTCCCAGCCCAAGCCTTTCTCTTTTTAAGATGCATTTCAAGAATCTGCTGGCTGGTGACCTCCTCGAGTTACAAGGGAGGCTGCTTGTCAAAAGCTGACCTGAGCTGGATTTAATTGAAAACCAGTTGCTGGTGGTGGGAACAAGATCCAAAGGGCACCTTGGGGAGGCTCCGTGGAGAGCAGGAGAGGACGGAACAGGCACCAGGCGAGCAGAGAGCACCCTCTGCAGCCACATCAAGGACAGCCAGAGCCTGGATGTGCAGAGGGTTTGTGTTGGAGAGCCCGGGGCTGTTTACAGCTCCAAGCAGCTCCCAGGAAAGCGGTGCAGACCGGGGATTTGCAAACTGGATTAGCTGGGAGCAACGAGCAGCTAATCCCAGCTCCTCCTCTGAGGCTGCCTGTTGCCTTAGGCTTTCCACTTCAAAATTCTCCCGTTTTGCAATATTTATCTCCTGAAGTTTTTTGGAGAGGAAGAATATATTAATAGAGGGAAAACAAATCAAATATTCTACAGCAGTACTTCCCAGGGAAGATATTGACCAGTTTCTACATCTGAGTATTATCGATATCCTAAGCCTTTAATTCCACCAGAAACAAAACAAGTACACTTGAGAGTTTCACTCAGTGACTCAGGAACGTTATCATTCTTGCTAAATATAGCCCCTCAGGAAAATATTGACCACCAAACTGCACTTTCAGCTGTTCAGAACTAACCAGGGTATTCACACTCCTTTATTCCCCAGCCTAAGCACCTGCCTCCTTAAGGCTTCATCACCACCTGAAAAGAAGTTTAATTTTTAATGGAGCAACACGACCTTTCATTCCCCTTGAGATGAAGTGACACATGTTCACACAGAGCAAAACCAAACCACGCCACGACATGGTGTGAGTTCAAAAGCCAGTGAAGAGACACAGAGAGCTCTCTCTGAGCTCTGCACAAGGCTGGCTCACAGGTTCACCTTCACAGACAAGCAGAACCCGAGGTTTGCTTGTCCCATGTTGTCCCTACCTTTCAACACATCATTTTGCAACTCCCAGTTGCTTGAATATGAAAAATAATCCCCTGTTTTCCTTCTGCATATTTAATCACTCACCTCTGCTTCCCACCTGGCTTCTTATGAACCTCACCTGGCCACGTTACAGCCTTTGGCTCCCTCACAAGCCAAAATCTTTGGCTTTGATCCTGCAGGGAATCCAGACCCACAGTGAGGGTGAGTTGGTTCTTGGAAGGCAAAGTGAGACCCATTACACAACATGCCAGGATCTCCCCCCAGCACAAAGGTGTTTTATCCCAGAAGCATGAAATCTTTGACATGGAGCAGCATTTCAAACCCTCCTTCCCTCCCAATTGGTGGTTTGTTTGCTGCAGAAAACATCATAAATATTTTTCTACCCGCTGGCAAACTCTAAATCCAATTGCTTTCTGCGTGAAATGAAAGCCAGTGTGCATAATGCCCTTTTTCTTCCCCTATAGTAATTTTTTTTTTTTTTAATGTGTGTACCAAATCACAGCAGCACTGGGATGAAAGCACAGAGCCTGGGCAAAGTGCTGTCCCACGCTGAGCCTGATGAACACCCACAGGGTGCTGAGCCCTGTCCTCTGCCACGCTCTGCAGAAGGGCAGCACTTCGTGTCTTACCAGCACAGCTGAGACTTCACAGAATTAGGCCTCTTACAAAGTATAATTATTATAATTATTCATAAATGCCATCGAGATGTGCCTGTGATTGCTGCTCTGTCTCGCTCTGCAATGAGGTAAGGGTGGCAGATGAATGTGAACACTGGAACACTCATTCTTCAGGCTCGCTCGTGCCCTGTTTTCTCCAGAACTTCCAATTACAGAGCAAGTGGCTGCTGAATCCCAGCCCTGGTGGGGAGGAAGAGGAGATATTTCCCTGGCTGGGTCACCTGCACACACAGAGCACACCAAAAGGGAAGCACAGTGTTGGGTTTGCCCTGTGTCAAGCTGAGCACAGGAACACATGACAGTGGTCATTTATACCCCATAGAGATGGGAGACTTTATTTCCTATTTTACAGGGGTACACATAATGGGAAAGAAGGGCAATTTTAGAAGCTTGGCCTTCAAGTTTTAGATGAGCATTTGTAGAAATCTCAGCAAGGGAAAAGGCTGAGCACTCACTGCTGTCCTCCACCTGTACTTGCCTCCATCAGTCACGCTGTGGGAACAGGGCAAAGACACTCCAGCAGCTTGTGATCCTTTCCACTGCCCCTGCTTTCAGCACTCAGTCCCACGGCAAAGGAGCTCAGCACAGACCCTGCTGCAGAGGAAATACTTCCTTAGCACAGTCACTCAGCTCTGGAGCTGCGAAACAAACGCTCTCCCCCACAGTTACACTTTCGTGAGCACAAAACAAATAATGATGTATGGTGGTGAAGCTCTTTTAAACAGGTTATTATCTGTGTAATTGGCTGTTGGCTTTTAGGTGTTTTGCTTTTTTTTTTTTACACAGATTAATAATCATAAACTCTGCAGGTCAGGCATTACAAGATGAGTGGCTCTGACAATAAGCAGTCACCACTGCATCATCTACTCAAGATGCTTAATTGAAGCTAATTTCACTAAGTGACCTTAAATAGCAATTTCCCTTTCATATGACAGAGTGACTAATTTTTTTTCTTCATTTAAGGCATAAACCTTCTATTTTTCTCCCCCTTCACGATTGACTTTGAAGTGCAAACTCGTAAATGTCCTTTTATCCGAGATTTAAAGGGCTGTGTGCAGCAGAAGTTAACCTGCAAGGTTCTTTTCTATTTGTTCACATAAAGGACTGTACAGTCAGGTACTGAATACAGATTCTTTCTCTCAGAAATCAGAATGCCAAGGCCATCCAGAGATCACACCAGCAGAACCACAGTGGAATTTGACAAACCTGCAAATTACTGAATCTCGAGGGAAAAAGTGCAGTAGGAAGAATGAGTCTGTACTGGCCTCCTTGTTACCTTCCCGCGGCATCCTCACCTCTGCAATCCCATTCTTTCATGTATTATCCAGACAAAGGAGAGGCAGCAAAGCTGTTCCTGCTGCTCCCTCCATGCCCTTCAATCACAGGATAAAGCCTGGACCGAATCCTGATTTTCAGCCTCGCAGTGTCTGCCTGGACAATGGCCCTCAAAATCTACATTTAATTTTAGACAAACAGGACCCAAGCACGCCACGGCTCTGACTCATATTGTGGAGTCTTTCAGACATAAAACTCATTGAGTAAAGAGAAAAATAACTGAAGTCATGGGAAAGGACACTGAAAAAGAAACCCCCCCAAAAATCCCAAACTAAGATTAGACTGGTTCTCCTCTCAACAGCAGCATCAGTTTTCTTAAGATGGACTTTGAAAGAATAGAAAGAAAACAGGCTGAAGCAGCCACCCTGATTTCCCTGAGACACTTAATTAGTCTACACCACGACTAGAATTAAGCGGTTCCTAAGGGCTACTTAGCACTAAACCGAACATTTCCCTTTTCCTAAGCAGGCCCTTACAAAGCACTTACAAGAGCCATCAGTTCAGACTCCGTCTCCCTTTTCCAAAGCCTCTGGCGTGTAACTGTTTAAAACAGTGACAAGAGCAATTCCGACAGCTTAACAAGCCTATTAACAAAAACAATGTCTGTAATTCACTTTTATTTGCATGGCTGTGACCATGAAAAGAAACAGTCGGTACACTCAGTTGAAATCAGCGTTTTCATTAGGGATAATCATTGTGTGAGCCTGCTCTCAATTAACACCCATTCGAACCCAAAGACACCTTTCGTTAAGGTAAAAAAAAAAAAAAGCTTCAATCATTTGGACTTCTGGGCAGTGTCAAAATGTAAACAAAAGGAGGGCTTGGGGGAACGCCCTCACCAGCTGAAATAATCAACTTAACAGAGAGGAACGAACTAAATAGAAATTGAGTCACTGCCTAAACTCAAATGAGCAAAGCACCCTCTTTATGTGCCCACTGAGACCAATTCTCACTCCCAGATTTGCTCTCTATCGAACTTCAAGGATATTTTCCCCCCTCTCCCATTAGTGCTTCTCTGTGGTACAATCTCTGGAGTTAAACTTACCAAGGCACCTTTCTGAATTTATCTGTGAAAACTACAGGAATCTCAGCCTCACTTCTGAACCAGCCTGGTCATATCAGAAGGGCAAGGACCTTGTTAAGCAGCAAACTTCCCGATTTCAGCTCCATCTAAATTTCCCTATCTTTTAATATATCCTTGGTAAAGCTTAACGGGTTTGGGGGGGTTGGTTGTTCAATGGTTTGGTTTTTTTTAAAATATCCCTGTTGAGTTTAGCACTGTCTGCACAAAAATTATAGACTAGAATTATTTATAAATGACATTTTATAAATGGTTCTCTTCCTTATCTCAACTTGACAACATAGGTTGTACCTAATCAAATTAACACACAGAAGGTCTACAGGTGTAGAAATATCTCTTTCCATACAGTCATGTATCAGAGATGAAACTCAACTGACAAGACAAAAATACAGATATGTTTATATGATACTGATTAAAGACTAATTTTTTAGCAGCTTCTTTGGCACTCGAATGTCAAGAATATAAGTTTTCATTTCCTCTTTAGCATCTGTTTGAAAAACTTGGGGGTGTGATATGTCACGATATTAAACCTTAGTAACAACCTAATAGGATGAAGGGGGGGAAAAAAAAAAAAGAGGTCTTTATAGTAAACCCAAACTTAAATGTGTCATTTTGCTTAAAAAGATAAAATCACTGATATAAAACAAACCCACAATACCACAGATACAGAAAAAAAACCAGTTTTTCAAATCCCACTTAATTTAACAGCAAGCTCCCAATTCAGATTCACATTACAAGGCCACTGAGGTGAAATGAAGGGGGTGCAGCCTCCTGGTTGGCAAGTGCTGATAAACAGATTCAGAGATGGAATCAGAAATGGATGTCAGCATTCCTGTTCTTTATATTGCTGCACCAAAGATTTAAACCAAACTAACAACTGTGTGTATTCCAAAGGATTTTTCACCTCTTGACAAACCAAAGAAATATGAATAAGTGGAAAGCAGTCACAGCAGCAGCAGCTTGAGTAACTGAAACCTGTCTCTTCAGGTCAAAATGTCAAAAGCAATACTTACAAAGTTAATAGTAAAAAAGAACAGTTATCCATGATACAGTTTTGAGAATTTCGTGACTTCTTGTAAAACTTGTCACAAAAGAAGACTTCCCTTTAATGACCCAATAAATAGTTCTGAGCAGCCTTCCAACATTGCCCGATACTGAGTCAGGCCAGAACAGAGAAAAAGAATAGGGAAAAAAAAAGTTAAACATCAGATTCACAAAGGTAGTAAAAACCCACATTCCTAGTTCATTACTGTCCCTCTAAGTTGACTTCAAAATGGTTTTTGAAACCACATAAACTTAGCAAATTTTTGATTTCTAATAAAATAGTCCATGTAATTTATATGGTAAATGAACATCACAGAAGTTCACAATTAAAAGGAATCAGTTTAAAAAGCAAGCTCATGAGAGCCATAACCTACTTACAATTAAATGACATTGTTTTAAAAGCATTTAATTACTCTCATCACAAGACCCAAGAATAATTCTTTCCCCAAATATACTGTAAAACAAAACTGCTCCTTTGGAGACTTTTAAGTCTTTCTGTTCTTGTTGATATATAAGGAAAAACAGGTCCCAGAAAAGTATTTGGAGGGGAAAAAAAAAAGTAATTTCCTATCTGAAAAAAACTATTTATCCTGTTTGGTACTTTGGAGAAAATATAAATGTGTAGCAACAAGAGAATTTTAATCACTGGCAGCATCCTATCATCTCTACCCTTATAGTGCTCAGTATATTAAAAATAGTAGACTTCAAGTTACAGGATAACAGGAGTGGGTGAGAGAGGCTTCAGTATGCTGCTGGTCACATTAATCAGATATTGATTCAATTCTGAAAGCCTTTTCAGTTTGCCTGACAAATTGGAATGGCTTCAGCAACCCCTCGCTCCAATGCATGTTCTGTCTCATTCTCTTTTACATCATTCATTAAATCTCCCAGGAATACACAAAGGCTTTCTCTCCTGCCTGTCCTCAAAGGTTTCTTTTGCTTGCTGGATGTTCAGGTGCCCTCTTGTCCTCCCATTAACACCTTACTGATCTCACAGTAAAAAAACAACCTGCAGTGAATTTAAAAATCCCTTTCTGTAAATGGCCCTGTAAAATGATGCCCCTCGGCTGTTTTGCTGTGCTTCACAACTCTGTGCTTCACAGGAGTTGTGTCACTGCTCTTTGAGAGCAAAAGTGACAGCAAATGTCACAGGAGATGCCACCCTCCCTCACCAAGTTTGACCTTGGGTACACCTACCTAGTTATGACACAGGGGAGCTCCTGACACACAGTGAGTCGACTTTAACTCGTCTTTAAAGACAACATCATCCTGACTGTGCATTAAAAAAGGGTGGTTAGTGGTACTTTTCTAAAAATAGCTACATGGAGTGTCTAAAAACACCTTCTCAGTGTTCCAGCCCTGCTCTCAGGTGCATCTTGTTTGCCCACCAGACAGAAACATCACTGCAAGCACTACAGAGCCATGCAAAGTCAGGGTGAGCTGCATTCACTGCCTGTTATATCATCTACAACAGTTTTGGATTAAAATTTAGTTACTATGCTAGTAAATTTTGTTTTCATATTTGGTGGAGTAAGATTACAGTACAATCTTCCCAAAATACACTGAATAAAGCAACTTAGGACAAGCATTTCATGTGTTTTCAGCCCATGCAGTAGAATAAACACTGCAAGATTATTCTGAGTGTTCACATTCTGAGTCTATTGGTACTTTTTAAAAAGTTATCTCAGACAATGCTCCCATCACAGACTTTCATCATTTTATGATAAAAACTCTGCTGAACCCAAAAGAACTATCTGGGAGTCAGTGAGGGAAGCCATGGATTGTGGTCTTTCATATTGCACAGCCCTGAGGAAGTTTCAGCACCTTTCCCAACACAGTTCAATTCTGAGATACTGAGCCACGAGGCTGTTTTCAACTATCAATAATTCACAGGCCTTGGGATCCCATCCTTAAGATGGCTAAGGGTAATATCTTTAAATTCTTGTAAAATCTTTCCTGTCACACTATAACCTGATTCATTTTCTTACAAAAAAAAAACCCAAAACAAAACAAAAACAAAAAAGCATGAAGCAAAAGAAAACACAAGCAAACAAAACCCCCCACAGATCTGAAAACTTAGGCACATGAAACAGATTAATAAACAAATTGTTGGGAAACAAGCAGCTGAGTGATACAAAATAAGGCAACATTTCCCACGGAAATACTTGAGCGTATCTAATTGTTGAAAAAGTCAATGCCAAATTGATTTCTCAGTTGTGCAGACAATCTGTGATATAATCTACCTTATAAAAACATCACTCATTCAATACCAGAACTCATGTGTCTGCAGAACCAGAGGACAGGAAAAATAATTTAGGGGGCAGAAAACAAAACTAATCCTGTAGTGCATGGTAGAGTGAAATTAGGCAATTACATTCTGAAAGGTACATCTCAGAGCAGAATTGTTCTACACATGGATCTATATATTTCCTTTCAATGCTTAATATCAGGTTTTTTAGAACACTTATACCATGCTTGGTTGAGTAAAGCAAGAAAAAGAAAAAAGGCATTTCAAATTTGGCGTTTTTCCCCTCCTATTTCACATTCAGTTGGACTGATGGCGATTTTGTAGCAGCTTCCTCCATCTCTGCAGCGGATTGACCTTCTCCACCTTTTCACATCACTTCCCAAAAAACATGCCTGTGCTGTGCCTTCTATCAGACCAGCCATGGTTATCAGGATCAGATGCTGCTGTAGTCTGAGCCACGGGCAGCCTGAGCTGCTGCTGCTTCCCACTCCACTGTGAAGAAGGTAATTGTTCCAAAGAATCCCACGATCACCATGATCAGGAGCTGCCACTGCAGAAGGAAGTAGTTGCTGTAGAAATAGGCAACTGCAGCACAGATGGACTGAGAGGGAAAAAAAAAAAAACACAAAGTAAAAAAAATTATCAGTGGAGATTCCAGGCTGATGTTACTACACAAAGATTATCAAACTGACAGGAGTTTAACGTGCAGCTCTCAGCAGAATCCTGCTGTAGGAGATAGACAATCTTAAGGCTTCATTACACCCCAGTGTATGTCTTGATGTCATACACAACAGATCTAGTTTTCACTTGTTATTTAAACAGCAATTACTGCAGAAAATTAACACCAAACTCAAAAGTGTTTGGAGCTTTGCAAGTGCAGCTCTCTGGTACCTCAAACCAGTTGGTCTAGAAACAACACAGCCAAAGCTCTAAGATCACAGTCCAGGAAAACTGTTTCCAGCACCACAAACTACTTTACACCAAAAGTGAGGATGAAATACTTTGCAGAAACAACATCATTTTTCTCAGCTCATTAAAAAGCCCAACCCAGTATTTCAGTAACACCCCAACAGTTCAAAACGTTTCAAGAGATTGTTAATTATTACCTGAACAAACTTAAAGATGGCAAAGGCAGGAGCACTGTCTTCTGAATATAGGAATCCTAAAATACTGAGGAGCTGGGTGTTAAAGCAGCTGTCCCCCAGCCCCAGCAGGAAGCTGCAGAGCATGGCCACCTCTTTGCTGAAGGAGAAGGTGATTCCAGTTTAGAAACCATTTGTTCAAACAGCTCACACATCTATACACAAACTGTTTCTGGCAGATTTATTTGGAACTTGAGAATGGAAAGGTATCAAACTTTTAATTTCACTGGAAAAGAACTGGGAATGCCTGGCTTGGCAAAAAGAATAGTTTCATCAGCTTTTACTTTCTGGAATGCTAAGACTTCTGTTACTGTTAACCTGCAGTCAATTCACACTGAATGAGAATCAGGAAAAGAACTTATTTTGGTGCTTGGAGCCACAAACCCCACGCAGCAGTGATTAAAATCTGAGACACAGGGTGAATTCTTAAGCTGCAGGAATATTAGAGAAATACCAATTCATTTTGTAGAAAAATACCCCAGTTAAGACCAGTCACCTGCACAGGCACAAATGCTTAGAATTCCAGCTTAATCACTGGCTCTGCACAAACTGAAAACATCGTATTTTTCACACAAATTGGCAAGAATACACCTCAAAAGACAGTTGCAATGGGGAGATAATAAACTTCCCCATATTCTTCCCCAATTATTATAAGAGACAGGCATGGCATGGCTTCAGTTAGATCAATTAGAATTTGACAATAAACATTGAAAGACTTTGGAAATGGGTGCAACAGGGCAAGGCTGGGGCTCCCTGATGTAGTAAAACTGAGCCCAAGACTGTTTTAAGATAGACTGAATTCTTAACACCGACTGCAATAGCTGCTGGTCTCACTATTGTGCTGCATGTCAAACATCAGCTGTCAAGTGGCAGAACTGCTGCCAGTCATCCTCAGGCTTTTTATTCTTATGCTATTTAAGTTCCTAAATTGGGTGCAGGCTGGTAGGATACCTATCTTTAATAAAACCCAAATTTCCTGGAAGCTTTTTCTGTGGAGTTAGTCACTGCACAGAAAAAAACAACTTCAAGGGACTGTCTGTGGAGAAAGAAGCTGTTTATACACAACCAGCCAGAGGAGAAAGCTCACACACCTTGGAATCATATAAGCCATTTGATCTGTTCCTTCCATGGGAGCAATAGGGGCGTCATTTGGCATGTTGAAAAAAATCAAATAGAAGGCTATGAAGTGGACAAGGATGCCCAGCATCACCACTGGGTTCCTGCCAAAGCGACTGTTCTTGCTCAGCAGACCAAAGATCCCTCCACCTGCAGGAGCAGAAGAGATTGGATGACTGGATCAGGACTGGAGATTTAGAGAACAGAACAAAACTTGAAATTCTGACAGTTTGAATTATAAATGTGACCATACTGGAGAACTGCAAAGATCAAACACGGAAAGAGCCCCAAGGATCTCCCAAGCCCTGTTTGCCACATGGGATGAGCTCAGGGCTGTCACAGGTGTCTGAGAAGTGGGAGCAGGAGATTTATCAGATGGTTGCTGATGAAAACACTTCGCCTTTTAACAATTACTTTACTCCAGCACTGAAACAGTACTAAGTGAAATTGGACAACCTTGTGCTTAGCTCCTAATTGCAAAAGCCTGCAATTCTATGGATTTAAGATGCTGATGAACAGACAGTGGGTTTTTTGTCAAACACCACAGTTCTTGAGTTCACAGAAAAAAAGAGAAATATTTCCTTAACGAGCCTTCCCTGTATCCAATTTGATTTAAATATCACTTCTTATTTAACACAAGTTCATTTTTTGCAACAAAGAAATCCTTAGGGCAGCAATTTATTTAAAAATTAGAAGATTCTATATCACTCAAGCAATAAAAATGTAAACATAACACTATTTAAAAACAACATTTAAATAGCAAAACGGTTGTCAGCTCCCTAATAACAGTGCAGGCTACTGTTTCTTGCATTTTAAGTCTTGTGTATTTCTCCACACTAATCCAAAGAGAATGCAGAATGTTAGGATTCACAGGCAGCAGGATTTCACATGCTGGTCTGCACCCACTTTACACAGTGCAAGGTATAATTCACAGTGCAATAAGGAACCACATTGCCAATTACATTTCTACTATTTCATTTTTTGTTCACATAATCGTGGCTGGAAGCTTGAAAACACACTATTCAGTTCAACACAAAAAGCCAATTTGAATAATTGCATCACTCTAATCCTTTTTTTCTTTTGGTCAAAAGGTAGCAAATTTAGACTCACCCAAGATTTCTCCAACACCAATAAAAATACCAGAAAGACCAATAAGGCTTTTCTCTTCACTGCCAAATCTATTCACAGCACCAATGCATGTTCCATACACTCCAGAAAAGAATGTTAGTTCCAAACCTTTGAAGGAAACCAAACAGAATTGACAGATGAACTATTATGAAACTCATGACAAAATTCTTTATGTCTAAAGGCTCTTTTCCCCTCAGGTATCTTTCAAAGAATAAACTTAAATGAAGTCTGCGTAACAGAAGCAAACAGGGAATTTTAAACCTTGTGATTATTATATTCTCCAATGCCACCTTACAAAAACCACATTAGAAAAAACAGTTTCACTAATTGGTGTCACTCAGGCTCAGTTCCCAGTGCTGTTGACACAATCCCTCTAAACAGCTTATAAACAGCAAAGTTCTTGAAAACTTTTCCAGAACTTTGGAATTTCATCCAAGTGAGAAGTGCCATGTGAAATAACACTTCAGAGATAAAGCACAATTTCAGTATAAGATTTTTTCTCCCAAATTATGACATTCCTAAGAAAGACTCTGCATCCCCAAAAATTAATAAGATGCTAAGATTCTTAAAACTGACTTTTCTACACATACATAATGAATTTAAACTGAGAAAGAACTGCTGTTTGTTTAAGATCCTTCCTTCTTTCTATTGCCATTAATGTGAGGGAAGGTGACACAGCACAGTCCAACTAACATCACTATAAGCAACCACCAGCATAAAAATACCAGCCCCTTAATAAAAGAAGTGTATTTAAAACAATGCAAAGTGTTCTGCCTAAACAGAGCAAAACAGCTCACAATAAACTGTTTCTAATGTATCTCCTTGGCCTTTTGCTACAGCAAAATTATGGCTCCAGCATATCCTGGTGTGCATTTCCAAGCCACCCAACACAGCAGACGAACTGCACAGCTTCGAAATTCGGGTGGACTTGGAGCAGTCTTAACCCAACCATCAGTTCTGGAACAAAAGCCTTTGTTGGCCTTTTGGGATTTTGTATTTTGCTACAAAAAGAGGCAATCTTGGCAATATTGAGCCACCAGATGGCAGCAGCCATTTTTTCCCCAATCTGGAGTGATTTATTTTTATGCCACCTGTAAAACTGAATTTCAGAACACTCAGGGAAAACCTGAGTGACTCCCTCCCCTTGTCATCCTGCTCCACATTCCCACTGCACTGAACACCCAGGAGGAATTCAAGTGAGTTAATCTGGCTTAACACAACTGTGTGAAGTAACTTGTAACTCAGATTAGTGGTTGGAGCAACTCAACTGCAGAGCTGCTAATGCTATTTCTCTTCCAGGAACTGAGTGCAAACTTCAGCAGATGTTTGGGCACTGTTTATAGTTTGTTCACATCTAATTTTTTCTTTTCACCTACAGGATCTGACAATTTTGCATAATGGTGACTCAGAACTGAGGTTCTGAAAATGCATTTATTCCTCCAAAAACCTAATTTGATCATGAGCAAAACTATATCTGAGGCCAAATAAAGAGCAAGAAACCCTACAAAAATCGATTCAACGATCTCAGAAACATTTCTGAACATTTGATGGTATTTTTGCAGAAGAATTGCTTTAGTTTATGGCAAAAATAACTTCGTTTTTCATTTACAACTCATATCTTGGTCTAATGACAGCAGACCGAGTTTAACTAAAAGTTGCTAAAAAGAAGGAAAACTCTTGTCACAGCAAATACTAATGACAAAAATGGCTGAAAATGGCTAAGCTTGTTCCCCATAAAACCAAGACTAAAATGAAGGCCATCAGCAGTCTCCCACATCTTAATGAAGGTATGATGTACAAACATTATTTTCACACAATTGTATTAAACAACCCACAAACTACTGGTAGTGTAATATCAAATCACATAAAAGCCAGCTGTGTAAATTTTCCCTAAAATTCCAGCCAATGCCCTGACACTCTCCATGATGATACACTGATGGCTCCATACCTGTGTAGGCTGTTGTGACACTGAGAAGCAGCATCTCTTTGGTGAAGCTCAGTGTAATAGATTTCTCTGTAAAGAAACAATGATGGAAATTAGATTAACTTCTGATAATACTACTGAGATAATCTACACTTTCTTTTGCCCTTTGCTTAAACAAAAAGAGGGTTGAATTATATAAACTGTGCATTACAATTTTATTTACTGTTTATTACAGTAATGAGAGTGCTAAATAAACCAACCCTGACATGCCATCTAGAAGAAATGTGTCATCCAAAAGTCATTTTTGTAAGAAATGCAACTGGGGAAACAGTAAAGAGGAGATACAGTTTTCAATTAACAGGCAATTTTCCGCTCATTGTATTTTTGTATTCTCTCCCAGCTCATGGCAATTGTCTCCTGAAATAAATCCTCAGTGAACATCCCCACATTCTCCAAACAACCTTAACAGTCCCAGGCAGAACATCAAACTTAAAGGAAACTACAGATGCTCTAGTTCTAAATTGTTAACTGGTATCAATCGGTGACAAAATAAAACAACCTGTAACTTTTTATCTTGTTGTGTTTGTTGGTTTTTAGTTTTTAATCTTTCACACGGGGGCTTTCCCAGTGGTGATCTGTTCTTTTTGCCTTGGTCTGTGGAAGGAAGCTGTTGAAAAGCAGCTTGGATCTGAAACTTCATCAAAGGAACACTTCAAATTTTTCCTGGACTATATCAGTACATGATTGAAGTGAAGTCTTTTCTTTTTGCTTTCAGTCAAGCTTTGTTTGTCCCATGGTCACCTGAAAGGAGCTTTGGTGAAGTGCAGGGAGCCAGCTTACACCAACCCCACATCCACACTAATTTCCCCACACTGGTTCCCAAGCTTTTCCACTTCCAAGCTCCATTTTGGATAGGTTCAAATTGACAAGATGCTCACACAGACATCTGAATTTGTCAGGCTCAGAACTCAGCCCTGTGTCCCTGTGTGAGCTGTCATCCCTGGGCTGGAGCCCACTGCCATCTGAGAGTCCTTTTTCCAAGCAGACCATCCCTGAAGGTTTATATTCAAACTAGAATAACTGAAACACACTCTCAAAACATTCCTTGTTCAAAAATTTTTGTTCAAAATGATTTTTCCATGACCACATTATCAGCAGAACCATGGGCAGCTGGGAAGGATATCCCAGTATTTTATGTGGAAATGTACTTACTGAAGGCAGCCACTGCTCTCATCATTTTGATTCGTGCAGACCTGGGTAAACAAATGACTTGGTCAAGATGGAAAAAGAACAACCACATTGTACTCCTATGCTGGAAGGCACCTTCATTTTTTTTAAACCTTCTGTCCATTTTCTAGCCCAGCACTATACACTGGAATATACCAATATATCCTTAAAAGTTTCTGAGATCTAAACTACTAACCACAAAATGTATTTGCTGTCTGCACTGGTGAATGCCTGCTTAACAGGCATTTCTTCTGAGCATCTTTAGCTTCCAACATTTTTTCCAAGGGCATAATTATTGATGGTTTTTTCTAACTTTTGCCTTGTTCTTTAAATAAAGCAAAAATATTTAAGCTGATGCCTCAGGCAAAACTCCACAGAATCTGTATCTGTCATCTTTAATGTATTTATTAGGGTGGCATATATAGAGAAGACAGGAAAAACATGTTCCAGTTTGTAAAAACCCATAACAAAGGAGTAATTTCTGCTTATTCCAGACTTCAAACTGGGCTGATGAGGGCAAGAAAGGCAGATAAGTGTTTAATAATGATCAGTTGAGAAGTGAAAGGTATCTTTCCCAAGGCACTTACTTATTAAAGGAAAAACTTAACGTGCAGTACTCCACCCTTGAGAACAAGCCATCTAAAGAACAGTAATTCTCACTTGTTAAAGAACAGACATTTCCTACTAAATCTGTACATTCTACAGGTTGTTGATAACATTCATGTTGCCAGCACAGAGGGGGAAGTCGCTGCACAGCGTTCCACTGCGGAGCAGGAGCGCAAACAAGGAGATGTGACAGCATGTTATTGCCATAAGCACTCACGAGCTCTCCCCCAGGATTTCATTAGTAGAATCTTCATCCCCTGGAGCTTTTGTGTCCTCTTGTTTCCTAATCAGAAAGAACAGAACTGTGCCCACAAGACTGATAACAGTCAGAGCAATGAAGACAGTTCTGCGATCGCTCTCTGTGGGAAAACAAACAAGAGTCGTAACCAGATGTGCAGAAAGCAAATCAAACCAAGTCAGCTGCCTCCAAACAACTAATACAGACATACTACAGTGTTTAACACACACCCATTCTCTAACTTACCTTCAACATGGAGCAAAAGGTACCCAGCTGCTGGCAAATTCCTGCCTCAAGTTTTATGGTGCTAATAAAGTATCAGCACATTAAAGCGTCCCTCGCATTTTCTGCCATGCAAAGGCTATGACCGAGCAGGAGCCAATTAAAGGAAGGGCATCAATTATTAGCAGAAGAAAGCACATCTTTGAAGACTTACATAATTCAGAGTGGAACATAAACAACCTAAAACCCTTCAGATCTCTCAAAAAAAAAAAAAAGCAACTGCTGCCCTATGCACCAACCAACTTGTCTGGCACAGACACATTTAATACAGAAGTTACTCTCATTTACCAATACTAAGCAGGGGAAAAAACCCCCAAGAAACAGCAAATATTTGTGATTTAACTACTATATGACTCTGAAGGTATTGCCTGTGCTTGTATTTATTTCCCCTTCAGCTTAATGGCAAATGCAAAATGGATCAAAAAATAACTTGTGTGTGATTACAGATCAAAAGGAGAAAGTGCTTCGCGCCCTGAACAGTCTGTAATATCTGTATATAGGTAGTAAAAGGAAGAATGGATTTTTAAATGCTGTTAAACCTTTTGACAGCAATTTTTTCAATAAAGGGGAACCTCAAGGCATTTAAAGATGGAGGAAAATGTAACAGTTAATTGCCCCATTCTGTGGCTGGCAAGAGCAATGAAATTTAGAATGCACAGAATTTCAGGGCCTCCAGGTTCAAAGTGTCCCCAGTACTTTTAATAACACTTAAACCTTTGTGCTAAAGGTGAGGGAATGCAGAAGATGACCTGTAAAATTAACCTTTGCTGTGCTACTTTTCAGGAGAACCTGAAAAGATAGATCTAGCACAAGGAAGAAGTGGACTGTTCATCTCAATGGGGCAGTATTTCTGAGGCCTAATAATCATAATTTTAAAGCCAACATTATATTCCTGATTGACTAAAGCAGAAGCATCCTCATCTGTTAAAAGAATTGACCATTGTAGTAGATATTTTACTTTAGGACTGCAGTAAGGGAAATTCTCAGTTGTTATGGAACAGGACAATGAAACTTCTTTATTTACAGAACATTGTTTTCCTCCAAGAGCTCATCTTTGGTAATTAAAATCTTAGCCTGTGCTCTGTTTTCACCACTGCAATTTTCATAGTGAATATCCACACGTGCCTGGCTTAAACAGTTGCCAGAAATCTATGCTTTAAAACACTGAGTCTCAACCCCTGTCAAGCTTCTTAATAGTATTACTTAAGACCCCTATTCCCCAATTATTGCTCTTTACCAGTCTAGCACAGTAACAAATGGAAAAAGTAAAGTATTAATTACAATCCCATTAGGAAGTTAGTCTTCATAAACTATGCCAAGAAAGGAAGACAGAGTTCTTTATTCCCTCTGCCAGCAGTGCTGCCAGTTTAGACACCAGCAGCCCCTTTCTCAGCCCAGCTGCACATCTCAGCCTCTGTCTTCCCTCACTGCTTTGTGCCAGCACAATGAAGCAAATTGGGACGGTTTGCCTTTATTTCACAGGTTAATCAGTCTCCAACATGATTTAGAAGGACTCCCTACACAAGGAACTTACTTTAGATAGGGATAGTATGTATAATATTAAATATACAGCCAGAAGAGCTTTCCTCCCACACAGGTGTGTTTTGGCCTAAGTGTGCCTGCACAGGGAAAATCCCAGAGTGGCTGTTGTGGAAAATCTTATTATCAACATGCATTCTGAAGAATTTTGTAAACAATACCCTAAAAAAAGGTACTCAAAGTGCATTTCAGCAGGAAAACAACACACAGAGTACAAGGGCTGTGAGTGCCAAGAGATACTGTATCAAAATCATACTCCAAAAGAGACTATCTAACAATAAACTGAGGGAAAGAAATGCCTGCTATTGTAAAAGCTTTGTGCCACTTTCTAGATCATCATTTGATCTGTTTATTCATGCTACCATATTTTAAAGGATGGCCTCCCATATAAACAAGCAGTACTCACCTGATATGTGAGTTTTTCCTCGCCAGGCAAAGTATATATAGAGGTTTCCAAAAAACAAGCTGTAAACAAAAAGAACAACCAAGATGAGGTGCATTTTTCATAGTAAGATTAAGGTTGGGTTTGTGGAAGTTGCTACTCTGAGAACATACCAATGTGTTAATTCTGGAAGAGAAAACTTAAGGAACAGAACCAGCATGCCCCTGGTTCAGGCTGATGTTTTAGAATCCAGGATTCTGTCCCCACAGCAGCATTAGCAATGCCATCTAGTGCAGGCTCACCAGCCTAAGTATTCCTGAAATTCATTCCCCTTGTTACCTCCCAGTATCCAGAACTGCTGTATCACAGCGGGGTGGGTAAAAGGGATCCCTCTTCAGGAACCACTTGTGAACCTGTCTCCCATGAATTTGCTGGGTTTCTTTTTGATCTTGCTGACACCATCCAACTCCACACCCTCCTGTGGCAGCAAGCTCCAGAAGTTTAATCACCCATTGTACAAAGAAGCACTTTTATCTGTTTCAAACCAATCCTCTTTAACCTCACCAAAGCAAAGGCACAGCTACAACTGAGCTGAAGACCCTCCTGTTCCTCCATCCCAGCTCCAGAAGAGCCAATTCCCCCAGGTTGAGTTTAAATTAGGGCTCCTGAGCCCATGGGAAGGGTGGGGTGGAGGTGCCAGGTGAGGCTGCTCAGGACCATTAGGGCTCATTAGTGAACTCAGGAACCTGTCACAAATTAACACAGCTCTCCACAATCAACAGGATTGCTGTTACAGATGTCAAATGTTCTCCTAACAGAAATGGATCTTTTTAGCACCTCAAGAGCAGAGACTTCCAGTATCCACTGGATATTATTATTCACTGCTCTGTAATGCAGAACAGCAATAGAAACGTTCAGTTCCCTGACAGCAAGGTACCAGTGGAGTATTTCTGGATGCAGTCTCCCACTTATAAAAGGATGTAAGAAGTAGAATGTGTACACAACCAAAAAAAAAAAAAAAAAAAAATTAACAAATAAACCTTACCTGAACTGTAGAAGCGCCCAAAATACTCCACTGTTCCTTCCAATGGTGTTTTCATCAGAATTTACAGTCAAGCAATTTCCCTGTGCTGTCCAGAGGACTGGAACAGACAGAATATATTGCTCAGGAAATAAAAATATTTTAGAGGTATATTCAAATATCATAAAAAATAGTCAGCAGAGTAAGAACAATCCTTACCAGCAGCTGCAATGCCAATAAAAACAGAAGCAGTGTAGAAAGCCCAGGTAGTAGGTTGGATAAAGACTGCAATGTATAGGCTAGAATAGAACAAAGTTTATTGAATACAGACTTAAAGTGGACAGTGCTCTACCACAATCAGATACCTCACTGAGCTGCTTCTAAATCAACCACTCTCTCCTAAGAGGCACTGGAAAACAGGTTAGGTTGTATATGAAAAATCTTACTCTACTAAGCACATAGAGGTTTTCTTATGTGGTCATTAATCTGAGACCACAACCTGAACTCCACAGTCAGCAATGTCTGGAAGTGCTGTGGAATAAAATGTGCTGTTTTCAGTAGGCTGAAATACTCTGCAGCTACAGATCTACAGTGCCTCTGTGAGATGCTTTTCATAGCCAGTACAATTTCATGTATGGCACAATAGCCCTAGGTGTGAGAAAAAAATTAAAGAAATTAATTTCTTCAAAAGAAGCAGCCCAAAATTCAAAATTAATACTTACCTGTAAAATATGCCACTAACAACCATGGAGAATTGAGGTCCTACTATTGCAACCACTGAAGGTGATATAAGATTTGATGCAGATAATACTCCATAAATAATGGACATGCTGCATAAATAAACAACAAGGATGATTAAGTACTTAAAATATAGGGTATCATTGCATTTAAAAGTGATCAGTGGATTTCAAAATATCCAGTTAAGCACATACACAAGTCAAGTAACTCCACAGAAGTTCCATGGTCAAACCTTTCCTCCCTTTCTTCTGTTCCCTTCACCCACTGTACTCCGTATGGGAATACAGGAGTGTTTCCTGGGTTGCTGAGTAGAGTCCCAAACTATTCCAGGCAAGCATGTCTGGTAATTTAAAACATGCACTTGTCAAACTGCCTTAACAACAGTTACTGCAAATTGTACCCTGTACTTCTAGAGGAGAATGTTTCAGATACCTCATTTGTCTAAGACTGAGGTTTTCATTTTCTGCCAAACACACCACAGAAGTTCTGTAGATACATTTCGTGCCAGTTGTATTTTCAGTTTAAACTAAGACAGCAAACCCTTCAAAGCAGCAATCAGGTTTTTCTACGTGACAGAATTCATTTGGCATACAAAAGGCTCCTGATCGTGCCTGGTAGGTTTGGCTGTGCCAGTGCAACAAAGAGAATGGCTTTTTATGGCTTTGCTTCAGTCTCTCTGACTTCTCCTTTCACATCTACATTGCAGTGTTTCCTGGGAGCTGATCCACACCACCTGTTCTACACAAACACACAGAGGTGTGTACAAGGGCAAACAACCAAGGCCTGACTGAGCAGGTTCTTTTATTTTTAAACTTCCAACTTCTTCATCTCCTAAGATAAAATGCTGAGAATGTGATGAGGGTGGTTTTTCTCCCTACTAGGAAAACATGCAAAGCAGATCTGTAGTTCAACTAGAAATAACTCAGAGCGGGGCTGTGAGAAGCCTATTTTATTTAAAGTGCTTTAAGTATGTCAATAAATTGTGAAGTCAGCAGAACACTCCAATCTCTCAAGAGTATATCTCTACTGGATGAAACTGTAACCAGCATCACCCTGCAAGGAGCAAAGTAATAAGTTATAATTTACAATCTCTGTAAATTACCTTGTGTAGCCACTGCCATGGAAGTCGGTGTTGTTTAAATTTGTGATAACTGTTTGCTGTGAGGAGAAAACCATACATTGTAATATGTCAGAATCTATGTTATACTTTGAAAACACTTGCATCAGTTTGAAGTCAGTAACAAACGTCAGAATTAATCATTAATAGACTCTACAAAGTACTTAAAAGAATTTAAAATATTAGCTAAAACTCACATCACCTCCACAACAAAGATGCAGGAGATATTTGGCAGGGAAACCTCTGTGTGTGAAGCAGTAATTAGTACTTTACTATTAAATTGTTATTTCACCAGAGACCTTAAAATACTTTACAGACCTTTTGTTTCACTAAAGATCTCTCTTAGGTAGATATGTATGACTATCTTAATTTAATAAGGGGTGGGGGGGGAAGGAGAAGTTTCAAAATACTCTTAACTTGACCTAACTGTGAATTTCTGGTAAGAGTTTCCATTCTTTCTGGCTTCATGTTATTTCCCTGTTCCTTTTTTTTTTCCCCTTGAATCAGCTTTAGTGATCATGAGACCATGTCATTAGTTGGACTGGCAGGCAGATCTGGTTGAAAGCAACCTGTAAAGACTTTTATGACAATAAACTACATGATTGCATGATCACAAAGTCCAGTTCAGTGAGGTGCTGCATTCATCACAGAACTTTCTAAGATCACTGGGCTGTACTTACGTGCTCACAGACACTATCACACTGCTCTGTGACTTACCAAAACTATCCCAAGTAGTTATTTATATTGTATTGAAGGACATTTATGTGTCTGAACCCAGAAAGGATTCTCCTTCCATGCAAGGACAGAGCTGTAAGACCTGAGGATGTTGAAATCTGACTGCCTTCAGGCACAGAACTAATACTGAAAGCAGTGTCAACACTCAGGAAGTTAAAGGGCCTGTCTGTTGGTAGCAGGAGTCTAAAAATTTACATAGTAACAGTAAATTTGGATTATGTTATGCTCAATTTTGCTTCTGCAGACAAAGAGATACACGATACTAAAGCAGTAAATAACTTCTTCAGCTGCAAGGTGTCTTGGCAGTTTAGCAATTGTGCAAGTCTGACTATTTGTCAGGTGTTATCCTCACACCCTCTCTCAGTATCAAATTTGTTAGAACAGAAAAATATGTTAGATTAGGAAAAAACAGTTGATAATTGTGTGGTTAATAAAAACTAAGGTAAATATTTTGAAAGGGACTATACAGAATATGGAATATAGACTTTGGAAGGTTCAATGTAATTCAATTGTTTAATATTGCAAGTGTCAAAGGAGACACTATTTTAAAGTTCAAACATTTGATAAGATTAATTTTCTGTTTTCTAAGCACTCTGGCACAGTTATATGTGTGTGTAGCTATGCTATCTTAAAGAAAAAATCTGCCTAATTATTTAGTTAACCAAGTTAATCTACTTAACACTAAACCAAAGGAAGACAAAATGCCACAGTATCTTGCACATTAGAAAATCGCAAGTTAAACAACATTACAGTAGACAAAAGACAACACAGGATAAATAACTGTAATAGAAATGTGGCACATTTAGAAATTCACACCTACCGCAATATTTCCACATGTCTGGAAAGCAGTGAATATAAACATAAACGAGACTCCCAAAATAATGATGTTGAAAAGTTTTTTTCCTTCAGAAGACATTTTGTGTTTCTTCTCCAAGTCCTCAGCTTAAGTCTGGAAACTCTTTTTTTTCTTTCAAAAGTTTCCTCTTAACCTCTGTTTTAAAAAAAAAAAAAAAAAGGCAAAAAGAATAAAAAAAAAAAGCTTTGAAAATTATGATTACTTAGGGCTACTTCTTAGCTGCTAGAAAATAACCCTCAGTTAATTAAGAAATCTAGTAACTTAAATAATGTACGGCAAAATTGGTAACTTGGAAAAAAAAAAAATAGAAAGGTCTAGTACGAAAGGTAAAGACCAAGATTCCCTCTACCTGTTCCCATCAAGTTAACAGAGCTGCCTGCAGGGTGTTATTTCATGACATCATCTTCCCACACGCGAAGCAGTTTTCCCAATATCGAGCAGCTCAGCTCCTTGCCATTGTTGAAATCGGAATCTGGTCCACGGCCCTTCAATCACCTGACGAAGGAAAGATGAGCCACTCGCACACACGAGTCATTTCCATGCACTGAACAGGAAATAAAGCACATTTCACCCTCTCGATCAGCTGACACTGAGAGCCCTTGTGCACTATGGGAAATGCAGTTTTATGAAAGCACTTTTTTTTTTCCTACTTAAAATAGTGAAAATCTCCCAGTCCTTAAAATAAAAAGATTTGTACTACATTTTTTAAAAATTATGATCTTAATCCACTAAATAAGATCTGGGAAGATTAAAAAAAAAGGGGGGGGGAGATTTATCTAAGAAAACTTTAATTGGCTGAACTCAAACACATAAAGTCATTTCCAAAGGGCAAATGAATCCCATCCTGGAGAAACTGTGTACCTCAGAGCCACCAGCACACACACTCGCTGCTGTTGCTTCTGCCTTTCCTTGTCTCAGTGACTCAGGAGAGGAGAGAGTCTTCATAATCTTTCCCTGCTTTGTCTCAAAGAAAAGCTTTTGGGTTTAGCAATTACATAGAATTATAGAATCATGGAATCACAGACTGGTTTTGTCTGGAAGGGACCTTAAAGCCCATCTTGTTTCACTCCCCTATCCCAGGTTGCTCCAAGCTCTGTCCAACCTGGCCTTGAACAATTCCAGGGATGGAAGTGATACCCTTGATCTTTTACTTCACAGGATTCCTAAACAACAAGTTTAAGATCAATTGATCTTTAGGTTGAGATGATCTCTGTTAGCACATCAGCTGAACCGACAGAGGATCAGCCCAACTGAATGGCTGCTTTTTCCTCTTAACATCTCCTGTCCATTCTGTTGGGCCCCCAGGTCAGGATTGGAGCATTCAGCTAAATCAGCTACACTTTAGTGCTGACCAAAAAGACAGGGGGGAAATGCAGAATCGATTGAAGTAAATGACAAATCACCACCTTTTACCTCTGCTGTCCTGCAGTAAAAAGTTTAAACAAACAGGGGGCTCAAAGGGGAAAAGGGTTCAATGGGAGAGTTTTAAACTTAAAAATTTGAAAGGTGACACCTTGACAGGTGGGAGAGGTGGGCAGAGAAGAACTGTCTGAAGTTCAGGTCCTGCCTCTGGGAAGGAATAACCCCAGACTCCAGCACAGGCTGGGACTGACCGGCTGGAAAAGCAGCTCTGTGGGGATGGAGTGGGGGGTCCTGGTGGACAAGGAGCTGTCCCTGGGTCAGCAGTGCCCAAGGGGGGACAAGAACTGGGAGAAAGGGACACAGGAAACTCACGCTGTCGTTTTAGGGAAATTACTGTAAAGGTAACCTTGAAATTTCTCATTTGAAAAAGGGTTTTGGCAGATGAATCACAAAGTTTTTAATCAGAGGTCTCTGGGGGAAAAAAAGGGACAAGCATGAAGCAATACAAAATGTGAAACTAGAACTAGTTTATTTGATTTCTTAAGTCATTTTAGCAGGAAACAAACAGTTGCTTCTGGTTCTGTATCAATGTCACTGCTTACTTTTATACTTCTTCTGTGCAAAAAAAAAAAAAAAAAGATTAAACACAGTTACAGTAAGACTAAGACTTTAAATCCTAATACTGAAATTGCTTTCTCACATCGATACTGTGACTGAACAAATCAGCAGAAACCCGTCTTATTTCTTTATTCTTTTTTTAACACAGTATCATGAAGCAGACGGCTAGAAACTTTTAACACTGTTGTGTGATGAGAAGTAGGTATTACAGTTCATACATGGGGTTCGGGCATTTTATTTGGTGCCTGAAGTGACACAGCAAGAACTTTTGAGGCAGGGGAAGAGCTTTCACAGAATTCCCTGGGCAAAAGGCTGGGAACCTGCTTGTTATCCTTACACAAGGAGTGTGCAAGTCTCCTCCTCTGCTCCAGTTTCCACCACACGCTGCCAACAGCACGAGTTTGCAGAGCAGGCTGGTGTAAGGAGGATTTTAATGTTTCCTCGCTCGGCTCCCACAGGCACCGATAAGCTGCGTATCCACCGAGGCACATCCAGAGCTGGAGGGACCGAGGAGGCTTCACCGGGCACCGCTGCCGGCAGGAGGTGAAGAAGAGCCCGCAGCGGCCCGCCTGGTCCCTCACGGCGGCCACCGGAGCGGGAGCAGGAAGGGCACGGAGCTCGCAGAGCAGTTATCCCGGTAGAACGGCCCTCACAGAGCCCGGGACAAGCGCCCTGACCCGGCTCCCCTCATGGAGCCGAGCCCCGACCCGAACCCGCCCCTCACAACTCTGCACCCACAGCTCCCCCCGTCCGCCATTTTAAACCGTCCCCTCCCGCCCGCGCCACAACCGACTCCCTTCACCATCGCTTTTTTTTTTTTTCCCTGCTGCGGCGATTTCCCACCCTTCTCCTCCCTCACCACACACACACACACGCACAGCCCCGCTATTATTTCCTTTTATTTTTATTATTGTTTTCCTTGCGGTTTTCAACACACATTGTTCAAAAAAAAATAAAAATTCCCCGCCTCCCCCCGAGCTCTTCCGGGTCACGGCGGCGCCGTTTTAACGGCCGCTTTCCAACGCAGGGGCGAATTATTAATTTAGGGGCGGGTTCCCCGCGCTCCCAGCGGGACCATCCCGGGGAAAAGACGGAAAAAGGGCGCGGGGGTCGGGGCGGAGGCGCCGTGGGCGGGAGGAGGCTCCGCGTTTCCCTTCCGGGGCCCCGCCGGCCATTTTGTGGCGTTAAGCCGCGCGCGCGGGCGGTTCCCCCTCATTTCCTCGCCGCGGCGGGACCGGACCGGACGGGACGGGGCGGCCGCTCCTGGCACTTCGCTCCGGCCTCGGGCCGCCCCTCGGACCCTGAGGTGGGTGCTGCACCCTGCGGGCCCCGCGGCTTTTCCCCTATGCGCTGCGCTTCTCCTCGTTTCTGGGCTCTGCCGCGCCGCCGCCTCGGCGCTCGCCCCGCGGCGTGAGGCGCGTCGCCCTCAGGGCCGCGCCGGCTGCTGACCCCCCTCATCGCCCTCAGGTTTATTCTCGCCGGCCGCCGCCGCCCCTCAGGGGCTCCAGCCCGCCATGAGTTACGGCCGCCCGCCGCCCGACGTGGAGGGCATGACGTCCCTCAAGGTGGACAACCTGACCTACCGCACCTCGCCGGACACCCTGCGGAGGGTCTTCGAGAAGTACGGCCGGGTGGGCGACGTCTACATCCCGCGGGACCGCTACACCAAGGAGAGCCGCGGCTTCGCCTTCGTGCGCTTCCACGACAAGCGGGACGCGGAGGACGCGATGGACGCGATGGACGGGGCGGTGCTGGACGGGCGGGAGCTCCGCGTGCAGATGGCCCGCTACGGCCGCCCGCCCGACTCGCACCACAGCCGCCGCGGGCCGCCGCCCCGCCGGTACAGCAGCAGCGGCTACGGCCGCCGCAGCCGCAGGTGAGCACCGAACTTACGGCAGCGGATCGGCGGGCGTAGCGGGGGCCGCGTGGTTGTGTGTTGGTTGCTTAGAGAGGTGGTGGAGTCTCCCACATTGGGGATGCTCGGGCAGCTGAGTGCGTGACATAATGGTGTGCTCCGGGATGACCCTGCTTAAGCGGGGAGTGAAGACCAGATGACCCGCTGTGGTCCCTGCCAGCCTCACCGGTTCTGTGATTCTGTGTCCTTTTCCCGGTGAGTTTCGCGGCGGGGTTGGGCGGGGGGAGTAGGGTTTTAGTAGCGAAGGCGCGTGTGGTCCCCTCGGAGTGAAAGGTTTTTGCCCTGTAGTAGATTTAGCCCCCGGCCACTCGCTCTGAACAATGGCGCCCTCGTAACGCTCATTTTCTTGCCCACGTGCGTCCTGTCCCGCCCTCCCTGTCCCGCAGCACTCGCTTCAATCTGCGCCGCCCGTGAGCAACTTTAACGTGACTTTTTTTTTTTTTTTTTCCTTCCCCTTCTTGGTCTGTTTTAGCCCTAGAAGACGCCGTCGCAGCCGATCTAGGAGCAGGAGCCGCTCTAGATCCCGCAGTCGGTCCCGCTACAGCCGATCCAAATCCCGGTCTCGCACACGCTCTCGGTCTCGCTCCACCTCCAAGTCCAGGTCTGCCAGGAGATCCAAGTCAAAGTCCTCGTCTGTCTCCAGATCCCGGTCCAGGTCAAGATCCCGGTCCAGATCTAGAAGCCCTCCCCCTGCTTCAAAGAGGGAATCCAACTCTAGATCCAGGTCAAAGAGCCCTCCCAAGTCCCCGGAAGAAGAAGGAGCTGTATCCTCTTAGGAACATGGTAATGTACCTCGGGATCAGCACATGTTGCATGTTACTTTATTAGAGCACTTAGGTGGGGTGTTGGGTAGTTCTTAGAGCATTAATAGCCTGAACCAAGTGAATCCTAACGGGGCACACTGTTAGTTGTTGGTTTTGGTTTTTTTTTTTCTTGAGCAGTGCTTTTTGGTTATTGGTTTAGGGAAATTATTACTGAAGGGTTTTCTACGGATTTTTTTTTTTTTAACAGAGAAAATGTTTTATTGCGAGATTAATGCCTTGGTTTTATTAAAATATTGTATGAGACGCAACCTATGATGAAAATGACTATTTCTTACTGTATTTATCCAACATCTGCATTTTCCCCTTTAAAGCTGCGGTCTCCTGTTTGCTAAAAGAATATTGGCCAGTATTGCAGATTTTAACTGATTTGGCTGATCCTCCAGGGACCAGTTTCTGTGGGCGTGTGTTGGAGCAGGTTTGTCTTACACTGTTAAAGATACACTATCCTTTTAGAACGGAAGATCGGTTCAGTGGCCGTTGTACTGACTGGAGGTAATAAGTGTCCTAGAAAAGGGGCAAATTCCTTGGCAATGAGAAAACCACGGAAACTAGTTTTTCCTCAAGTCGACATCTTGGAAGAGGCATCTAAGGATACACCGGGTGGGGAAAGGATAGTGTGTCTTTAACCCTTCAAACTGTTTGGTCCTGTTTTTTAAAAGGAAAGGGCCTAAGCTAGCTCTGGAGTTAGATAATTGTAGCAAAATTAGTCACGTTTTCTGTTTTGAATGCTACCTAGGGTTTAGTTAAGTCTTTATGAAGAAGTAATAGCTTTGTTAACTTTTATATAACTTTTAATAATCGATTGTTGAACAGGCTGAATTGAAGTTAATGGTGGCTTGATCTACAGCCTGCTGCTTGTTCTCCTTTGTAACTAAATACTCTGACAGAACCTTACATTTGGCCTCTGAAGTAAAGCAACACAAGGGGGGGAGGTGGAACACTGTGGAAATTCCTAAAACTTAATTAACTTAGGCAAAGCCAGTTGAAACACAACTAGAAGTATCCCTGAAGTCATCCACACCCAAAACAGACAAGGTAGAAACCTGGCTGAACTTTTTTTTCTTCAAACCTAGATGCTTCAGCTAAATGAGAACCCACATAAAGGACGCCTTTGGGGGGAAAAGATCGCTTGAGTCTTCAGCCCATTGGAGAGACCCTGGCCGAGCAACCAGCTGTTGAAAAGGTTATTTTGTAACATTTTGTCTAACTTTTTACTTGTTTAAGTTGCGCCTCAAGTGGCAGATTTTACATTTTTATGTGCCATTTTGTTGCTGTTATTCAAATTTCTTGTAATTTAGTGAAGTGAACGACTACCGATTTCATTATTGGCTTGGATATTTGAGGTAAAACTTCGTTTTTGTTTATATAGTGCTGACTTCTATTGGAAATTAAAACTGATGGTAACTTGCTGCCTCCAGTTTCATACTGAGGAATCATGCAGCCATTATATACCGAGTAGCTAACTGTCAGAAAGTATTCTCAATTTTGTTTTCATTCCTTAAATAAAATTCTACAGAACTTCAATTTAAAACTTACTGTAAATGCTTTTTTTTTTTTTTAAGAAAAAACAACTTTGCATTAAGATAGTATCTTCAAATTCGAAATTGGTAGAAATCTTTTCAGGTGACAGTTGATATTTGAAAGGATTGTTTTATCAGACTCAATTCTAATCTCTTCTCTTATGTATTTTTGTGCACTAGGCGCAGTTGTGTAGCAGTTGAGTAATGCTGGTTAGCTGTTAAGGTGGCGTGTTGCAGTGCAGAGTGCTTGGCTGTTTCCTGTTGTCTCCTGATTGCTCCTGTGTAACGATGCCTTGTCGTGCAGAAACAAATGGCTGTCCAGTTAATTAAAATGCCTGACAACTGCACTTCCAGTCACCCGGGCCTTGCGTAAAAAATATGGAGCATACAGTGAGCACATCTAGCTGATGATATACACACCTTATTATTTCCAGAATGGTAAAACTTACCAACCTACATATATGAACTTACATATGAGAAATGTAATGTTAAAAAAACAAATGGTTCATTCCTTTGTAAGTACTGATTGGTGTATCTTTTTTGCTTAAGACATTCTGTACTATACCCACTGTCTCTGTAGTTAATATTAAACATTTTTCTGTGTTAACTTTTCTCAACTTAATGTCTTGGGTCAGCTTATTTTTAGCTTGAAAAGATTTCTGCAATTATACTGTCTATGTTTAACTTCTATATAGTAACTGAATGCATTCTACTTCTTATAAATTTTATCCACTGGGGTTGCTTTTGAATTACTGTGGGCAAACTTAATTATTGTGACTAACCCGATGCTGTGTGGCAAGTGTTGCACACCAGGCTGTGGACACTGACCCAGCCAGGTCCTGGGGTGTTGTGGAAGGTCCACACTGAGCAGTACTAATTGCATTGCTGTGTGCTTGCCCAGGCTGCTGCTTGATGGGGGCTGATCTTACAGTGATGATTTTTCTTGATTTGGTACCAAATGAATTGTAACTTCAACCATCCTGTGTCCAGGGTCATTGTAATGCCTTGTTAATTTTATGCATGTATGTTAAATGGGAATGGAAACATCTGAACACTGGCAGTATGGCTTTGTTGAGGATTAAAAGTACTTTTCTACAAACTGGGGAGTTTGTATGTTCCAGGTTAGCACAGTCTGCACACACTCATTTACAAACAAAGGGGCTGGCTTTTGTACAAACGTGGATCTTTGGGAAGAATTCTCAGTCCTGGGAAACTGATCTTACGGGGCTGTGTTTTTATGTGCAGTTACCTTTCCATTGCTGAAGTTGGGGATTTAGGTCGGATCTTATGGATTTCCAGGTTAAGCTGTGTTGTTGTAGTGGCTTGACATGATGGAATTGAGTCTCTGAACTATTTCATGGGCTTTGGGGAGGAGCAAAAATTTCTCATAAGCCATAGCTGGAAAAAAACCAAACAGCTTTATTTTTACAATGCATGTTTTAAAAATTAACTGTTCCCCAGAAATATACACGAGGTTTGCTGTAAACAGGACTGTTTTCTGCAGATCAGAACAGCTGAGTATCACCTTGTACTGGAACCTAAAGTGGAATAAACTGAAGTGCCCTCTGACTGTGCCAGTGAGATGATCATCATTTCGATTGTGTGCCTTCCTGGGAGAGACGAGCTGGCCAAGTGCTCCTTGTCTGCACCGAAGGAGTGCAGGGGAACGTGGGTGCTCCTCAGGTTCCATTTGCAGAGCAGAGCCTCAATAGACCAGTCAGCACTGAGGGGAGGACAGACAGCGTGTGAAAACGTAACCCAAGGTTACAACTGCTGCAGTATCTAACAGGCTGTCACCAAACTGCAGTACAGCACAGATGGGTTTGTAAGGGTTTTCTAGGCAACAGCAAATTGAGGCTTCTTGCTTTACTCTCAGGTTTGGCTGCTTTTGCCTGATACCCCCAGGATTTACTGGGCTAATAGCAGCCTGATGCACAATAAGGAGCTTTTCTGAGTCAGAGCAGTGGTGCCTCTGAGAAGTTAACACTCATCAAAAGCTGAGACAGGAATTAAGGTATGAGTCCTAAATATGGAAAAGATTTTACCTTCGGACTTGATAAGTAGTCCAGAATTGAGCATGTGGATTCTTCTCCAGCAAGAAGTAAATTGTAGTTAAAATATCTTCAAAGTCTGTGCAGTTTGGAGAGAGAAAGCAGTCTGGGTTAGTCTCTGGATTCCAGGTATAGAGAAATCTCCCTGGTTCTGTAAAATGGGAATTAAAAATCCAAACAAGCAGATACATCTGTATGGGAGAACTGAGAAACGGGGCCTGAAGCACTTCAGTTATTACTCCATTTTCTATTCCCCCTCGGTTGTATTTCTGACAGCTCAGAACTGGAATAACAAGGTCAGTAGCACAGTGTCACCTGATCCCTCCACAGGGCTCCCAGCGCTACTTGGCCACCAGCTTGTCACAAACCAAAGATACCTGAGAGAGCATTAACATACCTTTGGGGTCAAAAAAGACATCTGAGCCTAAAATAATGTCTACAGGACCAAGAGAGAGCAGCTCCGGCGACACGCGGCCCCAGGTGAGCCCGACGACGGGCACATGTGCCAGGCGGTTCGTGAGGCAGCTGCGGCGGCAGCTCTGCAGGCAGCGGGGCAGCTCCTCGCTGTCCGACAGCGTCACCTGCGCGCCGCACCGGGCGGCCACCACGCCCGGCAGGCTCACCCCGGCTCCGATCTGCAACCAGAGCGCGTCCGTGGGGTCGGGCCCGCGGGCACCCGCGGGGGTGTCGGGGGCGCGGGCAGGGCCGTACCTCCAGCACTCGCCTGCCGGGCAGGCTCCGCCGCTGCGCCCACACGTACTGCGCCAGCACCACGGCGCTGGGCCACGCGTACAGCCCGTACTGCGAGTCCGGCACCTGCAACACATGGGCGGGGTGCTGGGCCGGTGTGCCGGGGATCCCCGGTGTGCCCCGGGGGTCCCTGGTGTGCCCTGGGGGTCACTGATGTCCGGCTATCCCCGGTGTGCCGGGGATCCCTGGTGTCCCGGTATCCCCGCTGTGCCCCGGGAGTCCCGGTGTGCCCTGGGGGTCACTGATGTCCGGCTATCCCCGGTGTGCCGGGGATCCCTGGTGTCCCGGTATCCCCGCTGTGCCCCGGGGGTCCCCGTACCTCGGGCACGCGCACGGCCAGCGCCGCCGGGCCCTCCTCGAAGCGGAACCGGCGCGCGCGCCGCCGCGGCTCCGCCATGGAGCCAATGGCGGGCGGCTACGTGTGGGCGCCGGGCCTCGTCAGCCAATCGGGGCCTCCTGCCGCAGTGGCGTCACGCGGAGCGCCGCCGCGGGCGCCGATGGCGGCGCCTGTCCCGGGCGCCGCGGTCACACCGGGCCGCGCCCGCTCGCCCGCCCCGCCGGGGCGCTGCCGGCACCGCCGCGGGCCGGGAGAGCGGAGGACGCCGGGTGGCGCGCGGCCGGCTCGCTGCTGTCAGCAGAGCGGCAAGCACGGAGCGCGGGACCGCCGAGGGATGGCGAGCGGCAGGGGGGAAATCCCCGGGGCTGCCAAGGGCGCCCGCGCTCTCTCGGCGCTGCCCTTCCTCAACATGGCGGCGCGGGGGCGCCGCTTCCCCGGCCCCGGCCAATCAGCGCCGGGGCGTGGCGGAAACCGCGGCACAACCAGCCAATGGGGGCGCGGCGGGGGCGGGGCCGCGGCCACAGCGGCGGCACCGGGTGAAATTTCTGGAAGGTGCGGCCGGAGCGGGGCTGGGACCGGGACCGGGACCGGGATCCGGATCGGGATCCGGGGAAGGTGACGGCGGGCGGTGACGGCCCCCAGCACCGCCGCCGTCATGAACCACAAGAGCAAGAAGCGGATCCGCGAGGCGAAGCGCAGCGCCCGCCCGGAGCTGAAGGACTCGCTGGACTGGACTCGCCACAACTACTGCGAGACCTTCCCCCTGAACCCCGCCGCCTGCAAGGTCTGAGGGGAGGGAGAGCGGGGGGAGTGGGATGGGGGAGAATGGGGAATGGGGTAGGACTGGGGGGGTCCTGAGGGGAAGGGAGGGAGTGCTGAGGGGATAGGGAGGTCCTGAGGGAACGGGAAGGGGAAAGGACCCTCCTGAGGGGGACTGGGGTGGCCTGAGAGGATCGAGGGTCAGAGGGGAAGGGGTGATGAAGGGATGGGGGATGCCTGAAGGGGAGGGCCCTTTCCCGAGGCCGGGGTTGCTCCAGCGCTGGCGGGCTCTCGGCTGGGAGGGAGAGGGGCGGGCAGGGGGAGGACGAGCAGCACCCACGTTTTTCCCTCCCTCCACGTGGCGAGGGGTGCGGGGCGGTGCGAGCCCGCCGGGTTGGTGCCGGCACCCGTGTAATTCCCGGGAGCCCTCCCGGGTGTCCCCAGGGGGTGGAATGCGGCAGGGGATGTGTCAGCCGAGAGGGCGGCGCGGCCTCGGTGGGGAGCAGAGCCAAAGGCTTGGGGCTGCCCGTGTCACTGCTGCGTGCGGGGAACGGGCCAGGAGGAGCAGGGCTGCAGCCTCGGGGAGCTTAAAATAACACGCAGGCAGCTCCGTCCCTTGGCGGTGTGTGAGGCTCCCCCACTGGGAAGCTCGGTCCTAGGACGTCAGCCTGTCCTCATATCTGTGCTGCTTCCCTCCCTGGTCTCCCAGGATAACGTGGAGAGGGCAGATGCGCTCCAGCTGACGGTGGAGGAGTTCGTCGAGCGCTATGAGAAGCCTTACAAGCCCGTGGTGCTGCTGAACGCCCAGGTGGGCTGGTCTGCCCAGGAGAAGTGGACGCTGGAGCGGCTGAAACGCAAGTACAGGAACCAGAAGTTCAAGTGTGGGGAGGACAATGACGGTTACTCTGTGAAGATGAAGATGAAGTACTACATAGAGTACATGGAAACCACACGTGATGACAGCCCCCTGTACATCTTTGACAGCAGTTACGGGGAGCACCCCAAGCGCAGGAAACTCCTGGAGGACTACAAAGTACCCAAATTCTTCACGGATGATCTCTTTCAGTATGCAGGGGAGAAACGGCGGCCACCTTACAGGTACAGCAAGACAAAAGGGGTATTTCTCACCTCATTGGCTATTCCCAAATAGCTGTGATTGTCTCACGTTAAAAAACAAACAAACAAATCAAAACAGCTTTATGTTGTCTCTTAAAATGAGTGTATCTCTGTAATCCAGAGGGAGAGATTTGTGTGTAACAAATTCTCCTTCCACCAGAGCTGCTACAGGTTTATTGTGTTTTTCCTTTTTTTTTCTCTTCCTGTTAAGTCAGTTTACATAAGTTCTTAGATATTTTAAAATTTGCATAGTTACTGAGAGATACAAAGATTGATTTCTTGCTCTGTGTGCCTTCTGGCTCTCAAATTTTAAGCACCTCTGGAGGGGCTCCTGGGTTTTGCACCAGTGGCTTATGTACAATGTGGAATTTTGTTTAATTATGAGTCAGTCCTTTTAAGGTAAAGATCTTAAGCTAGATTAGGATCTAGTGTGGGAACTAGTTCTTAGCTCTCCTTCAGATGATTTTGAGAGAGAACGATATTTTACATCTATGCCGTCATTTCAACTCTTGTTTCTTCTTCAGATTGGAAAAGGATTGAAAGGATTCTTCATTCATGAATTCAAATGCAACAACCTTGTATTTTGGCTGTTAGATATAAAAGCCATTTCTCTCTATGTTAATGCAACAGTTCATAGCAGTATGAGCATGAGCTGAACCCTCCCAAGTAATTAAAGTCTTTACAGCGACAGTATAATTGTCAGACAATGCCTTCTGCCCTCTGAGTGACACGAGGCTGTGATGTGGTTTATTTAAATGAAATAGAACAAGTCATGAATAAAGATACTTCCTTCTGCACTCTATCACACGTCTATAGTCCAGTTGTGCTTTTGCAGGAGTGAAGCAGGAACTTATTTCCATTTAAGATCACTGAAGTGGGTGTTTTTACAGTGTTGTAGCAGATGCTTTTCATAGTGCTCTTCTAAGAACACACAGCTGTGATTGAACACAAAAGCACAGCAGGTGTAGTCTGTAGTAGAAGCTGAACACACTTACAGAACTGGGAATCGTTTATCCAAGTTACAGGTAAACAAGGTTATCTGGTTGTGACTCACTTATATTGGTGTCTCTCTCCCCCACACCGTCCCCACCTACAGGCACATGCTGAGCCTCTCTGTGATCTTGGTGTTCACATTTCTTGTACTTTGTTCAGGAAAATGTGGGTTTGTTTCAGGCTGTTAAAGTTTTTTTTTGATAGATGAGTGGTGCACGAGAGCTCACTGATGCCTCCTGGAATTAGAGGGTTCATCTGGGTACAGAAAAGGATGAAGAGTGTCCAGGACTTTCAGAGCATAATTGAAAATCTGACAGGAAATGGTCCAAATCAAATTATGAGGATATGACCTGTACAGGTTGGCCTCTGGATCGAGAGGTGTGTGACAGTGTGTAGACCTTAAAGAAAGAATTGGTGCTGTTTGGAGCATATTTTTTGGGAGGTTGTTCCTCTCTAAGATAAAGACAGTAATTTTTGGAAGCCATTTGCTGAAGCAGCTCTTTTAGTTTGGGGAGGGGCGCTGGGGTTTGCTTTCGGATTGAATTTAGGAGTCGAGAAGTTTTTAACGGTAAACTTGATGTCCTGTGGCAAATTGGGTTTTGTTCTTTGTAAGTTAATTGCCTGGAGGAAGATGCTGGTAAATGACAGTGTTGCTAAATAAGGGTTTTAAAACCTGCATGTATAGATTCAGATTATTGTCAGAAAAATGGTATTGAACAGTGCATCTGTGCCAGTCAGATCTCCATGAGTTTAATGTCTTCTGTCTTCTTAGTGAAAGCCTTGACTGTTCTGCTTGTGATTTAACCAGCTTTCCAAGGCTAATATGAATCTCAAGAGTGAACTGACAATAGAAATTATGAACACCTGCTCATTTACAGCTGCATTGTGAAGAAGGAAGAAAGCAGCTTGATAGTCAAACTTACAGTCCTACAATTGGTACTGGCAAATGATACTTGAATTCCAGTATTTTCTGAACCTCTGCACTCCTGTTGCTGGGCATCACCTGCCTGTCAGCCACACCATGGAGGGCTCCTGTTGCTCTAATTTCTGTGCTCCCTGCTGCCAATCAAGCATTTTTTTGTGCTGTTGCCTGGTGTTAAGTCATCTCACACTGCTTTTTCTGGAGTAGATCCTACTGCTCCATTAAGGGGAAATGAGCAGTTGAAGGTGCTGCTGCAGTTGAACTCGTAGAGTAGATAAAGTTCTCTGTTGGGAGAAATAAACCTTAAAAGTGGGGAATGGGAATATACACCTCAAAGCCTGAATGGTCACTGGAGAACAAGCTCCATGTAGTTAAATGTTGGAATGAAAAGCCTGTTGTGAGCAGAAGGCGCAGAAAGAGGCCAGGGTTGCGTAACTTGTTCTGTTCCTTGTGTTGCCTTTTGTCTGTTCCTCATTGTTCTGCAGTTCTGGATCTGCTTGAGCAGCAAATTTTAGAAAACTGTGGGAGAATCCCCCTGCCTAGATCCTAACACAGGCTGTTGTGACCTAACAGCATTCATAAACCTTGAAATCACTATATATTTTACTGAAGAACTGCCCTAAACAAAATACAGATATGAAATATGAAAAGTTATCTTCGCTTTCTTATCCTGCAGTCATTCAGGTTGGTTTTTAGGTTAAACTCCCATGGTATGTTTTTGCTGTAGTGTGAATCTAACAAAATCAGCAATGTAAAAGAAAGAATTGTAAGTACTTTTGATTTCTAACTGAATATGCAATGAAACTCTCTGTCTAATGTGAAGGAAGGGACCCACTTGCTTGCTCTGTGACTAAAGGACTTTTTTTTTTTCATTCCCATGCAGATGGTTTGTGATGGGCCCACCTCGATCTGGAACAGGAATTCACATCGATCCCTTGGGAACAAGTGCGTGGAATGCCTTAGTGCAGGGACATAAGCGTTGGTGCCTGTTCCCAACCAGCACTCCCAGAGAGCTGATCAAAGTGACTCGAGAAGAGGGAGGGAACCAGCAGGATGAGGCAATCACTTGGTTCAACGTCATCTATCCTCGGACACAGCTTCCCACCTGGCCCCCCGAATTCAAACCCCTGGAAGTCTTACAGAAACCAGGCGAGACAGTCTTTGTGCCAGGTACGTTCAAATCTCTCCAGCAGGGAAATCTGGGAGAGAAAAACCATATTTTTAATATCTTTATATGTTATAGAGGTGAAGAGAGTACTTCAGCTTTCTTACACAGCCCATCTCTTACAAGTAAACTCTCTTGAGCTCTGTTAAAAGGGATACATAGTGCAATACTTGTTTTGAGACTATGCAGTTATTTTCTGGGTTTCCCAAAACATTTATGGCCTGTATTGTGGCCTTTTGTCGTCTGTACCAGATGATGACAAAACAAGTGGGACTTGAGTGGCAGCATCACAAGAATGTGATCCTGGACTAAATTGCAGTAACAGGAAACTGTCTGGGCATAAAATAGAGGTATTTGAGTACTAATAACTGTTAGACAAAAATGTTTGAATTCATACATGACTGAATTTTGTAGCCTGGTTAGCTTGACTGCATATGAATTTTTCTTAGCTGTGGGGAATGAACTACTTAAAGGCACTGACACCTTCCACCCACCTCTCTGTGGTTATGTTTCATCTTGCATTTGAAATCAAAAGCTAAAGAAAGCTCTGCTAAAGATGCCCTTCTCTTTGAGTGGCTGCACACTGTGTGCCCGTTGTAACTGGGGGGTGAGGTGCTGGTGGATGAAGATGTGAGTTCAGTGCCAAATTCTGACCTCTGAGTCTTGCATCATTTTAGTGCAGCACAGCCCATAGCTTGTGTCCACACTGCTTGTCTCTAACATGCAGCTGACTTCATGTGTGAAGAGTGCCTTGTGATTGTCTTGGCACTTATTAGTGACTCCTCAGTGTACCTTCTGTTAAGAGTTTGTAGCTGTCGGGTTCCATTAAACTGTTGCCTTAGTCTTTTATGAGGTTATAAGTGGGTTGTAAGAACTTCACTGTCTATTTTTATCCTGTGTGGGGAAACGATTTTGCATCTATTTTTAAATGAAAGGTTAGTCTGTAGTCATAAGAACCTTACAAAATCAGTGTGGAAAGTGCTCTCCAGCTGGACAGAAAGGGCCTCTGTGCTGTCTGGGTTACAACGGCTCCTGCTGTTAAATAAACCATCAGTACCCAGTGTGTTGCTGTCAAGTCAGGTCTTTTTGTGAGCTGGGTAATTTGGTCAGAGTGTGGAGCAGCCTTCTGCAACAAAACCTGTCAAGCACTGGAGTGAGAGCTGAAATTAGCCTGGGGAAGGATGACGTGGTGGCAAACTCGCCTTTGTGGGGGGAAATGATGTCCAGTTTCCACCTGCACTACGGGAAAAGTGTTGTTGAACTTGCTGTCTGCCACGTAGCCAGCAGTGGTCATTGGTGTTGTGTTTTAGGTGGCTGGTGGCACGTCGTTCTCAACCTTGACACGACTATTGCCATCACACAAAACTTTGCCAGCTGTACCAACTTCCCCGTGGTGTGGCACAAGACAGTGAGAGGGAGACCCAAACTGTCACGGAAATGGTACAGGTGAGAGGTTTAGTGGCTTTCCTTTCATGTTCTCTGGTTAAAACAAAACCTAAAAATACCCATTTACACTCAGTGTTACAGTTCGAAGGCTAACCATGAAATGTGAACTGTGTTTAGGATCCTGAAGCAGGAACATCCTGACTTGGCAGCCTTGGCTGATTCAGTTGACCTGCAGGAATCCACTGGTATTGCTTCCGACAGTTCGAGCGATTCTTCCAGTTCCTCAAGTTCCAGCTCCTCGGACTCTGATTCAGAGGTAATGCTTTTTACTGCAGTAAGTGATCCATATTCTGAAATTATATTGCTTTTTCCATAACTGATCATGTGTCCTAATCCTAATTTTCCTGTCTTATGGAAAAAATAATGGAAAGCAGCTAAGCAAATCTACATGGTGGAGGAGCCTGTGGTCTTAGCAGGTTCTGTTTGCTGAAGCCTCTCTGCATTGCTAAATGGATTTGGTTTGTTTGATCTGTGTCTGTATTATATATGAATCTGTCACTCATTTAGCTAAGTGTAAAAAACGGCTGCAAAATAAATGTTCTAAAAATGGGGAGGAGGAACAAGATCCAAAACAGATCAGTTATGACAGGGGACTCTTCTAGGCACCTAAATCCATCAGGAGCCACTGAGTCTGCTCTTGGAAGACGAGATCCTTCAAGGATCCAAAAGGAACACATTCACATTGTCTTGTCCAACCTCAAATAGCACGTTCTTTGAACCTGGGTTATTCGAGGTTGCCGAGGCAGCTCTGGGGGTGAATTCCACAGCACAAACAGCTCACGAGGCTCCTCTGAATTCTGGTTTCATCTTTCCACTCTTCAGTGTGACTCTGGCTCCGAGACAGAGGGGATGATGCACCGGAGGAAAAAGCGGAGGACGTGCGGCATGATGGGGAACGGGGACACGACCTCCCAGGACGACTGCGTGAGCAAAGAGCGCAGCTCCTCCAGGTGACCCGATGGCATCTGTTGTTTTTAAACAAGCACAGGACAATGCGAGGCAGAGCTGGCAGACTTCAGATAGTTGATTCCTCAGGACAGAGGGATGGGGAGCAAGGGATTCCTTACAGGACATAAAGCAGTTGGCCAGTGGTGATATATTCCCTCCACGAGTTATTTTAATTGCTCCAAATGGAAAACTTAATATTCTTGATATTTTTTAAAACTGGGGGTTTTATTTAATAAACAGTTTACTTCTTTTTAGTTGTCTGTTTTAATAGAGGGTAAGGATTTGATTTTATTCTTGTTTAATGGTCTGAGAGTTGGAACGTTTTAACTGTGTTCTTCAGAGAGCACAAATGAATAGTGAACAGTTCAAGATGAGGAATGGTCAGGCACGACTCAGGTTTCCGTGCCTTGTTCAAACAGAAAACCTTCAAGTAGTTGTACGGTTTTTCATATTGTTGCCTTGATTATTTCAATTTGATCCACTGTTTTATCTGTTAAAGGCAAAACTCATCTAAAATTCCAAATGTCTGTGTTTATATTTCAAATAAATAAATAAATAACAAGCAAGTTTCAGTCAGTTTGCAAGGAGGGAACATTAATACTGCAGAACCAAGAATAGATATGCTTAAGGGTAAAGTTGCTCAGGAAGGCAGTTCTCTGGACTTGCCAGGTTAAGAAACAGTGGGACACTGGGAATCTGAGGCTATGCTTCAGGGAGGAATTTAGACATTCTCTGCTGAATGAAGCATTTTTCTCGTGTAGCCAAGGCTTGCCAAAATTCTTAATCAAATTCCTTGTGGCTTGGTTGCTGGACTGGCTGCCTGCCTGCAGTAGGGTGCTGGCTAGTTCCTGAGCTGTTGGATGCTGCAGGTTTGGCATGGATGCAAGTGCTGTGGTGACTTACTGTGTGGCCTGCTAAAGCTGGTGTGCAGCAGTAATTTACCTGAGGAATTCCACATTCCCAGCATTATGCCTGAATTCCCAGTGTAGGGCACTGCCTGAAGTGCTGTGTGCTCCCGTGCTGCTCTCTGGTTTTCAGGAGTTGCTCATAACTGAATACAATTGAATTACAAGTACAGACCATCATTAAACATTGGGGAGAACTGTACTGACTGCTTTTTTTGCCCTGGAGGTTTTCACAATTTGTTTGTTACGACATTGTCAAATCCCATTTCAGCAGCCAGTGTGACTCCAGGCAGGGAATAAGCAGCAAGAGAGAACAAACCCTACTGCAGACCCGGGTTTAGAAAAAAACCTGTAAAAATGCAGATCTGTTCTTCTGAAAACCCTGTGCATTTTTAAATTGTTTGCAGTTCAAATTTTAAACTGAATACCTTAAATATTAAAAATTAGCACCTTGTCTAGAACATTTGCTTTCTGGGTTTTCACTGTTGTGTGTTGTTTGTGAGGGTGGGTGGGCGTTCTGCTCCAGCTGTGTGATGGATTAGTTGATAGAAACGCTTCCAAACGTGAAACCTTACCCTGCTTGTACAATTCTGGAGGAAGAAATAAGCCTGAAATTAATCTGCATGCTGCGATCTCGTGCCCTGACATGAGGGGAATGCTCAAAGGCAGTTGTACCTTTTTTTGACAGGATTAGGGAATCTTGTGGAGGCCGCAGCTACCCCTGAGAGATAACACCACCCGATCGAAGCTCCGTTAGCAGCCAGCCAGCTCTGTTCTACCCCCTCCTGCTTCTGTTTCTCACAGTCCTTACGTTTTTTTTGTCACTCTTCCTCGATCCAGACATCTGTCTTCGTTATGTGCTGTCCAAGGTTGGCTCCTGAGTAGCTTGTAGGGGAATGCCCCACCACGTCCTCGTGCAATGCTTTGTCCCCCCTGCCCCCGGGTGAGTGCACTATAACCCAGCTGTGGGTGAGGACACGCCGAGTATTTAATGGGTCACCTAACTGGCAAGGAAGACAACGGTCAGTTTTTAAAGAACTCTTTTTAAAACCAGCAGGTAAATAAAAGCCTGCCTTGCTTTGACACTGTCATATGTTTACATGTTTTCCTGTACACTTGAGGAAAGGAACACCAGCCCTGTTGGCCTAATGGGACTGTCCGGCGGATCTGGCACCGGAATTCTGGGAAGAAGGAGAAAGGAATTAGATTCTGCAAGAACTGAGCTGTGGAAAATGGGTCTTTGGATCTTATCCTACTGCAGGAGAACATTGCTGTCGGGGCTGGTGCTTCCAACTGTGGGTCTCATAAAACCACAAAATACGCTGAGTTGGAAGGGACCCATCAGGATCGAGTCCAACTCCTGGCCTGGCGCAGGACACCCCAAGAGTCACACCGTGTGCCTGAGAGTGTTGTCCAAATGCTTCTTGAACACAGATAGGCTTGGTGCTGTGACCACTGCCCTGGGGAGCCTGTTCCAGTGCTCAGCCACCCTCTGGGTGAAAAACCTGGTTATGATATCCAGCCTAAGCCTCCCCTGACTCAGCTCCAGCCGTTTCCTCGAATCCTGTCACTGGTCACAAGAGTGAAGAGATCGGTGCCTGCCCCTCTGCTGCCCCTCAGGAGGATGTTGAAGACTCCAGCGCTGAAGAACCTCAGTCTCCTCCAGGCTGAACAAACCAAGTGACCTCAGCTGCTCCTCAAAAGGCTTCTCCTCCAGTCCCTTCACCATCCTCATGGCTCTCCTTTGGATGCTCTCTAACAGCTTAATGTCTTTTTTATATTGTGTCCCCCCAAACAGCCCCAGTCTTGCAGGTGAGGCCGCCCCAGGGCAGAGCAGAGTGGGACAATCCCCTCCCTGATGCCCCCAGGACAGGGTTGGCCCTCCTGGCTGCCAGGGCACTGCTGACTCATGGCCAACTGGCCCCCCACCAGGACTCCCAGGGCCCTTTCCCTGCACTGCTTTCCAGCCTCTCATTCCCCAGTCTGTACACACAGTCAGGGTTGCCCCATCCCAGGTGCAGAATCCGACACTTCCCCTTGTTGGACTCCACACGGTTGGCGATTGCCCAGCCCTCCAGTTTGTCGAGGTCTGGTGTCATCAGCAAACTTGCTCAGTATTCTTTGAGCCCTGTGTCCAGGTCATTAATGACGATGCTGAAGAACACCGGGCTGAGGATGGACCCCTGTGGAACCCCAGTAGTGACTGATGCCAGCCTGATGTCACCCCAGTCACTGTCACCCTCTGTGCCCAACCGGTGAGCCAATTGCTCCCCCATGCTGTAACACAGTTATCCAGCTGTGGGATGGACAGTTTGTCCAGCAGGATCTTGGGAGAGACGGTACCAAAAGCTTTGCTGAAGTCCAAAAAGATTCCATCTACTGGCTTCCCTTGATCAGCCAGGTGGGTTACCCTGTCGTACAAAGAAATCAGGGTCAACAAACAGGACTTTCCTGAAGCCCTGCTGGCTGTGACCAGTGACTGTATTGTCTTTCAGGTGTTTTTCAATACTTCCCAGAATAATCTACTCTATAACTTTACCAGGCACTGAAGTGAGACTGACAGACCTGTAGTTTCTGGGGTCCATCTTATTGCCCTTCTAGAAAATCGGGACAACATTCACCAGCTTCCAGTCAGCTGGGACTTCTCCAGATTCCAAAGGCTGCTCAAAAATTGAGAAAGGTTTTGTGATGACATCAGCAGCTCCTTGAGGATTCTGGGATGAATCCAATCAGGCCCCATAGATCTGTAGGGATCCAGATGGAACAGCAGATCCCACACAATTTCAGGGTCAGCTGGGAGTTGATCATTCTCACATGGTCCTCCAGCTCAGGGCATTGAGACCCCCTTGGTCCATCATCCATGTTGAAGACAGAGGCAAAGAAAGTGTTAAAACATCTCTGCCTTGTCCGTGTCCCTGTTTGGGAGGGGCCCATCCCCATCCTGGAACGGGCTGCTTTTGTTTCTACTCTGCCTTTTGCCATTAATGTATTTGATAAAACTTCTTATTGTCCCCCACATTTCTGGCAGCTTCAAACCCAGTTGAGCTTTGGCCACATGAATTTTCTCCCTACAGTGACAAGCAGCATCTCTGCATTCTTCCCATGTCACCTGACCTTGCTTCCACTGGGCACACACCTTCCTTTCTCATGTTACTTCCAAGAGAAGATCCCTGTTCAGCCAAGGACGGGAAGGTGGTGTGAATGCTCCAAGCCCTGAAGCATCTTTTGTGAGGTAACCATCAACCAGAAGCATCTTTTGTGGTCTTCATCTACGTGCTCCATGCACACACCTGAGGTGCAACACCTTAACCAGCACCAGTCCATTTACTTTTGCTCTGTGTCTGTTGTTATGACAGGTAACAAAGCTGCACTAGCACCTTGTGACAGGAAACTCGAGGGAGCAGGAGAATCCTGGAGTTTCTTGCACAACAGAAACTGGGGGGGAAAAGTCAGCATTTGCTAGTAATTACCATCCTTCAGGTGCAGATGTAATATTTAGCACAAGGCAACTGCTGCCAAAATCTGGCTCTTACTGATCACAGCAGTTGCTGGGCTTTAAATACCAAGCAGTTCTGGGGCCGTGGGCAGTTCACACCCCTGAATGGCTTTTCTTTGGGGTTGTGGGTTCAGACAGTTCTGAAACTTGCAGTGCTGATTTTAAAGGGCTGGGAGGGGGATGTATTGCTGTTTTATGCTTTTTGAAAATGCAGTGTTGCTTCAGTCTGTGTAGGTGCATTTGTATTATGCCTGGTAAAGCTCCTGTCCCCACGGGATCTGCTGGAGCTGGTGGTTTGGTTTTTTAGCAGATGTGCTGCAAGGAAATGTGAACAGCACAGGCAGAAGCTGTCTGAGTTGGGTGCTCTTCCAGGGGTGCTCTCCTGAGCCCTAGGAGGTGGTTATAGGATCTCACTTTACTGGGAGAGGAAACTTAACAGCAGAAGTGCTGTGTGTGTTGTAGACGTGTAATAATGCCCAGGCACTGATTAAAGAGCAGATTGGCAGCCTCAGCTGTGACTTTCTTACACATGTTGGGTCTGATGGAACTTGGAGCAATGCTTGTCTGGGTTTTCTGATCTTTTTTTAGCCTTGTCTTTTCCTATTTAAACACTCCCTCCTTCTTGGAGACCAGGCTGTATCCCGTTGTACAAGGGAATCCTAAACGTGTTGTCAGGATCTCTGGTTCTGACTCTTCTGTGCCAGTCAGTTTGTGTAGGACCAGCGTGGTGGCAAGGAAATGGTGAGAGGGAACTTTTTTTGGTGCACTTGAGCTGTCCAGATTCCCAAATTTTTTGTGATGACCAGGAATAAGCAAGCACTGCTCTGTAGACGCTGCAGATTGTTCCACAGAATTGCTTCATTTAAAACAAACAAACAACCTCTCAAACTCCTGGCATTTCTGGCCAAGGCAGAACAGCCTGGGAGCCTGCACAATCCGTGTGTGTCTTCTCAGAGCAGGCCTGCAGCTGCTGCCTTTTGGAAGAATGTGGGGACTGGAGAGGCAAAGGCTCACCAGGATCAGCTCTGCCACGGTGAGGGGAGTCCTTGGAGAGCTGTCCCCTGCCCGCTGTGGTGGCTGGGCAGCACCTCAGTGAGATGCAGTTGCTTTTGGCATGTGTGATTCAGTTTTGCAGTCTTAAAATGTTACATGTGTGTGAACACCTGAGCCCCGTGCCGGGAAAGCCACACTTCTGCCTCTGGAAGCACTGTGGGAAAGATGAGAGTGCAGAGCATTCTTCCATGCCTGTCAACTCTTCCATGGTGTGAAACAACACAATTTCAGATGAAGCCTGTGTTGGTCTGACACCCCTCACAGAAAAGCAGCATTTGCAATGGACTGCAAGGCATTGTGATACCAGCACCACTCTCCTGAGTGCTCCACAGGGCACTTCCTACTGTGAAACAGTATTTGTTCAGGCTACCTGGGAATCAGCGCTCTGGGATCTCCGGTTCTTCCACTTACGGCCTTTGCCTCAGCCAGGATGGTGAGATTCTGTCTTTGTTTGAGCAGTGAGGAAAATCCCTACCTCACAGGGGTGTTGTGAGGCTGAACTGTAATTACTGTGTGAGATGCTTTGAAGTTATCCACCCACAAAAAGTGTTCCATTCATCCCGAGCAACCTGAGACTTCCGAGCCTCGTGGTAGCTCTTTGTAGCAGAAAACACTGGGGATGTTGTTCAGCCCTCTTGGCCATGTGGTGTTCTGTGGTGGCCCTTCCAGAATTGCTGGGTGGTACATTAACTGTAGCAGAACAAGGCTTTTTGTTTTCACCAGGGTTGAACTGTTGCTGTTTCGTGGCCTGCTCTAAACAGCAGGTCCTGCTAGAGCAGGATTTGGTTTTAAATAGGACTAGATGAAATTCTCTCTCATCAGGGAGTCAGCCTCGCTGGCCTTACAGGAAGGGGGTGAGCTGGTGCTTCCCAGGCCCTCATTCCAGGCTGGAACCAAGTTAAAAACTGTGCTCCCTTTGTGCCTAGCTCCGTGCTTGTGGGAGGCTGACTGGGGACAGTGGGGTTTGTGCTCTCACTTCTCCAGGCTTGTGCTTCTCGGGGCATCTATGTCTCTTGTTCCAACCCCTCTGCTTTTGTGTCCTGTAGAGCCCTGGATGCAGCTGGTCCAGCACCCAGACCCCGTGGGCCCCTCGTTTCCTTGAGCCCCAAAGCAGCTCTGCCTCAGCCCCCGGGGCTCTGGGGGCTGCCCTGTCCCCTGGGGAAGGGCTGGGAGCCTTGGGCTGGGTTTGGACTGACCTTTGTCCTGCCTGCTCTGGGAAAGATAGATGGAGGGATTTGGGAGCTCTGGCCGTGCTTTTGGGTCTGGTGACCAACACAGGCTGTGCCAGTTCAGGGGGAAACAGCCACACACTCCGTCAGACCCACAGATGTGAACGGGAGGCCCCAGTCCCGGCAGCTGTTCCTGCACAAGTGCTGTGGGAGCAGGTGACACTGAGGAAGTGCTGGCAGACCTTCCTCTCCTTTCCAGCTCACGTGCACTGGCTCCACTTTGTCTTCTCAGTTACATTAAACCTCTCCAAGTGCTTAGAAGAAAGACAGCAACCTCTTTCATAATGAACCCCGACCCTTCTCTTCCCTGAATCCCCAGCCATCGTGGGGTGGGAAGCAAGACTGTTGGCTGAGTCCAGTCTGAAATGCCTGTGTGGGCTCATTGTACCGGGAGCCTTTTGGCATCCCCCTTGCAAAGGGGAGGAAGGAAAGTGTTACCCATTCATGTGACAGTCCCACTGTCAGCTCCAAGCCCTGCCACTGCCCTTTAGCAGCTTTTATCACCCATCCAGCAGAGCTGGGATACTTGTCTTGTTCTGATGATTGTGGTTTTGCTTTTTATTTTAAATAAAATCAATTATTTTGCATTATCCTGTCAAACTGGTTACTTCTTTTCATATCATGAAAGTTACCAGACTGTACCATCTGCCCTTTGCCCCTGCCCTGCCCTCCCTGGTCTGTATTACAAGATGCTTTTGGGTTGTGTTTCTGGTGCCACCTCACACTGGGGAGAGGAGGATTCACGTTCCAGGTGTTGTGTGCTGATTTTGGAGGGCCACCAAGTCGGTCAGAGGGATGGAGCACTTCCATGAGCAAAGGCTGAGAGAACTGGGATTGTTCAACCTGGAGAAGAGAAGCTCCAGGGTGACCTAAGTGCAGCCTTCCAGTACCTGAAGGGAGCTACGAGAAAGATGGAGAGAAGGTTTTTACAAGGGCCTGGAGTGACAGGACAAGTGGGAATGGCTTCAAACTGACAGAGGGCAGGGTTAGATTGGATATTAGGAAAAAATTCTTCCTGTAAAGGTGGTGAGGCCTTGGCACACGCTGCCCAGAGAAGCTGTGGCTGCCCCATCCCTGGAAGTGTCCATGGCCAGGCTGGATGGGGCTTGGAGCAACCTGGGCTAGTGGAAGGTGTCCCTAAGGTCCCTCTCAACCCAAACCATTCCATGATTCTAGATAAGCCACACAGTGCAGAGAGGCTCTGGAAGGGCAGGACTCCAAGCAGAGCTGACTGACCCCCTGCCCATCCCTGGGGGTTCGGGCAGAGCCGTCTCCAAGGGTGCTCCTTGTGTGCCAAAGCTGCCTCAACAAATCTGGCCGTGAGCTGGAACAAGGATTGGGAAAGTGGAAAATCTTGTATAGATTTTGTCAGTGAGATTTGTTGAAACCAGTAACTGCAGGTAAATCAGCTGGAACAGAGTGTGGGACAGCAGCCTGGAGGCTTTTGAAATATTTATAGCAATACACTGTAGAATGAAACACCTCAAAGAGTAAATGGCTTTGTGGCAGCAGACAGGCAGTTTGCTCATTTCCATATAACATAAAGCTCTTTCCTCCCCTTCCCAAACACTGCTGGAAACATTCTTCTTCTTTACTGTCACCTATAAAACCAGGGTTTTTCTCCCTTCACTGCTCTCTCCCCATGCCCTGCTCACCTCCTCTGCAAAATGCTTTTATAACTGATCTCTCCCGCTTTTCAGTCCTGAGAGAGGTAATTTTGGGTGCTTCAAGATAATCCTGTTGTTCTTCCTAATTTGCAGGTGCTGCTGGTAGCTCCCTTCAGTGCCTCTGTTGGCCTTGCAATGAGGACTTGATTTATTTTTATTCCTCTTGATTTATCTACCCATCTTCCATATTGTGACAGTTGCAACCTCATTCCAACGAGGAGGACAACATACTGATATTTTAGTTACTGCTGGGGAGCCGACAGTGCAGGGTTGGATTGTTGATGCTGCACCTTGCCAATGTTCTTGCTCCTTTCCCCCAGTTTGATGCACAAGTAAATAACTCCTGTTTTTTTCCTTCTGTGGCAGTTGGAGAGCAAGTCACAGACAGGGCTGTGTTCCTCCTGGAGTGTCAGGCATGGCACTAAGCAGCTGCATGTTTAAGACTGGGGTTGAACTAACATTTGCAGCATGTTTTTTTAATTCAAGGCACATAAAGGCTCCTCTGTGGTGCTGCACCCCCTCTGCTTCCGGAGCAGTGTGAATGAATCGAGGCAGGTAGAGCTGATTGGGAATCTGTTCAGAGGGAAATAATCATTCCACATCCCTCCTGGTCTGAGACCTGGTGGCTCCCACCTGTGTGTGATGCCTCTAACCATGAGTGCTCTGGTTGAACAGAAAGACCTGGAGCTGGGGGCTGCCACTGCAGCAAACCTCTGCATCCTGCCTGGAGGAGGAGGAGGAGGAGGAGGTCAGGGCAGCTGGAGCAGCAGCAGCTGGTCCTGCCGTGTCCCGCTGTGTCCCAGCTGTGCTGACGGGGAAGGGCGTACCAGGGCTGGAGGAGAATTTTGGAATTGCTTTTCTGATGCAGCAGTGCCTTGTTTAGACCCAAGGCTGTGTCATCTCTCAGCTGTTCCGCTGCAGCTGGGGCTGGAATGGCTGCCAGTATCCAGGAGCTTTCGGTTCACTCTTGGGAATATCGGTTTGTATCAACTTGCTGTCCAGGGCAAGGCCAGTTGTACAGCTGGTTCAAAACTTTGAAGACCCTCAACAACAACAACTTGGAGCCTGCCCTGGCTCAGGGATTAGGCTGGAAAATGAGTGTTAACATGATGGAAGAGCTGTACTGGGTGACCTAGAAGAGGGGGTAGTGACAGGAGCTGAGGGGGAAAGTCTAGAAACAAGCACTCACAGGAGAGCTCTGGGGTAGGATCATTCCAGCACCCCTGTGCTGGCTCGAAGCTCCTGGTGAGCTGAGCTGTGCCACTGCTGGATTGAACCTGAGCACCCCAGCAGCTCCAGAGCCAGCACAGCCGGGTGTCAAAAGGCAAAGGAACAGCCAGGCAGGTGTGGGTGAGTGACCTCTGAGCCTGTGTCAGCTGCAGAACAGTGAGTACAGGGGCATTTCCTGCGATAGCTTCTCATTTCTGGCATCAACACAGAGAGGGCTGTGTTCTTGGCAAGGAAAAAGTGGTATCAGTGACTGGGAGCATGACTGGGGCTTGTGGAAATAATCTGAATTTTGGGCGAGTTATAAGGCAGGTCTGTGCTCAAGCTTTATGTGAGGGGAAAATGGGTTCTTGGAGGATCTTGGAGAACACAGAATCGTGTCTTTCCACACTGGAAACCAGCATGTATCTGCCCACCCCACTGCACAGGACCATGTAGAGATGTGCTTGGGTTACAGCTGGGGCACTGGAGCTCGGTGACTTCCTTGCTGTGGGTGGGAGGGACGCAGAGCACCTGGGAACAAGGCGTGCCTGTGCAGCTCGCAGCTGCCGGAGACTGAGAACGTGTAGTGCGGTAAATCAGGTCTTCTCTGTGCCTCAGAAGGCTCTGCCGGCCGTTCTGCACGTCATGCCCGGATCCCGGGAGCGGTGCCTGGGAGCCAGCGCAGCTCAGCCCCTCTCGCGGGCGGATTTGCAGCGCAGCACTTGCCGGGGATGTTTCCCGGAGCAGTTGTCACCGCAGCTCTTCGGAAGAGTCTTCTTCTGAATCCCCCTTTGTTGGTAAAGCTCTTCGGCTGCTCCCAGCCCTTGGCTCGCACGGCTGTGGCCTGGACCTGGGCCCTGGGAAAGCCGCTTCTGTGCAGGGTCGGGGCTCTCGGGGACCATTCCCAGCCATCCCCCGGAGCTCTCGGGGACCGTCCCCGGCCCGGCGGGCGCTGCAGGGCGATTCTCCTCCCAAGAGAGGGCAGCGTGCTCATGCTGCTGCCCCGCTCCGGGTCCAGCCCGACCCTGGGACGGGGATAGGGATGGGGTGGGAGTGCTGTGTCCAAGGGATCGCCCTCCCCGAGCCCCTCTTTGCCAGCAGACTCCCTGCTGGTCTCTTCCAGAGCCGGCGGGCAGGACCAGGGCAGAGATCCCTGGCTGGGAGCCTGCCTGGCTGACCTGGAATGTGAATCCATCCCCTCCTGTCCCGGAGCATGCGGGAGGCATTAATCGTGCCTTGAAAGTTGATAGGGGAACCCTACGGATACCTCTGTGCCTCCCAGTGGGAGCCTTGGCCAGAGACCAGGCCAAGTTTACTCCACCCAGTTCCCTCTGGAGAGCCATGGAGCGAGCAAGTCGACATCACACAGGACCTGCTGAGCCCAGTTTCTGCCTGGGGGATCATCCCTGTCAGGTCACATTCTGCAGGACAGTCAAGCTCTCACTCCAGGTCTGGATGTTGCTGATCCTGTCACCTCATTACTGCAGGTTGGCTCTGTCAGAGCAGCTGTTCTGGCAGATGTGCCCTCGCTGCTCTCAAGACCAGGAGTGTTGTTTTTCAGAGGTATCCAAACCCTGCAGTTCTCACAGCTCCTGTGAGTGCAGCAGGTTCCAGCAACTTGACAGTGAATCGCTGCAGGTCCAGAAGCCACTAATGAGCATTCCTGAGGCTCCTGCTGATTCCCATGTCAGGGATCCTGAGCTCAGGAGAGGCTGTTGTGGCTCTTATTTTAAGGCAGTGATAAATCCTGCTTGGGAGGGTGCTCGATGAAGTGCTCTGTGCTCCGTGCTCCGTGCTGGGTTAATGCAAGCCACATGCTGCTGCATTCCTGAGCGGGCAAACACCCTCCAACAGACTTCCAACCAAGAGCCATGGAAAATTTGTACTGCCAGGGGAAAGAGCAGGAGGTGTCCTGGATGTTGACAGTAATCGAGGGCACTGTGACAGCTGGAAATCTGTGCATCAGTGTGTAAGGCCGAAACACCTCCTGAGTCACCCTGCCAGCAGCTCACAGTGGCCACTTTCTGTCAGTCTCACCCAAAATCCCTCTTTGTGCTCAGAACTGACACTCCACATGAACACGGGAGCAAGGAAGGACCCTGGTCCCTGGAATTCCCCCAGCCTGGTTCCATCTCTAGCCACGAGCAATTTCCAGGGCTCAGGGGAAGCTTTCTAAAGAAAGTGATGCACTGGACTCGGGATGGTGCCTTCGTGGCTGCTGGGATTTGGACAAATAGGGAGAAGAAGGGACCTAATATACATCAAAAACCATGCTGAACCAAACAGTGCTGTCAGTCTCTGGGTGTTTTGGCCAAGCTCTGGAGCAGCTCTGATGATTGGGGCCCAGGAAATGCAAAGCTCTTCGGGACAAGGGGAGATAAGTACCGTGGCTGGCTGTTACTAAGAATACAATTATCCATACGCAAACGATTGCCTGCCTGATAGGATTACCAATAAAGACAAACACAGGGAGGATCATGGCTTCACTTCCTTCCTCCCACCCCGGGGATTTAATCCCATCTTTGTTTGTGTTTTTTCTATAGCCAGTCAATAAAAAACTCCGCTTCACTTCTGACGATGTCCTCAAAGATTTTTTCCCTGGAGGAAGCTTTGGGGGAGAATTCCCATGTCTGCCCTCCTTGCATGCAGTTGGGAGAAAGCTCCGTGCTGGTTTTACCCTGGCAGGAATAGCTTAGGCCTTCTAATTTCAGCGTGCTTTGTAAAAGGTTGGCTAATCCTCCCAGCAGTGTTGAGAGGCAGGAAATCCTTGGTAGTAGAGTCTGGAAGGACCTGACAACCCCTTGGCCAGCCTCCCTGCCAGCCTGTGGTAGGTTTTGGGCACATCCTGAATTCTGAGCCTCCTGTTTTCCAGACCCCTAGGAGGCTCTGGCAGCCCAGCTGCTCTCAGCACCCACTTACCTGGTGGGTGAGACAGCAGTTTATGGCACAGATGCACCATTGCAGCTCCTGGGGAAAGTGGAGCAATGCTCTAAAGCTTGGCGTGGATGTGCTGCCAGATGCTCCTCACCCAGGGGAGTCAGGACAGCCTTCCTGGCCCTGCCAGCCCCTCCACTACCCAGCCAAGGGCTAATAAGGTGCAAATGGCCATTAAACAGTACCCCAGAGACCAGCTGACACCCCAGCCTGTCGGAGCTCAGCAAGCTGTGGGTGCCTGCCTGCCCACAGGGAGCATCTCAGGAGACAGACACCTTCCCAGGCAATGGTTATGAATGGGACCTGTTAATGAGTGGCAGGACAAGAGGAAGTGTCCTCATGTTGTACCAGGGGAGGTTTAGATTGGATATTAGGAACAATTTCTTCACTGTAAGGGGGTCAGGCATTGGAACAGGCTGCCCAGGGCAGTGGTGGAGTCACCATCCCTGTTAGTGTTCAAAAATGTGTGGATGTGGCACTTGGGGACATGACTGAGTGATGAACGTGGCAGTGCTGGGTTAATGGCTGGACACGGTGATCTCAGAGGTCTTTTCCAACCCAAATCGTTCTAGGATTTGACGATACAAGAGTCTGCCGACGGGTCTGGGAATGATTTTGTGAATGTAGGGCAGCGTTTACTGAAAGATCCTCGAAGATCCCCGTGTCCCAAGCTGGACGCTCGCATCAGGCAGAGCTGGGCTGCTTGCCCCGCAAACCTTCCTCTGCCGGTCCCCCCGTCCGAAATCCCACCCTGTGTGCGGGTGGATGCGGGTGGCGCATCCCCGGCGCGCAGGGACCGTCTCTGGCCGGCGGCTCGGTGCGGGAGGTGGGTGGCCGGGCCCGGAGGGCCGGGGGGGCCGGGGCGGTGGGCAGGGCCGGGCGGATGACGCCGGGCAAAGCCGTCCGAGAGCCGGCCCAGCCCCGCCGCCGGCCCAGCGCTGCCCGCGCACCCCCCGCGGCCGCGCAGTCGGGTCGGGCGGGCTCCGGCGGCAGGGCAGGATGGACCTGGCTGTGGACTTGTACCTGGCCGTCCCGCTGCTCTTCACCGTCCTGGCCATCGTCCTCGCCTCCGTCTTCGTGAGGCTGCGGGGAGACGGCGGCGAGCGGGCGGCGGAGCGGCCCCGGGAGCCCGCGGCGGAGCCCGCCCGGGAGGGCGGCCCCGGGGGCGAAGCGGCGGGAGCGGCCGAGGGACCGGAGGACGAGGGGAGCCGGGTGCCGGTGGAGGAGGTCGGGGCGGGCGAGGAGGGGAAGGAGGCGGTCGCCCAGCAGCGGGAGGCGGCGGCGGAGCCGGGCCCCGCGGCCGAGCCCAGCCCCGCGGCGGCCGAGAGCATCCTCCGGCAGGCTCCCCCAGAGCCCCGGCAGGCTCCCCCAGAGCCCCGGCAGGCTTCCCCAGAGTCTCGGCCGGCGCCCCCAGAGCCTCGGCAGGCGCCCCCAGAGCCCCAGCAGGCGCCCCAAGAGCCCCATCAGCCGCCCCCCCCGGAGCCCCGGCAGCCCGACCACCGAGAGGATGCGGAGAGCAAGGTAAGGCCGGCTCCCCGCGGACCCTTCCCCGGGGTCCCCGCAGCCGGTGTCCCCTCCATCCCCTACCTCCTAACCCCGCGGTGTCCCTTCCCCGTCCCTCCGGAGCAACTCGGGAGGGGTTTTCCCCTAAAACAGGAGAGGTCCCGGCAAACCCCGCGTTTTTGTCTTCGGGAGGACGAGACAGTTGTCCCCGGGGACGGCAGAGGTTTGGGGGGAGGTTTCTGGCTCCTTCCCACTCCCACCCTCCAAGGAATGCTTCAAAAAATAATCAAGATAGTGAAGATTTAAGGGAAGAGAGTGTGAGCCTCTCCTGTCTGCACATTTAACCCCTGGGTGTCTTTTCCTTCCCCCAAGGGCTTATCCAGGTGCTGGAGAATGTGCGTGCGTTTATTGCTCCTGTCTGCATCCCCTTTCTGTGGGTAACAGCAAACTGTCCCCGTGCCAGCGCCGGGCTCCTCACGCTGTCCCTGGCTGGCTGTCCTTGCCTGCCCCAGGGAAGGGACCGCCCCACTCCCTCCCAGCCCCAGCAGGATGCTGGCCCCAAGGTCTGACCCCTGGCTGAACTGGGGGGGCTGGTGGGGGCAGTGATGCCTATAAACGCACGGTAAATCCTGTTCCAGCACCGGATCTTGTTTAAAAATAAAAGGGTGACCCCGTGTCCGTGGAAAGATCTTGTTCTGTTCTTGCCCAGCTCGGATGGGACTCGGTGACACCCCAAGGTGCCTGAACTCCCTGCCCTGGTGACTTCGTCCCACGTGGCCCCTTGCCCCAGTGGAGGGAGTTGAGTAGTGGGGTGGCTCAGGAATCCAGGAGCGATGCCTCATCCGGGTGGCAGCAGCGTGTTTCAGCCGGGGAGCTCAGGCCTGGGGCCCAGGAGCCTCCTGGCTATTATTAGCAGCATTTGTAATCCTCAGCAACTGTATCCAGGCTGCCGGGCAGTGCGCAGACAGCCCTCGCCTTGGAAAGCATCTCCACTGACTCACTGGATGGCCTTGTCCCCGGGGGCAGCCCCCCCTCCTTGCTCTGTACTGTGGTGCTCTGCAACACCCAGGGGTGAGCCCTGACCCGCTCCTGGGGCTGGGACGTGGCTCTTCCTCCCTGTGCTCCTCCTCAGCTCCCCTGGTGGTTTCTGAGCCTCGGAGCTCTCCCTCTCCCCTTCTTGGCACACCTTGGCCATGGTTACAGCTCTCGAGCAGCCCCCTCCCTCGTCCTGGTGTCCTGGAAGCCACACCTGTTTGTCAACCCAAATCTGTTTGTCTGTCGTGTGATTTATTGGTGCCTTTGAGTACCAGGATCTCTGGAGAGCTCCTGGGCCACCGGACTGGCTGGCTGGATCCTGGCTGGGCCAGCTCAGCACCAGCGCTGGACACCAGCTTGGGATCAGTGCAGCACCCTCTGGGATGGATGGCTGTACCCCGTGCTGCCAGGGCTCAGGGGTTCCTCTGCTGCCTCGCTAGCTCAAGCCTTGGGAATGTTTTCCTCCCCTCTGGCTGCCCTTCAGTCCCCGATTGCTTCGGACAGGCACTGCAGAGAAGATTGTTGCCTTCAGAGAAGGGCTCAGCTCCTTTATCCCTGCTCAGCAAAGGTGCAGTAACAGGGTTTAGCGTGTCTGGAAGGGAGTTCTTACTCAAGGCACAGGGAGTCTTGTGTCCTCCAGAAGCCTGGCTGGACTCTGGGGCGTTGGGGGTCTCCTCACTGCCCTCAGCCCTTCTTACAGCAAAGGTGGCACTGGAGCTGAGAAGGGTCCTGGAATAGGTTTTCCTCCTAGGAAATGATTACCTCACTGTGGGAGCAAAGCAGGACATGAGCAGCATCCCCCTGGGAAGGACAGGGAGCAGACGTGTGCAGTCTGGGTGGTGGTAGGGAGCAGTGGGAAGGGGGAGGGATGGTTCTCACTGCTGAGTAAGTGTTTGGGAGCTCTGGCCCGTGCATGATCCTGCAGCTGCCAGGACTGCTGGGTGCAGGCTGGGCCGGGCTGGCTGTCCCACGGGGACAGTGGCACAGTGGAGGGAGTGCGTGGGTTCCAGCAGGCACCACACACGTGTGTGCCCAGCTGCTGATCCAGGGGCTGATCCCACGGGCAGAGTGGAGGAGACCATCCACGGCTCTGCAGAGTCTCCCTGGGTTTCCTGCTTTCACTGCCTCAAAGTTGCTTCATCCTCTTCCTCCAGGCCCAAGCCCAGCAGGTATTACAGGGTGGGACTGGCCCTGGGCAGAGCTGTGAGTGCTTTGCATGCGGCTGCTGATGGAGCTGTGCCCTGTCCAACCCATCTTGGCTGGGCTCAGGGCTGCAGTCCCCCGATGTGACTCAGCAGATGAGGCTCCCAGACCTCGTGCTGGCGTTGGTTGGGGGCTGCTGCAGGCTCAGGGTTCCTCAGTAGATCAGCAAGCAGAGGGCTGCGCTCGGCACTTGGAGAGCTTCCTTTCCTTATTTTCTTTCCTTAATTTCATTCCTTGTTTTCTCTCCCTCCTGTTTGCTCAGCACGTACTGTGCCAGGCTGGTTTGGATTCACCGCAGCCATTAACCACTCGACAGAAATGCTGATGGATGAACCTGCTCAGGGAGAGCAGCCTTGGTGTGTTTAAATGACTGGCTGGAGCTGTGCCTCACTCTGCATCCCTGCTTCCCTTCTCCCTGCCAGCGCAAACTGGGACCTGCTGGGACAGCTGTGTGGCACAGCCTCCCTCCTGCTCCCATCTCCTGCAGGGCTGGTGAAACCAGTGTGGGTTGAAGCTTCCCTGCCCCTCTGGAGCAACCAGACCATTGCAGCCTCGTGGCCAGGGCTACAAAATGAAGCAGGGGCAGAGCAGGGAAAGGAGTCCTTGTTTCCATTAACTGCTGATAGTGGTTCCCCTTGTCTCTGCTGGCTCCCATCACTGAAAAAAAGTTAATTAGTCTGTCGTTGTCTGTTCTCATCCCCATTCCCAGCTTGTTAACGGATGAGGCAGTGCTGTCAAAGCAATCCCCTAATGAAAAGCTGTTGGGTGGGAACAGCAGCGTCGCTGGAGCTGCGGAGCGTGGTCCTTGTGAGAAACGGTCAGAAACTTCAATTCTCTAATGAGGAGTTCTGTCCTGGAAATGGCAGGTGGCAGGGACAAGGCAGGGGTTTCAGTGCTGTTCCAGAGCCACCTCTGGGATGCCATCCCAGCTAGAATGTTCTGGAGATGAGGAGGGTGAGCAGGCAGTGCCAGGCTCTGCTGGGCACGGCAGCCTGGCTGGATTGCCAAGGGTTAACTGCAGCTGGGGGCTTCCTACAGAGCAGGGTCAAGTGGGTGACAGCAGCAGAGAGGGGACATGCAAACCCTGCCTGAGGGGGGCAGCTGCAGGGCTGGCACCTGGATAGCAAAGGCACAAAGGCTCTGTCATCTGTCTCTTCTGCCAAGGTCCTGGCACCTTTCCCCTGTGCTCCCCACCTTCGCAATCTGCCTTCCTGGGGGCTCACAGTGCCCTCTGGGCACACCAGGCAGCACAATCCACTCAGCTCCCAGCAGGAACCCTCTTTACATTTAAAAAAATCAGCATCTCCCCCTCTAATGCCTCTTTCCTGCCTTCCCTGTGCCGGAGGGGAGAGGGTGTCTAATTAAGTCTGGCTTTAATTGGCAGCTGTGTAGGCTGTGTTTGCACCACCAGTGGGCTGGGGCAGGAGCTCCATCGTCCCACAGTGTGCTGGGAAGGGATGTGGCGATGTGCTACCCTTTGTCACAGCCCTGGCAGTGGTACCCACCAGGGAATGTGGGGCTCCCCAGCCAGACCCTGATTGCTCAGATGTGCTCAGCTCTCATACAGAGCAGTTTGTGCTGATGACAAATGCATCATCTCTTGCAGTAGCTGGAAAATGGGAAGCAAGACAGGACATGTGTCACCCCCCAGGGAGCCTGTGCACGTGTCCTGCCGTGGGGCTGGAGCACAGGGCTGGTGCTGGGACGTGCTGTGGGGCAGGGGGGCATTGGGGCTCTGTGTTGTGTCCCCTACAGGAGTCCAGAAGGTTTGGCTGCTGCCCAGTTCCTGCTGGGCTGGGTACAACCCTGGGCTGGCACTCCTGGAGCAGAGGCCACGAGGACTCTTTGCCTTCTGAAGTGCCCATCCATGTGAAGAGCTGCCAGGCCAGCTTTCCAAGTGAGGGCTGGGTTTTCCTGCCCCTGCTCTCAAGGATGCCATCTGGCTGATCTGGGCAGCAAGGGATGTCCTGGTGTGTGGTGTTTGCTGGCCACAGGCTGGGGCAAAAAGGGGAGATGTTCCTGGAGCTTTGGCAATGCTCTGTCCAGCCCGTGCCTTGTCCTTTCCAGTAGCAGTGACAGGGGAAGGGGCAGGATTAGATGCTCCCACACAGGGGGTCAGTCCTGCAAAGCGCCATCTCCATGTGAGGCACATCCCTGCCAGGCACCCTGGAGCTGGCAGGACCATTGCCAGGGCTGGAAAACTGCTCTTGTTCTGTAGCAGCTGCTTCTCTGGCCAGGGGGAGGATGGAGAGCCCCAGTGGTGGGGTGAAGGGGAGCTGCTGACACAGCAGCTGCTTTGCTTTGCTAAACTCTGCCCAACATTATTATTTAGTCTTTTTTTAAAAGGCTTCTTTCTTCCCCTTTTCTCCTGGCTTCTCTCTTTCTGGCTGTCTCTCTCCTGTCTGCTTTCTTTCTCTCTTGCAATGTCTTGCATCAGGCTTGGAGCAGAAAGTGCAGCCATAAATGGCAACACACAGGGCCCGGGAGCTTAATCCAAGATAATTTTCTCTTGCTTTGCAGCCTGGGATCTTCCCTTTTCCTGAAGCTGGAGCGGGGCACTTGGTCCCTGATGTGCCCACAGGTGCCAGGGCTGTCCCTTCGACTAAGGAAAGGCAGAGGGACACACCAGCCCCGTGGCCTCCTCATGTCCCTTCTGAGAAGGAAGCGTGTTGCTCAGAGGTGTTTGCACCAGGGATGGAGGAAGTGAGGAGGAAATGGCCAGAAATGAGCTGAAAACCAGATGATGCTGTGATGAGGAGCTCGGCTTCCATCTCCTGTGGGGCTGGGAGAGGGGCTGGTGGTGGCAAAGCCATGAGGGGGGATTTTGGGGACGTGATGCCAAGCTCTTCTATCTGAGCCATCTTCTCCTGGCAGACTCAGGGCTGTCCTGGTCAGTGCTGTCTGCATTCAGAATGTCCCTGAAGGTTTTTTCCTCACTCTGCTTTGGTCCAAAGCCCCCTCTGACAGACCCATGGCCACGTCTCGCTTGTGGCCGTGAACTAAAGGGCAAAAGCACGTTCGTGATGATCCAACAAATGCTTCAGCTCTGCAGCCAAGAGCTGCCAAAGGCCGAGGCAGATGGATGGCTGCCTTGTTATTTAAGGTAGATGACTTGCTGGATTTTAACCCGGGGCTTTTCAGAGCCCCTGGCAAGCCGTGCAGAGGTGTGACTCAGGGCGAGCGGGCACGGGGGGTGCTGCGGAGTGGGCTGGGTCCATCCTGCCCGCAAGCAGGAGCAGGCAGGGAGCGTTCCCAGCCCCGGGGCTGCGCAGCTGCCGCCGATCGCGTCCCCTCGCCGGCAATGAGGTCTTTGTTTGCCGCAGCAGCTGGACCGGGCGGGCCGAGTCAAGGCTCCTCCAGATGCTCCCGGACAACGCCGTGCGCGGGCTCCCTGCGGGGCTGCTTCTCGCCTTTTTGGTTTTTTTTTCCGCGGGGAGGTTTTCGTGGCTTGTGGGCTGTTGGCTGGAGCACTCAGGTCCCGTCTCCTCCAGCAGCTCCTGCTGCCATTTGGCCCTGACCCACTCTTCACTCACTCCCCACCCCTCGAAACGGTTTTGCTGCATTCCCCCCGGGCTGTGCCTCCTTTAGAACAGCAGTGCTGCGGTGCCGTGGTGTCCTCTTTGGTTGTCAAGTCTCCCAGTGTTGTGCTAACGCCTTCCCCCTCCCTTTTTTTGGATGCTGCCCTCCTCCCAGAGCATCCCGTGGCTGGGACACAGCTCTCCCCTCCTCCCCGGCTGGCAGGCTGTGGGCACAGCCAGGCTCGAGGTGGGGCTTTGTCCCTGCGGATCGTTTCTCCAGCCAGCCCAGGGACCGCTCCCAGCCCGGTGCTGGTATTTCGCTGCAAGGCCATGGACACGATGTCCCTGCTCCCTGCCCACGCAGATCCTCCTCCACGGCCACCCTCCTGGCACAGCAGGGAAAGGCTCAGCTGAGAAGCGTTTGGGCAGGGGAAGGCAGGCTTTGCACGGAGGTCGAGGCCATCCAGAGCCGATGGGGGCTGAGAGGGCTGGGAAGCCTCATCTCCGGGATTGCAGGGAGATGGGAAGGTTTCCGGGAGGTATTACGGAGAAGGCAGCTGGCAGAGCAGGCCCTGAAAGCATTAATGATCTGAGCATGCTGTGTTGTTCTTCTCCTCTCCCCTCCTGCTAGTCCTGATCTGCTGCATCAGCATCCTGGGAAGTTGCCTCCAGCCCTGCCAGGACACACGGGCAGCCGAGCCTGGCACTGGCAGAGCTGCTGCCCCTCACTGATGGCTCCTTGCACTGGTCCCAGTCCCGCAGGCTGGGGCTGCCACAGAGAGCAACTCATGAGCTACAACCCCTGGCTCCAGGGCTGGGCACTGGAGATCTCTGGTGTTCCTCACTCCAGCAGCCGTGCCATGGCTTGGCACATGGATGAGAGCCAGCACAGGCTCGGGCATGGGGGCAAGATGGTCTACTGGCCACATCCAGAGACTTGTCCCCATGTGCTGATGCTGCTGGGGCTGGTTGGTTGAGCATGGGGAGGGTTCAGGGGTGTTTGTGCTCAAAGCCTTTTGCCTTTTTCCAGATACCACCATTGGGTGCCTCACCTGGATCCAGCCTCGGGCACACAGGACAAGCAGAGGATGTGTGTGGCCATGCAACGCTTCCCAGCCATGCAGAGGTGCGTGGGATGGAGATCCAGCCTGGGGAGGGTGGCACAGCAAACCCTGCAGGGTGTCCCCTTGCTCTGGGGGAGGGCAGCGAGTGGGGTCACATTGAGACAGCGGGGGGACTCTGGCAGGGGGGCAGCAATGGCTGCAGGAATGAGCAGCCCTGGCAAGGCACAGGGACAGGGATGTTGAGGCTGGAGCTGTGGCATGGGGGGAAGGGAAGTGCTGGCACCTGCCTCTGAGCCATCCAAGCAGAAAAATGTTGTGCTGTAGGGAGCTCCTGGCTGCCACGAGCAGGGGCTTCCCAGACGGCCACGGCACATTGCTGTCGCCTGCCAGCCTGGCTTCCCTGGCTGCTCCCTCTGCTCCCAGCAAATGTTCCTTTCTCTGTGTTGGAGCAGAGGTATTTCCCTTCCTTAGAGGTCTGGCACCCAATTTCCTGCTTGCTTCCATTGATAAATGCTCAGAAATGCTCAGTTCCTAATGCCCAGGCAAGGAACAGGCTAAAATCTCTCTTCTTGTGTCAGCTCCTCGAGGGTCTCCCTAGGGGTGTCCTGGCTCACAGGGAGACATGGATGCAATGGGGAACTGCTGCTCTGGACTTGTGGATGAGTCACCAGGGCTGAGCATTCCTTCCTTTCACCCTCCCTGAGGCTGCTCCTTTGGGTGCCTCCCCAGCCATCCTCAGGGAGAGCCCGTGTGTCCAGCGGGAAGTGCCCATGTTTGGAAGTGTGGCCCAAAATAGCAGTGACTGCAGTGGGCGGGGGTCTCGGTGGCATCTCCTTCTGGGGAGCAGGGTGGCAAGAAGAAGCCAAATGGCTGTGAATAGTGCACATTCCTCCCCGATGACAAACTGACCGCGTTCTGGGCTGGGGCCACGCTCCAGCAGCTCATCCACAGCCAGTTCTCAGCTCTGTGCGTGGTCCTTCTTAGATCAGCTTTGCTTCCCTTGGGTCTCCTTCACCCCAGCTTTTCCCATGTGCCCCTTGATAATGTGCTGGCTCGACAGCCTCCCTCCATGCTCCTTCCCCTCTCTCCCATGTGCTTTGCCCTTTGCCTGCCAGCCCATGGGATGCCCTGGGAGGATGCAGGAGGACATGTGCCCCAGAGTGCTGGTGGCCCTGGGCTCTGCTCACAGGGCTTAACAGCCAGGGGCACTGTGCTCTGCAGGAGGAACTCACACATGCAGGGGCTCTGCCATGTGTCCTTGACTTATCTCCAGAACTGGAATGCTCCTCTCCCTCCCTGCTTGCAGTTTGCATGACTTTCTGCAAGGGAAAGGAATCTGGGCTTGATAAAGCTTGTAGTAGCTTGTAGGAGGCAACCCCAAAACTTCCAGAATTGCTTTGAGTTTAATAAAAAACAACCAAAAATGTGCTGTTGTTGCTCCTGTCTGTGCTCCAGAGATCAGCTCTGCTCTGCTGCCACCACAGTGTGTGAGGGTGGGCACCTCTTGGAGGAGTGAGAGGCTGGGGGTCCATGGGCAGGAGCCAGTGGTGTCTCGGGGGGTTCCTGCCAGGTGAGGCTGGAAGGGCTCCTGGAGGGGTCCCAGCACAAACCCCCAGCACTGGTTTGACCACTGGTCCTGACTGGCAAGTGTTCCTGTGCTTTGCAGCAGCTGCTTGGCCCATGGCTGCAAGGTGGGGACCCTTCCCATCTCTGGCACAGTCTGTGCAAGCCTGGCCTGGGGGCACACAGAAATCCCCATGGCTCAGTCCCCTGCACGTCCCTGGACAGGGTGGGGAGCACAGTGGGTGCAGCCCTGGAGGGTGCTCAGGCACCAGGCTGTGCCTGGGGACACCGGGATAGCGGGTTCTTCCTAAAAACCTTAATATCTCCTCGATTGTGAGGAGGCACTTGCAGTCTTCAGCCTTTGGGTGGGCCAGATCCCCCTGATTGATTAGTGAGAGGAAAGCACACTAACGAACCTCACTCATTAGCAATCATCCTTTTGGCCCATTCCATGGAAGAAGCAGGAAAAGAGTGTCCAGCCCTCGCTCAGGGTTCTGCTTCCCAGCCCTGAGGGCTCTGGTGCCTTAAGCAAGCACAGTTATTTAGCACAGCACCTTCTCCTCATGGCTGCTCTGTTTTTAACTCCTCCAGGAGGAAGAGGTGGACTCAGAAAACGAGAAGCTGGTGGTGAGAGAGCCCGAGGATGAGGATGGTGAGTGCCAAGCAAGCCAGCACCCTGCAGGGAGGGTACAGACAGGTCTGAAGCCCTGAGTGCTGGGGGATGGTCTCCTTCCTCCAGGAAATGGAGAAGGAATTCCTACCCCTGTTTGCTTCCCAAAATGCCCTTGGGCTGTTTGCTGTGGGGTAGCTTCATGAGGCAGCTGCCCCAAAAGCTCCTTGCTCACATCCAGGACAATCTCCGGGGGCTTTAGTCAGAGCCACGTTTAACTGATTAGCCAATTAGTTGATTGGAAAATGATTAATTGACTAAGTGGGGTGACAACTGCTGCACTCCTAAGAAAATGAAACAGATGGTGCCCAAGCAGGAATGTGTGTCTGAAGGGGACTCTTGCTCTCCTGAGCAGCCCTGGCGGTGCTGGGATGTCCCCAGGAGTCCTGGCTGGGGATGGTTGGGGCCAGCTGGGGCAGCAGGAAAGCTTGGTGTGTTCCCCCTTCCCTGCCCCACTTTCTGCTTGGCCGTTTTAAGGTGCTGTGTGGCAATCCCCCGGCTTGGGAGGATTATGCCTAATGCCACAGAGAATCAAATTTTAATCCTGGGGCCATTCCTGCAAGGTGGGAGAAGCGTTTTTTGAGGCAGGGTTCCCAAAATACACTTATTCCACCCTGTTAGGCTTCCTTGCAGCGCTGGTGACTGGGGATGTTACCACACGGGGCTGCAGGAGATCTGATTTGAGGAATGATGGATTTATCCTGCCAAATGGATGCTCAGTAATGCTGCTCTGCTGGGCTCTGCCTCCTTGGTTCAGCTCTGTTTCAGGGCTGCTCTGGCACTGCTGGGCATGATCTTGAAGTGGTTGTGGCTTGGGATGAGGAGATGACAGTCCCTGGCTGTGAGTCCAGGCTAGCCCAGTATCCTCCCCAAGCATCTCCTGCAGACAGCCACCAACTCCCCTCCTGAATTATTCACACCATTCCTGAAGGGTTTTGTGATGGGACTGGGCCAAGCGATGGCTCGGCGGGATGTGGAGGCAAGTGGGATGCAGCTGGGAATACTGGCACTGCCCTGGCTTTGCTGGGATCAGCCTCACTCCTTCCTTCACTGTCTCCAGCTTGGACCTGGCCTTGCTCAAGCCTCTGAGCTGCTGCCTGCTGAGCCTGAGATTCCCCCTGGGCACGAGGGGACCGTGCAGGCAGCCTGTGACCAGCCTGGGATGCTGCCGTGGTGACAAAAGCCACTCAGAGCAGCCTTTCCCCCCACTTGGGGCAGGGAGCACATGTGGAACACAGAGCAAGCATGTTCAGGGGAGAGGTGCACTCTTGGGGCTGCTCTCACCCTGCCAGCTCAGGGTCACAGCGCTGGCAACGTGAGGGCAGAGAGATGAAAGACAAATGTTTTCTTTAATATGAACTCACAGATGCTCTGAGTAAGTAGGTCACCTCCTATTTCTGTAGTGTTTTCCCTGTCTGCATGAAAACCCAGCCTCCCCTTATTCTGAGTGTTTCCTGAAGTTTGTTTTCGACCTGCAAAGAAAGTTCCTGAACTCAGAAAACAGCCAGAGGTTTCCAAAGCCGCAAACTGGGTCCTTTTTAACCACACCGTGTAGGCAGGGAGAAGGGAAGTTTCTCTGCCTCCCTCTTCCCTTATTATTTTCTGGTGAGGTGGCAACTAAACTGCCCTTTTGGGACCAGGCAAAACCCCAAATTTCAGTTTACTTGGCAGAATACCACGTGAGGGAAACGATCTGAGTTGTCCTTGAAAGCAGGCGAGCTATACAGAGGTAACAAAACAGCTCCTGCTCTGCACCAGGGTAAGGAACAGGATGTTACACCCTCTTTTTTTTTTTTTTTCTTTCTCCTAATATCTCCCAAAGCAGCAGCCAGATGAATTTTCTTTCCATGCACTTTTATGGCCCTCCAAAGGGCTGATAAGCTACAGCATTACTATTTCTTTCCAGCTGGCCAGGTTTGTTTGTCTGCCCGTGGGGAGAGTTTTTCCACAGAAGGAAGTGGGGTATGGCCAAGCTGAATGTTTGGGGCTGAGGGACCAGAGCATTGGGCTGCTTGTGTTGGGGACATTTGTGGTGATGGTAGGGAAAGGGTTTGCCTTGTTGTTCCCCCAGGAGCTCTGATGGCATTTTGGGATTAGAGAAACACTCCAGATCAGTACCTGAGCAGTAACCCACCAGGACTTCCCAGGGAAGCTCCCCAAGACCAGGAGCATGGAGTTGTAAAGAAGAGAGGAAATGTAGATGTTAGTACTGCTCATTTCTGAGATCTCTGGTTTCCTCACCTATGAGATGAGGCTCTGACTTGCCTTTTACATGGCAGTCCCCAAGGTCTGGCAGCAGCTGAATGTGTGCATGAGCTTGAGGTTGGAGAAATGCCTACACCAATCTCAGACACAAGGAGAAAAATCCTTAAGGGCAGTATTTATTGGAAAACAGAGGGGAAGCTGCTCATGCTGAATCCTTCTGGGTGAGGAAGGGAGGAAAGGGGCTGTGAGGTGCTTTTCTTTTGGGCAAGTGCAGGAGGAAAAACTTTCATGAATGTGGTGCCCACAATAGCAGTAGAGAGGATTAGAAGGGGCTTCCTAAGTGACTGGGGGCAGAGGAGGGGTCCATGGGTTATATACAAGTCAGAGCTTTCTCTCCTGCCACAGAAATCAGGGGAGTTTCACCACTTTTGGAGCCCTGCTGGTGCTGGGACGTATCATCCTCCATATCTGATTTGTGCATAATGTGCAATTTTGAGGGGCCATGCAGATAATGCAATAACCTCTTCCTTTTGCACACCCCTTGGAAGTATCCCCAGGGCTCTGAGGGTTGGGGGAAGCGGCAGATGTTTCTGGGTGGATGTGGAAACAGCGGTGCTGGATGGCTTGATGTGAAGCAGCTGAGTCCTGCAGTCCTTGAGAGATAAAGGTTCCCAGATAAGCAGCCCACGGATAACTGGTAAAGGCGACTACCCAAAGCAGCCGCTCCTCCTGGGCTGCCTTTTGGATTGACCTCCCCTCCTGTGGTTTCCTCCCATCTGTAGGAAGATAAAGCAGGGGAGAGAGGTTTTTAAAAGCAAATAGTGCTCGAGCAAAATCGGATTGGAAAAGGATCGGCTTTGGCTCAGGGTCTGTGAGCTTTGGTGCTCTAATTAGCACAGGGCTGAGGCTGGCGAGCTGGGTGGGAGAGCATCCAGGCCTGGAGAAGGAAACCATGGTTTCCTCTTCAGGTCTTTTGGCTGGTGACAGAGGGACTTGGACCCAGCTGTGTTGGTGCTCCTGGGGCTGCCCTGGCTCAGTGCTGTTTGCAGTCCTGGAATTTGCCATGTGGCATCTCCTTTCTTCACAAGCTTTGTTGAGGGCTGCTGGGAGCTGCTGGGCTACGTGGCCTGGAACAGCTCTTCGTGGCACCATTTGTGAGCCCCAAGCATGGGAAAGGGCCCCTGGACAGGAGAGGGAGGGAGGGAGGAGGAATGCAAGTCTGGAGAGGAGAAGTGGAAAATGCTGGGAGTTAATCAGGGCAGGATTAGCATGTCTTGATAAGCCAAGATGGGCTTGCGAGGCTTTGAATCCAGGGAGAACAATAGCATATGGTTCCTGTGCTTTAGGATTTACTTGGATCTGCTTCCAAGCAGGCTGCTCGCTCGCAGCAGCCCTCGTTGTTTCCAGCGCTGGCTGCAGCCGGGACTCCTGCCATCCTCTGGCCAGCAGCACCTTGGCTGTCCTCTGCAACCCACGGTGCTTCCCTGACCCTGCCCGGGCTTTCTGGAGACTGGAGCTGACTCAGGAAGCGAGCTGGGGTGGCCACAGCCTTTGGGCTGCAGGAGCAGAGGTCGGAGAGCATCCTGAGGGAACAGCCCCAGCGCTGTTGGCTGTGCTCTGGGGAGGTCTCTGGTTCACAGATCTTTTGCTCTTTTTTGTCTCCCCTCTCCAGCTGCAGATGAGACGTTCTCTTTTAAATACAGTCCTGGAAAGCTGAGGGGAAACCAGTACAAGTCAATGATGTCCAAAGAGGAGCTCGAGGAAGAACAAAGGTAAGCTGAGTTTCCTTTTTCTTCTTGCCCAAGCCCACCAGATTGACGTGCCCTTGGAGCAAGCTGGCTGTGCTCAGACCTCTCTTCCCCATACTGCTCTGGTAGTCTCAGAGCACCAGTGTTCCAGACCTCTCCCACCCAGGAAGACAAGAGAACAAATGAAGTCACTGATTTAGGAGATGGAGACACTGTGGCACTATATACTTTTGGAGCTGTTCAAGCTTCTTCTCTGGATGCTTAGACTAAATTTTCCAGCTGATGCAACTGCTGTAGTTCTCCTGATCCCATTAGTACTGTGTTGATATATATCTGTTGAGGACCCGATCTGTAGCTACTTCCCTTGCCTTTGCCCTGTGGGTGTTCTCCAAACCAAGGACATGAGCACAGCTCAGAAATACTGGAGCAAAGTGAGTGAGTGTGAGGCTTTAGAGCTCCCTGAGATGGGGCTGACACTGGAAGTGTCCATACCCAGGGCTGTCTCCTCACAGCTGGAAGTGATGAGGGTTTGCCATGTAGTGGGCCAGGTAGAGATGGAGGATTGTCCATGTCTTACTTTTTCTTTCCTGAAGTGTCCTCCTGAGCCCTCTGTGAAGAAAGGAAGAACCTGTCCTGTTACAGAAACCAAGCTTTCTAGCTCAAGATTTCCCAGCCTGTACAAGGGAATAACCCCACAGCTGAGGGCTCTGTGGCAGGCTGCTCCCTTACAGATGTCTGCAGCTCACACCCCTTCCCTCTTGGGTGAACTCCAAGGAACTGATTTCCCTGTGGTGGCTCAACAAGGGCTGTTGGACTCAATTCTCCTCCCAGTGGTGTGCATCTCCCAGAATGATTTAGGGGCATTTGTCATCCCTTGCCTGTCCTATCATGGTCCAAGTACCATCACAGCTGGTGAGGTGTAAAGAACCAAGAGGAAACTTGAGAGCAGTGGAGAAGGCAAAGATGAGGGGATCACACTTCTCCCCTGGCTCAGGCATGTCCTGCCTTGCCTCGAGGCTCTGGGAATCGTCTCTATGATTCCAGCAGCTGGGCTGGCTGAATTTATCTCTGTGTTATGAGCAGGGTATTGTGGTAGGCAGAGTAAATCCAGAGACCTGCCCTGCTCCATGGCCAGCAGCAGAAATGATTCTGCATTGGTACCATCAGGAAAAAATTGTTTGTTTTCTTTCTTTTGTTATATCTTTATTGTGCCTGAAGCCCCCACCCTATAAAACACTGAGCAGGGCTGTTACTTGTCATTGTATTTTTCATCCTGGAGGGTGGTGGTGGAATGAACTGAGTGAAGGTCAGAGACACCCATGGGGCTCAATGGGAATTGCTTTTCAGAATCCTGCTAAACACCAGTGGAAAAGCATACCTGCAGCTGGCAAATTCAAACTCTTTGCACCAGCAGCTCCATCCAAACCAGCTGAGCAGTGACTGCTCAGGTTTCCAGGGCCAGAAGTCCTGCAGGTCCTTTGGCTGGTTCCTCTGTGGCAACAAATGTCACCTGGGGACACTGGGGGGACATTGCCTATGGACAGCAGTGGGATAGGGGTTTCGTACTCAGGACTGTGCAGCAGGCTCCAGGGGGTGATGGACGTGTCCTGGACACACAGCATCTCCCAGGCATCGCTTCTCATGTCTGTTTGGAGCATTCCCAGGGCAGGACAGTGCACCTAGAACTGATGGACAGTGCCTGGGCTTCGGGTCCCTTGGAGGCTCTCGACAGCCTTCCACGCTGGGGACCAACTGGCAGATGTGTTTTTCCTACTGCTCCTTTGTTTTCTTCTCTTCCATATTTGTGTTGTTCATTTCTTTAAGGCAGCTTTGTGAATTTTTTTTTTGTCTTGCTTTGTCGCTGGCTTACTTTTCCCCCCCTCAAATCTTCACTGCGGCATCAGCAGCTTTTCATTGCAGGCCTCGCAGGCGGTGCAAGGGGGCAGGGCTGCTGCCAGGTAAGCTCCTGGGCGAGCTGAGCGCAGTGGCTCAGCCTTGTCCTGCACCCTTCTCCTTGTCCTTCCATCCCTCTCCCCCATTCCATGCACCCCGACTGTGCTGCCGACCTGCCGTGACCCAGGTTTGCCGCCTTTATGTTGCAGGATTGAGCTGACCTCTGATCTCACATCTCTGTAGCAAGTACCTTAGGTCCTCGGCCACAAACATTCTTGCAAATCTTTTTGGTAAGGAAATGCTGCTACTTAGAAGTAGTGGTACCACTGGTAACATCTGCTCATGTCTTGGTTTGGTGGTTTGTTTGGTTTTTGGGTTTTTTTGCTTTGTTTTGGTTTGGGGTCTTATTTCCTAGGGGAGGGTTTGTTTCTGAGCTGCAGTTGATTGCTTGTCACACCTCCCTCCCCATGTCCCTCCCCTTCCCTCCTCATAACAGATTAATGAGTCTGCTCCTCTCTGCTTCCACCTCACTTTCCATGAGCGCTCCAGGGGGAATGAGGGCTCTCACATTGGGATGATCACCTCTTCCATCTTGGATGCCTGAAGTTGGATATCCCACAACCACTTCCTTTTACTGATTGAGAAAATCTGGGCTGCTGACTGGGTGGTTAGTCCTAAGGTGTGTTACCAAAGTTGAAACAGGTTTAGTGTTTGCTTTTAGCCCTGCCACTCCTCCAGTTTTCCCACAGACCAACAGGTTCCCATGTGAAGCATCTTGTAAGCAACATTCCAAGAATGCAAGTGGTACTCCCAGATTCCCTCAAGGCTACTTAATGTGTTGACCAGTAGACTACAAGTCTGAATTTTGGGACCCTTTGTTTTTTGGAGATGCCATTGAAAGTATTCCTTGTCTGTTCTAGGAGGAGCTGTAGGATTTCAGACAGGAGAGGATGGACATGCAGTAGATTTGTCTATTTAACCAAAAAACCCACTTCTGTTCTAACCTGCATCCCTGCAGAAGTTGTGGTTGTCCTCCCTGGTATTCACTTGAGTCTTGTGGTTTCAAACTGGTGCTAAATCTGGACTTAAAGGGGAAGGAATGTGACCTTTACTGAGTGATGCAACTTCCTGCTTCTGGTGACTTCAGTCTTAAAAAATAAAGGGAGTGTTCAGTGAGGGAGGAGAATAGTAAATCCTGTTGGCAAATATATCTGCTGGGGTGGTGGCTGGGCTTGATCACACCTGGTGGGTCACCAGTACTTCTAGAACAGAAGCACGAAGCCTTTGCTCCCCTGGGGGAGAAAAACAGTCTGGGCAGGAAGGGGAAGAGTGCAGGGGAAGGATGCAGCCCTTGGTCAAGGCAGCTCAGTGTATTTCCCTAATCCTTCTCTTCTGCACCTGAGGCTTTTGGCCATCTGTTGCCAACTGTAGCTGCCATGGTGCAATGCTCTAGTTCAGGAAAGATGAGCTGTGGTGGTGCAGCTGCCCCTGCCCAGGCAGGGCTGAGGGTGTAGGTGTGACACACATCCCCCAAGTGCTGGCTGTTGGGTATTGCTGTCCTGGCTGGGCACCTCATGTGGGTGAGGGAACAAGAGGAAGGGCTCCCCAGTGTGCCTTCAGGGCCTGGGCCTCATGGATAGATTGGAATGGTCGCTGCCAGCTGCTCTTGAAACCTCCCTTAAGGTTGAAGGAGGTTAGTGGTTGTTTTTTTTTTAGTTAGAAATGAGTATGGTCAGGACTCTGCTGAGTGTTGACAGCTGCAACAAGGCTCTACTCATAGTAAAAGAGAAAACAATGAGGAGAAACCATCCCCTTGGGTCTCTGCTTTCAGTTCACTCTTTCCACGAGGCAGAGCAGGTCCCAGCCAAGCCCTGGTTGACCCCGGTGGTGCCGAGGGTTTGAGCTGTCTGTGCTCTGTCCTTGTCACTCTTGTCCAGGTGTGTTGGCTGGAGCAAGGAGAGCAGATCCCAACTGACAGGCTGTGGAAAGGTCTCACCTCTCTGTCCTCTGTCTTGTTTCTGGGCATTGAGGGAGAGGTGGGAGTGAAGAGCCAGAAGTTGTCCCATGGGGCCTTGGCTAGGGCACTGTTACAGACCCCTTGGACAGGGTGTCAGTGATTGGCACCAAACAGGCTCTGCTGTTGGCAGGGGCACTCATGGATGGAGCAGTGATCCCCCAGACCACAGTCAGCCTCTGTAGGACCAAAGAGAAGGTAGGGATGGCTGCCCAGTTTCCCTGGCTAATGGGTTCAGTTCCCACAGCCAGGTGACCCATTCTAGGAGCAAACTCTCCTCCCGCCTCTCAATCCTCCCTTCTCACTTCCTGGCCAGCCATGGCTGGGTTGAGGTGACGCTGCTTTAACACAGACTGGGTTTAAGCCTAGGGTTCAACTGCAAGTTTGGATTCATGCAAGGGGAATTGGATGGCTGTAAATCTCATGCTCATCCCTTTTCTTGGTGGTAGCTTAGCGATGGAAACCTGTCTCCTCCTCAGCTGGGTTCAGAGTGCCTCTTGGTTACAAGGCACTGAATAAAACTGGGCTTGGGTCCTGGAGTTTCAGCAAGGCAGGGTGCCCTGGGCAGACCCTGGCTCCAGGGAATGGCAGAGAGGAGAGACCATGCCCTGCTCTGCCAGACATCCTGGATCAAAGTGGGGACGCAGCTGTGGCTTGAGGGACGACCATGCTGAAGTTCATTTTTGAATGAGACAATGCTGGTGATGACAACTCTGGAGCACAAAAGGGCAGGAAGCAGCTGCAGGGGTTTAATGACTGTGTTGACAGACCTCGACCTATTTCAAACATCTCCACTACTGGCCCTCCAAAAATAAGTGGGTGGACAGGGCTGGAGGAGGCTGCATTTCGGGAGAGCTGTCCATTGGCATCTGTCCCTGTCCACCCCCTGCATTGCCATCACATAACCCTGGCTCGCTTGCTTGCTCCCCTCTCTGTGTGGCATGAAATCTGGGCCTCTCTCTCCTTCTTTCTCTTTGCTAACCTTCCCCTTACCCAGTGGCTTTGTTGTCCTGTCCTGTCCTGTCCAGCATGGTGCTTCTTTTGGATGAGGGGAGCTGGTAAGTTTGGGGTTTTATTATTTGTTTGCTTCTCATCTTCTGCAGCACGATAGTTGTCCCGAGCTGAGGGAAGAGGAGCAGCAGCAAGGGGAAGGGAGCAGCGAGGGACTGCAGAGCCCAGGGCTGTGGGACTCTGCAGGTCAGGCTGGCCACTGCTTCATGCAGCCACCAGCCACGGGGATGGCCCCACCATGGGCAAGGCTGCTTTCAGCCACAAAACACCCCGTGCATGAGGAGTTTCCTTCCCACCTGCCTCTTGTAGGAAAGGGCACTGTGTGTTTGGGGGTCCCTGCTGAGGTCCCCCTGCTCTGACGCTCCCTCCATAGATCCCAAGCTCCACTTGTATGAGGAGGGAGTCTGCTGGTGGCCTGGTGCTGTTCCCTGCCTACACCATATCCCCAGGGAAAATGTCCTCTGACCTACGAGATGTCGATGGATTGAGCTCTGGCCCCTATTTATAGTCCTGACTGAGTCATGAATCCCCAGCAGCTTTAAAAAGTGAGCAACTCAGGATGCCCTCCTTGGAAAGCCAGGGAAAGGGAGGCCAGGAAGCCCCTTCCCCTTCTCCTCCTCCTGTCCCAGAGAGGAAACCTTTGCAAACTCCCCCATAGGCTTTGCAGCGTGAGAGTCTCTGACCCTGCCTTGGTATGAGATTTGAGTTCAGACAGCAACTCTGCTGGAGCTCCTGGGTGTTTTCTTCTGGCTCAGGTCCTGAATTGTTGTAGCTTGTGGCTGCTTCTCTGTGTCTCCCTCACCCAGCGCTCACAACTTGTCTTCATCTGCTTCTGCTTAACCCCGTGCAGCATGGGCAGCTGGCTGTTGTCTGCCTGCTAATTCACTGGGAGCCTGGCTCTGCCTGCCCTGCAGCTCCCCTGCAGCCAGGAGAGACTGAGGGCTGCGGGAAATCGGGCTGTCACACCGGGCTGGGAGCAAACTGGTAGGCAGTGAGCTGGAGTACAAACACCGGAGGAAAATGCAGGCTGGCTCATCCATGGCTTTTCCCACTGCTCTGGTGTTGGCTGGGGGGGTCAGGAGTGTTGCAAGGGAATGGGCACATGATGGTTGGATGTGGTCATGGCCTCCTGGCTGAGCTGGTCAGGAGCCTGAGCCACCTTCCTGGCTGTGCTCTGGCCTTCTTGGCTGTGGCTGGGAAATGTGGGAGGCTTCTGCCTTGAAACGGTGGTGGGCAAGGTCTGCTCTGGGGGAGACACAGCCCCTGACCCCACTGACTCCTCATCAGCCCCTGTCCTAATGGCTCTGGGACTTGTGCTCCCTGGTCATACCAGCTCCGGCAGCCCCCAGTGGTGTTCCTGAGGTATTTTCCAATGTCCAGTTCACCTTTCAACTTCTCTGGAAGTCCCACTGGAGGAATATCAGATTTGTGTTGATAGAAGCTCCTTTTGATACTTCCCACTCTCCCACTCTTCTCTTGTCTAAGCACTGTCTCCCTGTTCTGCATTTAAATCCTCTCTCTGTCTTTTACTGATTGGCTGAAGCAACTGGCCCACGTTTATGGGACCACCAGGAAAACTTAGATTTAATATGCCATTCCTCATATTCTTCCTGTGATATCTTGATCCTGGAGAAGACTGGGTTATGATCACTACCAGAAATGAGATGGTAGCTGTCCCCATGGTAAAGAAACAGAGACAGGGATGATGGGACCAACCCCAGCAGTGAGATGGGAGAGAACTGCCTGGGGAGAGCTTGACCACCCATTGCCAGGTCTGCCCAGCACTCAGGGCCTTTCTTCACTTGATCTTGATCCTCAAGGGTCAGTCCTAGTTTGTTTGGAGTGAGAAGAGTCTGGAGCCAGATTACCAGGATTTCAGACAACTGATGGTCCTGACAAGCTAAGCCAGGGAAAGGAGTTGGGAATGCTCCATTCTTCTGAAAATCAGCTTTTTGAGTGAAACTTCCAGAAAGGGCAAATGCCAGAGGTGGTTACAGCAAGATGCTGTGGGATCTTCTCAGAGTGACTCAGGACTCCTTTAGAAAGCTATAGGTCATGGAAGAGGATACAGGATTTCCTGACCTGCTGCAGACTTTTGCACACACGAGGTAAATGCACATGGGAATGCCAGCTTGTCAGTGCTGGGGTGCTGTCTGCTCTCAAAAGCAAGAACCCCTGTGCCAGTGCCATGGCTGAGCTGGAGTGTGGGGAATGCTTCTGATGCCACTAGAAGGACACACAGTTTCCATGCTTCAGGAAAAGCGTGGTCTTTGAGATCTTCAGTCCCTGAGCCACCCTCATATTCCAGGACCTGCTTTTATCTGGGCTACTTGTTCTCCAGCTGTTCCTTGCACAGAACCATGTCCAGCTGATGGATCATACGATTCAGTGACTTGGGCCTGAGCGTGGGCCAGAGCAGAGATATTTGGATAATCTATATCTGAAGAAAGGCAAAAGAAGACCCTAACCTGGTTTGAATTGATGTGCTGCTGTGGGAAAGCATCCAGATCCAAGGAGAATGGAAAGGAGGGAAGAGCCAAGGATAAGCAGTGGCTCAAATCTCTGAGCCTCCATCCCAAGCTAATTAAGACTTTCAGGTTCTGTGGCAGCAATGCCAGAACTTCTCAGCCTAGGGGGTTGTATGGCCCCAATGTGCCAGTGAGGGGCTGCCTTGTGCTCTTTAGTCTAATCCCCCTCACAGCTTTCTCCAGGAGCAGAAAGGGGTATCCCTGTTGTGCAGGTGGAAATTTATGGCTCTGATGGACATCCTCCATTGAGGCCATGCTTGTTTTGAGGTCTTCTCACCCCAGCTGCCAGCCTGGCGCTGTGCTGGAGGTGAGTATTCCTGTGAGGGGAGACGCTCTGATGTCCTCCATCCCTCCCTGCTCCAACTGCGGCGGGCTGGAGGGGACCTCCCCTCCTGGGCCCCCGTGGCAACGAGCTTATGCCCTCACACGTGAAATCTGATTACGCTTGCGTGACTTGAGCGGGATGATCCGCTCGTCGGCACCGCGGATCCCGCGGAGCGATTATCCCCCCCGGAGAATTTCCTTTCTTTGTCCTAATGGTGTGGCCACCGAGCCCCTGCAACGTCGCTGGAGGAACTGCGGTCCCACGTGACGCTTCGCCTGGGATCCGGGTCACTGGCTGTGCTGGCGAGGCTGCTGGAGAAGGGAAGGTTTTGCAGAAGAAGAGAGGAAGAAGTGAGGCTGTTACTTGGTGGATGGCAGGAGTAGGGGACTTTTAAATGAGGTTCAGGTGTTATGGACAATGGACCCGACTGAATTCAGGAGGAATTAGGCTGGAGTGCATCTGTGTGTGTTTGTAAGTGCCCAGGTAACGTGTGTTGTAGCTTCACTCCACCTCAGTGCAGGTCTCTGTCCGTGGGCAGCCACCCAGCCTTCTGTCAGGTGTTCCCTGCTGTGGAGGGTTGATCCATGAGAGGCGCTGGGGCAGCAAGGGCAGAGTGAAAGGTTCAAGCTGAGACCACATTTTCTAGCCCTGGTTCTGTCAACAACATGCTGCAAGACCTTGAGCGAGTGCCTGGATGTCCCCATTCATAAAACACATCTAATCATCTCACCCTTCTTCCCTGGGATACTGAGAGAGCTTCCCAACAAAAGGAAGGAGGGAGCCTGGGGTTTTTACCTCCTTCCCTTGAACCGACACATCCGTAGGAAGATTGAGAAGGGACGACACTGCCTTGAGAAACTGGTACTTGTTCCCAGCTCATATGGCTGCAGGTGGGAAGAGGAATGTGGGCTGGACAAGGGCGCCAGCAGCCCAGGGAGGCTCTGCACAGGACGGTGAGGCAGTAACCCCTGGAGCTAATGAAAGCTTCCCATTAGTTGGGCCTCTCCAGCTCTCATTAGTAGGTCAGGAGGGCTGTAACTTAGTTTGGTGCCAGAACAAGAGGATTTACACTTCTCACTGGGTTTCAACTATCCTGCTGCAGGTGACTTTGAAGCAAAATCCTTCTTAGAGACATGATGTTTGCAAACAGTGGCTTGTTCTGCCCTGAGGGGGGAAGTTGCCTTGCCTTCCCCCCAACACACACAAACACTGAGTGTTCCCCCTGCTCGTTTATGTGAATAATAATGAACCAACCTGAGGGGTGAAATGACTGAAATGATTTCTCTCCCTGTTTCTCTTTGCAGACCTGAAGACTATATGAAGTTGTCCCTAGCCTCCTCCTAAAGGCATCCCTTGGCATCCTTAAAGGCTTGAGAGAAATACCAAAACCAACCAAACACGCCCATAAGAGAAATCCATAAACCCTCAAAACTTGGGATCCCCTCTTGGTCTGAAGTTGAGTTCTTCAAAAACTCCCATGGTGTCAAGGTTGAGGAGATCCTGTTGTGTGGCTCCATGGACTGGGGCTGGGCCCAAGCAGTGACTTGAGTTGTGTCTGGGGGGTGGGATGAATCTTTCCTCCCTCTCCCCCAAACAGAACCCGAAGTGAACACTAAATATGCAGCGAGTCTGTTGTGTTTGTTACCATGTATTAGGCCATGAAATCTGTGTTGTTCCTTTCCTGGGGTAGACAAACCATAGCTCTTCTCCCAGACCAGCCTGGACCTTGTACCAGACTCTCAAGTTGTTTTGTCCTGGGGCCAAACTCCTCTTTATTTCTGGGGGTGGGAACTCCCTGTGATTTCACAAGTTGTACAAAGCTGCTTTACTCTGAGGGGTGGAGGGACAAAGGGGGGTCCACGTGAGGTATGGCAGACTGGACTGACTCAAATCTTGCTTCTGTAGTTATTTTAGCAGAGACCTGATTCTGTAGGTGTTCAGGAGACTTGGGAAGTGCTGAAGATTGATAGTTTAGCTGTTCTGTTTGTGGCAGAGGTTTAGGAGACCACGCTTTGGCTGCTGTAAATATCTTGATCCTCACTTTTCCCTACTCCAGTTCCCAAGAGGAGAGGCCCAAGAAGGTAGCTATGGCACCAGGGGTTTCCTCTGGCTCAGGATCAGATAGTGGGGGTCCTGAGAGAGGCACATTTCCCATTTCTCTACCTGCCTGCTTGCTGTTCCAGTGCCCTCTTCTCTTGGTAGCCCTGTGGCTTGTCCATGGGAGCCAGAGTTCTGCATTGCCCCCCGGCGCTGTCACGTACAGCAGATCCATTTGGCTGGGCACATATTCCTGCTTCAGACATGGCAGGTTTTAAATCAAACCCAGCTGGTTTGTGAGAGACAGAAGAGGGTCTAAGTCCTCTAGTGGTGTTGTAGAAACACCAGGCTGGGTGGGGATGTGTCCTTCAAAGCTCCTCTTTCACAACGGCCTCTTGGCTAATGCTGCAAACATATCAGAAACCCAACAGGCTGCTTTCCCCTCCCCCCCCCCTTTTTAATTCCTATGCAGACAATACTTGAAACCTTGTACACAGTTGTCCTTTCCAGCGCCTGGGGTTGGCAGACTCTTAATAAAAGGGCTCATTTAAAGAACAGCAGGAGGCTTCAGCTTTAGAAGAGGCTGGGCTGCCCCTTCCCAGCCGACAACTGCAAGCGTATTCAGTGGTTTGCATATGAATTTAGGCACATCTGGACCCTCTGCTTCAACATCCCGCTGGTACAGCCACTGTCTCCCCTCGGTGCTGGCTGGCTGACTGTGTCCCGAGCACCCAACTATGCAAAGAATGCCTTATATACGTTGTGTTTAAGTTACATGGCAATATGTACATCCAGCAAAGTCTATAGTTGAGTCCAGATTTTTTTGCTAGTGGCAGCAAGCCAACCTATTTCTTCAACTCCAATGGCTGTCTGGGTATTTTTTACTTTTGTTTGTTTTGTTTGTTCGTTTTGTATCTGATGGTGGCTCTTATACAAAGGACTGTAATTCTAGTGGCTTGAATCTGTAAAAATTGCCTTTGTTTGGTCCAATAAACCTTTGAATAGTTTATTTGGTTTGTGCTTGTTCTCCCTGCCTCCAGCAGCTTGTAACTTCTTTCTCCAGAGGTTTGTGTTGAAAATCTGGGGTTTAGGTTACAGGTGCACTCTTGCCCTCCTATTTTACCACAGATTGGGGGGAAATTGGGTATATTACCTTATTTCTGCTGGAGCAGCACAGTTGCAGCAGGATTCTGGTCTTGTTTGTCTGCAGAGCAATTCTCAATGCAGAGCTCTGCCCAGGATTTCAGGTGCTGTGGACATGGGTGCCAAGCAGTTTTTGAAATGGAGCTCTCTAATAAACCTGTGGCTCACTGCTCCAAACCTCCAGTTAGCTGAGAAAGACTTGGACTGAAATGTCTATAAAGAGCCCAGGGGAGCTAAGTATGCAAATTCAATTGCCTATCAAGAAGAATTAGGCTGCTTTGAAAATCCTTAATTAATCTATTTTGTCAGCAATAAGTAAAAATCCTGTTTGACTTCCTGAATCTAAGTAGTTTTGAGGGCAGCACTTACGGGAAGAGAGGATGATTTTACTGGTGGACAGGGTAGGTTTGATCTGAGCTCGTTAAAAAAACCCAAACAAAACCAAGCCGGAGCACTACAAAGTTGTTTTGCAAGGTTGCCTTTGATAGGAGAAGCTCCTCTTTGAACACAGTTTCATGTTTGTGATGCCTTACTCTTCCTTCCCAGGCTCTTTTCTCTCTTTATCTTTGTTTTGCCGTCCCTTTGTTGTAGATTATGTAGCACAGAGAAGTAACAGAGGCAGCAGCTCTTTTTTCTGCTTTTCAAACGCGCAGTCATGATATTTAAAGTTGAGGGGAGAGCCAGAACGCATTGATGTTGTGCTTAAAAAGAGTAGAGCAAATATTGTCTGTGATCCTGGTTTTGGAGACAAAGAAACAGGCCTTTGGGGAGGTTTCTGCAGCGTTAATGTCTGTGAAATAATGAGTGAGGGATGCAGACCTGCGTGGAGCACCCCCAGCTGGCGTGCACTGCAGACACGGGAGGCCAGGCTGTGTATCGAATTTCTCCACACCAGACTGGCAACGTGCCCTCTGGTGCCCAGCGGTGATCTAAAATAAAATATTGATCACTAACGACCCCGCTTCCCTTCCTCTCGTCTGGAAAGGGCCGCTGGATGCTTTTCATGTGAGCACAAAACGTTACAGAAGAGACAGACAAATCCAGGCTTTCGTAACTGAAAATCCCACCTCATTATCGGGATACGTTTGGCCTCAGGACCTCTGCATTTTAATTGGAATAGAAAAGCACTGGCAAACGAGCTTGCTTTAGCCAGGATCTGCTTCTTTCCTGCCCTGTTTGCTTCAGCAGTGCTGAGAGGACAGGCTGTTGTTTCTGCTTCTGCTGGGGCTTTGCCCAGGAGAGGGCAAAACGCAGAGCAGGAGTTCAGCACGTGAAAAAGGTTCCTCTATCTCCTCCCACTGATCTTGTTCATGGGGTGGTTGCTGCTGGTGGGTTGATGCTGTCCTTTCTTCCAAGCAAAGACTGTGTCCTGGGTTTGCCTGTCAATAGTTATTACTGCCCCTCCTGTTACTGGAACAGCTGATAGCTTGTCCACACTGGCCTTGCAGGAAGACTACCCCAGGTTATCTAGTGGCGTGCATTTAAATGGATTAATTAAATGGTTTAAAGTCCTATGTGGGAAGTTGGCTGTGGCAGGAAGGAGGACTGTTGACAGGATGACCATGTGGAAGCAAAAGCCAGATTCTGTCTTTCTAGCCCACGGGAAGTCTAAAGATGCTAAACAAGCAGGAGGAGCTGGGATTGTGGCAGATCTGTGCTCTGAGCTGTCACTGAATTCTGGCCCTCCACTCATGCAGAGGCAAAATGAGCCTTGAAGTAATAGAACGTGAGAGAAAGCTTCTCCCTTGTTACAGCCAGAAAGCACCACAACCTCGTGAGTTCTTTTAACCTCACACAGGAGAGTCAGGTAAAAGACATGTTGGGCAATCCAGCAATCTGACCCCAGTCAGGTTGGAGTCCAGCAGTGAGAACGTACTAGTCCACAGCCAGCCCTGCCTGGAGCCACGTGCACTATCATTTTGACCCAAAAGAGGATTTTGTAGACAGTTACATCAGTTCATGAGATACCTGTGAGCAAATGACACTCCTGTGCTGCCCACCCTCCTGTATCCCTCAATGATGACCAGTAGGTGTATGACCAGTATAAGCCCTCCTGTAAAGCTTCCCCAAATAAAGCCCTGTCACAGATACCAATCTTTGTTACAATGCTTAACTGCTTCAAGGTAGGGAAAAATCAAGATATCCTCTGCTATGAGGAAAAGGGTGTTAATCATCCACTAAGGAAATCTGGGTGGTCCACTGGTCAGCCTCTGCCCACCCTGGGGTCACCTCATTGCTGGACTGGCTACCTGGGTCCATCTCACCATTTCCCACTAGCAGGCAAACTCGAATTAAAGCAAATTCCTATCTGTGATCTTGTCTTCCAGTGGCTGATTAAAGTCATGTCCACACTGAGAGGTAGACTGGTCTCTAGTTTTAAGGTGGGATATGCATTTCTAATTTAATAGCTACTCCTGAATTACTCTGTATCTACATCCTGTCATTACAGAATGAAAGGACACCGTGCTGTTGAATCTTAATCCAGGTTCGTTGTGGAGTCTGCTAAATTGGGTCTTATGAAATTCCACATGTCAAGTTACCTTGAAACTCTGAGCATAGATAAACCCTAAGGAACTCCAAAGCTAGTGTTAAAGCAGTCTGGTTTATCTCCATATTGAAAGAACTGCAGAGAGATGTGCAGGATGATGAGACAGATGGGAAAGGGGAGGAAGGAGAACCAGAGGCTCTCTCTGTCTTATCTCACATGGGCAGATTTCCTGCAGCCAGTAAGGCTTGTGCAGTGACCTGCGTTTGGCTCCGTGTTTCATTTGACCATGGTGTTCTTGCTCCAAGTGCCTTCTGGGGACCAGCTATTCCTACTTCTCCTTTTCTTCTTGACAGGGTTCAGAGAGAGCAGCTGGCTGCCATCTTCACACTGATGAAGGAAAAAAGTGACACGTTTGGAGAGATGTCTGAAGGAGACATGAAGGAGCAGCTTAGACTGTACGATATATAACCTTGCAGCCAGGGGAGGATGTGCCCAAAAACTATTTTGGCCCTTATTATGCAGGACACTGCAGGCTGTAGTGCTTTAAACATGTGTCGTTAGTTATTTTGCAGTTCCAGTTTGTTTAGCAAACACATACAGGCTGGTGATATGTATTTCAAAGGACTTGTAATTCCTCACCCCTTTTTTTTTTTTTTTTTTTTAGACCTCTCACATTATTTTCATCTCATACACAGATTTTTTTTTACCTCTTTCTGGCTGGGTCACATGTCTCAGTCATACAAAGCAGTTAAACTCACAACTTTTTTCTGGCCATGCTTTATGCAAATGAACTTTCAAGCCTAGTCTTTATCAGTTTGATATCTGAAGAAAGCCAAAGATGTTAGATGCAAAATGGATGAAAATAGTAGAACCACGGAATAACTGAGGTTGGAAGGGTTCTAAGGAGGTCTGTAGTCCAGCCTCCTGCTCAAAGCAACATCAGTTATGAGACCAAGGCGGGTTACTCAGGGGTTTATCCTGTTGGGTCTTGAAAACCTCCAAAGACGGAGACTGCACAACCTCTCTTGGCAGAGAGGCTTCCAGTCCTCCAGTTAGAAAGCAAATAGCCAAAGGCAAGGCATTAGTGCTCTGATTAGGGATGTGTTGCTGTTCTCATCTCCTTGGAAGGAACCCTTCATCCTCCTTCACGCTGTCTTTTTGAAACAAATCCAAGTCGGTTCCATCTGACCTCGTTGAGCTCATCTTCACACCCGAGGAAGCAGCAGCAAACTTCAAGCTGGAAACATGAACACCTCTTCGCCTCCTGACGCTGGTAAAAGGAGCAAAAAGAGGTGGCTGACTTTATTACAAGGATGATTGTGTCTGCCTCAGATCCTGCTCTTCTAATGTAAAATTGTGTGGGAAACTACATACTTAGGAAATCTCTGTGAATTTACGAAGTATTTTCAAGTTTTGACCAACACTCGGTGGTTTGAATAGAGTAAATCAATGAGCATTCCTAATTACAGCTAAATGTCTTCTGGTGTACTTATCTCTCCTATGAAATCCTGTTAAATACTTTCTTATCAGGAAGGATTTTCTCAGCTTTAATAACTGCTGACAAAGGAAGGCAACATTTTTTGACCCAGTTTTAGGGAATGATCTCTTAAAAGATTAGGTTTGCTTTATTTTGTGTAATCCTTTAGAGTCTGAGAAACCTAATATCTCATTATTTGTTCACTATCTCCCACTACAGCATATTCTATAACAACAGACTATTAGACTTTTAAGAATTATTTTATCCTCTAATTGTTTCACTTAGGTCAAGGCATATTTATAATGAGATCCAGTGGTTTTCCTACCAGTCGTGACTTAATCTAAATTTAATGTCTGAAAATTACCTCTTCTTATTCAACATGAATGAATGAAGTGGGAAAAGGAGTCCCATGATGTGAAACATCACACTGGCTTGCTGTGGACATGATTTCCTTTGTCAAGCTGTGCAAAGGGAGAAATGTAGAACGTTTGTATATGGGACTTTTCCCTAGTTCAAAGCTGAAAGTAGGATCTTTTCCAAAGCTCTTTGTGAAAGCAACCAAAGGAGAGTTAAGGTTTAGTTGATTTTTAGTCTTTGTCTTGTAGACTTTACAGTTTATTTCCAAAATATTTTTGTATTTCTTATGTTACATTTATGTCTTCTCTGAATAGGAACATTTCTGGGGATTAAAAGAAAAATTCCTCAAACTTCTCAGCTTCACATTATGCCAGCAGTGGTAATGCTGCATAAGGCAGAATTCAAGGCTGGAATTCACCCTGTCCTGCCCATACCAGTTCTGAGCAGTGTCACCAAAATATTTAGATGCTGTTGATGACAGGACAGTGGTGAAGATCTGTTATTTACTAGCTCGAATTTAGAAAGAAATTAAGATAAGTAAAAAAGCCTCTGCTCAAGACACGAAACAGAGGGGTTTCTAGATGTGAAGCCCATGGGGTTTGTATGGTACATTTTCTCTTTGTGCATTGGCAAGGCTGTAATAAAGAGGAGCCTGTTGGACACATCCGTGTGAGTCTGTGAAGGTGGTGGGGAGGTGCTGCCCGGAGGGACCTGAAGCCATGGGGTACATCCTGGGGTATTTGTTTGGGCAGCTTCTGAGCTCCTTTACCCGCTGGGCTCATCAATATTTATACAGGAAATTTCACCGGCTGCAGCAGCAGCATCTTCCCCTGGTGGGTGTTGTCCTGTCAGTAATCACAGAATCATAGAATTGCAGATGGTTTGGGTTGGAGGGACCTTAAAGACCATCGAGTTCCACCCGCCAGCAGCACTGGGCAGTCCCCATGAGGGAACAGTGTTACTGGGGGGTCCCATGAGGGGATGTCAGCACTGGAGGGGTCCCCATAAAGGAATGGTGGCACTGGGGGGTTCCCATAAATGGGTGGTGGCACTGGGGCATCCCATGAGGGGATGGCAGCACTGGGGGTATCTCCTCGAGGGGATGGTGACACTGGGGAGTCCCCATGAGGGATCGGTGGCACTGGGGAGTCCCTACAAAGGAATGGTGGCAGTGGGAGATCCCATGAGGGGATGGGGGCACTGGGGGGTCCCCATGAGGGATCGGTGGCACTGGGGAGTCCCTACAAAGGAGTGGTGGCACTGGGAGATCCCATGAGGGGATGGGGGCACTGGGGGGTCCCCATGAGGGGTCGGTGGCACTGGGGGTTCCCATGAGGGAACAGTGTTACTGGGGGACCCCATGAGGGGACGGCAGCACTGGAGGGTCCTCATAACGGGATGGCAGCACTGGGGGGGTCTCCACGAGGGGATGGTGGCACTGGGAAGTCCCCATGAGGGGACAGGAGCACTGGGGGGTCCTCATGAGGGAACGGTGCCACTGGGGGGGTCCCATGAGGGGACGACGGCACTGGAGTGTCCTCATGACGGGAGGGTGGCACTGGAGAGTCCCCGTGGCTGGGGCACCCCGCTGCCACGGCAATTAGGGACGATCGCCATGGCACACTCCAGTCCCCGGCGGGGCCCCGTGCGGCAGGCCGGGATTATCCCCGCCCGTAACCCGCCATGTCAGGGGCGGGGCCGCTCCCGCCCTCACAGCCATGGCGGCGGCCCGGGCGGCTCCGTGAGGCCTCTGGGGGGCTCCATGAGGCACCCGAATTTAGGAGCTCGCTAAACACAGACACGCAGCCTAGCCTGGGAAAGGACGCGCTGTTCATCCCGCTCATTGCGCCTCCACGAATCAGGCAGCCCGAGGGGTGAAAAGTCACCTCTTTATTATACAGTAAAGTTCACGCGAGCCCGCCCGCCGAATACATATTTGCTTGGGTGATGTGATCTTACTTGAAACACAGAGCTCTTTTCTTCATTAAGCAGCTCCTGTTGTGGAAGTTACCAGAAGTTATCTGGCGACTTCAGTTATGTTTACAAAAGGTGAAAAAATTCAGTCTGGGGAGTGATAATTCGGCTTGAAGGGCACGCTGTTTATTCTGTTTATTCTGCACAGCGTGCAAGGTGGAGGTTTCCACTAGTCAAGCACACCAAAGGATAAAAAGTTACCTCTTTTATACAGTAATATTCACCTTATAAGAAACTCCCACCTATCTAACACATATTCTTCACCTACCTAGTGCATATTTATTTGGGTGATGTAATCTTACACAGTACTTGTTTTACTCAGGTGGTAATAATCTTCCTTTGTTTGGGTGAATCTTACAGGATTCAGTCCAGCATTGTCTGTCCTGCAAGTTACCAGAAGTTACCTGACTACATGAATTACGTTTACAAAAGGTGGGAAAACTCATCCCAGGGACAGATGATTTGACAGGAGGACAAACATCCACCTCCACCTACCTGTGCACTGATGGTTTAACCTGTTCTTTATTAAATCCATGTTTGGTACTGATACAGTGATGGTTTGCAATCACAGTTCATCCTAGATATTTAACAAGGTATTTTTTATTCTGATGCTCTTATTTCCCCGTGTTCCTGACATCCCCCTAAGCACACTCTGATGTAATCTAGTGACTCAGGATCCTGCAGACAAGGAATAGATTGTGTTGTCTCGATTTAATCTTGGGTAGATCAGAGAATGCTCTACATCCTCAGTGTTCTTAGATATGTTTCTCATTCCTCACTCAAGCTCAAGCAGTCTTTGAACATGAAACAGAGATCCAGGTTTATAAAAAATCTGGAATTATCTGAATAAGGAACTTCAATAGGTGGGGGAGGTGAAGGTAGGGGAAGGAGAGAGTGAGCAGAATTCCCCTCTGGCTCTGTAGGTAGCTTTGATAGGGATTTCAGGTTTGGAGACATTCTTTACAGATCATTTAAATGAGGTTTTTGCATAGGTTGATTCTGGAATTGGTTTATCTTGATCTCTGTGATGTGCTCGCAGGTGCTTCACCCTCTAGGGTGTATCTGGTGGTGAGGAGGTGGGTTTGCACTGTCCTTTCCATGGAAGGAAATGGGAATAGTTATAGTTGGGAAAGAATGTGTCCCCATATGCACCACAAACCTGCTTTTTGCACCCACAAGTTTTATTTTCCATCTTATGTTGCCTCCTGTGCTGTGCAGGAGAGTTCTTGGATTTTTTGCAAACAATGTCAAATATTTTTTAATAAATTCCTTGAGGGTATTTCTCAGAATGAATCAAAGTCAGAAGTCCTCACTTAATACCCACAAGAGGAGAACAAGCAGGAGTTTCCAGATCACCTTTACAACAGAGTTACAACACTGAAAAACATCCCACTCATTCCTGCCTCACCCCTCCAGTCCCTCATGTCTCTTAATCACTGTTTCCAGGCAGGGAATTAATTTATAATAATCAGGATTTATTCCCATAAGAATGGTGGGAGCAAAGTTTAAAAATCATATAGATAACAACCCATTTTAGAGAATTTAATTCTCTCTAGGGGATGAAATAACTAGTTCTGAAACTTGTGGTGTCTGGTGCCTATAGGGAAGAAAGCAGCTTCACCTTTACTGCCATTTTTACTGGTGAATCACATTCTAATATAACATAAGAACTGTATAAAAAACAACCCCCTTGTTAGTGAAGCCTTTTCTACCTGCATTTCTCTGGAAGCTGTCTGACCAGCATAACCTCAGACATGTTGGAAAGTGTACAGTGGTGTCTCGTACCTTCTGGCTGTGGCAACTGAGTGGTATTTTGTTTTTTTTTTTTTATTCTTTTTCATAATATGACTAAAGCCCAGGAATGTCACCTTTCTTGTGAGCCCTCTCTAAATGTCAAGTGAAGCAGCTCAGATTATGAGTTAGGAAGAAGCACTGGATGGTAAGAATTCGTAGGATAGATGAGGATGGAGTGCTAGTGCTGTGGATTTGAAACTGACTTTGTGCTGGGACAGGAACAGAGCAAATCATGGAAGTCCCTGTGGTTGTTTTTTTTTTTTTTTGTTTTGTTTTTTTTAAACTTTGAATAGAGCTACTGTTCCAGTAACTGGATCCCAGCCAGCACCTCTGGAATAGCTGTGAGACCTGTGAGACACTCTTTTTTTTTTTTTTTTTTCCCCTAAAGGGGAAATTCTCCTGTCTGAAATACTTTCTTAATTCCCAAAGTAGGTTTGGAATGCAGTCACTGAGGTATGTGCTGTAATGAGTGAGTCATGGTTTGCTCAGCTTTTGGGAATGGTGTGTACTGCTCGCATTTGTCAACTGCTAAATTGCTCTGGGAACAATAAACTAATTAAGATGAGATATTGCATAGTTTGTTTCCTCTTAATTTGTCTCAGGGAAAGTGGATAATTGATTTTGTTTTCCTGCTGCGTGGATTGCAACGTTTTTCAGGTGTTGAACCGAATTGTTGGGGGTGCTGCTGTAGAAAGAGATGAAAGAGCCATCTGACATCGTCCTGGGGAATCACAGGCAGTCTCAACACATCTCCAAAATTGGCTGTGTGACTGGGCCAAGCGTGGCAGGGGGAGCCTCCTCCGTGCGGGTCATGTGGACTCACTGCCCCACCAGTGAGTTCAACCAGTTGTTCCCCGAGGTAAAATCCAAAGGTGAGGTGTGATGGGTCACCTCCAGTGGGGTCAGTTTTTCCTCCTCTGTAGCTGTGAAGAGGTTGCAGCCCTGGTGCAAGGAACGGTGACACTTTGGACAGATATAGTGCTGCCTGGCAGGAGAAAGCAGGGCTTTTTCTGGAGCTCTTTGTTACTGCTCTTCTAAAATGGCTCATGTTTTCTTACCCAAGGCTAACCTAAACACAGCCCTACAGCGCTCACAGCTGGAATAAAGCTCGTACATACTGCATGTTCGTAAAGGAGAGGCAGAGCGAGCACTGTTTATCCTCTGGAGGGTGCTGTTGTTTTGTGCAAACAGCACAGAGGGCCCGCGAAGCTCGGAGGGAACGTTTCAGGTGCTGTTTGCTTCAGGGAGGATTGAGGATCTGCTCAGTCCTTTTCTCCTTCACAAATCTCTCACGAATCCTGTATGTTGTGATCCACCTGTTCTACAGCATTTCTAAGACTGGCTAAACTTAGCTAATTACTCGGATTTTCTGAGCAAATCCTCCTGAGCAGGACCAGGACTTTTTTTTTAACATGTCTTAAAACTTCCCTTGATCCCCCAGCCCCCAGCAGTTGAGCTCTTTTTACCTGTGGGGTGAATACTTGTTGGCTTGGTAGAGGTATTTCCTACTGTGTGACATTGTTCTAATGGTCTTGATCTTTATTGCCTTGTTTTATAACTCATAAAGATAAAACTGCAATCCTTACAAAGGAGGTGATGTCTTGGATCATTGCCTCTGTCATTTGTCTTCCTTGTCAACACTGTATTATCCTTTTTATCAGAGAGGAAATCGCTAACCTGTGTACTGTGTTGTAAATAAAATTGTGAAATTGGTCTGTAAACTCTGTCTATGACTCAGTTTGTTCTAATTCTGCTACTGATAATTGATGGTAGCAGAAATTAACTCAGGAGGCTGGTTTTAAGGAAATGGGTGGGTGGGAAAGGAGTGTTGAAAGTGGCTAGTTTGTAGTAAGCGAAGATGGTCTTATTGGTTCGGTAACTCTTCTGAAAGGGGATGCTTTGACTCTGTAGTGCCTTCCACCATCAGAGGGCTGGCTGATATGGTGAGGTATCCTCTCTGAGGATGCCAGTGCTTCATACATGCAGCAAGAGTAACAGCATCAGATTCATGCCTTAATTTCTCATCTTATTGTAACCTGTTTGGACTCAGGAGTGGTTCCCCATTGAGGCACAGGATCTTTTTAATCCCTCCTGTCACCCTGAATTCCCTTTAGCTGTCACTCTGTTTATGTGGAACGTGTCCTTTCATGTCAGCAAGCACCACTGACAAACCCAGCTGTTTGACTTTAGGGGAGAAACATTACAGCCCAGCAGGCAAAGGAGATGACTGTGACCTTTGGAGTGAACAGGGACATCGTGGAGATGTGACTAGGTGGGTAAACCAGACTGCCTGGAGAAACAGATTTGCAAAGAGCTGGAATGACTGACTGCTTAGGCTTGTCCCAGCATCTGATGAGCTACGTCTTTTACCAAGTGGAAGAGTTACACTCTCTGGATACTTCCAAGATCTGGTCAGAATGGCTGGGAGGGAGACTCACTCCTGTTGGTTTCTGAACTTTCTGTTTGTTTTGGCTTTTTGTTAAAAGGGCTGTCTGTGTGCTTATGCACTTCAGTTCTGATGGGTCTGAGTAGATATTGTCTGTTCCTCTTCCATGCTCTGTTTGTTTTTCCTCTGTGATGTGAAGCCGGTGGATGAGTTACACAGGGTGTTACCTGCACAGCAGCAGTGGAAAGAACAGCAGAAACCGGATGGACAAAATAGGAACCCCAGCTTTTCTCTGTACAGATTGTACTGAAGTTTTCACACCCACACACTTAAATCAACTTTGTAGTGGTGGAGTTTGACTTTTGGCGTGAGCAGGAAGACTTCTATTTCAGGCAGCACCACATGAAAACTTTAGGTTGGGTTTGCCAGTTCTTTGTCCTCTGTGGGCTGTGTTTTTGTCCTGCAGTGAAGGATCCCTGTGCCTCATCTGCTGTCCTTGTGGCAGGATAGAGCTGTATGACCTTAGTGAAGAAGGGGAGTACCACTGTGTATGAACCCACTGACCTTGAGATAGGAGCAGAGGCATTCTGAAAACTTGTTTTTAGGGAGGAATTTTATCTTCCATCTATTTTCAAGCTGCCCATGAACAGCCAAGAGCATTGGGCCTCATTTTGTGTGTAGGCCATGACAGTCTCTACAGCCCTACAATTGCACTGTTAAATTGGCAGTGCTGTGAGTGGGTTGATGAGGTGGTTCCCTAAAATGTCCTGAGGAAATTGCACTCTGTCCTACACACCTCCTTTGCTTTGCTTTTTAGAAACTGCTGGCAGCACAGCTGCAGTGGGAAACAGGCTCCTCAGGGAAGTGGTCACGACCCCAAGCCTGTCAGAGTTCAAGCAGCATTCGGACAAAGATTCCAGGCACATGGTGGGATTTTTGGAGTGTTCCTGTGCAGGGCCAGGAGTTGGACATGATGATCCTTGTGGGTTGTATGGGGTTTATGTGGCCCGGTTTTGGAAGCGGGGAGGGCCTACGGGGGTAGCTCACCATGGTGAGGCAGCTGTGCCCCTGCAGCCCATGGAGGGCAGTGGGAGTGCAGAGATCTACTTGCAGCCCATGGAGGAGACTCCCACTGGAGCAGGGGGATGCCTGAAGGAGGCTGTGACCCCATGGGAAGCCCATGCTGGAGCAGGTCCTGGCAGGGACCTGCAGAGCTGTGGAGAGAAGAGCCCACACTGGAGCAGGTTTCTTGGTAGGATCTGTGACCCTGTAGAAGACCCACACTGGAGCAGCCTGTTCTTAAAATGTTTGAGGCAGAGAAGATGATGGACCTGCATCCAGTTACTTTATCCTGGCATCCAGCAGAAGTTCTGTCTTGACTTATCCGTTCCCAGGCTTCTTCATGACAAAGGTCTGTCTTTGCCAGACAGTCAGCTCCTCCTATGGCCTTTTGTGGCAAATGGTTTCTTACTAAACGGTGGATTATCCTTGTTTGTACATGGATATACTGCACCCATCAGTGATCTGCACTGTGCGTGACAGTTTGGTGGTATTTATACTGACAAGCCTGTGATGATGGGGTTGATGTCCCTGTTCACCTTTCTGCAATAAGAGATGAGGCAGAAGCTCTCTTGCTAATGGTATCAAAATGTGTTGGGCTTTATTCTGCCCTCTGCAATCACAGGGACTGGCTCAGTCTGAGGGGGCACAGGAAGGCAGGTCCTTGGGGTTGGGTGGGATCTGGGAGCCCAGGACGGATTCACCACGTTGTCCTAAGGTGGGAGAGCATGTGGTGATGGTAATGGCAGGGTTCTGTCCTGGCAACCTAGGGGTCAACAGCACATGGTGTTATCCAAGCCCCTTTGTACAAACCTTTCCTTCTCTAAACAAGTCTACCAGAAGACAGGAGTTCTTTTTCCTTCTTTGTGAGCACAAACTAGAACAAAAAGAGCCGTGTGGACCTAGTTTTGGAGAAAGAGCTGGCTGGGTGCTCCTCAGGTCAGTCCGGTTGTCTGTAGGTGCACACAGGAAGGGATGGTGAAAGGGTGTTCTGTTGGTTGACAGCTCTGCTCCTCTCTTCTCCATGCATCAATTCCACTTGCCAGTTGCAGCGCTGAAACAAAATTCGATCACCTGGACTCTGCTTTGAGTCAAACCAGGTTAATAAAACCAGTGTTTGCAGACACGAGTGTGTCTCAGTTTGGCCTGCAGAAAACCCTGGTAGTGTTGGTAACCACCCAGTCCTTTTTAGTGAAGCGTGCACTGATTATTTATGCATAAATGGAATCGCAGGCCTCTGGTTTACTTGAAGTTGTAAGGCCAGACCTTGTCAAATGCTGATATTAAGAGAAGCATGAGGCTGGCTGAATACAGTATTCTACACCTCAAGGAGTGGCCTTCTCGAAAAACTGACTTGCAATTTGGCTGCAATCCCTAGACAATAAATTGTTTTACAAGATAACAAAAAACCCAAAGACTGATCAACAGGAAATGTTTTTCCTGGTTAGGCAGCAAACCACATAAAATTACGCAAATAAAATGCTACCTGTTTATCTTGAGCCAATGTGCATTTTGCAGATATGAGATAAAGCTAATTCTCAAATCAAATTGTATTTTAGGGAACATATGAACTTCCATGCATGAAAAAGTGCAGTTATTTAAATGTGTTAATGGGGCACTTGAGATATCAAAATGTTTTCAATTGATCAACCTCCTGACCGACAGTGAAGTACTTTGGCAGTGGCAAAACAAACAGCCCACCTCTGACCTGTGAGCTGCTGGAGCTTGTCAGCCATCAGGGCTCTGAGGCTGTTGTGGTGGAGCCACCAGTGTCTAAGATAAAGCTGAAAGCAAAAAGAAATCCTTGGAGTTCTGGGCAAAAGCAGGACTGCTGGCACCATCCTGGTTAAATGCTGATGTGATGAACTGCCTTTTGCTGCACTGTCTCCTTTCTGTTTATTTGAGAGACCTTCTGTCTGGAAAAGTGTGCGGTGCTGTAGCAGGGCTCCTCATGCTCCTGTCAGCCAGGACTGCCTGTCAGCATCCACTGAAGGACCCACAGGAAGGTAATTTATAAGTGCTTTAGGGTAAATTACAAAAGGTTTATAAACCCAAGGGCTTCTTATTTCTCTTGGATTCTCAGAACCCTTTACCATATGGTTTCACAGAACAGCACACATATTTAAACAACCAGAAGAATAACTTTCCACAGTCCTTATTTTAATAAAGAGCAATGTGTCCTCTTGTTCTTAATTGTTTTGTGTATTTAATATGTTATTTTAGTTAACTGAGCTTGTGTTTACTTATGGTTGCAATGTTAACTGGTAAATATGAATTTAGACACTGAGCAAGCTGCAAGGTGGGGTGAAGCAAATGGGGATCAGTGAACTGTGATGCAGTGGTGTAGATTGCTTAGGGAGAGGGAGGGAATCATTGAAGGCACTGAAAGATAGACAGGACCCAACTGACATCTGCTTGCAGTCACAGGGTTTGTCCAGATACCACTGAAGTTTGGAACTGCATGAGATGACCTTTCAGGATTACTCTTGCGGCCTTTGTTGCTGTGGCCCTGCAGTGTAACTCGTTCTAAATGAATGGGTAGTGTCTCAGTGCCAAATGCCCACTACAGAGAGAGCTGTAATGGCAGAATAACAGAGATTACCACAAGGGCTGGACACCCCCCGAATTTGACATCATATGTAAACAGCACGGCTTAGACTGTTTCTGTTGTAGACCTGGTCATTGTCATTTGTTAACTAAAAATGGGGACACAAAGTGTGAGGTACAACCTGCAGAGCTAGGAACAAACCCACTGGGTGTATGTCCTGCCTGACTTCTCCATGGCACATTTTTAGGAAGTGCAGCTCTAGGAGGAGATGATGAATGTTATTGTACAGAACTATTAGGAACAGGCTGGCTGATCCTCTTGGCTCTGGCTGAGACTGTGCACCAGCAATGGCCATCCTGGAAATCCAAGGCCTGTGAGACAAACCCAGATTGAACAGATGCCAAGCAGTTTCCAGGGAATCAGGAGAGAATGTCACGCCCTTCCTGAGCACAGGGATCTCTATTTCCAGTGCAAAGGCACAGTGCTGCTCTCCTTCTGAGGAATTACTTTGTCTGGGGGTTTCCCTGTGTGAGGTTGATGTGAGCTGTGCAGCTGATGTGGCAAAGAATTACCTTCTCTCCATGGCTGGCAAACGTCTCTATCAAGTTAATGAGAGGAGGATGGAGATAAGTAGCACCCTGTACGTGTCTAAATAAAGCAGAAGAACTGCTACATAGAAGACAATAGGCAAAAGAGAGAGAAGGGAAGGAAAGAGAAGCATCAGATTTCCATCAGTAAATCCATCCTTCTCCTCACAGAACCCTGTGACTGTCCTACTCTTGCAGCTAAAAATGTGGCTGTGCTTCTCTGATGCTCCTGTCAGTCAGGAACAGAGAGAAAGGCACTATGAGGCCACATTTTCCAAGTGTAAGACAGGGACAGGATGATTTATACCATACCACTCAAGAAGCAGACTTACATCTTACATTCCCTGTAGCACTTTTCACCCCAAAGGATGCCAAATGGTACATTTGTCCTGCCAGAGATGTCAAGAGCGATGGTTTCTGATGTTAAATCAGTGTGAAGAAAATGGGAAAGACCTTTACCAAGAAATATTTCACTTATGGTTCTAAAAGCAGTAGACCCACATGCAGATGTAATTTATATCTGTGCAGGGCCTGAATTTTGCTACCAGATGTGACGTGCTGAGATAACACGCCTGCATTTTTTGCCGGGGGTACAGAGAGGAATTTGGGCTCTGTGATTCTTGTGTTTCTTTCTCTGCAGCAGTGAAGAGTGCTGGAATGCTCCTACTCCTGGCAGCTGTCAGGGAGAGGAGCTGTAGAGGCTGCTTTTCTGATGGGAGGGCAGCTGGCCATGAGTCTAATAAATTACCTCCTCACCCATCTGCAGTGCTGCCCTGCTCCTTGGGGGCCAGGTCTGAGAGATTCCTGGTTAGGAAACAGAATGTTTTCTTCCTTTCCATTAAATAGATTTTAAAGGGTGTAGGGGGAAAAACTTCACAGCCCATCTCAGCCCTGAAGTGGTGCTGGTTTGTCTCTCTGTCTGGCAGTTCTGGGGTGCTGTGCTAAGCTTCCTGCTGGGATGGCACAGACAAAAGGCTGCTGAGGGAGGCATTTGGATAAAGGATCCCTGGTTCTTTCCAGCCTGTGTAACTCCAGCTGACGTTTCCAGCCATTGTTGCTGGGAGTGTATTTTTCTGCGGCTTTTTAAATTCTCTCCAACCAAGTGGCTCATTAGTCTTCTCAGTGCTGTATGTCTGAGGAAGGAATGCTGAGACCAGAGCACTTCAGGGTTGCAGCTTAAGCAGGGTGAGGTGAATGGTGAAGAGCTCAAGAAGCAGAAAGGCCGTGTGGTGACAGACTTGGTCTGCTCCACTCTGTACAGGGAGGTTAATTATCACCCAGAGCTGTGGCCTGTGGGGAACAGCTCAAAAGCTGAGTCCTCACTGTGTTTACAGAAAGAACTAAAACAAGTTCCAGCAACCAGAGGCTGTAATATGGTCAAATTAAGAGCCCTTACACTCCATCTCCCAGTGATTGCTCCAGGCAAGGACATTCCATGGTGTGTAGGAGCTGGCTGGAGGAGCCTGCCCATTGTCCCATTACTGTGTGGGAGAAGGAGAAATGTTCTAGGTTGGACCCATGTCATCTGCTGTCACAACACAGATTCAAGGCAGTTTTTTCACGGGGGCATTAGCTGGGTGGGGCTGGATGCCAAGCCCACAGATCAGCACTAATTAAAACCCAGCAAGTTTTGCTTTGCTGTGTGGACACTGAGGAGCCGCTTTCAAGTGTTCCACCATCAAATCCATTGTCTCTTTTCCTCCTGGGGCATTTCAGCCCATGGAGAACACAGACAAGTTGACTCTCTAAGCCATTCCTCTGTTCCTGGCACAGTTTTCTGGGGCTTTGTTCTGTGACAAAACCATGGGTGTTCTTGAAAGTGCCACAGTGGAAGATGTGGGCCTTTGCCTCGACAAATGCTGTTGTCTCTGGGTGCTTGTTCAGTGTTTTTGAGAGAAGGTTTGGTGCAGAAGAGAAGGGAGTAGCTGGAAAATGACAAGTGAATGTGGAATTATGGGAAGCTTGGGATTTTTGGGGCTATGGGTTTTATTTGGTGAAAGCAAGACAAATAGTTGTGCAGAGTTTGCTCTTGTAATTTCTTTCTCCCTAGATTCCCAGCCTGCAAACATTTGCTTCTGGAAGTGACTGCTGAACAGGGAGAGGAAAACAAGGACCTAAGCTTGCCAAGCTAAGCCTTTGCTAGCCCACAGGCACAACCATTGAGCAGTCACATGCTGGAGGCAATGCCATTGTTTTTCTCTTCCACTTTCAAGTCACTCAGTTCTTCTATCATCAAGAAACACTGTGAACAGGTCCAAACACTCCCAGTTTCTTCAGCAGCTCTTTATTCCACTGGCTTCCAGTCAAGTACTGGTTATGGTACGATGTAGCCATCACTGAAAGACAAGTTTACCCTGCAGCAAAGGCTGGATCAATTTGTAGAACAGCTCTGTTCTTAAAGCACATCTTGTGGTGTTCTGTTCCATAACCCAGAGACATGGGAAAATGGAAAGCACACAGGGCACAGGCAAGTCAACAAGATTTGACACACAGCCCTCTGGAGAACGTGAGCTCAGATAAATTTGTGGCACGGCTCAAGTGCCAGCCGACACCCACAACACACACAGTTTAAGATCTAATAGCAATGAACTTTGCTTATGAACAAAAAGAAAAAAACCCAAACCAGGCAAATCTGCCTTTGATATGTCCAGGATGTAGTAAGGATGTATGTGGAATTAAATAGACTGCTGGAGATGGAAAAGGGCTGACAGATAACCATCTTCACTTGCTGATCCCAGGTGCAGTTTGCTTCAAAACAAAGTCATCTTGTTTTTACAGCCCTGAAGAATAGAAGAGCTTCTGTTGATGTCACTGATGTTGGTAACTGAACATGGAGCAGCAGTGCTGGGTTTGGAGTCTCTACACCACGAGAGAAGCGGCATCTTCTGGGACTGCAGGTGGGAATGCCAGAGAAATGTGTTTGGAAAAGAGGCTGGCATTGCCTGTGGCCCTTGAGAGGCCAGTCCCTGTTTAGCTGCAGTTTCTGCTTATTATCTTCCTGTCTGTGGGCTGGGAGCCCTGTGCATCCCAAGCATCTTACTTCTTATAGATCTTTATAAGGGACCAGCTTTGCTCTTGGCCTCACTTTTCAGCAGATCACTCTGGAGAGTTCCAATATAACCCCATTTCCCAATCTGACCTCATGTTTGAGCTAACCAGCCTGGCTGCCTCACTTCTGACAGATTTCAGCAGTGGAGGCGGAGGATGATGGAATGATACTCCAAGGAAGTGGAAGTCAGTACTCTGAGAGGGGTTTTTAGGTTTTCTGTTCTTACACCAAGAAGGTGGAAAGCTGTGTGTTTTGTATAGCAAGCCTGCCTTTGGCTAATGTGCTTGCCAGAGATTTGGATATTCCCCTGAGCACAATCTTTCCTGAACACAGAGTGCTACAGACGTGTTCTCCACAGTCATCAGAGCAGTTCCTTAAAAGCAAAGAAATACATCTTTTCCTGGTTGTAGGAGTCTTGCTATCCCTTTTGGCTCTTGGTTTTGCAGTAATGGCACATGGAGAAGGTTGAAGGGAAGTGTTTTCTGCCTCCAGAATTTCTCTTTGACACCTTATTAACAAAAAAAAAAGTTTTGTAATTGCACACAAGCAGCTTCTTCCAGGCTGAATGCCTGAAGGTGCATGGGACTTGAGACAGGAAGGCTGAAATAAAGCCAGTGCTATTTGAGTGCAGGACTGCTACTTACTCCTGTAAGACTGTCCTGTTGGAGGTTTTGTGGGCACCTTATTGCTACTTGCCTGCTGCACCTTGTAGCCCACCTCTGTAGAAGTGCCTGGAGCTCATGAGGAGTGCCCAGGAATACAGCAATACCTTGGCTGAGCCCTTTCTCAGTGCCTGCAGTTGTTCAACACGTCAATCCTGGGCTCAGTTTGAGCAATAGTGAAATGCTTTGTTGCAGATGAAGCCAGGGCTGTACCTTGAGCTAACAACCTCCCTTGTATTTCTTGAAGGGCCTTTCAAACCTGTGTTATTGTTTCATTTCTTCTCTCCTAGAACCCCTGATAACCACTGCTTTGCATGTAAATCCAGAGAGCGTAACTTGTCAGGAAGTGTGGACAATAAAGAAAGGCAGCTACTGCTGATCTTTGTACAGGGAGTCCTTGCAGATATTTGCTGTGCTGTGTGGAAGGCTGCAAGGTAGCTGTGAAACCTGTTGACTGGCTTTCCTGTGGCATAAAACAGGCACCTTCTGTTCTCTGTGTATTCAGTATCAGTGTGACTGCTTCTGAGATTTGAGACACTGTCAACAAAAGCTTTTTTTTATATCCGAGCTTAACTTTTTTATGCTAGCTGGGCAAAAGCAGCATAAGGAGCACTAAGGCCATCTCCCTGTGAACTGTCAGGGCTAATATGTAACAATTCAGAAATTAAAAATAGTCCTTTGCTGTAAGGCTATCTCTGGTAAAGATAAGAGTTGACCTGGCTGTGGCGTTCATCTCTGCAGATCTTTCCCTCTGCTGCTGGGGTGATGTGGTCTGGACTGCCAAAATTCCACACAGACCAGGGATTTTCATAACACAAACTTCTCTGCTCTATGGTGGATTTGCAACAGCTCTTACTTTGATTTATTTCAAAGCAATCACAAGGTAAAATGGATGTGTCCTTATCCATCAGCTTTTGGGGGGCAGGGATTGCTTCTGGATTGGAGCTGCAAGCAATTACTGCATGAAGAATATATGTTTATGGTTTTGTCTAAAATCTTGGGCAAGTGGTGATATGAAAGCTTCTTTGATTGTAACTGTGGCTACTTCCACAATTCACACATTCCCAGCGGTGCTTCCACCAGATTAGAGGTGAAGGGTTTCCTTCTTACCAGCCCAATCTCATTAAGGAAAACACAGGAAACTTGCATTGTTTGCAGTAAAAGGTCTTTCTTTTCCTGCTATTTGTTACAATAAACTTATGGTGATAGGCAGGAACAGTACAAAGCTGATGTCTTGCCTGAGAAATTGGATCTGTGTGCAGAGTGTCTGGGAATGCTGGGAGACAGGGTGTGCACATTCCTATAGGCAAATCCAGGGTGAAGACCAGCCCAGTCACTGAACACACCTTGATAAAGCAGTGCCTGGCGAGCACCTTTGGGCAGTGGCAACAGAGCCTCTGACACTCCTGGGCATCTCACCATGCGGTTATCCAGGATAAGGCTCCCTAAAATTGCCAAAACTCTGATTTGCCTCATTGTTGTAACATACTTTTGCATCTTCATTGCCAATTTCAGCTCCTTGGCAAAGACAAGGATTTTCAGGTAAGAGACCTGCTTCCTCCTGATGTGCACTGTCTGGGCAGAGTACTTGTCCTCGCCTTCTTTCTCTGCCTCTCTCTCTTTCACCCTAAAACTTGCCCTTCCCATCTGAGTTAGGTGACCACTTTCCTTTAGCAGACCACGTTCAGGCAGAGCACGGTGTTGGAAGATCCGCAGATCTAAAACCTACTTCTGCTGGCTCCCTGGTTTCTAAGGTTTCCTTGGGTAGCTGTTTAAAGCAGCTTTTGCTTTACTAATGCTACTAATGCTACCTGCTTCCACACTCTGGCACTACACAGTATTTGCTTTTGCAGTGACTCCCCGAATGACTTTATTCAGCCTAATCCAGATTGCATTACTGGACAGGGAATTTGGTTGGATGCCTTCCAACTTATAGTGAGTCCAGCAGCTGACTCCTAACACAAATATGCTGCATACTGGGAGACCAGTGTCATGCAGACATGATCCATATATATATATATATATATATATAATATATATATATATTTAAATAAGTGGTCAAGCAAATCCTACAAGAAGGGGTGTGGAGGGAATTGCAGTGAAGTGTCTCCAGCATCACTGACAGGGAGCACTGTTCCTTGGATGAGCCCTGCAGACACCTGAGCCTTTCCTAGTAGGAGCATGGCTCACGGATGTGTGGGTTTAGGTTGGACTTGATGATCTCAGAAGTCTTTTCCAAACTAATTGATCCTGTGGTTCTGCGATTCTGTGGTGCAGTGTGCTGTGTATAGGAAGCACCACTCCCCAGCCTCCCCACCACCCTCATCTGGTCCCAGTTCTCCCAGTGAGCTCAGCTGGCTCAGCCTGATGAAGTCAGTTTTCAGCTGGATGTGCCAGGGCTGATGCTGGGGGGTCAGGCAGGAAGATTGAGGCTGGGAACATCTGCATCTCTTCTGGAGGGGACTGGAGTTTAGCTCAGCTCTAGCAACTTGAGACCACACCTTGAGGGCAGCTATCAGTTTGTGGAGGTTGGAATCTGAACAAGGGAGGCAGTGGGGGGAAAAGGAGAGAAAGGAGGGGTGTAAAGAAGTGAAGTGAGTTGTCCTTGATCCCAGAGCCCATCAGTGGCAGAGCTGGGACAAGAACTGGCTCTCCATGCCCAGCTGCTTGAAGCCATTTCATTCTGCCATAGTTTCAGGTAATGGAAATGCCTGAAATGAATTTACTTCATTTTTGCAACTGAAATAAAACACAACAAGGTATGAGCTGCCTGTGGTTATTTGTGTGGCGGTTCTATTTCTGCACCTTTATATGTAACATAAAATACACAAAGCAACATTTCCATGGCTTTATCCTTTATTTGTCCTTGGGCTTTGTAAAAGGAGAGGAAATGACAGTAAGTGTCATTGAGCTTCTGCAGTTGTTTGCCAGCTGGACTCTCGAGCCTGAAATTGGACGAGCTGCTTTGACAATTTGTCTGAATTTAAAATGCTGGTCAGGAGAGCAGGGTCCTGTGTGGGCACGAGTGTCTGGCCATTTGGGCCTGACTGCAGGGAGCAAGGTTTTGATGTGAAAGGCCCTTGGTTCTACAATTTTCTTTATGTTTGGCACAGCATTTGAAGTTGAAATGTAATAGAGCTGGGGTGGAATCAGCCCTGTGAGACAGCACATAGGGGAAGTCTGGAGTGGGGAATGGTTTGTCATATTCCCCTGTTTCATTTGTCGTACTGACCCATTTTACTTGTTTTCTGCCCTTTAATTTCAAAGTTTTAAATGTCGTCTTAAAAATACAACAGATATTCATCAAGGTATTTAAGATCTGCCTGAGCTACCTTACCCAAGACCTCTTTACTTAGAGTGTACATATAAAATCTTTCCTCTTACTGGGCAGTAAACAGCAACACAAGTTTATACATGAAACATGAGGATAGAAAGCCGTAGTGGGTTTCTGTGGATGGGTTTTGGTAGTGGTGGGACTACAGGGGTGGCTTCTGTTAGAATCTGCCAGAAGCTTTTCCTGTCTGGTGGATCCAATGCCAGCTGCTCCAGGACGGACTTCCTGCTGCTGGCCAAGGCCAAGCCAATTATGAATCCTAGTAATGCCTCTGGGATAACATTTAAGAAAAGAAGGTTGTCAAGAGAAAGAATTCCAGCCAGGGAAGAGCAGAGTGAAAACACGTGAACGGCAATGCAGACACCAAGGGTGGTGCAGAAGGAGGGGCAGGAGGTGCTCCAGGTGCCAGAGCTGAGGCCCTGCAGCCCCTGGGGGAGCATCAGGGTACAGAGACCCCCCTGCAGCCCATGGAGAAGCCCATGGTGGAGCAGGGGGATGCAGGAAGGAGGCTGTGACCACGGGGCAGGCCCAGGATGGAGCAGGTCCTGGCAGGGACCTGCAGCCCATGGAGAGGGAAGCCCAGGCTGGATGGAGCAGGTTTTTCCCAGGTAGGACTCGTGGTCCTGTGGGGGACCCACATGGGTACAGCTCATCCCTGAAGGATTGACCCTATGGAGGAGGGACCCACGGGACAGCAGGTTGGGAAGAGCTGCTGCCCAAGGGATGGACTCACATTGGAGAGGTCCATCCAGGACTGCATCCTGTGGGGATAGGATAGGGGAAGGACTCGTCTCCTGAGCAGCAGCAGAAACAACAGCTGACCATAACCCCCATTCCCTGTCCCTGAGGGAGAACACAGAAGGAAGGAGGGGTGGGGGGAAAGGTGGTTTTTAAGATTATTTTACTTCCCACTCTTTTGCTGTGACCCTGTTAGTAATCAATTCAATTAATATCCCCATTCTGAGTCTGTGTTGCCCATGATGGTGATCAGCAAGTGCCTCTCCCAGCTCTTATCTCAACTCATGAATCCTTCACTTTTTTTTTTTTCCCTCTCCTCTGTCCAGTTGCAGAGGGGAGTGAGAGAGTGGCTGTAGTGAGTACCTGTCATCCAGCCAGGGTCAACCCACTACAAAAGCACATTCTGCACTCATGGTTGTAACTGGCTAATGACTATGAGAGGCCAAGTTTTACAACCTCTCTTCTTTATCATTGCGAAGGTTCCTGTATTTATCTGATACAAAACAACTGTTAAAAGCCTCCTTACCTAAAAATTTCCTGAACGCTATCAGAGTGGTATGACATCCATCAAATTTTAGCAGCAATTGAACTGTTATCTACAGCCTGTTATCTGCAGAAGTGCTTTTCCCCCATTTATTACCTTGGAAGCAAAGGCTGAATGTGAGTGTGAAATCAGACTGCCACAGCCACTACGGTTTATCCTAAAAAGCTTTGCTGTACATAAAAGCTCAGCTGCAGGAATTTTTCACCTTCCTTTTTCCTGCTCCACCCTCCAGCCACGTGCAGATAAGAAGGAATGTTTGGGACAAACCCCCACCACTTCTGCCCTGATTTTTTTTGCTGGGTTTCAGCCCAGTCTCGTTGCAGGTGGCTCTTTTGCTGTTGGCAGATGTGTCCTGTGATAACCTTGTACCTGCCTGTGCCTCTGAGCCAGGCAGCAGGGCAGCTGCAATATTAGAGGCAAGTGCTAAAAATGTAGAAATTTTACATTTTAATGGCTTCAGGGTGTCTACCCTAAGACACATGTACCTGGTGAGTGCTGTGTGATGCCACTGCATTACCTGAGGCGGAGGAGGAGAGGAAGAAGTACCCTCTGGCCCCAAATGCTTAAGAAATTATGTAGGGTAAAGGAGGGAGTTTCGCTTCTTCTTCTTAGACTTCCCTTACTGAGTTCTGGAAGATCTTCCTGCTCTGTTGCTGAAGCACAGATCTCTGCTGGCAGAGGAAAGAGCCAGATGGCTGCCTTCATGGCGTGTGCCATGTCCTGAGCTCAGGATCTCCAAAACAACAGTGCTCTGGGGACTTTGCCAGGGGTCCTGCCCAGTGCAGGGCAAAGCTGTGCTGTTCTGCTTGCTAGGGACTGCCAGTGTGAATGTTTCAAGAGCCAAGTGCTGAGGAGAGGAGTGTGTATCTCTGGGATTTGCTCAGTGGGGAGATAAGCAGAATTCAGGCCAGAATGGTGTAGGAAGTTGAATAGCACTTTGGGGAAGTTCAAAATGAAATTGCTCAAAAGCACAGAGAGAGGCTCAGAGTCAAGAGGACTAAAAATGGGTTGGAGTGTGTTCAGTGTTAAGTGGAAAGTGTGTGTGATGTGTCTGCTTTTTCTTTGATTGCACTCAGGAAACTGAACATTTTTCAGCATGTCCCAGATGCGCAACAAGTGGACAATCGAGAGCAACAGGGTTTAAACTATTCTGGTAATGGGAACTCCAGGAGCTTTTTAGAGGTGACTTTGGGCAGAGACATCACAAAGCTCAAAAAAGATGTGGTGGAGAAGACACCAAGTTGGAAAGGAAAGGAGGAGGAGAAGAAAATGATGGAACCAGTTACCAGGGATAAGAAAGCCAAGGAGAACATGGCTGTGAAGCCACCACCTCAGCCAGAGGGAGTCAAGAAGGCAGCAGTGAAAACAGCCCCTGTGGTGCAGGGAAACACAGAGAAAACAACAGCAAGACCAGCTCCAGGGATGGAAGAAGCCAAGGAAAAGACAGCAGGGAAACCCCTTCCCAGGGCGGAGGGAGCCAAGGAGAAGGCGACAGCGAAACCATTCTCTGCGGTGAAGGGAGCTCGTGAAAACAACACATCCAAAGACCAATCAAAACCCAAAGAGCCTCCTGTGTCACTGAAAACTGTAAGGCCTGTTCCTCAGGCTGCTGCAGTGACAAAAAAGACAAAACTGAGTGCTGCTAACTACACCTCTGAGCCGCGCTGGGATTTCGAGGATGAGTACCTGCTGGATAACTCCTCTCCACCATCGGTAGGTGTGATGGCGCGTGTGTTCCACAGGGATGATGCCTCCCCACTGACCTCCTTGTCTGCTGTCCTCTGGGCGTGTGTGCCCTTGTCAGCTGAGGATGATTTTGGGGCTGGTAGGTCAGCTCACTGCAGGTGCTGGTGGGACTCAGACAGGAAGACCTCTGGATATGACTCAGCCTGGCCAGTCCTCTGTTATGCTTTAGTATGGGAGTTACTGCAACTGCATTTGTTTCCACAGGTTCATTTGAAGGTCAGCCTGTACTGGATTTCCTTTCCCTCAGTACATTTCACAGTGATTAATTTATGACACTGAACAAGTTGTACCTTTTTTTCGTACCTTTAAAGGGAGTGGTAATGGTGATCTAATCCCCCATGTGCCAAGGTGCTTCCTGAGGACCCTGTTGGGGTTGCCAATGGGTTGCCAATGGACACTGCTTATTGCAGCATATTATTACTGCTTATAGCCTTATTTGGTAAATTCAGATTAGACCTATTACAGATATTAATTTGAATCAGTTTATGAGGCCCAAAGCCAGTAAAACATTTAAGCATCACAGGCCTGTTATTCTGAAGAGGAAGGTCTTGGAGACTTGGAGTCATTCTGACTCCACTGTAGGTGACTTTCTGCCAGGTGGTTATGGATGTAGTGCTGAAATAGTGCTTCATGTTCATGGGGATGGGGACGCTGAGGGGAATGACTGATGTACCACTGGAGTTTCTGTGTTTCTTTCTGATCCTATCACACAAGCACTGGCACTCAATCAGGTTTATCAGCTCTCTGCTCATCAGTCCTTATTGTTTTCTTTTTGGTTTTCAAGACCTGCTCTGAATCAGTGAGGGCCAGAGCTGCCAAGTCTGACTGGCTGCGGGATCTTTTCCTGCCCAACATCACGATCTTCACAGACAGGAGATACTTCAATGGCAGCGAGTGGAACCGCCTGGAGCATTTTGTACCCCCATATGGCTTCATGGACCTGAATTATTCGCGTGAGTCCCTCAGGGCTTGTCAGGATGGGACCGTCAGACTCCCAACAGGAACATGATGCCAAGTAGCTGGAGCTTTGCAGCATCTCCCTGTCAAAGGCTAGGTGGACCTCCTGCTGGAAACTGTGGTGATTTCACTGTGTCCATCCCAAAGGCCCTTGATAACTCTGCACCACCTTTGCTTCACAGTGGTGAAGGAGGTCATGTCCCTGCTGCCCCCGAATCCGCACCAGCAGCTGCTCCTGGCCAACCGTAACAGCAGCGTTCCAACGTGCATCAGCTGTGCTGTCGTGGGGAATGGAGGAATCCTGAATAACTCTGGGATGGGCCAGCAGATTGACTCCCACGACTACGTCTTCCGGTAAGGCAGGCTTCCTCCTCAGAGGATGCACGGCTGCCTTAACCTGACAGCCACTTTCTGGGCCAGCAGGTAGTTGTGGCTGCATCACTTCGTCTCTTCTACTGTTGCACTGATTCCCAAGTGCCAAAACCACTCATGGCACGAGGAGACAAAAAGTCAAAAAGCAATTGCGAAGTTCCTGAGCCCCCACAGCCCGTGTGTTCACAGATGAGCCACAAAGAGCCATCTGCAGAGCAGGGGCTCTGCTGCCCATCAGGGTGTCGCTCAGAGCAGGCCTAGTCCTCCCTTCCTCCAGACTCACACTATCTTTTCCTCTTAGGAACATGGACGTGAGGGTTTGCAGTGGTCACTAACTCTGCTCCTCTGATTTCCTTGGTCAGGGTGAGCGGGGCTGTAATCAAAGGTTACGAAAAAGATGTGGGAACAAAAACCTCCTTTTATGGATTCACAGCCTACTCCCTGGTTTCCTCTCTTCAGATCTTGGGACGCAGAGGGTTCAGCAACATCCCATGGGAGAAAGTAAGTCGGGTCCATGCTGAATGGATGCACACAGCTTTGATGGGATGCTGTTTGTCTGCGGCCTTCAGTCCTGTTCTTGCCATGCAAAGGGGCTGAGCCAGCACTTTAGCATTTCCCTCAGTGAGGGAACCTGCAGTGCCTTGGCTGGGAGTGAGTATTTGCAGTAGCAGGCTGTGTCAGTCCCACCCCAGCCTTTTGGCATGTAGAAGTAGCTGCACATCAGGTGTTACCTCCATTCTGCTTCTGTGGACTAGTTGAAAGCTGCAGACTGAGGATGTGGGTCCAAGAAACTCAGTGAGCTTGCTTGCATTTTGTCTTGCTTGCATTTTGCCTTTAAAGCAGACGTCTGCTTTAATTTTGTTTTAAAGTGCTGCTGGTTAATGCTCATTTGTTTTCTTAGCATGTCAAATACATTCACTTCCTGGAGGGAGCTAGAGACTATGAGTGGCTGAAGGCTCTTCTGCTCAACAAGGACATCGGGAAAGGATTCTTGAACCTCAGCGGGTAAAAACAAACTAGCTGCCCTCTACACCCTGCAGCGAGGAGCTCTCTGCTTTGCCCTTTTGCTCTACACAGTGCTCAGCCCTGAAGAGGGGCAGGCCAGGGTAAAGCCAGGCTAAAGCCTCCCTCCCCTGGCAGATTTGTTTGTAGAAATACCTCATTTCCTCCACAGCTCTGAGCACTGCTGTAACCAACACACCTCCTTTCCAGAGGCAGCTGATTTCAATGTGTGGCCAGAGCTTGCAGAAAGCTTTGCAGCCCTCTGGGATGAGCACATGCTGCTGTCTGGTTTGGTGTCTGTACATGGTGGCCTGCCCATGGATGAAAGCCTGCTTTCACCAGTTCCTACCTATACAAACACGTGCTTTTGATATTCCTGTCTCCTGTTATTGCCTCTCCTCCGTGATCTCTTCCTCTGCAACGCACACAGGCTATGGAGGCTTTGTCATAATCTGGGAAATGTTGCAGAATAACTGCCCAGTGCTTGTGGTTCTCCTCTTACCACCAAGTGCTGATCCTTTCCAGCTGTGATGAAGTGTAGGATCTCGTCCTGAGTCTCCCCGTTCCTGTCTTTAGGCAGATGCCCCGGCAGAAATTTGACAGAGATTTCACAATGGACAGATACCTGGTGGTTCACCCCGATTTCCTCAGATACATGAAAAACAGGTGAGCTGGGGGTTATGTGCTCTAATAGGCTTGTTTTTTCTGATGGTGGGCAGCATCATCTCTGTCTGTCTCTGGGCTCTCCTCCCAGCTCTCTGCTCCCTTGTAACTGCAGTTCAGCCACACCAGCGGCCTGCTGTCACTGAGATCTGCCCATCGTGGGCCACACGTGACCGAGATGTAGGAACAGGAGCTCCTGTCGTGCCTGCTTTGGCTGCCTTTACCCTTCAGTCTCCTTGAGAGCTGCATTCTGCCTTCCCTGAGAGCCAGATGGCCGGCACTCCCTGCTCATTCTGACGTCTCCCCTCTGACTTGGGTCCTTTCCAAGGCCATCAGGACTCAATGCTATTTTGTCCTGGTGTGGACTCCTGCTTTACAAACAACTCCTGTCATAACACAGGTTATGCAGCTCCTGGTAGGTTTTGTGACCCTCCTCTGCACCTTTCCTGTGTCTCGTTTCACTCTTAGATGTGGATGGGGAGCAGGATATACCACAGAACTTCAAAGCCAACAGACTTTAGAGTAGTGGGCTTTAACCTGCTAGATCCTTTAATCCATCCCTTCTTTATCCCCACTGCCTCCAGACCTGCCACTTGCATAAAGCTGGGGCAGAGCTGTGCTGAGGTTGCAGTGCAGGGGATGGAGCGTTCTGGGCATACTGATGGCTTCTCTGAAATGCCTCCTATGGCCACAGCCTGCAGCAAGGAAGGAAGATGTGACAGAGGCTGCAGAGGGAAAGGTGTGCCCGGCTTGAAACACCACACCCAGCAACCGCTCTGTGCTTTCTTCTCTCCTGCTGCAGGTTTTTAAAATCTAAAAGTCTGGAAAAGCGCTACTGGAGGCTGTACAGACCCACAACAGGGGCCTTCCTGCTGCTGACTGCCCTCCACCTCTGTGACAGGGTAAGGGCACCGTGATTCTTGCACCCAGCACTGTCTGGCAGCAGGGACAGGGGAGAGCAGGGGTGGCTACAACCCTGCCTACAATCTGCCTTGAGAGTATGTGGGCTTGTGTCAGCTGTGGAGGAGCAGATTGAAGACAAGAGAAACAGCCCCAAAATAGCTCACACACAGGTTGTGAAGCCTGCTGTGACCTGGAGCATGTGAGCTCACAGGGAGGCACTGAGAGGACAGCAGGAGCCAGTGCTCATAATCTGGTCCTTCTGGGCCCCCATGCAGGGTGACCAGAGGAGCCCCAACTGGCGTCTCTGTCCTGTGCTCCCTCCCTTTGTTTGGGAACTGTGTCCTGTATTTCACTTAGCTCCCTCCACCCTTGGTCCCCCTGCCCAGTGAGGTCTCCATCTATCCCAGGTGAGTGCCTATGGCTACATCACCGAGGGGCATGAGAAGTACTCGGATCACTACTACGACAAGGAGTGGAAGCGGCTGATTTTCTACATTAACCACGACTTCAAACTGGAGAAGGAGGTGTGGAAAAGGCTTCACGATGAGAATATCATGAAGCTTTACCAGAGATCCTGACTGTGTGGCAAGGGCCATTGCCTGGGAAATCTCAACACCTCACTGGGAACAGAAGAGGACCACCAGAGCCAAGGTTAGTTCTGGACTGCCAGGCACATTTCATCCCCACAAAGACATTTCCCTCCTCCAGCACCTCTGTTCTTTCACAGCACTTCCACAAACGTGTGAATGCTGCAGACCCAGAGAAGAACAAGAAAATGCAGAGTGCCAACAAAATCCTTGTGGCTGTGCTGCAAGACTCCCGCTGGTTGTTGTAGGCACAGGTATTGGGAGAACAGAATCCAGGATGGATCTGGATAGCATATGGTCCAGTGTCCTTTATTTAGTCCAAGTTTTCTCTCTTTGCAAGGAGATGCTCCTCAGACTGTTCTGGAGGATCCTCTCCATTAGTGATGCCCATTGTGGAGTTGGGTATTGTCCAAACAAGCTCCCTCAGGAGCCAGTGGATGGAGGTGGACACACAGGTCCTGTCTCAGGTTGACTTTATTTTCTGGAGGTTCTGCTCTCGCTCTGCTCCCTGCAGATAAAGAGGGTGGACTGGACACTTCCAGGTGACTAATTCAGGAGAGAACGAGTCTCATTTCTGCTTCCCAGTGTGGCCTTGTGACACTTGCAAAGGAGCACTGCCATCAGCTCAAGGGCAGGTGCTGCAGACCTGCAGTACCTGGTGCCTCTTGCTCTCCAGGGATCCCATGGCTGCACAAAATGTGAATTTTCTGGCATGGTCCTGGTGTGCCAAGTCCTTGGTTACCTGGACTTTGTCATGCTTGGCTCCCAGCTGTGCCCAGAGCACTGTGTCTGTCCTCCTGCCGGGAGAGGTGGCCAGGGATGGATGCTTCCTTGCTGCTGGATGGAGTGCCTGTTCCCCACGGTGCTGTGTGCAGGACACACGCAGTATGTTGGCCTTCTCAAAGGGGTTTTGTATGTAAAATAAACGGCACTACTTTGGCCAAGCTGATCTTTCACTGTAGCCCTGTGGGTTGTGGTTATTTAGTGCATCCAGGGCTGATGCTTTAAAGGCTGAGATGTAGCAGATAACGAAGCCAGGGAAGGGCAGGACTGGAGGTTAGTTGAGATCACCTCCATCTCTCGCAGCTCTGCAGTTTGTGTGGACACACCTGAGCATCCCCCACTTGTTCACCTGGCTGTTACAGGACAGGGATCATCACTGGTCAAACACCTCCCTGAGGAAGGTTTGTCCACTCCAAGTGTATCAGATGCTCAAGGCAAATGTGTGAAGGGCTGGTTGTTCCTCCCTGTGACACTGTGCAGACAAAAAGCCACTTCCAGTGTCCAGGGCATCTCCCTGGAGTTAACCAGCTACACAGTGGACCTGCTCTGGCTGTGAGTGTTTTCCCATTTCTGCAGCATTTCTGATGGGGAAGCAGTGTCTCCAGGGACTCCCTGGAGCCCAAGGGAAGCATTTCAGCTGGGATTGTCAGCAGGGTTCGTCAGGCTTGATTTCCTTTGTCCCTTTTCCCTTGTGCTGCCGAGAGGCCAGGCAGTTGATCATGTCTCACCGAGCTTGCTTGCAAAGGACAGCCCCCCACATTTTGAATCTAAATGCAGAATTCAGCTTCTCTGGGAGAGGGCGTAGCCTGCGTTGGGCTGCTCTGCCCATACACTCTCCCAGTGTCCGTGGGAGCAGGGAGCTATCCAAAATGCACTGGTCCTCTGTTGGGAATGATGTAGCCCTGTGTGAACAGCAGGCCCACAGGGAGCCACAGGAGCAGACCACAAATCCTTCCTGAGCAGCAAACGGGAAGCCTGATGGAGGCTGGTCATCCTCCAGAGCTGATCGAGGAGGAACCCCTGCACCAGGAGCTCTGGACCCCCCTGGATGTCACAGCCCCTCGTGGTGGCTCTGCACCCCTCGTGTCCCCTGTCCCCAGGCCCTGCAGGCTCTCCCTGCCGGGACTCTGGGTGGGCAGCGAGGCACTTTTGGTTCCTTGCCTGTCCCTCAGCCGTACCACATTGCTGCGGGTTGCTTAGTGACCAGCTCCACACGGGTATTCTTCCTGCCTGAATAGGGCTTTTCTCTTCCCAACAAGTTGGAAGAAGTTTCTCTTAGACCCTTCCCTTCCCCCTCCTCCCCTTTTGTTTCCCTCTCCTCTGGGAAGCAGGATGGGGCTGAGTCCCACCGAACAAGGATCCCCCCATGGGCCAGGAGGGTTTGGGGATGGACTGGCAGCCCCCAGCCCACACTTCTCCCCAGTGCTGAGGCTTCCCAGAGTTAAGGGAAGGAAACTTCCCAGGAGGCTTTCCCCACTAGCAGTGCCTGTTCCCTCCAGGCTTTCCTCTCAACACAATCGGCACAGTTTGGTGTTATCAGGGATAACCTTGGCTGGAGAAGGGACTTTGCTGTGCTCTGGAGTTTCCCAGGAAAGCTGCTCTGACTTGGCAGTCCCCTCCACCTCCTCACTTTGCTTCTGTCCCCCTGGTGGCACCAAGACATCCTGTGCCACCGTGGGACAGCTGCCCCAGGATCTGTGGCTTGGGCGAGACCCCAGCTGGGTGAGTGTCCCAGGGCGAAATCAGGACTGTGCCGGAGTAGCCCCAGGTTGCTCAGTGCAGCTCAGCAGAGCCAGTGCCAGGGTGCAGGGCCACCCCAAATGTCCCCATCCTTGTGGCTGGCAGGGCAGCAGGGTTGTCCCTGTGCCACCAGGTGGCAGCTCCTGTTCAGGGACCTGCCGGCACCGTGCCGAGCGTGGCACATCCAGGTTTGGCACCGTGTCCACCGTGTGCCAGGCACAGCCCTGCAGCTGCCCACGCTGTCCCCCGGTGTCCTCTGCTTTGTAACACCCGCCTGCCAGCGGGATTTACGGCCCGGGGGCTCCCTGGGGTGTGTAGGGGCACATGGAGCAGAGGTTTGGTGCCTGTGAGTGCCACTCACAAAGCGTGTAAAGGTCCTGCAGAGCGACACGGAGCTGAGGGCAGCGCAGGCAGGGGGACCGACGGCAGGATTGGGTGTGACATCCCCGGGGTGCTCAGACACAGCGACTCCTCCTCATGCACCGACACGACACCCAGTGCCAGCGACCAGCAGGGGATTCCCTGCCGACAGCCGGGAGCTCCGGGGGCTGCAGGATTTAAACAGAGACGTTTGGTTCGGGTAATAAATACACAGCTGTGTCTCAGCATGGCCAGAAGCTGCTGCTGTGTCAGCCCTGCTTTTTTCAGAAGCTGTTGGTGAGTACCGTGAGTACCATTAGAGCCGTGCCTGACTCCTCCTGGGGTTCCCCAGGAGTTAACAGCCTCTAAATATTCCCTGCCAGGTTGCAGGAACCAAAGCCACTTGTCACCCAGGAGCTCTCACACTGTCACCTTCCTGGCAGGGCTTCGAATCTTTTGCTTCATTGCCACCTCTTCCTTCTTCCAGCGGGACTGCTCACCTGTCTAGCAGGAGCAGGCACCACCACGTCCTGCTGTGTGTTCACAGACACAAACCTCGGGGTTTGAGGTACCTGCCAGTGCTGCCAGCCAAGACCAAACCCAAGCAGGTGCCAGAGGGAGCCACTGTGTATGCCATACACAGCTCCAGGGCAGCCTTGTGCCATGATCCAGACTATCACTCCTGTCTCTCTTCTTCCCAGGCAAGAAACTGAGGCACAGAGCAGCCAGAGCTTCCCAGCATGGAGCAGGTGCTCCCTCAAGGTGCACTGCTCTGGAGCTGCTGTGGCTGATTGGATGCTGTGGGAGTGTAGCAGAGGTATGTGCCTGCTCCAGGTCAGCACAAAAAGCCTTGTGCTGGTATCTTATCAGATGCTATTAATGTTCCCCAACTGCAAAGTGGTTTGGGGCAGTCCTTGGGTGTGCAGGGGTGGGGGGTTCACCCTCCTCACCTCCCACTGTGTGTGGACCTTCTCCCTTTCTTGGGGATGTGGTAGCAGGTAAATCCAGTTGGACCAGAAAAACTATTGATAATAGGGGAGGGAGAACGAGATAAAGGAGCAGCCCATGGCTTTGTTGTGCAAAAAGCACCAGCTGACCTGCCAGTCAGCCCTCCAGGTGCTGGGACAGGGCCCTGCAGGTAAACAACTCCAGGGGGTGCAGCAGCCCCTGCTTCCCACACCAAGGAGCTGTGGTAGTCTGGACTCCTCTACCAGGCTGAGCTTGGGTGCTGCAGGGCTTTCCCAGCTTGGGCTGGGAAATCCTGGAAAGACACTCTCTGAGTCCTGGGGACATCCTGAAGCTCCCTCTATCCTTCCCATCGCAGCCATGAAGTGTCAGATGGGACCACACATGTGGGTGGATAAGGGGTTGGTGCCCACCCACACTCAGGGATGGTGTCCCCTCTCCCCAGCTGTGTGCTCTGGGGATAGAGCCTGGCCTGTCCCCATGGCCACATGGCTTTGAGGAGCCCTCAGGGACTGATTGCCTTGCTAAGAACAGGGAGAGATCAGACCACATCTGCCCTACCTGGCCCAGAGCTGGCAAGAAGGGGGAAGGCTTCCCAGCTCTGTACCCCTCCAGGGCATAGCCCAGAGCCTCACAGGTTGCCTCATGTCAGCAGAGAGGGGGTGGCCTTTGAACTGTGTGTTTGGCTTATCTCGGCCCTGGTCAGCGGTCCAGGGCTGGCCAAGGGCTCTGCCATGCACAGAGACTGCGATAAGAGCTGGGCTGGGCCCAGCAGCACCAAGAGGAGCCAACCTGAGCCAACCTGAGCCACGTCCTGCCACCACTCGCCAGGTCCTGCCACCTCAGCCCAGGGCTCATCCCCACAACCTTCCTGCTTTGAGGAGGAGCAGGAGGGGACTAAAGGGTGCATTTCCCTGATGGGCCACATCCTGCCACACTGGCACAAAGATCGTTAGAATCATGGAATCGATTATGTTGGAAAAGACCTCTGAGATCATCGAGTTCAATCTATGACCCGACACTACCATGTCAACCAGTCTTTCCCTAAACACCTCCAGGGATGGTGACTGCACTAGCTCCCTGAGCAGCCCATTCCAATGTCCAATCAGCCTTTATGTGAAGAAATTCCTCCTCGTGTCCAACCCAAACCTCCCCTGGTGCAGCTTGAGGTTATGTCCTTTCATCCTGTTGCTTGTTGCCTGGGAGCAGAGCCTGACTCCCACCTGGCTACAACCTCTTTCAGGGAGTTGTAGTGATAACTCCTGAGCCTCCTCTTCTCCCCAGCTCCCTCAGCTGCTCCTCACAAGACTTGTGCTCCAGCCCCTTCTCCAGCTTTGTTGCCCTTCTCTGAACAAGGGCACACCAGCTCAGTTTGGCTGCACAGCTGCACCCCCAGCCCCTTTCCCCATCCACAGCGTGGGGTTGTGCACAAGGCAGAAGGGCAGAGCCCCTTGCCTGGAGCTGCAGGTGCCATGGGGTGATGCTGAGCACAGCCCTGAGCATCTCTGGCCCCGCAGCCGAGCGCTGCCACTGCCCTGCCCTCATCCCCATCATCCTCCGAGTGGTCACTTCCCTGCTCGCCTCCTGCCTTTGGTTGTGGTAGCACCAACAAATCCAAGGACAGAGAGTGTCAGGGAGCATCCACAGAGTGTCTTCTCAGTGCTGTGTGACCCTGTTTGCCCTGGGCAGGGAGCCTGGCGAGGGGAGGCCTGGCCGAGGTGCTCCCGCTGCCCTCCCTGCCCTGCCGGGAAGGGGCCGTGCGTCAGCCTCCCGGGACACCTGCTGATGAATGTTTCATGATGCGATGGCCCTGCCTCCTCAGGCAGCCATATGGCCCCACGTTCTCCAGCAGGGCTGACACAGCAACCTGCTCCCGGCGTCCAGACTTTGAATTTCAGGGACGTGTTTTATGAGCAGATTTTTGGCACCTTCCTGAGCGCACCTCTGACCCGCGCGGAACAAATTTGGACGTGCAAATACTCCAGGAGATTTTTGGAGATCTCTTTCTCCCAGCTGGGCAGTTCATCGTGGCAAAGACCACAAGACTTTTCTCCACCAAGCTGTGGCTGACAGCCAGCTGGTGCAAAATGTGTTTATTCTCCTCTCACACTCTCAGGCCGTGTGGAGGGACTGGGTTCTGTTTCCAAGAAGTAATCACTGGAATAAAAAACCCAGGCTAAAAATGATACTTGCTGGTTTTCACTGTAATTTCTTTTATGTTCTTTTCCTAATCTTTATTTGGCAACTATCATCCTAAAAGGTTTTTTCACACTTATTTAACTTCTAAATTAAGCACCACTTAATTTTGGGGCATAGTCCAAAATGCATTGTAGCACAAAACAAGTAGAGCAGATGAAGAACTGTGCATCTCATTTTCACCCCGCTGAAAATAAAACCAACAGTAGAAAACCAGATATCATGGAAACAGAGGGATGGGAGCAATGTGAATAAACCAGCTCCTGCAACCCTTGAAGCTGCCACTCCACCATATTTACATGAATGGGCCATAAATGTTTCCAAATGGCAAATTCCTGACTTTCCACAGGTCACTTCCTCTGGGCCATTGGTCATCCACCTCCAGCCAGGAATTGCTATGTCCCCTGTGACTTATGAGGGCAGTTGGTAATAATTAGCTGGAGTTAATGAAGGGCCAGAGTGAAGAGCATGTGAGCTGCAGCTCTGGCTCACAGGAGTGAATCCAGAAGGTGAGAGTGAACAAGGCAGACCCTTGAGTCACTCCAGGTGAGGACAGGTTTCAGGTGGGGGGACTTCTGAGCAGGATCCTAGACTCCTGACCCTGCTCTGCTGGCCCTGAGTCCTCTAGATGATGGCAGTACCCCTGAGAGCTGGGAGCAACCTTTAGTGATGGAGGAAAAAGCATCAAATCCTTCCATTGCTGCACCCCATTTCTCTGAGCTGCCCTTTGCCACCAGGGCACGTGTAAACCCCGCTTCCTGCCCATCCTTTTGGAGTTTTGGCTCCAGCTGAGCCTCAGGCTCGATTTCATCCCTGTGTGTCCAAGTGGTGATGGTCTGTTCAGTCCTTCCAGCTTCTTGCCTGCTCTCTCCTTCCCCAAGATACCCCAAGCCAACCTTCCTGCCGTGGCTCCCCCGGTCCCTGCACGACAGCAGGGATGGATCCCTGCAAGTTTTTTTTTTAAAATAGCCTGGCCACCATTCCCTCGTGGTGTCCCAGGTCCAGTGCCCACTCTCCTATGCCACCACTGCCAGCCGTGGGCACAGACCTGCTCCCTGCATTGCCATTGATGCACGCTGGGCACTTCATGGTTGTTAGGATGGTGCCATTCCCACACAGCCAAAATTCCCAGAGGACCAGGGCTGACAATGGGGAGATCTGCAATAGTGGAAGCAAGTGGAGACTGAAACAAACTCCTATTAAAATTATTCTTGCATTTATTCTTCCTTTGAACAAGCAGCATCATTGGAAACGTGTCTGGGCAGGCAGGAATGGGAGTGGGGGGTGGTTGGATCTGGGGGGATAAAGGAGTTTTGGGGGAAAACCGCAGCCGTGAGTACACCAGCCTGGGGGTGTTCAGTGGGACTGGGGAGCAGGGATGGGATTTAGTCCTGGGTTTTGGGGCTGAATAATGAAAGCAAGTATTTGTGGAGAGGCTGGATGTAGGTGACACCCTGGAGAAACACATGGGTGCTCAGGGAGCCGCGGACACCATGGGACTCCTGCTGTTGCCTCGAGTCTGGTCACTTCCTAAAAACCCAACCCCCAAAAATCCCTACAGTGCAATGGCAAACGCCTGTTTTCCTGTCGAGTCCCTTCCCCCCGCTGCAACAAACATTTTGGTATGCATATCCTCGAGTTCGCAGGGCTGCTTCTTTCGGAGTTTGACTAAAAAAACATCTAAGTATTCTTTCGAAAAAGAAACCGAAGCACATCCTTTCCGAAAACACCAAAATAATTCATGCAAATTTCCTCCCAAACCCTCCGAACACGTCTCGCCTTTCCCTCAGCCCAAACTCTTTGTCGGGCTCGCCACAGAGCTGCGAACGTTTTTGTTTGCTGCAAACACACAGTGTGGGTGAGCGATGCGTTCAGCCCTAACGGGGCCGGGGGCGGCACCCCAGCAGTGTCCCCCCTTCTCCCCTTTTCCCCCAGATTTTCTCCCTCGTGGCGGGTTAACCAGCGCGCTGCCGTGTGCGGGTACATCCCAGGGTGGGAGCCCGGCTTGACTTCAGAGCTTGGAGCTTCTGATAAGCATAAAATAACCGGCGGACTCGCTCGGGGGTGGCACCGTGGGGTGCGTGGGTGCTGCTGTTTGGGAAGCAGCCGGCGGCGAACGCACGTGCTTTTAGTCGAACAGGAAAGTTACAGAGAGGGGAACCGTGTTTGTGAGCTGTCGGTGGATGGCATGAAAAAGAGGCAAAAAAAAAAAAAAAATCGCATTTGCCTGCCGGTCTGGGTAAATGTTTAATCCCCCAGCGCGGAGAAAAAGCAGCTCAAAAGTGCTTTTTTTCCCTCAGCAAGTCTGAACCAGTCAGCCTGGTGCCTCCTCCCTCCGGCTCACACCCTTCCTCCCACCGCTCCGGAGGAATATCCCAGCCTGCTCCGAGGTGCAGCTGGGCACCCAGGGCAGGACGGAGCCAGGACATAGCGGTGTCCGCGCCCACCGGGCTGGGAGAGGGGAGGGGCTGGGAAGTTTGTGTGCCCGGGCCGGCTCCCACGCTCCCGCTCGCCTGCGCGACTCCAGCCGCTGAAGTGCCTGGGATGGGGTCCCCGCACTGGAAAAGGCTCTGCCTTTTGCTCCTGGCAGGTTTAACATCCTCCCTGCTCCTCTACAGTCACTACTACACTACGGTGGAGTCGCCCACCGGCCAGAGGATCATAGCCAGGTAAGGGGGGACGGGGAATGGGGGTGGGAGGCAAGGATGTGCAAATCCAGCAAGAGGTGCCATGCACTGGGATGGGGAAGGGGAACTGGGGTGCCAGTGTGGGCCCCTTAGGGTGAGTTCTTCCCGCTGTACCCCCCGGTCGTTGGCTGGATTAGGAAAACGTGCTCGCAGCAGGCTCTGCCCCCTCTCCGAGGAACCCCGAGCACCGGGTCCTGCTCACGGCCGACCAGCCGAGCCCAGGGGTGCCCAGAGCGGGACTCCGGGGCCGTGGGGGTCTCCAGGAGTCCCCACGTGGGTGCAGCCCATCACAGTGCAAAGAAACCATTGCTGGGTCCAAGGGCGGCTGAGGGTCCTGCCCACCCGGGCAGGATCAAACCCCCTTCAGCTGCCCACCAAACCCAGGCACAGGGCTGGGAGCTGGACCCGGTGATCCTTGTTGGGTCCCTTCCAACTCGGCATATTCTGTGGTTCTGTGATTCTGTGAAACCCGCCGCGAGCCCCGCGTGTCCCCGCTGGGCTCATGGAGGATCCGAGCAGATTGTCCTGGGGGGAGGTTTGGCCCCCATGGAGCTGCACTGACCCCCCAATTGCAAGGGCGGGGCACGGCTGCCCCCCAGCCCGTTCGGGTTCCTCGGGCTGCCCCCCGGGATCCCCGGACTGCGCCTCGCTGCAAACTCTTGGGGCTGCAGCGTTTCCCAAACTCCAGCAATTTACAATCCCTCTTCGTTTGCCTTCGCTGCGTCCTGCAACCTCCCCGAGCCCCTTCCTGAGCCTGCCAAGCGGGATGGAATGCTGGGGTTCCCCGGGGAGCCCCGGGGAGCGTGGATGAGTGGGCAGGGGGTGAGGGAGCCTGCACAGCGCTTGGGCTGCGGGACCAGCCGCCCTCTGCCCTGCAGCACCAGGGGATGTGCCAGGAGAGCGCTGTGGGTGTCCCTCACCTCCTCCTGGGTGCCCTCGGTGTGACAGAGCCCAGCGGCCTGGGTGCTGCCCGGGAATGGGGGATGCTGTGAGGACTGGAGCTGGTTCTGCACGGGGTGGGCTGAGAGCAGGCAGATTTGCTCTGGGAGTAGCTGGGGATGCAGCTGGATGGGCTGCCCTGGGGTCCAGATGCTGCCTCTTCCCCAGCTGGTAGCTGGGGGCTCTCTTTGCCCCATCCCATCTTACCCAAGGCAGAGATCCCCTCCCCTGCTGGGCTTGTGGAGCAGGATATCCCCAGCAGTTTGAGCAGAGGTTGGCTGTTTCCACCCTTGGCTGTGTAGTGTCAGCCAGAACCACACAGTGCTCGGGGCATGTCACAGCTGGGGTGCAGAGCAGCTCCCCACAAAGAGCTTGATGTCCATGAGAGGGGAAACTGAGGCCCATGAGGGCAGCAGAACATGCCCAGAGACCACTCTGGAGCTAGGAATGGAAACCAGCTGTGCCCTGTCACAGGATCCACGGCTCACTCCAGAACCAGGGCGTGGAGAAAAGCCATGAGATGGAAGCCAGGAGTGGTTTCTCCCCACCATGTGTCAGGCTACCACTTCCTCACCCTGCCTGGACCTGCCCCAGGTCACCTCTCTGGCAAAGCCAGCCTGGGCTCCAGCCCTGTGACCGATGGGACAAGGATCAGCTCATCCAGCCTCAGAGGGGAGCCCAGGGTGAGGTAACATGGAGCTGAGCTGCTCTCCAAAACTCTCCTGGACTCTCCTCTTGGCTTCAATCCAGCCTCTAAAGCTAAACCCAAACGAGCAGGTCCTGTTGGCTCTGATTCCCTGTGTTTATAAACGTGGTACCCCATGACTGCTGCTCCCCCAGGCTGCACTGTGCACTGGGGAATCAGCTCTGCCAGCGGATGTGGGGCTGAGTCTGGAGATGGAACTGGGATGGCTGGCATTCCACAGGCTGAGGTGCCACCACAGGGCACTCACTTCCCGCTCTGCCTGCTGGCACGGGAGGGTCAGGGTGCTCACGTGTGGGTGCAGGTGACCACGTCTCCTGGGGAGGTTTGTGTGAGCAGTGCCCCTATGCAGATGGACAGGAGGACAGAGAGGGTTAGAGGGAAGCTGATCCCCTGATGGGTGGTGGTTGCTGCCAGCACCAGATCACCCCAGGACCAGATACCCAGAGCAATGCTGAGCCCCCTTCCAGCTCAGCACAAAGCTGGTGGCAGCTGTGAGGTCCTATGGAGATGGGTGAAATGCCCTCATCCCCCCAGAGCCAGCCACACAAGGATGAAGGGAGCTGAATCCCTGGAGCCCCCAGGGTTCAGCTGGGCACAGCCCTATCCCACTCCTAATCCCTGCCTATCCATCTCTCCCAAATCCCGCTGGTGAGCTGCCAGCTCTGCCTGTGGCTTTATTATTAGGGCTGACAGGAAGAGCACTGAGCTCTGCCCAGCCTTTCCATGTTACTTCAGCTCTACACTAGGGAAAGATGCTTCCTGGAGCTCAGCCCTTCACAGCAGGATGGAGCAAATGCCTCCAAGAGCAGGTTCTTGTTGTTACTTTGGCTCCCTCAGATGTGGGGCCCTGGGAGTGTTTTCTGAAGATAAGACCGGAGTGTGTGCTCACAACACTCGCACACAGTGTTATCTTCCGGAATTGAAGGATGGCCTTGGACCAAAAATGTCACATTTGTGAATGTCCAGATGGTGAGAGAGTGCACCCAGCCTGGCTGGCTCTGCTGCCACTGCCAGGGCAGCCACAGCCACTCCTTCCCAGAGCCCCATTGTGCATCTGTTGGTCCTGGGGAGGGTTGTCATCTTCTGAGTCAACCAAGCATCACGAGGTGCTTCACCACATCCTGGCGGGTGACGTCAAAGCGCTTGGCTCCCCTTCATGCCACTGATCTGCTTTCTGGTGGGGGGCCAGCTGCCCCACGCCCTTCCTGGCAGGGTTTGGGCAGTGGCTTTGCTGGGGAGCTGGCTCCAGCACCCGCAGCTGGGATGTGAGTGCAGGGAGGTGCTGGCACTGGTTTATCAGTTCAGCACAAGTCCTGGAAGAAACGAGGAGCAAGTGCCACCTGCTGTGCCTTGCCATGGGTGGAGGCAGGTCCCAGCTCCCATGGAACGTCATCAGGAGCCAACCTGCCAGGCTGGCTGTACCCACCTGGGTACAGGTGGGCTGAGCCCCTCAGAGCTCCCACAGCATCTTTGGAACCTCAGACAGTAGCACAGCACCCTCCCACTGCCACGGTCTGGGACTTTGCCTGCCTTCCTGCAGGCATGAGATGAGCCATGGAAGGGTCTGTACCAAGAAACAAGAGTGGGAGAGCTTGGAGGGCTGGGGAGGGTCTGGGTGGGCAGAGATGTGCAGCTGAGGCTCGTGGGTGTCTAGGAAGGGATAGTGAGGCGGTGGGGTTGGGAGAGGCTGTTTGGCTGCAGCTCAAGCCTGGACATGGTGGGTGAGGGTGATGGCTGGGATTTGGTGGGGAGCTGCACTTCTGCAGCCAGAAAATGGGTCCAACCCAGGGGCCCTGCATGCAGGGAGTTGAGTGCAAGCCTGTTCTGGGTTTGGAGCAGAGAGGTTTCTGTTGGTCTGTTGGTTGGATGGTGGTAGTGTTGATAAACTCCGGCTGGTGAGGCACCTGGGCTGGGGATCTCCTGCATCATGAGATGGAGGCAGCAAGCAGGGCTGGGGTGAGCTTCCTGGATCCCAGGGCAGTTTGCCTTGGCTGAGCTGACTCAGCATCCAGGGATCTCCTGGTAGCTCCTGTGAGACACTTGTGTGGATGAGCTGTGCTGTGGTGGGTGTGCTGTTGGTACCTGGGCTGAAAGAGCAGCCTTCAGAGTGACCACCAGGTCTGCTACAGTTTTTGATGGCCTTGACCTTGCTGTGCACAGACTCTGTGCTCCCCTCCTCGGGCCAAGGGAACAGGCAAGGCTGGTCAGGCTGGGGTTAGTTGGATCCTTGCAGGGATAACCCAGAAAGCCCCTGCAGAAAGCTGCATCTCCAGCATCTCCCTGGAATGGCTCAGTCCCACCTTGATGGACCCCTCTTGGACCCCAAACAGGGCACTGGGCTGTCCCCTCATGTCGTGCTGTACCCCCAGGGTGGCTCAGATCAGGGTTTGGGTGGCAAACAGGTCTGGATCCGCTCCTGGGCAGGACTGTGGGCGCTGTTGTTGTTGACAGGGGCCGTGGCAGGGATGGAAACCCAATGCCTGCCCTGCCAGGCAGCGTCGCGCCAGCGGGGGCCAAGGGGGAGGCAGAGCTCCGCTCCCCACCTGCCTCTACCTGTCCCCAGGCTCCCAGGCAGAGATCCCGTAACAAGGGGCCCTTGTCTCCTCCACAATACCCCCCTTCTGGCCTGAGCACCTGCTGGCTGGGCTGGCGGCAGCGCCGGGGGGCTCTGAAGGGCCTTTCTGTGCGGGGATGAATGGGAGCCTGTTCCCCTCCGGTGGGCTCCCACCTCCTGCTTGCCAGGCTGCCCCCAGCCCCAGTTCCCCCCTGGGGGGCTGGGTCAGCTCTTCCTGGCCCCTTGGGGCTCAGGGCACCCCAGGTTTCTCGGGGTGGGCTGCCCTTGCCTTTGTCTCTCACTGCTAAATGAAGGATCAGGCCATGCTCCAGCTGCCCCCCTGGCAGACGAGGTCTCATACACCCCAAGAGCCTGCAGACCCCAGTTGTTGATTGCTTCTCCAAGTGTAACAACTGAAAGTTTTCCTGCTGGCCTGTCCAGCTTTTCCCAGCCTTGTCCAACTTGGGAATGGTGAGATGGTGGGAAGAGACAGGGTGGTCTCAGCAGGATTCCCCCAAGGCTGCAGGCTGGGCTGGGTGTGATTTTTGGTGTGTGGGGCTCCTGGAGGTGGGACCCACGAGTGCTTTCTGCACAAACCCCATGTTTTGCACGTCCGTGGCTCTCTGCTTGCAGAAGGACGCGCGGACAGGGACGGGTGGGTGCAGGCAGTGCGGGAGGGGGGACAAGTGGAGGGGACGTGGTCCTGCCCTGTGGCTGTCACAGGTGTGGGGGTGTTGGGGTGCTCAGTGCCACCTCCTCAGCTGAGCTCTCACTGTCTCCTCCCAGCCTGCTGCAGCCAGAGCCGCTGGTCCTGGCCCCGTCGGGGACTCTGCACCGCAGATGGGCCCTTGGAGGCAGCTCAGAGAGGTAAGGAGGGAAAGGTGTCCAGCAATCCTGGCACGGGCTGGGAGCCCCATGCCAACTGTGGGGTTCCCCAGTGCCCAAGTGAAGGATTCTTAACTCTGCCATATATTTCCCCCACTCCAGTGGGAATTCCTTCAAGCCCTCTGCGGAGCTGGAGGAGCCTGAGCCCAGCAGGAAGCAGGTAATCATTAGCACAGCACAGTTACATCCATGATGCCCCTCCGTGCTGGGTTTTGTTGGTTGAAGGGCTGTGTGAGGAAGCTGAAGGAGGAGCAGCATCCTCTGGAAGGGGTTTACAGAGGAGCAACCTTTTTCATCCACACAAGTGGGTCTCCCCAGGCCTCCCTGCTGCCATTCCGTAATGTGGAAGTTGGAGCCAGCATCAGGCACTCTCTCCAACCCTGTGACTCCTGGGCCACCAGGCCAGGCTGGAGACTCATGAGGATGGACCCAGACTCTGGGGGGAACCATTCCTGGGCACTGGGACTGTTCTCATACAGCAGAGCTTTTCAGTGGGGTGCCCACACCTGAAGGTGCCGAATCTTTCACACTCTCAAGTGACCCTGCAACCTCTGGTGCCCCCAGCCCCACTGAGCTGGGTGCCACAGGGTGTTTTGCAGCAGCAAACCAAGGCACGCCCTGCCTGGGTGACCCACAGAACATGTGATGGACAAGGAGCATTTCTGTCCCTGGGTTTGTCCTCTCCTTGGTGCCTGCTGAGGGGTGGAGGTGTTGCAGGGAAGGCAGACCCAGGCTGGAGGCTGAGCTGGGGTCCTTCTCCCTCCCAGCCCAGCACCTGCCTGCACTCAGTGATGGCCAGAGCCAAGGCAGACCCCAAGTTTGGGGAGATCTTCCGCTTCGACACCCCTGTGCTGATGTGGGACCAGCACTTCACCCTGGAGACCTGGAACAGGCTGAAGACACGACACGTCCCCTACGGCTGGCACGGCTTGTCCCTTGCAGGTACAGACTCAGCTGGGATGGGGGGTGATTTGGGCGTGTGGGGCAGCTCGAGGGGCTCAGGGGCCCAGCAGAAGAGACTGATAACATGAGACAGGCAGAGAAGGCTGCAGAGGAACCAAGGACCTTGATCTTTCCCCACTCCACCTCCTGGGGCACGGAGTGGAGGGCACGGCTTTGCAAATGCCTCTTGCTGCATCTTGTGACATTTCCCCTGAATAAAAGCTCCAGTGTGTGCATGATTATTAAGTGGGGCCGGAGGAGCTTGGACAACCCTCTCCATTGTGGTGGATGGAGATTGTTTCCCTTCCCACCCCAAACCCACTCTCTGCTCTCCCTGTCAGCTGCCAGCTTCAATCCCTGGGCTGGGAAGCACTGGGGACGGCAGGGGGAAGTGAACTGGTGGCTGTTGCAAAGAGATACTGTGAGGGGGGACATGGCCAGCACAGGCAGCAGCGTCAGCAGGGCTGGAGCTGGAGATGTCTGGATGTGACCCTGCGCCTCGCACGGCCTCGAGTGCTGCTGTTTGGAGCAGGGTTGGAAGCGTGGGGAGGGGGACTGAGAGTAGATGGCACAAAGCCTGAGAGAGCAAGGACTGTCTGGGGTCCCCAAATCCCTTCTCCTGCACAGGGATGGTGTGAGTTTTGTGTGCTGCACACGTGCTCACGTGGGCTGACACACCTTTTGCTCACTGACCGGTCCCGTCCTGCTCCGTTCCAGTGGTGGGCAGCACCCTCCGGCTCCTCAACGCCTCTGCCAACAGGCACCTCTTCGACAGGGCCGCCTTCCCCGGGGGCTGTGTCCGCTGTGCCGTGGTGGGAAACGGCGGAATCCTCAACGGCTCGGGGCAGGGCAAGGCCATCGACGCACACGACCTGGTCTTCAGGTGCGCGCGGGTCCCGGGCAGGGCGGGGCTGTGGGTGCTGGGGAGGGCTCAGCCCTGGACGAGTGTCCTGTGCTTTTCCCGCAGGATCAACGGTGCCGTGATCAAGGGCTTCGAGGAGGACGTGGGCACCAAGGTCTCCTTCTACGGCTTCACGGTGAACACCATGAAGAACTCCCTCATCGCCTACGAGGAGTACGGCTTCACTCGCATCCCCCAGGCCAAGGTGAGACCCGGAGGGCTTGTTGGCCACGTGGTCCTGAATCGTCCCTTGAGGCTGAGCTTGCCCCCCAAACCTTGTCCCCATCTCGGGAGCCCTCAGTCCTTGCCAGCCTGCATGGGCTGTGCCCTATAAAGCCCCTCCAAGTGCCACATCTGTGCCCCCGCTGCAGGACCTGAAGTACATCTTCATCCCCTCGGATGTCCGGGACTACGTCATGCTGAGATCGGCCATCCAGGGCAGCCCAGTGCCCGAGGGCTCGGACAAGGGGGATGAGTGAGTAGCCCCCCAAGAGCCCCCCCCCCAGCACCCTCAGTGATGCAGGCATGACTTGCCTGCCCTCACCCCGACATCCGTTTGCTGGGACAAACCCCAAGTAGCTCCAGGACTCCTGTGATACAGTTTTGCCCTTCTCCTTGCCCTGCTGCAGGCCACAGAAGTATTTTGGACCAGAGGCATCTGCAGAGAAATTCAAGTTGCTGCATCCTGATTTCTTGCAGTACCTGACAACAAGGTGAGGATGATGAGGACGGTGGCTGCTGTTCAGCTGTGCTCCAGGCTGGGCTCAGACTGCCTGCCTCTGCTCTCTCCAGTATGGACCAGTGGCTGCTCAGCATCAAAGTGTATTCCCAGTCCTTCCCAGACAATGGAAATACTTCTGCCCTGCTGTTTGCAGACAAGGCTGAGACACCTCTCCCCTGTTGCTCCTGCTCACTGCAGCACAGCTCACATCCCCTCCTACACCTCTCTGTGCTCACCTGGCTCCCATTCCCCAAAATAAATTACATTTTGTCCCAGTTTAACAGGAGCAGAGGTAGGGCCCAATGGGAGTGTCTTTTCCTGCCTCTCACAGAAGCAGGGGTCTGGGTTGGGGTGATTCCAAACAGCAGAGAGGTGCCTTTTACCAACCTGCAGCAACTGAGCTCAGCCTTAGCAGCGGCGACCAGAGAATCCACCCCAGTCCTGTGTTTCACTTGGTGCTCCTGCCTTACCGGGTCCTGGCATCACCCAGTGCGTGGTGGGGGCTGGATGGGTGTGGGTCTGGGGGCTGCAGTGCTGTGCCAGCTGTGACCCCCCACCCCTGCCGTGTCCACTGCCAGGTTCCTGCGATCAGAGATCCTGAACACCCAGTACAGCTCCCTCTACATGCCCAGCACCGGTGCCCTCATGCTCCTCACCGCGCTCCACACCTGCGACCAGGTGAGAGGCCACGGCATCACCTTCCTGCTGGAGACAAGGGGATTCCCCTCCCTGTGGCTGCTGTGGGGCTCCTGGTGGGGACCAGCCTGTCCTGGTGGCTGTCCTACATGCCCCCTGGAAAAGGGGTGGTAAACGGACCACCTCAAGTAGAGCCCTGACCCCATCCTTTGTCTGTCCCTCCCTACAGGTCAGTGCCTATGGGTTCATCACTGCCAACTACGAGCAGTTCTCAGACCATTACTACGAGGTGGAGAAGAAACCTCTGGTGTTTTATGCCAACCATGACATGATGCTGGAGGCAGCGCTGTGGAGGAGCCTGCACAGGGCCGGGATCATCACCCTCTACCAGCGGTGAGGCCGGGAGGTTGCCCACAGGGGCAAGTCCGAGGACTCCTGTGGCTCTTCTCTTTCCCGAGGGCCACCTTCTCTCTCCTGAGGGCTCTCCCCAGCTGGCCAGCCAGCCCATGGAGCAGACCTGCCACACTGCAGCTGGCAGTGATGTGAGGGTCAGGGGGAAGCTGAAGCTGGTAGAGAAATGTTGCATTTCCTCAGGGATCTCCAGAAATGTGATTGAACGTGGCCTTTGGGGCATCAAGAAGCACCACAGCACATGGCTGTGACCTGCCAGCCCCATGAACGTGGCTGTGGGGCAGCAGTGGCCCCTGTGGAGCACAGGAGGGGCAGGATGGTGCTGGAAGAGGATGCTGGAGTTGCTGGAAAACACCTTACCATCATGCTCCAGCTCAAATGATCGTCACCATGGTGGGACAGCAAGCAGGGTGAATCCTTGGACTAGAGACCAGATCACCCAGCTGATGAGAAGGTGATGTGTTTGGAGAACACCTCTCCTAGACAGCAGAAAGCAGCTCCAGCCAGCTCTGTGTTGGTGTGTGCCGCCTTCCAGAAGCATCTGTTTGTCTCCGTGATCATCAGCACAGACAGAGGTGTGGCTGCCCTGTCCTGTGACACACACAGTGTGCCCTGTCACTGACCCCTTCTCTGGGTCTGGTGTTTTCAGACAAGGAAGGGTTTTAAAAGCCATCAGCTAAGAGCAGGGTCAGGGCAGCTCAGCTGGGACACCAGGAACGTGTCCAACCCCTGGGCAGCCCGGAGGTGATGTTGGACTGAAGCCACACGTGTGGCACTGAGGTTTTTGGGTCTTTCTTGCACAGGGACCCAGGGTTGTGGTGCCCTCTGAGTGCCTTGAGAGGCAGCAGGTGAGTCACAAGCGATCATCACTCTTCTTAATTTCCTCCCCAAAACCCTCAAGGAGGTGAAGGTCCTGAACCAGCTCTGCTCAGGGAGACCCACTGGGGACACTCCTCCAGCTGGAGGGTGGATACAGAGCAGTGTAACCCAAGACACTTCCCCACTTTGTGTAATTACATAAATGTTGAATTATTGTGTTTTTTAATGCCTGTTTCTGTTGTTTTGATGAAGTGGGTGGGGATGAGACCCCCCTCCCAACCTCCTGCCTCAAGAGGAGTGGTAGCAGGTGGTAGAGTGAACCCTCAACTGGGGAACAGCCCGAGAGGCAGGAGATGGGGATGGGAGCAGGTTTGTATCATGGAGACCTGGGCTGGCAGGGAGGACTGGTAGCTCAGATCATGGCCCTTTTCCACTTGGGAGTGCTATTTGCTGTACGAGGTTGCTGTAGAGATGGCAAAAGATACCCTGGCCACGAGCCAAACCCCTCCAAACCCCCTCAAGCTCCCAGCAGACTGCTTCCAGTCGGTTCACCTACAGAAGGTTAGGCTCCAAGCCTGCTGCAGATGTAATCTCTAGCTTGGGGCCCACCTCGTGTTCCCACGTCTCAAATTAACCTTTGTTCCCATCAGAGCCACCTCACACTGGTACCACGGCAGCCTGTTAGGCCTGTTTTGTGTTCGCAAGTGCTCAGCAAAAAACCTCTCTCGTGACAAGAATGAGCCTGATCCTCACCTCACCTGCCCAAGACGCTCCAAAACCTCCTCAAACCAGCTCTGTCCAACCCTCAGGTGACATCAGCAGCACCATGAGACACGGGGCAGGAAGAGCAGGGTTTAGAGGGCAAGTGCTGCCCCAGGGCAGCATCCTGCCTGGAATCATCCAGCTCATGGGCAGAGCTGTTTGTGCACATCAGGACCACACCATGCACCTTCCTGTCCCTTCTCAAAAAAGGGAGGTTTCCCAGCCTAGCACTGGGGTTTTAAGGACTTACCATCAAGAGCAGACTGCAAGAACCGTTTCTGTCACCAGACCCAGCTCACCTGTAAGTAGTTTTGTCACACTCACCCCAGGAATTGCATTTCTTCAACTTTCAGTGTGTGCAAACTTGGGGTATCAGGTTTGCTATGAAGGGTAAGCTCAAAACCACTTAAATTTCAGGAGGTGTTTTAATCTAAAATCCTTTTTACCTGCACAAAACCATTTCTGTCCAAGTAGGATCACAGAATAGCTAAGGTTGGAAAAGACCTCTAGGAGCACTGAGTCCAACCTTTACAAAAATAATTAAACAAAAACCAACTTCAACTCACAAGATTTCCCATAATTTATTTTATTCTGGAACAGAAGAAACCAGGGAACCACTTTTTCATCCAGCCACCTGTAGATCAGATCTCCTAGTGGGGAAAAAAAAAAAAAGAGTGTCAGAGCAAAGCAACTGTCAGCTGTGCAGATCCTGATTTGCACTGTTTAATCTAGAGTACACCCCTCAGGAGAGAACAGCTTGCTCCCACACAAGCCAATGGCACCAGTACCCAAATCCTCTTTGGCTTTAGTGGTAACTTACCTATGGTGTGGTTGCAGCAACCCCTGAGCAGTGAGGAGGAGCCTGTGGTTACACAAGTGACTTATCAGTGGCCATCTGTGACACTCAGTCCAGGACAACCTTTCTTCTGTTGCTTCTAGAGCTGGAAGACACCACAAAGCAAGGCTGTGACTGTTTCCCTGAAGAAGTCTGCTCTGAAACAATTCCTGCCCCTCTAATCTCAAAGCACTGAGTAGCTTTTACTTTTCCCATTTATCATCTGGCTGCCTCTTCACCTTTTCTCCCCTTACTCCTTGGAAACCAAAAGCCCCACGTGCTTGTCCCAGTGACTGATCCTCCTTGGAACAAAGCTGTATTGCCAGAGCACCCAATGTGACTGGTGGTTTGTGTGTGCCATTCCTTCCCTCCCCTTTCACACATCAACCTTGATTTCTTAAGACGTTCCCTGTCATCAATTTTGCCGGCTCAGCCTGTCAGAAATTGTTATTGACCTTCTGCAAACAAAGGAATTCTGTTAAATAAAGCGTAAAATCATTTGGCAGAATGCAGCTGTCAGCTGCCTGGAGACAAAGTGCTGTTACAGCCTGTGTATTCAATGACTGTACATCAAGCAAAGATAAAAAATGCATTTCTTATCTGCCCTTCAGCGTGTCACTGTTTGCTTAAAGGGAACTTAAAAGCTCTTTGCAGCTCTAAACTGTGCTATGACAACATGCTCAGCTCCAGAGCCGTTGTCTGGCCTGCAGGGAGCTGGGTCTGGGGCAGCACTTGTGCCACTTGTCACAGGCTGGGAGGACAGGGGACAGTGCCCCACGGGTGCCACTCGTGTCCGTGGAGTCTTTGCAAGGAGACCCCACCGAGGGAAGCACGTGAGCCTCAGTGGAGTTTTCTTCCTCACAGCTGTGTCAGACAGGGATAACAGCACATCACAGGCTCAGTTCCTCTCCTGCCCTTGGCTACACGAACCCCTCAAGTCCCACGGGGCCACGCACAGCGCAGACACCCAGCTGGCACCGTGCTGATGGCCAGTGCTCTTCCTGGTATTGTTCCTGGTAAAGCCTCCAAAGATCAGGCATCCTGATCAGCACATGAGTCATGCTGCCTTCGGATCTGGCATATAATTAATGAATTTAAAACAAGCAACACGCAATACTGAAGAACTCAAGAATTCTCTTACCAGCTTAAGCCCAGCTTAGCAGCTGCCCTCTTGCCAAAGCTGTGTTTGGGCAACAGCAGCCCCAGGACTCTGCAGGACCATTTCCTCCTGAACACAAGTTACAAGGAGAACTGTCAACAAAAATACTTTAAATAAAGTTTGTCCTCCACTCATTTCCTTTCCATCCCTTCCAAAAAAAAAAAACAAACCATAAAAAACCAGCCCTGGGTCACAGAGTGAGAATTAAAGACAGAAATTCTCCACTGAAAGACAGGCAATTTTTGTCTCACAAACTCAGCAAAGCAGGAACCTGTCCCTCAGAGGAGCATGTTTGCCAGTGGGCTGTCTCACTCACAGACTAGAAAGTTTGGGAGGTGGATGCTATTTAAATCCCTGCTTAGGAAAAGAAAACCACCAGCTCTCAGACGTTGGTAGTTTGGACTCTTTTAAGCTGTTTCAAGTCGACATCCTCCTCCACAAATATCTTAATCCAACTCCCTCCTTGCACACAAGAATAATCCATCCATCCAGCGTGTAATTTGTCTGTGGCTTTACCTTGAGAGATGCATTCATCACACCCAAGACAGACACATCCCCTCAGGGGAAGGATTCTTCAGGTTGTGTCCTTTCTGTGATGACCCTTTGGGGCACATGAATTGCACCTCCCCAACCCCAGCAACCTGATGCAAGTCTCAAACTGTCCCAGGGCACCTCCAGGTAGGCAAACAGAGCAATTATTCTTTCACTAGGTCTATTTCTGTGACAGACGCAGTTATGAGATGAGCTGTGTCAAGTGTCTCCATAATGGGCTGACATCCAATCCCTCCTACCTCTAATCCCTTCTGCTCTGGCTCATCTTTGACCACGCTGACAAGCAGGTGCTCTGCTGGGCACCAACACCAGTAAAATTCCCATTCATTCCGTGGTGCCTTTCAGCCCATGCTCTCTGGCAGCAAAGGGCAGCACACTCGGGTGGCAGCTACAACAAAGCTACAGCCTTGACTGGCGTAATTACATTAATCAAGCCACTGGGCTTTTATATCCCCTCCCAGGAGCCCCAGAGACATAAGAAGGATATCACCTGACACTGAAAAATGAGTCTTATTTCCGTAGTCCAGCAAAAGGAGAAGAAAATTACGACTATGGCAAGAGAAATGCTGATGTTTCTTACCACTGTGCAGCTGTGCTGCCAGTCCAGTAGATAAATCAGGTCCCCAGGCAGCTGAGTGTTTTTATCCTTTCCCAACACCGTGCCAGGCTCTGAAACGGAGGAAAAGGACAGAGTGAGTTCACGTAGCAAAGCATTCCTTTACTTCTGCGTCTTTAACGCCGAGCCTCAGAGTGATACTTCCACAGAGGAAAGATCAGTTTCAGACAGGGATAACTTTTATCATCACCAGCTCAGCTCCCAGAGCAGCCAAACCTCGGGCCCGTTCCTGCCCTCGTGGCTCCTCAGCCGGGGCTGCCCCGACCCTGCTCCGGGGACAGCCCCGGCGCCAGCGCTCAGGCTGAGCTACACCCGCTGGCCATAAAATCCTCTCCCACAGGCGCTGTGGGAAGAGCCGGCACAAGCGGAGTCAAACCCCGCTCGATCGCAAATCGAGCTGACGATCCCGCATCGCGCCCGGCCTTGCTCCCTCCATGCACCACGCCATGATGGGGGGGGGGAGCACCATTACGCGCCCCACACGCAGCCATCGAGCCCTCGCCCCAGCCCTACAAGCGGTCCCGGCGGCGCACGCGAGTCCCCCGCACGCCCTCCCTCCTCCCCGGCGCCCCCCGGGGCCGCCGTGCCCGCGGATGGCGGCGGATGCCGACCGGTCCCACTCACCGCACACGGCTGCGCCGCCATGCCGTCACCATGCACCGCGGGGAGGGGGAGCCGCGCGCGGGGGCTCATGGGAGGTGTAGTCCTGGCCCGCTCAGGTGCGCGGGGGCTGATGGGAAATGTAGTCCCGCCCCGCAGGGATGCATTGTGCCCCCCCATCCCGCTCGTTAACGGCATCTATTAATTATTTATTAATTCTTCGCGTCCCCAGCGCGCTAAGGAGGTGTGCGTGATTGTGCTTAGAGCGCTAAATGCTTCAAAAGGCTGGACAAGCATTAGCTCGTGGAGGAAGGGGCTAATTAGCTGGAGATCGGGGATTAGTCAGAGATTAGTTAGTAAATGTATGTGCCGTGCTTTGAATAAGCGACGCTTCCAGGATGTGCTGTGATTGTCCTTCTCTGTGAAAACCTGTCACGAAAACCACAGGATCCTGTCTAGCTTACATATGAAACTCTAAATGAAATAATAACTTCCATATGAAACTATATATGATCCTATTTACCTCATATATGAAGCCTGTATGAACAATAACACAGTGTGAACAGAACCAAAGGGAGGAAAAATGCAAGCTGCCAGTATCACTTTCTTGCCCCAGAGGTTTATCCACCCTTGTGGAGAAAAGCTCCAGTGACTGGGAATGGAAAGCAGTCAAACTGGAGTCTGAAAGCAGCAAAGTCTGAGTACAGGTGACAACCCCAGTCACAGGGATGGTTCCATGCTGCTGCCTGCTCTGGGAGCCCCTTCTCCAGGCAAGGCAGTCGAGTTCCCAGGAAAAGACAGCATGACTTCATGTTTATTTTTAGCGCCTGGATCCTCCTAGCCTTGCTCCTATTTTAGAACCTGATTTTATTTTTTTTTTTTTTTATTCCAGAGCACAGATTTAACCCAACTCACAAGCCATTTGCTCTCCAGAATGGCCCATGTTGTATCTTAAAGTCTCTCTTAAAAAGTCAACAGGCTGCAAAAGGTACTTTTTTTTTTTTTTAAGTGGTGCAAGAAGGCTGTAAACAGATACTAAGGTGGTGCTAAAAATAAGCTGCTTCCAAATTAAGCAGCTGACCGTGAGGTGTTCCCCAGCCCTCTGTGCCCTCTGATAGCTGCAGAGAGCCTCACAGGCTGCCCTGGCGGGATGGGCAGGACCTGGGGAAGCAGCTTTTGGTGAGTCTCCTGCTCTGGCTCGAGGACACCAAGAAATTCCGTGCCTTCCTGCCCCAGAGGAGCCTGTGGCACGAGTGTTTGGCCTGGTAGGAAGGCAGATGATAATAGAGAACAGCAATAATTAACGCAGCCCTTGTTGCAGCGGCCTTTGCTCTGTGAAGACATGCTTGGCAACCTGCCTGGCTGCTTTTAGCTTCCCAAATAAGCAAATATAACCCATCATGACTAGAATTAGCCCTCCAAGTCCCCAAGGGACGTAAGCTTTTAAAAACAAAACAACTAAAATCCCCCCTTGTGCGGAGTTCAGATGTAGATGGATGCGCCGAGGGATTTGCCACCGTCTTGATTTTCGGGTGAAAGCTGCTCAGCCCAGAGTCTGTGTGTGCCTATAAATGGATGAACTCTGCCAGGTACCAAGTAACTAATGGACTCAACAATTAAAAGCTCAGGAGAATGGCTGAGCTAAGTGTGGGGTTGATTGGCTGTCATTACTCGTGGCTGTCGCGCACGGATAATGTTTCCAAGGATGTGCTGGAGTCGGAACAAAGACTCTGGACGAAGAGAGATGGTCATCTCCTCGCCCATGCCCACGCTCCTCTAATTCTCTGCAGCTTCGCCTGTGTGGGAATTAATCACGTTTTCTCAGCTTTTCCCTTTAGAGGGCGACCACGTCCCACAGATCTCCGGCACGGAACCTTCACCAGCGGGAGCTGCAGGACAAGGCAGAGCCTCCCCGAGGTCAGCGGGCCACGGTGGTTCTTCTGAGGGTCTGTGAACCTTCCTAGGGATGTGAAGGAAGTTAGTCTGGTCTGGGCAGTTCTGTTTGAACATATTCTCCTTCCTCAGGCAGCTGCAATGCTGCTCCCAAGGGCAATTTGGACACAATTCAGAAAGATTTCCTGTGGCCAATCTCCATCAGTAATGGTATGCTGTTGTTCCAGTCTTTGAAAGGTTGAGCAAGTAAGGAAAGCTGTGAAAAGGGCACGGAGATCTTCTACATGGAGGTTTTGGGGGCTGCTCTCAACTTCCCTACAGAGGATTAGGGGGGCATTGCTGCCTCCAGCAAATCATATGAGACATTAAGCCCCATCTTTCTGATTTCTCAAGGTGCCTCAGTACCTGTCCTTCAAAGCTACAGCATTACCCTCTCTAAAGGAGTCTCAGCTCTGAGGTGTTTGGTTATCCCTAGAGCAGATAATAGGAGAATGTGCAGAATATGCGATACAGGAGGGAAGCATGGACAGAAAAATGGAAATCGATGACAGAACTGCTCCAACTTCAGCTGGCCTTTGATTCCACGCTCAAATTGAAGGACAAGACCTTCTTTCTGTTTTCCACCCATTTCCCTTCTTAGCTGCCTGCAAATCCCTCAAGGGAGAAACTCTCTGTGCTTACTGACACCAATTTGATTTCCTCTTGGTTTCCCCCTCTGCCTGTCCAGGTCCCACCCACCTTTCAGAGTGCCCTGCTGTGATTATCTTTGACACACAGCCAGGGTGGGGAGCAGACAGGGTGCTTGAACCCATTGCAAAGCCAGTTCCCCCATCACTAACTGCCTCTGGCTGGTGCAGGGGGGAGCTGGATGATGTTTGTCTCTGTTAGAAATGCTGGGTGCACAGCAGTGCACAAAGAACAGTCCCTTGGGCTAAGGCTGGAGGTTCCTTGCTGGTGTTTCAGGTGCCAGACTTCTGAGAGAAGAGATCTGTACTGTTAAAAAAAAAACCTGCCACGAGGTCCCAGATCCTGGTGTCTGCTGCTTCAGATCAGTCCCAAGAAATGGCAGACAGGCTCTTTGGAGCCTCAGCAGCAGACAAGCAACATCTTCCCACACAGGACAAGGCACACTGCAAACAAAACATCCTTTCCCTGCTCCCGGCAGCAAAGCTCTTAAGCCTCCATTTAATGTTAAATACACGTTTAAACCTAAACCCATTCCTCCTCAGCATGTCTTGCATGCTTATGTAGAAATTTAGCAGACTCAGGAATGCTCTGCTGTAACGGGGGCCTATTTGAAAGCCTGTGCACTGAATAATAAGAGCTTTTTCCTTACAGAATATCTGTGCAACGAAGGGATGGCTTTTCTGGGAGCATGGTGGGAACTGCAGGCAGGGCTAAGGTATGGATTCTGCAGGTAGAGAACAGAAAAGATTCCCCTTTCTCCCAATAGTGCAAAAGAAACGGCAGCTTCAGCCACTCAGATGTTGCTCCTGCTCCTGTACCTTTTTCTCAACTGAATTTTGGGTACAGTGCAACAAAAAGCAGTCTCAAGGTACTGTCTTCAACTGCAACACAGAATGGAGCTTGAGGAGACCATGCTGGGAATGGAGACAAGCTGATCAACGACTTGAGCCCTTCAGGTCTGTGTCCCAGCTGGGCAAAGGGACCATCTTTGTGTGAGTGAGCCAGAATGCAATCCCAGCTTCATTCCTTGAAGGAGCCCACCACAAAATGTTCCAATGGCAGTGAGTGCACAGACAAATCCTGGGGCCAGACAGATACACTGGTGCAGTAGTAGCATTAGGAATCCAGTTTCTTCATGGTTGAGTATGTTTAATTAAAATAAATACCCTCAGAGCATATCTGGAGATAGAAGATGTGTATAGCTTCACAAATGCCCTCAAAACTAGAAGGAAAACCTTAATACTTTTAAGCTAGTGAGACAGGAGAAAGATTTCCTTTTAGGCCAAGTTAGATGAGCGAGGAAAGGAGAGTTGTCCTTGCTTTGGGCAAAGAGATGGATCCTCTCTATTTTCTGTGTCAGCCTGAGAGGTTACAGCGTGGTAAGCAGAAAGGGAGTGAGTTGGTATAAAAATATCTAGGCAATATTAATGAGAAACTTCTCAGGTCCTCTTTTATCACAAACAGTGTTTCTGTTTGCTTGGATTGCTCGGCCACCCAGCACTTGGTTCAGCCAACCCAGTCTGTGCTGTCCTGTAAGCAATATTTCATCTATCAGGCTGAGATACAAGAAATATGCTGGGCAGGCACGGAGCAAACAAGCATATTCTTGCAACTAATTAGCATAAACTGCACTGAGGTCAAGCGGTTGTGTCGGAGCACAATGCAAATCAACACTTCCTCCTCCTGCAGATGGAAAATGGAGAATTGCAAATGCCATATCTCCGCCTCACCTCTTGCTTCCCATCGTTTATTCCAGGGGAAGGAGATAATTGTTTTGAGGAGCTTTTGAGAACAGCATCTCTGCTGCTTTCATGGCTTAATGGGAAAGAACATGCTTAAATGATGGAAGGTCGTATTATTTCAGGACCTTTCAGGTCATTTTTCTTGCCCTTGAGGAGGGAAAGCAGGCCAAGTGCCTAATTTGACCAAATCTGAAGTGGTAAACTGAGGCCTCACAAAGTGACAGAGGGCAGCTGGTTAAAGGCCACTGGTTATTCCTTCTGCTGTCTCTAAAATTGTTTGTTGGGGGCATTCTCCCAGTGACATCTGCTTGAAGGAGCCCTACTGCAGGGCATCAGACCAAGGGCCACCGAGACTAATGTAATTTTTTTTCAAGAGATGTCCAAAATGAATGCCTGGGGAATGAAGGAACAGCATTATCACATATGGTACATCTCCCAGAAACTTCCCTGCCACCAGCCATTTGAGGGGTGTGACACTTGAGAGCCAGAGGTCATTTCACTCCCTCTGCTAATGGGTTTTCTCTGGCATGGAGATTTCAGTAACTTTCTTTTCCATGAACTCGCTCAGTCCCCTTTTGAACCTGTAAAAGCCATTCCCTCCTGTGGGGAGGAGAGGGACCAGCTTCCTTTCAATCATTTGTTCTGTGTCTGGCTCCTGCTTGTTTTGCTTGGTGGCCCCAAGTTCTTGTACAAGAAGAGACCATAAATGGAGAATTCCTCCCCACTCTCACTGTGCAGGCAGAACTTATGGTTCTACTTATCCTCCCCTTCTCTTCAGGCTCACAGGTGTGATGTCTTCAGAATAGATCAAAGAGCGAGTGTAGTGTTGTTTTAAACCACTGTTTTCCTCTAGAATGTGATCTCTCCACTTGCAGATGGCTTTTATGGTCTCTAAAGCCTCCCATGGATTAGCCTGTGTTTGACTGTATAAACATTTTCTCTATCCCACATCCTGCTTCCACAGCATGGCTCGTACTCCCTTCTCTGTCCTTTCACTCAGTCCAAACATCCTGCAGAAAGCCTCCAGCTTTCCTTGACAGCCTTCCTCACTCCCTCTCCCCACAGGTTGCAAATAAAACTCAATCAGCCCAGCACAACCCCCCCAGATTCCTGGAGATCTGCCTGCAGGGGAGAGACTCACGTGCCTTTCTTTCTGATCGAACTACCAGCACACGTCCTGCTGCGCTGCTGTTGCAGAAAGGTCGGTCTGTCTTCAGCCATCTCTCTCCCCTGCACGCCTCGAGTGCTCTCCTCTCTTCTCTCAGCTGTCATCTCCTCGCTGCTGAGGGAGGTGGGCGGGAGAACACGCACCGCGGGGAGATGGCTAATCCTCCGTAGCACTGGTGCTCAGGGATGGGAGAACTCAGCTGCTCTGGCATCCTCCTCCACCTCTCCTCCCGGTGTCAGGGGCAGAAAACCCCACCGTGGCTGCCTGGCACTCGTGTGCACCGGCGTGCCAGCTTTGCGGCTTGGGGAGTGCTGCTGGGGGGCTTGGGGGGAGCTGGGGGTGTGGTGGGAGATGGGCATGCACCCCTTCACCTAGCAAACCAGGGCTGCACTCACCCAGACGCTGCAGAGGGGAGGGAGCTGCTCCCTGAGGCAGCAGCTCTCGGGGTAACCCCCTTCCCCAGCAGCTGGAGGGGAAATGACTGGGGATTAAGCGAGCAGGCAAGGTGAGGCAGGGGGAACCAGGACAGCGTGGGTGGTACTGCCACAAACCACAGCACCTGGTTTACCACAAAGTTGCATGTGAAGTGCTGCTGACTTGGAGCAGCTGGCAAAAAAAAAAAAAAAAAAAAAATGGAAATAACCCCCCCCCCTCCTCCCCAATCATTATTTAAACAGTATAAAGGTCTCTGTAAATGTTTAAAACAACGTGGTTGGGAGGGGAAGGAGGAAAGACAAACAAGTTTGCTGTTTCAGCTTTGCAGAAACAGATCTTATTTTTTTGGCAGGGTTTTATTCATCCAGAGGATCTAGCTGGTAGCATTCTTTGGGAGGCTCCAGATTCATAATCACTTCCCAAACATCTTCCTCCAAGAGGCTGCAGTTTGGCACAGGCACCACCCTTGGTGTTCGTGTTTGGCCAGTGCCTTGTGCTGTAGCATCCCAGTTCATGGCCAGGGCACCTATGCCAGGAGTCACTGGCTCTGAGTGCTCTCTCCCAGTGATGTTTTTCTTTCCCAGACCTAAGTCTCATGATGGTCACAGCTCAGCAGGAGCCAGGGAGCTGAAAGGAGCAACATTCTGTGGGCTGGCTGACTGCTGGGGTACCTTTCCCATGTGAGCAAGGCAGGAATCAGGAGCCCCTCTCTTCCCTGAGCACCTCTCCCAGTTCCCAGCTTGCTGCCCTTCCTTCCTCATCTGTCTCAGTACAACTGCCAGCACCTGCTGCATTACCACAGCAGAAACCCTATGTAATTCCTGTTCAAATACACAGCTGGCAGCATAACTTCAACTAATTCAGCTTTTTGCTGTTGAAGAGCTGGAGCTGTATCCTGGTTTGGCTCCAGGCTGAGAGGGAATTGATCTGAAGCCCTGGGCACTGCAGACTGCTGGAGATCAGGGGCTGCTCTCCAGCCCCCATCCAGATCTGATGCTCTGTGTCCCAGATCCCAAACCCTGGAGCATCAGTCCTGCAGGAGAACCAGCAATTATTTGGGCTCTCAAGGGGAAAGGGGCCATCCTGCTCAGCATGAGGGAGACTTTGGGCTGGGAAAATGAGGGATCAGCCACGAGGAGCACATGAGAACCAGGTCCCTGGGGACCAGAGGATTGTACTCCCCACCAACCTCCCAGAGGTCTCAGCTGGTCCCCAGTTCCCAGTCAGGGATAGTTTCTGCCCAGTCCCACCTGCTCTGTTCCTGCCCAACCAGGGAAGGGTTAGCTCTTGAGCAGGGCTGCTCCTGCTCCTGTTGCCTGGGGCTTTGTGTAGTTGGGGTGGGGGGGAACTCTGATACTATTTTCAACCAAAGCCTGAAGAGTGATGTGAGGGACCAGCTGCTTGTGTGCTGTCCTGCCTCTCTGGAGCCCTGTTCTACTCAAATCAATAACTGCCCACAGACAGCACCAGGAAAAGCTGTTGCTGGGGTCTCCTTTGCTTTTCTAACTTCAGCCAGATCCCATGCAGAACCTACACTGAGATAAAAGAGACTGACACAGTGTGAAACCTTCCTCCTCTTCAGCAGATGGTGTTTGTGACAATGGACTTTGCTTGTGTGGTTGTAGCAGAGCGGCCTGGGCTAGCCGAGGAACAGAAAGGGAAGCTGCAGTCTGGGCGTGCTGGGACCGGCTTGCTGTGTAAACCTGGCCTGAAAGGCTGCACCACAAAGGAGCTCTTGTTTTTTTCAAGGATCAGGGTTTTTCTCTCGTGTCTCTTACCAGCTAAAGCACTGTCACGACTTGCCTGCAGTCAGCAGCTCCAGCCCCTCTGCAGCATTCCCGGCCCTCTCCCGGGACTCGCGGGGAGCGAGGAGGTGATGCGTGTCACAATGTGCACTTCACGTTACCTTCACAGAAAGCCTAAATGCATCTTAACTGGGGTTAACCCGGTGTCACTGCCTTAGGCCTTAGCACATCGGTGCTGCATCTGTCCTAGCTGTGAACTCTACATGCTTCATGCCTGAAAACCCGCACGGTTGGAGGAACAGTGCCCTGACTTGAGTGAACCACTGAGGTGGTGTGAGATGGTGTGAGTTATGGCTGGTACTGCTGCTGACTGAGCCTGTTCCTGCATATCCTGCTGAAATGATCACAGGGAAGGTGGAGCTGAACCTCCATCAGGCCCATTGTTGTCAGACTGAGACTGCTGAGCATGAACTGCAGTGGGTGCTTTCAAGATAAACCTCAATCTCAATCAGGGTGAACAAGAAAAAGCATATGGCCTTGGTATTGTCTGGAGGCTGCCTTCTACACCATGACTGAGGGTGGAATCTGGTTACCATCAAGAACCAGGTGTCAGCTGGCATAAACCCTCCAAGAAACTGGGTTACCAATATTTCTGACCTGATTCTATCTATCACAGGAGCAAGGTGTTGCTCCTTCAGCAGGAAAGGCCAAGAAGCCATGTGCTCTGATGCTGTTTGCGTGTCTCAGCCAGTCCCAGGCCTCCAGAAACTCTTTTCCCAATTCCCTGTCGCCTGTCTGAGCATCTCCGTGTTCCCAAGCAGCCTGCCATGTAAACCCTACCAAAACCACAGGAATCTGTGAAGGAACTGGTGAGCGTGGCAGGGAGACTATTGCAGGGTCTGTCCCACATTTGTTTAATACCCGGGGGAGATGTTTACCTTCACGAGGAGAGGGGCTGTGTACATCTGTCAGCTCTGCTATTCACGCAGGCAGCATTCCCATGGGCACACACACCACCTGAAATCCGAGAGCCAGCTCAGCCCTGTGTACACATCTCCTGACTCCAATAGCACCAGGCTTTCTCACAGTGCTTGGAAACAAACCTCACTCAGCCCTGACGAGCCTCAGAAGCTCTTTCACAGCAAGCCATGTGTGAACTTAACGTGTTCTGTATCAGCACCATCTACCTGCCTCTACCCTCCTCAGTTACAACAAGCACAATAGGCCTGGGCAGGTAGGGGGACACTGGGCACAGTTGAACTTGGAAGCTGGGGGGTTCAGCCAGAGTCCACTCTTCCCCACAGCATCGCCTTCAGCTGAAGATCAGATCCCTCTTTACCTCCTCTTTCACTCGAAGCTCTCAAAGTGGTGCCGTATGGACGCAATCATGATGTTCATTAGTCTCTGTCTGAGCCCCCTCATGTTGCAAAATCCCTGGAGGGGACAGGCTGGAGTGGGATGGGGTTTGCTGCAGCTGAGCTCTTGTGGTTTTTCCCCTTGGGGTTTCAAGAAGTTTTGTTTCACCCATGAGAAGTGCCAGGCATCAGGGGAAGAATTGTTTCTTGGCAGCTGTTTCCGTTTTGCTCTAGAAAACCGATGCTGTGCTAGGAATGCGCTGTGACTAAAACTCCTCTGGGCTGCTCAGGTCAAATAACAAATTGCAGCAATAGGGGAAATGGGAGACAGGAGAGCACTTCTGATCTGCAGAGAGCAAACAGAAGGGCCAGACCCTTTCATTTCCCTTTCATCCTTCCCTGAGCCAAAAGCAGGAGGCGAGCAGTCTGAGGGAGAGGCGGAAGCTGGGGGTTGGCAGGCTGCTTCCTCCCACCTCTGGCAGCCACGGAGCGCAGACATGCACGCTTGGCTCTGCCTGTGCCTGCTCTGGGGAGCTCTGACACTGTCAGTCTTGTTGCTTTTGAGGTGGTGTCTGATCCCTTCAGAGAACAGGCCACTCTCTTTCCATTTGTTTTGCAGAGGGCTCGGGAAAGCTTTCGGGATCGGAGGATTAAACAAGGGGTGTGACGAGCAGTGACAGTTTGGGAAAAACACAGGCAGCAAAAGGTTTTGATACTGTCAGAGAACATGACAGGCAGGTTCACAGCCCCTGCAGGCCTTGGCTTCCTGTTTTCTTGTGCCAAACGGGGAAAACAATCCTGTGCGGTGACAGAATCACAGGTGGTGACCTTGTGGGAGGCAGGGCAGAGCTGGAGATGCTGAGAGCAAAGTAGAAAGCCTAGGTAGGGGCTGGGAGGGGGGGAGATGGTCTGCAGGGACTGGGGAAGCTGGGCACGTCTTTCTTTAGGAGGATGCTGTGAAGCATCTGGAAACTCATCTCTGATGTGCTCAGCTCTGCACCCTGGATGCTGAAGTTGCTCTCAGGGCATCTCTTCCTCCTGCTCAGGGACTGCCAGGGCCGATAGGAACCTCTGGGGCTGGAGAGTGGGGGTGAGAGGTGCAGGAACCCAAAACTTGTCACCTTACCCTCCACTGGCTGAAGGTGCCAGGACTGAGGATGGGGCCATCCCTGCCCAGCGAGCCCTGGGTGAGCCCAGAGTGGGCACAGCCCTAATGCTCCAGCCCCTCGATGCTGCTGCAAAATGGGTCGCCCCATCAAAACAGACCTTGCCTTGTTCCCAGACTAAAAGAAGGGGCTGTGTGATAAAAAGCTGCAGCTGGTCTATCTAATCTCCCACCAGTGTCTACATTAACTGTCAAGACAGTGATTTCCTTGATGCTGAGCAATTTTTTTCTGTGCACGCATCCAGCTAATCAATTAAGTTTCTCAGCAGCTTCCTCCAGCATTCAGGCTTGGAGGGTGGAAGGAATTTGTTATTCTAGGCACTGTTGGAGAGGCATGAACTGTACTAAAAGCAAATTGGTTGCGCCTTCCAAGCACTGACACTCTTCACTCACAGCTTGTCTTGCTGATTCTCCTCCCCCCACCTCCTCCCTGCTCTCCTGAGCACCTCTGGGTGCAGCCCTGGTCAGACCAGCTCACACAGAGCTGGCCTGAGGCACATCTGCTCAGCACCACACTGTGCCCAGCTGTGCTGGAGCTGGGTGTTTGGGATACTCTGTGTTCCCTGTGTCCCAGGCAGAGGCAAGGATGTTTTCCTTGGGGCAGGGTCTTCCTATAGCAGGTCAGTTTGGCTGTGCAAGGGCTGAATGCTGCTGGATTACCTCACCTGCTTTCCCAGCAGATATGAGCTGGCAAGGCTGGGTACCACACCAGTGTCATGGGGACCTGCCTCTGCTGAAAAACTGTTCTCTCCTGATGCTTTTGTTCCTTTTCTCATCTTGTTTTTCTCCTTCTTTGTTGTTCCTTGCCCTGCCTAGGTGTTGTCCTCCACATTTGGGAGGCAGACACTATGGGATGCATTCACATCCACCCCAGTAACCTTGGTCTTTGCAGAGCTGAGCACTGGGCTGAGAAGGGGAAGTGGAAGGATCCAACAGGGTGGGTGGAAGCACCAAGAAATATGGGGACTTTGGGGTGATCCTGGGAAGATTTATGGATGGTTGAAAAGAATCATGTCTCCTGCCAGATCTGATATACCCTGGCTCTCTTCTGGTGGGAATGGGGATGTTTTTTATGAGTATTTAGCAATTCAATGGCTGAAACATGGGAGTGGCAGGGTTACTGGAGTCAGGAAGGCCGTAGAGGTTTTTTAGGAGGTCAGGCAGTTGTGTAAGACTCTTCGCTCCCCACACTTTGGCCTGTCAGGATATGTGCACACATCCTCCCAGGCCAAGGAAAATTTGGCCCCAGCAGGACTGCTGTTGGCTGGGTGGCTGATGGGTAGGGATGGCCACAGCTTGAGTCCAGCTTGGCCTGGAGGTGAACAATATCTTTTCAATCAAGTGCTGCCTGGCAGCCTCAGGGGTGCCTGTTCAAAGGCTTCCCTGCGGGTTTGTTGCTCAGTGTGTCATCCTGCTTGGAAGTCTCAGCACGGAGGATAAGGAGGAACTGAGCGAAGAAAATGAGCCATGCCTTCAGAGGGTAATCTTTATCAGCAAGAGGATTTCAGCCACCTCCAGTCCCGTTCTCTACAGCAAAATAATCTGCTGCTAATGGTATTCCTTTTTTTAAGCTGAATCCCATAGATGTTCTGCTCGGGAAGTGATTTGGTGAACCAGGAAAGAGAACCCAGGATGCCTGCTGCCAGTCTTCTTTCCAAGCCATTACACAACACTGTTCTGGGGTTAACAAACCAAAAACATCTGGGAATAATCAAAGCTATTTATGCTCTGGGAAAGCATGGCTGGAGAAAGTTTGAAGGAAGCAACTTGAAAGCTCAGCATTGTTAAAAACAGTTCTGGAAGCCCTGAAAATTAAAACTAGGGTAACATCTACAAAGAGTGAGGAAGTATCAAGAGAAGGATCTAATATCCTCTGCGGAGCAGAGAGAGATGGAATGAATTGTAATGATTGAGCCTTTACTAAGCTACAGGGCATTAAAAATTGCTTTGGAACAAACAAATCTGCCATTCCTGCCGTTTCCACTGGCAGGAGAGCAGAGGGAAAGACCAGGGGTCTGGCTTAAAAGCAGCCTGGGGATTGGCAGTGTGATTTAGAGACAGATAACTGCAATCCTCCAAGTGCCTGGTACTGGCCATGCAGAGCCCAGAGCGAGCAGTACCTGCCAGGGCTGGCTCAGGGGGGATGCAGGGTGTGCAGGGGAGGTTTGGGGCTCAATGCCATCCCTGTCAGGGTGTCACCAGCCAGAGTATAGCTGGGGCAGGGAGGAACATAACCTGCAGGCTCTGCTTTCCAAGTGGCAGGATGTGTGCTTGGGATGGCCAATGGCATTGCCATGGGAAGGGGAACAAGAGAGGTCCTGGTTCCTGGGGATGTTCCTGCTGGAGGTTGACAGTGCCTTGCTGCCTGTCAGTGTGGGGAATGTGCTCAGATCTCCTCTGGCGTGGGAGTTCAAATGATCCTGGGATCATCCTCTGAGCCTGGTGGATAACCCAGGGCTGGCAGCAGGGACTGGTGCTCCTTGTGCTTGCTGAGCTACCTGCAGCACTGACCCTGCTCCTTCCTCAGCAACCTGGGGGCAGCTTCCCCGGAATGACTCAGGGAGCCACCCCCATTGATGAAAATCTCCTCTTTTAGCATCACTTGGAGGCAAGTCTGTTGCTGGGAAATCTCATTTATGCTGATTGGTAGAAGCTTTAATCTTGGAGGGCCTCTCTCTGTGCTTTCCATTCCCTCTTGTACCACTTTACATCTCCCCCTACTCCTGCCTCTGGCTTGGTCTGGAATAAAAGAGATCTCTCTCTTTCCATCCCTCCATCTGAGAGATGGAGAAGTAGCCTGGGCATGTGGAGGGTGAGCACCCTGGAGGAAGGACAGTGGGACTGCCAGCCACCACAGGAGCCATGGAAATGGTTAAAGATTTGGGGAATCCAGATCTGCTGCATCTTCTGTGACAATCTGGCCTCCCCAGCATCCCTGTAAATGAGAAACCACATAAGCCTCGCACTCTATTATTGCTACAGAGCATTAGAGTCTCTCATTTAGGATAAACATTCTCATCTCCAGCAGAGCATGAATAACATTAAATGAGATAGTTAAAATGTTTCAGGCCAATTATAGCCCCGGTGTAACTTCGGCAGAGTTACACCAGGGATTAATTTGATCCGGAGAGCTCTGCCTCCTGTTCCGAACTGGGATTCCAGCACGGGTAATTACATCCTGCCTCTCTGCACTTCCTCTGGAGTTTTAATTGGGTTGAATGGACTCAAATTCTGCTCTTTTCTTCAGAAAGCCACCGAATTTCCGAACTGCTACACAGGCTGAGGGAGCTCTGCCCTTCCTCTCTGCTGTGCTGGTAAGGGCCAGGTCTGCTCTGGGGTGCTGACAGCCCAGCATGGGTGCACAGCAGCCTGCACCCCTCTGTACCTTCTGCTGGTAAACCCACCAATCTCCTGTTGGGGGTCCAGCTCTTGCCTCCCAGCCTGGATTGCAGAGCAGGCTCCTCGTGCACTGAGACAGGCAGCTGGACTGTCTCCCTCTTCTACTTCCCAGCCTTCTCAGTAAATCAGTGTTAATGAGGGACATTTGACCCTCTCTTTCCCTGAGCAGCCTTATGAAGCATTTTTGTTCCATGAGATAGTTAAGAAACGTGAAGCAATTTCCTCTCCTTGCTTCTCCTCTATTTTTTTTTTTTTTTGGTGGATTTTCTTTTTCTTCTTTGAGAAAAGGCAAAGTTACAGGCCACACACAGCCTTTAGGATGCCTCAGAAGTGGGAGCAGAGGAGAGACAGCAGGGTCTGATGTGAAGGGGATGGAGCAGCCAGGCCAGTCAAGATGAGGTGACCCCAGCCCTGGTCCACTTGGTCCATCAGAGAGACCACGTGTGCAACTGAGACAGGAGGGTCGGAGCTGGGAAAGTGCACTGGCTGGCTGTGATTAGGAATTTAATTGTGAAGGAATCGAATTCCGAGGCATTATCTCACTGAGTTGGAGCAATACAGAGCCATACATCCTCCATAGCCAACTGTACACAGGGGTGAAGGCAGAGGGAAGGGTGCTGGGAACGGTCTCCCTCGCAGATTTCCAGGACTTTGTGCTGCTGTGTGGTCCATTTCCCTTCTCACAGAGCAATGACGAAAACAGACAGTCGGATAAACCCCGGGGAGCTGGGCCCAGCCCCCCAGCCTCGCCCCCTCCTCCAGGCTGTGTGGGACTGCGGGTCCCACTCCACCTCCACCCCCCCAGCTGGGAGTAGCCCCCTTGCCTTTCATTTCCCTTTTTGCTTTTCCCACACTGCATTTCAGTGGGGACGGAGATGGAAAGAAGAAGAGCAGAGCTGTCACAATCCTTCCTTCCTCCTCAAACAGACGGCATCTCCTCAGTGGGATAACAACAGCGAGACCACGATGGTGTGACCGTGTCCATCAGCCTCCTGACCTGGAGGAGACCTTCAGCATCCTCTGGAGAAGTGCTGGTGACACCCTGCCTGCCCCATGAGGGCTGCCATGACCTCTTCTGCTCTTCTTATAAAACGGAGGGTGATTTTGGCTGGTAGAGAGAACACGACGAACGAGGTCAAGCGAATTCCCACTCCCACCCGCCCAGGGCCTTCCAGGACCATCCCAAATCTCCGTGCAGACCACAAACACCTCGTCGTGGCCAGCAAGCCTAGCACAGTTTGCCTGCTCTGAGCTCAGCTGCTGGCTGCGGCTGACTGAGTAAATAAAGAACATTTCTCACAGAATCCACCCTCTTGGAGGTCCCCAGGCGAAGATCTGGCCTTTCCATGGCTCAGGAAACCTTTATCCCCCAAATCTGCAGCAGCCCCGAGCTGCAGTTGATTCGGTAAGCGATGTTTGCACACCCAGGTTTGCAGTGCAGGGACCCTGTTCCCGGCAGCACCGTGACATTTGCAGGCGCCATTTCCATCTGGCCCCCTTGCTGTACTTTCTGGGAGGTTTTGTGTGCTAGTCCAGATGGGGGGAAAGGTCAGAATTATTGATGGAAGGTCCAGACTAAAATCTGGACTTCCCTAAGCCTAGGATGACCGTGCCTGGGCTAACCCTGCAGATCAGGGCTCTGGTGGGCTCCCCTCAGCAAGGCTCTTCTCCTAGTCTTTGGGGCTCTCATAGCTCCAGCACACACCCATATTTCTTGGGGTTCTTCTGCATCCTTTTTCTGACCTTGCAGATCCTCCTTGTTGCTCATCTCTGCCCACCCAGAGCTGAACAGCCTCCACCCTGATGCCTCCTCTGCAGCTAAGCCCTTGACCTTTATTTTCCCTTAAATCAATACCTAAAAGCCATGCTACAGCAATACCAGCATGTCAGGGGAATCCAGGTGATTTATATCATCTGAGGAGCTGATTCTGCTTTTGAGGCTCAATCCTGGTACGCTTTTGTCTTTTCAGCTCCCAATCTCTTCTGCACTGTCTTCAGGTCAGTATTATATTCATCCCCTGACCTCCCTCCCTGGCATTATTGACTCTGTATCTTGGTTTTAATCTGCTATAAAATGAAGGCAGCTCCAGGTAAAAGCAGTTCAGTCCTTCCTGATCATAATACTTCTTTTGCCAAAAAGAAGGAAAAAAAATTGTTAGACACGAGCTGAAGTTGAAAAGGCTTAATTAAAAAACTTACGGGGGAAAAAAGCCACGGGGAAAACTCTACAGACTTTTGTGAAATTCTCACTGTGGAGAATCAAGCTGCTGGGAGCTCTTGTTCATATCTCTGGCTTTACCTCCACGGCAGGGAGGTGACCCTACAGCCCCAGGCTGGGGAGAGGGTGCTGCCATCAGCCAGGAGCATCCTGGATAGGAGCCGCATCCCAGGCTTCTTCCCCCCCATCACTGCTCAGCCACTCTCCTCCCTCCAATGCTGGGTCCTGCTGCGGCTGTCTGCAGTGATTGGCTCTCAGAAGGAGCAAACAGCCTGTTTTGGGTGCAAACAGGGTGTATTTGCCAGTGAAAATTCACACTAGCCCTAGTGGTGAGGCCAGCACAACTGTGCCCATAGAAAGGATTAAGCCTGTAACTACTCTGCTCATCAAAAAAACCCAAGACCTGTCTCCTTCTGTCTAATATTTATTGGCAAAAGCTTCGGGAACTGCTTTTTCAGTGAGTTGAAGCTGATGTTTGCGAGCCCACCATTCCCAATGACTGATCAGATAGACTTTTCCCATCAGAGCATTTATTTTTCCAACAGGACACCAAGTCCTGAAACAAATGAGGGCTTGCACAAGAAATCCTCTGCCTCAGTTTGGCAGCAAACAGAAAATAGGAATATTTTTCTTTATTCTAATACCAAATTTTTGTGGCTAAATAGAGCCAAAAATATATCTCACCCCCCTCCCCCCCACACTTCTCCCAGACACGAGACATCTCCGAAAGCCGAAAGCAACTTTTCCCTGCCGCAAATGGACCAAATAAACCCAGCACGAGATTGGTGTTTAGGAGAAACAGATGCACCTCTAATGCTGTCATCTACAGCAAGCTGTGCCCGCAAACTGATCTTTTATTAATGTTTTTATAGCGATGGGAAAGCTGCAGGGCAGGGTCCCCGATCGCCCCGTGCCTGCAAGCTGCACTATGGCTGGGGCTGCTGGACACAACCCAACCCAGGGCTCAGCCTCAGGCAGGCAAAGTTCCTTCCTGCACCAGTGTTTAAGCCAGAGCCTGGCTCTCCCTGAGCTGTGGGAGGGCAGCTGGGTGATGTGGATCCATCCACCGGTGTTCAGGTCGGTGTCGTGGGTTGGTCTGTGGAGGGTTTTGGTGTGTGCCGAGGATGGGATGGGCTGGGTGCTGGCTGCAGGAGGAGAGGGAATCATTGTTAGATGTATGCTCAGAGCTGAGACAGACAAGGCTAGAAGTCTGGGGGGATCTGCCAAAGGGAAGGCAGGGCAAGGTGAGGCCCTGAGCTGCTCTGGGCATTCAGCACTCCCGGGGGAGATTAGGAATGAGTCCTGGCCTCAGTTTGCCCCCAGAACCCCATACACATGCCCCTGCCCAGCCCAGTGTCCCCTCAACACCAAAGGTTCTCTCCCAGGGCCAAGGTGTGAGTTGCTCCACCTTTTCTGGGAGCCACAGACAGACACCCCAGAGCCAGCTCTCACTCCCTGGGGGCACTGAACAGGACACAAAGCCACATCAGTCACAAATTCCACACAGAACCACAGAACTGCTTGGTTTGGAAGGGATCTTAAAGATCATCCCACCTGAAGCCCCTGCCAGGGGCAGGGACACCTTCCATTAGACCAGGTTGCTCAAAGCCCCATCCAACCTGGCATCACAACATTTCCAGGGATGTGGCATCCACAGCTTTTCTGGGAAACCTGCACCCCATCCCAGATGGATTACCACTGGCTCTGCTGCCTTTTCTGTCCCTACAAGATACTCCTGACATCCAGACAGTGGGTGGGAGGCCACAGAGCAAGAGCTGGATGTGCCCTCACCTGGGAACTGAGCTGCTACTGAAAGTAATTGGCAAAATGGGGTTCCAGGCTCTACTTTCCTTTCCCTAGAGTGAGACACTTTTCTTGAGACTTCACAGGCTCAGCAGAAGGCAGGAAGTAATCCTGGGTGAAACAAGAGAAAAACATCATTAAAATGCGACCAGGCTTTTTGCCCCAAGCTAACACTTCCTTTCCACAGTTCCCCCAAACCTGCAGCATCTCAGGTAACTGCTACATCCCACCTGGCTTTTACTCCCAAGTGGTGTCACGTGGTGTTTGTGTCGGAGTTGGCCTCAGTCCTGGTCTCTTCCTCTCCCTCGGAGTGCCTGGGGACAGAGGAGATGGGATGAGCTGTGGGCAGCATTGCCAGCTGCTGCCCCTTTCAAAAGGAAAGTGAGAACTCTGTAACAGCAAATCCCCCTTTTCCCTGCTCCCCACGGCTCTCCAAAGCAGTGTGCAGCAGCAGGGTAAATGTCCCTTGCAGGGGGACCAGGCTCTTCAGCTCAATCCCACAAGGAATTTCTGCAGCACAGTTTAGCCTGGAATATGCTAATTTAATCCAACAATGCTTTTTTCCTTTTTTTTTTTTTGCTAGTAAATAAATAAATCATGAAAATTCTCCATCACTCTCTCCAACCAGCTGTCCCTGTATCACGGCCCACCCTTCCCCTGGGCTTTGGAACTGGGTCAGTGAGCAACATCCAGCAGTGGTTGCTTCCCACTGAAATTCATAGAAAGCAGATATAGCCCCTGGTGCTTTGGAGTGAGTTTGCCTTCCCAGCACGAATCTCAGCCAGCCCAGAGTGGGGTGGTTGGAGGAGCAGGAGATGCCCAAGCACAACCCTCAAAGGGAGCAGGGGCTCTGCCAGCAGCACTTCCCTGCATCCCACGGCCATGCTGGGGGTCGTGGCTTTGCACCTTCACTACCTGGTGGGGACTGGATGTCTTTGAACCTCCATCCCCTGCCAAACTTGGCTGAAATAAGCCAGCAGGCTTGAAAGCCATCTGGGGGAGCAGACACACGTGTGTGCAGGGACACACACAGAGAGCAATCACACAGCACTTACTGCTGGGGAAACCAGGCAAAAGGGGGAGCAGCTTCAGGCTGTGATTTTGGCCTTGCTCTGCCTGGTTGCACCCCACAGTAAAAGGGAATTTGTGCTCTGTGTGTTGGGGACCACATCTTGGGACAGAACATGCCTCATCATAGGGAACGTGGCTGAAACAAGTGCAGGGCCTTGAGCTGCCAAAGGAGACCTGCAGAGCCCAGAGAGGTGGGTAAAACCCATCTCCACCTCCAAATACCCAGCTGGTTTTTCGACTTGTGAAGCACAGCTCCTTTACAGTGCTAGAATTTGGGGTCACTTTCAATAACTCACTCCAAAATCAGAGGAAGAAGCCAGAGACGCTCTCTGAGTCACTGGCATGTTGTTACCAAGGACACTAAGGTTCCTGATTCTGAAGAAGAGATTAATTACATTCTACAAATAGACATTTTATCTGCGCTGAAGAGCAGCAAGAACGAGTTCTTTCAGTGTAGCTCATTATGTATCAGCAGGTAGTATTGTGACAGATGTAGGAATACAGTCGTATTGTCACTTGGGTTTAATCATCAGAAAGCTGTCTTTCCCGGGTCAGCTCCTAGTGAGGATTTGTAATATTTACATAGCACTTGGGGCTGGCTTCTTTATTGCTGGAGTCTGTATTCACTCGTCAGTCGCTCATTATGCATGTGCCAGTATTAATTGCATTTAGAAATGAGATTCTAAAGGAGAAGTGAGACCTCCATTCAGCTTGAAAGACAGCAGCCTTCTGTGTGACAGCTCTCGAGATGTTCTTGTGCTCAGCTCTCTCTCCAGCTGAAAAGCAGGTGTTGGAGAGAGTTGGTGTCGGAGCCACTGTATCAGCACTGCCTTTTGTGCATGCCCAGACATTTATATAACCGACAGGATAATGACTCCGCAGAAGTGGCACAGAATTGACCCTTCTGGTACTGGATTGAACACAGCAAGGGAGAGAGCGGATCTGCTCCGCTGCTGTGCAGGCGGGAGGGGGGAAGGCGATGCCGAGCCTTATCTCCCGTGGAAAGAGCGGGGTTGTTTTCTTGCCGGTGGGTTTGGGGGTTATTTATCGGCTCGGCTGTGCCTGCAGCACTTCGGAGCGGCGTTTGTGGCCTTGCTAATGTATTTAAAGTCGCACAGAGATTCAGCTGACACTTGTCTGTGCCTGCCTGCTGCGCGCTGATTGCTCCAGCCTGGGGATGCAGAGCCGCGTGCCACCGCTCCCGGCTGCCAGCCGTGCCTGGGCGCTGGAAATGAGGAGGTCACGTCCTGCTTCCCAGAGGGAAATAAGCTGGAAGGTTAATCTGGATGATGCCACGCTGGCGGCTTTGTTTTCTCCAGCCTGGGGTGCAGGGGGTCTGTTCTTGCCTTGCAGCACCACGTGTAAGGTGTGACAAAGGTGTTCTCGTGGGGGGAGAGATTGCCACAGGCACTAAATGCTTCCTCTCTCCAGGGCCCTGGTTCCCAGTCCTAGAAAAATTAACTCCTCTGGGGCTTGGGAAATTCATGTCCAGCCTGTTGGGAGGGGGCTGAGAAAACAGCAGCAAAGCAAATACAGATTTCACTTCCCCAAAGAGCCTCCTTTGCTTTGCCATAGTCCAGCACTGCCCCACCAAGCCTGATCCCTCTCCAAGAGCTCTCCGTGGAGCACATCTCCCCTCACAGACATGACTCGTCCCAGCAGGCTCCTGTGGGTGCTCCTGTGCTCCTCTGAGTTCTCCTGCACTACCTTGGGTGTTCAGTGCCCTGCATCTCCCAGTGCTGGACTGGTACCAAACCCCAACCCTGGGTTCCATGCCAGCCGCATTTCTACCTCCCCAAAATCAGGAGCAGCTCCAACCGGGAAGGGACAGGAGGGGAGGAACATGAGAAAGGCAAACAGAACAGACATCCATAACCAGCCCTGGCCCCCGGCCAGGACCTCCTCATTAAATATCACATACAACAAAGAATAAATCACTGCTTGTTGAGGTAATCCAAGAACCGAAGCCCAAGGAGTCCCTCTTGACCTTCCTGTCCCTTGGCGGGGTGTTAGTCCAGGGCAGTGTTCCAGTTTGCTTTTCAGCTCCAGCGAGGTGGGGGATAACAGATCCCATGGTCGGGATGCTAGGAGGAAACTCCTCAAACCTCTCCTTTGGAGATGGTGGCAGCCAGCTCCAGGGGCCACCCCTAACCCCACAGCCCCCAGCTGAGCCCCCCAGCCCTGCGAGTGTGGGACAAGGACAACCTGAGCCATCCCTGGCGGCCCCAAGGTATATAAATAGAAGACAGGGACGTGAAGGAGGTCAAGTGAGCAGAGGATTTCACATAATCTGATCTTGCCTGTGTTGTTCATTTGTGTCCTTTGCCCAGGACGCACGCCCTGCTTCGCACACAGGGACGTCAGAGACAGAGGGTTGATCCTGCACCGAGCCAGGTTTATCCCGTGGAACATGCAGGCTCCTGAGTTTTTCTTCATGTGTGCTGTTTTTTCAGGGATGTCTTTAATCCAGTTGTCATCCACAGCAGTGTACATATGGAAAATCCTGGTCTTTGTTACTCTGTGGGGTCCTGGTGTCTGACCAGACTGAGCCTGGTCCTCTAGCTTGCCAAAATCCAGTTGGATCAAAACCATATTGGGGCTCTGGTGCCACAGGTCTGTTCCTGGTCTTGAGAATGCTGCCTGCTCTCCACCAGCCCCATCTGAAACCCTGGGCCACTCTGCCTTGGTCTCCTGTACCACTTCTCCCCAGTCCCTGTGGGACTTTTCTCTTGCTTTTGCTACTTCTCTTTTCCAGGATACAAAAGGCTGAAGACAGAATCTCTCCTGGTACAGAGCTGCCAGTGTAATGGCTCTGATTTATGCCAGCACAGAGCAAGGCAAGTGGATGAATGTCCAAAATAGAGCAAGTAGAGAATCTGTTAATAGGCACTGGTCTTTAATGGTGAGAGCAATTAATCACCAAAAGAATTAACCCAGAGGCACGCAGCTTCTCTGTGGGCTGTTGCTGTCTCACCAACCACACGCTGATGATAGTGATGGTGGTGATTGTGAAACCAGTGGGGTGGTAGGACTGACCAGGCTGCAGGGCCCCAGTCTGGATGTGGTGGAAGGAGCGCTGATCCTGCCATGAGCAGGAAGGGCAGCACCAGTGTCCCTCCCAACCCCAACTTTTTCAGCTCCAGGCTCATTCCTATCTCCTGCTGTGTGGATTTGAGCTTTTCCATTTCTTGCTCCTTACAAGCTGCCCTCTCACACTGCTCCCATGGGCAGGGCTTGTGCTGCAGCTGGATCTGCCTTCCCAGGACTAGGGCACTGCACTGTCTGCACACTGTGCCTTCAGTGCCATCTCTCCAGGTGACCTGTCCCCCAGCTACCCACCTGCCCCATGTGTGGGCAGGGCTTCCCAATTGTCCTGCAGCCTCCAAAGGGACAGACCTGCAGGCTGCCAGCCACCCTCATACCCCCTGCCCAGAGATAGCCCCCACCTCTGCTCAGGCACTCAATGAATGTTGAATTCCAACGGTGCTGTGCTGCAGGTAGCATAGGGAGGGCCGGGACACGCAGGCCAGATGCCTTCCCTGCTTTGAGTCTAGTTTCTCCCTCCCCTGACTTAATTGGCTCATTAAGTGCCAATTTGACCTCCACACTTTCAGATGTCTCCAGTCTCCAGTGGTAAATAGATTTGCGCGTCTCCAGCGGAAACCTGCTCGGGCTGAGCCTGGTGCTGGAGCAGGGGGCAGCACAGCAAGAGGGGGTGATGCTCGGCCTCGCCGTGAGCATGGCCCCTCTGCCACCGAGCTGAAGCCAAGCGAGAGCTGAACGGGAACAAAACTCCCTCCCAAAAGGCACGGGGGAGCTGCAGGTAGTGGAAGCCGCAGCCGCCGGCACCGTGCCCGTGGCGCAGCGGGGAGGCACCGAGCAGGAGGTGACCCTGCCCTCCTGTCGCAGCTTTGTCATTGCCTCGGTGTGGGACTGCAGCAAGTCCCTTCCCATCTGCTCCCTGCCATTGCCTCGGAGCCAGGAGGAGTGTGAGCGTGTGTGTGAACACGGAGCGCAATGCAACAGGGCCACGGCTGCAGGGCGGTGGCTGCTGACTCTGCTGAGAGCCAACGTTCAGCCAATGCTCTCAAGCATCCTACGTACCCAGACACTCATCCAACCTCCCAGCACCCCAAGGATGGAGCAGGATCTCCCTGGGGCTGTTTTACACCAGCCGAGTGCTGCTGAGTGTCACTGGTAGCCTGGTGATGTCCCCACAGCTGAGATTACTGTTCAGTCTCCTCCCAGGCTGAGGCATGAACACAGGCAGGCAGCCAGGCTGCTTGCCAGGATGGATGGCAGGGACTGGACTGCTCCATTTGGGAAACACCTTGATCAGTGCATATAAAAGCATCCCAGCAGTTCAGCCCTGGCCCTTTGCACCAGAAAGGCAGGAGGACCAATCTTGCTTTTCCTCCTTGCTCTCGCTGGTGACAGCTCATCACAGAGGGCTCCCCTCTGCACAGCTCGAGGGAATGTCTCCTGCTGTCACCCAGAGAACTGAAACCAGAAGGAACCCAAACATCTCCAAGAATAAGTCTTGGGCTGAGTAGAGAGACCCTCCACCCCGAGACCACCCCTCACCCTCCCGTCCCCACCCCCAGGGCCCCGAGGGGACGAGAGAGGACGTACGGTTCGACTTTGTTGCAGAAGCGGCGCCGCAGCAGCAGGACCAGCGGACCGAGGAACAGGATTGTGGTGCACATGGCGCTTCCTCCATCACCAGGCAGTGCCAGCAGCCCCTCACATCCCTCCCGGAGCCACTGCTCAGCCCAGGGCTGCCACCCCTGCCTGGATGGCCTGTCACCCCTGGCTTGTGGGCACCTTTCCCCAGCAGCCACCTGAAAGCTCTCAGGGAAGGTTTTAGGAGGATTTAAGGAAGGATCAGATGTAATTAAGAGGCAGCAAATGAGGACGCTCTCCCCTGACCTCGGACAGGAGGGAGCCCAGCAGTTGGTCTGTGACCCACTAGCACTTAATTGGTTTTGGCATGTGGTGCAGCTGCCCTGGTGGGTCCCAGCCCCACACCTTGCCCAGGTGGGTGCTGGGGGTGACGTGTCATGGACCAAGCCCGTTCCCACCCCATCCACCCCATGGCACCCCCAGTCTGTCTTCCTGCCCCCACCAACCCCGCATCACCAGGGCTGGGTGCTCCCCTCTGCTCCCCCCTTTCCCGTGTGCCTCCCTCCCCTCTTTGCCCACCTTCCCCCTGCTCCTTTCTTTTCCTCCAGCTCCTCTATCCCTCTCCCTGCCAGACCTGCCTCAACCCACTCCCCCCTTCCTGGCTCCAGTAATCTGACAGGCTCAGACCTGCCTGTAATTCCCTGTGGACTCGTCTCAGCCAGCTGATCCCAAGACCTTGTCTGCATCCTTCCCTCGCCCAGGCTGGGTTTGCCTCCTCCTCCCGGCTCTCCCATCACTCAGCAGCACACAAACCTTTCTCCACAGAATGGCTCTGGCCCTACAGTCTCCTCCAGATCTCCGTGCCCATTCCATTGTCTTGCCAGGGAAGCCATTCCCTCCACTGTCACTTCCATGGCCAATGAAATGTCTTCACACAGCCCTTTGCAATGCAGAACACGTCTTCTGGAGTGACTTTGTGGGTTCAGGTTAAAGAAAACAACTGGGAAAACACCTCTGAAGAGAGAGGGTGAGGGTGGACAGCCATGTGTGCACATGCACATTCAGATGGAAAACAGCTTCCCCCCGTAAAGGGGTTTTGAAACCAGAACTGTATCCAAGCGAACTAGATGGGTCCAGGTTCAATAAGTGGTTGGGTCTGAAAGAAATGAAAATGGAGCTTTCCAGGAAGTCTGGTTTTCCATCCCCATCCATCCAGGGCCAAAGATTCCCCCTCCCAAGTCCAGTCATGGCAGGGGCCTGGGACAGCTGTGGTTAATCCCCTCCTGGTGGACACGTCCTCCCAAAGTACTCCAAGCCCTGAAAACAAGAGTTTCAAGCAGCACTTGAAATGTCAAGTGAAATCAAATTCCTCTAAGGCCATCCAGTCTCTGTTCCTGAACCTGGGGGTCAGCCGGGAGCAAAGGGGATGGATCTGGCCTCGTTACTGGCACCAGCAAGGATGAGAAGCCTTTGTGAGAGTAGTTCAAGAAACATCCCAAGCGTGTCCTGCAGACAGATGGAGGCAAGAGTGAATAATTTCTTCCTGAGTGTAAGTCAGGCTGGACAAGGGTGCGGAGCTGCCTTACGCAAGGCACCGGGGAGCGCGTGGGGTGGCCAAGCCCCACGTCCTGTCCAGCCTCTCTGGAGCACACTGGGCCCCCAGGAGCACGTTTCGGTATGCTGTGAACTCATTGAAGCCAAATAAACAGCGGCCTCTGGCTGAGCTGAAGCCCAGGAGGCTGGAAGGACCTTCTTTTCCCTGGCAATAGGCAGCCTGGCTTTCGTAATCCCTGGGAGGACATCCTGCTTGTAAACCCTTCTCCCCTTGCCGAGACCCAGCCAGGCTGACACCAGCAGAGTCCCCACTCTTGCATCCCAGATGCTGCCTAAGGCCCTGAGTTTGCTCCTTTGGGGACTTGTTTATATCCATACAGCCCTCCATAACCAAGCAGGGCACCTGGGCTGCCCTGCCACCCCTCTGTGGGCATGTGAACCCTGGGTGCAAAAGGGAACCCGGCACAGGGGGGAGTTCCTACGTGCTGATCTCTCCATTCACTTGGGTGACCTTTGCAGTGCAAAACACATCGTCTGGAATTGAAGGACTTTGGCACCGAGGAAATTGGTGACCTTTGCAGCTGAAACTCACCCCACATGGCAGCGTATCGCTTCCAAAAGCCCTTGATTGATGCCGAGAGGCGCTCGGTTCAAAGGCAAGGTAATGTGAGCAGATTAGTTAATGCTCCTTGCTCTGGCCCTTGAGAGCAGGGCTGGAATGGCAGGGCAGACTTAATGGGTTTTGAAGGCTTTTCTTTTTAAGATATGAATCAATAAAGCTGTACAAGGACCATGGATAATGTGATCGGAATAAGAATCAGGGCTTGTCTTTGAACCGGAGCGAGGTCCCTGATGGTGTTTACTTCATGTCCTGGCACCAAATGTGAGATGACATGAATATATTACCTTACTGGCTTTCCTGAGCAACCCCTGCCACTCTCAGAACAACTTCAGGAAGAAAAAGAGCAGCAAAGAGAATCTGTTTGGAAGTGTCAACTTGTTTCCCTGTCATCCCTACTTATCACTGAAGGGTCTGGCTGTGACAGGGGCCACACTCCTGGGGGGAGAGCTGGGCACAGGGGATGAAGGGGAAGGCGGTGACACCAGAGGCTGTTCAGGGTCTGAGGAAGTTCAGCAGCAGGCTGACGCCTTGTCTGTGAAGCCCCGTGGTGCTGGATCTACTTCCTGAGTGTCTCTTGCTTCATCTGTCCCAGTTGCATCACAAGGTTTCAGTTTCCTCAAATCCCAGTGTGGGACTAGGGCTTTTTGCAACATTCCCAGGCCAGGAACAGGTTGGTCTGGGTTCAAAGTGTTCTCCAGGACTGCCTTAGCAGCTACTCACCATGCCGTGCCCTGCCTGCGAGCGCTGGGCAGCATCCAGCCCCACTCCCAAGGCTCCTCTGCTTCCTATTCCCCTGGATGTTGTAATCCTTGGGGGTTTTTAGACTGTGTGGGTTGGCAGGGATTTTTTGGAGAGGGAGGTGGAAAGCTGACACCAGCTTTTCACCAGTCATGGGGAGGTTTTGCTGTCCCCATCACACCTACCACCTCCCCTCTGCCGCTGCTGCCAAGGGTCTCCATCCCATGCTCCCTTTCCAGGCATCACCCCAGTGCTGCTGCTGTCCCAGTCCCCAAGCCAGCATCCCACGCTATCCCCAGCATCCCACACCATCCTACTCCAAAATGTGGGGGTGGTGAGCTGGAGGTCAGAGTGGCTGCAGGGGTTGAGGTCTCCTCTGGGAGCTGGGGGCTCAGGGCAGGGACCCACTGGGGGGTTTCCATCAGTGACACCTCAGTCTCTGCACAAGTTGCATTGTTGCACTCGGACCCCAAAGCAGAGGAACCCTGTTTCTATGTGAGAAGGAGAGTCTGGGCTGGTTTGGTTTAAGCACGTTCCCCACAGCTCTGGCAGCACTGCCTGCGGTCTGGATTCCATCAGCAGAGGAATGTCTGCTCCCAGCTTTGTCCTGCACCAGCAGCCCGGGTATCACTTCCCAGGGCTGCCCAGGCCTGGGAGGGGGCAGCAGCTCCCTACATCATCACTTCCCTGTCCCAGCTCTTCCCAGCTGAGTTGAGGACACAGAACTGGGGGAATCCCAGTTTCTCAACACCACCCATCTTTACGAGCAAATTGGTGACCAAACGTTCCAGCGACATGGACAAAGACCGCCTGATTAAACTGGGATCCCGTGTGTACTCACCGTGGGATGGAGATTCAGGCAGTGATGCAACCCCAGCTGGATCTGGGGGGTCCTGCTGGCTGTAGCCCCTTTTAACCCCCTGGTTAGGGGGGCATATTGTGCTCCAGCTTGATCCCACAGCTGTGGCTCGCAGACCACCGGTGCTGTGGGCACAGAGATGGAGCATGAGGATTGCATACAGGTCTCCCAGGGATCAGAGAAGGTGGGGGAAGGAAACCTGCAATAAGCACAGAGCATTTGTACAGGCTTTAGGCTAAATCCTTCCCTCCCTGGGTAGCAGCACTGCAAAGCCATTTCCTAAAGTCTTGTTATTCCTTTTCAGGCCAGGACTTTGCAGTTGGCAGCAGGGCTGGATTAGGGAGAGGGAGGGAGAGACACGGCATACTGAGGGCATTGTTGGGTGAGCCAGGCTGGCAAACAGGGCTTTGCTTCAGCAAAGTTCAGGGTGACAAGCTCAATGTCACTGGATCAGGTATTGAAGCACCCCAGAGTGCCTCCAGGAGGAGGATGAAGGTGCAACACCCACCCTGGCATGCGCCATACTCGTGCCTTCAGCCTTATTTCACTTACAGTCCCAGGGCTGCTCCTGTTCTGGCCTGGAGAAGGGATCCTTGCTGTACTCCAGCAACAAGGGCTTGGGGCAGCTCCTGCAGCTCCTTCCCAAAGCGCTCCCTGAGGGAGTTCATGGGGTGTCTTCCCAGGGCCATCCCAGCCAGTGGTCCGAAGGTCCCAGGAATCTGACATTGCAGGGGACACAAGAAGTCACCCACTTTTCTCCAGGAACCAAATCATGAGGCTGAACCCAGGCACGAAAGAAGATGGGCTCAGCTCCGGGGGTCTGGGTTTTGGGTGTCTGCCTTCACCCCAGAGACAGTGGTGGAGTCAAGGGTGGGGATCTGCCATCATCCACATCCCACACGCTGTGGAGCTGAAGCCTTGGGATTTTTTGCCTTCACCTCCCACTCGAGGATCGGGAGCCAAGTACATTTCTCATTGCACCCAGCGCACGGGAGGAGGAGAGGCAACGTGGGAGGGCACAGGGGGAGTGGGAGAAGCCGTGGGCCGGCAGGTACAGACCCCGCAGGAACATGATACACCACAAGCAGAGGCTTGGAGGGCCTGGAAATCCATCCCCACCCTCTGCAGCCAGGGTGGAGGATGGCTTTGATCTCTCCCTGTTGTGCAGAAGCTCTGGGAGAAGCAGACTCAGGCTGAGCAGGGACAAGGCACCACAGTGCCACCTCATCGTGGGGACAGGTCCATATAGGCTGGAGGTGGGAAGCAGGAGGGCTGCAATGCTCAACTGGTGAGGCGAGAGGGATCAGGGTGTTGAAATGAATTGGGATCTGAGAGAGATGGAGCAATTTCTTCCATATGGAGCACCCAGGCTGATCCAGCCTCCCTACTGGCTATAGGGACCAGGTTCTCTGTCCCCCACCCTGAGCCCCATGGCCCCAGGCTACCCTGCCTTGGCAGCAGGCATTGTGCTGAGATCCCTTCTGGGGACAGCAGGCTGCAGTGGTGTCAAGGCAGCATCTTTCTCCTTCTGGAACAAGTCACCTCCTAACCCCAAGCCCTTGAGAGCAACACTCACGGGAAACCATGGAAACGGGCAGCAGGCACGTGACAGAGTGTGCCTGCACTCCTCCCCTGATTTATGTCCCTTGTCTGGGACAAGACACAGAAGTGAAGGGCTGTTGGGGTCGTTTGGGATTTTGAGGCAGCAGATCATCACTGCTGCTTTACTCTTCCTCGCCTCTTTGGGGAGCAGGATGGCACATGGGAAGAGGGCTGGGTTCCTGCCAGGGCCAGGTGTGGTGACCCCAGAGAGGGAGGCAGAAATCTGGAAAAGGCTGTGTGATTTCTCACTTACTTTTCTAATTTTTCTAATGTTTTAATATTTCTAAATGGAGACTCTCGAGCCGAGATCCTTCAGCTCCCGGTACCAGGGAGCAAGGCAACACAGCCACTGTGCCCAGGCTCACCATGGAACCAGGCACCAGGTTGTGAGCCCAGTGTAGATGAGGACACCAGGTACAGAGTCCTTTTCTTTAATCACACGGCAAGTGATAAGCATTGCTCCACCTAGATTATTGATTCAGTGTTCATATTGGTTAGAGTTTGATTATTTCCTCGTGTTTGAAAGTGCTTGCCCTGCATTGCTGTTTTGCTTTGATTTTTTATTGCTCCAGTGTTCATATTGGTTAGAGTTTGATTGTTTCCTCCTTTTTGAAAGTGCTTGCCCTGCATTGCTGTTTTGCTTTGATTTTTTATTGCTCCAGTGTTCATATTGGTTAGAGTTTGATAATTTCCTCGTATCTGAAAGTGCTTGCCCTGCATTGCTGTTTTGCTCTGATTTTAAGCTGGGTCTCTGTGGGTTTGAGCTAAGTCTAAAGCACCTCTTCCCCTGCACTTTAAGGGTGGGCAACAAGCTTGGCCATGCCATCCTTGGACCAGAGGGGTTTCTCTGCTGCGTGGTGATCACCTGGGGATGCTGTAGTTAATGTTTGATCTGAGGCTCATGGCCACTAATCCCACTGGCCAATGGGCAGAAGGGAAATCCCAACTTGGTGAAAATCTGATGACTCAGCAGCTGGTGATGGTGTTATTGAAAGATTCCCGACCTCTGACCGCGTCAGATTGGCGACGCCGCTGTGTTGTCACACCGGTGGTTTTGGCAGCTCCCAGCTGACCTTTGTGCTTGAGCCGAGGGATTCAGGGGTGCCTGGGGCTCCCGGTCTGTCCCAGCACATGTTCACCGGGGGACCCACAGCGGGGGATCTGTGGGCAGCATATTCTCCACCAGCTCTCCTTAGCTCTGCAAGAGCAAATTTGCTGACAACGCCAGTCTGGCGGCTGCTAACGGGGAGGTGGCCAAGGGTGGCTTGGAGGAGAAATACGAGGCAAAAAGCCTCGACAGATCCGCAATAACAAAGCTCCAGATCCCCAAGGGGCTCAGCCACCCCCCAGCCTGCCTGCTCGGGTGTCAGAGCAGCACCCGCAGCCCGTCTGTCCGTCCGTCTGCCTGTCTGCCCTGCGAGGGTGCGCAGCGGGTGCGGGAGGCGGCTGTGCTCACCCGCTGCTTCCCTTGTCTCTGATCCCCCTCTGGGGGACTGCCGGTTATTACAAGTCTCCGTAGGATTTTCCTGCTCTCTGTGCAAATGGACTGTGCTGCGGGTTTAATATGCCAGATTGCCAAGGAGCTGGAGATGGCATTTGGGTAAAAAACCAGCCCAAAAGCACACCCACGAAGGCGGCGGGAAGCCTGGAGTGGAGGTGTTCCCTGACAAGGCACTGCCAGGAGCGATGCAATCGCAGAATGACAATAATACCTTCATTTCACGAGTGTCTTTCAGTTGGGTCCTGTCACGAGAAGGGAGAGAAAATTCTCAGAATTAAAAAAGTCCCTATGGGACAGACCACGACCTCCTCTGGGGGGCAGAGAGATGCTCACGGTGGGGGTGCCTCGTGTTCCCCTCTCACCCCAAGAATCAGAGGCGAGTGTGGGTCTGTCCTCCCAAACATCACCTCCTACAAAATCAGGGAGGGCAAAGAGGAGAGCCGAGGCAGAACTCGGAGGCAGCCAGAGGCTGGGCTAACTTTAACTCAGCACTTCGGATTCTGAATTTCCTCTGAGCTGTTTACGAAGGGCTGGAAAAAAACTTCCAGCCCTACCTCCCCCCGCCAGCACCGTCCTGATGTTGCCCAGAACATCTCTCTCATCCCTCCCTTTCGTGGAGAAAAAAAAAAAAAAAAAAAAAAAGAGAGAAGGAGGGAGGAGTGGGAGAGAGGAGGAGAGAGGGAGAAAGTGAGCTCACGTTCACACATTGGTGAAGAGGCTGGTCTTGCAATGCCTTTGAATATTTTACTTTTAGGCAGTTCCTCATCAGTCAGCCACACACATCCGAGGCGAGCTGAAGCTAACTACAGCCATGGACAGCACTGGGAGATCTGAGATCTGACTGCACGCAGCAACCCTCCGGGATATTTTTTAAATTACATATATAAACACGCCGACAGGCAGCCGAGCTCGCACTCACACACACACACACACACACACACACTCTCATACACATCCACACGTCGCAGAGCCGCCGAGCAAACACCTTGTCTCCTCTCGCAGGATATACCCGCTCACACACATCTCTCTTTATCTCCTCCTGGCTTCCCGGAGGATCCTGCCGGCTGTTTTTCATGGAGAAAGTCCAGGGAGAAATGGAGATTGAGAGATGGGAAAGAAGTGAAGAGATCTCAGACGCAGAGAAAAAGGTTATTCAAGAGATATGGAGCAGAGTATATGCAAACTGCGAGGACGTTGGGGTCTCCATACTCATCAGGTATTTGAAAAACAAACCAAAAAAAAGGGAAGCAGCAAATCCAACTAAATCTCTTTATAGCTGAGGAAGAGGCAGAACAATATATAGAACTGAGCAGAGATGAATGACAGTGAGTGGGGAGCTGGCTGGGTGTATTCACTGCCTGGGAGAGCAGGGAGGGTTTCACAGCGCTCCTCGGATTCCCACACCTTTGAGCTGGGTGGCGGCGGCTCAGGGAGAGGGGGCAGCCTCGCCGGGGACTTTGGGGGAAGCTGCTTCCATGCAAAGGTCACCTTACCTTGTGGACAGGACTGGAGGGGCGGTGGAGGCGGGGGGAGCTCAGCGCCGGCTTTGGGTGGGTTGGGGGTCTGGGTTTTGACACCCCCCCAGTGAGCTGCGTGCGGATGGCACGGGTGCGTAGCAGGCTGGCGGGTGAAATAATGCAAGTTGGGAGCCAAGATAAAACCCAAGCAGGTGTGTCTCCGAGGGCACCATCTGTCCCTCCGGCGGCAGCGTCGGCGGGAAGGAGGGCACTGAAGTTGGCGGTGGAAGGGGGACGTGGGGGGCACGGGCAGGAGATGGGGGCAGTGGGAGGACAGGGATCCTCCAGTCCCGGGATCGGGGTGCAGAGCATCGCCCGATGGCGTGGGGCTGTGCAGCACAGACGGGCAGCTCGAGGTCTCAGGTCTGTACCTGAAACCAGAACAGGGGAGATGCTCTTGAGGTGGGGAGCAGAGGCAGGTGGGAGTTCTTGTGTTGCCTGTGGGTGCAACCATGTCCTGGTACCCCAGGAAAGCATCAGGCAGGAATCCCACAGGGTCACATGGACGCTGGGACTTTGGGGTGTCAGTGGGGTGCAGCACTAGCAGGCTGTTTCCCTTATTCAAGAGGGGAAAAGAGGATGGGCAGAGTGAGGAGAGGGGCAGACAAGATGCCCACACTGACCTCTTGTTAAACAGCAAAGATGCTGTCCAGAGAGTCAAAGCTCCCACCACTCATCCCAGGGATCAGAAATGCTGGGATGTCCCTGGTCAGGCTCCCACCTGGACCCAACACCAGGCATCCCAGACTGGAGATGGGAGACTGGGTTGTGTCCTTCCCATTTTGCTCCTGCAGTAGGGGACTCTGGGTGCTTGGAGAACTCTTTGGATGGATGTGCCGTTTGCTAATAATAATCCCAAAGTTTTCCAATAGACTGTGAGCTGATACCCCGAGCCCATGGGATCTGTGGGGAGCAGAACCTCTCTGGTCGTGCTGGTAAGCAGAGATGATTTCCCTTCAGTCTCGCTGCCAGCACTGTAGTGGGATTTTCCTACCAAGACCCCTTTGCAGATTCCAGAATGACACTGGGCACGAGGGGCACCGAGGTGTGGCAGCAGGGACCATGTGGCCAAGCTCTGGTCCTGACTCAAACTTTCCCAGTAGAAGTTTTTTGTCCAGTTCGTTGTTCTTTGATTCCAGGCATAGCTGTGGCACTGAGGTGAAGGTTTTCCCCTGCTGTGACAACAGGGCAGGACAGAGCTGCCTCCTAGGGCAAACCCCGGCTCCTTGGGAGCCTTTGCATCCTTAGTCATGGCACGTGCCCTGGCACATCCCAGCTAAACCTGCCACCTGCTCCCTCAGCCAGAGCTTCCCTTGGATGCTGTAGGTGAGGTCTGGACTTTCAGTGCGTGTCCCCAGGGACAGTGATGTAATTTGGAAGTGGTGCCATCTCTTCCAGCAGCACTGGATGGAGCAGCACACCTGCCTGCACCCCTGTGCCACTGCCACAGGGGCTGAGCTGTCCCCCCGGTCACACACCCTGTCCCCAGTGAGGGTTTTGTGCTGCTGCCCTGAGCTCCACTCCCCCGTGAGCTCCCACAAGCTCCACCTGAGCTCCCTGGGGAAGCACGTGCCAGGCAAAAGCAGGGCAGCCCTGGCCAGGGCTGGAGCACCGGCGGCTGCCGCTCTCCCGGCTGCCTTTCCCAGATGGCATCAGCTGCCGGGAGAAGTGGGTCATGCGTGGAGGCCGCCGGGAGCACGGGCGGCGCGGGCAGCCACTTCCCAAGACATGATTCAGCAGCTCCAGAGGTCGGGGCTGGGGAGGGGGCAGTGGGCAGACACTGGTGGGGGTTGGTGGGAGGTGAGCCGGCCGGCACACTTTGGGTGGGCACCCACACGACGTGCCGGGGGCTGCCCAGTCAGCCTCCCTGCTTCACCAGTGCTGGGCTGGCCTTCCTCCCCACCTTGCTGGGGAAACTGAGGCAGGAAGGGATGTGTGGCCAGGGAGAGGGGAGGGGGATGCACGGCGGTGGTGCTGCCCCATTTGGTGCAACCCCCAGAGCAGTGAAAGCAGGCCAATCTATCAGCACTCCTGTCGTTGGTGTTGTGACCGAGGAATTGACTGGACCTGGTGGCAGAGGGTCTCTCCATGCTTTCCTGCTCCAGCCCCTCTCCATCCCTTCAGAGCTGCTTAGGGCAGGGAATTACTTTTCCCCATGTGGGGAGGGCTGGGAGTTTGCATCACTTCTGGACACAGAAAGTTGAAATTAATCTGGGGTCTGATCCTGTGCCCCAAGGGTGGAGGCAGGGAGGCAGCAATGCCCCTGCAAAAGGCAGGACTGCAGTGCTGCCATCCTGCAGGAACCCAACCCATCTCCCTCTGCCCCTGACCAGCATCCCACCCCTCCACCCCCAGCCCTTCCATGCCTTGCCAATGGGGAAACTGAGGCTCAGAGCTGGGCATCGTGTTCCCATCCCTCATGGCTGCTGTTAGTGCTTGAAGCCACAGCAAACCCCTGGGGTCCTGCCCCCAGCATGGTGGGTCCCTGATCTCACAGGGCTCTGGGGTCCTGGGGGACACAAACACAAATAATGGGGAATACGGCTGAGCAGCCACCGGATCCTGGGAATCTGTGCTCTGTGGTTAAAACTATGTCACTAATTGACAATTTCCTCGGTGGGGAGCCTCGAGCCGGAGGAAGCACAGTCTCCTTGCCTCACTCATCTTCCTCCCTGGGAGCTCAGGGGCCTCTGCAGCTCCTTCTCACAGCTGCCTTAACCCTTGCTGGAGCTGGCGCTGGCTCTGGAGCTGCAGCTGGAGCCTGGAGCTGCTCATCTGGGGCCGTGTGTACTGGCTGGGTCACTCCCAAGTGGCCATGCTGGCTGGCACAGATGGCAGCCCCTGGCTGCAGCTCACCCATAGCCTCCCCATGCCCCCAGGCTCGTTGCTGTGCCTCAGTTTCCCCATCTGTAATTTAGGAATCAGCCCTTCTTGAACCCCCCTCACTCCAGAGCTCACAGTGGGGAGCCCAGGTGTGCCAGGGGAGCAGGGCAGCCCTCAGCCCCTCTGGCACCTGCATCAGCCCTCACTGTGCAGTGCAGGAGCCCCCCAGCACGTGGCCATCACCCCTCAAGGTCTCCCTTTTCCCTCCCAGGGGTTTGTTGCCAGTACCCCACGCTCTGAGACTGGGCTGGGGGATGCACACCCAGGTGGCTCAGCCCTCCATGGCACACAGGGGCTGGAAGCACCCATGGGTGAGCATCAGTGGGGGATTGGGACCCTCGGTCCTTTGCAGACCCCAACTAAGCCCAGGACTCTGGGGCTAAAACCGCAGCCCGTCCCGACCGGCACACACACTCGCTCCCACACCCACACACACGCACCACGGCCACAGATGTGGGACCACAAAACTTTACGGGTCCCATCAGGGGATAAAACCCAGGAATGGTTTCTATTAGATCCCAGGAAAATCTGTAGCAAATGTCAATGCTTCGCCAAGAGCAGGCGACGCAACCTGCCACGGCCACCACAGGCTGTGCCCCCTCCACGGGGCTTCTCCTTCACTGTTCCCTGCATTTCCACTCCAGACCCATCAGCTTTCTGAATTTCCAGCGTTGTTACCTTCTCCATCACTTCTGATGTGCTCTTTCACTCTCAGCAGGTATAGAAGGGAAAAGCAAAAGGTTTGTCAGTGCGGGGTCAAACCCCTTGATTTCGACAGTCTGAGTTGAAACACAGTCTGAGCAAACACACCTGAATTCAGACAGTTTGCAAAGAGCTTTGAAATATGAAAGCACTCCTTGGATGCCAGACATTATTGGAAGTTTTAGGTTAAAACAGGAAAAAGTCTGAGTAATGGGTCTGGCAATGCAGAAAACTTTTTTTTTTCTTTTTTTAGCTGAATCTAAAAAATATGGGTTGAATCCACACAAAAATGGCATTTAGAGAAATGATTTTGCAACTACCCCCAAAGCCAACATGTGTTTCGTGGAGGCGTCTGTAGGGCTCCATTCCTGGCTGTTGAAGGGCACATTTCAGAGCAGAGCAGCTCAGAGAGACGCAATATCTGGCTTTGAAAAGGGCCCAGTGAAAGGACCAGCAGTGATGTCCCCGTCCCATGGCTTGTCCCATGCTCACAAATCATTGTGGTCAAGGTGGGGAGATGTTTTTCCAGGGACAGGGAGGGCCAGAGAGCAGCAGGACAATTGTCTGCTGACAAGGACGTGCACGAGGAATGTTTCCCAACCCAACAGCCTTGCCATGAACGGTGAAGGGGTGAGTGTGGGTTTAATAAGCTCAGTCTCAAAACAGCCCCTTTTCCTGTGACTGTGTCGTCTCTTTGATCGCAGCACCCGGGACCAGCCCTTTCACCTTCCTCATGGCCGAGGTGGCTGTGTGGGGATCCCTGTGGCACATCCTGCCCCAGTCACAGCCTCAGGGCTGTCAGCAGCTCTCAGGGTGACCCAAGAAGAGCCTTTCCCATGCCCCCTGTCCCAGGGCTGCCCTTGCATTGCCTGTGAACCACACGGGGGTAGAAAGATCCCACCTGACCCGCCGAGAGCTGCAAGGACGTCCCTGTCCAAGGGAAGCAAAGGCACGGGGGATGAGCGGTTTCCCCGGACGGTTTCCCTGTCTGTGGCTAAGGACACGCTGGATGCTTTGGTACCAGCCCTGACAATCAATCCCTCCTCCAGAGCAGGCGGCGAGGGCCAAGTCTCGGCTCTGCCAACCGGCTCCCTTAATGAGGCTGCAGCAGCGGAGCGGGGCTGCACCCGGACGCGGCTGGGCGAGCGCCCGCCTGCGGAGTTTCAGGGCTCATTAAAGGCAGGGAAATGTCAGGACAGCCCTCGGCAGGCTGGCAGGCGCTGAGCGCGGCTGGGGAACGCAGAGTGCCGGCTGGCTGGCGATCCCGCTGGAGCGCTGAGAGCCGGGGCCGCTGGAAAACCCCGTGGGAGCATCGGATGGTAGAGGTGTGGTGGTGAACACCAGCGAAACACAGGGTCCCGATTTTGCTGGACGGATGGCGGGTCCCAGCACACAAACCACATCCCTGTGAGTTTTTGTCACTCCCCTCTCTACCTGGCCAGGGGGTTTCTTGCAGGTCCAAACCCCCCTGCAGTCCCTGGGGGTCAGGGACACGCAGCCAGGGTCCAGAAAGCTCCATCCTCACTGTGTGTCTGCCTGGGAGGCAAGAGTCTTGTTTTCACATCATTTCCTGACACCCATAGACCCTGCTGGGCCTCGTAGGGCTGCAGGAAGGATGCTGGGTGCAGGGGGAGATGCTGGTGGTGGGGTGGAGGAGCCTGATGTGTTCCATCCCAGCATGGTGCTTGCATCCAGTGGGCAGGGACAATGGTTTGGACAATGGTTTGGACAATGGTTTGCAAGCCAGTGGAGAGGGACAGGGACACAAACATGGAGGGACTGCGGAGGATGCTGTGCATGAAGGCACTGAGCAGTAGGGATTGCAAGGGAAGTAGGAAAGCAGAGGTGTGTGGGAAAGGCACTTTGTCGCTGTTAATTCACTTATGAAAGATGTCTTTACCCCTGCCCTAAAGGTTCATCCATGCAGCCAAGAGGCTTTGGGCTGAATCCACATACGTGGTAGGTGAAGACAACAGCCATGAGGACTTGGAGGTGTGAGTGGTGAACACACAAGTGAGCAGGACATGCCCCTGAGGGCTGCTAGCTCATGTCCAAATGTATTTGGTGGTATCTTTGCTGCTGGGTCCACTCCCAATCTCCCTGGGGTGTCCTGGTCCATCTGCCCTTGGGAAGGGGAGGCATTACAGCCTCTGAGCACAGCTCAGTGTTGTGCTGGATTCTGCTCCCAAGGCTTTGCAGCGGGATGTGGCCTTCACCTGGAGGAAGGGCAGCTACAGCTCTTCTCCCTCAGCTGCAGAAAAAGTTGAATTTAGCATCAGTGCATAGATGGGGGGCTTGTCCCTTTTGTCTCCAGCCCTCCTGTGCCAGAGCTGCAGACATTGCCCACCACCACCTCCACCTGTCCAAGAGCTTTCAGAGAGAGGACATGGGAGCAAGCAGGCACCATCCTCTTCTCACTCCTGTTTGCTTCCCCTTTCTCTGTCTTGCTGGGCTGTGGCACTGACACGTCTGAGACCTTTCTCACCCTGTGCTGGGAGCTGTAAACACTGGGAGCACCCTTGCCCCAGCCTGAAGATGGATGACAGACTACAGGTGGCCGGGAGGAGCAGGGGGAACGTGCAGGCGAAGCGGTGAGACAGCCCTCGGCATAATAAATAGCAGCATCACACACCACCTGCCTACCCATTATCAGCTGCTTTGTAGGCACCCGAGCAGAGGGAGAGGTTTGAAAAGGGACGGGGAGAGGCTCCAGGCTGCCTTAGAGCTTCTCCCACGTAGAGGGACGAGGCGAGAGAAAACATGAAAGCATCGGTAGGTTGAGTCACCAACCCTGGAGGGATTTAAAAGATATGTGGTTGTGGCACTTGGGGACGTGTTTTGGTGGTGGGCTTGGCAGGGCTGGGTTGAGAGCTGGGCTCGGTGATCTTAAAGGTCCCTTCCAACCTAAAGGATTCCATGAAAATCTATTAAAAAACAGTCTCCAAGTGCTGGCTGGGGGTTCAGCTGAAGCCTCCCAGCAGCTCTGGGGGCTCAGTAGCATTTTCCCCCTCAGTTTACACACAGGGTAAGTGAAGCATTAAGGGTTTAGGTGCTTGAGGGCACTGAGTGAGTAGCACCCCTTTGTCCTCTGTCCAGCTGGGGAGGGAAGGAGGTGGCTGGGCTTGGAGATTTCCTCCATGCAGGGTTTGCTCTGCACGGTCTAGGGAGAGGGAGGAAGATGAGGGAGATGGGAGGAGAAGTGGCATCTCCTCCCTAACAGAAAACAGGTTTCCAGTAACTGCAGTGGGTTTCCACCTTAATTATTTCCTTTGGCTCTGCTACTGGGAATGGTTGTGTCCTTAAAGTTGTTAAAAGGGCAAAAGAGAGAGGAAAAGCAATCCTGACATCCTGTCCGCTGGGTCCAGATGTAGCTGGCAGAGTCCAAATTAGCGGGTGCAGAATGGAATCGCTTAAAAAGAAATTTAATGAGATCGGTATGCAGGCATCTGGTTTCTATCAATCATCATTTTGTGCGATATGCAATGGTAAATATCATCTTTTTAATGACTCTGATGAAGAAAAAGAGCCCAAACCACACACACATGCATAATGATCCAACAAAATTGCAGAGCCTGTGATGTTTGAACTCTCAAAATGTTCTGTAGATGGAAAAACCCCAACTGACACCTCTTCTAACTCTCTATTGTTTGAGTTATTTTATTTCTTCCTTTCCCCCCCCTCCTTTCCTCTGGTTATATTTAACCTTTGTGTTAAATTAATCTTCTCTGTTTATTAACAACTACCACTCAGCGAGCCTCCCTCCCTCTTCTTCGTGCTTCCACAGCTCAAACATAACCTTGAGGCCAGAGGTTCTTGCCTCAGGTGCCTTCTGCTCTCCAAGGAGAGGTGGCTGCAGGTCTGGCCAGCCATGGATTTGCTTTTCAACTTGAAGCAAAGGTGGTTTGGGCTCCTCTGTTTCAGTTCTCCATCAAAGACAGCCAGCAGACACAGGATGGAGCACATGAGCTGAGGGTTTGCTGGCTTTACATCCTCCAGCACCAGTGCCATCCTGATGGCAGGTCCCCTGGGAAAGCTGGTGGGCTCAGCTCCCCTGGAGGCATCACCTTGAGGGGTTGTGAAGTGGGGAAAGGTTGGAAACCAAATATTTGGATCCTTCACTGGCTTGGTCTCACCCAGGTTGGGGACTTCTGGGGGTTTAATCAATCTTGGCTCCTGGCATATCTGGCCAAAAGCAGGGAGAGGTAGAGGTGATGATCCCAGTGGCTCCTTTTGGTCCTTCTCTTGGCAGGGGCATGCTGAGATTCCTGGTGATGGAGGGGTCAGTCCCCCCTTGCTGTCCCCCTTCTGCTGAAAGAGCCAGGCTGAGCATCTCTGTGGTGACAGGAGCTGGAGACAGCCAGGCCTGGGAATGATTTCTCCTGACAGGGACCAGATGTGTCAGCAGGAGCTGTGCTGGGGGGGGGGAGGAGGCTGCACAATAACAAGGGGAGTTTTGTCATGGGTCCCCTCTGGGTTTTAAAAGCAACACCTTGTCTCCCCCGTCCTTCCACCTTCCTTCCTCCCCCCCCCCCCACTTTCCACCACACACTCTTCACACCTCCAATACCTATTTTGGGCCATCTGATGAATCCCAGATGCCTTGGGAAGCAACAGAAGCGGTGGTGCACTCCAGGCACTGCTTCACTCTGCTTCCTTGGCAATGCCCCCAAGCTTTCACAAGCCAAGGGAGCGGGGGAAGGAAGGGAGGGGGGAGAAAGGAGGATAGCAGAGTGGTAAGGAGCCTGGTACTCAATATTGCGATTATTCATGGAGTGGTGAGTGGGGAAGAGGATCCCACCTGGTTCTGGAGGGAAGTAGTGATGGTTGGAAAAAGTGGTGGGATGGGTTCAGGTTCACATGGTTTGGGATGGTGCTTAGGCAGGGGGCTAGAGAGGGAGTCTGTCTGGACCCAGGGATGATGGGGGACAGCCTGGGAGCCCTCTGCCACTTCCTGAGCATTCTTCTCTGGTCCAGGAGGCAGGGAGAGCCCAGTAGGAGGGAGAGAGCTGGGTGAATGCAGGGAGCAAAGACTGACGTGGTTTTCTTTTGCATAAATTGGGTGGAAGGGGGTGGTTAATGTGACTCAAGTGTCAGCCCCAGCTGTCAAGAGCGACCAGCTGCACTGCTGGCATGGGTGGTGGTGGCATCCCTGCACCCTGTCACCTTGTCCCTTTCAGCCCCCTCCAGCCTCCGCCTCCCAGGGGAGCTCAGCACATCAACTGCAACCACGCCTGAACTTCTTTCAGCTCCGTTTGGGTGGGGTTGATTTAATCCTGCAGAAAAGAGGGTCCCCAGGCCCCTTCAGAGGGGCTGGTTTGGGGTGTTCTTGTTCTGGGGGAAGTGTTTACTGGCACAGATGACACAGATGAGCCCAGGGCTGAGGTGCTGGTGGAGACTGACCTGTGAAAGCTGGGGGTAACCTGGGTAAGGGGAGACTGTTCGGGGTGGCAATACAGGAATAAAGCCCATGGGGCCAAGAAGCTGCTGTGAGACCGAGGAAGAGGGGCAGGGAGGGGCTGGCTGAGATAAAGAGAGGTTTTTCATGCTCATCTCCAGCTCTCTGAGGCGTGTTTTGATATATGTGGGCATGAATACAGCATCTGGCACCTGGGTGGAATCTCTGGGCGTCAAGAACTCCGTCTTGCCTCTGTAGATGAATATCCAGCTGTGATGCCCTTGTAGCAGATGGGGAAGGTTTGGGAGAAAGGCATCAACCTGCTGGTTTTCAGGCAGCTGAATGCTGGGGGATTCAGTAGGAAAACCAGCCCTGGCAGTGTCAGATGCAGGGGGGGGAGCTCCACCGCTCCGTGCTTTGCTTTAACCCCTCAGCCTGCTCTCACCCTCCTGACGGCATTTCGTGCCGATTCTTTCTCGAAGGTTTTTTGTGAACTTCCCCTCGGCCAAGCAGTACTTCAGCCAGTTCAAGCACATGGAGGACCCTCTGGAGATGGAGAGGAGCTTGCAGCTCCGTAAGCACGCCCGGCGGGTCATGGGTGCCATCAACACTGTGGTGGAGAACCTCAATGACTCCGAAAAGGTCTCCTCCGTCCTGGCCCTGGTGGGCAAAGCCCATGCCCTCAAGCACAAAGTGGAGCCTGTCTACTTTAAGGTAAAGGACTGGACCAAAGTAATCTTTGGGGTGCTTTAGAAATTAGGAAGAGGGCAGGAGAGAGGGAGCTGTGGGGAACTGATGCTGCCTGTCCTTGCCCAGAGGAGCTTGGTTGGGTGTAGGGGTTGCTCCTCACGTTGCTGGAGTGTCCCACTGTGACACTGTCCCACACATACCACCCTTCCCACACACAGTCACTGGAGTATCCAGTACATTCCCCTGCCCAGGGAATCCAGCCTACCTGTGTCCTGCTCACAGCCCCACCGGCATGTTCGTGGCTGTACATCCCTTCTTTTAGAAATCAAGCATTATAGTTGGGACTCAATAATTTGAGGTGCCCAAATTGAGGCACCCCATGATGCCTTGGTCTCTGGTTACCTGCCCTGTCTGTTCCCAGGAGTGTCAACAGACCTTCAGGACCCCTGTCAGTCCCGCAGAAGGTCTCATTCCCAGAAATCAGCAGCAGGATTCGACGGTTTTTGTGGGGAAAAAAGCAAAATATGCTGTTAGCTTCTCCCTGCAGAGTTATTAACCCCTTGCTGTCCTCCTCCTTCCAGAAACTCACTGGTGTCCTGGTGGAGGTGATTGCTGAGGAATACCCCAACGACTTCACCCCGGAGGCTCACGGTGCCTGGACCAAGATGAAGACCCTCATCTACACCCACGTGACGGCGGCGTACAAGGAGGTGGGCTGGGCTCAGTACCCCACTGCCACCCTGTGAGCGGCCAGCGGGGCCAGGCGAGGGGCAGGGAGGGCTTCACTCACCCCAGGACTTCACTCTGGTCTCTTCTCAAGATCTTTGCTCAGTCTGGGGAGCCCGGTAGGGCCAGCTCTGTCAGCTGCCAAGTCACAATTTGATCTCCACGGGGTTTAAAAACAAACTACATAAGCTGAAAAAACCTGTAGAGCCACGAAGGGTGTGGGTGGGTCGGGGTGAAGCAGTTGCAGGGCACGCTGGAAGGGGATGCAGAGGGTGAGGGGAGAGCGCTGGTTGTTGGCTCCATCTTACTGTCCTGGCCTGTCCACCACCCCCTCCCAAATCCTGCACCTCCCTTGCGCCATCTCAAGGTCCCTTGCACAAGCACTGCAGCCCCGTTCGGTGAAGAGCAACACAACCCTCATTTTCCACGCAAAGCCCCTGGGTTAGGCCCGGCTTTGGGGGGGCACAGTGCTTATGGAGACGTCCAGCTGCCCAGCTGGCATTGAAAATGCTTTGCTTTGCACTTTGTGTGTCACCAGGCAGGGTGGCAGAGCTGACAGCTGTGCCCACACCGCTCTCGGTGCCCGTCACCCTGCGCCCTGGGCTGGCAGCAGCCTCTCCTGTCACCCACAGTCCCTGTCCTTGGCTGGCTGCTGCAAACCCCCTGGGGCTGGAGGGAGTGAGGGGGTGGGAGAGATGTGCTCCTGCAGCGTGAGAGAGTGGGGAAGGAGGGGGCTGCCTTTGGGCTGCCTCCCCTCGTGGCTCGGAGCATGGTGTGTAGGTGGGATCCCTGTGTCATATGTAGGGAGCTGGTGAGTCCACCCACTGCCCCTCAGCTCCCCGAGGATGAGCTTGGGTGGCACATGTTGTGCCATTGCCCTGGGGGGTGTGTGCAGGTCTGTCTATCCAGCTCTGCCCTGCACGGTGAGAAAGGGGGGCTTCAGGCTGGGATCAGGAGGGGAAAGATGGCATGGACACAGCAGGAGGGATTTCAGAGTGTGAAGAAAGGTCCTTTCTCTGTCAAAATTCATAAATAACCTGTTGTATATTTACATATTCCTGCCCTCTTGGTGAAACTGGGTTCCTTCAAATAAAGTGCCTGGTAGAACTCAGCCCATGCAGGAGCTGTGTCCCCCACCCAGGGACGGCAGTGCTCCTGTCTGTGCCTGACAAAGGCTTCCCCCCGCCCCCCAAAAAGTGGCTGCAGGGCTCGCAGCACTCATCCCACCTCCAACACCAACTCCTGCTGAGCCTCTGGGTCAGTCTGCTTGGTTTGTGCCTCAGTTTCCCCTGCAGTTACAGAAAAAGGGAGGAGGAGCAACCCCGTTGCCTCCTGCCCACGAGTGGTTGGATTTGTAGGATTTCTGGGAACTGATTGGCAAAGGGTTGAGGATGTGTCAGATGTGCTGGGAGGCTTTGGAATCCTTGTCATCCAGTATTTCCCTAAAGGTCTCTTATTTTTAGAGCTCTAGCACTAAGGGCAATGTTATCTGTTGAAGTGGAAGGGGGTTCCCTTCCAAGATTTCCTCTGGCCTCACTCCACTACTTGTCCTGGAGAGCTGGCAGCTTCTTGAGAGAGACCAGCTCCTCTCCTGGATGCCAGCTGGATAGGCAGAGAGTCCATGGCTCCTTCTGGGATCCCCACGGGCACCCTGGGGACATCCCCCTGCCATGGGGACACGGACCCCAGCCCTGCCCTTTCCATTGTGCCAGGATGTCAGCACTGCCCGTGGCTGGGGTGTGACCTCAGGACTGCTGCTCAGAGCAGCAGGGCAGGTGTGTCTGGGTTAATGTGCCCCTCCTTGGAGTGCTCTGTTGGATGCAGACAGGAGTTTGTGCCATCACCCAGTGCCCTGGCTCTGGGCAAAGTGGATTTGGAGAAGGCTCTAAACCTCTTGGCTGCATTCCCCAGTGCTCCCTTGCCTTCCTGCAGAGCCACAGGACCAGAGCTAGTCCCAGAATAGCTCCAGAGCTTCAGTAATGTCACTACAACCAATCTGGCCTTGCAGTTCTTTCCTTCCTATGTCCCACAGTACAACTGATGGAGTGATGTCACGTCCTGGGTGTCCATAGAGGTCTGGGTGGAAATAACAGCTCAGGGCACAGCTGTCCTTGGCATGGCAGGGTGTGAGGTCAAGGGGTTTGTAAAAGGAAGGCACAGGGTGACAGGTGATGCTGCCTTTGCTCATGGGTTGGGCTGTCATTTAGAGCCAACATCCCCAAAATTCAGCCCACCAGCCCACACTGGTGAAGGTGCCAGCAGCTGCTGCCTCTGGCTCCCATCAGGGTGTCAAAGCAGCTGCTCATCCCTCATGTCAGTGAAGGCATCCTTCAAGCAGCTGCTGCTGCCCAGGTCAGGGATGGATGGGAAAAACCCGTTCAGCACTGACTTTGCTCCAGAGCAGGACTGGAGAGCGATCGCTTGGACAAGACTGTTGGGTTATATTTTTGTGTGTGCACATCACAGGACTCTCACGAGCACAGCTTCCTCAGTTTCTGCCAAAACCTTTAGGCCAGCAGCACATATTTTTGATGAGTTCATGTACTCTCTGTGCTCTGGGGATGCTGGGCCAGGGGTGTTTCCGTACAGGGATGTTTCATCTTCAGACAAAATTTGCACATTAACCTTCGAGGTTAATATTGTCCAGGTGGGAATTTTATTTTTGCAGTGCAAGCCCTTCCCCTCCCTTCCCACGACCAAAACTGGGCTCCCAGTCCACAGGGAAGCCACTTTGGGGGGCTGGAAAGTCCTCGTGTTTGTACCTGACCCACCCGAGTGCCTTGGTTTTTGGGGAGCAGCAGAGAGGTCCTCCCACTTGGTTTCTCCTTTCTTTTTTTACATCCCTAGAAAAAAACTGACCCAGGGCCTCGTGCGCCCACACATGTGTGTGCTGGGCTTGGGGTTTTTTCCAGGAACGTTTTCCTAAAGCAAATCCAGATGTGTGCAGCTGCTGTCCCTCGAGGAGCACCCCCCCATCAGCCAAATTGCAGGCCAGTCCAATAGATGCAAACAAAAACATGTTTATTTTTACCAGTTTCGTAGGAAGTAACATGAAGCAGGAGGGCAGCCAGGGCAAAGCTCCGGGGGGGAGGAGATAAAGCGAACGCCCCCTCTTTGCCGCCTGCAGCAGAGGAGGTATTGCTTAAACCGGGGAAAATTCTCATCTGGGGAGAGATGAAAAGGAACAGAAAAAGGAAAAAAAAAAAAAAAGCAATTCCAGAGTGACAGGGCTGATAAATGCCGAGTGGAAGAGCAGAACAGGAGGCCGGGTCCTGGCTCTGTGCGTGGCTCTCCAGCGCACACACACACTCACAGTCATTCCCTGTTACTGCCAGCCCCATCCACCCCCCATCCCTGAACCCTCCACAGCTGACTGGGGACCCCCTTATCTCCTATTTGCTTCAGATCTTGCTCTCTGGGCTTTGATGTTTCACCTTCTGGTACTCCTAGGCTGAGCTTAGGGCACTGTGGGTTCAGTTTTGCTCTCCTTGGTGGTGGCAGGTAGGGACCAATTTGCAAAGTCCTTCCCCCAGAATTCACAAGTAAGAAGCTGGGGCTCAGGGCATGATGCCAGCACATGCTGCTCTCTCTTCTGCCCTAGGGAGGATCCCTCTGTCCCCCAGCCCAATCCAGCCCCTGGCTCAGCCAGCACATTGGGATTATCATCAGGGCTGGGCTTGGACCTGTGATTTGGGTGGGAAAGCCTTTTGCCCCCTGCCAGAGGCAGATGGATGCTGAGTGAGGGGGGAATTTGGTGTACCTGGGGCAGATTCTCTCCCCCAAACACCTAGTCCTGGCTCTCTTTGGGGACACCCACTCGTATCAACCAACCCTTGTCGCCCCACCCCAAGTTCAATGTTCGGTCAGAGGGAGCTGAGCGCTGGAGGGAATGGGAAGTGTTGTGTTGCAATGGGGCATAGATCCTGTCCAGCCTATCCAGTCCATCCCTATGGCCAATATTCATGGTAGGTTTAGCTCCACAGGCACCTGAACAGCTGGAGAGATGCCCCAGCACCACCACAACCCTTAGGGACCTTGTGCCACCACCCTTGTCTTCTCTTGTGGTGAGACAAATCTCCGAGGCAGCCGAGCCATGGGCTCTCCCACAGGAGTCCTCTTGCATCCCTGCCACTTTGCTCCACTTTGTCCCAGAAAAGGGGATCCCAGCGTCTCCCCACTCTCTGGGGGGTGCCCAGTGACTTCAGTGGGGACCAGATTTTGTCAGGCTGGACTCTGGTGCCAGAGCTCAGCCTTCCCTGCCCCTTGCCGTAGGGAAGCTGCCCTGGTGCGGGAATGTCGGTGCGAGGGCTGCCTGGGGCCAGCACCAGTGATACCAGACAGATGGATGGAAGGGAAATCCGTGTGCTAACCTTGGACCAACTTAGGGAAAGGGAGGGATAAAAACTACCCGCCTGGGTCTGACCTCTTCGACAGGCTGCGGGCGCTAATTATTTTCCATAGCTGACGTTGTCTCTAATTGTTAGTATGTCTTAACCAGTCCCGGCGTGACCCACAGACATGAGCTGGCGTGGTCTGATGTAACTCCGTGTCTTTCCTGTTCCTGCTGCAGATACTGTTCATGTTCGTGTTTCTCGGCGCTTCTGTGCTGGTTTTATACTTGGCCGTTCCGTGTACGATGGGTGTAACTTGTTTTTCTTTTTGTAGGTTTTTAGTATGTTTGTAACCGGACAAAATGGTGTTATTAAACTGAAACTTGTATCTTCAGTGGATAAATCAATCAAACCCCCTCCAGCTCTGCTTGGTTTCTTTCTGGCGGGGTGGCTGCAAGGTGAGGGGTTGTCGTGGGGGCTGCCCCGTGGCCAGAGTGGGTCTGGGGGTTCCTGCTAACTCTGAGGGAATGGTGAGGGAGCTTTGTAGCTGGAAAGCAGCAGCAAAGGGAGGAGATGTGCCCTTCCCTGCTCTCTGCAACAAGGGTGGGAGAGGTGGCTGGAGGCATCTTACCAGCACAGGTAGAAGGGGAAGGTCTGCTCCTCCTCTGGGCTCTTGACTTGGCTTCCAGGAACGTTGTGCAAACCTCCAGGGTCTCTCCCTGGATCAGGAGCTGTTCCTGTGCCTCTGCCACCCCAGCCAGGCCAAAATGTGTGCTGATGGCTGCAAGATGCAATGGCCACAACCACTGAGGGCTGCGAGACAGTTCCCAGCCTGTAAAAATAACAAACAGCTCCATGAGCAGCAGGAGCCCCATTTTCCGTGCCTCTATCCCTTGCAGCTCCCCTGGTGCCTCTCGCTGTGGTTGGATCACGTTGCAGTGGGATGGATCCCAGCACGGTTGGGTCACGTCGTGGTTTCCCCCCATGGGTCTTTGCAGCTCCCTTGTTTGCAAAACAGGCCCATGACTTGTATGAGACCTCTGTCAAATTCAGTCAGCACTGGCCAACCTTTCCAAAGTTGTTGGCAGAGGACGGGTGGATGGACAGACAGACAGACTCATGCTATTGTCCCATAAGCCCAATTTCCTTGGCACACAAGGCTTGGAAAAGAAATTTAAGCAATCCTGTTTATCGTGCTCCTCTTTACTCCAAGAACAAAACAGGCTTCCAGGGTTGGGAAAACCCACCCCATCAGGGTGGTAGAAACCACCAGCACCCATCCACAAGCAATTTTAAGAGGAGCAATCCCAGTTTAGGACTGAGGCTGGGGGGGAATCAGTGAGTTCTAAGAGGAAGGAGAGCAGAGATTGGTGTCTTGGAGGCTGTCCAGGGTCTTGGGGAGCCTGAAGGTGACTTGTCTCCTCTTGGGCTGAGGGCAGTGGTGATGCTCTCCAGCCCTGCACATGGTGGAGTAGCTTTTGCATGGGCAGGCACTTGAGCTGGGGTCCCCAGGCTACAGCAACTGGGGTGTCCATGCAAGGGGAACCTATTTCTTTCCCTACAGCTTCACCAACCTTGGCCATAGAGGAGAGAACTGGGGCCAACCCACATGGGGAGACAATTAACTGCCTGGTTCAATCTCTCTTCTCCCACTGTGCCTTTTTTTGTGGGGGGGAAAAACCACTTGGTGTTGTTAATGTGATTAATAAGCCATCCCTGGAGTCTCTGCCACATCCTGTATACACTTCCAGGTGGAAGCAAACAGTCAACAGAGCCTGCACGCTGCTATGCTCCAGATGGGAAACATCGGCTTGGAAAACATGGGCAAAAGGACTGGTTTGCTCTGCAGTGGGGAGGCTGCAGTGGGGATCTCAAGCTCTTAGACCTTTGCATGCTGAGCTGAGAGTAGCCAGGACCAGCAGTGGCCTGGAGGGCACTGACACAGGGCTGGTTTTTCCAACAGCTTGTTGAAAAGGAGCCGGGAGTTTCAGCATTACCTTGCAGGGAAAAAATATGTACACAGCCCTTCACTTCGTACTAATATTTACCCCCAGATCCCATCACGTCAGGGTGGCTGTGACGATCATGCCGTGACCTGGACCCTGTGGCCATGCCAGTGCTCTGCAAGTGCTGGTGGAAAAGGAGTCAGGGTGAGAGGCTGCGGGTCACAGCCCTCTGGAAAATTGACCCAGGCACCAGCATGATGGGCTCACACCCTCTGGCTGCCCTGTGCCTGTGGGGTGCTAAAACAACCTTGTTTCCAAGTGTTCCAGTCTGGGGAAGCTGCTCTCCAGGAGAGATTCCTTGCCCAAAAGATCTGGTGGAGGTCCAGCCCTGAGAAATCACCTTCATGGCCCCAGTGATGCTTTATGGGCTGGGAGATGGGAGGGAGAGAGGAATTCAGTAGTGAAGGCATAGCAAGGGATGTGTTCCCAGCCTGTCTCCTGTGCTCCAGCCCTGGGATAGGCCCTGCACCCCACACCACTGGCCACAGGTTCCAGTGCTCCCCTGCCCAGTGCCTGCCACAAGCTGGAGGAACGATGGCTCTACCAGCCTGGTGCTGATGTGGGATCAGAGGTGGCACATCTGCACCCTGTGTCCATATCCTGCTGGCCCCCGCTGACAGCAGAGGGGAGAGCCAGGAGGTCACTGTGAGGGACAGACAGAAATACAGCTGCAAGGGGGAGATTAAAATAGAGCACATACAATAACTGCACTACAGTTATTAATATATATATTAAAAAACTATTAAACCCCACTCCACAGAAGCTGGCAGTGAGAAGTGCTCCTGTGTGTGCTGGGTGGCACAGGGTGAAAAGCCTCAAGAGGTAGAGCTTGCAGGCTCCCACCAGCTTGAAGGACATGTCCCTTTTCCCTCTCCATTATCTGCACCAGGATAAGAGCCAGGAGCTCCAGGCTTTGCTGTATGAACAACCTCCCCCCGCCATGGCCACCCTCACCAGTGAGGTGGTTTTGGTGGCTCCTGGCTCAGAGGAAAGAAGAGGGGAAGGGAGAAGAAAAAAAAGACAGGAAAATATTCTCCCATCCTGGTGGGGCTGACACTGAGCAGGAGCCAGCCCTTCCTTCCGCGCCCGGCTCCTCTTCAGCTGCGCCGGCTGATATGGTTTATCTGAGCAGCGCCGAATGTAAACGCTGTCAGCGCCGGCCGGGATTAATTCCCGGGAGTTTGGCAGCCGAGAGATGAAACAACAGCGCTGCGGGAGGGGGGAGCAGGAGGGGGAGAAGTGCACATCTCAGACTGAAAAATCCTCCCGGTTAATTTACAGCCAGGTTTCTCTTCTCCCAGGCACTCGAGAGAGAAAGAGCAAAGCCGGGGGCAGAGGGAGGATGGGGGAGAGGAGCAGGAGGAGGACTCCTGGAGCGGAAGGCTGGGATCCGAGGGAGGGGGGGATGACTGGCAAACCACGCTTGCCCAGCGTGCCCCAGGGTGACAGGGACACTGCGGCTGGTGGGACCCATGGCCCGCAGCCCCCAGCCCAGCCCAATCCCGCTCTGGTTTTGCAGGATCCCTCGGGCGCTGGTGGAGGAAGCAGCGCCGAAGGCACCGAGGTGCTCTCGGACACCTGAACCCCGGCAGCCGGCACCGCGCAGGGAGAGGAACCCCCTCTGCTCTCCACTTGCACTGGCCGGGGGGGACACTCCCATCCCCCCACTGCCCTCTCCTTGGGGAGCAAACCGCCGAAAGCACATTCCCATTGAATATTCCCGTATTCGCACTAAACACCACGAGATCACCCAAGGACTTTGCTGCTGGGAGGACTCCCAGCCCAAAAAAAAAAAGGTGGGACATCTACTGCTGTTTATTACAAACCCTTTTCATTAATTGACAAGTATATTTGCTTTAAGGGAAGGCTTTAGAAAACTGTCCCGCAGATGCTGTTGTTTCAAGGCTGATGTTTCAAACAGCTCCTAAAATAAAATAATCATCAGGCTCTGCCACATTGCTTTGGTTTATGTTTATATAGCAGGGGGATTTGGTTTGAGGATACTTTTCTAAGCAACAGTGTGGTTTTCATTTACTTTCTTTAGATATTTCAGTAAATAACCACAAATACTTTCACTTATTTTTATTGATTTCTTGGTAGAGGATTGGCTGGACAAAAAGCCCAGCAGTGCATGGGCAGGTAAATTGGTTTATTTTAAACTTAGGAAAGCCCATCTCTCTGCCAAGAGTTGTACATTACTCGGGGCTCTGCTAACAGCAAATTATGGTTTTACTCAGGATTTAACGATCTGTTTTATATCTACCTACATCTAATGGCCTGTGCCTGCCAGGGCACTGAGTGACATCTGCACTGGCTCTGGAGGTGATGAGAGGGAGCAAAAGGCAGGAAGCAGGTCCTGAAAATGGTACTGTCAGCTTTGGGAACCTGATTTAAAAATAATCCTGGTGATGATGGCTGGGTAGGGGGTCAGTGAGACAGTGGTTGTCCCCCACTCTCTGAAAACCCACCCATATCATGGTTCACTTTGGGACCAGAGGCTGGCAGAGGGTTTGAGGTGATGACAAAGAGGATGGATTGCCTGAAGGGTTGGGGTGTCTGCAGAGGTGTTGTGCCTGCAGGCACTGGGGTGCCTAGGGAGAGATGGGATGCCAGCAGAGATGGGGGTGCTGGTGACATTGCACTGGGGAAGTGCCTGTTTTGGCAGTTCAGCCTTGCCTCCCCTGGGGTGCTGGATTGAGGGGTGCTGAAGGGTCCTTGGTCCCAGCTCTTCCCCAGCCGAGAGAGGCCAGGGCTGATGGAGCTCTGTTTCCCACACCAGCTGCTGGATACAGCTTGGCTCGGCACCGGTGGCAGGCGGGGAACCTCTCTGAAGGTGAATGCTGGTGAACACCACACTGCAGCCTCTTCTCAGCCAGGCATGGATCCTGAGCCCATCACAGGGTCAGGCTCAGCAGAAGGAGCCACTGGGAGTGCTGGATAAATAGCAGTGGGCAAGGAATATTACTTCTCAAAGGTCATTGCTTCCTCTGAACTGCTGTGAGTTTGCCCACTTTGATCTGCCCTCCCCTCCACAGCAGCATCCTCTGTCCCAGCCCCTGTCCCAGCAGCTCCTGCTGATCCCAGCCCCAGTGCTGGGTGGTGAAACAGGTCCCCACCAAGTCAAGCTCTTCCCAGCCTTATCATCTGACTGGGCAGAAAATCCCCAAGGCTGGACCATCAAAGGGAGCAGGCAGCTCTCAGCCTCCTGCCCTTTCCTGCTCCACTAAATCACTCTAGAGTCCTCCCAAATGTTTATTCTTCGAGAAAGCAATAAAAGAAGAGGAAACTTCAGAAGACAAACTCTCACCAGCCTGCCTTTGATTACATTTGATATTGTTTTATTCCTTAATGCTTTCCCACTGCAGGCTGGCCAAGGAGGGAGGGAGGGTGGGAGGAAACAGTGCTTGAAAGGGGTAAAAGTACAAATTTTCCCATTAATATCTGTGTCTGGAGGAGTCTGTGTGCTGAGAGGAGCTCAGTCAGACTCTCAGGATGGCAGTGCCTTTGAGGACAGATATCGGGGTTCCCCAACTCCCCAGGCAGTGGACTTGGGGACGAGCAGAAGCATCCCCATGTCTGCAAAGGTGACCAAGCTCAGGGCAGCTGCAGAGCACGGTACTGGTGGGTGATGGGTGCTGGTCCCCACTTCCCAGCCCCTCGATGGCTGGGGCAGAGGAGCAGCAGGGACAGGCAGGCGAGGATGACATGACAAGCTCCATCTGCCGCACAGCTGGGTGGCACCGTTGCCACCAACGCTGTGGTGCCAGTGGGAAAGGCTCGGAGGGGCTTTTCCATGTGCTCTGCCCTCACAGAAGCAGACCCGAGTTCCCAGTTTGCCTGACAGGAAAAACTTCTTCTGTCTTTGTGTGAAGCACCAAGAACCAGATGGTCCCAGGGTGTCTCGTGTCCCTCAGGGGCTGGGTGGGGGTGACAGCTGTGACACCCAGCGTGGAACCAGCGGGGCTGGGGCAGCAGACACTGGTGGGATGGAGGTGAAAGGGAAGTGCTGAGCGACGGCAGAGGCTGAGCACACTCTGCTGCTGCTGGAACAGCTTCCATCCCGCTCAGAGCGCGGCCACGGCCTGGCCTCTGCCGTTCACACCGGGAACGGCAGCACAGCAGGATCCAGGAGCTGCAGCACCCGGCGCTGGCACAGCCTGCCAAGGGCTCTGCTGGCTCCCAGCGGGCCCGGGGGGTGGTGACAGCAGGGACAGGCATTTTGTAACCCTGAGGGAGGTAAGACAGCGTGAGAGCGGGACACGGGGGTGTCAAACCCGTGGTGAGGGCTGGGGCAAGATGTGTCCCCTCCGTGCAGGTCTTTTCCCCCAGGTTGTGTCCTGAGAGGCCGGGGGATGAGTGGATGTGGGGACACAAACCAAACCCATCTGTCTGTGTGTGGGAACAACTCAAGACAACTGGGGGGATTTCACACCCGGATGTGGGGCTCGTGAAGAGCCAACAATGGCAAAAAAGCCTGGAGAACCTGGACATTTTAGGAAGCAGCTGGAAAAACAAGGAAACCTTGGATTGAAGTTTGGGATGGGAATGTGGGGTTTTTACAACACAAAAACTCCAAGGTTGTAAAAATCAGAATCTTTTATCCCAAGCATCCTTGTGTCAGTGCTTCTGAAAAGTCACTGGAGCTGACACTGGGCTCCTGGAGCCCCTCCACAGGCAGGGACCCACCCAAAAGGCCATTCCCCAGCTACTCCCAGATCCAGCACATCCCATGACACTGCTCATCTGTGTCCCCCAGCCAGGGCTGGAGGTGCCTGGTGAGAGGGAAGGTCAAACTCATGGGATGCAGGGCTCCTTTTCCCCAGGGAGCAGGGAGCAGCCTCACAGCTCTGCCAGCTCTTCCAGAGCAGGACAACTGGGCTTATGTCACATCTCACAGTCCCACTGGCACCCAGCTTTGTGTACCAGCATCTTTGGCATGAAAAACTGCAGCTGCTGTGGGAGCAAATGCCTTCCTTCAACATACTTGAATTATCACAGAATCATGGGATGGTTTGGATTGGAAAGGGACTGTAAGGCTCATCTGCTGCTACAGGATACCAAGGCTGAGGGGAGCTGGGCTGAGCTGGCCCCTAAAAATCCCCTGAAACCTTCTCAGTTGTGGTTTCCAGTGAAGACTGATGCTGCTCAGATCTCCTGCAATGTGTCCCCATATCCAAGGACAGGACCTGCCCTGGCAGCAGCCCCCTGCCTTGAGCCTTGGGTGGGCAGTGAGCTGCAGGACCTCGCCTGGCCCCAGGCTGCTGGGGACGGATCCCACCTTGGGGGGTTCCATGGCATAAGGAGGAGGAATGTCTCCTGCTGAGATGTCCCAGCCCTGGGCCTGGCATATCGTTCCTTGGGCTCCCAACATCCTGCACGGGATGGTCTCCCAATGCCAGGGTGCACAGCACTGTGTCCCCTCCCTGCTTTCCTTTGGAGACAGGCCAGCCAGAACATTCCTGGCCAGGCTGTGGGTGGTTTGCTCCACAGAGGGAAGTGCTCTGCTGAGCATCTCCCCAGCAGTGACGCAACACCCTGTCCTCGCTCCCTTGGGGTTTTCTCAGATATTTCTTTTGCTTCCTTATTGCCCAATGCTTAGTAGGGCTGGCACAGGTGGCAGACACCCTCCCCTCTTTCCCTCTGTGGGCTTTGCCAGCCTGCCTGGCTCCTCCATGGAAAGACACATCCCACAGGACACAAACCTTGGAGCAGAATGCAGGCAGGGCCATGGCAGTGATGTTTTCTTGTCAGCCTTTGCTGTCACACCCAAAGGTTGTTCTGTCCCTTCCCAAACACAGGGAGAAGTCCATGCCTGGTATCTTGGCACAGGTGCCCACTTGCCAGCGCCACCTCACCCTTCCCTCACCCCTGAGTCATGGATGGGGAGCACTCACCCACCCTGTGGCACAGCCCACGTTGGGGTGTCCGTGCCCAGACACCCATCCTGGCACCTGCCAGGCTCTCCCTTTCTCCACCCGCTTCAAATCACAACTTCAAAGGAACCGGCAGGAACCAAAAGCTTTCCCCACCCTTTTTTCTACCAGAAACCGGGAGCAGATTTGCTGAGCCATGAAAGTGGAAGGTGGAGTGGTGCTGGGAGCACAAGCTCAATGCCCTACTAGGCATCAGTGAGTCCAAGCTGGACCTGAGGACCCCTTTAGCACAGTGGGTTTGCAGGTCAGAGAAATATAAAGGAAAATTGCAGTTTTGGATAGAGAGGCATAAAATCCCTGGTCCTGGTTGTAAATTCAGTCAGCGCTCACCTGAGACCTGCTGCAACTTGTGAATCAAGTTATTGTGTGGCAAAATCCAGGGCATAGTGTCCTCCTGTACAGAGGAGGCCTCAGCAATTCCTTGGAACTGCAAAGGTCTCCCCTCAGCCCCCACATCCTGATGGCAACCAACGTTCTCCCAGGATGGGAGGAAGCTGAATGTGAGGCTGTTGTGGAAGAAGAGCGACCCAGCACCGATGGTGATGGAGCAGTGGCAGCCTCTGGGGGGCTGAGCTGTGCCAGGCCCTGGATGAGCCACTGTAAAAGCTGACAGGACTGGCCCTGCAGCCGCTGCCCACTGCCCCAGCCCCACCTGAGTCACCCACACCCGGCCTGGCTGCTGGGATGTGCCTGGGCCTGCAGAGCCCTCGGGGCTGTGCCAGCCTGCACTGTGCCTGCCACGCTGCCCAGCACCTCAGAGTACCCAGTGCTTGGAACTGGGGCCAGGAGGCCATGTCTGTGGGTCCTAGTGGTGACCAGTCCTAATGGTTACTGGTTCTAATGGTGACCGGTCCTATTAGTGACCAGTTCTAAGAGTGACTGGTCCTAATGGTGACCAATCCTAATGGTGACTGATCCTAATATTGCCTGGTCTTAAAACTGACTGGTCCTAATGCTGACCAGTCCTAATGTTAGCTGGTCCTAATAGTGGCCGGCCCTAACGGTGACCAGTCCTAATAGTGACTGGTACTGATGGTGGCCAGTCCTAATGGTGACCAGCCCTAATACTGACCGGTTCTGATTGTGACTGGTTCTACTGGTGCCCAGTGGCCGGCCCTGATAGTGTCCAGTCCCGACAGTGACGAGTCCTAACAGAGCCTGACCCTAACAGTGGCCAGTCCTGATAGCGCCCGGTCCCAACCGTGCCCGGCCCTGGCAGCGCCGGTCCCCGGTGGCGGTGCCCAGCTCCACGTGCCCGTTGCCACGGGGCAGAGGCCCGGGGGAGGCGGCAGGGGCTGAGCCGCCCATGGGGGATCCCGCAGGGACGGGGCCGCTGAGGGGCGGGCGGGGGGACCCGCGGGAGCCCCACGCGTGGGGCCGAGACCCCGCCCCATGACCCGCCCCGGGCCCTGCCCCGGGCCCGCCCCCAGCCCCGCCCGGCCCAGGTGGAGGCGGCGGGACCGGGACTGGGGTTGGGACCGGAGCGGAGTCAGCACCGGCGGCGGCCCGAGGTGAGCGGGGTCGAGGAGGGGAGCGGAGCAGGCCAGGCCAGGGCAGAGCAGGGCGGGGGGTCCCGGTGCTTCGTTTCGTGGCCGCCCGGTTTGTTGCCGCTTTGTGACCGCCGCGTCCCGCCAGCTTCCTCCTCCGCCCCGCGCGTCCCGCCCGGCCCGGCGCTGCCCCGGCCCCGGCCCCGGCCCCGCGCCAGTGCGGGGTGGGCGCTGCCCCGGCACACCGAGGGCCCTGCGCCGCGGCCGGGGGTGCCCCTGCCCGGGCTGCGGCCGTGCCCCGCTCCCTGCCCGCCGCCTCCCCCCCATGGCGGGGCCGGGCTCTTCCTCCTCCTCCTCCTCTTCATCGCAGGGGGAAGTGGGTGCGCGTCCTGGCGGAGTGACCCAGCCGGAGGGAAAAACCCTGCCCGATCCCCGGCCAAAGCAAGGGAGGAAAGCCCTAACCTACTTTCTGGCGCCGATGGCCCGATAACCAGGCGGGCGTGCGGTTTTGTTTGTGTTTGCTGGTTTTCCCCCTCCCCGGGCGAGCGGGGCTGGCAGCGCCCTCCGGGAGCCGGAGCAGCCTCGACGCCGCGGGCCAGGGCAGGTGGCAGGGGAGGGGGCCGGGTCCCTGCTGCCCGAGCATCCTCCGGTGCCGCCGAGGCTTTGTTGTTGTAGCTGGTTTGAGGTTTGGTTAAAGGCTCGCACGTGCTGCCTGGAGTGGCGAGTGCTGCCACCAGCCCTTCGCAGGCGAACAAAACCTCCCAGAGCAGAAGGACCCGGTTATCCTCCATCCATGGGTGTATCCTGTCGGGAGCAGAGGGATGCTGTGTGTGGATGTTTTAGCTAATTGGGTTTTTGCTGTTGGCCCTCCAGGTTTGGGACAGAGGGGTGAGGCTGATTGCTTTCCCCATCCTGCCCTGCCTTGCTGCCAGGCCAGCAGGACAGGGCAGAGCCCGTTCTTCCAGGCTTGCCCACAGCCAGGTGGAGGTGCCCACTGTGGTCTGAGACTGCAGCTCTCACTCAGCTCCCCATGCCCCTGTCCATAGGGGAAAGGGACCTGAGAGGCTGCATGGCCACTGCTGGGTCCCTGTGGCAAGAGGAAGTGTCCGCCTTCTTCCCCAGTGTGGCGTCATTCCTCTCACCACGGGGAGCTGGGACGTTCTGCCTGCGTGTTCCCAGTCCCTGGATGGTCACTCCCATCATATCGCCACTGTCCTGGACTTGCAGCCTCCAGCCCAGCTGGAGGGTTGGAAAGTGAACCCCACCACAGTCCTGTGGATGTCCTGAGCAGGGAAACACTGCCCACTTGGCTCCCTCCTTCATGCCCTCTTAAGGAGCATCCTTTGGCTCCTGCCCTTTTCCCAGGTGGGAAATTTGGAGGTGTCCCACCTTCGAAAACTGGAAGGTTCAACTGCAGCTGTGTCTGGGACAAACCAAAGCTGCCTGTGCTGCCCCAGTCACCACTGGCTTCGTATGTGGCTCCCTGGGCTCCCAGCTGCTGCACCCAGGCTCTGCCTCTCCCAGAGGCAGAGGCTTCGCAATTAATGAAGTGATACACACCTTCTGCTGTTTGCTCATTTGGAGGGTGGCTTCTACCTGCTCTGCTCCTGCTTGCTGAAAGGCAGGTGACCAGCTACTGCTTCCCCTGGTGGGGGGTTCTCTGGTACTGCTGCAGCTGCACTGGTGCACCTGGAGGTGCTGCAAGTGAGAAAGGGTTAACCACAGAGTGGTGTTTGACACCCAAACAGAGCCCTGGTTTAAGTTCTGCGAGATGGAGCTGAGTGTGGTGTTGCTCTCAGAGGCATGTGCGAGCGTTCTGCTGGCGCTGCTGGAGCAGGGATGCCGACAGCAGGAACAATAGATGCCTGTGGATGCTGGGAGAGCAGCTGGGGGCTGGGGATGCATTCCCTGGGTGTGAATCCAGTGGGGAAGGGGCCGGCTGCATTGTCTCTCTTGGGTGGGTTGCACTCCTTGGGGAAATGGGGCTGTGTTTGCTTGGGCTGGGCTGAAAGACAAGCATGTGGCTGTCCTCTGGGTCTGTGTTTTGTTCCTGGATACTGCTCCCGCTTGAGTCTTGCAGTGAAGCTGAGGGATCCCTCAAGCACATCCTTATTCCTTCTCTTAGGTTGTTCTCGGCCCAAAAAAAGCCCTTGGGACAAGCCAGGAGTCAGAAGATTGCTTATTGCCAAAGAAATCAGGGGACAGGTGATGGAGAACCAGCTGGCTGCGGGGGGAGGTTACAGAGCTGCTGCTGAGGCATTTCCACATTCCCCATGGGCACTGGGAGCCCTGCAGGGACCTGAGGCTAGAGGAGTGGGTGTGGGCTGGGTGCTGTCAGGGGCTTGGTATCGAAGGAGTCAACTGGTGAAGGCTGAAAATTAATTGCTTAAACCTCTATGAGCCCACAAGTGAGGGATCATGAACTCTTCTCCTCTTGAGGAGCTTTCTATCTAATGACTTCAGGTTTCCACTGTCCTGCTGGGCTGTGAGTTGACTGGTAATGTGACAAGCCTCCAGTGGGCACGGTCCCTTTTAATTACAAGGATCCAGGAGTTGTGGTCATCTGGGAGCATGTGGTGCTTTGAGTTTTATGGTCACGAGCGTGGAAAGCTGTGTGTGTGCTGGCAAGTTTGGAAGAAACCCTTGGCACTGGTACCCCTTTTTCTCACTTAATCCCCATTTCTTAAGGAAAAAAAAAAAAAGGCAACAAAACAGCAGTTGTTTGGTGGTTGCTCTCTTAATGAGGCATTTAGGGTGGAGAATGGACCCAGGGAGGGTGCCTTGGGAATGGCCATGTGCTGGGTGGCCTCGAACCAACCCTGCCCTCTGCTTGCCCACCACACAGCATCCTCGTGTTCCCCTCATCCTTGGGGACCTGCACCCTGAGGGCCAGCGTCGTGGGGTGCTGGTCTTGTTAGGTGAGCATGGGGCAGGGGCAACCCCCAAATCAGTGCTCTGGGAGGGCAGGGGAGCAGCCTGCACCCTTTATGGACATCAGGTATTTATGGGGTTTCCATGTGAGGGCTTCCCTCTCCAGTCTTGTCCTCCAGGAACTGAAATGTGGGGGAGCTGTGTGGACTTTGATGGAGAAGGGACCGGCTTTGTGCCTGTGGTGTAACAGGGGGGGTGGGAAGGCAGGGGGGTCTTGCTGTGTTGTGGTGCCTCTGTTTCCCCACTTCTGAAATGCCACAAATCAGTCATAAAGCGCAAAGGTGTCCTGTGAAACCGCTGCTTGTCACCTCCGGGGGAGTTTGTGCAGCCACCAGAGCAGGACTGATGCTGTGACCGTAACCTGAGAGGGGGGAGCGTGGCTGCAAACCGACTCACTTGATGTGGTGCTGGAGGCTGCAGTGGGAAACAGGCAGGGAGGGAGCAGGGCAGTGCCCAGGGATGCTCCTTGGCTTTTCCCAGGCTACTGCTATTGGATGGGAGCACGCCGTGCTCACGGGGTGAATCCCTGACTCTCAGTGTGTCCTGCCCATCCCTCAGCTCCTCCATGGCATAAGCAGGGAAGTCTTGCTGGGGCCATCACCATGCTGCTGGCATAAGGCTTCTCCAAGGGTGATGCCATAACCAGGGTGCAGTCAGCTCATGCACTTGGTGGCACCCAGTCCAAGTGCTCCTGGGGAGGACACGGAGGTGGCTCCTTAAAAATCATCATCTCCAGCCCCTGCACTGAACTGTGTGGCTTCCCTGTGGGTGTTGCATCCCAAGGATGGGATGGGGTGGGATGGCAGGCAGGAAGAGCATGAGGATGGTGGGGGAGACCCCATCACCAGCTCTTGGCAGCCGAGAGGCTGCAAAGTGCGTTGCTGGCACAGGTCCATGGTGATGCTGCAGTGGGGAGAGCATCACACTCCAGAGGTACTGGTGACTGTAGGATTCCCCGTGCCAGGCTTGCACCGTGTTGGATGGGGATGAGCTGTTCCCAGCTGGGCTCTCCTTTGCACGGTGGGGACCTGGGTGCTTCTGGCCTGGTGGTAATCAGGAGTGAAAGGAAGGAAGCTGAGGAGTGACCCACCCGCGTTCGGCTGCTGGTGTTTGGGACGAGGCAGTGATGGGTGGGAGGGGTTGTCGGGGGAAGGGGGGGCCGAGGGAACTGCTGGCCCTGGAAAGGAGTTGAAGGAGGCTGCAGGTGTCCACCCAGGGCTCCCCCTTTGCACGGGGGTGGGCAGGGTGAGCAGCACGTTGTATGAGCCTTGAAATGGCTGCGTTGAGATAAGGAGTCTGTTCCCAGAGATAGGGAGCTGCAGCCAAGGGGGCTCGCCCTGCCGCCAGCCCAGGGATCATCTTGTCCCTGGGATGAGCTGAATTCCTGTGCAGGGCTAAGCACCACCTCCCACTGCTGCATCCCACGTGGCGTGGGGATGCTCAGAGCTCACAGGGAGGGGACACTCTGCAAATAAGGGGTGTTTTTGCCAGCCTGGTGCTATTCCAGGTGGCTCAGTGTGCTCCAAAGCAGGAATGGGGGATTGGGGAAGTCTGCAAGCCCAGGCTGAGCCCTGGCACCAAGAGATGCTGACAAAATGAGTGTTTTGCAGTAGAACCAGAGGGAAACATGTCCCCCCCATCCCCATTGTCCTTTCACACCAAGAATTTTGCTGTAAGGAGGGAAGTGAAAATGAACTCAGTAATGACCTGCAGTGTGGGGGTGGCAGTCAGAGGCCTGTAGACACCATTTCCCCTGGGTAAATATTGACCTGTGACCCCTCAGCCCCTTCCAGAAGGTGCAGCTGGGCCTCAAGCACTTGCACCATCATGTCTGTGCACTCTCTGCTTAAACCAAGCTAACGAGGAGTCAGAGTAGTTCTGAGTAATTAATCAGTTCTTAGATAAAACCAAGCTAAATCAGTCCTGGTAGGGTTGATCTGTGCAGATCCTGGCAAAGAACTTTCCTTGGACCTGGAGAGTGCTGTGCCCCTGCCTGCAAGTGCTGCTGAGGAGCAGCCGACCCTCTGCCCGTTCCCAGGTGGAGCTTCCCAAGCTGCTGGTGGAGACTTTCGCCCTTTGCTCTTCCTGAAGCCGTTGGGGTGACTCAAAGCCTCCACGTGCTCGCTCCTCACTTGGCTTGGGCTCCTGCCTGAGGAAAGGACAGGTGGGCTGGGGGTCCCCTCGCACAGCCAAGGCCCCTCCAGCAGCGCCCACCGCCCCAGCGGCGCGTCTGCACTGCGTGGGTTTGTGCAGGGCTGGGAGGGTGTGTGGTCACCCTGGGAATGGCAGTGGGGAGGTGTGGGGTGGGTGGCCAGAGGGTCAGAGGGACCCCAGCTCACCGCAGCTGTGGGCTGGGAAGCCTTTGGGTGCCGGCACTCGTTCTGCTGGGGTGGATGGGGGCCGTTGCACTGGTAAAAATTTACGAGGGTGGGAAATGGGCCGTGGCCGGGATGTGGGAAATCCCTCCACATGGCTCTTTCCAGACTTCCCAGGCAAATCTTTCCCTCTCCGTGCCAGGACGATGGCGTCAGCCGGGTCTGCCGGAGAGTCCGACACCGCACTCCCAGCGCTCCAGCCCTCCCGGCAGGGCAGCCCAGAGCGTGCTGATGTGTGTGTGAAGCGGTGTGAGCAGCCGAGCTGCCCCCTGGGCCCTGCTCCCCTCCCTTCTGCCCTTATCAGCGGGTCCAGCACAGCCCCCCCGCTGCCAGGCTCTATCTCCCCGGCCGCTTTCCTTCCTCCCGGGGCGTGCCGTGCTCCCAGCCCGCCCGGGCTCAGCAAACCTGCTGCCGTTGCCCAATGTCCCTGCCCGACGCAGAAAAATGGGAGAGGATGTTCTAATGGCGGCGTGGGCGAGGTGTGTGCTGGCTGCCTGCACACCTCAGGGGCTGGAAGGGATCCCAGCACCCACTGGGCATCTGTACTCCATCTTCCTACCCCAGCCATCACAGAGATGGGCATTTAAGCCCCTGTGGGTATCCACACTGACCACGTGGCTCAGTGATGAGGGAGAAGGCAGCTTAAAATACCCCCTGAAGCACAGAGGGCGTCTTTTGAGACTCAGAGTGAAACCCCTGTGTCTTTTGCTGGCGGAGTCCGTTGCATCAGGGCTGGAACACGTGGGGAAAAGATGGAGTACTTTTCCTTTTTTTTCCCTTAATAATATTTTTTTCTTTCAAGAGCTGTTTGTGCTGGGCTGCTTCTCTCCAGATCTGAAACTTGAGACTGGAAAATGGTACAAAGCTTTACGAAAGGGAGCAGGATGGGGGAAGGTTCTGGGCGGCCCCTTCTTGGGTGTGAGTCCGCTGGGGCTCGATGCTCAGAGCAATTGCACCAATCGAGTTTCCTATCCAAAGCTCTTAATAACTATAGGAGCACCTTTTAATGCAGCTCCAGCCTTGAGAGAGATCTTTAAAGCGCTTGTGAATCATTTATGGGCAGCATCAGCAGCAGCTCTGCCTGATGGACTCTTGGGTGTGAGCGGCAGTGGAGGTTGTAGGGGTGTCTGGGGGCTCTGTGGCATTGCTGGCCCCTTTCTCAATCCTCTATGGAGACAGAGAGGGAAGAGCAGGGACTCCTCATGCTCTGGGTGATGGGTGTGATGGGTGCTCATGGGGGTCCCACTCCTGTCCCTGCACCCTTGGGTGGCTCAGAGCTGCTTTCTCCTCCAGCTTAATTGCACCAGCCTGATGCACTGTTACTCCAGCACCAGTAATGTTGCTTCCCCACACACCAACAGGCTCAGAGAGAGAGATCCTAATCCTTCTCCAAGCACCTATGAACCCTGCGCTGCTTACACTCCCCTCTGACCAGGTCTGCTCTGCAGAGTTGCCTCCAGTGTCTCATACAACGGTTGTGCTTGGATGTCCCAGTTCTGCTCACTTGGCCTTGCTGATGGTCCCTTTGTGTTGCTCAGACCATCCCCACGTGTCCTGTGGTGACGACTTGTACGAGCCACATCACTTTTTCCATCACTTTCTTCCTTGGGTGTGCTTCCTTGGGTCAGCACTTCCTGTGATTCACCTCGGGGCTGGGAGCCAGCCCTGGTCACCTTCCTTGTGCCTTGCCTGTTTGAAGAGTAAAACCTCATCCCAGTTGCTCCCCAGTGACCTCAACACACCTGCCCTCTTGAAAGGGCATGGGGGCTTCACTCCCTGCAGCTGCTGGAGCACAGGCTCTGTCCATCGTGGCTGGATGTCAGGCTTGGAGGAGCTTCATTGGGCAAGAGCTCTGGGAAGGAAGATGGTGAGGGTGGGGGATTTCTTCTTGTTGACCAGACCAGGTGACCCTGATCCACCCCCTTCCCATTTATCACTTCCTGTGGGTAATGGCAGCGTCCCCAGTGCATGGATATCTTTTCCAGTCTGAAGTGACATCGTGCTGCCCCAGGACCCTTCTTCCAGCCCAAAGCACAGCTCCTACCGAGCTCAGGACGTGCTCGTGGGTGCTGAGTCCCGTGTCTGTCACCCCCCACTGCTGTCACCCGCCTTGTCCCTGCATTAGGGTGTTTGCTCAGCCATCCCCCCTGTCAGCTCAGCACGTCACCTCTCACTTCCCTTTTCTGTCCCCAGGACAGAGCCACCACGTCCACCCCGAGCACCCAGGGACTGGGCTGAGGCTCCCTGGGGACCCCCAGCCAGGCTGTGCCCTTCAATAGGACTGGTGCTGCCAGGTCTGCCAGGCAGGGAGTCATGTTCCTGGTGGCATAGCCCTCCGTCCTGGGGCTGGGAGGGTGGCAGGGACTCAGGACCGTAGGGATCCAGACAGCCAAGCTTATGGCAGGCTGGCTGTGGATGGAGGCGCCGGCTGGCCCGTTCTCGTGCTGAGCATGCCAGCTCTGGAGGGTTGGGTGCCAGCACCAAACACGTGGGGAGCTGGAAAACACCTTCCCACCACCATCCCCCAGGGATTTCTCTGCCTGGCACAGGGTAAGACTTCTTGTGGCTCAGACTCTGTGCTTGGGGGCGGGGGGGTGGCTGCTGCCCCCAGCCCGTGTGGAAAAGGAGCCTGGAGCCCTCGTGGGCCGCTGCCCTCCTCCCCCCTCTCACCCAGTGCCAAATGCTGCTCTAACGCACAGAGCCGTGAAAGCCGCTCCGGCCGCGCCGCGTGACCGGACGGCAGGTGCCCGCCGGGCTGTGCCAGCTCCCCCGGGAGCTGCAGCACCTCGGGGCAGGCCAGGACTGCCCCCGCACCCCCGCTGCCTGGGAAGCTGCTGGGGAGTGGGATTTTAAACGTGCTGCAAACCTGCTGTGCTGGGAAGCACAGAGAGCCTTGCCAACGGCTGTCTGGCGTGCGATGGGGGCAACTGGGGATGGGGTTTTGGGGTAGGGGTGTAAGAATGGGGCTGTGTAAGACTCTGGCTCTGATTTCTGTGCTGCTGGCTCTGCTGGCTCTCACCGCTGAGAGCCATTCCCCGGAGCTGGAGGAGGATAACGGTGTCCCAGGGATTGCTCTGACCCCAGCGGGTTCCCGTTCCCAGCTCTCCAGAGCAGCTGGCATCTCAGGCTCATTGCTGGCTGCCCTGGGAGGAAAACAAACAGTGTCTCCAGCAGGATGGAAAGTTTTGCTTGCTGGGGCTGGCGTCCTCCCAGTTTAGCAGCTCTGAACTAGCGAGCATGGCACTTGTGTTCCATGCCTGCTCTTCCCGGGTGTCTTGCTTCCCAAGAGCTTTGCATGGCAGCAGCAGGGGAAAGCTCCCTGCCTGCCCAATGCTGTTCCCTGCCACAGAGTGAGTTGCATTGCTGTAAATGGGGGCTTTTCCTTTTCCTGCTGCTCTGTGCCAGGGGCTGATCCATGTCCGTGCTGTCCAGCCACCTGCAGCCCTGTCCCCATGGTCCAGGGATCACTGAGCTGTTCTCCCTCTCCCAGGGTGCTCCTGCAGCCCTCTCCTGCTTTCCCATGCGTGGCTTTTCATCACAGCCTCTCTCCCCACAGGCGAGGCAGGAGGAATTGAGCCGTGTCCCAGGGCTCCCGTGCGTGAAGGGCGGAGGAAGAGCGCGGCTGCCGTGGGCGTTTGCCATCAAGACACACTGCACAGGATCCCTGCCACTCTTATGAGGTAAGGACACCCTAGTGGGGCCAGCCCTATCTGGGGAGATTTGGGAACTGGTTGCTCCCAGCTTTGGTGCTGGAGAGGGAGCCCAGCACCCTTTTTAACGCAGGGACAGCAGGCCGTCACCTGGCCCAGGAGCTGACAGAGGGCAGCAATTCCCAGTGGTGCTGCCAGCTCCAGGCTCCTCCATCTCCAGGGAGCTGGTTCTGGACTTCCACATCCCCACAGAGCTGATCCCACAGGCACCCCACGCTCCTAAAGCCAGGCTTTGCTTGTGGTGGGCTTTAAAGGGTAGGGTTGTGTTCAGGAGTGCAAGTGCTGGGGGAGCTGCAAAAGCATCCCTGTGCCTGACTCTTGCTTTGGGAATGGGCTGCCAATGGGAACCAGTTGCAGAGGGGGCTGGTGGGATCCCAGTCACTCAGCTGGTTGCTCAAGTGATGTTTCCTAAGGAGGGTGGAGCCATGGGAGGCTGATTATTGGGATCCTGAGCAGGGAGAGGAGCCAGGCTTGTGGACTGAGCTGGCATTTCTCAGGTAGTGGCACTGGGCAGGCACGGCAGGTGACACCATCCCCATGGCCATGGCTGTCCCGTGGGGACAAGGGATGCTTGTGAGACCTGTGTGAGTCCCCTGTGCACTGGCACATGGTCAGGGGGGACAGGAAGAGGTCAAAGGGGGCTGAGCCTCCCTTTGATTACCCCCATAGTCCCTAGTAGGCTCTGGGACTCACTCTCTTGTGCTTGAATGGAATTACTTTTCCTGCAAAGTCCTGCCTGATAGAGCCAACTGCAGGGACCCTTGGGAGGGGATTGCTTGAGGAATTAACCACCTCTTGTCTGTTAAGCTTCCTCCTCCTTGCACGTGGTGCCAGGGAGGAGGATTCAGTCTCCCAGCCTGGCATGTGCATGCACGTGCCAGAGTGGAATGTCCTGCATCTCCCCTCCCATGAGGCACCCAAACACGTGATGGGTCCATGTGGGAGCTGTCCCCTGGGCTTTGGGGGTGCAGCAGCTGGACTGACGGTGGCAAGGTCTCACCAGCAGAGCCAGTGGCACAGGGGGCTGAGTCTGGTGACATCCCACTGGGACCCAGCCTTTCTCCCCCACACGAGCTCCTGGGGAAATACTTCTTCCCCTCTCACTGCCTTCCTGCACCCTGCCAGCCTGCCGACCGCCGCCGGCCCGCGATGTCAGCCGGCGACAAGAACGGGGGCAGCCGCTCCAGCAGCAGCCGCCTGCAGAGCAAGAAGCCCCCCAACCTCTCCATCGTCATCCCGCCCCGGGAGGCGGAGGAGGATGGTGCCTCCAGGGAGGTGAGTGATGGAGCTGCATCTGTCCCATGCTGATTTTGAGGGGCTGCTGTCCCTGGGGCACCCCCCTCATGCCGTCCTGTCCCTAACACCCTGCTCTGCCTTCCAGCCCTCCAAGGTCCCCATCTACCGGAAGAGCAAGAGCCTGCAGGAGCCCCGCCTGGAGCGCCGGCACGGATTCCGCCGGCAGACATCCCTGTCCCAGAGCATCCGCAAGTGAGGGCAGGGCGGGCTCCAGCTGTGGCTGGGTCACTTGGAGGGGTCCCTGTCAGGTGGTTGTGGGTACTGGCAGAGGGCTTGGGATGGGAATGGAGAGTTGTGTCTCAGAAGGGAATGCAAGAAGGACTTTCCCCCACTTCCCTTCATCCCACTGCCCTGCTGCAGGCTGGGCTGAGACACCCCAACCCAGACCACCTGCTAGAGGGCATGCCCAGGTGGAATGGTGGTGTTGGAGTGAGGTGTGACAAATGTGTCCACCTTGTGTGCAGGGGCACAGCGGAATGGTTTGGTGTCAGCAGCGACTGGGAGGGGAAGCGCCAGCAGTGGCAACGCAAGAGCCTGCAGCACTGCAGCATGAGGTATGGCAAGCTGAAGCCTGCCTATCGCGACATGGAGCTGCCCAGCCAGGAGGTGCCCTCCTTCCAAGGCACCGAGTCGCCCAAGCCTGCCAAGATGCCCAAGGTAGAGCTCGGCTGAGGAGGGTCCTGCTCCCAAGCCTTGCTCTCCCAGCACTGACACCTCTTCCCTCCTGCAGATCGTGGACCCGCTGGCCAGGGGCCGTCCCTTCCGCCACCCTGACGAGACCGACCGTCCCCACACGCCCCACCATGTCCTGCCCCCGCTCACCCCCGGCGTTGTCTCCTTGGCGTCCTTCAACAGCATCCGCTCCGGCCACGGCCGCCTGCCACGCAGGAAGAGGGAGTCCGTCGCCCACATGAGCTTCAAGGCGGCTGCAGCCCTTCTCCGTGTGAGTTTTGGGAGCCTGGGGGGAATAATTTTCTTCCTGAGCCAGGTTTCAGCTCTGTCCCTCACCCGTCACCTTTGCTTCCTGGCTTTTGGCTTTACGTGGACATTCCTGTCTCTCCAGGGTGGGTTTGAGGGGCGAGATTGGTAATTTTTAACCTGAGCTCCACTTAGAAAGGGTTTTGGTGAAAATTGGACAATCTTAGAAAAAAGCAGCTTCTGGGTTCCATCGCTGAGGAGCCAGGAAGCGTCTCCAGCAACCGTCTTCCTCCTGATTAGCCCTGGGCAAGCCTTGGGGACATGTTTGTGGGACTGAGACCACACAGATTCAGAGGCCACTTGTCATGCTGACTAACATGGCCATGGCTCAGTGCTGTCTCCGAGGAGCTAAAGGCAGCTCTTGCTGTCAGCTCCTGCTGCCAGCCTTTCCTACACAGGGGGATATGGTGGCTGATTGGGATTTAATCCTTGCCTGTTGGCTTTGGGGAGGGAAGCTGCGAGAAACCCTCAGTGCTGCAAACCCTGGGGGGCTTCCACTTGCTTACCCTCATTTGCTTGCCCTGCCAAAGGGACGCTCTGTCCTGGAGCCGCTGGCTCCCAAGAGGAGGAGCAACAAGAGGAGCTTTGTGTACCCCAGCTTCATGGATGAGGACATGGTGGACGCTGCTGATACCCTGGACTCGTCCTTCTTCAGTAAGGCAAGCGACGTTCCATGCTGGCCACCGGGGCGGGGGGCTGTCCCTGCGCCCCTGAACAGGGGCTGGGTGTGGAGCAGGGCTCTCACAAGGACCCTGTGTCAATGCTTCTCCCTGCCCCACAAGCAGGGGCATTGGTGGCTGCTGTGCCCCAGTCTTGGCGGTGCTCCTTGGGGGTGTCAGGGAATGCTGTCACCATCGTGGGAACATTTCACGCCCTGTGATGTGCAGTTAATGAGATGTCAGTGGGGATCACCCCGTCCCCCTGACCTGGGGGATGCTCAGTCAGGGGGAGGCTTCTGGCCCATGGCACACATCCAAGAACACAAATCCCTTCTCCTTCCAGATGGACATGCACGACGAGACATACTCCATGCCCGATGATGTCTTCGAGTCTCCACCTCTATCAGCCACGTATTTACGCATGCACCATGTGGGGGAGGATGCCAGGGTGTCCCCTGAGATGGAGCAGCCCACCCCGTGAGTACCAGCTCTCAGCAGGCACTGCCCTGCTGCAGGCAGGACGAAGTCCCCAGCCATCCCTGGTGTGCTCCTAGGAGAGTGAAGCCAGGAGGTGCTCCCAGCCGTTATCCCAGGGTATCCCTGTGGCCACGGGTTATTTCTCAGCTGGTGCCTTTTGGCAGCTGTGATGGGTTTCTCCTCTCTCCACAGGCGGGAGGGTGCCCGGCTCGCCTCGGTGTCGGGCGGCGCGGGTGCAGCCCCCCGGCGGGGCAGGCGCATCGCCTCCAAGGTGAAACACTTTGCCTTCGACCGCAAGAAACGCTACTACGGGCTGGGCGTGGTGGGCAAGTGGCTGAACAGGACGTACCGCCGCAGCCTGAGCAGCATCGTGCAGTCACAGCTGGAGATCACCGACAGCCACCGGTGAGGGACGGGCATGGGCACGGGACACCCCGGCCGTAACCCAGATGTGTGTCCCCCTCAATGCGTGGGGACCAGGGCTGGGGGGGCTGCAGTGTCCCTTTGCCCAGCCACCCTTGGGCTGCTCAGATGTTGGGTCCTGTCCCCTGCAGGCCGTATTTCACGTACTGGATCACCTTTGTGCACATCCTCATCACCTTGCTGGTCATCGGCACCTACGGCATCGCCCCCATCGGCTTCGCCCAGCACGTGACAACAGATTTAGTAAGTTTAAGAGCCTTCTTCCTGGGGGGACTGTGACCGCCAGTGTCCCAGGGTGTCACGTTCCCTGCAAGAGCTGGGAGCATCTTGGTGGACTCCTGATGTTTGAGAGGCTCCATGAAATAGCCAGGGCATGAGGATGAGCAGCAGCATGTGTGGTGGGAGCAGAGCTGTTCTCCCTCCAGCCTTGCTGCTGGGACCCAGCAGCCCATCCCCTTGGATGAAGAGGACTGCTCAGCCCCTCAGGAGTGGAGGGAGAAGGGGATGTACCCCCATACCTCCTGTTTCCCCACTGGGAGCTGATCCCGACCTCTCTTGGCAGGTACTGAGGAACAAGGGGGTCTATGAGAGTGTCAAGTACATCCAGCAGGAAAACTTCTGGATTGGGCCCAGCTCGGTAAGGACCCTGCCAGACCCTTGGCCCTTGGTTACAGGCTCTGCCCTCTGCTGCTCTTGCCCTGAGCTGAAGGGATTCTCTGAGGTGCTCCTCTCCCTGGGTGGGGGAGAGCTTGACCACCTCATTCCAGCCTGCTGCTCTGGTCCCTCAGTGCCCCCATCCCTCTGGGACCTGCAAAATCACAGTGGGATGGTCAGAAGAGACCCCATCCCCTTCCCACTTGCCTTCCCTCTGTTGGGGAACAGAGACCTGTGTCAATTGCCTGTGGAGACCCCCTGTCCCTGCTGAGCTCTCCCTGGGGGCAGCTGGAGGGAAGGGAGGTGTGCAGACAGAGCATCCCCTAGACTGGCATCTCCCTCCCAGATTGACCTGATCCACCTAGGAGCCAAGTTCTCCCCCTGCATCCGGAAGGATCGGCAGGTGGAGCGGCTCATCCAGCGCGAGCGGGACCGGGAGCGCGGCTCCGGCTGCTGCGTCCAGAACGACAACTCGGGCTGCATCCAGACCCTGCCGCAGGACTGCTCGGTGTGTGCCGCTGCCCTGGGCACTGGGAGGTGCTGGGGATCCCTGGGGAAAAGGGGGAAACCATCTCTGCCCTGCACAGCACCAGGGCACGGTGCATGTGGGGTCAGAGTGTGCATTCCCTGTCGCATCCTCAGTCCCTCCATCCCTCCCGCAGGAGACGCTGGCGACGTTCATCAAGTGGCCGGGCAGCAATGCACCAGCCATGGGCTCGGGGGACAAGAGGACATCAGGGGCTGTGTGTCACCAGGACCCCAGGTAGAAGTGACAGCTGGGCAGAGGTGGCACAATCACCTGGCTGTGTGCAGGACATGGCAGAGGGGCTGCCCAGGGCTGCCTTTGCAGTTTGGATGCCTTGAATCCTCTTGTCCAAGGGGCCAAGTGGCTCTTGAATACCATAGGAGAGTGAGAAGGAAGAGGGAATCAGTAGGGAAATTGGGGTGGGTCCTGTCCTAAATGGGTGACACTGTTGTGTTGGCTGGTCCCTGTTCTGCTGGGATAGGTGATGCTGGTCAGGGCATCAGTGGGGTGGTGGGAGTGCTGTGGGGTTCACCTGTGGAAGGAGCTTCTGTGGGGTGTTGTAGGACACCCCTTGGTGGGCAGGATCCCTCCCGAGCCAGGGAAAGGGGCAGGTCCCAGGGCTGTGTGTGTCTGAGGGCATTACTAGTCTGCAGGGAGGGATGTCCGGGGGAACCCACTTGACTCACCCACCTGCTTCCACCAGGACGTGTGAGGAACCAGCATCCAACCCACCCCACGTGTGGCCAGATGACATCACCAAGTGGCCGGTAAGAGCCCCGTGCCACCGTGAGCTGGTGACTCTGTGGTGGCAGCGGGCAATGAGCAGGCAGGGGGCTGCAGGCAGAGCCTGGGGCTGGACCCTCACCAGGGCTACTCCCCCTCCTGCTTCTAGATCTGCACCTACGAGACCAAAACCAACCACACAGGCTTCGCCCACCTGGACTGTGAGATCAAGGGCAGGCCCTGCTGCATCGGCACCAAGGGCAGGTGGGTCGCAGCGATGGGGGCACCCGGCCTGGCTCCCTCCTCTGCCCTCCTGCCTCGTGTTGTCCCATCAGTGTCCAGAGCTGTGGCAGGGTGGGGAGGGAGATTATGGAACCTCGTGGGGTGGGAAGTGTGGTGGCAGCAGGACCAGCTGCTGGGAGCAGAGGGGGATGCTCAGGGGAGCAGGGAGTGTGCCCTGCCCCGAGCGAGCCCCCTGCCTGCCCTCTGCCAGCTGCGAGATCACGACGCGGGAGTACTGCGAGTTCATGCACGGCTACTTCCACGAGGAGGCAACGCTCTGCTCGCAGGTGAGCAGGGCCAGGGAGGCACGGCCGTGGATGTGGGATGCCATACCAGCAGCCATGCTGCTGCCAGAGTGTCCTGTCAGGAATGGGACACGGTTGGGATGGGTGTGAGCAGGAGGGGTGCAAAGTAGAGGGCCTTGAGCCAGCGTCACCTGGGCAGCACTGGTGTCCTTGGGAAAGGGACATCCCGGGCAGGAAAACAGCCCTTCAGCATCTCCTGGGGCACTGGAGATGCTCAGCTGCTCCTTTTCCAGCATCTGGGCAATGCGGGTGCCCCACACCACCCAGGGTCCCCCCACAGCTGGCACATGGATCGCTGGCTGCACATCCCTGTGATCCATCCTTTGCTCTGGGGTCAGGGCCGAGCCCTCACCACCCCCCCAACCCTCTCCCTTTGCAGGTGCACTGCCTGGACGAGGTCTGTGGGCTCCTGCCCTTCCTCAACCCTGAGGTCCCTGACCAGTTCTACCGCCTGTGGCTGTCCCTGTTCCTGCACGCCGGGTGAGCCGCAGCCCTCTGTGCCCACAGGGGTGGGGGGAATGGGGATGGGAGTGTCCACTGGGATGGTCTGGGACCCCCGGGGGGTGGGAGAGAAGAGGGAAGGGCACCCCCAAACTGCAGTGACACATGCTGTCTGTGGAGAGTGCTTTGTAAGATGTCTTGTGCCCTGGGGCAGTGGGTGGGAGGGCTGGGCAGGGGTCTCTAACACAGGGTCTCTCCCTCAGCATCCTCCACTGCCTGGTGTCAGTGACTTTCCAGATGACAGTGCTGCGGGACCTGGAGAAGCTGGCAGGCTGGCATCGCATCTCCATCATTTTCATCCTCAGTGGCATCACGGGAAATCTGGCCAGTGCCATCTTCCTGCCCTACAGGGCAGAGGTGAGGCCTGGGGGGTCTGTTCACATCACCTTGAACCCAGCCAGCTCCCCGGGGACTAAAGAACACCCTTCTCCATCCCTGTCCTGGCAGGGATTTGGGGAAGGCGCTGGAGCACAGGGCTCTCATACCCTGGCAGGTTTTGCTGCAGGGAGGGTGATGGGCTGGCACACCCTGGTGGCAGGGGGAGAGGGTGTCAGTGCCCCACGTGTGGTGTTTGCACATGCCGTGTGTGCCACACGTCGCCACGTGTCCCTGTGAGTGCCGGGTCCCCAGGCAGGCAGATGGCTAATCTGCTGCCAGCCAAACCCTCTCAGGCTCTTAAATGAGATCACACCAAGCGCCCTAATCCCCCCGGGGGTGCGTCAGGATGGGGTTGGGGGAGGCTGTGGTCTGGGAGGAGGAGGTGATGCTTCCTGGCTGCTGAGTCACGGAAAACATCAGCTCTGCCAAAACAGCCCTGATGTGCTGCCTTCCTCTCCCACCCTTGAGCCCCTCACAGAAGCCTGCACAGGGATGCAGAAGCCAAATGACTTTTGCAAGGGGAGGAGATGATCCCTGGGGACATGGGGACGTGTCTGGGGTGACATGTGCAGGGTCTGGCCATGACTCCCCCCATCCCTGCAGGTGGGCCCTGCCGGGTCCCAGTTCGGCCTCCTGGCCTGTCTCTTCGTGGAGCTCTTCCAGAGCTGGCAAGTGCTGGAGAAACCCTGGAAAGCCTTCCTCAACCTCTCTGGCATCGTCCTCTTCCTCTTCATCTGCGGCCTCTTGCCCTGGATCGACAACATCGCCCACCTCTTCGGCTTCCTCAGTGGCCTCCTGCTCTCCTTCGCCTTCCTGCCCTACATCACCTTCGGCACGATGGACAAGTACCGCAAGAGGGCCATGATCATCGTGTCCCTGCTGGTCTTCGTGGGGCTCTTCGCCTCGCTGGTGGTCTGGCTCTACGCCTACCCTGTGAACTGGCGCTGGGTGGAGTATCTCACCTGCCTGCCCTTCACCAGCAAGTTCTGCGAGAAGTACGAGCTGGAGCAGGTCCTGCACTGACCCTGCCGGCGGGGACAGGGCTGGGAGAGGCGCTGGCAATGATGCTTTTCCGTGGGGGAGACGGCAGCAGCTGCTCTGGGGTGGGGGCGGGCCCTGGGCACAGCTTCATCCTCAGGGAGAGTGGGTTTGGGGTCCTGCTCAATGCTGGGGATGCAGGGGGGAGCAGGCCTGAGCCAGCCCAGCCTTGCACCCCTTTGGGGCTGCCTCCTGATGCTGACAAGCCATAAGTGGTTTTTGGACCGACTCCTGCATGGGGAAGGGGCTGAAGGATGTGGGATTTTGGTGTATCCATGGCCAGGCTGGACTCCCAGCCCTGGGGTGAAGCTGCTGAGGTCTCCAGCCTGTATCCTGTATCCCTACCTGCCTGGGCCCCGTCCCACCTTGGTGCCTCTGGGTGCTGCAGCTCATACTGTGAACACAACCCCCTTTTTGCAGGGGCACTTCTTTTTATCTGCAGCCCTTTAGGCCCAGGGTTTCCCCACTTTGGGCTTTCTGGAGTCTCTGTTATTGCTCTGAGATGTTCAGAGTTGAACTTCAAATGTATTTTTCAGTCCTGTTCCCCTGCAGGCCCTGAAGGAGGCTTGTGCCTCCCCACCTGACTCCTCACTGGATGGAGAGGCAGGACTTGAGACAAGGGGCCTTATCTTCCCCTTATTTCAGTGAAATTCCCTTTTTGGAAGGGGAGAAGCGGCACAGGCCATGTTTGTAGTGCCATGGTAAGGTGGGCAGGCACAGAGAAAAACACCCTGGGGGGCTTGTGTGGCTGCTCCTGAAGCCCCCACACCTCTTGAGAAGCTGTTGGTGCTTCCACGTTCTGCCTTGAGTCCCTGCTGTTACTCTTTTCCCTTCTTCAAAGCCTAGAGACCCAGGTAACCCTCCTTTCCTGAAACAGTGCTGGTCAGATGGAGAAATGCAGGATTGGGGCAGTTGCCTTCCCCCTTTCCTGCCTCCAGTCCTGGGCTGCTCTCCCAGCATCTCCTCTGCCTTCCCATCAGCCATGGCACGAAGGCAGGTCCTTCCTGGGGTCCAGGTGACCCCTCTGGGCTGGTTTGGACCCAGGCTGGTGCCAGGATGTTCTCCCCTGTTCTATGTTGCTTTGGTGCTGGAGGCCTCAGTGCTTTTAAATGGGGGCAGGTGGAAATCCCCTAGTTAGGATATCCTGGGATGAGTATTCAAGGGCTGGGAGCTTGGCTCCCTCTCCACAACCACTTGCCAGGTGATCCCAGGAGCCTCTGGCACCTGCATCCCTCCCTCCATCCGGGGCCAGTTTTCAGCCCTGCTCAGTCCCTCCAGTTGCTGCTCCAGCCAAAGACAGACACTTCACCTCATTTGTCTCTTTTTGATACTTTTTTTAAAAGCTGTGGGTTTTTTTCCCCCCTTAATAAATTTCTACCTGTATTTAATGAGACGCACGAGGCCTCTTCTCCCTTCCCAGGCCTGGGGATGTGAACCACTTTTGTGTGGTTCTGGTTGTTTTGGTGATGGTTGGTGTGGCAAGGAGGGAGGATGAGTGGGCAGTGCCTGGGGCTGGTGCCCTGGTGTGCCCCTCAAACCCCTCCCTGGGAGGGGACAGGATTTGGAGGGTCTCGAGCAGAAGGAGAAGTCAAACACCCACATCCATGGACTCTCCTGACCCTGCCCTTGGGCAGAGCCACCCCTGCCTGTATCTCACCCTTCACTGAATGACCCGAGGCTGGATTCTTCTCCCCTTCTCCCTTGAGGCTGAAGTGCCTCAAAGGATGCTGGATTGCTCCTCTTGGGGCCAGCTGGTGCCCTCCTTCTGGCAGGAACACACATGGGCTTTATAGAAAATCACTGCCACATCTTTATTTGCTGCTTCCCAACAGCCTGAGGTGTTTGCAGAAGGGTGTGCTCCACTTGTGGCGGTGGGAGGGGATGCAGGGCTGGGCTCACATGTATGTAGGGGCTCTGCTGGGTGTGTCAGCAAACCGTGGTGGGTGTAAGTGCCCTTAAACCACCAGGACCCCCCAGCTGCTCCCAGGGGGCTCGTGGCCCTGCAGCCCACCCGGGCTCACCAGCAGAACCCAGAGAGCTGCTTCCAGCAGGATCAGGCACAGGAATTTCTGTGCCCAGCCCTGCAGGGATGGGATGGGGCCGGGCTGATGTGGCTGGAAGGCAGATGTGGCAGAGGGAGTAGCTGTAGCCAGGGCCAGCCGGGGAAGATGGATGGGGTGGGGGATGGAGAGGGATTGCAGCCTCTTATCCCACCCCAGCCTCTCTCCCAAGCCGGGACGGAGCGGAGCGGGCTCAGCAGCCGCTGTTCCTGCGCACGAAGGCGTGTCCCCGCACCGAGTGCTGCATCTCGATGAAGGCCAGGTCCCCCACCGTCACCTCGCAGGGACCCAGCGCCTCGAACCCGCACTTCTCGTAGAAGGGCACGAGGAAATCTTCGCACATGAGCAGGGCCCGGCGGGCGAAGGGCAGGCACCGCAGGTACTGCAGGTACCGCCACATGAGGATGGAGCCCTTGCCCTGCTGCCGGAAGGTGCGGTGCACGGCCAGCACGTGGATGTGCACGGCCGTGCCCTGCGGCTTGTGCAGGGTCAGCGCTGCCTGCCGAGGGGAGCGGGGGTTAGTGGGACCATCCTGCTTGTGGCTGGTTCCCCACCCCAGTGGCCCAGGGTCCACATCCTCCCCAAAGGGTCCCTGTGCCATCCCACTTCACTTCCCCCCCCGTCATCCTTAGAGGGTTTTTAATTTTAAGATGAACGTTTGGGGGGGAATTACTTGGTAGATTTTTTAACAGCATTGTTCAAGTTAATTATTGAGAAGGTTCATTTCCACCAGAGCAGCCCTGTAGCGGTTAGTTCTGGGAGAAGACTTGGTGACTAGTCTCGGGACCCCGGGGAGCTTCCCTGATTCCCCAGGCTCTGGCAATGCCTCTCCCAGTGCACAAGGTGGGAAGAACAGGGTCTTACCTGGCTGAGCCTCTCCTGATCCCAGAGGGAGCCAATGATGAATGCCACGAGCCGCCCTTCCTCAAACCAGCCGAGGGACAGCTCTGGGCACAGGTTCAGAAAGTGGCGGATCTCATCCAGGTGGAGGGGACAGTCCCCAGAGACGGATATAAAGGCTGGAGGGGGACAACGGTGAGCTCAGTGAGGAGGCCCAAGGACACCCAGAGTCAGAAAACCTCCCAGCACTGATGTAGGGGAGGGAAAGCAGGATGTGGTGGAGAGAGGTGGCGTGTCTCTTGCTGCCTGCCAGGTTTAAAGGAGTTCTAAGGGACATGGATGCTTCCAGGGAGCAGCTTCTCCAGAGACAGCCTCCATGGCCCAGTGACCAGCTCTCTCTTCTCACTGCTAATTCCAGAGCTACAGCAGTGAGTGCTGAGTTGAACCCTCCCTCCTGGCATCTCTCCAGCTGCCTTTGGCCTTGGAGAGGAGGGAGAAATGGGCCGGGTGAGTCCGGGTGAGGGAAGCTGGGGTGAGCAGGACAGAGAGTTCATCTCAAAGTGTCCCTGTGCAATAGGAGGCAGAGCATGATGTCCTTCCTCCTACTTTCCCCTCTGCTATCCTGCCCTCTGGCTCTCACAGGACTGTTTTGGGAGAGCTGCTCCCCACTCGCCTGGTCCTACTCAGCCCAGGGCATCACCTCCTACCATCCCCACCCCAGGCTGAGCTGGGGCTGTGGTTCTCCAGCTCATTAACCACAGCTCCCCCACCTCATTAGGGAGCCCGTGGTGGCCTGGCCACAAGTCACGGCTGCTGTATCCCTCCCACGAGGGTACACACCACAGCGTGCCCTGAAGGAGCACGAGGGACTGGTGAAGGAAAGGGACGGGTCATGTCCAGCCGACGGAGCTCCCGCGGGCACCCCGTTACCTTCCCGCTCGATCTCGAACACGCTCACGGCGTCCTCGGGGCTGAGGCAGCGGAACTCGCTGGCGGGCAGCGTGTGCCGGCGCTGGCCCCCGGGCGACCTGCGGGGCGACCCCAGGTGAACGGGCTTCAGGAAAGGCAACGCGCTGAGCGCCGGCATCCTCCTCCTCCTCCTCCTCCTCCTGCTGCTGCTGCTGCCGCCTTGCTTTCCACTGCTCTGCTCGGGGCAGCCTCTGCCGGCTCCCAGACACGGCGGCACGGGCGCCCCTTCCTCCAGCCAAGCTCCTCCAGCACTGTCAGATGCCGGAAATACCTGTGGATCACAGACAGGGTTAGGCTGCTTGTCCCGCTTTTCCTATACACGTGTGTGTGTGTACAGCAAATACGCACCCACAGTGACCCTGCCTGGCCTCGCTGTGAGCTGGGGAATGGGAGGCTGACACGGGCTGCGGGCTGAGCAAACCCCAGGGACCAGGGGGACAAAAGCTCCGTGATCCAGGTGGTGGGATAGAGCAGGGAGAGGGGCTGGGACTGTTAGAGCTGGAGCAGGTGTGAGGCTGAGCATCCTGCTCAGCATCTCCCAGTCCATGGCAGGAGAGTCCTGGGGCAGGTCCAGCTGGTGCCCTGAGTGGGCAGAGTGGGATGTGGCTGCAGGATACCAAGAAGCTGCAAAAATAAGCATGTCTGTGTGAGAGTTCGCTGTGATGCTCTTGTGTTTGTGGAGCAGCACGGCTGTGCCTGAACAAGAGGTCAGGGCTGGGCCACTGCGTGTGCACTGAGGTGCCCTGGCACGGACACACATCAGGCACCCAGAGCCACCTCCTCCAGACAGCACGACCTGACAGGATCTACGCCCTTCTCCAGCTCACTCAGCAGATAAGTGACACAGCTTAACCTCTGCTGGGCTCTTGGGTCACATCCATGCTCACAGATATGGGTCCATGACAGGACTGAGCAGGTGCCTGAGGCTTCACCCCCTGCCCCAGGAGCTTTGGGTAGCATGATCCCAGCAGACACATCCCATGCCAGGACACTCCACCTGCGACACGGGACCCCAGACCCCTGGGTTCCCCCAGGAGGGTCACCACCAACCGAGCTCATCCGGCAGCACCCGTCCTGCACGGCACAGACAAATCCCTCGACCTGGATCAGAGCCTGTAGCTTCAATCTGCTTTCACGTGTGAGTGAACCAAGTTAGTAAACTCAGAGAGAACCAAAAACTGAGTGACTAACTTTACTAAGTGTGTGCATCTCGCTGGCAGAAATAGTGGGAATAGCTCCCAGATCCATCCATCCATCCATCCATCTCTGCTCAGCCCAATATTCAAGTAATTTGCAGCAAAGCCAGAACAAAGCCAGGTCATTTTTGATTATTGTTTCAGAGGTGCTGGCTTTCCCTGCTAATTATAGGCTTGCCTCCAGCTAATAGGATTTATGGAAACAAAAGCATTACCAGCACAAAGATTGCACAGGGCAGAACTGGCGCAAGCTGGGAATTTTCCATCCTGAAATGCCGAGGGCTGGGTGCTTGAAATGCCAATCTTATCCAGCCTGCGGTGAGACAGCGTGGTGTTGGGATTTATTTTCGGGGAACTGCTGTTTTGGCAGTGGATGTGTATCTAGGGGATCAGATCCATTAGGGAAAGGGGTTTCCTTGGCACGAGAATTATTTAGCATTCCCAATGCTCATTTCAGTAAACAAGGACTGACTGAACTGGTGCTGGAAATGGGTGATTCATACTCCTGCAGGAAGCAAGTAAAAGGGGTGAGCTGGAGGGGAGAGCAGGGTACTGGGGGAGGGGGTTTGGTATAGTGTTTGTAGAGCTTATTATCAAATCTTCTGGAACTTCTCATCCTGCTAATTGGATTAGGGACTCATCTACATGGATAAATCCCACAGCAGGCAAGAGGGTGGGCTCGGGGGACCTAGAAAATGCAACGGTGGTTTGATCCTGGGTGGTGCTGAGTGCCTGGGGCAAGGTCTGGGGATGCTGCTGGATCAGGCCTGGGATGGCTGTGCAGGGACAGCAGGGCAGAGAGGTCAGTTGAGTATGGCCTCAGGCAGCATTTCAGCTGCCATGGGAATTAAGGAGCTGGATTATGGAATCATAGAATGGTTTGTATTGGAAGGGACCCTTAAAGGTCATTTAGTTCAACCCCCCTGCAATGAGAAGGGATGCCTTCCACTAGAGCAGATTCCTCAAGGATGTTTGCTCACCAATAGCCACCATTCAGTGCTCACTGTCTGAGAGCAAGACTTTATCCCAGAGCATATGAAGAGAACAACGAAATCATGGAAAGTCTCTACAGGAACATTCACAGAGCTGAGGGCTTCAAGGCTTCTTGTGTAAGTGGCTGCTCCCTTCCCATTAGAGATTACTAGGAAAGGGCAATCAGATCCCTCCAGCTAATTTCAGAAATTTCCTGGGACCCCAACCAGCCTGGAGCAGTAGTCGGTGATGGGGAAAGGCTGCTCCTTGGCTTGTTTTCCTTGTCTTTTTTTCCCCTCCAGCACTTCATTCCTGGCAAAATCCAGGTTATACAGCTGGAGGGCTGATACAAATGTGTTTGGTTTTTTTGAAATTATTTTTTGCTCTGCCTCTCAGCTCCCTGCAGACACAAAGGTCCTCTGGGGAGGTGGGGGTACACAGAACCTGCAGAGCACAGAGGAACCAGCCATGCTCCCCATCCCCAGAGACAACCCTGAGCCCTGCACTGCCAAGGGAGTACCAGCACTGCTGTGACACTGGGGAGCATCCACCCTGCAGAGGTGAAAGAAACTCATCCCAAGTCACAGAGTAAGTGAGAACCCGAGCGATGAGGAAAATTTTTCTCTCCCTGGCTCAAGACATCTGTCTTCCAGTGCTCCAACACATCCTCCTGTATTTGTTCAAGTCACTTATACCCTGAGCTGAATTTTGTGCTGTAACTTCTTGCCAGACCTGCCTGAGATGAGCCCATATTTTTGTGTCGCAGCAGCAAACCAAAAGCTTGCTCTCTAAATTCCTCCCCTGCCCCTTGTTTTTGTGCACCAGAGCTCAGACCATCTGCGTGGTCCAGAGAGATGCTCACGTGTAAATTAACAGGCAATTCCACAGTGCCTCCCCGACAGCATCTTTTATTAAGTTATGAATGTCTGCCTGGGTTTCAAGCTGGATTTTCTAAATTAGTTGATAGTAAGGAGTTGTTCACCCAGTTCTGAAGTCAAATATTCTGTGCAAAAGAGCTTGAGTTCTTCCCACACCCAGAACACGGAGGGTTTCAGTGAAAAGAGTCCCTACAGCTGAGTTTTGGTAACATGTGTTGGAAGTGTAGAGATGGGACATGGGCTGGGATGAGAGTCATGCCCTTTCCTACACCAAAATCACTCTCAGCAAGCTAAGCTCCATGCACCGACCTCCCTCCTCTCTGGGGCAATTCCCCCCCATCCTGGCATACAGGGGCAAGTGACAGTGGCCAGGGGACCAGCAGCTGTCCCCAAGGCTGTCAGTGCCACCAGGGATGGGACAGAAACGGGGGTGCTTACCAGACAGGGACCCCACGCTGCTCCTCTGCCCGCCTGGCTCCGGTGGTGCTGTCTCACTGCTGGCAGAAGAGGAGGATCGGGGTTTTGCCTCCCCTCCTCTGGCTGCTGCATCCCCTGCATCCCCTGCTTATATACATTTGTTATTTATGGAGCACGTGATGACATCCTAAGGAGTTTATAACTCCGATGAAAGACAGGGAGAGGTGAGAGGCTTTAAGGTGACAGGCCAGCACAAGGATCCCATTAGGCTTCCCCCCTCCCCTGCCCCCCCCCCTGCAGCGTGACTGGCTGCAGAGGGATAAAGCATTTAGCTGATTGCTCTGCTCTGCAGGGAGAGCAGGGGACTTAGCCAGGAAAGAAGAGCGGTGTCCTGTGCCTGATCCAGACCTCTCCAACAGCACTGGCAGCCAGGAAGCTAAAGGCAGCCCTGCCCAGAGTGGATGAGCTCTCTTTGTGGTGAGGTTGGGGAGGCTGCTGGTGGTGCCAAGGTGTGATCAGCGCCTGGGCTTGAGCCGTGGGGAGTTTCTCAGGGGAGTCAGCTGGAATGGGGGAGTCAGACATAAGGTTTCTTCCCCAAGGAGCTTACTCCAAAAACCAAGCATCTCCCTCCCATACAACCCTCAGTCCCTGGGAGCTGTTACATAATGAAGTGGACAGGCAGAACCAGCATTATTTGTCCCCATTGGGACGTATGTAATAAAAAGGGGATTATCCCAGGCGTGAGCATAGGGTTGGAATCATCATTATCACCGTGAACCAGATGCATCCCTGAAAGAAGCCTGGAGCAGGAGGCAGAGCTGGCTTTGCTCCACTGGGGACATTCCCAGGGCAGCTCAGGACCTGCTTTAGTTTCCAGCCGTGGGCAAAGTGACCTGGGGCTATGCCCTTACCCCTATCTTTTAATTTTTTTCATGGAATCAAAACAGAAATATGACCCAGCAGCTTTCTGCTCTTCAGAAATAGCATTTCAGAACAGCTCCCAGCCATTAAAAGAGCCCGGCAGAGCAGAGGCCGGCCCGTGGCTGGAATAGTCAAGCAGGGATGCTGCATTCCACAGTTTTAGCTGGGTCTGCCTCTTCCTGCTCCCACACAGCTGCGGAGGGTCAACAACTCCATTAAATGAGCGCCACAGCAGTGTGCCGAGATTTACATATTTAGCAGCTCTCTCAGCATCTTCAAAGAGCCCCGAGCTGTCACTGCGGCCCCGCAGCCGGGCTGGTCCCTCTGTTGGAGTACCCACTCAGGAAGACAGCAATTATCTCCGGGGAGGATTTGCAGCGAGGGGCGACGTGTGGGAGGCAGATGAATCACGACTCGGCCCCCTCCTCCGCCAGGGCCCGGCAATGAAGCCACGCACAGGCAGCTCAGAGGCTCCTCAGCTGTGCCGTGCTCTGCCTCCATCCCGGCCATGCCCCATTATCCCGGTGCTCAGCGGGATTTAAGCTGCTTTTGGCGGCTGCAGCCCTGGCTTTAAGGGGCAGTGTCTGCCATCTCAGGGGATACAGATGGCATCAGGATCTTCCCCTGTGACGCCATCAGAGAGGTCTCTCTCCCAGACTCACATAACTACATAATTCCCATGCTGGACCCTGTTTACATCCCTGTTTAACACCTTCCCCTGGCTCAGCCACAGGGACCTACATTTCCAAGAGGGTGACGCTCTTCTCCTGGCAATGACCCAGCAGGGGTGGCAGCAGGGATCTGCAGTTTGGCATCACTGCAAGGTCAGTTGTGGCCTCTGAATTCACTCTCCCTTGTCTCCTGCCTTTTCATCACTTGTGCTGGTGCTCGTTGTTGCTGTAACTTCCCAGCAGGATGCGGCTCTTTGGACATAGTCGGTATTCTTGGCACTTGCCAGGCTGCCTATCTGCTGCTTTTATCCCCCAGTGCTCCCTCTCATGCTGTCAAAAGTGGTTTTAACTCAGCAGCAGGTCCTGAGAAGCCAGTGTGCCTCCAGCCTCTCCGCTGGAGCAGGACATTCCATGTAGCTTAGGAACCTGCAAGGTGCTGCTCTTCCAAAATAACAACACAGGGCTCCTCTGGAGGGTGGCCAGCCCCAGCCCCAGGCTCTAAATAGGCCCTAGAGGGGCTGGTTGTGCTCTATGCTCTGAAATGTTAATATATATTTATTATATACATAACATACAAATACATACATATGTGCTTTTCCTCTGGCATGTTCCTTTTGGCCCATCAGTGCAGCTGATGCCCTCCTGTGAGGGTGCAGGGCTGATTCCTTCCAGTCAGTCACAGGGAGCTGGGAAAGGGATGAAGGAATGAAAGGATGCTACTTCACAGCTTATTTGGATTCAGGGGAAACAGGCTTTAGACCTTGGCTTAGACCTGCAGTAGATAAACACCTGCCTTCACAGGGCTGGTGTATCTTGTTACTCCTCTCCATGGGCCTTTGAGGAAAGAGAACAAACAAGTTTGGGGGACAGTCTCACCATGTCTGCTTGGCCACAGCCACCTCAGCCAAAGGCAGGAGGCAGGGCCAAGGACCCAGCCAGGATATCTTTTATCCCCTCCGTGGAGCACAGCACTGGTGGTGATTAACCTCCTCTTCTCCTCTCTGCAGGGCTGGGGTTTATAACTCATGTCACAGTCCCTGGGAGGAAGGAGGATGGGATTCACCAGGGGCTGCAGGAGCTGCTCTGGGAGGAAAGGGCCAGGCAGGTGGGAAGGGGCTTGGCAGAGAGCCCCTACCCTCTAGTCCAGGACCTCCAGGCAGTTTAGATCCAGTTCTGACTTTAGGAAGAGGCAGTCTGGTGATTATTGTTTCTCCTGCTTCTTACAGGAACTCTCCTGCCCTTGGTGCAGCTCCAGCCCTGGCACACTGCTGCTGGGAGCCCTGGAGATGACTGGAGACCAGATGCCACCTACGGGGGAAGAAAAACCCTGGAGAGCAAGGCTGAGCCTGGACCAGCCCCATCAGGGGATTTGTAAGGTCTTGGTTTCAGCAAAGAGGATGAGAGGAGGGGGCAGAGGAGGACCATGGTCACATCGAGCTGTACATGTACAAGGTGATGCTGCTCTGAGCCATTTGTGGGGAGAGCCAGTGGTGTTTGGTGAGGGCAGCACGAGCAAGGAGGGAAGGGCTGGGTAATCCCATGCAGGATCGTAGAAACATGGAATTGCAGAGTGGCTTGTGTTGAAAGGAACCTTAAAGGCCATCTTGTTCCAACCCTATTACCAGGGGTATGGACACCTTCCACTAGACAAGGTTGCTCCAAGCCCCATCCAGCCTGGCCTCAAATGAGGCACTGGGCACTGACTGTGTCCCCTTTCCCAAGAGAGCAGCATTCCCTGCCCACTCAGCCTCTGGAGGTTTACTGGGCTCACTAAGACAGGATGAAGGGTTGCCATATGCTGCATCATTTGCTAGTATTTCTTTTCCCTGATGTGATCAGGACTCAGGGGTTCCTGCTGAGCTGTTTGTCTGCCTGATGGTAATAAACAACCAGCTATCCCTGTGGGAGGGTCTTGAGGCATTCCCTGTGACCCGAGCAGCGAGCTTTGCACTGAAGCGCCTTTCCTGAAGGCACCAGCTCTTCCCAGCAGGGAACGGACAGGGTCTCTGTGCATCCGGGACGCAGCGAAAGAGGAAAATATTGGGAGGGTTGGCCAAGGAGGGGTTTTGGAGCAGAGCAGAGGAGGGTCGAGGGTTCACCTGCCCCTGATCTCGGAGCCCCCAGCCCGGCGGACAGAGCCCGGCTGCAGCCCCGGGGAACACGGGCCGGTGCCGCCCGCTCCCCCCGCCACACCGGAGCCGCCGGGAGGCGACAGCCCACGAGGTGGCACCAGAGCCCCGCCACAGCCCGGGACCGGCACACGGAGGGCGTCCCGCTACTCTGGGGGCATCCTGCACCCTCCGGGAATCCTCGGTGGACATCACGGCAACCCAGCGGCCATTCCAGTACCCTGTGGGCACCCCAGAACCTGGCAGACGTCCCCAACACCCAGCAGACATCCTGGCACCCTGCTGGCCACCCAACTGCCACGCATCCTGCTATCCTGTGGGTATCTCCAGTACCTGGCAGGCAACTCACCACCCTGCGGGCATCCAGGTATCCTGCAGGCATCCCAACATCTGCCCCTTAAGGCCCGAAAGGCCTGTGCCGAGATGCCCCGTGAGAGATGCATCCAGTGCCAGCAGGGTCCCAAGGAGGAAGGACAGGGCTTGCTTTTCACCGGTATCTCTACAGGGAGATACTGGGTGTCCAGGGTATCCCGGCATTCTATGGGCATCCCAGCACCTGCTGGGCATCTTGGCACCCTCTGGGTATGCTGGCACCCTCCTGGCATCCTGACAGCCTCTGGGCACCAGTATCTCAACAGGGAGACACTGGTGATCTAACCTACCTGCCATAAGGTGGTTAGATCACACGGGCATCTCGCTTCCAGGGAGGATGTCCTCCTGCAGAGGGAAGGCCATCACTTTCCAAGACGGCCTAAATAGCAAGAACGGTGCCCAAACTGGGCATGGGGCCGCTTGACATGTGTCACTTCGCAGACATCTGGCATGTTTTGCTTGGTGGGACTTGCGGAGGTCCCCTGGCATGTTGAGCAGGAGATGTTCTTTTTGACACTCAGGGACTGCCAAACCCAAAGCACGTCAGTGCTGTGGCAGCCCAGGTCCTGGGCTGTTGTTTCCTGAAGAGGCAACCAGTCCTCCTTCAGTGCCACTTCCCGATGGAAGCACATCAGAGCTCCAGCTGGGATCACGGTGCGAAAACACACCCGGCTCAACTCCCTCTAACGAGCAAACAGCCCTGACTTGTCCCCATTATAATCCCCCTGCCGTGAGCCCAGCCAGTTGTATAATGTGATTGTTTGCGTGGCTGTTTGGGACTACCTGAAAGCCCACTGCTGCTCTGCAGCAAGGAATTGCCCTGGAGAGGGCCAGTTTCCATCTCCACACGCGGTTGTGCCCATTACGTGTATCTATATTTTATTAGCGGCTGTTACAATGTACATTAAGGAGATGATGAGGAGCATCACCGTGCTGGATAAAGCTCTGCTTTGAAACCTCGAGACGAACGTGGCGCCAGTTCAAATGGAGCCAAAGGGCACCTTCTCCCCCTCCAAAGGCCTGATTCTGCTCCCACAAAGACACAATTCTCCCTGGCTACAGAGGGAGAGGGGTTGGTATCTTACCCACAGCTCCAGGTGGGCTGGATACCTTATCCACAGCTCCACGGCCCTGGGAAGATGTGCCACACTTCCCCTTCCAGCACAGCAATGGTCAGAGGGTAAAATCCTGTGCCAGGGGCACTTGTGTGCTCAGCAAGTGCTGAGTGCTGCCTTTCAGCCCTACCCCTTGTCCACTTCACACAGGTCAGGGACTGTGGACAGAGGTCTGTATTCCCAGAAGCACATCCCTGGAAACTGCTGTAAAAACACTGAATGGATATTTAAACTGCCTTTTCCCAAGGGTATGCCACTATTTTCCTACCCAATGGTCCCTTTTAGCTCTAATCTGTTCCTTATCCCTGGGGTTGGAGCCGAGAAATGCTCCAGTGAGGAATCACATGAACACGCTGCCCTCTGGTTAAAGTGATGCTGTAGGGAGCCACTAAATGCCAGTGTGGAGGTCGGGCTGGCCTGTGGGAAGGCAGGTGCTGGAGTGCCTCACTCCCTGATTTGAAGGCAGGACAGGGATAGTTTGTATTTCACCTCTCTTGGAACATCTCGCTGCCCTGCCACCCACAGCTCCGGACAGCCAAGGAGCCAGGCAGAGCTCCCAGTGCATCCCACACACAACCTCTTCCCCAGCCTCTTCCCAGCTGCTTCCCAGGGGTTTAGGGCCATTTGCAAGGGTGGAAAATCCCAGCAGGCCTGAGGAGAGGGTTCCAGAATTTCTGAGGTGAGCGTGGGCAGATCTTTATCCAGGCTGCTTTTCCTGAAAGGAGAAGGGGTTGATCCAGCTGGGGCAGAGCAGTCTGGCATTGGAGGGAGGGAGAGGGCAAGAGGGAAATCACTGCTCTGCTGCTCCTGGGAGTTTTCCTGCAACAGCACAAGTCAGGCTGAGGATTTCAGGCACTTTCTTGATACTCCAGCCAGCACTGCACCAGCAGGGAGATCTAGGGAGCAAAGAAGCAGGATATACTGGGATAAAGGTCAGGCAGTGAAGGCTATTTCAGATTCCTTTAGTTCTTCACTTGTCAGAGCAGTGAGACCTGCTCAAAAAACTTTTCTATTTACAAAATCTTTGCAGATGGCAGAAAAACCCTCAGAGTCAGTGAAGCCAAATATTGAGCTCATTTGCACACCCTAATGAGGGCTTCTAGGAACCATGAAAAGCAAGAAGACCAGGCTTTGATGTTGGCTGGAGAGCAGCTCCCAGCAAAGAGCAGTGCCCAGTGCCAGGATGGGCCCCCCCCTGTGCTTAGGGAGGTGGATGAAGCTGTGCAGCCCCCACCATCACTGGGGCCAGGGGCTGATGCAGTGCAGCCCTCCAATCCCTGGGGATCAGGGGCTGATGCAGTGCAGAGGCTCCCCCATCACTGGGGTCCGTGGGGTGATGCAGCACAGCCCCCCTATCCCTGGGAACGATGCAGAGCAGATACCCCCACATCCCTGGGGATGATACAGTGCAGTCTCTCCATCCCTGGGCATCAGAGGACAATGCAGCGCAGCCCCCCTATCCCTGGGGTCAGTGATGCAGTGCAGACCCCCATCCCTGGGGACCATGATGCAGTGCAGCCCCCTGATCCCTGCGGATCAGGGGACGACGTAGCACAGCCCCCCATCCCTGGGGTCGGTGACACAGCTCAGCCCCCCATCCCTGGGGTCGATGGTCGGGGATGCAGCTCCCCCTCCCACCCCTGGGGTCGGTGATGTATCACCCCCCCGCCCCTCCCTCCCGGTGGGCGTGTCCCCTGTCCCCGCGGTGGGCGTGTCCCCTGTCCCGCGGTGGGCGTGTCCCCTGTCCCGCGGTGGGCGTGTCCACTGTCCCGCGGTGGGCGTGTCCCCTGTCCCGCGGTGGGCGTGTCCCCTGTCCCGCGGTGGGCGTGCCCTCGCCGTGGCCCCGCCCCGGGCCGTTACTTGCGGCCCCTCCCCGCCGTCGCCGCTGCCGGCCGCGCGCTCCCCGCTCCCGGCGCCATGGCGGAACAGCCCGACGAGCGGGCCCCGCCGGCCCCGGCCCCACCGGCCGCCGCTCCCCCCGCCGCCCTGCCCCTCTCGGCCGCGCCGGGCGGCTCCCAGCGCCTGCTCTTCTCGCACGACCTCGTGTCGGGCCGCTACCGCGGCTCGGTGCGGTTCGGCCTGGTGCGGCTCATCCACGGCGAGGACTCGGAGGAGGACTCGGAGGAGGGCGGGCGCGGGGCCGCGGCCGGCGGGGCCGCCAGCTCGGGCGGCTCCGAGTCCGGGGGCCCCGGCGGCGGCGGCGGCGAGGAGGGCCGAGCCAGCCCGTTGCGGCGGGGCTACGTGCGGGTGCAGTGGTACCCGGAGGGCATCAAGCAGCACGTCAAGGAGACCAAGGTAACCGGGGGGAGGGATGGGGGGGCCCCCCGCGGCTCTGGGTCCGTCCCCGGGGGCGCCGCCTCGGAGGCCTCCCGGGGCAGGCCCTGCACGGCCTGCGGGTGCGGGGCCGAGCTGCGGGGCCGGGTGCTCCGGGGGCTCCCGAGAAAAAGGGGGTGGTTGCTCCCCCCGTTTTTCCCCCGTGACCCCCGTCCTTGCCCGGTGTCCTCCAGAGGGTGAAATCCTGTTCGCTCCCTCCATCACCCTCCTTCTGGCAGCCCAGCATGGATGCTGCTGCTGCTGCTGCTGTGTGTGCCGGTGCTTTACTGGGGCTTCACGGCATAAGGAGAAGCCTGGCTGTGAAGGTGATTTGAGCGAGCTTCCAGACCCGTCTTACTTGCTGGAGGATGTTGGCCAGTGTCTCTGCCTTTATTGCACAGTGTCGTCATCGCCTGTTCTAGGGGAGTCAGCAGCCGAGCAGGGGAAACCTCCACTGGATAAAGATTTCGGCAGGAAACAACCATGGTTTGGATCTGCCCTTGTTTACGTGAGCCCTCACCCCTTGCTGATGAGGCGTATGTAGATCTGTGACCTCTTAATTATATCTGACGAGCCACAGGGTGTAGGTCTGCGTTGGAATATTCCCACTTCCCAAAGTTGGTCTGGCGTGGGGTTTTAGCACAGGCTGAGTGACAGTTCGGAGACAAAAGCGGGCGAGGGGGGCACTGTAATGGAGCACAAAGGGGCTGCCAGGGATGGGCGTTGCATCGAGCAGAACCGGGCGCCTGCACTGTCCCTGCAGGGTCCCTGTGCCCCTCTGGGGGGCAGAGGGAGGCAGGAGCCCCCTGGAGACCCGTCTGCTTTGCTGTCTCAGAAACGGCCCCGTACGCCGAAGGAGAGGGGGGAGACTGAGAGGGAAGAAAGGTGTGTTGCAGTCCTACAGGCATCGCTAGGATTGCCAGTGCTGGCAGAATGAGCTAAATTTAGGTGGTAGTGTCATTAGACACGTGACCAGTTGGAGATAAGGAAAATGAAAACAGGTATTCAGAAAAGATGCTGCTATGTGACTTATTTCTACCTTTAAACAACAACAAAAAAAGCTTATTTTCTCCAAAAGACCCCACAATTCAATCACTGCTCCCTCCCAATAAAATCTCCGTGTGCTGTTGCAGCAAAAATTTGTCCCAAGTTGAGTGTGGTTTTCAGCATCTCAACAAAGCTGCCTCGATTTGGGTGAGTAAACACGGATTTAATGTTGCTGTTGAGTTCCCAAATCCAGAAGTGTTAGATCTGACTTCAGTCGCTTGGTAACTGTACCCTTTGCAGTGATAGAAAAAGCAGGACTGGGGAGGATCAGAAATCAAAGACAGTTATGTAAATAAACTGTCTGTCTGTCTTTCCTTTTCACGGTCCTACTCTGGTGTAGTTGCCTTTACCACTCGGGTAATGGACCCCAGGGAGAAGTTTCCTGAGTGCTTGAGAAATTTAGGTGTGCTGCTATTGATTTTTTCATTTGAAAAGCTGCCCACTAACAGAATTGAGAGGCATTGTGTACAGTCTGCACTGCAGCTCGGGGTTGCTAAAAACAAACCTGACACCATTTGGAACATGCAGTTGGACTGATCATGGTTTCGTGGTTATAATCAGGTTTTTTAGCTGTCCAGTGACCCAGCCCTTTTGGAGTTACAGCAGTGTGTGAGAACCAGCCAGGTAAGCCTGGCATGCTTGTCACTGTCCCTGCTGGGAGGGGTACAAACCATAGGCTGTGGTTGTCCTGAGTCTAAGGTTTCTTGGCTTTTGGGTGCTGTTGCCTGAAGATACCTCTTCTGGCTGTGACTGACACTCTAGCATCTTTGGCTGTGAGATTCTTCTTTGATGTCCTTAAATATTAACCTGTCATGGTCACAGCTAAACTATAGGCTCCAGAGGGTGCTTGTTGTACCCTTTTATTTCCCTAAACTCTTAATTCTGAAATGGGCAGAGGGTAAAAGTGCTCATGGGGGCAGGGCTTTCGTGTGCCTGTTTTGCATATTAGGTCCTGCTGCCCTGTGGAAGGTGCCTTTCTGCCTCCCGTTTGTCAGGTGCTGTGAACCCTGGTGCTCACACTGGATAGAGTGTTGTAACTGAGGGAGAAACAAAAGTCGTTGCAAATTTTGAGGCTGGTGAAACTGCACCTTCGGCTCCCAGTGCAAAGGTCAAAAGCAGCTTTCTGTACCCAGTTATAATCCTTGAGCTTTCCTGTCTTTTCTTTAAACTATGGACAGTTAATTTATTTATTTTTTTTTTTTTTAGCCAGGGAATAAGTTGGCCAGTCACTTCTGCTGGTGCTTCTAGAAGTTCAACACTTGCTGTTGCTCTTTTCCTGTTGCGAATGGTAGGCAGGATGCTGCTTAAACCTGGGCACACAATCATTGATGTTAATCAGTAATAGAAACTTTCTCTTGAAATAGAGCTTAGCAGTTGGTACAAAGCCCCACCAGCCCCTGCAATAATTGTATATCTGAGCACATTCCTGCCTTTGGTTCCCCTGTTGATGGTCATTAGCAGTATCACAACAATGATGTGAATAACAGGAGAGCCAGGATTTCTTACCCTCTGGCTCCTCATGCTCCTTTGCTGCTTTCCACGACCATTTAAAACACTGTTGCTGAATATTGTTAAACCCAAGCAGACCTGGAAGGGAGAAAGCTTCCCTTTCCAAATATATTTGCCATCCATGTCTTGCCTGACCCAACAAACCTGCAGAGCAGTTTCTCTGGCTGGCTAAAGCTGTTCTCTTCTCTCATGGTACTGTTTGAATGCTCAAATGCAATTTGGAATGCAGATTGTAAAAGCACTGTGAACTGGTGTTAACCCCTGATGATTTTTGTGACAAATTAGCAGGAGTACTTGAGACCCAGCTGAATTTTAATTTCAGGGCTTCTCAGCTGTAGTTTTAGCATTCCTGCTGCACACTTGAGCTGCCTTTGGGAACTTTAGGGAAGTGCTCAAACATATTAGGTATTAGTCAGCTCTGGGGACTTTGAAACGCTGCTGTTCCTTCCTCCTGCCTCTCACCTGAGAACCCTGGAGCTCTCTGCCACCTTTCATTTTCACAAAGCCTGGGCGAGGCAGGTGGGGGAAGTGGAAAGTGCAGGTGTTGTGTTTCAGCACCTTATCTGAAGGCCTTCAGTTCCCAGTTCCTGCCTGCAGCTCTGTGCCTGACTCTGGGGGCCAGGGCTTGGTGTGATGCTGTGGTGCACAGGGAGTGCTGATTGATGGACGTGTAGGGACCATGCAGGCCCTCAGGCCTGCCTTAAGAGTCAAGGTGCAATTCTTTTTACAGTTTTTGGAAGCCTTTTTTGTAAGACCTGGAATACAGTTGGGTTTGGATGACTTTCTTACCATGTTCATCTTTGGTTCAGAAACAGATTCAAACTCTCAGGACTCCTCAGACATAATCCAGTGGCTTATAAACTCATTACCTGGAAATTATTTTGATGTTACCTCCAAAAGACTCTCTATGAATTCAGCTCTGCTTCATCCCACACAGACCTTCTGTTCCTTTCCACCCTTTGCTGCTATAATTTCCTGACCTCAGATATTCAGTCATGAATATAAGGTTGCAGGAGAAGTTTCTGAAGATCCTCAAGGTCCGTGTTTTCCCTCTGTCCCTTCACAGCCGCTCAGCCCTCACTGCTGGGGTCCCAGCCCTGCGGTGTGTGCTCTTCAGATGTTAATCTAGCTAGTGACTCTGTGGAACCTGATTGCAACTGAGGGATGGAAACAGCCTTCAAAATCTCCCATCTTCAAACCTGGCAGAGTGTTGGCAGCATGGGTACATTGCAGCAGGTGAAGAGGGACAGCAGGATCCTTTTCAGGAGCTTTGGGAAATGCTGCCACGGTGCAGAACTCCAGTTTTGTTGCAGCAAACAAATTCCAAGCCCATAAATCTATTAATAGTGGGTTTTACTGCGGGAGGAAGCTGTATCTAACCCTCCTCATGCATCTGACATTTCAGTTATTCTCCCAGGGGGGCTCTTTGAAACCACCTGATGTTTGTAGCTGTTAGAGACAGAAGAGGCTTACTGGGATTTTTGCAGTTCTGCGTAAAATAGAACTGATTAATGTGTGACCTTTCCATCCTGTGAGTATCCATTGCAAGGTTAGGTACCCTTGAGTCAATTCCCCGTTCCACTTTGATTTGTTTGGCTCTTGTGATGTAGACTTGGGGATCATCATTAATATTTTACTGCAAAAGTGGAATCTGGCACAACTCGCAGTGTGGAAGTCTCAGGAGTACTAAGCAGTGTACACTGTTACTGCTTTGTGTACAGTGTGCACAGTCAATTGGTATTTCAGGGGTTGCAAGTGGCCATCTGGGCTAAGCCATTTATTATAATTATTCCACATCTAGACAGGAGTGTTATTTTTAAAATGGACGAAGCCTGTCTCCAAGCAGGCAGTTTTTGTGACACGCACTCTCCCAAGGTGTTCTCCCTTCCAACGTGCTGGCATAGCTTAAAAAACCCTAACTAAATTAGTAATGCTTTTAGGACTAGTAAACAAACTAATGTGCACTAAAAGCTTTAGAAGAAATCAATCAATGCCTGTGACAGGCTTTGAAATACCTGTGTGGGTGAGGCATTTTGCTGCAGCTTTCTCATACAAGTTCTTTCTTTGCTGATGTGATGCAGCTCCAGTGCAGACTTCTGCAAAAAAAGCAACTTTCAGCAATTAAAAAAAGTTTCTATTTTAGCTGAAGATTCTTCATTGGAATGACAAAGGTTTGACAGTTTGAAAGTTTGTGGGGCAAGGTCTTGCTTGCCCATGGCAGCTGTCCTCAGCTCCTCCCCTTGTCTTCAGAGAAAAGACATTATTTTTAATGTTCAACATCTGTGTTGGTGCTGGGAAATAATTGGTGTTTGCAAAGCTAAAAGCCTCTTCTCCTTTGACTGTTTAATTACTTGGGGGATTGCAAAGGCTCAGAAGGTGATGACACCTTCCGAAATGCTACTTAGGAAAAACCTGCCTCATTGTTTCCACTCCACTGTTTCCTCCCACCATGTGCAGGGTTTTTACCCAAACAGACCTGTGTTTAGGTAGCTCTAATCACAGGAGCTGCACTTTAAGATGAAGCCTTTGCACTTGCTTTCGATCTTGTCAATCCTGGTTTTCCTGGAACTGACAGGTGGGAGATGATGGCTTGGTTTTCTGCTTTTTGTGTAGTGCTCTGGAGCACTTGGCCTGTAACTCAGATCAGGCTCTACCTTGTGTTGCTGGTGTGTCCCACTCCTGAGATCTTTGGATCTGTGGCAAGGTAGGAGAATGCTAAATCCTGGAACAACAACAAAAAAAAAAACCAACAAAAAAAACCCCAAACACAACCCTAGGGAGACTCCATGGTAATATTTAGGCTTTTTTTCCATTTGCCGTTGCAGCTAAATATAATGTGCATGTTTGTGACTGAAACCAAAACGTTCTGCTAATTTGAATTTATGAAGTTAAGTTAAAGCAAGTTTCTCTCAATGACAGTGTCCGGGAACTTGGCAGAGGTTTCTCTTTGACAGATACTGGTAGGATTTTTTCTTTCTGAATGTTAAATGTTCCAGTGAAGGGAGCAGACTACGTGGGGGGTAGAGCAGTAATGATTGTAAGAGGTGATTAAAAACATCAAATACTATGAAAAACGTGTGGTTTTCACAGTAGATGTGGTGAAAATTGCTGATTACTGTAATAGCTGCAGCATGGGCAGATGTGCCTGAGTTTCAAGTTGACAGGTGTCTTTTTAGCTTTAATGCTGTTTGCAGTCTGTGCAGACTGAATTTCAGAGAGAATCCTATGCCTGCAGAGCACACACGGCCCAACTTGGTGCAGTTTGGTGTGTTACAGGCTCAGATGTGCCTCTGGATAGAAAACATCTCTTGCTGTGCATTTCAGGGTTATTCGTACCAGCCTCGCGCGTTTAACTGCACATCTGGCAAAAAGAAAGGCATGGAGTCAGTGTGTCTGCTGTGCCTTCTGCCCCAGCCTTTGGGAGAACCTGGACTGGGCTGTGGAAGTGACCCAGGTGGGAATCGTGGATGTTTACTGTGCTGAAATCTTCCGAGTGTGGTGTAGATGGGAACAAACATAGTGGTGGTGGATGTGATAGCTCTATGTTGGATGTGTGCCTGTGCTGGGCAAGTCCAGGTCATGTTACCTTTGTTTTCTGCCGCTGGTGTTAGGGTTTAGAGTGACTGAATGGAGAGACAGATCCAATAAGCCAGCCACCTGCAGATGGAATTCCTCCCTCTTACAGAACGTGACCTGTAGATCGAGGCCGAAATCATGGGTTGAGAGTGATCAGATTTTCAGACTAAGAAATCTGTACCTCTGCACCCCAGATGCTTTGGATTGTTTTGAAAAGAAATTACATCACTTTCATGCTTTGTTCAGCCTTCTCCAATGGTCAGGTGCAGATGGCAGCTCAGTTCAGGTTACAGGTAAGACTTCAGCTAAATAGCATTGATACCTGTATGTTGTAAGCTTAAAATGTACACCATGTACCTGCTGGTCTAAAATTTACCAAATGAATAGTTAATGTGTGGAAGTAGTGTCTAGAGCAGTGTCTCGATGAACCCTTCTAGTTTTGGTGGTTTTTTTGGACTTGCTCCCTCTGTTAGCTCCTGGCATGGGGTAGGAGTTGCCTGAGTATACAAGGGGAGCAGGTGGAAGCCAAGACAGAAAATGCTTTTTGTGCACATATGCTGAGATCTTGGAAGTGGGACATATCAAGCTACAGCTTTAAATAGTCTGTCCAGTCTCTCAAAGGGTTTGAACAACCTGCTGATGTATGTTGGATGCTCTAGGTAGGTGCCTCTTTGGGATTACAAAGCTGAGGGTTTTTTCCATGCTTTTGCCATTTTCTTTAAAATTGTGACCTCTGTTTCTTTCCTCAGCAGCTGGTGCTGCAGCTCTCTGTGTGAAAGGATGGTCATTGTGGAGGCTGTTGGTGGAAGGTGAGACCAAGGACTTGCAGCAGAGCAGGAGAGGACAGGAGCACTTGGTATCCAGCTGTAGCTTCCAGACCAGGAAAAAATTAAATTCACAGGAGTACATTAGGAACAAGGAAACCCTGCTCAGCTTGCATTTGCAGTGGTATCACTTCACAGCCTCTGGTTACAGCCTCTTGAGTTGAAGAGAAGCTGCACAGCCGTACCCTTGGTCCATTAAGCAGGATGGGTTTTGTACAACAAAACTGCAGCAGCGGTACCATGTGGTTCTGTGTTCTGCACACATCAGACACAGCCTCTGTGGTTTGTTCTTACCACTGCCTGTAAAGCTTTCAGCTTTTCTGCTTGTGAGGGGGGGCGTTTTGGAGACTGACAAGTGAAGAGGGCTATTTAATCACCAGCTGAAAAGATCAGGAGCTTAAGACTTTTAACTGGTTTTTTTTAGCCCAAAGCTGGGAGTTCCTGGTGCATCATTCCTGTGGAAGTGACTGGGTAGTTATCATTTGTCAGTGGATGATGAACCTTCTGCTTAGTGAAACACACTAATTCTGTGAGCTGGAATTAGTTCCATCATGGCTGATTTATTTTTTTACCTGCTTTTGAAAGGATATAACTTCTTTGAGAATAAACGAATTTTGCGTGTGAATCATTCTGGTTGTAAGAAACGGTGCTGCTTTTCTGCTGATAAGGATACTTAGCAAATAAGTAGCACTTTTCATCTTCAAAGCATTTTCTGGGCTCTGATGTGGCAGTGCAGTGTTGGAAAGGTGACAAAAACTTTCCCCTCAGGTGACTCTGGGTAAGACAGCTGGAGTTAGTGCTGCCAGGTGGTGTTTTCCTGGTGTGTGCTCAATGCCTTCTCTATTTCACCCTTTCCAGGGCTGGAGAAATTGAGTTGTCTGCTTGGTGGAAAAACTTCTGATGTTCCTCAGTGCAGTTACAGCTATGGATTTCTGTCTCAGAACCACAATACATTGGTTATTTGGCATATATGTGAAATGGGATGCTTGGGAACTTGATGATGTAATTACTGTATCACTTGGTATTGTGGAACTCGAGTTTGATTGGTTATACTGGTGTGAGGAGCTAGTCTGAATAACCCAGCGTTTTTAAAAGTTAGTTTAGGTGTAAATCTAGGAGATGTAGTCAGTGAAGAGCAGCCCAGATACAGACTGTTAATTTAGACCATGGCAGTGTTTCTAGGATCAAGTGGATGTTTCAAGCCTCTTGGCTCATGATCTGTTAAAGAACTGGTCCTAGATCTCGATCCTCAGTGAAATTGTTGGCAGCAGCTGCACTGGAACACACTTGGATCTTGAGTAGCACTCTGATCACCAAGGAGCCTTTGTATTTTCCTTCATCCAGCCCTACTCCACGTGGCACTAAAATGGTCATTCTGCCCGTCCCAAGTGCTCTCACACCTTTACTTTTCACTCTTTGAGGTGAGTGTCCCTGGAGCTGCTTAATATTTTTGTTGAGAGTTCATCAGATTTCCAGCAAGACCCTGTTTGTCTTCTGGTTTTGCTCTTCTTTCTGCTTTTGAAGATAAAAGTTGTTTTTTTTCTTTTCCTCTTGGAAGGTGGGTTACGTGTCTAATCCAAGTGAATAATTCTCATGACTGTTGCATTCATGCTTCTGTTCAGCCTCTGAATCCAAGTTCCTTGAAACAACATTAGTTTTGAGACAAAATAGCCACATTTTCTAAATTTAGAGTTCCTAGGCAGCTGGATAACAGGCTGGAAATGATACATCATGAACAGCCTCTTTGTGTTTGTTTTGTCCTCACCACATATGACTTCTGTCAGAAGCCTTTTCTCTGTCCCTGTGCTACAGGTTGTTGAAGTTGCTCTGGTTTCCCACACTCAGGTACAGCCTTGTCTTAGTAAATTGTCTTTGGGTTTGGTTTAAACCAGAAAGTGGGAGCAGGGAAGAGGGAGGAATCTCCATCCTTCCTGGAAAACTTGTGGGTTTGTGTTATTTTTTTGGTTTTTCTAAAGTCTGCAAATGTGGGTGATTCATTCCCTTCCTCTTAGAGTTGGGCTGGCCAACGTTTTGGGTGTATTCCAAAGAGGTTGGGAGGCTCTTCCTAAGGAGGTGTAGTAGTATGTAATCATAGAACTTCCTCAGCTATGCATCTCAGTACATTCCTGAAATACATGAAAGAAGAGAGCACCCTGTGGAATGACACAGGAGGCAAGGTGACACTGTACAGGAAACACCAGGATTCCTGGCTGGCTGCTGAGGCTAGGAGGAAACTTCAGGATTTTTTTTTTTTTAATTCATTAATTGATATTTTTATCAATGCTGTGGGATCTCAGTTTGTGTTAAAATTGGACAGCTAGATTCAGAGTGTGTCCTTGGCTCAGTAACTGTGTTTCCACCTGGGACATCTGACCTGTGCAGCTGAATGGCCTCACTGGCCCTTTTGACTCTGGGACTAGAAACTTCCTGTGTTTAGTTTTGTGTGGTGTTGGGGATTGTGCTGGTACACGACAGAGAAGTGTCATTTGCTTTGCAAATGAAATCTGCCCTGTAATGATAAAGCAAAGTGCAGTAACAACATGTGTGCTGGGCAGGAGCCCCCTGTGAGCTGGTGAGGCATCACTGCAGCAGCAGCAGCCTGCTCATGTGTCCCTCAGGGAAGGTCTGTCCTAAAAAGAGTTAAGTCTTTGCTTTGAGTCCTTGAATTAGGAACCTGTCCCAGTCTCAGTGATAAAAGTTGTAATTTCCAGCATAAACATGCAAACAGTTTACACCCATCTCTTATTGTAAAAAGCAGATCTGGCTCCTAAATAGCTGCTTGTCTTTATACATGTGCTATTATGTGGTGAAGCATGATTATTTTCTCCCTTTTCACCCTCAGGCTGTGGATCAGTTCCTCCCCGAAAGGCTTTTTCCCTGCTATTCCTGCATCCCTTGTCTGCACCTATTCCAGCTCACACCACACTTTCTTGATCAGAATTGGCTCTGGCTGCCCTGATCAGCCTCGACTACCTTGTTGAATGCTATTAATGTTTCTTTCCCGAGCCTGCCTTTGTCAGAGCCCAGGTGTTAGATGAAAACTTCACACTTCCCATATCAAGCACTCTTTGTATTTCATAGGAGTGTTATGTGATCCGCTCATATTTCTTGTTTTGTTGGGGATCTGAGAAAGAGATTAATTTATAGAAAATAAATATCACCGATATGGTAATTGCTCTGGTCACTGTGTAAACTCTTTAGTTAGAGGAATCTTTCTGCTTTTTTTCAGTGTTGACACTTGGAGCTTTGGAAGAAATCCAGGCTAAGTTCCTGGCTTCCCCTTAATGGTGCTGTCTTGTTTGGGGTTTTTTCTATTCACAGTAACATAATTTAGTACCAAATTGCCACCATTTGGAATCTGTCTGCTCCTGCACAATGGTCAAAATAATTGTGATCTGAATTTCTTCTTACCTTAATGTAGTGAATGCCTGAGTGTGTGTCGAAGTAATTCTGTGTATTCTGCTCTTTAATTGGCATTCAGGTGCAAACATACCATGTGTATTCACACCTAATGTTTCTCTCACAGGGATGCTTCAGTTTCTTTTGTTCCTGCCCCACGCAGTTGCTTTCTCTTCAGCTTACAGCAGTCTCTGATTAGCATAAGTACAGCCATGCAGGCGAGGCAGCTCTGGGGAGGAAATACTCTTATCTGAGAACTCCCAAAGCTGCCATACTCGCTGTAAAGTGAGCACTGCAAACAGAGAGCTGCAAAAGCTATTTTCATTCCCTTTAGTGGTTGTGGAAATGGTTCGAAACTGATGGTGTTTGAAACCCTCCCTGCTGGGTCTGACAAACTGTTTGACCTTGGCCATAGTTGGGTGGATCGGTCTCATCACCCACCCTACCTCTGAGAAGTTACCATCAAATGTATTTTAGTGTCCCGGTGACTGACATGAACCTTAACTTTCTCTTCTGATAATCTCTTCTAATCTGGCAGTGATAAGTGCTTGCTGTCAGGAGAGCTGTGATGAGAAATGATGGGGCTGAAAAATCAGCTTTTAAAGGTGGTGTTTTGTAGGGCAGATTCCCATCTCTGTGCTCCTGTGCTGGCTTCTCTGAATGAGTGTTGTGCTCATGTGCTGCTGAGGGGGGGGGAGTGTATGGAGGAGGGAACAAACTCAGGGTGGAGAGTTCTTCCTTTCCAGAACTGGGATTTTTAGGACTGCTTAATAGTGTTTGGGCTAGCAAGCCGTTTTGTAGAAGCATTTGTGAGCAATCCTGAAAGTCTGCTGTGTGTGTGGCTCCTTTTTGCTTCTCCTTGCTGCTGGAGGAATGGTTGATGGCAGTGAACCGAACACCCCAGGAGCTGGGGAGAGTTTATGATACTTGCTCTGGAAAGCAGCCTAAGGAATCTTTATAAAATGCCAGTTGTTTTTGTTAGTGCTGCTTACTTAGCCCTGTTCAGAGTGCCTGCCTCTGATCTGCAGTGCTGGCAACGCTTGAATGAAGCCTTAAAACAAAAGATCGAGGATTAGATGCAGAATGACATTCAGAGCATCATTGTCCAACCTGTGTGTGCTACCGAGCGTGGTAGAAAATACTCCAAATTGCACTTCTTAAGTATTTGCAAGCTGGGCTCTTAGCTCAGCTGGTTCCTGCTGTGATGTAGAGGATCAGGTATTCCTGCTGCACACAAAAGTTTGTTTTGCTAGTGGGTTGTTTTTTCATAGCTCTTTCTTTCATTTTTGTACTGTTTTGCTGCTTCAAAGGCCCTGAATTGTTCATGCCCTTTGGTTAGGTTTAGTTTTCTCCTCACACTTGGATCTCTGGTGCCTCACTGGCCTTTTTCCCCCCACACTCATTTATCCTCACATCCCTGTCTTTGCTGTTTTCATTGTTCTCTGGGAGTTAAGTTATTCAGGGCAGTAGCATGTTCACTGCTGTTGAGAGTGGTCCCTGTCCTGCTCGGGGTGGTGGCAGACCTGTCCAGTGCTTTGCCTCCCTGTCTGGCAGGTCATCTGTTTGCCATCTCAATTTTCCAAGTTCATCAGAAAAAAAATCCCTGGATGTTTCCAAAATGCTTAATTAGTTAAGTATGACCTAACCTGGGAGTGTTGCATCTGAACTGAGGAGTCGTGTTGAGCTGGGCTCTTAGTTTTTCCTGATAGTGAATGATGCTGCTGTGTGAGCCAAAAGGACTTTTTTCTTTTTCTTTTTTTTTTTTTTACCACTGAATTGCTTTAGGATATTTAAAATTAAGCAGGACGATCTGTCTTCTGAAGAAGAGTAAAACAAAGGATGTTTCTTGTGTTCCCAGCTGGAAATGAGGCCCTGGTAGGAACACTGCAAGGTTAGTATGTGCTGTGTGAGTAACGAGTGCTGCTGCTTCAGCTTGGCCTCATCCAAACAGTGCCTTTGAGTTTATCTTGTGCTTTCAGGAAAACAAGGCACTTGCCACATTCAGCTACACTGTGATTTAGCAAAGTGGCAAATCTCCATGAGAGACCAGGAAGAGCTTTTAATCAGAAATGACAACATACAGTCTGTGATTTGCACCCAGGCCTTACGTGATGGGTGAAATCACCCTTCTCAACACTCACCTTGCTATAAATAGCTGTTTTCACTGGGGGCAGGTGCTACTGAAATGTCACTTGGGTGAAATCTGAGTGATGTGTGTGTGCTGGAGCAGGGAGAAGCATTGTCTTCATCAGATGTATTGAGATCTGTGTGTCTCTGCCAAGAGATGTTGTAATGGTGAGATAGATATCGATCAGAGCTCCTCTCTGAAGTGTTTTGAAACTCTAATATTTCCTTGAATTATCTCCCTGCTCCATTCAGAAAAGCTGCTGCTGTTGTTAAAACGTCACACTAATAGATATGTGTTGTTTTTAGCCCACCCTATCCCCCCACCATGAGTGATTTTCTTTTTCAGGAAACTACACTTTTTCAGTTCTTATTTTTGTGTGCATCAAAAGAGGTGATTTTTTTCCCCCATTATTATGAATAGAAGTGTTGTTTGAGTGCCCAGACTCTTTCTAACATCTGGCAATATGCTTTTTGGTGCACTGTTCAAGTATCTTCACAATTCTCTTTTTATAATTGTCCTCTGAAAGAGTGAGCCATGATGACTTCCCACTGAAATATTTATCCATTGCAGTGCTGCTGTGGGACTTGCCTTCTGATGCTGAGGCTTTCTGCAAGGGGAAAATTGCAGTTTGTCGTGATCCATTCAGCCCTGGAGTATTACTTGAACTCTGTGGAGAGGTCTGAGATCAGTGCATGTGGTAGAAGAAAAGTAGGATTCGATTGCAAATTGCCGTTATTAAGATCACTTTCCGAGATGAACTCTACCAGTCATCACTTACTCTTGAGATGAGAGCAGCAGCTTCTTTTTAAACTTCACTGACATAATTTTGTGAAACTACTGTGTCAAAAATATCTTTCCTGGATGAAATAGATTTGTGACTTTTGAATTATGGGCTTTGACTTTTAAGCCGATGTCAAATCTTTGGGCTGTTCCTGTTCAAAAGGCGCACGACTCTTAAATGCTTCAGCACTGAGGTACTTGAGGCTTCTGAGCACCTGCTGGAAGAATTTGGATACCCAAAACCCATGGAAGTTATCTGTGCACTGCTCTGCTCCTCTGTCAAGGAGGCTTTTAGTGCAGGTGCTTGTGAGTGGTGGTGGTATTGGGACAGTATAATCCTGAAAAGGAGCTGGAGCACAGCTGCCGTGGAAGACTCAAGCTTGATGGCCAAGTGTGTACCACACCTCTGTATAAATAATTTTCAGTAATTCCCATTTTTGTGTTACCATCTCAGCCAGGGTTATTGGCCAGACTGAAAGCTGGGAAGGACTCTGAATTTGGGGCTGAAGCAGCATGTATGTTGTACAGAGTGAGAGTACCTGCTTGCACACGTCGGGGTTTGAGATCTTTGTTTCATTTCCCCGGCTCTGGTACCTGGGATGGAGAAGTTCAGGAGAAGGGTGTGATGCTGAACAGCACCAGGAACTTGAGAGGTACCAGTGCTGCAGGGAGGGGGGAGGGCATAGCAGAAATGGTGTCTGTGGGGGTGGGTCCTGCTGCAGGGTGAGGCTTGGGCCTGTCCTGCCACTGGGAGCCTGGATCTGGCTGTGATTTGGCTGCCAGACCTGTCTGACCACTGCCTCAGTGCAGAGCCCTTTTCACTGACACCCACCAGCTGTGTCTCAGCAGAGTTGCCTTGAGGAGGGAAAAGTTCGAATAACAAAGGAGAGAAAGTGCTTGTTTCCTTCCAGTTAGAGGGAACCTGAAGCCTGATCTCTCCTCAGTTTTTTCTGTTTGGGGTGATATGAACAAAAGGAAAAATCGTGGGATTTTCTTCATCTGTGCTTTCTTACCCTGCCCCTGCTGATCTCATATCTCTCTAAATCTCAGGCCTATTTTTGTGCAACATAATCCTTGTTGGTTTTTGACAGCTTATTGTATGCACATTCTCTGTGCATCTCCTGATCTTAACTGCTTAGTGTGTAGCAAAGCAGGAGTTATTTTTACTGCTGTCAGTGGTGTTGAGCTTTGCAGCACTGGGCGTATCCTGTTCTGCATCACACATCAACAAAGCCAACAGCCCTGGGAGGAATCAGGGATCTGTGCTGCTGCTGGTGATGGAGGGGGCAGGAAAATGATGTGGTTCAGCTTGTAAAAACTGCTGGGCTTTTGAATACTGATACAGGATTGAAGAATTGTAAAGCTGAAACACGTCCTGATGAGGAGAATGCGTTGATTGTTTTTGAAAGGCTGTGGCAGTGAGGTGTGTTATTCTGTCACTGCTTTTCCCAGCTGTTCTCAGTTCCTGTTGCATCCTTGATGCCCTCAGTGTGAGCTGTTGTCCCTGATGCCCCACTTACAAACTGTGTCCATGTCTCTGGTGTGCCCAAGGGAAGCTCTGAGCAGCTCAGGCTGCAGCCCTGAGGGATGGGCCTGGCTCCCTGGGTATGCTGCTCCAGAGCAACTTTACACAAATTCCTTCTCTTTTGAGCTTTCTCTAGTTCCTTTTTAGTTTCTTTGGGACTTTTGTAGGGTGGGTTTGGGAGTATGTGTTTTGGGGGGTTGTTTTTTCCTAGCTCTGCATTAGTAGAGAGGAGAGACTGTATCTTGGAACCAGTTCAAATTTCCCAAAACTTTGGGGAAACAAGGGTTAGGTGTAATCCTTACATGTGAATTTTTGTGTTTTAGTACAGTCCATGAGTCTGCTTGTTTCTGTTCTCTTCACTAATGGCTCCCAGGCTCCTTTCTTGTGGAGTTGAGGTTGATGACTGCCCCAAAGACCTCTCCTGAATTTGTGTTCCTCCTTAAATCCAGTCTTGACTGCAGTTTCTCCAGGAGACAGTCCATTGTCCAGCAAGGTAAAGCAGCCAGCCAGGCTCAAGGGGGACATGTGGTGGCTTTGGTGTGCATCAATCCCAGTGGTCTCTGGAGCACAGGGTGCTGTGAGTACTGCCTGCCCTCGTTTGAACGTGATGGCTTTTCTACCACTCTCTCCTGAAGCTTCTGCAAACTCTGTGTTAGCTGAAGAGACACGAGGCTGCTCCATCCATCCCTGCTGAACCCTGAAAAAATGCTGGAGCTGATTAAAGAGGCACATTCCCTCTGGAGATGGGGCTCCTTTGAGCAAAAGAATGTAGGTCATGGTTAAGTATATAAAATGGAAAAAGACTCCATTGTAGTGGCAGCGTTTCACCTACATAATCCAGTGAGGTCCTTGCACTAATAGAAACCTGTTCTTACGTATATGCTCTTTAATATGACTCATTAAACAGGCCTAATTAAACAGCAGCTTCAGCCCTGCTAAATACCATGGCACATGTGATCCTTAAGGCTTTAGGGTTGGCATCCTGACCAATGCATCCTCCTTTGTGCCATCTTTTCCCTGTCCAAATCATAATTGTCAGGCTTCAGTGCCCAAGGCAAGGGTAAAGAAGGAGAGCAGCGAGGTGTGAGGCGCCATTAAGTACCTGATAGGATAAAGGTAATGTTGCATCCATGGCTCTCTGAGCTCCGGGGTAATGAGGAATGAATCCGAATGGATGAATTAAATGGGGGGGAAGCTGGCTGTGTGTGGGGAGGGAGGTGCTCTGTGTTCACTGCATGACTCTGTTGCAAAGGCATGTGTTGTAATGGGCAGACCACCTAATGCTCACCTGATGAGGGGTGTATCCCAAAAACAATCTGACAGGAAGACGAGGAATGCCTGTCAACAGCGAGCCTAAGGCTGGTGGTTATGGTATGCAGATGTTCATGGTTGAGAACCTCTCACTGAGGATTCTACTTCATCAGGTGCTTTCTGGATTTTTCAGTGTAAGAACACAGTGGTCATTTCATATTCCTAACAAAAGTGCTATTTCTGTGGCATTTCCTGTATTTTCAACATAGTTCTTCATCTTGACAGTATCTTGAGTACATGAGTAGATACTTGAGTATATGTGGAGTGTTCACCTTCCTGTGGAGAAGTGCTGTGTTTTTGTAATTGTCCCCAGTTTAGTGGTGCACCTGGTTTCTCAAAGGTACCATGTTCAACCCCAGCACTGCAGCATTTCAGTGCCTGATGGCACAGTACCTTTGCATATGCACAACCTTTTCAAGTGAAAATCACTGTTGTAAGCGTAGGAGTGTCCTGGTAGTGCCTCATCTGACTTGGTTTGTGCTGCTGCTGGAGGTTGCACACCCTATTCAGGAGTCTGCCAGATCTGAGGCGTGTACAGTGGCAGTTAACGAATAGGGGCAGTTTTAAGGAAGAACTTGGTTTATGTTTAATTAGGAATGACAGGCCATATAATGCAGCCTAAGGCTTATCAACCTATGGATCCTTCCCAGAACATGGGGCTCAGCACCTCAGAGCAGTTCTGCTAATGTTGTTCATGCTAATGCTGTTCAGTTCATGCCATGTGGCTTTTCAGCAACTCTGAAATCTGCTGTCCAGTCATTCCTTTCCTCAGTCAGAGGCCTGCAGCTCTGTCCCCCTTTCAAGGGTTTTTTCAGGACAGTCCTCACCATGACATTTTGGCAGTGCTGCTCAAAGGCAGAGTTCAGTTAACCTCCATTTTGCTGGAAGCCGGGAAGAGGAGAAGGAAGAAGGAAGCCAGAGCACTGCTCCAGCTATCAGGAGCAAAGTGCTGTCAGTCATCTTGGGAGGGTATTTTTATAGTGTTTGCAAACCTGCTCTAATCGTGTTTATAGCTCAGTGTTTCACTGGGGTTGTGATGGACTGAAATCTCTCTATTATAGCTGAAGTCATTAAAGCAAAGAACACATTATGTACGTGGTACATAACAGAGTGGTGTTAAAGCAAAATACCCACTTACCTGCTGCGTATGTGCATAGCAATAGATCCTCAAAAATACAGCAATATATCCTCATTTTAGGAAGTAGGCACCAAGTGAATTACAGTTCCAGGAAATATGGGGCTCCCTGACAAGGATAACTGACTGGGTTTAAGAAGGTAAAATTTATTTTACCGAGGGCACTATTGATTAGTTCTTCACCAGATTGTTTATTCTTTGGTGTGCAGATGCAAAGGCATCCAGATATATACACAGCACACACTTGGAGTCGTGCCACAGCAGGGACAGGGATCAGTGGCTTTGTAATGGATTAGCTGCATCATTTGTCCTTAGCATTTTTTCTTGGTTAAGATATTTGCTGTTAGTACAGGTGAAGTGCAAGACTTGCATCTGTGCTAGGATCTAGAGTGTTTCTGCTCTGAAAGGTGAATGTTTTCTTTAAAGGGAAAAAAAATACTGCCTCTCACTGCCTGGCCATGTGTTCATTTGGAGGCAGAACTGCTGACTTGGGGCAAACGGGCTTTTACTGCTTTTTGCTCATGCTGTCTCGAGTGAGCATTTATTCCTCTGAGGGCATCCTCAGCAGAGCTGCTTATATCAGTCAGCTTACACCTGAGAGAGTCCACAGAGGCTGTGAAGGTGCTTAAGATGAAAGACCTCAGCTCATCTCAGACCTTAGGCTGAGCTGGCACATCTGAAGGAGGGGTGGGAAGGACAGGAGGGGAACAAATGCACTTTTATGATTGTGCAACATTTGGCAGAGGTGCTGAGTCAAACGTGACATCCCCCAATGCCATTTTAGCATCTTCTCTAATCAGCTCTGCATTGAAATATCTTACAGGTAATCTTACTGTCTGATGTTTCTCACACTGGGCCAAGAAGAGGCTAAATACATGTTCCCATGTTCCTACTGAAGGGCTACAAATTCAGAGAAGGCTTTTTAAAGAACCTGCTAGGAGCGGCTTCCTGATCTATGTGCAGAGGTGAAGGATGCATTAGTGCATCCCTTAAAACAGTTTTAAATCCCAGTTTGGAAAATTCTGAGACTTTAGTCTTTGACATTTATGGGAATAATAGTCCGATCTGAGGTGAGTTCTGTTAACAGTCAGTCTCTCCTTGCTTGCCTACAAGAGATGACCTTTTAGAAATGTTTTAGTGAAGGGCAGGTCCAGGTTTTCCTGAGACGCTCATCTCGTTAAAAATGGAAGTTTTCACAGTTTCCTGGTTGGCCTAGAAGTATGTTACTCCCCTCGGGACTCTTCTGATGCTGGGTCTCCTAAACACCTAAGCCTTGCTTGAAAACTTGATTCAAGCATCTTGGGAAATATTATAATATACAGCTGTTGGGCTGTAGAACCTGTGCAGGGCAGAGGAGCATAAAGATGTTCTCCTGCAGCAAGTTTACTGTTGTCTGTGTGCTGTGTCTAGAGGAAGACCAGGCTAGGAAGGATTAACGAAGGTGGACAGGATTTTGCCGTTAAAACCTCTGTAGAGAGACACTTAATAATCTGCCTTTAAGCAGGTTTAGAATGGGAACTGTGTGTACATCACACAACACCAGGGAATGTCTGGCTTTATCACTCCTCTGGTTCCTGTGCCACTGCTGGAAGTGTTTACTTACACCAGTGGCTCTGTGAGTTCATGAGCCATCTCTAGAAGTGCTGTTTGGTTGTTCAGCTCCCGATGGGGAGATGGGGAGAAAAGAAGATTCCTTGGGCTATAACCTTGAATTACTGTCACATCAGATATGCTGCTGAGTAACTGAATGGATACCTGTGGAGTAACATGGAGAGGAGGGCGGTGTTTCCATGCAGATGTTGGATGTTCTGCTGGGCAAATGCCGTGTTGTCTCAGTTCACTGGCATAAATCTGGAGAGCTTATGGTAGATGGCTTAGAAGTCAGCCTAGAAAACCCCCGAAGGCAAAATGATACAGTAGTGTTGGTATAGTGGCATTGATGAGTTTTAAATATGCTATTGAAAGCTCTGTGCTCTGGCTGAGATGGGAAGGAAAATTCAGACCACTAGACCTACCTGTGCAGCAGGGTTGAAACAAGGCTTAACTCCAGGGGTATTAAGACAGACTCTGCAGGGCTTTTATACTTCTGTCCCTGTTGTATCATAACTGTCACCAGTCCTGGTGAGATTTTCTCAGATTTATTGAGGGGAATTGAAGGTTGGTTGCTTTTGTATTACAGTGTGCACAAACAGGAGGCAATGAATTAAACCTGCTGTGTCTGGGAGATGTTTTAGTCTTCCCCCAGCCATTCTGCAGGTGGTGGCTTCACCCCTCACAAAAAGGGATGTTCATAGTGCAGGGGTTGCAGAAATCCAGTCATTAAATAACTGGGCTTCTGTAGCCTGGTGTATGGATTCTGTAGGGTCTGCCCCTTCTTTTTGTAATGGCCAGTACAGCATTTGTGTATGGGTGGGATAATTGGAACTCTTTCAGTGAATAGAAAATGCAGCTGAGGTTTTTTGGGCAATGATGCAACTGTGCTGCATTGTCCCAGTAGCATTCACACACTCTTCTGCAGTGTGAGCTGGGGGAGTGGCTTTGCTGTTTATCACAAATAAATGCATGCACGGGGTCCCCACACTGCCACTGAATTTAGGGTGGATTCTCTCATGCATTCCAGAGGTTGCATGAAGTGGGTGTAAAAGCTTTGATTTTTTTTTTTTTAAACAATGTGTGAGTTAATTGTGGATACAGCTGGCTCAGAAGGCGTGTTATTTAACAGGAAGCCTTTGCAGAATGTTTGCTCTGCCTTGAAGCAACAAGCCTTGGCCAATGTGCCTCTTAAAGCAGCACCTTCACTCTGTGCCAGGAGGGACCGAGGTGTGACCCCGACCTCTGCCCTGGCTCTGTCCCAACGAGGAGACAGTGCTGCTGGTTTCCATGTCAGCTAAATTGGAGTGTCCCCAGAGTGCTCTTAATCAGTAGCTGGGGAAACTACTCCCGTAGCCAGCCTGAATATCCTGTATTTCTCAGCTAACCCAGCCAGGTCGTGATCTGCCTGTGGAATCCAGTGCTCTGCCTCTTCTCCTTGGGTTCCAGGCAGCCTGTCTGTCCATGCAGCATTCCTCCTGTGTAGCAGAGCACTAAAGCACTGCAGCATGTTTGGGGAGTGTGTTCTGCATGTGAGATCAACCAGGAATATTCCTCCAGGGAGATGCTCTCATTTCAGAGCAGGCAGGAAACTCGGAGAAGGTAGAAGAGGGGCCGGGCAGCTCCATGCACTCACTGCTCAGGTCTGACTTAGGAGTGTGGCATGACACAGCATTTGCTGTGCTTTCAGCTACTGCTGTTTATACATTGCTTTTGAGGGTTATTTTGTCTCCTCTAGGAGATTCTTTACTTGATAAAGTAACCTTGCTCAAATTTATTAGAATTGCTAAAGTTCCCAGACCTACCCTGGATGAGTATTTTGGCTCTGTGTGCTCTACCTCTGTGCCCAAACATGGCTGAATGTGAAGGAATTTTTTCCTTAAGGTATGCCTGGATTCAGTCCCCTGAAGTAATTTGACCTGCAGACTGGATTTGCATTGAGTCTCGTATGTGAACTGAAACGGTCACAGTAGGAATTTAAGGATAACAGGCTAATATCTTCCCTCTTTCCTAGGAGAGAAAATTGCAGCAATCGTGAAACATTACTGTCTGTGGGGGAAGGGACTCCTGTGAGGGTGGTATTGGAGGCTCTGGGTGAAAGAAAGGGAAAGAAGAGTGGGCTGTATTACACTAACCATCCTGTGTCAACCTCCTACGTTTGGGTGTCGCATGGCTGACATCCTATCAAAGAGCTCCGGCTGTGTCCAGAATTTTAAGCAGCTTTATAAATAGTGTTGCTCAAACCGCCTGTGTGTGCAGAGACTATGAACGACTGGGGTAGACCAAAATATTGTTGATGTAATTTTTGAACCAGCCCAAAAATGGGAGCAAGAAAGAGTAGAAAGCTGGAGTGTAGAAACACCCGTGGATTATCTTCTTCCTCTGCAATACCAAACATACATCTGGGGGGGGGGGTCTGTTACAGAGGCACAGGCTGTGAGACTTGCAAAGCATGAATATGTGAGTCTTGTTAAGGCATCTTAAACCATTCTTTCTCTCCTACTTGCCTGACATCTCACTGCTTGCAGGTTATGCTGTGTCTGAATAATTGTGAACAATTAGAAGCTAATTTAAATGGCTGGTTTGTATGCACAGCAGCAGCAAATGAGCTAACCAGCTGGAAAGCAGACACGGTGATTTTCTATTGATATGTCTCCCTCTTGTTGTTCCCTGGCAGTTTTTGCAAGGTGGATTTTTGCTGTGGGCTAGTGAGGAGTTCCTCCTGAATGCTGTTGACCTGATTGCAAGGGGAGGGAGGGTGTTTGGTGCCCCAGCATAGAGTTACCACCAACTCAGAAGGGTCCAGTTGGGCTCAGCAAAAAAAGCCCACCCTGATGTGCTCCAGAAATATGGACCAAAGGAATATTTTTCATGGATACACTCTTTAATCCTACTCCCAAAGACGTAGAAAGGTGAGGTGCACTTAGTGTGCTTCAGGAGTGAAATGGTCAGCAACAGTCACACAGATTTCCTCACAGCATCCTTTTTATCTTCTGGAAAGGCAGATGGAGGTCTGAGCAGCCCCACTCTTCTCTCCAGACCTGGCAGTGTGCCCCAAATGCTGTTCAGAGTGGCGAGTGACTAATTTTTGTGGCACTGGTACTGTCCAGATGGCATCCTCAGCACAGTCCAGCAAGAACCTGGAAAACCTGTTGCGTAATTAACTCCTGAGGCAACAGTTTGAGGAATTCTTTTGCTTCAGGCAAATGAAAGAGCTACTGGACAGACTATTTTTGCACACAAGGAGGAACAACTATTAATGGGCAAGCTGAAACAGTGGGCTGTTGGGAATCCCAGGAATCCAGACTGGTGGCTGAAATGGGCTTCTACTCTTCCTGTCACACTGGATGGTGTCAGCATCCAGGTGAGTTTTTCCGTAGGGGAGTCACTTCTGGCAGTCAAATGTGTTTCCCTTGGACCTTATCAGATCCTGCCCAAAACCAGCACAACCATTGCTTTCTCCCTGGAGGGTCAGGTGTTCACCAGGGTCTCAGCCATTCCTGTAGGTCCTGTTGGAACTGGACATCTCTGGGCTCAGGGGTTGCTTTGCTCCTCACAGCGGTTTTCTCTGGGATTGCTGGCTCTGACCTGTGCTTCAGGTGAAGCTTTACAGACAGATCTTGAGGCAGCCTGTCTGTGAGACAGGTGCTGGCTGACGTAGAGGCGAAGTGGTGTCCATTTTTCTGCTTGCTGCTTCCCGCCAGCTTCTCCTGTGCCTGTAACTGCGGTCTCCCGTGGGTTTCCTCAGGTAACAGTGCCATCTGGTGCTGGAGAACTGCTCTTGGTCAAGCTTTTCTCAAATTCTTGGGCAGAGATAGTAGGACAGTATGGCTGTGAATCAGCCATCTTGCTGTAGGAGGGTGGGATTGGGGTGTCCTGGAATAGTCTGTGCTGTTGGGACGTTGCAGCTGGACAAGATCCTTTAGGCCCAGCTTGTCTTTAGTATTTAACAACTCACGTTCCCAGAACTGCTATACCCAGAGGAGTGGGTACACGAGGCAAGAACTATAAACCTTGAGAAGGGAGATCATATCTTTTGCTACAAACTACTGCTAAGAATTAAAAACCCACCATTTAGATTAAATCCTGTAACTGGGGACATCTTTGAAAGATTCCTCACAGGACTCTAAGTGACTTCTGAGTCACTAAATCTTCTACAAGATTTGTCCATATTTTCTAGTCATAGCCACGTGCTTTTAAACTTTACCCTTCCATATCTTTATGCTAAGCATTATGTTCATGCTTTCTGAATTATTTTTATTTTGCTGTTTTATCATTTTTATTTCCTCTAAAGTTTTATAAACCCTTTTGCAGGCACAGGTTTCACGTTGCATTCCCAGGTGAAAATCCTGGTTATTGGTTTCAGGGAGTGAGTATATGGAATGCAGGCTTGTTTGAGAAACATCACTAAATGACAAGGTTGGACAAAGTCAGACTCCTCTGTAACTTTTCTTTAGGTACCAGGTTGTCTTTGCTTCTTTACCCCTTCAGACATTTAACCCAGGCTCACATGTGGGTTCCCTTTAGTAGTGTGTGGTGGTGCTCAGCATTTACACACGAGGTAGAAATGTGATACTGAGGATGCTGTAAAGCTGAGAGTTGCTGTTGTTTGTGCAGCTCACCTTGTTCTACTTCCAGGATCCTTTTCTCTCCCAACCACGCTGCTGCCTCTTCTGGGAAATGCTTCCAAACATACTTCTTTTCTTTTAGATAATAACCCAGTCACCTTCCTTTTGTCTTATCTTTCTTCCCTTGAATTACTGCCTTGTACTTTGTTCTCAGAGTGGTGCATTCACCAGGCCAGGGAATCTTTGTAGTGTTTTCCAAAATGTCATGTAAATTTGCAGAACCACAGAAGTGATCTGTTGCCAGTATAATAAATAATATTTGACAGTTTTGGACAAGGGAAGTCCAAGTAAAAAACTTCCTTGGCTGAGCAAAAGATTTCTGTTAAAACCAGATCCTGCTGCTCCAAAGCACAGCATTTACCTGTGTTATAATTAAACTGAACTTTTGTTTCATCCAGTGATTTGTTCAGACTTTTTAGCTAAAAATCCACTTCTTGGCAAGGGAAAGTAGAGCCTTTCTGCCTGGAGGCTCAAAGGTGATATTTGCTGGGAGGAGGGCAAGATCCTGTATCGTTTGACTGTGACTGAAGGACCAGAACTGTGCTGTAGAAGGAGTTTTGAACTGCCACCAAAAAGACTTTATTACCCAAAAATAATGTGGAGGATAAAAATAAAAAACCTCAATAGGTTGAGTGGTGAGAAATCTGGACAGAGGCAAAAGTAGCTACGAGTCCATTGCAGGTAGATGTGAAAATAGGGGAGGCTCAAGGAAGCTTCAGCCTGAAGTTTGGAGGAACACAACTGGGTGACACAACTTCAGCTTTCTGTGTCTTTATAATATATCATAAAGACAAATTGCAGAGCTGTCAGTTTGTCTTAAGAGAGCTGCAGGTCCCCAGGGAGGCTTTGCAGCGCTGGGAGATGATCAGAACTAACGACACAGCTGGATTTTGAAGCTGCCTGTGTTACAAACCTTCCCTCAGTGTTAGCAGCGTTCAAAGGGAGCAGCGACGTGGAGCTGGTGATTTGGTTCTGGTTTTGCAGATTGCCTGGTCTCCTGTGGGTGTTGCAGAGGCTTCTCTGCTGCCTTCCACACACTCACCTGCCTGGTGTTTTCTTAGTGACTCTACATGATCGCAGTTGCTGCCCAACTCTGTCAGTCCTGTGTACAATTGCTGTGTAATTTGATAAAAAATCACATCCCCTTAGTGCAGGGTTTTTAGAGCTTTGTAGACATTCAGCTGTTGACAGGGAAGTGTATTTTAGAGCAGTGTGTGGTGGCCTGGGGCTGGAAACTGCTCTGTTCAGCCCTACCACCGGTGAGATCCTTGTGAGCTAATTAGGAAATTCTACTTTAGGTCATGCCTTTTTCTTGTTTTCTGAAAAAATGTTCTGTCCAAACTGTACAATCGTTCCACAGCAGTTTGCAGGTGACAGGAGCTACTTGTGCTTGGCTTAGTGGTGGCTCTTGGTTTGTACTGCTGTGAATGTGCTGAATGTTGGATGATTGGCAGATTCAGAGCTGCTGGTTGCATGAACAAAAGAATTGTAATATGTGATCAGGTGACTGCCTGCAGGTAGTGCTGCTGTGATGCAAAGCTGTCTTGGTTTCATCTTAGCCCCTGTGAAGTGTTTTAAAGCATTTATTTCAGTTTGGAGGAGCATTTTAGCCCACCCCTGCCTACCTCTGTTCTGTTCTTCCTGCACCTGCAGTTAATCATCAACCTGACCTTTCACAGAAGGGTGTTTTGCACTGCCCAGAGCAGCCTCATGAAAAAGCTTTTGGACTCTTGCAGTGAATACAGGAAACAAAGATCCTGCTCACTGTCCTTCCCCTCTTTGACCAGTCCAAATGGGAACTGCCTATTTCTATATCACTCGAGGGTTTTGAGAATTTGTTCAATACAAGTTATGTTGAACAATTTTTTCAATCTCCTGATGCAATTTCTGAGTAACTCTTAAGTAATTTTCTCCTTTCGTGGTTCTTTGAGTGCTCTGAGATGACAAGCAACATCATGATATTATGAAAATGCAGAATGATCTGAGAGCAAAATAGCTAAAGACCTAAATGCATCTACAGGTTGCCGGGAAGATGCTGTGGCTGCCCCATCCCTGGAAGTGTTCAAGTCCAGGTTGGACGGGGCTTTGAGCAACCTGGGCTAGTGGAAGGTGTCCCTGCCCATGGCAGGGGGGTTGGCACTGGATGATCTCTTAAGGTTGTTTCCATCCCAGACCATTCTGTGAGGATAAGTCAGTGATCTAAAAGCATAAGTTATGTGGCAGAGCAGTGGCCAGTTCTGTTTTATAGTGGTGGTGGAAGCCACGTGCCACTCTGACACCTACTACCTGAGCAGGCAGAAGCCTAGACCTTGCCTTAAAAGCATGTAGTTCTTCTGTAAGTAATGCAGGAGTCTCTACAACCTCCTGTCTCAAACAGACTTGGAACTTTTTGTCTGGAAGAGCCACAGACTACTTGTGCTTGCCATGTAGGAGTAGTCACGGGCAGAACTTCTGTGCCAGTGGGTGCAGAAGATTTATTTTCATAGTTTTGCAGCTGCATCCCTCAAGGGTTGTTTTTAAAACCCTCTGTGTTGTGCAGCTCATTGTTCAGCTCTTCTGAGTAGTAGAGTTTTGGTTCTCAGGAGTCTTAAGTTTCTAATAGTCTTTCTTCTGCCCCATTCTCCCATCTTTCTTCCCCATAAAAACTCAGCGTGATTGGAAACTTCCAGTTGTTAGAAGTGAAGCAACATGTGCCACTTCAAATGTCACAGTGTGAATTAAATCTGAGCTTCCATGGGATTCTGTACTTTTGCTTTATCCTCCTCCTGCTTTTTGGGCTGTTAATGTGCAGTGCAATATGATCAATGTAACACAAGTCTTTCATGGGAAGTGAACTTTGGATGTGGAACATATTTTTCCAAGAGTAGTATGTGATGCCACTGGTAATGTGTTGATACTGAAATGATATTAAAAATATCTTGGCTTCAGATCTTCTGGGTCTTTGAATTTGTGAACCTTTGTCATCTAACTCGGTGTATCCATGCTATATTTGGACTGCTGACTTGTTTTTTTAGACACTTCATTTAGATTTAAAATAAAAACAGCTTGTGCTGATCGCTACACTACTCTTTTAGCTGAAGTAAATTTGGGGGTGTAATCAGAGCTTAGAATTAAAATAGTAATAATAGTAATTGGGGGATGCTGGGTTGGGTTGGCTGCTGCCAGCTGTGCTCCCTCCTGTCCACTTCCAAGAGCATCTGTGCCACAGCTGCTGTGGAGCTGCTTTGTTTTCTCTTAGTGCCTGGGGCTGGAGCTGCTGCACGGAGTGAGGAAGTTTCCCTTAACCCCCAGGAAGAGCCCTGCAGTGATCCCAGTCACAAACCACTGCTGTCTGGTGTAGTTTTCCAAGTCACTGCTTCACCATTGCAGAGAAGGACCCAGTTGCTGTCAGGTTTAGAAACCAGGATGGGAAATACGGCACAACACGTCCTGCTTCAGGTGGCAGCTCAGCTGAGAAGCTGGCCAGGTCATTCAAAACGCTTATGAGGAGCCTGTCTGGCAGCTGAATTAAGCAGGGTGGTATCTTTTCCCAGCACCAGGCCCTTGGATGTAGCTTTAACTGGTTATGAAGTGTGTCCTGGGCTTTGGAGAGCTCTGCAATGCCTTGTTACCTGTTGCTGCAGTAGCTGCTTTCCCTGTGGTTTGCTCTCCACTGTGGTTTTTCTTTATCTTGTGAGCACTGATGTTACAAGTTTCCATGGCAACTTCCAAGCTAACAGGCAGGTGCTGTCCCTTCAAAACAAAAAAGACACTAATGTGGGGATTGTAGGACTCTGGCAGTCAGAGTTGATGATCTGGAGGGATGTCCCAGGGAGGATACCAAATTTTAACTCCAGAACAGATTAAGACATTGGCTTGCCAGGAGCACTTTCCAATGCAGTTTAAAAAACCTCCTCAATATGTATGAGTCTAAAATCCTAAGTGTTAATGTTAGACAGAAATGGGATATCTAATTCATCTCTTCTTCATCACAGTATTTGTTCAGTGTCACAAAAAGATGAGTGTGACATGTTTTCTGTGTATAAAACCTTGGCTTGACTAGAAAGGAGGCCACAGAATAGTAATACATCCAAAAGGCATTTTGGATGAGAACTCACCATCCCCATTACAAAACAACATTTATAAAATTGCAAGTAATTTCTTCTTTTTTACTTTTTTGCTTACTAAATGTAGGAGCAGAGCCTGGGAATAGTGGTTTAAATTAGATCAGTTACACAAGAAAAGTACGAGGGGAGTGCTGGGATGTGGAGGATGGACAAGTAGCCCAAACTGAATAGTGGTGTCAGCTCTGTGCAGGTCAAAGTCAAGTTAAGTGCCACATCTGCACACCTTTTAACCCCCTCCAGGGATGGTGACTCCACCACTGCCCCAGGCAGCCTGTTCCCATGTTTGACAGCCCTTTTGGTGAAGAATTTTCTCCTAATACCTGATCTAACCCTCTGGCATTTTGTGAGGCCATTTCCTCTTGTCCTGCCAGTTGTTGTTTGGGAGAAGAGATTGATCCCCACTTGCTACAAACTCCTTTCAGATAGTTGAGAGGGAAAAGGTCCCCCCTGAGCCTCCCCAGCTCCCTCAGCTGCTCCTCATAGCACTTGTACCCCAGACATCTGAGACAGCACTGACCCAGCATGAACTTTAACAATTTGAGTTGCCATTGGCAAGTTCGATACTGGATCGGGTGTCCTGTTCCAGAGCCAAGCTGGACTCTATTGGTGGACAGCTGAGCAGAAATGCAGCTGTAAAACCATGGCTGATCCAGGTGAAAGCTGTGCTCCCAAATCCGTGTGTAGCTGGGAGTTGAAGATAAGGAACTGTGATCTGAAGTTCATCAGGTGGTGATGAGTCCCAGTGCCAAAGTCTCCTGGTGTGGGTTGAACCTGCAACACTGAATAGTCAGCTCCTCTGAAGGCAGGTGAGGGGGCCTGTGCACAAAGTGTGTCCTGGCATATTTGAGACTGAACAACTAACAGTGTGTCAGTGCATTTGGGTTCCCTTCTGTGTTTAAACTTGTCCCCAGCTTCTGTTCTTGGGCTGTTTGGAGCAGGGGACGGCTTGTCCATAATTACCTCCTGTGGACAACATTGCTTACTTAGAGCAAAACCAAAATGCTGTTTACAGGCAGAATTACCTTTCTATTTCTCCTGGAGTAAAATGTCAAGACTTCTGACCCGTGCAGAAAAGACACTGTGTGGGAATAGGAAAGGAAGGGAGGTGCTGGCAGTAGGCGTGAGTGTGTTGTCCTTTGTTAGATAAAACATCTGGGTGGATGGTGATGCTGGTTGCTGGAGAGGAAAAATTGCCTTGTGTCTTGCATTTGTTTTATGGAGTTCAGATGTTAAACCCAGAGAGTTACAGGGGGAGTTTAGTCCACCCCTGCCCGGGGATGTTTACACCTCACTGCCAAATTGTTTGTTAAAGCGAGGATCCAGTGTTCTGTCACAGACATACCTCCCAACCTCTGCTGTTAATTTAAAGAAACAAAAAACCCAACCCACAAAGATTTGGCTTCAAATGACCAGTTGGTGATAAGATATTAAGCAAATGGTTTGAAGCAGAAAGTTCCCAAGGCTCCCTGAGTTAATGCTCAGTGGAAATGTCTGTTCTCTCCCAGTCTACCCAGTTCCAGGTGCGAGCCGTGATGGCTCCCTTATTAATTTGAGGTGAGATGACTCAGCTCAGAAGGGGACACGCTCCTGTTGATGCTTGTTCTCTGGGCAAAAAAATCAGAATTGTGTACCCCTCCTGCTGTGTGTGGCTTGAGTGCATCATCAACCCTGGTGAAGTATCAGATGTTTTCCAGATTGCAGCTTTTGATGAGTAGATTTGCTGTGGAGCTCAGGCACTGATTCAGTGCTGAGCACCAAGAGAACATCTGAATTAGGAAGGAAATAATCAGTGGCCAGAGCTATTCTGCTGCCTCTTTCTGCAGCTGAGGCACTAAGGAACAGAACTGACCCCAGGTTGAGTGGGGGTGTGTCATCCCTTTTCACCTGGGTGAAATGTGTGTGCAGTAATGAATGTCTTTGCTTTATCTTATTTAACATAGATAATAGTGAACTTATTTTTTAAAAGGGCATTGCAAAACACATCCTGCATTTGAGGATGGTACTGAGTCCAGCTTGGCATACAGGAGTGTAGGACTTGTGAAAATATCTCTGGGAAAGTTGTATTTCTCAGTTTTTGGGCTGTTCCTGCAGCGCATGTGGAGCATAAAACCAGTTGTGTTAGTCCTGACTTCCATAGCGGTAAAAACAGCAACTGAGCTGTGAGGACCTGTTTTAAAAGTGCTTTTCCAACAGTTACCTCACTGCTGAGGGAGGGGGTTGTCTCTCCATCAGTGACTGAATTGCTCTGGGTATAACAGAGGAGTAATAACTGAACTGTTGTTCATTCCAGCTTCCTCTAGTCGGGTTTCTTGGGGGTTTTGACAGTCTTTGTTCAGTGACAGAGCTGTGAAGTATTTATTGTTTATGCTGGCATTCTGCCTACTCCTTGGCTTGCTTATCTTAGTAACTGAGGCAGGTGGGTCTGGCACATGGAGCTGAAAATAGTTGTGCTGCCTTCAGAGAGACCTGAAAATAGGTTAAATATAGTCTATACAGAGGAGGTTTTATGCCTTGCCTTGGGAAGTATTTGTGTGATTATATTCTGGAGGAAGGATCGCAAAATGGGAATGCTACTCATTTACAACTTCTGATTTACCAGTGTTGACTAAAACCACAGATATTGCTGCTGCTGGGTAGCATCAGATCATCTTGATTAGTCTGGATTCTTCAGATGCTGTATTACAGGGAATGGAGCACTGTGGCTCAGTGATATGTTGAAACATAATGCATCAATTTAAGCCCCAATGCGTGTTGAAATGAAAGTATCATCATACACTTGGAGCTCTGCAGTGAGAGTTAACTTCAGTTACAACACCCAAAGTGCTGCTCATGCTTGAATACTTACTGGAATGTGAATATTGCAGCCTGATTCTGGATGTTAAGAGGCTGCCTGTGGAGTATTTACTTTAACAAATAATTTTAGAAAACTGTACAAAAATTGATGTCTGTCTGTGTACCCCGTGGGATGAGGGAGGCAATGAAATCACTTCAGCAGCCTGGAAATGGGCTGTGGGCTTCAGGTTTCCCACTCCAGTGTGGTTCTGACTCCAGAAGTTGGGTCTAAAAGCCTGACTGGCTCTCTTCCCCTCTTACTGAAACACACAGTCAAGAAGATGATAAATATTCAGGTACTTTGGTTTGATTCCGGATCCTGTCCTTGGGTTATAGATTTGTGCCTGATTTAGTAAAGCAGGCTGTAAGCCAGGCAGTGGGGTAGGATGAAATGCTGACAAAGCACAGTGGATTTAGCGCTGGGGATGAACAAGGGAAGGCCACAAACGCAGCAGTAGTGACGAGGTGGGCTCTGAAGGTGGGATGTGAAAGGGTCTGTGTCCCTGATGCTGAGTTCTCATGGTGCTTCCCAAAGCACGTGGTGTGTAATCAGTGTGTTTGCAGGGCTCCCTCAGAGTGAGGTACCACTGCAAGTATCATCTGAACCACTGAAATGCAGATGAGATTTCTCCCTGTTCGACAGAAGGAAATTTTAGCTGGGAGGCTGAGCAAGCCTGAAATTGGAGTTCAGTCTTGTGGCCTCCCTGTTGGTACCCTGAGGAGGTTATACCTCCTGCAGCGTGTTGGACTGCAACTGCAGTTTGTAGTTTTGAGCTTGTTGAAAACAGTAATGAAATAGCTTTCAAGTAGTCATTGAGATAGCTGAAATAGCTGGATGAAGGGCCACTTTTGGAAGGACATCACTTGGTTAATCACTGGAGATTCATCAAGTGATACTTCCCTTTCCAGTAACGACTCCTGGTGCCCACAGCTCTGCGTGAGCTGATGTAGAGTATATAAGGATGGTCCAGCCACATCTTTTATTGCCAGCATGAGCTCTTTGCCAACAAGTGCTTTAGCAGGAGCTGGAATGAGCAGTGCTTTGACTTTATCTGTGCTCTTATTGATGTTTTGTGTTACCTGCACGGACCCAAGAGCTTTTAAGTGCAGCAGCAGCCATTTCTTTTCCTTATTTTTTTCAAGGCAAGTGCTTGCTGCAGTGAATTTGTCACCTACTCCCCTGCCAGCTAAGACTTCTCACTGTACAGTACCTTACCTTGCTTAAAATGTTCCAGGCCAGACAGGATTTCCACAGATATTTGGGGGTATCTTGGGTGAAAAGCGTGTGGGGTGAGGCAGAACTGTGGTGTGATGTGCTGCTTCATGTGTCTTCTGTCTTCTCTAGTACACAGACTGGATGTGAGTAGGAAATAATGCGTGGTGCAGATGGAGGAAGAGGGGAGAGGGAGACTTGAGGTGAAGAATGAGTCAATGTCTGCACCCTTTTTAGGTATCTGCTGACTTAGAGCACAGTCGTGGATGGATCACCTGGTTGCTGTATTTCAGATCTGTCAGCTGGGTTTTGTGAATGTGCCAAGGGAGTTAACTCTGTCTGTGGAAGTGCCTTGGCATCCTCTGCTGAAAACCTCCTCGGTCCGGAGCGTTGGGATAGTGTGCATTTGTATTTGTCACATTATTTGTATATTGTGTTATTTCTGACTAAGAATCATCTGGGGTCACTAAAGTCAGTCTCTCTCTCTCTCTCCCCCCTTTAGCTGAAGCTTGAAGATCGCTCTGTGGTCCCTCGAGATGTGGTCAGACACATGAGCTCCAGCGTAAGTGCTTTTTTCCTTTGCCCCTTTTGGACTGTGCTACTGTTGCATGGATTTCTAGGACTTGCCAAATTGCCTGAATGGAGCTGAACAGTAATGCTTTGAGCATGTTCTATTTTTAGAGTGTTGGATAGACCTAGCTGCATCCAGGGAAAATGAAATGCTACTAAGGCTACCTCTCTGCTGCTGCAAAGGTTTCCTAGGCAAGCAAGCCTGATAATGGTCAGGGAATGAGACAAGAACCCTGATTATCCTGCCATCCTTAAAGTTTTAAATTAGTCCGCTCTGAGATGTGGGGTCTGTGGACCTGCTCTCCCAGACTAACAGGCAGGCTGGAGTGGAGGCAAATCCCAGTACCACTGCTTGCCTTTGCCTTTTGGTGTGCTCTGATAGAGAATTTGGAGGGAATCAGAAAAAACTCTCAATTTACAGTGAGCAGCATCTTTGTCCAGTTTCTCCCAGAAATACAGCAAATCCCAACACTGCTGGGAGCATCCAACACAGCTAGGATGACAGAAAGCAAACTGGTTCTTAATCAGCATCTGATAATCATTCCCTTTCTTCTTTATAAATATTATTCTATGTCCCAGTCAGTCTGTTCTAGTTGTACAGCAGTTGTGCTTATGAGAGATGTGTGGATTTGGGGTTTGTGTAGGAAATACTGAGGAGGAGTATTGATTATCAGATGGGATATGTTCTCTTTAGGGGCTGAGCTGGGTTGGCAGTTTCTTGCTGTGGCTCCCAACTAACCTCATAACCCCGAGCCATATGGGCTGCCATGTGCTTGCCTCTCTTCTCTTGGCTTGCTTCCAGCACTGTGGCTACCAAGGCTGTGATGGAGGCAGCTGGCCACTGACTGCTGCAGTGGCACCACATGGTGTGCAGCCTGGTGCAGGGATGGGGAAAACCCTTCTCTCAACTTGGGTGGCTTGGGTTTTTTCTTTATTAAAGCCTTTTTTCCTCAATAAATAAAAATAAACCCACCCCTTTTTCACAGAATATTTCAGAGAGTTAGGAAAAAAAAAAGGGAAGGAAGATCTTGAAGGGTAATTTGAAACTTTCTGAAACAAAATATTTCCTTAGGAAACTTAATGGTTGTTTGAAATGGAAATTTGGAGTCGACATGCCTTACTAAAACTGCAGCTTTTCAATCCAAAACAATGAACAGGTAGAAAATGGAAATATCAGCTGTTCACACTGTTGTACCTGGCACAGCTGGAGCCTGCAGTATATTCTTCTTGCTCAGAGGGATGCTTTGAGTCCTGTCTCTCAACTGTTTGTTCTCCAGTGCTTCTTAAAGTCATTTTAAGCGTTCAGGACAGCAGGTTGTTCTCCTCTTGGCAAACATGAATATGCTGCTTTTGTTTGCAATTTCCATACTCATTTGAGCAGAAATTGGTTCCCCTGGCTTGCTGCATGTGCTTTGGTAGATATGTACCCAGCAGGTGTCTTGCACACTCATTTATTGTCTGTTTGCATGTTTAAATAATGGCATTTGCTTGACCATTGGTACCAGTGGCCTATAACTTCATTGTTTTAATTGATGGAACAGTGAGATTATAAGTCAACTTCTTCCCTCTGTTAAAAAACATAACAAGTCTGAAGACACCTTATACTTCTTCTCCTCAAATGTTTTAAATGTCAGTGGTAAATTAAACAGCAAACCCCTTTTATCCCAAAGAAAACCTTCGCTTGCTAACCAGATATATTCCAAAAATTACAGGAGCGTTTAAAATAGAAAACCTGTGAGTGTCAGCCTGCCAAATTCAGGATGTGGGATGGTTGCCCTGCACCAGTTGGCCTGGCAAATGCACAATGTGGAACTTATTCTGTATTCAACACACTCTCTTAGGGCTCGTTTTTAACCTTGAGCGGGAAGGACTCGAAATCCTCTGTTCCTCAAGAGAGGGAGCTGACTCAAATTCATGTACTTCTCATCGAGCACTGAGTGTGGGGAAAGACTACTTCAGGGGGAAATGCATAAAATGAGATCATTTTCACTGAATGCACTTGAGCCTCTAAGTCTAATCCAGCTGAATGAGAAGCAGTAAAAGCGGTGGTGTTCATTTTTCCAGGTGATAGCTAATTTGGGGGAAAGATTAGAAGTAGGTCTGTAATCTGTCAGACACCTGGATTTTGTTGCCTCAAAGGGTGCTGGGCTATGCTGTCCTTTTTAAATGAAGGAATAAGGGTGAAGATCCTCTTATTGGAAAAGAGTAGAAGGATGGGAGGTAGAAGATGTGGGACTGAAGCCTGTGCTTGCAGAGGCTTGCTGCTCTTAGATGGGATTCTGCTAGTCTGCCTTAAGGCCTTGTCTCTGGGGAAGGAATCCATTCACTGCCTAAATAATCAGTATCTCCAGTGTGGTATGTGCTGTCAGGGTACCAGGAGAAGCAGGAAGAAGGTCTAGGGACTGCACTTCATTCTGGAGTGAATGGGGCTTGAACCCATCAGCTCTCCTAATGCAGTTCAGTCACCTCCCTTTTCCAGGTCTGCTCTCGGGGTTGATAGAAATTGATTTTTGTTACAGAACTGTGGAATGTCAGCTCGTTTCATTTGGCCCCTCCTCTGATGGGATCCTCTGGTGAAAGGGGGAGTGTATTTGAGCAGGCTGGTGCAGAGCTGTGCCCCGGCTGCAGACCAGAGGATGAGATGAGTTGGCGGCGTCTCTCTCTGGGACTGCATTGCTGAGCACTGCTATAATCCCAGAGTGATTCAGCAGAACCCCTCAGCCTGCAAACCTGCCTCCCCTGTCACAGGCTAAGGTTTCATGTGACAGTGAAATAAATAAACTCACAATAAAGGCAGATTCAGTGGCAGGTGAGGGAGGAGAGCTGTGACTTAACAGCCTTGTAGCTCCAGGGGCTGTTCACACATCACTCTGCTTTCTTAACCACAGACAGGGCTCTACCCTTGCTCAAGCATTTTACAACTGGAAGGAGAAGCAGGCTGAGCTAAACCTGGTGCTGTTGCCCATAATTAATAACACCCAACTGTGTTAGGTGGGAGACCAACTTTAGGGTTGTACAGGTACCTTCTCCATGGGGAAACTCAGTTAGAGAATGGGCAGAGGGTGTTGGTGTACATCAGTCCTGGTTTTATTGCATGTCATTCTTTTACCATCCATAAAAGAGGGAGTTTAGGTTGAGAGAGATGATCCACAAACAGCACAGGTGTTGGATTGTAGCATGTCTCAGAGCTGCTGTCATGTTGGCTGCTGATAAAGGAAAAAATAATTCTGAAATGTGCAGTGTTAGGGCAAAAAAAATTGTTTCTTGGGGGTTTTTTTAGTTCTGACTATTAAGCAATCTAAAACACAGGGCCTGAACTGTAAAAGCACCAGCGAAGGGTGGACTGACCATACTTAATTTAGCTTAATCTGGAGGAAAGGCAGGGCAGGTGGCCATGCTGGAGCCTGCAGAAGCTATGGGTTTGTTGAGCAGGTGCCACTTCTGAGCAGACCTCACTCATCCTACAGCTCAAATCGTGCTGGCAGCAGTGGTTGTGAATCTGAGGTAGTTCTGTCCAACTCTTTCCAGGTGAAAGTTATGGTACAGCTCTGCAGGGCCCTTCCCTGGCAGCCTGTGGTGGCACGAGGCCACCTTAGGCTTAGCTATGGCCTGTCATCATGAAGCTGTAGCTGAGAAAGGCTCCCCTTTACTTCCCAACCTTTCTGGAAAGAAATGTGGAGCAGCTGGAGGGAGTGAGCCCCTACTGCTTTGGGATCTGCCTGCCTGGCTCTCCCAGCCCTCCTGGCTGTGCTGGCACAGCTCTGGATGGGCTCTGTGTGGGGCAGTTCCCGCTCTCCTCATCGCTGCTGCCCTGGGAGCAGGGGCTGTGGAGCACGGGGCTGGTGTGATGTGAGGAGAGGACTCACAGCAGGCAGGTGGGAAGCAAACCAGCCCAAAGGGCTGAGCAATCTGTCCAGGAATTATCCTGGGCCATGGGGTGTCTTTGCTCTACCAGTCCTCAAGATGAGACTGAATGAGTTGAGCACCAGCAAACTCCTGAACTCCCACAAGGGCTGCCCAGGGCTCTGAGTGAAAGCCTTGAGTAAACATTTCATGTGGTACAAAGAGCAGCATGTTTATAAGTGGGCTGAGCAAACAAATCCACTTCTCATAGGGTGTAAGCCCTTTGGGTGTTGTGCCCTAGTCCTGCTGGAGCAGAGACCTTGATGTTTGGGATAAGGACAGCTTCAGAAGTTGCTGATCTCAGGGCATTTGTCATGCTGGCCCTCAGTCAGCTTTTGTAGTGGACTTGTGGTCTTTAATAAATAAGAATATCGATTGTCCCAGCTGTCAGGAGGCCGGGGCAGCTGCTGTGTGTGAGTGTTTGGGTTAACAGCCCTTCCTTGCAGGCCCCCACCATATGTGAGCAATGTTCACATTGTGTGCTCCCTGCCAGGCTATCCCCAGGAGGCTCCTGACAGCGTGCATTATTTTCCTGAGGACAAAAAAGATTAAAACTTTGTTAAAAAGTGAGGGAGATAATGACAGACCATCTCTTAATTGGACCAACTGTAAATGATCTGTTCGAAAACCTTGAAATCTCACTAAAGGTACCAGATTTATATTTTTTTTTCAGTATGGCAGAAAATGAAGACCATTTCTAACCTCCTGCAAAATTATGTGAGATAAAGTCACAACAGCTTTCAAGAATTTCTTTTTTGTTCCTGATCTACCACTGCCTTTGCTGATGCAGGGCAGTACCTGCAGGATGATCCTGTGGAGCTGCAGAGATCCACTCAGTTGAACAGACCAAGGAACCAGGCAGATTTTAAAGGCAGTAAATACATCACCTGACATAGTGTAGTCTTATTTGACCAGATACAGGAGTGTCTGTGCTCCTGCTTTGGCAACCATTGCAGATTCTAACTGGGAATAAAACACTTCAGGTCTGTAATAGTGAACTCACCTTCAGAGCTGTCTCACTGTCATGTGAAATGCCCCTTCAGAACACGGGCCTGAAGGGTAAAGAGGGGTTTTAGCCTTCAAATGTACTTGTCTCTCTGCATTTATGACTTGTACACGTACCTGTGTATGTAGGACCTCCCCTTGATGATAAACCCTTTTTCTCTTTTGTGTTTACAGGACAGTCAATGTGGAACTGTAATTGATGTCAACATAGAGTGTGCTGTGAAGCTGGTGGGAACCAACTGCATCCTTTACCCTGTCAACAGCAAAGACCTGCAACATATCTGGGTGAGAACACAGCCAGAGTACATGTGGGAGCCAGGTCTGGGTGATGCTGCTGGGATGCTGCTGTACTTGAAGTCATTCTTGAAGGCAAAGCATCCATATTGTGCAAGATGCATCTGCAGTTTGGTTTTATTTTAAGTTTGCTGCAAGCATTCTCCCTGGAAGAAGATGGTGCAGCATCTCCTCATCTTCCCATCTGTTCTGTGTTTCTGATCACATTGCTGAGACCAAATTGTGTTGAAGGGCTAGAATGGCATTAAATTGTGTGAGAACTCCTGTGCTGAGATGGGCTGGTGTGGGTTCCTGACTGGGGCACCCACTGGCAGTGGCCCAGAGCTGCTGAGCTGCAGCATCAGTGCTGCTTAAATGGGCTGTAAAAATGCTGAGATGAGTCCAGCGTCTTTCTGTTGAGCTGGAACAGTCTCAAACATACCTAGTTCTCTCTTGAGTTTGTAGGTGATTTCCAGAGACCAGGTGGGGTAGGATTTCATCGTTCTTTTTCCTCTGAGATAATTTGGGAGTGAAGAGCAGGAGTGTCACAACCGTTCTTAATTCCCAGCCTGTGGGAAGACAGTGGGATATGAGCTCCTCTGGGATGGAAAATTAGTAGCAGTGATAAAAATTAGCTCCAAGTACAAGGGTTGATATTTATAGGGTTTTGTTTCCTATTTTCATCCCAGCCTTTCATGTATGGGGACTACATAGCCTATGACTGCTGGCTGGGCAAGGTCTATGATTTGAAGAACCAGGTCATCCTCAAGCTGTCCAATGGAGCCAGGTACTTCTCTCATTTCTGTGGAAGACTGTCCCCCTGGCTTTCACAACCCTGATCTGTTTTATAAGGTGCTGATAACTTACCTGTTTGCATAATCTTTGGAAGTAGAGTAACAGAAAACATCTTTCTCTGAAAATGTCGAGATTTGTTGGTCACCCTCCATAAACTGTGTTCTCTGAAAGGTTTTGATTGAACAATTTTGTTCAATCCCAGCAGATCAGTGCTCCAGAACTAAACCACACTGGTTTTTAAACTGGGCTTTTCCTCTGCAAAAATAGTCATTTAAGATGGATGGTTATTCCAGACCTTCTCTCAGTAGGATCTGTGAAAGTGTGGAAACTTGCAGGCTGGTGGTTTTTAATCAAAGATGAAAAACCAGCCCAAGCTTGAACAGCTTTGGTTTTTCACTGTTATTTGCAACAGTATTAGGAATTTTTTTTTCAATGAAGACATAGTCCAAATTCATATCTCTAGAGAGAGGTTCAACCAGAGATGTTGAAAGAAATATCCGGTGAACTTATTTCTGCATAGCCAGCAGCAGGATCCAAATTCTGTTCCTTGTGCATGTTGGACAGTTTCTTGTGTGCTAACCCTTAGGAATTCACTACATTTACTCTGTTAGTGAGGCCTGTTTTGTCCAACAAACTTTTTTATTGATGCAAGGGAAGGAAGGACCCAGTGGAGGGCCAAGAGGCGTATGGGCCTGGCAGCTGGGGAATAACCCATCTGTCTTGTAAATTGAGTGTTGACATTGATGTTTAAAAAACAGCAATCAAATCCACAGTCCTGCAGCCAGCTCTAAGAGAAATGAGTAATGCAAGAGCTGTAACAGATGATTGGTGGATGCATCTGTGAGTTTGATTGTTTAAGTGCTCAGTTAACCCAGGCTGGAAGGCTCTTACGCGTGTGTTAAACTGGGAGTGAAAAACAGCCACACGTCTCTCTCTGTAATGCCTGCAGTTATTGGTGCAGTTTAAATCTTGATTGGAATCTGTTACCAGCTCCTGCATAGCTGTGTAAAATGAGGTAACTGTTTGCAAAATCTCTTCCTAATGAATCATTTGAAATCCCACCAGAACTCACTCTGGAAATTAAGCTATTACTGAAGCAAGTATACCCACATTGCCTTTAGGTTCCAGCGTGGTGTGACTAACAAATTTGCAGCAGACAGATCTTGCCAGCATCCTGCCTGTCATTAGTTTGGGGTTTTTTACATGCCACATGGGACCTTTAGGTTCCTTTAGTGCTTTTATAGTTTGTCTATAACCAGTTTTTGCTCTGGACCGTAAAAGCTTAGTGACACACCACTGGGTGTATGGGCAGACTTGCTCAGGCAGTGGCAGATCCTTGGGTGCTGTTTGCTTTAGAGGAGGATGGCTCTGGAAATGTGACTGTGTGTCTCTTGTCTGCTTCCCAGGTGTTCCATGAGCACAGAAGATGGAGCCAAGCTGTATGACGTCTGTCCCCACGTCAGTGACTCGGTGAGCTCCTGGCTCTCCTCAGAGTCTTCTTGATCAACTTTGTCTTCTAAACTTCTTGTGCAGGGGGGAGGGAGGAGGCAAAATTCATGGGCACTTACTAATCCTAAGAATTAAACAGCTGAAAAAAGCTTCACTTGATCTTCACTTGGAGTAACAGGATAAAGTTTAACGGTAATATTAGTAATGAGCAGGTTTTGAGGAGATATTACAATTAATATATCCAACTGCTTTCTTTGTAGCCAATTTGTATAACATGCTGTCAGGTTCTTGCTGTCAAGGCAGTTCACTCACTGCTTGTTCTATCTGCACATACTTCAGAAGGCTCTTACTCCATTTACTGCTTTCAAAACTGTTCCTCTTCTGGAAAAAGGCATTTTGTTTAACAGGTGTGTTCTCAGGTCTGTTGTAGTCCGTGGCATTCTTTGAATGGAGACCTGCCACCATACTGGCATTTTCCAAATCACATGGCAGGGAAGGTTTTGCTGGCTTTTGGGTAAAACATTGTTTGCTGTGTGATGGGATCTAACCTCTCTCACCTTCTAAGGCTGAGGACAGCTTGCTTGTTCTTCCCAAGGACATCAGTAAGGCCTGACTGTATTGGGAGCAGTGTTGGGACTTGACAGAGAATGGTGTATAATTCTTAGGAACTAACAATGCAGTCAGCTCTTTTCCTTCCCAGCCTTCAAAGCAGAGATCCTTTTTGATCTAAAACTGCACTTCTGCTAAAATCTGATGCCTGTTTCTTGAACAGTAAATGGAATATCAGTTCAATAGGATGTGCTGTTGTGGTTTTTCTCGTTCTGTACAGAAAAGGAGTGGTCTGTCGCTCGATATTCTCCAGTGCCTTCATCTCTGCTACTTTGGGTTGTGCAGTGTGTTTTCTGCTTGCTAAATAGGTGTTGTAGCAACATTCAGCTTCTGGTTACCCAATTTTGAGATGGCTTGTTTCGAGTCAGGCTACCTTTAAGATGTACACAGTCCTCTGGGGACTCATGGTTTGGTGTGAAACACGAGTTGTCTCCAGTGTTACTCTTGATCCCGTACTCAGAATTGCTTAGATACTTCCCTGACTTAGATCTTGTCACACTGCTCTTATCCTTTCTGACAAATTACAAGACTTGATACAGTTTTGTGCTCAGTATTTTATCTACCATAAACTGCTCTGTCCGCCCCCACACTCTGAATCTAAATAGCAGTGGGAAGGAGCCCTAGAAAAGCAATTGTTGTGTTTACTGTCCTGTTTTGTTTTCAAAGGACTTGTCATATTAACTAATCCACCTAAGGCAGGAATAATACTTACACACTTAATTTGACAAGCAGAGGAGTGAAGGCAAACATCCTCTGGCTCTGAAAGCTGTAGGTACTTGAATTAGAGCATGGAAAAGAGATGGATGTCCTTGCCCAGACTCAGCCTACCTTGGCTACCTTATTACTGAGAGCCTTTGTGTGAAAATATGCATCTTTTGTTTCTTACAAGTACCTTTGCTTCTCCCGCAGCAAGTCATAGTCCCATTTGGATGTGTGACAGAGTGAGTTGCTATAGGAACTGCTGGGCTGACTTCAGGAGAGAACGAGCTTTAGGAGATGGGCATCTTGCAGACTTTATGATTAATCTTACTGATCACAAAGGAGAGAAACGCTGGAATCTTAAATTAGAGTCCTTTATGCTGTTTTTTCCTCCTCCCTTTCCCCCACAGGGTCTCTTCTTTGATGATTCGTATGGCTTTTATCCTGGGCAAGTCCTCATCGGGCCTTCCAAAGTCTTCTCCAGCGTGCAGTGGCTGTCGGGTGTGAAGCCTGTTCTGAGCACAAAGAGCAAGTTCAGAGTGGTGGTGGAAGAGGTAAGGACTGACAGCCTGACACATGTCCAGCTTCTGCACAGCGTGGTCCTGGCTGGCTGTTTGGAGCAGAGTCAACTTGCCATGGTAACTTCCCAGGAGCAAGTGCACTGTGGCTGTGGTGTCCTGAGGTGACAAATTTCTCACTGTGGACTGACAGGACTTCTGAGTGTGGCTTGTCTTTTGCTGCTCAGGGTCCCTGCCGGCTCCCTGTAAGGTGAGCGTGTGCCAGTGCACTTGGAAGCCAGTACTGCTGATCATTAGGGTAGCAGGGGCACATCTTCTGTTGAAACTTAGTGTTGCATGCTGTCCAAAAAGGGAGAAATATTGCTGACTCTCTGCTGAACAAGGGAGCAGCTCCAAGTCCATTAGCATGTCTCTTTGTGACATTGGACTGCTGATTTGTATGTACTGTAACTTCCTTCCCAAGCCTTTTCTTGAAGTTAAAAGCTGTAGAAGCTCTCGTGTTGCCAGCAGTCATGCTGTGGGAGCACTGTAGTGATCCTGGATGTGGTGAAACTGCACTTGGCCATCTGAAATGATAAAAGCAGGTTTGCTGCTTTGCTGTGTGTAAGCATTCAGATCTGAGACACTGGTCTAGGAAAGCCTCTGAAAAATGAAATTGCCATTTCTCTCTTTGCACTGTAGGTACAGGTGGTAGAGCTAAAGGTCACTTGGATCACTAAAAGCTTCTGTCCTGGAGGTACTGACAGTGTGAGCCCTCCTCCTTCCATCATCAGCCAGGATAAGCTGTCCAGGTGAGATTCCCTTGGAAACCCCTTTCCACTCCCAGCATGCAGGGCCTGCACAGACTAAGGGTGATATGCCTACTAACTGATTAGACACAATGCTGCTGTTTACAGTGAGTTTCTCTCCTTGTTGTATGCCTGCATATTGCAGAGCTTCAAAACTGTGAGAGAACAACTTCCAAATTAGTTTAGCAGACACTTTGAGTTACCAACATGAGGCTTAGGACCCCACCAATCCCCTCCAAGTACTCTCCAGCTGACAAGTGCATAGAGGAAAGTGGTGTCTGTTCTTTCCCTCCTGCCTGGAGCAGGCTGCATCTCCTAACCCAGGGTTTCAGGTGTGGAGCTCAGGTGTGGAGCTGGTGCTGAGGCAGCAACTGGTGCCCTCTGCAGGCTGCAGCTGCCAGAATCAGCAGCACAAGCTCAAAAGAGAGGTCAGATGAGCAGCAGCACAGTGCAGTGGGTCCTGCCTGCAGCTCGTGAGCTGGAGGAGAGCAGCTCTCAAATGACAGCAAAAAAAAACCCCAAATGTCTCTTGGCAGCTCTCTCTGGGGTGGGGAGCTGGAGGGAGGGGAGTGACTTGTGTCCCACCCAGTCCCTGGTGAGATTCCCACTCCTCCTTTAGAATTGTGTGTCTGGAAATGATTTGGTGTGGTGTTCTGCCACCCCAGAAGAAGCACTGCCAGCCTGAGGTCACACCAGCCTTGTGAAGTCCCTGGTCACTGCTGGCTTCTGTTCTGTTTTGCTCTGTGTTCATGGCTGTCCTTCTGTTTTGCCAGGGTAAAGCGGCTGGGGTGCTTTGACCATGCCCAAAGGCAGCTTGGGGAAAGGTGCCTCTATGTGTTCCCAGACAAAGTGGAACCTGCAAAAATCACCTGTGAATGCCCTGAGAGGAACTGTGTGCTGGGGGAAGGATCAGTTGCCAAAAAGGTGAGTTGAGGGGTGGAGGGGGAGGCGTTGACTTCTCTAAGCATTTCTGGTCACTGTGGCTTTTAAAGCAGAGATCTTCCTGGTAGTCATGTGGTCTGAAATGTGACTCCTGAAATGGTTGTAAAGAGTAATGGCTTGTTGTTGCCAGCAGGGAAGTCACCTTGTAGAGCAGTCTGACTGCACTGGGTGCAGCATGCAGCTAACACAGTGAGGGAACATGAACAGGACCTTGTGCACAGAGGTGTCACCTTGAAGGGGTCAAGGTGTGCCCTGACAACCTGGACTTAAACACGTATTGTTTTCATTTAGCCTGACCTCAGGTTTCTCATGGAGCTGAACTGTTCAGTTAAATCCTTGGTACAGTGAGACAAGAAAGTTGCCTTTGCTTGCTAGGCCAAGTGAGTCATGCTATGGTTTGTACGTGCTGGCTGCAGAGCCGTGGTGTTCCTAGAATAACAGGATGTCACCAGCGTGGATGGTGACCTCCCTGTGTCTGTTACACAGATTAACTTGTGCATCCTCTTGTGACCTTCCATAACAAAAAAGTCCAAAACATGCTTAAAATAACCTTAATGAGCAAAGCTCACTTTCCTTGGACTAGTGAGTGCTGCTCCAGAGCAGAGCAGTGGTGAGATGCTGGTTTGCAGAGTACTGTGGTGCAGGTGAAATGTTCAGGGGCCCATGGGTGATGCTTTGCACAAAGCTGAGAATTCCCCAGGCTGGCTTGCAGCTTGCTGAGTGTCCAGGCACAGCTCTGACCCACATCTGCTTTCTCCAGGTGAGGCGGCTGCTGAAGAAGCAGATAGTGAAGATCATGTCATGCTCCCCAGAGTCTCAGGGCACCACTGAAGCCCCTGACAAAGAATCTGCTGCAGCTGCTGACCAAAAATCAGAAGATCTTAAGCCTGAATCAAAATGTGAGGATGACTCTTCCAACAATGCACCGAGTCCTGGGGAGGGAAAGGAGGAGCAGCCTGAAGAAACAGGGAAGGAGAAGGGGGGAGCAGCACGACAGCAGCAGCCTCCCTTTCTGCTGAAGGATGAAGGCTTGTCCGACTACCGGCTTCAGTCCATGGAGCAGGATGCTGACGATGAGGCAGCTGATGACACTGATGACACGAGCTCTGTCACCTCTTCTGCGAGTTCCACTGCCTCGTCCCAGAGTGGCAGCGGCACTTGCCGCAAGAAAAGCATCCCCCTTTCCATCAAAAACCTGAAGAGGAAGCACAAGAAGAAGAAGACCAAGGTTTCACGAGAGTTTAAGCCAGGAGACAGGTGAGTTGGATTTCCAAACGCACGTATAATCACCAGAACCTCCCTTATCAAAGTTCTCAGGTGTAAAACACCACCTCATGGAGGTGGAGGATGAGTTAGGACAGCGCTTGGTAGTAACCACCAGCAATTATCTTGTGATGACTGTGCAGTGGCCTGTGTGGAATCAGCTTGGTCTCAGTCCAGCTCCTGATGAAACGGGGGCCACGTGACGTGACACTGATGCTATTCTATTTCAGCTGTGCCTCAGGGCATCCACAGCATATCTGTGCTCTGCTGGTCTGTGTGCAGGGAAAGAGGTGAATAAAGATCATACAGCTAAACATGACACTAATTGGTTACCTTATTGGCAGCTTCTGCAGAGAGGCTGAGGATGGACCGTGCTAGGGATGGACAGCTCATCCTAGAGAGCTGTCTCCAGAGCAGCACGGTGGTCTGGGCTGGCAGGGGGATGCACTGTGGTGGTCTCTGTTATCCTTACCCTCTGCACAGAGATCTGCAGCTTCTGCCACCAGCATACTTTTAAATATTAGCTGCTTTTTAGTGAATTAAGTGCACTCACTCCTTGAGAGTCTTGGAGGAATTTCAGTAGCTTGCAGGATGAGCATTGCATATATATGCCCATTTCTAGATAAAGCTGGATCTCAGCAGCTTTTACCTTTTACCTAACTTGAGAATGTTTAAACTGTTTTCATGGGATGCAAAGACATCTGGCAGCTGGCCTGCTTGTCTGCTGCTTCCCTGGGCTACTTAGCTGTGTACGGATCCTGCATCAGAAATGAGCTGGTGCAAGAGAACACTTGAGAATTCTCCCAGGAAAGTGACTTTGAGCATTGAAGGGATCCAGTAGTTTGAGAATGCCATGAATTTCATTCACATTTTGTGCAGGTATTTTAGCTTTGCCTGTAGGCAAGGAGAGCTGTTCCTTGAGTCCTTGTGGGTTTTGGAGAAATTAAGTGTGAAGGTTGCAAAGCTCAGCAGAGCAGTATTCCAGTGAAATTAAAAAAGGGGAGCGTGTGACAGAGTTCTGGGAATGGATTCTTGGTTCACTTTTAACATCTTACTCCCCACTGAGTGTCTCTGTTTTACTGAAGGTTTTGCTAAGGAGAGCTTAGCTAGAGAACCTGGTGCTCTCTGCACCATTCAGGCAGTGGGGAGAAATCCCTGTGGCACCACTAAGATCTCCTCTGCTGGATCTGGGCAGCTCCCTACAAGGAAATGCAGAGATGACCATGTCACAGAGTAAGAAATAGAGGCTTTTTCAACACAGTGAGCCTCCAGCTGACACTTCCAAGGGCATGTGTGGCAGCTGGTCACAGCTCAGTGTGAGGGGTCGCTGCTGTTTGAATATTCCGATGAGGCTGGTGAGGCCATGGGAGATGTGCTGCCAGGCACTGCTGAGCAATGCAGGCTGGATGGGCTGCCTGCAGTTAGTCACCAGATCTGATGTGTCAGCTCCTGGAGCTCTGACTGCAGGGGCCAGCTCAGCGTGTGGCTTTGCCATCACTGAGTGACCTGCTGCAGCTCTCCGGGCAGCGCACGGACCGCTGGATATCTTTTAGTGAGGGCACACAGGGATTTTTGTTAATGTCAAGTTGTGATTTTTTTGTTTGAAGCCACATACACTGTGCTGCAGACAGTTTTCTTGCTTAGCCTTCCTTTCCACTCCCATCCTCAGCTGCTGTATCCCCCAAGGAACCATGTTGTTTGCATATCACCCACCACACTTGGCCTGTTACAGACCCTTCTCTGATAATTTCTGCTGTTGAGTGCTGGCTCTACTATAAACTTCATATTTCCACTTGAAAATATTTCTCTGACATTCATAAAAACAGGGTTGGGAGCAAACAGCTGTGTGCCTATTGTTGTCGTCTTTACAGTTTGACTTGAAACCAACATAAATCCAGCACTTCTGTTATTCTGGAAGGCCTGACCAGCAAAATAAAGGCAAGATTTAAAGTCAGCATGGGATTTGGTTTGTTCTGTGCTGTAGGAGAGATGAAAATAGCAGAGGGCTCATGAGAAGAGTCTGTCCAGCTAGGCTGCGGCTCTGTCCCTCCTGCCCCAAGCACTATGCCTCCTCAAGAATCCCTGTGAAGCCTCTCAGCAGAAAACCAGCGTGTGGTCCATTGTACCATATTTGGGTTTAATTTCTGAGCTGCAGAGGCACATGTATGTGTTTGAACAGCTGGGAAGGACACTTTTCTCTTTTTAAACAAAATCCTTTTGCTTTAGCCATAGTCAATGTGTTGCCTATTTTCTTTTTGGTTTGTTTGTTCTCTCTGGAAGGGCTGTGATGCTTTATCTTTCCAGTCTCATGCTCTTCTGGCTTCAAAGACTCCTCAGAGCTGCCAGGCTGGAAGGTGCTCCAGTGGAGAAGATCTTAACTCTCAAAGTATTTGAATGTTCTGTTGTGCCTCTGCCAGGGCTAGAAAGTGAGTGCTGGTAGATATTAATTAGCTCCATAAGGAACAGAAGAGAGCTCCCTGGAAAGTCAGTCCTCCTTCAGTATAGACTTGCAGCAGTGTAACATCTGCAGGGATTGAGAACCCATCAGAACAAAGCCCACTGTGCAGCTGCTTCCACAGGGCCCTAGATGGGTTTTCCTGACTTGCTGATCCGTGTGCCTTTGTGTTGCTGAGATCCATCTCGATTCCTGACATTGGCAGCATCACATTCCCTTTGGTAGCTCGTGGCCTTCATGTGTCCCCAGGGTTGCTGTGGAGGTGGTGACCACGATGACTTCAGCTGACGTGATGTGGCAGGACGGCACCGTGGAGACAAACATCCGCTCCAACGAGCTCATCCCGGTCCATCACCTGGACAACAACGAGTTCTGCCCCGGCGACTTCGTGGTGGACAAAAGAGGTATTGGGTGTCCAAACAATGCTCCCCGGGGAACAAACATGCTTTTAATTGCAGAGTATTGTTCAGTCTGGCTCCCCTCATGTACAGTCACCCTTTTTAAGTAGCTGTTAGTGCTTGCTTGAGGTGGGCACCTACCAGGGGTGGCAGTGATTCAGCTGACTTAACATGAATGGCAGCAGAGAGCCTGTATTTACGTACCAGAGTTGAACTGTGACAGGCAAGATGTGGAAAGAATAAGTGCAAGGAGCCAAGTTAGGACTTTCAGCATTTCTGCAGAGCAGGGGTGGCCCACCTTCTCCTTGGAAGTACCAACAGCTCTGAGCTCTCTGACAGAATGAGGAGAGAAATGAACAGCTCGCCTCAGGCTGCTTTCTCTGTGTGGCTGGTCCATCATGACCCTCCCATTTTTTTCATGGGAAGTTTTGGGATCCAGAGGCATCTTCTTGAATCCCTTCTCTTCACCAAACAAATTGTTGATGCTATTGAAGGTCACAAGTTCAAGGAGACTTAGGAGCTTTTGGATATGAAATACTGGTGATATATTCTGGCTCTCAACTCCTTTTCTAGCAGGGGTAGTAGACCCTCAACAGTGGGGAGCAGAAGATACTGTCAGGTTGGGTAGCAGGAAAGCTGACTTAGCAAAAACAGAGGCTGTTTTCCATGGCCATTTCCAATGAGTAATACTCTGACTGATCTTCTGGGTTGGACATAGTCTGAGGAAACTCAAGTTACCCATCAGCTCCAGCTCTACCAATCTAGTTTGGCAACAATTTTGACTGTGTAGGAAGAACTGTTTTTCCTCAAGCCATTCATAAATGGAAGGCATCAGCCATGAGAGCCCTGGAGCTGACAGCCTCAGTCACTGAGCAAAGCCTGTGCTCCTTTGCCTGATTTGTCTGTTTTCTTCCCCACCCTTGTGACCCAAAGCTCAGAGCTCCCAGGACCCCGGGTTGTATGGAGTGGTGCAGTCTGGGGACCATATCGGCCGTACCTGTGTGGTGAAGTGGTTCAAGCTGAAATCCAGTGGAGATGATGTGGAGGTGAGTGACTGCTGGAACCAGCTGAGAGAAAGCAGCCACAAAACAGCACAAGCTTCACAGATAAACACAGATAAGCGTGGGAATAAGTTCTGCAGTGTAGTGTGTCCTTGAGGATGGGAACAGCAATGTGCTTTTGGGCCTGAGAGGCTTAGCTAGAGGTGATGTCACTTCATATTCATAGATGCCTGCAAGGCAGTGAAGAACAAGCAGAGAGTTTACATCCAGTGGTAACCATCAGGCTCTGGTATGGATGAAGATTTTTTCTGCAGCTTTCACAGGCAGTTGATTTCTTGAGTTCACTGTAAGAATTTTTCCTCCCCATGTCTTTGCTAGTTCATGGAAAGAGGATTAATCTATTGCATGCTGTCATGCTTGCCTCTCCCAGGTACCATTGCCCATAGTGAGCCTAATGCCTTTTTCTTGGGATTTGTAGGAACACTGTATTTTCCAGAGTCTTGACAGACTGCAGCCTAGCTGGAGACAAGAGGGGGACTCAAACCACATACACCTGGCATTCTGCTTTCTGCCTTAGGCTGGGACCACATTGTCATAGCTGAGCAGGGCCCTTCACATCCAGAAGCAGAACATCAGTCTGGCCTGGGGTTGTGCTCCTCTTTACCCATTTCTCATTATTTGTGAGCTCTCTTCCTCCGGGAGAAATCAAAGGAAAGATATTTCCCATTAAATGACAAGTTTTTTGTCATATGCTTCCTGTTGCCTTGGATTGTTTCAAAAGTAAACTCTGACCCTTTGGGCCCCAGTGAAGTGCTTTGAGAAATCTGGGTGTTCAGAAGGGAATAAAACATATCTCATCCTCGTGGGGATGTGGAACCTGAAGTAAAGGTGAGGTGAGCAGATGAGACAGAATATCTGCTTCCTTTCATTGTTGTGCCTTGATTGACGTGCTACAAGGATGAGGTGACAGGAGGGGACAGGAGCAGCTCCTTGCAGGCTGTTGGAGCAGAGGAACACGGACAGAGTATAACACAAAGTACTTTGAAGTGCTGAAGGTGTGCTGTGGGGGTCAGTGCAGCATCCTGGGGCTGACACATCATTCTGTCTCCGGTGCAGCTGATCGGGGAGGAGGAGGATGTGAGTGTGTATGACATTGCTGATCATCCGGACTTTCGCTTCCGCACGACTGACATCGTGATCCGGATCGGCAATTCGGATGGAGCCACGGCTAAGGAGGACGAGGTGGGTCCTGGGCACAGTTAATGTGACCACGTTGTCACCAGGTATTGGTGGCAATGCTTAAAAGAGTCAATAGGAGGGCTTTAGGCCCCACAGGGGCATCCTGAACTCCCTAGCTTGCTGATTTTGTGTCAATGTCCCCTGCTGTCGTGAGTAACGCATCAGATCTCTGTCTGGTGGAGATGTAACCTTAAAATCCTTTGACCTTGATGACAGTCTACAGCAGAGCAAGAGTAAAGTTGAAACAAGAACTGAACATAAGCCTGAGGGCTTTGAATCAATCTCATTGTTTAGGATTTCAGAGTAACTTGTATTAAAAGGATATTCTGTGGGCTCCTGAGCAACAGTGAAGGTGGATTTGTCATGAAACCAGTTTCACTTGGCAACACAAGGCTGGAGTTCTGGGTTTCACCTGAGTTATGTACATGTTAATTTTGTTGAGCTGACTGATCTCCTGGGGAGGAAGAGGGAACAACTTATATTGTAGGGGATACACCCTTTGCTAGGAAACACCCTTACTGTGGAGGGAGACCTCCAGCTTTTGAGCCTGCTGCCCTAAAAAAGGGTTAAAAGGTATAGTGCAGCCCTTACTGCAGTTCTAGTTTCAGCAGCATGAAACAACATCCCAGCCTGCTCAGCTGACCTAAATAACCTGCTGCCAGGGCAAGGTGCTCCTTACTGTGCACACCCTGAGCAGCTGTGACTTGTCTGTTCATGCCTGTGCTCTGTGGGGAGCCCCTGGTGGTGCTGGGGAGGGGGGAGCTGAGGGCACCCCACTAGAGGGCACCCCCATTCCATGAAATTCCTGTCCCTTGCTGGCACAGCCCCAGCCCTGCTGCCCGCAGAAAGGCCACTGGTCCTGATCACAGATCAGGATCTCCTGCCAGACCAGCCCTGCTGGTGCCCTGCTCCTTGTGGAGGGGAGCTTTCCCCACCTCCATGGCACTGTTGTGTGGTCTCTGTGTGTAGGATGCAAGTGTTGCTTTAAGTGTTTCTCCAGCTCAGGAATATGTATTGATCAAAACCTTCCTGCTTGTGCATGAAGTGCCTGGGAAAGAAAAGGGACTGACAAACCACTTTTGTCTCCACAGCCTTCAGTTGGACAGGTGGCTCGTGTGGATGTCAGCAGTAAGGTGGAAGTGGTGTGGGCTGATAACTCCAAGACTATCATCCTGCCTCAGGTGAGGTCCTGTTCCAGCTCACAATATCCCTGTAATTTTTAGCTGAATGACAACACTTGTATTTAAATTCTGGGTGTAGAGAGATTTATTGGGTAAGAGAATCTTCTCTATTGATTGCTGCATTCCCATATGGCAGGGCAGCTTCCCAGTTCTGTTAGCACAGGAAAATCCTTCCTTTGTCAGGAGGGCAACTAATTGGTCATCGCTGCTCTTGAATTTAGAGAATAGGAAAGCCTGGGCGGACTGGTTTTGCCTTCACACATGCACTGCATGCTCACAGCTCTGCCCACAGCCCTGCTCCTTGTCTCCAGCACCTGCTGCTCTGCAGAGCTCAGGGATCATCTGTTCTGACTGGAGTCCAGGTTGGTGCATTGCCCAACCAAGGCACTGCTGAAAGACTCTTGCATGTTCTGTCTTGCTTATGAAATGGCACCACAGTGGGTTTTTTTGGATAAAGCTCCTCCAGGGGCTGGGCTAGAGCCACAAGTTGTCACCTTAGCTAACCTAGGAATCAGACTGGAATCCTATCCCAGGGCAGGGAGGGAAAAGATTTGAGTGCAGGCTTAAAAATACAGATACAAACCACACTGCTAATCCACTGCACCATTGAGGTTTCTGCATTGCTCTGAGTTTTTTGTCGTACTGTCTTGTAAATGTGCTCACTACTCCCCATACAGTTTCATCCCTTGTCTTCTCTCCTTGTTTCCTTGGATTAAGGCAGACAGCCTAAAGATAGGAGCCGACCTGTATCTGTAGGGTCCCATCTCCATCACTGTGGCAGTGACACCACTGCCTCCGCTGCAGAGCTGCCTTTTGTGAGCACAAAGCACTTGATCGAGATTTCTTTTTAAACCGAGCAGCTCTGCATTAATTACAGTAGAATAGTCAATGCCCGCACTATGGCAGTGGACTGGAGCCGTACAAAGCAGGCTGCTGTCTCCCTTCCCCCTGTTGTCACATGTGCTTGGATCACAGGCACAATCAGAGGTCTGATGTGTGCTCCACAAAGGGCTGTTCTCACACTGCGGTGCCGGGGCTCTGCAGCAGCTCCTGCTGTGTCACGCCAGTCCCTTCGATTCTGCTCCTCTGCGTAATTATTTGAGTCGGGGAAATGTCAGGAGCGTGAATTATCAGTTGGTAAAACCGTGATTTATCAATGCCTGACCATGTGCCCAGAGACAAGCTGTCTGGGTGCTTTTTCTCAGCTCTAAAAATAAAGATGGCATAACTGGCTAATTAACTTTCCGATTCAGATTTGGATTAGCTTTGAGGGCAGCGAGTTTTGATGGCTTTTCCTGCCTGCAGTCACTTGTGTTGAACCCAGCTAACCTCTACTGGCTGCCTGTCTCTGAGTGGCAATGGACTGGCTCAACAGTGCTGGTTCAGTTGAAGGCTTTGACAAGATGACTGAGTGTCCATGTGCTTTAGCCTCTGGGGTCATATCTTACAACATTAAGAGGATTTTTGGGCTGTCATTCAAGTGTCAGGAGCATGTGGATAAAATGCTCCCATCTTGTAACTCCAAACATGGCCCTGTAAAGGTGGTCTTGGTCCCCTGGTTCTGTGTTGGTGCTTGTTGGACCTTGTGAGAGATGTAGCTTGTGCAAAAGCAAGTTGTAGAAGGTGAGGCTGGATGGAGCGTGGATGGGTTCAGTTTCCAGTAGTGAAAGGCAAGAGAACATTTTATGTAAGAGCTTATTCAGCAGCTTGGGTGAGGCTTCATTGTCCCAGCTGAATTTTAAGCAGCAGCCACATATAACAGCTAAAGCAGCGTGGCAAGGCTCTGACAGCAAGTAGTGTGTGCCACAGAAAAGGAAAGCTGGTATGGGAATGTGTTCCTGGTTCCAGCATTGTCTCTGTGGAAGGATGGAGTGGCAGCCAAACTAGGGCTCTGTGCCAGCACAGTTGCTGGTGCAGAAGCAGGACCAGAAATACCAACTCCTTACATGGTACCAGGTACCTTCTGAACTAGCTCTGTGTTCAGAAACCTGGGGGCACCCAGGTAGCTGTTTGGCACCTGTCTGTCCTCCTTGGCTGGATCCCAGACACCAGGATGGCTACAGCCCACTGAAAACTTGTCTTAGTTTCCCCCCAATACTTTGAACAGTGGGCTTGTGTGGTTTCATAATCTGTGCCAGTCAACCCTTTATAGATGGAAGGGTTTGAAACAGCCCAACCAATCCCAGATGGAAGCTCCTTTTTCATGGCTTGCTTTTAAAAGCAACTAAAACTCTGTGCTTCACCCTGAGTCTCACCTACCTTTGCTCTCCTTTAGCACTTGTACAACATTGAATCAGAAATTGAGGAGTCGGACTACGATTCCGTGGACGGCAGCACCAGTGGGGCATCCTCGGAGTGGGAGGATGAAAGTGACAGCTGGGAGACAGACAATGGCCTCATGGATGATGACCACCCAAAAATTGAGGACTTTGAGCCCGAGGAGCCACCAGCAGAGGAGGTGAAAAAAGTAGAGGAACAAGTCCAAGGAGCTGTGGCTATGGCAGTTGCAGATCTTGCTACAGAGAAAGGTGGCAAGGATGGAGCCCCAAAGAGCTTCCGGGAGCTAAAGGAGGCCATCAAGATCTTGGAAAGCCTGAAAAATATGACTGTGGAGCAGCTGCTGACTGGCTCTCCCACCTCCCCGACTGTGGAGCTGGAAAAACCCACTCGGGAGAAGAAGTTCTTGGACGATATTAAAAAGCTGCAGGAAAACCTCAAGAAGACCCTGGATAATGTGGCTATTGCTGAGGAGGAAAAGATGGAAGCCATGGTGGAGACAGAGAAGAAGGAAGAAAAAGCAGAGGCACAGACACCAGTGAGGTCAGAGTGGCCCAGTGAGACACCAGTGCTCTGCCAGCAGAGCGGAGGCAAGCCTGGAGTCACCTTCACCAGTGCCAAGGGAGAAGTGTTCTCTGTGTTGGAGTATGCTCCAGGTGAGTGTGGGATACTCTGTCCTTCACTGCTGTCCTGCAGTGTTTCCTTCTCCAAAATGTTTGCTTCAAGGCCTTTTGAATTGTGTCTTTTCTTCTTCCTGGTCATTTCCACAGCTCATCAACTGGGGGTGAAAAATTACCACAGTTTTTGTAGCACAGTGTGCTCTGGGACCCAAACCTGGCTTTCAGTGTCCCTAGGTGTCTCTAGGCTCTGTTGCACCTCCTCAAGCCTCAGAAGTGTACTTCCCTCTTTTTCACACTCGTGACTGATGCAGGAGGGCTGCAGAGATCAGTCACTTCCCATTGCAGAGACTTCCTTGAAAGTTGCAGGGTTTGTTCAGGCTTTTTTTTGGTTGAGTTGGCTGAGAGGCAGAGCAGGGACAGCTGGTGTTCTTGGGCTGGGTGTCCTTGGTGGGTGAGTGCTGCCAATATTAACGGCCAGAAATAACAAAGAGCATCTGGTTGTGTGGAACATTGGTGACAGCAGAGCCCAAGGTGCTCACGAGACAGCCAGGCCAGACTTGAGAGGGAAAGGTGGACAAACTGTTCTGAACCTGCAGGTGTGTGTAAAGGAAAAATGTGAGCTGTGCTTCGCTTTAGCAGAGAAAAAGCCATCACTTTGTGGGATTGTTCTGGCTGTGGGACTTCGAGGCACAGGGACAGTGTTGTGTTGGGACTGAGAACAGGAGGTGCAGGTTGTAGCTGCTTTACCTTGTGGGTAACATCAAATAATCTCTCCTGGCTCAGCACCAAAGCAAGTTAACTCCTCTCTTCCACATGATGCATATTACACATGATCAGATTTACCTTCACAAGGAACCTGTGGCAGTTCCCACAGGCAGGCTGTAATCCTGTTCTCTTCCTCGCCCCACAGATTCCCATGCCTTCAAGAAAATGGAGTTCCAGCCCCCAGAAGCAAAGAAGTTCTTCAGCACCGTGCGGAAGGAGATGGCTCTCCTGGCCACCTCCCTGCCCGATGGCATCATGGTTAAAACCTTCGAGGATCGAATGGCAAGTGCCCTGCTCTCAAATGCCTCTGTGCGAGTGCTGGGCTCAGCATCCGGATCACTTTCTTTGGAATTCCCTGCTTAGCCGTAATCCAGTGGGCATTAAAGCTGCAGGAATGTGTGCAGCATGTGAAACAGGGCTGTAATTACCCAAAACGGCTGCTTTAGCATTCCCCGAGTCGGGGTGGCCAAACAAGGAGCTCCTGGTGTCAGGAAGCTGGTTCCGGGTGCTGAGCAGGAAGACAGGCAGGCAGCCAGCAAAGGGGCTGGTGTCAGCAGTGAGCAGCTTGGGGATTTTTGGCCATCCCTGCTGCAGATCCAAAGGCTTGAGTGCAGTTTTGGAGGGGGGGGAAAAAGGTGCCCTGAGATGTGTTGCTTGAGCTGACTCTTATGAGGGCTGAGTTAATCACATCCCTGCTCTCCCTCTGTGTAAATACAGCCCTTGCAAGGTGAGAGGATGTTTCCCTGTGTCTGACCTGCTGCCTCTCCCCCACAGGATCTCTTCTCAGCACTTATCAAAGGGCCCACACGCACGCCCTACGAAGATGGACTCTTTCTCTTCGACATCCAGCTCCCCAACATCTACCCCGCGGTCCCGCCTCTCTTCCGCTACCTCTCCCAGTGCAGTGGGAGACTGAATCCCAACCTGTATGACAATGGCAAAGTGTGTGTCAGCCTCCTGGGGACGTGGATAGGCAAGGTAACACTGTCATCCATCTGTCTGTAGGGAGCAGGGGTTGTGCTGAGCTGCTTTGGGAACAAGTCACTTCCTCCCAGACCTGGGTGACTTCTGGTCTCGGGTGGTGCTTGAGCTGGGGGTGGTTTTGGGCTCTGTTTTAGATGCCTGGAGCAGGTAACTGGTAGAGTTTGGCTTTTTCTGGATCTGTATTTGGCTTGTCTGTCCTATCCTCAATGAGTAGCCTGGGGTCAGACCAGCCAGGCTATGCCACAGCAAAGATGCCAACACCAGCATGGGGTGTATCCTGTTGCTTAAATCCCTGTCTCCCACACTGTGGACAAATCCTGTAGCATGGTACAAAGTCCAGCTGAACACTTGGAATAAATAGGGAGCCAGGGACATTGTGTTATGAGCAGGTAGCTGGGGAGGGGTTGGAGCTGATGCCTGGTGTGTTGGGTTACACTGTTCCAGGCAGAACTGGCCTGATGGGGTGTGGTGCTGGTAAAAAAATAACGGAGAGGTGGGTTGTTGAGATGGGACACCAGTACATCACGTGCTTCTGGAGTCAGTTCCTTGTTCCTGCTGTGAGCCACAGGCTGTCAACAACAGGAATGCAGAGGAGCTGGGGCCTCACTTCATCTGGCAATTGTCACAGGGCAAACTGATGGTGCTTCAGCCCTTTAACAAATTTGTGTGTGCATTTCAGGGGACAGAAAGGTGGACCAGTAAATCCAGTCTCCTTCAAGTACTCATCTCCATCCAAGGTAAATGCTCCTGCTGAGCCTGTGGGACAGGAAAAGGTGGTGGGAGGAGGGGATGTGGGCTGTGGGGGGCACACAGTTGGGACCTGCCACCCCAGTCAGGTTAGTGCTGCCTTTTGCTCTCACCTTGGTGGACAAAGCAGTGTCCTTATCTCTCCACTTGAGCAGTGGGAGCAGGTGCCAGCTTTTCTCATGCCCATAGTTTTGGCTGCATCCCAGGGCTCTGACACAATGCTTTCCCTTCTTCTCACTGCAGCAGCCAAGCACAGAGCTGGTCTGCTTGTTGCTCTGAGCTGACAAAGGTGAACCACTGTGTCCTCAGCCAGTTACCAAAGTTAGTTGAAGTTGCTAAACTGGGCCTCACTTGCAGGACTTTTTTTTTTATCCCCACTGAGTCACCCGCCCATCCTACATGGGGCATGTTTTGCACATGATGCTGGTGTTTATGCTCCTTCCAAAGCAGAGAATAATCAGGGGTGTGCCTAGACGAGCCTCAGGGCTTCCTGCCATGGGGCTTTGCTCTGCCCTATCCAGTTTGAGAGCAGACAGACTAAATCACATAACTTCCTCACAGACAACTTTCTGTTCAAGGGAGCCCTGTGATTAGAAACCTTTGACACAGAGCAAGGGTTTCTGCCTCGAGTCAGCAGGCAACTCCTGCTCCCTGAACCCCCACAGTCCACCTGTATCCTCCTGTGGGGGAAGGACACCACAAGAAAAGCCTTTTCTCATTTACAGAGCCAAGGATCCAAATTTAGAAAGTGAAATACTAAATGTTTTACTGGAGCAACTTGGTGCTAGGGAAAAAAAAAAAATCTGCTCTCCTGCTACCTGGGCTTTGGGAGACTCATGATCTCACCTCCTCCAGCTCTAATGCAGTTTGTGGCAGGCTGCCAGCAGCCTGGCAGCACCGGTGCCATTGCTACATACGTGTAATTTCATTAGACCACAAGCAAGCAGGAGAAATCTTGGTATGGGTGGCTTGTCACAGTATTCTCAGAACTCCCCTGTCTGAAGGGACTGTGCTGGACAGGGCAGGACCTGGCCAGCTCAAAGCCTGTTACCCAAGATTGGCTTTTGTTCTGATTAAGAGGAGGAAAAAAAAAAAGCTTTGGGTGTGTTTGTGGGGTTTTTTTTCGGAGGAGGGGAGTGGGAGGGAAGGAAAAGCAGCTGTGAAACCTCTCCCCTGCTGCCCTTTTGACCTCTGCTGTTGTGTGCCCTCTGCATTGTGCTGGTGGAGGATTGTTCTTGCCAGCCAAGGATCTTGGAGGCCACTCCCCGTAGTGTTTGACATCCCCACCTCATCACACGATGCTCCTCTTGCGACACCAGCCCCTTGCATCTTGCAGGTTCTGGTTGTTCAGCCTGGCCTCTGCTGCCTGCTTGGCCCTTGACCTTGAGTCATGGCCCAGCAGTGCCAGCCTGGGATGGCAATTCCCGGTGGTGTTCCTCCCTTAACGCCTCGGTGTCCCCTTGTCCCGGCAGGTCTCATCCTGGTGAACGAGCCCTACTACAACGAGGCGGGCTTTGACAGCGACCGGGGGCTGCAGGAGGGCTACGAGAACAGCCGCTGCTACAACGAGATGACGCTGATCCGGGTGGTGCAGTCCATGATGCAGCTGCTGCGCCGGCCCGTCGAGGTCTTTGAGCACGAGATCCGGGAGCACTTCCGCTGCCACGGCTGGCGCCTGGTGTCCCGCATCGAGTCCTGGCTGGAGACCAACGAGCTGGTGGAGCGCAGCCACGAACAGGCCAACGGGGCGTATTCTGCCTCCCCCCTCCCCGCCGGTGCCGCCCTGGCCGAGAGCCCTGGAGACGCTGCGGGGTCGCTGGCCGAGTACGGCAGCAGCTCGGAGCAGGGGGCGGCCGCCGAACTGTCCGACTCGGCGCTCGACGGGAAGGAGGAGCTGGACGAGTTGGAGTTCACGGCCCCGACGCCCAACGCCGGTGACCTCCAACAGTACTCAGACTCGGAGAGCACAGGCCAAGCCAGGGGGGACCTGGCCAGAGACCGAACGGACGAGGGGAAGGCTGCCCAGGACTCTGCCGCGCAGCCCAGCGTGAAACCAAAGAAACGGAGAAAGAGCTACCGGAGTTTCCTGCCGGAGAAGAGCGGTTACCCTGACATTGGGTTCCCCCTCTTCCCTTTGTCCAAGGGGTTCATTAAAAGCATCCGCGGTGTCTTGCAGCAGTACCGGGCTGCCTTAGCAGGGGCCAACATCCCAGAGTGGACAGAGGACAAATAAACCATCAGGATAGGGACAGGCAGGTGCAGGGGAGAAGGGAAAGCAGCAGAAAGTAAATTGGCAAATGCCGTTACCAATCAACTGGCTTCTCCTTCCAGCTTTTCTTCCTCAGCTTGGTTTGTTCCAAAGAAGGTGGTAGGCCTGATTGCTCCTCTGAGGAAAGGTTGTCTAAGCATGAATAACTCTTTGCCCCCAGCCCCTTTTCCTTCCCCCTGTCCCATGTACGTGCTCTTCTTGCAAGTTTGACCCTGCAATGGTAAGATTTGAGACCTGCACAGAAGCAGTCTTGCAGCCACGTTCCCTCTGCACTTTCATCTTGGGGCACCTTTCCACACAAGGATTCTTCCCACCCAGTGCTACACCCAGCAGTTTTTTCTGGTGGGGTTCCAGCCAGGAGAAGGGATTGCTGTAGTTTCTGGAAATGAAGGGCAATGCCCTCCCAGTCTTTCATTTTTCTTGGCGTTCCCATGGGTTCTATGAAGTCTACCCCAGCTTATCTGTACTTAGACATTGGATTGTGTTTGCATTGGAGTTGTCTACACCATACAGAGTTGCTCTAGTCTTAGTTGTTCACTGATAGCTACAAGGTTGTTCCAGTTGGGATTGGTAGGCAGGGCCAGAGCTCTGCACTGGCTCTCGTGCTGCCCTGGGAGTGCTGCGGGGTTTCCATCCAGTTCTGCAACTTCCACTCGTTCTCCTGGAAGCAAGTCTAGCCATCCCCACTTCTTTTTCTCCAGAGTAAGGCAAACTTCCCTTTTCCCCACCATGCATGCCTGTCTTCTAGAAATACATGGGATTCGGAGTTCTGCCCTCGTTTCTTGCTTAGGTATCCACATCTTCCGTTCCCAGTGATCCCGGCTGTCACACAGCACTACACCCACCCTGGATCCCCTCCTCACCCGGGCAGGCGGCAGCGAGTGATCCTGGGGCCTGTTGTAGATCTGGCAGGAGTCTGGATGGACCTGGCATGGCTGCTGCTCCCTCATCCAGCTGTACAGGGGTGTTCTGGAGCCACTTGAGCTGGGGGTCACCCAAGGGAAGGAGCTGCCGTGTCGTGGTGAGGCCCTGTTGCAGCAGCTGTGGTTTGTGGCAGTTCCTGGGCTGTTACATCAGACATTGGTGTGGGCTGTTATCAGCTCCTTCTCTCACCAGGTGTTTCCCATGGTGGGTCAGCTCTGCCTGCAGTGTTGTGGGCACAGCACTTCCTGTCCCTAATCCCAACCCCTGCACTGCTGGACGCTCTGGGAAGCAGCTGGTGAGGGCAGGCAGTGCCTGAGCCAGGTGACCGTGAGCACTTTGAAGCAGTGACTTGCCAGAGTCCCATGGTCGAGACACCTTCCTGAGGCCTCTGGTCCTGTCTGCACACACTTAACTTTCACTTCTGGAGCTGGGAGGTCACACTGCAGCACTACTGCCTTTGCCCAGCATTCAGGCATGGGAGAGGCACCCATTTAGCATCCATGTGGAGCACAGTCTGTCAGGGGGAGTCTGTTGGTCCTTCCAGCTGCACAGGGAGACACCGGTGCCAGGCTTCCCAGGGACCAGTCGGGCTGAGCAGATGGCTCTGCCAGAGGTAAGGATGGAGCCAAAGCTCTCCTTTGCTCTTGCCCAGCATGGCTGTGGTCTCTTTCCCTCACCCCGGGCCAGGGTCTGGCCTCGGTTAGAAACAAGGAACAGCCTGAGAATGCTGTACGTTGGTGTGGTGCTTTCTGCACCCTGAAACACCAAGGGCTGCACCCACCAGCCCAAATCCCCCTCACCCAGCTCCCTGCACTTTCCAGCTGCCCCCCCTGATGCTTCAGGGGTGGCTGCACAAAGCCCTTCCCATGTCCCCATCCACGCTGCCCGGATTGTGGAAGGCTCACTCTGCTCCCGGTGCTCTGGAGGACATGAGGCTTGGCTGTGAGTGCAGACCTGGGCCGAGAGCTCTCCAGGTACCGGTCTGTGTGTGGATCACCTGTGCAGCAGCTCTGGCTCTGCTCTGGCACTGGGAGCTCTCCCTGCCTGTCAGGTAGGAGGTCTGGCAGACCCTGATTTGGGGTGCAGAGGTGCTGAGAGCGCTGGGCAGGGCAGTGTGAGCTGCAGCTGCAGCCACGGCCCTGTTCTGCAGTGAATGGATGGATCCCTTTGAGCGGAGCACGGGGGCATCTCCAGAGTGTTGGGGCCGAGGGGTGAGGCCACTGCTCCAGGGCAGGGGAAGGGCAGGCAGAGAGGCTGGTTCCACTGATGATTAAACCTCTTCCAGGCAAAACCACGGTTGGTGATCCACAGACACTACCTCCTCTGTCCCCAGTGCCGGGCTGTGGCTGCCCTGAGCCCCCACAGGACAGGGAGAGAGGGAGGGAGAAACCCTCTGGGAGTGGAGGAGCTGTAGGGTTCCACTGTGTCCCCCCCTTTACTCTCTGCAGCTCTCATCTCACAGGGCAGGGGCTGGGCAGGCAGCGTGTCCTCCCCTTTGCCCAAAAAGTCTCTGATCCTAGTCAAGAGCTTTTGCACAGGCTGCTGGGGCTCCCCTCCGAGGAGGTGTGTGAGGCCTTCTGGAATGGGATGCTGCTCCCCCCGGCATCGCTCGCTCTCTGCAGCTGTCCCAAACCCAAGCGTGCACAGAGGTTTACAAAATTTTCTAAAGCTTTTGATAATGTGAAGCTCCTGGGTGATGAGGTTGGTGGTGAGCACACTGCAGCTATGTAATTTTTTTGTGTATGTATGTAATATTTAAGGGTAACAAAATTTAAAAGGCTAAAACCTTAAAAAAAAAAAATTTAAAAACACACAAAAAAAGCCAAAGCATGATGCATATTGTTAGCCTTAAAACTGGCTACACGACTGTGTGATGTACAAATGAGAGCAGCCTGTAACTGTTTTAAGTGCTGGGGTTGGGGAAGAAGCATTACAAAATCAGTTTGTAGCCTTGATTCTGTACAGTATTTAATGAATTAAAAAAAAACCCAGACCTGACTATTGAGGCCATGCTTAGAGGTGTGTCGTTCCCGTGCAGATGTGGATGCTTGGTTGCTTACGATATATGTATAAAGTGCTGTGTGACCATTAAAACTTTTTTTACCTGCAGATTTTTTTTTTGTTTGTTTGGCTAACCAAGGTGTAATAAAGGAGGGAAGATGACTTGCCATTAAATTTTGCCTCTGTGAGTAGTTATGACTGCTGTCTCTTTCTTTCCCTTCCCCACCCCCTGCCGTGTTTCTGGCACTTCTCTGGCACATCCCTGTGCCAGGCTCTGGGCTGGATGGGGGGGATGCCGTGTTCGCCCCCCATGGGTGCCCTCCCTGCACCCCCTCTGCCTGCAGGAGCAGTGTCTTGGTGTGCTGAGACTCGCGGATCTGCAGGAGTTGTTCAAACATTTCGAAGGGCGGGCGGCAGCTCTGCCACCTCCCTCGGGTGCCGGGAGCGAGGGGCTGGATGGGAGGATCAGCCCCTTCCTGCTGCCCAACAGGTTTTGGAAGCAGATGGGTGATGGAAAAGATGTGCAGCAAAACCTGGGAAAGGAGAGGGCGAGGGTGATCCCAGCCGAGCCGCTGCCGGGAGCACACAGCCATTCCCGGGGGAGACTCCAGGGAGCCTTTCAGGTGCTGTGAGCCTGAACGGCTCCGCTCTGCTGAGCTGTGTCACTCGGCAGAGACAGCCAAGAGCTCCGAGTGTGTCCCCTGCCCTGGGCTCTCCCTCCAGCAGCTCAAGAGGGTTAGGGAGTTACTGCTCAGCCTGTTTTTACACCTGGCCCAGTGCCACGGGGGAAATAACTTTATTTTGGGAGGTGGTTCCCAGCTGCCGCCTGCCCTGCTGGCTCAGGGACAGGAACTCGGCTCTCCATGAGCGAGTGGGGCCAGGGGGGGAGGACAATCGTGCTCTTCTTTCCCGGATCTGCCATCCTAATTGCATAGTTTGCAGATGAATAAATGCAAACAGCCAACGCTGTTTACTCTTCTACTTTGTACTTGAGCGCTGTAAATGAGGTTTAATTATTGCAGTTTTATACCAAACAGGCTGAGTAATCCCCCCCAGGCGAGCCCCCGGGCAGGGACCTGTCGCAGGGCTCCAGCTGGCCCCGCGCTGCCCGGGAAAGGGGATTTGAGAGCCCCTCACAGGGCCCCTGCTCCCGGCACAGAGTCAAACCCCTCGGCTCCAACGACCCCCTCCCTGAACCTCTTCCATGAGCCTTTCCCTGCCCTCCCCTGGAGGCACTGCACTTTCTCCAAGATGTCCCCAAGTGCCACTGCAGGGCTGAGCTCCCTGGATTCGATCAGACACAGTGTGAGGCTGAGCCGGGAGGCATCGACACACCCCAAAAACCGGGGTGCGTGGCAGCAATGTCGTCCCAGGTCCTGCCTCCTCGGCATCTGCCCTGGTTCCATCGCTCCGTGCTGGTCCTGGCCCCAGGATGCCAGGGAGAGAAGGGCCACGGTGCTGAGCTAAACCCGTCCTGACAGCTGCGTGTGAGCCCAGCCCTGCCCCTGACACCAGCCATGAGCTCGGATTTAAACCCCGGAGGGTGATTTTTTTTTTTTTTTTTTTTGCAAACGCTAGATATTTATTGCATTTATCACAAGAATAAACTCTGCTTCTACAGGAAGCTTTGGGTAGAAACATTCTTTTAAAAAAAGTCGGTTTCCTGTATTAGGTCTATTGGTCCTGACCATCCCTGGGGGGGTGGCAGTGGCTCCGCGGCGGGCGGGGACACGAGCAATGCCACCGTGTGCGTCCGAGCCGGGGAGGGGACGGGGCTGTGCCGGCGCAGCCGCCTGGGGCCGGGACCTCGTACCAGGATGAAACACGCTGGCGTCTCGCCGGCACCGAGTACCTGATGGGGCTCGTGGCTCGTGTTTGGGACAGCCCTGATGGACGTCCCCGAGAGGGTAAAGCTAAGCGTGGGGGCAAGCGAGGGGACGAGTCCCGCAGCCCCCAAGGACCTATTGCTACGGGAGGAGGAGGAGGTTCCTGAGTGGGAGGAAGGCTCTGCCACCCTCGTGCTGGGCCGTGCCGGCAGCTCAGCGCTGCAGGGAGGGCGAGCCCGGAGCTCAGGAGCCGCTGACGACGCGGCAGAGGCGGCCGTGGATCTGGCCCTGCACGGGCTCACACGCCAGGGCCTCGCCGTCCACCGTCATGATGCCCGCGGCCACCCGCGGCTCCAGGCGGAACGCCCGGACGGGCACGTAGCACAGGTGGGGACAGTTCAAGTCCAGGTGGGTCCCCCTGGACATGGCCAGGAAGAGCTTCAGCAGCGCCACGCGGCTGATGCCGGCCTTCATGTAGAAGAGGTGGATGCAGCCGTCGTGCAGCCGGGCCGCCGGCGCCATCAGCAGGTTGGTGCCCAGGTGGGACTGGTAGATGGCGTAGACCAGGACGAACTCCTCCTCGGGGACCACGGTCCAGTGCGCCGGCACCGGCTGCCCCAGCGGCGCCAGCAGCGAGTCGGCGGGCAGGGAAGCGGGCGCGCCGGTCCCCGCTGGCACCAGGACGTGGCCGGCCTGGCCGTTGGTGACAGGCGTGGAAGGGTCCCTGGGGGCCGGGGCGCTGCCCTGCTCGGGGCCGGCCGGCAGGTAGGACAGGCGGCCGTGGTACACCCGCAGCTTGGCCAGGCACTGCAGGGTGCCCAGGGTGAAGCGGGCGCTGCCCAGCCAGCGGTACTTCTCACTGTCGATGTCCACGTCCGAGATGAAGCCCCAGCCGAAGCCGAGGAAGGAGAAGAAGCGCTTGCCCGAGGCCGTGCTCAGTGAGACCAGGTCCATCTGTGTGTGCAGCCCCTTGCACAGGATGAAGGTGCAATTCGTCAGCAGCTTCTTCTTGGCGACGTGATCGTAGCTGCGAGGGGATGGAGAGGGTGAGTTTGGAGCTCGGGGCCACTCCTGCTGTCCCAGCATCCACCTGGAAACCCTTATTGTCATGGTTGGGACATACCCCAGCTGGGTGAAAGTGTCCCTCAGGGACAGCTGCTGGGAGAGGTTTAGCTGCAAGTGGGAAGGATAAACCAGTTCCTGAAAGAGGGAACCGAGTCCCCACAATCCTGATCCCCCCACTCCACAGCAGGATTGGCTGTGCCTGGGGTGGATCCTTTAGCCCAGAGAGGAGAAAGGGAGTGGGGGGACATGGGTACACAAGGATGCAATCCCATGCTCACAGCTGGGGCTGTTCTACACTGAGCTGTGGGGAGGTGAGGACCCACCCTGACAAGCACCCCTGGGCATCCCAGCACACTTTCCCCTGAGCCAGAGTCCTGCACAGCCTTGCTCTTCCCCCACCTGGTGCCAGCACAGCCCAGTGGGGACAGCAGGTGACCCACGGGGCCAGGACTCACCCTGCATAGTAGTTGATGGAGGCAGCCAGGGCGTTCCCGGAGCCTCCTGGCAGGATGCACAGCGGCTTCTTCATGGCGTCCTTCCAGTCCGGGCGCTCCATGAGCCCGTTCACCACCTGCAGGGATGAAGGAATTTGTGGTACCCAAGGATTCCAGCAGCCCCTGCCCAGCCCAGGTGGAAAAGAGTCACAGTGTCCCAGGCCAGCCATGGCTGTTTTACTCCAAGCTTGGCACCATCTCTCCTTTGCCATTCCCTGCCTGCCTTCCTCATACCAGAGACTGGCTCCTGCCCCAGACACCCCCCTTCTCCTGGCTCTCTGCCCAGCCCAGGCACCCCACGGTGCCCCTCACCTCATACAGCAGCCCGTCCCCGGACATGACCACCAGCGTGTCCCACTGCGACAGGTCCTCATCCCGCACCTTTTCATGGGCGTGGTGGGGTCTTTCTGCAGGGGAGAGATTCGAGCATCACCCTCTGTCCCTCTGCACTGCCTGCTGCCACCCCCCAGACAGTGACCCCAGCCCCAGGGGGGTCCCAGCCAGGGGTTCAGGCAAGGCTCTCACCCCTCTTGAGCACAACCAACCCACAGGAGCCGGAGCTGTGGTGACGCAGGAGGAACGAGGCCATCCGAGGAGCCCAGGTAAGATCCCAGGGAAGGGAGGAGGAGGAGGAGGGAGCTGCTGGCAGGCTCACCAGTGATGAAGATGGTGGTGGCAATCTCGGCCTCGGCCAGCATGGGCTGCACCACGGCCTGGAAGTCGTCGAGGGCGCGGCCGGAGCCGCTCTGCGGGTTCAGCAGCACCAGAGCACGGCAGGGCCGGGGCAGCACCCCATAGCTGTCACCTGGAGGGGAGAGAGGGGGCTCAGGGTGCTGGGTCAGGGCACTGCTCAGGCAGCATTTGCCAAAACCCTGCAGGAAGGGGAGCTGCCCTCCCTGATCCTTATAAGCTCCTCCCTGATCCCTACAAGCTCCCTGGGCGGCATTCCCTACCCAGATGCTATGGGGGGTGAGCAAGGATGGAGAGTCCCTGTTGGGAATGCTGAGGAAGCAGCAGAGATGGGATATGGGGGCCTGCAGGGCCTCACCTTGATCTCCCCCACACCCAGGATGGGGCCCTGCAGCACCCCAGCCATGCCATAGCAGGGGAAAGAGGGCTCCAGTTCCCCACATCCCCCCCGATGGAGCGGGGCCAGGGCAGCCAGTTGAGCCGGCAGACGGACGCTTCTGCCTCCCCTGCTCCCCACGGGGCTCAGGTTTCGCGTGTGAGGCCTCAGTCGGGTTGTAATTACAAGCCTGGCAGGGGTTCCATTCTTCTCCTCCCCCCTCTTTGCTTCCAGCGTCACCTTCCCCAAGCCCAGTGGTCCCCGTGCAGGGGGACAGGGAGAGCCCACTGAGCTGCCCTGCGAGGGAAGCACAGGGAGGACAAGGAGGGCAGGACCCCTCAGTGCTGCTGGGGCACCCCGAGCCCTGAAGTGAACAGGGCAGCACTACTCAGGCTCTGGAAATCCCTGGCTCTGCAGGGTGAAGGCAGTTTTGGGGAGTTTTGGGGTGTCCCTACCAGCTCTGGGCCCCCTAAGCTGTGATCTGGCCCCAGGGGGGTGGTGAGTGCCTGGTGGGTGCCCACCCCAGCACATGGGCTCTGTGGGACAGCACGAGGGCTGCATCTGCTGACTCAGCAGGAAGAGCTGCTGAGTCAGGACAGCAGAGGCATTTCCCAGCACTGTCCTGGGCTGGGAACCCCCCCTCAAGGCACTCAAGGGGGCTGGGGGTGTCCGCCTGCCCCCACCTCATCTGGAGTGATCTGAGCTGTTTGAACACACCAGATGGGGGTTTAGAGCTAAAACCCCCTCCTGCCACCCACTCTGGGGATGGTGGTGGGGAAAGGTGAGCCTGGGCGATGGAGGTCACCACATGTCACCTCCCCTGAGTGACACCCAGCATCACACCAGTCACGGCCATGAGCTCCATGCAACTGGAGCATCCCACTGAGTCCACAGGCAAGATCTGTGTGCGAGAGGCCGATCAGTGGGGCTGAGCCTGGCTCAGGGTGCTGGCTCCGGGCTGGCCCTCCCCGCTGCCACTCCCGGCCCCTTATCAGTGGGTGCCAGACGAGAGGGGAAAGGCTTCCCTCGGGGACAGCAGTGAAGCACCCGGAGCAGAGGCCACTCCAACTCGGGTCAGGATAACAGGCAGTAACCCCAGGGCTGGGCTTGCCCTGCTCCCTCCCCTCTGGAGCTTCCCTGGCCCTCACAGCCATTAAATCCCCTACAATGCATACGAGCCCCTAGGCACGGGTGTGGGCTCAAACCCCAGCTGCTGGAGGAAGGTGATGGGGGGCTTTTCTCTTTCTTTTTCCCCCTCCAAACTTGGAAGATGTAGAATAAGAGCAGGAGGCGCTTCAAGAACATAAAAGCAGTTTTTAACCCCCCCACTGTTAACCAGGCACATCATTAACCACGCACACGGAGCTGCAGTCGGGTCTTGCCTGAAAATCCTGCCTGGACCTGTGGCTGTTGCCCCGTGGCCACCTCTGGGTGGTATGGCTGGGACCCCAAGGACCCAATCCTTGGCTGGAGGGCACAGAGGGAGGCCATGACTCCATCAAAAGGGGCAAACTGCTGGTATCAGGGTGTGAACAGTGACAGGATGTGATCCCAGTGAGGGACCAGGGATATCAGCAGCACCAGGCTCAGCCCCATGGCGGGACTGGAAGGTGCTGGGTCAGAGCTGGAGCCCAGCAGCGGCGATGCTCAGAGGGGACACGGATTTCAGAGCATCCCTTCCCATTGCGCAACTCCGGCCAGTCCCTGGCATCCCAGCCAGGCTGAGCCACTTCCCGGCACACTGCGGTCGCTTTCAGCCTCAAATGCTGAGCAGAGCAGACACTGAGTCAGCAGGAGGAAGGGGCTCTGGCTGCTGCCAGTCCACAAACTCTGCTCCAGTCCCTCTGCCCACATCCCCCCATGTCACACGTGTCCTGGCCGTGCTCAGGCCGGGACCACACTGCCATAGCCCCACTGTCTGCAGCCCCAGCCACTCCACTGCGTCCCTGCATCCTTCTAGAAACTCTCTGGGCACAAGGAACCAGCATGCCAGGCTGGTATAAGGCTGGGACTGAGCTCCCTGGGGCTGGATTTCCCTGCCAGGACACAAGCCTGGGGACAGTTTCTTCCCTCCCAGATGGCTGCAGTTTGGGACACATCCCTGCCCTCCGCGGGCAGCCCCAGCTTTGGGGTCATCAACTGCAGAGGGACTTTTCGTTTATCCCTTGGGGTGAAATAAGAAGGGGGAAGCTTCATCCTTGCTGCAGCATTCCGCAGGGCTTTCATCCCAGAGGATGATGGAGCTGAGATGACACCAGGACAGGATCACTGGTGGCTCCCAGGTCCCCTCCCGGTGGGGACAGGGTGACAGGATTGCTCTGCACGGACTCGCTCACACGCAGCTTCCCCAGCACGGCCTTATCTGCCCGCACAGGCCTCCCCACCGGCACGTGCGAGCGCAGGGTGTGGGCAAAGGGGCTCTTTTAGCCCTGTCCCAAAACTGTGGGAGGAGGTTTGCAAATCCTGCCGGCCCTCAGTGAGAAAAATAACTGCAAAATTCCGCACCGCCTTCTCCCGTCCTCCTTCCTCAGGCTCCCCCGGGGCCCCCGCACGCAAAGAGCTGCTCCTGCCCCAGCACCCTCGCACTGCCTGCTCACAGGGAGAGGGTTGGAAAGCGCTCCGAGACTTTCAGCTGCAGAGTTCAGGCTGGAAATAGAGCTGGGGAACTGGTTTTGCCCTCACCCCATTCCACCGGATTTTTTTTTTGTTGTTGTTGTTATTCTTAAGGAAGAGGAGCAGAAAGTTGTTTTGTAGCTGCAGGTCATGTAAAAAAAAGCTGCATTTTAAAATCCAAGCAGGGAAGAGCTGGGCTAAATGTGATTTGACAGGATCCCTCTAACCGCATGCCTCTTAATTTCCAAGTCTGATCAGAGCGACTGGACAGCCAAATAAATGAAGTAGTGCATATAATTGAATCTCTGCTCAGATGTTCAACTATCTGCCAGCGCGCCCTGCCCTGCCTGCGGGAGCTGGGGGATGCGGCCCCCGGGCCGGACCCTCCCCTTCCAGACAGTGGCAATTCCAGCGGGGAGAGGGATCAGAAACCCAGACCCCTCCGGGCTGCCTTGGGACCCCGCTGGGCCCCGGGGGGTCCCGGGGAGCATTTGTCTGTCCCCAAATCCCAAGTGATGGATGGGACCTGCTGGGGACAGGGGACAGTGCCTGGCTCCCGTCCTGCCTGCGTCAGCAATGATTACTTTTTTTTCCTTGGATCATGCTGCCCTTTGGAGCTTTAGAGTTATCGAACGGGAGCGATGGAGGGGGGGTGGGTGTGTGCGTGCAAAGGGCCCCTGTGGCACGACCACGTCCCTGCTGCCCCTCCAAACTGAGGGTGAAAGGGGGAGAGAAGCCACCCCCGGCGCAGCCCCGCGCCGGGATGTCCCTGTCCCCTCCAAGCTCCGGGGCGCGGGGGGGTCCGGGTGACCCCGTGTGTGTCCCCCCGTGGAACTCAGCACCGCGCAGCGCTCCCGGCTCGGCAACAGCCGTCCCGCGTGGGGCCGGGCGGCGCAGCGGCCCCGACCCCCGCACAGCCCCGACGGGGCGAGCCCCGGGGGCGCAGGGAAGGGGTCCCGGGGGGGGTGGGCTCGGCACTCACCGTCCTGCGCGGGCACGGCGGGCACGGCGAGCTCTCGGATGCGGCGGCTCCAGGCCTGGGCGATGCGCAGGTTGCCCTCGGCGTCGGGCCCCCGGGAGACGCGGAAGGTCCGCTCCAGGCGCTGTCGGGCGGGCGGCCCCCAGCGCGGCCCCCGCAGCGGGTAACACACGAGCGAGAAGCAGGCGGCGGCCGCGGCCGCGGGGAAGGCGGCCGAGCCCACGCAGTCGGCCAGGCGGAGCGCGGCGTCGGGACCGGCCGAGCCGCCCGGGGAGCCGCCGGGGCGCCGCACCTGCAGCTCCCGGGCCGTCAGCGACAGCGAGCAGGCGGCGGCACCGGGGGCCGGCCCCGCGCCGAAGATGCCTTGGAGGAGCACCGGGCCCCCGCCGGGCTCCGGGGGAGCGCGGCGGCCGGCGGCCATCGGCGGAGCGGGCGCGGAGCGGAGCGGGAGGCACCGGGGAGCGCCGCCCGCCGCCGCTCGCTGCTGACGCCCGGCGATGGCAGGCGGGGCGGCCCCATTCATAAAAATTTAACCCACCCACCCCCCCAGCCACCCCTTCCCCCGGCGGGGAGGGGGGCCGTCCCGGGGCTGCTCCGGCACCCCCCGCACCTCCCCGGCCGTTGCCTCAGTTTCCCCAAGCGCCGCCCCGCGCTCCGGGCAGGGCTGCGGGGGGAACCGGCTCTGCAGACGGGCGGGGGCAAAGCGACGCCGCGGGTTTGCCGCGGGTGGTTCTGCGCTGCCGGGGCGGGTTGTCTGGCGTGGGTGCTCCCGCGGGTGCTGGGGCGGGCGGGGAACCGGCCCACGGTCACACCGGGGGAGCAGCGGCAAAGCGGCACCGGGCAGCCACCCCAGCCCCGGTTCCTGCACATCACTCCTAGCCAGGCAGAGATGGGCGCTGGCAGAGGTCCCTCGAGCCCCCACGCTGGGCTGAACGGAGTTCAACACCATTTCTGCATCTCTCCAGCTGGGACCGGGAGAGAGGAGCGGAGCGAGGGCCTGGAGAAATCGAGGCACGGCGAGGGCTGAAGACAGCGGGGCAGCCGGCGGAGGACACCTCCAGGAGGGAGGATGGAGTGGAACAATGTCCTGCCTGCCACTGGTGGCTCGCCATCAGGTATCCGTGAGGGTTGGAGGGTGCCATGGGCACGGAGCCCCGTGGAGGGAGGTGGGCTGTGCTGTGAGCCCCACCTCGGGGCACAGAGCACGGGGGACAGAGCCTAGGGGGCCTTCCTGGAGGGTGCCAGCATGGCTGCGAGCTGCTCCGTGCCCGCTGGCAGCTGGCAAAAATCACTTACAGCAGCTTTTGCCGGCGACAGGACTTATCTCACCCTCCCAAGGGACTGTCGGGCTCCAGGGGGTCTGGCCCAGCCCAGCAAGGATTATTTTTTTGCCAACCAATTCCCCGTGGATGCAGATCTGCCCTAACCTTGAGCTTGCACCTCAGGGGGGCATCGCTGTTCACACTTAGGGCAGTTTAATTAGCAGAGAGCCCTCAGCCCTCTGTGCCTGCTTAAACCCGCTGGAACTGGCCAAAACATGGCAGGGAGGGCATGGAATGACCAGCTGGGCAGATAATGCTGTTGAGTCTTGTTTTCCCAGAGTGACCTAAGAGGAGGGTCCAGGTGCCATGCTTTGGAGCACTGTGCTTTCCAGAAAGACTTCTCTGGGTGCTGTGGCTACAAAGGGCTGCTCAGAGGGGCAGATGGGGCAAAACCTGCTCCCAGCCCTGATGCTTTTGGCTTGGGAACTGCAGCACTCACAGCTGATTCTGGGTGAGATTCAGGCAAGGCCACTTTCCCGGCCTCTGCCAGGACACAGTCCAGCGTTTGTAAACAGCCCTGAAGTTCCTCAGCAAGGTGTCATGGGAGGAAATAGCTGGATGCCGGGGAGTGCAGCGTCCTGACCTGCCCCTCACCCTTCTTGGTGACTAACCCGCTCCCAATTTCCGCTCAGGAAGGCACGAGTCACTTTGGGAGGATGTGGGAGCAGCTGTCACACTGCTCCTGGCAGGTGCCACAGGGCGATGAGGCTGCTTTGGGCTCTGTCCTCACCACACTACATCCGTCCATGGCCCCGTGCCGCAGGAATCCCCCTTTGCCCCGCCTGCCTGCGCTTGGAATAGGAGTGGAATGCCCATCCAGGCTCTGCTGGCCACGGTCATGCTGTGGGAAAAGGGGCTGAGAGTGGCTTCATCATGAGGTATCAAGGATGGCAAAGGGCGCAGGAAGGTTTCGGGAAGGGCTGCCCATGGCAGGGATGCCAAGGGCAGGGAAACGAGGAGGCCGCAGCCAGGTTTTTCTAAGTGGGGCGTGGGACCAGCATAAACTCAGCCTCTGTGATGGCAGGGGACACCTGGGCAGAGCTTATTCATCTTAGTGCTGATCTGTGGGGACTTCACAACAGCCCATCCCAATGCTGTGCCACTCTTGGACACCCGCTCCATGCCATGGCCAGCCCTGTGGCCACCATCAGCCCCAGGCAGGTCCCTGCAGCCACAGGCTGATCCGACCCTGCCCCACGTGGACACCACTTGTTTGCCTTCGGATGCGCTGCCTAACGCGGCAGTGGGATCACCTCCTTCCCCGCTTAGTGCTGAAAACCAGTTTGGGGCTGTGGTAATTACGGGAGCCCTAACGAGCTCCCTCGACCCCCCGGGTCAGCCCGAGGGGTGCTCGGCAGCCGGTCGGGTTTGTCCTGATCGGCTCCATTCCCGCGCCGTGGCTCAGGCCGTGTGCGTGGGCGGGAGCGCCGGGATGTGCCGTGGGGATGCAGCAGGAGCTGGAGCCGGCGGGGACAGCTGGTGGAGGATCCCCCCACCTCCTTCCTCATCGCCCACGGAGCAGCGTGCCCCAGGCCAGCTGAGATCACTGGGAGGGCCTGTGGGGTATCCCAGACCTCACAGACACCATCTGGGAGAGAAGGCTTGTGTATTTGAAGCACCGTGCCTCTGGCTTGCTGGAGAAGGTGGTGGATGCTCTGAGTCTGGGGAAACTGAGGCAGAAGCAGCAGACAAGGTTTGTCTTGAGCTGTGCAAGAAGGCAAGAGTTAAATATGACAATTAACCCTCTCCAGGCTCCTCCTGCTCCGGCCCCCAGCTGCTGGAGGAGCTAGACCCCACAGGGAGCTTATGCTGGGGGAAGAAAGCACAGAGGCTGGGGACTTTCCAGACCCTGCCTTAACCCTTTGTGCCCCCAACTGATGGATCCCGGGAGCTGCAGCACGGGCCTGGAGCGCTCTGTGCCAGGGCAGGCCTGGATTTCAGGATCCCACTGCCCTCATTGCAGCGCCGGAGGAGCTGTGCAGAGGACGTGGCTCTGCTGCAAGATGAGCTGCAGCGTTTCCCTTCGAGACACGCAGCTCCTCCAGATCCCTGCCCGCTCTGCCACATCCGCCGGCAGCCGCCCGGGGACGGGAGGGGGATGCACTCATCCCGGATCCATCTCTTTTAGCATCATTCCCACTGCTGAAGGTACATGTCTCAAGGTGGAGCCAGAAATAGCGCGGCTCGGCGCTGCATCGAGGCTGGCAGGGCTGCAGGCTTGGCAGGGGGACAGGCACCGACTGCAGCAGTGGGAACATTCCAGGCAGCGCCTGCGGGAGCGGCCGGTGCGGAGCCGGAGCCGCTTCTGTGCAGGGCCAGCCCTGGGACTGCGGCTCAGCCCCTCTCGGCCCTGGGGTTGGTGCTGACAACACAGGACACCAGCATGGAGCAGGAGGGGACAGAACTAACAGAGGTGTCTCCTGCAGGAAAGTCATTGGGATCACCTGAGCTGGGACACAGTTCTGGGCTCTGCCACTGATTTGCTGCAGAACTTGGGCAAGTGGCTGCACCCTCTCCCTGCCTCCGTGACCCAGGAGCAGCAGGTATCCCCCACAATCCAGCTTCACTTGGGGCCCAAGGCTTGAGCCTGGAGGATTCCCAGCCTCCAAGGGGCTGGGGGTTTTCTGGCAGCTCCTAAATCTCAGCCAGGCTCTGCAACCCCGCTGGGGGGCTGCTCCCCAGCCCTGACCCTCTGCCAAGCTCTCGACAGCTGCCGGCACAGCCCGGGACCGCAGGGCTCACCGGGAAGCCTGAACAATGCCGACCAGCTGAGATCATTCCTCCCAGCTGATTATTTGCTCAAAAATATTTCTGAGCTCAGGCCTCCTCAGGGAAAACACTCCCAAACACCCGGCAAAAAGCTGCTGAGTCTGGAGGAACCACCTCTTTCACTCGGCCGAGACACCCCCCCTGCGATGACAAGCCCTGGCGTCAGAGGGATTGAGGCCAAAGTCTGCTGTTTGATCTCCCCCTGGGCTGGGGGAAGCCGAATTTCAGGCCCTCTCGGGGCTTTCACCACTTCCCTGTAGTGGTTTCCTGCCGTGATGGGAGTGCAGGAATTTTTGGGAGGTGAGTCAGAGGCTGCAATGAGAACCACCTGGCTGGGGCTGGCCTGGGAGCCTTGATCCCCATCCAGGGGTGATCCCTGCTGCGAGGCTCGATGCCTGCGGGCAGCATTCCCAGCGTGGAATTACTTACGAGGGGCACAGCATCCCACCGTGGCCCCCAGGTTCTGGCCTGGGAAAGAGGGAGAGGGATTTGCTGCCTCAGTTCCCACGGCTCCTCTTTCCTTGCCAGGCACGCTCCGGCCACCCCACCCGGGCTCCAGGGAGAAACTTGGTGAAGAATAAAGAGCAAAAACCTCATCCGGCTCTGCAGGAAACTGCCTGCAATGGCTGTCCCACCCCACGGAACTGCCCCCGAGCAGCGCCGAGGCCTGGTTTTCCCCGGGGAGCAATGCAGGACTTGGCAGAGCTGAGGAACTGCCCTCCCTGGTCGCTGAAATTCAACCTATAAAGCGAGTTCCTGGTAAAGGAACCTCCCAGGTTTTCCCTGCTGGGCTGTTAAAGCTCCGTAACCCCCTGCCCACTCTCCCCCTCCAGCACTGCTCAAGCCCCTCTGTGCAGAGAATAACTGCGTGGTGTCCAGAGAGTGAGACTGAGCCGGGATAAGCCTTTGGAAAGGAGCTAAACCTGCTCAAAGCCGGCGCTGTTCCCTGACCCGCCCTCCTAATCCTGCCCAGCTCATAATGGAATAATAAAGGGCTGCACAGCCTCGCTCTCCGCCGCGCTGTGGGGGAGGTTCCTGCTGCCTCTGTACATGCCAGGAGCTGGGATATTAATTACTCCCTAAGTAAACAGAATTGCTCCTTTCTTCTCCTTTGCCTGGCTGTAAAACCGAGCGTGACCTTCAGCCCGCAGAGAAATCAGAGTCCGTTCCCTTTTCCAGGAGAAAGGCTGGCTGTGGCAGTGATAACGGCGTGATCTCTGCCTGCCACCCCTTCCCTGGGCTCCTCAGGGGCCGATCCCAACCCTGCACCTCCAGCAGCCATCCTGGTGGGACCCCCAGGCTGCTGGGCCTTCCCCCCCCGAAGGGATGAAAGCTGCGGATTCACCGAGGGGGAATCTCAGGAACACAGGGCGGGATGATTTTGGGACACCAAGCCCCTTCCAAGGTGTGTCTTGCTGTGCCGGGGGCTGCCCCGCAGCAGAACAAACAGACTTGTTGCATCTCGGCCTCAGCAGCTGGGAAAAAGCACAGGGAAGTGACAATACCAGCGGGATCCACCCCCAATGGCCGGCAGGGCTCTGAACACCCCACAGGGCAGCAGGAATGAGGGCAGGAGGAGGATGAGCAGGGACCCAGAGGGCAAAGCAGAGGCTGAGGGCACTCAGAGGCCACAGCATCATCCCTTGAGCTGAGGCTGCCGAGCGAGGATCCAGCTGGGAAGGGGTTAAACAGCCCTTCCTGCTCCACACACCTGATTCCAGGCAGCCAGGAGGGAAGGGCTTTAAAAGAGAAGGGCAGGAGGAGGTTGTGTGGGGGTATTTGGTCATGGTCCCTGCAGTGCCTGGGTACTTTCCCACCCTTGTTCCCCCCTGTTTGGGTGTCCCTGCAGGAGAATGTCCCTGCTCCCCTGGGAGCTGCCGTTTCTCTGGTGGGTGCAGGAGGGAAGCAGCCAACTTCTTCCTCACAAAACCAGTCTGGCTCCCACCCAGAGCTCCTTTCGAAGGACAAAGCCAGCAACCCGTGAGGAGGTTGGTGCTGTGAGTGCTGTGAGCAGCTGCTGATAACACACATCTGCGTGTGGGGCCGAGGGGGAGCCTGGCCTGGGGTGCCCACGAGGGGGATCTGGGCTGGCTGGCAAATGGATGCTGTGGATTCATCCCAGGATTATTCCAGCCCGAGGGCCCGATCAGAACCCCACGCCTGGCTGTGCTGCCTCCTCGGAGTGAACTCGGGCAGCTGATGCTGTCAGCTCTCGCCTTGTCTTGCGGGATGTGGGAGTCGGGCTGGAATAGCCCCCGCTCTGCCCAGGCATGAGGGACCCGCAGGGGACACGGCAGGAGGAGACGTGGGGATGGAATACACCACAGGGACAGGTGGCATGTCACCAGTTTGGTGAAGGGAGATGAAACCTTCCATCCTGGTGCCATGTGGAGGGGACACAGGCACTTCTGTCTCGTTTGCACAGAGGATGCTGGAGAGGGACAACCTTTAACGAAGTGTTCAGCGGAAGGGGAGCGATGGCAGTGCTGCAGCTCCCAGCTGAGCATGAAATGTTTGTGACAGGGAGTCGTTGCCAGAGGCACGCCTGCCATCACACACCCGGCCCCACGCGCCAGAGCAGCCCAGGGAGCCGCTGAGTCATGGAATGTCCATCCTGCGTGGCCTCAGTGAAGCCCACTGGGCTTCCTGCTCCTTCCCCACTCCCAGCTATAAGGACACAGGCCAAGGGATGATGATCTTGCACAGCAACTTAGAAAACTTCCAGGGAAAACCTCTCCCTTCTATGGTGAACCCAGCAATGGTGGTGAAATTAATGCTGTTTGCCTTCCCTGCAATGTATAATTTCTGTGAGATATCCTCATTTCTGCTGCTTTGTTGGGTGATCTGAGTCATCCTGACCATAGGGGGATGGATCCTGATGGTGGTGTCACTTCCTCTCGCTTTCCCAGCTTCTGAGGCTGATATATATATATATATATATATAAATAAATAAAAATGAATGCATATATATATTTGTTCAGCCAAGTTTCACCTCCTTCCTATACATATATACACATATAACATAGCATATATAACATGCATATATAATACATATTTTTAATATATAATACATAATACATATTGTTGTATTTATATATTTATATTTATATTTATATTTATATTTATAGCACGTTCTAAGTGCCGGGAAGGGTCAGCACAGTGCTCTGCCGGATGGGTTGGAGCTGAACTTCTCTGCTTAGCTAAGCCGTTTAGTCCCTGGACCTGAGAGGGACTTTGTCCCTGTTCCCCACGAGCCCCCGGAGTGCCCGATAGCGGGTGTGTTCCCTTGGGAAGCGGAGCAGGAGCCGGGGGAGGACCCGGCGGGTCCTCCCGGCGCGCCCGCCATAGAGCGCGGCCAGAGCGCCCCCGCCGCGCTTCCGTTTCCTCCGCCGCCATCTTGGGCACGGGCACTTTAACCCCCGCCTTCAACGCGTGCCCCGCGCCGCCGCGCAGGAGCGGGAGGCGGCCGCGCTGAGAGCAGCCCTCGCGGAGCGGGAGGTGTATTGATGCCTGAAGAGGGAAGCTCCCGCCGTTCTCCTCCCGAGATACCGGCGGTGCTGGGGCAGTAGGTGAGGGGACGCTGTGCGGGGGGTGCGGCTGCGGTGCCCTCACCCAAGATGGCGGCGGGGGCGGGGTCTCCCCGCCGATAAGATGGCGGCGGAGGGCAGCGGCGCTCTGGCCGTGCGGCGGAACTCGCTGGGCTGGGTGAGGGGAGCGGGAGGGCGCCGTCCCCTCCAGGGATTCTCCCGCCTCCCAGTGACCCCCTACCCCACCAGAGACCCCCGTCCCGCCCTGCTGCCCCCACACAAACCCCTCTGTGTCCCCTCAGCTCGCCCCCACCTCCCCCAGCCGAGGCAACCCCTCTCCTCCTTACGAGCTCCGCTCATTCTGGGGGTCGGCTCTCCCCGGTGCAGGAGGGGACACTGGGTGGGCAGGGGGTGGGTGCGGGTTGGGGTTACCTGCTGCCTGCTCACCCCCCAAGCCCCCCGCCCCGCCAGGGCATCTGCTGCTCTGTTTTATTGTAATATTCATAATTTCCACCCTCCCTTTGCATAGCAGCAAACCAGCAAGTCCATAGGTAGCGGGAAGGGCTTTCCCCCCCCTCCTCCCCTTCCTCCTCCTCCTCCCCACCCCTTAAGGGGCGGCGATCGCGGCGGAGAGGAAGAAAAGGATGCCACGGAAGCTGTTGTTGCCTTATAAATCTGTTTTTTCCCACTTTCGAGCTCCGCGGGGTTTGCATGACTCTCTGGCGATGAACGCGGCCAGAAGCGGCTACCGGGTCTTCTCGGCCAACTCCACGGCAGCCTCCACCGAGCTGGCGAAGAAGATCACGGAGTAAGTTCCCTCTCTTTTCAAGTTTCTTTCTCTCCCCCCCCCGCTCTCCCCGCTGCTCCTCGGGCGCCTCCTGAGCGGCTGGAGAAGCTTCTGGCATCCTCCCGCCTTCCCGGGGCATCGCTGCCGGCACCTCAGGGTCCGCGCTGGGAACCTCCATCAGCTCCGACCCTCCTGCTGCTCCCCATCCCTGCCGGTTATCCCAGCCCGGCCGGCGGTGGGGATGGACCCGCTGCTTTCCGCCCCTTCGAGCCTCCGACATCCATCTCGGTTGCTGGAAAGGCCGGCTCGCAGCAAAGGCTGTTGAGCTTTTGGGGAGGCAGGAGGGGGAACTCGGCTGAGCAAACCTCGGAGAGCGTTGGTTTTTGGTTTGTTTGTTGTTTTTTTTTTTAAGCAGGTTTGGGAGATGCTCGAAACTTTTCTCTGGCTGGCGACCTTGTTTTTTTCCCAAGAGCTTCCCTGTTTGGGGCCTGGGGGAGTGTTCATGGGCACCTCGGGCACGGCACCTGCCCTGGCACTGACCAGCGTGGATTTTGGGGAGGTGGGCAGCACGTGCTGACAAAAGGGAGCTTAGTTCAGGGTAGAAACCCATCAATTTGGGAAGGGTTTGACCTTGCCTGGTGCGGGATGGATGTCCTGGGTAATGTGGAATGAGGGGTGTGACAGCTGGCTCCAAAACGGGGCTCCTGGTGCAACCAGAGGAGCACCGAGTTTCCCCCAGCACTTGATCTTTTTGGTTTTGAATTGGTTTGTTTCAAACTGGGGCACTCCCAGCCAAAGGGACTCTTCTGAAATGGGCATCTGTATATTGGGCTGTCATCTTGAAGCAGGATATGGGTTTCTTTGCTGCTGTTTCTCATAAGAAGCTGCCCCCAAAATCGAGGGGGGCTCAGTGCTTGTTTGCCTGCTGCAGCTGACAACATCCCTGCTATCCCTTGCTGTCCCATTCCTGCCTCCAAGGGCGTGCTTAAATTGGAAACATGACTAAGTACAGGTGTGCTGCCACCTTAAACTGCAGGAACACTTTGCCATTCGTCCCGTTAGCTTAATAAACACTGTGCTCAGTCCTTAGCACAGATTATCTCCACGGAGCTGACTTGGCTGGGATGTGTGCTGGATAACAATGATGGACTTCTTTGGGCGTGAGGCAGAGAGGGAAATCCTGGTGTTTGGGAGTGGGAAGCTTGGGGTTTTTTGGCTCATGTGTTCTTGGTACGCTTGGTCAGTTCTGTATCACTTTCCCTTCACTGATACAACTCTGAACCTAAAGCCTCTCTCCATAAAAAGTAAGTTTTGCTGCAACAGATGGGAGAGGGTTTTACAAGGCTTGTCCTGTTGCGTCAACACAACATAACACAAGTCCCCTGAGGATGAGCTCGGAGTTCTGGGGGACTGAAAGAGCAAAGGGGCAATCCTTATTCTTGGCTTTTTGTCTTAAAAATAACTCCCTTCTCTTTGAAGATGTAACGAGAAGAGACACGGAGCAGGTTCCCCGGGCCACGGCGCGCACGGCCGGCTGGATGATGTGCTGATGTCACCCCCTGTGGGCTCCCAGGGATGCTCCGAGGGGGAATGAAGCAGGATCCAGATCCAGAGTGGCCTCCCAGCTGTCTTTCACCAAGTAGATTTCTAATAGGGGCATTGTGGGCTCTTTATCTTGGCTCTGACAGTGGAATGTTGGATGCTGGGGTGGTAAGAGCAGAGCTGCTGCTTACCTGAGACCTAAGGACTCGTATCTTCATTGTGGGTGCAAAATCTGGAACCACTGACAGTACAGATTTGCCCACAGTAAAAAGTCTCCCAAATAATAAAGGTATTTTCAGCATCTTCTACGGTGGTTTTGCACTGACCTCCCCCAGGAGCTCGAGGGCTGTTTCAACTCGTCTGTAGTTCATCCCTTGTTTTTCCAGGTTCCTGCTGCCTTTCCCCCTGTCTCACATCCCAGCCTGTACTTTGCTGGGGAGATCAGTTGCACCTTTAAGTAGAGTTGGAGCAATCTTATAAGGGTGAGTTTGTCCTCTAATATTGTGTGTTCTTTTTTAAAGTTTTTTTATGACCTTTAGTATAAACCGTAAAAGAACTTTAAAACAAGCAATATTAGGATAGGGCCCCTTGATGCTCCTGTCCATCTGGGCTCTGTTGCTCTTTGCCTGTAGGTATACTCTTAAAATCTATACATGAGTAGTGCTGGCTTATCCTTTTCTAAAACCTCGAGCCCGGAGAGGAGCAATGGGACATAAATCAGGTCAATCTCCTCACTTTGTTTACTGCAGAACTTCCCGAGTTGCTTTCGGTTCTGGCTCTGAGTGTCACAGTTCTGATCTTTAGAGTTGCCATTGAGCATTCTTGTCTGGTTATGGGACAGTGACTGATGGTCAGTCTCACTTTCACTTTGGGTTTTCAGAGCTTTGGTTGCTATCAGTGTCTGCCAGGGAGAGGAGATGGTGCTGGATTATAAGAACCTTGTGAAACTTTAAACAATGAAGATGCTCCTTAGCTTTGGCACCACTGGAACATAAATTAAACCATATACTTGTATCTTATAAATTGAGAGGGATGGTTATTTTTTTAAAATTCTTTCCCAGATGGAAAGAAAATTCCTGCTGTAATTAGGACACTTGGCACCTGATTATGAGCCACATTTGCAAGGGAGAGAGATAATTTCTGTGGCCAGTGCTGATCCCTAATGGGCCTGTGTGCTGCTGGGGGGAGGGAGGTCTGGCAAGTCTTTTTGGTCTCCAGAGTCCAACAGATGCATTTAGATCTCCCTCTGACTGCAGTGCTTGGCTCGGAGGGTACAAATTTTACATTCTGCTCACTGCTCATGTGTTTGGGTTGGAGGTGATTGAAGCTGCTAATGCCTCCCCAGTGCTGCTGCAGCTCCGTGATGGGGGACGTGCTACTGTCATTGCCAGCTGTGGATGTGAGTATTCCAGACATTCATCTGCTTTGCAGCATGGAAAATGCTATGTGATCTAAAGATAAAGCAGTGCCATGAGCCTAAACAACGTGGAGCAGGGAGGAAAATATGGGGATTTGTGTTCTGATCTCTGTATCCCCAAACCCTGTGCTTGCCTTTTGGAAACAACTCCAGTGTCAAGCTGTGTGGGGAGGGGAGGTGACACCAACTCTTTTCCATCTCAGAAGATGCAGCACTGTGGCAGGAGGCTAATGGATATTACAGGGTGAAGGGTGCAGCAAAGGATTTTGGAAAGGAAAAAGAGTAACCAGCTACAAAGCAGGACAGGTGGAGAGGGTTCAGGTGGGGGGCAGTGCTGGAGTAGGGTGAACCTGGAGAAGTTGGGCTTTGGGATTCTCTGTGCAGCTCAGGGGGAGCACATAATGTAGCTGAGGAGATTTGGACTGTGTGGAGCTTTCTGTGCTGGCCAGCACCAGCTTTAGGGGAATTTCCTTCACGAGGAGCAGGCTGGTCGGTGGAGAGGAAAATCTGAGTGGTATTTGCCAGTAGTTGGGCTGCATGGCTTTTGGCATGGCTGGAACAAGTGATCCAAGTGGCAGATGAGCAGGAGGGACTGTTCTTCAAGTACCCAGCTGTGCTGGGTGGATGGAGAGTGGTAAAGGAGAGCTCAGATAGTTTTAAGGGTATCTGAACAGACTGCCTTGTGTCCAGGAAGCTGCCATTCCCTTCCCCTTTCCTGGCTGTTCAAGTACTGGGAGATTAGGAAATAGACTGCAGAGCTGCCATTGTGCTGGCTGGACCATGACTGATCTTTAAATAAAGATTTGCAGAAGTTTGAAAAGCGATTCAAAGTCGGGCTGTGACTTGCTTTGGCCACGGTTGGTCACGGCACAGATCCTCTGCTCCAGATCCTTCCGGAGCCTGCAGCAGTTCTTGGAGTCTTTAGGTGCGGGGAGAGTTGGGTGTTTGCAGAGCTGAGACCAGTGAAAGTGTTTTGTAACGAAGAGGATATTGCCAAAATAAAATCATACCATAATTAAGGGCTTTGTATGCAGATTTCCTCCGGAAGCTTCCTTCGGAGAAAATTTACAAATGTCTTGGATGCTGGTCACAGGGGGCCAGGAGGAAACACAGCCTGGGCTGAGGGCCCTTCTCAGTGGCACTGAAATGGGTTTTGATGGCACAAAATGCTGCAACTGCATTTGGCTCTTGAAATTTGATTCAGCTGAATGTCAGGTCTCTTTGACCGTCCTTTGTCTCGAGAGCCTGGGACAGTGGTTTCTGACAGCCTTTAGAGGAGCATTTTGAAGTACAATCTAATACCACCTCACAGCGTTTCCCAAAATACTGCAGTGTGTCACTTCCTCATTAAACTATAGGTGACTTCTGAGCTGTTTGCTTTTAGATGTGAATTGGAGCGAGATTTTATAAACACTCCTGTATCCACAGCTTAATATCCTCTTGGCATGTGTGGAGACTGCGGAAAGTTAGATCATCTTTCCTGGGCAGTGTTTACAGAGAGAGAGAGATTCCAGATCAATATGAATTTTTAGTGGCCAGTTGCTCTGAGGAGGATTTTTAAAGCCATAAAGAGATGTTTTTCTCTTAGATGCTGTCATGCCCCAGAGGAGTTGGTTTAGCGGTGGAGCTGGTGCAAGGATGGCAGCTTGTTTTGCTTGGAGAATGTGATTTATCTAGAGGACCTAAAATGTTATTTTTGCCAGGAGCAGCTGTGTGTGTGCAGGGGGTGTGTGCTCTGGGTTACCTGCAGTGGCACCTCTTCTGTCCTGTGTCTGCAGTCAGTGATCAGTAGCTGTGGTGGCCCAGGTTCCTGTGGTTATGCTGTTAGTCCTGAAGCCACATGCAGACAGAGTTCCTGCTGTCAGTTCAATTCCTCCATCCCCTAAAGTCCAGTCAGGAGCTTCTGGATGGAGAGAGGATTTAGAGAGAAAAAGAGTTGGGATGGAAGAGGGGAAAAAAAGGGAGAGGTGGTGGGAAAGGGGAGTTTATCTTTGAAGTCTGTGGCTGCTCCCAGGCTGTGTGGTGGGTAAGGCCATGCCCTGCCCTTGACTTCTGTGCAAATGTCCCTTCTGATAAAAGTCCTCTGGAATTCAGTGCTTTACAACAGGAGCTGCACAAACAATCCCCTCTTAATTGTCCTTGGCCAAATCAGTGTTTATCAGACTCCTTCAGTGGTGATATCTCAGCTAATCGAAGCCTTCAGGAAGGGATTTAGTGGAAGGTGTGGCCCTGGGGTGCACATACCTGAGCTGCTTTGGGGGAGCTGCCTGTGGCTCATGGGACTGTGGAGCTGCAGGTGGGGCTGATCTGTGACTTCCATGGGCAGTTTTATCTCCCGTCCTTCCCACTGCCACCCCTTTTGTTTAGGCAACAGTTGGAACAGAGCTGGGATTTACTGTCTGACCAGACCAATCCACTGCTGCCCATTCCTTTAAGGTGGCAGCTCTGTGCTGTGCCTTCTGCTGCTCTCTGCACCCAGGTTTGACAAGCTAAGTTGTTCAGTGTCCCTCTTGCTGTGGGGCAGCAACCTTGCCTTTAGGATTTCTTGTTTCAGCAGCACAGAAACTGCATTGCTGCTGTATGGTCTGAGTAGGGGAGCACTGGGCTCTGGTTTCTTCTTGCTGGGTACATCATGGAATCATAGAGTTGGAGAAGACCTTTGAAATGGAGTCCAGCTGTTAACCCAGGACTGTCAAAGCCACCACTAAACCATGTCCCCAAGTGCCACATCTACATGTCTCTTAAATCCCCTCAGGGATGGTGACTCCACCACTTCCCTGGGCAGCCAGTGCTTGACAACCCTTTCAGAGAAGAAATTTTTCCTAATATCCATCTAAAACCTTCCCTAGGGCAACCTAGAGACCATTTCCCCTTGAGCACCACAAATCTGCTGGTTTTGTTTGCCACCACTTAGCACTGAAAGTGCCCCTTTCTGGGGGGATGCTTTGCTGCAGTGTGTCTGGCTGGACTGGTTTTGAAGCTTTCCTTCCTGCCAGGAGATTCAGGGCTGACTAAGAGACTGTGCAAGTCTCACCAGTGGAATTTTTCCCCCCAGTAGTGAGGTGGGAACGTGCTGTCCGCAGTGAAGTCAGGGCACACGTGCCTCCAGAGGCAAGACTTGCCATGCAGTTGTGGAGGAGCAAGTGTGAGTCATTAAACATTTCACCCTTCCACCAGGTTGTTTTGTGTGTGTGTGTGTGATTGTTGAGCTTGTTGGGACTTGGATGCCTTGCCAGCAAGGCACTGAGCTTAGTGGTTGTAAATGCCAGACTATCACTGGAAGGAAGCAGGATCCCAACTGCTCCCACCTGCAAAACTCACCTCCACTGTGAGTCTGTCCCCGAGGTGCCCAGGATTGCTTTGCTTGAGCAGCTCTTTTTTGAAGATACAGAAGGTACTGAAGATTCCTTTGCCTTGCAGCTGCAAGTTTTAACCCAGCTGGGCTGAGAGAAGCCAAATTAGGGGTTTGGGAGGCTTCTTCCATGCCCTGGTGATGCTGCACTTGGTACCTGAGCCCGTCTGGGTACAGCCTCACACGTACAGTTCTCAGTGTGGGAGTTTACACATCAGCCCCAGCCACTGCAGAACGTGCTGCCAGGCACACGATGGGGAGTGTGAGCGTGCCAAATACGTGCTCGAGAGCCAGCTAAGCAAATACAGCCCGTGGCACTGGAGTGTCTGTTATCACAGCTGTCCTGGGCACGTTCTCCAGGCCTCCTTCCAGCTGGGACCTGCAGCTTTGGCTCGTGGCTGAGCCCAGCAGTGGCTGGTGGGACAGAAGCACGCCAGGGTCGGGCTGCCTCACTCAGTGAATCCTGAAAAAAACCAATCTTGGTGGCGACTGAAGTACAAGTCTGGGTAAGGAGATACTGAGGGACTGACTGCAGAAGTCTGTGAGCCAGGGATAAGCCAGCAACAGATGTGGACTTTCATTTAGGGTTGGTCCTGATATGCCAAATTTTGGCACGTGCCCAGGTAAATACAGTATGTGTGCAGAGAGGAAACCATAATCAGCATGGTGAGCAAAGGTATTTTTCAGGCATAAACTATTGCCTAATCCAGCGTGTGAGCAAGGCCACTGAGCAGATCCTGGGAGAGGAGGGACTTTACCTGCTCCATCTTGCCCAGTTTCAGCAGCACAATTGTCCCAAAAGTCTCACTTTTGGGAGTCTTGCAGCTGAAGCTCATGGTTAAAGCACAAATGCCTTTAAGTACTTACTAATGGATTACTTGTCAGCACGGTTAAATACTGAAATGTCACCTGAGGGAGAAGTCTGCCTTTTGGAACCTTTTAAAATGCTCTTCAAAATGAATCATTAGTATGCAAGAAAGAAATAAAAAAAAAAAAGGGGGGGGTTGTGACTAATCTCTGTTGTGATGAATGTTGTAGACTTGACATTTGAGGAGAGGAAGGAGTAATTTAAAAAAAATAAATTTTTGAAGTTAAAATCTCTTCAGTCAGCCAAGTTATTTCAGAAGGAAGGTTTGGGGAGAGGTAAGAAAGAGAAAAAGATGTGGGAGTCAAAAAAAAAAGTGACTCAGATGCCATTAATTGAGTCTGAGTAAATCATTCAACTTCGCTTGCACATCAAAACCCGCCCAAGGTGGCCTTGCACAGGCTGGCAAGGTGTCCTTTGCCAGCAGGAGAAGCAGCCTGTGGTCAGCACAGGGGCTGGCTCTTTGAGTACAGCAGTGACCTGCTGCAGAGTGGTGTGTGCCAGGGCCCTCCCCGGGGGTGTCAGAGGGAAGGAGACTCCTGGGGAAGATGAGCAGCCTGGCTGGCTCACTCAGCTCCCTCTTGGGCCACACTGTGTTTTTACTGGTGTGTAATGTCTGCTCCAGTCCCTGGTTTGGATCACAAACTGCTGGGTTCCTCCATTTTTAATTTCCTTTTTTTTTTTTTTTTTTCTCTCCAGGCGTCTTGGTGCTGAGCTGGGGAAATCTGTGGTGTACCAGGAAACCAATGGAGGTGAGAGAAATCTTTTTATTATTTGAGGTAATCTTAGAAATACTGGGTAACTCCATCAGCCAGACCTCTCTAATAAGTGCAGTGATTCAGCTGTGATGTTACATCTGCTCCTGGCAATGCTAAACCTCTGTGTCTGACCTTGGACAGAGCAATTAAATGTGTTCCTTGTTTGCCTCTGTTATCTTGTTTGTCTGCCCATCAGCAAACTCTCCTCTGGAGTCCTACCTCGGGTGTTGGCTGCTGCCAAACCTTACTGGCTCCAGTGCTTAGCAAAACAGCTCCAGGTTTAAAAGTAATGCCCTGCTTTCTAAAGTGTCTGCCTTGTGAACTTTAAAATTATCCCCTTCCTCCCACACTCCCCTGCCACAGGCAGGTTACAGCTGCCCTAGCAAGGACTTGTGCTCTTGCTTTAGAGAGTGAGAATTCAAGGCTGTGCTGGGGAATGTACCTCTTGGAGCTTGGCTGAGAGTCATTTCCTGTTTCAAGACCTCTGTTACCTTACTTGCAAGAGAGACTAGAACCAGAGAGCTGGTGCAGGTGAGAGGAAGGGATGGAGGATTTATGGGAGTGCTGCTGCTCTTGCAGCCAGCATGGGCCACACCGTGGGTGGTTATGGTTGGGCTGGCTGGTGTGCTGGTGTTCGTGAGAGCTCGCTGCCCTTTGGGGTTGCTTTTAAATCAGGTTGCTTTGCTGCAAGGTCTGAAGTCGTTCTTCATCACTGCACAGCACATCAGTCTGCTCTCAGCAGAGTCCCTTCAGGTTACTGCCAGTGCCCAGGCAATTAGGCTTTGAATTCCATAGCTGTGCAGCTGTTTCCCTCATTTTGCTTATCCCTGCCCTGTAGTTCAGGACTGTGAGGGATATGAGTGGCTCAGACAGGCACTTGGGAAACCTGGAGTTGTTGCTTTGGCTTTGCAGAGCTGCTTGGGGCTCAGCTTTTGCAGCTGAGTCAGGGACTGTGGGAATGGTGTTCAGCAGAGCCCAGACTTCCAGCTCGTGTCAGTGTTGAAATGTCTTGACCTTGCTGGTGAAACTGGGCAGTTCTTGGTGCTGGTGGTGTTGCCTTGGGCTATCCAGCCTGCCTGGAGCTGATCCCGTGCTAAGCTGTGAAAGAGCAAAATGCAAAAGAGCTGAGTTACCTTCTTGGTAAGTCCTGAAGGTTGTTCTGCCTTGGGTGGTTCATTGCTCACTAACAAATGTTCTGTTGACTGCTTTCACCACTGCACGGAGGAGTGAAAAGGATCTCTAATTAAGAATTAGGCAATTGTCTTCTGAACATAAGAAACAGCTATTCAGCCTGCTTTTGCTTTGTAAATACAGCTAACTCACTGGTATGTCGTGCCAGCTCTACCCAGGACCAGCCTTTGGAAAATCTGCTTGGCTCATCTGTGTGTCTAGTGGGTGTATGTGCACAAAGGGCAATGGAGCAAGTCCTCATCTGCCCTGACCAGGGGGCAAGTTTGCTGCTAAAACATGGTGTGTTGTCACTGTCAACCTGGTGTTTGGAAACAAAATTAACCCTGTTTTCAATCCTTTTCAGAAACAAGAGTGGAAATAAAAGAATCCGTCCGGGGACAGGACATCTTCATCATCCAGACCATCCCCAGGTGAGTGACTCGGGGCTCAGTTTGACACCCATGGTGTGCTGTGAATTCCTGGGTCAGCAGAGGGTTGGATGGTTATCCTGCTCACAGGATAAGCAGTGGAACTCCTGCCAGTGCTGTCATTGCTTCGACTCACATCTCAGACCCCACATACTGTTAAGCTGTTAACATTCCCAGAGGATCGATTGTGCCACAGCAAGCTGAGACTCTTCCCATCAAACGGCTCCAGTGTGTCACTTGAGGCAAGAACAAGTGTGACTGATGGCTGCAAGTGAAACATCCCTGCTCTGTGTGTGGTGGCCTTTCAGGCTCAGTCGTTTGGTGATTTCTGACTGGCATTTCCATTCTGGGATGCCTGATTTCCTCAGCTACCAAGCAGCAGAGCCATCATCAAACAGCAGCTATTGCTTTAATTACAGGCTTGCCCTTTTGCTGTAGTGATGTGAAACTGAGCTCAGGTGGAAGGCTGTGGCTTCCCTCTGGTATTTTTACAGTTCTTGATGGTGGGTCTTTTTTGTGTTTTATGCTGGGCTGTTCTAGTCTTGGAGTTAGAGAAGTGCTGCAAGGAACCAGGGGGCTAGAAAAACCACTTGTAACCCCAGGAACATTGCTGCTCCCTGCCTGAGGAAGAGAGTAATGATACAGCACTAGTGTGGTGGGAAAGGAGCCCACACATTAAATGATAACTGCAAACCAACCAACTCTGAGTAGGGGAGGCACTGTTTTCAGAGATAAGGTATTGTTAGGATGCCTGCTGCACAATTAGCAAAACAAGAATATTCCTGCCCTGGTAGTTTTTTCCAAGTTACTAAATCCTGCTCAGATTTTGGAGATCCCAAGAAGTAATAAGCAGCAGAGCTCAAGCAGGTAGCAGAATACCCTGGAAACAGAGTTTTTCCTTGCTTGCCAAAGAAATAAGAGCCCTCTGAGAATTCAGGTTCATTTCCTCTTTGTAATGCTTGGCCTGTTGTTAAAGAAATCAGTAGGACTACTAGATCAGCTTACTTCTGAAATACCTCTTGCAGGCAGGAACGTTTTCCTAGGGCTCACCTCTTTCCAGAGAGATGCTCCAAGTGTTTTCTCCCCCAGGGAGCAACTAAATCTCTGCCAGATGAAAATCCCCTGCTGTAGGATTATGTTTCGGGTGAATGGTGCCATCCTGCTGTCCCCCGTGAGGGAGTTCTCTGAAATACCTTGTAACTGAGAGCTGTGTAAACATGAAAACAGATGAGTGTTCCCAGGGAGGCAACTCAGAGCATTAGGAACAACAGCAGTGCTGGGAGGAGAAAAAGCAGAGGAGGTTTAACTTGTTGATCCCCTTGTTTTTCTATTAACTGAATTCGGCGTTGTGGGCCAAGAAATGGGTCCTTTTTAGCCAAAGCGTTCAAGGCCTTCCAGGTGAGGAGCCACTGTTGTGCAGCCAAGTCCTCTTTTATTCCCACACTGCAGCTGTGCCTTGCTGCAGTGCTTGAGAGGGCAGGTTCAAGGGCATCTCAGTTTTGCTTTGGGCTTCAGGGAGCTTTTCAGAAGAGTCAAAACAGCGACTGTGTGGAATAATCTAAGAACAGGACTTTCACACTCAGCAGTGGTTTGAAAAAGAAAACAAAATATTAGGACTGGGTAGGAAAGGAGTAGAGAGGGGAAACAACCTTGTTTATGCTGCAGTGTGAACTCAGTCTGCATCTTAAATGCAGGAGAGAACAGAGAGACCTGATTATTTGACACAGGCTCCCTGTCCTAAAAGCCTAGAGCACAATAAAAAAGGTGACAAAGACAGGTATCATGCAAGACTGTTGGTGTGTGGACTGGCATTTGTATGAGGGAAATTCAAGTAGCTTATGTTAAGTTGGTAGAAAAATGAAGGAGTAGTTTTGTGATACCCTGAAAGTGAAAGGAGCCTTTAAGTGCCGAGTGTTGGTGCTGGTTATTGCAAAGCCCATCGACACTGTCACATGAGGTGTTTGCTCAGGCTCCAGAGAAGGAATGTCCAGGGATGTCCTAGACAGGGATGGGGAGCAGCAAGGGAGGCTCCAGGCTGCTGGAGAGGGGTGGTAAGTAGGGTGAGGGGGATCGCTGAGCTGGCTCTGAATGTCCTGGTAATGAGCTGACAGTCCCCATGTGAGGTCTTGGCTCAGCATTCCCAGCAGTAACTACTGGGAGCACAGCCTCAAGGCAGGAGGTGGGGAGGGCAGCAAGGGGGCTTGGCATGCTCTCCTGCTCCCTGTTTTGGAGATGCTGTGGGGTGGGGTTCCACCACAGATGTTATTTCCCCCTGTTATTGCCCTTGGATGGGGTCAGTGCCCCCTGCAGAGGAGCAGATCAGTGTGATGGCTCAGCGTGAAGCATCACCTCAAGAACTCCCCCCCAGGCCACCTCCCCGGGCCCTGCTGGAGTGACAGACACACCCACCTCTGCCCAGTGCCTGTGCCAGCTGGTCTGCAGGAGCTTTCTGGAGCCCAGCATGGAATCCTGCTGGAATACTGAGAGGTGTGCTCCTCCTTGAGTAATTTCAATAGGGCTACCCCTGTCCCACAGCAACACCAGGACTGCAGTTGCATTTTAAAACCTTTCTCCCAGTCTTGTTCTTTTATCTGCTTTCCAGGTGAATATATATATATATATTTTTTTTTATATATATTTAAGGAGAAAGTTGAAAACTAGTGATGAAAAATAATGAACTTTAAATAGGCCTAAACTTGACCACTTTGTTTTTGTATGACACTGATAGTAGCATCTCTTTCTTCTCTCCTGACCCCACTGGCACAGCTAAGACACTAAAAGGAAGAAACAGTTCTTTGTTTGCTCGTTGTCCTGTGTGGCAGGGGGCTGTGTTTTATGTAATTCTTGGCTGGGTGCTGCAGAGCCAACAAAGCTTTCTTGTGTGTACATGGCATTGTGGTGGAGCCAGCGGGAGAACAGAGACCCAGAGCCTCACAAATGAAGAGGCACAAGTGGAGGTTGATTTCCAAAGGAAGGGAGAGCTGTGGGGAGATGGAAATGGTCAGGGGTTTGTCACAGGTCATGTCTCTGAGCAGTTGGAGAAGCTGTCTCTGGTGCCTGGGAGGAAAACAGGTCCTGAGCAGTGTCTGGGCAACGTCCAAAATGTTCTGCGGAGCTTTAGGCTGCTCTGTGCTGTTTATTCCTCTGCTGCTGTGTGAAAAGATGGCCCAGTCAGCCCCAGCACTGCCCTCCTGACCAGTCTGGGGATGTGGTGTGTCACTGGAGGCTGGAAACTCCCAGGCAGGGGTGTCTGTGTTGCAGGAGGATTGTCTGTCCCACTGTCTGAAGTGTCTGTGTGTGCATTCTTCAGTTCCCCAGTGGTCTCAGGTCAGTCTGTGACCACGCAGACAGTGTCTCTTTGGTGTTGGCTTTAAGGAACTAAAGAGGATTGGGGTTTTCTTCTCCTTCTTAAAATGAATTAAAATGCAGATGAATGGCCATGCCAGTCCTCATGGTGGAGCAAACTGAAAATGGGATATTTCACTCTCATGACCAGTGACAAGACTCGAGGAAATGGCATGAAGCTGAGTCAGGGGAGGTTTAGGTTGGGTATCAGGAAAAGGTTTTTTCGCCTAGACAGTCGCTGAGCACTGGAACAGGGTCCCCAGGGCAGTGGGCACAGCACCAAGCCTGTCTCAGTTCAAGAAGCATTTGGACAACACTCTCAGGCACAGGGTGGGGTTGTTGGGGTGTCCTGCACAGGACCAGGAGTTTGACTGGATGATCCTGGTGGGTCCCTTCCAACTCACCATATTCTATGGTTCTTCTGCCTATGTTGCTTTTTGGTTTTGTTTTATTGTTTTCTTTCAAGAAACAGTCCTTTAGCATTTCCTGTGCTGTTGTTCCCTCCATCTCTAGATAAGCTGGAGAGGGTGGAGATGCTGACTTCACCAAAGTGATACGTGTGGAATTTCTGTGCTCCAAAATGCATTATTTCTTAAGGCAGAAAAAATAACCTGCCTTACATTTTTAAAAAAGAAAATTACCCTAATGAATCCAGTGTGGATAACGTTGTGTTGGCTGCATATGTGCTGCTTCTTTAAAAGGCTATTTCATTTCAAAATACACTGTATCAGGTAATATGTGTTCCAAGATAAATTTTAAAGAAATCCTTTTTTTTTTAATGTGATGATGGAGAGAAATCATCATATACCTCATGTTAGAATATTAAATCAGATTCCAGTCCCCAGCTCTTGAGTGCTGGAGTCGTGTTCTGTACGTGTAAGAGTTGATTGTAACGTGTTGTGGCGTGGTGGAAGGAGCTATATGGCTGCAGTCTGGGTCTTGCATACATTAGCCTAAGATGTGGCGTGGTTTCCCTGGAACTTTGGTGAGGAGAGCTCTGGGTACAAATGGCAAAGGAGTTGCACTGGAAAAACACCTGCTAATACTTGGAATTGCTTTTCAAATGGCCTAGAGATGTGAACACTGCTGTCATGGAGCTGCTGATAATGGCGTATGCACTGAAGACTTCCTGTGCCAGGAACATCATCGGGGTCATCCCTTACTTCCCCTACAGCAAACAGAGCAAGATGAGGAAGAGGGGCTCTATAGTCTGCAAGCTGCTGGCTTCCATGCTGGCCAAGGCAGGTGAGTGGCACAGGGAGGGGCATCCAGAGGGCATCTGTCCTTCAGTTCATCTCCCATCAGACGTGGGGATGTGCTGCTGAGCTCTTGAGCCACTTTGGGGGAATTAATTTCCTTTGGCTTTCTTGTGTTTCTTTGTGACTCACACCGGGGGAAGTGGCCTAGAAATGCTGTAGTGAAATAACAGTGTCAGCCCAGTGCTGTGACACTGCCTGCCTGTTTGTCTCTATGTCCTGGGAACTTTCTACATCCCATCTGTTTATGATTATTTTATGACATGGCACAATAGTCTGAGTAACAGCTAAAAAAGTCTGGAAAATAGGGATATTCAAGGAACTCCAGCCATGTGGGAATATTTTCCATTAACTGCTCTCTTCTTTTTGCCTTTAGGTTTAACACACATTATCACGATGGACCTTCATCAAAAGGAAATCCAAGGCTTCTTCAGCTTTCCAGTAGACAACCTGAGAGCATCCCCTTTCTTGCTTCAGTATATACAGGAAGAAGTGAGGTTACTCTAGTTCTGTGTATATCAATTTGTTTTATCTTAATATGGCAGCAGGATTGAGCCTCTCCTTAAGCAGAGGTGGTCTTATCAGTCTAGGTCAATCCTTCTGTTAAGGAATTCTTTCTTAGGGGGCGCCTGTTGCATGTTTCTTAGGAAAGCGGGAAGGTGTTACACTTTATGATTGTACCTGGATGGAAGTTGAGCTCCACCACAATCAGGAGAGGAGCTTGCTCTCTGTAGAGTTAGTGCCATTGCAGAGATGCTGTTTGTGTTCCTGCCTCTAAACACTTTTAAAATCCTGTTCCACTGCCTCCCTTACCCCTTGGGCAGTGGTGGATTTCTGACTGTTCTGAATTATTGATAGACTTTGTCTTGGGCTGAGTGTAGGAATGCTGAGCTGGGGGCAGGGCATGGAGGTTTCCTCCTCCATGTGCAAAAGCTGGGGATTTATTCCCACATGGTGAGAGCAAGGCCTCCCCATATGGGGAGGGTTAAACACCAGGAACATTCCCACCTTTGCAGAATACACAAATACTGGTGTTGAAAGCAAGTGCAGCTGCCTCTTTCTCTCTTTCAGAGAGAAATTTGGGTCTGGGGATGAGGGTGGGCATCATTATTTAGCCATGCATCAAAACAGTTACTGGCAAGAAGATCTTTCTTTAATCAAATAACCTTTTATCACATCCAGATTCCAGATTACAGAAACGCAGTTATTGTAGCCAAATCTCCTGGTGCGGCTAAAAGGTAAATGGATGCTTTACTAGCTGGTTAAAATTAAACTGGAAAATGCCTGAGCTGGTGGGAAATACAGCAGGGAAAGTATGGGAGTGTGGGAGTAAACTCTGGAGGTCTCTGCTGCTGCAGAGCAAAGTGGTTCACCTGGGGTTAGGATCAGACTTGCTGCTTGAGTTTGAGCAGTGCCTGACTATCTCAGAATGGAGATACATGGAGGAACACAGGAGGCCCCATGGTGGAGCCAAGGGGTAGAGTGAACTTCAGGATATTAAGGACAAATGAAAAACCACTTCCAGTGAAGTTTCTTGCTGGGGAACAACTCCAGAGGTGCAGCCTTTGCTTGCTGTTGGCTCTGGGGGAGTCTCGGTGGGCTGGGCTGTGAAGCTGCATCAGCCCAACCCCTTCCTGACCGGCTGTTTGTCCTGCAGGGCTCAGTCCTACGCGGAGAGGCTGCGGCTGGGCCTGGCGGTGATCCACGGGGAGGCTCAGTGCACGGAGCAGGACATGGATGACGGGCGTCACTCCCCTCCAATGCTCAAAAATGCAACTGTGCACCCTGGCCTGGAGCTGCCCTGTAAGATCAAGTTTCTCTGCTTACCCTTGGGTGGGGGAGGAAAAAAAGAATTTTGGTGGGAAGTTTCTCTTGGTTTATAACCAACCTGATGGCAGTGGGACCACTGGAATTTTTCTCATGGAAAGGTTGATATCAGCGACTTGTAGGAGAAGTCACAGGGGAAGGTTTTTATTTAACTCCTTCTGGCCATGCAGAGCATCAATATCGTTCTCCTGGGCTGTGCCTGCTCAGCAGTGTCAGACTGACAAACCTCTGATAAAGGTGGTGCTTTTACAGCGCTCAGCAACTGAACTCACTGAGATAATGAAACAAAAGAAATGCAAAAGTGCAAGTAATGAGGGAGCTGCTGCTCCATCGTGGAGGGGAGGGTCTGACCTTTATCTTCCCCTTCTGCTGCAGCCATTGTTACTGCTGGAAATTCTCTTCATCTTGGCAGCCAGGTGATCATGTTCCAGCATCTGTTTTAACAAGGCTTGGAGGTTTGTGGTGAATAGTTTCTCCAAGAGCATTGCTGAGCTGTTTCCTGAGCTCCTGCCACTGATTGATAAGCTGCTGATTTGGGAGCAGACAGCAAAGGAAAAAGGAGGAAACCTGTGTTCTGGGAAATGCCATCTTCAGGATTGCTTGTTTTCCTGCAGCAGTGCAATAACAACAGTAGAATTAAAATACATCTCTCTAGGGAGGATTTTAGCTTTCCAGGTATGTGGTGGCAGGACAGAAATTGGGATCAGTGAACGTGGCTGAGAAGTGACCGTGGGAAAGGCTGGGTGCTGCTCTGTGTGGTGAGGAGCTCTCCATCATGCAGCCCAACTTAATTACACCAGCAGAGGTTGGGACTACTGATAAGCCTCTCCTCTTTTGAAGTTCAGGGAGAACATCCAACCAGTTTGTGGGCAGCTGGTGGAGGGCAGGCAATTAAAACTGCAGGTATTTCACATCACCCCAGTCGTTGCTCACTAGAACACAAACAGTGCTTATGTTGCTGGTGAAACTCTTCTTGGGCCTTGAGGGCCAGGTGGGGTTTGGCAGCGAAGTTTGGGACTTCATCTTGATTGCCCCCCGTTCTGACACGGGGATTTTTTTTCATGCCCTTCCAACAAAACAGGAGTTTGCATGGTTGCTCTTACCCTTTTCCCTCCCCTCCTACTCTGAAGGGGATGCTGTCCTCCAAAATACCACTAGTTGACACTTGTCTGCTACTGAGGCATTGATGGTTTTGTGTTTTTATTTCCAACCACATGTCACTTCAGGGAAGCTCAGCTGTGGGAGCTTGTGCTGCTGGAGAGCCCTGTGAATGGTAGCTCAGACAGAAATTTGTCCCTGTCCAGTTTAGTTATGATTCCAGGGGAAAATTGTTTTCAGTCCTCAGCTATCCAAACACAAACTAGCTTGCTGTGTATCACCACTTTCTTATTTTACCTCTTGCACAAACTCAGCACTTGACCAGTGACCTCCCTGCATGCCTAAGGCACAAATGTAAAACAGTCAAGCTGAGGCTTGGGAGCTGTCAGTTGTGGGGTGGATTGTGGGGCAAACTTTTCCAAAACTCTCAGTAGGAAGTTGCTTTTCTGTCCAGTTTTGTAACCTGATAAATACCCAGGTTGGAGTGAGCTGGGCTCTGTTCCTGGAGGTGCAGAATTCTGAGGTAATCCCTGTCTAAAAGCAGTCTGTAAGCTTCTAGTGCGTCCTGGTTGTGTGTCAGCCTCTGAAAGGGAGCTGTGCTCTGCCAGACAGAGCTGAAAATGCAGATGGGTTTTGGGGATGGCAGTGCTGTGAGTGTCTGTACTTACCCTCTCTGCTGTGCCTCCTTTCTTGTCCAATTCAGTCATTTGAAAAGCATCTTCCCACCTCAAATGTCACATCCTACCAGATCCTCCATCAGCTCTTCCTGCCATGTGCCATCACCAGCGTTTCCAGAGGTGTGAGCTCTGAGGGCAGAGTGAAGCTGTGCCCCTGTATGAAAGGTCAGACACATGCTGCTCACCCAGAGCTGGATGCTTCCTTACACCAAGACTGTCCCAAAACCCTCTAATTGTCAAAACAGAACCAGCCTGGGTCTGCCTGGCTTGGGAACCCTGGCCTGGGTCAGGCAGGTGGGGGTACTCCTGGAGAGTGGCTGAGACTTACTGTGGAGCATCCTGCCGTAGGCTACAACCAGATTATTGTGGAGCATCCTAGACTGGGCAGTTCAGGCTCCAGGCAGTTGTATTAGAGCCAGGAGAGAGGTGAAACCTGTGCCTGGGAGCAGCCCCAGAGCCCCACAGCGATGGCTTATGCTTTGTGCCATTCCTCATGGGCTTCCTAGTGAATTGGCTGGGCTCCTGTGTCCTGGCATGCACCTTGTCTCCCCGTTCTGGGAGAGATCATGTGCCTCTAATTAATGAGTGCTGTGCAGTGTAATGGCTTATTTATTGTCCTGTGAGTGTGGCCTGATGTGATACTGTGATTCATGTGGAGCCACAACAGAAAAATGCCAGAAGTGCTTCTGATTGCACTTAAAATGCTGTGCTGGAGCAGCAGCAGCAGCATCCACGTCACTCCTGAAAGCAGAGCCTTTGAGACAGGACGTCACTCCGGGGTTATTCCCTTTGATTGTGTGCTTTTGTGTCTCAGAGCTTGCAGCTGGCTCGGGGCTGTGCCTTAACAAATGCATGTGGACTCTTTGCATGTCTCCTCGTCCTGGAGAGAGAGAGAGAGAGCGGAGCACCATCTGTTAAATCGTTTCAGTGGCTCTGGAGTTCAGTGCTTTATTCAGAGCTGAGGGTTCAAACCCAGGGCCCAGCAAACTGCCACGAAGGAAGAGAGTTTGGGGGGGGAAAAGCTGGAGTGACCACAGGTCCATTCCTCCTTCCCTACCCCCATCTTTCCTGTGTTTAGGCTGGGCACAGGGATGTTTTCTGTCCTTCCAGGGTTATCTCGACACAAAACAGTTCGTTCTTTGAGCAGCCTTTTGCTCACAGGCTCTGTTGTAAATGCAGCTTTACAGTTCTTGGTGATTATCACTTTAAATCACATTGTCAGCTCCAAACAGAATTTATTTTAGCGTTTCTTAACCCATTTTTAACTGCTTAATTGCAGCAACAGGTTTACACACGTGGGAATGCTGTTTCCTCGTTGTGATAATCTTGCCTTTAACGCGTGGTACTTGAGTATATGTTACACACATCAGAGTGAAAGTGTTCTTTGATATTCTTGTTTTATAAAAATGGTGGTCTGGTTTTTTCTCTTTTATTTCTCTCCCCCCGAAGCTACAGATACCACAAGCATCTTTTCTGACTCTCCAGAAAAAGTCAGCAACTCTTTAACCTAAACTTGTACATGATCCAAGGGGTTACACCAGGCAGAAGTACCACTGTGGCTTATTTCTGTTACCCTCCTTTTGTCTACGTGTAAACAGAGGTTTTCAGTCTGGGAAGAAAATGCTCTTTATTATTTGAATCACTTTTCAAGCCACCTTCTCATAGCAGTTCTGACTTGCACATCTTGATATGTCCAAAGATTTGGAAGAAGAAACTGGCTGCAGCAACCTTTGTGTAAACCTCCATCACGTCGGAGCAGTTCTCTTGAGATTTGATGTGGTTGTGGGTGGATCTTTGGCTTGCAATTTTTTTTTTCTGTTTTTTTTGCAGAGAAAATTGAACAAGAAAAAGGGAGAACATCTCTTTAAGATCCGGGTAGGTCGACACGTTGCCTACCATTCTTTAAAAATAAAACAAAACTGAAATACGGCTTTTTTAAAAACAGAGATGCAAAGCACTGCTGATGTTGCTAGTTGCCATGTTAGCCTTTAAGCATAGCAAGTGTCTGCTTCCTTTATGGAGTAGAAGGATAACTGATTTGCTGAAACTTCATGTCTCTGTGAGTAAAATAGTGTTGAATTTCAGCTCTCTAGGTCTGTTCACCATTTGTGCAGAAAGATTCCCCTAAGCTGGCTGTTGTAACCAGAGATGGCACTCGTCTGTGGATACACATGGAGGATGGGATGGCAGCCAGGTGGAATCCTTTTGATACTTCCCAGCTCCCACCAGGAGCTTTATTACTGTCCAAACTAGATAACAAACTAATAACTAACCTAAGCAGGTCGGTAGTGCCTGTAATTGAAATTTATGATCTGCTTATCTCTTGTGGTGCTTAAGCTGCATTTATTTCAAATACTCTTCCTTCTCATAAGAATGTTTTCCCTTCAGGATTAGAGGTGACTTTGCATTTGATAGGAGACTCCAATACCATGCAAGGGAGGCTGGGGGGTCTGTGCCATGAAGAGCTATTAACTCTTCAGTCCAAGGTAGCTGTGACTTTTAACTGCAAAACCTGGCTATGAGTGATGGAACTGTGGTCAAAACAGAACTATTGGACACCTCTTGTAGAGTTTTGGTAGGTTTATTGAAAACCAGTCTGTGGAGTAGGTTGTGTGTGTGAAGAACAACTCTACACATGAATCTTCGAAGCTGTGGTCCTTAAAATTGCTTTCATCACATCCCTCAGTGTGACTCACTCACTCAGCTGTGCTCGCACTCTGAGCATTCCCAGGCACTGATGAGATGTGGGAATACTACTGGATCAGCCTGCTGGGCAGGATGGGGAGTTTCATGCAGAACTATTTTGATCCAGGAGGGCAGAAATCAATATTCAGACAGGCTTTTTGATGGGCAGCGGCTTCTGTTCTCCTGCTGCTCAGGTATTACATCGAAGTAGGTTATCCTAAAGGAGAAAGGTCTTGCTGTGTAGGTTGTCTGAAACTCCTCAGCACTTGAGAAGCCTCTGTGGTCAGAATCCTGGCAAGACCTGAGCTTACAAAAGGGAGGGGTCCTTGGTAGGACACTTTGCTGCACTCCCCATAGAGAGCATCAAATCTGGGAGGGGGGAGGTGTGGAGGTGGGCCAGGTAAGTGTTACAAAATGCTGGATGTTCCTCTTTGCTTCAGTGCTTAGATCGGTCCAGATTGTCACCTGTGTGCCCACCACAGTGTCCTTCCCATGCTGGAAGTTTTTGTACTGAACAGACCAGCACCCTGTGGCAGGGACAGGTTTGACTGATGGACAGCAAGTCCCTGGCCTGTATCAGAGGCCACTTGCTGTTTGATGTAAGTCTGCAGGCTGTGTTACATCTGGAGGCTCTCAGTGCATCCCAGTTCGTGTCTCTTTATTTTTGTACTGCTGCTGGAAGTTTGGCAAGGTGTAGTTTGGCACAAACCATGTCAGTGCAAAAGCAGAGTCAGGAGGGAGTGGAACCTTATTTCCCAGTACTTTCTCTTCACTGTTTCTGGTAGCACAACTTGTCAGTGCTACCTTGTCAGTGCTTGTCAGATCCTTTTGATCCAATTGCTGGTTGCACTGAGCTTGTACAACTGTGTTTCAACTGGATTTTGTCCTGCTCTTTCCATTAATCCACTTAAAAAGAAAAAAAAAAATCAGCAAATTTGCTTCTGCAAACTTCCTTAAGCTTTCTTTGCCTGAGCAGGTGGTATTAAGGTTCTTACACCCTCTGAAAGAGCCTTGTGTGTTTGTTGATGTGAGAAAGCAGGAGCTGCAGTGCAAGCCTCTGATCCTGCAAATGGATTACTGAGTCCAACAGGTGAAAAGTTGCAGCTTGTGAAGCACCTGCCCTTTGAGAGGTGCTGCTCAGAGAATCCCATTTGTTTATCCCAAGCATGACCTGTTTCCAGTCTTGTTCTGAGGGAAAAAGAAAATCACCCACATGTCCCATGAACCAGGTGCTGCTTTGTAGCTCTCCTTGCACAGGGACCTGTTAGATTGTTGGGTTTGCTTGCTGTCTCTGAGGTCCCCACAGAAACAGAGTTTCCTCGTTGTGAGGCAGTGCTCATTTAAGGAGGAAGGTGATGGTTAAACCAGTGCTTTCCCACTGAGGTGGGTGTCAGGACAACGTAAAGCACGTCTGTGTCTGTGCAATAGAAGATGTTTAAGGGTTCAGCCTCTTGTGTGGTGGAGCTGTTGGGGTTTGATTCAAGCCTGACTGACCTGGAGTCCTTTTTTCTCTTCTTCTTTAGTGATGATGGCCAAGGAGAAACCCCCAATAACTGTGGTTGGAGATGTTGGAGGAAGAATTGCCATCATAGTGGTATGAGTGTGACAGGGGCAGTTGGGGGGTGGCTTCCTCACAGCATCTTACCTTGAGCTGCTCTATCCCTGAGGGTAGGAGGGATTGCTGGTGTAGGGGTGGGAACATGATTGTTAGACACTGTTTTCTCCAGTTTTGCTGGTGGCTTCAATTATTTCAACTTGCTGTAGAAAACCCTTTGTACTTCAGCACTTTAAGCCCTAAAATCTCCCTGCTCCCTTAATTCTACAAATGTCAGATGTCTGCACATACTGAATAAATCCAGGACATGAAGAATAAACTCCTGAAGTGTTTAAAAAAAACCCAAACAACAAATAAACAAGAAAACTTGCCGAGCTTCTCATACTTTCTGTGCCACGCTGCAGTGTAAGCAATCAACGTGCAGCTCCTACCCCCATGAAAAAACACCTTGCTGATGATAAGCTCTGTGCATGTGCAGGGACTGATTTGTTTCCAAGACCCAGTATTTGTTCTCCTCACTAGAAAAAGGGTCCCTACACTAGGAAAATGGCATTCACAGGTTAAAGTCATGCACGTGGCTGCCCTTGCTTCTCACCAGCTGCTGAAGTAGACAGGGATTATATTTTTCATCTGTGTGCATGGCCAAAGCTGCAGTACCTTGCAGATCCACTCCTGCCCTGCAGGCACTATAAACTTCTGTTTTTGAGGTTCTGTCTGTTTCCCCTCAGGATGACATCATTGATGACGTGGAAAGCTTTGTAGCTGCTGCAGAGATCCTGAAAGAGCGTGGAGCCTACAAGATTTTTGTGATGGCGACTCACGGGCTCCTGTCCGCAGATGCCCCCCGTCTCATAGAGGAATCCTCCATCGACGAGGTGAGTCTGCTTTCTGCAGAGGAGGGGCTGGCTCTGGTGACATCCAAACTCACAGACTGATGTCCTTCCCATGCCACACAGCTCATCTCCCAAATCACTGGTGTAATCAGGTGCTTTCAGTTAGCTGGTTCTTCATTGGAACAAAAAAAAGTGTGTGTGATTAACACCTGTTCAGATCAGATCTGAACCCTGAGTATGTTTTCTCCCTAATGCAGGTATTAGTCATCCCTGCCTGGACACTTCCCTTACTGAAGCTGGTGGCTGCCATCTCACTGTACAGCCCTTCTCCCTGCCCCTCTGCCCCAGCTGCACCGAGAGGACAAGATTCCACACCTCCCCCTTAGTAACAAACATGTCAGATCCTGTGAACTGAGCAGACCCATCAGCCTGTGTGTGGGGGTGGCTGCTGGAGAGTGCTGGTTGTGCTGGTCCCCTCAGACAGATTGACTGTCATGTGGGGGAGACCATTTATTTCCATCCCACAAGGATTCCTCCCCCCTGAACTGTGAAACAGCAGGTGCACGTCCCTCCTGGAGCTAATCCAGGGTGGCTTCTCAGGGGAGCGAGTGTTTCAGTGGCACAACTCTTCTTTCTTGCCATCCATAGGTGGTGGTGACCAACACGGTTCCTCACGAGGTGCAGAAGCTGCAGTGCCCCAAGATAAAGACTGTGGATATCAGTTTGATCCTGTCGGAAGCCATCCGGCGGATCCACAACGGCGAGTCCATGGCTTACCTCTTCCGCAACATCACTGTCGATGACTAGACCCGGCGCTGCCGCCGTCCTGGGCTCCACAGGAGAAGGAAATGTGCATGAAAAGGCAATACCATAAAATATAGGCATAACACAACTGTTTATTTTTGTAGGAGCGTGAGGGTTTTCAGGGTCTTTGAGCCATGAGATCTAATAGAAAAAAAAAAGTCAACCTGACCAGCACTTTACAGTTGAATAGAAGAGGCCACTGGCAGTGGGGAGGGTTACACCTTAATTAAAAGAAGGTGGTGTTGAATTTTTAAGTTCCTTTAATGATTTTTTTTTTTTAGTGTGTTATATCTCTTGCCCTGTAGGGGTGGAAAGAAAAGCTAAACAGAAGTAGCTGTCAGCTTATGAGAAGGGAATAGGGACTGTTCATTGCTGTGTGGGCAAGCAGGAGCAGCCTTTGGGGTTGTTTCTGCCTGTGGCTCACCCAAGAGCACAGAAGGGAACGTTCTGCTGGCAGAGCTGAGCAGCACAGCAGCTCCTTGCCAAGTGAGTGGCCTCTCATCTCCTGCACAGCAGAGCAAGGACTTTCATCAGAGCTAAGTTAGCAGAACATCCCAAAAGGACAGCTTAGGGCAACCCGCTCGCAGGGCCGCTCCCATCCTTGTGTCAGGGAGCTGGGAACAAGCTCACGTGTCTCCCAGCGGAGCAGGGAACGCCAGTTAATGTGTTGGCCTTTTCATTTCGCCAGCTTTCGGATCATTATTGTTCTTCGGTGACAAGTCACATGAGGGTCTTGGTCCTCACTTGAACACTTGTCTGCACTGCAAAGCCAGGCACAATTTTTGGAGTTGCCTGGGGCTGGTGAGTTTGTGGCAGAGTCTCGTGGGGAAGGGAAGATGGAACAATGTCTGCTTCTACTGCAGCTGTGCTCTCCAAAACACTAACACTGAACCTGCAATAAAAAGCGTAAGATTTTTCAATGCCGGTGCTTCCTGTGAATGCTGTACCCTCTGAGCAGCTGCTGGGTGTGTTCAGTGGGGCTGTTGCTGTAACCAGGCTCACTTGGCAGCTTGCAGCCCTCTGCCACAGAGAGGTAGGACTTCCTGATCATTCCTGTCTTGAGTGATACTAATTTTGGGGTGGAGGGGACACTTGAGGAAGCAGCACAAGGTGCATGTGGAGGGCCTTGTCTCCAGGATGATATAAGGATGAATTCCCAAACTGTGATCTTCCCCCTTGATGAGACAAACACACTCCAGTAAAACCTACACCGCTTTCTAGCCTGCTGATGTGAGGAACAAATAAAAGCTGCTGAAAGCAGTTGCTTCAACAGCCTAAGAACTGTTTAGTTTTGCTTATCCTTATTCTACACCTTTCTCTCCTACTCCAGCATCTAAAATATGTATGGGGCCAGGGGCTGGCAGTGACTGAGCAGGACAAGCCTTGAACACCAGGCAGACAAAGCTACCTCAGCACAGAGTGGTTGGACCAGCATGGATTAAACCTCCAAGCCACATCCCACGAGGGATGTGCAGGGCTGCATGAGGTCTCAAAGCTGTTGATGGGTTTCCTGCATTTTCAAGATACCACAAACAAATCCCAGCTGTACTCTGTGGCCACAGTGTGGCTCCTCAGCCTGGTGGGTAACACTGCTGTGCTGCAAGTACTGAAAGGATCAACTGAAGCGTGTGAAGTCCTTGTAGGTGTCTGTGTGCCCCCTTGTTCCAAGCCAGTGCCAGACCATGATCTCCATCCTGAAAGGCAGTGTTAAAAATGTGAGAGGTATTGCTCTTTCTGTATTTGCGTAGAAACGGTGGAACCAGGGCACCAGTGGGCAGAGGGGTGTGCTGCTGTCCCTGGGGTCACTGTGGCGAATGGATGTTTTGGGTCACTTACAGAATCACCAGCAAAAGCAGGTTTAATATAGAAGTGAAAGCTCAACAAAGTTGTTGGCAGCCCCCAGCACCTACAGCCACTGCACACCCCAGGGCCTCTGCCAGGGTTGCTCAGCTCTGCCCTGCACATCCCAGGGGGAAGCAGGACCAGGCTTGGGCAGAGCCAGGGCAGCTCCTCAGCTGGTCCAGTGTGTGCTCTCTGCTCGGAAAAGGGCCATGTTCAGGGTGGTGGGAAAAACAGCAGGAGCTGGGAGCCCCTTGAGGGCCAGCCTGGATTGACGTCCCACCGCAGCCCCTCTGTGGGACATGTGGCACCCGAAACCCTTTGGACTGGGGAGGAACCTTTTGAAATCCAACAAAGGCAAGTGCTGGGTCCTGCATCCAGGATCCCCCAGCACCCACACCTCCATCCCGAGGGTGCAGCCAGCACGAGGTCCCCCAGCAGCACGGACCCTCTGGGCAGCAGTGTGGCTGGGGCTGACAGGTGAGTGCCATGGGGACAGCACTGGGCCCATTCCCTCTGTCTGTCCTAGCCAGGGCCTGTGTGGTGCCCTGGCACCAGACCCAGTTAGCCAGCAAACAGTCCCTGGGAACGCTCGTGTAGCTGTCCCATCTCCTCCTAGCAGGTTCCTGACACTCAAGGAGGCACGAGGAGCAGGGGGCAGCTTTGGGATGGAGCCCCTCTGAAACTCAGTGGCTGCCCAGGGCAGGCAGGGATGTGAGGTAAAGGACACAGACACCCTCACCTGCCATCCTAACCTGCCCTCACACCTGTGTCCTCGCTTGGTCAGCACCAAGGGCAGACCCAGACCCCCTCAGCCCGTCCCTGTCCCCAGCCCCTGAGCTCATGGAGCCAAACTCGAGTACCCCCTGAGAGGCCAAAGGCAAAGGCTGCCCACCCCACAGAGACCCCCAGCTCCTGCAGCCACAACACCCAGCCTGTTGGCCTTGCCACCTGCCCCAGTTCCTATGGGACTGGGCTGCTGTGGGTGCCCCTGGGAGGAATTCCCACGGTGGTGGGTTTGGGGCACTTCCCTCTGTGGATTCACTGTTGTCTTATATGAGCTGCAGCTTTTTCCCAGGTGGGAACCCACAAGTAACCCATTTCCCCCCTTGCACCAGTATTCCAGAACCACCCAGCGTGTGTGAGCACATGGATCACCTCTCTCCACAGGGCACAGCTCTCCCTGCAAGGGGCACCTGGGCCATCCCCGTGGTCATTTTGGGGCTGAAAATGGTAAGGCTGGAGGTGCCTCAGCACATGGATTCCACTGGCTGCCAGAACCTGGATATGCCAGCAGTGAGGGACAATGGGGAGGTTCCACAGAGGGCTGGGCTGCCGCTGTGTAACAATGGGTGACCCGTGCCAGGGTGGGCCATCGCCTTGAAACGGGGGACACCATAAACAGAGCCACATGCAGCAAGGAACGAGGAGGAAACCCAAGAGGAAGGAGCCTGTCAGCTGTGTACCTTTGCTCTGCTCCCTGCCACACCTCCTGCCACCTGCCATCCCACTGCTCCTGTCTGGAGCAGTAGCACAGAAGGCCCTTGCTCACAGCAGGTCTGTGTTTTCAGGTCAGCAGCCATGGCAGAGCTCACCCTGGGCCAGATGCTGGATTCGGCCATCGGGACGCCCAAGACTGAGCCCATCAACTTTGAGAAGCTGCGCAACCTGCTGAAGGGGATGCTTGTGAACCTGGGCCTGCAGGATCTGCCCATCCAGGACAGCGGGGAACCCCTGGAGGGGGCCCCGAAAATCCCCCCACCTTCCTCTGTGGCTGCTGACATTGAGGAGTTAAAGCAGAGAACGGAAGCCAATGAAAGAGAAATCGCTGAGGTAGAGGCTCTTCCCAGCCCCCTCCTCTGGGGTCTGCACCACTGCTGTGCTGCTGGGCAGCTGCTGAAGATGTGATGGAGGCCCAGCAGTGTCCCATGCCAGCCTGTCCTGTGCCCTGTGCAGACCACAGTGTGGGGAAGGATCTGCTCCCCAGCGACCCTGCCCTGGGGCTCACCCTGCCATCCCCCTCTCCTAGGTCAGGGCTCTTTGCGAGGGGCTCCGTGTGGAGATCAACGAGATGAAGGAGCAGCAGTCCCAAATGGCAGAGAACATGCAGAAGATGCAGGAGACTCTGGACACGGTGAGCTACCAACAGAACCCCTGGGAGATGCCCCTTACTGTGTTGCCCTGCTGCCCCTGCTCTACAGCCCTTGCTGGCTCCCAGTGTGAAGGGCACCAGAAGAGAAGAGTGGGAAGGGTGTTCCTGGAGAGGAACGTGGGAGCTCAGCCCAACCCACCAGAGCCCCTCTCCTCCCCAGAGCACTGCCCCAGGGATGCTGAGGCACTTGTGAACTCAACAGCCACCAGAAAAGTAACGTGCTGGGAAGGATGGCAGATAAAGATCCACCCGTGCAATACAGCCACAGCCCCTGGGCACAGCCCTGCCCAGAGTCCCTCTGCCTTGTGCCTGCGATAATTTGCAGATGTTCCTTTTAAATCCTGCTCCTGTGTTCTGACTGCTGTTCCCTCTCCTCGCCCCACTCCAGGTGAACTTCGAGGATATCCTGGAGAACCTCCGTGACCAGTTGGTGGACAGTGTCATGGTACATCCCTGAGCACACCCGGGCCCTGCTCTGGGACAGGATGTGCCTGCATTCCCAGGGGACCCCCCAGTGCGCCCTGTCCCCCCACATCAGGGCATGGGCAGCAATGCTGGGGGGGAGTCAGTGCTCCTCTGGGTCCTGTGGAGAGCGACCAAGATGATTTGGGGATTGAGAAAAGGCTGAGGGAGCTGGGCCTGTTCAGCCTTGAGAAGGCTGAGAGGGAGCCAAGGCTGGGAGGGTGGTGCTGAACATCTGAGGGGCATCTGTACCTCAGTTTCCCCAGGAAAAGCTGAGTGGGGAGGCTGGCTTGGGGATGCTGAACGCAGCCCCACGTTGCAGCCATCCCACTCTCTGCTTCCCAGTCTTCTGTGAAGGACGTGATGGGCCAGGATGGACAGGCCCCCCTGGACTGGCCACAGGGCCCTGGCATGCGCTCAAACCCTTGGGAGGACCACGGGCTGATTGTCATCGGCAATGAAAGTACGTCTGGGCAGGCCTGGGGAGGGGATCCAGCGGGTGTGAGGGGCACAGCGGGGCAGGCAGGGGGCCTGTGGACTGCTGGGTTTTCCCCCAGCTGTGTTCCCCAGGGCTCCCCCAATCCCAGAGAGCTCCCCCTGCTCTCTTCTCCCAGTCACCCTCGCGGACAGGTTCGCGGCATCCTCACCAAGGCAGCGGGATACCCGGGCCCCCAGCCCCATGCCCTCAAAGTCCAGGGCCGGGGCACAGAGCAGAGGGAAGGACTTGCCACCTGGGGGCACGAGCAGTCCCCGAGTGTCCTTCATGGAAAGCGACATGGGATGGAACAACATGGGACGGAACAGCATGGGACCGATCAAGGACGAAGAGATGCAGATGGGCATCTCCAAGGGAGCGGCTCTTCCCAGCCCAAAGGCATGGAGCAGAGGGAAGAAGTTGCCGCAGGGGGCTGTGAGCAGCCCCCGAGTCTCCTTCATGGAAAGCGACATGGGATGGAACGACATGGGACAGATCCCGGATGAGGAGATCAAGATGGGCATCTCCAAGGGAGCAGCTCTTCCCAGCCCAAAGGCATGGAGCAGAGGGAAGAAGTTGCCACGTGGGGCTGTGAGCAGCCCCCGAGTGTCCTTTGTGGAAAGTGACGTGGGATTGAGTGACGTGGAACAGAGCGGGGATGATGAAGAGATCAAGACAAGCATCTCAAAGGCAGAGGCCCTTCCCAGCCTCCTGGATGCTCCCCGTGGGATGAACGACATGGAACAGATCAAACACGAAGAGATCAAGATGAGAATCTCCAAGGCAGAGTCTCTTCCCAGCCCCTTGGGTACTCCCCCTGAGATGACTGACATGGAGCAGATCAAGGACGAAGAGATGGAGATGAGCTTCTCTAAGGTAGGCTCTTCCCATCCCCGGGTGCTCCCTCTTGGGTGCCCCCTCGCCTGGGCTCTGCACCACCGTTGTGCTGCCCTTAGACCAAAGTCTGGTTCAAACTCAAGCTCACAGAGGCACGGGGAGCTTCTCTGAGGGAAGGGGATGGAGTTTTGGGGGCAAGAGCTGGGGCTGAAACACTGCTCTGCTTGCTCAGGCTCCTCCCCACGTTCAGACAAAGAGTTTGGATGGTGATGTCACTGCCCTGAGAGTGCATCCAGGATCCCCTGGCATCCACACCCCCATCCAGCCCATGAAGTCAGTACGAGGCCACCGACCATCACAGACCCTCTGGATCCCAGCTGAGAGTGTGGCTGGGACTGACAGGTGAGTGCCACAGGGACAGCAGTGGCTTTGGGGACAGCACTGGCCCTGTTTCCTCCACAGGGCCCATGTGGGGCCCTGGCACTGGACCCATTTATCTGCTGATCGCCCCGTGGGGGTGCTGGTGATGGAGCTGTGCTGTGTCCCCCCAGTGGCAGCAGGACCCGGACAGCCAAGGAGGCACAAGGAAGGGGCAGCTTCAGGATGGAGCCCTCCCAGATCGAACCCGGGATGTGAGTACAAAGCTTTCCTGACAAGTGTAGGGGATGGCAGCTCATCCCCCCAGGCAGGGCTGTGACAGTGCCAGAGCCAGGCGTGACCTGCTCTCCTGGCACTGACCAAGCGAGGACAGGGGTGTGAGGGCTGGTTGGGATGGCAGGTGTGGTGCCACCTCACCTCCCTGCCTGGCCTGAGGCTTTTGGGCACTTCCCTCTGCAGATTCACTGTTGCCTGGTATGAGCTGGAGCTTTTCCCCAGGAAAATAACCCATCTCCCCTCTTGCACCCCTTTTATTTTGTAACCAGCCCGTGGGTTGGGCTGGGGAGAAACCGTGCTCAGCACCCCACGATCCCCCCTGCAAACACCATAACTCCCTGCAGCTGCGTGCCTGGCACCTGCTGCTGCCTGCACAGGCAGGTCTGCATCCCCTCAGGAGCTCACCTAGCCCTTTCCCCCCCATTTTAGGAAGATCCTAAAGGTGTCCTCTCCCGAGTACTTGCCCAGAGACCAGCCCTTCACCATGCCGTTTCCTGGCCCGTGAGTAGCAGCGGCACCGGTGCCTCGGGGGGTGCCTGGGTGGGACAGGGGCAGGCGGGTGCTGGCAGTGCCCTGCTGTGGCGGGGCTGGCTCGTTTGGCCCTGTCACCCACCCGTGTCTCCTGCCCTCCGCAGGCCCTCTCCACCCGGGTCTCCTGCCCTCCCTGTGCTCTCTCCGCCCGGCTCTCCCGCCCGCTCCAGGCGCTCCGATATCACCTCCTTCACTCCGCCGCCGTCCCCCGGCCTCACGGGGCGCCTGCCCCCCATCGTCAAACCCTACCAGGAGCACGGCCAGAGGTAGGGACGTGGGCCCCGGGGCTGTGGGGAAAGGGCAGATCCCTGCAGGGCAGGACGGGCTCTGGTGTCCTGCAGCAGCTGGAGGGGAGCCCCCCAGGGAGCACCCCTGCCCCCCAGCCTGGCACAGCGGGGTGAAACATGGGGTGCCCTGTGCTGAGCACTGAGCATCCCTGTGCCCCGTCCCACAGGGAGCAGGTAGAGGGATATTCCCGCAGATCCCCCATGTACTGTGGGGGCCGGCACACCAGCATCTGCCCAGTGCAGCCCATGGAGCCCCTCCTCCCGGACCCCAGCAAGGTAGGGATGATGAAGGTGGGGATACAGGCTAGGGCAGACGAGGCTGGGAGGGTGATGCTGAGCATCCCCGGGGGGAATCCGTGCCTCGGTTTCCCCCGGAAGAGCTGGATAGGGAGGCTGGCTTAGGGATGCTGAATGCAGCCCCGAGTTCCAGCCATCCCCCTCTCTCCTTCCCAGCCCGGCGTGTTTGACCTGGTGGGCAGGGATGGAATCGTCTACCGGGGCCGGCAGTGCAGGCCTCCTATGGGGTCCTGGATGGAAGGAGCAAGCTATTCCAACCTGCAGTAAAGGGCTACGAGCAGCCAAGCACCTGTGCTTCCTGAGTGGAGTGGCTTTGGATCAGAATCTTTTCCTTCTTGAACAAGGAGGAGCTGAAAACAGCACCTTCCAGAGTCTGTGTCAGCCCCGTGCTCCCCCTAGCAGCCCCTGGCCCCTGCCAGGGGAGCCTTTGGCCCCAAAGGAGGTCTGGGGGGCCGGGAGGTGCAGCAGAAGGAAGATGTTCCTTTGCCTCCAGGGAGGCAGTGGATAGGGGGGCCTCAGTGGGAACAGCAGCAGCAGGACATGGGTTAATGCCAAAAGCAAATCCCACCCCAAGCCCGCTGGTTTGCTATCGGTTATCCCATGGGATGAGCATCACCGGGCTGCTTAATCTCCAAGCAAGGGAACCCTCTTGTCCCTCTCCAGCACTGCCATCAATGGAAAGAGGAAGGCACGAGCCCCGCTGCTTCCCACCTCCAGACCGGAGCACCGTGACCTGTCCCTGCCCCCATAGGGAGGGGACACGCCCCTCCTTTCCCTTATGCCACCCCCAGGGATTGGCGCTGCTTTCCCCAGCCCCTCCCGTGCCACCCGTCCCCTCACCGGTGGATGGGTGTTGTGTGCTGAGACCCGACACAAGTCGTGTCACTTGGGCAGGTACCGGGCAGGGAACCCCCACTGGGAGCAGCGCGGGGGGGACCCGGGGGGTGTCACGGCTGGGGACACGTGGCCGGGGTTGTCCCCAATGCACACGTGTGTGTGGGGGGGGACACAAAGCCCGCGGCACCTCTCGGATGAGTGGGAGGGTGAGAAACACGGAGGGGAACCCCAGAGCTCGTGGGGAACATCCCCTCAACCCCCGCGGGGTGTCCCCGGGGGCTGCCCCATGGCAACCTTGCTCTCCTGGCGAATATTCTTCCCCAAACTGCGGGGGAAAGCACAAACCTTCCACCACAGGGACAGACTCCATCCCTGTCCACCCTACTGTGCTCCACAGGCACCTTAGTCCATAGGAAACCCCCCCCAAATGTTTTCCTTGGTGGGTTTGCTTTTTCAGGGGAAAAAAATGGGTGCTCAAAACCTGCTTTGGGGGTGTTCAGGTGGATACAGCAGGATCTGAGGTCCCCCCCAGTGCCACCTCCAGTAGGTTAACTGGGAGCACTCTGAGCAAACCACCAGGCACCAGAGCAGAGACAGTCAAAGAACCATCCTGCACCCCTGGGTGGGGCGGAGGGGCTGAAAAACACCCCGGGAACTAATTGCATTTGTAGGATATGGCCTAGCTGGGGTGACCCCTTTGATACTCATAATCCCTCCGGCTCAGCACGTCTCCCACACCCTGCCCCACTTGCAGCCCCTGGGACTCAGCTGCACCCTGTTAACACCCCCTGTACCCCCCTAAACACACAGCAGCCTCACATCCCTCCCTGGATGCTCTCTGCTGCAGGTGAGTAGCCCCAGATGGGGGATTTCTGCCTTTTCTCCTTGGAGGTTGTGCCATGCTGGGGGTCTCTCCATCCCTGGGGGATGCTTTGCCACTGTGCTTTGAGCCACCCAGCCTTTCCTGGCATCACCAGATCTGCTGTGTTCCCATTCTGGGGGTTTTTACCCCAGGAACTTGTTGCAGCAGCACGGTGGCCTTGGGCTGGTGGCCCTTCTGCAGTGGGGGACACTCAGAGGGCATCACCCCCAGCACAGGGTTTCCCCAAAAGCCTGGCAGCCCCTGAGTGTCCCAGCAGTGCTGAGGCCTGGGGGGCTCATCGTGTCAGTGGGGATGGGGTGGTTTGCAAGCTGTGGGGTTTTGTGAGGGGACAAGATGGGGTTTGGGCTGCACTCCCTGGCACAGGGGGGTCCTCGCTCCATGGTTTTGGGGGTGCTGGGGGTCTCCTCTCTGCCCCCCTCTTTGGGGATGGTAGCAGTGGTTTGGGGAAGCAGAGCGTGGGACTTGTGGCAGCTCCTGGGGAGGGCCAGTCCCCACTGGTGACACTGGAGCGTGTGAGGGGTCACCCCCATTCTCAGTGCCCAGCCAGGGACATCCTCCCAGGAGAGAGAAAAGGCAGGGACAGTTAGTGTTAAAAAAGTGATTTTGTTTTTGGGTTTTTTTGTTTGTTTTTTTTTTATTATTTTTAAATTAATAAAAAACCTTCAACCTGTTTTTTGCTGGTTTTTTTTTTTTCCTTTTTTTTTTCTTTTCTTTTTTTTTTTTTTTAAGCAAGATTGATTTGAAAACTAAAAAACCCCCCCCAACCCCCCAACTCTCCCTGGGGAAGGGCCATGTATGGCAGTTGCAGGGATGGAGGGGGCATCACCTTGATAATCCCCCAGGCCCTGGGGATGCTGAGGGAGGGAAGGGAGGACGGGGTTGGGGGGAAATCGAGGGGGGTCTGTGCAAGAAGCTGGGCTGAATTTCAGAAGCCAGAGGAGAGGTTGGTTTGCTCTGGGCACTGTGTCAAGCGTCCAGGAAATCCAGAGCTGGGGGGAGAGGGGTGTCCAGTGGTTCTGTGCCCCCATGGCCATGATCTGGGGTGCTGACAGCCACCTCCATCCATTCATTTTTGTTATTCCTGTCCACCCCCCCACTTCCCTCTCCTGCCCTGATGTAGGGATGCTGGGTGGGGGTAGAGCCATAGGGAAACCACCCCCCAGACACCCAGCAGCTGCCTCCACGCTGCTGCTCCTTCTCTCTGGATTTATATACATTAGATATATTTATATATTATAGTTATATATTTAAAAAAAAGCAGGGGGGGCGAGGGGAGGAGAAAAGACCAGCCAGCGACTCTTGCAGAGGCACTCAGGGGCTGGTGCCCTCCCCGGCAGCACGTGCTCCATCCATCCATCCATCTCCCCTCCCCCTTAAAAATAATAATAAAACCTAGAAAATTATTCCAGTGCGTTTCTTGGGGAGCCCCCGCTCCCAACGCCCCGGCCAAGATCCCCCCACCCCTTCCCTTCCCTGAACCCACCCCCCAACCCTCCTCCAACCCCAGTCTTATCTCTGGCCGTCCATGGTGGCCACGGCTTTCTGTGGGGGGGCTGCGGGCGGGGGCGCGGGGGGCCAGGAGGGCTGCGGGTGGTGCAGGTGGTGATGGAGGCCGTGGGTGGTGGGCGAGGACGGGGGCAGCCAGGCGGGCTGGTGGCTGGGGGGCGAGGAGGCCCAGAAGGGGCTGAAGCTGCCCGGGGGGGAGCAGGCCATGGAGGTGATGGGGCTGTTGCTGCTCTGCAGGCTCTCCGAGGTGCGCAGCTTGGAGAACATGGCCAGCGCGTCCGGGAAGTTGGGCGGCGTGGCCGGCGTGTTGCTGGGGGTGCACATCTGCGGGGGGACAGGAGAAAGGTGGGTGTCACATCGGTCAAGAGAGGCTTTTGGGGGTAGGGGGGGTGTGTGTCCCAGCCCAACCACAGTAGCCAGAGCTGTTGCCTTTCACCCGTCGTGTTTCACCACCACCACCGGGGATCCTGCCTGTATCCCACGCCTGGCAACCCCCCGAGACCCCAGGGATGCTCAGAGCCTGGGAATGGGGTATCCAGACCTTGAGGGTCTGTGTGGCTCCCTCAGAGCTGCCCGGGGAGTGTCTTCAGTGGATCTGGGAAGGAGATTCTGGACCATCCAAGGTGTTCAAAGCCCAGGGATGAGGCAGGTTTGGGGAGCAGCAGGGACAGGGCTGATGCAAAAGGGTGCAGTGTGATGGGTGGGGAAGGTGTTGGGGTCCCACCTGGCCCTGCAGGACCCCCTTTCACCCAGTTCCTTGACCCAACTTCCCCTTTGCACCCTGCTATGGCAGAGAGAGCAGAAGGCAGGCAGGGCCCCTCAAGGCCCCCCCAGTTCCTGGTACAGCCCCTGCCTTCTGCGTATCCAGCTAAATTTAGCGCCTGGACAGTGATGGATTTGGCCCTTTTTCCAGCCAATCTCCCCAGCTGAGGAAAATCCATCAAGTGGGACCCAGCCTCGCACTGGGGCTCAGGGGCTGGCACAGGGGACCCCCAATTCAGCAAAGCACTTGTTCAATTGAGTACTGGGGGTGCTAAAAAGGGAATGGGGGGTGCAAACTTCCATGAGGCTGCACACCCAGGGAAGGGGTATGAGCAGGGAGGGCAGGGGGATGCTCTGCCAGGGGATGCCTGGACATAGGGGTGGTGCTTGCACAGTGGGGGCTTCATCTCTGTGGGTTAAACCTATCCCAAATCTCTGTGGCCCTCAGGAAGCCACAACTCCCGTCAGATGTTTGTGGGGACTTTGAGCAGAGTTAAGGGGCTTGGGCAGCATCTGCTACCTTTAGCAACGGGGGATTGAGAGAAGTTTCTGATGAGGAATAGCTGCTGCATCTCCCTTTTCCTGGGGTTTACCCCAGGATTTACCCCTGGCTGGTGCTCAGCAGCCCCCTGCTGCTCCCCAGCACGGGCCAACAGCTAAATCCCTGTTACAGGTTCCCCCTCACCCCCATCCCGGCCACCCTCAGTGATGCAGGGATCAGAGGAGCAATGGCCAAACCCTGGTTGGGGGGGTCCCAGCAGGTCTATTTAAAGTTGGGGTGATCTGTGCTGGCTGTGGGATAGATGAGCTCCCATCAACCTGCAGAGCTGGGGCACCCCAAAAATCAATCAAGGCCAGGCTGGCACTGAGCAGGTTTGTGGTGAGCCAGGGATGTTCCTCCACAGAACTCATTTCAGAGCTCAGCTCAAAGTGGTGCTAATCCTTTTTTTTTTTTTTTAATTAATAACCTATACATTTGGCAGCATCTGAAAAGATACTTGTTTAAAAAAAAAAAAACACACCAAAAAATGTAATTTACCCTGTTTTGAAAAAAACCCAACCACGAGCAGAGCCATGCACACACACACATGCCAACTGCCAGCCCTGGACTGAGGTTGGATGCGATGCTGGAGAGGGCACACAGCTCTGAGATTCTGGGGTGGTGTTTGCCAGATTAATTTAAAACATTATTTAATTAAAAAAAAAAAATTGCCATGTAATTATCGCCTTCTTTCTCCAACACTTGTAGAGGAGCTCTGAGGGTCGACCCCATCACAAGCAGCCACACCAACATCCCTAACAGCTCTGGGGAATCCCAGCCCCACAGCCCAGATTCTGCAGGGGTTTGGAGGGGTTTGGGAAGTCCCCCCCGCCCCCTCCACAGGGGTGACAGTGACAGTTGCCCCACTCTGAACTGTGGCTGCCGCTCTCACAGCTTTGTTCCCTGACGCTTGAAAAAGAAATAGAAACCGCAAGCACAAAGCTCCTCATCTCACCCCTGCCCTGAGCCGTGTGGGGCAGTTCAAACGGCAGGAATCAATCAGGGTGCTGGGCAGGGGGGGAAGTAAAAAACAATAAATCCTAGAAATGGGGAGTATTTGGGGAGAAGGTATTTTTACACCGTGTGGGGCACATGGTGTCAGGAAAACACCCGGCTGGGCAGGGGGAGAGCTGACTGGCTCTGGACCCTCCGTGCTGGGCTGGGCGGGGGTGTCATGTTTGGGGTGGGTGGTGGGTCCTGCTCGGCCCCAGGGAGCTCAGGGATAGGGCTGGGATGGGTTTCATCAGCGCTGCTTTGCATCCCGCTTCCGGCAGCCGCCCAGGAATCACCCGGCCAGGCTTTTGGTGTGAAAACACAGCCAGGCCTCGGATCTGCCGGCAGCTCTCCTGTCCCCCTTCCCACCGGGAACCGAGGTTTTCCATGGAACGACCCCTCTGCAAGCGCCCAGAGGTGGCAAATAAAACGTGCAGGGGAGGAGGAGGAATTAAAATAAAAAGGGGGTTTCAGTGGGAGCCGGCCGGCAAAATTACTTTCTCTGAGGGGCAGAGAGCTGAGAAAAGGGGGATAATTCGGCTTAACCCACATCCACCCCTTCCCCCGCGCTCGGCCCTTTCAGTTCCCTCACCGGGGGGAGAAAAAAACCCAAAAAACTAACAAAAAAAAAATTCAAAAACCCCAAGGAACACAACACAAAACACCCGGAGGGGAAACAACTTCCTCCCTTCGGCCAAGGGGGGGGACGTGCCCTCGGCCAAGGTCAAGTGGCGTTTGGGGGGAAGGAGGAGGAGCAGGGGTGGGGGGACACACAGACGTGGCCCCCCCCGGGCTGGGGGGGAGCCGAACTTGCAGCGCGATGCTCGCCGAGACAAACTATTTCCTGGCAGACATTTTAGCTCGTGTTTACATTCCCCGGCTGCGTGTTCCTGCGGGCGCAGAGCAATATGGCTGGCAGGGGAGCTGACAGCTCCTCGGGCCGGGGGGCTGCGCGACCCTCCAGGGGAGCCCCGAGAAGTGGGGATGCTTGTCTAGGGGGTCCTGAGCCGTGTGGTGTTTGTAGGGTGTGTGGGGTGGGGGGACGGGGGCTGGCTGGCTTTTGGGGAAGGTTTAAAGGTGTTTTTGGGGACGGGAGTTGGGTAGGGGATGGAGCGGTGCAGGGGTGAGGAGGGGGCCGGGGGTCCCACTTACCATCTGGGGGGTGGTGGCTGCTGGGAATGTTGGTCTCCTGGAAGAAGGCGCTCAGGGCTGTCTGTGGGGACAAGCCGTCAGCTCCAGCCCACCCGAGACAAAGGGGGAAGGATCACACGGGCCCCCAACGCCCAACCCGCAGCCCCTCCCAGCCCCCAGCCCCGTGGGACCCCCCCGGGGGGCATCCAGGGGTGCCCCCCGCCCCCAAGCCCGCCAGGCCTAGGGCAGGGGGAGCCCGGGGCTGCCCTTCGCCCGACCCACCGGGGATCGTGTCCCCACTCACACACGGGCTCCCCACGCGCGGGGGACACACCCCAAACCCCTTGTTTACACGTCCTCCCCCTCCCAGCGGGCCCCCCACCCCCAGATCGAGGGGGAGGGAGGGGCCGGGGTGCTGGGCCGCAGCTCAGGTTACGGCATGGGTATAAATAGAACCGGGGGAGCGGGGGGCCGGTCCCCCCCGCCGCGTGGGTGCGGGGGAGGGGGAGCAGGACCCCCCAAAACCCGGCCACGCGTGTCCGTGGGCCGCGGCCGGGCCGGCCTGGCCCCCCCCGCTCCTTCCGCCCCGCGGCTCGGCGGTGCGTGGACTGGGATTTGGGGCATCCCGGTACGGGAGGAGAGGGGTGGGGGTTATCCCGATCCGTGCCAGCGTTGGGGGGGATGGGGTGGGAGTTGGGGGGCCCATCCTCCGTACCTCGAACTGCCAGTGCGCCGCCTGCAGCAGCTGCTTGGCCTGGTCGGCGGCGCAGCCGGCCGCCAGCACGAACTGGTTGATCATCACCTGGTGCCGCAGCTCCTCCATGTTCACCGACATGGCGGGGGCGGCCGCAGCCCCGCACGGCCCGGCCCGGCCCCGCAGCGCCCGGAGCGCCCCGCGCCCGCCGACACCGCGGGCAGCGGGGGGCGCCGCGGACACGCCCCCCCCGCGCCCATTGGCCCGCACCGCGCCCCGCGCCCCGCCCCGCGCCCCGCTCGAACCTTCCAGCTGCGCCCGCGCCCCCCCATTGGCCGCCGCCTGTGTTTTGGCTGCGGGCGGCGCCGCCATTGGCCGGCGGGAGGTGGGGAAGGAGCGGCGCGGGCGCTGATTGGCTGCGTGGGGAGCGGGGGGTGTGTGTCGGGGGGGTGAGTGTGAGGCGTTGGTGACGTCACGTTCATTGAGGAGGTTCATTGAGAGGCACGGGGGGGGCTCATTGAGAGGGGTGGGAGGGACCGGAGAGGGGAGGTCATTGCAGGGGGAAGTTCATTGTAAAGGGAGTTCCTGAGGGGGAGGTTCACTGAGAGGGGTCTCGTTGTAGGGGAAGTTCATTGGTGGGGGGGCAGTGAAGGGAGGGGGGTTCATTGAGGGGGAGGTTCATTGAGGGGAGGGGGGCTTATTGTAGGAGGGGCTCATTGAGGGAGGGGCTCATTGCAGAGGGAGGTTCACTGAGGAGAGGGGGGGTCATTGTAAGGGTGGTTGTTGAGGGGGAGGTTCATTGAGAGGGGTCTCACTGTAGGGGAAGTTCACTGAGAGGGGAGTCCATTGTGGGAGGGGGCTCATTGTCAGGGGGTTATTGAAGGGGAGGTTCATTCAGAGGGGTTTTACTGTAGGGAAAGTTAATTGAGAGGGGGCTTCATTGGGGGGGGCTCACTGTAGGGGGGTTGATTAAGAGGGGTGTTCATTGAGGTGGGAGTTCATTGAGGGGGGGGCTCTGCTGCCCTGTGGGTGCCCCAGGCAGGGGGGGCTGCTCCTGTGGGTGCTTCCCCTTAACCCCCTGCCTTGGCTACCCCCAGCAAGGCTCCCCCATTCCCTCAACAAGGCTCTCCCAGCACTCTCCCTGCCCTCCTTCCCTGTTACCCCTGGGGCAGGGGCCCTAACCTGCTGCTGGGGGGCAGGAGGGAGGACCCAGCCTCAGTTCATCCCTGTGCCCCTCGGCATGAGGGGCTCGGGGAACCTCCCAGTTTTGAGGCCACTGGGATGTTTTGGTAATGGTTAAAATCCTGGTGACTCTGAGCTTCAATCTCAGCCTGCAAAGGTGAGCTCCCCCCTGGTGTGCTCGCCACTGCCGGGTTTGGGGACTGAGTGGGGCTGGTGTGATCCATGCCTTGAAGTGCTTTAGTTAAAAAGGGAGAATTGGCATTTAAACCCCAAAGGAACAGACCAGGGACTTTGCAAATGGATGGTGTGAGAACAGATTGAGCTGGAAAGAGCCATCGCAGGTTTGGATGTGGCTGTGGTGACCAGCCAGCCAAGGGAGAGGGAATGAGGAGGGGGAGGGATGGAAACTTGAAGCAGCATCTGCAGCCAGTTGTCCCCAGCAGTTGGTGTGTGAGGGTCCCTGTGGGCCTTCTGCAAAGCCCTGGTGGTCCCCTGGAGGTGAGGTCCAGCAGGCAGGGATGTGATGGAGAAGCAATGCCGTTGTGTGTTTCCCCAGGCCGGATATCATCCTGGGATGTCCAGGGGGATCCCACTCACCGGGATGCAGCAGTGGGTACGGAGGGCCCTGCTTGCCCAGGTGAGAATTTGGAGGTGGCTTCATCCTCCTGGGGCAAAGCCAGCCCTGAGGCAGGTGTAGGAGTGAGAGGAGCAATTCCAGATGCCAGGATCCCAAACCCACCTGCCTCCTGCACGCAGCCCTGGAGAGCTCTCAGAACCTCCTGCTTGCCAAAGCCACCCACTCATGCACAGCCTTGAGCTGAGTTAGCAAAGCTGGGAGGAACTGGCCTCGAGTAGTGCCTGCCTGGGAAACCCACAGAACGCTGCTCGTGAGCCCTTGGCGTCCGAGGCCGTGACAAAACAATGTTTGTGACACTTGGAAAAGTCAGCAGGACCTTCAGTCCTCGAAAATTAACCCCCTTTTTGGGGCAGCATTTGCAGCGAGGGCAGGATTTGCTGTCTCCCCTTCCTGCCCAGATGCTTTTCCATCTGCCCAGCTGCCCTACCAGCCAGCTGGGATCCCCGGGGGTCTGGGGTCACCCCTCTGGGCAGGGGGTGGGCTCCCAGAACCTTCCCAGCCGGGAGCTGGGGGGCCAAGGACACAGCATCCCTCGTGTGGGCTCAGCACCCACCGATGGAGGGCCACCCCCTCCCCAGCCATTGCCTCCTGGGGGGCTGCACAGGCTGGGAGCAGAGACAGCCCCAGGGGAGAGAGGGCTTGGTGGCTCCACAGCGTCTGCCAGTGACTGCTGGGGGAACTGGGAGCTCACTGGGAATGGACTGGGTGTACAGACAGGTGTTTGCTTCCGTGGGTGAGCCACTCACTCTTCTCTTTAACCTCAACCACTGTGCTCTGCCATAACTCAGTTTCCCTCTCAGCAGAAGGAGGCAGGAGCAGGATCCTCCTTCCCTGCCAAACGCACACCCCAAATCCCACAGCAGGGCAGTGCGAGCTTTGGACTTGCATCTTTTCCAGCGGCAGGTGCATTTTGGGGTTAAACACTCTGTTTTCTCTGGGTCTCCCCTCCAGCTCTGCCCCGCTGGGTTTGTCCCGGCTTTATGTGTGCTGGGATCTGGGAACAGGGCCGGGCAGAGCTGGGAGGGAACCTGTCCTCGAAGCCGTGTCACCACCCAGCTCCTGCCAGCGCTCCCGCGCTCCACTGCGGCACTGTCCTACAAAATCCTCTGCTGCAGTAATCGCTGGGAAAAAAAAACACGAGCCCTGCGTGCAGGCAGCAGCTCTGCCTGTAATGACTGCTGGGCTGTGGATCTGCACGGGGATAACTTTGAATTATTGTCTGCACTAAAACCCTGCAGTCTGGTGTGTGCCGGTAATGAAATGTTCTGGCTCCCTCTCCCAGGCTCGTGTTTCCCGCTGTCGGTGCTGGCTGGAGTGAGGCAAGGGAGCAGGGCTGGCAGCTCAGCAGTTCAGGGCTGTGCTGGGTTTGTAAATGATTCATGTCCAGAACAGGCTCCCCAGAATGAGTGTTGGGATGAGCGGGGATCAACCCTCGGGGTTCCTGGCTGGGTGCCAGCACTGAGAGCTGGAGCAGGCTCCCGGTGTTGATGTCACCCTCTGCCCCTCATGGAACTATTTAGGTTGGAAAAGACCTTTAAGATCGTGGAGTCCAAGTCCTTTTCTTTGGCCGATGCTCCCGCTGGCACCCGGCCCAGGTGTGACATCCCAGAGCATGGACACGGTGTCACTGCTGGGGCTGTGGCACCCGGTGTGACAGTGGCAGGCTGACAAACGGTACAAAGCCACCCCTGGGCTTCCCATGGTGGTAGCCACTCTTTGTTTTGGCTTTTCTCAGCCGCCTTCAGGGCTGTGCGTGTAGGAAGCAGTTGGGGAGGGGGATCCGTGTGTCTCTCTGCGGGGAGGGGGCGAAGTGGGGAGCCCTGGGGACAGCCTTTGCTCATCACCACTGAGTAGCCAAGGCCATTGAGGCAGCTGATCCGCCTCTCTGCACATCTCCCGTCTGATATTTATAGCACTCGTGTTATCAACTCAAATCAAAATCATGTGATGCTCCACTAACCTGCGCTGCCGGACTAATTAATCACTGGTGGGCTTAAGCAACCGGTCAAAGGGTCCATCCTTCCCCTTCAGCTCCAAGGGGAAAATGAGGGGCTGCCCAGCGCTTCCCAGTAATGTAACACTAGGGGAACTGGGGGGAATCTGTTGGGGTGCACTGGAGCGGACAGGCAGCTCCTGCCTCCAGAGGCTGTGCCTGGCAGATGCAGCTGCTCCTGGTGCGGAGCAGAGCTGGGAAGGATGGGGAAGACAGAGGTGTGCACTGGAGGGGGGGGTTAACCTGCCCCCCTGCTCCCCCCAGCGCTGTGCAGCCCTGGGGTGCTGCTGGAGGGGATTGTCCCCTGTGCCAGCAGCTGCACTGACTCCTTCCCCCTGTGACGTGCTGGGAAAAGTGGGGGGCTTGTCCTTCTCCCAGGAGCCACCCGAGCAGCGGAGGGCACAGGAACAGAGGTGTCATGCCCTGAACCAGCCTCAGGGGCCCAGGCTGTCCCTGAGGGTCCCTGGGCTGGGGTTGCTGCTCAGTGTCACTGGTGGGGATGGGGGCAAGGAGGGGGGTGATACCGGGGTGGGCAGGGGTCACTGGGTGGTGTGACTGGGAGTGGCAGGTAATGGTGAGAGGGACCACTGAGCAGTACTGGAGGCATCTGTGTGACACAGGGGGTGGCAGGTGGGTGTACCACCGCGGGGGACAGGTAAGTGGCACCTGAGGGGAGGAACCCCGCTGGGCGGGTGGGGGGACACCGGGTGATCCGGGGGGCAGGGGCAGCGTCCCCTCATCCCCACGGCCGAGCCGGACCGCTCCGGGGTGGGTGGTGGTGGGTCAGGGCGTGTCGCCGCTCCCGGCCCCGCCCCGCGTGTCGCAGCCCCGCGGTGCCGCGGAGGCGGCGCCGGGCGCGGCGCAGAGGGGAGCGGAGCGGAGGATGCTGCGGGCGGGGGCTGCCGCCAGCCCCGGTCCCGGACCCCGTCCCGGTCCCGGGCGGGAGGACGCCCCGCCGCCCCCCGCCCGCTGAGCCCCAGCCCGGCCATGGGGGCTCTGACCAGCCGGCAGAACGCAGGGGTGGAGGAAGTGGATATCCCCGCTAATTCCGTCTACAGATACCCCCCGAAATCCGGTGAGCCCCCCGGGGGTCCCCGCGTCCCGGTGCCGCCTGTGGGGAGGGGGAGAGGGGAGCGAGCCGGGCGGGCACCGGGCACGACCTTGCTCCGGGCCGGGGTGTCCCTGCGCACCCCAAAGCAAACCCTGACGCACGGGGAGGGGGGCACCCTAAACATCTGGGGCTGGTGAGGGACACCCTGGGTGCGAGCAGGGATGGGGTCACCCCGCTCGTGGCGCCCCTTTGCCAGCCCAGCCCGGTTCCCAAACTTGGCTGAGTTGACGCGACTTTAATGACATTATTATTGTAATTATTTCTGTACCCGTGATCTGCGGCATCGGGCGCCGAAGGCGCTTTTTATATTTATAGCCTGTCGATCCGTTGTTGGCTGCTCGGGAAAATCCTGGGTTTAAATTCCCGGGAGGATGAGGGAGGCTGGGGTGGGAGGGATTGGAGGGGATCCCTCCTTCCCAGGGCTCTGCCCCACAGCAGCACCCCAGCCTCTGCCTTCCCGGCTCCTCTCCCTGCCTGGAGGCTCGGTGATGATGCATCTCCTGCTCCTGAATCTGGCCCTGTCTCAAACCTTGTGCGTGACCTTGGAAAATCCGTCCCTCCCCTCCATGCCTCACTTTTCCCTGCAAGGGCCGGCCTGAGTGGGTGTCCGGGGGGGGCTTTGTTGGGGGGCACAGCGGGGGGAGGCGGTGGGGTCCGGCAGCGCTTCAGAGCCGCAAAAATACCGGCATCAGGGAACGATGCCCCGGAGCTCCCTGTGTGTTTGTATGTGGGGGGGTTGCCACAGGATCCTTGCGGCACTGAATATTATTAATAGGCAACTATTTTGGTAGTTAATAGGATAAGGTAAATGCTCGGATCGTTAGCGCTGTGACAAATTGCTCGCTAATTACAACTAAAGACCTCCTTAGGAAGAATTACAGCCATCACAAACCCTGCGCTTGTCCTGGAAAGCTGCGCTTCTTTTTTTTTTTTTTTTTCGTTTTAACCTAAAATAGGTTGCACAGCTGGCTGGAAATGGCCGGTCCTTGGCAGCCTGGCCTCCTGGGGGACTTCCCCTGCTCCCTCTTTCCCATGGTTTCAAGGCCTCTGTCACCTTGGTGCCAGGTGAAGCTGGACCACCCCATCCATGGGTTTGCTCAGGGGGTTGTGGGGCAGGGGCTGTGGCTCCGTTAATTAAGGGTTTTTTCCTTGTGACTCCGTCTTATTTAGGGGCTCTTGAAATATCTGAAAGGGTGGAGGGTGCAAGTCCTGTGCCCTGTTCTGAGGGAGCAAGTGCACCCAGCTGAGCACTTCCAAACTCATCTCAGCTGGCAGAAGTCACCAGGATGATGCTTCAGTCCGGCTTCCGGGGAGAAACTGGGGCTCCTGGCTGTGCTCAGCTGGGCTGGTCCCACTGGTGGGGCCTGGGCAGAGATGGGGGACGGTCCCGGTGCTGCCTGGGGAGAGGGGCAGGAGGTGCCCAGGTGACGTGGCCAGCTGCACTGGGATGAGGGCAGGCTGGTGGCAGTGGGAGATTATGGCTGGTTTGCCTTTAATCCGAGTGGGATTTGCCTTCAGCGCTGCCGGCAGCCTGAAGAGGGGGGACGTGCAGGGCGGCGGAGCCGATTCCTCCGTGGCGGCAGCGCTTCTCACGCCTCGAATGCCGGCTGGAAACAGCCGCTGGCTTTGGAGTGGGATCTCACGGGACCCTGGGGCATTTCCCTCTCTCTGGGGATGTGGCTTTGGCTCGCTTGGAATGGCCAGTACAGCCCATGGGAGTAGGGCAGCTGTGTCCTGTCCCAGTTAAACATCTCCCCATCCTGGGGGTCCCATCCCCTCCAGGCAAGGTGTAAATGGGAATAATTAAGCCAGAATTTTGAAACAAGGGCTCGGGTTTACTTCAGTGGCTGGCAAAGGCAATAGGAGGGAGAGCCAGCTGGGGCTGTTTTTTGGAGCCCACTGCCTGGCTGGTAGGATGGCTGTGGGGCAAGTCCCCACCTTGCAGCCCCTGTCACTGTCTCTGGTTGGCATTGAGGTCCCCTGGGGCACGTGGGACCATGAGTAGGGCACTGGCTGGGCACAGGAGGACAGGGATTAACCTGGCAGTGACACCCCCTGTCCTGGGGCACTCGGTGGTGGCACTGCCAGGGCGGGCAAGGGCTGACGCAGCAGTGCTGCAGACAGGGCTTGGCATCACCTCCAGCTGCTGCTGGTCCTGTTTGCCTGCTTTAGAGCACTGAATTAAATAATGGACTGCCCAGGGGCACTCAGAGCCTTTTAACCATCACAGCACCCTGTGCTGGCACCACTGCCGCAGGGTATCCCTGTGCCAGCTCCGTGCCACGGCCACCCGGCTGGGCTGACCACAGGCTGTGCAAACCCGGTGCTTCCCCTCCCTGGGAGCGTGTGGATGGGCTGGGAACGAGCTGTTCTATTTTAGCTGCTTTGGAGAGTGAGGCTGTAACGTTGGAGAGCCAGAGACTGCGGTACCAGAGCTGAGCAAGACCCCATGAGGGCTCAGGGGACAGTGCAGGACATGTGCCAGTGTGTGCCAGAGCCACGGGCACAGCCATAGTACACACCAGGGGCTGTGCCCGTGGGGTCCTCGCCCTTCTCTGTGCACCTGAGCAGGGTGGCATCCCTGGCACTCGTGGGGAAAAGGGTGCTGGTGCTGGCAGATGTGCAGGACACACTTTTTTTTTTGCCAGGAACCTCAGGCAGTTTGGGTTTATTCCTCCTTTCCAGCAGTCCTTCCTGAGATGTGACCGTCCTTGACGGGCTCTCCCTCCCCGGGAGTAGGCGTTGGGAGAGGATTTACAATTAGCTGATAATAAGGTGGCTGTGCCTGGGAAGGTGCTTCCCTCCTCTGCCACCTGCCAGTGCCCATGGAGTCACCGACACGCTCCTGTGCCAGTGCCCTGGGCTTTCCCGTGCTGGTGCTTCCCTGGAAGAGCCTGGCACAACTCAAGGCTTTTGTTTAATGACAAGGGGTTTGGAGGATCCTCCCTGGGAGGGAGCACCGGGCTGGTGCCGTTTGCTGTGAAGGGGGAGCTGAAGCCTCTTGGGGCTGTGCTAGAAACCTGCAGGGACGCTCCCAATCCCTGGCAGGGAGCCTGGGTGACAGCAGCGTGGTCCTTGCCCACTCTGCCCATCCTACAGGAGCCCCCAGCACCCACCAAACCATGGTTGGGGCCATCACAGAGAGCCTGTGCTCTATTTTCCAGCTTTTTCCTGGTGCTGGGGCGGCTTTTCTTCAGGTTTAAGTATTATTTTATTTTTACCATCTCCTACTCTTGCTCCAAGTCAGTGCCAGGAAAAGCTCCCGATGGCCCCATTCTCCCCCGGCCGTGCCGTTTCAGGCAGCTCCGAAGGCACTTTGCTCTTGGGGTTGTTTTTTTTTCCACGTGGCCGCGTCCTTCCAGGCGAGCTGCCTATAAATTATGTAGATGGAAAATGGGACCTGAAAGCAGCAGGCATCAATAATTGATGGTCGACGTTTGCTAACGGGCACGCTGCATCCGGGCAGCCCGGTGCCACGGGGCCTCGGGGCGAAGCTCTGTGGCCCCACTCACCCCTCCTGCCCTGGTGTTACATCCCTGCTCCTCCTCTCCTCGGGCTTTGGGCTTGGCTTTGGTTTTTAAATGCAGTATTAAAGCCTGATCCAGCCCTGGACAGCTCCTGCATCTGCTGGAAGCCTCTGACTGCAGTCCCCACAAGCAGAGCTGCTGCCCAGGCTTGAGCTCCTTTGTCTGTGGACCCCAATGGTTTGGTTTTGAGGTGTCCCCAGGGGGGCTGTGGATGGATCTGTGCTGGTGGGTTTGGGGTTTTTAGAAGCCAGACCCTGTCCCTGTGGCCATAGGGATGCAGGACACCCTGTCTGTCCTACATCCACTGCCTCTCCTGACTCCCATACTCACCCCTCACTGCTGCCCTGTCCTGTCCCCCTTTCCCTTCTTTTCCCACATCAATTCCTGACCCTTTTGCCCAGCTGGATCCTGTGCCACAACATGCTTTCCCCATGCAGCCCAGATCTCATGGACAAGGAGCAGGCACCAGTCAGCTCCTGTCTGGGCTGGGAGGAAAATCCCTTCCAGTGGAGAAGTGCCTGACCTGAGGGCTCCTCCCAGCTTAGGGAATGGGTTTACCCTGCAAGGGAAGAAGGGACACTGATCACTGCCCAGTGTTCATCAGGGCAACGTGGAGCACTTTGCAAGGGCATTGCTGGGCTCCTGGAGGGTCTGCAGCCCCCCCAAAATCCTCCCTCCTACGGGTGAGCCCTTCCTAGGGAAGGCTGCAAGCTGAGAACTGAGGGAACTCGGTTCATTTGTGCCTTGCCCACTTTCCTGGTGGCAGCTGCAGCAAATCTGTGTCTGTGTCTGGCTGTGGATGTGCTGCCTTGGGTGGCACACGAGGTCCATGTCACTGGGCTCTGGGCAGGATCAACCCTGCCTGTTTTGAGGGCTGTGTGCCTGGTCCATGCTGCCCCTTCCTGGCAGCATCCCTGGGGATGTGGGAGCCGGCCTGGCTCCTCTGGGACTTGCAGGGTTCTGGGTTCTCTGGCAGGTCAGGCTGTGCTGCTGCCTCTTCTGCCTCCTTGGGGCATGAGCTGGTGTTTATGCCAAGGATTAGCAAGAGCTGCTCTCCTGCTCTGCCACCCTGGGAGCTGTCTCCTCTTTCTCCTCACAGACCAGGATCTGGCTGTCCCTGCCAGTGCAGGGATGGCTGAAGGTCGGGATGACCTTGGGTGGCTCAGGCCACGCTGGGGCTCACAGGGATTTCCTGGGAAGGGAGAGGGGAGCAGGTGCTGCAGCTGCCGAAGCTCTGGGGTGTGAATCTGCTCCCATTAAATGCCACAGGGTGGAGGAGCCCCTGGATCTGGTGCTGCCATGGGAATAGACCCCTGCATCAGCCCTCTCCCCTTCTGGCTCTGTCTGCCCAGGTTTTGGCCATGTGAGCAGGGGGAAGAGGGGATGCAGGGCAGTCTTGGCCAGCTCCCCCTTCACCTCTTCCTTCCCTGGGGGCTGTCAGCATGTGAGCTCAGCCCGAAAGGCTCCCAGCAAGGTGACCCTGGGGACAAAGCCACCTCGGAGCCATCGATCTGGTGGCTTTGTGCCGCTCCATCGCCCGGCTGGAGCCCCCTCCTCCCCCTCTGCTGAGGCACTCGCTGTGTTTTCATTTCCAGGGAGCTACTTTGCCAACCACTTCATCATGGGAGGCGAGAAGTTCGACTCCACGCACCCCGAGGGGTATCTCTTCGGGGAGAACAGCGACCTCAACTTCCTGGGAAACCGGCCCGTGGTGGTGGGTACCGGAGGGGACACGGGGCTGGGGGGGAGTGTGGAGCACAGGGACACCCCTTCCCAAACTGGCAGTGGCTGTATGTGTCATGGGGTGCATGATATAAGGCTGCTGACTGTCCCCCTCCAAGGGCAGAGCCAGCCAAGCACGCTTGGGGTGGCCTGAGTGGATTCTCTGATGTGTAATGGAAGGGTTGGGTACTTGCTGCAGCCTGTCCTCCGCTGGGGACTGATTTAATGGGCTGATTTAATCCAGCTCCTTCTTTGTCACTCCCTCTCTGAGATCTGCTTTTCCTTTTGCTTTTCCATCTCAGCCAGGATCCATATCCCAGCCCAGAGGGCACGGGGTGGGGAGCAGGCTGGAGCAGTGCTGTCGTGGTGCAGGGTAGAGTATCTTGAACAGGAAAAGGTGAAAATATTTCCCAAGCTCCAGCAAAAAAGGGGAAGAAGAGGGGGGAAAAAATGGGGGGGTTGGTAAGGGCTGTGGGCAGCACTGATGGGTTTCACATTGCTGGGTGCTGCCAGCTCCAACTGGTCTCAGGACATGGGGGAACCTGCAACCCACATGTCTGGAGATGGTTTTTTTGTGCTTGCTGCCTTTGGAAAGGGAGGAAATGAGAGCAGGGTTCAGCTGTGGCAGTGATGTCCCTGGCTCCATCTCAGCAGGGCGGCTCACCAGCATCAGCTGTAGCAGTTGGGGGGGTCAAGTATTAAAAAAATTTCAAAGTGGGGAATTAAAGGCTCTAAAGCTCTTCTGTTGCATCGAGATAAACTTGCCTGGTGCTTTGGCTCAGCTCTCAGGCGCTGCCTATTCCATGCTGGGCTGGCGAGGCTGCTGCCAGCCAGGTTCCTGTTTCGTCTTTGGAATTGGCTTTTGGCAGCGTTTTGGCATCACTGTGCACTCCTTCAGTGGGGAAGTGTCCAGCCCTGGGCTATGCCAGAGCGGGGATCCTGGCAGAGCCAAGGGCAGGAGCACCCCCAAATCCCATGAGCACTGGGTGGGCAAAGGCAGAGCCTTTCTCTCCATCCTCTGTGCTTTCCTGGAAAATGAGAAGTCAGCACTCGGGGTCTCTCTCCAGCAGTGACTGCTGAGAAATCCTCTTGATTATGGTAAAAGCCTCTAAACTGCCCAGTGAGCAGTTCCTGAGTCAGTGGCCCCGACAGCAGAGCAGCAGGGAAGGTAAAGGAACAGCTTGGAAACAGCAGAGAGGATTAATACGGCGTCACAAGCTGAATTTCACTGCTCTAGCTTAATTACCGATGGCCCTGGGCTGCAGAGCTGGGACCAGGATCCCTCTCCCTGGGGAGCAGGAGGAGCTTTGGGGCTGGGCTTTTGGGCCAGCCAGTTTTGGGGGCTCAGGGAGGGCTTAGGGAAGATCCATGTTGGTTGTGGTCCAAGCCTGTCTCCAGGTAACGCTTGGGAATCCTATCCTGATGCTTCTCGGCTGTGATGCTTTTGTGTTCTGGACTGCTGTGAGAGCCCTAGTTGGGCTGTAAACATTGAAGATGGCCACTGCTTTTTTTGGTGGGGGGTTTATTTTGGGTTCCTTGAGGATCAAGGGCCAGGAGGTGTTGGAAAAATTGTGTCCCAGGTCCTCTCTGAGCAGAGCACTTTGTCTGAGCTCCGAACAGCAACTGCTGCCACAGGGGGTGTGCAGAGCACCTGGAGGCTGTGCAGCTTCTCCCTTCCATGGATGCACAATAATCTGGATTTTCCAGCTGTGAACAGGTTCCAAAGGGGACGGGAAGGGCGTTGCAGGTTTAAGCAGCAGCCACCATGCAGGGGCTGAGGAGCAGAGAAGCTGCTGGTGGCACCCAGAGAGCACAGGGGAAGCTGGGGACTGTTGAATCATGACACTGGGTTTCCCTGCCCACACAAACCTGCCAGGGTCTGCTCGTAGAAAAACCCCAAGAAAGATTTTTTTTGAGGGTGTTTTTTTTTTCACTCCAACAAAAGCTGGCCTGGAACAAATGTTGCTACAGACACGTGTGGATGATGTTCTCCACCACAACCGTTACCCACTTCTTTCTGTTGTGTTTCAGCTCGATTTAAAGTGATGAGATGCAAAACGTCCTGTGAATGGGCCCCTTTCTGATGTGCAAATCCGGCTTGCAAAATTTAACTTTGGCGAAGAAAAAAAAAAAGAAAAAAAAAAATCCAGCCACCCCCAAAAAAGAGCTGCTCACACGTGGGTGTGAAAGAGCCCAAAGCAGTTTCTGCAGCACAGAATTTGCCTGTGGCACTTCCCCATCCCGCCCAGCCCAACTGCCCCTTTTGGGGGGCACCCAGGGGACCTGGCTGCCCCCTCCCTCCTCTGCCACCCACCCCCAGGCGCTGCAGCAGGAGGGGGTTTGCACCCATGGGTACAGCTGGTCAGGGCACGGCTCGGCTGGGCAGAGGCGCCAACCAGCAAGATTTAATTAGTTCGTTAATTTGAATAGCAGGGGATGTATCGCAACATGTCGTGAAGTGGCTCAGCTCCAGCCCAGAGGCCTTTTCTCACTTTCTCCTTCCCAGCTGCCATGGGTGGCTCTGCAGGTGCACAATTCTGCAGGTGCACGTTTAGCGATTCATTCAAACGTTCGTTAACGCCAGGCTAATGACTCTGCTGCCCTTTTGTCCTCCTGGAGGGGACTAGAGGGGTGGGATGCAGTTCCACAGCGCTGGAAATTCATTTCCAAAGCCTCTGGTGCCATCAGCCACGCTGCATCCAGCCTAGGCTTTAATCTGCCTTTGGATGGCCCCAGTGGGACTGGAGCCGTGGGATGGTTGGATGTTGTAGTGCTGGGATGGTGGAGGAGGGAGGGGGCAGAGCTGTGCCTGCACTGCTGGGTTCTGCCAGCTGCCTGTCCCATCCTGTCCCTCTGAGCCCAGCACCGGTCCCTCAGCCCCATCCATCCTGTTCTGCAGGGCTTTTGGGGGCAGGAAAGGAGATGTAGCTTTGGGGACAGGTAAGGTGACTATGGATTTCCTGTGTGAGGGCACCAGGGACATGGGGAAGGGTGACCTGGATTGCTACAGGCCACCCCGAAGTGCCACCTGCAATTCGGTCTTGTCCTCTCAGTATTGGGGTGCACTGGGTGCCTTGCTGTCCCTCCTCTCTGGGCTGGGGGTGGTGTGGGGGGACAATGGGACACAACTATTTCATCTCCTAAGGCAGCAGTTGAGGCTCTTTGAGCATCTGCCCTCCCCGATGGCACCTGACACCCTCCTGGCTGTCCCCTGGCACGTAGTGACAGCTGGGCAACAAGCTGGGCCTTAATTGGGGCTGATCCCTCCTGAACCTCAACCTGCGTGGGAGATGGAGATTGACAGGGGGGAGGGTGGGTCCTGCATCCCTTCCCCCGTGTCCTTGGTCTCCTGTGGGTGGCTGTAGTGCCAAGGACAGGGTGTCCCCTGGGTGCCACTGTCTTCCCTCTTCCCTGTAGCCCCTGTGCAGGTGGACAGGAAAGACTTGGAAGGACAATGTCACTTTGGAGAGCAGATGCTGCTGCCTGCCTGGTCCTGCCCAGCTGCCCCACTGGCTCCCTGCTCCAGGCATGGGGCTGGAAGGGATCCCACTACCCAAGTCCCATCCATCCCAGGGAGGAAACAGAGACATTTGTGCCGGTTCCTTGCCTGGTGGGCAGGGAGGGAGCTTCAGCCTCATCCAGCAGCCTAAAAGTCCATCACAGCCGCCTGCTTGCGCTCTAAATCCTCCTCGCCCTCCAGCCGAAGGGACAAGGAACTCCTCTCCTCCCTGATGAAATTCTCCCTGCAGGGGGTTTTGGGATTGCTGTTTGCCGAGGGATGTCCTTGTCACCGTGCTGCCTGCGCCAGCGGGAGCAGCCCTGCCCACCCCAATTCCCTCCGCGGGGCGTTGGGTCTGGGTCACTGGTGGGTCCGCAGCCACTCTAACCCCCCGTGTGCGTCTGCCTTCACCGGTGTCTCTCTCATCCTAGTTCCCTTACGCTGCTCCACCTCCTCAGGAACCCGTGAAGACCCTCAGGAGCTTAATCAATATCCGCAAGGACACCCTGCGCCTCGTCAAGTGAGTCCGGGCCGTGAGCCGCGGGGAGGGGAGGGTCTGGTCGGATGCTCCCAGGGGATGCCGTGCACGGGGCTGCTCTCATTTCAGCACGGGCTGATAGAAGGGATGATGAGCCTGTCGTCTCCGAACGTGCCCTTCCCCTCCCGGTTCCCCGCATGCCAGCACAGGCACTGCCGCAGGATTAAAGGAGCTTAGTGCTGCCTTTGAAGTGCTTTGCTTCTTCTTCCTCCCCCACCTTCCAAAGGCTTTGCTGGAGGGAGGCTGGGGATTGCGGCAGGGCTGGGAGGTTCGGGATTAGGCTGAAATCCGTCTGCGGCGCTTCCCAGCCTGTAAGGCTCGACCTTGGGCGTGCCGGGCCCTCCTGGCGTGCCTCGGTTTCCCCCGAGGGAGGGCAGCCGCCCCTTTTGGGGGCCATCAGTGCTGAGGGGCCCAGTCCTGGAGCGCCCTGAGCCATTCCTGAGGGGTGCCCATCTCCTGGACCCTCTGTGCCCCCCAGGTGCTCGGAGGAGGTGAAGACCCCCGGGGAAGAAGTCAGCAAAGCCAAGGTGCACTACAACGTGGAGTTCACCTTCGACACCGACACCCGCGTGGCCATCACCATCTACTACCAGGCAACCGAGGAGTTCCACAATGGGGTGGCCAGGTGAGGAGCCTCCAGCCTGGCCCATGTTCCCCTCTAGCCTGGCCTGTGTTCCCCCAAGCCCAGTGTGTGCCCCTGGCTGATGGACCTGGAGCCTCTCCCTCCTGGAGCATCTCTCCTCTTCAGGGCACGAGACAGCTGCTGGTGGTGTTGAGGATGAAGGGGGGCTCCTTCTCTTCCCCCCAGGTGCCACCACTCAGTCCCTGCCAGCCCCTGCCACCTTCTTCCCCATCCCATCCTGTTCCCTCTCTTTACCTTCAGGTCAGAACAGAGACCAGAAGAAATCATTGTCCCTCCTGATCCTCTCCAGGTCCCCTCCTGTGCTCTGTTGGCTGCCCTGTGTTTATTTTAGCCCTGTGGATTATTTTAGCCCCTTTTAGGACTTCTTACCTCAGCCCCAAGAAGCATCTGGGAGGGGAGGAGTGACCTCCTCCAAACTCCCGCCTTCCTGACGTCTCCATGATCTGAGGGGACCAGGGGGAGTGTGGGGACACCTGTGGTGCCCTGACTCTGTCCTCTCTCCATGGGACAGCTACATCCCCAGGGACAACAGCCTGCAGTCGGAGACAGTGCACTACAAGCGGGGGGTGTGCCAGCAGTTCTGTGTGCCCTCCCACACCATCGACCCCTCTGAGTGGAGCGAGGAGGAGGTGGGTCCCCCCAGCCCCAGCATCCGCTGTGGGGCTGAGTATGATGATGTAGCAGTGACAGAGGCTTCATCCCACCTCCATCTTACCAATCCTCCTCTCCTGTCTCTCCCCAGCTGGGCTTTGACCTGGACCGGGAGGTGTATCCCATGGTGGTGCAGGCGGTGGTGGATGAAGGAGAGGGTGAGGAGGGGGTTCCTTGTTGGGATGGGCTTTCCCAGTTGCTGGCATTGTGATGCCAACTGGGTAGAGTCTCCTGCTCTTTCTTCACTGCCACCGTGGCTCTGCCTGTCCCCTGAGCCCCGTGTGCCCCTCTTTGTGTCTTGCAGAGCACCTCGGGCACTGCCATGTGCTGCTGGCCACCTTTGAGAAGGTAAGTGCCAAGCTGGGGCCATCCTCCCCCTCCTACCCCCTCACTCACTGGGTGTGAGAGCCTGGAGGATCCCTGAGGGGCTCGGGATGGTTCTGCTGGGCTGGGGCTGTTTTGGGGCTGCTCCTCAAATTCTGGCACTATTCCCTATTTTAATCACCCACTTCAGTGGCATTTGGGCTCAACTCCATCTTCCTTCCTTCAACAAGTCTCTAGCTTTGCAATGCCTGTGACATCCCACAGCTCCCTGGTACTGGGGTGTCAGGAAAAGCCAGAATTCCTGCCAAATGGACCAGTTGGGAGTGAAGAGGGAACAGTGGCAACCACGGGGTGGGTGGGTGCTCCAGCACAGCAGCCCATGGGCGCCCACCCATGTGTTCTGTCCTCCTTCCAGCACAGTGATGGCACCTTCTGTGTGAAGCCCCTCAAGCAGAAGCAAGTGGTGAGTGTCTGGGTGTCCCCCGAGGGGGTGGCAGCTCCTGTGCACACCCCGGAGAGGAGGTGTTGAGGGGCTTTTGGGGAACCCCTGCCCTGCCCCTGCCTCCTGGGGAGCTTTTTGGATGCAATTTCGAGTGTGTCAGTGCAAAGAGAATTGATGCATGTCTCTGCTCCTCACCCTTCCCCATGGGATTGCAGGTGGATGGTGTGAGCTACCTCCTGCAGGAGATCTACGGCATCGAGAACAAGTACAACACACAGGATTCCAAGGTATGTCCCTGCATCCTGTGGGTCTTCCCTCATCCCCTCTTCCCTTCCTCTAGCACAGACCCAGTCCCTAAAACGTGCTCAGGGCAAGAGCTGGCAGCACAGCACAGAGCTGCTGGTGTTTGGGGACACTGTGTTGGCATCGAAGCTGCTGGAGGCAGAAAGCTGAAGGATTGAGCTCTTCCCCCCATCCCCTGTGGTCCTGTGGGAAGGTGATGGCTGGATCTTGCTGGCTTAGACAGGGAGTGTGGGGCTCAGGGAATGGGATGTGCCTCATGCTCTGCTCTATACGTGTAAAAGTTGGGGTGAAGGTCGAATCTCTTGCCTCTGGCCCCATCTCCCAGCCTCCAGCAGGGGAGGAATAAGGGCCAGGGGTGTATTTCAAAAGCAGGCAGCCCGTGGACACAGGCAGGACCTCAGAGCGAGCACTCCAAGCACCCAGGCAGTATTTCAGAGCACCCCAGCCTCGTGCCATGTGGGCTGGGGACCCTGAGGGCCCTGAGCAGTGCCCGTCCTTCCCTCGGGGCAGGTGGCCGAGGACGAGGTGAGCGACAACAGCGCCGAGTGCGTGGTCTGCCTGTCGGACGTGCGCGACACCCTCATCCTGCCCTGCCGGCACCTCTGCCTCTGCAACACCTGCGCCGACACCCTGCGCTACCAGGCCAACAACTGCCCCATCTGCAGGCTGCGTAAGGGCCAGGGGTGCCTTGGGTGGGGTGGCTGGCACCTCTGGGAAGGGGCTGGCACCTCTGGGAAGGGGCTGGCACTCTGGGAAGGGGCTGGCATCTCCCATCCTTCGTTCTGCAGTCCCTCCACCCCTGCGTGTGGTGATGCCCTGCAGAGTGGGGATGCCCATCTTGGGAAACGGGGTGGCGTTTTTTTTTGAGGGGTCTTCTCTCTGCACCCGGTTCTGACCCTCCCCTCCACAACTTCTCCCCTGCTGCCGCAGCTTTCCGAGCCCTGCTTCAAATCCGAGCCATGAGGAAGAAGCTGGGTCCCCTCTCACCCACCACCTTCAACCCCATCATCGCCTCGCAGACCTCGGACTCCGAGGAGCACTCGGTCAGTGCCTGGCTGAATGCAGGACCCCCACCCCTTCCACCCTGCTGAGATCAGGGTGGGGATGTCTGGGGAGCCATGTGCTTCCCAGGGAAGAGGCTTATTTGTTTAATGCAAATGGACCAAAATGCAGGGTTGGTATTGCACAAAGAACGGGCATTGGGCTGGGTGTCTGTTCTCTGGGTTTATCTTCTCCCTGGGACACCCTCATCCTGCTGGGAGGGAGGGAATGCAGCGAAATGGCCCAGGGAGGATCCTCACCCTGTCTCTTCCCTCTCCCTAGTCCTCAGAGAACATCCCCCCTGGCTATGAGGTGGTGTCGCTGCTGGAGGCCCTCAATGGGCCACTGACGCCCTCGCCGGCTGCTCTGCCACTGCGGGCCCTGGGGGACCCCCCGGGCGTGGGGACCCTCCCCTCCTACGGCAGTGACGGCCCCCTGCCCGCCCTGAGGGCCCTCTCGCCCCTCCAGCGCCTGCCCGACTGCGGCCCCCCGGGGCTCAAGCTGAAGAAGAGCATCTCCAAGTCAGTACCAGGGTGGGCACAGGGGTCTGGGAGGGCCCAGGGGGTCTGTGGGCGGGGGTGAAGCCCTCTGCTTTGCCCTCTCTGGCCAGGTCCATCTCACAGAACTCCTCCATCCTGCCTGAAGAGGAGGACGAGAAGTCGTGCACCGAGTCGGAGTCGAGGGTGTCCAGGAGGAGATCCCCAGCCCGGTGTGAGGAGGTGAGTGCTGGTGGTGAGCCGAGGCACTGGAGGGGCAGCAGGTTTGGGGAGGCTTGGGACCAGAGGGAGTGGCTGGGCTTTGAGGATGCCTGGGTGAGGCAGTTCATCCACACTGAGTATCTCCTGTCCCCCTCTTCTCATGGGCTGCTCTTCCAGGAGTGTGGTGCGACACCAGAGAGTGAAAACTTCACCCTGTCATCATCAGGAGCCATTGACCAGTCCTCGTGCACTGGGACACCCCTCTCCTCCACCATCTCGTCCCCAGAAGGTACAGATGGGGCTCCCCCAAGGGGTGGGTCTCGTGGGTGCTGGCAAGGCAGGAGAGTGGCATCATGGTCTTGGGACCGTCCCACTGCAGGGGGATGCAGAGTGGGTTGCCATGGCCCTTCTCAACCTGTCACAGACACTTCATGGAGCCCCAGGGTGTCACCTCTGCTTTGTCACGCGTAGACCTGGAGATGGGGCTCATGGAGGCACCACTCACGTCTGCTTTGCCACCCCACAGAAATGGGGGGCCCACTGCTGGCAGCTTTGCACCTGTCCCATCTCCATGGCATGGCAGTCCTTCCTCCTCGTTAGCCCCCTCTTTAATCAGCGGGTGCTGTGCTGTGATTTGCACTGAGGGGCTGGGGGGGGTCCAGCGGCCCCGCTCAGCCCCTGCTCTCCCCCAGAGCCCGTCAGCAGCAGCCTGGCTCAGTCCGTCATGTCCATGGCCTCCTCCCAGAGCCAGCACTCCCAGCTCAGCACCGACACCGTGTCCTCCATGTCTGGCTCCTACGTTGCTCCTGGCACAGAGGAGGAAGAGGAGGAGGAGGAGGAAGAGGAGGAGGAGGGGGACATGCTCCCCTCACCCGCGGCCGCAAGCGCCACAGCCTCTGATGGAGAGGTAGGGGCTGGGGGGTTGTTGATGGTGCCCATCACCCCCAGCTTGGAAAGCTTTCCCATGGGATGTAACTTCTTCTCCAAACCCACTGGCACCAGGACTTTTTTATTTGTTTTTCCTTCCATCTTTCCCCCCTTCTTCCCGCAGTCAACGCCTGTGGAGTCCCCAGATGTAAACTTTGTCAGCATCTCTGCCGAGGAGCGCGATGCCGAGGTAACTTTAACCACCCATGAGGGACTGGGAGCTGTGGTGACTCCCAGTGTGGAGGGGGGATCCCAGTTGCATCCGTCTCCGGGTGCCCATGGACGGAGAAGTTGGGCAGCTGGCACCACATTCCCCTGGGGCTGGGATGGGGAAGCAGCTGCCGACACATCCGTGTCCCTGTGGGCTGCCCTGGGGATGGATGGGGCAGTGGGGCTGTCCCCTGGCCATGATCGTCCTCCTGGTCCATGGAACCCCCCGGGACTGGGGACATTCCCCCAAGGGCACCTGGGAGCAGCCCTGGCTAACGCTGCCTCTCGCCTGTGCCGCAGGGCAACGACGTGCTGGAGGATGAGGACGCCTCTCCCACGCAGGAAGACGGTAAAAGGCCCTGGCTTGTTGTTGTCCCTTCACGTTCAGGTTGCTGTCACCAGTGGGCAGCCATGAGTGGCAGGTGCTGTGTTGTCCCCAGCTCCCCTCGCTGCTGTCAGGGACAGCCCTGGGTGACTCCACAGGCATTAGAGCCAAGGAAACATCAATCACAGCAGGGCCACCCACGGGTGGGTTGAACACCAGTGAGTAGAGGAGCCAGCTGGCCGTGGGGGACCCCAGTGAGCTCAGTGCAGGACATGGAGTAGGTGATGGTTGATGTGCAGGATTCAGTGGTTTTTCCAACAAGCCAAGTGGGAAAGAGGCTTCTCTGTGTTTTCCCCCTCAGCAAGGTTTTCCTCACATCTCTGAAAGCCTCCCCTGTAGGGATTAATGTCTGGGCTGATTCCCATAGAAAAGGGGCTGCAAAGCCGTTCCCCTTGGGCTGCTTTCCTCACGTTTTTTGGCCTGTCCTCAGTGTGATTTCGCAAGTCAACACACTGACATCAAGGGCTCCTCTTGCTTCCTCCCTTGAGCTCAAATAGCCAAGGAAAGAGGTGCCATCAGCCACCAACTGCCCTGGTTTGCTTTTGGGCAATAGGGAAGCCCATAGTGTGCCCCTTTCTGTATTTGCAAGTTTCTTGTTAGCAAAAATATACCAAAACTGTTTCCCCCTCCAACCCGGACACTCAGCCAAGCTGGAAAGCAGGAACCACCCCATCCCCAAAATGTGGCCTCTGCCCTGCAGAGAAGTGCTTGCTGATGGGGAGATTCAAATATGACAAGTAGGGACAACTAGGGGCTGGAGTGGACATCCACAGGCATCCCAACAATTCTGGGAGCAGGATGGCCTTTCTCCTTAGGACACGGTCCTGCTCCCATTCTCAGCGGGGCTTATTTGGGAACATCCCTCCTGAGGTTCACTCACCTGCATCTGATGGATGCAGGCAAGGACCTGGGGGCTGATCTCTCGTACAGGTGATGCTAAGAAGCAGAGTTAACCTCCCTCAGCCCCAAAAGCCTCCATTTCCCTGCAAAAGCTTGGCTACGGCTTCTTTTGCCCCTCGCATCCAGCTGCTGCCTCCTCCCGGCATCCACACGGCTCCCACACGCACCCATGGTGCCGGGCAGGCTCTGGCAGGAGGTGATTGATGCCACCATGGCCTGGCTCTACCGACCAGGGACCGCTCAGCTGTGCTGGGGGGAAGGTTTGGCTGAACCCTGGGCAGGTTCTTGCGTGTGCCCATCGCCGCATCGTCGCTGTCCCTCCGGTGCGAGGGGAGGAGCAGCTCGGGCTGTGCCCAGGAGTTATTGTCCGCTCTTCACCCGCTCCCACCTAGACGCGTTGTTCTTACCTACTTTTTGTTTTTGAAAGAGGCTGGGGAGGGGAGAGGAAAAACCCCAGAGACCCCACCCCCCCGGTGCTAAAAAGGCAGCAGCGTGGAGCCCCAGCGCCGTTAACTGCCTTAACTCCCTTCCAGGCCCGAGGACAGGCGCTTTCCTCGGTCTGAGGTGTGACAATAACAATGACATGGGCATCGCACACGTGAAAGCGCTGGACAATAAACTGTGCTCTGAGGCCTGCTTACCTGGTGAGTGGCCGTCTGCTGAACATGAACTTGGGTTGGGGGGGGACAGTCCCACTCTTCCCTGCATCCCCCCAGCCCTTTGTGTCCATCCCTCCTCTCCCATCATCATCATTGCCACCATCCCAGCTGCCACCATCCCTGCCAGGTCATCCTCAGTGCACCCCACCACCCATCTCGCTGCAGGGCCGAGCACCAGGCACGTCACCCCCCATAGGTCAGGGTAGCCTGTCCCCACTGTAATGTCCTTAGGGGGCTGCAGGCCTGCTTTGATGGGATGCTCTGTCCCTTGGCCAGGGGCCTGCTGGCACCCCAGGGGGCACCTGGGAAGGTGGCACAACTGTAGCCTGGTCCAGGCTCGTTGTGGGAGCAGCAGTATTTGCACTGGGATATGATCCACAGCCAGTCCAGCTTTACATCAGGAGCTGCCTGCCTCTTCCTCTTCTTCCTCCTCTTCCTCCAAGGCCAGGGAGATGGGGCATGTCAGGTCCGGTCATCTTTCTACAGAGCCCCACATTCATCCCTCTTTCCCATTTCTTCATGCTTTCTCTCCCACTCTCCTTCCAGTTCTGTTTCCTCCCACCCTCTCTCCATCTCTTTTTTTGTCTTCTTCCTTCCCCCCAGGCTCCTCCGTCCGTGTGAAAGTTCATGTTCGCTCTGTGCCAACACGGTTCTCTCCACCCACGCTTGTGTCCCCTCCCTGCCCAGAGTTGCACAAAGGTGACAAATGTATTGGTGACCCCTGGTCCCCACAGGGGCCAAAGGGAGCGGCGGGCTGGGGACCCTTCCTCAGCCTGTGGGTGGAGAAATGGGGCAAACAAACAAGACAAAGCCCTCCGAGGGGTCTCCATCAATACATTTGTGGACAAGTTGAAAGCAACTCTGCCCTTGCCTTGCCCCTTTGCCTAACTTTGTGGCAGGTCCCAAACGTGCAGCAGGTGCTGGAGAGCCAAGAGGGTGGGTGAAACCCACTGGAGGGAAGGGAAATCCTTTTCCCCCCCCTACTCCTTTCGGAAAGCCTCCTCTCCTGCTGCCTTGCCTGTTCCTGGTGGTTTCTGTGCTGGAGAAACACAGCTGAGGCTCTTGGGGAGGAACAGACTTCTGCCACAAAAGTCTTATGTCCCCTCCATCACCCTCTGGAAGCAGCTGCCTGAGCCCTGCCAGCCCAGGGAGGCTGGGGAGGGAGCTGGGAGGGTGTCCCAGCAGCACCTCTGCCTTGCTGGGGAGCCTGGCAAAGCATCCCTTGGCTGTGGCACCAGCCAAAGCCATCCTTGACTGCATGCCCCTTGGTTGTGCCGGGGGGAGGATGAGGAAGGGGGAGCTTTGCAGCCCAAAAGGCTCCAGCACAGGGTCAGATTCTTGCTCTGCTGTGAGGAGTGCACTGGCCGTGTCCCCAGGCTGGGCTGGGGTGCAGGATCTGGCCCCTGGGATGAGCCCAGCCAAGGATGGACTCTCCATCCTTTGGCCACCACGCCTGTCTGTGTGTTTGGTGGCTGTGCTGCTTGGAGCCCTCGGCACAGAGCTGCCCTGCATGAGGGGCCATCCAGCCTCGGCATTTGTGGGGAAAAGCAGGGAATTGCCACTCGTGCCAGGACCAGGGGCAGAGGAGGTGCAGAGTGGGGGCTCTGGGGCTACCCGTGGTCCCCTGAGGATGGCAGAGGACCCAGTGGGAGGAACACCAGTGATGTTCTCCATCCCTTTACACTCACTGTAGGACATGATGTGCTTTTTCCACATCATGATGGTCTGTGATTAATGTTTTACAACTTTCCCTTTTCAGATGTTGTACCAGGCTGTGTAGATCAGGATGTTCCAACAGTTTTTAACCAGGGCAATGTCCATCCCAGGAGTGGTTGGAGGAAAGGTGTCACGTAATGTGATGTTGCCACATGTGCTCTGGTACACAGTTTTTGGTAGGGAGTAGTTGAACAGCTCTATAGAATTGAGTGGTTAGAAAGCTGTATCTTTGTTAAATTACCTCAAGGGGTTCTTACACATACACACCCTTGTTCTGTGGATACTGGGATGGATTCAGGATCAGTGTCAGGAGACATTTCAAAATGACAGACACAGCTCTGTGTCCAAACAGGCATCTTGGGCTTTCGAAGTATTACTTTCACATATAAACCCCTGTCATTCTCACCACACAAGCATCTACATCAGTGGTTTGCCATGTGTGTGTATGATTGTTCTTAAAAGCCCATGCCTGACGTTCTTGTGGATCTAGTTCCGTTACGAGCACAAGGATTGGGTATATGGTATGTGGTATAGAAGCATTGCATATTGCTAAGACAAAAGCTGTGGCCTTATTAGAAATGGGGAGATAAAATCTGATTAAAGACCACCAGGATTGAAATTCCCTTTCGAATGCAGTGGCAATATCCAAAATTACCTTTGGAATTTCAGTTAAATTCAAAATAAAAGTACTTTTTACCCTTTTCTGATTGTCACAGCACTTACAGAGCGTAGCCACAACTGAGCTGAGATACAGCTGAGTGCTGAAGGCACTTTGCTTTGAGCAGTTCCCAGAGCACCAGCCAGTTGGTTGTTAGCATTTTGATATTTTCCTGAAGCAGAAAAGATAGTTGAATGTGACCATTGTGCGTTTCAAAGAGAGGACAAGGAAGACCTTAAGGGTTGCTGTGTAGTGCTCAAATCATTCATGGTTGTGCCCAATTTATTAGCCAGAGTTTCCAGATCAATATTGTTCAATATCCCTATTCCAGTTCCCAATATACCGGTCAGATGTGAGAGGTGATGGCCTCTGGTTTAGCCAGGAAAACCATCCTGTAAAAGGTGAACATTTTGGTCTGATAGTAGAAACGTTGGTCTGAGTGGGCATTTCTGCTCTCTTTAAGGAACCAGGATGAAATGTTTGTTGTTGTCCAACCAATTTGACCTCATATGGTCTGGCCAGTGAAACATTCGGGGGCAGTTTGATAGGTTTTGGAGTATGCTGGGGGGTATGCTGGGTACCCTTAAACCCTCTGGGATACAGTCAGATTCTATATCATGAGAATACAAGACCAGTTTTTTATCTTTCAATTTACAGTCCTTTAGGTTCATGGTGAGACATACTGGGGGTGTTCCATATCTTGAGGTTTTGTTTTGGCTGTATTGTTCATCAAAGTTCTAAGGACTTGTTCCCAGTGTGTGACAACCCCATTCACTGATTTTAGGAGACCTTTGAAGACAGTTACACCCTGGCCTTTGAGATCTGTGGTGTTCAGGAGGCCACCTCTAGGAGAGCCTCCAAGCCCTTGGAATGATGTTGAGATCTGATAATTATATTTTTGCCTTTTCAGTAATGGAGATGTGGTTCCTCAAAGCTGTTGTGAAATCTCTGCAGATTTCAATCTGCTGGGAAAGGGCTTTGGGAGGAGGCGAAAGGCCACATCCCAGGGATTCTAGGACACAAGGTTTAACTAAAACATGCAGATCTGTGTCCTGAGTGGATCCTGCAGAGCCATGGGGTGTGGAGCGAGTTGCAGGGGCTGTTCCCAGGGCTCAGAGCATCTTTGGCTGTGGCCACAGTCAGGGCACAGGGTGGCAAAAACAACTTTGAAAAGAGAAACTGGGGGAAGGTTCCTGCTGAAAAGGTTGGCAGCAAGGTGGGAGGGCTGGGGAGCTGCTGCAGAAGACCTGAAATCCCCCGAGGGCTTTTGCTGATTTAAAGCCACAGATGCTCCAAGGGATCCCACAGCAGGCCAAGGCATCTGGTTGGGTTTCACTGTGATGGGATTTAGGAGCTGGTCTGCCCAGGACAGGTTTGCTGGCTGCTGATGGCAGGGGAAACCCCTCCTGCAGCCCGAGGTGTGGACATGGGGCTGATACCCTGCTTCAGAGCCAGACCCTGTCCTGCTGCCCCAGCCCTGCCCCTCAGCAGCCTCCCAAGGGTGCACTGAGCTGAGCTGGGTCTCTGCACTGGAGCTCTGCAGTGACTTAGGCAATATCAAGCTCTTAATGGGATTTAGGTGTGCATGTACATGTGGTCCTGTTTAATTATCCATTCCCTCCGGGATCTGCAGACTTAACATGCCTCGCTCTCCAGCTCTGAGCTCGCCATGAAAAGCCAGTCGAAATGGCAGCTGTCACCTTGCATAAATCAGCAGGCAGCAGGATTTTGTTGCCTCCTTCTCTGGGGAAGCCTCAGCCCTTGGCCTTAACGTGCCCTCGCACAGTCCCTCTGGCTCAGAGCTGGGCACAGGGTTCAACCTCGCTGGTGGTGCAGCCCCCTGCTTTAGGGGCACACCCGCTTCCTGAGCCCCTGCTGGGTTTGGTGGTGGGACACAAGCCTCTGCCCTCGCCCTGTCCCAGCTGGAGGGTGCTGCCTGAACTGGAGGGAGCCTGCAGCCGGAGAGGAGTCATGAGGGCACCCCATGAGCATGCCCACCCCTCGGTTCTCCTTGGCACGAAACCCCAGGAGGCCCCATGCATGAGGGACCCCTCTCGCTCGCAGGCGGTGAGACCCCCGGTGTCCCCCGGCCCCCCCCGTTTGCTCGCTCGCGTGCATGTCCCCGTCCCGCTGCCTCCTCTCCTCCTTCACCATGTGCCTTCTGGTCTCTCCTGCCACGCAGCCGCCGTGCCGGACTCCTGCCCCATTAACATTGAGGAATAGGTATGAGACCCCCAGAGCCCGCGCCCGCCTCGCGCCCCGTCACCCTGGGGGGGGTTGGCGCTGGGTTGGCGCCCCTTGTTCCGGCATTGCTGGCAACCCCTCGCTGTCCAGGCCACGGTGACATCCCTTCGTGCCCAACCTGCAGCCCCACAGGGCGTCTGCATGTGCCCTCTGGCTGGGCAGGGCAGGCAGAGGCAGCCCCCCTTTCGTTTGGGTTATTCAAACCCAGCCATGGTCACGCTGGGATTTCTTGTTTGGCCCTCAGCATTCCCGAGAAACCGGGGGCTCAAGGGGCTCTCCCAGCCTGGAGAGGTAAGTGCAGGCACTCGCCAGCCCTCGCTGCAGCCAAAACCCAAAGGGGGGCTTGGGAGGTGGGCGTTACTTGGGAGATTAAACCGCATCCCTCCCTCCCATGGAAAGATGAGCTGAGAGCGCCGATGGGTTTTGGGAGCCCCTGACCCCCCATTTTCTTCCCCCAGGCCCAGAGGCCGCCAACAACAACGTGCGGCTGCAGCAGACACCCGGCACCCGAGACCTGGAGCAGGCAGCGGCCGCCCTGCCCGTGTGAGGGCTCAGCCTCGGCGGGGGCACGGACCCCACTGCCCACCCAGAGGGACCCTGGTGTCCGGGTGCCGTGGGCGTCACCACCTCCACCCCTCAGCTGCACCAGGACTGACTTTCAAAAGAAAAGACAGGCGGTAACCTCGACTTTTCCTTGGGGGCTAGAGCCATGTCACTTTGGAGCCCCTCAGTAGCACCTTCCTGTTCTCCAGCCCTGACAGGGACGGGCTGGGGTCCCCTCCTGCCCCTGGCCATCTCACCCCCCCGGGCTCCTCTCCTCCAGCGTGTGGAGCAGATGGGACAGGGTCAGCCCACGAAAGGGGTTCTGTGGTGTGGACAGCTGGGGGTGATGGGAGGATGGTGCTCAGGGGTGTGGGTTCAGGGTGGGTTCGGCATTGGCATCCTCGGTGCATGAGCTGGTGACCTTCATGGGGGACCAACCCCTCCAAGTTTGCTGGCCCATGCCCCTGCCATGGCATGGGCTGTCCCCATGCTATGGGATGTGTCCATTAATGCACTGACAGTGATGGTGCCCCCCCCAGCTCCCCCTCCCTTTACCCTCCTCCTGAGCAGCACGTGGGCTGCAGGGCCTGGCCTGTGAGGTTGCTTTTCCCCAGGAGATGGAGCAGGGTGGCAGGGGTGGGCAGGGCACCTGGTACCACTCCCAGCACGGTCACCAGCCCCTGGGGCGTTGCTAACTTACCCTCACTGTCTTCCGCCCTGCTGTGAGCTCAGGGCTCGGGGCTGCGCCCTCTCTCTGGAACAAGTGCCAAAAGTGTCACCCCCGTCCCACCCGTCCTGCCCTCCCCATCGCACTTTGTAGCAGGGGGTGGATGAGGGTGTGGGAGCTGCCCCCCCATCCCTCCATCCCCATCCCTCTGGCCAGGGTTGGGCCAGCAGCATAAGCAGGTCTTGCTCCAGGGGACAGACACACAGGGACAGCAAAGGGGTAGGGATGAAGCCCTGATGGGGCTGTCGGCAGAGGCCAGGCTTCACTCCAGAGAGCACCAGGGACAGTCAGAAGCCACTCTGAGGAGCATCAGACCCAATCTCCCGAGCTCTGGATCTGTTTGGGGCGGCCCAGGGTAGGAGGCTGAGCCTCCCTTTTCCCCACTTGGTTTTGTCATGCAGGTGTGATACCAAAGGCCACCTCCTCTTTGCAGGAGGAAGCTGCAGTTCAGAGCCACCTTAGGACAGAGATGTTAATCCACTGAAAGCAACATCACTGTGGGGGGTGTGTGGAAAGCAGGTCCCCACTGCTAATCCCCACATCAGACTGTGGGCTGTGGCTCCTAAAGGGGAAAGAAGCCCTTTGGGGGTTGGGAGGTGTTTTCTCTGCCAGGGAATTAATTGCTCACTCCATGGGCCAGGTGTGGGTCCTGCCAGAGGTGGGTTTGGAGTCAGCCATCCTGCTGCTCCCTCCTCTGGGCTGGCACTCTGTCATACCTCCTGGAAGCTCAGCAGCTTCCAAATTCCTCCCTGGGCACTCAGAGCTGGCTCCTTGAGGTGAAGTGACATCTCCAAAATGCCGTCCTGTGGGGTGTGAGATGGGAGCTGCAAACATCAGGGAGGGGCTCCAGTGGTGGGGACAAGCCCTGTGTCCCATCTGGGGACAGGCTGCATCCCCCTGTGGGGACACGGGTTTGGGTGTCCCAGCCCCAAGGAGCCACCAGCACTGCACTGGGCACAAGGAGAGCTTTGGAGGTTCACCATCATGCTGAGCTGAGAAAAACAGGGAGGCCATGTCTTCCATAACCTTCCAGCACGGCCAGGGGCGGGAAAATCAGGCTGATGTTCCAGGAGTGGCTCATCTACCAAAGCCCAACCTTCCTCGTGGTTTCCAAGGGGACAAGGAGAGCTGGCCTGGCACCCTGGCACAGGGCTGTGGTGGTGCTGGTGGCTGCCAGCAGGTCAGGGCAGAGCAAGCAGGTCCTGGGACTGACTGACTGGGTTTTCTGGCTGCTCTGAGCTGTGTGTCCCCAAGGCTGCAGGAGTGGCCAAAGAAGCTCATGGGGTGGCTGCAGACCCGGGTGGCTGTTGGTGGGCACTGCCCCTCACTGTGGGTGGGCACTGCCCCTCACTCGGAGCGACCGTGGCTGGCAGTGAGCCCGTGGAGATGGAGAGGAGCCAGGAGGATGCTGTGGCCAAAGCAAAGTGCTGCTGCCTGGCTGTGAGCAAAGAATTCATCCTCTGGGTGGCACAGGAGAGACGGGATTTGGATTTGGGCATGGGTGACACCCCAGAAGGGACAAGGGACGGGCAGGAGCTGCCAGCGCAGTGTGGGGGGGAAAAGGTAACAGCCCCTTGTCTCACGGGGCAGCCCCTTGTTCCAGTGACCCACCAGTCAGGGATTTAAGGAAGGAAACCAGATTGCTGCTTATGACTTTGCTTTGAGCATGTTCTGGGTTTTAAGAGTATGTTTAATAAAGGGTATCTTATGTCGACAAAGTGTCTGGAGTAATTTTGTGGTCGCAGGCTGAGGGCAGTCGGGGTTTGGGGGGGCTTGGTGTGTGGAAACCCTTTTTTGGATGGAAGTGTCCACCTACATGTCACTCAGGCACCTCCCCCATACCAGCCCAGCTGCTTCAAATGTCCTGAAACACTTCCCAAGGTCCCTTTGAAGCTGCGTTCCCAACCCATCCTAAACTTTGCCTCCTCTGAGCCCAGGATGGAGAAAGGACAAATGCAAAAAACCTCTGCAGGAAGAGTCTGACCTGGGGTAGAGGCATCTTCCTGGTGTGGGGTGTGGGTGGCCCCTGGCACTGCTGGGACAGATGAGGTCACCTAGAGGGAACTTCTGGAGAAGAGGAGCACTGAGAAGCTGGGACATCATGCAAGAGAAATCCCTCCAGCGCTGGGGAAGAAAACTTGTGCTGGAAGCTGAAGTCTTGAAGATGAGGAGGGCCGTAAGAGGGGTTATAATTTGGGTTTAATAGGGGGGCTGATGATGGTGGGGAGAAGCACCTTGCAGCTGAATCAGAATCAAAATCAGAATCAATCAGGTTGGAAAAGACCTCTGTGGCCATTCAGTCCAACCTGTGAGCAAACAAGCTGCAGGGACAGGTTGCAGATGGTCAGATCCTGCAAAGGGCTCCCTCCCTGGTCTCTGTTAAAGCCCTTGGGATGGCAGGCAGGGTGGGCAGGGTTTTCTTACAGAAGCCTATGGCTGTAATTTTTTGAATGAAATAAAAGCAGACTCTATCCTTTATTTTTGGGGTCTGCCAGCCCCCCTTCAGCTTTGCCCTCATCGCTGTGGGTGCACTGGGAGCCAGAAGCAGGATGGAAGCACAGGTGGGAGGAAAAGGGCTGAGGTTGCCCCTGTGGGACAGGACACAGGTTTTCATAGAATCACTGAATGCTTTGGGTTAGAAGGATGTTAAAGACCGTCTCTTTCCAACTTCCCCTTGCCGTGGGCAGGAACACCTTCAACTAGACCAGGCTGCTCTTAGCCACACAAGGCCAACCTGGCCTTGGACACTTCCAGGGATGGGGCAGCCACAGCTTCTCTGGACAACGTGTTCCAACACCCTCGCAGTAGAGAATTTCTTACTATTACCTAACCTAAACCTACTCCCTTTCAGTTTGAAGCCATTTCCCCTCGTCCCATCACTACGCGCCCTTGCAAAAAGTCTCGCCCCGTTTCCTGGCCGCTACCCTCCAGGCACTGAAAACCCTCCACAAGGTCACCCCGCAGCCTCCTCATCCCCCCCGGGGCTGCCGCGGCCGGGTTTGCCCCGGGCCGCGAAGGTCCCCCGGCATCCCCGGGTACCACCCCCCCTCCCAAAACTCCCGCCCGGTGGCCATGGCAACGCGCGGGCCAATGGCGCGGCCCGAGGATGTTTACGGGGCGTGGCGTCTCCGCGGCAACGCGCGAAGCCTCTCGGAGCCGCTACTTAACCCCGCGGCCGCGGCTCACGGCGGCTCGGCGGGCACGGCCCGGCCCGGGCACACCGCACACAGCCGGCACGGGGCACCCCGGCAGCCTCAGGGCTTCTTCTTCCTTCTCCCCCGCTTTTTTTTTTCTTTTTTCTCCCTTTTTTTTTTTTTTTTTTTTTTTTTTTCTTCTTCCCCCCCCCCCGCTCCACTCCTGTTTTTCCAGAAGCTTCTTGCTCTGTCGTGAACTTTGGCGGTTGGGGGACGGCACCGGGACGGGGGTAAGGGGGAGCGGTGGGGGCCGGGGAGGGCGGTGGGATGGGATGGGACGGGACGGGCGGCGCGGGCGAAGCCGCTGGAAGGGGCGGGAAGGTCTGCGCGGGGGGAGCGGCTCTTGTTCTGCGCCCTCCCGGGCACTCTCTCCTGGCCCAAAACCACGGGATTTTGGGTTTAGAGACTGGCACTGGAGCCAGGCGCTGCATCCCCTACCCGGGACTCCGCAAAGCCTGAAGCTGCCGGCTCGCTCTGACTGACGGTGTGCTTGGGGTGGGACCCTGCCAACCCCTCCCCAAGCCCGAGTTGTTTCTGCTGGTGGGCTTGGGGTGGGACTCCACCAACCCCCCTAAACTCCCCGAGTTGTTTCTGAGTACCAGGGGAAGGTAGAAGGAGAAAGAGCCTCAAACCAAGGGAAGTTGGCTGCGAGGGGAGGAAGCTTTAAGGTGTTTTGTCGAGGTGTTGTACCCAGAGTTAGTCCTGCTAGCAGCAGGTACCCACAGCTGTGTGTCCCCAAGAAACAACATCACTTTGTGGGATGGCAGGGATTTTCGTTGTTTGAGGAGGGGGGTTGTTGTTTTTTGTTTTGTTTTGTTTTAATTCTTTATTCAGCCAAAAGCTCGCTGGGCAGCGCCAGCCCACGGGGGTTTGGGTGACACTGGTGTGTAGGGTTTTGAGGGAATTTCCCCAAGGCTCAGGGCTGCTAAAGCCTCCCCGGGGCAGGTGTTGCAGCTCCCTTGCACAGCACCCCAGGGATGGGTCTCGCTCAGCAGCACGAGAAGCACCCAGGCCTGGCCCTGCCTGGCTGCCAGAGAGCGGCTGCGCCTCGGGGAACATCAACCTCCTCCCTGTTGCTCTTGCAGGATCCGTCCCATCCCTCCCCTTGCCGAGCACCCTGTGCAGCCCTGAGGCATGGCGTGGCCCAGCCCAGCGCTGAAAGCAAAGGACAAACTGAAGTGCGTGGAGGAAGACCTGGATGACAGCCTGCCGGACCTCCGCTGGCTGAGCGACTTCACGGTCGCCCAGACAGGCCTGCCCCAGCTGTACCCCGGCTCGGAGCCCCAGGACTGTTACACCATGAGCGAGAGCCTGTTCAGTCTGGTCGACTTCGAGTCCCCCTGCTCGCCCCTGGCCGCCGACCCGGCGTGCAAGGGCACCCGTCACACCCCCTGCACGCCCGTCTCCTCCTCCACCTCGTCGACGACGCACCACGACGTGGCCGTGCCCCCCCATCTCGCAGGGGACATCGACTACAAGACCAACCCGCACGTCAAGCCGCCCTATTCCTACGCCACCCTGATCTGCATGGCGATGGAAGCCAGCAACAAACCCAAAATCACCCTCTCTGCCATCTACAAGTGGATTACGGACAACTTCTGCTACTTCCGGCACGCCGATCCCACCTGGCAGGTAGGAGATTTGGGGCCCTCTTGCCTCATCCCCTCTCCCTGCAGGGCTGGGCAGGGCTTTCCACGGCCTCCGCCCTGCAAGGAGAAGGCCTGCAGGGATGCTGGATCCCGCGGGGAGAAGAGTGGCACTGGCAGCCAGTTGGGAAGGGCTGGAACAGGAAAGAACTTGGCTGGGCACAAATGCCACAGCTGCAGGGGTGGCAGAGGGAAGGAGCCATTCTGGAGGAGAGCCCGGGGACATTTTGGGAGCAGGGAGGTACCTGTTGGGCTCCTGGCACCTGAGGTTCCTCTTGGCTCCAGGACAAAGGCCTCTTGATTCCCTGCCCTTCTGCAGCTTTCATGGGGTCCTGAGTCCCTCAGGGCTCCACATGGAGTCAGCGGGTCAGGTGTCCCTGGGTGCTGAGGACCAGGCACAGGAGAGGGATGGAGCTACCACTTGTTGGACGAGCCACTCGCTGGGGAGGTTCTGAGCAGAGATGCTGCTGCTTTCCAAGCAGGGCAGAGGGCTGAGCTCCCAGCTCCTCACACAGGTCAAGGAGTCTCCATCGCTGGGCTGAGCTGCTCAGACCTGCAGAGGGAAGCCCAAGAAAGGTCAAGCAGGGCTGCTGTCCCAGCAAGCATGAGCATGTCCTTGGGGGGTTGGGGACAGCCCCCAGGCTCACCAGCTTTGGGGACAGCATGAAGCCCAGGGGCTTTTCCCAGCCACCTTGGCTCAGTGCCCTCCTCCGTCACACGAGGGGACCTCTGGCATGTGAGGCTTTCTAGGACACAGCAGGGCAAGAGGGACTTGGATGGCTCACGTCACTAAATCTGATGGGTGCCCACCCAGGCAGGGCTGAGGAAAACCACTGCAAAGGCCCTGCCCGGGCACTGCCCACCCTCTCTCCAGGCAGGTGGGTCTCCAGCAGCTCTTGAACCCCATCATGGGGAAAGAAACCCAACCCAGTCCCCCTCCAGGGTCACCGTGGTCCCCCAGCCTCTTCCTTGCTCAGGGGACGTCCGGGAGTGATTTGGAAGGAGGAGCTGGGTGCCAGAGTGTTGACTTTCTCCTGCATACTCATGGCTGGGTACTCACAACACTTTTAATTAAATGTGTTTATTAAAAAAAGAAAGAAGGTTTTCAATCCCTCTCTGCAGAGATCCAGGGGGTACACTGGACTGGGGCAGGCAGGAATGATAAATATGTTAACCGGCTGGGTAATAACTCAGCCTGGGCTGAGTGAAGTTTGGGATGGGGAGGAGAGATGGGGAATTCAGCTTTCAAGTCTCTGATCCTTGTAAAATTTCATTAAACTGTAAAATTGAAGTTACCACAGCCTGGATTGTGTGGAGGGGTATCTATGTTCCTGCTTCTTCTTTCTTCTCTTCTTTTTTTTTTTAATTTAGTTTTCTGCTTCTTATTTTTCTCCCTTCTTTTTTTCTCTTTTGTTTCTATTTACTTTATTTTTTTTCTTCCTTTCTTTCCTTTTTTTTTTTTTCTCCTTTTCTTTCTTTCTGAGGCTGTGTTCTCATCCCCTATCCCGATTCCCGTACGTGAAGACAGCCTGGAAAGGTCATGCCACCCATAGTCGGGGGGGGAGATGGATATATTCCTGTGGGAGCTGAGTGCTTTGGAGAGGAGCCAACAAACCCAAGGAGCTCCAGCCCAGAGGAGGGTTTTGTTGTGTGTGTGCTCTGTGTGTGTGTGTGCATGTTTTTCAACAGCTCCAAGCAATCGAGCCTTGTTTTTCCTATTCGGCACTACGGATTATGGATGAATAAGCATAAAGATATCCAGGCAACATTAAAAAAAAAAAACAACCAAAAAAAACCCCCCCGAAAAAACCACCTCTACCATATCCAATCTCTTAGTACAGTCCTGGCTTTGTGGAGTCCAACGCTGGGTTATTTACCCAATAACTGAGTTTCCTTTCTGATTATTCACATCACTGCAGGCACATTCAGGGCTTCAGAACAGCCCGACAGGAGCAGAAACTCCACCTTTCCCCCCACCGTTTTTTTTTTCCCTTTTTTTTTTTTTTTCCCCCTCAGCTCATTTGAGCAGTGGCTGATGAAGATGCAGTGATTTCACACCGAGCTTCCCTGGGCCAGGAGGCACCTCTGGGGACAGACGGGGCTGCGGTGGAACAGTCCACGTGTCTCTCCGTGTTCTCCCATCTGATTTGTGCCAGCCTGGCTGTGGGAAGGCATGGTGCCCAATTTTTGGGCAAATATTTTCCCCTCAGCACTAGCAATAGAAGCACATAAATCGGGGGATACAAGGAGGGCCCTATAACACTGCCATGTGTTGCCCCTTGTAATGGGGTTGTGGCCATGTCTGTGTAGGGACCCACCTCTTCCTCCTCAGATGTGAGGGAGGACCCAACCTCCTCCAGCTTAGTTCCATGCCTAGAGCAACTCAAGGTTTCTCCCAGTGCTCTGCATGATCCAAGGCCCCAATTTCCAGCCAAGGAGAGTTGCCCAAAAGCCTCCCATTGGTTGGCAAGTCCTTGCTTGAACCTGTTAGCTCCTGTTGCTTCTGGCTGGATGGGACAGGAGCAGGAAAACTCTGCTGGAGACTCAGGGGTTTGGAGGACTTCCTGCTGGGCATGTAGCCTGGGATGTCCTACTACTGCCAGTTCTGCTTTGTTTTCTTAAAGGCCCTTGCTGAAAATACTCCCCGCACAGGTAGGTCCTGTGGCAGCAGACGAGCGTTCAGCCTTGGTTTCTTTCTCTTTTGGATCTAGAACTCCATCCGGCACAACCTCTCCTTGAACAAGTCCTTCATCAAGGTGCCCCGGGAGAAAGACGAGCCAGGGAAAGGTGGATTTTGGAAGCTCGACCCCTACTATGCCAACAGGCTCAAGTACGGGACTTACAAGAAGCGGCGGATGTCGCCAGTGCAGATCCACCCGGCCTTCTCCGGAGGAGCCCAGAAGGAAGCACAGCACGTCGTCAGCCCGGCCACCTCAGCCTGCAGCTCCAACAGCATCCTGGAGGCCAGCATGGCATCACAGCAGCTGCTCAAAGAGTTTGAGGAAACCACCAGCAACCACAGCTGGAATGCAGCGGGTAACAAAGCTGGGCAGAAGCGCAAGCAGCCCTCGCCCATGCCGACGGCCAAGGCATCCCGGCTTCCCAGCTCTGCCTTGATGACCCAGGAAGAGCAGACCGAGGTGGGATCGCTGAAAGGTGTTTTTGACTGGGAAACTGTCTTTAACACCAACCTCAATGGAGACTTCTCCACTCTTGTGGATATGGAGCTCCCGCCTTCCATCAACCCCGTAACGTGCGACCTGGACTGGACGGGACAAGGGCAGCACATGGACTGTCCCCAGGGCCAGGAGCAAGTCCTCACTGAATCCAGCCAGTACAACCTGGACTTTAATGAAACCCTCATGGCCACTACTTACCTGGAGCATCCCTGGGATGAAGGGACGAGCGATTACCTCTCCAACTGCGTCAACATTGACCAGGTGTTCGAAGACATCGACGCCTCTTTGCTGGCAGATGTGATCAACCTGAGCAGTCTGGCACGCCTCTTATAGGACTTTAGGATGCTCTCCCCAAGCTTGGACTTACAAGGGACAAGATTTTCTAGAGATGTCCGTGGGTGACTTTTACCAGCTTCATTGTAAGGTTACTCCCAGAAACACCAGGGGGGAAAAACCCACCACCACAGGAACTGCCTGCTGTGTCTTTAAAGGACACCTCAGAAGTCTCTAGTTTTCTCAAGAGAAGGAAAATAACACTACTTATTTTTTTTACATTTTACATTTAAAAAAGAAATGTGAATTATAATGAGGGGGTTTTTCCCATCAGGGCTAAAAGTACCTGCTAAATCCCATGCAAGGCAGGAGATTCCTGGTGGCTTAGGGCTTGATAGACTTAAGTGCAATTTCCTCACCTCTTTGTCTCTCTGTTTCTCTCTGTCTTTCCTTTTTCTGTTGGTAGATGCAGTGTGATAATTAGCTGGTAAGCAAATACAGGTCCCTTCTGGATTCTCCAAGTTCAACATCCCAGCTGACTTGTGCCTAGGGAAGAAGAAAAGGTTTATAAATTCAGCAAGTGTGCCTCTTTAGATGTTTTTTATATAATCTATTATATATTATATATTCAAAGAAATCTATATTTTTTAGCACTAGAATTTCTTAGGGGGCAGGGGGTAGACTGGAAATGCAGTTTGGGAGTTGTTTTCTATTTTCGCAGTTTAAAGGTTTTGTGTTCATTGTTCTGCAAAACAAGACCACGCAAAGGAGGACTCCTGCAGGAACAGGATTCGTGAGGAATCCAGGAACTGGCCCTGGCAGGAGAGGAGCAGCAGGGACCAGGGTGCTCCCAAAACTGGCTTTTGTATTTTTTTTTGTACCCAAAATCCTTGCTGCAGTTGCCAAAGGATCTGGACCACCATAAACCCTCTCATTCACCCGCTGACATCGCCTCTCTTCACTTTTTTGGTCTGAGACTGTTGCTCTTCACTTCTTCAGCTCTTCCATCGGGCAAGGAAAACCCCATGGCCTGGCCCTCAGCTGGTGGGGGTGGGATCACTCCACATCTGAGGTTCCCAGGTGGGACTGAGCAGGAAAGAAATCCACATCCAGGCTCCATCCAGGAGCTCAGGCCAAAGGCTCATGTGTGCGACAGGCTCTGGGGACAGCAGTGGAAATGAAGTCCCATCCAGCCAGGAGGGGCACCAGGATGAACACAAGAGGAGATTTGGCCTTCTGGCTCAGTGTGCAGTGAGAGTGTGGCAGGGTCTGTGCAAGGTAGCTTGGAAATATTTTAGGGGCAGAGCCAAACTCTGCTGAAACCCGACTTGAAGCTCTCAAAACTTGGATTTTTTTGCCTCTCCTTTGCTGTGGGGCTGTGAGAGGTAGAACAGCCATTAGGTAGGAGCAAGTAGAAGCTGGAATTTTAGTGGTGTGTCATAGACTTGCCAAAAAAAGAAAAAAAAAAAAAAAAAAAGGAAGATTGTAAATAGATGATTCTGTTTTGGTTACAAAAGCACTTAGGAGGGGCTTTGGGATCGGTGTAGCTGTTTGTATTGACAAAGTTTCCTTTTCCTTGTTGTTTTTCTTCCATTTTTCCTGCTTTGGGGATGATGTTGAAGAACTGCAGAGTTATTTGTGCAATTTAACTTTTTTTCACGCAAAGTTATTTACAAATTAAAAAAAAATTAATAATAAAGAAAAAAACTGAGAAGAAAAAAAAACCACAAACAAACCTTCTGCCTCCTTGTTTCCTCTCTCCAGCCCAGCTTGTACCTCCACCCCCAGGACATGGGAGCTCTCACCTATTTCTGTGACAGCACAGAAGTTCCCTGTGGGGCAATGGTTACACACCAAATGTGTGACACGAGGCTGGCTGTTCCCAGTGTCCTGAGTGCTGGGAGCTGCTCCCAACCTTGGGAATAGCCTTCCCTGCCGCTGCAGGGAGCTCCTGGGAGTGACATGGGCTGAATGCCTGGCACTATCCCTCTGTTTGTGCCTTGTCTCTGCCTGGCCCTGTAGGTGCTTCGAGGAGCCCAAGTGGCTTCAAACCCTTGTGGGCCCTGGGCAGAGGGAGGAGCTGCACAGAGATCCCCCTCCAGACCCAGCCTAGGGCTTCTCACAGCCCCTGCTGTCTCCCCAGCACATGAGGAACACCCTACCAGCTTCCCAGTGATCTACTGGATCCCCTCAGCACCAGGCACTGCAGCAGCCAGAGCTGCCACAGCTGCTCCCAATCCAGCCAATCTCAACCCAAAATAAGGGCTGAGCTCACTGTAGGGGCTGGCCTTGGACTGGATGTGCTCTGTGATGGGAAGGCAAGATGCTGCCCTTGGGATAAGGTAGGGTTATCCCTGTGGGGAACAGCTTTGATGTGTCTGGGGGGAATTTTAGAGGCGGATCCTTGTCTCTCCTTTGAGCTTGGGGACCACAAACACCAAAAGGCAATAAGGAGTTTCCTGTCCTGGCTTCTCTTCCTCTCAGCTCCCCATTGATAGCACTGGGAGAGCTGCTGCCCGCTTACCCCCAGTGCTGGTGGCACTTCAGGGCTGCAGAAAGCTGGCAAACCCCTCCTTGTCCCTTGGTCCACTTCTTTATTTTGTTTTGCCAGGCACAAACAGGTAGTTTCTGTTTTTAAACCCCCTGGAAAAGAGGAGCCTCCAGCATCCCCACCCTGCCAGGGGACTGAAAAAACCAACCTTGCCAGGAAAAACTATTCCAGCCTGCCGGAGCCAGTGGAGGGGTTTAAAGTGAGAAAGGGTGAATATAAAGGAGGCACCAGGCGAGGCCTGAAACAACCTTGTTTTGTTCGGCTTCTGAAAGCAACCGAACCGACTTGGACGTGAATTTTCTTTTCTTTCAGTGAGACGGTTTGTGGAGGGAGGTGGGGTGGTGGGGGGGTGTGTGTGTTTTTAAGCAGCAGCCGGGAGGTTGCAGGAGTGGGGGATGCTCTGCGTGGTGGCACCGCTTCCCATGGGCGCGGGAGCAGGCGGGACACCGCGGTCCTGCCCACGCAGAGCCCGGGTGTGCCCGGGGCCAAGCTCCGTGCCAGGAGGGACGTCAGGACCCGGCAGCCCCAGACCTGCCCGGGCTTGCCGGTGGCAGCGGGGTTGGAGCCCGTGGCTGGGGCTGGTCCAGCCCTGGGGCTGTCCCGGCTCGCCCGGCACACTCGCGGTGACAGGTTGGGGACCCCCACGCTGGTAGAGTCCCCCCTGCTGCAAGCGGGCAAAGCATCGTGCGATGAAACCCAGAGCACTGCAGAGCTGGCTGCGTTTTGGGGCTTCCACCAGCACCCACCAAAGTGGGTCTGGGAAGAGCCAAGCTCCAAAAAACTCTCTGCGAACTCAGCTTTGCAGCCCCAGCCAGGTCCTTCCCTGACTGGTTATTAAACACAGGGCAATTATTCCTTTATTATTTATTTCTGCTATTTCCCCAGCCGTCTCCTCATCCATCATCCTTCCCTGATGGGCAAACATTGACACCTCAAACCAATCTCTCCTTCACAGAGGGGGGAAAAAATATACACATAAGCCCTTCTTTTCTCTCTCTTTCTTGCCGGGTCTTTCTTTCCCCGCCATTGAGTGTGGGGCTGGCATGGAGCCATTCTGGCAACAACCGGCTTTCACTTGCTAATCATCCTAAATATTGAAAATCAACGCCTAGAATAAACAGCTCAAAGATTGGGGCCATCTCTGCTCTGTTTGGAAATGCTAATCTCGCTGCCTTTTGTTTTCCTTGTGTGGATTTGGTGGCTTGAGTTTGGAGGAGGTCACAGCTCAGGGGTTCTCTCTCTATCCCCAGATTTCTAAAAATTTTTCCCCCTCTTCATGAAAAATTCAGCCCATTTTAACATCCCAGGCTGGGATGGTTGGAGTGGTGAGGGGGGGAGAAGGGGGAAACAGGATGGAGGAGGGTAGGGAATGGACTTGCCTTGCATAGCAATGAATGAACCTCCAAAGTTTGGGAAAAACCAGGTTCCAAAACATGCATCCTGGAGTTCACATGGATGTGAAATCTCTTGGGATCTACCCTGAGATAGGAAGATCTGCTTGGTACAGCAGGTCCCTGGTAGGAATGGGATGGGGATGGCACTGGGGCAGCCTGGCCCTCATGCAGGGCAGGGCTTGGGGACATCTCAGTGACTCCCTGCCCCTGTGATTCTTTTTAGAGGGTTTTATATTTGCAGGTCTGGAGGTGCCATAGCAAACCCCACACAGGCTGGACTCCAATGGATTTGCCTGGAGGGATCAGGTTGGATGCAAACACCTCCCTGCAGGGGCGCTGGGGGAAGTGGCTTTGGGAACAGAGAGGTGGGGGGAAAAGCCCCCGATCGCTGTTTTTCAGCAGTGATGTTGCACTGCCAGCAGAGCCCAGCGGGACCCGTGGCATTCGCACAGCCTGGGTGGCTCCCAGCACCCCGACGGGGAAACTGAGGCAGGGCAAGGTGGGGGGGCTGCTGTGGCTCAGAACCTGATTATCTAGGAGGCACTTTTGGAGCACGCCTGCACCCTGTTTTCGGTCATGTTTTTGGGCTATGTGTATGTATGGGGGAGGCTGCACCCTGTGGCACTCGGGGAGCACATCCAGCCCAAGCGCTCTCCGTGTCGCGCCCCCCGGAGCCCCGGGACGGGTCAGTGGGCCGTTGCCAGTGGCTGTTCCTGGACGGCACAATGTGCCGGCAGGCCAGGGCTTGCCCTGCGGCGGGGGGAGCGCCGGAGGCAGCTCCACAATGCAACAGCCCCTGCGTAAGTGCCGTCACGAGGAGACGCTCGGCAGGCACGCTGCCCTTCCTCCTCCTCCTCCTCATCCCCACCATCCCCTCGATGCGTGCCCAGGCAGGGGGTTGCAGCCCCACAGCGCTCCTGCTCCGCCAGCCCAGCCCATGCCCCATGCAAGGTGACCCCTGTGGGCACGGGGGGGACACATCCAGCCCCCCACGGCCGAGGGGCTGAGCTGCAGGAGCGGTGCCAGAGTCGCCTCCTTCTCGGGGAAACCACGTCACGCCAAGGTTGAAACTTGGCCGGTTTGCAAACAAACACCGGGGCCACGGGGATTTCTTTACAAAGGCTGTTTTTTCAAGTGGCTTATTTTCAGGTTTGGAGCGTTAGGACCATCCCACCTCCCAAGACCGGGTTTTGGTTTGCCTTTTTTTTTTTTTTTTACCCCTCCGCAATCATGACATTGAGAAAATGGCTTTAGAAATCCAAAGAATGTTCCTTTGGTGTCCTTCTGCTGGGGATGGGCTTAAACCCCTCAAAAAGGTGGAAGCAGGGGCAGGCTGCAGGCTCTGCAGCCTCTGGACACAGCTCACCTGCTGAGGGCAGAGCCAGGCAGCAAAGGCAGCCTGTGGGTGAGCAGCTGCATTTGGGGAGCCATGTGGGCATAAGCCCTGAATATTTGGGGCTTACAGATGGTGCCAGCCAGGATGAGCAGCACGGGGATGTCCGGTATGGATGCATCCCTTGGGATGCTCCTATCTTGTGCGTGGAAACCACTGGGCTGGGGGCTGGCACAGGCAGCAGGAGGGCTCAGGGGCTTTAGGAGAGGCGGGTGTTGACCTAGAAATCGCAAAGAATTTGGCCTGGCATTGCGCTGGCGGGCAGGGTGCCAGCCTGGCAGCCGAGGGAAGCGCAGCACGGCGCTCCTTTTCCCCGTAGCTGGGCTGGGAGAGGTCACTGCAGTCTGCCCCAGGAGCTCTGGGAGCATTGTGGGCTCGCTGGTGTCAAGGGGTGGGATGCTTATCGCTCCTAGCAGAGGCACTGCTGGATGAGCGTGCCAGGGATTTGGGTTTGCTCCTTTGGGGAGCGCATGCTCCCGCCCGGTTACGGGGTCGGTGCCAATTCTCAGCTGGGGAACGGGGTGGGGGAGCAGCCTTGCAAGTGCTGAAGGGAGTAATGCTCCATCCTGGCAGCTTTTGGTTACGAGACACATTAACAGGCAGGAATGTGCAAACATCCAAAGGTCGGAGCTGTGCGAGGCGGCTGCGGTGGCTCCAGTCCCTGGGAGCGCAGAAGGCAGAGGCAGGACCCCCATGCCCCGCTGCAGACAGACAGGATCAGTGCAGGAGGGTCCCCTCTGCGTGGGCTTGTTGGACCTGCACCCTCAGCAGACCCTGTGTCCTTGCTGGGCAGCTCCTCGCCATCTCTGAGTGAATTCCTGCTGAGGGGATGAGGCCAGCTGCAGCCCTGTGCGGCCTCCCTGATCCTGTCACGTGTGGGGACGTGTGCCCAACAGCAGCCCACATGGCAAACACCCCCCTTCCTTCCCCAGCAACCTGGCATAGAAAGCAAACGAGCATCATCCCCCAGCCCGGCCCCCAGCTCACAAAATGCAGTGTCCTGTGCTTGCCCTGTCCCCTGGACTGATGCATCCAGACACATCCCACCCATTCCAAACCCCTCTGGGAACCTCCTGCTCCAGGGAGGAGAGGAAAGGCTCAGCCATGTGCTGGGTGGCACCTTGCTGGTCCCAAGTATGTGCCACCTCCTTGGTGGCCTGATGTGCTCGGCTGGAAAAGGGGGTCTCTACCCTGTTCCCCCCACTCCCACAGAGCATTAAGTAAACAGTGATGAGGGGAACCTCGTTAATCCTGGTCTTTCATTTACAAAAAGGCATTTAGAGCTGGCTCTGCAGGCAGTTATCAGAGCATAGGGGAGGTTTTCCCAGCAGGACCTTAATTCCCTCCTCAAATAAAGCCGGAGGGAGGGAGAGCACAGCTTGTGTCTGCGATAGATGAAGGCTTGGGGGGCGACTTTTGGGGCCAGCCTTGGAGGGGCTGATCCCCATGAACTCCTTCCTGCAAGGAGCAAGGGGGTTGTTGAGGGATTCCCTGTTAGGGAATTGCTTGGGAGCTGTTTCAGGGCAATTCCTGCTATGCTGCATCGTTTCCCTGGAGCAGCCAGGCTGGTCAGGGTCACATGTAAAGGACCGGGAAGCTGCAGGAGCTTGAGCACCAAGCCTTGCTCCACACGGACCTGGTTTTCCGGGAGCATCCCTATGGATGTGCATTGCAACGCTCCGGACCCAGGTCAGGATCAAAGCGAAGTCAGCGGGGCTTGGGGCGTTACCAGGGAGGTAAAGTCCTGTGGTGGGTTTGGCTCCTGTCTCACCCGTTCAAGTTCATGGACACGCAGCAGCCAGGGCTTGTGCCCAGGCGCATCCCGTGCCCTGTCTGTGCACACTCGCTCCTCCTTCCAGGGGCTCCCCACCATAACCCCACCTGGAAGGGAAAATTAGGTTTTTGTCAGGAAGCTCAGAGCTCCTGGTTTTTCTGTCTGAAGATTAGTTTGGCTAAAGATTAATCGCTTTTCTACCCAGCCGACCTGAGGGGAGGCAGAACGGGCAGTGTCTGGGAAGGAGGTGAGGGCAGTGCCATCAGCAGAGCTGTTCCCAAGTGTCCCCACAGCCCGGGGCACTGGTGGGTCACACAGCCTGGGACAACCCTGCAGCCCAGAATGAAAATTTTGTAATTTTATGTTAATCCTGGTTCCTCTGTACTCTGATTTCTCTCCTCTCCCACATCAAATGCAAAAGCCTTTTGGAAGCTCCTGGTCGTATTACTCTTGTTTTGCCCTCACTGCCACACGCTGCATCCTTGAAGGCAGCTCCTGTGGCTCAGGAATGCTGCTGCCCTGTCCCCTCCCCGCTGTCCCCTCTGTGCAGGAGTGGATTAACCCTGCCGGTGGGAGGCAAAGACAGGCATAATTTTTTTTTTTTTCAATAAAATGACTATTTTTTCATGCAGGAACTGTTCCTGGCGTGAGCCATACCAAGCCACGGTGCAGGGGACAGAAAGTCCCTGCTTTAAGAGCTACTATTAATTGAATTCATCCAAATCTTGTCAAGATTACACTTTTGTACAATGATCTTCGCCACCATGAAGGCAGGCAATAGAAATGTGGTTTTGGGGGATATCTGGATCTTTCCAGCCACTCGCTGCCAAGCCCTGAGCAGGAAAAGCAAAACCCCTCCGTGCCTCAGTTTCCCCACCTGCAAATCAGGTTTGATTGTCTTTTCAGTGGCATTTTGGGTGACCAACGCCCTGAACACCCTGTCCTCAGAGAGCAGCGACTGTCACGTCCCTGAGGTGCCACTTCCTCATGCCTGTGGTGGTGAAAATTCCCGTTGCTGAACAACGGGGCCACGATGTTGTTTGGACCCCGTGGTCTCCACACCCCAAAGGTGTTGGGCTCTGATCCGATCCTGTGTCTTGGGGTTTGGAGCATTTGGACCAGTTTTGCTTGGCAAATGCTGTGAAAGGGACTGCATGTATAACGTTCGATCTTTTATTAGCACCCCCACACCCAAACGAGCGCTGCACTGAGATGCAATCAATTCATCCATGTTTACATTTTCCACCTTCTGTGTCCGTGCTGAGAGCGAAAATCCCTTCTCCGGGAGAGAAAAAGAGGCTCTTTCTCTCTCTTCTGCCTCGTGGAGTGGGAAGCAAGAGGTGACTCAGCATTGCTGCGCGGTCGCTGCTGTGTCACCGCGGCAGTCTCTGATGCTGGGCGGCAGCTTTGGCGCCGGGAGCGGGTCCCGGCGGGCGTGCGGGGACCCCGCGGGTCGCGGCGCGGGAAGAGTGGCGCGGCCGGGGCAGCTCCGGCGGGAAGGGGACCGGGATTGTCCTGGAGCTGCCGCTCCCCTTCCCCCCCGGCTGCACCCGCTGCTGGGAAAACAGCCAGGGACGAGCTGGGGGGACTCGCAGCCCAGAGATCTTTGTGCCCTTTTGCACCTTATTTTAACACACGTTCCAACTGCAGCGTTTCCACCCTTTCTTTTTCATTTTTAATCGAAGTAATGTTGGCTCTTTATGTTTGACCAGAAGTCTTTGTTTTTTGTTTTTTTTTTTTTCCCCCCCTGCTGCTTCCTCTTGGATGTGGTGTTACACCTCACATTTGCAGAGTCCAGCAGTTTTTATATGATGTATTTTCTGTACATTTATTCACTCTTTACAACCCTACGTGGCAGCTGGGATGTCAGGTGGGTGCCTCTATCCCACTCCCTCTCTTTGCTCTGAGGGGTCTGCCACTCCATGAGGGGTGAGGGAGCTTTTTTTTCCTGGCTTTTTAGCAGATGAACAGCATTATGAGTGGGGGGAGAAGGCACAACTGTTCCCCAGAGTCAGGGAGGGGAGGTTTCCTTCTGGCTCTGGCTGCCCTTTGAATGTGGGGGTGAGTGCTGGCAGAAAGAGCATGGAATGCTGTAAGGAAAGAGATGGCTCTGCTGTACAGGGAGAAAAAACATTTCCCAGTCATACCAGCCCAGCTGGGGGGCTGAGCCCGGGCAGGGATCTTCTCTCTTAGACCCTCAAGAACCCCTTCTTAGGTGTCCCCACAAAACACGGCCAGGCAGTGTAACACATGGAAAACACGTCTCCCCTCACAGAGCCAGAGCCTGGGCACACCCGTGGACGGGGTGGGTTACGAAATCCGTTGAAGCTGTTGAACAAAAGAGCTCTTTCGGGTTGTTTCAGCTTCTTTCCAGAGCCTGGCATGGTTTGACAAGGGGAAGACAGATGGGAACACGCCGGTCCCTCTGCACAGCAGGAGCCTTTCCCTGGAGCAGCACAGGAAGGTGGGAGGCTGGGACTGCAGGTGCTGGGAGAACCAGCTCCCTGCTCCAGGCTGGATGTGGTTTAGCAGGATGCAGAGCCTGCATTGTGTGATACACCTGTCCGTATTCCCCACCTGTGCTGCAGGAGGGAGCAGGTGGCAGCTTCCCTGTGGGATAACATTTCTCCCTAGAAGGTGGACGCAGGACACGGGTGGGTGAACCTGCACTCCTGCAAAATGCCTGCGATTCCGCAATTCATATTCAAATTTCTGTAATTTCATTCCCCTGTGCCCAAACCCCTGCAATTTCCCTCCCCATCTGTTGTGCACAAACACCTGACTCGTTACCTGGTGTGCAGCAAGCCAATAATTGGATACTCAGACATTGTTTATTTATTTCAGAGTTGCACAAGTCTGTTGTACTCGGTGGAATTCCACAAATTAAACACACCAACTATCAATTTACTGTTTATTTTACTATTTATACATTTCAGCAAACAAAGGAATTAGCGTTCATTAGCTACAAGTTACATAGTTCTCTTATTAATTAGCATCCTATCTTCTATTGGTTAATGCTTCTCTGACTTCTTGTGCTAATTAGTCCACATGCTCAGTCTTTCTCTTGTTTTGGTTTGGTGGCCATGGGTTGGTGGTCAAGATCTCCCCCTGCCAGAATTACTTTTTATCCAGTTGGAGCTGATTCAGTTGCTGAGTTGGCTTTATTAGATTCTTCCTTATCTCTCAGGCTCTGCCAAATGTCCTTGAGGCCCGTAAATTCTGCATGTTTTGTATCCACTATCACCAGTACATCCTTCTTCCCAAGTTTTGTTAGCCTCGCTGTAGGTCTGAGATTACTGAAGCCTGTAAAGCCCTAAGCCTCATCAAGGCAATTGTACCAACAAGTAATTTGTATTTCTAACACCTGGCCATCACTTAGAGCTTGTGAGCTGCTGTTTCACTGATTAAATCCCCCTTCTTGGTGATTAGGCTTGAAAGTACACAAACATCAAAGAACATCCTTTCTTAAGAAAAGTTTACACAACAGTGCCACGCTCAGGACGAGAGGACACAGCCTGCTCCAGGGGAGGTTTGGGTTGGACACGAGGAGGAATTTCTTCACAGGAAGGCTGATTGGAGACACTGGAATGGGCTGGCAGGGTGGTGGTGGGGTCACCGTCCCTGGAGGTGCTTAAGGACAGACTGGACACAGCCCGAAGCGCCGTGATGTGCATGACGAGGCGGTGCTGGGCCCCAGGTTCCACTCGATGTTCTCAGCTCCATTTCCAGCCCAATTAACGCTGGGATTGTTTGACAACCCCCTCGCCACTCTCAAGATGGCGGCGCGGCCCTCCCGCCACTCTCAACATGGCCGCTCCCAGGGCATCGCGCACGCGCCTCACCCGCCTCCCGGCCCCACCTCCAGCAACCCTCAAGATGGCGGCGGGGCTGTCCGCGCATGCCCGTGATGGCGGCGGGGCGGTGACGGGCCGGGCGCGGCGGCTCCGAGCGGCCCCGGCGCGATGATCCCGAGCGAGGAGTTGTCGGCCCGCCGCAGGGAGATCGAGGACAAGCTCAAGCAGGTGGGGCTGAGCTCGGGACCCGCGGGGGGCGCTGCCGGCGCTGGGCTCAGAGCCCAGGCCCGCATCCCCGTGGCGTTGCCGGGGAGACGGGGCTGGGCCTGGAGGTCCCCACCGGGCCTGGGGGCGACCTGGGACCCCACAGGGGTCTGGTCACCCCTCTCCGGGCCTCGGAGCGTCCTCAGACCCCCTTCGAAGCGTGGTTTTCAGGGGCGGGGGGTATCTCTGGCCCCTTCTTCGGTGCCGGCGGCATCTGCGGGCTCTGCCTTCAGATGTAGCCTGGGAGACCAGCCCTTGGTGACTTAAAACCCGCCCTTGCAGACTGCTATTCTATCCCTATATCTGGGTTTAGGTGACTTAAAATCATCCCTCACTAGCTGCTGTTCTCCCTCTATCTCTGGGCCTTGCTGGCTTCTGTTCCACCCCTATATCTGGGTTTAGGTGACTTAAAAACAGCCCTTGCAGGCTGCCGTTCCCTCCTGGTATCTGGGCTTTAATGACTTAGAGCCAGCCCTCGTTTGCTGCTTTGCTTTGGCCACTGAGGTTCTGTGCCCTGTGTGGGGTTTTTGGAAGGTGCCAGTGCAACACCCGTGTCGTGCCGTGGCAGGCAAGTTTGTCCCTCAGTGGGGAACGGGTTAATTTTGTGTTGTACTGAGTCTGGTGGTATTGAATCCATAAACCCCTCACTCACTACACATGTCCCCACCTGGGGTCACTTGCTCTGATTGCTGCTGAGAGGGGGTTTGTTAAAATGTGCCCTCACCATCAGACCAACCATGGTTTGCTGCAGTGTTTACCAAGACTTTTAAAAACCTATGTCTAATGTTTAGTGTCTTAAAAGCTGAGTGTTCAGGACTGAAGACTGTTTTTTTTTTCATCCTACTGACAGGAAGAAGAAACTCTGTCCTTTATCAAAGAGAGCCTCGAGAAGAGTGACCAGCTCACCAAGAACATGGTGAGGAACTCCTAACCTTGGGGCTGGATTTAACTTTTCTTAATTTCTTAGGTTTGTTGGTTTTCAAGGTTGTCACTGTGGGGTGGGGAGTGATGAACCCCTTGCTCTGAATTTGCACTTTCTGCCCCAGTGGCTGGGCAAAGGGGAGAGCTGTAAATGCCTCAATCCTGAGCTTCTCTCCTGCTCTGAGCAGGGCTCAGGTGAGCTGTTGGCCTCACCTCTACCACACTCACTCCTCTCTCTTGGGAAGAGGTGTTAATAGACCTCAGTTTAGTTTGTGCAACAGCATGGTGTTGTTGCTTCATAAATTCTGGTCTTGTTTGGAGTTTTGTTTTGGGAGTGTTCTGTGCAAAGGTAGGAAGTAATTATTGTGCTGTAATTGCTCATAAGCCCTCAGCTTATGTACTGTGTCCACTTTTGGGCTCAGGGCTTTAAAAAAAGTCATGGAGGCACCACCAGAGAAATGTGGCAAATATAACAAAGGAGGGGACCTTATAGGAATTACATTTTTTAACTAGAAAAGATGATACTGAGGCACTCTTTTACGAGCTTACTATGGTTTTCCACCTTTCAGAAACAATGTTGTAGTCCTCTTTTAAAACCAAATGTCTGTGATGGTTCTCACTGTACTGATCCTGAACCTTCATGTTGTGCAGCTGAATTTTGGGTCTCAGTGACGTGGAGCAAAGTGGCTGCTAACTGTGCTTTTGTTGCCCAGCTCTGCGTGGCAGGTGATCTGTTTTGTGGCTGTTAATACAGATCAGGAGGCAGAGGGTTGGAAGCGGCTGCTAAGGAGCCACAGAAAGTTGGTAGCAGAGCCCAGAAAGTGAAGCTGGGCCCTGAAGGTCCCTGACTGCCCTGCTCTGACTCGTACCCCACCGCATGGATCTGTAGGAAGGATCCTCAGCCCTTGGTTTCTCTCCTGGCGTGCAGGTTTCTATCCTGTCCTCCTTTGAGAGTCGTCTGATGAAGCTGGAGAATTCCATCATCCCAGTCCACAAGCAGACAGAGAACCTGCAGCGCCTGCAGGAGAACGTGGAGAAGACCCTGTCCTGCTTGGATCACGTCATCAGTTACTACCACGTGGCCAAAGACACGGAGAAGATCATAAAGGAAGGGTGAGTTGAGCCAGCTGGATCTTGCTGGGGAGTTTCATCCTATTGGGTTTTTGGGATAGAGGTAGGTACTTACTTGTTATCTTTGTTTGCTTTGTGGGGCACTGCTTTTTACTTTTGGTTTTATTTTTAGCCCCACTGGGAGGTTGGAGGAATACTTGAATTGCATGGACAAGATCCAGAAGGCAGTGGAATACTTCCAGGACAACAACCCGGACAGCCCGGAGCTGAACCGTGTGGTAGGTCCTGGGTCTGGAACCTGGCATGGGTGGGACAGGGACAGACACAGCCCTGCTGCTCGTCCTCTTGCTGTGGGGGGCTGTGGGTTTGCTGCCTGCTGAAGGTGTGTCTGGGCACAGCTGAAGGAACCATTGCTTTGGCTCCTGTTTAAGCCTGTCCTCGGCAGCATTTCTGCTCCTGGTGGTTTGCTCTCTGTGCATTGTGCCAGGAGGAGTTCTGGAAGCAGATCTTACACCTGTGGAGGAGTTGATTGAACCTCCTCCTGAGTAGCTCTTGTCAGTCCTTCAGCTGCTTGAGCAGAATGGGTGATCTGTGCAAATCCCACTTGAAGGCTGAGTGACTCCCAAGCATTTTTTTTATTTAATTCCCTTTAAGTGTCTCTCAGATACAGGCAGGGTTGGAGTCTGAAGCACGAAGCACTTGGCAGTGGTTAGAAATGCTGCAGAAAGTATGTTCCTATGCAGAAATATTCATGAGTGATTGATTACAGAAGTGAGTGATTGATTACAGCTTCTGTCCTGCTGTTTTGCGCCAGAAATCCCTCTTTGAGAGGGGCAAGGAATCCCTGGAGTCTGAGTTCCGCAGCTTGATGACACGGCACACCAAGCCAGTGCCGCCCATCCTCATCCTGGACCTGATCAGCGGGGATGATGAAATGGAGACGCAGGAGGAGATGTCCCTGGAGCACCTCCCGGAGAGTGTCCTGCACGACATCATCCGCATTTCCGGCTGGCTGGTGGAGAACGGCAGGAATCAAGGTGGGCAGTGCTGTGCAGGTGCTGCCTTGCAGCTCTGTCTCTTACTCTACTTCCCACGTGTGGCTGAGACCAAAAGGGGGATGTTGAGGGCTGTGTGTGTAACCCTGCACAGCTGGGCTTGTGCATCCCACCCCTTCAGCCATGAAGCCTCTGCTCGGGGGCTGCTGTGGCCACCAGTGCGTGGGTCACTGCTGTGGGCACCTGGCAGCACTGGCAGGACTGGTGACTGCCTTAGTGGCACCTTTTAGGTGAGTAGTTCAGTCTTTCCATCACCTGAAGATCCTGCTCAGGTTTCATAAACGTGCAAGACATTGGTTGCTTATGCCCATTTGGGAAATAATTATGGGCATAACTTTTTGCGTGAGATGTGATCAAGGGTCAGGGGGAGAACAGCTCGGACTTTCTTCAGTCTGTGCATGACTCTCCTTTCCTGTTCTGCAGCAAGATCTGATAGAGCCTTTTACTCCTTTATTGACTTTTCCTCTGGGAGTGAATGACTGTGGACTTGTATGTGAAAGTACAGGTTTCCTGCAACATGTAGCTCCTAGAAACACCCCCCCACCTCAATGATTTACTCCTGAGTGGGGATTACTGTGCCTACCAAGTATGACGAACATCCTTAAAAGCTTCTTAAGAATTTTTCCACGATCAAAGGCAACTCCAGCACACAGAGCATATTTTGTTGGTCACTTTGTATCCTGCTTTCAAATGCTGAGAGCCTCATAAAATTATAATCTTACTTCTGTCTTGTCTCCTTAGATTTCATGACTGTTTACTTCCAAATCCGCTCTGTCCAGCTCGACCGCTCCATCAAGGGGCTGAAGGACCATTTCCGTAAGAACAGCTCCTCCTCTGGGGTGCCCTATTCCCCTGCCATTCAGAACAAAAGGAAGGACACCCCCACCAAAAAGCCAATCAAGAGACCAGGTGAGTCCCTGGAGAGGGGTCACTGTACTGGGCACTGAACACACACCTGCAGGCCCTCTCGCTGCTGAGGAAGCCTCCGTGTCTAAAAATGTGCTCCTGGGACAGGAGCAGGGGTGAGATTTTGGAGATAAACACCTCTGCCCTGGATTCAGCACTGGAATTACAGACACTTTCTGTCAGTCAAGCCATCAGGTTTGTTCTCTGGGTGCTGTAAAGGGAGGAGAGGGGCCCTGTGTACAGGGAGAGGAAAGGACTTGAGGAAGGAGATGAGTAAAAGGAGACCCGAGAGGGCTGTGGAAGGATTTGATCTGAGAGCACGTGTCCTCAGCATTGGAATGTGGAATGTAGTCTGTGTCACAGCACACAGAAAGCTCATATCTGATAAGATACATCACTTGAATCATTAGCTATGAATAAATTATTATTGTGCTAGGAAAGCAAGGAGTCAGGAGTTGAGGTGGGGCCTTGGTAGATACCTGCAAAAGCGAGATCCAGTGTTGTCTGAATTTTGGAAGGGCTCTTAAAGCTCCTACCTTGGCCTGTCTTTGGAAGAGCTATGGATGTGGCTGGTGGGTTATTCCTCCTCTGCTCATAATGAAGTTTTGCTGCATTTTGTGCAGCTGATGAGGTTGGTCACTGGTGTAGAGGAGTGCAGAGCTGGAATTCCCATCTCTGGAATGTGCCATCTAGTGGGAGCACGGCCAGGAGGGCCAACAAAAGCCAGCACATATCTGCCCCAGCAGCACAGGAATATTGTCCCTCTGTGACCCAGCACCCTGTTGTCTCCTCTGTATGAGTAATCAAGTCAGAAAAGTCCATATTTCTGTGAGTTTGCCTGGCCAATACTCTCCTTCCCTACTGTTTTTTCCTGTGTTGTCCAAATACTCTCAGTGGGTTCAGGAAAACAGTAAGAAATGTGGGTAGGGAGTGGGAATGGATGGGATGGGGAAAGGGAGGAGGAAGAAATACCCATTTTAATTGTGTTGTGTTTATTTTTATAATCCTGCTGTGAATGCAGTCCTCATCCCAGGTAATGTGTGTCTATGTGTGTGTGTGCTGGCCCTGGTGCTCACTCTCTTCACTTCTGCGTGTGGAGAGGCTTTGCTGGGCCTCTTCTTGCTAAAGCAGAGGGTGTGCCTGGGATATTCGGGGAGGGAGGGCTGCCTGGGGAGGGCTGTGGCATCCAGACATCACCCCTCTGGTCTTTTAAAATCAATCTGTGCCATTGCTGTTGTGCCCTGGAGCTGTTCCTGAAAGCTGATCTGTGAATTGCAGCCCAACTGTGAATTTCAGTGAATTTTCCCCTGTCAGCAGAGAACCATCTGATAAAGGGTTCAGAGACACTGAGCCACTTAAAAGGTGCCAGTAGGGATCTGTAGTTGAGCCATGGGGATCTCAGGTTGCAGATGCTTCAGAATTGGTCCACGATTCCCAGTTATACATCTGATTCTGAAAAGATTGCTGGGTTTTGATTGCAATGCATTGTTTATGGTCAGCAAACATTTCTGAGCAGCCTGACAAAGAGTAACACCTCCCCTCTGCTCTGGGTAAAGAGTTAGGAATGGATTAGTTGGTGTTTTGTTTTGTTTTTTTTTTTTCATGGACAGATTAAAAAAAAATCACTAGAATCTTTTTAATGAGTCTCAGATCTTGGATGATCACATAGAGGGTACAGAAAGGAGCCCACATGTTGGAGGGCCACAAGCATTTGTTCCCTACAAGCAGGACTCCTCCAAAGTGGATGCATTTGGGCATCCAGAGTTACTTGTCACTGTAAATGGCTGTAAATTTGCCAGGGGATTTTCATGTCTTTTTCCCAGTTTAATTGGATTTTCTGAGATGGGCCAGGTAGAGGGCACAGAGCATGGTCTGAGTGCACTTACAGAGCTGATGGTGTGTGAAGGAAAGAGCACTTCAAATGATCCATTGGCTTATTGTTAATCTCAAGAAAAAATAGTGGCTAATTTGTCCTCAGTCTTCCGTGAACAAGGGCAGAGATCCAGACTGTAGCTCTTGAAGGACAGTGGTGGTTACACCTCATACACCAACCATCTCTTATGGCTACTGAATTGTACTTAAGTGAAATTAAAAATGGAGAAAAAACAGTCTTTGAGCAGAGATTTACCTTTTTTTCTGCAGTTCCATCAGCTTTCAAGGACATCTCTTGAGGTGGAGGTCTCACACCCCCTTCACACTGGCACTGCCTCTCTTCAGAGCAATATTACCTGGTGATGTTTGATTCCCCTGGGTTTGGCCTTTGTTCAGTTATGGACAAAGACAGATTTTTTCCCATTCTATTACTTTATTTCAGTAAGTAAAGTCAAGTTCTGCCAATTTGGTTTTCAGACAAGGGCTTCTTCTCCCAGTTCCAACAAGTGAGCAGATTTTCTTTGTCCCTAAATAAGAATATCCCAGTGCACACCCCAATGCACACTTTAACCTGTTGCAAGGGGTAAATAACAAACTAAATCTGATGTGCTATAGCTTTTTTTACCCACAAAACAAAGCACAAGAGAGGCTAAAGCTGAAGGGAAGGTGAGGTAAAAAGGCAGAGACCCTCCTAGGTACTGTGTTGGATTCTAGAGAACGTGCTCCATATCCATGGGTTGTTTCAGAGGGTCTTCATCTCCCTGCTCCTGTTTTATCTGTTGGTGTTCCCTGTGCTGTCTCCTGTTGTTACAACGTGCAGTTTAAGATCTGACTGCTGGAGATGCTTCTGAAGCAGAGTTGTCTCCCCTTGAGTGCAGCTTGTCAAGTCAAGTTGAACAGATGAAGCAATTTGTGGGCTTTTTCTGGTTTTAGTCTGCTGTTTGAAATGTCAGCAGTCTGTCTCAGAGGGCAGGTGTGTTCAGATTCCCAAATCATCCTGCTGCAAACGTATGCACATCAAACACAGCTTCTTTGTGATGCCTGGAGACCCTGTGCTCTCTTGTTGGCCTGAGAGCAGCAGGTAGCTCAGCAGCTCTGCATTTTTGGGAAGGATGGGGCCACTTGACCTGGCTACCTGCAAGCAAAAGGCAGAGAGAGCTTTGTCTGGTTTCACACAGATTCCTGCAGCTGGTGCTTAAGAAAAGAGGATGTTCCCCACTGCTTGGATGAACGCTGCCTGATGGAAGGGAGAATCAGGACAACAATTAGGAAAACTGTGCTTCATGTGTGCCCAAAAGCTGCTTTATTTAGCAACTGGGCTACAGAAGCAGAAGTTTCAGGTATTTGAGGTTTTTTTATTTTTGTGGCTCTTTACAAGCCATAGGGGAGCCCTTTTCCAGTTTCCTTAGTGCTCCAGTTTACCTGGTTACCTGTTTGGCTTAGTAGTGAGGTGCTACCTGAAGGCAGGCTGAGTGACAGAATAAAGAGCCCATTCCTGCTTCCCATCCTGATCACTGCCTAGATTGAATGTGATGTTTTCATCAGTAGCTGCAACACAGTCCCTTTTGGTTAGGGAGCTGCCTAATAGGGGAAAACAATCTTGGAACAAAAACATTTGGCTTCCACTGGAATCCATTAAAGCCTAATTACAATGCTAAGTCAGAGGGATCCAGCAGCACTGAAGTGATGCCCATGGACACCAAACACTTGATGTGTGTCAGTAAACACAGGTAATTGTGCTTATGCAAACAAAATGCAACCTAATTTCATCCCCTGATATTGAGAAAAAGAAGGGAAAAAATGAAAAAGAAACCCTCAGGGTGGGCTGTGGAGACATCCCCTGCATACCTGTGTGGTGAGACCCTACTGAGAGCAGCAGCAGCAGTTGTACTGTCTGCTTGGTTTTCACACCAATTTACCCTCTCTTTGTATTCCTTTTTTGTTTTCCCCTCATCCTGGATGCTTGAAAGTGGGAGAGGTGAAAGAACTGGTAGCAGAACAGTACCCAGGTTGAGCTGCTCTGTATCAGCTGGGCTGTGGGAACAGCAGTAAGGAAGAGCTTAGTGCATCTCTCCAGAGCTTGCCACAGCCCTCCTTGCTCAGAGGAACTTGCTGAGCCCAAGCTTTTAAGGTTTCTGAAAGTAGCTAAGAATAAAGTGGAAATGTGGGGTGTGAAGAGCATTGGAAAGCTTGCAAGAAGAGGCATAGCCCACTCATATGGCAGAAGCTAAGGAGCAAACACATCAGCCAGCAAGGGTGTTAAGTCTGCCCACCTGCCAGGTGTGGGTCTGGAGGGGAGAAGTTTCCTGCTAGAAGAATGTGTTTTATGGGTATGATTTTTTTTTTCTTTATTAAGTGGTTGAGAATACTCTGAACTGGTAGACGAAAAATGTTGCCAGTGAAAATTTACACCTTAGGAACCATGCCCTGTTATTTAGTAAGTGCACCAGTTTAAGGCAGTACTTTAATGGCAACTGCTCTCTCTTGTTCTCCCCAGCTAGAGATGCACTGTCAGGGGGACCTGAAGTTTCCTTTCCCCTGCAATATATCCCTTTATGGGATGAAGCTGTTCTGCAGCTGTGTGTACTTGTGCTTCCCCTCAGCACTTGGGCAGCCAACACTCATTTCCAGTGGCTGATGGGAGTAGGGATTTTCTGCATGCTTGAAGTGATTTATTACTTTGTAGAGGAAGAACGATTCTTAATTTCGGCAGCCTCATTTTTATGTTTTGGCTTCTTCATTTACTTAGCCTGGTTCTGTTTCATTTGGGTCTGCTATAGAAACTCCTTCTACCTTCCCAAAACTTCCAGTTCCCTGTTGTGCAGGCAACAACAAAGCTCTGCTGTGAGAGGGTGTCCGTGTGCTTGTGGTAATTGTAGCTTGTTGCATGACGACTAACCTTTTAATGTGGAAACACTGCCTAGTCTTCAGTTGTCACATTAATGCTTTGTTTTGTGCTTTCTAGCTGTATATCCAGCGTTGCCTTTTGTTCAGTTCTGTCTGGGTTTTGTGTGTGTTAAGTATAAATCTTTTAACCCAGTGTTATTTTTTTTCCCATGGTTTTAATTGATTTGCGGTTCTTTAGAAGAGAAGCGTCTTGGGGATTAGGGTGGCTTAATGCAAGTTAGACATGGGTGGGCAGCATCCATTATTCTGCGATTCCTGGGATGGGAATTGCTGTTGCAATTGCTCCCTAGAGCCCAGAGGTTGTCACCCTTTTTATTGCTTCCTGTGCCATTCCTTGTCTTGGCTGTGGGGCTCCTGGTGGGTCTTTATTGATTATGCTCAGAAAATACCCCTTAAAAGGCACCTCTTACCAAGTGGCTGCAGTTGTGGCTCCGAGGAGCAGGCAACGTGTTGGCAGACAGGAATTGTCCATGTGCAAAGCCCTGCTTCCACAGGGGAGGAGAAGCAACAGACCTTGTATGCTTGGATGCAGAGCACCAACTTAAATAAACCCACTAAAGAGAAGGGAGCTTCACTGCTTCCCTTCCATGATGGTGTTTCTCACCCTCCTCTCCAGACTGATTGGAGCACTCCCTGGTTCTGTAACCTGGCTGGAATTTATGCCCCCGGCCTGAAAGCCGGGAAACAGTCTGGAAATGCCATTTTATCTGCACACTTGGACTTGATTTTGGGGTTCCCATTCCTGTACTGAGCATGCTCATTGGTGCCCGGTGTGCTCTCGCTGGGCTCAGGCGATGCTGGTGGAGGGCTGGTGTTCTGGGTTTGTTTTCTTTCACTCATTTTCTAGGTCTTCTTGTCTCTTCTCTCTGGTTCTGGTGACAGGCACGATCCGTAAGGCTCAGAACCTTCTGAAACAGTACTCTCAGCATGGTCTAGATGGGAAAAAGGGGGCCTCTAACCTCATTCCTATGGAAGGTAATCACAGCTCTAGCTACTTCACCCTTGACTTTCTCTGTGTATCAGCCTTGCTTTTCCAGGTGGGGCTTCCATTAGTCCAGTGCTTAGTGGACAGCATTGGTTAGGTACAGCTATCCTTGGGGAAACAAGGAAATGCTGGAGGGCCAAATTGTTTTTCTGAATTTACTATCTGAATTTCAAAGTGTCTGTAAACAGGGGTAGAGGAGAGGAGTGTCACCTTAACACTGACCCACCACAGCCACCTGGGTAATGGAAGCTCTGCTCTGCTGACATCTGCTTGTGGTATTCCTGTTCTCTTTTCTTTTTTGCCTGGACTTTGAGACATTCAGTTTCCCAGTGACCTTTCCAAACCTGATGCTGAAGTGTGGGACCACAGCCAGTGTATTGTCCCTGTACACCTCTGTGGAGACCTCCCTAAATGGTCATCTTCCACATTCTGACCTCCTCTGCTCATAGAGGTTGTGCCAGATAAAGGAGAAGAGGTCATTTGCTTCAAAGCATCCATGAGAAATTCCTGCCTCCTGCTTTGTAAGCATCCAAAGCAGTTCTCTTCAGCACCTGTGCTGTAGTCTCCTAAATCCCAGATGGTGACTAGCATCACTCATTTGGGGAAAAATTCTCATGCTGAGCAGGGTTTTGAGATCGGATTTGTAATGATTGTGGACACAAATTGGACTTGGTGCCTGCAATCCCATTCAGAACTCGGGCAGGAGGTTCAAGGGACTCCGTGGCCCAACAAGCGACTTAACTCACACTTCTCATCAGGTTTCAAAGGGTTGCTGCTGCTATAAAGCCCAACAAAGGGATTTGGTCAGGAAGCATTCCTGGGACTGTGTAGGGAAAACAGTGTCCATCAGATCCAATAAGCCAGGCTTGAAGCAGCATCCAGCCCAGTGTGAGCATCCATGCTGTAACCACCCTGGATAAATTGCGCCTTCTGTTTGTGCCGGCTGACATCTCACTAGGTCATGAGCATGATTTACGAGTTAAACACCTTTGCGATACGCTGAGCGACAAGCACGGGCCGGCTGCGGGTAAGTACCGTGTTGTCACTCTGTAACGAGCTGGCTAACATCCATCCCTTCTTCCCAAGCATGCTGCACTGGAATTCTGTAGCCAGTGGCTGTTCGTCTCCGTGGGCAGTCCTGAAGCATGGGCCTCCTCTGGCTAAGAAGCTCTGGCTCTTCTCAGTAGAGTTCACTCCCACTAATCACACACCCCCCCAAGCCCTCAGACAGGGAACCCCAACTTTGTCCAACCAGAGACTGAGACTGCCGTGCTGAGGGGCACTTTGGTAGCTACTGGCCTGTTTGGTGGTGAAGCAAAGTGAACAGGAAAGGGATCATGTGCAGCACTGCAGTACACTGGGTCACTGCACTGTAGGCAGTCTGTAAAAGCACACCACATTTGTGCTTCCTCTGCTGACCAGAACTTTTAAAATATCACCCTGAGGGACTTGTTAGCTTAGGGAAGAATTGGTTCTTCTTCCATCAAAAGTTGCTGTGAGGAGAGAAGCAGCAGCAGAAAGCCTCTCTGTGCCATCTTACTCTCTGGCAGGATGGTGTCTGTGTCTGTCCTGCAGACACATCCAGCAGTGGTTGGCATGAGTTGGTGCCAGCCCTTGTATCACACCGGCACAAAGATCCGTGTAGGATCTTTGATGGATCTTTGTCCAACATATTTGTATTCTAGGACTCATTTGTATGCAGCATTGTGTGGCAGATAACTCACCTAGCTATGCTGATATTCCTACTTCATAGGATGTAAATGTTCATCTGCCTGGGTTTTATCTTCCTTTTCTGCCTGTGGGAAGAGGCTGCCTTCCAGAACAGCCCTTATTTCCCAGAAATGTTGATGCAAAATGGCAGTTCTTCATCTGCATGACGGATGGAGATAAGGAATTCTAAAAATACAAGCAGAGATGTTGAATAATTCACCTCAGACCTTCCTGAGTTTAGTACTCTGTGTTCAAGCCCTTGATTAAATTTAGTCTGTGTCCCAGAAGAGCTCCAAATTTCCCTTCTGTCGTGAGGCTGGAAAGAGCTGGTGTGCTGATGTGCGTTTCCTGAACTGCAGATGACTTTTCCTGCCTCCTGCAGGATATGCAGAGCTTCCCATGCACAAACCCAGGGCAGGTGTGGTGAGAAGATGTCTCTTGTTCTCACACACCCATGGGTGCAAAGCCAGAGCCAGCTTTTCCAGAAGAGCCTTGTGTAAACCGAAGCCTTGGAATGAGCAGAGCTGCTGGAAGCTCAGGGTGGATTTTGCTGTCTCTTAAATCCCTGTTGCCCTTGCAGGGAGGGATGACGTGTTCGACATCGAGATCGACGCCTACATCCACTGTGTCAGTGCCTTTGTCAAACTGGCCCAGAGCGAGTACCAGCTCCTGACAGAAATTGTCCCAGAGCATCACCAGAAAAAGACCTTTGATTCTCTCATCCAGGTCAGTTGAGCCTCCCTGTTTTGCTTCTCTTGTAAAGGATGCTGGGATTGTCCTCCAGGACCTGTTCAGGGAGTGGGGTCAAGCACAGACCCTGGAGAACACGTGCTCAGAGTTCCTCACTGGTACCACAAATGACCCATCAGCCAGATGGACATCTGTAACCTGTGTCCTGCATCGAGCTCCTTGTGTGTCCTGCATCGAGCTCCTTGTGTGTCCTGCATCGAGCTCCTTGTGTGTCCTGCATCGAGCTCCTTGTGTGTCCTGCATCGAGCTCCTTGTGTGTCCTGCATCGAGCTCCTTGTGTGTCCTGCATCGAGCTCCTTGTGTGTCCTGCATCGAGCTCCTTGTGTGTCCTGCATCGAGCTCCTTGTGTGTCCTGCATCGAGCTCCTTGTGTGTCCTGCATCGAGCTCCTTGTGTGTCCTGCATCGAGCTCCTTGTGTGTCCTGCATCGAGCTCCTTGTGTGTCCTGCATCGAGCTCCTTGTGTGTCCTGCATCGAGCTCCTTGTGTGTCCTGCATCGAGCTCCTTGTGCTGCCTGGGAAAAAGTCGTGCTGCTTCCTCCTGAGTCTGTGGCTTTGTTGCAGGAGTCATTAGATAACCTGATCATGGAGGGGGATAACATCGTCTCAGCTGCCCGGAAAGCCATCATCCGACACGACTATTCAGCTGTGCTCACAATCTTCCCCATCCTGAAGCATCTTAAGCAGATGAAGCCAGAATTTGACCAGGTCTTGCAGGTAAGTGTGATGGGGTTGGAAAGGCTCCTGTGGCTTGGGTTGTCTGGAGAACTTTTTGAAAGGGATTATCCCAGTGGCTTTGAGCAAAGCCGTGCTGCTGCTGTCCTCCAGCGTGGACTGGAAGTGACACAAATGCACCTTGCTCCTTTCTGAGGTGGTGAACCAGCAACTCAGCATCTCTCAGCAGCAGTTCAGTTCAAGTTCTGACCCCACGATGGAACACCTACATCATTCTCCTGTTTTCATGGCCTCTGAGGTGTTTCAACTCTAATGCTATTGAGCTTAGTTTAGACTGTGCTCACTGAGGCCTGGAAGATGGGCTGCTCTGAGGAGAACCTGCTTGGACCATGACACAAAGTTACCCAGGTGTCAGTTATGGCATCCAGGTTCAGCAAGGCTCCTTTCCATCTGCTCCCAGCTGTGATGCACCACTCTTCTGTGTCGTACAATGTGTGTGACAAAATGTGAGAGGTAGCAAGTCCTGGTCATCTTTAGGGTCATGACATCTTCCCTCTCTGCCTGGCAGGAGAATGTGGAATTTCACGTGTCGTTGATGGTGCTGTAAATATTCTTCTGGCACATGGAGAACTGAGATGCTGGGATGGGGTGGGGTGGGGGCTGGATGGCAGTTCAGATACTGTTTGTTTTCCTTCCCTGATCTGCTGTGGAACTATTGCAGGGAACTGCAGCAGGCACTAAGAACAAACTGCCAGGGCTGATCACTTCCATGGAGACCACTGGTGCGAAGGCACTGGAAGAGTTTGCAGACAACATTAAGGTAAGGTTGTCCTCAGTGTTGTCTCTGGCAGGCTTGGAAGGGGGGTTTTCTGAGCAGAACCCCTAGTTTAGCTCTCATCTTTCTCACTAGAGTGCAGTTTCTCACTAAAGCAGGAACCTGTTGAATCGCCTTGGATGGTCAAATACCAAGTGCTTGGTGCTGGTTTCAACTACAGGAGGCCTCTGCCTAAGACCCTTAACAGGCACGCTACAAATAATTTGACATAAGCTTCCAGGCCTCTGCAGCTATCAGTATCAATCTCAGAATTTAATCCTATTTAAAAAGAAAAGTTTTGGAGGACTCCTGTTAAGCTGTTCCCGTGTAAGGTGGGCTTGGGGAATGCACTGCCAGGCAGGTGAGCTGAAGATGTGATGAAGGTCACGTGCTGAACAAACCCCTGTGGTTCTGAGCTGCTGGTGTGTGGGAGCTGTGGTTTCTGAGCACCAGGAGATGGCACTGCAAGAGCCAGGTCTGAGGGTGTTGAGGGAGGCTGGATAAACAAGCCTTCAACTCACTTGTAGCAGCAGTTGTATTGTAGGTGTCTTCACTTTTTTTACATGCTCACCTTGTGTCTCTTTCCTTCCTAGAATGATCCAGACAAGGAATATAACATGCCAAAAGATGGGACAGTTCACGAACTCACCAGCAATGTAAGTGATGATGATTTGAACCATCCTTTATGAAAAAAGGCTTCTGAAGAGGATTTAAAAAGAGCAGTAGGGAAACTTCTCAAGTTAAGCTGTCTTGGTATTAACAATTAAAACAATTATCTGGCTTCCATGGCAAGATGAGTTGGTGACCCTGGCTCAGCCATAGGTGACTGTGGGGAAACCCACCAGCTCAGAGTGTAGTGATTTGTTTCTTGGAGGTTTTGAAGTGTGGAGGAACAAGTGGTTCTTCATGATCCTTCATAGCAGAGCACAGGAGATGCAATGTTGCTCCTAACTTCCTTTCCTTGCTTCCAGGCCATCCTTTTCCTACAGCAATTACTGGATTTCCAGGAGACGGCAGGTGCTATGCTGGCATCACAAGGTACATACACGCATGGGGCTTGGCTGGGAATGCTGTTCCTACCTCAAATTGCCTGGACGTCTTCCCTAACATAATCAAACCTCAACATGAACTGTGGGCTTGTTCTCCTCCTGTCCTTCACCCTGTGGTTTGTCTTGTCCTCCAATCTGCCATGACCACATAGTTGGTTATCTGGAGAACTCCAAGGGATGCAGTTTCCTTACTGGCCTTCCACACTTGCTCCTCAGCTCAGAATACAACAGCAACAGCAAGAATCTCCTCAGCATCCATCCATGGGCAAGCTGGGTCTCCTGAGCTGTTCATGTGCCATGTGCCCTATCAGAGAGACAAGCTTCAGCTCTGCTTTCCAGGATGCTGGAGAGGCTCATTCCAGGAATAAATGCCTAGATCAGAAGCCGAGAGCTGCTGCCTTGTGCAGCAGGATGCTGTGTATCATCTGCAGTTTGATTTTGGGTCTGTGCAGAGCAGCAGCTCCCAGCTTTCCAGTGAGCTCTTGACCTTGGCAGAGCTCTGGCTTTCAGGTAGGTTGGAGTAGAGCAGGAGAGGTGGAAGAATGGAGATCAGGGGGCTCAGGGCCCTGAGGAGGCACAGACTGGAGAGGATTAGGGAGCCCATTAGAAGCAGAAGTAGGGGAAGCTTAGAGCTGCCTCCAGACTGTTATCTGCAAATTCCTGCCTGGAAATTTCTACCAGTTCTAAATTAACTCAAGCTCCAATGTCTCTGTTTCTTGCCACATCCTCTAGCCACTGCCTTGTGCCCTCTCTACCTGCAAGCTCAATGTGCTCAGATCCCCCTGAGCCTTGGCTCTCTTTCCTTGGCCAAATAAGTGGTCTGAGTTTTTTCTTGGAAAAATCAACTATTCCCCCATGTCCTCCCCCAGTGCTGTTGTTTGGAAGTCTTGACATGTTGTTGTGCAATGGGGATCTGTCTTAGGAGCTGATTGAAAAGGTAGCATAGGCTTGAGGTAGCTTTGCCTTGAAAGAGGGTTTGAACAGATTTGGAATGAGGTATCCTGGCAAATTCAACCAGTGACAATGCAGGGGAAGGGGGTTGGACTCTGCCTTTCCTCTGTGATCTCCACTCTGAGGCCTTGGAAGGACTCCTGCCTGCTCTCCTGTGTACCTGTCTGTGGCTGCTCTGTGTTAATATCTGCTTTGTTCTCAAAGGGATGGTGGTCTCTAACCTGTCTTTTTGCACTTTGCATTTCTTTTCTCTCCTCCCTCCCCTTTTCTCTCTGCTCTGCCTAATCTCTGTAGTTCTTGGGGACACATACAATATTCCTTTAGATCCCAGAGGTAAGCAGACTTACCCACACGTACCTGTTCATACTGCCTCGGACTCTGGTGATGTATGCTAATCCTTTATGCTCCAGCAGTGGTAAATAAATTAACACACTATTAAAGAGGGGGAGAAGGGGAGGGTAGGTAATTCTTGCCAGTGGGCCAGAGAGAATAGGGAGGGCTTTGTCAGCAGCAGACAATGAGGGATGCCACATGAGCTGAAGCAGGCTCAAGACACTCTCATGGCACTGACTCCCTTTGGCACAGGTGGCACGTTGGCCCAGCTGGGCTCGTGCTTTATCCCATGTGTGCTCCGCTCCGTATTGTCCAGCTCCCAGCAACAGCAGCCTCGAGGCCTTTCCCATGGGGTGCTTGTGAACTCGGACCACCCGAGTTAGGCCCGACTGCCAAACTCTCTGGTGGGGGCAGGAGGAGATGGCCACCCCACGTGTCCCCTGGGCCCCACGCCCACAAGCCCTCGAGGGCAGAAAGCCATCTCTTATGCACAGACAGAGGAGCATGTGCCAGCCCCGAGTCACTGCTTGTAAGGGCAGGCTCCCATGCTGGCACAGTCCCCCTCAGAGCCAGGCAGGCCCTGTCAGCAACCATGGGGATGGCTGAAACTTTCCAGAGCCCTTCTGCTTCTTTCAATTACTGTTGTGTGCTTGCTGTTAACAGCTGCAGCTTATTTGTTCTCTGATTGCCAATTTCTAGTGCTTACAGACCCTTTTCAGGTGGGGGGAAGGATGGGGTGGATGAGTTTCATGACTTTATGTCTGATCAAGGGGGTGTCCCCTGAGCACTAGAAGAAAAGGAGAGATTTCTGGTGGGGTGCTCTGCACTTGGTGCAGATATAAGGGCTGAGGGGTGCAGAGCTCTCCCACCCTCACCATGGATTAGCTGTTGACAGTCAGCTCTGAAACAGGAGCTAATTTCACTGTTGATGGGAGCTCTGCACTAATACCATAGCAACAGGAATGAGGCTTGTTTGAATAGAGGCAGGGTGGCCACACATATGCCCTCCCCCCTTCTCAGGACATATTAACTGGCCCAAAACTCTTTTCTTTTCAGAGACCAGCTCCTCAGCCAGTAGCTACAGCTCAGAGTTCAGCAGGAGGCTGCTCAGCACCTACATCTGTGAGTACCCTGCTCACCTTCCCCCTTCTGCCCCACAGACTCTCCTTCACTTGGCCCTTTTGCCAGGTGCAGTGAAGGCCATAGTTTGCAGAGAGGTTCTGGTGACTTGCTGGGGAAAGATCTGTGTGAGGATTGTTAAGTACATGTGACTGTACCCTTTGTACAGGCAGCTGGGGCTGTGCTGTTCACTTTGCTGTGGGCCCACAGCTTGGTTTGTTTTGTCAGTAATGAGAAGTTCTAGTGCAAAACTTGTTCTCTGTTTTTCCCTCTTGAAGGCAAAGTGCTGGGCAACTTGCAGCTTAACCTTCTTAGTAAATCCAAGGTTTATGAAGACCCAGCTTTGAGTGCCATTTTTCTGCACAACAACTACAACTACATTCTGAAATCTCTGGAGAAGTAAGTGTGTGTCTGAGTTAATCTCCCTCAAGTCCAAGGCTCGGTTTTGGAACAGAGCTCTGCATTAAGAGCATTCACTTGCCAGCCTGTCTCAGATCTACTTTTTCTTCTATTTTTGAAACTGCCTTTTTGAAAGTTCTGCAGTATTGTAAACATCACATTACACGAGAGTGGGAGATAAAAGCATTTGAGATGCCTTAGGCTGTAGAGAATCCTTTGATCCTTGGAGGACTGAGGACACTGGAAAGTGCCTTGGAGTCGTTTCTTTTCCACATTTCAAGGACCCTTTTATTGTGAAGGGCAAAAAAGGACTTGTTGATGGCAGCTGAAATGCTGCCATGCTGAGAGCAGCTGGCTCAGGTGTTTCCTCAGGATTTCTGCTCTTCCAGGTCCGAGCTGATCCAATTGGTGGCCGTGACACAGAAAACAGCCGAGAGGTCTTACCGGGAGCTCATCGAGCAGCAGATCCAGACGTACCAGCGCAGGTCAGGTGGCAGCCTCTGCTTTTCCCATGGTTTGGGAGCTCCTTGGCAGCCAGTGCTGCTGGAGCAGCAGGAGAGATTAGCCTAAACCAGAAACTTGTCTGAAACCAAAGCCACTTATTCTAGTTCTCAAGCAATTAATCTAATCTGGGGAGGGGTCACTGTGGAAAGTTCTGGGGTGTGTATTGTCTGAGTTGGCTTTTGGGTTGTGGGTGAAGACAGATGATCTGGTGAGGTATGAGTAACTCCTCTTTGCCTCTTTCCCATCTCATTTCACGTGCAGCTGGTTGAAGGTAACAGATTACATCTCAGAGAGAAACCTGCCTGTCTTTCAACCAGGAGTGAAGGTGAGAGGATGGGCAAGAATGGGCATGAGATGACGGAAATTGCTAGAAACATCTTCTCCTTTGTCATAGTAAAAAATTCTCAGAAACCTTCTTTATATCTCATGCCAGCATCGCTCTGCAGAGTGAATGCTGTGGCTGGCACAAGATGGAGAGCAGCAGTGCCTTCTGATCTCCCCTGCCCCAGATTCATCCAAGTCTTTAAATCTCTGCCTCCATTCTTATATCTTCACATGCTTCTATTTTGGATTTGCAAAACCCTGAGACCTTCCCTTGGAAAGGGCTGGAAGCATAAAGAAGTCTATTTTTGTGTCTGTTCTAGATGAAAATTACTCTTGTTAAAACTACTTCAGCTGAAAGCCACTTGCTGAATGTAGGGTGTGCTGCTCTGTGCAGCTCTCTCCTCACTGCTTTAGGAGGGGGAATCCAAACCAAGTGGGTTGCATATTGCTTAGGTTGGATGGGGAGTTGTGGGCGAACACTGATGTTGAATATTTATTCCTGGAGATGAAATAAAATCCTTTCCCTCCTTGTTGCAGCTCAAGGACAAGGAGAGGCAGATGATAAAGGAACGCTTTAAGGTAAGGAGGGTGTTGGATGGTATAAAAACATCCCCTGGTTGGTTGGGACAGACAGATCTGCCTGAGGAGGAGAACTGCTGGTGATCAGCAGCAGAGGGAAAGCATCAGACTTGGTGTGGAGATGGGATGCTCACTGTGCTTTACTTTGGACAGGGTTTTAATGATGGGCTGGAGGAGCTGTGTAAGATCCAGAAGGCCTGGGCAATTCCAGACATGGAGCAACGGGACAAAATCCGCCGGGCACAGAAAACCATTGTGAAAGAGACCTATGGTGCCTTCTTGAACAGGTGAGGCCTCTTGCCACACTGTCCTCTCTTCTGTGGGTTTACAGAGGTCTTTGGGGCCTAGTATAGCCTGAGCTGAGGCACTTTTCTGCTGTCCTGCCTCAGCTTCTCTACCTGGCACACTCAAACATGCCCAAGCCTGATCTCACTAGGTGCAGACAGATGCTGTGACCCCAATTCTTCAGTCAGGGTGAGCACAGGTGTTCCAGTGAACATGAAACTCTGATCCCCTCTGGGCTGCTCATGTAAAACTTGTGAGAGCAGGGGTAACCAGGTCACTTACTCTGTACAGGATGCCCTGTTGGATTCAAGGGGTATGGGTTGGAGCAAGCTGATTTGTGACAGAGGAGGGGCCAGTGGGTCTCTTTGCTGTGTTCTAGTCATTTGTCACCTGGGGGTTGTCTTCCTTTGCAGATATGGCAACGTGCCCTTCACCAAGAACCCTGAGAAGTACATCAAATACCAGGTTGACCAGGTGGGGGAGATGATCGAGAAGCTGTTCGACACATCAGCATAAATTTCCAGCTGTCATGAACTCTCCAGCTGCCAAGTACAAGCCAATGCTCTCTCAGCAACCCTTGGGACTCCCTTCCCTTCTCCCCTGCCCCATTGTGGTGGGCAGGGTGTTATACTTGTATTTATCAGATTTATAAACCTGTGGAAACACTCCTTCCTGGCTGTCTTTGCTCTGGATCCACGGGACAAGGCAAAGTCTGCTGTGTGGGCTCTTGCATTTGGGCATCTTCTCACCTGGGTTTGTGTTAATGCCTTGATGTGCAGCAGACATGGGGAGTGTGTTTAAAAGAGAAACACACACAAAACCCCCCAAACCTTATGGATCCAGCCCTTCTGTTTGGGGCAGGAGGCTGAGGGGCTCCACATGGTGCCACCTGTTTCCCTGATGGGTTTTGGGAATCTCGGTTCTGTAGGATCCCAAAGGATTTTCACATTGTTACTCTTGACTGTTACTTAGCTCAGTGATGGGGTGCAATGCCAGTTCTGGGGTGTGGTGGTGTCTGGCCGTGGGGGTGCAGTCTAGTCATGCACCAGGATGTTTTACCCAAAATTTGACAAGCAGTCCCCATATCAGTGCTCAGTCCTTCATGAGGCAGTGGCAGACAGGGAGAAGGCTGTCTGGACTCCTGGCAGAGCAGTGGTAGCCTGGCTGAGTGCTGCCCCTCGACCTAAGGCAGAACATGTGCAGAAGTGTCCATAAAGATTTCTGCTCAGCATCTTCCTCCCATCCCTCTCTTTCCTTTGTCTCCTGTCTTCTTAAATCTGATACTGAAGGGTTCTTAAATCCCTTCCCTGCAAGCATCCAAGCCTGTTCCCCCTGTTCAGCCCATGGGCATCATGTGTGAAGCAAGTGCTCTCCCACATGCCTTGGAGCAATCCTGGCAGGCTTTGATACAGGAGCTGGACTCTGACAGCTTTGCACCAAAGCCTTTCAGAGGAACACCGTGTTGTGTCTGTGGTCTCTGGCCAGGCACCTCCTGCTTCCACCTCCCTCTCTCCTGCTGCTGCTCCATTGTTTGCCTGTAACACTTGAAATACAGGGTTTCCATAGAGCATGGAGCATGCACAATAACTGCTGCTTTGCAATTTGGAGCAAATCCATTTTTCACCTGAGCTGTGTTTACTGGAGTGTTTGCTGGTGTCTGATTAGCCCAGCAGTGGCAGAGCTGTTGGATGTCAGTGCAGGTCCTGCTGTGGCAGACCCAGCCTCTTGTTTTTCAGGGAGCTCCTGGCTTTTCTAAACCCCTGACCGCCTCTTCCTCCTCAGCCTGGTCTGAAACACTCCCTGGTGTAACAAATGCCTGAAAACCAGCAGATTGGACAGGCTTGTCCAGCCCAGAGCTGCACCACAGTGTGAGTTCAAGCCTGGATCACCCCACCTGGCCGTTTTTATGTGTCTGACTGTGCAGGCCCACAGTGCCGACCCCAGAGCCTTCCCTGCAGGGACCTTCCCTCCTGCTTTCAGATCTCAAATGTCTGAGGACACCTGAGACCTCAGCACTCATTGTTTTTCACCTCTGCCAGCTCCAAAGAGCCTCCAAAGGCTGGCAGGCGCCGGACGGTGTCGGAAAGCATAAGCAAAGTGCTGCTGGCTTGTGTTGTGTGCAGCGTCCAGGCTGCTGGATACACACCCTGACATTCACCAGAAGGACCTGGATTCCATCTTTCTGGATGTGTTTCTGCCGCTGCAGCAGGCTGATGTGAGTTTCTTTCTCCAGGAGAGTGTGTGGAATTCAGGCTGAGCTGTAAAACATGTTTTATTGCCCCTGATCCCAGGGCGAGGCAATTCACCCGGAACGGTCGCAGGCAAAGCCAGGGGAGGGAAGAGGGAGCTTTGCCTGCAGCATTTCTGGAGCACCTGAGCTTTAGTGTGCAGGAGCTGGAATCCTCCCCATGCTGATGCTCTTATGCCAACCAGAGCCCCTGGAAAATGCATTAAATCCTTTAGGGTTTGGGACGAGGCCACATCCTGTTCTCCAGAGACTCTGGGAATGCCTCTCTGCATGACCCATGCCAAAAGAGGCATTTCTGGGCCTTGATGTCAGCCTGTTCCCCCAGGAAAGCTGTACAGACCAGGGCTGGTGGGGAGATGCAGTCAGAGATGGGATGCAAAATGTCCCTCTCCCTCCTGGGCTCTCCATTACCAGCACCAGCAGCTGGTTGGGTTGTTTCCTACCTCAGGGATGCCCTGGTTGCATCTGGAGTAAGGAATGGGGGTAAGAGGCAGCTGGGGACTGAGAGCTGAGCTTGGCAGCTGCCATGCAGTGAGGAGGAGCTGGAGGAGGTAGCAGGAAGAGGTAGTTTATGTTAATCCCAGGTGGGAATCAAGACCCTCATTTTCTCTGAGTTAAAGGAAAAGCTGAGCCACCGGGTCACTGTTTCTTAAATCCAGCCTTCCACTCACCCTTGACTCTAACCATTCCCTCACCACCTGCTTCTCCCCTGCACAGGGAAGAGGCACGGGGAGCTGGTTGGGCTCTCGGCCTCGCTGAGCAGCCTCTGCAGCAGCCAGACCTGCCTCTGGAGCAGCAGCACGTTTTGGGCTGAGCCAGCCCTCCCTTGGGGAGGGAGCAGCAGGAGCCACTGGCCCCCTCCAGGCTGACTTTGTCCAACACTGCACAGCGCAGGGAACAGCTCCGTGTGCTCCTTGGCTTTTTATGGTAAGGAATGTGTTTGCAACATGTTAATTAAGAGTGATCATGGCAGCCAGCACAGCCTGAGCCTCTCACAGTTGAGCCCTTCACATCCTCGCTAAGAGCTGTGTGGAGCCTCAAGTGATGCTGAGACCGTGGGAAGGGGCCACGGATGGGGCTGAACCCTCTCTGCCCTCCTCTCTGCTTTCTGCAAGGCTCCTGCAAGGTTTAATGTTCTCCCCTCACCTCCCATTCTGCCTGGCACAGACTCTCTGATTTCCAAGGTTTTGGGGCCAGAGCCCCATTTCTCCATTGTTTAATTTTTTTTAGCTCCACTGAGGCCCAGGCTGGGGCTGTGCCAGGATCTCCCACCTGCTGCCTCCTAATACTGGGGAGCAAATTGGGCAGAGTAAGTGTTTCAAAACAAAACCACAAACCAAAACAACTTCTTTAACTCCAGGGATAAATTCATGTGCTGCAAAGTTCACATTAGCTGAGGTTTCAGCTCAAGTGTCCCTCGTGTCCCTGCCCACTCTCGGACTCGAGAGCTGACTTTAGCCTATTTATTTTCCACTTCCAGTTGAATATGCTTTTATTTAATTTTAACTGGAATGTGAGGACTTGCATTGGTCTTAATTTAAGACAAGACCTCCCAAGGGAACAGACCAGGAGCCCGCCTCCCTCAGCTGGGAGGGTGCTGAGTACCAGCAGATCGTGATACTCTTGTCTTTTCCTGATATGCTGTTATTTGTGGTGGAAAGTTACTTCCCAACATGGTTTTGTGTTGGCAGAAAAACCTTGTGGTTGCCCTTGGAGGGCTCATCAAGGCATGGGCTGGGTGAGAGAGCAATGGTTTCCTCCTTTGATGAGCAGGGACAGTGGTAGATAAGCTGGATGGGGCTTTTTTCCCTATTTCTGTAGTATCCTGTAAGTGGTGCAATGATCCTGCAGCTGCCCCAGGCTCCATTCTTGCTGCCTGCAGGTGAGTGAGTACTGATTGAGAGGTGAGGATCCATAAAACGTGGAGGGTGGGTTGGATGTGTCACACCACAGAGACTTGTGAAAGCCCCCACCTTGCTGTCTAATCATCCCAAAGCAGCTGCTGCTCCCAGAGAGGGTGAGAGCAGCCCTGTTGTGAGCCATGGTGCGTGGCAGAGGGGTTCAGAGGTGCTGGAGGCAGCAGTGAGATGCAACCCCCAGGCTGGGAGCTGTGCAGAGCCTGCCCTCTGTCACCCTCTGGGATGTCCCTGCTCAGCAGTGATCACAGACTGGTGACAGCAGTGCCCATGGGAGTGGGGTCACAGTGATGCTTTGGGCTGGGAGCTGAGTTTGGGGTGTCCTGGGTTGTGCCTTCAAAGTGATTCTGGGTGGCTGGGCAGCTCTAGAGCAGTGTGCAGGGTAGGGGGCTCTTGGAAAGGCTGGGGTGGGAAGGAGGGGAGCAGGGCCAGTGTCTGCTCTGGGATGCTCTGCTCTCATGAGCAGACAGGGGACAGCCATGCCAGCACAGGGACTCGTGTCCTTGGGCAGTGCAGAGGTGATGGGTAAACATCTCCATCCCCAAGGTGAGCTGATAACTGTCCAGGAGAGGGGATTGAACCCCTTGCTGGTCCATCAGAGCCAGATCCTGCAGCCCTCTGAGCAGAGGTAGATGAGGGCAGGAGGAAGATAAGGTTTTAGCTGTGTTTGTGCAGCTGATCCAATGTTTTCCCTGGCTGTAAAGGGTTGAGCAGGGAGATAAATCCATATATAATTAATGGAGCTGTTTATATGCTGCTCTCTGTGACTTACGCTGCAAGCAGGCCTAGACTAAATATCACAGTTATTGATATGAGGCAGTGGCCGATTTATGGCCCTCTGCATTGGGGCAGGAAGATCTGGTTATAATAACACTCATCAGGGGAAAAGAAATTATTTACAGACAAAAGCTTCTCAGGAAGAAAGGCCAAGCACTGGGGAGGGGTGGAGGAGGGCAGTGTCCTGAGCAGACACCCAGGGAGAACCAGGGTCCAGGATAGAAATAGCCTCCTGCAATGCAGCCCAGTCCTGGGGAGTTCTGTCTTAGGGATTCACAAGAGGGAAACCTGGGCAGACAGCTCATCCCAGCTCCTGAGCACTTTCACTGCCACCTCAGGCTGTGCTCTGCCACAGGATTTTCAAAAGAGTTAATTGATCCTATTCCAGTGATGCTCTTGTGGTACAGAAATGAGGGCTTTGTTTTAAGGCCCTGTTGGTGGTCACAGGGCTCTGCTCTCACAGAGCCTTTGCATGTAACGAGTGTGTGAGTCACACCATCCTCTCATGGGCAGGTACAGCTGTATGAAGAGGGTGCAGTGACATTCCTGTGCCACAGTGAACCCCCCCCTCCATGGATGTGCTCGGACATAATCCACATCCTCCACCCTCAGCTCCCCTCCATCCAGCAGGTCCCACCACTCCTCCAGCACCCTCCTCTCCTCCACTGCAGCTGTGGGGTGTCTCAAGGGAGCTGAACACAGGAGGTGAGATGAAGAGGCTTTATTAAGGCTTTCCTGACTGGCTGGGGACCCCCAGCTCTCACACAGCCCTGCCTGTCCAGTCCCACACCGTGGCCACAGGGAAGTGGTACCACTGCTCTGCTTTGCTCTTCTCCACGAGCACCTCGCTCGGATGAGATGCTGAGCCATGCCTGAGCTGTCCAAGGCATTCAAATCCTCCCCCAGTGTGGGGCTGTCCCACTCAGATTCCCCTCCTGCAGGGCTATGGCTGTGCTCCCCCAGCAAACAGCCTCCCTCCCTCCTGGTCCTCAGTGACCTTCTATGCTTCTCTCCTGGATTTTCCCACCAAATGTCCCTAAAAGAGCACCCCACTAACTCCAGCCAGATGCTGTGTTGGTTGGAGGGACCAGAGCTTTCAACAAGCTCCAGATGTAGATGTAACAGGGCATAAGTCTGTCCGTGGCAGAGAAACAGGTGATTACACCAGAGTGGATTTGGGGGGTTTGATCTCTCAGCTCTCAGCAAGTGCTTGGTGGAAGCAAATCCTGCCCTTGGATCCTCGGTCAGCTGCTTGGCTGAGTCTGTAGCAGCAGCATCACTGTTATGACATCTGGGTGAATTTGAGCGGAAAGGGTACGACTGGACACATTTCAACCCAAAACGTAGCCCGCCCCCAGGCCTGCGATGCTGCAGGAGCCCGCAAAGCCATGGGGTGGGGAGAAGCTGTGCTAGCTGACACTGAAGGTGACGAAGGAGCCATCTGCCTTCTGCTGCTGTGCCACCAGCTCCACCTCCCCCCAGGGCTGGGCTGGGACCCTGCAGCGCGTGGCAGAGCGGCCGGGCAGGGCCTCGCTCAGCTGGGTCACCTCGCTGAGCTCTGCCTCCAGCGTGCTGACAGTGTTGGTCACCTGGGCCACGTGCACCCTGTGGGCTGCCTTCTTGTGCAGGAGGCAGCTGAAGATCTTCTTGAAGCCCTTGCGGAAGTGTTTGGAGACCAGTGCGTAGACGATGGGGTTGACGCAGGAGTTGGCGTAGGAGATGACGTGCGACAGGATGCGCAGCACGTACGTGGAGTGGTTGAGGGGGAAGTACCCGAACCAGACGCAGAGGATGACCAGGTGGTGGGGCAGCCAACAGAGGCAGAACAGCACAGCCACAATGATGATCATCCTGGTGACCTTCCGCTTGGCCTTCTTGGACTCGGACATGCCTTGGAGAGGGTCCACGGACTTCCACAGGTAGCGAATCGTCCGCACGTACGTGAGGATCAGGATCAGCACCGGGATGATGTAGCTGAAGACGAAGGTGCAGATGTCCATGACCTTGCGCTGGGAGATCTCCCAGATGGGGTGGCACACGGTCAGGTTGGCCAGCTGGAATTCCTGGTAGTAGCTGAGGTAAGGGCCCGAGAAGATGAAGGAAAGCCCCCAGATGATGCCAATGGCCATGAGGGCGTTCCGGGGTGTCCTCAGCTCCCTCGAGTGCAGGGGGTATCGTATGGCCAAATACCTGTGTGGGAAAGGGAGAGGGACACAGCTGCAGTCCTAGGGAGGGCACAGAGAAAGCATCTCCGGGAGCAGATTGGAGGAAGGGCACAAGGGATGGGTTTGAGTTTTCCAGGGCAATTAGTTACACAACTGATTCCCTGGTGCTTCTCAGGGTCCCTGCGCAGCATGGAGTGAGGAAGGTCCTCACCCAACCCTGTCCCATCACCCTCTCTGCTCCCAGCAGTAATTGTGGGGACAAGGGGTATGGTCCCCTTCTGTCCCTCTCCCTAACCCAGCAGATCCTCACTTGGTCATTACTCTGACTGGCAGAGCACAAATGATAGCAGCAGTGTGGATAGGAAGGCAGGAGCAATCCCCCAGGATCCCCAGACACAGAATTCCTCGCACTGGCACACATGAAAGCACATCACCCCTTTTCAGTTCCCTAATTAGCTGGTTCCCTAATTACACCCAGAGCTGGGGCTTGTGCAACCCTCCCTTGCTTGGCACCTCTGTTCCCCCAGCTCAGTGGGATGGGGGGGAGTGGCAGCCCCTGGCTGTGTTTTAGCTCCTGGGGACACTGTCCCAGCACCTGCTGGGATGGCAGGACACATCCAGGGGCTGGCTCTTCCCAGGGGATTTGCACATGGACTTTCCACATCCAATCTTGCAGGTTTCAGGCACAGAGCAAAGCAGCGCCAGGAGCTCCTGCCTCTCACTCACTGCAGGTTCATAACTCATCGGCCCTTGCAGAGTCAGGGGCTGAGTGAGCATGAGGTAAAGCTCAGGCAGGAATAACAGCCTTCCTGGCTGAAAACTACCCTGGAAAAGGCTGGGACAACCACTGGAACAAGGGGACAGCACTGGGACAAAAAGGGACTTTTTGCTAATGAAAGGGAAGGTGGGAAAATCAGTGTCTCAGCTCAAATATCCCAGTGTCTTTTCCTCCTCAAGGTTTGCCTGCTTTGCCCGGGGCTGTTGGGAGGGTCTCTCCATGCATCCCAGGAAGAGCCACGACAGCACAGGGGCCTGAGCTTTGCTTTTCTCTGGTTTTCCATTCCCACTTCAATTGCCAGAGCCCAGTCCTACAGCTCTGGGGTCTGAAAGCTTCCTCCAGCTGGGCAGTGGGCACAGGGCTCCCAGTCCAACCCTCTGCTAGAGCCCATCCTTGGTGGTTTCATTTCAACTGGGAAATGCTCCTGGATTCTCCCGGGAGCCCTGGGAGATGGCAGCAATCAGGGTTTAATTCCAGGGGATTGTGTCCCCTCTCTGCCTAGGGCAGATCTAGAGAAAGGGGACCCTCAGGGAGCAGGGAGCCCTCCCATTCCCTTTTTCCTACCTGTCGAGGGAGACAGTGGCCAGGGTGAAGCTGCTGGCGTACATGGTGAGGTAGATGAAGAAGTGGACAGCCTTGCACATGAAGGGCCCAAACACCCACCCCTCCAGGGTGTAGATGGTGGCTTGGAAGGGGACGCAGAAGAGGATGAAGCAGAGGTCGGCCACCCCCAGGTTGAGGATGAAGAGGTTGGTGGTGTTCTTCACCTGCCCGTTGCGCAGCAGCACGGCCAGGACCAGGCTGTTGCCCACCGTGCCCACGAGGAAGATGACGAGGTACACCAGGGGGATGATCACAGACTCGGGATGCCAGCCCCCCTCGGAGCCTGCCACCGAGCTGTTCATGGCTGGGAGCGCGGGAGAGGGGATGGATGGGGGGGAGAGTGCGTGGAGAAGGCACCGGGCAGGCACGGAGGGTGCAGGAGGGCAGGGGAAATGGGTCCGGGGAGAGGTCAGTGAGGGGTGGACCAGGGATTGCACGGGAAAAGGGGTGCACAGAGAGCACTCTGGGGAGTGCAGAAGGGATATGGGGGCAAAGGGGGTGCAGGGAGTGCAGTGGGGAGTGCAGCAGGGGTGCAAAGGAAAGGAGAGAGGTCGGCAGGGATTTCACGGGAAAGGGGTGCAGGGAGAGCTCGCTGGGGAGCGCAGCAGGGATGCACGGGGAAAGGGGGTGCAGGCAGAGTGCAGTGGGGAGCACAGAAGGGATGCAAAGGAGCAGGGGGTGGACGGAGAGGTCGGCGAGGAGCGCACCGCGGACGCGCAGGGAAGGGGTGAACGGGCAAAGGCGCGCACGGAGAGTGCACGGGAGATGCCCGGGAAAGGGGGTGCAGGGAGAGCCGGCGCTGGGGGATGCAGGGGGGAGCCGGGTGCCCTTCACCTCCTCCGGCGTCGGCGGGAGCCCGCGGCCGCTCGGTGCGGCTCCGGCCGTGCGGATCCAGCGCTCTCCGTGCGCTGCCGGAGCGGGGGGGCCCCGGGGCGGCTCCGGGGCGGCCGCTCCAGCCCGGCCCCGCGCATCGCGCCCCGAGCCTGGGGAGGGGATCCCGGGTCCTCCCGGGCACAGGGGCTTGGGCCGGGGGCGCTTTGCCCCGGTATGCAGGGTAAATATCTGTTAGTGATTTACACCCCGGGCCGGGGCTGGGTGCCCCAAAGGGAGCTGGGCACCCAAAATCTGGGGGGTTTTCCTTCTTGCTTCCCCGTGCGGCAGTCGCTGGGAGAGGGCTTGTTCAACCCCGAGGGCTACAGGGGTGTTTTTTTAAGGAATGGGGGTTTCTCTCCGGCTGCAAATGTGTCCAGCATGCAGCTGAATTCATCCTTGCACCAAAGCACCCGAGGTGAGCCCAGGTTTGCAGGAGAAGCCGCATTTCTCCCCGGGGCTGGGGGGTCAGAGTGATTCACTGCAGCAAGAACAGATTTTTGTCACGTCTTGTCTTCTTTTCCTGCAAAAATTGCCTATTTTGTTCCTTCAGAGCCTTCACAGATTGAAGTCTTGGGACTGGCCAGCGCAATCAGCTCTCCAAGGACTCTTCACGTGTCCCCCAGGCTGCCTTTCCCTTGGAAAAGAGAAATATTTAATGCATTAATTACCCCTGTAAGTAACCCACTCCACAGCTTCCCAGTTCTCTTCGTGGACGTTCAGAGCTGAGCCTGCCAGCAGTGCTGGGAGCTCTGGGGACACCCACAGCCCTGTGACATTGCCAGTGCAGGGTACAGAGCCTCTTTCACCTTCAGCAGCCCATAAGAAGCCCCACAAAACCAGCTCATGTTTGGACAAGGTATGTGGGGAAGTGGATAGACCCCTTTGGTGTGAGGATGAGATGCTCCTGATGTTACCTTGCATGGATGGTTATTTGGGCAGCGGTGCAGCAGGATGGGGATCTGGCCTCCAAATCCCCAAAAGTCATATTATTAGACTATACCAGCCCTTACATGCTGCAGGGGCAGGTGGCATGGGGATGGTCTCTGCGTGGTGTGAGTGTTTGGAGCTGGCAACCCTCACTGGATTTATCCCTGAGACACCAAGGGCAGCTCAGCCCCACAGAAAGGCTCTCACCAAGGCCCTGCTCGATGCAGTGCTGCGGGTTTGTGTGATCTTCCTCTCCCTCTGCCCTGCAGCAGGAATCCACTCACTGAGCCAGTGGCTGGCAGCTTTATCCTCCCACTTACAGACTGCAGAGGAGCAGCAAAGCTTTGTGTCAGGGTACGAGGAAGAAACGTGCCCGTGCCACACGTGGTGGCTGCAATGCCACTGGAGTGGGTCCCTTGTCTGGGGCACCTGAAGGTGGGTGCTGCCTTTATCAGTCTAATCCGAGTCTGTCCGAACCACAGAGGAGGGCAGTTGTTCATAAAACAGGCTTTAATTGCCATGTCTGCTTAGTTCAGCATCATCCTGGAGCCCAGTTTGGTTTGGACAGGGAATGGATCCCTGGGAAATGTGTTGGGAACCTGGAGCAGACAGACACAGTTTAAGAGATTTGCCACAGAAAGCTGCAGCTTGAGGGTGTGGTTGATTTTTTATTTTTATTTTTTTTCCCTTTGAGTTTTCTGTCCATGAGAAGGAAAGAGAACTTTGAAACCAGGAATAAGAGATCACAGTTGAGGCCTTGGAAGGGGAGAGGAGCTGAAGTTGTTAAGAGGAGCCAGGCAGGCAGAGCCCAGGCTGGCAAAGATAGGTCTGGGCCTGGTGGAAGCAGCTTTGTACCACTCACTGTTATAACCACTACGTTTGTGTAAATATTTGGGATCAGGTACTCAAAACAGTTTGGGTTTTGCCCCTAACGAGGTATCTCCAAGCTTGGTTCAAATATTTAAACCCCATGTGCAAGAGGACCTGGTTTTAAGCTCTTCCATCAGATTTATACCTTTAAATAGCTCCAGGGAAGTGCTGCTGGACTCGGGTGTGTTCGGGGCTTTGAAATAACAACACAGGGTCTCTTCTTTAACCAGGTACACAGCCTGAGGGAGGGCAAAGGTGATGGGAGGGGGGAGATTTTGGGGGCTGATGTGGGGGCCAGGGTGGGTCATCTTTGGGGTGAGTGGGACAGGGTTGGGGAGTGACCCTGGGGGCCGACTCGGGGGTCAGTACAAGACTGGGTGAGTGGGAAAGAGCTGGGGGTGACCCTGGGGGCCAATTTGGGGTTCAGTGCCAGGGTGGGTGAGTGGGACAAGGCGAGGGAAGGGACCCTGGGGGCTGATTTGGGGGTCAGTACAAGAGTGGGTGAGTGGGAAAGTGCTGGGGGGTGACCCTGGGGTTTGATTTGGGGTCAGCCCTGGGCCGGGGGTGACCCTGGGGCAGAGGAGTCTGACTGGGCTGGAGGGGGGCTCAGGCTGTGTGCGACTGAGCGGGACAAGGGCAGGAGGGCCGGGGGTGGATGCATCCAAAGGCAGGGTGAGCCCCAGGGCCGGGAGCGTCCCCGAACCTCCCCCGCTCCCTCAGGATCCCCCCCGATCCCTCAGGATCCCTCCCCGGGTCCTCCCCGTTCCCGTCGGGCCCCGCGCGCCCCTCGCGCCGCTGCCGGCCCGTGATGCAGCGCGGCGCTGGCACAAGATGGCGGCGGAGCGGCAGGGCGGCCGCGGGGCCGGGGCCGAGGAGACCCGGGACGGCAGGGACAACAAGGAGAACGAGCGGCCCCCCGCCGCGCAGCCCGGCGGCCTCGGCGACAGCCTGGGCCTGGAGAGCATCCTGCACCGCGGCGGCGACGGCGGGCGCGGGGGGGACGTGGCAGGCCCGGCCCCGCGGGAGGCGGGGGGACGTGGCGGCAGCGCGGGGGGGATCGTGTGGGACCCAGGGGGATCGTGTGGCACCGAGGGGGATCGTGTGGCACCGAGGGGGATCGTGTGGCACCCAGGGGGATCGTGTGGCACCGAGGCCGCGGCCCCGCGGGGAGGGACGGCCCGGGGCGGGCGGTGCTGGCCCGGGCCGGCGTGAGGGGTTGGTTTGGGTCAAACGGCTCAGCCCGGCGTGCCCGAGGTGTGGATTTGTGCTCTGCCCGTGCGGCTTCTCCTTCCGAGCCCTGCGGCGGCTGGAGCCGGCCCCCGCTCCGGAGCTCTGTGCCGGTCTGTGTGCTTTAGGTAGGAGCGGGTCACCTCGGAGCAGCTGGTGGCAATGTTAAAGCTTGAAGCAGCAGTGGATATAAAAGTCTTAACGGGTGCGCCGAGGTGGCAGACCGGCTCCTGCGGGTTCAGCGCTTCCGAAATCTGATGTGGCCTGTAAAGCTCGTGGAGTTTTGTTTTTTTTTTTTTTTTTTACGTGAAACTTTGGTGTGAAACTAGTCCAGCTGCACAGCTGTGGGAGAGCTGGGGTTTATCTTCTGGGTCAGAGCAAAACCCAGGTGAAATGAGGTTGCAGTTTTCCACGTGGCACATGGCAGGTGTTGTGTAGTCAGTGACCGTGGAGTAAGATGCAGAATTGCCCTGCTAATGTTGGGAGTGTCTAAATCAGTGAAAAAGTGCATAATACAGGGGGTGTGAATTCAGCTAGTAACTGCACAGGATAAAAGAGAGTCTGAAAAAAGTCTTGGGTAGACGACGTTGCAGTTTGATTTGTTCCTTCCACAAATGCAAAATAACTCAGTGTAGTAACTATTGGTGCAGGTTCCTAATAACTTGAGAGACTTAATATTAGGTGTAGTTACAAGAAAACACTTTGATAGACATCTGACAACTTTAAATGTCTGGTGGTTTCTTTATGTTTAGTATTAGTGTTTCTTTTAAAGAGATTGTTGTACAGTTTGGGTTTTGGGTTTTTTTTAAAGGCTTCTAGATAAAGCTTAAAAGGGAAATTTGAGGACATAAATATATATATAGCACAGAGATTTCCTGTTTGTGGTGGAGATTGTATTTTGTGAAATACAATCTGCCTTGTAAACAATGTGAAAAACATCATAGATTTATCAAAATATGGTGTATTATTTGGTAGCATCACTAAGGGAATAAAGGAGCTACAGGATACACAGAAATTGGCAAATACACTGAAGAGTGCAGAGACTGAATGGGAATGATGGAGTGATGGTATGCCAGGTCACAGGGCAGTGCATTGTGTCACAGATGTTTGTTACAGTCACGTGCAGCAAGACTAGAAATGTGTTGAAAAACTGAGCGGAAAATCAGCCTCTTGAGCTCTTTCCAAAAGCTCTTTTGAAGAGGGTCTATGTTCAGAAAGCTGTTTGTTTGTGGAAGCTGTGTGGGGAAGGCAGCAGTGATTCTGTTCAGGGTGTTTGTGCCCTTTTTCTTTTGGGAGATGGGAGGTTTAAGGGCAGGAAAGCTTCTCTCTACCTCAGTTTTGCTGTCAAAACCGTGTCACAAGCATGGCTGGGGAGGCTGTGTAGCCAGGCTGGGGCAGTCAGTTGTATGAGCCTGGATGTGTCTGCACAGCTTGTTATCCCAAAACGAGCTCCAGTGACAGCAAGGCTCCCATGGGTGTCTGTAGGAGAAGGTGCTTGAGGTTTGTCTGAGTCCTGGCCTTGCTGATATTCACGAGCTCTGAAGCAAGCAGTGGAGTCATGAAGTGCTTTAGAACCGTCAGTTCCCTCAGCTGTGCGTTTTTAGGAGATTTTGGGGTGCCCCTCTGTTCGCAGCACATTTGTTAAACGGGACCTGTAGGGTTCCCTTCCATGATTTTGGGGTGGAACAAGGGGCTGGTGACAGACTGTGCTGTCCATGTGCCTTAACACGAGTCGCAGTCCTGCAGATCGTGAAGGAGTCGCAGCAGCAGCACGGTTTGAGACATGGGGACTTCCAGAGGTACAGGTAAGTACTGGGATTTCCTCCTGTGGCTTGGCTTCTCTTAATTTAAAATGTAACGCCCCTGCAGCAGGCAACAAACCTCATCTGCCAAGTAAATACCTCTGACAGGTTGTTCCATGTGAGCTGTTCGATGTGTGCTGATCTCTGTTCGCTGCAGCGTTCTGTGGCTGTGCAGGCAGGCACTTGTTTCTCCATTGCCCTGAAGAGCCTGCTTGTCAACACCTCTGTGATACCAATATTCAATAAACACACATAAACCAATTAGTATGGAGAACATAATTCTGATTTTTTAAGATCAGGGATTATTACATGTCTTCTTCCCTTTCTTATTTTCTATTAACTACTGCTTTACAGGCAGTGTCTGAGCTACATCTTACCATATGTCAGACACGGAGTTCTTAGTTGTTAAAACATGGCCTGGCACAGCCTTTAGTCCTTTTTTCCCTGTTTGGATAGAGCAGGAAGCAGAAGGAAAATTGTTCTTTGGCCAAACTGAGTGTGGTTGTCTTTTTTTAGGGGTTATTGCTCCCGCAGGCTACGGAGGCTCCGAAAAACTCTCAACTTTAAGATGGGCAACAGGCACAAGTTCACTGGGAAGAAAGTAACTGAGGAGATTCTCTCAGACAACAGGTACAGGATGGAACTGAACACTCAGTTTATTAGTGAAAAGGTTCATTTCAGTCATTTCTTTTCATGTGGATGTGGTGGAGGAATTCTGTACAATCTGCTCAGAAATGTTTCTTTTCAGAGGTGTGTGTTGTTGATATTAGTAAAAGATAAAAGCCAGGATTTTGGGCTCATTTCCCATCTTTTCATGTCAGGAATGAAAAGGAACACTTGAAACATCTGCTGTCTCCTCTTTTTCTGTGGGAAAAGAACACACTGTGCTGCATTCACCTGTGTTGTTAAGAACACATTGAACCCATTCGAAGAATGACCCAAAACGATAAATTCTTTGTCTTTTCAATGTCTGTGGTGCTACAGAATAGCAGCAAATTCTCTTCCTCAGTGGGATAATTGCATTTCTGAGTGAGAAACACAGCAGAAAACAGTTGGGGATAATATGACTTTGTGTGCTTAGAATGTTAAGAAACATTCCAGCTGCTCAAGCTCAAAACACGATCAAGCTGAACTTCCGTTACCGAACTTCGCAGATCCCACGGCGAAGAACTGATGGTGATGTCATTCTCCTTTAGGTGCTGTTATTTCCTCATTAATCCCCCTGTGCCCCGCAGGTATTTGCTGTTGATCCTGATGGATGCAGAGAGGGCCTGGAGCTATGCCATGCAGCTGAAGCAGGAGGCCAACACAGAGCCCCGCAAGCGCTTCCACCTGCTGTCGCGGCTGCGCAAGGCCGTGAAACACGCCGAGGAGCTGGAGAGGCTCTGTGAGAGCAACAGGGTGGATGCCAAGACAAAGCTGGAAGCACAGGTAACCACTGGTACTTCGATTTTGTTTTGCAGCCCAGACCTTTGGATTTGGGGTGAAGAGATAAGAACTACCTAGCAGTGGATAATTAAAAAAAAGTAAAAATGATTGAGGGAGACTAAGGTGATGCAACACAACCTAAGAAACTGTGCTTATCTTTTGAGTTATCTTTATTAAATGCCCTGAGATAGCCACCTAGAACACAAGATCTGGGGCTTCAGTTCCTGGATAATAGAAAGCAACTGTGTTGTGTACTGTGCTTATTACCGTGCTCAGTTAATTAAACTGCCATTTTATAGCATATTACTGGAAAAAAAGTGTTTTGTAACCTCAGTGGGTCATGTTGATTGCATAACAAGCAAGAAACCTCTTTGCTTTCATCTCTGAGCAGCCCTGTCTAGTGGAAGGTGTCCCTGTCCATGGCAGGGGAGTTGGAGCTAGATGATCTTTTGGGTCTCTTCAGCAATCAGTTCTGTGATTCCATTCCATGATTCTTTGATTCCTTAGAAATGTAGTTAAAGAAGAAAAGGGAGGTAGGTAGGTGGTAACCTGTCATCCAGATCAGTTGCCTTCTGTGGGAAGCCCAAATGAAAAGGGCAGGGCTTAGTCACTCACTGCAGGTGTCGCAGCAGCCTTGTGATAAAGGTTGTAGTAATCAGGCCGTGGGTGAATTCCCGTGCCCTCCTCTCTGCAGGCGTACATGGCTTACCTCACCGGGATGCTTCGCTTCGAGCACCAGGAGTGGAAGGCAGCAATGGAGGCTTTCAACAAGTGCAAGTGAGTTCCCCCCTTCACCAGCTTTGTTTGGTAAATAGCATTGAACCAGTGGGGCAAGCGTATGTACAGTATGTACAGCAACTCTGAGTTGTTTAGTTAATTGTACACTTAAGCAGGAGGTGTTGTGAAGAAATAGCATCCTCCAGAGCAGAGACACAAACTCCAAAGCATTAATACTTGTTCTTTGCTGTAGGACCATTTATGAAAAACTGGCCAATGCTTTCACAGAAGAACAGGCTGTGCTGTATAACCAGCGTGTGGAAGAGATCTCGCCCAACATCCGCTACTGTGCCTACAACATTGGTAAGGGCAGGGGCTGCCTGATCTCCAGCAAAGAGCAAGGCTTGCCCACATGGAAGGAATGTTGATTTAGTTAAATACTGCTCTGAGTGACATTGCAGCAAAGCTGTAATATTCTGGGCAAATTCTGCACAGGTTCTGGGACAGTTTAGCAGTGGAGAAATAGAATCATTTTGCAACAGCACCTGTGGTTTTGTGTAGAAAGACAGAATAACAGTTTGTGGTGGTTTGCCTATGGAGTCAGAATGAAGTTGCAAGTTTCTCTCCTTTGTCCCCAAACTGCCAGTTTATTCTCGATTTGTTGATTCTCTCAGGTGACCAATCTGCCATGAATGAGTTGATGCAGATGAGACTGAGGTCTGGTGGCACTGAAGGTCTTCTTGCAGAAAAACTGGAGGTAACTTATTTGCACACTTCAACTTGAAACATCCATTGACACTCTGTTGCAGATGAATATTGGTGCAGCAAACCATTCAAGAGCCAGGATATAACAGAAGTGAGCAAGCAAACCTGGGCTCTGTGGGAAGCCACTCTTTCCTAAAAAACCCTTTGATTTCAAAATAGTTAAGTGTAATGTGAATTTAAGAAGTTTTGGATCCCTTTAAGTTGAGGCTCATAATGTGAGTCTGTTCTGTGCAGGCTCTGATCACCCAGACTCGAGCTAAGCAGGCAGCCACGATGAGCGAGGTGGAGTGGAGAGGGAGAACTGTTCCAGTGAAAATAGACAAAGTGAGGATCTTCCTGCTGGGCCTGGCTGACAACGAGGCAGCGATTGCTCAGGTAACCCAGGGGCCAGCACTGGCCTTCTAACCATCCTCTTTCCTTCAGAGCAGTGCCTGAGACCCTGACTAAAAGCTTTTGAATAATCTATTTGTTTCAAGGTTGGGGTTGGAAGGCTAAAAGTGGCAATACTGACTGTAACCCAGAGCTGAGGTGTCATTTGGGATGGCTTTCACAGTCTGCTAAGTGGTAGTCTGGGAGATCCATTCTGAGTATTCCTGCTCTTTGGAACACTGTGCTGCCTTTCAGCAGCAGCGGGATGACCATTATTATTAACCTGTCACTTGGAAGTGAAGGTTACGTTTTTAAGAGCAACTGGTTTTGAATTACTGTTCTAATTTCTGTAAGCATCTTGCTCAAATGCTCCAACTTCAGGGCAGCCAAAAGAAAAAGGATACATATTAACCACATTATTTTCAGCAACAGAAAGCAATTTGCCAGGTGAAGTAGGTGCTATGAGTTTTATTCCATTCTCTCACTGACTTATGGAAATCCTCCAAATCAGGAAGAGGATTAATAAATGTGAGGATATAAATCAATCTCACATACAGTGGTTCTGAAACACTTCATAGGATCATAGAATATCCTGAGTTAGAAGGGACCCACAAGGATTACTGAAGTCCAGCTCACTGGAACTTGTAGTGGCACATACTATGCAGGTCTTGAATATTGTAGTCAAGTTTTCCACTTGGGGCTTTTTCCTTGGAAATGGTGACCAGATGGTGTATTCTGCTTTTCAGTGGCTGCATACACACTTGCAGTTTGAAAAGGCAGTGAAAGGATCTTCAGTAACAACTGTTATGACTAAAGATGGGCTTTTTGCAGCACAAAAAACCTTCTGTCACCAGGAGAATAATGATGATAAATAAAAATGTTAAAATGAAAACCCTTCAAAGGGATAAGGCAGGAACAGGGGACAGTGTTAAGAAGAGTGTGAGTAGGATAAAAAGGATGTGGTTGGGTAGGAAACATGAGTGTTACCCACTCTTGTCAAAATGTTCTGAATTGAAGGGTGCTGAACGTGTTTGTTTTTAGGAAGCACATACACATGGCCAGCAGGTGGAAGTGCAGCTCAAAGTTCCTTCCTTTAATTTCCATCCTGCCAGGCTGACAGTTGGACTTTTTTCAGTGTAGTTGCCCTGTAAAGCAGTGGCAGAAGAGTGGGCTGAATTGTTTTTCATCTTGCTTTGTGTTCCTTGGGAGCTCTGAGTAAACAGGGGAGTTCTGTGGTACAGAATCACAGCCCGTTCTGGTGAGAGCTGAGCGTGCAGCAGCGCTGTTTATATTTCCAGAGGGCTAAAACTTGGCCTTTTGGAAGCACTTCTGTGGTTGTGACAGGCAGTCCATCTTCAGCTGAATGCACTGTGGTTCCTGGGATCTTTGGCACCTTTCTGTTTATCTTGACTAAGTTAAAACCCTGACACAACATCAGTGCTCTGCAAGGTTTAATTAGAAGTAAAACCAGTCTGTTGTGTATAAAAATGAAGTTTCTCAGCAAAATTACACCATTGCCTTCAGTATCCTATTGGTAATGGGAGAAACAGAACAAATAAGCCAAACTGAAATACAAATTCAAGTCTGAAATTGCTTATGGCAGCCCTTTTGTGGGTTTGAAGGCATGACTTCGAGGGCCCACTGACTGTAAAAGTGAGAAGGCTGCAGGGCAGCGTGACAGAAGTGAGCTCCTACCTGGTGTTGCCTCAAGGATTCTGTGCTCCTCTCTGGACTGCAAAAAATAACTGTCAGAGGTGTTACACAGGGGTTTAGAGCAAATTTTAAATGAGGATTGAGTGCTTTTGGAAGTGGATTCAGTGGAATCAGTTCTCGTGATGCCCTTTAGGATGAACCTGTGCTGTTCTGTCAGGGCACTTGAACCACCAGCTGTAGCACTTGTATCTCAGTTTTGTGATCTGATCTCTCCCAGCTGAGAACATGTGTGCATTTATGCATAGAATCATCAGCTCAAGGAGTTTTTGCTTCGAAAGGAAAGCCTTTGTTTCATGGCAGGGCCCAGCCCTTTCCCTGTTTGTGCCTGACTGATGATCTGGCCGTGTCTGTTTTCATTTTTGTGCGTACAGTGAAATTGCTGTGCTGCTCTGGGTGAGGTTGAGAATGCAGTCAGACTCGTCTCTGGTTATTCTCAGGAGTCAGTCCCACCTTAAAAAATTCTTGCAGCAAATCTTAAATTAAAAACAAAGCAAAAAAAACCAAACCCAAAAAACCTGCCTTCAGCTCAGGATACCTGAGGCTTTGTGAGGGAGTAAAAATAACATTCCTTATTGGGTTTGCAAATGTGGGAAGTGGAGAGGCAGAAACTGTAGAGCTCTGTGGAAGATAAACAAGTGAGCCTGTTTTTAGACAGTTTTTTTATTCATTTGGACAATTGCAAATTTATTGCAACAAATCTGTTGCTCGTTTTATGCTGTTACCTGGAAGTGGTATAACACAGTGCTGGTGCTCTTTAATCTTCTTCAGTTTCTAAGGTTGAGGTTTGGTTTTGGGCAGTTTTACTGAATCAGTAAGTCTTGCAGTCCCCACCTGGTTACTGAATGGAGTCGAGTTTGGGAGCTTATTTAATTAGGCACATGATATGCCAGTAAATTAGGCAGAGATCAGGCTGCAACTTGTTTTTTAAGAGTTGTTTTCAAGTTCTGGTGTTGGGGCAGAAGGCCAAAAGCTGCTTCACTTTTTTGACAAAACCTGTGGCGACAGCAGAGAAGCACTGGGTCACTCCTGCTGCTAAAATACAGGGTTACTGTAAAAAAATGCGTCAAACAAGCAAATTGTTGCCACAGTGAGCATTGCTAGAGTGGGAGTGGAGAAAAGATAATCATCTCCATGTTCTTACCACATGAGAAAAATGAAATCAGCATAACAAGAGCCGCCTGCATTGGTAGTTTGCCAGTTCGGTGCTGCTCAGCCCTTCAGTCGCTGGGCCTTTCCCACAGTGCAGTCCAACCTCAGCTGCTCTGGGAGCAGCACTGGTGCCATCCAGGAAGGGAAGGGAGTTGCTGGGAAGGAAGGTGGCTGGTGCAGAGGTGAGACCATGAGCTGTGTGTGTGCTAGGCCTTCAGTGCTGCTGAATCCTCAGCACTGACCACATCCCCCATGATTTCTGGCAGTTTGCTCCCTGGAATGTGTTGCAGACAGCCACAGGCCGGAGTTCTAAATAAATCTTAAAGCCATAATTTGGGAAAAACTTTGTTTGCTCTCCTCAGTTAATTGGTGCATCATACAAAAATTTCTAATTTCTAAGCTGTCTTGAATCTCCTTTGCTCTTAGGCAGAAAATGAGGAGACAAAGGAACGTTTGTTTGAGTCTTTACTCAGTGAGTGCAGAGATGCCATTCAGGCAGTCCGGGAAGAACTGAAACCAGACCAGGTAAGCAGCAAACATCAGCTTCTGTTTCCAACAACACAGTATTTCTATGGGGCTGATTTGTCAGTGTTAATCTTGCTTAAGAGTAAGAAGTGCTGAGGTTTCTTTAATTAAGAGCTGCATAGAAGTTACCTTTGTAACTGTCTTCAGAAATGGAGTGGGGAAATAGCAGTGTAGAAGCCCTCTTTCTTTTGCCTGAAAGTCTGTTACAGCTTCTATGGTTTACCCAAACCTTGAGTTGGTTCTGTATTTTTCATCCCTTGTCTGCCAGTTTTAAGTAAATCACACAGTGTTTTGTCTCCAATGTCCACAGAAACAGCGAGAGCACTCCCTGGAAAATGATTCTGGGAAGGTGTCCAACATCCAGTACTTACACAGGTAATAGGCAAACATTGCTGTGTGCTGGTGTGAAGAAGTCGTGTTCTTGTGTCGGTATTTTAATTCTGTTTGATTTTGTTTTATGGGGATTTTGTTCCTTTTGTTCATCTCTCATCTGGAAGGATGACTGTATGGATAAGGATCTGATCCATGCAGCTTTGAAAACATTTTCCTTCAGACTCTCAAAGTTGACTTTCCCTGTGTTTTTCCCCCGCTCAGACTGGGGGAGGAAGGTGTTTTCCAGAGCAAAGAGCAACGTTTGAGTGAGTCTCTGGTGGTGTTTTCTCTGTTCTCTGGGTAGTTACCTGACCTACATCAAGCTCTCCACGGCCATCAAGCGCAACGAGAGCATGGCCAAGTCGCTGCAGAAGGCCCTGCTGCAGCAGCAGCGCTCGGACGAGGACGGCAAGCGCACGCCCCGGCCACAGGACCTCATCCGCCTCTACGACATCATCCTGCAGGTAATTCTTCATCCTTTGGCACAAAAACCTAATGGAGAACACACAGCAGTGCAGTTGAACTGCCTGTGAAGTCTGAAGTACCTGCAGGTACCTTGGAGATGCTCAACATCTACGTGAAACACAAAAAAACCCCTCCTAGTTGTGAGCAGAACGTGCTGCTGGAGTGGCTGTCCTTGGCTGGGCACTTTAATATGGTTTTAAAATAGTCTTTCTGACTCTTTTATGCAGCACCCTCAGAGCTGCCTTAATTTTTGCTGGCCAGGGAAAGTAGCAGCTAAAAATACTTGTTCTTCATAAGCAGTTTCTCAGTTTCTCCCATAATTTTTCTATTAGCTGTGGGAGCCTGTGGCTGAAGCAGTTGTGAATGGGAAAGGGAAATGCCTTATGAAAGAATTAGTTCATGTGAAATCTAAGGAGTCTTTGTCCTAATTCCTGTTTGTGTCAGGAAATCTGTCCTGAGGGCAACTTGCACAAGTTTCAATGAGAGTCCTTCACAAGGTTAGAAAACTGATAATTAGAAAACTGGAAACTATTTCCATGGGAGGGTACTGTTGACTTGTCAGAAGGGGCAGCTTTCTCCTGCTGCAGCAGATTCCAGAGGAAAACAGTGCCTGCATTTGTTATTCTGACTCTCCTTTGCACAGAACCTTGTGGAACTGACACAACTTCCTGGCCTAGAAGAGGACAAGAACTTCCAAAAAGAGATTGGATTGAAGACACTCGTGTACAAAGCTTACAGGTGACTGAGAAACAGCCAGGTTTTCTTTAGCACATGTGACATCCTCAAAGGTTGTAGCTCCAAAGGTCTGTGTGCTGTATGGGCCTTTGGTGCAGTTCCCTTGTGAAATGGAGGCTGGATGCTGAGGGGAACTGGCCAGTGCTACTTAAGGATGTCCTCTGTTACCAGTCCTGTGAGTTGGCAAAGGGTGTGGATAACAAACATGTCAGGACTCCACTCTTCACTGTTGCAGGTGTTTCTTCATTGCCCAGTCCTATGTTCTGGTGAAGAAGTGGAGTGAAGCTCTGGTGTTATATGAAAGGGTGCTGAAATACGCCCGTGAAGTTCAGTCAGGAGCTGGAGCTCACAGGAACAGCTTGAAGGTAGGAGCCCAGTCCTGTGTGTAGAAGGGAGATGAAGTTTATGAAGAAGCTCTGTCCCAGTATTTATTGTTAATTAAGTGCCAGGCCATTACAATTCAAGACTGATCTTTAAGCAGGGAGAGGAGTAATACTCATTACATCAGAGACTTTCTAGTGATGTGGGAACTCTTCAACTGGCCCTCGCCTTGGAGGAGAGGCAGACTTCCTGTAACAACTCCAAAACAATTTACCACTTCTCCTCACCTGTGCATTTTTTCCTATACAACTTCTGTAGTGCCTGAAGCACGACATTGGAGCTTTTCCCCTTCTGGGAAAGCTTATCAGCACCAGGAGTTAGTTCTTTGTCAGGTTTTCCCTTTGCTCTGACTCTTAGGCTGGCACATTTCAGGCTCTTAAATAATTTTCTTTAATGCCCTAGGAGCTGCCTGATGTTCAGGATCTGATCACTCAAGTTAATGCAGAGAAATACTCCTTGCAAGCAGCAGCTATATTAGGTGAGTAATATACTACAGTTTGTACTCCAGCTCTGCTCTGATGTATCTTGAATAATGCCCCTGCAGCTATTTCATTCCTTTTATTTAATTTCTGAAGTTCCAAATGTTTTTCCACTTCACTCTGATTCATGCAGGCTCTGGAAAACTAATTTTTCTCCCCCCATTTCTGGCTGCCTCTAGCTGTGTGTAATGCAGGCAGGCAGTGACTGTACACTTGGCATCTTGGTCCCTGCCTAGGGATGTGAAAACCCTTCATGGGGATGTGCACCCTTTTTAGAAACCTGCACAGAACAGCTTAGTGTTTAATATTTTTTTGCTGCACACAATATGTCCTTACACATCCCAGTTTTGCCTGGCTGGGGGAATTCCTGAGAACTACTGGGAAGAGCAGAGATGTTCTGCTCTTTGTCAGTGTCAGTCTGGTCAGTGGAACTTTTGGGAACTGAGTGAACTCTGTGATTTCTTGGACTGCTGTTTTTGCTGTGCCTGCTGCTGGAAACCCGGGATAAGGCAGGGATTGCCTGGTCTTTTATTGCCTTAGTGTTGCTTTAACAGACCCCCTGGGGCTGTTCTCATCATCTGCTGCTTTTCAGAAACTCCCATGGCAATGTGAAGGAGCAGCTCTGAACCACTGCAGAGCTGTGTTGGCCATAGCTGAGCGTTTGTGCTCCTCTTAATCTAGAAAGCAAGTTGATTCTACTGAAAATAGTCTTGCAGAGAGCAAGGATCATAGCTGAGCTTGGGGCAGCTGGTTCCTGAGACAATCCCACCTTACACCGAGGTCAAGCCTGTTACTCTTACCAATTCTTCTTCAATTTTGCAGATGCAAACGATCCTCATGAGTCTGAGTCTCCATCTCAGGTCAAGGATGGCAAGGTAAGAGCCGAGAGCTCAGGCAGATTCCAGTAGGGCTCTTAATGAACATCACTGTTAACCTGTTACCTGAGTGACTCTCACAACTCAAGAAAGATCACACTGATCAGGATTTGGTCATGACTGGTGTATTTGGGAGATTTTATTAGGCTTGTTTTCCTTCTGCACATGCTGAGGGTTTTCCAGAGATCCTTTGACAGGGGTTGGAATAATTTTCACAGGCCCAAGATGCCACACAAAGGAACTTCATCTTCTTCTGTCTCAGCTGCTGCTCAGTCCTCTTTGCTTGTTTGACCCCCTCAGCTTTGATGTGCCTGATTTGTGTTTCTGCCTCCGTCTCTTTCAGCCACTCTCGGAACGGTTTGAGACTTTCTGCCTGGATCCTTCTCTTGTCAGCAAGCAAGTCAACCTCGTGCACTTCCCACCGGGATTCCAGCCCATTCCATGCAAACCCCTGTTCTTTGACCTGGCCCTTAATCATGTTGCTTTCCCACCTCTGGAGGACAAGGTGGAGCAGAAGGCCAAGAGTGGCCTCACAGGATACATAAAGGGCATTTTTGGATTCAAAAGTTAACCAGGACCCCCAGAGAAACAGAGGTTTTATTCTGTATTGAAGGAAAAGCTCCAAGAGGTTCTAGGACACCAATACCTGCACCTGAAACCAACAGAGGGAAGTTTCACCACCTTCTCCCCTGTGTCCTGTGTGTATGTCTGTGCACTCACATTCTCTCCCAGTGTATTAAAGACAAGCAATTAGTCAGAAACAAACACACACTATAAATAGCTGAAAATAATCTGGAGCACAGGGAAATTCCAGTTTGCTTGGAGACGTTCTGTGACCAGTGGCCTCTTCAGGGCCAGTACACATCTACTTATCATGGACCAGGGCATAGGTATAATTTGACTCTTCCCTCTGCCCCATTATTTGACACTATAATTTGGTATTTTGGTCTAGAAATCGGGGTGTGATGGGGAAACAGAGGTAAAAGTACAGGAGAACTAAACCAGCAAGGTGAGGCTCCCACATGATGGCTGTGGAAGCCAAGGGGGCTACTTCTCCTTCCCTTTTGAATCCCAGAAGTCTCTGTATTTTTTAAAAATGTAACAGTCAGAACTGACAAAATAGAGCCTCTTTCCTTGTGGATAAGGATGGCAGATACCAAATGTTAATGGTTACCCCAGCTGTGGTGGGTGAATTTGTACTCTGGGCCAACAGCATCCTTCTTTATTCATACACACCTTTTGTTAAATACCTGAATACAGTATAGAACCTATTCCTACAAGGATTTTCCTGGGAAAATAGCTTCATGGGTGGCTTTGGAAATAGCTACTTGCTCTTCATGGGAAGTTGGGTCTCTCATTGTTCGTTTTGTCTCTGATCTAAACCTTGCCTGAAAACAAGATGATCTTTTTCTGGAGTTCATCTGTTGCTTTGTTCTTCATCCTTGGTCAGTAGCTACACCTGAAATGAGGGATGAGGAACAGGAGACCAGGAGGTTTGTGAGTGATAAATCATCTCTGTCGTGCCAGACAGCTTTTTTTTTTATAAAGCACCCGGGTGCCACGGTGATGGGCACTTTGAAAATGCAGATAATTTCATAATTGTGATGACTTAAACAGGAAAAAAACCCACAGCACATGGGCAGAATTGTTCCTAAATAAAGTATTTGGAAGTTTCCACCAGCACTGTGTGGGTTTTCACTCAGCCCTGTGGCTGGAAGGTGAGGCAGCAGTTTGTTCTGCCTGAACTTCTGCACTTGGTTGTCTGGACTTTGTGCTGTTTCTCCATTTTTAGTCATTAGGGTCAGAAACAGAAGAACTGTTTTAAATGGTGGAATTTTTCCGTGGAAATCTTTCCATGCAAGGTGCTTGTGAGATGAATGGGGGTGATTAACAATTCCCATTATTTTAATACAAATGTTTGCTTCTTTGTTCCAAGCTGATTTGATTTGTGAGTTCTCAAAGTACAGAAGGACTCTGTACTTTCAGGAGGACTCTGTGCTCAGAGAGAGGTAAGAGGAGGAGGAGAAGGAACTTCTTGTTTGTGTTTAATCTTTGTAACATGGAAACAAAATGGGCATTTCTGGTATTATAACTAATTCCTTTTGTGTCTGGACGCCAGGGGGATTTTACAGGAGAAAGGGAAAGTGTAGAGCTGAAAGAAACGGGAAGGAATTTTTTCATCAGATTGCAATTTTTAGAAAACATGGTCTTGACTGACAGATTTCCCTGTAAAGCCCATTTCCTTTTAGGCAAGGAAAGGCCAGGGAATAATCAGCACAAGCATCACCTGCTCTGTTTCAGGTGATCTCCTGTGTAAATCCACCTGAGCTGCTCTTTCCCCCTCAGCTTTTCTGTCAGGTCACTGAGAGCTCCCGTTTGGTTTGCACACCAAACTCCTGCTTTCCTACCACGGATCCGTGCGGTGCCTGGATTGACTCCAGGAAAACTTGTACTGCGGCCACTTTCTAGTCAGTTACTGTTACAAAAACCTATGAGCAGTTTGGCCTCTTTGTGCCAAACATCTTCTGACAGGTAACTGGTTAGTTGGAGGCAGATAAGAAATTTGAAAACAATAAAGTTTTATTCCTGACCTCCGAGGCGTGTAGTTTGTGTTGAGAACACCGAGCACTCTGTGCCTCCCAAGCACTCAGAGGTTCACGGTTCTGGGGCTACTGAACCCCTGGAGAATGGCCACTTAGCTCTGGAGGAGGATCTCCTGCCCCCAGGCTCAGATAACACCACTCAGAGGTAACTTGGCTTGTTTGTTTTGGTGCAGTGTTAATAAAAAGTGACTAGAATGGGATTTGTTAGGAGTGGTGTGACTTAAATCATGTGGAAGGCACTAGGAAAAAACCTCAAAATGTGAAAAAGGAAAAAAAATGCCTTATTTAAGTCACCTGTATAAGGCAGACCAGACTCACAAAGAATACTGAGGGGTTTATCCTGCAGTGGAGTTGGGATGGTGAAGGTGAAGTGTCTGATGTGCTGTGCAGAACAAACCGATTCCCTCGGACCTGCCAGGAGTGTGTTGTGCCTGGAACAGCCAGGGCAAGGTGCAGAGCACTGGCTTTTGGGGCTTGGAAACCTTCCTGGCAAACCTGCTTCCTTATTGTGCTGCTCTTTGATCACTGTTTGTTTAAAGTGTTTGCTCTCTTTCCATGAATTAATTGGCAGCTAGGCCACATGATTGCCCTCAGAACAGGAAACTCCAGCAGAATGGTCAAGAGGATTGCTTTCAATCAAGTTTTCCTATGGAGTATCTTTGGGATTAGCACTGGAATTTTAATTACAGGCTGAGCTCGCCGTGCCTGGTACCATTGCATCTATTAAAATAGAAATGAGAGGTGCATTGTGGCCCTTGGTCCCACCATCAGCGCCAGGCCTGTGTCCTGGGCAGTGGTCACTTCTGGTTGTGCATTCCAAGGGGTCTGGTGGCAGTGGATGGTTCTTGAGGGACTGATGGGACACAGGAGGAGTGATCAGCATGAGGCACAATGGGCAGTTAAGGAGAACTGGCACTTGGGATTGTCACAGTCTGGCCTGGGGACTCCACAATGACAGTGTCTGCCTCCTTTAAAATAAGGAGTTGTAGGTATTTTAAACTGAAGGATTGTGTTAGTAGAGAGAAGTAGAGAGAATTGTTGCTGCCTAATCCAAGCCCACTTTCCAGGTGGGCATTGCCAGGAGTTCTCTGGGGCCTCTGTGGTTGTGTCTGTTGAGCAGCAGGTTGTAGGTTCAGCTGGCAGGGCTGCAGTTCCCTAAGTTTAGGTGTGGGAAGTTCCTGTCCAACTGCAGTGGAAGTAGAACTCGTTCCTGGGAGAAGATGCACCCACTGAGAGATGTCTGTGCTCCCACATAGCCCTGCTGGCACAGGGACCCTGTGGGCTCCAGCTGGGATGTAAATGGGGAGTTTGCTCACTTGAGGAGTGATGTGATTTGATAGTGACTCTCTGTGGCTGCTCCTTTGTTTCTTCAGGATGGGATTGGTGTTATCAGACAAGAACAGCTGGAGGTCGGCTTTCCTGCCAAAGAAAAGCCCTTTCTGCTCCGGGCAGGAGGAATGTGTGGTGGGTGCCCCCAGTGTACAAAGGGAAGCTCCAAGAGGAAGGATGATGTAGAAAAAGCGGACAGTGATCCCAACAGCCGCTCAGGAGAGGTGGGCTGTGTGCTCCGAGCTGTCCCGCGGCTGGGGCAGGAGCAGCAGCAGCTCTCCCGGCTGCTCTGCCTTCCCTCCCTCCCCCGCTCCGGGTTGAGGAAGTGCTGGGGCTGCAGCTGCCAGCCCAGCCCAGCTCAGCACCCGGGGTCACTGCTCGAGTCCCTGTTCTTCCCGGGACCTGCCCCTCCAGCCCTGGCATTCGCAGGGTTTGGTGTGCGGTGACTCCACAGGGAGCGGATCCCGCAGCGCTTCCGAGGGACGCACCTGCAGCCGAGCTTTGTGCAGGGCTCACCCAAACCGTGCCGAGGGTGAGCAGGTTTGAGAAATGCAGCCCCTCCCTGACCCTCTCCCTTTGGGTGAGGTGTTCCGGGCCTGAGTGTTCTCCTTTGTGTCTGAGGAGAGGCTCAGAGCTCTGCTGTGCTGCTGCGGAGCCGCCCCAAGCGCCGCTCGGGTGGCTGCTGTGCCACTGCTGTCTTGGGGAAGTGGGTCATGGTGGGATTTGGGTGGGGACAGAGCAGGGCAGTCCTTGCTCCGGAGCATCCAGCCCAAATCCTTCGAGTGCCCTCAGTTGCTTGTGTTTGTTAGCATTGGAGATTTACTTTGTGCACTGCAGAGCGATCGAGAGCGCCTTGCCCAGCGCCGGATGACACTTTGGGTTAGAGCTGAGCCCAAGCGCACACTCTGGGTGGGAGGGAGGCGGCTGTGTCTGTCCCCAGCCCTTCCCCGGGCTGCTGCGAGGAACCCGGGGTGAAAACCTTCCCACCTCTGGCCTAAAAAGCAGCAGAGTCTCAGAGGGGGAGGTTTAAAACCACTTTGAAAGGGTATCATTTACGTGTCTGTTGTGCACAGGCGGCCCTGGGCGCAGCTTTCATGTTCCCCGCTGCCAGTGCATTCAAATCCAGACCCGGGTCCGAGCGTGTTTCTGGCATTTCCAGGCACTGCCACGCTGGGATCTTCGGCAAACTCCTCCGCTGCTGGGCACCCGCGGTGTTGGGGTTATTAAAGTTAAAATTCTTGCTCTGGAAATGGTCTTGTCCCTGCCCCGCCGGGCTGGGGGACGGCGCTGTCCGTGCACGGCACAGACACGGCACTTTGCCCGAGGCTCACACGCTGTGAATGAGGATTAGTGACTCTCATCCCAGCCCGTGGTCAGTCCAGGGAGCGATGCCGGGGCTGTGGTGCCCGAATGACTAAAGAGCAGCATCAAAGCCTCTGAATTACCTTCAGTGCTTGCCTTTTTCCACAGAAGCAGGAGAACGTCTAATTTTCTCAGAGCACCAAATTAAGTCGGGGAAGGTGAGGTCTGGCCGTGCAGAATTAGCTGTGGCAGACAGATTCATCCTGCTCTGGTCCCTGCCTGTGACACAGAGGCACTCGCTGCTGAATCAGGCAATAGCAGCTCAAAGACTGAGCTTTGCAGGAGGCTCATGTGTGATTGCTGTGAGCTGTGAGCTGCACCGGCTCAAATTCTCCCGGCTGGTTGCCCTCTGCCCTTGCAGACAGGCTGGGAGGTGGTTTGCAGCGGCTGTCACCACTCTGTCCTCTGCCCTGGTCACCCAGGAAGGGTTTGTCTCCTCTCCCTGATGGTCCCTGTTGTGCAAGCAGAGCCCTTCCACAGGTGCATTTGGTTTGGAGGGTGTCTGAAAGCCGATCCTTGAGAGGTGATCCCTCCTAGTTGGTGTGTGCATCCTCCTCCCTAAGGATCTTTGGGTCTTGCCAACTGTGGTGCTCCAGCCTGGACCCCTCTTTTCTGAAAGCCTGTTCCTTCAGTCAGCTCTTCGTGTCGAGGCCAGAGCTTTTTTTCCCCCCCAAGCAGGTAGACCTGGGAGCTGTTGCAGGGTAGGTGTTTCAGGTGGCCACCACCTGCACTACACCATCCTGCAGGTATTTTTGCATATTACTTTGTGTTGCACCTGAGTGTGGAGGCACAGAGGGGAGCAAACCTGTCCTCACGTTTAACTTTCCATCATCCCAACACGGGCTGGTTGCCTGGTGCTTTATCCCAGTGTTTGCAGGGCATGGTCTCTCTTCCAGGGCACTCCCATTTGGGCAAAACAGCTTTGTTTTTTTAGGAGCCATGAAAGAAGCACCCCAAAAGCTCTGATTTCCCACCGTGATTCCATGGGGTGCTTCTCCAGCTGCGCCATGTGTGTCAAGGCTGCTTTTCCAGGCAGGTGTTTAATTACCTCATTGCCTGGTTAATGATCTGGGACACATCTTGTTCAGATCCAATCGCCCTGTTTGGGAGCAGCTCCCATCAACCGTGTCACTGGATCATAAAGCCACGTTTGCAGGCTGCATCCTGTAAGTTATAAACAAGTTTTCCAGACAAAGTGTCTTGAGAATCTGCCATTAGTGAATTTATTTCGTGCTATTACAGCCTTGCTAATCCTCTGGGGAGAGGAAAATGAGGCTAATGCGTTAGCTGCTCTGGGGAATTGCCCTGATGTCCTGCTCCGTGGCTCTAGGGCTTGAACTCAGAAGAAGCTGCAGGATGCTGGAATGAGCCTGGAGAGGCCACGGGGTGGGAAGCAGGCAGGTCCTTTTGATGTCTGAAGGGTCTGGGGATGAGTAGTCCATGACAGCCCTGGGATGAGCTGTTAAGGAGATGGCGTGGGGCGAATGTCCTCTGTATTTAGAGAGATACAAAGGAACAGGACAAGGACCTCCCATTTTGTGTTCTGCTGGATTTGGCCACCTCTTTTCTGGGGAAAGGTCCCTTGGTGCTGAGCTGGGTCTGCATCCAGAGCCCTCTGACCTCTGCCGACCCTGGCAGGGTCCTTGAGCACAGCCCCGACCCAGGGAAGGTTTTTAATGACTCTTAATCAGAGCTGCGGGGAGAAGTGCTGGCAGCCTTTGTTCTTCCTCTCTGCTTATCAGTTGGTAAAGATAAGGCAGAGCAAAACAATGTTTGAGGACTGAGTAATTTCAGACTTAAGAAAATCAGGTGTCCTATTTTCCCAGCGGGAGGGCAGTTGTTTTGTTTTATTTATTTTTTTTTTCAAATAGGCTCTGGAGTTTCACTTTGGTTTGCATGAAAACTGCTCCACAAGGAGGAAAAAGAGCTGGGATAAGGATTGTAGGAAGAGATGCTGTCCCTGACGTCTGCAAGGTGAAAGGGGGCTGATGTGTGAGCTGTGGGACAAGGGTCTGATACCTCCCAAGGTGGTGAGTGGGGGCCTGGGCTGACTGTTCCTGCTGGCCCTGCTGTCAAACAAGCAGCATCTCCACGCAGCAGAGTATCCATCAGGGATGCAGAGGGCTCCTCAGGGATGTGGTGGTGGGTGTTGCTGGACAGGGCAGTTGGTGAGATGGGCACTTGGGTTTAGTTTGTGCAGCCATCACAAGCAGAGGCTTTATGGGGGTGAGGAGGTGCATGAACTGCCCTTCCATGGGTGTTTTATGAACAGCTCCAGGCTGTTTCCAGGTGCACTGAAGATCAAACCCCAACCACCCTCTGCACACCTGTGCTCACTGACTGGTTCCTGTGTTTCTCTTCCTACCTCCCAATGGTTCAATTTGTTGTAAAGGTCCTTCCATTGCTCTGCTGTGGCTCCCACCACTCTGGAGGGTCACTTAGGACCTTAACAGTGGAGCTTTCCCTGCAGTGTCTGACCAGGAGCAGCTCTAGGTGGTGTGATGTGGGAGTGCAGTGCTTTGATTTTGTCACGTCACCTCCCAAGAGGGTGATTTCAAGAACGAAGAATTTCAAAAGCAAGGAGGTGAAGTGGAAAGAAAACTCACCTGGAGAATGGGTGTGCAGGGGGTGTCCAGGAGGGGGAAGGGAGGGGTGCAGAGAAGGTAGGTCTGTTGTCATCCAGGAGGGCAGATGGTCTTCACAGGTCATAGTAAATCATTTATGGGTCACATTTAACTGCCACCTCCTCTGTAAAAACTTAACAGAGAGACCAGCCTGATAACGAAGGCACGCCATCCTCCGACCTCCGCCTCTGCCAGTCTCTCATTGAGGGTTAGCCCAGGATGGTTCCTGAAATTTTCCTTCCCTGAAAAGTTACCTGCTCCCCAAGGTCCTCCACGTAGCTGTGCCTCTGCTATCTGGCCCTGCAGGCGACCTGCTCAGCTGTGTGAGCAGCAAGAGGCATCTGGTTGTGGGACTGCCCTGTAAAACCAGGCATCTGCATCCTGGCACAGCTCCCGGCTACTGGGGTAAATCCTGGTCTGGAAAGCGAATGAAATGATTATGATGTGACTTCCCAATCCATCTCCTGTTGTGCCTGGAGCCCTGCTGGAGCAGCCAGCCCCAGGAGGAATGTCTCAGCCCCCAAAATGAGCCCAGCTGGGGACGAGTCTGGGCAAGACACAACCTGCTCTGGGATTGGCTTCGCCTGTGGATCAGCAACAGCATTTTAAGGCTGATCCACCTGGGATGAAATGAAGGTTTCCCACCCTGACTCGTCTCCCCTGGGCAGGGCAGCTCTGGCAGGAGGGAGCTTAGTCCCTGTTGCAGCACTGATCCTGCTGGAGAAGGGGCTGGGGTGGGGGCTGCCTGTCTGGGGTGACTGGGAGATGGCAGCCCCCTGGTTATGCTGTTGGGATGATCTTCTCAGAGACCTGTGGGTGGGTTTCCAGCTGCAGAGGGGCAGGTAGGTCTGGGGGCAGTCCTGCCCAGCATCTTGGGCTCAGGTCCAAGTGCCAGGCACAGCTGTGTGGGTGGCTGTGGTGGAGAACTGGTTGAACTGGTCTCCTTGCCTGTTGCTTCTTGCAGGCTCTGGGTTAACCACCGTGCTCTGCCCTGGCACGGCTCGAGCCGGTCTGGACAAATCCCTCTGAGGATCTGGAAGTGGCCTGGGCTGAATCCAGCAGTGCCTGTCACAAGTGTCTCCCTGAGGATTCCTGCAGGAATCCCCTCCACCCGAGCAGGTTGTGGTGGCCATGGCAGTGTGGGGAGGCTGGGCTGGCAGCAACAGAGCATTCCTTGTGTGCCACGGGGGTCGGGCTGCAGCACAAACTTCTGGGCTGGCAAAACCCATCACCCTGGAGCCATCCCTGGCTTTTCCTGTGGCTCCCCCTGCCACTCTTGTTTCCAGAGGCTGGGATGGTGACAGACCCCTCGGGGCTTTGCTGGGGGCTGGGTGAGCCCTGCTCCTCCGAGGGTGAGCAGGCAGCAAAGACCTGCCCCCACATGGATTCTGCCTCTTCTCCTCCCAGTGTCTGGCTGAGCACAGGAGAGGCAGGTCCCTTCCCCTCGGCTGGATGCTCAGCATGGCTCCTGGAGCAGGGCTCAGGACCAGGCAGGACCTGGCCTGGCTCTCTGGCTTGTGTCTCGCACCATCTGCAGCCTTACAGGTGCTCCCCTGCCAAGCACTGCTCTCCTCCCCTTGGCCCAGAGATTATCCCTGGTTTTGTCTGTGTGTGGCACAGAGGCTCCCCTGCCTGCCAGAGCGTGTGTCTGTGTGTGCACAGGGCTTTGGAACACTCTGTCTTTCCGAGGGATCCCTGCCAGGCCGGGGGAAGGATCACACCTCTGTCTTGTTCAGCACAGGAGAGGAAGGTGCTGCCTCAGAGCTTTGCAGGTGAGGAGCTGCAGCCCTCAGCTCCGGGCTGTGGGTGATGGATGGCTTGGGAAGCAGGTTGTCCAGGGTGCTGTGTCAGTATGTGCCTGCTTTGCTTTTTGTGTTCGTTCTCAGAACTTCCTCCCCGTGTGAACACGCTGTTTTCCAGGGTGTTACAGGCAGATTACAGGCAGATTACAGGCAGTGGATCTTGTTCAATTTAGCTTCCTCCTGGCCCATGCAAACAGCAGCCCCACGCAGAGGGGGTTGTCCCATGCTCCTGTTTTGTGTGGGTGCAAACTAAGGTCTGCTTGGCCTCAGATGCTCTCCACTCCCATCTCTGGCAAAGCTTCAGCTCACTGAAAGCCCTTGAATGCCAGTGCAGCAGGGTCTGGCCCTGGGGGCTACAGGTGATGTGCTGGGCTGGTTCCTCCTCCTGGGGCCCTCCAGCAGCTCCAGTCAAAGAGCATCACTGCTCTCCTTGGTCAGTGGCAAAGGGGTGATCTCTCAGCAGCCACTTTCCACCCTGTCTGTGTCTTTCCCTCTCTCCTGAGATGAGCATGATTTGTGTCAACTTTAAGAGGACAAAGAGGTCACCCAGGAAGGGGTGATGGACCCCAGGCCTTCGTCTCTGGTCCTGGGTTGTCCTTGGGCCACGAGAAATGAAGAACAGCCACAAACCTGTGCTGGCATCACATGGTGGCTGTGACCTCCATCTGCTCCTGTCCTCTTCCTCTTCCATCCTCTGCCCTCTCTCCCTGTTCCTTCCCACGTTAAGGATCCCCTGTTGCTGTGGGATCTGTGCTGGATCAGCCTGAAACACAGGGTTCCTGGTTTGTGGGGAGCTTTGAACCTGGCTTTGTCTGAAACCAACATGTGGCCAGTCCTTGGCATGGCTCAGGAGGGCCGTGGGGCTGGGCAGCCCCACCAGCAGCACAGCCTGGACGGGCATCCCCAGGAGCCATGGAGATGCCAGGGTGTTGTTGGGCTCCACTGGGAACCAGCTGGGACTCTGAACCTTTGCTGCACAAGGGAAAGAGCTGCCCAGAGGCAGAGCCTGCTCGAAGACCTTGCCTAGACAAGGTGTCCAGGCAGAGCCTCAGACCCAGATCTCTGGGGCTCTGGTACCCAAGTTTGTCCCAGAGGCTCAGTCCCACTGGCTGAGGCTCCTGTGATGCTTCCCTGGAGCTGCTGACCTTCCCTCTGCTGTTAGCCCTCCTTGTTTTCCTGGGAGCCAGGGCCACCTTGTGCTAAAGCCCGGGCCAAAAGGTTTGCTGAACTGCAAAATAACATCATGTCCTGCGGATTGGTGGTTCCCAAACTGCTGCTGCCACCTTGGAAAACTCTTTGGTAGGCTTTGCCTGTAGGAATTCTGCCGTTCTCTGGCATTTTAAACAGCCACTGCAAGAAGATGCTTTAAAGCACGTTTCAGTAGCTGCAGTGCACCCCCTCCAAGTTGCATTTGCAGGCTTTCCCTCCCTGCAAAGGCCCTGCTCTCTGCCCCTCTGCCGCGAAGCTGCTGCACGGCCGTGCCCTGTGTGTGCCAAAACGCTCTCCGAGCCAGGGCGGGGGCTCCCGTCCTCCCTCTGGGGCTCTGCTCTTTCCACCCTAAACTGGTTTTTCGAGTCATTTTTTCATATGTGCCTCCTCCATCCCTCCTGCCGCTGCTGCTGCTGCTGCTGCTGCTCACCTGCGTTCGGGGAGGAGCCTCCCAGAAACTGCTCTTTAGTGCTCCGCCGACCTTCCCCCGCCGAGTCTTGCCGTCCCACCCCGACGGAGCGGAGCGGAGAGCCGGCGCCCTCGAGGACTCTGCAGGCTCCGGGAGACCCGCTGGGACCTGGCCAACATGTTCAAGGGGGTGGGCAAAGGCTCCCCGAGCAGAAGTTCCCCCAGCAGAGGCTCCCCTGCCAAGCCCAGCAAGTAAGTGTGACCCCTCTCCTCTCGCTCTCTCTCCCCATCCTGCGGCCCTGGGGGAAGATGAGGGATGAGTGAGTGATCCGTGTTTCCGAAGTCACCCTAGTAACTATCCCTCTTTGTGGAGCAGCAGAAGGTTTGATCTCGCTGGGAGCTGATGCCAAAACTTGCTGCCCCAGCCTTTGCCCTTGTCTTTGGGGGGCTTTGTGCTCCCTCCCAGAAGTGCCTGTGCAGCCCCAGTGCCTGAGGATGTGCTCAGAGCGGCGATCATTGAGCAGGGAGGTGCAAAAAGCCCCTTTTGCGCAGGAGGGAGGATAAACACAACCCCTGTGCTTGGGTGGAGCGAGATCTGCTCGGTGGTGAAGCAGAGCCCAGCCTGGGGTCCGAGATCCCGGGATTCACTGGGTCCGTGGGGTTGGTGTGACGCTGCCCTGGGATCCCTGGAGAGGATGCTCAGTCTGGTGCTGCTCAGGTGGAGGAGAGGGTTTGTTCTGACCCATCCTGGGGACAGGCTGGGTCTCTGCAGGGCAGATCGCTGAGTTTGCCTCTTTTGGACCTGCTTGGAGCAACCTGGTCTGGTGGGAAGTGTCCCTCCCATGGCAGGGGCTTGGAACTGGGTGATCTTAAAGGTCCTTTCTAACCCAAACTGTTCTGTGAGGAGATTCCTGAAGCTCTGGGGAGTGAGATATGTGATGGGACTGGGATGCTTCTGGGAGGGTGCTCTTGCAGAGAGAGTGCTCATCCCTCCCTCCAGCTGCTGTTGTTAACTCGGGGTTATTTCCCACCTTCCCCAGCAATTTTGCAGTCCGTGGTGTTGGTGGACTGATCCTGTGGGAATCCCTGTGCCCTGCCAGGGGTGGAGGCTGAGGACATGCAAGGGGGTTTGTGCTGAAGAGGAGGGGACCTGCAGGGAGAGGGGTCTGCTGGCCCCCTCTCCTGGGACCACCACCAGCGTCCAGAGTGGGGTGTGTGGGGTGTGTGTGGACACCTGGGTGGTCACAACACGGTGCTGGCACCCAACTGCTCTGGTTTGGGGGTCCAAACCCCAGGTCAGCAAACAGCCACTGAGGAGGGGGGTGGCTGGGGCTGCTGGGCAGGGCAGCAGGACCTGGGGAGAAGGTGGCCCCTACAGAGGCTGGGGTTGCCCTGGGTGTGTGTCAGGAGCTGGACCCCTGCCCTAGGATGCTTCAGTGGAGCTGAGCACTCACAGACTTGTCTTGAAGGCAGCTCTGGGGGCTCTCTGAACACCAAGCCTTTGCTGGGGCCTGGCAGCAGTGAGCCATCTCCCCAGCAGCCCTGGAGCTGTGTCAGGCTCTGGGTTTTTAGCCTTGCTAGTGCAATCTATCCATCTCTCCCAAAGCAGGCTGGGGATTTCTCGTGTCAGCTCCCTGCAGCCCCTGCCATGCTGCAGAGGGTCTGGGCCAGGTTCTCCCCCACCATGAGCCTCTTGGGATAACTGGAGTTGCATCCCAGCGAGATCTCACACCTCTTCCCTGTGCAGGACGGAGGCTGGAGCCGGGAGTGCAGCAATTACTGAGCTAGTTGTGCTTGTTTTAGGAGGCACCAACCATCAGACACAGCCTAATTTGCTTGGCCATGGCCTGGGGCTTGGTCAGCTCCCAAAGTAGTTGAGAAAATGAAGGTGGATGAGTTGTCTCAGGAGCAGCTGCCAGCACACGCTCTGCAGATGGCCCTGAGAAAATGTTGGTGGCCCAAGGCTGCTCTTGGTGGCCCCAAGGCCAGAACCTTGCAGCAGCTGAGGTTCCCTGTCTCTGGGGCTCACAATTAGTGATTGGACCCCTGCAGAGGTACCTTGTCTCGGCCCTTGGGATGATGGTGCTGAGCATCCCAGCTCTCAGGGTCCTTTCCCACCTCTGTTTGGTGGATGCATCCCAGGGAGGCAGCAGCAAGGGGAGGTTTGTCCCCAGGGAGCATCCTGGATGTGCCCTGCTCTAGGAGGAGGCACTGCAGGGCTGAAAGGGAAAACTCATGTGAAGGTGGAATTGGATTGGATCTGGCTGGACTGGCTGCCTGGGTGTGATTTTAACAAAGGCTGTGGGTGGTTTTGGAGGTGGATGGGAAGTCACATCCTGGTTTAATCATCTCCTGGGATTGCTGCTTTTGCCACTGCCTCCTCCTACTTCTGCCTGCTCAGTCTAGAGCAGGGTGGACCCTGAGGGACACAGGCTCAGGCACTAACCCAGCACTGGCAGGGGGTCAGTGGTGCTGTGCTGTGACCTGCTGGCAGATCAAAATGTGCAAGGACTTGTGCACGTCAGGGAGAACAGACCCAGCTCTGGGTGAGGAAGGGATGGAGGGGTCAGGGACTGCAGCAGGTGGGTGCTGTGGTCCTGCCCAAATGTGCCCTGGCAGGAGGGACCAGGAGGGGGGGACAGTCCTGCCCCTGCTCGGTGACGCTGTCCCTTGTGTGCGGCTGGACTGTCCAGGAGGCAGAAAGTGGTATGAGAAATGAACCAATTAATAACGATAATAACAGTGCTCTGCCTCTCCCAGGCATGAGATAGCCCGAGGGAGGAGGCTGCCCTGGCTCTGGAGGAGGAGGAGCAGGAGGAGCTGTGCTGAGCTTTGCCATCCCCGGGCTGTGGCTGTACCATGCACTGTGCAGGGAGCTGGGCCTGAGGGGTGCCCAACATGACCTCTCTTGATTCCTTGTATCCCACCTGATGCCAGGCTGCCTCTGTGCAGCCCCAGTGTCAGAATGTTCATCCTGAAATGTAGGGCCCAGCTGGGTTGAGTGAGGGCTCCTGCCCAGGAGCAGCAGGGCTGAGGTGAGGGGCCACCCTGAGGAAGGGTGGTGATGCACCACTCACTGCAGGCTGAGTGGATGGGTGTTTGTACGGGCAGGAGAAGCTCACACTCAGCACAGGGCAGATCCCTTCTGCTCCTGATGCTCTCCAGGAAGTGTTTTTGCAGCAGCATCCTGGTCTCTAACCTCAGGTGCCCCTTGCAGGTCAGGCTGGGATGGGCTCAGTCCCCATGACTGGGAGGTTTCTCACACCTCTTCAGTCCATACTTTTCTTGTGGCTCAGCCTGAACAAAGCTGGTTCCTGTGTCCAGCCCTGTAAACCAAGAGATGGGATGTCCTGGTGTTTCCTTCAGCCAGAAAGGGGGTACCAGCAGGAATAAGCAGGATTTTGTTGGGGATCTACCTTCCCTGGGAAGGATGGATCCTCACTTCTGCCCTCCTGGAATGGCACAGAGGAATCCACAGTCACATGGCAGACTGGGATGGGCTCAGATTGGACACCCCATTCCCACTCTTCCCAAGCTGGAGCTGAATTTGGTCAGACCTCTTGGGGGACGATGCTCTCCCTGCCCAGGGGAGAAGTGTCCATCCCCTGGGACAGCTGCATCCATCCCCTGGGACAGCTGCATCCATCCCCTGGGACAGCTGCATCCATCCCCTGGGACAGCTGCATCCATCCCCTGGGACAGCAGCCAGCCCAGCCCGTGACTCACACTCTCCTCCCTGCACAGAGAGCCCGGGCAGGAAATCTGGGTGGTGCTCGAGTGTTTGCTCATGGGACACCACCTCATTCCAGGCGTGTCAGGGATGAGTGGGAGATTGTGTAACCTCCTGGGGAGGGGGGACCTCCGAGAGCTTCCGTCCCTCTGCACGCTCAGGCTCACAGGGACCAAATCCTGGCTCTGTGCGGGCTGTAAAAGACAGGTTGTAGCAGACAATGCTTGGATGGTGGTGATGATGATGATGATGAATGCTCTGCTTGGGTTCTTTGCCTCTGTGATCCCTGGAATCAGATCCTGTAGAAGGGGCCTTGCTGGAGCACAGCACTCCCTGTTTATTTTGCTCGCTGCATTCCAGGCAGGAAAGCTGAGGCATGGCCGGGAGATGCTGCCATCCAAAATCCCCCAGGGCAGCTGAGAGCTGCTGCCGCCCTCTTGGGAAATCAAAAACAAGGGAGGAGGTGGAGAAAGGGGACAGGAGGATGCTGTGAGCAGGAGTGCTGGGGCTGGGCCTCTGCTGGAGTTACACAGGCTACGGTCAGAGGGGGCTGGGCTCACTCAAAACAGGAGCTGTGGCATCTGAGTGCTTGGCTTGGGGTGACCATGACGCTCACTGGCACCTTACAGTCACTTGGGGCTGTAATAAATGAGCATCCCAACATCTGCCCCAGCCTTTGGAATGAGCTGTGGAACAGCTGGAGCCACACTGAGGAGCTGGAGCAATGGCAGAGCCATTAAGGGAACCACTTCCCTCTGTCCTTTGCTGGATTCAGGGACCTGGAAGGAAAGCAAATGGCTCTAGGGCAGATGTGGTGGCTCTGCTGCAGGACATCACCTTTCTCCCACCTTCTTCTTCCACCAGAGAGGCACTGACCTGCCCTGAAGAAGTGTCCCCCCGTGACCCCTGTGCAACATCCCAGTGCTGCTGCTCAAACTCTTTCCTCCTGGTCTCAGACCCCAGCATTGACACGTAGCCTCACTGAACTTTGTCCCATCAGCAGCATTCCAAGGGCTCTCATGATGTCAGTGCTCCACACCCTCCTGCCTCTGCCCACACCGTGCTCTCCCTGCCTGCAGGGCAGGGCCGGCTCTGTCCCCAAGGGCAGATGCTGTTGGAAACAAGAGGACAATGGGGACAATGGTGGTACCAAGGTTTGTGCTTCCCTGTCTGCAGGGAGCTCTGGGAGCCATCCCGTTCCTTGCTGCAGGCTTTGGATCCAGCTGTTTCAGCAGGGCTCATTCCCAGTCCTGGTGATGGAGTAAGGGCTGTGATGGCACCACTGGCTGTGTGATGGTGCTGGGGGGACTGGAAATAGGGAATGGTGTGTTGGGAACCTTCAGTGAAGCCTCACTGGGGCCAGGAGAGCTGGCAGGTGTGCAATGGCCTTGGGAAATTAGAGTTGTAGAACCACAGAATACCCTGAGTTGGAAGGGACCCTTCAGGATCATCGAGTCCAACTCCTGGTCCTGCACAGGACATCCCAACAACACCACCATGTGCCTGAGAGCGTTGTCCAAATGCTTCTTAAACACAGACAGGCTTGGTGCTGTGCCCACTGCCCTAGGGAGCCTGTCCCAGTGCTCAACCACCCTCTGGGTGAAAAATCTTTTCCGGATCCCCAACCTAAACCTCCCCTGACTCAGCTTTGTGCTATTCCCCAAGCTCTGAAAACAGCACAAATGCAACAGCCTGTGCAGCAGCCAGAGGGTGCAAGTCTGTGTCCTCTGCAGCCCAACCCTGGGGTGGCACTGGGCTCTCCAGTGACTCAGTGGGCCCAACTGTGGAGCACTTCCCGTGGAACAAAGGATGGCAGCTCTGGGTCAGGCTGAATGGCCACCTCTGCCACCAGCCAAGGGCAGGCACCCAAGGAAGTGTCTCCAAACAGGGTGAGCATGTTGTGCTGCCTCTGCAGGGTGCTCTCCTGGCCTCCAGCCGTCTGTGGCTTCAGGTCTTCCCAGCCCAGATGTGGTGCCAGTACCTTTGGGAGCCCTGTTGGGTGTTTTTTTCTTTTAAGTTTTTTAAGTTTGTTTGTTTTTTTTATTTGCCTCCAATGCTTTTTGAATCCACATGAACTTTTGGGCATCTGCAGCTGGGAGTTGTGCAGATGAGCTGCGTGGTGTGAAAACCTGCTCCCCCTAAACACACCAGCTCTTACCTTCTCTTGGCTGAAGGCACCAGCCAGGCATCAACAGCCCGGGTGTGTCTGTGCCCTTGGCCACAGCTCATATCCTCTCCTCGGAGACCAGGAGGATATGGGGAAAGGCCTGAAGGACCACACCTGGGGCAGGTCCTGGGCAGTGATGAAGAGGGTGGGAGGTGCCTTCACCTCCCATCTCTGCTCTGCTGTTCCCTCCCTCAGGTCCTCCACAAATGAGCTGGCCGTGCTCATCTCCCGCATGCAGACCAACGCCGACCAGGTGGAGAAGGACATCCTGGAGACACAGTCCAGGCTCAGGCAGGTGAGCTGTGGCAGAGGGCGGTGGGAAGATGAAAGTCTGTGCCTCGAAATGCAGTGTCTGGGATGACAGGGCAGGTGTCTGCTCTGTGCGTGCTGCTGCGGGTTTGGGGGCTGACTCGAGGCTGGGGAGGAACAGACACCCCACAGAGCCTCCCAGCCCCTGGGGCTGCATCCCAGGGCCTCCCAGATTCCAGCCTCATGCTTCCAACAGCCAAGGCTGTCTCACCTGTGGCAGCACAGCCCTGTGCCTCCCAGCAGCCCCAGAGGCAGCCAGTCTGACCCACACCAGTCCCTGGGTGGGAGGGACACTGGAATAGCAGCTGAGCTGGCCTGGGCTTCTCAGCTGAACCTTTTTACCAGGGATCCTCTGTGGCTGACCTGTTGAGGATCCAGAACCGCTGCATTGGCCAAGGAAGGTGTTGTGAGGTCTTTCTGGTCCAACCAGGCTGTTTTGCTCTGTCTCCCCTGGCCTCCAGGATTCCAGCAATCAGCAGAAGAACAAGGCTTTTGAGTTCCAGACAGAGAATGCCAGGAACCTGAAGGAAGCAGAGACCCTGCTGAAGGATCTCTTCCTGGATGTGGATCGTGCCAAGCGGCTGAAACACCCACAGGCTACTGAGATAGAGAAAGAGTGAGTGCAGTGGGGGGACTGATGTGATGGGGGCACTGAGCAATTGGGAATGCCCTAAGGATACAGACTGAGCCCCCGTCATTGCCTTGAGTTGTTGCCACTCTTCTTCCTACAGAGTTTAACCTTAAATCAGGGCTTCTGCCAATATAGTATAAAGATAGTGGTGTGGGGGCTGCCAGGGTGATTGCCCAAGAGGCCCCAGTCTTTTGGGAGCTCTTGTAAAAGGCACCAGAAAAACACAGAGCTAAAATGTGGCCCCACTCTCAGGGCAAATCCCCTTTTCTTCTGCATTTCCTAAAACAAATGCCTTTGCTTCAGGCAAGTACAGAGTCAAACACGGGTGTTGGAATGGGAGAAGAGCTTCAGTTGGCTTCTGGTGCTTTGCTTCCCTTCAATTCCAGCACTTTTAGGTGGAAAGCAGGAGGGAAGGGTTGTTTTCTAGCTGGGAAGGGACAGCCCTGATGTCCCTGCAGCATCCTCCTGGTCTGTAATTCCTGAGACATCCCTGGAGACAGAGAACAGCAAGACAAGTTCCTCCACTGCTGAAGGAGGCTGGTGCCACAAAGGGACAGCAAAGTAACCCGGGTCTTGCAAGTGAAATCTGGGCTCCACAAACGCCACTTTGGCTGTCCCCCTTCCCAGCTGACACAGGGACATGTGTCCTTTCCCCTTGGCAGCATCCAGCAGCTCCACGAGCGTGTGACGCAGCTGTGTGCGGAGTACCGGGCCCTCTACGAGCAGCTGAACGTCCCCGACGTGGGGCCCAGGGTGGACTGGGCCAGGATTCTGGAACAAAAGATGGTAACAGCAGCTGGCTTTGGATGCATCTCCAAACTCTGTGCTCAGCAGGGATGTTGCAGGGTGGTGGAAATAATTCAGTTGCTCTGGGTGGAAGAAAGAGTCTCCTCCTACCTCTTAGAACCCTCTGGATTGACCCCTTCAGACTAAGAGCTACCAGAAGGGATCAGGTGGAGAGCCCTGCTGTGAGAGGAAAGGATGAAGAAGGTGATGTCTCCTAGGACTTGACAGCCCTTGAGTTTTCACTCAAGAGTTTCACACTGTGAGGTCTGGGTATTTGGAGTGCCCAGACTGCATTCCCTTGAAAGCTGGGTGGTAACCAAGTGCCTCCAATTCATGTCCCCATAGGCAGAGAGCTGGTGCAGCTGAGGTTTCTACACCAGGGTTATATGCCCTGGTTATCTTTGCCCCTGTGTATGGCTGGTTAAAAGGCAACCAACAGCAGTCACAGGAAAAAAACAAGATCCCTTCCCTTCCTCCCAGTGCGATATCAGATTCCAGATCTTTTCATGCCCTGCCAGCACTCACTGGGGTTTCTCCTGGAAATAAAGCCTTTTGGTTTCATCTCTGCCTAATTCCTTTTGCACAGAAACAAGTCAATGCAGGACAGTACGGCCCCGGCATGTCAGAGCTGGAGAAGCAAATAGCTGAGCACAACATCCTGCAGAAGGAGATCGAAGCCTACGGGCTGCAGATCAAGAACCTCCGTTCAGGGGTGAGGCACCTTCCCTCCCCTCCTTGCTCCTGTTGCTTCACTCAGGCCCATGTCCCATCTGCTCCTCTGCAGGGTGAATGTTCACACCTTTGTTTTGCAGAGGGCATGGGGGGCCTGAGCTGGGACAGATGGAGCCATTCAGGGGCCAGGGAGGTGATTCTTGGATGGTTTCTAAAGCGCATTCCATAAATCAGCTCATCAGCATCTATCACATGTTTTGATAACAGCTTTTTTTTCTCTCTCTTTTTTTCTTTCCCCCTCCCACCTTGGCCTGGGCTGTGCTGTGCTGTAACCCAGGATGTGGCAGATTTAAAAAGCCAGTACAAGGACTTGCTGGTAAGCTTCTCGGTGGTTTTCTGTGCAGATGGGGTCATACAGCAGAGTAACACCACCCCTGATGGACAGGGAATGCCCAGCTCAGAGCAGGAGCTACCTCTGGGCTTGCACAGTGAAGTCATGTCCCTCTTCTTCTTTCCTCATTTCCTTCCCAGCTTGGGATGGGTGTGAATCGAGATCCCTCTTCCTGCCCTCAGGGCAATGCTGTCAGTGAGATCTGTGTCTCTTCTCTTCATGGGTCATGGATCTGGAGCTGCCCAGGTGTGTCCATGAGCAGGGATACAGAGGCAGCAGGAAACCCATCCCAGCCCACACGCTGTTCCCAACCAGGATTGCAAATGCTGAGGCTCAACCTGATCCCTAACAAGGGCTCCAGAGAGGAAATGAGCAGCAGGAGCAAATGAGGTGGCTGGGAAGAAGGTCCTGGTTTTAGCCAGCTGGGCCTGTGAAGGTTTCATGTTGAAAATGGGATTTGTGAGAAATACAGCAGAGCTGGGCCAGCTCTGAGAGTGCCCCAGGCACCAGCCCACACTCGGGATTCTGGTTAGACAAACATATCCTGTCTGTGAGGAGGGAAGGGGAATGGCAGCCCCATCAGATAAGAGTCAGCGGTGGCAGATTTCTCACTGAGGTCTCTGGGCATCTCCTGGTGGATGTGCAGCAGGAGTGGGGTCCTGGGGAGCAGGAGGAGGGGAAAGGGGCTCCCCAGGCTGAGCACCAACATTATCTTTCTCCCGTGTGTGTGGGCAGAAAGCCTCCATCTGGCGAGGGCAGAGCCTGGGCAGCCTCTACCACCACCTCCAGGGCTGCACCAAGGAGCTGGGCTACCTGACAGAGCAGCAGACCAAGATCCTGAAGCAGGACTGGAGTGACCAAATGATGGATGTGCAGAGTGTGCGTCGGGAGTACGAGGTGAGCTTTGGGAGGTGGCAGCAGGTCCTGGCATGGGAGGTTTGCAGGATGGATCCCAGCCTCCTGGACATCCTCCACCAGCCCTGAGCCTGGGGCTTTCCCTGGGCACCGAAACAGAGGTAGAAGAGATTCTCTGGATCTGTTCAGGAATTAGGGATGAGCCACTCCGTGTGTCCCTGCCAGTCCCCTGAGCTGGGATGTGGGATTGTATGTTAGAGAGCTGTCAGTGAGGCAGAGAGAAGGAAAGGACTCAGCATCACATCAGCTTCAATGGCCAACATACAGAACCCAGTGACTGCTACGTGCTGGGATCAGGAAGAATAGAGGGATAATTGCCTAGGAAAACGCTCTTTGAATGAATGCCCTGATGCCTTCTGAGGCCCAAGTGTGTCTAATTTGTTTTAGCTTTGCCTAGTCCTTTCTGGTTTTAAAAAACAAACAAACAAGTGTGCCTGTGCTTTGGGAGCCTTATCTCTGTTACGCTGGGGTTTGGTGCTCTCTGTGCTCCTTTCATGCTCCCAAGATCATGAAGTTTCTTTTCCCCTCCAGGATTTCAAGTCCAATGAGCTGCTCAGCCAGGAGGAGCTTGTGAACAACCTTCAGGATGATGGGGACAGGATGATTGAGCTGAAGCACCCAGCCATCAAGCCTATCCAGGTAGGGAGAGGGGGTCTCTTCCCAAACCCTAAGAGAACCAGAGTGTCTGTGCATCAAAAACCTGGAGCTGGGTTTCTTTCCTCCCACACTGCACTGGCTGTACTGCAGCACCTTTCTGCCTGTTCCAACCTTATGGGGAAGCTGAGGGCAGTGCAGGGTCTTCACCCCTTTCAAAATCTCCAGGAGATGGTGGCCACCATCTGTGTGCTGGGACCAGCTCCTGCCCGGGTGCTCAGACATGTTGGTGCTGCTGGGAAGCTCCAGCTGTCACATGGTGTGACTTCTCCCAGGTGAAACCAGCTCTCAGCTGCCCAGGTTGTATTTCCAAGCCTGCAGAGGCAGTGTCAGGCTGAGGTGGGCTCTCAGCCCTCAGCACCACTAGGGCTGAGACCCCTTGGGGAATGGTGGCTGCTGTGTCTCAGCCAGGTCCTTGTCAAGGAGTGTCCTCACCCAGGCTCAGTGTCAGGCACTGCCTGGGCACAGCTTTGTCTCTGCTCTTCCTCTGATCTCTGGGACTTTGGGGAAAGCAGACCAGTGCTGGGGGAGGTAGGACCAGCTGGAGCCCACTGAGCTGTGCTCTGTCCCACCACAGGCTCACCAGGAAGCCTTGAAGAACGAGTGGCAGAACTTCCTGAATCTCTGCATTTGCCAGGAGAGCCAACTGAAAAGCGTGGAGAGCTATAAGAAGGTAAAAAGCAAATTCATGGGCCATGGTTCTGCAGGTCAGGCCAGAGTGGGCAGGCTGGGAAGAGAGAAAGCAGAGGGCTGAGGATGAGAGATCCTCTGCTGGTACCTAGTCAGGGCAACCCCTCAAATCTTTTGAGAGATGCTGGGAACTGAGAGACCCCACTAGAGTTGGAGGTAGTAAAGTCCTCCCATGCCTGACTGTTTTCCTACCCACACCTCCAGTTCCAGGATGATGCCGAGGCTGTGAGCCGCTCCCTGAGGAAGATGAGCTCTGAGCTGGACACCAAATACAGCAAGTTCAACAAAGACAGCCCTGGGGTGGTGTCAGATCTGCTGCTTCAGCTGGAGGTGAGATCCTCAGGGCTGGTGGCACCAACCAGACCTAAGGGGTGAATCCAAAGTTGTAACTTCCCCAGTAAATAACAGTGGGGAAGGGGAAGAGGTGGGTAAATGACCCTCTGGGGACAGCTCACCCAGCTCTGTGCTAGGGAGGGGGAAGCCCACGGCAATACTGTGCTCTGAGTGCTGAGTCCCTGCATCCCAAACTGCAGGGCAGTGACCCCTGGGACAGCACTGTCCCCATCAGTGACACACAGCCAGGCCCCAGGTCACTATCAGAGTGAAGGAGAAGTGCAGGGAGGAGCCTTGTGCTGTCCTTAATATGAGACCCTTGGATTAGGGGGCCCACAGAGTGTGAGCCACTGGCACCCAAGCAGAAGGGAAAGGTCCTCCCATCTCCTCAGCACTCCCATGAGCCAAAGGCAAGGGAGGGAATAAAGAAATCTGACCTCAGGGGCGAGATGCTGATAAGAAGGGAACATTTGCCCGGGAGAGAGGGAAGGGACACGTTCAACATGGTACCTTCCCAAGCATGCAACACATTTCACTCTCAAGAGGTGCTTGGATCTCGGTACTTTCTGACACTGGAATGCAGCCACCTCTTGGTAGGCCTCTGTCCCATTTCTGAAAAAGAAAACTTCTTCAGGAAATTTAATACAACAGTGTGGGTTCACCTAAGGTTAACTCAGGCTGTGCCTTCAAAGGCAGATCTGCCGTGAGTGAAGGAAACTGAGGAGAGTGTTGATAGTGAAAAGGGGAAGGAGGGACAGGAGGGATCAAGAAATTAGAAACTCCTGACTACTCTACAAGGGTGGACAGCTGGTCCCAGCATACTCACTGTAGTGTGACCCTCCCCTTCCTTCTCATCCAAGCCTGGTCACAATCACTGTCTTCCCTGTTTTGTCCAGAGCGAGGAGAAGGTGTTGAAGCAGGCAGAGAAGAGCATCGCTGACCTGAAGAGAAGGAGCAAAGAGATCAGCCCCCTGAAACTGCGCAGGACACGTCCCTCTCAGCCCCTCACCCTGGACACCCTCTGTGACTGGGATGCTGGGGAGGTGAGGGCTTGACTGGCAGCACCCTCAGAAGAAGCAGGGAGCTGGATTCTTCTTTGGTTGCTCCAGATCTTGGCTCTGAGGTGGGAGGAACCATCCTAGTGCCAGAAAGCCAAGCCTTTCACTGGGTTTTGTGTCTCTGTCCCAGGTGCAGCTGACCAGAGGGGACAAGTACACCCTGAAGGACAACAGCAACCCTGAGATGTGGGTGGTGCAGAGCAGCACTGGTGTGGTCCAGGAGGCACCTTCTGCTTGCTTCTCCATCCCTCCACCTGACCCTGAGTCCATAGACAAGGTCAATAGGTGAGTCTGCAGCAGAGAGCCTGACCCAGAGAGACATTTGGACTCACCCTTAGGTCATAACCAGCCTGACCACCTCACCTGCAGGGAAGTGGCAGCTGGGGACAGGACTCATGACTATCTAGTATGAAATCTCTCCTGGAGAGGTACCTTATCCAGGTTCCTGCCATTCCTCAACAGCCCTGCACACTGCGCGGACCTCACTGTCAAAGAGTTTTCTGGCAGTCAGGCTTGATTTCTTCACCCAAACATGTGACCTGCATGGGTCTGACTAAATTCACTGCAGAATCAGTCTGGAGCTTGGGACTTGCCAAACAGGACAGAGTTATCTGTGGTATCTCCTCTCAGCCAGCCCCAGCTGGAGACTGAGAAATGCTCCTTGAACCACCGTGTAGTTTTGCCTCCTGCCTGCTCCGTCAGCTCCTGCCGTTCCCACAGGGCAGGGTGGTGGTGCAGGGAGGTTGGCATTACCTTTTTAGTCATGTCCCCGGGTCTTTGGATAGATCAGTGCAGCTCAAAGGCTGTGGAAAGGCCACAGCACCCACTCAGAGCTACGTGGGCATGCCGGTGGTGGGAGCTTGGGTCCTCCGTCACAACAGGCAAGGCTGCTGCATTGTGTTGCCCTTCCTCAGTGCCTACCCCTCTTCACACATTCCAGATTACTGAGTCCTTTGGATTTATGGGTTTCACGTGTGCTTTAAAACAGAAATTTAGTTCTCTTCATGGAGCTGTGTCCTGGCCCCACAGACAGCCCTTGTCTGACAGCAGCCAGGCAAGCTGGGAATTACAGGCTTTAGCACACAGTGTTTAGTTGGAGAAGTCCATAGCAGGGATCAGAACTAGCCTGCTCTTTTCTGGTTCTCCTCCTCCCAGTTCCATTAGGCTTTTCTCTCCCAGAGATGCTTTTTGGTCCTTCCAGTTTTACAGATCCCAGCTCTAGTTTCATTAGACAGGAACCATCCTTTCGATTGAGACTTGCCATTTCTAGTGCAGCACCCACAGCAACAGCTCCTCGTACTCCCTTTCTGTGAAGCTGCAAAGTCCTGCAACCGTATGAAATCAATTTCCAGCTTTGACAGCTTCTGCTGAGAGCTGGAAACACTGGCTCCATTAGCAGAAGTCAGCTGCTCAAGCCAACCAGCTGCTTTTGCTGTTCTTCCCTTTCCTAAGGGATGTCTCTGAGTTACAACAGGCTGCAGGCTCCCAGACTGCCCCTGCCTTTGGGGACACCTTCCCCTGCCTTTGGGGGCACCTTCCCCTGCCTTTGGGGACACCTTCCCAGCAGGAGCCATGGAGCTGCTGCCATGCAGGCCTCTCTTGGGGTGTGCTCAGGGCTGTGTCCCATCCTGCTGGCTGAGGATGCTCCTCTCTGCTCACAGGCTGGAAGGGGAACTGAACACGGTGAAGGAGAAGCGAGCGGCGGTTCAGAGCACCCTGAGACGCAGCCAAAAGGAGCAGGTCCAGCCCAGCCAGAAAGGTTTGTCAGCTGGATAGGCCAGCCCTCTCCAAAGCCAGCACCTCCCTCCCAGAGCTCCCAAAGCAGACTGGAAGCAAAGCACCCACCCAGGATGGGCAGAGGTACCTGCAGTACACACACAAGTCCCTGTGGGAGGTTGCTTTCTGCTCAGTGGAAAAGAACAGCCAAAGGATAGCCTGACTCCTGGTGCTGCCAAGGACTCGCTGTGTGATATCAGCAATTCACTGAAAATCTGTTGCCCTTCTCAAAACTCAGTGATTGACCTCCAGCTCCATCAACAGCTGCAGGGCATTTAGGGTTGCAGGGTGATGTGCCTATCCAGAAACCTTAATTAAACCTGCTTTGTAATCTGGGTGCCTGGCAGTTCTCTTCCCTAGCTGGGGGCTGTGGAATAAGCAGGCAGCCAGGGCTAAATCCCAACCCCTGCCTAGCTGTGTTATTCCCACAGCTGTAGTTCAAAGGCTCCCAGCAAAGCTGAGCAGGGATGTGTCTGCATGGCAGCACTTGGCTGTCTTTGTCCCTCCTTTGGACTTGGGCTCTGGCTGGCCAGGGCAGAGCTAAAAGCTGGGGATTAATTTAAGCTGTGTCTCGCTGCAGCTCTGCCCAGGAGCCCTCCAGCAGTCCAGGATGATCCCCAAGCTGACCGGCTCCTCAGCAGCCTGGATCGTGTTGGCAAGGACCTGGTTCAGGTAGAGAAGGAGGTCTTGAACCGAGTGAGGTCTCCTGTGAACTACAATGACCCCACAGATGACCTTGCCAGGAGGATCAAACAGCAGCAGGTGAGTTGGAGCAGGAGGAATTTGGTGGCTCTGTGTCCTTGGCCCAAAGCAGGTTGGCACAGAAATTACATGGGAGATGACAGCTGGTGCTTCACAGAAGAAAACCATGCTGCAGTTGCAAGGTTTTCAGGCTGCCTTGAACCCTTAAAATGGGACAGGTTAAGCCGAACCCTCGGGAAGTGCAGGTCCTTCCCTTTGCTCTCTACCAATCTGTACGTTTGTTTCAGAGCTGTGGTACAGTTCTTGGGAAGTCAGTCCTCAGCCTGGTCATGGGGACGCTGTCACCCTGCACTCTCAAGCCTGTAGCAAAAAAATTAAGGGATAGAGGGAATTAATCCAAGGACCAGCTTTGGTTCACCTGATGGGAAGTACAGACTGGTAGATGTCAGTGGCACAGGAAAAGAGGCAGTGCCCTGGAGCCCTCCTCTTTCCTCTGGGATAAGGTCTGGGTCTGTAGCAGCTCAGCTTGTTACATCTTCATCTGTGGGTATTTATTCAGCCCTGGCTGAATAAGAAGGATGGGCTCAGGCAGGCAGGTTTTTTCCATCTCTTTCCCACACCCTGCCACTGCCAGACAGCCACAGTCTGGATGGGGCTGTGCCCCAGGGGGCAGCTCCTTATGAGAGGGGTGCCACACCCTGAGCCCCACAGCCAAATCCGCCCCTGGGGGAGACAAGTTTCCACTGCAGCACTGTTATGACTGTGTTGGGTGACTCTGCTCCCATCTGATGTGCCAGGAAACAACAAAGAAACTGGAGAACCTGGGGGCAGCCAAGGATGCCTTGCAGAAGGAGTGTGAGACCTACCTTTCCAAGAAACCCACCAGCACCTCGGCTTCCCAGCTCCCTGTCATGCTGAACGCCCTCAGGAGCAAATACAATGATGTCAATATGCTCTCCAGCCTGTACAATGAGAAGTGAGTGATGGTGGCAAGGCCTGGTGGGGATGAGGGAAGGAAGTCCTTGCACAAAGGTGTCGACACAGAAGTATGGCAGAAAATGCTTTTAGTCTGCATGGGTGTTGGTTGAGGTCCAGCACAGGTTGAAAACCTCCTATCCATCACCAAAGCGACCTCTGGAAGAGTTTCTGTGTATGTCTTGTGCTCAGAACCCCCCACTGTGGAAAATCCACCACAATGAGTGTGTGTCCTAGCTCTGTTGTTGTGAAAATGCAACATATCTGACTTCTGGGCACTACAGGATTGTGAGTGCCCAGTGCTTGTTCTCCTCTCTGCCATGTAGCAGAAGCTCCAATGTTAAATGAGCTTCAACACACAAAATCAGAGCAAAGGAGAAGAATGGGGTCTCCTGTAGCTAACCTTGTCCTCTTGTTTTCCCCTTTCCCAGGGCCAAGGCTGCCCTCAACCTGGAGACTCAGATTGAGAACACAGACAAGATTGTCAGCACGTTTGAGGCCAAGCTGGCTCAGGATGGCATCATTCCTGCGTCCCCCAATGCCCTGCAGGATCGGGCCAATGACCTGCAGGTAGGGGAACATCAGGCTCTTCGCTGAGGAAGGGACATCTCTGAGCTCAGGTAGCAACGGTGGGAGGAGCTGGACTTTTCTAATTTGAGCACCTCGAGGTGCCAGAGATGAAGCCTTTTTAAGGACTTGTTCCTTGAAGGTTTAATGTTGGTATTGCAGGCTGACCTGCTTTCACTGGCTAGCAAAAAGCTCTGTCACTCTCAGGTTACCTTTGAGTCCCTAAAATGATGACCCCCTTAGCATCTAATCTCTGTTGCTCTGCCTCACGCTCATCCCTAATCTTTCCTGCTTCCAATCTTCCTGCTCCATCCTTAACACTCACAGGGACCCTTTTTTACCTTTCCAAAGCTTCTTCATGCTGCTCCACCCACTGTTCAGCCCACCTTGCTTCCCACATTGTTTACCAAGTAAGACTCACTGCTCCACCTCTTCTACCTTGCACGTTCCTTGGAAAGCCTGACCAGCCCCCAAGTCATGACATGTTAAGGAGGGTGTTTGGCTGGTGCACTGACTGCTGCAAACCTGGAGATGTCTCTTTTCTCCCCCTGCAGAAGATGAGGCGGGACCTGGTGGCCCAAGAGGACTGTGTGCTGAAGCTGAACCGCGGGCTCAAGGATGCCGAGCACAGCTGCAGTGCCGTGCAGAACAACTTCCAGGAGTTCTGTCCCGACCTGCCCCGGCAGAAGCGGGAGGTGCAGCTCCTCAACGATCGCTACCACGCCATTGCAGACCAGCTGGATCAGCGGTGAGGGGCTGTGGGGTCATCTCTGCTCCTCTTGGCTGACATGGACCAGTCTTAGTCAGTCACAGAATCACGGAATATGCCGAGTTGGAAGGGACCCACAAGGGTCGTCGAGTCCAACTCCTGGCTCTGTGCAGGACCATCCCTAAGAACCACACTCTGTGCCTTAGAGTGTCATCCAAACGCTCCTTGAGCTCTGTCAGCCTTGGTCCTGTGACCACTGCCCTGGGGAGCCTGTTCAGTGCCCAGCCACCCTCTGGGTGACAAACCTTTTTCTGATATCCAACCTAAACCTCCCTTGACTGCAGGAGCTCTGATCCTGATCGCTAGCCTGTAATACTGAGGACTGGGTCTGTCCTACTGTGTAGTTGCCACCTTCCTGTGCACAGCACAGGCTTTGAGCTTCCAGATACCTGAGATAAGACAGTTTTTGACTACTGGCCTCTGCCTGACACAGGGACCTTACTCAGAGACTCTTTTTGACACTTCTCCCAGGGATTGCTGCTGGTTGCCTGCCTTTTTCCTTCTCTCATCTCCCAAGTAGTGTTCCTGCTGCAGTAGCAAACCTGATGTGCACAGTTATGCTCCCCACTCAGGGATCAGCTGTCACTCCATTGTTTTTTGTTACCGTGGTGTGTGTTGTGGTGACATTCTCACCATAGCGTCTTTTTAGGAACTTGCAAATGAATCTTTGCCCTTCCCCTTAATGTTCCTGTTCACCTCTATGCTGTGCAGAGAGAAGACCCTCAGAAACATCAGCCTCACCTACCAGCAGTTCCAAAACTCCAACGAGAACCTGATGTTCTGGATGAACAACCTACCCAAGCACCAAGTGAAGACCACCGATGGGCCAAGCCAGATCAACTACAAGCTGCAGGCACAGAAGGTGTGTTCCAGGGCAAGCATCATAACCTGTAACATTACAGGGATGTGGGAATTTGCTTGCATAAAACATTGTACCATCAGCTCCTGGATGAGTGCTCCCCCTGTCACAGTGAATAACTGTGATTGCAGCCGACAGCTGGTGCATCTACAATCCTGAAAGATTGTACCTTGGGCTGAGATGTTGCACTGGGTCCTGCATCTTTCTCTCCTTTAGCAGATCCTAAGCTCAGTAGTTCAGATGATGAGGTCTCTGTGGTGGCTGCTATTTATGTCATATGTGATAAATCAGTGTAGCAGGTCCTGGGCAAGTGATAGTGCTGCTGAGATCCTCTAAAGCCTTGGAGACTCTTCCTAAATATCTTCCTGTTCCCATCATTCCCTCAGCTGAGCTAATTCTCTAGGTTGCAGAAGTGTCACTGTGTTGCTGTATTTCAACCTGTCCCTAACACCCCGTGTGTCTCCTGCAGAGGCTGGTGGAGGAGATTGAAAGCAAGGAGCCCGAGAAGAACGCCGTGGTCAGACTGTCCCGGAACGTGCAGTCCACGCTCAATGTATGGCTGGGTTTTCACGTTTATCACTCCCTTAGTGTCTCACATGAGAGATCCCACCTGATTCTCCTGTTTCTGCTCTGGGCAGGACTATGAACTCGAAGCAGGCAAATACAGCTCTTCTCTGGACCCTTCGCTGACCGACTCTGCTGCAAAGAGGCTGCGTGTGACCCCCCTGCAGGAAAGCATCCAGGCCCAGGTAAAATGTTAAGATGAGGGCATGGAAACCATTGTTTATCTACTTACCCCTGCCCTGGTGTCCTCTGCAAGGCCTTAATCTGCTCTTACAGCCACAGATGATCATGGTCAAATCCCAAAGTCAGCAGGGATCTCTCTGTCTATGGGGGAAAGCAGCACGTGAGGTTCAGAATTAGGGTTGTGCCTTGTGATTGCTGGTGCTGCCTCCTTACCATGTTGTGTGTGAAGATAAAACCTGCAGGGTAGGTGTGTGAGGGCAGGAAGGAGCCAGAGCTCCTCTGTGCTGCTCCCAGTTACACCCCAGATGTGGAGACACTAATCCCCGAAATTGTTCAGTACACCAAGTGCATCCAGGTGAAAGGAGGGGTGGGGGAGTGTCCCATCCAACAGAGCTGTGTCAGGGTGAGGGGACAAGGTTCTCACTGCTGTTTCTTTTTCAGGAAAATGATGTAACCAAGCTCTACATGGAGCTGGCAGCAGAAAATAAACAACAGCTGAGCCGGCTGGAGTTTGCCAAGAAGATTGTTGAGAAGGTACCAGCTCACAGCAAGGTTGGGGTACTCTAGGTTGGGGGTTCAAATCTGCTCAGCCTGGGGTTCCCCCTTCCTGAGTCTTCACATTCCAAGTGTGAGGAAGGACAGGAATGAAAACCCTCTGAGAAAAAGACCACAAGTAATCACAGTTTACTGACACTGATCTTAGGCTGTGACTCTCTCACTGTGTGGGCCCTCAGCTCTTTCCTAAAGCTGCACTGTACGCTAGGAAAAAGATTAGTGCTCTTAAGGCCTGTCCTCAGCTATATCTAATCAACATTCACAGGCTGAGAATTTCAGATTTGTTTGTGGATGTGGCTGGAATTCAGTGCTCACAGCCTTCTGGAGACACTTCAAAGCAATAGGATTTTTAGACCTTTCTAGGGTTTGAACCATCTATAGGAAAGGCCTCTGGTCTGGATGACTTTCAGTGTGCTCAGGAAGGTGCTCAGGAAGGACAAGAGATTAAACTGGGGGCCTGGCCGTGTTACTCTCCCTCAGCTGCAGACACATGGCAGCACAAAGCACCTCTGTGAGCTGCTGCAGCACCTCCAAAACAAGGGCAAGATGCACCAAGTCAGCTGCTTGAAATGATGGGAGTGCATCCTCATTTTCCATTTACAAACAGCCTTATTTGGAGACTCCCTGGGGATTGTGTGCCAGTTCTTTCTCCCACCACACCATGGCATTTAAAAGGTCTCTGTGCCACCCTACAAGACTCAGTTTCCCTGCCTTTTTTCTTTTTTTTTCTTAAAATTCTTTTTGGTTTCTCCCTCACAGAAGGAAGTGCATGAGGGCATTGAAGCTGTACGTGGGCAAACCCAGAAATCTGAAAACAAAGTCGCAACCAGCCGGGAATCTGAGGGGTTGAAATCGCAGCTGGAGGAGGAAAGGAGGAAAGTTTCCAGGATTGAAGAGGACCTGGAGGAACACAGAAACAAGCTGCTGATGTTGAAGACTCAGAAGCCTGTTGAAAGAGTGGAAGAAAAGGAGGTGATAGAATATTACAGAGACCCACAGGTGGAGAGTAACCTCTCTAAGCTGGTGAAGCAAATTGAAGAGGAAGGCAAGAAAAGGCAGAGCCTTCAAGGAGATATTGAAGTGATGAGCCGTAAACTTGCCCAGATGGAGAGCGAGAAGAAGGTTGCTCCTGCCCAGCTCCTCACCAAAGAGATCACAAAAATTGAGAAGGATCCAAGCCTGGAAGGCGAAGCAGCCAGCCTTCGTCAGGAGATCAAACGTCTCCAGGAGGAAAGCTTGGCTGCTGCTTCCCAACTTGAGCAGCTTAAAAGGGAGCTGCACATGCTGGAGCGAAAGCAGCCCAATATCCGAGAGAAAGTGGTGGTGAAGGAGCTGATCAAACTGGAGAAAAACCCAGAAATGCTGAAGTCTGTTAGGACCCTGCAGCTGCAAATTGATGAGGAATCCTTCAAGAGGAAGTCGGTGGAAGAGGCAATAGAGAGAGTGAAGAACAAGATTGAGGAGGTAGAAAGACTAATTGAAACGGCAGAACCCAAAATTATTGTTAAGGAGGTGAAGCAGGTAGAGCAGGACCCAGAGTTACTGAAAGAGACTTCCAAGCTTAAAACTCTGATTGAAGAAGAGAGGAACAAGAACTTGATGCTTACGGGTGAGCTGGGAGAGCTGCAGAGCCAGTACAGCATCGCAGAGAAGCAAAAACCGAGGGTAGAGGTGAAAGAGAGGGTCAATGAGATTTTCCTGGTGGATCCTGAAACGGAGCGGCAGATTGCACAGCTGAAAAGGGAGCTGCAGGAAGTCACTCTGAAAAGGACAAAGGTTGACAGTGAAGTGGAAGAGGCCTTAGCAGAGCTGAATGTCCTCAGGTCACAGAAACCAGTGGTGGAGTTCAAGGAGGTCATAGAGGAGGTGGTGAAACATGAAAAGAGCCCAGAGATTCTTAGAGAAATTGACAGGCTGAAGGAGCAGCTCAATGAGCTGGTGAACACCAATGGCAGGACCCAAGAGCAGCTCATTAGGCTGCAGGGTGAAAGGGATGAGTGGAGGAGGGAGAGATCCAAGGTGGAAACCAAGCTGGTCAACAAGGAAGTCATCCGATACGAGAACGATCCACTCTTGGAAAAGGAAGCCGATCGCCTGCGTCAAGAGGTGCGTAACATGTCTCAGAAGAGGAGAGCTGCAGAGGATGCAATCTATGACTTGCAGAACAAATACATGCTCCTGGAGAGGAGGAAACCAGAGGAGAAGGTAGTTGTTCAAGAGGTGATACTGACACAAAAGGACCCAAAGCTCCGAGACGAGCACAGCAGGCTGAGACGGAGTCTGGATGAGGAGGTGAGCAACAGGCGCCGCCTGGAACGCGACGTGCAGCAGGTTCGTGTGCTGGTGGAGGAGCAAGAGAAGCTGCTCACCTTTCAGGAGGATCGAAGCAAGAGGCTTGCGCTGGAGAAGGAGATGAGACAAATTACACTGAGAATAAAGGAGCTGGAGGAGAGCCCGGCCCCAGTGCAAGAGAAGATCATCATGGAAGAAGTGGTGAAGCTGGAGAAGGATCCAGTCCTGGAACAGTCTGCCAGCAACCTGCGCTTGGAGCTGGACCGGGAGAAGATGGAGGTGCTGAGCTTGCAGAGAGAATGCAAGAACCTGCAGGTGCAGGTTGATGTCCTGCAGAAAACAAAATCCCAGGAGAAGACCATCTACAAAGAGGTGATTCGAGTGGAAAAGGACAGAGCGCTGGAGAGCGAACGTGCACGGATCTGGGAGCTGCTGAGCAGGGAGAGAGGAGCCAAGCAAAAGGCAGAAGAGGAGGTACGGCGGCTTAGGGATAAGATCGAGAGAGCTGAAGGCATGAAGAGGACTTGGGCTCGCGAAGAGACAGAGCTGCAGAAGGCCAGGAACCTGGCCATCCAGGAGAGAGCCAGCTTGGAGAGTGAACTGCGGGAGCTGGAGAGGCAGAAGCAGCAGAAAGTCCTTTTCCTTCGGGAAGAGTCCAAACTGCTCAACCAGCGGACTGAGAGTGACAGGCAGAAGAAGAAGCAGCGGGAACATGAGTTTTCCCTGCTGGAGGCAGACATCCTTAGGGAGAAGGACCAGATCTACAACAAGGAGAGGTTAATTCGGGAACTCCAGTCAAAGGTCAACCGGGAAGAAATCAATCACGAGACCCAGATGAGAGAGACAAACCTCTCCACCAAGATCTCTATCTTGGACCCCGAGACAGGGAAGGACATGTCCCCTTACGAGGCCTATAAGCGAGGTATCATAGACAGAGGCCAGTACATCCAGCTGCAGGAGCTGGAGTGTGACTGGGAGGAAGTCACCACCCTGGGCCCAAATGGGGAAGTCTCACTTCTCCTTGACAAGAAAAGTGGGAAGCAGTATTCCATCGATGATGCACTGAGGCTGAGGAGGATCACAAAGGAGGAGTACCAGCTGTACCGGGATGGCAAGATTCCCATCTCTGAATTTGCCTTGCTGGTGGCTGGGGAGACCAAGCCTCCCTCGTCCCTCTCGATTGGCTCCATCATCTCCAAATCCCCGCTCACATCACCCACCACCCACCAAACCCAAACCTTCTTCCCCCCAGCCTCACAGAAGGGCATAGGTGATGACACGTCCCCCATCGCCGGGGTGTATGACACCACCACTGACACCAAGTATAGTGTCAAAACTGCTCTTGCGAAGAAGCTGCTCGATCCCATGACAGCTCAGAAGCTGCTGGAAGCCCAGGCTGCCACGGGGGGCATCATAGACCTCATTTCTCGGGACAGGTTCTCTGTCCATAAGGCGATTGAGAGGGGGCTGATTGACAGGACCTACATGCAGAGACTGCTCAATGCCCAGAAAGCTTTCACGGGGATTGAGGACCCGGTGACCAAGAGAAGGCTGTCTGTGGGGGAAGCTGTTCAGAAGGGCTGGATGACCAAGGACAGTGCTTTCCCCTACCTGCAAGTCCAGCATCTAACTGGAGGGCTCATTGATCCCAAGAAAACCGGTCGCATCCCTGTGCTGGAAGCTGTCCAGACCGGGATGATAACCAGCAACCTGGCCAACAGGCTCCAGGATGAGTCCAACTACGAGAAAGATCTCATCGACCCTGTCACTAAGGAGAAGATAAATTACAAGGAGGCCATGGCCCTCTGCCAGAAGGATTCTCTGAGCCACCTCCTGCTGCTCCCGGCCGCCTCCGAGGGGTATCAGCGGTACCACCAGGCGAGCCGCTCCCCCAGGCTCTCACGGTTCAGGCATTGAATGTACTGGGGCTGGTTCCTTCAGGAGTTCATCCCTGCAAAACACCTCTCCCCACGGAGGCAGCAGCGATCACAGGAACGGAGCATCGAGCATTTAGGGCTGCACACTCTTCTCTCTTAGCTACCTGCTTCCCCCACAGCTCAGCCCTGCACAGGAGACGGCGCTACCATGGGCCTGACACGGAGGGTCCCTGCAATCCCCCGGGTGCTGCTGTGACACCAAAGAGGGGTTGGCTGTGAGAACTCCACTGTAGGCTGAACGTGGTTATGCTCAGAAAGGGGGGAGAGCCAGAGTGTTTTCTCGCTGGGTCATTCTGCATGCAATAAACATAGCAAGTGTGTCTCTGTGGCTGTGTTGTCTCTGCAGGCTGCGGCTGCCAAGTGGCTGAAGGCACAGCTACTCCTCCCCCCCTGCAATCCCAGGCCTTGCAGCTCAGTTTACAGAGGGTTTATAGGCTCTTGCTCCCTGTGATCTCACAGCACTGAACCCCCTGCATGTGAGTCTATATTTTTAAAGACTTTATTATACTTGTCTTTAAAACTGAAAACCAATGGGACTTTGCTCCCTGGTCATTTGGACACCTCTGAAAGAGGGACTAGGTCACCAAAGGGTGCAGTTCCACACAGCAGTACTGGGAAATCTGTACTTGCTATGTCTTTAGGTGAACTAAAAGGAGGTCACTCCTCTGTGTAACCTCCACCACTCAGTCCTTGCTGAAACAAGCAAATCTCACATCCCAAATGTTCTCCCTGATTATCTGCCCCATTGTGGAGCACCCCCTGGCTTTGTCAGATGAGAAAAATTACTTTCTACTGATGTCAGCTGCTCTTCTCCCTCTCCCAAGGACTCTTTTACATGATGCTGTTCGGTAACTCGAACATAGTCAAATAATCCATAAGGACAGAGGTTTCTGCCCCCTCCTTCCCTCACCAGAGCAGCAGCATATCCTCTATTTCAGTATAATCTAACTGGAATTTGAAGCATCCATTCCCAGCCTCCTTCCTCTTGGTAGAGCACTGCTGGCACTGCTGCTCTGGACCAGCAGCAAGGGCAGGAGCTGGGCTGGGATGGATCAGGAGAGAAACTCTGGCCTGCCAGGGCAAGTCCAACAGCCCTTGGAGCACAGGAGCATGGCCAGGTAAGGATCATGTCCCAGCACAACCCAGGAGCCCTGGACAGTGCAGTTCCTGGCAGTCCCTGGGTCCCAGCTCTTCAAAGCTGCTGGAAGCAGCCTTGCAGTGCCTGCTCCTCTCAGCTGCCTGAAAGCAGGGAAGATCCATTGGCAATGGGGCTGTTGCCTTTCCTGTAAGTACAGGGACTTTGGAGTTCTGGTAATGAGGTGGTCAGTTAAGCATTTTGGACAAAGTGTTCCCTAACTGTGTGGTGGGAGGTATTTACCTGGGGCTGGGTGAAGGTGTTAAGAAGTGATTAGGTGGCTGAGCAGCCTAGTCTAGTCTGAAAAAAAAATTCACTAAAGAGCCTTCCTACTATCAAGTGCCCCTCATCTGCAGAAAGTAGCTCATGTCATGTCCCAGTGTGTCCGTAGGAAGCACCACCCAGCCATGGGACTTTCCCCAGGGCCTGGCTGTCTGGCAGGGTTGTCAATTGCTCAGGAAAAGCCAGGTATGGCTTCTCCTCCCTTCCCAAGCACAGGGTGATGAACTGTGGTCTTCCCAGAGCAGTTATTTCAACACAGCTGTTGTTGATTTCCTTTGCTGGCAGTGGAGTTAGATACCAAATGTTTAAAAATTCAGCCTGTTGCTTCATTTTATTGGGCTGTAGTGTTTTTATCTATGTTTCTGGACTGGGTGAATGTCCTTGGTATTTATTTCTTAATGTAGATCTTTTAAAAAACAAAACAAAAATGAAACTCTTCTGCAAACGGTTTGTCAGGTGAGCATTGTTTGCACAGAGCAAACAGTGGAGCATTGTCTGTATGAAATTAATTGACTTTACAATATATATGCAAAGGCAGGGAAATGATTCCCAAGCAGAATTCATCCATGTCTCCATGGATTCATCCACAACCATGCCCCTGTTGGCTGTCACCATACAGAGGCCACAAGATGCTGCAGGAGCAGAGATGTCAGTTGTGCTGAAACCAGTTTTTGGAATCACAGTTATTAGGAGGGCACATGTGTGCACATGCATGGAAAACAGGAGCACAGACGTTTGGCTTCCATGGGTTAAATCTGTCTTTTGAGGATTTAAATAAGCAGAACATAACTATGATCTGGTTTGTGGTGAGCTCTGATGGAAAACAAGCCCAGCTTACCCCAATGAGACACTGGGCTGCAGAACTATCAGCCTCTCGTTCCACAGCAGAATTGAGAGCACATCTCTGCACCTGCCAAGGATTTGGGCTGGAAAGGATAAAAGAAAGAGTGCAGGAGATGAGGAAGGAAGAGCAGGTCTGTGGAAAAAAGGACCAGCCAGGCTGTCCTGTGTCAGCAGCCCAATGGGCTGTTCCAAATAACAAACACCAAGGTTTCTGAACAAACTACAAGCATATATTTTATTCTGTACTGAAAGAAAAAAATGAAAATGTCAAAACCACACCAAGAGTTAGCGACAATTCTCCAAACATCTGAACTGCAAAAACATTTCCAATACAATAAAGCAGAGGAAACAGTATTACCTCTGGAATGATGATGGAAAGTCGGTGGTTTAGCTGTTCCTGTTTCCAGTCATATGCAGCAAGTGCTTTATCCTAACTGGATCTGCTTTATGCTAACTGGGTTCTTTTGGCTTCTTGGTCCCAGCTAAGGCACAAATTAAGACTCCTGATAGTGCTCTTCAGCTCGAGAAAGAGCAGGATGTGAGCTCTGTTCAACAGCTCAGATTAAACAATGTGTAGAGCCCAGCAGAGAAGTGCTCCCTTTCCCAAAGTGGAGCTCCAGCACGCCCTGGTGCCAGCAACTGCCACTGACAGACCTAGGGATGCTCCAGTGCTGGAGACAGAACTCACTGTGTGTCACTTTAGCTCACTAATGCAAGGACAAACCTCTGAGAGATGCTCTCTCTTCTCTACATTTCAGTGTTTTATGCTGATAAATGACCCCCACCCTTTTGCACATGACCTCTTCAAAACAGCTCTCTGGCTGCAAAACAAACTTTCCCCCAGCAACAGGCTGAGAGTCTCTAAATGCCAAGAATGTCCCCTTCCAGGCTCCTCAGGAGAAGCAAGACCCCAAGTCCCAGCTGGGCCCCAAACCAGAGCTGTGGTGCTACCTGGAGGTGCAGGAGCTTGGGGAGAGCTGTGTCCTCTCATCTGCATTCTCTCCGCAGTGCACGTCGCTGTTCAGGGGTCCCGGAGCTCCTGCAGAGGAAGTACTGGTGGCTGAGGGCTGCCTTGGCTGAGATGCGCTTGCTGGGATCGTACAGGAGCAATTGCTGCCAGGAGAAAAACCCAGCAGAGTTAGGATTTTAAAAATGGAATGATCGATCGCACCCACACGTGGCTGGGTCCACTTGCAGGTGTTGGTCCTGCCTTTTTCCCTTCTCTGTGCTTGAGGAGCCACTCACAACTCAAATAACTGTGGGGATTATGTTAGAAGAGTTCCTTGACTCCCAGTGCAGTGGTTACCAGAGGAACCTGCAGTGACTGTCCTGCTGAACCCTATTCCATGATTTGGTGCTTCTGCAATGGCAGACGTGAGCTTCAGACCCCGATCAGATTTACACTTCCAGGTAAATGCCTCAAATATCCCTAATCTTTGCCCAGTTTGAAAAGGTCCTGTCTGTCCCCAGGTCTTGTTCTCAGCCCTCACTCACCGTCAGTAAGTCTCTCCCATCTCGATCCAAGTTGGGAACAATGTCCTTCATCTCCTTCTTTGGCCACCGGGGAAAGCTCCCCTTGTAGTCAGGCAGCTGGGTCACACCGGGCCAGGTCACCTCGGTGGGAGTGCCCAGGATGCGAAAGATCTGGAAGAGCTGGTCGATCTCAGAGTCCCCTGGAAACAGGGCCTTCCTGGTCATCTGGCAGGAGAGGAGAAGGCTGCAGTTCTCACCTTTCCATCAGCTGTGAGCCCTATGATTTCCCTCTGAGATAAGGATCAGCTAACCCTCAGGGTGGACTTTCCATAACAGGGTGGGAAAATATCACAGTATCACAGATGTTCTGCATCTCACGCCATCTTCCCACTGCAGCTGCCTCCTCCCTGCTCATTAAAGACAGTATTTAAACCCATCCTACCATTTCTGCAAAGATGCAGCCGATGCTCCAGATATCCACAGGGGTTGAGTAGTACCTGCATCCCAGCAGTATCTCAGGGGCTCGGTACCACAGAGTCACCACCTGGAAAGGAACCAACAAACAAGCTCTGAAACAAATCAATATACCCTGTACAGAGAAGGTGGAAACCCAGCTTGCAGCCAGGCTAGAGACAGGAGACTTTGTGGGGACGTGAGGGAACTTTTTAGCTGCAGGTTAGGATAAGAGCATGTTCCTGGGTATAGCTGTGCCTCCGTTGTGGATGAGTAACTTGTGGTGATGCTGCTGCTACTGTTCACCCACTGTGGATTGTGTACCCCACTGTGGGAGCCTCAACACTACCTCATGAGTGTACGTGCGCAGCGGGACTCCGAAAGCTCTTGCCAGTCCAAAATCAGCCAACTTGATTGCTCCTGCTTCGTTAATGAGCAAGTTCTGTGGCTTCAAGTCCCTGTGGATGACCCTGTGCGAGTGGCAGAAGCTCACACCCTGCAGCAGCTGGAAAAGGTAGTTCTAAGGAGAGAAGGGATTTCAGGTAAGGCCATGATGAAAACACTTTGAATGCTGGATCATGTGAACCAACATGCTTTGGATTATTTATAGGTCTGAATGGGAACAAAGACCTTGCTACATCACAACATCAGGCTTGTGGGCCACTACTCAGAGACACACACAGCCTGCTCCCACCCTGCATGGTGTCAGAAGGACTCTAATCCAGGCAGTGTCAGTCCCTTCCACTCATTCATTACTCACTAGAAAGGCAATGAGCAATAGATCCCTCAGTTTGCTCTGCAGCAGAGATGGGCTGGAGGGCATGGAAACAGCTGGGAAATAAATGTACTGAGCAGTAGTGGCGTGAGGGTTTCCCAGCTGAAATGTTTGAGATCTGAGAGGTTGAGGAATGTTTTTCAGGTGCAGTCTGCCCAGCAGAAGGCAGCAGGGATACGTGCTCTCTGCCCTGCCTGTTGGCACTCCTTCCACACTGTACCTTGACCAAGCTTAAAGGGAGTGCTCCAGATTGGCATGAGTCCATGTATTTCTTCAGGTCCTGACTCAGATACTCAAACACTATATAGAGCTTCTTCTGGCTGTGTATGACATCCAGGAGCCTGCAAAAGAAGTGCAGATTCCCCCTTCAGTACCTTCTCCTAAACCTTTGGGAATACCCAAACATCCCTCATCCCACAGATGCCTCTGCTCTGTGAGCCCTTTGGAGCAGAGAGAGGCAGATTTAAAGGCAGCATCTAATATGGGGCAGGGTTCATCTTACTTGACTATGTTGGGGTGTTTCAGCTCCTTCAGCAGTGAGATTTCTCGGATCGCGGTGCTGGGGACACCCTCCGACTCCCTGTGGTAGAGACAGGCTGTGTGGCACCCTGTGACCCAGGGGGATCCCACAGCCCACTGGGGTCCTGTGTCCCTTCCCTCTTCCACTGTACCCCATCACCTGCCCAGGGGAGCGTTTGAGTTTGGGATGGAGCAGTGTCTGGGGCGAGGCAGGGAGCAATGGAGTTGTGGGCAAGGAGACCCAGACAGTGCGAGCCCCAGGGCAGAGCTGGTTTGGAAGCACCTGAGGATGCATTTAGAGAGGCAATAATGGTTTAAATGCCCAGGTCTTGCTTTTTGGAGGTGGTGAGAGACGAAAGCTCTTTGCCCCTCAGGCAACCCATCCTGAGGGGCCACCATGGGGTTGCAGTCCCACCACAATGGCTCCCCAGCCCACAGACACCCCTCACTGTGCAGACAGCCCAGGGCTGATCCAGGGGAACGGCAGTGAGCTTTTACCTGCTCAGTCCCACCCTGGAGAGGCTGAGGCGGACCCCGCTGGGAGGATGAACCTCACCAGACCCCCACACCACAGCCCTGAGGGAGAGAACCTCCCAAAATGGCAGCTGCTTCCCCCTGCCCCACACCTTGGGCCCAGGGCCTGGTGTCACTGGGCAAGGCCCTAACCACTCGCTCGAGCTGATAGAGACACTTTTTCCCTCACGTCAGGCTCTTTTGAGCCTCTCACACCATTTCAGATGCCAGCCTGGCGCCATGGCGGGCCCAGGGCTTGGCCCCGTGGCTTTGCCCCACTCACGCGTCCAGGCGGATCTTCTTGAGGGCCACCAGCTGCCCCGTGCGCTTGTTGCGAGCCTTGTACACCACACCGTAAGTGCCCTCCCCGATCTTCTCCACCTTCTGGAATGACTCCTGGATGGCCTCCATGGGGCTGCCTCCGCCTGGCGATGGCAGTGAGGGGGTGGCCGGCAAAGCGCTCTGAGGGGAAAAAACCAAGGCGGGAAACAAAAAGGAGAATGCTGGGGAGGGGTTTGGTCTCCCTGGATGTCCCTTGAGGTGCTGCCGGGGTCTGAGTCACCACTTGCTGCTCCCTCAGCCTTGAGGGACCCCCTCAGGGACCTGCCTGGGGCGGCTGTGGGTGGACAGGGCTGCCTGGGCACTCTGGGGGGCTGGGGGTGTCTGGGGGGCTTCTGGCAGACCCAAAGAACCACACACTGGTTTACCAGGGCCGGTTGTTCTGCCCGGGTCATGCAGTGTGCTGGCTAAAGCCAAAAATTGAGGAAAATGGATGTAAAGAGGTGCTTTGGGGCCTGTGGAAAGGCAGCAAGAACTGCACAGAGCCAGGGGAAACTCCTCCGCTCCATTTGTACAGTTTTTGGCATCAAGGGGATAATCAGGTTCAGGATTGGTGTTCCCTGGGACACGGTGAGGTCAAAGACCCAGCAGGATGTCTTTTTTTTATTATTTTTTTTATTTTTATTTTTATTTTTATTTTTTTTGTGTCTGTCTTGCGCAACTGTCCCTTTAACCTCCCCACCGTGGGCTGTGCCGCTTGGTCAGCCTTTTGGAAGATGCCCTTGAGAAGGGATTAATTATTGACTTGACAGCTGACAGAAGACAAGATTAAATTAATCTTACGCATTGTGGCACCAGGACAGGCAAAGCCAAAGGGAATGTCATCTGGAGGGCTTGGGGGCTCCATGTCTCTGAGTGGTCATGGACATGGCAGTTGTTTGGGTCCACAGTTCCAACTTTTATGTGACTATAAAAAGGGCTGATTTAGCCCACTGCTGAGCCAGCAGCTCAATTTCTTTTTTTTTTTTAATTAATCCTGATTTTGCTAATTTGAAAAAAACAAAGCATTGGTTGCTCTGTGGCTGAAGTGGGATCTACACAGCCATGGCAAACTCTTGTGTGGCTTCTCTGGTGGCTCATGAAGGTTGTTTGCACTGAAATCTCTGTCTGGAGTCATTGCCAAATTTGTTCCGTTCTTTGCTGGTTGGGTTTGTGGGTTGTTTTTGTATCATAACACTTGTAGAAACCTGGTATTTTGGATATTCTCAGTCCAGGCATCTTGGATAGTCCCAACTCTGGCAAACTTGGCCATTTGGATAAAATTTAAGCATAGGGAGGAAGGTAAAACAGATAGGAGATGAGATGTAAACATAAATGCATCATGACAGATACAAAACTAGGTTATAATCTTGTCTCTTGAAATCATGGGTTTGGATTTGGGCTGAACAGAGTGTGCTCAGTCATAGCTTTTCTATTTCTGTAGCTGGGTGAAGAAAAACATAAGACTTAATTATGATTAAAGATTAATGCAAGCACTGTAATTGCCATCTCAAGCCCTTGAATCAAGTCTGCTGGCAACAGGACTGTGCCAATACCTGTTATATTTTATTTGCTGCTGTGCATTGGACAGCTTCAGTCCTTATTTTCTGCACATTTCACCAGAAAAACCATTTTATTCTCATTTGATGTTAGTGATTTTCTGTCCTTTTGCCAGTAGTTTAATTCTGCTGGGTGGGCCTGGCACCATGTTCTTAAACCATCAGAGTGGCTCTGATGCAACTTCATCTCCTTTTCTTGCAACTTTTTCAAAACAAACCACTTCCTTACACACCCAGTACTTAGGAAGAGGAAAAATGTGGATCACTGAATTTTCTTACATCATTCACAGGGTTTGTGCAGGGCCTAATGCATTTGACTTGGCAAAAAAGAGGGTTTCAATCAATGAAAGACACGCTGCCTTCTCTTTTCATCTTTATTTAGGAAAATATCAATCAAAAAAAATTAAATCTCTCAAAAGGGATTTAAGATCTCTTAAACTTAGTTGTGTCAAGGAAGAAAGTCAAGTGATGCTTGTCAGGGCACTGCAAATATTTATCTTAGAGGTAAAATCAATCCTCCCCTTGGACACCACCTACTGAAAGCCTGAAGAGGCAGCTGCTACTGAAAATATGGACTCTTTGTCCTTCTTGTTTCTTTGTTCTTCTTGTTTCTTTGTTGGTCAATCCAGGTAAGTGAGTGCTTTGCCAGGAATGTTCCTGTGTGGCAACTGAGTCAGGGCACCCAAACTCAGGCACTCATGAACCTGCAGCCCCACAGGGCTGATGAACTTTGTGCTAATGAACTTTACTTTGTGTTAATGACCCTTTCCTCTTTCCTCTTTCCTCCAATCTGCCAACAATGAGCTGCTTAACTCCAGATTCAGTCTTCTCCTTTTCCCGACTTCTCCAATCCCTGCATTACAAAAGGACCATTATAACCCAAGTGTTCCCCTTCCTTAGTCACCCTTTCAAACAACAAACAACAAACCTTCCCAGAGCTATTTTCAGTGATGACACTTGGCGTGAATGCATGACCCACAGTCACATACTGACTCACAGCCTTCAAGTGCTTCCCTGCTCAGTGACTTTGCTGTTTGCCACAGCAAAACCCATGTAGCAAACCCACAACTAAATTTACTTTTAACATATTGGTTGCAAGTGGCAGTGCAAGGACCAGCGTATGGCTGGTCTGGGAGCTGTCAGGATGTGCTGCTTTCCCTCTGCTCCTGCCTCTCCTTGAAGTATTTCCTCTGCTCCTGAATGGCTTGTTCCAGCAAGGGCACGTTCATCCCTTCCACACAGGTCAATATTCGTGCTTTTACCACAGGACTGGAAGTTTCTGTAGAAAGAGAAACAGACAGAGCAGCTTGGAGACAGAATTCCCTGAGGCAGCACATTGCTCCAGCTGGACAAGTAACCAACCATAGCCCGAGAAGTGCCAGGAGACTGGATTGTCCACTGGCCAATTCAGTGAGGGAGCAGCAGGCCTGGGAGCAGGTTAATTCAGTGACATGCTTTCCCTCTGCCCTGATGGCTACAAAATGCAGGTGACTGACACTGTGGTCTCCTTGCACTGGGGAACGGTGCCAGTGCCTGCCATGCAGCATCTGTCTACTTTTGTGGCTGGATGGAGTTTGCTTTTTCCTGTCTAAAAAGCAGCAGGGACGGGTCTAATCTCATTTCTGAATGCTCCTGTGCAGACAAGACAGAACAAAGCTGGGCTTAGAAGAGGCTCAAAGCTGACTATAACCAACAGTTCATTGGTGGCAAACGGTAACGTGGAGCTGCACAGAAGGGCCAAACCTTGTTGACACAGCCATCATCTCAGCCTGCTCCCTTTCCACCCCTGCAAAAGGGGCTCAACTCACTCCCAGGCTGTGATGACCAAAATAACATCTTCCTAAAGGAATTTTGTGGCAGTGGTGTAGCAGGTCGATTTCTAGAGGCCACGTGCAGTGTGGCTTTCCACATTCCGAGGATTTCAGTGGCACAGATGTAAATACTTGCTACCAGATGTGGCCAAGACAACAAAGGATTTGCTTCACCATCTCAGCCCAGCTCAGATCGACTGCCCATGGGAAGTAGCTGAAGCACAGGGCACCCCAGGAAAGGACAACAGGGTGCCCTGCATGACAGAGCCTGCCTGAATTCCTCACATGTCTGAGGGCAGGGATGATAATTAGAGCCTTTCAAGGATGGCAAAGACCAACCCAGCGAGCTTGCAATGAGTTATTGCTGCAATCAGCCACGACTGGAGCAAAGATGGTTGGTGTGGTGGCTGCAGGTGATGCCAGAAGGCTTTAGCACAGGTCTCACAAGCCCAGCGGTGCTGCTGAGGTGCTTCTTGTCTCTAACAAAATCTGTGCCAGAGCATCAGATCTGCACCAAGATAAGGGTGGCTCTTCTTATGGTCAACAGGGACAGGCAGGCTGCTCCTTGGATCAGATGGAGGCAGCTGCATGACACGAGCTGCCTTGGCCCACACTGCCCTCAGTGACCCATGAAGAGCAGCAAAAGGCACCAGTTCCTGGAGCATTTACCTTCTCTGTATTCAGCCTCTCCCAGGACGATGTAGAAAGATCCCAGCTGGGCTTGGAACGGCTCCACAAACTTGGTGTTGACACAGACCTGGTACTGAGCTGAGCTGTGCTGAGTGGTGAGAACGGCTTCGGATCGGGTCAGGTCATAGCAGCATAACCTGGGAATGATGGATTTGGGAAGCTCAGGGGTGCAGAAATACAACTGCAAACCAAGTGAGGGGGGTGAGCCAGTGAAGGAAAGGCACATTTATGGCATCCCCTGGCCCACAAGGAGAGCAGGGTACCCTTCTGACCTGCCAAATGTCCTCAGGGCCTCCCCCTCAGGGACTGAGCTGTTGATCTCCCATGGGAAGTAATAGACACCAGCACTGGGCAGCATCTCACACAACTGCTGGGCCTGCAGGAAAGCAAAACATGAGTCCATGCTGTTCCAAGTTATAAGTGACACTGCCCTAAAACCCCTTCCTTGCCCAGGTATCACCATCCAGGGGGCTGTAGGATCTTCATAGGTTCCCTGCTGAGTCCTGTTTGCAGCTCAGTGCCAAGCCCTGGGCATCCTGGCATAAACAGGCACTGCCTACTCCCACACCACCCAGCATGAACAACAGGCAGCCCACCAGACCCTCCAGGTCTGCCCCAGAATATGGATAGTTTAAGAAAGGTTAAGGAAAAATGGTGATTGAGAAATGTAGGGAGTGTGAGGGACTGAGATGCAGGAATAGCCTCAGCTGCTGGGGTGATGGGTTACCATGCAGCAAGATTTAAGGAATTATCCTGAACTTGTTATCTTACTGCAGGATAAGAAATTCTGGCAGTGTTCTGATCCTGCAGCTGGAGAACAATTACTTGGGCACAAGCCAGCCTGGTTTCATCAGCAGTCTAGAAGGGTTTAGGAGACAGCGATGAGTGAAAAGGATTCATTCCAAAGCAAGACTCAGGTGAGACCTCCACATCCAGTGGTGGAGCAAGGCTTGGCACAGGCAGGTCAGACACAGCACAAAGCACACAGAAAAGCAGGGGATGCAAAGCAGCTTTGGCAAGACTTTAATTCTGCCCAAACAATGCTGTAGCCAGGCTGTGTCTGGGCCCCAAAGTAGTTTCTTTTGGCATCATTTCCCCTCCTTGCAGGCTGCCCGTGTTTGGAGTGTTTCCATGCTCCATTTGCTGCTTCTCTCCCTGGTTTCTTGCTTCACTGGGGGGCACCCCAAGAGCTGCACAATGGCCCAGGCTGTTCAGATGAGCGGGGCCACCCCAGGGGGTTCAAGGACCCCCAGTACCGATTATGCAGCAGCGGGGACACTGAGCTGACACACATCCTGTGGCTTCAGCGCTCGGTGTCCCTCGCCCACCCCACGCATTGCTCACGGGGCTTGCAAAATGCCTCACGGAGGATTCCGTGGGAGGCTGCTGAAACTAGGGCAATCCTGGCTCACCCCGACTCTGCACACGCCTCACTCTGTGTCTGGCTGCCCCGTGCAAGGCTGTGGACACCCACGGCGGGCTGCAAAAGCCCCAGCACGCTCTCAACCTGGGCCACGGAGCTGGAAACCCACCACTCTGCACTCCGCAGCTCCCTCCGCCCCCGCCTCTCCTAAAATTGGAAAAGCAGGGCCAATTCTGCACCTCTAGAAGGGCAAAGGCTGTTCTGCAGTGCGTGGGTTTTGCTGCCGAATCACGCTGTGCGGGCGGGTGGGATTAGCCAGGGGTGCAAGGTGCTCGATGTGCATTTAAAGCACTTTTTCGGGTTTATCGCTTATGTTGCAGAAGCCGTACCCCAGCCGCCACGCCCCCTGTGCCCACCTAACGCGCTATTTAACGCCCGTGCCGCCTCCACCGCAGCACGCTGCGGGCGCATTTATCGCAGCACTTCGCTGCGCACCCAGAGCGCTGCCCAGCGCCGCCTTTAACCCGCGGCCGAGCGCGCCGCGCCGAGGGCACTTAACGAGCCGTTTATTTAATTAACCATCCAGCGCCGGTGCGGCGGGCGGCGTGCGCGATCCCCGAGCACACCGCACCGCATGCCGGCCCCGGCCGCGGCCCGTTCCAAGCTCGGTCTGCACCGCGCCGCTCACCGCTCCAGCCCCGCATCCCGTGGGAACGGCGCCCACGTGGCCGGGACCCACGTGGCGTCGCGGGAGTGACGTCGCGCGGGGGCGGTGCCGGCGGAGCGGGGCCGGAATCGGGATCGGGACAGGGACGGGGACAGAGCGATGACGATGAACGCGGACCTGCGGAGGGAACGCGCCGCCGCCACCTTCCAGCCCCTGCTGCTCACGCACATCCTGGACGGCGGCCCCGAGCGCACCCGCCGCCGCAAGGAGATCGGTGAGGGAGGGCCCGGCGGGCACCGGGCTGGGGAGGGTGAGGAGGGGCAGAGACAGCCGTGGTGAGGGCTTTGGGGGGGAGGTTTTAGGAGAAGGAGACGCGGCGGTGGGGAAGGGAGAGGCTGTGGAGTGAGGGAGAGCCAAGAGGGGACCCCCAGGGAGAGGGAGACCGGGGTATGGGGAGGGGGTAACGGGGTGGGGACCCCGGGGGAGGTGAGGAGGGACGAGGTTGTGAGGGAGGGTGTGTGGAGGAGCTTTTGGGGAAAAGGGAGACTCCAGGGAGAGGGGAGAGCTGTAAAGACAGGGTTTGCAGACAGATGGTCACAGCCTAAAGGAAGTTTAGGGCTAGACACGAGCAGGAACTCTCTGATGGGTTAAACAGGAACGAGCTACGTTACGTCCCTCTCCTCCCCTTCCCAGGAAGGCTTTGGGCTGACCCTGATAGAACAATGTCCTTTTACTTCTGTTTCCCCTTCCTACTGGAGAGTTAGAGGCAGCTTCCCACGGCCATTTCTCTCGGGCCCTCTCCGCTCCTGTTTCCTTCCTGCCACGCTCTTGCCCAACAGTACAAATGTCACCTGTTTGTCACCCGCCACCACTGTGATATGAGAGATTAATGAACTGCCTCCCTTCTCTTCCCTGGGGCAAACTGTGAGAGGCTGCTGTTGTGTAACTTCTGTGCCAGAGAGGGGTGCACAGGAGGTCTGTTGTCTCAGGGGAACTTGTTTTCCAGTTGGCACAGTGGCAATAGTCGCTGTGCCCTTCTGCAGGGAGGGAGTGACAAGGGGATCAGAGTTCAGGAGGCTGAGGGACAGCAGCCTGAGCCACTGAGGCTGTTGCTGAGGGACCTGCAGGTCTTACGTCAGGGAATTGCCCTCCTGCCAAGTCCAGAGTGCTCTGACCTAAGCATGGGGTTTATGTGTAAAATGAGAGCGCCAGGAGTTGCTCTCAAAAAGGGCTTTGACTTTTTTCTGATTTCATTCACTTCCGATTCTATTTTTAATTTTCTGGTGCCTGTGCCTTGAGGTACAGCAGGTGAAACGCTGGGTCATTTCTGTGTTTATTGAGGTTTGTGGAAACTGAGCTTGTTTTCCTCTTCTGTTCTGTCCCCAGAGGCCTTAGTTCTTAATGACCCTGACTTCCAGCATGAGGATTTGAACTTCCTGTCCCGTAGCCAACGCTATGAGCAAGCCATCAGGAAGAGCTCCTTGATGGTGATGAAGTTAAGGGAATATGGAATTGCAGATCCTGAAGAGATCTTCTGGTTTAAAAGGTACCTACATCCAGAGTTTGCTTTCTGTATATACTGTGATCATCACCAAGGACATTAGAGGTGTGCTTTTCCCTTATCTTTGCTGTCCAAGGGAAGCTCAAGACCTGTGCAAAAGTCCACTGAAGTCTTGGCTTTAGTGAATTTCAGATGAAACCTTGATTTCATGAATATTATGTTTTCTTAGATTATTGACTAGAGATGCACCATGAACAATTACACCCTGTTTCTTATATGTGGTGCAGAAAGTAAAAAATGGGACTTGTAGCTTGATTTTTTTTTCCCCACAAAAGACGTAAAAGATACACCAAAATATTTTCAACCTGAATAGATCTGGTGAGTTTGCAGCTTCTAATGAAATATCTTAAAGCCGATTACTTCACTTGCACTTAGGCCTAATAAAGTAACATTGCAGGCATACTTGAAAATGTTCCAAGATGGCTTGGAAGTTCTTGTTTGTCACTGCCTGTCCTTTCTCCCTCCTCCATGCTCGTGGTGCTACAGTGGTTCCCTTTGACCCAGAGGCTTTTTGTTGTATCTGACCTTTGGTTTGTCTGATACGACCCTTGGATTAAGTTAAGAAAAATAAGGCTGTCTTTACGTCTGAGTTTTCATTCCAGAAGGAATCAGAACTTATTTTGATGTATTTTTCCCCTTAGTTCTGTTGAACTCATTCTGATTTAATCAAACAGAAACTGTTTACAGATTACACAGACCTAGAAGTCTGTGGTAACGCCACAGATATATCCTTTGACACAATATTTAATGAACCACAAGCCCCCTCTGACTGGTTTTGTAGCAAATCTGGCTTGGGCCTCAGGGCATGAATATTGGGAGCAGGTAGTTGAAATCATCTTGTCCACTGTGGTTTTAATTTCCAAGAAATTGGTCCACACTGACCTGTGTCATGACAGTTCTCATGGAAGTAAAGTAAATGTTTTTGCTGTCATTGCCCACCAATGCCAACTTCCAAAAGATCAAGTTCAGTGACAGTATTGGGTTATTCAGGTGCTGCATAGTCAAAGTTAATGATTAATTTTTTTTCCCCCATAAGGATTACTGGAAGTGACAGGGAAGTTTCTTCAGTTATTTATATGGAGAAAATTCAGAAAATTCTATCCAGTCTACCAGCTGGCAAATTTCAGTGGAGTTTGCAATGTAAATGCTGTCTTTTGGTAGCATTACTGACAGTATTATATGAAAATAGACTTGTCAGAAATAGTCAAATGAGAGATTCTAATTTTGTATTTCCATAAACTTGTTTGGGAATCAGCAATTCTTAACTTTAAGCAGATGAAAACGTAACATTTCATACAGATACCAAACAATACCTCTATATTTTGTGTGATAGGAATAGTCAGGTGTAACAAGTCAGAATTAATGATCCAGAATCAACTGAAACAATGAGGAAGACTTTTTTCAGAGTCAATTCTAATTGCAGGCATTCAGGATTTTAAAACATAAAGGCAATTACTTTAAACTGACTGCTTTTACCATTTTTAACCATATTTATTCTACATAAACATGTAGATTAACATACAGTGACATGTAACAGGATGAGGAGCAGTACATAAACTTCTTGCCTACAAGTGCAGTGGGCTTGCTCTAAGAACTATACACTTGCTATTCCTGATTTGACTTCTTTACTATAATGTCTGGTGTTGGCAAGGGAGGATGTGGGCTTACTGCTGCTTCATAAATGGAAGAAATGATAGGATTATTTTTCCATCCTTTGATTTCATTTGCATTTTAACATCTGTCCCCACTTTCTCACCTGCTGAGTGTCAAATTATTTTTTTAAACTCAGTGAACTCCACCCAACTGGCAAAATGAGGTTTATTTCTATCACATATCCAAACATGCTAATTGGTGCTAACTAGAAGAAACTTCATCAGTGCAAAAGCTGACCTGGAGGAACTGTAATTGAGTTCATTCATTTTTCCAAATGGGAAGATTGAGTGGATATGCTGTTGCAACATGCCTTGAATGAAGTTTATGAAAGAGATTGAAGTCCTTGATTCAGATGTCAAGTTGTATTTATTGTGATTGACCATCAGATTCCTACATATGGAAGCCTAAAAAATCCTTTCAGTCATCCCCAAACAGCAGGGACAGATTTACATATGCAATTTTTGGACAATTTTGAGCCAGTAGTTTTCCTGTAGCTTTCCTATATTGCCTGAACAGCACTAAGGAGCTTGGCACATGACTCACTGACTTTAAAGCTTGATTTATGAATAGGTGAGGAGAAATGCTGCTTCCTTCAGCTGCCCTGAAGATACACATAAACAGTTGTTGCTGCTCTGACATGTCCAAGTGAATCAATGCTCCTCCTGTGTTTCCAAAGAGCTTTGTTGGACTCCAAACCGTAAGAGGATCTATTAAATACATTTAGAATCCATTTCATTGCTTCTCATGTAGTCAGTTCTTCTATGTCCACGCTGCAGTTGCTGCTGTGATACAGCTTTGAAGGCCAGTAGCCTAAAAGTGCCAATATTTCAGATTTCTTTGACAGTCCTAACTGCAGCAAAATGTAAGTCAGCATGAGAAATGGGAAATGGTTCTGATGTGTGATGCTACAGAGCTCTTGGAAGAGAGCGATCTGGCCAGTTTTAATTCACCTTCAAGTTTAATTAACCTTCAGTGAGGAAAATGGGATTAAATGAAGAAGTGAAAAACAATTGGGAGAAACTGGGTCACAGAAGAAGAGAAGATCCAAGAGCTGCTGGTCACCAGGTGATCCCTGTGTTCATGAGCATTGTGTGAACGTGCACTTTCCCTGTGGGAATTTGTCCTTACATCTCCTTCTGACAGTAAATTAGAACCTGGTGTAGCTTTGAGGAATCAAACCAGAAAAACCATACTAGGGGCCCTACTAGCCACTGCTAAATTAATTTGGAGTGGATGAGTCTGACTTGCTTTTTTTGATGCAGCTGGAATAGGAGTTTATTCCCATAGGATTTGTCGGCTCTGAGGCCCAGTAAGCAGACACAGCTCCTGCTCCTCTTCCAGTGGGATGACCCTTCGTGCTCTTCCTTGAGAGAGTCACTTCAAGGACTTCTGCAAAGAGCAGGAAAGTTTGCATGCAGACTTTGCTTTAACTTCAGTGACCCTGTTCTGGGACCCAGCTCTGCAGCCTGAGAGTGGCTTTTCTGTTCATGTAGCTTTGGAGCCCCTGAAGATGCAGACTCTGCTTCTGTCATGCTCTGTGCACTGAGAGACAGTGACTCACCTGTCACACAGGTGCCTTCTGCTGTGTGGGTGGCACTGCTTGCTGTGAAGTGTGGAAAGATTTATATTGCCAAAGCAGGGGTTACTACACATCCATCTCCTGTAAGTGGATTTGGAGCCGCAGCCTCCTCAAGGCACCGGCTGTCGCAGCAAATCTGACCTGAGGCCACCAAGGCCATCGTTGGTCACTGAACAAAGGGCCAGTGCCACAGTCAGTCTTGATGTTACACGCTGCAGCCTTTGGGGAACAACCCGTGCAGGCAGTGGGAATGTAGAAATGCTGATGGGAAGCAGTAAGAGTTCACAGAAAGGAAATGAAGGGAAGAAAGCCTTTTGCTCCTGCCTTCACAGCTGTTCCTCCTCTTCGGGAGGAAAACAGGATTCTGTCTTCTTTTGATTCAGGTTGTTAAAAGGCATGTTAAGGAAATCCTGAATATTCATTGTGGAGTATGCAGAGATGCACAGTTTCTGCTGTAATTTAGCTTTCAGCTTAGTTAATGCAAGAAATTGTTAAAATGCTGCGTGTTCAGTTAGTGAAATGCCTTCTGACACAGGGGTGTTAAAGCATCCACTTGCAAAATGTCTGTTGTCTTAACTCCTATCAGAGAAGGTGCTGGTTAAGCACAAGATATCTGGCACTTGTGATTAAACTTACAGGCAGTGAAAGTTGCTGCTGTGACCTTTAATATTCTTGTTTTTTCTGAAGCATTACCTTCAGAGGAGCAGTGTCTGACGTGATTTTTCTGACAGCAAAGCACATGCTGCAACTTTTTCACAAACTCCTTCAGTAGCTTCTGAAAATACCTGAGGAACCATCCAAGCTCTTCCCAAGCTGCCCAGAAATTGTGCATTTCAAAGTCAGCACTCGTTTTCTCCCTGTAGGTTTGTCCCTTTGGGCCCGAGGAGCAGAGGCACCATAACTGTGCTGCAGGCAGTGAGGAAATAAAGGGTGCTGCTGTTGCTATATGGGTCGAGGGCTAAAAGAATAACCCACTTAGGAAACCACAGGAATGCTGAAAAGTATTCTGTCTTGCTGTCCTTGCAGCATTTTTAGGCCCTTGGTCACCCTGAAAGTATCACCTTTGTAAGCATGTGCTGCTGTAGGTGATAGAATATTTTCTGGTAAGAGAACCATCTGCCTCTGTTCCAAGAACTTGAGACACTGTACCTGCACTCACACCAGCTTAAAGCACACTTCATGCATTAATCACCAGCATCAGATTACTTGACTGCAATAGTTTTGGTCCTGGAAAAATCAGAAGGGAAGATGTTGTGGAGTCATGTACTCTCTCATGAAGTAACTTCTGCTTTGATGAAGGACACCTAAAATGTCTGATTTTTCCTTCCAGCAGTAGACTGCAATGGTAATTTTAAATAAAGGTGAGTTCCTGATCTCACAACTGATAGGAGCAGCTACAGGTAATACGAAGCCTTTCTGAAAAGCACTCGGTCACCTGAGAAGCCTTTTCCTTTTCAGTGCATACTGCTTGTAGCTGAAAAAGGCCTAGTTGTAAGCCACCAGCAGCAGTGGGATTGATTCCCAAGCCTGAGAGATGGGGAGAAAATGATTGGTTTGGTTTTCATGTCCTTAGTTTAAAGTTCCCCCTAGATCTTTGTGGAATAATATTTTATTATACAGTTACATAGCAACAGCAGGATTCATGGGGAGGTGAAAATGTCTGGAAGAAACATTTATTTCCCCATGAGCATTGCTTCCAATGCCTCCATATTTGGAGGTTGTTTGTGTGACAAAATACAAAAAGGTTGAAATAGGCCAAGAGATTCTTTTTCTTAGCTGGAGAAAAGCCTTTCAGGTTCACAATGGCAGTAAGACTGAGATCCAGATCCCTCTATTTCTCTCCTGTAGAACATGCACGGGCAATGTGCCTGAACCTCTGGGTCTCCACTTCAGCATGTTTCAAAAAACCATAGAGACCCAAACGACTGCTGCTCAGAAGGAGAAGTGGCTGCCCCTGGTCCGTGGAGTCAAGATAATTGGCACCTACGCCCAAACCGAGTTGGGACATGGTTAGTTCCCTTCAGGCATCAATGGGTAACCTCTTTTCTGTAACTCCAGTGTGTAAGTTGATGATGTTTCCTGGGTAACTCTAAAAGGGGAAAGGCAAAATACCTTGGTTAATGGTTGATGTTTCTTGCCCTGTAGCCAGAGGGCCTCCTCTTTTCACTTCCTGACAATCCCAGAGTTCTTTTTGGTCTTTTCCAGAATGCACCTCTTAGCTGATCACTGCCTCTGTAGTTGTTTAGGGTGAGGAGGTTGTTCTAAGCCCTCAGAGTCTGAATTTCACTTGAACTGGTTGGAAAGTGAACAGTCCTGTGGTTTTTATTTTTGCCTGAATTTGGGGCACGTGTCTCTCAGAGTTCTCAGTGCAAGGCTGGCCTGCAGAAACAGGTCAGGAGCATTCCTGTAGGTGCAATGGAGCACGGTGAGACTGCAACTTGGTTTGAAAGTCAGGCATGCTTTGCCCCAGGCACTTTTCTTCCAGATGCTTCTCCACTGCAGCTGTACAACTTCATGGAAAGGTCTTGGTTATAAGGAAAAAAAACCCATCTGACTCCTGCTATTGTTGAAAACTTCCACTGCTTCAAAGGGAAAAACGTTTTATGCATCAGAAAACAATCTTTTAGCCCAGAACCTGGAATTATGGCTGTTAAATACCAGCAAAAAACGGTTAACAAACCAAAGACTCCAGTGCCTGTGCTGGCATCTGAACCGGGAAAGCACGAGGTGTACAAGTCTGGACACTGCAGAAGCCGGATGGCAATGCCAGTTGCCTGGTTGTTCATTTACAGCTGCTGAAACATTCGTAGAAGATTCAGTGAAAGAAATCCTGTCCTCTGCCCTGCCTGGGAGAGATGGAGTTGGCAAACCCAGCTCAGCACCGGAAACTGAGGCATAACTGGATGGCAACAATGAATGCCTGCTGTCCTTGTTTGCTCTTCTCACAACAGCTGCTTTAAATCAATCAGTCACACCCACACTGAAGTGATTGGTTTTCACTTGCAATTTCACATTACATGATTGCACTTTCTTGCCTGGTGATGGTCTGATTTGCTGGTAGTTCTCATGCTGTTTGATGGTAATTTGACACTAAATAGAACTATTATGGTAAGGTAAATATACTCACTCTGCTGAATAATTAAAATGCAAACATTTGGCATTCCTGTTGGGAATGTTGAGTATCTGACTACTCCACCAGTAAAACTGCTGCAGTAATTGTCACTGAACTTTGCTTGATTTGATCCTGATGTTTAGAAACTGGTGATGGGGAAATAGACCATTGATTATTGAGTTGAACCCTGGCCTAGATGGGTAGTTACTCAATTACTCAGTTTTATCTCAGTGACTGCCGGTGTGATAGCCTGTGTTGATTTCAACCTGATCCATAGTGAAGAAGTCTCTCAAAAAAAAAAAAATCAAATAAAGAAAAAGCACAAATATCACTAAATAGGGCTGAACAGGAAACAAGAAGGAGCAGGGAAAATACTGTGCTGTTTCTGTCTGGTTTATAACTATTGCTGGTAAATGAGGATTTCCTTTTCCTCATTGACTGTCAGCTGGGTACTTCTCACAGTACTGAGCTCACTTTTAATCTGGTGTTCTTGGTAACCCACTAGTCCCCTATTGGGCTTGGTCTCTGTGCAGTCAAAAAGCTTTGAAAATATTTCTGCTGGTTTTGTTAGATGGTTGAATTTATTTATAGGTGCCTGAGAATATTAAAGAACTGCAGTTCTTGGGAAGCCCCAGGAGTAGAGCTGGTTCATATTAATGTTTGGAGAACACAAGAGTGCATTGTTCCCACTTTGATAAGAATGTCAGATGAGTTTGAGCCAAACTCACATCAGTGCTCTTTCCATAATGCTTATAATTTAAATATATATATATATTCCTATTAAAGACCAATTACATTATTTCATAAATAAAATGGGCCAGATGCAGGTACTGATTCTCAATTCATCCCCACTCTTTTAATACTCAAATCTATCACTATTTAAAGGTTTAATAAGCATTTAATTCTTCATACTGAACAACTTAATAGATGACTTAACTACCTCACAGTGGTGTTTGACAGAACTTGGAGGAAGAGCAGTTCTAATGAAACATGTTTGATTAGAGATAATTTGTGCTGGTGATTTGCAGATTGAAAAATGTTGGCTTGCTTGCCAAGTTGTTCGTGTTCACAGCTTTGACCTACACATGCAGAGCACTGTCCTTTTAAGAGAGCTTTTGAAAATAGCAGAGGTTGAAGGGAGTAGGTTTGGAATGCCATGTACGCTAGTTGTGTCTGATCTTTAATTTAACAAAAAATTGAAGTAAATAGTGCAGACAGTTATGATTTACCTTTTTAAAAAAAAGCAAAATTCAGTGAAAACTTAGCTTGTTCAGCTGGATAAACTAGGATTTCTACCAGGTTCTACCTTCAGAAAGTGGAGAGATAAAAAAAATGGACTTCCTATGTCTGGGTAAAGGCTCCTTGCATCCAGCCAGATCACATCTTCATCAAACTGACATTCTGCCTCAGCCCATTTAACTTAGGGATGCTCTGATTTGAGAACCAGAGTGATGGTCTGGTCTGTCTTTGCTTTGGATTAATCCTTTTTTTTTTTTAGTCAGTCATGGTGTATCAAAAATAGGTGAATGTTGCAGATGCATTTTTTGTATGATGAGGAAGAAATGCATTGCAGCACGTTTGTTTCAAAGTGAGTGTCATTTCCTATTATTCAGGCCTGAGAAAAGGACAGTGCTCTGCCTTTCTAAAATACACTGGATGAATTCGGATTGACACATGAATCATTTTTTTTTTTCTTTTTGTCTCTTCCTGAATCTCCACCATGAATCCTCATGCTTGCTTCCCTCCCATAACATTCCCTTCACGCTCCCATCCCATGACAATTCTTCACAGCTTTGTTCACCGCGGACGGCCTGAGCCTCTGGACCTCCATCTGGGCATGTTCCTCCCCACCCTTCTCACCCAGGCAACCCCAGAGCAGCAGGATCGCTTCTTCATGCCTGCCTGGAACCTGGAGATCATTGGCACTTATGCCCAGACTGAAATGGGCCATGGTACAGTACATTCCCTCAATGCTATTTCTGAGAATGGCTTTGTGTACGGAGCGTTCCCCTGCCCGGGAAGAACAGGGTGTTTGTATCCCAGAGACTTCACAGGTGCAGCTGTGGCTGCAGGGAGAGGTGGGCAGCCTCTGAGGTGTTTGACAGGGCATTATTGCCATGTGCTGCTTCCTCCTTTTTCCCCCTGCAGGAGGGTTTGGTGTCCGTAGCTCTAAATGTGAGCACCCCGAGTGCTCCTCGTGCCATTCAAACCAGTGTCACGAGTGCCTGTGGCTGGTGCTGTCAGTTGGGTGGCACCTGTTCATCATTCTTTCCAGTTTGATTTCTGCTTTCCTCTAATTAATGTCCAGTGTGAAGACAAAAGGACAGAACTTTTAAGGTACTGAAAGAGATGCCAAAAACATCAAAGAGTTGCTTGTCACCTTTGGCCTGACCTTGTGTCAGGGAACGTGTGGATGACTTGGTTCCAACGCTCGTGTTTTCTGTGGAGTTTTATTCCCCCTTTGTTAACTCCCATGTGTTCTTTTTAAATGGACTGTGAAATGTTTTGGTGTGTTTTTAATTCTCTGTCTCAAGTAGACTTTGGCTTTTGTTGCTATTCCTTTGCTTTCAAGCTTTGAAATGGATTTTGATAACTCCAGCAGTATTGTGGTTGCAGCACTTCTAATCCAAGTTTCAAAGGGAGGATATTGTGCCTTGGGAAACTTTAATTTTGACATCTGAGAGTTGCAAATGAGAATTATTTTCTCAGAATGAGCAGGATTCACCTTTGTGCTGAAGTGAAATGTAGAGACTGTATGAAGCATAAAGTAACTGCAAGTCTGAGGAGAATCTCTTGCAACTAGTGAGGTTGGAAGATCCTTTACCAGCAAAGTAAGTCTGTGTTGAGCTGCCTGTGGAAGTCTGCCATTACCTCCATGCTTTGGGAATGTGGTTGCATCAAGGTGATCCCCTTTTTAATGTTGGAGCTCTTGTCCTGCCCTGTCAGTCCAGACTCTCAGGAGTGTTCACAGCTTGCCTAGTTTAAGCGAGTAGGCCTGGTGATTTTTGGTTTTTTAAGGCATGCAGGGACAGTGCCACTGTCTACTCTGAGACAGGTGTGTGTGAAGAGTTGGGGACAGAAGACAAAGACACTTCCTGGAATTACCTCCCATCTTTTTTCAGTCTCTTCATCTGCCTGCATCAGTCCCCTGGCATTCACATGCCATCGCTCCCTGTCTTGGAGCTCGTTGATCTCATTTGGGAGATCAACTCCATCAAGTGAGGAGAATGTAGGCCTGAGAGGGAATGAAGAGGTGGTGGGCACTGCTTATTTCATTTTGTGGCTGAGAAGGGTATGATTTTATTTTGCAATTTAGTCAGATTGCATTTTAGTGAAATTGAGGTGAGCGTGGTTTCATGGAATGCTTTAACTGAGAAGGGGCTTCTGGTGTGTGATAACAAAAAGGTGTCAGATTGGAGGTGCTTGGAAAACTAGTCTTAGACCACTGGGGGAAAAAAATTTACATGTTTTCTGAGAATTGGCTTCAGGTCCCCGAATATGGTCCTGGCTCTCACTTGTTCTTCCTTAATTAGTTGAAATTCAGTTCTTTATATAGCCTCAAAGCAAAGTTAAAATTCAAACATTACTACTGGAGTTCCACTTTCCATTGTCCAGTTCTGTCCTTGTCTCTGTTTTCTGACTGACTTTCTGCCAAAACAGTGTGTTTGCTTGTTTCCAGGGACTCACCTTCGGGGTCTAGAAACTACAGCCACTTACGACCCTGCCACGCAGGAGTTCATCCTCAACAGCCCCACTGTCACCTCCATTAAGTGGTGGCCTGGTGGACGTAAGTGCATCCCTGTGTGTCTAAAGCTGGAAGATGTCTGGAATAATTAGGGAGGTGATGTCCTGTGTGTTGCATTTACAGAGTGATGATTGAAAGCTGACCCAAAGAGTTGGCTGAAAGACAGTTACTCTTGAACCCCGAGAAACAAACTTGCCAGAGCCTACTAAAGCATCATCTGTGTGTTCTGGACTGTTGTTCAGAACCAGTCACACTGTATGAATTTAGTGTAGTTTTTGGTTGTATCAAAGTTTATATTTCCTTCAGCTTCACTGGCAGGTTTGCCAAGGACTTGGTGTTGTGTAGTGAAGAGAATTGTGTTGTGCAACTTCCACTGACTTGAGCAACACTGTTTGTCTAGAGCTGTACAATTGGGGTGATAACCAGTGTTGTAAATCGGGTTTTCTACTGCATGATGGGGTTCAGGCAATCTCAGATCCTGCTTTCAGGAAAGGCTCTGTGTGTGTAAGTGTGTTTGACTCTGTTTTTCCTTCTGACTCCCACTCCTGTTGCAGTTGGGAAGACATCAAACCACGCCATCGTTCTGGCCCAGCTCTACACCCAGGGCCAGTGCAAAGGGCTGCACGCCTTCATTGTTCCCATCAGGCAGCTGGGCACCCATGAACCTCTGCCAGGTAAATATCCATGTTAAGGGTTAAAATCCATCTCATGGAATAGATTAGATCTGTTTCTCTCTGAATATGCACAGCTGCTGTCTTGTGGCTTATTTCACTAGCTGATTTCAGTGATCAGATCACAGGGCTTAAGTGAGGCTTTCTTGTGACTGAGCTACCACTAAATCACCTTTCCTGTCATGCCTTCAATGTGAAGGCAGTTTGGGATTTTATTCTGCCCCAGTGTCTCCCCAATGTCTCCTGTGCATTCTGGGCACAGCATGTCCTGCTTTCTGAAAGGGAAAAAAGAGCTTTTATCACTGTTTAGCTGGAAGTGGAGCTGGGTGAACTTTAGAGGCAGCTCCTACAGTGGGTGGGTAGTAGCACTGCATGGAAGTGAGGAAGTTTCCCAAGTTTTGATGTCTGCTTCTTGTGGTTTAACCCATCAAGCAGCTAAACACATAGCCATCCCCCTCCCACAGTGGGACAGGGGAGAGAATTGGGAAAAGCTAAAACTTGTGGGCTGAGATAAAGACAATTTAATAGGACAGAAAAGGAAGGGAAATTAATGATAAGACAATATGCAAAACAAGTGATGCAAAATGTGACTGCTGACCACCTACTGACTGATGCCCAGCCAGTTCCCAAGCAGTGGGCTGCCACACCAACCAATTCCATCAGCATGATGCCATATGAAGTGGAAGGCTTGAACCTCTCAGGTGGGGTTTAGTCCCTGTTCCTTAATGCACGTGGCTTTGTCTGTGGCAGGGATTACAGTGGGTGACATCGGCCCGAAATTTGGCTATGATGAAATGGACAATGGCTACCTGAAAATGGACAACTTCCGAATTCCTCGGGAGAATATGCTGATGAAATATGCTCAGGTAAAGCAGTGGACTTCAGAATCTGCTGGGAGACATGGCCATACTGAATGCTCTTGTGTGGCTGAATAAGTGCACCAAGAGGGTTGTGGGTTGCTTAAGTGCTGCTCGATGAGTTTCGAGCTTGATGTGTCAGTATGTAACATGGAGGAAACTTCAACAGGTGTAAAAGGGAGGAAACTTCAACAAGCTGTTTTTTGGGGGTTTTTTTGGTAGGTTGAACCAGATGGCACCTATGTGAAGCCTGTCAGTGACAAGCTGACCTACGGGACCATGGTGTTCATCCGCTCCCTCATCGTGGGTGACTCTGCTCGCTCGCTGTCCCGCGCCTGCACCATCGCCATCCGCTACAGCGCCGTGAGACACCAGTCTGAGCTGAAGCCAGGGTGAGTACAGGGACACCCAGGAGCAGCCTCAGTGCTGAGGGAAGAGGGACTGGGGTTGATGTTTGTTTTGGCACTCGATATCGTTTCAAAACACTGTTTGTCCTGGGAAACAGGACAAACTTCAAAAAATCTTTCATTCTTGACTGCCAAAATGTCCTCCCCTGCCAGAGGCTGTTGCTGGTCTTAGGTACTGTTAGATACTCCAGCTTGATATGGGTGTAGCTTGTGCTGAGAAGGGGATTTCTGCAGCTGCAGTTTGCTGGCCACTTGCATGCTGATTGATCTGTGTTTTGTTCTAGGGAACCAGAACCCCAGATCCTGGATTATCAGACCCAACAGTACAAACTCTTTCCTCTCCTGGCAACAGCATATGCTTTCCATTTTGTGGGAGCCTACATAAAAAACACCTACCATCGTATTAGTGGGGACATCAATGAAGGGGACCTAAGTGAGCTGCCAGAGGTACTGTGTTCTCTGGGAACCAGAGGGGTGTTTTGTTGAATTCATGTGAGGTTTCTTTACAGTTTTCACTTGGGAGATGTCTTGTACTTCTGTAGTTTCAAAAGCCCCCAAGCCCAGTGCGTGCTGGTGACTTTTACTTCTTTATTTGCACTTCATAAAAAACAGGGAGTAATGCACAGTGAGAAAGCTGCTGGGAATATATTTTTTCAGAAGGTGACTTTCCAGGAATGATGGCATATCACTTGGGAGTTGAGACGAGTCTTATGCTTATCCTTCTTAATTGTTCTCCAAGTGACTGGGGTAGGACAGGTGTGTTGATCAAAGGTATCAATACCATACTGAGGGGTCAGGGTTGTAAAATGTTTGTTTTCTCTGAGGGTTTCTGTCTGAGAAGCTGGTGTGACAACAGGCAGTTGAAGACAGACTTGCACATACAATGTGTAGGCACAGAAAGGGTGGTGTACTCACAAGAGGGCTTTCCATGTACAGAGGTTTTCCTATAAATAGTTTGGCTCAGGAAGGAGTTCTTGCAAGAAAAACAAGACCCCGTGGGACAGTGGTTGTTTTCCTGGGAGCTGCATGTACGTGTGCAATCCCAGAGGGGGAAATAAATCCAAACTGTCTTTGCTTTGTCCCTCAGCTCCACGCGCTGACAGCAGGGCTGAAGGCCTTCACTTCCTGGACTGCCAACGCCGGCATCGAGGAATGTCGGATGGCCTGTGGCGGGCACGGCTACTCCCGCTGCAGCGGCATTCCTGACATCTACGTCACCTTCACCCCGTCCTGCACCTACGAGGGAGAGAACACGGTCATGATGCTGCAGACAGCCAGGTGTGCTGGGAGCTCTGGCAGGGGTGCTCCTGCCTTGGCAGTGTGGTCTTCTGTACTAGCATGAAGCTGGTGTCGTGTTTCTGTCCCTTGCCCTGTTTTTGGCAGAAAATTATACGCCTCCATGTGTTCTTTCCGGCCTGAGCCTGACTTTTCCCCGTTCAGACAACTCAGTGAGTAAGAGTTGCCATCTGCTGTCTCTGTTTTCAGATTCCTTGTCAAAAGCTACACCCAGGTCAGTTCTGGGCAGCAGGTTACTGGCATGGTGTCCTACCTGAACGACCTCTCCAGCCAGCGCATTCAGCCGCAGCATGTGGCTGCCAGGACCGTGACCGTGCGGATCAATGACCCTGCCAGCCTGGTGGAGGCCTACAAGGCACGTGCTGCCCGGTGAGTTCACATTGAACAGTCTGAGCCAAGCCAAACTGGCTGTCCTGGGAGGTGGTGGTGATGCACTGCCCTGTTAATGCTGCATTTCCAAGGTGTGGTTGGCAGAGCTTTGATCCGTGCGTTGCCTGCAGGAAGTGACACACTTTGCTGGGTTGGGGTCGGTGTTAAGTGCTTTGAGGTTACAAGAGACTACTCACAGCCTACTCATTGCCTGGTTACTCTGCTCCCCTTTCCATTGGGAGATATTTACATGTGAAGTACATTCAAGTGTACAAGTACCAACTTTGTACAGACTGCTCAGAGATCTCTCTGGAGAGAAACAATCCTGATACTCAAGCCTGTTATGAAGGAAATGTGAGAGTAGAACAGATACCTACATGTGAGTAGGTATTGAAGTACCACATGGGTGCTGTCAGATGTCCTTTACCCCCTATAGCTGTATTGCAGCTGCAGCAGGGGTAACTGATGTTTCAGAGGCACAGCTTTTCAGTCCAGGCAATATATTCAGTCATAGCACATGAGAAGAATTCAGAGCTCATGTGCCATGCCTGAAATCTGTAGGAATTCAGTGTACCTCATCTTGTTAATGTGGTGCTATTGTGTAAACTTCCTTTCATAAAACAGGCTTGTAGAAGCTGCAGCAAAGAACTTGCAAGCTGAGCTGAACCACAGAAAGAGCAAGGAGGACGCCTGGAACAGAACTTCTGTTGATCTGGTGCGGGCATCAGAGGTCAGTGATGTGCCTGCTCCAGAAAATAGGCTGTAAGAGCTTCTCATCTCTTGGTGATCCTGACTGGCCTCCCTGTGTCTGTGCAGGCACACTGTCACTACGTGGTGGTGAAGCTGTTTGCAGCAAAGCTCTCTGAGGTCACTAACGCCGCTGTCCGCGCTGTGCTGACCGACCTGTGCCTCCTCTACGCCCTGTTTGGCATCAGCAAGAACACAGGGGATTTCTTGCAGGTTGGTGTCTTTCCCCAGCACTTGAGATCTCTAGAGCCACATTCATTGTTTGCAAAGATGCTTTAAATGCCAAGTGTATGAATATTTTAGGTATAAAGACTTGACTTCCAAAAGGCCATTAGCAGGGCAGGTGTGGTGGAAGGCTCTTGTCAGGTCCTCGGGTTTTGTGATCTTCCAGAATGGAGAGGTGGGTGATAAATGGAAACCAGGCATGTGCCAGGTTTAGCTGAAATGTTTTCCAGTTGGTGACCAGGTGTTGTGTGTTAAAAAACAAGGAGTTAATAAAGGAGGTACACGTTAGACATGCTCCAAGAGCTGGATCTCTCAAAGGGGGTCTTGTGCTCCAGATGTCAACTCTTACTTCAGTGAACGGGTTTAAGTTGTCAGGCATTGCTTTTTTCCTCATTCTGCCAGAATATATTTGTGCAGCAATGTTTTATTTGGCCTTCAGGTACGTTTTGTCTTCCCATTTTTCCTCTTTGCTGCTTCCTAAAAAATTCCCTGAAACCAGGAGCAAATTAATAACCATGTATGCACATTCTTCAAGTAAACTCGCACAGGGGCACTCTGAGGAGCGAGTCTCCCATCCAAGATGAAATAGCTGGGCAGTATGGTGGGCTGTGCTGGGCATCTCCTTTTGCTTGTGCACTATGGCTAATTGCCAGTTTAATTACTTAGTAAACTAAAAAACCCTGGTGTTTTATGAACTGCTGCATTTTTGTGTGGGAAGGCTGACCCGTGTTAGACCACGGGGAAGGGAAGGTTCTTTTGGCTTCTACAATCCCTTTTTCCCCCCCCACCAAGGCGGGTATCTTGACCAGTGCCCAAGTTACCCAAGTGAACCAGCACGTGAAGGAGCTCCTGGCTGTGATTCGCCCCAATGCAGTGGCCCTGGTGGACTCCTTTGACTTCCATGATGTCCATCTGGGATCTGTGCTTGGCCGCTACGACGGCAACGTCTACGAGAACATGTTCGAGTGGGCAAAGACATCCCCACTGAACAAAACACAGGTAAGGGAACCTTATTTCTTCCTCTTTTCCTCTTCCTCACACATGCCCAGAGAAATACGGTTGTTAATTATGCTCCAGTGATCTCAGCAGGTAATTGATGAGGAGGGGAGAAAAGTCACTGGTAGTAATGGACCAGAACTGGCAACCTGCTTTCAGTTTGCTTTCTGTAGTTATTTTCTCACGTGTACCTCATGTGGGATGCTTTTGGGGTTCTCACTCCACAGAGAAACAACTGAATCATCTCATTGAATTTAAAAGCAGTTATCACTTGCTGTTGATTCTTCTTAGTGACAGTAGCTGTGAAAGCTTTACCTGTTTTCTGGCAGTTCTTCCAGTGTTCAAGCAGTAGCAGTGAGTGGAGATGAAAATAAATTGCTCCCTTGTAGTACTTAGGTGTCAGGTGTTGCACATCTGCCCCGAGACTGGAGCAGCTGAGCTAATAAAATAAACTGAACTGGGAAGAGTCATTGTCCCCGTTCCATCAGCCAAACTGAATCCTGTCTTGGTGGTGCCCTTACTTAATTAGGACAGACTGTATCTCCTACAATGGGCTGCCAGAGACTGCAGCTGGAGTTAAATCTCCCCACAACTTGCTCAGTGTTCTGTAATTCTGAAGTCAGTGGGGCTTAGGAGCTTCATTACAGTCCCCTTAGGAGACCTCTACCAGTTTTCTTTTAATTAAAATGCCAAATAATTGTATGGATATAAGATATCTTGCTTTCTTTTCTTAGAAGAGAGGCAGTGGGCAGGATGTTTTTTATACTCTCATGTTTTGTGTCATGTAGACACTCGAATATAGGAGTTATCTAGCTGTTCTTAAATCTCCAAACTGCCTCTGATTCAAATTTCTTCAGTAAACAAACACACTGCAAGATGTGAGGAGCTAAAACTGTTTCAAAGACCAGACCTGACCTTGTCACCACTGCCTTGTCCTCTTGCAGGTTCATGAATCTTTCCACAAGCACCTGAAGCCGATGCAAGCCAAGCTGTGAAGCCTGCAGGGTTTTCAAAATGCACTCTTGTCCTGCCCTGAAAACTGGGTGTTTGCATCCTTCCTTCAGGCACCTGCATCAAACCTTTCAAATCCTGTAGCTGTAGGACAGTGAATAATTGTAGCCTTTTCTTTTCCACTTTTGTAAATGGAGGAGGTGTTTGGGGAGAGTGCGTAGGGACTGATGCCTGGTTTTAAAGTGCAATTATAATGGTAAAAATTAACCTTTTAAAAATCTGGGAAAGCTTTATGGATTTATACAAGGATTGCTTTTGTGAAGCTGCTAACTAGAGAGAAGTTCCTGTCAGCTGGAGAGGGGGCAGGACTTGACTATGAAGTAGTTGACAGCCCTCAGGCAGTAGCTTCTGATGAGCAGTTATGTCCTCCCCCCTAAAAAAAAACCAGTGTCTTGAATTTTTTTTTTTTAAATTTTTTTTTTCAAATTAGCACCACCTCTCTCCTTGTTTGGCAAATATTTGTGCTCTCTGGAGCCTCCTGCATAGCCCTGTGCACGTGAGCCTGTGTGCAGCACTGTTTTCCTGATGTATCTGGGAAGTAAATGCCCATCCTTCTCTGCTGAGCTCTGCTTCAGGAACCTTTCCAGAAGAAATATTCGTGTGTCCTTTGCTTTCCAATACATCCTTTCACTGCCTTGCAGAACCTCCTTTTCCCTGTGTGCCACCTACAGCACTGGCACCTTTGCTCCTGGTTGATGAGAAGTCAAAGGAGAACACAGTGATGCTGCTCTGAGGATAAAAAACAACTGGTAGGAATCAGCTGGGTGCTGATGGTAGATGTTCTGCCCCTTTCTTTCACTGTTAGTATTTTCTAGCACTATCTCAAAGCACTTTACAAATGTTACTTAAGTTTGATTTGGTGGGGAAAAACCCCCACATGTAGTGGTAAAAACTGCCAATTTGACCTGGAATGATGACGCCAGTGTTGGAGGGCAGAAATCAGCTGGCCAAGGTCCTCAGGTCTTCAGATTGTTCTGGGATCTCGTCCTGGTTTTTAAAGGCATTTGTCAAGAGAACGACAATCCCGAGTGAAGTGTCCACTTTTTTTTTTTCCTAACCATGCATTTCCAAGGAGCTTTCTCTGATTGGCTTGATTTTGTTTTTATACTGACTTGGGCCTTGCCACGGTGCTTTGATTGAACAGGAAGGATTTGTCTTGTAAGGGAACCTCCTGCTTGTCCCATGAAATCACTGCAACTACAAAGAAGCAAAATCATTTGGGCTTTCCCAGGCCAATAACTCTGTCCAGTAAACATAAAACCAGATTTAAGGGCATCTTTGAGCTTAAAATGGCAACAAAACTTCAGCATAAACCCAAATCCTGCAGTTCTGAGGCGACACCTGAGAAGCTGCTTCTCTGCAGCTTTGGTATCTGTTAGTCTCTAATTTTGGATCAGTTTTCACAGATGAGTCTTTTTTCCTGGCACTAACAATGATCAGACACAATGTTTGGCTCCACGTGCAGTGGCTGAACAGAATAAAATGTTTAATTTTCAATAAACTAATCAAACTTGCCGGGGGGTCCCGTGGAAGCCCTGCTGTTCAGGATTCCAGAGGGGCTCTGCGTTCCATATGTCCCATGCAACGGCCTGGGGAGGAGAGGGAGGAGCAGGTTAAAAACATGCTAATGAGAACAGCACTAGTTAACTATGTACAGATCTAATAAATTACAAAAAAATGTGTTTTCAAGACAAATTGTCTCTCTTTTCACGCATTGCTTTCAGCGGATCTCACGTGAAGTAATGGGGGAGTAGAGTGAAGTGTTCGGAAGACCTTAAATGAGGTGGATTTTGATGTTTTATGTAGTCTTGAGCTTTGCTTTTCAGAGTTGCAGGGCAGCGATCCCTGTCCCATCCCACAGCCTCTCCTGCTCCCAGGAGGCTCAAAGGGTGCTGACTGAGCCTCTCGTGCTGGATCAGGAGCGGTTTCGGTGCCAAGCAGTGACACTTTGTGACCCTTCACTGCTCAGTCACTGGGGGTTCTGCTCGGAGCGATGGACTCCTAACAACGACACCTCCTGGGGGAGACTTCACAAGGAGCCCGCGGTCCCAGAGGGACTGGCAGCATGTGTGGGGTCTGCAGGGTGTAATATTCTGGAGGCAGACGTTTCCCTGCGGATTTTGTGGAAGCAGGAACTAAAGTACAAACAAACGAGGCAGGAGCAGCGCCTTGTCCTGAGCGCAGCTTTGGAATGTGTGCCCTGCCCGTGGCACGAAGGAGGGCTTGGGATAATCTCCTCAGGGGGCAGAGGGGGGGATGGGAGCCCGGGGGCTGTGGGGACGTTTCTAACCAGGCGCTGCGAGGAACAGCCCCGTGGCAGCGGGGCCTTTGCGTCACGGCTGCGCGACGCCGCTCCCGTCGCCATGGGGACGGGGTCCTTCCCCCAGCCCGGCGCACAAGATGGCGGCGCCCTTGCTGAGCGCGGCGCTGCGCGGGGCCCGCGGCGGGCGGAGCTTCGGGACGGCCGGTGAGGGGAGCGGGGACCGGGACCGGGCTGGGGGGGCTGGAGGGGCGAGGGGAGCGCTTCCGCACCCCCAAAGGGCTGTGCAGCCTCGACAGGTGGAGAGCTGGGCGGAGAGGAGCTGTGTGAAGTTCAGCAAAGGCGAGCGCAGGGTCCTGCAGCTGTGAAGGGATAACCCCAGACGGGGTGGGAAAGCAGCTCTGTGGAGATGGAGCGGGGGGTCCTGGTGGACAGCGAGCTGTCCCTGGCTCAGCAGTGCTCGGGGGACGAGGAGTTGGCTGGGCTGCAGGAGGAGCAGCATTCCCAGCAGGGCAGGGAGCGATCCTGCCCCTCTCCTCAGCCCTGGCGGGGCCTCACCTGGAGCCTGTGTCCAGTTCTGGGCTCCTCAGGATGAGAGAGACGTGGAGCTCCTGGAGAGAGCCCCGTGGAGGGTGACTGAGGGGATTTGGGGACTGGAGCATCTCTGGGAGCAGGGAAGGCTGAGGGAGCTGGGGCTGAGAGACATCCCAAGTGTGTGTCAGACACTCCCAGGGTGTGTCAGACACTCCCAGGGTGTGTCAGACACTGCCCATGTGTGTCAGACACTGCCCACGTGTGTCAGACACTCCTCATGTGTGTCAGACACTCCCAGGGTGTGTCAGAGGCTGCAGGGAGGGGGCAGAGGATGGCCCAGGCTCTGCTGGGGGGGGCCCAGCAATGGCACAAGAGCCACGGGCAGGAACTGATGCCCAGGAAGCTCCACCTGGACAGGAGGAAGAACTTCTTTGCTGTGCAGTGACCCAGCACTGAGCAGAGACCAGAGAGGGGTGGAGTCTCCTCACTGGGAATATCCCAGAGCCAACTGGACACAATCCATGTGCTCTGGGATGGCCCTGGTGGGGAAGGGAGGTGGGACTGGATGGGACACTGTGGTCCCTTCCAGGGTGTCCCATGCTGTGATCCTGGGTGCCAGTCTCTTCTCCCAGGCCACCAGCAGCAGGACAAGAAGGCTCGGTCTTAGGCTGTGCCAGGGGAGGTTTAGGTTGGGTATCAGGAAGAAATTTTTCCAGAGAGAGTGCTGGAATGGGCTGCCCAGGGAGGGGGTGGAGTCACCATCCCTGGGGGTTTCTAAGAACAGACTGGATGTGGCATCAGTGCCAGGGTCTGGTAACCACAGCAAGGTTGGATCAAGGCTTGGACTCCATGACCTCGGAGCTCTTTTCCAGCCTGGTGATTGTGGGATTGTGGGAAGCTGTGGGAGGCGGGGGTGGCTCATCCTGCCTCGTGCTGCTGCTTCCACGCTCATCCCTCTCTCCCTGTCCCCCCAGCCGTGCTCTGGAAGCGGGCAGCCCCCCTGGGGCCGATGCCCAACGAGGACATCGACGTCAGTAACCTGGACACCCTGGAGAAGTACCGGAGCTTCACCCCCTACTTCCGGCTGGCGGAGAAGGAGAGCAGGAAGCCCCGGTGGTGGAAGACGTACCATCAGCACACCAACCCCCCCGGAGGTACCCTGGGAGGGGCTGCTGGAGGGCTGGGAAGATGCTCTGGGGGACACTGGGCCCCAGATCTGCCCTGTGAGGAGCTCCGGGACAAGGCCAGCCCTTGCATGGTCTCCAGGGAAAAGGGTGGTGGTTTTCCAGGAGGGAGGCAGGCCAGGACCTGCCAAAAGTCACAGAGCAAAGAAGTGATTCCCTGGAGCCTCAGCAGTGCCACAGAGAGCAGAGCAGGACCCAGAGCTGCAGGCCTGCAGCAGATAGCACTGAGCTGCTCCCAGTCCCAAAGCTGGGAATGGGAGGGTGATGAGCTGGGGAAGGAGGAGGAGGGGCCTGGAGGTGCAGAATCGAGTCCTGATCATCCTTTTGAGTCTTTTCTAGTGAAAGGCGTCCCTGCCCATGGCAGGGTTTGGAACTCTGTGGTCTCTAAGGTCCCTCCCAACCCAAACCATTCTGTGATTCCACGATCCCCATATCTGGAAGTTTGTGCCTCTTTCCCGCGCTCTCAGACATTTCACAGGGCGTTGTGTTCGGGTGTTTTGGGTGCTCACACGTTTCACCTGCGTGATCTTTTCACCCCTGCCTGAAGAGCCACCGACAGACATCAGCCTGCCACCCAAGAAGGTGTCACGGGCCAAGCAGGTCAGGGAGAGGAAGGCGATCCTGAGGGGGAACCGCCGGAGCGCCGAGATGGAGAGAGCAGCGCGGCTCCAGACAGGTCAGTGCCCCACCACCCCGTCCCTGCCCCGGCTGCCCCAGGGCCCAGCTGTGCCTCTGCAGCCCTCCTGTCTCCCTGCAGTGCTCATTCCCCTCGAGGAGGTGAGGGCAGAGTGGGAGAGGACCAGCGGCCCCTTCCACAAGCAGCGCGTGGCCGAGCACTGCGGGGTGTTCAGGGACCTCTTCAAGGGGGCCACCTTCACCCCATGGGTGGCCCTGAGGGTGCACTACAACCAAGAGGACGAGTACCTCGTGCCAGTCTACTATGGGAACATGGTGACTCCGTCAGAGGTGCGTGAGGGGACTGGGAACAGCCTGGACCCCGTAGGAAGCCTGTTCCTGTCTGTCTGTTTGTGTCAAATGCTTCCAGTGTTCCTCTTACTGGAGCATTTCCTCTGTGCTGAAGGAAATGCATTTGTTGGACCTGATAAGGACAGGTATTTGCAGCAGGATGGTTGTCTATTGGCAGGCCCCTGCAGCCACAATTAATGCTCTGGGGGCAATCCAGGTGGAGCTGGATTCCAGTGGCCTGGCTGTGCCCAGCATTTGCTGTGTTCCAGCCTTGCCTGTGACAAATTCATGGAACCTGTTGTTTTACTGATTTACCTTCTCTTCATGTTGCCCTTTTAGGCTTCTAGTCCCCCTGCAGTGTCATATGAGGCAGATAAAGGCTCCCTTTGGACTTTGTTGCTCACAAATCCAGGTGAGCGGTGAGTTCTTTAAAAAGAACACATTTAAACTGGGTTGTTTCACTCTGCATTTTGGTTAACTCCTGTTTCTTTTGGCTGCACAGCCAGAGGTGATGTGATATCTGCCAGGTAGGGACATGTGTAATATGCAGCAAAGATTGTAGCCTCCCCAGCTCTGTAGCAGCTGAGAGAGAGAACAGTGACACAGCAGGACCTGTGTCACACCAACAATTCCCTGACTCCCACCCCCAAGCTCCTCTCCCTTGGCACTCTGCCTGGAGGGCAGGTTTGCTGACACTTCACCCTGAGAAACCAAGGCACAGTGAAGGGGAGCAGCTGACCAGCAGGATTCCAAGAATCTTGGAATTAGATCTGCAGAGCTCTTTGCTCCTCATTTTAAACTCAATCCTGTAGGAATGAGCTCCTTTTGTGATAGGAAAGGAATGCTGGGAGCTCTCGAGCTGCTCCCTCTGATCAAAGCAGGTCTGAGCAGTCTCATTTGGGATCGATGCAAACACCAAGTCACCTTTCTCTGTTGTGTGTTGGCAGATGGACATCTGAGGGATGCAGACTCGGAGTACCTGCACTGGCTGGTGTGAGTATAACAGAGCCACGTGCCCTGTGCTCAGGGAGCAGGCAGGAACTCCCCCAGCATCTCGGGCATCCACGGCTTTCCCTCGTGCCCCTGCCATGAGCTCCTGTAGCCTCCTGTTCTGGGTCCTGCTGAAGGTGCAGGAGTTCCAGGTGTTGCTGCTGTTTGGCATTCCAGTCACTGGATGGCATTTTTCCTCCAGTGAAAGCAGCCTCTGCTATCTGTTCCCTCATGGGGCAGAAGTCACCTCAAAACGTGGCAGAGTGATTGGCAACCCTGGGTGAATCGGCTGGAGGGAAACGAATGGATACACAGCCAAGTAAGTGTCTTTGTGTTCAGGACCAACATCCCAGGCAATGACATCAAGTCAGGAAAGGAGATCTGCCACTACCTGCCCCCCTTCCCTGCCATGGGGACTGGCTACCATCGCTTCATCTTCCTCCTCTTCAAGCAAGACCGTCCCATCGACTTCCGCGAGGACACTCGGCCGACGCCGTGGTAATTCTGCTGTTACTGCTTGCCGTGTTCACCCGCCTGTCACTGCGGTAGGGGGGCAGTTCCTTTCACTGCACAGGGTTCTCCAGGGCTGCTGTGGGTTTGTGTGTCCCCTGCAGCCACAATCCCAGCCCTGCAGAGTCCTGTTGCTACGGAACAGGCTGCTATGACAGTGGTTTGCCCAGCCTGGGGCAGAAACATGCACAGAGCTGGAGACACTGGGAGATTTCCTTTTTGCTGGCTCCCTTTTCCCTCTGTTTCATAGGCTCTGGGGTGATGTGGAGCAGTCGCCTCCCAGGGTGCTGCTGCAGGGAGAGGTTCAGCTCAGCCCTTGTGCTCGTGTCTTGTTTCCAGCTACAGCCTCAAGATGAGAACCTTCAGCACGTTTGACTTCTACAGAAAGCACGAGGATGCCATGACCCCGGCAGGGCTGGCCTTCTTCCAGTGCCAGTGGGACAGCTCCGTCACTTCCATCTTCCATCAGCTGCTCAGTAAGGAATGCAGTGTGTGGGGATGCTGGAGGGGGTGGGTGGGACATGGTCCAGTGTGGCTGCAGGCTCTCATTCCGTCCTGGGATGTGTCTGGGATCGGCACAGACAGGGCCCTCCCTGAGCCACCCTCCTCCAAACGGCAGCCTGAGGGAACAGCCTCCAAAAGGCTGCTTGGAACGAGCAGCCCAGTGCCCATGGGGGTGAAAGGGGGCCTGGGCTGGGATCTGAGCCCTCGTGCTGAGGTTGGTGGGTCCCTCCTTTGCAGACATGAGGGAGCCGGTGTTCGAGTTCGTGCGCCCGCCCGTGTACCACCCTCGCCAGCTGAAGTTCCCGCGCCAGCAGCCCCTCAGGTACCTGGACAGGTACCGGGACACAGAGGAGCCCACCTACGGCATTTACTAGGAGCTGGTCCCCTCCCATCCACTGGGATGCTGCCTCCCAGCTCTCCTGCACTCCCTCAGCACCTCTGGAGGGAGATGACAAAGTCTCAGCCCCTCAGCTCCCAGTTCCCCTGGGAAAGGCAGCCACGGGCAGCTCACAGTGCTGGAGGTGCGTGGTTCAGAGGCTGCTTAACGAGGACATTCGAAGTGAATCCAGGCTGAAATCGTGCTCCTGATTCTGCAGCAGAGCTGATCAGTGGCTGGCAGGGTAGAGTGCCCCCAGAGATGCCTTGCCTTGCTTCTCTGCAAGGATCTTTTGCCTGTTTAGGGAACAAACAGAGCCAGGCCAGCCTGGATTTCCTCCTCGTACAGCACTGCGGTTCAGGGCTGTGTCAGCCTTTATTTGTGCAGTCCTCTTGGAGAGATGAGCCTGATTAAACACACTCTGAGAAGTGTTGGCAGAGCTGTCTTTATTGGGAAGAGCCTGTTATCCCAGCCATGCTCTCCATATTCAATCCCCAAAATACCAATGTGCTCCTGAGCTGCCTGTTCCTAGTGCTGCTTTGCAGTGACTTTCTCTGCAGGTCCCCCTTTCCTCAGGAAGTGAGAGCCTCAAGCAAACACCTGAGACTGTGCTGAAGTGTCCCCCTACTGCTGGTACTCTGGGTTGTTACAGCTTCTCTGGAGCTCCCTCAACTCCCCTCCCACTCTGAAGGATTCTGGGGTCTGATTCAAGCCGGGGTGAGGGTGCTGGAGGGGTGCCCACAGGTTGTGTTATGCCCTTCTCTGAGCTTTGAACATTTGGTCAGAATTTGTAGATCCAGCCAAAAGAAATATCTTGGAGGATGAAGCTCTGCTGGAACATGCAGGGAGTTGTGACAAGTCCCTAGGGTGGTCTGGGAGGTGGCTCTGAGCCTGCCTGTGGTACAGAAGCTGCTCCAACAATCAGAATCCACTGGTGAGTGCCCTGGCTGCACCACAGACCTGCTCCCTGCTTCCCCTCACCTGTGCAGGGCAAAGTGAAGCTGTTCATGAGGGGAGGCTGCAGAGCTGCTGCCACCTGAGGCCATCCTGCAGTGTCAGCAGCCTGGGAGTGTGTGCAAGGGGTAGCAGAGCAGCGGGGTACAGAGATAAGGGTTGGGTGGGGATTTTGGGTGGTGCTCCTCCTGAAACTGAACTACAGGACTACAAGGTGAAGGTGTGCATTGCACACACACTGTTCTTCACACAGAAGACTCCACCTGCCCCCTGAGCAGGGACCGATGGCCCAGGTGACGTCTTTGTTGTGTTTCAGGGTGCCGATGTGCACGGGTGTTGGAAGGAAGTTCGTAGGAAAAGGTGTGGTGGGTGTGCACGGGGGCATGTGCAAACAGCAGGAGCTGGAGTTCAAAACGGAACGTTGCAAGGGTGGAATGTGGCCCTGGCTGGTGCTGGTGTGTGTCACAGCCGTGTCACACACGCTGCAGAGGGGGTGACGCGTGGATGCAGCAGCGGTGGGTGCCTCTGCTGGTTCTCACTGTACCGAGCTCTCTGTGCCAGCGGGAGCTGCCGTGCTCTGCTCGGGGACCCAGCCCTGGCAGAGGTGAGGATGCCTGGGAGTTCCCTGAAAGGGCAGTAAAGGAAAGAAATCCAAGTGCACATCGATGTGTACCTGTGTAAGCACATTCACGGGGGTACACATCGCTCTGATCCTTGTCAGCCTCCCCCGTGTGTCCCTGCGCTGCCACTGCAGCGTTCCATCCTCTCCGGAGCCTCCCGCTCTGCTTCACAGCCCTCCCTCTCCCCGAGGGGAGCAGCTCCAACCCTCCCAGTCCCCTCGTCTCCCCAGCGTGTGGCACACTCAGCGTGGCCAGCGGGCACCCACGGGGTGTCTCTTTAAGAGCACGTCTGGCTGGGAGTCCTGACCCGCCTCTGGGCACAGCGTCACCATCTCCTCCTCCCCTGCACAGCTGAGTTTCTATTTCCCCGGCTCCTCGCCCCGCTCCCCGGCGCAGGCAGGATGGCATCCCCCGTCTCGCAGAAGCTGGAGGAGAAGCTGGTGTGCTCCATCTGCCTGGACCTGTTCAGGGTGCCCGTGACTTTGCCCTGCGGCCACAACTTCTGCAAGCGCTGCATCAGCGACCACTGGCACAAGCGAGAGCGGGCGCCCGCCGGGGCCGAGGCGGGCTATAAGTGCCCCGAGTGCCGCAGGGACTTCGAGCAGTGCCCGGAGCTGGAGAAGAACGTCACCCTGTACAGCGTGGTGGAGCTGGCGAGGGACGGGGACGCGCGGGGCGCGGGCGCGGGGAGGTGCGAGGTGGCCCCGGGCGAGCTGTGCCCGCAGCACGGGCGCCCGCTGGAGCTGTACTGCGAGGACGAGCGGCGCTGCATCTGCTGCGTCTGCATCGTCCGGCAGTGCCAGCGGCACCGGCGGGTGCTCTTCGAGGAGGAACGGTCCAAAAAGCAGGTGGGGACTATTGGTGGCAGGGATGGGGCGATGGGAGAGCGAGCAAGGGGAGTCACAGCAGCTCGGACATTCGCCTCCACTGTCCTGTGCCCTGCGGGGGGGATGTGATGTGACTCCGGGTGCCAGGCTGTGCCCGGCCTCAGCTGAACAGGGGGCTGGCCAGGAGGTGCCGCCAGTGCCCTGCTGCTCCCTGAGAAACCAGGTGCTGTCAGGAGCAGCAGCGAGATGGGTAAATCCAGGAGCACTGGAGGATGAACGGTGATATACGTGTTTGTGACCCTCTGATCCAGAGAAAATAGATAAAAAAGGGGTGAAAGCACAGAAAAATCACTTCTTTGTGACCCTGATGCAGTGTCCCTTTCCCAAGGCTTCTCCCTCCCCGCTAGCCTTGTCCTGGCAGCCCTGAGAGGGCTCCTGGGGCCAGGTGGGCAGCAGTGCTGCACTGCAGGATGTGCAGCTGGACACGACGAAGAAAGGACAGGACGTGGCACTTCGTGCTGTGGATTAGTTGGTGGTGTTCGGCCAAAGGTTGGACGTGATGATCTTGGGGGTCTTTTGGTTCTATGTTGATGCCTCTCTTCACAGACCCTTTTGAAAGAGTCCCTGGAAAAAGCCCAGGAGGAATCGGAGGGGATCGAGCGGGCGATGCGGGAGCTGGAGGAGCAAACGCGCAGCATCAAGGTAGTGCTGTGGCCACCCCTGTGCTGGGCACGTGGGTGTGAGCACAGTGGCTCTCACGGCTCTTCCCTACCCAGGACTTCTCTGAGGAGCTCAAGTCTGGGATCCAGAGCAAATTCGCCCACCTGAAGAAAGCTCTGGAGGATTTCCAGTGTCAGTCGGTGGCCAGGATCGAGGAAGAGCAGGGGGTGGCTCTGGGGCGCTTGGAGGAGAACTGGAGCCTCCTGAAGGACAGGCTGGATGTCCTTGGCCAGCACAGGGAGAGGGCTCAGAGCCTGCTGGCCTGCCCTGACCACAGGACCTTCCTCCAGGTACCATCCTGATGCTGTGACACCCTGTGCCTGGGCACTGCTGGCCCTGCACCCTTTCAGTGAGGGCAGAGATGTGTTCAGCCCCTTTCCTGGGGGAAACATCCTCAGCCCAGCTCAGGGATGTGATGGGGCTGTGGGGAAGAGCTGTTTTAGGGGGATTTGCGTGGGCAGTGCTGGGATCCCCCTGTCGCCCCTGGGGAGTCCCAGTGTGTGCACTGGAGTCACACAGTCTTCCCCAGGCTGGTGCACGGCTCTCTGTGTGTCCATCCACAGGAGTTCTCCCTGCTCCCACCTCTGGAGAGCCCAGAGGCGCCGGTCCCAGTGGAGTTTGATGTGGCTCATGTGATCAACCCCATCTCTGAGATCCTCACCGACATCTCCAGGCTCCTGCTGGAGGACCTGCCCGGCTCTGTGGCCCCCAAAGCCCCCAGTCCTGCTGGCCAAGGTAATCCTTCTGCTCTCCTGAATCCCAGCCTGGCCCACATCACTGTGTCAGGCACAGAGGGTTGGGCTGGGACACACATCTCCTGTTCAGCAGATGGGGTGGGATGAACTGGGTGGCTTCCCCGTGGCCTCTCTTTGCTGGGAATGCTGAACCAAGTGGGCACATGCCTGCTCCCAGGCTTGGATATGATGGACTTCCTCTTCCTCCCCTCACTCCTATGCACCCAAGAAGAAACAAGTTTCTAGGTGCCATCACTCAGAATGCCTGTTCCCATCCTCCACAGGCCCAGTGCATCCCCAGGAGCCAGCAGTGAAGGTCGTGACCCCTCTCCCCAAGTGCCAGCTCCGAGCTGAGCTTCTGAAGGGTGAGGAGCACAGGAAGGCCTGGAGGGAAAGGGGGGACCCAGTTGGGGTCCCCAGCAGGCAGAGATGTCACCAAGCTGGGCTCCTCCCTGGGAAGGGGATGGTTGTGGCTGCGGGGACAGGGGTTCCTTCCATGGTTCTGCCAACCTCTCTCCCTAAGTGTGGGACAGGGTGGATGGGCTGGGGGACATTGTGTGGGTGAGAAAGGGCTCATTAGGGGGATTAGCAGCACCAGGGAGTGCTTTCCCATGGGAACTGGAGCTGCCTGGTATTGGATCAGTCACTGCCCTGCACAGCACAGCCCTGGTCCAGTGCCCTACCTGCAGTCATTGCTCTGTATACAGGGATATGGTCTCAGCATTCCCTGTCCTTCATGTCCCCTTCCCTCCCTGGGCCCATCCCGCTCCAGTTCCTTAGGGATTTCCTCACTGCTCGTTTTCCCATCTCCTCCCTGTTGGGAAGAGGGTTGGGCAAAGTTTAGGGCATGTTGATCATGTCACTCTTGCCAGTGAAGCAATCACTGCCTAAGGGACCTTTAATTCCTTCCATTAGTCCCACAAAAAACATTCTTAGGGTTATTAATAGGAAACCCCCGTTATTTATGGGCAGCAGTCAGGAGCCCAGTTTGCTCTGGGCCAGGTTGTAGTGGGAGGAAGGTGATGTGCTGGTGAGCAGGAGTTACAACAGCCCATGCACAGGAGAGTAACTCCCTGCAATACCATATTTACTTGCCTGGTGTTCTCTCCCTCCCTCCCCACCCACGCTCATATTTTTTGCTCATAAAACCAAGATCTGTTCCGAAATGGCCATGGAGCCACTGGTATGTGCTGGCTGTGAGCTGGGCTGTGCAAGGAGTGCGTGAAGCATCGTGTCTGGCTGCCTTGCCAGCTGTTTCTGGGCTGCTCCTGTCCCTTCCAGGGCAGGTATCTCATCTCAACTCGCTCACCCTCCCCTCCAGACGAAATTGTTCCCTTCTGTTTCTGTGAGCCAGCCCTACACAGTCTAAACCCCATCACTGCTGGGGGTGGGTGATCACACCATGGGCAGAAAGATCTGATGAAGCTTTTCAGCTTTTCATGCCCTTGCTCTTCCCAGACCACCGCAACCTGACCTTCGATCCCGAGACGGCCAACAAGTACCTGGAGCTGTCGAGAGGTGCCCGGAGAGCCAAGCACGGCCCCAGTGCTGTGTGCAGGGGGCAGGGGCCCCGCTTCGAGCCCTGGCAGGTGCTGTGCACGCAGGGCTACGGCCCCGGACACCACTACTGGGAGGTGAAGATCTCCAGCCACTCCGTCATCCTGGGCGTGACCTACCGGGGCCTCCCCCGGGAGCAGCAGCAGGGCCACAAGTTCAACATCGGGCTGGACGGGGGCTCGTGGGGGCTGCAGGTGCGGGAGGATTGTTACCTGGCCTGGCACAAGGGCCAGGCCGAGAAAATCCGGGAGCAGCTGTACAAGAACCTGGGGGTCAGCCTGGATTACGGCAAGGGGCTCCTCTCCTTCTACGGCCTCGGGGAGAGGATGCAGCTCATCCACTCCTTCCACGATGTCTTCACGGAGCCCCTGTACCCCGTGTTCTGGCTGTGTGAGGGGCGAGTGGTGACGCTGTGCCAGAGGGACTGAGCTGGAGCCGCCACGCTGATCCATCAGCCGGGCTGGTGCCGTAGCCAACCTGCAGCCAGGACCTGTCACAGTGCAGGAGGGACCTCGATGCCGAGGCAGGCATGTGGTGCAGTATTTTAAAGAAGAGATGATGAGGGCAGACATGAAAATTGACTGGTTTAATTTGCATATGCAAATATCAGTCTGCTGATGGAGGGAAGGGGGAGGAGGCAGGGCTGGAGCTCACCCTGGGCACTCTGTGTGGGGGCACATGTGGGTGCCATCCCTGCAGATGGAGTGAGGGAGGGGGAAACAAGGAGCGAAAGAATTAAAGTTTTCCTCTTTCTCCTATCCCTTCCAAACCTCCCAAGCCTGGAGAAGATTTGGGGTGAGGGAGAGCATACAAGGGGTGCTGCTGCCACAGGGTGCTGTGGAGCAATGCAGAGGGAGCCCTGTGCTCCCCCAGCCTCACATGCAGGCAGGTCCTGCTCCCCCAACCCCTTCCCAGTCCCCTCTTGCCACTCTTGGACTTGACAGAGCAACTTTTCAGGGTTCTAGGCTGCAGCTCTTTGTAGGATGCTGCTTTTCCCAATAAAGCTCTATTTTCCTACTGCTTTGACCTTGGTGCTGGTGGGAGATACGGGACCAAGCAGCACAGGGGGAAGAGGAAGGGAGCTGGGTGCCTCTGTTCCTGCACCCATCCCTGCAGGGCCCCATCCTGCCCCTCCATGTCCTCAAGGGGTTGGTGACTGGCCCTTTGGAGGGACCAGCTGCCAGCAGAAAGGTCTTTTGTTTACCAGAGCACTGTGATAAGGAAACCTGGTTTCCTATGGCTCTGCCCCAAGCCTGATCTGGCACAGAAGAAAATCTGAAGTTTTGATTGAAGCTTTTCCAAGGGCTAGACCACAGGTCTCCTCCTGCTCCTGTGGGAATGCTGGTGAGGGATAACGGGGTGAAACTGGGCACTGGGATCAAAGGTGCTGGGGAATTCACCTTGCAGGTGAATGCAAGGGAAATGAATAACATCATTGTTTCCTTTGGGGACAAAAGGCTTGAAAGGATCAAACCCCTTCTGCAAGAACAGATGTGATTATTCTTGCCGTGTTTCCTCCTTCACTCCACACCTCCCCACCCCTCCCAGGCCTGTCCTTGGGCCAGCGTGGACCTGGGAACTTATCCAAGTCAAAAAATGGTCTGCACAGGAGGGGTCTGGAGACACCATGCTTATGAGGCAGATCCTCACACCAAAAGCACTTTGGTGTCTCCCCATCCCCACCCCTGCTTGGTGCCTTATGGGTCCTGGAAGAAGAGGGGACAGGGACTGAGCCAGCTCCTTTTTCCATGGGAATGGCTGACGTGGGCCCATGGGCATGGGGCTGGCAGGAAAACACCTGCACTTATGCACTGGGGGGGCCCCAGGACCTTCCATGTGGCCTCAAGGCAGGGAGCAGCTCCTGGGGAGCAGTGGGATGGCAGCAGGTCCTGGGGGGAAGGAGATACTCACAGGGGACAGCACGGGGTGGGTTTGGAATGGGCTGGCTACAGCTTCCTGGGATGGGAGATTTGGGGAGGGGCAGCAGCTTCCCCTGGGAGCAGCAGAACCCTGAGAAGAGTCCCGATTCCAGTGGGGCAGATCCTTTCGGAGGTGGCAGACCCTGGTTGGGGAACAATATATCCTTATAGGGGTGGCATCCCCCGAGGGCTGGGGGCAGATTTCCCTGAAGGCAGCAGATGCCGGGGGGGAGGAACCAGATGCCCGGTGGTTGCAGATCCCAGGGGTGAGAACTCCCCGAGAAGGCGTGTGCCTGGGCACCAGGTGCAGGGGGTGATGACGCGGGTCAGCCCTCCGGCTGCGGGCGCGGGGAGGCGGAGCGGGCGGGCGGGGCGCGGCAGCCGCCCGCCCCCGTCGGGGCTGGGACCGGGGCCGGGGCCGCTCGGGGCGCTCAGGGATGGATGCTGCGCCCGGGAGCGCCCCGCCGTCCTCCGCCGCGGCGCTGCGGCTGGCGCTGGCGGCTCCGGGGCTGCCCGAGGGTCCCCTCGGCTGCCCCATCTGCCTGGACGTGCTGCGGGACCCGGTGACGGTGCCGTGCGGGCACAACTTCTGCCAGGGCTGCCTGCGGGCGTTGCGCCAGCAGCCGGGCCCCCCCGACGGCGGCGGGGCGGGCGGGGCCGTCCGCTGCCCGCTCTGCCAGGAGCCCGTCCCCGCGTCCCTGCGGCTCCGCAAGAACCGCGCCCTCTGCGAGCTCCTGCCGCTGCTGGCGGCCGCCACCGGCGGCTCGTCCCCGCCGTCGCCGATGGCCCCGGGAGCCGAGGAGGAGGACGGCGCAGGGGAGGCGGGAGCGGCGGTGCTGTGCGATGTGTGCCCGCCGGAGTCGCGGGCGGCGGCGGCGCGGTCGTGCCTGGTGTGCCTGGCGTCGTTCTGCGGGGCGCACCTGGAGCCGCACCGCCGCGCCCCCGCCTTCCGCGCACACCGCCTCGTGGCCCCGCTGCGCCGGCTGGAGGAGGGGCTGTGCCCCCGCCACCTGCAGCCCCTCGACGGCTTCTGCCGCACCGAGCAGACCTGCGTGTGCGCCCGCTGCCGCGCCCACGAGCACCGCGCCCACGACGTGGTGCCCCTCGAGCAGGAGCGGGAGCACAAGGAGGTGCGTGCGGGTGGGCGGGGAGGGCGGCGGGGTGCGCGGGTGTCCCGGGTGGGGTGAGGCGCGGCGTCCCTTGGAGGGTTTCGTGCTGCACCCGTGTCCCCAGCGGGGAGCCTAAATCCGCACGTGGGGTGTGTGCAGGTGCCGCGCACACACGGTGGGATGGCGTGTGTGGGGTGGTGCTGTAGCCCACACCCCTCGGGGGACCCCACCCCGTATGGACAGGGTTCTGTGCTGTCGGGGAGCCCCGTGAGGTGGGGACGGGATGGGCAGATGGGGGCAGACCCGCTGCCTGCCGGCCCCTGGGGATTTTTCCCACTGTAGAAATCCCGTGGGTATAGGGCTGGGGTGGGGGTGCCTGGGACACCCTGCAGTGTCCGCCCCCGCGGTCACGGGTCTCCCGCCTTCCCCGTCTTGTTCCCACAGTTCGGTCGAGGCGGTTTTTCCCGACTCCTGGCAGCCTGCCCTGCCGCCGCTCCCGCTCCCCCAGCCCTTTGTATCCCGGCGTTTTGGCAGCGGGTTTTTTTCCATCACTCCCATTCCCAGATGTGACTGAGTCACCTCCTACATTCACACCCACGAGCCTCCCCGGGAGCCGGGGCTCCAAGCCCAACACGGTGCTGCCTTCCTGGACGCTGCTGCCTCAATGTGTGGGGCCTCTGTGGGGCTTCAGGCAGATGGGAGTCTGTGAGGCTTGCGGTGTGGTGACACCCTGCATCGGGATGAGGCATTTGGAGACCTTGGGAGGGTTTGGTTTTTCCAAGGAAGAGCCCAGGGGCTGCGGACACGCTGGCAGGGAGCACAGAAACAGCCCCAAGCCAGCTCCCGCTCTCTCGTGGGCTCTTGGGATTGCAGGAAAACCCTTTTGTCGGCATTATTAGTCATCAGGTGCCTTAAAATAGAAAGGGAGTGTGATCCCAGCCCGGAGGAGCTGTCAGATCCAGACCTCAGCAGACACAACTGCTTAACGTTGCCTGCACGGCTTCTGCCACTGCCCTCTGCCACTGCCCTTGTGCTGCAGGCTGGGAAGGATGGACAGGGAGAGCACCTGTATCCCCTCGCTGGGCACAAGGACTGCAGGGAGCAGGGCCAGGAAGCCAAGCATTAGCGGGAATCTGCCCTGGTTGGGGAGTGCAGTGCCCTCCTGGCTCCCCAGGGAGCTCGTGATGGGCAATGGCTGGGGCCAACAATAGCACGCCAGGAAACGACGTGTTGGGAAGGTGCTTCCTCTGCAGCCACGCAGCACCTCTGTGCTCCAGAGCTGGTTTGCTTTGCTCCTAAAGAGAAACCTCCAGGGGACTCTGTGCTGTGTTTCTGAGTGGTCCAGTTCTGCCTTTCAGCTTCTGTCCCAGTCCCAGGTGGATTTTCCCCAGCCTTGGGATGCACACTGAGAGCACACACGGCTTAGCTGCGCTTGCTGCAGTCACTGCCCCATGGGTTTGCTTTCAAATTCCTGTTTTGTTTGCTTTCCGCTGGGACCAGGGTGGGGAGCGTGGAACTGGACATGACCCTTTGCAGCCCGGCTGCTCCTTTAGTTTCCCAGCCCAGGGAGAAGGGATGTTTGCAGGTTGGATGTGGCAGGGAAGGAAAACAGGAAAACAACTCACGGCTCCCCCTGTGTCCTTCACCCGAAGCCTGACAGTGAGGTCGTGGTCAGAGAGGGTTGAACTTGGGGAGCAGCTGGGTGTCCTGCAGCTCCCTCTGGGATCGGGGGCAAAGCTCAGTGTTTGTCCCTTGTGTTTGCAGGCCCAACAAGCCAAATTCCTCAGCGATGTGGAGAATGAGCTGGAGGAGCTGGCAGTCACCATCGCACAGGCCAAGAAGATGGTGGAGCTCATTAAGGTGACTCTGCAATGTCTTTGCTCTGTTAGTGGAGCTCTGCTGGGCTGGGGAGCGGAGGGGAAGGGGCTTTTGGGGTGTGTGGGGTGTAGAGTTGGTGCCCACAGGGCAATGTGCTCCGTAAAACCACCTGGCAAGGATCCCTGAGGATTCTTGCTCCTCGTCTCTGCTAACCCTCACGGCATCTCTGGTTGCTTTCGTTTGCAACCTGGAAGAAGGAACAGGGCAAGGACCATGCCAGGGCATCCTCTGGCTCTTGCACCTTTTCTCCTTGGGCTCACAGGTCCCCCTTTGGCCCTTGTGCCACCATGTCACTTCACTGCCTGGGGACACCAGACGTGGTGCAGCAGGAGGTGGCTGTGCCCAGCCAGATCCCCTGATAGCTGAGCTGCGAAATGATCTCAGCTCTTGGATGAAGGGGGTGACGGGGTGTCAGGGGGACCCCAGAGAGCTGAGAGGTGGGTGCTGGGCAGGGGACAAGGGTGCCCTCCTGCACCTTCACTGTGGGACCTGACCTCTCTCTCACTGCACTCAGGGTGCTGCCACAAAGGAGAAGGAAAGGGTTGAGAAGCTCTTTGCAGAAGCCTCTGAGGTCCTGGCGACCTTCCAGAAGGAGGTCACGGGTTTCATTGAGGCCGGGGAGCGCTCCATGCTGGGGGAGGCCGAGGCTGATCTCCGCTGGAAGGAGGAGAGACGAGCCAAGCTGGCCCAGTGCAAGCAAAACCTGGAGAACGTCGCCAGCACTGACACCATCTACTTCCTCCAGGTGGGATGGGGCAAGAAGGACCCAGTAGTATTGTCTTTTGGGGTTTTGTCCCATTCCCTGAGGAGCTGGGGGCCAGGAGCCCTGGGATGTGTGGGCTGTAGAGTCTCACCCCTGTTGGCACAGTTCCCTCCCCTCCCCACTCCCAGGAGGAACAGGCAGCCAAGACTTTCTCCCCCCTTGTGTCTGTGACTCAGGGGAAGCTGATGTGCTGCCCAGGCTGGGTACCTGGGTGTGAGGGGCAGAGAACAAGAGATTGGGGTGCCCCACTGCTCCCCTCTAGCATTTCCCTCTCCCTGACAGCCCAGCAAGAGGAGACCTTTTCAGGAGGAGATGCTACTCTGTGTGAGGTGGGCATGGTCTGGGGGCAGGTTTGAAAGGGAGCTAAGAGCAGGTTCCAGGAACACGTGGCCGGGAAAGAGCTCTCCTCCCTTGTGAAGGCTGTCCTTGGGCCAAGTCCTGAGAGCTGCCAGTTCCCAAATCCTCCAGGGCTGGGTGGGGTCACGGAACAAGAGACAACTTTGGCTTGTTTGAAAACTCCTGAAACTCTGTCTTTTTTGGCTCAGGAATTTCAGGCCTTAAAAGTAGCCATGGAAGAAAACCTCTCCCCTGCTCCAAGCTTCCAGAACGAGCTGAACTTCACCAAGTGTACCCAAGTTGTGGGTGCAGTGAAGGATGTGCTGTCCACTGCCTGCAAAAACCAGTGGAACCACTTGCAGGGGAAAGGAATTGACGGGCTGAACTACCAGGAGATGGAGGAAGGTTTGTGCTCAGCCAGTCCCTCTGCCTAGAGGTCTCCCCATCACCCTCCCCCTCCTCCCTGCACAGCTGGGAGATGTCTGTGGGCTCGATGTCCCCCACGAGCACTGACCCCTCTCCCTCCAGCCCTGGAAGCTGCTCAGCACGGGTTCCCTGCACGTTGCACAATCCCTGTCTGGGCTTACGCCTGTTTGAGGTTTTGTGAATTTTTCCACAGAGACCGGAGGCTGGAGAGGCAACAAACAGCCTGGGAGTTAGGCAGGGCCCTGCGGGAGAGGGCAGGTGGCCAAAGTGGCCTCCCGTGAAAGGGGACTCTTCTTCCCAGGATAGATGATCCTCTTCATGGGGCAGGCTGTGATCTCCCAAACCTGCCAGGGATAGAAAGCCAATGTGACAGCTCTTTCCCGTGCTCTCTCATTTAACCTGAGCTCTCTCCTCACTCATTTGCTCAGATTCCCATGGGGAATTGCAGCCAGTTCCTTACCCCCCTGCCTGTCTCCCTGGGGTGGCAAAAGTGGTGTCTGTCCTTCCCTGTGTGGGAGCCATCAGGGGTGTACAGGGAAAGTGGGGATGCAGGGGGCACAGCTGGGTACCACCAGGGTGCTGTGCGGGGGGTGATGCTCCAGTAACACCCTCATTGGTTTGGTTTCTCTGCTGTGCAAACCTTTCTGTCCCTGTCTCCGCAGCATTGGCTGAATCCCGGTTTCCAGACAAGTCAAACGATCCTGCCTGCCTGGAGAGCCGTGATTATTTCCTGAAATGTAAGCGAGGGACCTTTGCTTTGGCAGTTGTTGCTAAGGTCCACCTTCCCTTTCCTTTCTCCTTCCCACATGCCCGGCCAGCGCTGATCCCGAGCTGGCAGGAGCGCTGCCACCACCAGAGGAAATACTGCTTGGCAAACAAGGAAGCCTCCTTGCTTTCCTGACAACACTCACAATCTGGTTATACTGGTGATACTTTTTTTCCCCTCGTCTGTGGTTCTGCCGGCCCAGCTGCCCCAGGGGGGCTGCAGACGTCCTGTGTAATTCCTACCGCCTTCCAGCCCTTGACAAAATTGGATCCTCCGCTAAATTAGATCAGAGTTTGTGCATCTGCCTTGCATCTGCCTTGTTTGCTGCAGGCACTGGGCTGGTGAGGGTCATGCAGTGGCTGAGCAGAGAGGGGCACAAGGGGCTGAGGCTGGAGGGTGCAGGGCTGGGCTTGAGCTCCTACACTCCACCTTGTGTCCCCCCAGCCTTACAGGGGTTATGGGGGCACCACAGGGATGTCCACAGGGGACAAGATCTGCCTTGGTGGCACAGTGCAGCCCACTGGGCCCGGTGCTCAAGCTGGGTGTGCTCTGCTGCTGCTCTTGGGTTGGGACACAGCATGGTTCAGATGTGCAATGCAGTCGATAGTAACAGATATCCAGGGCTGTTCCCACTGCAGATCCCCTCTGTTTGTGATCCACTGGTGGTTCTCATGTGGCCTTGCATGTTGGGGGCTACATCTGCTCCTGTGGGAGCCACAGTGCAATGCACTGACCACAAGGAGCAGTGGGTTTGTAGCTTTGACATGCCTGGCTGGTCTCCTGCCTTCTCAGGGTCCCTCCCTGCCAGGTTTGTCCGTGGTTACCTGAAATCAGCTTTTATATGGGATTTTCCTACCACCACTCTCTCAGGTAGATGCTCTGATGTGGTGGTATCATAGCTGAGCTCACTGAGCAGCCCCTCTGTTCCTTCCTCTGCCCTGTATTCATCCTGCTTATAGGACTATCAGCTCTTTCAGTCCCTGATCCTCATTGACTGAAATTTGGCATGGGATTTAAAAGCAAGGGGAGTGATGGGACAAGTCAGAAGGGATCATGCTATTTGTCAAAAGCTGGGGCAGAGGGATCAGAGCAGGTAGGGCTGGCAGGACTTCCCTCCTCATCCTCATTTCTCCTTCTTGCCCCACCCAGTTGCCTTCATCATTGACCTGGACAGCGACACGGCCGACAAGTTCATCCAGCTGTTCGGCACCAAAGGGGCCAAGCGGGTGCTGTGCCCCATCCCCTACCCGGAGAGCCCGACCCGCTTCATCAACTGCGAGCAGGTGCTGGGTTTGAACCTCATGAACCGGGGCAACTACTACTGGGAGGTGGAGCTCATCGACGGCTGGGTCAGCATCGGGGTCATCGCCGAGGACTTTGACCCGCGGGAGGCCTACAACCGGGGCCGCCTGGGCCGCAACGACCGCTCCTGCTGCCTCCAGTGGAACGGGCAGAACTACGTGGCCTGGTTTGGGGGCTTCGAGTCCGTCATCCAGCAGCCGTTCTTCCAAACCATCGGGGTCTTCCTGGAGTATTCGGAAAAGGCCTTAACCTTCTACGGGGTCAAGGACTCCAAGATGACCTGCCTGCGGCAGCTCAAGGTGTCGCCTTTCACCAAGGGGAAGTCTGACCCGTTCCAGAACAAGATCAACCACCACTTTGGCTCTCTTTTCTCGTGCAAGCTGAAGCCAGCCTTCTTCCTGGAGAGCGTGGATGCCCACCTGCAGATCGGGCCGCTGAAGAAGGACTGCGTCTCGGTGCTAAAGCGTCGGTAACTGCCCGGACAGCGGGAGCGCGGGAAGGCCCACACAAGTCTCTCCTGCAGGGTATTGCTGCCATCACGGCCTCCCTTTGTCTGTCTCTTTGGCAGCCCCCCCTCCTCTCTGTGCTGTTGGTGACCCAGGGCTGGATGAAGCCGTCTGGCGGGCAGAGCCACGGGCTGGGAGCCAGGAGGGGGCTGGATCCGAGCGCTGGCTCTGCTGCTGGGCTGCTGAGCGAACTTGGGCGAGTCTCTGTGCTGCTCCCTGCCCCTCAGCTTCCCTTTCTGGACATCAGGGACTGTGACAAGCCTTTCTTGGTAAAGTGTGCTGCTCAGGAGAAGTGCCACATGGGTTTGAAGCTGCACCTTGGCCAGCTGCCCAGTCCCCCTCCTTCACATGTGCTTGCCCTGCCCTGGCGACTTGCACAGATGCTCCGCTTTGTGCCTTGTCTCTGGCTCTGTGTCGCTGATGCTTTTTTAAGTGCTGGCTCTTTGACACCTTCCACATGCTCCTTATTAAGTGCCTTTGACCTAGTAAGCCTGGTGTGGGCCAGGGGAAGCCCCAAAGCAGGTGTGGTCACTTTTTGCAGTGCCCACATCACCGCCGTGCCTTGGCGTGGGTGAGGGGGATGTGGAGGAGCCTGGCTGGGTGCTGGGTGATGCTGTGGTGATGCAGCACCACTCCCTGCAGGGCTGGCTACCCACTAATGCTGCAAACATGAAACAAAGCTCTGTGCCCTTACTTGCACTGCAGCCAGTGGGTATTTTGGATGCTGCTCTGTGGCCAGGCTGCTTTGGGAAAAGCCACGGTCCTGCGTGTGTTGGAGCCCTGTGGCCACAGGGCTGTTCCCCACCACAGCCGAAAATCCCAGCTGGGAAAGGGAGAAACTTCCTGCCTGGACATGGTGAAGGGAGCAGCACAAACCAGATTTTGAAGATGTGCTTTCTGTAGACACATTCCTTGGGAACTGCTTCCCAAAGCTTTACAGCCAGATTTCCCCCCTCGTTTTTGTTGACCCTGTTATTTTAAGGGATTTTAACACTGTTAAACTCCCAACTCTTCAAGAACCCTGGGTACACTTGAGCTGCAAACATGCCCCTTAGCTTAGAGAGTTTTTTTAAGTGACAGAGGTGCTGTGAATATGTCCCAGGGACAAATGGTCTGTTTTAGAGACAGCTGTGATCACATCAATAAAAGATGCAGCCTCAGTCAGTTACTAAATGACTGTTTAGGCTCTGGGAATAAGTAACAATTAACAAAAACTACTCTCAAGCAAGAGGGAATACTATTCCCTTCAGGAAAGGTGGAAACTTGAAGCTGAGAGCCAAAAATGCCAGTTCATGTGTCCCAAGGGAGCTTTTCCAGAGGAAAAACACAGAAATACTGCCTGTATGGGTGGCACAGAGCAGCCCCTGTCTCAGCACAGTGTACCTTTCCACAAGTTTATTTTTTCTGGGATTATTTTGCGACCTACCTCCCAAAGCTTGCTTTAGAGAATCATAGTGCTGTGTAATATACACCTAGAGAGAAAATATAGAGGGTCAGGCTCTTTGCTGGCATGAGCGAGTCAGTGATGACGCTACAGCAGTCAGCAGGGGTGGAAAATGGCCCTTTTAGCTAAATATATGAATATATATATATATTTTCCCCAAAGGATAAGCTGGAAATCATAGTGGTATATTCAAGGGGAGCCAAGGGAAAAAAGTGAACATGAATAAAAGGCAGGCACAAAGCCAAGAGGTTTGAAGTTAAAGCCACGTTTACATGTAAAGCCACGTGTACACACTGAGGCTCCTTTACTGTGACTCCTTTGCCAGCACTGCCAATTCCTGCTGGCATAGGAAGAGGTGCCAGTCCCCAGGAAACTGGGACATCTGAGTGGATGAAGAGGCTGAATGTAGCCACCCCCTCCCCAGGGCAGGGCTGGTGAGTTATTTTGGGAAGGGGCTTGCTGGGATCTGTCTGCAAATTCCTTCTCCTCCTCCTCCACATGCGGTGACTCCTAAAATGCTGCAAGCAGTGGGGAAAGGAGCAGCAGGGCTTCCAGGGTGAAATCTTCAGCTGAAATCTTGGCCTTTCCTGGCTGGTGGGAATGCAGCCCAGACTTCTGTCCAGATGGGACTTCATTCCCTGTGCCCTGAGCTCCAAGCCCGCTCTGTTTGCCTGGCACCAGTGGCGCTCCTGCAGAGCTCAGCTCTTGCACGAGATGTCAGCGGTGACACAGAGCAGGCTTCAGCTGCTGCTTTGTGAACACCGAGGGGAACTTGGGATCAGGAATTCCTTACTGGATAAGAAAGGTAGAGGCGTGCAGCAGCCCATGGAGGAGGAGGAGGAAGGTAACCTTCCTCTCTGCTGCACGCCTGCAGGAAGAGGTTGTCACATGAGGGCCCCTCCATCTCGGCTCTATCTGAGCCCTAAATCCCATTTATTCAGGCAAAACTCCCACTGTTTGCAGCGAGGAGTTTTGCCAGAGTAAACACAGCAGATCTGGGTCTTTGCCCTGTTTTGTTTGCGTTGATTGCTCCGAGGGGAAACCCACGCTGGAGCCCTGCATCCCGCCCTTCCCCGTGCTGCCCAGTGCACAGGCACAAACCTCTGAACTCCTTCAGGGTTTGGGAGTTTCAGGGTGGATCCTGTCCTATCATTTTCCATCCTGTCACCACGTGGGAGCAGCTCAGGAGGACACGTCTGGTGTTCAGGCTTTGTGCCTGGTTGTGCTGCTGTTTTGGCTGAACTCATCCCTGCCCCGGGAGCTGGGGTGCTGGGATGCGGCTCCAAGGAGCGTTTGGGGGCCTCCCGTGGGTGTACTGCAGTTGGGAATTGCTATCCAAGCCTCTCCTTCCTGCTGCTTTGCTTTTATCCAGGTTGGAAGTGCTATGAACCCTCCAGGTTTAGGGCATGCAGCAAATTCGGGCCGATTTAAGACAGGAGCAAACCCCCCTGGGAGCTGGATCGGAGTTTGCTCCGTGCTGCCAATAATTTGGGGTGTAAACTGGAATGACTGGGAAACGTGCACTACTCCAGCTCTGGATCCCTGATTTTGGTGTAAACAAAGGGCTGAATGCGGTGTGAGATGAGTTTAGATGGATCGATAGCACTTGGCAACTTAAACAGCCTTTCCGTGTTCCCTTGAGTTATTTCTGCTGTCACAGAGTGTTCCTCTTTTTAATTAGGATTTTTTAAATATAGCTACTGTAGAGTATTTTACAGTGTGTGAATAAACCGTAACAGAATAATATAATGACGTTAGAGATTGTGATTTGCCATTAAATACCATACAGACATCGCTCTGGGTCGTCTTTCCTTTAATTACCAAACCAGTCGAGTTGTCCATTATCTCCTGTTTATTTTTCTGTGTCCTGTACGCAGATTTTATTTTCCGAGTTTGTCTAAGGGAATTGTGCCAAATACACATTTTTATTGCTGGACTGCAAAAGGAGCGGAAGAATAATAAAATCCAATAACAATATTGTCAGCCCTGGGCAATTCAAAACAATGAATTGTCTCACTTCTCTCTTCTGTGTCTGTCCTCAGCTTAGAAACAACAAAGATGAACAGATTAGGTACTTTTTTCCTTCGTGTTTTCAAGTTTTAGAGTATAAATTTTCAAGGTTTTCTGTGCTATGAGGAGGTCTAGAGCTTCCCCTACACACTAGCAATTACACCAGCATCCTTTTTTAAGTGAAGACTGCATTTCTTAATACCAAATGCCAGTTGGAGCTCAGAGAAAAATGTTAATTGGTGGGTTATTTGATTGTTATTTGATATTTCGTGCAAAGTGGCAATGCCTCAGCTGGGCACTTCGGTGGCAGCCGAGTGGATTCTGCTCCTGACTTTAATAGGAGAAGAAACAGGACTGTTTGTTAGAGCTGTTTCTTAAAAGGGAAACTTACTGCTTACTGAAAAAGCGGATATGAAAAGCACAAACTTGTTCTTTTACTGCCAAGAACCGTACAGATTATGTCACTGTATTTATTTAAATCTTGTTTCCATTATTTAGTTTCTCTGCTTCCCCCCCCTTACCCCGCATCTGGTTCTCAGGCGCTCAGGCAGGGCTGGGCTACAAACCCTGTAGGGAAAAGCTCAAACCCATAGAAAAAGATATAATTTAGAGTAATATATGCCCTTATTTGTGAGTTATTGATACACAGTTGTCAGTTACTGATCTGAGGGAGCCCTTCAAAACAGCTGATTAGTTTTGCAGGGCTCCTGTTTTTAATGAAGCTATGCAATCTAATAATTTTTTAGGAGTTCCTCCTCCTTGCACACCTGGAGGCAGGAGATTAGACCCTCCCTGCAGCTCTGCAAATGCCACAGGTCATTTCCCTGCTCCCAGATTCCCAGCAGACAGACAAACGGACACACACACAGCCCTTGCTTGTTTATAGGGCAACTGGTTAGTCCTTCTAGTTTACCACACGCTCCAATATAAATTTTCAGTAGTTTACCAGGGGTAATTTTCGGCTGTGCTCGATTCCAGCACGGAAACCAGCCCAGTATCAGGCTCAAAATTGCAAGTGTGCGAAACATAAGAAGCGCCTCAAACGTGAATGACAAAAAAGAATTTGTCGAAAGGGGAGCCCCTTCGCTGTTTAAAGGGATTAAACCTCATTCTATGTGCAGAACCACCGGCTATGCGGGACTATTTTTATTTTACTCCACCGGACATCGCAATTATTTACACACAGCGGGCCCGCCATGACCCCCAGCTCCCTGAGGGGAGGGGCGTGTGTGTCATGGCGGCCGGCGGGCGGACTGCAACTCCCAGAATGCACCGCGGGACCGAGTAAGATGGCTCTGAGGGAGGGCGCGGGCTACAACTCCCAGCATGCCCGGCGCGCCTACAGGCGTCACTCCTTTCCCCGCGCAGGCGCAGAGCGGGGTGGATGCTGTGAGGAGGAGGAGGAGGAGGCGGCGATGGCGCTGAACAAGAACCACTCGGAGGGCGGCGGCGTCATCGTTAACAACAGCGAGAAGTGAGGTGCTATCCCCTTCTCCCTTCCTCCGGCCGCGGCGGCCGGGGGTAGCGCGGAGCTGCCTTCTTCCCCCCGCCTTCATCCTGCCTTCCCCCTCGGGGGGAGCGGCTGTCTGTGGGCAGGGGGGTGGTGAGGGGATGAAAGGGGGAGGTTTAAACCTCTCGGTGCCGGCGTTGCTCGTCCTCCCCTCGTCTCCGTGCGGGTTGCGGCCAGTTACATCCCCCTGCCGCAGGGCCTTGCCGGGGGAGCTGTGCTGGGCCGCGGGCCCCGCAGCGCTCCCCGCAGCATCCCGGCCGTGCCCTGGGCCCGGCAGTGCCCAGGGAGGGCTGGCAGAGCCAGCTCCCACCCAGGTGGTCCGGGATCCCCTCTCGGGGGTGCTCTCGCCTGCTGCACCTGCATCGTGCCCCGGTTCAGAGGCCCGGCGCGGTTTGCTGGCTCCTGTCTCCGTGTGCTGGGGAAGGAGCGGCAGTGCTGGAGAAAGGTGCTGGGATATAACCATGGAAACGACGAGCCTGCACAGAGCTGCCTCTGTGTGCGCGGCCAAGGCTGCCCGCGCCCTCTGCCTGGGTCTGACGTGGCAGTCACAGGAGTCCTCTGCCTCGGGGGCGGAGGAGGGAGGGCTTCATCCTTCGGGGCTCCTTTCCGTGGGACCACTTAAGCGTCGGTGTAAGAATTCTGCACCCGACCTCCCCTTGGGATGTGGCCTCTCCTGGAAGAATTTAGTAGGATCGACTCTGTCGCCTGAATTTCCATTTGCTGAAACAACTGCAGCAGCTTAAAGGTGTTGCTGTTCCAAGCTTTGAGCCTGCCCTGGATCCGGGGCTGCCTGTCCCGTGGCAGCCTGGGCTGATCCAGCTGGAATGCTGCAGTCTGGGCAGACCTGGCCCCTCTGCACTTCCAGAGCTTTTCCTGGAGGGACAGGTACTTGCTGGCAGGAGGCAAGGAGGATGGACACATGCCAGCAGCCAAAGATAGAGGTGGTGGAGGTTTCTGCAGCTTTAGGGATTACAGTCTCTAATGTGGGTGCTGTTGTGTCAGTACAAGTTACCTGCTGTGCCCATGCAAGGTTTTAATCAGGCCAGTTTCTAACTGAGAATTCAGGAATCGGTGCAGGCAACACGGGTTAAGGAGGTCTTGTGGCAAGGAAGGGGGAGTTCCTCTTGGTCACATTTTTGTCAAAGGCACACTAGAGCCGTGGTGAGACCTTCAAAAACCAGCGTTGCATAAGCCAGGCTGGGCAGTTCCTGCTCCTGCAGCCCTTCCCCTGTCATGTGGGGAGCTGAATTAGGGAACTGACCCAGCAGAAATGCAACACAACTTCAAAAAAGAAAAAAAAGAGAGAGAGAGAGAGAAAAAAGAAAGGAAATGTCTTGAGATCTTGATCAGCTCAATTGAGTGGATTCCCTGCCCAGCTACACAGACAGCAGCAGCTGTGTCAGCACACCGAGGAGGGAACAAGCAGCCAGTGCTCCTTCAGTTGCTGCTGCCAACAGAATAAAAAAGCAAACCAGGCTGATGATGTCTGCTCAGCACAGGCAGGTTTGGTAGGTCAGTAAACTTCATGTGCATGTTGCACTTCTGCCTTGGGCTGTAACACTTTTCTGTTCTCTCATGGTTGGCAGTGTTCTGATGACCTATGACCATGTAGAAATTACCTTCAGTGATATGGAACCCATGCCAGAGGCCTTCAAAGGGACCAAGAAGGGAGTGTTTTCCTGACTCCCTACCGGGTAAGTGGTGGAAGGCTTTGTCCTGGATAAGGAGATAAAGGCTCTCTGCCATTCTGTATTTAAACGTCCTCAGTGCATGAAAGTCGGGATAATCTACTCCTGCTTGAAGTGGGGCTCATCCCTCTGCCTCTGGGAAGCATTATGAATTCACTGCATATCCCACCTATTTGTCAGAAGATAATAAATCTGGTTAGTCTTTGTACAGGCAGCTGTTTAGTCCATCAGGCATCTTCAAATTGGAAATTAGCAGTGGTCTGGAAATGCTGAGTGCAACAGCACAGCTACTAAATCATAGCTGTGTGGAGCAGCGAGTTCTCTGGGAGCTGGGAGGAGAGTTATCTGAGCAAGGCACTGCTTGGAAGGCTTTATTACCTTGAGGCTTTGGTTTACCCCCCTGGCTGTTCTGTGTAGCTTTTGGCTTGCAGGACTGATGATGTGGGAGGGAGTTTCAGTCCACCAAAAGTCTCTTCGGGTAACAACTCGGGGCTGTGCTTCCTTGTTTGTTTTGAGGAGCTTCTGTAATGTTATTCCCTTTTCAGGTTATCTTTGTGTCCAAGGGGAAGGATGCAATGCAGTCTTTCGTGATGCCCTTTTATTTGTTGAAGGATTGTGAGATTAAACAGCCGGTGTTTGGAGCAAATTATATCAAGGGCACAGTGAAAGCAGAGGCAGGAGGTATGTATGGGACAGGGTGTGTTCTGTGTCTCAGTTCAGCTGCTCAATTCCTGCCAAAGTCCTGGGTAACCAAAACTGAACACTGACCAAATGGGTTTTCACAGTCCTGATAAAATGTGTTTCTGTCTTTGAAACTGGCACCTAAAAATATTCCCCTTATCAGCTCCCTGTTCTGTTACAGTGACCAGGTCTGCTCTGCAACCCAACCCCATTCCTGCCCTCTGCAAAATACTGACTTCACTCAACCAAGTGATCTCAGTACGTAAACATCAGAGTGGGGTCAGCCAGAGGGAGGGTGTGATTTTGCTTTGGTCACTTGGGGTCACCTGTCCCACCTGCATCCAGGTCCTCCCGTGCCAAGGACTTGGATCCTTCCTGGATTTGTTTGTGTTCTCGGGTGCAGATCCCCAGAGCACTGTTCTCCATCGTGGTTCTTGTGCCTTTGCTGTGGTGCATCCTGGCAGTGAAAATGGCACTTGGAAGAGAACGGACTGTCCTGAAATTAGGGGAAATCTTCGAGGGGCTGTTTCACATTGTGTTCAGTGAGAAGGCCGTGGCAGATGTTTTCAAGGATAATTTTGGGTTTCACCGTTGTTTTTACCAAAGACACAGAGCTCAGCAGACTTTCATCCTCAGCTCTGTTCAATCTGTTAGATGTGACACGGAAATCCCAGCTCGGGGCTTAGGAGCCTTCAGCTGGAACCCTGAAATCAGCACTGGAACCTCTGTGTGGGAGCAGAGTGGGACCATCCAGCGTGAGAGGGAGCCCGAGCAGTAAAGACAAACTAAACTGTGTGAAAGACAAAGGGCTTTAGCCAAATCTTTGTGAATTTTCCCCAGAGGCCCTCTCTTCTAATGATGATGTTGCCTTAACAGCCATGAGAGTCTGGTTTAGCTCAAAAAGGCTCTTTAATCTACTTGTTTCTTTTTCAGCTCTACCACAGCTTCTGCTTTGATGCTTTGTTGTAACTCTGTGCATGTTTGTCTTTTTTATTCTGTAATGTGAGATGTCACAAATTATTATTATTTTTTTTAATTATTATTATCCTGACATGAAATATCTTCTGTGGACTCCTAATGTATTTATGTGGACCATGTTCTTCATTAAGCCCTTTGCTTCACTGGGCACTCAAACTCCCAAACTAATTTGTAGCTGACAGGTGTAGTTGCAAAGGCTTTTTACCAAACGGGATTAACACAATCCCTGTCTTCTGTACTAATCTTATCCAAAGCAGGAGCAAATCCAGTGCTCCTGATAGCTGTGGCAGCTGGCGTGGCAACAGACACAACTCCAGAAAGCTTTTGAAGGTCTCCCTCATGGGTGTTTCTTCTGCAGGTGTCTGCTGACCTGACAATACCATGCTGTGAATTTTTCTGATGGCAACGTAATTCTACCACTTCATCTGCCTTTTTTTTTTTATTTTTGGGATAAGCTCTTTCAAGAATTATATGCAGGACATCTGTAGATACAGCATGGCAGCTAAATAGCATGGAAACAGCTTCTCCTGGCTTATGAACTCCTCTTGTCTTTCCTCCCTCAGGTGGCTGGGAAGGATCTGCCACGTTCAAGATGACCTTTTCAGCCGGGGGTGCGATCGAGTTCGGGCAGACGATGCTGCACGTGGCATCACAAGGTATGGGAGTCCGCTGCTCTGTGCCAGGGTTTTGTGGTTTCAGGAGGCCTGGCCTTCACCACACAGCAAGGGCAGCTCTAGGTCGCAGCAGGTGGGACTCAAATATGTGTGAGTTTCAGGCTTTACCCAAAATTTGCTTGCTTTTAAAAAATACTTTTTTCCCCATCCAGTGAACGGCAGATTTATTGGGGTGACACTTGTTTGTTTTTCCCATGATGACTCCCTAAGTTTGTTGGTGTTCGTTTGATGCAGGCTTGATGTTTTTCATGAGATCTTGTCTTTGCTTTTCCAGTCTCCAGAGGTGAAATACCCAGTGGAGCTTATGGCTATTCCTACATGCCAAATGGATCCTATGCTTTTGCACCTCCTGCAGCCAACGGGGCCTATCCATACCCACCACCTCCTCCTGGTAAGTCTGGGAATTGAGGCTGGGGATTGTTCCAGTTGGTAAGAGTTCAAATAGGTAAAAAGGGGAACGCAAATTTCACACAGTATTTTAGGCTGGATTTGATGACTTTGTACAGCTTTTGTTCCTGAGTTTAATTGCGTTTGTCTTGGCTTCTTTTGGCCGTGTAACTCCACCCAAAGGAGTTAAGTTCTTTTGCTGTGTGATTTCCTTTCCTGACAGACTTTTATCCTGGTCCTCCTGTGGCTGATGGAGACAGGGGCTACATGCAGCTTCCACCCCCACCATATCCAGGGCCCATGGAACCCCCTGTCAGTGGTCCAGACCTGCCCTCCACTCCTGCAGGTAAGAAAAGTGTGTCCAGGTGAGTTATCTCACAACACTTTTGTTACCCATGAGACAGACGTTGTTTCTTGTCTGTTTTCTCTTGGGGAACTTAAAAGCTCCACTTAGAAGTTAAAAGTTGTTTCGGAGAGGGATTAGGAAGCTCCTGCAGCCTGTCCTCTGTCTCCAGCCCTCTCTATCCAGCTCAGTCTGGAGGCCAGCCTGATTCTCTCTAGAGTACTCACCCTTAGTGGGTATTTTACAGCTGGATTTATTCTTCTTTTGATGGAAAAAATACAGTTTGTGATTCTCCTGTGGTGGTAATCTTGCCCTCATGGAGGAACACAACAAAACTGATGGTGAAATGTGTTTCTAGCCCATTTTAGTTTGCATATGTGAGTTGGGTGATATTTACTCCCCCTTCCCCTGTTTCATTCTAACCTGATTACTTTTGTTTAACCAATATGGAACAGAGAACTAGGTGATGGAAAGGAGGTGGGGAAGTATCACTCTCATTTTTCACTCATTTGGGATTTATTAAAATGATTTTGAACGTGTTCTTCATAGGTCTGTTTGTGGGTTGAGGGGAACAGCTTTTGTGGTTGGACACAGCCACAGATCTCTTAGAGATAAGGATATTTCTCTAGATGAGGATTTAACTTCTCTTAGATTTGAATAAACAACTATTCATCCTTGAATTGTTATTTGGAAAGTGGCACTGCTCCAGAGGGTTGTACAGGGTTTTTGTGCTCTGCAGAAACAGAGAATCTGGCTCATCCTCATAAATTTCCATCTTCAAAACACGAATCCCCTGAGCTGCTGTAAACTTGTGCCGATTTTTGTTTTGCCTTGTGTCTTCACTCCCAGGAAGGCTGGTTTGTTCACTGCCAGTTTAAAGGGTACTGTCTGTATTCAGGCAAGGCAGCAGTTAGCATTTCACGGCTGACAGGCAGGTCCCAGCTGACATTTCCAACCCAACTCTCGCTCTGTTTCACTGGGAGTTGACAATCCTGTGGTGACTGGAAGAGATGATGCTCAGCTGTGTTTGTTGTAGCTGTTTTGCAACTTGAGCACTGGTCATACCCTGCCCTGTTAGTAGCACCTGATGGCCAGGAACATGGGGAGTTTTTGTTGGATTGTGAGAGTTCTCTGTGTCCCCCAACCTGTCACTTCTCTCTCTCTGGCAGCTGAAGCAAAGGCTGCTGAAGCTGCTGCCAGTGCTTACTACAGCCCAGGCAACCCACACAACGTCTACATGCCCACGGTGAGTCCCTGTGTCCTTCTGGGTTTGCAGGGGGAGCCCAAGGCTGTGTCTGGCAATTCTTCTCTCAGTGGCACAGCAGAATTTGTCCCAGTTGATTTTGGTATCTTGGGGTTTCTGGGGGGAGGGGGTTTATTTTGTCTCAGCCATGACCTGATGATCTTTTACCCTCTTAATTCCAGGACCAGCCCCCCCCTCCTCCATACTTCCCACCAGAGGACAAGAAGAACCAATAAGCTGACACAGAACTTCTCCACAACTCGATGCTTTCTTTTTTTTCCATTTTGGCAGAATTCTGGGGCACGGTCCATAGCACTGAGGAGTAGAGCCTTCCCCCAAGGCACATGGCTTTCAGGGGCTCTGGTAGTGGGTGTGTGCAGAGCAAGGGGAGGGATTTCAGCAGCCTTGGGTCACCTCTGGAGCTCTGGGGGTTTGCTGTCCTGCAGCATTCCCTCCTCCCTTGCTGATGAAGAGGTTCCCTTCATCTGTGATTGCTTCTCTCAGCTCTGTTTCTTTTGATACTTAAATTGTACCTCTTCAGAGTAAGCAGCTGCTCCAAACTGCTGATTAGCATGCCCTTAACATGGAAACAAGGCTCTTGCGGGGTTGGAGGTGTCTTGATTTTACCTTAGTGTGTAATCCAAGAGCACCTCTGGACACAGGGGTGTCTCTGGTTATTCCTCCCAACCCAGAGTGTCACATCCAACTCTCCCCTCTGCTACCAAGAAAGGGCTTCAAAGGGAACCTTTGGCATCTCAAAGGAGATAAGACACCTATGTTTGTTTTTTTTTTAGCTAAATCATTCCTGACAATTGTAGTGAATAATCTGGTAGCCCTCCAAATTCTCCTGCTGCACACTGTGTATGACAATGCTGATGAGCTTCCCTTCCTCAGACAACACACTGCTCTTTACAGGGTTCTTCAGTAGCATCTGGCTAGTTTAGATCCCATGGGAACACTAATGTTTCTGTTCTCTTTTTTCCGATTATGTGAGTCACTAAATCCTGAATATTCTCTTTAGAGTCTACAATGCACTTTTGTTTTTAATTTGTTGTAACACAAGTTACAGTTTTTGGCCAGTGGAGCATCTTGCTGCTGGGATTTACCTGGTGAATTAACAGCTAAGGAGGAGAAAGTGGTTGCTTTACTTCTTCTGCCCTGGAAGCACTTGAGAGAATGTGCAAAACTTTGGCATAAGCTGTAAGGTACTAACGAGCTGCTGGTTTGAATGTTGTTTATTGCTGTTAGTGTTCCTCTTCCAGCTGTGAATTTACTTCCCAATCACTTTAATACAGACTCCTCAGAGGGTTCCAGCATTTTCCTTCCATAGCATTGACTCCTCGGTCTCATTAGCAACAACTCCAGTGCAGAACCTCTGCAGGACTGACCAGAATCTGGGTTGTGAAACTTTTGTGTTGTACAAAGCTTTGCACAAGTCACACTTAACTCTGACTTCTGACAGCTGAGAGAGAAAATCCTTCCCAGCAAGTGTGATGAAAGATCCCTGTGCTAGGGAACTGCTGAGACTTGCTGCATGCAGCCTGCTTGGAGAGAAAAAGGGTCCACCTCTTGTTTTCTTTTTGTTTGAGTTTAGCTGATTAATGAAATTGCTACTATCTGTGCACTGACTTTTCTAGAATTGCTACTGCAGTGATGTAAAGAAATGGTTATTTTAAAAAAAGTATTTATTTTGAAAATGTTTGATTAATATATTAATGTTAAATGAACTTTTGAATGCAGATTTGTTTTGCCAAGACTGTGAAGTAAACAGAAATCAGCTCAAAACTTGGGGCGTTTTTGTGTTTGTGAGTGGGGAAACTTGATGGTGGCTTTGGATGGGGAGAGGGAGATTTAAACAGCAAAATCACTTGGGTTTTGTTCTTGGCTGTTCATCCCTTTTGACTCTCCTGTCCTCCCACATGGCTGCTCTGCTGCATTTTAAGGCTGGCTGAGCCACTTGGGTTGGTTTTCTTGAGAAGAGGTGGGTGGAGGAGGAAAACATTTAAGAGATAAAACATTACAGTCCACTAGGAACCAGCTAAATCCTGTTCTGTGAATTAAATTACTGCACATCGAGGTTTCCTCAATCACATCCATCCAACTGTAAGATGCTGCAGAAACCTCTCTGTACTGGCTCTGTCCCAGTTACCCTCTACTCCCAGACAGAGAATCCTAGAGAACACAGATTGCACGGACTTTCCAGGTGTCTTGCCCAGCCCAGCTCCCTGTGCAGCTCTCAGGCCAGCAGTCAGAACAAATCCACGAGGCTTTTTGAAAATCTTTCCTCAACTAAAGGTCCTCGAGAGAGAAACATTTCGATACCTGCTCCCATGGGAACGGCTCCGTGGCTCAAGCTGAGTCTCTTCCCTTGGTGTGGACAAAGGGCAAGACCTGCAGAGACACCATGAGGTTTGCTGTCTGGAAAAAGGGAAATATATTTAAAGCATGAGTCAGGCTGGAATAAATGAAATATTCCTTTCCTCAGCACGGGTGTCCCTGAGCTAAATCTGGCTTTTGAACTGTGGGCTTTTCACAGTGGTTTGGGGTTGAATGTTCCGTTCTCTCAGGCTGGAGCTGGTCGTGGTCTGTGGGGAGGGGAGGAGGAGTGAAACAAAAGAGACTGAGCACGGTATTCCTGTGTGCTTGGGGAGTGCTGATGGGAAGTGGAGCACATTTTGGGAATGTTGAGGCTGTGGGGCCAAAAGGCTGGGGCAAGTCACAGTCAGGCAGGGCTGAGTGGAGCAGCACAATTCTAGATGCTGGTCAGAATCCCTGTTTGAAGTCCCAAACTTGGCTTAGACACTCAGGACTCGCTGCCATCTCCCTAACGGGAACTGGGAGCTGTTCTCTGCTTGGGAAAGGACTTAGGGAGAATGCAAAGGTCAGCTGGTCCTGCTGCCCACATAAAAGGTTTTAAATATTAAAGCAGGGAAGTGCAGTTGAGAGTCTACTGCTGCTCTGGAGTGGGGTGGGAGTAGGGCAGCAGGAAATGTTGTGCATTAACACGTCTCCAGGTCTGGACCCTGCCTTAATCATTAACCAGCTGAGTAGCAGAGGGATGTCATGTGAAAGCCAAATTGGTGCCATTAAATTGCAGTATTTAGATGGTATTATACTCCTGAAGGAAAAGAGGGGCCATAGGGAACAGTTAGTGCTGAATCCTTTGGCAGAGAGAGGTTTTCCACCCCCATGTGCAGTTCTGTCTCCTTGGTGTGACTCAGGCTCTTCACCTGAGAAGTCCTTCCCTGCCCCTTGTGTCTGCTCCCCGTGCTGAAAAGGTGGCTGTTTCCCTCCTTTGGGGAGGAGAGTGGTGTAACTGGGTATTTCCAAAGTGCTTTGAGATCTTACACAAAACGAGTGTTGCTGCAGGAACCGCGGGTGCTACTCAGAGATTTCCTACTGTTGGCCCTGAAATCTTGGTGCTGTCCCTGGGGGCTGGGGAAGGTCTTTACCCTGGATTACTCCATCCTTAAGGATTAAGGATCCTCATAGGGTGAGGATTACCCCATCCTGTGTGTGCTTGCCCAGGATTGCCTCCAGATGAAGGAAGAGACAGAGCCCTCCTCTTCTTCCACACCCTTCTACCCAGATTTTACCTCAATTACTCCTATTTTGTTCAACTTACTGCATAAAAATAATTTTGCATATTTTTTTTTTTCTCTAGCTGGGGGGATGCACTGAGCAGTCAAAGGGACTGGGGTTAACCCAACCTGGCCAGCACCTCCCTGTCCTCTGCGTGTGCCTTCCTTGGAGGTCTGTGAGGACTTCAAGCCGCTCTCCGAACTGTAGACAGTCAAATTGCGTCTCTGCCACGTGATGGACGCTGTGATTTATGAGCTTTGGCTCGCAGCACTGTCTCCCTTCTCAAGTGCTGCTGGAGGTGGCAGGAGGCGTGGGGTGAAGTTTGGATCCAGCTGTTCCCGGAGCAGCCGGGAGCAAGGCCAGCCCTGGCCGGGGAGTGGCTCGTGTTGGCGATGCAGGGGGATCACAGGCTCCTCCAGCTGTGAAGAGCTGCCAGCTGTGTGGTGGAGGTGGGTTTAGCCAAGGCAGGCTGTGACCAGGGGGCGGTTTCAGGTTCAAGCTGCACAGATAAGCCCAAGTGACAAACGTGGGGGGTTGTGGGTTGGTGTGAAATGCCAGAACGCGCAGGGTGGGGATCTTTATTTTAGTCAAGGGCTCTCTCTGCAGCCATAGCGGGTGTTACTCACCCGTCTGCTCTCCTGAGTGAGTCAGCTCCAGGAGCTGCCACCATGAGACTGAACTGGAAACCGGTATTTCAGCACCCTCCTTGCTCAGGGGCCGGCACTGAGCCACCCTGAGAGGCCCCAGCGGGATGTGAAGGGACCCAGATCACGGAGAGCAGGAGCAGGGATTGTACCCACTGGTGGGAGCTGGATCTCACACCTCGGGGTGCAAACAGAACAGGATCCATCTCTGCTGCGTCCTCCCAGCCTGCCTGACATTTCCTACGATCCTGGATACTGGAGCAAAAGGTACCGGCTTGGCTCCATTTGCGAGCTGGGTTTGGCAAATCCCGTCTTTCTAAACCTTTCCTTTCCCTTGCTCAAGTCGTGTCTCCTCCTCCTCCTCCACATACTTGGCTCTGCAAGGGCTGGGCCCTGGCTGGGACACAGTCACTCTCCCCGTGGCATGGATTGACTGCAATAATATTCCATGTTTTGGTGTGTCTGTCTGGAATCTGGGGGTGGTGGGAGGGGTTCAGCCCCGCAGCCTCCTCCCGTCATCCAAGCTCCACAGGGCTTGGAAGGCTCCTCAGGGGCTCTGATGTGTGTGTGGGGAGAATTGTTGGTGGAAAACCCGTGGGGGAAGCACTGTGGTGCTGAGGGTGGTCGATAATTTGGCATGTGTGCTCCAGGATAAGATGGTTAACGGGCACCATGGGGCATGGAGCAGGTCTAGGATTCAGCCTCAAGTTCTTCCACCCGCTCTCAACTCAGCACATAAAATGGCCTTGAAATCTGTGTCCCCCATTCCCTGTCCCTGCAGTGAGAGCAGCCACTGTCCCAGCCCTGCAGTGAGGGGGTGATAAATCCAGAGTCCAGCACTGAAATCATCTCACTGGGAGAGGGAAGTGGAAGAAATAGCTGCTGCACACGCAGAGCACATGACAGTGATGGTGAAAACACCTTCCAGTGCTCACAAGGTGCTGTGAGGCAAATGAGTGGGGACTACACATGAAGTCTGTGACCTCCTTGGAGTCATCCTTGCACATCCCTGCCATGGAACTGGCAGCTCTTGTGCTCCTGAACAGGGCTCCCAGGGGGGACAGGGCTTTCACAACTGCCCTGTCCCGAGTGGGTGGCTGGAAGTCCCCTTTGCTCTTCCCAGAAGGAGGGAGCTTGCCTTGACATCATCCTAAGATGGCCCAAATGATGTGGGAGGTGCTGTGTGCTCCCTCAATCCTTCCCAGCTGCCATCAGTTTTTGTGAGGTGCCCTCAAAGCTCTCAGGGGAGCCTCTGGCAGGAGAGATGTGGGGCTCGGGCAGAAGTAACTGGAAGGCCCCCCCAGTAAACAAGGAAGGGGGAAAGGCTGACATCCCTGTGGATGACCAGAGCACACAGCACCCCGTGGTTCCTGGATGGGGGAACCCCATCTGGGCAGTCCCGAGGAGGGGGAACAGGGATGTCCCTCTTCTCATTTCGAAAGCACCTTCCTCTCCTCTGTCCTGTGCCTGCACTTGCCAACCTCGGGCAGGCGCAGCCGGGTTTTGCAGAGTCATCGGACCCCGTGTTTAAAAGGAGAAGTGAGGGAGGGACATGTTGAAATCAATTTTTTGACTATTTGCCCATTTCCATCCGAGACCTGAGGGTGAGGCCAGGCTGCAGCTCCAGGACTGTCAAGCCGAGAGGTAGGAGATAAACTGCTGTTAATGATGGCAGAGGGTCCTTCCCCACCAGACCTTCCTTTAAAAGGGAAGATGATTCTCTTTTAAGAGGGTGATAATGCTTGTTCTTTGGAGATCTGTTTTCTCAGCAGCACCTATAACCCTGTTGGTTACAGTGAGCTGTGGATTTTACTTATACCAGGGACAGGTATAAAGGTTTTTTTTTCCTTTGGGATGAGTTGTTTTTAAAATGAATGTAAGGCTTCACTCTGTATTGTGCATGTTTATGGTAGTCTTTTAGGAGGCAGACTGATGGTGTGGGAAAGGGAGGGCTGTTTTGGGGAATGCTGACCCTTTGGAGGGTCCTGACCTGGGTGTCTGGGATGTCTTCCTAGTTGTCTGCCAGTTATTGGGATTGTCTCTGCTAACCAGAAACCTGTGCTCATTGTGGAGCTGTTTTTAGGGCTTTTCTTGTTGTTTCCTGGACAAGGAGTAATTCAAGGTGCAAATACGATGAGAAATGGGAGCTCAGTGATTTTTTGTAACCGGGTTTTTGCAGAGCAGGTGGCTGCTGGTAAAAAATCCAGGGGGGGAAAGGGTATTTGCTGTTCTTGAAACCTGGTCCCCAAACAAAACCTGATCTCCACTGGCACACACAGAGGCTCAAATCCATGTGAGCCCTGCACAGAGACCTCCCTAAGGACTGTGCTGGCCTCTGGTGGGAGAGCTGGCTGTGCCCAAGCACTTCCAGTGGGCATTGCAAACCAGCTGGGGAATTGGCGGGGAAACTGCTTTGTAACAGACAGTTTCACACCAAAGCTGAACTTTTCCTCTCTAAAACCTGCAAAACTCTGGCCCAACCACCAGCTCCTGGCTACAGAACAACTGCCTGATGCTTATCACTATTTATGCTCAGTGAATTTTATTTCTTCAGCGTTACAAGGAGAAGGGAGGTGGATTTGAGGATTGACTAAACTGAGTCGTTCTCTCTGTGCTGGTTGAGGCAAGAGACATCTCTTCATTCTCTGCTATTTTTTGCAGAAGAAGCAGCAAAAGGTGTGAGCAGCTTAGAGATGCTGCATCCACATCCTGCCTTTATCTCTGTGGTTGCTCTCGGCTGGACCAGATTTGGCAATCAAAGCTAAGAGCAAAGAGGACAGCAATTGTTCCCAGAGGCCATCGTGCACTTTATGTCTCCACTTCCCACTGACAACACTTTGCAGTGGAGCACTGATGTCCCAGATCATTAAACTGCATTTGTGTGTGTCACAGGAGCAGGAATTGGCTCCTGCACCACCTCCCCCTCCATGAGCGAGGGAGGAGATGCTTTCAAGCTGTTTGCCCAAGGTGAAGCCAATGCTAGGCTGGATGAAGTCAAGGCTGAGGCTGGCAGGGCTGGGCAAGCACCTCTGAGCATCTCTGCCAGCACAGGGGATGGGCATCCTCACTGGGTGAGGAGGCGGCTCGAGTGCCAAACTGGGGAGCACAGAAGGGATGCTGAAGGACCAGTGCCTGGGGACAGTGCCAGAGCCCTCCTGACATGGGAGCGAGTGTAACAAGCAGCTTTTTCAGACCTTTTTTCCTTTTTTCCATCTCCTGGCCTCCCAACTTCAGGGAACCCCTCTTGCCAATATAACCTGCTCTTACAGGGTTCCAGGGCAAAGGGAAGTTGTGTCTCTCCTAAAGCAGCTAAAGCAGTGCTTAATTAGCCTTAATCAGAGGACTAGATGATTGCAAGGCTGAAAGGACTGGCTGCCTGCCCCTGTCCTCTCACAGGGATGCTGCTGCCAGCATCCTCCTGCAGCCCTGATTGCAGCCAACGGGCTCAGTGCTGCTGGACTGTGATGCCTTCCACTGTAGTTAGGGAGACAAACTGTCCAGTGCAGTTTCCATGGTCGTGGTTTCCTGTTTGGACTCAGCAGAAATCCCTGGAAGGGCTACAAAGCCCCACTGATCCCGACGTGGAGCCTCTGCCCTCGGTGTTGCATCAGGAGCATCTCGTTTGTGGCTTCCAGGAGCGTCCATGGGCCAGAAACGGGAAGGCTGGGAAGACAAAACTCCCCTTAAGGGAGGGTGCAGTGTCAGCTGTGGTCACAGCCCTGCTGCACAGGGCCTGAGGTTCCTCAGCAGCCCCAGCAGTGACCCTGAGCACAGGCTGATGTCCCTGTCCTGCCCTGGGCCCTGGGTCTGGCCGATGAGCAGCAAACGCTTTTGCAGCTCAGCAGCCCCCGGGAGCCCCAGCGAGGCTGCTCTCCCATGTGCCTGTAGGGTATGTCAGACACCCAGGAGCAAACCTGCTCTTCCCTTGGCCATCTCCTGGTGCCCACCCATGCCTTGCCCCCATCTGCCACCAGCGCAGACTTTCCGATAGGGATCTGCTCGGGGCGGGCTCCGCTGCCGGTCTGTGACAATCAACTGCCTGGGAGCTGCAATCAGATAAAGTGTTTGCAAGAATGAAAGCTGATGGCAGAGCACAAGGGTTTAACTTCTTTTCCTGCTGCTTTTTTTCTCGGAAACCAGCTCTGTCTGGACAGCCCTTTTGGGAAGAAGGCCACACTCCCTTTCCCAGTGCTGTCCCTGGCACGTGCACTCACTGCATCAGTTCTCAGCCCAACCTCGTCCAACACCTTTGGGTGTCACGAGGATTTCCCACCCTGCAGCTTTTGCATGGGGTTTTAAATCCCCTCCATCCTTTGGGGCTGAAGACACCTTCTGCTTTCTGCAGGGCCTCTGTCTGCGCTCACAGGGCGTTACAGACCCCAAATACACACTGGAGCCCAGACCCTCCATGTTGCCTCCACCAATCCTCCCCATCACCCCCATTCCCTGCTGGGCTTTGACATTTCAGGACTACTTCTGTCCACTTGCTCCCAATTCCTTGCTCATAAGTAACAGCAGAGACTGTGTGTGACAGCTTTCTTTTGCCCCCCTCCCCTCTGTTCCACGAGGTCCCCATCACCCAGGGGGTGCTGGGGAGCAGGGCTGGGGCGTCCCCGAGCTGCTCTCGAAGGAGCCCTGCGTGCATTTCCGCTCGCTAAAATGGCCACGGCGAGATAAGGTCTGTGGTTTCCTTTGAGCAAGCGAGTGAGTGGGAGAGGCAGCAGCGTCAGGCAGAGCTGCAGCCGCTCCCCTGCCGTGCTCAGCCTCCCCCGGAGATGGATCCTGCTGGCGAGACCCCCACGGGGACCCTCCCCAGGGAGGAGAGCCCCGAGGTAGGTGGCCTTGACCCCGGGGAGCTGGGGAGCGTGTTTGGGGTGCAATGGCCCCAGGAGGGGATCTGCACCCTGGGGAGCAGAGCTGGGTGCTGAGGCTGCAAAAGGGGAATGAGAGAAGAGGGATGGAGTCCATGTCCCGGATGCGATGCTTTGCAAGGGCGACCAAGGGATGGGGGAAGCGAATCCGTGTAAATGGGCACCCAGGGGTGAGTGTGGGATTGGCTGCAGCTCTGTGCTGGCATTGAGGGTCCTCTTTTAGCTCAGCTGCAGCTTCCCAGCACCTCACAGCCCCCCTGGGCTCCCTCCTGCCAGCAGCTCCCCCAAAGCCCTGCCCTGGGCCAACCCAACCATCTTCCTCTGCAGCAGAGAGACAGACGGTGCCCCTGTGTCTGTCCCTGTGAGATGGGACCTGCAGTTCTGCCCAGTGCTGCTGGGAGGATGAGGGCCTGATCCCTTGTGCTGGATTCCTGGGATGACCCACCCCTCCTCAGGACTTCTCCTCCTCCCACATGCCCCCATCTCCACAGCCAGGCTGGCCTCCTGCACCGCTGACACTGGTGGGGTGATGCTGGTGGCTGTATCTGGGCCTGGATTTAAGCAACACTCCTGGATTTCAGCTGGGCTCTTGGCGTGGGGATTAGCAGCAGTAAACACATCCTGGTGGCTCAGCTCAGCTTTAGCTTAACCGGTCCCATGCACATATGGGCGAGCAGGGAGCAGATCCCGCAGCCACTGCTCCCACTGGCAGAAGGGAGCAGCAGGGACCTGCCCCCCACATCAGCAGCAATTCCTCCCCCTGCCCAACTCCTCATGCTGCCCCACTGCTGGACAAGGAGCAGGTGCTTGTGCCTTGCTGATAAGTAGCAGCAGCAGAGAAATGAAGTCCTTTTTCTCTCCCCTCTGCGCTCACGACCTTGCTGTGGGGCAGCTGGCACTGCTGAAGGATTTGGGATGGGGCCGTGCCCCCCATGCCGTGATGCAGGTAGGACAGTGCCAGCAGCAGTGGAAGGTGGATGGTCCCTGGTCAGGGGCAGGCAGGAGCAGGCTGGGACCCTCCTGCATGCGCTGGGTCCCCCTTTTCCAGGGACCTTTCCTGGAGCCACCACAGCCCCCAGCACCCACCAGCAGGTGAAAGAAGAAGGTAGGAGGAGGCAGGTGGGAGAGAAGTAGCTCAAGGGTTAAATTTGTTGAGGGTGGAAGAGTTGAATTTAGTCCAGATGGCTGGGGGATTATGCCAGCCCTAGATTTGCCATAAGCAAATGTTAATGTTTCCAGCTCGGGGTTGTTTTTTTTCTATCAGGGGTATCCTAAGGTCACTTTGGGGCCTGGGCTGACCCACAGGTAGGGCTTGTGCATCCATTCATGCAGCCCTGCCAGCCCTGGCTCAGCAGGCACAGGGGCCATGCTTGGCACAGAAAGGCCCAAATGCATTTCAAAAATTTCCATTATATTTTCTGGCATCACCCCTTGAACTCCCAGAGGCTCCAGTGCTGGGATCCATAATGGATGGCACAGGGGCACTGGTCCCCTTCCTTTGGTGGCCACAGCTCATGGCAGTGGCAAAGTCACTGTCAGCTGGCCAGGCTCTGCAGCAGGAATGAGTTTCTGGGCTGTGGTGGTGTCTGAATCCAGGCTGTGGTAGGAGAAGCAGATGCAGAACAAGCTCAGCCTCAGGGAGGGAAGAGAGGGTGAGGATGGGCTGAGAGCTGGTTTTCTAGGGAAAAGGTGGTGTGCAAAAGTGGTTTGGTCTCCCTGCTGGACCCACACAGAGCTGGGATGAGTGGGAGGTGACATTTTAGGTGGGGAATGGCAGGGGCTGCGTGGGCAGCAGGACCCACCCAGCCAGTCCTGGGGGGAGTGCCATGGGAGTCACGCAGTGCCTCATCACGTGAGTCTTCTAATTTTATTCCCATTTGAAAAGCCAGCGCTATTGCTGGTCATCCTTCATGTGGGGAACGGAGCAGTGCACCAAATCCCAAGTTTTTTGGGGATCTCCTTGCCCAGCCTGCAGCTCCTCGCTGTGCTTTGGCCACCTGCCCTCTCTTCAGCTGCTTTGCTCTCCAGCCTGGCCCTGCTGGAGCAAACAGCTCTGTGCGGTGACAGGGGGGCGATTGGCCTTTAAAGCTTCCTGAGGGTCACCCCAAATTGCTGCCCCCTCCTCAATTAACAGGGACTGGGGGTGAAGCCTCCGTGCTGCCCTGCTGGGGGGTGACAGAGACAGTGGTGCCTCGGCTGAGGGGTGTCTGTGGGGTGTCACAGCACCCTTTGGGGCATCCCACCCCTATGGACTGTGTATGATGCCATCCCATCCTGGCTGCCCTGCCCTGTCTGGCCACGATTTCCTCCTCAAACCACCCTCTGCCACAAGACCTTAGGGGAAACCTCTCTGCTTCTCTTTTCTCTCCAGATGGATCTGTCCCACCGGTTCTCCAAGGCAGAGGTATGAACGAGGCCCCACCACGGTCTCCCTTGGTGGCACTGGAGGGGGTGGCAGTGCTGCTGGGGCTTGGGGACATGGCTCAGCTCCTGGAGTTCCTCCTCAGGGACAGCCAGTGGTGGGCGAGCAGGGCTTGATTCAGGGGGTGTCAGGGACCAGTGGGAGCTTCAAGAAGTGTGAAGGGGACACCCCACTGATCCTGGGGGATGCATGGAGCAAGTCCCCGCTGGCCTGGCCCCACGTGAGGTGTCAGCAGTGTCCCCCCACAGCTGGACCAGCTCTATGAGGAGGTTCTCTACACCATCCGGCACCGCCTGGGCAAGCCTGAGCCCCACCAGGTTGCAGACTCCCAGGAGCTCTACTCCTACGTGCAGAAGGTGGGTCCCCTCCTGGGGGGGTCCCCCAAACCTGTCCCCTGATATATCCATCCTCTCCTGGTGGGGGTCACTTGGAGGGAGTTCTTAACAAGCATCTTAATAGATGTAGCAGCAGGATGCAGCTGGAGGGCTGGGACAGCCTGTGGCTGGGAAATGTTAGCCCTGGGGAGAAATGTTTATCTTAGGCCTGGGATGGTGGGAAGAAGGCTCTCCCTCAAGAGCTTTCAGCTGGTCCCCAGCCCTCCTGCTGGGCTCTTTGCTCCTCTCCTCTCCCCTCCAGCTGCAGCTGGCTCTCAGGGAGTGGAGGGAAGCCCCTGGCTGCTCTCCAGCTGTGTTAACAGGGCAGCATCCATTACCATCCCTGCTATCCACACAGGCTTTCGGCATGGATGCAAAGGAGCACAGTGTCATCATGCAGCAGGTCATGGAACTGGAGGTATGGCCTCTCCCCAGTATGCTGCTGGGGTCCTGTACTGGGGTGGTGCTGGGGGGCTGCAGTGCTTCCTGGCCCCTGTGTTCGGGATTTGGGTTGCCCTGGGGTTGTCACTGCCTGGGTGGAAGCTGACAGAGCCCCGTCCTTCCTCGCAGGGTTGGTGACCCCACACATCAATAGTTATCTTTTCATCCTTCCAGAGCCCCATTTACTGCCTGAAAGCAACTGTGAAGGAAGCCAAGGGGATTTTGGGTAAAGATGTCAGTGGTAAGTGGGGTCAGGTGGGTGTCCCATGGGAACAACAGCAGCAGCTGCTGCTCCCCACGGGGACTTGCACAGCTCTGCCCTCACAGGGTTCAGTGACCCCTACTGCCTGCTGGGCATCGAGGCCAAGAGCCAGGAGCCAGCCCAGCCCGAGCACAGGAGGAGGATGAAGGCTGTGGTCAAAGACCTCATCCCTGAAGACCAGATCCATCGCACACAAGTCATAAACCAGACCCTCAGCCCGGTGTGGGACGAGACGTTTATCCTGTAATGCAACACCCCTTGGCGCTGCTGTCTGGGGGGCTGGATGGGGTGGTCAGGGCTCTTGGGCGTGGATGAGGGGCTTCACCACTTGCATGTTACTGGAGTGACAGCATCCCCCTGGTGCCTTGCAGGGAGTTTGAAGATGTGGAGACAGCCAGCTTCCACCTGGACATGTGGTGAGTGGCAGCATCCCTGGCCAGTGACCCCTGCCCTGAGGGATTCCTGCCTCCTGGGAGGGTCCCTGGGGTGGTCCTTCAGCCTACAGCCTTTCAAAAGCCCCAGAAACCAGTTGGGGTCCCCACTCCCCATCACTTTCTGCTGGAGCAGTGCTCAGTGCAGGATGTGACCTGCACGAGCAGAGAGAGCCCAGGCAGGGCTGATCTGAGCCTGAGTCCTATTTATGGAAAGGAGCCACATGCTTGCAGATTTTGGCTGGTTTTAGGGGTGGCCTCTGTCCTGACACTTCTCCCTTCCTGTACCTTCCCTCCTCTGCCATCACCTCTCCCTGAATTTCCCCCTTTCCCCTGGCAGGGACTCGGACGTGGTGGAGTCGATGCGGCACAAGCTGGGGGAGCTGACGGATCTCCATGGCCTCAAACGGTTGGTGCTGGTGAGGCCCTAGGGCTGCTGAGGGAAGAGGGCTTGGAAAATGCTCGTTTGTCTGTTGGATTTTAAAAAATCACCTCTGGAAGGAGGGAGGGAGGGCAGCAGGTCTGTGCCACCCTTCATCCCCTTCAGCCATGGCTGGGTCACAGCTGTAGGACACCTTGTGATCCCCTCCTTTGTCTGTGCCTTTCAGGATCTTTAAAGATGCTCGAAAAGACAAAGGGCAGGATGATTTCCTGGGAAACGTGGTCATTCGCCTGAAGGTGAGTGCCAGGGTGCATCATCCTCTTCTCCAGGCATCAGTTAAACCTCAAGGGGTCCAGGCAGGATCCCAGCCCTATGGCAGCACCCGGCACACCCAGGATCCTGGCTCAGGGCCACAGGCTCATGTCAGGTCTTTTGGTGTGGTGGCAGGTGCCACTCCAACACACTCAGTCATTGCACATCCTGTATTTTTAATCCTGTACAATCTTTCTGTGCCATGAATGCAGATCAGGATTCCCTGGTCCCTGAGTGGGATCCTTCCCCCAGGTAGGCTGCTTGAAGCTCATCCTTGTCTCTGTGCCTGCAGGACCTGCACTGCTGGAATGACCAGTGGTACCATCTGGAGCCACGGACTGAGACATATCCCAACCGGGGAGACTGTCACCTGCAGTTCCTGCTGACCCACAAGAAGGTGGGAGAGGGTGGGGAAAGGCTGCCCTTCCCAATACAAGTTTCCCATCCCTTGGGGCTTATCTTGGGGTCACAGGTCCCTGCCCCAGGACCAGAGGTGCCAGCACCAGGGTTTGCATGTGCTGGGCCCTTCCCTGAGCTCTGTGCCAGCACGGGGACCCTGCCCCTGCTGCACCTGTACCCCTTGGCTCCCCAGCTCCGTGCTTTTTGAGTCCTGTGTCCCCACTCTGATGTGTCCCTGCGTGTTCAGGCAGGTGATGGTTATTTCTGCCTTGTCTCTTCTCAGAGGGCCACCACGAGCAGCCGGACACAGCCGAGCTACACCGTCCATCGCCACCTCCTGCAGCAGCTGGTGTCCTACGAGATCCTCCAGCACCAGGTTCTGCTCTCCCAGTGCCAGTAGCAGCCCTCCAGCAGCTGGGCTGGCTGAGGGCTTCCTCTGGAGCCCATCTCCCCTGACACATCGTGCAGTGGGATGGGAAGGAGGGTCAGGATGATCCCTGCCTGTGCCTGGCATCCTTATGGGGCACACACTCCTCCCATGGTCCTGCAAATACACCCCACCTGTCCCCCTCCCTGTCTTGCTCCAGGACACATCATCCCTCTTCCATCCTCACAGGCTGGGAGCATCTCCTGGGATGGGGAGCTGAGCAGACACGCCAGCACCGTGCTGTACCTGCACGCCACACAGAAGGATCTCTCTGACTTCCACCAGGTCATGGCGTGAGTACCCCACACTCAGGGAGTCTGCTGGGGGGTTAAGGGCCCCAGTGCCTTCCCTGGAACTGTCTGACCACAGCTGGTCTCCCCCATGAGCTCAGTGTGGTGGGTATTGCCCCCTGCACCCAGGAGACCTGGGTCCTGCCCCTGTGATCCGGGCTGTGACTGTGGGTGAGGGAGCCCCACGCTGACCCCTGCGTGCCCCCCAGACTCTGGGGGCTCATCCCAGCCCTCCCTCCTCCCCAGGAAGTGGCTGGCATACAGCAAACTCTACCAGAGCCTCGAGTTCAACAGCAACTGCCTCCTGCACCAGATCACCAGCATCGAGTACCAGTGGGCACAGGAGAGGCTCAGGCCAGAGCAGGTGAGGGGGCTCTGGCACTGCCTGGTGGGCAGAGACTGGGGAAAGGCGCCTCGTGCATCCAACCCTGAGCCTCTCCTCCCAGCTCCCAGGGCCATTTCACTCCCGGTGTTCCAGGAAGGGCAGGAGACTGTGGGGCACAGGGGTGCTGGGGCAGCTGGAGGACATTTCCCAGGGGTTTGTTCCCCTCCTCTCCATGGAGAAGCCCTTCCCGTTGCACCAACGTTCCCCTCCTCCACCCCTGCCATCAAGTCGATCACAACCCCCTCCAAAACTTAACTATGACCCAGTTCCTGCTTTTCCCTGCCTGTTTTCCCAGAGCATCCCCGAGCCCTGCTGAGACCCTGAATTGTCCATGCATAGCAATGAGATTTAAGAACAAAGCTCAGTTCAGCCCCTCCAGGGAGAAGCTAATTGAGGCATCAGGGGGGTTTCCCATCCCTGGAGCAGGCTGGAAAGGAATGGGAGCTGCCAGCTCCCTCCACAGTGGTGCCATGGTCCTGCTGGCATCTACCCATCACTGACATGAACAGTGCAAGTTTCTTTTCTTCTCCCCAGAAAGCAGAGCTGGCCGAGTCCTTCCAGTCCTTGCTGACCTACGGGGTCTCCCTCATCCGGAGGTACCGCATCATTTTCCCCCTCTCTGTCCCGAGGTCCAAGGAGAGGCTCCAGTCCCTGCTCCGGTGAGTCAGGCACCGGTGCCAGCTCAGTGTGGGGTGGTAGGACTTTGCCACCATGATGGACAAGCCTGTGAACTTGAGCAAAAACCCCTTTGAGCCCTTCCTGACTCCTTCTAGGCTGCTGTAACACTTGTCCTGTCCTGTCCCTCATCCTGGGCTCCCCATGGGGGATGTTGTTGGGAGGGGAAGGTCTCTTGGGGGATAGATGGTTGTTTCTGGTGGCTGGTGCTGGGTTTCACTTGAGGTTCTCTTTTGGCAGGGTCCTGGTTCAGATGTGCAAAACAAAAGCTTTCCATGAGCTGTGCACGCTCAGCCCTGACCTGCCCCAGATGATCTCCGTGGCACTGAAGGTACAAGGGGTCTCACCCACCCCAGACCCAGTGAGGTGGGACCCTCTGGGTCTCCCTTCCCTTCTGTCCCCTGCCCAATGTCCTCACCTCAGCAAATCCACATGGACCATCGTGGTGGGGGAAATACCACCCCTCTTCAAGCTGGTGGTCCCAGCCTGTGGTTCCCACCACATGGAGCTGGGTCCTGACCCCACCCAGGGGACAGGGAGAGTGAAGGGAGTGACAGAGCTGTCTTTGCTCCTCCTGCTTCCCTGCCATCCCATCAGGACTCCTCTCTTGCAGTCAGGCACCACGGAGTGGTTTCACATGCAGAAGGAGCACCTCAAGCCCATAGTGAAGGTCAGTTCCCTTCTCTGCCTCCCTGACGTGGTAAAGTCACCTCAAAATGTCTGAGCACCCAAAACAAGCTGTTCCTTCCTTTGCAGAGCATGGAGGAGAATGGAAAAGCCTTGTCCAGACTCCTCCTGGAGGTGATAGAAGATCTCCAGCAGTGCCACAAAATCTGGAATAAATTCTTCATTAAGTAGGTTCCAAGCGACAGGGCACTTTGATGCCTCACTCCTTGGCCCCTGGGCTCCACAGGTAGCACCTGTGGTCCCACCTCTGCCCTTCAGACCTGTATTGTCCTTGCCCTGTGGTCTGGGAGGGTTTGCTGGGCTGGGGCTGGCAGGCTTCTCATGCCCCATTTCTCTCTTGCAGCACCTTCAAGCTGAATATCTTCTCCATTGCCTACCTGGAGCTGGAGAGCCTGGTGAGCAAGCCTGGGCTGCTCTGCACTCCTGGGACTAAGGTCTAAAGCCAGTCCAAGATTTTGGCCACTCTTCAGGCTGTAACAGATTGTTGCAAGCCGGGAAAGACAGCAAGGCAGGGAAAGCCCCCATCTCTCTCTGTGCATGCCCATAAAGGCACTCTGGTCTGCTTATTTCACCCAGTGAACCTCCTGAAATGCCACCAAAAAGGAATAGAAGTCCCCTGAGCTGACCCTCACCCTGCGACTCCAGAAGGAGCCTTCCCAGCCAGACCCTCACTGACAGCTGTCCCCTCTTCCCAGGTGGCAGAACATGTCCAGGAGCAGCTGCACGAGGTCGACAGCAGCATGTCCAAGCCCACAGCCGAGAGCCTTTTCCAGCTCTACATGAACCTGCAGGAGCTCTATCGGATGAAGGAGTTCCTCCCGAGGAGGTATCCAACCCGGAGAGAGGAGAGATGCCAAAGGGGGGATCGAGCAGTTAGTTGAGAGGAACTCCAGATCCTTCCCATTCGCCCACATCACCAGTCACACACCAGGCTGACCAGGCTGTTGGTGCCTGGTGTTGATGGGAGCATCACCAGAGGGGTTTCAGGCTCATCTCTGTGTGGCTTGATGGAGATCTCAAATTCCAGACAAGGGGAGGTTTCTCTTTATCACAGTGGCTCTGGTGCTGCCTCCACCTCGGGGCAGCTCCTTGTGTGTGAAGGGTGATGTGAGAGCAGGAGGGGTGATGGGAGAGCAGGAGGGGTGATGGGAGAGCAGGAGGGGTGATGGGAGAGCAGGAGGGGTGATGGGAAAGCAGGAGGGGTGATGTGAGAGCAGGAGGGGTGATGAGAGAGCAGAAGGGGTGATGGGAGAGCAGGAGGGGTGATGTGAGAGCAGGAGGGGTGACAGCCCCACGCCATTGCTGTGCAGTTGGAGAAGCTGGTGCCTTCATCCACAGGGATGGACCTCTGGCTCTGAGCAATTTCCACCAGTGGTTCAAGGAAGCTGTGCCCCAGTGGCTGCAAAAGGCCTACCACACTGCGCTGGAGAGGGCTCAGAGAGCTGTCCAGATGGACCAGGTAATGTGGGAAGGAGCAAATCTCCCTCTGCCCTGTGGGGACACTCCAGCTTTCCTCTGTTCCTTGCCCCTGTGCCTGGCTCACGGCACTGAGAGCACCACGTAGGAGTCTCTTGCAGCCCAGGAGCAGGTTCCTCTCCCAAAAACATAACAAAGGATGGGGTCTCCTGGCCCAGCTGATCCCACCCTGGCCCCACACTGTCTTCCTGTGCCCTTTCCTTTGCTGCTCTCTGGCAGCCCATGTGAGCTGAGGAGCCTTCATTTGGACCATGCCATGAGCATCCCCTTTGCTTCCAACCTTTAGGAAGAGGGGAGGGGGTCCAGCAATGCTGGGCTGGAGCATGGAGGGAAGCAGGGAGCTGCTCCACCCATCTTCATATCCTCCTCTCTCCAAAGTGGCTGTGTGATGACGCAGGGATATATGAGGCTGATGATGGGCCCCAGAACCACAAAGCAAAGGAACAGCTCTGCTCTCTGGGCTGGCATCTTTCTGTACAAGTTGCATTGGCTTTCTCTGCCCCTCAGCTGAAGCCCTTCGGGGAGCACAACAAGCACAGCACCTCCACTGTTGACCTGTCCACCTGCTACGCCCAGATCGTGAAGACCTGGCAGCAGCTCAGCTGGCCGGACCCCGAGGAGGCCTTCATGATCATGGTGAAGCTCGTGGAGGTTTGTACACCTGGCCATCAGCACGTGGAGTTTCCTCTGCTGCTCTTGGAGATGTGTGTCCATGGATCCCACCCATTGCCCCGCGGTGGCCCCAGTGCTGCCTGGTTCAATCCCGTTGAGTTCTCCTCTATCCTGCAGGACATGTGCAAAATCTCCCTGATGTACTGCCGGCTCATCAAGGAGAGGGCTGAGACTCTGTCCCTGAGCGAACAGAACGAGGGAGAAGCAGCCAACAGGGTTGGTGTCGGGGCACTGCTCTGGGAGAGGCAGGATTTGGCCGTGGTTTCTGGGCAAAAGGGAAGATGAGCCCCTGAGAACCCAGCTGACATCCCCAGTTTGGGATTCACAGGGATCAGTGGGCCCCCAATAGCCACAGTCCTGGAAAATCAGGAGGGAGGTGGTGTGAGCAGAAGGACCAGGTTGGGGATGAGGGCATGGATGAGGATGAGGATGAGGATGGGGATGAAGATGAGGTAGTGCTGGGATGGAGATGGGGATGGAGACAAAGATGGGACTGGGGATGAGGGATGTACCAGGGGTTGTGGGACACCCTGAAGGAGACCCACCTCCCCCAGCTCTGCATCGTGGTGAACAACATCAAGCAGCTGCGGGTGCTGATCCTGAGGCTGCCCACGCAGCTGGACTGGGCGCAGCTGGAGCAGCGCACGGGGGCCGTCATCGACCAGCAGCAGATCCAGCACACGCTGCACCAACAGCTCGACAGCACCGTGTCCTGCCTGGACCACGAGGTCCGGGACGTGGTGCAGGCCCTGGCCACCAAGGTGACCACCTGCCACTGACCCCCCCTGGCCCTCACCTGGCCCAGAGCAGCTTCACCCAAGGCGTCCTGGAGCCCATAACGCTCCTGGGATGGAGACAGTGTGGGCCTGGGTGTGGGGAGGCTGGTGCAGAGGGCAAAGTCTTAAGGGTCTTCCTGCATTTCTGCCTGGCAGCTGGAAAAGGGCATTGCCAGACACATCCAGGAGCTCTCATCTTCCAATAACACCAAGGAGCCTGAGGATGTAAGTACCTGGTTCAGCCCCCTGGACCATCGTTTTCAGGCAGCCATGAATAGCCCTTACCTGCTTGTTGGAGGCCCCTATCAGTCTTCCCCACTTCTCTCTGCCCCACACCTGGGGCTCAGGACCCACCAGTAAGGGGGCCCAGATATCTGTATGCTTTGCTTGATGCCTGTGTTAGCAGCAGGACCAGACCAGGCACAGCCTGCCCATGTCCTGTGGGAAGGAGCCCCTCTGGGATCCTTCCCTGTTGGACATGGCCCTCCGTGCCCTCCCCAACACCCCTCTCCTCTCTCTGCAGTCCATCATCCCGCTCATGAAGTTCCTGGAGTCGGAGCTGCAGTATCTCAACGAGCATCTGGTCCAGGAGAACTTCAAAAGGTGACGGGGCACTGGGGATGGCAGAGGCCACCGGTGTCACCATCCCTCAGGCAGGAGTGTCCCCCCAGCTCCATGGGGCACGGGGACATCCCGCATCAGCTGGGGACCATCGCTTCAACCCACCCCCTGGACCCTGCTCACAGCCTTCCTCCCTCACCCCTGCAGCCTCCTCACTCTCCTCTGGCACCACACCCTGTCTGTGCTCTCGGCAGCAGCAGCACCTCAGGTCCCCTCAGCCCAGCACTACAGGAGGCTGCACTGTGCCCTGAAGGTACCCAGGAGAATGGGGGGTCCCTGGCAGGGAGGGGGTTGGGTTGGTGGCTGACAGGATCCTTCTCCCCAGAGCCTGGAGCTGTGCTTCTACGGCGAGGGCTGCGGGCTGCCCCTGGAGATCCTGCACACCGCAGCCTTCCAGGTACGGAGGGTGGGGATGGGGGGCTCCACTAGGGGCTCCTTTGGGAGGAAGGAACACCAGGCTGTGGACCTGTCCATGTGTTTGAGCATCACCTCTCACCCTCCCCACAGTCGCTGGAGACCCACCTGGCCCTCTGCTCCGCCAGCAGCCGCAAGCTCATCCAGAAATACTTCAGCAACAGGATCCAGCAGCAGGTAGCAGCTCAGATGGTTGCTTCCAGCCCCTTTCCACATCCCATCCTTGCATTCATGAGGCTGCCCAGCACAGCCTGCCTGTGGAAATGTGGGATTTCCCCCCACCCTGGGACTGTTTGGGCTGGTTTTGCCCCAGTGGTGGCAATTGAGCCAGAGGGGGCTCAACTGCATCCCAGAGGATTCCATCACCTCCTTTTGGGGTACCCCAAAATTTCTGCTCAGGCCCCATGCATGCCCTCCCTGGGGGTGCTGAAGGGCAACACCCTTATTCTTGTACCCCACTGCTCAGCTGGACACGAGCTCGGAGAAGTTTGGGGCGGTGACGATCAAGGCTCTGTACCGCCCTTCGGAGCAGAAACTGCGCGTGGAAGTGCTCAACGCTGCCAACCTCGTCCCCCTGGACTCCAACGGTGGGTGTGGGTGGGCTGGGGGGCCCCACCAACCCAGGACCCTCCTGTGGGAGGGCTGGGGGACCCCACTGCCCCAGGGACCCCCTGGGTAGGAGAGATACTGACAGTGCTTGGAGTAACTCTCTGGATTTGTTTTTGCGTCCGAGGAGGTGGATTTGGGGAAGAAGGAGGGTTATTGCACTGACCCAGGGTGGTCTGGGATGTGGCAGGCAGGACCAGGCAGGACACTGCCCACACCCCACTGCCTTCACCTTGAGGCACAAGGCAGCAGCCGGGGCAGGTGGCTTTTCTTCATCGTGCATCCCAGTTGCAGGCAAAAACCGGGATGCCAGGATGACATTCTCCCGGACATTGTCCCCGGCTGGCTGTCGTTTGGGGAACTCTCCAGGAGAGGTCACTCCTCCTGCAGCCACCCGTGGCCGATCGGCGTGTGGGCAGGGTTAGGGATGTTCCCACGTCTTCCCAGGAGCACGGGCTGGGCTGGGGGTTGTGGTGAGGGTGCCCTGACCCCCTTTTCCCCCCGCCCCCGCTGTGCTGGGGCAGAGGGGTTGTGGGCAGGGCTGATGTTTGCACCCCACCAGGCTCCAGCGACCCCTTTGTCCAGCTCACCCTGGAGCCCCGGCACGAGTTCCCCGAGGTGGTGGCCCGGACCACCCAGTGCAAGAGGAACGAGCTGCACCCCCTCTTCGACGAAGCCTTTGACTTGTACGTAGGGGCTGACACCCACTGCCCCCTGCCCCCCCAGCCCCTGCAGCCCCTCAGGCTTCAATTGAGCTCCCGCCATGGGGCTGCTGCTCCAGGAACTGGGTCCTGTCTGAAGATTTCACTCCCTTCCACCCCAGTGGGAGCTGGGCTGGGGGTGACCCCAAACACCTGGGTGCTGTTGGTGGGTGCAGGGCTGGGCTGGGGCCCTGTGCTTCGAGGTGCTGGGATCAGTGCAGGGGGGGTGGCTTCCCATGGTTGCATTTCGGGATGGAGGGGGTGGGATGTGACCATCACCAGCCCCCCTCCCCGTTCCCCTGCAGCGTGATCCCCCCGGAGAAGTGCCGGCAGGAGGGGGCCTGTCTGCTGCTGACCGTGTTTGACTACGACACGCTGGGCTCCAACGACCTGGAGGGCGAAGCCTTCTTCCCCCTCTGCCACCTGCCCGGCCTCAATGATGACGAGGACGAGGCTGACATGGCACAGGTGCCCCAGACCCGCCTCCCTCTCACCCACCCCAAACCCACCGGTAAGTGAGCGGTGCTGCTGCGGGCCCTGTGGCACGAGGAGGGGGCTGTGGTGAGCGCCCCTCACCATCATTCCCCTCTTCTCTGGCAGGGGACGAGATCCTCCGGCTGCTGGAGTCCAGGAAAGGGGACAAAGAGGCTCAGGCCTTCGTTAAGCTCCGTAAGCAACGAGCCAAGCAGTCCAAGGAGACACAGTCCAAGGAGGCGGAGTGAGGGAGGTGGAAGAAGAGGGTCCTGAAATGAGGGGTCTGGCCAGTGGATCCCAGGAGATTTGTGGTGCTGGAGCAAGAGCCATCCACAGGGATTAGGGTGGCAGAGAGGGTCCCTGTGCCCCCCATCACCTCCCAGCACCCTTCTCACCCCCACCTTCGAGAAGCAACTCTCCCGTGAGCCTGGGGAGGGTGGGCACTTGGATTTCAGGGGATTTCTTCACCTGCCTGGACTAGGAACACTACATGAGGGATGTGAAAGACTGTGACTGTCCCTGCCTGTTCCTCAGGAGCTTGTCACTGCCTGTGCCACATCTCCTGGCCCTGTCCCCAACCCACCTGCCTGCAAACAGGCGCCAGGGCAATGCAAACACATCCAAGTTGATTCAGTCCGGGTGCAACCATGTCCAAAGCTGCCTTCATTTTTTTTTTTTTTTTTTTACTGTTTTAAATCTTTTTCCCCCTCTTTTTCTTATGGATAAGCCTCTTATTTTAAATGAAAAGCCACAAAGCTGATGCGTGGGCTGAGTCTGTGCAGTGGCCCCGTGCCGGGGGCAGCTGTGGCAGCAGCACGGCGGGGTGGGACGAGGCATTTGGGATGTGGTGGGAGCTGCTGAATTGCTCCTTTTTCAAAATGTGCACAGCTCTTGTGTCTCTTGTTTTTTGTGGTTTTTAAAATTTATTTATTTTACCACCAATTGTATCGACCTGCTGGAGCTGAGGGAGCCTGGGCAGCGATAAAGAGCATCGCAGTGCTGGCAGACAAACCAGGAGGCACTTGGGGCTGCTGGAGGCCAGAGGTCCCCAGTGTCACTCTCCAAGCTCTGCCAGGGACCTGGGTCCCTCTGGAAGTGGTGGGAAGCTCTGCAGGGTGCCTCCATGTGGGGTGGACCAGTGCAACAACAAAAATGCCCAGGAGGACAGATGATTATAGCTATTTGATGGGTTTTTTTGGCGCTCCTTTTAGCTGCAATGAGTACTAATTACACACCTGGAGCTCCCTCTATCCCCACCACCCTGCGATGGGGTGCCTGTGTTTGAGCTGCAGAGGGTCCCTGGGAGCTGCCCAGGGCATTAAAAGCATCACCCTTGCGGGTGCCTGAGCAGCAGCTGCTCCCTCGGTGGGCAGAGCAGCCGCTGGGTCAGTTCAGGTCAAATCCTGGATGCGGGGGTGGGGAAAAAAAAAAAAAAAAAAAAAAGCTCCTTTGGTATCTGTGTGACAGAGCCCACAGCAGGAGGGATTAAGGCTCCCAGGGAAACCATTTGCTGGCTTAGATCACTCGTTTCAGTGCAGAGAAATAATATTCCAGAGACAGGTCTGGGATTGCAGAGAGGCTGTTCCGGGGGGGGGGGTCATTTCAGCCGGGCTCAGCACGCCAAGCCTGAGCTTTGCAGCTCATTTGGAGTTGGCACCTCTTAACAACCCACCTCACGCTTCATTATGAGGCTTAACTACCCGAGGTTGTAGGTCTGAAGGTGTTTTTAGCTTATTTTTTAGCTCTTTGTTTAAAAATCGCTATATTCTCAACTGCCCTGGGCTGTCACCACCCAGGTGTGTCCCAGTGAGATGGTGGCAGGGGCTGACCTCTGTTTTGAGGATGTTTGCACTGTATTATTGAAGGTTTTTATTCAATGATTTCAGCTTAATTTTCGGCTCAGCTCCAGGCAGTTGGGTGGGTCTTTTCCCACCCCAAAAGAAATCGTATCTTTTTTACAAAGAAGGACTAATAAACCTTAATCAGGGTGTAAGTAACCCCATGGACCAGAGAACAGCCCAAGCATTAAAACATATGGCTTACAGCACAAAAAAACCAGCTCCTAGTAAATGCAAGACTGAGGAGGAAGAAATCATCCTCCTCATCCTGGTGAAGAACCCAACACAGGCAGATTGCTGGAACAGGAGAGGGAAGGGGATGGGCACTCACATTTACTGGTTTTTATTGTGTTACGAACAGTCTCTAATATAAACTGGGTGATTCAGATTATTGTTGTGATTGGACTGATGGGAAATGGTTGACACATCTTTGAAGCATTAATTAGACCTAAACTGAAAGGTAATTCTTGGATCCATAGGTAAGGCATGTTCTTTCTGGTGCCAACACATGAAACTCATTTGTATCTGCTGCAGCAGCCACAGAGGTACTGGCTCACCTCTGCCCAGCCTGGCTTCTTCCAGGACAGAAATCCATGTCCAATCCAAGAATATCAGTGACAAAACCACCTTTTCTTGTTGTTTTGCCATTTCCAAAGGGGTCTCTGACCAACCTAACTGCACCCCACCAATATTCCCCCTTTTCCACAGCGCCTCGATGAGAAAGGTGAAAGGCAACCCCCTGAAAAAAGGGGGCTTGATCCAGAAGGGAGAAATTATTCTTGGTTGTGTGAAAGGGAAAAGGCAAAAGTGGCCATGGATCTGCTGTTTTGAGGGCTCCACAGCCCAGGCCTCCCCACATCCAGCCGGGCACGCACGCGCACACACACGCACACACCGCTTTGGTTTATAATTTTTTTTTTCTTAGCAAAAAAATAAAAATTTATTGTCCTCTAAAAAAAAAAAAAAAAGAAAAAAGAAAAAAAAATCCATCCTGCCCTTGGAAACTGTGACACAGATTGAGTTCTTTCCAGCCCCACATGCAAATTCACTCTGCCAAGAAAAGAGTCTAAACCAGGTTTCCGACAGCCAAAACACATATTTACAGAGTACGAGAGAACGACAGCTGAAATCACAGTTCTATACATGGAATCAACAACACGTTTTACACCACTGATCACCATTCTGCCAACTTCTACACGGACTAGGGGCGCTTCTGCCCAGTGCCCTTCCTCCTGGGGAAAGCAGGGAAGGGACTGGGCAAGAATTGCCACCAGAAATACTGCAGTGTGTATTATTATTATTTCTTTTAAAACGTATACTGTATTTATTTTGTTTTAACATTGGAAGCTACGGAGTGGGGAAGCCCCAGAAATCTCTCCGATGCAGTCACTACTTTGCAGGAATACTTCACCTTTAAAATACTAGGTTTTACATCAGTAACATCTATTTTGCTGTTGGCCATCACTCCAAGGATTATTATAACTCTGGAGGAAAACACTGGTAATATTCTTCCTTCTCAGATGGGGGAAAAGGAGGAAGAGAGGAGGTTTGGAGGCTGGTGGAACAGCAATGGATGACTGAGTCCATTCAGTGTTATGGGCTTCCTCCCAGGGTAAGGAATTCTCTTCATTGTCTCAGCTGCACAAGCCTTGCAAGTGGCTCAGGTTCAGCTTCAGAGATGCACAGAAAGTGTAAAACCCTTCAGCAGGGGATCAGCTGCACTGACCCCCCAGGGGTGGGGATCTGCTTAAGGAAATGTGCTCCAGCTCCGAGACCTTTCCCAGGTCCCTCCTGTGTCACCGGGTCTTTGCTACTGCTGGCACATGGCTACAGCATCTAGGGCTGGAGATGAGCTGAAAGTGCTCCTGTTAGCCCAAAATGATCAGATCCTTCAGCTCCTGGCTCTCATCTACAGCTCCAGCCTTGCTTTTTGCTCTCCATTTACCCAGCATAGTGTTGCCCCAAGCCAGCTGCTTCTAGATTGGTTTTCCATAATAATGTAAAAATTTACTGACCTTTAGGATACTGTGGTTTCACAACACAACCACAACTCCCTTCCCCCAGCCTCTTCATCCAGAAGCGCCTGACCTACAGAATTAGTCACCGAGGTTCAACACTTCTGAAGCTCCCAAAACTCGGGGGAGGAAAATGTCATTGTCCAATAAGGAGTCTGTGTGAGGAGGCAGCACCCAGACGTGCTCAGGGCTGGGCTGCTCCTCAGGGAGCCTCGTGGAGCCAAACTTGGTGTTTAAGCCCCCTCAGTTGTGCCTTGTTACTGTGTGTCCTGTAAAGGGAGCTCCTGCTTCAGAAGGAAGCCTGACAGTACGTGACAGGGGCTGCACTTGTATTAGCACCAGGTTTATTTCAGCTCTTTTCACACCGTACAGAAGCTGATCACAGGCTTCTTAAGCCTTAACTGCAGTGCTGTGATTATGGTTTGTCCTTCCTGCCTAGGGCAGGCAGCAAAAAACTGGAGTGGGTCAGGAATGCTGCCCCTTCCCCCTGCTCTCGCCTCATTTGGTTTGGAAATTGTCATAAAAGTGGCCCCCCAGAACATTCACAAAATATGCAAAGATGAAGTTCTCTTTTCCATCTGATGCTTAAGAAAATAAATTCACATTTCAGATACTCCTTTTTCTTTCTTTTTTTTTTTTTTTTTTAAGCAGCAAACAAATTAATAAAAACCTAAATTTAGGAAGTGTTTCTTCAAGAACCAGAGGAAAGTGAGAAACAGTCTATGTGCTTGTGCAAAGAGAGTGCTGAGGGAGGTTGGGGTGGGGGCAAGGGAATGGTCGAGTGTTAATTCCTTCAGGCTGTTCTGCCATGAGTGCAGTGTGGCAATGGAAAGTCAAAATTTAAGGGCCACAAACAGGTGAAATTTTGAATTCTTTGGTCCTTCAGTGTAAGTTTTAAAACAGAGAAACTGTTTTACTCAAAAGGGAAAAACATATTTTCTCTGGCCTGGAATTCTCCTTGTACCCCCTCCCTGCCTAAGCAAACGCACCCCAATGGAAACTGGGGGGGCAAACAGCTCTTCCTCCTCAACCCCCCAGCTCTGCATCACCCCGTGCCTGGAATTCCCGTGGACACAGCCCCGAGGTGCCTCCAGGGGACCAAATTCCAGCTGAAGGGACAAAGAGCCCCTGTGGGAACGGCTGCAGTCACAGGGCTGGTGCTGGACAGCTCTGACAACAGAGGGTTGGCAAAAGGCAGCATCACCCTGAGCAGCCCCCGGGGGGGCAGAGGAGCAGATAAACCCCCACGCTCATAAAAAGTGTTACAAACCATAGCCAAAACGGGCTGATCAGCTCTGCTGCTTATAAATATTAAAGTCCTGATTCAAGAGTTTATTTCCTATGATTTAAGTTAGTTACAAAAAAAAAACAACCCAAAACTTTTTAGTAAATTTTTTATCTTAATTGGGCTTTTTTTCCTCCTCCCCCCCCACTTTTAAAATTTTTTTTATTATTTTTTATTTTTCCTAAAAAAAAAGAGAAATGTTCACGTATTTTAATAAAAGGTCTTTCCTTAAGATCAGACCAAGGCAGATGTGCTGCCCCATGGCACAGACATTCAAAGGCTATAACCAAACAACATAGCCACAATAGTCACTCAACAGTGTCTCTCCATTAAAAAAAAAAATTAAAAAAAAATTGATGCTAGTTACAATAAAATACACATGGAAAAAAAAAAAAGCATTTTTACCAAAAAAACCCAAAAACAAGTTAATGGGAAAACATAAAAAAAGAACTACACAGAGCTGCACTTAAGAGATCATCTGGGAATGCATATTAACCCCTTCCATGGAGAGGAAAGGTGGAATTATGGAAGCAAACCTAATTATGTGTTTGTATTAAATATGAAGCTTTCTGAGAGGCTCTGGTAAAAATTCATTTTTCCTACAATAGTGGGCTGCTGGAGGTTCCAGTGCTTTTCCAGGTCAGGGAGGGGCAGCATGGGAGCATCCCTGTGCAAAATAAAAATGTTTAGTCCAACTGAGTGGCCTTTTGGTTGAGATCCCAGCAGGTTACTGCAATCCACCTGATGTGAAAATCCAATGGACACACCAGTAAGGAAAAAGTCACAGGAAAGCTCAGCTGCTGGACAGGAAAAGGTGGTGGCATTTCCCTGGCCCGCTGGACTTTCTGTCACCACACACACCTCTAACACGAGGCTTTCTGGAGCCAGCAGTCCACAAACCAACCTTGAGCTGCTGACACAGGCAACATCAGCTCCCTTTAACAAAACTCAGCCTACCTGGAAATGGTTCATGCACTTCAGCAGTGACTACAAATCAGGTCCCTGTGGTTAAAACAAAACTGATCTGGTCTGAAACAGTAAAAAACCTCTAGACAGCCACCAGACAAAGGGGTGCCTGGAGAGAACTAACCTCTGCATCCAAATTTCCTTCATAAAGGGCTTTAGCTGACCCAAGGGCAATACTTTTAAGGCTGCTCAGACCTGGAACATGTTGGCTGTATCAGCAATGAACACCAGTCATTGAATTTTTGGGGCTTGGCTTGCTCTAGGTCCAATAGAATTTATTTTTTTTTCCCTCTTTTCTTCTTTTCATACAAATATACAAAGAGCGTAAAAAAATTTAAAAAGTGAACTTTGCTGCTTAAATGACAGACAAAGTTCCTGCACATTCAGAGATGGGCAACGTGAGGCCCACCAGGCAGAGCTTCCATCAGGGAGGACGGCTTTAACCAAGCTGGGTCAGTGAAAGAGCAGGGGGACCGAAGGCATGAACGAGTCATTTCAATCCACCTCGATCCACCCCGCGATCTCAACTCTTCCTCTGGAAAGCACATGGAAGCCCCTCTTGCCCACTCTAAGTCCTTCTGGAAATAGTCAAAAATTTGTTATCACCTAAATAGAAAAGAGGAGAAACACAGACTCTTTGCAAATGGCCCTTTGATCTGTATTAAAAACAGCTCTCAAAGTTCATCAAGAGTTAGAATTAGTGGGGCACGGGTGAGGGGCAGTTTAGATACGGGATGTAAAATATTAAAAAGTGCTCTGCAACTAATTTTTTTTGTTTCATGTGTGTATGTGCCCGTGTGTGCACATCCCTACACATGCACAGACGTGCACATACACACACATATATACATATATATATATACACATACATATATATATGTACGTATGTATAAAGTTAAAAAGTTCTATACGATATGATTAGAACGAGTGTCCTTGGAAGGTCACGACTGGAGAGAGTGGGGCCTGTTGGGATGGCAGATGGGGCACTCGCCCTCCTCGGCGCAGGTTTCACACAGCACTGCGTGTTGGCACGGTAACACCACCCGGTTCTCCTCCTGACACTTAAGGCATTTCACTGACTGCATCTGAAATACCGCCTGCAAGAGAGGGGGACAGGGCACAGCGTCAGCAAAGGGGGCTGCACGGTTTAGGGGGCAGCAGGGAAGGACATGCAGCTGTCCATCTCCTGAAGGAAAAGCAAAGCAGCCATGGCACAATGCCTTTTAGGACCTTTAGGATCAGCAGAGGAGCTTAGATTGACTCAAACTCTGTACTTGAGGCATAAAGATGGAGGCATTTTCCTGTAAGCTGGCTAAAACTCACTGTGGTTACATAAGCTGGAAGCGCTCTGATAGGCTCCTGATTTCTGGCTAGATTAAAGGAAAGGGGAAAAGCTGAGATCTGCAGGAGCACAGGGAGCAGAGCCCTGCAAACCCCCGGCACTCACCTTGTCGACCTTCTCCAGGTTTGCCCGCAGCTGCTTCTGAAGGGTGTACAGCGACGAGAGCGAGAGCGTCTCCAGGTCAGAGAAGGAGCGCAGGAACTGCGGGTCCTGGCCCGTGTGGATCCTCTCCAGCTCCTCCTGCAGTTTCTTCACTTGCAGCTCCAAGGCTTCCCTCTGCTCCCGGGCCAGTTCACATTCCATGTTAGCTGTGTTGGCGCGATCATTTGCTTCCTCTGCCTCCTTTTTCCAAGCATCACAAGCCTACAAGTTCCAACAAAGAGGGTAAAAGAAGCATCCTGAAAACTCGGACTCCCAAGAGAATTCCAGGTAAAAGTATCCATTTCCATACACTCCTCACCAGGTCTGTCCAACCTGCCCTGCTCCCAAATTCTGAAACATGTCTGGAGCTTTGCTTCAAGGTGCTGCTCATTGCAGACATCCCATCTGGCTGGGCTGTGGTTCTACACATCTGGCTCACACCGTTAAAGGGGATGAACTTTGCATGCTGACAGATTACCGTGGATCAAAGTCAACAGGCAGGTCTCAGACACTGTCCAGTGCCTCAGTGCATCTGTTATGACACCTGGCCTTGCACTCCCAGCACCTGAACACATCAGGCATGGTGATTCAGCCCCTCCTTCCAAGGGAGGGGAAAGAATGAGAATGCTGAAGAGAATCTGTAAAACCTACAGCTCTATCCATCACCTCAGTGTCTGGAGAGCTCCTGTTGAAAGGCTGACACCCTCCTACTCTACACTCCCTAATCCTTGTTCCCAGGAGTTGCCCAAGTACCTGTTTGGCTTGTTTCCAAGACTCTTCCCACTGCTTTATTGTGCTGTTGGCCTCATCCAGTTCTTGTCGTAGCCGTGCCAGCTCCGCAGCACCTGGACCTGACAGAAATGCAGGTGAGGTACTGGGCGAAAAACTCCCCGAAGCAAAGTGTTCCCATATGCTGCTGTTCATCCCATTTAAACCTGTTTCACAGGGAAATAGAGAGGGTTATGTCACAGGTGCTGGCAATTTCCCCCATTTCCTCCCTACCCCTGTGAAATCCAGGCTTCAAAAACGTGTCAACAGGATAAAAAGTTCATCTGAAGGATCGGTTTCATCCCCAGGACCCCAGAGTCCATCACAGAGGAACTTTATAGGGAAATTTCACACCATTAAGCCTCATCTGTAGTGGAGGACCCATGATACTGAGTGGAGGCAACTCTTGAATCAGACTGCTTTTAGAAGCATCAGTTTTACAGCAGAGCTGACGATCAGCTGGAATCCCCCTTCTCACAGGAGAACCCACGACCTGCTACTACATTCCCACTTTTCCATGCAGCACAGCCACCACAGTCGGTTCACACAGCCCAGGCGGTGCTTCCTCTCACACTGCACCCTGAGAAACTCCTGCTTTTGGCTCCTCAGCTTGGGGCTTAGAAAAGGAGTCCCACTTGCAAACAGTGACATGAAAATGCTCCAAGTCACCACTGTTTCTGCGTGCAAAAAACACAACCAACTGGAAAATCCTGTTTATAAAAAGGTAGAGAGACAACAGTATCTACATCAGCTTCATCCTCAGCAGAGTTCTAGCCCAGAGCTAGTGAACAGCATCAGAGAAGACTAACTAACCACCTCCCTATTTTAGCTTGTTCCAATGAATTCTCTTTTCAGGAAGAAATTCAAGGCTTAGGAGACAAAGCAGTGGGAAATCAGTTGTAGACAAAACCAGCTATTTTTCCACTGAGTCCAATGTTTGTACTCTCTTAATAACAAAAATATTTTCACTTAAAATAATTACCCACACTTTGTACTCAGGGGAGAACTAGTAGGAAAAGGTAATATTGGGACAGTGTGGACTCTTACCCACACAGTTTGCTCCAGTTTGATGTGGGAATCATTTTCATGTTATGGTGCTCACCACTGGCTGTGAACATTCCTAAATTAAGTTGCAAGTGATAATTCTGATCTTAGAGCAGCTGAACTGTGTCTGCAAGTGAGCCCTGGAGCCAACAGACTCTCACCCAGGTCTAACCCAGCACCACTGACTTCCCATTTAGTACAAGCCAAGACACAAATAGTTACAAAAATACAGTTGAAAAATAGTAACTTGTCTTCAGCAAGGGCTCAAGGCACATTAACAACTCATTTAGCAGAGCAGCAAAGGATCTTTGCTGGCTCAGGCCACTTAGCAGAGGTCATTTCAGCTGCTCTGAACGGTGCTCAGTCAAAAGCAAGAAGTTTTAATGGAATCCCGACTCACATTCTGTTTTTAAACTTCAGTTTTCTTGAATGGGAATCTAGCACTAAGTGGGATGCTGGCAAGCCACAAATTCTGCCATAATGCTGATCAAGCTGATCTTGCAATTTGTTTTTACTCCCTCTTTCCACCTGCTGTTCTCATTTCACATCTGAAGTCTCAAGCCTCTTTGGTCAGGAATGCCTTCTCTGCACATTTTGCATTAGCACAGTGGAAACCAGCCCAGGACTAGGTATTTTTAACTCAATTGCAACAAAAAAAGTAATAACTACACACTCTACACGTTACTTATGTGCATTCAGTAATTTACATGGAACAGACAGATTCCAGATTGCCAACTGCTGGGTAACTATTTCTATAATCTTCTCAAAACCTCACCAACTGGTATTTCAGGAAAATATCTAACCTTTTCCTTATAAATAAATTATTAAAATGCATTTGTGAATCTCTTGCATTTTTTTTTGCCTTTTATTTGCCTAAATACACAGTCAGGATAAAATATAAAACTCTTATTTCTTCTGAAATTAAAAGCAGGCCTTATCAGCAATTTTTCATTTCCTTACTGAAACAGGGACAAACAGCCAACTTCAACCCTAATTAATAGCTGAGATAGCCTCTGATGTCTCTTATTACAGTAATTGTAAAAGCTGCTAAAGCCAAACAAACAGCAATGACAAGCATGGAAACATGGGTTTGGGCTGTGCAAACAAGGGATGCAGTTACACAGATAAGTGCATGCAGAAATAGATTACAAAAGCATGTAATCGTTTTATTAGGTTAAGCTGAATATTAGAGATTAAAGTGTATCTCAAATTTGAAGAGGCATTTATGTCTAGCATCAATAGAGAGAATTAATATTTACTGTTATTAAGAGAAATGAGCAGAACTGGTGTCACTGTAGCCTGGAGCCCAAACAGTTTTATTTCTCATGGCAACCCTGTGTCTTGGTAACAAAATAGTTTGTCCCCTCAGTTCCCAGTTCTTCCTGATACAGCTGAAGCTTCAAAGTAGTTTCTCCTCCCTTCACTCCTTCATACAGGAAAGAGATTCTTCAAGGAGGGGAAGGAGCCAAGGGGACAAAGCTGGAAAAATAACTTTTTGCAAAGTCCATACTGCAAAACTGGTGCAGAGCATCAAATAGGGGAAAAATGACAATGTCCCAAGCCTGCTCTAGAGCTCCCAGAAGCCAACCTGACCCATAAGCAGCCCCAAAGGCAACCTGCAATCCCTACCTTAAATAAGCAAAGCTGGGGACCCAGCTCTGAGTTTTACATGAAGTCTCAGCACAGAACTGTTGGCAGGAAAAGGCAGAGCTCTTTTCCCTGAAAGGCATCATCAGAGCAAGTCAATTAACCTATCTGCCCCTTTTCCTCAGCCTAGAAAGAGAGAAAGTAGAGGGAATTGCTCTCTTGCTCACAAGGTATTAGCTGATTTTGGGAAAAGCAGCTTCTAGTACCGTTGCTGGGAAGAAGAGATACAAATGACAGCAGTGAAACAACACATTAAAATTAAAGCCAACTTAAAAGAAAATACTTACATGGCACAGACAGGCATGTACATGGGGACACACACACTGTGCATTTACCTAATGATCCATGAGAAGCTGATGTCCCCAGGAACGTGTTTTCTGATTGGCTTAAGTGTCCCTGGGGCTGATGGAGGAAATGCGATGAGAGGCTGACCGGTGGAGAAGGAGAGGCAGAGTGAAAGGAGGCAGAGCTTCCAAGGGACCCGGGGATATTTACAGGAGCAGAACTTTGCAGCAAACTCCCACCTGGACAAAGAACACACAGAGAGGATGGCTATGTATGACCATGAGGTGTGGGCACAGGGCAGGAGTTCAGAGCAGAAGGCAGTAGGTTCCCTTTCTCCTCCCTAAGCCCCTCGGGATTCCCTCCACTTCTCCTCGTGTTTCATTCCCCTCTTGGCCTTTAAGAGGAGCACTGAAGCTGCCATCCCGTGACCCATGCAGGTTAAGGCCCTGCAGAATTCAATGGATCATTCTTTCACTGGCCAAAGCAACAGCAGGTTTTGTGAGCAGAGTTCAGTCCCTGTCAGTCTGCAGAAGATGAATTTGGTAAAATACTCTATCACGAAAAATTCACTGCTAAAACATGTGTCTCTGCCTCTAATACGTCCAAACAACCTGTAATGAGAAGACTATCATGCTGGGTGAGGTCATGATCTTAACCACTAAAAATCAGTGACTAGCTTTAGTTAGTTCAGACATACCTGAGTGCCTGGATCTCTCAGTAATAAAAAACCCAAATAAACGAAAGCCTAAGCTCAAAAGACATCAACTTTCCTTACACAAGAGGTTATTCTGCCTGCCACACAGATTAAGGGAGGTCTCAGCCCTGCTCCCTCCTCAGAAGATCCCTAGGTAACACCAGCCCTGATGGGAAGAGAAAGAGAAGGAGGATCCCTAAGGCACTGCAGATGGGGAGCAGCAGAAGCAGGGTTGGCAGCAGACAGGTACAGTAAACTCTCCCACCAGGCTCTATCCTTTGGCAGGGAAGTGGAAGTGATATTCTTAGGGTTCTTTCCAACAGCTCCCTTCCTACCTCTCCAGCTCCAGGCAGCGCAGTTCCCTTGGAAACCTGACAAGCAGAGTCAGCTCCCGTTCAAACACCTGCTTTACACAGCAAGGGTAGCCAAAAACTACAACCACTGCCACAAAGTTACATTTCGTGTTTCCCTGGACACCCATCAGAGACAGGCAGAAGAGGCCTTAGCCTACCTCCACATATCAAAATGAGACAGACATCACAGGAATCAAATCAGCAGACCATGATGACACTCTGTGACAGATGGATGGCATTACCAGGTCAGTGAGTTTCCTCTTACAGCTAAGGGAGAGCTTTCTGCTTAAGGTGCAAATTGTTATGCTTTGGTTTTTAAATGTATCAGATGCCTTCTAGAGTCCACTTACACACTCAAAAAAAAGAAAAAAAAAAAAAAAGGAAAAAAAAAAAAAAAAAAAAAAAAGGAGAAAAAAATCAAGCAAGTCCCATTCAGTCTCAAGAAACATCCCCAAGACATCTGGGCCCAATGGCAACAACTCAGCTCTGCTAGTCAGTAAGGGCAAGCTCTCACTTCAAAGATGCTCAGGGGTTGCCAGAGTTTGTTATAATTGCTGTTTTAACCAATGTTATTTCGGGACTGGTTTTAGAGCTTGGTTGGGCTGGCTCCACTGAGGTGACTGGGCAACACTGCTTGGCAGAAGATAAAGAAAGCTCTGTTGCTTTCATGTACCTATCATGATGCCACTCGTGTGGGGCACTGTGCTGCTGTCAAATGTCTTCTCCAGGGCAGCCACTCCGAATTCATTCAGGTCCAGGTCATCCAAGGCAGACTCTGCCAGACACAGAGGTACCAATTATGTTATAAAGGACCAACAACTTCAAGAGATAGGATGGCCCAAAGAGCCTACATGCAGAGGAGCCTGCACTCTCTATTTGTCAGGGCCCTACTCTACGCCCTGTTCCGAGATTGTTTGGCAGAAGAGTCATGGGCAGCTTTTCAATTCAGGTTCTTTTACCTGATCTGATTTCTTTTTGTCTCAAAGTCTTCCCAAATGTTTTATGAGAACAAAAATCTCATGAAATAACAGCAGATCCCATAACCCTTCCCCAAACTGCTCTCATAAATCTGTTTCTAATTATGAAGGAACGCTGGCTGATGGCATGTCTGGGTCTGGTTCGTGCTTTGTCCCTACCTTCCCAAAAAGTAGAAGGGGAAGACTGAAAAACATCTCTGAGGTTCAAAGATAGGGTAAAATAAAGCTTATTAATGCCTGCAAGGGTTATATCTGTTTGAACATGCCTCATCACTAATGATGATCAATATAATTCCATCCCACACATGCCCACTCATTTCTATTATTATTTTTATCAAATTAGTGAGATCACCTCAGAAATGTTATATTTAATTAAAAAAAAAATGAAAAAAAGAAAAAAGAAAAACGGGTGACCAAAAAACCTGTACCTATCTAAGAGTGACTCCACTCTCTGGATTCTCATATTCTCCTTTTTCTTTCAGCCTCTGTCCTACACTCTATGAAGGGCAAGTCTTTACAATCTACCTGGTGGCAGCCCTGGCTATAAAACTGTCATTTAGAACATAAGGGATTGTAACTGTGGAAAAATGCCCCTGTGATTTCCTGCCTAGTCCAAGACCTCTTTGTCACTTTGACAAAACCTAAAACTAAGGCCCTTTACAACCACGTGACATTCTGAGTAAGTGGCTCAGAGGCCTTCAGTTGGTCCCGTGGGTGAATTTCATCCATAACGACCTGCAGAAAACATCAGATGTGTCACAGCCACAGAACAAGCCTCGGGAATCCGCCAGCACTGACAGAGACGGAAAACTGGAGGTCACTGGAACACCCACGATATTCCAACTCTCGTACCTGGCGCTCCGAGCCTGAGGAAGCCCTACCAGCACGAGTGAAAAAAAGCAAAGTTACCTATGACAGACTCAACGGTGTCACTGGTTGGGTAGAAGGGAAGGGCATTGGCATTCATGCCTGGAATGCTGCTGGTGCCAGCAGGGCTCGGGGGTGTTGCAGCCAGACTGGAGGTGATACTAGAGGAGATGCTGGATGTCAGCGGGCTCCCCACTGGGAGAATACCCAGAATGTCCTGAAACAAGAGTTTGAAAAGGGAAAGAGGAAGGAAATAAAACATCTTTATAGAAGAACCCCTTCAGAAGCATGCAGGAACGAGCCAAAGATCAGCAGCAAACCTGCTTCCTGCCTGCTTCCAACCTGACAGATGGCTACTACTGGGCGGGGGGTGGGGAGAGATTAACAGCTTTTCTTTAATTTCTATCGACTGTTCTCCATTTCATGTCCCTCCCCCAGTATTCTAAACATCTTTCAGGCTGCCCCAGAATTAACTCCTATGACTCACAGGTTGCATGCAATCACAGCCAAGGGCCACACAATCACTCACTCAGTTCAGCACACGACTTAGAACCTGATATTAAATTCCCTTTGCCAAATCCTTGAACTTAGATGACTCCAGAGATCCATTCCAGCTCAATTTTCTGTAATTTGAAGACTCTCTCCAGCACGGTCCAGCCCTCTGAATCCATCCTGAATTCATTCAGGTCTAACTACTCACAAATAACACCTCCAGCAAATCATCCCATCCTCATAAAGTAATCCCTCCAGCTGAGCATCCCTAATGGTGTCTGGACTGTTATTTACTCCCTGCAGAGCTGTCTGGATCCACAGAGATTTCTCAGTGCTGGTGGAAGCGCTGAGCTGTGTTCAGAGCCCTGCTGGCAGTACCGTACCTGTTTGGGCTGTAACAAAGGTTGCTCCTGGCTCCTGTGTTCCAGTGAGTGGGACTTCATTTTTGCTTGCTGCAGTGAAGAAACGAAACAAAAAGATAAGCAGAGGGATTATTTAGCAAAATTTAAAATGGGAAACACAGTCCACTCCTCTCTGGGTCTGCTCAAGGCACTAGAGAATATGGAGAGAGGGAAAGCACAGCAAACTGAAAACACTCCAAGTAATTTATGCTTTCTGTACACCCAGACATCACTCCTAGAGTTATGCAAAGACTTGTCACGCTGACATTTGCCTTCAGTGCTGCTCTAAGTCCCCTGCTACCACAAAGCACATCCTAAGAACCAAGATCAAAAATGAATTATTTTGCCTTGCTATAACTAACTCATCAGCCCTACTAGCATCTAAAAATCAGAAAGGGCCAGAAATGGTGGGAGGCATACTACATTTTTAAATTATGTAAATATTCTTCAGTTTGGGGAAAATAAAGTCTGTAGATTATGTTTTCTCTCAAACTCTTCCAGCTCCCAACTAGGACTGCAAAGTAAAATACAGTGATAACTAATTAACTTTCAAAACAACATCATCAAAACTGATTTTATAAAAAATCCTTCCCCCATCCATTAACATGAGAGCTCAAAGCTATAAAACATAAGTGAGGTTAAGACTGCCTGGAATTGCAAAAAATTCACAGTGCCAACATACATTTAGAATTCCACTATCCAGCCTAAAAATTCAGCTTAAGGACCTTCCAGCACTATATCCTTAACGGATATCAACTCTCTTGCCTTGCAACATCAGTCAATTCTGATGGAACTCAGTTGGGAAGGAAGTGGCCTCGGGAGCCTGACAGTGTGTAACGGTCTGTCTGCAGACCTTGCTCCCTTCCTCCCATGCTGTGACACGGCACAGGGAGATCAATCACAGCCCCTGGGCACAGAGAGGGAGCAAAAAAAAAGTACTGAAAGCCAGTGCTGCTTGTTTACTCCCTCTCCAGCCTCCCCAGTCTGAAACACAGACGTATTCCAGGCATGAAGTGCACACGATGGTTTTTATCCCAAATGCAGGCAAGGCACCATCTCAGCAGGGAGATGTGGAACAGCAGCACACCACGCTGACCTGAAGTGATATGCCTTGACTTTTTGGCTTAAACAGTCCCATGACAAAGATAAATGATTGCTGGAGAGGGATGGTATAACCAGACAGGCGAAAGAGCAGCGGAAGAATTCATCCCTTGGTTTTACTCCATTAAATCATTTCCCCTGCTCAGCTGCACGCCTGTGGGCAGATGGGGAGGTCAAAGCCTGGCAGCCAGGCAGTTGAGATACGGACACAAAGATCCTTCTGCAGTGGGTACCACTCTCTCACGCTTCCCTGAACAACATGCAGTGTGTTTACACACAGCAGAACTGCCACTGAACCCATCACGGGCTTGTTCTCCTTTGTGAGCGGGAGCTGCGTTAACGTGAGTGCCTCTGTGTGTGTCTGATAACACGCCTGCTACATTATCCAACACATCCCTGCCCCCCCCACACTCCTGTGAACACAAAACGTGCTATCACAGACGTCACAGCTGAAGGGAAGGCACATACACAGCCGTGCCCCCACTGAGAGGCTTCCTGCCAACGTAGGGAGGTTGCTCTGCTGCAGTTAACTCTGACTGGAAGGGGTTTTTTCCCTTTAAGGAGGAGAAAAGTGAACCCATTTCCACGTTAGTCCCAATTCCCACTGCCTTGAATTCACAAAACACGAGCAAACCAAATGTCACCACTAAGCCAGTCTCCTTTAGCTCTGAACAATATTAGAAAGGGCACATATCAAGACAAAAATTCAAGGGACAGGCTGAAATTCTCCAGCTCACTCTGTTGCAGTCAGGGAAGAGAACAAGGGACATAAATTATGAGTGAAACGAAATGTTTTCTGACCAGCATGGAACAAACCTACTGTGCTGTGTGTCAGGACTTGGGAACACCTCCTGGTTGTGGCATTCAAGTCCTTCCAGTGCAGCCAGCATTTTTCCAGCTTGCTAAATCTTTTGGGACTCGGGAAAAGTATTTTTAGCTTTAACTGCTGGCTCAGCCTTACCACAAACTATGTGGAATCTATTAAGACAGAAGGTGCATTTTTCATTCTAATAAGATAGAAACTATTTGTACTAATTCTACAGAGGAAAAACGACAAGCCCATTGTAGAGCTGAGCCAGAGTGACTCCAAGGTTTTTATGTAGGAGTTGACAAAGTTAAATGCCTAATTAGTGGTCCAATTTACAGGGTATATGAGAATCTCTGGTGCCCACTGCAGCCAAAGGGAATTACAGAAGATTTTAAAAAGTAAGTAATTACGGATTAAAATAAAATTAAATCAGGACACTTTTGAGACACCTAATTTTGTCTGTAGAAGCCTAGCACAAGGCAATTGTGATTACTTCTGTCTATACCTTAATAGCTATTTATTCCAGTCATTTAACACAGGTTTTGCTTAATTAAAGCCACATAATTAAGAAGCTATGTGAATACAGTATCTTTGTAGCACAGATCCAACTTCAGATATAAATACTCATCCTCTGGCCCTCCTTTTTAAAGTCCTATTCATGCTCCATCCCCTTTCTCCCTGGCTTAGGCTTGCTGCCCATTTTCTCCAAAGCAGGGCCTCCCTGGCACTCTGCCTCTGCTGGCAGCAGACAGGGGTTCTCTCAGTCCTTCAGCTCTGGGTTCACTCCTCCTTTGCAGCAGAGGCCACAGAGAACGAGGACATGCTTCTTCTTTTGTTTCTAAACAACTGTTACAAGCTGCTGTGCCCATGAGAAGTGCCAGGATCACAGCATGCTCTGCTCTTTACCCCCAAAGATGTGTTGCATCAATTTGCAGTTTCCTAAGCCACATCCCCGTTAAGCCAGACAATGGAAGCCTTTATAAGAGAGCACACATGCATATAGCTTAATCTGGATTTGTCACTGCATCATTTTAATTAGACTAAACAGTGTTCAGGACTTGGTCCTACTGCAAAGCTCAGTCATATTTTCCCAAAGCTGTAAAAATAAATAAAACAAACCCCATGGATTCTGCTTCTAAATTCAACTACTTCATGCAAGACCTTGTCTGGACGGGATACTTCCACTGTTTTCTCACAGCAGTGCAGTACAGAGGCAGCAGTACAGGCTCATTAAGGCTGACTTCTTTAATGTCACAGACAAGAGCTTAAACGTAGCCAGGCTGAAAGCAGCTCCTCTCTTCTCACTGTTCTCAGGCAACGCAGACTGGTTGTCTGAGTATTCTTATTCAATATTTTTTTGCAAAAGAACTTGGAGATATTTCTGCAGGCACCTCCTCATGCAAGTAGCTATTCCCTTCCCCCAGAATCAAGATGTTGTTCTATTACAATTACAGACCCAGTGAGAAACAAAAACTGAGACCGAAGCTCTGAGTTGGGCTCAGGTTGGAAGGGACGGTGCAGAGAAACTATTCATTGTAACATCAAGGAAGGAAATTCACAGTGAGAAGGTGACTGTGGAAAAGCTCATGTGTGGCAAAGAGATGGAAGAGACTGTCCCAGGCCTAAGGAGCACTATGAATAAGGAATGACACCAGGAAGAAGATTGGGGAAGTAGCAAGGCGAGACTGGGATAGCCAAAAGGGTTAAGAGGGAATGTCATTAAAAGATATGGGTTGGGTAAGATTCAGAGGATTCTTCAAATGAGAATGAAGAATTGAAATTTAATACAGAAGCCATAGGAGAGAGTCAAGGATCAGAATGATAGGGCCAGAGAGGCAAGACACAACTAACATGACATTTTTAATACACCAGAGAAATGAACAGTGAGAACAGAAGACAAACCAAGTCACAGAGGGAAAGGTAAGAGACCGGAGTGGGAACGGAGAAGGAAGGACGAGACAATGAGACAACACAGAGAAAGAAACAGCAACTCTTGGCAAGGATCTAAATATGGAAGAAGAAAGACCAAGAAGTGATGTGGGAAGCTACCAAGGGTCAACACAGGACAGGAGTTGTGAGGGGTTGGGAAAACAAGCACCAGCTCCACTTCCACAGAGTGTGTGATGGCAGCAAGGCAGACAAGAACGGATGTAAGATGAGAGGGGCTGGAAGGGAGGCTGAAAGCAACAGCAGAGATCTGGAAATGCACATGAGAACAGTGCTTTCCCACTCCTGTTCCATCGAATATAAAAACACAATCAAGCTAGACTGCGCAATCTCTGGTTCTTCCTCATCCCCCCAGCTCTTCCAGCCAATATTCCCTACTAACCTGGCATTTGAAACTCTTCAAATACTCGGCCCCCACCTGATCTTCTCGCTCAAACCCCGGTGCCTTCTTGTAGCTGCCGGCTGCTGTTACTGAGTCTGGAGGAAAACCAATGGTCTCCAAGCTGTGGGGCTTTCCAATGGCACCGGGAGGAGACCCACATATATTAGATGGGCTGCCAAGACTGCTGTTCCTACAAAGAATCTGACAGAAGGAACAAGTGTCAGGAAAGTACAGCCAGCCAAGAGCAATGACACGAAGGGGAGAGGCACCCCATGGAAGGGCTCAATTCACTTCACTGTTTGTAGATTGATTACACTGACGGTCAACAAAACTACACAAGCTTTCAGTAAACAGTAATTAAAAAAAAAAAAACAGGAAAAAGCTCCAATGGAGTTTTACAGTCCCACAATTATGGTTTTACTGTCGCTACCTTTCACTACAGCTCTAGTGACATTTATCCTTTTTTGAAGCCTCAGATGTGACTGATCCAACTTTCCAACTGACCATAACTCTCTTCTCTTTCCTTAGGCTACAGTGGATGCTGTCTGACTCTGGGTAGTAGTGTGGAACCTGGAAAGGTGCTCTGGCAGTCAGAACAACCAAACATACCTGAGCTATTGTGTAATATTGCATTTTTTGCTTTCCAGTTGGAAATCTGAAAGCTTTAATGCAGACATTAAAGCTGTATCAACAGCTGCATTAAAAAATCCTCAATGATTTCCAACAGTTCCATTCTTTGGACTAACACCAGGGACCACAATCACATGCAACAAGGCTAGTTTTGCACTGTAGATGAAGCCACAGACAGCAGTAAGATGAGCTTTAGAGAATGTGTCCACCTGGATCAATGCAAATATCCCATTTCTCTGGGACAAAAAACTATTCACCTGCACTGACAAGCATGACTGTGCTCCAGACATCACAGATTCAAATGTGGCACAGTCTGGGCTGGCATTAGGGGAAGAAAAAAAAAAAAAAAAAAAAGGGAAAAAAAAATGGAGCAGCCTACAATGTTTTGGGTTTATTTTTATCCAGACATTCTGCTGTCCACGCTTCCCTACAGTCGCAAAGATACTACTCACTGTGGTGGAGGTGGGGCTAGTTGGCAGAGTTCCTGATTTATTCCACACCTACAGTACAAATACAAAACAGAACAGGCCACGTGAGGCTGGCGGCTACAGGGACCCTTTTTTTTTTTTTTCCTCTGACTAATTCATCATGTAAAATGATCACCAGCAAAGCCATATTTGTTTGCAAGCTACATGCAGATGCCCTGTGGAGTGATGAAGTCACAGACAGACATGTGTTGCCATTTGGCACATAGCCAAGGATTAGGAAAGACTGTTTAAAAGACTAAGAGCCTGAGATAGAAAAGACCTAAACGGTCTAATAAGTAGGAGAGATCTTCAACTTCTCTGCAGCTTTCAGAGAATTTAGATGATATGTTCATAAGATGAAGGGGATTTGGTTTTTACTGCTTTCCACAGTGCTATTTAGTAAGAGACAATATTACATCCAGACTTTTCGAGATCTGTTTGGAATTCTAGCTGCAATCAAATTCAGCACAACTACGAACTGTTATGTTGGCTTTGGCACCAACAAAATCAAACTCAGCTTCTCTTTTGAAAGAGAGGGAATAAGATAAAACAGAGGTCCTAAATGAGTTCACCTCATTCTGACCAGTTTTAAATGAGTTAAACTTGTGTCATTTGACCTCCTCAAAACCTCAACCAACCATTTGAAAAGGTTACACACCTTATCAAGAGCAGTGCAAACAGGAAAGACTTAACAAACAGAAAAAAACCTAAGTAAAAATGTAGTCTTGCATTCCATGGGCCTCTTATCTGAGTATCTGTTCACCATTTAAACATCTCCCTTCTTGGATGGACAACTAAAATAAAGTATTACCAACAGTCTGGGGCACTACTTAACATGTTTTAGGGTTTAGCTATCCCCAGCAGTCGGAGAGGAAGGGAGCTAAGGATATCCTATAATGCAACACACAATATGCACAAGCTAAGCCTCTGAGATTACATATGTAAACAAACTCAATTGTAGTTATGTGCTTTGGAGGTTGTTGGCTCACAGCCTTTAATTAGAGGACTTGGAACCTAAGCCCAATATGTACCTCCAGACAGGAAGGAGTTGGGCTTCTTGTGCGGATGTATTCCACTTTCCTGAAAGCACATCAACAAACTCTGCACAGAAAGGAAGGCTTAGAAACTTTATAGAGGTTGAGAGGATGATACTAAAGCCACTGAATGTATGTTCCAAAAAAAAAAACATCTCTCTGAAAAGCGTGGAGCTGAGAACCAGAAGAAAAATCTCATATCCTTTGGGCTTTTGGATAGTTGAGATTTGTCTTCTTGGGAGACAAGAACAGTGACTCAGAGAAACCCAGACTACGGACAAGGCCTCTCCCCCAGGGCTACATACATTGCTAAGGTCTGGGGCGTGTGGGCTGGAAGGGCTGACTGGAACAGAATCCCCAGCTGCTGACGGCATGTACATCACCGGCCCTGGCTGCGTGGGGCTGGACACGGCCGAGGATTGCTGCAGATCTTCACTGAGGGCAGGCTCTGCAAGGGAGAAAAGCACAGGCAACATTACTCAAAGCTGTAAAACTGCAGTGGGGCACAAGACATTTAGGAACAAGAACACCTAGATACTCCTCAGAGGAAAAAATATTCTATAAGCACCTGCTTTTAAGTATAGAAGCAAAGAGAAACCTTATTTGGCAAACAGCTACCACTCCTCTAACACTCCTTACATTATTACTGCCATCACATGTACACTGTGCTGCTCTTTAGTCCATTAATGCTGCTCCAAAATTATCTTCCCTGCATGAATTGTGTGCTATTCATTCAGCTCTCTTGAACTAAGCAGAGCTTCCTTCATTGCTAGGCACAAAGTTGATGGGTGCATTATAATTAGCTGAGGGAGTTAAGTTTCCATCTGTGCTCAGTACAAACCATTATCAAAAAAGAAAAAGTGTCAGTGGCTCAGAAGGTAAAGGTGCTGTAGACCTGTAGTATTGACATCTAACACGAGTCAGCATCTTTACAAAAACTATAGAACCGACACTACACCTGCACTGCAGTGTCTTTGAAGTGCTGGTTTCAACACATTTCTTGCAAATAATCAGCAAAAGTCATGCCTAGAGCAGATATTTTAATTGAATTAGGCCCTCAGTGTTCAGCTGGCTAAGGAAGGACTGAAAGATGGAACTCCAACCAGGTTGGAATGACCAAAGTGCCACTTTCCCTTTAAGAGAATGTTACTCTCCCTTTAAGCAGTACAATATCAAGAGCAGCAATCTTGTTAGGACTAAGGCATCCCTAATCAAAAATACTACATTATAACCAAGGAGTTTGCAAAACACTGTTCCTTTATCAAGATTTCATTCTGCAAAGCTTGCTGGATCACACTGTGTAGTTGCACTGCTGTGTTTTGGGCCATTACAGCCCACAGCTCCAGCTATAATTACTGCTTGTCAACAAGGCCTCCTATAAAAGGAACTGCATAACCTGTAGGGAATTTACTCTCCCCGTTCCTTGACAAAGGCAGCAATTACTAATTCCCTCATTTACAAAGGATAATCAAATAACAAAGAGATTTTCTCAAGGCCATGTAGTGAGTCAGTACATCAGAGCCAATCTACTGAGTTCTGAGTAACCTGCTCTAATTGCTGCAAAGTCAGCAGTGACACTGGAGTGTAGAAACCGAGTAGAAACCATAGGACAGGAACTAACCATTATTCATGAATGTTAGTACCCACCTGTACAAAGAACTCCCACAACCAAAACAGCATCACTAGATGATTAAAGTGAGGATTGAAATAATGCCCTATAAATCAGGGAGCTACTGAGAAAAGAGGATTTAAGGAAAAGCAGGAAAAAAGCTGCATATTTTTCTTCTTCAACCTGACTTCAAGATTTAAACTCTAAGTAAAGCTTCATCAATAGTAAAACAGCATTTAAATTTTTTTATTGTATCAATACATTATCTATAATTAGCAACTTTATCCTCAGCTTTTTAAACAATAGTTTGCAGCTTATCCAGGTACAGTTCATCCATGCACAGAAGAGAAGCAGCTCTGTCCATTTCCATCCTCCTGAATTGACACAGAAAACTGAGCAGGTGAGAGGGAACAGAGGGAGATCCTCCAACAGACAGTGAGCTAAGGGTCAAGTCCTACATAGTACCTACTGCCTCCAGCTCTGCCAACACCTTTACACTAGCATGGTTTTATAGAAATTATCAAAGTTAACACTTTGGGTTTGAAAAACCTTCACAGAAGTTCTGGTTTTGCAGCCCTGTGTCTTAAATTGTTTTGGTCAGAAGCTCTCCACAGCTCAAATACCCATGAAAGATGAGAGAAGGAGTCCACGTACGTTCTACATGTGCAAAGGCACAGAAGGGTCCTCGGGGACAGCTGCCAGACTGCTGCATGTCATTGCATTTGGTGGATTTGTAGATCTAAGGACGGGAGAAAACAAAAAGAACCCGACAACTGACATGAACAGAAAATAACAGTGACCACCAGCCCAGGTACAAAAGTTCTATAGAGAAATTCAACAGTGAAGTAGGGACAGAGATAAAAGGTGCAAAGGCCAGCAGAGCTCAGGGTGACCATTTCAGTGCTTTGCTTCAAAGAAAGGAAAACCCACTGTAGTTCTGGAAACACCCAAATATGCCCATCACAGCTAGAGCTCAGCCAAAGACCAACCCACCACACACCAGCTCACCCAAAGGTCACCAACTGCCATGACGCTCCCCAGTCTTACTGGAAGCTCCATGGATATTACAAATGCCAAAAGGTAGGAAAGAGTTGACAGCACAGAAAAGTTCCAGACACGTGTTTGCAAGGAAAATAACAAACCATTGACAATGATTGTAGCAAATGGATTATTCCCTTTCCCCCCAGTTTGACAGGCGGTGACAATGGTTACTTTGCCGATACGGGCCCCACAAAGCTTTTCAACACTGTAACATGAAGCAGACTACGAAAAGGTCTTAATTACACTTTCTGTAAGGATATTGGAAAGCTCTGGGCATGCTCACAGCCAAGAGCTCAGTGGTGTTTAGTGCTATCATCATCAACCACAAGCTTTTATTCAAGGAAACAGACGCTGTACGCTCACGTGCAGACCCACATCGTGCTTCCCTAAAGGCCCCATACATGAGACTGCTCTTACACTCGAGTTTTTTCCCTTTTCTTACCTCCTCCCACGTGGTCTACCTAACAAAAATCTGTCAGGCAGCTGAATTTCATCTTACTCCCAACATGGAGTTTCTCTGCATCCCAGAACTACACTACAAGCAGCCCACATGTTCTCCCACCTGGCACAGTAATTTACTTCATAAGACTGGAATACTTTTGGCTTTCCTACCACCTACCAAACAGAGTGAGGAGGTTACTGTACCTCTGGATGGAACTGCTGTTCTGTGCGAGTGTGGCAGTACTGGCATGAGTCTCCATTCTCACACTTACTGGGATCTCCCCACTCGTCTCCATGTTTCACACTGGGACATGGTGAAGATCTGTGTAAATAAGGCAGCAGGAGAATGCATCAGACTCAGATGTGCTTTGTGCTTTGATTACTTTGAGCAGGTGGAGGGAGGTGAGTCCCCCTCTGCTCTGCTGCCCTGAGACCCCACCTGGAGCTGCATCCAGCTCTGGGGTCCCCAGCATAGGAAGGACATGGATCTGCTGGAGCCCTTCTGCTCTGCAGACAGGCTGAGAGAGTTGGGGTTGCTCAGCCTGGAGAAGGGAAGGTTCTGCAGAGACCATAAGAGTCCCTTCCAGTGCCTAAAGGGGCTCCAAGAGAGCTGGAGAAGGACTTTGGACAAGACTGAGAGTAATGGCTTTAAACTGAGAGAGAGTAGATTTGGATTAGATACAAGGAAAAAATTCTTCCCTGTGAGGGTGGTGAGGCCCTGGCACAGGTTGCCCAGAGAAGCTGTGGCTGCCCCATCCCTGGAAGTGTCCAAGGCCAGGTTGGATGGGGCTTGGAGCAACCTGGGATAGTGGAAGGTGTCCTCGCTCATGGCAGGGAGTTGGAACTGGATGATCATTAAAGCCATCTTCCAAGCCAAACCATCCTATGATATTACAAGTCCTCTATCAGGGGCAGGTTTGGGTGCCCACCCTCAGCTGTACAATCTGCTTGGCTGCTGTTTCCCCAGCCCCCACCCAGCTGCTACTGCCTCTTCTTCCCCTTCTTCCAGTCTCCCAATGAAAGAAACATGGCTTAATTCTCTATTTGAAACAGAATACAACTTGAACCAACACACACAACTTAACAATATTAACAGCTGATGTGATTAGTGTCAGAGACGCTGGGTCTGGTTTCTGTTTTGGAACTGCACCTTCATAGAAAGCTAAGAAGTTAATTGGTTAATCCTAAAACACATAATACCCTTACAGCAGTATGTTTCCAGGTTTATAGTGTGGCCACGTGGAAAAGAGGCTGAGTCAGGTCATTAGGGAAAAGGCAAGTCCGTTTTCTTTCTCCTAGACAGGAACAGTTCTTTTTTTTTCCTAGATCTGAATTTCTGCTGTGACCTACTTCCCCTGCTCTTTATGCTCTTAACCATTCCCTCAAACAACAGCAGAGGGAAGCAGATAGCAGCACCAGCACAGCCAGCATGAGAGGAGCCACATCAGCTGGGGGTGGGGAAAACACAGCAGTGAGTGGAGATCTGGAGGGGAGAAGCTTTCACCTCTTTCAGAAGCTTTCACCTCTTCCCCTCCCAAAGGGCCCAGGCAGGGGCAGAAAGCACATAGCTGCTGCCTGAAGACTGCCTTAGTGTTCCTGTTCCTCCTGAAAGTGTTGGGATTAATGTTTCTTTGGTCTCCGCTTGTTTAATTTTTTTAAATACAGATTTTCAGTACCAATTCAAAAAATTTCTGTGAATGCTGGGGGTGGGGAAGGGAAGGGAGAACATCCATGGCATTTTCTCTCCTGCCTTTTTGGTCTGCTCTTATGTTTTTCAAAAAGGAACTAAGGAAAAGCCCCACTGAGACCACAACAAAAGCTCTGTTGTGCTGGAGGAAATGAGGGCCTATAATTTGGATGAAATGCGTTCAGGGAGACACAGCACGCTGAAAAATCCAGCGACAGCTGAGTGACAGAACACCCTGGTGCCTCAAAAGCAGAGCCTTCAGCAGCTGGTTAGGAATGCATGTCCAGCTACAGTCCTGCTCACCCCGTGCCTCATGATCCCCATCACCAGGCACACACAACAAGCAGCCCGATGATTCTGAATCCTTTACCATGAAAACACTGTTGGGCGAGTTTGTTTCTAGATGGGGATTAAAACTTCCTTTTGTTTTCTTTTCCCTGCGCTGCTTTCTAAAGCAGAAGGGGAAGCCAGACACAGGTCTGTTTGCTATAAAATCAGAGCTGTAACATGATTAACAATTTATTTATTAGAGATACTGGTTCCTATACACAGGAAAACTCCTTGTTTAGTTTGTTATCCTTCTCCTAGGTAGAAATAAGAGTCCATCACATCTCCTGCCTTGGAGGTATGCTAAAAACAACTATCCAGTGGTCAGAATCCTGGCTCCTTCATCACAGATTTCCAATACACTGTACCACTAGGCTGGGAAGTAGAATATCCAGATCACAGTACCTGTATTTGTGTTTTCTTGGACTTCTTCTTCTGTCTTTGCTATTGTGGTAGTAGGGACAGGCATAACCCTGGCGACAGAGCCGGGGGGGTTTCTTACACTGCTCTGTCTTGTAATTGCCCAACACATACGTTGTATCTGCAAAACAAGCAACCAGTCAGTGGCAGATGACCACAATCTGTATTTACTATACAAAAGCTGTTGACAGAAGCAAGCACCCCAGAGAAACCAGACTTTGCCAGCCCCACAGATCCTAAGTGACGCTCACCTTGCCACCTTGGCTCCTCACTGAGTATTTTCTCTATCATGGCATGGCTGGCAGCGACCGCAGACTGACCCTCTATGCCTCCTTCAGATGTTGTCTGACCATTCTGCAAAGCCTCCATGGCCTGAAGCTCCCTTTGGGGACAGAGTTAAATGAACAAACAGATTGAGCAGATGGAAGAGTCAGGTAAGTGTGCATAAAAACTGACATACTAGAGCGTTTCCTAAGTGGGTGCATTTCAGTCAGGCATTTTTTGTCAGAATATCTTTAGTTGAACAGCAACTGTAATAAAAAAAAACTTAATTCCCTGGGAATTCCAGATGTACTATTTTGAATCCCCCATGAAATTCCAAAGTGTGATCCCTTCCCCCATTTTAGAGAATCCTCCCTGGAGGTTTCGTGGATTTGCCTTATTAGGAAGGGATATTCCATCATCACTCCATTTCATGCTGAAGCAGAACTGTCCTTCAGTCACCTCGCTTTTCCTTTGGGTACAGAGATTACCTTTTCCACACAGAGCCCCAACCTCCACTCCCTCTTTTCCCTGTGCTGCTTTCCGAAGCATGAGTTTATGTGGTAAGGGGAAGACAGACGTGGGTCTGTTTGCTATAAAATCAGAGTTGTAACATGATTTAACAGCTCATTTCCATAACAATTCACCTCCTGCCCTCACCTGATGTCGTACACCGGCGAGCGCAGGTCATGGGGCCCATGAGCGAACGCGCAGTGGACCCCGTTCTTCGTGCAGTTTCCCTTGGAGTCCGTCTCATGGATGCAGATTCCAGTTTTGTAGTAGCGTAAGTGATACCTCCTCTCTGTGTCTCCAGTAGTTCTATGCAAGAAGGGACACCTGAGGGAAGAACAGACAAAGTTTAGTCACGTGGGTGATGGGTTCAACACCCTAACCAAAGACACGCTGCTGATACAGGAGACTGCAGCTATCAACAGCTTTGCTAACTCTGCCCCTTCTTTACTGGTGTTCCCAAGCTACAGAGAACCCCCAAACATGTCACTACACAGGATGTAGTTTCCCTCCCAAAAGACAACTGGATTATTAAGCCAGCAGATCCTTATGATTCTGGTCTAATGACTGCCAGGGACTGGAAAAGAACAAAGACACTGCCAAGGTGTCCTGAGGTACTGGCTGCCATTTCCTCAGCAGCCCATCTAGACTTGGTGCTGTTACTGTTTCCTGCTGATGCAGCTACAGATGCAGTCTTTACGCAGAGCATGCGACAAGAAAGGAGAATTACAACACTATCATTTTAACTTGTGTTTTGTTTCCCCTCTTAGGCAGATGAGGAACAAGCTATCCTGACAACTTTTTAAAAAAATAACAAAATGGAACAGGCAAAGTTCAGATATTGATTGCAGCATCAAGCTAAAAATATAAATCAGCAAGAGTTCTGAGATGACAACAGCTTTCATTCACTGAGTGTGAGCCAGATTTCAACCAGTGATCTAGAAGCCAAAGCCCACAAATATCCCAATTTTAGTTCTTTCCAGATCTCTTCTAACAAGGAAGAAAGTACTGAAATCGAAGCTTCAGGCTGAGGGACTATTTCATTCTGCTCTAGTCACAAAAACTTTACTTAATCCAGTTAAAAAAAAAAAAGAAAAAAAAAAGAAAAAATACTGTTTTCCCAATAAATAGCATTTTTGTGTGTTTATACTGGCACCATGAAAGGGAACTGAAATTCCATCTTTTTACAACATCTCTACATAAAACACTCCCCATATTAGACCACAGTTTGGCTACACTATTTATTCTTCCACGTCTATCACGTGGCTAAAGTTATATTACTGGGTTAACCCCTTCATTGCTGGGGTCTGCCACATCCACAGCAGCAACACTTGCAACTCTGCCCCAGTTAAACTTATCATAGTCATGAGGAGACAACACTCAAAAAAATCAAACTCTTCCTCATGTTGCCTTACTCTGGGTACTTGTCATTCCCCTACTGCCTTCTTTAAAGTTCCAGAAGACAAAATAAACCGGTATGTTTTTAAAACTTGGGGACAGATAACTCAGGGGGCAGGTGAGAGGACAAAGTTCCTCCTTTTTTCTTCCACCTGTGAAAAACTAAGTTACCTTGCTAGTCAGCAAGAGCTGTTACTTGAGAGTCAGGGACTTACAGGAACAAAGCTTTTTGTCACTGAGCTGTTTTTCCCACCTGAGTTTTGCTGAAGATGCCAAGGTCAGTGAATTCCCAAGAGCCAAACCCCCATCTAAGTCACCCTTAGCAGGCCTGGAGCGCACAGACTGCCGTTACAGCTTTTACATCTCATGTTACGTCTGTGACAAAGCTGCTTTACTGCTGACTTGCCTCATCTCCACAAGAACTGGCTGGAATCATCACCTGGACCGATCCCAAAAGCCTAATGCCTGAAAAGCAGGGTGCAGTCCTTCACTTACTCATCTCCTTCTGGGCAGATTCCCGTGGTCTCGTCATACTTGGTGCAGTAGATGTCGGGGCTGTAGTTGAAGGTGCCGTCGCGGCGGCGGATGGAGCGGCGGCGGCGCTGGTTCACGAAGTGCCAGTGGAAGCAGGTGTAGGGCCGGTGCTGAGTGCACTTGTGCTGCACGAACAGGGGGCACTGCTCCGTGCGGAACTCCTTCAGGTACCTGTGGGCACACAGCGGGGCATCAGGAGCGGTGCCCAATCGCCCCAACCACAGAGGCCAGGCCAAAGCACGCTGCGCCCATCGGAGATGCCAGCTGTGCTGCCCACACCCTCCCTGCTGGTGCTCCCAGGGATGGAGGATGGGAGCTGCTCGTGTCTGTAATGGCAAGATATCCATTACACACAGGAATGTAACAAGAGCTGAAATCACTTTCTATCAGGATCACTTCGAAGAGGCTTTTCATGAGCTTAGAAAATGGTTTGTGAGAAAATAGAACTCTTAAGTGCCTTTCTATGCATTTCTATCTCCAAACCTGTGACCCACCAGGGCAAAAAGGGGTTTCCTTCCTGTATATTCAGTTAAAAAAACCCACAAATAAAATACACTTCTTTGAGCCATGTTTAAAGCTTCAAGTGATTGAGAAAGAAAGATTTTTAAAACTCTTTCATGTCTTATCCTCGTGGTTTAACTCAGCTTCTTCAGTACATGGTCAACTACGAAATTAAAATTAATCCATTTCTCTCTTGCAACAGTGTCAACTCAGGGCTCAGCCTTGAAAAGTGGGATAACTATCCTCAAACTCCCACATGTTTATGTTGCTTTAATTTTAATATGTAATTCTCTGATAGTACAAGTCTTCTTTTATCCCGAGAACTAAAGAAGTCACAAGCTTTTATTTGTGACACTAATAACAGTCTCTAAACCCAGATTGTAGAGGATTACAAAATGGTTTAGATCAACATAATGATCTGACTGTGATCTGTGTGTAGGTGCTTACAAAATCCACGCTGCTGAAACCCACGGGCTGCCCTGTTATTTACGGGGAACACCCCAACAGCTCACGGAGCTCGGACCCAAATCCCAGCAGGTTTGGCGCCAGAGACACATCCATAAACAAGGCAGGAGCATTCTGGTCTCCTACATATAGAGGTCAGTGTAAACAGCGAGTACCAAAATTTGTAGGTCAAAATCAAAATGCGAGTATTGTGCTGGAAGCAACAGGGTGATATAACAGCAGATCCGGGCTCATTTTAAACTGCGTATGCACTCCGAGGCAACAAAACGGAGGACAGGGCTTTCTCCAGCATTCATTCCCATGTCAGACAATCTTTATCTCGTATTTCTAAATAAATGGAAAGATGTCTGATGCCCAAAGATGTATTTACAGATAATATCATCATGCCAAGGCTCATTCTGAAAGCAACATCTGTAAATAAAGCCTCCTTTCCTCTTTACCCCGGCTGAGGAGAAAGCCTCGGGAAAATGCACAAATTCAACCAAAGTGGTTTTATTTGTTTGCTTAGAAGAGAGAGTATCACTGGCAAGAGCTTTCCTACATTGGATTTTACAAGCATGAAAGGATAAAAGCTCTTCCTCCTCTTCAGCCCCTAAATACGTGAGATTTGCAGGTTCCACAGCTTCGGATCTGCAGATGCCCGGGGCTGGAAGCCTCCGCAGCGGCTGTAAGCCCTTCCCTACCCAAGCCCATCTGTCTCCTGCAATCCAGCGTGGCTGGAACAGTATCTGCACTGGGGCCCAAAGCTTAACAGCAGGAAAACCAGAGCCAGCTGCAGAAACAGGTCTGCTCAGCATAGGTGAGAGCTAAAAACACCACTCTGCTGCTGTTCACTCGTAAAAATCCAGTTCTATTCAAATGGAGATCCCTACTCCAGCCACAGCAGCTATTAGTCTGAAAACTGAAGGCTGCAGTAAAATTCATCCATTCTTGAAAAGCCTTCTAAGCTGTTGGACCGAATACAGCTGTAGAAGGTGGAATTCCACAGATTATTTTATCTTATTAGCACACTAAATGCTCAAAAGCGACTGCAACATTTTCGTTTGAAAGTCAATTAAGTAACCTGAAGCAGCAGGATGTTTAGATTGCTGTCCACAGTCACCAACCAGTTGCTTCCACCCCCACATGTCCACATACACCTCAGAGACACGAGATTTGTGTTACTCCCATTTTATACATGGACAAGCTACAGAACAGCTGGCTCCGTGCTCCAGCTGGTATCCTGCAGCAACTGGAATCTGTGACAGAAACCAAGAGCATTTAAACCCCTCCATCTTCACCAAGTCCTAGGTTTAAGTTCAGGAACAGCATCCTGAGCCTACTCAGTGCTCTGGAACCTAAGGGGAGATACCAGGCTTACACAAGCCGGGTATCGAGCACAGCACTCCAGACTTGCAGTGACAGGCACGTTTAAAACACTTAAAAATCCTAGAATTTCACAACTGCACGATCAGCTGAGTTGAAACAGCTTCTCTTCAGAAGGAAGTTTAAAAATGTACACACTGACGAGGGATTTCGGTCTCTAGTGTCTCAATTGTTGCTGAAGAGCATTTGAAAATTAATTGCATTTCATGATTGGCTAAACTCCCTGGAGAAACATTTATTATAATGTAAATGAGAGATAATTACATAAGTAAATGGTTCACCTGAAAAGTGTTTAACACCTAACTTGCTTCATCAGAAAGTCATTCTTTAATGCTGTCTATTAAATAAATGATGTCTCACTCTTAATTTCAAAGCAAGTCCTGCAAACAGGTGCCAGAGCTCCATATGAGACATTAACTGTGCATGATCACCTCTGCAACAGACTGGAGGAAAAGGAGAGTTGTCACATTAACTCGCTCATTTCGAGCCTTTCAATCACTGCTCTGGGTTTTCCTTTTTTCCAAGCCACTACAACGTTTTAAATCACCCTCCTCCACAATAGCCTGAATGGTAAATTGCCTTATAGCCCTTTATTTTCTTGATCCATGAAGTGAGTTTTGGCTCCTCTGGGAGAACACGGACCACTCAACCAGCCACTTTGTATTAAAATATATGAAAGGCGTCTGAACCACGTGTGTTTTGGGAACACAGAAAGGATACACAGCTCTCACCACTGCAATGTGCTGCCTCACAAAGCAGAAAGCCATTAATATTTCAGCAGCCTCCTTGCAAAGGCTCTAAACAAAAACGTAGAGAACACTGTCAAGACAGATCCTTCTGGTGTCAATGGTCTCTATAATTTTTTTTTTTTTCCCCCAGAACAGCTGAGAAAAGGAATTTTTGAACGACCCTTGAAGCTGGAAACACGTTGATAACTGGTACACAGTTTCGCAGCGTGTCAGCCAAACGCTGTGTCTGTACAGGAAGAGGAAATCCAGCAATGATAACTTGCATTTCTCAGCTCCTCTCAGGAAACTCTACCGCCCCTACATGAGGGGCAGAAGAATTATTACCCCTCTTTTACATAGAGTTAGTTACTTTTATATTTAGTGTTTTTTTAAAATATATGTAATTTCTTCAAACTAATGTAATTTTTTGAAAAAAGTGGAAAGCACATAGCACTGTCTTCCACCTACATGAACATCAGCAGCAACACCCACATTCCTGGAGGAAATGTTACCATTTATGAGCCTTAGTAAACAAAGATGAATGCAATTCTAAACAAATGGGACAAGACTGGCTAGAACAATGCAGATCAAAGTCCCCTGGCTGAACTGAACTTGCTGCTGAACAGGACGGATGCTACTGGATATCAAAGTTTTTTTCACTAGGAAGACAAGAGGAGAGGTTCTTGGAGTAGTTTTGGGAACTTCCAGAGACCAACAGGAGCGGCAAAGTATTGGAAAAGTACTGGAAAAACCTCCAATGCTACTCTGCTGAAATTCCACTTCCTCTGGGGTGGGATGTGGGAAGGGGCAGTGATTACTCTTCAAGGAAAAAAAAAAATTAAATCTAGAAAGAAGGAGGAAAAAACAAACAAACCAAAAACCCCAAACAACAAAAAGAGTGAAACCAAGAAGAAACTCTAATCCAGAAGTTTCATTTCTACATGCCATGACTGCAGCCGTGTCCTGGCCACGTTCATCACCTGCCACTGCAGAGATCTCCTGTTTCTCTGCAGATTTACTGGTGCACTCAAGCGGCTCAGTAGGACAGGATACCTGCATCCATCCTGCTTCCAGGGCTGCAGCTTCCTGCCAACCCTGACATAAGTCACACGTGCAGGGGAGCGAGCTCAATTCAGGAAAATGTGCTGGTCGTGCACGAAGACAGCTGAGCTCCAAATTCCTCACAAAAGCCTTACCCAAAGCTCCCAGAAATCACTGGAAGACGCACACTGATGGCAAGGGAGAGTCTCTGCTTTGTAACAGAGGGATCAGGAAGAGTGGGGAGAGAAACAATTCCGAGGCGCAAGGAAATGAAAGGATTAAAACCAACTCTTCCAAACTCCTGTTCCTTCCCTAATGCAAAGCCAGGCTCTCCTCTGCTTCCAACGCCCTGTTTGAAACCTTTATAGAGGTCCCAAGACGAGCTCCTCTCCTTTGCAGCCCTTCTGGTTCCTCCTGGTCAATCCCCTTTGTGCCAAAATCCCTCCCAGGAAGAGAGGAAGGACCAAAGTGAGCGCAGAGGCTCCTTAACAGGATCTGAACCTTCTGCATCAGTGCAACACCAGAGACAAAACCATGAGATGATTGTTTGGCTAATCCAGACTGGGACACTGTCAGTAAATGTAGGGCAATAGTGAGATCTAACACCGCCGGCCTGGAGATTTCCCATGCGTGTGGGTGTGTGTTTACACCCATGGAACTGCTACAGCACCTCAGTAAAGGGCCCTGCTGAGTGGTTGGTACCAGCACTGCCTGTCTGGTGTCAGCCCAGTCTCAAATCCACACAGCTTTTACACCAGTAGCATTTATATTAGCAATCACTAGTCCACTAGGCTGGTATAAAGATTCTTAGTAGTCGGCACTGTCCAAAAGGGCCCACAGAGGCAAATTTAACTGAGAAATCTACAAAGAAACTGCTTGGTTGTGTGTTTTGTCTTGAGTTTTGGTTTGTTTGGGTTTTTTCCCCTTCAAACCAAGGCTTAAGTTCCTGATAAAATTCAAGGTATCAGGAAGAAAATGCTCTTCTGCCGTTACCATTTATTTTAGCCCTGTCTGCCTTCTCTCAGCAAAGTATCACGCTGGCAAAGATGTCATTTCTTCAGCACAAAGGTACATGGGAATGCTGGCATTTTTATATCAGTGATGTCCTGCTGCTTCAGACAGGACTGCATGAGGCCATGGACCTCTTCATAAAGTTTCAGGGGGTGCCAGTTCACATCCTTCCTGAAAAATGCAGCCTGACTGACAGAGGTCACTGCTCTCATCTGCTCATCAGCTTTCCTTCTCTGGAAGCTCCTGTTGGCACTGATCTGTTCAGACACCAGGATGGAGCAAGATTTCCTAATTCAGTTCAGGAAAGAAAAAAAAAAAAATATCCATATGTAAAAACCTACCAGCTTCACTTAAAAATTTAAATTAGTGGTTTGAGCTAACACAGATAAAATTATCTGAAGCAAACCAGGGTGTGCTTACCCAACAGACTGTCTGCACAGGAGACAGCATGGTAAAACCCGGGAGAAAATATCTAACTATAGATATTGATATTTCTAATCCAATAATGCCTGTCTATTGGAAATATTTTCAAAACCACCATTTTCTTCTCAAGCTCAAAGAGCCACCCCAACACAAGAGGAAAAGAGCTGTCCATATTAAATCAGCTTTCTAAATTCATTTCACCCTCATAAAATTTTATTGCAAAAGATGATATCAGACACACTTTAAGTAAGAAACCCATGACTCAATTATTTTCTTTTACTGAACTGTGGTATTCCAATTGAAATGAGTCAGTAGTGCATGACAGAACCTACTTATTCCAACAGGATACTCAATAAAAATCCTACTAATGCACCTTTCATTTAACATATTACTGACAGAGGAAACCCATGATATGCAGCTCTGACATTGCATGGCAGTTTTTGCTCTTGGGGTAAAGGAATATTCCAGAATAAGAGGGGGAAAAAAATAGGGATTTAAAGAATAGCATCCGTCCAAAATATTTTGGAAAGTCTGATACCAGCGCTCCCACAATGCCTTATAAAATGCTGGCATTTCAGTGCAAAGCTTTCTGACAGGGAACATAAACTTCAACTCAAGATTTCTTGGAATTTGAGAAGAAAAATTGAAATGAACAATTTAACTTCACAGGAGTTGCAGTTCCTCTGCAGTTTGGTTCACAGCCTGAGCCTCTGCGAGATGTTCAGTGTCCTTCTGGTAAGAGCAGAAGTTAAGATGAGTCTTTCAATAAACAATATTTTTTACTGACTGGTAGAAGTAATCTAATACTGAAACAGAGCCTCACACCAATCAGTGCTGAACATCAAACAATAACAAACACTTCTAGCAGCAATCTCTAAAGTTTTAATCATAGTTTCAGGAGAAATTCTGAGCATGTTTTAGCAGTAATCCTTATCACAGAATCACAGGATGGTTTAAGGTGGAAGGGACCTTAAATATCATCTAGTTCCAACCCCTCTGCCATGGGCAGGGATGCCACCCACTAGATCAGGTTTCTCAGCTACTGTGCCTCACCAATATTGGCTATTTCCCCTTTTTCCATATTTAATGGCATTTAGAAAAATAACCTCACAGACCTGACCAAGCCCTCACACTTCACACCAAGCCATGCATCACTTCACACAAAATGCAAAACATCTCTCACTCAGGACACCTCCACAACCATCAGTCCATCTGCCTTTCCATGCCTCAACAGCCAGATGCAGTTCTGAAAACCTTGAAAAGATTAGAAAGCATTTAAATCTCGAAGAAGAATATATGGATCACTTTATAAAAACAAAAGGTTGACCGTGAATGTGGGGAAGGAGAAAAGGATGAGGGAAAAGTTTCAGTAAGCTCACATCTGTCAAGAAGATAGACTTCACATGCCTCAGTGTTTTCTTTATCACCTAAATAAATTGAACCATCAACTGGAAAAAGGTCACACAGCAGACAGCAGTGTGTGATTTTAAAGCTGTTAAGATTTCCCCTTCTCCATTAGAGCTTGACAATAATGTCAGTCTAAGGGCAAATCAAGAAAGTGAGAGTTGAAGAGACTTATTACAGATGCATGGAGTTGGGCTTGTTTGCTTGTGGAGGTTTTTTGTTTCAAGACTTCATATAACTCATTGTGTGCCTTAGTGGTCAAAATGACAACTGCTCACATCCACAGCCCAAGGCTCCACCAGTTTTCCTTTTCCTAGGCATCTGAATGATTTAGCAAGTAAAGTCAAGCTGGATGCTTCCAAATAAATGGAAAAGGAGAGTATGTATTGCAGAAGGTAAAACACAAATTGCTGAATTACAGAAAAGTAGGGATTACACACCAAAATGCACAACAGTCACATTCTACAGCAACCTGATCCCTACTGTAACTCCAGTTCTGGATTTCAAAGGAGATCACAGGGTGGACAAGAACACAACTAATTCATTTCAGCCACAACAAATGAATTATGTACCACCAAAACTTCATAGATAAGGACGTTAACTGAGTGACTGCAAAAGTTCATGCTAAAAATAACACGTTTTGGCAACTATCAGAAACTATCAGGACGTTTTTCAATTAGGAGAAAAATGTCAGGCAAACAGTTGTGCCTTGTCTACACTGAAAAACTGAGGGAAAACAGAGAGACACTACAGCGTGGTGCCAGCCCATCACAGGAAGACAGCTCTGCACCAGACTCAGGCAAAACACTGCTTGGTTTCCACAGCTATAGCAAAACAGGCTTTGGTTTGAGAGAAATGCCGTGGCTAAATAGCTCACCGACGCTCTGTTCTGATGAGGAGAGGAAAATCAAGGCTTTCAGCTGGGAGTTAACTCAATAAAATGAACATTTATCACATTTGTGAGCAGCCAAGGCGTGAGCTCCGCGAGTTACAACTGCATTCCCGTCTGCGGTGTCGGGGAAGAGGTGCTTGCTCAGGCTTCCCTGGAGCTGTGCATCCCTTCAGCTCGGCATCCATCAAGTTGTGTCACTCAAACCCGATGAAAAAAACGATTTGAGTCATTTTTTTGACAGCACTGCTCTCTTTAGAAAGCACTTGTTGCATCAGCAGACCATGAAATGTATATAACCCAGCCATACCAATAAAATCCTTTTCAAACTCAAGTGTTTGTTTACACAGAGCTTTCACTTTCTTAATTAAAACAATCCAAACCTGGGTATAAGCAAACACTTAATGACACTGCATTTCAGAGGCATTTCCTTAAAAGCCACTCAGCAAGACTTAAAAATTCTGCATAAAGCCTTGAGCCCACATTTACATTTCCTTGCGTTTGTTCTCTCCTTTTTCCAAAATTAGTTGGCCATGAATATGTATTACTTGACATGACCTCAAAATTAACTCAACATTTAGGCAGTTCATGCAATATTTGAAACACACAGCCCATTTTTCCAGGTTTAAATGGCATATTTGCAAATTGACGCCGTTAGTTTATGTAAACTCTGCCTAAAGCACACCTCCCTGTTTTCAAACACGGATCACCCCGACTGAGATAGCCCTCATCCCTCTCTGGGTTGGTTTCTGCTCCACAAATTATTTAGCTGCCATTAATCCTTCCCTACAGCACCTGTGTAAGTGCTGAGTCTGTGAGAGCAGGATCATACGGAAATGATTATTTTTCAGTAATATGTGGGTTGAGCCAAACTTTTTCAGGGAAAACACTGGAGCTCACTGCAACCTGACAGCTGCACACTGCAGAAGGTTTGTACCTGCTTTAATTGTCAGCACAACGCATCAACACGTGCAATTAAATACTTTATTGCTAATTACTTCACAAAACCATCCATCCACAGACTTATCTATTCATCTTATATCCAGATAAATCTTCTCTCCTATTTTAACTAGATGGGATAGGCGATGCTTTTTATCCCAGCATCGGTGTCTGCAGCCTCAGACACACGGAAATGCCTCTCCAGAAAGGTGGAGCTCAGTTGGGGTTTAACACACATAATGTTTGCTACAATGAATTCAAAGTCTGAATACCACCCCCATGTCCTGTGCTGTAAAAATTAAAGTTCCAGCTTCCAGTGCAGTTTTTTTCTCACACTGTACTTCTCTCACCATCAATCAAGCACTAACAAATCCTACCCAGGGCTTGCAACTGCAGAAACACCAGTGAAGGCTGGGAACAGGGCTGGGCTGTTTTAAAACTTGTGTTACTCACTCTGTTAGTTCCCTAAAACAAAACATCCCACATGCAAGAATTCATAATGGCTAATTCAAAAAAAATATTATTTCCATACCAGCCACTCCATATAGCTCAGGGTTTCAGTTTACAGATTGTCATGAGCATTTTTAGGCAGCTGAGTCTCAGCATCTTGTCTCACAAGAGGTGCTTTGGAAGCAGAGCACAGTAGCCTTCCTTCTCCTGGCCACGCCAAGACCCTCATGATTTAACACACAGCTCGTAGATCAACTGCAGCCCCACACTCACAACAGTTTTAGGACAGAACACGAGCTGTTTGAAGGGCTGTACTTTGACAGGACCAAAACCAGACAACCAAAACTCCACAGCCATGACAGCTCTCCAGGGCTCTCACCTTGCCCAGGCTACATTTGAAAATGGAATGGCATCTGCCTCTTCTCAGGTTAAACACCAACCAGATTCAGCAGCCTCTTTGCAAAGGCCTTCCTTTGTGAACAGACATTTTCTGTTATGAGTTTGAAACAAAACACAGTGATTATCTAACAAGCACGAACCTGCATCCACAACACATGTGCCAGCACAAAGATAAAAGCCAACTCTTACTGGTTGATTTTGAAGAATCAATGTCAACCATTCAATCGATTTTCTTTTCTGTTCAGCACTCAAATCCAGACTTCATCTGTGTCTGCTACAGCCCAGTGGACTCTTTAGACACTCCACAAGGCAGGAACACCTCCAAAAAAAAGTCCTACACACTCTGGTGTGCAAAGAAGCACTTCACACTGACACCGAGATGCACCCCAGCTCTCCTCCAAGGGGAAAGCAGCCAAACCCCAGGCTGCACCACAGCTTCTCATTTCCCACTTTGACTAATCAATACATGAATAAATCTACTGGCACTTTCATGATATTTTAACTGTGCAAACAATATTTTTTTTTTGTTGCTGTAAAGCTGCACATTTGTCCTGAGGCATCTGCTGTTTGTATTTCTGCTGTGACAGTCAAGTGCCATCAATGAAAACTCACAGTCTATTAAAAACTTTAGAGGAGAAAAAAATCACCTCTGAGCATACTTAGACTTAGAGCTTCTTTCTGAACTCTGGTGCCTGCTGAAGACAAAGGATAACAAGTAAAACATTAATGACTTTAATTCAGATTTTTGCAGACATTCACAGAATCACAGAATGGCCTGGATTAGAAGGGACCTTAAAGATCATCTAGTTCCAACCCCCAAGTTCATCAGGTATAGTTTCAAAAAGCTATTTCCCTTTCCATATGGGCATGTCTGCATATTCATCAAAAGAAATTTGAGGCATGCAATGATAAAAAGCAATCCAACATTAATTTCTCAGCTGCACTTGGCAGTGCCATCAGTCTTAGTAAGCCAGTACGCTCTGCTGAAACATTCGCAATTTCTGACCAACAGATAGGTAGGGATGGTCTAAGATTTTTCTTGTCTGACCCCAAATTTGGAGCAAGTTCCTCTTCTACCAATGTTCTGACAACTCCATTCAATTAAATGTCTCTTGACTTTTAACAAGATTTAAGAAACAGGTTGATATTGAGCATTTCAGTGAGATGGCTCTTTTATTGCCATGCTTAAAGTATTTCTTTCAAATAAACCCCAGAACTTTTCTTGTTTTAACAATCACCTTCAAAACCTGAATGAACACTACAGCAGGCTGAGGGTCTGAGTCAGAAGGCAGCCTGCACCAAAGCTGAGGAGAGAAGAAATTGTTGGTATTCATCTCAAGGGAACATTCATTCCAGCTGATATTTCAAATGTCAAACTGGTATTAACTGCATCAAGCACTGATCAAAATACACAAGACAAGAGATTGCTGAGAAAATCATCACAAGCATCTAAATTGGTTGTCATCACTAGGAGGAGTCTGAGGAGGTACAAGCCTTCAGCATCTCCCTTTGTACCCTCCTGCTGAGGCTTCGTATTTCTGATTGCCCTGATATAAAAGACAGAGTATCTCTCAATAAATTAGAGAAAAAAGGGAGCTCGGAAATTGCACTTGCTCCACAGCCTGTGGCACGTGACCACTCATTAATTTAGGACACAGGGGGAATTGCTGGCTGGCTCTGTGCACACACAGCTTTCAGCAACAACTTTGCACCTGATTTGCAAGTGATGTGCTGAACCTTACAGGAAGTTTATAGAGTACATGAATTCTTTATAAGATAGAAACCGCGGTGATTTAGTCCCTCTTATAATTCATGATTTCACCAAAATCTAATTTAAGGACTTTTTAAAGAGGAAGCTGACACAATATTAAAAATCAATGATGATTAAACAAAGAAAATTCTTAGCTAAACTGTTGTAGGCGATTCTGTTGGGCAAAGGGATGGACCAGGTAACTTCTCACCACCTCTTTCAGCCCATTTCTGGTGCTTTCAAGAACACTGATGAAGTTTTAATGGAAGGAACCAAACACCACCTCAGCATCCTGAGAAAGTGAAGGCAGTTCTTCGTGTCCTGACAAGCTCAGGAGCCTGGATGCAGCAACTGAAGACATCGTTGCCTCTTTGTGTTGCTCCTCTCTGGGAAATCACAGTTCCTTTGACAGGGATGCAGAAGGGAAAGTGCTGCCCCCGGTGCATTAACACAGTCCCCCAGTGACAGCTCATGCTAATGTGCCACACAGTAAGTGTGATTAACTGATGTCCTGACACATTCCCTCCTGCCACGCTGCCACAGGGGCAGGAACATCACGGCCAGGCAGGGATGCTGGAATGCACTGCGGGAAGATTGTCCAGAGGACATCGGTTAGATCCTTTGTAACCAGGAGGCTGCACTTTTCAGCTCGTCCCTGGAGTTACTAAAACCTTATTCTGGCAGAAAGAATAGGTCTAGAGACAACAAAATACTAAATTCCAACAGAATTGTCTCTTAAATAAAGTCATGTGATATAAAAAATATTACCAACACATAAACCTAAAAAGTGAGGAAAACTGGTACCAATGGGAAACTCTAAGCTCCAAGGTTTTTGGAATCATACAATACCCTGAGATGGAAAGGACCCACAAGGATCAGTGAGTCTTAGGTTCTCTAAAACAATGATTAATTTTAATTTTGTCTCACATGCCACAAAAAGCCCCCATCCTATATCCTAATGTCAGCAACGTATAAGCATCAAGATTATAATTTTTATTAAATTAAAGAACCATTTTCCACATTGGAAAAAACTCTGCACTGAATCCCTCCCCTCTTTCGCAGAGCTTTGGATTTTTGAAACACCAAGCCTTGCCAGACCAAAACTAATTCTGAAAACGTCAGAGCAGCACATGAGGCTTTTCGTTCTGCAAAATATTGATATGCCGCCTATCAATCTGTAAGTGTTGATATCTGTCAGACTGATGTCCAAAAGTACTCACTTATGAAGTGGAAATGCAGCAAGCAAACCACAGCTCCAGCCCCAGCTCCACACGAGGAGAAGCACCTTTTTGCCCCAGCGTGTAAATTTATCAGCAGAACAGCCCAGTCCTGCACAGATTGGGCCCAAATGCCCCTCACCAGCCCCTCTCTCGAGCTGGAGCCTTTCAACACTCGGCCTTTGAAGAACCATCAAGTCTAAAATGTTATTTTCAGCACGTGTATTCGGTGGTGAGCACATATTGTGAAGGCAGCTCTTCCTGTTCACACTCCAGTACTTCATATTTCCAGCTTCCTGTGCAACTATTCACACTTCCTAATAACAGCTGGCAGTGGACTTGGATTCAGTGAAGTTCACCCAGACTTAAAAAATAGCAATAATGATAGACTGACTTTGCAGGTAATGATGTAGTAGACACTGGTAAGCCTCAGGTTTAGAAGTATTGACTTATTCTGTGCTTTCCTAAAGGTATTACCTTATATTATACATAATACAATGATAATATATTATATATATTCTGTGTTTTCTCCTAAAGGCATTACCAGATCTGAAACCTAAAAGCAGACAGGTTTCTTTTTGGTTTGGGTTTTTTTGTTTTGTTTCATGTTTGGTTTTGTTTTGTTGTTTGGTTTTTAAATTTAAACAAATGGACTAGTTTCTATTTTTGCATAAGTCCACATCAGCTTATTGATCTAAGGGTTATCACCAGCAAAACCGAAGCAGAATTAGGGCAACAGTTTGTTATTTTAAGAGTTCTGGCGGTTTGAAAAGAGCACAAAAGGTTTCTAAAAACAATTCTAAAAGCCTCAACCCATCCACGAGGTTGTGAGGACCACCCAATTCTGCACAGGCTGTGCACACAAACGCTACAGGCCCTGGAAGAGCGAGCAGTAACTCTGAGAACTTGTTAGCTACACATCTGGTTTTCGGTTTTCTTTCACAGACACTCAGTCTGCACACTTGAGATCAGACACCCTGCATTTGCCCTGCCAGTGGTGAGACACTGACCACTGCTAAGAAGGTGAGGATTACTCTGGGCTGCTACAAACGCTCTGAGGTGTTTTCGTGTGCCGTTGGTTTGGAGTAAGAATTTAAACGTAAGGTTTTGAGATAAATAAGACTGTGAGGGCAAGCTCTTCACTGGAATCCAAGCACACCTATGATCTGGTTATTTTTATTTCTTCTTCACTCTTATTTCCATCACTGCCCTAACCTGAGTTCCTGTTTAAGGCTCAGAAAGCGCCGGGCAAGGCACGACACAGACATAAGAGCGTCTTTGGTTTCAGCTATAACCAAAACATCGCAGCAGCCCGATTTTCATCCCCATTTACAACATCCTTCACTCGAGTGCTCTGGTCCTTGCACCTCTAAATGCCACTGAAATAGCTGCAAGACAAAGCTTGGGTGAGCACAAGCCAGCAGTCACTGCATGACAGCCCGACCAGCCATGTGGATGCAGCTCCAGCACGACTTACAGGATACTAATCCTTCAGGAATTTCCCACAATCCCTCCCCTCGTGCAAAAGGAAAGACAAGTTTTTCGCCTTTTATGCCACAAAGGCACAATCACAAAGCTTATCTTGCTGCAGTGCCAAGGAGGACAGGATGTGCTCTCAGGCATCTCATCCAGAACCCAAGTGAGGGTACAGCTGGTGGTGATGTGGAATCCCAAAGTTCACTTCCAGGATGGCTGCTCGTATTTAAGACACTCAGGAGAACTGTCCTGAGTAGGAATGACCTGGGTTGTGCCCAATAAATCTGTGTCTCAACGTTTATCACCTAAATCAGGATATTTTCAGCCCCGCTGCTGAGCGTGTGTGCTCTGAAGGGACTCGACTGAAGGGAGTCTTTGTTTTTTTTATTAAATGGGTTAATTTATCTCCACCCGAACGTTTGCTTTCCTGCAGAGTTATTAAACTGTCTGACTTTCAGGTGAATGCACAGTGAACAAAGGACTGCTCCACTTTCACTTATCTAAATTCTGCCAGATCAATAAACACCCAAGCAGTGGAAACAATCTTTACAATTCACAATTAAGGCATCCAGTCTGACTGAAACCGACCGAGGCGGCAGCGAAGAATGGACAGACTGTACCAAAACAAAACTACACCGGAGCACCCCGTATCTACAACTCCAGTGACTGATCACTTGCTTTCAGTTTCTTTGAACTCAGCCTCTCACCCACATTTGTAGACACACATTAAAGACGAGAGATACCTGCAGAAATAACGTGCCAGTCAGAGCCGGGAAAACGGTGTAGAGCCAACCCTCAGCTGAGGTTTGACAGAGCCTACCCAAACCAAATCCACTTCTCACCGCCCTCCGAGCCTGGCAGAGCACATCAAAGCCTCCAGGTAGCCCAGGAACGAGCCTGTCTCACCCTGCTGTTCCCAGGAAGGCGCTGGCCTCATCCTGCCCCGGGAGCTGCGGGATCACAAGCAGCAGCCCTGCAAACAGACGCCTAATCCAGCAACCCAGAGAGAACACAACAGCAGCCCTGGGGTGTTTCATCACTCACTCGGGTTCTCCACATGGAATACCAGATCCCCAGATGAGAAACATGCCATCCATAATTAAATAGCAAAGTTTGGCATATACCAGGGACTTGCCTGGATACTCCAGGAGTATCCAGTTGCACGCTACAACTGTCACCAAAGGGCACAAATCATGGAAGTTCAGGCTCTTCTTCTGCTAACAAACAGTGCCAAAGGTGTGAGAGAGCATCACCAGCTCTGTTTTCACCCCACATTTCCCTTTGCTGCACATCCAAACAAACACAAAGGCTCCCTGAAGAAGAACCGCGGTCCAAAGTAACTCAAATCTCATGCAAGTAACACCAAGAGTTTAGAAATCGACACTAATAGAGAAATTGGAACATTTCCTCAAGTATACAACCGAAAACTTTCCGAGAGATCCCCAGCACCAGATTGCCTGTCCCCAGGGAACAGCAAAGTATGCAGATAATTAAGCTTACTCGAGTTTACAACTTGTAACCTTCATGTCATTTTATGGAAACAAACTGTATTTAAGGAAGGGGGAAAAAAAAAAAAAAGGGGAAGAAAATATTTACATTTTGACAACATACAACTTGTTCACATGAACGACCACCAAATAAGTTCCCATATGTTATCAGAGGGAGGTTTACAGTATGATGTGACCCAGTGCACAAATCCAAGGCTTCCAAAGGATGGCTCACATCCCGCTGTCAGCACTCGGCAGCCCCAAACCCATCCTTCACTTATGGTTATTCAGCTCCTCTGCAACTGTTTCCACTGAAGTATTTTTAGCATCCATCTGAAAAACACAAGTTTTGCCCCCTGGAAATAAGCTAATTGCACCACCAGCTTTGCTGCACGCTGTCCCATTTCCCTCCTCTGTCCCAGTCTCCTCCCCTTTCTAGAACTCTTTCTTCCTCTGTTTTTCCTAATCCTCGATATCCTTGTTTCCGTGGTCATGCTCAGCCAGGTGATCACCCTCATCTTCCTGCACCCAGCGTGCTTACACTCTCTAACTCATCTCCCTGTTTTTCCTCTCACTTTTGATCGATTCTTTCTCCATCACTGGTGTCACTCCACCTCCACAGGCAGCTCCTGTTCCCTCTTTTACCTCCACAGCAACATTCCCAGCAGGCTCCTCCATGCCCATTTCTCCTATAAAGCTGTCAAACTCGCAGATCCCACCAGAGATAACATAATCTACGAGGCTGTGACTTGCCATCTCCCTGAAGATCACAACAGGATCTTCACAACAGAGATAAAACCCAGGAGCCCTCATTCTGACATAACCTGGAATTCCAAACGACCTGAAGGAAAGGGATGGCAAACAGCCTGTCATCCCAGCACACAGGTTGCAGGGATCAGTGTCTACAAATTTATGGAAGCCCTTTTTATCCCATATATCCCAGCCTGGACGCAGGGAAGAAGTCCATCACCAACTTTGTGAAAATGGGAATTAAAAGCTAACAAAATACACGTCTCACTTTGGGTGGGGGCATCGACACAAGCCAGAGATACGGGTATTTGCAGGACAATTTCTGGACAACACCCTAAAATGATAACAGCAAACAGCTCAACACACTTATTTTGTTCACAAGGAACAGTCCCAAACTTTTCTTCTTTTAAGGGCAGGGAACACCTGACCTATTTCCATCCACACACATCCATCGCCAGCCCATGTCACAAAGACACTGTCGCTCCCAATCCGCCCCATTATCCCTACTGCACAAGGAGAAGGGAATATCATCACCACAACTTCCACCCCAAACAACTTATCACACACTGGCCATCTCCACACAGCCCCGAGGGGTTGTACACCCTCGGGACAAGACAATGAAATGCTGTTCTTTGGTTAGGGAAGACACATTCCAGCAATAAGCCTTCACTGAGGGAATATCCCCAGGGATGGAGGTGACACACACACAGCGGGATCACACCTGAGCAGTGCAAGGAGAGGTGGGAATGGGGCAAACAATCCTTGTGATTTCAGTGTAACACTTCCAGTGGGGATATTCCTCACGTGTGCAATTCCCAAAGACACCTGCCCTGAGAGGGACCCGATCCAGCCCTCACCCACCGACCACCAGGGACCTCCGAGTCACCTCACACCTCACTCCACAGGAGCCCCCGGGACCCCTCAGGGGGGGGAGGACGGAGGTGACAGCCCTGGTGACAGCTCACCAGGACCCCAAACCCCAGCACCATACGAGGGGGCACGGAGGGGAAGGACCCCACCTGGGGAGGCGGTGAGAGCCAAGGGTGTGGGAGTGACACCCGAGGGGCTGGGGGTGACAGCCGAGGGTCCCCCCACAGCCCAGCGGAGGGACCCCCACCCCAGATGGGGGTGTCACTCAGGGGTCTGGGGGTGACAGCTGAGAGTCCAGGGGTGCTCTCACACCGGGAAGAGGGACCCCCACCCCGGACAGAGGTGACAGCCGAGGGTCTGGGGGGTCCTCTCGCACCGGGAGGAAGGATCCCCACCCCCGCACAGGGGTGTCACCCGAGCCTCCAGGGGTCCCATCACCTCCACGGCGAGGGTGACAGCTGAGGGTCCGGCGCCCTCCTCCCAGCCCCGGGGACGGAGCTCCAGCCCCGCACAGGAGGTGTCGCCGGGGGGTCCCCTCGCCCCCCGGGAGAGGCGCGGCCGCCCCGGTGCATCACGGGGGAGGTGTGTGAGGACGGCGGCGGCGGTGGGGGGGGGGGTGTTGTCGCTCATCCCCCGCCCCTCCCTCCCTCCCTCCCTCCCCGTCCTCCCCTCACACCCCCTCCTCCCCTCCCCGGCCCGCGCCGGCCGTGGCCGGTTCCAGCCGGTGCCCCGCGCGCCCCTCGCGCGCGCCCCGCGCGCGCCGCACGCTGACGTCAGGCGCGTGTTGGCGCGCGGGCGGCGGCGGGGCAGCTCCCGGCTCTACGTACGTGTAGTGCTGCGGCTTCTCGGGCTGCGCCTGCAGCGCGCTGGCGGCGCTCGCCGGCCCGGCCGCGGCGGGGCCGCCCGCCACGGGCCCTTGGACATCGCCTCCCCCGCCCCTCTCGCCGCCTTCCGCCGCCGCCGCCGCCGAGGAGACCTTTATTATTCACTCTGCGCGGTCCGCACGGAGGGCGCCGCGCGCAGGCGCCGCCGCCGCCATTGCCGCCCCGGCCGGGGCGCGCGGGGCGGGGTGGGACTTGTAGTCCCGCCGCGCGCGCGCCGCCCGCCGGCGCGGGGCGCGTCGGGCCGGCGGCTTCCGGCCGGCGGGACCACAACTCCCAGAGGCGCCCCGCGGCGGAGCGGCCCCCGCGCTTCCTGCCGCGCGGGGCGAGCCGGGATCTGTAGTGCGAGGCGGGGCGGGGAGGCGGGGGCGGAGCGCTGGGGCGCCCCCCGGCGGTGGGGCGGGATCGGACCGGGGGGGCACCGGGACCCGAAATCCTGGGACGGCACCGACCCCCGGGGGCTGCAGCGAGCCCTGGGGGGACACCCAGCCCCCGGGACGGCGCCGAGCCCCGCGGGGGGCCCAGCCCGCCCGGCCCGGCCCCTGCAGGCAGCGGGGGAGGCACGGCCGGGGGGCCGGGGAGGGGGTGGATCGGGAGTTATTTGTGGCCGGCGGCCTCACTTCCTTCCTCCCCCCCTCCTTTTCCTCTGCCTCAGGGGCCGAGCGTGGACGCGGGGAGGGTTATTTTAGTGCTGGCAGCCTCTCCTCGCTCCTCCACGGCCCTCCCCACCCACGGGACAACGCCGCGCAGGAAGCGCCTGGGAACAGCGCTGCGAGGAGGAGGAGGAGGAGGAGGAAGGCCCAGCAAGAACCTACCTCGGAGCAGGTGACACCAGTGTCACCTGGCAGCTGGGTCATGGCAGATCACCCTGCGCCCCCCTGGGGATAAAAAACCCCACCCGAAGGAGCCGTGTCCGAGGAATCGGCCGAAATTCCCATGCGGAGCAGCGCTTCCCCCCGCCAATTAACTTCTCCCCCAGGAGAGGAAATGATACGGGTTTCTTTTAATAGGACTTTGATCTCTTGGGCTCCACACAGGACCGCTTCTGGCACCGGGATCTCCAGCGCTGTGGGAAAGGGCACACGGGATTTATCGGGCAAACACCTTTATTTTGTGCCAGCACACGCGGGGTAGGCACGTTAATAATAAACTTTGAGGCCTCTGTGGCTGTTTGGGGAGGGAAATCGCCTTTTTTAATTCTTATTTACTCTGATTCAGTATCTGCTGCGGGCAGGCTTTAGTGCAGGGTGGTTTAGTAGCTCATTCCCAGGCATTTGCAGGAATTAAGTCGCAGGATATCAGTACCTTGTTATTCATCCAACCACCCTGCACGGGAGGCTGGAGCACTGTGATGACACAGCTCCTGGCCAAGCAGGACTTTTTAACAGTCAATATCTGTGAATATCTCCACACACACTCGACCCAGAATCACTGTCAGCCACGAACCTGCAGGAGAACCCTTCAGTTATCCAGGAATCACGCTGAAAACACCACCAGCCTGCACTTTGTCCACAGGGATTTGGGAACCATGGGCTCCCAATCCCTCCTAGCTGATGTTTGCTCTAAAATCTGGTGCTGACAACCATTTCCTCTCCCGGTTCTCCCTTGTTTCACAGTCGGGACGTGCTGGTTTGCCCTCCTCAGCTTTGCTGTTCACACCTGTCCCTCAGCCTGTTCCATCCCAGAGGGGACATGGATTTCGTCCAGGCTTTAGGAGAGCAAAAAAAAAAATCTAAAATATCTCCAAAATGAGAAGCTTAAGCAGCCAGTGCTCTGAAAACATGGAAAAGGAAACGTGTAAGGAGTAACAAACATTCCACCTGGCCTCCTGGCATTAGTGACAGTGCAGGGAGCTCTTAAAAGGAACAAATTAAAAGTACTGAAAGCTGTCACCGTCAGAACCGGTTCCTAAATTTCTTCTTCCTAAGCGTGAAACAACCCCAGATGAAAGGGAAATCCCCCACTTTTCATTTTCCAAACCAACGCGGGGAGTGTTCACCCACAGCCTCCCAAGCCGTGCCGTGGGTACGCGGCTTTTTGCGTCTCGATAAATAATTAACCTTTTCCCTTTGCGAGGGAGAAAATTAACCTGGAAAACGAGGACAGGAGGAGACGACAGCCTGGGCTCACGTGGTGGTCCTGTCGCATCATATTGGAGTGTTTGCCTGTGGGTGGAGGAGCATTCCCAACACATTCCCAACACGTTTTCCCAGCAATCCCAACCCTGCCCACCATGCCAGCGCTGACCCCAGAGCCTGAGGATGCAAAACCTGGGTGATTCCAGCTGTGCTCCAGTTCGGGAAACTCACAGATGCCTCTGGGAGCGCCTGTTTGTGTTCCCTGGATGTTCTCTACGTGCTACAACTGCGGGGCATTTGGGACCTGTTCTTCCTGATCCTGGAACCCTTCCCATGGGGGGCAGGGACTGCCTCCAGAGCCTCTACAAACACAGAAAAATAGTGATATAAATCAAGGTGTAACTTAAAGCAGCAATTTGCCCCAAAAGACAATTCCCCCATTGAATTGCTATTTATCTTAGGGAGATAAATGCTAAGATGGTACCAACAGGGAACGTGGGTTGGGGTTTTCTACTAGCAAGGAAACTTTGTGATTTGCATTAGGGATGGGGGCGACCCCCAGAGTCGGTGGGATTCAGGGAACTGAGGTTCAGAGAGGCCCAAACTCCAAACCCCGAACGTTCCCTTCCCAGGGCCGGGGTCAGGCCATGACTCTTGATGGGGGGTGGTGGGGGTCACAGCCCAGGAGCGCTGAACCCAAGTCCCGTGACAACCCTTCCCTGGCCGCTGGAATGACAAGCCCGGGCTAGAAACCCCGGAGGCGCCGCCAGACCCTCCTCCTCCTCCCCTGCCGGGGGCTTCCCCCCGACACCCCCGAGCGCGGGGGTCGAGCGGCCGCGCCACCGGCGGCTCCCGGGGGAGCGCGGGCGGAGGCGGGGGGGACCCCGCGGCCACTCGCAGCCCCCGCCGGGCGGCTCCGCAGGTCCGGGCACGGGGAGAGCGGCTGGCGGCGGGGCCGGCCCGGGCCGGCCGGGGTTGCGCGGAGGATCCCGCGGCGCGGCCCCGCTCGGCCCGCTCCAATTGACTTCCCATTGTGGAGCTTCGCAACAAAGGGTAGGATCCAAACCCTGCCCCGTTTGGACCAATCAGCGCGCAGAGCGCCCGCCCGCCGCCGATTGGCTCCTTCCCCCCTCGCAACACCCAATCGGACGCCTACTTTAACAACCAATCAGCGCCCCGCGGCGCGCCCAATCAGCGCCGGGGAACCGGAGCACGGCCTTTGTGTGCGGTGACGCGGCGGCGCCGGCGGGGGTCCCGGCCAATGGCGCGGCGCGTTGCTCCCGGGCATTGTGACGCCACCACGCCGCGCGCGCGCCCCCCGTATAAAATACGCGTCCCCGCGGCGGGGAGGGCGCAGTGAGCGTCGCGGCGGCTGCGGAGCGGGTCGAGCCCAGCGGCACCGGCGGCTTCGGCGCGCAGCGCTACCGGACACCGGCGCTTCCTTCGCCTCCCAGCGGTGAGTATCGGGCGGCGGGCGCGTCACCGAGGCGGGCGGCGGTGCTGCGGCGCTTCCGCGGCCTTCGTTCCTCCCGGAGCGAGGCCGGCGGAGCGGGCCTTGCCTACGTGCCCTGAGTCACGGCCGGTTCCCATCCCCCCACCCGCTCCCCCCCCACCCCCCTCCGCTCTCTCGGGGCGGCCCCGGGAGGAAGGAGGAGGCGGCCGTGAGTCAGTTGCGCTTCCCCCCGGGGAGGGGAGCGGCCGGGCCGCGAGGCGGGGGCGGCGGGGTAACCGTGACTCCTCCTTCCCGTCCCCGGGGGAGGCCGCTGGCCGCCTGCCCGCCGCGGGGGAAGGGGGGCAGCTCGCCGGCATCTGGAGCTCGAGGGGATTGGCCGCTGTGTCGCCGGGCCTCGGGGCGGGGGAAGGGCGGATGGGGACAGCCGGGCCCCGTGTCACGCGTTACGTGTCTCCCGTAGGTAAGTGAGGAAAAATGGCCCGTACAAAGCAGACCGCCCGCAAGTCCACCGGGGGGAAGGCGCCGCGCAAGCAGCTGGCCACGAAGGCGGCCCGGAAAAGCGCCCCCTCTACCGGCGGCGTCAAGAAGCCTCACCGCTACAGGTAAGGCTCGCGGCTCGGCCCCGGCTGCCGCAGCCCCGGCCCCGCCTCACCCGCCCCCCCCTCCTTCTCCATCCAGGCCGGGCACTGTCGCGCTCCGTGAGATTCGTCGCTACCAGAAATCCACGGAGCTGCTGATCCGCAAGCTGCCCTTCCAACGGCTGGTCAGGGAAATCGCCCAGGATTTCAAAACGGACTTGAGGTTCCAGAGTGCAGCCATCGGTGCGCTGCAGGTACTGCTGAGGGCCGGCCGGGCCGCGGCGCTGGGGGAGCTGCGCTGAGGGGTTCTAACGACATTTCTTCTTGTGCTCTTAAAACAGGAGGCCAGCGAGGCGTATCTGGTGGGTCTGTTTGAAGACACAAACCTGTGTGCCATCCATGCCAAGAGAGTCACCATCATGCCCAAAGATATCCAGTTGGCTCGCAGGATACGGGGAGAGAGAGCTTAAGTGAAGGCTGTTTTTATGGTGTTTTGTAGTTAATTCTGTAAAATACTTTGGTTTTAATTTGTGACTTTTTTTGTAAGAAATTGTTTATAATATGTTGCATTTGTACTTAAGTCATTCCATCTTTCACTCAGGATGAATGCTAAAAGTGACTGTTCACATAAACCTCAGTGATGTTGAGCCTCGGGCTCGGGAGTGACAAGTTGCTAATATGCAGAAGGGATGGGTGTTCTTTCTTGCTTCTCATGCATGTTTCTGTATGTTAATGACTTGTTGGGTAGCTAAACTTGTAAGGTACTAGAATTGATATAAATGTGTACAGGGTCCTTTTGCAATAAAACTGGTTATGACTTGATCCAAGTGTTTAACAATTGGGGCTGTTAGTCTGACCATGCATCACTGTGATCAAATGTGGACTTCCTTCAGAGGGTGAAACTACAAGTCTTAACCACAGTGTAACTTACAGTTTCCTAAAAAAAAAAAGTAAACCTGGCAGCTATAGAATACACTATGTGCATTTATAATAGCTATTTTATATATTGTAGTGTCAACATTTTTAAATTAAATGTTTTACATTCACATGTGAGGAGTCTTTCTGTCATTTGCTTTGAATGGGCTGGAAGAAGCTTCCTCTTGGCTCCTGAGGTCAGCAGTAGATCCCTGTAATCCTGGACTGCTGCTGGGGCAAGTTAACCTCGTCTGGCAACAGAATGGAGAAATTTTGGAGGATTTTGGAATTTTTTCCGTACATGGAGTCATTAAGTGGGCCAGTGAAAGCGGCTCTAGGCTCCAGGAGGACTGGCCTAGGCTGACAGCAGCTTTTTTGGGGGGGAGTCTCCTTTAAAGCTTATCAGAACCCAACTCCAGCACTAAAATGCTTTCCCTCCTTTCTGGTGCCTGCAGGGAAGTTTATTTTGGAGTTGAAGCGAAACCACCTGCCTGTTCCCAAGTGCTGTTGGTGCTGAGGGTGGGGGGTGTGAGAGTTCCTGTGGGATTGGGCTGCGTGACAGTCCCGGATAATCACAGTGGGATGGTGTGTGAGGGGAACAGCTAATTATACACCCTGGGAGCAGATGGGCTGCTGAGCAAAGGGGTGGGCGCTCTCAGAGTCTCATTTCCAGATTTCTGGATGAGACGGGATTATACTCAAACCCTCCCTTGGGGCTGGGTTCAGGCAGGTTCCTCAGCAGCTGGACCTGGTTGGGCTGTGGTGGAGGAAAGTGCTCAGACTGCACCTGAATGCCAGGTAATTAATTAACACTTACATTGGATGGCGAGGCCCTCCCAGAACAGGCTGCACGAGTAGGGCTGGAGGTTGTCACAGAACAGCAGCACAGGGAAGCAGTTGAGCCAGCTTGGCTTGATTTATTCCAATGAAGTTAAAGTGCTGTGGCAGCAGGGGCACTTCAGAGGGAAGAGCTGCAGCAGTTCCTACCGGTATCTGCTGTTAAGCCAGCGGTGGCCATCCGTGACTGTCCCACCAGGATGGCGTGACACCAGTGTGAAAACCATCCCAAATCCCGCTCTGGGAGTCGGGGCCTGCATCCCTCATGTGCTGCTTGGGGAGGCTGCGACACCGGTGCCTCGTCACGAGATTCTCCCTCCTCAGACAAACCACTCCGTGTGCTTAAATCCTGCAGCTGGAGGAACAGACAATCCTCACCCCACACTCCTACACAACTTCCTCCTCACCTCCCTGTCCTGCACCGCTCCAAGCAAACCCAGGCCCTGGTTAACAGCATTAACCCACTAAAAACCAGTTCTAAAATGATCCAAGATAAGGTTTTAAACAAGCATTTTCTTAATTGCTAAACCTGTAAGGAAAAAGGTTCCTTTGCATCAAAATTGTAAACTTAACTGCTTTGAATCAAAGTTAAGCACCAGCTCAAACTTTAGGTGAGGCTCAGTGATCTCAGGTCAAACACCTGGGCAGGTCTTTGGGGGCACAGTGTGGTGAGGGGACAGCTGGCAGGGATATCCCCACGGACTATTTCCCCACAGGAAATCTGAGGATCCTCAGTAGCCCATGGAATTCAGGAAGCACCACGCAGCTTGCATTTAGGCCAAAGGAAAAAAAAATGCCAAGCGACGGGATTTATGAATGCTTGGTTTGGTGCTGAACTGCAGTAGCAGCCTGGGCTCCTGCAGGAAAAGTATGTTTAAAATAACATCCCTCGAAAACAATATTTCATCCAAGTTCTTGGTGGAAACAATGAACCATCTGGGTATGCCTAGAAGCTGTTTCTTAAAATAAAATCATTGTCTAGCAGTCCTTTAAAAAAAAAAACAAACAAAAAAACCCCGACTATCAGAATATCTCCTCATCTTGGTAACCTCAGCAAGAAGAATTAAGTCAGATCCTGCATGTGGTGGACTGAAACCAGCAATTCCTGGTATTCCACGGTCTCGCTGTGACGGTATCTGAAGGCACAAACCATCCCTTACCAATTCTCCCGACGATTTCCTCGCATTCTTGCTCAGAACTCGATGCAAACACCAGGCAGTCGAACGTGCTCCCGTCAGGGCTCTCCGGGGAAGAGCTAAAAATGGAAACACGTCCATTATCCGGCAGAGCGCGCGGCCCCGAGCCCAGCCCGGCCCTGCAGCCGCACCAGGGACCCCGCGGCCGCTTCGCACCCCCCTTGTTCGGTTTCCAGAACCCACATCCCTCCGAATCCCCCTCCCAGGGCCCACAGGCAGCACTCACGCCACGCAGAAGGCGAATATCCTGCTGCTCCACGGGCAGCATCCCACGCAGGAGATGGTGGGGTAGGGATGGCGGCACAGGAGCTGCGCAGGGGACAGCAGGGGGACGGGGCTGGGGGCTGGGGGCAGTCCCTGCCAGCCCCATTCCTGGTTTAAACTGGCCCCAGCACCCCACACTGCCACTTCGGCATCCTTGGGACTCACACAGGCCTTGGGTGTCACCTGCTTACCTTGGAAGACACTTTCTCCTGCACCAGGATTTCTGCTTCCTTCACATCCAATAAAACCTCCTGAAGGGGGGGTGAGAGGGAAGAAGCCCCGATGGGCACAGCCCTGAGCTCTGTTTTTAATAAGACGCTCACCCACAGAGATTATCCAAACCCAGAGGTGATAAAGCACAGTCCAGCTCAGCTATTTCAAGATGTTTTCCCTGCGCTGCCTTTTTTTACCACCCAGTGCTCTCACACTTCCATCTTCTCACAGATAACCCACCAAAAGGCCCCAACAAAGTGAACTGAGCCCTAAAGCACCCCTGTAACCAGGCTCAGCCTCCCCCCAGTTTCCCAAGTGCTTTCCTGCAGGTGCTTGTATGTTTTTTTCCTTTATGCCCTTTCCTATTCTGGCTGCAGAGATGCTTCTGACCCGCAAAAAACCCACAAGGGTGGCAGGGAGGCAAATATTCAGCCAGGCCAAGCAAACCTGGAGCTGGCAGGAAAAAAATATCCATGGCAGAGACCCTTTTTCCCTGCATTCTCTCACAGAGCCCTTCCCAGGATGTCTCCAGCCCCATTACTCACCTGCACTGCCAAGTGTCCCTCCAGCACTGCAGGGATGGCCTGCTCCAGCACCTCTTTGCCACCATACTGGGATGGAATGGGAAGGAGGGAATAACCCATGGGCTCATGAAAAAAACCCCAGAAGAGATGATTCACCCCATGGCAGCTCTCTGTGCCCCACAGCCTCACCGTCCCAATGCTGGTCTGGCCCAGGTACTGCAGGTTGTAGAGCAGCCTGGGGAAAACAGGGCTCAGATGAGGAACACCACACATCCCTCCTGCTGTTCTCTGCAGGGGAAGATGCTCCCAGCCCCTCACCACCCCAAGACCACAGGGGCAGCTGGCCCCACAGCCTTGAGCAGAGATCAGGGATAGTGTGGGCACAAGGATACCCCGCTGGCAGGACCCCCAGCCCAGCCCGGGGGCTCCCCCTGGCACCAGACCCACCTGCCCCCTCGCAGCTGCCGTGGCTCCCCCTTGCCCCTGTGCCTGGGGCCGTGCTGGAGCTGGAAGCGGGGCTCCTTCTCCTTCAGGACCTTCAGGTAGGGCAGCAGTGGCTCATAGACCTGCCCGTCGTGCCACCGCCACCGGAGCAGGCGGAAGACGAGCGGCTGCCCCTTCAGCTTCTGCAGGATGTCCCCAGCCTGGAGGGAGAGAGGGGAAGGAAAGGGTAGGATGGGTGGCAGAGGAAGGGGAGCTATCCTGGCCCTCCCTGCCCACCCACCTGCCCGCTGTGGGCGAATCTCAGCGAGCAGCCGTTGATCTCGTCCAGGATGTCGCCGGCCAGCACCACCTCGTCCACCTCCGCCTGGCTCTCAGGGAGCACCTCGGTGACAAAGACTCGGCCCTCCACATACCTGGGGGTGTGACCAAGCCCTGGCTCAAGCCCGGGGACCCTGCCTGGCTCCCCCAGCCCTTTTGTGCCATCCACAACATTTCACCCGTGCAAAGAAGCAGGAAAAAGCCACCTCCTGGACAGCAGATACCAGTGAGACCCTCACAGGCTGGTTATCTCCCTTTTTGGGGGAGTTTGAGTGCTGTGATGACCAGATCCCTCTGGAGATTGGAGAGGAGGATCAAGGGCTCCTACCTGAGCACCATCCCCAGCGCTCGGCATGGGACGGTCTCGTAAGTGCTGCACACCTGGAAGAGAGTGTCCAGTGACAGTGGCCTTGGCAATGGCCATGGGACATCCAAGGAACATGACCAGGACAAGGGGGAGAACTGGGACTCCATGCCCTGGATAATTTCTGGCACTGATACCAAACCAGGGCTTTGGGAGCCCAGGAAGAGGCCGGCCCACAGTGCCCCAGGCTGAGCTCTGACCATCAGTGGCTGCTCTTCCCCGCCCTCTTTCAGCTGTACCCAGACCCTGAAGGGACAAACCTGCTCCACGGATGGGAGGGCAAAGCAGCAGGTGAACCCTTAGCCAAGAGCCCTCCTCCCTCACCCCACATGTCCCCACGCAGCCAGGGGAGCGTGGCAGCCCCTCCCCACAGCCTCTGCTGTTTGCAGCAGCACTTACTGTCACATCGCATTAGCCAGGGACCCGAAACACGGCCAGCTCGGCCGGGGGCACTTGCTGTTAGAAATGCCCAAAAGCCAGCAGGATCCCAGGCTCTGCAGCAGCACCACGGCTCAGAGCACACCGTGAGCACCCCCAAAGCCGCCTTGAGCTTCCTGGGGATTCTTTTGGGTTAAAAGGGCGGCAGAGGGATGCTCTTCATCTTTAAAAGACATAAAGGCATCCCCGCTGTTCTCTGTAACCCGCTGATGTTTCACTGAGCAAGCCGAGAGAGAAACCAACTGACGCGTAATGTGTGTCAGCCCAGGGAAATGGGGATTTTTTCGGGCAAGAAATCAGGAAAGGGAGCACGGGAAAACTTCACTTACGGTGACAATTTAGGCTTGGGTACTACTCCTGCTGGGTTTTACTCCCAGGAATGCTGGGATGTGCTCCTGGTGACAGCCTGGGCACCTGGCAGGATCCCACCCCGGTGGCAGAGGCAGCTCTGCTCGTGCTGGTGAACCTGAGCCCATTCAGCCCAGGTGCGTGGCAGTCCCTCCCCACCAAACCATTCCTTATCTCCCTCATTTGACTTCTCAGCCAGGGCCAGGTGGCGGGAGGACGGCTCCGGGGAGCGATGAGTCCTTACCGGCAGCAGCCAGCTCTCGTCCAAGAAGCTGCAATTCTGCAAACAAAGGAGTGCCAGTGCCATCGGTCCTGGATAGGAAGGGGCTGGGGCCCTGCATTGGGAGCCACCACCCCCCTGATTCATCACCACACCTGCAGGTCCAGGGAGAAATCCATCTCTGTCAGCACCAGCAGCAGCGAGAGGAAAGGCTCTGCAGAGGGATGGGGATGGAGAAGCAGTGTCACTGCAGGGTTTCTGGCAGCCACAGCCTCACAGGGATGTGGCAGAGGACAGAATAAAGCCGTTTTCCGTGTAACTAATGAGCCCTGGGAATGAGGCCTTGAGAGCATCCCGGCACCACAGCACCCAGGCTGCTGCTGGAGGCTCATCCCAGGCTCCCACTGCCAGCACAGGTGTGGCTTGGCACCTGTTTTCCCCAAATTCAGACCAAGGCCTGCAGTAAACACTGCTGACGAGTGACTCTCTCCATTTCTCGCCCTAGAAGCGAAGCAAAGCTGCCCAGGCTCTCCTGCACGAGCCTTGCAATCACACTGCTGGTTCTGCAATCTGCTCGAGCACCAGCAGCGCGGGTGATTTATAAACCATCGATGCACAGGTTTAACGTGAGGTTGTTTATCATAATCAAAAGATTAAAGGCTTCCACCCTGGCCTGGCCCCCCCAAGGAGCATGGCTGCAGATGGATGGAGTGCTGCAGCCTGCCAAGGCAATACAGCCATTTAAAACCCCTGTGTGACCCCTCAGCCCAGGCCCAGCCTCGACAGGCTTCCCTAAAGCCAGAGCACTGGCTCTGCTCAAACATACAAAGGAATAACACTGGAAGACCCTTCAGGAGCCATTTTCCTATCCCATGACACTAAAGCCAACCTGAAATAGATTCAAACCCTGTTTAAATATTTACACCTCTTTCTCCATCACTGCAGCAGCATGTGTAGATTCCAGCACTAAATTTGGACCAGAAAAATCACAGTGGACTATTCCCCCTCCCCTGCAGCAGTGCACTGCCATAACACAGGTTACATCCCACCTCGGATGTGCCACCATCTTACCCCGGAGACCTTCACTGCCGAGGATGGAGCTCTCTGGATCATAAAACTGAAACACAGTGAAACAACACCGTTACTCCGCCATTTCACTGCCCATGCGGGCCCGTTCCACTGCACCACTTGCTGCACCTCCAGGAGTCCGGGGGTCTGTGCCAGCTCCCTCACGGCCACCGCCAGCACCTTCCCTTGCAGGGCCAAGCGCAGGAAGTACCGCCCGCGGCCCTGAGCCGTCCGTGTCCGCTCACAGCCCCCGGCTCTCTGGATGCTCATGGAGAGACGGGTCGGCCTGTTCGGGGAGAGGGGAAGCGCCTTTGGCAGCGCCTGGGAGCATCCTCCCTGCACCGGGGCTCTTTGGGATGTGTATGTCACAACAGGCGCCCTCACAGCTCAGGTTTCCATCCCAGCCCAGCTCGGGGACGCTCACCTGCCGCTGGTCCCCGTGGGAAGCTGCTTCAGCCAGTGCCAGTAATCCCGTCTCCGGAAGCCCCAAGCCGGTTCTGCGGGAGAAAGGGAATGCGAGGCCCCTCGCCGCGGGACCCGGGGCGCTGCCATCCCCCTCCCGGGCACGAAGGGTCACTCACGTCGGAGCCCCTTGCGCAGGATGCTCTCCAGCCGCTGGCACAGGGACACGAGGTGCGGCGAGGTGTCCGTGCAGGGCCCCCCGGCCTCCCGCAGCTGCAGCACCGCACCTTCAGTGAGGGAGAAGGCAGCACCCATGGGTGCCCCAGCCGGGGCAAGGGCAGGGGGGCACCCACGGGAGCAGCTCTACAGAGCCCCCGGGGGGGTGACTGGTGGGAAGGGGGTGCCCAACACCCCGGCAGGGCTCGACCCTCCCCGGCTGCGGCTGCCACACCGGGCAGGAACTCGGGTAAACTTCCTCAAAGTCCCCGGTCCAGGGAGCCCCTGCCCGGCCCGGGGAGCCCCAGCCTGGCCCCGCCGTCCGTCCGGTCAGACCGGTACCGGTGCGCGGCCAAGGGCCGGTCCCTGGAAAGCGCTGCTGGAAGAGGCAGGAAGAGCCCCGGGGGGCCCACGCTCACCTTTAAGGGCGCTCAGCAGCGGCTCCTTCCCGGCCATGGGCTCGTCCCCCCGGGCCGGGCCGTCCCGCGGCGGCGGCTGTACGAGAACCGGTAACGGGCCCCGCCCCGGGAGCGGCCCGCGGGGGGAACCTCACACACAGGTGTGTGTACCTGAGCGTACAGCGACAGCACAGGCGTTGACGTGTACAGGTGTAACACAGACAGCGGCACAGACATCTGTCTATACGTATATAATGTTACATACGTTGTACCGGCAAAAGCCGCATATGTAGGAGAGGTACCTGTGCAAACAGACACGTATTTATCTGTACAGATATTGGGACAGGCTCTGCGATACGGATTTGGATGTACGTGTTAAAAAGCCCCGGTGCTGGCCCCGCCGTAGGTACACACGGGGTGTGCACGGGCGAGCTCTCGCCTTGCCCATCGGGCTGCCCACGCACGACCAGCCCTTCCGAGAACTCGGAGAGGGTGCGGGGCGCTCAGGGGCGGTGCGGGACCACGGGGGCGGTGCAAGGCTCAGGGGGGCGGATGCCGGGGGCGGTGCGGATCCCGGAGCAGTGCGGGATCGGGGGCGGTGCGGATCCCGGGGGCGGTGCGGAACCCGGGGGAGGTGCGGGACGCTCGTGGGCGGTGCGGGCCGGCCGTGGGCGGTGCGGTGCGGCCATGGCAGAGCCGGTGGGTCCCGGTCCGTCCCCGCTGCTGGCGGCTGCCCGCCGGGCGCACGAAGCGGCTTTCGGGGGGCCGGCGGTGCTGGCGGCGTGGGCCCCCGGCCGGGTCAACCTCATCGGCGAGCACACCGACTACAACGGCGGCTTCGTGCTGCCCATGGTAAGGGCCCGGGATCCCCAGCCCTGGGATCCCGCCGTGTCACCCTTCCGGGTCCCCTCTGAAAGCCCCTCGGGGGGTCCCCTGCCCCAGCCCAGGATGTCCCCTACCTCGGGGATGTGTCCCTCAATCGAGGACCCTGCGGGATCCCCCCGCCGAGTCCGGAGCTCGCAGCAGGATCCGGAGCACGCAGAGCAGCTCCTCACTGACTGCGGGGGGAATGTGATTTCCCCCTTCCCAACCACCTCTTTTCTGCAACCCCTGTCAAACAATTTCCTGTTCGCGGAGAGTGATGTTTTGGTGGTGGAGGTGGTTCGGAGCAGCAGGAGCTTCCTGCTCTTTCTGAGCTCCTTCGAGCTCCCTTCAGCTCAGTCCTAAATCAAACATACAGCTAATTATTGTGAGGCCGAAGAGCGTGGGAGCAGGTCAGCTGAATTCCCTGGCAGGCAAGAAAACTTCCCGAAGCCTCTCCCATGCTTGTAGTGGTTACCATTCCCCCGGAGCCCAACAGCCAGCACCCCAGCACTGAGCTGGGGGGTCCATCACAACATTCAGCAGGAAGACTGTTCCCATGTGGCAATAAATAGCCAGAAAGTTTAATTCTGTGCCGAGCCAGACCATACAGTGGCGACTTTGTGGAGACAGGGTTAAGGGGGAGATGTGTTGGGTGCTCCAGCTGTGAGTTGAAGCAGCCACCACTGCCCCCTGCCACCCATGGGGATACTCCAAGGGATGTCAAGGGGTCTGAGCCCACCTTCCCCACCCCCAGGCTCTGCAGCTGGGGACGGTGCTGGTGGGATCCCCCACGCAGGACGGGACCATCTCCATCCTCACCACCTCGGCGGAGGCGGACGAGCCCCACAGGGTGCAGTTCCCAGCTCCCCACCACGGCAGCTCCCTGAGCCCGGGGCGGCCTCGCTGGGCCAACTACGTCAAGGGCGTCATCCAGCACTACCGGGGTAAGGCCCAGGCTGAGGGGTGGGGCAGAGACCCCCTCACAGGGGCTGGTGTTCAGCACCCAGTTTTGGGTGTGCTCCAGGGGCTCTTCCAGCGCTGGTGCAATCCTGCAGCTGTGCCGGGACCAGGCTCCAGCAGAGATGCTCTCAGCTCCAAAGCCCCCTGTGTTTGGGAGAAGGTGCCCGGGTCACACTCTGCCATGGGTCACCCCGTGTTTTAAAGTGGGATGTTGGGCAGGGGCTCCTCGCTCTTGTTCCCCGTGAGCTGTGGGGCACCCCTAGCCCTGCAGGGGCTCAGAGCCCCCCTCCTCCCTTCTCTTCCCACAGGTGGTCCTGTGCCAGGGTTCAGCGCCGTGGTCGCCAGTGACATCCCCCTGGGTGGGGGCCTCTCCAGCTCGGCCTCTCTGGAGGTGGCTACTTACACCTTCCTCCAACAGCTCTGCCCTGGTAAGGCAGCAGCCAGTCCTGGCCCCTGGTGTCTCTGTTTGCAGGTGGGAGCTGGGATGGGGAGGGTACCCTTAGCAAGATCCCACAACCCTTGGGGAAAAGCCACCATGGAGCAGGTCACAACTCCCCCCTGCAGCCAGAGCTGGCACTGCTTTGGCTGTGTGTTTCCTCTGGCTTATCCAGCCTGAGCTGCCCTCTAAAATCCATGGACCACCCCTGGGACACGCCAGGGGTTGAGAGGATGTTCCCCTTGAAGCATCTCCCCGCCCTGATGTCCCCAAAAATCGAGAGATCTGAGACACCAATGTTAAATTATCACATCCAGCTGGATCTGGGGACCCACACTGGCATGGATGGCATGCAGTGGTGCAGGAGCAAGCACCTGCAGCTGCAAGACCCCATTCCATGGGAAACCAACCCTTTACCTCCATGTTTGCTCCCCCTGCTCCAGGGCAAAGGGCCAGGGTCCTGGAGCTGCTAACCTGTGTGTCTCCACTCTGGCACAGACGATGGTGATTTGGTAGCCAAGGCGCTGGCATGCCAGAAAGCAGAGCACACGTTTGCTGAGATGCCCTGTGGGATCATGGACCAGTTCATATCCGTGATGGGCAAGGAAGGCCACGCTCTGCTCATCGACTGCAGGTCAGGGCTGAGCGCTGAGCTCACAGTGCTGTGCCCACCTCCTCGGGCAGCTGGGGATGAGCTGGTTCTGTGGCCATGAAATAAGTGTGGGAGTGCAGGGAAGGGTTAACCCCCAAACCCAGCCCAAAATCTCATCATGGGGATGGGGCTTCCTGCCTTTTAATTCCTCCTTGGCTTGATTCCTCTTCCTGCAGCCTTCCTCCTACTTTCCTGTCGCTTTGCCGCTTTCGTTAGGGGCTGTTATGAAACTAGTAAGTGGGAAGAGAGATAAATGCTCGAGCGGAATCCTGGACTTTGCCTCTGTGGTTCAGGAGCTACCTGCCACGTGGCCTCACACAGAGGGCTGGAGCGGGCAGGGGGACGGGCACATGGCCCACGCTGAGCTCTCGCTGCAGGTCCCTGGAGACTGTCCCTGTCCCACTGAGCGACGCCAGCCTGGCCGTGCTCATCACCAACTCCAACGTGCGGCACACGCTGACGGGCAGCGAGTACCCCGCGTGCCGGCGGCACTGCGAGGAGGCAGCGGCGGCACTCGGCAAGGCCAGCCTGAGGGATGCCACCATGGCCGAGCTGGAAGGTGGGCACGGTCCCTCCCTTGGCTCTGGCAGCTCCTCGGGACATCAGGAGCTCCTCACGGCAGCTGAGACCGCGGGGTAGCACCAGGGACAGGTGGCTGGGTGCCTGCGCCAGGATGGGAGCGTGCCGCACCTAGAGGAGCTCTGGCATGGGATGGTTGCAGGATGTAGCTGTGCTTGCTTCCAGCAGCATCCCTGGGTGGCTTTGCTGCAGGGACTCACGTGTCTCCACAGCGGCCAGGAGCCAGCTGGGCGAGGAGGTGTATCGGCGCGCCAGGCACGTCATCGGCGAGATAGCACGGACAGCCCAGGCAGCACAGGCGCTGCAGGACAGGGACTACAGGATGTTCGGGAGGCTGATGGTGGAGAGCCACAACTCCCTCAGGTGAGGATGCACCGAGGGTGCTCGCAGCCTTCCTCACACGTGCACTTACCGGCACCTCTGCAGTTTGCTCCGGCAGTGGCTGCACCAAGGCACGGGTTTCGGCTGTTCCTCATGCAGTGGTTATGGGCAGGGTGCAGGACAGGGCTGACCCTGGGTCTCCTCTCTCCAGGGATGATTATGAAGTGAGCTGCCCCGAGCTGGACGAGCTGGTAGCAGCAGCTCTGGAAGTCGATGGGGTTTATGGCAGCAGGATGACCGGGGGAGGCTTCGGAGGCTGCACGGTGACACTGCTGGAAGCTGGGGCTGCAGAGAGAGCCCAGCAACACATCCAGGTATGCAGCAGAAAAGTGCCAGGAGACTGACTTAGAGATCCCGAGGGAACACTCAGGGGCACAGCTTGAAAAGACCTGGCAGTTGAGATGGTGCTCCTGAGGCACTTGGGGTTGGTGGAGCCCGTCCAGGGCCATGAAGGGCCTGAGTCTGTTGGTGCCACAATAAGAACCAGGGACCACTGGATGAGTTAGGAGTAGATCAGAGCTGAGGAAGCACTGCACAGGGCTGGGGTGGGGGAGTTTGCAGAGGCCATGAAGCATCATCAGGGTCAAAAAGAGGTTGGAAAAAATCATGGACAAGAGTCCCTAAGGTGCTGCTGAAGGGTCAGCTGAGGGGTGTGTTGGTATCCTCCCTGCCCCAGGTTGTGGATGGACCACAGGACCCCAGGCAGTGGCTGGGATGGGATGCTGTCCCCAAAGAGATCTGAGGTGGCTGCTGTTGGAGTGGTGACAAGGTTAGACAGGTGCTGGGCCAACCAGCAGGGCCTTTCTCCCTGCCTCTGGAATCCCCAGCCCAGCCCCAGAGCCCCAGCACTGACTGCTCCTCTTGCCTCCTAGGAGAAATACAGCGGCACAGCCACCTTCTACCTCACCAAGCCCTCTGGAGGGGCAAAGGGGCTGCCCCTGTAGAGGGCAACCACCTCACCTGGGATCCCTGGTCTGGAACTGCCTCCCTCGGAGAGGCAGCTGCTTTCCCTGCTGCCCAAGGGGATGGGTTTGTCTGTCTGCATCATTTGCTCAATAAATGCACAACATTTGCACAGTTCTGCACCCACTTGATCCAAAGACTGTTCCTCAGAGGACACTGGTTTAACTCCAGTTTGAACTGGAGTAACGAGCCATTACCAGGGCTCTGGGGTCCAGTAGTGCCTCTGGAGCTGCAGTTGCAGGAGGGGATGGCAGTGGAGGAGCAGCAGGCACTGGCACTTGGCAGAAGTTCCTGTTTGGGAAGCTGCCTCTGGCACATGTCCTTCATCTGCTGCAGATGGAGGCTGTTGGAGGAGGGGGATTTTTTTAATTTTAGATTTTTTTTTTTTAAAGAAAAGGGAAGAGGCAGACTGTAGAGAAGACATTTATTAAGTGCAATAGGAAGCCATCTGATCAAAGACCTGCTCTGGATCTGCCTTGGAAAGGCTGAAACAGCACCAGCCCTAATGACCAGATGGAATTTAAAAAGACAGCCATGGGTTAGTGCACAAGCCATGGTGTGCATGGGGAGGGCATGATTCCCTGGAGAGCAGCTGATGGCCAGGCTCTGCTCTTGGATAAGGGGATAATCTTTGGTTAAAATGCTTGGAAGTGGGGCTCCCATTTTAGGCAGTTTCCAGTGTTTTACCCTGAACCAAAAAGCACAGGGGAAAAGGGGCACAGAGTGCTTGTGCAGGAGGGGATGTGTCAGCTGGAGAGGAAACCCCAACCACAGAGGGGAGATGGGAACAGGCAAACAGGCAGGTTAATGCCACTGGCTCTTGGTCAGGAGAAATAAGTGCTTCTTGAAGGCACAGTAAAAGCACAGGGTTGGTGAAGGATCTCTTGAGCCACATTCAAAACTGACCCAGCTCTGGCTGCAATCCTGGAGACTCCTGTGGACTTTTACTCACCCACGTGCATCTTTGGCTTAAAGGTGTACAACCCTTCCCAGGGAAATGAAAAGCCTGGAGAGCAGAGGGGACGCTCGGTGATGAGTTCTTCAGACTCCAAATGAAAAAAGAAACCAAAAAAACTCTAAAAACAACAAAAGAAGAAAAAAAAAAAAGAAGAAGAAGAAAAACAAAGGAAAGCCAAGGTCCACTGTCAGATGAAACCAGGCCAGTGATGCTGCCAGGGTGAGCAGGCAGCTGCTGTTTTGGTTGGAAGCTCTAGCCCAGGGCAGTGGCAGCTGCTGCTCCAGGCAGGCTCCTGGCTCTCCTCGCCTGCTCCCGTGCGGCTGAAACACGGCAGGGAAATGTGCTGCTCAATTGTTCTCACTGGCAGAGGGCAGGGAGATGCTGGGCAGTGTGCCCAGAGCCAGCAAATGAAGCCCAGCAAGGTCTCAGCTCAGCCCAGCACTGTGCAAGGAGAGCTGAAGCTGGGACTGAAGGAGTCTCAGGATGAAGGGAGCACCTCCTGTTCCCAGGTTTGCTCTTCCCCTTGTGCTTACTGGTGGATCACAGGTCCCTTTATGGATGTTGCTGCTGGACAAGAAATCTTTTAAAAGATACCCAGCATCATCTGCCCTGAAGTCTCACACTGTCCACATCAACCATGCAAGAAATCTCAGCACTGTTCCCATCTCCACCACTGGGGCCATCCCCATCCCTCACCTCTGGGCCCCTTCTGTGCCCATGTGCCATGGCTGGAGAGCATTGGCTGGTGGATGCCCTGCAGCGAGCAGGTTTGGCCACTTGCACCCTTCTGCAGGAGTCTCTGGTGCTGGAGGATGTAAAGTCCAAGGCAGAGCCCACCAGCTCATCAACAGGCTCGTCACAGGGTTCAAGTGGCTTTTGGATCAAGCCCTTAACTATTTCTTCTTCCAGTTATTCATGTTTCTCAGCAGCCACAGTCCCAGCGTAGTCTCTACATTCAGCATAGATCTCATCCACCTCCATTTTTTGTATAAAATAATAAAATACATTTTTATATATTTATATATACTATGAAAACTGTACAATATTGTATGCAAAAAAAAAAAAAAAAAAAGGCTTCAGAGGCCATCAAAAAGTAACACTACCCAAACAAAAGGTTATTCTTTGCTCTAATGGTACCAAATGTCAGCAGTGAAGGACAGACACAAGTAGGTGCAGTAAGAAAGCACAGGTTACCCCAAAACCCTACCTTGCAGCTCTCATAAAAAAACCCCAAACAGAACAAACAACCCTCTCCAGTGGGCAGGTGAGTTGCCAGAGAGCCTGGAGCAAAGATGCAAAGTGTGACCCTCTATAAAATCAGGATTTTCCCAGTTGAGATCCTCTCAAAACCGAGGACCTGAGAATAAAGCGTTCTGCTCCATTTACCCGGGAGGCTGGAGCCGTGGAGACACCCAAATGAAGGATGAGCTTGATCATCACACGCCTGATGACCCAGCTATGCCAGAGTTCTGGTTGTACTGGGCTCCAAAGGAGAAGTCCAGAGCATGGAGTGGCAGGGAGGGTCTGTACCCACAGCAGGAGCTGCGCAGGCACCGCAGCAGCGTCTGGATGAAGCGCCCTTGGGTCGTTCCACAAAGTTCTGCCGTCTGATCCCAAATGTCCCGCTGGTGCTCAGCCTGCCCCGGCTCAGGCCTCGTAGAACTGCCTCTCCACCTGCTTGGTGAGGGTCCCACTGGACATCACGGTCCGGCTCACGAACTCCTGGGTGAGGGTGCTGCTCGTGTTCTCCACTCGCTGGCTCGTCACGAGCATCCCGTCTGCAAGGACAGCGCGCTCAGTGCGGGGTCACAGGGACAGGGAACTGCTCTGCCTGCTGATCCCAGGCAGGAGTTTGCCCTTAAATACCAATTTCACGGATGGAAAACCCCTCCAGGTCCAGTGATTCAGTACCTTGCCTTGTCAGTCAGTCAGATAGATCTCTTAATCACCTGCCAGACTCTGCCCAGGAGTTTAAGTGGGACAACACAGGAAACTACACTGATGTGATTAAAGATGTTTGTCACACTGCTCTGTTTTTTACTGCTCTAAAGAGATCAAACCTTGCAGGAACAGCTATGATTTGGTCTCTAGTGACAGGGCTGAAGGACTTGGGAACTCAGCTTTCCCCCTGTGACTGGGCAGCACGTGTGGAAACAATTCAACTGTCTCTGGGGCAGAGCAGGAACACAATGTAAGAAAGTAAGAGGTGTAAGATCTTCAGCAATCCCACCTGATGGACCCTCCTTCCCTGCCTTTGGCACTTGAGGTAAAAGCACCCCCTCAGAAGTTTGGACAAGCAGAATTATCCTTTGTTTTCTGTGGGATTTCAAAGCAGCAGTGAGCCCCTACCTGTGAAGTGGGGATCCAGAGAGGAATGGCTGATGCTGGTTTTGGTGGTGTATTCGGTGGGGAATTTGTACACTTCTTCCCTCATGTACTGCTGTCCTCCAAACTGGGAGAAAGCACCTGGGAGAAGGAAAAGGCTTGAGCCAGCCAGGAAACAACAAGGAGCTTTCAACCCCTCAACCCTGCACAGTTCACATACACCAGGAGTCAGCTCAGGAGGAGCTGAAAAGGAGCTCCAGGAATTGTGTTCCCTCCTCTGAGAGGTTTCTTATCTTTGCACCTCCACAGAGACGTGGTACTGTACCTCTGTTCTGAGATTCAATGGTGATGAGGCCTTCTCTCTCTGGCCCAAAGCCTTGGGTGGTGTTGGCTTGCACTTTGAACTTGTATGGGACATTCTCACTCAGGTGGGGCACAGTCAGGGTGGTTTCCAGATTGTCTCCTTCGACATAGATTGTCCTGGGCTCCCCTAATCCACACAGACAGAGGTGAAGACAGACAAGAGTGAAGGTCCCTCCAAACACACTCCCCCCAACTCTGAGTGCTGCCTTGGCTTTCCCTGAGCTGCCACCCACAGACTGTAGGATCACACCAGTTCTACCAAGAGTTAAGACAACCCTGTTTTACTACAGTGGGGAACCTCAGCAACCAACCTCCACTGGGTTTGGGCTGCAATAAGCAACAGGTCCTTCCACTTTCCACCACATTTGTTACACCAGACCATGCAATGACACAGAGCATCAGGAACCAGCAGCTCCCAGGCCTGGCATCAGCCTCATGTCCCCAGTTTGCCCGCACTGATGTAGGCAGACAACTTTGCCACTGGTCCTAGCAAAAATGCAGCAAGTTGCAGCTTCCGCTGGAGGTATCTTGGGCTCTACCCGTGGAACTGGAGTTCCTCAGCCTGGCCCCTTACCTCCTCCATGCAGCATCTCACAGGTGATCCTGTAGCCCAGGATGGGCCCGTTGGGCTCGCGGGGTCTCTCCCAGCTGAGGTGAAGGGAGTCTGGGCTGAGGGCTGTGAAAACCAGTGGTCCAGGAGCACAGGGGGTGCTCAGGGTGAAGGGTGTACCTGCAAGGGCATGAGGGACAGGTCACATTACAGAGGGGGTGAGGGAGGGATCTGCACTCAGCACTTACGGGGTGAGCTGGAAGGTCTCAGCTATCTCCCAGGCAACTAGAAACAGGACAAGAGAACATAGCCACAAACTGCACAAGGGAAGGTTCAGGGTGGGCATCAGGAGGAATTTCTTCACAGAAAGGACTTTGGAATGTATTGCCCAGGGAGGTGGTGGAATCACCACTGCTGGAAGTGTTTAAGAAATGACTGGATGTGGCACTCAGTGCTCTGGTCTGGTTGACAAGGCAGTGATCGGTCACAGGTTGGACTTTGTGTCCTTAGAAGTGTTTCCCAACCTGAATGATTTCTGTGGTTGTGTGATTCTATCTACACAGCTAGTGGGAAGCAAGAGCATGGGAAAGGAGGTCCAGTTCCTAACTGAGAGAAAGGAAAGGAGAGCTCAGGATGTGGTGAGGGGAGAGGAAACAGGCCAGCACTGCAGACAGCAGCAGAGACATCAGTGCCACCCTTCTGTCCACATCTGCCTCACCTGGTACAGGACTGAGCGGGCTCTGCGGGTCCACCTGGGACTCGATGGTGATGACTCCTTCCCTCTCGGGGCCCCAGCCTTCCTCACTCTGTGCCTTCACCTTGAAGATGTAGGAGTGGTTGGGCAGCAGGTCCTCTACCACCACCGAGTTCTGGCTGGGGTTGGGGATGGTGATTCTGTTCACCTCTCCTGGGATGCACAGGGAAGGGGATGTCAACACAGAGCCATGGCTTTTGCCTAAACTCCATCTCAAACAAACTACCTGGAAAAGCTATCCAGGGCCCCTCCCTGACCACCTCCATCACACCTTGCCACCAGCAACAGGTAGTGCAGGACGAGAGGTTTTTTTCAAAAAAAGGCTTAGGATAAACAACAGCTTCTTGAAAACTCAAGGGTTTTCAGACAAAAAGAATTACATTTGCACTGATACTGCCCCAAGATTCATGTAAAGATATTTTCAATCCTTTCTTCAAGTTCCATGTGTTGAAAAAAACATCAATAAATGTTTGGGCTGGTGGAGAATGAGTCAAAGGTTTTTTTGGAGGAGGGTTGGAGCGACCCCAGAAATTGTTCCCCCCACGGTAGAAATGGGGAATGAGAGCTGTGGGGCAGCTGAAACATTTCCTGTGCAAAAAAAAGGCTACCAAAAAAGCAGATTTGGGACCAATCCCTGAATCCCAGAATGGCTGAGATTGGAAGGCACCTCTGGAGAGGTCATTTGGTCCAACCCCACCCTACTCAGAGCAGGGTCACCCAGAGCCAGTTGTCCAGGAGAAGACCCTGACCAGACCCTCCACCACTCAAAACTGCCCCCACCAGCAGGCTCCTGCTCACTGACCTCCGCTGAGGAGCTGGTACTGCACACTGTAGCCCTGCACCTCCTTCTCGCAGCGCGGCTCCTGCCAGCTCACCTTCAGGGAGGTGGGTCCCAGGGCAGAGAACACCAGGCGTGTGGGGGTGTCAGGGATGCCCAGAGGCTTCCTGGAGTCTGAGACAAGAAGGGAACATCAGGGTGGAGGTTTGGGGAACGGGGGCTAAGAGGGCTGGGGGAGAGGAGGGAGCGGCACACGCAAGCAAGGGGTGGTCCTGATGGTTCGGGGAGAACGTGGTGAGATGTTGTCTCTGCAAGCTGAGCCGTTGTGAGGGGGGACTGGCTGGCTCTGCACATCTACAGGGATGCCCCGTGGCCTTGGGGTGCCAACCTTGGGTGGGACAAGTCAAGGTAAGCTTCAGGCCCCTGTGGTAGAGAGACCAGAGCGGGGGCCTGGGTGCTGTGTCTGACCCTCCTCACCCACCCCAAAGCACCCTGTCCAGCCTGCCAGCAGCTTCCACAGACTTCTTCAGGTGTAGGTCAGCTAAGACTGGCCCTATTCTATTGACAGAGCAGCCCAACACCTCCAGGGTCTGTTCAGGGGGACAGGGGCAGCTGGGACCAGGACTGGGTGCTCTGGCTCCTCCTCAGCTCACCCCACTGGGACACAAGGCTCATGGCAAGCCCAGCAGCCTCCCAGGTGACACCCAGGGACTGAAAACCCTCACTGACAGGGACTGTGGCCAAGAAGCTTGCAGAGGCACATCTCATATGGAGCACACGTTCTCCCCAGGAGTTCTCCCAAGGCCTGTGGAGTAAGACTGGGAACAACAAACTCGTTAGGAACGAAGAGGATGGGGACAACGAGTTGATCAGAGCACGGTGGCAGCAGCGGTGATGAGTGTTAATCAGTCCAGGTGGGTTGAAACACAGTGGAAGTCACCTGCAAATGGAAAGGTGGTGTGATGGAGGCACAGGCTGGGTCAGGAGGAGGATCACAGCACATGGCAAGCCATGGAGAGGAGGTCTGGGGTGAGCAGTGGATGGCAACAGCTCATGGACGGACAGTGGCTTGGCTGTTATGGGATGTGTGGCTGGGAGGAGACACTGGACAAGCTGTACCTATGTACTTGCAAATCCCTGTGGACCCATCAGTCATGATTATAGAGTCCCGACAGCCAATGCTGGGGTAGTAACCCTTCACCTTTGCCCTGCTCCTGAAACCCACATCCCGGGGCCGTGGGATTGTCCTCCCAGCATCTTCACGGATGGGAGGGAGGAGTGTCCCTGGGTAATCTACAGAAGCAGTGCAAGAAGAAAGAGAAAAACACCATTGGAAACACTTCAGAGCGGGTTCAGCCCAGGTGCTGCTTCCTGCACAGATGACTTTTTAAAGCTCAGGTTTGAAGAGTCTTTTAACAACCTTCTCTCAGCACAGCTGACACACAGGCGTGGAGCTGAAAGGCAACCACACTGCCAGACAGAGTGAGAAGAAGAGACACGAGCTCTTCCTGGACTGCTTTGTGGTGTGAGGATAAGGATGGAGCTCCTTTTCCTGAGCACTCAGCACGTTAGGGATGGGAACCCTTTCCAAACTGGCCAAGGAGCAGAGGGGCCTTAGCAAAGCACCAAGACATCAGTGGTGAGGACATGACCTTCCTGACCTCTGGTTCACAGGCCCCCTTAGCTGTGAACACAACCCTCACCCTAAAAGGGCTTTAGGGCACGGATCCAAAGACAGTCATGGGGGTGGAAGGAAAGGATTGGATCTCATGGCCTCAGTACTCACCATGCCCCATCTGCACCGTGGAGTAGTCTCTCGTTAGCGAGGAGCTCCCCATCACCCTGTGCTCCTGGTGCACGTGGGAGCTCAGCTGGTGGTAGCTGGTGTTGGTTGTCCTGGTCAGCGAGCCACTGGCGCTGCCGGGGAAGGAGAAGTCCACACGGCCGTTCAGCAAGTGCTCTGTGGGAGAAGGCACACCATGAGGGACGTGGCTGTGGGCAGGGACGCTGCTCCAGTTTCCACGGGGAGGAAGCAGGAGGCATCATCAGGGTGCCCCCTGCCTCGGCTGTGTTCCAGCTTCAGCCACGCTGGGAGGTTGTTCTGGGGTGTTGCATCTGGAACCAGCCACAGCCACCCCACGTGACGAGGCAGAAACAAAGGGGTAAACAAAAACACCCAGCACCAGACACACCCCTGGTGCCCAAGGTAACGCCAGACCTCGGCCTTGCTGGGGCTCTGCCTTGTGGTTGTCGCCACGTTCTCTCACGTGTCCCCTTAGACGCAAGCACAGATTGGTAATTTCAGATTTAAAAAGGAGGCTGAAGAAGGAAAATGGCCCTTTATGGAGGTGGTTTCTCCAAATCTTGTTCTGGATCTCGGCTAGATCTGAAAAGCAAACTCCACTCCATCGTTCTGGTCCTCGACAAATCCCTGTCCCCTCCCAGGGGGGCAGGAGAGATCAGCTACCCACGAGAGAGTGATTTCTGTTTAACAGTCCAGCACATCTGCCCCAGAAGCTCAGGGCACTTAATTAAGGTGAAGAGCTGCCTTTGGAAGTGGCACTGCCATCATCTGAGTCTGCTCCTGCCTTGAAGGTCCAGCCTTTTGTAGAAGCAACTTGCTAGCAGGCTCCCAAGTCCATGCCGAGATGGGGGTTACCTTGACACTCTTGTGAGCAGACACACCAGGACAAGGTTTTGAAGCAGAGCAGACCACAACAGTGCATCACACCAACACGAGGATGGGCACACAGGGGGAGGGTGGGGGCACAGACTGGGGCAGATCCCATCCACTGGCCCCTCGGCTCAGAGCAGGACGAGGCACTCGGTGCCACAACGAAGCCGTCCTTCACCTGCTTGGGGCCGGGGCGTCCCGCTCCTCCTCGCACTGCCCGTGGCCACGTCGCTGTCCTCCTCGGGGAGGAGACCCTCGGCGTCCGAGGAGAGGCGGCTGCTGCCAGAGAGGCGGGGAATGGTTTCGGGTGGGAGCCTCCAGGTGATGCGGCGAAGGTCCAGGTCTTCTCCCAGCAGCGGCACATATTTCCACCTGGAGCCTTTTGGGACAACGCAAGCACTGGTGTTGGCATGACCTGCAGGGGGGCAGGGTGGGCTGCCCACCACCTCTGTGCTGCTTGCTGGGGAGGGGAAGGGGCAGGAACCAGTGGGAACAGCGTTCATTCACAGCCCATCCCGCCACGAGTTGGATGATGAGTTCAGGCGGCGCAACCATCGTGGGACTGGTGGGTGGAGAGTGGTGGGAGCGTGACAGGCAGGGGGCTCCTCAACCCCCAGGCTGTTCTCCAGCCCTGTGTCCATCGTGACAAAAGGTGAGAGTCAAAGTCCCACCACAGGCCTGTCCCTGTCACGAAGAGTCTGCAACAATTGTCCTCTGCTCAGGAGAGGTTTTGTCACTCCTTGATGTGCCCTCGGGATGGTCCAACTCTTGATGTTTCCACCACCTGGCTCTCTGAGGGGACCAGGGACTCGCTCTTGGGTCCCAGGCCCTGAGAACTCTCCCAGAGAAGACCCCAGAGAAAATCCTACCGACAAGCCTCATCTTCTCCCTTATGGCCCATCTTCCTCTCCTTGTCCCAGTACAAAAGCAGGGAGTCAGACTCATTCAGAGAGCGAAGTGATGGAGGAAGAGAGGCCAGTGCCTTCCCAGCACTGCTGAGCAACCTCCTGTTGGCTTGGCCAAGACCCCGAGCATCCAAGGAACTCAGAGGTCTGTGCCTTGCCAGTGCTTGTCTGCTGACACCAACTCATGATCCAGCCCAATGGCAACAGGAAGGGAAGGTGAGCAGGGAGGGCCGTGGAAAGCTCCTCTCCCGCCCCACACTGAGATTTTTCTTTGCCTCATGGCTGAGACAAGGAGGCACTGGTCTTATTTAGGCTGTGACCAGTCAGGTGTTCCCATGGATGCAGCTACCGGGCTTTGGAAAGGTTTATCTCCACAACTCGGACCTCCCCATCTCCGAGAGGAGGAAAGGAGCAGTGCAGCAAAGCTGTTGCTGAGGAAAAGGAATGTTAAAAATGACCTTTGCAGAACTCAGAGCAACGCACCTGAATCATCGGAGACGCTGGGGCGCTTGCTGCCGGCCGGGGAGCGCAGCACATCCGCGCTGTACATCAGGTAGCTGTCGTAGTCCTCACCTCCCTCTGCATCCACGATGGGGACATCAGGGATGATGGGGACTGCAGGACAGGTGGAAAAGTGCTGTCAGACAAGCGGCAAAGAGCCACCTCTCCCACGCTCAGGCCGGGCCTCAGCGTTCCCCAGGGTGGCTGGTGCAGCAGAGCAAACATCAGGGCACGTTTGGGCTGGGGAGGCAGCTGGGGGTGATGGGGAGGACACCCCAGCACTGCTCCTGTCCCCCTGCTGCCCACCCAGGCAGGGACTCACTGGACATGGGGCGCTTGGGCTGCGTGGCGAGGTTGATGGTGGCTTCTCTCTCAGGCCCCCAGCCAGCAGCGTTCCTGGCCTTCACCGTGTAGCGATAGGGCTGCGACTCCCGCAGGTTTTCAATCAGCACCATGCGCTTCTTCGGGTCCTCAACCAGCACCTTCTTCACGGGGCCCACGGGGACTGCAAACACAGGCACCTGTCACCCACAGGACACCGAGGGCCCCACAGCACCCCACCCTTGGCTGGCTGAGGTTTGGTGTCAGGACACAGCCCGGCTCTGGGATAAGGTGCAGCAGCTCTATGGGCTGCTCACAACAGGCATGACATCGTCCTGGGGGAATTCCCAAACTGGATGCTGAAGTCAACCTACACCACAGGTCTCCTGTTGCTGGTGTGTCACAAATAGCACCTTCCTGGCACCCTATCCCTAGGTCTAGAAAACTAAGTTTTTGAGATGAAAAATAACGTTAAACACCATGGAAGCGGATGGGAGCCGAGACTGTTCTGGGATTTGCAGGATTAAATCCTGACTGGTGATTTTTCTGCACTCCTTCCATCAAGAAGTGACCCCTCCAAATCCCAGTTCTCACAAGAAACATGCTTGGAACTGTTCTGGTTCTGCTGCTGCTTGGGACCAGCACGGCCTGTGGAAAGTGTGCTCTGACCCCTCAGCCTGGCTGGACTGACCCATCCAGAAATGAGCTCTTACTGTTGTCCTCGTTGACGAGTCCATAACTGACTTCATAAGCCGTGATGTCCCCGTTGGTTTCTGCAGGCTCAGCCCAGCTCAGCTGTGTCACAGTGGAAGACACGACGTTGAAAGCCAAGCGACCAGGCTCGCTGGGCACTGGAAAGGCAAGAGAAAAGGGTCCACGTTACCTCAGGTCAAGCGCCAGCAGATGCCCAGAGTTCCCCAGATCACAGCTGGGTTGCAGTGGGAGATGCTCAGTGCTTGACCCCTGACCATCAGAAGCTCAGGGCTGGAGTCCTGACCCCGTGTCGGGTGCACAGGCACAGACTTGCTCCCTACATGGTGGGAAGAAGGATGTAGAGTGGCTCACCCTCCTCCAGTGTGCGGCAGTGGATGATGTCAGAGTAAGCCCCCTCACCCAGGGCGTTGTAGGCACAGACTTGCATTTCATAGTCACAGAAGGGGTAGAGGTTACTCAGCTCTGCTGGTGGTGTTTTGACGTCGATGAGATGGGCTTCTGACTCAGGGTCCCCTTGGATCCAGTATTTCACCTGGCAAAGCAAGAGCAAGCTGGGATTCCTTCAGATCCTCACATAATGGGTGAGAAGTTCCCCATCTCTTACTAAATCTGCTCTGGGAAGGGTGTTGTGCCATTCCTCTGAAAAACGGGAGGTCACGACAATCCGGGCATTTCATGGGAAGTGATGGAAAGAAAGGTGAGACCACCAGGAATCTTTCCTGCAAATCCCACATCCACCCAGCAATGGTCCCTCAAGGATGGAGGGGACCAGAAGGAGTGAACTTGCTCCCTCTTTTGGGTGTCCTCTTGGATTCCTTCAGTACAAATGACTGTGAGAAACACCTGCAGGATGGGACCCACACTCTTCCCTGGGATCCACTCAGCCCTCACCTTGTACCCCAGAGGTTTTCCCGGTGGAGGAAACCAGTTGAAGCTGATTTCCCTGGAGCTGAGGGCGCGGGCACTGGGATTAAGTGGTGCACTCAGGCGGCCTTTGGGGGACTGGGGGACCTGGCCCAGGCCAGTCATCGAGGGGACACCATCCACCAGCTCTGCAGACACGAGGAAGAAAGACCACATCAGTGTCAGTCCCCACCTCGGGAGAAAAACAAGAAAGTGTGCATCTCCCCAGCACTGCCCTGCCAGGCTGTGACAAATGTTATTTACTGTTTTGATCCACTTGATGAGATCCCTTACACTTTTCATTGTCCAGCCGAGGGGCAAGTGGCAAGCCCCACCTCTCCATTATTTTTATAGCTTTTCATTCAAATTCCCAAGGAAAAGGAATAAAGAATCGGCTCTATTTCCTTCTGCGAGGTACATTATAGCCCTCTTCTTCCCACCCACTGTCTGTTCCCCCTCGCGCCTCTAGAGGGAGGCCCAATTCTACCGCTCGGAGCGGGGAGGAACCTCCTCGCTGCCGCTTTTCGGGCGAGGAGCAGCGCTGGAGCTCTGTACCAGCACCCTCGGGATGGGCTGGGCTGGCGTGGGGGTCCCTACCTGGGTCGGCGATGGTCACCGTGGTCTGGCCGTATCGGCCGATCTTGGCGCCGTACTTGGGGTGGAGGAGGTCGATGGCAAATTGCTTGAGCTGGAAGTTGTTCAGGAGGGTATCTATTTCAGTCAGCTCCAGCAAGGGCACCTGCACCTCCTTTCGGGTCTCCCCAGGTTGGAAGACCAGTTCGCCCTCTGTGAAGAGATAGTCCTGGAGGAGAAGGAAGAGCTATGTTCAAGGCCAGGCTGGATGGGGCTCTGAGCAGCCTGGTCTAGTGGAAGGTGTCCCTGCCATGGCAGGGGGGTTGGAACAATGATCTTTAAAGTCCCTTCCAACCCAAACCATTCTATACTTCTGTGATTACAACCTACAGCACCCATGAGGAGGCTCCCAGGGAGTTTCCCCTCATCTCCCAGTCAATCCCCATTTGCCCCACACTGCCCACAGCTCCAGGGCAGCTGGTACCTTCTGCCTCAGGCACAGGTATCCTTTCAGATCCCTGAGGCACGGGGAGCAAGGGATGGGGAGGAATGTCTACCCTGTGCTAACCTCAACCCTCGGGTCCCCCCTTCCAGCCACATCCCCTTCGAGGCTGATCAACAGCTCTTCTGCAACCCTGGGCTGGCTCTTCCCCAGCCCTCCATTCCCTCTCCTTCCTGCCTGCCAAGGCCAGGAGTGCTGCCCTTACCCTGCCGTTCTTGGCGGTGAGGTCCCGGGTCCTGTAGGTGACCTGGGATTTCCCGTTGTCGATGATCTCCCGCAGGACGGGGATCTTGGCCAGCTTGTCAAAGCGGCTGTGGGAATAGGCTGGCTGCAAGAAGGTGATGAGGCTGCTGGCTGGAAGAAGAAAGAGGGAAGGAATGTGTGAAGAAAGTAAAAGAAGAATCACACTACAAACACTCAGGTGTCCTCCATGAACAGTTCCCATCACCCACAGGTGTGAACTGTGCATGAAGTATTACTGAAGATTTCACCACTCCCAGTTTGTTCTCTCTACTCAAAACAGCCAGGCAGGAAGCAGAGACAAAGTGCTGGGGACATTCACCTGCCCCAAGCACAGCAAAGAGGTTCTGCTTCACTCCAGCAGCCTATGAACTGGAGCAGCAGAGGCACATGATCAGCCCTGGATCTGTCATGGAATCTGTAGCACCTAAACCTGTAATGGTCACATAATTGGGTCTCTGGCAGCAGGAATGACGACTCTCCTTTGGATGTGTTATAAGATGCTCCATTGAGACCCAGGTGACTTCAGAGAGGAGTCACCAAGCAAGTCTCTGCTCTGTGACCTGGGCGTGCTCCAGTACACAGACTGTGCCTTCCTTACAAACCACATCAGCCCACCTGGACAGACACAGGACACCCAAACACAGACACCCTCCCTGCACCACGGGCGCAGCCCCTCACCTTGTTCTTTGATGATGGTGATGTTGACAACCCTGCGCCCAATCTTCGCGATGCCGTTGGGGACCTCGATGGCCTCCACCTGCAGCTGCTTCTCATCATCATCCTCCTCCCTGATGAAGAGCGGGACACGGACATCCACCAGCTCCACGGCCTCCTGGAACTCCACCAGCCCCTGAGCATCTGGGGGAAGGGCAAGGGTTAGAGGTGGGAAATGCCCCCCCGTGCCCAGCCAGGAGGCAGCGCTGGGCTCTGCTCCCCACCTTGGTCTGAGGTCACGGTGTAATAACCCGGCGCAACCTTCAGCTCGTTGAAAGCCTCGTGGGACACGTGTTTTTCCACCGCTTTGATGATGTCTGGCTTGGCTGAGCGAGGAGCAGTGAGCACTGTGTCCACAATGGCGTGATCCTGCCTGGGAGGGGGGAAGAGAAAGGCAGGAAAGAGCTGAGACCAGAGTTGCTCATCTCACACCACGGCTCTGGGGCCAGTGAGGGTGTGGGACATTCATCCACCCCGCACATGTGTGCACAAAGAGGGAGAAGCTGCACCAGAGAGGGCTGCGAGTTGCTCTTACCTTTTCCCAGAATTAGGCTGTAACCTGGGGGAATAAAAAAAAACCCAAATCAGAGTGACTAACACATCTGGAGAGACAAAGTGCTGTGTGAATCACTGCCCTGGGCAGGTCTGAGCTGCAGCACTGCCCTGCGGGTGCCAACCCATCCCACAGAGCCCATGGCCCCAGCACGTTCTCTCCTGCCTGCGTGGCTGCTCTCTCCCACCCTGGGTTTCCCAATTCAGTGAGAAACATGCCTGCAGGGGGGATCACATCTTTATCAGGCCATGGGGAGGGGATACCACTCCCTGCTCAGCAGTGGCATCCCCAAACTCCTCCCGACCTGCGCTCCTAGCTTTGCACCAGGCTGAAACTTTTGAAGCCAGTGGGAATTTTCCCATTAAGCACCATGCGATCAGGATTTGTTCCTGCTGGTCTGAGATCTCCTGCACAGCTGGGTGGGCTCTGCTCTGCAGCCCTGGGCGGGTGAAGCAGCACTCCAGGCTTGTGCCAGTGATGTCTCACAGACCATGCTCCTTCCCAACATCCCAGATTTCACACTCCATCCTCAGCAGGGCCCTGGGGGAACCCCGCCCTGCAGGAGGTCTCTTCCCCACTGACTCACCTGAACTTGGTCTGCTGGAGCTTGTGGCAGCCAGGGATGTGCTTGAAAACATCGTTCAGCTGCAAGGAGCAACAGGGACTGTCACAATATATCCCTTGCTGAACAGGGGTGTGCTCAGCGAGCAGACACTGCTGCCAGCAGACACGAGAGCCCTTTGGCCACCCCAGGTCCTCCCCCCTCACCCTCCCACACCAGGCAGAGACCACCACACGGTTTCTCCCCAGGACATGGCAAGAGGCAGCAAACCGACTCCAAACAGCAGCTTCAGACAGCACAGCCCAAAGCAAACCTCAAACCTCGTCATTGCGTGAGATTTAAAATCTGTGCTTTCTCTCAGAGAGAGGTAAAACTTCTCCTTCCTTTCAAGAGCTGTCTGGGTTCACAGGGAAGGGGCACCTGCCCTTCCCAGCGTCACAGGCACCCCCTCGGTGTGGTTGTCCCCCTGTGCCATCCCAAGCCCCCCTCGTGCCCGGGCTCGTACATTCTCCTCCACTTCCTTGCGCAGCTGCTCGCACTCCCGCGTGTCCGGCTTCGTCAGGTTCTGCGTGAAAAGCCTTGCCAGCCTCAGAGACAGCCCATAGGGAACTGGAACGAGAAATTCCCGAATCAGAAATTCCCACTCCTGCCTCCTCAGTCAGAGAAATGACCCGCCCAAAAGCTGGAAGCACAGGGACACACACGATGCTCGGTGTCCAGGCTGTGTCACCAGCACCCAAACCCCATTGGCCCAGCAGAGAAAACCCTCTGAGAACTGGAGGGATAACTGGGAAGTTCTCTGCCAGATCCAGCAAAGGAAACAGTGCCCAGTGGTGGCTCTGGACTGATGAGGCAGTGAAAACAAGGCTGGGTCCCTGAGTTCATGAGACTAAGACACATGCAGCATTCATCTACCACGCAACCAGACTGTCAGGAGATCTCCAAGGGTCCTGCTACAGGGCTGGACACCAGGCTCTGCTGCTCAGCTTCCTCCAGGATGGAAGCAGGTAAAGAAACAACCCCCCCTTGAAATTGGGCTTGGAGGTAACACTCTGGCTGCTGGAGCTGGGGGGTCACCACCAAGGGTTCAGGTCCTTTAGGGCACCCGTGGCATCTCCCCTGTCCCTCAGACGTGGCACTCACTGAGGTCCTTGGGGTTGGTGGCAGCGGGGGAGGCAAAGCCCTGCTTGTGCACATTGTTGTGGATCTTCCATCGGACCGTGTCCCGCCCCTTGAGGGACCCACTGCGCACCAGGGGCGTGTCCAGGTGGTCAGAGGACATGAGGCTGTGCCGAAGCATGTAGTGGTCCTCCTTGAAGCCAACGGTGCGACCTGCAGGGCCAGGGGCAGGGTCAGAGCCTGGGCACGCTGGGACAAGGCCAGCCATCGACATCCCAACACCAGAGACTTTGCTCTGGGGAACCTTTAAGGCTTCCACCGTGACAAGAGTATTGGGATGTCAGGAGGGGAGTGGGGTGGAGAGGGCAAGGGGTGTCCATGAGTGGGGAGAACACACCTCACCAGCTGGGCATTACAAGGGATGCTGGTCACGGAGAGCCAGCAGTGGGATTCCCAGCAGGGCACCCCAGGGTGTGGGGAAGGGAGGGAAAGTAGAGCAGAAGCTCCAGGGCTCCTTGGCTCAGGCTCTCTGCTAGGAGGTTTCTCCCTGATCCACCTCCCCAGCTCAGAGAGGAGGAGGAGGGATGCTTATCCCACCCCCCCTCCAAACCCAGGAAGGCAGTGAACCCCACAGATCCCTCTCTCTCCCCCAGGTCACAGGGCAGGTACCTCGTGCACAGCAGGGAAGCAGGGCCAGGCAAGCCTAGAAAACAAATGGCCAAACACAATCACTTTGTGGCCAAGGGCAAAGCACCCCCTCCACCCCCGTTTCCAGTTGAGAGGATTCACATCAGCAGGGGTGGGTAGGCAGTGGGTGGATGGGGCTCTGGAAGTGGATTTTAGCCAAAAATCCCAGAGCAACTCAAGTCAACAACACCAGAGGTGCTGGATAACACTGGGACCCAGCTCCTGCCAATCTGGCTGTGCTGGAGGCTGGATGGGTTCTAGGAATTTGTCATGGTTTTGGCTTTTATCTGGTCCTCTCCCCAGACTGGGGCAGCCAGCTGAGGCACTCACCTTGCAGCAGGCACAGAACTTCCAGCAGAGCAGCAGCAGCAGCCCCAGGAGCAGGATGAGGAAGATGAGCAGCGGGATGAGCCAGAAGAAGCTCCTTGGTGGGCACTCTGCAAGCGACAGCAACGTCACTCCCGGGCATCAGCCCCTGTGGGGGGTGTGCAGGGAGGCAGTGGGGAGGCAGGGACAGAGGGGAAAGGCTGGACCACAGCTCTCTGAGGGATGGAACAGCCCAGTCAAGCCTGGGAACCCCTCTCTTGGTGCTCACAGTGAGAAGTGCTGTTCAGGGAGAACCATCACAGCTGTGCCCACATCCAGCCACCCCAAAGGGGCTGTGCAGCACCTGGCACCTCACATCAACCCCTGCCCGTGCTGGCAGTGGAAGGGCTGTGAGCTCTAAAGGTGCCACACTCCACTCCCTGCAGTTCACCTGGCAGCCAATGACACCCACCCCTCTCATGCAGGAAGGTGGTGCCTGAAGCTGCCCCTGCCCAGGGGCACAGCAAAGGGACCAAGCAGGGATTGGAGGTGTCACTCTGATCCAAAGCCCAGGCTGGACATCCCCCCTTCCTCCTCCTGCTCACCTTTATTCTTCTGCACACGGACGGTGGTGTTGGGGAGCACACTGGGGTCTCCCTCCAGGGAGTAGTGGTAGGTGCAGTCATCATCCTCATCCTGGAAGGAGCAGTACTCGCCAGCCTCCTCTGAGGAGACAGGGGACAGGGTGGCAAAGTCACCAGGGTCAGGAAAGACTTGGGGAGCAGCCCTACATGCACACACACACACACACGGGGCAGGGTGCACAGGAGACTCCCCACATCTGCACCCAGCTCTCCTTCTCCCAGTACCTTTCTTCAGCTCTTCCACCATCTGGATCTGGAGGTGGCACGTGCTGCAGTTCCCTTTCAAGCTGCCCTTTCCCCAGGTCTGGCAGCGGACGCAGTCCCGGATGCTCTCGCACACAGCCTGGAAGCCCTGGGCACAGAGGGGGGGACAGTCAGGGGACAGCCCATGGCAAAGGGAGGGCATTGCCTCCCAAAGACAAAGCTGGAGAGGCAGCGCTGCGTCCTCACCCCGATGCCAGGGCAAGGTCAAAGAGAGGAATCACTTAGAACAAGCAGCTTAAAAAAAAAAGGATTTATAAGCCCAGGAGCCCACTCCAGCCACTTCCAAAATCTCTTATGCCAACAGCCTGCATTTGGGCAGCAATTAGATCTTCTCCCAGGGTTTGGGAGGCTTTTCCAAAATATGACAAAGCCAGCTTTCTCCATCCCCACAGAGGGATTAGCTGGTGTTTGTCAATGGGGAAACTGAGGCACGAGACTGCCATATGTGTCCAAGGCCGGGTTGGATGTGGGCCTGAGCAACCTGATCTAGTGGAAGGTGTTCCTGCCCATGGGAGCTTTAAGGTCACTTCCAACCCAATCCTTTCTATGATTCTATGAAATAAGGTTTTTTTCCAGGCTTGAGGCAAATCAGAACAAGCCAGGAACCAAGCTCAAACCTCTGCCCTTCACCAGGGTGCAGGTAAACACAGACAGACACTCAGCTGTTGCTGCTGGTGAGCTGGAGGGTGCAGAAAGCCCTTGGCTACAAAGCAGGATTTTGCTCCTGACTGAGAAGTGCCTTCATCTCTGCATTGCCTTCCTTCCCGGAGGCTCCGTGTGGGAAGGAGAGCTGACAAACCCGCAGGGACTCACCAGGGAGTAGCTGATTTCGCAGGTGGAGCTGGTGTACAGCGAGGCCATGTCACAGATGCATCTGCCGCATTCGCACCTCCCGTGGTTGTTGCAAATGCCCTGGGAGGGAAGAGCTGTCAGATGGCACCCGAGAGCAATCCCAGGGTGCTGGGAGTCAGCAAGGGGCCAGCCCCAGTGGCCCAGAGCTTCCAGCATCGGGGCAACTCGCCACAGCCCTGCCTAGACCTGTGGTGGGCCGGGCAGGGCTTGACCTACCCCTCTGCTGTCGATGCAGGTGTCGTTGCTGGTGGGACACTCACAGCCCGGGCCCTGCCAGCCGCTCTCACACACACACGCGCCCCTGGAGCAGCGGCCACGGTCTGGGGGCAAGAGGATGAGTCTCCCAGTGCCCAGTGCTGTGCTGCCCCCACCACCCCGCCTACAGCTCCCCCACTTCCCCTGGGGTGCAAGCAGACCCCACGGCATCCTCCCTCGTGTTTGCCAGCACGGAGTCCCTACAGCCCATCGCTGGTCACTCACACCCCCCCACCCTGTGCCAGTGCCACCAGTGCGGGGACACCCTGTCTGTGGTGCCAGGCCCAGCTGGGGATGCTGGGGGCAGAGGGGGCTGCTCTCACCGTTGCAGAGGAAGCCGGAGGTGCGCGGGCACTGCAGGACGTCGAACTCGCAGAAGGCCCCGTCGAAGCGCTGCACCAGGTCCTCGGAGTAGCACTGGCACTTCCCACACAGGCACTCGCCCCTTCCCGAGCACGGCTCCACGTCCCCGGGGCGGATGCAGGCTTCGTTGTTGGGGGACGACGCCGGGGAGCAGTCGCACGTGTCCCCTCGCCTGGCAGGGAGGAGATGACGCTGAGAGAGGCAGGAGCAGAGCAGAGGACAGCAGGGTCCTGGGCAGGATGCCCAGCACATGTGTCACTGTGGGTCCCCAGACCCAGCGGGACCCCTGGGAAGGGTATGGAGCTGGACACGGTCCTTACCAGCCCGGGTGGCAGATGCACTGCCCGCAAACGAAGTTCCCGTGGAAGCTGCACTTGGGCGAGTTCAGCTCTTGTTGCTGGAAGAGAAGAGAGGAGAGGCATTGCTGAACGGGCTCAGCTGCCCCCAGGGACCATTTCAGGAATCAGAAGGGCAGATCCAGGGGCAAAGTTTTAACTTGAAGACCAAACTCTGCTGTGGGACAGCACACCCAGCTTGGTACAGGCAGTGAGGGAGATCCTGGGCCAGGCTGAGCCTCTGCCAGACACCAGTGAGGGGTCGAGTGGTACCCAACATGTTCCAGCCAACGCATTCCCACCCCAGGCTGGCCAGGAGGAGGACTGCTCTCTGCAGCACTGCCCCTGTACCTGCTCACAAGGACACACGTCGCAGACGACCGAGGCTGAGACGGTGAGGCTGTCGCTCAGGGAGGTGGGTTTCACTTGGATAACTCCCTGCCGGTCCTTCTCGGGGAGGCTGCACACGTGCTGCCCACCCACGTGCTCGAGAGCCTTCACGTGCATCTTGAACTTGCCCTGGGGGAAGGGACACGTGGCAGGGATGAGCCAGCTCTGCCTGGACCACAGCCCTGCCAGACGTGGAGGGCTCAGCCCCTCGCACGCACCTTCCCACTCCACGGCCATCCAAGGACTTACCACTTCCCCACGGGTGATGAGGAAGGAGCCAGACTCTGTCTTTTCATACATCGTGGAGGTGAACTCTGTCTTCATGGCCCTGGGAGTGAAGTCAGCCCTGATGTCCATCTTGGAGCGGATGCGCTGGGTGGCAGAAGACAAACACAGCGTTGGTTTTAAGCAGCACCCTGTGACCACCCCGTGGCCTGCTCCAGAGGGGCCACATCCTGCCTCCTGCTGCTCTCCTGGGTAGGAGGTGCCCACCCTCTGCCCTCTCTGCAGCCAGAGCAACCATTACCTCAAAGGCTGTACGGATCAGCTCCACAATGTTGGAAGAGTCCTCCTGGAGCACCCCAATCTCAGAGATGGGAAAATACTTGTGCAGCTTCTGCAGAGAGACAGGAGCCCCTGAGCCAAGGCCTTGAGAACCCTTCTCTAGCACTGCAGTGGGCTCTACTTTGGGCCAGAGACCTCCAAAAGTTCCTTCCAACCTAAATTACTCTCCATCTCTGTGCTCTTTACAAGCAACAGAAACCAACACAGGGAGAGCTCTAGAAGCCCGGATTCCTAAACCCTGAGACATCCCACAACCCAGAGCAGCCCCATAACACAGTGTGGCACCCTCCAAAGCACCGAGGTGTTGGTTCAGCACTTGGGAACTAAGTGCTAAGAGATAGGAGAACACTTTCTCCTCACAGCCAAGCTGAGGCAGAGGAGCAATGGTGCTGGAGGAAAGGGAAGCCCACGTGGCATCACTGCCGTGGTCTCCTCACCTCGTAGTAGCTGTAGGAGTGGTTGGTGACAGCAAAGATGGGGATGATGTTGTGTTGGCCCAACAGGCGCACCAGGGTGGGCACTGAAGGATAGTCCTGCTTGGTGTCATACACGTAGGTGCCACGGCTGTCCAGGTGACACTGCTCGTCGTTTCTTGCCAGGATCCCTGCCAGGACGTTGGTACCATCAGCTTCATAGTGAAAGGCAGATTCGGTGGAGAACACGAGCAGGTGAGTGCTGTCCTTCCTCCAGCCGATCTTATCCTACAGCCAGGAAGGGGGAGAAGCAACCTTCATCTCTGTGCCCCCCAGGCTCCTGCACAGCACCTACAGTCAGCACTGGCAGGAGCTGGAATTCCCAAGGGGCAAGGCACCACCTCCACCTGGCAGCAAACACAACCAGCTACATGGCCCCAGCAATCCAAGCACTCATCTGCACCCCCAGTGCACAGGGTGTCTCCCACCCAGCAGCTCAGTGCCAGGCACATGTATGGACAGGGGGCAAGCCCACGCTTTTCTGGACATGTTTGGAGCTGTGCTCATCCCTCAGCCAAGCAGCCAAGCCCAAGTGGGCTGTTTTCCAGGGAGCAGAGTTTCACCACCGCAGGCACGGAGGGGGACGGAGCAAAGAGCACACACAGAGTGCCCAGCAAGCAGCTCCTGTGCTGGGTATCAAACACCAGGAAACACACATTCTAAGGCTTAGGAAAAACTGGGAGTGCAAAACAGCTTGGCATTTGGAGCACGTGGCTGGGAGGGCAGGAGCTGAACATATAACCTGGGCTCCAGCGTGAAGCCCTTCTGCTCATCACCCGGTATCAGCGAGATCCACTGGTCAGAAACAGAGCCCACACGGCTCCTGCAAGCCTGGCCACCCTCACCTTGCAGACAGCTGTCTGCAGGATGGCATCAAAGCCGCCCTCGGGGGCATCCAGGTTCCCGGAGATGCGCTCCTTCCGGAGCTCCTGGCTGAAGTGGTTGATGTTGCTGGTCAGGCGGATGACGTTCTTGAAGGAGAAGGGGGAGTCGGCGTTGTACCAGGGCTCGCGCAGCCTAGGAGAGGAGCGGGGTTTTGGCAACCACAGGAGCAAAGGGATGCCTGGGTGCAAGGAGGAGAAGGGTGGAGAAAGCAGGTGGGGGCTGAGGAATCCCTCAGGGGAAGTCATAGGAGTTGAGCTGGCAAGCCACCAGCACTGGGAGGTAGAAGGGAGGAGGGAAGAGATGGAGAGGACAAGAGGTGCAGGGAAGGTCTGAAAGTGGGAGAGAACACTGCACAGGCATTGGCACGGTGCTACAGCAATCCCTGAGGGATGGGGAGGCCAGGGTGGACACAGTCAGTGAAGGGAGAGAGATGGACAAGGGCCTTGCATTGAGACAGTGAAGATCAGAAAAGCCATGCAGAAACAGAAGGCACCTGCCCTCCCTTCTGCTCCCACCCCACGGACCCACTGGGCTCACTCACTTCTCAGGTCTCATGTCTGTCTGAGGGGAAGAGACTTTGTCCACAAACTTGCCAAATCCAATGGTGTAATTGGAGGTCAGTTCTTGCAGGAACTCCGCTGGGAGGAGGAGGCACATAAATAAAGAGATGCCCATGAGCTCGCTGCTCTAGTAGAAGAACTCCTCTCCTGAGCATCTTCTCTGCTGGTCAGGCCTTAGGTAAGACTCACAAACTGTCAGCTTTTAAGATCTTTGGGTTTAGGGATTGTCTTTTATGGGGTAGAAACCTACACCCCTTTGGCAGCCCCCTTGGCAAAACTGGAGCTTCTGCAATGGCACCCCCAACACCAAGGGGTTCAAAGATGCCAAAGGCCCTGCACAGACCAGCTCTGTGGGGCACACGTGATGATCCCTGCAAGGCCAGGAGCAGCATTCCCCCACAGGGCTGCACAGAGCAGCAGTAATAAGAGACTCTAATTAAAACAGACACCTCTCAGCCCTCTGCCAGCTGCATCCCTCTCCCTGGTGCTGGCAGAGGACTCGCAGCCGCAGGCAGGAGCGAGCTGCCTGCCTTCATCAAGCTGGCTCCCCTCCTCTCCCAGCTCTGGTCTCACCTAGGTTTTGGCCCATGCTTTTGAGGTTGTCCAGATCATCAGACATAGAGTAGGAGAAGTCCATGAGGATGTAGAGATCCACGGGGCTCTCCAAGGGCTGGAAGACATCCATGTTGAAGCTCATCTCCTCCCCAGCTCGCAGCCGCAGGTGCATGCCCTGGGGGGACACCTGGGTCCTCTTCAGGGATGTGTTGATACTGGAATTCTGTGAAGATGAGTGTTGTGAAGGAGGTGGACTCCATCTCCTGTGCAGATGCAATGAGGAGGAGGCAGGGAACAGGGAGGTGTGTGGGAAGTGCAAAGGCAGGGATGATCCTGCTCCCCTCCCTCAGGCACTGTACAACAGCCTCCCATGTCCACACGTGTCCAGCCGGGCACCTCCTCCATATCTTGGCATTTTGCTTACATCTGTTTTGCCTGAAAAGCCACCCCAGCCCAGAGAAATCAGGGCTGGTGCCCAATGGGTCCATCAGCCAGCGAAAGCAGAGCTTTGTTTTGAGTAAACAGAGACCTAGACTTTTTTCGTGATGAAGACTCCAGAGGGGGATGAAGGATGTGAAGAACCCCTTCAGGAGAAGCCAAGCAGGGGCTGTGCCCCCAGCACCCACCTTCTGGGTCTGCATCTCGCCCCGGGTGCTCACGATGTTGCCCTCCCCGCAGCCGTAACGCTGCAGGTTCTCCCGCAAGTCACAGCGCGGCTCCTCAAAGCTCTGCCAAGGGAGCAAAACCAACATCAGAGCCCCAGAAAGCCCCAGATCCACCAGGCAAGGGGAAACACACAGGTCAGGAAGCAGGGTCCTCTGCTGAGACCGTTGTGAGCTTTTGGGAGCGGGAGCAGGGCAGAGAGTCAGGGATGTTCCCCAGCAGCAGCAAAATGTGACCACCAGTGAGTTATTGGGTTGTCTGGGATGAGAGTCTCCCTCCATCCCTTGCACACACCATTTATGGCACTCTGACATTTTCTGATAAACCCCTGTATCCCTGCAAGTTTGCCCTGGACTCCCCTCCCTCCCCGTTTGTTCTTACCAAAGGAAACGCACATTTCAGCGCTTCTCACAGAAGAGAAGATGCAGCCACAACCTAACCCTGCTCACGTCCCTCTCCCACTGAAGGTGGTGGGATCCCTCCATCAGCAGGGTGGGAAGTGGAGCCCCAGGCTGCCCTGCCGTGTCTCACCTCATCAGTGCAGAAGGAGCAGTCCTTATCCACTCGGATGCACTCGGTGCAGCTCTTTGCCCGGGACAGCACACAGCGGTTATCTGCCAGGAAAAACCAGGGCATCAGCAATGGGGAAAACAAAGGGAGCTTGTGGGGGGGGGCATAAGAAGGGCAGATCCCACTGAGAGATGGAAGTATTTCCTGGTTGGTTGGCTACAAAACAGCAGTGGGGTAGGAAAAGAGGGGCCCCCAAACACTGGGAAGATAGAAAATGCGAAGAAAAGCGCAAAACAGGTGTTCTCTGCATGAGGACTGGCATTTCTGGAGCTCAAGAAGGGTGCACACAGTCCTCGTGGGGCAGCTCCAAGGGGAGATGACAGACAGAGCTGACATGTCTCCACTCACTTTTGTTCCATTGGCAGAGGCCGGTGGCACAGAGCAGGGACAGGAGGAGCAGCCGGGCACACATCCCTGCCAGCACATCCATCCTCTTCCTCCTGAAACACAGGGAATGCTACTTGGAGAGAGCCAAGAGATGGAAAACAAAGTGACTGTCCACAACTCTCCCCAGAAGCAAAACTGACCCCTCCCTTCAGCTATTTCCTATCACGCTAAATGTTTCCAGGATGGTCAAACCAACAATAAACAGAGGGTGAGGCCTTGGGAAATGCCAGACTTGGAGTTGTGGAGTTGCTGAAAGAATCCGCGGTCTCGAGAGCCTTGCAGCTCCCCTTCGTGCTGTCCAGGCCAGCAGGACCCCTCGTGTGGATCCAGAGGTCAAATCCTAAACAGAGCGAACCATTCTCCCTGCACCCACACGTGACTTCAGAGCCATCCAGAAGTCAGTGTTTGGACATGGTAAACAAAAGGGACAAAGCTGGAACTCAGGCTCTGCTGCTGCTGTGCCAGAGGGTGGCTTTGGCACCTGGCAGGGTAAGAGCAGCCAAGGAGAAAAAACAAAACAAAACAAAACAAAACTGTGTAAAGACATCTTTAAAGCATCTTTAAAGTTCTGGAAGATGCAAGTGTGAAATATAAGATGCAAATTAATTGTCTTATAGCTTCTTGCTGTGTCAGCCCTGACTCTGAAATAAATGAAAACAATGTAAAACCCACTTAAAACAGGGAAAGAAAATGTGTGCAGCAAAGATGTCCGAGTGCCCTGAGGGAGATCCAGCACACAGAGCAGTCACTTGGTGACTCAGTTGCTAACACCTGACCTGGGGTGCACGGGAATCCCTGGAAAGACCCACTCTGGTCTCAACAGCACCAGGTCACATTTGGCTTCTGCATCCTGCATTGGCCACTGAAGCCAGTGGAAATGAATTGACTGCAGAAATTGTTGTGACACAGAGCTCCAACCAACACAGCACTGACACCTGGGGACACCTCCCTTGGGGTTTTCACTTGGTCCTCCGTGACAGTCACTGGATCCGTGGATAACAAATGACAGGACATGGGTATCTCGTTCACCCTGTCAGCTGTGCCCAGAGGGATTTATCACAGCAATTAATGCCCCATGGCTGAAACATGAGAAATGCAGAAGCCTCAGGGCAGCATCTCTGGGGGGAAACCCAGGGAAGCTTTGCTGTGAGTCAGGACCTGCAGCCAAGGTGCTGTTTTTCCAATCTGCTCTGTGGCCAATGTGCTTTATTTTTTACAGGTAAAAGGCACCAGTTGACCAAGGCAGTCCCTCTACTTCCCTCCCTGCCACACTGACCATTCCCAGCTCGGGCCCTTCGCAGGGTTGGCTTTGGGTGGTCCCGCCTGGCCAAGCCCCAGCACTGGCTCTGAAGCCAACAGTTATCCTCATCCCTGGACATGCCTGTGACCTCCTTCAGGACAGTCCTCACAGCAGCACTTGCTGGCAAACATCCTGTCCCTTGCCACCAAGACAGACGGGTTTTGAAGCCAAGAAAATCCCTTTTTCCCTTGCTCCACCCCAGCGAGCCATGCCAGCCCCGGAGACAGGGGGAGGTGCCAATTAGAGGTGAGATGAAAGGGTAGGGAAGTCCTTTGAGCCCTTGGAGGGAAAACATCCCCTGAGCACCCAATAAACTCCATGGCAAGGGCCACGAGGAAAGGACTGAGTGTGGGACTGGATTGCACAGCACACAAGGACCTAATTCATCTTCCTCTAATCACTAGTTAAGAAAAAGTCACCAAGGAACAGACGGACACACCCTGGGCCTTGGACACACAGATTGCCGTCATCTCTTTTCAAGTGCTGAGATAAAAGGCCATAAAACCTGCTCAGTATGAACAGTCCTGTTGCCCTGTGAGCCACCAACCTCCAATGATTTCGCTGGGCAGGTGCCAGCGGGCAGGGCAAGGGTGGCACAGAGCATCTGCTGCCACTCCTGCAGGAATGCAGCCTGCAATGTTTGTGCAAAAACACAGTAGCGGCCATTCCTCGATATCAGAAGTGCCCTCTGCAAGGGGAAAACATCACTTTCGCTTTGGGAAAGCTGCAGAACCAGGCAATGCTCCTAACAAACCACTGGTGCAAAGGGACAGAGGACAGGGTTGGAGTGTCAGATGGGGGGAGAGGGACCAAGGAGAGGGTTATGATGAGCCAGGAGCCCACGGCAGGAGCCTGGTCCCAGCTTCCATGCAGGGTTGGGGACACAGGAGTGGGAATTGCCCTTTCCATGGCTACAACCTGTCCTGCCGAGGGGTGTGTGGGGGCTGTGCAGGGGCCTGACCCTGGTGGATGGGAGAAGACATCTGGAGGAACATCTGTGTGCCCGTGTGTGCTGAGGACGGGCAGCACAGCGACAGCCACAGCGGCTCATGCAGGCTCAGTTCTTATCCCAGGGCAGGGATCAGGGACACAACTCATGCTCTCTCCCTCCCTGGCACATGTGGTGGCACAGAGCTGCCAGGGCCGTGCTCCAAAACTTGGAAATTATCAAGCCAGACCCCCAGAACACTGTCAGAAACTTGACTTGCAAATCAAATCATCTCTTAAACATGGGATCATACTGATATTTGAGTTTGTTTGCTCTCCCTATCCATTTCCCCTCCTTCCCCATGAGAGCTCCAGCAGTTGGAAGGCTCCATGTGGGTGTCTCTATTTGCTGTTTCCAGCAAGGGATCTCAGCTCTCAGACTGATCTCCAGATCTCAGACCTGGTCCCTGGCATCCTCCAATGAGGGACAAAACACAGCAGGACCCAGCCTGGGACCCACCTGGAGCTGCTGGGAGCTGGTTTGTGGCCAACACCACCCTGTGCTGGCAAAGGGCTGGTGGCTGCAGTGCTCTCTCCTCCTTCTGCCCCCCGGTTTGGGCAGGGGGGAACCCCAAGGGTCAGGCAGGAAGGTCAGGACCCTGCCTGTAGGACTGCCCAAACGCCGGCACAGCCCCAGGACCCTCCCGTTCCCTCCACGTGCTGCTCCTGGCACTTTCTCTGCTCCTTTGGCCCCACAAGACACTTTTCCTTTCCCTCCCCTCCGCAGGTGCTCCTCATCCCTCTTTTCCCTCACCTAACCCAGCTCCCTCACACCAACCCTTCTGTCCATTTCCCTATTTCCTGGCCATTTCAGATCCACCAGCTCGCAAATACCTGGGGACACCTGCGGTTCAGCAAAGCTGACCCTGAACCCCCCACTCTCTCTCCTGGCTTTTTCTTCCAGGGACTTCCCTCTCCTTTCTGCCGCCTCGCAGGGGGTTTCAGGCAGCCACTCATCCTGGGAAAAAACCTCCGGGGCTCCGCGGGTCGGAGGCACCCGCAGCCCGGCTGACCTTGCCTGGTGTCACCCCCGAGAGCCTCCCCCGGGTGCCAGCTCCGAGGCACAACCTCCTGTCCCCCTGCAAGGGGGCTGAGGGAGGCAGGACGGAGTGGGCAACCTTTGCAACCCGCAACAACCTGTCTGTCTCCAAAGGGCTCTGCTCTGCTCTGCCTTCCCACCTGGCACCCCCACCGCCACCCCCAGCCCGGCTCCCAAATACCTTCAGAGCCTCAAACCGCCCCGTGCAGCCCTCAAAGCCCTGCTGGGACAGGAGCCCTGCCCTTCCCAGCCGGACAAGAGGCACGAGACGGCGCCCGGCAGCCAAAACCAGGGGAAAACAGAGGGAACGAGCAGGCAGGGGCTGACCCCGCGCTCCGTGTCCTGCCTACCTGCCTGCGCAAGGAGCCCCGCGCCTTATTCCACCCCCCCAGTTAATCCACGCAGCAAAGTTCGAGCGAGCTGGACAGCACAGAGCACAGATGAATTAATTGCACAAACCTCATTAGCGCTGGGTCTGACTCAGTGTCCAAATCCTCTGCCGCAGCCCGAATAACAGGCACCCACACACCAAGCCAAGAAATTCTTCCAAAGGCAGAGGGGGAACGCGCTGGTTCACTGCTGCAACTTGATTTCCAGCTTTGGCCTTTTCTTTCTTTTTTTTTTTTTTTTTTTTTTCCTCCCTCCTCTCTACTTTATGTCCCTTTTTTCTTTCCGGTTAAACGTCAACTCCCGGTCCGGCGGGGAGGGCAGCGAGCCCGCGATCCCACATAACTCCCCGCGGATTTCTGTACCCTCCAGTCAAATATCGACTTTGTTCTCGCTCCCCTCGCTGTCCCGGGGCTGCCGCCTCTCCCTCCCGAGGGGCTGGCAGGGAGGAAAGGTGGGAGCTGCGATAAATGAGACTGGATCCCAGGTGAGGACGAGCTTTATCCCAGCGGGGAGGGAGGAGGGGGTGCCCGTGACGCAGGGTTGGCATTCATTCCTCCCTCGCACACCTGGACGGGCCGGCACAGCCCTCGCAGCCGCCCTGGACCCTCCCTCCACACAAGCACCGTCCCACAGGAAAAGGGCAGAGCGGGCAGTGGGAAGGTGCTGCCGTGGGAAGGGTGCGTGGAAGGGGTGCTCGGCTTCACCTGCCTGCTCAGGGCAGAGCTGAGGGAGCGCCCTGGCCCCCTTTGCCAGGGGTTTCTCCTCCAAATTTCCCACTGGCACGAGCAGCGTCGTCACATCCAGTGCCCAGGTAACTCCCTGCTGAAACACCAGGTAAACTCCCGCTGTGACAACCACACAACCGCCGATCCAGCCGTGTTGCCTTGCTTGCAAAGAGGACAGAACTGCATCCTGCTTTGTCCAGGGCACGAGCACGGCAGCCCACTCCCCACCTGCAATAAATCTGGCTCGAGGGTCAATTCAGCCCCCTGTAGCACGGTAAATGAGACATATCCACACCTGCTCCCAACGCATCCACCACCACCCAAACCTGCAACTAGCAGCCATCCCACCCCTGCATCCAGTCCTTCTGCTTGGGCTGAATCCAAAACCCCTTCCCCAAGGAACAGCAGAGGAGGGTTTGGAGTTCAGGTGAGGTTATTTTTGTGCCCCACAGCACCCTTTCACTTTAGAGAGGGTGGGGTTGTCATGGCTCAGACCCACTCACCCTCCCACAGAGCAGATGCGAGGGCAGAGGCTGCATTTCAGCTCCTTGATAAATCCTCACAAGGAAAACTGCATCCCCTCTGCTTCCACACAAACAATAGCAACAGCCAGATGAAAAAATGGCATATTTCCTGCCTGCCTTGGAGATCAAAAACACGGGCAGGGCACTTTCATGCTCTTCCTTATCAGTGTAGCATCACAGGGGCTGCTGACACACAGCACCGATCGAAACGTGAGTGAGGAGAAGGATTTCTTTCACTACAAGAAACAGGGAGCTCAAGTAAATATGTGTAAACTGTCTTAGCCCCAGGAAAAAGGAGGATGTGCTTGTGCCATTAAAAGCTGCAGCACATGGGAAACAGGCAGGGGTGCAGCGGAAGATGGCCCGGGCAGTTCAGGTCTGGTATTTCCTAGTTTCCCAACATTGGACTTGGCAACCTCAACATTAGCCCAGCCCTTTTGGAGATGCTGTTTCCTAGATTTAAACAAAAGTTCTGAAAGTGAAGGAGGTTTGTTGCTGGTTTTTTTTTTAAACCACAACAGGCATTGGCTACGACGTGAGAGCAGGGACAGGAGGTGCTGATGCTCGGGGTGCAACGGTGGCTGCTGGTGAAGGGCAGGGTGTGATCGTGGAGGGGCTGAAGGTACAGGGTCTCTCTCTGCCTCAGGGGGTCACAGCTGCAGCAGATGTTGTAGAGCATTGATGACAAAGAAAAATTGGGCTTCAGTTCCCAAGAGAGGAGGGGAGCTTGTGCTGGTGCTTGCAGAGGTGTCTGCTCACCTGCCCTGGTCCTGTCCAGCAGCAACGCCCACCTCCCACTGCTGCAGTTTTCCTCTTCTCCCACTGAGGGAAGCAATGCTGCCAGGCACTGGAGCTGAAAAAGACAGTTTAGGCTACAAGCAAGAAGCATTTTACTAAAAAAACCCAGTTATTTTAGTGATGGTTCCCTAACAAGAATCCTGAAGCCAACCAGAAAAGCTTGGGAGCAGCCAGCTTCCACCACAACATTTAGTGTCCTTGGTTTCTGGATGTCCTCCTTTCTCAACCTGAGATGGAGGATGTTTATGTTGGCTCCTCTAAAGGACCTCTGGTCTCATCTGCCAACACTGACAGCCCCAGGGCTTCCTGACACCATCTCCCTCCCCTTCATCCTGGAGCAGCAAGGCAGGACCAGCCCCTTTTGAACACCTCCTGCTGTGAGAAGGAGCCCAGCTGAACACCCTGGGTGCTGCCAGAAGAGCCTGAGATACTAATTTTGCACCTTTCTTTGAGACACGTTCCCCCAGCCTTAACTGGGCTGCTTTTAGGTAGATATCTGCAGGGTTTTCCAATATCAAGGTAATTCCACCATCAAAAAAAAATAATTAACAAAAAAGCTGTTTCATGGGTTGCCTTTCAGGCAGCTTCTCCAAGGTACTTCCACCAGGAAAGAACACCTGGTGAGCTCAGGTTCTTGCCTTGGTTCCATACCTTACACTCCCTGCCTGCTGGATCAGGCTTTTGCCACACAAACTGGCTGTTTTTATGGACAGAGACCAGGGGCTGCAGAGGCAGGAGGAGCAGATTTTGCTGCAGATGGCTCTACCACAGCTCCCAGCCGTGTACGTGGTGAACCTCACATTTATAAATCAGTGATTTTCTGCTGTGGCAATGTGGCCTAGAAATTTTTGCCCTAGGAGGGAAAACAAGTAATTTTGTAGCTCACACTAAATTATTGCTCCCTCTGCTGAGACTACCAGTCTGAGTGCCAATTACTGATAATTACCAGTGGCATCAGGGTTGATTATTTTCTTTTCTTTTTTTAATGCCATGATAGTTTGTACAGAACCTTTCTTCTTTCTGTCCTGCCACCACAGTGTGCCTGGAGACAGCTTTGGGGCTTTTTCTAGCTCTTTGTTGATTAGTTACAGCCAAAATCCTGCTGCTGCAGCACGTTCATCCCCTTTTTTAATTCTCTAACAACACACACTGCTAAAAGACAAATAAATACTTGATCCCATTGCTGCACCATACACCATAGTGGCAATATCCTGCTATATGGCATAAATTAAAAGAATGTGTAATAATGTATTATTTATTTCCATTAATGTGCATATAATTTATTGCACTAAATGACACTTAATATAACTCCCCATGTCATTAAAAGTGCAAGATGAAATCCTGTCACAGTGCTAACCACACCCCCCCACTGTTTTCCAGTGGATGTTCCTCGTCACGGACACGCACCTAAGGGAAAATCTCCTTGCTGAACATCCCTGATGCAGGGAAAGACCTGCAGCAAGAGGTAAGTGGGACACTGAAACAACATGCAAAGGATCCAGGATAAAACTTCAACCTGTGACAACCCTAACATCCATCCATCCAGGGAAAGCAGAACCTTCCAGGGATACATCAGCTGCCAAAGGCTGAACCTTCTGTCGTGCTCTCTGAGCACTTCAAGAGGCTACTCAAAGAGGAGAGAGATTAAAAACACCAGTAGCTTCACCTTCTATGGCTGCAGCAAAAGTCAGCCTTGTTCTCTTCTAATGCTGGTTCCTACAAACGTGGCAGGGGACACACACACAGACAGACAGACACACAGACAGACAGACGGACGGACGCCTTCCACGTGAAAAGGCAAAACCTTTCCTGGTGAAATCCCAGCGCTTCGCTGTTTACTGGCAACACAAAAGCACGAGCCTGGCCCCAGTCAAAGACAAGTTCCAAATAAACAAAGACCAAATATTGGAAGTCGTTGGTGTCCATGGTTCTCGCTCAGAACAAAAGGAAGGAAGTGGAACATAAACAGCCAGGGGTACAGCAGCGCACGGCGAGGCTCGGGGATGGGAAACGGCTCTGCAGAAATACGCTGCTGTAAACCTTCTCCAAAAGGAAGAGGAGACTTTGGTGGAATCTCACTGCCCTTTCAGGGGGTCTTGAACTTCAGCAGCAATTTAGTTATTTAAACATTTAACATTGGGCAGTCCTGGAGAACCCTGCTGAGAGGCATCTCGCTCCCTGTATGGAGATATTTAAGTATTATTTGGACACAATGTGCTCTAGGAAGACCCCACCAGTGATCCCTTCCAACCACAACCAGTCTGTAACAACTCTGGGCTTCCCCAGGCTCACCCCTCCCAACAGGAGTGAGCTGCCCCCACACCCTGATAACTTTCTGGGCACATTGCAAAGCCCACCTGGTTGAGGGGCTCCACAGCAGCTACAACTTCTCCCCTGCAGTGCTGCAGAGCTGGAAAGGAGCTCGGTGCAGGTGCTGGCTGAAACAATCACCTCCACACTGCTGGAGCCGTGTCATCAGCAAAGCCCTGGCACGGCCCAAAGCCTTGGGAAGGAAGACTCTTTTTTTTTTGTTAGTCTCAGTACATAACTCCCATAAAACAGACAGTACAGCAGCAATCCAACTAAAACATAGCTTCAGGTGCTCCAATTTCACGGTCTGAGGTGGGGCTGGCAAGGGCTGCCCTCCCCACCTGCTCCCTGGGTTCGGCAGCACCCAGCCAGACACAAAATAAAAGCGATTCCTGAGCAGGCAAAATCCCTTCCCACAACAGCATCAAAAGGAGGGCAGATCTCTAAATCACAACAAGCAAATAGGAAAGAAAATCAACACCTCGGGGCACGGAGGTGGGAGAGAAGACTTCAGAAGGGAGAGCAGAACCAGCTCTGCCAAGGATGACTTCATTACAGCAGCTCTCCTTTCTCCTCAGAGGCACAGACACACTTGAGTGTGGAGTCTCAGCTAAGACAAACCTACTCAAGCTGGGAGACAGCCGGGCTCAGGAGGGTGATAAGCAGAGAGAAGCCCTGTGGTTTTCAAGGAGTGTGAGTCTGTAGTTCTCAGACTAAGGAATGATGAAAATGGGACTGGTTTTACTCTCAAGTATGGTAAGAATGAGTATCTACAGGTTTTAGGAGTCAGAAGAGCAGCTTGAGCAATCACTATTGCAGCAACAAGAACCACCTTCAAACTGTTCTTAGGGGCTGTTTAACACACAGGCACTGACACCCTCAGTAGCTCCAGAGCCCTGCAATGAGCAGAGCCAGAGAGTTCTAAAGCAACGTGGTTAAACCTCCCTCCTGAGGGCTTCAGGTTCATGGGCCAGGAAGGGATCCTTTTCCCTCAGGACATCACTCCTGTGCACCTGAAGCTCCCTCCACCTTCTCTGGGGCACTGACTGACCACAGCCCAGCACAAGCCACCAACCTGTAAGATCATGTTTCTCAGGGACAGAGGCTTTCTCCTTAGAACTGCAGTTTCCAACCTGTGGCTCCACCTTTTACTTCTGAAAGTAACACACAAGGTAAGAGCAGTGAGCTGCTGTCCTCAAGTTTGTTACACAAGGCTTGGCATCTCCACTCCAACTTTTTGAAGAGAGAGAGAAAAAAAACTAAACCAAACCATGCCCATTTCAAGTTGCAGACAGCAAACACTGAGCCCTGAGAGCTCAGGAGCTGCCAGACCCAGCCCAGTCCTGCAGGTCTCTTGCACAAGCCTGTTTGGAAAGTGCTGCTCCAGGTGCCTCATGGCAACTCTGCTCAGGACACCTCAGCAGAGCTCAGGGAGTCTTCCCTTCATCCAAGCTTGCAGGAGTCAAGTCAGCAGCCCAGTGCAAAAAACCAAATTAAACAGAGATGTTTCAGTCTTGCTATTTTTATGCCTTTGAATATTTTATTGCTTTAAAAGAGTGACTCCACCATCTCCCCACGCTATAGTTTCATCAGTCCCCTGGTTTATCTCCCATGAGCACTTCTGGATACACAGATGCTTTTTTTAAAGGTAAAATGACTGCTAGGACAAAGTGTTTAACATGTTTTAAAGTTATCTAAAAGTAGGATACCAACTTCTTATTTCTACCTTAAGTCTCCATAAATGCAAAGTCCTGATCAAAAGTGACATAAGTTACACAAAAAAACTGAAAAAAGCCCCACTGAGTTGTCAGAAATTTACACTTCTACTGATCTGGCAAACATCTCTCCCATCACTGCTTGTGCACTAGAAAAAAACAGGCTCTGGGCAGGAATTTACCTGAAGAGAAATGCAGACACATGAATGACACCAGGGTTTTTTTAAAGGCTTTTCGATTTTTATACAATAAAATTTTCAACTGAAAATACTTTATCACAACAGTGGAGCAAGCAGTAACTGCCATGTGTGCATTCACAGAACATCACGAGCTAGTACAAAGATCGACAACATCACAATTAGGGTCAGACACTCTCCTCTGCTTATCTGCTGTCCAATCTCACTCCGTGGCAATGGAAGTATTTTTTGCACAGGTCTTTGCAAATGAGTTCACAAATCAAACTTCTACAGCTTAAGGGTTCTGCATAGAAATCTTCATCCTTGAGAGACGATAACAGGACTGTTCCAGCACAGTTTTCCTCAACAGTTCAACAACTTCACACTAAGATCTACACAGAGAGCACACGGGTACAGATGGCAGTGCTGGGACAAAGGGTGAGCCTACATTCACAGATGTAGATTGCTTCAGGTCTCTGCTACACATCTGAACGTGGACACTGACCACTTGTCTCTGCTTTAACTCCCTCAGAACTGAGCTGGAGCCCAGAGGGCAGCACCTATCACAGGCTGCAAGCCTGGAGCACGACCTGGAATACACGAGGATAACACTGATAGTCCTGTACTACCTGCCCTTTTATTTTAGTTTCCTTTTTTTTTTCCCCTAAACCACACTTGCAAGTAGGTAAGACCCTAATGCAGTAATTAATAAGCGAACTTTTACAAGCTGACTCCAGATACCACCTTCCTCCAGCACAACACACAGGCTGGTTCTTCCCCCAGCAAGCAAAGGCAGAGGCATTGTGGGCAGAGGTCCATTCCTGTGGGCACACGGCTGGCATGCCTGCTCCTGCTCCTGCCCCCAGTCTTCCACAGGGGAACTGTGGTCTGTTCCAAAGAATCTTGCCATCCTTTACCAAAGGCGAAAGCTACCCCTCCCTTCCGAGAACAATGGCTTCAGTGACAAACAAGTCCGAAAATCCAGGCCCAGCACACCCAGTCACTGCTTGGCCTTTTTCACAATGGTGCCCACAGCTGATATCACCGTGGTTTTGGAGCCACTGGCGCTGGTTGTCACTGTGACAACCCCTGGCAGTGTGGCAGTGGTGGTGAGGATGGTGGGCTGAGCTATCGTCGTTACGGGGATGGCAGAGTCCCACTTGCTCTTCCTCTTCTGGGCATCTGTGAAGTTGATTAAATCAAGCAAACGAGGATTAGCATTATGTTAAAGGTCACCAATTCCTTCTCAACACCCTGACTGGCCAACCCTTATTCTACCCCTGCTTGACAACTTCCCCTCACATTAATTTCAGGATACACTGGCAGTAAATGGTGGGGAGGAAAGACAACTTTGTACCTCGAGAGTCAAAGCAGAACTCTACACCTGAACTCCAGCCACATGGGAGTCAGGATCATCCCTGCCCCAGATCATAGTTAATTTTAACACCACACATATCCCAGTTGCTCAGCTACAGGCATGGGACACACTCATCACTCTCCAGTGGTTTCTCTCCCCTCCCCTCAGTTTAAAATGCAGGCTGTAGGTAGGAGAATGATTTTCAGTCTTTCCAAACCCCTTGAGATGTATCAGTCCCAAGAATGCTCTACAACCACAGCCAGTAGCAGATTTCTTGACATGCTAATAAATTTCTTCACTATCCCACCCGGCCCTAGTCTTTCATTCCAGAAGGAGAGACCTGGAATATGGGGACTAGAGCAGAGCTAGTCCAACAACCCCTAGAAAAAACACACTCTTGCATTATATGCACAATCAAGGAGGAGCCTTCAGGTTTCCAGGAAGCACTAATCCCAGCACCACTGCCACAATCCCAGCTGTTCCTCACCTCCCACAGTGGTACTGGCTGTTGTGGTGGTTGTAGAAGCGGCGCTCGTTGTTGTACCCTTTTTAGTGCCAGTCACAAATTCAATCTGGGAAGGGAGAGACACACAGGAGAAAGGGAGAAGATTAAAAAAAAATGAAGTGTTAAGATGCACAGTCTTTCTTTAACCCACAGCACCTATGTTTTTTAAACCCAGCTTTAATGTGATGTAAGACACTGGCCTCTGAGCTGCCCATCAGTGCAGACAGACAGACACAGACCTCAGGCCAAAGTGTACTGAAGCCATGACAATTAAGGATTACTACAACTCAGCTCCTAAGTCTGATGCAATAATAATGTGTGTGTCAACTGGGATTTGATATAGCTCAGACAGGACATATCCTGGTCATTAAACACTGTATTTATACAGTTAAAAGTTCTTATCCTTTTTCCTCTAAGAAACATGCAAGACAAGCCCCTACTTGCACAATTTACTGCGACTGCATCATGGCAGGAAAGCCTGGCAACAGAGAGCTACAACAGCACTGCAGCCTCAAAACTGCAGATATGGGCAAGGAGGTAATGAGATACCTGGGTTACTGTGCAAAAAAACCAAAACAAGCAGCAAGACACAGCATGCAGTGCACAAAAAAACCCCTCCACTGAATATGGAAGGAGCCTTCTGCAAGGTTAGATGGCAATCTCTAACATCAGACAGTTTTCTCCAACCAGCCACTGGCTTAAAGGCAATACAGGGCAGGAATAAAATCTTCCAAAGCCTGTGTTCTTTTTGGGGTGTATATAAGAATAACTGGGCTTGTCACAGAATGCACCAAGTTAAAATAGGCCCAATATTTCTGGAAATGAAAGAAGGCAATAACAAGGAGAACAGAAAGCAGATATTGTCTCACACTGAGATATGGTGAGGAAATTAAGCTGTAAGCAAGGCTATGCCACCAGGCAAAATGTCAGAGATGAAGGAAAAAAAGCTGTTCTTTATGCATTATCTTGCCCTTATCTGGCCTACTGAATACCATTTTTAGAGCTCTGGTTTAAAAATACTGACAAAACAGCAGGAAACCCAGTGGAATAAACAACCCAGAGGAATGGACCTGTAAGGAAGGGCAAGCAACTTTATCTGTGCAGCTCGGGAAAGGACATGCAAGGAGAAAGGAGAGAACCAGGGAAAACCAAGTAGTATTAGCACAGAAAGGGCAGAGCAACAAAATGAAATTCAGCAGGCAAAGAAACAAAACCCCTGCACCTCCATCTCTTTGGGGTTTGAGGAGCTACCTTTGTGCGTTCCTTCTTGGCCTTCTCCAATTTGTCCATTTCAATCTTCTGGGCTTTGGCTGAGAAAGATCAGAAGATGGGAAGCACTAAGAACAGTAAAACCCCCACAGCTCCCTCTCACTCACTCCCCATCATAAACAATCCAAACCTTCAAATTCTGTATAGAAAATTAAACTGCCATGAAAGTAACTTGAATCAAAGCACCACAGCACTAAATTAATGATTTAAGAGATGAAAACACTGAAGAACCAATTTAAATGAAAAGGCTTTCTTTCCAAACTGATGAAGCATCAATAACATTCAGGCACATCCAACCAGAATGAAGTCGTTAAAGAGCAGCATGTGATGACTTGTCATTTATAAAGGAAGTGGGGGCTCCAGTGCAGTTAATTAAGTACAAAACACAAAGACCTAAGCTAGGACAAAAAAAAAAACAGACTTCCTGGAATTACCTAGTGCCTCGTAATACGAATCCTCTGACCAGCCATGAGGGTCAAACATGTCCTAAAGAAAAAAAAAATAAGTCACATTGGGGCTATTTCCACATGGACAAAAAATCCAGTTCAAAAATGTTCAATGCATTTCTGTTCTCTGATGATAATCATTACTGATTTCTTCTTGTATCCCAGAGATCACATCAGACCTTCTTTTATGGGACCACGGTCTGTTGTGAATGAAGGAACAGCTTTGAAGCCAAAAGTATGCTGGGGTAAGTCATGCATTTTTCTGCTGCTCAGCTTCTGTCCCCCTTGAGGAGTTTCCTTTATACCTACACCCTTCAGTAGTTTTTGTTCAGAACCATTACAGCAAAGTTGGAGGCACTGAGGCTCACTGCCACACAGAAGTGTTCACTGCAGTGCAGGGTCTCAAAATGAAGTTCCCTTAAAGGACCTCTAAGCAAGCAGGCTCAAGAAAACCTCAGGTAAGACTTTACACCTCTCTATTATCTCTTACCCACTCCCTTTCCAGCCAAAAGCACTGCACCTCACCTTTGGATAATTTGTACCGAGTTCATCAATGGAACAAAACTGGATCAGCTTTTCATAGATGCTGCAAAGGAAAAACAAGAGTTCAGAACAGAACCAGTGAGGCAGAAATAAACAGAAGTGTTTCAGATGTGTCAGCAGAAAGAGAATTTGTCACCTCTTCACGCTGCAAGAGTGAAATCAGAACCAGGGAAGCTATGCCTGCTATGATGGATGTGGCATCCCATTAACCACAGTATTTCCCTCTTCCCCCCAGACATCTCCCAGCTCCCAGAACAGACACATCTTCTAAAATAGTTCATTCATTCAAAGTGTTCACATTTAAAATCTAACCATCACACCAACACTTGCTGTTGTCTCCCAGAACACAAGGAAGAGTTTTACTGTTTCAGTCACAAAAATGAGACAGACACAATTGGTTTGTAAGCAGGAGTCCTTCTTGCTCAGGATCCTTTTTCTGCTACAACTCCAGCAAAGAGGATATCCTTGGCATTTGCTCTGTGGTGCTTTGGTCACACATGAGATGGTGGCTCACCTGGGGTTGCGGAACTCCTTTTTCCTCTGGATGATGTAGTTCATGTCCATGCCCTCTTTCACCTTCCTCTCATACAGCTTTTGGATTTTATCCTACAGGAGAGAGATTACAGGGGGAGCCAGTAAGAAAAGGAGCAGCACAACAGCTGACTACCAAAAGTGTACATGTGGAAACAAGCCAACTGAACCAGTGACCCCCCTTGAGTGGAGCAAGGGTTCCACCTCTTGTTAATAGACACTTTCTCCTCTAAGGTCTGAAGTAGTTTCATGAACTGTCTGGATTGGTGAAGGAATTGATATTTGCACTTACTGAAGGCTTCAGTGATTAAAGATTTGCCTATAAGGCAGTAGCACAGACTCCTCCTTCCCAGTCTGTTGTTTCCCTTTATAACCATGACTTTAGAGTAGAAGCCAGTTCTGAAATCCACTGAGGGTCTCCCACAACCACCACACCCACCTTCAGTCTCAGGTGAGCTGGGCTACACTGCCCAGAAGGCAAAGCTCACAGCTCTGCCTGGGTAACAGATGAGCAGAGCCAAGTTCTGCTGGAGAACTAAACCCAGTGTGATCAGCAGGTATTGCTGGTGGTGCCCACTGGCAGCCAAACACTCTTGGGAACAATGCATTTGTAAATCCCTGCTTTGGTACAAGTGACCAGCCAGATGGAATCAGCTCCTCTTTGCAGATCACTCACATAGTTACAAAGCCCGTGGATAACTTATCAAAGTCCCAAAGTCCCTGCAAAAGGCAACTCTAAATTAGGTTGGAAATGTCAAGCAGTCTACTCTGCAAAGAGACTAAAAGCTTTCAAATCAAACATGATTTTTTATTTCCTCAGCAAGGTGGACAGAAGTACTTAAAAGTGTTCCTACTCTATTGATGCTGACAGTAAAGGCAGGAACTTTCAGATGGAACATGGAGTTAAGTGGTAGTAGTAGGAGAATATCCTCAGTAATTTCCGTCATATTTTCTTTATGACAGGAATTTCTCATATAAAACAAGACCAGAGGCTGGGCCTTCACTCTTTCAGGATGGGAGAGCTGAGTCAATCTGCCTTTGTTGCTTCTGGATAAGTCACTTCATGTCTCCCTCCCTGGACAGTCAACTCAAACACACAACTGACTATTGTCTGAGGGCTTGCTGAAGCCTGAATAAAGGAGGATTGTTAAGAGTTGATATGAAACTCCCATTTCAACAACCTTAAAAAAAAACTCTGTAAGATAAATTTTCATCAGGTTGTCACAAAATCAGCAAGAGGAAATCACACAATCTCCCCATCCAGCATACACGTTGTGAGGTTTGAAGGAACAACTGCAAAGAGGTGAATTTGGGGAGCAGAAGTGATTGAATAGGTGTTCCCTTTTGTCCCCTCCCCATGGAGTAGCAAATACGGTTCGAAAAGTCCATAGATGGGGAACTAGTCAGTCAATTTTACAATAAGAAATACTCCCTTTTGGCAGAATTCCAAGATACAGTTTATTAGAGGAAGAATTTGACAAAAGAGCAAGTCACCAGTGAAAAGCCCAGAACATTTTGCATCTCTAAGGAACAATCCTGTCTCCTTGCTCAAAGTGCTCTAAGATGTGGTTTGACCTGCTAACAGAGGACAAGTTCCCCTTTGATTTAACACAGTAAACTGCTGTGCAAGGGGAAAAATTCTGCTTTCTTCTGTCTCCTCTCTCAAGCTCTGTGCATTCCTCAGATCTAACGCACCCCAATCCATTGATGTCAGAACAGTAAAATCCTCCTGCAGCACCAGAGGAGGGATGGGTGTGCCCAGGTACACTGTGTGGAGAAGAAAGCATCCTCTGGATGGTGAGTCACTCTGAATCACCACTGCACATTAGGAGCTATTTTATAGAGCATTCCAGAAGTGATTCTTTACTTGTATTTCTACTGGGTGGAAAACCAGAGATAAAACTCAAATGGGCGGTAGGAAACAGCAGTCCCTGCTCTTTTCATTTGCACTCCATGAGGGGAACACAGCAGGTCACTGCAAAATTGGCCACTGCAATTATTTGGGTGTGCACTAGAAAAGACATGCATTTGTCTGGTTTTGTTGCCTCTAAGTTACCAGCCTTGCCTCTAAATGTTTATCTTCTAGAGATATGTAGGTGGAAAAGGAATCCAGTCATTGCTGTCTCAACTATTCCAGTTTAGGGGATTCTTGGGCTTGTATGGAAAACAATGATTTGTTCTTTTCTACAGAGCTGGATTTGCTGAGGTAAGAGGAAAGAAGCCTTCATGGTAAACATTGCTTCTGTGAGACCAAGAGCTGTTTCACAGCATTATTAACCCACAGACACTGGGAAACAGTTTTAAGCTACTCTGGTATTCCTAAACTAGACCTGCTATAAAGCCTAAAGCATTAACACAGGGCATTCATAAACAGCGTGGTAAAACCCAGCTTTAATGCTGGAGTTTTGCCTTGTGCAAAAATACTGAGCAGAGGTCCCAAACATCCCCTCTCCCTACTGAACTACAAGCCTTTGAAAAGAATGAAGTGTACTTATACCAACCTGCAACTGGTTAGAACATCTGCCAGGAGGCTCAGGAGGGATTTTGATCTCATCTGGAGACATGTTCCGCACTCTCTCTGAAAAAGAAGCTGGAGAGAGCAAACTGGGCATGAGTTCTGGCAGCACTGAAGGAAGTTTCAGCCATGCAAGTCATTAAATTGTTTAATGTCCTTGCTGGCACCACTCTGTCATTGGGAACCAACGGGCAAAGGTAATGGGAATGCTGACAATGGTAATCGTGGTGTTCTCAAGAAGCTGAGCAAGAAGCAACTAATCTGAAAGTTTACATCATTGCAAGAGGGAAGTGATGCTTGTTTTATTGATAACTACCTCCAACTGTGCTTCTGTGTCACACCCATGCTTAAAGCTTCATTTTCAGGGGTCTCTTCATCCCCAAATGGAAATGTAAAAGCTATGCTACTTCCCACTCCAGCTGCAGCTGTTGATAAGATCCTCAAAAGCAAAGAATCTTCAGAGGAATAAAGGTTGGGTCGTGGCATGGATCCCTAAACCCCTGCACTGTGCACCACATACCCAGCCCTGCACTGCTCCAGGTCTCCCATACATTCCCATACCTTCAGGTCCTGCTCTGAACAGTGCAGGTAACCTGGAATCTCTGCCAAAGCTTGTGCTAGGGCACTCTTGGAGAGAGGATCAGACCACGCATGTGGAGGATCACAGGACCAACTCTGTGCAGCCTGGCTCTTTGCCATTTTGGGGGAGGTAATCACTTTGGGTCTTATTAAGATCAAGACATACCCAGATGAACCAAAATGGTTCAAGAAGGGAACGACCCTCCCCAGGGCTGTCAGGAATTAACCACAAGAAATTCCATTTCATCCCTAAGGTAACATTTCCTCAACAGGCACTTTGATGTCTGCTTACAGAGACAGACTATTGCAAGAAGGAACAACTCGTTCTGCAGGACTGGGAACAGAGCAGCACAGTCTGCCAGATTTCTATAGCTGTTTGTGTTGGGATATGCTATTAAAGTACCTGATTGCCCTCTAAAGATTAGTTTACAGAGTTATGAGCAAAAGAAACTGCCGTGCTTCCCCCTATTGCTTGCTGCTTTCCCACTATTATGGGAAACCCAGGCAGTGTTCTAGCCAAGTCTTGGGGCAGAGATTTGTGCCACCTTTAAGCAGCTGGGATTGTTTTCAAGCATAATTTGTACAGGGAACACATCCCAGAGCTGGTCTGCAGTGGGTAAGAGACCTGACAGCAGCACAGAGCTCACATCAACCAAGTCAGCTCCTCAGCTCTACGTTCCTCAGCAGGAGCTGCCTGAACTGCAGCTCACTGAGCTCAGCTCCTCTGAATAAAGGCCAGAAAGGCACAAGGGACAGACACTGGGGTTGGAACTCAGGAGAGCTGAGGCTACAGATAAGCAACACCACACATGATCAGCGCTACTACAGTTTCCACGTCTTTTGTAAAAACGTGAAGCACTAAGGACAACATCCTTTGCAGATGCAAAGCTGGCAGGCGACCACTCATTCTGTTTGATCAAGATGTTGCTGAGGGTTCAATTCTTCAGCAGCTGCCAGTAAGGAACAAAAAGTGTCCTCTGGCATTTACTAAGAGGGTGCCTCTATGGAAGAAGGAAAGCCTGCCAGAGCCCCAACAGAAAGGCAGAGCTCCCTGACAACAAGGCAGACATTTGTTATAGGTTACAGCTGCTGATGGGATGGGGAAGCCTCTGGTTTAATTAGAGCTCCAGGAACTCAAAGACAGGAGCAAAGAGACAGAAGTGTTCATAACACACAGCACACTAGGCTTGCTGGGGAAGGTGAAAGCTGATTAATGGCCTAAGAGATTCACAGCATCAGCAGAAATGTTAAGAAAGAAAAACAGCCACTAAATACAGACTTCTTAAGGCAAAGAAAGGACATTAAAAAAAAAAGAATTAAAAAAAATCAAACCTAGCTCCAGACTAGATATTTCATAGGCTCCCCTGTCTTTGCAGATGACCAGAAGAGCCACAGAGAAACAAAACATTTGTGGGAACTGTGGGGTCATAAACTGAGAAACTCTGGGCAAGACCTCTGTCTAACCATCAAAAAAAGTTAAAGTCATAAGTGAATGTTCAGTAACCCACTCAAAGCTCCCTTGTAACAGAAATAATACTGGAGGCAGAACAAGAGCTCCCAATGAGACAGTATATTTTGATGCATGACTTTCAGGTTTTGGTGCTCATTTCCTCCTTTGTTTGAGCCATCATTTATCAACATTATACTGATAGAGGAAAGCATTTCTTAACAGTTTACAAGGAACTAGAAGCAATGCATCTTTGTCTCCTGCAATCCCACCACAGCTGTAGGCAGCTGAACGCTCAGTCAGCAGAGAGGCTACGTGCACACCTCACAAACTGAGCACAAATATTCAGCATTACTCAGTTCTTTCATCACATTGCAGCCAGACTGAGAGGCCACGTCACCATGAAGAAAAGGATGAGTTTAAGGATGAGTGTAATGCCTTTGGGCTTATTTACAGTAAGGAAGTACAAACTATCCATGCCCTCCAGCAGTCCTCAAACTCCTTCCCCTAACAGACAGCAGAATGGCTGATTCCACAGCATCTTTCCACCAGTTCTTTCCATAGGGGAAAGGGCAACTGGGATGATCATTCAAAATAATCCTGGAACTTGCATATACGGCCACAGGATCCTGTATAAAATGTGTTGCATTTTCAAAGTCCCAAGGGCAGCTTTACACCATCCATACAGCAGTAACTGCAGATGAACAGCCAGCAACAAGGTGTGTCCTCACAGGATACATCCAACTGCTCTGTGCATCCTGTTATTGCTGCCAAGATCAAAGTTTTAAATGGACATGAGTCACAGGTGACACTGGCTGCAGCCTCTAATTGGGGTGTGATTTGCAGGCTCCCAGCCTCGAGGATCTCCAAGTGGAGACGTCAGGAAGTTGGCTGTTGGCACAATTAATCAGTCCGGGCACACCCAGATTCTGGCTCATAGTAAGTAAATATCTTTCCCCAATCAGATTTATAGTCCAGACAAAGAACTAAGGCCATGAAGCAGATCCCAAAATTCAGATAAGGGTTCAAGAAAGTAGGAGCCAATGCCTCTCAAAGTACCCTGCTGCTGGACACCACCACTCAGTGTGTACCTTGCAAAGATTCAGCCTCTCAGTTGTCAGTGAAGGATAACTGAGTGACAGATCTTGGTGAGGCAGGTAATTAATTGGAAATGCTACATTAAATCTACTTCAGTTTGAGACACATGGGTTATCTGACCTATGTCCAACAGCACAGAGACAATCTGCATAGCAGGAGAGAAAGTGTCACAGCACAAACCATGCCCTTCCTTCCAGAGGGAAATGAGTGCTCTCAGTCCAAGGGCTGTGCTGGAGGCATGGCTGGAGGGCACACAAGAGCTTTGCTCCCTACAGATGGGTAAGAATGTTTTCCTGGTGCAGAGAAAACCAAAAGAACAAAGAGTATAATGGGTGCACAGGACAGACCAAGGTGTGGATCATCTGGGGTCTGGTAAAGCATCTTGTCTCAGTGCTCTTGGAATAACGCTGCTCCCCAGGTAGGATACAGAACTCCCATCCCTTTCAAGGTTCACTTACATGCTGCATTTTGCACAGCCACAAGGGATTAAAAAGGCAGTTCAGGTGCCAGTTTGTTTCTAAAGGTCACAGCATGTAAAAAAGAAAAAACAAGGAAAGACCTGGAAAGGGTGATCAGAGGGACGTGGCTTTCCCCTGGAGACACACAAACCGGTGGTGCCTGGTCTCTAAAACTGCATTCTCTGGCACTCTCTCTGCTTGGCATAAACCAGGGTGTGTGGGTTTCTGATTTCCTGGCACCAGAACAGCCAAATCAGAGGGAAAAACTGGAGGCAACAACATGCCAGTGAGTCACCCATCCATGGAAGGACACTGGTTCCCTTTCTGCTCCGTGGGCTGAGAAATGCAGAGAGAGACCTGCAACTCAGCCATACTTTCTGCCCTTGTGAACACTGAGTTTGTGCTCAGATGTCTTAAGGGCTGCACAGAACTTTCCTTACAGTCCAAAAGGTAAACAACCACCCTGCAAAGAACTTCAGGGCAAAAATACCTGCATCTTAAAACTATTATTTTGCAAGCCTGCAGGAAACAGCAATTGCAATGTCCTGCCAGCACCATGAACTCTTCAGAGTGGTACAAAAGCCCCAAAAGGACAATGGTGAGGTGGAAATCTATCAAAAAAAGCTTCACATGTATTTCCTTCTCAAACATGGGGCAGTTAAGGCTAAAACCTCCCCTCCCATTGTTTTCAAGCATTGATTATGTGATCATTACTTCAGCATAAGGCAGGACAACCATGCCCTTCCCAGCTGCTCATCCCCACTGTTTTCTTTGTGCCAGCTCCAGTGCTCACCTAGCATGCACTAAGCAGAGCAGGGAGAGGATCCAGCTGGAAGCCTCACAGGGAAAAAGAAAAAAAATAGAAAGAAAAAAGAAAGAAACAAAACAAAAAAAAAAGAGCAGTGAAGATGGATCTCAGCTGGCTCCCACTCCCAGAGCAGCTCAGAGCACACAGATGTTAAAGTGCATCCGGGGGAGGTAAAACAGAAACAGGATTTTTGGCAGGAGTCTCCATTTCTTCTGTACTTAAGCAACTGCACAACCACAGACTTTATAATAAAGGTGACGCTGAAAAATGTCAGGTGACCTTCAGAGAAGGGCAGGCCCATGAGCTTTTAATGCAAAAATCAGTTGTGGAAAACTGGCTGAGGATGACTTTGACTTGCATATAATGATAGCCAAAACTTCAGATGTCCTCCAGATGGGAGAAGTTACTTGCTTTGGGTCAGAAATGGCACTTTGTCCATTAAAGAAGTCTAATTCTGAAAAACCAAGTTTTCAGAAAGGGAGTGGTTCTCACGTTACACCAACCATGAGGCTCTCGCAACAGTTCCTTTTCAGCCAGATAAGATATGGTCTAACACAACTGACCTCCAGAATCCAGCATGGCAGGAATGTCACCTCCCATAACCTGGTCCTGCACAAAGCCAGCCTACCCACTGCTCTGTGAGTGCTGCTGCTGGGAAAGGATATCAAAGGTAAGAGACCTCAGTGCAGGTCTCAGACTCCCCAACAGAGGGTTAGTTCAAGATAGTCAGAGATGAAATACAAAATACAATTTCTGTACAGCTCCACAGAGACCACGAGAGGATTTTGGATTTCAAGCTGACAATCCTGGGCTTTCCAAATCTAATAATGGTGCAACGAATAAATGAAATGCCACAAAAATCAAGTAAGTTTTGGTAACCATTAGAACACGTACAGTACACTGCCAGCACAGCAGCTATAAATCTTTAAGTGGATCATATCTAAATATGATCATATCTAAATATGGTACTTTTGAAAAGTTTTTGAAGCCACAGAACAAAGTGTCATCATTCCTGGTTCCACTGGCTCTCACAGGGGTGTCTGGACAAAGCTACTCCATTGTGTTTAAGGTCATCTCAAAAAAACACCAACACTGCCCTTTACATACATGTTTTAAACATAAAATATTAAAATAATTTCACATATTACAAGGCATGGTGCCTTTCTCCCAAAGAAGACTTCACTGAAAGTATTCCAGTGAGATAAAACACTGCTGGCAATAATCTGAAACTACAGCACTGACAGGACAGAGGGAAGGTGCTTTCTACAAACCAGGGTTTTGAAAAAAAAAAAAAAAAGTGAATAAATATTTCTGGGTGAACTTACCAACTAGCTCCTGAGGATCTCTTTTCTCCACTTCTGAGAATTCCTGGGAGAAAGGAGGAAGAAACATATTTTAGTCAAGGTATGCATCCAACCTAAAAAGCTATGTTGTTCATTTCTTTAGAAATTTACACATTAAATCTGAGACAAAAGAACAACAATTAAGAATGAAACACAGTTTATTAGAAAAGAAGGCAATGTGTGTACCATGGAGAGTCAAAGCCTAACAGATGCTCCATTTCCTTTCCAAGCTAGAGTCTAAATTTAATGAAGGAATCAAGGCTTTGTTTCACCGAGTCCTGGACACTCAGCTCCTTTTGCATCTTGCAGAAACTGCTGTACTTGAAGCCTTTCCTCAAAACAGATCAAACCACAGATTCTTCATTTTGGGTGACTGGTCCTTGGCACCAGCCAAGAGCCAATGTTTTGGAGCACAGTTAAGAAAAACAAGCCGGATCCAGCCCACAGAAAACCACTCCAGTCCTGGGAATGCCGAGCACAGGCCGGTGCAGGGTCAGCCCGACGCGTTCCCTCGAGGAACATGGAAATAGCTGAGATTGTCCCAGAGCCAGAGCACCACAACTTCAGAGCAGCACCTGACCAGCCTCTCCAGGGTCCTGGGATGCAGAGGTTTGCCAGATGTGTGTGTGTGTGTGGTGCCAGAATTCATTTCTGCAATTGTGCCACTCAGTGCTTCGGCTGACAAACCCCCCGCAAACCAAAATGCCAGGGAGTGTGGTGGTGATGCAGATCCTGTATTCCCATTTCCCACTGTCCTTTCTCATGGCTGCTACCTTCCAGGAGGGATGTAACCAACCTGCTCTGTCAGAAACTCAAGGGCAACCTCCACTCACTTGTAGTGCTCTGCTTGGAGATCTTCCCAACACAGCAATCCCTCCTTACAGAAATTAAGGGCACTTCAGTTGCAGATGTTGCACCAGACTGTGCTGAGCAGGAGGTTTTACGTAGGATAGGACACTCTTCAATATGTTTTCCTCATATTGAGACCAATGTCCAAATATTGAGTGCTTCCCAGGAGAGTCACAAGCAATATCAAGTTCAGCACAAACAAAGTTTCTGAGACAGTACCAGCTGTATCCCAACATTGCCCTCTCCCCCCTGCCTCCCTCCCAAAGACCTTTTGTGACTCACTGGACTGTGTGTCCAAAATTCCTCAGCGTCTCCAAACACTGAAGCTATTCATTCAACCTGACACAGACATAATGCTGCCTCCTTGCTGCTTGGTAACCGCTCCCAAACCCCCTCCTTCCCTCCATCTCCAGGCAGGTGAGAGGGGCATCAGGTGAGGGGAGAGCAGAGAGGTCACCAAGCCAGATGTTGGAACCGTCTGTGCCAAATGCACTGTGAAAATCCACCTATTTTCAGAGAAGCCAAAGCCCTCTGGAAGCAGAAAAACAAATTCTTTGTGTGGCACTGACTGCTACAGGGCACTTTTTATAGCCATTCATGGAAGAAAAAAAAAAAAAAAAAAGGACACTATTTCTCCATTAGTACACTTGGATCACAGAAATACAAGGCTAAAGCTATTTTAGAAAAAGAAAGAAGTACACAAAAAGGAACATGCATCTTCTCCCTGGCCAGCTGGCGAGGCCCCAGGCCCCTCTGAGATGGACTGCAGTGTTACAGCTCCAACCCCTTGGTAATGCACTCGGTGTGTGCATCAACATCTCTTCAGCAGCACAGGCAGAGAAAAACTTAAACAGAAAAATGACATTTCGAAGCAGAAAATTTATGCCAAAAGAAGTGGCTCTCTTTGGTGAGAGCACTGGACAGGAATCCAGGGAATGCAGGCTGTGTTCTCCAAAACCTACTCGGATGTGGTGTAGGACATAACGTGGGCAGCCTCAACCACATCGAGGGAGTTTTGGGTCACCACTGGAGAAGTGGGGACAATTCTGTGGTAACTCATGGGTGTGAGGACAAACTCAGATGAACATTGAGGCTGGAGAAGTTCACAGAGCTGCAGATGCAAGGTAACATATGTCCAGGCACATACAGTGACTCAGGAGCCATAAACACACACGTGGTCAGAAAGCTGCTTTATTGCCTTGAGGGGGAGAATTTGCTAGGTGGGTAATTACGAGTATTTCTCGCCTTGGTTTGAGACAACAAGCAAGTGTTTATTGAGGGAAAGGAGGGAACTGCTTGTGTTCCAGCCTTGACTAAATTACATCCTGTGCTCTTATCTCCTGAAAGTTTTAAGTGGACTGAGCGGGAAGAGGAAGAGACAGGCCATATCCCTGAGCACCTCTTGATCCTTCCTCGTACCCAGCACTGTATTTATTATTCCATTATCCCTCCCATCATCTTCTGCCCACTGCTTCTCTTACCATCCAAGAACACAAAGGCTAGAGAAAAAGTCTCCCAAATCACCAATATTTCTGCCAAGCAGGAACTTCAGCAACCCAGTGGCAAGCCAAATTCGGTTGCATTAGACACGTGCTAGGCACCCCCAAGAACACTGTGCTCTTATTTGGGCCACTGACAGGTTTGCAAGGGTCTGTGCTGCCTTTCTGACATTTTCAGAAGCCCATTTTCAAGTCTCCTGGAGCTGTCTGGAGTTAGTACCAAGCATAAGCACACAAGCCTCTGGAAACATGAATTAATACGCTGAGAGAACCTCTGATGGCCCAAACCTCTCCCGTTACGTACACCAGACAAAGATGCCCAAAACCGTCAGATGTGTTAAACAGTGTGTTTTATGAACTTCCAGAATCATCAGTGAGTTTGCTTTCACCAGAAGTAAGGTTTGTTCTTTAATTTGCATCCTTTAAGGCTGCCCCGTTTGTAACAGGCTAAATCAAGCCAGTCCCATCAGGCCCCGCCGTGTTTTCCCCTGGCTCCCATCGCCCACGCTCGATCCACCACAGCCGCCCCAGCAAGTCTGGTCCCCACATCCCCAGGCCACAGCCAAGACATCAGAAAGCCCAGAGCTACACCAAGCAAAAGCAAACACGTTCACCAACACATTAGAGCCACACCTCGCTGCCCAGAGGATATGAATTCTGCTTAGTGAAGAGTTACTGTGCACCTCCACCCCCTGCTCCATCATTAACAAGCTGAAGACATCAACACAGCTTTTCATTAACTCCACTCCTTTCAAGCCTTCGGAAAACAAAGGGATGACCGACTCCTCCTATAGTGCTTGTTCATATTTGCTCAGTTTGCTGTTGAAAACTGAAGCAAGCAGCAACAACTGGACCAAAGTCTGGCAGATGTGAGGTTTAAGAAGTCCTGCTCAAACCTCTGAGTAGCTACTGAAGATCCAGAACGTAGGACAGCCCAAAAACCCCAACAAAGAACTGCCCTGCACTCCCTTAGGCTAAATTAAGTCTGAGGCACACTGTTGAATGCAATGAACTGATTAGAAAAGACAGGGTTTAAAAAAAAATAAATAAAAATCTGCAGATCTAATCTAACACACTATGTTGAATGAAATGGAGAATCACCAAGTGGAAAAATCAGGTACAATAAATACTGCACAGTTGCTACCTTTTGGTTATGAAAGTGAAGAAATATTTATGCATGGATGAGAGATTTGTAAAGGAATTCCAAAGCATTTAAACAGTGGAAAATTTGGAAGGTAACTGAATTTTAAACAGGGAAGTTGCCTGAATCCATTTAGGCAAAGGTGATCTTTTTATAGATTTTTGATATTTTATAGATTACATCACCAATACCCACCACATTATGTATCAGTATCTCACACGAAGAGCACAAAATCAAGCAGGTAAATGGTTCCAAGCAAGGGGGATTTTAGGTCAAATCTCTCTATCAGAGTAAATATATGAAATTAGTAGAGACTTCAAGCATCCCAGAGCTAAAGGCAAAATTTAATGGGTTCATTTCCATATGAATTCCAAAAACCTTGTTATTTTTTCAATAAATTAAGACTTCATTAGCAGCACCTACACTGCAACATTTTCACAAGCCCAATCTCTGAAAATCTGTGTGGAAGCATCTCTGAATTTACTTTTGCAGCCAGCCCCTTGCTACTTGCACAAAGTCAGCTTGGACATATTATTTATGCTGAAAATTCTCTCTACCGTCGTGGAAATACAAAACTCAGGACAAACCCCCCAGTGTTCTGTATTAATTTTTTTTCTCTAGTCATTTTATCCCATCTAGCATTACATGATGATCTCTAAGAATAGCTTGATTGAGTTTAAACAAAAAGAAAAAGGCAGTACTGTACTTTATCATGCACTCAGCAAGCTGATTTTCTGGCTGCCATCTCCTTTGCAGCCTTGATCTCACAAGATCAACTGTTTAAGGGCCTAAAGCCAGAGGGCCTTGCTCCAACAGACCCACTGAGAGGAGTCAAGGGATGCTGTGGTGGTTCAGAGCCAGGCTGGAAGACTGAAAGACAAAGACAAGCAGGAGGCAGACTCCTTTCCCCTGATCTGGAGACTATAATAAAGAGCAGACTCTAAAGAATGTGCTGTGGACAAGGACAAATTAATAAAAAAACCCCTCAAAAAACAACAAGAATCCCCCCACTGTTTTAAGCTTCTAACTGACCACTAACACAAATCACCATTTCTGTGCTTCTAAGAACAATTGTGCACATCAGCTCACTGAGAGCCAGTAACAGTTATGATGCTGCTGTTCCTGTGTGAGTTCAGGAAAAGGTTTTTCATTGTTTCCACTTTCCCAAGACAAATGGTTTTTCTCAAGCCCTGGACAAGACGACGCTGCCTGCAAGAGCCTGACTGATAAGCACCCAGATTGTTGTTTTTCAGGTATCCTAATCAGTTAAAGAAGAAGAACAAGCTGAAGGGGGTGTGTGTGCACACAAACAAGGAAGATGCTGCATTCTGGCTTAAGCTTTCACCTCGCTGAGGTGAAATACAGACCATCTTTCCAGTCCTAGAGCGTTTCCATCCAGTTACATAAAAGCCAGTGCCCGCTCAGGTTCCACGGAAAATAAAAACAACCAAACACAATCCTCCCAGCATGGAACAGAGATTAAAGGAAGGAAGCAAAAAACAATATGAATCTGAGACTGATGAATTCCAGTTTGGAAAGGCTTGCCCAGAACAGCTTTATTTAATGGAAAGAATGGACTGACTTAATAACAATGCTCGCTAAGTCCTTCCTGAAACGAGATCCATAAATCCAGCACAACGCTCACATCCCACATAACTGTTAGCATTGACTGTCACCACAAGGCACACATTCAGCCATCAATTCCTGGTAGAAGCAGTTGCATCTGTCAGTGCAGGTGCACTTCAAACTGCAACAGGAAGGCAGAAAAGATACAAACCCAGACCCTGATGCTTTAACTGAGATGCAAATTTTAAGAAGTGGGCAAGCTGATGCCAGATTTGCCATTGCTTAATTGCCTTCCCAGACCTGCAGCCAACTGAGCCCTACAGCTTCATTTTTCACTGACTTGCAGTTACTACTAAAAAGAAAACCCAAAAAACTAGCTCAGAAGCTTCCACAGCACCAACCCCTCAACATTTTCTCTTTTTTTTCCAGAGAATTCTCTTGTGTTGCAGAATTTCTTTTCTCTCCCAACAACTTCACCTGATTGCTTGCACATAAAGTAATTTAACATCAATTTAAACTGCCACACACAAAATTTATAGATCAGTCACACTGTTGTCAAGCGGTGGATTAGTTTGAAGATATTATTGCAGGGAATTTTCCAGCACAGTCCTTCCACCAGTAGTCAGTGGACCTGCTGCTGCAACAGCTGTTACAGTGGATTTCTCTCATCTGAGCAAGCACCAGCAATAAGCTTTTGTAATTTCAACCCCCCCACCCTCCAACTCAGAATATCTCCTGTAGTCCCAACATATCAACAGCCTCATTTGGCTGAGCATGATGGAAAAAAACTATAACTTAGCATAAAGTGTTAGAAGAGTTGTCTAAGCTAACAGAGAAGATGGTCTTGCCAGAGCAAGCAGGTGGAATGTCTACATGCAGGCAGCAAGACAACTCCAAACCCTGGATCACATGGTTTTTTATTATCATCCCTTCTTTTCCTTTCTTTTCCTTTTTAAAGGAACATGCTATCAGTTATATTCTTGCTTTTTCTACAAAGATCAGAAGTGATCATGGGAAGAGAACACCAGAAACTTCTCCTTTAATATTAAAAGTGCACAACAACGACTGTTTCGTTTCTTGCTCTGCCTGATGCTGGTGTGCAAGCAGGCTGAAGGCAGCAAACAGAGTGCATGTCAAGTGCATTTAGAGTCTGGGGAAGAGAAATCAAGGGAACAGGAGTACATTGCTTTTATTTCTCCCCCCCCCCCCCATTTTTTTCTTGTATTGTGAGAGAGAAGAATCCCAAGAGAAAGCCTGAAACAAGCACATTTCCTACAGCCATATCCTGTTTGCCAGCCCTGATACACAGGCAAAGTGCCCAGGACAGGGGAAGAAATTTAACATAGGAAAACCTGTAGAGATCATGATCTAGAGACCAACAGAAGCACAGCAGCTCAGAAATAAGCCACCATCAGAAAAAAATTATACATCCAATCCCCAGTGACACTTATGTTCAGGCTTTACAAATCTACCTACTTTGAGAGATCCTATTGTAGTATCTCAAATAGGGAAGGAAGAACAAGTCATGAAAGAGTCAACTCCTGAGACATTCCTCAAGCATCTTATCAAAATAAAGAACTGGTGTAGCTGGCACTGCCTTTTACTTTTCAAGCTAAATTAAGTCAAAAAATCCACATTCATTAATGAAATAATAAAAAAAAAAACACCACTGAAAAATCCCAACCAAGACCTGGCAAAACGTTTCGGTGAGAAAATGCTTTAGAAGGGAAGCATTCATAGAATAAAGCCTTGAAATAGCTTCTTTGAAACTTGACTCCATTCACCTGACATATGCTATCTCAATATTTGACAAAGATTATTTGTTAGGAGTAATTTCCAGTCAAGGAACTGCGTGCCAGAACTTTTGCTTTCCACGTGGAGGTGGAGTCAGGAACATCTGCCTTAGGATGGACCCTGGTCCCAAATCCACCTGCCTCCCTGCACAGCCCACGGGAGCCCAAGAGCTGCAGCTCCCAGCAGGCTCCCCTGAAGCCACCAGGGTAGAGGTGCCTTGCTCTGCAGAGCCCACAAATTCTGCTTCCCAGTCACTTTTGCTTCCTGCAGGGAAACAGGAATTCAGAGGTGAAGTATCAGCACCACCACCACGTGACAGGGTGGGGTGTCAAGGTACTTTGGTGATTTTATGTTTTTACAGCTTGCTGCAGTGCAGAATCGAGCAGAAGGAGAAGCTGGGCTGGGAAAAATCTGAAGCCTCACAGCAGCAAAGGAAAAGCTTGAGAGAGCTGGCAAAATTAACTTCTTGCACGAGCTTTCTCCCCTAGTACATCGTACTAAAAATTCCTCTCACTTTGGAGTAGAGGCAAGGTGTAAGAGCAAGTATCCTCACTGGGATATGCACTCCTCTGTGAATGGATCCCACGGAGTTTGTACAGATTTTGCTCCTTCTGGACCCAGAACAGGGCAGCTGGAAGAAGCTATTTTCAGCTATTTGTTGGTGTTTGAGGCAATCCTCCATCTGTGCTGACTGCTCAGACTCTCAGTGTGACACACACCAACAGGCAGGCTCAGAACAGCCCCTTTCAGCACAGCAGAAATCACTGCGACCCCAGAGCTGCACTTGAAGGACTCAGACCTTTCTCAGGTGAAAAGCAGCTCCAGAAAGGACTTCTCTTCAAGTTTAAAGACAAACAGAAAAGGCCTGGCTCTTCCTTTGGAGGGAGGCAAGCCACACCTGTGTCAATAATCCCTGGTATTTAGTACTGCAGGGAGTGAAGACTCTGCCACAACATGTATGCCCGGCGGGGAGGAAGGAACAAGCATGTCCACGGACATGTCTCATCTTCCAAACAGCTCCAGAGCTGGATGGAAGCCAGGAGCTCCACGTTAGGTATTCCAGCCTCAGAGACCAACAATGCTGGGATCTGTCTCCCTCTCAGACAGAGCTGGAGACAGCAGGACGTGAGGCAAGGGGGCAAAATAAGCCAAGATGCCAAGTGCCTTTTTTTTTTTTTTGTCATACAGGCAAACCAACCTTAACTGCCCCTGATATTCTCTGGCAATAACTAAAGTTTACCTAGTTAAAAACAGGAACCAGGTATCAGCTGGTTTCATGTCTCTCTGAGTGGGCACTCACTGTAGCACTGCAGAGAACAGCATTTGCAGCTGAGTTACCTCTACTACCCCCTAAGGACTCTCTACTGCACTGCCAAACACCCTGGTTCTCTCCACAGACCTCTGAAAATCCACGTGTGACACCTAAAACGAGGGGAAAAGATGAGGAGTTGGAAGCACAGACAGCATTTTACACAGTTATATTTAAAGGAATTTAAAGCAAAGCAAAAGATGAACCTGAGACTGCAGTGCTTATCACTGGCACCTTCAGGCTGTGCCCCCAGGCACAGGAATGAGTGAGGAAACAACCCACTGCAGATCTGACCTTGACCCCAGCCCTGGAACCTGCACAGTTCATGCTTTCAAAGTCTTTACAAAAAGGTATGCTCACAGCTATGCAGAATAAAGGCTATTTTAATGATACAACCTTTCCCAAGCATACTTTTCCCCTTCTTGGGAGCAACATAATTATACCTGAGATGAAAGTTAATGAGTAGGCTCAAGCATTTTTTTGAGAACCTGGCTTGATGAATGTGTGTTGAATTCAGAAAAAAATTAATATGCCTTATCAAAATAGGAGTTAATTTCATGGATTACCTTACTGCACACACGCCCATTTACTGGTTCTTAGCACTTACCACTTTTACTTTAAATCAAGATAATTCTGGCATTTAAACAAACAGGCTAATGGACAGGCAAGATAAAATAAAACCACTGCAGTCAAAAGCCTCTAAGTATTAGTACACACCTATGCACCATAACACAGTAAAATTACTTTACAGGTATGCTGGATCAATAAAAGCTAAGCACAATAAAGAGCTGATGATTATCAAGGGGTGGTACTTTGACATGCTTAGAAAATTTGACAGCCTTCTGCTAAGATCTCAGTTTGGCTGCCTCAAGGATGCAGAGGGGACCCCTAAAACCGAACCAGAAATGGAAAACATCAAAGTAGCCACCTGCTTTGAAAAACTGCTGCCATGTGTCAGGCATTCCCTTGCCAAAGGAGTGGCAAATTTCTTAGCTTTCCCGCACTGGCTGGTCCTGGTACCACAATCAAGGCTCAGGAGTTAATGATTTCCCTCTGTGAAAGCTCCAGGAGCCAAAGCTGCAGGGCTGGGCTCTGGCCCTGATCAACACTTGCAACTTGCTATTCATCCAGCCCTACAATGTGAAGCACAGAACCCCTCAGGTCAGGCTTGGAGCACAAGGTCAGCATTTTGTTTAAGGTTGATTTTCCTTCTTCCTGCAGGGCTGGTCCACTTATAGAGCTCTGAAGGCTTCTATCTTCTTACTGCATCAGGGCTGTAACCAGAGCCAGCTGCTGGCCAGGGCCCAAACAACCTGCACTGGCTGCAAAGTCTGTTAACCCTCCCCATTCCAAACCAGCACTGCCAGCAGAGCACCAAACTTCAGATCCACTTCCACCACATCCTTCATTCCGTACCCACAGCTCCATCGTCCGAGGAAAGGACACAAAACTCATCCATGCTGTGGGATTCCATCTTTTGAACACCATGCCTTTGCCAACAGCTCCTGCAGACAGGTTTTTTTCTCTTCTAAGCAGAAGGCTTTGTTTCTAAGGTGGTTTTAAGGCAGATGCTTGTTTACAATTGGTGACTGCCCAGGTAAAAGCAGGGAACCCTGAAGGGATCTTGGTCATTACAAACACGTTCTGTCCCAGAGCCTGAGCACATCCATCCAGAGTGAATGTTGGAAGAGCAACTAAGTTCTACCCAGATTTGAATCTCCAGTCTTCCATGAGTGCCTGCAGCACTTCAAAATGCAGGCAGAGGATGCAACATATCTGAATTTGCTGCTTAAAGAGGAGGGTTCTGCTTTTTGCTGCAAGCACACAGTGTCTGGGAATAATTCACAGGTGCTCAGTAACAGTGAATTGTATGGGCCAGAAGCCTGCTCTGGAAGCTTTCAGATGACTGATGAAGCTCAAATATTCTCCTACTCCTGGCACACACCCTCCCCCAAACAGGTGCATAGAAAATTACCCACCATCTCACTGAGAGCAGCCAGAAAACAACAGTCTCACATCACAATGCTGGAACTTAAAAGCTCCTGGTGACTTGCTCCTTGGCAAAAAATAGAACCCACAGCAAAGCTGCAGTCCCAAGCAGCTCTTTTTATTGGCTTCCCCTCTGGAGAGGAGCAAGGGCTGTCAGACATACAGGTGAGTCTGAAACACCATTCAGTAAGGCCAGTAAGGGCAAACGCCCTGGAATCAAGATAAAAACCCAAGATAAACAAACTTCCCAGGAAGGGTAAAAGTATCTTCCCACTGGGGTTGTTTGAGGCAGGCTACAAATCCACTCTCCCCACCATCACTTTACCAAATAGTTTTTACATCATTCCCCACTTTCTGTCTCCTCAGTCTGTACCCACAACTGACACCAACTGGACCTTCTGGAGGTTTTGTGCCTGGTACCATCCAAGTGCAGGATGAGAAAAAAAAAATCACAGGATGCACCAGCAACAAGGGAGCTCCTCCACACAACCTGGATCGGGTGTCCTGGTCAATTATGCCAGATATAATCTCAAAGCAGTTCATTTACAAGATGTACAGTATGTACAAAGAAGCAAAACACCAGCAAAAAAAAAAAAAAGCTGATTGTGTACTCAGGGCTTGAAACGACTACAATTAACTGATGAATTTTTTCTCATTCATGCATTTTAAAGGATTTACTTCTGTGTACAGTCAGATTGAGACCCTGGAAAAGCCCCAGCCATATATAAAGGGCCTGAGATATCTATTTAAATGTGTTTCCAGATCTCTGATGTCTCCATGAAACTGATAAGAGCAACCCCAACTCCAGCACTCTGCTGGGGCAAAGCAAAATAAAGTTACCCCAAAGTGTCAGCAAGTTACAATCAAGGGCCTCACCTTTTGCTGCACTCTGGATTTACAGCAACTACAACACTTGGAAGTTGCTCAAAGCAGAGAGCAAGACTGAGGAGAACACTGCCACTTGGTGGAAAAAGGGGATAGGAAACATTTGCAACTGCTGCAGGTAAAACTGATTTTACAAAGATGTTCCGTCTCACCCCCACCCATCCCAAGTGAGTTTCTTAACAGCATGGCTGGTGCAACTCCACCAGTGTCCCAGGGATGCCTCACAGACCCACACCTGCTGTGCTACAGCCACCTCTCCCCAAGTGCCAGCTGCCTGTTCAGCTAGAAATCAAAAAAAATACCCCAAAGGGCCAGAGGAGACAATTCCCTTTTTCACTTATGTATGAGGACATCTATTAAAGATGACATGAAAGTCTGAATGCTGTTTCAGACTCAGCTCTGATTTGCCTCCCTGCTACTCCTCTCAAATCCTCACCTTTCACGCCATGCTGGGATGGCAGGAATTACACTTTACCTTTCTTTTTATTTACACTTATTAACTTTAATTTACATTTTCAGTTCTTGCAGAGTCTACCCAACACATCAAATGCCTTCTTTTTTCCCCCCAGTGTTTCTTTGCTTGCCCAGGGAAGCTGAAATGCTGCTCTGGGGCTGTGTGGAGCTCTCCTTCAGAGGCACAAAATGCACCTGGACAGCAGCACACACAACTCACTGAAACCAAGGGGCTTTTTAAAAAAGCCAACATGAAATGACTGCAAGACAATAAAGCAGCAGCCACCCAATTCAGTGGTAAGATTTCTGTAATGCATCATCACTCAGACAAGAATTACTGTAGTCCCAATTTCATTTCCTGTCCCTCTGTCAGATCCATTCTCCATTGCCCTGCAGTCCTACAGCACTTTTAGAGAAGAAATGAACACTCTACAGGGCCCTACAACAGAGGCTGTGGTGATGCACAGCAAATTTATCTTTTATAGAAAACCCGTATTTTAATTTCACAGCACACATTTGAATCCAGCAGTTTTTACAGAAATAAATGTTTACAACGGCCAAAAACGTTGAAGTAGAAAAAGGATAAAAGTGAGAGATTACCTTTTCCTCTCTTCCAAAAAAAAAAAAAAAAAGTATTTTTCTTGCCACAGAAAAGGAAACAATACATTCCATTTCCAATGGATGCCAGAGGCATTGCTGATATTTCACACACTGAGACTTCACCAGCTGCAGTGCAGCTGCCAAGATTTTCAACTGTGTATCACTATAAACCCCTAAAAATATTGTGGAACCTGGAAGAAGGTGCTGCTATAAAACTAATTCAAGCAGAACAGCTAAACCCATTCACTTGCCTTCATTTTACCCTATCAAAGCTCTGTGGTAAATCAAATGTTCTACAGAATTTCGCTTTGCAGCACAGGCTTTTGCAGCAGAGTTTACAGACTGTCTGCATCCTTGAGGAAGCTGCTGGATAAAATAAATGCCCTTGCAATTGTTAATCACTCAGTATCCCACAAAAATGCTTGCACTGAGCTTAGCATAAAAATTTAAGCACTCTACGAAGTTTCAAATGGATTTGGTCTTTTGTCTTCCAGCTTTTAGCCTGATCTATGTTCCTGTGTGCTGATAAAAAGCTGCTGCTCAGCAGAAACAAGGTGTAAACCCAAAGTAAAGATGACTTCAACTATTTTTGATAGCTATCACCTGGGGATATTAATTTTTTAAAATTTTAAATACAACCTTTACAAAACTGCTTCATTCAGAAGAACAGAGTTAAGGACAGGGACAACTAAATTGATTTTGACACATTTCATGACTTCTAACAGCATAAGATCAATTATTCATTAAGTTGTTCTAAATGAAATAGTCCCACTGAAACTGCTGGTAACAGATTCTGTACTGAATGCTGCACCTCCCTGATCACTGCAGAACAGCTGAGCTGCTGTCAGACAACCTACCTCACATCTAGTGCACAAGAGGGCTAAATTCACGAGTGCAGACTTGGATTGTGATCAGCCTGTTAACTACCTTTGGCAGAAGCCAGAACTAAAGTCAAAAAAAAACACCCCAAACATATTAAGGCTACAAAAGCAAAGTGTGGAACTATCTACAGATCACAAACAAACACCAAGCCATGCTGTTAAGACTTATTCCTCTCGTACTGAACTTCCCCCCCCACCACACCACCACACTTTCAAATACCTTTAGGTCACCAGCCTCAGGTTTTTCAGTCTCTGAATCGTCATCTTCCTACAAGACAAGAATTTACAGGATTAAGCTTAAAGAGCAGGCCTGGCAAGCAACTGCACTTACAGCAAAGGGCTCGTGTTCAGCAGCCCAGCAGAAGTCCAATTTCCAGGGAAGGAAGTTTCACCCCACCCACTCATGACCAGCACACAAGTCCTACAGTCAAAGGAAGAAGTGTTCGGTTGTTTTAGGGGGGTTTGTAGGCAAAAGCATCACTCAGTATCAGATGTCCCCTGCAAAACTCATGCAGCTCCAGAATGCTCAGAACTAGACAATAGGAAGCAACAGAACTGGGGGGAAAAAAGCATTTGTCATTTGGTAACTCTGGTCCCTTCCAGGTGGCAGATGGGCTTTTGGTGGTGTTCCAGTTCAGCAGTACCCACAGAAACAGCAGCATTTGCAAGACCTGTGATGCTCCCAAGCATCAGCAACACACACAGGACACAAGGCTGGCCTGCCACCAAACCACACATGCAGGCTTGGAGAGCACCAAGTTCCAAGGATTCAGTGAGGCAGCAGACTTCATCTTCCTGGTTAGTGTGGAGCTCCTGTGGCCTCGCTTGCAGATGGCACGAACCTCCACAGAAGGGAACCACTGGCAAACTGCAGTGTTTTAGGGAACAGACTCCCTTTTTTTTTATTTATTTCCAGCCAGAAATAAACCAAAGAACTGGGCAAATTTCTGCCCTGTGAGAGACTAAAACACTGAACACAGCCTCATGTGAAAAGCTACACCACGTGAGAAGAAAGCTCCGGGTTTGGGCCCCTGCTGTCCCACTGCCCTGGGAGCTCCCTCACTGGGGATCCTACAGGCACCCATCTTTCTACACAAATACATACTCAGGGTTCAAACCAAGTTTGAGGAGCAGAAATTGTTTTCCATGCTCAAACAACTCAGCAGAATGTTTTCTCCTCAAAGCTTTGCCACAGATTGCAACGTTGGCCCTAAAACAAGAACTTGGTGTGATAAGTGCAACTGAAAGAAAGAGTTTACAAGGAACTGCCCACCTCAGAGTGTCAGTACACAAGGAAGTTCTCCCAAGGCAGGTTAGAGACTGACCACACAATAATATCAGTAAGTTTTAATTGCCTGAGTTAAGATGTCTCTCCCACAGAAGTGAGATATCAAACTCCTTCCCTTCAGCTGCTCTTCAGCTTCTTTCTGAAAGATGCACATATGACAATAATTCAGTCTTAACTGTCAGAGTTTAATTACAGTGAGTCTGTAACTAGAAAAGAACTGCAGTACCAAGTAACTTGGTGTTTATCACAAGTGAGGTTTCTTTCCCCTCCACAGTCCCACCTATATTATACTGGTAAAAGTAATTTTCATCAAAGCAATAATGTGTTGAATGATTCATGCTGGGGACAGGTAACTGAAACAGCTCTCAAAAAACTCCTAACCTAGCAGAGGCTATCACTGCAACAACATTGCCAAACAAAGCAGCATCACTGAGAGCTGCCTTTGGAAAAAACTGAGGCTTTTCAGTCACTGCTCAGGTTGATAAAATAAGCACTGAGTTTAGATCAAAGCCCAACCTGAGTCCCACTCATCCTGCTTTCTAAAGACAACTCATGACCAATATGAGCACAGCAATGACAAGCAAGCTTTCAATTCTGCTCAGAGAATATTTAAGGCAAAACAACCCAGGCATTGCTCTTCTGCAACAAAGCTGGAGAGAGAGTACCCCGTGCAACCTGCAGTGTAACCACAATTCCACGGCTGACACCAGAGTGACTGATGCTTTGTCATCACTTGAACAGCAACTTGCACCTCCCAGATGATGGAACAGCTGTGACCTGCACTAAAAACTCTGTGTGTAGAACAATTACTCCACTTACAAGCCACTTTCAGTGCTCACTAAACACAGCTCACCACACCCAGGGCTTTCTCTGAGCTAAAGAGACCTCAGTGAAGGAGGGTCCACAAGTGCTGGATAGAAAAAGAAGAATCCCTAAAGCAGTGAAGAAGCTTCACTGCTCTGCTAAGCCAGATGCCAGGGGCAACAGAATAAAACTAAAAGCAAGAGCAAGAGACTGACAAATTTCCTGGCTGCTCCTGGGGCAAACAGAGGGCAGGAACAGGGAGTGTGTCCTCAGAGACTGATCTGACACACACAGAGCAGAGCTCAGGGAGAAAGGGTTGGAGTAACAGCCCTGTGGTTTTCTGCTACGTGGTAGAGGAAAGAACTAGAACAGAGACAAGGTAACACTTGCAATGGTAAGAAAAAGGTTGGTGGGAAAGAAAGCAGACAAACTTCCCCCTTTCCCCCCCCAGACTTATTGTTTCTCTCTCACAGACAGAGGACAGAACTACAGATCCTTTTGCGTGTTGCAGCTGCACCCCCAGGCTGTGAGAGCACGCCCTGGCTCACCACACATCAGTCATCTCAGTGTTCAGGTGATGCCAGACACCTGCCATGCACCTGAGACAGACAAAAGCCACTCACAGGGACACAGGACACTGTCACACCAAGGTAGCCTGATGCAGTGAGTTATGCACAAAAGAATAGCTTAAAACACCACAGAACTTTATTCTTTTAAATCCACCAGCTGACAGTGGGGTCCTCTTGCAAGGTTCTCTCACGTGTCAACTGTGCTGAAGGAACAATTTCCATTTGGTGGGGCTGGAAGAGCCTTTTTCCCACAAAAGAGTCAAACGACACCAACAGAGTCACGAGCAACACGAGCTGTGCCAAACTGCTGAGGGGCTCCAGGGTAAATGCTCTGCACTTGAAAACAACGTGAACAGGAGCATTTGGAAAGTGCTGAAACCCACACCAGGAGTCACATATCCCAAGCTCCATCACAGGTCGCTACTCGGGGGCTTTTTTATTTCTGGAGAGAAAGAAAAGCCTCTGCAACGTGTGCGAGGGGTCACGGGAGGTACTTACTGACTGCCTGCTGTTCTCATCGTCCTCCTCTTCGTAGCCTTCCTCGTCCCCATCCACGCGGGTAAAGTCGTCTTCTCCGTACCCAACCGAGACCAGGCCTCCTTTCTCTCCTGAAGAAGAAGAAGAGAAAAGGTAAATCACGAGGTGAAAGGGGAGGTGGCGGCGAGCGGGGCCTTCCTCCCCTCCACAATGGAGAAGGCGCCGGGCTGGGGCGGGCCGCGCGTGGGGGGAACCCCGGACGCCTCGGCCCCCGACCTGCCCCGGGCCCTCTGCCCGCTGCCCGCCCTCACCCGCGGGCGCTCCCCCGTCGCTCCCCGCCGTGCCGGCCTCGCTGTCCGACTCCGGGTCCGAGTCCTCGGCGTAAACCGCGAGCGAGGACAGGACGCTGCGCTTCGCCGCCGCCATCTTCCGCCCCGCCCGCGGGCGCGCTTCCGGCGCGCCGCGATGACGCAAAGGGCGGTCGCCATGGCAACACCGCCCTTCTTCCGCCCTCACCGGGCTCGGAGGGCACCGGGAGGGCCCCGCGACCACGGGCAGGGGGAGAAACCACTCACCGAGGCGGGGCGAGGGCTTTGGGGGAGGGAGAGGGGGGATAAAAGGAGCGCGGGCTGGTTGTTGTGGGTGCGGGCCTTTTAAGAGAAGTTCGTGACGTCATCTGGTGGCGCCGCGACAGCACCTGCCGGGTCCTGGGCGAGTGTGAGGGTGCGGAGCGGGGGAGGGACAGGGCGGGGGGAAGGGACAGGGAGGGAAGGGCACAGCCCCAGGGAAGGGCAGGGATGGGAAGAACCTGCGGGTTTGGGGGGCAGCGACTCCCCCTGCTCTGCTGTGCCCGCCCCGTGGGGACCCAGAGCGAACCACACTGGGGTCCCCTGCGATGAGGGTGAGCAACCCTGGGAGGCCCCAGCGGAGGGGGGAGCGCGGCAGGGCCGCCCTGGGGGAGGCGGTGGGACAGCGGAGGGGCAGAGGAGGGCGGCAGCGCTCGGGACGAGCTCTGGTTCCTCTCGCAGCGTCCCCAGGATGAGCAGGGAGGTGCCCCCGGGCCTGGAGGGCAGGGTGAGGAAAACGCTGCGGAAGGTCTTCGGCTTCGAGTCCTTCAAGACTCCCCTGCAGGAAAGCGCGACTATGACCGTGGCGAGAGGTGAGGCCCGGCACCGGAGAGGTGTGGAACGCGGCTGCTTGTCCTTCTTCCCGCGGGGGTGGCACTGCAGGAGCTGCGGTTGTGCCTGTTGTGAGGACACACCTCTAAGCAGGATCGCCCTCCAAGCCCTCCTTTGCTCTGATGTGGTTTTGGTGGCACAGGAGCACGAGCACGTGCTGTGCACAAGCTCTGCCTCTTCTCCTTTCATTCATTTCTTAGCACCACTGTTGCATCACCAGGAAATAGGAAATGTTAAGATGCACCTGCCAGCGTGTTCATGGTCAGATGAGGTCAAAACATTTATACCTTTTCAGAGTAAAAGTGCCCTCGTGTTAGAGACAGTACCAGTAGGAGACTTGATGCCCTGGCACGGTTTGATCTCTGTTCTCTGAATCAGGGGGCCATTGTCAGAAATGTGGTTGTGCTGGTGTTAATGTTAACACCCTGCTGGGGGTGGGACAGGCAGCTCACACAGACAAAGCTGTCAGCTCCCCCTGCTGCTCTCACAGTGTGAATCAGAGCAGTGCCCAGCTCAGGGTATGATTACAGTTTTCACTGGTCACTACTTGCTGTCCACAGCAGAGCAGCCAACAGCAGGGTTCTGTGTGCAGGGTGTCCCTGCCTGTTAACGTGGTGTCACTGGCACCTCCCTGCCTTCAGGTGGGTGCTGGTCAGTGCAGTGACAGCCACTCACTGTGTGATATTATCTGTGTGGTTGAGATTTCCAAACCCTATTTTGGTCCCTATGAGGGACCTTCCTGGGATAACCTTTAAGAGGATTTGTAAAGGTCTGTCATGGGGCTGGTAATCTGGTAAGTGGAGGTCTGTAAAAATGAATGGAAGCAGCTCCTCTGAAAGAGACTTAGCACAAATAACTTACTTAACTTCTCTTTGTCTTGGTTTCTGTGTAACTTCAGGCACTTCTGTACAGCTGTTTCTAAATGCTTACAAAGCAATCAGAGATTCTTTGAAGGGGAAGCATTGCAGGCATGCACTACACTACAAACCTTCTTATCCACTCTGAGCCCTGGGAACTCCCCACCACTCACCCAGCAGCCTTGAGCTTTCTCCTGTTGTTTTTGCAGGTGAGAAGGATGTCTTTGTGTGCATGCCCACAGGGGCAGGGAAATCCCTGTGCTACCAGCTTCCTGCAGTGCTGGCAGTGGGCATCACCATCGTCATCTCACCTCTGATTGCACTGATTCAGGTAACTGTCTCCTGTTAGCTGTGGAAAAGCAGCCAGGGAAGGGGGTCGGGAGACTCTGGAAGCACGGCTGCCTCTTGTCTTTCTGCCCTTGAGTCTGTCTTGACCTGCCTCTGGATGCTCTTGATGTCTCAGTGTGTTTTCCTTACCCTGGTGAGGAGAGCAGAGTATCTCTGGCATGATGCTTTGCAGTTCTCTAAAAGAATGGGATTTTTCTTTAATAATAACCTGGTTGCTTTTATAACTGAGCCTCCCTCCCTTTTCTCCTGTCTTGTCACCTCCTGGGTGTTAGACAGAGGCAGCAAAGCAGAGTAACTCAAACAGACCAAAAGATGGATCTTTCTTGGTGCTGGTGTCTTTCTTTATTTCCACTTGCTTTCCATTTAGTTTGAGTTTTGTATTTGCTCCAGGATCAAGTGGATCACCTGCTGGCTCTGAAGATCAAAGCCTGCTCTCTGAACTCCAAGCTGTCTGCCCAGGAGAGGAAAACCATCCTGGCTGACCTAGCAAGCGAGAAGCCCCAAGTAAAGCTCCTGTACATCACCCCAGAGATGGCAGCTGCCTCTTCCTTCCAGCCAACACTGAACTCTCTGGTGTCCAGGAACCTGCTGTCCTACCTGATCATAGATGAGGCTCACTGTGTGTCCCAGTGGGGACACGATTTCCGCCCCGACTACCTGCGCCTGGGCGCTCTGCGCACCCGCATCCCCGGCACCCCGTGCGTCGCCCTGACTGCCACTGCCACCAGGCAGGTCCAGGAGGACATCGTGGCAGCTCTCAAGCTAAAGGAGCCACTTTCCACCTTTAAGACTCCTTGCTTCAGGTCCAACCTGTTCTATGATGTGCAGTTCAAGGAGCTCTTGGCTGATCCCTACGCCAACTTGAAGGATTTCTGTCTGAAGGCCCTTGGAGTGAAGGACACCACTGGGGTAGGTTTTACCTTCAGGGAAGGAGGCCAAACTGGACAAAATCTGTCTTAATGGTCACTGATATTCCAGTGCTTAGTATAGCCCTGCCAGGTCTGTGGCAGGGAAGGAGGAAAGTGATAATGTATATTTTCTAAGTCCTCTGAAAGTGATCACATATGTTTTTTAGTTCCTCTAAAACGGGTAGAATTGTATTCCTTTCTGAGGTGAGAAATCATGTTCTCCAAAGCAACATCCAGGAAACAGGCCACTGAGCACCCTTCAGATAGCCTGGAGAGGACAGCAGACACAGGGCAGCCAAAGAGAGGATCAGCACTAACAGGGAGGGGGTGTCACATATGCAGACAGCATTAATGTGATAAAATTAAATAAATTAATTAATTTTAAAAATTAACCAGGAAGAATTTCTTCACAGCAAAGGTTGTCAGGCACTGGAATGGACTGTCCAGGGAAGTGGTGGAGTCACCATCACTGGAGGTACCAAAGAAATGACTGGACATGGCACTCAGAGCTCTGGTCTAGTTGATAAGGTGGTAATCAGTCAAAGGTTGGACTCGAGGATCTTGGAGCTCTTCTCCAACCTAAATGATTGTGTGATTCTGAGTCCTCAGAAAGGGTTTGCTCTAAATGAACATTAATTAGGAACATGGGATGAGCATTTCTACCTTGGTTCATCACATCCTGGGTGATCACTGTATGTTTGCTCGTGCTCTGCTCTTCCACTGGGGTGAGGGGGAACAGGAGCATTTGAATTTCATGTGTTGAATTTCCTGCTCCAATTCCCAAAATAGCAGCTCAGCTGTAACCTCTGCACCTGAGTGCACTTGTACGGCAGAGTGAGACGCTCCTTGCCTGGGCCTGTATCTGCAGCTTTGTTGATTGGCCTCAGACAGTGCCATGGGCTTTGTTTGCAGGTGTACTCGGGCTGTGGCATCGTGTACTGCAGGATGAGGGATGTGTGTGACCAGCTGGCCATCGAACTGAGCTACCGAGGGCTGAAAGCCAAGGCCTATCATGCAGGTACTGCTGCCTCTCAGGAGTTGGTGCCACTGAGCTGTGCCACCTACAAGGCCTGGGCTGGGGCTGCCTAGAAAAGAGCTTTCTAGGCATGGTCTGCACTGTGGCTGATGCTCACATGTCAGGTCTGTGAGATAAGTGCGAGGCTGTCACCAGAATGGCATTCTCTTCTCCCCACAACTGTTGGATCTCACATGGCCTAAATATAACAACTGCTTTTATCCCAGGGGGAGAGCTAAGTTTTTCTCTTTGGAATAGAAACAGCTGCTGCTGACTTCTGCTTGCTCACAGGCCAGGCCAGTTTAAACATGGACAGAAAGAAGTGTGTACGTCAGTCAGTTTTAGTGAGGGGATTGATTTGCAGGGAGGGAATGGAGGAGGAGAAAATCCTCTTTTCTTTCTGTTTGTTTTTGTTTTGGGACGTTTTGTTTGTTTGTTTGGGTTTTTGTTTTATTTTGTGGGGTTTGTGTTGTTGATTCCTTCTCTCTCTTTCCCAGGACTCAAGCCAGCTGACAGGACTTCCATCCAGAATGAATGGATGGAGGAGAAGATCCCTGTTATTGTTGCAACCATCAGCTTTGGAATGGGAGTCGACAAAGCAAATGTCAGGTGTGTGAGGCTGAGTGTTGGGCACCACCAGAGACTGAAACCTGAGCAGTGGGAGAAGAAAACTCTGTCTCTCTGTTACCTGATACACCTGACTCAAATGCCCGAGGAACACTTGATAAAACCCACAAAACCAGAGCTGGGAGTTTTTTTAGCTAAGAAGCAGCAAAAACAAACCTGGAAGGGCTTTGTGAAGAAATTAAACACAAGGCAGCAGAGCTCCTCCTTGCCAGTCATCCCCAAAATTAAGAAAATTGGAGGAATATTTGTTTTCTGCCACACCCCCCAAAGGTTTTAGAGAGAGCCATCTGCAGGCACTCACAGCTGCCTCTTTCACTTCCCTCAGTGAAACAGTTGCCGTTAAAGAGCAGTGGGAAGAAAATCTGCACCTAAAATAATTCATGCACCCTCTACTAAAGTAGACACAGCCAGCCTTTTTTTGGAGATCTCTCTCCTTACAACGCAAGAGGAAAAAATAGCAGTTCAAAAATGGCAATAACCATGTAAAAATACAGCCCTAGTCCAAGGACAGAACTTTGCACATGGTTTCAATTCCTGCTCCTCTGGGATTGCTGTCACCATAAGGGCTCTGTGTTCCTGCCCTGCAGTGTAGCTGTGCTGAGTGAGTATTGGGATCACTTCGTGGAGGGATAATTCAGGTGCAGCTCAGACAACACCCACAACAGACCTGATCTTTACTCTCAAATCCACATAAAGCAGTTTCTCTGAACTCTGTGGGAGAGGGGCAGGACATCACTGAGACAATCCCGTCAGTTGACAACTGTGCCATCCCTCTGTGTCACTGCTGTCAGGAAACAGTGACAGACCACTTTACTCCTTATGCATATTACCCAACAGAGAAATGAGAAGTCTCCTAGGACAGCAGCACAGGTTAAGGACCTGCTGAAGCCACTCTGCCCTGTTCAGTGGTCATTAAAAAAAAGCAAAGAGTAACTGAAATGTGTAGGGCTGACTGAGAGTGAAATACAGCTGAAACACACTTGTAATCTGGTTGGTTTCCAAGGAATGGAGTTAAAATGACTTTTTGTAGGATTTTTTTTTAATAGTTTAAAGGACATTATACCAAAGCCTAGTTAACAAGGCACTGCTGCCTAGCCTCTGCTCTGTGCTGGCAGATATATGAGTATTTGTGCATATGTTCTCAAGTAAGATCAGGTTTGACAACTTCTGGAGGTGACTCTTCTGGGCAAAAGGGAAAACAGAGGTGGTGTCTCTTTTGGATGGAATCTGCTTCTCTCTTCACTGTTAATTCAGTTTTGCTTGAGATTATTTATCAATTTCTTCAGTAAACTTCCTGATGGGCATTAGATGTGTGGGGCTCTGATGGTTCCTGCCTGGCCTGTTCCTGGGGTGTTTGTGTTTGAAGAAACATGTTTGCTTGCTTTTGTCATTTAATCTTCAGCTACACCCATATGCATCACACCTGCCCTTGGGACATGCTGGCTTTGAGGCAGACTGGTATTTAAAAAATTGGCAGTGTTACTGTTCAGTTAAAATCCTCTCAAAACAGGTATAAGCTGAATTGCTGAATAGTCAGGTACTGGCAGGTTTAAAGCAGTCTTGCAGTGGTGTGTTGAAAACCTTCCTTCAGAGATTACATAAAAGGTAGGAATGATTCTATAGTCATATTTGCTGGCTAGGAAGGGTGCCTTCATCTGCAAGTGAGCACAGTGAGACAGAGTTTCCCATGCAGACTTTAGCAAAGAAGTTTCTTTTGAAGATCAAATATTTGAAAATGTGTTTTGTAACGGTGAAATTGTGTTCCACAAAAAAAAAAAAACAAAAAACCAAAAACAGCTTTTTAATTAATGCTGTGTTTTATGGTAAAATCTCCCAAACTCCTTAATCCAGTGTGTTTATTCTCAGTCTTCATAGCTGTACAGTTGTTTGCACATTTGGGATATTCATGTGCTCGTTCTTTTCCATCCATTTGGAATGACATCCTCCTCACCTGTTGTCCAGGTGCTTTTTTTTTTCTTCCTTACAGCTCTGCTGTTTTCCCTCTGCGTTAAGAGGACTTAAACTCCTGTGTGCAAAATCCCTTGCTGTGCTCAATCCTCTCTGTCTTTTATGCTTTTGCTGCCCTACTTTTCACTGCTGTTGATGTCCCCAAACACCACAGACGTGTGAAATGCTCTTGAGAAACCTGCAGCCTTGTGTTTCCTCTGTTATCACGTGCAGGTTTGTTGCCCACTGGAATATTGCCAAGTCGATGGCTGGGTATTACCAAGAGTCTGGCAGAGCTGGGAGGGATGGGAAGCCATCCTGCTGCCGCCTCTATTACTCAAGGAATGACCGGGATCAAGTCAGCTTCCTGATTAAGAAGGAGCTCTCCAACATCCAGGTGAGAGCTGCAGAAGAGGATCCACTTGCCTTTGCTCTGGTCTGGTTTCCCTGCAGTAACCCCTGAATAATCCAAGATGAAATGAGGTTTTCTGGGTCTAGAGCTGTCTGGAGCCCTGTTTCAAGGGATAGCAGAAAGGAGTGAAGCAGGAAGGGAAAGAGCTGCCAGACCCAGTTCTGTATGAGATGTGGGTGAGCAGAAGTGTGGAGCAGAGACAGGGAGGTGTCTGTACCTGTTTGCCATATTGATCAGAAGGGTGGGATTTGGTCATTGCTACAGTTACTTTACCTGTTTATGTTTCAATTGAAGACTATAGTTCCTGTCCCCATCTACTTTCAGGAAAAAAAAGGCACCTTGAAAGAATCTGACAAAGCTGCTATGACAGCTTTTGATGCCATTGTGAACTTCTGCGAGGAGCTGGGGTGAGTGCACTTCTTTCAGACACTAATGTTGATGTTGGGGAAACCATGCCCTGTCCCTGCCAGGGAACTGTTATGGTTGAGATTGAGCCTGCATGTCCAGGAAAAAAAAATACTGAATTAATTGCTTGATATTTTGCTGTCTGGGCTGAGGAAGGTGTCCCTGAGAGTTCTCTCATCACTCCCACCTCTGAGTTAAGTGAGATGTTGGTCTTGGAGCCTCACCAAGTGGCATGGGGATGTTAAACTATAACTCCTCTGGTGATGTATTTGACAATGTTCTAACTGTGATGATGGGTTGACTTAGTTGCATTTGCTTTTGTTTTGACTCTCTCCTCCTTCACTATATCACCTCTTTCCTAAGGGGACAAACAGACAGCCTAATCAGCATGGAATGGAAGCATTTAGATTTAATGTTTCTATAAATCTCAGGGGCTCTACCCTGATACTAGGTGTCTGTGATTCTCATTGACCTTACAAGGTGCTTAGAATGTTTCAAAAACAGGCTTAAATTATGGATGTGCCCAATCTAAATGCAGACCAGCAACCACAACATGCATTGTTCAGGTTTAGTTCATGCCTTGTAAGCTGTAATTGTACTAATTGCTGTTCTGTGCTGGATAAGACATCAAAGCTGTAATTTTGCCAGGAAGAGAGCAGTGTGTGTTCACTAACTGGAAATGGTCTTCATGTGTCTTGCTTACAAGTTCTGCACTTCATTTCACTTTTCACACCTGAGTCTAGGACAACTTTTTCAGTGTGAATGGAACGTGCTTCTTTGATGATGCCTCCCTGAATGTGTTGTCAGGTTTGTCTTTGTTGTCATGCTTGGTAAATAAATCCTGTTTTTTATGGGATAGTCTTTCTTGTACTGAAATAGAACACAACTGAAATATGTCCTGGGTTACTTGAAGGAGCGTTTCTTTGCCTAAAGTTGAGGTGATGCTGTGAAGTAACTTCTAGGAGGCTTCTTGCTCTAAGAATTTGATCCACTTGGCTGAGCAGGTCTGCTCCTTCTGCTGTGTTACCAGCTCACAGCGAGTGGTCAGAGGGCTGTTTGTGTCTGGGGTTTGTATAATCATAGAATGGTTTGGGTTGGAAGGGACCTTAAAGACCACCCAGTTCCACCCACCTTTCACTAGCCCAGGTTGCTCCAAGCCTCATCCAACCTGGCCTTGAACACTTCTAGGGTTGGGACATCCACAGCATCTGTGGACAACCCGTGCCAGTGCCTCAGAATAATAATCTGAGTATCACTGACCTAATTAGAAATCACATCTCCCGTACTTTTTCTTCCCACCCCCAGCTTGGCCCATTCTTCCTGCTGTAGAACATGCCATGTGCATCCCAGAGGCACATATTGCATCACCACTGACTGCCTTCCCTGCTCACAACTCTGCAGGACACCGAGGTGATACGGAAAGAAACGCCACATTGCATTTCTTTTTTACATATTGAATTAATACAGTTCTATTTGCCATCCAAACAGTGAAAGCAAACCTTAAACTCTGCCCTTGCAAGGTTACAAATAAGAACAAATAAAGACAGATTGTGCACTGGCAAGCCAGTTTTTGCATGATATATTTAGGGTATTGTCTGGGTATGACAGGAGAACAATGGTATAAGCTGCTTTTCAAGAGTGGGTTTAGGCAAAGATTTCAGTGCTCGGAGTTTCCTATTGCTCTTTTGCAAGGTGAAAAAAACCAAACCATGTAGCTGCAGCAGCAGAAGACATCTGTATCAGTTTTAGGGGGGAGCCACCTCTAACTGGTGGTTTTGCTTGAGAGGTGTAAATCAGATGGAGGTGAGTTGATTTTGGTATTTGGCAGTTCCTGAGCACAGACAGCCCGATGTACTGAGTTTGCTGTGGACCTGCAGAACGACTTGTAGGCATCGAGGCATTGCTCTTGATGCAGGAAAGTTGCATGGGGAGAAATAATCACCCAGGGAGAGAAGATGAGGAAGCTCTCTGTGAACAACTCAGTCAGGTTGTAGCTGGGCTGACTCTTGCCCCACGTACCACGTCTTTACGTCACTGTCCGTGTGCCACCCTGCTTGTGCCTTGAGGATGTGCAGCACCCAAAAATAGCAGCAAATAAAATGAGAGCAATAAAAACAAGGCAGAAGATGCCAATCACCACCAGCCCTCCAAGAGCCCAGTCACTTGCTGTAATCCGTGTCTTTAGGTCTTCCAGAACTGAGGATGCCTCTTGTGCTGGTGACATGCTGGTTTCCACCCTGCTGGGGGTAGACAAAGAACAATGTCAGGTGTTGGTGAATCCTCTCTGTGCTCTGAGCACAGTCCCAAAACCAGTACAGGTATGAATGCTGTCTGTGCCTACAGCATCCCCCTTCCCAAAGGAGAAACAGAAATAGGAGCATAAAGCAGAAGAAATACAGCTGAGGCCAGTTTCACTATCAGATCTGCCGAGATGTAAAGAGGAAAAGCTTCTGGCTCTGCAAGATTCTGGCAGCTGGGATTTATTTTAGCCATAGTTAATCAATATTTGAAATAATACAGTGTCTCTCCAGCATGTTCAGTATGAACCCTTCATCTCTGTTAGCTGCACAGCCTTATACATGAAAGACAAGTATTCAGTGGGACAAATTCCTTGATACCATTAGAAAGATCTCTAAAATAGAGTTGGGGACTGAAACTCTGAGAACACACTGGAGATTAAATGAAGACTTATTTACAAACAAACAAGCAAAAAAAAAAATCCACCCACCAACAATAAGCAAAGATCATGTACAACTTGTTGCTTTCATAAGGCTTAGAGTAGTCTAATTATGTTAAAAAGGGAGTCCTGCTAATGGAGTTTGCTTTAGTAATGCTTTCTGTTACTTTGCAATAGAAGTTCTCCTTCCAAGAAGTACTTAGGTCCAGTAATAATTTAAACTGGGATCTCAGTGGGTTCTACACACTTGCTCTTTCACTGATACTTTGCATAATGCCTCTGCTGTCAGCCCTCTAAAGAACATCCAGCATCTCTTTGTGAGCATCTTGTGGTTTTACTGAAGGTTCCTTGTTTCTCAAGGGTAAAAGGGTGGAATATTTCTCACACTTTCTTGCAAATACGACTATGCAAATGTAATACAGGAAGAGATCTTTGTTATTTTTGAAAATTTGCTTGACTTGCTGCCCCTTATATATCCTGAATGCTGTAAGGAAAAGGATTAGTCCTGTAAAGCATGTCTCATCCTCAGCAGGTCAGATTTGACTAGAAGCACAAGCTCATACTTGCTGAAGGTTTTGTTTCTTTTTCATCAGCCAAATATATTCAGTTCATGGTTTGTTCTCTGGACTGATGGCAGATCACCATGCTCAGTCTCCGACCAGCAGGCACACAGGACAGGAAAGCTGTTCTGGATGGCTTCCTTCACCTCCAGAAATACTGGTTCTGTAGACCCAAAGGCAGGAACCCTGTGGGACTGCACACCCCATGAAGTTCCTCTCTTGCTAAGCACACTTAACCTCCTGAAATAGGAGAGCTGTATGAGATTTTATAAATACCTGAAGTGTTGTGTTTGTAGAAGGTATTTCTTCTGTTGCCTCCTCTGCACCCTTCCAAGAGATCCTGGCCTGTGGTGAGAGACCCCTTACTGTGCCTTGAGACTTTCAGAGATAGCCTGGAAGTTACCTTGGTGCTGCAGTAAATGATTAACAGCTGATTTTCCTGCAAAGGTGTGGCTAATATAATCAAATCAAAGACTTTGAGCCTAAATAAAAAGTCCTAATTCACCTGTTGCTCAGCCATTTCTTCCTCTCCATTACTTTATCCCTTCCTCTACACCTGTTGCAGTGATTGTAAAGGCCCACTATGTCCTGTCTGGACAGGATGTGGTGGAGAGGAAGGCTGTGTTTCCTGGATCCTGACTGGATCTGTATTGGAAGCTCCTTTTAGGAGATTCCCAGCCCTGAAGTGAGACTGAGCAAGACTGCCCTGCAGTCCAAAATCCGTTGTGACAGTTCACAGAAATAAACCTGTTACAGAGCATTGCACGGCTGTTAACTGCAATAAAACTGCCTCCCTATTGCTTCCCTGACTGAAGAAGACCCGAGGGATGGTTCTAGAGAGAGGTGGGAGGGGAGAAGGAGGAGTGTGGTGTGAGAGAACTGCATGTGTGTAAAAGGCGGCTTATTTTTCACAAGCCAAGCAAATCACTTTGAAAGCAGAGGGATAATGTTACAGAACAGAAGCTATTCCATGGAGTCATCATTAGACCTTCAACCACTGCTGCTGGAGGGGCTTGGCCTTGCTGGCTCTTTGAGGTTTCTCAGGGAAGGAAACTACTTCAACACTTATGTCATCAGGACTGAAGTAACGGTGTTCCCTTGCAGTTCCTTCCAGGCTCACTCAGGCTTTCACAACATGTGCAGGAGTTGCTGGGTCTGAAGCAGTCTCTCCTTGGTCTGTGCTTTTCTGAATCTCCCTCTGTATTTTGAAACAGAGGATCCATCCTCCCTAGTGCTCCCTACAGGTCCCTATGTATGAGTATGGATTGAAGCCAGAGCCACAAAAGCTCTAGTGGGTGGTGAGTGGGGACTCAGGGACTGGCGTGTCTGTAGTTGGCAGAAGCTGAAGTGCTGCAGTAAATTGGGGACTTGCTGGGCTTCTTTCAGGCCACCCTGATAAGTTACATGCAAGAAAGCAGCAGACCCCACCCAGCCCAGATAAGCTATTGGCACGTCTAAATCCCAGCTGTAGGAATAGCCCAGCTGAGTGCAGTGGTACAAAAGGGCACAAAGCAGAACATTAGGCCTGTGAGGTCCAGACAAGTGTGTAGAAGTTGGTCCAGGGACTCCTCTAGATGGTGGCTACTCCTCTGCTCCTGAAAGCCACCTGAATCCTTTAAATAATTGCTTAATTTTCTCTCCTCCTCTTTGTTTTAACACTGCTGTGTTTATTCAGTTTCTAATTCAGGAACTTAAGGTGGCAGAGATAAGACAGGAGCCATTTCTCTTGTCCCCCTGCCTGGTATCTGTCAGTGGGTTTAACTTGTACCACCACTGGGAAACATGCATTTGTAGCTTTTCCTGTTGAGATAAGGCCTGGCAGCTTGTTCCCAGTGACAGCAACCTGTCAGTTGTTGGTATGTGTCCAGCCTGCTGAGCTTCCTCCTGACTTAGCACAGACTGGCTCCATGCTGCTCAAACAGTTCTCAATGGGATTCTGTTCATGTCTGTAGCTGGCACTGTCTAGCACCAGCTAGGAAAGAAAGTGAGCTCTGTTCATTCCCGGGTCTTGTGACTTAATTTAGATACAGAAACATCTGTTGAGTCCTGCAAAAGAGGTTCTGAGGCTGCCGATGCCACCTTGATTGCCACTTGTTTGTGAGTGAAATGAGCAGTGACATATCTGAGAGGTTGGTGTGAGGCACCTCTGAATTTTGATTAGGCTGAACTGATGCTGTGCTTGAGCTTTATTTTCCCCTAACGTGCTGGTTGGCAGTGCAAGCTTTGGGACAGCCTAATAAAGCCCAGTGCTTTGTTAGTCTGAGTGTAACTGTACATGCAGTAGCTCATCCCAGTGCAGTCTGCTGTTGGCAGTTGCCAAGTTGGGGCTCAACTATTTACTTCCTGAGGAGCATCCTCATCTTCTGCTGAAAAGCTTTTCCTTTTCATTAATTTAAAAGGAACACTGGTAGTTTGAGGAATTTTATTCTTCTTTTAATTCTTAGACAATTTTCTGTGTCACTGGCTGTAGATATATTCCAATGTGCAGCAGCACAAAAATGCCAAATACCCACATCTGGTTTGCTGACAAAAAATAAAGTTCTTAAACATAAGAAACTACTGACATAATGTGCTTTTTACCAATCTGAGCACAGGCATCAGAGAAAAGACATTTCTTTACAAAGCTTTCTTTATTTTTTTCTCCCCTCTGAAGTGTAAAGAATATTTAAAAGCCCCAATTTAAAAACTTGATGATTCTATTCTCCCTAGCTTGATGTTGCCTCTGGCACATACAGGTGTAATCCCTTTGCCTCCTCTGCACTTAGCAGTTGGGATGCAGGGGCTGAAGGTGACTTCTCTATATGCATGTAACCTTTTATACCTTCTCAGAAAGGTGTTTTGGTCTCACATTTGGTGCTGAAAGACCCGGGGCTTTGAGCTGGGCAGTATTTTGGCCTTCCACAGGGCCGTCCCAGCTGTGAAAGTCGTGGCCTGTGCCACAGCCTTGTCCGTACAGAAATCCCTTTCGGAAGTTCACCGGAGCGCAAACCAAACATACCCAGTGGCTGCAGCGTGGAAAAGGGATTTATTTGCACTTGTTAACTCCAGCAGCACAGCCCATTCTTGGCTCTGCTCTGTCACTGTGCCCGCTGTCAGCTGCTGCACACGTACCCTGAAGTGACAGTTACCACAGTGCATGTCACTCCTCCAAAATGCCTTTGTGCCTGCTCATAAACATACCCTTGGCATAATGTTTATGTCCACTAAAATAAACGGCACACAGTGCAGGGAGGCAGGCCACAGATCCCTCAAGTAAGGGCAGGGATTTGTTCATCTCCCGTAGCTCCCATGCTCTGCAAGAACCACTCGTCTGCAATAAGCAGTAGAACCACAGAGGGGGGTGGGGAGGGAGCACGTTTAGCAGCAGAATGATCAAAATAAGCTGTGGTGTTGGTGAGTTTTTCCCTTTTGCCTTCGTCTTTCTGTTTACAAAGAATATTCCACATGATCTGGGTTTTTTTTCTTTGGCAATTTCACCTCATTGTGACACCAGTGAAATGACGCCGGGAGCATTTGTTACCAGCTGTTCTCAGAGCCTCAGCTGGCACGTCTGGATCAGAAGGTCCATGATTTGTTGTTTTCAGCAGATAACTCAGCTAAACATGTCTCCTGCAGCTGGGTTTTGAGAGAACAGGTTTGGGCTTGATCCACGATCACCTGAGCACGTGGTGATGTCAGTGAGTTTTTGCTAACGCCCAGCACCGTCCTTCTGGATTAGCCACCTGTGAGGAGAGCAGGCACTGCCTGGCATGTGGTCCTGGACGTGTTCTCTGCTTTGGTCTGTGGCTCCGTGCTCCCAGTGGGGATCCTTGGCTGGCCCAGCTGCAGGGCTGTCTTTGGGAAAGCTGTCTCTTTTCTCAGCAATTTGTATCCGTGCCCTCCCACCCCATCCCACCCCAGAAGAGCGAGACAGTGATGGTGGAGGAGCTTTACCTTTCTGGTCACAGTAGTGGCTGTCACGGACAGAAGGAATTCCACGCTGTGGTTTCTGGTCCTTTGAGTCATGTTAATTAATATTGTTACTGCCATTTTCAGTGAGCTAGTGTGGAAAGTCATTCCCATAGGACTGGATCATGATGTCCATGCAGGTCCTTGGTAGTAGGTTGTGTCACCTCGTTGCACTTCACGAACGGGCAGTCGGGCGGACTTGGCTCTTCCTACTTCTGGTGTCAGGATGTCCATCACAGCCACAGCAGCTGTAGCAGCAGCAACTGCAGGCAATGATCATGAGCACCAGAACAGTGACTGGAAAGAGAAGCAAAAGATATTGTTTCATGATGTTGGAGCAATCCATGCAGAGTAAGCCTTATATCTCCTGCAAGTTGTTTGTTGAGCAGCCTTCTGTAAATGAACAAAGCCTGGTTTCTTGTGAATTTTTTTTTGTTGCCTTATATCCCCAACTCCCCTCTCCTAAGTTCCTGCTCCCTTGTATTGGTTATCCATTTAATCTGGACGATCATTACGTGGTATTTCGAGATCTTAAGGGCTACACAGCAAACCTGTGGGGGTTTACCTTCACCTGCCTCCTGGGCTGTTGTTTAGGAGCTGACATGCTGTTCTTAAGCAGAGCTATGTGCCTGGAAAGGATGAAAATCCAACTCTGCCCATAGTTGTGTCAGAAGCAACTCAAGAGGGTTTGGTTGCTCAAACTGTCAGTTGTATTTCTGAAGAGTTCATGCAGTGTAGCCTTTAAGGATAGATATTTGTGACTGGGTTGGCTTTACTCTTTCTTCTGTATTTAGCTTGAAAAAATAGATACTTCAAATGGAGTTTTGTTTCACAAAGCAGTGGGACTAACTCACTGATATTCTCCTCTAGCCATGATGGTTGGTGTTGGGAGGGATATATTAGTTTATCTGGAGTAGAAAAGGATGACATGTTTAATCCTGCAAAACACCAAACGGTGTGTGAACGTGCATGTGTGTGTGTGCAAGTGTTCCTTCAAAGCCTGGAGCTGGGCTGCCAGGTATCTGACCCTGTGGGGAACCAGCTGTAGGTATGAACAAAATAAAGCAGCAGGTGTGACTTTGTGAATTCCAGCCCAGGGAGGAGTGTCCAGTTGGATACACACCCTTCCTTTTGGCCGGGAGCAAACTGTGTCTTTGAGGAGGAGGGCCTGTCTTCCTTCCTGCTTGTTTTTCCCATTGTGTAAACAAACTTCATCCCCCTTGATCAAGGATTTCTTTGTTATTCCTTCCGTGCCATCCCCACACAGAGCAGCAGGAGGGATCTTGCCATTACCAGAGGGGAATAAATAGGCTCAGCTGAAGCAAACTGGCTTCCACTGAGCCAGGAACAGGAATGACACTGAGTCTCACTTAAGTGTCTTTTGTGGCAGGGAGATGCCCTAATACCATTTGTCATAAACTATCTCCTATGCATCAAAACAGTACAGCAGCTCTGGTTTGGTTAAAACACTGCTGTTTAAACTGATGTTTAAATATGAGAGCTTTGGGTAAAGCTGTCCTGTTGGCCTGTCATGCTCTGCATCCATGTAGAGATATGTGCTGAGTATTAAAGAAATTACCTAGAAATTACCCTGGGCCTCAGAGCACAGCCTGGAAAACAACTGCCAACACCACCAACCCACCAGCCAAGACTGTGGCACAAGCTGCCCCCCTTTAGAAGAGAAATTCTGACACCCCTTGGCTTCCACCAATAAACTCACCGATGAACAGAAGAACCACACAAAAGCAGACAATCTCCACTGGCTCAGCCTTGGGCAGTTTCTGGAGCTTAAGGAGAAACTTCTCACCAATGGCTTGAATTTCCTTCAGAAAGGTTTCAGTAGACATTCTGTCACAAGCTCTCCAGGCTTTATGCTGTACAAGAACCAAACAGAGAATAAACCTTTTCACTGACTAATGCTAGGGAGCTGCCAGCCTTCTTATAGAGCTGGTGATCACAAGGAAAACAAGTTTATCTGGTCTCAGTCCTTGCTCCCAGTAGCTAAGGTGGAGGGCTATTAACTGTCTACGTGTTCTAGCACTGTTTTAATTTCAAAATCCAGCTTCAAGGGTGTTTTGTCAACTGCACTGTTAAGCAAAGGCAAAACGGTGTTTCTTCTACAAGGACACTCATTTCAGCAGCACAGAGTTAGAACTGGACAGTGCCTGCCCTTGGCTTTAACCCAAGGAAAATATTTTTTTTTTCCTAGTTGTGCTAACTTGTCCTTCCAGAAAAAAATGCAGTTCTAACTCAACTTGAATTCCAAGTGCTGAACTCCAGTGGTGCATAGTTTTCAGCTGGTTTTTACTGAGTAACACAAAGTAGACTCCCTTGAAGGCTTCTTGCACTTTGAGCTGAAGAAAGCCCCTTCAAAAACTAAGGCACTTATTTCAACACCTCAGTATAATACCATTAGTAATGTTTTATCGACCAGTTTTACTGTATGGTGACATTAAGATTTAAAGTCTGCATTCATTGGGGACAGATGGATGCTTTCCCAGGTTCTTACAGATGAATGCAAGGTGAGCTAAATGTAGGGGTTTTTTAAACCACAGTCTAACTGAGCAATATATGAGTTGAACAGTGGATGTCCACCCATCACTGCTGGTGAGGAGCAAATAAAAGCCCCTGGATCTGTTGGGGAGGTGCTCCACAAGGGAGGTTAGTCCTGCTCAGTAACCTTACACCTTCTTTATTCTCAGAATGATCATCAGGAGCTACTGTTACTGAAAATATTATTAGTCTAGTCAGAGTTATGTGCCTCAGTTTTGACACCAATATTTGCTATTCTTTTACCCCATGAGCAGGATTTTGGAAGGCACTGCAACAAACTAGTGGGCATGAGACCTATGGATGTTCCAATTTTTCTTCAGTTAGGAAATAGAAGTGGATATTGTTGAGAAATATCCACAGTTTCACCTAAAACAAGTGTTTGGACAGGTCAAGACTTGGATGGACTATAACTTTTATGTCATTATTATATCAGAGTGTGCTAGTTTGTGTGGTTTGTAATAGTCCCCACTGGGTTATGGGACTTGAACATTGCAGTTTAATGTCCTGGTCTTGGTGATAACACAAAGCCAAGTGACCAAGACAGCACTTCCAGAATAAGCCAGCAAATTCCTTACTGCACATCTGGATCGGTTACTCAAACAAATGGAGGCTTGGAGTTCAGTTTCCTCTAAACACACTGAGGACAGGGAGACCTTGGCTGTTTCTTTGCATGCTGGGCTTCAGTATTACAGTGCCAAGTTAAATTAAGTCTTGTATGTTTATGCAATTCAAAAAGGCTTTTCTTTGTTCTTTTAAATCCAAGCTAAGGAATAAAAATCGGAACCAGCTGGGATAGGGGGTGGATGGAAAATCTACATCTACAGAAAGATCTCTGTGCAACTTAGCAGGGAGGCAGAGCTGTGGCCTTTTGACCTGAAAAGGTCACTTTTGAGACTGGGGTTAAATAGTTCTTTCCAGATGACTGCATACCCCAAGTGAGCTGCTCCAGAAACGGCTGCCTTATCCTTTGCACGATGCTGTGGGATTCTGCGTCAGCAGGTTTTCAGTTTTGTTTCCATTCCAAGAGGTGGTGGAGGAGGCAGAGGTGAAGTGATTTGTGTTTTCTGTTCTTGGCTCTAGAAGAAAAATGTAAAAAAAAAATTAAATAAATAAAAAATTCTGGCTCTAACATCCTGAAAATGTTTGTTCCCTTTGGAGGGGCTTCGGCCTGTCCAGAAGCTCTCCTAGTAAGGAATGTGCTATAACCTTCCATGCCATGCTTTGGGCTGCACCAGAAGGAACAAATACAAGAGCCAGGCTTGTGGAGTTTGGGTATACAGTGTGAAATTACCTGATTAGGATTGGAGAACTCTTGATTAGCAAAGTGCTTAGTCTAAAATGAAAAGGCCTGCCTCAGTAATGGCCATTCCTCTGCCCAGGGTACCTGATCTGGAGCTAAGTGAAGGAGTTTTTATTCTAAAACTTGCAAGGAATGTTGCTTGTTTACCTTGGTCTGAACTACATCAGGGGCAAAGTTTGATGTTGGTGGTGCAGTTTCCAATCTACCCATGAGGCAGCAAATGTTTTTCTGCTCGACTGCACCTCTGACTTGCACTCTGGTTCCAGGGGCTCTCACTGCTTTGGGATTTCTGCTTGTGCAGTGTAGCAAAAGGGTGAATAATAAAATCATTCTTAAAGATTAAAAAAATGAAACTCCCCTGAGAAAGCCAGTTACAGTCATGGACTTCTGTATGTTCCATTCTACTTGTGATTTAAAGTCTTTGTTCAGGACTAGTTTTGATTCTCACCTTTTCCCACTTGATTTCAGCGGAACCAAGAGCTCACCCTTGAGGTTGGCATAAGGGTAAGAATAGTGCTGTGTCACTTATCCATCTTCCTCTTGTACAACACAACAGTGATGGCATTACTTACAGAGTGGAGCTGTAAGAATTAATTCCTTTTTTTTTTTTTCTTATACTGTGTTCAAGGAAGCTCCCAGTCACCAACAGTAGTAACAGAAAGCTGGTGCAGCAGATTCATTACTGAAGCAGTAATTGTAATGATTATTACTAAAACAGGCAAGTCTTGGGAGATTTAAAACTTAAGGCTGCAGGTCTGTAGGTTGTAGGTGAACAGAGCCACTCAGGTTACTACCTCACAGATTCTGTGGAGCTTGGAGCAAAGATAATTATCTGCCGGTGTTTTTCTCCTTGCTCATCGTTTTCCTTCCTCAAAACCTCACCCACTGAGGATGGGACCCCCCCAGAGCAGAGGAGACCTGGCTGTAGGGCAGCAAAGCTGAGGGAAACAGTGAATGACCAGAGTGCAGTGTGGGCTTCATAACACATTGTTAGGCTGATGTCAGGAACTTCTGCTCCACAGCTGTAGCCAGAGCTCACATGAAGTGAGAATAAGGTAAAGAGAGAGGCAAGATGAGAAACTCAGGTGGAAAAGAAAGTGAACTCAATGCTGGTGTCTTGTGACAGGTGGGTTAGAATTTCCTTATTGGGTGGGGTGGCAGCCTGAAATTCATGAATTCAGCTGTATCCTGTTCTGGCTGTTCTCTAAGAAATAATTCATCTATCCAGTGTTGCCAGTTGAACTAGATCATCAAATCTTTCTGCCCTTCCCTATGTTACAAGGCACAGCAGAGGAGGGAATATGATAAATCATTTAATTTGGGTTTATTTCTTTTTGAGGAAAAGAAGGCCCAATCTGCCATGTGTCATGAGTTGTTAGGCTTGGTGGAAAAGAGAGAGCCCAGTAATGATGCAGGGGAAGGGGTAACAGCTGCAGGTGTGCTGCTCAGCTGCAGGGATTACATGACCCTGTAAAACCAAACAGCATGTCCTGTGTTCAGGGCTCATATAGATTTAGATTCCCAGGAAGTGCTAATGCAGATTCATCTTGCTGTGCCCACTGAATAAAGCTGTGAAAATTGCCATAATAGCACTGAAATTATCTTTCTGAGTTGTTTTAATGGACTCATGCCATACTGAAGCACTCAAAGAAGTTGGCTGCTCAGTCCTTTTGAGAATAAAGCCATTAAAAAGCCTCAATCTAGACATTTGAGAGAAAAGCCTCAGTCAGGGTTCCTTTGTGCTGGTGAACTGGCTGGGTGGGGGCTCTGAGGCTTCAAGCAACAAAAAGAGCTTCGGGATGACCATGTGTGATGGGGTCCCACATCCCCCTCCTTACAGCTAGTCGGGCTGCTGTAAATCTTTTGGAACTGATGCAAATTGATAGGGGTTTTTTGGTCTGTCTTCAGTCTGGAAAGCCCAATCCGATCTGTGTGTGCACACAGGTGCATCCAGAGTTGGGCTGTAGGGAGTGGGTGAGCTGAAATTTACTGCTGGGGAATGAGACACTTGTTTACTCATAACCCTGGTGGTATTTGAGCAGCCTATTTAAGTGCAAAGGACACGAATTTGAGTTTGTGGTTTAGCCTCAGGACTGGAAGTTAGTAAATAGAGGCAGTTTTACTGCCCTGCCAGTCATGTTTTACTGGTGGCGTGACTTTGGATAAGTCATCCCATCCCTCTGTTGGGTGACTTCATCTCTGCAAAGAGCTGGAACATGTAACCACCATCAGAGGTTAGCTTGTTAATTGTTGTGCGTCCAAGTCTCCAACATGCTCGGAAATCTTTAGATAGGAAGACAATAAGTCCCTGGTTTTGTTGCAGTTACAAACTGAACTGGCCTTTGCTTGCTCACTGCCTGTTACACTTTGGTCACTGAGCCCGTTTAGGTTGGAAGTAGATGAAAGCATCTTGTTTGTTCCTAACCCAGCCATGCTCCACAGGGGGCCTATTGCTCTTGCCGTGATCCTGATCCACTGCTTTTACTGTGCTTTGTGTGGATTTGTTACTCAAGTCGTCTAAAAATGGAGACCAAGCTTCGGAGGGGGGAATTTGTTGGGAACAAGAAGCTGTCAGTGCCTCTAGTCCTAATGCAGCAGGTCCCAGTGGAGTCAGATCTGTTCCACTGTGCCCACTGCCCACAGCACCAGAGCTGCAGAGACCCTACAAAGAGAACCTCCCTGATGTGCCCATCAAGCAGAATGCCAGGGCAGCGTTCCCACTGCAACCTTGTCTTTTTCCCAAGACTGACTTTGTGTTGTCCTTACTCAGGCAAGTCAAATTGGTTGAAATTGGATCTGTACAGGGATGGGAAGCCTGTATGGATTGTGGTGGCTTATTTTGTAGGAAGTCTTAAGAAGGCAAGCCCAGCCTCGTGGAAGGAGGGTGCTGAGCAGCCAAAGGGGAGAGGATGCTTTTTATTCCAATCTAAACTCTGACTGTGTTTGGCCACTTTCTAAAGAACACGAAGCTTTGACCAGTTTCAAAACCTACCAGCTTTGTTCTTGAAATGTGCTTCTGATTTCATCTGGATAAGGTCTGCAGTGCTTCCTGTTCTAGAACAATGTGGGTTGCTAGGTGTGACTGCAGTCTGGATGCAGTTTGGCATAACGTGTCATAATTCCTGCACGATTGTTTATTGTTCCAAGCTTTCAGTGTGCTGCTGAGATGAAAAGGGCCATAGAAATGTAGTTGTATTATCAGTGCATGGTTTTCCCTCATCATTGTTAATGCAATGTTTGCTGCCATGGTTGTAGTTGACCGGCCACGTGAATCTTAACTATAGTTCAGACGAGCCCTTTTTTTCCTAAAACAGGAGTGAACGGTGCCAGACAGACCTATAATTCATTCCCAAGCAGATGAAAATAGTTTCCAGTATCAAGAGAATTCAGCCCTTTAACAGCACACACCCAAACTGGCAAATTGCAGCTCAATGTCATGGGAGAAAAGCTTTGACTTTGTCAGTTGGTCTGGAAAAGAAGGCCACACATTCCTTCAGATTATAAAGCTGCCCTGACTGGGCAGCCCTTTGGCTGGAATACCCTGTCATCACCACCACCCACTATTTGGAGGTGGGTTTTGAGGCAGCACTGTAAATGTCCCTTCTCTCCCCTACAACCTAATATTAGATTAATATAAAAAGGCACTGAATTCCCTGCAATAGCATTTTTGGTAGCTGAGGTGCCCATTGGGGCACTGAGATGAGAGTCTTTACACCTCTACAGAGCAGCCTGGATTTCTCCAGTCCATCCCACAAAAACATCCACAAGACCCCGTGAGATAATTCCTCACTACTAGGAATTTTTTAAGTGGGGAAACCAAAGCACTGAGCCATCCAATGAAAGGAAAAGGTCAATTTTAAAAATAAACCTGTAGCTCTTCTACAAGAGAACTTTTTTTAGGGTTGGTGATGCTTGAATCTAGCCTGAAAGTCTATTCTAATATTAGCAAAATAACCATTCCCCAGGAAGCTGACAGAGAGGTAGCTGTGTGCCTGTGAAAGCCTTGTAGTTACTTCACAACCATAGTGGGATCTATCAGTAGTTTGGTGTTTGAGACACATAGTGGGATCTGTCTGTAGTTTGGTGGTTGAGGTCTGGCAGCTGGAGCTCGCAGAGTGCTGGAAACTCCTCCACCTTTCAGCAGCCCCCTCTGTGCCCTGTCCTTGACTGATCTCAGACCTGCAGGGCTCACAAGTTATGTGCATTTTTGAGTTTTTTGAAATCAGGTGGACTGATCTTAATAAAGATGACACCTGGGTGTAGGAACTCAAAACTGAAGGCTACAACAGCCGCTTCCTCAGAGGAAGCTGTTCTGAAGCCCATCAGCTGTGGCTGTGTGGGGTAGCAGTGAGAGCTCCAGTGGAGGTGAGGGCTGGCTGCTGCTCTCCTCACCCAGCTCTCTCACAGTGCCTTACAGTCCCTGCTGTCCACGGGTGACTGCTCTGGCCCACTGCAGGCTGTGTGATCAGAGGGTTGTCCCATAGAAAGGATCTGCTCTATCAAAGCTGGGTTTATTTTGTACCTCCACTCCCATAACGGCCCTTACATTGCAGTCAGGCCGAGGCCTGTGCACTGTGACAGCTGTAACACAAGCCATGTCCTGCTGCTTTTATCCAGACATGTGTTTCATATTGCTGTTCCTCTCCCCCACACACTTGTACAGCGTGGCTGCGGCTGGACAACCCCCCAGCCAAACCCCTTAACGTTTTCTTTTGGCAAGGAAAACTTGGCATGTTTCTCTACCTCCTTCCCTCCCCTGCCCTTCTCCCCTCACTCCTCCCTCCTTCCTTTTTTTTTTTTGTTTGCCTAAACTTTGTTTTTTCACATGCTTTATTTGAGAATCCATCTCAACTGCAGCAACCAACCTACAGAGACCCTTCATTAGCAGGGTGGAAACTTCCCTCCATCCCCTTGAGCCCAGGGCTAGGCTGGAGGCGCGTGGGTCTTAACTACTACATCTCCTCACTCAGGCAGTTCCAATTCGGTGTTTGTACAACACTTAGGTCAGAAAGACCTGCCCTCCCTTCCATGTTAATGGAAATGGAGAGAAGTGGAAATACCTGATCCTTAACATTCCTCCCTACAGGCATGTGTAGGATCGGGAAGACATCTTTCTGTGAGAACTGGCTTTCTGCCCCTCTGTTTGTAAACAGCTGACTGCCCATGCACCTCCTGGAAGAGGCTGAGGGGTCCCAGCTCAGTGCTAGGAGCTGCAGGAGCTTCCAAACAGAGAAATCAGCTTCATATGGCAGAAAAAGGGGGTTTATATGATTGGTCTCCTTTGCCAGAGCCCCTTCCCGTACCCAGCAGCGAAATAGAGATGGGACAGCAGGCTGTGGGACACCTCTGTGAAACCAAGGCTTGGACTTTTCCAAACTAAATGATTCTATAATTTCATGTATTTAGGGGATTCTTCGCCTCTCCCTTCCCTTCTCACGGCATGCAAACTTGACGGTCTTGTTCCTGTAAACCATAGACCGTGTGTGTGCATCTATGTGTCTCTCAGAGCAGTGGGTTCTCACGCTGCTTTGAATAGTAAACCAGCATCTGTGCCTGATACACCACAGCCTGAATTCTTTTTTTAAAATGTCCTTGTTAGAAGTCGTGTAAAATCTTTCCATTTATTTCTATTGGACACAGATGCTTAACTTGCACAATGTGTTAGTTCCCCGACCAGGGCTTGTTTTCTAAGCTCTCTGTTTGCTCCAGGATTTGGGGGGGGGATAAAACTTAGCTGCAGCTGGGAGGAGCTCTGGAGAAATGCTGTGGCTGGCACCCGGCTGGTTTCACACACGCAGCTCCTCGCTAAAGGCACGAAGAGCCCTCGCTCCGCCGGGCAGCCCAGCTCTCTTATCCACACCATTACTATATCGGGTCACCGCTGTGGAGAATGCCCCGCGCTAGACCCGCTTCTTAGCCAAGGTCACGTTCTGTAGCAGCTCGGAAAAATGAGCAGCCAAGGCTTTCTAACCCGACAAAAGTTGCTCGGTCCCGCTCGGACCCGGAGCGCTGCGGGCAGCTGCTTTTGTTACAGGGCGGCCGCAGCTCGGCTCTCTGCAATCCGCTTAAAAGCTTTTCTCCTGCCACCTTTGCTCCCCGGTGCCCCTCGCACACAAATTCAGGCTCGCGAGCTCTGCTCCATGGCCGGTTCCGCAGGGAGAGCTCCGCCAGCTCCTCGCTAACCAGCGCAAGGTTAAGGTGCCCGAACACCAGCGATAGCTCAGCCCTTACCCCAGCGCGCCGCCAGCTCTTCTTCTCCTCTTGTTTTTCTTTCCGTCGTCTTAAAACTTTCACGTCATCTCTCCCCTCATCCTGGCGTGTCTCGCTCCTCGCTCGGCTCCTCTGTGCTCCGCCGCTGACAGCCAGCTGTTGTCTCTGCCTTTTCTTTTTTTTTTTTTTTTTTTTGTTACTGGTTGTCCTGGAGATCCGAAGTTTCGTGTTACATGTGTGCCAGGGAGGGAGGGAGGGAGGGAGGGAGGGAGTGCGGCGGGGGAGCCACCGCGGGCTGGGGCTGAGCCAGCTCTGTGCCAGCTCCGCTCCCAGGGGCCGGCACTTGTTGCTGGTTTCCTCTGTGCATCTCCCCACAGAGAGGTCTTTCCTTTTTTGCCTTTTAATTTCAGCTTTTTCTGGAGTGAGGGTTGATTCTTTCCTTGCGATAGTTCGAGGGTGTGTTCAAGCAAGTCACTTTTCTTTATGCTGCCCAGTTTCCTTCCGACTCCCGGGGGGAAAGAGTTGTTCTCGTGTGTTCATTGAAAGGGCAGAGCAAGAAGTGGTGAGGACAGTGCAGCACTGTAAGAGAGACCTGCCAGGGACAGGGGAGCAGGGGTGATGCTGGGGCAATGAATTTGCTCCGTGCCCTTGGCCATTTACTCTCTTGATGCCGTGGTTTTTCCTTTTTGTATTCTGGGGACAGCTGACACCCACTGTGACATCTCAGAGGGTGAAGTTCAGGTGATGTGAAAAGGGTACAGTCCTTCAGAGAGGTGCAACATTAGAATTTCGCATCAACCTCATGATTTGTTCTTCTATTTGATAAAGCTTATGAAGTGGCTGTCGCTCAACAAATGAATGGCATCTGCATAACTATTTTGTCCTCACATGATTTTTATCTTTTTTAATGCTTTCACTTCTTGACTGTATTCCAAGATTTGATGTCTCCTTGAGGTGTTTTTTCAGGAAGCATTTCTGATGTACCCATGGGTTCATGTGAGGGAATGCTTTTTTTCTGGTAAATTTTGGGAGAGGCAAAGCTTCTCTCAGGATATGTAACTTTGCTTCTCCTCTGGCTGTCCCTCTGCTTCTACTAATTGCAGGAATGGTGCTCCTGTTTTACCTGGTGTGCAAAACCAAGGACTACCAAACCCACACAGGTGCAGATGTGGTCAGTTTAGCACTTTCCTGAAGTGTATTGCCACAGACAAAAAAGGGTTAATAAACTTGATCGTTATTTGCTCTTCATCCTATTCCATAATGTCAAATCAGGGCAGGATGCCTCAAATGAAACAATTTTGTTTAGACATTTTGAAGACCAATGATCAGCTGTTGAAGGGTGAGGGGAGATAAATAGTACAGCTCCATATTTAAAAGATGAAATAATTTTAGGACGTGTATACAAACTACCATTAGTTTATGTAAATCATCTCCATCTCGTGGGCATTAGTCAGGTGCCCATGTGACATGATAATGCACAAGTGACCATGTTTCAGGACCTCTCGTGTTTGGTTAAGATGTAATCTGGTGATTACCCCCAGCATCCTGTCAGTAACTCTGAGTTTTGCCTTTTGACTTTAATTATAGGATTGCGATCTTAGTTCTGCAGATGAATTTCCGTTATGAGCCAGCTCCTGAGCACCGTTGGCTAAAGTGGGGCTGTGGAAGTGGCTGTGTGAAATGGGGTAATTCTTCAGGAAAACACAGGCAGTTGCAGGAACCTGGGTGGAAAGAGCTTGGCTTTGCAGGGCTGATGGGTTAGAAACTAGAACTCTTTAAGTTCCAGTGAGGTCAGAGCTGATCTCTGCTTCCACCAAAGCCCTCCCCTGGGGCATCTCACTTGTTGGCTTTAAGGGACAGAGGTGTGTGTGGATGTCCCTCCCCAGCATAAGCCCAGTGATTGAGCTGTAGGAGTGAGGAGAGGGCTTGACCATTCCTGCATGCCTCGCTTAACTCTAATACAGATCAGTGCGTGCAGAAAGAGCCATGGGCTAATGAGAATGCCTGCCTGTTTTCTTTTGGGGAAACAAAAAGCTGACTTGCAGCTCGCTGACATTTCTATAGTCACGTTGCACTGGCAGGGCAGGCAGCACCAGTAGCTCTTTTGGGAAGGCAGGACAAGGGGATCGAATGTGTTGCCCCCATCCCGGTCCCCCCACCCCTCCCCACCATGTGAAAGGAGCTCTTTGAGTGCAAGAGGAGAGTGAGTCAGTGTGGCTCTGCAGGGAGATATAAAGCCAGCTTTGTCGGAGCCCTCTCCAGCCTTCAGCTCCCTACACCGTGCACAGGGAGGTGACCCTGCTGCAGCCTCCTCACCTGAGCAGTGCCAGGTCCTTTGTGCTTCAGCGCTGCTCGGCTGTGGAGTCAGGAATCTGCAACCTGTGCCCCTTGGCACATCAACCTGCCAGGCTGTGGGAAGGAGCAGCCTCTGCAGACCCTCGCAGGGTTTGTTTGTGGTGCTTTGGTAGACGTGCAGTTGTGTCCCCCTCCCCCCAAACACACACATGAGTTAAGAAGAAAACAGCGTTTGTTAAATCTCTGGCAAGTTCAAACGTGCCTTAGAGGGCTTATAATAATAATAAATGAAGTGCTCACTCTCTTACTTTTCCCCTCTGTGACCCACTTTTTGCAGATGAAGCTGGGTAAGCCAACTAGGGCACTCCTTGGCAGACAAGAAAAATCTCCACTTTGTTCTTCTTTGTAGTAAAATAATTCCCTTCTAAAATAACTCTTGTTCGCACTTGGCTGCAGGATTTGATCTCTAAATGCCTGATGAAGTAGATGTTTCTGTGTATTTAGTATCAGCATTTTGACTGAGAGACAACTGGCTACCTCTGCTGTGCAACTTGAGTTTTAAAAAGCTCCTCTAAACTCTTCTTTCTTAAAAAACCAAAAAAAGTAACTCCCTGGTTCTTCTTTCGTGAAATCAGTGTATTCACTGGTTTAAATTAGGGAGTGTTCTAGAAGAGAAATTACTTCCTGCCTGTATTGCTAATGAGCACATTTCTGTCACCAAACTCCTTTTTACATACCCAAAACCAATGCCAAAAATCTTTTGAAGATTTCTAGAAGAATCTAATCATTTTCACATGACTGGTTTGCTAAGTCTGGTAAACTGGTTGTGCAATACTGGATGAGTAAATGGACTGGTTTTCGTGGATGTGGGACCCCAGCTTTGACTGCTGATCCGGAACATGTGGGAGCAGATCAAGACCCTGGCATGTGTTACCTGAATGGTGCTCCCTTGTGACCTCAGTCTGGACTCTTAATTCTGGGATTTAATTTACATTCCTGTGTCTTCAGATATAGACCTAAGACCTTCAAACCACAAACAGTAAAATGAGAAGCTCTTCAGTGTGGAATATACAGATACAGATACGCTCTGAGGTGTAGGGATCAACAGGGCCTCTTCACATATTTATCCTACAGCCATCCTGATAGGACATGGAATGTATCTGGCCAATGATACAGAATTAATAACTGCATATTTCATAAACTTCCTTTTGCAGATCTCAAAGATCTGAAAGGGTTTAGCAGAAGAGATTAACGTCAGTGTGGGGAAGTGGAGGCAGAGAGACCTTAAGCAATGTGCCAGGAACAGAACCCCACTTAATCCCTGTGATTCCTGCTGGAATAGGCTTTCTCTGGGGGGAAAAAAAGGACTCAAATCTGTACCAAAAAACACCCTGCATTTGGAGGGTGGAGTTCTTGTGAATAAAAATAACGACCAGATCATTTCCCTTGTGTTTAGATGCCGCCACGCTGCCATAGCCAAGTACTTTGGTGATGTCACCCCACCTTGTAACAAGTGCTGTGATTTCTGCAAGAACCCAGGGGCAGTGAAAAGGCAGCTGGAGTCCCTGGAACGCTGCACCAACAACTGGAGCAAAACCTGCATCGGGCCTGCGAGTTCCTCCTTGGATGGCTACGACCCAGAGCTGTACGAGGGCGGGAGGAGAGGCTGCAGAGGTTTCAGCAGGTCTGTGCTGGAGAGATAAAACTCAACTCACAGGAACTATCAGAGAAAAGAGCATCTCCCAGCTGCAGCCCCAACCACTCCTATTTTCAGCACATGTTTCTGTGTGGATGGTATTTTCCTGTAACTTCCTGGCAGCGGGAGCTGGAATTCCATTTTCCACACACTTTGGCAGCCTTGTTCACATTCGTGTCCCAGAGAGCCAAAAGCTGTTTTGACAGACCTAAGAATTGCCCTGCAGAATGTAATTGGCTCAAGAAACTAGCCTGAAATTTTTTGAAAGCAGCAAGTGGGCTCAGGCTGCTCACAGTCACAAGGATCAAAAACGTTTAAATTGAGACCAAGATGACATGGTCCAGAGTTCATTCCTGACTCAGTACAGCTGCCCGTGGGCCAGCAGGCTGGGTGCCACTGGCAGGACTTTAGTCACCAGTGAGGGTGCAATGGAGTGCCAGTGTCAAATTCTTCTGCAGATTGTGAAATTTTAGTGTTTTCCTGTCAGGCTGACAGCAAAAGGAAGATGTGCAGCGGAAAACATGATTAATTCTGTAAAATGCTTGGCAGTGTGGAGGTGACAAACTTCTCTTTCTCCTTGTTCTCTGGCTGAGGTGCAGTTGTTGTGCAGCTTTGTCAGGATGAAGTTTCGATGCTGGCACTGCCCATGAAGCTCTGCCAGGATATACAGTCCTGTTGGACTGGCCTGGCCCTGCTTTACCTTAAACAGCTCGGGTCTGGTGGCTTTTTTCTTCAGGCTGAGTCAGAGAAAACTGGTACTTGTGACCTAACACTGTGTTTAGTCTCACGACCTGAAAAGCCATGGCCAATGTTGTTGTACAGCACCGTGTTTGCCACTTGATTTATTGAGCCTCTCCATGGCTTGATTGTAGTTTTGCCTTGGAAGTTGTAATAGTCAACAGCCCTAAAGCTCTGATTTGTGATACCTGTCACTTTTGGCTGTGGCAGCTGTGGGAGGCAGCAAACTCCTGGGGTACAAGTGGTGAGGATCAGCTGCTGCATTTCAGTGTATTAGTGATGGGGATTTCATTTACTGCAACAGCCTGTGAACAGCTGAGGCTGAGGAATGGATGCTGTGCCCTTTTCTTCCAGCACTGCTCCCAGGGCAGTAGTGACTGATGAGGTATGTGGCAGGAGTCAGTGACTCCTCAACCCCATGGGACAATCTGGCAGAGCTTAAATGGAGCCCTCCGTTCTCAGAGCATTAGTTAAGTGCTACTAGTTCATGCCACTGCTAACTAAAGTTCATGGGATTAACAAATCCCACCAATTTTTGGAGCACACTCTCAGCTGTCCGTGTTGAGGGACGGCAGTGAAACCAAAAGCTAAGACTTGTTCAGAAAGGATGTGGGAAACATCACTGGGGTGACCTGGGCTTTCCAGACCCGTCCCCCAGGTAATGCTGCAGCTCCAGAAATGCTTCTTCCTCTTGTTTTCCTGGCTTATCCAGGTACGATGAGGAAAGCGGCGGGAGTTGGGATGAAGACAATGAAGAGCGCCGGAAACGGGAGTGGGACAACTTCTACAAAAAGCAGATGAGTCTGCGCAAGGTGAGGCGGTGTCAGCTTGTAAGAGATGCTGAGTGTTTGCTGTGAGCTTGTCTTACAGCCATAAAGGCTCCCTGGCACTAATGGAAGTAAATTATTGCATCTTGCTGTTGCTTGTTGTCTTTTCCTTTCTGGACCTCTGTTTTTTCCATATTCTCCATGTTCTGGGCCAGTCCCATAATAGGAAGAAATGCAGCTTATTCATGTACTGGTTTCTCTGCAGTGCTATCAAGAGGATTCTGTTGTCTTTAATACCCCTGGTAGTAGTAAAAACAAATTTCTCCTGTCAGCTTCTCTTATATATTCCTATAGCAAAGGTGAAATTTTGGCTTTGGTTCTCATTCTTTGTCTTCTTTCCCTATTTTGTTGCCTGTTCAGTGCCTTTGTAACTTCAGCTTCAATTTTCCCTGGAGAAGGGGTATAAAATATGTCTCTTGTGCTCCTAGACCTGCATGTGTGTTGCAGAAATGGAAATGTTTGACTGATCTTTGTTTTCTTCTAGGGCAAAGAACCAGAAAAGGAAGATTTTGTTCCTCCAAGTAAATACCTTCTTTGATTTATAGTGGGGCTTTCGTTGGGAGAAGAAAGTCTCGTATTTTGCAGCTGTGTGTAATTTATATGGCATCAGCACTGGAGGTATCAGTCCCCAGGCACAGAGGTTAAGTTTTTGGCTGTGAAAGCTTGGCTGGAGGAGATGGATCACAGCTTAGCTTTGGTTGGGGTGAAGATATGGAATGCATCTTTCTGAACAGCTCTTTCAAATAAGCAAGAGAGAAGAAAAACTGTCTAACCTGACTTTGTAGGCTATGTCTGCAGTAGTTATGCAGCAGTAATAATAATAATATTTGTAGTAAGTGGGAAACTGCTAAAAACTTTGCTGTTTGTAGGTGTGCTGCTTGGGGCCCTGTCCAGCAGTGTAGATCTTACACTGTTGTAAAAGACTACCTGGTAGGTCAGGTTACTCTATTCAGCCTTTTGGGTTTGTTTTTTGGTTGGTATTGTGGGGAGCAGAAAAGATTTGGGTTTCCTAAGAGCTGCGATTCCTTGGAAAAGCATTTCCTAAGATTGGAAGATTTTGGGAAGCTGTTAGTCATAAACTCCAAAGTAGATGTTCTCAATCAGAGGGAACAATCTCACTTTGGCTTCTGCCTCCTCTTTTGGAGTGTGTAGCTTTTCCAGGTAAAAGGGGTGACTGTCATGTCCCTTGGGATGACATTGCAGGGAAGTGAAGGACTGGCACCTCTCCATGACAGCTAAAATGTTCTCCATCAGCCCCAGCCCAGCTGTAACTCCTTTTCCAAATCCTCTCCCGTGGCAGGTGCAGACTGTCCCCTCAAGGATGCTGGCAGCAGGAGGATCCCAAAGCTCACAGTGAAGGTAAATCATGGCTGACTTTGGTCTTGTTGACCAGCAAAGAGCCACAAAGATTCTGCCTGCCCTGTTTTTACTCCTTCAGGGCTGGAAGTCCAAGGGGCACTGTGGCTTCTGTAGAGCATGCCTGAGTATCCCATGTTTCCTAGGGACGGGAACACTGCTTGAAGATGCTGGAGGAAGCCTTGAGCAACAACCAAAAGAATCCAGCAGCAGGAGGAAAAGGGTATGAGATGAGGAAAAAGGGGTACATAATGAGTCCCTTAACACAGGGCCTGCTCTCCCTCAGCAGAATTACCATTCTCAAGGAACGCCTTTTTAAGTTATTTTGTCCAAGGATGTAGCTTCACTTAGGAGCATCTTTCTGTTAGTGATGTTCGGGATCGGATATGAGGATTCCTGTGGCAGATTGCTAAATCAGCTTGATCCCAGGAGCTGCAATTCTTCCCTGTCCCACAAGGTGGGGATAGTGTAGTTCTCAAACTGAGCCTCTGGGCAAAAGTACTTTGATTGAAAAGTGTTTTCATCACCCTTTCCGTTCTCCAGCAATTCACCACTGCATCCCTTAGGGCTTAACTGGACGTTATCACGTATTCTTTCACCAGAGGGAGTGAATTTTGTACTTTCTGGGAGATACTTAAGCCTTAGTGTTCCATTTGCAGATATAGAGGTGCCAGAAATCACCCCAGCCTGTGTTACAGGTCAGACCCTCATGCCTGTGCAGTGGAAATGGAGTTTGAAGCTTTCCGGACCAGCAAAATGGCAAATTCATACAAGGCAGCTGTGCTGAAGAAGGTAGGGACACACATCTGCTGTATGGACAGGGTGTGGCCTCAGCTCGAGGGGAAATAGGGCAGAGTTTGTGTGGGAAAGACAAAGCAGAAGCTCTGCTTTGCCTTGGGTGTCTTCCAAATCTTTCTTCTTGACTCTGTTTCCAAGAGGGCCCAGAATCACTCGAGTTTCACATCTTTGTTGGCTTTACAGGCTCTGGAAACCTACACACCAGTGCAAGCTTATCCAGATTTGTTCCAGCACTAAAGGGAATGGGGAGTTCCCCAGGCTGCTGCTGACACTACAGAAGCCTTGGTTTAGGGTACCTGGTTGCCATCAGTCTCTCTGAAGGTGTTTCTGTTCTTGAGGCAGGCACCTCTCCAGGGGAGATGTTTGTTTTACCACTGTGGCTCTTAGTGTGTAAAAAGGGAGGGATGCATAAAGATTTGTGGCCATTGGAGGATATTTCCATTCTCTTTTCAGGTAGCAGAAATCAACAAAGCCTCCAAACAAGGAGAGTTGTTCTCGGTCTTTGGGTCTGGAACTGGTGGCAACAGCAGCTTGGAAACAAAATCTGGTTCTGCAGCAGAGGAGGACTTCCTCCCTGCATCCCAGGTTTACTCAGTGAGTACTGATGGGATAGACAGGAGGGAATGGGGTGTTTTGTCTTTCTGGTTTTTTATTAATTTATCTTACATTCTTTCCATGGTCACAGCCGTATATTTCTATTGTAATTGCTTTTCCCTGTCTGCCTGTCATGCTGGTTGCTATTAGTGAACATAATCTATGTGCAGGCCATAGGTTAAATAAGTTCTTTCTCATCTTGCTCTAACCAAGGATGGCTGTTTCCTTACTACTACTGGGAATTTAACCTAATCCCTTTCCCTCATGTCTCAGTTGGTGGGTGTGATGATAAGTCAGATTTAGAGCCTCCCTCACCTTACAGCTGTCCACACTGGTGTATTGCATGCAGAAACCTCGCTCCTTCAGGGTTCTGCACACAGGGATATCACATCCAAACTTTCTTCTTCCTCCTTCCTGCCTAGTTCAAACCCAAGCGTGTGGTGGGAACAGGATTTCCAAAGAAATCCAACTTGTTCCAGACAGCCTCAGAACTGCTGAAGATCCAGGAGGAGAGTGATGCAAAGCCTGTCAAAAAAGAAGTAGATTGTCCAAATGGGCAAGACAACAGCAGCTGCAGTCTGGAACTGGACACCAGAAACACTGTTGTCCAGAGGAGAGAAACAGCAACCAAAGCAATGTGTGAGAGTGCTGTGGTAGAAGTACACCCTGAAAAGAAGGGACAGCAACCCAGTCCAGACACAAAGGCTGCCCTTTGGGAGAGCCCCACTAAGAAGTCCAAACTTAGCAAGAAGCAGCAAATGCTCGCAGAAGCAGCTAAAAAAGAATCACAGGATATTTCCAAATTCTTCTTCCTCTCCAAAGGTGGCTCTAAAGCCAAAAGTTGCAGCTCAGCAAAAGAAGAGGGCTGTTCTGCAAGCACACTACCTCAGGTTTCTTCTCAAAGCACGTGTCAAGAGAAACCAACACCTCAGGAAAGCAGAGATGTCTCTGGAGGTCTGACTGGACAGTCCCAGGCAGAGAATAAAGAACTGAGAGAAACAGAAGTAACACAGACTGAGAAGGGGGAGGATTTTAAGACCCAGCAGGCTGCTGAATCTGAACTTCAGGAAGAAATTGATGTAAAGTCCAGGTAAAATCTCATATGTCTCTGCTCCCTGTGTTGCCTTGTTAAGCTGCTGAGTCCCACCAGCCTTGTCCTGGAAACTGGGAATCTGTGTGAGATCTCTGGGTGGGTGAGGGAGACTCCTGCTTTACCATGGAGGGTCTCATAGCCACTAACAGTGAATGCAGGGATATTTTTCTTTGTGGAATAATTACAACTGACCTTCTCTCTACTCTTCCCACTAGTGTTGCTGAAAATGTCTCAGAAACTGAGCTGCCTGTGGCTGGGGAAGGTGAGAGTGGGAAGAGGGCAGGATCAGATGAGGTAAGGCTTCAATGACAATGAGTGCTAATTTCCTCTATTTCTTCTGCTCATCTCCTGCCAGATTTCTCTCTGAGAGTGATGCTCCAGCTCTGAACCTCACCTGAGAGTGTATTAATCTGGGGAGGGTCCAGCTGCAGTTGCACCAGAGAGGAGAACCCCAGTTGTGCTGCATTTCTGGTGTTTCCCTGCTGCCCACTGGGCCATGTCAGCACCTTGGGCTGCAGTGGAGAGCTTCCCCTCCACTGCTTTGTTTCCTCCTGTGTGCAACACATGTGACTGTGCCCTTGCTGGTGACTTGGCTGGAATGAGTCTCTCCACCCCCTCTAGATCTGTAATGAACTATAATTAGGAGCTGCTTTCTCAAGTCCAGGGAACAACCACAGGCCAGTGACACACGGGACCATTTGGAAGTGACCCATGCTCACAGCCTGCCTTGCCCTTCAGTCTCTGCTTCTGCATTTGGCATCTGAGACTGCCTGGCAGCTGTCTCTGCAACAGTGCAGTCTTCCCTCTGTCAAACTGAGCAGGCATGTGGCACTCCTGACATGGCTCAGTGGTATTCACTGCAGGGAGATCCTGCAGGATACTGCAAAGATTTGTTGTCCTGGAAGGCAGTGGGTGCTTGGAAGTGGAAAAAACTGCTCCAGGAATTGGTGGGTTTGATTTTTTTTTCCCTGTCTCCTCTCCAGGATATGGAAAGTCCTGCAACAAAGCGGCTGCGGACAGCGGCAAAATCTTCTATTCTGTCCCAGCCAGAATGCAGAAGTGCTGGTCCAACAAAGAAGAAGGTGACTTTTGATTCAAACTTAGAACAGTGTGACAGAGAAGGAACCAGCAAGACCGTACAGCCAGTGACCAAAGGCGTGTCCCTCAAAGACACTGCAGACATCGTTGTCAAATATTTGACCCCGTTCTACAAGGGTGGCAAATTTGCTTCCAAGGTAGGGTACAGCTCAAGACCCTCTTTAGCAGAAGGAGATTGCAGCTCATAGTGAATCTGGGGCTCTGAGGAGGGGGAGATGATCTGGATACCACATTTCATTTCCAAGTTGAGTCTTGGTATGTGCTGTTTCAGTGACTCTAGGTGCAGGAACTCACCTGTCCCACAAAAAGGTTTGTGTGTGTTTGGAGTGGTATCACGTTGGTTCCACACTTATTTATGGTTGTTCATGTTTTCACATTAAGCTCTGGCACACCTTTAACTCCCACCTGTGGAGCAGCAACAGCTCAGGTCCAATTCTGGTGTAGTTTCCTTGATGTGTCCTGCGAGGCAGGCTGTGTGTGCCAGCACTGCAGGTGTGCAACACTCCTGCAGCCTCAATCTAGGAATGGTCTGTGCTGCAGCTAGCCCGTGCTGAGGGCAAGACAAACATGCAAACAGTCTGGTAACTGATGTCTGCTTTCTGCTCTTTGTCTTCTCTAATTCTGCAGGAGCTGTTCAAGGGCTTTGCCCGGCACGTGTCTCACTTACTGACCCAGGAGCAGAACCCTGCCCGCAAGACAGGTGAGAGCTCGGAGAGCCTGGGCTTCTTTCAGTGCCAAAGGGATGGATGTCTTTGGGGAGGGCAGATGTCTTAAGGATCGACTCAAAGGTGGTGTTTCCTCTCTTGCAGTGAAGGAGGAAGCACAGAGACTCATCAGGGAGTTTTTCAAAACAAGGGTCAGGTGTGAGAGTGAGGCAGACTGGCAGGAGCTGCAGAGCTGAGAGCTGATCTGTGCATCCTGGTGGTTGTCTTCCTTCCTCCAGCAGCGTGACCAGGGGATCTTGAAGAACTCTGCCATGGAAGGTTTCATGAGACTGCAGAAGTGAGATTTTTTTTTTTCCTCCCACTGCATTTTTGCTCACTTCTATCCTTAGTGACAAACAGTTCCAGGAAACCAGTTTCTGTGAACTTAAGAGTTTCTCCAATAACTGGGGCACTGGAGCCCTTGAGGACCAAGAGGTGTGAAGTTATATCTGCTGTATTTGTTAGGGGCTGCTGCCTGAGATGTTTTGCACTGTCTCCACCTCTGCTCCCTGCAGCAGTCTGGGAAGGGCTGCTTCTCCAACTGGGACTCTGCTTTGGGATGGCATCTTGCTTCCTAGATGGCTGCTCCCCTCACTCCCTGTCTCTTAGTTCTTATTTCAGAGTTACCAGTAGAAGCCTTATGCTACATGTTCTTATGCTTTGCTCAGGGCTGCCAATGACAAACTCCATGGTTGAGTTCCTGGCTGGAATGTTTTTCTTTAAAGGGCAGGAGGGGAGTGCTTTGTTCTTATCATGCAGACAATGCCTATTTTCTGAAGGTGGAGAAACGGGAGTTCTTTTAATATGAACTTTTTTTTAACTTTGTCTAGTTCTGTGTGCCCTTTAACGTAAGTGGTGATGCTCTTTCAGTATTAACCTCAACAGCACTTTTTCCAGCATTTTCTTGTAACCCCTAAAGCCATATTTGCCCCCTGTGCCTCACCAAAAGTCTGCAATACAGAGGGCAATGCTGCTTTTAGAACTGGTTCAGGTACTGCTGTGGCCCTCAAATTGACACTGTGGTGTCTCTGCTGCTATGTTTATATGGGACCTCACCTGATTCCCAGGCACAAGTCCTTCCTGTTGGGTTTTTATTGGGTTCTGCCTTTGTTCCATGCCCACAGAGGCTGGTGGCCTCAGGCACTCGTGCTGCTGAGGAATCTGCAGCTGAGAGGCCATCCATCAGGCTTTTGGAGCACTGTACTCCACAGATGTATTTTTTTACATGTACTGAAGTATATGCAGAACTGACAATAAAATAACGTTACAGCTGCTCTGGACTGTTCCTGGAAGCTCTTTCTTACCACTCACTCATACAGACTGGTGTAAGATCCACTAAGCAGCACTTGAAGGGAAGTACCTGACGGAGAAGATGCTGCAGTTCCTGCTGGAATCAGCTCACCAGCAACAATCCAGCTGTGCCTCATGTCTTGCACTGAGCACCCTCAGATCCATCCCCTTCCCTGCCAACAGGGACAGCCTTTTTTCCTCAAGCTTTGCCTGTTACCTTCAGGTCAGTTTTCCCAGGTTTAGATGCAAGATCTGTCACACCACACCTTCAAAACATATCTGTGATTACTTTATTGCAATTTCCTAAAGGGCAATAAAAATAAATTAGGCATTTTTGTACAACCCAAAACAGTCTACTATAATACAAGTCCTGTTTGAATATGCTTCTTCCTCCATGGGCATGGAGCCATCACTGAAGCCTGACAGCTGCATGGACATGACTGACTCCTTTGTAGTAGAGGGAAGCAGATGCATATAATTATGTCAGTGAGAAATTAATTAACAATAAACTTTCTTATCATTGCAGCTCGATCCACGCCCCAGCATATGTGCTAATTGTATTATTAACACTGATCTGCTTTTCAATTAAGGTGCTTTCTATAAACTCCTGCTTCACCAGTCCTGCTCCAGGGCCTTATGCATATCAATGTAGAGACAAAACTGGCCTCTGGAAAACACCAGCAGCCAGTGCAGGCATTGCAGACTCAGCTGGGCACTGGGATGCACAAATCTGTAGCAAAGCACCAGGCTTTGCTAATGTTAATTAATTCAAAAAAGAAAAGAGGAGTTCCACACTGCATTGCTTGAAGGCAAGTGCTTGCATTGGTTCAGCTGCTCCTTTTTGGAACTCTGGGGTGGAGAGGGCCTTGTGGTTTGTTTGTCCACAGCATGGATTGCTTCAAGGAAGTACTTGGGGACTGAATGGCAGGTCACCAGGGGTGAGATTATTATCCAGTCCATCAACAAACACTGTGGTGACAGCCATGGAAAGCAGCTGTCTGAGGTCGTGGCTGTCTTTTGGAAGTGTTCTCTCCAGAAGACAGATCAGAGAGCACTAATCAGGTTCAAAGGAAGAGAGGCACAGCTGCTTTCCTTGGTCATTCTCCTCCTTTTGGGCTCTAGGAGTGGAGCTCTGTTTTGTCCAGGATGATGACAAGTGTGTGGTACAGTTCTTTAGCCTGTCAGAACACAAATCAGCAGCAGTCATTCTTTGCCCCAGAAACAGCTGCCTCTTATAATTAAATATTCCCATAAATCACCTTCCATAATTAAATATCAGGTATGTGCTGGAACAAAGCTGCACTTTGGAGCCTGGGAAATGCAGTGACCCCCCTCCCTCCTTCTCTGGAGCAGGAGAGAGCAGGAGCACTGCCTCAGCAGTGGCTTAGCTGGGCAGTGGAGGGCAATTCCTGAGTTGCCAAGAGGCAGCTGCAGGCCCAGGCTGAGCTCACCTGTTGCAGTTCAACCCACAAAGTCTTGGGGGTGGCAGGTGATCCAAAGTTCAGCTCCAAGCCGGGAAGTCCATCTTTGAGCATGGGCTTCAGGGTGCGCATCTTCTGCACCTCCTTCAGGGGAATGACCTGGGACACGGCCTGGGGGGGAGAAAAGCCACAGACCACTCTCTGGTGCAGTCCTTACAAACTAAACCATCTGATTCTCCATGGGAAGGAGTCACCTCAAGATCCCAGTGAAAGCTGAGCAAGGTCTGGGGCACAGGGCGGTGTGTGCAGAACACTGGGCAGGCTCCTGCTGGCAGTACAGCCCTGGAACTGCCACGGGACTGGGACAAACAGGAATGTGACACAGTGTTACTGTGGGCTGTGCTTGGTAGTGCCCAGGCACTAATAGCTGTTCATCATTCTTGACCCTTGCTTTCTTAGAGTGGCTGTGATATAGAGGAGTACAGCCTCTTCCTGCACAGGTTCTTCTAAAAGTCAAAGTTAATACCTGATAGACACCGTGGGGAATTGTCTGACATACCTGGGTGGTGCCATTCACCACAATGATCTCCTCTTTATTCACACCAAGGAAACAGGGCACAGGGATCTTGTTGTCGCTGACTCTCTCCACCATGAACATGGTGTAGCCAAAGAAAGGCAGTTTCATCACATGCTCTGTAAGAAAGCAAAAGGTGGCCTGAAGGGAGCAGCTTCCAGACAGCAATTTACTACACCAGCCTAAGGTGGTCAAAACTGCCAGTCTTCCCAAGCTTTTCTACATTAAAAAGTGAGACTGACAACTTCTCCCTCCCCACCAGGCTGCTGATGCTCAATTCTCAGCAGCCTGAATGGATGTGCCATTCTTTTCTGACCAGAAAACAGATGTGCAGCCAGAGTGTCAATTAAAACACAACTTATACAGAGCTTTGAAAATCTGCTGCAGAACTGTGCAACAGGTGGAACTTCTATCCTGGTCACCGTGCTTGGGAACAAGATCCAATCCACAGTGAGAGCCTGTCAGGGAGTTGTACTGCCCATTCCAGGCTCCAAGAATCCTTGACAACCTCATGAACTGTCCCCAAAAGGGTGTTCAGAGCAGTTTCCATCATGCTCAGGATGGACAATTGAAGCAGATCTGGATCTCTTCTCACCTATGAACTGGATTTTTGCATCCAGTGGCTGGAGGGGCTGCCTTGTCCTCAGCAATGTGGCAACCTGGTTCTCCAGAGCCATGGAACTGATGGAGTGCTGCAGGGTCTTGGGGGTGTATTTCTTCAGCTCCTCCCTGTGCCAACAAGAAGATTCTAATTCACCCCCTGCCCAGCTAAAATCAAACATCAGCTGGGGGATTAAGGCAACAAAGGGGATGAGGCAGCAATTTTCAATCGTATGTCTGAGGGGAAGGGTGAAGGGGGAGAGGAAAAGCACAGCAGGTTGTATCTGCACTGGATCAGGTGGAAGGAAATATCAGAGACGGTGAGACCAGCATTTTCCACAGAGGAATCAGCTGTGCACCACTGAGCAGTGCACAGAGAGAAATCCATCCTTTTCTGGAGACAGCAGGAGCTCTTCAATGCCCAGCAGGGTTATGCCATTTTCCCTGCTGCTGGTGCCTTAAGGGGATCTGATAGAGACATTAACCTCAACTCTGAGATGAAGTGCAAGGGATACAGGAAGCAAAGAGTGTGAATTTACACCTTAGGACTGCAGGACAGAAGCTTTCCGGTATCCAGGGACAATTTTCATTCCCATTTCATTCCAATGAGGCATCTCATTAGAGATTTCATGTGCCCAGCATTGAAACCTCTGGCACTTGTGGGAAAGAGCAAAGGAGCATTCACCCAAACTACAAGCTCATGCAATTCTTTTTGGTATTACAAACCCATGGCAGTCAAATGAAATGCCCATGGCACCCTCATGACCCTCAGCTCAGGAGGAGTCCCAGAAGGAAATGTGGAGCAGAGATTGCCAGCATTAAGAGTGTGAATGGGGGTAAGTATCTTGACTGGGGGCAGGAGTCAGTTGCTGCATGACATTAATTAATAACTTATGTTCTCCAGAACTGTCCATTCCTTAATTATCCAGAAGTACTTCCAGGCACCTGTTCCTAACCCCTGTGGTGCCAACATCAGAGAGGCAGAGACCCACCCTGACCCAGACATACCCGGAGGGAGCCGAGTTCTGCTGCTCTGGCTTGGCCCAGTGCTGGAGCATTGCCAAAAGGCCCACCTGCATCTCCATTTCTTTACTCTGGCTCAGCAGCATCCTCCCATTCAGGTAATCCCACAGCACCTGAGAGACAGCACAGCAAAGAGGCCTTTGTTAAACCTGACAGAAGGTACGGGCAGGTCTGGGCAGTGCCAGGCTGCAGAGACCCACATCCTGCCTTCCCGATGATGACACATCCCACTCGGGCTGATAACATGAAAGCAAAGGCTGGCTGGGCTCAGGAAGAGCCTGTGGAGCTGCACAAACCACGTGTGGAACAGCCCAGCTCCCAGGCTAGGCCCACAGGCACACTGCCTTCTGTGCATCCATGCATCCATCATTCCCAGAAACACCACACAAAGCTGATCAGCCAAAGCCCTCCTGCTTTTTCAGCCCCCTTGGGACATTCCCACTGGCCTGAATGCAATCCCTACCCCTGTCAGGGAGCCCTGGGGAGGGCCCTGCTGCCCTTACCTGTCCATAGTGGACATCTGTGTAGATTTGGTTCTCGAAGTGCAGAGGTGTCCTCCAGATGAGCCTGCGCAAAGTCACGGTGACCATCTTGTCCTCCAGCAGGTAATCATGGAGATACTCCTCTGGTTTTATTGGCTTCACTATTCTACCTACATGTTACACAGAGAGAGGGTCATCCACCCCTCTTGGTGCTGAGGCAGTGGGCTGAGCACCACGGCCTGGAACGGTTCCTGCACACCTCTGTTCCACTCTGCCCTTACAACTCCAACCATCAACCATTCCAAAGGGACACGGACCCACACGCCTCTTCCAGGAACAAGCAACACAGACCCTGAGAAGGATCAATCCTTAACCCTAATACAGAGGGAAACTGCTTAAGAGGAACCTCCCAGGAGCCAGGAAGGGTGGGGGAACTATTCAAAGCCAGAGCCAGGGTGCTCCCTGTTGCAGGGACTACGTTAGGAAGAAACTCGATGCTGGTCTCTACTTGCCAAGATTTTTGTTGTCAGTCCTGATAGCAAAAAGAAAAAAGTCCTGTATCTCTTCCTGTTCACCAACTCCCATCTGCTCACAGATCTCCTGCAAGAGCTCCTTGGCCACCTGAAGCAAGGAAAGAAGAAAATGGATACCATGACCAGGCAATCCTGCAGCCCCAGAGCAGGTAGACACGTTATCCCTTGGCAGATAAGGGATTTCTCTGGTGTGGCTCAGAGTTCAGACCAAAGAAGAAAGTCACAGCTGGAAACCCACCGTGAATGTCTTGATCCTGGTGACGTATTCCATGCCCCCAGGCATCAGTATCACCAGCCGGCGGGCACCGTGCCCCTTCTGCAAGGGACAGGCTTTGGGCAGCAAGACATGCAGAATCCCACCAGCCCCTCCCTCTTCTTCCTCATCTGTGCCTTCCACTGCTTCTCCATTGTACCTGCCCATGTTCCTGCTCACTCCAAGGCATTGCACTTCCCAAACCCCTTACATCCACATGATTCATTTCCTCTCATGGAGCACTGACTGCCCCTGCCACACCCACATGGCATCTCCTGGCAACCCTCTGCCCTCCCCCTTCCCATCCCTCCGTACCAGCAGCGCCTCCATCTCCACAGGGAAAGGAAGGTTTCGGCGGCCCCCGTACATGAAGGTTTTCCGCAGGTTGCTCTGACAGATCTTGGCTATATCTGCAATAAAAGCGAAAAGCTCCATGTGCTGAGCTAGACAGAGAACTAAACATTGTGACCCTGCGGTGTTGGGTCATCCTGGCTGTGTCAAATTTAACCCTTGGTCACTGCTAGGAGAGCAAAGACCTCAACTCCCACTCTGCCAGGCACAGACAGCACCCAGGACAGCAGGAGAACAGAGGAATGACAGGATGGGAAGAATTAGAACTAGAATGTTTGCTTTATAGGACACAGACAGTCATACCATGGTGGGTGCTGGATGGATCACTGCTGGCGAGCTGCAGGAACTTGGTGGCATAGGGCATCAGGATTTTAGTAGGGAGGAAGTATCCAGTTAGCAGATTCAGGACCAACCAGCCACGCAGCATGCTCTGCCTGTGGAACAGAAAGGACTGTGGCCACTCTGGGACAAGACAATTCCTGCTCCTAGCAGCTCAGGCTGAGCCTCTGCCCTTCTGAACACCTATGGCAGGTAGCAGAAAATGGGGTGGCAGCCCTTGGTCAGAGGTTTCTTATGCTTGAGCAAGGGATTGATTCAGTCATTCTAAGACAAAACAAAAGAGGACAGTCAAGGCCACTCTGATGCCACTGCTGCCATTTCACAGGGCACTGTGGGGTCAAGCCAGTCCCTGACTGTTGTATCAGTTCCTCAGGGCTGGGAGGAGGAAATCAGGGCTCTGAGCAGCACCACTACCAGGAGCTACCAGGGATGTTTACTGGGGCCCAGATATATCAGCAGCCAGAAAAACAAGGACAAGTGTCCACTGAAATGACAATGTCAGCCCCAGTGACTGGCTACATTTCCTGAGTGCTCAGCAAAAGCCTCAGCATTGGAGCACTGGGGACAGCATAGCATTAGGGGACACCCTCTCTGCTGGCCATGGTGTCCCTGAAGCAGATGGCTCCTCTCCAGCTGTGCATGCAGAGGAGCTGCCAGTGCTGGTACTCACTGGTTAGGGTTGTGGGTGACCTGTTTGATGACTTGGCAGTAGACCTCATCGTGCAAATGCTCCTTCTCCTTGCACAGCTGCATTCAGAGAGGAGAAAACAACATCAGAGAGGGCATGGGAGCATCAGAGAGGCCCCCAGGTCACCTCTGTGCCCTTCCTCTTCCAGCTCCAGAGTTATGCCAATTTGGCTTAAAGCTCGGGCTTTTCAGCCTCTGGTCCCCAGTGCTAACTAGACCCAAAGAAGGAGAGAGGAGAGCGAGGTTGTGCTCTCATCCAGACAGTGATATCCAGGGAAACCATTTACAGGAGGCCCCTCCCCTCCATGTTTTCAAATGAGTCTCTTTCAGCTCCCTTTCTCATGCAGGAGTTCCATTATGGCTCTCCCTTCCCAGCAGGGTCTTGGCCCTCTGTTCCTGCTGATGCTTCAGAACTCTGCCCAGGGAAAGGTCACAAACCTTGAGGATTTCGTAGGTGCATTCAACCTCAGTCTGGTCCTTGTGCTTGGACTGATCCCCCATGAGCCGCATCAGCGCTGCAGGGCAAAGGCTGACATTGAGGTCTAAGCAGGGGTGGTCCTGCCATGGGGCTGGCAGAGGGCTAAAAACTGTCCTGAAAGCTTTCCTGCTCCAAGGTTTGCCTCGGACAGGTGTAGTGTGTCCACAGCCCAGGCAGGGTGTGTTCTTGGACACTTTGCACTCCAGGCAAAGTACATCTTGCTGGACGCTTTCAGCAAGGACACAGGTGGTTATTAACTGCAGAAGTGCCTTAGGAGGGGCCCTCCACACACAGGTTTCATTCCCCACTCAGCCCCACAATGGCTCTGTGTGCCCACCACAGCATCCCACTCAATCCCCAGCCTCTGCAGTGCTGTGTCCCAGGGAGGTACTTACTCTGGAAGTTCTTTGTAGCCAGCTCATTCAGCTCACTGTCAGAGTACAGGAGCAAAGACTCCTGGATTGGGACCTGCAGGACCAGAGAACAAGGATGACCTGGGGAGGTGGATCTCACAGAGATCTGCAGGTTTCACCCAGGACTCAAGCTCCCAGAATCTCACAGGCAGCACTGAAAAGTAGGGGACACCTACACTTCTCCAGAGACTGCAAGCCAAGGATCTGCCCTCTGGGGACAAAGCCAGAGGCAATGCTGGAGCTGAGATTCTGGCTGTAGCCACGGGGAGGGAGTGGGCTCACCTTGGTGTGCCGGACCAGGCCAGCTATACTCTTCTTTTCAGCAGACATCCCCTGCAGTCCCTGCCTAGACAGAGGAGAGGGAACATACAGTCCAAGAAACACCCCCAGAAACAGCCTGGTGTGGGTCAGGCTGTGCAGGTCCTGCGTGTGCCTGTTTGGGAAGGACCACAGCCTACTCACATGGACTGAGCCTCCCGGAAATAGGCTGTGGCAAAGTCAATCATGGTATAACGATCACCAGCAGGGACTAACATCGTGCTGTCGGGTTCTGATGTCAGGCTGGGAACAGAACTCTGCAGGGACACCACAAAACACACCCTAAAAAGTCAGCTGAGGAACTGCAGTGAGTTCTCACCTGCCAGACTCCATCTGTGTGTGGTACCTCCCCTCCCACTATGATAGTATTTGAGTGCCTCTGTCTCAGAGGATTAAACAATCATCATCTTCCCTCTGGCCTTGGAGCTCCCACAGAACTCAGCCATAACCCCTAGATGCCCCCCAAGGACAGCTCACCTCCCTGCTGGTGTTCCTGCTCTGTGGGGAAGATTTCCTTCTCTTCCGTAGCTCTCCACGTCTGTCCATGCTGATGCTGAGGTAATCAGGGGCTGCAGCCAACTGCACCAGGTTGGTGGGGAAGAGACCACAGCGGCCACCAGTGCAGCCAAACTGCCAGCCTGCAGAAACAGGGGCCAAAGGGTCAGGAACCATGGCAGCTGCCAAGAGGAATGGGCACTGAAGCTTCCTACTGGCAAAGGAGATCGTCAGACTCACCAGGGTTTCCTGCATCCTAAGGTAACATTTACACCCCTGACACTAAGGCAGCTGGAGCAAGGGGGGTCACAGGCAGAGGCTCAATATGCCAGCCTGCCCTTAAGAGTCTGTACTGCTCTGGTTCTGGGCACTACGGATCCAGCAGGCCCTTGATCCTGCCAATCTCAGCCCCCTCACCTGGCTCCACGCCTTTCATGGGCAGCAGCTCAATGAGGTCTCCCTTCTTGAAGCTCAGGAGGCTCTTGTCGTCCACGACGTAGCTGCGCAGAGCAACGACGTAGTTGGTGTCCTGGGGGAAGGCAATGGGGAGGTCAGGTCTTGTCCCAAGGAAGTAAAGGACTAATGTCATCCTTTGGACACTCTCAGGTCCACGTGGGAAACCACCTTCATTCCCTACTGCGCTACAGCTGCTCCCTCACCTGCCTCAGCTCCTGCATGAAGAGTTCCACCATGGCCTTGATGCGCGGAGCCTTCAGAGAGTGCAGGAAGAGCTGCTCTGTCTTCAGGGAGAACTCCAGGGCACTGCTGCCCTTCAGCTCCACTGACAGCACGTCTGCAAAGCTGAGAACACAAGCCAGTGTGCTCAGGCTCCTTCTGCCAGAGCCAGGGGTGCAGAACGTGGGGATGGGAGCTCATTCCAAGGACTGAGAACAGAGACATGCCTCAGCATGCTCCATGGTGACCTTTCACCAGCACTGTGTTCCAACATTAACAGCATCACAGGCTGTTCATGGCTTTCACCCTGGCACCCTGAGGAGCTCCCTGTGATGACACACATGGAGCTGACTCACCCCCAGCACTCACTTGTAGGCAAAGCACAAGGTAGGAAGGAAAAGGAAAAGCCAAACTCATTAGAAGGAGGGTCAGTGAGTCATGGCTGGCCTAGGACAGTCCTAGAGAGCACAGCACAACTGGGAATCTTCAGCTCAGCCGTTCAGTTTGCCTCCCAACACCCTGCAAGTGACAAACTATCACCCTGCAGCAACCAGTGCCCTTCTGCTCACCAGTAGCTGCGAAGAATCTTGAGGTGCTCAGGGTTATACCCAGCTGCTTTCTCCACCTTCAGCAGCCGAATGCCCCGGTGAGAAACACCCAGGACCTGCACATCACTTCCCTCTTCACCCTGTGAGAGAGGTGTAGAGAGAGTATCAAAGGCTCCACCCACCTGGCCAGGTGGCAGCAGGGGAAGGAGATGCCACACAAGGAGGCCCTGGGCTGACAGAGGTGTCAAACCCTGCGAGTTTTGGAAGGTGCAGAAGGAGTGATGTGTGGCCAGGCAGGGAGACAGAAAGAGATCCCAGGTCAATTGGAGCCACAGCTAAAGCAAACCTTGGGTCTAGTGAGAAAATTAGGACTCACATGAACAGGGAAGAGGCGGGAGAAATAGTTGGCCCAGTTATCCCGAGCAGCCAGTACAATCCTCTTCTTTATTCCATCCTCCTTAATGGACTGGACATCGTTGCCAACCCGGAACTCCGCTGGCAGGGTTACAAAGCAGATATTTGATCGGCATGGCAAAGATGGCTGAGATTCCCTCTGCCCAGGGACTCACTCCCACCAGCCCCCCCTCGGTGTTCACAGCACAGAAAATGACATGCAGAGGTGAGAGGACACCACGTTACTTGCACACACCAGTCTACCACTGCTTTCCCTCCCCTTCTTCAGGAAGCTGCAGTCAAAGATGCCAGTCGGATTTTGAGACAACTCAAAATCCCATCCTTGGGCTTCATTTTCCTCTCCCCACAATAAACATTTCAGAACTAAGCTTTTCTGGCTCAGAGAAATGTCAGGGCCACTTTCTGGCCATCTGGAATAAACGAACATTCCTACTCTGCACTCCACAGCACATACAAATGTGCTTTCCTGCTGCAGTGACAAACACTGCTCCTCTGTCTGAGGAGTCCTGTGTGAAAGGGCTTGGAGGCCAGTTTCTCATCTCAAACCAGAAGCTGTGATGGGCACAGGGAGGAAGGGATGATGGGGCTGTAATTACTCAGCAGGTCTTTCATCTTGCGCTTCTCCTCCTTGGAGATCCGAAAGCAGGAGTCGGAGAAGGTGTCACGGATGATCTGCAGAGGAAGGGAACAGAGAGGCTTCCATTGCAAAGGCCACATCTGACTGTGCTGGAGCATCTGAGGCTGTTAAACAGACTGAGACTCGGAGAGGAGTGAACAGGGGCTTGACTGGATGGACCTGGAGAAGAGACTAACCCTGCTTGGGATGAAGAAGTGAAGGCAACTTATGCAACGTAATTACAGAGTGTTTTGTCCCCAGAGAGACAACAGGCCTTGAGCCAAACCTGTCCACACAGGTGCATACCTGTTCACACAGCAAGTTCAGGCAGTAAGGGTGGCTGAAATTTTCTTTGGGGTAAAACACCTGCAAGAGGAGGATAAAAAAAACAGGGGTGTTACAAAGGTTGCAGAAATAGCTCCCCAGGGATGTTTTGCAATCCATATGCCCTGTTGCCAGAGAGGAGCAAGGATAGGCGAGGGAAGAGACACCGTGAGTGTGAAAAGAAGGACCAGGAGCAGAGGACCAAAACCTGAGTGGTGAGACCAAGGGATGAACCCTGGTCAGTTCAGTGTACTCTCCGATACTTGATTTTAAACACACTTGTACTAATTTAACAGGAAAACACCAGAAAACAACAAAGTTTAGTTTTAGATTTCTCAGTGCTCTACAGAGGAGGAAAGGTCAGGTAGGGAAACTGAGACACAAGTGTCAGTAAGACAGGGCAGGACCCAGATCCCCCATGACATGATCCCCTGCCCCCAACTCCAGTGTCTGTGACCTCCTCAGAGAACTATCTTTGTGTTCTTATCTTACACTGGGTGCCTACAAAAAACACACTCTAACCAAAGGTGGGACAAGTTCCCTCTCCTCCCCAGCCAGCCCTCGGCTCCTGAACTGCACCTCTTTGCGCAGGAAGATTTTCCAGGCAGGGTCTGCATAGGAGAAGCTGACGCTGCTGGTGAGTTTGTACAGCTGGGTCTTGATGCCATCGTCACCTGTTACTGTTACAGCAGAGTCTGTGTGAGGAGAAAGAGCAGTGAAAATGGGCCTTAAAGGCTGCAGGGTCACCATTCCACCTGCCAAAGACCCACCAGGAGAAAGGGGACAGGTGAGAAAGAGGACAGTGCCTGCTACCTGATTGAATATTACTGTCAGGGACCCTCCTGAAGGTCAATGACCAGCTGGTGTGAGCACAAACCAGACATTATCAGCATTTCTGACAGCATTTACACTTCCTGTATTAGCCACAAAGTTCAGTGTTCATAACATAAACACTCCAGAGACAGGGAGCACTCAGCTTCCCAGGAAAAACAGCGCCCCTGTGCTTGAGGTTGAAGGCACAGGTTTCACTTCACATCACTATAAAAAAGCTGTTACAGGTTTCAAAGGGACATAAAAGTTCTCCCCTGAGCCTGCAGCCTGCAAGGTTCTGGTACAAGGCTCCCAGTACTAGCACTGGGTTGTCCCTCTGCAGATCTATCAAAGGCAGGCTCAGTCTGAAGGCAGCTGTTCAAAGCTGTTGCTTTATGAGGTAGGAATGTCTTCATTTAAGCACTTCAAACTTTCAAAACTTCAGAGTTCCTAGACAAGAAATGTAGTAAATCCCATAGTTCAGCTGTTTCTATGTCCCTGTGCAAAGGCACACAGGGATTTTTCAGGCTAATCCAGTTACTTCAATTTACTTTCACAGGACTTGCTGAGGAAACATTCTTTTAAAAAGAGAGGGAGCAAACAGGGAAATTCTTTAATACCAGAGAAGTTGCTGCAGGATGGAGTCCTTCAGTAATGTGTTTGGCTGACTGTTCCTTGCATGTTACAAAAGGGAATGCTGATGAGAGTTTTAAACAGCTTGAAATACATTGGTACAGGTATCCAAAGTACAAAATGAATTGTGGCTCCAGACTCCCACTGAAATTCAGAGGCAAAACTAAGGCTGGATAACACTTCAAAACTCCTGCTGAGAAGCACTAGCTGTGCTTTTTTTAAGAGGGCAACATCCAAATGCTCTTTATGTGGCCAAGTCCAAGGTCTCTCAGGCTGTCATTCTCCGAGAAACATTCCCTCATTCCTCAGCCTCTCTAAGGTCCCTCCAGAGGCTCTGTCAGATGAAACACCTGGCTTCCCATTCCTCCCTGGTCTAAAGTCCATCCCTTAATTGCTACTTTGATAAAGCAGTTATGCTTCAGGTAGGCAATAAAAAGTATTGTGGACTGGACCGTGACAAAGCCCAAAGGATCTTTCTATTTTTAGCTGTATGTTTCAGAAGGGAAGAGTTATTGCAGGGAAGTGCCAAGCTGATTACTGGGCCAGACTGGAACTGTGACATCTCCCTGATTCCACACAGTTCTGATTGCACAATCCCCCTGGTTTCACACAGCTGACTGATGACAGAACACGTGCCAAGACTCTCCAGGGCCGCTGGGCTGATTCTAACCCCATCCCCTCTCTGCCCTGCTGCCAAATCCCACGTAGGTGAAGTCAGTACTCACCCTTTCCTGTGGATTCCTGCTTGCCTTGGTCCTCAGGCTTTAGAGGTGAAGGCAGTGCTGGGGGAGTAGGGGGAGCAGGAGAGCCCTCAGATGCTGGTGGGGTACCATCTGGCCTGAAGATGGACAGGAGAGGCAACTGCTTCTCCTTGATAGAGCTGGAAGCTGAGCCTGGCTTGGGCTTGAGAGGTGGAGGTATTTTCTTCTCTTGTGGCACAGGAGATGGCTGCAAGACAGCAAAACCATTTGACCCAGCCTGTCTCTGCATTCCTGTGCTGTGTCCTGACACTGCTGTTATAAATCATCAGCACTCCATCCCTGGAAGCAAGATCTGTGTGAACAGGGACACCAGGACCTTTAAATCAACACACAGGCTACAAAGAGATGAAGACCAGCCAAACCCAGAGAACCAAGTAGTTGAGACTGAAGTCTCCAGTTCCCTTCTCCAGGAAGGAAAAAGGATGATAATGGGCCAAGGCCTTGATGTCAACTGTGAAGAATATGAATTACTTGCTTCCAGATCAGCCTTAAACATAGTCCACAATAGGACTTGCTGCTGCAGATCCTTTCCTTCAGGATCTCAGGTGGTTCTTCAGGAACCCAGTTTAGGATGGGCAGCACCATGGAATGAGCTCCCAGCTATCTGTTAACCCAACAAGAAATCACCTGGCTGTGGCTGCACGACCAGGGAGCTCCCAGCCTGTTGGAGTTTGGATATACAGGCTCTCTCTGCTGAGCTCTTAAGGTGACCAGAGAGCAAAGAACTCACTGATGGGTGAGACGAGGGGTTCATCATTCCCAGCTTGGCCAGAGCCTCATTTTTGGGGTCACTCTTCTTTATAAAGGGCTTGGGTACTTTCCTGCAAGGAAGCAGGGAAAGGAGTTACAGAGGCTGCAGAGGTGTTGTGGCCACGATGGAGCACGTGGCAGTGCTGAGACACAGTCCCATCATCCCCTCCCTGCCCAGTGGTGGGTCCCTCTCTCACCTCACGGGCTGGATGGGCTGGGGCTCCGGGGCCGGTCGGCTCTGGTACATTTTGATGATGTTGCCGATCTCGCGGCTCGGCGTGGGACGCGACTCGGGGCCTGAAGGCTTCACTACAGGTGGCTCCTTCTTCACTTTTGGCATCTGCTTTATTGGCTTTGGCTCAGCAGATGGCACAGGGGAAGCAGGAGCTGTTGGGGTGACAGCTTTAACCAACAGACCAGCAAAGGCACAGGAGAAATCCCTTTGTCTCATCTGAAGTTCCCTCCCTTTCACCCCGAGGCTGACTGGCCGTGGCCTTCCACTGCCTTGCTTTTGGATCCCACTTCCCAAAGCTCAGGAATTCCTCTCTCTCTTCTCCTGCCAAGATGCAGACTCCCAGAAGAGCCAGATCCTTTCCTCCTCTGCCTATATCCTGGCCTGATGTTCCTGGAAAGTTCCTGCTGGTCAGCATCTTACCTGCCTCTGGTTTGGGGACAGGCTTCACTTCTTTCACCTTCTGTTCCTGTTTTTTCTCCTCCTCCTGCTCTGGCTGGGGCTTTGCTGGTGGAGTCCAGGTTTTGGTAGGAGGCCTGACTTTCTTCACTCGGATGTATTGCTCTCCTGCATAGAAAAGGGAACTTGAGCTACTTAATACCACACTCAAAATCTAGCACTGGTGGCACAGTTCCCACTCTTGCCTCAGTCAGCAGAAACCTATGTTTTCTAGAGGTAAAGGAGTGTGTGGCAGTCACAAGCCCAGAGATTTCCAGCAGACTGTCCCCACAACACCTCACAGTGTGAATTGTAGCCAGCTGAACAAGCACCCGAAACTCCTGTTACACACAGTGCCAGCAGCTCCTGCCAGGCATGGCTGGTTCCAGACAGGGAGCCAAGAACACCTCGTTATGCCAGGGAGGCTGCAGAGCAAGGTGTTATCATGATGAGTGAAATTCCCAAAGTGGTAGATGCTCACCCATCTTCTGGAAATATTGTCTCTTCTGCTGGAAGGTTTCCCGAGGAGAATCTTCATCTCCACTGCTGGAGAACTCATCTTGTTCGTAGTCATTACCCTGCAGGCAGTGCACAGCGTGGTTAGTTGGCACTAACCAGCAGGAAGGAACCCCACAGTGCCCTTCAGTTCAGAGGTGATCCCCTCTCCAAGTTCTGACCTAGAACTTGTCCTCATCTGGGAGTGACCCAAGAGATCAGTTTTTTACACAAGGAATCATCAACCAAACCCGGAGAAGAGGGATTATGTTAGAGGACCAAAGCAGCTTGTTGGAAGATAAAGATCTCAGAGTAATTAATCTTCCTGTGGAAAAACTCTGCTCAGCTGGAAATCAAATTACCCATCACTGCAGCCCAACCTCCACAGAGCAAATGCCACCAAGGTCTGACCCTGTGCCTTAAAGACTCAGCAAGCAGAGTTTGAAAGGCCTCAGAATCATTGGTAAGCACAGCTCTCTGCTCTCCTCTCCTCTCCACCAAACCACGGTGGGAGGGAAGCAGAGCAAACACCAAACAAGAAATTCAAACCAAATTCACCACCACTGTTTGTTTTTCATGCCTTAGCTGGTGGTTCTGAAGACTCTGGTGGTGTTGCAGCATCCTGGTTTGTGGAAGGCTTCTTGGGTTTTGGGAGAGTGGCTGGGGGTCGGGCTTGTGGTGGACTTGAGGCTCTTGGCCTTGACTTCTCAAGAGACTTTTGCAGCTGCTGCTGCTGTTGCTGGGAAATGCTCATGGCCTGAAGGGTCATCTGCTGGGCCTGGAGGAAGGAATTGCAATGTCCATGAGCTCCAGGCTGCACAAAACCACCAGCCCTCAGTCAGACTGTCCCATTCTTTCGCTCGGTAATGACAGAACATCTACATAGTGCACTGCAGATTTCCCAGGGTAATGGAGAGGGAGTCTGCTCCCACCTAGCCAGGGATGCAGAGCTCATAACACCTCCCCAAAATTCAGCTACCAGGTAACCTGGGACCACCATGCACTTACAGAGCTTTGTACAGAGAGCAGAACGCTGCAGATCTGCATCTGTAGCAAATCCCATGGGAATTACTGCTGAGTCTTCTCAGGGCCTGCTCTTGACCCTGCTACCGCTGGTGCCTCAGTGGCCCCACGGAAACAAAGGGGCAGTTTTGCAGTCTTAAGTAACCCCAGCTTTACAGAGCTCACCCCCAGCTCCCAGGCAGTGTCACAGGGCAGGCCTAAGGCAGGAGGGGAGCAGGGCTCCCCCTCCATGGCACACACACCACTGTGTTGTTCTCCCCCGTTCCTGGGCCCCTCCCAGCCAGTCCCTCCCACTCACCATGAGCATGGCTTGCTGGTTGATGAAGGCTTGCTGCTGTGCTGCCAACTGGTTGGGATCCAGAGCTGGAACCACGGGCTGGGGCATAACCATGGCTGTGGAGGACACACACACATCTGCAAGAGCCCAGGGGGGATTGTTCCCCACAGTGTTTGAGCATCAGCCAGGAGGGGAGTGTTCACTGAGCCTCCCACCCGACACTGAAATGCTCAGGCCCCACTGACACCCCCTTTCCATCCCTTCCCTCTATAGCCACCCAAACACTGCTGTTACCTGGCATGGGTGCGATCCCACCAGCCCCTGGCACCATGGGCATGGCTGCTGGCACCCCCATCACGGAAGGCATGGGCTGGTAAACTGGTGCTTGAGCCACTCCAGGGAAGCCTAGAGGCAAAAGACCATGTGGCACAGAGCTTTTGGGGAGTCAGGCCCTGAGCACTCCCACAGAACACAGTCACCTCTGGGGCTCTCCACGTGCTGCAGCCACAGCAGGACACAGCAAAGCTCAGGTGGGAAAAGAAAGCCTAAGAACAGTGGGTGGCCTGACAGACTTTGAACAGCAGCATCCAAACCCTGCTTCTGCAGCCTGGCTTAGGACACCACCATCCTTAAACATGTGAATAATTCCTGCCTGTGTGCAATCACATAGGAGGGTTTTTCTTGAGGGATGAGCAAAGATCTCTGGGACTGTCACATCCATATTGGTCTCTTTGCAGCAAGGGTGGGTGAATGACAAGTCCTGGCCTGGATGGCATTGTGTGTTGTGGGGAGAAAGGAATTCCTCTTCTCTCAGCAGGCAAGTCCCATATGGGGCCACAAAACAAATCCCACTGAGGGAAACAGCAGCAGAGCAAGGGGCAGCCAGGAGGGAGTCAGCACACAGCACAGGCCTGCTGAATCATGTCCTCTCCAGTGAGAACGGCCCTGGGATGCCATGGGAAGATCATCACATCCCTCACTCATCTAAGTAGCCACATAAATGGCAAACTGACCTCAGGCCAGTGATTTGTAACAGTCCTTGTCATGCCCCAGAGCCTCTTCAATAGCCCCAGTCTCAGTAATGACTGAACTGGATGTTCCCCACCTGTCTGAACCTGCTGGGTGTGTTCCCACCCATGCAGATTTCTCAGTGCCATTGATATACTGGTGTTTGACTCCACCCTGGTGAAAATGCCTGAGTCTTGGCTCCACAGAAAGGAGGAAGAGTAAAGAAACCAAACACACACATCAGAACCTCTGCAGGGTTCAGACTTACTAACCCAGGGAATAGCTACAGATGATGGGAAATTCTGTAGGGAAGCAATAAGAAAGATTAAAACCCTCCCCTGATACAGGCACCAGCTATTTTGTGAAAGCACAAGGCGAACAGAAGGTGAATACACGACTTGCCTGGGGGAAGAGGTGGCCTGGGTCAGAAACAAGCCACCTGCTCCCTTGACCCCCAGACCAACTCAAGAGAGAGATTAAAAGCAGAGCAAAGGTGGTTCCCTTGCCTAACACCTTCCCCAGAACATCTGGCTCCCAGCACCTGCAAGTGAGGAGTGCAACTTCTGATGACCTGCACTAAAGACCAGTGCTGTTCATGAACCAGCTGGGTCCATGCAATAATTAGCATTTAAGGGGCTCTCTGGCTTGTGCTGACTGAAGCTCATGCAGCCCCACAGGTGTTCCCAGCTGTTCCCATCCCCTCACACACCTGCAGAAGGAAGGATTCCTCTCCCAGTGGGTCCAATCTTCCCACCTCCTTTCATGCGTCCAGTGAGAATGTCCCTGTTCTCCAAATCCTGCATCAAGAAAAAACAGAGCTCAGGGAGGGAGAGACATCCTGAGGCAAGTCTGAGCTGAGCAGAGGCAGTGAATAGGCAGAGAAATGCTTGAGGGAGTCACAGGGACAGGAGAGCTGCAGAGGGAAAGTAGGAGGGGACATCAGGGGACTTACTGGCAGTCTGGAGCCCTGATGCAGCACAGGGCTGAAGAGATCATCCACATAGTGATCCAGGCCTACAGGGGTCCCCAGGTCATCTCTAATCCTTGGATCTAGGAGCAGAGAGAAGTCAGGTGAACAAGGAAGGTAAGGAACATTCCCCTGCCTCCAGTCCATGTTAGACAGTCATGTTTTGGAGTGTAGCCCTTCCTTGCTCTCCATCAACAAGAATCACCTGACTCCCCCTCTGCTTTGATTCCCTTGCTGGGGCCCATCTGGCCCTTCCCGGGGTCATCCACAGTCCTGGGCTAAAGGTTACCTGGATAGAGATCCATGAATTCTGGAGGCAGGCTAGGGGGTGGGAAGGCAGGGGCCTGGATGCCTGGAGCAGGAGGGATCCTGTTGAAGGGGAAAAGGACATGAGGAGCAGAAAGATGAACCACTGGGTGACAGGGCCACAAGCAGTGGGGCAGGAGGAACAGGTGACTTACGAATCCAGGTCAGAGAACTGGTAGGTGCTCCTGTCGCTTTCTGAAGCGATGGGGAACTCAGCTGGGGACTGGGAAGAGCTGCTGAAGTTGCTGGTCTCCTCCATCTCTCCAATGAGGTCCAGCACAAAGTCACAGCCCAGCAGGTCCTGCCATGTGTTGCCAGTTAACATGGAGACAGACCACCCTCGAGTCTTCTTATCACAGCCCCTGGTCACAGGGAAAGGAAGGAGAGGAAAGGTGTCCAAGTAGGCAGAGGAGAGGGAGAAGAAGGAAAAGATTGCATTAATTTCTTCTTGCTTTGTCTATCCTGGCTTGAGTCCTTTAGATTTATGGTGTGAACCAACTATTAAGTGCTCAGGGTCAGGGGGAAAACAATCAAACAAACAAAACACAACTAGAATAATTCAAGATTTGTTCTCTTCTGGTTTGTTTTTGTTTTTTTTCTTTTCATTTTTTAAAGAAGCTGCTCTAAGAGATCACAACAGTGATTCCTCTGTTCCTAAAGAAGCCCACAGTGTGTGCACACAGATGGAGGGTGAAGGAGAGAGCACAAGGTGGAGTGGGTAAGGAGCGACTATTCCACATAAATTCCAGCCTGCAGCCCCAACCAGTCTGAACCTTAGAACCAGTGACAGCCTCTTTCACACCCCCAGACCTTCTCCCATCCTCTGGCAGTACCTTGCACTTAGGATCCAGGCTGCAAGCTGCTCCCCAGTCATCCAGGACTCCACCTCAGCTGAGAACGTCTCCTCTGGCACAGAGAAGAAAATCAGTCTCCACAGCCTCCCTGACAGGACCCAAAGCAACCTCTGCACTCCACGGGGGCAGAGCCCAGCTGGGAAGTCTCACGCACTCCTGAGCAAGGGCTGCATAAGGCAATATTTGAGAAGGGAGGAAGGCAGAAAGTCCCTGCAATAAATTGCTGCTGCTGGGCTGTGCTGTAATGGGTAACAGCAAAACCAGACCCAGAGAGATGCACAACCAGAACAGCCAGCCCTCTGTGAGATGGGCCCAGAAGAATCTCATCCCTCAGCCTCAGTAGAAGATCCCAGCAGGCTCAGACTTCCCAAGTTTTGGGTCTAGATTCACATGCTTGTATCCCCCATGGCTGCACCAGCCAGTAGCAATCAGTGTTCAGATCCCTCTTTAGTAAGCTAAGGAAAGTATTTTCCAAATGCTGATTGCACTGAAAAAGCCCCTAGGGACTAGAAAACAGCAGGAGGGCCAGAAGCATGAGTTACCATTAAAGGTATGAACATCCAGCACCATCTTCCCTCTCCTCTGGTTTGCTGTCCACTCCAGCTGAGTGGGAGGGAAGGCCCGAGAGGATGCAGAGCCCGTCTCTGCGTGCTGTGCCGCCGTCAAGATCTTGCGCTGGCAAACGGCGTTGTAGCCCTCCAAGCCATGGTCTGACACAAACCTGGGGAAAGGCAACTGCCTTGAGCACTCTGCTCATCCCTCTAACCCCAGTGCAGGCGTGGGTTGGTCTCTTCTCCCCCTTACTTCAGCAAGGGCTTCTCCAGCACCGGCGAAGGCGCAAAGCAGCTCAGCAAAGCTGCCATCAGGACCCAGGCCCGCTGGCTGTGCTCCACGTCTGGGTTCTTCCATGTCTGGGCAAACCAGCTGGCTGAAGATCTCGTCGCGCAGAGCCGCGTTACTCAAACCTCTGCCAGCGATGTAGTTGCCCAGGAGCACCTCCTGCCAGCCGTGGAGGCTCTTGTCACCAATGAACCGCAAAATCTAGAGCAGTCCAGGGGGGAAAAAGAGAGAGAGCTGGAGCTGTAATCTAATCCTTCATCCCAATATGCTGTAATGTGACAGCCTGGGTTGTGGACACCAGGGTGCTTGTGAGCCAAAGAGTAGGCACAACTCAGATCAGGGTCTGTTCTCATGTTTTTGTGCACCACCCAAGTGCTGGGGAATTTGGGAGGCAACGTTTGTAGAGACTGAACCCTGACTAAAAGCCAGGGTGACTTCAAGTCTCTTCTTACTTATGACTCAGAATTTGGGCAAAATACTTCCCCTTCTTTGGGCAGGGCTTAGATACACAACGGAATTACCACAGGGTATTTGTTACTGAGCCCACTGACTGTTGAAAAGACTTTGGTATAGTTAATGTTATACTACGTAGTATGAGAGGTGGTGTCTCAACAGAGTCACTGAAGCAATGATTCAGCTTCTTGGCTATGCATATCAATATCTTCAATGCATATCAATATTTTCAGTGCTTTTGCATTTTCGATTTCTCACCCTCAGGTGCAGAATAATTTCTTTCATCCTCTACACTTCAATATAACATTAATTACAATATTTCCAAAATGTGCCATGGACAGCTTTGGACAGAACATTTAAGAGTGACAACACTTCTAGAAACAGTTAATGGTACTAAGCGTGTCAGAGACTCAGTGAGAAAAACAGGGGATGATGGTTGTTTAATTCTCATGGAAATCTTTGCAGTAAATCCCTACTTCATTGGCAATGGAGAAAAATTGCCTTTGATCTCCAGGAAAAGTAATAGTAATAGTATTCTGCTTAAACACAACCCTGTTCACAAGATTTTATTGAAGCTTACGCTCTTCTATAATTGGGATCATGAGGACAAAACAAGAGACTGGGTTTAGGTATTAACTTTCTTAATGGGCTTATTTTAATTCTATGTAATTCTCAAAAGGATTACCAGATTTACTTAGACATTATCTGGAGTTTCATTCTATTCTCAAATATTTCAACTGTTAAGAAAATGTAAAGAAAGATCTGTTTCACGTCCACAGAGTAGCAACAACACCATCCCCTTCACACAAGCAGTTGGGGTGTGGTTCCAGGTGCAGCTTTCCTGATGACAAAGTCCTGCCCTTTTCCAGCCTTTATATGACAGTTCACTGTCCCCTGTCGAGTGACACAACTGTGAGCCTGAGATGCAATCGATATATTTACTATAAACCACAACGTGGAAGAGACGTGGGTTAAATCATATTTTTTATGACTGACAGATGAGTAAGTGGTTGAGAAGACAGACCTCCCTTACACTGTCATTGCTACTGAATCTGGACTATCAGGAAACTAAGGCTCAGCAGTTTGATTCCTATATGTCCTGCCAAATTCTGAGGCTACATCACCAGATAGTTCACTCTGATCCCAGTGGTCTGTGGTTGGTCTGTGCCTCACCAAGAACACAGCAACCCCAGAGGGCTGACTGTGATCTCTGCCAGGCTGCTGCAGGGCCTGGGAGGAGAAATTTATTCTGTTTTTCCAGCCTTGTATCATAAGAACAGTATCCACCACCGGCAACTTGTTGCGTGAAGGCACCACAATATTGTCAGAGCCCACCCGTTCTTCAACAAGGCCAAGAACAACGTCTCTTACCAGTTTGTTGATCTCAAGTGCACTCTCGTGGTGTTCAGCACCCAGATGGGTTAAGGGGTGATGCAGAGGCTGACCAAGGGCAGGGAAATCTGGCTTCTACAGAGAAACAACGGGACAGAAACAGAGTTTGCTCCTGGCGCTGCTGGAACCGGTGTGTCTGCCCAGTGGGGGAGCAGTGAAGAGGTAGAAAAGGAGTTCCCAACCTGGAAGTGTGACTTCACGAAGGAGGAGAAGGGATAGCTGTTGATGGTGGATGGGAGGGAAAGGTCATCTTTGACCTTGACCTCTGGAGGCAATGCCTCGGTTATCTGGTTGGCCTGTGCTCGGTGTCGACCTGCAGGAGAAGGAGGTCTGGTGTTGTGGCAGGTGGGAGACAGAACACACACGGCTCACACAGCCACACGTGGCCAGCCTGCATCTCACCCCACCTCTGTGCCAGCCCCTGGCTCCAGGGACACCCAGCCCACCCCTGCTGCCTCAGACCCCCAGGCAGGCACAGCCTCACACCTTTGAGACCACAAGGCTTCACTTCAGGGGAGAGATTTTACAGCTCTCATCTTTCAGACCTTTTTCCCCAGGGAGCACCAAGAGGGCAGGGAGCACGTGGAGATTCGATTCTGTTCTGCAGCATTTACAAGGCAGGAAACACTGAGCTCATGCTGAGATCCTGCTGTTAACTGCTCGGTCAACAAGTACATGAGAGGTCTTCAAGATGAGGGAGTTATCAGGGATAAGAGAGGAGTAAACATCTTCCTAAGGGAAGGGATTTCTCAGTGCAGCACAGCTCCTGTGCATTCCTCTTTCTAAGCAAATGTGTCCCTGGATGCTCTCCTCCTCCTTCTCCCTGTTTACATCTCAGCAGCTTTCATTTCCAGCGGTTTCAGTGTTCCCTGAGCTCCCCTGGGTTGCATTGCTCACTAGACAAGCTGATAGTCCCTAGAGGGCTGTGCCATGAAGCGTGAGTTATTTGGGAATCCAGCAGAGTCTGCTCCAGCTCACAGCTCTTCTGGCTGATTGTATCCCTTCCTGGACCTCACAGAGGGCCAGAGGCACCACTGGCATTTTGTTTGACACTACAGTGACAATAAAGAGGCAAATCCTGCCTCAACCTATTTGCAACTTCAATATTCACATTGCACAAAGAGCTACAGAGGAAACAGAACTGCATTGTTACATCCCAAGTTGTCAGACTGTTGCCTCACTAAGTTGTTACGCTGCTTCCCCTTCCTTCTGTTTTAAAAGAAGTAACTACTTTTGAGGAAATAATTTGAACTATGCCCAAAAATATTTTTTGAAATTGCCAAAACTGCAGGTTTCTCTTCTTGACCTTCAATGTCCCTAAATGTTTTTGAGTAGATAAAAGGTGGGTTTAAGTTCTCCTACCCCAGATATTCAGGTCTGCCAGAGACCTGAGTTCAGGGAGCGTTTTGCTGTCCCATAACTTTGATCAAAGAGTTCTGCACCATCACGTCATCAGTTCTATCAGCCCAGCTCAAGAACAGAAAAGTGAACAAATACACTGATTTTTAATCTGTGTGTTCTGCCCCCTGGCCCGAGGTACTTTCCCACCCAATTGTGCTGGGAAACAATGTTCACGGTGCCATTTGCCTTTATCATGTTTGTTCTGCAATGATCATAAATCAACTCCAACCTGGGTGACAGGCAGCAGGTAGAACGAACACACACTGACACTGCCATAAACAAAGAAATACACAGGGAAGTGAAACAGTGCAGGGAAGGGAGGGAGGGCAGGAGGGAGGATTTCTCACCTTCAACAAACTGCAGGAGGGCTGCGAGCTCTGCAGGGATCTCCAGCAGCCCCACGTCCTGCAAGAGAGAGAGGCAAATCAGTCACTGGGCTGCCAGCAAAGGACCCACAGAGAAACCCTGGGCTGTGCTGCTGGGACTGGGTGAAGCTGCCTGGGCTGAGAGCATCTGAGCCAAACCAGCAGTTTCTGCCACTCTCACAAGTGTTACAGAGAGGGAAGGATCACAGTAACACAGGGTGTGACGTGGGCCCTCGAAGGAGGGAAAGGTGAGCAATTCCTAAATAAAAAAAAATCAACTGCTACAAAGAGAATGACAGGAAAGCTGACTTTCATTGACTCATCTCTCACTGCTAACAAGTCTGGCATCTTGCACAGGAGGGGTTGCAGCTGAAGGGTAGGGGCCGTTTCCTGCTGTGCCTGTTTCCTGGCATTTTTAGTTCTGTTTTTCAGTATCCAAAAGTGGTACTAGCATAAATAAACAGAGACCTGACTCTGATCTTTGATGCACAACACTGTTTTGGAGTTTCCAAAGGAAACTCAGATCAGTGCCTGGGTAATCCAGATGAGAATATGGCAAATAAGCCTTGGGTTTTTTCCCTGTTTTGCACCTCACATGATGGTCGGAATAAACGAGCCAATGCAACACTGTGTCAGCACCACTGTCTGCATCTCACATCAGTTCAGGGCATTTCAGACAGAACTACTCAGATTAAGGCACTATGAAGCCAAGCCAAAGACACAAAGCATGAGCTTCAGAGGTTTTTTTGTGGGTTTTTTTGAAGATCTGCATAGTAAAGTCTCTTGTCACCATCACACTATTCTGACATCTCTCTCCATTTAATCCCTCAGTGATGCTTAAAGAAACATTCACAGCTTTTTGGATCAGTTTGATTTTGCTCATAAGAAGATACTTGTCTTTAAGTCTGGTTTTTCAGTGGTGTATTCAGGAAGTGGACTGTGAAATTCCTGGATCCACCTGAGGAAGCAGGTGATATTGCAAGAGCACCCTAAGTGTTCCTGTTGTTACTGACAAATCTGTCCAGAATTGTGGATGATGTCAGTTCAGGTTCTCTCATTACACACCTCACAGCAAACATGTGCCCGGTCTAAACACACAAATAATGACATTAGTTAGCAGTGTAAATACAGGCTAATCTTCTTATGAAGCCTTTAATACATCCCTTCCTCTACAACATCTTCTGTAAATGTATTTATGCAAAACGGTCTCATTCCCGCCCTTCACAACAGAACATGATCATCAAAAATAATCTTCCTCCCAGCTCCAAAGAACAGGTCCAGTGCTCTCAACAAAGACAGGGCTCTGCCTCAGGACCACTTTGTGATGCCTGGTTATGCCCAGGGTGTGGGAAACACTGAACTAATGAGATATTTATGTGTTAGAAGGCTCTCTATACCAGTCTAACCTGCATTCTTGCTGCAAGGCTTCCAGCATGCATGTGTACACCCTCCAGACATCCAGCAGACCTGGGCTGAGGAGGCATGAGGAAGGCAGAACGCCTGGATAACCTGGCTTGTCATCTCAGAGTCTCCCAAAACCTCTTGACAACTCACCATTCCTTGGTTGGGACTGTCCTCTGTGTCACCACTGGCCAGGGATCTCTGTCTTCGTTTCCTTTCCTCTAACTCCTGCTGTTTGGAGAGGAAAAGGGGATAGGGGGTGGGAGAAGATGTATATGAAGTCACTTTCAGCAACTTCTGAGGGCAAAGGCTGTGGGTGGAAAGGAGATGGTGTCCTGTTCCAGCAGATAAAATGACAGAACAGCTACAGAGCCTTCCTGGGACCCCACACAGGCAAAGCCCTGAGCTCTGCTGGAACATCACCTGCCCTGCACAACACAATCCAACAGCGAGAGCCTCCACCACCTGCCCAGCATCCTGCCACACCTTCCCTCCCTTGCTGAGCATTTGATGTGTCCCAGGACAAAAGCACACAGGAGCTGTCAGAAACCTTCACCTGCCTCCTCCGGCATCAGAGAGCACGAGAGCACAGCCTGAACACGGGTGGATGGACTTATCCACGGAGAGGAAACCCTTCAGGAGAGGCAGGAGGGAGACCAAAAGCCAAACTCCCCTGCAGCTCTGCCCTTTCCCATCCATTCTGTTGTTCCCCAGCCTTGTCACTCACCTGGAAAAGGAGGGTCTCTGTCTCTGCCTCTCTCTCTCTCTGCTGCTTGTCAGTGTTGCAGATCAGTGTGAGTGGATGGGAGGTTATGAGGGTTGGGCTGAGAAAGACAGTGACATGCTGAAGTCCAAAGGGCAGGGCTGAGGGGTGGGGGGAAAGGAGGAACTTTGCAGCAGGTGAACTTTGAGACCTTTGTTGTTGCTCCTGCGTGTACAGAGAACTCGGCAAGCAAACAGTGAAGTAACAGAAAGGGATTCAAAGGAGCTGTGCTGTTGTGGTTACCTGGGAGAAAGAAGCCTGGGTCCTGTCCAAGTAGGAGGGCAGAAAACAGAATAGAAACTCACACTGTTCTGGGCATGGCATGGCAGAAGGCACCTGTGCAGCCTCCCATCACTCTCCTCTACCCTCTTCCCCACCCTCTGTTAGCCATGCCAGCAGGGACGGCAGTTATGGGGATAGTCGATGGGGATGTTAGTGGCTACTCTAAGCATGAATGGTCTGATTTCATGTTTTTAACTTCCTTTTTAATGGCTTGTGCTGCAAAATATATTCTACACATTTGACCAGCCATGGTTCTCTCCTGCACACAACTCTCCATCTTCCTCAACAAGCTGCCATCCTGTTCTCACTCCACCTGATTTCCAAAAGGCCAAGGACTTGAGCAGTCTGATGTTAAGGGATCAGGGGGGATCATCGTGGACTGAAAAAATCTTGCATTTCATCACCATCTGGGAAAACACCAGAAATTGAACTGGGCAACTAAAAGAGCAAGGTGAGTGACTCCTCATAGCCTGAGCAGAACTCAGAGCAGCCCTGAAGACCCCAGATGGAATCAGCTCTTGTCTGGTGTGCGGCAGCCCAGAGGAGGTCACGTAGCCAGACACACAACTAGGATGTGTTTGTACTAACTTTGCCAGTTCTGAATGTTGTCCAGGAAGAGAAGGCTCCAGTCTCTGTGTGTCCTTCATTTGACTACATTTATGTCAATCAGAGAGTGAAGGACATCTCGCTGGATCATTTCCAGCAAGCTTTCTAAAGCCACCCCTGCCCTGGCCTCACCCAGTCACCAGCTCTCTCTGCTGGGTGCAGAAACAGCTCCTTCCATACACCTTGTCCTGAGAAGAGTGTTGATACCTGGCAGCGCTTCCTCCTTTGAACCAAAGGTCTGGCGATTAAAATCATGGTGTTAAATTGCACCAAAGTCTTCTTCAGCCTCCTGTAACGCTTCCTAGAGGGATGAGGAAAGAGAAGAACCGGCTAACGGGGGAAGCATCAGCAACACACACACACATAGAGCAGGCCAGGAGCCAACATGAGGAGGGATCTGGCCAGGCACAGCCCCACCTGGCTGTCCTGGGCAAGGCCAAAGGGCTGTCCCTGGCCTGGCCTTTGACTCCTGACCTTGCCTGGTAGCCTCGGAAGTGAGCCTGAATGACTGTGACTTTCTCCTGGAGGACACGGAGGCGTCTGCGGTGAAGGAGGCACCGGAATTTCCTCTGCAGAGTAACAACAGCCCAGCTCTGCCTCTGGGTCCGTCGTCGCTCCAGCAGCTGCCTGGCCTTCTCCTTCAGAAAGACCTGGGCAAAGGCAGCAGCTGCTGACCCACGAGGGAAGCAGCAGCTTCCCTAAGGGCTGGTCAGTAATAACCTGGTCAGGTTTATCTCTTTGCAGCCTTTAAGGGTTCCTGCCATGGAAACTGGGGAGGGCAGGAGGCACAGGTGCAGTGGCAGAGATGGATGCATTTGGGGAGGACAGGGAATCGAGGAGTGGTGAAGGTCAGTAGGCATCACAGGGAGAAGCCCAGATCTCCATTAAGGAATGCTGGGTGTACCAAGGAGTTGTCCATGCTACTACAACAGCCTGAAGCCAGATTCTCCTGTTTATCTGAAATGCTAAAAATGCCTCCTTAGTACTTGAGACAAGAGGCAAAGCATGAGAGGGGAAGGCCTGAAACATCCTCTCCTTGGGATCCCCGTGCCTTGCCAGCCTGTGGATGGGTGGCTGGGCCTGTGGATTGAGAGGGGGTTCTCTGTAGGCATCACCTTTGTCAGTCCGATCTGATAGAGCTCCGAGGGGCTCCCCAGCACACGAGCCAGCACTGCTGCACAGCCTTCTCTGTCCTCCGGGCAGCTGAGCCCTCGCCCCGCCAGCAGCCCATACCTGGGAGATGAGGTGTCCATGTGACAGAGGCCAGGGCTGTAACTGGAGCCCGCAGAGAAATCACAGCGTGCTGACAAGTTCATCCAGGGCCAAAGTGCTGGGGAATCCCAATCCTGTACCTGGCCAGGAAGTTCTGGAAGGGAAGACGGATGGGGTATCCCTCCTTTCTGATGTGGATAGCCTCCAGTATCCCAGAATGGCGCAGCTGACAAGTGACATACTCCACATCAAAGATATTTGACAGCTGTGATGATAAGGCAGAAGAAAATTTAAAAACAAGAAATAAATAAATAAAAATTAAAAAAAGGAGACAGAAGGCAGGGAGTTTAGAAAGAGTCTCCTTCTATTGTCCTGTCCTGAGTTTAGATCTTGCCATGATCTCTGAGCAGTGAAATACAAAATCCAATGCATTGTTTGGTGTCCAACTGACAGTGGCTTCTGCTCCTCCAGCACAGGGTTAACTCACATGGCCACAGGGAAGGGGGGAAGACAGAGAAAGGGGAAGAAAAGTCCCAAAATACCAAATGAAACAAAGAAGTTCAAGTCCCAGCTGTGAAAGGAGAGTTGTTGGAGAAGAATAGACTTCAAGGAACTGAAGTATTCCATAAGGAACTCGGGGTGCTGCCCTACCTTTTTGGGATTAGGGGTGATGCACCGAATGAAGAAGGCATGGCTCCTGGAAAACAGAAGGAAGAACCTTTGATCACCCTCCTCTCTGTGCTGACCATGGAGGACTTCACACATTTCTGTGTGCAACAGCATCTCTCACCTTCTCAGCTTGGCTGTGAGGTCCTGCAAAGACTGCTGGAATTTGGACACCAGTGTGGAGGCCTGAGGCTTGAGCCCTTTGCCCCTCGGCCCCAGCTTCCTTTGCTGACTGTGGGCAGCTTTAGCCTTCTGGAAAATGTGAGACACCACCTGCAAAAACAAAGAAATGAACAAAATTCCCTGAACTACACGGAAAGAATGATCTCTTCTACCTGAAACTACCCCCAGGCAGTCTGTGCATTTTGTATGAAGTGCATCAAATATGGGCAAAGAGGACTTGCTCAATTCCCAAGTGTCCTTCAGTAAAACAGAACTCTTCATGGTTTCTCCAGGTTCTCCTGACACCTGATCAGGAACTTTCTGCCTCTCATGTGAGAGCAGTGAGTGGCTCATTTGGTGTCTGCAACAGAGGTCTCCCTCCTGAACCACTGCAGTACCTTGAGGCGGCTCTGAGAGAAGATGTCCAGCACCTCTGGACGCAGCTGGTCACGGTTTTTATTAAGAAACTTGTGGACCTGCAGAGGCAAAGTCTGGTTTAATGCACCATTCAGACCACTCAGACAGGCAAACACCCCTCCTACACACACCTTGACTGGGGGCATGCAGCTGGAAAGGGGATCGAGGCGAAAGCCCTGGAGAATGAAGCTGGCTCTTCCTGCTGCCACCAAGAGTGGAGGGGACAATGACTCCTGCTTTTAGGAGGGATTGCTCCTCTTCCCTTCTCATTGCCCAGCAGGCTTTGACCTCTCACAGCAATAGCTTTTCCTGGATTCCCAGGGCTCTGGGACAAGCAGTGCAGGCTGCTGTGTCGATGAGGTCAATAACTATTTTGCTTCTGCCCAGAGGCAGCTTAGTTGCTTCTCCTGATAAAATTCTCCTAATTTGTGATAAACTGATGCTCTAGGGGGATGTGGAGTTACTAGGGGAGGGTTTTGATCACAGGACTGGGAGCTGGTTCATCAGGACACTCCATCTGTTGCTCCATCTGCTCTGAGCCCCTGCCAGCTCACCTGGTAGGTGACAGGGCCTGCATAATGCTTCACAGTGAACACTGGCAAGGGCAGCTTGGGCTTGGTGTACCAGGGGCTGTTTCCATGATGGTAGTGACACTTCTGGAGGAAAGTGTGGTCTGTGGCCTGTAAAGGAGATGACAAACATTCCCTGTTACTGCAGCGTATTCAATAGACTGGAAAGCTGCTGTTAAACAAAAGGTAAAACCATCTAATACTGGTGCAGGCACAGTACCTGTTCAGTCTGGATAACAACTTCCCCATAATCATCCTGGGAAAGGGATCACACAAGAGGCCAACAGCTTCTCACCTGAGTCAGTGATGTCTGGTCATCCAGGATACACAAGAGGCCGTGGGGCTTTGCAGTGAGGAAATCGAGGCACGACTCGCTGTACATCTTGGAAATAGGAATCCAAGCTAACTGCTCTTGGCTGTATTCCTCCTGCATGTTAAAGAGCAAATCCAGCCATGCAGACAAGAGCAAATGGAGAGAGATTTGGTTTGTTCATCAGAAAGCTGGTGTCCAACTGCTGTTAGAAACTTGCCTAGAATTATCTGGTTTTGTCTTGTGAAACTTCCTCTAAAGCCACTAATGATTGTCCTAATTTAAGAGAGGAAGGCTGATAAGCAGAGTGGTAAAGTGAACTGTAGAAGGCAACAAATCTGACAAATACACTTTCACTCCCAGTACAGAAGTGGTACATAAAGTGCTACAAAGAAACCAAACAGGCTTTAGAAGTACTGGCTGAGGTCTGGGATCCTTCACCCTGACCAACTCACTCATAAAATCTGCAAAAGAGAGCAAGGCACTAAAACACTCTCATTCCCTTAATTTTACCTTAATTTACTAGAGAATTAGTAAAATATATTAAATAGGTTTATTAAACAGGTTTATTCAGCTTCCTATTCACTGCTAAAGGACACTCTCCAGCTGAAAATGCCTCAAGTTCATTCCATATATGCTGCCCTAACATATTGTGGGAGTTCCATCGAGTTCCATTTACCTCTTCCTGGGCAATGACAGTCTGACTGAAAAACTGCTGGAGGTGCTCATTGGCAAAGTTGATGCAGAGCTGCTCCAAGCTGTTCACCCCGAGATCCTGCAAAGGCAAAAAGGATAACCCTTTCCAACACCCAGCCCAGCCAGGGACCTGTGGCTTCCTGCAAATGCTGCACAGCCCCAGCTGGTGCTGAGCTGAGCTGCTGGTTCAGGCAGCTGGTTCTGATCAGTGTGAATGAACCTGAGAAGTTCAAATCATCTTCTGTCTGGTTTGCAAGCTCTCAGCCTGGTTTACTGACTAGGCTGAACAGCAAGAGGCATGAAGAAGAAGAGATCTCTTGGTTGCACAGCCCCACCTGCACATCCCATTGTTTTCATCATTCCTTGGGACACAAATTTTAACAGGAGTCCTAAGTAGAAACCTCAGAGGTGTTGAGGAGCACTCACAGCCCAGCCCATAGCAAAAGAACAGGCAAAGTAACCTCAAAACCATGGATGTCCACAATTCCCACGGCACAGTCTGATTCCCAGGGAGCCAACCACTCGTTGATCCTCAGCAGCAGCCACTCAAAAAGTAGATAGTAGAGAGTCTTGGCAATGGAGTCCCTGAGGGGGAGAAGGCAATTAAACCAGTTACTGCAAAGACTCTTGAGAGCATCTCACCAACCCAGGCAACAGCAGAAATCACCTGGCTTCGATGGCTCCTTCTACAGACAGAGGGGTGAAGATCCGATCATAAGATGTCACCTGGATACATAAAGAGCCAGAATTTACCGTTATTAACTCACAAATACTTTTTTTTTTTTTTTAAATCTACAAGGAAATCAACCCAACTAATAAATTGATTGATTTGAGGGGTTTTTTTCTGTTTGGCCTGAGAATTTACCCAGGTATCAAAGGCAAAAGTAAGCCGAGAATTTTGCTGCCTCATTTCTGGGGGTGACTCAGCTGGCCAGACTGATAAGCCTGAAGCCACCTCATGTCAGCAAAGAGCCCTCCTGGGTGTGAGCTCTGATGTCTTTACAGAGCTGCCTTGAGGGATTCAGTTCATTCCAACCATTTTACTTCTTCTGTTCCCTCCCAGATTTTGGGCCTTCTAAGGTGGTGGCCCTTCTGCTGACAGAGCACTAGACATCCTGTGCTTCAGGATGAACAAGAACTCACCAAAAAGTACTCACAGTGACACGGTGAGTGACAGCACTTTGCAGGAAATCTGCTGAGACACACAACAGATTGGCCACAATCTGGATCTCAGTGTCACTGGCAATGGCAGCGTGTTCGTAGGATTCTTTCTAAATAAAAGAGAACAGATTCATCTGTGGATGGGATACAAGTCCCACTAGTGCTGATATTCTCAACACCATCTCAGCTGCACAGAGCTGGTCACAACAACACCTGGGTAAAGCACCAGGTTTATTTTGGCTCCTCAAAGAGCCACTCCAGTTCTAATGACCTTTGCTTGCTTCCCATTTCTGTCCCTGCCTGGATCAGTCCAGAGCCCAATACTAAAAGAACAGAAGAGTCTTCAGTCAGGAATAATGTCCCTGGTCCCACCACATGGGATAACAGCAATGTTCAGCACAGATATCCCACTCCCACGCTGTGAGGTACCTCGCAGGAGGTAAAGCAGATGTTCCCCAGCTGCAGAATGGCAGCCAGGACAGCCCAGGTGGAGCTCAGCTGGTCCTCCGAGAGGCAGATTCCCTCCAGAGCTTGCACCAAGACCAGAAAGTCCTGACTGTCCTCCTTCCCCAGGATGTCACATGCTCTGCCCTGAGAAGAAAGGGACAGATAATCGTGATCAGCCCCTTTTGCCCCAGGCTGGAGCTGAGCCAGCGGCAGCAAACTTCAGAGCAGCTCAATGCTCTAAGAACTGGAGGAATCCGAAATAAAGAGCCCAAAGGCACCACTAGTGGGAGCTCAGCATTTGTGATGGGCCAGACTCTCTTCTCCCTGGAGTTTTTGAGTAAGATCTCTCCTGCCAAGTTTCTGTTATGGTTCCAGTAAAAGCACCCCAGCTACCCCTTGCCCACTGCTGGGGTGCAGCTTGAGAGTAGAAGGGATGCCAGAATCGACTCCAAAGAAGTCATGGCAGAGTCACCACCCCAAATTGTACCAGAACCCAATGTGCCAAGGCAAATGGGGATCTCTGCACCCAGACAGCCACCCTGTCTCACCTCTCCCTCAGAGCTTCTCTACAACACGGCCTTATCGTGTTTCTGCTTCTTGAGCTTATCTCTACAGGACACTCCTAACTACAGCCTGTGACCCTAAAGTTCACAGAAATCCTGGGCTGGGCTGGGGGGGACTGTGGAACCTGTTTTGTGTACAAGGGCATCCTTGGATCAAAGTTTCCAGCTACTCTCAGATTCCAGTGAGACAAGGATGAGGTCCAGGCAGCCCCCGGGCCAAGACCAAGACCCAAGGGAGATTTTGTCAGTCTCTGCCAACCTTGTTGTGCATAATCTGATCTTTCTTTCCTTTCCTTCTCTGCAGACATTCCTGTTAACTATCACCTCGAAGCCTTTGGTTTACAACAGCTTTGCCAATCAGGAACATCACCCACCAAGGGATGGGCCCCTTAATTGCCCTCCATCCTTGAGGCGTTATTGGTGCTTGTTCATTCCTCGCCTGAAGGCAGGGTGATAGCAATCACCATCGAGGATTCCTCACACCACCACAGCTGCTGTGAAGAGCTGCTGCTCCCACCTGGCAAAGCTGACTCACTCACGGCTGAAACAGGAAAGATCTCTTGCTGTTTCTGTGAACTCCCCGAATATGGAAAAACAAAACAAAAAATCCCAACAAACAAGCAAACGAAACAAACAACCTCCCAAAACGCAAACAGTCAGACAAAAACCAAAACTTGTTCCAAAAATTGTTCCAAGATTATGACTTGATATAAACAAACCATTTTCCAACTTAGATAATTGTACATTTCCGTGGTTTAAAATTTGCACCCATTGACTCAGTCGATGAAGCAAATTTTTTGCAGGAGGTAGAAAGAAATACCCCCTGTTCCTTGCAGTCCCACGACAAACTGCAAATGCAAGGGAAGGCAATGAGAAGAGGATTTTTTCCACCACACGGTGGAGCCACGGGTTTACACAATTACTCCTTTTTAAAATGTTTTCCTTGGGAGCAGAAGAGGGCTGAAAGGTGAGAAAAGAATCACGGAAGAGACAAAGGTACTGTTCTTAGCTCAGGTGTGAGAGGGGACAGAGCAGACTTCAGCATGTCCTGTGAAGGACACATGAGCAGGGAAGCAAAGTTTGTGCGTGTGTCACTAAAACAGAAGTGATGTCTTGGCCATTTCACTGCACCAGCTGCTGCAGAGCACCCTCAGCTCACTCACCTGATTCAGGTAAAAGTAAGACTCTGCCTCTTGCAAGTACATCTCCTCCTTCTGCTCCACGGGCAGCCCAGCCAGCAGCTCATAAAACACGTGGTAGTTCCTCTCACCGTGGGCCTGACAGGGGACACAGTCACAGAGCTGACTGATGTCCAGCTCCAAACCCCTACAGAATACACTCAAAGAGCAGGACACAGACTCTGAAGTCAGCAAGGCAAGACCAGATCCATTTAATCTGAAAAGTTTCCAGGTTTTCTCATTCGCACCTTAAGAGCATTCCATCTAAGGGCAGTCCTTTTCACCCAGCTCCAATATTTGACCTTTTCCACACTCCAGAGATAAAGAAAAACGACTTGAGGAAAGATTTAACTCTCAGTAATCCCTAATAAATGGCGTAATTCAACCTGTTTGAGACAGAGAGACCTTCTATTTTATTCAAATAAAATAAGTGGTCACCCTGTGCTACACAGAGGGGACATATTTCTTGTTCTCTTGAAATGGGAGGCAATTCTCACACTTATTCCCGTTCCTGTCACTCAACAGTAAGTTTAAGAATAAATATTAATAAGGGAGAGAGGGAGCCACTGGTCCTCACCTGAAATACCACTCGAGACTTCTCCAGCAGGTACTGGGAGATGGATGTTCCCACCACGACACCACTGAGCATAAGACAACAATAGATCCTGTCAGAGGCTAGGAACAGGTTTTCTGCAGATCACTGTCTCTGTAGATAAGAATGATCTAAGGGGTGTAGTCTGAATGAATTCCCAAAATATTTTGACAAAGTTGTGGGACTTCCAGGGAAACCAAGCAACCACAGCACAAGAGGGAAGGTCCTGACATGGGAGTAAAGGTGAGTCCTCTTAACAGTGTGAAGCAACCACTAGAATTGCACAAAGTGTCTGTGCCTGACCAGTGAGTGTAACTGAGGGTTTGATAAATGACCTGAGAGAAGAGCTGACCAACAATGTGACAGAGCTTCCTGTTTGTACGAAATGGTTCAAGGCAGTGAAGATAAAAGCCAACTGTCAATGAATGCAGGCAGACCTTACAGTACAGAGTGAGTGGGCAAGAAAATGGCATGTGAAATCTGCTGTAGATAAATGTAAAGAGATGGATGCTGGCCCAGCTTCACATACAAACACACAGCCTCCAAATTAACCACTGCTCCTTAGGACTCAGACCTGAGAGTTGTTGCAGACAGGTTACATGGGAGAATCAGCTCAGTGCTTGGCAACAGGCAGAGAACAACCCAAGCAAACAGACCAACCCCAGAGGTTAGAAAGGAGGCAGGTTCAAAACAGAAAGGTGTTTTTCACAGGACTGGTTAGACCTGTGGAACTCTTGTCAAAGGCTGTTGCAGATGCATGAAGTTCGTGCGAGTCCAAGAGGAAAATGGAAAACCTGGGGAAAACTCCTGGGCTGCTGCAAATGGTCAAGAGCTCACAGAGTGTTAGAGGAAAGCCTTGTATGTATTTGGCCTGTTCTTGCCCCAGCCAGTGCTTGTGGCCCACGATGGGGACACAACACTGTATCAGGTGGCAGTTCAGCCACCCTTATGTTCTTAATTTAACACTCGTCTTGAGAAGTAAGATCCATTCTTTTGTGGTGGAAACCTAAGGGCAAAACAGGGGTGTAAACTCACCCTCTTCCTCCCCTGATGATAACAAGAGTGAGGGGGATTGAGGGTTATTGCCTGAGCCCCAAGCACTGCTTGACCTCTCCTCGCCCCAGCACCCCTTGGCAGCTGCAAGGAAGGACAAGCACCCAAGGGGTTTCTTCAACTCACTGTCGCAGGTGGACGTTCAGGAGCTTCCCAAAACGGCTTGAGTTGTCATTGAGGATGGTTTTGGCATTTCCAAAACTCTCCAGGATGGGTAGGACATTGCAGGGCTTGAAGAAAAGAGGCAGATGACACTTCAGTTGCAATCATAGGTTTTTAAACCAAACAGGAGCTTAAGTAACTATTAGTTTATAAATCTAAGAAAAATGAGACTTCACTGATATAATTCTTGTCCGGATAAAAAAATCTCTTTTTAAATATATCTTGGTATCATTATCTCTAGCCAGTGGCGAGTTGCTCTGTGAGCTTTTTATGATCTTTCACTTTAGTTCTGCTCTGTGTTTGTTCAGATTCACCTCCCAGACTCTGCTATAAGCCCTCCGTGGCAGGTATCATCTCTGTTCAAACACATGCACCACTCTATACAGCACCAGACCTCCAGGATATTAATATACAGAACTACAAATACACCAGCTGTCCTAATGTCTTTATTGGGAGCTTCATCTTGGACCACAAGCCATGCAAAGTCCAGCTCAGTTGAACAGGAATAAAGAAATAACATCAGCCTGGCCTCTCTCTCCTGTCTTTGGCTTCTTTTCCTTGCCCAACCACCACAGCATCCAGCCAACCTCTGTTTTCTCTTACCTGTCTGACCCTGTGGCTGTCTGATCTCTGGTACAGCAGGGTCAGGTATTGCACAATGGCTTTGGCAGCTTCTGTTTTACCTGATCCACTGTGTCCACTGGAGGAACAAGAGGTAAGGAAGCTGGTATCAAAACAGAGTTACCTAATCCAGACACATCAGAGCCCTCTTACAGCAGATCAGTGGGGTGGTACTGATTTACAACCCAAGATCTATCACCTATTGCTTGAAACACTGAGACAACTGGACAAAGTGGTCCCAAACAAGATTCCACTCTGGAATGCCAAATGCCTTCTCTTCCGCTCCTCTGAACCAATGTGAAAGAAAACATAAACTGCTTTTGCACAGAGTGAAATAAAAATCCACCTTGTTCAGGTTCTCTACTGAGCCCTCACACAAGAGATGGAACGACCAACCTACAGAGACGAAAGTTTTACATACAGAAACCAAGAGGCCTTCAGGAAAGCACCTCATTTCCTACCTGATGATGACACACTGCTCCTGTCCTGATGACTGGGACAGCGTGTAGGCCATTTCTGCTATGGCAAAGATGTGCCTGCAGGGACAGAAACAAACCCCCCGTTACCCGACCTCACCTTTCTGCCCCACAAACACAGCACCAAAAGGTCACTCCTCAGGGATCTACATAACTACAGCTTTGCCAAAAGGGTTGTTCACTTCCTGTGACATCCACCCTGCTCCATCACACGACTGGAGGAACACAAAATGGAGCACAAATGGAACAGGGTTTGGGGGGTTATTTCGAGGAAGAGAAATGAACATACGGGGCATTCTTTGAGAGAGTCCCCTGATGGTACTGGGCAGCCACGTCTTCAGAGTAGATACTGAGGTCTTTGAAAGGATTCACAGAAACCAAAATTTGCCCAATGTAAGTCTAGGACAAAAATAAGAAAGGAGGAAAAAAAAAAAATCTGGTGGCTTCTTAGAAATTTCTGAATGAGGAAGGCAACTGAACACATATATTAGTACAAAGATTTAAATGCCCTTTGAAAGAATACTGTCTATTCTCACTATACTGCCATCTTATCCAGGGCACAGCTTTTCAGTGTCATTTTCAAAGCTCTGTCATTAATAATTTGGGACAAGTGAGCACTCACTGATCTGTAGTCATCTTCTCTGGCCACTGTCTATTCTCTGAGCTCCACATGAAATTACAGGCACAGGTTTGAACACCTGAGCCAGTAAATGAGAAAAAAAGAACAATTAGCCATCCAGAACTAGATCTGGATTGCAACGCTGTGAATGTTTGCAGAAGCTAGGAGGTTTCTTCTCAAGATCCAAAATTTTTTACTCAGAACTGCTTTGCTAAGATAGGAGAATCCCACAAGCAGCAGCTGAGGCTAAAATAGAGCCCAAGTATACTCACAGATGGCAACGAACAGCAAAATTACAGAAAAGCTCTGAAACTTTCTGATTTTACCCCCAGTATTTCATGTTATCTGAGCAAAAGCTGTGTGAGTATCCTTTTAATCAATGTAATGACCGAGCTCTTGAGCTACTTGGTGCACTATTAGAGCTTGATGGAATAATATCGATCATTTTCTCTAAAAGCTCATTGCTCAGAATGAATAATCACTGAAGAAAACAAACCCAAACCAAACACCACCACCCACAGTTTGTCTCATACATAAATGAGGTTGCGGTGGAACCTCTTCTTCAGGCACAGCAGGACTGAGCTCTCACAGACTTCCCTACAAATAGAAGAAAGGACTGGTCAGTTATAAGCTTCACTTGCATGTGTTAATAGTAACCTTACTCAGCTATGATATGCATCAAATTAATTTATTTAATTCTGTTTCCTCCCAAGATCTATAAATGTGCTTTCTGTTGTTGAGCCAACTTTGAAGGATAACAGTCAACCCCCCCGTGACCTGAACTAGCTGCAGAATGCTACTGAGGACACATACTCCAGTCTGGTTAGGTCTTCAATCTCCTCAACTTCTGCACAGAGGTCTTCACACCTGTACACCTGAAATGCACAGACACATTACTGCCAATCAGGAGAGGTTCAACTTCATTCCAGCACCAGAGACAACACCTGTACCTGTTTCTGTGGGAACTCCATCTCTGGCACATTGTCAGTGACGTCTTCTGCCTCCCACTGCTCCTTGCAGACCTTTCCCACCCGGCTGCAGGCCAGCTGGGGGTCCCTGTAGACGGCCCACTTGCTCAGGTTCTCGATGGTCAGGCGTGGCAGCAGCAGCTCCGAGTTCAGCCACGCTGCAGGGTCACAGCCCTGGGCCTGCTGCTCAGACCAGTGAACGCCAGGCGTGACCACGGGCCCTGCAGGCTGCAGCACAGCCGAGCCTCCCGTGACATCCACCCCACTGCAACAGATCTGGTGTACCTAAGGGATCCTCTTCACGCAGAAGGAAGCCTCGTTTGCTGTTTCTCTGGCTTTGACCCACCAAAGATCTGGGAAGGTCACATTTGAATCTGCAGCTCTGCTGCACAGGGGTGACAGATTTTCTGTGTGATAGAGGTCTCGGTTTCTCTAGGGAACAACCCTTCCCAGAGACCCTGGATAAGGAGTTTTTAGCCTTAACCAAACTGTGGACTCTGGGGAATACTATAGCAAACTTGGCATCAGTAGCACTGCTCTTCTCATCCAAGCATGGAGAGTGACTGCTTCCATGAAGAGGGGAATCACTAGCAGTCAAATCAACGTGTCCCACTTCCTCTGCCATTTTAGGACCACTTTTCCCCTCCAATAATGGAGGAGAAGATTCTTTGTCCCTCAGCTCAGCCCTCCCCAGCTGTCCAGCTGCACCAGGGAAGGCTTTGCCAGGCCGACCAACCCACCCAGCAGTGCTCAGAAGCCGGATTGCCATTCTACTTCTGAATCCAAAAGGTTTGCTGCTCTTCTTCCTCTTCCCAAATCTCTTCAAGAGCCATCTTGAAATTCCAATTGCGCGTGCCACGCTCAGCAGACGAGCTTTCAGCCTTGCTTTCTTGGCAGGTTTTTGCCCAAGCCAGCTGGTGACTTTTTTAAAAGTAGAATGAGTGTGCAAGTGCTTGGATCCTTTCCAGCCATGCCCATGTTCTGTTTCAGAAGGTGCCTCTGCAAGCACTACTTCTGCTTTCTCTTCTTTTGCCTCTGAAGCCTGGCCTGAGCTCAGTTTAACTTTTCCAGTAACTTTTCCAACTTTCTTCTTCTTTCCAAGGAGCTGCTTATCAGATGATTTTTTAATAATCATGGAGCAGCTTGAAGTATTTAATCTTTTCTCTCCAAAACTTTGAGCTATGTTGGGTTCTTTTTGTTTACTGAGGGTTTCTGGAGTCATGGGTTTTGAACTGACGCTTTCAACATTTTTCAGGTCTGAGTTGGTCCCCAAAGCCATTTGGACAGGATTTGGATTACAGCTTGGTAATAGTTTGGTCTCAGCAGTTTTATGCTTCTTTTTCAGACTGAGAGGGATTTGGGATTGAGAACCTTTCTCTGTGAGCATCACCACTGCCACTTCCTGCTTGCTGCAGTCTGATGAACTGTCCCTCTGTCCATGTGCTACCTCTTCACCTTGTTCTGTGACCTCACCCCTCCCAGACTTCTCCTTCAAAGTCCTCTGCTGTTTGGAGAGCACAGGGCTGTCTTCCAGCACACTGCCTTCGTTGTTCACCATCTCCTCCTGTTCAGATCCTTGAAGTACTTTGCTTAGGCCATCGTGGAGTTTTGCTTTCACAGCACTTGGCAGGGGTTTTGTTGCCTTTTCCTTTCCTTCATCCATGGTCTCTTCAGTTCTGTTCTCCCCAGCGCTGTCAGAATTTGTATGTCCCTCTTTTGACATACCTTGAACTCTGTCATTTTCTAGTATATTTTCCTTGTCTACTTGATTATTTTCTCTGTTCTTAAGACTCTTAACTTGGAATTCTGAAATGTTTACCTCATCATCTGCCCCACTGCTCTCAGCTAGAATACATTTTGGTTGTGGCAGCATGTCCTCTTGCTCCTTCATCTTCTCCTCTGCTTCCCACTCCTGCACATTCAGTGCCTTCATCCTCAGATTCAATTTTCCCATCTGTGGTTTCCTGCTCCCTTTCAGGTCCAATAGATGTTTCACTGCTTTCATCAACTACTTCCTTGTATCCTTTGCCTTCAGTCACAGGAGGACCTTCGAGCACGGCTTCTTTCTCGCTGTTGCCATCTTCCTCTGCTGAGCTGCTCCTGTCTTCTGAACTGCTCGTCTCTTCTGAACTGCCCTGCTGTTCTGAAGAACTGCCCTTCTCTTCTGAACTGCCCTTCTCTTCTGAACTGCCCTTCTCTTCTGAAGAACTGCTCTTCTCTTCACTGCTGGAAGCGCTGCCCACCACAGCCTCTTTTGTGCCCGTTTCTTGGGTCCCACAGCCTTCACTGCTGGAGGCAGAGCAGGAGTCACCCGAGGCTTCTAGGAAATTTTCTTCTTCACTTTCAGTGGTGACAATCCTGGCATGTTTCTCAGCTTTCTTTTTCCCAGTCCTCTCACCTTGTGCCTGTGCTGTTCTGCCTTGGGATTGAGGACGTGACTTCTGCCCAGAAGCCTCCTTAAAGCCACAATTCCCTCTGTGCTTTCCCCTGGGGTTCTGGGCCTTCTCTCGTGGGTTGTGTTTCCGAAAAGAGCCTTCAGCACTTTGCTCTGCTACTGCCTTTACAGACTCCAACTCAGTGACTTTCCCCCTGACACCAACACGCTTTCCACACTTCTTTTTAGAACTGTGTTTCTCACTGTTTGTGGTGGATTTACCCTCCTTGTCACTGCTGTCCTCACTTTCCTGCCCTGATGTCCTTTCCTGTTGCTTGCAGGCCTTTCCTTTTTTCCCCTCCAGCCTGGACATCACCTGTTCTCCAGGTTTTCTTCCCAAACCAGATTCACTTCTATCATTTCTCCTGTAAGCTCTTTTCCCCTGGAATAACTTTTTGTGGCCGTTTTCTTTGCTTCCCTGAAGCCTCCTCAGCCTCTGGATTTTTAAGGGCTCCTCCTCAAGGGTGTCACCTTGTCCAGGCAGTGACTCTTTGCCCTTCACTTGCCCTCTACTCTTCCTTTCCCTCCGCCTCCCACAGTGGATCTTGGAGTCTCCTGGGGAGTTTTTGTTTTCCTCACAATTCAACACTTTCTCTTTTCCAACCTTTTCCTGCCGAGCCTTGGATCGGGAAGGAGGCATTTCTCCAGCGCTCAGGAGTATGTGAGGGCTTGTCTCAACTCACCTGTGAAAGGAAACATTGTGCATTTTGCTGTGAAATCAGCTCCAAAGGCAGGCCAGATCCTCCTGAGCACTAATTTACCTCGTTTCCATAGAGCCAAATGTTTGCAGAACCTCACCTGTGCCAGACTGACTGTCCTGTTCAGGTTAATCTCTGGTTTATTTTGTCACAAATCACCCTGGTTTGCTTTTTGTTATTAAGACTGTTGCCACAGGCCAAGTCATATACAGGCAACTGTCCACGATTTTCCTACAGTTGACAAAGACTTGGCCACACTGAAGTTTAAGAAATAATGATTATTTTGTTTCAGCTTTTGCTTCACTTTTGTTTTTACAGTACACAGGCTGCAAGCCCAAAACAGTTCTGGACAAGGTCTGTTGAAACTTCCATCCACAGGCATCTCCCTGCCCTAAAGGGACACAGTCAAGCTTGCAATTCAGCGACCTTTAAAGCTTTAAATCTTTGCAGGTGCTATAAATTCTGACAAAGAGTGAGAATTTTTAGCATTTAGTACCTCAGGAAGGCAGCCTATTCTGCTGGATGGAAATGCAACCATTCTCCAGAACACCCAACAACCTGCTTGCAGACTGAAACTTGTCCAAGCATCCTTACAAGTCATTAAAATGAATTTTTTAAAAGGGCCATTGAAAAATACGTTCCAGTACTCTGAGAGCAAACCAGCAAGGAACAACTCAGTGAATCAAAGTTTGCCTCAGCTCAGTCACTCCAAGGAGGGCAGCAAAACCACATTTCAGATTTACACAGCCCAGGAAGGCCGATGCTCCATTAAAAAAAAAAGTCCACTTGGTGTGTGTAAGGCACATGGTCTTATTGCAAATGCTGGTTTTTTGGGGTTTTTTGTGTTTTTTTTTTTTCCCTACTACCCATTTTGTGCTCTTCTGCATGACAGAACAATCTGCAGTGGGGAACACACAGAATCTCCCTTTTCCCCAGCTGCAACTCTGACACTGAAGCAAAAAGCTGCTGCCCTGAAAGCAGTTGCATGCAGTTCAGGGTTCCTCAACAGTATCTTTAGGGTTCCCTCTTAAACTTACTTTTTCACTCTAGTCTAGAGTTCATCTCTTAACATCACATCCTCTTCCACCTCTCTCTTTAAACAGAACTCTAAATTACGTAGGTGTCTGGTCACCTTATTTCAGCCTTCCTCCCCCCACCCCTCCACTTAATACCCCAATATTAGTGGCCTAGATCTCTAAATCCTGCAAAAAGACTTTTGTTGCTGAGATTAATGGCAGCTGAATTAGGCCCTAAATCCTCAGTACAGAATAGTTGTTAATATTCTGTTCTCCTGGGGGCTTAAAGTTGATACAGCTTCTCCACAGTGCCAAAAGCAGGAGAAAATAATAAAAGTCTGCTTTTATGTGCTGTTGGTGAATAGTCATGTGTCTGGAGAGCTAAAGCCTTCCACAAAACAAAAATGCTGCAATTCTTGGATGATGGGGAGGGGATCAGGAGCACTGCCCAAATTTGAAGGGAGCTTAGACACAGGACTTGGGTTTGACTCACTGTAAAGACAGGACCCCAGAATGAATCTAGGTTAGAAAGTGAAAAACCAGAGTTCACAATTCTTCTGAGACGGGGTTTTAGAGCAGATTGGTTTGTAATACCACTGTTATTACTGGGAATGGGAAGATGAATCACTGCTTATATAAACAATTCCTTTGACATCAGACCTGCCTTGATTAACTGCCCTGGACCATCTGCCCGCTGGACACGCTGGAGCAGGTGAAAGATCCTGCTCATCAGTTTTTCAGCTCCCCTCACTACACCAACTTCATCTAAATCACCACAGGAAAAAGAACAATTTGATTTCATTCTTCCTTTTCAGTAGAAATAACTTACATCAGACAAAAAGAGATCCTCAGTGCTGTTAAGAAACAGAGCATGAACCTACAGATAAAAAGAGCAGAAAGCTCATCCTGCTGTTTGAAGATCAGTAGGGAATTGTCCCATCTTCCCTAAACACAGTGGTTTCTCCCAGCTCACACAGAGGAAAAGTACAATCATTAATCTTAAAGGGACATACTTGGAACTTAATTCTTAAGTTTCTCTTTTCATTCACCTGTACAAATTGCTCGAAGTCCTTCCTTTATCACCCTGCAAACAGTAATTTTTGCAACATACCTACACTGTCCGCCCTGATTCCGTTGAATCCCCAGTATTACAGGTCACATCCATGTCATGGTAACATATCCCTTCTCCTGTGCCTTGTTTCCATGCAGCCCAGAGTCTGTTCCAGCCTCCTTGCAAGCCTTCCCAGCTGTGGAGTCTGACACGGATTCTGGCTGGGCTGCGTCCCAACAGCAGATGATTACAGGTATATGGAAGGAAAGCGGCATCAATAATTCAAGCTTTCTCGTGGTACCTCTGAACTTTTCAACCAGCAACATCACCAGCTGGCTGGCAGAGTTTGGGATAAAAGAAGAGGTGGGATTTCACCTAGGCAAGAGTGAGGCTCAGATGTGGGATGATGAGGTGCAGCCCCAAAGACAGACTGACAGGAGAGGTCAATTCCAACACCAGAACACATCTGCTATAACGTATGCAAGAGACTACCAGACAAGGCACAGTGAATACTACCTAGAAACAAGCTTAGGCCAGTGAAAGGGATTAAATCATAGGCCCCTTTCTTCTGCATCCCTGGAGTTTTATTCCAGGGAGCCAAGCACGGATAGCTCAGCCCCTGCTCCCTTCTCCTTGCCAATACCAAGCTCTCTCCTGACAACAGGGAAGTACTTTCCAGCTCGGCACTGAAAAGACAGCAAAACTGGCACCGTTTTTGCCCTCATTATGCCTAAACCTCAGTCCAAATCAAGCAGAATGACTAAATCTCCTTTCAGCTCGAATTTCCAAATAAAGCCCTTCTCCCCTTGCTTGCAGACAGTCGGGGTTGCTCACAGCAGGGGATCGTGTCCCTGCAGTGCTGCTGGCTCAGTCAGTGGTGGGTTTCCCCTGCCTAGGTAGCTCTCAAGTAACCAGGTAACAGAGCAAACACAAATGCACAGTCTGGTCTGCACATGCAGCCTCCCCCTGCTGTCACCAGGCTGCAAAGGGACAACACAGTCAGTGCAGGTTTGACTGCTCTGGTTCTTTAAGGTCACCCTCTCCCAAAAAGCCTTTCCAGAGACGGTGGAGATTAAACAAGATAAACTCAGGTGTGGCCAACCACCAGAACAAGTGACCCAAACATAAAATGTGATGAGTGCTGTTAAGATAAGATTTCAGACGTTTAGCAGCTTTAGTTTGGGTGGGACCTGTTTGTCTATCTCCTTCCAAGAGCCCCTGGCTGTTACGTACTGTACCTTGAGGGCTCCTTCACCAAGAAGCAAAGATAAAACCTGAGGGTTGAGCTGGAGAACTTCAACAATGCACCTCAGCTTTTCCTCACTGGATGGTCCACTTCTCTTAGTTAACTCTTTCATCACGTTCTTTATTAACTGTTTACAAACAACTCTCTATCCCCCTCTGCAGAGAGGTGACCTCTCCTGTAAAGTCCAGAATGACTGATGCCATCTGGATCATGAATTCCTTAAGGAATCTTGGGAAAAAGCTCCCGAGGCTTTTAGCTCTAAGCTTTTAATGTGGGTATGGCAGGGAGGAGAAGCTGCTCTGAAAAATCCAACTCCTCTCAGCTCCTGAGGAGAAAGTGGCTCTAACAAATGTCCTTATTAGCTGGAGCCTCTTCAAAGCTCTGCACAGCCTGGGCAGAACCAGAGCCCTCTGCTGCTTTGATTTCTTGGGTTTGTCAGAAGTCTCAGATGGCAAGATTGGGGTTTGCCCAGGGACAGTCAAGATGAAGCCACTGATCATGTTCACTATCTTATCAATCCTGTCTGCTCTGAGCTACAGCGAGATGAGAAGGGCTGAATTGCTGCTGTGCAGATCCTCCCTCCCCACCTCAGACTGACCTGAGCCTCAGCACCTCTAACCTGGATTCTCTGAACACTACATTTGTTTGCCTTTTAAAGTGATCCTGGCATGATGCTGTCAGGGAAAGGGAGATAAGCACCAGGAAAGATGAAACCCTTCCAGATTTCAGCAGACTGGACAGTGGAGTTTCCCCAAGATTCTTTCATTCATGCAAAAATATCAGGGCCTTTCATCTAGTATTGAGCTGCTGTGACTTTAAAACATTATTAGAGAGTGATTACACATCAAACTCATCTGTTCACCATAAACTCCTTTGAAGCCAACTACATAAAATCAAAGCATTGATGCTATTGCAGAAAAGAGATATGAAAAGGTAACTCAATTTTTTAAAACTACTAAATCACATGAACAAAAGAGCAGAAAGTGGTTGTGATTGATCAGAAAAAAAAAAAGACACTTTGCATAACTTCACAGCCACCTTGTTTATTTGGTAGTGGGTCAGGTAAGGAGACTGGTCAAAGTTATTCTTAGGAACATCTGTCTCTACGATTAAACTTGAATAAATGTATAAATGTTGTCTCTTCTTAGTTTCATTCTATTCAAGTAGAATTGACACTCCAGTCAGGACCCTGCAGCCTCTAAGACTGGTTTAAAAATATCTTCCTCTTTTTTGCATTTCCCCCCAACCTCGGTTGCATTGCATTAATATAAAATATCTCCACTGTTGTTTCCATACCATATGCCGCCTCATTTTGACAGAAAACACTGAGCCTGTACCCCAGGCTACTGAGAGAGAATTCCTGACCTCTCGTTCCTGACCTCTCACTGTTTCAAACTGGTGAGGCCTCTGCTCTTTTCCTCCAGCTATTTTAAGATGAGCCAGAAGGTCTCCAAGGGCCTCTTCCCCGGCAATAACCTGAGGAAGCCAAATAAAGTATTCATGATTGCAAGGGGAAACCGAAACAATTAAGTTACATAGGTTTGAAAACAGCCTCCTTAAATATTTCAGGAGCACTTTGTTGCCCAATTGTCAGCCGTTCAGCGGGGCTGGCTGATCCTGTTACACTGGAGGGCAGTGCCCCATGGCCCCAGCCCAGGGGTCAGCCAGAACCACAGCCCAGCTGTGCAGATGGTGTCACACCCCTCTGCAGGGATGCACTCGGTCCTTGTCTGAGCCCAGAGACTTCTCACTGTGCTAAGACACGGCTCAGACTTCCTCCTAATCCCCTGGCTGACCCCTGTGGTGTCTAAAAAGAACAAACTGAGGAGGCAAAGCCAAGCAAGGCTGCAGTAACCTCAGTCCTGCTGGTTTGGTGACTGCAGCAGGTACCAACAGGAATCCCTGGGAGAGTGATGCCAGCAGCAGGAACTCTGGCATGGTTAGGGTCCAGGGAGCAGGCCCCTGTGTCATCCTCCTGCCCCTTCACTGCTGTCGTGCCCTGGGAGAGCGTAACCGAAGATTTGATGTTTCTGCTTCCATCAGACTTTCTTTGCACTGGGAGCACTGAAGAACCTGGGTGGCCTCAAATAAGGAGCTGCCCTTCTCCCCCTTTTCTGCACAGCTGATGGGTTTGATGCAGAGCTCCTCTGAGTCAGTGAAATTCCCTGGATTTGAACCAGGTTCCAAACCAATTACACCTGAAGGCAAAGGGTCCTCCAGTCATGAGGGGTTGGGCCACGGCCCCCAGAGCTGCTCTCCCCTGGGAAATGACTGCTCTGCAGAAAGCAGCTGAGCCCCTGAAGTATAAATCAAAGGCTCAAAGTGGAATGTTAGATTGTCCAGACTGAAGTGATTACACCCAGGTATTTGAAAATCCCCAGCAGATGCTAACAAGCTTGCAGAGATAAAGGTAGAAGGAATCATGCAGCTAAGGGTGAGGGCTCATGTTACAGCTAGACTGACTTTATGGGCCACTCCTTCCTTCCAGTGTCCTCTGTATTCCCCAGCTGTTTCTTTTGCACCACTTCTGGTGGTCACTGCAGTGCAATTTGACCTTCCAGGTGACCTAAGGGTGAACTTCCTCTTAAATGAGTGGTTTGCTTGCCTGGAATTGCTCCTGCTGGCTATTCCCTTCCAAGACTTTAACACAGTTAGTTAAAAAATAAATTTAAAAAGCACAGATGGGCGCTAAGAGAAGAAAGGGAGCAGGAACAAGCGACACAGGAAGGCAGAAACAGGTCTTGGCAGTGACACCACAAACATAAAACTCTTTCTGGTCTCCTGAGCTCTGTGAGGAGGAGGGTACAGGCAGGTCTGAGTATCTAGAAGAAAATTTGTTGTGGAAACTTTGACAGATGCTCTGTCAAAAGCAGATTATCCCATAGTGGAAGAACAGAAACTTCAGTGTGATACTGGGCCACTCATGTTTTTTGTGCCCTGGGTGATATTGTCTTTACAGTTTTGAAGCACACTCACTGTCATTATGCTTTGCTACTAAAGATGTGGAACAAACTGGGAGCAATTTGCTCTTATCTGTGTCAGAATGAAGTTGGGAGGATGTGCTTGTCTATAGAACAATCATATCCTTTAAGAACACCTCTCCCAAATTCCATTTTTGTGGCTAACTTACAGTTTGGAATAAAGCTCCCTCAGCAATAGCTCAAACCACTTTGAACTCCATGCACTGCCTAAGAAATAACATCAAGCCTTTACTTGAACCTGCTGCCTTGGACTCTTGCCCCCATCAGGACTTGAGCCATAACATCTGACTTTGGGGTGACAAGCAGCTCAGAGATGTCCTCCTGTAGCACATTTGGGTTTTTCAGGAGCTCAGCCTGATCTTCAAGGGCTCAGCACAGCAATCTGATAAAACCAAGAGCCCTTTAAGGAAGCAGAGCATGAGCAGAATCCAAGCTTGCTATTTTGAAGTCCCTGCCCTGAGCATAAGCAGGGAACAGCAGATTGACTTTAAACAAATGAACAGCATTCAGAGTCTGGAGGAATGAGCACATAATGCACAGACTCATTTGCCAGAGGAGCAAACAGGAGGAAGAGATCTGTATCTTTTGAAGGGGAAGGTTCAGGGACAGGCTGGGCTCTGCCCATGGAGATACAGGTCCTTCCTACCTTGGGTGACTCCCTGACTGCTGTCAGCATGTGTCAAGGACCATCCATCTTAAACAGAGAGCTCCCTTGCCAAAAAGCCATTTTGAAATACAACTTAGCTCCAAATACAACAGCTGTGCCACAAGAGCTGGAGAGCATTGGGTTCTTTTAGCTGGGGAGGAGGTGAGCAGTGGTAACAGCCTCAAAGCACCTTTTTAGCTGTTTTCCTCTCTACTGAAACAGGCCACAAGTACAAAGAGCCTTTAAGTTCTCCTATCTCTGTGTTCCCAGCAAAGCTGCCCCTCCCATCCCCATGGATCAGCCAACACTTACCTTCATGATCTTCACACCTTCATGAGACACAAGATGAAACACAAGTTTCATTACAAGAAAATCACGCTTTGGAGAGACCATTTCTACCCAATCAACCAGCTGGGACAAATTACCAACAGCAGGATGATCTCAAAGGCCATCCTACTGCTACAGCAGCCTTCTCATGCAGGGATTTGCAGGTCCTCTTGGAATCTGCACCTTGGAAAGCTTGTCAAACAGCCCATCATCATGATGTCAGGGGAAGAGGTTTGATGTGCTGCATGGAAATATCCAGGCACCTGGGGCTCGAGCCTGTGAGTGAAGGCATGGAGTTATGTGTGACCAAGGGCTTGTGGCAGCTATTGGAAGAACTCTTCCACCTGGATTAGCTCAGGGAATCGGCTTCAGCTGCAACACAACCTTGGCCTTTGTTTGAGAGATCAAGAAGTCAAATACTGTGGCTTAGAAAAGACTGTTGGGTTTTAGACTTCAGTGCAAGTTTGCTTCTGTCTCATCCTTCAGCTGTGCCAACCCAACACCAGATCCCAGTCCTGCTCTTATTAAACACATCCCAGTTCATGAGGCCACATAGGCAGTGCCATCCTTTGGGGGCTGAATTCAGGACTACAGTCCAGGCATGCATTTGTTTGATCTGCAATAGATACAACCATATTATGAGAAACAGACCAATTAAGCTGGAAAAAAAAAACCAACTCATTTTCTCTCTAACCAGACATGCCTCAGGCTTTATGACTAAGATGAAAAGTACTTTTCCTTCCAACATTATGTTCTTCTAATAGAAGTGTTAGACAAATTCAGCAAATATTCAGTTGCTAAACATCTGAGGAAAGCTTGCATTACTATTGAAAAGGGAAAAACAAAAAAAAAGAGAGCTCCAGGCCAAGCTTTTCTAAGACTAGAGAATTTTGGCACCAACTATGCAACCCTATAAAAGAGCTCACGTTACCAGAAAGCATTTGACCTAAAACTCAGGCCACTACAAAACAGCATCCCATATTAGGTACCCAATATGTGTATTCAGATGTGGAAAATTTGTTCTTTAGTTGTGATCCAAGACTTTCCCCTCAGCAGAGAAAACAGCTCTGTGAGGGTTAGGGAACACAGTGCCAGCAGGGCTCTAAGGGAGGATTTTTTCAAGTCAGTGTTAACAGCAGGTCAGGTCCTGCAGCCAAGGGGCACTTCCCGGTGCCAGAGCCCAGTGAGGCTGCATAAAGCAGAAGGGGGGGAAGCACTGCCAAAGCCTGACTGGCAATAACCTTAATAAGGGCCAACGAGCCCTCAGATGCTTCCAAGCATTAAGCATTAGCTCTTGGAGAGAGCTAACAAACTCCCATCAGATCCCAGACAAGCAGTTCAAGTGAAAAGTAGAGGTAGGCACAAAACTCGAGGAGTTTGGCAGCAGCTGAATCCTCTGATCAGAAACAGGCTGTTATTATTTGTGTCAGCTGACAGGCAGGGTAAGGGTAACTGCGGGCTCAGAAGGCAATTCCTGAAAAGGAGAGAGGCAGAGGGATTTTTTTTCCCATTACATTCAAAAGCTGCTTACAGACATTCATTGAAGACTCCATCCTTCATGAGCATCTCATCCCAACACCTATTTTAACTTGATACTGGTTTTGTGACAGCACAAAAAATAGACCATAGTTCTGACTGTCACAGGGCTTTCCACCCTCTCCTGCTCAGCTCAGAACACAACTGAAAGCACAGCACGTGAGTTCCAGTCTTCCCTTCCTTTGCCACTTTGCTATTTCTCCTGTATTTCAGGCATAGCAGCTCTAAAAGGATTCTTAATGTCTCTGCTCACAACAATGTCAGGGAGTTTATTCCAGTGAATCCTTCAGTTCCAAAGCATTGCTAGAAAAAAAATCTGCCATGTATCAGCACACATCCCGAACTACTCAATCCCATCAGCAGTCTGGCTTGTCCTTTGAGGAAAATAACAAGAAGCCTGGATTAATTTTTATTGCTGTTGTTTTTAAATCTAAATGCCCTTTAAGGTGTACAAATGACACCATTTTTGTGACTTGCCTCACTCTTTTAGTGGACCTACTGGATTTTTCAAGTTACATCAGTGCAAGTAGGGAGAAGTTATAAATTCCTTCTGCCTATTCTGAGCAGGACTGTGACATCTCTTCCCTCCATCCTGCCAACAAATAAATACTCAGAAAAGACATTAGAATCAGTCCATCTGTAAGGAGCAGACAGAAGCAGCTGGGGGGCACTAGGATGATGCACATACACAGGATCACAGCAGCTCAGAAGATGCTGATTGAACCAGAATTTCCTGTAAATTTGCTGCCTCAGTGCCTGGCACAAGAGGTGGAAACAGCAGGCCACCTCTCTGCCAGCCTCGGTCCTGCAGCAATAGAGACAAGGAAATAACAAAGCTAATGGAAACAAGGAGATGAAAGCTAGTTAGGAAATAGAAACTGAGGAGGAGAGAGCGCTCTCTAAAACCTCATTAGCAATAAATTAGGTCTCAAAGGAGATACTAATACTTCTAGAAGAAAGGGTGACTGAAACACAAGCTGAACAACAGCAACTCTGCAACCATCTTCTTCTGCAGAGTAGAATGTGCCACCCTATCACTGCAGGGAAGAAAGGATCCCTCAGCCTTGCTCAGGAAGATCAAGACAGATCCTGAAACAAGAGGGCTTCTAAGGAGAGGCTTCCAAAGCATGCCAAGGGATGGCAGCTCAGCACCCAGTCTGGGGGGATTTAGTTTCTTCCTTACTGGCTCTCATGGTGCTACAGGCAAGTTAACAGAAGGGAAATTTGAGGAAGTGGCGTTAGGTCAGGGATAAAAGAACCAAAATTTTGAAGAGTAGCGAACTGCTCTAAGCAGAGTTTCACCAGCTTCAATCCAAAATCCACTGGCAGACAGTACAGCAGCACTGCCAGAACAACTGTGTCTCCCTTCCAGCGGAGACATCCCCAATGCCATATGGATTGCAGGATGGTGATACAATCACTTTGCTTGCCACCTGCATCTTCTCCAACCCCCCATCCTGCTCCACCTCCAGGGGTGCTCTTTGCCTCTCAGCTCAGAGAGGGAGAGCTCCACCTTCTCCAGGGGATATGTGGCCAGGAGCCCGTGGCCAACCTGAAAGCAGCTGCTGAAGGGAAGAACAGATATGAGAGCAGACAAGGATCACAAAAGGGAATTCAGACTTTTATTTCCAAAAAAAAAAAAAAAAAAAAAAGAAATATAGTGTTGAAACAAAAATCAAGTTCCATTAGTTCTCCTCCGATTTGAAGGGCTACAAAAATAGATTCTACCCAAATCCATAAAGCCAGTTAACAGTACCATAACAAACAAACCCCAAAATTACTCATTCAGATACCACAAACAGCAGTCACAGGAATCTAGCATATATTATTTAACGCTTTCTTTAAAAAGTAGATTTCTAAATGTTTCCGTTAAAACTGAAATACCCATAAGATTTTTTTAAAAAATTGTACAAAAAAAAATATTTTAAACCAAGTTGGAGGTAACAGTGTGCGTTTATTAAAATCCTGCACCAAGGCAGTAAAACATTTATAATTTAAAACCCAGCCCAGTAGAAAAGAGAAATGTGCAAACATTTGAATGTTAGATGTACTCAGAGGCTTGTGGTGCATCGGACCTGGCGATCCACTGCTGTCCTAATGCAAGGCGGGCTCCACGAGGAGAGGTCTCTAAAGAGGCACTAGAGGGGAGGCAGAGGCAGCAAAGCACACTCATGCCAAGCTGCAGCTCTCACCAGCCTGGGATGCTGGGAGCACCGGTGCCTTCTCCCCAGGGACGGTTTGCCCCATCAGTAGTGTTATGGCACTCGATCCAATGCCCGAGAGTCCTCGATGAATTCGGGTCAATCTGCTTTAGGATGAGAGAATGCAAAAGCCATTTAAAAAAAAAACAACAAAACCACACAAAAAACCCCCAAAAAAGTGAAAGCTAAAGAGAGCTCCTGAGTTGATACACTCAGGTTGTTGCTGTGAGCTCTGGCTGCCTCGCCAGCTCGCTTTGCGGTTAAGAGTCAGACAGGAGCCTTCAAAGGGTTTTCAGCTCCTTCTTTAACACTGATGCAGCACATTTACTTGTGTGCCACACAGGCAGCTGAACAGTGCTCATACACCACTCACCCACTCAGCAGTTTTCCCACCCTGAAAATTCAGGTCAGATTTCTGCACTATTGCAAAGCGTTTAAATAAGCTCAATTTTACACCGAAATTTCGCTCTACTTTCTGCTTCCTCTGGCTACTTCACTGGGCCTCAAATATCTTTAGCCTCACCTACCTCCTCCATTACTTAGTCCGTGTCCTAATGGACTTCTTGCCAAATTTCTTTCTGCATAGCTCCTGCAACGACACAAGAAAAGGATTTCCTTATTGCGATGCAGTCTCGTCCCATCCGCTCCCAGCTGCCGACAGAAGACCAGGATGAGGTAGTGTCCAGAGGAAGTGTGCAGAGCAGAGCAGGTCAGGCAGTCACTGATCCTTACACACCAGCAGTTACCAATCCCAAAAAGCCTCCTGCATCCGTTGCAGACAGTAGTCCTTTGTGTACACTTGGTAGCCCCCTGTCACCTGAACATCAGGTGTTCCAGGGAGGGAAGACAAAGCCCCGCACCCGTGGTGGTAGCTCAGCTCGATGGTACAGACAGAACGGGAGCAGAGGCACTGAGCACATCCAAGTGACAGTGCCAAGCCAGGATTAAAACTCCAGAGTCCCATCCTTGACCAACTAAGCCCGTGTGGCCTGCCCTTAGATCAGTACGGGTTGACACAAATAGAAACCTGTATGCGAATACTCAGACTCCTGTTCCTTTGGGAGGTGGGAATGTGATCTCTCCTGCTTTTCGGAGAGAAAGAGACAAAGCATTATTCATAAAAAAAAAACGTCAAGGGACAGCATGTGAAAGAGAACCTGCCTCTCATTAGTGCCCTTTGGTAGCTTGTGGGACACACACGTGACCAGATTCCAGCACAGGGATCCCTGTCATCACACTGGGCATCCCCCTGTTTTCAGCTCCAACTGCCCTCCCTTGCCAGCCCCAGCCATTAGGAACAGAAGCTGGTTGATACTCACCCTCTGCCCCCCTCCAGAGTACTCTGGATCTCCTTCAGCACTTCTGGAAAGCAGAGGGTTAAAGCAGTGAGCCAAACCAGTGAGGATCTGCTTTCAGGCAGCAGCCTGACCACATTCCACCTTCCCACTGCACAGCCTCCAAAACCTGCCTCCCACAACAGAGGTCAGGCCTGGTACCATCACTGCCTCTTCAGCTGTACCAGGTTTGTACTGGACAAGCTGGCACACAGGACTGAAGGAATCATTTGCCAGAGGAAATACTGCCAGTCCCCCTGTACCAGAGCCCCAAAGGAACTGTCTGTTCCAGCTGTCATTTTTCAGAAGTCCTATTGTAAATAAAGATCCTGCTCTTATCTCAGCAGGGAATGCAGCTCTGTGGGACAACCCCCTGCCTGAGGGCATGGCTATCTGTCCAACCCCCCATTTCCAGGGCTCAAGAAAACACAGCATTTCTACCAGTAACTGAAGATCCCTTGGAACTGAGTACTGGAATCCACAAAATTCCCAGCAGCTTTCTTCTTTTCCCACCCAGAAAGGCACCTGCCCTCTCAGTAGCAAGACTTCATCTCACTCACTTTCGTCATTGAGTAAGGCATGTTCCATCAGCTTCCCAGACTTCCTTTCTAAAAATAAAACAAAAAAGAACAGGAAAAAACCTTTTAGCTCACAATATTTCCCCCTTTTTATGAAATAAGTGCAATTTTGGAAACCCACAATGGAACTGAATTTCTTCCTCCCCCCCTTTTAAGTATCTTTGGACTCTCCTGAATGCTTCACAACTAATCCCTGAGGTCTCTCACACGCTGAACTGTATTTTCCAGCAATACTAGTTTGGGTAACAGAAGATCCCATGAGTAACTTCAGACCTTACCCTCCCAAATGCCTCTTCCCTCCAGCAAAAACTCTGTTCTATCCTTTAAGGGAACCTTGCCACATGCAATCACTTCAGAGCTATCAACTACTGTGTCCAGACAGGGCACAACATTTCCCTCACATCCCTCCTTACTTTCCCCTGTCTTAGGTATAAAAATATCAGCTGTAGCAACAGGAAAGATGTTTCAGGGGTTAAAATCACCAGGCTGCCTTTAGTACAACTAAGTTTTTTTGCTTACCATCTTCTCCATAGTCACCCGGACTCTTTCCTGGTCCCCTAAAAAAGGAAAGGAAGCAGATAAAACAATCACTGACACTGAGGTACAGGGGTGCAGGGAATTGCCCCTGCAGTATGTGAGAGCCACGTGTCAGACATGGCATTTGGGACCGAGCAAAGCAAGCCAGAGCTTGCTTTAGGTTTGTGACTCCAGTTTAGGGAGACAAATTCCAATGCTCCACTGCTTTGTCCTAGCAAATCACAGAATATGCTGAGTTGGAAGGGACTCACAAGGATCACTGAGTCCAGCTCTTTGCCCTGCACAGGACCATCCCCAAGAGTCACACCCTGTGCCTCAGAGGATCATCCAAACCCTCCTGGAGCTCTGGCAGCCTAAACCTTCCCTGACACAACTTCAGACCATTCCCTGGGGTCCTGTCCCTGGTCTCCCCAGAGCAGAGCTCTGCCCCTCACAAGGAAGCTGTAACTGCAATGAGGTCTCCCCTCAGCCTCCTCTTCTCCAGCTGAACACACCAAGTGCCCTCAGTGTCCTCACATGGCTTCAAATCAAGGCCCCTCCCCATCCTCACTGCCTCCTTTGCACACTCTCTAATGGCTTCAGATCCTTCTTACACTTCAGTGCCCAAAACTGCCCCCAATATTCCAGCTGAGATGTACTCCAAACCATCAGTGAGGTGGTTATGTTTCCAGACTTTACCTGGATTTCCTGGCAGCGTTCTCCACGCCAGACTTGCTGTGCACATGGTTGTTGGTTGTCACTTCTGGCACGTCCACGATGCACCGGGGCTCCACCAACCACTTGGTAGAGAGGGAAAACCTCTCAAACTCCGACGGCGAGATCAGATAGAAACCTGCAGATGATTGGGAATTTATAAGCAATTTTAAGCCCAGGATATAATTACAGAACTAAAGGTCATCCAAAAAAGAACAGACCTAGGCATGCTCTGTGTTTGGCACAAAGGGTTTGCATTTCCTCCTATCTAAACAAGGAGGGATCACTGAGGAAGATATTACCCCAAGGAGTGGTTAGACTAGAGACTGTGGAATTTAAGATTATGCTGAGAGAGAATTGTATTGTCCAGTAGACACTTAGGAAAAACATAATAGAAAGATGCAAAAAATGAACTGAAGAGCTATGAGCCATTTTCAGCAGCCACAGGACATGGGATCCCAGTCTTGCAGTGTGAGCATTCAGCCACACACATGTATGGTAGGGATAATGCAGCCATTCATCCAGTGCTTGCTGCTTGGAGAGAGCCATTCCCTTCACTCCAGAAAAGAGGAGGGTAGCCAGGTGGAAGGTACCTATGGGGCACATCCAACCTGTCAGCTGAAAACCACCATGTTCATTAACAGTAATGGAATCAACCCACTTCTGCTTCTGTTTATTCATGTGTGTGTCTCTTGGCAGCTGGTACCAGCCAGAAACACGAGATGGACACACTTATGAAATATTCACATGTGTGCACTGAACACTAAGCCCTTTTCCACTGTCTCAAACACACAACAGAGGTAGATGGTTTGGGAGAATCCCACCTTACCTTGGCCATATTTGGTGAAGACACAGGATGCAATGCCACTCACATCCTCCTTGCGGATGCAGGGGTAGCGGATCTGTAACTTGAGGAAGGGCAGCGAGATGATCTGAATGTCTCCCAGGTTAGTCAGGACAGCCAGGTCATTCTCGCTGTAATCGTCCGTCTTGCAGCTGCCAAAGTTTGCAACTGTCACCTTTCGTACCCTACAGCCCTCCAGGGCCGTCAGCTTGAGCTTCAGTTTGGAGCTGACCTTGGGTAAGGTGAATACCTGTCAACAGAAACAAGACACTGACACCTCCTTCCTGCACAAAGGCAGCAGCAGCTCCCCAGGACATCTGCTGCTCCCCGCCTGGAACAACGTTTTCATTCACAGTGAATACACACAGGTGTAACCCGAGTCACCCCCCTGCTCATGGGACAAGAGGGAATCAGCCACAGTCAGTGTGAGAACCTGTTTCTGTTCTGATATCAGTTTTACCCCTCAGGCTGCAATCTGCACTTCTCCCCTATTTTTCCAAAGCTCCTCCATATCTGACTACAAACCATTACAGAAGGAGAACAGGGTTAGACCAGTCAGTGTGCAAAACAAGAAGCTTTTCAGCTACTTCACAGAAATGCCTACTAATTCCTGCTTCTGCACAAACCACAGCAAAAGCTCTTCCCCGAAAGCAGAAGCCTTGTCCAAAGAGTATAATGTAATACAGGTACAAAATTTCCATGCTCAGCATGTGCTGGACACCCAGTTTTCCAGCAGACACCTGATTTATGGACTGCACCAAACAGAAGTGCTGTCCCAAGGGCTGTTATTGAGGACACAAGAACAAGCACTCCCAGGAGTTCTCTGACCGGAGCTTCAGCAGATTTCATGCACGGTCCATAATGCACCTCCTTTCCTCAACAGGTGACACTTACCTTAAATTGCTCTTCAGATACCACCAGCAGCTGATGGCTGCCTTGCATATCAGGACTCTTGGAAAGGTCATGTGCTACTTCTAGAGGTTCTGGGAGGGGAGTGCTGCGTCCATCCAAGACAAGTATCCCCACAACAGGAGCCCTGTGCATCAGCTGAATCTCTTTGGCTAGACAGGCAAGATAAGGAGGGAAAACAAACAGGAGTCTAGTCAGAGACACTGTGAGAAAGTCACATCCTCTCAGGGCTGCAGACCTTTATACTGTGATTACAGAAATGCTGCCTGAAAAGATTTAGTACTTAAAGGGCATTCAAACTGGACTGTTTTGTGTTAAAGAGCAACTATTGTTACATAAAGACAACAGGTCCAGCTGTCAGAATGAGGGACATGTGCACTGAGGCTTGATGGTAGATATTCAGTGACAGCTGATGCAAATTTACATTTCTGAAGTGAGTAGGAAATGAGGCTAAGGAATGTCAAGCAGTGCTGGAACTCACTCCTTTTTCCAGTGCATTCACTAGAGTGAGCACTGCTTAGCTCAGACACTGCCACACTTGGCTCCACTCCCACTGATAAACAGCAATAATTGAGCTTTTCTGTACGTGACTCCTGTGAGTGTCGGCTCAGATCCATCAGAGCTGTGCTCTCCCAAGGGACACTTACCCTGCTCTGCCCTGACAGGCTCATCCATCCTCCTCTCTGCTGGGGGAACACGTAAACAGAAGGCGTAGACGGTCCCTCCGTTGGTGCCAGCCCACAGGGACGGGCAGTGGCGGGAGCCTGGAGCAACAAAGAGGTCCATGAGCAAGACACCACCTGGGACACCCCTGGATAACTGCTGTCCCCAGCTGTGCACATCCTCCCCCTCTGTTCACATCCAAAATATTTTTATATTAGGGCAGAATTGAGAGGGAAACTACATGTTCTTAGCACTTCTTTTCCCAATACATGTCCACCAGCAGCCCTGAAAAAGGACATGGCATGTAAGCAAAGAGTGCTGCTTCCACGAGTCACCCTAACTGCTGCATCCATTTTTCCACATATTTATATCACATATGAGCAGAGTAAACTTGTGTAACACATCAGCTTGGGCTCTGTTGCACAACCAGTTACCACTTCCACCAAAATTAAAAGGTTCTGCTGGGGACAGGAGTGAGCTTCAGAGTAATGAGAGAAGGCAAAACTGATACTAAAATGTCAGATGCCATTCCAGCACATTTGAAAACCATACATAAAGGCTTCATCCAAAGATGAACTACCACTTGCCTTGCATTAGCCAGCAGCCAGAATGGCTAAATAACAATTCTGCATGACAACATATGCTCTTGTTCTGTATTAGCTTTTCAGCATTGCACAAAGTAGGGCACAGGAGGTGCCGAGTTTTCCTGGCAATAAATCCTAATACACTCCTTGGCAGGAGAGGTTAAAAAAAAAATCCAAACAAACGTTTGGAAGAAGAGAGAGATGCTTTTTGTACTCACTGTCTCTCAAGAAGGTATCAGCAAAATACAAGGTTCGCACAAAGCCAGTGAAAGAGTCTTCTGCCGACCGGGCTTCGATCTTCCGCTGGACGGGAGCCAGTTCCATCTCCTGCAACGTGTCCTGGTCAAATTTGGCATTTGCTTCTTGCACCTTCAAAGATATATATACACATATTGTCAGTCAGGGACAGACACAGCAGGGAGAAAAGAGTGGCAGCAGCAGAAAGGGACAGCACTGTCATACCAGTGTACTCATCTTCTGAACTGATATCTAAAAATGTGACTGTTTGATCTAAGACAGAGCAGCATCAGAAACTGCCACTTTCCCCCTATGCCAATAGCTCTTGATTTGACAGTAGGGCTGCTCTAGGCAGTCTCATTAGGACACTGCATGCTCCAAGATGTAAACAGACAGGACCCCAAAAAGGTGAACCCCTCACCTCTGAGGCGTTTCCACCTCCTCGCCGCTTCCTGCTGGACACGCGGCTCCTTCTGATCCGCCTGAACGACTGACGGAGGGACTTCTTCAAGGACTTCACCCGGGACAGGGGGCCTTCTAAGGCCAGCTGGTCACTGGGATGCAGGGTACACCTGGAAGAGGGAGACAGTGGGCACGTGGTCACTTTCTGTGATGTGGCAATCACTCCCAAGAGTCCAACGGGACACACGCAAATGTTGGAACACGCTTAAATATCCTTGAAGATCTTCAAGGATGGAATCCAACGAGGCAGGGCTTCTTGCTACAGTGACTGCTCTTGAGAAATTGCTTATCACAGCTTGCTTTGTTAGTAATCCCAGGCCATCATTAACAAAGGATTACTACAGACTTCCTGGAAAGATGACACTTACTTGACAAAGACCAGTCGCTTCTGCTGATGGTCAAAAAGCCCAAAGCCATGACTGGTACCAAAGGCCACAAGCTTCCACTCAGAGTGCAGGGCCAGTGAGGTGACCACAGCTGGTGGCTGACACTGGACAAGGACAAAAGGCTGGAAACCAGCTTCAAATCGAACAGGTCCGTCTCGAGTTTTTAGTTTCTCGTGACCTTTCCACCGATAGCCCTCTTGGTCCTGCAGGAGATCTGCTTCAGCGTGGTCCACCACATGTTCTGCATCTTCATCATTCAGTTCCATCACCAGCACCTGAAAGGAAGAGGACAACCTTTGGTACAGCTCTAGATATGCAGGCAAGTCCTCCAAGCTGCAGGCCTTCCCTGCAGCTGCACAACTACAGCATCTCTCAGGGCAGATAAGGAACATTAGATAATGCCTCAAATACCAATTAGAGATAGCAGTGAATCACAGCATGGTTTGGGTTGGAAGGGATCTTAAAGATCATCTCACTCCAACCCCCTTCCATAGACAGAGAACTAGACCAGGTGGCTCAGTGCTCCATCCAACCTGGCCTTGAACACTGTCAGGGATGGGGCATCCACAACTTCTCCAGGTAACCCGTTCCACTGCCTCACCACCTTCACAGTAAAGAATTCCTTCCTATATAATATATAATCTAAACACACTCTTTTTCAGGTTGAAGCCATTCCCCCTTGTCCTGTCACCACATGCTCTTGCAAAAAGCCCTTCTCCATCTTTCTTGTTGGTTCCTTTCAGGTACTGGAAGGCTGCAACTGGGTCATCCCAAAGCCTTCTCTTTTCCAGGCTGAACAAACCCAATTCCCTCAGCTTTTGCTCATAGCAGAGGAGCTCCATCCCCCTGATCAACTCAGTGGCCTCCTCTGAAGGGTCAGTGTCCTTCCTGTGCTGGGGACCCCAGAGCTGCATGCAGTGCTCCAGGTGGGGTCTCACCAGAGCAGAGTACCATAAAATTCCCAGAGAACACATCAATTTACCACTAGAGAAACGGGCATTTTAAATTTTAACATCTCTCCAAGTCACACTGTGACAACCCGCACTACAAGCAAGATTCATGATGACTGTTTGCATGCCAGTACCTGTCCTGCTGTACCAGCTACAGCCAAGTATCCGCTGTATTTACACAGGTAGATCTTCTGGATCCCAAGTCTTGGATCATCACTGTAAGGGTCGAAGGTACCAACCTAAGTGAGAGAATGGAGGGTGGCTGGTCTTTAACCGGGACAAGACTCAGAAATCCTCAGGTTTCCAGAAAGCTTCTAAAAGCAACATCCTCTCTCACCTTGCGAAGTGGAGGCCACTCGTCCTCACCCAGGGTGTTCATGTTGTCGTTGGGATCAGCATCCGTGAGAAACACTCTCACTGTGCTCAGCTTGTAAAGGAGGTGTAAGCAGACACCAGATGCATCCCAAAACCTCACTGTGCCATCTTCATGCCTGGGGGGGGTTGTTACAAAAACACATCACAGAGGAGAACAGTACATGGATGGTAAAACAGAGGGGGAAAACTACCAAAAAAACAAACCACACTGAGGAACAAACTACAGAGAGAAAGATTTTTGGCTTCTTGGGGTTTTTTTTGGTGGGTTTTGTTTTGTTCTACATTGCTGGGTTTATTTAATCCAGTTTGTTCTCAGTGATCTGACACCCTTGTACAATTTTAGATTATGCCAAAAACACATGGAAAAGGGAAAAAACGCAGCATATAGAAGGAACTCATCCTAATAAAAATGCTGTTATTGGGACAGAGGGGGAAAAATAAAACTGAAGAACACAAAATCAAGCTTTAATCTTAGTTCTCCGGGTGAAAATTGGCAACAGTTTTCCAACACAAGGGAGGAGCTTCTAACATGCTCCATCAAGAATGAAGTCTGAGGGATAGCCCACTGAAATTCTCAGAAGTGCTTTGAAAAGAAAGTGACACATTTTTATGCAGTGAGACAACCTCTTGATAGTTACTTCCTCCTCTTAGCTAGATCTGCTCATGCTGATCAAAGCAGACAGGAGCCCAAGCTAACCTCCACTTGGAGACTCAGAGCAGTGTAAAGTAGGGGGGGAAATTCTTCAAAACCTTCAAGATTAAGCTCCACTTTTACACTGCTCCCTTTGAAGCGGTTTAGATTACTGCTTGCACTCCTACATTGTTTGAGAGGGGAACGGATAACACAGCAAAACTACAAATCAGCCAGAATTTGTGGGTTATCTGTGGATGTCACGACGCGTCAGAAGCAGCGGAATCAGTCGGCTTTCCAAAGGCAGCAGCACAGCTTTTGGAAGCTGCACTGTAAAGCTGCAGCCTTCTCCCTACAGGATGAGCAGACTTTATTCTCATGGGAAAGCCTCAGTTAGTTCAAAGGGGGGAACTGAAACTGGAAAGGGCTCCTCGATGGTTATCAGTGCAGTACATACCCCGTTAGCAGCAAGTCCCTCTGCGGAGGATCTGGAGCTATGTTGGTGCCACCATCGATCGGCCACGGCTACAAACACATTAAGAGAAGACTGTGACTCCCTAGGCAGTGACAGTGTGAAAAGAATATGAAGTCAGCAGGAGAACACGAACTTCAGTGCAAGTGGCAGTGACACAGTCCACACTGCTAGCTTTTGTTTTGGACTAATTGTTCCCATTCTGACATCAACTGTGCTTTTCAGGAGACACTCCACACATCTCCTCACGAAGCTGTGCCAATAGCTTCATGCTTTTACACGAGAACTTTGTTACCACTGACAGCTGGGAACACTCAGACTTTCCCTCTGGCCTGTCAAAGCTTAAAAAAATAACACATTTTAATTCCCCAGAGTGAGTCACTGTACTGGTGGTGCTCTGGGAAAAAGCCTCTCTCGACCCTATTAAGAGGCAGGACAGCGTCTGGTGGGACTCATCCCTCCACAGCCCGTCAGTAGCACAGACCACCCACACTCTGGGCAGTCCTGCTGGTCTTAAACACATGGGAACACCCCTGGGAACACAGTAAAGCTGCCATACCATACTGGAGTAGTGGATGTTCTGCTTGCTCCCAGCACTGATAATCCGCTCCCACAGCTTCAGTGGGATGTTGGAGACGTGGTGTGAGCAGGTGATGGCTGAGCAGTGCAGAGAAGCCAGGTATGGAGGGTGGACTGCTGGCCAGCCTGCAGTTTTCAGGTCTATAACCACCAGCTCTTCTTCTGCCAGCACCACCATGGCAGAAGGGTCATCAAACTCTGCAGAAACAGGATTTACTGAGGCTGACAGAACTGGCCATCCAACGTTAACAGGAACAAACCTCCCGTAAGGCTTCTTTGAAAACTGTTATCACAGAGCTCCACACAAACATTTGTGCTGGAAAAACCTTAAATGCTTCTGGGCTTAGGCTTAACTGGGCCTATCAAGGCCCTAGTATTAATGGATTTAAAGACACTAACAGATTTACTGCAAATTCAAGTTTCTTTACATCATTCCTGGGACCGCCAGAGTGACCTCTGACAGATTCCACTGCAGAATAAAAAACGTGTTATCAACACACGTGGTTAAATAACACAAATTCATGCTTATAATTGTAACAGCCAGAATTCCAAAGACTTTACCTACAGCTAATCAACAGCACTGGGTGGAAAGACATGCATACACCCCAGCAGTGACCCATTTAGTGCCATGTTAGGACCACAGTCCATCCAGGCTAAGCTGCTTAAACATGCTAATGCCTTGGGTTCTGCAGAATGCTTCTCTGCCTGAGCTGACAAGTATTTACAATTCAGCTCTCTTCTCATTTTCTCTGCTTCTCATATGTTGTGACACATCATCTGGGCTTTCTTTTTAAGGAGTGTGTATATCATCTAATAATTCCTATGTATGTTAGGCATGATTACAAAAGAAATGAACATGTTCATGGAACTTGACTGATGACATCTGATGCAAACAAGATTTTTAATTCTAGTTACAATGAAAAATCTTGAAAGAAATAAAAAAAAATTCAGTCTACAAGGACATTACTGCAGTAAAGTTCTTGAGACAGCCACAGCAGCAACTGGTGGGGAAAACCAAAACCACAGATCAGTTCACACCAGTAACAATTAACACAGCTCAGCAATCTGAGTGAATGTAAAGCTGTAACACTGAAGGGGTGATAAACATTAGCAACCTAGGTAACTCAGCTGTCCCTGACCTCCTCTCCTAAACTGTACTTTTACGTCCCTCCTTTCCTTGTTTGATTACCTGGAATATACTTGCAAGAAGGCACATACCAACGCTGTCCACTCAGCAAAATTAAATTCAAGTAATTAGTACTTGGCATCACTCTAGTGAGACACTCCAGGTTTTACCTCTGACTAGCCCCAGCCATAACACATCACTAATTAGTTCGGTTTCTTCATGAAAAAAAAAAGTTTTCTGTTCAGTTTTACTTTGCTTCCCTAAATGCCACTGTTTGCAGTTGCCCACAGGACTTCTGAATAAAATAAATAATATCACACCTCTACTACACTATCCATGCACTCTGCTGCTGTCACTGTTAACCAGAAGTACTTGGTTTTAACAATATTTTTTTCCCTGCAAAGACACACGTCTGAGCTCGCTGCTAATGGCAAGAACCTATTTTAAGTTGCTGAAGTAGCAAGCACACTAGAATTTGTCATGATTGCCACACACTCATCCACCTAATTTAAAAAAAAAAAAAAAAAGAAAGAAAGAAAACAGGAAGGGCCAGCCTTCTAAAAACTGTTTCCACAGCATATCCAGGGTAGTGGAAAGTCACCAGCTATGACCATGCTGCAATGCACAAGCTTTGTGCTTATTAAATTAAGTGGCTTTGGTATACAATTAATACCTTCATATTGCCACTGCAGGGAAGACTGCTTAGGGGCAAACAAGGCAAGCCACGTAGATCCACTAAGCTTAGGCAATCAGCCACAAGGAAGCTTGTCAACCACAGAAACCTCATTTTATTGTAACAAAACTTCCTCATCTAAGTGCAAAAGCTTCAGCTTCCTGCAGCAGCTGCTGTCTGAACCCACTAGAATTCGTGTTAACGAGATAATTCAATCCCTGGGAAGTATAAATATAGAGCCTGTTAGTTTAGTTACTTCATCCTAAAGGATTTCTAATCATATCCAGAAACTGAACTTTAAGTAGTCAAACTCTTACATAAAAAACCCCCCAGATTTCTTTCCTCCTTAAGACTTTTGTTCTGTCATCTAGAATCACAACTCTAACAATTTCATAGGAAGTAAAGGGGCCTCATTCTTTAACATTGAAAAGTATTAGATTTGAGGTACTGAACAAATTTAATGGCAGTGTGAGCTGTAGGCGCTGCACACTTGGAACATGCTTATAAAAAGAAGAATGTTACAGTTACTGTGGAAATAAGGGCAAGAAAGCTCTTCAACAGAAGCAGGAATCTGACAAGCTCCATACAATCCGAGGAATGAAAGCTATTCAGCTTTCAAATTGTTTACATTCATGTTCAGCAGTAGTAACGAAATTAAGTTCCCTATATAATGACCCTTGGTTCTGTGTCACCCTTTGCTGATTTATTACCCAGAGCTCCAGCCATAAATCCAGGTAGTAATTAAAAGGAACAGTGTCTCAGTGGGAGTAAATTCTGGTTTTAATTATTAGCCTTCTTTGAAGTGTTTTCTTTGAAACAGCAATATTCAGATCCTCATTTCACGACCTGGTTATGTCCAGTGTCCAGCTTAAACACACATAAGCTTAAAAGATCTTCTCCCATTAATAGAATAGTGCCTTTTTTTTCTTTTTTTTTTTGAGGAATGTATGGCATTTGTAAATACCTCATTCTTCATATCAGTATTTCACATTTCACCTTCAAATGGCAAATCTTTTACAGCTGGACTCAATCTGAAGGGTTTTTTCCAACCTAAACGATTCTGTGATTCTCTGTTAAAGTCCCAGAAACTCCCCGAACAACTGACCTCCTTCTCACATTTCATATGCTATTTATACCAGGCAGATTTCCACATGCCTACACAGCCATCCTAATTCCTCAGTAATGCCCTTTCCTCACACACCTGCAGTGGGCTCCGAACTGAAGATGATGAAGAAGTCTATCACTCGTGACGTGAAGTCAAAGGCTGTTTGCTGGCTGCCGTGGATGACAGAGATGCTGTGCCGGTCACCGTAGCTCGCCCGGGGCATCCCTCCTTGGAATATAATGTAGGGAAGCCTGAAGAGAAAGAGGAAATTGGAGTGGTGTGGGCTGAAGTGAGGAGCGAGCAAAATTTCCAAGACACGAGGCAAGTCAAACCCCGACAAAAAGGTTTTTGTAACGTTCCCCTAAAGGCACTGCACGCTGTCCCCTTTAATGCCTTTAAACATTAGAGTGAAGGGATGCACCACAAACTCACCCATTTTTTGTGGTCTGCCAGTAAATCTTGGAGATGGCCTTGCAAGGAAAAGGACCTAAGAGAACAGACATTTTCTGTAACTCAAGAAGGGCATCTTTTACGTAAGAAGTTGCTTATTCTACTTCACCAAGGTCACCTCACCCTCCACCTGAATTAGTAGGCACCAGCACCACCTCCCCTGACCAAGCCACATCAGAAAAGTCTTCTGGGACACACTGACCACAGCAAAACACAGCTTAGACTCAGGGGAAGTTTCTAATGGCTAACAGGGAGTGCAAGTGCCATTGGAGAATCTGATTAACTAGAAAGGATTGCTGAAAACACAACCATTCCTCAACTAATGTAAAGGTGATAGAGCTTTAGAAGCCTCTCCATGCTTGGAAAGATGAGGTCATCCCTCATTTCAGGGGTTTCAGCGAATCAGAGGCTTCATTTCATCACTGCTCAGGTCGACAAAAAACTACACTCAGCTCACTATTAATTACAGACGATCCAAGCAACTCCTGCTGAACAGGACACCAACTGAAACAATGAGCTGAATCACCAATGCCTTTTTTCGTAAGGGGCACTAATTTTGTCAGCACACTTGCTCTCCCCGTTCTGGACAGACCTCAACAATGTAAACAAGTATCAAATCCAACAATAAAGCAGGTCTGAAATCCCTTAGTCCAGGCTCATGACCCATGCAAAAGGCAGCTCTGCATTTTGCCATTAAACACCAGGGAAAATGTCACTTGAATATCCCACACGAGCTCAAAATTACTTTGAATTTAGACAAGTATGCAACAATTAAACCTCACTTACTGACCATAAGGCACAGTGTTTTCCAGAGGCTCTGGCTGCCTGTTGTCACTGGATACTGGCCACTGGGTGTAACTTCCATCGTAGTGACAACTAATGAATTTGCTGCCATCCCTCTGCCAGTAGAGGTTTTCCAGTTGCTGAAAAGAAAGGCATACAATGACTGCTCTTCAGAGAGCTGATACCTCCTCAAAACTAACTCTTACTAAAAAAAAAACCAGTAGCTTTGTCAGGCTCTCCCTGCACCTACTTGTCTTCAGAGTGCCCTGAGAGGTGAGAGCCCTTCCTCCCCTGCTGAACTGACCCTGGATTGAATTAATACCTGGCTGCCCAGGAAATGGTGTGTCACTTTGCTATTCTGCAGGTCCCAGAGGACAATCAAACCCCTGCTATATCCAATCAGGATCTGGTCAGGGTTCTTAGGATGTTCCCGAAGGGCTTCTACCAATTCACACGATCTCCTGTTACAGTTATCTTCTGGCACCCTGCAGAAGAGAAAACCAAGGAAAGTTGATTCCAGGTACAGCCTAAAATGACCGTAATAAAAGGTGTAATAGTGAGAAATTAAGCAACAAAAAGTTCAAACAGGTAAATGCAGTCTTTCCATAAGTCCTTCAAGCAGCAGAAAAATCACACCAGGCCTGCCACATGGACATGCATCCAGTCCCATTTTCTTCAGGGAAAGGCAAAGGTTTAGAATGAATTCCAGGTCTGGATCCCAAGAGTGTAAAGACATTCTGAATCACCCAACCTATTGTCTTACAGAATAAAGGTAAGACGGAAATGTTGGTAGGAAACAAAGACACGAAGGAGGACAGTTTTCAGCAACACTTGAATCTCCAGAGTGATAAAAATCCCCATTTGGACAAAACAGCATCAGAAGTTCTGCCAGTGGTTGAGAAAATAAATGGGTAATTACAGCTAAATATCAACTTTTTTTTTTTTTTTTTGTAAAAGTAAACACAAGGGCACAAAGTTTGCAGATTTACCCCAAGTGTCTCCTGTATCACTCTGCCCACATGCTGGACCTCCACAGTGACAGTACCAGGTCGAGCAGGACAGAAGCTGTTACTTAACACAGCAGGACCCAAAGTTACTCCCACAGGAGTCACGCGGACGGTGGACAATGCTTAACACAACAGCGAGGCCCCAGCGCGTAATCCCGGGTGACACTTCAACAAAGGATGTGCCTGCTAACGGGATTCCACCTCTGCACAGCCCTGTCTGCTCGCTCACCGCTGCAGCACAGCCTCGGAGCTGATGGTCCTGTCCTCCAGCACCCGCAGCGACGGAAGCTCCACCACAAAGATGCTGCCGCTCTCCGTGCCGAGGTACAGGACTTCCCGGGAGGAATGGGGAAGGACAGCTGTGATCTGCGTGGCACTTGGTGGAGACCTGGGGGTGCAGATGTCACTGGATTTAGGAGAACTAACAACAACACTACATAGAATCATGGAATCGTGTTGAGTGGGAAGGGACCCATCAGGATCAAGTCCAGCTCCCGGCCCTGCGCAGGACACCCCAAAAATCACACATTTAAAGGTGTCTTTTTTTTAACAGGCAGAGATTTTGAGCCAGGCATGGTTCTTTTGAAGGAAGGAAACAAGCTTGAAGACAAAAGACTTTTGACAAGCACATGGGCAAAGAACCAGACACCTTTTCACGGAACCCTCTCTTAAGTGTTCCTAAAGGAGCTGAAAGTAGCTAAAACTGGCAAAATCAAGTAAAAATAAAGCCATAACAGTATTTTAAACTCTGTCTTAAGGGGTGCTTAGATTTACCTGACCTTAAGATTAACAGCTCCTGTACTCACACAAGTGGATACACAGTATTTTAAAAGATATCACCCTTTACACACTGGTTCAACACTCTTAAAAGCTGGTCTCCTAGGCCCTAGCCAACTCCTGTTTGGTTTCCATGGATGCTATTCCAATGGATTCAGAGGATGTGAAGAACAGCACAAGCTCTAGCTTAAAAAAATAGCAGCATTTTCTTACTTGCTTATCCCCAAACCGGCTCAAAACCCCTCTCGTGGCTTACCCTGGTGGCCCCTTCAGGGTGAAGCGATGCTCCTCCCGCAGCTCGGAGGCTCCTCCGTGCTGCTTCAGGCTCCAGAGATGCAGACTGTTGTCATCCAGCAACGTCACCAGCTGGCACTACAAAACCACACAACGTGCTTTTTTTCCCCCCAGAAATCACAACATTAAATATAACACAGTAAATTTAGCAGTCAGGTTGCTGCTGTTCGTAATTCTCTGCTAAAACAGGACTGGGGAGCCGGCTCAGCTCTTTACAGCAGTGGATAAACACTGCAGCAGTGGGATTTGGGGGTGGAGGGAGACAAGAAGTAGCCTAGAGGCTAAAAACCCAGTTATACAGGGCAGAGGCACGGGTTATCACTGAGGGGGATGGCAAGGCTTTAGGCTCCTGGAGAAGATCAGCCAGGGCTGCAAAGCCCAGCAGTGCAGCTGGAGGCTGTATCTCACCTCCTCCTCGCTCAGCACAGGTTTGCTGAACACACCCCAGCTTTGGGTGGGGCTGACACAGTCTGCTACACCACACTCCTCACATTCTTCGTGTCCAACCTCATTCTGGAGGGTTGTGTCAGAACCCTTTTATGAGCCCAGCCCTGCTGGCTGGATGTTCAAATTGGAGCATTTTACCTGCTGCAGCCACACCTGGTGCAACACTCCCCATGGGAGTTTCAGTTTATACCATTAGTTAAGCAAACAGACACCCAAAACCACCTCAAGAACTAAATCCCTCTCATAAAAGAGGCCACTCGTGCTATAGTGGGGGCATCAGGCCACAAAGTCTGTGGCCAAGACACCAGTCTGACAGTCAAGGGAAAGGAAAGTGGTCAGACAGTCACCAGACAATCGGAAAATTCTGCTTTCCTATTTTTAGTTTGTGGCAATAACTGTTCAGAAATCCCCAGGAGCAAGATTCAATACCCCCAAACACAAAGGCAACAAACTTAACAGCAGGCAAGGTTAGCAGTGCTGTTTTGAACTCCTGAAAATAATTAAATCAGCTCAGCAGCAGCTCCTGTTCTGTCTGTCCTGCAGAGGAAAGATCACCCAGCCCTACTAAAAAAACAGAAGCTGCAAAAAAGGAGAAAAAAAAAGGAAAATAAAAAAAAAAGGAAAAGGAAGTTCTTGCTTCTGCAGCAGATTGCTTGAACTATCCTGGCCTTATTACCATTCCCAGGATGTTGCTGGATATAAATGAGTAACAGTTATGAACAAGAAAGCTTCTCTTTAGTTTAAGGCTTCTCTTTTAGTTTTACCAAGCATCTCCACAGCAACAAGCGCTGCTGAGAGCACAAAATACACTGGGATAAACCTTTCCCAAACAAGCAGCATTTGAATATACTTGGTAACAGGAGCCCAGTTTCCTGGAATAAAATCAACACCTGTTTAAGAGAGATCTACATAAGTCACAGAGGTACTGAAAATACACTTACCTGATCAGGTATAAAGTGAATCTGCATTACAGTGTTGTTCTCTTCATGTAAACCCATGAACTCCACCCCAGGAGCACCATATCTGATGAGTTTGTTGAGGATCTACAGTATTTAAGGTGACCCACAGCTACAATTAATTGATAAGAAGCTTGCTAGCAAGCAAGAGGAAAAAGAGATTAGTTTGAAACCATGTTTTACTGTTGGTGATCTGGACTGAAAGGAATCAATGCAAATCTGCTTTGATTTTACACGCTCGTGGCAGGTTCTGGAGGACACGGAAGTTTACTTCTTTCTTCCAGCAGATGCAGAAGAGGTGCCTGGACCCTGTTTTTTCTCAGGGATATTTGGTGGTTTCCCAGACACTCCAATCCTGCTTAACTAATTTGTAACCAAGAGACAGATGGTTACTGCCTGCATGTGCAGTCCAGCCCCTGAGCACAAACAACACCAGGAATGAATGATTAAGCTGGCAGAGACAGCACCAACTTTTCCTTTCTGGGCTGGGTGACATGCCTGTTTTACAACTTGCCTAGCTGGTACTGTGCCATGGGAAACACCTCAGTGCCTCACATACACAAAAATCAGGCTGGACATCATTGGCTAAAATAATAAAAAAAAAAAAAAAATACCAACTTCAATGTTTAGATCTTTAATTCCTGGATGGTAAAAAAACTCAGGAAGCTGAAAGCATTTCTGAGTTTAGTTTTAACCTTTGAAATAGAATTGCTTCAGGAAAAAAAAAGGAACCCTGCCCCAAATATTTAAACAACCCTGGAATTTACAACATGAAGGATTGCTAAACTTAGGCCAGATCTAGTCTGACCTTCTGCATAGCAAGAGCAGAGTCTTGTTTAATATCTGCATCAGCTCAGCTTCTGTTTGAGCTGTAGCTCAGCTCTCAGAAGGATAATCCCACCCTGATCAGACCAAAATCACATCGGATCCTGGCAAACCCTTCCAACGTTCCAGTAACCCTTGCCTGCAAATTTATACTTAGTTCATCTTTTCAAACGTCTTCAAAGTTGCACATTCTGACTGGGTCTGAGAAATGCAGCCCAAGTTGTTCAAAAGATACAGTTTGATGGCTCCTGAGCGTGTCCCAATGGCCATAAGGCGGAGAAATGGGCTGTAGCCCAGAGCGCTGGGTTGATGGGGAAATCCATGTTCCACAGTCTGGCAGAGAGAAAGAAAAATCATCATCAACAGCGTGTTTCATGGGCACTGGGGTGCAGAGAGAAAAACCAGCTGGTAAATATGGCATGGCAGTCTGAAACACAGCACGTGAAGTCAGCTTTTTCTCTTGGAAAGTGTTCACACAGAGGTTAGATTTGCTGAACAACAGCCTAAGGATGAACGTATTCCAAAGTAGCCCTGGCTCCACAGCCAGGATGTGCAGAAGTGTAACAGAAAAGAAAGAGAAATATCCTGAAAACAGTAGCCCAAGCAGCTCCTGATGATAAGATTATAAATAACTCTGCATAAGCACAGCTTAGGCAGTCAATACAACACACTCCATCACTCCACATCAACTTCACTTCTGTAAACCAACTGCTCAGCACAATTTCAAAGTCTGACACGAATGCTGTGTACTGTAAGACCAGCTTTATCTGCCACATTCCACACAGGTCAGCCTTCCTGACCTCTCCTGGTGACTGACATCAAGAAATGCTGCAAAGCAATGAAGAGCTCTGAGTGACCACCAGTGCTCACCAAGGAAATTAAACAGATTTCCTATGGGCAGTCAGGAAAACTGATGTAAACCCATATCCATTTTCCAGAGGGAACACAAGGAATGCTGGAATTTCATTAAAACAGGAGCCTGCTAGGCCACCTCAGACTAATTCAAAGCCATTTGGGACTAAAAAGATGTCACTATCATAGGGAGTAGTATATGTTGCTTGGCCTTAGTGGCTTTTCTGAAGTACAATTCACCAAGAGGAGGATTTGGAGCATGCTAAACACCCCAAACTGAGCATGGCTGGTGGATTTACAGGCCTGGGAATAACAATCTGCCATAGTTATAGGATGCAACTGAACTGCTTGGAAAACAGCCCAGTCAGGTATTTAGAAGTGCTGATGTACAGCCATCATCATGGTTTGGGCAAAACAAGTGCGTGTGAGTTCACCAACACACAGCCATGTAAAAGAGGGGCTGGAGCGCCCAAAGATCAATAGGGCTACTTCCTGGAAAACACTTATCCTTACAGGCCCAGCTTCTGGAAAATACCTTCTCTTAAGGCAAGCTGGTCAGCTGCAGCATAGGAATTCATTTTCTTTTAATCATGAGGGTAATAACAAGCAGAAAACCCTCCATCTACAGAAGCAAGCACTTGCACCTCACTCCCATCCTCATTTCCATCTTGCCTTTGAAGCGAAGCTACCACATCACTTAGTTTTATGCTTTATTCAGCCTAAAAGTAACACCTGGACTTTATTTCCTGCAAAGTGATTTCCCAACTTAATCCCCTGCACGAGAATCAAATGAAGCTGGTTTCATTTCTGTGGTCAGGCCATTAGCCTGAGGTGCTCCCAGCTGCTGCAAAGTACTTTAATGCCCTTTTACTGTTCCTGCTCAAAGACACAGGCAGAGGAGGATACAGCTGACTCCATATCTGCCAGTTTGCTCCAGTTTTAGCCATTTGATCACAATTCACAGGCTGTAAGAAAAGACCTCCTTCCTCTAAACATCGGTCACCCCAGTCTGAAATCCTCTTAGGGGAAGATGAGCCACTTTAGAAGATATAAAATTGGAAATCCTGGAGCATTTCCCAATTTTCTGCTTGTCAACTCATTAAACTAAAGAGTAGTTACTAATTTTTTACCTTTTATAGGTAGATTAATACTACCAGCTCCAAGTCCACTGAATTTACTTCCTTTTATGATAACTTAGTAATATTCAGCCTTACCTACTCATATTCTAAGAAGGTAATTTAAGTGTTAGGTTGGTATGATTAGAAATGAATTTTGAGAAGGTAATCTTTTTAATGTCACCCTTGAAGTTGTTGCTAACCAAACTCTGCATAGCTACACATATAAACCTTCCTAGAGGAGACTCTATGAAATTAGGAATTTATCTCTGGACTCAGAATTGAAACAGGGGAGTTTCCTAACCCAGCACAGGCAAAGAGGAATTTCTCTGTACCACAACAGCTACTGAGACAACACAGAAAAGCTTCCTAATTATCAACGTTGTGGGAGTATGAAGTGATGGTGTACAATTCTGGGAAGAAGATTCAAGGTATCTCATTATCTTAACAAGAAATCAGGCATTTAAATGAATCAGGTGTAGCCCAGGCAATAAACACCATTCCACTCTCACCCAAAACAAAGTGAGGAACTTGTTAGGGAGACACCAGTGTAACTCCGCTGTTTTAGTTTCAACTTGTTCACAGCCACTGCACTGTCATGATAGCAGCACAACCAGGTGTAATTTTCAATGACACATCAATTAGAAACTGTGATTATTCTGAGATTTTAATCCAGCCCAGAAGATAAAGCTTTAGCCTCAGAAAACCATGACTTATACAATACTGTACTGCCTGTTAGGGAGCTGTCAACACTAGCTTTAATACTGGCCTAATTATATCTTGGGTTTGATGTGTTAATTTGTAAATACATTAGACAAGTCAATAAAGCTTTAATTTTCAACTCTGAGACCTATGAACTGCATAACCAAGTGTGCATCATTCAGTAATAACAACAGGAAGGTAATTTTTTCTGCAGGTTTTCATTCAACAAAAAATTTGAAGAACCCCCCATTCCACAGGCAAATTTGCAAAAGAGAAGTATCAGCAACATCCACAAAGTGCTGCACAACTTCTCATGCACTACAGCAAATGCACCAGTGGTTTCTGATAGCTTTGAATCCTCAACTGAGATGCCCATAAGAGGTAACAAAGATAAATGAATGACATCAGAGGGAGTTGTTTCCACAGCTGGGCAATGAAGGCCTCAGGGTGGTTTTGGGGCTGTATTTGACACCACCAGGGCCAGGCATTCACATTCACTGTCCTGATTACCCAGATCTTTTCCCTGTGCTTATTTACACCCGGTTGTTAAATCACACCAAGCCAGCCTTCCGTGGCCTCCCTTCCTCCCCTCTCTGGGGCAGCTTTCATCAGCCAATCCTTTCACCTGCTCAGCAGGTAAACCCAGCAGGGCGGAGCGAGGGGGGCAGAAGGCAGCCCAGGTTACAATGGAGCCTTTCAGCAGAGCTGAAAGAAGAAACCGGAGTGCCCACAATGTGCCCTCCTTCTCAAAAGGGCCTTTGTTTCTCTGGGGAAAGGTGGGAGCTTTCGTTTTCATTTTCCTCAGATTTGTCAGGCTCGGTACAAGAAAGGCTGATGTCAGCAGCACTGACTAACAGAGATGCTTCGTGTCAGTCACACTGACTGCAGGAGAAACGTGGCCAAACTGAACAGTTGTTCCCAGCCCACACTAAAGCTGTGCCGATGAAATTCAGCTCTGTCCTCCTCCTCTCGTTGCTCTCTGCGTCTCCTCTCAGGTTGTTTCACGACAAAGCAGAGCCAAACCCAACCACAGGCCATGCAAACCCTGCCCCTTTGTTAATCCGCCTTTTGAAGGAACAATGCAGGCTGGATGTGCAAACCCCGCTTTGCACAGACACCAGTTCAGATTTCAGGCAAGCCATCCATCACACCCATCAGCTAGGAAGGCTGAAAACAGGGGGGAAAAAACACGAAGCCATAAATTAAATGCAATGCTCCCAGTTTGGTAACATTCAGCTGTAAGACAGGCTGGTTCACCTGTGTGTTACCCATCATCTAGTCTGACAATGCCAGCCTGAACATGTTCATTCTGCAGGGCTTGGACTGAGCCAAAGGCATCCAAATACTACTTCCAAAAGCAGGATAAACTTCAAGAAGCAGACTGCCAAGTCCACATACCTTATCCTTCGTTCTATCCACCGAGCTAAAAACAGATTCTCACAACAGGTACACACAAGCATGGGAAGTTCTTACTCATACAGAGAAACAGATATGCAAAGCCAATTGACTAAGAGAGTTTAGGAAGGTGTTTTTTGAAACAAACACAAGTTTGAAGAGCTAGTCCAGTGGTCAATCAATCCTTTAAAACCATCTGGACCACTTCTTATCCAGAAGAGAAATGCAAGAGACAAACATTGGAAAGATCACAGCCTGTTAACACCTGACAGAATAAACAAACAAACAAACAAAAAATCCACCAACACCAATCAAGTAGACTTTTTAAATTGAAGTCCAGCGTGGTCAAATACATTCCACAATATTAACACTAAACCTGTGTGGCAAAATGCATTTATATTCAGCTTCTGGGTAAAATGAGGGCAGGAATCCCCAGCACTTTCAAGGTACAGACCTTCCATTTAGTCATGACCCGCATCACACACTTGAGGAGGTGCAAATCCACCGTGCAGTTTCTCTGATCAGCAACTTTACAGTCCCACAAAATATTTCCCAAGCAGGTTCTTAACCAGAAGTCTTTCAAAGACCTCAAATAACAAGTGTTTAAAAACCTGCTTACCAGCCCTAATGTGCTTGCTTTAATAGCACATTAGACAAGGACAGCCTTGGCACACAAAGCACTATGATTCTTGGCTTCTTGGAGCCACAACCTTCAACAGCTCAGAATTAAGGTCTGACTTTCCCAGACCTTCTCAGTCTACCTAGCTGTGAGTGGATGTTTATTGGATCAAAGGGTAGAGGCTTTCAAATGACCCATTATCTCTGGAAATACTGGAATGGGAGACACAAGACTTGGGAAAAAAAATCCCTGATTTGTATGCAAGAAAAAAGTGTAGTGTAAAAGGTTCTGGTATAATGTTTATTCCCTTCTGATTCTTATTAGAAAAGAACAAGTTACTGTGGCTTAAAGGTGCAAATGCATTTTACAAGGCCTTTAATTACCAAGCTGTTAATCAAAGCAAACCACTAGGAAGTGTCCAAAGCAGTTGTCTCCCCAGAAACAAGATGCAATAATTACCTTCAGGACTGAATCAAATGGAGTCACAAATCCTGATGTCAGCTTCTAATATATTTGGAAGTTTCCCCTCTGCTGAAAAAGCTAGTTCTTTCAACCCTGTTTTGCATCATCCAAATTAGTCTGTCTCTGGCAGGTGAAGTTTAGCCAAATATTCTCATAAGAAAAAGGCATATTCAAGGAAGGGACATCCCTGAAGTGGTAAAGGTTTTTCCAAGGTATATATAATTTTACATGCTTATGAGCAATTCTGAGCCATCCCTGGGATGTCTTTTCTGAGGCTGGCATTGCATTAGCTACACAAACAGCTCAGTCCTGGGCTGCACTTACTGATTTTTCTACTGCATCTGCACCAGCATTTCCTTATGGAAGCAGGCAGAAAACAGACCTGAAGCACTCTTGAGTTCCTCAGGGAGGGAGGTATGCCTGGAATTGGTGTTGGTTAGTACCAATTACATTAAATCATTTATCTCAAATATCCACAGTTCCACTTTAAGTATCTATCTACACTACAATCCTAATGAATCAGGGACGCTATTTCCTAGGCTGATTTCATTTATCCATTATACTTTTCAGCAAAATTCCATTTAAAGCTTGAAAATACAAAACCTACAAACATATTTCTGCTCCCCAGTGAAGGTGTAAGTAGCCATTAGCCCAGCAATGATTTAATACCAGGCATTTACAGAGATGAAAGCACTATGTTCCTGGCCAGGACTCAAAAGAAAAATGCCCAGAGTGTTGGATAGATAGCACAGCCATTGCCATTGCTTCTTCACAGAGGGAAGGAAAAAACCTAGATACAGATTCACACTAAGATAATAGAAATTCATTATTAATGGCCACTATGCAGGCCGGGTGCTACCACAGCCTTTAAAATTCACATTTAAAAACCGAGGCATACTTGTGAACAGAAAGTATAATCAAGGACAAAGAACTCCAGCTTCAGCTGCATCAAAAGCCGTGGCTTATGTGTATCTTTAGAAAAATATTTACTTTCCTAGCAGTACCACAAAGACCACCTTTAACAGAAACAGTCACAGCACATAGCAGGGCAAACTACAGACCACACAGCATAGAAAAGCTGCTGTGAAGATCTCTTCTTTCAGCAAGTGCCACTTAACAGCGTGACAATGTCCTTTCTCTTAAAAAAGGAAAGCCAGAATGGAGAACAGGCTCGTGAGCTTAAACAAAACAACTCAGGCACGAAAAAAAAAAAAAAAAGGACAGAATCAGAAAAGAGAACAAACCACCTCTCCTAAATTTAACTTTTCCACCCACACTCAAGCAGTTTATCCTTGCATTTACAGGGCACAGAGGCTCAGGGTAGATTTGCCTCGCACACACATGCCTGGAAGTCTGAGGAAAGCACCGTACCTTGTTAAACTGGAAAAGGTCGCGTTTCAGCCTCTCTCGCACTGGATCGTGTCCGGCTCTTAAGAACCTTCTCATCTTCCTTGCTGGGGTATCTTGGCAACAAAAGTCCTAAAGAGAAAGAAAAGCGAAGCCATATAAACAAAAAGCCAGCCTGAGCAGAGGGGGCAGGCAGAAGTAGGTTATTTATTTTGGTTTAGCAGGTAACAAATCAGCCAGAGCAGACCGAGACAACATCGCTATCGAGTGACTAAAACCTGACACCCCCCCAGCGCAGCACCTCTGCTGCAGGACTCCACAGTGCCATTTTCACACTGATAAGGAAAGCCAGTACAGATAAAACTGGAGGATTTTAGAAGAGTTTTTACACTTGGCCGTTTTGCGGTCGCTTCGGTTGAGCTTCCCCAAAGAAAAGGCAGAACTGCAGTATTTGCATAAATATTCAGACAAACCCAACCTAAAGGCCAACTCCGAGGTTCAGGCATTATTGACTAGCATCACTTTTCACCCCAGGTAACCTTCCAGCTATTGAGCTAAAAAGAGAAAGAATCACATTTTCAGCTTTGCTCCATGGGTACGGCAGAAAGGGCGCTGCGCTTCCTGCAGGGGAGCTGCATTAATTATTAACTTGCTTTTGTAAAATATCAAGGCTAACTCCCTGCTCAAGGTGGGGGTAGGGGAAGGAAATCGTGCACCTGAGGTTCACTGTGCAGCCAGAAACACAAACAATTCTGTGTGTCCCACTGCCTTGTCTCTCACAGTGACAGGATGATCCAAGCAGGATAAATCAGACCTGACTTACAACCCAGTAATCACACGGAGGGTACCAGGCTACAGCCTCCCCTTCCACACAGCTCAAGAGGCTGTCACATCTCCCCTCTGCAGAGGTGCTAAGTGATAAGTAAAACGCTGCCAACTCAAGAGCAAGGGTTTGAATCACATCCTGACAACTTACCCTGCTGTTAAGTGCTCTTGCCCTGGCCAACTCTCACTAACTCCAGTTTCCAGTGTACAGACACTCCAGTCAGGGGGTTATTTTAATCTGTTGGACAGGAAATTACAGCAATTTGCCAGCTACTCTGTATACAACACACAAGTGCAGTGGGGGCCAGAACTTCTGAGGTGCAGTGAACAATCAGAAGGGATATTCTGCAGAACCCCTTTGTCAGAAGAGGTACATGCAAACCTGCAGCAAGGTGGGGAGAGGGCACGAAAAAGAGAGGGACCAAGAGCACCAAAGGGACTGGAGGGGGACTGAGGGAAGGAGCTTTCACATCTGTACAGATGGGAGTAGCACAGCTGGAAACAAGGTGGCTGTTTCTGTGCTCCTGCCAGTAATGATGACCTTTGGTTAATGATTTAAAGCAGCCATTCCTGAGGAGCTGGAATTGTTTTTCAAATGGTCTCTAGCAAGGCCTTACACCAGCTGTGAAGGTCCAAAAGAAGGAAACGGTGTGATAAACAGGATGCTCTACAGGCATATTTTGAGAACTCCTTTTAGAAACTCCCTGAGCTTGAACTTGTACCCCTTTGTTGCATTACTGCCCTTTTACTTTCCTGCTTACACTCCAAAATCTCCAGCCACCTGTGCAGCACTGCCTGGAGCTCACCATGACTGCAATGCAGCCCTGGTTCAGAGGACCAGAAAAATCACATGAGGACCAATCACCTGAGTCACTTCCCCAGAATCACCAGCATCCAGGTGACTAGAATATCACCTAGGTGACATTCTAGTCACCTAGAGCCACTAGCAGCAGCAATTACCATGCAGAAAAGCAGCTCTGAGCAGGGCAGCTACAGGTATCCATGTCTGTGAGCCACCAGCACATGCAGAGGTGATGAACATGCACAGAAACAAATATAGCAGAGGACCCAAAAAAAGAGAGAAAGAATAAAAGTGTAGTTTACTTAGAAAATAAATCCTTCTACAATGATTTAGTACCTCAACTGAAACTTCAAAAATTCTAACAGGTCACAAGTCTTCCTTCACCAGACATTCCTGAGAGAGGGACATATTTACACAAAGCTACATTCACTCTAAGTTAGCAAAAGTTACCGAGCAGTGACAAGGTGCTGTGCTATGCAAGGAGAACACATCACACCCATGTATAACACACAACTTGCCCTCAGCCAGACAAGGAAAGGAAAGTGCCAAGGAGACGCACCCTTTCCCACTGTCAATCAATATCCTGGACCTGTTAAACTAGGCAAACTCACAGAGAAACTCTGCTAATTACCCTCCCCACTTTAGAAGAAGAGACCTCAGCTGTGCCAGCAGAGACAAGTTCAGTGTTAGGGGCAAAGAAAGAAGAGTGGGCTTGATTTGACAGAGACACAACTTTATATTTAACACCTTGCTAGAATGTTTTATCCTGAAGCATTAATTGCATCCAGAAGCGTGCTCTTTGAGCCTGCTTATGCAACAACTCCAACATTCACACTCCAGCCCACAACAACTTGCTCAACAGGCTAAGGAGCCACAGCAGCTCCGCATCAAGCAGTAACTCACTTGAAGAACCATCATCCTGCAAGGCTGATGTCCACTACGATCAGAGGAGGCACGAAAAAAGTCGTTTCTTATTGACTGGTATCAGGGTTTCATGCCTGACCAAAGAACTGAGTCTCTGAGCATGGGAGGAGATGAGAGCAAAAGCAGCTTTGAGCAAAGAAGGAACAGCACCCACAAGTTTACAAGGCTCTTGTCAATGCGAAGAATTTTGGCTTTAGTACAATAAGCCAGTATCTTTTCCAGTGCTAGAAAAAAAGAAATATTCCACAATCCGTGTAATCTTATCTTCCAGATGCACATTTACATATTAGCAGACCAGCTTCTCTCCCACACACCTTTGGTGTCTTACATAAAACTCCAACCCCATGTGCTCTGCAGTTGTCTGCCAGTCAGCATTTACAACCATATGGTAACAGTTGTGGCTACCAGTAGCCAGAGAGGAATTCTCCAGTAGCCTCTGAAGCCATGCCAGGTCTGCATGTATCTAATGTTCTTATTTTCCAGGGAAACAATTCTTTAGGCTTTCAAAGATGAGTCTTTTACCAGAAACTATGTGCAACATTCCCTTCTTCTAAGATGCATTGAGGACAGCTGTTTAGAGGCAACAGTAGCCCAAGGCTGAGTCAACCCCAGTTTTGCTCATCTTCGGTCCATGGACACCTGACAGCAGAGCTCAGAGTGTCCTGTACATCGAGCTCCTGCTGCAGTTAAGTACAATGAGGTACAATTTTTCACCTCATTTGATTAAACCCAGACACAAAACAAAATCTCTTCGCTATTCGTAGAGAAAGGCAATGAAAGCACGAGTTTCAAGATGATCCTGTTTCCAATCACAGACTAAGGGGCAGTTAACATCAAAACCAGATTTCATTCTGTCTTCCTTGCTCAGCTCTGTTCATTGTTCAGATGTGTGAGACGTGGCGTGTGTGCTTTACCATAAACCCTGACAGACCCTATATTCAATATTCTATATTCTACAGAAAGCCAAATGCTTCTTCCTAAGAGAAGCATTAATTGTTCCTCACTGCTGAGCATTACCAATCCCTTCAGAGCTCCATGTTTTGCTTTGGTTCCACTGCTTTTTGCACACAGCAATGTATCTTGATGCCCATGCACAGCTTGCTGAGACACTCTGGATTTTCTCCATCAGCTTGGCACAGGTTGGAGGGGAATTACCCTCTTTAGAAATTTGTTGCAATTTTTGTTTATGTCCTCCCATGAGAGTGGAGTTTCCAGCCAAAAGTAAAAGAGAACCAATGCTGGAAGTCCCAATCACACAAGTTAATCCAGTCTTACAAGAAAAGAAAGCCCAGGTCAGAAGTTTTTACTGTGTAGACACTGTTAAGTGTGGATATGGTCTCAAGTTAACCCCACAACAAAAGCATAGCCATAATGAGTTTATATTGCTCACGTAGATGAGTTGCAAGGTACCCTCTGTGTCCTTCCTTGGCAACCTCTACTCAACTTGAACAGGTTTTCGATGGGATATGGTCCAAGAGCTTTCTTTTAAAAATGCCATCAAGTATCTCAAGAACTCTTAAATCCAGCCTTGCTTTAGGCCTCCTTTTCATTCCTTCCTCAGCACTGCTTCCTGCTTACAGGTCCTTAAAGAGAGAACTTCTATCTATGCATCTGATAACACTTTTATCAACCCTGCTAAAAGAAAAGAGGGCTTATCAAGCAGCTTTGTTTGAACTGCAGGCAGTTAGTGCTCCTGGAACAAACCGTCACCACCATGGCCTTGTCTGAACCAGGTTTTTTCCTGCACCCAGAAGTCTGCCTTGTTCCTGTTACCAACACAGTCAGCAACAACAGAACAGAGGTTGGATTGACTGCACAGCATAAAGCTATTCCTTAGCACCAATGATCTCACACCAACAAAAATCATCAAAGCATCATTTAAATACCAAGCTTCTCACACTTATCGATTACAGGCGCCACTGGACATGACTCAATGTGAAATTACAAGTTCAAGAACAAATTTAGCTTGACATCAATGAAAGAAGACCTAGCTGTTCCTTAACTGTTCATCTCTACCACTGTGCCTGGCTGTGACACACTGTCAAGACAGATACTCATGGAGAAGGCACAAGCCAAGCAGAACAGCTAAAGCAAGGGAAGACTGGAAGTGTAAGATACCACCTCCTTTTTCCTAGGATAAGGAAGATGCTCTAACATTAATCTCAGTTTAATGAGACCATGCAGAGATCTCCCTCACACAACACAACTGCACCACTGCAACTCAGTTTCATAAACAGGAGAGCGTTCAGGTGCACCTTGCACACAACAGTCAGAGAGGTAAACCAAAAACGACTTCTTCTGGTGAACCTGGAGAGGCAGTGAACAGTGAGCAGACTGCTGCAGCATAACATGCAGGTAGGCACCCTCTCAAAGCACAGAAAATATTAAATAAAAGATCAGAGATCAATTCTCCAAGAACTCTTGGGAAATAACTGGGAACCAATCACACAACTCGGGCAAGTTCACGTACTCCCCAGCTCTGTGCCTGGAGTTACCAGGAACCGCCCACCTGCAACGAATTTACGAGTTGTGCAAACCTTGTGTGTCATTATGACTCCTATTGTGCTCTCCTTGTCATGGGAGCATGACAACACCAAGTTTCAAAACACTACAGCAGAACAAAGTCTTTGCAGTGAACAACGTTACTGCAAATGATGCAAAACTCTTTGTGGGCTCTGCTGAGAAGCGTGAATCAAAGGCAAGAGTGGCTTGTAACTTTGGAACAGCATTTTACACACAGTGGGTCAATGGAGTAAACCACAAAAGCATCTGCTTCTTAAAGCAACACAAAGAGAGCCAGCTAAAAGAAACTTTTATACGAGAATCGGAGTTTCCATACCAGTTTCTGCACAAAAGCCAAACTTTCAGCTACCACCAGCCCCTCCTTTGGTATTGTAATGTACAGAAAGATTAGGGTACTAGCAGCATCACACACTTTTACTGCCATGTTCTAACTGCAACACATATGTTTAAAACCTCTCTTACTCTTTGTCATTTCTCAAGCTTCTATGTCAGCCAAGAAAAGACACACCTCTTCCATAAGCAATTCCCAGCAATAATTGTGTTACCATACCAGAAAGTCACTAGAAGATAGAAGGCTCTCAACTGGTTTAACTCCTCCAATACTTTTCTTTAGTCAGCTGTTACAGCAGATGCAATTTCTTCAAAACCAAATAAAAGACGTTTCCTCAGCACCATCCTATGAAGATGTTTGAGGACTCTTCTCCCTTCCCAATACCACGGACTCTGTGGAGCCCCTAGCGAGGCTACAAACAGCACTGAATGGGATTAGGGACTGCTCACTGCTGGCAGAGATCATCCTTGTCCCTTCCATGGGCCGGGCTGTCCTTACAAGGAACGTGCCAGGATGCACGGAGAACCCTTGGGACCTGCCACCGCTTTGCATTCCGCTTGCCAGAAGCACCAGCTTCCCGAATCAAAGCTAAAATCACCAGGCAGCCGCTTTGGGCACTCAGCTTCACCTGGGACTTGGTAAAGCCAGATATTCCAGTTGACTAAAGTGCTCTCAGATGACTACAAAGAGCAGCATTCCCCACCAAGTAAGACATTACAACGGGCAGCTTTTACTACTACAGTCTCAGCGGAGCTGTCCTCCTGTCTCGTCACTGTCCCCACATCCCTGTAAGGCTTTGTATCACTGACTGCAGAAACACAGAACCTGCTTCGCCTACTCTGCACCATCAACATCACTACACACAAACACACAAAGCTTTCTCCAAAGCCTCACCTCCAGCAGAGATGTCAGCAACAGCCTGTTCCAATGGCACAACGAAGGGCAACCCGAGGCAAACTTGTTTCACCTTTTCGGTTCACCTGCTTGCAGCCTCTTAACAGCAACACGGTCCGTCACCCATGAAACTCTGAAAACTTTGGGGAGGAAAAAGAACCAGTAACACAACGCATCTTAATACAGGCAGGGATTTGAAGGGGAAAATAAAAATAAATAAAGAGAAAACGCTAACGGAGAGTCCCAAGAGAGTCCCTGCGGTTCTTGTTCATCACATCTGCTCGGGAGCAGCTGGACACGGGCAGGGGCATCTCCCACGGCAGACGGGAAGGGAGCAGCTCCCACCGCCCCCCACGGCGGCCCCGGGCCGGCCCCGCTCCCCGAGGGCCGAGCAGGAAGTCCCGGCGCGGTCCCCGCCGCCACCTCCCCCGGGAAATCCCGGGATGCGGTACCCGCGGGGGGCTGCGCGCTCCGGCCGGGACAGACACAACCCAGTGAACCCCAGAACGGCGAACAAAAACCCAACACCGCTCCGCGCCAGCGCTGGAAGTTCCGCGGGGAACCCGCACCGGCGTCCCCGGTGCGCGGGGGCTGCAGGCACGGGCAGCCCCGGGCACGGGCGAAGTGGCCCCGGCCCCGGCGAGCACCTGCCGGCCGCACCGCACAGGGCGGGCGGGCACGGCCGGGGCCGCGCCGGTCGGACCCCCCCCTGCCAGGACCCCTTCCCCGGAGCCCACCCCGCGTCCCCGCGACCCCAGCGAGCGGTGCTCACCTGCGGGGGCTGGGGCCGGGCCGCCCCGGCCGCGCTCCGCTCCGCGCCCGCTCCCCCCGCGCTGCGCGGCGGCCTCCGCTCCGCGGGCACCTCCGGGAGGGGCGCGGCGGGGGCGGGGCTGGCGGCGGCTCCGCCCCTCGGGGGGCGGGACAGCGCTATGCAAACACTCGCTGGGGGCGGGGCCTCGCATGCAAATCAAAACGCGGCCGCGGCCCCGCCTCGCTTTCATCTGGCGCGCTCATGAATAATTCAGCAGCCCCGCCCGCCGCAGCCAATCAGCGAGCGGCACCGCGCCGCGCGGCTCACGGGCACCGACCCCGGCCTTGGCACCGGGAAATCCAGCCGGGAAATCCAGCCGGGAAAGCCGCGTCCAGGCCCGGCACAGTGCCCGCCTCCAGCCCCGGAGGTGCCGGCCTGCTGTGGCAAAGAAACATAAAGAGTTCACGGAAAGTCGGAGCCCTCTCCGGAGAGCGGGACACAGACGCTGCTCTCGCCGCTGCAGCAGCCAGCCCGTGTCCTGCGGCAGGAAACAACTGCTGAGCGGGGAATCTGCACCCATGCGGAGTGCAACGGCAGCCCAAGGTCTGCCGACCTCTCTGCATCCATGTAAAAGCTTGAAAGTACCTCTGACAAAGGGCCAGGAACAGTCAGTGTTTCACCCACGCTTCCAAAAGTGATGTTTTTTCAATTAGAGTATTTCTTTCTGTCTTCTTGCAACACCCAGCTGATGTGCATCGCAGGCCAAGGTGGAGCAGTGGGTATCAGTCTGCATCGTGCTCCCATCCTGGTAAAGGCACTGTCAGATGTTGTGGTGCTGAGCAAGGCAGCCACAGTTTCTCAATCCTCCCTGCAGTGGTTATTAAACCGTAATTGTCTTTTGCTGAATCAGGGAGTCTCTGCCCCAGCGAAACTCACTGGGTGGCTCTCGTAGAGTTCATCGATACAATTCCACCTTGGCATAAGGAGGTGAGACTGATTGAAATCAACAGGAGTGAGTTTGACCTAATTCCAGGACAAACATAAGCCCTGTGGGTCAGGCTGGAGCTCTCCCGGCTGCACCCGTTCTTAGAAACTCCCTTCCCACTGCCTTTAATCTGTAAAACAGTCTGGGAGAGTGCTGAGGGCAGGTGGAGCTGCCAACGCCGGCTTTGAAGAGGGCTGTCAGAGCCAAAGCGGGGCTGGAAGGAAGAAGAGGAAGGGGAGGGAGTGTGGGAGGAGCTGTCAGACCCTCACCTCAGCAGAGCCTCGCAGACTCGCAGCATCTGATAAGCGGGGTGTGTGTGTGTGAAACCGGACCAGGCACAGCCTGGCAGCAGAGCTCTGCCACCCTGGGCTACGATACCCCTGACCACGCAGGAGGAAGAGTGGTGTGCCGACAGGAACTGCACGCGGATGTAGGGACACCTCCAGGCTCTGAGTCACACTGCTCTCCCGGGGAACAGGGCAGCAGCTGGATCCAGACGGGCAGGGTTGTGTGCCCTTGAGCAGGCACTCACCAGCTGCTGCTACTGGGCTCCCAGTAGCCTCCCCAGAGTCTCCCTGTGCATAACTTAACATTTCTAGGGGAATTAAGGACCACAGTGAGGAGCTTGCATTGTTGGAAAAAGATTTTTTTTTATTGCTCAGCCTTCTCCGCATCTCCAAAAGGAATTTAAAAAATAGCAAACAAAACACATGTAAACCAGTTGCTATTACAGTTCTGAAAATCTTGGTACGAAAACAGAGCCATGCTCAGCTCACTTCCATCCACTGAGCAGACCTCCTGGTGCCTGGCACTTCTTGCATAGAGGCTAAAGCAAATTTGGTACCAAGATATCCTGGTGGAAAGCAATGATACCCTCGGTTTGGAGGACAACAGCCACAGGACTGGAAGGCTCATTAGGAATTCGTAGCTTTTTTCTTTACTGAGGGATCTCTCACTTGCAAGAGAAATAACAAGGATGCACAGCCAGGAAAGAAGATGGGCTGAAACAGAGGGGCTGCAGTTCAGCCCTGGTGAGACTGTCAGAGACAGCGCTGGTCAAACTTTAACATGGCTTAACACAGCTGCTGCAGCACAAGGCTGAGGTGTCATCTGCAATGCTCTGGGGCTTTCCATGACCTCTGCCTGATGAAGTTATGTTCAAGGCACACTTTCCTGCTCTCGAGTGTCTGGAAACTTTATTCCAGGTGACTGAGTTTATGGCTGTGCCTTTTTCAGATCAGAATCTGATCTGACGGTCCTTGGCACAGCTGAATGACAGAGGCTCAGGACACCACCACTGATCAGCTTATTCTGTCCCCAGCTGACCTCAGTGACACTCCAACCATTCAACCGGTGTAGCACAGTGCTTCTTAACATGTGACAAGGATCACCAGCAAGGTGTTAGAATTCTAACGGTCCACAGGTCAGCGAAAGATGACACAAAAGGGCAGACTGGTGGTCCACAAGGTGAGAAAGCTGGAGAACCAGTGGCTTCAAGAACAAAGCAGTGTTTACTCCAGTCCAGAAATGCCCAGCTAAGCCATACACACTTGTTTGCTGCAAATCATGCTATTATGCCTGAGCCATCTGGGTGGGTGAAGTCTGTAACAGCCATAAAGTGGTGAACTACCCAAGGTTCCAGGTTCTATTTTCTGTAATATTTGATCCATCAGGACGACAAATCCTGAGTAGAGCTCTTCCCTTCATCCCATACCACTCCTGCAAGTGACAGCAGCTTCAGTGACTAACATCAGTAGGCAACTTGAATTCCTTCAGTGAATAGAAGGTGATTTCTCCGTGATCCACCAGCGCAAAGACCAGCGGGACGTCCCCGCTCAGGTACGTAACCTGCTTCAGAGCCCGCAGGGACGGGATCTGCTCATCAAAGCTGCAGGGAGAAAAAAAACATCCTGTTTGTTCTCAAAGCAAGAGGAACACAGAGGCAAAGCTGTCCTGGCCAGCCATCACAACAGCTCCCTTTGGCCTGAGGAGCTGCTAGTGATCCTCCACACCCCTTCCAGTCAAAGCAGGAGGCTGCCAGCCCTGAGAGTGAATACACAGCATGCCGGGAACTGGGAGCTGTTGAATCCTTTGCCAAAAAAACAAGGGCAACTGCACCCTGCTCCCCACTGTGCCCATCAGATGCGGCTCACAGGGATGTTGGCACGTTGCCAGCCCAGTGACATCTTAATACCTCTGTGCAGGGAAGATCTTTAGGTTGCTGCGATCAACATCTGACCTGCTTTTCCCTCCTTTTAATTCTGTAGAGTCTGTTTGCTCATCAATGAAAGTATTTATGCAACAAGGATCATCCTACTGCTCAGGATATACCTTTGTAAGACTGCATTACCAACTTCCTTGCTCTGTCTACCACAGCTGCAGAGAGCAGAGGGATAGTTTTAGTGCAGCAAACTGAGTAAAGGCAGAAACTGAACTTTGTACCTGGCTATGGAGTTTAAGTATCAGGTTCTGGATCCAGCAAGAAACAGGACACCTACCTCCTGTTCATACTGATCTTAAAAGTTACACTTAACAAAGATCAAAATACTGAAGCCATGGCCCAGAGCCTGTAGCAAGCTCTAGGGAGGTTCAACTCTGCAGAAATCCATAGGGATCTGCACTGACTGAGGATTCAGGGACCATACAGCTCTCTTGAAACTCAGCTCTACCTGACTTTCACAAGCATTGCCTAAAAACAGCTGTAGCTTCTTATTCCTGACTCCCAGTAATACTCAGACATGAGCAGCAACCAGACGACCAAACAGTGAGCTGAGCGCAAGGGCTGGGGGAACTGTCAGCCACAGCATCCAACAAAGGAGCAACTGAAAGAAAAAAAAAAATTCTAGGCAGGACCACTCTCCAGGGAGGCACTCTGATGATCTGTAAAGCTCACAAGATGCTGGCTCATTTACAGATCATTAGGACTTCATTTCCACAACAGCAACTGCAATGTGGCAGAAAACGGTGTGAGACTCATGGGTACCTCCGAACACACATCCTGACATAGGGCTTCCCAGGGTTTGTCTTCTTGAACCTGGACACAGCGTCTGCTTGATACACATTGAAGTCTATCCTCATGGCCTCTGGGTCCTCCTGCAGCCTGCAGAAGAGAACACACCCACATGAGCATGGGATCGAAACACTGTAGGGTACACGTACAGCAGAGCAAAGGGGCAGCAGGAACTCCTGAGGCCAGACTAGTCTGGACCTTTTGAAAGGCTTCTCTCCTCAAAGGACTGACCCTGCAACTGTTGTAATTACTTTCCAGAGCTCTCCTGTAGACAGACCAGAGCAAGATCCTGCCCCACATCTGCCACACTCCCTTCTCTGCAGACCCCCTGCAAGAAGCACCACTAACAGAGATGGGAGCCAAGCACTGCAGGGACTGCACACGAGCACCACACAGACTCTGAGGCAGGTGCAGAACCGAAGTCCCAAAGCCAGGGTTTTATAACCACCACAGCTGGGATGGCAGCACAGTCCAGGGACCAGGCACAGGTGAAACTAAGCCAAACCTCTGAGGGAGATTACCAGGCTGGGATGCAGAGAGGGTAAGAGAGCAACCCTGCTGTTTTAACTGGCCTGGATTGTCCTGCTACTGCAGGAACGTCAGCCTCTCACTACAGATGCAACGGGGCCACAGAGCAGAGCACTGCATTCTCTTGCCACCCTGGGTGCCAGGCAGCTCCCAAACTGCTGCTGTGAGCGTTCCACAGACCTCACAAGCAGGGACAGTCACAAGACACCCCTGCTCCCAAACAGCTACGAGCTGACTGGCTGGATACTAACCGGGAGGCTCCATCCAGGATGTGGGAGGGCTGCAGCACACTGATCTGCTGGAGGAGCGCAGCTGGAGGGAGAAGGAACAGGAAAGGATCAGACCAGCAATTTCCCTCCCAGGGCACTCCAAGCACTCCACCACCACCCACGAGCCTTCCTCCCCCGACAATGGCTGGCAGCACCACAGTCACCACTGGCTACTTCAAAGGCCTCAACTTCCTCATCTCCTCCCAGCACACAGCCCAGAACACCCTGCAGTTGCTTTGCATCTTGCTGGCCCTGACTGCACATGCCTAACAGCCTAGCAGGAAACTCTGCAATACAGCAGGACATGGGGAATGGATTAGAGGACCTCCCGAGGCCCTGTTTATCCTGGCACTTGAGTGGGCTATAGAAAGATTCTCCTGCTCAAAGCACTGTCCCCTAAACTGATGTTCAGCTTCTCCACATCATCTCTTTTGCTGCTGCATACCAGCCACTGTTTCACAGAGCTGGGGGGAGAATGCTCCCTGCCCAGTTCCCACAGCCACTACCTGGCGAGGTAGCTTCATCTGGCCGCAGAAGTGGTGTGACAGCTTGGTCCCAGAGGTGTGACGGTCGTTTCCAAACCCTCTGCTGTCTCCTCTGCTCCAAAAGGGCTTTGTACTCCTGCCAGTTGGAGCAGCGCCTCACCTCCAGGTCAGCATTGACGCTGCTCTTGTACCTGCTCTCCCGCTCCCGCTGCCTCCTCTCCTTCCGGGTCAGCTTCTCCTGTTTCTGGTTGATGCGTGTGCACCAGGAAACTGCATCAACCTCCCTCCCCGGCACGTTCTCGGGCAGGAGCCTGTCGTCAGGGGAGGGCAGGTGCGTGCAGGGCTGGTCTGGGGCCACGTTTGGAAAGGTGATGGTGGTAAAATCCCAGCGGGGTGCACGGGTGCCAGTGCTGCTCTCCTTGCGGTCCTCAGCCTGGCTCCTGGAGGGACTCACAGAGTCCTTTTGTCCTGTATCAAGAGGAACTGGGTTTGACTCCTGCTCTGCACTGCCAGCATCTGACTCCTTTGGCTGCACTGACAAGGGCTTTTCATCCATAGGAAGGCAGACAGAGTCTCCACAGTCATCTCCATCTTTGCTGGAAGTCCCTTCAGCTCCTGGAAGGTCCTCAGATACCTTGTGTTTCTTCTCATGTGACCTAAAGACAGAAACAGCAGAATAAAAGACAGGGAGAGCATGTGGTGGAACTTGATTTCCTTTGAACCCTGCCTCCTCCCTGCTAACAGGAAAAATACAGCCTGCCAAGCCTGAAGGAAGGACAGCAAAGGTGGCAGGAACCCCCAGGCAGGTCTGCAAACCCTTGACAACAACCTCTTGGCTTGTGTGACAAACGAGAAGGGAAAAAAGCAGGCCAAAACCAAGCAGTGAATGCCAAAGGCAGAATAAACTTCTCAGAAGTCCTGCATGAGGTTTGACGTCAACACCCAAAAGAATTCCAGCCTTGATTTGTGTAAGAAACATGTTCCCAACCTGCCATGCAGCCTCCACACCCCAGACACTGACCCAAACACCTCCATGCAGACATGATGGGCATCAGCCAAAGCAGCACAGGCCAGGCAGAAACCTGCCTGCCAGCACCTCTTACTGGTAGGAGAGTCAGTCCCTGGTTCCAGAGAAGATGGGGCAATTCTTAGACCAGCAGTTTAATCTCCCAATCCCTACAATTTCACAACTCCTCAGGTACTGATTTACTGTTAACAGGGACTCTCAGCTCAGCCTCTCCTCCCCATTTCTGAAAGGCTGACGCCACCTCCTGGGGGCTGTCAGAATTATTCGCAAAATTACTAACTCTGCCAGTTTCTGTTGACACTTTGGAAACGTCTACAGGCCACGTGCAAACCCCAGGACCCAACTGCGCTCTCTGCTGTAGAGTCCTGGCGTGTAAGTTGGACTGAGGAGGTGGGTAAGTGCAAGATGTGAATGTGGTATCTGTGCTGCCACTACAAAAGAGCAAGAGGAGACACCTGACCCATGTTTCTTCTGCACTGATGTCTCTACCCTTCTGTTTTGGCACCTCAGCACCACAGCTGTGGGGCTCAGGAGCAGTTTGCCCCTCTCAGCCCTGGATGAAGCACACGTGTGACAAAATGGAATGCTGCAAAGTGCTCAGGAAAAGCGCTGCACTGCTTGGGGACAGCCAAGAGCAACTCTGCCAGGGTAAGATCACCCACAGCACAAGGGCCTGGGGACACTGCAGCAAATCAGCTGTTCCTGAGCCAGCATGGCCTGGGAGAGGATGGGAGAAGGCTTTGGGCCACGTCCTTACCGAGGGCTGGAACTCCTCCTCCTTTTGCGATGGTGTTTCCCAGAGCTCTTGCAGTGACTTTCCAAGTTCAGTTGCCTCTCGTAGGGAGATGGGACAGTGCTGGAAGAAGAGACCAACACAGAGGCTGAGAGGAGGGTGACATAGTGGAATTAGCCTTCTGCTCAGTCCCCAGCATACAGAAACAAAAGGCACAGAAAATCCCCAAGCGGGATCAGGACGGTCCTCAGTTCATACCCCATTTCATGTTCCCAATCACCTCCTCAAGAGGGAGGAGCAAGGAAGGGTAGAGTGCCACTTTTAGCCTTTAATCCTCCCAAGAGATGGAATGCAGGGCCAAAGTCCTCTTCTCTGCTGTTCCCTGGGGCCAGGCAGTGGGCTCAGGGCCTTCAGAAAGGAGAAAGCAGCGGGGAAAGGAAAAGTTGGTTACCTGGGGTCGAATCTCAGTACAATATAACCCAGTTGCTTCAAGTGGCTGAACACCTTAGAGCAAAGGAAAGCAAGAGGGTTAAATGACAACCCTAAACCCAAACAATTTACTTCAGTTTCGCCACAACTGAGTGAACAGTGTGGCACTGGCAGCAGAGAAAATGCCAGGGTTAGGGCCCAAAGCAAAAGTGGGGAAACAGGAAGAAGGTGAGTGGGAACAACTGTGAATGACTCCCCTCCCCTCCCCTCCCTCACTGTCCTACTCTGCTTCCAGTCCCTGGAAGAGGTTGTGTGGCAGAGGCTGGGCTCTGCCTTCACCCTCCCTGCAACAGCTGGAGGTCCCAACACACCTGGTAATGTAACAGGTTCATTGTCTCCTGGCACAGCAGGGTCTCGTAGGCTTCCTGGATTGACATGGGCAGATCCCTGTAAAAGAGCTGGACAGAGCCCTGCAGGGCAAAGGCTTGGATGAGAATCCCAGGGAACAAATCTATGCAAGCTCACACCAGTCTCTTCCCACTGGTCCTGACAGCTGGTCTCTCACCCTCCCTGACATGATATCCATCTCTCCCCATGTGCCAACCTGGATTACTTACAGTCCCTCTCCCATGCCCAGCTCCTCCATGCCCTGGGTTTATCAGCCAGGGAAGAAGTTCCCTCTCCCAGCTCTCAGCTCCTGCTCCAGTGCTGCATCTGTTTGGAGGATGCAGCTGGGAGTAAAATGCTCAGCTGATAAAATAATCATTGTTTTGAGAGATAATTTAACTTTGATGATCTCAGTGATTCAGGACACAGCACAATCACAGAAATATTTATGACCTGCACAGCTGAGAGAGCTGAAGCAGAGGAATTGGTGGCACCCTTAGATGCCATCAGTTGGTGCCTCCTTGGAAGAGATCCCATAGGTAACTGTCCCCAGGGAATAGGGGAAACAGGACAACTGATCTCCAGGAGGCAGTTTTAGGTTACAGCCTCTTTTTTCTCCCCTTTATTTTTGTTTTGTAAATTGTGTTACTCAAAGAAAACAAAATACTAGGAACCACACCTTTCCCATGGGATGGGCTGATGGCATCTGCCTGGTCTTTTCTGCTTTTGGGGAGAGAATAGAGTAGTCAGCAGCTGACTAAACTATTTTATTGTCATCAATTTGTTTACAAACTATTCATCAAAATACCAGAGGTAAAGAAGCCCAGCCTTTGCTGTTAGGATGTAAGGGATGGCATCAGATGCCCATAACCTATTTCAGTTTTGCTAAGGGATAAAAGTTCCCCTTTATATCAATGCACCTGTTCTACTGGTAAAAGGCTTTGCTGGAGAGACAAAAAAACCACTCTCTACAAGCAAAGAAATCCAAGTGAACCCTAAGCAGTATTTCTGCAAGCAGGGGAGCACTGATCACAACGTGGTCTCACTCCTCTGTCTGCCACATGCAAATTTCTTTCTGTCATATTTAAATTTCTCTCTGCCATATACACTGAGAAGAAATCCCAAGCAGCAACCCCAAAGATCTCTGCTTAAGTCAGTTAAATGTGACACCAGCTGAATAAACTGACCACGATCCAACTACACTGCCAGTGACACAGAGGCTGCTCCAGAGTACAAGGGATGACCCCATGAAAACACGCTAAAAGGGACAATTCCTTGAGAAAACCAGGTGTTTATCAGCTGCTACAGCTCCTCCAAACACTCAGTAAGGACCCAATGCCCCCATCCTACTTACACACTCCAGCAGGTACAGCGCTTCCTCAGGCTGCAGGCACTGCTTGCCTCGCTCCGAGAACCCCATGGTGTGCCAGAACTTCCCCTGGAACAGAAGCACAAATCCCTGGTGGGCTCTGGCTGTTCCCTGCAGACAACCAGGCTCCCTCCCATTTCGAGAAGCAAATTAAGGGATCTGTGAGGCAGCAGGAGGTGATGGCACTGAGTACATTCTGTGGCAACTCACCGCAGGGGACAGCAACTCCACGATGCCCTGTCCTGGCTTCCACTCAGCTTTCACCCGATTGCCCCTGAGAAGGTAAAAGATTAGCTTGTTACCACTGGTGTGTCCTACAATCAGCTCCTAGGGTAGCAACACAATGAGCTCAGGAAGGTGTCAAAAGGCAGCAAAGTCACAGGTGGCATTTTTACAGGGTAAGATGTCAGAAAGACATCATTCCCTGAATGAGGCAGCACCAGCTGAAGGGTTTATCATCAACAAAGAGTTAAAAGTGCCTTCAGTCAGCACCACAGATGGTGCTGGAGATGCATGGCACAGGTTGCCCAGAGAAGCTGTGGCTTTCCCATCCCTGGCAGTGTCCAAGGTCAGGTTGGACGGGGCTTGGAGCAGCCTGGGCTAGTGGAAGGTGTCCTTGCCCATGGCAGGGGGTGGAAGGAGATGAACTTTAAGGTCCCTTCCAACCCAAACCATTCTGTGACTCTGTATCATACAATCGTTCAGCTGCTGCCAAGACACACTCAAATTGCTGTACCCCACCCACAGGATGCGAGAAACTTTTCATAAGGAAAAACTAGTAGCTGCAGGCCAAACTAAAAAAGTGTGTGTTGAGAGGCAGTGTGTGAACATCTCCCACGGAGTGATAAGCTCCAGAGACTGGCAGCAGCGTTGTTGAAACCACCAAAACTGATAAACCAGGGACACTGAGAGCCAGACAAATCAGCACAGGGCCACACAGGAGCATCAACAAGGTGCTCTGTAACTCAGACCGTGCACAAGAGGACAGTGGCTGCTGTCTGCAAAGGCCTACAGGATTAAACACACACCTGTGAAAAACAGAAGCCCCCTGAGGAACTTTCTGAAGAGCCACAGGTCTGCCAGCGTGTCCCTCAGCTCCTGCAGGAACAGCCAGGCAATGTCCCATTGCTGCTGCTGCTCCAACCGGGCAAAGCTGTGTGCGGAACTGAGGGGGGCCCTTACTGTTTTAACTAACACCTCCCTGCCACAACAGCTCGATCCTGCCGATAATAACCCCGGAGCTGAGCTCTGCCCCCTCCCCGCATCCCCCCTGCAGGGGACCCAGCCATGCCCAGCCCCAGGGCCGCACTTACGGCCGCTCCAGGCGCTCCTCGGACAGCGCCAGCCACTGCTCCTCGCAGCACCGCCGCAGCCTCTCGGCCTGCCGGGCCGAGCCGTCGGGGAGGAAATCCTTCTGCCCGCGGGGGCTCCGCGGGGCCTGGGGGCCGCCACCCGCCGGCCGCTCCTCCGTGCTGAGGGGGGAGAGGAGAGGGCGCGGTGAGCGGAGGGAGCCCGACATCCCGCTGCGGCCGCCCAGCCCGGCCACCCCCGGTGCCCCCCCGGTCTGCGGGTCCCGCCGGTGCCCCCCCGGTCTGCGGGTGCCCCCCAGGCCGCCCCGGTGCCCCCGCCCGCCCCACCTGAGGCGGCGGGACCCGCCGGGCTCCATCGGCTCGTCCTTCCGCCGCCGGCCACGAGCGCCCACGGAGCGCCGCGGGCGCCAGCGCGCCCCCTGGCGGCGCGGAGGACCGCGAGCGGCGGGCACCGGGAAGGAGACCGGGAGCGGGGTGGGAAACGGGGAGGGAATGGAATACCCGGCACCGGGGAGGGCTCCGGGGAGTTTTGCCCCGGGACTATGACCCAGACGCACTGGGCTGAGCTGCCCTGGGTTACGGCTCCGCAGCAGGGATGGGGAGAAGGGGAGGCGAAACGGCTCGTGGGTTGGGATAAAGGCAGCGGGATCGCTCACCGATAACCCACGTGGGTAAAACAGGCTGGATTTAAGTTAAAAAAAAAAAAAAAAAAGGTAAAATGTTTACAATTAATGTTAGACACAGGCTTGGATATCTGCACTATTTGGGGCTTAAGGGAGCACTCCAGCACACCTGGAAAACCTCTGCTTCTTCCCCCTGACCGTGCTGCTCACTCGGGCTGTCTCACACTCTCTCCCCTCACTGCATTTTGCCCTTTCTTTAAGGCATTTCCACATCATCAGCGTCACTGGTGGGCTCAGCCGTGCCCTGCCGTGGGGCTGTTCGAGCCAAAAAGCATCTGGAAGTGGCTGCATCCCGCACGGGGCAGCCCCAGCCTCTCCTCCCGGAGCCCCCTGGGCTGGGCTGGGCTCTCTCCCATGTGCCACAGCCCCCGGAGCAGAAGAAGAGGAGCTGGGGAAGGAGGATTCTCCCTTCAGTGGGTGTCACTGCTCCTCCTGGCTCAAGCTCCAGAGATGCCGATGCCATCAGGCTGCCTGGAGCGTGTGCCAGTCCGGCTGGGCTGGGAAACACGAGAATTCCCCGCACCACGGCCCCGTGCTTCTGCTGACGCGGCTGGATTTGCTGCTCGGGGGAGGCATGAACAAATGGGATGGGGAAACGCACCAAAAGTTCAAGTTTCACCTCAAACCCATCTCCTGTTGCTGCGGGATAACTCACAGGAGGCACTGAGCCTCAAGCAGGAAAAACACAGCTTTCCCCCCACCGGAGTCCCTGGTTCCAGCCGTGGTTTCCCAATAAAAGCCCTTTGACAAGATGCCAGCGTAGGCAGATGAATGCAAAAGCCATTCCTGTCCATTTTCCACTGTGTGGTTTAATTTTCACTTCCTGCCTGATTGTTTCCTCCTCCTGAATTGAGCCTTCACCCTGCAAGGGGGTCAAGTGATTCTGGCCAGCAGTGCCCCTCTGCAGCATGGAGGGGTGGGGACAAGGACACACAGACAGTGCGAGGGGCAGCAGTGGCAGCGCTTTTCCACCTTGATTTCCTAAAAAATCACATATCTAGGAGACTACTTGGACTGCCTAATTACCATATAATCCCAGGACTCCACATCCTGTGGCTTTCAGCTTTCGGGCTGTCACCCCTTTGTTTAACTCAGCCTTCCCTTAAAATAGATGTGTTTAAATTGCTCAGGGAAAGGCTCTGATTCAGAATTTTCTTTTGTCACCCACTGTGATTACAAGCCCCAGAAATGTCAAGACTAATCTCGGTCTGTGTTTCTTTTCAATACTGGGATTTTAGCTGTCATGTGGTGGGGGGACATCCTGTTCCTCTCAGGAGCACCAGCAGAGCCTTGTTCACGGTGGGACTTGTGTTCTCCCCAGCTGAATCCTCTTATCAGCCCTAATTCTGAGTGTCATCAGCTGGGTGTGGGTGGTCCTGGGGGCTGCACTTCCCATTCTCCTCTTATAAATGGAGGGTGAGAGGGGAGTCTCTTTTTTCCTTTTAGATGTTCTTCTGAATTTGGGTGAGGATTTTTGGTGTTAAGTTTTTATACAGCTGCCCTGCAACCATAACTGTGGTCACCTCAGTGGGTTTCTTTTGTTAGATTAGGGATCTTTTTCTGTTTTCATGGGGTAGAACACTAATGCAGTTTGAGTGGAGCAGCTGATGGAGACTGTCCTGGGCTCTCTACAGTGACCATTTGTGGACAGGGTCATGATAAGGAGCTAAAATAACAGTTACAGAGCTGAGCAGTGGCAAAACCTGGCTTTGAGAGTGAATGATCTGCTCAGGGGTCCTGAGAGCTCAAACAGGGATGGATGTGGGCCTGTAAGCTTTGAGGCTACCAGGGAGGAAAAGCGTGGGTGTGTGGCACCAGGATCCAGCTCTTGCTGCCTGGGTGGCACGTGCAGCTCCCAAGCAGCCGTGGAGGAAGGTGATGGTGGAGGCCAAAGCAGCTCCTCACTGCCCTGAGGAACAGTGCCCTCACCCCAAGGAAGAAAGGGCTTGATTTGACTGGAGAGACACAACACTGAATAAACCAGCGCTGGGCTCTTGGGGCAGGTAAGTGAAGTGGGTTTGCCCACTGCTCTTTTTTTTTTTTCTCTCTAGGGGATAGAAAAAAGATGGCAATAAAGTGGAAAAAAGGTTCTCAGGACTAAAAATGCGGGCTGGCTGCCTCTTTTGAACAAACCAGCCTGTTCCTGGCCCTCCCTCCTGTTCCTGACTCTGTTCCAGGGGCAAGCAGAGCAGAGTTGTGGTGTGTGGGGATGGTTTTAAATCTTTCTAGTTCTTTTCTGTTGTGTCCAAGTCATGTTGTTGCAGTCCTATATTCACAAGTTCCTTGTGGCTAACTCCTGGATGAACTTAGAGTAAATAGTCTCAGTATTTTTTGAGAAAACAGAAGAAAGTTTGGCCTTGGGATTGTTTTTCTAGTTTTGTGTAGCACATGAGGCACAGCCAGGTGGGAATTGTGTGCTCTGTGCTGGAGCTAAGCAGCTCTGCCAGGTACAGCTACCTGCTTTAATCCCTCTGTTAACAGCTCCTGCAGTTCCTGGCATGATGTTTGGAAATATTTTAGTAATTCTGCAAAAACCAGCTGTGCCTCAGCTGTTTGTGGCTCAGACTTCATCTATTTGCCAGCTAGTAACATTTGGAAAATGGTGTCTGAGATGGATAACATGGCCCATCCACTTAAACTTGCAACCCATGGAGCAGGTCTTGATACCAGGAGGCTTTGTGTGTAGATGCTCTAAGTGATTTGGGACGGAAAAGGGTGTTACAAATGTTCAAGGCCAGGTCGGATGGGGCTCTGAGCAACCTGGTCTAGTGGAAGGTGTCCCCCCATAGCAGGGTTTTTAGGATAAGATGATCTTTAAGGCCCCTCCCAACCCAAACCATTCTGTGAGTCCATGAAGCTCCCTAAAGATGGCAAGTCCTTCAGTTCTTGTGTGCATTGTAGAACATGTGGTGTTATCACAATTCCTCAGCTCTGCTCATACCATTGCAGTCCAACAAACCTGTTATCACAGGTTAGCTGTGCTCCAGCATACAGCTGTCTAATTAATATTATACTTAATTATATTATTATGGGAAATATCTCAATTCTGAGCTCCCAGAGTATCATACAGGCAGCTTAAACTTCTTACAGTAGAACATAAGAAGGGAAAGTTTGGTGATCCATTTCAACAGGATTTGGCAGACCTTAAACACACAGAGAAGGACTTGGGTTTGGATGCAGAGCAGATGATGGTGTCAGGTGTTTCAGCTTGTCTGGGAGGTGTGAGATCAGTCTGTTTTCCAGGCTCACCTGGGAGTTTTTGGCAAATTCCTTCCTGCTTTAGGATACTTGGATGCCTGTGATCGTTCCCACAGCATGTTAAAGCTGGGAATTTGGGCAGGGCAATGGAAAGAGACTTTTGTCCAAACAAACTGAGGAAGGTTTGTGGGCTAAACCTCAGCTGTCACTTATCACTGCTGGGCTTGGGAGGTATAAGGTGGCTTTTAAGGAAAAAAAAAAAAAACCCAGAACAAATCTGCCTTTGAGAACAGGACTTTGGGGATTAAGCAGTTAATACTTCTACAATAACCAGTGTGAGCTGTGGTTCACTGGTATCTACCACTGCCTCCTGATGGCTGAGAAATAGAGGAGCTTAAATTTCACCTTCTGTCTAAGTTTGTGGCAGAAACTGCCTTTCCGTGGGCTGCAGGACAATTCCAGGGGCTCTGTAGCAGGAAAACTGAGATAATACAGTTATGAGGGCTTGTGGTACACAATGAGCTACCTGGGGCCCCAGATAATGCTCTGAATCTGGGCTTTCAAATGCTACTACGTGACTTTCTAGATCTGCTGTCTGTTAGTCATCCAAGGATTTATTTGAAATCATGTAGTGGAACATGAATGTTGATAATTACACATGAAAATGAAAGAACCATGGACTAGGTCCAGCAAGATTGATTGAGGTAGTCAGGAGCCCTTCTTACCTCAGTGATGTGTTGCATTAGGCTGGGAGAAATGCTGAGTTATTTCTGTCTGGAGATAAAGGCTGAAGCTTTCCTCATTTCCCCAGTTTGCCTTGGCATCCTGCTGGTGGTTCTCCTGAAGACATTGCAGATTGACACTGGGGTGTCTGCCCTGGGGTGAAGGAGCCTCACTGTGCAGAGTTCAAGGCTATGGATTATGCTCCTTGCTCAAGTTTCATAAGTTCTGTGATGTTTTTGTACTCACCAGGTTGTTTGAAATGTCCTCCCTGGCTTTGGTCTGGAGAAACACTCAGAAACTACTTCTTGCTGGGTATCCCATGAAGGAGGTGCCTGGCAGGGACAAGCCTTTGAGTCAGAGACAAGCAACTGAGTCAGGGCACACAGGGTGTCTTTGGCTTGTACTGGGGACTGAGGAGGAGTAAACGTTGTTTAAGGCAAGGAACTGGGAGATTAAGGATCTGCTCTGTAGTGTCTCATTAGCTGGTGAAGCTCCAGGCTGTTCCTTACCTGTTCTGGGCACCTCAGGCACTAACCAAGTGGGATGAACAATTTCTGCTATGCTGCTCGAAAGGCTGAGTCCATAACCAGGATGAGAGGGGGAGCAGGGGATGATTATGTGCTAAGAAAGGGTGAAGAGCTGCTCAGTGTCTGCAGCAGCAACACCTGAGACCTCTAAGCCTCTATGTTGCTGCCTGTGTTTTGAGGGTCTCTGCACTGATTAGTTGGAACAGGGATGTGTGCCTCTCCAAACTCTTAAATTTAATTCAAGTGCCGCATCAAGAATTTCGAATAATGATATTTTAACAGCTCCAGCAAACAAATCAGCCTTGTGGACACTGAGTCCCATCCACAGCACTGTGATGGTGACAGGCTGAGACAGCTTCAGTTGCAGCACTTACAGTGGGGCTGATTTGTTCTTGGTACGCAGGACTAGAAAGGATGTTTCTTGATTCCTTTGCTTGTGGGAAGCAAATTGCCAACACAGTTATTGGAGGGAGTGGGAAGGGATGAGTCTCCAGCCACCAGCTGGCATGAAGCAGGCACTGGGGAGTTGGAAGTAAGGTTGGTTGGGATTATTCTTCGTGCTCTTGGAAGGCTGAGCTGCTGGGTGAAAGCTGCCCCATGGCAATGCTTGTGGGGTGGATTGGATGGGGTGGCATCCTCTGCTCTGAGGAGGAAGGGGCTGGGAGGCTTCATGTTCTGACTGTTCCAAACAAGTGCTCATCCTGGCTTTTGAAGTTTTACACAACTTTCAGAGCCTGCATCTGAGACCATTTTGTGGCTGTAACTCCTTCTTGTTTCAAACTTATAACCTGAGAATTTTCTCTCAGATGTATACATGGTATTTTATGTGATTGGATTCCATTTGGACTAAAAAGGCAGGTTTGTAGAAGTGGTACATTTCTGCACTGAAATGGCTGTGTAAATTGAAAAACACTCTGTGCCTAAGGGCTGTTATCTTTCTGCCAGTCCCACAGGGGTCTGGGTCCAGCCTGTAAAGACAGTTACCTGCTTTTTACTCTTCAACAAGGCTTTATGCTAAGGATAATTTTCACCTTATCCAGCAAAGGTGAGGTTTTTTTTAGCCATCTAAAAAGATGCTTGTCAGCAGAGGTGCTAGATGGAGCACTTGGGGGAGATGTGGGGTCCACCCATGTGTGTGCAGTAACCAAGGGACATTTGGAGGAGTATTGCATGTGGCAGTTCCTGCCCCATAAATCTTTTCCACGTGCAGGGACTGTCCCATAAATCTTTTCCAAATAACCGAGCTGCTTTCCCCCTCTCCTCCCATAAAGCTGTTGCTAAAAACTGAAATAAGTTGATAGCCCTGCTGGCTGTGATTGCCTGGGAGAAGCTGGAAGAGCTCCTGCCTGGTTTGGGGGAATAGTTTATGTCCTGAGAGCTGCTGCTGTTGATCACCCAGGGGACACAGAGCATCACAATAACAGCTGACAGGTGCCTCTGATTTAGAACTGCAAGAGCAGCACTTGCTCCCTGTGGTTATTGCAACCCACCAAACCTTTCGAGAGAGGAGCTTCAGCTTCCCTCAAACACCAGAACTGAGACTTCACCACGAAGGGTGTAGCTGTAAGATGTCTCACAGGAGGAAAAGGTACCAACAAAGAGAGATGTTTTTAATTAACGTGAAGAGTTCAGCATCTGTCTGCAATGAGGAATAGAAAACACGGTGGAAATGGACCCTCTGCAGCCTCATTTGATCCTGGAGAGGCTTCTTGGCTCCTGCATCAGCTGTTCCCTTGCTCCTGTGCCTCAGGAAGCACAGTTTGGTGCCTGGGCTGTGCCCCTCAGTGTGACTCTCCACAGCCCAGGGTTGTGCTCTGCCTCACTCACATGTGGCTTCAGAGCAACTCACCTCAGTGTGCAGCTAAATTAATGCTTTCATTTAATTTCTTTCACTTGGGAGTGCTGAGGACTGGCATTAGGAATCCTTTGATGTCCATCTGTGAGGCTTTAAAAGCTAAAAGGCGTGCTCAGGCTGAAGGTGGGGGACAGGCTGGGATGCAATATTGTGCCCTGAACGAGGGCTTGAAAAAGTGAAGGTGATGCCACTGAAGTAAACAGCCACATTTCTCTCTCCAGAAAGCCTCATTTTCCTTTTTTTTCCAGGCACTTCAGCTGTTGCTGAGAGCTGCCTGTAGCTGTAGTGATGGATAGATTTAAGCAAGAAGCTGTTCCAGCAGAAATGGCTGCACAGTGTCAACTTGAGACAAATATAACTTTATCCTAATGCATCTAGAGAGACTGGTTTTTTTTCCCCTTGTTGTGCTCCTAAAACAAGATTGGATTCTTGCTTTTTCCTGAGCTGGCTCTGAAATACCTGCCAGCAAACTGCCCTGCATGCAGGGGACAGCATGAGGAGGGAGCTTAGTTGGAAGAGGTCTGCAAGGTGGGTTAGCAATAACCCCACCAATCTGGCAGGATCTGGGGTGGGAAAGGCAAGGTTAAGCCCCTGATTCCACCTCCACATCCAAAGGTAACCCTGGGTACAGAAAGCCTTCTGTTATCAGAGTGCAGTGCTGTAACAGGATGCCTGCACAGGCTGATAGTACCAGTGAGCAGCACTGCTATCAAAAAAGTGAAATACAGGAGCCTCCAAGGGGTGGAGGATTGGGGATGTTGTCTCCTTGCCTCTTGCTGCTGGGTGGGAAGGAGGAATGGTTACAGGGTAGGAGGCAAGGGCAGGGAGGTGATCTCTTTCCCCCTTTGGGCCTGAAATGCAAAAATGACTCTTCACAGCTTTGGTATCAGGGTTTTTGAAAGGATATTGAAAGCTTGGAAGGCATGTAGAAGGAAATGCCTTGGAGGGAAGGAATGCAAGAACTCAATCTGCTTAGTCCTTATCAAATGAAGGACTGGGTGACTTAATTACACTGTAAGTACTTTTCCAGATAACAAAGAGGACTTTAATCTCGCAAAAAAAGGCACAATGAGAGCTTGTGTCTGAAGGATAAAATCAGACCAATTGCAGCCAGAAATATTGTGCAATCTGCTAATGACTTCCACCCCAAGGGGGAAATTGTCTCCCGATGGGCTGGCATGAATTGGCCAGGCTTGTCTTGCATACTGACTAAACCAAGCACCTCATTTGGCTGACAAGATAGTCACTGGAGTGGTCAGATGGGAAGAGGAGGTTCTTCCCACTCTGGGATGTGGGCACTGGGCTCTCTTGTCAGCACTGTGAGTTCTGGGGCTCCTGGACATCTGGGCAACCTCTTCATGCTGGCTGTGCCAAAGCAGCCGTGCAGTCAAGAGGGATGATGGTTCTGCCTTGGTCTCAACATCCTCAAACTCTGGTGTCCAGAGTGTGTTCAGTGAGCCAGACTTGGTGTTCCCCAGTGCTGGGCTCACCGGAGACATCGGATGGAAAGCAGGCAGTGCTCATATGGAGCAGAAAAATTACTTCTGCTGGCTCTGTTTTTGCACTTTTAATGCTGCTGTTGGCATTAAAAGGGCATTGTATCCAGATTATTCATGCACTGCTAATAACTCCGGAGTGCTGTGTGCTAGATCTTGCTTTCAGTTGCACCCAGCACTTCAGTTATGCTGAAGCCAAGGGAGCTGTGCTGACAGATCTGAGAAAAGTCAGAATTTGATATTAAATAAATCTGCATCAATTTTCCAAAGCATGGCTATAGAACAGGAACAGCATGATCCCTGCTACTGGCATAATTCCATTTAAATGACATATCTGCAGATGGAAAAGCTGCCAGTGGGTTTGTCTGGTGGTGCAGAAAGAAATGGAGCACCAGGCTCAGAACACCTGGTAAAATAAATTTTTGTCTTCCCTTTTATGAGCTGGAGATGAAAGGTGTGTGGGTCAAGCAGAACTCCTGTTGCAAGCTGCAAGGAGATAGCAGGTATTCAAAGAAGGATACAGGAGTGTGGAAGTGTTCATCTAAAATGCTGTTCCCTCTGTGCTTGCCCTGATGCTGGAGGGCCATCAGGTCTGAGCCCTGAATGTAGAGGTGTAAATAGGATGGTGCAGCACTGGGCTATGGCACCACTCTGGGGTGGAAACCCTTCAGGGAAGCATTGCTCTTGATGAGCTTCTATTTGCAAGAAAATGGAGTGGCTTTCTCTGGCATTGGAAATTCAACCTGCAAATGCCACCCTGGGGCTGAAGGCTGCTCATTCTTTTCTTAGCTCTTGCATGGCTCCAGAAATTTGATGGTGCCTTTGAGGAAGAATCCTTGTTTAATTAAGTTGTGAGTGCTGGGAGGTGACTTTGAGTAATTTCCTTTGTTAGCTGCTGCCTTGCTTGGGCAATGGCTCACCTTGTTCTTAATGAAACCTCTCCCTTCTGCTGTGGATGGAAAACTGTCTGGAGACTAATGAAGACCCAGACCTTCCAGAGGTGCCCCTGCTGCTTAGGGATATACCAGAGGTACAGTTCCTTTCTGTGGTGAACTAGCTATCCAGTAGTAAGGTAACCAGCTCCCAGGCAAGCAAGTAAACTGGATGTGTCAACCCAGATGGTGAATAATTCCTAGGGGAGAATGGAGATGTCCCCAGGAGGTGTTGGGGGCCCATGGGCAGAGTTGCAGGGCTGAGACCTCATCGTGTGTTCAGCACTGAGTGTTGCTGGGTAGAAGAGCAGCAGAGCTGCTCCTTTGCTCCTAAGACATGTGATCACATCATTCCTGCATGTGAAAACTTGTGTAAAACTGAAAACCAAAACGTATTTTACCCACTGCAGGGTAGGGTTAAAGAGCAAGGGAGCTCAGAGTCACATGGGGTAGAGGCAAAGGCTCCACTGTCGCAAGATGAGGTTGAAACTGCCCACAGCAGGATGGAGAGCCCAGCCTGAGCCCCGGGCAGTCGCTGGGATCCCCAGGGTGATGGGCCTGTAGCTCCACCTGGGCAACCTGATGTTGATAAGGATTAAGTGCTGCAGACACTTGCATTGACTTTGGGTGTAGAGTATGGAAAGCTCATCTCTTTTATTGCTAATAACTCTCCAACCTAATTTCTTTCTCCATACAAATCAACACGTTTCCCAGCAGCTGTCTGCTAAATCCCAGGCAGGTTTTGTAATTGGCCCCATTTCCCTGGAAGCTCTGCAGCAGCAAAGCAGCTTTTGTCGTCTTTTCATTCCTCATGAAACCTTTCTTGGTGAAGAATGAACTGTTTTTCATTCTGCCTCCAGGTCCTTCCAGGGGTGGATTGTGGGGCTCATGCTCTGGTGGAGACACCACACACAGCAAACCCTGTTCCACGAGTGTCCAGTGCATCAGGGCCTGCTGCTGCCAAACAGCTGCATTTGGGAGTTAAAGGGATGATGGAAATCCTGCAGCTGTGGGCTGTGATGGCTGCAGAACTTCGATGGTGACATGTTTTCATCCAGGAGAAGGATCCTGATGAGTTTCTGTGCCTGTGAATGTGCTGTCAGAGGCAGCTGCAGGTCTGTGCTTCCTCTGCTTGCCTGCAAGGTCTGCCTTGGGGCAAGAGCTTGCTGGGTAACAGTGGAGAGTCCGATGGATCTAACCCTGCTGCAGCTTTGGGCAACTGAGGCTGGTGCCAGGATCCTGTTTGCTGGGATGGGATGTGTAAATGGGGGCTGCAGGCAGCTGTGCCAGGCAAATGTGCTGCTTTATGTTTAGTGCACCTTGTGGGTGATCCCTTCCTTACCCTGGAGAACTGGGGGCTCCTGGTTTTCCCTGTCAGCTCTCCATGGCTAAGTGCAAATGGAATTTACATAAAGTGTCAGGTAAGAGCATCTCCTCTTGGGAGCCAGAGGGCTTGCTCTGGATAAATTGGCAGTATCAGCCCTTGTGTTGCTGAGCAACTCTGTGGGCAGCTGGTGGTGAAGGAGGGGGCAGTGAATTAGGGAAGGATCCACATCTGCTGGCTCTAATCAAGCCCCTGGCCCTGGATGCAGATTGCAGCCTGGTTTGGCTGCTTGTCTTAAATTGGGCTCTGGATGAGTGTTTATGATGCTGTAGTGTTCACAGATTCCATCCAACAGTGTTTGCATTTGTTCCTCTTAATAAATCCCAGCTCTTTTGGCAAATTGAATCTCACCTAGGAGGCTGTGAGAGCTGTTAACACTGATGGACTGAGGTGTTCTGTCTCCCAGCTTCCTTCAGCTCTGCAAGGAAAGGTGCCACCTTTCCTTGGCAATACCACTTGCACATTTTGGGGTCACCTCCAAGGTGGAGAGAGGTTTTCCTTCCCTCTGCCTCTCCCAGCAGTGCTGGTGCTGAGCTGGCAGTGAGTGCTTGGGCTGCCAAGGTAATGTGTTGTGAGGTGAAAGTGCTGGTGCTGTGGAGGGGGAGAGGTCAGCTGGACATCCCCCAGGTGGGTTCTGAGGGTGACAAACTGCTTTCCAAGGCTTGAGCCCTGCTACATGAAAAAATTACTTCTAAACTTGCCTTGTTTCCAGTTTGTCCAGGCTTAGAGAGGGTAACACACTTGGGTTTACTATTCTAAAGCTGCTTCTGGTCTTGCCTTTGGACTAGGATTCCTTAAAAATTAAGCTGAAAATTTGATTCTTCAAAAGGGGGGTCCCAAACAGAACCAAAGCCCGGCACTGCTGAGCAGTGAAGCTGCAGCCAGCCCAAAGCAGGCAGAGAGGGAGCTTCTGCATGGGTTTGTGAGAACTACACCAAGGACAGAAACTTGCCTGTTAATGCTCTGGCTCTGCTATGAAAAAGGAGGCAGCAGGGGCAACCACTGCTGTAGAATCAGGCTGGTTCAGACCTTCCCTGGTGAGGGTGAGAGGTGCAGTGGGTGTTAGCATCCATGAGAGAACCCAGCTGTTCCCTGGCCAGGGGTGGGACTCAGCTGGGGAGCCTCTTGCTCCTGAGCTCCAAGGTCCCAGGGGCACAGACCCTGCCCCAGGCCCAGGGTCAGCAGGTCAGTGAGATCTGCTGCATCCCAAGGATGCTGCAAGGGAATAGCTTTGAGGGACTGCATTGTCTGTGGTGAGATGTGATGCTTCTGAAATCCAGACTTGTGGAACCCAGAAAGCATCATCTGCTGCAACCTCACTGTTGTTTGAAAGTCAGTCTCCTGAGATCTGTGTTGCTTCTCACTAGTGAAGCTGGGCCTGTCCTGATCAGTGGCTCATCTCTCAAATCTGCTGTCCCTGTGTTATCTGTGGGAAATTCCAGCAGCTTCCACCATAATTTGCTGGTCCCTGAAAATCCTGCACTAGTTTTGCATGTTGTCCCTGGAGGCTGATTTGAATGGTGCTAAGCATTTTGGTCTTTGTCCTTGTTTGCCACCCACTCCCCTGACCTGCTTTGCACTGTGACTTTCTTCTGCTGTCTGGAACCTGCAGTTCCCCAACATCAGTCTCCATTAGGTGACACCTCTTTACCAACATTTACATGCTCAGTGTACAATCAGGTAATTGCCCTGCAATTTCTCACCCAGGTGATTTATTGCAAGCTCAACCAGTCACAGGCTATAATAATTAATCTGCAAATTGAGCTTGCTTTTAAATTAAGCCATACATTATAGCAGTGTGATAGGTAACTGCTAACTCTTTAGATTAAGAGGGCAGTGTCGCTTGCTTCTCCTCCCAAAACAAAACATGGTGGCTTTAATGTGTTTTTCATGTGTCACATCATTCCCAAGTGCTAGGGAGCCAAAGCAAGGATTAATCTTGCAGCATTGAGAGCAAAGGGTGTGTTGATTCAATTTATTGGGAGCCATCAGCACCAGAAACCAATTGCCATGTGAATCAGGGCAGCTCACTCACCAGGCTGAAAACTAACCCTAATCCCAAACCTTGCCTCTAATCCCCTGATGTTGGACTTGATTTAAAATAGCTTGAGAATAAGGGAAAAAGAAGATTTAATTTTTGCTTGTTTTGCAGCTTCCACAGGGCTGCACCTTCCTGATCCAGCTGGGAGGGTCAATAGGTCTTAAATGAGCAATGCTTGGTATAAATACCTTAGTAAATACCAAACGCCTTTTTGGTTTTCCGCATCTTTTAAGCCTCTGGGAGGAAACTGCTGTCATGTGGGCCCATCACTCAAGGAGAACAAAAGCTGCTGGGAACTGGGTGGTGTCAGAAGTTCAGCATTTCTGCAAAAGCAGCCCTTCCTTTGCCATATGTGGTTGATCTAAACTTTAAACGCTTCCTACCTCTCCCTTGGTTTGAGCTCCCCTTAAGCGAATCCTTTCAGAGATGCTTGTTAATTCATCCCCATTTGAACAGGGGGTCCCAGGAGCCCTTGGTGTCTGTGATGCTAAACACTGGCCATACTGGTTAACTCCCCTGGCAGTCCCCCCTTCCTCCTGCAGCTGGAAGCCCAGCTCCCACCCATTCATTCATTAATCCCTTTCATTCCCTGCTTGTTTGTTCCTATCCTCTGCAGCATGGGGAGAAAATTGCAATCCTGAAAACAAATAGGAATTCATCTCCTCTTTGGAAATAAAAGCCGGTCCATTTAAATAGTTTGTTCTCTTTGAGGTTTGCCTGTGTGCAGATGAGATGGAGGTCTCCTGTAATGGAGTTGAAGCCTTGGTGCTGAGCAGGAACAAAGCAGAGAGCTCAGCCCTCTTCCTTTTGTATCACACTCTCTCCCTGCGCCTCCCCCGCCAAGGGGGATGAGATGAATTTTCCAGGGCAGATGGGTCAGTTTTAATGAGATACCTCCGTGCTCCTCTGGCCTCCAGTGCACATGATTAAAGCAAAGAGATTTCATGATTAGTTTGGTGTTTTTGAAGACTGCAAAGGTATTGTGTGGTTCCTGCTGTGCAGCACGAACGGTGCTGTGAGGTTTGTGTCAGCCTGTGCTCAGGGAGGGTGCTGGGCTGTGAGTCCATGTGATTGCAAATTTACCTGCCAGGACATTGACCCTTTTGCTGGGTGTGTGGGTGCAGAGAGCCCTGACAGCTCAGGAGGGGACAGGGTCCAAACCCAAGGACCTGCTCCCCTCCCAGAGGCATGGGAGGACATCCAGAGGCCTCTTGGGTTCCTGGGGAGAGAAGATGGCACTGGCATCTCTCTGTCTCCTGCTTCATTCCATCTGATCCCTTGTCTTATGCTGGGAAATCATAAGCTTTGCTGGATAAGGAGATTTAATTCCAAATAAAAAAGACACAGGAGATCACCCTGCCCAGCTTCCCACCAGTCAGGTTGGGTCAGAGTGTGTGTCCATGGAGAATGGACATCCTGAGCCAGGTGAGCTGCTGTGACCAGTGCAGGAGTGACTGTGAGCCCAAGATCCTGCTCTGTGGTGGGGACACGTTTCTGGGGGGATGGGACCGAGTCAGGCTTCTGGCACGGATGGTGGGACAAGGTTTGGGGAACTTACCTGGTCTGGGGGTGAGTGGAGGCTGATTTCTTTTCCTCACAGAAGTGGAATGAGATAAGTCCTCCCAGGCTGAATGTGAACAAGCTATTTATCTACTGCAGCCCATTAAATGATGCTTAAAGTGTAAGTTTCCCAATTCACTGAGATGTTGAGCTGCTCAAGTGTTAAGATGCTCTGCAAGTAGCCCCTGCCTTCTGAAGTGCCTCAATTTAAAGCTGAGCAGATCCTTGAATGTCTTCTCCCTGTCTCATACAGGGAATTTCTTTTCCATTTTGAATAGACACTGGCTATGTTTACTGTCAGAAAAGCTTGTGAGAGTAATGAATTCTGGAAACTGCTTATCTATCTCTTGAAATAAAAATGCCTTTGTCCTGGAAGCCAAATGATATCTTGCACTTAACAAAAAGAACTAAAACATACTCCATCTCATATGTCATCTGCTCACAAAACTGCTCTTGATCAACCTACAAAGCTGGAATTGTTTACTGTGTGACTGACAGGGTTTAGTTAGTATCACTTTCTGGGGCAATATAGTGAATTAATTCTTGCAAAGTGAGCTCAGGAGTCTTTGCTTTGGATGAGCCCTTTTTACCCCCATGGTGTCCAAGTGAAATATTGCTGTTACTTCTCTAGGATGTAGCTCACCTTTTAGGATAAGGGATACTATTACCCAGTGCTGGCAGTCCTTCACTGCCTCCCTGCCATTACCTTCATTCCCAGTGGGCTTGGAAAACTGGATAGTTTTGCCTGCCAGTCTGGGAACAATTTGTTCACCACAATACTGGAGATTGAAGACCCCCAGAAACCTGTCCCACACCGCTGGTGGTGAGATGCTTGTGCTGGAAAATCGCCACTCCAAGGGGGCAGAGGCTCTGTGATCCCACAAAGGGGGTGTCTGCAGCATGGTGAGCCACTGTCTGCCTGCACAGCTGCTGGGGAAAGCACTGATGGCTTCTTTCTTATCCAAAACCTCTCGGTTTTGCCTTTTTGCCACTTTAGTTCTCCACAGGCAGAAGTGATGATCTCGATCTGAGTAAAGCAAGCTGTTGTGAGCAGCTGCCTCTCAGCTCGCAGCCAGAGCAGGATCCCTTCTGCAGGGTGCAAAATGGGCCTGGGCTGACCTCAGCTGCAAAAGGCATCTCTGAAGTTGTGCATTGCTCTGACAGCTCAGAGGCTAAAGCTCCTCCGAGCCTTGCTGCTCTGGTGATAAATCCCTTCGGACTTTGCTCCTCACCACTCCCTGTCACCTCTGGCTGAGGTTACACGCAGCCACCCTGCAACCATGGTCAGCAAATCAGGAGAAAAGTGCCTTTTCTTGTCCAAAAAACACTGCCTGCACTAAAAATACTTCTGCCCCTGCAACCCAGATGGTGAGTGGAGGGGCTGTGGGCCCAGCAGGCTGCCAGCACAGCAGTACATCTCTAATTGCCCATGTGCCAGGTTTGGTGCTGGGGGATGTGATCAGGAGGCTGGTTGGTGATTCACACCTGAGTCATGAGTCTTCTGGCTGGAGGGAAGTGTTGCCCCCCAGTTGGAGAGAACTGATCTGAACTTGAAACCACTTGAGGTGAAGGATGTCCTTCCACAAAGGTCTCAGCAGGTGCCTGCTGCTGAAAGATGTCCAACATCCTTCTTGTGAGGATGCTCAGCAAACCAGGGGCTGGGCTGGGCTGGGTTCAGCAGGTGCTAATTAATCCCTAGCTTTAACCACTGCACAAATGCAGCTCTGCCCAATCTTTAATGTAGGATGACCTGGTCCTGCGTAGATGGAAAGGACTTTCTGGTTTTGCAGCTCTTTAAGGATAAAGAACGTGAAAGGTTGAGCCTTAATTGTGGCTTTAAATGAATTTAAATCTCTTGAAAAGGCTGCAGGTTGAAGTAGAGATTTGGGAGGATGAAGTGCCTTGCTGCTGGGACAGCTGGTTTGACAGGCTGGATGCCCAGAGTTTGGGGTGTCTACAGAGAGACCAGAGCTTGCTGCCCTCATGCAGGGTTAAAATTGGATGAGAAGCTGCAGCTGCATAGGGCCTTCATTTCAGCTGGAAGGCTGAAACAGCTGCTGGGGCCATTTCCCTCCTCCATTGGTCTGCAGCAGTGCTGCCAGGCTGCTTCTCCTCCACTACTCCAACTCACAGGAGAAATTAATTTCTGGAGCTGTTGCTTGGTGTTTCATCTGGGAAGTGGAGAAATGTTAATGGGAAAATACAACATTTCCCCTCACCTGTCTTCTTAATTTTGAGTTAAAATGTGTTCAGGCTCCTGGGAGGAAGAGTCTCCGTTGTGGTAGTCTGTCTTGGTGTTTAATTTAATGTAATTTCATGGCCTGTCTCAAAAGGTCTTATTAACAAGGTGGGTGTGAATTCAGTTGTGAAGGCATTTGGAGCAGCACTGCCTACAGCAGCAGTGTGCCTGGCCATGTGCTCCTAGTCCCAGTCTAGCTGTCTGGTTTGATTTTTAGCTGCTGCTGCTCTGTTCTTCAGAGGCAGCTTCCCTTTCTAGGTGGAGGAAATTATATGTGATCCTGGGGAGAGATTTGTCGTGCCCAGCACACACCTCATTGATGCTGACCCTGTTATAGCAGAGTCGAATTGCCAGAGGGTAAAGTCCACCAATAGTCAAGGAAAAGAGCCCAAAATGACTTGGTTATAGGGTGGCAAGGGAGTGTGAGAGATCTCACTGGCTCCTTCCAGCGATTTGGAGAGCTGAGAGCTTGCTGACATATCCCTGTAGCCCCTGAAAGGCTGGTTTCCTGTGCTGTGGGGGCAGAGCTTTGAGGAGGAAGGATGCTGCCCAGGTTATTGGGCTACAGATGGTGCCAAGTCTGATGTTGCTGAACTCCTGGGATCTGCAGCACTGCAGGCATTAACTGGAGCAAGTCAGGTATTGATACTGCAATTGTGCCCAAAAGGCCAGAACTGGAGATCCAGTTGCTGTGTCAGACGCACCAGTAACTCATAATGATCCTCTGGGCTTCCAGCCTCTGCTGCTTGGGGAAAGGAGAGGAGGAAAAAAACAAACCCTAAGTGTCTGTATTAAAGCCAACAAATGTGCAGAGGCTGCTGTGTTGGGCAGGGCAGGAGACACTTGGCACTGTGAGGTGAGTGCATGGCTGAGCTGCCTCCCAGGCAGTGAAGAAGAGCCCTTGCTTGCTGTGTGGATGCACAGAGGATGTCCATGGGCAGAGGGGATGCAGAGCCAGGCTGGGGAGCACCTCATCTGTGGGCTGGAGGCGTGTGGGAAGCAGTGTGACCAAACCCCAGCATCTCACAGCTGTGTTAAAGCTGATGGGAATGGCCTGTTCTGCCCTGGCTTTGTGTGAAGCCCCAGCTTCTGGGTAACACATCCAACAGCAGCTCTGGTCTCTCCTGTAGTGACTCACTGATACAGCTCGTTGCTGCGTGCTGCTCTGCATAAATGGATGGTTAATTTGCTCTTAGCTGACACTACTGGTTTGCATCCCTTACCCACTCTGTTATTGATGTAACTGCACCCAGCTGCAAATTAATTGGCTGCTACTTCATTGTCCCAGAGCAAATTACTTGCAGGTGTATCATAAATCTGTAGGCTGGACTGGTGGGGTGCTGGGTGTCCTCTACACCCCCTGGTATCAAACTGATTAACCAGTGCTGGGAGGGAGGGAGGGAGGGAGTTGGGCTCCAGAGCAAAGCCATCCCAGCCCTGGGTGCCTACAGCCTTGCTCAGGAAGCTTGAGAGGATGGTGCTGGGTAAACTCTGAAGTGAACAGCTCTTTGTGGAAGTAGCTTAATGTCATTTGTCATCCTGCTGCACACTGGTGGGGTCTGTGATGCAGAGGTGCTGTGGGTCAGCCCTGCTGGCAGGGCAGAGCTTGGAGTGAGTTGTGGTCTGGGCTGGAAGTGCTTTGAACTGCATATGCAGGCTGGTCTTTAGCTGGTTTATCTTCACCCAGCACAGAAACAGCATAAGTGAAGTACTCCCTCTTTTCACAGCATTGATGACAGTCTAACATCAACGATCTTAAATTAATGATATGTTGAAAGCTCGAGGCTAAGGCGGCAGGAATTAATATCCTTGAGACCTGTCTAGTTCTGCGTCTTCTGACACCTCCTAATTTTCCATGTAAATTGGCTTATGGATCTTTGGCTCCAAGGCTGTGTTGTGTGCTGGGGGAGTCTGGCATGTCTGTGAGGAAATTATCCAGCCTAATGGCAGGGTTATAATTGTGCCGTAGCTATTCAGATCTGCCTCCCCTGTGTGGGCACCCTATGTGTGACTATGTGAATAATCACTGCATTTAGAGCAGTTTGCCGTGCATTTTGGGTTTGTTAAGTGCTCCGTGCCCGTGTGTGATGGGCCTGTGTGTGCGCAGTTGTGCTCATAACAAAACACAGTGTTTAATCCTTCTCTTGTGTTGACTCAACCGTGCGTGAACGGTTCTTTACGCACACCCCTAGAAGAATAAGCTCAGGCTCCAGCTTATCCAAGCAGAGTAAATTCACCCATAATTTTGTAGGAAGTAAATAAAGGTGTGAGCGCAGCTGCAGGCAAATCCATTCAGAAGGTATCGATTTGCTCCATTCTGGATCTGTTACTGTACACCAGTATATGGGCTGAAGTCTGTTTCTGACTTCATAGAAAATCAAATTTGGGATTTGAGTTTTAAAACTAATGTTGCATCAGGGACAAAAGCTGCGCAAGTCGTTCATTCAGCTGAAATTCATTCAGCTTTTAAATTAAAAAAGGTTTATTGACTGGTGTGTTTTAAGTGCTGGTGATTTGAGGGCTCTGTAGCACAATGAGAACTTGTCTCTCCGCACAAATGTAATAAATAACAACAAGGTATGAGAAGAGCCAGAGTCCCTTTGTTCTATGAGTTTGCAACTGGAAAATTCCCTCAGTTTGCTCACTGCAGTGCTGCTTACTTTTAAGCTGAAGGTGGGAACCATAGTAACATCAATAATAAATCCCCAGAAGAAAAGGAAGCTTTGCTGAAAAAAATGTCCCAGTCTGACCCTGAAAGGCGGTTACAGAAACAAACCTGGAGAAGCCAGAGGCACAGCCAGGTGGGTGCCAGTGATGGATGCTCAGGGAAATTGGAAATGCTGGAAAACTGTCTGACTCTTGGTCTCCAGTGCTCGTTGCTCCTTCTGGAGTTTAGAACAATCTCCCCATGGGTGCCGCTGTTTTCTCCTGACTATTTCCACCCCAGAGTGGCACAAACAGTGCAAGGGGAGAAACGTGATGTGGAGGTTTTTCTTGTGTGTGACTCTGAGTGTTGGTGAGAGATCTTTGTTCCATTGATCCCACAGCTCTTTCCACAGGAGCTGCAATGGAGGGTTCCTATTGATAAATCCCATTTCTCCAGAGCTTGCTGCTGGAAAATGTTCTGAAATACGACCTGCTGCTTGGGTAGTAACTTTGTAAACTGTCTGTCTTTGAGGCCTTCCATCATCACACTTATAACATCTAAGACAGTAGCCAAAGAGTTGAAGAATTCCTGTGAAGGCCCTGTGCTCCACAGTGTTCTTTGAGTCCCTTCAACACATGAACACTGATACAGAATTTAACATTTGGGCTTCTGCACTGAGCTGTCACAACTGCAGTTCATTAGTATTGATGGTTCCTCTTTAAAGAAGAGATTAAACACTCCTGGAAAACACAGCTGACAGATCTAATGTATCCCAGCTTGTTACTGCTGCAAGAGAGTGTTTTCTGGGAGCAATTCTGTAAATCAGCTGCATGTCACTTACCCTGTCTCGTACTCATCTCAAGCAACACTCTCGCTGCTGTGCCATCTCCCCCAGCCCATGGGATGTATCTGAGATCTTTGCAGCTTTTGAAATAAGCATATTTTAAAGAATTAGGACAATGAGGAGATTTGAGGGGATTAGAGAAATGGAGGTTATGTCCTGTCTTTAATACGTGAAGGCTCAGCTGGTCTGCCTGGTCCCTGATGGTGGCAGCTCCTCAGAGCTGCAGCTTTGGTCTGTCACTTCTGATGCTGCAGGCAAGTGTTTCTGGTGACTTTGTCTTTTCTTGAACCACCCACTGGTCTCTCCTGGTTTCCTTTCCTGTACTAAAGAACAGTCAAGATAAGCAGTTGCTCTTCTCAGCAGAACTGTAGATTTTATCTGAGATGACAGCCTACACTTGCCATGGCCTTCATTATTTTCCTGTCTCCAGCCTTCATTCAAGCTTTGGGTCATTATTCTTGTAAAACATTTGAAATTTTTAGGCTCTGGGAAATAGAAGACAGCAACATGCCAGCTTTCCTTCAGCTTCTTAGCAGCAGCTCCTTTTGGTGGTGAAGTTAGAGCCCTGAGATGTCAAACTGCTCTTGGGTAGCCACAGGAGAAGCTTGTGGCATGACTCAGACCTTGTTTTGCTTGGCTTTTCTCTAATCCCATGTCATTAATTTTGGAGGAAGCAGTGGTGTGAGAGCAGGCTCTGGATTTCCTCCTGTGGCCAAGCAGTAAAAGGGGTCTGAGGCTGCCTGTGCTCCTCCCGTTTCCTTGTGTGGCCTGGGATGTGCAGTGCTGCCATTGACCCGTGAGCATTGACCTCCTGGATGCACCTGTGCCACGTGTAGGGTGCCATCCCATTTTGGAAGGGATGCCCACACCCCTTCAGAGGGTTGGTTTGGTGTTTGGCTGTCCAGGCCAGATTCCCTGGCTAACTGTTCTTCCAGGTGTGAGGGTGAGTTTGAAGACAAGTAACGAGGTCTCTAGGCTGTGTAGCTCCTTATGATGGTTCTTCTAAGAAGTAACCACCCAGTTCAGTCTCCTCCTCCACCCTTTCAGAGCACCAAGAGATCTAGTAGGGCCAGAGGGAAAGGCACAGCCCTTTTCCCAACTGCATACCAAGCTGGTCTGCTCCCCTTCCCTCTCAAGCCAGGAGTAATTAGCTGTGCTGCAGCGATATAATGAGCAAGGGGCTGGATTTGCTGGGTAAAGCCTCCCTGAGCACACAGGAGACATCCTAATTAGCCTGATTGGGCTCCTATGGTGCTGGATTGATGGGGAGATGCTGGAATGTTGTTTTGCTTTTTTCTTTTTTACCCTCAGTGTCAGAAAAAGAGGAGGGAGGTCTCATTAAAATCCTCCCCCTCCCTCCAAGAAAGACACATGATTTATTTCTCCCTGAACAATCAATGTTTCCCGTGCTGCAGAAAGGCTGAATATTAATTCCAGCAAATGAGCCCCTTCTCTTTGAGCTGCCAGGGTTTGTTCTTAGACCTGAGCCCCCCAGCACTGAGTGAGGGCCGTGGCTTGGCACAGCCTGGCATAGCCTGGGAGCAAATGTTTGTGTGCTTTCTGCAGTGGCAGTGTTTGGCTGAGGGAAAGTATCTGGATTTGAATGATAGCAAAGGCTGGGCAACTTGTTCTCACACCAAGAGGTGACATTTTACTGTTTTCTTTTTCTTCTCAAGTGGTTTCTGTGTCGAAAACATGACAAATGTACGTGTTCAGAGCACTTGAAGGTGTCTAAGTTGGAGTCTAGGAGGTTGTAATGACTTGACCTTTAAAAAACCCAAAAGAATGGGAGATGTGGAGGGGTGGAATTAAATCCCCAAAATGCTTTGTGTAAGTTGATATCCAAAGTCTTAATTTATGAGCAGGCAGGAAGGAGGACAGAGCCTGATGTGAACAGTCTGCTCCTTCCACAACCTGTTTTAATTCCTTGGTGGGAGGGGCCTGGCTGCTGGAGAAGGTGCCACCTCCAAGAACCAAGCTCTTGAGGGAGTAAGTCAATACAAGCTTTTAGAAGCTCCCACCAGTGATAACTTCACTGACTGTTTTCATCACTGCACTTATTCCTGTCCCCCTATGCCAAAATGTGTGCAAAAATGTTAGTGCCTGGCTTTCTGTGGTCAAGCCCCATGGGAGAAAAGGAAGAGGACTGCAACCTGGAGCGGGATGTGGGTGTGAGAAGACCTGAATAAAGCAGGAATAATCCTTGCTGTGGCTGTTTTAAGTAGAGCTCTGCCCTCTCCTCTGAAGTGAGTGGTGGAGCAGGGCATGGCAGCTTGGTGTTGCCAAGCTGTGCTTCCAGCAGCGTGTGTAGGAAGATAATCATAAGAGCTCTTTCAGACTTAGGAAAGGCAGCTTAATAGTAACTAAACAGCAGGATAATTAAAATGATGTCACCACTGACTCTCAGGCTGCCTACCCTGCAAGTGGAAACCTGCAGGGGACAGAAGAGCAGAGGTTGGAGGGAAAGGCTGACTCATCTGTTAACTTGGTTTTAAGTGGAAGAAATAATGTTTAAAGCTTAAACCAAAACTCGAGCATGTCACTGTTTAACTGAAGCTTGGAAAAATCATTGCCCCAAAGGCACTTCTGTGGAGTCAGACCCTGTGGATCTCCTGTTCTCATGCAATACTGGATGATGCAGTCAGCACCTGGGGTAGAGTCTGCGCCCAGGTGTTCTAAAAGCCCACTCACTGCTGTGGTGTGAACTCAGACTCATCCTGGTGTGATGGGCAGAACCTGGCTCTCATTTCCAGAGCCTTCAGTGGTGCTTGTGCTGTTCAGCTGCTGTGCTTGGGGAGGGCAAGGATCATGTAGTGACTTGGCTTTGGAGGACTGAAGGAGGGTTTCATGTAAGATGTGGACCTTACTCCAGCAGCATTTAGAGATGGTGAAAGGTACTGAGGTGACAACCCTGATGGCTTTTCTCACCTGCTTGCCCTCAGCACGTTCAGAAGTGCCTATGAAAGCACCCCTCAGTGCCTTATCGTGCCTGACACTGAAATAAGCCACTTCTCCAGTTAAACTTTGCAGTTGTTGAAGCCCAGCTCCACCCTTCAGGAGAAGCCAGGGCTGCTGCTCTCCCATGAGCCAGACTGGGAGATCAGGAGCGGTGATTCCACAGCCAACACAACTGTATTGGTAGAAAGATGCTGTGACAGAAATTACTATTCTGTCCTATATGATAATAGGAGCTGTTTCCCAAATGGCATGTGCATAGGGCACAGAGGCTCTAAGAGCTGGTGTCCTCTCCCATGCCCTCCCTCAACCATGGTCTACATCGATTAGCAAAGGTTTTCCGTCCAGTGCTGCAGTGAGCTCCCTGTTCAAGTATTGCCCTGTAAATCCAGCTTCAAAATCCATCTTCTGGAGACTCTGAAGGATCCCCATCTGCTAGGGGAGCCCCCCACTGGGAATTTGGGGCTGTAGACAAGACATTCTTACCCCTTTACTTCTCTGCTCTTTGTGTCCTTCCTGTGTGCTGCCCCTTCCTCCAGCAGTGATGGAGTGAGTGAAGGGGCTGCAGGTGTGGGGGGATTTGTCCATGTGCCTTTGCTAATGGGAGATGAGCAGGGAAGGGCATTGCTGTGCAGCCCCTGCATCCGGCAGGAGGGCTTAGGAGAAGCGAGTGGGCTAGGAGCGTGTCCGTACCTTCCACGTGGCTCCTCCGAGTCTGTTGAATGAAATGCGTCCAATTAGCAGACCAGGAGGATTGAGGAAACAGGATTAGTCAGGTTCTGGCTGTGTCCCAGGGGCCAGTGAGTCACCCCACCTTTCCCTCCTCCCCACCCTGCAGCCTCCAGCGCTGAGCTCCATCACGGCTGCAGTTCTCTCCCAGGCAGGTTTAGCTGTGCAGAGGCTTCAGGTGGAGAAAGGTGTCTGGGGAAGAATGTCACCAATTCACTGCCCAGCTGGGCTCTGGGGGCCTCAGCTCCAGCTTGCTGTTAGGGCTGGCTCGGCAGAGCTCTGACCGGGGGAAGGAAGGCGTTTATTTTACATCCCTGTGTGGACACAAGGATGTGGGAGTGGAAAAGAGGTAACCAAGAAGGGTGAGCTGGGGACTGAATCCTGACATGACCAGCCAAGGCGGGCTCTGTCACAGGCTGGGAAAGTAGGAGTAAAAGTCACCAGACCATCTGCCCCTTTGTGGGAGTTTATCGAGAGCAGAGCTGTGACGTGTGGCTTCAGTCGCACCTCGGAGGACAAGGAGGGGAAGAGGAGGGGGTGGAGAGCGAACCCATCTGTCCCCCCGCTGCCTGACGAGGCAGCTCCTGAACATACGGGATAAGAGCTGGCAGACTGAGGAGTGAGGGAAATACGTCTCATGGAGCTTAGTGGGCTGTTGATAGGAACAACTAGATGGAATAGTTTTTCTCTCACCCTTTGTTTTTGGAGGTTGTTTAGCTGGGTTTCTCTCGAACAAGAGAGACAATGGGCTGTGAATGGGAAGCAGGACTGCTGGGAAATGCACTGCCCTATCTCTCTGCCCTTCTCACAGTGCTTCTCTGATGGACTTTGCAGCACCTGGGGCTGCCTATTCCTGTGTGAGTAGCTGTGTCCTTCCCTACTTAGCCATGCCTTTTATTCAGGCTCTGCCTTTGGTAACCAAGGCACTGAGGCAGGGGGGTCACATAATAAATACAAATTGCAGACAGGCAAAGAGGCAAAGCTGAACACAAACCAGAACATTGATGGACACTCTGACTTGAACAAAGACAACTGTGAAAAGTTTGGAGAAGGGGTAGGATGTTTGGAGCAGGTCATACTGAGGGGCACAGAGACTGTTTAGCTACCTTACCCCCTAGGCAGGGTGACACTTCTGCAGGTGTTTAATCGAAAGGTTTGCCTTCAAAGGAGAGGCTCTTGCCCTGTGCTTTGGGGTGATTTTTGGGAAGCTGACAAAAAGCCATATGCTGGCTGTGTTCTTTGCTAGTTTGCTTCCTGTCTGTACCTCTCTTCCCAACCTCATCCCCAGGTCTCCCCAAGGTGTGTTTGTCACAGCTTTTATGGATGTACAGGGAAAGGGAGGAACCCACAGCCAGTATTTAGATGTTTGGACTAGGAAACACCTTGGGGACAGGCAGGAGGAACATGAGGGAATGTAAACCATGAGCCTTTGCAGAGTGGTAGGAAGGGGCAGGTGTCTCCAGTAGGGCACTGGAAGCCTCGTCCCTGGTGTTGGGACCAGGTCTCTCTGGCACAGCTTTCTACCTCACACAGATGATATCTAAAAGGACTTCAGCTTGGAAAGGTGCCCGTGTACTGTGTGTTGGCTTCAGTGTGACGAGATCTGGAAAAGGTCTACCCCACAACACCCCTTTTGAGTGCTGCACCAGGTGCTGGCCTCCCTCCTTGGTTAGCTCATGGTGCCCCTGTGGTTTTTAGCACGTGGCTTGGCCACACTGGGTCAGACTGACTCACTTCAGATGGGAACAGACTAGTTCAACATAAACACCTTTACTGTGTGAATAAGATAATATCTTCAACATGCTGCTCTCTGAGATCCCCAGTAATTCAGTCTGTTTTCACTTCACTCATACTTTCCTTATGACTGGCATTAGAGGAAAAAAACCCACCCAGTGTTTACCACCTTCTTTCCCAGAAAAGTGTGCCAGTTCTTCCCTTCACTTCCTCCTGGGAGAAAGGTAACACAATAGCTTCTCTTGTCCTGAGGGCAGGTCTGGCTGGCACAGCCCACACCTTCCTCGACCTTCGCTCCAGGGCCCTTCAGGGAGAGCACTGACCAAAGAGCAAAGCAGTTCCATGAAAAACAGCAGGTGAAGATTCCTGGCAGTTAAAAAGGGGAAGGATTTTCGGGTCATAAAGCTTGAAAGTTCCTCATGTGTCTGGTTTTATTGCCCAGGGAAACGCAGGTGAAAAACCGACGAGGTACCGTCGGTCACGGTGCGGATGTGCTGCCACGGTGGGCGCAGGCTGACAGAACCTGGGGTGAAAATACACAGAGGCTCTGTTCTGGGGGTTGTTCAGTGAATTGAAAAGCAACGTGCTGCATCTGATGATGCCAAAGGTGCTGGTGTTGCACACCTGCCTGCTTTGATCGCCAGAGGTGAGTGAAGGGCTGTGTGTTCTCTACAGGGTGTAGGCTGAAGTACTTTAAAACACCTGCAAGTGTGATGTGTGTGCACTGGGTGCACCTGTAAGTGCCTACCTGGCTTAGAAAATCCTGTGCAGGTGACACAATTTTGCTGTGTGAGGGTGAATTTCTGTTCTGGGTATGTTGTGGGTGGCTGCTGCCGTTGAGACCATAAGCACGGTAACAAATTCCTTTGAACTGTTTGATGGTTTTAATTCTTTATAGTAAATCCATCTACAGTAACCAGTTCCTCCATGTTTGACAAAGTGCTGAACAATGTGAGTCCCCACGGAGCCCAGCACAGGCTGTTGGTGTAATCCCTGCTTTTAGCTGATCTGTGCTGTCTTTTCTCCAGTCTTTATAATGAACGAAGTTATTTCCTAACCTCCGACTGTTAAAGCTGCGTATACAACACACAGGCATTTAATTTTCCCTCTCTTAACTTTGTGTAAAGCGTTTGTTTTTTTGAGGAAGCTGCATGGGCAACTCTGCTCTCCCTGAGCTGCTCTTTCACAGCTCCTCGCTCTGCAGAGCTCTGCACATTGTGTTTTTTAGTCCTGTCTAAAACCCTCTGCGTGGGGGTTCCCCAAAGGCCATGCAGACTGTGAGGCACAAGAGCAGCATGAGGAAATGAAAATGTGAAAATCTGCTCATTGGCATGAAAAGCCACAAAGCTGGTGTTAGCAGCAGTAGTTTTGAGAATTTTTCACAGTCCCTTGAAGCAGTGCGATTATTATCTGCCTGATTTTGCTTGAAATATTTAGAATTAGCATCAAAATGAACCAATTCTTGAAAGCGTCTTGCTTGCCAAACAATACAGCCCACTGGAGGCAGATAGAACTGGACCAAAAGGCCAAGTCTGGGTGAGACTTCTGACCCCAAGATCTCTGTCTGCTGTGTGCTTCTGGGATATCAGCACAGCCATCAAGGTTTGCAGGTTTCTTATAAATATATGACATTGTGATTCAAAGGCTCAAGTTTTGAATGAAGAAGCTCTATTGACAAGCTGATTGGAACCCCAGTTGGGCCAAGAGGCATCATTGGGCAGTGTTGATAGGGGTTTTACTCTTCCAGGGTGAATATTCCCCTTGGAAATCCTCTTTGTCCTTTATCTCTTTTCCATTCATCCTCTTTGGGGGCCCAGTGGTGACAGAGTCCTCCCGTGCACAGTGGAAAGCAGCAGCAGTACCCAGCATCTTGTAGGCTGGGGGCAGTGTAGGAGCAGAGCCCTGCAGTGAGAAAGGGAGACATCTGGACTCTTGGAGGTGGAAATCTGTAGTCCATGTGCTTCTCCTTCTCCAAAAGCTGCCTGAAGCTGCTGCCTTCTCCATCCACCTACAGACCTGAAGTCTTCGTGCTGTGGGCGCTTCAGAGTGCCCTAGTGAACAGCCACAGTGACCCGCGGGGAAAAGTCCTCCAGAAACTGAGTCTGCTGGGTGGATTCTGGTGCCAGTTTCAGACACACGCTGGCCTCTGTCATGCTGTTGTTGTTGGCAGAGCTGCTGTTGCGACAGGGCTCTTTTGCAGGGCGGATGGCCACCAAGAACTGGCGCTTGAAGGTCTCGCTGAGGGCAATGTAGAGGAAGGGGTTGAGGCAGCTGTTGGCGTAGCCTAAGCTAATGGCAAAGTTGTAGGCGTAAAAGAAGGCCATGGATGGCGTGTCAATGCCAAGGTGAACCAGCTGGAGGATGTAGAAGGGAGCCCAGCAAATAAAAAAGGCGGAACAGATGGCAACTGCCATGCGGGTCACCTTCTTCGTACGTGCCCGGAGACTCCTCTGGGGCAGCGGGACCACGGTGGTGGCCATGTGCTGGAGGATCTTAAAATACACCACACAGATGATGATCAAGGGCACAGCAAATGCCAGCATGAACTGATAGAGCGTGAACCAGTAGATATCGGTCTCCGGGTTGGGAAGCAAGAGGGCACAGCGGACGGTCCCGTCCTCCAGGGGCATGAGACCTGCGTACATCCACACGGGAATGATGGTCAGGAAGGAGAGGAGCCACACCAAGCAGATAACTAGAGCTGCCACGCACGGGGTCCGGACGTAGGTAGATTTTAGGGGGTAAACAGTCGCCAGGTAGCGGTCCAGCGTCATCACCGTGAGGATGTTGGTGCTGGTGATCTGGCTGTTCGTGTCCAGAGCGGTGATGATGGTGCACAGGGGAGCTCCAAAGTACCACGAGCCATTGCCTAGGAGCTGGTGGATGAGGAAGGGCATGCCCAAGAGGAAGAGGAGGTCCACGATGGAGAGGTTGAAGATGAAAATGTCGGGCACGGTCTGTTTGCACCTCAGCTTCTTCTTCTTAACGATAGTGTAGATGACAATGAGGTTCCCCACAATGCCCAGGAAGCAGATGATGCTGAAGAGACTGGGCATGATCACATTGGTGTATGGTACTGGCTTCTCTGCTGCTGCCAAAACAAACCAAAGCAGTGAGTGCAACCCACAGGCAACCCCTTTATAACTCTGTGTGCTTGCCCTGTCCTGCAGCTGGACCCATCCCCATCAAAGATGTAGCTCTGAATGATTTTGAATACCCTTTGCAGAATTTGGAGAGGTTTATCTGGGGATCTGACTCCTTCTTCTATTCCACTCAGTACATGCAGCCCACCACCTAAATCTGGCCATGTGTAAGCACCTTTCCTCAGCTTCTGTCCTGCTCTGAAACTCCCCTGCCTTTTTGGGAAGATTTATATCAGGCTGCCATGCCTTTGTACTCACCAGTGTCTGACAGAGTTGATAGCAACTTCTATTGCAGGGAGTGCTGGTTTTTCAGCCATTTTTTGAGGGGAGAGGATGAAGCAGCTGGTGCCTCACACATGGGAGAAGTAAAGCCTCTCAGTGGGTGCCAAAATCTGGATAAAGTCAATGCTCAAGCTGTTGTCAGAAAGTGTCAGCTCATCTGTTGGGTAGTTTATCTATTGTATAGGATGAGACATGGAGTTCACTGACTGTGCAGGCAGACAGCTAATGCTTGTCTGTGTTGTGAGATGTGGGACTGTACCCTGGCTCAGTCCCAAGTCTGTTGTCAGAGTTAGGCCAAAACAGGCTCTCCTTTCCATCTTCCTTCTCTGCCTCTCTCCCTTTGTCTAGTTTCTTCCCTAGAAAGAAATCCAGGTGTGTGGCTAGACAGGGATTTTGGAGTGTGTTTCAGAGTGGCCCTTCCACAGGGATTGTCCTAATTCTGCAAGGAGAAAAAAAGCTTAAAACTGCTGTCTCAGAGTCCTGCATGTAGGTGGATTTCCAAGGCAGAATTCTTGCCTGATAACACATAGCACTGATGGTTGACTGTTGCTCTGTGGGGTGGGAGGCCCCAAGGTAACCAAATTCACATTTGCCTTGTCCCTAATCTGGCTGTAAAACCACATTTTGAAGGCCCAGGCTCCTGGGCAGAGAAGGTGGTGTCAAAGGCAGTGATGGTGGTGCCCTCTGCTCTTCAGGGCTCCCATGTGCACTGCGTGGTGGAGTCTGAGATCGCCCTTCTCAGCTGAGGCAAATCTCATTTCATCTCATTACTCCTCTCCTATGGGGCCTGGTGGGCTTTCTTTTCCAGGAAAAGGCTTTGTGTGAGTTATTTATGTGGCTGTTATGAGGACATGCATGACAGCCCCTCAGCTTAGACTGCATGTCATTGAATTGCAGATGACTCAATGTGTGTTAATTGGAAATGCTTTTAGTCACTGAACTATTCCATCTCCTCAGCAGCTGAAGTGGGCAAGTCTCCTCCAACAGAACCTGGGGAAATCTTGAAAATAAGATTAGGTGGAATTACAGTTACTCATAGGTGTAGTCTTTGCCAAAGCAGTGTCTCTTTGAGGTGGTATTTGCTGACTTTGACCTCTGGAATTTTTGAGTACAGGCTTCTCCACATTTACTGTGGTGTGACAGAGAAGTTTGTCTGAACTGGCAAGATAACTGGGGCTACAGTGGTGGCCTGTGGCTGGAAAAGTGTGTGCTGTGTCAGCTGTGTGTAGTATTTCAGTGCGTTTAGAAGTGGACCGTGATGAGTTGCCACTGGCTCAGTCCTGCTGGCATTGGAAAGCAGCCAACTTAGGCATAAGCAAGGCTAAGGCCAGAACCCAGTAGAGCAGTTGCTGCACTGTTTTATTTGGAAACCCCTCTGCAGATGTCAGAAAGCATCCAATGAGGCACAGGAGGGCCGGCAGGGGCCTGAAGGTGGAAGCCAGGCTTGGCCAGTAATACAAAAAAACCTGTCCAGATCATTTTGGGGGTTTAAGTAGTCCCCATTCCTCTTGCTAATTCATTAATCAAGGAAATGTCCCCTGTTATGGGGTTTTTAGTAGATAACATACAGCTCTCAGCACCCTATTGAAACCTGATGCTTTTCAGCATCCAACCTGTGCATCCCTTGAGCATCCCAACAGATCTCACACCTTAATGCTGGAAGAGGGCAGACTAGAAACTGGAAGATGATGGCTGTGATCCTCCTGTTCTGCATGTAGCTGTTGTGAGTTCTGGTCTTCTTTCTTTTAACTGCAAACTTTGTAATGAATGTGGTGGGAATGGATTGTATGAGTGATGAAACATAACATAACTGTGGGAATGGATTGTATGAGTGATGAAACATGACATAACTGCAACTTGGTTAGCTGGAAATTGGGACAAAATGTCCTGCAGTATAATCAATACAGTGCTCATGGTGATTCTGTTACATTTGGAATGAGCTCAGCTGCCCTTAAAGCAGGAGGTGTGCAAGCCCAAAGGCTTCCTGTGGAAGTGCTTTAGAACAGTCCTGCTGGTGGTGTCTGCACAAGCAGGACCTTCAAGCATTATTAGCTGCAAGCTAGTGTGAAGCTGTAGCTCATGTGTGCTTTCTAGGCTGGAGTCAGAAGAGCACATCTATCAAATACTCAAAACTTATCTCTTTTCTAAAGCCTCTTTCATCCTGAGATATCATTGAATCTGAATTTCCCGTCTTGCTTCTGTGCACATCCTAGTGAATACACTTTATTGAAACAGCCACTTCAAGCATTGATTTGTAGATCTGTCTCTGCTCTGATACTCCCTCTAGAAGTCCCAAAGGGGACTGAACTATGTGTGAACTGAATGAGGACTGGGATAATTTTTTTTCCTCTAAGGTGGTGGCTGTTCTCAGCCATACCCAGATACATAAGAGACTACATCTTCTCAGTGCATTTCAGAAGGAAGAAGCTCAGGCACACTTTTGGTCTCTGAAGGATGTGCTGGTGCAAAGAGAGTCAAAGACCACGTATAAACCACCTTCCCTTGAAGAGTTTCAACTTGCACCATCAGGAACTGACTTGCTGAACCCTAAACAATTGATTTGGGAACAGGGTAGCCTGGAGAAAACGGGAGACTGGTGAAACATCTCCACGTCCCTCTCCAGCGGCATCTCACGTTCCCCGTGCTTTGCTCCCTCCCTGTCTAGCGGGGCTGGTCCATCCCTCCTCAGCAGCCAGGACCGGAGGGCTGCTGGAGTTGCTGCTGCCTGCCAGCCAACAGGTAGCGGATGGCTCCGACCCGCCGGGGCCGGCGGCGGTGCCGGGATGGGTCTGGTGCCGCTCCCGCAGCCCCGGAGGGGTCAGCCCGTCCCGCCCGGAGCTGTCCGCCCCCGGGTGCTGAAGGCGGCCCCGGTGGGGTGCGGGGGGTCCCTGCCTCAACCCCCACCATCACCCCAGCCCCGCGCAGCCCCCGCGCTCACCTGAGCCGTTCCGAGCCTCCGGCGCGGAGAAGTTGCGGGAGGAGTTGGCGGGGGCCATGGCAGCGAGTCCCGGGACAGAGAAAGAAAGTTGGGCAAGTTCCCTGGGCGGGTCCGCGGTGGGGTGGGGTGGGATGGGATGGGATGGGCTTTCCCCGCCGGGCCGGGCAGGGTGCGGGAGGCAGGAGCGCTCCCGCAGCCGGCGAGCGGGGGCTGCGGCTCGGCTGAGCTCCGTTCCGCTCCCGCCGAGCCCCGAGCAGGTTCTGACATCAAGGAGCAGCTGACTCCGGCAGACACGCCGGGTGGGAGCATCCCTCGCCGCCGTCGGTGGGAGGGAACGCGGGTGCGGAGCGAGGCCGGGGGGGCTGCTCTCGGCCAGCCGGGCGGGGAGGGGAGGGGGCCGGCACGGGGGATGGCCAGCGCCCCCTCCCATCACACCCCCGAGGGGAGGGCTGGGATCTGTCCCCTCGCAGCTACAGCCAGCCCGTGCTCGCTGTCGCTGTCAGATTTTTGCCTTTTAGTAGTTCTGATCTGCCTTCAGTGTGTATTTTGCTCTCTTGTAGACACATGCACTTTTCATCCCCGAGTCACAGACACCAAATTACCCATTGAAAGCTGTTGCTTTGACCCTCTGATCCCTCTAATTTCAATTCTAACCTGAGACACTTCATTTGTAATTAGTTCTCTGCTGCTTTTTGCTGTTCCACTTCTTGCCACAGCTCATTTGCTTCCTAGCTCCAGAAATTAGCTCTATTGCTAGCTCAGATTTTATTTGTCTTCTGTTTGCCTTAAAAATACTAGGCAAGAACCCCCTTGGGTTTTGAGAAGCTGTTTTGCTCTTTCTCCTTGTGTTGCCAGAGGAGTAGCCTGTTTTTATTGTGTCTTTGAGCTGATGGTTTTGTTGTGCTTCCTGCCCACTGTTTATACATGAGTTCCTTCATTATAGCTTGATAAATCACATGGTACTGGGGCAAACAGATCGTTCTGTACCTCGGAACATCTCCTGCACTGTAAAAGCATAACATCATGTCAGAAGTCTGTGAGAAAACCATCAGCAACAGGCAGGTGTCTCTCTGTGGCAGAGCACAGAATAGGGGATTGGATTTGCTTTATAAAAAGTACAACTGTCTGTCTGGAAACATCCCTTGTTTCTGTCTCTTTCTCTGTAGTTGCAAAGGCTGGCATCAAACGTAGGAGGCATTCTTTTGGACCTTTGTAAGTCTATCATTTAAGACCAGAGTCAATCTGTACCAGTAAAAACCAGACCCAGCACACACACAGCAGCCATCCCAGCACGGGCTGTCAGCCAGAGCTGGCAGCAGCATTTTCAGTGTGGGCCATTTTCTGTGTAACCCAAAGGAGTTCATCATTATTAGGTTGTCCTCTAGTGGACCAGCAGCAGACAGAAACCTGGAGCACACTTTGCCCAGGCATTGTAGCTCTTAGGAATCAGAGACAGGCTGGGGCCAATTTGTCTGCTATGCTGGAAAGTTTTTGCTGAGTCTCTGGAGTTGCTGCAGTCGGTGATTTGCCCATGAATTTTTTCCCTGGCAGGTATCTGTGCTGTCTCAGTTTTGGATGTGCAAAAAAGTGATATTTTTCAATCCCTTAATATTTTCTCAAAAGACTCTTCTTCCTTCACATCTTGAGTGAATGTCAGGTTTTATCTGTATTGGGTTACTGCTGCAAAGCAAACTGTGGTTTGTGTGCTGGGGTGATGGAGTGCTGTGAACAGGGTGCTGTCCTCTGCAGCGAGTGCCTTTGTGTAATTTAGCTTAATCCGTTCTTGAAGTACGGATTATGAGTGTTTGCATGGGAAACTGGTAGACAGTTGCTATTCCAAACATTTTTCCCTGTGTAGACAAACACCTACTCAACTTTCCCTGGAGAGGAGCGAGCTATCTTACAGCTTTCAAAGAAAGAATCTGACATTTAAATGTAGCAGTTTCCAAAGCATGACTTTAATTTTCATTTGCGATGTCAACTATTGCTGTGCACTTAGAAATGCTTCACACGTGAGGAAGCTGTAGTTCCTTCTTCTCAGCTGTAGAGGCATAACAAACCACAGCAGCTCCCTCCCTGGTGCACACGTGTCACAGCTGACATGTCAAAGCCGTGCTCGGCATCTCAGATTTGCCCCACCACCACGGCTATGAGACTGCTTTATTTCTGGACTTTTATATTCAGACTTTAACAAAGTTTATTTTTTTCCCTTTTTGCTCTGTCAATAACCTGTGGAAGTTCTTGCCCCGGGAGAGGCTGGTTTTACAGAGGTTTTGCCGAGTTGAAGGGATAAGAGAGAAGGGAGGAATATGAACTGCAGCAAGTGGTGATGTGTGGCCTGTCTGTGCGCAGAGCTCGCCGTCGGCAGCAGCAGGCACAGTAATCGGCTCATTATCTGGCTGAACACTTGAAGACAGCAGCTCTCTGAAGGACTGGTTCTGTGAGTGCTCATCTGCTGGAAACTGCAGCAGGGATGAGCTCTCAGGGGACCTTGGGATATAGCCAATGAGTTGTGCTAACCACTGCATGTAATTAGAAGGAAGATTGAGGCACTAACCCCTTGAAAACACATCTTAAAAGAGAGATATAGTAATTAACATTTAGGCAGGGAACTGGCACCTCAACAGCCTAATGATGTAGATAAAGGTGAGGAAATGGAGCTTAGCCCTTAAACATAAAAGAAAGAAAAATTACTTCTTGCAAACTTGGCATCACCACTGCACTCAGACCATCCTGTCTGCAACATCGCTGCTATGAAAAAAGATAATAATCATCCAAAGCTGCTGCTAGGCAAATTCTGCAACTAGGGAATGAATCTGGCTGGTCTAATAGTGGTTTAACCCTGAAAGGCTCTTGCATTTCAGTAATGAGTTATATTTCCTGTGCCTGTCCCAGCTGGAGATCCTGACTTACGCAACACGAGCAGAACCGCAGTGTCCCGTGGGGCAGAGAGCAGCGCCGGCTTCTGTTACCGCGCTACTGAAACCATTTCCCCTGCTGGTTTCACCAAATAATTTCTCATTAAATGGAGACTTTCTCATTTGCTAAATATTTATTTAGTACCTGGCCACTGCTCTGATTTGCACTCTGGAGAGAGGAGCCTTCTCTAAGAGCCAAATGCAAATCCTCCTCTCTAACTCACTACTCTCCTTACTCACCACCCCAGACTTACTGAATGGGCCTCTGCATTTTTATTGCTTAGCTGTTTGTCTGTGTTTGTATTGACCAAATAGCCTAATGGGTGAAGTTTTGTCCTTGTAGTGGCCTTAGGGATAGGGATGATCACGTTCAGGGATGTGTTAGACATGGTGCATCGACTCTCCATACTGGCTCAGTACTGTCTTTGTCCAATAGCTGCACATCAGTCTCCCTCCTTTCCAGGCAAGATTGGTAAAGTGGTTTCCAACTACTGTTCCATTTTGCCTCCCTTGATTCTGGAAAGTGGATCTTTGCTATCACTTCTCACCTACAGGGAAGGAGAATGTCATGTGGCAAAGTTAAATAATTTCCCTAAAGCTATATGCTGAGCTTGAGGCCAAAAATTGACAGTAATTCTCTCTACAACAGCCCTGGCTTAGGCAGCATCTTATCCATCTTTCTACAATGTTTATTTATCCCAGCACAACTGTTTGTATCCTTACAGAGGGATGTGTCCTGGATGTGACCATTCAATTTTAAAAAACCCAAACCACAGAAGACCCCAGAGTTGGAGGAGTAGCTTGGTGATGACTCAGGTGCTGTCGGTGATCGAGATGTGCAGAGCTGGTATGGTCTGGCTGGTCAGAAGGAAGTTGCTGCTGTGTCTTGGTGCCTAACTCGATTCAGGTCAATGCTACCATGTGATCCTGGTCTTAGTGAACACTGAGCCATGAGCAGACTTCTGGTTTCCCAACTGCCGAGCTCTACTTTCTCTTTTACGTGAGTGTCTCTAATGAAGGCAGCAGGTGAATTCCCTTTCTTGGCTGCTCAATAGCCACACAGGGCTTTACAGGAATAATTTAGCTAAACAGTCATCTAAACTCTCCTGTTATCCACCCTAAATTTCTAATTAATTAGCATAAAGTGGGCATTTGTCTGAAACCAGATGACCACCTTCTGTCTCCCCACAGGTTCCTGCCCTTGAAATGACAGGTCTAAGCTGCCTGGTCAGTCCTGGCTCATTCCAGTCCCACGCTGCTAATTTGAGGTTTTAGCCCTCAGCCTCTGCCCATCCTGGCTGCTCACAGCGAGCCAAAGGCCAGGGCAGCACCTTCTGTGGTTTTGTTTTCATTGCTAAAGGTTAGAGGATCCCAGAGACAAAAACACAGCCAAAACTAACAAGGGGCTAAGCAGGGCTTGCCCTGTGATGGGGAAGCAGGTGGGCTCCAGGGCTGTGTGCAGCTGATGTGCTGAGGTCAGGGATGTGGATGTGCCCTCCATGGAACAGGCAGATCCTGTTGTCAGGGATAAGGAGGTGCCTGCAGCTCCTGACGTTGGACAGGAACAGCCAGAAGCCCTCAGGGAGACAAATGCTGCCACAGGGTATATATATGGTGTTAGTCACTGGTTCCCTTCCACGAGAACAGGCATTAGCACAAGGAAGAGGCAGCTGTAACCTGAATTCCTCATGAGTCTGAACTGGGGATGGGGGGGAAGTTTTGGCTCGAGATCTGTAGCTTGTGGGTAACTGTGCACGGGGCTCAAGAGGAGGCAGAGCAGGAGGATTGATATGGGGGATTGCTGGCCAAGAATAGATGTCTGCCCACCACAAAATGAGTGCTCTGCCATCCCTCTTTTCAATGAGAATTAAGATGTTGTTGAGCTTGGAAATGGAAATTACAGATCCAAGATGAGGTAAAACTAAAAATCCTGAGAGGTTCAAGTCAAGGAGACGAGATAAAACTCCATTCGGTGTCTGGAAAGAGCTGTCACATGAAATTGCAAATCCAAGTGCAAGGATTTATGACAGACCTATTAAAAAAAAGGTGGTGTTTTATAACCAGAGGCTGCAATCCTGCTGCCTAGTTCTGAGCAGGGGCAGTGGGGAGGAAAGCGCTGATAGCTGATTTTGGAGCTGTGGTACATTGAATCTACTTGAGGTCCAGTAAAGCATTTGATACAGCATGCCCTAGGAAATCCTGAGGTTGCAGGAGATGTGGAGAAGCACAAAACCTGTAAAATTAATAAGGAATTAGATCACAAGTGAGACTGAAGTCTTGTGTCGAGGGGGCTGTGAATGGTGGTGGGATGTTAATGGCATGGGATGGGAAACACTCCTGGCTTGGACCTGCAGGCCCCAGGAAAAGCTCTGCTCAGTTCAGCAGTTGGATCACTGGAGCAGCCAGATGTTTCTTTCCTCTCCATTTCCCCCAGGCAAACCAGCCATATGTTCCCTCTGCTGCTCCAGGGCGAGGAGGCATCTGCCAGGGTTGGAGGCAGTGGCTGAGGGCACTGGAAGAGGTGGGAACCTTTTAAAATGACAATGAAAAAGTAAAATGATGCTCACTTAGGAAAACAATAATTGCTGAACCTCTTTGCCTCTTGGGCTGTTAAACACTGAGAGCAGCAGGCAGATGTTCTGTGCTGATTCTATCATTCTGTGGTCCAGCAGCAGCAGTCAGTGTTAGTTATCAGCTGGGAGTTCAGTAGTTGGAAATACAGGAGAGGAGCAAGACGTGGGTTCAGTGTGAGCTCCCTGTTTAACACGGCTCAGGAAAAGGCCAGCATGATTCTCAGGGGGGACCCAATGTGATGTTTCCATGGTGGGAGTTCCTGTTGTGTAAACTGGGAGTTTCATCTGGAAATCTTTGTGGGTTCCCAGTCTTTAATGTCTATGTCTATGTAGCAAGTTGAGCTGCAGAAAGGCTGAGTGGTTTGGGGCACAGGGAGATGTCTGGAGTGATGCTGCAGGTGGACAGACCTTGGTACCATGTCCAGTTTTGCAGGTCAGGCTCACAGAACGATGTCCTTTCTTTCAGAATCAGTGCAGGTTTCAGGAGAAGGGTTAAACAAGCAGAAGTTTGCCGTTTTGCTGGTTGCCTTAAAATATTTGGAGAGAGTTCATCTGGATAAAAATCAGCCCCAAATGTTATTTTTGATTGACTCAGATCCTGAAGGGTTTTGAGGCAGTAGAGGATGCGGATACATCACTGCGACGCTTTCTAAATGTCCCAGTTTGCCACTGGGCCTCTTTCTCTCCTCTCCTCCTGATTTTTCCTGCTGCGTGAGAAGGGCTGTTGGTCTAGAAGGCAACAGAGATATTTCTACTGCCTCCTGCCCTGGGTTATTCCTCTACACAAAGGCCCTTTCCCACATCTTGAGCCACCATAGCCCTGTGGTTCAGTGCACTTGGATCCTCTTTCCGTTGGCACCGTGCACAGGAGCCTGCTCGTGCCTGGGTTTTTTTCTCTATGCCTTATTTTCCAGACTGGGGTGACAATGAGTGCCTTTGTAAAGCAAATTTAAATATACTGTGCTAAGTTTTGTATAGGAGCATGTGTGTGTGTACGAATCTGGGCTGCTGAGGTTGCAGCCAGGGTTGTCAGCAGACCCAAGAAACCAGACCTATCTCTAGGTCCAGGGTTTTTTCCCATCAGAAAAACATAGTTAATTAAAGCCTTCTTCTGAAAGGAATTTCTTAGCCACACTAGAGGGATAACAAAGCAAAAGCTGTGTCCTTAATCCTGCCCTTTCATCTCCTAGAAATTCCTTCCTCTCCTGTCTCTTTCCCTGTGTCCGGATTGTTAAAAGAAATGAGAAATAATTTCCACTTGGAAAAAACCCAAGACAACAAAACTCCAGCCCAGCTGATCACAGCAGAAGCCAAGGAGACGGGAGCTGAAAGGAGGGAGCTGTTAATGAAGCATCAGCAGCGAGCCAGGGGCAGGAGCTGGAGCCCATCCAGATGGCACTGCTAATTCCCTGCATCCACTTTACACGCGTGTCCTCCTGGGAAAGAGCTCGGCCGAGCTCGCTCTCCGCAGCGCTGGTCAGACACAACCTCGCCTGCAGCCCCAGGAGGGGATTTGCCTGGGTTATTCCAGGCCTCCAAATCAGCTCATCCGAATTCCCTCCATGGATGGGGAGGAGCAACATCTTCTCCACTGACTGTCGAAGGAAAATGGAGCCCCAGACTTAGGTTTTCAGCACTGCATTCCTGTGTGGATGCATCAGTGCTTCCCGGGGCTGGGAGGGAGGAACAGAGGGTGCAGAGAGGCAGGGAGCAATGGGAGCAGAGCTGGCAGTGTGGGAAGCAGGGGTGCATCAGCACGGCCCCCATGGCAGAGCATGCTGTGGCTGTGCTGGCAGCGCCCCATCTGCAGCCCGGGCAGGCACAGCTCCCCTTCATCCCCAGGCAACCCGGATATTCGGATATTCGTGTTTCCTGGCCCGGCAGATAAGGCGGCCTCGCCATTAATCAGGAGGCCTGGAGAATGGGATCAACGCGAGGCAGGCGTGCTGCAGAGCTAATCTCCTTTACTCCCTGATGATGGATGGAGCTCACTGCAGACATTAATCAAGTCTGTGAGTGTGCACCGGGCAAAATGGATTAGACACTGTGCTCTTGGCAGAGGCACGTCCCGTGTCCCTGGGCAGTCCTGGAGGATGCCCGGTGTGGTGGTGGTGCCAGTTGGGCTGTAGTGCAGTGGTGTGGTGCAGGTGACAGAGACTGCAGCTGCCAGAATCCCAGAAGAGCTGTGGTGTGTCCCTGCTCCTGCTCCACAGGCACTGGCTGTGCCTCTCACAGGGCTCAGAGCTGAGAGGTGGGCTCTGGTCACGGCTGGATCATGTTCATCCACAGAGCTGTTCTTTCAAACAACTTGCAGAAGGTCCTGGGATGGTTTCAGTTGCACCCAAATATCTCCAGTTCTGCAGCCCGCAGATCTGCCTGTTACCCAGAGGAGACCAAGTTGTCTGTGCAGTGAAGCTCTGGTGGGAATGCAGCTGGAGCATCAGGCAGCAGAAACAACCTGTGAGACCCTGGAAACTGAGCAGGAATAAGACCCAGTATCAAATCCCAGCCCTGGTGGTAGGTCTGCAGAATCCCTTGCAAAAGGCTCTTTTTCTGGTGTGGGATCACATTCCAGCTCTGAACTGTGCCACATCCTGCTTTGGACATCGTGGACTCAAGGAGCAGTGCCTTGCAAGCAAAGCAAGATATTTGCAGGCAACGTGAGGAAAATGTTCTCCATCTGCTTTGGGCTGGTGTTGGAGGGGACAGCGGTGAGAACAACCCCAAATCCTCATCCTCCAAAGGGAGCAGCCCAGGCCCAAGGAAGCAGAGGGAAATGTCCTGGAAAGTCATGGACTGTGCTGTAGCACAGGTGTCACGCCACAGGGAGCAGGGAACAGATTTCCATTCTAGCCATCCTGCAGCACCTGCTTCTCCCTTAGAAATGAGCAGCTCGGGGTATTCCCCGTGGGGACCCCTGAGCCCTGATATATTGGAGCGATGCCGGTGGCCCACACGCTCCTGCTGCGTGGCAGCTGGAGGTTGCAATATCCACTGACAGCCAACGAGTTGTGGTTTCCTGATGATTAATGACACCTCCCTCCTCATGGGAGACATTCAGCCTCCACACAGCTGGATGATAATGGAGCCAGGGTGAAATTTGGGTGTTTCCAAAGAATAACTCCTCGTGCAGGGACTGCAGTGCTGGGGCTGCAGCGTGGTTTGATCCCCCAGTGCTGGTCCTGGAAGGGGGCTGTTTCTGCAGGTAAATGTGCCTGACCCTCATTTCCAGGATGGGTGGAATCCAAGAGGTTTGTTAACAGACATTTTCTTCCCCCCCCTCCTCTGCCTTAAGTGCAAAGCCCAACTGACATCAAAGCAACAGAAAGTCTAATCCCGTTTTGAATCAGTGCGAGCACACACAGCGAATGTTAAACAGGGAATCCGGCTGCAAAAAAAGGGAGGATTATCTTTAATTTCCTGAGTGAGGGACTAAGCAAGGGAGACAGAGAGTAAAGAAAGGCACAAGACCAGAAAGAAGTGGCTGTCAGCACAGGGAAGCTCGAGGAGGAGGAAGAGGAGGAAGGCAGATGGGAAGGACAGTGTGAGCAGCAGCACACGTGTGCCTGAAGAGGTGAGTCCAGAGGGAACAGGGCACTGGCACGTGGGAGGGATGCTCCTGCTGTGCCAGCACCTTCCCCCATTTCCCATGTGGATACAGGGGAAGGGAATGTGGGTAGGGTTTGCTGTGCCAGGGCAGAGGCTGGTGCAGGCTGTACCTCCCGGTTTACACGTGTTAGAGCCAAAGCTGTGGAGTTGCTTTTCAAAGGATCTCGGAGCTGGACTGCCCTGGAATGACGTAACTGAGGGCTGGTTACCTGATTTCACTTTTGAGGGGGGAAATTCTTTGCTGCAAAAGACACTAGCTGAGCAGAGCTTCCTAAATCACCTCCAAAGCCCTGTTACCTGCCTGAGAACTGGCTCCAGGTGGGTTTATGTACCTGTTTGCCACCAGCAGGTACCACCAGCCCTGCTATGGATGGTCACTGCTGCATTTCACACCATGGCTGATGTTCAGCTTCACGGTGCACATGCATATGGAGCTGTGTCCAGTCCTGGCCTGGGTCTGGGATGTATCCTGGCACTGAAGCCCTCCTGGTGGTAATGGCCAGCCAGAGGCTGCAGGCACCAGCTGTGCTGCACGTGGTGTGGTGGGAGGAGGTGTCTGGGGCCAAACTGGCCCAAACTCTTCTCTGCCAGAGCCTGGTCTCTGGGAGCTGTGATCCTGCTCCTCCTCCTTGTGGACACTGCATCTCTCTCTTGATCAAACCCCCTAATTTATCTTCTTGGACTTCTTCCAGCAGCAGCTATTGCCAGGAGGGTGTATAAGAGGCGATGGAGGAAATGCCTGCGTAAGCACCTTTGTGTCCAGATCCCCATCCTGTTCTAGCTTTGCCCTTGACATTGCTGCCAGCCATGTGGAATGTTGAGCTGGGTGGGAAATGCCTGGCCTGGATGTAATGTGGGAGGGGATGGATGCCTGTGCAAGAAAGGGTTCCTGGGGATTGGATATGACTTCTGAGGATGAGGAATGAGACTGAGACTTGCTTTGCTGCTTAAGGACAGGACCAAAGCCCAGCAGTGGGGCACCCATCACCTGCCTGTGCTCAGAGAGCCAGGTGATGTGAGAATCAGTGTCAGAAGCTGCAGGAAAGGCTCCTGTGGGTGGCTTTAAATCTGGGCAATAACCTGCTTTCTGCTGTGCCCTGATTGAGTACAGGAGAGGCTCTTCTGTGCTCTACTTCCTCCTCAGCCTGCACCCTCCTCTCTGCAGGACAGATCCCAGTGGGGATTACCCCTGTCATGGTAATGCTGCCTTTGTGAGTGTGCAGGTACCAGTGTCCAACCCTGCTCTGACCCTGAATTAGGAGTGTCTGGGCAGTGGTGTCTGCACACCCACCCAGGGAAACCAATTCTGTCTGGCTATCCAGCTGCTGTTGTTCCCTCATTAGTCTGAGCCTCACCCTGCCCTGGTGTGAGATGCAGCCTTGGGGTTGCAGCAGATCTTTGGGTCGAGATGGGCTTGCTTCAAAAAAACAGCAGTGAAAGCAGAAGCCTGAGCCACAGCTGAGAGGGGAGAAGTGTGTTTCCATCCGGCTGGTTCATAACATACTTTAAATGTTTTGGATGTCTGGTATGGGCCTTTGCAGACCTCCTACCCACTCAATGGGGATGAGATGGCCATGAACTTCCAAGTTTGGCTTTTGTGGGTGAGACTGGGGACTGGGAGTCTTGAACGCTCAGATTTGGACCTGTGTCTGTCACTGACTCCCCTGGAGCCAGCACTGGCCATGGAGCTGCCATGGATGCTGCTGGGTGTATTGCTCCTGCCTTTGTTGCTGCTTTCCTGCCTGGCAGCAAATGCATTGCCTTTGAGTGTTCTACCCCATCTCAAAATAATCTCAGAGTAGAGAGGAGGCGTTTGCTCAGCTGCTGGGGCTGCGAGATGAACCAGGGTGAGCTGCAGCCATCAAGCAGCCACCCAAAACATGAGCCACCCCAAAAAAGCTGCTTTGAAATGTTGCATTATATTAAAAAACAGAACAAAACAAAAACCAACAACAACAAAAAACCCCACACCACAAACAAACAAACAAAACCCCAAACAACCTTTCCCCCAATACTTTACAAAGAGACGATCGCTGTAACAGGGACCTCTAGATGGCAACATCGATCTGAGGAGCTGCAAAGCAAGAGCCCGCCGCGCTGAGCAGCTCTACCCGGGTGGAGCCCCAGGCCCCACTCCCAAAGTGGGGAACACAAGCCCGTGTTACTTTGGGCACCTTTCTGCAGGGCCTGAGGGCAGAAACTGCCCCACAAGGGTGCCTCCACCCCCTCCCTCCCCCAAACTCTGAACATCTCATTCTGGTAGGGAGAAGGGAGAAAATTTTTAAAGGGGTTTCTCTGCAATGGAAGCAGTCGATGCTCTCAGCACCTGCTCTGCAGACATAGGGGGATAAATGTCACGGTGGGTCTGTCAGCTCTGCAAGGTGGACACAGCTGGAGCCCCTGGCAGGTCTTTGTGCTGGGGTCACCAACAAGTTGTTCAGCCTTCAAGAGTCAATGGAAAACTGGGATATATGATAGGAAATGGGGGCTGCTGCCTGCTCCTTCCCACTCAGCTGCCTGCAGGCAGGGACGCAGAGTGAAGGCCTTGGGCTTCAGTGCAGTGTCAGGAGCTCCAATATGTGGCTGAATGTTCAAAGGCTGTGCTAGAAATCGTTGATTTCGAGTAAACCCTCCAGTGGCACCCTCCATTCCAAAGGCTTGTGTGACACCAGGAATTAAAGCTTAAATTACCCAGGTTTAACCACGCTAGTGTAACTGCAGAGACAACTTTTAGATGGGAATATCAGCATGGTTTGCCCTTACTGTGATGTAACAGCGTGTGCCGGAGGTCGTTGGGTGAAAAAGTCCTACCCCTGCCTGAAGTGGGACACACATTTTGTACAAAGCAAGGTCTGGGCTCCTCTTTTGCAAAGTGGGTTTAGTCTGTGCTCAGGGAGCTGCAAAGCTTAATTAAGATCCTTAAAAGGACAAAAGGTGCTACATAAATTCAGGGGATTATTATAAATGTCACTGCGCTTTACAAGCTCTGGCAAAACTCAGAGGAGGAATAACAAGACCTTTCACTTCACAGCCCTTCCTAGCAGGGCTACTTAGAGCTCCGTGCTTCAACGTAGCAGCCGTACAATGTTGACATTTATAATTAGATGTGCATAATAATCTCTTTATTCCTGAACTGAAAAGACAGGGTGTGTCTTGAAACGTCAGTCCCTCCTCCTTGCCAGGGATCCCCCTCGTTGGGATTGCTCATGAAAGCATCATTTGGTGAAATGTCTCGGGGCCTGGTTCAGGATCGCGTCAGCTCCCCCAGGAAGCTGCAGGCTGGGCACTTAGTGAATAAAACCAAAGCCTCCATGTGTTTTTAATCTGATTAGTTGATGATAATCCAGTGGTATCATGCAACAAAAACTGTCCAGCTTTATTAGGCAACCTCTTGTTTTAAAAGAACTATGCTCGGGGGAGCACTTGCCTCCACTGTTTCTGTTGAAGATTGTCAGAAATGGGTGATTTTTGATGGTTTTAGTGCTTTGTGAGAGTAGGATTAATTTGGGGCTTGGACAGCTGGGGGGGTCGGTGGATCTTGGTCCCATGAGTGCTATGAGTGGCTTTGTGCAGCCCTGCTGCCTAGGGGGGGCTGGGTGTGGAGGGGGCAAAGGGCTGATGGGGTCAGTGTGGCTGAAGGTGGGGGATTGTCCCCCGGGGCTGGTTCCCAGACCACCGAGTCGTTCCCGGATCGAAGATGGGGGCACCTCTCTCCAGGGCCAGTCCTGTAGCACTGGGGCAAGCACGGGGGATCGCTCACTGGGTCAGTCCCGTACCGTGCAAGTCCCAGATCACCGGGTCTGGCATGGATCGAGGATGGAGGATTGCCCGACGGAGCCGGACCCGAACCACTGGGTCGGTCCTGGATCGGCAGTGGGGAACCTTCCACCGGACCGGTCCCGGTCCGAAGGTGAAGGATCATCCACCGGGTCGGTCCCGGTCTGAAGGTGGAGGATCACGCACCGGGTCGGTCTCATACCACGCCGGTCCCTCCGCCGGTTCCGGGCGGCGTTGTCTCTCCAGCCGGACCTTGTTCAAAGCGAGCCGCTCGCCCGGGAGCCCCGGGCACCCCCGGCCGGGGGCGGAGCGGTGCCGGTGCGGCGGGATGGGCGGCCCGGCCCCTGCCCCGCTCCGCCGCCGCATCACGGTGAGTGACAGCCGCCCCGGCCCGGCCCCGCCGCACAACCCGCCGGGCTTTTCCAATCAGGCCGGGCCGGGGAGGGATTTCCTGCCGGGACGGGGCCGGCCCGAGCGGGACTTTGCCGAGCTCCGCGCCGCCTGCGAGCCGGGACCCGCCGCTCTGCTCCGGTACCGGCCCCGCTCCCGCCCCGCGCGGCTCTGGAAGTTGCTGCCGGGCTGGGCTGAGCTCGGCTCAGCACTTCTCGGAGCGGCGCCGCACGGCTCGGTCGGGTGCGGGGCGGTGCGGGGCGCTCGGTTCGCCCCGGCGCGGTTCGGTTCGCCCCGGTGCGGCGGGCTGGGAGCGCCGCCAGGTGAGTGGGACCGGGACGGCGGGGCCCGCCGCGATCGGGCTGCTCGCAGGAGAGACGGAGCCACTCGTCTCGGTAGGGGCTGAAATCCCCACCGAGCCCCCCTGGAGGAAGGAGCCGCCCCGCCCGGGGGTCTCGGGGCCGGGGGAGGCGGAGGCGTGGCCGGTGCCCCCCTCGCTGCCCGCCCGGCCGCGCCCGGAGCGGGGGTCCCGGGGGCCTCCCGGGGAAGGCGAGATGCCCCCGCCGCCCCTCGAGACTCGGGTCGGTGCCTGCAGCTCCCTCGCATCTTTCCTCCGCCACTTACGTAACAGGTTTGGGTTTGTTTTGGGGGTTTTTCCCCTCCTCTCCCTCCTTTTTTTCCCGGCGCTGCCGTTGGCTGCGGGAATGTTTGGGATACTTTCGTTCTCCAGGTGGATTCCTGGGCTGGAGGCTCAGCTCTGCTCGTGTGGGAGGGATTGTTTGCTGTTGCTTTTCCAGCTTTGTGTGTTTCTTGAGTTGTACCTTCGCTGCTCCTCTCCGGAGAGGTTGAAGAGGTGGAGAATGAGCATTCGCAGCTCTCGGTACCTCCGAGTTACCCGCTGAGCCTCGCGTGCTCCGGGAGCTGTAGGCAGCAGCACGGGGCTGTTTTCCAAGTGAGACTGTGCAGACTTTTTAAATAAAGAGTAAATAGTTTCAGCGCCCTCACACTCGCTTCTTGTGAGTGCTCTTGAGGAGCAGCATAGAGCTGGTTGTAGAGCATAGGGTTAAATAGTTTGCAAGACGGTGCAACACGGGAGGTTTCGGGAGGGGATTTGTTTGCAGCAAGAGGTTAGTCTAAGTCAAGTGGCTGAAACTTTGTTGTAACGTAGATAAGCTGGTGCAGGTGCCCCAGGACGAGGGGAGGTGACAGCTGACCTTGGGGGGTACAGCCCCAGTACCAGAGGGACTCAGCTGAAGGTGCTGTGGATGGGGGGAGAACCACCCAGCCTGGTGTGAGAATTGCACACCCCCGTGTCCTAGAAGCTAAGATGGGACTATAGCATCATCTCTTCATCTGCCCTGTGTAGTACTGCACCCTGTGGAGCGCTGGAAACACAGGGAGCCCACAGACGGGTGTCTGTGTTTGTGGGCAGCTGCAGCGTCCAGCTGTACTGTGGGTGGGCTGGTGCCACGGGATGCCCCTTCTGGTTTTGCCCCCACCCCGACAGGACCCCTCTCCCCGCTGTTGCCTTCTCTCCCCTGTGATCTCCATCCTCAAAACAGTGACCTCGATTGCTCAGAGGAAGCGACACCCTCTATTATGTAAAAGGCTGAGGGCGAGCGCTCTGGGAAGGGAGACGGAGACGGCACTGAGCCATGGCTGGAAGAACCAGAGCTGGTTCCAACCCGTCCTGGGTTGGCACAGGGGGAGTTGTGGGGTGATCTGGAGATGGCCTTGCAGCTGGCATGGCGTGTGCTCCCTGCTCTCCTGCACGCACGCTCCTCCCCAGAGTCGGAGCAGTCTGCCAGATGCATGGCCCTGAACCAGGAGGGATTTTCTTGCCACCCAGTTTGGGCAGCCCAGGCACAGAGTGGGAGCGCAGGTTGGGACGTGTGAACTGCTGCTGCAGGACCCTGTGTCCTCTCCAGGATACCCTGGCTGGCCAGGACAGGGACTTGATCCTGTCCTCCTGAGCACAGTTGTGCTGCTGAATTACACTCAGCTCTTCACCGAGGCCAGAGAGAGCTCCTGAACTGGGACAAGAGTGCCTTGGGTCCCAGGGCTTTACAGGTAAATTTGGAGGGTAAGGGTTTATCCTCACACAGGAGGAGAACATGAGACAGGCTGACCCACTCCCATGGGCTGCAGAGGACTTTGGCTAAGCCTCCCCTGCTCCATCCCTTAGGTGCTGCCACTGGGAAAGGAGAGGGGGAGATGTTCTGTACCCTAAGCCCTGTGTGCTGTCTTGAGGGAGGAGATGGTGTGTGTGGCCCCAGGGGGACAGGGAAGGAGCTGTGTCCCTGTCCTGCTCCCAGGGCAGCACCCTCAGGAGGTTTCCTCTGCAGGTTCTTCCTTCTCCGCTTAACATAAGGATGAGCCAAGTCCCTCCAGGACTAAATATAGTCAAAATATTCGTTCTTCGGCACGGATACAAGAGCTGTCGCGACGGAGCCGGGAGGTAAATGGCCTTTGAGGGCTGACTCTGATCTTCCCTCTGCAGGTCCCGGGCTGCCGCGCCGGGGCTCGGCCGCGCACGGGGCTCCCCAGCGTGCCTGCAGTGCCGTCACCAAGAGGAATGCTGAAACGAAGGGGCTAATGAGCACCAGAGAGGGAGGATCTATAACTTCCAGATGGCAACGAGCCCGTAATCCCTTTGGGAAGAATTAGGGACTCATCAGCCGCAGCAGAGCCTGGTGAGGGGAGCAAAGCACGACACCTCTGGCTCCCGGAGTGCTGTGGGAGGCCGAGGGCATCCCGATGCCGACTGCACCGGACACCCTGCCCCGAGCTGCCTGGCTTTGTCTCACAGAGCCCTGTTGCTGCTGGGAGCCCAGCCCCAAGCACTGAAGTATTTTTTGTTTTAATTGATCGCATGTTCTCCAACCAAACCCCATCCGGGTCCTGCTCCTCCCGACGCAGAAAGAGACTTCTGCTCTTAACAGAAAGACTTCTTTCTTCTGGTTTTTATGCCCTGTGGGATTGTAAAGCATCTTTCTTTCTGGATTTCGTCTTTCATCGAAGTGTGTTCTGAGGAACTGGGGGCTTATTCCCATGGCTTCATAAACCTCTGGGATCTGAGGGTCTCTGCCTTCTGCGTTGCTGCCGCTCCCACCTGTCTGCGATGGGGCGCGAGCAGGAGCTGATCCAGGCCGTGAAGAATGGGGACGTACCCAGCGTGCAGAAACTGGTGGCCAAGATCAAGGCGTCCAAGAGCAGTGAGTACCTGGGTGCAGAGCTGTGGGCTCCCTCCCCTTAGCTGGGCACTGCTGCCTGTCCCGGGGTGCAAGTCCCTGCTGTGGGCTCGGTGCCATCCAAGCTGGGGTGCAAGTGCTGGCTCTGAACCCCGCACATGGGTTATGCCGCGGCTGGAGGCGGGAGCGCAAGCACAGCCCGTGTGGATGAATGACCAGGCTGTAAGCGATCCTACAGCTGAGCTGGGGTTCCCCTCGGGCTCGGGGCCATGGGCCACTGAGCAGGGACGGGCTGAGGGAAACAGCCGTGGCAGAGGGAAGCGAACCGGTTGCGGGGGGACGCTGCTACAAAGGGTCTTTAGCGGTTGCTGCTCACTCTCGGCCGTATTTATCTTGTGAAAAATTATCATCCCAGCCAGTCGACTGGAACCAATCGTCAAGCCTTGAATTTCAGTCTGGTAATGTTTAACCCTTCAGCAGGGCTGTTTTCTTGCATGTGCTCTCAGAAAGGTCAACGGCAAGCACAGCTCAGAGCGAACAGCGGGTCTGGAGGGGTCCCCAAGGGCAGCGGGGTCCTGCAGGCGCCACGTGGCATCTGGAGGAGATGGGGAGGGTGGAAAGGTGGAGGAGAAGATCATGGCCAGTGCCACGGTGCCCATGTAGAGAGCTGAGCTCCTGGTCACTTCTCCTGACATACCAAGAGAAGGAAATTGGGAAAAGTAAATAAAAGGGCTCTTGGTGTAGTGTGTGGCTGGGGGAAGGTGTACAGTGCCTGGCCAGGCTATGGGAGTGTGGAACCCCCTGCCAGGGCTGCTCATCGTGGGGGGTCTTGTGGGTGTGTGTGGGAAAGCTGTCCTGAGGAGGGAGAAGCAGCTTTAAGTCTCCTTAGGAGCAGCTCAGAGCAGAGAGGCTGGCACTGAGAAAGGCGAGCTAGGCTGAGGATTATAAACGTGAGGAGGGGATCAGCTCCCCTGGGTCAGCTACTGGAAAGCTGCGACTGAGGCAGGAACTTAGAAAATCCCGACTCTTGGGTCTTCAGGAGGGCTGTGAGGCACCTCCTCCCCAGAACAGGGGGTGCCTCCCTGGTGACCCCTCCCTGGGTGAAGGGACTGGGTGTTGTTGCCTCCGCTTGCAGCTGTACTGTGTGTATACAGGGTCCCTGAGCTGAGCAAGAGCGGTTTGCCCACGGGGGTGGGTTGAAGGACACCCCCAAGGCAATAAATAACGTCAGGACCTGAGCGTCCTGCTGGCTGACGGCAGCCCCGTTTTCCTGAGCTGATGTGCCACGGCTGGGCGGTGTGGGCAGGCTGGGGTGCCCCTGGCTCTCCTCCTCCTGCACCCCCGGAGGGGTGAAGTTATACACTGGTTTCCTCCCGTTCCCTCCAGTAACTCTCTCCCAGTTCAACCCCGTCTGTTTTCTCTCTGGCGCCTTCCCCTCCCTCCAGCCGTGGGGCACCCACGTGAACATGTGTGTTTAACTCCCCCGCTGCAGCGGCGTCAGCAGCTCCCTCGGCTTATTTTCATTTTACGCCTTTAAAAGGAGGGGGTGTAAAGCCCAGACCCCTGCAGGGCCACTGCTGCAAGCCCTCGGTGCGGCTCCTGCGCTCGATCCGCTGTGGGGGCTTGCCTGATCCGGGGGGTTTGCCTGGTCCTGGGGGCTCGTCCCCTGCATGAAGGGCATCACTGCTCCCCATACCTTACAGTTCCCTCTCCCTCCTCTCGCCGATGCCATGTGAGCCGAGCGCTTGCTGGCTTTGCCTCTCGTTACAGCGCCTTTTCCATATGACAGGCTGAGATGCTGAATTTTTTATTTTTCGTTATTTTTTTTTTTTAAATCCCTCTAAGAGTCCTTCTGCTGTCTCAGTGGATTGGGAGCTCGATCGCTGTGATCAGCCCTCTGGGGCTTCCTGTGCCTAAAAAAGTCACCGCACGTAAGCAAAACCCAAGCGCCAGTCCCGGCTGCGGGAACTTCGGGGACACGTTGTTTAATATTCTCCGAGCGCAGCCTCCTCCCCGCGCAAGCGCCGCCGCACAAGTGGGTCACAGCACCTATTATTGTAAGGTGGTGGGGTGGGCATGGAGAAGGTTTTGGGGGCCGGGGCGGGAGGGGAAGGGCGGGCGAGGGCAGCTGTCCTGCCTGCGGGAAGGGGACGCCCGGGCGATGCCGTGGTCACTTCTGTAGCCGGGGAGGGGGTCTCCCCTGGGAGAGGAGAGCCGGGCTGCTCCTGCCGGGCCAGCCGTGCCTTGCTGAGGTTCCCTGGCAATGGAAACATCCCGCTTTTTATTTTCCTTCTCCCTCTCCCCTCCCCTCCGCGTCGGAGCGCTGCAGAGTTTAATTGAAATTGTTAAACGACCCGTCACGGCTTTGGCCTCTCTCCCCGGCGATCAATCACGTCCCCGGGCTGCCGCCCTCGCCAACAATGCACCAGTTGGCCCGGCCAGGGCGGCTGAGCAGCACCAAAGGGGCTGGGGCTCCCCGGGGAGGCAAGAGGCAGAGCTCCCCCGACCGGGAATCCCATCCTGGGAAAGGGTTGACTGCTCCTGGAGTTGGACGGTGCCTGGCAAGGTTTGCGTGTCCCCATCCCTGGACATGCAGGACTAAGGAGCAGGGGTAGAGGGGATGCCAGGGTGATGTTGGGAAGGGGGGGTGTGTGATGCCTCTGTGATAGCCGGGGGCTGGAGGAGCCATGGAAGGCGTTGGGAGCTGGATTCCCTGTTTGCCTTCCTCGAGGGAGTGGTGAAGGTTTTTGTTTAAACGTGTGCGAAGTGCAAAGAGAGGGCAGCAGCTGAGCAAACTGGTGTTAAACTCTCAGGGACAGGCAGTGAAGCTCTGCTGGAGTTCAGCCAACCATCTTGCCCATTTCACCAGTGACTTGCCCCATTTCACTGGTTTTGTTGGGGCTTTCCAGAACTTTAGATATATCAAGGAGTGGGGTGGGCTCCTGGGACATGGCTGTGTCTGGGCTGTGACCTAGCAAGTTGCTAAATGCTAGAAAAGCTTGTGGGGGATCTTGGCTTTATCTCCACGCCTGGGTTGGAACCTCTCATTGCTGTGTCCCAGTGGCACAAAGCACACTAAGGTCTTCCTAAGAGTGATGCCAGCCCTCAGCTGCTGCTGTCACCCGTCCAGTTTGGCAGGAGAGGGATGATGCTACTCCGCGTGCTGCGAGACTGCAGCAGGCAGATGTGGGATAACTCACTCTCACCCTTGAATTTCCTCCTAATCCCTAGTAGCTGTATCAGCTTAAGCCTCAAAGCGTGAGGTTTAATATCTCTCCTGTGATTTGTTAGCCTTTGCCACCGGCGCTCTGTGTCCCTGTTCTCTGCAGGAACACCCGCCCTCCCTTCGTGTCCTACTGGGTTTTCAGCTTCTCCCAGTGGCAGCAGGTCCACAGTTGTTTGGGGAAGAAGCTGCTCCTTTTTGCAGTTTGGGGTTTTTTTTGTAATGATGTTGGATGTGCTATTGTGCCAGCCAGCAAACCCAGCATGCCATCCCTCTCTCTGAGGAGTACCATCCTCTTCACTGCTGCTCCCGGAGGAGGTTTGTCCCAAGCCCAGCTGCTTTATGTGGTCTGGCTGCAGGGCAGAGCCAGGACTGGCCTTGGGCAGGATCCTTATCGTTTCAGGCTCTGTTACACCCGATGGCTTTCCCTGCTGGCAGTGGTGCAGGGATGTCTGGGCACCCTGCCCGCTCTGGTCCTGCCCTGGGCAGCGCAGATGGCCGGACCCAGCTCTGCCACTGAGCACAAGTGCAGCCCTGGCCCCGGCCCTTGAAGCCCAGGTTTCGAGGACGAGTTCCCAAGCGTCCTTGACTGTGTCCTCCCCCCCGCACGCTGTAGGTCTGACGGGCTGGACCGGCTCCGCAGCCGCATGCCGGCTTGGAAAGGCTGTGGGCACGCCTGCGGAGAGACGCCGAGAAACTCTGCCGAAACGGGCAAAACTCCCTCTTCCGCCGACACCGAGCCAGGAGCGGGGCGAGGCCGTGCCCGGGGAGCCCGGCTGGCGGCAGCCCCGTGCCGGAGACCCCACCACCCCACAGCGTGCTGAAACCTGCTCCTGAGCCAGCCTGGGGTGGGTGGGCGGTGGGAGCGGGAGAAAAGAGGCTTCAAAGGCTCCGGCGAGTGTGGCGGCAGCGGGGCTGGATGCTGGTGGGGCTGCAGCTGGAAGGCACGGGGGGGTCCATCCTTTCTTCCTCCTCCTGTGGCTCCCGGCCTCCATGGAATGGGGATCTCCTCTGGTAGCCTGGCATTTGCTCGGTGGGTTTTCCCATCCACATCCTGGTTTTCCCACCTCTCTGCCTGTGAAGGAAAAGGCCCACGTGGGCAGCGGGAGGGGCGAATGGGTGGTTGGTTTTCAGAGCTGGGCTCTGACGGGTGTTGTGTTTGAAAAAAGGGGCCCGGCTGCCACCGGTGTGCCCAGAGCCGGGGAAAGCGTCACTGTGCCGAGTGCAGGAGATAAGGCACGAGCAAACAGTGTCACACAGGGAGATGGAGGAGCCCGTGCTGGACATCAGCAGGCCCCATGTCCGTCTGCACCCCGTTTTCTTGTGTTCACGGGTCCACATCTCCTTCTGTCCCAGGTCTGTAGTTCTGTCCCCAGCCTTTGAAAACCCATTGCCAGAGCAGCCTGTGTCTCCTTGCTGTCAGCCTGGGCCACCTGCAGCTGCGTTTTTTCTGGCTTGGTAAAAGAGTAGGAGGAAAACCAGGCTAAATATGGGGAAGGGAATGAGTGCGGGGACTGTTGAGCCTGCTCCAGCCCATGCTGCGCTCCTTTGGGGATGGCCACACAACAGTGGGCTATCCCAGGGACTTGCTGGTCTCTCCAGGGAATGTGGAGGTCCCTCAAGGCCGTGGATGGAGCCAGGCTGGCAGCCATCCCCAGTGTTGCATGTGGGAGGCTGAGATTTGGGGCAGGAGGGGAATTTCCATCCCTTGGGCACTTCCTGGTGACTCAGCCCAGATCAGGGGGCTCAGCTCTTCCTTCTCAAGGGCTGCAGAGGCCGTTTTGGCTGTCTGACCCAGAAACACAGGACAATTCAGATGACGACAGCTCGAAGGCAGACAGGGAGGGCAGCCCCGAGTCCTGGGACACCGTGTGCCCGGCTGCCAGCAGCACACGGGCGCTGTAACCGGGACGGTTGCTCCCAAGGGCTGGAGAGAAGAGGACATGGCAAGGACACTGCCAGCACAAGCATCCCATCCTCTGACTGGGGCTGGTTGCAGGAGGGAGCTGGCAGACCACGACAGCATCACTGACATCACTCCTGCCACCCCTCCATCAGGATCCCAGTGCTGCTGGGAGGTTTTCCTGGGAAGGTGGGAGGTGAGTTATTGGATCCCAGTGGCGATGGACAGGATCCCACGTGTAAGATGGTTTCCAGCCGGAAACCATCTTGCACCCGGCATCGCTCCGGCAAGAGTTAAAAGAGGGGTTGGATGCCGTGCGTGTGTGTGTGCATGCACGCGCCCTGCTTTGTTTTTAAAAGCGCCTCGGCTGTCCTGGATCCCCGCCAGACCCGGGGCCCGCCGCTGGCAAAAACTCCGGCAAAGGAGTATGAAAGGGGCAAGAAACTAAATAACAATAAACTACCTTTTTTTTTTTCTTTTTTTCTTTTTCTGGCTGCTCTAGCAAGCGAGAGGGTGGGGAGGAGCTGCGAGCAGTCCGACTCCCCCTAAATCCCATCCCGGCTTCCCTAAAAAAATCATACCTGGGATGGAGAGGGAGGGATTTGTTTGAACCTTCGGGCTGTAATATCACCCGAGCCTTGCCAAGGTGTCCTGGTGAGTCACAGACCTGTCTGGAGATGCCCAAACTGCTTGGAAATGGCTCTGTCGGGACGATCTTTACCCTCCCAGGGAAGGGCTGGATACTCTGGCCCATCCCTTGCTCCTGCGGGATGCCGCCTGGGGTAGGTGCGCAGCCACCCCGAGCCGTTTGCAGCCCGGGAAGAAAGGCCGGAGCTGCAGCTGAGCACGGCTCCGATGGCGAGATAAGGGAGCAGGGAAAACCTGCGCGCGGGGCAGGTATGCGGCTCCCGCAGCATCCCAGACCTGGTGCAACACGTCCGGCTGCGCTTCCGCCAAGTGCTGCCAGCGCCGCTCCCCCGCCGGCCCCAGCCAAGGCTGCGCAGGGAGCACGTGGCCCCCGGCGCTGCCGCCGTGCCCGGACCCCTGTCCTGGCCTTCCCCCGGTGCCATCCCCAGAGCTGCAGCTGGTTTTGGCCGACCCCGGTGGGCGGCTTGTGCCGTGAGGGGGGAAAACTCCCAGGGTTTCGTAACAGCGGCCGCGGGCACGGCTGGTTGTGTAAGGCACCCTGTCTGCGTGGGAAGGGAGTTGGCGAGTGTGGCGAGGGCATCGCGTGCTTGGCAGAGGTGTCCTTGGTGGCGAGGCTGGCTCGGGCTCTCCCACCCGCTTTGCGGGTGCCTCCAGCCCCCTTGGAGCATCGATCCCGGGGGCTACCGGCTCTCGCTCTCACCCTTGAACAGCCCGTTGTGAGGCCTCGCCTTGTTTCTTTGCCAGGACAGGTGTGGATAAGCCTGAAGGGGGTTTTCCAGCTGGAGGTGAACTGGGTGGAAATAGCAATATGGAGACTGGATTGGAAGCCCCCTCCCGTGGGTGTCCTCTCTCCTTGAGCAGGACACCCAGCTCACGGCTTGTGTGGCCCCTCAAGGACCTGGGATGTGTCCCTGCCATGGCGAGGTCACGTGAGCACCGTTTGCCTCTGGCCTCCAAAAGGGACCAGAGTGACCTCCAAAAGGGGCCAGAGTGGCCTCCAAAAGGGGCCAGAGTCCTCCCTGGTGGCTAATCATTGCCTACACAGGGGACACAGGTACATGGCAAGCCTGGCTGGCAGTGTGGGACCAGCACAGCCATGGACCAGGAATTGCTTTGTGCTGCACTCTGGCTGGCCTGAAACAGCTCTGGTTTGGTTTTGTTGGGCTGACACAGGTGGGAAGGGCTGTGTGAACTCTCCTTGCTTCCCTGAGTGAGCACCCACTAATCCTGCTGGCTTAAAAAGAAGGGGAACGCTCCTCCTTGCAGGGAAGGAGGCTGCTGCACAGGCTGAGGAGCTGCTTCTTACCATGCTCCGTGTTCCAGCCCCAAGAGCTGCTCAAGCCTTGGGGGAGCCCTCAGCTTCCTCCTAGCCGTGCTGGGACACAGGCAACTCCCTGTCTTGAAGCATCTGTCCCACTGGTTATATTTAGCAGCACATGGACATCCTGGAGCTGTTTCTCTCTTCCTTCCACCCCAAACCTGCTGTGGATGTGAGAGTGTCGAGCTCTGAGCCCCCCAAAGTCATGGCTCTGCTCTGTTCCACTGCAGCCTGCTCCGAATGCCTGCAGTTCGCTCTCCCAGTGCTTTCCCAGGAGGATTGGCATGGCTCAGAAAGCCTGTTGCTGGCAGGGTCTGGGGATGAGGCAACCCACTGTGATCCCCTGGCCAGGCTGGGAGGCACGGGATGCCACAGGAGGGCTGGCACAGTGCAAGAAGAGGTGCCTTTTCCTACGAGAAGGAGCTTGAGGGAGGTTGGAGGGTCTCTTCTCTCCCTGTGCTCCTCCCACTCTCTCCCCACCACCCCCCAGGATGCTGCTAGGCGGCAGGTGGGGGTTTCTGTGCTCGGCTCCCACGTCCTGCCTCCGCCGCCAACTCGGGCTTGCCGGGGCCGTTCCCGACACGCACCCGCCGTGCTGGGAAGGCGTAAACAGATCGTGTTGCCGGCAGGGGTCCAGGGAGCGGGCAGGCCTTGGCTTGTGTCCCACCACCACTCCTTTGGGCCGGGGTGTGGGGAGCACCCAGGCTGGAGTGGGATGGAGGGGGCTGACCTGGCAGCGGGGTCCATGCAGGCAGCAGGGTCCCTACGGGAAGCTGGGCACTCCCTTGGTTTGACAAGGGGCCATGGGTGTTGCTCCTGCCTCAGTTTACCTCTGGCGCTTAGGTGGGCCCGTTCTTTGACAGCTGGGAGGTGCTGATGTGCAGCCCCCAACCCTCTTCCCCGTCCTCACATGGGAAGCTGCTGTGCCAACCAGAGCTCAGCCCATGGACTCGTGGTCCTCTGATCCAGCTCCCCTCATCTATTGCAATTGCATTCTGATGCTTTTGACCTTGCTGTAAATCAGACCCTGTCCTTCCCAAGGTACGTGGGGGGATGGGACTGCTCCGTGTAGCCTTTGTCCCCAGCTGGTCCCCAAGCAGCTGCTGCCCGGCTCCGGCGTCCGGGCTGGGCAATGGGAGGAACTCGCTGCCCTCCCTGATGGCCCCGGAGCAGCTGGGACGAGGGGAGGGGGTCAGGAACGCAGTGCCCAGAATAGCTCCACAGTCGCTGAGGGCCCCATGGGGTTGGCAGGGTGGGTGCGGAGTCCTGGGGTGGGTTCCTGCTTCCAGCACAGGGATGGGGTGATGCCTCTCCCAGGACATAGACTGGTCACTGGCCACTAAGTGATTGCTGCTTCCACGTGGGGACACACAGGGTGGTGCAGGGCATCCTGGTGATGCAGCTGTCGTGTCCCTCTCCTGTCCCCTGCATATGGAATCCTGCTGTAGACCAGGGTCCCAGGCAAATCCTTCACTGCCACAACAGTAGGAAGCCATAGGAAGCCAAGAGCCTCTCGTTTTGGCTTGGCAATAGAGGGTATAGGCAGGAACCCCCACAGGAATGGAAATCCTTGTTCCTAGGGAGGAAAACACAGTCCCCAGGCAGCATCTGTCCTGTCCCTGCACAGACTGGGCTGTGACCATCCCAGGGGACCCCTCCGGCACGTCCCCAAGCAGGACTGGCGGCAGCACCGGCTCCTGGGGTCAGAGTTGAGGAAAGGCATCCGCAAGGTATTTTTAACCACATGTGACTCCAAGCTCGGGCCGCCAGCAGCCGTCTGAGGTTAGTCCTGGGCCACCGACGGCTGATTGCCTACGGGCTGGTGGGGGGGGACTTAGGGGAAAATTCAGGTCCCGGCTGTCAGGGCCTGGGGAAGGAGTGACAGCACTTGAACCATCGACCTTCTGGGTGACCTCCCGGTGCCTCCCCTCCCATCCTGTGTGTGCCTTGCCCAGATTAGCGCAGCCAGGGTGGGGACAGCTGCTCCGTCCGCCCTGGCAGCGCCTGCTCCAGGTGCACGGCAGCTTCCCTGGGGCCAAAAAGGGAGGATGTCACAGGATTTCCAGCCTCCGCATCCTTGTGTGCTTTGAGTACTGGCTCCACCGGCTGGAGCAGCTCCTGGATGCCAAGCTGCCATGTGCAGGTGCCAGGCTGGCACTGGTGGGGATGGAGTGCCATGGGGCTGTGGCAGCCTGGTCCTCCAACCTCAAGCCTTGCCCTGCTTCCCCTAGGAGCTGCATGATTGCTGCAACCCTCCAAGCACAGTGTAGGGCCTGGATCCTCATTTTACTCCCTTGAGCCCCCAGGTTTTTGCTGGCCACTGTTGGCTGCTCTCATTTTTATCTGGGGTTCATTGTTAGAACCATGAAATGAAAAGCTACGTGCTCCTCTTGAGCGTCAAACCCCTCCAGGTGTAGGTGGGTTGCTGCGTCCCTGCCCGCCCTCCCTAATTAACTGTTGCTCAGCTAATCCAGACTTCACTGACCTGCCCTAGTCTTCCCGTGCAAGGCCTGCCCTTCACTGCTGGCTCCTGTCACTCACCTCTCATGCCCCCTGTGAGCCTCTGTCATGTTCACAGCCCTGGGTACGTGATGGAAGAGGGTACCCTGAGAAGTGGCATCCCCCCGTGCAGGGCTGCCGAGGTTGTTTTCCCCACCAGCAGCTCCCTCCGTGCCCGCACTCACACTGCTCTCACCGTCCCCCCACATCCTGCTTCCCCTCTTTCTTCCTCCCATTGACCTTCTGCCAGTTGGATTATTTTTCCCCAGATGCTGCAATCTGCATTTTTCCCCAGGTTGAATCTGCCTGGGTTTGCTCTCCTAATCTCTCTAAGTCCCTTTTGTGTCATTTCTACCCTCGTCAATCTGCAGCACGTCCACCACAGATTATTTTAATGCACTATTTGCTCAGTGTCGCATTAATGAGAACACAGAGGGTGTCTGTAGGTTCAGCCCCTTGGCCTGGATATCCAGGGAGCACCAGAGCACCACAGCCCCTTCCTTGGCTTCCAGGGAACCAGCTGGAACCAGTATGGAACCGGTATGGAACCAGCTGGATGGGAGCTAAGGTGCATTGTTGGTGCTGGGGCAGATGCTCAGCTGGTCCCACGGCCCAGGGGTGGCTCCTGGCCCCGTGGTGTGCCCGGTGATGCACGGTGGGTGCTGGCCGTGCTCGCACTTGGCCGCCGGCCCCCGCCGCTATCGGCCCATCTCTTCCCGCTCGGGAGGCGTCCTGTCCTTTCGGAAGGATGGGGGAAATGGAAAAGGCTCCACCTCTTCCCTGGGCAAATACAGCTCCTCTGAGTTCATATCCTGGAGAGCGGAATGGCCAGGTCCCAGCAGGGACGGTGACTTCACCTCCCGGTAACGCGCTTCCCCGGCCAGCTGGGAAAGGAGCCCTTGTATCTCCGAAGGAGCCGCCCGGCCTCCCCCACCCAAAGCCTTTCCCAGCTGTTTCCATCCTGGATGGGGCTGGGGGGATGCAATTCCAGTTTTGTGGGGAAGGGGTGTTACTGTTCTCCCTTACCAGGGGAGCTGGACTGGGGTGCATCACTTTGGGGTAGGCAACTGCTGCAAAACCCTAAATTTTTTGTGGGGAAGGGGAGCAAGTGCCGTTCATCTCACCATGCAGCTGAAATAGTTCTGGGTGCCTGAAACTCAGAGCAGGAACACATGTTTGGCTTTTGCAAGGGGTGAATCCATCCCCAAAAGACTCCTGTGATGCTCTTTCCCCCTTTGGTGTTTGCCCCTTTATCCCCGCTGTGGCCCTCAAACCTTGGGGGGTGAGAGCTGAGAGCTGCACCTTCTTCCCAGCTGCGTGGATGGGGATGGGGTTTCCGACTCTGCTTTTCCTTTCATTGTTCTGGGAGCCTTCACTTTGAACAAACTGCCTGTTTTTTCCTGCTTTGCTTGTGAAGGGAAGCAGCAGGGGGGAATTGAGGGTCTGGCTGGGTCTCAGGGTGCCTGTCTGGGGGTAAGCGATCGATGTCTGTGCTGTCTCAACTCCCTCCTGCTGCCAACCTCTTTAAAATACTTAACTGTTGGATTTTTCCTGGGAAAAGGCTCCAAGCTTTCCCAAAGAAGGAAAAAGGCTGATAGTTGACTCCATGGTCCTGTTGCCATATCCCCAAACCCTTCCCTTTGCCTGTAGTGGGTCTGCAGCCCAGGCCAGAAGGGAAGGTGACCTCTCAAATTCCTCTGCCTTTGCCATCAGCTGCCTTCACCATCATCCACCACTGCATCTGAACACACTGCAGGATGGGAGAGCTTAGAAGGAGAATGCGCAGATGAGGAGACTCAGACGTGCCATCAGCAGAGACAAGTTGGTGACAGAGACAGCTTGGAATCTCTGTGGCTGTAAGCCCTAAGATCTGGGGCTCGAGCCAGGGGTAAATGGTGACTTCTGCTGAGGTTAGAAACAAGCATTTGGTGCAGGGATTCTCAGAGCACAGTGACCCTGTGTCCTGCCTTCAGGACGCTGTGAGTTGCTGCTGGGAGCTCAGCTCCTGGAAGGTTACTGCACCTGCTGGTGTTATTCCAGGTGGACCCAGGTTGCTGAAAATAGGAGCAGGCTTGGTGTGACAGCCCTCACATAGGCTGGGCAGCATAAAGTCCAGGGTTTGGTAGGTTCACAAGGGATAAGACACCCATTATTCTCAAGGAGTTGACAGGTGCTGGTGTAGGGACAGATAAGGGGCTCCCTGCAGTGTCATGCTCTTCCATCACTGCTGTTTGCCCTCTGTTGATGGGAATCTGCCTCCCTAATTCCTGCCCAGTTAACCAGTGGCTTTGGCCCAGTTGGAGCCACCCCACAGTGCCTGGCTTGGCAGAGGACCTGTTTGTCAGCGTTGGTGGGGAGCCTGTCCACAGGGACACTGGGGATCCTCAAACCCAGCACGGGCCATTTGCAGGCAGGAAAGGACCCTTGGCATTTGGACACCTGTGGCATTTGGGCACAGGGATGGGTGCTCAGCCAGAATATCCCAGGTGGCAGCACCTCGGCATCCAAATTCACCCACCACAACCATGAGGGGATCCCCTGCCTGCCCAGGGAGCTGGGCACAGCACTGGGCTCAGCATTTGGGGTGTGGGCTGGTGGCTGTGGCAGGCACCAGGGTCAGGAGCCCTTGGCTCTCACCCAACCTCTGTTCCAAGCTTGCTGGGCAACTCTGGTTGAGTTTCCTAACATCTCTGTGGCTGAACTCCTTCCCTATCGAGGTGGGTGAATCTCCTCTGAACCTATTGGGAAACTGCTCCTGAAGCAGCCGGTCTGCCGGGAGGCTGCGCCGGGAGGAGCCGGGTGTGGGTGGCCACAGCGGACGTGCCTGTGGATGGAGAGGCAACAGGGAAGGGTGATTCCTGGATTCCTGCGGAAGAGGGATGGACATCACCTCCTTGGGTCATGATTTTGGGTAAGACAGTGAGTCTGTCCTGAATCCGGGGGTGAATCCACTGTATGCTGAGGCAGGGCCACCTCAGGCTGTTACAGGGCGGGTTGGGTGAAGCTGCCACCTCGTGCCACCTCCGCCTCCATCTCCAGAGGCTGCCACCACCATCAGAGACAGTTGGTGCTCTGCAGGATTGCAGCTGATTAGCTCCTCCAGCTGGTTTATTGGCTTAGTGGTGACAGTCCCCAGATGGATTTCATTTTCCAGAGAGGGTATTTGCATGTGTTTGGTGTGCCCAAAGCACTTGGTCTCCCTCCCATCACCCAGGGTAGCTGGATGGTGTTCCTGCAGTGACCAGACAGAGCATCCCTGAATTCAGGGTACTTGTAGCAGGCAGTGCAGGGATGCTTAGGGCTGGATACTCAGGGATGCTGATGGTATAGGATGTTCAGAATGGTTGTTGAGGGATGCTCATGGCTGGCAGCACAGGGAAGTACATGGTACAGGATGCTCAGACTTGCAGTGTGGGTGAGGCTCTTGGCACAGGGATACTTGCAGCCAGCAGCGTGGGGATGTGATTTCCCAGGACAAAGGGAAGGGATGAGAGTCCGTGACACAGGACCAGAGAAAGGGGAATTTTTCCAAGCATCTCTGACAAGGAGATGGTGGAGGAGGTCTGCTTTGGTGGACAAAACCAGGGGGTCACAGCACAGGCAGTGTTTCCTGGAGCCTGATTCACCGTGTGAGAGCCAAGGGGCAGGGCTCTCCACGGGATATCTGGGCATTTCCTTCCGCAGCCAAAGCCGGGCGAGCGCGTGTGGCTGCTTCCGAAGGAGCGGATCAGCGCTTTGGAGGGATTGTGCCCATCTCCGGGACCTCGGGGCGAAGCTCAGGGGTGTCCCTGCGGAACGAGCTCTCCGTTGAAGGGCGGGGGGTGACTCAGGGTGCCCGGTGTGCTGGCACAGGGGGTGTTGGCCGGGCAGGGCACGCCTGGCTCCACGCAGCCGGCACAGCCGGCGCCAGGCGAGTGCCTGGGGGGGTAAATACGAGTTTGTGCCGGGCCGGCTGCCAGCGGTGCGGGTGAGGAGCCCGCCCCGGCCGGCCGCTCCCCGGGTACCCCCGCACCCCAGGAGGAGCTCGGAGCAGCCCGGCATCCCCGCCGTGGCTGCAGCCCAGCCCCGCGGGGAGACGGCGGCGCGGGCAGAGGAGGCTGCTTGGCCGGGGGAGGCGGTGGGGAATGCGCCGTGCGGGGCTGTGCCATCCTGGTCAGCGGGGAGCTGAAAGGCCAAGGGCCAGAGGCAGAGCGTGCCGTGGATGAGGGGTCTCGGCCCCGTGTGGTGAGCGCTGCCTTCGCCCCGGCCGGCGGCCGGCCCGACATTTGTAAGCAATTTGCCGGAGCGTTCCGGAGGTGCTTCCCGCTGCCGCTTGGCAGCCAGACACTGCACAGAAGCTCGCTGGCTCCCTCGAGGCCTCGCTTAGGCCCGGCCCAGCACTGCTGAGCCTCGTCCTGCCCGGGCAGGCGCCGGAGAACACGCCAGGGCCGGGAGCAGAGCGGGGTGGGAGCCTGGCGGGACCCCTCGGAGGGGTCGTGCTGAGGAGCGGGGGCCGAGCAGGGGGAAGCCACGGCTGGAGTTAACCCTTGGGGTGCACCAAGCTGGGTTTTCCCTGGAAAATATCCCCTTCAGGGCGTGCTGCATTTCAGCACTGAGTCCGTTTTCTTCTGGGTTCATCTTTCCGGGATATGAGCATGCTCCTGGAGGAAAGTGGGGGGTGTGGATCAGCTCTGCGGGTGCGCCTGCCCTGCTGCAAATCTGAAGGGGGTGATGATGTGGTTGGGAAGGATCCGGCCGCCCCATCCCAGTGCTGTGGCTGGATCGACACTGCAGCCCTTTCCCAGCCTCACCTGGCCAGAGCTGCACCTCTCAGCCAGCCGGTCTGGGATGGCTGTGGGATTGGGAACAGCCTGGCCTGGCCTCTGCTGAACCCCAGAACATCTGTGGGGAAAAGAATGGGGAGCCTGAGCACCAACAGGGAGAGAAGGAGCTGAAGTAATGGGGACAGAACCTGGGGAACCGGTCAAAAGGAGCACATGGATGGAATGAAGAAGAGGGATGCAAGGAAGCTTCCTATCGGCTGCCTTCCTGGGGACTGCTTTGCCGGCCCCCTGTGCCCTACAGGGCAGGGTGTGCAGCAGGAGGGGTGGGGTGTGCAGGACCGTGCTGGTGAAGGGGTCCCGTCTGTCTGGCTGTGCTCTGCTTCCCCTCTGTCCCTCCAGTCCCCTCCTTTCCCGAGCCTTTGTGCCCGGGACTGCACAGCCCCACACCCTCCAGCCTGGCTGCAAACCCTCCAGGTCCCCAAGCAGTGATTTACCCACCTGCAGAACCGGGGATGAGCCCTTTCCTTTCCTGCCTGAGGTGAATCCAGGCATTTGGGGAGATCCCCAAAGGGGATGCTGCTCCTGACTCTGCTGTTTGGGACCTGCTGCTTTTCCTGCCACCCACGCTGTGTCCGCGTGGTCCTGCCCTGAGTCCTGACCTTGCTGGGCTGCCAGAGCAGGGAACTAATTTGAGGAATGTTGCTCAGGGAGATGCAGATGCTGACAGCTGCCTCCTGGGGCTGAGAAGCAGGCAAGGACACCCACCACATCCCAACCTTGCTTACTGGACCCCCCTGGCCAGCCCAGTCCCCTCGTAGGAAGGGGTCAGGGATGGGATTTTGGGGTGAGTTCTTCTTCTTCAAATAGTGGGCGTTGCTTAGCTCCAGGACCAGTCCACTGGGGCTTTGGAATGTTTGTGCCTCTTTTGGATGTGCTGGTGGCATCTCCATCCAGCTCTTCTCTTCCCAGAATTGCCCACCCAGCTCTCATCATTCAGGCTCTGCATCTGCTGCCCTGGGGTAAGGACCCCACCTCCTCCTCTTCTTCTTCCTTCTCCCCCTCCCCACCCTTTCTCAGAGCGAAACCTGGTGGCAGTTTTCAGCTGCAGCTGATGGGAGCAGTCCCACATTTATCTTCAGTTCCCACCCCAGAGTGTCCTTTAAAATACCTATTTATCACCCCCAGTTAAAGGCAGGGAGTTGGGGGATCGCTCAGGGAGTGGGAGGTGATGGCTTCACAGGCATCGCCTGTGGATCAGTGGAACGCTTTGTTTATTTTTAATTTTATCTTGATTGTGTCCTTTGAAAGCCCCCCAGCAGCAAACACTTCCCAGCCCTTCCTGCTTCCTGCTTGCAGGATCTGTCCCAAGACTTTTGGAGGGACAGGATGAGAGCTTTGCCCACCACAGCTGAGCCCCTTCCTGACTCTGCTGAACACCCCAAGTGTGATCCTGGCCCCATGGCAGTGGCACTGCAGGGGTCGGTGGTTACGGTCGCTCTGGGACCCAGATCACAGGTGGCCAGTTTACAAGTGAAATGTTATTTTTTCCTGGTGGGGAAATGTTACAAGTGAAACGTTATTTTTCTCCTGGCTGGTGGGGCCAAGGGGAGCGACTTGTCCTTGATGGAGACCCCGGATCCTGGGCTCTTGGGCAATATGGGGGTGGGAGGGAACAGTGGGAGTTATGCTGAGCGATGGCTTTGGGAGCCAGTTCCTTTGGGAAGGGCTGTCGGATTGGTGGCCTCCACTCAAAGACAAACAGCCCCTGGAAGAGGTAATTAGGGTGATCCTGTCTTGATCCCCTCAGCTGTGGCTAGGAGTCACGAGTCCTTCACCAGCAGCCACTCCAAGCCCATTTTGCATTAATTAGGCTGTTTACAAAACACTGTAAATTGCAGTAATGAACACCCCGGTCCTTGGTTTCCTTTAATTATCCATTTGCATGATGAATGAGCCAGCCCCTCTTCAGCCCTCCTTTTCCGGCAGAGGGGTCACACAACCCACTATGGCTTTGTGTGGGATCTGCCATGCGAGGTGGGCAGAGGCCTCTGGAGAGGGGGAGAAGAGAAGGGAATTGAGGAGCAGATGAAGGAAGAGAGGGATCTGCAGCCCTGGAGATCTACCCGGCTGCAAGGAAGGGGGCTCCTTTCCCATTTCCCACATTTCAGTGGGGTTTGAAGCAGCTGTTTCACCCCCAGGCTCGGAGCCCAGCTCTCAGACTTGGATTTTCCATAGGAAAAAGCACAGAAACTGTTCAAAGCATTTAATCCTCCCTGGCTCGGCAATGGGGCTGCCTGGAAAGGCAGAGGAGGAGCGGCGGCATTTCTTGCCCCCCACATACCTTCCCCTTTCTTTCCCTTTTGACTTGGCGGGTGAATTCCAGAGATGTTAATCCGCTCTCAACCCCTCGGTGAAGAATAAAATGTCCTCTCTGTGTGGGAGGAAGGAATTCATTGGAATTAATTGCGGGAAGGAGCTGGGGGTGCACTGGGGGTGCGTGTGAGCCTGTGCCAAGGGTGGGATGAGCATCCTCTGCTGCCCAGAGGTCCCCTAAGCAGAGGGAGGGATGGGCAGGGGGATGGAGATACCCGAGGTGGCACAATCCTTGCATTCACAGCTGGAAGTTCCAGCCTCTGCTTTGGCCGTAAAAATGCCAACCATGTGGTCTGTGGGCAAGGCCTCAGCAGCAGCAGCGGCACAGGGAGTGAGTGGGGGGCAAAAGGGCTCCACTCAGCAGTTTTGGGGCGTCAGTGCCTATAAAGGGGAGGGAAGTGCTGTTCTGTGCCGGGGTGACTGGATCTGCGGGGTCCGACCCATCCCGGGGGCACACAGAGATGGGGCAGGAGGGACAGAGGGGGAAAAGGGTCTGAGCTGGGGCTGGTCAGTCCGTGGAGGGTTCGTGGAGGTGAACGTGGAGGCAGAGGAGAGAGGAGGAGAGGCCACCGGGATGGGCCAGGCGCTGTTCTGTGCGCTGGGAGGTCGGTGTGGCTGCAGGATGGGGTCCATGTGGGATCCTGGGGGCCTGTGGGGCAGCTCAGGCTCTGCCTCCTGCCCTGACCTTCAGCTCTTCTCTCCACAGAGCTCCTGGGATCTGCCAAGCGCCTGAACGTGAACTACCAGGATGCGGACGGGTGAGTGCTCCCCTGGCAGGGTGCTGGGTGCTGCTGCCACCAGCCTGGGGGGGCTTCTCTTCTCCCACAGCCAGTTGGTCCTGCAGCTCGGGGTATTGTACAGCTTTGCAGGGGGGCGGCTGCACCCCAGAGAACACAACAGCATCCCAAAGCCAGGGCAAGCCCTGCAGAGGCAGAGCCAACACCTGCCCAGATCTGAGCTGAGGGCTGTGCTCAATCCATCCTGAAAATCCCTCATAAAGCTCTTCTGCATCCCCCTCCATAGGGATGGGAGGGAATAAGGATGGCAGCATGTCCAGCCAGTGCCCTGTGTCCTGAGTGCTGGTTGAAGCACAGAGGAACACTCAGCCAGCCCCAGCACGTGCTTGTGCCTCTGTTTAATATCCCAAAAACAAAATCCCATTGTTTGGGGGGGTTAGGGAAAGAAAAGATGAGGTTGCCAAGTGACCACAGCATATTTGTGTAGCTCATCACTTCCAAAATCCAAGTACTTAATAAGCTGGGTACTGAGAGTTAAAGAAACCACAAAGGCCCATAAAATAAATAAGCATGTTATTCTTACTGAATTAACTCTGACCTGTCAGTCATTAGCATTGTTTTATGTTCTGTTGTTGTACCTAACTTCTACATGTTTTCTTTTGGAGGACTCTGTAGGAAGAGGTGTCCATGATGAGTCCTAACAGGCCAGTGGGGAGTTGGGAATGTGCAGGATAGCTCCATCTTAAAATAATACTGTGCAGATGGAGCTTAATAGAGAAAAAAAATTAATAATAGAAGCAGTGATCTGATTCTGATAAGGCACAGGGTTTGGGCTTGGGCAGATCCAGGAGGGCTGCTGATGGGAGTGGGGGGAAGGGGTCCATTCCCTACCACAGGGACACGGGCAGGGCACTGGGTTTTGCTGGGGCACAGGAAGGGGACGATGGCGAGGTGAGACCCGAGCATGGGGCCAGCAGTGTGTGTCCTCCTGGGAGAGCCATGGTGCTGGTGGTGTCCTTGGCATCACCTCGCTTGTGGCTTGGAAGGGGTGGGGCAGGTGAGCAGGGCTTTGTGCAGCTGCCCCAGGATAGAGCAGGCCCTGCAAGGACCCCCACAGGGCTTGGGTCGGGGGGATTTTGCACCCCCTGCATTCACACTTGGAGGCAGAGGTTTTGCTGTGCCCCAGGGACATGGTGGGTGTATTGGAGGAGGGAGCAGCCCTTTCTGCTGGGGTTGGTGTCCCTCCTGCAACATCCAGAGACTGAATAGGGGTTTGGAGGTGCTCTGGGACTGCAGATCACGAGGAGAGCCATGCAGGCTGAGCTGCATCCCCAGCACGGGGCTGGGACCCTGCAGAGCCCATTAGAGCCCCTGTCAGGGGCTGTCAGGAGCCCCTCACACCCCTTGGAGTGGCACAGGGGCTAATCCCTGGTGGCACAGGGACCCTCTTGCTCGGCCTTGCTCTTCACGTGACAGCACGGGGGGAGCGCCAGGCAGACAGGCCCCTTTCACAGCCCCAAAACACAGGGCTCTTTCATTCCCAGCGGCCTCCCACGCTCTGCCAAGGTCTCCCGGCATCCCTGCTGGCATGGGGAGGGGGCAGCTGGCAGAGTGGGCAGGAGTAGCCACTGGACCAATGCGCTTGCCAGATGCTGTGAGCAGCATTTGGCTACCTGGCTGCACCAGGGAGGTGGGAGATGGATTTCCCTCCATCCTGCCTGTTTGCTTACTGCACAGGGCAGGGGGGCAAGGGACCCTCTGCCTGGGGTTTCTGAATTACACAGAGTCCCTGCATCCCTTGGATGAGAGATGCTGAGCCCTGGAGCACACACAGCTTGGAGGGATTTATCTGTGTTTCGTTATGGGGAAACTGAGGCACTGGGAGCAGGGAATCAGGAGGGACACAGCCATGAACAGCTGGTGACAATCCCAGCCCGTGTCCCCATGCAGAGGGGGCTGTGGGGTCAGCTGTAGGGCTGGGCTGAGCCCTGCCTTGTGTCCCAGGTTCTCTGCGCTGCACCACGCGGCCCTGGGCGGCAGCCTGGACCTCATCTCCCTGCTCCTGGAAGCGCAGGCCACTGTGGACATCAAGGACAGCAACGGTAAGGGGTGACCCCCAGCACGGCCCCCCGGCAGCCAGCTCAGCCCCCAGGGGGGGGCTGGGGCCGTGCCCAGCCCCGCTGAGCCCCGTTCCCCGCAGGGATGCGGCCCCTGCACTACGCGGCGTGGCAGGGCCGCGTGGAGCCCGTGCGGGTGCTGCTCCGCGCCGCCGCCTCCGTCAACATGGCCTCGCTGGACGGGCAGATCCCGCTGCACCTCTCGGCGCAGTACGGCCACTACGAGGTGGTGAGTGAGAGCCCAGCACCCCCCACGCTGGGGGCTCCTGGGTGGGGACAAACCCCGCCGTGCCGCGGGGGAGGGGGCAAAGGGGAGTGGTGATGCTGAACCCCCCCGTGCCACGTTGCTTCCCCGCAGTCGGAGATGCTGCTCCAGCACCAGTCCAACCCCTGCCTCATCAACAAGGCAAAGAAAACCCCGCTGGACCTGGCCTGCGAGTTCGGGCGGCTGAAGGTGGGTGCTGTGGGGCTCTGCCCTGTGCTGGTTCATTCTCCAGGGGCGGCTCTGGAGCCGACTCGGCTCCTCTGGGAGCGAAGCACCAGCTCTGGCCACAGCCACTCTCTCACTGCCATGAGCCTTGGAGCCCAGCAGGCAGCCCCTGCCTCCTCCCACGGCAGGACACGGCCAGATCCTGGGTCTGGGAGCTGCGGTTCTGACCTCGCAGCAGGGCAGCGCCGGGCTGGGAGGGAAGCCAGGAGTTCTCGCTGGTTTTCCACAGCCTCCCCCCACCTTTGCTTATGGTTAAGCACGGATGGGCTGAGCTGGCTAATCCCAGCAAACTCTGAGCATCCGGCCCCGCTCGAGGTCCCAGGCACAGCACTCTGTGCTCTGGGAGACCCCAGTGCAGCCAGCACTGCCAGGTTGGGCTTGGAGCACAGCCAGCCAGACTGTTCCATGCCCCACCAGGAAGGGACAAGGGGGATATTTCCATTTTTGGAGTATCCATAATGTCTGCAGCTATAAACAGGGCAGTAAAAATAACTCCTCTGTGCCTCTGGGTTGCCCTGAGACGCTGAGAGTCGCTCTGGGTTGGAGAGACTGGAGGTTTTTAGGGCTTGGTCTGAAAAGCCTGATTATGGGAAGACTATTTCTGGCTGCTGTGACCTTTTACGGCCCCTCACGACAGTGTGGCCTTGCCAAGCACTGTCCAGCTCAGGCTGAGCCCTGGGACTGTTGGATGGAGGGGAATGGTGGGATGGGGAGTGGTGGGCTGGCCTGGCTGGGAGGGTGAAGGTGGGGGTACCTGCACCCAGCTGCTCACCTGTGCCCCGTGCAGGTGGCCCAGCTGCTGCTGAACAGCCATCTGTGTGTCGCCCTCCTGGAGGGACAGTCCAAGGATTCCACTGACCCCAACTACACCACCCCACTGCACCTGGCAGCCAAGAACGGGCACAAGGAGATCATCAGGTAACCCCCTGCCAGCCCAGGGCAGTGCCCTTTCCTGGAAAAAAACCCATCATGGCTTCAGTCCCGCATCCTCCCAAACCCACCTCCCTGCTGCAGGCCCCAGCTCTTCATCCCCAAGGCAAGGTGCAAGGTGCTGTCCCCTTCCTGTCACAAAGCAGCCCATTGCCTGGCCCTGATGTTCATGGCCTGCTCTTCATGCCTTTCCCTCCTTCCCACCAGGCAGCTGCTGAAGGCTGGGATCGAGATCAACAAGCAGACGAAGACGGGCACAGCCCTGCACGAGGCCGCGCTCTACGGCAAAACGGAGGTGGTGCGGCTGCTGCTGGAGGTGAGCGTGGTGGGGACGGGGCTGCATGGGGGGACAGGCCCCTGGGGGTCGGCCAGCACCCCTTCCCCTCTGTCCCTCGTCTCCAGTGGGTTTGGCAGCAGGTGGGGGGTCTGGGCATGACCACGTCTCCTCTCGGGCAGGGCGGTGTTGACGTGAACATCAGGAACACCTACAACCAGACGGCGTTGGACATCGTCAACCAGTTCACCACCTCACACGCCAGCAAGGACATCAAGCAGCTGCTGAGAGGTGAGGTGGGGACAGCACTGAGAGGGCCTTCCTCCCACTGGGACCTGCTTGGGCTCCCAGTGCTCCTGAGTAGCCTAAACCAGCGTGGCTGTAAGTGCCGGCATCCCAGTCCCATGTGTGCCCCCATCCCACACATGGACAGTGTCTGGGGATCAAGTCCTTCCTGCAGTAGTAATGTTTTCTTTTCTCCTCTCCTCGCTTTTGCTGTCTCCATCTGCCTTCCCTGAACCCGCTCTCTTTCCTCCCTGCTCTCTGGCACCTTCTTTCTTCCCTCTGTCCCTTGCCTTCAGAGGCATCAGGAATCCTGAAGGTCCGAGCTTTGAAGGATTTTTGGAATCTCCACGACCCAACTGCTCTCAACGTCCGAGCAGGAGACGTCATTACGGTGAGGCTGCTCCCTGCCCCCCATCCCCCTGCCCCTCCATGGCCTGGGTACCAATCCTATCCCTCTCACCCCCACGGCAGGTCCTGGAGCAGCATCCGGACGGGCGGTGGAAGGGGCACATCCACGACGCCCAGAAAGGCACCGACCGTGTCGGATACTTCCCCCCCTCCATCGCCGAGGTCATCAGCAAACGGACAGGTCAGTGGCCATGCTGGTCACAGTCCCCTGTGTGAAACCATCCCAGCCTTCCCAGCACCTCCTGTAGGACAGGCCTCGCAGCCCTGGCTAGCTAGGGGGGAAGAGAAGGACTCGGGTGGGCACAGGGAGTTGTGCCATTGGTGGGGTGGTAATTTGGGGGTTGAGGCTCAGCTCTCCCCCTCCCACTGCCTCCCGCATGAGCTCTGACCACACGTGTTTTGTCTTTGAATGCAGGCATGGTTGTCCCCCGTGTGGCACCCGCACACCAGCGCCAGGGTCCCCCCGGGGCCCTGCCAGCACCCCCCGGTGGGCTGCAGCACCTCCCTGACGAGTGTCCTCACCAGGCAGCCCCAAGTGGCCACCTCACCCTAACCCGGACGGCCCCGGGCCCTGACAGCTCAGGTCAGGGGAGCAGCTGGGGAGGGAGAGGACCTGGGGACCTTCCCCTGTTCCCAGCCCTGCCCGGGCAGGGGGACACAGGGGGAGACTCTCCTTCCACCTCTCAGCAGGGAAGCAGCCAGATGAGAGGGAGCATGTGCAGGGAAAGGGAGTTTAGGGGAGCCCATAGAGCAGCCCCTTCCCTCCCTGTGTCCTCAGCCAGGCTGCATCCCCATGTCCCCTCTGTGTGTCCCTTGCCAGCCCAGGTCACCCTGTCTGTGTCGTGCATGCTGGGAGGTGGGAGGGAACTGGTGCATCGTCTGTGGCCGGAGGGATCATTGTGGGAGGCTGTTTTTTTCCTCATGTCACTGTGTTGGCACTCGGGTCCCTGCTGGGGACCTCTGTGCCAGCCCCAATCTCGGGGTGCTCCTGACGGCCTCCCTGCCTGCCCCGAGCAGCAGGAGACAGGAACAGCGTGGGCAGCGAGGGCAGCATCGGCAGCATCCGCAGCGCCGGCAGCGGCCAGAGCACCGAGGGCACCAACGGGCAGAGCACCAGCATCCTCATCGAGAACGCCAGGGTAGGCACCAGCCCCTGCTTCCCCAGCCCATCCCTGAGCCAGTTCAGGGTGCAGATGGAGCCCCAGCCCCTTCCCTGTCCTCCTGTATCCCTCCTTTCAAAGGAAGGGCTGCTGGAGCTGAGCATCCTCCACCAAACGCCCTTCTTGGCTGCCAGGACTCAGCAGGGAGATGATTCTGGGGGGTCCTCAGTTGCTACTCAAAGCACAGCTGGCCTTTTTGAGTGGAGCTGGAGGCCGTGGTTGGTACCAGTCACCATCTTCACTGTGTCCTGTGTCATCTTACAGGATAAAAAAGGCCCTGGGCCAAATCCTGTCTAGATCTCTTGCTGGGGACCAGCCCTTCACTAGGGGAAGCTGTGCCCAGCAGCCCAGTGCAGGGACCACCCTTCTGCTCCTGGGGGTGTGACAGGGCTTGTCTCTGTAGTGGGGTCCCTCTCACCTCACTCCTTCTCTCCCTCAGCCTCTGCCCTCCTCCAGCGACGACCTCCAGCAACACCTTTTGGGATCAGAGCCACGCAATGGGCAGGTGACAACCCCAGCAGGTGAGGGCTGTCCCAACTCCGTGGAACCTTGGGGACAGATGTCCCCCAGCCCTGGGTGCCGCTTGCTGCTCAAGTGCCCCCGTGACAGTTCTCTCTCCTCTCGACCAGGGTCACAGGGCCTACAGACCCCAGGCAGCTGCCCCCCTGGGGACAGGGTCTTCTCCCACCAGTTCTTGCGTCCTGAGCAGCTCCTCGAGGGGAAGGTAACTGGGACAAATGGGAAACGCTGTGCTGGGTGGGAGGGCTGTGTTTGGGGTGCTCAGCCCAGCTGTCACTGCACTGGGGACACAGGGAACTGGGTCTTGAGAACACTGGGGACAAGTGGGTCTTGCCCAAGGGGATTCCGTTGTCTTGCCTGGAGCAGACAGGTCCTTCCAGCCCCTGCAGCCAGCGTGACGGGCTGTCCTGTGTCCTGTCCTCTCCTCAGGACGCAGAAGCCATTTACAACTGGTTGCGTGAGTTCCAGCTGGAGTCCTACACTGCCAACTTCCTCAACGCTGGCTACGACGTGCCCACCATCAGCCGCATGACCCCAGAGGTAGGGCAGGTCCTTCCTCGCCCTGGTCAGCATCCCCTGCGCTGCTGACAGTGGTACCCACTGCTCCGTGCTCCCTGAGCTGACCATGGCCCCACTCTGCTCCCCTTAGGATCTGACAGCCATCGGTGTGACCAAGCCAGGCCACAGGAAAAAGATCTCCACGGAGATCGGGCAGCTCAGCATCGCCGAGTGGCTGCCCAACTACATCCCGGTGAGTCCCTGGCACCGGGGCTTTGGTCACCCTCTTTTTCTAGGTTTTTCTCAGAGCTCTCTCACCCCAGGACAGGAGAGGAGCGGGTCTAAGTAAATACACACTGCAATGGCTTTGACTGTGTTAATGCACTCAGAAAGACCCTGAAAATACAGTCTCCTGAGCAGAGACAGGGAGGGGGTAATGAAGGTGCTGCCAACGCCTCGATGCTCACAGCAGCATCTTTGTGCTCTTTCCAGGCTGACCTGATGGACTGGCTCAGTGCCATCGGGTTGCCCCAGTACCACAAAAAGCTGGTGAACAATGGCTATGACTCCATCACCATCGTGACGGACCTGACGTGGGAGGATCTGCAAGAGATCGGCATCAACAAGCTGGGTGAGTCCCTCCTGCCGTGCTGGGGTGGCCCAGGGCAGCCAAGTTTTCCACCCAGTCCCCACGCCCCGTTCTCCCTCAGTCTGGGAGGTGCAGGCATGTCCTGAGCACCCGGAAAGGGCAGTTCCTGGCTGTCCCTAAGGATTCTCCTTGGCAGGCTGGAGCTGGGCTGAGCCAGGTAGATGCTGGAGGTAGTTTGTTCCCTCCCACAGGCAGGGTTTGAATAACCCGGAGGCCTTTGCCCTGGTTGGTGACGTGACCATGACTCTTCTTGGCCAGAAAACAAAGGCCTTGGGGGCTGGAGCCAACCTAATGTCCTTTTCCTTCCCGCAGGCCACCAGAAAAAGATCATGTTGGCTGTCAAGAAGCTCAGAGACCTCCGCAAAAGCCTCAACCAAGCAGAAGCAACCCTGGCGAGACGCAAAGTCCCCGGTTCCCTGGACATTGTCACCATCGAGTCGCTGGAGAACGGGGAGTGCCAGTCCCCACACACCCCCAAAATGACGACCTTCCAGGACAGCGAGCTCAGCTACGAGCTCCAGACAGCCATGTCCAACAGCTGCCACGAGACACTCGGCATCAAGAGCAGCCAGGGAATGTCACGGAGCCAGGAGAGCATCGGGGTGCGGTCCCGGGGCTCGGGGCACTCGCAGGACAACGTGCTGTCCCGGCGCCTCTCCAGCCCCTCGCAGGAGAGCCTGGGCAGCGGGGAGAGCAGCAGCAGCAGTGGGCAGTCCTGTGCACCCCCCCGCAGCAAGGAGAGCCCGGCCAGCCTGCCGGGACGGCCCAGTCCTGAGCCCTACGGGAAGCTCGTGTCCCCCGAGGGGCTGAACGGCTTTGCCAACGGCAGCGGAGGCAGCCCTCTCAAGGAGAGGAACCTGCCCGAAGGCACGGACCAGTACGCCCGGCCCGCAGCTCAGAAAGGAGCTGGGACTCCAGCAGTCACCCCCTGTACTCCTCCCCAGACCCCCAGCAAGGGAACAGCCCCCTACGTCTTCATGTACCCACACATCTCCTTGAAATCCCCGACGGTCCCATCCCTCCTGGGAGCGGAGCAGCCCAAGGCCCCGGCACAGCCATACCCCTCCATCTCGCCCGGGCAGAAGAGCAGCCTGCAGACATCAGCCCAAAAAGGCTTCTCCTACCTGCACAGCCAGTGTGGCCCCACGGACCCACCCACCACATCCCCCGTGGCCGGGGAGCAGCACAACGGGGGCGAAGGCTTCAAGCACAAGAAGCGCTCGCACAGCCTGAACCGCTACGCGCTGTCGGACGGGGAGCACGAGGAGGAGGAGGGGGCTCCCACCAGCACCCTGGGCTCCTATGCCACGCTGACACGGCGGCCGGGCCGCAGCCAGATGCCATGGGCCTGTCTGCAGGTGGATGCCAAGGTGACCCGCAGCCAGTCCTTCGCCATCCGGGCCAAGCGCAAGGGCCCTCCGCCGCCGCCTCCCAAGCGCCTCAGCTCTGTCTCCAGTGCCCTGGCTGCCGAGGCAGACAGTGAGCAGCCCCCCAACCCTGAGCAGCAGCCCACGCCCCCCCAGGATGCGGTTGATGCAGGTGCCACCCCCGGTGACACTGGCCGTGGCAGGACAGTGAAGAGCCTGGCGGCTGCGCTGGAGGGAACACCGGGGGCAAGTCCACCCAAGCCCCTCCTGGCCCCAAAACCACCGCACCTGACTCAGGACTGTCTCCCTCGGGTAGATGTGGGTGATGAGTCCTATGCTGGCGGTGACACCAGCAGTGCCACACTTTCTGATGGCAGCAGGGACCCCTTTGAGAGCGGAAAGCCACGGAGACGGACACTGAGCGAGCCCAGCGGTCCCAAGACAGAGGTGGCTGTGCAGGGTGAGCGGGAGGATGCCTGCTCGGACACGGAGGAGGAGGCCAAGCCAGGGGTCTCCTCCTCGTCCTCCCAGAACAGCTCCAGTGAGTGCATCCCCTTCGCAGAAGAAGGCAACTTAACCATCAAACAGCGGCCGAAGCCCACTGGGCATCCTAAGGCTGATACGGCTGTGCCGGACACAGAGCCTGGTTCCCAGCCAGCAGAGCCCCCCTGCTCTGCTGGGAAGGAGCCGGCAGCTCCCGCAGTCACCAAGGAGCCGCCCGTGCTGGAGTTCAACCTCACCGAGTCGGACACGGTGAAGCGCCGGCCGCGCTTCAGGGAGCGGGAGCCGCTGCAGGCGGTGCTGAAGGCGTTCAGCATGGCCGGGCAGGCGGAGTCGGGGGGCACCCCCGCACCCCAGTATGCCCAGGCACAAGCTGTGAGCATCGCAGGCCCTGCCACACCAGCACAGGCACCTCGGGCTGGGCTGGCCGGGGATGCCTTCGATGATGACAGTGTGGAGTTCAGGATTGCCGAGATAGAGAAAAGCATCTTGTCGCTGGAAAAAGGGATGAAGAAGGCACCGAGCCCCACCAAAGCCCCCAGCCCCACGGAGCTGGTCGGCACGGCTGTGGTGAGGACACCCACTCCAGGTAAGGGAGATTGTGGGGGTGTCCCCAAGGTGGTGGCGGGGTCTGGGTCTCCCTCCCGTGTTGGTATGGGAGGCTAGGAGGACCTGTGCCACCGCATGCCACGAGTCCCCTTCCTTTGCAGATGTCCCCACCAAGCACACCTCTGTGGCATCCACCAAGCTCGTCTTCTCTGGGCCCAAGACCATCTACCAGCAGGTCCTGCAGCCCTCCCGCCACACTGTTGCTCCCTGGGCAGCCACCGAGGCGGTGCCGGATGTGATCGGGTCCCTGCCCGGTCCCAGCTCACTGACGCTGGACACGGGCAGCAAGGTGTTGGCAAAGCCTTTGGCAGCTGCCCCGGGGGCCACCCTGGCCCAGCAGCGGCTGGAGCAGACCAACTCCACGCTGGCAGCCACGCTGCAGGCGGCTGAGAAGAAGATCACGGTGGAGGAGGCGGAGAGGTGAGGGAAATCCTGGAGCTGGCCCCCCCAAGGTGGAATTGGGAAGCTGTGCACAGGCGCTGTCTGCACCACACAGGTCCCCTGTGCTTGAGCCCAGCTGTGTGCTGAGCTCCAGCTGCCACTGGTCAGGTCCAGCCTGGCCAAACCTTCCCCATCAGCACCCACAGCCTTTGGGCGGCGTTTTGACTCTCTCCCTTTCCTCCCCAGCCACCCCGGGACTGTGCACTCGGCCAAGAACATCCTGGAAGACATCAGCAACATGTTTGATGACCTGGCCGACCAGCTGGACGCGATGCTGGACTGAGGCTTCGCTCCCTCCTTCCCCTCCTCACCTCCGGCTGCTCTGCCAGTGCCCCTCACCATGGGGAGGAGCGGATCTGGCACCCAGCGGCGCCTCCAGGTCTCTCCAGCCGCTCCCTCCCCGCACTTTGCACTGCGGCTGGGAACGCAGCTGCCCTCCTTGCTCACCCCTGGCTCCGTGTCACACGTGCCGGCGCGGCCACGGGCCGGTTTCCGAGGGGGTCAAGCATTTCCCACCAGACTGGAAGCAGGAGGAGAGCCCAGAGGGGGCTGCACATGCTGTCCTGGAGGCCACGGAGAAGCCCTCGCTCCCTTGCACAGAGCTGAGGAGCCTCCACAAGGGACCTTTCTCTTTCCCCACTGCATTGTCGAGTCTTGCCTCTTATTATTTATCCCCTGCCAACAATGTGTCACAGGAGAGACCTCCCTGGGCAGCCGCCACCGAGCCGGCGATTTACTGAGCAGTCCCAGCCCCGGCAAGGCCTGACAGCAGCTAAAAGAAGACAGGGCTTGTCGCAATTTGGCAGCTTGTGGAGCGAGAAGGAACCTTTCTGCTTTATTTGCCGCTTTTCCAAATGCGTCAGCGTCAGGCAGTGTGTAATCCAAGCGGATCGAAATCCCTCCGGCGGGACCCACAACCCCCTCGGGATGGGGCTGGCACAGCCTCCGAAGCAGCGGATGTTCTACCACGGCCCTGCCGGACACGGGGGGCCTTCCTGCCCCTTCCCAGAGCGATGAGGATGGTGATGGCAGCGCCAAAGGCCTGGGAATTCGGGCCAGTCCGTCTGGATCGTGCTGCTCAATGGAGTTCGCCCTCTGCCAACACCGTGCCTACACAAACCCCCACCCTGGTCCTTCCAGAGTGAAGTAGCAGCGTGTTGATGTTTTTTAATTTTTTTTTTTCCCCTCCCCTGTCCCTTTTCTTTGGGAGAAAACAGCCCGTTTTCCCGGTCGTCGTCCCTCCCTCGCCCCGCAGGGAGCTGCTGGCACAAAGGCCGCCGCCAGCGTTGTTCGACAGTAGCAGCGTCCGGGGCTCGGCGCGATCCTTCCCCGGGGCCCAGCGGGAGAGCTGACCCCGCGTGCACCGCGGGAATGCGGCTCGGGAAGCGGCTCCCGTGCGCTGGATGCGGCCACAGCCCGCGGCGGCAGCGACAGCTCCCTGCGCCCGGGCGGGAGGAAGCGGCTGCATCGCTGCGAGACAGATTTCTCTCTCTCGCAGGATCTGCTCAGTAGTGCATGGCTAAATATGTCCAAGAGCCCCGAACTTGGCTCGCGCCCGGCATGCCAAGCAAATGAAAGCATCGGAGCACCAGAAGGGAACTGGAAGATTGTGCTGAAGTGCCATTTGCTACAAAAAAAAAATCCAAACAAAGGGAAAGAAAAACCCCACGTATTCCCTTCCTTTTTTAAAAAAATCGCCAATGCAAAGCCAAACTGGAAAGGGAGAAGGTGGCTGAGGGGGAATTTGCTTCCCAATCCTTCTGGGAGTTTGGGGCTGAATTGGACTGGTTGCAGACCCTTGTCCTGTTGCACGGGAAGGGGAGCAAAGCCCAGCTGGACAATCCCAAGGGTCTCTGCTCCTGAGGGCAGTTCTGCTGTGGGCTGGGCAGGTGAGAGGTGCCAGCCTGGCTTCTGGGCTGAAAAGCAAAGACAAAAGAGTCCTGAAAAACCCTAAAATCCTATTGTTGGCTGAGACTTGAGGTCACTGTGAGGCGCTAAGACACTTCTCTCCTGATGAATTGGTCACTCTGATTTCTGTCCCACTCTGAGTGTATCCACTGCCCATGTCTGACAGGCAAGTGCCACATCATGGACATGATGTTTTCAAATAGCTACAACCAGTGGCACTTTATCAAGAGGTTCACAGAAACCTTTCAAAACTGATTTTTACTCTCATGAGTCAACCTGGGACAAACCCAGTTATTTTTTTTCCCAATGTTGATAAACTGTAAATGTTTGTTTTTTTAAAAAAGGCCAATGTATATATTTTAAATGTGATTTATTATATATATTTACTAACCAGAACTGCAAGTCTTGGACTGTAGGGTCAGGGATAAGAGGACACTGGGGTGGAGCTGCCGCTGTCTGAGCCACCTGAGGGCAGCACGACGCTGCTCTCATTGTCAATAAGGGAATTAAACATTCGATTTTGCAGAAGAATGCCTATTTTTTAAAAGCTCTAGATCTCTATTTTGAAGCTACTGTATGGTGTGTAAGTTATGTACACTGCAACTGGGACTAACTGACCCCAGCTGCACCTGCTCCGTGCAGCGAGACAGTGAGGGGAAAAAATAGCCCATGTAATCACCAGACTGACAACAGATTTTAAACCATCTGCTCTGTTTGCGTTAATCATGTGTTTTGTTTTCCACTAACATCCATTAAGACTAAATTCTATTAAACAGTGGGGCATATTTTACCCTTTTGATAGTTTTGCCTAGTTGTGTCCTTCGTGTCAAATTGCACTGTTTGAAGTTTGTGGAGGGTCAGCTTTATCCTGTCCCTTGAGTGCTCCAGGGTTTCCTCAGATAATCTCCCCTGGTGAATCCTGCAAGGTTAACATTCAGTTTGAGTTTCAGCACCATGGCAGTGACGTGGTGAGAGTGCTGGGGACCAGCACCACCTCCCAGTGTCCCACTGCCCAGCTCTGGGCACATCCCGACACCTCAGCTCCCTCCACCGGCCAGGCAGAGCATTCCTCCTCCTCCTCCTCCTCCTCCTGCTGCATGGTCAAGTGTGGTGACAGAGAGCCCAGGTCCTGCTTTGCTCAAGACAAGCATCCCAGGCCTCCTCATCCCACCACATTTCTTGTCTCCAGTGCTCCCAGTGCCTGTTCCAGCTCCCCCTGACCTTTCGTCCATCCCGAGGGATTCAAACCATGCCACCAGCCTCGACTGAAGCAGCGCCTGGGATCCACGAAACCACCAGGTAAGCAAACTTATTCTGTAGGAAGAGGCGTTCAGAGCTGCACAGATTTGGAAGGAAGTGGGAAAAAGGCCAGGATTGGGTCCCAGGAGCATCCAAGCACTTGGGCTGTGTCCCTACAACAGGCGAGCCAGGAAACTCACACCCTGTGACCTGAGCAGCCACACACATTTTACCTCCTTCCTCTGCTGGTGCAAACTTGTTCCCACTCTCACAGGGTGTGTTATCCAAGACAATCATTTATTGCCATTCATATACTGGATGCGTGTGGGTCTGGGTTTGTTAATCTTTTTTTTTTTTTTAATACAATTTTACAAGTTTTAATACAAATGAAATATTTTTACATACATCCCAAAAAATTTAATATAAAATATACAGCATTTAAAAACATCTTGATGTAGGAAATTTCCCTCTGAAGCCATGCACCCTGACCCTTGGACACCTCAAGGTGGCTGAGGGAAGGGAGGCATTGGCAAGACCATCCAAAAGGCTCCATTCATACGCCTCAGCTCCCTCCAAGTCTAGCAGGGGAAGGAGGATGCAGGAAAATAAACTTTTGTGATCACCCCAGAGAAGGAAACCTTGGAGGTGCCTCCTCTAGAAGAAGGTGTGGCCAGCAGGAAGCCCTGGAATCTGCTGCCTTTTATCACCAACGACAGTTCTGGCACAGGGCAAGAGCTGAGGTCTGGGAGGGGGGAAAGCTGCTCTGCAGGGACAGCAGTGAGCAGCTCTGGGCTGCCTCTGCCTCCAGCTCAGCTCGGCCACAGAGGAGATCACAGCACACCTGTGATCCAACCCTGGCATCAGGAAGGAAAAGCTGATTTCTCAGGTACCAGGTGTAACAGACCTGGAGCTGGCATTTAGTGGATTGAGGCTGGGAAAGGTGCAGCTTGTTCTCCCCGAGCCAGGAGGTTCTGCAAGTGCCAGGGGAGTGAGGGCAGAGTTCAGACCCAGGCTGCAAGAGGAGCTGCCAGTGAGCTGCTGGCTCCCAATCCCGTGCAATCCTGCCAGCGTGGGATCTCCACATCCACTCTCCAGCTGCAGGAATGGGGTCCAGGCCTCAGAACACCCCCAGCTGCTCCCCTCCAGCATCCCCCCTGTGTCCCCAGAGCTCAGGGACTGCCTGTACCCAGCTTTGCTCCCCTACCAGACCCACAGTGGGGAGAAGGTATTGCTTAGAGACACAAAGCTGTGTCTGTGCTCTCTGGTTATGCTGAAAAGTGAGGAAGACAAGGTGGAGCAGCAAGGCAGGGCGTGGGGGTTCTAGCGAGCTCCCTGCCTGCCCAGGAGGGATCAGCTACCCTTCATTAGCCCCTGGTACCAACAGGGAAGTAACAAGCCAATTGTAGTGTTGTTATTGGGAGCAAAAACAGGGCCAGGATTTACCAGGTTTGGTCAGTTTTTAGAACTAGAGACAACATCTCCATGAGCTGCAAATACTCCGGTAGCCAAGCCTGTGTGCTCCTGTGTGGCTCTTGTCTGTCAGCCCACAACAGCACCAGTGCTCCCAGTACAGCTGGGCTCTGCTCAGAGCTCAGCAGGGCTGCTGCACTGGGGCAGATCCTGCTTTGCAGCAAACCCTCAGGGGAGGGTCCCCCCAGGCAAACGAAGAGACCTCCAGAAAAACAGGGAACAAATGTCACCCGGGGAGGCTGTGGATGCCCCATCCCTGGAAGTGTCCAAGGCCAGGCTGGACAGGGCTTGGAGCAACCTGGTCTGTGACGTCCCAGCCCACGGGCAGGGGGGTGGAACTAGATGAGCCTTAAAGTCCCTTCCAACCCAAACCATTCTGTGATTCTGTGTGAAGGCATTAGCATGGAGGGGAGAGACTTGCCAGCACTGTCACAGAAAGACATGATGAGGGGGGTTCCCTGTGCCTTGGAGAGAACGTACTGGATGGAGCAGAATCCTGGGATTGGGGAAGGAGCCATCCACCAGCTCTGTCTTAGTCACAACTGGGAGTTGCAGATATCCTGCCAGGAAAGACATCCCCCTCCCTCCAGGGTGGGATATGCAGGGCTCAGGGTTTATCTCTGGCTTTAGCTCTCTTGTGTTACTCAAGCAGAACAGCAATTGGGATCACAAACAGGAGAAGGGTTATAAACCTCTCTGGGGTTGTTAAAGCAGATAAAAGCTCGTTCAACAGGGCTGGAGGAAGCTGAGCCATCCTGGCTCCCTGCAGGCAGGCAGAGCTGCCCTCCTGACTCTCTCTGCACTAAATCAGACGGTCAAACGGGGGCAGCTTTTCCTAAAGCCGTGTCTCATCCCTCTTCTGAAGCACTCAACAGCCGGGACAAGGATTCAGCAACAACACTAGAGGGCAGGCCTGGCCCAGCCTGGCTGTCTCAGCGCCCTGCCAGAGACCCTTCCCACTGTCCCCTCAGGAATGCCAGCTCCAGTCCCCACCTGGCTCCCAGCACTCCTGGCACTGCAAGAGGGATGGCTCCTTAGCCCCAGGACACAGGGACAGGGAGGCAGGGGAGGGCATGCACAGGCATGCACACGGGGAGAGCAGGCAGAGAGGGGAAAACAAAACGGGTTTCAACAGAGGTCTCTTGTTTCAGCAGACCTCCATCTCCCCTGCTGGCCCCAGCTTCTCCTGCCAGGCCCAGGAGACCCATCTGAGACCATCACACAGAGGAAAGGAGTCGCTTCATTTCAGCATCGCCATGATACTAACAAATACCTCTAGTAATAAATAAATAAAGGAAGAGCAGCCTGAAGAGGCACCAGAGCTTGCAGGCTCCTGTGAGTGTACCCTGGCAGGCTGGGGAGGGGCAGCATACCTGGGGGGGATCCCTGCCTGGGGCCCGGGAAGGTGCTGATGAACTTTGGCCAGGAGGCTGTCTGGTTTGCATGTGTGAGGGAAAACTCCCTGAGCCTCTGGTGCAGCCTCTCTCCCGGGGCAGGGTGCGGCTGTTCGGCCCTGGCTCCAGGGAACTTGAGCTGGGAGCATTTAAAATGGCGAATTCATCCCCAGCTTGGTTTCAAACTGCAACTTCTGCCTCTTTTGGTAACGGACCCGGACCCTGGAGAGGGCAGAAGAAAGAAGAGAGTCAGCAGGTGGAGGGGTGAAAGGCAAGCAAGGCTGTCCCACTGCCATTCCTGAGCTGCCAGCCCCATGAAGCAGGGAAGCACTGGCTTGGGCCCTGTGGTAGCCTAGGAGGGAAATCACATCCAGAAGGCAAACCATGGTCTCAGTCCTACCCCATCCAGCCAAATCCCATCTCCAGGGACACCTGACACAGCACAGAAAGGTTCAGAAAAGCTTCCCCAGGAACAGAGATGGTGTCTCTGCCCCCACCAGGGTTCCCTGTAATCCCTGCTGCTTTTCCTCACCAGCCCATTTCCTGAGTCAACGTTCATCAGCGTTAACTCCCAGCCCTGGCTGCTCCCTGTGCTGGGGAGAACAGCCACTCACTGCCTGCTCCTCATTCTTGGCTTCAGCCACTTCCCGTGAAAACGAGTGCCACAGTCCAGGCTCTGTGTGAAGTTTCCTCTGCTGGGATTCAATGCCTCTCTGTCCTCATGGGACAAGATGGAGAGAACAGCCCCCTCCAGTTCTACCCTGGTATTTCATTGCCCTTGGCTGTCTCCCCCTCTTTGGTTTGAGATAAGGAAATTTTGGTCTCCCTTCCTGCTCCCAATCACTGCCACTGCCCTTCCCTGACCCTCTTTCCTCCCCTGTGCTTCCTCCCTGAGAGGTGGAACACAATAACCAGGTGATTTACACAATGCAATCATCTTTTCCTTTTTGTTCCCCACCCTGTTCCCTGGGCATGATTTTTTTTTGCAGCTCAAGGCCAGGGTGGAGTGAGGCTCCAGCCCTTTCTCCTCATCTTCCTTACTACCCCCATACCTGATCTCATGCAGCTTGACAATCTCATTGATGATAACCACAAGGACCAAGGAAAGAAAACCCAGGAGCCATGAGACGGGAGAGATGGAAACGTGGTTAAAGGTCAAAGAAGAATCGAGGTTTTCCCAGAGTTTCAGGTCCAGCACAGTCTGTGCCACTTGCCCCAGCAATCTAAGATCAAAAACAGACACAGCAAACCTCAGCAGAGCTCACAAGCTTCCCAGGATGTGCAGATCAGGGTTCAGGCTGAAACGCTCACAGCAGAGACCCTTCACCGGTTCAGCAGTGGAGATCAATTGCTGTCTCTCCAGCACCAGTTTGATGGTGCTGGAGCTGGCCTAGAGCCCTGCTTGCTCCAGCATTCTGGAATGCCTCACCAGGGCCTGGGGGTACTCACACAACAGCCACAGTGAGCGTCCACCAGCGGTTGGAGAGGGGGCTCTTCTTCCACAGGGGCTTGGTGCGATGGACGTGGGTGATGGATATGAACACTGCAGGGGAAAGGGGTTACTGGCATCACACACACACTTCACAATGCACACCCACAGCTCTAACTCCAAAGGGGTGTGGGGCTTATGGCCCTTTCGGTCAAGGCCACCCCACAGCAATTCCAAGCCCCCAGATGTGTGGGAGGGGGGAGCAGTGGTTGTACTGTGCTGTGAGGTTGGGTCACAGCCTGGTGAGGTAAAACAGAGCAGGAAAAGGCCCAGACCAGGTGAGCAGGGCAGGGGTGGGTGTGCCCTTGTTTCTGGGTCACTGCAGGCCTGCTCCAGAGGAAAGCTCCAGCCCAGAGACACATTTACCCAGAAATGCAGAGCTGTCTGCAGAGAACTGAGTGTTTAAACTGCTGCCAGGCTAACAGCTCTGCCTTGCCTCAGTGGTCTGAGGGACATAAAACAGCATTGCACACTCCCTCTCTCCAAAGTTGGGCTTCCTCTCAAATCAGGAGGCATTTCTGCTCACCTGGACGCCTGCACATCTCAACACCCAGTGCTGTGCCCAGCACCACAGGACATGGACAGGGAGCAGACACCCTTTAGGGTTGTCAGGGAGCAGCTGGACCTACTCTGCCAGGCCATGGTGTGCAGGTGATGAGGATCAGGCAGGACATGGCTCCACACCCCTCCAGAGGTTTTAAAAAGGCTTGCAGCTCCCAGACAGTTACAGCTGCACCAGTGCTCTTTAGGGGATGGAAATGGGGTGCTTCCCAAGATGGCAGCAGAGACTTCTGAGGTAAGGAATGTTTTTGGAGAGCTACAGGTGCTGCTACTGGTTTGCAAGAAGGCGAAGAGGGATGCTGCTCTTCTGGTGAGACTGGAAAGGAATCAGCACTTCAGCAGGCTGGTAGGAAACAGAATCAGCTCTGAGTATGTTGTTTTTAATCTGTCAGGGCAATGTTTAGTGAAACAGGGTCTGTGCTGAGGGGCCACTGCAGTATCTGCTTCTACCAGGGAGTTTATGCTCTCATACGAAGGGCAAAGAAGGAGGCAAAGGATGCAAGTTTTCCCCCAGAGTAGGAAATGGTGTTCTGGGAATTAGGATTTACCTGTGTGCAAAACAATCAGGCCAGCTGTGAGCTTCTGGGCTACAAGAAGAGCGTTGGAAAATGTCCCAAACCAGTCAGGAGCACCATCGGCATTGCTAGTAAACGAGAGGACACAGGAAAGAAGTCAACAGTGGGGATTTACTGTCTGACCTGTTCCCACCAGGGCCACATCCTTCTCTACCAGCTGAGAGAACTAAGTGTGAGCTCAGAGTCAGGCTGTCCTGCTACCAGGAGGTGCCAGTGAGCAATGCAATTGTCAAGGGTGTAGGGAGAGCACCCAGCCCTCTGTGTAGCCATTTTAGCTGGGAAGAAGCTGAAGCTTTTGTTAGAGGGGAATCAGTTCTACCTGGAAGGGCAGGAGTAAGAGGGGTGTGTGCCAGGCTCAGATCCTCACCTGTGCAGCATGATGGAGGAGCAGGCTGTGAGATTGAGGCTGGTGGTGTTCACCTCTTTGCAGGACTCATGCAGTGTGAACCCAAAGCAGATGAGGCAGGAGCAGATGGTCAGGCTGAATTTCAGCAGGAAGCAGAACAGGAAGTAGTGCTGAGTCTGTGAATAAGGGAGAGGAAGGAGGATGACACGGGCATGTCACTGGCACAACCTCCTCTCCATGAACCATCAGAGAATCAGTGGCTGCAAAAGACAAGCTGTAGTTCAGATGAGATGCTGCACTGTGGATCTGCCCTGTGGGCATGCTGGCACTAAGGAATTCCCTTCCTGGCTCATGCCATGGATCAGTTTACCAAGTGAGCTGGAAAGGCACAGGGCCTCAGTTATGCATCAACACTAGGACAAAACAGAACAGAAAATGTGTGAACAACTAAAATCTGATGGGCCACCTACCTTCTTGGGGATGGAAGTCAAGTTTTTTCCTGTTGCCATGGTCATGATGGAGCTGTGGGGAGGCTTGCCCAGGAGTGAGATGCTGGGGAAAGGTAAGTTAGTCTTTCAGTAACATGTTCAGGCACTAGAACTACTGCATTTTTGCCTGTATCTATCATTTGAACCCAAACAACCTCCTCAGACTCCTTGAACCATTAGCATTTATCTGGCCACTGCCTTAAGCATATGCTGTAAAAGGTGTTACTCATGGTAGGTGCAGACAGGGAGAGAGGTGACCTCCAAATGTGTGATGGGGAAAAATCCACCCATGGTACCTTGTCCTCCACCTGACACCCCAGGCTCTCCATCATACTCCAGCCAGTGAAGGATTAGATGATTTTCAGCTGGAGTTTCAAGCCCCAAGATAACAGCAGCTCTCAGACAGCTGTCAGGGTTAACACAGACAGTACACAAATGCTCCTGCTGCTGTTTCCAAGCACCTTGTCAAAGCAGGTGCTTGGAATAATCCTTGCAGCCTTCTTGGCATGCTGTGGGTGGGGTCAGCTTTCTTTTAACATGGACAAAGTGAGGCTGAGGGACTGGTCTGTGCATCCTGAGGGTGGGTGGGAGGGAGGAGGTGCCACCCTGACAGACTCACCTGAGCAGTGGGTAGCAGAAACAGGAGAGCCACACGATGTCTGTGGTGCTGAGAATGGGGGGCAGCTGCACCAGGCAGGAGAGGAACTGGACAGAAACAATTCAGAGTGAAGAGTGTGAGCAGTGCTAGGAGAGACTTGTCACCCAACACAAGTCTTGGGTGCTGGTGGCTTCCCCCAAAACACTGGATGAGCTGATAACTGGGCTGCCACTGCACAGCCCCTGCACACGTTGGGGGGAAAAAAGGTTTGAAAAGAAACCCCTGTGTGAGGGTCAGGGGGAAGGGGCAGGCTGATTGCTGTCTCCAGCCAGGCCAGGACTCACCTGAATGACAACCAAGGTCAGCTGGCACTGCAGCAGGAAGAGGAAACACTTGCGGATCCCGTACGTCGCGTGCCTGGCCTGGAAGGAAGAACAAACCCTCAGAGCCCTCCGAGTGCTGGGAGCAGCTGTCAGCCAGGAGCAGTTATTGGCAGGCAGGGGCAGGACATGTGGCCTGCAGGGGAAGTGGGAGGGGAGAGGATCTGGACACATTGAAAGCAAAAAGGGAAGGTTTCTTGCCTGGATGTAGAGTGTATGAAGAAAAAGGCAGAATTTTGCCAAGGGCTAAATTTGTTTAAACTCCTGGCTTTTCTGGGGTTACACTTCTCCCTAATCATGCACTGTTGTATGGCTCTCTAGGGATCTCTGCAAGATTATATTCCATCCAGATGAACAATAATCATGTTCTTTTGCCACAAGGCACCATTCCCGAGGCAGGCAGCCAGGCAGGAAGGCTCTTTCTCTGTTGTGCTTCCCGAGCAAAGGACAAGAGACTGAAGAAAACCTAGTGCTGGAAGCTTTCCATGGGCAGCTCAAGGAGAATGCTCATGTCAGCTCCCTGTGTGTCCTGGAGGGGGATGTGCCTGGCTCACCTGCTCTATCAGCCGGATGATGCTGGTACTCTCTTCTTGGCGGAAGGACATGGAGCAGGGCAGGCTGTTGAGCTGCCCTGAGAGCTGCAGGGGGGTGAGCTCATCAGAGACATTGGTCAGGGTGGTGCTGGTGGCGTAGCCAAAGGTCTCCCAGGAGCAGCGAGATGGGTAGAGAGGGTCCAGGGCTATACTGCAAGGACAACACAGGAGCATCTGTGAGAGTCCTCATCCCAGAGCAGAATCCACGTTCCACTGCAGTCCAGCTTGCAGTCACACTGTGTTGTGCCAAGCTACCTCTGTCAACTTTGCTTGTAGAGGAGCCTGGAGCTATGACGTTAATTTAGGATCAATGGCCCCTAAACTTTCAGTTATTCTTAAAGAAATAATCAACATATTTGGATTTGTGCCACAAGGTCAACAAATTGGCTGATCCAGAGGGGTATTTCCACTCTTTCAGCCAATGGGAAGCATCTGTAATGCCAGTTAGGGCATAACAGACCAGCATGCAAGAGAGCATCTTCCTTTTAAAGCCAGACAAAAATCTCTCTGTGCATCAAGGGACCTATGCAGTCATCCCACCCAACACCCCCAGACCTCCCTTATGGAGACAAAATGCAGCTAATAATGGACAGAGCAATTGTGAGGCTCGCCCTGCACGACCCACAGGTGAGGTGTGACCCAGGGCTGGCCACTCACTAAGATCAAGGCAAAGGCAGCCAGAGGAGGAATAGATCCTGCCCCACCTGATGTCACTCTGCAGGAAGAGGCAGCTGTTCCGAAGGTTGGCAGAGCTTCCCAGACAGCAAGTCACCTCCCCATACTCCTGCATGATCTTGATCATCTCACACATGGCTGAAAGGGACAGAAGGAGGAACAGTGTGTCACGTCATTGTGCACACAAAGATGAAGTTTCGCACGCTCCTTCCAGTCTGGATAACAGGCAGTGGGATCTTTTAAATTTGCCCCAACTGCCAGTCATGTACAGTGAGATCCACAAAGCACACAATTAGAGAGGTAATTAACTGCAGAGCAGGTGCTCTGTGTATCTGCCACTGCAGGAACAAAGCTGTGGTTCACAGAACTGTGACCCAGAGATTTGCCTCTCCAGCACGTTTGTTTCAGACCAGAGCTGGTGCATAAGACACCTTCAGCATCAAATGCTACTGTTAGAAAACAGCAGAAACTAAATAAATCTAATACAAATACACCATTTCAAACCCTGCTCAGCAGCACATCACTACTGTTCTTCCAAGTCTAAAGGAACAGAGGGAGTATAGCAAACTGCTCCAAAAGCAGTGCCACACTTAGCCATCCTCAGAGCCAGTCCCTGTTCCTGCACTCCCACCCACCACCACCTCTAGCCTTCATCAATATGTTTATCATCAACACCCCCCAGGGCCTCTAAATCAAAGCTGCTGTTTGATCTGATTTTTATTCTGTAGCTCCATGTGTATATATGGATTTTCTGGAATGCTCCAGGCAAGAAAACCTCCACAGATTCCTGTGTAAACAAACTTCTCTAAAATGCCTGGTGCACACAGGTCTGCAGCCCAGTGAGGGGTTGGGTGGGGAACTGCCACTTCTGTTAAAGAGAGAAATCTGGGCACAGAGTGGGCTGTGACTGGCACACTGTAAACTGTGGCCAGAGGTTCTAAAACGCCAAATCACAACGATGCTTCACACTTTTGCTGGAGCCTGGGCAGGTGTCAGCCAGCAGAGCACTCAGCCCCTTTCTTAGACAAAGCAGTGCCTCAGAGAGGGAAAGAAATTTTGCCCTTTCTGTTTTTTCTGCTGCTTTGCAGAAGGTGTTAACAGCAACTGCCATGGGAAAATTCTTCTGGGAAGTGATTTCCAAGTTATATAAGGCAGCGAGGGTTGTGAGCAGGGATCAAAGGCTCCTGGTGCACTGATAACACTTATTTAATAAAAGGCAGCAGCATTTGGGATGTTTGCTTTTGTGTCTCTTACGAATGCAAATTGAAAGGAGCGGTTCCCAGCCCAGTTCAGTGGATGGGAACTAAAATGAAGGTAACAATGAATGCTTCCCACAGGTAGCAAGAAGGTCATTAATACCCACATGCCCTTCCAAACTTCTGGAATGTACCCCCTTCCCTTCACCCGAGTCCACGCTGGGATGAGCCAGAGCAAATATGGGGAAGGTGTTCATGGGCAGCAGCAGGACAGACTCACACTCTGTGCCACTTACTCTCGGGGGTGCAGTCTGTGAAGAGGGGCACCAGCAAAGGCACATTGTCAATGTTCTGCAGGTGAGGTCTCACCTGGTGGATCCCCCGAGGGAGTTTGGCCTGGAAAAGAGAAAGGAGGGATTAAGCAGGGCAGTAGTGTGTGTGTGTGTGTGTGGGAGAGGCATCTCAGAGTGAACTGCTGAAATGAGTGATGATTCCTAGAATTATGCAACTGCTAGATCAGATAAAAATTCATGTCCCTGTAGATAGAACTGGCTGTCCCAAGCCACTGTCAAAGGTTTTTTGATAAAAGTTCTACACTAAAATGCAAGCTGCTTGTGCTTGCTCTCAGGGTTTGTAAGGTCAGTGTGATAAACCTGTGCTCAAGGATTTCTAAGGGCTTTTTACCTGTGTGGAGAGTTCAGTCAGACACATGTGCTGTCTCCCAGCAACAAGATCTATTTCAATTGCAGCCAAATCACCATTGCAGCAAGGGAAGAAGGGTTCTTGCCTTCTGAAACCAGACCTAATGGATTTTATTTTATTTTTTTTTAACTTGGATCTATCTCTGATATTCCTCTAACCTCTGCTGAGCATTAGGTTTTTAGGAGGAAGGAAGAGCTTGTCCCACACTGACTGGGCAGCACCAGCCCATGGCTCACAGCTCACAGCTGGAGGAGAGACAGTTTCCTTTGTCTGCATGGAATGTGGGGATGTTCCCACTCCCTGCCCAGCCCATGGGAAGGGGACCCAGAGGAAATGAGATGCAGCTCTCAAGGCTGCTCTGCGTGTGGAAATCTCCATTCCTAAACTCCAAAGCAAAGAGCTGTTCAGCAGAAGTGACAAGGGGAGAGAATCCCAAACTTCCCAGGCTCCAGATACCAAGCTGGAAGAGGCTGGGGGCAATCAGGAGTCCCAGTGTAAACCTGTCTGTGTGCTTTGAAGAATTCCCTTTGGGAGTAATGAGGTGATAGTGCTGACCATGACAACAGCACAAGGTGCCCAGGGAAAGGGCCCTCACCCTGTTGCAGTCCTCCAGGAAGCTGGGGATATCACTGTCTGTTGGCTGAAAGCTGATGAGATCCGAGTGCCCTTCCTCTTCCATGAGCAGAAGCCCCTCCACATCATCTCGAGAAACTGGAGCAGAGAGAAGCAGCACAAACAATAAGCACCAACCTGCCTCTGCCACCCCTGTGCCACCCACATGGTATATTCACATGGCACTGCAGAAGCCAGGAAACGTGAGGCCTGATTTTCTAGGTTAGCAACACTTAGATCTCCCACTCAGTCATCTAAAATGCTGTATTTTTAGATGACTAATCTGTTCAGAGGTAGATGTGTGAGCCTAGTCTCTGCTCTTTTAAGACATGATAGTTTATCTGTTCTGCTGTCCTTCCAGGGGAAGAGAGTGCAGAAATCCCACCTGAAGTAAGAAAAAAAGGTAATGCACAGACAAGAGACCCTCAGTGGCTTGACCAGGACCCCAAAAAGAACCAAAAGCCCTGACGAGCAGTTGTAAATTCATGGCAGCTGGTGCACAGCTGGACGTCTGTTTCCAACAACTGTGGTACTGGCTGGGTAGAAAGGCTATAAACGTGAAGAGCTCTTGCTCACACGCACACCTCAGGCCCTTCCAGTTTGGTGCTCAAAGCTCTGAAGGATCAGGTGTCTGGTGTGGACACAGGAACCTGTGAATGGGTTTAAAGGAACCCTCCAGGAAACCCATGGAATTCCAAGTGGCCCAGGAGCCGTTCTCACCCTGGTGCAGGTCGTCGTGCAGGGAGCCAGCGTGGCTGGGGCTGGAGGGAGGGATTTCTGAGCCAGGCACGTCACCGTTGGGTGTTAAGGATATGTGGCAATTCCAGCCAGTCTCCAGACCCATCTTCTCAGCAAACACCTGTGGGAGAGCAGACACAGGGTTTTAGTGTGGCTGCCCAGGCCAGGGTACTGCAGACCGATGCCATATTGGAGCCCAGGTACCTTCTGGACTCATTAGCGAGCTGAATCTGATTAACCTTAGATTGCACCGGAGCTAAACTCTCCAGTCAGACAACCAGGGGCCATGCAAGTTCAGGGGGTTCAGCAGAGACAGCTTACCTTGCTTTTGAGCTCATCCTCCAGGGAGAAGTAGACAAAACGGATGCAGGCATTGACCAATCCATCAATGAGGCGGACAATGTCAAGACGGGCCTGATACTGAGATGAGACCATTCCCATGAAGATCTGTCCACTCAGAGCCTGGATACAGTCTTCCTTCTCCATCACTTCCCCAATCCCTTCTTCAGGCATGCAAGCAATCACATTGAGACATGAGGGGCCACATGTGCATCAGACAAAGGACACGTGGTGGGGAGGCCACCAAGGGCACAGTACCCAGACACACAGGAACGTGCAGAACACACACACAGGAGGACAGAGACATCCATTTGTCCCAGCATACCCAGTCACAGAAGCAGTTTCAGGGCATCCCCACATACGTGACCAAGAGTACAAGTGGGAAACAGCAAGCGTGGAAAGGAAAGAGACAAAACAGAAGACAGGGATCAGTCACAAGGAATTGGGGCAGAAAGGTAAAGGGTGTGTGCTGCATAATGTTCACCTGTGCTTTTTAAACACATCCTACTGTGCTTAAACAACATGGTGAGCCTCGTTGAGGCAGAGTGGCATCAGAGCACGAGGGGCTGATGCAAAGGAACCGGATCGTGTCCCCTGCAGTGACACCACAGACACTCCCAGAGACCCTGCAAAGGCTCTTTGAAGGGTTCCTTCACCATCACCTCATCGGCCTGTGGTGAGTGGGAGCTGGATGCAGCATGAGGAACAAAATAATAAAACACTTCACACAGCTGCAAAACTTGCCACAGGTGGGACTGACAAGTGTTGTGAAAACAGTCACAGCTGTCCCCAGCTGCTGGGAAGCCCACTAGTCACAGTTTACAGAATGGGGGACCAAGGCAGAGAGAGATTAAGATTGGCTTCCCAAAAGAGCCTCCTGGATTTATGTAATGGTATGTGCTTATTTCTCAGTTTCCACTGCTGTTCTGGACGAGATGTACAGTTCATCTAGTGGCAATCAGTTCCTTCAGCACAGAAATAAAATCCATCAAGGGAGAATAGTCACATACCACCACACATTTCATTCCTCTGAAAAACCCAACACATGTGATTTCCATAAAATTAGATAAATAGCAAACCGAGTATCAAAATAGCCAGAAGTCTTGACTCTCGGTAGCCAGCTTTAGAAACAGACTTCCCACAAGGAGAAGAATTTCTCTGCAAGCTTCAACAACATAACTAGAAATACACCTACCAGCTGCTACATTGCTACTTCCTCTGGAAATGCACTTCAGAAACCCTTCCTTCTCAGTTTCCATCTGCTACTCCGAATAACAGTGTTCTTACAGCTCTTGACTGATCAGACCAAGCACCTGGCCCAGCAGCAAGGCCTTATTATCGACAGGACTGTGGACACATACCATCTGAGCTCCAGCTATTCCTCCTGCTGCTCTGTTTGATGGGGGTTGTCCCAGGGAGGTCGCAGCACGTGAAGATTGCGCTCTGCCCCGGGACCTGCACCAGCTCGATGCACTTCCCGTTGAGCTGGGAGGACAAGGCACAATGCATGGGCTTGTAGGCAAAGGCAGAGCAGTATCCTGACAGGCAGGCTCGCTGGTAGAAATCCAACACCTTCTTCCTATGTGGGACAGGGAAAAAGCAGGCAGGATTAGCAAAAATGTGCCCCGTGTCTGACAGTGCCCACTGCAGTTACGAGTATTTCGAGAAATGTCTTCCATGAGGAGTGGTCAGAGTCTGAATAAGCCTTTCCCTACTGTTCCTGCATCCTCCAAGCTGCAGGCACTCCAGGACAACAAAAGCACATATTCCATTGGAGCAGTGGTGAACTTTCTGTTTGCTCCTCAGATTGATGAGCATGAACACAGTGCTCTTTCCATACACTTATTAATGCAATATGCTCTACATGGCTGCCAGATGACTCCAAGGAAGTTCCCTGCATGACAGCAGAAGCTTAATTCATCAGAGTTAATTTATCTGTGGGGAGATAAACACCAAGGAGGGAACTGACAACTCTCACAATAGTATCTATGGCAGAGATAGTTGCAGTAACAGACTTTTCTCCTATCCTCTTTCAGAGTTTGGGTCCCAGAAGCTGTATGAGAAGTGTCCATTTGGTCACTGTTCGGTCACTAGAATTAGATAAAGTTCCTTCTCCAAGCTGAAAACACAAAGGTAAAAAATTAGACTATACATTGGATTTTTCACTGGCTTCTAAGATGATAAATATTCCAAAAAGGATCAGTGGGAGTTTTCTTACACCTGAGGAAAGCAGACTTTGAAGAACAATGTGCTGCTAGTCAGTGAAACTAAACATCACTGGTTTGCTCTGCTAGCAGGGAGAGAGATTCAGCCTATAGATGGAAATGCAGCAGACACCATCAGATATTGCAGCAAGACTCAAAGGGTGTGATGCATTGTGTAGATTGGCTCAGGCAGAATTGATCATTTTGCATTTAATTTAAGACAAGACACTTGTCTTGAACAACAACAAAAAATTCTCTGCCACCAGCATGGCCTGATTATAATTCATGGCCCTGCTGCACAGTGCAGTCAGAACCCACTTACAAGAGGCCAAAATCTTAAACAGATACAGTAAGACGTGGCTTGCTCTTACAGTCCAACTGGGTACTTGTTGCTATCTAATCTCTTAAATTGCTCGTTATTATTGTAATGATAACAATTAATTATAAGCAGAGACAGCTCATGTTCATAACCTACTTGAAGCTGCTCTTAAGCAGCTTAACAAACACCATAAAGGGAATTTTAGCAGAGTGACCAGGTTCCTTCTGTAATTTATCTGAAGCTCCCGAATACACCAGATGAGGAAGCTGCCCACCTGTCAGAGCCAGAGAGGGGGTAGATATCAGTGCCATCCCAAAAGTCTGTGCAGGCCTCGAGGATGATGTCAGCTGTCCCATGGGAGAACATCTGCTCAGTGCCTGAAGTGAGGAGAACAATGAGTTAGCATCACACATACAGGCTCCCAGGAAAGGGATTTCACACCAGCTGTTCCCTTATTTGTCAAAGGTGGTTGTTCCCACAAACTGCTTTGATGCACCCCAGATATCCCCTTTCCTTTGCTGAAAGTCTTCAGTCTCCATTGAGAAATAACTCAAGGATGATGATACACCTGCAGCTGCTCTTTGTCTGACTGTGGGTTCAAACAAGGCTGTGATAAAATGTGAGCCACGTGGTCCCTTCCTGTTCTCCCCTTACACTGTGTATCAATCCTGCTCCTACAAAGGTGGGATAATATCTTGCTTCTGTATCCAACAGAGCAGAAGGAGAGAGATTGCTGTGAGCCTCTTCTGAAGAAAGTACAAGTAGCAGTGATGAGCCTACGGGGATCAAAGTCAGCCCACGCTGGAAGGTGCATTCATTTTTAGGCCAGACATAGAACTAAAGGGTAAGAGCTATTCTTGAATACTTTTCATTCAAGTAGCAGAAGATAATTTGACAGTGTGACCTGTCAGATAGCAGCCTGTTTCACAAAAGGTCGTGAAAACGTGTTAAATCAGGATGGGTCAAAAGTTCAACGTAACAGACTCTAAAAAAGTAACTCACGCTGTGATTAGGGAAGAACTAAAAATCAATGGACACCACAGCTTGTCCTGGATTTTCTTCTTTCTCTACTTTACTCTTTAATACAGACTTTAAATCTCTTGTTCCCTCTTGCAGACAGAAGTGCTGAAAAGTTTTTCTCGAAGGTGTGTGATATCTCTTGTCCGATGCAGGTCCCAGGCACAGGACACAAGTTAAAGGGTGTGGGGCTGCCCCCCCTCCACAGCTCCTGCTCCCTCTCATTTGCATCAGCACATTAACATTGCGCTCACGTAGACCTCTCTGTCTATGCTCCCTCCTCCAGCTGCTTTGTGACTTTGCCCCCAACAGCTTCAAAGCTGAGCTAATGAAAAAAAAAAATGACTGCCAAGAAAAATGAGCCCAGAGGCTTCTTGCAGGCATTGTTGCTGACTGCTAATGCTCACACTGGCTGAAATCAAGAGCCAAGAATATCCACTTGCACAAACCAGGCAGGGACCTTCAGGAACACCAGAGGATTTTCCAAAACATAGCAGCTCTCTGCTTTCTGCTATAAATACTCATCACACGCCAAGTTTATCAGCATAACAAACCTCTGAGACGAAGAGGAGCTGTGTGTGAAAGAAGGAACCTGTCTCAGGGACACAAAGGAGTACTTGTGCAGAGCTCTGGGTGATTTTATTGTATAAACACCTAATCCTTCCCACCTTGCTCCTAAGGTCAGAGAGTCCTTGCTGGGAAAGAGGGAACAAGAGATGTTTATTGATCCACGCAAAACCTATCTCCTGGACAGAGGGCTGGAACCTGCAGATGACCACACACACAGGGATGTACCCACGTTCATGCCTGACAGCAACTGCAATCCACTTCCCATTCAATCCCATCAGCATCCCACACCACAATCCTGCTAAGGAGTAAGTGGCAGTGACAGCACACATTATAAACTGGAAGGAGTTCACTGCCAGTGAAGTGAGCTCAGCCTCTTCCCTGCCCAAATAGCAGACTTGAAAGCCAGGATTTCTCTGGCAAAAGGCAAAAAACTAATGAATAAGGCAGGGAGTATGACCAGCCATTCATGGCTGCTGGGACTCGTTAGGAAGAACCAAACCACTCCAGCTGAGCCAGTGAGACAGGGCAAGAGGAATCGAGGAGTGCAGCTACAGCAAAGGAAGACAGAGATGATGGAGATGCCGGTGAGCCCCTCATTTCCATGTGGTTACTATGGATTTGGGATGAACGCTGCCAGATGGCGAGACACACATTTCAGTGGAATGGCAAGGGAACATACAGATAATCTGCCTCCTCTTTCTGCTACAGCTGCAGAATTTATTATGCATCTCCCTTTGACTGCAGCCTGCCATGGGAGTGGGTGGATTCAAAGATTTATTCACAAATAAGGTATCAAGAGAGGTCAGTTATGATCATCTGGTCTGACCTCTGCATAAACAGAGCCATTTGATTTCAGCCAATGTTATCTGCACAATCCAGTATTTCTGCCTCTAAAATGGTAACATTTTAGAAAGCTTCAAGGGACAAGACCATTGTGTGAGAGGTGTTCAATGGTTAACTAACCCCAACTGGCAAAATTCCTCTTAGAATTCACTCTAGACAGCATAATCCAGGTCACACACATACTCGTCTGAGCTCCAGCCTCTAAACTAAACCGTTTAAAAATGAGGATAAGGAGTTGAAATGAGGCAATGTTACAGGTTTTTTTCCCTACACTAAGAATCTCAGCATCAAAATAATTCCTGTTCACAAAGGCAAGATAGCAGCAGTCAGAACAAACGAAAAAGCTCCTCCTCAGATAAAGATATAAATTTAAGCAGAATTAGGCAAGAGAAGACAGTTAACCTGGTAAAACTCTGGCCAGCATTATGATCATATTTCAGATTCAATACTGAACATATGCCAGCTCCAGAGAGCCAAGTTCAGTCAATTTAAGGAATTACAAAGAGACTAAGAGCTCTGACAGGCAAGCTGTTAAATCTTGCTGAGGTGCTTTAGGACCTCACAGTGCCCAGCTGGACATCCTTTCCATCCCAGGCCATTCCTCCAGCAATAGGAAGGAGCAGAAGGAGTGAAGTCAGCCTGGCTTCGGGTGTTGTATTCACGGTCACTGTGAGATTGCACGGGATTTATGTGATTTCTTATTTAGTATGCAATATGGGAGTATGCAATATAATACACTAGACAACTCACAAAGATTATGAATTATCAGAAGGATGAGCGTCACTAACTAAAACCCTCAGCAATATTCAACCCTCTGCAGTATCAGTTTCACTACCATCATGAAGTCTGTTAAAAAGCCAATAAACCCACACCAAGCTCTGCTCTGCCACTTGATCCCAGAAATGAGGCCTACTATGTGCTAAGATAATGTAAAAAAATTATTTATGGTTCTGGAGTGAGTCAAAGCTGTGCAGAATTCCCCCCCTCAGTATGCCACAGCTGATCACTAAGGTTTGTTGAGCATATCTGTGCTGGCCATGGACAGGGCAGGGCTATCACCCCACAGGGACTCCAGACTCTTCCAGCCTGACATTTTCCAGGCTCTCTTCAGAAAAGATCCTCCCCATTCCAAGTGGATGCCCAAAGAAAGGAGCAGCCTTACTGGTAGTGGTGTCCTTCACAAACAGGTTAATCATGTGGCTCAGGGGGGGTCTCCTCTTGGTAATGGATGAAAGCTTCCCCAGGATTGTTTCCTTAACCATCTCATCACTTGGCAGGCGGTACAAGGCCAAATAGTTCTCCTGCTTGAAAAGATCTTTAGCACCCGGTGTGAAACCTGAAACATGAACACAAGGAGGAGAAAAATTAGGCTGCAACCAAAGCAAAAGAAAGGTCCCTTCTCCTGCTTCTGTGCCACCCTCTTTGCCTGTGCTCATTCTGACATCTCTGCCGGAACTGGTAGGTAAGCTGTGCTCTCTGTGCATCTACACAAAGATGGCTCAAGATCTATGATTAAAAACATTCAGAAGGACTGGATGTTATGAGTAATTACAGCGTTCATGCTTCTGGTTCACTGAAGAGAGGAACTGTGACATTAAAGGACAGGCACAGAAGTGAGTTCAGGTGTTCAGATTTTAATCCTAGTGTTACCTTTAACCTCTTATCTCTCCTTTGCCTTAGTTTTCCAACCTATAAAATGAGCTGAGGTACCTCACATCATTTATTCCCAAACTCCCTGTAAGGCCTTACAGTAAAGACAGGGCAGATATCTGTTCATTAGCAGGTATTCTTTGTCTCCTGATGAGACTGGTAGACTTGGGTCAGAAGAATACCAAGCCTAGCCAGGGCTGGCTGGCAATATCCTTGATGACATTCATTCCTTTGATAGTGTTGACAATGTCAGAACTTGCCAAAAGCAATCTCTTTAATAGACTCTTTTGGCAACTGAACAACAGCAGAGTCAGCTCTGTATTTCCACCTTCTCAGCAGCCAGGACCGGGGAAATATTCTTGTGCTCTCTAAGGATTAAGTGTCTATCGACAGCTCTGATTTCTCTGAGTCTGCTCATCCAATTTCTCCTCACCTATTAGCCTGGCAAGCTCACAGAGGCCCCAGGGCACGTGGACAGGCAGCACAGCGTTGTGTGTTTCCTGGAGGGCGATGTTGCACAGGTGGTCGGAGAAGCGGCACAGCCGCTCCGTCACGCTGGCGTTGCAGAGGTTGAGCAGCACGTTCAGGCCCAGGGGCTTCAGGGAATTCAGGTGCATGTGCCAGTTGGAGTCGTCAAACTGGATGCAGGAGGGGTTCTGCTGGTCTTGGGACAGGCTCAGCATCTCCAGGTGGTAGTCACACACGAAGTCTTCAGCCTCGCAAGCCAACACCTCGCTGTCCCCAGCAACCTGGTCCAACGGACAGGGAAACTCCAGTTGGTTACAGAGAATACAGCTGGAGCCCAGAATCCTGCCGGGAATTCCCAGGAAAATTCCCCAAAAGTGTAAATTCCCCCAAACTCCATGGGTTTGAATCTGTCTTACAGCTCCACAAAAGCCTACTGTGTGCCTCTCCAGTGCATCCTACCTGAGTGTGTTCCTCCTCTCCACCCTCCGTGTCCTTGCTGAAGCTCACATTGGATCCAGAGGGGTGTTTGCTTCTGCTGTTCGGCTTCCGGTGGGCAGGGGCATCAGGAGGCTTTGCAGGGTCACTGGACCAGTTGTTCCTCTCTTGTTCATTGGTCATGTGGACTGTGTCTGCCAAGGGCCCAGAGAGCAAAGCGTCCCTTTCGTGGGGCTGCAAGAGACCAACAAAACAAATGGTGATAGAGCAGCTGAACCCCAGCCACTGCTGATTCACCTGCTGCTTCAGGGCTCCTGTAGAAGAGGATCTCATCCTTGCTGCTTCTTCACATTTTAGGCAAAGAATTCTGGCACACTCACCTCATCTTCCATCTCAGGATGGCAGAAGGACCGTGTAGACAGCTCATCAGTCAGATCTTCGTGGCTATCATGAGGTGGTTCCACCTTCCCACTGAAGAACAGAACAGTCTCTGGGCTGGGGTTTGGCCAGGAAAGAATCCCCTGCTTGTCTACACAGCAGAGCACCTGGAACATCCCACAACACCCCCAAGAAAGCAAAATCTCAGTGAAAACATGTCTCAGTGTTCAGGCATAGATGTAAATATCGTGAGTTTAATAAACACAAGGGAGGACAGACAAGTCTCTTCTTCCCCAACCTTCTGTCTTAAGAAACTGCACCTAATAAGACTCCAAGAAATCCAATAATTCCTTCCTCTAACAGGATTGATGGGTAGTTTAACACCAATTTTATCTCAGGATATTACAAAACTAGGCATGAAGACTAAGGGAAGGAAGCAACTGCTCAACCTGTTTCACCAGCCAGTACCTTATCAGGACCCAAACCAGCTGGTTCTTGAACAGGAGTCAAGAAGGTAATGGGACCAGAACCAGAGCTGGAAAACACAGACATCCTGACAGATGTCACAGAGTATCTCTAACCATTGTTTTAGCCTGTAAATGTGCTGCTTGGACATGATAAGGCAGTTAAAAACTTTTCTACAAAGACAGGTGCCTGAAGGGTTTCTAATTCCAGCACAGTGAGCTGATTGCTAACAGCCTGTGCTCAGGGAAGGACATGAACAGTGAAAATGCAGCATCCACACAGAACTCCTCTTTCTGACAACTCAGCAATACTCACAGTGACAGATCCCAGGCTGTGGAGCAAGCTGGAAGTGAAGCTCAGAGTTGGGGATTTGCCTTTCAAAACACAGAGGAAGTGACTCCAGATACAGCGAATCATTTCCTGACGAGGGAAGCAGAGGACATCAGCCAATTAAAGACTCATTCCGTGGAAGATGAAGGGAGAGAAGGAAAAAAAGGGAGTATGACATTACCTGCTTTCAGTTTCAACACAGTGATACACTGCAAGATAAACATCAGTCTCTGTGGGAACCTGTTACCTGACACAGTGCTGATGTCCCCAAGGGAAAAGCACTCCTTCCCCTTCCACAGAGCACTAACAGACAGTTTGATTGTTGAATTGAGAATTCACTGAAACTACCTCTGCCTACCCAAAAACCCAGAGTGGAATTCTGAAGTGAGTTCATTTCACGTGAATCAGTTGCTACCTCTCAGTATCTTTTCCTAAAGTAACTCATCCCCTTGGATTATAAGAGTTTGAGGCCTTGGGCTTCACATCACCGAAGTTCCTTAAATCACATTCCTTGGATCCTGAGGGTTAGTACAGCAGTCAGATCAAATGCAAAACAATCATGAGCTATCACCAGAAATAAAAAAAAAAGCTCTTATTTAAACCAGTTTCTTCTGAGCAAAAAATGTGCCATAGGTACAAAAGAAACAAATCTCATCAATGATGTCAGCTCAAATCACTCCCATTTACAACCTGAGAAACATCTCAGCTAAATGATGAACTGGCACAGAAAGATAACAAAATATTCATCAAAGGAAGCACGTGCCTGCACCCATGTACATTTCTCTGAGTGACTGGGAGCAAGGAGATAGGAATTGATTCTTATAATATCTAGGGATTTTTAATCACTGCTGGAGTCCATCTGCCTCCTTATGGAAAAGGGAATCTTAATTCCAGATTAGGCAGAGAAGTGTCTTTCATCTACCCACCTGTTTAATCTGGATGATGCAATTTATGGGTGGCCAGAGCAGTTCCTTCACCAGAAAAAAAGCTCTTCTATATGTTTAATTGCCCCAGCTTTGGAAGCAGTAATAATGTGCTTAAAGCTGATAAGGAACCTATGAAACAGGATCAGACTTTTAAAAAGCCTGAACATCCTGTGGTCCCCTCTGTATGTTTGGTCTTGCTGACCACCATCCCCTCTGGTTTTCAGTTTTGGCTTGAAAAAGGAGGTTTTTTTAGTATATACAAAATACTTCCCTTCTTTCTGACACACACCATAAAAAGTTTGTTTTGTTCCTGGAACAGGACTTGAAAGAGGCACTGTCTTCAGGACAGAAAACGTTGATTTCAAACCATTTGCAATATTCAGGAAAGCACAACTGGACTCAGTGTTGAAGTCACCTCAATCTCTGGTCAGCAGAGCAGCATTTACACTGGAAGGTGCAGGGGAAAGACATGCAACCTGCATGCATTGCAAATTAAAGCAACAAATGAGTGACAATGGACAACTGACACGAGTCAAAGGGGTCTAGGAACAAGCAGGAGATCAGAGAGGAAGGGAAAGGATACCATGAAGTTCTGCAGTGAAGATGGAAGAAAACAATTCATAATAATAGTACCTGAGAAGATACCATCTCTGTGTAGCTGCTGAGAGTGTCCTCTGAAAACTTAGCAAGCTGCAGCAAGAGAAGAGACCAGTTACTATAATTGTGCTCAGAAATGTGTCATGAGGAACATCCATCCCTCAGTATGTGCCTTCAGAGAGGAGAAATCAGGAGCCCTGCTCTGTGGGAGTCTCTGTACCAAGGCAGACCAATAACTCATCAAAGCAATTAAATCTCTAATGGACTCTGGCTTTATCTACTTGTGAAGCACAGGCAAAGTGCTTGGTGCTGTACATCACAGAGGAACACACAGTCATTACCTGAATGTCTACAGAGAAAATAATAGCAATTAGACCCAGAGGAGGCTCTTTTCTGGCTGGTTATTTTTAGACAGAAAGAGCCAGGAATGACTGATCTGGTTTTAAGTTATATGGGTCACTTACAGGAAGGGAGCTGGAAAAGGGGTTGGAAAAGCAGGAGCCTGGAACACGACGGACACGGAGGAATGAGGTGACATGAACGGGGTGTGGATAGAAAATGAAGAGAAATTATAGCAGGGCACTACCAAGGGGCTTGTGGAATTACAGCGAGAAATTCCCTAACTCAGAATGTGTGCATCCAGCACAAAGGAATTCCACAGTAGATGGAATTTTGGAAAAGTTTAGGTCTATTCATAAGCAAAAGTGGATATGGCAATTACATTTGTAGGTAAATAAAACAGCATCCCAAATAATAATGCATATATCTGACACTTTAAAAAGGATCAGTTTAACAAAGCTGAAAAAAGCCAAGAGAATTTGTCAGAAATAATTTAAACTGAGAACTATGAAGGATAATTAGAAACTAAGAATATTTTGTCACCATTTTAAAAAGCAACAATCCCATAGTAAAAATAAGAATCCAGTTCTGAGTGGAAGTGAAAATAGAAATAAAAATTAGCATAAAAACTAGGGAAAGTATACCATTAGTAAATTAAAGCCAGTCCACTGCTTGCTAAAGACACTGAAATTGCACACGATATTGGAGGCAAGGCAGACGTGTTAAATAAATATTGCAATTCTGTATTCAGTGATACAATCACACCATATGATAACTATGAAATATTTTCCATTCCAACACTAGCTACTGAAAGTAAATATGTTTAAATTAGCAGGTCTGGACAATGACTTGTTACTGCTGATTTTGCACAAGGCTTGAACTATGGATTAAGTCCCAGTTCAATGGAAGTGGTGCCAATGCCCAAAAAGGGAAGGAGAAGCATCCAAGTTACCACAGGACCCCAGACAGGCTTTGATTTCAGACAGAATAACAGAGCAGCTAATATGAGACTTAATTAAAAGAAATGGAATAATACAGCCAGTGCCAAACACCACAAGTATATGAGCAGCAAATCTCATCAGACTGCTGTGATATCTTTTTTTGACAAAATTATAAATTTGACTGATAAAAGTAATGCTTTTGACATAAACCATTTGGTACTTTGACTTGATTATAAATACTTTACTGTTTTTCTAACAAAAATACCAGGGAAGTAGGGCCCATATTAGATATATCAGAAATAGACTATCCCTAAATGGAACAGAAAAATAATTTGCAATAGGATGTGTTACTACCTCAAGCAGGGACAAACGTGGGTATTTAGTGAAAGAAAACTGAAAAAAAAAAGTACTGACAGAGACTGTAAACTATACAAAGTTTGGGGCAGGTTGCAATATACGGAGAACAGACCACTGTTACAGAACAATATGCACTGCTTGGGTAACAAACAAAAACATGTATCCCAACAGGCACAAAACTAAGGCTGCATATTTAGGTGCAAAGATGAAGGTTGGACTTACAGGATGAGGACTCTTAGAAAGCAGTAACTGCAGCTGAACAAAGCCTGGCCCTTTAAAGCAATGGCTAAAGAATCTAATACGATCCTTTGCTGCACAAACAAGGGAATATAGACTAGAAAGTCCAAATCATTCTGAAATTCAGCACAAGCACAAAGTGTTACTGGAATATTTTGTGGCTTTTGAGATTCATAATTCTACAGCGATCCTGAAACACTGGAGAAAGCTAAGAGGAATGCCAAGAGAAAGATTAGAGGTTTGGAAAATACGCTTACAGTGCCTCAAGGTGCTTAAGCTGTTTACTTAACCAGAGGTGGTAAAAGGGAATGTGAGTAGTTACAATAGACCAGAATTTTGATTGACACGCTCGTAAATCTAGGAGACAAAAGATGTAAATGTTCCAAGGGCTGAAAATCAGATACCGCAAAAATTCCCACTAAAATAGAATGCCCTTTTTAGCAGTGAAGGTAAATAATGACTGAAATAACCTATCAAAGGCAGTACAAATATTTCCAAACCAGCAGCAAATTCCTTTCTAAAAGAAATGTTGCCGTAGTCCAACTGTAGTAACACAACTCGAGGCAGGGGCTTGTTTTGGGGGGGCACCGGTTTGTGTCCTGCAAACAGTCACAAGGGTCACCTATGGCCTGGAAAAAATGGGAATTAAACACCTTGAACATGATAGGAAGGGGAGAAGAGTGTCACACGGGCCAAGTGTTTGGAGAGGGAAGGAGTCTTACCTGCTATATTTTGAACAGAGAAGAGAGAAGGAAGGAAGGGAAAGAGAGGCCAAGACTGCCTTGGTCAGGGGATGAATGACCAAGGCACATCCCAACAGCTGTTCTGCAGCAGCAAGGAGGGAGGATCATGTTTGAGATGTCACAGAAAGAGCTGGCTGGACAGAGAGAGTTGCCTGGACAAGAAAGAGGAGAAGACAGGAAAGAACACAAGGAAGGTGCAAGTATGAGTGACAGGGCAAATGGGTACGCTGAGATGAAGCAAGGAAGCCAAGGAGCTCTGGCTTTTCCCAAATAACAAGGTGTGAAGGGAAAGAGGAAGGTTCCAAAGATAGAAACCAAGTGATGCTGAGAATGGGTAGGAAAGGTAAAGTGGAGAAAACACTGAGAAGAAATGGTGAAGGTGGAAATGGCACTGAGGGATGTAACAGGTCTCCTCCCTCCCAGGACACAGGAAGCTGTGTCATCTACAACTACAGGGTACAGAACAGAAAACACACCCAGGGCCACAGAGGCCAAGGGAAGACAAGAAGAAGAGAGAAACTCTGCCCAAGTAACAGAAATCAGCACAGAAGACAAACATAGCTCAGTGCACCTCACCAACATTGCCACCAGGACAGAACGAAAGACACTCAACAGGCATCACGTTCCATCAGACCACCAAACTCCACTCCCCAAATCAGCACAAATCCAGAAACTTCTCTCACTCCCTGACCTACTGCAAATGCCATGCCTGCAAGTGAAACCCCAGAGTCTCAGGAAAGGGCTGTTCAGCCCACACATTAAAACAGCGGATTGCAGAGGATCTCATGTATCCCATTCCTTCCCAGTGGCTAAACATTCCCAAGTTACAGCCACCACTAATTTATCTCCATGTTGACCCCTCTTGTTGGGATAGCTTTGACAAATTCTATTTATCTGATAGAAAGCACAAGCCTTGAAGAGTTTTATGGAATCTCCAGAGCTTCCTGTCACCTTGGGATATGTGTAGAGAGGTTGAAAAAATAAAAGCATCTGTTTAAGAAGAAGTAATATTGTACTCCAGGGAGAGGGCACAGGTGGAACAACCAAAGATCCAACAAGGTTTTACAAATATGTGGATACTTCTTCTGTATTCACTGTGCTCACTTCACAGAGCCTTTTCATCTCCTGCCCTTGTCTCTGCAACAGTTTGGTGTGGAGAGATACCTACCAGTGAGGTGGATGAGGCCTTGCTCATCTGGGCCAGGACTCTGGCTTCTCCAAAGGCTGTAGCAAGAACCCACAGGACAGGAAAGAGCAATGGAAGGATGGGTAAGACACCATTCACCTGAAAAAAAACCAGCCTGTAATCACCAACAAGCCCAGAGAGAACAAGAAGTCAGACCTCTCACATGACATCTTTTCCACCACAGGGAGAGGATGGGGAAAAGGCCAGGGCAGGAAGGAAGGAGACTGGAAGGAGTGCCACACAGGGAAAAGCACACCTTACAGACATGTAATGAAGGAGGCCATGAATAAATCCTGGTTTTCCTGCTGAATTTGGCATAAACTCTAGTAAGTTTAAAGGCAAAGGATACCATATGTAATATATATATATATATATACATATATACACACATATATCTATACATATATGGCAAATGAGAGAGCAAAAAATGTAAAGGGCAGTCTAGGAGGAATGGCCAGGGAAGAGCCATTGTCCTGCTCCACTGAATGCTCCTGGATCCAACAGGCCCAGGATGCTGTCACAGGATGCAGCAAGTGGCTGAGGGAGGGAATCAGTCTCAGTGGTGGTGTAGTGGAGCTCAAAGCTCTCCTTTACCTGCAGCTGAAGAAGAGTGTACTGCCAAGAAGCAATTCCAGGAGCTTTGAAAATGAAGCGCACAGCGTTGGTGATCAGGAATCCGGCCTGCAATTCAGAGATGGCACTGTCAGCTAACTTACTAGTACTTGCAGGGAAGGAGTTTTCAGTGCCTTGTAACATGCTCAGCCCTGGGAAAGTTTGGAAGATACATTTGATCTGCTGCTGCAGTTCCTGTGTCCACTCCCACAGTTACAAGGCTCAGCATCTTTGCTTCCCTGAACTGCCCAAGGTACACACGGAGTCAGCTGCATGACTTAGGGCCTGGCCACAGTTTCCTGTTGATGGCTGCAGATTCTTCACCTTTATTGGCAAAACATGGCTATTTTCAAGGACAAAGGCTTGAAATGAGACCTACCAGCACAATGGGGACGGCGTACTTCAGCATCACTGACTGCACCGTGAACCTCTCATTGTCCAGGGCTGTCACAGGCCGTGACAAAGCCATTTCCAGACACCACCTAAGAAATGGAAACCAGTTTGAGATTTCAGCAACCAAGACCCTAAGCCTGCACTTCCCTTGGACATAAACCTCCTGATTAGAACGCTGTGCTCAGCCCACCCATGAGGGATGACTGTCAAAACCCACCTGACGTTATCAATTATTGGGGTCTTCAAGACACGGAAGAGACGATACAGCTGAGGGTTCTGAGGTCCCTTCTTCACTTCTCCCCTTGGGGAGGGCGGGGGTGAGAAAGGTGGAAACAGATCTCCTGGCTCCAGAACTATGTGCTCGTCATCCTGTGTTCAAGCACACCTGGTTATTTCACCAAAAATTGGCATTTGGAGTGAAAGTTACAATAAAAAGCAAAAAGGGTAAATTTCAAGCTTTAAACCTTTTTTCCAACCTTCTTCAAGCAGCAAAATCTTTCTATAGATATTGTAACAAATTTGTTAATTTACTACTACTACTACCCAGGCACTTTATATCACCTTCTTTTGTAATAAATCAGTAGTAAGGAGAAGGTCAAAGCAGACAAACTTTAATTCTCTACATAAAAAGCAGGATAAAGTACGGGGTTTGTATGTCATATTATCCTACTGGATAGATTCACTCCACTTATATTTAGCAGCACATTACAATTTCCCCTTGACCTGGGAGAGATGGAAACACGGTGCTTTTGTATCACGTTAGTGTCTCCTGTCCGCTGGGTTTGGGAGTTCCTGGAGAAGATGCAGTCTGGCTAACAGAGCACTGTCCTTGACTGAACTGGAATTTCAAGCTATTTCCAAGGTCGGAAGAAATCAAACACTCCAATAATCTGTACGCTGGGAATTAGAGCATTAGCAAGAAAATCCTGGGAAATACACTGTTACAGGCCAGAGAAATAAAACAAGCAAGTTACCTTAATCCCTCTCAGAGAAGCAAATGACTCCTGGCCTGGCCTCAAAGCAACGACGTCTCCTTCCACCAAGAGGCTCACGGGCAGGTTGACAAGATGCCCATCCCTGTAGGCCCAGTGAAGGGACCAGGATGGGGCATAAGGCATGTGAAGGTCAGGGTACATGGAGTCTGGCCATTTCACCTCCTTGCCAAGTGTATCTGAAAGCACAAAAGCGTGAAAGAACTGAGTGGTAACAATTCTGGAGGGACCAATCACACAATCATTTACATCCTGTAGTGGCTATAGCTCAGTGCTGAGCTCAGCCCTCTCTTTCTCCTTGATGGCTTTTCCCCTCTTCCTCCACCCAGTACTAACAACTAAACAGTCATTTTATAACCTTAAAGTATAGTTGTACAATGGAAAAGCTAAAGGCTGTCCTTAAAACTGCCACACTGAGATGAACTGCCCCCTCAGGTGCCAAAGCCCCCGTTGAGACGATGCTCACGCACAGCAATTTATTTCCTTCTGCTCTGTGTTGTGGTACAACCCCACGTATTCCCCCTCATCATCTGCTGCAAGGCAGATATTTTTGTGAGAAGCTGAGGCTTCGAATTACTCCAAAGCACAGCCATAACAGACGCCCACCTGGTAACACAGAGCCTGGAAGCACATGGCCACATGACAGCTCAAAATAACTATTTCACAGGACAGGCACGAGTGGAACACAACTCACACAGCCTGTTTCTGTGCAACACAGGGCAAGGTTGGCAAGCTTAATTAGTAATGTGTGTGATCAGGCTGGGAGAAAAGTTCAGTGGGAGGAATAGACAGGTGCAATTGAGACAGGTGAACGAGGCCTCACCGTTTATCTTATCAACGATTGTCTGGAGTCTCCTCTCCACCTCTCTGCACTTCAGCCTCTCCTGACGGCCGATCATGAGGAGATCCAAGAGGAGCAGGAGGAAGAGTGCCAGGGCATTAACTATCTCAGCACCTTGGCTTCACACAGCAAAACAGAAGAAAGCAGAGAACAGATGAGGTTTGAGTAAATGAGCAGAATCCACTGCCAGACACCCACAGAGATTAACACACATCTGCCTGGTTGTTTATTCCTACACCTCACAGACTTAGGACTAAAAATGACATGCAGGGGAGCTATGGGCACACTTCTTTAGAATAATGACACCAGAGAGGTCTGAAAGGGCCCATCTCAATTAAAAATCCTTTACAAATATGGTCAAGGCATGCTATGGTGCATGTGACAGCACAGTAACTTCTCCCATGAGCCAGTAACTTCTCCAGTTTCAAAATCCTTCTTAAACCTGTGATAACGCCTTAGGATTTTTAAAGATCTGGGAATGCCGTAGAAAAAAATTTCTCTCTCTCTCCACAGGACACTGCCTGGGTCTATTAGAAGTAGAATTAAGTTGGCTGAAGTTTTGTGAAAGGGCCTGATAGGGACAGAATTACCAGTGTGAGCATGTTGAAGTCTACATGTCTGGACAGAATGAGGGACAACACTGTTATGTCAATCACACAAGACAATACAAAACCACCACCTTGGTTCAGTTAAGCATCACAGGATGCTTTGCTCACCTCCCCTGTGGCTGGCTCCCATAGCAGCACAGCAGCAGCAGCACTGCCAGCAGCATCAGAGATGCACCAGGCCAGTGGAAACAGGAGCAGCGGTTACCATGGTACAGAAAACTGCTCCTCCACACCTCCTACAAAAGGAGAGCAGCAGACAGTCAGCATCCACAGAACACACAGCCAGACGTCTGAAACAGCAGAGGGTGAAGGCAGCAGCTGATGCTCCAGGGTGAACACAACTTTGCCAAACCCCTGAACATGCCACAGAACACCCTGATGGTTGTGTGAATCCTACAGCACCTACAGAGGCTCAGCTGGTGTGTCTGGGTGAACACTCCTGCTTTATTCCTGCTTGGAAGAATGAAAAGGCTTCTGTGCCAGGTTGTCCCATTGTCACTGACCCCCCCAGGAACACTTCTAGCATTTAAGTACTGTGCATAAACACCAGCACTTTGTATTCAACACACACACCAGACAAACACAGTGCACAGGGGGAGACTGCTGAGCTTCACAGCTCTTTATCTCCACCTGAGATGGACACTGCCCTTACTGGCTCTTGAAGTTCTTAAATCCTTTACAGGTGAAGCTAAAGCTGTGGCATCCAGGAGAAAAGTGCTGACAGAAACGCACTCAGGTGGATTTCTTGCTTTGTTCCCAAGGGCTTTAGCAGTTCTACACCCAGACACTCTGCAGCAGCACTCTGGGATGGAAAACAGCCAACTTCTGTTCAGTCCTCAGCTTTACTTTGAGAAGGGGAGGCCGAGTGCCCAACCCTGGTGCCTTTGGTGCCTCACCTTCCATGAAGTCACTTTTTTCCGTTCCTTCTGATGCCCCTCCAGCAGTGCTGACAACTGGTCTCTCAGGATCGTGAGGGCCTTCTTTGTGGTAAGGCCCAAACTTGAGGTCATCTCATCCTGAGAGGCCAGAAAAACAAACTGGTTAGTGCTTCCCTATTTTCTTCTTCAGGCTTTTTTCCTGGTGGCTGAATGAGCAGCCAACCTGAATGCCCTGCACTCATCACCACCAGCCTGACTCTCCATTTTCCTGAAATCATCTCCCCTCCAGTGAACTTCAGACTGCTGGCTGGAATTAGAGCACTTAGATAGTATCAGGTAAACAAACCGGTCCTGACTGTGCTGAGAGATACCTTATCAAAGCACAATACCGAGTCATTTCTGTGAAACAAGATCTAATCAGCAGAGGCTGAGGACAATACAAAGGGAGGCTGCTCAGCTCTGAATTTATGCAGGCTTGAACCGGTATCGGCTTGTAGAGACAACAGAACACAGACAGCTATGGTGGAATTTTAATGATACAGGATGGATTTTGGTAACAGTAAAAACAACATAGAAATGGAATATCTGCAATTCTAAACGAGAGTGGTCCAATTTCAACAACTGCTCACTGTGGAGTTTTGCTTATGAATCCTGCCTCTGTGGCCACTTGGATGCAGAACCTCCTGGATGTAAGTGCTGTGTGGATCAGTTCAGAGCAGATGTGACTCCACCATCAACTCCAAGGAGAGAAAGCACTAAGGTTTTGAGTGCTGAGCTGTACAGACATGCAGGGCAGGTATCTGGACATGCAGGAAGCACACAATGTTCACAGCACTGCTCCCTCACTGCTCCCTCAGCACAGAGGCAGCAGCCCCAAAGGACACAACCCAGGAGTGTGCCATATGGAAAACACTGCCAAAAGATGCTGGTAACAAGAAAGTGAGGGTTGCATTTCTTGGGTCAGGAACACAAGCACCTTCCTTTCTTTCAAATCACAGAGATTGCTGTGAGGTACTGTGGGCACCAGGTCACCAGCAGTGAATCAACAGGGAAGAGCAGGCAGGTGTCTGTGGATGGGCTGTGGCAGGGAACTGTCAGGAGAAGTTCTCCTGTGCAGTTCATGTTTTAACACAAAGCCCTTGAGCGTGTGCAGCACAAAGGATGTCCCGTGTGTTAGAAGTGTTCAGGTGTGTCACGCTGTGTGCAGAGCACAGAACTACTGAACACAAACAGGCAGGAAGCTTGTCCCTCTGGTCCCCACCACAGTGACACAGCCCAGAGCTCTGGCAGGACCTGCAGCTCTTCCTGCTCTTGTGGCTCTTCCCAGCCCTGTCAGACCCACCGTGGTCTTGAACTGCAGCATCGCTGCTCCTTGGGAGCTGCTTGCACACACCCAGCCCTGCAAGTGCAGCTTGGCTCTGATCTTTTCTTCCTGTTCCTTAACTGCGTGGTTTCAGGATGAACATTTACTGGAAACTAATCTTGGACTTCAGACTCATTTGCATAGATGGCCCAATCCAAAACTGTAACACAAGCGTTGAGGATTAGCAAATAAATTCTTTTAAAAATACCATCTACCACACACACACACACACACTCCCCAACTACCAGGGACATCTTGAAACAGCAAATTCTGGCCAGGCAGAGTCCAGCAATGCTGCTTCAGCTGCACTTTTACAGAACTAAAAATAATCTTGCTGTAGTTTTCATTCTCTGTGTCAGTTTTAGGAATAGAGGAAGCAGTTCTCTGTTGTTCTTGGAAGCAGCCCAGGTAACATCAGCACAGGACTAAACATAGGAGTCTCTCAAAGACTCCCAGAGGAGAAGATGGCAGGCACTGGAGCTGGCAACAGACCTGCTGCTGCACCACGGAGTGCTGCAAACAGGAGTGTCTGAGAGCAACACGGAGCAAGGGACAATCAGGTTTCTCTCTCATCTGGCTGCTGCCCGTGTGGGGCACAGCAAAGCACCCACAAGAATTCTCATCCTCTCCAACCCAGGAAGAGCAGACAGACAAATAAAAGACACAGAAAGAAAGGTAGCAATAACAAGAGGGACTTTGAAAAGCAAAGTCTGCTTAGACACTGAGCAGGTTCCAACGGGCACATCAGAAGCTACAGAAGAAATGAGAGGAAAGCTGCACTTAATGCCAACATCTTGTACAGTCACACAGTGCCTGGAAAGAGAAACTGCCACAGCACAGCAGGCAGCGAGCACAGAAAGGCAGCAAATCCAGAGGTAATCAAAAAGGTTCCTGAAATACTTGCACACCTGCTCCAGACTTTACACGGGAGTTACTGGTTTGCTGCAGGATCAGTCAAGGTAAGGGCAGCCACAAAGGAAGGTGGCTGCAGCAGGTGAGAAAGGACAAGTGCAGAGTGTCAGGGCTGGGGAGGAGGAACGGCAGGAAGGGCAGGGACTGTTAAACACCCATCCTGACACTTAAAACGTGGAGTATTCGGCAAAGCAGGCAGAGCCAGTCTGGTAAGCAAACACTGCAATAGGGTGAGTGAGGGCTGACTGCAGGGGACTGGGATCACCTGCTGCACCCAGGGAAAGAGCCTGGACCCACAATGAAAGGTACAGGCAAGAAGAGCCACCCTGAGCTCCTGGTAAGGGGCAGCTCTAGGTTTTCAAAAACAGAGCTGCCCTGCTAAGTCATCAACTGCTAATGAGGCATTTTTCAAATGCCCTAAAGTGAACCTTTGGATATGACAAACTGAGGCGCTCTTAAGCTGTCCCAGAGGGATCTTCCCAGCCTTTCATCAGCTGCAAGTGCTCTTCCTGCCACAAAACAGGAGGTGAGCACCCCAGGGTGAAGAAGCCATTCACAGGAGGTGTCAGTTCATTAATAAAAACCTCAACATTCACATCTTTGCTTTGGAAACCTACATTCAAAGAGAAATCCGCTAATTTTCCGGTCAAAACAAAAACAGCAAGACACCTTCCCACCCAGCTGCCTTAGCATAGGGTTTCCTCTGAAGAACAAAAAAGAGAAAGCAGACAGTAAATTCCAGGTTACAGTGAAAGCAAACCCCTGATGGGTATCAGGAGACATTTTAAAAGGCTGTACTTTCCTTCTGCCCGTGCCTAAAGGCAAGAAGTCCTAAGGAGAAAATGAGCAGTTGCTTCTTCCTTTGCCTCAGGAGGCTGGAGAGCCCACGAGCCTCTAAGTGCACTTAGGGCTTCTCTGGTGCTGACCCCTGCCCTGGCCATCACAGCCCCAGCATGGGAGGCACTGCTGCAGCCAGGTAAACATGGGATGATTGCAGCCCTCTGCCTCGTGGGTGACACCACAGCTCTCAGGGGCTGTGATCTGCAGGATGGCTGTCGAGGGAAAACAGCACAGGAGATGTTTGTTGTGCGTGTGATTTTATTTTCTAGAGGCAATGAACGTGGTGAGGTGTGGACTGGATGGGAGCATGAAAAGATGTGTGAATTTCTCCATTCTTAGTAAACATTCCTACCTGTTAAATCACTGCTTGGCTTGCCTGCAACCATCAGGAAAAGGGAACCTGAGACAGATCTAGCAAATGCCCAGGTTTAGGAGCTGGTTTGGCTCTTCAGGAAGGAAACAAGAAGCAGCTCAGAGGTAGGAGATAGGCAGCCACACAATCCATAGACTTTTCTTTGCCTTCTCCTTTCAGTTGACCCTCCATAGTCTGACAGGGGTAAATTAGTTGGCAAATACCCAGGAGCTTGTTTAAACCTGTAGCCTTGCCTGGCTCAAGGCAAATAGGTTCCCTTTGCCTTCCTCAGGGGTTGCAGGAGCATTTTCAGGCTGATAGGTAGGAGCAGAGAGGTTACTTTCTGATTTCTCCTCCCATGAGGAGTGAAGTTGTTCCCGAGCAACACCACCTACCCATGTCTGCTTCCCACAGCCCACCTTCACCCTCACACAAAATCAACACTCATCTCTCTTCCTAAAATTCACATCCTGTTCTTTTACACACAGAACCATTTAAGATTACCTTACAAGTTTATCAGCTCTCTCACAGTCTTTGCTACCCAATTAAAGACAGAGGTCTTGCACCTTCCTGCCAGAGGAAGAGACGAGCAGAGTCAGAAATGTGTAAAAAGGTGAGAAAAGGACACAAAATATTAGTATAATTAAGTCCTCTTATATTTTCCCACAGCCATTACACATCCGTAGTAGCATATTTATTTGTTGTACCAGTAAATGTTGATATAATATGTACCAAGCGTTTTTTAAAATAACACTGGAACACAAATATATACTTTGCTTTACAGAGCAAAGTGGGTTGAATCATCCTCCATCCTCTGTGGATTTCAGGCTCTTGCAGAATAAGGGCTTCTCACCCAGATTGTTACACACTTGAACGTAACTGCCTTTACAAAAACTGTGTAAACAAATAAGTGAATAGAAAACAAAATATTTGCCAGAAGCTTCAATTTTCATAGACTGCAGATCCACCCCTCTGATTCAGAGTGGTGGAAAACCTCTCCAAGGCAGCTATCAGACTGTTTCCCCCTTTCCAGGCTGCACCCACCAGGCCCCTTTTATAACACCTCTACTCAATTGCTTTTCAGATTTGAACAGCTGGAGGTAGAAAACTGGGCAGCAGTATGTTCCTCCTTCTTCTTCCAAGAGCTGTTTTGCCTTCCTTAGCAGGAAAAAAAGGCAGTTTTTAATCTAACAATGACACTTTGCAGGCTATTAATCTAGGTCAGTGATTACACCTCCTGACATGTAAGCATTATTCATAGGCTCAAAAACACATGAGAAGGAGTAACTCCACCAAATATATTTGCATTTAGTAATATAACTCAGGTTCTTGCTTAGGATAAGGCACAGTATGACACATAGTGGGGTTTTTTTGGCCTGATCAGAGAGGATGGCAGACACCATACACATGACAGCACACAGTTTCTTGGGATAGCATTTCTTACAGCAGGCTACTGTTAGAGAGGGATTTATTCTTGTTCTAAAACAAATCACACATAGGGATGCTACAGCTCTGCACACCTGCAGCTGCAGAGTTAGTGCTGGGACTGCCTGAAAGGGCACATCCCTGCTCCAGAGTGACACAGATGTAGCCAGCAAAGCCAATGCATCCATATCCCTTTATTACTTAAATCCTTGACTATGGGTCTTGTCTTTCTTGGTGCTCTCCTGGTTACTTTTCCCAAGAGATCCCTGATTCCAAGAAAAAGTGCTTCTCTAGTGACCCTGGCTGTATGAAGCATCCCCCTTGATACATCCTGCTCCATAGGATGAACTTTTAAGACTCTGGACTGTCAGGACAGCTGGATTCTCTAATTCCTTCTGCCACCAGTTTCTGCACCACACTGGGAAAATCAGATACTCCTCTGTGCCTTAGTTTCTCATCTCTATAATGGGACTACCAACTCCCCACCAACTGCAGACACTGTGAAGATTATAATATTGACCAACCCACCTGAACACTACACATTAAAAAAGAAATACATGTTGATATCTGCATACTTCAGGTAGCTCCACCAAGCAGACCGTGGCTCTGTGGGGACCACTGCCTTTAGAACTGGACATGCTGGGAAAGGCACAAGGAACACACACAGCTTTTAAACTTGGTTTAAATGCACCTGGCACCAGCTTGGCAGCCACAGCTTAGCTGTTGGTGGTCTCAAATCAAATGAAACAAGCAAAGTCTTCAGCACAGCAGTGCCCAAATTAATGGACAGAGGAATAGTCAGCAACTGCCTCCTTCCTCCCCCTGCAGCCCCAGGATGAAAGGCAGCCCAGACCTCCCACTGCCCCAGGACAAAGGAGCCCCCACAGCTGGTAACTGGGTGACTGTGGGGGCTCCAGTGTGGATGCTTTGAGGCTCCCCACAGCTGATGGCTCACAGGGCTCACAGGGCCTGCAGACTCACTGTGCAAAGAGGCACAGCTGCAGGAGCACAGATCCCTGAGATCTGCCCAAAGCAACACTCACCACCCGCCTGAATCACCCCTGCACTTGGCTGTGAACAGAGTCCATTCTAACCCAGACAATGACATTCACAGTTTATGGGCTCCATAAAGCACAGAGTAAGATGCCAACAGGCACAATCAACCTTTCTACACAGGTAATGCAAAGCCCAGCACTTTGCTTCTCCCCACAGCAGCTCCATAGCAGAGAAAGAGGCAGTTGCTCCCCAGGAAACAGCCCAGTTTGGAATTGCACGCTCCTCTGTCCGTCCCTTTGGTCCTGTTTGCAGCAGCAAACCCCCAACCACAGTCACCTGCCCCACCAGGCTGCTGGCAGGATGAGGCAGGGTTTATGCAGTGCTTTGAAGCTCACCTGTACAGCACAATTATTAAGCTTTAATTACTGTAATTTAGGCAGTTGCATTAGTCCTCCAAGTTCAGAGAGCAGTTAGGGGTCTGTGTTTATTCCGGCTTCAGCACGCAGCGTAGTGCTCAGTGCCAGTGCAGAGCTTACTCCAGGGAATGCTAATCCCCTCCCAGAGGCCAGCAATGCTCACAAATCCACACAACTTCAGCACATCTTTCATCCCCTCGTTAGCTTCCTTTCTATCCCTGCTCCTTCAGCTGGAGACTTTGGGGACTAAAACTATGATACAGCCTGGAAGGTGCACAGCGAGACTTCACGGGGATAAGGGGGTCCAACAGCTACAGATCAAAGCCCAGAGAAGAAACAGGCAAATTTAAGTCATGAGGCAGAGGGGCAGCAAAGCAGGAGTCAGCAGCTAAAATCCTGTCTGGACTCTCCTGTTGGTTCTGGGGTTAAATCTGCAGTTTAATACACCTTCTTTCCCCACCACCTCCAACAAAAAGCTATTCCCCAGCTAAAATCATCACTCACTGCTTCATGTCCTGCCATAACCTCCTTCCCCAAAACCTCCAAGCCCTTCATGCACCATCACATCAGGCAGGATGCAGGCTGGGGAGGGAGGCAGGGAAAGCCATTTTGAAATTAAATGTTAAGGGAGAGGAACTTACTTTGCGACATTTGCCTTGGTTGGGGATCCAGAGATCGGCCTGTTTGAAGAGCATCTGGGCTAAATTCCTGCACCACTTCCCCAGCAACTTGCACTGCTGCTGCTCTCCAAAAATGAGAGAGCAAAGAGGGAGAGGGAGCAAGACTGTGCAGAGCCCAGCGCTGCAGAGAATGAGACAGAAGCAGCAGAGTGAAGCACCAGTCTGCTGATTAATTCAGCCTGTTTTCAGTCACGCTGCAGATCCAGCAAGGAGGCGGTGGATGGGGGTGGGGGATGAGGGATAGAAACGAGAGGGGGGGGAAAAGCAGAGAGAGAAGAAAGTTTGCCCAGGATAGCAGCAGATGTGGGTAAGAACGGTTCATTCACAGAGGGAGCTGATGCAGTGACAGTGCCCGGGTTCCCTGCCTGCAGAGCTGCATATGCACGCACAGTAAGGGCTGATGCTGACAGAGAGGGGTCTGTGGAAAAGCAGATGGCAAATTAGGTAGGACAAAGTGCTATAAAATATACCACAGGGGAGGGAACACCTGAGCAGGCAGGGAAAAAGCCTAGATTGAGACGCAGTGAATACTAACTCCCCACAGATGACTCCACAGCTCTGGATCCAAGCTCAGTTCAAGAATCTGAGCATTTGCTATTTAAACAAGTTGAGATAGTTACAGTCCAGTCTGAAGTGTTTCCTCCCTCTTCTCTGGTCGATAGACAATGCAGCAAAAGCCCCTCTGAGCATCCAATATTCACACATCCTGAGCCACACAATCTCAGCTAAAAGGTGCATGTAAATTCTTCACTGCCTTGCCTGGGGCTCCCAATTTACCTGGGCATGGCAGACAGAAGGCAAAGGATTCGTGTAGACAGGGAAGGGCTGGGTACAACAGCAGGTAATGGGATAAAAAGGTGAAGAAGAAATGAGCCTTCTCTCTCCTTCTTATCTTCTACAGAAATGTGTCCTACTCGTTGTTGGAGAGATGCACCTTTTTAAGTGAGTTTTTATATAGCTCCCACTTCAGTGCTGACCTATTTCTGTCTGGGGCTTCCCAGTTCTGCAGAAATCACTAAAACAAGTACTTTCATTCTGCACAGAAAGGGGTGAAGAACTGGCCCAGCAATCAACAGTGTGCCAAGGATCAGCTGGCTGGTACCAAACGCAGCAGGCACTGCAAAGGCTGCCAGTCCCAGCATATCCTGCAGCTCTGCAGACCATGGACAGGTGTCAGGACTCACCTGCCCTCCCTGGACAAGCTCTTCACTTCCTCTCTGGCTCTGAGATTCAAATGCCTCAACAGGCACAGCTCATATTCTGTGTTTAAAGCCAGAACTGCAGAGATTAGGAGGTCTCAGTATTCATAATAAACCCAAAGCAGGGTCTGTTATCACCCATGTGCTGGCACTGAGTGACACATCAGTGTGTAACCCCACACAGCTCTTGCAGCCAAAGCTGATGGGAAGCAGACACTTTGTATTTATTTAATGTAACTTCAGGAGAAAGCAGGGCGAGAAAGAGGCAAGACAACCTTCATCCTTCTGCAGGGCATTTTGTTTCCTAGACAACAATTTTAAACCGCAGAGAGGAACAAAATGTCCTAATGGCACAATTTTTCCTTCCTTCCTCCTTTCCTGCTAAGAAAGTACTCACCTACTCCCTCCAACACAAAGAAAAAAGGAGAGAAAAAAAGAAAGGATCAACAACAAGATGAGGTAAGAGTGGACAAACCCTCACACAACATACATGTAACACCCTCCCTTTATGATATTGCTTCCTGACCTGTTTTCCATGGCTCTGCACCTCCCGGAGACTTGGACGAAGGTGAATAAAACAATTTGCTTGTGACAGTGCAATACCAGGAACAACCCTTGTGCTTCCTGCAATTAAGAGGTCCCAACACAACTTTCTCCCACCTCAAAACCTCCAGCTTTGGTCATGAACACAAATGGAAACAGATCAAATTGCCTCTTCTCATTTACCCCACTGCTGAGAGACCTTGTTCTAAAGGGTTTTGTGTAGGGCAGTAATTTGTACTATGTAGTTTCCTTCTGATATCAACTGGTATCAGAAATTGCATCTGGATATGCATTTGTCCATTAAATACCACAATGAAAGAGCAAAAAACGAAAGCTTGTGATCTGAAGATAAATCTGGGATTTGAAATAGAAGGCTGAGTATAAAGGCAGGGACTGACTATACAAAAACTGCAGCACGGGTGAGATGCCTGTGGGAAAAGGATCAGTTTGTGAAAAAGCCCTTGGGAAAAGAGGTGAGGTTTTAGAGTACAGCAGGGAATAAACCCAGAGATACTGCACTGGGAGGATGAGAAGAGGCAAAGGACTTGGGCTACTTTTCAGTCCAAAGGTAGGACTGTAGTTCCTGTTAAGCAGCCTGGACCAAGGAGCACCAGTGCTGGAGCTGGAGTGATGTGGAGCACAGCACAGCTCCCCGAATACATTCCCAGGCTCTGGCCAGGAGGCAGCAATTACACCAGGATAATACAGCTCAGTTGTTATTGGTAACTGTGGAATGGATGATGTCAATAATTTTTAATAGTTGTGTTGCTGCAAACACAGCCTACGTCTCACACAATGCAAACTCAGGATCCTCCCTGTCCTGTGGCCGTCAGTGCTGCTCTCTGTGCCCATACATGCTGAGTGGTCTTGGAGCAGAGATTGTGGCACCTTTCACAAGGATTAAATTCACTTCAGAAACACACAGAAAATTAAAAAGTCAGGAGAAGAGGAGAAAGAACAAGATACCAGCACATTTAATTTAAGAAGGTTTTGGCACTGCTCCTAAAATACTCTCTGCCTTTCTCTGCGGTGTCTGGCTTCTGGCAAAAACTGGAAGGCAGCCTACATTACACAGACTGACAGACTGATCCTCAGCCTTCTCTGACAATGGAACTTATTAGCTGACTGGGGCCAGAGGACAAGCCTCTCATCTGAGTGACAGATGTCTGTGCTGCAGCAGCGCTCCGAGCACGTCTCCTGCTCCAGGAGTGCTAACTCTTCATCACACACATATATTAGAGCACAGAGATTGCTTTCTACTAGATTTGGGACTGATGTTTTCACTCGGGTTCATTTTATTTTTAGCATTTTAAAATAAACCTAGCACATCGGATTTACTACTGAGGTTACAAAGCAGGTTAATTTGTTCCCTTATCAGTATATATGTATGCAGTTCTTCACTTTGGGAAGGAAGATGGATTCTAACTTAAAGGGGATGAAACAAGAATCTGCAGTATTGAAAAAAAAAGAAAAGGAGCAAACTCCTTAATCCCAAATAATATAGAATCATAGAATCACAGAATGATTGGGGTTGGAAGGGACCTTAAAGCCCATCTAGCTCCAACCTCCTCCCATGGGGTTGTTAACAAAACAAGTTGTAAAAGCAGCTGGACATATCTGTGGGGTTTTTTAAATCCTATTGAAAAGAGTGTGGTGATCTCCTGCCTTCACTTTTAATTTCCATTCAGAAAGAAGGGAGAAAAAAACTTCAGGAAGTCAGGAGGGGAGGTTAGGACTTGAGGACACCACGATTCCCCCTGTAATCTTGTCAGGGCACTTTCCAGCAGGCCTTTTAAAGGTCTGTTACAACACTGTCCACGCTGCTGCCTGCCCAGCAATTTGATCTGCTCTTCCTGCCTTGTACAGTGGAGAATGTCAGAAGGGAAAGGCAGAGATGAACCAAAAATAGTGACCCGCAGTGACAGTGTCCCTGCTCTCTTTGGTGCTCTCAGATCCTGCACAGAACACTCCCCTGCGTCATCTCTTTAAATGACCAATACCAGATCAGCCCATGATGTCACTAACAAGGCAATAATTAGATAATCATCCTCACTGGAATGTTACCTCCGTAGTAATACAGCAATTAGATATAAAACAACACAGTTCAAACACATCCTCTGGGCACAGCAGCACCAAGAGGTTTGGGCAGGAGGCAGCCCAGGCCTTCCTGGGCCAGCACAGCTCAGAACAGACACCCAGCAAAGAAGCAGTGAGTAGAGCTGATGTGGAAAACTGACCTTTTAAAGTCACTTGCACTGCTGTGGAACCTTTTAGAGCCCATCTGAGTCCTGGTGATTCCCTAACAGGTACTTTGCACTAATGAACAAAACCACTCCTTGCTGCTGGAAGCACTTGTAAACAAAACAGCAAGGAAGGGATGCAAAGAGAAAAACAGAGACAGCCAGCAGACAAAAGCTCGTGGTGTGGTGGGGAGAGGGACACCAAAGAGGAAAACCAAGGATGTTCTCTCACCAGAGCCAGCTGAGACCTCAAGTTGCCACCAGAAAAACTGGACTCAGGTGATTTTATTGCCTCAGTTTATTTAAAAAATCTTCTCAGTGAATTCAGCCCCTCAAATAAAGCTGAGCTGAGTGTCCAGGGGAATGGAGCCCTACCTTAGAGCTCAAGAAAGACACAGCAGGTGTGACAGTGCACACCTCACCTTGTCCCACTGTGCCTCAGTCCCAGCCTGCAAAGGATCTCCCAGCTGATTCCAGCATGGCCATCCCTCGGGATGTGAGGCTGAAAGAACTCTCAGCTTTGATACTAACCATGGATTAATGTGAAACCATTCAACAACAATGCCAAATGGCGAGTCTTGACCCAAAACAATGAAAGACAATTGAAAGGACTCACATTTAAGTCGGGTGTGACCCTCATCAGGAAACCTACCTGACACTTCTCCTTGAGGTCCATGGCTGTGCAGTTCTGTGAGCATGTCCAGCAGAAGGGGACTGCTCCTCAGGGGAGAATGTCTCCTAGGTAAGGAAGAGCTTGGCTACATTTACCACATCACCATCTGTGGAAACAGAAGGGAAAGCAGTCAGTCAGTCTCCCACATCGCTTCCTGTAGGATAAGAAAGTGATGGAATTCACAGCATTCAAATTACAGGATTGGTCTCTAAAAGAAGGAAAACCAGGGTGCTGAAAGTGCTTCTAATAGTACATCAACCCACCCCATACTCAGAACTGACCTCATTAGCTTAAGTCTGCCCAAAAACTGGCATCAGTAGATGAATTAAGTCCCCTGCAGCGCAGAGTAAGAGTATTATTGCAGCCCTGACAGGCTTTTGGGCAAGCCTCCAAAAAAAGCTGACAGAGGGCTGGATTCCACCAGGTGTTGGAGCATGCTGTCACCCAGGGCTATTTGTCTTGTTACCCTTATCTAGCAGGAGCTTTGTCCAGCTAATCTCTAACGGAGCCAGCAGTAATGATTCTCCCATTTGCTGAACAACACATCCAACCCTTGACAAGGCTCTGCTGCTGGGCTGAGCAGGGATCTGACCACCAGTGAGTAGGCCAGAAATCCTAAAAACAACTCCAGCTGACCAGGGATCTTTTCTCTTTGTAGCAAAACTGGGACTCTAACAGAACTGAGGTAGGAAGCAGCTCTGGAATTTCTTCTGGCTCACCCTCCCCTTCATCTCCCATAGCACAAATCTGTTCTCCTGCCCCATATACAAAATGCCTTTTCTAGTCAAAACAAATAACCTGTGTGCATTGCTCTAGAGGACTCTCTTGCATATAAACACAACGAGAGATTATAAGATTATGCTGTGATTGTCTTGGGAAAGTCTTTTTGTTGGTTAGCAACTCCTGGTTCTATTTCTTAATATCATCCACAAGCTCAGGGCTTGGACAGAGACTTCTCCTAAATCCAAACAAACAAGGAAGCAGCTAGATATGCAAATCAACCCAAACCACCCACACACCTCCCAGATGCAACAGGATTGGCCTTTGCCAGCTGGGATTTACTACCCCGGTCTATACCACACTGCCTTCTTCCAAGAAGGCGGATTCTGCAGATCCCATCCCTGTGGCAGTCACAGCACAGCTCTCCACAATGCCACATCATTTCAAGGAGAACAAAAGGCATCCAAAGCTTATTCAGAGAGCCACTCTCCCACTCTGCAGAGTTAGATTTTGGAATTTCCTCTCCCGCAGGCAAGTCCTGCACCTGCATTCCGGGAAGCAGCAGACACTGAGTGTTCAGTGCTGGTTATCAAAGCCCTGCCTGCAGTACCACAACCAGCACCTGCAAGTGCCATTTTCTGGCTGCCAGGCCGGCTGGCATGAGCCACCAGTCTGGACTCTGCCCTGCTTTTCTGTTCTGTGACCCTTCCAATGTGCACACACCGAGGGAATGAAGTTATTTGCAGTCACTTCATATCCCTGCCAGTCCAATTAGCAACTGCAAAGAGAGGATCAGACAAAGTTACTGAAGCGAAGCTCACAAAGAGCTCCCAGCAAAGGGTTGGGAGTGGGAAGAAGGAAAATGTAATTCTGTGTGTTTGCACACAGCAGCTTAGGGCCTCTGCTGTATCTTGAGAGTGACTTCAGTATAAGGGAAGGGAAGACAAGAGGAGATGATTTTAAGGAGAAAATGGTCACTAACAATAAAAGGGCTAAGAAAGAAATCCATGATTCTTCTCTTTACTCCCTTCCAACAGAGGATTTATTAGTAAATCTACTACAGACTTAGGCATTGTGCTCTCACTCCTTCAAACAAAGCTAATTCCCTGAATTTCTCTCTGGATCTGGACTTCAAAAGCACAGTTGTCTGTGCTTTACTCGGTAACTGGGAAGCCAAAGTCACAAAAGGAGAACAAGAAAAACATCCTGGACTGTTTGTGCTCATCCCATGGAGCCCAGAGCATCAGCTGGGGTGGGCTGGAGGGCAGGGGCTGTGCAGGGAGGCTCTGAGCAGGAGGCAGGATTTCTGCACTGCCCTCAGTGACATTCTGGTTCAGGCAGCAAACTGAAATGTGATCCTGAATGCAAAACACGCCGTTCCTTAGAGTTCAAGGCACATCATCAGCATGCTTGGGAACACCACCCTGAAGTCCTTCAGCGCTGGGAAGCAGGAAATACAACAAGGGTGTTAAAAAGATGAAAGATTGTTTGAACGAGTGAATATTCCTTATTTAGAGGCATTCTAAAAGCTGTTATAATGGACAATATAACAAAAGCTTGTGAAAATAATCAGTGGTGCCTGCAGCACTCTTTCATCACCATACATGCTCAGGGCTTCTCCAAAATTTTAACAAACTGACCTGAAGCCCAGGAGCAGATTGGTTTTTCTCACATCCCCAGTTTAAGGCACCAGCAATGGTTAGATTTTAGACATTTCACACACAGAAAGCAAGAAGGTAAGTCTTTCCTCTGCCAATCTGGATACACAAAATGAGGACAATGTTTCACAAATGGGTTTTCATTTAATCCCAGTAGGTTGGGATATCTTAATATGAGGATAACTGAAGCTAAGAGCAAAGACAGGCTACAACAACAAACCAACCTCTCTCAGTTTCTGTACCTGGACTGGCACTGGAGCCACATAAAATATGATTTGTGTGCTTGGTTTCAAACACAGAATCTATCAAAATAAAATGTCTGCAAGAATTATGTCATTCCAACCAAAAAAAGCTCACATGCATTACAGAGGTCTTGCAAACACTCAGAAAACAGCTTCACACAATGAGGGTGAAGCAGTTAACAAATGCTGGGGGCAGTCTGTATATCCACAGAGTTGTGCATCCACTCACTCCAGCCCCTGCAAGGTCCTTGAGTGCTCCCCTCCCAGACTCCTGTTTCAGGGACTCCTGTAATTCCCACCTCCAGATGTGTCTCTCCATCATCCCTGCCCTGCTGCAGGGACTCACCACCCTCTGGATCCATCCCAGGGGTTCTGTGCACTACTATTCCACACTGGAGTATCTGCCTCCCTCTGCCCTCCCTGTTCTTATCTCTCCTGTGTCTGCCCAGGCAATTAGTCCGGGTGACACGTTACACTCTGCAGGACAGAAACCAAGTGGGGCTGCTTTGCTGGGACATGTTAGAGGGCGTCAAGTGTTCAGACAATCAGAGATGCCTGGAGCTGTGCTTGCTCTAATCAGACACCACAGACTCCCAGTGCAGCCAGTTTACCCCTTCCACTTTCCCAGCACACTCCATCCCCCTCGGGATTTTCATGCCTAGAGCAGTTTGTGAAGCCTGGAAATGGCTGGATGTGGTGTTCAGGTGTCAGCACGCTGCATTCAGCCTGAGAAATATTTCCAAATCATTGGGTAAGAACGAAACCAAACACAGGGTTCACCAAACAAGCCAGTGCATAAATCCCTACCAGCAAGCCAACTGTCTGGAAGTCCTGTATGCCAAACTCAGCCAATGTTAGCCCATAGCTGTGGGGAGAGGTGTGCAGTCCACTTCAGAATATCTCTATTTTATAGGAAATAATTAATTCAGTGCCTGGGTTGCCATGTGTATCTGATATCCAGACCTTTTCATATCAGCAAATACATTCCCACCCCCACAAACTCATTTCTGTTTGGAAGTGCCCTGAATAAGTCTTGTAGCTTGATCTGAGTATCAACAGGTGCTTGAAACATCCCTCTGAATAGCAGAAACAGAACTTTACAATAGTCCATTCCCCCTTTTCTTTACCTAATCACCTTCTGAATAACACTGTCTTACACAGGCAGTGTATTATACAGGTAAAAATATTATGCTTCAGATTCTCCTTTGAAATCCAAGGATTTCAAACCACAATAACTCAACCAAACCTCACAACATCAGCATGAGGTATCAGTGTTGAAATTTAATAAGAAACTATACAGCATGATCTATTACTTACAGAACTTACAAAACAACTAGCAAACAGAAAGATCAGATAATTATAGAATCTATAGACACTTGGAAAGAAAATGTGTTTCAGAAGCTGCTGTCTTTAGGGAGAAAAATAAATCAACCTAATGATACTGTTTTCCCCAAAGTGTTCAGTCACTGATGCTTTCATGTTATTTACTGAAAATTCCCAACACAGATTAGTCTATGAAAAATGATGGGGAGTGTGAACATTTCTTGCTGCCAAAAGTGAATTCCTCAAGAACAGAAGCCTGATCTGTCACCGAGAATAGAAACACGGGGGAACAGATAATAACCAAAAAAAGCAGCTGCCTTGGAGAAAACAGCTTCGGTTTGGGCTGATTGTTTTGATACCAGCAGAACCATACGGCCTCCTACTCAGGAGGAGCTGATGGCTGCCTGATAATTTGCAACAAAGGCACATTTGCTGACAAATGGGCTTCCAAAGGTGCATCAAGTGATCCCGTCAATTGCTTTGAGACCCACTGAGAGCGCAGAATAATTACAGTGAGGGAGCTGGCAGCCACGCTCCTTGGCCTCAGTTTGTGCTTATGAAAAAAAAAAACTTGTTAAAATTTGGGCCAGCTAAACATGCTCTGCCTCAATAACCCCTGACTGCAGACAGGGATGTGCATATCTGCTTCAGAGGGAGACTGTGAAGTAATGTATTAGTATCTGTAAAGTGAGATCTTCTCGATTTGTGCTGTATATGTGCTAAGTATTATCAACTCAGCAGCAGTCAAATATCTCATTCGAGCCTGGCTGGGAAGAATCAGGAGCTGATTTCACACAGGCTCCGCTTCCCTTCCTAAATTCAGAAGATTTGGAGAGAGATATATTCTGCATTGAATCAGGAACAGGATTAAACTTGAAATGAACTTAAAAGTTTGTCTTCAACTGACAAGTGTGCCTTTCGGAGGTAAAATTACTCTTTGTTTAAACCTTACTTGCTGAGAGCTTTCCAGTAAAAGAAAATATCTCTGACTCCTTCCTTTTTTCTTCAGCACATTCAGGGCTTGCACATTGGACTGTTTCAAAAGACAGTTGGGGCTTAAAATAAAACCTGAGCAACAAAGAGGGAGAAGGGGAGTAAGGAATGACTTTGGAACATTTGTAAGAGTCAGTCCTTCAGTTTACTTGCAAGATTAAGATTGGTAAAACAAGATGTTCCACAATTGAAAGAACACTTTTGTTTTTGTTTTAATTTTGTTCTGGTGAGTTGAGAAGCAACTGATCAAAAGAAGTATGATCAAAAGAACGATCAAACTAGTTTAGTCTACTATACTGTTTCCACAGGGGCTGATACTGTTTCAAATTAAGGTATTGTAAATCTGAAGAATATTTGCTGTGTTCCTATTTCCTTACTTGGTTAAAAAGAGAAAAGAGTGTTTGGGAATAAAAGGATTGCTTTATTTTTTCTGCTTCAGGTACTGCCTGCCACAGACAGACACATCATGTAGAGAGTGTGGATTAAAGTGAAGTATGCAACAAAAGGCACAATTCTGAAAGGTTTAAGAGCACCTCCAGCTCCCACAGAAGGATGAGACATCATCTGTATTGTGGCACCATGTCTTGAATGACAACTAGAAAATGTTACAGCAAATCTATGGGTGAATTCACTGCAAAAGTGACAGCTGTCATTCATCATCATGGCACTGGTTATTATGGTAACCAGGATTGTATAACTACCTCCATTTAAAAAGGAATAATTCTGAAATCCTAGAAAACCACAAAAAGGCAGTGGCCCAAAATAAAATAAAAAAAGCTTGTGCTGTATTTATAGGAATTTCTAGCAAACCAATTTTTGCTGATATACACTGACTCACAGATAAAAGTGCAGCCTTTTCTCTCCATTCCAGTTTACAAATAAGGGTGTTGTATGCTCAGTTGATAGTAAATCTAAGGGAAAAAAAAACCCAAAACATTCTTACACCAGCATTTGCCATTTGGAGATATTTAACAAACACCATGCCATGGGAAGGTGTTTTCAGAGAGTTCCCCAGAGCAGGCCCAGCACCTGAAGAACATGAAGATCAAGCTCCTCCATTCATTCAAAGCACAGCACAGCCCTTCTGTAGGAAAGACACAGAGCAGTTCAGCAGATTGCGTACTTTGTTATTCTCACAACAAGCCCCATGAAAGTTTTATGATGAACACGTGTAGGATGAACAGTGTCTAGAAACAGGGCAGTGAGCTGCCTCACTCTGCTGTGAAAGGAAAACAGCAGCTCCTTAAGAACTTGTCTCCACTATTCACTCAAGAGCATTCCAGAGATCCAAAGTGCCCTATTTAGTGCACAAACTGTCCCGTGCATTATCACAGATCCCATCCCACCCCAGGCAAACGCTGCTCCCGCAGGTCTGGGTGAAGGACACAGGTCTGGGGGCAGGACGATGCTGCCCCAGCCCAGGACACTCTCTCTGGCCCAACCCTACAGAAGGACTTGTCTTTTGGCCAATCCCCCATGGCCCCTGGCCCTGCTCCCACCCAGCCACAGGGGGATAGAAACCCTCTCAACCCACCTCTTCCTAACTTGGGCTGTGCCTCTGCCTGAGACAGGCAGGGCTTTGAGTGCTGTGGTGGCTTCCAGCACCTTGTTTGGGTAGGAGTGAGAGATCCCAGAGACTTAAACAGAGCTGTAATGTGAAGATTAGAGGACGAAGGTTTGTTTTTCTGGTTCCAACTGAGTAGCAATATTGATTTGTTTTGTGACTGAGGCTAAAAGCACTAATACCTTAATCCTCTCATCAGGTAAAAAATGTTGGCGAGGTGTTTATTTAAGAGGCCGTGGTTAAGAAGAATATGTAAATTTTTTCACATGCTTGAGTAAAAGATAGGAGAGAAATATAAACCACTCCTCTAAAGAACAAAATATATCTTGCACAAAACCAGCATCGTGTAGCTATTTTTATGTATGCCTACAGTAAGTAGGCTTCTTAGAAAGTAAATTTAGTTTCCTTCCTAGGTTATTCACATTTTGCTGTATCTCAGCAAGCCCTGTAGTTTAATGCAGTACAGCAACTGTTGAGTAACAGTTTGTTTATATAGAAACCCACATTTCTAAGCAACCTAAAGTGTTTCACAGAACTCATGTACTACGATGCTATTGTACCTCATTGTGTCTGAGCTGTCTGTTCAACGAGGAGCTTTATTCTACAATTGTTGGGGGAAATAATATGATTTTAGACAAGCATGCCTTAGTAGCTTCCTTTTCTCAGAAAGTGTGAAAATATCTACTACTGGGTAGCTGCCTCAGGAAGATGGATGGGTGCTTATGCTCTCTGCTGCTATCTTGGTAACTTTTAAGACTGATAAGACAAACTTAAAGAAATTCTTCTGTTGTACAAAATTTCCTGTGAAAACTCAGTGAGTTTTAAATGTGTAACTAAAACACTGTCCGCTCCTACCTGTGGATTTTTCCTTCCTCTCCACCAGTGTCCTGGGTAGATAGTATCATCTAAGACAAACTTCTCATGCTTTATGTGTTTTTAACCAGGATTCATTAGGCTTTTCCTTATCAATAATGGCCCATGTTACCCTGACAGGAGAAAGCTCCCGAACAACAGACGAGCAGAACCCAAGAACTACACGGATCACAGCTTTTGGAAGCAGAACAGGTGGACGTCTGGGGGCCAAAACCAAGCGCGCCACGAACTTCTGCTCACCAAAACACTGCCAGGAGAGAGGTGCGGGGGTGAAAACACCGGCTGAGCGGGGGCTGCTCTCCCGGCTGTCAGGGGGGTCTGGACAAAACCTGGTGGTTTTAGCCAGAATTTGGGACCAGGCACTAAACCTTTATGCGGGGGGCGAAGGTGCAGCTGCTCCGAGCGCTCCCGCAGCTCCCGGGCACCCTCGGGTACCCCTCGGCCTGGATGCCCGGGGGATGCTCCGCGCCCGGTGCCCCCGGGGGATGCTGCCGGAGCCTGCCCCGCCGCTGCGGGAATAGCCCCGCCGTTGATCCGAGACGCTAACACGTGTTTGCAGTGCCTTTTCTTTTTTGTCTTTTTAGTTTGTTTGTTTGTTTTAGTTTTTTTTTTAAAATGTCCTCTCCCTTCTAACCTGTTTGGTAACGCTCCAGCGCGGTGCCGGGGAACGGGGCCGCGGGGCTGCGGGACCGCCGCCGGCTGCGCCTCGGGCCTCCTCCCAACCACGGCAGCCGAGGGTGAGGGCTCCCCGGCCGCGCTCCCCGGCGGGCCGGAGCCCGGCCCTGCCCCGCCGCCCGGCCCGTACTCACCCGCCGCGCCGGGCGCTGCCGGCGGCACCGCTCGCCCGCCGGGGCCGCCATCACGGTCACTGGCAAGCGGGACGCCCCGGCTGCGGGGGACCCGCGGGGGCGCTTCGGGGCTGCCGCAAGAAGCCGCTGCCTGGTTGGTGCGAGCCCGCGCGGCCGCCCGCACGCCGCGCGCTGATTGGCTCGGGGCGGGTGGCGCGCGAAGCCGAGCGCCCGCCCTGGCGGCGGGTCCGGGCGAGCCGTGAGGGGAGCGCGGGCGGGACGGGCGGCAGCGCTGAGGGGGCGGCGGGCGGGGCGGCGACCCCGGGCAAGGGGCACCCTGAGGCGGCCGGGGGGTGGTCGGGGGACAGTGCTCAGGGGCAGCGAAGTGACTCTGGCGTGGGGACGCGGGAGGGCATGGGGAGAGAGCCCCAGAGCGGCGCGTGGCCCGAGGCTCCGTCCCCTTGGCGAGGGCGGGCCGCGGTGGGTGCCCCACGGAACGGGGTCAGGGAGAAGGGGCATCCCTTCGCCGGGGCTGTGCCGCCACAGGAGGAGGTGACACCCGCAAGAGGAGGGTGACACCTGCAGATCTCCCTCTGAAAAGCCACTTTTGCCGTCGAGAAGCAGCGGACTGGCGGTCTGGGGAGCCGCGAGGTGCAAGGAACGCGCTGGGTGCCAGGGGCACAGGAAACCTTGGCAGGAGCGAGCACGCAAACCTACCGAGCCGATAATCTGTCAGGAAATCTAAGCCTCTGCAGGACCTGGAAAGGAAGCCAGGGGCGTGAGGCAGAGATGTCCCAGTGCTGTGCCTCTGCATGCAGAGATTTGGGGTTCTCCTCTTTGACTGGGTAAACTTAAAAAGATGAGTGTTCCTCAGCTTTAACTCCTTCCCTGTTCCTGTAATTCATTGTGGAGCTTGTATTTATTATCCCAGGTTGTGATGTGAGAGTTCCATGTGAGATGATATCTTGTTAAAAAAACTCATTAGCAGGCTAAACTACAGATGCTAAAGCCTGGTGCAGTTGTCTGCAATTTTATGGCAATCAGTTGTACAAAGAGCTTAAGCTCTGTGCTGCTTTCCCTGCAAATGCAATTTAGAACAAGAATGTAGCATTTTGGGAGTGAACTCTGCACTCCTTTGGGACAGTTTGCTTTAGCAGTGTCTGGATACAGTGCAGGATTCTACAGGTGTGATTTCAGCTCTTTTAAGGGCAGTCTAAATTTTGGTGAGGAGAATGAAGGCCATGGAATTCCTGTTTTTCCCGAGCTTGTTACCCAGAACAATTCCCTAGAACCAGTTTAAAAAAAACCCTACAACACTTGAGTGACACTGAAGGGGTTTTTGGTGTCTTAGAAGTAAATAAAATGACAGGCCTGGGAAATTTATGGTGTAGTTTAGAGACAGTGCAAGGAAAGGGAAGGAGATAAATGTACAACTGGAATTGTAATAATATAAAATCATGAGTTGTGCTTAGTGTTGCACAAGCATCTCCATAGTTCCTCTTTAGATTGTTCCACCCCAATAAAATCTACTGAGTTACCAGAAGGTTTTAAATAGAAGCTCAGAGTAAAGATACATTTGGAACAGAGCTCTGGAGTCTGGATTTTCTTTCCTCTGCCACTGATTCCCTGTGGGTCTTAAATAAGCCCCTAATACACCCTGTTTTCACTCACAGGTGCACTGTGTATAGAACTTCTGTCAATGAAATGTGCAATTACAGGGGCTGACAGGCTGGACCTTTAACCTGTTTGTGCCTTTATTTCCTCCTTGGTAAATCTGACCTAACTGCTCACCTCGGGGCTTTAGGGACTTTGTGCTTGCATTGCACCTTGGGATTAACTGAAAACGTTTTCAAAATGCATTATTACAGGGGTGGTTGGAGGAGCAGAAACACCCTCGGATCGGACAGTGTTGCTACAGATTCAGAAATAAGACAGGTGCCCAGAGAGCATTTCCCCTATGTATTCTAATACTGGATGGCAAACTCAAAAGGGGAGATGAAGTACTCAAGAGGCACTAAACTTCTAGGATTTTTGGATCTGAGAACTTTGCTGTAAAGACCTGTTCTATAAAACTCTGTCTTATATTAAGTCGTCATCCCCTCTATTTTTTAATATTACAGAACTGTGAATGAATGGTCTAAAGGTAAACAAGGTCACGTTAGTTTGCAGCCGCTGCAGAGCGGAGCGGTCTGACAGAGCTCCCTTTCCTGCTCCCCAGGTCTCAGCGCAGGGATCCGCCGGCTCCTCCTGGGGCCGCGACATATGGGCAGGGACGGGCTGGCTTCGCCGTGAGCTTCCGCCTCGGAGCGCCCCGACGGATCCAGGGGGACTATTTGACCTCCCTGCATGTGCCTTTCAGTCAGCCCTTCGTCAGCGTGGCTGCTGCGGGTAGAGCAGACATGAACGTCTCAGTAGGACCGCTTTAAAGCAGGTATTGTATGCAAAAAAAACCCCAAAATCTTTCTTTGCCTCTGTCTTTCTTTCTTTTTTTTTTTTTTTTTTTTTTTTAATTAAGCTCTCCGACGGCACGTTGAAGTTTGTATTTTAATATTTGAGGAGTAACATTTCTGAATAGTAGTGCAAATTAATACAATTAAATCGGTGAGAAAATCCTGTATTGTTTAGAACAGGCAGGTGCTGTTTGTCTGATTCTCCCACCCCTTTGCACGTTTTTGACAGATGCTAAGAAATTACCATATTTCTAACGTGTGTAATGATAAGAGGAATTAAAAGGGGAAGACTGATACAAAAGCTGTCTGAGTCTTGAAAATTAAAAGCAGTAGCTGAGTTGACCAACACCTTTACCAAAGCTGAAGGGAAGGTAGTATTTCATTTTAGCTGAATTTTATTACTTCCCAGCTCCTGTGTATCGCTTTATAAATAAGGGAGATGCACTTAATTCAAGGTCTAATTATAAAAAAATGAGATGAGATATTCCTCAAAAGAGAAAGATTCTGCCTTTTAGTAATAAAGGGCATCTGCTTTGTTTTTCTCCAAACTGAAAGGTAATTGAACTGACAATTCCAAGCTGTCCTGAAAATGACAGAGTACTGAACTGGGAGTAGGAAGAAAGCAGAAGCCCTTTTGTACTAAAGAAAGGGCAGATGACACACTACAGTTGGATGTGCTTCTCTTTTACAGATTTCTTTCAGAGCTTAAGCAGCTCTGGATGACCCCAGCCAACAGATTTTATTGTTTAATTTCTTAATGTCAGCAATGGCTATTGCCGGTCCCAGATAGAGCAGCTTTTTCTACATAGTCATTTTTGTAATAATCTTGTCTTTTCTTCTTTGTGTCCATAGAAGCACATGTGGTATGGAAAGGAATCTGCTTTTATTGCCGAGCTTTAGCGTAAGACTCATGGGTGGGTTTGGTTTGGACCTTTGTTCTGCTAGTTTTCAGGCTAAGTTAAGTTTTCTTGTCTCCTGGTCTACAAAAGCCAGAAGAGCCCCTGTTTGTCACATGGTGATTAAGCTGCTTCACAAGTGCTCTTGAGATCTGTAAGGAGTAAAACTGCGAGGCTGTTTTGGCAGATCAGCTGTTCTGTCTGGGTCACAAGCACCAACACTTATTTACTGCACTGGGGCAGATTCACAGAGACAGTTGTGATAACAGTTCAGTGTGTGTGACAAGTCAGGGCAGAGCACTGGAAGGGTTTCAGCTGCCTGATGGTTACAGCAAGGCTCAGAAGGTAAAAGCTATTCATTCTCTTCCAATGCTGTGTCACTAGTTATTGTATGGCTTTGGGCAAGCCCTCTATGCCTCTGTTTCCCTGTTTGCAGAACATGGATATTTGTATGTTTTATGTGTATAAATCTGTTCTCTGTTATTACACATCTACCCCTTTGATATTGTTGCCTTTAGTGCCAACACAAAGTTGCAAATCAAAATGAAACTAAATAGCCAATATACAACAGTTACCCCATCCCTTCACAATCCCGCTCTCTGAAGAACAGGCACAGAAAACATATTTGGACAGGTTTTTTTTTCCTTAGCTTTGCTGTCTGATTCCCTAATTAGTCCTGTCACAAAGCATTCCAAATATGGACATGTGGGGAAATCCTACAGATCAGAAACCTAGCTCTTGAATTAAGGATTTAGAGAAACACCAGTAACCAGTTAAGTCTTGTGGACTCCCGTAAAAACCCTCTCGGTGCCCATTTTAATACACAGTGACAAAGGAAGTGAATTTGTTGCCCCTTCTGTAAGTGGCACCTGCAGCTCTGTTCCATTTGCAGGCCTGATTTTAGAACATCACTGTTAGGTTTTTTTCAGGGTATTTGGCATCTTCTGGAGCAGGTCATATTTGTTGCTCCTTGGTTGCATCAGGCACGTTTGGCAAAGCAACTTCCACTCCAAGACAGACCCAAATATCTAGTACACGGCATACTTTGGGATTTTATGGATCCTGTCCCTGCTTTGATTATTACACTGAGGCCAACATGGGTTGATCTGAGAGGGAAAAGGCACAAAGGTAATTCTCATGCAACAAATATCAACAGCCCCATCCCCTCTTTGCTGTGCCTGCATTCCTGGCATTCCCCCCTTTGCCGCACCCACTGTATTCCCGAGCATCCCAGACAGAGGTGTAGAGCCAGGCAGTCCCCCCCAGCTGTCAGAACAGCCTGGTGGCTGTAAATTTTCAGCTTGGAGGAAAACTGATCAGGGCCTGTCTACACCTCTCCCTACATTCCCCATGACCAGTTGTCTGAATTGTTTTCCACGGGAGGAAGCTTTGTGTCCTGGTTCATGTCCGGGCTGCTTAGAGACAACTTACACACAACACACACAGTGGTGCGGTATCTGAACTGGGGCAGTTTGATGCACAACCACAACAGGAAAGTTTGAGCATCTTCAGAGGGGCTGAGCCAGGCAGGGGTTTGCTTTAAAAAAAAGGCACTGCAGTTCTCTGAGAGCAGGAAATGCGTCAGAGGAAGAAAGGTGCACATTAGCCATGGATTTTATTACAATTATTGTGCCAGATGCTGTTCAAAAAAAAACACTGCAAGACAAAGTTCCTTAAATTGTCAGTAGTGTATTGTAGTTTGTGATGATCACAGATCCTCATGTCTGAGGAGAAAGGGCTTAGGAACATAATATTAATATGAATATTCCAAGCAGCAGTTTTAAACCTTGAGTAGCTGCTCACCACATTTTAACAAATATTCCTCTGATCTATTTGATAGCACACCCCATACATTTATTTCCCCAGAGTGCTCTGAGAAGTTTAAAAAGGTATGCAAAAGAAATGTCAGACACCAAGATATTTCTTACCTTCTTAAAATACTCAGAGCTAATCTCGGATTATATTCTATCACCATGAGCTGTTGTAGAAAATTCAAGCTATTCTTAGACTACAAGAAACAAAAACTTGAAATTGATCCTTTAGCAAAACAATGTCCCTGTTGCCTTTTTCACCCTTGCTCCCAGCTATGTCATGATTTTGGTTTTGCTGCAGTAAAGCTGCACAGGTTGTGCACGGTAAGTTGTGTATTTTTCTAAAGTACTGTTTGCGAGCTGGGAGAATGATCTACATGAACTGGTTTGCAAGCCACTCCTCAGTCAGGAATATCTTTCTCTGACACTCTGATCTCTGCTATCTCTGAAATTTGGTGCTTGTTGGATTTTCTAGGACTGCCCTTTTACAGCCAGGCAGCTGCAGCCCCATAAAGGAGCTGTCATTCAACTGGCAGCTGTTGGCCATAGCTGGCTTTGCAACTCCAGCTAAAAGTAGCCCCTCTAACTTTTCTGTAAGTTAAATAACATCTCAGAAGGCTTACTGAGAACTTCTGAATCCCCATTTTGAGGTCATACATGAAACCAGAGATTCTGTAGGGCTGTTCTGGGAACAAGTACCGGGGACTTAAGGGATCTTGGAATCTAGCTCGGATTTCATCAGTCTTTGTGTCACCTTTCTGCATCCTCAGAAAGAATGTCTGAAACATTTGTAACATCCTCAACTCCTAAAGCTCCTTTTCTCCACCCTTTCCAATTTTTGAATGAAGTATTGGGAGAATTCACACTCTCCTCCAGTACCCAAATCTGGGAATAAGTTAAATCCCTGTAAGTCCAATGCCATGAGGATGAGAAAATGGTCTCACTAAGCGTTTAAGCCATACATTTCATCCCAAAATAACCTCTCAGGAATCTTTCTCAAGCTGCTTAAGCATTTAGAATGGGAATGTTAGCGGGGAATGTTTGCCGAACATGGTTTGTAAGCCAAATTGCATGAGGTTGTGGTATATTTTCTGATCTTTAGTCTTGGTGTGGATGTAATTACCTTTGGTCTCTAGAGCCACAGTAAAGTTTTTTTTATTCAGTGGCTTTATCAAGGGATTGAGGCCTGATGTTTACCTGAGACACTGCTTTACTGCACGTTGTAATTAGAGTATTTTCAAGCCAAAAGAATGTCAGGAGGGTCACCCAGGCAAACCCTGGCATTAGTCACCTGTGCAATGTGAATTTTGCCCTCTGTGCACCTTGTAATTGCAGTGTGTGATCACAGTGTTTATTCCTGCAGCACGAGCGCCATAATCATTGCTCATTGCTCGTGAGGGGTGGCAGGTGGCAAATAATGGCTCTACGGGGTGTGTTCTTTGCTCTGAGCTCGGGGAGCAGCTCCACACCCTTCAGTGCCAGCTCGGCTGTATTGCTGGAATGGAGTTTTCCCTGGTAGTTACAGGAGCTTCTAAAGTGGTTTGTCCTTGCTGGCTCCATGGTGTGGTAGGTGCCCTGTCTGACAGATAAGCGGAGACACAGAGAAACTGGGCAAATACTTTGCACAAAGATGGAGTGGGTTCACCTCTGGAAACCCGTGCTCATGGCCTACTCCCCGGGGTGTTAACAGAGAATCACAGACTCAGTTAGCTTGGAAAACACCTCTGAGACCATCGAGTCCAACCTATGACCTAACACTACCCTGTCGTACAGACCATGGCACCGAGTGCCACGTCCAGTCTGTCCTTAAACACCTCCAGGGACGCGGACTCCACCACCTCCCCGGGCAGGCCCTTCCAATGTCTAACCACCCTTTCTGTGAAGAAATTCCTCCTCGTGTCCAGCCTAACCCTCCCCAGGCGCAGCTCAAGCCCGTGTCCTCCCGTCCTGCCGCTGGCTGCCTGGGAGGAGAGCCCGGCCGCCGCCCGGCTACCACCTCTTTTCGGGTCTATCGCACGGCCCGCGCTGCTCAGGTGCTACATCTGCTACACCTCCTCGGCGCCGGCTCCGCCAGCACTCCCGCAATTCCCGGTGGCTCCCGGTCATTCCCGGTGGCTCCCGCGGCTGGGGCGGGCAGCGGGACACGCGCACGCGCGGGGCGTGGCGGGGGCGCTGCCGGGGCTGCTCTCGCGAGAGCCGCGGCGGGGCGGGCGGTGCGGGAGCGGCGGGCGGGGGGCCGGGCCGGGCCGGGCAGGAGCGGCTGAGGCGGCGCTGGAGCGGCGGCCGGGCCGGGCCGCGCGGGGCCGGGGCTGGGGCCGGGCAGGCGGTGGGAGCGCCCAGCGCTGCGCGGTGAGTGCGGCGGGCCGGGCGCGCAGCCCTGCGAGCCCTCGGTGCTTGGGTGGGGAGGGGCGGCGGGGGGGGCGCACACACCGAGCCCCCGGTGCCGCGGCCTGCGCTCCGCGCTGGGAGCCGCCTCAGCGGCCCCGGGCCTCTGCCACCCCTGGGGGTGGAGTAAGGTCTGCGCTGTAGAGGCGTTGTGTGCTCGGCAGGAGCCCCAGCTCAAATACCGCTCCGGGCTGGGCACTCCTGGGCCGGGGCTCATTTTGGGGCTTTTTCCTCTGCTGTGCAGTGTGCTCTGCTCGTGGCTCTTGGGGCTTATCTTTACTATTCCCTAAAAAGCGCTCCGTAACTTTGCGCTGCTCCCAGAGGTTAACAAGCTGAGCACCCTGTAGGCAGGATAACACCCCTACCTTTGTGTCTCCAAACGCCTTTCGGGTCGTGCTTCAGACGTGAGTTTCTGGGATGGAGAAGGACATGTTTCTCGGAGCCTCTTCCTTCTTTTCTGAGCTTCCTGCCTGACGTTCAGTGTTGGTTTTGTGGGGGTAAGGTTCGACTTGCCAATATAGCTTCAAATGATCTCTGAAGACAGTGATGCAGTCTTGTTAACTCCCACAACATCTGACTCAGACATGTCTTTTATAACCTAAAGAGAAAACTGTTCTGCAGCACAGCTAATAATTGCGAGAGCAATTCATAGATACCGTGCTTAGGGAAGTTAATTCCTTGTTTTAAAAATTATTAAATGCCTGAGGTCAAGGGACAAAATCTGAAGGATCACAGATGGTTAATCTTCTTCAAACATGGTGCTGTTTGTAATCTATTTCTGTGCAAACTTTGGATATTGAGAATTCGTACCAAAAAAAGACCTTTCAGTTATTATCATCTCTTATGTTGATTAAGTCACTCGGTGTTTTGAGTATTTCATAATGCCAGCCAAGCTCGTGACATTGAAAGCTGCTTTATGCAGTTTAAAATAAGAAAAAAAAAATGTGCTAGCAAATAAGTTTTGGCAAAGGTGAAGTTTTTTGTTACCTGATAAAATGCTTTGATCTGATAAGTATTATCTGTGCTTTGTGCTGTAGCTTAGTTTTGTAAGTGATATTTGCAGTTGTCGTGGTGTGTTCCTTAAGGAACTTGAATGGTTTTAAGCTGGTAGATCATGAGTATCATTTGTGATCCTGAATATTCTGGGGTTTATATGTTGAGAATTTAATTTATATTTTACTTCATTCCTTTATTATGTTATACTTCCTTATTTGGCTAATTTGAATTAATGTTCTGCCCATATAATTTCTGCTTTCTATTCTTTTGTCTAGAGCCTGATACTTCCATTTCTGCATGTCTTCCAGATGATGTATCCACACATTTTTCTCTCCACCACCCTTAGTAATGTTTTTGTCCTAGAACAGCTGATAAAGCTTAGGATCTGATTCTTTCCAAAATCTCCCACTGATTGTATCTTCTTCCTTCCCTCGCTTTGGCTTTTCTAAACTGCCTGTTGTTCTATTCCTGCCTGTTTCACTTTCCAGAAGAGCAGTAAAACAGTGGAAAAGAAACAATGAGAAAGCTCTCTCTTGTTTAAAAACCACGCTGTTTGTAAGAGCAATGTAAAAAGCCCACCTTTGCCTGTGTGGCTTTTGAAATATGTTGAAAAGTGCATGAGAATTATTTCCTGTTGGCCACACCAGAGAGTTTTGTATTTATAATTACTTATATTCCATCCTGAACTGCAGCACTACTGCTGATGAGCATTTATTGCCTTTTCATTCTCTCCCCCCCTCTATTTTTTTTTTTTTTAAGAGCAAAGGAAGCGTCTTGCTTTAAGTCACAGTAAGGTGAGAAGTATTGATATTCTGAGAAATCTTAGTCATTTCTCTAGCAAGATCACCTGATAATTTTTCTAACATGTAATCGTTGCATTCATCTATTTATTGCCCTGTTATTCATTCATACCAGTCTTGTTCCATGTGCAGTCTGCTGGGGCTCACTACAGCAATGTGTCCTGCTCTCTGCATGGAGCAAGTACAGCTGTGCTCTCAGTGGGCACAGACCTACCCCAGGAAGCTCATTTTTCCCCTCGAGCAGGTGGTTTGTTCATATTTTAATAACTGTGTGCCTGACTGTGTGTAAGAACTTCTTTAATAAGATTGTGAGCAGCAAATGCTTTCTGAGTGACTTTAAGGGAATTATGTTCCAAGTTTACCTTCCCTGACATTTGCTGTGTAAGTGTCTTGGTTGAATATTTCCACAGCTTTTCCCTGTTTTACATGGAACTTTGTTGCCTAAACTTCAGCTGGGCTTTTGCCTGAAGTCAGGATGGTTAGTTTTGTTCTGGCTTCAGCTGCTGTTAACATTGTAACCTGGAAACATCACTGCTTTATATGCTGACAATATAGGTGATGGTGGTGGTAATCCCAATGCATGTTTAAAGAAAATTGTATGATGAATCTCTTTCATCTTGAACTGTGCTGGAAAATTTCCCAATATTGTGCTGCTGCTAAGCTCAGGGAAATGCCAGTGGAGTTCTTGGAAATGCTGCATCAGTTTCTCTAAAGTAGTTGTCTGTTAACTCCTTCAGTTAAAAAGTAATTCTTAGCTGGTAATGCAGTCCTGGGTAACAATACTTGTGTACCCCAAAGAAAGGAACATTTACCAGCTGAAGTTTCTTTCTTTAGATGTGCCTGAGCCTCTTAATTTGTGCAACTTGCTGTTACATTCTTAGGTTTGGAACTTAGGGTTTTCAAGCTGAGAGGTGTTTGCGTGCCCATATAATCACACACATCTTCACATGTGGTGCAGTGCTGTTAGAAACACTCAGAGGTTGCTGCCAGTGATATTTGTCACTTAAGGAGCAATAGAAGTAGCTGCTGTTCACCATAACGGGTACAGGACAGTGTAAGTGCAAGCGTTGAGCAAACGTTTGCATTTTCCATTGCTTCCTACATGGTCATTCACGGTGCTCCTTGATGTTGCAATAAGGGCAGAAAATTATCAACACCATCAGTTAAAAAACCCCAAGAGGCCAGGTTGGAAAGATGAGGAGATGGTGAACAAAACACAATAGAGGCAGCAAAGGGAAAATACTTCTGGTGAAAGAAACTTATTGTTGCTGTTTGTAGGGGTGTGCTGATGTGGTGTGGAAGACACATCAGAAAGGTGCCTTTTCATCACCTTTGAAAAAAACTTAACTCTTTTAGAATTACCAGTGCAGTTAGGATGATACACTGTATGATTTTAATTATGTGAGCTTGGATACAGTGTATTTATTTCCACCAGTCACAGTAGCACAAGCAGGTTGCTCTCTTGGGATCTTCCTGGCTCATGACAGCCTTGTCAGTCTTGCTGATGTTTCGGTATCGCTGTGTGGGAGGACCAGAGAAATCCCAGAGCTCTGTCCACGTGGGGACTCAGCTAAGCTGGCCTTTTTTTTTTTTTTTTTTTTTAAATCAGGGTAAATCCTGTACATGCCTCTTCTCATTCGGCCAGATTCCTGTGATAGAATCTCAGTTCTGGTGTTTGCCCTGAGCTTCGTTATCCTTTACGGGGAGCTCCAGGTTGGGCAAACATGGGACTCGTGGAATATAAAAGCATGTTAATTGATGAGCTGCATTTATGTAAGGCATGTTTTTCTCCGAAATGAGAAACTACTGTTGCCATCTGCTGCCTTTGCATGCAGCAGGGCTCTTTCTGGGCTGCAACCACAGAGCCTGAATTAGCAGGTGCGTGGGTTCACCAGTGTTTGTCAGATCTCTCCTGTCTTGAATTGTCACTGACAAGTACCAGCTCTCTGCTTGTTCTTTGGGAGGATATTCGTGATGGTTTTTACCTTGTAAACTGTCTATTTTTTTACAGATCGTTTACCTTCTCTGCTATCAAGTGTAGCTGGAGTTACATTAAATCCTCCCTATTATAACCTGAGATTTAAGCCTTTTCAGTGGTTTCAGTGTGTATATGTGCCTTGCCTGGTTTGATGTAATTTCTTCTCTGGGCCCATAAGAGACACACAAACCTTCTGTCTGTCACACTGTGCTTATGAATATTTTTTAACATGTTCTGCTGCTCAAAACCCTGGAATTTCAGGGTGGTTGTTTTTATATTTGAGTGAGCCCAAACTTTTGTCTCTGTGTAATGTTATTTGAGGACACTTTTTGATAGGCATTTCTATTCCAAGAACCCAGCGGCACTCTGCTTTGTCTAACTCGCTGTATGTGGTTCAATCTGCCCGAGCTGTATGAATGGAAGAAATCCATGGATCCCAAGCCATGGGTGCAGGCTGTGTCTCCACACGGGTCTTTCCCAGGGCAGCATGTGAGGGGAGCCGAGCGCATCCCTTCACCCATCGCCGCCCACCTCCCCCACGGGTTGTGGTGGTGGGGACGGCTCGGCCGAGCCCCGGGGCTCTGCCCCCGTTCCATCTCCGGAATCACCGGGGCGAGGAGCGGGAGGATTCCCGTGAGAGGCGGGAGCGGGGCGGACCCGCCCGGCGCGGCTCCCCCGCGGGCAGCGGAGCTCTCTGAGCCCCGGGGCGCGGGTCGGGGCCGGGGCCGCCCCCGGGCCGGGCGGGTTGGTCGCTGGCCGCGGGCCGCGTCACTCGGGGCGGGCCCGGCCGGGGCGAGCGGCGGCGGGAGGAGGCGGCGGGAGGAAGCGGCGGCCGCGCCGCGCCGGGCGGAGGGAGCGGCGCTGGGCGCGGCCCCGGCCATCGATCCGTGCCACTTCCCCTAATGGCCCGTCTCTTCCTCCTCCTCCCCCTCCCCTAGGGCGGATCGTCCCCCGGCCTCCCTGTATGTGAGAGACGGGGCCGGCGCCTCGCACGGAGCCGGGAGCAGCGGAGGCTTCGGGGAGCGCTTCCTGCCCACCGCCCGCACCGCCGGGCGCGGCAGCCCCAGCATGGAAGCCATCGCCAAGTACGACTTCAAAGCTACGGCGGATGACGAGCTGAGCTTCAAGCGGGGGGATATCCTTAAGGTAAGTGGAGGGTGAGGGCTCAGGAGCTTCCTCTTTACCCCTGGGCTCTTCGGCTGCTCTCTGAGTGTCTTCCTGTCCGTCAGACCTGACGCTCTTGTGGTCCCTGGGGAACGCCATCTCCTTTTAATAGGGAGCCTTAAGATCTCCGAAATCTCAGTCACACCTCTCTAAGAGCAGGAGAAGCCGTTTTATTTCAGTATTAAGCATGCATCCCAGTCTCTCAATACTCTCTTCTGAGATTGGAATATTTGAAAACTTAGTCATAAACACGATACCAAATAAGCAGAAGATAATCTCTATGCTGAATTCCCCTTTATGAGAGGAAGCCCCATAAAATAATCTAGATCAATTTGGTATTCCTCTTCTTTACCTCCTGCCAAGGATCCTAATATCAAAGAACAGTGATTGGATTATTTCTCAGTAGATAATCTTTTAGCATCAGACTGTCAAATATTGAAGCTGAGTTTTATCTTCAGTCCTGATGAACTCGAGTGATAAGCTTGTGGCTGAATATTTAATGGATCTGTGCAGATGTAAGTGAATGTTGGAGTACATTAGAGGAATTTTGGTCTGTAGTTCTTTCAATATATCAAAGGCTTTTAAGGCTTCATCTTGACTGTATTGCTGGAATTTGAAAAATGCTCGAATTTCTAAAACTTTAATAAAACTGGACATACAGGACAAGCCTAACATTTTATTTTTTGTTGGGGGGGGGGTAAAATGTGGAAATCCTTAGTGATTTGGCCTCAGTGAAGCATAACTCAGGGCTTTGTTGCTTCCAAGGAACAAGACCATATTGCAGAATGTTTTAATGGAGTTCATTCAGAGTCACTGTTCTCCATAAACATTTACAGTGGTCTTTACCTTCTTAGTGTGATGTATTTAATATTAAAGTATTTTAAGCTGCTTTTTTCTAAAATGCTTTGAGTCAAAGCCATTTTGAGAGGTGCCTCTCTGCAGATGTAACTGTGTGTATGCTGACAAATCAAGTCCTGCAGACCTCAGTGGGATTACTCATCTGCTCAAATTTTTTTGCCAAGGAAGGGCTTGATTTTTAACTACTATTTTAAGATAAGTTGGAAAAAAATAACCTCCATGTATAAACTTAATATATGTCTTTGATAGCTGATATTTCAGTAACGTAACTGTGGCTTTGTGAGATTGTTAACTTATAAAATAATTGCATCTATATACAGGCCTATCCCACAATTGGCCTAAAAGCTCCTCTTAAACTTGTACACCTCAATACCAGTGTGTGTGTAAATTATCAGAATATTTCCTTTGGTTGTTTTAAACATTTGAGACTGTCAGAATTTTACAAAAGCCTTCTGTGATAACCTTGCATTTATTTTTCTAACCTGAGCTGTATTCTTCTATTTTGGGTTACTACTGAATGCCCTCAACTTTTATAGTGTATTTAAAGTAGAGCACAGCTGAAGTCAGCTTGTAGAAAATGCTGAACAGGAAGGAAAAATTAAGTATAATGAAATAAAGTTTATTTTAAAGTGTATTCTCAACTCTTTTAATCTAGTTTGGTGTGGAAGTTTACAGTTTTAATGTCTTATAAAAATGTTATTTGCTTAGGAGTATGTTCTTATCTAAGAATTAAAGGAAATATAACCTTTTTTAGACTTTTCAAAGTTCAGTCTGTGATAAAAGCCTTGCATCTGTGCACATTGGCTGATAGTAAGATGTTCTGGAGTCCACTCCACTTGATGTTCTCCCATAGGTACAAATTTTGTCACACAGATAGACACAAAGTGGTGTGTATGCTGTTACCCTGCATTTATAACTGTCTTTTTCCTGGAATACAGAGGGATTTTCCTACTTTACCCAATATCTAGGCCAAACACTTCTTCGCAGCATCAGTAAACCATTCTTTATTCTGTATTTCCTTTCCTTTCAGCTCATATTCTGAAAATGTTTACAAATTTTACACGTTTATTTCTTGTATGCATAAACTGAGTCACAGAAATGGTAATTTCCTCAAGGTTATCCATAAAGTCAGTGCAAACTGCAGGAGTTTCAGGAATCCTTCAGCCCATAGCTGAGCTGAGTTCTGGGCAGCGTGGTAAGAGTCACTGTGTAAAGCTGGCAAATTCCACACAAATAAATTAAAACGAGTCAGAATTGTTACAGTTCAGTGGCACTTTGTCATTTTGAAAAGTCTCTTTCGCTTCAAATGGGTTTGAGGTTGTGGAAATTTACTTCCATCAGACATTCCAGATGTGTTTGTTGGAGCTCTGCTCATGACTGAGAAATCTCAGGGTATCCCAGTCATGTGCCCCATGTGATCTCTGTTATTAACCAGGTCAGTCCTCCTGTCCCTGAATGAAAAGGGAAGAGAAATCAACTTGTAACCTGTTAAATGCACCTGCCCTCTTTGCTCCTGAGGTGTCCCTTGGTGTGCAGGGAAGACTTCAGCTGTGAGACACCTGTCGTGATGCACCCCCAGACAACCACCTGGGGCTGATGGGATATTTGAGGATGGCAAAAGGGTGTTTTGTAGCTTTGGCCACGCTAAGGAAAGAACAAAATCTGTAACAGTGTAATTGCCACTCCTTGGCAGTTCCCCTTTCTCTCTGTGGGGAGCGAAGGCAGAGGTGCCCAGTGTGCCTGCTCTGACCTCAGCAGATAACTTGCCTATGATGTCATGTGCCATTACTGCTGCCTACCCACAGATTTGGGACCTGATTGAATAGCACTTGAACTGTAGCCATTAAGCTGGTTGTTAGTAATCTTGTGGCTGGTTTCCAAAAGTGAATGAAGATAGTTGACCTTTGCCTTGCAATTGTAAAACAGCTGAGTGAAGAGGAAAAGTGCTTGGCCTTTTTTTTTTTTTTTTTTTTTCTGTGGGCACTGCGTGGTAAGAGCTGCTCCTGTGATTTCTGTGGCTCTGGCCCCACAGTGGGTCCCTCACCCTCCTGTCCCATGGCTCTGTAGCACTGTGTGGTACTGCCATTCAGGAGTGCTCACTGACAGCACTTAAAGACTCTGAACACTTCTTGCTGAGCCTTTTCCACAGGAAGGTGAGATTGCTGCTTCCTTCTGTGTCTTCTGAGTACAGCTCAGTGCTGTAGCCCTCCAGCTCTGCTCTTTTCCTGTGCTGGAGGTTGCTTCACAGGAACTTGATGACTGGCACCCTGTAGGGGGTTGTGGGGTGTGAAGGTGGCCTGTCCTGTTATTTAAAAAGGTAAAATAAGAAAACTGAGGGATTTCTACTTTAAATTTTGACTTTTGAGCAGCTGATGGTTGCCCTGATGCTTTTTCATTTCTGCTGTATCTATTGAAGTTGGGAGTAATTAACTTCAGTCTCCATGTTTGTTATTCAGGTTTTATGTTCCCCAAAACTATTGGCCTTCGTGTAAGTGGCAGGGATCCAGATATAAGGTGTGCTGGTGGTTTGGCAGCACCCAGAGGGGGAAAAGGGAAGAAAAATCACTGTTCTTTGTTATCTCATCGCCATTTCTTTTCTTTACTCCTCTTAAAACTAACCAGACATGTACAGTTAATACCATGGTGCTGTGAGAACAATTTCTGTATAGTTAATACAGAATTAAATGTATTAATTAGTATCTCAAATACTAGAATAGTTTTGTTTTGTGTTTTAAAACTGTAAACCACTGCTCATTTCCTCTTTCTCCCTCTGTCATGGGGCTGGGACATAACTGGAAAGTGATCTTCTCAAGAACTGAATAAGTTCCTGTTCCCAGTAGCTGTCAGCATAATTAATTCAGCTTAGAAATTGTTTTTATGAGTAAAATTACTCAGGTGGTGTTTGGAATAAAGGGCCATCATCTTGAATTTGGAGGTTTTCACTTTTGTGTGACACACAGACCAGCTTCCCTATGTGCTAAAAGAAAGATTTCCTTGAGAGGATTTTGATCACTTGGCGACTTTGTTCAGCAAAGTCAAGATTGTTTTTCCTACTCTGACCATACACTTGACAGTCAGCACAGGTTCTGTCCACATGGGTGTTTGTCACCACACTTATTTTCTTTGTCAGCCTTTACGAGGATTGAGTGTTTGCAAACAGTTGATGCTGAGATGGCATTTTCAGTTCCTGCATGAAAACCTTTTTTGTGTGTCAGGATAGAATGGAGCAGTTTCAGATGGAGGAGGGTGATAAATGAGGGAAGCAGTGTGTCCCTTCTACTGCTTCTCACCCCTTCTCTGTGACCTCACCCACACTGGCTGTTATGTTCTGTCTGTGCTAGAGAACAGAAATTCATGGCTTGCTGAAGAGTAGTGAAGGTTTTTCCTGTTTTGGGTGGAATTGTCTTCACTCCTTCTCTCCCTTCCTTCACACTCCTCCATCATTCCCCATTTTTTGTAAGGGGATGGACTCAGTGTGGTCACGTTGATTTTAATAAGTGACAAACAGTTTTCTGTATGACTCAGACACATGGCAAGCACTGTGAGCTTTGCAGTGAAATAGGTCAGATATTAGAACAGGTTGGCCAGAAAAGCTGTGGAATCCCCATCCTTGGAGATGCCCAGGCAGCTCCCTGAGCACTCTGATCTAATTAGACTTTCTTGGAGCAGGAGGGAGGATTGGGTGACTTCCAGAGGCCCTTCCAACCTCCATTATTCTGACTTAGCTGCGAGTGGCAGCTCTGCTGCATGTGATGCTTGATTTGTAAAGGTGTTCTTAGGACACATTCCCTGACTGCCAGCCTTGAATTAAGATGATATTTGTCATCAGTATGTGATCAATATTGCAGTCTAAGAAGGCAGAATTGTCAGAACATTACAAAGAATCATAAACCCAAGCACAGTTATCTTAAATGCAGCGGATTTTGTGTGCTGGCAGTTGAAGATCTGTGTGACAAAGAGATGCTGCCATAAGAGGCTGCAAAAAACAAAACACTCCTGTTCTGTATTTGTAAAAGAGCTTGGACCTGCACCTGCTTAGAGCAAGGTTGTGATGTTGGAGGCGTGCAGAAAACATAAATATGGAGCATTTCACACTGGAGGTGTAGAGTGGTCTTTGCAACCAAGGAGTAAACACACTCCTGCTTAAAAACGGCATCTTTGTTTTTATTTAGAGGCTTTAACTGATGATTATTTAACCATGGCACCGAAAGCAGAGAAAGAGGAGCACTCATGAGCTACCTGAGGCTGCTGGAGTTCTGAATGTCAAACAAAGCTGATTAAAGCTGGTGGTCAGCTCAGCTGGTTTTGTTCTATTGCCTTGACATGTGTTGTGTTCTCTGATAACCAGGGAGATGGTGCTAATTTGAAGCTCTGCTGCCTTTTGCCAGTTTAATGCAAGTGCTGTTACAGCCTCTCTGTGAGGTCCAGCTTGTGATATGCTGGGTGTGACAGACCCCTGACAAGTGTCAGCACAGGCAGAGCAGCAAATCACACTTTGGCTTGATAAATTATTTATCTGCTCTCTTCAACCTGTGTGTCAAACTGTGACCAGTGTCATGTGCTTCTGTTTTTATTTACTGGCAACACAAAAATGTCACCTCCCCTCTTTGGTGCTGTGACACTTCTCTCCTGTTAACTGTTGTGATTAGGAATTGGCTGAGGATTTCAGATCAATATAATTTGTTATTCTTGGACATCCTCGGTGTTAATGAACCAGCTTTGATTTAATTTTTTTTAAAAACTATAATGGTAAAAGCTTGATCACAGTTGGGGGAAGAAAAGAGGGGTTATGACTCTTAGTGACACATATAAAGGATTGGGAATAGCTTTCCAGTTCCTGTGCAGGGCCCTGCTAACTGGGGCAGGAGGAATCCTGTTTGTAGTGACCCTCAGACTTTCCTGATTTCTCTCTACAATCAACAAGGATCCAGCTAAGCAAGGGAAGGTAAAAAATCCCGTTTTTCTGTGTAGAGCTCAACCTGACATAAGCAGTGAACTGTATGACCCCTGTGCTTTAAACTTGCCAGTGGTTATTCACCAGAAATCAGTAACTGAAGCCTAAACTTCAGGGGAAAACTGGACAAAACTAATTCCGTTTCTTTGGAAATTAAAGAAAATTAGGCATTAGTGCCCTCACAACACTGGAGTCAATAAATCTTATGATCTCACACTGAGCAAAAAGGGAATGTCATTTACCAAACCTGATTAATTTTACAGTAGAAATCTAAACCAGAAGAACTGCTAAAGATACATTTGGACACTTTCACAAGTGCTGTGAGACTGAATTAATGTAAGCTATTATACCGATGATGGCAAATTTCCATACTTAACTTGCTGTTTATCCCTGAAAGGGATAAACAGCTAAATTTTTAATAAATTTTGTTAAATTTATTAATTTTTTGCTAAATTTTTAATAAATTTAGCAAAAAATTTTTTGCTAAATTTATTAATTTAGCTAAATTTTTAATAAATTTGCTAAATTTTTAATAAATTTTATTTATGCATGTCTTGCAAGGTTTGAAAAATGGGAGCTGGTTTTAGAACGACAACCATAAACAACTTCAAAAAAAATCCAGCAAACACCCCTACACTCTCAATAAAAGCACATTTTAAGCCATTCACATAGTGAACATCAGCAAAGGATTTGACAACACACATGAGCTGAGTTTTGTTTGAGTTTTTTTCTGTGTGACTGTGTTATGTGGCATCACCTTTCTTCTGGTCTGTGGGGTTGAACTGCAGAATGTCGTCTGCACAGAGCTTTGTGGGAGAGTCTGCTCTGCAGAGTCAGAAGATGGGACTGGATCTTCTCTAGCTACAGCCAAGCTGACTCTCAGGTAGCTGCAGTGGTGGTAACCACATGATGGGATTCCTGTGATGTACAGAACTCCCAGGGGACGCTGGATGAGCATGTCTGAGTTAGTTACTGTCTGAGCAGCTACTCGGGAGGTCTTAATTAGCACGATATGTAGCAAAGGATAAGCCTATTTCCCTTCTTCCTCCCTGCCCTCACTTGCTTCTTTTAGTGCTGGTGGGATGGGTTCTAGCCAGGGAGATGGAGCTGTGGCTTGTGAATGGAATATTTATATAGAAAGTGTCCAAGCAAATGCATTCATTCTTTCTCTGGTGCTCAATCTTACACACTTAGAAGTGCAGCTTTTGTGCAGTTATTTGTTTCACTGGGGCACTAGTGAAAAGAGGCACTAGGTCTCAGTGGGGTTTTTTTTGACTTGCTTTATTTATGTGGTTTTTTTGTTGTTGTTTTTTTTTTTTTTAAGGAAAGCTGCCTTTGATCTCTATCATTTCCAGTTTTCTCCGATTCTGTTAAATTCGAAATGCAGATGAGTAGGTGACTTGAATGTGTTCTGCATTTCAAGGCAGATCAGCACGTTGATACTGCAGCAGTTTGATACACAAGGTCTTATCTGCAGCTTTATCCCCCAGCTGTTCTTGCTCTTTCATTTCCCTTGCTGGCTCTGCAGTGGCAGTTAACGTTATCTCCAGGCTGGGCAAACACCAGGGACTGGAAGGGACACAGGGAAATAAATGTGTTTTTTAGATGCTTTGGCCCTTGGGAGGGAAAATAAGACAGGAGAACACTTTCTGTGATCTTGGGGCAGGGTTGTTTGGGTGTGTTTTTTTGCATTATATACGTTTGGAAATGCTGTAGAAAGTCATTCCTTTCCCTCAAACAGCCAAACCTCTTCAGACAGACCAGCAGCATTGTCCATGTCAATCTGTCAAGCCTGGGGCTGTCCCTGTTTGTCACATTTGAGGCTCCTGCCCTCTTGCTGAGTATTTAAAGCACTGTGTGAGTGACACATGCCTTCAACTTTGAAGACATCTTGTAACACCTCCTAAGAGTAGGTGTTCAAATGGAACAGAAACTGTTGTGAAGCAGAATGTCTGCAGTGCAGCCTGAACTTGTTCCCATGGCTTGTGTGCATGATTGGTGCCACCATCTGACAACTCAAGTGAGAATTGCTGTAACAAACTTAAGAAGGTGGGGGTTTTTTCGTGGTGACATGTGCTAAACACATGGGGTTGTACAGCTGAGCTCTAATGGAGCAAAAAGTGAACTGACAGTCTCCAAAACTGCTCATGAAAATTATTTTTAGGATATTTATTATAGTCCTGAATCCCAGATGCTGTTCTACAATACTTCCTGATTAGTTATGAGATGTATCTGAAATTTGCATTTTAAATGGTTGTGTTCATAATTTTCCTCAGCCTGTATTTCTCTCTTTACAAAAAGAATAGTGTTTTTCTCTAGATACTGAATAAAAGCCCATTTTAAAAATGTCTTAAATGTCTTGAGGAGCCTAAGAGGCTTTTTATCCCCTTAAGGAATAATTGCTCACTCGAATTTCTCTACCTGCTCTTGGATCCTTTTGTTTCCACCAGTTTGAGGTTGTGAAAACAGATGGACAGTCCTGGTATTGAAGATCCACCCAATCAGGTGGTTTTTGATCCCGTGGTGACAGGTCAGGACGGTGACTGGAATAAGGCAAAAATCAGGAGCAGCTATTTCTGTCCAGGAAGTAGATTGTCAGCCTCTGTAGAGTAATTAATTTAGAATTGTGAGGTTCAAACGTTGCTGCCCTTTATAAATAAAATATAAGAAGAGAATACTTAACAGAGTGGATTTATTCTGTTTGTACCTGCTGGGCTGAGCTGCTCTGCGTGTGTTCGTGTCAGCCTGCATGCCTTGTTGGGAGCTGCCTGTTGGCTCCACTGCAGCTGGACCTCATGCAGAGAGCAGAAAGCAGGGGGGGTGGGTTGTTTTGTTTGGTTTTTTTTTCAGTTCAGCTGAACTGTAATTATACTGTTAGTCTCTAAAACCTCTTATTTAAATAATTTGTCTCTGGAATTCATGCTTTCTGCGTCGAGCCAACCTACTTCTTGCTCTAACTTGTACTAAAACTCTACAGGTTTACGTGTGGAGGGGGGGAAAAAAAAAGTGCTGCTGTTATGCAAAATTGGTTCCCTTGGGAGGAAAGGGGGGAATTCTTCATGAGTTATGTATGAGCCAGCAGGTTCCACTAATCATAGCAGCTCTGCTAGTGCAGAAGACTTGTGGTCTAAGCTAGTCAGCCCTCTGGTTTGTGAGAAATTGGCACAAAATTTTAAATTCTTGCAACTCTTGCTCAGCTTGAGTAGGTTTTTCCATTATAAGTCCTTATGTGCAGTCAAATTCTGAGTATTCTTTTGTTACCTACACTTCTTTAGCATAAGTATGAAAATGATATTGTAACCATTTGATCTGGCTTTTACTTTCTGCTGTTAACAGTAGATTATGGTCTACTTGGGAAGAGCTGTGCTTAGATCCCTGATCTAAGTGAATTTATTTCAGAATAAATAGGATTTTAAGCTGCAGAAGTGTGTATCTATTGTGAGTTCCTCTGGAAAATCTACCCCTTCTACTTAAGAGGTGTTTCCCTGAGCTCCTGTGCAGTTCAGGTCTTGTGCTCTGATCTTTACTACTACTGGAGGCATAACTAATCAGGGAAAACACCCAAATTCTTGGGAGTGGGGAGCCAAACAAGGGTTCATAGAGTGTCCCTGCAGTTGCAGAAGAAGGGAAGAACCAAATGCAAGGAGAAAAGTGAGGAGGAAGTGACAGCCATGATGGAGACAAGCACAGCAAAAACCTACAAAGGTGAAATTTGGCATTTAAAATGCTGTTTTTCCCAAGCTGCCTTCAACTAATGCTTGATATTTGGTGACATGAACATCAGCTTGACAAACATGCCCTGTCCAGGCGATATCAGGACAGGATAAATTGTTGTGCATAAATTCCCCAGCTGAAGTTTACGTATCTGTAACATTTTTCATGCCCTCAAAGACTCCTTTGCCAAGACGTGTCCTTAACCCTGGAAGTGATAAAGTGTGGGCTGCAATTCAGCTCTGCTGACCACTGCAGTGGAGGAAGCAGAAGTTGCTTTTGCTTCCTCCTTGCCTTTACTTCTGTCCTTATTTCTTAAAATACATCTTGCACCAACGCCTCTGCCCTCCCTCTCGTGAAACTACAGTTTGTCCAGAACTGGGTGGATTTGTCTGCTGTGGCTGTTTGGATCAGGGTGTTTAAACTTCCAGCATCAAGCTGGTTATGACTCTTCCTTATTCCTTACTAGAAAGGGATACAATCCTCTTTTTTTTTTTTTTTTTCCCCCTGAAAATTGCCCATTAGGTTGAGTGTCACATGCTCCCTGCCAGGATGGACAGATAAAGACGGTTGGGACTCGCCCTAAAATCATGGAATCGTTTAGATTGGAAAAGACCTCTAAGATCATCAAGTCCAACCTTCCTGTTTAGAAAAACTCAGAGTGAAACCACCGACTTTCTCTCCAGGGTCACAAAAAATAAAGATAACCAAAGTGATTATAGTTGACCCACATTTCCTGGCTTCCACCCCTTTCCTTCACAGCTTGTTACGTCTGGAAATCTTGCAAGCTGTTACCTTTGCTGTCTTTAGGTAACGTGAAAAGGAAGAGCCTAAGTAAAAAGGAGCTTCCAGTGTTCCTATAAACTCTCTTGAGCTTTCTTTTCTTTGAAAAGTTTGTGTTTCAGTCCACCTGTCTCTGTTTGGGTTACAAACACCTGCATGATGTCGCAGTGAGATTGGAGACACTGGGGATGCTATTTGCATGATGAGTAATAAGTTCCCCCTATAAAGCTCCTCTGTTGGGAAGAAAAATTATTTTTAACTTGCAAAAAAGGCTGAAGTCATTAAACACAGGGCAGTATTCTGATAAAAGAGCTGCTCTGCAGTCTGATCAGCTACTGAAAACTGCCCGTGGGTGACTGATTTGAGCTGCAGGTTCACATTTGTGGAGGTGTCTGAGCTACCCCCAGGGTATCATTCTGAACCCTTTGGGGCTCCCTGGTTTAAAATTCTCACAAAGCAAATACAGTTATACCATTTTCTTAGTTTGCTTTGGATCTAACAGGATTCAGCTGTTCCTGGTCAGGATTGCAGTCCAGAATGAGAAGTCTGGCCATATCTAATCAAAATCTTCTAAAAGCACATTTTTTCCTCTCAGTCCTGGTTCCCAAAATTCCTAATTTTACTAACTGAGGGGGAGAGGACATCATCCAAGTGGGTGAAAACAATCTCTCCTGTCCTAATGGCAGGGATCAGATAGCACTGCTGGGGTTTGCTTGGCTTTGCAAGGTTTTTGAGCACCCAGACAGATCTGACTGACCTTTCACAGGGCCCTTGGACTGTGCTGCCAGTCACCTGCATTAGTCAGCTTTCTCCCACTCACTGTCCATTGCCACAGATCATATTCAGTTGATTGTGCCTCTGTAATGGATTGTGCTGTAACCTTCTTCCTTTGGAGGTTAATTCTCCCCTTCCCAGTGTTGAAATGCTGTCCTGTATCGTTCTGGGAGCAGCTCCCATCTGAAGTGAACTGTGCCATTTTCACTAAGTAAAACTGATGGAGAACTCTGTACACGTGAACTGTTCCTCTGGGTATCTGTACAATTTACCACTCTAGACTGGGTTAGATGGAGCCCTGCAGTGCTGGCTGTGTTGGTGAGACGTTTAGCACTGGACATCTCTTGCTCCTTGTGTAAGGTCCCGGCTTCCTGCAGTGGAGCTGCAGTGACTCACTCAGCTGGAGGCTGGCTGGGCTATTGTGTTCCAGCAGCCACCGATGGCCACACCTTCTCTGCATCTTTCTAACCCCATTTTGAGTCCATCTGTATCTTACAGCATGAAACCCCCCTCATGTAAACATGTACTGTGTGAAAGAATGCAGATATTCAGAGTATTCAGGGGCTGACACAGAACAGATTTACAGTATCCAAATACTTGTTTTGTTTCTTAACAGAATGTTAGGTAATATTTCTAATTTACTTTCATATTACTGCCCCCTTGATTCTGTTACATTTTTTGAGGAGTAATAGTTTAAAGCAGTTTCATATAGTTACAGTTCTTTGGGGCTTTTGGTTGTGTTTTTTCCTCATTTTGCACATTGTATTTGACATTTATCACTTGGTCTTTTAGTATTAAAAGTTTTCAGTGCAACTGATGAATTTTAAGGTTTCTGTACACTTGTCACTGCCCTGATGAACCTTGTCACTTCAGCCCTGTGTCCCCTTCCTGGATCACTCCTGAAGCTGCAGCCACTCCTGGATCCTGCAGCGCTGCTGCTTTGGTTTCAGCGTGAACCTCATGTCAAGCCACCAAGGGCAGGGTTCTGGTGTTGTTAATGAGCACATTTGTGGGGATGAGCAGCCAAAAGCATGAGTTGTTGTTTTTTTTAACTGTGAAGCAGCCCACATAAAACTTAGAAAAGCCTTGCAACTATTCTAGTTTGTATCAATGAGTGATTCATCTGTCCTCTATATGGAGTTATATTTTTGTCCTCTCTTGCCACTGATTAAGTGGAGGTCTGAGGTGAAGATTGCTCTTTGCTTTTATAGCTTTGCCAGAAGAGCCCAGCCTCCAAACAGCTGCCTGGGAGTCAACTTAATTGGATACTCCCTGTGTTTCCAGGCAGGCTTTATGGCTGGGGACTGGCAATATTGCTGCAAACCAGCTGGGACCAACCAGCATCTGTCCTGCTGCAGGATATGCATGTTAGTATTTTTAGATAAGGCCTGATCCTGCTTGGTGAGTACATCACTTCCACATATTGAGGTCTGCCCAGAACTCCACTTTTGGGAAGGTTTGTGAATGTGTCCACACTAATGCATGGTCTGAAAATCCTATTTTGTTGGGTAGGAACGATTGACCCCTTGTCAAGGCCCTGGGGGAGTTTTTTGTTGTCAAGGCATTGATCTCCTGATTGGAATCTCCCAGCAAGGGAGGGCTTTAGAGCCTTAGCTTTTACTGAGGCTCACAATGGAGATACTGTACTACTACAATTTACTTGGGAGCTTAAAATTAGCCTGTGGTCAAAGAATATACCCTGGGGTGTCAGTGACCTGCATTGTGATATCCCTTCCAGGTTATTGCAATGGAGCCATTACGAGTTCTATTCTTGTTTTAATTTGTTCTTGACCTGGAACAGTTCTTCTAATTTGAGACACTAATTAGGAGATGGTTTTAGTTATCTCTGATCTTTTCCATGAAGAATCTTTTGCCTCAGCTGTCTTGACTTAAAGATTCTGGAGCAAGTTACTGCTTTTGGCATTTACTATCTGCATTTCTGCATTATTCATAGAAGGGGACTCTTTGATTTTTCCTTTTTGCCCATAAGCCAAGAGAGCAGCAATAGACATTTCTTGTAGAGATTGCTAGTGTTTCTAATAGTTTGTTACATTAAAGAAAAAGGCAGCATTTATCAGTTCCATATATCTCTGTTCCTCTCAAATATTGCAAGTAGTGTCGCTTTTTAAATTTAAAAAAATCATTCCTGTATTAGGATACTGGTTTTTTTCCTGACCCTGAGTAACTTTGGACTAGTGTTTCTTATCCCAATCCATGTGATAGTGATCTACAGATACTGTTGTAGGCTCAGTCTGTAAAGATACAAAGTTCTACTCTTGGTATGAGTAAGTTCAATTTAAATGCTTTATTTTCCTTTTATGGAGAGAATTGGACATGAACAAATACTGGTTTATTGGCTCTGAAGTGAAAGAGGAACTTCATTACACAAGGGGAATTTTTTTCAGAATCACTTTGACGTGCAGATGTTACCCCCCCTTTTTTATTCTTTTTATGCTCCCCATTTTCCCCTCTCTCCTTCCCTCCAGTGTGTAATTCAGAAGTTTACTGTGAGTAAGCTCCCACAGCTGTGACTTTGGACTTTTTCTGAGGTAGAATGAAAGTTAAATTTGCTTTGGAGTTCTTGGGCTCTGCACTTGCCCAGCTGAAGTCAGAGTGGGACTGGTGTTTTGGCACTGGAATGAGTGGGGCATCTTTACCCTTCCTTTCTTTTCTCTTGGGAAGGGCAATCTTTCCTATTTGGCCAGAAGCTGTTGGGCTTTTTATGGTTAAATTGAAGCCACTGTGATTCCAAAATTTATTATTCCAACTTTATGAGCACAGAATTGTGGGTGTTTCATTCTGTATCCTGTTGGTTCCCCACTAATTGAAAGTTAATTTAATGATGAGTTAGGAGAAAAAAGAAAAATGGATTAGTGTTGGACTGAATCAGCACTTTGAACTAAGGCCTGTTGTGACCCAAAAATAGGCTAAACTTAAATGTCATTAAAAAATTTCTGGGCTATAATAGTTCATTATCCCATAGCAGCCTGAAAACAATCATACATTTCTTGTGCAAGTTATCATGGATTAAAGATCAATGAGAGACACGAGTACACCACCCCCACTGTGTGTTTTTAGGGAATTTGGTGTGTTTGCCCTGTTGGGGTTTGCACATGCTAAAGGCACCAGTGCTGGGAAAGCACTGAGGGAGCTTTGTGCAGGGAGGGCTGGAATATCAACACTTGGGTGGGAGCTGGGATTGACGGGGGTAAATGTATCACCTGAGTCTTCCTCGTAAATTGACAGGAGGATACAATGTTAGGAATAGTGGCATACAAGTTGTATCCCTCAGGATCAAAGAGCTGAGGAAACCTGGAAAGGAAGGATTTATAACTGAAATAAATAGTTTGGGGAACTTTAGCAGATTTTGAAAGAGGACTGAGCATAACCAGTTGGTGCAGTTTCGTTTCACTGGCGTTTAAAATTGTTGAAATCACTTCTCACACCAACCTGTGAAGGGAAGCTGTGATTAAACATGTTGGGTTTTTTAAATCTAATGTCCTAATGTCTTTGTCTTGTTGACTGGTTTGTGGGGTTTTTTCCACACTTGTTTGCTTCTTGCAGGCCCAGAAGTTTGGGTTTGGAGTGCACCTCATACCTTTGCAAACAAAAGTCTCTTAGTACATTTGTGATTTGAAATCTTTTCCTCTTAGCACAACCTGGCCAGGTAGAAATGACCAGAGTTGCATCTCACTTATAACTTTGGGTTATAAGTGCTACACCAGCACAGTCCTGGTTGGGTTTTTTGGTTGTTGTTTTTAAACCAACCAGGTTGAGGGGTTGGTGGTGGTGGTTGTTGGTTTTGATGCTTTTTCAAGTGTGGCTGATGACTGTTGGAACAGGGGTGCAATGTGCCATCTCAGGCCTTTAAAAGCAAGTCTCCCCCCAATTTTTTTTCCATTAAAGGGCCTCTTTATTATCCTTTGTTTCCTGCCTCAGTCCCATGTTACATGGGCAGGAACCACTGGTGCCAGTGTAACGTTGCACAGTGAAGCTGCATCTCGTTTCTTGTTTGGTTCTGTTTGAGACTGAGACGTTGTGTGAAGTGTTTGTGTGTTTAATGTTGCAGAGCCACTGCCCTCAGCATGCCCGCTTTGCTGTCCCCTCAGAGGGGTTTGCAGGCTCTTGGGGTGCTTTGCGTTATGCAAATGTGACAGGACTGAGTCAGATGATGTTCGACCTTCAGATGAGAAACCATTTGCAAGTGTCTTCCTCTTGTGTGTTCGTGTCCCACTGGTGAGGAAGTTGGAGCAGCTTTGCAGTTACTGGAAAATAAGATGAGTTCCCATTTCTCTTAAATATTCTCACTCTGGAGATCAGTCAGACTGAGCTACCTGTACATTTCCTCTTCAAGGTGTTGCTAGATATAAATCAGTAAAAACAGATTAAATAAACTATATCAGTCAAAAATACAGTCACTCTGCAGCTGGGCAAATCTCTGATAAATACCATTGCAGCTCCTTGGTGGTAAATTAGTGGTTTATGTGCCTTAAATGGTGTTTTTTATACTGTGGAAAACTGAGCTCTTGTGTCACTCTGAGCCAAGTTGTTAGCTGTATGCACTGAAATTGCTTTGGTTTGTACAGGGGAGGATTAGCTTCATTAATCTCTTTTGATTTTTGTCAGTGCTGCTTTATAACTGATTTTCCAATCTAGTTTGGAAATTGTCTTGTTTTAAGCAAGGGTTTGTTTACATACAGTTGGGTTAAGATGCTGGTAGCAAAAAAACATCCCTGCCAGGAGGGTGAAGTTGTGCTGTTGTTGGTGCTGCTGCTCTTTTGTAGAGATGGGATTGTTGGAGCAGCCCTGCAGAACTAATGGGATGGGGTCTCCTCTTCTGGCTGTCCTCAATGAACCATCCAAAATTGAGATAGGTGAGAAGTGCCTGTGGCAGCTCTGGTGTCTCCCCACAAAGGAGAGTCCGATTTAACGTTTTAACATCTGACAGATAAGAGGTGGGGCAGCGAGTTCTTCCTATGTACAGGCAGGGCTGAGGCAACAGAAAGGGCTTTGTGTGGAGCCCCAGCAAGGCAATAATTGTGGTGTGTCTGTACAACCCAGCACAGAATCACGGGGGCTCTCGGAGTGCGAACAGGCTTTTTGTGGGCTGAATTAAGACATGTTGTGAAATTATTGGCCAAGAGCAGATGGATGAGAGCTGTGCTCTGAGTTATGGGAGTAATTAGTCTGAACTGACAGGTGAACCTGCTCAGTAAAAGATTGGATCTTGTGCTGCCTTTTTTTTTCCCTTTTTTTGCCTTTCTCAGGTCCTTGTGTAACTGTCTTACAGCGCTGCTAAACTTCACATGGAACCTCAAAGGTCTCATGTTGCATGATTTAGAGACACTGAGGCTTTTGCTGTTCTGCAGTGTAGGGCTTTCTTTTCTGGGAAAAACTTAGGAGCTGCTAGCAGCTTGAAAAATAGATTTCCATTTATCTTACAGCCACCAGTCTGTTTTTAATTCCTCAGATGTTTTCTTGCTTACTTCTGTTTCCCATAACAGCGTTACTTAATCTCAAGGCATCACCTTGATCCTGTTTAGTGCTGAAATACAGCATACTTCTTTTTTTTTTTTAATTTTATTTTCTAAAGCTTCCCCATTGCTGAGTCTTGGCCAGGTTCCACTGAGGTAGCAGGACAGTGGCCACCCTAATCACTCTCTTGTATAGCTGAGGCTGTTTCAGTGCTTCCCTCTCTCCCCTGCCAATATTCATATCCTGCAGAAAGAAGAATTAAGGGCATTCCACTCTGCATCTCTTTAATGTGCTTAAAACAAAATGAAAACTGTCCCTTTCTGCAACTGCTTTGTGTCAAACTGATCACAACTTGCTACTTTAAATGTTTATCCACCTTATAGTAAAAATCACTGAGAAATCTCTGGTCATGTACAGGTTTGAGATCTTTGTTTTTCAAGTGATTGGCTCTTTACTCACTACATTCCCAATTAAGACATCTGGGAATGGTATTGGCTGGAGTCTCAATAAATTAGTCTCTTGGTCTTTAATATTCTGCCATATATTAAAATTGCAGTGATGTCTTAGTTACTGTTTATGTAGTGTGGATTTAGAGATGCCTGATTCTCCCTTCCCATATGTTATATTGGAATTGGTTAAATAGGTACAAATCTCACAAAATATTGACTTACAGCTACGGTGAACCTTGCAAAGCTGCTGATTCTAGGAAATTGGCCTCCTGTTATCTCTGATTTCATGCTTTTTCCATCTGTCTCAAAATGAGGAGATTAGGGCTGATCCTAGCTATGTGTGTGAGGCAGATTACGGTAATCTTATTATTCTGATCTCATTACATTTAATCTCTAGATTTGAGAATGTCCTGGGTTTAACCCTTTCTTCAACAACTACAAGAAAATGTAGTGGAAAAGGTAGCTGAGGTGTGTTCTGCAAACTTCAGATTAAATGTTTGTTATCCTGAGTTAGCCAAGCACTCAAAGACTTCCCTACTTAAATACTTTGGTGGCAATAGTTTGTTGCTTGGGTTTTTTGGAGAGTGTTGAGGGTTTTGTTTGTTTGTTTTTGTCTAAACAGACTGTCTAAAATGATGAGGAAATCAACTCATTTGAGTTACAAAGGATGAAATTCACATAATAAAGTAGTAATGGTTATTAAGAATTCTATTTTCAGTTTAATATTTAGGGAAATCTAAAATAAGAGCACCTTCTGGAGACCTTTAGTTCATGGTAGGTCAAAATTATTTTATTTATTAGCTTTCCAGAGAATAAATAAGATTTTCCAGAGTTTTGTCCTGATATTTGATGCACAAAAAAAATATAAAACTTAATGGAATGTGTCCTCATCTCATTACAAGAACATAGAAGTTAATGCCAGATGCTGGAAAATACATTTTAAATGCAGAAGGGACAGCTGAATTAGAGCACAGAATTCCCTGGCTTTTCCAACTCTACAGCTTGATGCTTTTACTGGGAGATCATTTAACTGATTGCAAAGGGTTAACTTTGTGAAGTGTTCTGGAGAAGACTCTTCAGCACCGGGCTAAGGTTTTGCTGAGGACACCGATGCAAACACTGTCAGGTGGACTTTGAGAATTACAAGAGCTCTTTGTCTCAAACTTGAGGAAGAAGCTCCGTCCTCTCTGCTTGGTTTTGGGCATCAATTGTGAAACAAGTGGTATTGTTTCTTCAGGCCTGGAAATTAAAAGAAAGCAAAAGACAGCCGCTGATTGTGGGAGTTAAAAAGCAAATGTGCTTCTCTTGCCTTTGAGATTTGTATTTTATTGTAACTCTTCTTGGAACAGATTCATAAGATAATTGAGATTTTATTGTACTACACTGATGGAGTTCTAGATTAGATACTTAGGGGATTTTTCAAAGCATCTGAATACTGCTTGACTGTCCTGCTGATCACCTTTGAACATGGAACATATTTGCCAGTTCCCATCCTGAAGCTGCTTTTGGAGAACAGGGAAGAAGACTGGAAAAAAGGGGAAAAGATGTGTTAGTGCCTGAAGCTGGGACAGGAGGAAGTTCCTTCCCCTTCGGTGTTTGGTCTGTCATTTTTACAGGTCATCTAAACTGTACCTCGCTGTGTAATACTTTTACACCAGGATTTGAGGGAATGATACAATGCAGGAACATCAGTGAAGTTACTGCCCCAACTGCCTGGAGTGTCTGACTCCTACTGAGGCTTCCCTGTTTTGTGTAGCACAGGGACCACTTGAGCTTTTGAGCTGCTGATTCCTGAGCTCTGTGGAGTTCACCCGGGTGACTGAGCAAGTCAGCAAAGGCTGAGCCCTCAAAAATTGGGGGGGGGATTCCTTTCACCCTGTTCTGTCTTGACCAACTTCTCAAACACTTGGGCCAGCACAGCTGGGGGTGGAGAGTGAGAGGTGGGAATGAGTGGCCAGAGGGAAGAAAGGATTGGGAGAAGCTGAACAGGAGCTCTGTTAGGAACTGCCCTCATGGAATCGCTGTCTTGGGAACGTCTGAGCTTGTGTGTCCCTGCTGTTGTGGTGGTGCAGACACTGGTGGAGTTGCACTGTGAACAGAGCAGTGGACAGGGGTTTGCTGAGGGTTTTGTTGGGGTTTTTTTGTGTATGTTTGGTGGCTTTTTTGTTTTGGTTTGGGGTTTTGGTGTGTGTGGGGGATTATATACATATGTATGTATTTATTATTACTATTTTAGCTCAGGCTGTCTTTGGTTTGCTATAAAGTAGCTGTGCTGGCTGCACTGGGAGGGCACCAGCTTTGCTGGGAGCTGGATTGGTGCACCCCAAGCTGACGCTGCTCTCAGATTGCAGTCTCCATTCCTGCCCTCAGGCTGTGCATTTGGCTGAGTCTCATGATGGCAGAGCAGCCTTCTCTTGGCGATTATAGAGCAGCCCTTTCTTTTTTGTAGCTTGAATTATTTTTCTTGTCGTTCTCAAGAACTCCCGAAAAATTTGCCTTAGCAAAAATGCTGCTCCTATTGTGCGTTCCCACTGGGTGGTGGTGGTTGTTTTGCTTTAAGTGCTGAGTTGCTGGCAATGCTTTAATATATTTTTAGATAACAGTGAAGTATTTGTTTTTCAAATGAGAGGTAGGAAATTGCAAAGAATAAAGAATTGCATGAGCTGGCTCAGTGATAGCATGGCTGTTCCATTTGGGGTAGTGGAGGAGGAAGGGGGAATAGGTGGTGATGTAAGAGCTGTTGCTGTGACACTCCCCCAGTAATAATTTCTGTGAGGAGCTGTCAAGGGTGGAAGGAAAAATAAAGATGTTGAGAATTTGTTGACTTGGATGCTTGATATGAGTCACATCTCCTCTGCTGTAAGGGGGGAATAACTCAAACCAGCACAGTGAGCCATTCCTGTGGCAAACACAGAACTTTTCTTCTTTTCTCCCCTGAACTTGGGTCTTGACAAAGCAGAGATTACAGTCCCTCTGGGGCCAGAGTTGGCTCTATAAACAAGATCCATAAGAATCTTGCATTAAAATCTAACAAACAGGGCTGTGGAAGCTCTGCATGGGTGAGGCAAAGTCTTTAATTTATGGTGTCTGTTGGCCTGGAGATTGGAAGATGATTTTTCACAACGTAGTAGAAGGTGCCGGGGTTTTTATGTTCTATTTTCTGGAGTAATTATTGCTAGTTAGTCTTTCCATTTTGCTGGTGTGTGAAGTGTGCTTAAAAATCTGTGTCTTTCTGTCCCACAAGCACTTGTATTGTTTTGTTCTCCATAAGAATACCTGGTAAATTTTATGGCCAAAGCTAAATTGTGCTTTGCCAAAGGTGCAGGTGCAACTACTGTTTCCTGTCCAAACAACAGTAGGAAATATATATTTGATATAATTATATATTATGTATAGTCATTATTAATATATTGTATTGAAATATATGTATTTTATATGCTTCTATTTCAATAGGCTTCTTTGCACAGACTGACAGTAGTCTGGGGAGAGATCCTCAGATCCTGTCCAGGATCTGTTGGCACTGTTGCTTTGCAGCAATTGCTCATAAAAAAATCCTGTGTAGTCCTTTAAAAAGTAATTTTCAATTTTCATCTCAAACTAAGATTTCCACACCATATATTTCACTCTCTTCAGTAGGGTGGGGGTTGAAATGCATGTGTGGGGAGTTCCAGGTGTATTTTGAGGTTGGGGAAAATGCCATTCAAATAGGTTGTGATAATACTGTTCTTAGATCACTAAGGCTGTAAAACCTTTTTGGTGCTAAGAGGAAATGGCAACTTGAGCTTCATTGGCCACACTGATCAGCAGTGTCTGACCTGAGTGGTGATGACATTTGTGGCAGCTGCCTCAGGGTAGTGGAACGTGGGCTTTTCCTTCTTCTGTGCTTTCAAATGCAAATTGCAGAGGATGCTCCAGGGACTGGCACAAAAGTCCATGTGTGTCTTAGGTGTGCAAGAAATTAGTAAATACTGATTGTTCGTAGAAATGCTGCTTGTTCAGTTGCTGCAGAGAGGTGATTGCAGTTACCACTCACTTGGCATTCTGTGTCTGAAAGGTTTGAGCTTTGTGCCCTGGTATTAACACATTTCAGACACCAAAGCCCCACTTTCTCCCGTGTTTGGTTTCACAGTGTGCAGCTGCATGGAAGGGGTGACTTTGCTCTAGGTGTTGGTGATGTAACCTGTAAAGAATTAAACTTGTCAGGAGGACCAGCAGCTGTCACAGTTGAGCACAAAAAGACTTGAGGGGTGAGCCCACCTGTATTGAGTGTCCCTGAATGGAGAGCTGTTCCATGCAAAGTCCGAGTTGTTTCTATCTGTGCTGCACAAACCTTCAGGTGTCTCTTGCCAGGATCAGTGTGAAGCTTGGCTTAACCTGGCTGACCTGACCCTGCTTTCCACCCTGGCTATTGAAGGACCCAGCTTCATTTTTTTATACAGCTTGAAAAACCCGCAGTCTTAACACTTACCCAAATAAGCCTATCATCAGAAAACACAAATAACCTCAGCTGAGGCTTAGTCCCTCACTCCTGCTTCCCCATTTCCCTTCCTCCCACTTGCAGTCAGTAAGTCCTGGGTTTTTGTTGCCCCAGTGCAGGACAACCCACATGCTGCTTCTTGACCTCTTGTCCCCCTCTTCCCATAACCTGCTGTGTTTAACTCTGCCCAGATAAAACTGTGAGCAAGTGAAACTGCTCTTGCATGTGTAAGTTTTGGGGTGGGTTGTTGCAAGAATTGTGGAGCAGGCCCTTTGTGTCCTTTGAAACTGGAATGAAGGGTGTTTCCTTCTTGGCAGTGCCACTCAAGGAGTCCTGCCCTATTCCTTTCCTTCCCATCTGCTCTGTTGCTTCATTTCCAGAGCTGTCCCCTGCACCTGCTGTGGAGCCAACCAGTCAGGTGAGAAACAACCCCCCAAACTGTTGTGCACATCAGTTCCCCAGGCTGGGGAACCAGACAGGTGCCTGTTCCCACTCGGGGAGTGTGGGTGGGAGGGGGCAGCCCCTGCAGAAACCAACTCAGAGCTGCTGCAAAGCGGGAGTGCAGCCCCTGGGTTTGCAGCTGGGCAGCAATTCATGCTCAGAAATCAGAATTACCAAGTAAGGTTGTTAATTCCGAGGTCAAGATGTGTGCAGTGTCAGTATTAACGGTTTCATTGCTGACTGTTTTGAGAGGTTCCTGCAAATATCCTTTTTCCTGAAGGCAGGCTTAAATCATCTGGATTTTAGCTCTGTGTTTAGTTGAATCAAGTGTTCTGCCTTTCAAGGCATGACTTAAGAACTGTGGGTTTTGAGGACCCGTCAATAAGAGATGTACAAAAGTTCAACAGTATCAGAATAACTCAAGTGTTGCATAGCTACTTCAAATATATTTTTTAATATGCCATTATCAGGTGTAATTAACCTAGGGCACTTTGTCCTACAGGTAATTAGTTGTCAATATTATTCCTGATATCTTTTTGGCAAAGAGCTGAGTAAGACTGTTTCACATTCTGTAAAATTTACAATGCTACAATATATTGAACAATCAATGTTAAACTCAAGAATCTATGCTAGTAGAATCCTAAGGCTTTTAAATTTTAAAACCAGATGAAGCAAAGTTAAGGTTTTTATTGCTCTGTTAACTTGTCTGCACTGTAAAATGAATGTGCAATAAATACTATAATAAAACAGTTTAAACAAACCGTGCATTTAGAGAAAAAAAAAATTTGAAGGTTATCTGTATTGTAAATATATGCCAAATGTGTTGAAAGCCTTTTTTGACCTCCCCTTACTTACATTACTGCCACTAATAGCAGGAATTTGCCTCTTATCTTGATCTGTTGGAAGCATGTTGGACTCCTTAGCTCCTGTGTTTGCAATAGCTTTTTCACTGGAAAAACCAGATCAAGCAGCTGCAGCTCTAGTTAATTTTCTTCTTTTAGAAGCGAAAAATGAAAGTCAGTATTTTGAACTCTTGAAAGTTTTCTTTAAGGCCTTTATGGGTTGTATCTTTTCTTAGTGTGATAATGTTTCTAATTTTATTTCCCACGGAAATGCAGTTGGGTTTTGGTAGTGGTTTTTGGACAAGCCTGACATTTTTCCCTGCTGGCTTGTTTAGTAGCTGGCAGTCAGTGCTGGTGTCTGTCTTGCTCCTCACTAAATAGCTCTGCCTGTCAGTGCAAGGCATGTACATTTTTTTCTTTTAAGTGTTTTTCAGGTTTTCAAAGTACATCAAGACTCCAGTTTCCCTGATGGCTTTAGACATGTGGTCAGTCACTCAAAGTCCCCAGTGTATCCTGGGCTATCAAGCCCAGGAGTCACAGAATCATAGAATACCCTGAGTTGGAAGGCACCCACGAAGTTAAGTCCATCTCCTTGACCTCTGTCCACTGCCACTGTCAGCCTGTTTTCCAAGCAGTCAGGGAGCCCTCATTTGGGTGACACCTCCTACCACGATGGTTTGAAGAAATATAAAAACAGGGAGATGTTCAACGAGGATTAATGGACTGTCATAGTCAGAAAGAATCAACTGCACCAATACAGGATGGGAAGTAATTCACCAGGTATCAGTTCCTTTGAAAATACCCCAAATGTTACAGTGGAAAATTGGTTGAAATAAAGGTGATGTCACATTCTTAAGACAAGCAAAGCTCATAATGAGCTGTATAGACAGGGCTGTAGTACCTACCCAGCATGCAAAGAACTCTGTGCATGTGAGATGCCAAACTGTAGCTTAAAGTCCACAGGACTGCTGTGACACTGCCCTCTGGTCACATACTCTAAATTTCTGTTCAAAGATGAAGTCCAGGTTGTCCTACCTGTCATCTTTCCTCCCCCTCAGGTTTTCCAGCCCTGGGCTAGAGGTGCCTTACCTGGTGTGGTATTTTTGCAGGCTGAGTGAGCTGAGCAATGTCCAGCCTCGGTGGCTGCAGTCCCTCAGCTTCTTTGGAGGTTTGCATTGCACAGCTGTTCATAACCAGTTTGTCTCCCTAAACACATCCTTTTGGACTTTAACCTGCAGTTATTAGTGTACATCACAGCAGCTCTGTTGGGTACAAGCATAAATGGTAGTAACAGAGAACCTCTGACATGGAGCAGTTTCTTGATGTCACTCCACAAATATCTGTTCCTACCTGGTTAATAGTGATAGGTAAATTGCTGAGTTTGTGTGCTAGGAAAAGCAGTAATTAAGAGTGAAAGTGCAGGAATGGAGTGTTGGGTTTGGTGCTTTCTTGGGCAGTGAAGTGTAGCAGAGATAATGGTACACATCATGCATTTGGAACAGAAAGGACAACTCTAAATATCAGCATTTCTTATCTTTCATTCTTGATGGAGGAGTGTTGGGGGATTTTAAATCTGTAGAGGTTTGAGGTACCTGGCATGAGGTGATCCAGGCCTGGTTGTTACTATATCACTGTCCTGGTCTTCAGTGAAAAGCAAACCTTCCCCTGTCCCCTGGGGAATGTTTTGGTCACTGATTGCTGGGGTGAGTTTAGAGACAACAGGAGGGACAGTCAGCCAGGAACTGTGCCTTGTGCTATCGGCTCTGCTGTAAAATCACAGAGGAATTGTCCTGTGTCTGGGAAAGGTGTTTCTGCTTCCTCAGAGGTGGTGAGAAATATGTTCTACAGAGGTGGATTTTAGTGAGAGATAGTAGGACAAAGTAGGACACATGCAAATAGAAGTAGGAACTGTAAGGTATTCAAGTAAAATTGTTATGCAAAGCAGGTTACAAATGGATTGCACAAGCTGTGAATCTCTGAGTATGGACTGTCAGGGACCAGTATTTCCTCAGGGTATTTTCACTGTTACTGTATGTAACCAGCTTCATTTGTATTGTAAAGCTCTAAAAGGACAAGAACGTGCTGTGATTGCTTGTTCTTCATTACCTTTTGCAGTTTTTGTTTGATACACACCATCAAGTCCTGGTTTACAACAGACACAGCACGATGAGAAGAGCTTTTAAATTGAGAAATACATCATTTTGATATTCTTGCAGGCTGCCACAAGGCCACTGCTGCTGTTTCTCCTGTATTTCTCTAAGCTCGAAAGCACCTCTGAAACACTTATTGACATGTTTGATAGCTTTTATTATCATTTTCTGCTAGAGTGACTCTTGACCTTCATCCCTCAGAGCTTGTGCCAAGAGCTCTTACAAAAGCCTCACAATTTCATTAAAGGCTTGAAAGGTTGGTTGTACTTGGATAAATAGTCCAGGGCATATGATAACAGATGTTTTATGCTTGGTGTCCATCTTGCTAAACTTGAAGTTACAGCTCAAAACAGCCCTTCTTGTAAGATGGCCTGGAATTTATGGCACTGGTGTTTACAGCAGATACAGGAATAGAAACCAGGAGACCTTACTCTGATCACTGGGTAAAAGGAGTTCTTTCAAAATCTTTCTTCTCAAAATCGAGGGTTTATTTAGATGCTTAAGGCAGTGTATACTCTGTTTGTTCTGGAACACATGTGCATATATGCATTTGGGTTATTTTGGGGTGTGGTTTGGGATTTTGAACCCTTCCCAAATAGAGCAGGTGTGTACTCAGAATTCAAGGCTTTTTTCTTTCCTTAGTAAAAAGAAGGGAGGATGGTTTAGAGCTCTCACAGAGCCTGGCCTGTTCTTCAGTTTGTGAGCTTCACCCATGGGGGTTCTTCTGGGACCCTGCTCAAGCCTAAATTAAGCTGTGCTAAATAAAACCTCAGCGAGGAAAGACACTTGCAAGCAAGTGCCCATCCCCACTGGTACCTGAGTGAACTCATCCACACTGCACAACAGAAAACCAAATGCTGGGCCCTTCAGAGCTTCCAAATCCAGTGTGGATGGGCTTGGGGATCAAGGAAGGATGTTTTGTCTTCTGTTTCCGTGATAACATCCTGAGCACTGCAGCTCCTTACCAAAGGCTGGGCCTGGGCTGTGGTCACTGTGAACTAACCCTTGGGGTGTTAGGGAAAAGCAACACTCCCTCCCCTTCCTCTTTTTAAGAAACTGTTCTCATGAATCCTTTGGCATTCTGCTGTCCACATGTGCAAGCTGAGCTGTGGAGCCTGGGCTGTGATAACGAGCTTCTTGCTTATTTGCAGTCCATTTTGATCAGGCACTGAAGTGAGGCTGTGCCTTCCTCGCAGCATCAAATGTTGAAGTCATCCTTACATTATGAAGTGTGTCAGAATTAGTGTTCACTTAAGCACCATAAAAGTTACTGAACATAAAATGAATCTCACTCCTGGGAATCCCTGCTGTTTCAGAAACACTTGGGGGTCTTTTAGATGTGTGAAGCCTAATTAGAACATGAGCTGTAGCTACTTCTGGCTCTGTAAAGCTATTTTTGTTTGGGGTTTAAAATCATTAATACTGATTTTTTGCTGCAGGCTGCCATGCTGTCTATTTGGGAGATTTTGCATCAGCCTTCTTGAAAATACGTAATTTATGGCACCTACAGCTTAACCTTTACACAAGTGGTGATAGTGGGAGGACTAATTTGGGGGGAATTCTGTACTCACTGGGGCTGACATCTTGCCATCCATCACAAGCAGCCAAGGCAGGACTGGTGAATTTGTTATCATTTTGTCTCTGTGTTTGTGCCAGTGCAAACTTTACACACAGAAGGAAACTCTGCTGGAGGCAAGACCTGTGGCAAAGGTTCTTGGGCTTTGTTGACTCCTCCTTTAGACATTCTGGAGCTCACTGCAATATACCTTAAAATACTCGGGTTTTTCCTCCCATCTTTGTGCCTCATAAACCAAAAAAAGGTGAGCCATAGGGAAAGAGAACTGATGTCTAGATTGTTCTTTATTTACTCCTCTTTTTCCTATTATCTTAAGCAAATAAGTCCTCACAACTGAGGACTTTTGCTGGAGGGGACATGGTAGTCCAAGACTTGCAAGGCCTGAGAGGCAGGGTGAGTGAGTCTGTGCCGAGTTCTGTCCTTGTGGCTAGACTTGATTGTGCCTCAGCTAACTTGAAGTTCCTTCAAGTATTTTTGTGTTACCTACACACACACACACACACACAAAATAAAATTAAAGGTGGTTTTGGAAAGGTTTGAGTGCTCATTCCTTGCTTTGGTCCTTCCTGTGGATTTTGCCTTGTCACAATAGACTTTGCTGTGCTTGCCAGGCAGTGCTCCTGTGGATTTGAGCTCTGCATGGTGAAATATTGCACGGAATTGTAACGACAACTCGCCTTTATTTCGTGCAGTTGAAAGTAATTAACGTCATTTCCTGTAATCTTACCCAACTACTTCTTCCCATCAACCCTGTCTGAAGGTCAGGGGAATCCTGACTTTATCTGTAAATGTTTATATTGCCCAAACCTCCAGTGATGAGTAGCTTTGTGCAATAGACTGGGAGAATATTTTTATACAGATTTTGGAAAGAGGAGCTTAGACCTGAGAGTGGCCTGTGACTCTCACTGTTGGTGTTGCTTTGTTGTCTGTCAACTTGGTCGTGTATTTTACTTTGGACTCGTTCACAGGCCCCTTCGAGATGTATGGAAATAACTTAGAAATAATTTCTTCTCAAAGAAAACTGAAGGCAGCAGTGTGTAACCCAGACACCAGCCTTTATCTTTGAACAGCTTCAAAATCTGCTCTCCTTGCCTCCTTCCAGCTGCTTGGCTGTTGTGGGAAAGGCTCTGGGTGTGTTGAAGTAGCAGTGGTCACTTCAGATAAGGCTCCTGACAAAAGCCCTGCTGAGGAGTGGGGAAGAAAGGCCCCTGTACTTTTGTGTTTGTCATGGTGGGAAGACTTTCTGGAATTATTTTCTTTCGAGTTTGTATTTTGTGCTCTTTTGTGCTTTTAAAAGAATATGGGTGAAAGAAGTATTTCCATAGTGATAATGGGAATTGGGGTGAGTGAGAATGAAAACCTGTAACCATAACACATTACTGCATTACAGTATCATCTACATCCATTATTGGGCTATTACCTTATAACACTTGGTAGTTGAGTGCAATTTAAGAAATAATCTTTCTCTGGCTCTTTTCAGTAACATTTGCTCAGTGGTTATTAAGTATTTTCACAGCTTTTATACCTACTCAGAGAGCGAGTATGCACCATCTTAGAGCATGTCCCAGTGTGGTGCTTTAGGTTTTGATCTGAAAAATGTGGGTATTTTGCATTCCCTGTGTGTTGTTACGATAAATTGAATTGAAGGAAAAGCCTAAAATGCTTTAGCAGTTATGTGTTCTTGAATCACCTTAATTGTCTAATGCATCTTTTCACACTGAAAGTTTGCAGTTAAAATTAACTGTACTGTGTGTTTAACTGTACTGTGTGTCACGAGTAAATCAAGAAAAGAAAAACTGATTTGGCATGGCCTGAATCACAGTGCCATTTTGATGTGCAGCTTCCTCCAGGTTTCCTTAAGATGCCATTCCTGCTGCACAGCATCCTTGTGATGTGACAGGCAGCCAGAGGGAGGAGGAGTCATTTGTTCAACACCAGGATCAGACAGGGAGCTGCAGGTGACCAGGCTGTGTCTTGGGCTGTCTTTGCAAAACCCTGAAGTGATGAATTTGAATATCCTGTGGTGCCATTTACAGTAAATTTGCAGGGAACAAAAATGTTCCAGAATGGACTGTGGTGACCTTACTCTACTGAATCCAGGCATAGCTTGCCTTGAAGCAGATTTTGCTTGCTGGTTTGTGTCTAGTTTGTAACTCCTCTTAGAACAAAAATGAGCCATTTTCTCTGAAATGAGAAGCTGTATTAAAGCACCTCTCTGAGGGTGACAACCCTACTCCCAGGGACCATTCCACCCTGGGACAAGGAATTCCCAGGCTTAGAAGTTGCCTTTGAAACATTTGTTCACTTTATCAGTTTTAATTCCTGCCCTAGTTTGAGTGTCATGAGCAGTTTCCTGAGACTTTGGGAATGTTTTTAATATACTGCTTTATTTTCTTCGTGGCAGTGGCAGTGCAACTTTGTGGAGGAGGAAAACCACCCTGGCAGCTCACAGGTGGTACTGCAGCAGTTGGGTTACTTTCTGTTTCAGTGAGCGCAGCAAGAATCCTAAAAACTTGAAGTTCAGGGAAAAGAGGAGGTTCAGCCAACACTCAGACCCCTCTCTTAGTAAGTTTTTTGGGTTTTGTCTCTCCAGACCTCAAGAATGATTAATAATTTGGCTAAACTCACAAGCACGGAACGTTCGAGGCATTATGTTTGCATCTGGATGTCAGCTCGAGAGCTGAGCCAGATCTGCTTGCTGTGTTCCAGTTTAATGCCTGTGTGTTCCTGGAAGTTGTTTTGAGGCTTTGAGATGCTCAGTCTGGTGTACAACAATTCCCAAGGGTGGAAAAGCTGTGCTTGGAAATATTCGCTAGGTGTGGAATTGAACATGGCCGGGGATGCTTGTTGTGTGTGAGCTGTTCTAACTAAGACTTGGGAACTGCCTTGCTGGGTGACTCTTTCCCCTCTCCATTTCCATGGGAACAGATGGGCTTTTGTCGATAAGAGACCTGTTATCAAACTGCCCAGCAGCAGTTGAGCCCCTCACTGTAAAGCAGGGCCGACTGCAGACTGAGGACATCACATGGCAGCTTCAAATGCAGGGGCTAAAAATATCCTTCCTCCTTCCTCCTCCCTCCTCTTGGTACAGATGCCCCAGTGTGAAAGGAAGAGTCGCTCTGGCATGGAGTGATTAGATCTATGGCAGCCTTAGGGACTGCATGCAGAGGAATGCTTTATGTTTTGACCTATCCAAAGAGCAGCACTTTTGAGCAGTTGAGACAAATGGTTTGGATGTTTCGCAGATTTTGAAGGCTGTCCAGTGTGGAGCAGTGAATCTTTAATTTTGCTACTTCATTTTATTTATTTGTACTTGGGGAAATTTTCGAAGCAAAATTCAGTGATGCATGTGGTACTTAGGTTAAATTTTGCAGCTTTGCTAAGACCAGGAAATCTTACTGGAGTTCAGCTCAGAATAGTTATTTTTCTTAAAGTCATAGCACTGTGTTTTAAGTACTCAGATGATAAATTTTAATCTGAATTATTATCTGGAAATCACTTGGAGGCCAGTATGGGATGGATGGATTTACTGGATGGTTTTCTTAAAAGATTTTGCAGAAAAAATGGTTTAGTTACTGAAAGTGTGTCCTTTCATTTTGGTGGTTTAATGACTTAAGAGAGAGCAATGCCAGATGTAAACATCAGAGGCAGAAACCACCAGTGCACAGGGTTCCTATGTGTGTTCCTGACTTACTTTGTATTTAACTAATGGACATTAGTGGCATAAGATTTTTTAAAAAGCCACAATTTTACAGGACTGTTCTTCAGTTGGCATGATAATAACTGCATAACTTCATAGCAGCCACCAGAATTCCAGCCCTGTGCACGTGACTGCAAAGTTGTCCCGAATTTGAGGCATTTCAGCACAAGTCAGTTCTGCTTGACTAAGCATTGGGAGCAGCTCCAGCGGTGTCTGCCACTGTCAGAAAAAATGAGTTTGTAGATCTGTGTTGAGGAGGTGACTCCTCTTGAAATGATACAGGAACACGGAGCTCTGGAAAGAAAACAGCCTGTCCTGTTGCCTCTGGAAGAGTCAGAACGGGAAAAACAGGGGTGTTTCCAGGGCTGCGTGTGTGTGTGGGAGCTCTCTGGTCCATAACACAGGGCAGGAGGGTTGGATGTCTGCCAGGGTGTGAATGGAGCTGTGACAGCTCGTTAAAATGATCCTAGAAAGGACAACGGGCTGTGCAGATAACGGCAGTCTGGGTGTGAAGCAGGAAAAAGTCCAGGGAGCAAACAAAGGCACTGAGGGGGGAGCTGTGGAGGGATCACCACTGCAGCACAGGTCCCCTGAACAGGTTGTACGTGTGGATGTGCAGGCACTTCACCTCACTCTGCCTTTTATCCCGCTGTTTTTTCACTCTGGTCACAAAGCTCAGTGCATCCCTCAGCACTGCTTTGGCTTCAGGCCAGGCATTAATGAGTACCCCAAGCCCGATGTGATTTGGCTCCTCCAAATCTATTAACATATCTTCAGAGCAAGATAAAACTCATTAAAGTCATTTACATTTACATTAGAATTTCTGATAAGTTTTAATACCTACTACCAAAAGCACAAAAATGTGGTAATGTCCTCCAGATGAAACTACAATTTACTCATTCTTTTTGGAAAAACATGCTACCATGTGCTTTAACTGCTCTCTGATGGTAATGAAACCAGTCAGTAGTACATGATCTTACCAAAGGTTTGATGGTGATAATGCACAGTACTGTGTAAGATTTGGCTTGTGAGAAATCACATCAAAATGTGTCATGTTTGTGTTGTATTGTAAATGACTGGTGAAAGCAGCTGAGGTACAGAACAGCCAAACTTCCTGGGCCTTCAAGCCATGTACCAAAATCTGGACTGAATAGGAGGTCTGGGCTTCAGCTTGTGCCCTCCATGGTCTCTCTGCAATTCGCTTTTTTAACACACCTGTTTTTGATCTCTGTCATCCCTGTTCAGTATCCCAGAGCTCTTGCTGATGTCACCCACCCTTGTTCCATGTTGTGGAGGAATCAGGCTCTGCACAGATCACCATCCCACGGGCAGGGCAGAGGGTGGGACGTTTGTTTACTGGCTCCAAGGCAGCCCAGCAAACATCAGCTGATCTGTGTCAGCTCTCCCCGTGTGAGCTCTTACCTCAGAGCCTGTAACAGAGCCACGCTTGAACTGCTCGTGACCTGTGCTCAGCTTATCCCTCCTCAGTGACTGAACTGTGCTCACTGCAACAGAGCTTGTAAATAAATACAGGGAAGCCCAAAGCAGTTACTACACCAGTGATAGCCTGAATGTTTCCATCCATGTGAAAATATGGGGGATCTTTTAAGTATTAAAGTCTCTTCAGCTGAAAATATCCTGAAATGGGCCGTAAAGGTGCAGATCTTTGCTCACCTAAAGTTCTGTAGATGTATCCCTGCTAGTTCCCCTGGGGAGGTGCTGGCACCTGGGGAATGCACGTCCTATCAGCTTCTTGGGTTGGGAATTATGGAGCATCCAGGTAACTATTGCCATTGTCATTCACTGAGGAGGTTCACATTTTGCTCTCTTTGTCCCTTACCACGTCTCATTTCAGTAGGTGTTGAGGGTTTTCTCTGTCATACCTATCAGTCAGCAGCGAGGAAGATTCAGGGTGTTGGTGTGTCACATGTTTTTGAAAGGCAGCAAGCACTGATCTTTAGAGTTTAATTTTCTGAAGCACTCCCAATCAACTGTAAGAATAAGACCTGCCCTTGCAAATTCTTTCCTGCTTTTACTTTCTCTTTTTTTTAATTCCTCTCATTGTCCTTCAAATAAACAAACATAGTGACATAGCAAAAGAGTTAGTTTGGGGTTTTTCAGGATATCTTCACTATAACTGCGTGTGTACATAGTGTGTGATCTCTGGATCTGTGTTCCTGTTGTCTTTCTCTTTGCATTTCCTCATCTTCCTGCACTCAGGCAATGCTAACCATGTGATACTTCTGTGACTTGAGGCTTTAAGTTTCTATTTTTTAACTCAAATCTAAGTGTTCTGTTGGCCACCGTTGCAGAGTTAAAGATCCTCCTGAGAAAGCTGAGAAGGGATGAAAGTGCTCGAGGAAAACCTTTGCTGGGGTCCTTAATTTTAAGGAGAAGGGAGCAGGTTTTCTGAGGTGTTTACCTCCAACATCAAATAAAATCAAGGAGAGGAAGTTTCAAACTATAGCAAGGCTTTATTTACAGAACATAGAACTATACTGGAAAGACTGCTTTGAGTCAGTGTACCAGCCTTGCCTATTGACAGAAATTCAATGAAAAATAAAGCACCAAAGTACTGAGAGCAACTTTGCTTTGAGGTATCAATTTGTGCTTCTTAAAGCTACCTTTTCATGTGGCTCCTCTCTTGTGACTCGTGATCTTTTATTCATTAAAATTACACTAAGAAAAATATCCCCTTAAAAAAACAAAAAAAGAAACTTTGTTCATCTGTATTTGCTGTTTGACTGTGTTTATCTTTCTTAATGTAAAATGTGCTCAACAGACAAATCTGATTTAAGCTGGTTTTAACTTGCATTGGCAAAACCAGCTGAAACTGCCAGTTGTATCCAGCTTGGGCCTCTGCTGGTGTTTGTTCCTGACAGTCCTGAGCACTCCTGAGATGCAGTGGAACAGACACCACCACCATTTTTACAGGTTCATCTCACAGGAGCAGTTTTGAAAGAAGGGTGGGAGGAATAACCTGATGCCTTCATCAGTTTTGCTGTATCTTGAACTGTGCTAAAGCTTAATCTTTGTTTGCTTTCTCCAGGTTTTGAATGAAGAATGTGATCAGAATTGGTACAAGGCAGAACTCAACGGCAAAGACGGCTTCATTCCCAAGAACTACATAGAGATGAAACCACATCCGTAAGTAGAGCTCTGGGGAGAGGCTCCCTTGGTCTGACTTAGCACGTCCTCTCCAACAGAAGGAAGTTTTCTGCTAAAATGTAGCTCACAGCTCTACCCAAATGTGTGGGCAGGTAAAGGATGGCTGGTGAGTTGTCTCTGGCTGTAGTGTTTGTGTAACTCCTTTCACAGCAGCTGCATAACAGGGTATTTTGGGAAGCTTTTCTGGTGTTTTCTAATGTCAGACAGTGACCTTCAGGTTATCAGGCATAAACCAGCAGAAAACTGTTTAGTAGAGCATTGTCACCACCACTGCCCCAGAAAAAGAGTGGTTTGTGTTTTTGTCACGATTTTCCATTTTACCCACTGAGCAGCTAAGAGTAAAAATCATGGCATTCACAGCTCACCAGAAAAGTATTTAAGGATATTTGGGGCTGAACTTGTGGTACGTCTGTCACGTCCTCAGTACAGAATCACAGAGTTGTTTAGGTTGGATAGGACTTCTAACAGTCATCTGATCCAGCACCTTCCTCACAAAGCAGGCCAACCTCAAAGCCTCCGTGCACACGAGTATCCTTGCATTGATTTGCTGCTCCAGGGAGCTGCCCTTGAGTAACTGCTGTGAACACCTCTTGGATATAATGAATCCAGCACATGTAAACAGTAGCATTTCATGACTGGCTGTTTTCTTTGTGTCAGTTCATGTATTTCTGCTGTCTTCTACTGAACTCTGGTTCTGCCAACCTTTGAGATCCTGCAACATCTGAACAACAAAACAGCAAGCTCTGGGTAACAGATTCAAAGGGGAGAAAAGGTTTAGGAGGGAGCAGCAAAACCTGTAATCAAGGTTTCTACAAGGAGCTGCAGCGTTTCATTTGCTCACAAAAACTGATGATTGATTTAAGTGTTGACTGTCATTATATAATGAAGATACTGCAGTTAAATGCAATCAAGAATTATTTTTCCAGGGGCTGTTTTGAAATAGCAGAAGGAAGCTTCTGAGGGACTGTGCCCCAAGAAGGGAGAAGAGATGTAATACTTTAGTGCAGCCAAGTGGGAAGTGAAGCAAGGACACACAAGAAACTTCTGAACTTGTTTAAAGCCTTGTTTTCCACAGGAACATGCCTTGTTTACCCTGATTGTGCCACCGGGGATCACAGATTCACATTGCACTTTCTCTCTCATTGATTTGATGGTTGCATCTTCTCACAACAGTTTTGCAGGCATTTGAGCTGTACTGTGGTGTTGTCTCCTGTGATGATCAGTTTACTCTGTGATCATCCACGGTATTTTGTTTTAGTGGGATAGAGCTGTCAGGTTTTCACTTTTTTTTTTTTTTTTGGTATCAAAAGGGAATGAACAATATCTGAGCCTGCAGGTGGGTGAATTTGGACGTGGGTTTTAAGCATAGTTAATTTGATCTTATCTGAAGATGTTTAAACTGCTGATGGCATCTGGATGGAGTCAGCTCCATGTGTCAGCAATGCTGGGAGTCTTAACTAGTGCATTAACAACCCTGGGAAATTATGCAAAAGTTTTTATAGCATAATGTTGGCTTAGCTGTAATGCAGAGCTCTCTCTAGTCACACAGGTCATAGAAAAAGCAAACTGCAGGCAGCTGGCCAGTCACAAAGAGAATGTTCCTTCTCTCAGACTACTGTCAAATCATTTTCAAGAGGTTTTGGGAAGAAAGCGACTGAAAATGGCTTTAAAGCCTGTCCAAGGATCCAAGGCTGAAATCCTCCAACCACACAGCTGGTATTAAACGCAGAGCTTCCTCTTTCATTTTGCAAATCTCACAGTTTGCTTTGTTAACTACCAGCAAAGGAAGCTGAAAGGAAAAGGTGGCACCTGTAGGTCACCCCTGGGCTCTGAAGGGTTAATCTGAATTGGCACCTCAGTTAACAAAGCAAAGATTTGAGCAGAGATAGATGGGACACTCAGAGAGGAGCTGCAGGAAGCACTGGGCAGGGAGGTTCCTGTGAAGGCACAGCAGAGTTCAGTGGCAGGACATCTTTCTCTTGAGGAGGGCAGGGGAAGAATTTGCTGTGTATGAAACCCCAGAGTCTGATCCAGGCTGTCTCAGGTGTTTGTGTTCCTAACCAGCGTGGCCTGGGGATATGGCTGAGGTCTCACTTTGCAGCACGGTGATTTCTGTGGAGGAAATGGGCCAAGTGAAATGGTTGTGAGAAGTGAAGCCAAAAGAATTGCCAAACTGCCGATGGAAAGGAGGCTGGGAGCAATGAGAACCTGTGCTGTACCAATCAGTGCATCTCCCTCTGGCTCTGCAGCATCAGCAGGAATGCCTGGATTTGGTTCTGCAGTGCTGACTGGCTGAGTTTCACCTCCACTGCAGAGCTCGTTGGAGACAAGTGTTATCAGCCTTGGCCCTTCAGCAGGGAAGCTCTGGGAACATCGTGGTCACTTTGCCTAATTCTCCATGTGGGATTTTTGACATGCTGTGATTTTTATTCATTTTCCCAGACATTTTGTAGCAAAGAGTCATATGGACACAGCACTTCTACTGCTTCACAAGTGTGTTCTAAGGCAGACATTAGTCCTGCAAAGTAACTTCCTTTGTTTCTTTCTCCTGTGGGACTTCTTTTCATCTTTCTAGCCAAGTTCTTTTTCTCTTACTAATGGGGTAGTGAAGCCATAAAACTGCAAGGCAGCTCAAGAATTGGGAAAGATTTTTAGTCTCTCTGTTTAAAGTGCCTTAGAAGCAGCTGGCAGAAAACTTCAAGAGTTTGATATTGTCACTTTGGAAGTGTTGATTCTTTTAATCAGATAGTACAGTTCTACTTTGTAGTCATTCAGTAAAATTTAGGGGGAAAATAGGGGGTGCACTGCTGAGCCTTCAGGAAGGATTCTGTTAAGCTCTTTCAGGCATTCCTTCTGTTTTCCAAACATGGGTGAAGTGGTTTTCTCTTTGTGTTTTTCTAAGATGAGGCTTTCACTTTCAAGTCATATGTGACTAATTGAGAATTATTTGAGAACTAAACAGGATTAAGACATTTTGTAAACAACAAATATGGCGAGAGATATCTAAAGTCATTATATAAAGTTTGCTTTATGTAACATTTGGCAGAGGCAAAATTCAAGACTTCCTTGTCTTTGTGTCGATAGTGCCAAAAGCTCAGGAAAAAATACATTACCTTTGAATTCTGAGGGAGTTTCACATAATGGGTTCTCTTGGTTGATTTATGAAGACAGCAGAGTGCAGTGAGGGGCAGCTCTGCCACCACCTCAGGTACCCAGAAGCAGCACAGGTGCTAAACCAGCCAGAAAGTACAAAATACCATGCAGTTCTTTATCACTGGAAATAGGATAGTTGAGAGAGAAAGATTTTCCTTTCCATTCTGAGGGTTAAAAAGTACACAACAAGAGTTTCAAGCAAGTTAAACGTGTCTGTTAATCAAGAAATCAGTCCTCCTTCACCCCTAGAGATAGTTTCCTCTTAGACAGAAACATCTGGTGACTTTGTGACTCCATGAAAGCCTTGACTTCTCTTAAGAGCAGCTGTTGTGGGAAGGATTCTGCAACTCAGGTCTTGTTGCTGCAGCAGCAAACCCTTCACTGCAGACAGTGTGAGTAGAGCTCTTGTTATGAAATGCTCTCCTCTAAGGTCAGTCCTGTGTGTGGCTGTGGGCTGTGGTAAGTGCTGCCGTCCTGTGTGATGTGTTACCCAGAACTGAAAGCTCCACTTTTTAGTTGTGAAGATGGTTCTGCTTTTCTCATGCCATGTGACAGGCCACTGAACCTTTGTTTGGCTTTAATCTTGGTTTGGTCTGGACAGGCAAATGTAGGTGTGGATGAGGATCCTGTGACTGGGGCTGTTGGTCAGTGCTGACGATGGGGTGGCCTGAGGGAGGTTCAGCCTCGGTGTCATGGTTGGCCTGTGGCTAGTGAGAGTTTTGGATGTGGTTTCCACGAGGCAGCTACTTCATGTGACCCCTTCTGTGAAAACTACTGGATTGTCCTGCCTGTAGGAAAAAGCAAGAAAAGAGGCTTCTGAAACAAGTATCCACCAGCATCATTCCTGTAACAGAACTGCGTGCCTGGCTCAGACTCCTCTGCAGTGAAGCAGAGACCTTGAAGGAACTTTTCTCACTTGGTCTGTGTGTAACTGCTCTTGGCACCTGCCTCAGCTTTCTGATGGATGATACTCTTCTTGGACCACAGTACTCTGGTAGGGCTCAGAAAGATTGGACTGAGCTGCAGGAGCAAACAGCTCAGCTGGGTGAAGATGTTGATTCTCTCAGTTGAAGCAATTGTGTCTTACAACCTGATCTAAGAAGACTAGAAATTGATTTTGATACAAAATGCACTTTCCACTTGTTCAGGATGGGTCAGTGCATAGACATGATCTTTCTACAGCTGGGATGTTTCTAGTTCTTCCATGAAACGATTAAAATTCTCAACTTCTCCTGTTGTTTTCCTTTCCTCCCTACACAGGTGGTTTTTTGGAAAGATTCCCCGAGCGAAGGCTGAGGAGATGTTGGGCAAACAGAGACACGATGGTGCCTTCCTCATCAGGGAGAGTGAGAGTGCTCCCGGGGACTTCTCCCTCTCAGTCAAGTAAGTCACGCCCAGAGGCAATTCTGTGCTAATCAGCGATCTGCTGCTCCCTTGGACTGGGGAGCAAAGGGCAGGTAATTGTCAGTGCTGAGGAGCAGGAATAATTTTCCAGATGCCTGCCCCACAGCATTTCTCTTCTCCTAGTGATGTTTGTTCCCTGTCTAATAGAACAGATGGCTGTGCTCTGGTTTGCAGTGATCCCACAGGTGGCACGTGGCTCATGTAGTCCCAGGCACTGTCTGTTGGCTTGTTTGGGGGTTCCATTCCGCTCTCTTACAGCCACAAAGTGCCCAGTGTGGACATGTTTTCTCCCATCCTCCTCTGCAGTACAAGTTATTACTTTATCTTCCCTCTGTGTAGTACATTTGCAAATATGTTTTTCTCTGCTTGGCACGTGCTTTGGTGATATTCCTGTTGTCAGGCACCAGGGCACGGAGCTGTGAACCCAGAGGCCCCTTCAATCTCACAAGTGCATTTCACGTGGGTAGAGAAACTCAGTGTAGTAACAGTTGAAAAGGAGCAGTTCTTATCCTTGAATAACCTTACTAGAAGTGAGAGCTGTTAACCAGCAGGAGTTACCTGTGGCCCACATGACACTGCTACCTGACTTACCAACCTCCTACTGAGACAGGCTGAGAGACTTGGGGCTTTTCAGCCTGGAGAAGAAGAGGCTCTAGGGTGACCTTAGAACCTTCCAGTGCCTAAAGAAGCTACAGAAGAGCTGGAGAGGGACTTTGGACAGGACAAGGGGGAATGGCCTTAAGCTGAAGAAGGAGAGGTTTAGATTAGATGTTAGGAAGAAATTCTTCTCTGTGAGGGTGGTGAGGCCCTGGCACAGGTTGCTCAGAGAGGCTGTGGCTGCCCCATCCCTGGAATGCCAGGTTGGAGCAACCTGGTCTAGTGGACCCTGCCCATGGCAGGGGGTTGAAATCAGGTGATCTTTAAGGCCCCTCCCAAGCCAAACCATTCTGTGATTCTATGATCTGAAGTCACTGAATAACAGAGGCATTAGGAACTTGAAAGGGCATGTGATGTAATTTGATGTGGGATGGGGGTGAGAGGGAGTTTGTTGACTTTGGCTTTTTTTATTATTATTATTATTTTCTGTAATCTTTCCCTTTCCTACCATAAACAAACAAAATTTTCTTTAGAATCTTAACAACATTTTTTGTTATTCATACGCAATTCCTGGTTGGCTGTATTTTCCATGGCTATCAGTGATCTGTCTCGACAAGATTTGTTTGTTTTTCTGGTCATCTTTGGTCTGTAACCAAATTTTTGTCCTCCAACACAGCAGCACTGAGTCATGCCAACAAACTGGATTAAGGCCCCTGATTTTAGAGATGTTTATATTTCTGTCTTGGTTACAGTCATCTGAGCTGGAATATTAGATATGAATGGAAGCTTCCCTTCCAGAAAGTGCATTCCTTTAAGAAACAGAAAGTTACAATGGCATAGCTCTGCCTTCCTGTTCAGCTTAGTGTTGCCATCTGGTGGCAATGTCTCAGTTGTGGGGGAGGGTGTTTCTGTTTGTATAATTTAGAAAAGTCCTTTTCCTAAACGGTGATCTGTGGGATTTTAAATGGTGAGAAGCTCCCAGGCTGAGGAAGGCAGAGCAGGGGCAGCTCTCACAAGTTGTTCCCTGTCACTTTTTTGTAGCCAAAGCAGTGTCCGCTTCTCCAGCCGATGTATGGAAGCTGTGCATGCCAAGTGGGAACAGTTGTCTTCTGTTTTCAGTGTTTTAGACTGAAGTAAAAATACCGATGTGCCATTCATCTGGAAAATCCCAGTGGACCTCTCTGGAGTTCCTCTTTATTCAGCATAAAACTGTTGGAAATGTAGCTTCAACTGAATCCCATCATTTGACACAGAACTGAAGTTGCTTTGTTACGTGTGCAGCATCACCTTTCAGACATTCTGGGGTTTGAGGGGCTTTTTTTTTTTTTTTTTTTTTTGATGGGTTTTGGCAGGTTTTGTGTTTGTGGGTTTTTGGGGTTTTTTTAAGGACCAGAGAGATCTCTTTTTTTTCCCCACAAGACAGTTCTTTGCACAAATCCACCCTGGCTGCCAAGAGAGACAATTCTCCCCTACCCATGGCAGTGTTTTCCCAGGAATTTGCCTATAATGGGACTGGTGCTTAGGCATTGTATTGTTGCACGTACCCAGTGGTGCTGTGGGAGGGAGGGATTGTAACTGTGACAAGCACAGGACCATGGCAGGAGTTACACAAATTGAAATGGGCTCGAGTCAGTTGTGAAATTGCTGGGTGTGAAGAGCTGAACTGAAGTGCTTGTGCTGTTTGACTTGAAAATTATGTATTTAGGGGTGTGAAGTGGAAGGTACCAGGGTGCAACTGTGTTAATGTGACCTTGTAAAGTCCATGGCATTTGTCCTTGGGATTTTCTGCACCATCTTCAGGGACACAGGTGACTGCACACACACCATACATCAAGAATTACGTGTGCTGGATGCCAGCTATGAGGTTGTATCTATGTTATCAACATCACTGACCATTTTCACTGTGCCCTGAAGGACCTTTCCTTTCCAAACTCTGTGCTGATGACCTCAAAAGAGGAGTGCTTGGTGACTAATAATGTGCTTTTCTATGTGTTTCATTCTTTCCACACAGGTTTGGAAATGATGTGCAGCACTTCAAGGTGCTTAGAGATGGGGCTGGCAAGTATTTCCTCTGGGTGGTGAAGTTCAATTCTTTGAACGAGCTGGTAGATTATCACAGATCCACATCTGTCTCCAGGAACCAGCAGATATTTCTCCGGGACATTGAACAGGTGCCACAGGTAAGAGAAGTGTCCTTGTAGAGTGTGCTCTTTGGGCTGTTACTTCCACAGTCTGATGTGGGATTGCATTTTAGTGTAAATGGATAGGGATGGAAAGAAGCTGACTGAGATCTTTCCTGTCTGTGGAAGTGTATCTTTAGATCCCACAGTCAGAATTATACTGGTAAATAAGTTGTATTCTTGTGCAAAGCCCACTTGCACTCCCAGGTCTCCCTTGAACTCTGGCAAAGTGTTATTGTTGCTGCTTCAACATTTGGCTTGTTGTAATGTTTATGGATTCTGTTGCAGGAACATCATCTGATTCCTTTGAATTAAAAATGGATTTACTCCTGTTATAGGAGGCAGTAAGAAAGGATAGGGAAGTGCTGGGGTAATGGTTGGACTCAGTGATCTTAAAGGTCTTCAAACTTCTCCAACCTAAACAATTCTGTGATTCTGTTCTGCTTTACACTGGTTCATAGCCAGAACTGCACCACACAAGATCCAGTGAGAATTTGGTGCTGGCCTTTCCTGAAGAGGTGGTTACAGCATCTGGAACATCCCTGCTCTGGTTTGGATATAGCCAGTGTTAAAAAAAACCCAAAAACTACTGTGAAATGCCAGCAGAGCAGCTTGTGTATATCCAGCTCTCTGTTCTGTTTCATTTCCCAGGTCAATCAGAGGGTTATATTGCATGTAACTGCATGTTTTGCCAATTTTGGATAAATCCTTTTGCCTTCTGCATGCAGCATTCTGGTTCTGGCTTGAAGAAAAGGGTGAGGAATTCATCCTGCTCTCCAGGTGCTGTTGGCACCCTGTGCCACAGTCTATCTGAATTAACAGGTGGCTCTGCACTGTTGGGTCAGGGATAAACAGGATGAAAAAACACCTGGCTGGAAAGCATGAAGAGACCTTCATGATTTCAAGATTGCAAATGCATTTTAAATGAACTGTTAGCATACGAATGGAAGTATTTGCTGACCAGGCAAAATCTTCTGTGACAGAAGAGAGTTTTAAGGAAAATGTGTAAAATGCCAACATCCAGTTTTTAGGGGGAACTTTGTGTATCACAGTAATATTTGTGCTGCCAGGGGAAAACAGGACAAATAAGCAGCAAGAGGATTGTATTGCAACAGAGCACAGATTTCCAGTGGGTCACAAAGACTGAAAAATATGAAACATCAGAATTATCTGCTCTCTTTATTTCAGCTCTTTCCCAGAAACTTGAATTTTTCCTAAGGTCTTCTGTAGCCTGTGCTTTCCTGGTTCAGCACCTTGCTGCAGATGTTGGAAGCTGGGAAACGAAATAGCCTGAAATGTTTATTGTTCAGCTGGGGTGTAAGTGCAGCTCCTGCCCCAGGGAGCAGCTGTCTGCAGTGCCGAGGGTGATTCTCACTCTGTGTATGTTTTTCTTTCCCCTTTCAGCAACCAACATACGTTCAGGCCCTGTTTGATTTTGATCCCCAAGAGGAAGGAGAGCTGGGCTTCCATCGTGGAGACTTTATCCAAGTCCTTGACAATTCTGACCCCAACTGGTGGAAGGGAGCCTGCCGCGGACAGACGGGCATGTTTCCACGCAACTACGTGACCCCAGTGAACCGGAACATCTAGAGATAAATATTAGAGATTATTTAAGGAAACCAGAGAAACAGTAAATACACATACAGAGCCTAACTGCAGCCAGTGACCTAAAATCACACGGCGATAAAACCAGAGTCACCTCTCAGCGGGAGGTGATCCGCCTTCCCTCAGTACGGAACTTCAGGGGCAGGGGGGGAAGAGTTCAACTTACACACCAAAACTTATCTTAAAGGAAAAAAAAAAAAAGAAAGAAAAAAAAAAAAGGAGAGAGAGAAAAATGAAAATAACAAATTTCCTCAGCTGCTCCTGGGTTATCCCCTTTTATTCACTCTTGTCGCGAATGAGTGTTTTAAGGTCACTTAAGGTCGCACCACCACAACTCTTCTTGTTTCCCCCTCCTCCTCTGTCCATCAGTGCATGAAGTTTTAATGCCATATAAAGTCCTAGCCATGCAGTTAAAGGAAAAGGGAGAAACTCTGCTGGTATTTTCTCTCTCTGCAAACGGTCTTCATTTGACATGAAGGGACATGAGAGAAGAACCAAATCCACAGTCCTGCCTTTAAAAAAAAACAAAAATCATCAGTCTCTGCTTTTGCCTTCAACATTCAGCTCTTCTTGCCTGGGAAAGATGAGGTGTTAATCTAATTTTTATTGTCTCTTCTCCTTTGGCACTTTCTTCTGAAGCTCAGCAGCTTCCAAGCAGAGGAAGGGAGAAGAGTTGTGTGGCTTTTTGTTCTGTTTTTTCTTTTGAGTCACAGAGCTGCTTTGAGAAACTCCAATGTACAACTGAAGTCTGTTAATGCTGTGCTGACAGCTTTTTTGTTTTTTCTTAAAGGTGTACGGTTGAGCACATTCTGTAATTTTTCCATAGTGCCTTTCCCTTATTTTCTTTTTTATTATTTCTTAAGTTAAAAGGACAGTCCAGAGCTTTTCAGAGGGGTTTTTTTCTGCCTACATGTAAATAAATATTTGGGGGGAAGGGGGTAAAAGAGGGTGGTTTTATCAAAGGACACTTGAGAAAAATCTACAAACAGAGATGGAGCTTTAATCTTCAGATTTGTCTTACTGTTCAACTTCCCTTATTCCAAGGAAAATAAAATCAAGGCATTCAAGTGGCAACTTAGGCTGCTCAGAGGTGGAGAGCTGCAACCAGGAGCCTCAAAGAAGTAAGAGAAAGGGGAAAGTTATGACCAGGGAAAATGAGGAAGAATATTTTGGGGAGGGAGGGTTAAGGGGGGAATTTGAGGAATAATAGCCCTGACGTGTCCTATAAAATGTACATTCCTTTGATGGAAAACTTTATAACGCAGAGAAACCTCAAGAAATAGTGCTTGAAAAACCTTTCCGCTCTTAGTGAATGTCTCTACGTGATGCATGTGATCAGCCTGTCTCCTCGGCCTGGACAGGGAACACGTGCAGTCGTGTTGCCCTTGGGAAGTGGAGTTGGCCATCCCTGTTGTGCAGTCCCTCCTCCCTCCTCAGGTCAGTGTTACTGTTGGAGTAGCTCCCGTTCACAGCAGGCTGTGTGTGACTGTGACTGTTCTCCCCACCCGCACCCCGGGGGCGGCTCTGTTGGCCCTTTGCTCCTGCCCGGGGCAGTTTGCCGTTGAGCTGGACGGAAGGAAGGCAATCAATCTGCACCGCGCTCTGTGCCAATCTTCAGTTGCGTTATTTTTCCTTTGGTGGCCGTTTGGCTGGATCCCTTCACCCCACCAACGAATCCAAACCCGCAGCGGAGATCTCCTCCCGCCCTGCCTGAGCACGGGCAATCTTTTGTTGGAGGGTGCCTTTTTTTGTACTAAGTGTTACAAGTGTTTTACTCCTGAGATGGACTCTGCCTTACACTTTAATTTTCCAGCAAATGAAAGAGAGAGCTATCCTGTAGAGTATTACTTTCTCCCCCTCTCCTTGCTAGCTGTCAACTCACTTTCTTCCCTCTTTGTAAAGTGATTGGAAAAGGAATCTATGGCATTCTACACCTGGACCATTTGATTGTTTCCTTATTTTGGAATTGGTGTATATCATGCAGCCTTGCAGACATATGTCTTGTGTGTGTATATATATTAAAAAAAAAATCAGTGTTTAAATAAAAAAAGGCCTATGTACTTAATCCTTTAACTCTGCAGCAGCATTTGGTAGATAGTAATTAACTGTGAATAATAAATATACATTGAATTCTTCACTTGAGCATCTGTCTGTTATTTCAGTGAACTGACCAAAATATGACTGAGATAATTTGTATATTAAATTGCCATGGGAGGGAAAAGCTGCAAGGTGTGCTTTGGCCTTTGTGGAGTGTCTGAAGGAAGGTGGTTGTATGGCTGGTGTGAGCACAGCTGGGGCTCAGGCTGTTGTGGCTTTGGCTCTGCTCCATCAGTGCCCTGCAGATTTTCACTTCTGGTGCCTAAAGAGCTGCCCCGTTGTGCTCACAAGGTGTGCAGGCAGGCCTGGAGGTCACCTGTCAGGAGCTGTCGGTCCGTGGGCTCTGCAGCTTCTCCCCAGCCTTTGCTTACAGTCAGAAATGTGAATAATGTGAATGTTGTAGTTAGTTGTAATACGTGTCAGGAAAAGGCCCACAGGAGAGTTTGGGTGTTTTTTTAACAGTTGCTCTTAGTTGTTATGTTCAAATGATGATGTCACGGTGGTTGCTCAGAAATGCCTGGATATTCCTATGATTAGATCTTTATTTGTGCCAGAAGTTATTATGGAAAATTTGCGGTGTGTTTCGGAGCTCTTGGCTTTTTTTGGTAATGCCACAAGAGAACATGATGCATGAAGTGATGTGCTACTGTACCTGGGTTAGCTTAGAAACAAACCCTGCTTCCCCTGTGCCCTGTAGAGCCAAGAAAGCGTTTGTAGCTGCCGTGGTTGTGTAAGTTGACCTTCCCCTCTCCTGGCAGGGCTGTGTTGCTCTTCTTGTGTCCAGAGAAGGGAATGGAGCTGGGGAAAGGTCTGGAGCACCAGGAACGGCTGAGGAAGAGCCAGGGGAGGCTCAGCCTGGAGAAAAAGAGGCTTGGGGGGGATCTTCTCACTCTGCAACCCCTTGACAGGAGGGAGGAGCCAGGGGCGGTCGGGCCCTGCTCCCAGGGAACGAGGGCCAGGACAAGAAGTAATAGGCTCAAGCTGTGCCAGGGAGGTTGGACAGGAGGAGGAATTCCTTCACAGAAAGGGTGATTTTAGACATTGGAACGGGCTGTGCAGGGGGTGCCGGAATCCCCGTCCCTGGAGGTGTTTGGCACCCTGGCGGTGGTGGTCTGGCTGAGATGGTGATGTTCGGTCATAGGCTGGACATATTTCCATCGGTTGGATCCCAGAGGTGTTTTCCAGCCTCACGGGCCCCGCGGTGCCGCCAACGCCCCGTCCCACACGCGCTGCGGGCGCCGTTCCCGGGACTACATCTCCCAGCGCCCCCCGCGCGGCGCAGGCGCAGTGCGGAGCCGGCGGCTGTGGCTGAGGCGGCACGGCGGGACCCGGCCCAGGGCCGCGACACCCCCGGTGCCACCCGCGCCGGTCCTGCCTCCCTGCGGGGCGGCTGTGGGGCCTGGGGGTGCCGCTGGGGCCGGTCTGTGCGGCCCGCGGGGTGAGGAGGGGGCTGTGGGGTGGAGGGTCCGTGTGGGGGGCGAGGCTGCGGACTTACCGTATGAGCCGCGTGTGAGGGGAGGGCTCCCAGCCCCTTCCCCCGCCCAGGACACCCGGCGGGCATGGTGGGCTACGACCCCGAGGCCAAGTGCGTGTCCACGGTGGAAGCGGCCGCAGCAGGGTCGGCGTCCGGCTTGGTCACTCGGGTCCTGATCAGCCCCCTGGATGTCGTCAAGATCCGCTTTCAGGTACCTCGCTCGCGGCGTGCTCGGGGGCAGCGGGTGGGGGAGCCTGTCAGGCAGCAGAGCTGGTCCTGTCCTGGGTGAACAGGTCACTTGTGCAGCCAGAGAGCACTGAATGTGCTTGCCCTTGCCGACGGTGTGTACAGGTTACACGAGGTAACAGGGCTGTCTTGTGACCAGCGGTTCTACTTACATAACTTAACTCGTGTGGGAGTGGGATCCCTTTGAATGGAATCACGTGGTTTTCATAGTTTGTTCTCTTTCTCTGTTTTTGTGACTGGTTTCCACTACCTGGCTGAATTTCACCCCCATCCCTACTGCTTACCTTCGTGTTCACGCATGTTTTTACTCTTTTAGAGCCCCACATAAATAACATCCCGGGCAGATCTGGGTGTGGTTCCGTGGGATGGCAGAATGTCATATCTTAGCATTGGCTGGCTGACAGGGTTGTGGATTCCTGAATTGGACGCTTGAACCTTGTTGAAGTGTGAAGTGGAAAATATTTTCTCCCTTCTCCTCCAGCTCCAGATCGAGCAGCTCTCCTCCAGAAACCCCACGGCCAAGTACCACGGCATCCTGCAAGCCGTGCAGCGCATCTTCCGGGAGGAGGGCCTGGGAGCCTTCTGGAAGGGCCATGTTCCTGCTCAGTTCCTGTCAGTTGGCTACGGAGCTGTTCAGGTGAGGTGGCCTGACATCGCCTGGGCCCAGTGTGAGCACACAGGGCACTGCTCTGCTCCCTTCCCTGCGTGGGCAGTGTGGGAGGACCCAGCCTTACACTGCACTGACACAAACTAGTGCCAGTCTCGAGGATGTGTAGCTGTGTAGAGCTGATGTATAATTCCTAAGTTAATATTCCTGAGCTTGCTGAGCAGCCCGAAGCACAACAAAGAGCAAACTGAGCTCTGGCTGTATCTGGTGTCACAGGCAAGCCCTCTTTACTCCTGACACTGTTGATGTCCTGAGACAGGGTAGTTTTTTGCTTTTGTTCATGCTGTCACCATAAGGGCTTGTTAGGAAAAAAGCAGTGAAGCTGATGAGGGTGTTTTACACAGCATGTTTCTTGTGAGTTTGTAAATATTAACAATAGTTTATTGAGCAGTGGTTGAAAGGGTAATGGACAGTGTATTTGTAACACATGAAATGCTCTTCAGGGTACACAGAGCATTAAAGTGAGTACTTCATGATTCTAAATGCAAGAATTAGCGGAAGTGTCAGAGACCAGAATATCCCAAGCATTCCCTGGGCTGCTTAGTGAGTTTTACACGTTGCAAGCTGGGGAGGACTTTTGAAGGGCAGACGGAGAAGGTGGTTACAAGCAGGGGGGAGGAGCTCTTGGTGAAATAAGAGAGGAGTGGGAGATCCGTGCGAGTCAGGAGGATCGACTTCCTGACCTGTGTCCGTTTGTTTCTGGAAGTTCATGGCGTTTGAGGGCCTGACAGAGCTGGTGCACAACGTCACCTCGTACAGCGCCCGCGGCTCCTTCGTGCACCTGGTCTGCGGGGGCCTGGCTGCCTGCACAGCCACCGTGGCAGTGCAGCCTGTGGACACCCTGCGCACCCGCTTCGCTGCTCAGGGCGAGCCCAAGGTGAGCCTGAGGGGTCAGGGTTTGGGACTGTCACCTGTAGCGATATTCCACGTGTCTGAACGCAGGGGGTTGGAAAGCACACACAGCCTGTGGGTTACAATGAGGGAGCGGGTGCTGTGATGGGCAGTGTTTGCGCCGTTGCCAAGTTACCTCTGTGCTGTTGACACAGCTTTCTTAATTATGTTTTGCTGCTCCTCCTTCTGTTTGACTCCTGACACATGATCCAGAAAGGAGAAACTGTCCTTAACAGGATAACTCAGTGTTTACTTCACCTGTTGGCTATTCATAGAACCCCTTCCTCAGGCTGTTGAACACTGTGGTTTTGAAACCTTCCACTTACACAGAGTCATGTTTAAGTAATGATAGGGATGATATTGGAAACCAGTTACCTTTCACCTGTGTTTCATGTTCTTATTTACACAAGAATTGGTTTCCATGCAAATTAGGTCTGTAATACCCACAGGTAGATAGATTTGTATCAGAGCTATTTTTGGGTTTTTACTTAGCCTGCAGTAGAATCACAATATATATGATATGGATTCTGTTACAGGAGTTAAGAGCTGTTAAGAGAAAAATAAATATGTCTGTGATGCAAGTGGTCTCAGGACTCAGCTCTGTGCTTTGTTTCTTCTGAGTCACAAGGGCTGTGTGAGGGTGTGCAAAATCACCTTGCTCATCACTTTGTGCTGAAAACAGTCAGCTGTTTTTTGGGCAGTGGGAAGTTCCTATCCCCATTACTGGGAAATGACCTGACCTTTGGTTTGCTCTTCCTCGTCCAGATCTACCCCAACCTTCGCCACGCAGTGGTGACCATGTACCAGACGGAAGGGCCTCGGACTTTCTACAGAGGTTTGACCCCCACACTCGTTGCTATCTTCCCATATGCTGGTCTCCAGTTCTTCTTCTACAACATCCTGCAGCAGTTCTCGGAATGGGTGATTCCAGCTGAAGGAAAGAAAGGAGGTAGGCACTTTGGGGCAGTGATGTCTGCAGTCAGGAGAGAAGGAGGAGGAATGTTCATCTGGGTGGCTGATGTAAGCTCAGTTCTCAGTCCTTTCACCCTTTTTGATGCAACATCTGAAAAGTATCTCTATTTCCCACCTCTCATTCTTACCCCTGCACAGATTTTTTTACCTACCTCTTATGATCTTTAATAACAACTCCTCCTTTTTTCCCCTGCCTGCTCTCCTCTTCCCTTTCTGTTTCTCAGGCAACATTAAAAACCTTGTCTGTGGCAGCTGTGCTGGGATCATCAGCAAAACCCTCACATACCCCTTGGACGTGGTCAAAAAGCGACTGCAAGTGGGTGGCTTTGAGCACGCTAGGGCAGCCTTTGGGCAGGTGAGAAGTGTTGGAAGTGATGGATTTTCATGACTATGGAGCCAGTCCAGTGCCCTGGAATTTGAAGTCTTAACTGATTGCACTGACTGCTTTTCCTCTTCCTTGCGACGGTGCAGAGTTTGTTCTCAGCACTGACGTGTCACAGGATGTTAAAACTGCACAGTGTGACACGATGACATGCAGACAGCTAATCTGGAAACTTTGAAGTCCTGTAGATGTGTTTTCTTTCTGTCAAAAAACTCCTAAGTTGTCCCTTCTTAAAGAGGGAAGGGGATGGAAAAGAGTACCAGCACAATGTGAAATAATGACTTCACAAGCTTGTAAATTTTTGCCATAAATTTAAAGTCATGCTGTTGTTGCCCAGAGATTTTACAGTTAGAATGATCTGCATAAGCCATTACTGCTGATGCTAAATGTGTACCTTTCCTCCATCCTACTCTCTCTAAACTGCCTCTCTGAGATTTTCACTTAGTTATAATAGTAGCCAGAAAAGCATTTCCAGGCTGCACGCTGAGATTATGCTTCTGTGGTATAGTCTGGGGATCTCTGTGTTGTCTCCCAGTCGTCCTGGAGTTCTCTTGTTTAACCTCGTTGCCGTTCCTCTCCCAGGTACGGACGTACGGGGGTTTCCTGGACTGCATGAGGCAGATCACGCGGGAGGAGGGCTCAGGTGGATTCTTTAAGGGCCTCTCCCCCAGTTTGCTGAAGGCTGCCTTGTCCACCGGCCTCGTCTTCTTCTGGTATGAGCTGTTCTGCAGCCTCCTGTGCGCCCTGAAGAGCCCCGACAGCACTGGGAGGAAGGAAGGCTGACAGGGATGTGTGTGGCTGCCTCTTCTCCTCAGGAGGGGAGACTGATGGCTTTGCTCTGTCACGAGCGTGTTGGAAAGGCCAGAGCTCCTCCAGCCTGTGGGGAATCACCTCCTGGGACCAAGCAGAAGGAGAAGGCAACTGCAGTTCTGCTGGAGACACTGAGCTGCTTTGCTGGAAGCTGTTCAACTGAGCACTTTTTTTTCCTCTGTCTCCTCTCATAAGCACTCATTTAACAGAGAGAAGGGAACCAACAGACCACTCCCTAGCAGCAACTGTGCTCTGGAAAGGCACCCAATAAAGTGGGTGAATTTCTGAGCTTGCCCTGGATCCCAGAGAGGGATCCTGACCCAGCCTAGTACAGCTTAACCAACCCAACACCCCTTCCTAGCGCTGCATCCGCACAGCTTTGCTCCCTTGCTCTAGGCCTGCTGTTTGCACCAAATCCTTGTCTGGGTGTTGCACAGGTCACTCTGTCCTGCTGGAGTGAAGTCAGGTAAAACCACTTGAGTGCACAAACCCTCAGTTTTCCTTTACTTTTCTACCAGCTGATTCTGCTTGGTCAGCACTTGCTGGCTGTGCATTCTCAGCCACCTTAAACACAGAGTCTTCTCTGATCACACTGACCCAGACTTGCTTTTCCTTTAACTCCAGTGAGCTTGATTGTATCCTGAGTTCCCATTTCTCTTCCTGGGTCTGTTTGGCCATGCATCTCTTAGGGGTTTGCATTGCCTCACTCACACTTCTCACAAGCAAACCTGCAGATTAAGAGCCCTGCTCTGAAGGGATTCAACGCACAAGCCCAGTTCTTACTTCAGGGTTCTTTGCTTCAGTGCAGTGAGTAAACAAATGCTGTATGGAGTTAAGAAATATTTAGTATAAGCTGGAATAATGAAGGGACAGTCCTGTGGAAACTAGTAAATTTTTATTATTAGTAGTATTATTATTTATTTAATAATAATTCAAATAAGTTTGAATGTTTCTAGCAAGTATTTCTGTAGTGGCCTCAAAACATTTCTGAACCTCAATCCTACACTGGTGCTAACTGATGAAAATGTTTTGACAAGATTAGCTGAAGTGAAAGGAATGAACATCAAATGGGAATTGTTTGGCTGGGCCTGGTGGTGTTTCACAAGAGAAGGATGATTGAATTAGAGCCGGAAAAGTGTTTTTCTGGAGTTTCAAAGGTTTTAGGAGTGGTTAAAAAAGCCAACAAAACAACGAACCAACAACTCTGATTTATGTAACAGTGGAAAAGAGGAAAATTACTTTCTTCCTCCTCTTTTATTCTGTGTGTTTTCAAGCTGGGCAGGGCGTGGTTGGGCTGTGTGGAAGAGTTCCGAGGAAGAGCCCTGCCATACAAACTTTAGTCATCTGGGAAGGGTGGGTAGGGCAGAGTGCTGGGTTATTTGGAGGATGGTTTCATGGTTCTTCTCTTAACACAGAGCTTTTCCCAGCTCTTTTGCAGTATTCAGGGTGTTAATCCCAAATGGTCTGGCCAAATTCCAGCGTGACCAATTCCATTCCGTTGACGCAACTTCTCCTGCCGATTTTGAGCATATCAGCATTGCTCACTTATCCTGAGCTATTGTGAGAGGCTGTTTTTAAAAGCAGCTGTTTCACTGGGGGCTGAGGTATCTGGAGAGATTCCTTGCAAGCCCAGGCCAAATAACTTTGTGTCTGCTGTGGTTTGAGATCTTGGAGTGCAAAGTCGCTGTCTCACTGCAGGTGACTGAGAGCTGCATAAAATAAAATCCCCTGAGCAGTGTCAGTGTCAGGCAGGAGGCCGATATGTGACCCTCAAAGAGGGGCTGTGAGCTGCATGTACTCTAAAAATGGCAGTTTTGTTCAGAGGAGAAAATGCAAAGAATGTGGAATGAAATTTCTCAAAGTGCCTCAATCCCATTGGCATCTTCCTGTGTTATTTAGGCTCTTCTGAGATTGCTCAAAATCTTAACAATGTCTTGGCTTTGTTTATTGTTCACCTGTTTTTCTTGGAAAGACATCATAAGCAGTAATGAACTCAGCCTCCTGACATCCTTCTGAGAGAGAGAAATGTCCCATTTCAAAGCAGACACAAACAGGTTGGGTTTGTTATTGTCTTTTGGCTGCTGGTGAGAGCAATGCTCTCATGGTTAGCAGGGACAGGCTCAGTGCTGACCTAGGCTTCCTTAGGAAATGGGACTCATCCGTCCTGTCTGAACGTTGCAAGACTTGTTTTCCATTTTATGTCAAAGAGCTGCTGTTAAACTGCACAAAATGTGGAAACTGGTTGGGAACTCAGCAGTGGGAAAGAACAGGAAAGTCGGTGCTCTGCTTGGATGATGTTCCTCTGAGGTGCTGTGGATGTGGCAGGCATGTGCAGCTTGGCTGTCCCACAGAGAGGGCAGCTCTGGGGAGTATGGAGCAGCTTTTCCTCTTGGGATAGTTTTTTCCTCCACTGTGCATTAACTGAGCTTGCCTCCACCCAACAGATGGCAAAGTCAGAGTTTAAGTTGTGCCAGTCTGGCCCAGGCTGTGGAAGAGACACTCCCTGGTCGGAAGGCTTTGGCATAGGGCCATTTGGACTGCGAGTCACAAATGTTATAGGCCCATAAAGGCACCTGGGCTTCCAGTGAGAGGGAGAAAGACATGACCTCAACTAGACAATATTGGGAGTTGCATCCAACAGTCACTTGTCTCTGGTCAGCAGCATCTGTCCCTCATAGATTTCTCATCTGCACTTTGCTGGAGGAAACAACTGTGACAGGAGTGTTGTTTTCTCTTTGGAGATGAGGCTGAATGAACCACTAGGAGGACAAGGTCTTATTTCTGCTGCTGCTCTGGCAAAAAAACCACACCCTGTTAGCAGCTAAATTCCTAGAATTAGAGGACCAGAGACCTGTAGTCACCTTGTTCTTCCATATGCTGGGACAGATTTGCTTTTGGAAGCTGCTGCTCCCGTTCAGTGGGAAGTGACTCAATGAGGCTCAGTGGGAAGTGACTCAATGCAGACACTGTGCCTGATATTGGCCATTGGGATTTCTCTCCAAGGTAATCCTATCACCAGGGATTTGCCTGCAGTTCACCTCACAAGCTGCTCAGCAGTTGCATTTGTTTTCTTCTAGTGCCTTTTACCATCAGAACAGTCCAAAAGCTCCTCAGCAGGCAGAGCATTGGAGAGGAGTCGTGCTGTGGTTGTTCCCGGCTCCACCACGACGCCGAGCCGGCCTCGGACGGGTGAACACACAAGGTCTGTGATGGACACGCTGCTTCCTGCAGTGCTGGCTGGCTCCCCAAGTTCCTAGGACAGTCCTGCTCTCAGGATGCTCATCCAGAGCTACACAGCATGATTTTTGACAGGAAATGGATGTTTTATGGTCGGGATTGGACTAGGTCGTGTTGGATTCGGGTTTAAGTATCTCTTGTGATGTAGAACTGTAACTCTGTGGCATTTTGCTGTGTTGCCTGAGCGGATCTTTCACAGCTGCTGTTTTCAGAAGGCGTCTGAGCACAACGTGTGCCTTCCTTTGAGACAAGGTACATTAAATATTTTGTTATGCATGTGTCTGGCTACAGTGGGTTTATTCCTTTCTTCTTGGTGCATATTTCTGGACCCCACAGGAACACTGTGGCCTAAAAGGGAAGGATAATCAGGGCCCAGAGTGTGAGATGGCAGGAGCCATCTGTTTTTCGCATCACTGGCTCCTGGGTGCTCTTCAGCAGCAGGCAGAACTGTGCCCTCTGCACTGGGAATCACAGTTGAGAACCTCACCAAAAGGGATCAGCCAAGGGGGATTTCTGCAGCCTGATCCCATAGCTGGGCTGATCCAAGACGGGCTGTCGGAGCCACAGCAGCAGGTCCTGAGCCACCCACCCTCGGTGGGTGAGTTGAGGCTTTGTTTGTCTCCAGCCAGGCCACACAGCGCTGCAGAAAATGTTCCCAAAGTGCTCGTTCTGTGTTTCCTGAGCTGTTCCCTGGTTTCAGCAGCCTGGCTGCTCTGCTGCAAAGACTTCACCCCCTGGGGGCTCTTCCCATGTGGAACGGTTGGGAGTTTAGAGGAAAAACGTGAAGTGTGTTGTGCCATACTCGGCTCTTATTGCAGTGTGTTGACTTAGCACATCTCCCCTTTCCTGACTTTTTTTTTCCCCCTATTGATTTTTTTTATGCCACTCTGCTGCAGCCTGCCCTGGCCCGGAGGGGAGAGAGGAATAAACGCCGTTTTCACGCCGGGAGAGCCCCGCGGGAGGTGAGGATAGAGGGGTAAGTGCTGCCCGCGACCCTCCAGCGGGGGTGCCCGGGGGAACGGCAGCCGGCCGTGCCTGCGAGGGTGCCGGAGTTCCACGGGAGTTTCCCAGGGGTGCAGCCGGCCGTGCCTGGGAAGTGCCGGGGAGTTTCCCGGGGGAGCAGCCCGGCCGTGCCTGGGAAGTGCCGGGGAGTTTCCCGGGGGAGCAGCCCGGCCGTGCCCCATCGCTCGCAGGCGGTGGCGCTGCCGCCGGCGCTCTCCCGCCCCGGCCCGGCCCGGCCCTCCCCCGGCTCGGGCGAGGAAATGACCTAAGAGGAAACCTGGGCCGTGCCGGGAGGGCGCGGGGCCCGGGAGGCGCCGGTGATGTCCCGGCGGCCGGAGGAGCCAGTGGGGGCGGCGGGCAGGTCGGTGTGGCTGTGCCCGGCTCCCCCTGTCCCGCCCGGGGCAGCAGCGGGGCTGCTTTCCCTGGGATCCGCCGCTCGCTCCGTCCGGGGGCTCTCGGGCTTGTGCCAGCCGCGGGGCTGGAGCGGCGGGAGGCAGCGGCGGGGGTTCGGGGAGGCTGCGGTGTCGCAGGTGCTCCGGTGTCGGTGCGGGGCGTTCTCCCTGCGGCTCGGCGGGGCCGGACGGGCGTCCTGGGGGCTGGTAGTGCCCCTCGGGCAGGTGCTCAAGGGCGGCACAGGGGACTCGCTGCGCTTCTGCCTCTCTCCTTGCAGTGGCCGGGTTTGTCCAGCCAGTCCTGCCAGGTGTGTCTCCGCAGGGTACGGCCATGGCACCCGGGCTGGTGGGTCGCTGGCAGATTGAGGGCGCTGACCCCAACCGTGTCAGTCCCAGGGACAGCTCGTTTAGTGGGGATCACTGGCGGAGGAGCAGTTGGTACCCACGGGCAGCGCTGTGCCCGCTGTCCCCCACTGCCACCAGCCCTTCAGACAAGGTGGTCCTGGCAGCAGAGGCTCTAGAGCAGGCGAGGCCTGGCTGGTTTGGTGTTGACACGCTGTGGTTTGCTCTGGGCAGGGTTGTTTGGCACGGCAGTTCAAAGCGGCCGTGCCCGTCCCGGGGAGCCATGGGGATGGATGCTCCGGGAGAGGGGCTGGGCGGCGGCGGCTGCAGAGACGCTGCCAGACGGGCTCGGGCACTTCTGCCTCGCTGTGTGCGGTGCTGAGCTCTTGCCAGGTTCCTTCTGCGTGGTGATGTTGCTGGTGGGACACGGGGCTGCTGGAGAGCTCGGGCTGCTCCACTGGCAGTGCAGCAGGAGAGAGTGAGTGCAGGTGCAGAGGGAGAGAGCGCAGAAGGAGGAGAGGTCGGCTGGGAAGGTGGTTGCCAACCAGGCATGGCACGGAGGGCACCCAGCTGCTTGTGAATCTACCTGGGAAAGACACGTGTGCAGGTCCCGGGCCAGGTGAGAGCTTTGGCTGTGAGAGCAGTGTCAGCAGGTCGTCACCCCCATGGGGCTGCTCTCTGCTCTGGGTTTCTACCTGTTGTGCCACAGCTTCCTGGCAAGTGCTGTGTCCGAGGGGTTGCCCACTGTACTGCCCATGCCCCTGAAGGGCGATGGGTCCTGGGCTTTGATCCGGTGTTTGCAGAGAGGGTGAGTAATGGCCGAGGAATTTCGACGAGCTGGCAAAACTCATTTGGCCGATTGCCTTGTCCTGTTTGTGCTGCGGGTCTGGCAGCCCAGCAGTTCACATCCAGCAGATCATCCTGTGTGCGTGTCAAAGCCCTTCCTCTCTGTGCTGTGGGTACCCTCTTGCTTTCTTTTCTTTATCATGGAGCAGAAGAAAATCAATCTAGAGACTGTTTAAGTGCTCTACTGGTGCCGCAGAGCTGTGCTTGACTGCAGGGGGATGAGACAGGAGCTGTTGGTGTTGGGGATTTGGCTGTGGAACTTGCTGTGACTCGCTGGGAGCCGAGGGAGCCTGGCTTTGGGGTAGGAGAGGTGCTCAGGTGAGTGTGTGTTGGATGCTTTCGTGCTGGCTTCAGTTCTTCCCAGGTTTTGTGTGAAACCAGCTAAATTGGTTTTTCAAAGGTACAAGGGAGCGGCGTGTGCTTCCCTGTGATACAGGCACTGTGAAGCCTTCTGAGGCAAGGTTGATATATTCTGGGTCTGCTTTGTCTGTAACATGTTTTTCATATCAGAAGAATGTAAAGGCTCTGAAGATGAAGTTCTGTCATAGGCTGGTGGGAAACAAAGCTTAAAAAGATGTAGGAGTGAGGGTATGTTTGGATCTAGGGCTGGAATTGGTGCCCTAATAACAGAGGAGTTTCCTTGGGGTGGGGAGCTGTCAGGATAACAGCTCCAGCACTAGATGGGATTTACTGCATGGGGTGTGAAGATTTGCCTCTCTGTCCAACCAAGCTCTGTGTGCTCTTTCCCCAGGGACTGGCACTAGCCCATCTGTTGCTCTGACTCTGGCCCTTGGAGCAGTCCAGTCATGGGGGAAACGGGCAAAGAAGAGTACAAAATACAGTCGTTCGACTCTGAGACTCAGAAGCTGCTGAAAACAGCCCTCAAAGGTCAGCAGGTTTTTCTGGGCTCCCCTGCCATTCTCAGCTTCGACGTGGCTGTACCAGGCCATGCACTGACCATGGGTTGCTTCCAGACCCCCCAGAGCAATCAGGGCCCAAAGAGGGCTGGGCCTGACAGTGTTTCTCCTCTCTGCAGACCCCAGCAATGTGGACCTGGAGAAAGTGGCCAATATTATAGTGGACCAGTCCCTCAAAGACTGTGTGTTCAGCAAGGAGGCAGGGCGGATCTGCTACACCATCATCCAGGTGAGAGCTCCTGTCTGGACTGCGAAACACTTGGGATATATTGTGTGGGTTGTCCCCCAGCTGGACCAGGAGAGGCTTTGCCCCAGCCCCATGCTCTGACCCCTTGGCCACCTTTCCTCTCCTGCTGCTTGCCCTGTGCAGTAGCAGCATCCAGAGCAGTGGGTGAGCACAGGCAGTGAGTTGCAGCATTTCTGCCTGGGAATCACAGGAGGGTATATGCATGGTCCTGCATCCCCCAGCATCCTCCTGCCCCTCCCACACCCCTGTTTCATCCCTCCATCCTGCTTTTGTGGGACTGTAGGCAGAGAGCAAACAAGTTGGCCAGAGCATCTTCCGGAGGAGCCTGTTGAACCGGCTGCAGCAGGAGTACAAGGACAGGGAGGAGCTGCGCACCCGCTCGCTCCAGGCCTGGATCTGCTACGTCACCTTCATCTGCAACATCTTCGACTACCTGAGGGTGAGGATCTGGGGCAGGAGCAGCCAGCTGCTGCTGCCTGGGGTGCCAGAAGGGCCTGGGCATCCCGAGATACCAGGGGTGTTGGGTAGGAGCCCCAGGGCTGTGGGGGCCAGAGCTGGTTCTCAGCATGAGGATGCTGCCAGGGCTGGTGCTCCCTACAGGCAAGCAACAGGCCTGGAGAGGCAGAGTCTCCACAAACAGTCACGAAGTCTCAGCTTCTCTCATTTTGTACCTGGTATTTGAAATCCCCTGATTTGCCTGCTCCCAGACTGGACTGGTTTAGTTGCTCTGGGGTCCTGGGGGGACATACTGATGGAGTTTGTCTGCAGGCCTTTGTGCAGTGTGTGAACTTGGATTCCTGCTTTGGGTAGATGTAAAAATGATGCAAGTAAGAGCTGTAAGAAGGAAAAATGCTGTTGTTACAAGTGTATTTCCGAAGACTATCTACTTGAATTTAAAAATAGATGTTTTTTACATCATTTGTTCAGCTTCTCTGGTTCCTGGAGACTCAAATGTAAATCCCACCAATATGACATTTCGCAGCACAGCTAAATCCTGCTTCCACCTCCTTTGGAGAGCAGCAAGGGAACAACTATCTGAAATAGCTGCAGGCTCCTCCCTCTGTGGCCCCAAGCTGACATGGCTCCTGCCTCCTTGCAGGTGAACAACATGCCCATGATGGCTCTGGTGAACCCTGTTTATGACTGTCTGTTCCGCCTGGCACAGCCCGACAGCCTGCAGAAGGAGGAGGAGGTGAGTGCAGGGCAGAGCTGCTGCTGTGCCCCTTGTCCTGCCAAGGAGCTGCACAAAGCACAGCCCGGGGGGTGCAGAGGAGCTCTCCATTGCTTTGTGCTCAGCCGTCTGCTCTTCCTTCTGAAGGTGGACTGCTTGGTCCTGCAGCTCCACCGCATCGGCGAGCAGCTGGAGAAGATGAATTCCCAGCGGATGGATGAGCTCTTCTCCCTCCTCCGAGACGGCTTCCTACTGCAGGAGGGGCTCAGCTCCCTGTCCCAGCTCCTGCTGCTGGAGATCATCGAGTTCCGTGCTGCTGACTGGAAGATGACGGACGCTGCCCAGAAATACTATTACAGCGAAGTGACGGATTAACCGCCCGCGGCACAGGAGGGCAGTCCCCAGCACTTTCACCAGCAAGCTTCGTACCAAGTTGGAATCTCTTTTCACCTTAATTTTCTAGCACTTCCTGTAAATAGGATTTATACTGGCTAGAGCCCCTGGGCACCTACAGTCAGGCTGCAGCTGGTGCTGGCCTGACTTCGGAGGTTTGGAGCGGTGGGAAGGGCACCTTTATCCCAGGAAGTTCCCCCACTGATACTGTCTTAATATTGGGCTGCTGCCAGCAAAGGGCTCCTAAGGCTTCTAGCTCACACCAGCGTTTTCTATGAGTGGTAATGAAAGCACAGTTTAGGCTGAGAACATTTTGCTTCACCCCAAAGCCAGCAGAGCTGTGGGAGGCAGCAGGGAAATCTCACAGCTCAGGCTGTACCTGGATATCTGGGACAGGTCACAGAACACACTGTGGCCTCACAAATAGCTCAACCAAGTGCTTTTTTTCCCAGACTCCTTCCAGCACGCTGGCTGCACCTGCAAGCACACAGCCTCTCCCACAGCCGGGAATGCCTGCCAGGAGAGGTCCCTGAGCACATGTAGGAACAGGTTTTATAAGTTTTATACAATAACTGTCATGTTTTTTTCAGAATTTAGCGAGTGTCAGCCATGGGATGTTTGTTACAAGAATGGGAGAGGAAGAAAGGAAACAAAATAGTCTATTGAAGGATTTTTTTCTAATAAAAGTTTTCCACTAACACGTGCCCTGCTTTCTCTCTGTGCAGCTGCTGAGCTTTGACCAGTGCTTCAGGGTTGCTCCTGACTGAAGCCTTAAGGCTGTGATACTGTTTCTGCTCCAGTGTAGGGCGTCAGCCTGGCTGTCCAGAACCAGGGTAGCTGGAAAGTGCAGTGTGAGATTCAAGCAACACAGACCAAGGTTTGGAACTGAGAAACCTTCCCCATAAAACTGGTTTTATTTTTTGTTACCATTCCCATAAAATCTGTGCAGACAATGTTGCTGATGACCAGAAGCAAAAATCAAAAAGGGCCTTTTATTGCCTGTTGTTCCATTCCTGCTCGGGCTGGTTATGGTATGGAGAAAATCCAGCTCCGCTCTTAGCTGTGCAGCCAGAAATGTTGCTGATTTCAGGAGCAGAGAGACTTCCAAGTCCCCAGGAAACAGGTAAGTGAAAGATGACATTGCTCTAAGAAAAACATCTAAGGCTTGTCTTCACAGGAAAGTGATTCTGAAAGAACTAGAGCATCCCTGCCGGGGTCGGTAGCTCAGATTCCCCCCCTTCCCCCATCCAAACAAGCACAAAGGAAATGAACCTCACGGGCATCGTGTGAGCTCTCCCTGGGTTTGATCAGCAGCAGTCTGGAAGGGGGTTCCACCCTTGCCTCCTCTCCCAGGCAGGCAGGCAGCAGCCCTGGGGCTCTGCTCTCCAGGCTGTGGCACCGTGTCCTTGTGAGTCCCTACCACCAGCGGAAATGGGCGTAGGCCCTGTTGGCCTCTGCCATCTTGTGCAGGACGTGCTTCTTCTTGATGACGGGCCCTTCGTTTTTGAAGGCCAGGAGCAGCTCCTGGGAGAGCTTCTCGGGCATCAGCGTCCGGCGGTGCTTGTTCTCCCTGCACTCCGTGATCAGCCACTTCATGGCCAGGAAGCGCTTCCGATTGTCCTTCAGCGGGACGGGCACCTGGGGAAGGTTCAAAGCACAGCGGTTCCCACCTGCTCCTCTCCAGCAGCCACACAGCTGGCACCTGCAGAGGTGCACTGTGCTGCTCTCTGCAGCCAGACCCGCTCCTGACAGCTGATCTGGGCCAGTTCCCCTCCTCTGTCCATAGGAATTGGCCACTGCTGCCAAAATGGAAATTCTGACCAGCCATGGGTACTGGCACTGGCCTTTGAATGGACTTCTGGCCTAAATGGGAGCTGGATCCAGGCTGGTTTGTGCTGGCAGAGATGGGAGAGGTCACCCATCCCTGCACTGAATACAGAGAAATCACAGAATGGTTTGAGTTAAAAGTGACCTTAAGGGTCATGTAATTCCAACCTCCCTCACCTCGTTCCAAATGCCTCATCTCGTCTCTCCATCAGGTCCTGAGGGTTGCAGAGCCCGTACTCAGAAACTGGTTCTGCTCCTGTTTGGAACATCACACTGGATCTAACTGACCTTTGCTGCCACCTTGACCTGCCCCAGGGCTTTGGGACCTCTCCACAAGCAACACGATGCTGAGAGCATGGGACTGGTGGTCCCAGGACTGCCAATTCTTTTGCTGCTGGTCTCTGTCTCCTTGGAAAGCACTCACTGTGCATTTCTCCTCATACCTACTCAGAGAACCAGAGACTGCTGCTGCTTAATGCTGGACTCTGGGAGCTTAGAGGTCTTTCCCAACCCTAGTGATCCTGACAGGGGGAATTATCACACTCACAGGTGGGAGTCCTGATCTTGGACAGAGTTTCTAGGTGCTGTTTTAATCCAGATTGCCAAGTGGCTCTTTCCAAGGAGAGAAAATCTTTAGCCTCCCTTGCTATAATTCTCTCCTCACCTGGTAGGTTTTGCCTCCTTTGGTGATGTTGCTGAGCCCGATGATGGGCTGGCAGTTCTTCAGAGCCTGGTGGAAAATGACGTAGGGGTTGCATTCAATTGTCTCCTTCTCATTTTCTGGAGCTTTGTGGTACTTCTCCAGCTGCTTCCTCTTAATGGTCTCTAAAGTCTTGGGACAAAGGCAGAAAATAAGACATGCAGAGTAGATGGGTTATCCCACTCCATGAGGTTACATCACTTTTACAGGCACCCTTTTTTTGGATGGTTTTCCCCATAAGCAACAGGCCCATTGGGGTTTCTTTAACTCAAGTTTTAGTCCACCCAGTTCCATCTCTTCAGTCTCTTTATCAGCCATTGCAGAGGGCAAAGCTTTGTCATGCAGGTGACACATTCGTGGGACTTCATGGGCAAGTTATGCAGAAGGTGAAGCATGACAGAGAGCTGGAAAGGAGATCTTCTGAGAAAATTATGCCTTTAAGGGTATTCTCTGAGTTTATGCAGTACAGAAGGTCACAGGGATACTGAAGAGTGGAGAGAGAAGGTTCTCCATTAAGCTGTCACCTGCTCTGTGAGATAATGAGGCTGGGGCTTGTACATCTTATCAGAGAAATCATGGTTTGTCAGAGAAATCATGGTGAGAGTGGTGTGTTTGCAGAGGGAAAGGCTTCAGGACCACAGAGATGACCTGGGTTCTGGTAATTCCCAATTCCAGTGGGTTTGATGTCCCAGCCTTCCATTTTGCCATGCTTTAACATAACAGTGAGAAGAAACATGAGTTCTCACCTGAGTCATGAGGCTCCTGGCCAGCACTTTATTTCCATCCTTCATCATCATATTGATGAATTTACTGAAAACACAAAGTCAGATGGGATCTGAGTTGAATTCTGATTTTATCACCCACAGAAATAAGCTCCCATCCCCACCCCTTTGTGTTGTTCCCGTGGTTAAGTCTGGGTGCTTCTAGATCTGTAATTATCTCTAATCACTGTAGGACAATGGACTGGCTGATGGGAAAAGATTAACCCAGGATAAAGGGCCTGTGCTGTAACAGGAGGCAGCCAGGACTGAAGGCTGAGGAGGGCAGCACAGCTCCCAAGGATTTTGGCTCCCTGGGATCCTGTGAGAGAGGAGGAGCTGCTGCTTTCTCTGACCTGATCATGGGGTCGCTGAACATGGAGCTGGAGAGAGTGGGAGGAGCAGCTTTGATGGGTCGAACAGCCTTGAGCTCCATCTGTTCCCTCTCCTCCTCAGTCAGCTCCTCCACAGGTTTCTCGTACAATTCCTTGCTCACTTCTGGCTCCAGGTAACTGGGGTTGTAGCGGCTCCATCTCACCTGCATCAGCCTGGAGGGGCAGGAGAAGGGGGGCTGTCACCTCACACACGCCGTGAGAGGGACGTGCACAGATGTGGACACATCTCAGAGGGACACGTTAGATGTGAGAGGCATCTCTGCCCTCCCCTCCATCGCTGCAGCAGAGCCCGAGGAACAAACCAACACCGTGAGCCCAGCAGGTAACATGGTAACATCATCCCCGTGAAAGCTCTAGAAAACATGGCTTGTGAGGAACGGCTGAGGGAGCTGGGGTGGTTTAGTCTCAAGAAGAAAAGGCTCCAGGGTGACCTCACTGCTCTCCACAACCACCTGAAAGGTTGTAGGGAGGTAGGGCTTGGTCTCCTGCAAAACCTGCAGTGAGAGGACCAGAGAAAATGGCCTTAAACTGAGCCAGGGGAGATTCAGATCAGATATTACACAAATTATTCACTGTTCGGGGGGTCAGGCATTGGAACGGGTTGCCCAGGCCGGTGGTGGAGTCACCACCCCTGGAGGCGTTCCGGAGGCGTCTGCATCTGGCGCTGGGCGATGTGGTTCAGTGGTTACAACGGACAGCTGGACTGAATAATCTTAAAGGTCTTTTCTAACCCTGATGCTTTAATAATCCCGTCATTCCTCGAGCCCGGCAGTCGGGCGGCCTCTCCGTGCGCTCCCTGTGCGGCGCCCGCCCCTCCACCTCCCGCGTGCTCCCGCTGAGCCGACACCCGGCCTTCCCCCGTGCTGCCCCCGTGCCCCGGGTGCCGCCCAGCCCCCTGCATTCCCCGCCGGGTCCCCTCACGCCGCTCACCGGGGCACCCAGGCCCGCAGCCTCCGGCCCAGCCCCGCCGCGCTGGGCGCCGCCATCTTCCCTGCGCGCGCCGCCGCGGGGGGGGGGAGGGGGCGGGGCCGGTGCAGACCCCGCCCCCCACCGTGCGGGTCTCGCGCGGGGTGGGCGGGGCCTCGGGCCGCGCCGGCAACATGGCGGAGGCGGAGGGGGAGAGCCTGGAGTCGTGGCTGAGTGAGTACCGAGGGGCTGAGGGCACCGCCCGGCCACCGCCGGCACCGGGCCGGCCTGCCGGGGGCCAGCCGGCCCTCCTGGAGTTGGGACACCCCGCCCCGGCCCCTCCGCGCCGGCCCTTCCCATCGCCCCCCCTCAGCGCCCGCCCGGCCGGCGCCGCCGCCCCCTCAGCCGGGCGGGCCCCCCCGGGGGTGTCAGAGCGCTGGGGACGGGCTGGCACAGCACCCCGGGGACGGGGGGTTCAGCACCGCGGGGAGGGGACGCGGGGCAGGGCCGGGGCCGCCCCGCCCGGCGGTGCCCGCTGTGAGGGTGAGGGGGGGGCCGGTAATCGGCTCCTTGGTGGGAGATGTGAGGGACGGGCAGGTTTGTAGCTCGCCTCGCTCAGCTCGTGCTGGTTTTTGACCATAAAAGCTCATGGTCGCTCTCTGTCACTGCTGTCCCTTCCTTTACCTGGGTTTTGACCAGCCCAGTGTACAGCCCGAGTGCTGTCTGTGAGGGTCAGAGCTGTCTGGTTTCCCAAATAAATTGCATTTGTGTGTTACACAACCGTGGTTTTCAAGCAGGCAGATTCTGCTCCGTGTCTGCCTGCAGTTTCAGGGAGCTGTGGGGCATCCATTCCATACAGGCTGGAATGAATCAAAACCCTTTGTCCACATGAGGTATGTTTTATCACACAGTCGTAAAGGTTAAAGACAGGGGACAAACCCCGTGGCCTGTTGATCCCCAGCTCCTGCTGAGTGTCTCTCATCTCTGTGTCTGTCTGTGCTGCCCGTGGCCTTTGGGCTCTGGCTGTGCAGAGTTTGGGATCCCAGCCCAGCGCCGCCGGATCAGGATGTGATTCCTGAATGAATCAGTCATAACCGTAATTGTTTTTCATACATTCCACTCACAGGAGCTCCTGCTGCTGTCCCTGGGTGGCCATCCTGCACATCATAGCTTGTTGCCTAGATTTTCTTCTTTTTTTAATAGTTATTTGTTTGCTTATGGCAGTGAGTGAAGCTCCAAGTAGTCAGGCACTGGGCAAACAGCAGAAGACGGTCACTACCCTAAATACTTCAGAGTGTAAAACCTGTTACCCTGGGAGCTATCCTTCCATAAGCGAGATTAGATAATTCTCCTTCTTCCTTGGTGTTTTTACATAAAACTCAAACATGTACATTCCATCATCATCTGTTATACGAGTTATTGACTAAAAGATGTTTTCAGCTCTTCCTCCTCGTTTTAGCTCAGTCCCTTCTGTCCCTTCACCGGTTTTGCTCCTCCTCTGAACTCCCACAGTTTGTCAATATCTTCTATTGTAGCCAGTGAGGCACAAGAAGAAACACCCACATCCCTTCCTTTCCATCTCTCTGAGGAGAGCTGACTCACCCAGTTCAGTTTGGATGTGAAAATATCTCGAGTAGGAAGGATATTTTAGGTTGTGTAGCCTGGAAAGCTGCCTGCCTGCTTGTTTTGTGGGGATATTCTTTTTAATTGAGGAAGTTAAGACAGAGGTGATCAGTGCTTGGCTGAAGAGTCAGATATTCTGAACGTGGGCTAAAGGGAAGAGTTCCAAAGGCCTTACTCACTGTGAAAAACATGGCAGGGCCTGACTGCAGGGGGGCACACGTTTCTCAGGGCTTGAGTGCTGCTCTCTCATTTAGGAGGATGCTTTTCTGCCAGGTCACTGCTGTAGTGATTGTGCTGATGTGGTTGAGTCGCTCCTCCCATCACGGAGCCTTCCCTGTCAGGGAATTACTGGAGAAATCTCAGGCCGGGCAGGCAGAGCTGGTGCAGCTCAGGGCTCTCACCGGGGCCTCCCTGGGGCTTTTGTCTCATCATCACAAAGCTGTGGCTGTGCTAACCTTGAGGGTGTGCCCTGCTCTGCCCTTCCTGAAGGGAATGGCTCAGCAGCACAGCCAACTTCCCAGCCACAGGAAGATGGGAAGTGCCTTGCTGCCAATGATTTTCTCCTCTGGTGCTGTGCAGCCTCCTGCTGCCCTGTCTCTGGCATCAGGTGGAGTCACAGAGCCATGAGGTAACATCATCCTCGTGTCCTCCCGCTGCAGCAGGAGCTGCGCCTCAGCCAGCCGTGAGCTGGCATCTGCGTGTCCTGCCTCCTCCAGGCAGCTGGGATGGGAGAAGGTGATCCTTGTGTCCCCTCCTGGCTGGCAGGCTCTGCTCCTGCACTGAGCTGAAACAGGAGAAGGTTGGAAAATAATGTCAGTTGTGCAAACACAGCTGGAGCCTTTGACTCCAGCGCTGCCTGTTCTGCTGCACCCAGAAGGAAGCTTGTTGTATCCTACTCCTGTCAGGCTCAGGCAGTGCCCAGCTATGGAATAGATACAGATGGATAAAATATAATGACTGTCTTAGTTTATTTTTTCCTTGGTTTGTCATTGGGTCAGCATTCTTTTCTGCCCAGGGATACAAACAGAATCTGACTGTCAGACTCAACATGCCTGGGCTGGGCATTCTCAATTCATATGCTGAGCCTGACCTGGGGACACTCTTTGTTGGGGTGGCTTTTGTCTCATTTAGGAGATAATTGAACCCAGGAAAACATGGGCATTCATTACCAATCAGTCAGTGGTCTGTGGTTCTCTGTGTTCTAGGGTCTCTAGAGGAAACAAGCACCTTTATTTCATATCTAATTATCCATCTGAATGTTGCCTCGTGAATGTTTTGGGGTCTGGCAGAGCCCCTGAGGACTCAGTGGCTCTGCAGCGGGGTCTGAAAGCTGGGCCAGATGTGGTGGCAGGACTGGGGTGGTGCCCAGAGTCCTGTCCCCACATTGCTAATCCAGATTCACTTGGTTGCCAATGTGAAATGGGATTTTCAGGATGGGACCTGACAGACAAGTGTCTCTGAAAGCAAATAACTGGTACCAAATGGGCCTTTGGTTGGCAGTTTCAATAGAGAAACCAAGGACTTGATATTCCAGAGCACCAAACTCTCCATCCTGGAGTGAATCCTTTCACATAAGGGTTGATTCCATTTATAAAGCAGTGCAGAGGAGCTCTTTGCCCACATTTTAAGCAGTCTGCATGAAAAGAGAGGATTTTAAGTTATGCCTTGGCACACATGTCATAATTTCCTGTAGGACTGTCCTGAAAAGGTGAAGGGAGGTGATTCTGCTCCACTGGGCCGTGCCTGTGTGGCTGTGCTGAGGCTGGGAATCCATGTGCCCTGGTGGGTTGTGTCATGCAAGCACATCCATCTCCAGAGCCGGGGCAGGACTTCTGATCAAGCTCATTAACTTTTATTAACCAGGACTTCATGGGGAGGTTTTATGGATGTTGGAAGCAGGGATTTTCTTCATGTGGACCAGCACTTCCCTTCAGCAGTCGCTCTCTCCTTCTGAGATGTCTTCCTTCTCCTTCAGTGTCTGTACATGAGAGCTTTTGGTGCAAAAACTTAGCTGAGTTTGGACCCATCTGATGAGAGCATGAAATAATCCAGTGTTATTGTGAGAAATCTGTGGAGATGTTCAGAACAGCTTTAAAATCAACACTTGGAGGATAGAAACGTCAGTTACATTTTCCTGTTTGTACTTTTTTTGTTATATTTTTCCTAATTTCAGGATGTGCAACCAACAGAGTCTGTTTGGTTGCGTGTCCTTAGGTGTTTGTGCCCTTCCTCTATTTTTTAAATAAATTTCCTTATCTCCAGCCAAGAATTACTGTTTTTCATCTGGGCCTGCTGAGCACCAGAGGTGCTTTGGAGCACCAAACCACCATGGTGTTGTTTGACTTGCATCAAGAGGCTCTAGATGGTTGTTAGTCCTTGGTTTCATGACATTTTCAGGGTGTTCAGCAATTGGGAATGTGGTAATAAGGTTTAGGTGCCGCATGTTTGGAACAATTGTGTTTTAAACTGAACCTCCTTTGAATCTTGAGTTCAAAACTAGCCTGGTAGCTCAGCAAGTTCCACAGGATGTGATCCTGCAGTTAATCCCCCCTGGCTGTGGCCTTCTGCTCATCTAGGATCCCATGGAAGTCAGCAGTGGGCACATCCCCATGGAATATTTTACAGATGCAACCATGGAAAAATTTCCTTGCTTTACAAGCCCCATTCAGTGAGGGGGGAAATGAAGCAAACCTTGTAGGACGGGCGCAGTAGGACTGGGGTGTAGAGCAGATGTCTGACAGCTGCTTCTAGCTGCCTCTGCAAAGGTAAAAGGATATGTTTTAATGATGATAAAAAATGACACTGTGTAATGCAGCACGTGTTTGGTTTGTTACTCTTCCCTCTGAGATGAAGGTACAGGGATGTGTACTGGGTTTTTCCTGTCCTTCACCTCCTGCTTTATGCTGTCTGACTAAGCAATATTTTATTTCCTAAACCTCTTTCCATTGTATTGAAATTTTGAGGAAGGCTTATTAAATGCCAGCCCTTAGATACATAGCTACAGCTACAGCCCCTTGTTTCTTCCCTTACAAGAAAGAAAAATCATCATGTCCAGTCAGCTTGGCTGCAAAATTAGGTTAAAGCAGGAGCCTTTTCTACTATAAAATCAGTGTTGCATCAGAGTTAAGTAGAACACATGGAGAATGTGCATTCCTAACAAAAAAGATGCTGATAGCCTCACTATTGTGCAATCAGTACAGTCAGCAAGGTACCAGTCCCCAAGGGAGGATCCTTCAGGAGCCTGGAATAGCCCCGGCAGAAGAGCATCGATCTCTTGGCCTCAGCGTGTAGGGTTTGAGTTCCTGATCAGGTACAGGCTGTGGTGTTTATTACTTGCAAGAGGAACTCAATTTATAATAATAAATTTCAGTTCATAATTCCCAGGAGAAATGCTGAGGCATCTATCAAATCAACTGGCACTCCAAAAACAAGTGTTAATGCTAAATGACTTATATTAGACATCTGATGTTCCAGCTCTTGCTTCTTCAAAGCTCCCAGGGAATACAAAAATAATTTCCTATGTAGAAAATGTGAGGCTTTAACCTTTAAGGAGTTTAATGTTACAACCAAATAGAAGGAGACAGCATTTCAGGCAGGGGAAACTGTGAGCTGGAATATTTTATCCTGTGCTCTCATTTAGAGTATGGGAGTAGCCTGTTTCTAAGTACTTGAGATTTGGCACCTGTTTTCTTTGGAAAGCAGTGATTCTTGCTCGATATTTGGATGTCTCAGCTTGGACACACCCATTTCCCTGAACAGAAATACCGTATGTGAACTTCTTTCTCCTTTTCTGTAGTTGGCAAAGGATGTCAAATGGTTTTCTCTAGGAAATGTGTGATCTTTTATACTGTTTCTGTTGTTGACTGGTAACGTGTTCTCTTTCCCTTGCCAAAGATAAAGCCACCAACCCATCTAACAGGCAAGAAGACTGGGAATACATCATTGGATTCTGTGACCAGATCAACAAAGAACTTGAAGGGTGGGTGTCCCAAACTGCTCTAGACTTCATAAATTAACATTCACAGTTTAAAATGTGTCATTTCATCATCAAGCATTCACCTTTCCTTTATATATACTGATGTCACAAGGGAGATCTGGCTACAACAGAGGCAAGATGCTGTGAAGTGTTTCTGTTCTGTGAAAGGCAGCGTGGCTCAGTCAGGCTGAGCACTGGGAAACTGGGAATTCTGAATCTGCCTCTAATTTCAGCTTCTGTGGCTCCAGGGTTCTCCTCTGGCCAAAACTACTCTGTTTGCCAGCCTGTAAAATGGGGATGTCACTGACAGTGCTGGTGGGGCTTCACATCTTTAAAATCTTCACTTAGGGCTTAACTGAGGAAACCCCCTGGCTCTCAGCATTCCTGAGAGCTAAGGAAGAAGTGTTTTATTCTGGAAAAAGGAAACAAATGCAAGAGAAATGAAGTGATTTCCTGGGCTGGGAACTGTACTGGTAGTTGTTTGGCCCCTCCCAAGGAGGAATCTTGAATTGCTGGCTCAGACTACCAGCCCTCACTCCCTTGCATGTGAAGACACCCAGGCTTACAAAGATGCCCTGAGAATTTCTTGTTAGCCTTTGTGGTGGAAAGGTAAAAAGTTCTTAATGGCATTTCCTTTTAATTATGTGGAAGACATTTCATTTAAACAGCAGAACGTGTGGAAGTCTGAAAATCCTCCATCGTGTTTGCCTGCTTGGTGTGTAACAAGGCTCTGCTCTGTTCCAGGCCGCAGATTGCTGTGAGACTCCTGGCTCATAAAATCCAGTCTCCACAGGAATGGGAGGCAGTCCAAGCCTTGACAGTAGGTAGTCCTTACCCCTCCTCTTAAACCCGGTTGTGTATCCTATTACATCATCTTAGGGGAGCACAGGGAGTGTCCGTGGGGTCAGCTGGGGGCTGAGTGCCCGATTCCCATCCCTGGGAGGGAGCACAGTTCCATCCCTGAAGTGTCCAGCCTGCTCATCAGCCACAGAGCAGCCAGAGATAACTGGGTTAGTTTGAGCTGCTTTTGTTTGTTATCTCCAGCAAGGTTTGTGTTCATTGTTGTGAGACCTAATGGTGATAAAACACCCAGAGACACTTGGGTGAGGGTGGGACACCAGGTCCTGATGTGTCACCCCTGAAGATGGGAGATCGATGCCTGTACGATGCCTGTACGGAGCAGAAATATGTGACCCACTGACATGGGCCCTTCACCTTCCCTGTAAGCAGAGCACACGCTGTTATTGTAGGGTTTTGGTGCTCATTTCAGCCCCTGGTTTTGTTCCTTGAATGCAGGTGCTGGAAGCTTGCATGAAGAATTGTGGGAGAAGATTTCATAATGAAGTCGGGAAGTTCCGCTTTTTAAACGAGTTAATAAAAGTTGTGTCTCCAAAGGTCAGTCCCCGAGTCTGTGGCTGTAGTTACTTTTTGTTTGACATCCATAAGCTACAGGCAACATCCAAAATGTTTCCAGTGTTCTGTCTGGCTCATTGCATTTATTAGCCTATACTCAAGAGCATTTGTTAGCTAAATTTTTGTTGTCTGGGATTTTTTATGCCCTGCTTAGTATTTTTCTCATTAGGATGTACTTATTAACCATCAGTATATAGTCTCTGTGCTTTTCTAATCCTTCCTGTGACTCAAGGGCTCCTAAAACTCAGGCTGTTTTGTTTTAAAAAACAAAACTCTAGTGGTAGTGGAGGAGAAATGTGATGCAGAGGTTAAAACAAGAGATTTGGCAACACACCATGGACTTCTAGTCCTCACTCTGCTGCTGACTTGCTGTGTAAGGAGTGCCTGGCTAAGTCCCTGGACATTCATGATCAGTTTAATGTGAAAATCGTCCCAATGGCATGATTGATGCAGCAAAGTATTCCCAGACTCTCTCCCATAAGACAGGGGAGGGGGTGGTTTTCTGACTGCTGTAATTTTTAAATAGCAAAATCCTGAAGCCAACAGAACAGCTGCTTTTTCTTTTTGCTGAAGATAATCACAAAGCTTCTCTTCACTGTTATTTCAAATCTATTAGAGGAGCGTTTTTTCCTCTTAGTAAGGTCTGTCTTAGATCATCTTGGAACTTGGATCATACACCTTTTAATGTATATCACTGAGCTGCTGGCTTTGAGCTCTGTTTTTAAAGAGAAATTAAGAACATGGAGAATTTATGTCTTTTTTTCCCACTCTCAGTACCTGGGAGACCGAGTCTCAGAGAAGGTGAAGTCCAAAGTAATTGAGTTGCTGTACAGCTGGACAGTGGCACTGCCAGAGGAATCCAAAATCAAGGATGCCTATTACATGCTGAAGAGACAAGGTAGGAAGTCAGCTGCTTGTTCATGCATTTTCTGGAGCTGTGCTTTAAGCAGGAGTGTCACAAAATACACAGCTTCTAATTAAATGGGGTCAAGGCAAGCTCTGAGGGGAGATGGAACAAGAGAGAACTTCTCTGAAAAGCTTTTTATTATGTTTAAGTGCCTTAGGCTGGGTTGGGTTTTTAACTGAATTAGTTAAATACCTTGCAAATACTTTAGTTTTGGTTTGGAGGGCCTTTTTTAAGTTGTTTGGTTTTGTTTTTGTTGGGTTTTTTTGTGGAACTAGTTATTAAATGATTTGAACAAATCTAATTTAAAGTGAAACAAAAGCCTCCAAGTAGCCTTTTCTGTTCTTCTAATAAGATGGCTTTGAAACTGTACCTTTGGTTCAGCTGATGCACATTTCTTGTGCAGGCACAGTGAAAAAAGCTCAGAAGCTTCAACACAGGAGACCATTCTTGTCTGGAAGCCATCCTGTCCTGTTAGGACACAGATTACGAGTCATAACTGTCCTCTGTAGCACTGGGGATGGATAAATTAGAGACTGAACGGGGCAGAAAATGGTTCCTCCCCTTCAGAGGAAGAGTTTTAGCTCTTGTTGAGGGGCTGGGAGAACATGAAGGTAAAAATCAGCTGGTGTGCTCAGGGATTGGGATCTGTGTTGTTCACTGGGACAGCAGGGCAGTGGCAGTGGCCAAGGTGTGTGCTGGCTCTGGCAGCAGCCTGGGAATAGCTGGGAGCACTGCCTGGTGTGACTGTGCCAACCCTCAGGGATTCCCTTTCTGCTTCCAGGGATCGTCATGTTTGATCCCGTGATTCCTGCAGACAGAACCCTGATTCCTTCTCCACCACCTCGTCCCAAAAACCCTGTGTTTGATGATGAGGAGAAATCCAAGGTACAGTGAAGATTTGTATCGTAATCTCTAATGAAAAGTGATTAATCACTGCATATTTAGAATAAGGAAGCAAAGGACAATCATGTGGCTTTTATTTTGGGGGATGGCGTGTAGTTTTGCAAAATTCACTGCTTTTCCCACCTAATTAACCCAAAGTTCCCATTAAGGCATTGTCTGTGTTACCATTATGGGGTTATTCCTGGTGCAAGTGCCATCCTGCTGTAGCCCTACAAGGCAGAGAATGTTTCACACACAGGACCAAAAATGATGCCTGGGAGGAATAACTGTCTGTGCCAGAAGTCTCTGAGATTTCACAGTCCTGTATAGAAGCAGGAATGCAGCAACTCATATAAGATAATAAACCATAAATGATTCCTGCTGAAGTCCTTGTATCTGTGAAAGATGTGTAAGCTTTGTAATAATATCCCTTTTCCCCTGAATTGTTCACTTAGATTCCTTTTCCTTTGCCAAAGGGTCTTTATTTGTTTCCTGAATATCCTCTTCTTGTCTTACAGCTTCTAGCCAAACTGCTGAAAAGCAAAAACCCAGATGATTTACAAGAGGCCAACAAGCTTATAAAATCCATGGTAAAAGAGGTAAGAAATTGCTGTAGGATTGCTCCAGGCCAGCAATCTGCCTTCCAGGTTTTAAGCAATTTGACTTCAAAATGGTGGAGAGCTTAGGATTTGTGCTCCCAACACCTGGGGGACGTTTGTGTCATAGAAATGTCCACAGTTGGTGTCTCTGGTGGAGAACAGGGCAAGGATTGAGTGTCCCTCGTTGTAATTAAGTACATTCTAATCACTCAAAGTGGTATTTCATGGCAGGATTTGGGGGGAGCACCGAGGTACCACCCCTGGGTACTGAGGGCTGAGTCATTGCACGGGGTCTGATCACAAACAGGCTTGGTGGAGACACCCTCCTGCCTGTAGAGCTGTGATGCATCCACCCAGGGCAGGCATTCCAAACTCTGGAGTCCAGGAAATGACTCACTGGGATTCTGGCAAAAAAAAAAAAGGATAGCTCCTAGACCAGGAAGGATGTATAGGTTATTGAAATGTTTCCCTTCAAGCTCCTCTTGTCCCCAGGGCAGACTCTCCTTCATCTTTAGTTGGAATCCTGAATCAGAGATGGATGAACATTTTCCTCCGGGGATTGCTACTTGTTCCTAGTAAATGTGTTACTTCAAACACATCTATTTTGTTAAATAGCATCAAGTGAACAAAAAAAATAAACCCACAAACCAAAACAAATAAAAAAAAATATCTGAAAAGGAACTTCCCAAAAGAACTTCTGGGAACTTTTCTATTTTTAAGTGGTATAATCATACATTCAAGTCTTTTTGATGAGACTTTTTGGAAGTGTAGGGTAAATAGACATTACTTGCCATGTTCACAGATAATACCTGTGGCTGTGACACCTGGCCTTTGATAGGGAAACTCAGCTTTTCTGTGTGTGCTTTACACCCTGAAGGACGAGGCTCGGATTCAGAAGGTGACGAAGCGCATGCACACCCTGGAGGAGGTGAACAACAATGTGAAGCTGCTGAATGAGATGTTGGTTCATTACAGCAAAGAGGACTCGTCAGAGGCCGACAGGGAGCTCATGAAGGTGGGTCTGAGCTGCTCCTTCTTCCCAGAAATCCTTTTCAGAAATCCTTTCTTCTTGCAGACTTGAGTTTTGCAGAGGAAAAACTCTGTGGGAGTTTTCCTCTGGAGGGAGGACTGAGAGATGGCGTGTTGGGAATGCAGGTTGTGTTTAGACCCCAGCTCTGAACAGGGCAGGGAGGGGCTGTCCTGCCACACTGGCACAGTCAGCGCAGCAGGACTGGGCTCTGTTCTGGGCTTCCCAGTGCACAGCTGGGAGTCCTTCTGTGCTTCTGTGCTGACTGGTGCTGCTGGCAGTGGCTCCTGGCTGATGAAACCCTGTGTCCCAATCTGTCTTCCAGGAGCTCTACGAAAGGTGTGAAACCAAAAGGCGGACGCTGTTCAAGCTGGCCAGCGAGACAGAGGACAATGACAGCAGTTTGGGTAAGCTGAGCTACACTTGTCCTCTTTTAATTGCTTTTGTGACCTGTGCCTGTGCAAGGGACCAGCTGTAAAGACACCTCAGCACTGTTCCCTTGAGCAAGCAGATAAAGGACAGTCCTTGCCTCTTTATCATCTCGGTTCAGGCAAGGACTGGGCAGTACAGCTGGGGGTTCAGGAGGCTGGGGGCAATGATGATGAACAACTGCTTTGGGAGGGAAGGGGATTTATTGTGGAGAACAGCCTTGAACTCATTTTTTCCCTGTCACTGCAATTTGCTTGGAGCTAGAAGGGTTAGGGTATTGCTTAGAGAAGTGTGGCACAGACAGGATAATGGAGCTCATAACCAAGTATTTATGGATTTTCTTGGATTATTCAGTTGATAACTGAGCACTTTCAACATTAGTGGGAACCAAGTGACTGAAACTTTGGAGGTCATTTTTGTCTCTCTTGCATTTAGGGGATATTCTGCAGGCCAGTGACAATTTATCCCGTGTGATAAATTCCTATAAAAAAATAATAGAGGGGCAAGTGATCAATGGTGAAGTGGATCTGCCTGGGATGTCTGCAGTGGAAGGTGAGTTCTTGGGAAGCCAGCTGTGTGACTTTTGAATCCTGCAATTCGAGGTCTTTTGAACAGTGTTTCCTGTTAATTTTGGTGAAGGGGCTCTTGATGGTTCTTTGTGGCCAACAGCTGGTGAATCAGAGGGGGACAAAATGCCTCCTAAGCAGTGGATAAGCAAATCTGGACTTGAGCAACAGTGCTGCAGCTTTGCATTTTCCATTGCTCAGTCCATATGATTGCAAGCTTTGATGGCATCAGTAGCAAATCTGCATCTGAGCAGTTTGTGTGACTGGAAGTTCTCACACATTTTCCTCCCCACTTTTGTCCTGTTTCCTAATGGTGACAAGTAGGAAGACAATCTTATCAAAAACACAGGAGTTGGAGAGTGGGAGCTGGGCCAGGGGTCCTGTTCCTGGTTTTGCCAGCAATTCCATTGGTGAATTTAGGCCAGTTGTCCACTTTACGCTTCAGCTTCTCCATTGAAAGCTCTGGATGTGTGTGACAGAATTACCATTCGGGAGTAACTTTAACATTCCCACCTGGAGAGCTGTAGAGGAATGTGTGATGCTGCCTGGCAGCATTTTTTTGGGACAAGACTGTCCTAAGTATGAAATGAAAACAGTATGAATTTTCCTCAGCTCTCAGCCCTCCAGCCTTTGTTTATTATAATGCTGTAGGAGCTCTCAAAGCCTCATCTGAGCTCAAAAGATTTTGGAAAGATGAGGAGTTGTGCTACAGGAAGCACTGGGGAAGGAGCAGTGGTTGCAGGAGGTTTTCCTATAGGAATTCTTGAGGTATCTGGGTTGATTTACGTGGCCTGAGGACAGCAAATACCTGTTCTCTGTTACAAAGAGCCATAAGCCATGATCAGAGGAGGATCTGGGATACCTAAACCGTCTCTCTGCTAATTTCTTCTGTGCACGGGGTTTGCTCTGAGCCTTTTGCCTTCTTTCCTAGTAGTGCTCTTCTCCTGTCCGCTGCAGGGAGTAACTCCACAAACAATCTCAACACCCTCATCGACCTTGCTGGACTGGACGTCAGCAGCACCCCGGCACCTCCAATGGCAGCCAGCACCCTGACTGCAGCCCCCAGCACAGCCCCAGCCCCGGCTGAAATCCCCATCCTCCCCCCTCCTCCCCAGACGCTGGCACCGCTGCGGAGCAGCTCCTCCAGCCACGTGGAAGCGGCGCCTGCTCAGCAGGGCAGCACAGCCAACTCCCTCTCCTTGCTGGATGAGGAGCTCCTGTGCTTGGGTAAGACACTGAGAGGCCTGGAGAAGGCCTGCTCCATCCATCCTGGGCAAGGCTGCTTCTGTGCAGGCTGGCTGTGCTGTGTCAGGTTTGAAAGGAGTGTGAGATGCCTCTGCAGTCCAGGGAACACTCCCTGGCATCTTCCTGAATATTAGACCTGGTCAGTGAGTCGGTATCAAAAACTCTTCCCAGAGTCAGCTGCAAGGAAATAACTACTGAGTGCAATTGCAGTCTGATTTCTCGAGGGGCTTGGACATGCTGGATATGCAGGCTGCACAGATTCAGCCCTGTGCAGATTTTTGTCACAGATTCAGCCCTGATTTTGGGGCTGTGCTACAGAGAAGGTGCCTCAGAGGGGCTGTGCATAGGAGCCTGCAGGATGCCTGCTTGTGGAGCCCAGATGTGAACAGCAGGAGACAGTGCAAGTCAGGAAGGGTTAGAAGGGCTGAAGGATTCAGCTGAAGCATTAGAAGGGCTGTGTGCAGGAGGTGACTGTCGGCTGCTGGTGCTGTCAGTCTCTGTTTCTCATCACAGACTTGCAGCCCATCTCAGCATTTCATCAGAGCTGAATCAAATAGTTTGATGGTACTGAAACAGAGCCAAGGGAACTCATTTTCTCCTCCAGTCACCTGCTTTCTATTTTCCCTTCCAGGCCTGAATGACCCAGCCCCTGCAGCAGGGAAGGACACCTTGGAAAACAACCAGTGGAGCATGTTCGAGGTACAAAGGAGGGTCTCAGGGAAAGGGAGGGGTGATCATTGTGGGAGATGTCAGGACACACTGTCACCTTGGAGAAGCACGTGATCATACATACAGGCTGAGGGCACTCTGGCTTAGCCCTAAAATCTGGGATAGCTGTGTTTAAACATAGTAGATGCCCCTGAACCTGGCTTTCTCAGTTTCCCAGCTGTCCCCATGATGTTGGCCCTTCCTTTGCTTAAATTACAGATCAGATGTAGCCCTGACATAGGCCACAGACTTTGCTGTTTGCCACCCAGCACCTGTGTTTATGGTAAACCTCTTTCCCTCTGTAACAGAACTGTGCCGTCTCTGCATCAGGGGGAGCAGCCGTTTAGAGCATCTGCTTGTCCTCTCTTTCAGAATGACCAGCTGGACCTGGATTTCTTCAATCCGAAGGCAGTGACTGTTGCTTGCAACCCTGCAGGGAACCCCCTTCTCCATCACACACCACAGACCACGTGTGGGACATCAGCCACTCTGCCTTCTGCTTTCCCAGCCTCCCAGCCTGTTCCCAGCATCCCAGCACCCAACTCAGCACCATTTGTGTTCTCTGCTGGACCAGCTGCCCCTGCCGGGCCTCCCAAGACTATTCCAGCTGCTCCTGGGTACTTCAGCTCCTCTGTGGGCAGCAATATGTCACACAAGATGGATGCACTGGGACAACTCCTTGATGAAGCCAAAGGGTAACCAAAAGTCCTGGACTTTGCTTTGGCTCTGCGTTTAGAAAGCCCAGTTTGCTGCAGCACCAGGTTCGGAGGGTGACTTGCAACTCTCTAGTTCGGCAGAAATGTAGGATTGGGATTTTTCTTGTCAGAGATTTCAGTTTAGAAATGAGTATGAAGGTCCCACCTCCAGGAGGGAAAGGCAGGCAGAGCACACAGCTGTACTGTTGCCTGGAAGTGGAACAGGCTGTAAAAGTACAGACACCCTTGCCCATCTCAGCCTTGCCCACCCTTGCCAAGGTGGGGCTGTACGTTTCCTTCTTGACTTACAGAAGTGACCCCAACCCTACCACCATCACCACTATTGTCCCTGTAGCTCTCCTCACGTGAGACCCTATGGAGTCACAGATTCCAGGCTGGCTCCAGGCTGCTGCTTTGTCCTCATGATCTGCTGTTATCTCTGGGTGTTGGTGAAACACCTGCTTCACTTCCAGCTCCATTCCCCTTGTGTTTTCTGTCTCTCTTGCAGGACTGCCACCCAAGGCATGGCGACACCTTCAGTGTTCCCAGGGGTTACTTTGCCAACCACTGTCACCTCTGCCCCGTTAGCAGCACCTGCAGGGCTGCCAGCCACTGCCCCTGGAGCCCCTCCAGCTCCCTTTCCAAGCAGCTGCACTGCTGGATCAGGAAGTCCGCTCTTCCAGCCAGCGTCGTTCCAGCAGCAAGGCAGTCCCATGAAAACACCTGAAATTTCTTTGGCCAATGTCCACGTTCCCTTGGAATCCATTAAACCCAGTAAGTATCTCAGGCTTTTCACCTTGCTCTGAACATCTTTCAAAGGCAAGGTAGAAGCAGAGAGAGGGGATGAGCAGCCCCAGCTGCCTGTGTGTGCCCCAACACACCCAGCTGTGCTCGGCCCAGCTGAGCACCCCGATCTCCTGACGCTGCCTCAGATCCTCTGCTGCTCCATGAACCTGGATCCTCTCCCCTCTCTCAGGCAGTGCCCTGCCGGTGACAGCCTACGACAAGAACGGCTTCCGGATCCTCCTGCACTTTGCCAGGGAGTGCCCCCCGGGCCGGTCGGACGTGCTGGTCGTGGTGGTGTCGATGCTGAACACGGCCCCGCTCCCCGTCAAGAACATCGTGCTGCAGGCGGCCGTGCCCAAGGTGGGGACAGGGCGTGTGAGACCCTGGGGGTGTGAGACTGCATTTGGGAAGGCCTGGGCATGGACTGGGGGACCTGGGGCAGCCTGGGCCTACCTTTCCATAGGCTATGCCCTGCCTGTTCCAGACCACAAAGGTTCCTGTCAGAGGCAGGAAACACTGAACAGGATAAGACAAGAACTGCAGGTGTTCTGTTCTTCTTGCTATCCAAGATCAACCCAGCTGTGTCCTTTGCACGGGTGGAGCTACCCTTGAGGTCTTCAGAACCAGCATTTCTAACAGACATCCTAAATCTGACCACTCTAGTCTCACTGCACCTAGATAACTTTGGATGTGTTTGTGTTTTGAACATGACCCAGTCTCAGCTGTGATCTATCTGTGTCATGAAGGTGTTCACATCAAAACCTCTGACAGGAGCATTCAGATAGGGAAGTGTTCACTGACCAGTTTCTGCTCTGGGCTGCCTGTTCCTGTCCTTGTTGCACAAGCTGGGCTGGCTCTGTTCCCTCATCCTCACTTGTAGATTGATCCTCCTCTGTCTGGATGGGTGCTGTTGTCTCCCCAGCCTGTACATGCATCTTTCATTGTCCCCCCACGGTAGGAGATAATGCCTGAGGTTCTGCTTTCTTCTTCCCTTGCAGTCCATGAAAGTGAAGCTACAGCCACCCTCTGGCACTGAGCTGTCTCCGTTCAATCCCATCCAGCCACCTGCTGCCATCACCCAGGTCATGCTTCTGGCAAATCCTGCAAAGGTGAGAGGGACAGTGGGATTTATCCTGACAGTGTCAGACACATTTGATCCCAGCTGAACTCTGTGGAGGGGCGGGACCAACTGCTGGCCATGTCTATGCAAACTGAGGTTATTTATGTTTTTCTCCTCCTGCTCCACATTAAGCAGTACAACTTTTGTAGAATAACAAATGAATAAGGTTTGTAAATAGCTGAACTGCTCCACGAATTTAAGCTGGGCCCTCCTTGCTCTACCTTGTACAACAGAAGTGTTGTGCTCTCTGCAGAGCTGTAACAGTGAAGTGTTTTGTTTATGGCTGGCACTGTTCTCATGTTGCTTTTGGGCTTTGTCTTTCCTGCAGGAGAAGGTGAGGCTGAGGTACAGACTGACCTTCACCCTGGGGGACCAGCCCAGCACAGAAGTGGGCGAAGTGGATCAGTTTCCCCCGGTAGAGCAGTGGGGGAATCTATGACCTCAGGACACTGCCAGAGACTGTGACAGGACCAGGGCAGGATCCCACAGGACTGGAACGGATGTGCCGTGGGGAGGGACACACATGCTATCCACTGGTGATGTTCAGCTTTGTTTACATGTCCTGACCACTCTGCTTGTAGCTTTAGTCCAGAATGTTGTGCCCCACCTTGAAGGGGCCCTGGAACATTTATGCCAAGCATGAACTGAGCGGCAGCCGACGACAGGCAGTGCTGGCTGCTTTTATCATGACCTCTGGGTGAATCTGGTTCTATCTTCCACTCTATTAAACTTGAAGTTATCGTAATTTGAGGGGAGACCTGTCAGCAGAAGGGGATTTAGTTGGCTTGTTCCTGCACTGCTGTCAGAGATCCCGACGGGCCGGTGGGGCGATGATGCCGCCGTGAGCTCAGCGCAGAGCCCTGACACGAGCCCTCCCTCGGACTGTGACCAGCCCCGTGAGCATGCTGAGCAATAATGCTGCTCCGTGAGGGAATGCTTCTTTTTTTACACTGAAATGGCACTTGGCTCCCTCCCCCCACACTCCTGCTGCATTCCCAGGGGCCTGTGTAAGTGTGTGCCACACTGCTGTACCTTTATTGTTCTATTTATTTTATACTGCTGGCTGCCGCCCCGCTGCCTCCCTTTCGGGCAGCTGGGGCTGAGTTTTGTCTGCAAATGGTTACACTGGTTATTTTTCTGCCTCCATTTTATTCCATAGTGTGGGGAAAAGAGGAAATGTGTAGTGAGAAGGTAAGAGGGCTGGAAAGTATCGGTCAGTATTAGTGAGGGACAGCACCTGGAGCGCAGAACTGTCTTTACAATCACCACTCAAGGGCAGTGACTGAATCCAGGGATAAGGAGAGATGCCTCTCGTGTCCCCTCATGCAGGCAGTATTATTAGTGTAGTTGAATACTGTGTTTTATTGAGCTCAGTACAATGACCTACAAGATGTAAATAGAAGAGCTGTAGGGTATCAAAACAGAACGAGCATGCAAAGAAAGGAAGAGGCTCCCCAGGGCTGTGACAGGGCATGTGCTGGGTTAATGCCCTGTTTTCTTTGTTCCCTGTATTAAGTGGCAAAGTGCAATTGTTCCCACAAAGGGGAAAGCAGTTTTGCTGGATATCAGTGTTCTGTGCTATCAATCAGGGCAGGAGAACTGACCCCTTAGCTACAGTCTCCCAGAAACCAGGTTTAAATCTCCAAAACCTGGTTCCTGTGGCCCCTTCCTTCTCCCTCTCTTTCCAATCTCAAGCAGTGCCTCAACGAGCTCTGAGACAGACTGTTGTAAATGGATGGGAGGTTTTAGCATCCGCTGACACAAGCACAGGCAGGTGCTTGGACAGTCCTTGGACACCCAGCTCTGCACTTCCAGCAGTGCTGTCAAACAACAGCTCTTCTCAAACTGGGAACAAGAGCAGCATGGGGAAAAGCAGTAAACAGGAGGAGACTCCTGCTATGGTAGGAAAACTCCAGAGGAGAAGGTGCTGCTGGAATGAACGGCTGTAAAAACCCATTGCTGCAAACACAGTTTGGAGTTATTTGTAGTTATTTTTACTGTGCTGCAGAGTGAAAATCCCTAGAGGTGACAAGGCCTGAGGGCCTCATCAGAGTAGAAGCCCCTGAAGGTGGAATCCAAGCTCATGGAGACCTCAGCCTTGTCAGCTCCCTGACACAGAAGGCAGGTGAGAGGGATGGGTGTGTTGTTTGGATCCTAAAGAAAGCAGTTTAAAATCCATGGACTGGGATAAGGGACAAGGAGGGAATTCTCTCTGCCTCAGGCACGTTCTTGCCAGCACTTTAGACACAGCAGGCGTGGGGGCAGTGCTTGGGTCAGGGCAGTGTGTCCTGAGGAGCAGTTCCACTGCTTTCCCTGCCTGCAGGTGGATCTCACTGTGACCTGGAGGGAGGCAGGAGAGCTCAGGTGCTTCCTGCAGAACGGCTCCATTCCCAGTGTCAGTGTTCCCAGCACAGCCAGATGGGAACGCACCGTGGGGCTGCTGCCTGGAATGCGCTGTGGAAAGCTTTGGAAATTACACCATGAATGTTCCTTGTGTGTAGGGGGAGGTTCCTGCTTCATCCCCAACAGCCCTACCTGTACAGACCTCTCCCCTGCGTTTGTGCTGCTGCATGTTGAATAAATCATTTTCCCTACCTGGCTCTGGGCTGGCCCTTTCTCATCACGGCTCTTGGAGGGCGCTGCTGGTTCTGGAAAGCCCCAAACCCAACCCGTGGACTCAAGGCCATCCAAACCAAACAAAAATGGCAAAGTTGCCGTTTCTAAAACCCCAGTGGTGTAAGAGGTGGCCTTCATTTCAGTGCTGGGTGTTGAGAGGTAAAGCAAGCAAGAAATGCAAGGAAAAGCTGCACTGAGGCTCATTTCACCAGGGGAGGGCTGCCAGGCCAAGCTGGAACAAGCAACTGTTAACATTTTGATGCAGCTCCTTCATAAAAGTTAAAAATCATATCCATGTAAGATCTGTTTATGGAAGACAAGAACAAATGATCAAGCAATCTGCAAAACAAGACATTTATTCTTTAGAAAAGTCAGTTTATGTACAGTGAGCCCCAGAGGAAGAGGAAGATCACATCCTGCCATCCTCAGGACCCTTCCACGGTGCCTTCTTTGACAATGACTCGTGCAAGGTTCCGTGCCAGAGCAAGTCTCAGCATTTCCACTTTGGTGGTCTCGACATCGTCCTCCTGGAAGGGAGCAGAACTTGGGTGAGAGGACTGCACACAGTAATGAGCTGGGAACAGGGTGTCTCTCTGGGTTTGGAAAGTAAGGATGCAGGTCATTAAGAGGGAGAGTCCCTGTGTATTTACCTGTTACAGGGACTCCCAAAACGAGCAAGAGCTACATTTCCTACTTTACAGCTCAACTCAGGACAGCAGTGCCAAGCCTTTTCATTCCCTGGCAGCTGCAGGGGTTTGCATGTGCAGCAAATGGCTCCCTGGTCCCTGCCTGGAACGCTCAGAGCTGGAGCTGCTGGATGGCAGCACCTCAGCTTTTCACTGCCCATGGAATTTGCAATTATTTATCTTGGAAAAGCATCACAGTCTAATCCAAAGGAACAGAACACGAGCAGTCGGAGCTCTCCTGCACTGGGTTTGAGAACACTTCTAGCTTGATGTCTTGATGATACCTCATTGGCTGCCCTTGAACACCCTGTGCCAGCCTGTCCCTCTCTTCTGCCCTCATGTAGGAATAGAAATGCAGAGCTTTCCTGACACTCCCCACAGCCCCCCAGTTCATTATCCAGCTGTCCTCAAAACAAAATTCCTACCTGGAATTTCTGCTTATCCGCATTCCCTGCAGTCAGGTCTTCCAGGCATCGCATCAACTCGTAAGTCTGTTCTGCTGAAAATATGATCTGTGGAAATGAAAGTATTCACTGAGAATGATCAAGTTGAAGGACACCACGCAATCTGAGAAAATGCATTTTGAGGAAGAGAATGCTTTCACACTCCCACAGATCCATTCTGACCCTTTCAATCACAGGATCAAAGGATAATTCGGGCTGGATGTGACTTTGGGAGGTCTCTAGTGCCACCTCCTGCACCAAGCAGGGTCAGCTACAAGGTCAGAGTGGCTGCTCTGGGCCTGTAATTGCTGAATGGTCCTTTTCTTAATGGATCTTAAAACAAAAATTGGATTAGAAGAGGGAAGCACACTAGAACAATCCTCAAGCCAAATACCCAATGGAGCTGGATGCAGTGTGTGCTTAAATTACCAGCGCAGATCAATCCCACTGCTGTTCTAAAAGCAGGGAACAGAGGTAAGAATTGATTATCCCGTTCCTGGGTCCCGTGGTGGGACACATGGAACTGCCACGGACAGTTCCCGCACTGGAACTGCAAGTCCTGGGGCAGGAAAGGGGTCACCACTTTGAGATCCCTTGTCAGGGATGGCCGGGGGTTCTGGGTGCGAGCAGCCCTCTCACCTCCTTCTGCTCCAGCAGCGGCAGCGCGTCGGTGAGCAGGGTCATCCAGAAGGAGCAGGGCGCGATGTGGGCCGTCATCAGCGTCAGCAGCAGCCGCGCCGCCTCCGGGAACCGCTTCTCCCCGTACAGCCGGTGGAACTCCCGGTACTTCCCTGCACACCACGGGGGTGGGGGGAGAGGACAGAGAGGCTGGGGCTGCTGGGCCTTGGGAGCTGCCTTTGCAGAACCACCCCCAACTGAGATATCTGAGCCCAAGGCAGCCGGATCCGGGGGAATGGGGATGTGGTGCTTGGAAAAGGGTGACAGCAGAGCCTGCCTGAAAGGGCACCAGAACCTGCTCCTGTGCTGGGTGAGGTTCAGGGTTTGCATGCCCCAATGGCTTAGAGAGCAGAGAGAATGTTCTTTTGGATACTGCAGAATATCAGGTCTAAAAGGCTGCACTGTCCTCCAGGGTGCTTAACTGGCAAAGGGCATCTTTGCTAATAGGGAAAGCTCTGCTTTTGCTAAGAATTAGTGGGATCAATATCCAGCACGTGAGAAGTGGCTGAGGATGAAAGTGGGGTTCATTCTGCAGCTTTGTTTGTAGCCACTAAACTGTCAAGCTCCTGGAAGTTCATGATTCCTGTTCAGATTCACCTCTGACTAAAGCTTGAGCTCAAGGCAGAGACATGGGAAAGCTGTCAAGCAAAGGTACACCTAATGCTTCTAAAATTCCAAAGGGAAAACAGGCAAAAGTATTTTCAGGTCTTTCAGGATTGTTTATAAAGAGCAGAAAGGGAAATAGTTTCTCTGGGGCTAACATGAGGGTCACTGGCTGACGTTGGGCATGCAGAGATGAGGGATTACCAATTTGCTAAGTCATGTTTACCTTGTAAGCCTAATTTAGGATAAGGTTTAAATGAAGAAAATTCAGTTCCAGTTTTGCAAGCTGGGACCAAGTGGGAACAGATCAAACTCAGGATCACTCTCCCTGTAATGCTGGCGCCAGGCAGAGGGGAGTCAATCCAATGCCAACAGCTATTCCAAATTCCTATTAAATTCTGGTCCCAGTAACTGGGCTTGTTAACTGCCACAGCACCAGAGAAGGGGGCATTTTAGCTCAGTTTCCTGTTCTGGCCCACGAATCAGAGGCCACAGAGCAGCTGCAGGCAGAGGGGCAGGTCAGCACACTGCACTGTGCCAGGCAGAGGAGGAAGCTGCGGTATGAGAGGGAAACGAGCTGGGGCTCCTCACTGTCACTGGGCACAGCAGCTGCAGTGGGAGGGCAGGGAGGGCTCTTGTTCCAGGGAGCTTGAGACTGGCACAGGGATCCCACATTGAGGAGATTCTGGAGAACTTAGTAAAATTATCCCATTGTCAATGTAACTTAAAGCAGTGGTTTACTCTCCCAAGGAGCCCCCTAAGGTATCTCAGGTTAGTATTTGTTAGTATTTCAGAGCCTCCCTAGGTAGTGATACAGCCTGGAAAATGACTAAGGAAGGGGAAGTTAGGAGTGTCAGGATTTGGGGCTGTCCTGCTGGGAGGGCAGTGGTCAAGCTGCATCCCAAATCACATTCCCCATTTGCTTGCCCCTCATCACTAAGCCAGGATGTAGCCAGATGGAGGAAAGGATAAATCCAAATAATTCCATGGAGTTCACTATGTTCTAAATAACAGACCAGTATGAAAACTGTAGGCAGTTCTCACCAAGGAATGTCAGCCTGTCACTGAGCAGCATGGATGGTCCCAAATTGTCAATGAGGTCCAAGTCGGAGAAACACCCCCTTTCACAATAGTCCTTAAGGAATCTGGGGAGAAAGTGGAACACAGTGAAAGCTTAGAGGGGAGAACATCATCCACATCCATTCTGTATCTCCTAATCCCTTCCCAGAAAACCTGATTGTACTTGACTGAGTTCCATCTTAACCAACCTCCTGTGAGGGTTTCTGAAGTCATCAAAGACTCCCTGGAAGCAGCCAATGAACTGGTGTAACGTACATTTAACAGACACCTCATTTATTCTTCTGCATTTGGTGGGAGCTGAGATCTGTTCTTTAGAAAGAGCAACTGAAGGAAGGCACTCAGGAAGCTGAGGCTGGTGGATGCATAAATAACACTCCCAGATCATAACAAAAGCTCTATTTTTCTGCTGTGTGAAAAAGTTGATAAGCAGCAGGAACAAAAACAATGCTAAAAGCTTTTCATCTGTTTTGTCACAGCCTTCATTATGCTGCTTTTTGCAGAGCTGCTTCCTGTGACCGTTTTTTTTCTCTCCTTCTGTTGAAGGAAATGTAACAATTCCCACTCCCTCAAAGGACAAATGAAAAAAAAAAGCCCAAATCAAAGCTCAGAGCAGCAATCTCTTATCACTCCCTTTTCCACTGCTGAAGACACACTGTTGCCTGGCCACCTACCCAGGGTGTCATTTCAAAATTATATTCTATCAGTGAAGAGATTGGTACCTGCCTATTTCCAATCAGGAAAACCCACATGACATGGGTTGCTGGAGATTAAAAAGCATAAACAGAGTTGCCAGAGCTTTTGTCGAGGCCTGAGTTAAGTGTCAGCATCCTCCTCACTTTCACAACACCCCTCCCAGCCTGGCAAGGTCAGGAATTGTGACAAGCTCATGCAGAACCAGGGAAACAATAAAACTTGGCTCCTTGCTACAAATTTGTAATTGTGGGGTGAGATTTTTAGCAGAAACGGTGTTTTAAGTGACTCCCAACTGCCTTGTTTGGAGGTTTTGTGGTGAACTTGACAGGTTACAAATAATCTGCTCAATAAAGCACAGATGGGGATTATCCTCCACCCAAATCAATCCCCTGGGTCACTGTCCAGCCCATCAAACAGCTTTCCTGGCCCTGGCAGAGTGGCTGCCTGCCCTGTCCCCCACCCCAGCGTGGCAGCAGCGCCCTGGGGGTGCTGTCCCAGCTCACCGGTCCGAGATGAGCGTGGCAAACGCCGCGTCCTTGGCCCGGATGCTCCAGGACAGGGCCGAGCCCAGGCGGTTGTTCCGCAGGGCCTTCATGGCCATGATCTTGCAGATGCTGCGGACTGGGGAGGAGATGTGGAACGGGAGGGGGAGGATTAGTTTTCAGTGGTTTCACTGTATCCCTGTGAACAGCGAGACTGAAAAGCCCCCACCTTGCTCGTGCATCTGCCTCTGCTCACAGATCCGCAGCACCTTGAGGGCCTTCTGCTCCGTGTTGAGGGGGATGCGCTCGATGTGCAGCTCCAGGTACACCCGCCCAAACTCCGGGCAGTGGTCGAAGTAATCGACCCCCAGCTGCCACAGGCTGAGAGAGGGGGAAAAGGAACCACCATTCCAATCACAGAAACCTTCAGTGAGCACGACAGTGAAGGAGCATCCCAGTCTGCATTAATAACTGGTAGCTCTGATTTAACTTAGTGTTCAGACCTGAAATGGCTTTTCCTTTCTGCCAAATGCCAGCTGCCTGTAATTTAACTTTGGAATACCACAGCTTTGGAAGGCCTGCGGCTCTTAAGTGTTTCACTGCAAGTCACTCTGCACAGTGCAGGAGTGACTCTGCCCTGGTCATTACGTGTGATGGGTTCCCACAGACAGCTTTTGTCTTTCATCAGGAAAGGAAATGTGCTGGTTTTGCATGATCCCTTAGGGATACCTCTGCTGAAATTCTAACAGTGACTTCTCTTTGCCTTTTTTACTTCATGAACACGCAGTTATTTGGTTTGGCTGCCCTGGTGTTAGTCTATCCTATGAGTAATAAACAGGAGTGGGTACCTGTGATGGGAGAAGAGTCCCGAGGCGTATTCCAGCAGGAGGAACTCGCGCATGTTTGAACCAAAACTGGGGGAAAGAGAGAAAATAAACAGACATTGTTATCTGCATCTCGTTGGAAAAACCTGCTGACATTACTTCACAAGTACTTTTAATTTCTGCAGCATGTTTTCTCGGGGGCTGCCTTAATCAGCTTCATCCAAATCATCAGTGCAAAGAAATACTTACTAGAGGTTGTGAGACTGCAGGAGTTTGCAGTGGTCCAGCAGGTCAGTCAGGTGAGCCACGAACCACCAGTTGCTGAGGACAATGCTGTGTTTGACGAAAAAGAAAGAAAAAAGTAAGCCTACCACTGCCAGGGATTGTGTCAGGTTTTCCACAGGCATTTCTTACCAATATACAGCTCTGTTACAGTGCAGTGTCTGGCTGCAATGTCCCAGACCTAATGGAATACTTTTAATTGCTGCCAGCTTCACATACTCCTGCTAAATTCTTTGCAAGGATGATCAGGTGGGCTGTACCCACATCCCCCACCCCAAATAACACAGAAACAATACTGCAGAACTAGAGAATCAAAAACCCTAAAACTCAACCTGCATTCCTTGATCACTTGATGCATCTCAAACTCAAAGGCTGCCATTAAAATCATGTCTAGAGGCTCGGGGCTGCTCTCTCCACCCAGGAACAGGTCCATACTAGACTGTGGAACGAGATGACAAGACATGATAAATTCAGAAGTTGTGAGATGGTAAAAGCAAGATTTGTTTGGATGTAGCAGCCTAGTTTAAGTTATTTTATGGGAAATAACAGGTTATAGAGACTGAACACATTAAGAAAAAAGATTTTTTTCTTATTTTAGCATAAGAAAACTGGAAAACAATTTGCAGGAACATGACTGGTGACATTAGACACTGAAAAGTGGGTCTTCAACAATTATCTGTCAACTTTCTCAGCCTCCCAGTCCTCTTACAAACCCCAGGCAACATCTTACAGGAATGTCCTTGCTGTAAGATTTCAGCCCTCCCAAAGATTTTCACTCAGTGCAGGAAACTGGAGCATATAAAGGTAATTCCATTTCCCACCTGTGCATAGAAGCGCAGCTCCATCGGCTTCACAGTGGGATGGGAATACAGGAGCCGGGTAACCAGAAAGTGGTACCACGTGGTCATGAGCTCCTTCTTCTCCAGGATGGCATCCTCATCTCCCACCAGGATCTAATGGGATAAAAACACAGGGGTCGTTCTGCAGATTCAGGGATGTACACAGATGCACTGTAACTCCTGCTTTGCAAAGGTGAGGATTTAATCAAAACCAAATAACAAAGCTCCTTCTCAGAGCCCAGTTTCCTCATCAGCCTTATGGCCTTGGACAGGGGAGAAACAGATCTGCCCAGGCTTGCAAAGGCTGTTGCAAACCAGGAACACAGGACAGGAGACTGGCCTGAAATCCAATTTAATGAACACATCATCCAGCATATTAAAGTTACTTATGGCTACACTGAGCTCCTGCAATCCACAAGGACCTGTCCACAGCTTCCTTCCTTCCCAACAAAAACACACCTTGCAGATGGACTCCATGTGGGGATTGGATGCGAAAGTCCCATCCTGTAGAAACCGCTGGCATTCCTCGTGCCAGTGCTGCCATTTCAGCTCCAGCTCAGTCAGTGTCTGGGTGTTGCCAAGCTGAACAGAGGGTAAGAAACACGGAATAAAGGAAACACCAAGGCAAATCACAACAGGCACTTGGGCTGAACTCACAGTGGACCCTGATAAAAAGCTAAACATGGGGCTGCCCGTGATCCCTCTATATTGGTTTGTCACCTAACAGGCTTTCATCTGAATTGTTGGGTGTTTGGGCAATTCAAGAATACAAATACTGTTACTGTAAAGGAACAGGAGTGAGATGTTCTAATGGGGAATAATTTGTTACAGGGGACACACCAGAGGTAGCTCTTTTCCCAATGAAAGGCATGAAACAATGCGCTTTGTACGTACAGTGGGCATGGGCATCTTCTTCATCAAGTCATCCAAGATTTTGTACATGTTCATTGAGGTGGGATTGGCAGTGACTTCCTTGGAGAGCAAGTGTCGTGCTTCGTCCATCCGGCCTTGGAGCACAAAGACATCCACCTGCAAAATCCACCTGTCCATGAGCACCCAGGAAGGGCATCAGAGGGGAACTCTAACTTGTGATTCAGGCAAGTGCAGTGGAGTTAAAATGCTTAAACTGCTCATTCAAATACACAGTGTAAGTGTTGACCTCCAAGGGTCGTGAAAGTGCAAGGCCCAGGATGGAAAAGAGGGGCAGGATGGTCTTTAGAATGGCTTCACCTTAAAACCTACATGGGCAGAGAGCAGCAGCCTCCCAGTTCTGAGCTGTGGTCAAGCAGGGAAGAGGAAGGAAAGCACACAGGCACGAATACTCTTTGTTTAAGAATCTTGCAGGTGATGGCACTCACCACGTTCCAGAAGAGCTTGTGTTTGGATGGGTTCTCACTGCTCAGAACTTCCCGGACCATGCTGTCCACATCACACACGTGGAGCCGCACCCAGTCCAGGAGGCGAAGCAGGAGGGGACCAGCTGTGTGCAGACAAGGTTACCCTCTTAGTTCCCACCTGTTTGTTCCCAAACTGCTCTCTCAACAAAGCTTAACGGTTTGACATCATTAGATGACGTTCACTGGTTGGATTTCTACCTCCCACTCAAGTTACAGAGCTCCCTAAGCTGTGGGAGCACCCGCTGCTGACAGGTTTCCCTGTGGCAGATTTTAGACAGAGCAGCAACAAGGCCCAGCAGAAAACCCAAACCAGTTACTTGAAGAAATAAAAGGTGACTCAGCTCATAAATCTTGCAATGCCAAAAGAATATTTCTGTTTATTTTAAAGTCAATTCATTACTATTAACTGAATATGAGGAAGAAATTTGGCATTTGGTGATTAGGTGATTATCTTTTCTTCAGATTAAGTAACTGATAATTTGTGAATCTTTTCAGAATTCTGGGACTGTGCAAGTATTTGTTTGCATAATCTGATTTCCTTAAAAAATTATTTACTACTTTAAAATGCTGGTGTAAACAAACTGACTTCAAAAATGGCATCCTAAAGTTAAAGCTGTTATCAAGTCAGCTGGCATCGACATATTTGATGCTAAAAGATGTGTGTATACTTAGAAGTCAAATACATTGGCAGCAACTTTTGATATCTCCTCTCTTTGTAACCTATCTGATAAAGAGACAATTTAAATCAGTGTACCACACAGGAGGGAGGAAAGTAGAAGGCAAGTTGAATAGCTTGACATAATTCAATATGAAGAAGGCAATTAACTGAAGCAGAAGGGATATTAAAAGGCTTATTGACACTCAGCATATCTCTAAAACATTAAACTATGACATAATGGGTGCTATATACATTTTAAACAAATAAATATGCAAAGAAAAAAAAAAAAACCTTCAGTCTTAACACCAGGATAGTTCACTGCTCACCTGCAGCTGCTTCAACAAACAGTATCTCACAGAGGTTCCAGATCAGCTCCATCGCAGAGAGAATGGAAACCTGAGGAAAAGCAGGGCCAGGTTTCAGAGTTAGTAATTATTCCAGTTGGGTTTTGTAACCACACAAAGGCATCTGCTGTCCATGGTAATCAGTTAAACTCAGTTTGTACAGAAAAATGCCATACTGACATTTCAGAGAGAGAAATTAAAGCCCATGTCTTCTCCCCACACACTCAGCTCAGAATGTATTGATGCTGTTTGTGTTCTGAAATGCAGCAATCATCAGTCACCAGTGGGCAATACCAACCAGTGCTATTGTCAGCCTTTGGCACTTGTAAGATTAATAATACAGAGAAGGAAGCAAGGCCAAAGGAGCAACATCACTGCAGCTAACAGGACAAAACTGCTGTGAGCACCCTGCTCCTCCCAGAACACTCCTGTGGTGTCCGACAGCTCACAGTGGACACCCAGAGCTTGCTGTGAGGCTCAGATGCAGCTGGTTGGAATCTGAGTGTTGGAGAGGTGAAGACTCAGACAGGCAAGTCTGAAACTTTTCTGATCAGTCAGCTTTGAGATGATAAGAAAACATTATACCTATAACACTAAATATGTAAGACACAGCAGTGAAATGAGGCGTTGGACATCTTTAGAAGGAGGGGAACTAACTATTTCTTTCCTTTTATTCTTGGTCATGAACTGCACCTCCTGTACTAAGACAGAGTTAAATCTGAAGTGCTTTATGTCACAGTGGTGGCCTGGTGAATTCACCAGCCAGAGATCCCTGTTCAGCTGTGACTGGGTGACGAATGCAGGTTACCTGGGTGCTGTACTGGCCTTGCAGGGCAGGGTCCCGAGTTGAAACTGAGGGAACAAGAAAAGTCAAAGAGCAACACATTTACCTGTGACAGCCCCTTCTAGGCTCATAAATAAGACAATAATACGTGATTACTCATCAAGCACAGACCTAAATGAGCTTTGTAAATTTGTTTTATAAATCCTGTGCAAAACTGGGTATGGTTACAGGGCACAGATGCGTAACATTTCCCACTTTCTGGGGAAGCAAGCTATTAAACTGGATTCAGTTTCCTGTAAAACTGGAGCCGAAGATATGAAAAGGCTTGAAGTCCCCCAGAAATCAGTTAAAACACTGTGGGGAAAAAAATAATCTCTGACCAGATTTACAAACTAACTTGGAAATCTGTGGCATGAAAGTGGAGTCCTGAGAATTACTGAAACCTACCCATGCTATAGTACAGTACTTGCAGTAACTTACCATTGAAATGCTACTTTTATAATCACAGTTAATGTTTCCTTTTCTTGCAGGAGGAGAACAAACCAACTTACCAGCTGCCTGGTGCATGTCCTCCATGCAGGCTCTTATCACCGACCGATAGTTTTTACTCACTTGAACCAACCTGCCAAACACAAAAAGCCTTTGGTTGGAGAGAGCTGGTGGAGTTTTAGTCACATGCCTACTGCCCTTGCAAGTCTCTCTCAGGAGCAGCAGATGCTCCCAACACTCGGGTGGCTCCAGCTGGAATCAACGAGGCTGTGCCACACTATACATTGGCACAGGCTTGTCAGTGTGGTTATTGGAAGGATGGGATTCTTGTTTTGTAACATCACCCCAAAACGATCATTGTTTCTGCCCTGCTGCTGATTGCAAAGCTGGTCAAAGCAGCCTGGCCAGGGGCGCATCCCTCACTGGAGGTGCCGGCCCGGCTGGGAGAGGGGCAGAGGTGCTCCCCACCCTCCCGCGCCCCAAAACACTCACTGCGCCTTCCGAGACTTCCCCGCCAGCTCCTCCTCGCTGCGCTGCAGCCCCATGAAGATCCCGTGCGACTCGTTGAAGAGTTTCCGCAGGGTCTGGATGTAGATGTCCTGATCCCTGCGCACCACGAACACGCGGGACGAGCCGGGCGCTCCCTCCCCGGCGTCTGCAACAGAGCCCGTCAGTGCCCGGGACCTGGGCCGGGACAGGGACCGGGATGGGGACCGGGACCGGGACCCACCTGCGCGGCCGAAGCGGGTCTCGCACACCAGCACCTCGGCGGGGCCCCAGGCGAAGCAGAGCTGCCAGGCCGACGGGTCCGCGCCCGGCACCACCTGTGTGGGGACAGTGACCCGTCAGCGGCGCCCCGGCCCCGCACCTGCCCCGCCCGGCCCGCCCGCCCCGCACCACGAGCGGCGGCTCCGTGTCCGTCTCCTCCATGGCCGCTCCCGCTCCCGCCGAGGCTCCGCAGGCCCCTCCGGGCTGCCCGCACCGCCGCCTGCCCGCCCCGAGCCCCGCGGGCCGGCCTGGACCCCGCCCCGGCCCCGCCGCCGCCGCCCCGGCGGAGCCGCCCGCGGACCGGAGGGAGCGGAACGGGCCCCGGTCGGGGCAGGCGCCGCCGCTCGCCCCGGAAGCGCCGCCCCTGCCGAGGCCCCGCCGGGGCGGGACGGGCCCCGCTCCGCCCCCAGCCCCAGCCCGCCGGAGCCGCGTCCCGGGAACGGGCTGGGGCTGCCCCGGCGGGGCTCTGAGAGTCCGCGTGGGGAGCGGGGGAATGGGGCGTGTGGAGGGATGGGGGGAGGGAGGGATGGATGGATGGATGAATAGACGGAGGGATGGAGGGTGGAGGGATGGATGGATGCAGGAATGGATGGATGGAGGGATGGAGGGAGGGAGAGATGGAGGGATGGAGCCGCCCCATCTCGCTCTACCTCATTTCCCTGTCAGGAGGGATTTAGTGCGCTGGGTGCGGTGCTGGCCCTGGGTGTGCGGTGCAGTGATCAGCTGGTCAATCGGCGTTCAAGAATTGCAGGATCGGTCAGGTTGGAGGGGACATCTGGTCAGTGAGGTCATCTGGTCCCACCTCCCTGCTCCAGCAGGGTCATCCCACAGCACAGAGCACAGGATTGCACCCACACGGTTCTGGAATATCTCCAGTGACAGTTCTGGGAGACTCCACACTCTCTCTGGGCAATCTGGCCCTGTGCTCGGTCACTGCACAGCGTTGTCTTTGTGCTCACTTTATTGACAGCCATATAATAACAAGTTTCTCATTTCTTTATGCACACAAAAAAAACGTGCAGGTACGTGAGCCTGCAGGATGCTGAAGGTGACGCTCTCTGGAGCTCTCAGGTGACCTCACTGATAAAGCCGACTAATCAAATTACGTGCCCTGTGACTTCAGTGAGTTGGGGAAGGCTCATAATGGAGCAGGATCCCAGCAGGAAGAACTCCTGCTGTGCCTTATTCAATTACTCAGGGTCCTGGTGGAGGTCGGTACCCCCTGGGCAGAGGTGGCTGCTGGAAGCTGTGTCATCAGCTTTCTGCTGATGCTGGGAGCTCACACGCCATGGGAGTCAACTTGAGTATCCCTTGATACCTTGGTGTGATAAAACACTAACTGCATCCTGCTCCTCCCATCCTGCTCTCCTTCCCACCTCTGTGTACTCCTCACTTTTTGCCTGTGCCTCCCAATAACCAAGTTGTCCAATGCTACACTTTTTAAGACAAATATTAGCAGTGCTGTCTTGCTGACCTCACAGCTGGAACCAGTCCCTCTCAGGCTGGTGCTTTTCAGAGACGCTCACTTAAAAATTAATTTTTCAAGATAGCGTAAATCATCCTGCTGTCCTCCTATGGCAAATGCTGCAACACTCCACGGCTAAATTGCCCTTTTTTACTTATCAGCTGCTGCATCCATCATTTCCAATAAAAATAAAGCCAGCAGTTATCTCTGGCAAAGAGTATGTCATGTCACCAGCCATGCTGAGAAAGGAAGTGGTGTCTGCTCAGGTCAGCAGGAATGGCTTGTTGCAGGGTAGGAGAACTTAAATGCTCAGAAAGCTGCTTGAGAAACTGACTCATCAGTTTTAAATATCTCACCTTTTATTGTGGGTAAAGGTCCTGGGTTTTGTGTTTCGGGATGTGCGTGTATTCAAATTTCTGTTGTACAAAATCAAATTCAGCTCTTGTCTGACAAAATGGTGTGACTTCTGAGGATGTTAGTGGGGATGCTTAGATCTAAAATGGCTCCAGACACAAATGAAAACTGGATGAAAATCCAGCAGTAAGAGGCCTCCTGCCTCCACTCCTCAAGGGTAAGGTGCTGCTTCTACAACTGCATCTGTTTCTTGTGACTGGCAGAATACAGATGGAATATACCCCGTGTAGGGAACACGGCCCTGCCTGCAGCCCAAAGGCAGGTGGCCAACCTTTACCACCTGTATTGCAAGGCCTGATGACCCCAGAGAGTGCCTATCCCTCACTGGTGTTTTTTTCTCTTCCTCAGCATGGAGAGAGAAGTGTTGATGGCTGAGGTGGTGGATCTGGGAGTGGGGCAGTGTCCTCTTCTGCTCCAGCATCCATCTGTGTAAAGAGACACTGAAAGCTGGAACTCTGATCCTCTCCCAGTTGTCTCTTGGCAGGTGCAGTCCACTTTGCTCACTCACCAGAGGCCTCAGGGTCTTTTTCTATCTGCAGCATCTGGTGTTCTAAAATTGATGAGGAATGTAGCTGGTTCCTGGGGAGGTCATCTTGGGAAAGGTGAGTTTTACTATGAAATCCTAACATTTCTTACTCCTCCTTTGAACACTGGAGCTCTGCACATATCTAGAAGGGAAACATTCCTGCTCATGTCTCAAAAAGGCTTCTGTGCCTGTCCAGTCCAGGTAATTAAGCAAAATTGGGATTGACTGTGTCACCATGGAACTTCATATTGCTCAAAAAGGCTTTGGAGCACAGGCTCTGGGTCCAGCAAGGAAGGCAAAAGCAGAGAGAAACTGCATTGCTGTCTTACAGCCAGGAGAAAAATAAAAATAAAAATAAAAAATAAATAAATAAAAAAAAAAGGTCTGATGAGGATAGGAGTTTAGTAAGTTGTGAAACAGGAGGATTGGAAGCTATTTGGGGAACAGGGGGAATGATCAGCATCGTGAACAGGGAAGGCACAGCACAGGCAGGGCCTCAGGCAAAAGGTAATTTCTATTCCCAGGGCTAAGCCAGAATTAACGAAGAGCAAAGGCTGAGTAAAGCACTCAGACCTGCAGGGTTGGGGCTGAGCTCAATGCACTCATTTATGCCTCCAAATTACTGTTTGCTTTCTGTCCTTGCCTTGGACTCAGTGCAAAGTAACACACAGTTCTGGAAGGGCTGGAGTTGCTTTTGTAGGCTTATGCTTGCTGATGGGGAGGAACACACACTTTCTGCCTGTAGCAGCCTTAATATCTTAAAAATCTTAATGATTTAAAATCTCGGTGTGAAGGGAATGCATGTCGAATGCCTGTATTCCCTACCCTCCTCACTAGAGGCTGGTGAATTCAGCCAAAGAGCTCTGCAAGATACACCACATTTCTTCCTTACAAAAGTGCTGTGCAAGAATTAAACAAAGCATGGAAATATTTTAAGACACAACACGTGGACCTCTTTTTTTTTTTTTTTTCCCCTCAGAGTTGGAATGTCTCAGGAATTCTCACTGGGATGCTTCCCTATTCACTTGCCTTCAGCTCCTTGCATTGAAGAGGAGGAGCTGAGAGGGACAAAAAGCTTTGCTTTGCTCCCCTCTGCTGCAGCCCGGGCCCTGCAGGACTGGCCTTTGTAGTTCCCAGTGTGGCTTCTCCCCCGCCGCTCGCTCCGAGTGCTGCCGGTCCCTTTGCAGGTTTTAGCACTGCTTATTGTCAGCTCCACCGAGCCTCTGGTTTCTCAGAGTTCCCTCTGTTGCTATGTAAAAAGAAAAGCCACATAGAGATGAGGTTTGTAGAAACCTGCTCCGTGATTTGGGATCTGTGTAATTGGCGGTGAGGCCGATGCTGGTACAGCTGAAACAGTTTGCAGCCTTTTTGAGCACATCTAACTCCTGCAGTGGCAGCGCAATCCCATATGTCCTCATAAAATCTAGAGTATTTTCTTGTCTTTTTTAGCACATTTGTTCTATTTGTGATGCTGCCTTAATGTGTGTCTCTCTTGAAGCCATTCCTGCCTTCAGTTCTCTCATGCCGTGCTCAGGCCTCGGCCAGTTTCATCCCACCTCCCAAAGAAGCACAGGGGTCTCCAAGGAGGGAGGGGGAAGAAATGACAACAGCAAAACAAAACAGGAGGGTCATGCAACATCAGCCTTGTGATGCCTTTCCTCACATTTCTCTGAGATGTTGCATCATTTCTAAAAATAGAACTTAAGGTCCATTGGGAATTGGCATTTGGCCTTTGTTCTCTGAACTACCCCTGTGGGTTTGGAGTCTTGCTTAAAAATGGCATGGATGAGGTAGAAGAATAGAGGGGGGATTAAGGTGCTTTATTTCCTTGTCATGTAGTTCTGCTGCTTAGTGATGATGATGGACTTTAGAAGGTCCAAAGGGCTTGCCCATTGCTCTTCAGAGCTCAAATAAAAGGAGGCTGATCAACCATCAGACATGTGAGGGGGATTTGGACGGAAGCACATTGTCTTCTCTAGCCACAGGTGCTTCTCAGCTCCCTGTGACTGAAATAAATAGAAAAAATAATAGCATGAGTAATTAAAGTCAGAGAAAATAGGCAGGATCAAGTGATTGGAACAGTCTTTTGATGATAAATCAAGGCAAATGACACAGGTAGGAGTGGAAGCACAGCTCAAAGGAATGTCTGTTTGAGTCTCAGTCACAATTTGAAACAGCATCTGTTGCCTTCTTGGGTCAGACTGAGTGCTTCCAGTGCTTGGGATTTTTCCAGAACTGACTCAAGAAGACTCTTCAGAAGAAGTAAAATACCAAAAGTGAGAGGTTCTATGAAATTTTAGATTAAATTCGATCTTTCAGAGTACTGAAGCAGAGGGAAAGTTCTACAATATATGGGAGCCTGGACTACAAGGAGATGGTAAAAGGCTTCACAGCAGCGTTTTGTGGAAGTTCAGCTGCCTGCCTGCCTCAGGTAGGGCTGTGCCTATGTTATTTTCTCAACTGTGGACTCAGATAAAGGTTTGGCTTTAACTTCCTCTGCTCAGTGGGTGTTACTGTTCTTCAATTTCCAGAAAAAAAAACAATCCCTGTGTCTGCACTCGGAAGAAGCTGGAACGTGAAATAACACAGGCAGAGGAGGGGGATCAGAGCTGACAGTGAAAAGGGAGCCTGGCAGCCTGGGCTCTGCCTGTAAGCAGAGTTTCAGTTCACTCGATATTTCACTATTTCAGTGGTTCATTATGGACAGGGAACATCTCCAAAATGGTGCAGGAAGTTTTGTCGTGCCGGGAGCAGAGGGTGTGTGTGACCATATGGCCACCTCTGTGCCGTGACCCTGGAGTGTGTTCCCACGTGGAGCGGCACCAGTGTGGAATGATGCCCACCTGGGAAATCCATCCCTGAGGTATTGACAGGGGTCATTTTTGTGGTGTTCCTTTTCCACCTATGTGACGTAGAGAAACAGTTGAACAAATGATTGTGGTGGGTGTAGTGCTGAAGAAAAAAGGCACCAAAACCATTTTGTGGGAACCTATGAAATCCCTGGAGTTACTGAGAATTTCCTCTTCCCTTCCACTGGAACAAACTTGAAGAAATCACATCGTTGGTGGTATATCCTGTGATTTATGTAGTGTAATTTATGTATTGTAATTGTTGGGGTGCTGCATCATGCCCTCAGCTTGCTGAAGAACACACATAAACTTTGACTGAATTTAGTTCAATTGAAGGTGTATTTTTGGGATGTGGCAGGGACTCTGCTCCGTCAGCAGACACTGCACCTCTCCCTCACCGGAGCAGCCCAGGGGGTTTGGAGGGCACCGTGTGGGTGCCAGACCCCAGAGCCTCCATAACACAGCAAGGGACAAGAGTCAGGGGGGAAGATTTGGGGAGGCCCAGGATGAGGCTGAGAGAAGAGGGATCACAGAATCAACTGGGTTGGAAAAGACCTCTGAGATCATCGAGTCCAGCCTATGATCCAACACCACGTCAACCAGAGCAGGGCACTGAGTGCCATGTCCAGCCTTTCCTTGAACACCTCCAGGGACGGGGACTCCACCAGCTCCCTGGCAGCCCCTTCAGTCGGGCTGGGGACGGCCAGGGGAAGGAGTGTGTGCAGAGAACGCTGTGTGGGGCACTGAGGCGGCTCTGAGGGGGCACTGCTGGGCGGCCGGGCAGCTCTGAGATTTAAAACATGAGGAGGCCCAAGATGAGGCTGAGACAAGAAGGATCCTCAGGGGAAGGGGTGTGTGTGGGGAGAGCGGCGCGAGGTGCTGAGGGGACACTGATGGGGCTGTGGCGAGTCGGCTTTGGGGAGACTTAATATCTGAGGAGGTCATTACACGAGAGGGGGATCGCCAGCGCAGGGCGTGTTGGCGGAGGGCGCGAGGGGGCCGTGAGGGCGGCCCGGCGGCCATTTTGCGGAGGACAATGCCCGCCGCGCGGGGCGGGGCGGGGGCGCGCGCACGCAGCGCGCGGGCAGCGCGGGCCCGGGGGCGCGCGCGCGCCCCTCCCCTCCCGCCGCCGCCGCGTTATGTAACGGCCGCGGGGCGCGCGCGCGCTCCCTCCCCCGGCCCCTTCCCCTCCCGCTCCCCCTCCCCCGCCCCGGCCTGGCCCCGCCCTCCCCGCGCGCCGGGGCCCAATGGGCGGCGGGGACGCGCTCGGAAGGGGAGAGCGCGGCGGGTGCGCGCACGCACGGGGGCAAGGCGCGGCCCCGCGGCTGTGCGTGCGCGCTCCCGGCCCCCCCCGCCTTCCCCTCTCTCTGTCCCTCTCTCTCCCTCTCTCCGCCGCGCTCGGCCGGCTCTGCCCCCCCTTTGTGCGCGCTCCGAGCCGCCCCCGCATCGCCGACTCGCCATGGCCGACGAGAAGCCCAAGGTGAGGCCGGCGCGCTCCGCCGCTCCTGCCGCCGCGCTCGGCCCCTCAGGCGGCGGCCCCGGCCCGCGGCCCCCGCGCCGCCTTTGCGCGCCATTTTCCTGCGCGGGCTGGGGGGGGGCCGCGGCCGCGGCTCCCGGGGCGGGCGGGGGATCCCCGGGGAGGGGGGGGGCGAGCCCGGGCCGCCTTCCCGCCCTCCGCGGGGAGAGAGGCAGGTCTGGAGGCGGTTGTTGCTGCCTTCCTCCTCCTCCTCCTCCTCCTCCTGCTGCCGCCGCTCGGCCGCAGCATCCCCGTGGCCGCCCCGGCCGCCGCTGCCCACACGGTCCCCGCTCGGCTCCGGCCCCTTTGTGCCGCCTCCGGCCCCGCTCCGGGCCGGGAGGGGCGCGGGGGCCCCGCTCCCCACCGCGGGAATCAACAGGGACCCGGACGAGGGGTTGGATGGTTTGGAGCTTTTTTCCCCTCATTTTTATTTTTGTTTTTTCCTTTTTCTCCCCCCACGATTTTTAACCCGAGTTCGAAGTGGCGGAGGGCGCGGAGCGGACACATGGCGGGACCCGGCGCGCAGGGACGAGGGAAAACAAAGCTGGGATCTGGGATGTGGGATGTGGGTTCGGGGCACCCCCCGAGCGGGACGGGCTGGATCCCCTTCCCCTGCCCCCAGAACACGAGGGGCCCAGCTGGAAGTTGCTCCTCCGCGGTTTTCCCCTCCCAGAGGGAGCGGGAGGGTCGGGCTGCGTGTTAGGGGGGGGTGTTCTTAAACCTCTTCTGAAGGGGAGGCTTTGGGTCGCTTCAGGTTTTGTCGCCTTTTCAAATACAGGCCTTTAAAGTATCTCGAAAGTTTTCTTCAGAAGTACCTCAACCGGTAGGAAAAAGTTTGAGATACTGCGAGAAAGAGCCTTGCTGCTGGTTGGGATCGCAGTTATAACACAGAACAGAGTTATAACAGATCGTTGTTATAGCACAGATAACTTCATCCCTTTCATTGGCAACACTGATGTTGCATATTATTGTGCCCTTGATAGAAATAACTTTTTTTTTTTTTTTTAAATCTGTTAAACCCCTGGCCTAGTAACTCTTCATTGCTACTTTGCCAGCCTCCAGAATGACAGCTAATATTAGTAGGATTTGGGGTTGGGTTTTTTTTTGTACGTGGCTTTTTTCTTTAAATTTTCAAATAAAAACTCCTGTCCTTTATTTCCTATTCAAGTTTTCAAGTCATTAAACAGCTGTAGTATCTTTATTTCCTCTTTTTTTTTAATGACCTGTTGCACTTTGGTAAAATGTTAACTTCTTGTTTCATACCTTCTTTAAAAAAAAAGTGTTGGTTATTTTTTTTTTCTTTCCTTTTATTTCCTCCACAGGAAGGAGTGAAGACTGAAAACAATGACCACATTAATCTGAAGGTGGCAGGGCAAGATGGGTCTGTGGTGCAGTTTAAGATTAAGAGGCACACACCACTTAGTAAACTAATGAAAGCCTATTGTGAACGACAGGTATGATCTCAGGAGAAACGGTGTCTGGGGGACAGTGATCTCCACGGGGACAGATGAAGACACTTGCAGTCTTAAAACTATGCAAATATGCAAAATGGTAGAGGTTTAACAGAAACTAATTGCGTTGTGGAAAGTGTATTGTCCTGAGGGTCTGTGGCAGGGGGGACTGAGAGGGTTGTGACAGGAAATGGGTGAAATAAAGATGGGTTGTTATCTGTAAAATCTGCATTTAATAGGTGGAGGCTCTTGGGAGGCGACTGCTGCTCTGCTGCTCAGAAATATCAGCCTGGAAAGGGTGGGTTTGGTATGAACTTAGGAGGAGGGTTGAGTGATAATCAGGGATTTTTATAGCTCTGAGTAACTTCTTGGTCTCGTCACTGACTTGCGATTTGTTATCTTAGTATTACTGTATTGACAGGAGAGGATATTTAGTTTGAGAAGGAGCTTCTACATTTAATGATGACCTTGGTTTTTCTCTTGTGGCCTAGTTGACAAATTAATCCTCTGAGGGACAAAAATCATGTATTTTGCTGGAGTGGTGACAGCTGCAGGCAGCTATTACAAGTTTTAAAAACACCTGTTGGAGTATTGCTATGGAACATTTTCTTCTGAAGCTTTTGATAAGGAAAATTTTGTCTCTGCTGTCCATTTTTTTTTAAACGACTGTGTACCTTTAAAAAGTTCCAGCTCTACAAAAGTGTTCAGAATTTGGAAAATGTTGGGTTTTTAAAAAAAAAAAAACAACAAACCCAGAAATATTCAGTGATACTATTGAATACAAGTAAAGTCAGAATAAAATACTTAATCACCAAGAAAAACAAACTGCAATTCACCCACAGAGTGGTAAAACCCCTTTGGCTTACCCTGTGCCACAATAGGATATGAAAAAAGAGAGGAAAAAATCAGCTCTTACTGAACATGTGAATATGTTCTTGTGTGAGTGTTCTGGGGATAAATCAGTGAATGCCTGAACTTGTGAGCTCGTTTTTCCTACCTCAGTCATCCAGACTCTTGTTATGTTTTGCAAATCACCCGGTGTTGCTTTTTCCAATCGTAAAGTCCAGTTGTATCTGTCTTTTTGGGATTTTGAGGAGTGGTTATTTCTCTGTAAGGTCTTGGGAAATAAGAAGTAACCATTCATACTTCAGTTACTTTGAAACAAGCAAAAGTAAGATTGTACAACTGCCCAAAATGTCTGTTCTGCTTAAAAAAACCCAAACCCAAAACCAAAAGTAGCAAAAAAACCCCCAGGTGTCAATTGGAGGAAAAAAAATTAGTAAATCTTGATAGTGGGAGAGATTTGTTCTGATTTCAGTTTTATCCAGCAGGTATCCAAAGAATATTTCTGTGGAGATGGAGCTGTCTTTACATTTTATTTCTTAGGTGCTTCTCAAACTTGGTTTAAAAGCATTTGTTCTGCATGTCTCTAAAAGTTAGGTTTTATTCATGTATTTCTTCACCTAACCAGGTGCTCTCAGGCTTAAAATCCTTCAGCTGTGGACTTTAGATTTCACTTTGGAGAGGTGGTCCAGTAGAGGATTTGGCAGTTTTAAAGAATGAAAATTGTTTAGTGTGTGTAGGAGACCTAAAATGGAAGTAACTAACCCTTGAATGATCTGTTTAGAAGATGAAGACTACTTGTGATTATTTTAAGTGGTGAAAAAATCATCCACGGAACATAAACTCAGTGTTTTGTGGACACTAATCCCACCAAAGAAGAGCTTTTCAGTATGTTTTCAGCTAACATTTATTTAGCATGTAAAGCTGTCAGGAACCTGCAATAAACAACACTTTTGGGAAGAGGAAATATGTCTTTTAAGCAACGTAATGTCAGAGAAAAGGGCTCCAACCAAATGTTGCTGTGCAGAAACACGTTCCTGCCATGACACTGAGCCACAGGGTTTTCTCAGACCAGAGGATGCTCTGAGTGAACACTGCAGAGTCTCAGTCCTGCCAGAGAAGGCATTTTGCTATGAAATATTAAGTTAATAAGAAAAGTTTACTTGTATTTATTAAAATATGTTTCCCTGACAAATCTGCTCCTCAGAAATAATTACTACATTGTTTTCCTTTGTGTGTTACATCCGCTCTTGCAAAGCTAAGTGAAGGCTTCTGTTCTAACTCAGAGATGCCAAAGCACGACCCTGCAATCCACTGGATTGGTTTCAAAAGCCAACGAGGCTTCTTGGATATTTAGATACTCCAGAGGGAATAGACAGAACTGGGAAGGAAGCAGAGCCCAAGGCTCTGGTTGTATCCCTAAATGTTATTCACCTTCTCCTGCAGAATGTGGTGTGCTGTGAAATACCTTTGCAAACTCACCAGTGATTTTGGAGCTCATGTTATTAGTTGTTGCTCCCAAGTTATGTTTTTCAATCTATTGGCTCAGGTGAGAATGAGAAGTATTGCAGGGATGGAAGAGGTCAGCAAAATGAGTGCTGTGTGGTAGAAATGCTCATTCAGAATACCACTTGATAATTTCTGGCAGTAGAACATTCCTTTATTTTATTTGGAAGTTCCTTCTGTGCATGGAAAAACACTGATTTCTTGATAATAGGAATTCGACATAAAAAGTTCCCATTTCTTACTCTTTGCTGCTGAAGATTAATATTGTTGTTTCATTTCTGGGCAAAATACTTTAGAATGCCTTTTGTTTTTGGGGCAGATCAAAAAGGAGTGTTGAGTATCACTGCTTGACATTTGTTACCTGGAGTGTTGCATCTGTTTTTTTCAGTGAATTATTCAAAAGCACAATAAACCTCCTGGCCTTTGGAGCGTACCAGGAATGGCTTTATTTTAACTCGCAGTCAGTGGGGGCACTGTTGCTTCTCTGAGTTGTTGGACACAATGCAATGTTTAATACAAAACAGATTGCAGGGATTTGGAGTGAAATGCCGAAAAGTCAGGGCATGAGGGGAGGACAAAAACTCTGTCCTGCATTAGGGTGGCTTTTAATGATTGTGCTCAAGAGCAAACCAGTGAGTACTTTTACACCAGCCTTAATGTCCCTTTGTGTTGCTTCTCTTTTGTCTAGGGGTTGTCAATGAGGCAAATCAGATTCCGGTTCGATGGGCAGCCAATTAATGAAACAGACACACCTGCACAGGTAAACAGCAAAAGCAAGGCTAAAGAACTGCAAAAACACCCTGCAAGTTTGCTACAGGAGTTGATGCTTCTGCCTTCCTATAAAATACTTGTGTAAATGTATATATTAGTGATAGAACTGGATTTTTCTTTGTCATTATTTTGGTGTAACTAGTTTAGAATTATTAGAAATAGAATGCAGGACTTTCTAGTCTTTTGAGTAATGAGTCTCTGTCATTGTAATAAGAAAATTAAGTGCAGTGTACAGATGGTGGGTCCTGTGAAACTGCCACTTGATTGAGTCACGGCTCTGAGGTAAGGATGGTAAGTTAAGAACTGAGTTTTTCTTGAAGCAATGGCTTTATTTTTTACATAAAAGCTTGCCAGGATGTTGTCAGAGATCCTGTTTGCAAGCTTGCAAAATGCTATATATAACACAAAGGTGATTTTCTGTTGTTTATAATTGGAAGCTGTTTCAGCAGCATAAAATTAATGAACATGGAGAAGTTTGGGTTGTCTCTAAGTGGCTGAACAAAGAACATTCCAAGAACAGAATGGTTCACTGTGACTCTTGAACATTTTTCTGTACTTCTCCACGGAGCTGTGTTTAATCAGCCTGTCCAAGTGATACAGTTTTATCTACTGTTCAGAACCACTTGTTATGAAATAAGAGACTCTTGTTTTTAGGCCTGAGTTTTCTAAGCTGTGGCTTCAGAGAATGTACCTCTTATGGCCACGGTCTGTGTAACTTTTTAACTTGGAATACTGGTAATTGAGGCAACAGGGTGCTTTTCTCTCCATCCCTGTTTTGCTGAAGCTTGGGATCAGTCTATTTATAGCTGTGGTAAATGCCATAGACCAGTTTGATTTCCTGAACAGCAACTGAGACTGTTTAGAAATAAAACTTGTATTAGTTATGGCAGCTCCTTCAGTCTTGGTAGAGATTTTGTCAGTAGGGACCATAAACATCCCAGGAATATCAACTGTAAAAATAACAGCAAGAAAAGAGAATTCTCGTAATGAAGTACTGCTGTTCCTCACTGGCAGTTTGTTACATGGCTACATGTAAAGACTTTTCAGGTTTTTTGTGCTTGCTGATCCTTGGTTTCACTGCCTGCTTGGGAAGAGGCCTTAATTCCAGGCTGCTCCTTCGGTGCTGTAGCCATTTTGCACGTTGGAACAGCAGCAGCCAAGGGGAATTGTGGCAATGTTCTAAGGTAAACTGAGGGAGTAAATAAGAGAACAAAGGTGCAATGGCAAAGCAGGCAACAGAAGTAAAATACTGGGAATCTTTTCCATAGGAGCCATGCAATGCACTCTGAAGTTAACATCAGAATTCATTCCAGGACAACAGTTATGAGCTGGCTTTTCTTTCTATGCAGTTTCTTTGCTTTGGAGTTAGCGAGGTTAAATGTACAAAGGGGTGAGGGTGGAGGGGAGTGGGGCTGGTCTGGTTAAAAAGTAAACACAAAGATAGGAACTGTAAGAACAACCCAGCCCTGTGGCAGAGATCTGAGAAGAGCTGAAAGCCTTTTTTCTCTTTTCTGCTATAGTTGGAAATGGAGGATGAAGATACAATTGATGTGTTCCAGCAGCAAACAGGAGGAGTTTACTAAAACAAACACACAAAAAAGAACCTGCTACTTTCCTCTCCAGAACTGTGCTCCCGCAGGCAACACTTCACAATTAGAAAAATGAGACTTGGTTCAGCCACATCCTGACTACTGCAGTATAGTTTTCTCTCTTCTCTCTGATTTTTTTCCTATTCCTTCTATTGTACATAAAGTAACTGGTGACGTGCACAGACATAATGCATATTTTTTTTAACTAAATGGCCAATGGTATGTTTTGATCAACATTTAATGGAGATGGGGTGGGAAAACAAACTGGTTCTGTGAAAATGCCCCTCTCTCCGTTAGTGGCATGCTCCTTCTACTTTTATCTTTATATTCCAGTAAGTTATTTTGCTCTCACTGTTTAAAAACAAAAACCTTGCATACCTTGTTTGATTGGATAATTTCAATGTTTTTCTTTTATCATTGTAAAACCAAGGGCAATTTTATAACTTTTTTGTACGTAGCTGTTACATGTAGAGCAATCTCTGTCTAAGTAGGGGTAAATTACTCTTTAAAAAAAAAAAAGGAAAAAAAATCCTAGATAGTTTTCCCTTCAAGTAAAGCGTCTTGTTGTTTAAATAAACTTCTTGTTTAAAATAACCAGTTTTCTTTTCTTTTTCTGTGGAGTAATACTACTCAGCACCTGTATTTCTTTCTCTGCAGCACTTTATGCTTCTCAAATCTCAGCTTTCTCTGTGGTAAGTAAACATAATCCCCCTAGTGTAGTCAGAAGATTGTTGGAAAATCAAAGGCTGCCTCGAGACCTGTCAGTCAGCAGTTGAACTGGAAATAGAAGTCAGTTTTATTTTGATTTCTTTCTTTTGTGAATGTTCTGCTAAGCCAAAATTGTTTGATTAGGCAAACTGCAAAATACCGAACTACTTACTAGTAATGCCTTGGATTGAGCTCTTTTTGTCAGTCTTTATTAGAAGCATCAATATTGTTGTTGCAGTAGTTTACTTAAGACTCTGTATTTGAATGCTTTTTGATGTAAACATTGAGTTAAAAAGAGCAAATAATTTCGTTGACCATTCAGTTTACCATGGTATCAAATGGGAGATGCTTGGAAATGTAAAGCAAAAATAAAAAATTGAGTTCTGGTTTTGGGTGTATTTAGCTGTGGTGGTGGAGATTCCAAGCTCTGCTTTACCCCCACTGTGCTGTTCCTGCCTGGAAGGGGGAAAGGCTGGAAGTCCTGAAGGGAGCTAGTGATGGTGATGATTTTCACGAGTCTTTTCCACAAGGTTGTTCTTGGGAAACTTCTTGGGGAAGTTCAGAGGTTGCAGTGAAATCCATGGATGTTCTTGAGAGCCTGTACACCTGTCAACCCCACGTCCCCCAGCATTCCCTGATGTCCCAGCAGTGTTCCACTATTTTGCAGTGTTTGCAGTAAGCTATTCTAGCCATTAATTTGTTACAAGAAGTCACTTTTTGGTGGTAGTTTTTGTAACAGTTGATTCAATAAGTGATTATTATATGTGAGGCGTGTGCCTGCCTGGTCTGGAAATCCTTTGGGGCAGAATGGTGGCTCTGTGCATTTACCTGGTGAATTGTAACCCATTTGATTTGTGCCAGGATTTAATACATCTGAAGGAAAAATAGGGTCCATTTTTGCAGTTGCTTTTGACTCTGTAGCTGAAGAATTTAACCTGCTGTGTGCCTTTGTTTTAATTCTAGGAAATGCTACTGCCAAGCAGAGTATTTCTTATTCTGGTGTGTATCTTGTAGACTTCTGTGGTGTGTTACAAGGTTGAAATTCCCTCTTGTGAACAAATGTTTTCATATCCAAACTCACAAAGGCCTGGAAAAAAATACTTTGAACTAAAAAAGAGGATGGTGGGGGAATACATTTCAGCACCTTTCCTGAGTTACACATGGAATACATTGCTCCTTGGCTTTAGAGTCTCTGGCTTTTAAGCTGGCTAAACTTCTGATATTAGTGTATAAAGTTCTTTCAACTTGATGTCCTGCCAAGACTTTTCCCAGGAGAAAGCTGTCTTTATCTTGTTTGGCCAAAAAAGGTGTTTGGACTTGCTTTAGTTTCTGAAGAAAGGGTGAGGTCTCCTTAAATACAATTTTTTTTTCAGCTCAACTTAAGACTGTGAAGCTCAAAGCTCCCTGTTGTATCTTGCCTAGTGTGTTTTTTTTATTTCCTGAGGCAACAGAAGTCAAGTGACAGGTCCTGAAGAGCTTTTAAAAACAATGTCTTCATTTCCTGAATTAGTGGAGTGTTACTTCATCTGTCATGAACTTATGTGCGGGATTCACCTACGTTTGTCCATGTCTTACTGCTGTTACCTGGGTTTGTTCCTCATACTTCTGAAATGATTCCTTTAACAGTTCTGAATGGTGTTATGTAAGGTGGTGGCTGCAGTCAAAAACTGGTAAAATGGTCTTGTCTGAGATGTTTGTTTGATTAAACAACCAAGAAACTGTCTCAAAGAACTTCAGTGACTTAGTGCCTCAAACATTGAATTTCCTTTGGTCTGACAAACTGAAGTGGGCTGATTTCTGGTTCTCATACATAACACATTTAACAGTAAGCAGAAATACTGAACATTTCTTTAAAACAAAACAAACAAAAAACCCCAAAACCAAAAACACCACATTTTTTTAGAACTCTCCTCCATGGTCTTGCAAATACTTCTCCTTATGTGAGAACTTGTTGCTTGTCTGTGCTGCTCCTCTGGTGCTGGAAATTTTACCTGTGGATTCCTGATTGCTGGAACCTCAGTGGTTTTGCTGTGACTGTCTCCTAATGCCAGGGATGATGATTTGGAAGTGATATGAAGTACAGGGATATGAAAAATGTGGATTGTTTGGAGTTCACTTTGCTTGATTTGTGGCAGTTCTCATGTTTGCCCTGGTAGCCACATGGACTGCTAGAAGTCCTTGTGCTGGAGGAGAAAGAGAAACTGGGCAAAGAGGTCCTGTCAGGCTGGTTGGGAGGTAAGTTTTTCATGTTTATTAAACAGCTGGGATCTTTCAAGAGCCTGGGCAAATTATATTATTACCCACAATTTTCAAATCATGTGTTCTGAAGTGATTGCTGTGCAATTTAGTTAATATTCCCCCCATGGTTTTAAAGAGAGAAAGAATGGAGTAAGTCCTAATTGGATGCAGATCCCCTGGGGGGTGTTGTGGGTGGTAAGACCCTGCCTGCAGGGCTGGTGGGGCTCCAGTCCCTCACAGTTTCAGCTTTTTAAAGGTGGAACCAAAGTTGTTTGTTTCAGGTACCTTGAGTGAAGCATTTTTATTCACATGCAGGGCACATAATGACTGGTGTTAACCTCGAAAATCTGGGGAAATCCTGGGGATCACACCCATCCAGAGGGGGCTCTTGTGAAGGGTCAGTGTTGAGTGCCCTGAAGCGCTGGTTCAAAAAGGGGTTCTGGGAGTGCAAGGCTGCTCTGAAATGGAATCTGCCAGACTGCCAGCGGTGTAAGGAAATACTCCAGGTGGTAACACGAGAGGGATGCCTGTCCTGGCACAGGGAGGTGTCCTCAACAAAAGAAAAATCCCTGAAGTAACACTTAAGGTAATTGCTGCTCCAAGTTAACTGCAGTGTCAGAGCAGGTACAGCATCTCTGCAAGGGTTAAGGTTGGAGTGAGATTATTTTGTAGCAGGAATATTCCTCTCCAGTACCTTCACTTCATTACTTCCAAGTCAGTGTAACATAAGTGCTGTTGTTTGCCTGTTGGATACTGGTTCTATTGTGTCTGGTACTGCAACATTAATGAAAAGGCATAATGTGACTGCCTCCAAGAGAGGAGACTTCCAGGCTTCAGCCAGTTGGAAATAACTGGATTTCTAAGGAATAGCAAGTTGTTTTCAAGGCTGAAGATGAAAAATGAGATGCTTCCTTGATCATCATCTATTAAATTAAAAATGAACAATAAATTGAAGTATTTTTCTTAGCATTTTAGATAGTGGCCTCTTCTGAGTAGAGTGTGTGATGGGCTGTTGTGGAGTACTGAAAGACAATCTGAAAGCAAATAACTTGGATCATTCTTAATTATATTACCATGCTAATGAATACATTTCATTCTCTGGATTATTGAGGTTTGTTCATTCTGGCTGTAACCAGTTGCCAAACTAAACGTGTTCTGATAGGCAATAATTTAATCCTTTAATTTGTCTTGCTCTTTTGTGCTTAGTGTCAGAATGAATTGGTGGCACAGCACTTCCCCTGGGTGTTCAGGATGTAGGAGTGTGAGGATAAATGAAAGATGGAATTTTCATCCCTGTTTTCAGTTTTTGGTTGACCCTCAAGATGCTTAATTACAGGGGTTTCCTGGTTCCTTCCCTAACACCGTGGCATAGTGGTCTTACTGTACCATGGAGCCCCAGCTGGTGTTTATGGAGTGGTTGGAGTCCCTTTGAGGGAAGAGTTTTCCCTTATCCCTGAAGAATTTCAGTTTGCATGGGAGGGGTGAGGTGTGGCTGGTGGTGCTGGGAAAGGAGTGGCTGAGTGTCAGCAGAGATCCCAGAAGGGAAGGGGCAGCAGGTGCTGGAGAAGGACAAGGGATGAGTTGGTGGGGAGCTGCAGTGGGAGTGGGGAGTGTGGGAAGAGCTGTAGGTTTAAACAATCCCAATATGAGGATGACTTTGCAGGAAAGACTAAGGTTGTTAAAATGTACAAATAGTAAATAGTGTTTCTTCTTTAGAAAGGAGTATTCTTCAGGGAGACTTGGATTCGAAGGACACCCTTTGTGGTGAATTTTGTGCTGGTTTTGGTGATTTAGATCTCCCCCCTTTCAGCATCCAGTCCGTGGATTCCATCAAAGTACATCTGATGCCCTGCAAGGGCTCTTGAAGGATCACTTGACTAAGAAAACTTTCCTTGAGTTGAAGCAAACTCAAGCAAGACAAAAATTGGAATGAAAGCTCTTTGGGCCACTGTCTTACCCTTTCAGAGATGCCTCTTTTTCCACTCAGGAGCAGCACTTTAGGGGACAGTGACAGTGCTGGATGTCCAGACAAGAACAGCAGCATGAGGAAAGAAGAGAAAACCGAGTCAAACCTTCTTTTTTTTCTTTCTTTTTTTGTACCATGTGCTTGGAATAAAGCAGGAATGCTCTCTGTGACTGCCATGAAGAAACCCTGGCTCGTGGGAGGATGACCAAGCTGAGCCTTTTCTCAAAGCAGTGGCATCTCTCCTTGCCTAACCCTTACACTTCCTGGAGTCTTGTTTAGACTTCCAGATGCTTTTTGCATTCCTTGCCAGTGGAATTTCAACAACAGGTGGAATTGTTTGGTGCCTGAGCCTTTCAAACAGCTGCTGAGAATTGTTCTGGTCAAATGTCATCATCCTGAGATGGATCCTAAGCCCAGTTTCTGTAACCATCTTCATAAACCCCTTCATGTTGTTATGGATGAATAATCAGCAAAGCAGCTTTTATTTAAAGGCCACCCTGCAGCCTGGACTGTGAGAGGTCAGTGCAGCCCCTTGAAAAAAACACTGAAGGTTTAGAATTTTAAAGCTGTGTCTTAAAACTGGCTTTGTTAGAGGGAACAGGTTTTTCTTCATCTTGACTTAAAAAAAAAAAAAAAAGGCTCTTTATGTCTCAGGGGTACAAATTTAAGAGTCAAATCCTGTGGGTTTGCATAAAAAGCATTTAGATGACAAAATAGTTCTGCAAGTTCCCGAGAGAGCAGATGCTCTACCTGTGTGCAGGTAGGTGTCATTTGACTTCTTAATGCCCGAGCCTAAGGGATAATATAATTAAAACAACTCTGTCATGTTACTTAAAATTTCCCTTTAATCTACCTCTAGAAAGATGTGACACAACAGAAGATTCCCTGGGGATCTAAATAGTGGCTGGAGCTTTTTTTTTGGGGGGGGGAGAGGGGAATATTTTTTAAATGTGTTCTAGACTAGAAGAAATAAAACACTGTGGTCTCGTGTGTACTTTTAGCAGTTCAGCTTGCTGGTGTTGGGGGAGATACAGGACACAAAACGTGCAGCCTCGAGCCAGGTGAGCAGCGGTGCTGGGCTTTGTATTCCTGTTGCCATATATGTGCTGGAGCTCAATTTTCACACTGTAATCCACTGCTGCAAAATAATATACCGGTACTGCAAATTATTTTATGGCACCGCGTTTTCTGAGGTGTGTTCCCTGCCCAGCCCCGTGTCCTTGCTGTGTCTCTGCCCTCGTTGTTGGCAGCCTTGTGCCAACACCTCCAGCACCACGATGGCCTTGGTTGGGCCTTTAAAAAAAAAAAACCCACAAGATTTTATTTTTTAATAGATCTTAGAATGGAAAAAACCAAACACTGTGGTCCTGTGCGTAGTTTTAGCAGTTCAGCTCTCCCCTGCGTTAATATTAAGGCTGGTGCTGATTCTCAAGCAGCTCCTCCACGACACCTCCTGAGGCACCTGCGGGGCTGGCACGGCCGTGAGTGCGAGGGGCCGGGCCTCGCGTGGCCGAGTGGGTGCCAGGGAGGGGCGCTGGCGGCCCGCGGGTGTGTCCCCGGCGTGTCTGTGGGGACGGCGGGGCAGGAGGGGCCGGGGAAGCGCTGAGGGGACGGGGATTCCCCCATGGCCCCCCCACCCCACACACCGCTCAGGACCCTCAGCGCGGGCAGCGCCGCGGGCACTTTTGTCTCGCCTCAGGCGCGGCTGAGCCAATCACAGCGCGCGCCGGAGATGAGTGACAGCCCTCCCGCCAATCCCCGGCGCAGGGCGGTGCTGCCCGCCCGCGGCCAATGGGCGCAGAGCAGACGTATTGCTGCACCAATGGGCTCCCGCCGGGGGGGCGAGGCGCCCCGGGATAGACGGCGGGGCGGGGCGAAGGGGAGAGTGGCAGCGTGCGGTCCAATGGGAGACAGCGACTGCGTTTGAACAGTCCAATGAGAGGGCCGAGTGCGGGCGGGGCTTAAGGTGGGTATAAAAGCCCCGGTGCGGGCGGCGGCCGCAGTTGTCACCAGCAGCGGCAGGGCCGGGCGGCAGGAGCAGCTCCGTCCGCGGCACCGCCACTGCACAGAGCCCCCTTCCCTCGCTCCGGCTCCCCCGGCCGCTCCGCCATGACCACCACGGCCACGTTCTCGGGCATGGACCCCAATGGCAGGAACAGCTCCAGGTCCGCGGGGGCGCTCGGGGCACCGCTGGCACCCACACGGCGGCGGGACCGGGGCTCCTGGGGGCGGGGTGGGGGGTGCTGTCCGGCGCGGCCCCGGGGCGGTGCTGGGGCGCGGTGCTGCGGGGGGCACGCCGGGGCCGGCGGCGTGCGGGTCCCCCCGGGGCGGTGGGGGGGTTGGTCGGCTGGAGGCGGGGGCGGCCGCGCCCACCCGGGGGATTGCGGGGATCGCCGTGCCCGGTGCGGGGGCGGCGCGGGGGGTGCCGAGACCCGCCCGGTGCGCGAGTGCGGCCCCGGCGCCGCCGCCGAACAAAGAAGGGAGGCGACTCCCCGCCTTCAGCGCGGGGGCGGGGGGCACCGCGCCCCTCCGGGCCTTCCCCACCGCCATCCCCGCGGCCGCACCGACCCCTCGGTGGGGCCGCCGCGGGCTGGGTGGGGCCGGGCGGGCTCCATTGTCCGCGCCGCCCGCCCGGGGGGACCCGCTCGGGGCGGGAGGGGACGGTACCCGGGGGTCTCCCCTTCGCCGCTCCCGGGGCTGGGAGGGGCGGGTGTGGAAGCGGAGCCTGTGTGGAAACAAAGAAAAACTTGGCAGGTTGGCTGGAGGAGGAGATGCACGGCGTGTGTCGGGCACCCGCGTTCTCCGGAGGCGCAGCTGGAGAGGACCGTGTCGTTTTTACAGGCTGTCGTGTGGGTTTTTTTTTTTCCCTGTCAGGTTCTGGCCTGACAAAGCGGATGCTTCCTGTTTCCTTTTAGCTTTTCGGGGTGCGTTCTAAAGCGAAAAATGCCATTTGCAAAGCGTGTCCCAAACCCTTTGCATAGCGTGTTCCCAGAGCGCTTCCCGGCTGGAGGGATGGGTGGATTTTCAGTGGACATCACTGGGGATGAGGTGGAATTTTTAAGAGCAGTTCGTTGCCTCAAGTGTTAAACATGGCTTTCCTAAAGCACGTTACAGCATCTCCAGGCTGAGAGGCTTCTAATGAAACCCACCAGCCTTTAGCTGAGGTTGGTAACAAGGGATTATTCCTTTTTAACAGTTTGAGTGATGGGGTTTTTTTTCCCTTCAGTTGCCTCTTCTGTTAATGTCATTAAAGATTGTCAGTGGAAACTGTCGTATCCTTAAGAGAGTACTGGTTTCACTGCTCTGGTAAAATAGAGGTGATCTGTGGTGTGGGAACAAGCCCTGCTTTGAACAGACTGTTCTTCAGATTAACTGCAACAGATGTAACGAAGAAAATAAGCCTTCTAAATGGAGACATTTTCTCGGCATGAAAAAGATAAAGGAGTGATTCAGGACCATTACACCATATCTTTCAGTTCAGAAAGGAGACAAAACAAATCATAATAAAACATACTGCCCAGTCTCCTGGGATCCTTCCATTAGCAGCTGAGCATTAGTAATTAGAACTTTGGAGAAGAATTTTTTTAAGGAAAAGTGGTTTGCTGGTTAAATAACATTAAATATCCATGCTGCACACCTTTGGGAATTTCCCTTGCCATTGTTGTGTTTGGGCTCTGTAGGCTGGAGAAGCGTTTTTGTGCTGCATCTGGAGTTTACCAAGCACAGAGTCTCCAGATATCTGAATGCTTTAGCCATGGTGATGACACTGTACAGTCAGACACACTCACTGTGTTGAATTCCCAGGTTTGGAGCATCAACAAGCTGTGTGCTCTTCCCTTTTGTGAGGTTCTAACTTTATTTGTAGAGAACAGGAAGGGTGCCCCATCCCTAATTTGTCTTGGTGTTCATTTCAGAGCACTGGATGTCTTGAAAGCCCAAGAAACCCCAAATTCTGATGGTGTACTCACATCTCTCTGGGGGTTGTGGCAGTCCTCACATTGACAGTTTTATACTCCTGGCTTCTCCAGCTAACACAGGATCTCATGCTTAAGACAATAAGACCAGGAGGAGCTTACATTTAAAGATGTATTTTGCTGCTGCTGTTAATTTTGGTTGATTTCTGCACGTTGGAAAGCAGACCAACAGTAAAGCTCGTGAAGAACTGAGCAGGCACCTTTTGTGTCTGTCTAACAGCAGGTTGTTAGATTTAGGTTACATATCTGGAGCTTTGTACACGTGTCTCTCCTAATAATAGTCAACTTAAAGCTGTTTGATTGCACCTTTTGCCTCCAGACCAGAATCACGCTGCAGACTTTGGGGTTTTTCTGAGGAAACAAATCTGAATAAAGGCTGCAGCCATCAGTGGTGCAACCAGTCCTTTGGCTCGTACTCCAAACTTCAGCCTTTGCTGTGCTGCCAGTTGGAGGATTGATGTTCACCTTCACAGAGGTCTCTTTAAAAAGCTGGAATTTGACGAGCCCACGTACTTATTTTTCATTTGGCTCGGGCTGAAGGCTGGTGGCAGCAGCCCCTGGTGATAATGAATGGAGCCAAGGGCACGAGTTGGGAGCGTTTTATTTTTGTAAGTGTTGCTAAAGTGAAGAGTAGTGGAGACACGGTGCCAGGGGGGAATTCTGGCAGGGGCTTACCTGGCTGGTTCAAACGATGCACTGGAGCCATGGCAGCCCCTGATTGATGGGCTGGAGAGCAGCTTTCAGCAGCACTGCAGGTTGTAAAGCTGCCCCTCTCTCTGCAGAGTCCTGCGCCCCCCTGGAGGAGGATCCAACTTCTCCCTGGGGTTTGATGAGCCCAAAGAGCAGCCCGTGCGGAGGAACAAAATGGCATCCAGCATCTTTGGGACTCCCGAAGAGAACCCTCCTTCCTGGGCTAAAGCATCGGGTAAGACCATCCTGCTTTGTTTCCACGTGTGCTGAGCTGCATGAATGCATTCTGTGCCTCAGCCTGAAGCTGGTGGTGGCTGTGTGGGAACCAGGATTTTGCTTCCTGCTTGGTACTTTTGGGCTCTAAATGATGTCTGCTTGCAGGGGATTATTTATTTTCTCATGGATTTATACCAGAAGGGTTTTTTTTTTTATGCAAGTCTTGGACATGTTGCAAGCAGAAAATTGTATTTGGGAAGAATTTCTCCAAGTTAATAAAGTCACAGTGCAGTGAACTTGTGTCTCAATATCTGGAGTAGCACTGACTGGTCTTGATTATTCAGAGGAAGTTTAGCCTTGTGTTGTTCTCACAGCTGGGATTAAGCTTCCATTTCTGCAGAGTACAGGTGGCCTTGGGACCCTAAATCCCATCTGTTTAAATGACACCCTCACTGCAAGAGAGGCTGCTGTAAGACAGTAATTTGTGAGTTATTATCTGAATAATACCAGGATTTTTTAGAATGGTCAAACTTTGATCTAAAAAAAATAAACCTCCAAAGTACCCAAACCTGTGACTATTTATGATCTGCTTTCCTGATAAGTTTATCTTGCAACCTGACTGGAATCAATCTCTGCTTGTAGGGGCTAAGCCAGGTGAAATCAGAGACAACTGTGAATCATCTGGACCACAAAGAACAAACTCAACTGAGGCAAACTGTGGAGACTTTGTAGATCCCAAGGTCAGTACTGGACTACAAAGAGCCTGATAATGGGCAATTCACCCCCTGGGTGGTGTTGCCTTACAAGTGATGTTCACACAGTTGGGAACATTGTAGGATTTGAAGCCTTGTTCTCAATCTGTTTTTTTTCCTGAAGGTTCCACCTGATGCTCTTAAATGTTGATGAAGGGCTGGATTTTTCACAGGAACACTTTCCAGAGCTCTTAACTCTGTCTTATTGCTGAGACAGTAATGAAGTGCTGTGAGATCTCATTTCAGCTCTGTGTGTGATTGTGGGTTTAAACCCTTTATAAACAATAGTTACCTACAGCAAACTCTGCGTGGGTCTGACCAAACTTGGTTTCACATCTCAACAAGCTCTTGCCTCGGTAGCATCAATGCTTGTTTTATTTGTTACTGGTGTTAATAATAGCATCAGCTGTGTTATTTTCCATATAAACTGTTCACTTGGTAGCAAGATGGAGCACGATTTGGAGTGTTAATAGTGATAATTAAGTGACATTTGCTGGATGTATGATGACATTTGATAGATGTATGATTACATTTAATGGGAAAAATAGGATTTCTCTGAACAACGATTCAATAAAAAACCAGTAATTCCTTTGAACTTAATAACACAAGAACACAGGGTAGCACTTGCATGAACAAATATTAGTGGGAACAAGAAGTCTTGTTGTTTAAAACTCCAGCTTTAGGTTTTCTGAAAAGAGCTGGGTAAGTAAATAGTTGATCTCAAATGTTGTAGCAGACACCTTTTATCTAAGGTTTTATTTTGGTAATTCACATCAAGCATCACAACCCATTCTTGGTATTAATAGGAGCTTCGAGTCACAAAACTGTTCTTTGTTACAGAAAATGTCTTGTTTCAATTTAGCAAATATAAGTGAATTGAATTTATAGCTACTACCACAGAAAACAAAGTGTTTAGTTTAATTGTATTTTCTAGTAAATTGTGTTAAACACTGTGGTTCTCAGCTTTGCAAACAGATTCTTCCCATGTGGAATACTTTACTTTTATGCAGCAGTTCAGCTGCAAACAGCAGAAGCTGGAGCTGGTGAACTTGTAGCCCAGCCCGAGATTTAAGGTGGTAAATTTGTGTCAGTTGCTGTGCTTTCTTATCCCAATTTCTGCAGTTTCACTGTGTAATTAGCAATGTTAAATCTATGAAAGCTGATAAAACCTCATGCCATTGAGGAGCCTTGGCTGCTGCTGGGAGACTCTGTATCTTTGTGTCAAGCTGCAGCCTGTGAACAGAGTCAGAATGTAAAGAATGTTTAACTGTTTATGGACTGAAGGAAACTCTTATCAGCGACGTTGCAAAGAAGCTGATCAGCATTTCACAAGGGAAATTAAATATCCTGGATAGAACAAATGCTCTTGGCCTTGTTAACAGGTAAGTGTTTGGTGTTGCAGAGTTGCTCAGTAGAAAGGAGAGGACGCTGAACTCGTGGCTCTCAGGGTAATTCGTGTGTCCCTCCTGCTCTGCAGGGAGGATGTTCTGGTTCCTGTCAGTGCTGCTCAATTTAGGATGCTGTGCACAGTAACCCATGTCTGAGTTACTGTGAGATAGCAGTCACACCTGTGAGATGTGAGGTATAACGTGTTTCTCTCTCTTTTCCAGGGAGGAGATGTTGGTGGTGACATTTCTGGTGAGTACTCCTTCGAACTCCTCTAGTGAAAGCCTTGGGCAATAGAAGAGGATATAGGATATATAAATGGTCATGTATCAGGATATAAAAATGGTCATTTATCAGGATAGAGGCAGAGTGAGGTTGTTCTGGAATCCATCAGATCAATAAAGTGACTCGGCTACTTCAGTGGAGTGTGGGTATGGAGTGAAATGGTGGAGTGTCTGTGAGTCATCAGGTTAAAAAGGAGAACAGTCCTCATTTCTTTTGCCATCAGCTGTTAGTGTAAAGATTTGTCTGAGTACTAGAAGGCAAGGTGGAGACCGACTTGCAGAGATCTCAAGTGATTGAGAGTCAGAGCTGCTGTTAGAGTAGCTTGTCATTCAATAGGACAGTCAACTTAATTGATTTTAGTTTAAAATTTCCTTCTTTCCTATTGTCTTCTCATACAGCAAACTCTACGCTCACAGAATTCTCACACCCAGCTACTGCATCTGGAAATGTCTGCATTAACCAGCTTTTAACTTCCTGTTGCCTTTTAAATGCTGATTTTTACCCAGGAAGTTGATCTGCATACTGCCAATACCCTGTAAACAGAGACATTTCCCCTAGCAGCACCTGTGCCAGCCTTCAACTGTTTTTTCTAGCTCTGAGGCTGGAAATCTCTCCTTTGTAAGATTCACTGTAGGAATAGCTCACTTCCTGATGGCAGGAATGTGTGTGTTGACTGCTGCTCTCCCAAGTGCTACTTTCAACACCTAAGAGTGGTGGGGGATCACTGAGGCCATTAACAACTCCCTGCCCTGAAAAGACCTGCTGGGATGGGGAGAGCTTTCCCAGGACGGTTCAGCTACCTCTTAAGTGGTATCTGTGCCCAAAATAAGTGTTGCCTCTTTGGCAGGCAGCTTCTAATCAAACTGTATACAGGATTTAGGATTTCTTTCCCATGTCTGGCTGATCTTAATGAGCACTGCAGGCATCTGGAGTTTATGCCTGGGGTAGGAGGATGTGGTTTGCTAATAGAAGTAAACTGCTCTAAGGGCTCTGCTGCTTTTCCTGGTGCTTGTTTAAACCAGCTCCCCACGGGGCAGAGGAGATGCCAACAAACAGCAGTGAGGTGAGAAGGGAGGAGACAGAAACAAGAGCTGCCTGGGATCAGGACAGCTGAAACTTGGAGTGCAAAGTGATATTCCTGACTCTTAAATTTAAAAGCTCACATTTTTCACAGCTGGTGTATTTGTATTTAGGTTTGTTTCTGGTGAGTGACAGGGAAGGAAGTTCTTATGAAGGACTAAGTAAATGTATTGCTGGGAGGTGGTTAAAAAAAAAAGTGTTACTGTAAAGTAACTGGGGTTGTTTCCTGTTGTGGCCATGGGTAAAAATTAAATTTTTGGAGATGGCCAAGATGAAATTAAAATGACAGGCAAAGGTTTGAGTGTTAAACTTTCAGTGATGGTACTTAGGAAGGAGTAGGAATTTAATGCTTCCTGGAAATGGTATCTTTGGCAGGTCCCTGGGCATCCTGATGGATTGTTACATTAATTTCTACCATTGATAGCTTTGGGTATTGTAGATGAATGGAGCTCAGTTTCATTGAGCTGTGCCACTCCTCCCCTTGATATTCCTGCTGGGCTGGTGAACATCCCACCTGGCACACCTGTGACTTGGTGCTGGATTTGCAGAGCTGGTTGCAGGGTTTGAAAAGGGCTGAATGAATCCACCTCCAAGCAAAAGCTGTCTGCTTACGAGTTCACAGCACAACCAGAATCTTAATAGCTTCCCATCATTTAAAAAAGTTTATTCTTTTGAATGTGGAAATCATTTTCTGTATGTAGCTGATTATAAAACCCCGAGTAGGTGTCAGGTGGGGCGTGCATATTTATTAATCACACCTGTCTAGGGAAAGAAAATGTTCCTTTTGCAGCAGTTTTCTTGCTTCCCATTTGGGAGCTGTAGTTCCTTTCTGTGCATCAGAGTTCCAAGGGTTTGCAGTGCACTCAGCAGGGAGCTGTTCCAGGGATTAGACCCCTTTTGGGGTGGGAAGAGCTTCAACATTTGAGCTGATCCTGTTGCATTGACTTTCGTCATTAGGTTGGCAAATATATCTATGCCTTGATTATGTGGGAAGTGCTGATGTGTGATCAGCTGGCTGAACGAGCTACACAAACTTCCCCCAAAGTCTCCTGTGGCCTTAATTCGTGTTTCTTTTGTGAGTCAGTGGCACTGTGAGCCGAATGAGTGTGAGTAGCTGAGGAGAAGTAGACAGTACATGCCACACAGAGGGGAAGGTGGAGTCTGGCATGAGGGACAGATGATCTCCATGGGTGCTTGTGCTGAGTCAGCAGGCACTGGGACACAGCAGCTACAGAGGCTGCAAGTTTAAAATGTGGTATTAACTGTTTAGTTCAGCTGTGCTGGTGTGTTAATGAGCACAGCAGAGAGTCTGTAGTGTAGATTATTCCTGATTGCATGGGGACTATGCTAAGATGCTGGAGTTCCTTGAGATTATTATAAGCATGGGTACAGGGGGGTCAGTGGACAGAAGTGGGACTTTGGTGTTTCTGATAAATCCTGCATCAAGTATTATTTAAAAGAGATGACCTGAGTTGCCACAGAATTGGGGGAAAGCTGCTCCTGGGGGTAGGAAAGTAGCTACAAAACAGGAGGCAAAGGGTAGAGCTTTGTAATTGCCTTTCAAATTGGAAAAACGAGCCATGGGAAGGTATGTGGGGGTGGCTTTATTCAGTGCCTTCATCCGTGGCCTGGAAAGGGTAATGAACAGTGAAGTCTCCAATTTTGTTGGTGATATGAGCTCTTTCGAGTAGTCAAATTGTGCTGATGGCGAGAAAATCTCACTGTCAGAAGGACTCAACTGAATGAGGTAGGCAGGTAAAAAAGGTGGCAGGGTAACCTTTATGTAAGTAAGTGTGAAGTGATGAATCCAGGGGGTAAAAAACCCCAGCACCTAAACCGTGGCAGTCTTGTGTTCAGCTCTGTGCTGTGGTGCTCCCAGGATCTGCCTTGAGTCTTGGCACTGAGTGTTCTCTGAGATGTGTGGAAGTGCTGGCAAAATGCTGAGTGTCATCAGGGAGAAAATGGAGAATTACATCATTTTGTCTGTAAACAATGTTACACCCACATCTCATCTCCAGTCGTGTGTGCAGTCCTTGACACGGAAAGAGCAGGAGGTTGTGGAGGGGAGCAGGGAAGGTGAAGGGGTGCAGTGGCTGCCCTGGGAGGTGGAACTGAAAGAGTTGTGTCTCTGCAGTTTGAGGAGGAGGCTGGGGGAGGGAATTTAATCAAGATTTACCAAACATGGAGCTTAAGGTGAACGTGCAGCTGTTGTCTGAATCCTCCAAACCCAGAACTAGTGTTCATCAGATTAAACTAAGGGGCCTGTTGAAAACAGGTGAGGTGTATCTTGACAGAGCTGATGGTGAAGCTTTGCTCCCCTCACTCCCCCAATATCCAGGGGGCCACTTGGTTCTGGTTTGGGCCTTTGGCTCAGAACTGATTGTGTTGGTCCATATAAATGTGAGGTGCTGATGTACTTGCTGTACTCAACTGTCAGCGCAGCAGATACATCAGTTATTTGCTACAGTATCTAAAGTGCTTCCTGTGAAGAATTCCTTCTGTGTCCTGTCTTCACTTGTGGTTGTTCAGAAGGACTTAAAATAAACTATCTTGTGCTTCCCAGGGAGTGTCCAATGAGAGCCTCCCCGTGCATGGCTGTTCCCTGGTCTGTTCTGTGTGAAGCCTCAGAAGTGTGTCAGATCCTCTTCCCTCCAGTTACGAAATTGGGAATGTAGTTTGAGCTCTTGCTGCTGCCTCTGTGACTTGGCTTCCAGCACCTGCTCAGACTTGAGTCGCTCTTGCCAGAGTCACACGCTGACTAATTATATGTACGAGTCTTAAGCCTTAAGCTGCTTGTCATTAAGAAAAATGAATTGCTGGTGTCCCCTAATAGCAGCCGAGCGAATGTGGCTCTTGATGGCTGCCTGAAAGCGAGCTGGAAGGCAGAGCCCATCTGAGAAACACTTCTGAGGGCTGAGTCTGCCCTGCCCTCGGGTTGCAGCAGCACCCGAGCGTGTCTCTGCACCGGGAGAGGACTGACAGGAGCCAGCGGGACATCTGGCTCTCCTCATCCACATCAAACACCTTAAAAGCTTCTTTTCTTCTAGAAAACATTGAGGCTGATGTAGAAGCTGCCCCAGGTCAGAGTGAAGAAAAATCCCTGCCTGCTGCACCTGTTCCTAGCCCAGTAGCACCAGCACCTGCACCGTCCAGGAGAAATCCACCCGGTGGCAAGTCCAGCCTAGTCCTCGGTTAAACCTTTCCCTTCCTGACTGTTTTGAACTCGTGTCTGTTTTCTTTCCCCCATGCTTGTGAACTGCACAACTTGAGCCTGACTGTACATCTCAAATTTCTTTCATTAAAAAGAAGCACTTTATGTACTCCATCTTCTTTTGAAATCAAGGGTTTTTTCCACTTCTGTCCTGTGTTTCCCCCAGATCTACTGGAAGTGACATGAGTGTTTTCTAGTGATAGACTTGAGGGAAAGCTTTATGAAGTATTGTAATGTAATTCAAAGGAGAGTAGCTTGGTTCTAAGTGTGCTTAGAGGGTTTTTGTACTGAGGTTTTTTTTTTTTTTAGAACCCTTTAGCTTTACAAGGGTCTAGAATCTTGGTTAACCAGGCCAGCAAACAATCAGCAAGAGCAGTCCCTTCCCTCCACATGTGGGATTTAGGGATCTAAAAGGCGTCATTGACTGCATGTGGTAAATGCCTTGAGCCCTGCTGTGCCATATAAATCATTGAGTGGTTAATGTACACCATGCTGCCTTTAAAAACAAAATAAATCTTGATACTGGACTACTATGATGCAGGGTCTGTGCCAAATAGAGGGCTGATGACCAGAGCCACCTGGCCTAGTGCTGGGAAGGGGCTGATTCAGACTTTATTCAGTAAAGGTGGAGTGGATCATATAAATAAGAATTACAGGGCATTTTTTTTTACAACTGACTCAATGCTGTGCATGATCATGCTGGTGCTTGACCATGAGGTGAAAATCTCATCCTTTAAAAGTGTGTGTTGTAATTTCACGGAGCTGGATTGTTGCTTAAAAGTAAATAATATAGAAATTTTGAAGCCGTGTTTCCTGTGTGGGTTTTATTTCGTGGTTTTGGTTTTGCCTTTATTCTCAGTTGTCCTTGTCTCAGCCAACCTGCCCTACTCTAACAGAGGTGGGATGCAGCAGAGGAGGAGAGTTCTTGCACCTGGTTAAGACCACCATCAAATGCCATCTTCCCCTGAAGGGATTGTCTGACTTCTCTCTTAATTTTTGTCTTCTAGAGCACAGAAATGTGGAATATGGGTTGATAAATGTAATCTGGTTTATCCAAAATACTTTTTTTAATCTCAAGAAAATAGAGGAAAGTTTATTTTCCTCACAACAAACAAACAAACAAAAAAACCCCACCAAACCAAAACACGATCCTAAAAAAGCTGTGAGTCCAGACCAAGGAGTTCTCTGCTGTCCTGGAGGGATCTGCTGCAGGATAAGCCACAGCAGAGGATTTGTATGGAGCTGGTGTGTCTGCTGGTGCCTTTACCACCCTCCTCCTGGAAGAACCGGTGCCTGAAAGCACCCTGGCTTTCCAGATCAGTGCTGGAGAAGCCCTGGCCTGAGGTGCTTAACCTACAAAACTGGATTTGCTCTGACGTGCTCCTCCTTTCCTGCATCAGGGGGGATTTCCCTTATCCCTTTGTCCCCTGGGCCGCGGTACCGGCTGCGGGTAGAGCATGGGAAGTAATCGAATTGCATTTCCTTGGCAATCCCCACACCCAGTGCAACTTTATTAGTGCTCCTTTCTGTTTGCTGAGGCTTTGGCCAAGCCCTGCTGCTGCTGTTCCACTGCCCTTCTCCTGCTGGGAATGTGGGAGCCACATCCCGGCCACTGCGGGGTGCCGGGGGGGCTTTGGGGGGTGCTCTCGCTTTTCCAGGCGGACGCGGGATTGCCCCCGCGGATGAAGCTCCGCCCATCTCATACATATTCATGATCGCTCATGCATATTCATGACCACCCCACGTGTGCCGGAGCCGGGGGCGCTGCCGCCCGCATCGCTCGCGTGTGCCGGGAGCCGGGATCTGGGATCGGGATGGGCAGCGCGGCCAGGCCGCTGCGGGTGCTCGTGGACATGGACGGAGTCCTGGCCGACTTCGAGGGCGCGGTGCTGCGGGAATTCCGCGCCCGCTTCCCGGCGGAGCCGCGCGTGGAGCTGGCGGAGCGCAGGGGCTTCTCGGTGCGGGAGCAGTACCGCCAACTGCGGGAGGACCTGGAGGTGAGTGCGAGCCTCGCCCTCTTCACCCAGCCCGGAAACCTCTCCCTGCCCACCCTGGGTGGGCAAAGGTCAGGGTCGGGTCGGTATTTTTTAAACAGCCACGGCCCCTTAAGTTACCTACAACTTCCTTTGTCCATGTATGGCTAAATGGGATTCGTTTAAAGAATACTCATTTAAATAATAAATCATGCTTTTTTATGTAAAATAGTAACCAAATTCATGCCTACTCTCTATATTTATATTTTTCCTAATTCCAGGAACTTTTGAGCACCAATTGATTAGACTGTCTTGTGGTGACCAGCGGGAAGGGTGAAGCCTGCATTCACAGTATTTTTAATTTTGCGTTTCATGCAGCCTTATTTTGTACAGTGATAATTAGTGACTTCTTCCAGGAGGATCACCAGCCCTTTACAGGGAAACGTGCAGGAACTGGCAAAGGGCAATTCTGTCATAAAACTCTTCACTGTACCATGTTCAGCTTGTTCTTTACTCGTGCTCCTCTTGCTGAGCAGCAGGAGTAATAACTTACCCAAAGCTCCCTGAGTGCTCTGTGAGTGTTAATGTGGCTCCACAGCAGGACAAGAAATATAAATGTTATATATGGGTTTGTACAGCTGATGAAATCCTGTGTCCATATTCCCTCTGCGTGCCCTGACAAGCAGAGTGCACGGCAGGTGATGATGAGGAGCAGCATGCAGAAAGCTCTGGAACACCCTACATCCATGCAAACTGTTGCCATTTTTAATGTCTGCTAATGAGTGAATGAATATCAGAGAGGTTTGCAAGGCAAAATCAAAAATACTGTGAATCTTTCGCCCTTCCCTCTGGTCACCACAGGACAGTCGAGGACTCTACAGAGACAGTGGATGCTGATGCAGGCTGTGCCATACACTTTCCTTGAGAAGTTCATTGCTAATTTTAAGGCCCTGTACTGAGCCTGTAGGTTTTCTTACTGCTAAGAAATAGCAATTCACATTGATTTCCCTCCTGTTCCAGGCTCCTGCACCAGGCTGATGGATGGGAGTGCTGGGTCCAGTCAGCATTTCCACAGGCTCCAAACTGCCCGAGCTCTAATCAATGACTATTGATGCTGAGAAGTTCCTGGACCTAGGAACCTGTACATATAGGGAGTAGGCATGAATTTGGTTATTATTTTACATAAACAGACATGATTTATTGTTTAAATGAGTATTTCTTAAGTGAATCCCATTTAGGTATATATGGACAAAAAAAATTGCAGGTAATTAAAGGAGTCTTGCATTTTTATTTGTCCTTATTTGAAAGGTCTACAATCTGATCTATCTAGAAAATTGTGTTTTGTTCTATTTCTGGCATTCCCAATTCCTAATTTAGTTCATGTTCATCCTGTTTCTCCCCAGACCTTAGGTGTGGCAATGGAATAACCAGATAACTGGTTTGAGTCCCACGCAGATCTGCAGTGATAGAAAGCTCTTATCTTGCTGTTGATTACTAGCCTGGCTTCCTAAGGAAATTAGCTTTATGGAGCTGTGCTGTGTGTCTGTCTCCTCCAGTGAGCTCTGGGCTGCTTTAGCCACAACTATAAAGTTTTTAAGATTTGAAGCTCCTTTGGGTCTTATGTAAAAATCATCAAATAGTTTAAAAATAGAGCCCTTGTTAGTTCTGCCGTGGCTGTGCAGGGTGTCTGCGAGGCAGGGGGATCCCTGTGGAAGGTCCCTCCTTGCCCACAGCTGCAGGAAAAGCTTCAGCAGGAACGAGCAGCCCAGACACTGAGGATGGATTTTCCAGGCTGTGCCGGGGGGTCTGTGGGGCCTCCTGTCCATGCAGGGAAACTGAGCCTGCAGTTTGTCAGTGCTGAAAGGAGGGGATCAGCAGGACACCAGGGATCAGCTGGGCACCAGGCTCTTCGTGGCAGGTGTCGGCTGTGCCCGTCCATGAACTGCCAGGGTGTGGGATACCCTCATGCCAGGGGGTGGGAAGGGCCGTGCTAATGATTTATGGATCGCCTCTAACTGAGGGGTGTTTATGCTCTGTTAGTGCTGAGCAGCTGCCCCTTGAAACTGGAGCCATTACTTGGGGTTTTATTTCTGGTTTGATCATTAATTTCGCATTGTGAATCCATTTTATTTAGGAAGACTTTTAAACCATTTTTATTTTGTTCAGAACTTTCTTTACCGCTCTTGCCTATCTGCCCTCCTGTGTGTGCAGCCATTTTGATAGGGACTTATCTCCCAGGAATTTAGGATGGCCCCAGACAGTTTCAAAGAAGGATTCAACACCTCCAGCAGGGGCAACATTTTCTAGAATTATTTTTAAGTGTCTAGAATTGTTTTTTTAAGTGCCAGCGGGAAAGCTTAGGGATAGAGGTAGTCACTCCAGTTTTGCATCCAAGTTGTTATCTTGCTAATGGAAGTTAAAAGGAAGTGTTCAGCACTGATGGCATGAAAATGAGGAAAGAAAATGGTTTTACTTTCAGTTTCTAGTCACTTTTTGTTTCTTGGGGGGAGGGGGGGAAATGGCTTTAGATCCTAAGAGTCATCAAATCGAATTTCATTTGCCAGCACAGCCAGACTTTTTTGTGACGTAGTGGAAACTTGCCAGTTTCTGGTGACTTGCTGTAGGATAAAAGAGCTTTCAGACACAAGCCCTGAGTCTGTAATTCAATCTCCTTGGGAAGAGCTCCAGGGAATTGTTGCTGGGATCAGGGAGGCTTTGCATGGAAAGAGAGATCTGGGCAGATCTGATTGCCACGTCTGCACCCAGAGACTCCTCAACCTCTTCTGATTTGCGTGTGAAATCAGGTAGTGCTTCCAAATTTCTGGCTGTTGATTTATGAGTATTTGCAGTTGATGATAACTGAGTGAGCTCCAGGATCTGGGAGACTGGTTTAATGCCAGCTCCTTCTCATTGCCTCTTAATTGAAATGGTTTTTATGTTGATGTTCCACTGGTGATGTAGAGCAAAGAGACCATCAGCTGGACTGTAAAGCTGCCTTGTGCAATTTCTGAGCAAAGGCTGCAGCCTGCCTTTGAAGAATACTTAACAAGAATTAAGTTTTCAAAATTGTTCAGTGGCATGGGAACGTAGGACTTTAATGCTCGTGGAAAAATGCTGTTTTGACACCTCTGAAGTTCACAGCGTGACTCCAGGGAAGGTAAGATTCGTGTGTCTCAGGGTAGAAGAGATACTGGAAGTTTAACCTCTCTGTCTGAGAGTCAAACCTAAGCCTGGAAGTGGCCTCAGCACTGCTGTGGGTCCTTTGCTATGATGGGATGTGTGATAAGGGGAGAGAAAACCCATGGGCTGTGACTACTCTGAAACACTCTGATTTAACACAGGTCACTCTGAACAGTCAACAGAGAGCAATCTTTAAAATTAACTAACCAGAACTGGATTCAAACCAATGAATTTCCTAATAATAAAATGTATGAAAATGTCTTATCAGTAAATTAAAAAAAAAAAGAAAAAAAGGACTAGAAGGTCAGTCCTACTTAAAGGCAGGGGAATTGCCCTGGAAATACTGCATTTCCTTTTAAAGGTCATAAATGCCACTGTGCTGTATCATATTAAATACCTTTCTGTACCATTTTTTGGGTACTTTAGCCAAAATGGGATAACATTGCTCCTCCAGTAATCTTGTTTCTTTCATGTTTACACTCACTTGCTGAAGGGGTTCACCCCAAATGTGTGGGTGTGCTGCCCTGGCCAGTGGCACGGTCACCACTTTGCCCTGCTTGTTCCAAAGGAAAAGAGGGATATTGGGCAGTGCCTATGTCTGCCCAGTTGTCCCTGGTAAATTCCTGAGTCATCAGCAAATCTCAGCCAAGCATGGCAGAGGAGCAGAAGCCTCCAACTTGTTCCTTTGGTTTTCACAAGAGTTAGTCCAGAGAGACCTGCTGGGAAGGGTGAGGAGGGAGCTCTCCCTCTGTCAGAGTTCAGCGATCCCAGCTGTGGGTCACGGCTGAAACAAACCCAGGTCAGGGTCAGCTCTGCCTCCTCGCTCCGAAGGAGCCACCAGGGAGGGACTTCTTGTGTGCCTGAGCTGGACTTTTCCTGGAACCCACAAGGTGAGGCATTTTATAATCCACTCCTGGGGGGAAGCATCACCTCCCTCTGCAAAGGGAGCCCTTTGCTGGCTGTGGCACACGGGATAACTGGAGAACTGCTGGGACATTTTGGATCACAGCACAGGCACTGCTGACTGTCCTCTGCCTCTTGCAGGCCAAGGTAGCCAGTGTCTACGAGTCGCCTGGCTTCTTCCTGAAGTTGGATCCAGTTCCAGGAGCCCTTGAAGCTATGAAGGAGATGATCCACATGCAGGAGTAAGGACACTCTGCAGCCCTTCTCCATGACCTTACACACTGTCCCCCCTGACTGCTAATGAAGGCTGTTTCCTTTTCAGCACCCAGGTCTTCATTTGCACGAGTCCTCTCCGGAAATACGAGCACTGCATCGTGGAAAAGGTGGGAGAGAATTTGTTTTGCTGGGTTTAATGGTGCTTTTGCAAGGCCTTGCTCTTTCATACCACCTAAGATGGAGCCATTCCTTTATGAAGGCAGTGGCTGCTCCAGCTGCCAGGCTTCCCTCGATCCCTGTCCGAGGAACAGCTGCCCAGGCACGGAGCAGTAGCTCAGGATGGGGAATCTCGGAGTGCCACAGGCTGCCAGAATTACTGTGGAGCACGTGAGCCCTGGGCTCTTGGAGCTGGGCTGGGCCCAGCTTGTCAGGAGGCGATAGCAAAGGAACTGTTGTAGTTCCCCAGGACAGGGTATTCCCAGGGGATTCCACGCTGGAGAACCCTCAACCAACAAAACTTTCTGTCTAAATCTGGAGATTGAGATACCCAGCTACCCCAAAAAAGGCCAATGCTGAGCCGAGGAGGCTGTGGTGTTGGAATTAGTCCTATTTGCCACTGGCATGAGAACGGAGGGGGGACTTTGGTCACTGGAGGGACTTGGATGGGCACAATCCACGTGCTCTGGGCAAGCGGCCAGTGCTGCTCACAAACTCAACAGCAGCATGGCCAGGGCAGTGCTGAGTGAAGGCTGCCACAGGTTAAATCAGTCCTGGGCAGTAGCCAGTCTCCACGTGGGAATTCCTAGACATAGCTGTGGGCTTACAGGGGAAAAAATGACTGCGTTAGGGCTGACCTGGCACGAGCAATGTGCAAACCGAGCCTACAGCTGGATTTTCTCTTACTCCTTGTCTCTGCAGTATAAGTGGGTAGAGAAACATCTGGGGCCTGAGTTTGTGGAGAGGATTATTCTGACCCGAGATAAGACCGTCGTAGCTGCTGACCTGCTGTTTGACGACAAGGACACCATCCAAGGTTTGAACAGCGCTTCCGTCGCCGGCTGTTGGCCGGGGAGTCACCCCCAGCTGACTCCAGTTTTCCCCTTTTCCCTCCCCAGGCGCAGAACCGAACCCGAGCTGGGAGCACATCCTGTTCACCTGCTGCCACAACAGGCACGTCCAGCTGCCGGCCCCGCGCCGGCGCCTGCTCTCCTGGGCGGACGACTGGAAGGCCATCCTGGAAAGCAAGCGCAGGCAGTAGGGCAGGAAGGGGATGCTGCGCCCTTCCCAGTGCCAGGGAAACCCATTCCCAGGAGCCAGGGAGCACCGACACCTCAGGGTCAGCTATAACAAGTGAGCTGTCCCTGTCAGACTTGGTACAGAGCTGGCTCTCCCCGGGTTTCTGGAAGATTCCTCTGCACTCAGTTCACCTCTGTAGCATTTGGGTGTTTGCTGTTGGAGAAGAGAAACTGTAAAACACAAGCAGCTGTGGGTTGGTTGGATTTTTGTGTGTCTGTGTTTAACCTCACTCCTGTTTGGTTTGTGCTGTCTGGGGGTGGAGAGGAGGAAAAAAAGAGGAAGAAGGAAAGCTCTTGAAACTTGAGCAGACACAGCGTGGGTGTCTGTCAGTGGGCACTGGGCTCAACAGCCAAACCTTCTAAGTTTTATGTATTTAGCCACCCTGGCTTTTGGGTTTTCTCTTGCCTCATTGGCTGATCATGAAAGGAGACCAAGCTGGCCTCGATTTCTGGCCCATGTGCTTGAGTAAGAGTGGGCAAAGGCTGCAAATGCTGCAGAAAAATATTTATGAGCTCATACAGAACTGATTACACAGCATTCAAGTTAATGTTTTATTAAGAGAAGGTTTTACAGGACAGCAGCTCTCATGAGCCAGACTGCTGTGAACCATTTTTTTTTTTTAAATCTTCACCTTCCTCACCAGTGGTAATGAAAGAAAAACAACTTTCCACTTCTTGATTTAAAGGATAGTTACAGCCTGCCCTGTGCAGTGACTCAGGTGCCTATGCCACGATAAGAGGGTGGCATAACTAGTTCCACAGGGATGGAGAAAGATTGTGAACTGCCACGGCAGGAAAACACCTTCTTTCTCTGCAGGAGGAATAAATTTCTGTGACATTTTGAAGTCATTTGAGTTGACACTCCGTGTCAGTTGTCACTGACACTGAAGGGGAGAGCTGCAGCAAAATCAGCCAGGAACTGGAGGGGATGTAAGCTGCTCAATAACCCAAGCAGAAAACCCCCCACTGCTGGGAAGCGTTATCTGTGCAAGCTGAGTGCTGGGCTGCACTTGGCAAACTGCTTTCCAACAGCCATGAGCTGCTTTATTTTAAATATTTGCTGGCAGTTTTAGCTGCATGCTCGGCCCAGCTGCCATGGTAGTGCTGCACCATCATCTTTGTTAACTAAACCCCAGTGCTGGTAGGACCAGCTTCCCTCTTTAATGTGTTTGACACGCTCCTGACCTGCTGAGCAGAACGTGAGAACAGAGGGCGGTTTCCCTCTCAAACAGCTTCAGTCCTTGGGGAGGGGGATCCCCAGCGCCGTGTGTTTGCTGAGGTTCCTGGCCTCCTCCACCTGCGGAGGCGAGCAGTAATCCTCCAGGAACAGGGTTGCCAGGTTGCTGAGCCGTCTGTTGGCCGAGAGGGAGAAGCGGAGCATGCACTCCACCACGGGCAGGGCCGTGGTCTGGTGCCGGGACTGCGGCGTGGTGAGGAACATCAGCGTGGTGACAGCCGACACCACGGTCTCCTCGTTGGGGCTGGACAGGCAGTTGATGATGGGCTCCACCCCGTTGGCCTCCAGGATGTACTCTTTGTTAGTTTTATCCAGGCACAGGTTACAAAGACCACCTGAAACGGCAGAATGAAGGGTCTGACGAGGCAAGCTCTCCACACCCTGGTCTTTGTCACAGTAAGATTCAAATTCAAGCTCGTCCTGTTTCTAACACAGAAATAAGTATCCAGATTTTCTGGGAGGTTTGGATGGAAAATTCTTGACGGCTCCCTAGGCTGTGTTTTGTTGATGCTTTCCAGAGATTTTCCAGCAGCACATTCCTCCTCTTGTGTGTCATTAGAGGGCACTGTAACTGCTGCACATAACTGCTTCCACAGAATGATTCCGGCATCACTTATCCCTAACAGGATACAAGCCAGCAGTTTACTGCATGTGTTTTAGAAAACCAGAGAATGGACATAACAGTGTTGGGCAAGAGGCACAGAATGTTTGAGCTTGAAACTTTGAGAAGCCACAAACCTTAAAATTCAAGTATATTTATTATCATCTCATAGAATCCCTCACAGGATCTGGCCCCTTAGCTTAAGTTCAGACCATAAAAAAATCACAATAAGGCAGTTTCTCAGAGAATTTATTAAAAAACGTCAAGTAACCATTCTAGAAGACCAGCTGTCAATAGTAGGATGGTAATGCTGGACCTGTACAATATACCTGGCAAAATTTATGTATTAATTATTGCTTCTCTATAGGAGAGATTTCAGTAAAAAGTCAATCAGGTAGTGTTTACTTACAGTCTGAGGGGAAAACCCCAAAATCCTTTCAGAAAGTGTCTTCATTAAGCTCTATCGGGAAAGGGGGGGCACATACCTGCCTCTGATTTCTCTCCCTATTCCACACATTCTGCACTAAACGAGGCTTCATCAGCACATTTATTTTTTGGGGAGGGGAGGATTAACCACCAAACCAGGTGTGGGACCTGGTGTCCCCCGACCCTCCAGGCAGGTGCCAGCTGAGGGTGTTCTGGGCAGCCCTTACCAATGGCAAACTCCACGAGGGTCTCGTTGTCCTCGGTGAGCATATCCAGGAACAGATCCAGCACCTGCAGCTGCCGCAGGTACTCGTAGTTTTTGGGATCGTAGGCGAAGTTGGCCAGGTTCGCCAGCACCTGCTCCTTGGCCTCTGCAATGGAGAAGCGTCAGGCGTGTGAGGAAACACTCAGCGTGAGGGGAGCGAGCGAGCAGCGGTGTTTGTTACCTGGGCTGTCCGTCACCTGGAACTCGGTGACGAGCGCCTGCAGGTACTCCAGCCGCCCCAGCTCCATGGCGGGCCCGCCTGTGGGACACCTCGATGGGCTCCCCGTTCCTCTGGAGCCCCGGGCAGTGCGGATCACGGGCAGTTCAGGGGCCGGGTGTCCCGTGGGACGGGGACAGACCGGCAGCCCCAAGGCAGACAGGACGCTCCGCCGGCCGCCATTTTGTGGGCGTGACACGGCGGGAGCGTCTCCCGCAGGCGGGGCGGGGCGGCCGCCATTTTGTGGGCGGGCGGGGCGGGTCCGCTCCCTTCAGGTGTGGGGGTGGGCGGTTCCTCCTCCCCTAGATATAAATTAATAACATATAAAGTATATAATATATACAAATATATATATATGTCAACATCAATATATAAAAATGAATGACCCCGTGTCGTGGTGTTTCGCTGTGTTTCGTCATAGGGCAAAGCTTTGCTCTGGGAAGGAGCTGACCCTTCCTCATTCCCCAGGTAATCACTCAAAGAGTGTTCACGCCTGTTTATGTTTTCCTGCTCAATCCCAGTCCTGCTCTCCTTCCTATCAGCTGTGGTGGTACCGCGCGTTCCAGTTTAAACATGGGATTGCATCTCGAAGACTATAAGAAGGACGAAGAAAACAGATTTTTCTTTTTTTTTTCCTTTTGTAAAAGACAAAAGGATTAGAAGCTGAGGGGGAAAGGTAAAACCGGGGTGCAATACACGCCCAGTGAGATAAACTACCTGGAAAAAAAAAATGAAGCAAAGCCGACGAGTGAATTAACACAGATGCAGGTGATTCCACCCTGGTTTACAAGGGGCACAGAGCAGAGCAATTCCCTGGTTCTGAACTAACACAGTTCAGCGGAACCACCGCGATTTTACGTGTTGCAACTGGGTTCAGGTGTGATTCATGTAAATATATATGGTAAGAGTTCATAAACATCATAAACTTGGGGGGAGGCAGGGAGTTGGACTTCCAGAAATTTGCATTGCTTTTATTGAAGCAATTACATGGACAGAGGTTCTTCTGTGGATAAGGAGGGAACAGGCTGTGAGTACGTGTTGTCTTTTTTTGTTATCTCAAGAGCAGTTGATTTTCACATACAGCAAATTGAATGTGCACCGACCCACCGAACTCATGGCACCAGTGACGAGGGTGCTGGGCTGAGAAACCTCTCCAACCACACAGCTGGGGGCACAAAATATCTGCCCGTGACCACGTTCTGTAGAAGGATGAGCAAAGAAGCTGCACTGAATGCAGCTATGCTAAATATTTTAACATGGTAACAGCAAGGGAAGACAGGGAAAGTGAAATTATTTATTTCTACCTGGTCCAAAAAGTTGGACAGGCCTGTGCTAGCAACTTCAGCTCTTAGCGTAATTATCCACTGAAGTCAGTACCTATTTATATGTATATATACATATCTATATTTGTGTGTATATATATATGTATATTTGAGTAGATATATATATGTATGAAAATTATAAGCAAAGGTGCTACGGGACTATGTTAGAATGTTTTGCTACTCTAGTAACAAATCTCTTCTAATGTGTGCCTTTGTAAGTGGTAAGTGTTGACATACTTTAAAGCCACATCTGTCATTAAGTAGAAAGTGAATGAGTAATATGAGAAAGCAGGAGCAGAGAAAGCAAACACAGGGGAGTCAGTCAACACAAACAGAGCAATACTGGGATTGGCTAATGGGGGAGGAGAACTGTGTGTAAAGAGGAAAAATGCTATTACTTCTCTTTATAAGTACTGCATTTACTCACCCAGTACTGGCTGTATAATTTAATGGTCTGAATGCTCCAAGCACTTGCTGTTTGCTGGAGTAGTTTGCACAGTGTGGACTGGTATAGCCTGGGTAGATAGCACACCAAAGGCAGAATTCAGGGAATTTTCATTTCTATTAGTTTTTTCTTTTCTTGCATCTACGAGCCAGGTCTGCAAACAGCAAGCCAAGATCTTAAATCAAGTGATTCTGCAATTCTGAGGTTTTTTAAAGTGTGTAAGTTTACTGTGACTTTTATTTGGGGTTTATTGATATTAAATATTAATAAATAATATCCACATTAAATGCAAATATTAATATTTTCCACATATTACATTAGCAGAGTATTTAAGGCTTTTAAGGATCGCCATCTGGCAATATTTCAGTGTGAACTTCCTGGTGAATGTTTCATTTCAGCAGGAAAAGGTGCTTCTTGCACTTTTGTTTTCTCTGCTATGGCAGCTCAGACATCTTAATTCACCTGTGGAAACACAGCCTAAAAAGCTACCTCTTCTCTGTGCAGAATTCGGTTCCAACCTGTGGGTTGTGGATTACTTCTGAGGGGTCTGTGGAAGGTAACCAGGGGTGACAACCCTGTTTTCAGGCAGCTTAAGTTCTGTAAGGCTGTTAGAAAGGTTGTAGTCAACAAGCTGAGAAAACGTTAAAATGATGGATTTATGAATTCATTGCTCTTCTTACCAGAAACACCTCTCTGGCTCTGCAAATAAGTCCCAGTGACCCCAGTGATGAGTCTGGGAGTATCAAAAAGCAGTTCTAGCAAGCACTCCCCTGACTTTCCATCCTTGCATTTCTGTGCATAGAAATGACTAAGAAATAGTCAAAACAGTTTTCTTTGGTGTGGGGGTAGGAGCAGCTGATCTCTGTGTCAGCTTCAGCTGGGAGTACCTGTTATTTTGTCCTCCCTTCCAAGGAAGCACAGACTGTGCACGTCCTTTCTCATGAGCCATCCGGAGATAAAGAATTGCAGGGAGAGCAGTTGCTCCACGCAGGAGCTGCATTCCCTTGCTCCTTCAACTAACCTTTGTTTTCCTGTAATAAATTTTGATGGGTTGTAGCTTTCACCATATCTTACCTATTTTGCACAGGACATTTGGGGTGATGGGAGGATTTGGGTCCATATAACCCCATATTTCTGTAAGAATACAGAAAGGGAATGTAGAAAGGTGAAGAGAATTTAAAATTTGAGAATTACACACAGAAAATATGTCAATCTGTTCAGCTGCTTAGCTCTTTATTTGCAATAGCTAGAAGAGATTTGGGACTTGATCCTTCTTCATTGTTTTTTGGCAGGGAGAAAGCCCCATCATTTTCCTAGGAATGTACAACAGTCTGTTTTGGCAAGTTGAGAAGCGCCAGTCCCTGTTTACTTCGTAGCTATGGACGAGGTAAGCATTACGTAAGTTAATAAACACACTTGATGAGAGATGAGATATGGATATCACTTACTAATCATCTTATTTAAATATGGGTTTGATCAGGAAATGCAAAGTCTACTGGTTCCATAATCCTAGGGCGAAGATACTGAGCTGTGGAAGCAGGAATCCTTCTGAAGGGCTGATACCTCCTCCGTGTAAGGCCAGCTGGGAAGCCACTGTAGCCTCTGAAGATCTTGAGGTCAGTTTTCCAGTAGTTTCATTCAGATTTTCGGTTGGTTGGCTTGTTTTGTCTGGGGAGCTGTAATGAAAACTGTGGGTTTGTCGGTAGGAATCTGTCATGGCAGTTCTTAGATAGGCACTGCAGTTGAGTTTGATATCGCAGGTCTCAAGGTAAGCACTGTACTTCAGTTGAAAGCTGTTCCTTCTTCCATTTCACTCCCATTTTATACTCCCATCTTTCCAATGGCTCTTAACGCGTTGAGTAATTTTCACCCGCCGTGTTTCGTGAGCTCTTACCTGCATCTGTTGGATCAGGGATTATACAGAATATGAACAGTTTGCACCTCAAGCTGATGCTGAGGCTGATGCAGCCACCACCTGAGCAGTGAGAAGCCTAACTCCTGGGAATGGAGCAGGAAATCCCACCTGCAGTCAAGGCTGTAAAGAAAGGAAAGTTAGCAACACTGGCTTTCCTCAGTATACCTTCCCCCACAGATTTCTTTGTAAGTGCTGCTTGTGCTTACAGGAAATATAAGTTATGCTTGTACAAAGTTCTCTATAATGAGCATGCTGGTGCAATTAAGTCTGACAATCTAAGATTAAAGAGCTGAATTCATATCCACAGTTGCTTTGAATTTGACCCTGTAAAAGGAGGCATACACTTATTCTTAGGTATGGCAGCACCTTTGCTCTCCCCCCCAGATGGGTTCCAGGTAATGCTGAAGTGTGTTTACACAAGCCATGAATCCTCTTTTATGATATATCAAGCAGCACTTGAGATATCACTAGTTATACAAAGCAGGCACTCCAAGTTTTGGTGTTTTTTCTTTTTTCTTTTTGATGCTCTGGAATTGAACCTTTCAGGCCTTGAAACTGCCCTTGGCATGATGAACTTGCGTATATACCTTGTAGGAGAAAATAATTGCTCTTACTAGAGACTTGTCTGAGTTCTGCAACCCACGCAGCTGCTTTCAGATAGTATTTAGAGACGTGGGAAATAATCCCACTGCTGCTGTAGAAAGTGTTTGTCTTGCCACCTGCAGCATGGGAAGCAACCAGGATATTTGTGCACCAAAATTACAAGTGAAAGAACTACCCTTGTGCATAGCCATTAATCCATACTGTCCAGCATTTCCAACCGAAACAGGCATGTGAAATTCCAATGATTTCTTTACAGGCAGTGACTCAACCCAGTTGAACTGACACAGCTTTTTGTCTCCTTCTGTGGCTGTTGTCCCATGGTTTGCTTTAGGAGAGCACAGATCTCTCTGTCCTTCATCTCCTTGGCAGGTGCTGGGATCGGGGCTCATCCCGTGGTCTGGATCCTTCTCTTGGAGCCTGACATGACCCCTGGGAGTAGAAGTGCAGAAGGAAGATGACAGCAGTGGAAAGCAGACGATTTTTTTCCCATCCGCCATCAGTGCTGGGCCACGGGTAGCTTTGTCCAGACCACATCGTCGTGTTGCTCTTTTCTTCCCTTCTTTATTTTCATATGCTGGTGACGTACACGACTGCTGGAGGGGGTTGGCTTTCAGCCTGTGGATCACTTGGCGTTTCGCTGTACGGGTATCTGGAGGGATTACTCGAAGGTCCTTTGGAAGCCTCTCTCAGTTTTGTTTTTTTATCCAGAGCACAGAAGCTGAGCCCCATGAATAATGCAGAGGAGATCAGGAAGAAGCTGGAGGTGTAGAAGACGTAGCGGAAATCACTGGTTATGTCTACCAGGAGACCTGAAATAGAAGCCAAAGAGAAGATGCACACTAAAGGCATAAATTTACACCAGTGTTAAATAATTCAATAAATTGCCATATACAAAAGATAAGCATTCTCTGATGGGTTAAGTTCTCTAAATTCTAGGGGTTGCTTGGTTTGGGATTTTTCTGTGGTCACCATTCAGGTGATGTTTCTGCTTCTGTTGAAAGTATTTCTCAATACACAAAGAAATCAGAAAAGAAAGGAAATTGTAATTTTCCCCCAACCTGCTGATTCATTTAGTTTACCCAGCAGAGAACCCCTGTGCCACTGCCACTCGCTGGATTTTGGAATTAATCACCCTGTTACATCCTAGATCAGAAAGCAGAAGAACTATATTGAGAAATATCTCAAAAATTTACATATTAGGTTCTCTAAACTGAACAACTGTCTCTAATACTGTGTAATGAGGGAGGAGAAAATTTCACAGCACAGCAAGGTTATGACTTACATTAAGCAACCTCAATATAAACCTAAATATAAACCATTTAGAAGTCTGATATATCAAATAAGTAATTTTACACAAATGTTAGAGATGAAAGGCAATACCTGGCTCAAATATATGAAGCCTTGTGTAAGCTGCTTATTTATATGGAAATATTGGAATAATGTTTTAATTGCCTGTGTCTTTCAGTAAAGATTGGTGATGTTTCTTTTCATAGTGCACTTTTCTGTAGCAGACTTTAGGACTTCAAGTAGAAATGGTGCTGCTTTTACTGTGCTTTGTTTTGCCCATCTGCCCCTTCCATCAGAGATGTCCAAGAAAGGACCTTCTTTGCTCTTTGAGAAAAGTGACTGACACCAGAGGGAATACCATGAAATATGGTGCATGTCACCATCACATTATTGGAACAGACAGTATTTTCCTGCTGAGTATCCACAGTTCATTGCCTAGAGAGGAGAACTAAAGCCTCAAGTGAGGATTCATGCTCAGGTTGACATTTGTTTCTTAGTCTTTTGAATTTGCTGCTGTACTGCAGGAGCAGGTGCATCTTGGACAGGTCACTTAGTGGTATTTGGAGTGAACTGTGAATAATTTATTGGATTGAGGGTCATAACTAGCTCCTTTCTTGTCTCCAGAGAAAAAATAATATGCTCCAGAACTTGGAAAGAAGGGAAAACAGAAGCTTTTACTATAAGGCTTTTGAATAATGTAAGACTGGTAATAATTCTGATCAGAGTTAATTTGTTTAGTGGGATGTTCACAGTTCCCTGAGACTTTGTGGATAGAACAATGCAAACTGACAAAGCAGTGAAACACTTCACAGACACCAAGATCCTACCACAGTAATTCCTCTCTGCTTCTTGCCACTCAGTGGACAAAAGCTCTCATTGCTCCCATACCTGTCAAATAGATTATCAAGTGAGTATTTTTTTCACTGCCTGCTGTTGTTGCAGTTGAATGACCCTCCTTCAGCTGACAGAAAGGGCTGATCATTCCTTGCCTACCCTCCTTTTTATATTCCTCCTATTGCACAACTCACCTGCCTGCATAAGTTTGGAAACTCCTTCATTCCCCTTTTCTAATTTCCCAAACACTTGCCACCAGCTCCGAACTCACCGTTTTCCCTCCAGCTTTTCCCTTTCAAAGCTCCTCTCACCTGTGAGTGGGGGCCCGATGAGGAGAGTGATGCTCTCCAGGACAGTGAAGAGCCCCAGAGCACTGGAGAACCTGTCCATCTCCACCACATCCATCAGCACCTGGAAGACGAGCGCCCCGACCCCGCTCATGGCGATGCTGAGGATGACGCAGTAGAGGATGAGGACTCTGAACTCGGCTGAAATGATGCAGATGAAGTTGCTCAGCCCGCAGAGCAGCACGGCCAGGCTGAACAGGTAGATGCGCCTCCCCGTGAAGACCCTGTGTCCCGAGAGCAGCCCTGTGAGGGGGCGGATGAAGATGTTGATGAAGCCGATGACAGAGATGAGGAGAGCTGCCCTGTGCTCCTCCACCCCGTTGTGGATGGCGTAAGGCACAAGGTAGACGTGGGGCAGCGCGAACCCCATCATCATCCAGGTCACTCCAATAGTGTAAATCCGGTAACCTTTGTTCTGGCAGAAGATGTCAAAAGCCAGGTACTTCTGCAGCACCTGGAGGCACGTTGTCCTTCTGGCGTGCTGCTGGAGCGCAGGGTGGGGAGGAGGCACCCCGTTGGACAGCTGTGCCTCCTCTGCTCTGCTGCCTGGCTCCTCTCCAGGCTTGGATGGCTGTGGGAGTGACCCAATGGGTCTCATGATGGCTCCACAAACACAGCAGTTCAGGAGGATTCCTCCAAAGATGAGGAAGGTGTTTCTCCAGCCCATCTCATCCAGCAGGTACTGGGACAGCAGCGGCCACAGGGTGAAGCCGAGGGAGACGCCGGTGGAGGCCACGGCGTTGGCCAGCGTTCGCCACCGCACAAAGTAGTAGCCCAGCACAGTCACCCCTGCCTGGAAGCTGAAACACGATCCCAGACCTAAAGGTGAGAATGAAAGGGTAAATGACCCCATGCGATCCCTCTGTGTTGTCTTAAAGGGTGAAAACAGCCCAAATGCAGGGTGTACCCACAGGTGATTTCATCTGCCACTGAAGCATCTCCTCACCTGTCAGGTTGCACAGCCCTCAGGGGTTGATTAACACTCAGAAACCCACACCAGGAATGGAGAAGGATGTGGTGTGTAAATTAAACTACTTGTGTAGTAAAGTTGTAAACTACTTAGGTATGATAAATATACTGACCTAACTGACATTTTTCTGGGCCGTGTTGCCATTCCTAAAGTTGTTATGGAATTGTTCATTAAAAACTTGGGTTTGGTACCACATGCAACAAGCAGTGCTGCTTTCCTGACACTTTCATCAGGGCTCAGGGAGTTGCTTGTTTTTCTTTCTATGCACTGGCCACAGCTCAGCTTGCAAGATCCACCAGAATTGGTCCCAAAGTAAGGAATTAATCTCTTTGTGTTATTAAAAACCAAGAGTTGAACGTCAGTCACACAGAAGAAATATTTGGAAAGGAAAAGTTCCCATCTATTACTTCTGTTCAAAACCAAGATGGTCTTTTGTTAGAAAAAGTTGTTTCCACATTTCCCCAGATTGGGAGTGGTGAAATATGAACCCAGGAAAACTGGGAAGGACATTATCCCAACACATTATGTTCCAAGATTAAAAAAAAAAAAAGCTAACAAAAAATCCAGCTTTACTGAAAGACAAAAGGCCAAGAAGCTGCTAAAAGGAACAGACATCTTTGCTCTCCATTTTGCCCTCTGGAGACCTGTAACTTTTTCCAGAGAGAAGCATTTCACAGTGAGCTTGGATGAGTACAATTACAGGGGTGTGAAGGCCAGGTCTAGTGGCTGTAGGATTCCTGCTGCACTGGGGGATGTTGCCTTCTCCTTTTTCCCAGATGAATGGAAAAACGTGAGCACTTAGTGGGGATCCTCCCCGTCCCCTTCTCCCCAGCACGCACACAGCTGGCTTTTCCTGCTGCTCTCTGGCACGTACCGGTGATGAGCCCAGCCGTGAGGTAGAGCTGGCTGATGGACTTGCAGAAGGAGCTGGACACCATTCCCAGCCCGCTGAGCAGCCCCCCCAGCATCACGGCAAACCTGCAGTCAAACCGCTTCACCAGGATGCTGCAGAGGGGCCCTGGAAGCAGGGAAGAAAAAAGGGAAGCAGTCAGTGAGGAGGGAAATATTTTGTACCTGCTGGATTGCTGCAGTTGTCCAAATGATTTAGTCTGGAGACCCTGAGGGTTGTCCCAGCAGCTTTATGTAGCTGGGGGAGCCAGGAAGAGAAAATACACTCCCTGATCCTCCCAAGTACTTGGTCAACTTGCTAGCTGAGGGAAAGGCTCCTGAGATCTGCTGGGCTTTGGCCATCAAGTAGGATGTGATGGATTTTTATTAAAACCCTTGGAAATGGACTTTTGCTGTATTCTGTGAGATTGTGGTAAATAACTGGTTTGTTCACAAAATTAAGCAGCCTTAATTTTGGGGAAGGGAAAGATGAGTTCAGACCTGCAGACCATCAGTGGGAAGAATGTGCTTCTCTCTGCATGCTCTGGCAGAAGAGGATTTGAAGGTAGAGTTTCTTTTCCTGTTCCTTTGAGGATCCTCAAGATTTTCCAGGTTTTATTGATCCCCCCCCCCCAATTCTGAACACATGAGGTTATATAAGCAAATGCAAAATGACTGCAAGCTGCAGAATGAGGAGTCAGTCAGTGCAGAGAAAATAACCTGTGGCATATTTGTGACCTAAATCAATGTCTGGTTTGAAATAAAATCCATACACTCAAGTGAACAGTGGAACATTATTAAAATTAGGAGTGCAGCTGTCTGTATTTCGATCTGCTTGGGAGATTTTCACCTCAGACTTCACTGGCCTTTGAAAAAGTGTCCTGCAAACGTGACTGGATTATTTTTCCTCCTGCTGAAGACATTAAGGATGGTACTGCTGTTCAAGCAACACAAGTAGCCAGAAGGCATAAATTAAACACTCCAAAATAATGAGATTGGCTCTAAAAACCATAAGGGTTTTTCATTATTTGTTCCTGGTAACTTGCTGTCTGTGTTTCAAACGTTATTGCTCACTTGCCTGGGGCTTTTGTGCTTTCCTTTGTGAAAATAATATCAACAAAAGTGCTGCATTTATGTGAGTCCAGAAATGTGTGCATGAATATCCAGGAGCAGGAACCTGTAAGGGCCTGAAATCCCCTTTTGGAGGTAGATGTAGGATCCTGAGGTCTCTTGAATGATTTTATAGCAAAATAATCATTAATGGCTTTTACCTAGGAAGGTAGCACAGGTAATGAGATATTTGGCTGAGGTATGAGCTGATATTTGTGCTGTGCCCTTCCCTGTTTCCTTCCACAGCTCTGTGAAGCTGCAGCCAACTCTCCTGCATGGAATCTTCTCCTGGCACTGTCCACCCCGAGAACGGGTTGCTCTGACCATTTCCCCTCCCTCTTTACTGATTTTTGCAGCAAATATTATTCTCCCCCCCCCCCCTTTGGTTCCTCTGAATTAAAAAGAATAAAGGCAAAGAAAAGAGAGAAGCTCCTTTAAGAAACACAGGTGACAGCAGGGTGCAGTTTGGGAAAGATTTAAGTGCTGAGATGATGGCTGTAACCAGAGAACCTGAATCAAAGGGAGCCTGGCCCATTGCAAAGGAGATCAGAAGCTGCAACAAAAGCCACACGTGCTTGGCCTGAGAGGGGGGGCTTTGATCTTATTATTTTGTTGGTTTTTTCCTTCCTGGTTTATGGTCATGTTACTCCTGCCTTGTGCTACTGGGGAACAAGAACAAGCCCCCCTGCGCTGTAACAGCCTGCAAGAGGAGACATAACTGGCACAGAAAGTACAACCCTCTGGCTGTGCCCTGACAAAATCTATTGTGGATATCATTAACAGGAGGCTATTCTTTCCTTATGTAATTTATAACCTTTGGATCAATTAATGGGCTGTATTTATATCAGTTTTTATTGCGGTTCCAGCTTCCCACACAACAATTACTTCATTAAAGATGATTGGATAATTGATACTTTCTTGTGGATACGGCCAGAGTTGTCCCTCCTGGATATGTTGGGACCAAGTTGCTCCTGAGACCATTTCACAGAACCAGCAGGTCCCAACTGGATCCTTCCCACTAACCACAGCAGGACCACAGGGGATGGCAGGCAGCACAGGGAATGCCCACAAGCGTTGGAATTTGAAACCCCAAGGACACTGCTCTATTTCTGCTGACTCGCAGTGAGGATTTTTCCCCTTCTTGCTTCCTTTGTAGTCTCTTTCCATCTGCACCTTGATATTCTGGACCCAATTGTTCCTGCTAAGGTGCAAACTTTCAATTCCGTGCCAGGTGGATCTCAGCCAAGTCCTGCACAGGAGAGACTGAACCTGCCACAGCCTTCACACCAGCGTGACCCTGGGTCCTGTTTCTTTTTAATATATAATGTAGTGTCAACTTTCACCAGCATGGGAAGGGAGCAGGTATGAACTCCAGGAGCAGCTTGGATACAGGGACAACACTGGGTACTTTGCTTCCTTTGCCTGGTGGGGTTTGGGTCATCTGTTTATCAAATGAGCACAGGAGTTGCACATGGAGGGGCCACCGAAACACGGACCACTCCTTGGGAAGCCCTCAAGCTGCTGGGGATTTGTTTTTCTCCTCTTTGCAGAAGTAGAAGAGAATTCCCCCATCTGTGTGTGCAATCGGGGACTGCTGTCCTGTGCTGCTCCCACATTTTCTTTGTGGATGGGGAAAAATACCAGCGATTCCCTCCACAATCCACATCATAGCACAACCCCCCCTCCACACAGAGGGTGCCGCCTGACCCACATTCTGCACCGATCCAGCCCTGCTCTTGTCCACCCTGAGTGGGTGTGAGCTCCTTGCCACCGCCCAAAGAGCTGCTTTTAAACCTCTGCCTCAGCTGGCAGCTTGGAAGGAGCTTGGCTTTTGGCCTCTCTCCAGCCCCGAAGAACACAGTTGTCATGTGGCACTTGGAAGGAGATGTGCTCTCGTGGACAGAGGATGAACCAAGAAAGCACCCAAGCTCCAGCACTACATGCCAGCTTATTCAAGGAGCTGCTGTGGGAAACAACTTTCTATTATTGCTGGTCTGGAAAAGCTGGGCTTGAGAAAGGGATTCATTTTCTTTGACAAAGGGTCTTGGTTGACTGTGGGAGTGACAGGAGGGTATCTGTGGGCACTTTAGCTTTGGGCTGCGGGATCCAAGTGGCTGGGAGATGCTGTGCAATGCCAACCACTCTGCTCCACCTCCTAGTTCCTTCTACTGCCCACCTAATGAAATGCTAGAAGTGTCCTCGTTACATCCCCCCACCAGCAGCACAAGGACAGGAGGAGGAGGAGGAGGAGGCTGTTCCCTGAGTTACTCACCCCCTCCATGCAGCACGGCCACCATGATGGACGGGAACCACGACGTCTCGCTGTTGCTGGCATGGAACTCCTGCTGGAGGTCCGTGAAGAAGACCCCGATGCAGCAGGGGAAGCCCAGTGTCAGAGCCTGCAGCACCACTGCAGCCAGCAGGACCATCCATGCCCACCCCTGGTCCTGGGGCTTGGCAGCGCCGCGTCCTGCTCCTCCTCCTCGGGACATGGCAGCTCCTTTCTCCTCCGAGCCAGCCCGCTGGGGAAGGGAGTGCAGCTACCATGCAACCCTCAGCCCAGCAAACAGGCCTTCAGGGAAGGACTGACGGTGTTCCTGAGGCTCAGGGCACTGGTGTGTCCCACACCTTTTCCAGCCGACACTCTAAACTTCTTGCTCTGCATTTCTTCCAGCACCTCCCTTCCTTCTCGCCACAGGATCCTGGCACCAGATAGCTTAAGAAACAGCTGCCTTCTCCTTTTATATTTCACAAGACTGTGACCACAGCCAGGTAGAGGACAGGACCACACCTCCTCTGGGTATGAACTGGCTTTACCTAGTTCCGCCCTTATTTTCCCTTTCACCTGCTTTCATCATATGGAGTCCCCTTGCTGGCAATTGCTAAGGTCACTCAGTCCCCACGCTGAGAAGAGGAGGAAACTGCAAATGCCAAGAAAAATAGAAACATATAATGGTTGCGTGTCGCAGCAGAGGTCAGTGTGAACCTTTCAGGAAAATTTTACCTACTTACAAAGTGCTAGTGGTGCAAAAACATTTTGAAGCCATTAACTAATTAGCACCCGGTGATGGCAGATAGGCTTTTGCTCTACCTATGTTTAGGTCTAGAACTTCTGAGAGATCCCAGTTTTGATTTCTCTGAGCCTGGCAGCCCAAAACATATAGCAATAGCATTCCCCATCCTCTCCACATGAATAAACATGCACAAAATAATAATCTCTGGCAGCTGGATGAGCTCAGAAAAAGTGCCCATAAGTTCACTGCACAGCGCAATATATTTATTTAGCACTCAAATTGTGTTTTTTTCCCTAAAACAACAGCCACATTTAGGTTTTGTGTGCAGCTTTAAGGATGAATAATAGTTGGATTTTGCTCATCATTTCAGATATGCCACAGTGACAGAAAGTTAGTTTCATACCTCAGGCTGGGACCAGAATTGGTCAAACGAAGGGCAGCGCCGCGTGGCTGCGGCTCATCCCCGCTCAGCTCATGGCCCACGGTCAGGCACTTCTGCTTCAGTAGCGACTAAAAGCTTTGATGAAGTCTTTTGCAATATTAACCTAGGCATCATTTCTGTAAACAGGGCTCTTATGCCGGCTGGCTCACAGCCAGAAACCAGGAGAAAAAAAAAAAAAAAAGACTGGGAGCAGAGGGGGCCCGTGGGAAGGGGCTCTGAGATGCAAATCACGGTGGTGGTGCTCAGCACACTTTAATCCTTTGTCCACTTTAGCTGGGCGCAGATAATGCAACTAATTCAAGTGCTTGTCTCTCTGGTGTGAATTAGCTGGATGACAGCCTAAAACCTCTCCCCGGCAACAGCAAACCTGCAAAAAAAGGCAGAAGCACAGCTCCCTTCTGTTCCCAGCTGCCCTGTCCAACTCTTGAGTTTGTCCAGCAGATTCCTGGCTCCCCTCACATCTCCCTGGGCGCCTGCTCGCTGGGGAGGACTCTCCAGTGGGGCTGCAGACCCCATGGCTTTCGTCCACCTTCTGGCTGCACCTTTTCCCCTGAGCAGCCCGACCTGCGCAGTTGCTGCAAGGACCCTGGAGATGTGCTGCCAGGTGCCACAGGACCTCCTCGCTGCCTTCTGCCTGCACAAAGGTAAAGGAACAAGTTTGTTCCAGCGCTGGCTTAGCCGGCTGTGCCACACCGAGCAACAGCAGCAAACCCTTGGGTTAACCCTTCCCGGGCAACCAGAGAGGATGGACAGTGGGAATGTGGAGGGGTAGGTGTGTGTTCTGCTGCTCCTGCATCCTGTCTGATGCTCTCAGACAACCTGCTCCTGGTGCTGAGCAGCAAACGTGACAGAGCAGGGACACCTGCAAAGCACGGGCAGATTTTCACACGCAGGTGACCATCTCTTGCCGCTGGTGTTGGGAATGGGATTAGAGTTCACGGCAATAGCCACACCTGGGTGCCTCCTGCAAACACTGTGCCTTTGTTGGGAGCAGGTAAACTGGTGCAAAGGTACTTCCCTCTCCCAGCTCGTGCAGCACCTGGGGACACAGAGTGTGCTGGATGGGACACGGGAAGCACACTGCCTGTTCCAGTCTTTCTCTCCAGTCACTGTCTGCCCTGATGAGCTAATCCTCTCTTGTTCACATCTGAACTTTATATCCTCTTCTTCCAGTGACCCCCAAGATACCAGCGTTCGAACCTTCTTGGATTTCCCCTCTGGAGCAGCCCTAGTAGCTGTTGTTTGTGGCAGCAGACCAGGAGCACTCACACAAGGACTGTCCCTGCTTCTCCTGTGCCTCAGTTTCCCTCAGTTGCCAAGGGGCCCAAGCAGCTGCTGGCATGAGGGCTGCTGCTTTCTCCCTGCAAGGCCAGGCCAAGAGGCACAAGGGGCTGGAGGATTTATGTAGCTCACCTCAAAGGAAGAGGTTTATATTTAGCAAACTCAGTTTTATATTATGCAAATAACAGTGATAATCATATATTGGCTTCAGTAAGAGCTTGGCAGCTGGTGGGCACCTCTGTGGGGAGATGATCAGCCCACTTGTCTCTTGCAGCCACAGGCTCCAGCAGGGAATTCTGGAGTGTGGCTGGGGAGGGGCAGAACCTTTGCCCCCAGTAATGGGGCTTGGAGGGGTGTTCAGGGACCAGACCATGCCTGCAGCCTGGGAGCAGGGATGGGAATGGAGAAGCAGGTTTCCTTGCATCCTCCTGCAGCCCAGCTCAGCCCCAGTGTGCACTGGATGTGCATTTTATGAATGTGTAAAATAAGCCTCGTGCATGTAAGGGAGGTGTTTACTGTAAACTGAGAGGGGTGGCAAACTCCTTTTTGGGGTCACTCAGTGTCTGTTGGGGGTAGGAAAGCCAAGCACTACTCTTGGTAAATACCTTTATAAGTGACTTTTTAAGTACCTTTTCATCCCAAGACCTTGGCTTGCTTTACCCTCCTCTCCCACGTAGCTTGCATTATATGCCAGCTGACTTTTCCAAGGTCACCCAGTAAGGAGACAGCAGAGAATCCAGATTTAGCTCTGATTAAGGTGTTGGCCCAAGTGGTGCAGCCCAGCCCAACACTGCGGGTTCATCTCTGCTGGATGTCACTTGTCAGCAGTCGCTCGCAGCCCTCCAGGGACAGGCTGTGCCTGGGGCACAGTGGAGGTGGCTGCAAATCCCTGCTCTCTGCCTGTCCTTATGTCTCAGTAAGCCAGTCCCTCAGTAAGCTCAGGAGCCTCAGCAGCAGTTTGGGGGCTGATCATGATTTAGGGACGTGGTTTAGTGGTGGCCTTGGCAGCGCTGGGTTAACGGCTGGACTCACTGATCTCAAAGGTCTTTTCCAACCCAAATGGTTCTTGTGCTTCTCTGTGCCTGGAAACCAAAGTGCAAACGCCTCAGAGCTTGCAAATCGCTTTTGAGAAAGACCAATTGAATTTGTTCCAGAGATCCAGATTAACAAATCCTCTGGCAGATTGAATCTCACAGAGGAAGTGGGGGTGGGGGATTGTTTGGTTTGGGGTTTTGTTTTTCGTTCAAAGCAAGAGAAACTAAGTGACATTTCAGCTGTGGGATTGCAGAGCCGTTTGGGGCCAGGAGCTGTTCCTGCCCCACGTTCAGTCACAAATTAAACTCCTGCTCTGATCCACCCCTCAAACCTAGGCAGATCCAGCAGTAACTGAGCCCTCAGAGCACCTGAAAACAGATTCCTGAGGCTGGACAGGATCTGGACAGCCCTGGCAAAACCCCTTCAGATCAGCTCTGCTGGTGCTGTGAAAATGGGGCTGTACCAGAGCTGAAGTGATGGTTTATCATGAGTTTCCCCAGCAGTTTCTGTAGCATCACTCCCATATCCTCCCCCTGCAAAAGGCATCAGGGTCCTGCCTGCACTAATTTGTCTTCATTAGCCTGACCAGCAACATCAGTGTCCTCCTCCCACACCCCTCCATCCCCTTCGATCCACAGCTGCATTTAAGCCCAACTCCTTACCCAGGTTAGTCTTTGCTCTGTCTCACCACTGTTTTCTGCTCTCCTGGGTCGACTTTGGATCTGCCTGGCTGCTTTGTGCTCATTAGTCACCAGTATCGTGGGTGTAAGACCAGGTGAGAAACTCCCCTTTTGGGACCAGGTTTAATGGCCATTGGCCAATGCTGGGGATAACACAGCTTAGCCTGGAGATGGCAAGTGGGAGCTGAGGAGGCAGCTGGCACCAGAGCGTGCCCTGACAGCTCCCATTGCCCTGCAGGAATTCCACAAGATGCAGCTTGTCCCTGCTCTGTATCCTGGTGGCAGATCTCTGGCTGGGGGTGGCTGCAGGTGGTCTGTGTGTGTGCTGGCCCTTGCCCTCCTGGCTGCCACCATCCCCCCTGGTCCCTGGCTGTGGCTGTCCCAGAGCCTGTGCTTTGTGCAGCAGCTGCAGTGCCAAGAAGGGCAGCATTCCCTGAAGCAACGGGGATGGCTCTGGAGAGGAGTCTGAGGAAGACATGGTTGCGTAAACTCATGCTGGAGGTGGCTTTGGAAGTGGCTCTGGCTGACCTGGTGTGACATCCTGACCTGCCACATTGACCTCCTGTGCCCTGGGAGTGGGCAGAGAGAGGGACTGATGGTGGCACCGGGTACCCAGACAGATGGAGGCCCTCGATAGGGACCTGGCTGAGGATACTGAGGATATCTGGAAGCTGCTGGTGCTTTTTTTTTTCCCAGTAATTTCCCTAATTTGTGAGGGTGAGGAGGGTGGTGTGATCCCTGGAAAGTGGAGCTTTTGAAGAAGTGGAGTTACCTTGCCATTAACTGCAGGAGAACTGCAGCAGGTGAGGATGTGGCAGAGGGAAGGGGCAGTGGGCTGTGTTAGAGTCCAACTCTGCTGCATCCCATTTCTTCCACAGATTGACACTGGGGGCCCTGAGCAGTGGCTGGAGGTGGTTCCCTCTAACAAGCTCTTAATTGTCATTTAGTTGGCTTTTATTAATAAGGAATAAGGGACTTAGTAGGAGAAGGATCAAGAGGAGCATTTCTTTGTGCCTGGCTGCAGGATCCAGGAAGCAGGTGGAGGAGGTTGTGGGGGGTTGAAGCAGCCAGAACTTGTGGAGTGTGGTTTTTAGGAAGCCAGCAGGATTCTGGGCTCTAGCTTGCCAGCTTTGGCTGTTTAGCTCCCAGCAGATGCTCTGCCATCCCAACCAGGCCTTGCTCAGATCTCCTGTCCAAGGGCAGTTTCTCCAAGGAAGGTGTGGGTGATGCCTAGGAGTCACAACAGGGTAGGAAAGGAGATCCAGCAACTTAGTGCCCACACTTAGGCTCTTCCTGCCCACATCCAGAGGGCTCAGGATGTTCAGCTTTGTGATTTCTGGAAAAGGAAAGGCAGGAGCTCTTCATCCCACTGGAAGTGCAAACACTGTGTGTCTTAAGGGTTGTGTATGGAAACAGCAAAATGTGGCCTTGAGCCTTTGTTTTGTGGGCAAGTCCCCTTTGCTTTGGCAAACATGATCATCCCCTTCTTACTTTTTACATATTTCTCTGCATTCAAATTTTAGATGAAAACCCCCTGGAACACCAGGATGAGGATGACCATTTGTTAGGTGTTTCCTAGCCCTTTAGTGCCTAAATCTGCCTGCTTTTCTGAGACATCTTGAACTCAGTGCCCAGGTTAAAGGCCTGTCTCCTTGCTTGGTTGCCCAAATGGTTTTCCTCATTTTTAGCCACTGTCATTTGAATTCATCAAGATCACTGGTGCATGTTTTCCTGCCTGTGCTGATGGACCTGCTGCCCAGACTGCCCTGAGCTCAAGGATTTTCTTGGTGACACAGAGACCAGCAGAGCTCTCAGCTCACTGAGGGTCTGTTTGAGACACAAAACTTGAGGACTCCTTGCACTTGAGGCTGATGATGGACTTAGATCAGACTCCCATCTGCTGAGGTCTGGGGAACCCCTAAGGGATAGGTTGCTAATAGGAAATATTGCCAGAAGGTCAAATAGCTTTTAGATGAGCCTTTGCTCATCTGTTACACCACAGTCTGAAGGCAATCACTAGGGCACTGCAGTTCCTTTACTGTGGTTTGGAGAAACCAAAGTGTTTCTCCAGCCCTGGAAGCGAGAGGGTACAGGGGGGTTCTCTGCCTGTAAGAAGGTTGGGTTAAACCTTCAGTTACTGCCTCAAAACCAGATCTAAGTGGAAGGACATGGCTAAGGTCCTTGTTTCCCAAACAAGTTAGTAAGCTGGGTGGAAAATATCTGCATGTTTCCTGTCTGCAGAGAGATCTGGTTGATGACTTTGTGCCAGGTGAGGGTGGGTGAGTCAGTGACGAACTGACCTTCGTTTTTATGGGAGAGCCTGAGGCAGAGCAGAGGAGGGGATGGAGGTGTTGTGCAAGATGCACGTGTGGCTGTGGCAGGACCCCTGCACAGCTGGGTTTCACCCTCCCACATGTGTGTGGAGAGGGGAAATGCAGCCACAGCTTCCACTGCTTTTTGCCGGAGCCCCAGGCCAAGCAGTCGGATGCTGAGAGGTGCCTCACACTGCTAAAACCCTTTCCTATCTTTAATGCCAATTATGGTTTCCTCTTTGTCCACAGACATGAGCAGGCAGGCCAGAAAAACCAATTATTAATTATGTTCCAGGCCAAACTGGCAGGGGCAATGCTGGGGTGACAAACAGTGGGAGTGTTGAGGGGAGATGAGCACCAGCCCCAGGGAGCCAGGTGGCCCCTGGACACAACTCAGGGGCCAAGGGGGAGCATGAGCCTCTCTTTACACAGGAGGCTGTGGAATTGTCCCTTTTATGCCTTTTCCAACCAAGAAAAGGCTGATAAAGGGGTTTTAAAGTCCCTCTGCCAAAGCTTGGATGCAGGCACTACTTACTTCATGGCTATCAGAAAATCTCTGATGTTTTATTACTCATCTTTCTCCCAAGCACCTGGCAAAACCACCTGGAGAATTTATTTCCCCCAGTTGCCTCTGGCAATAGAACGGACCAAAGTAGTACGTTCCTTGGGTGTTTTTTGTGGTGCCATTCACCTCCTGCCTTGGTGGTAGTCCAGAGTCAAGTAGGGGTTTAGCAAATGAAAGCTGACAGAGAAAAAATCCTCTTCCTTTCTTAGCTACTCACATTCAATATTTTTCATTAATGTTCTACTTGCTTGTGGTTGTCAGTGGAAAAGGTTATAAGATAAATGTGGGAGTTTACATTCTTTTGTACACCAGATCAGAAACAAGCTTCAGTTGTGCCTTTGTCTCTGAAAGTAGCCCAGGAGGACTCCAAAATCGTCATTAGATTCTCCTTTTGGGAAACCACTGTTAAAAATGAATTGCAGCCAGCAGCAGGTACCCAATTTGCACCTTCTTCCCCCACGCTGCAGTATCTGTGTGTGAGGTGGTGTGGGGGAAGCAGGAGGCCGCAGACCGGCCTTCAAACTCTTCAAACCCATTGCAGAATCTTTCTTGGAAAAAAAAAAAATAACCACAGCATCTCAACTGTTATTCAAACACATTTAATAAACAAAGAGAAACAGTAGCAAAGGGCACTGACATGTGACAAACTGTACAAAACCTCCGGGGAGGAGCCCACGGCCCGGCTGCTCCGGCCCCCACCCCGCAGCCAACCAGGCCCCCTTCGCCTCAGCCCACTCAGTCACCCCTGAGAAAAATCGATATTTTTTGTTTTAAAAATGTGCAGAAACAAAGACACTTCAAGAGGTTATTTCCAGTCTTGCCACAATGGAACAATTTAGGCCACTGGGAAAGTTTAAAGAAAACCAAAGTGTCATACGCTCCCTTCCCAGGATTAGCGCTTTAAAGTGAACCTTCCCAAGAGGCACAAGCACTCTTGGACAGCCAGTAGATCTACCCCTGCTTACCTACTCTACTCACCACAACATGCTACACTGTTTTTTGTAGAGTGAATGGGACAAATGTCATCCTAATTCAGCACTAGTTTTGATATAGTTGTGACTGAGTGAAAGGCAATGGAAGGAAAAGCCCTGTTTGAGCACAAAAGGGATGCAACTGGTGCATAATGCTGAGACCAGCCCTGGTCTCAGGGTAAAGGTGACCTAGCATGGTCAGGGAAGGAGAAATCCTCCACTGGGAATGTACCTGCTCTGGATGGACTTCATGCCTGGTCCTAAACACCACCCAAGAACTCAAATGTCCACAGTACCAGTGACTGGTTTTCTACCAAAACCTTTTTCTGTCGAACTTAAAAAGACCCAGAGAGTCTGTGGTCCCCTGACACCTCCTCCCTGCTGAGAGAGGAGGGGAAAACCAAGATGCAACTCTGATGGTCTTTCCTGTGCATGTCAGTTCAACAGCTGTGCCATTCACCTGGTAACTTTTGGCTCTCTGTGGCTCAGAGGGGACAGCAATGGCATCACTCTGCATCAGGCAATCCTCTGCTGGGCTTCACCAAGGTGCTCAGGTGGCAGCAGTGTGACAAAAGCATCTTGACCCGTTCCTGTTTGCCTTTAGTTTGATATTTCTTGACCAGTTCCCAGAAACTCCCTCCTCTGAAGAAGGGGAAGAAGACAGATGAGAGTGTTAAAGGGCTTTTTAGGCTGCTAACTTGCATACGTGTGCCTCTTGGTTTCTTAGCTGTGAGCACAGACAGGGACTGAGGCTACAAGATGCACACAGAGGAGAGAGATCTATACACATCACAGTGTTGTGCAGGCCCAGCCAAGGTGTGGTCTGATCACACCAACACCAGCTCACCACGTTAATAGACAGGGAAGGTGGAGGGCAGAAGAGCTGGGCTCTCCAGTGTGATGACAAACCAGCTGCGATTCCACAGCCCGTAACCGACACGACGTGAATCCGAAGACATTCGGCACAGCCTGCTGTTACCATGACTAATTAGCACAGACAATTAACCAGTCTGTCTTGAGAATGGGGCAAAGGCTCCACCGGAGGAGGTACATTGGCAAAGCAGGATGGAGAGGGCAGGCAAGAGAGAAGGACTGAAGAGAGGCAGAGCACAGCGGTGCCGCTCGGTGTCTTTGCTGCACGACTGGGTCACTGAACTGGATGTTGGTAACGCTGCTGCAAGGCCCCATCAGCAACGAGTGGTAAGACAGAAAACCTGCCTGATTCTGTCTCAAAACTTTCAGGAGACCACAGGTAGCTGAAGGGCTCCAGAAAGGGGCCCAGCTCCTCAGTCTAGGTGAGGAATTTTCTGATTCCTTATCGAGAAGCATTTGCTCTGAGCTTGTCAGTGTCTGTGAGTTCCAGCGTCTCTGAAGCTTTGCTGTAATGTCAGTCTGGGACTTGACTGAAAATGACCCAAGTGCCAGGACACTTGGGCTACAAAGAACAAAGCCAGGATGAAAGGGGAAAAACATGCAGCAAATTCCTATGAAATTCCATTTACCAGACTAGGAGGAACATGCCCTTGATTAGGGGTGGCACAGAGTAACAGAGAGGAACCAGTGACTGCAGTTTGGCTAAGATTAGATTCAAGAGAGGCACAAACGAACATTTTGCACATCCATCCAAGGCATTCCAAAAAAAAAAAAAAAAGGAAAAAAAAAAAAGAAAACGGAAAGAAAAGTCACAGAAGTCGACACATCACTTTGGACAAGAAACAATACAACAATTTGGCAACTTTTCACCAAATTCCCCCACCCCAGCTCTGTGATGTCCCTCTGTAATCTGAGGTGATCTCTTAAAGTTGGGGACGTGAGGGGACCGCAGATAATAGGGCATCTCCTCTGCAAAGGATCTCGAGGGGTCAAAACAACCTACCTGCCTGCTACAGTACAAAAGGAATTCTGCCTGGAGCCCTCCCTGGAGAGAGGGAAGGAGACAGAGCCCACGCTGCTGGAGACAAACAAGGCAAAGCTGAACTTGGCAGCGACAAGTCCCTAAACCTTGTGACTTTGCACCAGGCTAAGATACAGCCCTGGCAGGGCATTGGAGGGGAAGATGTCACCCCTCTTCCTCTGTAGAGAAGTGTAAAGGACAGAGTTATCACTATTTGGGGTGAACACAGGCCTCTTTGTTTGCATGCAAAGTAATGGGCCTTGGAAAATGCCAGGAGCCCACGTGTAATAGTGTTAACAGTGAGACCTGTGTCAGATGGACACACAATTCCCTTCCCCCTACACCTAAACTCAGCTCTTAGGAGTCGAACACGGAACAAATACAAAGCAAGGATGGAAAAGTTTGTGTGGGTTTTTTTAGGAGTAGTTGTTTTGTTCCTCCTTTTAAAGCCCTGTTCTTCTGATTAGGGGAGAAAGGGGGAGCATTGCAAGGTCCCTGCACTTTTCTGGTGGCAGACATGGGTGCAAGGAATGGCACAGCTCAAATACAGATCTTCCCACCCACACCAGCCTGTGGAAGGTGGGACTGACTACAAGGGCCTGAGGAACCTGAGCAACCTCCACAAAGGCTCTGACTGGGAATCTGGCCCAGCCGTTGTTGGGAAAATTCAATACAGCGCTGGCCAAGATAACAAAACAAATACTTGTGGAAAGGACCATCCAACTGGAAGAGTCTCTCCCTTCCTTGGTTTCTGGGGTAAGAGGGAAGCCTTTGGTTATGACCAGAATTATTTGCCACTGGCAGGACAGGCTCGGCTTTGCTTTGCATTGGCTTGGTTACTGTACAAGGGCCGGTGTCTCTGTGGAGAGATGCTCTGCCCAGCTCGACTGCCCTGCGACATCCGGGAGATGGAACGGAGTGGACACTTGAATTACATCCGGGATCCTCGCTCCTGAAGAATCTGGAACAGGAAAGACCTTCTGTGAAAACCTCAGACAACTTCAGATGCAAAAGTTCACGTTCAGAGTCCTTGTTTTTGGAAGGGAAAGGAAACGTGGACTGACATGGGAGGAGCTTGCTGGCTTTTGTGCCATCACAAGGACTGACAGGTTGGTTAAAGCTGAGGGAGCCCCTTTTCTAGAAATCTTGCTTAGCTGCCTGCCAGGAGCTCAGGATGTCACCTTTTGTTTCTATCCTGGGGAAAAAAAAAAACCTGCATTCATAGAATAGTTTGGGTTGGAAGGGACCTTAAAGCTCCTCTTGTTCCACCCCCTGCCATGGGCAGGGACAATTTTCACTAGACTAGGTTGCTCCAAGCCCCATCCAATCTGGCCTAGGACACTTCCAGGGATGGAGCGTCTAGGATTGAAAGAAAACAGAAACCTTGTTTCTCCCTGCAGCACCCTTCAACCACAAAACCTGTCTGACTTCAAAGGTCTTTGCTACTCTGTCCTCCTTTTCCAAGTTTCTCTTTCTTCCTTTTTTTTTGGTCTTAATTTGAAATGTCCAAAGAGCCTCAGCTCCTGTCCTACAGTAAAACATGAGATCTTCCAAGAGGGGATGATGCAGGAGGCAACAGGACAGCTGGTACACAGAACTGCTGATGCAGATTATGGATCTGCTGGTGCAGGAAGGGCTTTTCTTTCACAGGGGAATTCAAGTCGATTACACCTGAGCAGGTGCCTTACCTTGGCCTTCTCACTCGGCTCCTTGACAATGCCATTGGTAGAATTGTTGAGCTCCCTGGACACAACACAGAGGAATTCTGCCTGGTCTTCGTTTCCATAGTTATAGGAAGATCCAATGCTGATCAGCTGTGCAACAGGAGACAGCCAAGGTAACTATCAGTAAGTCTTGACTTTTGCTTTATTCCTAGAATTGCTCTGTGAGGTAGGACTGTCCTGGGAGATCTGTTCTGGACCTGCAGTCCCCTGCAGCCTCCTGTGCGTGTGTAAGGCAGGGACACAGATGAGCTCCACAGCCCTCTAGTGGCACCTGGAGTCCCAGGAAGGAATTCCAGCCTGAAACTAATGCTGGACACAGCAGAACATTGGCCAGTTTCTGAGGGTGGAAAAGGGAATTGTTGTTTGATTGTGCAACATATAATATCCAGCTCACTCAGATGTGGGCAGGCAGTGCAGGTTGCCTGGTCCATGCTGAACTCAGTTCTCAGCCTGCCTTGTGACTCTGATGTGGAAATGGGAATTCTTTACCCCAGGCAGATGTTGGATTAACTGGGGACATGTGGCAAACCAACACCATCCTTTATGTAGATGCTGTCAAGATGGAGTTTGGTATCTGTGTAAATGGGATTATATTCTATTACTGTTGTGTTTAGGGTGTCTGGACTCGATCCAAGAAATCCCATCTGTCTCATTTATCATTATTACATTAAAAAAACATCCTAGAGTACAGAGCTAATTTGTGATTTACAACTCAGTTCTGCTTCCCAGAGAATAAATTCAAGTCATCTGAAGGAAGCAACATGAGTTTTATAAACTCTGTGTATCCAGGAAACTTTAGCATGCAGTGTGCACCCCAACTGCTGTGTCCTAACAGATTTTAGAAGAATCAGCTCCCTATTTATATATAAACAGGTGCAGTCAACAGCCTTCCTGGAGAGATCAGCACCTGCACTGCTGACTCTGCCACTCTTAGGTAACAGTACCTGTTCGAACTTCCACCCGTCGGACATGGTGGACACCATCTGTGTGAGCTCTTCCTCTTGGCACTGCAGGACTCTGTACACGTGCTTCACAGGTCCCTAGAGCAAGGAGAATAATTGCTGTTGTTTAGTAATGACTGTACTATCAAGCTAAAAGTTAACAAGCTTCTCCTGCTCTTGTCTTACTGAAGAATTCAGAGCCCCACAGGCTTTCTGAGGTTTCATCCCATGGATTCCAAAACAGACATATTTGGCTGGCACACTTCTCTTAAAAGCCTTCTAGGTGTCTAAGGGCCAGGGAAAGCAAATCTTCTTTGGCTTTCAAAGCCACTTGCTGCTTTTTGAAAACATTTTTGAAATTGAATCTACTGGGTGTGTTAATATCAGCTGAGCATCAGTGGGAAAACTGCCAAAGGGAGACAGATATAAAGGGAAAAATGGTTTGGAGAGGGAAGGGTTTGAGCTGTTCTTTACCAAAGCACTATGTTTTGCTTTATAACCACCCATCTCTGTCCTGTGCCCTCCTGTGTAACTGTCCCTTGACTCTCCCTACACTGCTAGGAGACGACTCAGTGGTGTGTGCTTTAAAAAGCCATAACGGACACTCCTTCCCAGCTGTGCCCTGGATCCACCTCACAGCTCGTATCCCCCCGTAACTGCTGAGCCAGAGAGCTGCTGCTGCTGCAGGGTCTGCAGCCACACTTGTCTTTCTGTGCTCCAGACCTGACTGGCTCCACACCCCCCGTGTGCATTACTTGAGAGGTTCTGTTCTCGTTGTCCCGGATCCGCTCCTTCACCAGCCGCACGAGGGACGCGATGTTGTAAAACTCGGCTTCTTCCAGCACCCCTGCGAGAGGAACCCAAAGCACAGACAAATTCTGTTACTCTGCACAGGGTAGAATGAAGGTGATTCTGCTACAAGGATGGCAACACCCGCTCCCGGCTCCAAATCCAGCCGAGATGTGAGAATCCCAAATGCTGAGCAGACTGTGCCACCCATCTCCTGCTCCCAGGCGGGGAGAAAACGCCTGAGTAGCTGTCACCTCCCCTTGTGACTTAGAGCATCTTTAAGGAAAATTATTCCCCTTTCCCTGGGATTATCAGAAACCTCGTGGTGCAATATTTTATTCACCCAGCCCCATTAAGGGAAAGCCCCCAGAGCTGCCTGCTCGGGGAGAACCACAGTCTGTGAGGGGGAGATGGGCTCAGCAGGACAGTGACAGGGTGTGCTGTGAGCTGCAGCTTTTGGGAAGACACAGGATCTGATGGTTCAATCCCTGTTAATGAGCAGTTAACAGTACTAACTAACAGCAACCCTGGGGAACGTGCTCACCCCTCGGCAGGGCAGGAACCCCGTGCACTGGGGCTGGTCTCAAGCTGTCCAAAAGCATTTACAGGTTTCCCTGGTGTTTTTCTCTCACCTTCCTCTGCAAGCTCCTTGTTTATGATGAGCTTCCCGTGCCGGAGGTAGTTCAGTATCGGGCCAAAGTAGGTGGGGTCTCTGTCGATGAGATATGCCCCCGTCTCATCCTGAGGAGCAAAGGGAGGGTTCAGTGCGACCAGGACAAGATAACCCAGCTTAACAAACTGAACAGCTTCCTTCTGAGGACCTGGATTCATCTGCCTGTGGGAGGTGCAGGAATGACACCACACTTAAACCAACTTTTCTCAGGATCTGAACTACAAATGTCACAGCTCGGCAGCTCTGGGAGGTGCCTCACACAGAGCACTTGTGCAGACAGGGTTGGTACACCCAGACAGAGAAGCAGGGCTTTGTTTTTCTTCACTGCAATAATAAGAACCAAAACCTGGCACTTGTGTTCTGCCTAAATTTGTTGTCCAGACTGGTTTAACCAGGGGGGCTCTACAGGAAAATGGGATCTCCAGTTCCAACCAAGGGCACCTGACAGCTGAAGTAGTTCAATTTTTCCTTTCCACTCCTGCCAACACACATTGCAGAGCTCCAGCCGTGTTTCCAGCAACACAACAACTACTGGCATTAAATAACCCACAATTCACAGACAAAAACACCTCTCGAGCAGCTCTGAAGCACTGACAAAAACCCTGTGTAGAACTCTCATATCCCTCTCTTAGATCACTGTAAACCAACGTTTCTCCTGCCAGTCTGCTCTAAAGGAATAACAACTGTGCAAACCCACTCTGACATGTCACCTCCTCTCCTCAGGGATGCTGCTGATTGTGATCAAACTATCCGGAGACATCTTTTGATTAAACTCTGAACAGAGCAGCAACAGACCTGGCTGACTCAGTCTGACCCACCCACGACACATTTACACCACCTCGAGCAGCAGATCCTGGGGGAAAAAACGTGCAATTACAGGAACAACAGTTTGCAAAATCCTTCTGACAAACTGCAGCGACCTCAGAACTATCCAGGACCGTGCACAGTGGCTGACAAGGACTTTGGGGATGCCACAAGCTCCGTGACCGCGGGATGCGCGGGGCAAGCAGACGGCGTGTGCCGGAGTGACGTGCGGGACCGGGGGGCTGCCGTGCAGACGAGCCCACCCGCACGGCGGGGTCCGGACCCGCACGGCCTCGGGGACGCCGCCCCGGGCGACACCGATGACAGCGGCTGCCAGGGGTGCCACCTCGCCCGCGGGACGGCGACACTGGCGGCCGTGGCGGGTCGGGGAGGGGCCGTCCCGGTGTCACCGCCGCGGCCTCACCTTGTCGGAGCCGAGCTCGGGCCCGTCCTGGCAGCAGAGGCGGCACAGGAAGGACTTGGGCTCCCGGCACAGGGTCTGCCGGGTGCTCACGAAGTACGTGCCGCCCACGTTCAGCCGCACCCACTTGGAGGCGGCGGCGTTGGCGGCGGGCGGGTTCGGCGGCCCGGCGGGCCCGGCCGCGCGCGGGCTGGGCGGCCCCGGCGCTCCCCCCGGGGCTCCCCCCGGGCCCGGGCTGGGCGTGCGGCCCCTCGGCGGCCCCTCGGCCATGGCGGCCCCTCAGCGCCCGCCCGGCGCCATCGCCGCCCCCGCCCGCCACACTTCCGGGGGGGCGCGCAGGGATTCCGGCGGCGCCGCGCGCTGATTGGGCAGCGCGGGGGAAACGGGGGCGGGGCTTCCGGCGGCGCGCGCGGCGGGGTCGGACGGTGAAGGTGAGAGGGGAGAGAGGGAGACCCGATCCGGACAGGAACGGGGACGGGGACGGGGACGGGGGAGAGAGGGAGAGCCCGTACGGCCGGGAACGGGGACGGGGACGGGAACGGGGACAGGAACAGGGACAGGAACGGGAACGGGGAGAGAGAGGGGAGCCCATGCAGGGACAGGAACGGGGACAGGAACGGGGACAGGGGGAGAGACAGGGAGCCCGTACGGCCGGGAACAGGGACGGGAACGGGGACGGGGACAGGGGACGGGGGAGAGAGGGGAGCCGGTACGGCCGGGAACGGGGACGGGAACGGGGACGGGGACGGGGACGGGAACGGGAACGGGGACGGGGGAGAGAGAGGGGGGAGCCCGTACGAACGGGAACGGGGACGGGAACGGGGGAGAGACAGAGGGAAACCGGTACGGCCGGGAACGGGAACGGGGAGAGAGGAGAGAGAGGGGACCGGGTACTGCCGGTGCTGCTAGGGGAACGGGAATGGGCAGGGCCTGCGGCTTGGGGGGCCGGTGCCCCGATTCCCCCGTGTCCCCATTCCCCCATGTCCCCAGTCCCCTCCATGTCCCCATCCTGCCGTGTCCACATTCCACCGTGTCCCAGTCCGCTCCATGTCGCCGTCCCCCGTGTCCCCAACCCCAGTACCGCGACTCAACCCCCACTCCCACGTCGTGATCCCCGTGTCCCGATCACCATCCCCCGTGTCCCGCTCCCCCCGTGTCCCCGTCCCCGGTGTCCCCCCGTGCCCACGGCCGTGTCCCTGCGCAGGTCTCACCATGGCGGGTCGCAGAGCTGCTCTCAAGGCCGTGGACTGGGCGGCCTTCGCCGAGCGGGTGCCCCCGAACCAGCGGGCCATGTACAACGCGCTCAAGACCCGCAGCGATGCCCTGACTGCCCGGTGAGTGCCCGCCCGGCCCCGGCAGAGCCCGCCCCGCTCCTCCCGGGCCGCTCAGCCCCCCCGGCACAGCCTCCTGTGTCTGTGGTCCGTGCTGCTGTCTGCGGCCCCGCGGGAGCGTCCCGGCAGGTATTAAAGCAGGTCACCTTGAGGCAGCCGGTGGCTTTTTCTGGCAAATCATCTTTACTTAATCTTCCCCAGGGTAAACCCTGGGAGCTGCAGTTTCGCTGGAGCGCTTTGCTTTGGCGCGTTTAGGGTGTTTCAGAAGCTTTGTTACTCTGTTAAATGCTGTGCAGGTTCACGTGCAGTTCTCCAGTCCTTGGTTTTCAAATCCTTCAGCGTCCACTGCCTGATACAAGTGACTACTGCAGCTGATGTTGCTGATTGCCTGAGAGGCTCAGTGTTGTGAAAATGCCCCTTCTTCCTTCAGGGAGTTTCAGAGGTGCTGAGTGAAGCGGGGCAGAGCTGCAGGCTGAGCTGTCTGTCCAGAGAAGCCTGTTCCAAGGGCAGAGGACTTGCAGAAATGGCTTGTTGATGGCAAACCTGAAAATGCTTAAACTAAACTGAGTGGGCTGTGCTGGCTCTCAGGTCACTGCTCACGTCTGTTGTCCTCCATCCCTTCAGGTTGGCAGCACTGCCAGAGAAGCCCCCGGCCATCGACTGGGCTTTCTACAAGGCTAACGTTGCCAAGGCTGGCATGGTGGATGAGTTTCAGAAGAAGGTCAGTCTCTTTGCCAGCTGGAGCAGCCTCTTTAGAGGTTTAATTTTGGGTGGTTGAGAGGAAAACACCAGGATTGGCAGAAGAAGTTGGTTTTGTCGCTATGAAAATTGGCCTCCCGAGACTGGGAGCACCCGCTGACCTCAGATGGGTCTGAGGGCTTTGTCTGTGGGGAAATAAGTCTATGATAGGAAAATCTTTGGTGTTAGACCTTCCTGCTTCCTTACAGTGCTGTGATGAATGTGTGGTGTTGGGTGTCATGGGAGTGGTGGGCAGGACAGAGGAGAAGGCTGGAAGTTCCTGGATGAGCGGTGCTGCCTGGGAGGGACATGGGACAGCTGGACTGATCAGCTTTAGCTCATTATCCTGCATAGTTGTGAGCAAATGTTAGGAAGAAAGGAGGGAATGCTGCATATTCTCGGTGTGAACAATTATTTCAATCAAACAAACCTTACAAAAACTTCTCTTTCAATTTACAGTTCAGTGCACTGAAGGTTCCTGAGCCAGTGGACACCCAAACTGCCAAGATCGATGCCCAGGAGAAGGAAGCTGTACGTGTGTGAACCATTCCCTGGTGCTGGGGTTTACTCTGCCTTCTGTGAGGGTGGGAAGGGATGTTCTGGATGTGCCTGAGCCAGAACACAGCTCTGCTCTTCACAGGTGTCTGTCTCTGCCTTTTGGCTGAGCAAGGGGATCTCTGCACAGGGAAGGGTTTGGCTGTTTGGGGTTTGACTGAGATTCCCTCACTTACCCGGTGTAATAATGGTGGATTTTAATGCAAGTTTAAAGCACAAGGATGCAGGTTCACCCTGGGTCACTGTCATCATCATAACCACATTCACCACATCCTCTGCTTTCCTCAGGCCAAGAGCTCTGCTGAGTACGTTCAGGCTTCCAAAGCTCGGATTGTCCAGTATGAGCAGCAGGTAAGGCTGGACTTTCCTTGGGGAATACTGTCTGTAACCCACCCTGGCACACCCCTTGCTCTCACCTGTGCGTGCTCTGCTCCTTCTTGCTGAGCAGTGACTTGTAACGTGCCTGTCTCTGCTTCCACTGCAGCTCCAGAAGCTCAAGAACATGATTCCTTTTGAGCAGATGACATTTGAAGACTTGCATGAAGCCTTCCCTGAAACCAAACTGGACAAGGAGAAATACCCATACTGGCCCCACAAGCCCATTGCTGATCTGTAAACCGGTCTGGGAGAGGTTCAGTGACTGTCAGACTCGATGATCTCATAAATAAAGAGCTTTCCCTCCTGTCTGTGGTTGAGATCTTAGACATGAGTTTTGAGAAATGAGAAGCAATACACCAACTTGCAAATATCCTACTTTTCCTCAATTTTTTTTCTTTTGTACTCGTGATCTTGAGTTATCTTTTAGTTAATTTTTAAAAACATTTAATCCTGGTGATGTTATTATTCTCTCTCTGTTGTGGTTTTCTGAATGCTGCTGGTCTCACTGGAACTCACAGAAACAATAGCACAAACGCTTCAGATTTAACATAGTTTTATTTAATTCTCTGAGGTGGAATTCTTGAACACCTTTCCCTAAAATGGAAATAATCTATAAGAGCAGGGAATCAACTGCCTTTCCTGTTGGTCGTGTTGGAGGTAAGAATTACAGATGGGTAGAATGAAGGTGTTACCCCAGATTTCACAGTTGTTTTATTCAAATACCTTGCTACCCACAGTAAGAACATCTGTAGTTCTACTGAACCAGAGTGTGAAGCACTACAAATTCAGATCGCAGGGCCTGTAGGTTTGGGTTTTAATTTTATTTAGGCAACTGAAACAACTGCAGCTCTGTGATTCAAGCAAGAACAAACTACAGCAGAGGGGATACAGTGGGGAACAACTGAACTAGCACTGTGCAGAGCTGGCCTTTAGCTGCTCCATTTCACAGAAATAAGAGTAAAAAAAAACAGGGACAGGAACAAGTGGCTGTAGAGAAGGACCTTCTCCAGCACTGCCATAAATGAGTCCTGCTCCAGTGGTTGCCAGTGGCCCTTAGCAGGTTGCCCTTCTCCCTGGGCCTTCTTGGGAGGGTTCAGGTGCTGGAGACCTTCCTTGGCCAGGTGTGTCATGGGCTGGTTGCCCAGGGGTGTCTTGGCCAGCTCGGCACTCATGTCTGCAGGGAGCAAAGAGCGGTGTCAGCACGGGAGGGGCTGGTGGGGCCACCACAGCTGGGGCACTGCTTGCCCTGAGCAAACCCACCCTGGCTCAAACAAACCTGCAGTGAAATGCACCAAACCTGCTTTGTTAAAGAGGTTCTGGGTGGTTTTACATCGCTGGAAGCTTCTGCGAATCTTGTCCAAGCGCCGGGATCTGCGCTGCTGGTACAGCAGGAAGAAGGTGTCCAACACAGCCATGATCATGAGCAGGAAGGTGCCCAGGAAGAACAGCACTGCAGAGCAACAGGAAAACAGAGAAAGCCCTGGGTAACTGGCATTTTCTTATGTAATCCTGTCTGCTTCAGTTGCCTGGTGGGGAATGGGGAAAGTCTGACTCCAGAAGCTGATAAAGTCTCAACTGTCCGTGACTGCAGTGTTCATAAATGTGTCTATAAACGCCCTTCCTTGGGGTGGTGCCTGTGTAAAGATCAGTTTTAATTTGATAAAGGTGGGTACCTATTACAGGTGGTTTGTTGGAGGAAGTTGGGAGGCTGTTGTTGAGGATCACAGCCAGCATGGAGCTGCCAAGGATGATGGCGATCTGGAAGTTGATTTTCTCCTCAAGAGAGCTGGGTCCAAACAACACAGCCATGTCCAGCAGGTACAGGGCACACGTTGGGAGGATCAGGTTCAGAATGTACAGAGTGGGTCGTCTCTCCATGGATATCTGTTGAAGAAGATGGGCAAAATTTAGGTGAGAAGGAGGTAATTTACTGTGTTGGCAAATGCTGGTTCCCTAATGTAAAAAATTGTCTTATTTTTAATTTTTTTTTTTTTTGGTGGGAAATCAATGCAATATAATACAAAAATGCTACCATACCATGTAGGTGATCACACAAAATCTTTGGTCATCCAGCATTTCTGTGTATTCAATGATGCTCAGGTTGGTGAACTTCCATTCTCCATCCGTCAGGAAGAAGCTCTGGCTGTCCTTCATGCTCTCAGATGCTGTCCTTCTTGTCTTCATGACAAGGTCTGTTACTGCTTGGGCAGGAGCAGAGGAGGAGAGAAGTTGCAGAATTTAGGTAGTTGCTGGAGGTCAGTTATTCCTTTCCCCGTCCCACCCAACAGAGGGTGGGTGCAGATGGGGAAGGGCAATGTTTCCTGCACTGCTGGGGATTCTTAGCCCATCTGGGAGAAATTAAAAAAAGACTCTGGGAAAGAGTCTTGGCTGGGAATGTGAATCTGGGGGGATATCCCTGGTAAGTCAGGACTGTTGTCTTTTTTGGGTGGGACCTGGCGGGTTTTATGTCAGCTCTGCTTATATTTCAACCCTTCCTGTTGGGTTAACTCTGACTGCAATTTGGATTGCTGAAACTGTCCTTTTAATAGTTGGATTCAATGAGCTTAGAGCTCTTTTCCAACCTTAATGATTCTATGATTAATTTTTTCTCATTTCCATGGCTTTTAGGTGTGTTTAAAGATCAGTCCTGCAAAACTGTATGTGAACAAGTCGTGGTTTTGCAGGAAGCCTCCTGGTCTCTGGGTTTGTAGAGACCAGTCCTGGGAGGGACTTGCCACAGAACATCCAGATTCTTCCAGAGATATTGCTTGGAAATGTGCCAGAACAGAATGGCAGTGTTTTAACTCATTTTCCCTGGTCTTGCATGACCTCAGCCCTGCAATGTGAGACTGTGGTGCTGCTCAGGAACCCAGGAGTTACCAGGGTCCATCTCATCTATCCCTCCCTCTGCAAATTCACCCTAGAGGTGGCAAAACTGAGGCTGCAGCTGTACCTGGGTAGAGGAACGAAGCTACACTCAAGTTGCACTTCTGGGTGTCAAAGGGGAACTTGAGGATTTTCAAACTGCACGTCAGGGTGACCTGGAAGGGCCGGGTGGAGTTGAAGGTGCCGTTGTGCATGAGGGTCAGGTAATTCATGTCTGAGTTTTGCCCATCCACTCTGCAGGAAACAGAAGGGGAGAGTAACTGAGCTCTGAGATGCTGGCTGTGCCTCAGTCCCACCCAACCCTGGCTGTGAACACCCTCTCAGAGGGTTCTGTGCCGTCACCCAGCCACAGGATGCAGCGCTGAGGAGAGGAAACCAGGGCTGGAAAAAGAGTTGGTGAGTGCCTTGGGACTAAGGTTTGTTGTAGTTCTGCACCTCTCTAAAGCAACTCCTGCCTCTCTGCCCTCTGCTTCCAGTTCTCTGGGGCAGGGGCTCATTGCCTCTCCCTCTTTCCCTGCCCTGGAGAACTGTTTGTGGTGCCCATCCCTTTGTCAGACCCTCAGGCTCTGTCCTGTACCTTTCCACGCACTGCTAAGGGTCACTTTATTCCACAGCACTCCCAGTCTCTGCTGCTAACTCAGATTTAGCTACAGCCCAGGTGGGGCATTTCTGGAGATCTCACAATATTACAGAGCCACAAAGTGCTTTGCATAAACTGTGGTCACCATTAACCTAAATTACGAGGTTCTTGGTTACAGAGAGCTCATGGAAACAACTTTTAGCCATATGAGTTTATCCCATTTCCTAGAATAAGCCAGTGGATAAAGATGAAAAGGGAACCTACCGCTCTAAGATGAAGATGGGGGGAGACCAATACGTATCCAGGGGCAGAATAACTTTGGAAATGTTGCAGAAATCACGTGGGTCCCAGGTTGCAAAAGGGTTTTTCCACTCCTGGGGGAAGAAGTTGCAGGACAGAAATGAGCGCTGGGCTCGGCACCAGCCGTCATGAAGGGCATCACTGGAGAGAAATGCTCTAGAGGCACCTACCAGGTTCAAGACGAAGTAAAAACTGACTGTTTGGAGCTTTTCCACCTGGAGAAAGAAAGGGAGGATATTTGGCTGATTTTCTCAGGTGTATCCAGTGCAGAGCCCAGAAGCTCTTCCCTGTGGCTCCCACAATGGACAGCACAGATTGCAGGAACTCATCTCGGGAGGACAGCTCAGGGGTTTTGGCCCTACAGTTGAAGAATAGGAGCAAACACTCCGAAGGTTTGGAAAAAATAACAGATTATTGCTAACATTTCCATGGTGGTGCCCTGCAAGTGCATTGCTCCGTTCAGGAACACCACAGGGTGTTTTTGGAGCCTGCTACAAAGTAGGCTGCTTGTCTGCATGTGCCTCTCAACTTTTTTCCTGGAAGGAGTGGGAGAAAGTACTCCAGATCTTCCAAAAGCACTTTCAAACAGCTGAAACAGAAAGCTGAAAAAGAGGAAGGGGCTGATTCTCACCCCCATGGCCTTGCTGGCAGAAGACTCAACCCCCAGTCTAGCAGTCGCCCGGTTTTCTGTTATAAAGAGTAATTTTGGGTTCTTACCACAGAGAGAATAGCTATCAGCATGAAATCCAACTTCACTTCCATAGGCTCCTTCAGGTTTGTCTTGGGCAGTATGTAGGTGGGTAGCTTGTCATGAGAAGAGATGTTCAGGTAGTCAACAATGTCATAGTAGGTGCAGAGGTACTTTGGAGCAGCCCCTGCTAGAGAGAGAATTCCACTTGAAACACAAAAAGCTCAGGCAGAATCTCAAACTGAGAGAGAGAGAGAGAGATGAACCAAAAGCGAAAGGGTGTGGAGCTGTGGATGTGAGAAACACCATTAACACACAAAAATCCCTTCTCCAAAAAAACCCCTAGAGGAGAACAGAATTCCTCGAAGCTTTTCCATCCCTCTTGCACTTACCTGTCCCAAGAGAAAAGGTGAGGATGGCTACAAAAACTCGCTGCATCATCTCCTGCTTCCAAATAAGGAGGCAAATGTTACTGTGTGTCTTATGAACAGGTCCACAACACGTCATTTATTATGTGGAAGTTGATTTGATGTTTATTAATGATGGATGGATTTTTGTAAATAGAAACTAGACAATTTATGTTTTGGAAGGACTGATTTGCTAATGGTTTGCTGCACTCAGCTGGCCCCTGGGAGCAGCCTTTGGTTGTGGTAAAGGAAAAATAAGGTAATTAAAAAAAAAAATCCAACAATTTGAGGGAGAGGAAAAGAAAGGGCCTGTTTCCACAAAGAAAAGGCAGGGAGCCAGAGCTACTCAGAAGCAAATTTTGCCTCATTTACAGGGCTGAGAGTCTGCTGAGAGTCCACTGAAATGGAAGAGGAATTAGTGCTTGCACGACACTAGGAGTGCTGGGGAGGAGGAGGAGAGGCTGCTTGCCTTTGATCCTGGTCCTGCTCCATAGCAGCCCACACTGTGTCCTCATTTCCCAAAGCACTGAGCCATTCTCCTGATGCTCTTCTCCCAGTCCTCACTGTTAAGACGAAAGGCTGAGACTTGGTTATTTATCTCTCTGTCTTTCTCACAGCCGCCCTCCTCTCCATCTCTGCCTTCTTTTTCTGCTGTCATTCCAGCGCTGCCTCCAGGTACTCGAAATGATGGTCCTTTTTTGGGGGAGTGACTCCAATCTTTGTGTGCTTGAAAAGTCCTGTCCTGCCAGGAGGTCATGGATGGCACCTTACTACTGCGGCCTCTGTGTCAGAGGTAGGAGGTGGGAAGTGCGTGGGCTGTGAGGCAGGGTTTGAATCAGACAGAAGGGGCACAAGGACTCGATGATCATCGTGGGTCCCTTCCAAGCCAGGATATTCCATGATTCTGAGATCCTATGACCAGTCCAAGTGCAGAAATTGCAGCCAGCAAGTCCCACACTTGATTCCCACCTGGAAGCAGATTTACTGTGGCAGTAGATAGTCCCTCCCCGTCCATGTCCCCCGCCATCCCCTCATGTCCCCTGCCATCCCCTCGTGTCCCCCACAGCCCCCCGTGTCCCTTATGGGCCCCTTTGTCCCCCGTGGACCCCCGTGTCCCCCCTGACCCCGTGTCCCCGGCGCGGCCGCTGCCCGAGAGCTCCGGGGGTGCGCGGGAGGGGCGGGGGGCGATGCCGGGGGTTGGCACCATCACTGGGGGGCTGCAGCGCAGCGACCGCGTGGCCTAATGGATAAGGCGTCTGACTTCGGATCAGAAGATTGAGGGTTCGAGTCCCTTCGTGGTCGGTGCTTTTTTTTTCCCCCCGCCTCCTCTTATTTTTAAACCGTCCTTGCCCGCTTCTGCCCTCGCGCCTCTGCCCCTCCTGGGGGTGGAGGGGAAAGGCGAACCCGGGCTCGGTCCCGGTGCGGCCCCGGGGCCTTGCCGGGGTCCCCCCGCCCCGCGGGTCCCGCGGGTGGTCCCGGGTCGGCCGCGGGGTTGTGGCCGTTCCCGCGGGCCGGGGCGCGCGCCCTGCGCAGCCCCAGTGGCCTAATGGATAAGGCACTGGCCTCCTAAGCCAGGGATTGTGGGTTCGAGTCCCATCTGGGGTGAGTCCGCCCTCATTTTGCTGCTGCCAACCCCATTTCTGCGCTCTTTCTCCCCGTTTCGGCGCTGCCGGGACTCCTCCTGCTCGTTCCCCGCGGCCTCTGGCTCTGGCTGCTTGGCATGAAGACTTTCCCCATTGCCAGTGGCAGGTGCCAGCTTGATGCACCGGGAGAATCCAGAAGTGTGGATGAACCAGCGCTGATGAACGACTGAGTGAGCACGGCACTGGGGAGGGAGGTCGAGGTGGTCCATGGTTTGTTTTGGGGCAGCAAGATCCCTCTGGCCGCTCCAGGCTCTCTCCCTGTGCCAACAGCTGCTGTACTCGATGCTGAAGGGATGATGTGGTTGTCTGCCCTGGGCCAGTGGTCCCTATTTAGATACCCTGGAAATGGGAAACAACGAGGAGCAGCTACAAACGGCCCCAGGCTGGTTGTGTGGTCCCACGTGCCCAGTGCTCAGGTGAGGCTGTGACAGAGAGAATAACAACCAGCTTTGCCCTGGGACCTGTGGATGAAAGGATGGGTTTTGGAGAGGTGTTAATGGAAGGCTGATTTTTGGTGGGATGTTAGTGAAAAGATGGTTCTGGCTGGGGCATGGACACCCTTCAAGGTGGCCCGGAAGGTGTCAAAGCAGAGCAATTACAGCTGTTTAATTATCTTTGTCTGGGCAGAGCTGGGTCTGTGTTGAGTCAGGGCTGAGCAGGGAATTTCAGCTGTACTTTTACCTCCTCCAGGTGCTCCCTGTTTCCAAGCCCCAACAGGAAGCCCATCCGTGCTGGGGCATGACCACCTTGCAGGTGTTACCCAAACCTGTTCCCGGAGCAGGACAAGCTTGGATGGGAAGGAAGTTTTACTCTGCCAGAAACCACATCTCCATGAGGGGCTGGTCATCAAGGTCACAGCGTTTGGCTCTGCTGCCCTGGGACCAAAGGCCTCCCGGTAAGTGCCTTTGGGATAATGCCCTCTCAGATCTGTTGCATTAAAAAGCTGCTTGGAGGGTCTTTTCCTACGGAGCTAATGGATTTTAAAAGCCAGCTGCGGTCAGGGTGATATCACACCAGGAAAACACAAAGTGAACTTTCTTTCTAAGTAGTTTTTCTCTCTTAGGTGCAGATGGAAAAGGCTCTGCTGACTGGAAAGCAGCAAGCCTGCCAAAGCCCTGGGAACTGGACTGATGATTAAAAATATCTTTCTGCCCTGTGGTGGGGTTTTGGGAAACTTCTTGGGGATTAGATAAGAAATGCAGATTTTGGGAAGAGGAGATGCAGTGGGAGGAGAACGCAGGAGGTGTCATTGATAAGAAACAGGAGGTTAATGAGGTCCGTGGTGTTACACTGCTATACTGTAGCGGGGCCATCACTGGCAGCTCAGTGACTGTCCCATCTACACTGACCCTCTGCACAGGGGTCCTGTGGGAGGAACAGCTACACTCCCAGGAGGGACGGAGTGTGGGGGATGCACAGGGGGTGTCAGGGATGAGCACAGGTGACAGTACAGGTGACACACAGGGGTTGTCAGGGGTGAGCACAGGGGACACATGGGTGGGTACAGGTGACAGGGGGTGTCAGGGGTGAGCACAGGGGACACATGGGTGGGTACAGGTGGCAGGGGGTGTCAGGGATGAGCACAGGGGACACACGGGTGGGTACAGGTGACAGGGGGTGTCAGGGGTGAGCACAGGGGACACGTGGGTGGGTACAGGTGACAGGGGATGTCAGGGGTGAGCACAGGGGACACACGGGTGGGTACAGGTGACAGGGGGTGTCAGGGATGAGCACAGGGGACACATGGGTGGGTACAGGTGACACACAGGGGGTGTCAGGGATGAGCACAGGGGACACATGGGTGGGTACAGGTGACACACAGGGGGTGTCAGGGGTGAGCACAGGGGACACATGGGTGGGTACAGGTGGCAGGGGGTGTCAGGGGTGAGCACAGGGGACACATGGGTGGGTACAGGTGACAGGGGGTGTCATGGGGACCCCCCGGTGTGTGACAGTGCCCTGGGGCAGCTCTACGGGGGACCACGTGGCCTAATGGATAAGGCGTCTGACTTCGGATCAGAAGATTGAGGGTTCGAGTCCCTTCGTGGTTGTTTTAAAGCCACGAGAGTTGATCGAGGCATTTAATTTCCCCCCCATGAGGGCTCACAGGGGGGTGAGAACCCCCGGGAGAGATCAGCGCAGCTGGAGGGAACATGGCTCTGCTGGGTGCAGATTTAGGGAGGGATCTGCCTCACCAGTCCTGCCCAAAGGCGAGGCAGCACCTGGAACGGGTGCCGGGCAGGGATCTCTGAAAATCAGCTGGGGCCGGTTCTTGGGAAAATGAAAGGAGCGGTTTGCTGTTTATCCATAGCAGGTAAGTTACTGTCACAGGGAGGGGACGGACACGATCCCGTCTGTCTGTTCATGGGTTTGGGGTACTCCTACACACGCCCCTGTTTGCGGGACATTGCTGCACTGTCACACCCAAGTAAAGCTCGAACCCCCAACCCCTCCACGGCGAGTCCGGCACATTTTCCATTCGGCCACCGAGGCCATCCCGCACCCCCGTTCCGCCCCGGCCCCTCCCGCTCTCCCCGCGGGGTCCGGAGCGAACCCCCCGATCCTGGGGAGCCTTCGGGAACGCCCCGTCCCGGGGAGGAATTCGGGGGAGTTCGGGGTTTTATTGCGCTGAAAACCGGCGTAGGGCAGCGGCTCCTCCCGCCGCTGGGCGGTTCGAGGGGGAGAAGGAGAGGGGAGGGGCTGCGTGGTCTGTCGGGGGCGCGGGGCTTGGCTCCGAGGGTCGCTCAGCGCGGGGAGCCCCGGGAAAAGTGCGGGGGGCCCCTCATCTCCACCCGGAGTGCCCGCGCTCCCCTCCGGCCATCAGAGAGTTAAGCGAGCACGCCAAAGCGAGGTTGCTGCGCGCCCCAGTGGCCTAATGGATAAGGCACTGGCCTCCTAAGCCAGGGATTGTGGGTTCGAGTCCCATCTGGGGTGACTCTTTTCCATCCCCCGGAGTTCCCCGGCGGGGTGGGTGCGGTTCGGTGCTGCGGGGACCCCCGGTGAGCTGAGACCCCCTGCGGCTCCTCCTGCTCCATCGCAGGCATCCCGACGCGCATGAGACATTCTTCCTGCCGTAGAACCAGGCACCACCCTGCAATCCGTTTTTAATCCCTGAAATTCCCAGCCCCTCCACGCCCCGGTGTCACGTGTGGGTCTCCAGGGCATTAAGCTTTTGCTTTAACTAAAATTCTGCAAATCTTACGCTACGATCTTGAGGAAGAGACCTGAGCAGTGGAGGATCCTGGCAGTGAGGTCTCCTGGTGAGGGGAGGGCTCAGCTGAGGCTGCTGCTGACCCACTTGGTGCTGGTGTAAATGGCTTTTGTTGCCAGGAATACATCTGGATTTGATAATTTTAGGGTTGTTTTCCAACAGAATGATTCCGTGCAGAAAAGCTTTAGATGGGAGAGAGTGTGATAAATGTGGTATCTGCCCTCAGCGCTGGGCAGGATGTGGAGGGGTAGGGCCAGCCTGGGGCTGTTTCCTGGGAAGAATGTCAGGATACATTGGTGTGCTCCTGCATCCCCCTGGCACCCCACTTTGGAGTGGAATAGGGGTGTATGAACTCTCCTCTTTTTTTCAGATGTAAATGCTGCTTCAGGGGAGAGCTCCAAGTTCCCCCTTCCAAGAGGGATGGGCACCAGCAGCAGCAGAGCCATGAGGATACAGAGCAGAGCCCTCACATCTCCCAGGGATCAGCAGTGAGCACATTCCTCTCTTATTTGGGCTTTTCCTAAAACAGAACCACCTCTCCTCACCCCAGGTGGGACTCGAACCCACAATCCCTGACTTAGAAGGCCAGTGCCTTATCCATTAGGCCACTGGGGCTCTGCCAGCCTTCCAAAAAAGGGCAATTTTGGTATCTTTAAGCCCCTCCAGTGAACCCATCTGGCAGTGCTGAAACCCACACCACACCCAGCTTCATTCTGGTTAAACAGCATCCATTAATGAGCAGCTCGTGAAGCCTGGAAGGCTCATCCAAAGGCTCATCTGGAGGTTTTTGGAGTCCCAGCTCGAGGGCCAGAAGCCTCCTGCACTGACAAGGTGGGTTCTGTCTCCTAGTGCTGAGATTTCTGCCAAGTTCCTGCCGTGGTTTGAGCTTAACAAAATGACGTGCCCTTCTTTTTGTTAGATAAAAATCAAGGAAAGAAGGTGACAGGGAGAAAACAGAAGGAAAGAAACAGTGAATGCTCTAAAGGTTGGACTCAATGATCCTAGAGGTTTTTCCCAACCTTAATGATTTATGATTCCATGCTTTCATTTGCTACTTAGACACACAGTTAAGACTGCTTTTAACTCTTCCCTTTCTTTCCCCAAAAATCTACTGCTGGTTTTGTGTTCAGCAGCAGAGGGTGCTCTGATGGAGCAAAAGCTGCATGGAGGACACAAAGAACTTAAAAAAAGAGGAGCTGACAAAAATCAGGATTCTTAGTTCCTCTTAAATGTGAACAGTAATTTTTCTGAAAAATGATTGACAGGATGTTCCAGGTGTATCACTGGGCTCAAAAGATGTTAAATATTTTTATTTACACTTTTAGACCATTTTTATTCAATACAGCTCATGAGTTTAGCATCATCTACAGCTGCCAGTGCCACTTATTTAGGAAGATGGAATGCCAAGGACTTGGATCTCTGCTGCTCTCAGTCAAAATCCGCCTTCCTGCTCTGTTTTATGTTTGAGTGTATCTTTTTCTGTCGTAGTCGCTCACGGTTCGCTTTTTCCACCCTAAAAGAAAAAGATCATTTAGTGTACGAAGAAAACATTTAAATATTCAACTTTGAGATTTGATGAGCCAACAAACATCCACACATAGGAAAAAGTCCCTGTTTCGGGACATTACCCAGGAAAGCAGTTAAAATCTACCGGATCAGTGATTTTTCTTAAAAAAGTGACATCCAAACGAGCATGAAGAAGATTGTTTAGAGATGCTGCAAACTAAATCGTGCAACCTGACAGCCTGAATGCAAGCAAAGACCATTTTAATGAAGATACCTCTCTATGAGTTTCTGTGCTGTCTCCTTAGACACCACCTTGGGTTGCTCTGTGGCCTCTGTGACCATGGTTTGGATTTTTTCCAAACAGATCGCCAGGTTCCTCATTTGGTAGCGACTCTCTTCTGAGGTCACAATCAGCTCCCCAGCCCTGTTTATCTTATTCCTGTGCTGAAGGGGGGAAAACGTGATGTGATCACCGACACCTCCTTAGGATTGTCCCGTCTGACACTGAGACATTTGAACAGAGGCTGGAGGGGGAGGGTCAGTACCATCACTGCCATTTTTTCTCTCACAGCCTCAGGAATCCAGTCTGCTGACTCCAGGTGGAACCGAACTTCTGCCTTGGAATTCACTGGGAGGAAAAAGAGGCACTTTATTTCCATGTCACAGCCTGCCTCCCTAAGTTTTATGAGATAATTCACTCTGTTCACTGCTGGCTTTCAGCATGGGATAATTCCAGTATTATTAATGAATTAATTATTATTCCAGCATTATTAATGAAAGATCAGTTTTTTACTTCCTATATATTTACATATCACTCTGCAAGACAAACTTGTACCTGTCATGCTATTTGCCTTTCTAGGCACCACAGGGTTTGCTGCTGTTGCCAGTCACTACCCACTTTATTTTTAATGGCAATGGCAGAACAGGCAGTATTTTAGGGTTTTTTTGAATTAAATTGAGAATTTATTGCACAGTGGAGAGATCAATGAAAACATTGTTTTCATAGACAATAGAACAGAGGTGGGGGTGTTCCATGTAGGAGGAATGATCCCAGTAAGAGTGTTTCTAGGGGAATCAAATGTGCTGCCAGTGGTCTCGAGCCCCATGAAGACTCAGAAGTTGTATTAAAATGCAGGGTGATGACAATGAAAAACGAGTGAAGATGCTGTTTATCTCCAAGTTCTCAATATTTTGCCACACAGTACAGAGGAACAGCGGATGATGACGATGATCTTTCCACGTGGGAGAAGCCATTCCTCACCTTTATTAACGTTCTGCCCGCCGGGGCCGCTGCTCCGGCTGTAGGACACGGTCAGGCGAGCTGGAAGGGAAGGGCAGCCGCGAGCTGAGCCGGGATGGGGCCGATCCCGCGGTCAGCTCCGAGCGCGGACTCGGTGCCCGGGAACGGCGCCCAGGCCCGGGTGTGTCGGGGGGAGACTCACCCATGGGGATGTCGAGGGTGGGCGGCTGCTCCTGCAAAACACGGCGGGGACGGCGTCGGGAACACCCCGCGGGATTCGGGGGGTCCCGCCCGTACCGGGGGCGCGGTCCCGGCGCGGCCCCGCCCACCCACAGACACCGCGCCCCCTTGATGAGGCCACGCCCACCCACAGACACCACGCCCCCTTGATGAGGCCACGCCCACCCACAACTATACAGGTAAGTGCACGAAGCCCCGCCCCTTTCTCTAAACCACGCCCACCTCCCCAATTGCTCTAAACCGCGCCCTGTCAATCACTCGGTCAGCCCCGCCCCTCGCCCTCCCTTCTCTCCCCCCCCCGCCCCGCTCACCGGGGCGCGGGCGGCGGTTTTGTCCTGCCCCGGCGGGTACAGCTTGTCCAGGCTGTGCGAGCTCCGGTACTCGGTGCCGATGCCGGCCCACAGCGAGCAGCGGGCGGACAGGAGCGCCAGCCCCGGCCGCGGCCCGCGCAGGGCCCGCAGCGTGTGCGCCGCCATGTCGGCCCCGCGGTGCGCCCCGGCCAGGCGTCCCCGCGGAAACGGCGGCCGCGCCCCGCGTTCCGGGGCGGGACCGGCAGGGCGGGGGTCGCCTGTGGGGTGCGTGGGGTGTGTAGAGCACCCAAAGAGGGGTTAGGGGTGGTTATGGGGTCTGTGCACCCCGGCCCTTGGTGAGCAGAGCAGTGATGGCCAGTGCTGGCAAACACATCTGGCCTTTTTTTTTAATGTATTGTCTGGTTTTTGCACCTGGGATGCTTCAGCTTTTGTGTTTTTATGTGGTAAAGAGTGCTAAAAGGTTCTACACACACACACACATACATATATATTTATATATACAATTATTTCTTTGAATGCTGATTCTGGGTCTGTAGGAGACGCTGAGGTGGATGTGGGATGCAGGTCAGTGAGGCTGTTGTGGAAATCCTTTGGCTTTTACTCCTCTTGGAGCTGTCAGGCTGGCTTGACAAGAAGGGTGTGCGTTCCAGAGGGGCAGGGATTGCTATTCCTGGCAGCAGGAAAATGCACAGGCAGGGATGGGCTGCCATTTGCTCTGGTGTTTTGACAGGAGCTGACAATCTCTTGTTTAAAACCGTGGATGAAGTCAAAATGGGTGTTCAGAAGCTGATACAGAGACTGTGACTGAGGATCTGAGCTGAGTCCCATCCAGATAATCAGTGCAAAATCAGAGAACTCGGTCCCTTGGAAGGGAGCAGGTCCTGAACATGGATAGCTGGTCTGTCCTGACTGTAACTGAGCAGCTCAGGGCCAAGGGGGGCTCCCCACTTTGTTTTAATTGAGTCCCTGAGTCCTGGGGTTCTGCTCTGCTCCCCCTTCAAACTCAGCTGAAAACAAAATGCTTAAAGGAAAAAACCCAGAGCTGTCGGAGGCAAACCGTGCCATCTGGTGACCTTAATTTCTAACAGGGAACAGGTAAATGTTTGTGATTTGTAGCCAGGAGGTTGTCTAAAATACTCCAAGCAGGATGACTCATTTACCAGCTGTTGTCAAACGTGCCTGGTGGTTGTTGTGCAGGAACAGCCTCTAAAGGTGTGTGGGGGACAGAGGGGCTGGCGAAGGAGCTGGGAGGTCTCACAGGTGAAGCCAGACCAGTCTAAAAGGACATTTGTCTGGTTTTGCTTTGTTCCCACACTGTTGGTCCCTAGAGCCCTGGTAAAAAGCTGGATAATCTCTTCTTGGATGGCTGGAAACAGCTCTCCTTGGCAGGCAGGGCTTGGGACGACGACGTCTGACTTTGGCATGAGCCAAGGAGAGCCAAACTTTTGGCCTTCCAGCTGGAGGAATGAAGTGCTTTGGCACTGATGGGGGCTGAGGAAGCCAATTCACCCTGTTTGGTGCTCACTGGTGAGCAAGAGCTGAAAGGAGCCATCCCTGAATCCTGGGGGAAGGGCTGGTGTGTCCAAGGAGCCGGTCATTCCTCGTGTGAGTGAGGGCACAGGCTGTTAATGAGGGGGCAAATCAGGACTTTGAGGGACCTTCCAGAAGGTCTCAATTCCTGTTAGAGAGGGAAGACTGATGAATCAGGAGATCTCCTTCCCTGTGAGAGTTTGAGCTCTGTAAAACCCTTGAATTTGTGCTTCAAATGCCCCCTCCCTGTTCGTTTCAGAAGGGTTATTCAAACTGGTGGTATGGTAAGAAACCAGACTACATCTGATGGAACTGCACGAGTCCAAATGCCATCCTTCAACTTCTTGACAAGCTGTGCCCTTACTGATCTTATTGCTGTGAGCTGAACAGGGTCACTGATTTTGCCAAATTCTGAAATTAAGAATGATTTCCTTTCCTATCACACTTTTTCTCATCCATTTTGATAACATGCAGCATTTTTCTTTCTGTCATGAACCATGAGGGTGTGCTGTTAAGTAGCTGCTGCTCTCTGTTACCCCAGTTCCTGTAGCAGTGTGATTGCTTAACAGCAATTGGAAAAGTTTAGATCAAAGGTGGCTCAAAAGGCCAGAAATTGATTATTTTTTCCTCCTTTGATCACCGAAAGCCTCACTTAAGACAACAATCAAGTGACTGTGACTCACACAGTCATCAGGACGGGTATATATGGCCACTAATATTTTTGGCTGCAGAAAAAAAAAAAATTGCCCTCAGCACTTTGCAGAACTCGCTGCTGATCCACGGCAGCTGTGCCTTTGTCAAGCCAAGCACTAATATCATGTTACTCACATCAGTCATTTTTGGATTTGTGGTTTGCAAAAAAAAGACCAAAACAAAAATAGGCTTTGAATTGGGAGCTTGGAAATTGTGTGGTTTTGCAGAGACTTCCGAGCTGACAAAAAGAGGGGTTTTATCGCGTGGCAAGTGTTACAGTCGAAGTGCATAAAAATGTGTGTTATATAAATAATGCAGCAGAACAGTTCAGCATATTCTCTTTGCTTCCTGCAAAGGAGCCTGAAGCATTTTCTTGACCCAAATTGTACATGAAAATCAAAGAAATAACTCTTCTGCTGTTCTTAAAAGGTAAAAAGAGCTGTAAGAGCTTTGAGAATGCCTCTTTTTATCTGAGGAGAGAAGAAAGCATTTAAAAATATGTTTGATGTGTTGTACACTTAACTGTGATGCTGATCCACGTGGGGTTGTTTAAAATGGAAAGTGAGGGTGATTCTCTTCCCACACCTCTGCAGCATCAGCTGAGTGCAGGGCAAACACAGGCTGGGCTTAAACCAACACTGCTCCACGTGCTGAGTTAACGGGGGTGGGGGGGTGAATGCTCCCAGAAAGTCAATGATTCTGCTTTTATTGTTGTTTTTATTTAATTTATTTTATTTTAGACAACTGCTTTCCATTATAAATAAATAAGGCATGAAGGTTCTCCATACAGTTACAGAGCTGGTAGCCACAGTCGTGCCCACGGCTCGGGCTGTGTCAGGGGCCGTGGGGCACCTGCAAATGCAGAGCGTGGGAGAGCAGAGTGGTGGGTGGTTTTGAGGAGACCTGCGGAGCAGGGGTGATTTGGGCATCACACTCCCGCCAACTTACCTCTGTGGTACTCAGCTTAACAAAACAGGGGGGTTTTGGGGGGTATTTCTGCATGAATTCCATGGGGATTGGAAGAAAAGTTGCTCCTCGTAACATCAAGGCCCTGGACGTGGGGGATAATTACATCTCAGCAGTCTTCCCCCTCCAAAGCCACATTCTCATTTGTTTATCTCAATGTTGCAGGAGTCCCAGCTGTTGGCCCAAGACTTTGGGATTTAAGCTGGTGAAAATAGAATCCAGATGCAGCTGATAGTTTTCTCCAGGCGGGTACGGGACAGGGAGGTTACACCGAACTGTTTTTGTGGCTCAGTGCTCAGGGTGTCGCCTAAGCTGTAATGAAATGCTGCTTCTCTGCCTAAAACACGTGTCTGACCGTATGAGGTCAACATCTAGTTCGTGAAGACTGGAAACTGGTGATTTCCTGAGACTGCAGTGGCCTTTTGGCTGTGTGTTTGCATGTCTGTGGAAGCAAAAGTGAGGAGATTTCAGTGCTGGAAAGGGAGATGGAACACGAGAGGCCACAGCGTTTGGAGAGTGTCTCAGCCAAGGGAGATCATTTTCAGCAGGAAACTGAAATCTGTCCTCATGGCTGGGGAGATGCTCAGAGCAAAGTGTGGGGTGGTGTGTGATCTGCCAGGGCCAGAGCTCCTGACCAGGGAGGTGCTGTGTCCTCCAGCTTGTGTGTGAGTCCCTGGGAGTCAGCTTTGCAAGCCCATGCAAGCTGTGTTCGAGGAATTGGCTACGATGGGACAATGACAACCTCCTGAAGAGCACGGGCTGGTACCCAGAGCGTGAGGTGGAAGCGTGTCTCTGACACACCAGCTATGGGAAAGCCCTGGTCACTCGAGTTCTTACCAGGCATGGTGCTTCACCTGGGCTGGAATACCAGGGCAGATTTAAAGCGAGGAGGTCCCATATGCTACAAGGTCTGGAGAGTATGGACTGAAACGCTGAGCGACGCCAATGGAGATGGAACAATCAGTTCTATGTTTCTCTTCAAGTTTTTCCAGTTGCAATGAGCTTGCATTGTAAAGAGCTGAAAAACCTGACTGATTAGAGAATGGCTTAAATTGCAAGACCACACTGCCTTTTGGGGGAGGAGAAGGCAGAGACTGAAATCTCTTGGGTTCAAGCGTAGGTTCTCAGCCATAAAACCACAGTGGAGGGCTGGGCTGCCGTGCTGGGGCAGCCCCTAAAGTTCTGATGGCTTTTTGTTTCACTTTGAAATGCTGTGATCCAGCTGTGGCAGGACGCTGGAGGACATCCAGGCTTTTGCTTGCAGATAATCGGGCTGCGGGACAAGCTGGAAAGGGGTGGAGGAGGTGACCGGTTTTCCTTTTTTTCGTGGTTTACCTTGCTCTTGTGATGTCTGGCAGCGGCAGTAACTCATGCAGAGATCCATCATATGATTTCTGAAATCCTCTAACTACAATGTACAAGTGTCCCAACGAGTTGTCCAGAGCCCAAACTTAAAAAAAAAAAAAGTGAGTTGAGTCTCCGGGACGTTTCCTCGCTCTCAGACCTCTCGAACCTTCAAAGCAGAGGGGCCACGTGGCGTTTCCTGGGGCTGAAGAGAGGACGTGGCTGCTGCAATTGCACGTGGGAGAGTTGCGGAGAGCCGGGGGCTCATTTGCTGCTCTTGTTTTTCACCTTGGTGGCGTTGATGTCTGCTTTCGTCTTCTGGATGCGGGAGAAGATCTCCTTGAAGAGAGCCTTGTATTCCGGCTGGCTCTGCTCCAGCCGCTTGTCCACGGCCTCCACGTGCTTGCTGATGGTCTTCTCCATGGTTTTCCGCTCCTCCAGCTCGTGTGCCTCCCCTCGGAAGTCCCTGAAGGAGCTGTCGCGGGAGATGGGCCGGGAGGTCTGGACGCCCGCGTGGCGCACGCTGTCCTTGTGCTGCCGGCACTTGCTCAGGAGCTCCTCGTACTTCTCGAGCAGGGCGTGGTACTGCTCGTCCACCTCCCGCAGGATGGACATGCCCCTCTTGCGCACGTTGTTGGCGTGCAGGGTGTAGTTGCCCTCGTGCCGGCTCACGGCGTCCTTGGTCACGATGGCGTTCAGGGCCGTGTCGCTGCAGCTCTTCCGGACGGGGTGGTTCGGGGACGGTGTCATGGACGTGCCGTGGCTTTTCCCTCCCTCCTCCTCGGAGAGGTCGATGTAATCTGCCTCCGGGGCGTTGTTCAGCGGCTCCAGCAGGGCTTCGGACAAGTTGTCCTCTCTGCTGAGCAAATACTTCTTGACTTGTTTCATCTGCTGCAGCTCCAAGAGCTCTGCCTCCAGCTCCTTGATGCGCAGTTTGCAGTTCTCCATCTCGCACACCCGCTGCTCCAGGTCCGAGTACTCCTGAATAACGGAGGTGTACTCCCGCTCCACCCTCTCCTTCCGCTGCTTCTCCTGGTTGACCTGGGACCTCAGGGAGTTCACCATGGCTTGGAGACGCTCGTTCTCCCTCTCCAGTGGCTTCTGGTTGAACTCTGTGGAAGAGCTGTGGACCTGGAATGCGTCCTCATACCTGAAAGAGAGGAAAGATCCTTGAGAGATTCTGACCAAGTGACGGTTCCATGAGGGACTTGTGTCTTATTGTCACATAAGGAATTTCACTGTTGCCCAGAAAGGACTGAACCTGAGCTCGTGGAGTGAGATGTGTCACCTCCGTGTGCCAGGAGACCACAAGGTGTGGCTGGGGTTCTTCTAAACACAGAGACCAGCCTGTGTCCCAGAGAACCCCCAGGTTTTTGTGACAGCAGTAATAAAAGACAGGAGGGAAATGAGCCCCTAAGTGGTAAGAGACTCACCAGATTAACGGACAAACCACCAGCATTGCTCTGAAGCAAATATGAATGTTCAAGTGCTTCCAGCCCGAGCTGAAAGTGGGTGGCTTTGGGTTTTTCCTGCTGGAGTTCATCAGTTACTCACTTCATCTGCCAACAACCCCAAATCCCAGCCAGCCAAAACCCAGAAGAGCATATGTTGCTGCCCTGTGCACCCCTGTGCCTGGGAGATGCTCCAGAGGGAGTGGGAGAAGATTTTTGCAAGGAAGGCAGAGACTTCTGACAGAGTTTCCCCTTCTTCACAGCCCGGGAAGTGATAACAAGCACTTCCCCCTTCCGTCGTGTTGCTGTTGGGAATTCGGTTTTTTCCTCCTCAAGCGCCCATGGCATCCTGTCTGTTTAGAACAGATTGGAAAAGAGCAGGCTCTGTGGCTTCCCCTGGGAGGCACGGCTGTGGTGGGGGGGTATTGAACAGATTTCAAGGCACTGAAGGGCAGCCTGACCTTCAGAGCCAACTGTGGAGCTGCAAGTGGAACCGAGGTCCCATGGCATGGGGGGGATAGTGGGACTGGGGGGCTGGGGGGTAAAGAACCACAAAAACATTAAGTGGATTTTGCTGGGGGTTAGGTCATGGCCTCATAAACATTCCCATTGCTGCTGCAGTGAAAGTCTTTGGTTCATATCCTCTGGCAGAGGGTGCTTTCAGTAACAAAGTTTATCGATTGCTTATCTATTTAAAGAAGCCTCTGCTGTGGACAAAGCTGAGCAAGAAGTGCCCTCACGAGGTCAGTGAATTAACACAGCGGCCGGGTTTTAAGGAGGATTAGGGCTGCAGTAGTGCTGAAGGTGTTGGTACAGCACCTGGCAGCACTTGGTGTATCTGGGTGTGTGACCGGTGCTCCTGGGGTGTGCTGGAATCACACAACACAAAATGCACCAGCTCAGCTGGTTTCAGAGAGCCAGAGGTGCTGGTGCTGTGCTGGGAGGCAGCTGGGAAGGGAAAATATGCTGTGCTGGTTTGGGAAGGGAAGCATCACCGTGCTGGGATCATGAAGGCTCTGCTTTAGTTGGGTGGGTAGAAGAGAGGGACGTCCTCCCTTCCCCTCCAGCTGCGGGTTTCAGGCTCTGAGGCACAGCCTCGACTCTGTGGGGCTGTATGTGGGTTTCTGTGCACCCCCTGCACCCCCTGTTCGTGGGCAGAGGAGGAGGGGAGAAGATTTGAGGGGTTGCTGAACCCAGGGCTCTGTACCTGGGGCTGGAGCAGAGCTCCTTAAGGCAGGGGAAGGTGTGGATGGTTCGGCGCCGCTCCCTCTTCTCCCGCCGGATGCGGAGCTGCTCCAAGCTCCGCATTTCCTCCACCTGCTTCTGCAGCTCCTCCACTTGGTTCTGCAGCCCCTCGATTGTTTCTGTCAAGCTGCACAGAGAGAAGTCAGAACCTGGGTGAGGAGTCAGGCACTACAGGATCCTGAGTGGTGGGGTTTTTTCCCCATAGAGAAAGCCAGTCTGTGGAAGGTGCTTCCAGTTCCCAGCATATGCCCTGGGAGCACGACAGCTTTTTGTGGCAGTGGTTGGTCTTTCTCTATGTGGTCACTCTTGAAAGGGGGTGATTATAGAAAGGAGGGGGGAATTGTCTCCTCTGTGATTTAAGCGCTATCCTGAGTCTCTCTCCTCTGAAAACAAGCATCTCTTCCCCTTGTTTACCTTGTAGAGGTAGACACAGAGACTGGGCAAAGAGTTAGTTTTGTTCTGGCGGTGAATAATTTGTAAAACTCTCTGCTCTGAAACTCCCTCTCCACACAGCTGTTTGCAAATGATGCTGCCCTGCAAGGATATGGCTTGGGGTGTTGTTTCTAGGGATGACCTTGATCATGGGCTTGTTTTGGGAAAGAAATATTATTGATAAACTGGTGTTTCAGCAGGGACTAGCCAGGGTTTCATTAGATGCTGGATCTGTGCCTAGTGTTTCTGCTGGGGACCTCCCTGATATGATTATGTGCCTCTTCAAGGAAACTCATCTGAGGGAGGGCTCCTGTTCCTCTTTCCTGGCAGCTTCAGACCCTCCTTATCCAGCCCTCATCCCAGGGATGTCTGTGCTGTGGCTGACGCCTGCTAACCAGTATTACTGCAATGCACTTGTGTGGTAAATAGCTCCAAAACTGGACTGATAAGAGAATGGCTCAAATATCAAGGACAGGCTGCGCTTTGGGGCAGGGGAAAGGTGAGGTGAAGGGCTCTCGGGTACAGCATCACTGTGGTGGGAGGAGGGGAGGCTGTACCACTGGATCTTCTGCTGGGAGGTCTTGCTTTCCAGCACGAGTTTCTGGTTAGCCAGCTCCAGGTCCCGTGCTGTCAGGTCCAGCTGCTCGTAGACTTTCGCGTGCTGCTCGTTCATCTGCCGCAACATCTCCAGTTGCTTAGTCAGGTACTGCAAGAAAAAGTGAAGCATAAGCACTCCACAACCAAAATCCAGGTTGTTTCACAGGCAGAAATTCCTACAGCCTTTGCTTCCTCTGATAAATGTGTTTTGTGACTCTGCCTGGGTGAAGCCTCTTCCACAGTTATGATATTCATCCCCCCTGCCCACTGTAAATAGTTTTGTGCCCAAAATAGGATTGAACTTCCCCTGCCCTCTGTGAAGGGCACTAACCTCAATCTCCCTGTATTCAGCTGCTTTTTTATTCCCAGTACCAAAGAAAGTTGATATCCCTGAGACCGAAAGTTGACTGAAATTGGCCAGTTGGTTACTGGATTGTCTGGCAGATCGATTGCAGAAGCTGTGTTTCCGTGGGGATTCTGGCTAAAACTCTGAGTCTGTGAAATGTGAGGAGACCTGTGATTTCTATGTGTTTGCAGACCCTTTTCTGTGAGTTTGCCACTGTAAGATTTTATCCTATGAAGACCAGGAGAGCAGCATCTACCCAGTTGCTCACTCTCAGCTGGGATCAGACCCCAAAGCCTACGGTGGACCTGCTTCTGAAGGGCTGCTGGAGGGGGAATGGCTAAATCCATCCACCAGTTCCCTTGAACATCAGCTGTCAGATCCCAGCAGCATCATGTGCTGCTCTGTGAACTCCCAGCCCTCCTCTGCCCTGTGTCCTTTTAAATCAGGGGGTGTCCAATCTTTTTCAGCTCACAGATCCCTAGTTTTCCAGTGGATGAAAACCCTCCCGGCACAGCAGGTTTAAGCCTCTCAGATGAGTTCTGTGAGCTCTTAGAAATGACCCCAAAGGATGCCTGAAATGGTGGTTTAGATTGCAGCTCTTGGAAAAAGAGCTATTTTATGCCTCTAACAAAGGGGGCTGTGTTGTGGGGTACTGAGGGGCCAGCTGGGAACAAACACCATTCTCAGTGACTGGGATCAAGGGAAAGCTGCAGCAGAGCAAAGAGAAATGAGTGTGAAGGCTGCTGGATGGGCAGGGGAAGACCAAGCGTGACCCAGGGGCAGCCTGGTGCCAAAATCTGGCGCCAAAAACTGGTGAGCACATCTGGGCAGGGGGTGGGGATGTGAGAAGAGGGAAAATGACAGTGGGGGAAAGAGACCCTCTCCAGAGCTGGGATGGGCTAGAACAGACCTCGGTCCATCCCGCTTCAGGCATGTACAGAAGATCCTTTAACTCCCATGCCCTATGGCACATCCCTGTCCTTCTGCTGGCATCTGAGCTGTTGGCATTGGTGGAAGTGCCCCTTCCCTTCGTCCTTAGGTGACAGCAGTGGCCCTACCTCGATCTCCTGCACTTGCTCCTCGTTGGTGGTGTACATCTGCTGCAGGGAGTCCTCCAGCTCCTTGTTGCGCTCCAGCAGCGTCTTCCCCAGCTCTGCGGCCAAGTGCAGGTCTGAAAAGCAGAGGGACAAAGCTGCTGGGGTTCCCACAGCTCCACAGGTGGGTGTGGTGGGATCCCCCCCTCAAAAATGACGCCGGATCAAGCTCAGTGGCACATTTGGCATGGTGCTGGTTTTACTGGCACGCTTTGTCCTGGATGCAGGACTTACGGAACACACAGGATCTGGGATCTTGCTGGGCTGCAGGAGCAAGCAGAGGCCAAACTCTGAGCTCTGCAAATCCTCCATGCAATGAGGATTTGGTGCCTGGCTGGCTGCAAAACCCTCCTGCACACTGTGTAGCCAGGATCAGGCCCCTGGGGCTGGGCTGTGGCAGGTGCTCAGCACCTCCATCCCCTGCCACCAAGATCTGATGGGCTGAAAGGGACTCAGCACCCTCAGCACCCTCAGAATGAGAGCAAAGGTTGGTAAAGCCCTGCGGGGCCCTGGGGATGCTCCATAAATTATATTATTATCTCTAACGAGGGGAGCGCCTTGCCTTCCCTGTCAGCCTCCATCCATCACCCACTAATGGACTGACAGGAGTAATAAAACCACGCGTGGCCCGAGGGGGCTGGAGGCACCTCCCAGATGTGCCACCCCTGCGGCTCTTCCCTTGGGGCAGCTCCAGGGGAAGGACAAACCCCTTTTGTGTTCACTCTCTGACACCTCTAAATGCCTTTAGGAAGTTACTGAAATAGTTGGACTTCAGGAGAAGTGCAGGGAAAAGTAGATGTTGGCAGTGCAGTTGGCTTAAAATGCTGGTTTTGCTGCTGGTGGGCAAAGAAAATGCCCCTGTGAGTCTTGTGCTGACCAAAACTTGACCACACAGGTGATGCTGTTTGTGGGACTGGGATGGCACAGCTGTCTCTGGGAACAGCCCTTTGCTGTTACAGGAATTGCTTGTCCTTTTAAAGCCTGACCTATGCTCACATGGGTTTCACTTTTCCTGTTGCTTTTAGAGGTGAACTAACAGCTCCTACAATAGCAGACTGAAAATCTGACCTTAAACCTTCAAAAAGGTAAGGAAACAGGTCCTGTTGTGTGTTATTGCTCTATCTCCAGTGTGGTGATCATGCAGTCATAGGTAATTAAGGAGTGACAATCCTGCAGTGTGTGAGGGGACTGGGGTCTCCTGCCCTGGTGTTTTCTCACCCTGTCATAATGCTCCTCTCTGGTCTGCAGCTAATGAGGTGTTTTGCAAAGGCTCTGCCTGGGCTGAGAGCAGCTAAAATTTCTGCCAGTGGCTAATTTGGCCATGCAGCTGGTTGGGAAAGAGGGACAGTTGGCCACTAAGACAAGAAGAAGGGGAACCAGGTTGCCAAAGGTGTATTCTGAGCCTGGGAGATGCCCTGATCCCTCACACGTCACAAGGTGAGGCTCACAGTGACCTCGGACATGAGTGCTGCAGTGCTGTCAGTGCCTGGGATGGGGCTTTCCCGATGGATAACATGTACTGTGGGATGTGCTGATGTGTTATTAGTTTGGGTGATGGCTGTGTTTCTTTCTGCTGGCTTCCCCAGATGTTTTCCTGCCAACAGCTGCTCGGTGTGTCCTCGAATCTCCCCTTTACCATGGGAATGTTCTCTCCAGCTGTGCCCTGCATTGCAAGCTGTTATCATTAAAGAGGCTGTGACCTTTTTAATTATAATCCTCGTCATTGCACAGTGACCCAGTCTGAGGGCTGCAATCCCAGCTATCCGTGCAATCAAGTTACTTGGCACGTTTCCCCACGGACAGACCTCCTTCCACCTATTTGTTTTTTTCCAAGCACCAAATTTCCCCAGTTTTTAGAGTGCCCTTGGGAGACTGAGTGTTTGCTGCACCAGCTGGGGCTGGGGGAACAGCCAGAGCCAGCAGAGATGGAGGATAATTTGTGCCCTTAAGCTGCTTGGGGCTTTATTTATTGTCACCACCACCACCTTGCCAGAGCTGGTGTTGTTGCTGGAGACCAGCACCTTGGAAATCACATCCCTGACAGGCAGCAGGGTCCTGAAGCAGAGGTGTGTAGTGAGAGGGCTCCCTGCTGTGCTCCAGGTAATGAGTCAAGTGTGTCCCCGTCCCTGCGGATTACACCAGTGCTCTCCCACCATATGGCATCCAATTTAATCAGCTGGGGTTGAGTTAAGTGGATTAGGCAGTGCAAGATCCTGCATTGTAATTTAAAGGGCTCTGTCAGCAATAATTTAATGGGGGAAATGGGCAGCGTTTGGGGATGAGTGGGAGAGAGGAAAGAACGGGGCTGAGCTCCGAGAAGGAAATTGATTCTTCATTTCCATTTTGAGCATAAGGGCCTGGGAGACTCCAGGATTGAAGGACATGGGGGAATTGGTTCTTTTAATGTCTTTTAACTGCCTCAGCCATTGTCACACATGTACTTCCTCACTCTCTGCCCAGCAGCCACTTAAAGCATCCTTGGTAATCCTGTCTCATCCACCCCCTTGAGCCCAAGTTCTCTTCCCCACCTGTTGGTTTCCCCTCGGCTGTGGGACTGTGGGGAGGGAGGGGGTGCTGTGTGGAAGTGCTTTAATGTCATCTTTAGACCAGATCCCTCTTGATCTTTGTACTAATTGTGTCTCTGCATGGGCTGGGGGAGCACCCAGCTCCTCTCCTTGGAGGCCTCAGAAACCTGAGGCTGAATGTGAAATTTCCCTAAGTTGTCTGGGGGGGAATAAAAGGGACTGTTTAGGAATTCAGGGATTCTTTCTACATAGTACTCTGGTTTTCCCACAGTTTTTTTGTATTCCTCTTTGCTTCTCCAGTGTCAGATCAGCCAGCCAGTGCTGAACGACTTGCCCTAATTTAGCAGATACGCTGATGCCTCCCTTCCCCCTCCCCTAGGGATGCAGGAGGAGAAATAAAGTGGTGGGGAGTGGCTGTGCTGTGTGTCCGCTCCATGTGCCCCATCCCTCCACATCCTGCCTGTGCCGAAAGCTCCACTGTGAAATGGCCATCCCACAACTAAAAAATGGGGGCCTTGACACTGCCAAATCCTGTCTGGGAGAGGGCTGCAGATGCAAACCATCCTGGGCAGCACCAGCTTGGTGCCCTCTGGCTCTCAGTACTGCGAGCGCTGACGTGACCGTTCTAATTAACACCCGCCAAGGAGACACCCCGTGTCCCCAAACAAAGGGCTGCGCCTGCGGAGCGTTGGGAGGGAGGGATGGAGGCTGCATTTTCCTGCAAGCTTCGTTGGGAAAGGCTCCTGAGCAGGGAGGGAGAGGAAGAGAAGAGAGACCATATGGTGGGAAGGGAGCAGGAGTTGAATCCAAGCAGGTATAGGGAGCGTGGCTGGGCAGTACATCAGGGAGGCACCGTCCTGGAGCTGCAGAGATCAGCAGCAGCCCAGCAATAATTCTGCTACTTCCGTGTCACTGAGAAGACTTAAAAAAAAAAAAATCCTAATCCAAAAGCTGTAGTAGCAGGTTGTCTTTGATGGAAAGAGGCTGAGGGACAAACTGTCAGGGATTCCCCCATGTATTCCCCCAAGGCACATCCTGTGGCAGTGCTGGTGCAGGCAGATGTTCCCTGCATGGGGCTGTGGCGAAGCTGGGAGCTTCCCCAGCCTTGCAATGAGGCTCAAAGAGGATTTGGAGTTGTTTCTGCCTTCCCAGTGCTGGCCCGCATCTGTTAGGACACAGCACTCTGCCACACTCCGCTCTCTGAAGGGTTTTTTTGCCCCTCAACACCTCCTGGTTGTGACTTTGGGGGAGCATAAAGCTGGTGCCGGGCAGGGCGGGGGGTTTCGGCTGCTGTCGGCACGGTGATGATCCGGGAGCTGTTCAGATGCTCCTCGTAAATACGGCTTTCAGGAGGAAGCCACCATCTGGTGCAGCTGCTTTGGGCTTTCCCCCCCTTCATCCCTCTTGCACTGAGGGATTCGTGTGTTTAGGCTGCGACAGAACACGCCCACTGCTCCGAGGGACAGGGACCCTGCGCTTGGCTCCTCACCTCTAATAAACCAGCCCTGTGCCCGGCCGGCAGCTCACAGGGGGAACAGAAGTCCTTTGGTTTATGGTACTGACAAATGGGGGTTTTTCTGGCACGTGGATTTGCAGGTCCCTTTCAGCTGAGCGTCCATAAAGGAATTACTTGGGATCCCTTCCTAAATGTGGGGCTGTGGAAAGGGCTGCTCCTCTCCCATGCTGCTCATGGTGAATTGACCTGCTAAAGAGCGGGGAGGAGGGCAAGAAGAGCTCTGGTGTGCAGGTCTCTGGAGGAAGTTCAGGGTGCTTGTTAGCTGATGGATGGGGTAGGTTGAGAGTTAGGAACTGATGTTTAATGCTGTTGACGTTTAATTTAATTGCATTTGCTGTCTGCTCCATTACACACGGGTACTTAGAGTCAAGGGTAGGTGCAATTATTCCTTTCAAAATCTAAATAAATGATACTGTGCCGGTTTACCCCAGGGTAGGGTGCACTTGCTACTCATTTATTTTCCTTCTTAGTTGCAAGGGATTGTGCTGTCTTGGTATATTACAATGAAGGTCAGCTTTTTTATATCACTTACTGCAGCTGATGGGGGCCATCCATGTACTTTGCCCTTATAAACCATTGCAATGGAACATGCTAGGGTGCAGGGAAGCCAGTGCCACCTGACAGCATCTTGCAAACAACCTGGAAAAGCCTTTTCAACACGCCCATTCCACAGATAACAGTGTTTCACAAGGCCAGGCAAAGCTTTCAGTAACCAGTGTTACTGCTGAGGTGTGGGTTCTCCATCCCTTGTACACTGGTGTAACTCAGGCACTGTTGCTCAGTTCAGCTTTGCACCATGTATTGTGTGTGTTTCTTGTGAGGATCTGCTATTTTGGTATAAGGGGACGTACCAGGGTTGGCTTTGCAGAGCAGCCCAATGCAGCAGGGGGTAAAAATACCTCTGTTAGGGCTGGGTGAGAGCAATGGGGGTGTGTGAGCCCCTGGCAGCACAGCCACCTCCACCCTCTTCCTCTCCTCCTCCCAAACTGTGGCTCTCACTGGGCTGAGCTGACGTTGGTCACACTGGCATTTGTTACTCTAATGAGATTTGCTGGATTTCCTGCCTTGTTTTTTCTTCCTTTTCTTTCTCTTGTGTAATCTTTTACGTACTCCTGGGCTGCCTTTGGCTTTGGAAGCGTTCCTGGTGGGGGGAAGCTCAGGTGGTGGCAGAGAGGTGGTTGGCAGGGGTCAAGGCAAGCACACTGCACTGAGAACAGCTCCCTCCACATTCTCTCGAGTCCCCTGAGCAAAAGTGGCACCACCAAGCAGTGGAAATCTCTGACAAGGGGCTCAGGGATGCACTGTCTGTACTGTGCTGTGCTGCAGAGAAGCCCTCCAGCTATCTCAACCCCTGCTGCTCCCCTCCTTTCCTCCTGTATTTTTCAGTCCTATTCAGTATTTCCTTTACCAGCTTTTCTTTTTTATTTTCTAAGATGCTTATCAGGCTTTTTTAGATTTAATTGATTTAATTGATTTTTTTTTTGCCTTTTCTTTCTGCCCTCTTATCATTCTTGCACCTCACAGGCTCCCCTATATATTAATGCTTGAGACCTCGGGGTGGTCACCTCTGCTTATAAGCTGTTTGTTTCTGCATAAACACATAAACAGCAGTCCCATCCCTGTGCCCACAGCCCTCACTGTGCCTTTTGCCAAGTTGTTAGAGCATGAGAACATAGAGGATGTTATTAGACCATGGTTGAGGCCCCATCTGCGTCTTTCCCTGCTGTTCTCTTATCTAAACAGCCTTGGTGCCTTGTAGGCTAAAACGGTTTCAAAGAGCTTGGTGACTGGTGGCTCTGAGGCTCTGCTAGTGCACCTGGATCAGAAAATGTCCTAAATAAATACATACAAATGGGGTTGTGGAGGAGAAGCAGTGATGAAAAAGGAGGGAGAAAGGCAGCCAGTGCTTTCCTGCGTGCGCTCCTCCCCCGGGCAGCAAAGCTCCAACTAATTAATTATGTTGGGACGCAGAAAGCCGTGAATAGAGGCTTTTACTCTTTTAAAGCTAAAGACACAGACATGTGGATTGCTGCCATGTGGCAAACTCCTCTGCCCTGTGTGTTCTGGGGGCAGGAGGTTGTAGCTGACCCAGGATGGACAAGGAGAGTGAGCACCAGGGAGACACTTTGTGTTGTCTGCTGCAGCAGCACAGTGCTGTGCCTGTGCAGAGCCCTGAGCAAAGGCGACCTGCAAAGGACAGGTCAGTGTGCTCACGTGGCAGGGCCGGTGCCCACAGCCATGGGCTGCCACGACCCTGTCACATCTCCAGCCCTGCTCCTGCTCACACAACATATTCCCCCTGCTCTGAGCCACTCCCAGCCAGCTTGGTGTCCTCTCGGTGTCCTCTTGCTGGGGGCAGGCAGGTGGAACAACAGATTCCGAGTGATTAGGACACTCAGGGAGCCACCAAGTTCCAGCACAACTGTCACTTCCAGCTGCAGCAGCCCCCAAGACCACGGCCAGCATTGTGGCTGCTGATTCCTCCTGTCTGCTACTTCTGATGTGCCAGAGGCATGTAGGTACAGAGAAGATCTTTCTTCCACAGCCGTGGTTACAGCTAAATACAGAGAACAGCCTGACCCTCTGCAGCAGCACCAAAATCCTGCCCGCCTCTTCTCTAGCAGCCCCTCTTCTCGGCTCTGAAGAAAAGTATATCACCTTGCAGGCTGCTGCCCCACTACTGCCCCATTCCCACCCGCTGCTGGGAAGCCTCAGAAGCCCTGTTCGTCCACCTACTCAGCTCACAGTCCAGCTACCTTGTGCCTGGCTATTGGCATGAGTTGGAGATTCTGCCCAGGTGGGAAGAGCTCCTGACCTCAGGGGAGTAGTAGGTGCTGTTTGTGGAGCTATGCAGGAACAGCACAGGGCTGTTGCCTTCCAGTCTGAGTTTGCAAGGAAAGGGAGTGAGGAAATATTTGATGTACTCCCAAAATGGTGTTGTTTCTGTCCATCATTATCCCTGAGCAGGATGCAGGGCAATGCCTCTCTCAGGGACACCAAAGCCAGTGTTCCTGAAACAGCTCTGCTGCAAAGACCAATGCTCATGGGATGTGCTGCTCCTTGCTCTGCCTCCTCCTGCAGACACCAGTGCTCACCCATCACCTCCCAGTCCAGGTGCCTTCCCAGGACCCAACACTTGCTTGTGGACCAAGAAAACTTGGAGGATGGCATGTCCTTCAACTACTGTTGCTGCAGCTGCACAATTGGAAGAGGCCAGCATGGATCTGGATATTACACATTCAAAGGACTGAATTCTTAGGGAGGAGACAAGTGAACTAAGCAGGGCCAGGGCAGCTACACTGCACATTGGATAGAGTGACTTCCCAGGAGGCTGCAGAGGAAGAGGCTGTTTAAACCATTAAAATAACTGTCACTTTTTGGAGAGGAGAGTTACTAATGTTTGTTAAATACACATGGAAAAATCCCAAAAAACAAAGTGTAACATAAAATCCCTTTAAAATTCCCAGCTGTGCAAAGAGCAGCTGTTGTGTAACATCTGGTCTCATTCCTCTGGGGTATTTTGTCTTGGGGATATTTTCCAAAATTCTTGGCCCACAAATGTGTTTTTGGGCAGGTTAAGCAGGAGCTTTGGGAGCCCTGATGGTGTGCTCGGTGTGAGCACACAGGTCTGTTGGAGCCAGAGGAGTTGGGAATTTAGCACTGTGCTGCTCCGGGAAAGGCCTTTTGGAAGAGGAGATGGAGTGTTTGGGAGCGAGCGAGCCATGGGTTATCCTGAGTGCTGGCACTGCTTTCAGCAGGAGCAGGAATGGACCTGGTGCTGTCACAGTTCCTGACTGTCACACTGAGTCAGTGCACCCGCCCTGTCACCAGCCAGCGCTGGCTGGTACAGGAGAAAAGAAAGAGGATTGGAAAATGCCTCTGTGTGCAGGGTGTTAGGGGCTGGTGCCTTGGCTCCCAGTCCCTCGGGATCAGGGCTACCAGGGGAAAATGTCCTTCAGGACTCCGACCATAAATCCTTTGTGCATGGCCTTGCCAAGGAGAAATGCCACTGTTAGCTGATTGTTTCAGGATGGGAGATATGGAAAACTCTGATTGATTTTTGTGGGGTTTTCTTTTTTTCTTTTCCCCTTTCCAGCAGTTCCTCTGATTCTGCTCCTTCCCACAGCTGGAACTATGTGCCTGGGGCTCAGCAGATGTAGAAAGGAGCTTCTGTAAGAGACCAGGAGGGAGATCCTGGAAGCTGCTGTGTGGGCTTTTTATTTATGCCCCTTTTTCTTGCTGCCTTTATATAACAGGGGAATTTTTACACCAGGAAAATACATCTCTCTATATGTATATTTTAATTTTTACCCCTCCCCAGATTTGGAGGCTCTCATCCCTTCCTCAGACTAACCTGTCATCCTATTTCGTTGTCTCCTGTGACTTTCCTAGTCCCTCTTGTCATTCCCAAGCAGCTCAGCAATTAGTCACTGAAAACTTTCCACTTCCATAAGCTACCTGCTGTACTGCACTGCTAAATAAGTAAGTGGCTCAGCTACTGCAGGCAAAGCTCTGACCTTCTGGCTTGCCTCTGGGGAGGGAGGGTGGTGAGTTAACTGCTGTGCTCCTGGAGGACAGGAAAGCTGTGTGCCTTGTATCTGGACTGGGATAGCTGCATCAGGAGCGGCAGAATTTGGGATACCACCTGCTCCCCAGTGCAGTGAATCCTTTGGGAATGCTGGCCGTGGATTGCAGTGCCATGGACCACCCCACGTGGGCTGGGTGGTGCAGGAAACAGGCAGGTCTGGGTGTCAGTGGGTGCCAGCACTGATCCCCTGGGCTCACCCCAACGTCAGGACTGGTGACCCTGTGTCTTTACACGGATGAGTTGGGAGTGGTGCAAGCTCAGCACCTTGTGTCATTTTCCTTCTTAGCAATCAGATGCTTGGCAGGAGGAGGAGGAATTAAAATAAGATCCTTAAATCTGGAGACCTTTAGAGGTTACAGCTGTAAAGTCCTGAGCCTGCATTGCAGATGGTTTGGCCCAAAAGTTTCTGTGACTGCCCAGGAGGAGAGGACAATCCATCCCGCAGGGGCAATGAGGTGATGTGCTGGTTCTTGCACTGCCTCTGGTCCTGCTGCCCAACTCAGAGACTCAGAGCAGCAGGAGGCCTTTTATTGACACGGGAGAAATCACCCCACACTTATAAAATATGCTGAGTTGGAAGAGACGCATCAGGATCATGGAGTCCAACTGCGTGGCCCTGTGCAGGACACCCTAAGAACCCCACTATGTGCCTTAGGCTATGGGTAGGTCCAGAGACCGTAAGAGTGGCTTTTAAAGGCCCCCTCTTGAGCTGCACTCTGCTCTTTGGCTGAGATGCCAGCAAGGGGACAGGGAGGCTGGGAAGATCAGGGAATGCAGGGGGTGACTGCAAGGAGAACTCATCTTGGGAGTTTGCTGCGGGGGAGTTGAAGGCTGGAAGTGGCTGGCAGAGCTGCTGAGTCTGTTTGGATCCAGATGCAATTGAGTTGGCACACGGCCCTCCTGAAGACAAATGCTCCTGATGAACAGAAAAGGTGTCCCCACTTATCTGCAGCTCAGACTCTCTAATTTTAGCTCATTCATTCTCTTGGGGTCTGGCTGCACATCCACCCTGTGCATAGGATATGATGCAACTGTACCCACATCATCAGTTCTCAACAGCTGGAGAAAGGTTTACCAGCACTGTATCCTGGTTTTAATGCTTAGAGGCACAGACCTCCCAGCCCATGGAAGGTGAGGCTGTAGCTGAACTAAAGCAGCACTGATGTCTATTCATGCTTATAAAACCTAGCAATAAGCTAAGTCATGCTACCAAGCAGTCAAGGCTCCATTTTCACCACTTTCCCCAAATCAGAAAGCCTTCCCAGAGGGAACACCATAAGAAAGAAACAACTCAGAGGACACCACTACTGTTCCCATGTCACTGCTGAGTATCCTGACTGTGCTTTGAGTCTCTGCTTCTGTGCTAAGGCATCTTGAGCCACACAGGGTTACAGCGTGCAGGGAACAGGTAAAGGAATCTGAAAGGCACCAGCTTCATTTGAATGAGGTTGGAAGGGCCTTGATGCTGGGGACCAGATCTTGCTATGTCCAAGGCATGTGGTAGATGCAGCCAGTTGCTGTGGACATTTTAGGGGGGGAAGAAAAGAATGACTGGGATTTATTTTCTTTGAAAAATTAGTTACTTTGTCAAGGTGAAGCTCTATGGAGGATGAGGAGGAAAGTAACAGGTGCTCTGTGTGGAGCTGGAGGCATGATTTCTGCTGTGGTGCTAAAATGGTTAATTAACATAATCATCACAGAGCTCCCAGTTAAGCCATCTGTTGCTTAGCAAACAGTTTTGGATGTAAATGTAATAAATATTTGATGATGCTGTGAAATGACGATAAAGGCCCAGGAACCAACTGGTTGACAGAAGAACCTCCTCTGCTCCCCTAGCTTGGGTTGTTTCTTGTTTTCTCCCACCCCTCGCTGCTAAGGAACAGTATTTAAGCCTCTGCTTTTGTCCTCCGCCCTCCTGGCGCTGCTGCCAGCGTGGGTTTCTGTGCGACCCTGGGCTCTTGGCATGCCAATCCTCTTAGCAATGCTGGCCTACAGCTGCCTCATAATCACGCCACGCTGGATGTCTTGTACTCTACTCCCACCCCCCATTTCCAAACCAACAGTTCCACGGCTGTGCTGTCACCAAAGACCTCTGGGTACTGCCACGGCTGTAAGGCAGAGGCACAGTGTATGTGGACGAGGTCTAGCACTGTCCTTCATGATGCTTTGTGCATCATGCAAATTAATTATGGTTGTAATTGCCCCGTAGGACCTTTCCAGTTGGCTGAGTGCAGTTAAAGCCATCCCCCATCTCTCCTTCTGAGTTTGTGCAAGCCTGTGTAGCCCCCATTCACACAGGAGGCTGCAAGCCCACAGCTGGGCTTTGTTTTGCGTCTGTGTTTTCCTCCAGTCCTGTGTGTGCACAAAGGTGGAGCCCATCCCCAGATCCATCCATCCATCCATCGTCTGGAGACAGTCATTCCACATTTAGGCTGCTGGGACAGAGCTGGGAACCTGGCTCTGCAGTGGGAAGGTGGTTTTATTGTTGTGAGCCAGTTGTACGGTGCCAGTGCTGACTCATGAACCTGACACCAGGGACAGCGTTGGGCTAAAAATCAATCGGTCCCACGTTGTTCAACACTCCCTATATTCATCCGTAGTTCTGCTGTTCCTCAGCCTGCGTCCCGCCCCTGGACCAGTGCCCAGGCCCCTTGTGAGCCATGGGAAGACGTCACCCAGAAATGTGAATTTCTGAGCAGTCAAAGGCTGCACTGTTTACCCAGCTGATAGTTCCATCTCTGTGCTTTGCCTGGCTTTAATTTGAGCGTTGTGTTTCAAAGGACAGGGCTCAGCATCCTGCTATTCATACTTCCTGTTAATTGAGAAATTGGGGTTAAAACCCAGCTGTGACAACCCCTGGAGGGCTGGTTATCATTCCTTGCTGGGCCCTTGCCCTGCAGCTGAAGTTGTGTAAACTTTAAATCATGACATAATGTACTGGAGCGACGCTGGGCCGAGACACTGCAGCTGGATCGCACATCCCTGCTGACAGTGAGCTGGGAAAAGCAAATATAAAACTGTACCTGTAGTGCAACATGCCAGAGGGGCACTGTGTTTTGGTAGGAATGATTTTTCCCTATGCTTTGAGAAATCAGTTCAGTTCGTTCCTGGGCCACTGGCCTGAAATGGGACTTCTTGCAGTTATTTACTTACTGAGTGTTGACTCAAAATATTAAGATAAGCAAAATTATTTTTAAAAAAGCGCCCTGAATACCAACAGGCACAAACTGTCCAGCCTGAGGATAAACGTTCCGTAGAACTAGTGCAGACGTAGATACAGTGACTTCAAAGCAAACTACACAAGTGAACATTTATCTTCTAACAAGGCTATTTTTGCTGTTTGAAACTTGGCCTTGATTTTTTTCCTCTCCTTTCTAATTTCTCCTGGTTTTATGGCTGATTGGAAAAACCTTCAGAAGTAATTAGGTGACTAAGAAGCTGAAGATCCCTTTGGATTTGGGCTTGGATAGCAGAAGCTTTTGAAAGACACTTAAAGCATCCTCAGAAATACATTATTTCCAATATATTAATTTCTAACTAGCGTGCCTGGTAACTCTATCTTGGACTGCTCTGAGATGAAATCGATGCCATAACTACCCATGTTTGATTCCACCTGCAGCAAGTTTTTTGGGGGAACCAGCTTCCTCGTGGATGCAAACCACCAAAATTTTGACTGACCTGCTGCTCCCTGCCTCTAGCTGTCGGGTTTAAACTTTCCTCGGCCAGGACAGTGGTTTGGAGCAGCAGAGCCGAGATTTACCACTGCAGGACGAGGCGCTGGCTTTGCCAACCAAATAGGAGTCAAGACAGAAGGTATCCCACCCTCCCGTCCCTGGGGTTTGTCCGCTTCCCTGCCCGCGCATCCCTTGGCTCGCCATCCCTTGCGGTGTGCCCCCATCCTTACCCTGCTCCAGGTCCTGCTGGTCATACCAGGGCTCCTCTTCCTCGCTCTGAAACTCCTCCATCCTGTCGGCGCTCAGCATTTAGCACCAGCGGCCCGGAGAGACGCGCAGCATCCGCCGAAGGGGCTCCCGCCGCCGCCGAACAGCGGAGCGGGAGGGATGCGGGGATGCAGGCAGGGATGCAGGGAAGGATGCGGGCGGGGATGCGGCCTCGGTGCCCCGGCCGGGCCGGGAAGAGGGGATGGCACGACGTGGCAGCCGGTGCCTGGTCGCTGCCCCGGCTCTGCGTGCCCTGGGGGGCGGCTTCCTCCTGCCTCCAGGGCCGGGGGGGGCTCCGGAGCGGGGGATGCAGCGGGGACGTGGCGGCCGGGGCGGGGGGGCACGGCTTGCACAGGGCTGGGGGATGCACAAAGGAAGGAAGAGGGCCCGGCTCAGCCAGGCAGATCCTCGCTCCGCAGCTCGGTGGGGACCTCTAGCATGGAAATGCTGCAAGGAAAACCGGCGAGAGGGAAGGGGGAGGCGAGCGAGGCCGGCCTCCTTCTCCTCCTCCTCCTCCGCCTCCTCCTCCTCTCCGCCCAGCCCTGCCGCGCACGGCGGGGCCGCGGGGAGCTGAGGTGGGATGGCCCGGGCTCCGAGGAAGGGGAGATGCCCCGCAGCCCCCTGCTCTGACCCTCCGGCTGGGAGGTCAGCCAGGAGCAGGGCATGCGGTTGGGACACCCCACACAAACAGCCCCACGGCATCACCTCAGCGTGGTGTCTTCCTCCAACTCTGTGTTGTTTTGCACTCTGGTGGGAAATCAGAGCTCCCGATGCAGGTTCCTCTCTTATTTTTGAGGACAAATTCTCGCGTCTTTCTGAAGGGTGGAATGAGTTTAAAACTGAGGGACACGAGGATTTGTAGAGTTCTGAGGGGTAAATGTGTCTGTTACATACAAGTAAGTTCAGGAAAAAAATGGGATTTTGGTACTTGCTTTTAAATTTAAGGGAATGACTGTTAAGAGACGATGGTTTTTCTCCTAGCTGCTAGTGTGGAGTTTGGTCCAAGGAGATTTATTTGTCCTAGTGAGCCCTGGAATCCATCAGAGACTCTAAGATCCAAATGAACTAATGTGACAGTGGGTTTAGATGACAATTTTTTAAATTTTTTTTTATTTTTACCTACTGTGTGATGGAACTCCCTGGATTTATATTTGATTGCATTACCTTGCAGTGGTGCCCACAGAAAAGGCAATATAAGATGTTTACGCAAGAGCAGCAGACTGTGCATCCAGAAAAGATGGAATCTGTGTCAGAAAACTCCATCCAATCCAGCAGTGACAGGCAGCTGGGAGTCCCTGGATGATTAAAGCCAGGGCTAGTACTCAGCTCTAGTGTGTAGCAGCAGAGGAGAGATTAAGCAGGGAGTAAGAGGGAAACTGTAGGCTATTCCTCTCCCCTGCTTTCCTCATAGACCTCTCCATCACATATACACATTCCCCAAATTCAGTGGCTGCCTGGAAAGTCATCTGCCTTAATGCAAGTTGCAGGCCAGAATCAAGGAGTCTCTTTAACTTGGCATTTATAACTCAGCAAAGATAAGCACTTCTGGTGTGTCTGGAAGAAAGCCATCTCTGCAGTCCTAAATCTTTTTCTAAGCAATTTTAATACAGAAATGGAAAAATCTTAATTTTCTCTTGCCTGTTGAAGAGGCATTTGGACAATACCCTTAATAACATGCTTTAATTTTTGGTCAGCCCTGAAGTGGTGAGGCAGCTGGACTGGATGATCACTGTAGGTCTCCTCTAACTGAGTTCTTCTATTAATTGTGAAAAATAATTGACTGTGAAAAGTATTCTTTTCCTAACAATAAATTATTATCATTTGCCTGTGTAGTGTAGTCATATTGAGTGAGTGCTTGGATGCAAAGCCCCAGGCTGTTTGGTAGCAAAAGCCAGATTACATGATTTTGTGAAAATATTTTTTCCTGTAGGTTTTACACGAATGTTTCTGATCTGACCTGTCACTTGATAGAGTCAAACTTCAGTGACTCCTGTGCAGGTTATATGCCAACAAACGAGAATTCCCACAGTCTGCCCCAGCTGGAGAGTCAGCACATTGCTTTTTTTTTTGCAGAATGGTTTGAATTACCTCATTTCCTCTGAAGAAAGGAGGTTTGCAGAGCTGAGCATGTGGAATGTAATTCAGGGACACCAGAAAGACCTGCTTGCAGTTCACAGAGCTGCTCAGAGCAGAAAACGGTGACGATGGCTTCAAAGGCAACGCTGAATGGCCTCAAACAGCTGCTTTGAGGTGTTCAGTGAGTGCCAAATCCTGAACTCCCGGTGCCCAGGGTTATAAAACATTCTCCTCTCGTGGGTGGGTGGAATTTCATTAGGGTTAATGGGCCACCACAGGCAGTGAGCTGCTAATAAGGTGTTCGATAGGGTATTTGTTACAAGCCTGGTTCCTTTCACCCCAGGACTAGGGCGAGGCCAGAGCCAGCGTTCTCCGGGCATCCCGCTGCCCCTCTGGACCACCTGGGCTTGGGGCCAGGCTGTGGCAGTGGCCGGGCTCTCCGGGGGTGGCTCAGCGGGGCTGTCATGGGGCTTGTGCCCGACAGCAGCTGAGCAAAGGGCCTTCAGGGGACGAAGGCTGCGGGCAGAGGAGAGGGAGAAAGGGCAAGAAAAGGGGAGAAGGGGGCAGAGGAAGGTGCTGGGGGCAGAAGACAAGGGATGGAGCAGAAGGGCTGTATAGGAAGGCGAGGGGCAGAGAAGGTCAAGGGAGCCCAGGCAGGAGGGGAGAGCGAGGAAGGGCTGGAGGAGGAGGAGGGTGAAACGAGGAAAACCGTGCTCTGCCATGAGGAAAGACGAGGGAGGGTCAGTGGAGATGGAGGGAGGAGGTGGCGAAAGGATGGCAGACGGAGGTGGCAAGGGAGGGAAGGCAGCGGGGCGGGATGGAGGGATGGAGAGCTGGAGGAGGAGGAGCCGCGGCCGTGGGCGGAGGGAGGGATGCGGGCGGAGGGGAGGGAGGGCCGGGAGCGGCGAGCCCCGGTTTGACAGGAGGGAGGGAGGGAGGCAGCGGGAGCCGCTGGAGCGGGCACGGGGATGGCGGCAGCTGCGGCCCGGGGAGCGGCGGCGTGAGGGGACAGCCCTGCCCGGCCCTGCCCGCAGCCGGGCCGCACCATGGGCAGCGCCGACTCCAAGCTCAACTTCAGGAAGGCGGTGATCCAGCTCACCACCAAGACCCAGGTGAGGGCCGCCATCTCGGGCGGGGGGCGACGGGGGGCCCCGCCATCTCGGGAGCCTCCCTGAGGCGCGGCCGGGGCGGGCGGAGGGGGTCCCTTATGCCCGGCCCTGCCCAGAGGCACCCCCGGGGCTGCGGGGAGGGGGCTGCCGGACCGCTGCCCCCACAGCCCGACCCGGGTGAGCGGGTCCCTGTGCGGGGGCTGCGGGCACGGCCGGCCCCGGGCCGGGCTCCCTCAGCGCGGCCCTGCCCGAAGGCCGGAGCGCTCGGGGGGTCTGGGCCGGCCCTGCCCATCGCCCTGTCACGGTCTGTGGAGGGGCATCAGGATCGCCAGGACACCGGCCGGGGCAGGGCTGGCAGGGCCCGGCCGCTGTCACCGCCTCTGGTGACATCTTGTGCTTTGCCGAGCAGCGTCCTGTGGTAACAGAGCAGACGCCGCTGCCGTGAGGGGTGTGCATGGCTCCTGATGTATTCAGCTGCAGGTTTACATCACCGCAAGGTTTGCCAGCGCTCCCCTTTCTGTATCTTTCCCCCCACACACTTCTGAATCATGGATGGAGAACCCTGTCCTGTGTTTCGGTAGTAGCCGATTAAAAGGCCTATGGCCAGCCATGCTGTTTGCAGCAGGAGCAGTGTCCACCTGTGAAATAAAGCTTTATTTCTGCAGGCTGCAGAGGAGAAGGAGTTAAGTGAAAGTCAGGGCTGTATGTAGGGAGGGTGGCTGCCTAGAGGTCTGACAGATGTTGTGCCTGTCCTGGGAGTTAGCTTAATTTTTATCTTAACTGGAGAGTCCAGTAGCAGCAGCACACTGGCAGAAAATTAGTAGCATGTCCTTCTGTCTAAGGAGCAGAGAGATTTTTCCCTTTTGAGGAGTCACATCTCGGGTTCTTCTGAGCTACGATGGTGAACAGCTGTTAAAATCCACCTTTAACAGCTGCTAAGAAAACCCGGAGTTGATGGCAAAAAGATATTTAACAATGGGGAATTAATTTAAAAGAAAAGGGTATGGATACAAAGGGGTAAAGGGTAATAGGAGAAAATCTGTGAAAACTCAAAGAGATGAAAGCTACGGGTGGGAAATGAATCATAGGTGGTAAGGCTGGGGAAAAGCCTGGAAAAAACACATTGATACTTTCTAAAGCAGTATCACTTCTAGCTGAATAGCTCAGGAATGACTTCTGTGAAGATGTTCTTAAAAACCTCCAGTTGTGGATGCTTCACAACATCCCTAGGTAAAGAGAGAAATGAATGAATTAATATTTTAAGGACTTCTTCCAAGTCTCTTCTGTGTGGCAGATAGCTCAGAGTGCCTTTGGACTGTGCAATGTTGGACTGTCCTTTCTTCATGGGAAAACATGCTTATAAAGTGAGATTGGGGGGTAAATCAAGCCTATAGGGATCTGCCCAGTCTGCTGTTCACAAAGAAAATCCTGTATGAGGCAATCCCTCGGATCAGCGGCCAAGGAGGGAGCGCTTCCCTCCCCTGCTTTATCGACCTGTGTAATGAAAGAAGGTTTACTGGGGCCCCGAATAAAGGAAGGAGCAAAAGCTTCGTTCTTGGCTGGATTCATTTCGCAGCTCTGTGGTCTAGGTGAGGCTGCCTGTGGAAAAAGGGTGGGGTGTTGGCACTCCCATATTTACATACTCTGGAAGGGCACTGGTGTTTGCTTGTGCGGAACGCGTGACTGGGCTCTCCCGGAGCCTTCTGATCTCGCAGCAGCAGCAGCAGCAAACCTCCCCGTAAGTGCCTGGCCCGTGAGACCCGGGATCTGAAACCAGGCTGTGATGGTGGGCAGATGAAAAGCCTTCCAAGCTGTTGGCTCACAGTGTGCTTTGCTCCCTCAGCAGCGTGTCTCCTGTTTTGCAGCCTTCTCCTCTGACATCAGGGAGCTGGACAAATAGGTTTTAGTCAAGTCATCAGTAACATGAAACCGGTGAGCTTAGAATGCACTGTGAGGTGTTCCTAAGGCTCTGGTGGGAAGAAGTGGTTGAGCAGAAGGCACTGTTCACTCACTAGTGAAGGTTCAGAGTTGGCACTGAAGTTAAATTTTTCTTAAAAATAAATTCTTATAATCTCCAGGCTTTTGTTAATTAAAAAATGAGTGTTCTCATGTGAGATTAAAAAAAAAAAAAATCCATAAGGAACATAACACTTGAATACTCGTAACACAGGTGGAGCCCAGAACTTGGACGGGGAACCAGGTCTGGACGCAAATGGAATTGACTTAATTGATTTTTTTTAACTGCCAAAGAGAAACTCTGAAAGTGCAATAGTATTAAAAAAGAAAAATCACTTAAGAATCATTTCAGTGATTAAAAAGGGCAGTAATACCAGAAGGAAGCAATTAGCTTATGCCACAGATGTATATTTATAATCACACGTGAGGAAATGGGCTTTAAGATTTTTACTTGATATATATTACATTATTCTGCACACCTTTAAATTGGTAGGGCCCATCCTTTGAATAATAAACCAGATGTGCTTTATAGTAGAGAATGTATGAGTCCTCCCAAATTGCCCATAAAGGTGCTGTTTACTTAGCAGGTGAAGGGAAATGGATTGTGAGTTTGACAGAGCAGGAAACTGGTCTGGGAGCCTTAACTGCTGGGGAAGCACCTTTTCTTTTTCCAGGCAGTTGGGGATCCTGCCAGCAACCGACTGGAAGATAAGAAATTTTGATCTTGTGAATAAGCCTGTTAGATTTTAATGCTGGCTGTGCCTCTGCTTTGAAAGAGGCAGGAAAGATCACACACGAGGGACAAGCTCCCGTCCTTTCCTTTCCCCCGTGTGGAAATGCAGGAGTACAACGGGTTGTTAACTTGAGCTTGATAAAAGCACATCTTGAGCTCCAGGAGAGGTCGGTCTCTGGCAGCCCATTTCTGATAGTGTTCAAGCTTGACTCAGCTGTCCAAGTGTCTCAGGTTGATCAAAAGCAAAGTTGTCTTAAAAGCAGAGCTGTAACTAACTCTTCACAATGCTGACTTTCGTCTTGGACTTTCCCTGCTGGATTTCTACAAATCCCATTTTCCAGTTTGCTTTGCAACACTGTCTCTGCTGTGGGAGCTGAGAACTGGTGGCAGACTCACAAAGTCACTCCTTGATTCTGCACTGCTGACTGACTGCAAAGACCCCATGGGAAAATTTACCATTGTTCTAAAATGTGTGTGGAGCTGCTGTCCTTGGCAGCAGGGATGAAATCTTGCTAGTTATTAATATTTTGAATAAGTCTGTCCTCAGGCTTTTCTTTTGCACAGTGGCTCACAAACAGGTGGTACAAAGGTGTGTGAATTGCCTCAAACTAATCCCTGGCCCTGCAGCATGGCCTGAACTAGGGTTCAGTCGAGTGCTGCATGAATGGTCATTACATGCCACAGTTCTGCTCATTTGGGGTGGAAAGGAGCATGTTGCTGTTACATATCAAGAGTCCCTGCCCCAAACACCTTGCTGCCTTGGCTACTGCATTTTGGCGTGAAGCAAAAAGAGCACAGAGAGAGCTAGACTAGTGCCTGCTTGTCGCTTTGTTCTCTGCTGATGGTTTGCAGCAACCTTAGAATTGGTTTTAAGGACAGTCCTCTGGTAGGGACCTGCTGGGCAGTTGTTGGAAATGGGCACTCCATGTAAGTTGTAAGGGCAGAGAGCTCTCAGCTGGGAGGAGGTGCAAACACTTACCCTGTCTGAGGTTGTGAGGGATTGTGCCTGAAAAAGAAAGTGAAGGTGGTGCTGGCTGTGTCAGGCTGAGGACAGTAACGAATGGAGGAGGCTCTGTCTTGGAACTTTTCCTGGTTTGGGGACGTGGTCAGCCCCACTGTGTTTTCCTGTTTCCTGTGAGGTATCCTGTTTGCCTACTCAGTGTCTGGACGAGGCTTGCAAACCATCCTTTTCTGACTCCTGCAGCGTGTGTGTGGTGTGCTTCAAAGAACCTGAAACCCAACATTTACAACTATTAGGAAGTAAAGACTGGAGATGTCTGGTAGGACTGGTTTCACCTTTGTTTGGCCAGCCTGCAGGTGGGAGGTCTGAACATGTTGCCCCAGGGAATTAAAGGCAAAAGTCTCCTCCTTGCCAACTTTGAGATGTCACATCCCTGCAGCTCTGCCCTCTGTGTGCTCAGCAACACTCTGGGCTACAGTCCCCTCACCCTTTGGTGTGGAGCTTGGTTTGGGCAGCAGGGCCCCTCTCTGCTGGTCCTCTTTGTACCTTCAGCAGTCTCTGTGGTGGGGTGTGTGGGGGTCAGGAACTTCCTTTGCTCTCCAGATGTGCCAGTTGTGTTTCCAGAGTACAGTCGACCTATGGGTCCCTCAATTCTTCTGGTAGTGATGAAATTTTAATTCTCATTGCACTGCTGGTGCAGAGCTGATTGTCTGCACTGTGCTGGAGGAATGTCAGGCTCTCTGTTACCTGTGCTGCAGCTCCCTCCCTGAAAGAGGACAAATCTGTGCTGATGGGGAGGATCCAAAGCAGCCCCAGCTCCCAGTGTTGGTGAAGACTCAGCTCCTTGTAAGCTCTCTGGCTTAGGCACTGTCAAGGCTGAGGTGCTGTGGGATTTGTGACTGCAGCATGTACTGTACCAACACTTGTACCTAAATCTTGACATTTCCAAATGAAGATATCCCTGGCTGGTGAACAAGACTGTTCTAGGTCTCTGTGTTTCCCTTTGCTGTGAGCTGGATACAGGCCGTTGTGTAAGCTCAGCGTGAGGAAACGGATATTTAGATCCCCAGAGATGCTGTGTGCAGAATACAATCAGCTTAAAAACAGCCAGTGCTGTTCTATCAAGGAGATGAATATTATGTGGATTGAGTAGCTTCGTGATGCCAGACTGGTAATTAAAACAGGGGGGCAGCAGGGATCTGAGTGACTCAGTACTGAATCCGTGTCCCGGGATTGTACACGGGATACCATCTGTTGATGAGGAGCTGCCTTGCTGCAGCTATTAAAAATGAAAGAAACTGGTGTTTTAGCATAATCTGGTTGCCAAGATGGCAGCCGAGACATTACCAGGGCTGCAAATCCAACGCTGCAGTTTGGGTAATCCCCGCTGTGCTTCTCCACTCCCTGGGATTTCAGTCGAGGCCCTGCTCTTCAGTCCGTGTTGTGTTACCATCTGTAAAACAGCGGCTGTGTTCAACCTCTGAGGAGGCCTCAGGCTAGTGGGAGGTAAAGGGATCGGTGTCTGCTGGAGGGAAATGGTTGTCTGCTTCCCCTCTAGATGAGAGTGAAGCCATTATTTATGCATGATGCCCAATTAGCAGCAATTGCTACTCGCTGTTGTTGGTGGGAGTGGCTGTGGCAGGCGGCCAGGACGTACATGTGGCAATTATACATGTGGTTGTGGTGTGTGGTTGGAAATGAGGTGTAGGAAGTGTAGGATGTTTCATGCATTACATAGATCAGGTTTCCAAATAGTTGGCTCTCTTCGAGCGGTGCAGTGAGAGATGAGATGTGCAAAATAGCTTTCCTTCCATTAAGCATTTTATGCTCAGGTAACAAAGAGCACAGCTCCTTCACATGCTCAGGAAGCTGAAAGTCAGGCTATGAACACTGGGCTGTTCCTACAGATTCCCTTTGAGGAGCTGTGACCTTGAACAGTTCCAGTTGGAATAAGTTGCTCTTCTCTTGGGAGGAGGTTTAGTAGGATTTTGCTTTGGTGGCCAGGTGATAAAATGAGTGTTTCAGCACTAGAACAGAGTTTTAAGAAGATATCTAAAAACATGTAGTTTTTTTCTGGTTTTGGTTTTAAAGACTGGAGAGTCACTTGGGCTGGTTCATTGCGTGGCTGGCAGGACCAAGACCAGCAATAAACAGCCTCTGCAGCACTGAAGCGTTAAGGCAGGAGAGCTGCAGGGCAATAACCTGCTGTACCAGTCTGGGGGCAGCCAGCCCCGGTCACTTTTTGGCCTTTGGTGGTAGTGACACATCACCTGCCTGGGGCTGGGGCTGTCGGTTCGGGAGGTGACAACAAAGGGACAGTGCAGCACTTCTCTGTGTCGGAGCAGTGAATGAGCTGTTCTCCCCTGCGTGGTGTTGGAGCTGCATTTAGAAGCAGCAGAGAGCTGGGCAAGTTCTCTGCCTACTACAGCAGAGCTGGGAGTGGGCAGGAGTTGTTTAAATTAAACACACATTCATATTTTTGTCCCTTTCCCATCTGACTCGGTAGACCCGCCCACGGTGCTGATTATTGCCCTTAAGGAGCTGCTGTTTGCTTTGGAGCTGGTGCTGGCTGCAGGCAGGAGGCTCCTCCTCAGCCCAAACCAAGGGCTGGGGGTGCTCAGGTGTGTGGCTTTTCTGACCTGCCAAGCGTCCCACCACACCTTGGCATGACTGGGAAAACTCCTGGAAAAGCTTCCATTTTTCTCTTCTGGCTGAAATTGTGGATCTGTCTCTCTCACATGACTTGTCATAAACAGGCAGGTAGCTGGGCCCTTGGATGGTTTGAGTACTCCCAGCCATGTTTGGGCAATGCCTATCTCTTGGCAAATATTAGCAGTTAGTTGGGAAAAGCTGTGCTCAGTTTTAGTCTGGCTGAAAAGTTAAGTCTTTCCTCATTATTCAGAGCTCCCAGGCTTTGGATACCTGAGGTGGTGTGTAACGGAGATGCCTTGTTCAACAAACAGTGCTGGTGTTTTCACCCTTGGGAAGAGGCAGGTCATCAGCATGGTGCTTCTGCAGGAAGGCAGAACTGACCCTGTGTGGCTGAGCCTCTGCTTCACCTTGAATGGCCAGCACTGCCTTCTGGCTCTGCCAAGCCATAAAGGTCAAGGCAAGGTCCAGCCTGCTTTGTTCAGCTGCTTATAACCTGACACCCAGGTTGTTGTCAGCGTTCTTTTGATTTTTAAGTAGATGCCACACTGTCAGGAAGAAATAATGCTGTGACTTTGCAGGACTCTGCAGCCAGCTGTACAGAGCTGTCTGGCAAACTAACTGTGCCTATGGCCAGCATCCTGAGCAGTGGGGTTTCAGAGCAGGTAAAAGTGGAAATTGTCTGTACCTGCAGAAAAAGTAATGGGAAGAGTTGTGTTCCCAAGGGTTGGAGGAGTGTGCTTCTCAAACCATAGGTCTGAAATGGATTGCTTGCTTTGGTCCCCCTCCTTCCATCTTCCTCTTTGAATTGCTCACTTAGTGCTTTTTAAGAACAAAGCCTTGGCAGGGACTGGCTGCACTGAGTCCAGTTCCCTATAAATATTTGATTCAGAAGGATCAATTGCATTGTATCTGTAAGTGCTTTGAGGTGGGTCTGTCAGTTCTGTGAGTCTGTTTGTGCCCTAATGTGAGATGTCCCTGATTGCTTCCTTGAGACTTTGGTTACAGTACAAGTAATTCCAGTGCATGCTCAGAGCATCCTTGGCTTGCTCTGAAGGTGACAGAGTGCATGAGAACAGCCTGGCCCACGTGCAGTGGTGAGGATCTTGGAATACTTGCATCAGTTGCAGACAAACAGGCAGCCTCATGTCTGTTGTGGCTCCATGAAAGACCTGGGGATTCCCAGTCTGATGCAGTTGGGCACATGAATGTCTTGCTGCTCACCCCTTGTGTTTGGACCTTGTGCTGTGGTAGTTCTGCATCTGTAACCATGTTTGTCTCTCTGCAGCCCGTGGAGGCCACTGATGATGCCTTTTGGGACCAGTTCTGGGCAGACACAGCCACTTCAGTGCAGGATGTCTTTGCCCTTGTACCAGCTGCAGAGATCCGAGCAGTGAGAGAAGAGTCACCTTCTAACTTGGCAACTTTGTGCTATAAGGTAAGGTTGGTGCTGTCTTATTCCTTGGTGCTGTGCTAGCAGGGAGGTGTCCCTGGATCAATAGCACTGTGGCTCCCAAGGGGACACAGGTGCCATGCCATCCTTGTACCACACTGTGTGCTTGTTTGTCCCTGTCTCCTCCTAAGAGTAACTCTCAGCCCTTCCTCTCGTGGAAGACACAGACCACAGCTGCTGTTTGATCACTTTGGAGCCTTTTTCCTCTTGTTCCTTTCCTGTGTTTCACTCTGTCCTCTTGAGTCTTGCCTGTATAAACTGCTTGCTGCTCGGCGGGCTTTGTACCTAGGCTGCATATTTGTGGTGAGGCTGATACGTCCGATTCCTTGTCTGCATCTAATTGCACCTCACCAGGCACCAGTCTGGCTTCAAGCTGATAAATCCCAGAGGGATGTGGAGACTGTCACTGCACAAGTTTGAGGGAGATCTTAAGACTTTTCTTCCTTCTGCTGTGATAATGGAACATTCCTGATGCTGCTTCTGATGTTGCCATGTCCTTGTGTGGAGCACAAGGGACATTGAGTCACATTTCCTACCCTGCCAGGTTTGGCAAATTGTCAAGCTGGCGAGCAGCAGCCTGAGACTTACTCTGTCTGGGAAAGTGCAGGTGTTAATAACGCTCCTGATTTGAGCCAGGCAAAGAGTAGCCTTGAATGTGTATTTGAAAAACACTTGGAATGGCATTTTTCCAGTTTTAAATGGTTGTTGCCATCCTGTTTCTCTTTCCTGCTCTACAAACTATGAATGAGACCTACTGAGTCATATTGAAGGTACCTCTGATTGTGAATTGTGCCTCAGACAAATGCATGTAGTGGATAACTGGAGAAAAAATACAAACATGAGGGAAAATTGAAATGATTTTTCCCTAGTACTGTCTTCTGGCAATCTGCAGTTTGGGACTCAAGAAGGGTTTAGGAGACCTGTAGTGACTACCTAACCCCTTTGACTCTGTTTCTTCTTTCTCCCAAAACCAAGACTAAAACATATGCTCTTCTCCCTGTTGGAAACAGATGTGTTGGGAGACCTTGTGACTGCAGGACTGTTTCTCCATGAAGCCCTAGATCTTGGAATATCAGTGTCATAGGAGCCTGCAGACTCCAGAAGTGCCTTTGCCAGGCTGAGGGCCCTGACCTGTGCAGAGTGCAGTGTGCCACTGCAGTGCTATGTTCGTGGGGAGCACAGCAGTGTGGCTGAGCTGTCATTTACAGTCATGGCTGGAGACTCAGGCTGTACAGTCATAAATGTGCCTGAAGAAATGGCTCAGCTCAGTCAGAGTAGTGTGTGACAGCCTGGGACAAACAGCACTTAAACACCCATTAATGCAGTGACGCAGGCTGGCAGAGTCAGTGACCCAGGCAGTCTGCCATGAAAATAAGCAGGGGCACATGACCTCATGAATTAAAAAGCAGCAACGTGAATCCTTGCTAAATGTTTTGGTTTTCCTTTCCCTCTGTTTCCCCTTGGGATGAGGGAGTAAGAGCAAGTGGGTGCAGCTGTTTGGGGAAGGAGCTGCCTTTTTCTGTGTATGGGTAAAACCTCCTGCCACTGCCTCCTGGAGCTGTGGTTGCTGCCTGGTGAGACCTGCATCTATTCTGAAAATCCTAGTGACTCTCCACTGGCAGTGTCAGCAGCCATTGGATGGGCTGCAGCCTCAGCACAGAAGCTCTTTGCAGAGCAGCAGTCCTGTTCACAGGGACAGTGGAGAAACCTGGGCTGCCACCCCACTCTGCTGCAGGACTTTGACAGACTGGGGGCTGTATCCTTGTATCCCTGCTCTTAACAGTCACAGGCAGCTCAGCTCCTGCCTCCTGAGTCAGGAGAGGTCCCTGCTGTAATCACACCAGCACAGACAGATCTGTCATACTGTGTGTTCCTGTGTGATCATCCCTGCCAGCACCTCACACCGTGCAGCACAGTGCTGCTGCACCTCAGGTGCCGTGGTTGATTAATCTGATCTGCCCTTTTCAGTGTGTGGTGTCATGGAGCAGTGCTGGAAGGAGCCTTCTGGTGCTCTGGCTGTCTCACGTGGCCCCACACGTGTGCTGCATGGATTAGCCCTGGCATTTGAGGTCTCTTGCAGTGGAACAGTAGAAATTCAAGAAGGTCTGTTTAAGATCATTAACCCTATTTCTGCAGTGTTTCAAACAGTACCATGAGACTGAGAGAAAATGGACTCCTAGTAGCTGCTTATGACTCTATGTGAGGGTGTCACCAGCAGGACAGACCTGCCCAGCTCTTGCTACCTTGTGCTAATGATACCTGCCTTGCTTTTGTTTCCTTCAGGCCGTGGAGAAGCTGGTGCAGGGAGCAGAGAGCGGCTGCCACACGGAGAAGGAGAGACAAATTGTTCTGAACTGCTGCCGGCTCCTCACCCGTATCCTGCCTTACATCTTTGAGGACCCAGACTGGAGGGGCTTCTTCTGGTCGACTGTCCCTGGGGCTGGTCGAGGAGGGGTCTGTCGTTTGGCACTTCTTCTTTCTGGAGGGTGATAGGGAGGCTGCAGTGAGGAGATACTTATGTACATTTGGGGGCAACTTTATTCCAGTTATTTCTGTTTGGTCAGAAATTAGATGGCACCTTCTAAATTCTTTCCCTTCCTTTGATTCTTGCTGTTCTTCCTCTTACCCTCAGCTGCTTTGTTCAGCACAGGTTGCTGCATCACCTGAATGTTTCACTTGGGTGTGTAGCTGTTGGAGAGCACTGGTATGTGAGGGAAGTCCTCTCTAGCATAACTGGAGGTGTGAATCAAAATGATCATGAGAGCTGTACTAAAGGCTGTGTGACTTTCTTAGACTGACATGACCTTGTTTCATTACCCAAAGCTGATTTAAGATTCAAGTCAAACTGCAACAGGGTGTTGTTTCCACCGGTTTTACAATGTCACATTTAAAGCAAACAGTGCCAGGGAAGCTCTTGGCCTTGTGACTCAATACCCTGCTTACCAGCTGAGTGATAAATTTTAACCAGGGGCCTGGCCTGAGAGATGAAGCCCACAACTGAGCAAGAGTGGTTAAAGAGTTAGGTACTCAAAACTGCCCTGATATTCCTGGTGAGGCCACCCCAGTGCAGAGCAGAGCAGGACAATCCCCTCCCTGGCCCGGCCGGCAATGCTGGGCCTGATGCCCCTCAGGACACGGTTGGCCCTCCTGGCTGCCAGCTGGCCACCCACCAGGACCCCCAGGTCCCTTTCCTGGCACTGCCCTCCAGCATCTCATTCCCAGTCTGTTTGTCCATCTGGGGTTGCCCCATCCCGGGGCAGAATCTGGCACTTTCTCTTGTTGAACTTCATATGGTTGCCCAGTTCTCCAGTTGCTGAGTTCTCTCTGCAGCACCTCCCTGCCTTTGAGGGAGTTGACAGCTCCTCCCAGTTTTGTTTCATCTGCAGACTTGCTTAGGATCCCTTCCAAGTCCTGCATTCAAGTCATTTATGAAGCTGTTGAAGAGCACAGGGCCCAAGATGGAGCCCTGTGGAACCCCACTAGTGACAGGTCACCAGTCAGATGTTACCCCATTCATCACTATCCTCTGTGCTCAACCTGCGAGCCAATTGCTCACCCAGCACATGCCATGTTTATCCAGCTGTATTCTGGACATTTTGTCCAGAAGGATTCTGGTTGGTACAGTACAAACTTGCCCCTTGTGCTGCCTCTACCTGTCACCTCTAATCTGCTTTGCCTGAGGTCACTTCTAGGGGAAGTTCTGGGTGGTGGAAAGGGAAGTCTTTGCTAGTCCTGCTCTGTAATCTGTGTGACTGGGAGGGTGGTGGTTGCCCATCTTTTCATCCCTGCAGGGGCCAGGGAGTGCTGGAGAGGCTTAACAATGGAGCAGCTTGTTTTGGGAAGGAACATGCAGGGTGCCTGATGCTGTGAGCCAGCCAGGCTGCTGTTACTCCTGTGTTTCCACTTCGTTCAGCACCTAGAAGACAGAGTTTCTCAGCCTCAGAGTGCTGGGATCACCCCAAGGAGATCCAGCCCAGTGCACGTGTGCTGGGCTGGGGAACTCTCCTGCTTGTTGTGCCTCTGGAGTGTGGGTGGAGCTGCTGTGGTTCAGTGTGCTTGGTGTGCTCCATCATTTCACCATGTGCAGCTGTAGGGCTGGGATAACAAATACAGCCCTGGGGCAGTAGGGAAGCTGGGGTCGTGTCTAATCTAGAGGCAACAGCTTTGCTGTCTGAAGGCTGATTTCTCTCAGGGAACTGAAGATGATGGTATGGACCATTAGTAAATATGTCTGTGATTATCCTTCACCTGCTTCACGATGCAGTGATGGATGGCAGATCTCCCAGAGCATGGATCCTCCCTCCTCTAAGGGAGTCTGTATTGGGTTCAGATCTCCTGGTTTGTTTGTGTCACCCATTTTGGATGTGGTGGTACCCAGAGCCTGCAGGGATTTTTTTCTGGCAGTTGAGCTGATCTTAGCAAAGATCATTCTTGGAAGAGAAATCCCCTTGCACCCTAATGCTTGTCACTTCATCTCTGACCATGAACCCAAGCAAAAGCATCTTTGCTGGCTCCATCCACCCTCTCTGTGCCTCTCCTTGCATCCGGGGTCTGTTTGCGGTGTCCTCCCTGCTGTCACCGTCAGAGCCACACAGACCATTATCTGTGGGAGCTGCCTGCTGTGATTGAAGAGCCGTGTGTTGTGCACAGGCTGACAGAGGCCTGGCTGAGGTAGATAAGCTCCTGCCATTCCTGCTCCCTGCCTCTCCCTCCAGCACCGGTGTGTGGTGGGGAAGGCCTCCCATGCAGGGTGCTCTGTGACAGGCAGGATCTGGCAAGGTTTCCCGTGGCAACGGCTGCAGAGGGGTAGCCATGCGTGGTTTGAGTGATTGCTTTGAACGCTGGAGATGGCAAATCCTCTCTGCTGTTGTGCCTTCTCTGCCGTGGCACAGGGGTGGCCCTTGTGTGATTCACGGAGCCTCTCCCGGGTCTGTCACCTCCAGTTCTGGGCAGCCCAGAACTTTGGGACTTTGAGAGATTTTACGCCTTATTACTGCTGGTTGGCTTCTTCCTTTTGATGGCTCTGTGCATCATCCAAATCACCCTCCTTCATGACTGTAAAACCCTTCTCTCTGTAAATGCTTCCCTTTCCTTTTGTCTTCAATAAATCAAGCATCTCCACGTGGCAAGGTCCGTCCAGTGCTACTCTTCTGTTACCAACAGGTCTCCAGGCCTTTGTTTGCTCCATTTGCTGTCATTAAAGAGCTTGTTCCTGTTTAGTCACCACCATCCAGGGGAACATTTCTGTCCTGTGCTGACTGGGTTTTGTGTTTCTCCCTCTTGTTCCTTTGTAACACACACTCCCTGTGTGTTTTTGGGGTGTGTATCTTCTCTTGCTGTGGGATACTGGTGTTACTGTGTGCTCTTTGCTATCCCTGGGCTGACAGTGCTCTTCTGTTTCCCACCTCAGGGAGATGAAGATGATGAAAATGCCCGGCCACTGGCCGAGTCGTTGCTCCTTGCTGTCACTGATCTGCTCTTCTGCCCCGACTTCACTGTGCAGAGCCACCGGAGGAGCACGGTGGTGAGTTAAATCATGAGATTATCTGCATAGGGCAGAGGAGCTGCATGGTGGGGGGTATCCTGGAAAACTCCAGCAGCTTCCTGCAAACCTGCAGGCAGGAAAATAGTGAGTTGCTGAGATTGAACCCACGGTGTCTAATATTGATCAACATCTTACATTCACTGTGTGGTGTTTGTGCCTTATAAAACAGGTGTTCTGAGACAGCTGGGTGGGTCCCAAATGGAGTGGCTGGCAATTACCCCCACAATACAGCTCACCCATCAGGAAAAGGTGGTTGTGCTGGAAAACAATTGCTCTTCTGTTGTTGCCAGCGGAGCAGAGACCTTTAGCACCCTGTTCCTTTCTCTGGCAGTTTGGTGCAGCCTGGGGCAGGAAGCATCTGTTTGCCTGAATGAGTAGATGGTCTTTGTTGTGTCTTTCCACCTCTTCTCCCTCTTTATATCATGGCAGCAAAGGCAAATTGTGTTCTGATCCTTATGGTGACTGCCTGTGCTTCAGAGGAGTTCCCTGAAGCAGGATCTCCTACCAGATGTGCTAAGAACAGGTTGTGGTGCGTTTCCCTCCCTCCCTCTCTCCCCATCAGTGATTCTGGTGGTTTTTGTTAGGTCCAGTCTATAAACAAAAGTGGACATCCCTCCTTTTGGTGTAGCTCTGATGTAAACTGAAAATGAGCACACTAAACCACTGTGTATTTGATAGCTGCAAAATTCCCTGACAAACCTGAGGTACTAAACTGATTGCTTGAGTTTTCCGAGTAGTAGAAAGAGTGTTGAAATCTGTCACCTGAGGGTGAAGGGGCAAGGCTGGATCAGAGCTACCCCTGTGCTAACAGTAAGTGGTAGTGGGGCTGAAACAGATGGAATTGCTGTCTATTGTTGTCAGCTGGGATGGATTGCACAAGTCGGGGTGACAACGTTTATGCCTGGGAGAGCCTCCCCCCACCACCTGCACCTGTGATTTTTCCCTTGGCAGCAGCCAGACTGGTTTTTCAGTGCTCTGAGCAACTAGAATGAGACACTGAGATTGTGAATGATTTATGTTCCTTGCTGTTGGCTGCCTGTCTGCTGCCTGCAGCCTCTGTAGCCTTTGCCGAGCTGGCGTCCCTCCCTGGGCCTGGTCTGACTGCAGGTTAGGAGAGAGGTGGTACCACCAGCTCGTGTTCAGGGCAGAGATACAGGTTGTGGTGGATATTTGCTGAAGCAGCATTGAGTAAAGAGGAGGAGTAAGAACTGTGAGAGAATGGGCAAAGGAGATCTGAGACTGACCCATATTCTTTTGCTCTTTGTCCTCCCACTGAAGTCATCCCCTATTGTTATGGCTAGAAATGGATGCTCCCTCCATCCTGCACAGTGCCTGCATCTCTCTTACCCCTCACTCACCAAGGCTGAGCTCTTTGAAGACATCAGCACCTGCTTTTTTAGGCATGGGGAGATGCTGCACAGACCAACTGTCTGGATGTTTCTCTGCTGGTTTCTTTGGTAGAGAGAAAGACTGAACTGCCTTGGATACTGCCTTGGAGTTGCTGGCAACTCTTGGCTCTTGCCTTCTGTGATCCAGCCTCTCATTTCTCCCACAGGACACAGCAGAAGATATCCACTCCATCGACAGCTGTGAGTACATCTGGGAGGCAGGAGTGGGCTTTGCCCATTCTCCACAGCCTAACTACATCCATGACTTGAATAGGTAAGAGCTTCTGCAAGGGCAGAATGGAAAGAAACTGGCTCAGGAGGGGGAGATCTGGGGGAGATGAGCTCTCAGCCTCTGTGGGTATCTGTGATTCCCAAGGGGCTTTTTGCTTGCTCCTTTCTGAGCTAATAGAACTGGCAACATAGAAAAAATCCCCAACTGACCTTTTGAATAGCTTTTTGTATTATGATATGGGAGTCAGAGTGTCTGCAACATGAACTGGATAAACACTGCTGTTCTGAAATGCCTGGGAGCTCTGTACTGGATTTCTTTTTTGTGAGCAGCAATTCTGCCGAGCTTTATGCCATTGAAAGCAGTATGGCTTAGGAAATGAAATGGGCTTAGGTCTGTCTGGGGAGGACTTTCTATGGGACTGAGCCTTCCTTATGTGTTGTTGTGGTAAGTGATTGTGCCTCCTGCTCCACGCCTTGATGACTTCTTCCCTTCTCTCAGGACTGAGCTGCTGAAGCTGCTGCTGACCTGTTTCTCCGAGGCCATGTACCTGCCTCCCTCCTCAGACAGCAGCAACACCAACCCCTGGGTACAGTTTTTCTGCTCTACGGAAAACAGGTGAGGGTGAAGGGTGGGTCCGGGTGCCAGGGGGAGAAAACCTTCAGATCTCTTTCATGGAGTGTGCTGGTAATTGGGGAACCATAGGACTTGCTACCTGCAACATCCAGGGGCTGTTCCTGCTGTAGACCGCATTCCTTTGGGATGGTGGCGTGGCACTGCAGCAGGTGGTTGTGCTGGATGAATGCTGCCCTCTAGTGACATTGTCTCCTCTGGGACTCCCAGCTCCTCAGGTGACACTCACCTGGGGGAGCACAGACCTGGCTGAAGGCAGACAGTTATGTCTTTCCAGGGGCTAGAGAGCTTTGAGGTCCTTTCCCTTTTTCACACTGCTGCACAGGATTCCTCTGGGAGGCCACGTGGCCTTTTTCATCTCCCCTTCCCTCTCAGCTGTAGCTCAGGAGACCAGCTGGGCTCTTGTCTCTGGGCTGCTCAGTCATGGGTCACTGTCCCAGGTTAAAGAAGATGCTGGTGTTTTACCATGACCCCAGACTCCTGGGGGAGAGATGCCTGTCCCTCCCACTAAAGGCAGCACCTTTATTTTCCTGCTTCTGCCTCCTGAGAGTGTTTTCTCCTGCTCAGACATGCGCTCCCGCTCTTCACCTCTCTCCTGAACGTCGTCTGTGCCTACGACCCGGTGGGTTATGGGATCCCCTACAACCACCTGCTCTTCTCTGACTACCGCGAGCCCCTGGTGGAGGAGGCGGCCCAGGTGCTGATTGTCACTTTGGACTATGACAGCTCCACCAGCTCAAGCCCCACCGTGGATGGCACAACCACTGGCACAGCCATGGATGATGTGGATGTGAGTGACACTGGGATCTGTATTTGCTGCTCTCCTGAACTCCCTGGGGTCCTGCCACACCAACTTGTACTGAATGTTGAGCTGTAGGGCCCAGCACTGCTCCTCCCCCTACAGTCTGCTCTCTCTAGTCTGGTCCTGCTTCAGTCCTGTAGGTCACTAAATGCCTATACATGACTAGATTTTGGTCACTGCCTTGAATCAGGAGCATGTAAGTGAAAAACCCCTGACTTTACTATTCCCTGCAGTGCTCTGTCTCCTTGCATTTAAAACTAGATCAGTCAGAGAGGAAGGCTGAAGTGAGGGCCATTAGTGGTCACACTTTGACTTCCTGAATAAACCCTGTTGCCAGTAAGCATTTCCCTCCTTTCCTTTGAACACAGCCTCCCGGACCAGACAATCTGTTTGTGAATTACCTCTCAAGGATACACCGAGAGGAGGTAATGTGCTCCCATCCTGCATTGTTTCCTGTCTGATTTCATGCTGATTGCATTATCCCTGGGCCCACCACAGTCTCTTTCCTGGTCTGTTGGCAGGATTTCCAGTTCATCCTGAAAGGAGTGGCTCGCTTGTTATCAAACCCGCTGGTCCAGACCTACCTGCCAAACTCTGCCAAGAAGATCCAATTCCATCAGGAACTCCTTGTCCTCTTCTGGAAACTCTGTGACTTCAACAAGGTGTGGATCTGCTTGTTGCTGGGTTTTGCCCCACCTTGTCTGGTGTGGCTCTGGCTGGACCGAGCCCTGGTGAAGGGTTGTGGTGGGTGGTTAGCAGTGGCTCTGGGGTACTGTGGTCAGCAACACTGCTCCCTGCTCCAGGGGCTGGGGGTCCGGATGTGGGGACAGCCTGCGAGGGGGGCTGCAGCTCCTGGAGGTCTGTGCTTGAGAAATTATTGAGAACTTGAGAATTATTATAATAATCCTACAAATAACAATGGAGTTGAAGAGCTGGTGCATACACCTGCCTTTCTTATGTTCTTGAGATACTAATTAGCCCAAGAGTACCTGTTCTGAGTCCTGCAGATGGTGCAGGAAACCAAACATGCTTGTGATTGTCTGAAATCCTCCCTTTTCTTCCAGAAATTCCTGTTCTTTGTGCTGAAGAGCAGCGATGTTCTGGACATTCTTGTCCCAATCTTATACTTTCTCAATGATGCCAGAGCAGACCAGTGTAAGTTGGTTATGTTCAATATTTGGGATGATTTGTTTATATCAAGAATATAATGAAGAAAAGCATGATCTGTGCAAAGCTTAACACTGTAGTGGCCCCATAAATGTGCTTGGGAAAGACACTGGCACTGACAATGGAGGGAGCTCTGTGGGATGTCCCCTATCACGATCAGTTTGGTCTGTGCACTTCTTTTTCAGTCCCATAATGTTTCTCCTCCCTCCTCACTGCCCCTGGATTCCCCTGGCCTCACTGTGATGTTTTTCTGGGTTTTTTTTGTATTCCCCTGCAGCACGAGTGGGCTTGATGCACATTGGGGTCTTTATCCTGCTGCTTCTCAGTGGGGAGCGGAACTTTGGGGTTCGCCTGAACAAACCGTATTCTGTCCGAGTGCCTATGGATATCCCTGTCTTCACAGGGACACACGCAGATCTGCTCATCATAGTGAGTACAGCTCCAGCAGGTCTGCTCTGGCCCTCCCAGCTCCTGCTTTATACTTCCACAAACAATTCTCCTTCAGTGTACTCACCCTCCCTGGATTGGAAGCCTCCCGAGTAGCTAGAAAGCATGTGGGATGCATCCAAGCACTGGTGGGATCTTTGCACACTGTTAACCTGAGGTGATGTGTCTGGCAGGTGGTTGGTTGGAATTCCAAGAGGTGCAATTCCATCTGCATGAGGTGATCCCAAAGAACAGGATTCCTGATGGTGCTGGGCTGGTGTCCAGAGGACTCTGGGACTGGCATGAGTGGGATGGGTACATGGCCTCTACCAGACTTGACTGTAGGTGGGGAAGGCAGGAGATCTGGCTCTGTCCTGGGTAACCAGGGTTGTGTGGAGCACATCTGTCAATGGGAACAACAGTGATACCAAGCTCAGCCCTCCAGCTTTGTGTTGCTGCAAGGTTTCATTCACCTTTCAGTCTGCCCACAGCACTGCCTACAAAAGCTGTGTGATTTGCAGTACCAGCCTTGGGTGGTTCCCTCCTGTCATGTTAGTGCTCATTTGCCAGAGAAGACTCTCTCAGCAGCTTCTGATAAACCTCCAAAAGGAGATTCCCATTAGAAGGAGTAGGAAGAAACCTGCCCACCACAACTGCACTTGATGCTATGTGTTTTGCTATTACATTCCATTAATCTCAGATCATCTCTGTGTTTTAATTATGCTTAGGACTTCTCTACAGACATGCCAGGTAGAGAGGTAGGAAGGCCAAAATTGGGAATGTCTGAACTGGTTACGAGGCAGTTGAATCTTTCCATGTCTGAGGGTATAGTTAAAAATAGGACGAACATTTGAGTTAGAAGTTTGTGCTAAAATCAACTGCAAAATGATTAATTCTATAACATTTTAAACAACTCTCATAAGAGTTCAAAGTCAAAATCCATTGGAAGTAAAGATGTCTCTTACTTCCTGGTGGTTTAGCTTTGTTCCAGACTGGCTGAACATTGTGGAACAGCTCAGAGTCAGTTTCTGTTTGTGGTGTTGTGGGGCACTAATCATGTTCCCAAAGGATTCCTTGCAAATGAAAGCTTGTCCTCGTGGAGCGCGAGCCTGCAGTGAGAGCAGCCTTCCCCACCTGTGTAATTGTGGAGCGTGCAGGGCCCTGCCTAGGAAGGAATGGTGTCAGGAAGCGATTAGTGTGGGGGTGGCACTGGTTTTGGTTGAGAGGGTGCTTTCAGTAAGGTACTGCCTTGCTCAAGAACTCCTTCCTTCCACAGGTCTTTCACAAGATCATCACCAGCGGGCACCAGCGGCTGCAGCCTCTCTTCGACTGCCTGCTCACCATCGTAGTGAATGGTGAGCACTGTGTGGGGTGAGGCCACAGCCTGCAGCAGGGACAGCGATGGGCTCTCACTCCCCTCTCTCTGCACCCCTGCCTGTGTCCCCTAACACTGACCAGTGCCCACTGCTGGAAACTCGTCCTTTCCAGTCCATGCTGGAGGTGCCAGGTGCAGATCAGACCTGCTGCAGGGTCAGAGGGGGCAGAAGCAGGGACAGCAGAGTCCTGGAACCTATTTGGGGTAGCAGAAGGACATTTGCCAGCAGGCCTGGGGTGTTTGGCAGTGCTGTTCCTTTCCAGCAGGGAGTGCCACCTCCCCACGGTGGCAGTGGCTTCCCTTGGGCTGAGTGTCCAGGTGGCTCCAGTTGAGAAGCTTGTCAGGAGGCACAGCAGAGAAACCACTGCTAGTGTAAAACTAAGCAAGACCCTCTAAAAGCAGCAGTGCCTCCTTTGACTAGGCAGTATCTCTGTTTCACTTCTTTTGTATTTGGAAATGCTTCTGTGGAACCCTGTTGGGCTCAGCTTTCTCAGAGGCTTTCTCAGAAGTGCAGGGTGGGAAGGTGGTAAAAGCAGCATTTTTAATGGTGTATTTTCAAGAATAAATACACCTTGGTTCTTCCTCTTCCTCTCATTTGTTTGCCTTCCACAGTGTCTCCATACCTGAAGTCTCTCTCCATGGTGGCTGCTAACAAGTTACTGCATCTCCTGGAGGCTTTTTCCACCACCTGGTTCCTGTTCTCTGCTGTCCAGAACCACCACCTCGTTTTCTTCTTGCTGGAAGTTTTCAACAACATCATTCAGTACCAGTTTGATGGTAAGAAAGTGGCTGCTGTATTTAGTAGGTTTGCACTAGTTTAGTCCAAGAGAACATGAGATGGAAGTTCAGAGAAAGTCCAGAGAGATGAGGTGAGAAATGTAGAATCAGCTACATGGAGACTTGCCTGGGATTGAGACGTTGGATTAGTAGTTAATGCTGACCTGGAGAAATTGTGTTAGAGCAAAATGAGATGACAGCTAATTGTCAGCAAAACCTCAGCCTCCTGCAGGCCAGAAGATGAGATGGATAGAGGGGAAGAAGAAGGGAAAGTGAGTGTGTAACACTGAAGTTGTGACTGGCTGGATGCTGCTATGAAACTGCTCATGTTGCTCAGCAGTTCAGTTGATGGGACCAAAACAACTTCCATCTCCTTAAACATTTTAAAGTGCTTCTCAGTTCTGCTCTGGCAGATCACTGGGGCTGAGGACCAAATAGCCCCATCCAAACAAAGTTCTGGCACTTGCTACTTTCCAGGAAATGCCTTATGCTTCCCCTCTTGAAAGCATGACAATCTTACACCTCAGAGAAATAATAAAGTGAGGTCCCTAAAGCTGCTCAAAACTTAATGTTTTGTTTAAACCTGCAAATCAAGAATGCCCATTCTGCTTCCCTGACGGAAATCCTACACATGGTGGTTGCCAAATCCAAAGCCAGCCTTTGTGGCTATAATTTGTGTTTTATATTAGAGGGTGATTTCATTCCGTTCTCTGCCATTTTGCAGGCAGTTAGAATTGTGACTGTTTTGCTTCACTCTTTCAAGTCTATTTCTCCTCAAATGAAGTGCCCTGATTTATTTTATGAATTCTTTTGAAGATGAAGAAACGTTCAGTCTTGGCTAGGAACCTTTTTGTCCAAATTAGGTGCTAATATGTGGTTTAAATGATCCTTTTTCCTCTCAGTTGTTTGAATATCCCTCTCTGAGCCGTTTCTTGTCAGCCTTCCAGCCTAGGAAGGATTTCACTGAATTTTCTGTACTGCCATGTGGTGGATAAGAGGATATTGAGCTCTGCTCTTTCTTCCTTGTGCCATTGCCTTTGTGGGTGGAAGCAGAGTTCTCTGAGCTTACAGAGTCTCTTCAGTCATGTTTTGTGTACCCAGCGAGCTGTGCTGTATTGGCAGAGCTCTTTGGGCCTCACTTCTCTGCCCTAATCGTTTTGTTGCTGTGATTCCCAGGGAACTCCAATCTGGTCTATGCTGTTATCCGCAAGCGGAACGTGTTTCACCAGCTGGCCAACTTGCCCACGGACTCCCAGTCCATCCAGAAGGGTCTGCAGCGCAAGAAGAAAACCCCTGAGCCCATTTCTCGCACCAACTCCCAGGATGGGGTCTCCATGGAAGGGTCACGTCCTGCTGCCCCTGCTGAACCAGGGACGCTGAAGACCAGTCTGGTGGCTACTCCAGGTGAGCTTTAGTTTAACTCTGGAGCAGGAGAGAGGCTTGTTTTCTCTGTGAGATACATTGTGGACTCACCCTCTCGCTGGGTGTGGAGAGATTAAGAGTTTACATCTGTGAATAACTTAACTGCCTTTCAGTCTGAGTTTCAGATCAGTTTGCCCAAGCTGATCACAAACAAACTGCCTGGAGTTTCTCTCCTGTCAGGCTTAGTGTCCACGTGGCCATTTGCCCTAATCTTGACCTATTGCTGCAGTTTAACTATATCCATGTGAACCTAAATTCCCCTTGCATCAGGGAGCATTTTCCTTGAGACAGGCTTCTTTGGGGTGGTGAAATCAAGGCTCAGTCTTGCTTATCCAGCTGAAAGGAGAGCATTTCCAATGTCAGCAGAGGCGTAGGGTGTCTGTGCATCATAGATCAGATAAGACCCCCCTGCTTGTAAACATATTTAATTCACTTGTGTTTCTGAGCTTCTCCTCTTTTGAGCACAGGAATTGACAAGCTCACAGAGAAGTCTCAGGTGTCAGAGGACGGGACCATGCGTTCCCTGGAGCCCGAGGCTTCCCAGCTCTCTCCAGAGGGAAACCCACCCGCAGCCCTGAGCGATGGGGAGCCCTGGAGTGGGGTAAGGCCAGACAGGGGTGTGCAGAGAAGGTCTGGGGTGTGAGGTGAGCAAAAATGGGGGGCTGAGAAGACAAGGTGTGGTTGGCCCATTGAAGAAAGGCATCGTATTAAGGGCAGTGTGGGCACGTGCATGGCGCTGGAAAACAGCGTGGTTCAGGAGCGCTGTTGCATCATCTTGGGTGTTTCATGTTTGTGCTGGTGGCACGAGCTGGGGCACATGAGTGAGCTTTCTCCAGTGTGAACACTACTACCAGAGCAGCAAGGGCATAACTGCAAAGGGATGTGTTCCCGTTCCCGAGGTTTTCAACTTGGGTTCTTACTGCTGCTTCTTTTTTCTCTCCCTTCTGAGATGGAGAACTCTACCAGGATCTTCTATTAGCAGGTGAACAGTGTGTTCCTGTGAGGGCTTGGCTGAGGTACTGTCCTCAGAGTGGCTTTGAATAAACTGGAATAAACAGAATATCCCAGGACCGGTTTTATTTACCCTTCCTGGCACAAATATTGCCACTCCCTGGGTCAAAGTGTATTTGGTGAATGAAGGTCTGGTGGGTTTGATGCATTCTAGGGACAGGCTGAGCTATCTTCCCAGCAGAGCTCTGGAAAAGCTGTGGGGAGCATTAGCAGAAAGTGGATTGTATTTCTTACTGTTAAGTGTGATTTGGTTTTGTTTATTTTTTGTTTGTTTAAAAATAATGTTTACTGATAGGAGGCATCACACTCCCGGCGGGATCGAAGGCGTCTCTCCAGTGCATCCTCCAGTGGACAGTGGACTCCAACTCCTGAGTGGGTAAGGGCATCTGAACAGAGGAAATAAGTAAGAAAAGAGTTGTGACAGAAATACCTCACAACCCCCCTTCTCTGCCATCAGAAACTCTCCCAGAGCAGCATTTCCTCAGCGGGAATGTCTTTGACTTGTAGTCAAAGCTCCAGAAGTTTACTAGCATGTGCAAAGAAATATTTTGTTTTACCTATTTTAAACCAATGCCCCACTGATCTCATTGGTTGCCTCATAATTCCAGTGCTCCAGCATTTATTGTGTTGCTCCTGTGCACTCAGTTCATCCACCAGCTTTGTGATTTTTGTAAACCTCATTTGTTGCAGAGATTGCAGAGACAGCTGTGTTAAAACTGCTAATGCAGTGCACTGATTTCCCTGCTGCTTTCCTACCTATAGGTGATGTCTTGGAAGTCAAAGCTTCCCCTGCAGACAATCATGCGGCTCTTACAGGTGCTGGTCCCTCAGGTGGAGAAGATCTGCATTGACAAGTGAGTAGATTTTTGGAGAGGAAGGGCTGTGCAGTGTGTAAGGAGCTCTGTGAGGCTGGCAGAGTCTGAATTTGGAGGGCCCTTGGGGAAAGCTTGTAAAGCATGATTGCAAACATCACAGGCTCAGCAGAGATGGTATTTTCCTTGCCAAACACCGTGTTTGTCTGATCCCTTCCCCACTCTGTTTACAGAGAGGGTGTGTGTTCTCGCTGGCCGTGGTTGCTGGCTCTGTGTCTGTGTCTGTTTAGACTGGTACTTTGTGCTGCAGCAGTTTTGGGGGTGTCTGTGGGCCGTGCTGAGGATGCTCCTGGCCTGTCTCTTCACAGGGGTCTCACGGATGAGTCGGAGATCCTCAAGTTCCTGCAGCATGGCACCCTGGTGGGGCTGCTGCCGGTGCCTCACCCCATCCTCATCCGCAAGTACCAGGCCAACTCAGGCACTGCCATGTGGTTCCGCACCTACATGTGGGGAGTTATTTATTTGAGGTAAACCAGCTGGGTGAAACCTGACTTGGTCTTTTGCAGTCTGACTTTTGTGGGGCCTGTAGAGAGAATTGCATGCACTTGGCTGGCTCTGGATCGTCTTGTATTTACAGGATAGAAAGATGGTGTTCCCTTGGAAGAGATTTGGGTGAATCAGCTGCTCCAAAACTTTGAGTGGGTGTCATGAAGGGAGTTGTTCTGGGAGTACTGGTTGTTTGGGAGCTGGCAGGAGCAGGGAATGGAAAAGCTGCCTAGAGGGTCTGGTGCAGAGATTTCATGCAAAGCTCTGGCTTTGTGGGATGTTGTAGATACTGTCATCCCTTTCAGGTGCATTGTCTCTCAACCAGTGATTTCCTTTTATGCAAAGCTGAAGGTGTGCTGTGTAGGCAGCTCCTGTAATCTTGGCTGGGAAATTTGAATTCCATGTACCTGGCCACAGAGAGTAAAGTGGCTCTTGTTTTTCTCTCTCAGGAATGTGGATCCCCCAATCTGGTATGACACAGATGTGAAGCTGTTTGAAATTCAGCGGGTCTAAGAGAGCACTTACCTCTACTGAGAGAATTACACTGGATCTGAGGACTGCGGTGTGCTGCTTCATCACAGCTATTCCTGCATTTCACATCCAGCTGAGAGACCAAAAGGACAATCACTTCATTTACCTCCCTGTCATTTAAAGCTTTAATTGGGACCTGCTTGGACATCCCTCCCCCCAGCTCACTTCTCTTCCCTCACCCTTCACCACGAACCTCGAGTGAAAGATATCTAAGGGATTGTCCATTGTTGTGGTTGCACTAGAAATCAGACTGTTCTTAGCTCTTCTGTTACTCTTTTGCTTCTGGATGTGGTTTGGAAACCAAGCTGACACTGTCCTTGCCCTGGTGAAAGTCAGCATTTAATTGAAAAAGATTGGCTGTAAACTGAGTTCAAGGGAGAAGCTGCTATTCCTGCAGGAGCCAGGTTTTGGAAACTGCAGTTACTTTCACGTGGCTCCATAAAGTTTCCAGGGCATCCCTTCTGGCTGCAGGTGTCTCCCTGGTGTCTCAGTTGTATATAGGGAAGTCCTTCCCATCCAAAGGAAAGGAGATGGTGTTAAAGGAAAACTTGGTATCTTAGTTCTGAATCTCTCTACTTCTTTCCTGGAAAGCTGCTTAAAGGAGTTTTCACTGGTGTGACTGAGAAGTTTTTCCTTGACTTTGAAGCCCAGCAGCCTGTCCTTGATGAGGGGCTGTTGCAGTGGAGCATGTCTGGCTTTGGAAAGCCCTTCTTATTAACCATGTGAGCACACAGGGAGGAAGGGACTGGCTCAGTGAGAGCAAGGAGAAGAGACCTGACTGTTAAACTCTTTAAGTCTTCTCCTTTTGACTGAAAGGACAGTGTCACCTGGGTTTGAAAGGAACCATATCCTTCCATCTTTGCCTGCCAGGCTGATGCAATGCAGGAGCAGAAGGGTCTTTTGCACACTACTGACTAAGGCAGGGGTTTGAGGGAGGCACTCAGGGAAGTTGTAGGAGGAATTTGGAAGTTGTAGGAGGAAAAGCATCTCCATGTCAGTAGGGAGTGGAGAGTGCTGAGGCAAAGTTTAATTCTTCAGGGCATTTTGCTAGTGACCAAGTTATTGGATCTTGAATGTATTGGGTCCCAAGCATCCCAAGTGAAGTCTGGGAAGCCAGAAGGAGAATTGGTGGGAGACCCACTGTTGCTGGATTGGTTCAGTAATGTGGGGTTACACACTGGTGAGTGGAGACATCCTGGGTTTTGAGTCAAATTTTGTGTTCTGCTAGGAGGAGCTGCTGTGTGGTCTTCAGACAGTGAAATGTGAGAGGTGCTGTCATGAACGGAGATCTTTCTCCACCAAAGGATAATCCGTGGTGCTCTCGTGTTCAGGCTCTTGGGAGGATCATTGGCCATGAGCTGTTTGCCACAGCTTAGACCCAGGGCCATCAGTGCATGGAAGCAGGTCCCTCATGTTAAAGTAAAGTGTGTCACACACTCTGTGACCTTTAAGCCTGGCCTAAGCTTTGGAGCTGGACTGGTAACAGTGTGACCATCCTCTCCCAGAGAGCTGCTCTAGTGTGCTGCTGGCTGCCACCTGTAGCCAAGTGGTTTCCTCCCTTGGGCACTGAAAGGGGAGGGAGTCCCAGGCCAGTAGAAAGCTGAAGTAAAACCCAAACGATTTTCTGAAGGACAAGAAATATGTGAAATAGAGAGAGGTTATTCCCCCACCTGCCTCCCATCTCCAACCCACTTTGCCACCCAGCACTACTCCCATCCTGACCCCACCTCTGTTCAGATGTAAACAGGGTGAGGTCTCTGTTTTACTTGGAAAATCTCTCGTCTATAAGAATGTGATTTGGTGGGGCCAGTCTCTGATTGTACGGCACTCGCACCTCACAGCTGGAGTGGGGCATCCCGTGTCCCACGTGCTTGCCTCTTCCCTCCCATGGATCTGCTGGTTCTCACCATCTCTTCCGTCCTCTCTTTTCTGCTTTGTTTCTTTGTGAGTTCCTCTGGAAACCTTTTTGTTTGTTTCTTGGTGTTTGGAGTCTGATCCTTGTTCTGTGGAAATCAACTTGCACTGTAAACTCTTTGCTTACTTATGGAGAGAAAGATAAAGATTAACTGAAACATACATTTGATTGGTTGGTGTTTTGTTTGGTTGGTTTTTTTTTTTTTTTTTCCAGAGAGAGGTTTATAATCTTGTTTGTCTTATGCTGGGATGACTTGTGCCACTAGATGACCATAGGCTGGCTCCCTCTGCAGGGGTGATTTTTTTCTTTGTAATCAGAACTGAAGATTGGACTCTGGAAAAATGAGCCTGAACTGTGTGGGTTTGACTGTTTCTGTGTTTATGGCATGGGACATCACTGGAGATCAAACAGGATCAAGTCTGCTGACTTTGTGAACCCTGTGCTAAAACCTTTGTGCAGCTGAGACCTGTCAAACAGGCACCCTGGCCCTGGGGGTTGTTAGGAAAGGACACAGAAGGGCTGTGGGTAAGAGTTGGGGCTGGTGGGCTTCATTCCTATCCATGGCAATCATGTCTTCAGTCATGTATTCAGTGGCATTCCAAAGTCACCTGCTCTGTGAAGGCTCAGTAGCTTAAACCATTGTTTGATCTGTTGCACTGCAGATAAAATCCAGGTCATGGGTTTGTCTGTGAAGTGCCATCATTGCTTGTCCCCAGGCTGTCAGTCAATGGGAAGAAGGTCAGACCTTAGCATGTGTCTCCTGTGGATCCCATGGTACAAACACTGACATGAGAATAATAATTAACTTTATTGAAGCCTAATTTATCCAGCTGTTATTTCTCATGACATATTTCTGTTGACATGGGCCTAAGTACAAACACTTATTGGGCAAAGTTCATGCTCGTGCAGTCAGTCTCAGAGTTTCACAGAGAGGTGCTATCACTGCCCAAATGCTGAATCCTAATTGTAATTCTACTTCTCATCACTGTAACTGTCTTGGGAGAGATCACAATCACAAAAAATCCCATAAACAGGCTCTGATCCTAAAACCACGCTGCTTCTGGGATTTATTTATAGAGGAACAGAAGTTATAACGAGGATGCCTTTTGTTCTGTGGTGCTTTGGCCTTGGGTAAGGGCCGTGAAAGGTTTTGATTGATTGTAGAACAGACCTGCTCTTAAATCTCAGAATCACAGAATGTTTTGGGTTGGAAGGAACCTTAAAGCTCATCTCATTGGTCAGAGACACTTTCCACTAGACCAGGTTGCTCAGGGTCCCATCCAACATCTGAACACAAGAGCAGTTTAAGTGAGTTTTGAACCTGTTCTTTGGTGAGTGCAGAGCAGATCCAGGGATTTCACAAGACACACATGAAAACTCAATCTCTCTTTATTTCCATTCATCAGGCTCTGTATTTGAGACCCATAGTCACAAGCCCCATGTGCTTCCAAAGCAAGCATCCCCTACAGAACACCTTCTAACGGGTCTGTGGTTGGGCACCCCGCCGTGCAGCCCTGTTCCCTTATGCTCAGAGAGCTTGGGAGGTGTCTGGGGATGTGCAAAGCAGCAGTGAGGGATGAAGTGTTGGAGGTGGGGAGGGATTCACAGGGCATTTGGCAGTAGCTCACTTTTGAACCAGCCCTGTGTGAAAGTAAATGGTAAGTGAAGATCACCCACAGTGCTGCTCCTCGAGGCTCTGGGGGTGCCTGTGAGGAGTAGTGTTTATTCTCAGTAAGGCAAGGTCATGTTATTGCTCCTATGTTTGGATGCACTCAACTGCTGCAGGTGTGATGACCTCTCCTGCCCGTCAGCGCTGAGGGCTGCAGGAGCTTGGCACTCAGTGGGGCTGGGTCCCACAGACTGGCACAAGTTGATGTGTCAGATTTCAGCAACAGCAGCAAACAGAAATAGTGCCTGTTCTGACCATTAAAGCAGCTCCCAGGTTCTTTTTGAAAATTCCACATAAAAAGTGTATTTTTGGCTCATGTTTGAATGACTATGGCTGTAGGTCCTTCTGGTGTGGCTGATCAGTCTCTTTGTGCTGCAGGATGGTGGGTTGGTGAGCAAGGGTGGGCCTGGCAAACCCTAACTGGATTTTTGAAGTTCTGTGGAGTGCAGGTCAGCCTTTGTTACTCTTGCTGAAGGCTACTCTTGCATTGTTTTATCTGGAAGATCTCAATAGGAGCTGGTAAAGTCCCACTTGCTGCCATGCAGCATCCACTGGTAGACTGCTGACTGCGTGCAGGGCCTTAGAGCAGTGAGAGTTTGTTTATGGGCTTTGAGTCTCTTCTCTATAGAGAAAAATGGTAATATAAAACAACCTCTTCTGAAGCTCACAGAGAGGATGTGCCAGGAGAATTCAAAGCAGAAGCCGGAGGGAAGAATCTTAAAAGCTTCCACATGCATATCCGCTGCTTTCTGCACTTTTGTTCAGCATCACTGATCCTTCCCAACCTCTGGGGTGGGGGGCCAGCTTGGTTCAGGCTGTCACATAGACCTCCAGGAGCCCCCCGACCGAGTGCATGCGGTAGAACACACCCAGGGGGAGCCCGAAGTTCACGATCACAAACCAGGTGGAGTAGCCATAAAATGACCTTTCCAGTCCGTTCTCGAAGACAGGATGAGCCCCAAATGTGGGCATGACCCACAGCTGAAGAGGTGGGAGGAAAAGAAGCACAAGTCAGAGCCTGACAAACTGTCCCCTACCTGCACCCTAATCTCCACACTGGCTCAAGTGGTTGGTTGTAGGAGTATTTCAGGAGTATCAGAGGAATCTCCTTGCCAGGGAGGAGAAGGAAAATCCCTTAATTATGCTGCTGACTCCTTGCTGTTAAGTCAGATCCTGTTAAATTCCTGGAAACCTAAAGACAGCCTCATTCTACCCCAGCCTGCTGCATCTTCCTACAGGGTTTCACTGTTTCCTTGGGCAATTTGTTTTCACTGGATTAAGGCTGCAGTGTTGATTCAAGATCCCAGAGCACAGTGTACTTTGCTGGGTGAGTTTCAAACCTGGAGACTCATGTTTACAAAGACTTACTGCTGCTGCCTCACATTTCTCCACCTTTCTCATGAAACACCCTTAAGGAGCCTAATTTTTTTTTTTTTTTTAAAAGCTAAAATTTAGGAAACAAAGGATTTATTAACTATCTCCTTCCTGCACCCGGGAAACCCAGCCTCCCCAAACTCCGAGGTTAAAAGAGAGACCTTCTACTTATGAGACTGGGGCATTAACAGCAAAACTTGTCTTGACTGGTCTCACCAGAAGGTTGAAACTTGGTGGGCAAAGGTTTTTATCTGGAATAGCAGCCCAAGAGAAAGACAACGAGAGCATGTCTGTGTCACAGCTCATTGTGGCTTGGCCAGGCTGTGACACAACAGAGAGCACAATACTTACTATGATGTTGCACAAAACCAAGAAGAACGAGATCTCCCTCAATGCTCTTCTCTTCCAGCTCAGGTGAGAGTAGCTATGGATGTAGGACAGGGAAGCTTTCCGGAGCTCCTGTCCCAGCTCCAGCACGCTCATCCGTCTCTGATCTTCACGATTCTGCTCTTCTTTAGTGTCTTCCTCCTTGCCAGGGAGTGTCTGCGTGTGCTCCTCTTCGCTGCTGGTTGTGGTTTCCTCTTCCCCAGGTGGTTCTACAGCCACCACGTGCTGCCCAGTGGACCCGGTGTGTTTGGCCTCAACTGCGGCTACGAAGCGCTGCCGGTGGAGCCCATCAATGATGAAGACATTCTGGGTGATGTTCTGAAAGATGAGGAGGACAGAATAGGACAGGATGAGGCTGTTCAACAGGTCCCTGGGGTCAGAGGCCACGAGGGCCACAATGGAGAAGTAGCACATGCCGATTTGGCCGAGGGCTGCGCCCATCAACAGGATCACGTCCAGGCTGCGGGTTGGGTTCTTGAGCGTGTCCAGCTCCTTTTTTTCCAGGGCGTGGATGACTGTCCCAATCACTGCGCCCACACTCATCAGGGGCAGGAGCACAATGTAGTAGGAATAATACATCACGAAGACCTGGCGGTTGAGGACCAAGCTGGTGACCTGGATCTGGTACATCATGAAGACGCAGATCCCGATGATCACAGCAATGGCACCCAGCAGCGGCCCAAACACCACCCCCTGGAGCTTGAACTTGGGCTTGGCGTGAGGGACGTGGTGGTGGCTGATGCGTCTCCCCACGTTCTTCCACATGACGTAGAGCACGGAGCAGCAGACGAGGCAGTACTCGGTGTTGAAGGGGTAGAGCAGGATGTAGCCCTTCTGGAAGACTTTGCAGATGGTCGTGTCTGGGCACGTGCACAAGGCAGTCTCGTTGCCTGGAGCAGGGGAAAAGGAAGGCAACAATCAAGAGGGAGATGGCCAGGATTTCATGGCTGTCTTTGGGAGTTTCTCGTGTGCAGGCACATCTATTTCTGTACTTTGAACAGTGGTCAGTAGGAAGTTAAGTGACTACTGCTCAGTCCTGATGGCTGTGAGGATTCAGAATATCAGGGTTTAGCAAAGGTCTTATCCCACCTATGGTGCTGGGTGAGAGACATTTCTTCCTTCACAGTGAAAACACCTCTGTCTCTACCCTTGGAATGTTAGTCTCCCCTTTTCTTCCCCTATATCCTCAGAAAGAAGAGCACTGCAACTACATGAGCCTCTTCTATTCTGGCAATCTTGTGCTTCGAGTTAACAGGTAAAAATGAGCAAAAATGCTAATTTATGGTGGGCTTTTCCTTTCCTACCCCCGCAGTTCCAGGGTTTCATAGCAGATCCCCTCTCTCCAGGTGAAGATGTTCTCCCCTAGCAGCACATCTCCTCAAAACAACCTCCAGTAATAGGAAAGTTCAGCATTTGGGAGAACTGGTGGTACCTGAATCCCTGAGATCACGAATTGTTCAGAATTCTGGCAGTCATCTGTGTCAGCCTAACACAAATAGGGGGTGTGAAAAAGGAACCTTGCCTGCAAAGCGCCGCTCCACCTCCCGGAGCTGAGACTCGATCTCCACGTGGAGGTTGTCGTTGGTCACGGCCAGGAGCCAGAGGAGGAGGTTGGTGGCTATGGTCAGCATCAGCCCACACCTGAGAGGGGAGACAGGCACTCAGGGGAGACGATTCACAACCCAAGTGTCCACCTGCCATGTGGTGCTGCCCTTTGCTTCTTGCTGGCCCGTGCACAGATCGGTGCAAATACCACATGTCGGTGCCTGCTCTGCCTGCAGCCATCAGGGTGTGACTCTGCACACACAGACATTGCTGAGTACATTCCCATTTGGCCATTTCCAAGGGAGCAGGGCAGGCAGTGCCTGGCTCACTGGTGAAACTGGCCTAGGCTGAGGCATCTCCCAGTGATAGAAATGGGGAGACCACTCCACCTCATCCTCCACCCTATGAACTGGGCCCTGAGACAGGAGCCAGGAAAACATCTGGGAGGAAGGAACGAGCTTTGCAGCAGTCCAAAGGCACAAGGGAAAACTGAAGGGATTTGGTGAGCCCAGGTCAGTGAAGGGAAGATGGATCTGGTCAAGGCATAGCTTGGCTTGTGTGAGCCAGAATAGAGAATCTGTGTAGGATCAGACAGTCCTAGCAGGAAGAAGGAGTAGTAACAGAGATCACAGGCAGAAAGGAAAAGTTTCTTTAGAGCAGTAGAGGGCAGTTTTTCTCCCCTTTTTTTTTACCTGGTGAAGTTGTGCTGGACTTGAATGCAGTCCTTACAGTGACGCCACAGAAAATAAGCCTGCAAATGGGTAATGATAGTGATGTGAGCAGGGTGCAGTTGGCAGCAGGCTGCACACGTGGTGGAAAGGGACAGGTAGACAAGAAGGTGCAGGTCCAAGTGGGAGCAAACCTGCCTCTGTGCAGGGTGCAGGGACATGTGGGCACCTGTATCTCAGTGCTGAGGCAATGCTGGAACCCTTGGGTGAGGGCAGCACGTGTGTGCCTGCACTGAATGTACCTCCTGGAGCTCTGTGCTCCTCTGCCCTGTACACAGGGGCATTTGCTGCTGAGGTGGGAAATAGTTTATTTTTCAAATAAGGCTTTGGGTCTGGAAAGAAGAGGGTTGGTATTGAGGTAAAAGGTGCAAAGGGTGTGAGATATCTTTGTGTGCAAAGGATTTTTGGCAAAATACAGAGAGAGGCTGGGGCTCAGACTGGTGCAAACACATCCCCAGTAAAATCTGGAATTCTCTCTCCTCTCTCCGTACTTTGATTTAAAGCAAATTCCTCTGGATTCTAAGGTATGTCAGGTATCTCTTGGGTAATTTCTCCCTGAATCTTACTCCTGTGTCTCTCAGTGTGGTCCACAAGGAGTGCAGCTAGCATTTGAAGTGGTGTGTGATACTTCAGTGCCTTCAATGCTCATGACAATGCCTCATTGCACCCACTTTCCCAAGTCTCCTCACTTCCCCCCACCCCTTGGGCTCCCAGGAATTGGACAGAGAGAGTAGCTAAGCTTCCAGAAGGGTAACATGCAGTACCTGGGTGCAAATAAAAACGATTCCAATGCTGGGGAACACAATGTCCACCTTGGATTTGCAGTGGATGAGGATTGTGCTGTAGCCGATCTGAAACACGTTCAGGAGGATGCTGCAACTGCCGAACAGCAGCACCGACCCTGGGCAAACAGCAAAGCACAGGTAAATAAAGACATGTCTGTGGAGCATCTGGGCTCGGCTGGGGACTGGAGATATTGTGCTGCTCGGATTTGTGTGGAGCTGGAAGCATTCCTGCCTGGAATTCTCATGATTTTGAGAGGAGACAAAGGAGAGCCTGATTCCTGAGCCTGGTTGTGTGCTTTGACTTGTTTAAAGTGTTTGGTCAGTGCAAAGTATTTTCTTGTGCTTGGATACAAGGTGAGAACAGGGGTTTTGGGGCTTTGCTGTGCAATCTGGAGTGACAGAGGCAACCTAATGGTGGGTGGTGCTTTCTGCCTTGAGGAGGAAACCTGAGATGAGCAGAGGTCTGTTCAGGCTTGTGGCAGCACAGTCTGCAGGAGTTGGGACGCTTTGACTGTTTCTCCCTTGGACATTTCTCTGCAGCTTTAGGTACTCAAGTCCCTTGCAGCTTTCTTCCTGTCGATTCTCCATGCTTGGTTAATAAGACCATCCCTAATTAAGAAGCCAACAATAGATCAGAGGCAGGAGTGCTTGGAGAAATGTAATTTCTCAAAGTGGGGCAAATACTGATGGGAATTCTCCCAGGAAGGCCTGGGTGTCGCTGGGGTGTGACTCACTGGGCAGGAATCCTCCCCTGGCAACAAGGCTGCTGTGATGTTAAACAAGGACGAGAGTGGCATGGGGCTGCTGACGCTCTTGGAGGGTAAACATGGTGATTCTCCTCTTGCTTTGCAAAGTGCCCCTGCCTAAAACCTTTCTTACATCTTTCCCACGGTGCTCAGCTGCTGGGCTGTAGGTGGGATATACCTGGATTGTTCTTTGGGGAAGGGACCACAGCCTGAAGATGGGCTGGAGGCTGAAGGGAAGCCCCATTCCAGGCTTTCCTGGCTGCTCTGGTTCCTCTCGGTGGCACTCACTGTGCCCCTGCCTTCCCCCAGCCCGACAGGGCACTGTGAGATTCCCAGTACTGTAGCTACACATCCCATAGCTCTCCTAATAGTGGGGGAAGAATTTCTGTGCCTTCCAAGCCCTGGGAAGAAGGCCTGATATGAGAAATAAAAGCAGGCCTTACCCCTGATCCAGATGGCCCCAGCGTGGGAATCCCGGTAGAGCACGGCGTGCGGCTGCCGGCTGGTGCCCAGCAGGTAGTAGATAATCCAGAACAGGCACAAGACCTTGAGGATGGTCATCAGGATCCAGACATCCGCCAGCGTGATGGCCACGCTGTTGAAGATCATGCTGCTGATGAAGGCGCTGCCCAGGAACACGACGTTCATGGCCAGCAGCCCCGAGAAGAGCTGCCCGGCCTTCTGGGCCTGCCTGTCCCTCTGCTGCACCGAGGAGCAGTGACGGTACAGCCAGAACTTCTCGTAGTGGATCTTGGAGGTGTCTGCTGGGCCGGATGCTGACCTGCTCTTGCAGTGGTGGCAGGGCCTGGAGACTTTGTTGCCAGGCATGGCTCATCGGCCTGGGGGTCACCTGCTGTGGAGAAGAAAGGGGAGGTTTAGGGGGGGACCCGCTGAGATGAGAGTTTTTGTGCTCTGCTGTGAGAGCCACTTGTGTGGTGATCTACTTTCCTTGCTTTGCAGTTTCCCCTTCCCTCTTCAGAAGCTGGATGAAGGGGAAAAATGTTGGTGTTTAGACCAGGTTAGGCATTAAAAATTTCCTAATGTCAGTGAAGGGCACTGGGGAAAGGCCCTTCTGCCAAAATCTCTAAACCTCTCCAGACACACCTGCATTAAAATGGGTGTTTGATGTTTCTGCTCTGCCCCACCGGTACTTGGAGCTGTTGGGACCCAGGGGTGCTCAAACAGTTCCCACCCTCATCTTTCACAGCTTCTCCACACACAGCCCTGGATTCAGGTTCCCTCCTTTCCCTTTGTTGTCCTAAGGATTAGGTGGAAATACAAAGCATGCTCGGACCTGCTCTAAAATTCAAAGATGTTTGATTTTCAGTTGATGGGTCCAACTTCTTCCTTGTGGTTTTGGGCTTTGAGAGTTGCACCACTCTCTTTGAATGGTCACACAAATTGTGACAGAGCTGGAGAGAATAAATAGAGAGCCTGTAATGTTTGATTTAAGCTGCTGGGAGAAGATCCAACCTCCCACCCACATGGGCTGACGTTGGGACACAGTTAATACCCAGTTTTCTTTCTTATTCTACTTGCAGGACAGGGCTGTGAGCACAGTGGCACAGAGGAGTGTGAGGGACTGGCTCAGGCAGACATCCTGAGCCTGGGAGCTTTTCCATCCAGCTTTTAGGAAAATCTTTGTAGGATTGCTCATGAGAGAGAAATCTCCTTGCTCCCATACAGCAATTAGGCAAGATCAGCCTCTCTATGGATTCAGAACATGGGAAGGTGCTTTCACTCCAGGGTTGACTCTGTCTGCAGCTGGGGGTGGCTGGAGTGAAAGCAGCCCCCTGAGATGTATTTGAGGGTGTGGGGAACCTGAAACATTCTATGTAGTTTTGGGGCTTTGGGGGAGAAACTGTTTGAGAAGGAGTTGAAATTTAGTGTTTCCCTCTTCTTTTGCATGTGCACTGAGGTGCTGCTGCCTGCCCTTGCCCTTGGGACTCTGTGGGGAGCTGATCCCCTGGATTCTGTGGCTGACAGCAGGGATTTGGCATTTCTGTCTGAGCTGCTGAGTTTGGAGGGTCCATCAGGAGAGGATGGACCTCTCTATGGAAGGACAAGGCTTATGTGTGTGTTGCAGGATGAACTCCCAAGCCCTGAAGTCCTTGGTACTTCTGTTAGCAGAGATTGATCCTAAAATCTTCCCCATTTGGCTCCAAAACTCGCCCAGCTTAGTAACACAGGAGCAAATTCCCTCCCCTCTCCTAGGGCCACAACTCCTCTGCACTGGAGGGAAGGGAGAGGTCATAAAATCAGCAGGATCAGATGGAAACCCATCCAGGCTGCACCAGGAGGTACCCAAGTGCCCCGACAAGGCTGCACACAGCGATGGACCCAACCCCTTGAGCCCACAAGCTGTGTGGGACAGCCAAACCCAGCCCTTACCTGCCTGCAGCCTCCTGCTGCCTGCTGAGAGGGATCCACTGCTGGCACAGCGCCGGACACAGCCGATCTCACACCAGTGGCTGGAATGGCACTGGAATACACGAGAGTCTCCAATGTCCCAGGTGCAGACAGGAGCTGTCAGGACTGCTCCTCACTGAGTGCGGCCTCTGCTCCCAGCCCATTGATTTATTTCTTTTTCCACCCTGTTTACTTTGGGTCTATTATTGTCATTACATTAATTACTCAGTGAGAAGCTCTCACATCTGCCACAGGCAGCCAATGGGGATCAGCTCCTTTGTACACCTGCTGGGTTGCCCCATGTGAACGGCCTCGGCGCAAGGATGTGCCAACTGGTGAAACCACAAGCAGCGGTGACTAATTTGTGCCATGGCTCAGGCAGGTGTAGAGCTAATCTCCTGGCACAGGCTTGTGCTGGGAGTGCTTACCCACACTGCTTTGGCCAAAATCCACTTGAGTTCCCACTCACTTGTTTTTAGGTAGACCCTGGGATTGTTTTTTTCAACTCTACCACTCCTCTGTGCTTTTATCCGGGGCACAGATACCCAAACTGACCCAAAAGGCAAAGCTTTAGGTCCAATCTGATCCTTCTTCTGTTCTAGGGCAAACTGATTCTGTCTTGGGACCCTGTGGTGAGCTGATCCTCCTGGTTTTGTGGCTGGCAACAGGCACTTGGCATTTCTGGCTGAGCTGGTGAGTCTAGAGGGTCCATCAAGAGGGGATGGACCTCTCCTCAGAAAGAGAGGGCTTACTTGTGTGTCCCAGGATGAACCCCGAAGCCCTGAGGTCCTTAGAGCTGGCATACACGTGATTTGGGAGTTCAGAGCCCTGTAACACTTCCCAAGAAGCTGATTAGGGGTAGGAGTGGGTGAGGGAGCACAGGTTATCGTGTGTGGGGATGTGACGAAAGGGATGGAAAACAAGAGTGAAAGGGGCCCGTTTCTCCTGGGTGAGAACACCCACTGTGTGCTGGTGCAGCCGTTGTTTGATGTCTGCCAGCAAAAGGGTCATGTTTAATGTCTGACAAACCCTTGCACTGCTGTGGTGGAGTCTGGGAGCTTTGACCTGGGCAGGTGTTCATGAATACCCATGGCTAGATTTGCTCTGCTTTCCCTCAAAGCACCAGCATCTCACAGCCTGCTTGGACAACTGGCTTGGATGTCTTTGCTCCTTGCTCTCATGTTCTGGGATACCCTGAGTGCAATCGAGATCTTTCAGGTGCCTGGCTCTCCTCTGGACTCTGTTCTAGAGCTCAGCAGGGACCTGGAACCTTCCAAAAGCTATTTGCTTGTCTCTTTGTTGACCAAAGCCATTGATTTCTGTACAAGACATTAACAAACTTGCTATTTTTCAGCGTTGTGGTCCTAAATTGTGGTGACCATGCAGGACTGGGAAATGGAAGCCAACAGTCTGGAATGTATCCTGAAGACTGGGTGAAATTGGAGTTTTTTCCTTCTAAGATGGGCCTGAAACAAAATGTTAGTGCCTGCTGGGCCCCAGTGGCTTTTCCAGTGTCACTGTGCATCTGTGCTGCAGAGATGAGGCATCCTTCCTAGCCTGACTTGCCTCATCCTGGCCTTGGAGCTAAAATTGGACACAGAGAGGTTGTAAAGCCCTGGGAGACTGGTTAATCTGCCTAATTTGGTCTTTATTTTGAAGAGTTAGCAGCTGTTTAAGTGGAATGTATTGACACAAGTTTAACCAAGTCATTAAGTAAGCAAGTGTGCAGGAGAGGGGCAGGGAGGGAGAGGATGAGTCGAACCAACTGGATCGATGGCAGAAATCACTCCCCTGGAGAAGCTGCCTTTACTCAGAGGCTGGGAGAACGCTGGTAAATGTTAGGAGTGATGTTTGCCCCTCTGCTATCAGCAGTGTGTGCTTATTAATGGTGTTATCTGTGCACTTAGCAGTTCTAACACCCAGGCTGGGCCAAGCGGATCTGTAAACAGGACCCGGGAGGAAGGAGGGGGGTGCCCGGCCGCTGTGTTTGCCCAAAGGCCACCTGAGGAAGGCCATGCCCTCACATCTCCCCGGCCAGCCCACGCCCTTCCTCCGCCGCCGATAACCCTCGGTGACGTCTCCTGTGGGGCTGCTGAGCGAGAGACTTTTGGGGTGACTGCAAAGGGCAGCCTCATCCTGCAGGGGTGAGTGGGAGCTGAGCTGCACCGCCCTGGCTCTGTCCCTCTGTCCCCTCTGACGGGCTCTGTGGGTGTGTGCTGGCTCCACTCGTGAGCGTGGCTCCCCTGTGAGCTTCCCCTGCTGGCCCTTGGTGAAGGTCCCTTCGACCTCCTGCCAGCACCGAGTAGCTCCTCTTTTCCAAGGACCACTGTCTTGCTCCCTGGGAATTACCTCCTCCTGCCCTGGCTCTGGGCACACCCTGACCCTGCTCACAGGCTGCACCTTGCCTTGTGCTGCAATCCCATCCCTCCTTTCCAGCCTTGTGACCTTCTCAATCCGTCCACTTTCCATCTGCTGCGCTGACAGATAATAATTATCTTGGATTCCTCCCCTGTCCCTGACACACCTCAGGGAAAATCACCCAGATAAAAGGTGTATTGTTATTTTTTCTTTCTCTAATAAAACAAATCTCGCCCTGAAATAACAGATGATTAAGAAGTGGAGCAGAGGATGCGAAACACCAGTGGCAGTTGGATGATGCCTCAGATCTGGCCCTGGCTGTGGCCTTCTCCTTTCTGGGCGGCGAGTTCTGATCTCCTGCTCTGTCTGCTCCCCTTCTTGCTGCTCTCCCTTGCTGGCTCTGGCCCTGTGTGCCTCAGGCCAGGATCTGAATCAGGACCTTTTTGACCCTCATGCAGTGACTCAAGTCTTGGGACTGGAGCTCCCTAAGTTTGACCAGACCTGAGCTCTTAACCCTGGCATCCCCGGGGAAGTGACTTTTATTGGTTCCTGTCTCCACCAAAGCCTTGTGGCTCAGAGACCAAAGCTGGTCCTCAGATCCCTGGGAGGCCAAGGTGGATTTTATACCAAGGCCAGTGAGGGTGGAAGCCCCTGGCAAGACATGAGCTGTGTCCCAGGTCTGAAGGGAAGGGGGCAGGGATGGAGCAGCCAACACCAGCTGGCTGCATCGCCTGGAGTGCAGGGTCCCAGGGAAGGGCATGGATCCATGCAGTTGGGATGTGACAGTGCCTGCTCCAGGGGTGCACCTGGGTTTGGGTGACATGCCTGGGATACTGTGGCTGGGCCAGGGGTTGCCCAGGGATGTTTGGCTGATTCTGCATCAACCTTGGAGCACATCCCTTTGCACATTAACTGGCCATGAGCTGATACCTTCTAGTGGATGATCCTTGAGCACACAAGAGGGTTTACAGAGGAGTTTTCTTAGGATTTGGATTTTTAGGCTTTGGTTTTTTTTTTTTCTTTTTTTTTTTTTTTTTTTTTTGACTTGTGTACTCTGACTTTATCTATCTATCTATCTATCTCCCTCTATCTACCCCTTTTCTGGGTATATAGATAGGGTTTACTGGCTGTTTCCCAGTCTACTGCCTCTCCCCAGGATGTGTGTTTGTGGCTGGAGGGCAGAAGAAGAATTCAGCCCTTGGCTGGAAGTCCCTGCCATCCCCACACTTGCAGCCTGGAGATGCCTCAGGTTAGCCAGGGATCCTTGCAGAGCTGCTGCTGTCCCCAGAGCATTTTGGTTTACCCCAGTATGATTGTTTGTGGTTGGGTGTTGTGGTCCAGCTGACCCACTGCTCTGGAGCTGTTGATTTGGGATTATTGCCTGTCCCAGTGCTGCTTGGGCTGTCTAGGGGTTCTCCATACACCCATCCTGAGTTTATTTAGCCCCAGAAATGCCCCTACAGTCCCTGTCCAGGACAAAAGAGCAGTTCAGAGTCTGCCCTGCGTGACCCAGTGCACCCATCCCTGGGAACCTGGGACCAGAGAGCAGGAAGAGCACGTAGGAGGAAACCTGCTGTGCCCCCCAGGAAGAGAGCAGGTGATTAAGAGTGTTTTCTGCCCCTGTGTGAGCTCAGCAGCTCGGGCTCAGACAATGTGTGGGGCTGTACGTGGCACTGACGTCTGCGCACCGCTTGCGTCTCTTCTCTGACTGAATTTCAGCTGCGGGAGCCACAGAATAATAAGGCTTTTGTTTTATGAAAGGTGAAGTTTCCAGAGAGAGATTTAATCTTTACCAGATCAATGTTAAAAATAGAACCAGGCCTTTCCAGGGCCGGTGGGGCTGGGAGAGACCTCTGGGCTGGTCACGGGAATGATTGTCCCACCTGGAGATGCTGGATTGGTGCAGCCCTCTGGGGGCAGGGGGAACTGGGGTTTACCCCCTCTTCTGCCCACCCCAGGGAAAGGCTGCTGGCAGGTACGTACACTGGGGTCAGACCAGCCAGAGGCACTGGTCCCTGCTGGTTTAGTGATCTGGGTTTGGAGGGGAAGGTGGTTTGAAACGCGTCAGCCTGGGCTGTCAGGTGGAAAATTGCACCACTCCATTTCAAGTACCATGATTTCCATTTATTGTTTTCTCTCTGGCAGATGAACACACGTCCGTAGGGGAGGGCTTGATGATTACTGCCACCTCTGCAGTGTTTTTTGTTGGAACGATAAACCCTGATGGAACAATAAACCATTTATTGGAACAGTTAAACCCTCATGTCCCAGGGTGCAGACAGAGCTCAGCTGTGCCATTTTGGCATCACTCTCCTGACCTGGCTGCGTGGGCTTTCTGAGGCTCTCCTTGGATGCTGGGTACAGCAGAGAGGCCCATTTCAGCTTCCTGCAGCCCAGGATTCCTGCTCTGAAAGCCCCCTCAATCATGCAGTGGTTCATGGAGGGCTGCAGGCACCCAGAAACCTGTGTCAGGGCCCCAGGGTCTGGGTGCTGGGCTGTGCTCACAGCCTCAAAGCACACACATGCTTGAGGGTGCAGCACCAGCATCCCTTCAGGGCATGGGAGATCAAATTGGCCATGGCATTGCATTGATATCTGTGTTGTAGGGTCCCTTCAGGAGTTCAGTGTTACAGTGAAAATCAATAAATAACTGCGTACAAAAATGTTCATATATTTTAAAAAAATCATTATCTATTTAAAAAAGAAAAAAAAAAAAAGAGGAAAAAAAGAGACAAATCTCTTTATCATCCCCCAGACTGTATTGCCCACATCATCTTTATGATTATTGAGCCCTGATTCAGAAAAGCTGAGAAAGAAAGTGTGCTAGAGCAATCCCACATCAGGGCCAGCCCAGGACCACACACAGAGCTCTCCTGAAGAAGAGGAGGCTGCAGTGATGCCTCCCTGGAGAGGAAGGAAAACAGCAGAGACTGGTAGAGAGAAGAGTCAAGAGGGCCCATATCCATGGGTGATACAGAGAGGAAAGATTAAAATGATTCCCAAAGCCTTTGGTGGTCACCAGTTTGTTTTTCACATCTCTGCAGGGGAGTGATTTCCGACTGGCCGTACCAGAAGATGAAGTGTTTTCCCTTTCTGTGCCTTCCAGGTCTGTGTCAGCCCCTCGTACCCTCTGGATCTCTGTGTACAGGCAGGATCCAACTGCCCAAGGGTGCTGAGTACCCTCTGGAGAGTTCATCAGTGGCATGGAGTGAACAGGCTTTACAAAGGAAGGTGAGTCTCTGCATGAACCGAGGTTAATCACCATGATCCTGCTTTGGACACCTTCCTTTTTTTATCTGCTTAAAGTTTTAAGAACTTCAGACGCACACAGGCACATCCACACACAAGTAGCAAAAATAAAATCTGGACTATGTTTGGATGATCTTCACTGACAGTTCATAAACGCCCCAACACTGCTGGGGACCCCTCGGGACATCTGGGCAGTCTCCCAGCCCTGGGGTAGCAGGAAGGTGGGTTGCTTGAGGAGGATCTCATCTTCCTTGCGAGGGAGTTCTTTAGGACACGATGTAGACCTCCAGCAAACTGGCCACCGCGTGCATTCGGTAGAAGATTCCAAAGGGCAGGCAAATGTCCACGATGGCCGGCCACATGGAATCGCCATAGAAGTTCAGTTCTGTGTCATTGTCAAACTGGGGCCGGGCACCAAACGCTGGCATGATCCAGAGCTGTTGGAGGAAATGGGAATAACACCATGGTGAGAAAGGTGTGAGGCACAGCAAAGCACCTGCAACCACAGCTACCCAGGGGCGGGAAAAGAGGGACCTTCCGAGCACGGGACCTGAGCCAGGAGCCAATCTCTGCATGAAGATCAAGTACAATCTGGTGCTGCACCCTAAGACCAGTTTTGATTCATGCTCAGAGACAGGCTTGGACCAAGGGCTGAAGCACTCACTGGGTAAGAACTTGAGTGTGCTGTGTGTTAGCATGGACCTGGCCTGTGCCGCCTCTGTGGATGGAACAAATGTGGGAAGGGCTGAGCTGGGAGCAGCTTGGTCTCTCCAGGCCAGGTATGTTTGGCTCAGAAGCTCAGCCAGCACGTGAGTCTGCTTGCATGGGGTTGTCAGCTCATCCTCTGAGTTTCTGTGCAAAATCAGTGTGAGGACAGGATGTGACTGATGAGCTGGGGACTTGGTGTCTAGAGACATAACATGCTTGGCTTCTTTGCAGATGCAGCTGTAATCCTACACTTCTTTGGCAGGGAACTACAGTCCCCTTACTGCTCGTGAAACCCCAGCTGAGGTTGTCAGTGAGCAGCTTCTCTTCACAGCAACTGGGATCAGTGGCTGGGCTCCCAAGCCTGAGTTTTGAGAAGAGGTGTGCTGCCATTCCTCAGGAAAACCAAGACTGTACCCCAGGTATTTGTCACTTTACATCCTTTCTCTGGGAGTGAAGGGAAGGTCTTAATGTATTTTATCGCTTTCAATAAGCTATTCTATCTATCCACTGATACACAATAGAAATACTGAAACTGATTCTTCTCTTGTACCCACCTCCTGTGTCTGACATTCTGCCAGTAAGTGACAGGTCTATTGGTGTAGCCTAAAATGTCTTAACTTCAGGGCAGTTGCTTTTTTTTTTAAGGGACAAAGGAATGACAACTTATAAATATAACTAAGTGTGCTCTCTGTACAGCAGAGGCACAGACAGGACTGTTTTCCCCTGGGGCACATCCTTTCCTTCACAGACCCTTCTCCCTTGTGCTTGCTCCCCTCTCCCTCCCCCCTACAAACCCTTCTCGCTGCATGTACTCACTATGACGTTGCTCAGCAGGAGGAACATGGAGATCTCCCTCAAGAACTTCCTCCTCCAGTTCATCTTCCTGGGGGCGGTGAGGGACCGCACGAGGTCAGAAGGACACACGGCTTCAGTGCCAGAGGCAGCGCTGGGGGCCAGGGTGCTGCCAGTGTCGGGCACTCGGAGGGACACTGCGTTGATGTTGACGAAGGTGAGCCCGTAGAGATCCTTCTGGTGGGAGTCATGCTTGTAGTCTTCCTTGGGGGGCTGCCGGTGAAGGCCTTCGATGATGAAGATGTTCTGGAAGGTGTGCTGGGCGATCATCAGGAGGGCGTAGGTGAGGTTGAGCGCGCTGATAGCGTCCCTTGGTGTGCTGGCCACGATGGCCACGATGGAGTAGTAGGAAATGGCGTATTGCCCCAGGGCTGCCCCCATCAGCAGGGCCACGTCCAGGGTCCTGGTGGGGTTCTTGTGCCGGTCCATGTCCCTCTTGTCAAAGCGGTAGATGACAGAGCCACCGATGCAGACAAGGGACATCAGGCTCAGACAAACAATGTTGAAGATGTAGTACATGGTGAGTGCTTGGCTCTTCTTGCTGGACTCAGTGTTGGAGTTTACCTGCACCTCATAAAGAATGAGGACTCCCAGCCCACTCACCAGAACGACGAGGCCCAACATGATGCCTACAAAGAAGGTCCTTCGGAAGAGCCTGAACTTCAGGCGTTGAATGTGGTGGGAGTGGTGGTCTATGAAGCGTCCAACGTTCTTCCACATGACGTAGACCATGGCAGAGGCAAAGAGACTGTACTCAATGTTAAAGGGGTACAGCCAAAAGTAGCCATTCTTGAAGATCTGGCAGATTTGGCTGTTGCAATTGCATTCTTCAACTGAGCTACTTCTCATTCCCACTGGAACAAGATAAAGCCAGACAGATGCAGTGGAATTAAAACAAGGAGCCAACACTCATTAGCAGCCCTGAAGAACTGGATGCTCAGGGTCAATAAAAAACAAGACCAATGAGAGAAGAATATGTGACCACTTTGAAAACAAGGACATTTCAACTTCAGCTTTCTGGTGCTCATGTGGTTTTTTTAAAGTTAATTTATAGGTTAAATCTCCTTTTTTTCCCTCTTTCCCTTCTTCATTCCCACCCCATTTGTACAGGATCTTCCACCTTTCTGACTCCTCTGTGATACAGGTTAAGAAGTGAACATCCAGACCTGGCTTTGAACATACCAGCTCTGCCAAAGGCACCTCCAGCTCTAGACAGACCCTCCAGGAAGGGATAAAACCTGACCTGTTGAACAATTCTACCTCACTGAGTCCTTCCCTGGACCAGATGACTTCACAAATGGCCAGATTACCTTTCAGGAGCCACCTGAAGATTTCCTCTGTCATGTTCTTCTTCAGCTTTGAATGTGCTTTGTGAACAGACTCGTCTGTCACTGCTGACATCCACACTGCCAGGTTTGTAGTCAATGTCAGCATCAAGCCACACCTGCAGAAGGAGGAGAAGGTTCTTGAGATTAAAGCAGTGGCTCTGGGCCATGTTGCTCTCATCCTGACCCTTGCTTTGCTGCCCTCACTCTCCTCTCTTCCTACTTTTTACCCCTGTTCATGAGAATTTGCAAAGCCTGATTCCTGTGGTTGGCTTTAGAAGAGCTTCTCAATCGTGAATTAATAGATCTGGATTGGTCTCCAGTAGATCCAGTCTTGCAAAAGTGGACTAGACCTTATGTTAGCCTGAAGCTTGCCCACTGAATCATTATCTTCCCTAGGGAAGCAAAAGTCAGCTATGAATAATTTTATTTAATGATGATTATTTATTTAATGCTATCTGCTTTGAGTAATGCTTGTATTCTTGAATTGAATCCCAACCCTAATAGATCCACAGGTCATTAACCTCAGCTGTTTGAGCTGGGATCTGAGGCCAGCTGGAGACACTGAGCAGGTTTAGTTTTGGGCAGCATTAAGGGAGATGAGATTATTTCCTCTTTGCATCCTAGCTGTGTGTGAGAGAGAGAGTCTGTGGTGGTTCAGATCTCCTGGGCTGGTGGGGTTCAAGTGCTCACCTGGTAACGTTCAGGTGCACGTGGATGCAGTCTTTGGCAGAGACCCACAGGAAATACGTCTGGCAGGGGCAAGAAAAGGAGTTGTTATTTCCAATAAAACAAGAAAGCAAAGCACATCATCCTGAGAGAGGAGCCTCTTTTGCTTGTGTCCATCTGGGCCCAGCCTAGGAGCCCATAATCCTGGCAATTTTCTGGATGTTCTTTCTTTGCTCCCACTGCCATTGCTTTTCCCATGGCCACTCCTTGTTCCTGTCTAAATTGTCCCTCCTTGGCACTGTCCCAGAGCAGAAGGTCCTCTGTAGGACCTCAAACTGCAAGGCAACCCCTGCCCTGACTGTCCTTCTCCTCTGTTCTTCATGGGAAAGGAGGCCTGGCTGGATTGGGGCTGCTTACAGTTTGTGACAAGTCAAAATGTCACAGGATGGGAACGAGTTTAAGTCAATGCCTTAAAGTGAGTTGCCACAGGGAGGGAGAAGATGTGGGCTGGGTGGGGGCTGAGTTAAGCCTCTGCATTTGCTGTGGGGGCAGTTGAACTAGTCCATGAGATCAGAGCTCCTTCCACTGGTGCCTGTGCCTCTCTACCCCTCCCTGAGACTGAGCAGAGCCATCTCACCTGGACCACGACGAATATTGCCTGCACGATGGGGTAGATGATTTTGATCGCGGACAGGCAGCTGTAGAAGCTTGAGTAATATCCTATTTTGAACACATCCATGACAAGGCTGAAAATGGCAAATAGAATCAGGCCTCCTGTTGAAGGAACAAAAATATCTGTGGTTGGACAGATGTGTGAACACATGGGCTAATGCAGGTAGATGAGAGGAAGTAGAGGAACTGCTGTCATGGAGAGCTTTTGCTTCTATCACTGTTTATCCTTCCCCAGCACCCAAATTATCATGGTGCCAACAGAATTGTACAAAAATGTTGGCTGGAATGGATTTTCAATCAACCCTGTACTCTGGGGTTAACAGCTCTGACAAAAGCTGAGAGGGATCCTGGGCTGGGAAGGATCCTGGTGTAAAGTCCCAAGAGCCCTTGCAGATACAGGGAGACCTGGCAGTGAATCCAGTGCAGGGAGCAGGAGCTGACCTGAAGCAGGGCATGGTGCCATGCCCCAGAGCAGGAGGGGACTGTGCCCACGTGGTTGCTGCTTCCATTATAATAATTGTTGTTCCCATGACCTCTCCACCCTGTACCTCCCCTCCAACCCCAGCCCCCGAGAGCTCCTACCTCTCAGCCAGATGGGCCCAGCGTGGGAGTCCTTGCAGAGGATGGCACCTGGGCACCGGGAGGTGCCGGCGAGGTAGAAGATGATCCATATGATGACTATCAGCATCATGACAGTCAGCAGGAAGAAGACGTCGTAGTCGTGCACGGCGATCTTCTCGAAGGCCCCGCTGCTCACCAGCGTGCAGGCCAGCAGGGCCAAGTGCACGGCCAGCAGGATGGAGAACATGCGGCCGCCCTTTTTCCACACTTCCTTGGAGGCGGGAGTGGAGGGGGCCTGGTGGCTGAAAGATGCTATCTGGCTCAAAGCCAGGCTGGCTTTGTCGTCCTTGTGTCCGCAGCCCATGCTGGAGTTGGGGTGTCCGATCTCGCTGTCCTTCCGCCTGGGCTCTTCGGTCATGGTTCAGCCAGCGCTCTGTCTGAGGGTCAATGCTGTTGGCAGGAGAGTCCCATGAATGAGAAGTGACAGCTTATTTGTAACAGTCCAGGGCTGGACCAAAGCAGGACATGTGATGAGGAGGAGAGAACGTATCAGAGGAACAGGGAAAGCTGAGACAGGGCCCGCAAGACAAGGGATGAGCTCATTCTCAACCCTTCCTTTCCTGGTTCCCTGAAGGCTGCTCTTGCTTAAGATGCTTTTGCTCGGGGAGATCACAGGTCTGTTTAGCAAAGCGTTTCTAATTGATGACATATCACATTTACATGTTTATTGATGCAAGATATTGGAAAAGCAACAAAAAGCGCTCACAGGATCAGAATACCCTGGGGCAAACAGCCAGTGTGGTTTTGATTTCCAAATGCCAAATACTAGACATTCCGAGAAGCTGTTAAACTTCCTGGCTGATGAACAGGACAAGAAAAAGGTAAGAAACCCCCGGGAATCTTTGGACCATCACATCATAATTTTTACCAGTTCCTGCAGGAAGGGTGTGAGCTATCTCTGCTGTCACACCCTCTAAAGCCCCTTGCCCTTGCTAAGTTTGGAAGTTCATTGATTCTCAATGAAAAGCCTGAAACAAAGACATTTCACCAACCTGTTTTGCTGCCTGGGATCCAAATCTCTGCTCTTGCCAGGCTGAGGAGTTTCCCTGTAGCTGCAGCTTGGTCACTCAAAGAATTTATACCCTTGGGTTGGGATATGTCTGTGCTTTATACCATGTCTGGAGCTGACAGCAGGGCTTCATGGGCTTCTCAGAGAAACTCATGTGATCCATTTTGTGCAATAGCTGATTTTGGGGAAGCTGGACAAAGATGAGGAGATAAGGGTTATTTACCCAATGAGAGCATGAGCTGACAACACTGCTAAGCATGGTACGGACCGCTCGGTCGCAAGGTCACGGTCACCAGAGAGCAAAGCCACCCCATCAAACCCATCTCCCCACATCCATCAGATCTCTTCCCTTGAGAGAAGATGGTTTAGATGACGAACTTATCTTCGCTGATGATTTGGTGCTTGGCTTTCTGCTTAACTGAGCAAAATAAACATTGTGCCTCGCCCTGTCTTATTCAAATCAGTCTGCTCTAGGCCTGGAACGTTTTTGAGGAAAAGGAAGAAATTTGCATTTGTGTCTGTTCAGTGCCAAGGGTAATGTAATCCTTTCTCACCCATGATGGCAAAAATGAGGAAGGCTGAGCTCTAGAAAAGGGCAGGATTTGGGGATCACAATTCATGTTCGACTTTGCTGACGCACTGACTTTGATTTTTCAGGGTGGGACCACCTTTCTCTGGCCCTTTCTCAGGCGCTTAACTCCTTCCAAGGAGGAAGTCATGTTATAAACCACAGTGCAGATCAGATTCAAGCTTTTGCCAGGTGAGGTGACAGCTGCTCAAGGTCTCTTTCATGCCAGCTTGTGTTTCATGGAGGAGATGGGGGGGGGCCCAGGGCAGTTCTGAGTGGATGGGGATGAGTTTTAATCCCTGGAGATGCCTCTTTTGGAGATGTCCCTGCCACTTTCCCCCCTAGGGCCCAGCACAGAGCCCATTTGCTGTGTGTTTTCTCAGTCCTGCTCACCTTGCTGCCTGCTCACCACAGCGCTCCTTTCAGCACTTCAGGGACAGCACCAAACTGAGCCGTGCAGGCTGTGAAGGAGAGCTCAGGATCCACACACAGCCCAGGGAGATCTCCATGAGTCCCTCCCGTGCTGCCACCAGCACTGGGTCTGCCCTGCCTGGCCTCTGCTGATCCTTAGGGCTTCCTTTTGGGATGAGTGGTTGAACTTTTCTCAGTCTGCAGCCTTTCCCAGGGGAATCCAGGCCTCCCTGAAGTAAAACTGAGTGGATAATCATGTTTTGCAGAAGGCAGAGGTTCAGAGACCCCTCGGGCTAAATGCACTGGTTTATCCTCCCTCTTTTGTCCTTAACAACCAGTAACAGAGGAAAGAGTGTTTACTGCCTTGGGCAATGCTCCCAGTACCCCAGCAGTGACCTTAGAACACTCGTTTCACGACAACAGCATAACTAACTTCATTAGTAATAATACAAGAATCATTAAATAACCCTGGTAATGAATTGCAGATGTTACTGTGCTGCTTTTTCACCTGGAAGGATCCCGGTGACAAATTCCTCCGTGGCTACTACATCCATCAGGACTCACCTGGGGAGGCTGAGCTGGCACAAACAAACCTGCTGAGGTGAGCAAACCCTGCCTGGGGAGCAGCAGACCCTGCCTGGGACACTTACAGGTGTCCCCAGGCAGCCAGGACAGTCACTCTGTGTCTGTCACCCAGGGGTTAATCACTGCAGCTTGTGTGGGTGCACCTGGCACAGCTTTAGGGCCACCCTCCTGTCCTGGGGCATTTTTTTCCAGCCCTGCAGATCTCCCATTCCCAGAGCCAGGACATGACAGGCAAAATGAAAAAGAGAGGGGCAGGAAATTCCTCCCTCACGACAGCGTATCCCAGGGGATACCATTCACCGATTCACCCTTGGGTGCAATGTGCTGGGACAACTGTGTGCTTTGGTCATTATCCAGGCTTGGCTCCATCTTTCCAGACAGCAGAGGGTGCCCTGGGCCCAACAATACTGCGCTGGAGGCATTGCCTGGGGTTATCCAGCTCTCCGAGAGTCTCACCTAGCCAGGAATTCTGTGTCAGCATAAAAGACAGCAGAGGCCACACTGCACCCCCATGAACATTGTAGTGAAGCACTGAGTTCCAGACAGGAGTGGGCTTGGTGTTGTTTTAGTCTCCAGAGAGGAAAACAGGGTGAGGAAGGGGATTTTTCCAGCCTATGCAAGTTCCTTTGGTTTATCAAGGATTCCTGTTGTGCTGTTTGTTGTGCAATTCCCTGGAAAGCAGGATTCTGTGTGGTGTAGGCAGGGTAGAAGGGGGATAGGGATGGTGACTGGGTCTGCTGTTGTCTTCCTAGTGGCAGTAGGGATATATATATATATGGATAGATAGATAGATAGATAGATAGATAGATAGATAGATAGATAGATAGATGGATAGATAGATAGATAGATAGATAGAGACCCACTCCTGCTCCTGTGGCTGCTGCTGCCCCTCCCTTGAGATGGGTTAGTTATGGAGAGGGGCATGGAAGGGTATCAGGCAGGATAAAACCTGTGAGCCTTTCTGGCAGCCTGCTCTGCTCTGGGGACGTGCAGACCTAGCAAGTTGTCACTGCGTGACCCTGTGCCCAAGTTCTGGGCTGAGCCCGACGCAGCGATGCCGCCTAATTGGAGCTTTTAATGCGCCGTGGAGCTGGTGTGTGTTACAAAGAGCCGTCGGGGCTGGAGGATGCTTAGGACCCAGGGGAAGCGCTGTAGAGCCTGGCTGGCTGAGCTTGGAACAGCTCCTGCCTCCCCGGCCGGGACTTCTCAGGTGTCCTGGTACTGCGGAGCTGTGCGAGGCGAGCGGGGCCCTCCTGGCAGCTCCCCCTGCCCCACATCCATGCCCGTCCTCTGAACCCCCTGGGCACCCATGTGCTCGCCCGGGGACTGCTCCTCACCATGAATGACCAGTACCACCGGGCCGCCCGGGACGGCTACCTGGACCTGCTGAAGGAAGCCACCAAGAAGGACCTGAACTCGCCGGACGAGGATGGCATGACCCCGACCCTATGGGCTGCCTACCACGGCAACCTGGACGCCCTGCGCCTCATTGTCAGCAGAGGGTGAGTGTGGGCGAGTGCACGGTGCTGGTCTGGGGGGTGGAGTAGCTGGGACCCCCATCTTTCCCCCTTCCCTGCTCGCAGGTCAGTGTGCCCCAAAAAATGATGGATCCTGTCTGTAAAACCCCTGCTCCCATCCTCCCTGCTGTTATTTTTCTATGCTTGTGGTGCTTTGAGTCTAATCCAGAGCTCCTGATAACTGCTTTCTGTCTCCCCAGCTCCTCTGACCCTATAACCACTCCTGCCCTCAGCCCTGTTTCAGCTCCCCGGGTGGGGAGGGGTTCCCCCTACAAGTGCCTCATGGTCCTTTACAGGTCCTGTAAAGACAAGCACCCTGGAGCACTGCCATGAAAAAAACCCTTTCAAATGGGGGGGCAGAGAGAATAACTGCTCCTTCTGTCCCAAGAATGCTCACAGGGAGATGTGTGCAGTGCCAGCTGGCAGAGGGTGACTCTTGTCTGTTTTACCCAAAGCAAGGTCTCAGTATGGGACCCCTGGGCAGCCTGTTGTGCACCTGGAGCCCAGAAAATTCAGGAGCAGGTTTTCCAAGAGCAGATTTCTTTAAGCCCAGTTTTCCCCATAGGGGCTGCTCAAGGCAGGTGTGTCTCTCTGTACCTCACCCTCAGCTGCTAAATCTTAGGGTTTCTGGCTCTGTAAGAGTGGACGTGGTAGAGAGGAGGGAGTGGGACTGAGGAAATCTGTCAGACTGGTGGGATTTACACTTTGGTGTTAGGGGAACTACCCTTGAGCAGTGCATGGCCCTCCTGTTCTTACCAAACCCCAAGGTCAGCGCTTCCTTCCACTCTGGTAGCATTTCTGAGCACCTCATCTAAACACATCCAAGGTGGGGTGGCCTCTGCCTTGTGCTGAGAGATCAGTGGCAGTGCTGATTTTGATTCATGTCTCTGTGATGCTGAGGAATGGTGCTGAGGGAGGTCAGCAGCCTGGATGTCCATTGTGCCTCCTTGGAAGGGCTTTGCTTCTCCATGTTGGGACAGGGTTTGATGGGGCTGTCAGCTCTCATGCAGGGACTTTCTGTGTCCAGCCTGGGCTGTGTTAGCAGCTCTTGCATCTGATCACCCTGTGCCTGTTCCTGGGCTTCTGGCATCTCCTGAAACTCTGGTTTTCTTGTCCAAAACCTTCAGCCAGCTCCCCAGCTGCGCTTAAAGGCAGAACTCCTCCACCCTTTGCTGTCCTTCAATTATAAAGCATTTCCTTTCAGATCCTGGGGTAAGAAAGGCTGTGTATAGAGTTGTTTTGAGAAGTCCTTGAGCACCTGATGCAATAGGAGTGTGGTCAGGAAAAGATTATTTCAGAGTCCAGAGGGGACAGAGCAAAACTTCGCTCCGAGTGGAGCATCCTGAGATGGTCCCGGGCTGAGAGCCCTGTGATGCTTCCCTGGGTAGGGGCTGTGGGGCTCACTGTGCTTCTTCCAGGAGAGGTTGTGCCCAGCAGAAACTTTCCTTGAGATCCTGGCTGGGAGAGGAGTTGCCATCCAGGGACAGAGAGACAAGGGCAGGAGAGCTCTGGGCATGAGATCCTGAAGTAGAAATGGTTCCAAAGACTCTTTGATGGCCAAAATGTTGATCTAAAAGGCCCATGCTGTGAATGAACACTCCTCCAGAAAGGCAAAGCCGTTCAGACTGACTTTATAATCTCTTTATATCGCTGTATCTCCTTATATTGCTCACCTACATCACAGGGCACCCTGCAGCACCACTACCTGCCTTGTCAATCCCCATCCAAGCCAGCAGTTTCTGCCTCCCCACAAAGCCCAAGGGCTGCTTTATAAATTCACATTGGATTAAAAGGTCCTTGTGGGCTCAGTCGTGTCTGAGTGCAGCTTGGCTGCTGTTTAATTAACAGCCTAATATACATTTGTTCCTGACAAGGAAAATAGCCTGGCAAAAGCCCAGTGCCCTTTACATGATGGATAGTGGAGCAAAGTGTGCAGCTGTGGGACTGCAGGATGTGTTTGTATCCGTGCATTCATCTCCATGTGTCAGATCCTTGCCCAGGGCCACAAAGAGACCAGCGAAGTGCTCGGTGTGGAGGCAGGCACGTCCCTGCTCCCTGGAGCAGGAGAGGCAGGAAAGCCCCAGCCTGGGGACAGGGGTGCCAGAGAGGTGAAATTGTGCAGGACCCAGGAGAGCCTGAGGGCAGAACCCTGTCATGCTGTAACTTTCTGCCCTCAGTGCTTAGGAGGATGTGCCACGGTGTTTGAGTCTTGTTCAGAGATTAAACTTAATGCTGTGTTGTATATGTTACTATCACCCCTGCACTATCACAGCTGGGAGGCAAGAGGGAGGATCCCTCAGTATCCCAAAATGTCAGGGAATTTCTCCCTGGCCTCTGCTGCCAAAATATTCCTCCTTTGGTACAGAGAACCCTGCACTGTGAGACAGGGAAGTGTGGGACCATGGTGTGGAGTGGAGGCTCTGGAGCTGGGCTGGCTCCATGCAGGGGTACTTCATGGTCTGAGGGGGCTGGTGAACCTCCAGCTGGATTCCAGGAGGATGTAAAAGCACAGAAGAGTTATGGGAGAGTCCCGAGGCATCCAGAAACACCAAAATCTCCTTGCCAGAAGTGGGTAATGGTACCTGTGCCCAGACAAGCCTGGGAGATTGAGTGCTGGGGCCAGGCTGTTAAGAAATGTCCTAGTGAGGGTGGCCAGAGGCACCCAGAGAAGCAGGGCTGTGGGAGGGGGCTGAGGGGGCCAAAATCATGGCTCTGATGGTCATGCCAGGCTGATGGACACTTGGGGTTACCTAGGCTCTGTCATCAGCAGAGGAGACTCATCCATGTGCTGTGTTCAGCAGACTGTGGTGTTGGGCTGAAATGGAGAGGGGCAAAGAAAATATAATAAATCAGTTGATAGATCCTTGAGGAGAACTTGTTGCCTCAACGCACGGGGAAAGGGTAATGAAGCAGCTTATTGCTCTGTCCATACCAGCCTGGTGATGTGTCCGTGCCCCGTGCCCCCTTTGCAAGGGGAGGGAGGGAGGCTTTGGGACAGAGGGATCAGCAGCGGCTCATCCTTCTTGTCTACCAAACAAAAAGCCTTTTTCTTCCTTCTGGCTGGGCTCCAGTGAGGAAAACAAACTCAATTAACATGATGGCTGGGAAGAGGCAGGCTAGCTGGCATTTAGCACTGCAGCTTTTCAGAGGCAGTAATTCTTCAGCGTGGTTCGTTATGACCTGCTGGGGCAGTGGCGGGCACCGGTCCAGCTCCAGTTAACAACGGGTCTGGGGGCCTCACAGGGGAACAACCAAGACTTCTTTGGATTAGACCACTGGAGAGGAGAGGATGTGTCTGCAGGTCCACACTCAGCTCTGTCACCCAGCATTCCTTTGCAGAGGTGCTCCTCAGTCTCTCTTCTCACAGAGACGGGGGTCGCGGATGCTTCAGGTGTCAGTGGCAGAGGGGATGAGTGGCTCAGCTGTGGTCTGGGGGTGACGGTGGCTCCTGACATCAGCCAGGCTGCTCCAGGGCATCACGTCACCCTGGCTGGGGCAGGATTGCAGCGGAGGTTGCAGCAAGACACGTGAAGGTGATGTGCATCCTCTGCACACCACAGGGCTGGAGCAGCGTGTGTGTGTTGGTGGGGACCTTCCCCTGGGCAATGACCTGATGGGAAGATGAAGGAGCAGGGTGGAGCATTCTTGCAGCTCCACTGCTTCCGGCACCTGAGCTGTCTGCTGGCAGTGAGGGTGAGCCCTGGGCACGGTGCTGAGCCAGCAGACGTGCCCCCGGGCACTGCCACAGCACTAACAATCACCCGTCACAGTTACTGCCAGCCTGGCTGTTCGCTGGGACAAGAGGCAGAGAGCACTGAGATGACCCTCATCTGGGCTGGATTTTTGGGGATCTGAACTTGGGGAACAGCTGAATTCGTGACTTACCACCACCTGGGCAAAACATGGGACACAGAACCCAAAGCTCTGCTCTGAGTCCAAAACTTTATCTTTTCTGCTCATTTCTATGCCTTGCTTGGGTCATTGCCCTGACTGGCTGTGCTGAAAGTAGTGAGGATTGTTCCTCAAGCCACAAATTATTACTTTTTCCCCTCTTCCTCCATATGAAAACATTTCATGGGAGCCAGAGACACGCTGCTACCATCTGGCTCCCGGTCCCACGGCCCGATTCCTCACACACACCCGTGAGCCAAGGGTGAGCCAGCCCATTGCTATTGGAGGAACTCCACACACGCAGCCAGGGAGCAACATATGTAAGTGCCACTGGATTCCCCGGCTAATTGGGATCCCATGGGAGAAGTGGAGGGGGAAAACCGGCAGGAAGGGAGTGAGCATGCATGTCATGGTGCAAACGCAGTGACTCAGGAGGTGCACACGTCCACCTAAGGGGCCCAATTAACAGTGTTTTTAATAATGATTATTACAGTTGACTCAGCACTCGAAAACGCTTTGAAGTCGAGAAGTGCTACACTTTACACCTGTTATTAAAATACGTTCCCACTTAGTGGACCCTGCAGTCAGCATCTCCCCATGTGCAGCGCCCCGGAGGTGAAGTTTTGCTCAGACAGACACCTGCCAGAGGGAGGGCCTCATGTTTATTATCTGAGCTGGATCAAACATCCCTACTTTGCAAGTCACCGTTCTTCTTTCCTTCTGATGCATTTTTAGCGCCTGCGGCAGACATTTATAGGGCAAAGGCCCTGAGATACCTAATTTTTGCTCTAATACTCTTGTTTCTAGACACTGGAAATGTCCAAGGAAAGCTAGTTTTGCTACTTTTTTCCCTCACTTACTCTCTGATGAAAGTAGACCTTCAAATATGAATCCCACAAGATCTGCCTGGATTTTCCCTCTGACCCCTGAATTGGACAGACACAAGAACAGGCTTCAAGATGTACTTTACAGTTTGAGCATCCACACACTTGGCTCAGGGAGCAAGACTATTTGCAGAGAGTCCACTCTTCAGTCACTGTCCACATCACGAGTCCAAGTACCTGTTGGGACCCTCGTGGTGCCCTGGCTCACCTGCCCACACCTCAGGCCCATTCAGAGCACACATAAACAAACCAACAGCCCTTCACGCACTCCAGTCCCACTGCCAGCACAGTAGTTCCAGTTTCACTGGCTCTTTAAATCCAGCTCCATCAATAATTTACTCCTCTCTTGCAATTCATCAAATATTTATCCTCCCCATGCATTTCCCGGCCTGGACATGTCACTACGAGGGTAGAGGCAAGGGCTGGGGAGTTACCACTCCCTGAAACTCAGCATTGCTGGAGCACTGGCAGCTCCTTCCTCTCCTTTTTTGGATTCATGGCTCCTCAACCCTGTGATCTCCTGCCCTCCTCCTCCTCACCCATCTTTGAAGCCCTTCTCTGCTTCTATGAGAGATGTCAAAGACTGGCCACAGAAATCCTGCATGGTTTGTGGGTCTTTTTGGCCCTTACACAGTTCTGAACCTATTGATCAACTTACTGAGTCTGCCAGAGGGCTCAGGGTTGTACTTATTTAGTTTCTCTCAATGTTGTGAGAACATCTGCATGGTGGAGTTACTGCTTATGCTCCCACAGGGAAAGCTGAGGGCACTTTGTAGCAGCTCTCAGGGAATACAAGCAGGAAGCTCATGCTCTGGGTCCAAATAATCTCCAGTTTGACCTCTGGACACTTCTGAACAGCCTGAGGATTGCAAACTCGGTACTACATCATCTGGGTGGCTCTGCTCTGGCTCTGCTGCTCCCTGGACAGCAGTGTCCCGGGTGGGCAGTGGGGTCCCTGCCTTCAGGGTGGGGGTGAATGTCCTGAATAAGGCTGTTCCCGGGGCTTGTGTGTTGGCACTAGTGATGAAGGAGCAAAGCAGTGGGGCAAAGAGATCCCTCTGCTCCTGTGATCTCCTGCTCTTTTTCTGGAGTAGCTTTCAGATCCTTTGAGGTGAGACAAGCCATAGCACAGAGTACATGGTATTTGGAAGAGGTTTCTGGCCTCTGCTGCTCCCAGCTCTTGTTGACACAGATTCTAAAGCAGGGAGGAGTTAAGTAACACAGGCTGAAGGTCTCAAGTGTGTGTTTCAGGAGCTGGACTTGATGATCCTTGTGGGTCACTTCCAACACTAAATATTCTATGATTTGCCTTCTGCACTCCTGGTGTCACCATGGATTGGAGCTGAGGTCTCTGTGGTCGAGAAACAATGCTCGGTTCCTCTGGAGCTCAGCAAAAGGGTGGCACAGAAATGGGCAGGAGCTCTGCTGAGCCAGAGCTCTGCCAGGGCCCTGCTACCCACAGGAGTAACTTTTGAGGGTGGTGGAGCTGCACAGCCCTAATAAAAGGCTTTGCCTTATCCATGTGCACGGAGGGAGAGTGCCTTGTTGACAGATACTGCTGCTGGCTGCATATCATTAGCACACGCTCAGGAGAAGGCTGGTGCCAGCAGGGGTGTGAACTATCTCTTGTTTCACCTGAACACAAATACAGAGGAATGTCAGGAGGACAGACTTCCCTTGAATCCCAGGTTTGTGTCCGTCCTGTCACAGCAGGCAGGAGATGTGGGCAAGCGGTTGTGTCCTGTCAGCAGCTTGCTGAGGCAGGGGCTGGCACGGTGTGAGAAGAGATGCTAATGGCAGCAGTCGAGTGCCCAGCTCTTGAGGAGTGCAGAAACCTAATCTCTACTTTCTCTGAAACTGGATTCTCAGGATGTGCTAATACCGATGTGCTCCAAGCCGTGCAACCGAGACCAAGCACAGTACAGCAAAATCCCCCACAAAACCCCCGTACCAAGGCCAACGCCAGCAAATTCACTCTTATTCTCTACTGCCCCTTGAGCCCCAGGTTTCCCCAGGCACCAAGGAACAGGAGGGTGGGAAGGGGCAGCAGGTGGTGGGTTTCAGAACCATTGCTGAGGAATCTCATGGTGGTGCTACTGCAACAGTGGGACCCCAAGGTGTCCCACCCAGGATGTGGGGTACAGAGTGTCATTTTGGGAGGCCCCTATGCAGAATGTAAATGAAGCCAAGATCTGAAGATAGAATCTGACTAGAATTTAATGGGACATTTGAAATTCGATATTTCATAACAAGCTTAAGGCCTGAGTTGGAATCAGGCCCATATTTCAGTTCTGGGCTATTCAGAAGCTGTCTTGCCTCCCTCCAAATGTTGGTTTGATGCAGGAGCATATTTTTCCTGTGACCTAAATTCAGGTCACAGGACTTGCCACAGGTTTGCATGTCAGGCACAATGATTCCATGTCAGTGGTACACCCCTCCAGAAAAGCCCTTTGAAATTAAGCTGTGGGAGTCAGAAGAGCGTAGCTTCACATTTCAGGGAGTCAACAATTCTTGGTACTGATTTGCCCCTGCACAGCTGGGAATATCTCAGCGGAGTCTGTCACCTATGCCTAAATGCTAACTGGTTTTTCTTGCTGTTTAGGGGCGATCCAGACAAATGTGACATCTGGGGGAACACCCCTCTCCACTTGGCGGCAGCCAACGGCCACCTGAACTGCCTTTCCTTCCTCATCTCCTTTGGGGCCAACATCTGGTGCCTGGACAATGACTACCACACCCCGCTGGACATGGCAGCCATGAAGGGACACATGGAGTGTGTGCGGTACCTGGACTCTATTGCTGCCAAGCAGAGCAGCCTCAACCCCAAGCTGGTGAGCAAACTGAAGGACAAGGCCTTTCGGGACGCGGAGAGGAGGATTAAGGACTGTGTGAAGCTGCAGAAGAAGCACCACGAAAGGATGGAGAAACGGTACAGAAAGGAGATGTCGGACAATTCAGACACCATGAGCTTTTCCAGCTATTCAAGCAGCACCTTAAGCAAGAAGTTCCAGCACATGTCTATGGTGACCTCCCTGCCATACTCACAAGCCACCATCCACGGCACAGCCAAGGGAAAGACGAAAATACAAAAGAAACTGGAGAAGAAGAAGCAGGTGGACGGGACATTCAAGATCTACGAGGACGGGAGGAAGAGCGTGAGGTCCCTGTCCGGTCTGCAGCTGGGCAACGACGTCATGTTTGTGAAGCAGGGCACGTACGCCAGCCCCAAGGAGTGGACTCGCCGCAATATCAGGGACATGTTCCTCACGGATGAAGACACCGTGTCCCGTGCCATAAGTGACCCGGGCTTGCACATGGACTCGGCCCACTCGGAAGTCAGCACCGACTCTGGCCACGAGTCCCTGTTCAACCGCCCCGGGCTGGGCACCATGGTGTTCCGGCGCAACTACGTCAGCAGCGGGCTTTTTGGGATCGGCCGGGAGGACGGGGGCGCGCTGGGAGAGGACAACGCGGACGGGATGGGCGTCAAACTGCGGAGCCGCCTGCAGCGCTCGCCAAGTCTCAACGACAGCATTGGCAGTGCCAACAGCCTGCAGGAGAGGAACGCGGAGGAGCTGCCCTGGGACGAGGTGGAGCTGGGCTTGGACGACGATGATGAACCAGACACCAGCCCCTTGGAGACTTTTCTGGCTTCCCTGCACATGTTTGAGTTCATCTCCATCCTGAAGAAGGAAAAGATTGACTTGGAGGCCCTCATGCTGTGTTCAGACCATGACCTGAAGAGCATCAATATCCCACTGGGCCCCAGGAAAAAGATTGTGGATGCCATCCAGAGGAGACGACAAACTCTGGAGAAGCCAGATGTCATTGTAGACACTGAACTGTAAGTAGGAGATGGGGCTTCTGAGTGGTTAAACCCTTTAGCAGGTGGAGATGTGGACAATGTAAGGCCTTGTTTTCAACCCGCTTGGAAGAGTAGGAGTCCAGGTAACCTCAGCACTTCTGTGTGTGGGCAAATTCCTGCTTGTGTGGAAAGGATGAGAGTTTGGAGAGGTGGCAATAGCGTTAGCTCATTACTCAACAGCCCTAATGTGACTGGGCAGGACGTGAAGCCCTTGTTTCATTTCATAACTGATATGAATGCAGACTGCTCTGTGGTCTGATGCTTCTCTGTCCCTGTAGCTGAGATTTTCAACCACACTCAGGCTTGTCTTGACTCTTCACCTTTTGAAGACATTAGGAAATCAACTGCTATTCCCAGTGGGAGCAGGCTGACAGCCGTGCCCGGTAGCATTGGGAATCCTTCCCCAAATGCTTGAGATCTTACTCAGACCTCTTCAGACTGCATACCTGCGTTGGAGTTGTTGCTCTTTCATGGTGTTTCCAGGGTTTGGTTGGGTTGGGTTGAAGGCCCATGTGCCTGATTAGAAGTGAAGGAAGGCATTGGTGTGGGTGTCCCTATGTCCACTGACACAGTAATTCACTGTGTTGTTTGGGCTGCCCACCCTTCAGATACCTGTGTGCTGCTTTTACAGGCTTTCAGTACAGCTCGGTCTTGGATCCTCTGGGTGCTGATAGATTTTTCTCTTTCCCTTTGCAGATAGCCTCAGCATCTTTTTTTTTTTTTTTTTTTTTTTTAAATGCTCGAGAAACAAACCCAGTTCTAAGTTGCCAGAAAACACAAGCCAGAGACTCCCTTCCTGGGGCAGCTGAAAGCTACAGCCATCCCCACCAGTCCTGCTGGACTGCTCCCTTGCTCTGCTCCCTGTCTGTGCGATGCTCCCGGGCGGTACCTGGTACGGAGGGACGACTGCTGAGATCGGACCAGGCAGCACCAACCTGCCAACCTTGAAGGGACCATGGTCTGCCGCTCACTGGAGGAAGAAGTGACCTGCACAGATGGCTGGGACACTGCTGTCACAGGCTGTGAGACCACACGAAGCCATGAATGGAAGGAGATAACACGATATTTTCAAAGGGACCCAAAATAAATAATTACAATCTACTCTTTCTTGAGCACGTGGTTGTTTTGGTGTTTGGGCTTGAGGAACAGAGGGATGGGTAGTTCTGTTCTCTCTCCAGGTTCTCATTTGGTGAGAAGCATCACCTTGTTTGGTGCTGTGTTTTTGCGAGGGGGTTCTCATTACCGTGGTGTGGGGCTGTTCAGCTTGAGACATACCAAGCCCCACTTCAGCCAGCAGGTGCTCAGCACCTCTGTGATTCTGCTCTGTGCTGTTGTGAGGGCAACAATCCGAAATTAAATGGTGGTTTGAACATGCTGGTAGTTGCTGTCCAGTGGTCAAACGGTTGTTTCACAGATGCAACATTTCTCAAGGGCACCGAGCTGCATCAGCAGTTTTTGTGTGAAAGACCTTGACTTCTGCCTCAAGGACCTTCCCAGGACAAAGCATAACACTGGGCTGCAGCCCAGAGCCTCTTCCAAGCATCCCTGATGCATCAATGCTCAAACCACTGCTCTGAACCACAGTGTTAGATGTTCCCACACACCCATCATGCTCTCGCTGACCATCCCACGCTCTGAGCCCTCAACTCCCAGCTCCACTGCACCATCTTCCAGATGTGATATATGGATGGCTCCTGGGTGGCACGAGTGCTTCTGGGGTGCAGCAGTGGGATGGGGACCTGGTCATGTCCCCATAGCCCCTTGCCACAGGTTGCTGGCAGTGTGCCTCTTCAGGTTGTGATGCAAGCTGCCAGATCAGAGAAATGCTGCAAGTCGTTACTGGTGCTGCTCATCAGCCTTATGTCAGGGATGCAAATGATAAGGAATGATCCCTTTACACTGGTCCTGGGACAGGCTGGGATCTGGACCATGCTTGTCCCTTTGGACACGTGGAGGCTGTGGTTTATCTGCTTGGAGGATGGGGATTTGTTTGGTGTGAAGCTGTGCTGCTCCCTGCCTGTGCTTGCCCTGGGTGTGTGGGTGTAGGGGAGGAAAATTACTCTTTGCAAGTTAGAAATACTCTTTGCAAGGTGTTTCTCTGCCCTACTGCCCCCTAAGTGGCTGAAGCCCCACCAGGAGAGGTGTAGGGTCCCAACCTTGTTCCACTGCATACAGAGGTGCTCGGGCATCAGCGAGGCACCATCACTGCACTCAGGGTCTGAGATCTTTCTGCACAGATGCAAACTGCTTCGCTTTTTAAGTAATTTTAGAGCTAACAGTGCATTTGCATTTTAAATTACAAGTTCTGCATAACTCTTGGCTCGATTTCCAGGCAAAAGGGGGAGCGCTCAGACGTGCTGAGTCTGCGAGTTTTCCATGAGGGCTGCGCAGCGCTGCGGCCCCGGCACTGTTTTCTTTGGTCCCTCTCCAAAGCTCAGGGCTGCTGTCCTGCAGGGAGAGCTGTGGCTTGGCTGATGTCACAGCTCCCTCTGCCGGGACCAGGTCTGGGAGAGCAGGATAGGACCCACAGCCCACCGGGAGACAAAGACTGCCACCAAGTCCTGCTGCGAGCAGGGCCTGGACTATGAGGGCCAATTTTCAGGTGAGGTTACGATTGCTTCATTCGCCCTCATCCTCATGCACACGTGTGACTACACCCAAACCCTCTGTCCCTGCTCTGATGACTGGCAGCACCAGCTGCCCACCATGAACCAGTTCCCAGCCTCAGTTTCCCCGGGTCTGAATGGTGCCTTTGGGTCTGTGTTGGACACAGGTGGGGAACAATGTGCTGTGGCTCACACTGCTGTCACTCCAGTGCAATGGGGACCAGTTTATCCCAGCAGATGACAGAGGCAAGTGGATCTATTGGCTTGGCATCCACCAGAGCCTTTTGTGGGTCAGGCACTGGGCAGTGGTGGGTATTTGGGGGCTGCCAGGCTGCTGGGGTTTGCACGCTCCCTAACTGTGCTTTTTTGCTTAGGAGCACCCAAGCAGTTGCTGATGCTGACAGAGATCCTTTCTTTCAACTTGTCTTTCCTTCAAAGAGCCAGTGAAAAGGTGTGCTGCCATGACAATACCCAAATGACACAGGACATTTCCCTGCACAGGTAAGAAAGACCAAGCCCAAAAATGCCACTTAGGATCACCAAGTCCTAAGACCAACATGGTCACCTCCATGACACAGGGCGGGACCAGAGTTGAGCCGTGGCACCAGTGCAGTGTGGCAGAGCCCAAGAGATGGGCTCAGGCCTAAGGCTGCCCCAGGTGAGGTGAGGAAGATGTCTGTGGGCATGGGGAGGGCTGCCAGAGGCACCAGCAGCTCCAGAGCAAATACCTGCACTTGGAGCTCATGCATATTCCTTGGTTTTAGGTTTGATCCTAATGGTTTCCAACACGGTTGTTTCCCACAAAGTGTGGGGCCGCAGCCCCTTGCAGGACACAGCATTCAAAGCCCTGGCCAAAGAGATGTCTCCTGCTTTCCAGCTTCCCCTGCCCAGCTGGGTTGCTGGACTGGGCTCATGTCGGAGCCGGGCTCCTCTTGCCCTGGGCATGAGGAGGGGACATGTCTGTCCCCAGGTTCTTGGCACAGCTGGCCCTGTCCCTGCACTGTCCATTGACAGCCCAAGTTTCCCCAGGAAACTTCACGGTGCTCATTACACTCCACAACCGAGAACAACAAGCTCCTTTCGGAGAGGGTGCTTGTGAAAGCAGGGTGGAGGCCAGGGCTGGCACACCCTGGAGAACACCCTTAAATACCCTCCCAAACAGAAACCCAGCCAGGCCACAGGTTTCCCCGACCCGCTGCTGCCAGCAAGCAAACACCATCCCTCGTCCCTGCCCATGACACCGGAGCAGTCAGACACGGGGCAGGTCCTGTGGGCACTGTGGCAGTGGACGGCAGCATGTCCCCGTCAGGGAACGAGTGATCCTTGGGATGGTCATCCCTTAACACCCCAAGCCACAAATACCAAACTGTCCTGTGCCTCTGTTAAATGGGGTTCCTCAGCAAAATCAGTCCCCTGGTTTAGCTTGCACATGTTCCCAGTGGTGCAGGAGGTGCTGTGTGGGGAGCAGAATGAGGCCAAGGGTCTGTGCCAACAGTCCAGCCACTGCATGGGCACCCCATCCTTGGCCAGACATCCCCAGCTCCTCAACTCTGAGCATCACTCAAAGCGATGCTGATGCACAGGCCCTGCCCTTTATTTCCCGGCAGCTGCTGCAAGGATGGAGGCATTGGCACTCATTAGCACTCAGCTGCTTTTTTCTCCCCATCCTTAGGGGCTGGCTGGACCCCCAGACCACAGGCTGGAGGAGGTAGAAGGCACGGGATGTCTTGGGGATGACCAAGGTTGTATGGTGGTTCTGCTGGAGACACAGGTTTGCAGACACCAAGTGAGCACTGCAGCATTCCTGCTTGGCTGCTGGGTACCACAGCTGGCCCATGGGGACATGGCTGCTTCCCCAGGCTGATGGTGGCATGGTGATTACTGGCTGCTCCCCTGGCATGGCACGTATGCTCTGCCATGTCATGTGGGACTGACATGGGAACCGAGAAAGGAACACAGGACACCAGGTAGGTCCCACGGGACACCAGGTAGGTCCTACAGGCAGAAGGGACCAGAGGGAGGAATGCCCCTTGGGCTGGAGCACTTAGTCCTCAGCCCTGCCTGATGCTCCTCTTTCCCAGCCTCACCTGGAGCCGGTGACAGCCACAGTGCCCACACTGGAGGGTGACACTGGGGTCCGGGACCTGCCAGGCCAGTGCGGGCCATTGCACCCCACTTGCTTTACAATTTCCTGCCCATCCCATCAGGGATTCATTTCCTGGCCCAACAGCTGAGTAACACGTGGCTGTAGGAAAGTGGAGGGCCAGGATGACGGTGAGGGGAAAGGGGGTCCATGTGTGGCACCCCCGGCATGCCCTGGCTTTGCTGTGCCTTGCACAGGGTCCCCCAGCAGCCCAGTGCAGGGCTGGATGTAGCATCAATACAGCCTGGTTTGGATGCAGCACCTTGCCTTGAAACTGCTTTTGGGACCCTCCATGGTTATTCCCAAAACCAAAGTGCCCCAAAAGGCAGCAGCGTGGACACAGATCAGCGTGTCTGTGAGAGAGCTGCCGGGCAGGCTGGGAAAGCAGGAGAAGTGGAGGGTCATTTTATTTTAATTCTGGCTTTAGGTATTAACAGGGCAAATAATTTTCTACACTTGCTTAATGCAATTAAAAAATATTAGCAAAATGTCAAGCAATTCTGCCATCAGTTTTCTCCCTGGTACCCATTGTCCCGTTACCCATCACCCCAGCTTGCTCCCAACAAGGAGCACAGGGACACACCTGCAGATGGCACTGGGCATGCCAGGGGGGAGCCAGGGCAGAGCAAGGTGTGGGGCATCACTGGTACCCCAGACCCATCTGTCTGGATTCATCCCACTGGGCACTGACAGTGCTCCTGGGAACAAGTGTACTTCACAGGCACTGCCTGATCGTTCCAGGTCATTATCCAGGTCATCATCATCCCCAGCTGCTGAACATCCCTGGTCCCCCATGACACCCAAGCTTCTGGCTTGCTCTGGCACAGCCCTGACACTATCAGTGAGGATGGGGTCATGCCCAGCACTGCTCATGGAAATGCTGAAGCTGCAGGGAAACTGAAATTAGGAAACCTTTTCAGGAGGACTTGAATCAAGCCCAGTGATGGAGTTGGCTCTGTGCCACTCCATGTACTGAGCAGCCAGACACCCCAGCACCACAGCATCCCCTGTGTGAACAAGGGATCAGCTCAGCAGTGCCAGATCAGATCAACAGGGGCACACGGGTCCCAGGGGGGACGGTGAGTGGGAAACTCTCGGTAGCTGGGACAATACTGACACCAGCTCCTTGGTAGCACCGCTAAATGGGACCGTGTGCTCTGCTGGGGCAAACACTGGCACTGCAGGACTGATGCCCTGTATGCCCTGTCCTGGATGCTCTGGTGGGAGAGAGCTGGGTGGCAAAGGCACAGAGGAGGCTGTGGGACCCTCAGCTGGCGTGGGGGTCAGGTCAGTGCCTGTCACTGCATGTGGTGCAGCACTATCTGGCACCGGGGCCCCCTGCCCATGGAGAGCCCTGCAATTCCAGCCTCAGTTCTGGGGCAGCTTGAGGGAAGTGGTAATCTCAGCTTTCATCATTATCTGTCACTTTTTTGGAGTGACAGGGACGACTTCCAGCTGCTCCTGCTCACTGATCTCTGTCTCCTTTCAGGATGCACTTTGACAACAGCTATATTTTCCTGTTGCAGGACACCAAGCTCTAACACATCAGTGCTCTCTGAAGCCAGCAGAGCCCAGGAGGTCCTGGTGGGACCTGATGGGAGCAGCCATCAGCAGGGGAGACACATGGGTGAAGGCTGGGCCACCTGACCCACCATGCAACTGCACCAGCTGGAGCAGCAAGTGCAGGGCTGCCAGGAGGGCATCCAGCCCAGAAACCACCTAAACCCAGACAGCAAGTCCTATACAAGCATGAGTGGATTTCCCAAGGGTCCTGTCCCCTCTCAGGTGAGCCTGCAGCCACCAGTGCGTGGGCAGAGGTAGCAGCAGGCTCAGCACCACGCTGTTGTGACCAAAGGACAGGCTCTGCCCTCACAGGAGGTGCCAGGGACAGACCTGTCTGCCACAACATCCCTCTGTTATCACCCATTATCTCACTGGCACGAAGCAGCAAAGCTGGGCTGGCACAGCCGTGTCCCAGCAGAGCCTGGCACTGGCTGTGGGGACCCTCACCCACACTCATCCCCTCAGCAAGCCCTCTGGCTGTGTTTTGGAAATGGGCCCACGGCAGGGATGGCCAGGCCAGTGCCATCAGCTGTGGGCAGTGATGGTGACAAACTGCAGAGGAGCGTGTGGGAATTCCGGAACGCCAAAAGGCCTGAACAGGGTAGGAGATGGATCCTGGCAGCTGGCCTGGTATTGCCTTTTACCTCTGTGATAAACCCACAGCCTAGCCCTTCTCCACAGCCACAAATGACCCCTGAGAGTGGCACTGTGGCTCAGCAGGTGTGCAGCACCCAGGATGGCTGTGGGCCACAGCATTGGGGTCAGCTGGGGATGCCAACCCCAAACCCTTCCATGTCCCTGTCACTGGAGACTTCCCACATGAACACCCCTTATTTCAACCACCCCAACCCCACTGATGTTTCAGAGCAGACCTCCCAGGGCAGGGGGCTCCCGGGGGGTCCCACGAGGACTGGGAAGGCTGAGGCTGAAGCACGGCTGCCCACTTGGGGGAGGGATGGGGAGATGCACGGGGCATCCGTGACCCCATCGGAGCCGCTACCTTCGGGGCAGGGAGCCCAGCCCTCGGCCCCGCTCAATAACCGAGCTAACGAGAGCCGCTGTCAACAAGTCCGCAGCTCCCCAGCCGGCGCAGGAAGGACGCCTGCTCCAGGGATCCGGGAGGAGAAACCTGTTTCACTGACCTTGCTCCATCACCGCCTTCCTGGCTGCGCCGTGGGCGTTTGGGGCTGCGGCGGGGGGCGAGCGGCTCGGCCGCCCCTCAGGGGCACGGCGAGGAGGAGGAGGAGGAGGAGGAGGAGGAGCGGGGCTGGGGCCGCATCGCCGGCGGGCCGGGGGTGTTGGGGGGACGCGCCGGGCGGGAGGGCGAGACCCCGCTCCGTCGGTGCGGTGCCTCGGCGGGGCTCCTCGCCTGCCTGCGGAGCCTCGCTCCACCCCTCTCCAGCTAATAAAGCCTCCGCCGCGCCGGTCCCTCCTTTGCCACTGACTCACGAGCTGACCCAGCCCAACCCCCGAACTGCCCCGCACTTCCATTTTTTGACCTACAAAGCCGCGCTCATCCTCACTGCTTCTCCTGCTCCCTTACATAAGAGCACCCAGCGCCGAACCAAACCCTGCGGCACTCGGACACCCGCAAGTGATGCCCGAGGGGCAGCGGTGGGTGCTCGGCGTGGGCTTGTGGGCTCGGTCACCCGTGCGCCGGGGGCTGCGCAGCCCGAGAGGGCACTCACTGATGCCCCCAGACAGCATCTCCCCAGGGGCTTCGCTCGCGTTTCAGGGGGTGGGAAGGGGAGGTGAGCAGCCGGTGCTGTTTTGGGCATGGCGTCCTGCCCACTCTGGTGCCAGGGAATGCCTTCACCCCGCTGTCCTGGTGCTTTGGCACCCCTCCAGTACCCCGAAACCCGGCCCGTCGGGTTTGGAAAGCAGGCCAGGGGCGGCTGGGGGGGTGGAGCCTCTATGGGCACCTGTCGGGCTGTGATGGTCTGTGCTGGACTCATCTCCACTGCTGGTCAGGGAGCAGCTCTGGCCACATCCTGCCCCCTTTTTTTTTTTTTCTTTTTTTCTTCCCGGTTGCTTTCACAGGTAACAGACTGCTCCATGTGAGGCAGGACTGTGCCCTAAAGGGTTCTGAGCTGGGGGATGAGCATCCTTGGGTCACAGCAGGGACCAGGTGACAGCACCCATTAGCACCCCTGAGGGAAGGTTGCTGGCAGAGGGGCCCATGGGGCACCCAGCAGATGCAGGGATCCCCAGGGAGTGAGACCCAGGAATTTTGTGTCCCAGGACTGGCCGTGGTGCCGGGCCAGGATGGGCAGGGAGAGTGGCAGGAGCCGGCTCGGTCGCGGCCCAGGGCTGCCTGACGTAAGAGGTTATACAAGCCCGTGCAGGCAGAGTGCTGGGAGCAGCATCGGCGTGTCTGTGACCGGAGCGCTGTTCCGGCTCCAGGATAACGCCTACAGGATCGGGGACAGCCCTGCCCCGTGCTGGGCATCCCTCACGAAAACCCAAGGTGGCAGTGAGGGCTGCCTGACCCTCCCCAGGAGGCATTTTGGAGGTGGTGAGAGGGGCCCCTGTGTGCCAGCGGAGCAGCACATCTCCTCCCACTGGCACCAGGTCATAGATCAGCCCTCGGTATTCGAGGCAGGCGGCCGGAGGCGTTACTCACCCGGCCCGGGGCTGCTCGGCTCCGCCGGGCAGGGATGCCACGTGCTCAAACCGCCTTTCCCAAGGGAAGATCAGCCTCCTGGGTGGCTTTCCATGCCAGGGAGGATGAGCAGGTCCCCTGCCCTCCCCAGGCATCTCACGGCACCAGGATCTGGAGGAGGTGACATGGGATGGGTGCCTTCCTCTCTGAAGGTGACCACAAGCTCCCTTTCTCACCACCCCAGGGACAGGTGATGCCAGAAACTGGCCCAGCCCTGACAGTAGGATAAGGTTGTGTTGGGACTAAAAGCCAAAAGAATCACCTTTTTACTCTATTTCTTCCCAAAATTATTGTGTAAAGGAGGGGGAGCTGCCCAAGAGTGCCACCTCCAACAGAGCCTTCTCAAGGGACTGAGGGCAACGTTCCATATGGCAGGGGATGGGCATGGGAATCCACCCACTGTGGACTTGTCTTCTGGAAAGGTGATTTTGTTGACCACAAGACTTTTTACTATGGGAAAGGGAGACCTGCTGTTAGGGGGAAGCAGAGGTCACAGGGATATTTTTTAGATGTCTGAGAGCAAGTTTTCTCCCACTATGGAGCAGATGGAGTGAATTCCTGGGTGACAGGGTGTCCATGGGCTGGGAAAACCCATCAACCCATGTGCAGGTTGAGCCTGGAATTTCCTATCAGGTCCAAGGAGACTGGTTTCACCTCTTTTTCCAACAAAGCATGAGTCTTAGTCATCCCTCTTCCAGCAAGTCTTCTGGTCTCCCAGATGCATCACCTTTGCCACGTGCTGGAAGGCGACATCCTTGTTGGGAAGCAGACCCATGCTGGCCAGCAGGGCTATTCCCAGAACTGCCTCTGGCCTTTCCTGGTAAATCCCACTATCAGCTCTGTGCCTGGCTCCAGCTGGCCATGACCCAGCCAGGGATGTGACCACAGGACGAATTCTGTGTTTTCCGGCAGATCAGGCCGCCCTTGGGCTCCCTGGGCTGGCAGGTGCCCGGGTGGTGCCAGTAGCACCTTGTGAACCCTCCATGCACTGTGGAGGAACCCTCCAGGCTGTGCCAAGGGCCTCGTGACGCTGGCTGTGCCACAGCAAGCGCTGCAGGAGGCCAGTCTTATCTCAGCCTTGCGCCAACCTTGGCTCATTGTTGATTGTTCTCTTCCCAAACAGGAAGAAAGGCAAAAACAAACCCTACTTTTTTCTGCACAACTGCCCTCTGGGTCTCCACTCCTGCCGTGTCACTGTCCAGCTGCTCCAGATGTGGCACTTGTGGGGCAGCAAGGACCGTCTGGAGGGTCATGGCCATCTGATGGACCAGAAGAGCCCTTGCAGGATGCAGTGATGGCTTCAGGGTTGAGCTCTTGTTCATTTTGCACCCAGCCTCATCCCTGTGGTTCCTTTCTCCCTGTGCCCTCCAGCCCAGCAACTTCTAGAACTGGGGGGATTGGAAACCCTGAAATTTTGGTGAGGAATGCTGAGTACGGCTCGGAGGCCCTCAGGTCCCCTGGGCTGGTCAGGCCTTGCGCCAACCTTGGCTCATTGTTGATTGTTCTCTTCCCAAACAGGAAGAAAGGCAAAAACAAACCCTACTTTTTTCTGCACAACTGCCCTCTGGGTCTCCATTCCTGCCATGTCACTGTCCAGCTGCTCCAGATGTGGCGCTTGTGGGGCAGCAAGGACCCTCTGGAGGGTCATGGCCATCTGATGGACCAGAAGAGCCCTTGCAGGATGCAGTGATGGCTTCAGGGTTGAGCTCTTGTTCATTTTGCACCCAGCCTCATCCCTGTGGTTCCTTTCTCCCTGTGCCCTCCAGCCCAGCAACTTCTAGAACTGGGGGGATTGGAAACCCTGAAATTTTGGTGAGGAATGCTGAGTACGGCTCGGAGGCCCTCAGGTCCCCTGGGCTGGCAGAGCAGGCAGCTCTACCTGCCGCGACAGCTCCTACACCCACAGTTTAGCCCTAACCTGGTTTCTATTCTAAGCCCTATTTTTTTTTCATAGGCCTCCTCCCTCTTCTGCTGTGCCCCACTTTGCCCTCCCGCCGGTGAGCTCTGGCTGCTGCTGACCCTGATCCCAGTGGGACCTTGTCAAAGTCGGTAATAAAACACACTGGTGAGGTGAGGTTGCTCGGGTCAGGGGTGGCTCCTGCTTCCCCAGGCTGGGATTAAGGAGCAGCACCTTGGATTTGCCTGCAACAACTTATAGTGGGAGGGGAAAAGCAGGAGGAATGGGGCCAGGGACATGTTTCTTTCATAGGAAAACCAGTTGGAGGATTAACAGCTTTCCTGGTGTTTGTGTTTTCTTAGTAGGCTGCAAAAATGCCAGTTTTCAGGCACTGGGGATGGAAAATGGCTCCTTCACCCAGTGGTGCTGGCAGGACTGGGGATGAAGCCATGTGCCAGCCAGAGGTGACCCACAACCTCCTCTGGGCTCCTTCAGATATTCCCTTGGTGGACTGGGATCCGGAGCACCAACTGCTTCAAAGGTATCATTAGAAGAGTCGTGTTTTTCCAAGCTAACTGGTTGTATGGGTCCAGCTGTGCTGATGAAATAGCTGCCAGGCAGCGTGTGAGTTATCCCTCTGGATGGCAGGGAGCACTGGGCACTTGCCTGGGAAAAGAAACAAAAACTGCCCTCGGTGTGGTGGCCAGTTCATCAAGGCTCTGGTGAGCTGCCTGTGCCCACTGGAAAGGATGTAGTGGACAAGGTGGACTGGGCATTGGGCATTGGCTGGGTGAATCCCCAAGCCTGGCAGGGAGATGGAGCTGCAACAGACCCTCTCCCCATCCCCTCTGCTCAGCCATCACCTCCCCCCAGCAGCCGAAAGAGGGAAAAGAGACTCTGCTTGTGCGAGACCTGCGAGGTGGGGGCGCGTTCTTGGAGTCTGGCTCAATCTGTGCAGCCCTTTGGCTCCCAGCCAAATTTCCAGCCCAAACGAGTGACACAGGTCATTGGCTTCTCACCCCGGCTGGGCGGCTCGCTCCCTTCCAGGCACTGCCTCCCGGGCACGGCAGGTTACATCATGGCCCCAGCTGCCCTCGCCTTGCCTCCGGCTGGAGCAGTGTGGGATCGGGCACCTGCCCGGGGACCGTGGCACTAATTGCTGTTTGCACCCAGGGTGGCACCAACCTGTCATGCCAAGGAAGAGCACAGACTCGTGCCCAGCGGAGGGCAGTGCCCATCCAGGCGCAGGGACCGCATCCTGCAATCCCTCCTCTTGCCAATTAAAGCTGGACATGGGCTTCTTAATGAGCAGGGAGCTTTCTGTCTTGCAGGAATTCCTGGTTTCCGTGAGTTCAACGTATCCTGATCCCACCAAGAGCAGCAACAGGGTCAAGATCCAGGTGTTGGTTGGCACCCACATTATCTGTGGTTTCTTAAACTGGGCAAATGCAGCCTGTCCAAAAAGAGAGCATGTCCAAAATCTCCTGGGGGAGAAGACAAAAGAGACTCAGCCCTGAGCCTGCGCTCCTTCCCAGCGTCTTTTCCCTTTGGGATGTGAAGCCAGCAGTGGAAGCTGGCAGGGAGACTTGGCCCCCAGTAGCAGCTGTGGGTAGTGGCACTGAGCCATCCTGACAAACCATCCTTGCTCAACCACAGATCAGCCCAAGGTGGCAAGTGGGGGGTAATGCTGTCCTGGAGCCCTCATCTTCCCTCCACATGCTGAGGAGGTTGGAAATGTCCCTCTTTCCTCGAGAGGGCAGAGGATGGAGCCTGGAGTTACCCTGCCTGCACCCAGCGCTAAAAACTTTGTGTGGGTGTCTGCCAGGGAGCTGATGGGCGGGGTGCCTGCCCACGGGGACATGTGTGTGGCTGGCCCTGGCGGATCTGGTTGGGGACCAGAAGGGCACCTGGGAGGGCTGGGGTTGGGCAGTGCCATGTTTAAGAGTTAAAACTTATTTAATTTTCGAGGACTAGAAGTGTAGTGTTGCGCCCAAGAGTGTTGTTCCAATAGCTGGCTGATGACTGGCACTGGAGAGGAGGCCGGTTCCCTCCTCAGGGCCCACTGTTGCCAGGGTAGGACCCCACAGAACTCCAGGGTCACAAAAGCTCTGCCAGGCCAGCAGGTGAGAAGACTCAGCCATCCCTTGGTGGCACTGTTGTCGGCAGGCTCAGCATTTTGGAAGCGGAAAGGGACGGAGCCCACGACATCTCCACCGCACTCCTGCGTTGGGTAACACCTGGCCAGGCAGTGACGCCAGGGACAGAGGGGTGGGGGCAAGCAGTTTCGGTCGGGGCAAGAGCAGAGGCACCCAAACCAGTGATTACCTTGGCCCTGAGCTGCTAAGTGGAGGAAGTCTGTGATTAGTTGACACCTCCAGCCAGGCTTTGGAAATTAAGCCGGGCTGGAGCAGAGGTGGATGACAACTGCTTTATTCACTGCTGATATATAAAACTGAAAACACAGTCTGGGTACGGTATCAGGATATTCTGCTGGTGGATATGCAGTGAGTCCCCAGGGGCATTTGGGGTGCTCATAGGCAAAGGCGGGGTTCGGTGCTTTGGCTTTGATTCCTGAGCTGGGATGTCCAAGGGCTCAGTTAGGCTTTGTGCTGAGTTTGTTTTTCATGTGCTTTGAATAAGCCTCCATCCACCAGCCACCGCTGTGGGTCTCACCCAGCCTTGGGAAGGCAAGGAATTACACCTTGGAGCTTGTCCCTGAGCTTTGGGTTTCTTGTGTTTGCAGGTGGCTACTGGAAAGGGGAGAAACAATGAGGTTGTGTTCCCCTCCATGGTGTAGCTCATACCAGGCATGTATCCAACCTCTCAGAAGGAACAACATCCTGCTGCCTGCCAGGCAGTCCCACAGGTCTGTCACTGCTCTGCAAGTGGTGGGGTGCTCATGGTCTATCCCTGCAGCATGCTGGCCTGGCCAGGACCTGTAGGACCATCATCCCAACCCCAGAGTGGAGAGGATTCAGGTTCTGCCATGCCATGTAGCCCCTACAGCTTACAGGAGCAAAGGACTTAGGGTGAGGTCTCCACACCTATCTGCTGCTGGCAGCTAAATCCCAGCTCTTCTCACCCTGGAGTGAACATCAGTGAGGTTTAGCAGAGCAATTCCCCATGTCTGACCTCTCCAGCACTCCCACCTGGAGGTGAAACAGGTGAGAAAAACTTGGCAGCGATGAGATGGGCGGTGTGGACGCCACCGGGGGCGTGGGGCCTGCACCCCCTTTCTGGCCAGACAATGCCCTTTGTGGGGTTTTGCCATTCAGCCACTTCCCAGCAGAGCTGCTGGGGCAGCGCAGGGTGGCACTGGAGCAACACAGAGCCTGGATAAGACCAGGCCTCTGTCCACAGTGCCTCCCCCGCAGCCAGTGCACGACCCGGCACAGGGCAGCCTGGCTTTGCCCGCCCCGTCTCGCTGCCGTCCGGTCTGTGCCACGCAAACAGATCGCCCAGATTAGCCAGTGCTGGCATCCAGCTTCTTCCCGGAGCTGCTGAGCGCGAGCGGGAAGTTTTCTGTTGCCCAAAGTGGCCGCTTGTGCCCTGCAAACAGCGAGGTTTGTCCTGGGGACAGTGTTTGTTTAAGGTTTAAAGCGTGAACTTGCCACATCCTGGTGGGGCTGGGAGGACGTGGGCTACCAAACAGAACCTGAATAGGTCTGGCATCTCACTGACCCTGCCAGCCCTGTCCCAGCTGGGCACCACTGGAGCTTGGAGGGAGGCTGTGGCTGCACCCAAGGTCTTGATCCATAAGAGGGGACTTTGCCCCCCATGGGATGGGCCTCAATAGCTCTGCCCCCCACCCCAACACCCAAGGTTTTGGTCCCTGGGAGGGGACTTTGCACCCCCTGGGCCAGGGCTCCGTGGCTGTGCCACCCCCAGCACCCGCTGAGAGCTTCTTGCCCTGGCACATGGATCAGGCTGGGTCTCACATTTTGGAAGCCCACCAGCCCAGGTTTGAGCATCCCTTGGGAACCCACCAGCCCAGAGCTAAATATCCCTTGGGAACCCACCAGCCCAGGGCTAAACATCCCTTGGGGACCCCCAGCTCAGGGCTGACCAGCCCTTTGGAGCCCACCAGTCCAGGGCAGGGATTTCTGCACTTTTGGCCAAACGACAGCACGAGCAGCTGTTGCACGGAGCTGTGACTCCCTCTGGTGCCTGTCCCGAGGCTCCCGAGCTTGTTCTTCGCTCTTTCCTCATCCCACAGCCCCAGGGATGGAAGGTTTGGGGTGTCCCAGCTGGCCATGGGGCAGCCTTGGGGTGGGTGGGTGAGTGTGAACCTGAGCTGCTCTCCCACCTTGGCAGCAGCTGTGGGAGCTGCCCGGCTGTGGAACTCGGGATGTGCCAAACACCCTCGTGCTGGAATTTGGGGGGATGGAGCTGCTTTCGGGATGATGGAGGCAAAGCTTCGCCTGCAGATGGAGCTCCTTGCTCGGTCGCTGGGCTCAGGGAGAAGGGTGGGGTGAGGCAATGAATCGGGAGAATTTCTCCTTTTTGAGGACCTCGTGGCTCTGCCAGACCCCAAAAGGCAAAAGGGATTGTGCTAAAGTTCTCCCTGCTGGGCAGGGGATGGTGGTAATTAATCCTTCATTAAGTTAATTACCCAAATGTGCTTGGACTGAAAAGGGGGGAGGGAGGAATCACACCAGGTATTATAAAGGTGAATCTTTGCAACCCCAGTAATTCCAGGGTAATGGGGGGATGGTGGTTTTGGGGTGTCTGGCTGCGGCAGCCAGGGGAGCTGATGGTGCCCCACTGCCAGCCCCTGCAGCCTGCTCCTTCCTCCCCTGGGAGATGAGGAGGGTGAGCAAGGTGGGTGGCTGTAGGGATGGAGGGGCTGCTGAGAGGGCTCTACCTCCCTCCCCTCCCACCTCCCGGTGTGCAAATACTGCAACTTTTGCAAACTCCGGGATTTGGGGCTGGAAACAGCACTTTTGGGGGCTGCAGCAGGTGCTGCCCCACGGGCTGGGAGAACCCTAGGAGGGGTCAGCAGGAAGCACCTTGCAGCCACTGCCAGCCTGGGTCCCGCCAGCCTGGCAGGTGTGTCCTTGTGCCAGGCTAAAATGGCCCATTTCCCCCTTGCTTGGGAGCAGGGACATGAGAGGAGCCTGCTGGGGAGCAAATTTGGCCTTTCCAGGGGCTGGGCTCAGTTCTGGGGGCAGAGGGGTCAGATGAGGACAGTGGTGGGGGCCTGATCACCAGTGGAATCTGCCTGTGGGACCCCCATACTGCCTGGGGCAAGGGGCAGCCGTGGGGTCAGCAGCTGCTGGCAAGAGCTCATTGCTCCAGGGATTACGCTGATCCTCTCCAGCTTCCCTGCTGTGTGCTGAACGATTTCTGAGTCTTAAATATGTTTTTCCTGCTAAATTGGAGGTGTTTGTGTCCACAGTGCAAGGGCCAAGTCAGTGTTTGCTTTGATCCCTAAAATCTCAGCTGCTCGGGGGGATTTTGTGATTTGCCCTCTGTGTGGTGGAAAATCAGATGCAAATTGGTTTCTTCTGAAAAAGTTTCTTTTGAAAGTGGAGCTCTGCAAGGCAGCAGATTCAGGGCTACAATCCTGAATCTGCTGGCTGTCCTTATGGCTTTGCAGACTCTCCTCATGGTTCCTGCTCTCCTGTCAGCATTGTGACTCCCACCTTGGCTGTGCCTTGAAGGAAGAAACTCTTGCGGGTTCAACACTTTTCCCCAGAAGCCAAAACTCAGTCTTTCCCAAGTGGTTTTCAACCCACTAATGGATGGAGGGGCTGCTGAGGGGGCTCTGGGATTTTTTAAAACTGTTAATAATTTTTTTCCCCAGGCTATGATGACAATTCCCTGGGGCTTGGTGCAACTTGGGTGTGAAGTTTGCATGGCTTTCCTATATGTCACTGTAGTGATGTGATGTTACTGGTGGTACTGAGTCCATCCCATTTTTTGGGGATGGGATACACTAGCAGTGAGTATAGCAAACCAGCCTTGTTTGTTGCAGCTCCATGGGGATTTGCTAGATGTCAATGTTCATTAAAGTTCAGGTGGATCAGTTGAGCTGATTTGGGTTTTGGTAAGGAAAAATAACAAAACAAGAAGAAATCCGGTGCCACGGTGAGGAGCAATGCAATTTCAGCTTTCCTCCATAAAGAAATTAGGCTCAGGAGGTCTCGATCTGTCCATGGGCATCCTCAAAGCTTTGGGATGTCTGTGTTGTGTCTCAGTGATTAGTCAGGAGACAGCGACAGAAAAGGGAGGAAATCCTTACAAAAATCCTGGAAACAGCTCAGAAGAAAAGAGGGACCCTGTGGGAGTCAGGATTGCGTTCCAGAGCTTCTAGGGACAAGTTTGGGGTTACCTGGTCCCTGGGAAGTGCCCCTGGGCTCAGTGTGACCCCCAGCACAGAGGAGGGAACAAGCTGGCCCTGCAGCAGCCAGCAGTTTGAGCAGGCACAGGCAGCCGTGTGCTGCTCCTCCTTCCCAACGCCGGCTCCCTGCTGTGGAAAAGGCCGCTTTTCCTTCCCAAAACAGCTCCCTCGTGGGACAGGCGATGTTTGCTCCCTCTCCCCGGCAGAAGCGAAACCCTATCCCCCTATCGTCCTCAGCGCTCCGCTTGGGTTTCTCAGGGCTATTTCGGGCACTTGGCTCCTCTGTCTCCAGCGTTTCCACTGCCTCTCTCCATCTTTTTTTCCGCTCCTTCCCTCCTCCGCTGCCGTCGCCTCCCCGTGCCCTCGCCGAGTGTCCTCCCCGCGGCCCCGCCGCCGCGGCTGCTCCCCGAAATGGGCCACCAAGGCGGATTATTGCCATCGCTAATCTGCATTCGCCCTCCTCCCGGTCCTCCCCTGCTCCTCCCTCCCCCAAATCGCTGCTGCACGGCGCCGGTGTGCGGTGCCGCACGGGCGGACCGGCCACCCTGGAATGGCCAGCGCCGGGAGAGCCACCGAGCCGGGACTGCCGTGAGTAGGGGGCTGTGCTGGCCGGGGCTGGCCGGGGTGTCCCCGCGGTGGGAGGCTGGGTGGCCCTCCGGCCGTGTCCGCTGGCTGCGTCCTCCTTGGATTGTTTATCTTTTCCCATCCCTGCCCTTCCCGTGTCCTTCGGCGGCGGCGGGAGCCGAGAAGCCCGTCTGGGGTGAGTCGGGATGCTGGCGTTGATCCCCGGTGGGTCATACCTTGCGCGGCCTCTGCTCAGCAGGGACATGCCGGTGGAGAACGGGGACACGGCGGGACAGAAGGGACAGCAGGTCAACGGTGAGGTCAGCGGTACCCCCCGGCTCCGGGGGATGGGGGATCCCCTGCTCCGGGACACGACAGCACCTGACAGCAGCAGGACAGAGGTGATGGCAGCGGGCTGGCAGTCGGGACCAGCGCTGGGTGATGAGGATGGGACGCCCAGGGGGGCCCCACAGCAAGCAGGGCAGCAGGAGGAAGCCCTGATGACCGAGCTCTCAGAGCTGGTGCAGAAGGTGGTGAAGAGCAGCAGTTGGTGGGAACGGCACGGCGTGGACATCAGCATCCTTGCCTGCAGCTTCCTCCTGCTCCCGGCAGGTAACTCAGCTCAGCCACCCCAAATCACAGCCAGGGGGTCCTTGGGGGGGTCACGCCGCCTCCTCATGACTGGTGCACTGCTGGGAGCCTGCTAGCACCTATTAAGGCTGTAACAAAGCCACAATAACCCCTTCACCCCACGACATGGGGCACCCTGACCCCAACAGAAACCCACAGCGGGTGACAATGACGCCCGGGGTGCAGCCTGGGGTGAGGGGATGGTAACACCTGGGTAGAAGGGCACAGTAGAGAACAGGGAGTCCTGTGCCCCATCCGTGCCTGGCCATGGGACAGGGAAACCCTGGTAGTTTTGGTGGCAATAGCCACCAGTGGTGTGTGCAGGGAGACACAGCCAAGCAGGGGTCGGTCTCCAGTGGCATGTTTGGAGTGCTGGGACCTTCCCTTGCTTTTGAACTCCTGAGGATGCTGAAATCCTGGCAGACTCATGTCACCAGTGGGATCCCAGCCAGAGCTGTGGGATGGGATCTGGCACCAACAGCACCCAGTGCCATCATGGCTGGAAGTGGCCAAACCCTCGGTGTGATGGCCTGAGGGCAGTGAGGAGGCAAACTCCCTGGCTTGGGTGGTGTAAACACCTGTAACTGCGGCTGAAGAACAGGTTTAGGGCAGTGGCGTGTTTGGGTGTAGCAACACCTCCAGCCTGGCTCAGAGGGCTGCAGGACATGCCCGTGGCCGAGCTCCTGCCTGGCTGGTTTCTTCACAGGGTTCCTGTGCCTGCGGTCAGCCCAGACCATCCCTTTCCTGGCGGGTGTCCTCACCCTCGGCGTGGTGCATCACACCCTGACCGTCAAGGGCAGCCACCTGGCCAGCCACAATGCCCTGACCGAGTCCAAGTCCTGGGGAAAAGTCTGGGCCATCTTCTTCATTGAGGTGGGTGGGGCTGTGGGGTGTGAGAGGCAGCCCCCCAGAAACGCCCCATCAGCACCGTACCACACTGGGGAATGGTGGGAGTGGTTTCTAGTGCCTAACTCTTAAGAAGTCCATTTCCAGATGGGTTTGGAAACCTGTGGGGTGCAGAGCATCTCCCCTGGGTTCTTCTTTATGGCTCCAGAGCATCTCCCTTGGGTTCCTCTCCCACAAGCCCAAGCCAGGCAGTGCCTGGCCCTGGCACCATGGCTGTAAGCACCACCTCTCCTTTCTCCTCCTGTCCAGCTCTGCTCAGCTTTCACAGTCGAGCAGGCCACCTACAACCACGTGAAGATCCACCACGGCTACACCAACGTCATCGGCCTGGGGGACTCCAGCACCTGGAAACTTCCTTTCCTGAACCGCTACATCTACATGTTCATTGCCCCTCTCGCAGTGCCCATCTTGACCCCTCTGGTTGCGCTTGGTACGTGTCCCAGCCACCCCGGGACAGGGTGCAGGGAGCTTGTGACTGTCCAGGGCTCACCCCACCCAAGGGTCCTGCTTTGTTTGGAGGCATCACATTAACTACAGCCCCTGGCAGGACACCAGTCTGCAGCAAAGGCAGGAGATGCTGCACTTGCCCTGGGGCAGCATCTGCTGCATCTCCTTTCTGCTGGTGTTCAGAAAACACTTCACCTTTCCCTATGCTGGATGTTGAAAGCTCTAGAAAAAGCCATTATGAGCCTGAAGCACCTGAAATTTGCTCTCCTTTCACTCAGACCCTCTGCCATTGTGGGGTTCGGTGTCACACGTGGGTCTCAGGATGGTCAAACACACGGGGTGTGTTTGACTGCTGCATATGGGGTGGAGGCTGTGGGGGCTGGGATGCAAAGAGCTCAGGCAGGCAAAGTGGTGTCTCTGGGGAAATAATGGTGCCAGGAAACGACCAGGGAGAAGAGCCCAGAAAGCAGTAAGAGTCCTCTGGGCTGCACAACCCAGCTCTGGGCAGTGCTGAAAGCACAGACAATGACTTGACAAGCTGTAAGAAATGAAGATGCATCTGAGTCCCCGATGGGATGATGCACAGCTGGATCAGCTGCCCTGAGGAGGCTCTGGGACCTAGCCCCAAAAAACAGCAGGTCTATGGGGTTTTGGCCAACCTGGAGGATGGGGAAAGGGAGATGATGGGATAGGTTGTAGGGTTATTGCCACACTGGGCAGCCTGGCTGCTGGCATAGCGGTGGTGGCAGGGAAGCATCAGCACCTCTCCCATATGCTGCCTCTTCTTCCTTGTGCAGATTTATTGAGGAATGTGGAATGGAAAGCAGCTCTCCGGACTCTCTGCTGCATGTTCCTGGGTTTTTACTGCCATTACTGGCTGCTGCTTCACGTCTCGGGCTTCCAGTCGCCGTGGTCCGCCCTGCTCTGCATGCTGCTCACCCGCTCCCTCCTGGCACACCCCTACATCCACGTCAACATATTCCAGGTAGGGACCTGAAGCTCCAAGATATCTCAACAGTGTGGGAGACAGGCCAGTGACCACCCAGTGCTGGTGACACAGCCTCAGTTGTCACCTCCCTTGTGCTGATGTTGTCACCGGGAGGACCAGGCTGGCGGTGCTGGGTGGGAAGTGGTGGCCCAGGGAGAACATCAGGCCACGTGGGTGCAAAGTGCAGGAGGGTGATGTCTGCAGTGGCTTGCAGGGTGGGAGGGTTGGTGTGTTTGCAGGTGGTGTTACACTGCCAGGGCTGCCACTGGCTCTGCTGGGAAGAGCCTGGGGAGGTGATGGGTGCCCCAGGGTCCCCATCCTGCCTGTCCCACAGCACATCGGCCTCCCCATGTTCGCGGCCGATCGCAAACCCAAGCGGATCCACCTCATGAGCCTGGGCGTCCTCAACCTGCCCCGCAACGCCCTCCTCGACTGGTCCTTCGGCCACTCCCTCATCAGCTGCCACGTGGAGCATCACCTCTTCCCCAGCCTCTCCGACAACATGTGCCTGAAGGTGAGGCAGGCCTTCAGGGTGCCTGAGAGTGCTGGGAGGTGACATGGGGACGAGACCATCCACCTCCCACCACCTCCTCTCCCTGCTGTCAGACCTCTCTGCGCTGCATTCCCCCTGTGCTAGAGACCTCTCACTGCTTTTTGGCAGCCCCTAACCCACCTCCCTCCACCCCATTTCTGTTTCTCCTGGGTTTTTGCTCCCTGCTCCTTCTCCTGGTCCAAATTCCAGCCCAAAGCAGCCTTCCAGCAGTCCAGCATCCTCCCAGCTCTTCCGCTGGGAAAGTATCCCAAGCATTGTGCAGTCTGATTTTGGGTTCAGCCAGCATCCAGGCAAACCTCCTATAATTTTGGTCGTGCCCTTACTTGTTGCTCTGAGGCATGGAGTGTGTTCTGAAGGGGCTCTGAGCACTTCCTCAGCTTGAGGGGATCCCAAGGCAGGTCCGTGTCCTTCAGCACAGGATCGCTACTTGTTTAATGCTGTGCCCTTATTTTCAGTGCCCTTTGCTCGAGCTCACAGGGCTGGCAGGACCTGTCTGCCACACAGACATGTTGCAGAGGAGGGGGTAATTAAGTAGAGGCACCTCCCAGCCCCACTGCAGAGCCGGCTGTGTGGGCACGTGGGGATAACTACGGGTGTGAGTGCCGAGCCTGCGTGGCTGGCTCTCGCCAGGGCACCTCTCCTAATTCAGAGCCCCACAAAGGCATTTTGCCAAGGTGAACGCCCTGTGTTGCTGCAACTGGAAACCACCTTCCTCGTAATTTTCATGGCAAAGGTGTTATGGTTTGGTGCCGCGTTCTCCAGCCGTGCTTTAGGCAGGTGGGATGGGTTTTCTGGCTCCTTTTGGGGGTGCCTCAGGCTGGGAACATTGTACAAACACCCGGGTGTCCCACACAGAGGTGACATGTCCTTTTTTTTTTGCAGATCAAGCCCATTGTCTCCCAGTACCTGAAGCAGAAGAAGCTGCCCTACAACGAGGACTCCTACGGCTCCAGGCTCCGGCTCTTCCTGCAGAGATACGAGGAGCTGATGGTCCACGCTCCCCCCATCACGGAGCTGGTGGGCATCCAGTGAGGGCTGCAGGACTCGGGGGGCTGCTTCCCACAGGGACCTGCAGCGGGGATGGTTTTAGCAGGATTGGGGCTGCACAGACCAACACCTCCACAAAGTCACCGCGTGGGAACAGTCCCTCCCCTGTGTCTTGCTTTTGGCTAGGAAACAGTGCACAGAGACACTGCAGGAGGAGAGCCAGGCGCTAAAACACCGGGGACAGAAGGATCAGGGTTATTCCCAGCCAGGGCTTAGTTTTATCCACTCTGCTTTCACGCTTGGGGAGAGGAAACCCCCCCTCTGTGAGGGATGCAGCACCGTGTCCAGGACATCCAGGACTGACAACCATCAGGATCTGTAGGATGGAGCTGCCACTGTGTGGCTGGGGGCTCAGGGAAGGGGTGGATGGTGGGGAGGGGGTTGTGTCACTGCTGCTTGTGCTTTGCCTGACTTTGGGCTAAATCAGTCCCTTTTAGGAACAATGGTTTGGCAAATTCAGCCTTAACACTTTGAGGTGGATTTTCTTCGTCAGGGTTTGTTGCTGCAGCAAGTCATATGGGTGCCTGGGGTGGGGCTGGGGGAAAGACCCTCACCCCATGGGGGGTGTCTGTACTGGGGTTCTGGAGTTGTCCCCAGACCTGGTCATTGCTATTGCAGGGGAACAGGCAATAGCAGGCCCTGGATGCACCCAGTGTGACCCCTTTGGCATCAGAAATGGGGAATTACTGATTTGTCCCAGGCTGGGGCCCAGGACATGCCGATGCCCTGGGCTGGTGACACTGCCACCTCTATCCGGCCCCAAGTGGGTTCATCGATCCAGGACGTTGTGAAACTTCCAAAGGGCAAATTCCCTTTAGGCAGGGGTTAGGCTGGGTCTGTAGGTGAGGGGGAAAAGCTTAGGAGGGTTGGATGGACCAAATGGCCCAAGAGCTCCTGGGGGTCGCTCAGGAGTGGCAGAGACCCTCCCCAGATCTGCCCTCCTGCCCTGTGAATAATCTCTTAATTGAGCATCAGAGCTCAGTTAAGGTCAATGTGCCAAGCTAACTGCTGTTCCTGGCTCCAGCCACAGGCTGAGTGAGCACTAGAGGTGCTTTGGGTTCAGGCAGGGTAATCTCAGCCTCACGTGCTTCCGCTTGTGGGCACAAAATGCTCTTTATCCTCTCCTGCTGCGAAGAGATCCGTCCCAAAATGTTTCCAAGCAGTGGTCGGAGCAGCAGCCCTTTTCCCAGCTGGACTCCGTGGGTGTTCAACGCAGTGTCATCTAAAGGCAAGTGCTCGCAGGTCCTTCAGCCAGAGGGAGGCGACTTGTGGTTTGGGAAATATGTGGATTATGCCCTGTCAGAAGTGGCGGACACAGAAGTTAATGAGGGAAAGGAAGAATTCTGGGGGGGAAAAAGAGTATTCTGACCTGTATTCAGACCCCCCTTCCCCCAAATTTGAACTGAGCTGTTTCTGTGGATGATATGGTGATATTCGGAGCCTCTCTGGGCAGCGGGTTGGTGATTGCTGCGCTTGGAGCCGTTGGAAATCCTGGTCCTTGCCCCAGACCCCCCGAGGGGGCGGGAGCAGACGGAGGCACAGGGCCAGCTGCCGTTCTCAGCGTGCCTTTGCAGAAAGCCATCAACCGATTTCCAAGACCGCGAGAGAGAGCGTGTGGGTTTTATGACCCGTGTTACAACCAGCTTCCATCTGTAAACTCCTCTCGCTCTTAATTGCATTTAAAAAGCCCTGTCAATGCTCGCCTGCGTGTTCTGGCATCTGTCCAGCTCTTAAACGTCTCCTGGACCCGCTGAGATGGTTTTCCTGACTGGTGCATCGTGCAGGGGCTGAACCAGGACGGGGTGATGCTCCTGCACGGGAGGTGGGAGTTGTTGCGCTTGAAACGAGCTGAGTGATGGGGATTAAGGAGGAAATAAAGCAGGGACAGTGGTGGAGGCTGGATTTTGCCGCTGCCTCCGGCACTAGCGTTTTATTCTTTTTCGAGGGGGTGCAATGGGTTTCTCCCAGCAAGGGGCAGGAGGAAGCTCTGCAGGGAATGGTTAAAATTGGTTTTCCCCCGGCACACCACTGCAGTTGATCTCTTTGGGACAATAAAGGGACGCCGGCAATTAACCCCCGCGGGGATGATGATGATAATGATGATGATGATGATGATGATGCGGGAGCGGGATGGGTACCGCGGAGGCTTCACCATAGAGAGCAGCGGCGCGAACGGTCGCGGTACGGCCGCTCCTTCCCCGCCTCTCTATGGTGCCGCTCACTTCCGGGCAGCCGCGGAGGGGACATCGCGCCGCCATTGGCTGGGGGCGTGGCTACGCTGTGGTTGGTGGGCGGGGTTATGCAGATCACAGCGCTGTCCCGCCCGGCGATTGGTCGGCGGGCAGAGGGGGCGGGGCCTGGCGGCAGCACCGGCGCCGGGCCGGGGGACACGTGTTGGGACCGGGGGCACCGGGACCGGGACAGGCAGAGATCCGGGGCCGGGGGGCTGCGACAGCCGGGCCCTGCCCCAGCTCCGGGCGAGTGAGGCCCGCGGGACCCCTCGGGCCGCGAGCTGGGCCCCTCCGCAGCGCCGGGTCGGGTGTCCCGGTGCTGGCGCTCCGGGGCAGTTGGCATCCCCCGACTCCCTCCGGTGCCACCGAACCCGGCCTGGCCGTGAGCGCCGAGACCGCCGGCCCTGCCCTCGAGGCGTTCCGGCCTCCCAGAGGCCGGTACAAAGAGCCCGGCCCCGCCGCGCTGCGGCCGCGGCGATGGCGGCGGGACGAGCCCCGCTCGGTGGGTGCCGCGCTCCGCGCTCCGGGGAAGGGCTGCGGGGGCCCCTGGCAGGCGGCGGCTCCCGTGTGGCCTCACGCCTTGCCTGTCGTTCTCCCCGCAGGGCTGCGGCGGTGGCTGTCCTCGCCCGCCCCGGCGCCGCGGGTCTGCGTGGTGGGCAGCGGCCCCGCCGGCTTCTACACGGCTCAGCACATCCTCAAGGTACCGGGGCGAGGGCCGGGACCTGCAGCTGAGGGAGGGACCTGGCGCTGCCTGGCTCTCAGGAGGCTGGGGGGTGGTTTGGTGGGGTCCCGGCCCTGCCCCAGCCAGGTCTGTGTTGCTGGGGGGCTGTCTTGGGGCATCCCGGACCCCACAGTGTCCTCCTGGGCCCCTTTGGCTGGGGCCGCCTCCATCCCTTGCCCTGACCCTGGGCTGTGCACACCAGAGCCACGCTGGTTTCTGCGAGCTCATCCCAAGTGACTTTTCTAGAATCAAATAAGCAGCAGGCATCTGCCTCGCCGGGAGCCGCTGTCACCCAGCAGGAGTGACGTGAACCGTGTGTTAAAAGTGGATGTGTGGGACCTGCCCCCCTCCCTCCCCCTCACCCAGCTGAATTAAGACACGTGGGTGATGCTTTACCTGGTGTCAGCGCTCTGGGCGGTCTGCTGGGAGATGAGACCTGAGCACGGCACTGGGCTGCTGGCACCCACCAGAGATGCAGCAGCTTAACCCCGTCATTAAACCGTGCTGTGTTGTCTCTGGTACGTGTCGGAAAATAGCTGTTACTAAGCCTCAGGGACAAATTTCAGGGCTGCTTAATCTCCGGGAAGAGGCTGACTCAAAATACAAGATAACAAAAGCCTTGCAGCCAAACATCTGTCTAAAGCTCCGACCCTGATGTGACTCAGCCCCGGGGGATCTCAGGGCATGGGCATCTCTGCTGGGGGCTGGCAGATGTCTGGAAGGTTCCCCAGCACCCAGGGTGGTGTGGGGGCTTTTCTGATCAGCCCCCTCTGGGTACTGGAGAGCCACCAGGTTAGTGTGGAAATGGGGTGGGTAGGGCAATGGAGCCCTCATGAGATGTACTTGATGGTGGCTGGGGTCACCCTCTGCTACGCACCTCGTGATCTGAGCTGGCAGTGACAAGCACACCATCATCCTGTGCATGGAAAGGTCTGGAAGAGGCTGTTTCTGGCTGTGGGATTGTGGTGCTGCCCTCCCTCCTGCCCCGTGTTTCCCCCAGCAGCAGATGAGTGTTGCTGGGCTCCTGTGACCTTTCTGTCCTCGTCCCATAACTGTGACTTTCTCCTCCCACAGCACCACGACGGGGCCCAGGTGGACATCTACGAGAAGCTGCCCGTTCCCTTCGGGCTCGTCCGTTTTGGGGTGGCCCCAGACCACCCCGAAGTGAAGGTTGGTGCTCCCTCCCCTTTCCACTGCGATGACACCTCTGGATGCCATCCTGCCCTCATCCTTTCTTGAGGAAGTGGGTTTTGGGAAGGGTTGAGATGAGAGGCTGGCAGAGGGGGCTGGAGGGCAGCACCCTGGATGGAAGGAGGTGCTGGTGGGGCTCCCTTGCAAGCCTCACCTTTGGGAAGGAGTTTTCCCCTTCAGTGGGATTTATTCAGAGGGGCTGAAGGCACTGAAGGGGTCCTGTCCTCTCAAGGCAGGTGCAAAAAATGAATTTTCCTTTCCAAAGAGGGCAGTGCAGAGAGTGCCAAGCCACAGCTGTGCTTATCTCCCTGTGACTTATCTTTGGCTGTTGGTAGATAAGAGTCTCAGAATAACCAACCGAGGGGGGTGGTGAAGCGTCTCAAGGCTGGGAGGGGATGGGAACGGGGCTCTCCCGTCAGCAGCAGGCCTTGGCCCCGGCTGTGGCTTGGACATAACTCTGGGTTCTCTGATCCTTGTAGAATGTGATCAACACCTTCACGCAGACGGCGCGCTCGGGGCGCTGCTCCTACTACGGGAACGTCACCGTGGGCAGGGACGTGACGGTGCCGGAGCTGCGGCGGGCGTACCACGCCGTGGTGCTGGTGGGTACCTGGGCTGCCTCGGCGTCCCAGGAGTCACAGAGAGAAGGTCTGCAGATCCCCACCGGCACCTTGGGAAGAGGATTTGCGTTTCTGGATGCCTTATTAGCATGGGAAGCTCTTCCCAGCTTTGGGACAGCTCCAAGATGCTCCAAGGCTTGTCCGAAGCCCTTGCAGGGAGCATGTGCTAGAGCGTGGCATTTCAGCCCAGCATGGATTTGTTCCTCCTGCTCAGTCCTCAGCTTGTGCTCTGCTTTGCCCCAAGGAGGTCAACTTTGGCCCTGGAGTACAGGGGGATGGGTGGATGAAGCCCCTGTGCCTGGGCTTCCTTTAGCCCTTCCACTGACTATCCCAGCCTTTGGGAAGGGTTGGCAGCTGTGCAGTGTCCCTGGCAGCAGCTGGAAGGGGAAGTTTGTGTTTTGGTATCAGACCCTGCACACGGTGACACCTCTGACTGTGTCTGCTCCCTCCCCAGAGTTATGGTGCTGAAGACAACCGGGTCCTGGGGATCCCAGGGGAGAACCTCTCCGGGGTGTACTCGGCCCGAGCGTTCGTGGGCTGGTACAACGGGCTGCCTGAGAACCGGGATGTGAGTACAGCCTGTGTGCTTCCCTGCCCTTCCTCCCATCCTTCCTCCCGTCCCAGCAGACATTCAGCTCCAGATTAAGTCCTGAAAGGCCTTGCAATTGGAAAAGATTAGCAGGAACCATGTTAAATCCTTCTTAGATGGTAGAAATGTGAACAATTTGCACATCAGTGAGAGCGGATTAGCTGGCTCTGTACGTTGGCAGCATATTTTGGCTGGGCCAGATGGGAACCTGGAGGGGTGATGCTTTGCATCCTGAGGAGGCTTTTTGGCCAAGAAAGCTCCTGCTCCCAGAGATGCCATTGCAGGAAAAGCGGGGAGAGGGATCAGCCAGAAGCATCTCTGTCTGGTGTGGAGTTTCCCCACCTGCATCACCTCTTTTTGGAGCAAAGAGGGGTGGAAGGGAATTTGGGTGGTGGGAGCAGGTCTGAGGGGCTGTACATCATGGAGGGCACGTGGATTCACTCACAGCTGGGTCTTTCTCTCCCCACAGCTGAAGCCTGACCTGAGCTGTGAGACAGCGCTGATTCTGGGTCACGGCAATGTGGCACTGGACATTGCCCGGATCCTCCTGTCCCCACTGCAACTCCTCAGGGTAAGTGCACCATGAAGGCAGCCCAGGGCCCAAATCCTCTTCCTGCTGGAGTTCCCACCCATCTCAACAAAACCTCAGACTCCTGTGGCCATGCCTTGGATGATGCTGCAGAGCTCTCTGGATTGCTCTGCTGGTATCCAAAAAGTTGGAAGCTGAGCTTCATCCCTTCCTTTTCTATGAGAAGCAAAGGAGGAGCTGCTTGCCCTCTTTCACCAACAGGCTAGAAGCTTGTCTTGGGATGTGGGTTTTTTTGTGCTGCAGCTGAGGGCAGCAGCCTGGTTTTTACTGGTGGCACTGGGCACACTGGTAGCTGGTCCAAGCTGGTGGACCTCTCCCCTGCAGACAGCTGGGAGCTGGCGTGCACCAGCTGCTCCACAGAGCTGCTGCCCCAGATGTTGGCAGCAAAGGTTTACCCTCTTGGAGAAATGCCACAATGTTTGTTACAGCTGTGCAACAACTGCCTGTATTAATATCTAAATGAAATTTTAAAACCCCCTAAATTTGGAGGCACTGAAAACAGTGGCTGAAGCCAGCTGGGAGCAGTGCTGCAAAGGACATGGCACTGGAAATGCCTGCCAGGGTGGGCAGGCAGTTTCCTGTTAAGAATATGGGTCTGGAATGGTTTATCCTGGTGTCCCTCCCATCATATTTTCTCTGGAAAAGATCTTGCAATCTAGATATACACACACCCATGACTGAGACAGAGCACAGGGTTGCTGTAAGTTGCCAGTGCCAGGTGAGCCCTGGCCATGCTGTGCTTGTGCAGGAGCTGCCTGGGGCAAGCAGGTGGTGATTTGAGCTGTGGTTTGCAGCAGGTTTCATCCACAGCCTGTATGCCCTGAGCTGGGAAGTCACCCAACAGCATCTGCAGGCACCTCAGAACCAAGATCACTGGAAGGCTTTGCTCTGTTAGCCCCAAGGTGAACCTGCCTGGGTGGATCCCCTGAGGCAGTCTCACGGGGTGCTGGCTCGTTACCTCTGGTGCATTATGGCCTCGGAAAGAACATTCGGTGATGAGGGACCAGCTGTGCAAATAGCTCTGTGCAAAGGGAGATGACTTGTTTTCTGTCCTCTCCCAGGCTCTCTGCATGCACAGCCAGCTTTTCTGCTGATTTTTCACCTTCAGAGGCTGTGCCTTCCCCCCGGCTCCCTCCAGATCTGCCCTCATCCCCCTCTCCTGAATCTGTTTTGCAGAAGACAGACATCACTGACAGCTCCCTGGCAGCTCTTGCCTGCAGCAAGGTGAAGCGTGTCTGGCTGGTTGGGAGGAGGGGACCTCTCCAAGTCGCTTTCACTATCAAGGTGAGGCTGCAGGGCAGCTGTTTGCCAGTGTTGAGACCCAGACTGACCATCCCAATTGGGGAGAAGTGGTTTGGGGGTGGGAATGAAACCCAGGCATCCTCCTTCCTATACCAATTCCCTGGCTTCCAGCCCAGAGTGCTGGGGAAGGGGGTCTGGGGCTGTTGGGTGACCTCCCTGTTCTGGAGGTAACATCTTCGTGCCTGCAATTCCCAGGAGCTGCGGGAGATGATAAACCTGCCTGGTGCCAGAGCTGTCCTGGACTCTGCTGATTTCACAGGCCTTGAAAGTGCTGTTAAAGGTGAGGGAAGTGTGCCATGCTCCTCCAGGCATGTCTCACGTTGTCAGACAAGCATCCAGGAGCGATCTGGAGATGTTCAGAGTGTACATCAGCGAACCTCTTGTCCTGTGCTTAATGCCTGGCACATAAAAGCTTGGTCACCATGGTGTGTCTCGTTCTCAGAGTGCTGGGAGGCACCAAGGCAAGGGAACAGCCTGTTCCTCTCCTTATGCAGCCACTTTGCTGCATGGGAGAGGTGCTTACCCTCTGAGTGATGAGGGCATGAGGTTCAGGAGGGCTGAGGGGACCTCGCAGGGGAGATCCCAAGGCTGTTGATTTAAGAGCTTCCTGTAGAGCTAAAAAGAAAACACTGAGTTCAAGGCTGTCCAGAGACCTGCTCTTCTCCACAGGCTGCTGCCTCTGAGCCACCAGCAAGACAGGAAAATTGCAGGATTTGATTTGTGTGTCCCACTGGCCCCAAGCCTCAGGGGCTCTGCTGGTCACTTTGACTTGCAGTTTGTCATCTCAAAGGCACTGGGCTCCCATCGACATGACAGACTCACATACCGAGACTGCCTTGACGTGGCCTTGGCTCTGTGCTGGGTCCTGAGGGGCTTGTGCTGATCCCTGTTGTGAAGATCTCTCTCTTTCTTCTTAGATGCTCCCAGGCCCAGGAAGCGACTGACCGAGCTGATGATCAAAACAGCCCTGGAGAAGCCCAGGGAGAAGCCAGCGGAGGCACAGGCAGCAGCCCCCCGGGAGTGGGGGCTGAAGTTCCAGCGCAGCCCCCAGGAAGTGCTGCCCACCCCTGATGGGAAGAGGGCAAGAGGAGTCCGCCTGGCCCTGACCCGCCTGGAGGTACGGGCTCAGGGGGCTGGCAGGTCCCTGGGAGGCTGCAGGGATGGAGCAGGGCACTGTTACATCCCTCAGGAGTCTCTCCAAGGACAGCTTTGTGTTCCTGTCTGGTTGGAGTGGCTGCTGGCAGCCACTCTGGGGGAATCTGGTACCACCAGCAGCTTCCTCCTTCTCTCAGGGCTCAGGTGACTCTGCCAGAGCCGTCCCCACGGGAGAGGTGGAGGAGCTGGAGTGTGGGCTGGTGCTCAGCAGCATCGGGTACCGGAGCCTGCCCCTGGACCCGGCCGTGCCCTTCGACACCCAGCGTGGCATCATCCCCAACAGCTCGGGCAGAGTGGAGGGTGTCCCAGGTCTGTGTCCACAGGGGGATATCTGCATGGGGCATGTCGAGTGTGGCTGGTGGCTTGGGGGCTTTGGGGTGGGAAGCTCTGTTCGCCAAGGGCACGGATACAAGGCAGTTGCACACCTTGGAGAGTGGAAACTGGGGAAATGAGCTGCCTCTGTAAGGGGCTAAGAGCTGGCCCAACCCCAGCTCGTGTTAGTGGTGTCTTGTTTAGCACAGGGGGGTTTTACTAGGCCTTGCATCCTGTTACTAAAGAGACACAGCCCATGTGGCTGCTTAGTGCTGGGCTGCAGGTACACAAATTGATGTGACAGCACTGTCCAAGGGTCCGTTCCCACCGCCAAGGTGGGGAACAGGGCAAGGACTTGCAGCCAGGAGGGTCCATGGCCATGTGCTGACCTGAGCCTGGCTGTTCCATGTGCCCTTGCAGGTCTGTACTGCAGCGGGTGGGTGAAGAGAGGACCCACGGGCGTGATCATCACCACCATGAACGACAGCTTTGACACTGCCCAGTCTGTGCTGGAGGATCTCCAGGGGGGTGTGCTGGACATGTTCCCCTCCAGAGAAGGCTTTGGGGCCGTGGAGAGCATCCTGCGCAGCCGAGGTCAGTGTGGGGCAGCCAGCAGGAAGGGGCAGTGCAGCCAAACTGCTCCTGGATCTGGGTATCCTGGGGCAGTGAGTCCCGTGAGCCCCTTACAGGAGCAGAGTCTGAACCATGGGATTGTGTTTTGCTGCTGTTTCAATGTTCCAAAGCCCAGGGAGGGCAGGACTTGAATTCCCTCAAACTGTGTCATTGCTAAGGTTAATGACCACTTTCTGGGAAGGGCCATTAAAGGCATCACAGACCTTGGATAAAATGTCACTGTCAGCTGCCGAGACAGTGAGCTATTGCTCTTGAGTGGTTTTCCTAGTAATCCTTCCAAGCAAGTTAGGGGAAAGATTAAAATGCCCATGAGAGTAATTTGCTGTAGCTGTGTTTAAAGACATTCAATTAAAGTGTGTGTGTGTGTGTGTTTGCCTCTTAAACTGGCTGAGGTTTAACAGTGAACTGGAAGCATTTTGTCCCCTGAGGTGGTTCTGTGCTCGCCGTTGTTGTGGCTCGCAAAGGTCTGACTGATCTAAGTTGACTGGAACCTGCCATCCCTCTCCTCCCAGCATTAGAAATTCTCCTTTGTGAGGTTGAGGTCAGAAAAGGGCAGGTTTGCTGGCACATCAGGTCCCTGCCGATGGGGAGGTGAGGCTGAGCTTGTTTTCACCTGGTTAAGTCCTCTCTCCCATCTGTCGCCATCACCCCAGGGGTCCGTCCTGTTTCCTTCTCGGACTGGGAGAAGATCGATGCTGCTGAAGTGGCAAGAGGCAAAGCTGCTGGCAAGCCCCGAGAGAAGATCGTGGATCCTGCAGAGATGCTGCGGCTGATCGGTCACTAGGGCAGCAGCGGTGGGAACGTGGCACTGCTGCAGTGGAGCCGTCCTGGGGCAACACCAGCGGGTGGTGGGCAGAGCCTGGGAGCACGGGGCTCGTGCCCTCGGCTGGTGGCCGCTCTGGAGGGGTGTGTCACACTGAGGCCTCTCTGGTACGATGAACTCTGGGTTCCCTAAGTGAATGTCCTCAAGACATGAGGCTTCTGGCTGGCCCTGCGTCCCTGCAGCTGGGCTGCCGTTCCTGGGGGTGATTCTTGTTGTTTGAGTCCTTGGAGCATTAATGAATCATGCAGTGCAGGTGAGGGGAGGTGTGTGTGCACCTGGAGGAGCCCTGCCAGCCACTTGCCCCACGGCAAGTCGCGTGGAGACGTTTCCCTGTGTCATGCTGCCTCCCCTTTAAGCCACAAGCCAAATGGCTTTGTTGCCTTGTAATTCGTGCCAGAGCAGGCATCTTTTAATGATAATTGTTTTTTAAATAAACCCTTCCAGGGAAGCCAAATTGGACGTGCTGCTTGAGTCTGGCTTCTTTGTCTGTGATTGCCTTAACCTGGGAGCAGCCAGCCCAGCACCACAGCTCCTGTGACATGTCCCAAGGCAAGGCAGCTCCACACAGGGAGGGACCAGGTGCCCTCCACTTGTTGTGAGCTCTGTGCAGACAGAAAAGGGCATTAATTTGCTTTCTGCCTCCCACAGTTAAACCCTGGCAGAGTCTGGGTTCTATCCTATGGGGTGGATTGGGATAACAAGCGTGTAATTGCCTTGTTCCGGATCATGAGGGATCCTGTGTCCATCAGTACCTGCCAGCGCTGACTGGTGCAAGCGGTGCCTTGAGCCCTTTCACTCTATTCACTGGTGGGGTTATTTTTTTGGCCTGTGTGTTTTGAAGCTTATTAAATGCTTCTCTTAGCCCAGATTGACTACGGTGACGGTGTCAGGTTTTAAGCCAGATTACAAGCCGTGAGCTGTAATCTCCTCTTTATCCGTGGCGCAGGGGCAGCGTCAGCGGGGCCCCCTTGCCTGGCTGTCCCCGACCCCCCCGTGCTCCCTGCCAGAGCGCTGCAGGATTGCAAACCCTCCTCTCTGACCTGTGTAAGTGATGACAGCAGCAGTGGCTCTGTGGTGGAGGCAGAGGGAAAACTGAGCCGGGGCAGCCAATGGTGGTTTGTCCACACTCAACCTCCACCTCAGCCCAGCCTTCTCCCATGGCAGAGGACTTGCCCACGTGGCACTGCATTCCCACCCCATTGCTGTCCCAGCCTTAAGGAAGGGAGATCTCTGACTTCTATTTTTTCCTTCTTTTCTCCCATCCTTTTCTATTTAAATCTCATTTGCAAGCTCATTAAGGAACTCGGGAAATGCGATGCTGGGAACTCGTACGCAAACGAGCAATAAAGCTTTTGTGGAACAGCTGCTTGTGTGATGTGGCTCTTGTTACGTCTCATGGCTGATGCAGCCTTAATGCTGAACTCCTGAGAGGGAGATTACATCAGCTCTGGGTTTTGAGGTGAATCAGAGCTTTGGGAAGCGGGTGTGGAGGTGAGGAGGCTGCACCCGGCGTAGGGAGCAGCCATCTGGGTTGACAGCCCAGCCAGGAATGTGATGGTGGAGGAGTTGTTGTGGCTGCATCAAGTCTGAAGGTTTTGGGAAGAGATGAGCCAGCTCTTCCCCAGGGTTTTCTTCCACGTCGCCTTGAATGTCGATGTCAGGTTGCTTTTGTAGCCGTGGTAAAGGCCACCGTGCTCCTGCTGAGCACAGCCAGCGGCTGCTCCCAAACTGAGGATAGGGGAGTGTCTGTCCTTGCTGAGCTCAGTGACCTTGCTCAACCCTGAACTTGGCCAAGGCCCTGGGGTTAATGCTGATCTGTGGGAAAAGCCATGGGATGATGAAGGGCAGTGAAGGGCAGGGATGGGGGACTGAGCCTCATGGGCAGAGGAGGGATCACTGTGATCATGTAAATCCTTATTCAAAACCTCCAGCTCCCCCTTCCTCTGCTGCCTGTGCCCCCACGGCGCAGCCAGGTGTCCCGCTGCCTCCTGCCTGCCCATCCCTGCCCCTGCTTTCCATCCTTCGAGAGAGAGACCGGGATGTGTCCGGTTTTCCCGGGAAGGTCCTTGTCCCCGGCCCGTGTCGTTAGGTGGCGCTGGGAGGCCGTACCGGGGAGCGGAGAGGCTGAGCGGGGATGGAGGGGTGACCTGGCACCTCCGGGGCTGGGGGGTCCCAGCTTTCCTGCTGCCTCCCCGGGCTCCGGGCAGTCGGAGGGCGGTGGGCGGTCCTCGCAGGCTCCCGTTCGCATTCGGGTTCTGCTTTTAGGCACGAATAACCTTGTGTTTGCTCCAGGTGTGTCCCCATCGCGGTGGTCCGAGGGGAGAGGGGGACAGCCCTGCCAGGCAGCCACCCCCTTGCCCTCTGCTCTCCTGAGCTGCCAGAGGAGCAGCTCCAAGGCCGTTTTCCAACGCAAGTACGGAGCAGGGAAGGCAATGCTGTGAGTGACACCGACTCCTTTTGGAAAGAGGCCTGAAATGCTGGAAGTTGTTGCTGCCAGCTTTTCGTGTGGACTGCCCTGCTTGGATGAGTTATGGCTCAGCTTAGCTCTAATGAGGCTGCACAAAGCTGGTGGAGGTCAGCATCTGGTGAGCAATGGCCCTGAGAGCGGCTGGATGTGGCTGCACAGTCCTTCCCTGTGGCTCCCTGCCCCACATTCTCCTTGCTGTCTGTGTGCTGCTCTGCAAGGCAGCCAGGCTGGATATGGGGCAGAGAGCTCATCATTGCCAGGGTGACGGCACAGTTTCAGTTGGGTCTTTGCAACCTCCTCTTGCTGCTTTGTGCTGCTGTGCCTCAGTTTCCCTGCTCTGAAGACTCTGCAGGCAAGCTCTTCATTGCCCTGAGACTTATAATCCAGGGGAGACAGGTCTGAGGCATCCCAGAAGCTCCTGTTGATGCTGCATTTTCCAATTACTTCCAGAAGACAAGTGCAGAGCTCCCGCTGGCTTTGCTAGTAGGCTGCTTGATGAACTTGGCCTTTTCCAAGGAGCATTCAGAGCCCATGAAGCGGGAGGTTTCCTGCGCTTTGGAATAAGGGAAAAACCAACTTGAGTCGGATCTCTGGCCCGGCAGCGAGGAGCTGTGCTGCTGTTTAAAAGCCAGCTCACGCGACCAGAAAAATGGTTGAAAAGGCTTTTCCCCAGCGTGGCTAATACACGATTTTCCAGCCCCGTCCCCGGAGCCGCGGCGCAGAGGCGGTGTCCGGCTTTACGCCGTCCCCTCGCCGCATGAATCACCGAATTGCGGCACCCGCTGCCGGGGGCCGGGGCGAGTCCGTCTGCGCCGGGGCTTCGCCGGGAACAGATGGCTCCGGAGAGTGCTGACTTCAGCGTGTTGGCTGAGCACGGCATCGGCCCCTGCCTCTGCCCACCCTCGCTGCTTGCTCTCCTCATGTCTTCTCATACTTGATGTGCTCTTCCCTCCAGATCCGTCCCTGTCCCCAGGCAGGCATGAAGAAGAGGTTGGGGTACCAACCCCTGGGTCACTGGAGCGGGTTACGAGCCCCACTGTGCCCAGGGAGCCACTTCCCTCCTGGAATAACGTCACCCTTTCACCCCAAGTAGCATCCTTGCCTCCAGATCCACCAGAGGCTCGTGGTTTCCACTCCAAGTCTTGGAGATCAAACATTCCCAGGGTTCCGCACTCACCAAAATCTGGCCGGTGGTCAGAGGGTTGTGCTGGGTCAGGCAGTGGTGCTGCAAGTCAAGAGGTTTTCCCTCTGGTTGGGATGAATTACTTTGGAAATTGGGGCTGCATGAGCCCAAGGTCAAGAGGGAAGCAGAGGTGAAGGAGATGTAAACTCCCAGCAGCCACTTCCAGGAGTTATTTAGGGATATGACAGTGGCAAATAAAGTTGTTGGAGGGTGATGGCTGGTTACACTCCAGAAAGAATCAACTTCCTCCCTTCTCGGGAAATTTCAATTTCCAGAAGCTTTGTCTTTCTCATTCCCAATCTCTGGGGCAGCCCTGTGGGCACACACCACCCCAAGGGGAGGAATTATCCCTGCAGGAATTAAACCATCCCTGTTTATTTTTGTTCCTCAATTACTCTGAGGGTAGGACGTGGTGGCAGCAGATAGGAGCTGTGCCTGATCTGTGCCAGGCATGCTCTACCCACAGCACCATCCCCATGGTCTCTGTTCCACCCTTCTCCTTGCTCTTCTCTCTGCCTCGATTGCTTTTATGGCTGCTGGGATCCAAGATACTGGCCAGCTCTGTATGGCTGTTTAAGCACCAAATTCCTGAATTCCCCATGGGATCGAGCAGACAGGGGAGGTAGGGATGGTGGGGTGGCCCTAGGAGTCATAGGGTGGGAAAAGGTGATCTACACCTGCATTTACTTCTTAAGTGAGACCCAGAGGGACAGGGGGTGCCCAGGAGCAGGAGCAGCTGAGCTTAGACCTTCATGATTTATCGCCAGACTTCTGGGGAAAGGGAGGGTGGCAGCCAACAGGCAGGATGGGGATGGATGCAAGACCAGTACAGGAATAGGAATGGGTGTAAGCCAAATCTCAGGAGTCACAAGTGTCACCTGCAAGACTCAGCTCTGGCAGAGGGACCTGAGGGCCTGGTGCTGTGTTTGTCCTGTCTGACGTCGGATGCCATTATCGGGATGCAGGTGCCTGTGGGAATAGCCCAAGCAGACTGTGTCACCCAGATGCCACTCTGCCTTTCCAGGGACAGCTCTGGATTTGTGCTGACAGTGCACAGACTCAGGTGCTCTCCTTCCCAAAGTCCTGGTTTAGGATGCACATGGGTTAAAAACCCTCAGCTGATTTTTCTCCTACAAACAGGAGGCTGATGTTGGGGCTCGCCCTGCAGGGCTGGTGTTGGCCTGGATGGGTCTGTGCAGAGCTGGACTAATATCAGGCTCCCAACACAGCCCTTTCACATCCCCCTTGCTCCCCTGGCCTGGCTGGCAGCAGGCTCTTCCCTGCAGGAGGTGGCTGCACACCAGGAGCTGTCGGAGCGCGGCGCCTCGCGTTTATCAACCTGCTCACAGAGCCTCCTGCAAGAGGAGATGCCAGGGAAAGGTAACGAGGCGATGGAGAAGCTGGCTGAGCTCCCTTTGGTCGGGGCTGTGCTGTGTTTGAGGGCCAGCTTGGATGCTGGGGGTCCTGCCCTGGGGCAGCATTGCAGCCGTGGGAAGGAGGGAGATGAAGGTGGGAAAGGCAACTTTGTGCCTGTGTTATCTCCATCCAGCCCAGAAAGCCGGGCAAAGAGGGCACTGAAGGGCTGGGGAGGTCAGAGGAAAAGTCCAGTTGCATCTCCTGGGATTGTGGGCTTGATCTTGAGGTGCCATTGGTGCTTCTGTTTCAAACTGGACCTTTGTAGCCACCAGGGGCATCTTTTTTTAAAATGTAAAAAGGATTTAGGTGTTTAAATAAGGCATTGTGATGACTGCAGAACAGCCCTCATAAGCTGCATGGTGTCTAGTGGCCCAGACCCAGCAGCAGGTTGGATTTGGGGATTTGCTGCATTTTCCCCCAGAAAAACGTTGTGGGTTTTGGTTTTTAAGACACTGAAGGACTGTGCCAGTGAAACTGCAAACCTGGGGTCAGGCTCTCAGTGCAGAAGCTCTCACTGTGAGCCACTGGCAAGGCTTTAGCTGGATTTGATTCCCAGTGAAGAGGAATTGCCTGGCTGGGGGGGCCTGGCATGTGTGTCACCACCAGTCCTTGCCCTCCATTGCTTGTTCCCACTGCAGACACCCTCCAGCTGTGCCCAGCTGTGCACCAGACCTGGCTTTGTCTCTGTTTCGTGTGTGGGGTTTGGGCTGTGATGGGGATTAAATGTACCATGGATGGAGATGGTGGGGGGTCATGGGTGTGATGGGGGAGCTGGGTATTGTCCCAGGTGGGGGTTGCTGTTGCCCCACCTGCAAAATCTGCTGGGAAATATTTTCCCTCATGAAACATCACGGGGACTGAAATAATTGCGAGCCAAGACCTGCTGAGGGGTCCAGACTGGGGAGCAGTGAATCCTGGGAGGGATAAATGAGGCCCCTGAGCTGCTAGGGGAGCAATATGGGCATGGGACCAGCTGAGTGCTTGTGTGCCAACCCCAATGGACCAGGTCCCTGGAAAGCTGGTCCCCCAGACCCTGTCACACTGGACCACAAAGGCAAAAGAAGGGGTTAAATGCAGCCACTGCCACTTTTCAGTGTGAAACCCAGGATCGACCCTTTTGTTGTCCTGAGAGAAGAATATTCAGCATGGAGGACCTGTTGCCAACCCGTAAATCTCCTCTCCAACCAGGCAGTGGTGGGCAGCCTGAGGCTGAGGGAGCAGGTATCCAAGACAGGGGTGCAGGATCCTGCATCTCCCATCACCCCAAGCCCCTGCACTGCAGCAGCCTCGGAGATCTGGTTGAGCTCTCCTGCAGAGAGAGCGAATGCTACTTTTACAGGGATTAAAATATAGCCCTAAATACATTTTCCCCTTTCCTTTTTTTTTTTTTTTTTTGCATCTCTTCCACCCCTGAGCTGCCCCGAGGGCACCCACAGCACCTGGGCAGCAGGTGGCCAGGCTGCCTCAGGGACCAGGGATGGTGAGGGGAGGTCCTGCATCAGGCAGCTCGTGCCTAACCACAGACAGCATGTTTTCAGGCAGGTTGAAACCTCTCTGGAAATGGCCTTTCCAGGCCCAGTGGCCGCAGGGACGCTGCTGCAGGTGGCTGAGGTGCCAGGTTGGGTGGCAGCCACCCAACAGCCCTTACGGGTGGTCCTGTCCCCAGGCCAGGCATCAGCCCCCGGGGAAGGCAGAAGGGCAGTGCCTGGGCACAGGTGCTGTTGGCACCCAGCCCCATCAGAGTGGGCAGGTGCTCTCAGGGTGATGCCCAGCATTTTAGTGGCTCTGAGCCAGGACATGGGGAGGTTTCAGAGCAGCTGCCCCCCTGGTGAGGCCTGACTGGGCTCTAACCCCTGCCACCTCCTGCTGGAACTGTGGTCCCTCTGCCTGCAGCCACCAGCTCATTTTGGGGCAGAGTGGGCACCCAGCCACGGACAAGGGGACCCCAGCAAGGCCTCTGCCTGTCTCCCCCCTTCCTTTGATGGATCTCCCCCCTCTTCCTCCCCTTCCACCCCCCAGTCTGGCTTGCTCTAAACCAGTGCTGTGGGATCAGCTGATGCTTTAATACTGGCCCTGGCGACAGCTGGTGGATGCTGCTGCCTGCGGGGGCTTTGCTCCGTGTCAACCCCCCTCCCTGTGACCGATGGGGACCCTTGGGCTGCCCTGCACCTTCTGGGGGGCACCAGGGTAGGCATCTGGCCAGTGCTCACCAGTTCAGTCGTCAAAGCAGTGGAAGATGCTGGCGGGAGGGAATGAGTCCAACCGCACTCCTCCAGCCCTCCTTGGGGTTGGGGACGGGCAGTGCCTGGGGAGGAGGACTGTGTCATTTTCCTGTGGGTTTTCCCTCCTGGAGAAGGAGGAGAGGGGCGAAAGAAGAGGGTCTCTTCTCCCCTGCCCTCCCCAGCGCTGGGGCCGGCACCAGTGTCTGGGGAGGCGGGCCGGTTTCGGGAGGGAGGGCTGCCCGTCCCCCGTTCCCCCCCTCCCTTTCCCCCGGGGCTGGCGGCCAGCCCCGAAGTTGCGGCGAGGCGGGAGGACACACGTCCTGTCCTTCCACCGCCCCGGGCCGGCCCCCTCCACCACCTCCATCCCCGCATCCCTCCCCCGCGCTCCTCCCGGCCGTCCCGCCCGGGCAGCCCCGCCGGTCCCGGGGCGGGGGGAGATGGCTGCCGGAGCCCGGAGGTCGCCGAGACACCTGCTGCCACCGGGCCCCCCCCCGTGCACACCCGCTCCGCGCCCACTCCCTCCTTCCCCCGCTCCCGTCCCTGCCTCCAGCCGCCGCTGCAGAGCCGCCGCCGCCGCCGCCAAGGACGAGCCGGGACCGACGGCGGCCGCCGGAGCCCCCCGCCAGCCGCGGCGGGCGCCGAGCCCGCCCCGGGGGGCTGCCCTGCAGCAGGAGAGGGTTGGGAAGAGCAGAGTCCCCGGTGGGACGAGCCCCGCCGGAGCCGCGGGGCATGTAGGCACCGAGCAGCGGCGCTCCCGTAAGTACCGGGCGGGCTGGGGGCAAACGGGGCCCGACGGACTCCGCTGCTTCCCCGCCGCCGCCGCCAGCAACTTTTAGGGATGGGGTGGGGGTTGTTGATTTTTTTTGGTGAGGGGTTGCTCTGGTCATCTCCCCCTGCCTCGGCATCCCCCCGCATCCCCAGAGCTCCCCCGCTCCCCAGCCCGGGCACGGGACGGAAATGAGCCTTAATCCCGGGCGCCGCGCTGGGGGGTTTCTGGGGGAGTGGGAGGCAGGAAAAATTGAGGAGACCTCCCTGGGTGCCACCAGCCCTGTGTCCCCCCCCGCCACCTTGCGTAACCCAGCGGCAGGCAGGACACTTGGCGTTTATTTTTGGTTAATCCATATTCGACCTTTTTAAGCTGCGTTTGGGTGCGTGCGTGTGCGGGGCCCTCGCCATCGCCCCGGCCCGCAGCCCCCGGCCCGCAACTGTTGCTGTCGGAGGTGCGGGCGAGGAAGGGGAGGGTGATGAGGAAGAGGAGGGTGATGCTGGGTGGTGGCAGATGAAGGTTGAAAGGAGACGGTGCTTGCCGGGGGCTGCCAGTAGCTTCTCCCTCCCGAGTCATCCCCTCCCTGCATGGGGACAGCGAGAGTGATGAGTTGGCTCTGGGGAGGTTTTGCTGCTTTCTCCCCTTCCGGGGGGCTCCATCGGGGTCTTCTTGCTCCACAGGGATGTCCCCATGGGGGAAAAGACAAGCCCTGGCGCATCTCAGTGCCCTCCCCTGTGCCCCCTCTCCTCCCGGCATAGCTCCCCCAGGTTCGGGTTCGCTCTGTCCTTTCCGTGCACCAGCAGCAGTTCCCCATCCCCTGGCGCAGGCTGCGCTTTCCCTCTCATTTCAGGCTCGGAAGCTCTTTTTTGGGGGGGATAAGGTTTCTCTTTCCTGAGTGATATTTTGCATTTCGGGATTTTATTTCTCCCTTTTCTGAGGTCAAAATATCTGCATGAGCTCTCCCCCACTCAGACCAGGGGAAGGAGGCAGGGCAAAAAAAAGAGATTTAAAATTAGGAACAAACTTTCCCTGTTGCATTAAAATGACATTTCAGGGTCTGGTGAGAGGTGAGGGCTCGATTGTGCCTTTAGCAGGAGGTTTCTGTGAGTTTGTTGCACCAGGAAGGTGTGCCTAGGAAGGGGGTTAACCTGCTCAAAACTGCCCCAAAGCAACAGAAAACAAGTGCCAAAGCCACTGAGTAGCTTTGTGGTGTCCTCTGGTCCCAGGGGAGGCTGCCAGGAGGTGGCATTGCCCTGCCTAGGCTCCTGGCCATGGCCACTTTCCTCCTGCCCTATCCTGGCCACTGGCCCTTCAGCCAGCTGGAAAAACTCTCTTTTGAGGTCTTTTCCCAAGGGAGTACTCCACAGTGCTTGCTACAAGGGGTTGGAAAATGCAGATTTTCTTTAATGTCCATCGGGGCTTTGCTGTGTCGTGCTGAGCCCAAGAGCAGCCCCAGCTCTGGCAGTAGCTCAGGGATGGGCTCAGTTCCTCCTCAGCCTCCACCGCTTTCCTTCAATCTGCCATCCCCCCCAAAACCCCACATTTTCCTGCACCCCTCTAGCTCAGTTGTAGAAAAAACAGGCTGGAAACACACGGTGTTGGCTGGGCTGGAGGAGTTGGCTGCCCTTTCCTTCCCAAATCCGGCCATTTTGGAGCAGCCCTGGCTCCGACCTGTGCATGGAGCCCTTGCCAGCCACGGGCTCTCTGGCCCTGAACCCTGCTATCCTCCTCCATGTCTATCAAGGGCTGTGGTGAGCAGCCTGGCTCTGGCTGGTGGCACCGGATTCCTGGGAAGGATGGAAATTCATTCCCCCAGTTGCCTCAGCACTGGCTGAAGGATGTGATGTGCCCATGCCCACCTCCTCTCTGCCACTGCCATTGTGCTCCGGCTGTGAGGGATGGGGATGTTTTCCACCTGCAGCTTGGTCCATGGGGAACTGGATTCCTCAGACCTGTCCCCAGTCACAGCCAGGAGCAGGGCAACCCCTTTGGTGACAGAGCTTGGCATCACAAGAGGCGTTTGCTGGTCTCTGCCCGGATTATTCAGTGCTAGAAGAGGTTCCTGAGCATGGGGAAGAGCTGGGTTGAGGAAGAGGAGGATATGGGCCTGGGATGGGTGAGGTGCCAGGACTGGCACAACCCAACCCAATCAGCCACCACGAGGGCCCAGGGTATATTTAAATGTCCTTGAGGAGGGCTCAGACGGGCAGTGCTGCTGGGAGAGCGGTTCTGTTTGTTTTGGGTGGCGTGTTGCTCCCCTTCCTCTCTGCTCGGGTAGCTGATGCCGGATTCCCGATGAATTATTTATCATGGGACTAAAAATACTTGGGAATTCGCAGTGAGGAGCAGGCAGTGCAGGCTGCCCCGCCACTGAGCTGACCATGCCAGAGCGTGGGACGCTGCCAGCATGGCATGACTCACCTGCTGCCCTCTCTGGCCAAGGGGCCCTGGCTGCAGCCACCGGTGTGGCATCGTGGCTCCTGCAGCTCGGCCGGCTGCGATGTGCGGTGGGGTGGGGGATGCAGTGAACCCCCTGGGTGGTGGTGGGTGATGGGGGTGGATGACCCCCTGCTGAAACTCAGATCTGGCTGAGACAGATGATGCCCGGTGAGCACCAGTGCCCAGACAGGTGCCCGAGCCTTGCCATGGCGTCCAGGAGGGAAGTGTGGGGTTTGTGTTCCCTGACTCCCTGGAGGTGCTCAAATCCACACCGAGCAGCTCTCGCACGGTGCCCAGCCAGGCAGCCCTTGGGTTTGTTTCCTGCCTTTTCAGTCCAACATGCCGGCAGCGTTTCCGCAGCGTGCCGAGGGTTTGTCCGTCACTGCGGCACACTGGGATGTTGGGGTGCAGCTCCCCGGGGCAGCCCAGACCCCAGAACCATCCACGGCACACTCAGCAAGAGGCTCCTCTGGCTGTGCTGGGGACTCGTTAAGCAACAGCAGCTTTTAATTGCAAGTGACGTTTCCGAGCACCAGCTGGCACCTTGCTGCATGGAGTGACACCGGCGCGTGGCTGGTGCCACCGTGCAGGGCTGCTCGTCCCCCTCCCTGCTGCCCAGTGTGGCTCTGGCACGATGGCCCTGGGGAAAATGAGGCTCAGGGGGGCTTGGGTGCCCCTGGCTGTGGGTTGATTTTACCAACAGGCTCTGAGGAGGGGCTGAGCTCTAACATGGGAGTGCATCGCTGTAGACAAGGATTCATCCCCCCTCAGGGATTGTCACCCTACCTACTGCATCATCACCACCCACTGGCAGTGGGGAACTGGGGACCTGGCAGGGAAGATGTGCCCAAAGAGCCCCTGAGAGCCTGGATTTGGGGTGCAGCCGGCAGAGACGCAGTGCAGGGAGTGTCCCAGCCAGGTGGCCAGTGCCAGCAGGGGACACACACTGGGGGTAAAGGCAGGAAGGAGGAAAGCTGAGGGATGCTGTCTAGGGGTGAAACTTGGAAATAAGAAGCCAGATGGGTGCTTTGTTTGGGATTTTGTGCCAGAGAATGGGACTGAGGTAATGTGATGGGTGAGGGACAGGCAGGGGAACAGGCAGGGGACCGGCTGCCCCTGTGACTGTGTGGTTTGCAAAATCTCAACATTGGGGGTGAAGAACTGAACCCTCCTTCAAGGGCAAAGCCTTTAAATATTGAAGGTGGTTTTACACTGCAGAGAGAGGCACCAGGGAACTGCCAGCCCCTCCTGTCACCTCTTGCTGCTGTCCCTTTCCCTGTCTGAAGGGACGACATGGACCATTACAGCAGTGGTGGCTTTTGGATGGGGTGGGAGGGCAGTGGGAGAGGGACGGTGGTGGTGGGATGGGGAGGGGGTGGTGGTGGGAAGAAGGAACCATCTGTGAAGGCTTAATGGTTGATAGGACTGGAGACAAGGCACATGACATGGAGGTGTACAGTGGGTGGTGAGTACAACCCTGTGGTCCTTCCTTCACCACACCCAGCATCCAAAGGACGAGGGTCCCGCCTTTCCCTGGGGTCAGCACACACTGGTGATGCCCCGGGGCAGTGGGGAGGGTTGGGGCGAGCGGGGCAGGGGTCCTGGTGGGTGGCTGGATGCGAGGGGCTGTGTGCTGTGCCGGCAGGGACGTGGCGGTGGACATGGGCAGAGCGCCGGCGCACGCTCTGCTACTGTCGATGGTGCTGGGCTGCTCGGCTGCCTTCACGGACCTCCTGCTGCCGGGCCCCGAGGAGCCGGTGGTCAACGTGGCCGTGGTGTTTGGGGGCACGTCCTACCCCCTGCACATCCGCTCCCGCCTGAGCCCCCAGAGCTTCCTGGACATGCCCCTGGAAATCCACCCCATCACCGTCGTCGTCAACAACACCAACCCCAGCACCCTCCTCACCCAGATCTGCGACATCCTCGCCAGCCACAAGATCCACGGCATCGTCTTCGAGGACAACGTGGGCACGGAGGCCGTGGCCCAGATTCTTGACTTCATCTCCTCCCAGACCCAGGTCCCCGTCATCAGCATCAGCGGGGGGTCCGCAGTGGTCCTGACCCCGAAGGTGAGGCCCTCACTGGGGGTTATTTCCAGGGGGGATGAGAGGAATTAGGTATTATTAGAGAGGGGTAGCTAAGGGATGTGGAATGCTGGAGGGCAGGGGAGCTGCTGTGCTGTAGAGTCTGGGATCACGGGCAGGATTAGGCAGTGGCTGTGGCAGTGTGGCCAATGGGTGGTGGGACCTAGTGGGGACTTCAGGGAGGGGCTCTGTTGATGGGACATGAGAGAGGATCTCAGTGGTCCCTGGAGGGACCTTCCCCAGTGTGCTGTGTCCCATCCCCTCCAGGCTGTGCCCACCATGAAGTGCTGGGTTGGTGGCACTGGGGCTACTGGCACAGTGGCAGGGTTGTCACAACCCCATCCTCCTCCTGCCCTGCCAGGGCTGGATCCAGCCCTGAAATGGCTGGATGGGCAGCATGGAGGAGCCTCACTTGGCTGTGGCAGCAATCTCAGGAGCACCCACACCCAAAATGGGATTTTTGGCTTCTCTGCTCCTCGCTGGCGTCAGACACTGTCAGTCACTGTCACCTGCCTGCTTGGAAGCGCAGGTGGCAGGGAGAGCTGGAGCCAGGATGGAGAGTGCTGGGCAGGTGGTGATGGGCTGTGGTAAAGAGATTAGGGTTATCTCCTCATGGCTGCTTGTCCCACCCTGCCCAGCCTGGGCACTGGAGCGGTCTTGGTGATTGCTCTTGCCTGTGGGTAGGGATTCTGCTCCTCCTCAGGGCATGGTTTTTGTGCTCTGCCTGCACAGTGGTTTGGGGTCCAACCCCCTGGATGGCACCCCTGCAGCCCTGCCTGCACCCACTGGTGCTCCTGGACCACCTCGAGCTGCTGCTCGCTGTGGGTGGGTGGCAGTGGGGGTGGTGGGCTCGGGTGGGTGCAGTGGACTTGTGTGGGGGCAAAGGGCTCAGATAGAGCCCCGAGCAACTGAAAAATAGCCATAGTTTGCTGTGGTCTGTGTGTTTTCTGCAGCTTTCTCCAGGGTTTGGGTATTTTGGGCTCAGTGGAGGGACCTGTCTGAAGGCTCGACCTCCTCCTCCCACAGATCCAAAGTCCGCAGCAGCTCCTGCTTTCTGTCTGTGACCCCCTGGGGCTCACCCCAAACTTCTTCTCTAGAGGTGGAGGGGGTCTGGGTGGCAAAGCTGCTGCACGTGACCTTCGGCAAATGCCATTCGCTGAATCATTTAAGACAGAATCAGATCAATTAAGGTTTGCTAATGAGAGGCCAGATGGCCGGGGAGGTGGGGCGGGAGGGAAGGAGCCGCACAGGCTCCGGCTGCAGGTAGTGAGTCGGAGCCGGGATGGGATTTATGCTCCTGGCAGAGCTCTTGCCCACCTTCTTCTCCTGGTTTAAGGAGAAATTGTTGATCTCATTTAGAGGATGGATGAATTTTTGCTCAATAAGCTGAGAAACAGATGTGAAGCCGCAGGACTGGACCCTTCACATGGGATGAGCGTCCTTGGATGGGGACCAGTCCCATTTTGGGTGTCTCTGGCCCATGGACCACACCAGTTCATGGCACACTCAAACCGTATCACAGTGCCAGAGCAGCCCCTGACCCCCTCTTCTCCCACAGGAGCCCGGATCAGCTTTCCTGCAGTTGGGTGTCTCCATCGAGCAGCAAATCCAGGTGATCTTCAAGGTGCTGGAGGAATACGACTGGGGCTCCTTTGCTGTCATCACCAGCCTCTACCCGGGCTACAACATCTTCCTGGACGTCATCCGCTCCTTCACGGATGCCAGCTACTTTGGCTGGGAGCTGCAGGAGGTGCTCACCTTCGAGATGAGCCAGGAGCAGAGCAGCTCCAGGACGCAGCGGCTCCTGCGGCAGATCGATGCCCAGGTCCTCATCGTGTACTGCTCACGGGAGGAGGCCGAGTACCTCTTCTCCATGGCAGAGCAAGCCGGCCTCGTGGGGCCAGGATACGTCTGGATCGTGCCCAGCCTGACAGTGGGCAACATGGAGGTGCCACCCGCCTCCTTCCCCGTCGGCCTCATCAGCGTGGTGACGGAGAGCTGGAAGCTGAGCCTGCGGCAGAAGGTGCGGGACGGGGTGGCCATCATTGCCATGGGGGCAGCCAGCTTCTTCCGTGCCCACGGCTACCTCCCGGAGGTGGGACGGGACTGCTGGACCCCCGCCAGGACCACGGCCACCAACACGAGCTTCTACCGGTGAGGCTCGGGGGCCCCTTGGGATGGGGAAATGGAGAGGGAAGAGGCAGGGGAGGAGGGGGATGGAGCTGGCAGGCAGAGGGGGTGATGCTGGCTGTGGGGCTGTAGCTTGTGGTCTATGCCTCTTGGCTGGCTTTCTCCTGGAGCATCCTCCCCTTGCCTTTTCCCATGATTTTCTGTAGCTCGGGGTGCTCGAGGAGCTCAGGGGGGTTTCATGGCTCTGCTTTGTAGTGCAGAGGTGGCATCTCAGGGTTCCTGTGGCAGCCTGTGCATCTTCAGCCCTGCAGTGAGCCATCCTTGAGCAGGGGCTAAATCTGGTCCCCAGCTCTCAGCCCCACATCTCTCCGTGAGATCTGTGGCAGCCCAGCTGAAGCTGGAGGAAGAGGAGGAGGAGAAGGAGGAGGGCTGTACGTGGGTGGGCTGCACAGGCAGGGGCTTACAGGCTCTGTGTCCCACCAGGCACCTCCTCAACGTGACTTGGGAGCACAGGGACTTCTCCTTCAATGAAGGTGGCTACCTGGTCAGGCCCACCATGGTGGTGATCACACTCAACCAACACCGGCTCTGGGAGATGGTAGGACCCCCAGGCCCCCTGGGACAGGCACTGTGGGGTGGCTGGGCAGGGTGAGCGTGGGGCCATGCACAGGCTGAGGTCCCACCCTGGGTGGGTTGTCCCATGCAAAACCCATGGCTGGTACCCAAAATGGGTGGTGGGGCTTTGTGGCAATGATGGGCACCAAAGCTCTGCCAAGAACTGTCATTTTTTTCCCTGCAATTTCTCTGATAAGTTCCAAAAAAAAGGCAAAAATGCAGCTGCCCACCCCTGGAGAACAGCAGCCAAACACCTAGACCAGAAACAAGCTGTGTGGAGGGGGGTTTTTCTGGTTAGTTTGAAAGTATTTTGGGTGAAGTTTGGCCAGGTTTGTGCTCACCCGACTGTGGTGCTTGGGGCCCAGGAGGAAACACCGTGTTCCATGAGTGAGGTTCCATGAATTCCTGACGTGGGGAAAGGGATGCTGAGCTGGGGATCACCAGGGTGTGGGGAGGATGGACACAGGACCCTGTGCAACCCCCACAGCCCCTCACCAGGGTGACTGTGTCCTCTCCCTCATGGGCAGGTGGGCAAGTGGGAGAAAGGCATCATCCACATGAAGTACCCGGTGTGGCCCCGCTATGGCTCCTACATGCAGCCCGTGGTGGATAACCGGCACCTGACAGTGGCCACGCTGGAGGAGAGACCCTTTGTGATCGTGGAGAACACAGACCCCAGCACAGGGGTCTGCGTGCGCAACACGGTGCCCTGCCGCAAGCAGACCAACTCCTCCCACAGGTGAGCAGGGCAGGGTGCAGCTCAGAAATTTTGGCCACTGTTTCCCAGGCATGTGAGGGGGCCTGGGGGCACCACGGTGCCCAAAGCATCTTGGGTTGGTCCAACCCGCGTTTCCCGGTGCGGTTCCAGTGGCGACGGCCTCGTGGATCCCTACACCAAGCTGTGCTGCAAGGGCTTCTGCATCGACATCCTGAAGAAGCTGGCCAAGGCCGTGAAGTTCTCCTATGACCTCTACTTAGTGACCAATGGCAAACACGGCAAGATCGTCCGTGGGGTCTGGAATGGCATGATTGGTGAGGTAGGGCTGGGCATGGCTTGGACCCCCCCTCTGACCCTCCCTGCAGGGCACTACTCATCCCTGGCCTGGGGCTTTCCTGGTGGAGATGGGATCAGGGTGTCTGTCCTGGGACTCTGGGCAGGGGAGAGCTTGGCATGAGCTCCTCCCTGAAGGAAGAGTCAGACAAAACCCCACAGAAGGTTGTGGTTGTGCCACTGGTCACTTAAAAAGCTAATTTTTATTTTTTTTAAAAAGGTGGAAATTGGGGTTGGAGATGGAGATGAGGGAATGCCTGGGGAAGGTGATCTGGGTCCCTCTGCCCGTCCCTCTGCCCACCCTGAGCCCATCTGCCCCTTCTCCAGGTGTACTACAAGCGTGCAGACATGGCCATCGGCTCCCTCACCATCAACGAGGAGCGCTCTGAGATCGTGGACTTCTCCGTGCCCTTCGTGGAGACGGGAATCAGCGTCATGGTGGCCAGGAGCAACGGCACCGTCTCGCCCTCTGCCTTCCTGGGTGAGCTGTGCATGCCCCTGTCTGTCTGCAGGTTCATCCCACGCTCCCCACAAATGCAAATTGGAAATATTGTTCAGTTTTAATAACTTTTAAGAAAAAAAAAAAAAAAAAAAGCCTAAGTCATAAGGGAAGGATATTGTGCTGCCAGCTCTGGGGCTTCCTCCTTCCCTGCCTGAATAATCCTTTTATTATGGAGATGGAGGCTGGGAGCTGGAGGCTGGGCTCGGTGGTTTTCTCCTCTTCATTTATTTTTTGTGTGGAGGAGGGAGGACAGGGTGGTGGTGGGATTTTCCACCTCAGATCTCTGCTGTGGGGACCCCCTCTCTGCCACTGTCACCAGGTTAAGCCAGGTGTAGGAAACCACCAGTGCTAAAAGTTTTATTTAACGAGTTTTAAACCAGCAAAAACTGCAGCCTTGGAAGGGGAGGAGACTGGCCAAGGTCGTCAGGAAATTCAGCCTGAGCGCTCGGGCAGGGCTTGAGGCTCTCGGCAAGGGCACGGCAGCGATGTCCCAGCTCAGACAGAGCCAGGCTCCTGTCGGGGGAGGGTGCAGGTGGGTGCAGGTGCCAGGGATGCCATTGGGAGGTGGGACAGCACCAGCCTGGGCACATCTTCCCCATCCTGTCCCCCCAGCTCTGCGGGTCTGACCTGCCCCCAAAGCAGGGTCACCTTCACTGGCTGTGGGGTCAGACGGAGCATCCCATCCAGGTTCAGCAGGGCCAGGGTCTGCAGTCCCTGTGTCTCCTGCTTCTGCACTAACGAGCCGCATCCCCATCAGGGGAGGCCTCTCCTCCCTGACAGCGAAGGACGCGCTGACAAATGGACTTCGGCAGCCGCGTGTTGACGGCTCAGATGCAGCCCCACTGCTCCTGCTGCTCCATCCCAGATCATCCTGGGCAGGCAGGGGGCTCACTGCCCACCCCAACTCACGGGGGGCTTTCCCAGGGGCTGAGTGGGGCTGGGAGGCTGACCCCATGCCTGATGCAGGGACAGGGCTGTGGCCAGAGCCATCACGGGAGAGAACCTGTGATCCCACGGGAAACCCTCCTGCCATTGACCCTGGAGATGGGCAGCATTTCATTAACATCTCCCTGTTAATGAGAGCCTGATTCTGTCTAGGCAGGGAAGCATGGCTGCATCCCCCATACCACAGCATCCCCTTTCTCTCCTGATTCCCTGCTTGGCCATGGTGCTGCCAGCCCCCATCTCCTCTCTAAAGAGGGGCAATATTCAGGAGGACGAGCCCCATCCATCGGGGAGGGCTCCTGGGAGTCCCCAGGGGGTGTCCCAGGGGGCTGACAGAGCCCCACTTGCCTTGCAGAGCCTTACAGCCCGGCCGTGTGGGTCATGATGTTTGTCATGTGCCTCACCGTGGTGGCCATCACCGTCTTCGTGTTCGAGTATTTCAGCCCCGTTGGCTACAACCAGAACCTCACCAGTGGCAAGAGTGAGTTGGGGAGGTGGGAGCTGGGTGGGGGGGACACATCCCCAGCCAGGCTGACGGCTGTCCCCTCTGTCCCCTGTCCCCGTAGGGCCAGGAGGTCCCACCTTCACCATTGGCAAGTCGGTGTGGCTGCTGTGGGCTCTGGTCTTCAACAACTCGGTGCCCATCGAGAACCCCAAGGGCACCACCAGCAAGATCATGGTGCTCATCTGGGCCTTCTTCGCCGTCATCTTTCTCGCCAGCTACACGGCCAACCTGGCTGCCTTCATGATCCAGGAGCAGTACATCGACACCGTGTCGGGGCTGAGCGACAGGAAGGTGGGGCTGATGGTTGGGGTGGGAATCCTAAAAATATCCCTAAAAGTAGTAATTTTTTTTTGGGGGGTGGGGGTTGCTGCACATCACTGACAGCTGGCTGGATGGGTGGAGGGTTGGCTGTGGGGAGGCAGGACATGGCAGGGACAGGGACTCCATGTGATGCCACTCCCTGGGGCTCCCCACTGCAGTTCCAGAGGCCGCAGGAGCAGTACCCCCCGTTCCGCTTCGGCACCGTCCCCAACGGCAGCACCGAGAGGAACATCCGCAGCAACTACCCCGACATGCACACCCACATGGTCAAGTACAACCAGCGCTCTGTGGAGGACGCCCTCACCAGCCTCAAGATGGGGTACGGTTCCCCAGAAAGGCCTATGGGTCCCCCAAGTGGGGTATGGCTCCCAGAGTGGGGGTACAGCTCCTCAAAATGGGACACAGCACCCCCCCAAATGAACTACAGCTCCCTGAAATGGGCTACAGGACCTCCCAGATGGGGTAGGGACTCCTCAACTGGGGTACAAGCCCCCACAAGTGAGATGTGGGCCCCCCAGGCCAGGTTCAGCTCTCCCAGATGGGAAATGGCTCTCTGCAGCTTCCCTGCATGGCATATGGGACCCCCAAACAGGACACAACCCACTGAACATGGGGTGCAGCTTCATACAGCTCCCCTCAAAAGGGATGCAGCCCTCCCCACCCAAGCTGGGTGCTTCCCCCCCAGGTGTGGTTACAGCTCTCCACGATGATCAAGGACCCCAAAAAAAAACACAACCCCCTCCAGATGGGCTACAGCTATCTGAAAGGGGTAGAGCTCCCCCAAAAGATGCACAAGCCCCCAGAAAAGGGTTTTCAGACCCCTCCTCCACCCTTCCTCCCAGGAAGCTGGACGCCTTCATCTACGACGCGGCAGTGCTGAACTACATGGCGGGCAAGGACGAGGGCTGCAAGCTGGTGACCATCGGCAGCGGGAAGGTGTTTGCCACCACGGGCTACGGCATCGCCCTGCAGAAGGACTCGCGCTGGAAGCGGGCCATCGACCTGGCCCTGCTCCAGTTCCTGGGAGACGGTGGGTGCCCCATCCTCAGCCAGCCCCCACCCTGCAGATTAATCCAGGGAGCAGGGTTTTGGTCCCCAAAACCCTGAGGGCTTCTCCACCACCTCCTCTCAGGGGATATTAAATCCAGAGGCATTTTTCCAGCTGGCTGCTGGTGGTTGGGGTGGAGGGGTCATTCCCTCTGGCTTTGTAAAATCTTGGAGATGGCTGTGCACAAAATACAAGGGGTCAGGAGGAGAAGCCTGGGAAGGGGACAGCAAGCATGGCTGGCTGGCACGTGGGAGACAGAAAAAGGACAGGGCCCTGGAGAAGGACAAGTAACTGGTGGGATGCTCAGGCCAAGAGCAGCAGCAAGGACAAGGCTATTACAGCTCCTGGGGCTTGGGGGTCTCTTTCTCCTCCTCCAGCCACAGTGTATAGGGGAGGGAATGAGCAAGGGATGTGTGTGGGAAGATGACTCCTGTGGGTGGATTTTCACCCCTGCACTCCTGTGTGTGTCGGGCCCCAGGTGACACCCAGAAGCTGGAGACAGTTTGGCTGTCGGGGATCTGCCAGAATGAGAAGAACGAGGTGATGAGCAGTAAGCTGGACATCGACAACATGGCCGGGGTTTTCTACATGCTGCTGGTGGCCATGGGGCTGAGCCTGCTGGTCTTTGCCTGGGAGCACCTCGTCTACTGGAAGCTGCGTCACTCCGTGCCCAAGTCCCACAAGCTTGACTTCCTCCTGGCCATCAGCAGGGTGAGGGATGCTGCCAGGGGGCTCTCAAGGGGCCCAAGTGTCTCCATACGGTGTCACGGGGCTGGGCACGCCTGGGTGGGCATTGTCCCTTCGACCCACAGGGGAGGGACTGGAGATGTTTGTGCTGATGTGAGCTCCTGTGGAGAAAAGCCAGCTGTTGGGGAAAGGGCTTAGCCATCTGTATTAGCATCCCTGGGGAAAGGGGTGATGGAGGATGGTATCACCCACCCTGGCATTACCGGGGATGCTGGGGAGGGGACACCAGTGCTGTCAAGCCACCTCAGCTTCAGTAGCATGAACTCAGCTCAGCAGGGTGGGCTCATAGGGGACCCCACTGACCTTGCTGATGGTGGGGGTCCCCCATTTCTCCCCACAGGGCATCTACAGCTGCTTCAATGGGGTGCAGACCATGGGGAGCCCTGGGCGGGCGCCCACACCTGATGTCACGGCCAGCTCGGCCCAGGCCAACGTGCTGAAGATGCTGCAGGCGGCCAAGGAGATGGTGACCACGGCCAGCGTGGGTGGCTCCCTGGAGCAGGCCACCCGCACCATCGAGGACTGGAGCAACCACAGCGAGCGCCTCCAGACCACCTTCTCCCTGAGGACACCCCAGCTCGTGGTGCAGAACAGCACCGGCGCACACCGGGCCCCCTCCTCCGGCCCGCACCCCACCGAGAGGATGGCGAGAGCCTACACTACCAAGGGTGCTCCCCCGGGGCTGCCGCTGCCCCAGCCCATCCCTGTGGACTCCCGGCTGCACGGGGAGGAGAACTGGAGAGGGGCAAACGAGCATCCCCGCCTGCTACACCCCGTGAAGTTTCGGGGTGGCTGTGCAGGGGACCAAGCCCTCACGGGATTCCCCCACCTCCTGGTGAAGACTTCCGCAGGGGGGGATTATGGGGAGCAGGTGCTGGTGGGGAACCATATCGGGGCTCCCCTCCCGCCCCCCACGTCCCCCAGGGACCTCCCACCGCCGGACATCTACAGGGAGCACAAGCGGCCGTCGGGGCGGGGGGACCGGCTGCAAAACAACCCCCTGCTCCAGGGGGACGGGGGACACGGGGGCTCGGGGACACTGCCCCGGCTGCTGTCGGCAGCGGAGAAGAAGCGGGATGCGGGCAGCCTGCCTCCATCCTGCTCTCGCGGAGCCTTCCCGAAAGTCACCAGGACTTGCAGAGCCAGGGGCGAGCCGGCGCGGCTGGAGGCGGAGCGGGAGAAGCTGAGCCGGTGGGCGAGCTCGGCCAGGGCTCCCGGGGAGCGGAGCGAGAAGCGGCGTCCCGGGGGGCTGCGGCGCTGCGGTGCCACTCACCCACCCGCCCGCGCCGACGTGCCCGACCTGTTCCCCGAGGCCGAGCCCGGCTACGGCTGCGGCCCCCGCTGCCCGCAGGCCGCCGGCCGGCTGGCACCGCGCTCGCCCGTGACCAGGCTGCCGTCCTACCGGGAGGCTTGCCGGCAAAACCCCCGCGGCACCGCCGTCGCGGCCCACGCCTGCATGAACTCCTACGCCAACCTGCCCCTCTTCGTGGGGCACCTCTCGCGGGGGTCCCCGCCGCCCCGGGAGCAGCCCGGGCTGCACCCCTGCGGCCGGGGGTCCGGGCGCTGGGACGGCGGCTGCAGAGACTGCGGGAGGCGCGGGGAGCTGGCCTTGCTGCGGGCGGTGGGCACGGAGAGGAGGGACCCGCTGGTGGCCCGCGGGGTGGCGAGTCCCTGCGCCGGCGGGTCCTGGCGGCGGGTCTCCAGCCTGGAGTCGGAGGTGTGATGGGGGGGACAAGGAGGTGCCCGCACCCCTCTGCCTGCCCTTTGCCCGGGCGTCCCCGCGGGCCAGCCAGCGGCTCCCGCCCGGGCTCCAGCCTCCCGGGGTCCGGCAGCGTCGGCAGTGGGATGCTCCAAGCGGCTCGGCGGGTCCCGTGCGCTTTGGGAGGGTCGGAGGAGCCTGGCAGGGGCCGGTACACGCTGGCTCGGGCTCTCCCCACAGGCAGGGCTGGCATCGGGGACGCCAAACTCATTGCCGCCTGTGTTGCCGTCACGTTTCGTTTCATTCAAAGGGACTCGAAACGCCATGTTCAGGTCATTAAAGAGACATTTTCAGCTGGCTGGGGACCCTTCTTCCATCGTCTGGCGCTGAGCCCGGGGCTACCCTTTGTATCGTGGGGATATTCATGGTCCTGTGCAACCCCTCTCCGTCCCTGTCCCGTTAGTGCTGAGACCCGGCACGGGCTCATCCCACCGGCGGCAGAAAGGCAAATGAAAATGGTAACTCATTAAACTGCGCTGAGGGATAATTAGGAGCCGTCAGACTGCGCTGAGGCTGGAGCCGAGCACTGGAGGCTGAGTTCCTGCCCCCTGCTTGGGTTTTGGGGTGCTGGGCACTGATTGCCATGGGTTCGGGTCAGTGAATGATGCTGCAAACGGCAGCCTGTTAGGGATCCCCGGCTCGGCACCGCAGCCCCGGGAAGGAGTGCTGTGGGGGAATGAGAAAGGGAAAAATTCCTTCCACCTTCCGAGGGCTGATGGAGCCATAAATCAGGTGTGATAGATGAGCCGAGTTTAATTCTTCTCTTGATGTACGTCTGACAAAGCCCTTTACCTGCCGGGCTAGGGCGCGATCAGAGGCGGCCGTGATTCAAAGGCAGCCCCGGGCAGGGGAGGGGGTCTTCGGGAACTGAAGCCTCCGGGGCCCCGGGCAGCAGCCAAGGCTTTGCCAGGCGGTACCAGCTCCATCCCAGAGCAGCGCCAGCACTACACAAAGCTGCCCGTGGCAGGCTGTCCCAGGGAGATGCCAACCCTCAGCCCCTCTTCCCAGCTGGTTTGGCATCGCCTGCCTCCATGAACGACTCCCCAAGAAGCTGCTCTAAAGCGACATAATTTTTTTCCTATTTCAAAGCAGCTGTTAGAGTTTCTGGCAGCCAGCGAGCAGCCAAGGCTGGTAACAGTGGGATGATGGCAAGGACTGCTCGGGGACAACCAGCCCTACCCCAGGGACGGCTGCAAAGCCCCGGGGAGGTCAGGAGGGACCTGGCCACGTCTATTTCAGGCTCAAAAGCATTGGCAATGTCTGTCTGTCCATCCATCTGTCCATCAATCCATCCACCCATCTGCCTGGGGTTAAATCCAGCCAGTCCCCCCTCCCCCAGCCTGGCTGCCATCACACACTGGTGCCGGCGTTTTAATTCCCTTTACTTATTTATCATCGCAATTGTCTCTTAATTGCTTTGGCAGCCCCTCCAAGCCTCCTGGCGAGGGAGGGAGGTGCTGGTGTATAAATAAAGGCCATAAATAAATAAACCCAGTTGACAGTGAGGGGATCCAGCCAGGCTGCCCCTGGAGATGGCACCCATTTGCCCCAGGCAGCTCTCCCCATATGTACACCAGATGCCCCTGTGGGTGACAGGCTGGTCCCCAAGAAGCTCCAATGTGGCCTTGGGAACTTCCCCCAAACTGTGGCTTTCTGGCCCAAGGAAACCAGCAAACACAGTTGCAGCCAAACTTGAGCAGGGGTTGGGGTTGTGAGACCAAGAGGGAGCAGAAAAGGGAAAATCAAAAAGGAAATATCAAAAATCCCCAACCCACATCTTAAATTAATTAATGATGTCCCTGGTGACTCAGCAGAGGCCAAATGAATCTGCTTCATGTTTTATTGAAGGACTTTGCTGCAGAAGGCTGAGGACAGTGAGAGACAGGGCAAACGGGGTGCTGGGGGTGCTCCCAGGGGAGGTGGCCCTGGGGTTGGGTGTCAGCACCCACTGTAGGGCCCAAGCTGTCCTGGGTGCCCCATGTGAATGCCCAGCTCCCCTGCCACCATGGTGGCATTTGCATAATCATCTTTACATGCTAATTTGGTTGGAAAAGCACAGGTTTTCTCCCATTCCTGGTGCCAGGCACTAACCTGGGCACTGCTGAAGAGGAGGTGTGAGCAGCCCAGAGCAGATGGGACCCTCCAGGACCAAGGAGGGGCTGGACTGCTCCTGCAGCATCCCCTTGCCTCTGGGTGCACCAGGGACAAACCTACAGGGAAGCAGCAGCCTGGAAGCACCCTCTGGCTGGGCTTTCCAAAGAGGGGTTGGGTAGTTTAGTGCTTAACAGCCGCTGAGAGATATTATTTCTTTTTGGTGAAATTGTCTAATCAATCACTTTTTAATTCAGCCGGCTCTGGCACCCGGGACGCCCCGGGACACTGTGGGCTGCCTTGCAGAGAGAAATACGGCTGGATCACTGCTGGCCACCCACCTCAGGGGCTCAGCCCTACTGGGGGGAGGCAGTGTCCCCCAAACCCAACCCCCACCTCTGCCAGCTCCGAATCCCCATGACAGGTATTATTTTCACTGCCCCCACTGCTCTGCATCCTGCTGAGACCCATCCTGCTGAGGGTGAACAAGGCAGGCCAGCACGGGTCAGCCACCAGAAGAGGTTCCAATGGCAAGGACATGCTGGTGTTGCTATGGGGAGACAGTCAGGGCAGGTGGAGCTGGTCAAATCACAAACCAGAACAGATTCAAGGCCAGGAAGGTGCAGGTGCCAGCACAGGGACAGCAGGGCACTGCCTTGTCTGTGTTCAGGGATGCCCGAGGGAGCAGCCACCTCCTGGTTCCTGACTCCTGCCAGGGCAAAGCCATGGCATGAAATCTTCCCTGGCCGAGCCCCTGCAGCAGGTGCCCTTCCCCAGACCATCAACAGCCCCTGGGATCAGGGCCTGCTGCCCAAATCCATCCAAGGGATAACATGGTGAGCACTTTGTCCCTAAACCTTCAAACAGCTGAATCCCCTCAGGGACACGGAGCTCCTTGGTGATGGTCAAGCCTTGCCTAAACCTTGTCTAAACTTGCCTGTCAAGTTTTTCTTTCCCTGGCCATCGCTCTTCCAAGTGCTGCAATAGACTGAATCCATCCCTGATGCCAGTTTGGCCTCAGATTTATGGCCCAAGCCCCAAAATCCGCCGCCGCTTGTGAGGTCCTTCGAGAGAATCACAGCAGAAAGTGTTTATTTCCATCATAAAGATCTGCTTTAATATTTTAACATAAATCAAGCTGCGCTTTATGGTGATAATAAATTCGTTGGCAGAAACTGCCTTTGCAGCCCGAGGCGGCGGAGCAATTCAATTTGTTTGGTTTTAAGTGTAAGGAGTCGTAATTGAGAAGGGGAAAGTACAGATGTTTTAATTGAGTTTGCAGCTACCACCCAGAGTTGCAGGAGGCTAATAGAGAAGAAGAGGTGAGGGTCTCCATTAGCCTCTCGGCTTGCCATTTCTCCTTGGCCTGCAGCCCCATCCGTCACGGCCGTCCCCGCCAGGAATAGCTGCTCCGTGCCTGCACGCGAGGAGGAAGGGGATGGAAAAAGAAGTCAGACTAAACCAGATGTATAATGTGCATTTTATTGGTTTTAATCCCTTTTTTTTTTTTTTTCTTGAAAACTAATTACAGTCAGGACAAGCATCACGTGTGAATCTGTAATAATGAATTGTTAGTGCTGATAATGGCCAAATAAAAATAGACTCAATTCGTGATGGGTGAGAGGAGAGAGCTCATGCCCTGCACCCAGGGGTCACACAGCATCCCTCCAGCCAACGCTGGCTGCACTGAGCCATCCCCTTCCCACTTTCTCCAGTAATTTTTAAGGCATTGCTATGTCATGTTTTATATGAAAAATGTTCTCTGCCGGAGAGCTTCTTTCTGTTAACCACCCCAATTCCTCGGATATATTTGTTTTGCTGCTGTGCAAGGACGACGGGTGTCTGGGAATTCGTGGTTATTTACTTGAGAAGCACTCATGCTCCTTTGGGGAGCAGAGTCCTTCCCAGTAAGGTACCACGGCAAAGGCTGGGGCCAGGGTGTGAGCTCTCAGTGTGCCACTGCATCCAAAACCTGGATCCAAGCAGCTCCTGGAGGTACAGCCACTCAGAAGTCACTGTCACACACTGTGCCGAGGGGGACATATGGGCCAGGGAAAAGAAGGCACATCTGTAAATGCAAGAGGTGGCAGGAAAGGGGAGGGGGTGCCAGGCTGGGCTCTCTGCCTCACCTATCCCAGGCAGGGCCAGTGGGGCAGCCCTGAGAGGAAGGGAGGGAGGGAGGGCGAGAGCAATGAAAGAACAGAGAACAGCCCCATTCTCTGTGTGCAATGAAATGTGAAGGCAAGAGGCTGAAATGGGCATGGGGAGGGCTGGGGCTGAGCCTTGCAAAGCACAGGCAGCCCAGGGCAGAGAGCTCTCAGTCCCTTCCATGAACCCACACCTGCACACTCGTGCAGAGGAACAGCCCCCTCAGCCTCTCCAGCTTCCAAAGGCTCATTTCATCAGCATTAAATTCCTCCCTCCAGCTCTGCCCAGCTCCCAGCTGCCTCGCAGGTGGCTCCCAGCTCAGCTGCCCCGTGAATCTACCCTCCAACTTACTGCTTCCTAAACGAGACACCAGCACCAGCTACCTGTAAAATACCTTCTTAATTTGGTACTGAAGATGCCACATCAGCTTCCCAGGAGCATTTGGGGATGTTTAAACTCACTAGCAAGGGCTGCCAAAGCCTGTTTAGGATCAAGCTGCAGAGAAGACAAACAGTCCCCCCGGATCCTCTCCAGGCAGCTCCACAAGGACACAGTGGCAGTGCTCAGGCTCGAGAGGTGCAGGGTTTTGCTTTAAAAGCCATGAAGTGGTTTTATACAGCTCCAGGTACTTGCATATTCCCCCAGGAGGAGCACTTCAGGTCATATGGAAACCAGAAAGTCCTACTTGAAAACAGAGCTTGATTAAAAAGAGCTGCAGTTCAAAGCTTGCTTTAGTGAGTGGTGACATTTAATACTGCAGCAAGAGCAGAGGGCAGGAGGATCTGACATGCACCTGGCTTTGAACCTGCTTAGATAACAGGGGGTTAAAATAGTTCAGGTGAAGACTTTTAAAGTTCTTCCTTTTGCCAGGAAACCCCATTTGATCTGTGCCCAAGGACCTCAGAGCACAGGACTTGGTGCTGTTTGTCACCCTGTGGTGTCACAGTGACCACAATTGCCTTAAAAGCAGAGGTTCACCTAGAGCTGCCTAAGGTAAGAGCAACCCAGTTCTCACAGAAGCAGAGCTGGAGCAGCCCAAAGCCCACCTTAACCCTGTGCAGAGGGACAAGAGGGGGGATTCAAGCCCAGTTACAGCAGGGTTTCAGGTTTTGCTGCCCCGTTTTGGGAGCTCTGCTGCTGCAGGCAGGAGTGAGCCAGGACACGGCCGCTTCCTCCTGGCACCGGCTCATTCCCCTGAGTTAACACCCACCTTGTTTCAAGGCTAATTACCCAGCGCGGGGAGCTGGGAACGCATCACTGTGCACAGCCGGAGCTCCGCGGGCCTCTCGCGTGTCAGGACTGGGTAATTAGCACCTCCCCAGCCCATCCCCGATCCCGACCGCTGGAGTCAGGGCCTGGCTGCTCCTACCAGCCCCCTGCAAAGGGGAGAAAGGGGCACGGGCTTTGCCAGCAGAAACCTCAGAGCCATGTGCTGTTGCCGAGGGAAGCAAGGCTGATTTCCTTTCCAGGGGGAAGAGCTGTATCCCTGCATGCAGAGGGGTATTGCTCTGACCAACTGAGAGCACAGGAGAACAGGATGGAAGTGTTAATGTAAACTCCCGGGCTGGAGAAATCAAGCTCTAAGCTAAAGATCCCAGATCCCAGGCAATCCATGGTGCACAAACAAATTAACGACTCCTGAAAATGAAAATGTAACTGCAAAAAACTTATTTCCTTCTGAAGTAGGTCTATTCCCACCCTAATTTCTTCCTTCAGCTGGCACAGGAGGTTGGTTTGAAGGAGTCTCAGCAGAAAGAAGACTCAGTTCTCCCAAACTCCTGCTGGATTCTGCACAGCACATCCCTGCCTCTGGGACAAAGGGACATTTAGCCGCTCAGTGTAGTGAGCAGCCAAGGCTGTCTGCTCTCCTGTGTGCCGAGACCTGCAGCACTCAGAGAGCCACTGAGGGACACAGAACGTGCTGCTCCGACGGAGCCAAAGGCAGAAACGGCTGGACACTGGTTAACGGTGCAGGCTGCCAAGGGCTCAGCCCCAGGGCTTTGTCTGAGAACCACGACTGTGACAAGGCTGAATCCGCTCCATCCTCACCCAAAATGGAGCGAAGAAAGTCTGTGTCCAGGTCTGACCCGTGTCACCAAGCCAGTGGCCTGGAAACTTCCCTTCACACTGCCTCTCCCCCACTGCACAGTCCCAGAGGGGGAGCTGAAATGCTGGAGTCTCTGGAGCCCTGGAGGGAATGTGCTGCTATCCCCCATCAGAGCTTTGACTCGCTCAGGACAATGTTTGCAGTCACGAACACAAAGCAAGAAAAGCCCCAAACGAGTACGAACACAATCCAGAAGGTGTGCCTGAAGGGGGAGAGGTGCTTGTTCACCGTCCCGCTGCCGAAGACCAGCTGAGTGTCCTTCCGACTGCAGTATGCCAGGAAAGCCGGGATGAGATACTGGATCCCATTCCCAGCGTAGGCTCCCGTGATCCCCACCAGGGACTCCAGATCGTGGGTGCAGAAAGCCACCAGCACGGGGGAATCAGCGTGATGGCGGGAAAGACAATCCTATCCACCACCCACGGGTAGGTCCCCCCTTCTCTGTGGAAAAGGGTCTTCCAGTTGTTGCGCAGGGTCACTGCGATGATGGGGAAGTTGGTGCTGATGGTGAAGACGGGGAAGAGGCCCAGGAAGTAGCGAATGAAGGCAACGTTGATGATCTCACAGTTGGTGAAGTTGAGCGTGTACATGTCCATGAGGGTGTCGTTGCGGAAGCAGTAAATGGCAGTGAAGGACAGGAGGCTGTAGAAAGCCAGGATCAGGATGTAATCGAGCAGCACGAGCTTGTTGACATGCTGCTTCTTGGAGATGGGTGTGATGAGGGATGGCAGGGAGTGCTGGCACATGAAGGAGTAGACGCACACCCCAAAGAGATTGCGGATGCCCGACAGCTGGGCCATGGACGGGTGACCTTCAGCTTGGCCTCTGCTGATGCGGATGAGGGCCAGAATTATCATGAGGATGAAAGCTGGAGAGAGAGAAGGTTTCAGGTCAAGCCCAGGCCCGCACTCCCCACGACCCTCCTCCCATCACACCGTCAGTCTTGGCACCAGCTCTCTCTCCTGCTATGCAAGAGCATCTCCTTATCTCTTTGATGTACCACCTTATCTGAGGGTGGTGCATCAAAGGTAAGGTGCACAGGAATTAACTGTGATTTGCTGTCAGTGCCAGTCAGCAGATAAGGTAATGGGCTCAGGCATCTCCCTCCAGTCTCCTTCCCACAGGGACTTGCCCTCCCACCCCCAGGAGAACAGGGCTGTCCTGAGCCCTTTGGAAGCACAAGGTTAACATGGCTGGGGAGCCCATCACCCTCAAGGGTCTCAGTCCCATGGATGCTTCTGCCACACACACTGGCTCAATATCACCATTCAAAATGGCTTAAGAGATGTTTGAGCTTTGACCTCTAAAGAAAGACAAGATTAAACCTGGCTCCAGTCAACATCAGAAATATTCCTACACATTTGCAACTGAACTGATGTTTCCAAGACCTCCCCTATGTGCACAAGAGCAGCAGCTACTACCAAGTTTTCTTGTCCCTGTGATCTGTCGAGCATGATAGAGCAAGAACTAGCCAGCCATTTCCTGGGCAGGAGGAACAGGCTGTCTGTAGCTAATCCCAGGGTGGAGAAGCCAGTCTGGAAGGGACTAAAGCAGCACTGAAAGACTGCTATTAAAATTCATCACTTCTAGGCACAAAGTCTGCTCTTCTTTCCCCTTCACTTATGTCGGGGAAGAGCCTAACAACATTTTACAAAGCTTATCACAAACAGCAACGTGCCAGGGACAAAATGAATTGAGGAGATCGGGCTAATGCCCTTATTTACTCTGAGGGTGGAAATTTGAGCCAGCAGCAGTAACTGTGAGACTCTCATTCCTAGCATGGCACATAAAACCAGCAGAAAACTAATTCTGGTGTCACAAAAATCGCATCAACCTGGGAAGGATGATCATCAGCTGCTGGAGTTAACAAGCAACAGGGGGGGGAAAGGACCTGCCTGGCAGGGCAGCAAGCGGCGAGATTTACAGTCTGGTGCTGGCAATGGATGGGCCACTGTGGCTTGCACAGAGCTGTCTCTGCACTCTGTGAGGGAACAGAGCCGTGAATTATCAGGTAATGAAAAAACAACAAAATGCTGAGACTTCTATTACAGACAACTTTGAATGTCATAAATATAAATACAGAGGAATTAAACCGAGCAGTGCACAGTCCAAGCTGGGAGCCGGGCAGGCTCGCCGTGGGGTGACAAGGACACTGGCTTGTTCTGTGCCCAGTCCTGCTCTCCCTGACACAGGCAGCTGGAGATGGGGAACTCTGCCAGGGATGGGACTAGGGAAGACAGTTATTGACCAGTTAGTGAACGCTGCCTCTCCTGTGCCCAGCTAGACCAGATTAACCTTACTAAACATCGGCTCCTGCACACCCCCAGTGCTCTTTGAAACCCAGTTTCTCCTCTCTCAGTAATCCTCTTCCTCCTGCTGCAAACACCAGCTCCAAGCTGCACGCCACATTTCACCTCATGCTGCCTCGGGAAACCTCTCGCTCCCAAGCGTTTCCCAGGGACAGGGCACATCTAACAGCCCTCCACAAACACTGGACCGATGGCAGCAGATCCATTCCTTCTCAGCACCACGAGGGCCAGGCTGCTCTGGGAGAGCAATCACAGAGGGCTGTGGAAGGAAACAGCTCACTGCTCTGGGGGTGTGCAATTCCCCTCGCCTTCACTCAAGGCAGCGAGCGAGGGGCACTGCAAACACAGGTACGGTTGCTGTGGCTCCCCCACGTCCCCCCGCGGGGAGACGCCTGCCAGCCATATCTGCTCAGCAAGAAGGCTGGAAAGAGCTGTGTTCTGGGTGATGGGGCGTGGCTGCGCTCCCCGGGGCTGCACAGCCTGCGAGGAAGAGGAGAAGGTGCCCTGAGCAATAAGACAGAGCAGGTTGGGCAGCTCTGGATATGTGCCAAGACTGTTCCTTTCCATCTTGCCTGGGAGAGGTGGTTGGGCACTGTGGCCCAGTGCTGAGCTGGTCCTGTGTCTGGACTAGGTAAGACTCAGAAGTCTTGCACCTCTTCCCCTGCACACCAGGCAGTGAATCTCCTCATGCTCTGCTCAGCAGAATGATGAGTGACCTATTTCCATCCCCCAAACCACTCTCACCATTGGCTCAAAGTCCCACTTTCTGCACCAGTGCCAACAGGACCAGTTCAGGAGAATTTCCAGGTGGGTACCCCACCCTTGGAGCACCTCCCATCTCCTCTGCCCTGACACGTGCTTTTCTGGCAGGGAGCACTGAAGGAACAGAATTCTTGTGCATTACCTAAATGATAGAAGTCTTTGGCTTAAGCAACTAGAATTTAACACCTTTGTTTTTCCTTAAATACTCATTTCAGAAATTAAACTTATTAAAATTACAAGAAGTGATGATCCAATACTAAGATCTAAACTAGTGTTTGTAGCAAGGCAAGCTCTGCTCCCCCTGCCCGAGCATTACTGTTCTGCAGATGCAAGATCCTTGAGAGAAATGGTGCTGGGTAAACTGGAAACCTCCCCTGCACAATTCCAGCCCTAGAGGACAACAGCAGCCCTGCCCCAATGGTTGTTTTCTCTCCCTCCCAGCAGCAGAAGAGTTTCTCAGTTCTGGAACCCAAGAGCTAAAGCATTTGCATGTCAGATTTATCTCTCTGTCCCTGGGAGGAGGCAAGCCCAAAACCGACACTCTGAAACCTAGATATGGTTTGGATGATAAGTCAAGATGAAAAGAAGATGACAGACTGACTGACAGGCAGCTTTGAGCAGAAAAGAGGCAGCACAGGATCCTCAGGCACACACAAAGCTCCCACTCACATCCTCTACCTGGGACAGCAGGCTGAAGGCACTCACACAACACTATTTTGTGTCACCTAGAGCTGCCACATCAACTGTACAACAGTGTTCCTTCACCACAAGGATCCTGGTGAAGTCAGACATGGGTTCTTAACTGTCTGTTCCTCTTGATCTGTTCCTCTCCACACAGGACAAAGGATGCTCCAGGGATAAAACACCTTCAGACACCATGACCAACAGCACCCAGAGCCAGGTGGGCATTGGTGCCACTGTGGATTGTTACTTGCTTACAAGAAAACTTTGCTTGAATTATATAAATGCTTAAAAAGCAATTGAGGATTTTGCTTGTCCTGATTTTTTCACAGTGTCACACCCACTCCAAACCCCCAAACCACAGGCTCAGAAGGCACTTCTTGTCTCATTTTCTCTCCTCTAGATGTTCGAGCATCATTTTTGGTGTAGGATGGAAGTGAGTCTGTGGAAAAAAATAAAGAGGGGCTACGCCATAAAGGAAGAGTTGTGATGAATCTCATCCCAACCATCCAACTGCCTCCCCTGCAGACTCTCTCTGCTCCCCTCACTCTTTGAGCAGCAAACACTGACTCTTCTCAAAGAAGACCTTGCAGACAGCTACTGCTGCCTCTCCTGCTTGACTCAAATGTTGATCAGAGACAGGGCAGTTCTGCTCTGGTTTTTGCAGGTGAAATAAGGCTGAATATGGATGAGCAGGCATCCAAAGAAGTACACTTTGGGAAATATGGGAGTCAGGGGATATTAAGAAATACATTTTTGTGCACTTCGATAGAAGCATAACAGAGCTGCAGAGAAGCAGTGAAGATAATTTAGCCATTCTGAGTTTAAGGATCGTTTTGCAGAGCCAGAGAAAACACCTTTGCAAATGAAAAATGCTGTTTGTACACGAGTTTCATCTCTCTGCAGAGAGGCTATTGCAGAAAAGAAAACAATAAGTCCACGGCTAAAACACATTTGTTTTCCCCCCATCACGGTAGGTTCCTTGAAGAACTGATGCTCAGAATGCGCTTCTGGCTTAACCCTCCCTTGCATCCCTGGAAGACGACTCTACTTGAGAGATGGTCACGTCTTCTCCAACCCTGTCCCTGCTCTCATTCCTCCTTCCACGAGCAAAGCCTGGAGGGAACATCACCGTACCTGCTTCTGCCTGCTGTCCCTCCCAGGGACCCAGAGAGGCAGTGGAGTGCAGCCACCCCACGCCTGGCTGCTCCCCTGCCCCCCAGCCATCAGTGTGAGCCGGTGCCACGCGGCGCTGCCGGCACGATTGCGGCAGGGCCATCCGTCACCGCCGGCTGACGGCGTGACAGAGCTTCCCTGTCGAAGCGGAGAATCAATATGCCAGGAAATAATGATAATGAATCACCCTTTCCCAACATGTGCCACTCGCTTCCCTTCTCATATATTAGGTGGCAAGATGGATTCCATGAGGGAGATGTTTTCAGGAGCTTCCTGAGCCCAGACCCTTTGGAAAGAGGAAGATCTCTCCCCACCTTAACCCTGATCCTCCATCAAGCCAATACACAGCAGGCCACTCTTACACAGAGGAACAGATCTCATTTAGTTTAGTGTTAGGCAGCTCCTTCAGGAGAAAGGGCATAAAGGCAAGAGCATCTGCTCTGTACACACTGAATGGCCCAGCAGCACATCAGTCAGTCCTACCTTCTGCATCCTTCCCTTCCCTGTTGTCTCCTTCCCTGCTGATTTCTTTCTAGGATGCTGGTGCCCTCCTCCTCAGAGCCAGCTGCCTTCCAGCAGTGTTTTGGGCAAGCTGAAGAGCCCACCGCAACTCTGGAACTGCCAGGCATTATCGATGCTGTGGCATTTAAAGTATTAAAGCATGGCTGGAGTTCACCACGCTGGCAGAACAAAGTATCTGAAATTAAGACATTGATTTTTAAATTTAAAACTCATTTAGCCAGTTTCTCTTGCAAAAGCTATATCCTGCCACTTGTTCATGACCTCCAGCTCTCTGTAAACTCTGGAGCAGCAGCTGATAAATCTCTCCAGCCTTCAGAGGGAGTTTCAATATGAATTGACGGTAAAGAGGTAACATGAAAACCAGGTTTGCTCCATCAGATGTGGGAGCTGGAGTAGTTAAGGATCACATTTGACGACGACAGAGCCTAAAACACTGTCTCTAGGAAGATGAAGGATTTATGAGTGCAGAGACTGTGGGGAAGCAAGATGGATATGCTCATAGAAGACAGCAATTCTCTGGAGAGAGATGTCAGAAGGAAAAGAGGAGGGAAATTACTTCCCAGAAGAAGGGTATGAGCAAAAGTTGTGGAACATGTGTGGCTCCTTCCTCTAATGGAGTGTTACCCTCCCTGCCCCAAAGCCTGAGGCGGGGTCCACCTGGCAGGGTACTGTTGATCATACAGGAGGGGAGGCACAGCCACATTGGGCTGGTTCAGATCACAGATGTGTGACACATCTTACCAGGAAGGCAAGAAAAAGCCTCTGAGGTACCTCCACTCCCCCAGCTTTGACTGGCTCCTGCTGCAGCTGTCTTGGACTCTGCTGCCTTGGGCCAGGTAGAGCCCGTTTCCCTCACAAAGGGAAACTTCATTAAAAAGTACCATCAGGACCTTTTGGCAGCCAGAAGCAGTTCAGCAGGGCTTCTCTGCTGTAAGGGCATCATTTCCCTGCTTTTCTTCATCAGGTTCACAATGCAATAACCGAGGTTTACAAGTAGCCTCCCCTACCTGGTGACAACTCCTGCTGTGAACCCCTCAGAGCTGCCCCCTCTCAGCCCACCTCGGCTGGCCCCACAGACATCTGCACACCAGCAACAGTTCACAGGGAGAAAAACAGCTCTGCACTCGGGTGTTTATCACAGATGCTTTATCTCAACATATGGGAAGGAAGGAGCAGCCAGCGAGGCTTGTTTGCTTCTGGTGGAAAATTACCCGCGTAGTTTATTGTCCTCTCTCCGCCGGTCACCCTTGGCAGAAGCACCGTAAAGCCTCTGCAACCAGGACCCTGCTCTCAGCTCTGCTGTTGACTTGGCCTGTTAGCTCTGACAGTCACTTCTCTGTCCATGTCAGAATTTACTCTTCTGTGAGAGGGGGATGACGCACATCTTGGTGTCACCACGAGCCTGAGCTACAGCTGTGTGTGCTCTGGAAAGCACTGGGTGCAAAGCACCCACGTTCCATGAAATCCAGGTGCTTTGCAGCCTTAGCCACATCATCCTCATCCTGCTTTGGGCCCTACCCAGAAAAGTTTTTTATCATCTTTTTCTAACAACACACACGCTGAACGGAGACCAGCTTTTCATGCCCCATCCCCACTCTGAAAACCTGTGTGAGCACCGTCATCCAGACCCTTTAGCAGGGCTAAATGTGTCCTTACATTTCCAGCTCCCCTTCTTCAGCTCTCAGACCCATCAGTGTCTCCTGCTGCATGGATAAAGTGCTCTTTTTCAGGAGCATCAGCTCCTCAGGCAGGATCTGAGTTGTCCTGTCCAGCACTGCCTATCACTCTCCATCTGCATCTAAAGCTTACAAGGCTCTTTCCCTCACAGAGGCACTGCTTCACCCCACTGCCCCCCACAAACAGGACTGAAATGAGCTCCTCAGCCGACAATTCCAAAAGCAGGCATGACAGAAGCACAGCATTTTAACTAACTCCTCATAAATATATTCACTTCTCTTAGTGAATTATTTACCCTGGGCTCCAGCAGCAGTTTCATCTGCTCCAAAAGGGATATAAGAACATGAAGTAACTTTGTTGAAGCAGCTTGTCAGAATAAACATGCAACAGAGTCCTGATTTACAGTCCAATTCCCTCTTCCTCCTGTATGCCCTGTACTATGGAAAGGAAGGGGCAGAGATCAAAATGGTCCCTCCTGAAAATGTTTGCAGAAAGCTCCGTTTCTGATGTGAAAAGAGGCCACCCACCTTGAGGACTGTGGGCACTGGCAGACTAATCTCTCTGAAGGAGACTGGAAACACAGGACTTCAGATAACTGTCACCCCATCCTAAATCAGTCTCCTCTGTAATTTTCAGTCTCAACAGCTCAAGGGACATAGCAGAGTGACTCCAGGTTTCTGCACTGGATCAGCTCCAGCACAGCTGGCTCCACTGCTAAGGATGGCAGGGACAGCTACCTGAGACAGCTCACAAGGTGAGATGGTCTGAGACCAGTTCTCTGCAGAGCAGTGCTGTAAAGAGCAGGGCTCTGGTGAAGAGAGCAGAACTACCAGAGAAATCAGCAGATATGGAAAGTCAGCTGAAGAGAGCAGAACTACCAGAGAAATCAGCAGATATGGAAAGTCAGCCCCACCGGCATGCTCTGGAGAAGGCTTCCCCAGAAGCCTTCTGCCAAGTATCCTGGAAGGGGATGGGATGGAGAAGAAAGGGCTTAAGTCAGACTTCCAGGCTATTCTTGTCCGCTTTTCCTCTGTCTTGCTGGCCAGGGGAAAGACTTAGGGGACAGAATTTATTCCTGGGCATATAACTGTAAGATCATTGTTTGGGCAGGGTTGGGAATGCTCTGTCTCAAGGGCTGCAGTCACTTGAATAGATGTGGTATGATCTGACTGCGCTACAGGGAGAGACAACTGAGCCTGCAGCAACCAAACCCACAAGTTTATTCCTCTATAAAACATCTCTTTATTAAAATACAATACTTTCTAATAACTACGATGCAGCATCAAGAGCAGCACACAGTGGAAATGTCCCACGTGGGAGCTGTCTGGGAACATTTGCCAGAGACTATTCAATAACAGCAGCGATAATCTTGCTACCACTGTCTTTAAAGCCAACAGTCCTCACCTATAGAGCTGGACATCTCAGGCTGCAACAGGCTGCAACTAATCGGGTTAGCTGCTTAATACACAATAGCCCAATGTTTGCTGCTGAGCTCCACCAAGCCCTGTCCTTTTGTTATCTTCCCTAATCCATATCCTATCCCATGACGCTGATAGACAGTTATTATCCAATATTATCCAACAGTAAAGAGGTAGGGCTGTGCCCCAGTGAGCTGTGTCCCCTCTGCTTTGAGAGGTGCATGGGACTTGCCTGGCTCAGTCCTTTTTCCTGCCCTTCAGCAGCTCACCCCTAACACCACTCACTCAACCAGAATTGAAGAAATGAGGGGGAAAAAAACCCAGCTAAATATTCAAGTCTCTTTAGAGAACAATCCATCACCACCACAGAGTTAAGCCCTCCAGGAAAACAAAAGAGCCTTAAGTCCAAACAGCAGAATTGAAAATACCAACAGCTCTAATTTGTTGATGGCTTAGTTGGTTTAGGCTTCTGTGAGAGACTCCTTGCTCCAAGAACCTTGTAAGGGACCTGGAAACAGGCTCTAAAACTGGTAAAGGACTTGGGTTAATAACAGCTCTACATTTTCACAAGACTGAAGTGGAAGGGAGATGAAGGAAGGAAGGAATTACAGTCTGGGGAAGAACCCTCCTCACCCCATGGGAATGATTCATACTTACCTGGCCCCATCTCTGCTCTTAATAGAGCTGGGTGAGCCAACAAGGTTCTAACTCAAAACAAGGTTCATAACTAAAAACAAGGCTTCACCGTAAGCACCACTGCCAGGACTTAAACCAAGTGATTTTTCCTGACTAGCCCTTTCTCCAGGGAAGCACAGCAGGCAGGGTCCCTGTTGCACCCCTTAGCGTGCCTGTGCTCAGCCTCCCAAGGCAGTTTAGGTGCCAGAGCGGCTTTTGCAGTTGGAAAAGAGATCAGAGCTTACACACACACCAGCTCCTGGAGAACAGAGATCTCTAAGCATGGATAAGGCCAGCAGTTCAAGCACCAACTGCTGCACTGAATTTAACCATTGGCACTCACCCACACGAAGGCAATTGGTTTTGCAGCCAAGTGTGTAAGCTGTTACTCTTCAGAAGACTGCCAACAGCTCAGTGCCTCTGGAAGCCCTCTCTGCCACCAGCCCCACTCCACCTGGAGACACAAATCCACCCTCTGTGCTCCTACCAGTCCTGGCAGGGAAGCGCCTTGCCATGCCAGCCTTGTTTCCAGATGAGCTGTCCATGATCAACAGGCCCAGACAAGGAGAGCCCATCTGTCTGGGCTCTCTAGCAGTACAACACATGGGCTTGCAAGCTCCTCCTTCAACTTTCTCCCTTTAGAGGCTTCAAAGGTGCCTGTCCTGCCTAGTCCCTTACCCCGCAAGGAAAAACACAGCCAGATGAAGGGCTGATCCCTGCCACATCTCCATTTTTATTTTCCAGTTCAGATTCCAGTGTTTAAGACTATTTCTCAGAGCCAGAATGAAATTGTTCTCGTCTGTGAGGTGTGGAAAGAGACCGCTGTAGGCTTTGATAGCCGATGTGCTGCCGGCAGTGAGCACGAGGCTCTGGAAGGGGCTGGTGACATTTGATTATCACTTAGATCAGGAGAAAGAGGGAAAGCAACTTCCAAAGGCAAGGCTGACACTGTTACAAACACGAGCAGAAATGACCTTCACACACAGCTAGCTCTCCCTGCTGCCAAGCACCATCCTCTCAGCCGCTATGATCTGAATCACCAGTACACCTGGGGCAGTGCTGCTTTACATCAGCCTCTGCTGCTCCAGAAATCCAGGTGCTTTCCACTGGGCTGGGGAAAAGGGTGTGCAGTGGGTCCTGTGCAGCAGACACTCTGCAAAGTCTGTACTGATCTCCCAGCTCAAGGAGGCTTGATTTCCTCAAATCATGATGCAAAGCATGGGTCAGCTTCCCATCCACACCAAGATAAGGGGCATGTCTAAGCTGAAGCAGCCACTGTCCGTGTGGGAAGTTTTTCCCAGCACAATAAACAGGCAGGCTGGCAGCTCTAGTGTTGCTCTGCTGCTCAGAGTGCTTTGCAAGAGAACCACCCTCAGCACCCATGGCTAAAACCAACCCAAGGAAAGTCAAGAAAAGGCACAAATTGTATCAGGACAAAGAGTTCACATCTGGCCATTGGCAAGCAGGCAGAAAAAGTCCAGGAGACCATAAACCACCACCCAAGACAATTCTTTAGGATCTCAGCTCCCTAAGCACCAACAAAAGACCAACCCATGTTTAACTCACAGTCCTGCATTGGGAGGAGGGGACAGCAGTGATGTGAGGACATGGGAGAAGCCAGCTTGATAAATCTCAGCAGTGCAGGATCCATCCTTATCCCACAGTCTGCAGCAAGAGCTTTTCTCTATTCCCTGCATCACATGGCTTTTTGATAAATCGTCCTTCCCGATAAATCTATCCCTCATTGTACACATACGGAATCCATTGCTCTAAGTAGCCACTGAGGTGCTGTCAGGGTCATTAACTATCATTATCTGGGGCAGCTGTTCCCCAGTGTGCTGATGTAGGAATCAATCAGGCTAAAACATGAAATTCCCCTACACTTCTCCAAACACTGCCTTTGTCCCTCTCCATCAAGAGATGAAAGAGAGGAACATTTCTGCCTTTATGCCAAGGTTTAGCAATCCTCATACTGGAAGGAGCTGGCTAAAGGGAAACCAGTGGCAGATGAGGCAGGCGTCGGGCTGTCACAGAGACAGGATGAGCTCTGACTGATGTCTTTAGCAGGAAAGAGGAGGCAGGGTGATTGGAAACAGGCCAGTCAGCTGAGCAGAGATCACTCTTGGGAAAAAAAAATAGAAGGAAAAAAAAAGAACCAAAAACTTCCTCACTTCCTTTAGTATCCCTTAATGAGATAACCCTTCTCTGAAGAACGGGAGGGCTTTCAAACCTTTCATGTGCTCAGACAACAAAGGGGAAAAACAGACATTCAGGATTTTCACACCATCCAAGGTCAGGATTTGTTAAATCAAGCTGTTCAGCATCTGAGGCTTGAGAGCTCAAAATCCAACTTCATTTTCCCGGGTGACAACTGCTTAACCCCATCTCGGAGTTCTCTAGAACAGAGGATCTCTGTTCCTCTGCAGTGACTGCCAACATTTCCAAACAGGATGAATTCAGGAAAAGGGACAATACCCAACTGCAGTCAGGTCAAGAGTGTGTGTGTGGTGGGAAATACTCAGAGAAGCAGCTTTTCTTCTTATTCCAGGTCAGTGATAGGTATAAGCTGAGCTAATTCTGTGCTTGAGTGGTCTGGACTCATGAACCAGGAGACTGTTGACCTGCAGAAATGCTGGTTATTAACCTGCAGAAATGGTCTTTATTAGCCCTGAATATCAGTCAGTCTGTCTAGGTTACACAAAAACAGACAAACCTGAACATAAGCCTCCACAACACACACCTCTCAGCCTTTAAGGGCATGTACACACACAATCCAGACATGAAGCAGCTGCATCTTTGAATGGCAAAGGCATTGGGGAAAAAAAAAAAAAAAAAAAAGGAAAAAAGGTATTGATGTCTTATTTCTCTTAAGGGAATGATCTGTCTTCCCAGAAGTTCTTGGCAATAAGATTTTAGAGAGAACTTATGGGAGCAGGGCTTCCCAAGGACAACACACATTGGTTTGGGGGTTTCCAATGCAGTACATCCTACACCATAAAGGAAGACCCAGGAAAATAAAATGCAAACAGATGATAAAACTAAGAGTGGAAAGTCTGACAGAAGTGCCTTTTGTTCTCGGATCAAAACAAAGATTCTTCAAAGTCTGTGTTGTACACATGCTGTGAAAATGACAAACTTACAACTGGTGGATATCACAGACAGCCCCCAGGCAGGAGACTCTTCCAAACCCTTTCTGCCTCTCACACAAACCAGACTAAAACTTCATCTACCTGCCATGTCTGATTGAGAACACTTTGTCTTGCTTTAATCAGAAAATTCATCCTAGAATAAAATCCTTCTCCTCAAAGATTTATTAGGCCTGCACAATTGTCCTCAAAGAGGCTGTTCTGAAAAGCACTTGCTTCCAAAGAGGAACATCTTGCCAAAGAGGAGCGTCAGTGGCGTGACTCAGGTTCCATCAGTGGTAAAGGGGTGGCCGGGACTCTGCCAAGACTCACCTATCCATCTCATGAGGGACGTCATGATTTGAAGATACTTGGTCTTCTGCACATTGAAGAAGGTGAAAGGACCCAGGAGGAGAGTGAATGCTGCCTGGAAGGACAACAAAAAACACACACATTAGATTAAAACCCAGAAATTCTGCCAGTAAGACAAATTCATTAGTAGAACAAAGCTTGCATTGAAGGTTCACCTCCAGACATGTCCGTTTGTCATGAAGCTTTCTTTCGTTGCTTAATTTTACAGCTAAGTTGGCTGACACACAGGGGGTCAAGCGAGCTGTTTGGTATCAGAGAACATGCCTGGGGCAGAAGTAGAGCTCAGGATCCTCTTGGCTCTTGGCCACTTGCTATCACTGCTCCAGCACTCCTTTACTGACACATTTCAGTAAAAGCTCTCAGTGCAGCCTTACGGAACATTAAATATTAAACTGTGGCCTCTTTGCCCGGGTACATGCTCAGTTTAGGTCTGAACAGCAATAGCCCTGACCAGTCTGCTTGCATTAACATTGATGGGGTGGCTTCAGGGTATCCCAGGCTCAACGGCAATGGAGCCAGGTCTGCCTGGAACTTTTTTCCCCCAGGCTTTACGTTGCTTGTATAAAAGATATAGGGTTTTTTATATATTGAAAAGCATATAATAGGAAGCTACAGTTTAACAGTTCAGCTCTTGACTTGGAAGCTGGGACCTGTGTAAAGTGAGGGAAAAAAAATCAGAGATACTCATAAGAAAGAACTTAATTCAGTGTGAAAATTAAAGGTTCTGTCAATGAAGAGAGACCTTTCTTCACTGCCCCCTTAGATGTGTATTAAGAGACCAATGTTTCATAGAATCACAGAATGGTTTGGGTTGAAGGGACCTTGAAGCCATCTAGTTCCATTCCCCTGCCATGGGCAGGGACACCTTCCACTAGACCAGATTGCTCAAAGCCCTGACCAGCCTGGCCTTGAACATTTTCAGGGATGGGGCAAATTAAACTGGGGTTTGCTGCAGCACCAGTCTGTTGTACCTCTTTTAGCTGGGTTACAAAAACATCCAAGAAAGATCCATCCTACAAATCTGGACTACACAGCTTCCCATGGGAGTTTCTTCTAGCACTCTTCTAGAGCACACAAGGCAAGTGTGTTGCCAGCCTGTGCCCAGAGGTGATGTCCTCTGCAGCACTGTCACCTCTCTCTGAGCACCAAGTGGCACTCAAGCCCCACCTACCCCAAAGAGAAGAGAAAAGGCTTTGCTGCAGGAAGAAACAGGCTTTGGTTGTGGTCTGAATGTAGACTGAGAGAAGCTGCTTGTGACAGGGAGACAAAATGGGTGTTACAGAAGAGAGCCCTGCCTGTCATCCATGGGATAGCACCAGCCAGTGATACACTAACAGCTCCAAACGCTGTAAGCAGGCAGTGTTTAGAAAGCCACAACACACACAGACCAGGTTAGTAGAGCATCCCAAAGGGACTTTTAAAGACAAATATTCAACATTAATATTTACACATTGCTCTTTTCCGTGACTTCTTAAAGCAGTTTGAGAAAAGGTGTCACCAGAAGTGAAGAACTGGGACTCAAAGGGGCAGGATGACGAGCCTCAAGGTCTCTGTCGACCCCAACAGAGTCAGGGACAGAACAGAATCCAAGCTATTTTAAGACCAGTACAACCCCAAGAAACCTTTTTTGAGACAGTTTCAGAACATCTGCAAGGCAAATTGGAAATGCCTCGCATCACAAGTATTCTCAGACGACCAAAGTAAACCCAGAAGGGGACCAGGGGAGAGAACCCTCGATTTGACTCGTCACTCGGTGAAGACATATCCTGATCTGAGGCCATCACTTACACCAAGTTTTTTTTTTTTCTACTTGGAAAAAAAAAAGGACAGGAAGCATGCACAGAATTCAGATTTGTGAAGCAACTGATGGTTGTTGAAAAACACTGAAATCACACCGAATACACCACCACAGGCATAACTGGCAAGACTAAAATCTAAACCAGCATTAACAGTTATGACACTTCCATTTTTAACACAGAAGCCAACCAGCCAGTTAGAAGCCTCTTTTTCTTTTCCCCTTCTTTTTAATCTTCTCCCTCTTGTTCCTTTCTTCTAATCAGGAGCTTAACCCTACTCTTCTGCTCTCTACAGACTGCCACTCTGTCCTAGGACAGTGCACAAACCCCAAAGGACTAAATAAACTTTAGACTAAAGAGCAATGTAGGGCAACGACCCAGAGAAAACCATAGACACCAACTCTCTTACTGAAAATTATTCTTGAGTTTGTGACTAATCTTTTTCAACCTCGTCTTCCCCAAAACAGACGCTGCTCAACACAGCCTCCCTTCAAATCACGTTAATAGCTCCTGCGTCAGAAGGCGCTGAAACACAAAGAGACGGACGAAGGATGGTGATAATTAAGGAACAGGTGTCTGCTGCAAATGAGGATGCACCAGAACCAATTGGCAAAACAGCCCCTCAAACCATAGCAAGGATTGACACAAAATCACCGAGCACACAGCTGTGTGTGAAACCCAGATTTGCCTCACACACCAAGGAAAGAGCCGTGTTAAGGTAGATTTGGGACTGAAAAGCACCAAAAGCATCATCAGGTGCTGGGAGAACCTGTATCTCTTACATACTCCCCAACATCTGCTAAAGAAGCAGGAAGAATTCTTCTGATTTACTCTCCACTTTCTGCAGGGATTCTCCAGCACTCTAAACAATTAAATCCATTGAGCAAAGCTTTCAACTCTGCTCCTCTCTGGGCTTTACTGCTCAGCTCTCAGGGAACAGACCCAGGTCATTGTGCTTGAATGGTCGGATTCCCCTCCCATCCTTTAGCATGATCAGTATCTTCTGCTCTTAACAAGATCCTGGAGCTGGTCCAAAGGAACCAAGTGAGAGATTAATTCTAGTGCAATAAAAATTTATTACCTTTTCCACTTGATGCCCATTAGTGATCCAAGATGGATATCCATGGATCGATACAAACAACGCTAAGGCCTGCAATGAGATGAGGGTGCCCTGCTTTGTAGGGATTTCTGCCAACCACTTTTATGAAGGGAAGCCACAGCACACACTGGACTGCTTGGGAGGGGAAAGGCTGGGCAGAATAGGGCAGTAAACAGCCAGATTAACATAATTTTGAAGTGCAGTGGTGCACAGCTCCACTGGATTGAGCACAGGGCAGGACAAAGGGGTCAGCTCCTCACCAACAGCCAGGACACAAGGAGCAAGGACTTAGTCCCTGGATTAGAGCTAATCTCATCATCAACCCTCAGAAGAGTCCCAAGGCCAGGAACCCTATTAAAAACATCCCCAAAAGCATGAGAAGAGACCACAATGCTTAGCAGGAGGATGTCTACTTTCTCTACCTCGCTGTGCCAGACACCTCAATGCTCTTATGACCCATTAAGTTAATTAGTTTCATAACTTCTCCCTAAGGAAAAAGTAACCCCAAATACGCACCTCACACACATACCCAAACTTTCCACCCGATGTTTCCCAAGCTCAGGTCTCTCCCAGAGGAAAATAATTTACAAGGTGCTTCACTACACATGTAATTCAAACCTACACAGAAACCTGCACCAGTCATGCCTGCCAGAAATCAAATATGCAGAGCCCCGACACATCAAAAAGCTCCCCAAGTTTTCCAGTTCACCTCTTGAGCCAGCCATGATATTTTCTAGGAGTTTATCATTCTCTTCCTAAGATTCAGCAAATTAACCCAAGGTAGAATGAGCATAGTCTACTGTGATTAAAGATTTTTCTACTAGTGAAGTAGTTTCCTATTAGAAACAAGCAGGCACATGTGGCTGATTCATTGCTAAACTCAAAGAAGGTAAGGGAATGCTTCCCTGGGCTAAGGAGGAGAATTGGATCTATTAAATACTGTTTATATTCACAGGATGGCAGAGGGAAACGTTTACAGTGCTTTTGCACAGGGCTGCCTATTAAGAGTGATTCCCTGATTTCTGTCCAAACTCCTCCATTAAACAGGAAAGGCCAGAAAAGTCCCCAGGCTCATAGTGGAGAGTATGTGGAACCCACACATAGCAAATAAATGTAAAATCCTTTATTTTTCTTTCCTTTCTTATGCTGAAAAACAGCATGAAGATCCAGCATGCTAGTGACTGAAAAACCACTGTTTTTCTTGCTTTTACTGACATTTTCAGTCAGTAAATGAGAAGCCAGTGAGGGTAGAAGAAAGAACAGCAGCTTGTCACCCTGGATTACACTCTTCCCCACAGGTTAGTAGGAGCCACAAGCAGCACACCAGCTTCTTCAACCCCTGGGAGGGTCTTCAAATCCATTCCTCCCACCGAGCCAAGCCACAGCAGTACAGGCACCAAGGTTTGGGAGGTTCTCTGAGCCCGCAACTCAGCTGACACCACTTTCCAAGCCTCTCTCTGCACCTGTCAGCTCCCAGTATTTCAAAATGAAAAAGCAGGCTGGTCAACTCGAGTCTTCTTGCCACAGGGGGAACTAGCTAGGGCTTACCATTGCCTGGAATATATTTTTATATATTTTTATATATTTCTAAAAGTATATTTTATTAAAGCTCTTATGATAAAACTTGGTTATGTAACCTTGTTTATTGGCTTATCTTAAAAAAGCAAGAGTAAGATCAAGCGTTAATAGGACATCTGGCTGGTTTTTATCAGCTTAGTTTCAGCCAAGAGGACCACCAAGAGAGCTCTCAACCACTAAGTGATGGCCAGCTAATGCCAAGAGTCTTTCAGACCATACAAACATGCTTCAAGCCAGTCAGAGGGCTGTTTGACCAAACAGGTTCTTTATTGACCTGAAGGGTCCATCCATCACTCTGAACCAGTACAATTCAATAGCTTTCATCTGCTTCCCAGCATGTGGCTTTTACAGAGGCAGCCAATACAGCTCAGGAAGCACAATTAGCATCCCAAACGTGGCTGATTCATGTATTAGATGCAGTAGTTACAGCATTATGGCTAGTGCCTGCATACATTTGCAAGAGGACCATCTCAAAAGCCAGCCTCATTCGTAACTGTCATCAGAACTTGCTTGTTTTTATGCTCCACAAAGTCATCTGTAAGAATTGCATCTGTCTTTGGTGCTTGCCAAGTAGCGAATTAAAAACAGTAGCTATTGCTTCTTCTTGATTCAGAACCTGGAAACGTTCAGACAGGTTGGGTAGAAGCAGGATATTTACCTGAGCAAAGTGAGACTGTGAAGATTAATCTTGTTAAATGCAGCAAATGCACCAGGAGCAGAGCATAAAATTTGACAGGTTTTGAATAAATGCATTTATGCAGCACAGGGCTGTCATACCAATGAGAAGTTAATAAGTTCCAGATAATGGGGCAATGATCCCTCAGTTTTAATGTGAAGATAAGAGGTAAAAGAGATGTTGTAGTGCTCACTCCTTTAAATATCTGTCTCCCTTTGGGCCCCAGCCACCCTGCCTTTTCCTCTTTTCCTCCTCTCAGCCTTCCACACCCTCATTCAGAAACAGAACCCACCCCAAACCAAATCATTCCTTGGAGTTCTTGCTTCCCCCCTTGATAGAAGTGATGACATGTCAGACAAGCTTCATTTTAGGATGGTACCAACTCCATCTCTGCAGATACTGATGTTTAGATTTCACAGCTGCTGAGCAATAGTACCTCTGTCCCGCAAGACAGAGCACAGCAATAACCCCACTGACGGGGGGCAAGCTGACAACTGATGAGAAAGTCCCTGGTTTAACAAAATGGATCACTCTCCTTGGAAGACTTTGACACCTTGGCAGGAAAGCTGAGGGTCTGGGTGCTTGATCCAGGCCTGTGGGTACACAGCATTCCCACAGCAAAGCATGACACCGACAGACTGAACGAGCACTTCCCAGAGGAAGCTTTGTTTGATTCAGGGCTCAGGGAAAGTCTCCTTGAGCGTGGCAGGAAAAAGCAGACATTTCTTACATGCTGTCAGAAGTGGCAACTCTGACACCCGCTCTGCTTCTGCAAGACGTCCCCGAGCTCAGAGCTGTTTCACAACTCAGATGAGCACTGGAAGGGACAGACGAAACAATCCAACAAAACCAGACTGCGCAAGAACAGAGAACAAACGAGATGTCAGGAGAACCAGGATGCTCTGTTCCCACCTCAGGTGCTTTCCACTAGAGTGTGTTACATCTAGGAAGAAAAAAAAAAAAAAAGCCCAAAAAGCAAAACTTGATTTACCAGCATGGACACAGGTCAGAGGTTTTATCCCTGGTTAGAAGGCTGAAGCAAACCTATCGTCTTCAGTTATTTCTTAGGAATTGGTGTCTGCTCACATCCTCAACCGAATGTTTAGGGCTGACTTTGGAGAGAAATAATAAATGCAAGGTGCTTTCTCCACACCTGTTTGGGACTCCTAGATAGAGAAAACAGCTTCATCACACTGCAGCTCCAACACACACCTGCAGCCTCTGGTAGCTCCTCTGCACCCACTTCAAGTTGTGCTACTCCACGGCAGGCTCCAGTCACTCCTGCCACAGCCTCAGTACTTTTCAGAGAAAACATCTCAAGGGAAAAGGGTCTCGAACACTGTGTCCCCTCTGCCATCTCTCCTCCCCTTCACTGGGGTGACAAGGCCATGTTTCTGTCCTGCATGAGCTCATATCTCGAGCTAGAGAGCCAGATGGCCCATCAGTGAGGGCGGCGATCCAAGCTTTCCTTGGTAAAGCTTTACCCCTCGCAGTGGACAGTACAAATATAAATACATGAAAAGAGTCTGATTGTTCAGGAAGGAGCTTTTTAGAGAGATGGGAAAAAAAAAGCTGAAAATCCACAGTCTCTCAAGGCTGGAGGCAGGGCTGCAGCAGGGGCTGTGCTGATAGGCAGCAAGTTATCAGCAGACAAGCTGTTATGAAGCTCAAAGTTGGTTGAAAAGAGATAAACCAGCTACAGAACAAGGATTGCTCAAAGAAGTTGGGAGGCAAGAGGAATTTTAACCTCCAGATCCCCTGTAGAGTCAGGAAGTCACAATGGAGGGAGGATGCAGCTGCCAGACATCCCACAAGGAATATTTATAGATAAAGAAACAAGGGCAGTAACGCTTTGGGTACAGCAGGCATCTGCTGCCACAGCAGCTCCGGTAATTAACGTGCCGCTCTCGGGACACCTGGCAGAGGTTTATAGTCATAACTCACAGGAGGCGTATTCCTGGCACTGAGGAACCTTCCCCCACCTTTTTCCCCAGTTCCTTCAGGCAGGGAGGAGGCATCCTCCAGGAACTAAGACCTCAGCTGCTGCCAGGCTGGCTTTTGCTAGCGAAGCGAGTGACTTTTCACCCACTCACACCTACGGTACCCTTTAAGCTGGATGCTGCCTCTCATGGTTCCAGTGCCACAGTGATCCCAGAGGCCCTTCCAAAACGGAAGACCTTCTGCAAGAGATGGAAAGAAGCACTTGTATCCCCAAAGCTACCGACTTCAGCGGATCTGAATATTATCTATAGATTTTCAAAGGCTCTAGCCCACCACCAGGTTTTGATTTTGACTGCTCAGCCAGCAAAGAAGTGTATTTGTCCCAGCTCCTGACAAGTTCTGACCTTGCTGGGCATCCAACACACCAAGGACAGGCAAGTAACTGAGCAGCCTCTATGTGCAGCTCTGGGAGGCCAAGGCAGAAGCAGCACACAGACAGCAAGGCAGTACCTGAGGGTGCTGCTCTCCTCTCCCTTCCCCACCCTCACTCAGGTCCACAGCCTGTTTCTGGAGCTGGCCCATCTCTTGAGCACCAGAAACTTTCCACTTTGGAAAGAACGCTCTGGAATACTGAGTTCTTCCTCCACTTAAATTGAAGGAATTCAGGCACAAAGTGTTTTCAGAAAGTCATTCTGTGCAAAGATTGCATTCCCTGGCACACCTGGGGTGTGCAGGACCACAGCCAGCGGCAAGCTTGCACTCTCTGGGGTAAATACACTTCCATTATCATTTTTCACAACAAGAGAAAGATAGAGGCCAGCAATAACCCCGAGGTGACTGGCATCTAATTTTTCATCATTGGAGTATTTATGGCACAGCCGTTTGCAGCATCTTGTAATCACTTTACCGCCTCCTTGACCCCTGGCTCCCCCTTATTCTGCATCTCCTAATTGCATCTGAACAAGCAGGAGGGAAGCAGCAAAGTGGATGGATGCAGGAGAGCTGAATGGTTGGGTTGTGATACTTGGAAGGACAGCAGAGGAGCTGCAGAGCCAAGTTTGGCTGTACCCCCACCACCAGCTTGCTTTGATCTCCCACAGGGTAGGAAAGTGGAGCTTTCCTCCTTCCTGACACTGGGTGACCTTGAGGAGCTGTCCCTTGCCTGCCCAGTTTATTAGCAGCATAGGAGAGATTAATGAGTTCCCTCCAACAAAGTGCGAGGGCATCATCTTTATACGCGGATACTTCCCCAAATTCCTGCATATTTGTAGCCTCTCCTGGCAGGGCACTGGCAACTACAACAATATTTATATTGACTACAGAAGCCCCTGGGATAGACAGCACTAAGTGAGGGAGATGTGGACCAGCATGACACAGATGCACAGAGGGCCCTGCAAACATATCAAGCTACAAGCTGCCAGGGGTAGGAGGTACTTGGGTTCTGCAAGGATGAACGTTCCTGAAAGCCACTAACCCCTTGTCTGCCACAACACCAGCAGTGCCCCCACAACGAGGCCGTTATTTTCAGCTCTTTACTTTTTCCCCTACAAACTTCTCAGTTGAGTTTCACAGGATTCTCCAGCTGCCTGGAGGATTCAGCTTCAGGGACAGCATTAACCCGATCACTGTGTCAGGCAGGAGTTGCCTGAAGGGAAGGAAACATCCTGCACTTTGTAACTGCTTAGCAGCAGCACAAAAGAAGAGATAAAGCTTTGGTGCCCAGGGCTAGTGGGGTGTCTGTTGCTCCCAGCCTCCTCCTCCACCTTCCCTGTACAGTGCACCCCAAACTGGTGCAACAGGCTTCGGAGATCAGCTCTGCCCCAGAGCATTATACCCACTTCAACTTACAAGATAAATCCCAGCTGCATTATTTGTATTTATAGTCCTGCTTACAGAAGCATGAGCCACGTGTGGGATTTGCTGATGTAGTCCAAAAATCCACATTTTTGGACAAGAGCGTCAGTGATCTCACCCAGACATAAAGCGCAATTTAGGATGATATTAAGAAGTTGCAGACTTTTTTAGGAGTATAAAGAGATACCAGTCTGTCCAGAGCTCTTTCCTCCCCAGCCTCTGGTAATGTTTGAAGAGGCATAACTGCACAGTTCTCCAGCCCTGGTGCTTTCTACCTGTATATTAAGGAATTAAATGATCATTTCAGGGGATGAGAGATCAAGACTGCTGTCTTACTCAAAAACGCTGATGTGAATCAGGCAGGCAGCAAGGTCAGACCTCTGTTTAAAAACAAAGCTGGTGTTAAAGTACCGAACAAAATACTGGAAAATATGCTGTTGAGAAAAAGGCTTATATTGCATTTCCCAGGGGAGCGTTTAAGCTGACTTAACAGGTCTTCTCCAACTCTGGCTTCTAGGATGCTGTCTCTACCACTGCACAAAATAACACTGCACAGGGGATATTTATTACTTATTTTCTACAAGTGTTCTGAAAATGAAAGATTTGTGAGTCTGCTGGAACAGTCTAGTCCAAGAAAGGAATTTTAAAAGGCCCTTTTCAAACCGTTACAACTTGGTGTAGGGAGCGGGTGATCACAGATATCGGTTCTGACACCTGCCCTATTTGGGAAAGATTGGTCTCCAGTATCAGGAGAGAACAGTGTCAGCTTTGGTGCCTCGCTGTCCAAGTGAGCTGACTCCAAAGGACAGCTTTATTCAGGGAAAGCAGCAGCGTGGCCTCTCAGCCTTGCCAGGGTGGCTGTGCTGGGAAGAGGGGCTGTGGTTTGAGCCCAGTACCGCCACTGGTGAGTTCCCACCTGCAGGAAGTGCCCAAAAGCAAACAGAGAAATGTGTCTGGGCTCACCAGCGGCCTCTGCCCATCACATCAGCCACCTTGCTTCTCTTAAGGGCTGGTAGCCCCTGCAGCACACCTGGCTCGGCTTATAAGCATCAGCACAGCACCCCTCCCTTCCAGACAGCCCTTGCCAGCCTGCTGGAGGTGTGGCAGGAGAGGAACAGGACTGGGCCTTTGGAAAAGCTCAGCATCCAAGTGACAGCACAACCTAAGCTCCACTTAGGAAAAACCCACTTCTCATTATGAAGTGAACAGACAGCTCTGTACAGAAAACAGATTCCAGTCCCCTGCAATATTGATTTTCCAGTGAAAAGAGACAAGCTAATCAATTAATGCTAGTTGCTTCAATCCGTGGTCTTGCAGCTGCTTCACTCTGGTACCAAAGGCTGACTCTCCCACCCAGCCCTAGCAGCAGGGAGCTTTGCCTTCTGGCTGATGTTTCTTTTACTCAAAATGCCATCATTTACAAGGAAGCAAGAAAAATCACACATCAGAAGCTGAACTCCAGCTCTTAGGTCACTAGTACAACAAGTTTATATTTCATTCCCACAACACCACACTTGTCTGCCTCTCCTCCTGCCAGCTCAGGATGAACCTGTTATTCACAGGGCCAGTTATTATCTGAAGTTCCCTTTGCATTAGGAAACACAAGGGTTGTGGGAACCTCCAGAAGAGCCAGTTCATCTGTCACAGGCATATGATGAGCGAGCAGTCAAAAGAATTTATTGATGAGCCCATGGAAGAATGGACCAGGATGAAGGAGGCAGGATTTATGCCATATTAACAAGGCTGTGTGCCAATTTCAACCTATTAGTTGCACAATAAAAAGAGCTGAGACTTGCCTTCCCATCCCGCATCCAAACACCATTTATTTTAGCTGAACTTGGCTCTTGTACTTCTTCAACCACTTCAGACCAAAGCAACAACTTAACTGACCTTACTTTTTGGAAGCTGACTAGATGAGAGGCATTAGAAGACTCCAATCAGCCCCTGAGACTGGGCTTTTAGCCAAGCAAAGCTGTATTTCAGAGGCACCTGTAACAGTTAGGGCTACTGAAATTTATGCTTAATGCAGTTCTAATTCCTCTCCTGCCAGAGCAACGGCTCAAAACTCAGGTGCCTGTGTACACAGTAATGGCACAATATTCTGGATCCTTGAGAAGCTTTTCCCTATTTTGAAGGCTTTCAGAACTTGCATAAGTAACAGCTGCCTTTTTTGCACATTTGTTTCTATTTCTATATCAGTATCATAATAAACCACATCAAAGCATTTGTGGTAAGGAATATAACGCAGTATTTTTGGCAAGAAGGTCTTACCATGAATAACTTCTTATAGGATATGCAGGGTGACATGCTAATAGTGCCCCAGTCCTGATGCATCCTTACTGCAAGCTGAGGTAACCTAGAACACAACAATGCTACAGTTTAAGCAATTTATTTAAACAAGGTGATGGCTTCACACCATCAGGATAAACTTCCATCAGCTTTTCTTTCTTTTTACTGGCTCACTCTGGCAGCCCAGGACAAACGACCCAGGCCTTTTTCACTAAAGTGCTACAAACTCAGCCCTCCCTGCTCCAGCTCCAGCCAGTGAGGCAGCTTCCTTCCTCACCACTGGTTCTCAAGGTCTCTAGACACTGAGACCTGTAAGAATGAATATCCAGGAGATAGCAGCTGTGACCCATTTATTACCGGATGCTGCTGCAGGGCACAGCTGAGGAAGGCAGGGCAGAGAAACAGCACTTGCTGCAAAGGGAGCGGCGGCGCAAACCCAGGTGCCCTTGGAAGCAGCACTCTGCTCGCAGCACAGCTCCAGCTCTGTTGCTCCAGCTCCCAGTTGGCAAGAGACAGCTTAGATCAAGCATGGATGTTCAAGTACTGCCATGAGGGCTCCTCTCATAGCACTGCTGGGAGGCAAAATACAAAGCAAAAAAAAAAAAACCCCCGAAAAAAAAAGCAACCGAGGCCAGAAGGCAACCACAGACAGGCCACAAAAGCACCGCGCGCTGAACAAGCCAGTAAAGCTGCCCTAGTGCAGGTAAACACATCTGGAAAGATCTGTTTTGACAACGAAAATCAGGGCTACCTTTACCCAGAGCAGTGTGAAGGCACAGCTGGGAAGGAGAAACACTGAGGAGGGAAGCAGAGCACGTACACCAGCGGCACAAAGCGTGGCGCTCCAGCCCAGAGCCGGAGCGGGCCGGGAAGGCAGCACCGCGCCTGGACGGGATCTACATCAACACTTATCAGCACAGCCCTCGCATTTGCCGATTAAGTTCTGCTGGCACCGAGCAATTGTACGTGTGTCCTCAGACTACCTCCTCCTCACCCCCCTGCACAGCCTCCCGCAGCTGCAGCCCAGCCCCACTCTGGTCACTGATCAGAGCGTCGGGCCGGGGTGACATTGTCCCCTCCTGAAGAGGGACGGTGAGCGCCTGCGAGCCCGCTCATTTTATTCACTGCACAAGCACGTTTCCAACTGGGATAATCTCCATTAAACCATCTGCGCTCCCATCCTCGCCCGGCCTGCACCCGCTGGGCTGCCTGCGATACTGCAGCATCTGTGAACCGGCACAAGCGGATGCCGCGTCCCTTTCCCAATCAGCTAAAAAAACCAACAGAGACTCAGACAGAACAGATGCACCTGGGAGCTCTGACGCGCTACCGAGCCAGGCTACCAGGAGTACCTGTGCCAGTGCCTCTCCTCAAAGGCATACGGCTCCCCTTGAGAATTTAAGCCATTTCCTTTCCATCATGGGGAGGCACCATGTCCCAGATTGCCAGGAGAGGAGGGCTGAAGAGAAGGGAGTAGAGGTTTTAACTTCAACAGCTGCCCTGGTGCAGAAGAGAAGCGTCATTTGCCAGGTCATGAAAGCAGTTTGGATCAGACACTCCGAATGGCTGCTGATCCCCAGGATTTAATCTCTTATTTATTTCAGTATCTGCTTTCTAGAAACAGAGGCTATCATGTCACGTTTCTACATCACTGGAACAGACAGACAAGGAAGCATTATGACCAAAGATCTGAAACTGAAATCCACTGCCCCTGCCCCACAGGTTCCACAGCAGAGGCCCCGTGGACCTTACAGAGAGCATGATAAAGTGACTGCACTGAAGTGTGAATTCAGCAGGGAGAGAACACGACCCCGTCCTCAGCATTGCCAGAGACAGCCAAGGGACTTGGGAGTCACTCCAGCTGTCGAGGACATGACAGGGTGGTGATGGATCTGAAGCAAAGATAGAAAGCCATCGATCTGCTCTAACTGTGATCAGTGCTTGCCTTCAACAAGGTCGCTGGGCTGCCCAACACACACCTTCCTTCCAGCCCATTTGGCCTGTGGGGTCTTGCTCTCACAGGCATGGAATAGCATGGGAAGGCTCACCCTTTAAACCTCCCAGAAAGGAGGCAAATACTAGCAGCAAGTGATGGGACAGGAGAAATCTATTTACATATTTCCTGCACTTGCCTTCACTTATTTGTTTTGCAAGGCTTTATTTTCCAAAGCAATTTATAAACAAGAAGCGAGACAGCCATTTGTTCAGACAAAGGTTAATAGGGGCCTAGTGGTCTCTGAAGACTCTGCAGTCACACTTAGGTGTGAAATCCTGGAACAGCAATAAAGATGCTGCACAGACAAGGAAGTCTCAAGAGAAGAATTTAATCTGTCTAAATAGCCTCATTATGTACATAGTTTTCAGCTTCCATTCACAGTAATCAGTGCAGAGACAGCTTCCAGAGGCCTTTTTGGACAATAAGGCGTGAAAAAGGATTTTTACGTCAGTCATTATTCCTCTCTCCATCCCCAGCTTGAAGAGTAAATGTTTGAAATTATTTCTGTTGAAAAGAAGACACGGTGTTGGGAGAGAAAGAGTCGACAGGAGGAAGGCAGCACAGGTCTTTGGCAGACTGGTGGGACTTGGCACAAGGCAGCTCCCATTGGCACCATTTGCCCAGAAAACCTCAAATAGATTATTTCTCCTGGTAGTCCAAAATAGGTTTTCTGTGGGGTCATGCACAGAGTATGAAATATAATACTACATATCCAGAGAACTGCTTCACTGGAACGGGCAAGAGGTTCCAGTTACATCCACCCATCTTTCTCCTAAAAGTCATTTAAACCTAAATACAGTATTAGGATGAGGTAAGAAAACTAGAGGCAGACATCTAGGACAAAAGGGCTGATCCAAAAACTCAGCTGTTTTCTTTTGGGATCACAGTGTCCATCTGTCCCCTTGCCACAGGGGAACTTAGTCTGCAAAAAGAGACCTTGTTTGTCCACTGAAACGTGGAACCCGAATTATTCCATCAAGCAAGAATTCAACAAAGAAAGTTAAGACAACAGAGCAAGTTCTCTGTGGGTATGATCCCCTGGGACCAAGCTGTGCTCTTGATGCATCTCATCCCTCCTCATTGTCACGTTGCCTTTTCCTCTTCAGACAAGCAGGTTTCAGCTTTTCTCGCATGGTCAAAACTCTACTTCTACACATGACAAAGCTTGGACAAAATGTGTAGAGATAATTACAATGGTTTACTACTGAATTTTTTACTTGAAGTCAAGTGACTTCCTCCTCCTGCCCTCCCATTCCCAGGTTTCTCTCAGGAAGTTCAAGAGCTCAACTGGTCACTAGTTGTCCACATTGCAAACAGGACAGTGGGGAAAACATTAACCCAGAGAGAGGGAAAAATATGACCCATCACAGCCACCTGAGAGGCAGCCCAAACTCGAGGACGTGGTCAGCACTGTGGTCTGAATGTTTTATAAATGATTACATCTCTTACCTCTCCCTACAGAAGTCACCATCATCTCTGTTTTCTGGAGAATGAAACCACACAGGTCAAGCAGGGAGTGGGACTAGCAGAACTGGAGGTAGAACAAGTCCCAGTTTACTCCCATACTGACCCAGTAAGAAGCATTAGAGACCTTAATAGAAAGGCACTTGGAGGTCATGCTGATACCCAGCAGACCCCTGAAAATAGTGATGGTGAGAATTGCCCCCCAGCAGTAACCCACCACAGACTGGTCTGTTCTCCCCCAAACAATCCCTCCCTCCTTCTAAGGGGCAGCAGAGAAAAGCACTGAAACCCCATCCCAGTCACTGAGCAGGAAAGGATTAACCACTAGCGAAGACTTTGCAGATATTTATTCTCCAAATCCACAAGACAAGCAGAGGGAAAAGCTCCTCTGAGAGTTATGTACACAGACTGCAAGTCTAATGCTTACACAGTCTTAATTTTTTTAATTTTGCAAGTCCTAACAACAATTATCTTCATGAATTATAGACATAATATCCGAGAGATGCAGGCAGTAATTAATGCATGTCTGCCTTTTCTGACTAGCTCCTTCTGCTGGGTCAGGGAGAGTTATTGAAATTCAGGAAGGAAATCTTCAATCTTCTGGAAGTTTTAAAGAAACAGACCAAGACACAATTTAATAAAGCAATAATATTTCTCTTAAATAATTAAGTAGACTTCGACATTCACTAATATTTCTCAGGCCCAGCTCTTATTTCTGCAATAACGCTGGAACAAGTGTACTCAGGGATGTGATCCACTGCACGTCCAAAATGTACTAACTGCAAAATTGCCTCAAATAGCCTTTACCTCTGGATTTCTCTGTGCACACACAGCCAGCCTCACTCCTTTTTCCTGCAATTCTCACCAAGACCCTTAACAGAAGCCACACTATCCAGTACTAACATCGCTCTCTCTTCTCCTTTTGCCCTACCAACATGTCTCCAGGTAGGAGCACTCAACACTCCCCAAGTTCTAGAAATGCCACATTCATCATCCTTTGGGAAAAACCCTGGTTGCAGAGCAGAACCCCAGCACAGTAATAGATGCAATAGACAATCCTGAACTAGACAAAGCTATTACTAAAGCAGCATACAGCACTGGATGTTGTCTAGGCTGGCTGTTTCCATCATCTTTCAAACAGCAGATTCTCCTGCAGCATTAACAATTTTATTCACATGAAGAATGGACTCAATGATCCTTGTGGGTCCCTTCCAACTCAGGATATTTTATATTCTAAAGCAGTCGAGTGAGCTTAATATACTTCAATATCTTGACAACAATTACCCCCAAGTGAATATTACTTAGCCAGCCACTGAAAAACCCAATGAAGAAAAACCCAGCCTTTGGCAAGAACATCTCACCTGCTTAAGCAATATAAAACTACACAACAAGATGGACAGAACTCAAACTCAAAACATTAAGTATCATTCTGATGGCCAAGAAGTTCACACATAGCCATGTCACCAAGAATAGGAAGGAGGTATTTGGCCAAAAAGGCCAGATTGAACCAAAAGCTTCACACTGTGTTGTTCACTTGAACTTCAACATTATCTCTCCAGGGAAAAAAAGAAATCTTTATCACTAGAAGCAAAGTTTAAGTGGCAACAGTGGCCATCCCAGTTCCAGAAACTCACCAGGTACAGCCTGTAAGCATCAATCCGCCGAATTGGCCCCCAGCACTTGTCCGTGTCGTTGTACTTTGTGCCATCTCCAACACTGCAAGAATGGTTGCCAGTGACACTGCTGGGAAAGGAGGGAGAACAAAAGACAGTAATTAACTCCTAGCAGATGTCTTCCCCTCTCCTGCATTCAAGAAGGAAGAATGAGCAGAGGCCGTTCCTCCCTCCTGCTTTCTGGACTGTGTAACAGAGCAAATCACCGAGTACTGGGCATTTAAAATTCTTGAATTGCCTGCACTTATTTGCAAGATTGGTCATTTTGTCATCAAGCTGGTGAGTTTAGGTCATATAGAGATCACTGAGGTTTTCCATTTCCAAGATACAAGTCCAAATCCAGCCCAGCCCAGATTTGATCAAACCAATCTTTTTCATTATCTGTTTCTGTGATAAAGGCATCACTCTCAGTCCACTGCTAAGTCCATATAACATCACCACTCTCTGGTTGCTGACTTAATAAGTATCACACATCTCAGCCCTTACCCAAAGAGACAGAGAAGCTAGAATATTTCAGAGTATTGCCATCAAACTTTTGAGCAACAAGTGCCATGTCTACAAGTGCTAGAGCTGGAAGTGCTTCCCACCTGAGGGCTCTGGAATCAGGTCAGCTACTTTGCAGGCAGGCAGCAGGCACTCGGGTGGGGAATACAGACAACTTCACCTTCCCACCCACAAGAGATGAGCTGTACTTGAGTCATTTCTCCACTTTACTCTTCAGAAAGTAGAGCTGATCCCAGTGAGGTTTATAACCCCATCACATCCAAAGCCTGCCCTCCTCCCCGTTAGCACCCAACCCCTCAGCAATAAGCACACTTACCAGGTCACCTGCATGAGAGAGACTGGTACTGCTGCTGCGTAGATTGCCAGATCTCCATAGAGGTAGATAATTATGCAGAAATAGAAGAGATTGACACCCACTGCAGAAAAAGGAAATGTTATCCAGACACTGCACAGAAACTCTTGTACTCTACAATTCAAATATACAAAATTTTTAAGATCTTAAAAATCGCCATTTGCCCCCATAGTTTACTTCCTTCTGCAGCAAACTCCACCCAAGCTCAGGGAACTCCCCACGGCACAGGATCTGATGGGGCATGAGGGGCCTCAGAGCTCCACTCTGCTTCCTTCAATACCTGGCACTGACACTAAACCCTCTAGTTCAAGCCCATCCTGCAGTCAAGACCAACAGGTCTCACATAAGTCACCTGCCAGACGAAGCTGTCAGCTTGGAACAGCCACAGGCAAACATCCAGCTGATGCTCTCAGACTCGGTGTGAGCACAGTCTGACAAACAGTGAAATGCAGAGAGAAGATGCTTTTAGTCTCTGCTGATTCCAGACCCTCTGCTTGCAAACCTGCAGGACCTTCACATTAGGGACTTGGCCCTGCAGAGCTCAGACTCCACAGGGCTGAAATGGAGCTGCTTTGGAAGATTCCCTACCACTGGCAACTTGAGCCAAGATACAATTCTGCAAAGCTTTAAAACTCTGTTTCTCAGCCCTCTTACCCTTCCACCACCACATATGCTGTTCATGCCCCTACTGATTTTTTGGGTGTTTTTCTTTTTCTTAATTTTTTTTTTTTAAAAAAGCTTGCCCTGGCTTCACCTAACAGATTAAAAGACTCTTGCACAAATTAATTGGGTGCACAGAACAGCCTTACTGGGGCACAAAAAGATACTGCTGTGGAGGGCTAAAATCTGCAGGGATAAAGAAATGCTTGATGAGACCACGGGATTCTCTTCTTCCAAACAAGTCTGTATAAATTTCAGCAAGGAAAAACAAATTGGAAGACGTTTTAGTTCAGAGACAGGTGAGTTACAGAAAAAAAGCCTCACATTTGTTTCATTTAGGAAGTTGACATTGAAGGAAAACAGCTCAAGGAACCTGCCCATACTTTCAAGTTGTGTGATGCCAGCTGATGCTTAATCCTAGTGCAGCTTGAGCAAATCAATTCACCTGTGCAAGCCTCACCTCACACTCACAGCTGTGACAACTACCAACAAGGACAGCACTGCTGCAGGAATGGGGACTCATATTTCTACAGCTTAGGTGCCCCAAAGTTTTCTCATGTTTTGCCATCATTCTGCCCCTGGACCTCAGGATGTTAGGAGACATTGATAGCCATTTTCCTTCATTTAAATGAATTATTCAATATACTGAGCCTACTTAGCACATAACATTCCTAAAAAGGGGCTGTATCAGGAAAGCAGCAAGAAAACTTCCCTGCTTCTGTACAGCAGCACTAAGTCAATGCTCTGGACTTTTCCTGGTTTGTCTAAAGAGACAAATGGAGATATTACAGAAATTGTCAGATCATTCCATATAGTTTCCCCCTTGTTTTCCTGCTCTGTGAAAGATTGAAGATGGCTTCACAGTTAAGGACTCTCTTGCACTGTTCTGCAGACAGCAACAAACGACCTACCAGTCTTCTCCAATTTCCCATTAAAAGGGGTTGAGGGTTATAACAAAATATCAGAAATAGGACAGAAACTGCAGACACACTAAGCTTAGTACTACAGACTCAGTTAGATTCTGTTTTGGGATCTCCACTGGTCTCAGGCCTCAGCTACCCTCCACACACAAAATAAGGCTGACACAACCACAGCAGCACCACTCAGCACCCACCAGCACACACTATATCCCTGTTTCAGTGCAGACTTTCCTGCCTGTAGGAAGTCCAAGTGATAGTCCTCTCCCAAACTCACCTTCTCGAACACAGGAAGACTTTACCATCAGTTCTTTTATAAACTGCTGCTGACCCTCCCTAATCAATACTTTCATTACTGGGCACAAAACGGGGAGAAAAAAGAATCAATGACTTCCCGTGAGGAAACAGTATGATAGATGTGCCTGGAATCCATTACTGCAATAAATGACTGCTTGGTCCCAGAAGAAAGCACCCAACATTGCACATTAAAAAATAAAAAAAAAATTAAAACAAGAAACAGAGCAGTTCTTCAGAACCAGCTCTTTCGAAAGAGCACACAGGCTCTTCACAGCCTAAACCTAAGTCAGCTCCCTTTAAGAAAACAGACAGTCTGAAATTGAGATTTATCCCCAGCTTACCTCCTAGGACTGCGGATTCAACTCCTGTCAGATTGCTGAAAATAAAAATCAGTCAAGGGAAAGGAGCAGAGAACTCACTAGAAATCAGAGGCTTTGAGGTCTATCACACAGCTTTCACCAGCCTTCCTTCTGAAGGCTGTAAAGCCCTCAGACACCCTGGGTTCGGATCCACGCTTCGTATATCGTGAGTAAACACCCACCCAGACATTTGTGAGCTGTGAAACCACAGGGGTTGGTGTTTGGAGCTGGGAATTCCCCAGTGTGGCCCAGTTTCTCAGCACAAGGCAGCAGACACTGGTCACTGAGCCCTTACTGAAGGCCCTTCTGTGCAGCCATCGGGAGGGAGGACCCCAGCACCGATCTGCAGAGGGAGGTACTTCACTGCTCTGTCTCTGCAGCCGCTCCCAGGCCAGAGGGTGTCTCTGAACCAGGACTCAGCGACAGGGATGAAGCCTCACTGCTGAGCTCAGAGGAAGGGAAAGCAGCAAATGAGTTACAGCTGCCCCAGACTCTTCCCATCTGGAAGTCACAAGTTAAGTCAGGCCATGGTCTGCAGCTGTTCCAGTGGCCTTCCTGCAGACAGATTCATCCCCTTGCGACGGGCTCAGTAGACCCTGGGGAGGATCCCTAACACAGAAATCAGATAACTGTGGCTAAAGCAACATTAAGAAGAGGGATTAAGATTTAAGAGTACTAAGCAGTTTATTTCACTTTGCTCAGAAGCTACATCGGTGCCGGCGGAGAGAGGACATGTATTCCCAGCACCCTCTAGTGTCCGAGCACCAGAGAGGTCCAGAAAGCACTTGTCCAACACCTGCCTGGTTTGGGGACATCCTTTTCAGCTCCTCTTTGAGGAATGTGCAAAGAAGGGGCCTCCTGAAACTTGATTATGAAGACACTCTGTCTCCTGTGAACCCCCCCAGCCCTCCACAGCTGAGTCCTCAGCAACCAACACTGCTAAACCCCATTACATGGTGATTGCCCTCAAAGCACTTCCAAATATTACTCCTGAGAGGAATATCGAGAGACAGGGAGGTGTTCACAGTGTTTTATAGATAGCAAAGCAAACAAGGAAGAACTCCTCTGAGGTCAGAGCAACTCAGTGCTACAGGCGAGACCAGGAACAAGACGTTTCTGCCACACTTCTCTTCCCTGACTAGAAATGTGGCAGCCTGATCCAAGGTGGATTATTCTGATAGTCCTGTGTGATTTAAATCTACAAAAGCCTAGAAGAGGCATGCATGAAAATTAAAAAGTTTTTTTTCCAATTAGACTTTAAAATCAGAAATAATAGTTCATAGAATCTTCACTCCTTAAGCCCAGCTGTCCTTCAGAGGCAACAGCCTTATGCTGGCACAATGCTGATGTAACATAGTGGAAAAAACCAGCCCGTCACCTCTTTGCAAGGTGGCCAGTGAACAAGGGAAAACATCATTTTCCACAATAAATGGGGCCTGACAGGTTCAAAACTGCACAGCCACGGTGTCTGATGATGTTCTGGCTCTGCACAGCATTTCACTGCACTGTTTTAAGGTTTCAGAATCCCTACCATTGTGGTTTGCATCTCTGTTCCACGCAGCAGTGGCCAGGGATGTATTGCAATACGGTTACAAGTTTGTTCCCTGGCATACAAGAGGCATTTAAAAACAGAAACACAAGCCAGCTACCTGTCATATGCTCAGCAGGGACCCTTTCAGCAGTTCATGTCCCAGCAGCTCTCTTGATGATTCCCCAGGCACAGGCAATTCCCAGAAGCTCCCATGAGAAGTCTCTCTTCTTCAAACTGATGCAGGGCTCAGGGAAGCCTGAATGTCCTATTCTTAAATGCTACAACCAAGATGGAACTGCCAAACACTGCAGCTGGGCTTTACTGCTTTAAACAGTGGAGATCACAGAGGACAGATGCAGTTCAGAGGCAGGTGAAGGGCAGTCAGAAAAGGCACTGATTCACACTTGCCTGTCTCAAGAAACTGGGCCCATAACCTGCAGTGTTTTGCTGGTTCTGTGCCCACCACAGCAGGTTCTGGCCCACCTGGCCCATAAATACTTCGTAGAAACATCACACAGGAGGATGAACACAGTCCACAGAGAGAAAGAACGACAATTTTGGCTGCAATTATCACAAACTCAGGATGCAAATCCACACTGAAAAAACCTTGCAAACTTAAGCAACAGCCATACACAGTGTCCTGGAGGACCTGAAGGGCCTTTTGAAAATATGCATCACGTACCTTTATTGAAGAACATGGAAGCCATTTGGCCCATTTCCACCCTCTCAGTGATTTCAAAGATATTGGGTGAGCCACGTCTCTCTGCACGATGAAAAAAAGAAGTGTTTCAACCAATCCCTCCAGTAAACCCAGAGGCCAAACTACCTGGACACTTGGGAAGCTCTAGCAGCAGTCTGAAGGACAGTTTGTACGACTCCACAGCTGCAGAGTCACTGGTCCAGTTACTCTACCGAAGCTAGTTTAAAAATGTTTAGAAAAGAAGATGTTCTCATCTTAGTGACCTAGAAGGAGAAGATCTTTATCAGACTGCAGGAGGTAAACTGAATTCTCAATGAGTCTTATCTTGCAAATGCTAAGGACTTTGGGATGTGAGCACATGGAATTAAGGGTGAAATGGACAGAGGAGTCCACACTTGTGGAATTCTCTGGGACACTGTCTGCAGAGCAGAGGTCTTGGAGCAGCGAAGGCATGAACTGGGTACTCACGAACTGACAGGATAGGCCGTGTCTCCGCTCGCTCGTAGCCATCTGGGAGGAGAACATCACTGTCAGATACTCCAGAGGAAGAATCTTCATCCTCATCATCCTCCTGGAGGAAAAGACCAGACCACTGCTGAGATATGTGCTACCCACGGTAAAGGCTTTGGCCCCACCAGTGTCACAGTCACTTCCAGACACTTAAAAGAAAAGTCCCTAACAAGGAGGGTAGGACATGAAAGCAAAGGTAACCCCAGGGAGCCCTTGGGATGCTGTGGAGGGCAGAAGAGGGCACTGGCAGAGCAGGCTGAAGTGAGTGACAGGCTCTGCTGTCCCAGCCTGAGGTCACACACACAGCAACAGTGCCCAGCTCCTGTAGTGATGCGTGGTACAAGGAAGTGAGAAACTTCTGGCAGAGCTGCAGCGCTGCAGAACTGGTAGGAAAAAATCTAAACATATAGTGTCAGCTAGTTAGAGCAGGCAGGTCTAGCTCCTAACTCCATCCCACTAACACAGGGGTCTAAATCAGCGCAAACAATTACACCTCCCTCTGATCCAGAAAAGCCACAAGTAAGCTTTACAGCAAGGGCATAATTCAGAACTGTCCACTCCCTGGGATACAGCCCAAGTAACAGCAAGGACATTCCAGCCTGTCCCAGTTAAATGACCTGAGATCAGCAAGGATTTATAGTCCTCAGCACACTCCAAATAGCACCAATATATTGGCTGCCACCTCTCCACATTCACTGAGCAGCGCTTCTGGGCAAGGAGAGCACGATCAGTAAGAAATGTGAACAGCACAAGAGATTTTTCAAAGCAGGAGCAGAAAATCCTGTCTTTAATGAGCAACCCCACAGGGAACTAACAGCCATATTTTATATGGCAAAGTTAAGTACAGTAGAAATTTATTTCTTTAGAGTTAGTAACGAGGCACGGCAAAGATGCAGAGGAATCCCAGGCAAATCCTACAGGATAGAAGAACACGAGAAAACGTAAAATTAAACCCCACACAAACCTTGCGTTTTTCCATTCTCTTCCATCTCAGCTGGGCATTTGCAGCAGCCATGGCTTCCACCACAAAGGTCGTAGTCATATAGCTACAGAGAGAGGAATTCAATTGATATCATCAATAACAGTCAAGAACTGTCACTGAAGAGAGATGGAGAATTATTCCCATCTGTTTGTAGGAGCGAAAAAACCAAACAAAACCAACCCTTTTGCCAGCTCCCCACACACTGTTTTGGTAGTGTTTCATCTTGTTTTATTGCTCCCTTCTGCTCTTGAGATTCAGGTGTTCAAGCAGACCACAAAATGCAATAAAGTATAACACGCCTTTAGATATAAAAAAGACACTTCAGATATAAAAAAGACACTTCAGATATTTGGAAGGCACCTTCCTGGTGTTTCTGTGCGTTGAAGGCAGCAAGAGGACTTTGCCCTTTGCTAGAAAGCAAGTTTCCTTCCTCTTTTTACAGCCTAGGATGAGCACAGTATTATTCTGAAACTCATCTATTAGGGCCTGTGGCAAAGGTACTACAGTCTCTTAAATAATCTTACAAATGGCATCAGAAGCAAAGCAGCAATAGAAGAAGGAGAGATCACACATGCATGCAAATACACGTTGCTGGAGGCCAGGGGAAAAAGCTGTTCAGGGAGACAGTGAGAGTCGCTGATGGAAGGAATATCATTATCTCAGCTAAAAACAGTCCTATGATATTAATAAATTTCAAAAAAATCCTCAAATCAATTTTATTTAAGGCTTTAAAGTGGTTTCTCACTGTTTTAGGAGCCGGACTCACTTATTGAGCTCAAATGAGAGATTAGTTTTGCAAGAGTAAAAGGAAGTGCTGAGGTCTGTGTGGCAATTTCTGCCCAGACTTTTCCTGCACTGAAGGTGCCCAGCGGGCACGAGGAAGTCACAAGCACCAGAACAAAAGCCACAGAGCAATGCAGCTCCCAAGGCATGTACTCCTTTGAGCTGCACCTTTTCAGTTTAATCCAGTGCAGTTCTGGTACAAAGGTTTGGAGCTTTGTGTTCTTCTGCTGACCTTGAAGGATTTTCTGCTGGTGCTGAGCTTCGTACTTTGAATTTATGCTTTTATACTAATGTAGCTAAAAGGAATTGCTTCCAAAGCTCCCAGTTACTGGTATTCCCACAGTTTACAGCATCCAGCTAGGAGGTGAGGCACTAAAAGCATTACTACAGCCAGTAATGACCATACAGATCCTCTGTTTAGCAGCACCTAACAGATCCCAAAGGCTCTGCCTCAAAACTAAAGGCACGTTCAGGCTGAGACAGCTGGTTATTGACAAGGCTGGAACTTCAAAATTCCATTCTTACAAAAGGCAGGAGGGGATTTTGGTTTTATTTTTTAAATTCTTGTTTTTATTTTAAAACCAAGCAACAAGAGATTCACAGCCCATCAGAAGATGGCAATTCTATCAATAGCTCCTCAGACACCAGCGCTGTATCCACAGCCTTCAGCTCCATCTGCTGCTCCAGCTTGGAGGCACCTGGGCAGGAGCTCATAGTGAGCCACTGGGAAAATCAGGAGAGCAGCTCCAAGGTCTCAAGTAGTGAAGGTCTGGAGGGGATAAGACAGGCCTGGCTATGCAGGAATTTGTTTTCCTGACACCCTTGCAGCTGTGAGAGCATTGCCAGAAGCCCAGAGAGAGCTTCCACACCTGCATCACATCTGCAAGTCACAAAGCAGAAGCACTACCCCATGTCACCTGTGACCTGGGTGGCGGCTGGGGAACCGATCCACGACAGAGGCAAGCATGGAACGTATACACAGTGAGGACAAAAAAAAGGAAACTGGGAGAAAGGTCCTAGCAGACTCTGCACTGGAGGAAAAGTCTTGCCCATCAGTCAGGAAATGGGATGTAGCACCATACTGCACATGTGGTGCATACTACAGTCAGGAAATGCTTCCCTTCAAATCAGGGCAAGACCACTGCAGAGACCAAGCCTCAAGGAAGCAGAGCACAGGAAAGCAGCAAAAGTCAACACTGTCCTCACAGCCCCACCCAGCTCAACCCCCTCCAGTCCCCCACAGACACACACTCATGTCCTACCTCATAAACCCCAGGAACATGAGCAGGATGAGGCTGACGAGCCACCCCGCTGTCGCAAAGGCCTTCGGCATTGTGAGGGCTCCCGTCCCCACGATGAGGTTGAACATGTAAACCAGGCCAACCTGCAACCAGCCACAGGATCCAGCATCAGAGTGTGCCAGGAATCACCCAAAACACCTCACTTATGCACTGACTCACACAGAGAGGGCAATCCTTGAGCGGGCAGGGTGGGAGCAAGAAATAACTAGAGGAGGGGACTGATAACCAAAGGGAGCAGAGTGAGTGTCAGCACAGTTCCTGGAAAAGAAAAAAAAAGAAGAGATATCCCTCCCTCTTTTCCTAATTATTTTAAAATAATTTTTCTATTTTAACTTTTAAAGTTAGAAAGCACATGAGCCTTTTATTTATTTGTTTTCAAATCACTGCCTTCTACCAGAAGGTCTATGCTGTGGGTAGAGGTCTCTCCTTGTTCTTCCGACCTGAACCCAAGCAGTTATGACTGTGCACCTGAGTTACCTTTCAGAAGTGCTTGTTCTTCTTTATTCTTAGTCAAGAAGGAAATATCCAGAAAGAATTCTAATTCAAAGCCTACTTGACATTTTACCAGTAAGCAGCTGAGCACCTTCTGAAGAAGGGATTTTACTTCCTGAAGGGAAAGGATTTTATCTTCTCTGGCAACGAGCTTTTTTACTGCACAGGGACAAAAGAGAACCCTGCACTTGGACAGGACCCCCAGGCTATGCATTTAGCTGAATTCAAGATCAAAAATTGCCATAAAGTTGTTGTGCTTTGGGATTTTTATTTTAATATAGGTCAGAATCTCTCCAGAGGAGAGCCAGTAAAGAAGTGTGTCTGAGCACACTTTTGTGGGTGTGGAACAATTAACATTGGGAGAATAATTCCCCAGAGACCCTGCAAGCACTTCACTGGCATAAGCACAGCAAGTTCATCTTGTGCTGAACCTCCCAGAATGATGATTTTCCTTAACTTTGGTCAAGCAGACAGAGACAAGGATGATGCCCATGAGTTCAGTCTGGTCAGACATCTTCAGGGAAAGAGAGTCACAGCCTTTGAGATTACTCCACGAAATTCATGCAACACCAACTTAACAACATAAGAGCAGGTGACACTAATCCTTAAGGGTCCAGACGTCCCAGTTACTGTCTCAGTTCTCCATTTTCTCAGCTGTGTCCTATTTCTGCAACCTAATATCCCTTTCTCCTAAATTCAATCCTTAACACAGGGATGAAAATTTTAAAGCGTTTAAAAGCCAACACACAGATTTCATAGATACAGATTTCTGCATCTAGTGAGTTCACTTTAGAAAAAATAAAAATAATGAAAACATGTTTGCAAAGCTCTGTTTTTAAAAGCTGACGTTTTATGAAGACTTGTGGCTATGAAAACCAGTATTTCCAGTAATATAGGAAAGCAGTAATTGGCTCTGGAGTTGCACCAGCCACCACATTATGGGAAAGAAACATCCTGACTGCTAATTTTAAGTGAAGTGGTTTAAAACAAATTACTGCAACAGCTACAATTAAGTAAACTTTGAGAAATTCAGGGGAAAGCTTATATAAAGTAACAAAAGAGAAGAAAGTGGCATAGTTTCAACGTCACAGTTCCCCCCATTTATGCTGCTTCACGTGACACTGTGGTTTGAGAAAAACAGTAATGAAATATAAGAAAAGTGGGTAAAAAGGATGGAAGAGCTGGTGTGGGACATTAAGCACTTTTTAATCTATACTTTAGTAGTCTCTGATATAAAAAAACCCCAGTAACTACAAACACTAAGCATTTTTAACTACCCTTTGACCTCCACCATCTCCTGAGCCCATGGGGAAGTGGGAACTGAAAACACAATGCTGAGGGAAGAGTATTTTGAAAGAAAAAAACCAACTTGTGAGCAAACCCACAAGCAGCAGAACTCACATAGGGAGAGTAAAGCTCTCCAGTGTCAGTGATGCCTCCTGCCATGCTGGAGATGGAGGGGAGGCCCAGAGCACAGCCAGGAGGGTGTTTTCAACTTCTCTTCCCTTTAACCTGGGGAAACATGAGAAAACTGTGTTATTTTTTGCTGGAAAGAGGAGGAACTCACCAGTCAGCTTTTGTACATCAGTCTTCTGGCACTTTAGCAGACCTCAGCAGGACCTTGCCCTTTGGACAGACCCCTCTTACCAGCACCACTCGGCCCAACACTCTGCGAGGAGTTTTCATACCTGTTAAGCCAGTTTAAAAGCAACCAAAAGGCCCTGCCCTTTCACAGCACGTGATGACCAAACTTCACCTTCCCCAAACAGCCAGAGGGGCTCTTCCATACACTAAAACCTCAAGAGGAAGAATGACTGCCTTGGGGATGAGCTCACACTGCTGCTGCTCATGCAGCTACTAGTCTTTTCAAGCACGTGCCTGCTGTAAATCAAAAACCAGCCTACAGTCTCTCCTCATAAATCAAGAGCAGAAATGAGTAGACAAATTAAAACACCGCACCTATTAAAGACACGCCAAGATGTTTTTCACGTGCCAAGGTTTCCAAAGCAGAAGTATTTGGGGAAAGAGAAGAAAGTGGAATAGTTTCAGTGTCTCAGTTCTCCCAGCTTACGCTGGTTCACGGGACAATTTGGGTTGATGAAAACATTAATGAAATATAAGGAAAGTGGATAAAAGGATGGAAGAGCTGGTGTGGGACATTAAGCAGTTTTTAGCACTTTTAGATCTATACTTTAGGCAGACATTGCTCCTTTATTTTATTGAAAATAAACTCTGATATAAAAAAAGGTGGAGGGGAGAACCAAAGCCTCCTGAAAGGTTTCAGTGTCAGCAGTTAGCCACAGTAGAATTGTTTAAGGGCTTCATACTTCTACATGTGCTCCTACTCAGCCACACAAACTGGGACAAATCATCAGCACGAGCTTCAAAAGGTAAGAGCACCACTAAAAAAAACACAAACAAAGAGTTGTAAGCTGGCACACACACGCTGGATGACAGAAACCACTCTGGCAGCACAGCTCAGCGTGGTCATAACTGGACCAGCCTCAGGAGCAGAGGCCAAACATCATCTTTTATGACAGAGCTGGGCTCAAAACGCAGCAGCCGAGCTTGGCAGCCAGAGAGCGAGCAGGAAGAGCAGGGGCGTGCTGACAGACAGCCCGGGCACGGCCCTCACCCAGCCCGGGGACTGACCGCAGGGCCCCCCGAGGCCTCCAGAGCCCCCCGGCCCTGCCCTACAGCCGGAACGCCGCTCGCCCACCCCGCCCTGCCCGGGGGAACCCCCGCGCCCCACAGAGCCCCCACACCCCGCGGCCTCCTCCCGCCGCCCGCTGCACCCCCGCCCCGCACGGGACCCTCCACCCCAGGCCCCTCGGCGCCGGCAGGGCAGCCCTCCAGCCCCGGCCCGCACAGTCTGTCCGCACAGTCTGTCCGCAAAGTCTGTCCGCAAAGTCTGTCCGCAAAGTCTGTCCCCTCAGTCCCCTCAGTCCCCTCAGCCCCCTCCGGCCCCCTCTCCCCCCGCTCCCTCACCGGCAGCGGCTCGTGCCGGCGGCCACGCCCCCGCCGCGCGGGGAGCACCGACGGCGCACGCGCGGAACCTTCCGCGCACGTGACAGGCTGGCGGGCGGAGGGCGGGGCGGAGAGGAAAGTGTCGGGCGGCGATTGGCTGGAGGGGAAGGGGGCGGGGCCGAGCGGGGGCGCGGCCAGAAAAGGGCGGGGTTGTGGCGGTGACGGGGCGGGGCTTGTTTGGGGGTGGTCTAAAAGGGGCGCGGTTGGGATGGAAAGGGGCGGGGCTGGACAGGGCAGAGGCGGGGCCAGAATGGGATGGGGGCGGGGCCGGGATAAAGACTACGATAACCATTGGGCCGTGGGGAGGGGCGGGGAAGGGCAGGGCAGAGGCGGGGCCAGAAGGGGGCGGAGCCCGAGTTGGGTGTGATGGGGCGTGGCGATGACGTAACACAGTTCTGTGTTGGCCCCGCGCATGCGCGGGGGGCGGAGCGGGAGGTGCACGTGACCCGCGGGCGGCGGTCCCGGAGCGTCCCCGGCCCGGGGTCCCCTCGGGCTCCCCGGTGTGGGGGGATCGGCGTGACCTGCGCTCCCCACAGGGCTCCGGCAGCGCTGCTCCGTCCCTCGGCCTCGCCGCAGAGCGGGGCGGGGCGCCGGCGCCATGAAGATTAACCAGGACACGGTGCTGCGAGGGAGGAAGGTGGCGTTGGTGCCCTACACGGCCGCACACGTGCCCCGGTACGTGGCTCGTGTCCTGCTCGGTCTGATTTCACTTCTCTCTCTGAAGCGAGTGTGGTGGTCAGAGAGGGCCTCTTCCCCCTGGGAATCACTGCCGGGAAGGCGGGGAGCGTGCCCTCCATGCCCGTGCCGGGTCTCCTGGAAGGGAGAACTTCATCTGTGCCACCGGGTATACCCGTGGAAAGGGGAAATACCTGCCTGTGAGTGAGTGAACACCAGCGGTTCTCCTGTTCTTTCACTACTGACAGTGTAAGAGCAAAAAAAAACCCCAAAACATCAATGTGTGGATGTTTGATACGTTAGTGTGTAGGGTTGTGAAGTGCTGGCCTGAACAGCTGCAGCCTCAAAAGAGCCAGTGATTTTCTCGGTGTGCAGGAGCTGCCGGATCATCTCACCCGGGATGAAATGCTCCAGAACCCCGTGCTCTCAAAAACACCCAGTTTGCATCGGGCACCGTTCAGGCGAAGCCACCAAACTTCAGACAAACACTGAATTTCCACAGAGGGCTCTGATTGCTGTGCTAGAAAGGGGAGAGAAGGTTGTGGACGCTTTGAAGCCGCCACAAAGGCCGGGCTGATGTTTCCAGAGCTGGTTCATGCCCTGATCCTCGCGTGGCCGGTGGGGATCCAGCCGCAGTGCTGCAGCTGGGGCGCTGACGTGGCTCTGGGTCCCTCGCCAGGTACCACGAGTGGATGCAGTCGGAGGAGCTGCAGCGCCTGACGGCCTCGGAGCCCCTCAGCCTGGAGCAGGAGTACGAGATGCAGCGCAGCTGGAGGGAGGACACCGACAGTGAGCACCTGAAATGTTCCCTACGGGAGGGTGGAAGTGGTGGGGAGGTCCTTTCCACCCTGGGAAGGACCCACAGTGAGCTGGGAGTCTCCCGCAAACCAGAGGGGATGTGAGACCCTCTACAACAGCAGCTTTGAACTGGCTTTCTGTTATAATTAAAACATGTCAGGGAACTACAGAATGTCCAGGGCTGTTGGTGTCCTTTTTCTGCAGTTTTTTAAAGGTTACAGTGGATTACTTCCCACAGCATTATGTGCTGATCCTGCCAGCACTCCCCAGGTCTGATCATTATGAAAAAGCGGAAGCAGGTTGTGTTTTTCCTTGAGAAATCCAGTGATTTTTATAATCATCTGGTTGAAGCAACTGAATTGGTTCCCTGACTCTCCTACAGGTAACAAATCACTGCCCATAAAAACCTGGTAGAAATACAGTGAGCTGGAAAATACTGAAGCTGGCAAAGACCCCGATCTGGAGCATTTGTCTTACTCAAAGCATTAAAAGCCTTCTCAAAGCAGTAATAATGTGAACCAGATGAATCACTGGGTCTCAGCCTTTTGTGCACCAAACAATTCTTTGCCCAAACTTGCTGCTGAGTGAGACAAGGCAGGGAGACCTCAGACTTGGGATGGACGTTTTCATGCTCCTTAAACATGCTGTTTCTAGTCTTGGTGTCTTTGTCACCCTCATTTGGGTTTTTCCAAATATTTCTTACACTTCTATGGTTGGGAGCAGGCACACTTGGCGTGGGAAACCCAATTATTAGCTCTTCCTTGCTGTTAACGTGTGGAAACTTATTCCTCTGACTATTACCTGCCTTTAGGTTCATTCTTCAGTAATCTGGGGATCATTCTCAGCATGCCCTGAGCATGCTGCCTCTTTCTTGTCTTCCCCAGAGTGCACCTTCATCGTGCTGGACGCGGCGCGGTGGCCGGGGCAGGCGGAGGAGGAGTCCTGCATGGTGGGGGACGTGAACCTCTTCCTCACCAACGCCGAGGATCCCACCCTGGGAGAGGTTGAAATTATGATTGCAGGTCAAGTTCTGCTTCATAGCTTTGTTTCCATGGCTAAAGGCAGCTGCAGACAGATGTTACATACAGCAGCTTTTTATTCTCGTGCTTTACCGTGGCTGTTCAGCCCCGATGCGACCTTTGTTGGTCCAGGTCACAGTCTCTTCTGAAAAGTGTCTGGTGTGGCTGATTTGTTTCCCAGAAGTGGATGCTGACTCCGTGACTGTCTCTTTCAGAGCCCTGCTACCGAGGCAGAGGGTTTGGCAAGGAGGCAACTCTGCTGATGATGGCCTATGGTAAGGCTGGCTCGGTGCACGGGAACAGCCTGTGATCCCGAAGGACATAATCCCAGTGATTCAGACTGGGTAACGAGGGATGCATCTGCCCCAAGATTGGAGTCCTGTGCTTTTATAGATGTGGCAGCTGAGCAGGTAATAGAAATGCTTCTCTCTCTGATTTCTTTTTGCAGGAGTGAGAAGCCTGGGGATCACCAAATTTGAGGCTAAGATTGGTCAGGAAAATGAAGCCAGTATCTGCATGTTCAAAAAGCTTCACTTTAAGGAGGTGCAGTAACAGCCCATCTTCTACCCAGAGAACATGTTTCCCCCGTGACTGGGACTGAGCTGCTTTCCCTCTGTGTGATGCAGGTTGCTGTGAACAGCGTTTTCCAGGAGGTGACGCTGAAGCTGGATGTCAGTGACCAGGAGAGGCGATGGCTCCTGGAACAGACAAACCACGTGGAGGAGAAGAGCTACACCGAGCTGAAGCGGCCAGTTGGGGTGCTGGAGACCTGACAGACACATCCAGACACGGGCTGGGTTTCCAGGGAGGAGCTGGACACTGTTGCAAGGTCTGGGTGTGGAGGACACTGCTGAGTCAACACTGCACTTGACTTGTTTTCACTTATTTTCAGTTACTTTGTCATCTTGTCAACTTTGCACTTTGCTGCACCAGCCAGGATTACTGCCTGAAGTTTGGACCTGGAGAGCAGCCGCTAATTCGCAGGTTTGGCTAGGAATGACTGTAACCTTCACATGCTGTTCCAGCAGAGCCTAAAATCACCAGCAGTTGTTTCCTGGTGCCACCAATTTCTGTACAAGCAGTAACTTCTCCTGCTGCCCTCGGAGCAGGGCTCATCAGTTCGGCAGACGTGGTGTCATGCGCTGGCAGCTCAGTTTGTTTACTCTGAATAAAAAAAAAAAATGGCAAGGCTCTGAGGTTCCTGAGCACAGTGTGGGGCTCAGCTGCTTGCTTTGGCTGCTCAGAGTGTGGTTAGGGTTTGTAACAGACAACAGAGACTCTCTGAACCCAATCTTCCAGGGTCTGGTGCGTTGCAGGGGGGCACTGCTGGGTCCTGGCAGGGAGAGGCCCTGGCGTGGGTGAGCACAGCCAAAGGGCAAGTTAATGTGATGAAAATTGTTGATATTGGCTGATCAAGACTAGAGCTGAGCCCCACCATGACAGCTGTGCAAGGGAGGGGCTGGGAGCTGCAGGAGACTGCTGAGACAAACCTCCTGGAGCTTCAGGGTCGTGCTCCAGATCTGGAAACCTCAGGCCAGCACTGAAGGGATATAGCACTTCATTTTCCCTGGCTGCTTTGATGGGAACAAGGAGGAAGAGAACACACTGAAAGGAGACACCTCCCTTCTTCCAGCAGCTCTGGACTTGCTCTGTTGAGCCTGGAGTCTCTTGTTTGCTGCTCCACCAAGATGATTGGGGGGAAAAATATCTATGACTGAGGGGCAGTTATATTTAGGTGGGAGTTAACCAGCCTAAGCAGCAGTAGATCCGAGATCTGTGGATGAAGAAGAGGCAATTGCCTGACTCTCACTGCACAGACTTACCTGTGCAGTTACTCAGCCTGACCTCTCCTGTCCCACACATGCTCTCCACAGCAGGGAGGCTTGCTAAGAGGAGAGGGCAGAAGGTAAGGAGGATAACTCACTCCTGTGTGTTTTCCCACTGTAATAGCAGCCGTAATGGCTAATCTAGACCAGAAATTATCTGTTCCAATGATGCAGGATCAGATAGTAACTTTTAGATTTGCCCAGGGATGTTTATATTGGATATTGGCAGTCTGTGGAATTTTTAGTGTTGCTGTGCCTTTTATTTTTAGGGCCTGGGGGGTTTTAGTTTTCCAATTTTAGTTAATTTAAATACATGATTCCTGTGACTAATATTAAAGCCAAGCGTGGGAACAGTGTATCATGGTATTTTAAACAACAAGTGTTTAGCGTGGATTTAGTTGTAGGGAAAGCTTTGTGTGGTAATAAAGTGAAGAGCAGCTCTACTTCCCGCTGGGATTTACCATGACAAGGGCTACTAATCCTCCTGCTGTTTGTCACCTGCTGCAGGCAGGAATGGATTCTGTCCTCCAGAACAAGATTTGCAGAACCTGCTGGGCAAACTGCTGGCTCTGTGCTCCTTCCGTGGAGTGTTTCATCCCCGTGCCACAGGAGCCAGGCCAAACTGGGAGGAGGGATGGAGCTGAGCTGGGATTTGCTCCGCTTAAAAACCGACCTAGGTGGGAAAAATAACTTAACCTCTGGTGCCAGGGAAAAGGGGCAGTGATATCCTGTCACAGCTCCCCATGCCCAGCCGGTTGCTCCGGAGCCAGTGAGTGCCCAGCTTGGCATCCCCGGTCCCCCGGCAACGCCAGCACTCTCCCGCCTCCACAGGGGCTGGGAAAAGCCTTTGCCTGGCAACCCAAAACAAAGTTGGGTCTGTCCTGGAGCTCAGCCCTCCCCCAGGCTGGGGCGGTCCCAGCGAGGCTCAACCAGTGTTCCCACAGGGAACCAGTCCCCGGCTGCTCCGACCAGGCCAGGAGGCAAAAGATGCTCCTGGGACCCACTGGATGCCCCCAGTCCTGCCCTGCAGGGGAGGCCCCAGCCAGGCTGGGATGTCCTGCTTGCTCTCCAAGGGGTGAGAGTAGGAAAAAGAGGAGACAGGGGCTCACTTATGTTCAGAGGACACCTTTGGAGAATGAGGCTTGTTGGAATAGTCTCCCCCAGCTTCCAGGGTGAAGTGACAGCCTGCACATTCCCTGGAAATGCGGTGACACTTTGTCACTTGGTTGTCATTTGAGGTGCAGACCTTTGTGACCACTCAACAGCTCGGGTAGAGGAGCTTGTCTGGAAGTTTGGAGCACAAAACAAGTGTGCAGAAGAGGAGGAAATGGGGAGGGGCCGGCCCCAGCCCTGCCCTGTGCCCAGTGCAGCCACAGTGCCACCAGCCTGGCCCTGCTGAGCCACCCAGGGCTAGATCCATCCATTTAGAGAGACAAGCAACCCTTTCCCAAATGATCCCCCCTGCTTTCCTTCCCAACCCAGATGCAACCCAGGCTCACCCTAAAAACCCCCAGGGGGGCTGGGGGCAGATTGGAGCTGCCCCCAGCAGAGCTGCTGCCCTCCAGCCTGGTTGACAGACCTGGATTAGAGCTTTGCATCACTGCCCTCACCCCCTACACTCGCCAGGGGATTAGAGCCCTTTAATCACCCCGAGGCATTAACCCCCACTGGGACCAGCCAGTGCCTCCCCGACCCCCCATCCTGGCCCCACCAGGTGCTGAGGGGCACCCAAACCAGGCCCAGTGTCCCCCACATTACCTGCCTCTTTCCCCAGCCCCTGGGCACAGCAAGCTCCTGCACCCCCCTCGGGCTCTGGAAGGATTTAGCCTTAAAACAGACATGTGAAGTCAGGAAGGTTTATTCCAGTAAACAGAATTTCTCTTGAGCTCAACAGTACGACAACACCTGATTGGAGCACACGGAAACAAAACATCCACAGGAAGAATTTCCACAAAATACACTTAAAAAAACCCCAAAAGGTGTGATTGGAAAAAAAAAAGAAAAAGTCTATGAGAAGCCTTTAAATTACACAGTGTCAGAATCAAACCCTGATCGGCTCTGTCTCCAGGAGTGTGCAGGAGTAAAGGAGACTATTATTGCTTGCTGTGCTGGCTCCGGACACCCTCTCCTCTCCCAAAATTGCCCCAGGGGCAGGGTGGGTGCTGGTGTCTCCTCACTGTGCTGGGCACCCGTGTCCCTCCTTGCAGCAGAAGAGGCAAAGGGACAGGGTCATTGTGGACGGAGCTTGCCAGGCAGGGGTCAAACACCCTGGCTGTGGTCAGTGGTTGGGCAGGTGGGGTTTGGCAAGAGTTACTAAAAGCCTCAGGTTTTGCAGTTAAAGGGAAATTTGGGGGGTGGCTCAAATGGAGATAGGGTTTGGGGGTGGGGGAAGAACCAGGGAATAGCAGGGATCAGAATTGGGCATCAGGCCACCCCAAATCCTTGATCCCTCCCACATCCCTGCTTGTGCCTACCAGGGTGTGCAGGGCTTCAAGGCAAGGCTGGAGGAGCACGCTGGGCATGGGCTCTTGGAAGGGGGCCCGCCCAGCACCCCTGTCTCTCTCTAGCCCCAACATCCCTCTGCAGGGACACTCACTGGCCACCGAGCCCCAGCACTCAGGTCAGGGTGGTGGGGAGCAGCCCCACGTCCCCACCAGGAGCCCGTGGCAGGGAGAAGGGGGGTGCAGGAGAGGTGGGTGCAAGGCTTGGGGGGGCCCAGCAGACCCTCACCCCGCCCCAGGGACCTTCACAGGTTGCTGAACAGTTCGTTTTTCTTGCTCCAGTCCATCTGGGGTGCCCTCTTGCTGGTGCGCTTCTGGTGTGCCCGCTCCTTGGCCACGGCCAGCGGGATGTCGAGGTCCAGGAGGGAGCCGGATGCTGAGTGGCGCTTGTCACCTTCCTGCGTGTGGGGTTGGCAGGGAAAAACGAGAGGCTGTGTCAGCCCCACCATGTCCCCCCTCAGAACAGCCCCACAGTGGGGGCTCATCCCAGATCTCACCTCCCAGCCACTGCCTCCCCCCGGCATTCCCAGCCCTACCTCGCTGTGGGTCTCGCTGGAGTTGGGGGACACGGCCAGAGGTGCAGGACTGGAGGGGCTCTCAGACACCGAGTTGGACTGTGTCTCTCCGTTGTTTTCCTGGGGGAAACAGGGAAGGAATGAGAGGTTCAGCCTCTGCGGCTTGAGAACAGCCCCTGGAGTTGCAAGTCCCACCCAGGGGTCCACAAAATCTGTCCTTCCCCACACATAATCCCCTGCAAGCTCCAGGCACGTAAATACCTCCAGCACTGCCCATCTGGGGCGGGGAAGGATTAAACCCCAGCCTGACTGCCCTGGCTTTAGCAGGAGCAGGAGGAGGAGGGTGGCTGCAGGGCTGGATGCTACTTCCCTGCAGCACCACAAGGGCTCCTAGCCCTGGAGCATCGGGAGGCAAAAAGAGAGGAGGCACAGGCATTGCAGCCATCTCCGCAAGCAATCCCCTTCCTGGGGGACACCAGTTCCCAGTCCCCTTCCCAGTGGCACCAGCTCTTGTGCAGCCTGGGAGCACTGCAGTCCCTGGTGGCATCATCTACCCATGGGGACACCTGAACAGGAGGGTCCCTGCCTGGATGGGGTTAGAAGCAAGACGAGGCTCTTACCTTCTCTATATCGCCATTGGCAACTGGTTCTGGCAAGGGACCTGTGGGACAAGGACATGGGCACCAAATGAGGATGTGTTTGCTTTGTCCTCTCACCAGTGTGGGGCAAGCAAAGGCTGCACATGGCCAGTGCTCACACAACACTGCCCAGGGCCTGGCCAGGTCCTGAGTTTTCTAACCAGCCCCTGCAGCCAACTCCACATCACAGGGAGATGCTGCCAGGCACATCCCCCACGATGGCAGCAGTGGTGTGGAGCCCAGTGAGAACCCCTCCCCATCCTCCTGGGGACCACTGTGACAGCCATGGAGCAGATCAAAGGGCAGCTGATGCCTCTTCACTCCCCAAGCCATAAACCCTGACAAAGTGCAACCCAGGGCCATAAACCCGCCCATGTCAGCCCCACCACCCCAGCACGGGGCCCCCAGACATGCAGGGAGACACCAAAGCCACGTGACTCTGCTTGGCCCCAGGGTGATAAACCTCCACCTCCCAGGGCTCAGGGAGCACCCCAGCAACCCAGGTTTGGTGCCAAGGTGACACAAAGCTGACAAAGATGACACAAACCCCCATACCCACAGCACAGCCCCCAGCCCACCTGTCAGGTGCTGCTCCGAGGGCACCACCTTGCACTTCTTGAAGAACTCATCCGTGAGGACATCCACCACCAGCAGCCTGGTCTCATCACCACTTGCCTTGATGGCTGCCACCACGTCACTGTGCTGCTTGCCCTCCATGCACACACCATTCACCTGCAGGAAAGGCACCACATCACCCCTGGAGCCAGGGCACATCCATCCCTTGGGAGCTCCGCAGAGGGGCCGGGTACCGCCTTGGTACCAGTCACAACCCCAGCACAGCCAGCCCACACCCCTGCAGGCATTCACAGCCTCGCAGGGATTAGTGGTGCAGGCAGGAAAACCTCATTAAAAGCAGATTTTCCTCTGAGTGATTAGCACGGGATCGAACGGGCAAAGTTGGCAGGGAGCGCTCGGCAGGGCACAGACCCGGGGCCGGCACAGGAGATGAGTAGCACGGTCAGAGACAGAGCCCTCATGGCCCCCAGAGACCCCAGAACTTCAACCCAAAAGAGGCAGCAGCCCCACGCCCTGGTGAGCAGCGGGGTTGGGGCTCGGTTGGTCCTTGCCCTCATGGGTCATCATCCCATCTGGCACAAACCCTGTCCCCATCCCCACCCTGGTCATGCCTGGCTGCAGAACTTGGGGCCACTATGCACCTTGTCCCCAGCCTGCCACACCCCAGGGGCATCCCAAGGACAGTGCTACTGCTAATTAACCCACAGCCAGCTAATTAGTGCTCAGCCCCAGCCCTCCACGGTGCTGCACCCCTGGGTGGGGACCGGCAGGCTGGTGCAGGTTGGGTGTCTGCACTGTGAGTCACCACCAGCGCCAGGGACACCACACACCTTCCCGGCAAAGGGCAGCTGCCTCCCGGCCCCCGGGATGCGAGGGAGCACCAAGGATTTTTCAGGAAGACCTCCCCAGACCCCTGCTCACCCCAGCATACCTCGATGATGCGGTCCTGGGGGGCCAGCCCTGCCGCCTCGGCCGGCGAGTTGGGGTCGACGGCGCGCACGTACTGCCCCGGGCGGCTCTTGTCACTGTGCAGGTTGAAGCCGTAGCCATCAGGGCCCTTCTTCATGTGGCACAGCCGAGGTCGCAGCTCCTCCTGCAACGGGGACAGCCTGTGGGTAAACTGCTCTCAGACCTCCCTCAACACCCAGGGAAAGCACCAGGACCCCCGGACATCTCCCTGGGATACCATCCTCGAGTGGCCACCTGCAGCCACTGACACCTTGAGCTGCGAAGCAGCATGCCAAACACCCCGTGATCCCAGGCACTAATTAATTAATTAGGTGCAGGGCACACTAATTGCAGCGAAACGTTGAAGAAACATGTTATTATGTGTGTGTCCCCAGACCACGCTCTTCCTTTTGCGGTCAGGATTGCAACCGCCACGAAGGTGGAGGAGGAAACACAGCCCAGGTTACTGGGAAGCACCCCCACCCCACCCCATCCCACTCGGGAAGCTTTGGCTACCAGAGAGGTCTCAACCACCAGAGCAGGTCTGTTCCATCACCCCCTTGCCAGCTGCAGCCTCTCTCCACGGCAAACCCATCCATGAGACCGGTGGGATCCCCCACCCCAGAGCACCCTAGAGCCACTGCCGGCAGGGAAGGGGCACACAGGGCTTGGACAGGCAGCTGGGATCCAGCTGGAGCAGCCACGATGCCGAGGTGTCTCCATGCCCCGGCGTGACCCCTCCAGGATTGCAAAACAGAAACCAGCTCCGCCAGGGCGGCACGACATGGGATGTTCAGCTCTCCAGGAGGCAACACCCAGCTCATCTGCACCTGGTTTCTCCTTGACCTGCGGATCCACCAGCACCTGGCGCCGGGGAACCCCGCAGGGGCAGCCACATGTACCCCATCCACAGAGAGCCCTTTAAGCTCCTCACCCTGTGAGCAGCAGCAGAAGCACCCCCAGGAGCCTGGCACACAGGAACTGCCTTTCCTCACCCAGTGGGGAGTGGGATGCCTGGGAAGCATCAGAGGAACCAGGCGACACAGACCAGCCACCTGCATGTGGCACTGTCAGAACTGCTCCAACCCCAGCGCCCAACACCACTTCCACACATTTACAGATCAAATGGTTCGATCCCGCCTTGACCACCAGCCCCTGGGCTTTGGTTGGGCCCTCCCAGCGGACAAGCTTTGCTCAAACTGCTGGAAAATTCCTCACCAAGAGGTTTTGTGTTTAATCTTTCTTCTGAGATAATTTATTCTCCTTTGGTACCCGTAGCATCACTGGAAAGAGGCACAGCAGGAATTTCCCCTCCCACACCTGCACCGTGCTGCTCTTTGTGACCTGCATAGCACACCTGCTTCCTTGCCATGAAATTCCCTCTGCCCCCAGCCAGGAAAACCTGGGTCCTGGAGTGCTGACACCCCATATCTGAGAGCACTGAAGTGGCACAGAGTTCCACACGTGCTGGGGTGACACATTCGCAATTGCTGAGCCAAATGCTGTGATAAAGCCCTGATAAAGCCTCATCGTCTTGCACAACGCCCTCTTCCATGGTCAAGGCCGGCTACCACCCCAGCACCACTTGCCAATGCCCCCGGAAGGGCGGTGCAGGCAGCACCCAGCGCGTCTGCCAGGAGTGAAGGTGATCCCGGGACGCCTCAGTGCTGGCATGCAGGCTCAGCTCCACAGACAATGCCCAGGGCAACAGCCCAGCTGTGGATTCCCCAGCTGGGTGGAGGATTGTGACCCTCGACTTCGCCCCGGCCGCCCTTCGGTCCCCCCTTCCCTGGGTGGCAGCAGGTTCACAGGGTGCGACAGCATCCTCCACCCAGGCAGCAATTCCAAGCAAGGACGGGGACAGACAATACCCAAAATAAGGACAAAAGGCAGGAGCCTGGTGGAGCCTGGAGGAAGGCAGCACCTCCCCAGGGCCCTGCCCTGGCCTGACCTCGAGCAGGGGGTCAGGCTCCGGAGCACCCACGCTCCCGGTGCCCTTGGCAGCACTGTGGGGTTGCTCCACGCCGATAGCTCGGGACAAAGACGGAGGGAGCACCCGGCAAGCGGTGCTGGCAGCGCTCCCGGGAGAGGAGGAGAAGGGAGGACTTCGCTCCCACCCATACCAACAAAGCCCTGGCAGCCTGGGCTCCCTGAGGCACTGCTGCCATGAATTTTGGGGGGTTGGGAGGGAGTGGGAAGCCCTGCAGGGTGGACAGATGCCTCAGGACAAGGGGACAGGTCACGGCAGAGGGAGGCACTGATCCCTCAAAGGCAGCTGGCCAAGGCAGGAGCACTCAGTGTGAGGGCAGCCCGGCCAGGCTGTGACCCGGCCTCCCAGCATCCCCCCACCAGCGGCTGGCAGCTCCTCCAGCCCAGCGTGCCAGGCTGCCTGTGCCCTCCCCAAATCCCCAGTGCCAGCAGAAACCCCGTGGGCAGCCACCATTCTGCCTCCCGGAGAGGAAAACAAATGCATCCGATCCTCCAGCAGCCGTATCCTGCCCATCCACGGGTCGAGCGCCCTGTGGTAGGTCATCCTTCCAGCCCCAAAGTCCCCCTCGGGCTGAGCAACCCGAGGAGAGAGGGTTTGGGGTCAACACCCGGGATGTAGGGAAGCCCCGTAGCTATGGAGCTGGGCAGCAGGACAGCGGAAATGCCTCTAATTTCTCTAAGCTGCTGCATCCTCTCCTCCAAGGCCAGGAGCCCTCCCGCCGCGCTGGGACACGGATTAGCCGGCAGAGCCTCCTTAGGAGCAATTACAACCTCCAGTGGGAGGGAGGCGGGGGGAAGTTGGACTCAGCCCCCTGCACGGGCATCCCGTGCCACCCCTCTCCTCTACACCCAGGGGTGGCAGAGGGACGTCTGTCCACAGAGATAACCGCTTGAGATGGGGAGCTTTGTAACAATGCATTCCTATTCCTATCCTGAAACAGGATTTGGGGCATATCTTTCTCCCTCCAGGAGCTGCTGGACCATCCCTCCGCAGCACCAGCAGGACCAGCAATCCCAGGATCACGGGAACCCCAACTGAACAGGTATCAGGACCCGCTCCCCACCTCCCAGCCCTGCAACAGCAATTTCAGGACAGCTTTTGAAGCCTCGAGCCCCAGGAAATTCCCCACAGCCCTATAAGCAGCATCAAGCCCATCGTCGGCAGCAGCATTCCCAATTACTCAAAGAGAAACACGACAGCTCGAGGACGCCAGGGCCAGCAAATTCACACAGGTCCCGAAATCTGGCGCACACATTCGGGCTTCATACAAAGGGGATGCAAAGCAGCCTCCTCGCAGCATCCCTGTCACGTCCTGTTTGACTGGAGCTGCTTTTCATGCAGCTGCCTTGAGAGGAAATTTAATTCATTTCCTAATTAAACATCAGCTACCTCCCAGTGCAGTGCTCCCAACGAGGGGGGAAACGCTCCCCGTTATGCCCCAAAACCCAGCCCTGGGAGGCTCACCCAGATTTTACAAGGAGGGATGAGCCTTGTTGGCAGAGAGGGCTCTAATTTAGCACTAAATCTGCAAGAAGGAGGCCCGGGGCTGGTAGGAAACACCCTGCCCTGGTACAAGCAGCCCCAGCCCACGCCAGGGTGCTGGGCTGGCAACACCTTGTGCTGCCCTGTGAACACCATGTGGTTTGCATGAAACTTTCTCAAGATGCTCCCGAGTAGTTGAAGCCTCCGGAAACACAAGGAGGGGGGGGTGAACTGTAACAGCTCTCGCTGGGGACACACACACAGCACAGGGCCTCAGGAAGCGGGGTTGGCCTCAGGGGTGTAAAACTATTACTGGTGCTGGCTCAGCACCACAGACAGGGGTGCATGGATCAGCTCCCCAGGGAGGCTCAAAACCTCCATCCCAGCATCAGGGGGATTTGCACGCCTAAGGTTTTAAAGGAATGAAAAGGGAGCCCACGATGAGCCTCTCAAAATCTCCTCAGCCCACGCCCAGCACTTGGAGCTGGGGCAGGGGAATGAACCCCCTAGCTCAGAGGGGTCCCAGTCATGCAAGATCCAGCAGGGTTTGGAGAGAGGATGGATTCTGCTGGAAAGTGGGAGACGTTAAACGGTCACTCGCCACAGGCAGCTCTCACAGCTCTCAAGTGTCTCCAGGCTCGCTAAGCAAATAAAGGCAAGTCCAGCCCAACAAAACAAACAGGACTCTGACACGTGCAAATCTCCTGCTTCCCTAGCAATCCCAAGGAATCCCACACACCCAGGGCGCTGGGATGGGGCTGCAGGGGGATGGGGCGGCCAGCACCGGCTGCCCGCCAGTGTCCGGAGAACAGGCACGACAGTGTGTTCCCGGCCTGCCGGAGAGAAATCCCTTTCTGCCTGTTCCGGCTTGGCTCCCATCCCGCCCGGCATCTTCCCACCCTGCCTGGTGGGTGCCTGGCCGGCGAGATGTCTCCAAACCCACTTGCCTTTTCCACTGGGCCCTGCCCCCAGCCGCAAGATTTCCTGCTGATACCTGTTGAGAAACCGTCCTGGGGCCTTGCGGTAATGTCACCCCCTGTCACCCCACGTCGCCCGCTTCCTGCTCTTGTGAACAGAGAAACCGCCGGGACTAACTGTGCACGGGCTGTGCCCCGAGCCCGCTCCCCAAGCCTGTGAGCATCTCCAGTGAGCATGTAGCCCCCCATAACACGTCAGAGCTCTGTTCCCCACATCCTCAGGCCCCCAAGCCTGGCAGGGGGCTCACTCGAGCTGCACTAACTACATCCTTTTTATCTTTCCCAGCCTGGGAGTGGAAAGCAGAGCACAGACGGTCTCGCTGGCCCCGAGGCAGCGCTGGCACTGTGACACGCAGGAGAACAGGCACGCTGCCCCTGCGTGGGGCAGCACCACAGCCCGGCACAGGGCCAGGCCAGGGGGACATGGGATGACACAAGGGACAGTGAGCAAGAGGAGCAGCACAGGGGCAGAGCCTGGCTGTTCCCACCTGAACAAGCAGATCAAGGTGGTGCTGGAGCAGAGCTTTAGCCAGGCAGGGATGAGAGCCATGCCTGCAGTGGATCAGCCCGACCAGGGGCAACAGGCAGCTGGCACAAGGCTGAAGACCAGCCAGACACACAACTCAAAACCACCTGGTCCTAAGCAAAAAGCCCTTTATGACAACAGCTCAGCGAGGCACCAAGCCTGGGGCTCAGTGTCTACACCGAGAAGGCTCCTTTGCACCAATCTCTCCGGGAATGGGTCACAAGATCTCCCCAGAAAGGTTCCCCACGCTGGGGACACCAGGAGGCTGCCTCCCAGGAAGACCATCCACATCTCTGTTGTCACAACAAACACGTCTTTGCTGGGTAAACAAAAAGCAGCATTATCTCCTGCTGCCCAGATCGTTTCTTAGGAACAACTCGGGGCAGGAAAGGTCAGCTATTTCTCAATTCCTCACCTTTCTACATCACTTTGTTTGTGCAACTGTTAACTCCCACACACACTGAAGGCCAACATTCCTGAGTATCTGTACATGGGGTCTGCCTATCAGGATGAGTCCTACAGTCCGGGAAGGGCTCCACTATCTCCACTCCACAGCAGAGACCGAATATGCTCAGGGCAGGAGTGACTACCACCAAACCTGCAGTCACAAAAACAGCCTACAAAACACACTCTGCCACAGCTTTTTCGTTGTATTTTGGGGTCGGTTAGTGCCAGCCACCCTCAGCTAAGCCCTGGGCTCACCTACACATCAAAGCTTGCCCTGTTGCTTTCCTCACCCCGTTTTACCGGCCCTGCAGCATCAGGACGGGCCGAAAGGCTCCAAGACACAACAGGCTGCTCGGTTATGGGTCCAACCAGCCCGGTGTGCCTGCCTGCCCCCGCCCGTCACCAGCACGGCTGGGAGAGAAGAGCATCAAGCAAAAAAAAAAATTAATTTAAAATAAAAAAGGCAAAGCAGCCGGGCGCGGTAGGGCCCGGGGCTCCTGGGAAGCCGTGTTTAAAGCAAAGCAAAAGAGAGAAAGAAAGAATCGAGACCGAAACCAGACACAGCGCCCGCGGGAGGCCGAGGCAAGATGCGCTCGCTCCAGGGCTAAAAGGTGACGACCGGGGTCGGTCCCGGGAGGTCCGACCTCCCCTTCTCGGACAGCACCCGCTTTCCCGGAAACTTTTCCGAGTCCCAGCCCCCCCGGCCGCCCGTTTACCCGCTGTCCGCCGCCGTTGGGCTCCCGCGCCGTGGGCTCCGCCGGCACCGGCACCGGCACCGGCACGGGGTCCGCCTGCCCGCCGCCCACCGGGGGCTCGGCACCCGCCCCGCCCCGCTTCGACAGCTGCTCGTCGGCCGTCGAGTCCACGACGAGGAGGCTGACGGCGCCCGCGGCGGCGCGGATCCGCTCCACCACCTGCTGATGGCTCTCCCGCTCCACGTTCTCGCCATCCACCTCCAGCAGCCGGTCCCCGGCCCGCAGCCCCGAGCGCTCGGCCGGCGAGCCCGCTTCCACCAGCCGGATGAACTGGCCGGGCTTGCCCTTCTCGCCGTGCAGGTGGAAGCCGTAGCCGTCCGGGCCGCGCTCCAGGCGGCACAGCCGGGGGGCGGCGGGGCCCGCGCCGCTGCTCATGGCGGGGGGAGCGGGCGGAGCTGTGGCCGCCCCGTCTCGCCGCCCGCGCTCAGCGAACTGCGCGGCCCGGGCCGTGCCGCCCGCGTTATATACGGGGGCGGGGCGCGGGGCGCGGAGTGGCCAATCGGGGAGCGGGACGGCGAGATGGCCGCCAAATAAGGAGAGCGCTGGGGCGGGGATATGCAAATATTGGGGGTGTGGTTATGCAAATCTACACCGTGTGGGTATGCAAATGTCTTCTCGCCCCGCTGGGGCGGCCCGGGCGCGGCACCGCCGGGTCCTGCCGGACCGCTCCCCTGTGGGGTCCGACCGCTCCTCCATGGGAGCTGGATCGACTCCCCGTGGGGTTCCATCTCTACCGCGTGGGAGCCGGACCGCTCTCCTGTGGGGTCCGGCCGCTCCCCCGGGAGGTTCCACCGCTCCCACTCTGCCTCTCCCTGCCAGCCACCCGGGCCCGCCGCGGCAACCCCCGCACTCCACTGAGCTCCCCGCTCTGCGGGTCGACTCTGCCACCCACCCGGGGACAGTCCCGACTGGCTGGGGCGCTCCCCGTTGTCCCCACTCCGCCCGCAGCACATCCCGGGTGGCACACGTTGTCCTCTCGGAGGCACGTCCGCCCCATTCCCTCGCCCAGCCCTCGAAGGCCGATGCCGGCCCCAGTGCTGCTCCGAGGCAGAGGGCTGGAGAGATGCTCAGAGTGAATTAAAACCCCAAACCAAAACCGCGTGTGAAGGCGGCCGGGGAGGCCGTGCTGGCCGGTAACTCCGGTAACCCGCTGTGCGGTGGAAACGGAGCAGCCCCGCTCCCCCAGCAGTCTCTGAGTCCCCTCGGCACCCTGGAGCTGGGGGCCGGGAGGTGGGAAGACAGAGGAAACCCCAGGGGGTTTGCACTGCCCTGGCTCCATGTTCTCTGCTTGCGGGTTGGGAAGCAGAAGTGGCTGCAGTGGGTTATGAGCGTGTGAAATCCTGGGGTTTGGGGTCAGCCAGGGCAGAGCAAGGCAGCAGCAAGCCTGGGCTGCTCCAGCACTGCAGCAGGAGTGCTGGTGCCAAGCAGAGCTGGCTCCTGGAATTGTCCCAGGGAGGGTGGCACGGAGCTATGTTGGTGTCTCCCACTGCTGGGCCTGGCTGAAGTTTCACCTGGCCAAAGGTCCCCAGGGCAGCGGGGATTGCATTTCACTGAGATGGGTGCCTGCCCTTGGGAGACATCCCTCAGAGGGGACTCAGCTCCAGACCCCTGCTGAAGGGACCTCAGTGGCTGAGGAACCCCTCATGTGCTCGGGGTGGCCATGCTCCAGCTCCGTGGGACCCAGCTGGGAGCCGAGGGTGGGCTCATTTGTTTCCTCCACTCGGCTGAGCATTTGCCTGCGGCCGCTCGGCCCTGAGAAACGTGACAGAGAGGAATCCCACGGCGGCCAGAGGCAGATGCCTGCAGAGAGGAAAACCAGGGCAAGCGTGTTGTGGTACGGCCCCAGGATGGGGGGTTCTATCACCCGTGTCACAGCCCTCGCCTTGGCAAGGGGGTTGTGAGCAGCACAACCTGATTGTGCACATTCAGGGGGGAGATGGAGGTACCCTACCCCAAGTCAGGAAACAAAACCCAGCTCCAGCAGGGCTGGTTTGAGCATGGGACCGTGATAAGGAGGAAAGGCGGCAGCAAAGGAAACAGCTGGGGTTGCTTTTGGGTCCAGCAGTGCCCGCAGGATGGCAGGGCACAGGCAGCACCGTTGCACCCCAGCTGCCTCCTGCCCTTTGCATCTTGCCGTGACGTTAAAGGAGTTTAGGCTGGAGGGGGGAAAAGAGAAAAGAACCAACGTCTGTTTGTGTTGAAGCCATCCAGCATTTTTTGCAGACATCAGCCAAGCGGCAGCAGCAATGCCATTGGTGGGAAGACGGAGTTATTTGGGGAATGCTGGACTCCGCACCATGAGAACAGCAGGGGAGGAGGTTGGTTTTAATTTAACAGGCCATGTTTACTCTTCCCCTCTCACCTTTGGACTGTCTGAAATGTGCAACGAAAGACACAGTGGGGCGGAAGGGGCTGTGGGTGCTTCCCCCTCCCCACGGCTGCTCCCACGGCCCCACGGCCCTGCAGCTCTGCAGCGCCTGTGTGCAGCAGCCTCCCACGTTGAGACCCAGGGCAGGGATTTCTCATGAAATAAACAACCAGACAGATGCAAAGCTTCAAAAATATTCAGCTTTAATCTGTAAACTTGCAAAGAGAGACCCAGGAGCAGTGCAGAGGCAAAGGAGGCACTGGGGCAGGTGAGAGATGAGCAGCTCAGGCGCAGGGCCAGGGAAGGTGCTGGCGGGGACAGATGTGCAGGACAGTCCCCAACTCCTACGTGCAGCAGTGCCATGCCCTCCACAGCTGCTCTTCACATGAGTGCTTCAGCTGCAGAACCAAATATTCACCATCTGACTGCCCTGGGTAGTGCTCAGGGGAGCAGGCAATGTGCTGGAGGGGCCAGCAGTGCTGGGCTGAGCATCAGGGATGTGCAGCAACACAGAGGTCAAGCCTTGCCCCTGTACCCTGCTGATGCCCAACAGAGCAGCATTTGCTGGCTGGAGGATCTCAGGCATCTGCTCTCCAGAGAGTGGGTTCCAGCTGCTGTTTGCCAGCAGCAGGAAGGAATAGTTGTGTTACATGGGCAGCGATGGGAGAGAAACCCAGCCCGGTCTGGGAGCCAGCAGGGCTGGAGCATCACCTCAGGCCACAGTGAGCATCTCCTGCGTGGTTTAGTCTGGAGGGATTGAAAATAAAAAGGCTTTTCTTTAAAAAAAAAAAAAAAAATATATATATATATATATTATATTCCTCTAATTCCCATGACTACAAGATGGGGAAAAATAAAGTTGTTTTCAAATTGCTTTGTGTACTAAAATGCCCCGAGCATCATTTGGGTGCTCCCAGGGAAGTTTTATTTCTTATGATAGCTGTATGGGCCAGGAGCAGGTTTGGCTGGACCCTTCCCCATCCCAGCCCTTCCCTCGAGCAGAGCCAGGATACAATGAGGATATCACTGCCCTCATGGTGGCAGGAGGATAAAAGCCAATGGCAGCAACTGCAGCAGAGAGGAGCCACAGCCAAATGAGCACTGGGGCGTGGGGCAGCCCGGGGGGCAGAGCCGAGGATCCTTGGAGGGAAGCCAGAGCCTGGCAGCACCAGGGATGCAGGGGCTGGATCAGGCCCTTCCAGTCAGACAAGAGCAGAACCGAGAGCAGGGATGGCTGCAAGGGAGGAGAGGGCTGGGGGCTGCAGGGGGGCTTGTCCATGGCACACACACTGCCCCTCCAGCCGCTCCAGGTGTCGCTCAGTGAGGTGTGTGGCTGTGTCCGGGGTGATGGAGGCATCGCCGTGGCTCACTGGCAAGGCTGGCAGTCACCACACCACAGCGATTCCCACGGTGGCACGCAGCAAGCTCTGGGCATTGCTCCACAGGGCTGCAGGATCTGGCCCCTGGATCCTGGAACCAGGGTGAGGGCCCTCCTCATGCCATCTCTGCTGCGCTGTATTGTCCCATCCACCTTGGCTTGTCAGACCTGGTTCCCTCGGGCGCTCGAGGGCAGGATCCGGCCCCTCTCCATCTCCTGCCTGTGCCCCCGGGGCTGCTGGCTCCTCCTGGCCGCCCTCAGGAGAAGGCACAGCAGCTGGATTTCTTCTTCTGTGACTCGATGTAGTCGTGGATCTGGAAGCGGGGCTCCTCCAGCGGCTGCATCGCTCGCTGCTTCAGCTCCCTGGAGTGGTTGGGCTGCGTTACCCCCACGCACACACTCCAGCATCAGTGTGGGAGGTGATGGGGCTGCAGGGGACACCTCCCTTGCTTGGCCCCCTGGCCCCAGGTACTCACTTGGCAATGGCCAGGAAGGCCAGCTCCACGTTCATGCCTGTCTTGGCGCTCGTCTCCATGAAAGGTACCCCATATTCCTGCAAGGGCAGCACAACCCCATCAGTGGCTATCACCAAAATGCCCTCCTGCCCCTCTGAATCACCCCTGTTGCCTGGCCAAGGCTTGGGGGCCATCCTCTCCCTGCCTTCTCCCAGGTTTTTTGTCTAAGTAACTGCTGTGCTGTTTGCCCGAGAGGCAGGTGGGTCTGGGCACCCATCAGAGGGGATGGCACAGCTGTGTGGGGACCCTGAGTGACAGACAACTGACTGGGGGATGAAGTTGGGTTAGACCCTGGTACAGCTCACCCTGGCCAGTGATGCTCCATCCTCTGTTCTCACAGCCCTCTCGCTGCTCACATCAGCCTGCCAAGGGAAGGAAAATGTCACCACATACCAGGCCAGCTGGCACCCTGGGGCATTTGGCAAGCAGGCAGTGTGGGGTGCTCAGGGGGCTGATAGGAATGAGGGGCATGAGGGATCCAGCAGCATCCAGTGACCAGAGAATCTGGGATCTGTGGAACATCTGGGACCTGGTGGCATCAAGGATGTCAGAGGGCATCCAGGACCCTGGAGACACTGGGGACCTGGGGCAGCATTCAGCACCTGGGGGCATCCAGGACCCAAGAAGCCTCTGGTACCCTGTTTGGCATCAAATACCCAGCATCATCCAGAATCCAGAGGCATCCAGTTTCAGGGGGAAATCCAGGACCCAGCTGGGCATTGGGCACCCAGTAACATCTTGGACCCCCGGAGAGGATCTGGGACCTGGTTGGGCATTTGGGGCTCAGAGTGACCTGGGATTCAGGAGTGCATCCAGGCCAGAATGGCATTCCATACCCTGCAGCATCCCATGCTGGGAGCATCCCGTACTGGGAGCCTCAGCCTCGTGCTGCCCCCCACTGGTTGTCAGGAACTCTGGCCACCCCCGGCCCCCTCCAAACCTCTGGGGCCACCTCTGGGCCTGGCTGAGCCCAGGAAGCAGCAGATCCCAGCAGAAGATACGCACAGCTGGCAGGCAGAGCCCACCGAACCCCATCCCTGCACAGCCATGGGGATGGCCCGGGCATGGCACAGCACCACATGGCAAAAACCCGAGTGAAGGGGGACCTTGCACACACCTTATTGCCCAGCAGCATGATGACCACATCCTTCTGGGCGTACTCGTGGATCTCTGTCAGCCAGGCCTGCAGGGAAGTGGGGCTGTGTCGGGATGAGAGGTACCTCCGTCCCTCCTGTCTCAGCCCTTACACCCCCATGGTACCCCTGTTTCTCCCTCCTCAGCCCTCACATCCTCTTGGTAATCCTTGCCCCTCCCCTCAGCCCTCACACCACTCCACGAGGACAGGAATAATGACCATTTTGTTGGCACGGGAACTTATCCAACATCAAAGCCAAACAGCCCTGAAAACGCCCCGTCTCCTGGCTACAGCCCAAGCCTACCCGTAGTTCACATCCTTCCCAAACAGCATTTTCTCCCTCCAGGCATTCTCCATGTCCCTGGACAAAACTCACCCAGCCATGCAGGACCCAGCCAGGTGCCCTGGGACGAGCTCCCAGCTGGCTGGGTCTGGACAAAACAGCAGGCACTTATTTGTAAAACATGTTCCCAACCGCCCTAAACACCCAGCCAGCCGAGCAGGGCACCCACGACCCCAATCCCTGTGGGGGGACACACTTCCGACCCACAGGGGGACTCACGCGGATGTTGTCAAAGGACATCTTGCTGGTGATATCGTAGAGCAGGAGCAGGGCTGGAGGGGAAGAGGCAGAGGCATTGTCAAGCTGCAGGGATGCGTTCCAGGCAGTTCCCCCATCGCTGCCGGATCCCAAACCCACCTTGGGCATCCCTGTAGTAGGCGTGGGTGACGCTGCGGAACCGCTCCTGTCCTGCCGTGTCCCAGATCTGCCGAGAAGCCACCCCAGTGAGAGCAGGGAGGGGAACCTCCTCCCCAGCTGGGGATGACTCTGTGGATCTGTGCCCCAACAGCCCACCACGCTCAGCCTGGGGGAAGTTTCCAGCGATGTGGCTGGGAATTGCTTCCCCCTCCCCAAAACTCACCTGCAACTTCACCTTCACGCCGTCCACGACCACCACTTTGTTCTGCAGAAGAGAAGGAAGAGCACATTTATCAGCCCAAAGCATGTCTTGGCGCACCAGCCAGCCCTGGTGAAGAGCTGGCACTCCTCAGCCCCTCAGCTGCTCTCCCAGGGCCAGTGGGATGAAGCCAGGCTGCCCATGGGGATGGATGTTGCAGCCTAATTGCTACAAACCCTGATCCTGCTTGCTTGGCAGCTACAGGGACATCCCAGAGCAACAATCCCTCCTTCCAGAGCAGAACAAGCAGAGACAGGACAGCAAGATCCCAACTTGCTTTGGTTCCAGCTCATCTCCTACAGCCAGCACCCTGTCCTGTGTCCAAAGGAACCAGCTCTGTGCTAAAAATTTGGGTTATTTACAGCAATTTAAGGGCTTTGGATGCTACAAGCTTCCTGGGGACACTCAGTGGATGATCTGGGTGTTCTGCTCAGGTTTCCTTGCTGGTGGGAGCCTTGCTTGGTCCTCAAATGTGGTTGCAAATACTGAGCTGGGGGGTTGCATGTAGCACACGGCTTTATCCAGCGTGGCAGGAGGAAATCTCCTGGGTCAGGATGGTTTGCAGCCAGGCAACTGGGCTGGGCTGGGAAAGGGAAGAGGCATTTCCATGTAAGCAGGGAAGGCAGCTATCAGGGCTTAAGCAACAGCTCTACCCAACTCGTAAGCACAGGGACTTCTCTCCAGAGGCCAGAAGAAAGAAACGCAGAAGTTACTGAAAAGCTATTTTAAGACTCTGGAAGAATCGTACTTGGAGGGATGAGTCTGAAAAGAGAAGACCCCTATAAATAATTCGGTTGCCTGGAATTGTTTGAAATGGAAATTCAGCCCATGTGGAGACGACAAAACTTGAGCAAATGGGCTGGATAAAACAAAAACGTGCCCTAGGAGACTCTGGGGATTTCCTGCCAGCAGTGAGCTGTGAGCTGCTGGAGGAGATGCTTGCACAAGGCAGGGCAGGTACCTGAGGGCTGGCAACACCATCAGGGACACCAGCACTGAGCCCAGCAGAGGAATACAGGAGATTTTCCCTCTTTCACGACTTTGTCAGAAGGACAGATCCGACAACCCCTCCAAAGTAAACCCACAGCCCTCTCTCTCCCCCAGGCCCTGCTCACCCAGCCCCCAGTTCCACCACAAGGGGGGAAACCAGAGCAGCTGCCGCTGTGGGGGCAGGGGAAGCAGCGACCGCACTCCACACGTGTCAGATGTTGCAGGCAGAGCCCTGCCTGGGGACGCCCCTGTGACTTCCAGCCTGCTGAAATGCTCCTCTGCCCTGTGCTGCAAACAGCTCTGCCTCCCTGGACACCTCCAGAGAGGCCCTGCAGCTGAAATTTGGTGAGCAGGGAGCAGCACGGGGGTTTGAACAGGATTTGTTCAAAGGTGATCTTAAGAACTACTCAGCAGCCCATTTCAGCCCTTTCAAAGCACAAAGTTAGGACAGCCAGAGTTGTTCCCGCCAGCCCCTGGCCTCAGCCCAGCTGGTGGAGCAGGCTGGCCGCCCACTACACCCCCAGCCCACACATCCAGCCAGGATGAGCTAAACCCAGGCTGCCTGCTGATTTAAAGGCAAGAGGTGACAACACCAGTGGGCTCTTCTGTCTGTTACTGCTCTCCAAGGGAGAGGTGGAAGGGTTTCAGCAAGTGCCTGCTGCTGGTTGGGAGTTTATTTGGGGTGCAGAGGCTGGAAACCTCCTGTTCCCCCTTCCCAGCACTCCGTCCTGGTCGAGGTGCGGGTCGGGGGAAGCAAGGGGCTGGCAGCTGTGGTCTCACCCGGAAATCTATGCCCACGGTGGCTATGAACGTCCCGGAGAGAAAGGCCCCGTCTTTGAACTGGAGCAGGAAGCAGGTTTTCCCCACGCCCGAGTCTCCAAGCAACATCACCTGGAAGATGCGCGCAGGGAGAGGTGTCAGCGGGAGGGGGCAGCACCGCTGAGCGGTGCTGAGCAACCCTCCTAGACCCTTCTGCCCCTTTGTTTCTTTCCCCAGGGCTAGTCCTGCCGGGTTTAGGGAGCTGGGGGTAGGACGGGACCCCCAGAGGTGCAGCCAAGCCGTGCCCCAGGGCAGCAGAGCACCCACAGCCACGGAAGAGCAGGAGAGCAGAAGATGAGATCTGGCGGGAAGGTAGGTACCGCAGCAAGAAGAGATGTTTCCCAGGCAGCCCCTGGCCACCTCCCCCCTCAGGAGGCTCCCGGAAAACCGGCAGTATCTCCCAGATTCATGGAGCCACCTCCGCCCACGCTTTGCCCCTGGCCCGGGTGTGCCCAGCCCGAGGGTTGATGCATGGCTTGGGCAAACCCTGCGTGTCCGGGACTCTCTGTCTGTGCCCAGGGCCCGGCCTGCTGCAGACACCAAAGCAAACACGGTGCTTTTTCCCCTCCTGCTAAGCAAACAGGCTCAACCCCGGGCTCCCCGGCCACTCCAGCACGGCCGGACCCAGGCAGGCAGCAGCCAGGACGGATGCTGGGCTCCATAATCACAGCTTTTCCCAATGCTGTGCTCTTCCTGCTCACCTGCAGCAGCCTGTTCCTGCCCAGCAATCATTAACCTAACTCTGCCTGCATCTGTCCCCTGACAAAAAATGGCAGCGAGCAGGACCCCAGCAAAAAGGTTTGTCCCCACACTCCCACCCTGCTGGGATGCTGGAGCCTGAAATGCAAACCCCTGCAGCCCCACTGCCCCTGGGACGGGCAAACACAGTGAGCCACCTTCCACAGGGATGGCACAGCAAATGCCAGAGCTGGGGGCTGGAAATGCTTTACCTCCTGCCAACTCACTTTGCTGGTCAAGTGCTTCCGTGGGACTGGAGGGCAGCTGGGAACACCCCTCCTTTCTGCCTCCACCTCGCTCCTGACCAAGCTGGAAACTTATTTCCTCCCTCAAACATAAAAATTACCCTCCACTGAGATGAGTCAGAGCAGAGAGGATAAAAGCAAAGAGGAAAAGTGTTTTAGGGAAAGTGGCAGTGTGCAGAACCACTTTGAGTCCCGGCTCAGCAAGGCAGCAGGAGGTGCTGGGGCTGACACCGTCAGTGCTGAGCTCGGCCTGGGGCTGCATATTAAATTTTTTGGGTAAAAGGTTCATCGGTCCTCTGAGCTGCCGGGAAGAGGAAGGTGCTTCCTGAGGCAGCCCTCGCCCAATCCAGGATGGGGAAGAGGGGAGCACTGAGGGAGGAGAGATCCCACCCGGAGGCTTGGCAGGGGTGCAGAGGCATTTGCAAGGCGGGGGGCTGCAGGGTGGGAGGGGAGTGGTCCTGGACTGGCTCCGGGGCACACACTGCTCCCTCCTTGGAGCCCTTGGAGTGCTGCGATGGGCTGGATGGGGTCCTGCTTCCCCTGCCCTGTGTCATGGAGGGCACCACTGCCGTGCTGGCAGGAGCCTCTTGCCCGTAGGTGATCAGGACAGGCTTTCAGGGGGCAGAGTTCGGCCCTGACCCCCCTGAGAGTCCCCCCAAAGCCCTGTTCCTGCAACTGGTCCCTCCCATTGCCACTGCCGGGCAGGGACACCCCCAGGGCACAAACCTCCCCCCGCCCGCAAACAGGGACCCTCTATCTCCACCTCCCGGGGAGAGAGGACCCCCATCCCCACACCTACAAGATCTGGGCACTCCTGGGGCAGGGGCTGGAAGGTTCAGCTGGAGCTGATGCCTTCTTCCCTCTTCCCCGTTTCGCCGCCGCTTCCTGGGCGCGATCGCAGCAGCGGAGGAAGCGGGCGGCCCCCGGGAACCCCCCCGACCCATCTCGGTCTCCCCCGGGTGGGTGCGCGAACCCAAACCTCCAGCCCAGGCAGGGATTGGTGGGTCCATCCCTTCTCACCCAGCGCTGCCTCCCACCTTGCCGGCCAGCTCGTAGTCTCGGGGCGACGCCGGAGGGTCCCCTCTGCCTGTCGGGGGTTCCCCGCTCTCCTCCGGGGGGGTCCCGGTCCCCGCCACCCCGCCGGGGCCGCTCATGGTGCGCCCGAGTGGAGCCGCCGAGTCCCGACGCCGCGGGACCAGCGGCAGCCGCGGCCCCACCCGCCTTCCTCCTCCTCTTCCTCCTCCTCCTCCCCGGCCAATGCCACCCCCGGCGGCCTCCGTGCCCAGCCCGGCCACGGGATGTAGAAGAAGCTGAAGGGTGGAAACCTGCCGCGCTGCACCCGCACACCGGGGACCCCCGGGGCGCTTGGGTTTGCCAGGGGCTGCGCTGCACTGGCCGGCGGGCAGAGCACTGGCGCATCCCTCCGGGGACATGGATGGGGAGACGAGGAACAGCTCAGCCCACAAATGAACAGCCCCCTGTCCCCCACGGGGTGTAGGGATGGAGACCATGGTGCTGCCAGGCCGGGACAGTGGGGGTGGAAGCTCCCACTCGCACCCCAGGGTGGGAGGTTTGCCCCACCCGCGGCAGCCCCAGCCGTGCCGGGCCGGGTGAGCACCAGGGTGCAGCAGAGCCGGGGGGAAGCGGCAGCACTGCCGTTACGCGGAAGCCGCGCTCTGTGTCGAGCCGGTTCCTGCATCTCAGCCTGGACGGCTGCCACACCTCCCGCTCCCCACGGCTGCTCACAGCCCCCCGCATCCTACACCAGCCATTGGGACGCGGCTCACAGCACACTGTGTTTGGGAAAAGCCCACACATGGGAATGGAAGAGAAGTTCCTGAAGAGAGACAGGGATGTTGTGTTACCCAAAAACTCTCTTTGTAAAACCCCATCCAGGTCCACACACTACAGCTGCCCAACGTCTTCAACCTTATGGGCACAACTCCACGGACAGGACCCTTGAGCTCCCTCTCATCTATTTTCCCTGGGATACCCAGCCCATCTATCCCATGCCAGGGCAAACCTCAGGCCAACCCCCATCCCTGCTCATGCCACTGGGATTCAGGGGTGCAGGGCTCCAGTGCAGAGCCGTGCCCCTCGCTGCTCTCGGGGTGAAGGCCACACGTGGCTGCAGGAGGTCTGATGGCAGAGATGCCCTCTGTGACGGCACCCGCCTCTGCACCTTCCCGGGACACCGGCCCCGGCTCCAGCCAAGCCTTCCTCGGCCCCTCAGGAAATAGAACCTGTATTTCCAGTCCTGTAACTGCGCTCAGACCCAGCTGGGGGATTTATAGTTTATATATGCTCTTTGGCCAGGAAAGTGCCCAGAGCTGGAGGCTGGAGGCACTCGGAACTCCTGGAAGTGGCTGAGCTTTCCTGCAGCTTGCTGGGAAAGGGGCTGGAGGGATATGGCAAACCGTGCTGGAGCTCATGGAGTTGCCTGGGCAGGAAGAATGCCTGGCTGAGCATGACTTCCACCTGCTGGCATTTGCTGCAGGAGGATCAAGACAGCCAGGAGCCAGCAGAGATCAGTAGTGTGGCTGAGCCTCCTCTGCCTGCCCACAGGGATGCCCTTGGCTGACAGACCCCAGGCTGCTTGGCCCCAGACTCCCCACACTGGTACCACATGTTTCCCTGCTTCCTTGGCCTGAACTAGAGTGAAAATCCCTGTGGGTAATAGCATCCCCATGGGTAACAGCCCCTTGCTGAGCCCCAGCCTTGCCATGATGATAAAGGGATGACAGCCTCTCTGGGGTGAGGTCCCAAGCACTGTTCCTGTCCTGACCTCCCTCAGGAGAGGGGACAGGCACATCAGAGCCACTGGAGACCCTGCGGCAGCTCTGCAAATAGCTCTGGATGGCAGCCGAGTGCTTTTCCCAGGCACTGTCACCATCTGCCTGCCTTTTTGTGAGAGCCCTGGGCTGGACACAGGCAGAACACAGGCTGGCATCTCCCTGGCAGAGCAGGGATACTCCAAAAGCAGCCTTCCATGTGTCATGCAAGAGGCTGCACTCAGACGTGGCCCCACAAGTCTTTTGGAATGTGGATCTTTGTCCATCCATCCTTCCAAGCAGTCCAAAGCACACCAACAAACACACAGCCAAGCTGGGCCTCTCATCCAGCAGCAACAAAGCAAATTTTCCAATTCTTTGTGCTTAACACTGCTCAGAATCAAAGATTCATAGATTCTGATTCCCAAATAAAGCTGCTCCTCAGGATTGGTGCACAACACAGGGACCAGGGATTGATCTCTTACCGTAAACCCAATGCCCACAGTGGCGGAGAAGGAGCCAGGAATGAACTTGCCCTGGTCAAACTGGACCAGCAGAGACGTCTTCCCCACGCCACTGTCTCCCACCAGGATTGTCTGCAAGGACCAGGCAAAGATGTGTCAGCACGGGTGCAGGTGATGCTGGAGCCTCCAGGCACAGTGAGCAGCCAGGGGTCAGACATTTGGGGAGGGCCTGTTGGAAAACCTCTTCGGGAGGACTCTGGAGTCACTGGATTAGGTCCAATATTGTTTAGCAAAGAGAGTATCTCCTGCAGCTGCTGCACACAGCTGTAGCCACAGCCACACAGCCTTGCTGGGTCAATGGACAGTCTTTGTGCTGCTTTAATGCTGTGAACCCACAGCACTCCCCCCCAGAAGGCTGCTGTGTTTAAACTCATGGCACCCCTCTGCCTCTCCAGCCCTCCATGGGAAGTCCCAGGGCTCTCCCATGGGGAGCAAGGCTGGCTTGTCCCTAAGCAGGAGGGATGAGGGAGCTCTGCAGGTGTCAGAGCTGAGGCCATGCTGTCACCTTCTGAGAACAGCCAGCCCTTGGTCCTGGTACCCACAGTGCACCCCTGAGGAGCCAATCTTCCCTTCTGCTTCCATCCCTCCAGATCCTTGACCTAAGGGAGACCTGCAGTGCAAACACAACACCCTCCCTCCCCTCTGCTGGTGTCTGGGTTTTGTTCTCAGAGCCACTGGCACAAACATTCCCATCCTTTCAGGAAACAGAGGCACTTTCAACCCTTTCGCAGGGACACAAGTTAAAATAAACACTCTCCTAACAGGCTTCTTGCTCAGAAGTGGATTTGGCTCTGTCTTTCAGGACATGGGTGTTCCTGTAGATGTAGTTCTGGAAAACACTGAGTGTCCCCTCTGTCACCAGGATCCTGTCACCCCTGAGGATGCAGGGCTGATCCAACGAGGTACTGGGGTGGAACCTCCCCAGTTTCTGCGTCCACCTCTGCTGCAGCTGTTGTTTCCCCCTTTGATTTGTGTTTAGTCCAATGCAGCTCCAGCATCCCATTCTCCATCCTGGGACACCTCAGCCCTTCATCCCCATGCTGGAAGCTGCTTCAGCATCTTCCCAACATCCAGAGGAGCCTCTGAGCATGGCTGATCCCATTCCTCCACCGCCTCCCCTGCCCTGAGATGCCCTGGGGTGTAACCTACCCTGGCACCACTTCAGGCACTGTGTGTCCCCCTTGTGAAGTGCAGGATGAGCGTGAAGGAATGTGTTTAACCAGGTGCACAAACAGCCCTGGCAGATCAAGGCCTGATTCCATGCCCTGGGAGGCCATGAGGGTTCCGGACACCGGGCACATGCCACAGCACCCAGCACCGTGGTTCCTGCCATCCCACAGACCCCAAGGAAGTGACCTGAAGCCAAAAGCCAAGGAGCTTGAGGACCACAAGCAATGCAGGAACGTGGTCTGGCAGGAGACCATCATGCTGCCTTGCATAAAGCGCTGCCCCACAACCTGCCTGGAGCCTGTTCACCACGACACGCTTCAGTGAACACTCGCTGCGGTGAATGAGCGCTTTCCCATGGAAAAAACATCCCAAACACCAAACATCTCCTGGGAAAAGCCTGACCTGACAAGTGGAGCTGTTGGCAGGAGGGAGCCTCTGCTCCCTCTGCCAGATGCACGAGGCTGCACAGACCGGAGTGCTGAGAGGCAGCAACCTGCGTCCGGATCCGCAGCCGGAGATTTCTCCCCCCTCCCTAACTAGGCTGTTTGCAGGTCACTTGTACATTCAGAGCAGCCTCGTGAGCTCTGAGCCTGCACGGGAGCTGGGGGGGTGTTGGGAGGCAGAAATGTCTGGGCAAAGCCCTGGCACGTGGGTCAGAGGAGCTGGGTCATCCCTGTCCCTGAGAGAAATTTCTCTGTCCAAATCCCCTTTGGCTTTGCCCTGGGGCCCAGAACCTTTCCCCTGTGCAGAGATCAGAACATGCCTGAGAGCAGCCCCACAGGAAAACACTCCAAGAATTCATTACCATGCAGCTCCTGCACTCCAGTCCTGCATTTTTTTGGGCTACATACTATTTCCAGACAAAATACTAGTCCTGGGAGGTGCAACAAGACTGGATGCAGCCTGCAGTGCTGTCTTTGGGAGCCATTAATGCAGAGAAGAACATTAATTATGGAGGGAGGAGAGCTGGCTGGAATGAGCACCAGAAAGCCTCCAGAGCCCAAGGTTTACAGAGTACATGTATAAAAGGCAGATTCCCCTATTAATATTTTAAATGGGATTTATAATAGAGACAACTCATGAATTGCTTCATGACTTAATCATAATAGTAAAAGTTGGCCTGGATCAGCCAAGAGATATTCCTAACGACTTTAGGAAAAGCTCATGGGGTCTGTGGAGTGACTGCACAGTGGAAATCACTGTGACCCTCCTGGCTACCGAATAAACATAACAGAAGAATAGAAACTCCGCTGTGGAGAGGATGTGGCCAGCTCTTGAAACCTCAGGCTGGATATGCCTGAGTCATGATAGCAAAAAGTCTCCCAGTGACAAAGTTCTGTACCTGTCCTACCTTTTGCCCTCATCCTGAGCCACAGCCTGGTCTCCTCAGCACCCCCTCAGCCACCCAGGTTTTCCCAGGTTTTTTACTTTGTCTGGAAAGCTTTGGTAAAATGTTACAAGATTCCTTTTGGTCCTTCCTGAAAAGACCTGTCTGCCTGCTCTTCCTTAGGGAAAGAGAAAATATCCCTCCCCACACCTTGAATTAGTAGTTTTGTGGCTAAATCAGACCTAGATGAATCACATCCAGTCCAAATCTTTGCTGGCTCAGCATAGTCTGTAGGGACAGGGCAAAGCAATGGAGTGGTGAGGGCAAACCTATTCTAACTTCCCCTCCCCGTGCTGGCAGACAGTGAGCAAAGGAGGTATTTTGGCCTAACCTGCTGAGGGAAGATGAGTTTACACGGCTGTCAGGGCAGCACAGGGAGGCAACTGCTGCATTTCCAGTGCCAGCCAGGCCAGAGGAGATCTGGGACAGAGTGTGTGGGTTGGAGTTGTCTTCCCAGTTCATTGCTGAGCTTTAGCATGTGGTACCTGGACCTGAGCTAAATGTAGCTAGTGGAAGCCTGACAGGGTAAAGCCCCAGTCAGGGGGGATGCTGGGAGGGTGGAATTGCCCTCCACGGGCTCTGCTGTTGCTCTCAGAGAGCACCTGAAGGCCCAAACACAAAGGTTTGTGCTCAGGTGAGCAGGATTTATCACAACAAATTGTGGTAAAGGTGTATGTGCACCCCAGCACAGCTGCCTGCAGAGCTCAGATGGGACATGGCCCTGGGAGAGGTCTGACAGTGAAGCTGTGGCTGCTTTCAACCCCTCACTCTCAGGGGCTCTCAGAGGTGCATTTCTGAGACTTATTTTTAACTCCTCTCCCCTTCTCCAAGCAATGCTCCAGGACAATTTGGGTGCTGCTTGAAGCTGTCTTGTGCCACAGGAACACTCCAGGACTGTCTCCACCTGCCCAGGAATTATTTCACCATGGTCAAGACTCTTACACTGGCTTGAGACAGAGCCCAGGGCCCTTTGCCAGCCTGGCTGAGCCCTTGCCCTGGTAGAGGCTTTATTTCAGCCCTGCAGACATGAGCTCTAGAGCTGTGCATCAAACAAAAGCTGGCTCAGATCACGCAGGAGATCCCTGTTTGCAAACCCCCTGCTGACACCTTGGATCAACAACAGCCAAGGAGCACATCCTCTGCCACTGGGGCTTGTTCCAGTTAAATGGATCCAAGAATCCCACAAGAGGAAGAATGATTTGGCAATGGGTCAAACCACCTGAAAGCAGGACTCAGCATTTGGTGTCGAGTGAAACTTTTCTGGAACAGCCCAGAACAAACCTCTCCTGTTCCCTCTTTGGTTTGCTCCTGACCCGTTTCCTCCCCAGGCCTGGGTTTAGCCACCGACCAGAAAACACTTAACCTTTGTCTCCAGAGTGCAAAGCTCTCTGGGGTTTCTCAGCACATCTGAAATGTGATTCCTTGTGCAGACACAAGATCTAGTGAGGTATTTGCTGCCTCACACCTCTGAAGTGAGAGCAGACTTGTTTTTGCAAGATTAGCAACCCAGCCAGGAAAAATACCAAGGGAAACAGCAGGGAACAAGGGACTGGGATGGTTATTTGCCTGGGCAGCTCTTCTGCCCAGAGACTCATTTCCACCAATGTCATTCCTTAACAGCAGCTCATTGCTGGAGAAGAGAGAGTTAAGGCTCCTCAAAGAATCCAAGTTTCTCCAGTCATCCCTGGAGGCACGTCCTACGTACTCCATGTACAACAGAAATGAGAGCTGATAGTAACTGATATTTTTCTGCTAATCAAGGGCTGGGCACATTGCCCTGAGTACAGCAGGATACAGAACAGACTGGCATTTGTAAAGAGGGATCCACGCAGCCCCAGCCCTTTCCCCTGCCTTGCCCCATCCCTATTTTTCCCCTGCTCCCCAGGGGGTGCCAATCCCTGCACAGTCACTGGGGACTGCAGCAAAGCAGCGTGAGGACAGCAAGAAGAATTGGTGGGTGGATCTGACAGAGATCAGTGTCTTTTCCATGACTTCAGAGGAGTTGCAGGGCAGTGTCTGACTGCAGGGAGCAAAAGCCCTGCTCCTGCTGTCCCCGCAGCAGAACCTGAGCTCCCCAGGTCTTGCGGGGACAGCAGCAGCCCCGACCACCCTCCGTGCAAGTGGAGTTACAAAACACAGTGCCAGGAACCCTGCAGAAGAGGGTTTCAAAGGAAGGAGGGCAGGAATGGATGTCTCTCGGAACACAACTATTTCATAGCAGGGAAGTCCCGACTTCCTGACAAACAGAGCCCCGGGATTCAGCTCCTCCGACCCACCCTGAGCCCCAGCCTCTCCACAATGACCCACCCTGAGCGCGCACAGGACAGCGGGAGCGGCTGAAGGGCGGCTGCGGGCTGTGCCGCGGGGCTGGCCCCGTTCCAGCGCTCCTGGCTTCCCAAACGTGCCGAATCCTGACCCCCCACTAGTCCCCACCGTCACCCGGGAGGTGGCTGGGACCAGGGCCAACCCCTGCGGGCTGTCCAGGCCCGGGAAGGAGAGAGAGCTGCAGCCGCATCCCCTCACTGCCGCGCCGGGATGGGAGGTGTCGGACGGACCTCACCGGGGGACGAGGAGCGAGAAGCGGAGAGCGATGCAATTTTTCCACAAGTGCAATTAGGCGCCCTGCCCTGTATCCCCCCACTCCCGTGAACTCTGCAGCCCCATCCCTGGTCCCCCCCATCCCCATCCCCATCCCCATCCCCATCCCCATCCCCATCCATACCTTGTGCAGCAGCGCCTCGTTGTATCCTTCCCCCCCCGGGCCGGCGGCGTAGGACCCCATGGCCGGGGGGGATCGGGGGGCACCGGGCAGGGCCGCCCCTGCAGCACCGCGGACAGCGCCCGGCCCTGCTCAGCACCGCGGGCAGCGCCCGCCCCGCTCGGGACCGACCGGCCCGGCTCGGCCCCGCAGCCCCGGCCCGGTTCGGCACAGCCCGGCCCCGCTCGGTCCCCGCAGAACAGCGCAGCGGTGCCCGGTGCTCCTCGCCGCCGCTCGCAGGGTTCCCCCGCCCGGGGAGGCTGCGGGGCGGACGCGGGGGGCGGCCGGTCCCGCCCGGGGGCGGGGAGGCGGTGGGAGCTCCCCCCACGCTTGCACAGCCCGCCGGTCCCTCTCCCCATCTCCGACCACCGTGATGGAGCCCCCCGGCTCTGCAGATCCCGGGGCTCCGTCCTCGCCACCGGGAATCGCTGCCTTTCCTCCCTCCGCTGCAGGAGGCGCCCACGGGGCACGGTCAGCCCTGCACCGGCTCGGATCAGCCGCCGAGCTGAGAGCGCGGAGCCAGGTCCGCTGCACTGCTCCAGCCCTGTGCCCGCACCGGGGCTGTGCCGGCTGACGCCCCTCCAGCTGCCAGCCCACGCAGATTTTGGCTGTCCACGGGTAGGGGGAAGCACAGAGCTGCGTGGTCACCAGGGTGTCACCCCAAGGAGGGGCAGCAGCTCGTGCTAGCCAGGTGATTGCAGCTTCTTTACCAAACTGCTGCTGAGCCTGATCACCCCGGCAGGTCCCCTTTGGAATCCCACTGCATTTACAGGGCCCAGTTAGGACCCTGCTTGGAGTGAAAAACAAATTGTATTTAGAAACAGGAAGAATCTGTGCCTAAACCTGGAGGTGACAGCTGATATCTCATTGAGATCTCTTCTTTACAACTCCCTTTAGAGCAATCTGATGTTGCTGATTGCATTGGAAATAAACTAATCTTTACCGAGAAGTTTATTTAAGAGAAATTCAGTCTCCAGCTCCCTTCTTCCAGATAAGCAGATGGCCCTAAGCCAGAGGAACAGACCATGCTTCCAAGAGCCATCTGCACCTGTCCGATTGCTGTTTGACTGCCTGGGCCTGACACTGCTAATTATATCTGCCCATTATTTCCTCTGACTGTAGAGACGGTTCTGCTGGGTCAGATGATCTGACTTGGCAAACAACAGCCAGAAAAAGTGAAAAACAACTCAGAGGGATGGGGTGTTTCAGGCTCGCCTGAGGACAAGATGCCCAACCCAACCTGACACAGACAATTGTGTAGCCAGACCACCCACTGGCCTCGTGCACTGGAAGACAATCAATAGCACAAAAATAAATTATATCATGAGCCCCAGAGTCTGGATCAGATAATTGACAAGTGGTGCAACCAACACTGTAGTTCAACATAGTGCACACACTCCACAACAAGTAGGGCCAGGAAGACAAAAACAGCAAATCTCAGGGTGGCTTCAACAAAGCCAAAGCACTTCTGTTCTTTTAATGCACCAAGACCATGCTAAAACTCTCGTGGATGTCAGCACAATCCTTTCCAGGGGCCACAGAGACCCCAGAGACCCAGGTCTGCTGCAGACACCGTGCAGCTTTGCCCGGGGCACCCAGGCTGTGCTGGTACTCAGACAAACCTCTCCCAGAAGGTGGGATGAACTTTACCTCCAGTGAAGAGGAGAGTAACACCCCAACAGCCCACCAGCTATGAGGCTCCAGACCTGCTTATCCCAGGATGGGAATATCTGGCAGCTCCCTGCTGCAGGAGAGGTTCTGGGGCTCAGAGAGCATCCTCTGACCCTTCTCAGCTCCAGCAACATTTGCTTCCTTTTCTGAGTCACAAAGGAGAGCAGAGAGGAGCTTGTGCTGAGCTAGAAGAGCCTCACAGAGCCAAGCTGTCCAGTCCCTCTGCAGGCACTGGCGTTGCACCAGAGACACACTTGGCCCTGCACGTTTAATTGCACTCAGGAGGAAGACAGTTCTCCTATCTATCATGATATCGCCAAGTGTAATACAGCCTAATGAGACAACATAGATTGCTGGCAAAGACAGGCAGCAGCACAGCCTGGCGCCGCTCCAAGGTCTTTATCCCACTTTATGGCTCTGGAGGACCTGACCCGTCACAGATAAGTGCTATCAGCAGCTTTATCAGAGCCCAGCAGTCCGACACCTGCATCACCGCCTCCCCTCACACACAGAAGAATGCATTTCCCCCACCATCCAGAGCAAACCATTTACTCTCCCAGCTTCCCCTAGACCCCAAAAGGGGTCCCTGGGCGCCAGCGAGCAGTTTATAGCCCTGAGCAAGATCTGACCAACTGAAGTCAATTCAGAACAACGAAATGAGAGGAAATGACCTGCAAACGGCAGGAGTGATTCCAAATGAACCGGCAATTTAGCTCCATTGTTTGTTCTGTTTACTGGTAGACTGTATCTCCGATAGCCTAATTACTTGTGTATTTACCTTGAGAAGAACAGCTCTAACAGTGGAAGATTTAAATCCAGCTCAGGAGTTTCTTCTGTACTCCTTCACTGTACTCCTCCTTGCTCCTGCTGTTCTCTGCTGCCCAATCCCATTAACCTACTGTAGTATCTCCCTGGAGTCCATGTACAACACTTTTTGAAGAAGATCAGGCCTGCTGAAGTAATTCCTACCCCATGAGCCAGGGAGAAATCAGAATGTCATCCTCTGAACCCACACAGCATGGATTCTTGATTTCCTTGCAATAAGTAACCCCTACTTTAGTGGTTTCTGGCTGAGTCCAGCCTAAGGTACAGTTCAGAGTAAATCCTCCATGTCCACAAAATGCACAAGTATTTTTTGCCAATTTTACTGGCTTTGCTAAATCAAGAGATCTGGGAATGATCTGAACTTATCTTGGTTATCTGAGATGGCAGCGGAAAGGAGAGATCAGACAGTGCCTGCTCAATCAGCCAGCACTAAAGGAGCTACATTAGCAATTATTATTCTCAGCCTTATCTCCTAAGGACAATTTCACCAAACTTGCTGAATCTGCCCAGGAAAGAACAGACTGACACTACCTGATTATTTTTCAAGGGTCCTGGATTAAATAACAGAATCAGGATTTGGAAATGTCACTGAAGAACAGAGCAGAAAGGACTCTGGAAAGGCTCAGTCGTGGCAATGCGTAATACGGTGGGATGGGAGCTGAGGAAGATCTTACAGAATCACAGAATATTCTGGGTTGGAAGGGACCCACAAGTTGGTGTTGGGCCCTCACTGACTGACTCAATTACTGCCTGTCCCAGGAGCATTTTGAGCCTTTTCCTTAGGGCCAATTCCAGAGACTAAACCCGGATCCAGAATCTTGTAGAACTGGGGCAAAAGCAGCATCTGGCGGTGTCGTGCCTTGTCTCATCTCTGCTGGGCAGGGGCTGAGGGCTCTGCCCACAGGCGGGCACGGGGCAGAGGCTGCAGGAGGGCAGGTGTCAGCTCACCTCATCTCCTGCTGCCGTGCTCACACGTCGCCAGCGATCGCGCTGCAGGGGCTCCTGACACACTTTGCTCGCTGACACGGCCACTGAGCCGCGCCCGAGTGCTCCATCCAGCCCCGCGTGTGGCCGAGGCGAAAAGACAAGCTGATGTGCTCCTGTCAGGATGCATCAGTGGGATTCCAGAGGAGTGTTTCAGCAGTGCTTCCTCTCCCACAGAATAGCCTTGCCTTGTGCTTCCCGGGCCACTTGCTGCCAAAAGGGAGAGGTCTTGGCTCACAGGACCCTGACACCTCTGCAGGTGGCTGTGTTAATTTATCCCCCGGGCTATCTGGAGCACCCCAGCACTTGTGCCCTGGCTGAAGGGTGTTGGGAGGGCTCTCTTCAGGGCTCTCCCCATTTTAGGCAACGTGACTCCTCATCACGCTCTGCTGCACTGTTTTCTGCCTGGATTGCTCTACTCCCTCTCGGTTTTCATTTTAATTGGAATAAATATCACAGCCCCTCAAGTGACAAAGACTCCTGTGTCAGCACTCTGGGATTTCTCACTTCTGCCTACTCCCATCTTGCTCTTCCCCTCCACGAGCACGTTCACACGCTGCTGAGTTGGTTGGGGCTGAGGCACAGAACTGGAGCCATTCCCTTTGCAAACCCCCATTGACAGCTCAGCCAGGGCCCTCAGCTCCTTACCCTGCAGCTGAGAGGAGAAATATCAGAGTAAAACCCCACATGGGAGTCGCAGTGTTGATGCTGGGGGGCTGTAATCACTGCAGTATCCTCGGGGCGGGAAGGAAACCTGCCTTCAGTCACTGAAATGGAGTCAGTGGGGTAACACAGTCCTGGGAACTGCTGTGATGGGGAGGAAGTGGCCCCGGTCTGTGCTGGGGGTCCAGCCCCTGTGCTGGACTGGGCAGCTTCTCATCCTTTCCAGAATCAAACATGGAACAGAGAAAGGGAAGGGGAAATGACGCCTCACATCTGGTGGTGAGGTGATGGAGATGACGCAGCATGGATGTGGCCAGAAAAGTTTCCCAGAAACATTACCAAAGTGGCTCTTTGAAACAGTGCTTCTGGCTGCTTTCGGGTAACTGAGCTGCCCTCGAAATCCTCATTCAGTAAAGGCCTTTGTAGGCACCTTCCCTGTGCACATTCCATTCGGAGCCTCTACCTCTGAGCCGCTTCTCCCAGTCCTCCTCCTGCTCCAAGGGAAGGGTGGGAAGGACTCACTGTGTTTTGCCAAGCAGTGGCAGGGGTGCACACCCAAGGAAGATGAAGTGGCTGAAGCCTCATCTGCACAGCCTTTGTGGGAAGTTTCTCAGCAGAAAGCAGGTTTGCCATCTCCAGCTACTTTCTTGAATTTAGATCTTGCTGTTACTTGCAGCATCTTGGCTCACAGCCAACTAGATGGAAATGAAGGGGTTATATCGTGATCAAAAGGAATACTCAGAGCTTCCTCTTGCCATGATGAGGGACAGAGAGGGAAGGGGATGCTGGAGGTTTGTGCTTTCTACTCTTTCCAAGGGGCAAAAGGGAAGAAAGCCATCAGCAAGGCAGCTGCCAGGGAAGAGGCCTTGCTTTTTGTGTTTGGGTTCCCGAAACTTTTAGTGGAAGCATTTAAAACACCATTGTCACTCAAAACCCCCAGGCTGTGCCAAAGAAGGTGGTTTGGGTAGGAAAAGAGGCATTTCTGCTTGAGAAAACAAATAAAAGCAGCCCAGCCCACACTGGCAGCCTGCTCTGGAGCCGGGGAGCAGCAGTGCAGAGGGATGGTTGTCCATCATCCTGCTCTGTCATCCCAGTCCCTCACAGCTCCACAGGGGCAGACCTGCCTTCACTCTACCCCATCCCTGCATCCCTGATCTGGCCTGGACCCCCTGCAAAGCCCCCCAAAGACCTTTGGGCTCTCTGTAGGGAAAGAGGCTGTGCTCCCCACTGGGATGGGCATTGCAGCAGAGGAACCTCCTGCATTTTGGCATTTTGCTGGGAACCCAGTGACTATTTCACAGGAAAAACAGAGTCTCTCTCATGAAACACCCCAGGGTGAGTCATATAGGCCTGGGTGAAGGGGAAGAAGCAACTAACTTAAAAAAGACATCCAGGGTCATCTGTGGGTAAGCACTGCCCAAAGAAGTGACAGGAGAATAAGGCTTGGGAAACTCCTGGGACACACAAGTGAATGTGGAGCTGTCTCTGTCCTACAACGTTCTTCATGACTAACCACGGGGGAAAATCCACACTGGGAGCAAGAAGCTGGAAAATGAGGATTTTCTTGGTTTGGACCCTTTTCCCAGGTGAGAGCCAGGAACACAGGTCAGGCAATTCCATCTCAGGGGTTCTGGCAGAGCTGTGGAGAGGCTGGGGCCAGACCAGACCAGGATGGTCACCATGGTCACAGCAAGAGCTGATCCTGACCTGTTCTTGTGGCAGTTATGGGGGGTGATCTCTGAGATGTGCTTCTACTGCTGCCATGTGAACCCTGGGAATAAGGCTTTTTACTCTTTTAATAACACACAACCTTCATGGGGGCTCTTTTTTTCCTAAATGGGGACATCTCCTCTCAGCAGAGCTCCCTGGCACAGCGGGTGCACAGACACAGCCTCCCTCAGGATTGGGTGCCCCCAAGAACCCTGGGCTCAGATCCTTCTTGGTTCCCCAAGGCACTGCCAGGATGTGTTTTTAGCGCCTCTTCCTGTCCCCCACAGGTGTCTGGGCAGTGACAGGCCCCAAGCAGGTGACAGTTGACCAAGGCAGCTCGCTGGCAGTGTCCTGCAGCTACGAGCCAGGCTACAAGCTCAATTCCAAGTACTGGTGCCGCCAGAACTCCCTGCGGTTTTGCTTTGCCCACATCATCCAAACCAGTGGCTCGGAGGTGATGGTGACACAGGGCAGGGTGTCCATCAGGGACAACCACACGGCACACTCCTTCACGGTGACACTCAGCGGTGTCACGCCAGGGGACGCAGGACAGTACTCCTGTGGGGTGAAGAGGAAACTGTGGTTCAGCACATCCCACACCACCAGGGTGATGGTCTCTGCAGGTAAAATGGGGCTGGAAGCAAAGCTGGCAGTAACCCCCTTCTTTTTCCTCCTCCACAGCACCCATGGCATTGCTGGATAGCCCCATCTCCACCTCCTGCACCTCCATGGCTGAAGTTTCAGGGCAGAAACCCCTGTGCAGGGGGCAGGACAGGGGGTGTGTGGGGTGGGTGTCCACTTTACTCTGACTCTGTTTCCTTCGCAGCTGCTTCAACTTCAACCGAGGGCAGCAACATGGGCCTGCTGACCAGCAACACTCTGGGCTCCAGTGGCTGTAGGAAACCTCCAGTGCTGTGAGTAAGAGATTGGGATCTGGGCAAGTCCCCAGCAGCATCCCCTGGCCAAAACCATATTTTTCCCTGCATGCATCTCCCAGCTGTGTCCCTCCATTGCAGCAGCCCCAGGGAGCATCCTAGGGGCAAGCAGGGCAGCTGGCAGACATGCCAGTGCCCCAGTCCTCATCCTCACTGCACAGACCCTACACAGGCTCTAGCATAACCTCCTTTCTCCATGCAGGTCCCAGCTCAGTGTCGCCCACCTGCTGCTCCTCCTCAGCTTGAAATTTCTCGTAGCCCTGGCCCTGGTGTGTGGGGCAGCCTGGATGAGGAGGCGGTATAGGAGCTGCAACCAGGAAAACCAACAGCTGTTTGAGGCCTCCAGCAGCACCAGGACACCAGGCTGCCAACCTTCTCTCCCAGCCGACCTCAGAGCCCCAGGGACGCCCTCCTGCCCCCTCCCCCCTCACCCTGCTGGGGCCGTGCCACCCATCACGGCTGCCCCATGCCACAAGGTGCTCGGCTCCCGGTGATTCTCCCACCCTGTGAAGACCCTGCCCTTCCTGGCAGCCCCAGTGCTGGAGAGGGGAGGGTTTGGGGTGCAGAGAGCCTGTGTTTGCTGAGCTGGAGCTACCAAATGAAGACAATTTTGCAATAAAGCCTTGGTATTCTGCAGGGGCCTGTCTGCCTGTCTGTCTGTCCACCTGCTCCTTCCTTCAGCTGCCAGCACGGCCCAGGGTGCCTGTGGCTGTCAGTGCTGATGCACACACTGTGTGGGGACACGCTGCATTGTGACTGGGAGGGACATGGGAGCACAGGGGCAATGGGGGCACCTGATCCACCATCACTCAGCTGAGCCCTGTCCTGGGGAGAGGAGCCCTCAGCCCCAGGAGCCTCAGGCCTGCCAGCCCTGTCTGATGCCACCAAATGCCCATCTCCAGCTGAGCAAGAACCAGGGATGAGTGTCCTTCCACAACTGTCCCTACCACAACTGTGGGGCTCAGGGGGTCCCTGTGCAGTGCTGAGCCAGCCCTTGAGAGGCAGGTCCCCCGCCAGGTGCTGTGCCTGGCGAGAGAGGCTGGGCAGTGTGGCAGTAAGAGGCAGAACTGTGTCCTGCCATGGGGGCACAGCAAGTGCTCGCAGTGAGCAGGCAAGGCAGGAACACAGCTGACAGGAAACAGGAAACCCCACACTCTTGCTGAATGTCCAGCAGGAAGAGTAGTTAGTATTCCACACAGAAGAGGAAGCGAAGCCCCAGAGACACAGAGCAGAAGCAGCAGTAGGGCTGCCCTGACTGTGGCCCAGGCTACCCTGTCCATGTGGCTCCTGCTGCTGCTTGTCTGGGCATGGCTGCCAGGTAGGGCTGAGGGGATCCCTGGGGCCAGCCTGGATCATCCGATGGGCTGGGAGGTGTCGGTGTGGGGGCAGCACTCTCACGGCTCTGTGTGTCCCACAGGCTGTGGGGCAGTGACGGGGCCCGGGACTGTGCGGGGATACCTGGGGGGGTCCCTCTCAGTCACCTGCACGTACCGGCCTGGCCTGGAGAAGAAGCCAAAGTTTTGGTGCAAACCAGGAACAATCCTTACTTGTGCTGAGGAAATCATCATCACCTCGGAGTCACAGCCTGTGGTGCAGAAGGGCCGATTCTCCATCCGGGATAACCGCACACGCCGGGTGTTCACAGTGACCGTGGAGGATCTGGCTAAGGAGGATGCAGGAATCTACCTCTGTGGGGTGCGAACCGCAGTGTACCAGTTTGATGAGAGTGCTTATGTGAAGGTGATCGTGTTGCCAGGTGAGTACTTGTTGGTCCCCCAGGTCCAGCCCTGATGTGTCCCCGTCCAAGTACTGGGAGCAAAGGCTGCAGTAGGGGCAGTCCTGCAGGTGATAGGTGCCAATGCCACTACAGTGCAGTAGGTGCCACCATCACCCTCTCTCCATGCCCAGATCTCCCCACAGCCCCTTCTCAGTGCTCCAGGATCAGCCACCTCCATTGCTGGGATGTACCACCTTGCTCTCTGTGCCTCATTTTCCCTCTCATTAGATCTTGCTGTCTCTGTCTGTGCCGTCCTCGCCTTACTGCAACACAGTGGGGAATTCCTCACCCCCCTGTGCTGCCCCATTTCCCACCTGAGACAAGCAGTGCCTTTGGGCACCAGGCCCTGGGCTTCAGGAACATCCCTCCCCACTGCCTTGCCAGGTAGGACACATATGTGGAGTTGTTGTGTTATACTGAATGATGCATGGGGTACCCAGACCTCCTTTCTGCAGGGTGAACTATTCTGTTTTGTGCATGTTTTGAGGGGGAGCAGGACTGTGAAAAGCCCCTGGGCAGTAGTAGGGTCTTACAGCCTTCCCACCTCAAGGGGTGTCCTTTAGCTGCTCCCTGTGTGACAGTAAGTGGGTCACTTCTGACTCACTGAAAAACCCACAGCATTTTTCCCCATGGAGACAGAACAAACAAGCCTCTCCTCTTCTCATTACAGCCACCCCATCACCAACCTCCACCACAAGCAAGCACACTGATCTGACTAGCTCTGTAACACGCCCCACACAGACAACTCCCCAAGGGGGAACTGTGCACTTGACACCAAATCCCTCCAGCAACCAAAGGTGAGTAGCAGCTCCTGCCTACAGCAGCCACGGCCCTCAACGAGATTTCTTTGGTGCAGCTGGAGCCCTGCAACTCTCAGACTCTTCACACCTCTCTTAAGGATCCAGATATCCTGCTTTTGCCTTTAGAGACCACTCTATCTGGAAAAACTCTTCCCTATGAGGCCAGTGAGACACTGGCACAGATTGTCCAGAGAAGTTGTGGATGCTCCATCCCTAGAAGTGTTCCAGGCCAGGCTGGATGGGGCTCAGAGCAACCTGGTCTAGTGGAAAGTGTTCCTACCCATGGCAGGGGATTGGAACTAGGTAATCTTACATGTCCCTTCCAACCCAAAGCATTATATGACTCTGTGACAATAATTCCAATGTCTCTGGCCACATGGCCCCAGAAAAGCCCTGCTTCTCCCCCATCTGTCTTGCAGCTTAAGCAAGACATGAGCTGTTGCCATGGGAAAAGTGGTTTCTGCCTGCAACACTGACCCCATTTCCTTCCCCAAAATCAGAGGCACTGTTTGCTTGTGGGAAACCAAGTGGAGGCCAGTGCTCTGTTCTGCTTTGTAGTCAAACACACAGCCCAGCAGAGATAGTGGACAAAGCATTAAACAGGAGTTGCAGAGCTTCTCTTCTTCCCTCCTGCCTCTGGGAGGTGATGCCTAGCAGGCAAAGCTGAGGCTCCCCATTAGCATGCTCCATGGGTAGCTGGCACGCCAACCTTGCCTGCTTGCCCATTACAAACAAGGTCAACAAATAGCGGAGCTAAACCAGAGCAACATTAGATGCAGGAACCCATCCTTCAACCAGTGAAGACTCAGCAGCTCCTGGACCTCAGTGTCAGTTTGCTTCTGCAGTTTTTGGTTTGTTTTGCTCGGTGCCCAGCTGGTGACCTGACCACCCCAGACCTGCTCTCCTTCCTCCCAGGGAAAGCCCCGTCACCCACAGCCACTTCCTGCAGCCCTGCTCCGTGCTGGTTCCTCCCGAGAAGTGTGAGAACTGAAGCCCTTTTTACCTTGCAGATTGAACGTGATTGAACACATCCTCACTCCAGGCATGGTAGTGGTTCTTCTTTTGCTTGCAGTGGCTGCTGCTGTTCTGGTTATACTGTCCAGGAAGAGGAAAAAGGGTGAGAGAAGCTGTCACTGCCACACACACTCTGTTTCTGCACCAGAACCTGCCTTTGCTTTATTTATTTTTTCTTTTATATTTTTTTTCCTCCCCCATTCCCTTCCTGATCCATCCAATTCCTTGGACCATCACTGAGACCTCCACCGAGGAGGATTCCTTCCCCTGAGGGAACAGTGGGACCATCCCACGGGTCTCATCCCCATGGGAGCAGGGAATAGCAGCCCTAGGGGTGGGTGCTGCTTGGCACAGCACCTACTTGCGTTTGTCTGGGCACCATCAGCTTCCCCAGATGGGCTCACTTGGGTGGGAGAGGCTTGCACTCAGCTTGACACAAAGTTTAAGGCCAGAGTGAAGGACGGGGGGGGGATAGGAAGGGATCTTGCCAGCTGGAAGGTGGGATCTGCCTTTATTTGAAGAACTGCTCCCGTTTAGATGGCTCACAGGGTGACAGGTTCCTTTCCTGCTTTACGGTGAGATTCATGGTGGCAGGGCAGTTTCTTAACTAATTTCTTTTCCTCTGTTTTCACTCATGTCTAGCTACATCCGTGCTCCATCCAGCCCTCTCCGGAGCAGCCATAGAGATGGACAGGACTCGCAGTGTTTCACACACAGTAAGGAAAACCTCATGAGGTCTTGGGATGCCATGCCCTAAGTTCTCCTGGAGAGGGGAAGCGTTACACCCTGAGCTGCCAGAGCCGCTGCTGTCAGCCTGGCTCATGGTACTTTAGGCTGGGAGGGATTCTTTGGGCCCTGCTGGCCAACAGAAAGACACAAACAGGGCTTTTGTGTGACTATCACAGAGTGTTCCTGGGAAGGGAATTTAGGATTTGGGCTGAGAGGTTTGCCCCCAGGCCCCTCCAAGCATGGGAGCTGCTCCTCTGAGAGAAACAGACCTGGGAACCTGCAGCAAAGCACACCTGAGGCAGCAGTGGAGCAGCTGCTCTTTGCCCACTGCTTGGAAAGCGTTTTCTGATTTTCTCTGCCAGATTTTGAGGAGAGGCTGGTGTCACTAACTAGAATTCTCCTGGGGAATGTTGAACCAGCCTTTTCTTCAGGTTTTATTTCCACCCAGTGCTCCTGCAGCCATCAGTCTCGGCACCCATCAGGACAGGCAGCAGGGTGGGACGTGCTCCCACCCCTGTGGATGCAGGCAGCAGCAGGTTAAGAGCTCATCCCTCTCCATCAGGGAGCAGATGCCTTGAATTATGCAGACATTAACCACCACATGGGCACAGCCAAGAGCCAGCTGTACAGCAATGCCGAGGCTTTCCGCAGCCTGGGAAACTCCTCAGTCGAGTACACGGAAATCAGGCACAGTGCTAAGGTAGGAGAATGTCAGCAGTGCTGGGCTGGAGGTGGTGGGGGGAAAGCTGGGGCAGATGGGTGATGGCATGGGCAGTAGGATGGGCTGGGTGGGGAGGGAGGGGTCTGCAAAGGGGCTCGCCAAACTGGGTTGCAAGGGACCATGGATAGTGTGGGTTCCCACTCCAGTCCCCATGGCTGCTCCTGGGTGCTTAAAGTAGCCAAGAGAGGTTCCAGCAGACAGTGTTTCCCTGGAGCAGCCCCACAAGGGATGTTTTTCCTTTATCCCCCTCTTTCCCAGCCTGTGGAAGAGGAAACAGAGGCGATATATGCCAGGGTGCAGAAGCCTGTGCGGCAGCAGGAGCAGATCTACAGCAACGTGCCACCAGCTCCACGGCCCAGCGAGGAGCCCAACAGCAGAGCTGGGGAGGTGTGAGGCAGCACTCGGCCCCATGGGCTGCTCCTGCTGCCAGGAATGCCACTGGGACCTGCACGGAGGGGATCACGTTGGCATTCCACTCAGGGAGGAGCTGGCTGGACAGTGGAGCTGCTGCTCTCCGAGGCTGAGGCTCGGATGTTTGCTTGGAGCGACGCTGGGGAGGATGAGGTTGAGCGGAGACACAGAGCGGGATGAGGAGAAAATCATCCCTTTGAATTTGGAGTTCTCATCCATACAGCAGTGGTGCTGGGAATAAAACCTTCCCCCTTGAAGGCCAGAGACCCGCCAGGCAGGGTGCTGGGGAGCTGGGCAGGGGAGGCGAGGCTGGGCTGGGGGTTGTGGGTGGGCTGGCTCCCTGCACCCACCACCCGTCCCACTTGTCCTTCTGCATTATTCTTGGGGGCTGAAGCTTCCAAACCCAGGGATCTCTTCAGTGTGACTTTTTTCACGCTGATGCCAACTGGCAGCTCCTGGGAAACAGGACAGTGGGAAATGTTACATCCAAGTACATTTGCACAGGGTGCTTGGGTGGAGGGTGGAGGGCATTAAGGTCTTGGTGAAGAAAGGGCCTCTCTCCTGACCCCCACTTGGGAAGTGCCCCATCCCTGGAAGGGTCCAAGGCCAGGATGGACAGGGCTTGGAGCAGCCCAGGCTAGTGGAAGGTGTCCCTGCCCATGGCAGGCAGGTTGACACCAGTGGTCACAGACACACACACTCCAATGCACGTATGGCCACACACACCCCAGCACACACGGACACGTGCACCCCAATGTGCACACACATCACACACATGTACCAGTGCATACACACATCCCACTGCACACACACACACTCAGTTGCACACAAACACACGTCCCAGTGCTCACACACATCCCAGTGCACACGCACACCCATGCACCCACCACTGCACACGCATGGACCTATGCACGCACATGCATGCCCCAGTGCACACACACACAGGCTGGTGCACACTCACACACACGCACACACACTCGGACACGGACACACACTCACATGCACACAGGCGTGCACACACAGCCCGCTGCACACACACCCCATACAGCCCGATGAACATACACTCACACACACACTCACACTCTCTCACAGACATACTCATACATATCACATTCCAGTGCACACTCTCTCACACACGCATCCCAGGGTACACACACATACATATATATATATATACATAAATATATACATAGATATGCACATACACACACACTCCCCCCCATCCTCCCCTCACACCCCGGCCCCGCCCCCTCCCCTCCGCCCCGCCCCTGTCCCCGCCCCTCCCCAGGCCCCGCCCCGGCGCTGCCGGCGCATGCGCAGCGCTGCTGTCGGCGCGGCGGGCGATGGTGGCCGGCGGGGCGATGGTGGCCGGAGGGCGGGCGAGGAAGCTGGTGCGGCGGTACCGGCTGGCGGCCGCCACGGCCCTCGCCATCCTCCTGCTCCAGGGGCTCGTCCTCTGGAGCTCCGCCGGCCTTGACGAGGAGGGGCCGGCCGAGGTGCGCCGCGGCAGGGAGCGGGGTTGAGGGGTGGCCACCCGGGGCCTGCCGGGAGGGGTCGGTGAGGGGTCGGGGTGGGGCGGTGAAGGGGATGGAGGGGCTCTGGGGGGCTGAGGGCGACGCGGGGGAAAGGGGAGGTCTGAGGGTCCTGAAGTGGGCCTGGGGGTCATGGGGAGGCGGTGCGTGCTAGGAGGGGTTTTTTGGGGGGGGGGACACAGTGAGGGAAAGTGCCCTGGGGGGACTGGAGTGACCCCTTACTCTGGAAGCTGGGAGGGGGGCACAGAGGGGGTGCTCCCCCCCACGCCCAGGGTGTCTGTGTGCGGTTGGTGAGGCCCGGACCCGGGATGGGGTCGCTGGCAGTGGGGGGGCCCACAGCCCCAGGCTGATGGGGACGGGGCACTGGGGTGGGCAGTGGGATGTCACCTGTGAGGGGTCTCCATCTGCAGCAGTGCAGGGTCACAGCGCCTGAGAAAGGGAGCTTGTAGCCCAGAGGGGGTCGGTTGGGGTCTGGCAGGACACAGGGAGTGTTGGGGGCTCGATGCGGGTCTTCCACTTCTCTGTGGTCTGGAGGATGTTGTGAGAAGGTCGGTGGCACCCAAACCATAAAACACGGAATTCAGAGAGCTGGGATGGCACACACAGCAGCTCAGGAAGTTTGTGTCAGCTCCTGTGTACCTGGCCCAGTCAGGGGTGTGCCTGTGAAGCGCCAGGGGACAAGGACCTTTTATAGTCCCTGTTGTCTCTGTACCAGAACACTCTGCTGGGGCGAAATGCGTCACTCCTTTCTTGTGACTGTGGGGAAACCGAGGCACAGGCTGCTGAAGGAGTTTGCCCAAGGTCAGGCACAGAGCAGGTATCAAGGAGGACCCAGGCTGCTGTAGGATGTTGCTGCCACCTTCAAACAAAGCTCCTGGTCTCTGGGTTGCTTATTTGGATTTATTTTTTTATTGGTTACTGCCCAGACTGTGTCCAGGCCCCCTGTGTCTCGATGGAGCAGTGGCTGAAGCCTCCTGGTGTGGAGGGTGATCCCGTGGTCAGCAGGTCTAGAAAGTTTTCCTTGAGAGTAAAGAGCTGAGAAGGTGAACTGGGAAGCCCCTGGGAATAGGGAAAGTCTCTAAGGGGACACCACTCACTCAGGTTAATTCCCAGCCCCAGGAGCTCTTGGGCCAAGGGGAACGGCCATGAGCAGCTTTGTGTGCTTCCATACACCCATCCCTGACACAGAACCAGGGAATAAATGTGGCAAGAGAGAGGACATGGAGTTGCCCATGACCCAGAGGCACTGCAAGCGTGAGAGCAGACTGATCTGGTACCAAGGAGTGCCCAACTGCTCCTTTCCCTTTTCTGTGACCTTGATCAAATTACTTCCCCTGTCCTGTCTTCCCTCTTCCTCTGCACCATCCTGTACTGCTTTTCTCTACTCCTGCCTTGTGCAGCCTCCTAGGTTTTCTTGTTCTGCCTTGGTCCTTGCCTGAATTCCCCATGTCTTGTCCCAAAGCTGAGCTGGGCAGTTTTGGTTTGACAGGTTTGGCTGTGGGTCCCCATGCCTGGAAAGGGGATGGTTCACCCTCAGCAGCCCTGACTCCAGGGCCTGGGAATTGAGGAGCCTCTTTGGAGAAGACAAGAACGATGCTGAATTTTACAGACAGCCCAAACCCATTAGCAAGCTGGGAAAAGTCCAGTTAACCTTTATTTCTTGTAAAATGGCAGATTTCTGTGCCCTCTTGCAGCTTCTGATTTTGGCCAGACCTGGAGGAGTCATCATTCCCCTAAGGCCATTTCTGGTAAAGCCAGAGGAACACTCCCAGGAGAGCCTGACCTTGTGGGCCTAGAATGATTTGGGGAAGTTTGGGATCTCTTAATTGCCAGAGTAAATGGCTCCTTCCCACTAATGGACACAGCTCGTCCCCACCACGAATGGGTTGTGACTGGCTGTGGAGGGAGAAAGGGAGACTTGAGTCCTGGAAACACTGTGGAGCCAGCTGTGCTGCTTGGATATATCCCTTCTCTTCTCAAGCCTGGTTCTGGGGTCCTGCAGGCTCTCTGTATTCACCAAGCAGATGCTTTATGGTGTGCAGACCAGGAGTAGCTGGATCTGTCTCCATCCTCCCAGGTCAACACTGAGTTTCCTACCTCCAGGAAACCAAGTTATCTTGTTCCACTGGGATCAAATGCCACAATCCCCGTCCAGACTGACTGATGGGAGAGGAAATTCCCATTCCTACTGTGGGCAACATGAGCCTGTCCCCACAGAGGTGGGAGCCCGAGGGACCAGGGCGATCCTTCCTCTGTTGTGGTGACTCCAACAACTCCTGAGCGAGCACATGAACTTCCTGGAGCACTTAGTCCACAGTGGAGCTGGCAGCAGGAAAACCCAAACCACCAAGTGTCCTTGTGGGTGGAGAAGAGGCTCTGTCACTGGGGTGAAGTGTTTTAGCCCTGTCACATCTCTTCCCCTCCTCGTCTCCATCGTCCTTCCAGGCAGGAGGTGGCATCTCTCTGGGGGCTGTGTGTTGGTGTCCACTGTGTGCTGTGGCTGCCAGAGAAGCTTCCTATGAAATGTCTTTTCTTCTAGAGAAGAGATTCCTTGGGTTTTTCTTTTATTTTTAGAGGGCTGACTCCAGCCAATTTAGTTCTGGATTTCTCTAGTGCTGGTATTGTCTGATGAGTGCTCGTATGTGGCAGACAGTAGAGTCAGACAACCAGAGAGGGAATCCTGCAGGACACCAGGTGCTGTTAACTCTGCTCCTCACAGTGGCAGAGCTTGGACCTGTGCTGAGGACTGGGTGCAGGTAGATACCTGACCCACAGCTCTGTGGCACTGTGGGGTGGCAGTGTCACGTTGGGGGAGGCAGGACAGGGTAAGTCTCTCAAGTAACAAGCAAACAGGACAAGAGGAAACAGCCTCAAGTTGTGCCAGGGTAGGTTTAGGTTGGATATTAGGAAAAATTTCTTCACCAAAAAGGTTGTCAAGCCCTGGAGCAGGCTGGGTGAGGAAGTGGTGGAGTCACAGTCTCTGGAGGTATCTACAAGACGTGTAGATGTGGCACTGGGGGACATATTTTAGTGGTGGCTTTAACAGTTGAATGATCTTAGGGGGCTTTTTCAAACTAAATGATTCTGTGATTCTGAGTGACCCCTGCCTGGTGCCTGGAGTCATCTGTGTGTGTCAGGAGGAGGAGATGGGGATGGGGAGCCTCACTGAATGTCCAACAAGAGTCTTAAATACAGCAGAGCACTGTGGCCAGAGCTGTTCCCTGCCAGGCTGGGGTGGAGGGATTACTCTGCTGTGGTGCAGTAATTAGAAACCCTTGAGTTCGTTAGCTGCCAGCTCCGGAAATGCTGGCGATGCTTCTAACAACTTCCCTACTGGGAAAGGCAGCCAGGCATGCTTGTGAGCTGGGAACAGGGCTCCTTCCAGGGGGATGAGCAGGACTGTGACCAGGGGTGGGCATCAAATGGGGGGAATCCCTGGACTCAGGTGTGCTGGGGAGTGGAGGGTGCGAGTGGGACCAGTGAGTCTCTTCCTGTCGGAACAGGGCTGAGCCCACGGAAGAGTCGCTCCTCGCTTGTGGCCTCCTGACTGCCTGCTCCTGTGGTGCTTGGTGAGGAAAACAGGTTTATAGCTGTGGAACAGATGGTCCTGCATGGTGACCAATGAAGGGTTTGCTGCCTGTCTCAGGCTGCCCGTGACACCTGTCTGGGTGGAAGTGGACTTGGCTTATCCCTGCTGAACCAACCCCAGCAGTGGTTTGGCCATGGTTTGCAGGCTGTGCCACCACAGTGAGGGTGGTTCAGGGACTGTGGAGCAGGCAGATCACGCCACATGCTTTCCAGCGTTTCCACTGTCTGCTTTCTCCTGGCTGTGACCTTCCCAGGAGCTACGCCCATAGGGTTCCTTGTGCTGGGGGCTAGTTTAGTCCTGCTGTCCTTGTGAGGCATCTGCCCATCCTCGTGAGATGCTGCTACCCAGGAATACCCCTGGGTGTGCCTTGCAGTCCCCTGTGGTGCCTGGCACAGTGACTGGGCAGTCAGGGTTTGGGGGTGCTGTGAGAGAGCCATGGGAGGCCTGGCTAGAGCAGGCAGCTGCCTGCCTGTCATCTGGGAGCACCTGCAGTGGGAACACACAGCCCCAGCCCCACGGGTACCACTTGCTGGGAAAGTTCTTTCCCACAAGCATGGCATCCAAACTTCTCAACTCCCTGCTCTCCCCAGGGCTGGCTCACCAGCCAGCCTGGCAGAAGGTAATGAAGCATAATTAATTACACATCCGCTTGGCTCCATGGGAGGGTTTGTAACTGGATTTCTAGGGAAGGTGGTGATGGCAGTGCCTGCCCCAGCCCGGTGCAGGGAGCTGGGGCCCAGGGAAGGGAGTGTGGGCAGGACTTGGTTGATGCCTCTCTGGTGCTTTCAGTCCAGAGAGCACAGCTATGGCTGCCTGGGACTCTCACTGTGCTGGGCTTGGGCTCACAGTGTGGTCATGGCAGGGAAGAGCTGGTCCATTTGCCTCCTGATAAAATAACCACCGGCTGCCAGTGCAGCCCAATGCTTTTCTCCACTGTCAGGGATGCCTCTGCGTGGGCAGGACCATGGAGGGTGGCTGGTGCAGGAACAACCCATGGTGGCACTTAAGTCTGCAGCAAGCCCAGCCACAAAGAGCAAGACCCTCTGTGTGTGTCAGGTGCTGTGATGATGGGGTGTGCAAACTGAAGTCTCCCTTGCTAGCCTGTCCCTGTGACAGGGGCATAGGACCATGCAGGAGGGTGCTGTGGGATCTTAGCCTGGGGTTTTAGGAGGCTGTGTAACATCCTTTGCTGCACAGTTGTTTCTCCTGGAGCACTTGCCGTGCTGCAGCGTCGAGCTCTGTGGGGACTGGGAACAGGGATGCTCTGAGGAGCACGCTGGCAGAGCCAGTGGGAAGCAGGCCCGAGTTAACGCTGTCTGTCCTCTCTTCTGCATCCACATGGAACCGCAACAGGAGCGGCAGAAAAAAGCCGGGTTTCCCGAGAGCAGCGATGGCTCCAAGGACTCGGACAGCTCTGCCGGGCGCCGGGGCAGCGCCGGCCGGAAGCATGGGCGGTGGCGGAGCCGGCCGGACAGCCCCGGGGCGCTGGTGTCCAAGGTGGTGAGAGCCGTCACCGCCAGACACAGGCCGGGCTGGAGGCTGCCGGCCGCGCCGGACTCCTCCAGCCGCAGGAACCTGACGGAGCTGCGCGGGGAGGCCCAGCTGGCTGTCTTCCAGCAGGGCGACACGGGCAGCGTGGAGGGCGCTCCCCAGCCCACCGAGAACAGCTTCACCCCCAAGTGCGAAATCACGGGCAAAGACGCCCTGTCGGCGCTGGCCCGGGCCAGCACCAAGCAGTGCCAACAGGAGATCGCCAACGTGGTGTGTCTGCACCGGGCCGGCAGCCTCATGCCCCAGTCCGTGCCTCGCCACTGCCAGCTCTCGGGTGAGTCCTGCGGGGTTCTCCTGCTCACTCTGGGCATCGGGAATATCCCAGGCGTGTGGGCCACCTTCCTTGTGTCACCACACTGACCCACCTGGCAGCAAGCGGCCTCAATCTGTCACTGATTCCCAGATTACTGCTGCCTCTGTAATCCAATCAAAGCTGTGCCAGCCTCCTTTAAGCTGGGCTGTTCATCCCAGCCCACAGCGCTGCAGGGGTCAGAGCCCCACCCAGCTGCATCTTCTGTTTTGAGGGGGCAGAGAAGGACAGCCCCTCCCTCAAAGTGTCCCTGCCAGTGTAAGACAAGCCGGGAGTGTGCCACTGTTCATTGCCACTGTTCATTGCCACTGCAGCCAGTTTGGGGTTTGCCTGAGGCTTTGTGCTTCTCTGCTGTCCCCTGCCCTTGCTCAGGAGGTCTGGGTGGTTGATGACAAGTCTAGGGGTGGCTGACAGCCCTCTCCCTCCCCGCACAGGCAAGGTGAGCCCTGTCATCCAGTGGGACGAGAGCCGGCTGCAGCAGGTGCCCCCCAGCCAGCCCGTGCGCATCGCCTACATGCTGGTGGTGCACGGCAGGGCCATCCGCCAGCTGAAGCGGCTCATCAAGGCCGTGTATCACCAGCAGCACTTCTTCTACATCCACGTCGACAAGGTGTGTGCTGGGATGAGGGGAGGGGGTGCTAACAGTGCTGCATCAGTCCCTGGGACGGGGAGCAGAGCTGGGTGGAAGTGGTTGGATAGGGTTTGTCCTTACTGCTGTGTGGCTGTGACCCTCCTGCCTCTACTGCAACCCCACAGAAGCAGGATCTGTTCCCCCTGCCCAAAGCAGTCTTATCACTCCCCTCCACGTGGAGGCTCCTGCAAGGGCTGACCCTGGGCTAGTGGCAAGGAGGGCAGGGCTCCAGGAGGATGAGCTCCCTGCTGAGGGTGAGCCCTGTTCCCTGGCAGCGCTCCAACTACCTCCATCGCGAGGCCGTGGAGCTGGCCCGGCACTACCCCAACATCCGTGTGACACCCTGGCGCATGGTGACCATCTGGGGAGGTGCCAGCCTGCTGAAGATGTACCTGCGTAGCATGAAGGACCTGCTGGAACTGTCTGAGTGGCCCTGGGACTTCTTCATCAACCTGAGTGCCACCGACTACCCCACGAGGTGAGGACCTTGCTGGGGCAGGGGAGGATGCTGGTGGTGTTCAGGCAGCAGCCTTGGGAGGGGCAGGGAGGAGCAGGGAGCTGAGGAAGATGGGGTTGGAGATTGCACCCACGTGCTGGTGATAATGCTCCAGGGCCAGGCTGGTCCCATCTCTGCAGAGGAGCCCAGCCAGTACCTCGGAGGCTGTTTTTTCCTGCGGTCTGGGTGTTGCAGGGGAACACACATGAGGCGCCAGACGGCAGAGAGGCCGCGTCTGTGTCTCCCCAGTGACATGACAAGGGTTTGAGTCAGCACCCAGCAAACAGCTTTAGGCTCCTTGTGTCTGGTGGCTCTTGCATTGTGAGTGTTTACTTGGCTGCTTCCCCCCAGGGGCATTAATGATTCCTAATTTGCACCTCAGGACCAATGAGGAGCTGGTGATGTTCCTGTCCAAATACCGAGATAAGAACTTCCTGAAGTCTCATGGCCGAGACAATGCCAGGTAATCCCAGCTCAGGGCAGAGCTGAGCTGAAGGAACAGATAAAGGAGGGATTTCAGAAACAGCTGGGCAGGGGCAGATGTTCTGCACGGAGCTGCACTTAGCAAAGTGATTGACAATCCTAACTCCTCATCCTTATCCACATGGGCAGGTTTATCAAGAAGCAGGGCCTGGACCGCTTGTTCCACGAGTGTGACTCCCACATGTGGCGGCTGGGCGAGCGCCACATTCCCGAGGGCATCGTGGTGGACGGGGGCTCCGACTGGTTCTCGCTGACGCGCAGCTTCGTGGAGTACGTGGTCTATGCCGACGACCAGCTCGTGTCCCAGCTGCGCCAGTTCTACACCTACACGCTCCTGCCAGCCGAGGTGGGTGCTGCCTGCGGGGCACGGGCTGGCTTTGCTTGCCACTGTGCTCAACATCTCTGTCCCACTTCATCCCTGGGTAGCTGCAGAGGGCATTGCTGGTTCTGCTTTGTGCTTCTCCTTGTCCAGACATGACAGATACGAGAGAGGATCAGGCAGGCCAAGGGTCATGTTTACATCCAGCCTTGCTTTAGGTCCAGACACCCCTCTGGGCCAGATAAGGAGTGGTGTTGGTGCACAACCTGGTCCCTTATGTGTTACCTTGTGCTGGGAACAGGGATAAGCTTCTCTTTGGGAGCAGTGGAGGTCTGTCCTGTTCCTCTGTGGGTGGGGGTCTCCATTAACCACCCATCCTCCATCCCCACTGGGTGTCCTGTCCCTTCTCTGCCATGCACAGTCCTTCTTCCACACGGTCCTGGAGAACAGCCACGCCTGCGAGACGCTGGTCGATAACAACCTCCGAGTGACCAACTGGAACCGGAAGCTGGGCTGTAAGTGCCAATATAAACACATAGTCGACTGGTGCGGGTGCTCCCCAAATGACTTCAAACCCCAGGACTTCCTCCGGCTACAGGTGAAAAAGATCCTCCTTTCTCCTCCTGCTCTCTCCCCTGCTCCCTGTCTCTCTCCTCTCCGAGCTGCCCCTCGGGCACCCTGGATTTGCAGTGCCAGCTGCTGTGCATGTCCCCACCAGCTGCGCCCCAGCCCTGCAAGGGACCAGTTGGCTCCCCAGCTGCTGTGGGGCTCAATGTTGACATGTCTGTAAACACCCGGGAAGCAGGGTGATTGTCTTGCCCTGCAGCCAGGCTTCTACTTGCAGTGCTGTTCCTCTTCCCAGACTTTCTCCCTGCTCTTTCCCTACGATCTTATCACTTGGGGCAAACACCTTTTCGGTAAAACCCCTTCAGAGTGCTGGTGCTTTTGGCAGGACAAAATGCCTTGTGACAAACGGTCTCCCATGCTCTCAGTGCATGGGGATGTAGACTGAACACGGGAGGTTTGGGGGAGGTAGACCCAGCTCTGAAAAGAGCAGCTGGCAGGATTTTCCAACAGTCTTGGGCTTGCAGAGCCCAGAGCAGAGCCCTGATCCTGCAGGCTGTGCCACATGGCCAGGGCTTGTGCAGGGCTCTGCAGCAGCTTTGTGGGGTGGGGACCCATCAGAATAGAGATTACAGCAAAAGAGCTGGATGACACATGGCTGCTTCTGAGCACAGAAACGAGGAGGCAGTGGGAGAGATGGGAACCCATCTGCATTACCAGTGAGCGTTCTATGTGCTCCCACCGATCCTGTCATAGAGGATCCCACGTACAGGCTGGCTGTGCTGTGCTGCTCCTTAGCCCGTGCCCTCAAAGGGGACAGGATGGGTCCCAGCGTTTCTTCCTGCTGGGGTGGGAGGGCAGAGCGAGCGAAGCCAACACTGCTAGAAACACCTGTGCTCTTCCAGCAACTCTCCAGACCCACCTTCTTCGCCCGCAAGTTCGAGTCAACAGTGAATCAGGAGGTGCTGGAGATCTTGGACACACACCTCTACGGCAGCTACCCCCCCAACACCCCGGCCCTCAAGGCTTACTGGGAGAACGTCTACGACCGCGTGGACGGGCTCAGCGGGCTCAGCGATGTCACCCTCACCTTCTACACAGCCTTCTCCAGGCTGGGGCTCCACAAAGCCGTGTCCACGCCGGCAGTGAAGGCTGACAAGCACTGCAGGTGGGGTGTTTGCTGTAGGGCTCTATCCAGGCTCCAAGTGGCAGCCTTCACCTCGTGCTGGGAGGATGCCAGTGCTAAGATGTGCAACCTCTCTCTCTCTCTGTCTCTTTATCCAGATTTGAACCCCGGGGCTTCCCCTCCAGTGTGCACTTATATTTCTATGACGACCGTTTCCAGGGTTACCTGGTGATGCAGGAAGTGCAGAATTTGGCAACTGGGCAGGCAGAGTCCCTGGAGGTGTGGATGATGCCCCAAGGAGCTCTGAAGCTGTCAGGTCACGGAGGACAGGCAAACCGCTTGCAAAATCTTGAGGTAAATGAGGCACTCTCCTCCCTGGGTCTCCCACTCTGTGCTGCCCTTCCTCCTCTCCCCCACCTGCCCCACGCCTCTGGGGACAGAGGGACACAGTGCTGCCACGGTGTCTTGAGAGCAAACCTTTAGGAATTTGGTTTCTGTGTGGCATGTGGAGCTGATCAGTGGGGAACAGGCCTACAGAGGATCTTTTAGGGGGAGCTGAGTCTCTGGTGCCCAGCACCTGCAGCTGCAGGAGGCCTCCCAGGGCTGGATTAGTGCTGGAATGGTGCAGGCACATGAGCCGTGGAGGGTGGGTTGTCCATTGATTTAGGCTTCCAGGTTTATGCCTTCCCTAATTTGGGGAGGTGAAACACAAAACCTCAGCTGATTAAAAAAACCTCTCTCTGCCCAGCATCCCACTGTTTGTACCTCCTGTCCCTCCAGGTGGGCACAGAGTGGGATCCCAAGGAAAGACTGTTCCGCAATTTCGGAGGCTTGATGGGGCCTTTTGATGAGCCGGTGGCCATGCAGAAGTGGTCACGGGGCCCCAACCTGACGGCCACAGTGGTGTGGATCGACCCCACCTACGTCATTGCCGCCTCCTACGATATCACGGTGGATGCCGAGGCAGAGTTCACCCAGTACAAGCCCCCCCTCAACCACCCCCTGCGCCCCGGCATCTGGACCATCCGCCTCCTGCAGTTCTGGGAGCCTCTGGGGGAGAACCAGTTCCTGGTGGTGCCCCAGACCTTCAACCGCAAGCAACCTCTCAGGAAAGGTGAGGGTGCTCTGGAGCTTGGGGCTGGACAGGGTCCAAGGTGCATCCCCCTGTGCTGGCCTCTGGGCTGCAACTGGTGACAAGGCAGGAGCCATTTCTGCTGGTGTCACCTTGCCCATGTGAATCCTTAAACTGGGCCTTTTGGCAGCTGTGGAAGGCCCATTGGCAGGTCAGTCAGATCCTTCCTGCAGCAGCAGCCCAGTCCTTGGGCTGGAAGGGAGCTGGGATTGGAAAGGCATGAGGTGGTGTGCCCTCCTGGAGTGGGAGGTAAGACCGGCAGGGATGTTGCTGCGCTGCTGATCCCCTCTCTCTTCTCTCCCTGTCCCCACCCAGATGACAGCAACTGGCTGCATGGTGGGCCCCCCCGCAACGAGTACATGGATCAGAACTTCCAGGGCCTGGGGGGGATCCTCAACCTGCCCCGCTCCGAGGCGGCGGAGGAGGACGCGGCACGGAAGGCGCAGCTGACGGGCAAGGCACTGGAGGACTGGGCGGACGCTGCCATCGGCACCTTCTGGGCTGTGGCAGATGTCTGTGTCAGCAGCCCCTCTGCCTGCACCTCCCTGGAGACCTGCAGCAAAACCTCCTGGAGCTCCCTCTCCCCGGACCCCAAATCGGAACTGGGGCCCGTCAAACCTGACGGGCGGCTGAGGTAGCAGGAGCAGCCGGGGGGCGGCCTTGGGAGTGAGGAGCATCCTCCATCTCTGGCGTGGGGTGTCTCCGGACCACATCACCCTGTGCCATTTGCACCGTAGTCACTCGAAGAAGAGAGAATGGGAACCTTCAGGCAGGGGAAAACCTTCTCCTGTTGGGGTGTTTTGGGCAGAGGGAGAGGCAGGAGGTGGGTCTTGCCCACCTCCCCAGGAAGAGGCCCTTGCTGGCCAGGGAGAGCATGCAGGGGTGCCCGTCCCTGCAGGGACATGTCTGGCGCCTGGGAAGAGCTGTGTGTTTGTTACTCCAGGCCTTGGAGCCTCAGGAAAGGGTGATGTGGGAGGGAGGGAAGGATAGCTGGTGGGTGGGCAGGTTCTGGACCAACTCAGCACCCTGCCCAGCCCTGGGCTGGAGCTCAGCAGGACTAGGCCATTGCTGCTGGCTGCCCCTCCAGGAGGCTGGCAAGGGACTGGGGACAGGCAGAAGCAGAATGGGTCAAAGCCTGCCATGTGCACAGAGCTGCTGCTGGCCCAGGGCTTGCATCTCATCCCCTCCACCCCAGCCCTTTAGTTTGTATTTTTATAAATATATATATAGAAATATATATGATGCAAAGTGCAATAGAGACGAGGGCCCGCGTTGGCCGGGAAATCCTTGTGTCTCCATCTCCCCTCAGACTGTAACATACCTTGTTCTCTTGGGTGTCCTGGTGCTACAGGACAGGGTGCTGGGTCGTTTACATATTTTTTTATTATTATTAATTATTATTGTTATTATTATTATTGTTGTTTTGCCATTTGCCCATTTCCTGCTGGGGGCTGCTGGGGACCCACAGCCTGCTGCTCTGGGGCAGGGTTGCCCCAGGTTGTGGGGTGCTGCCTGTCCCATGGGGCAGCTGCCTGACTGTGCCAAATGTCTGGAGCCCTGGTGCGTTGTGTGACAGAGAGTGGGGAGCGCTCAGTGTGTAGTTCCAGGCCAACAAGCCGCTGTAGACCCAGCCACTTTCATCTCCACTCCAGCAAAGGGATGCCCCCATCCCCTGCCAAAACATCATCCATGGGGCCAACGTCCTGCTGCGAATGAGACAGCAGCTTGCCATGCCTGGAGGGCTGCCCCGTGCCACAGCTCCTTTGCCTGACCTTTTCTTTTCTCCTACGTCGGCAGAAGCTCTTGGGACCTGCTGTGCTTCCCTGGACAGGAACCAAAAAGGCGAGACGAGGTCCAGCCGGCTCCATCCGCTCTCTGCTGTTTCTGCTTCCCCCTGCTCCGGAGGGAAGAGACGCCACGTCCCCCTGGGAAGGGTTGCAGTGGAGCATCCCCCTTCCCCGCTGTCCTCCCAGGATGTCCTCGGGGTCTGCCTCCAACATTCTTTTCTCCAAGACTGATGCTGCCTGGAGAAGTCTGGGTTTGGTTTCACCCTGGGAAGACACATCACAGCTGGGGATTATCTGGAGCCTGTCTGGCCCAACCCTCTGCTCAAGGCAGGGTCTCAGGAGCTGGTGGGTTTTTGCTGTCTTCATGGATCTGTGCCATCCTCAGCTTCCTCCTGTGTCCCATCTCTCCCTTCCTGCCCAGTCTCACACTCTCAGTCTCCAGATTTAAGGATGCTGGTGCTGCAAGAGGTGTGTTGTAAAATGGAGGGGATGGAGACCTTCGTAGGTGAGGGCAAGTACCTGCTGGCACCTGGCCCACCCCTCCTGTGCCCACTCCTGCCTGGGGTGTTCCCGGAGCTGTGGAGGGATGTGGGAGGGGAGAGGTGCCACACAGGGGAGGATGCCAAAACTCTGTGTCAGAAGCATTATGTAAAGTTGTCTTAAATATGCAACATCATCACAAATATATCTATATCTCTACAGTGCCGTGTCGGGTTTTTGTGGTGGTCTGGAAGGGGTGAAGGGTGGGGGGAGATTGGGCTCACCCGGTGAGGGTGTAAATCCCTCCTGGGCACCGGCACAGGTGGTGTGAGGGTATTGGGGCAGAATGACCTCGCTTGGCGAGGATAATGTATGACCCAAAACCAAACTCGGGATTTTCATAGCATGTGGCTGAAGGGTGAGAGCTCACACACAGCTCGGAGCCGGGGGCTCAGCGCGGTTACGCCCTGGCAGCGTGTGCCCTGCAGGTACCGGGCTACTTAGCCTTGACATGGCACTTAACTAAGGTGTTAATTAGCTAACGAGCGGGCACCTCCTGGTGCCTGCGGGGCCAGGAGCCTCCCGCAGCCCAGCCCAGCAGGAGCGGGGCAGTGCTGGGGCTGCCGCGTGTCGCTGATCCCGGGAGCCCCCCGAGGCTCCGGTAACCCCGCCACGGGGCCGGGGCACCCGCGGTCGAGCCGGGCTGGCCCGGGCGCGTGTGCGGAGGGGAGCGGCTCGGGAGCCCCGGGAGCGCTGAGCCCGCCCCGGCCCCGCCTCGGCCCCGCCCCGCCCGTCGCGGCCGGTGGGGCGCGGGCGGCGGGCAGGGGCTGCCGGCGGCCGGGTCGGGATGGCGCAGCCCGGGGAGGCCTCGGGCAGCACGGCGGCCGCCAGCGCGGGCATGGACAGCAACGTCCTGGCCATCGTCGTCGCCGCCAGTGAGTGCCGGGCGGGGGCTCCGCGGGCGCCGGGAGCGGAGCGGGGGCGGCCGCCGGGCGGGATCGGCCTTTGCCGGTGCCTCCCGGACTGTGCCGGTGAGGGGATACCCCCGGTCTGGGCGTCCAGTGCTAACGCGGGGTCCTGCCGGCTCCCGGGGCTGGGGGCCGAGCGAGGTGGGTGGCGGGGCTGGCGGTGCCGGTGGGGGCTGGCGGTGCCGGTGGGCTCCGCGGAGCAGCGCGTGGGCCGGGTGGGAGCCGCGGGTTCCCGGAGACAGGAGCTCTGGCGAGCCGGCACCCTGCCGTGGTGCTGAGAGAGCCGATAGCCCCGGGCGGGGGATGCGGGGTGAGTCGCCCGGAGCCGGTCCCCGCTGTCGCGGTCCGGGATGGGGTGAGCCCCCGCCCCGGCTCTGCAGGTTTTTCCCGGTCTCGTAGGGAGAGAGAGATGTTGGGCACAAAGGGGCTTTGGCGCTGTTGGGACGGGCAGCAGGTGGAATGTCTTCTCCGGGGCTTCTCCAAGCTGCTCTGTGCTGCGGCAGCCGAGGGGGCTTGGGCGAGGGGCAGGAGGCCCGCGGGCCCGTCGGGCCACCGGCTCACTCGCCACTCTCACCGCTCCTTTCCCCCGGCAGCGGTATCCACCTCCGTCTTCATCGTGGCGATCCTCATCCTGCTGCTGCTCCTGTACCACCGGGACCCCATGTGCTGCCAGTTCCTCTGCTCCTGCCGCTTGTTCCAGACCCCCAGCCAGTATGTGAGTGCCCTCTGAGACCTCCCTCTCTTCCTGCTGCCCAGGAGTCCCCGTCTGCTCCCCCCACTCCCGCCCCGAGCTCCTGTTCCCGTGTACTGGGTCTGTGGGGCTGCACTGCCAGGTTCATCTCCTGCAGCCTGGCTGGGGTTACTGATGGATGAGCTGGGCTCTGCTGCCTCCTTGCTCCCACTCTATTCCAGAGATCTGTCCACCCACCCCGTCCTGCCTGGCTGTGCCGTTGGGGTTGTATCTCCAAGGCCCGACACTAACAGGTCCCTCTGCTCCCCACGCAGCTCAGGGGGTGTCCTCTTCCCCCACACAGTTAGTTATGTGTGGGGTTGGGCTCTGCTTTACAGAGAAGGGGCCCAGCAGGGAAGGGGGCTGGAAGCTGAGGGCAAAGGCAGACAAAGCCACTCACATCCCTGACTGCTGGCTCTCTTGTGCACAGCTCCCAGGGAAGGAGCAGTGAGACACAAAGCCCTTTCGCTCGCATCTCTAATTTCCTGGGGCTGGCTTTCAACTGGGGAAGCCGATGGAAAAAAGAGCAGCGTGTGCAGCCAGCACTGCTTTTATGGTGGTGACTGCCTGGGGAAAGCTCGGCCTCCAGAGCTGCAGGATGGCTCTTGAGGAGAGGGTTGCAGGTACAGCTCTACAGTTCCTGAGAGAGGAGGGGACGTTCAGCCTTGCTACCAAGGGATGGAGAAACTTGAGCTGGGAAAGGCAAATCTAATAGTCCAGTGCAGGCTGGGAAGTCCCCAGCAAAAATCACAGTGGGGATGGGCTGCACTGATGGTGCAGCCGTGATTCATTGCTCCTTTCCCCCTCCCTCCCTGCTGCCTGCCCATGGCACACACTGCTGCCGTGATCCCTGCCCTGTGGAGCTGCTCCCTGAGGTAGTGCAGGATGCACCCTGAGCTGCAGAGCCTGCGCTGTGCTGGGGCCTGGCTCTGGGGTGGGAGGTTCAAGCAGGGCTGTGTGGGAAAGATGGATGCAAAGAACTATATACGGAAAGGGAACGCATAGAGGATGCATTTCCATCCGATAAAGTGAAGCAGTTGTAGCGTGTGAGGCAGCTCTTGGGCAGGTGTAGTTGTGCTGGTTTTGCTCATCAGTTATTGATACCAAAGTTGGCCCTGTGTTCCTGCAGCTTTTGTAGTTCTGCTGTCGGGCCAAGACAAACAGTTCCTTGGTTGTTAAGAGCAAAAGTAAATCAGTCGTTCACATGCCTCCCTGGGAGCTTCTCGGCTGTTTCTTTCTGGCAGAGATGGGGTTTTCTGGGAGCAAGGAATGGCCAAGGTTCAAATCCTGGCTCTGGCACAAGGGGCCATGCTCTGTGAGCAGGATTTCTGCTCACTGTTGCTCAACACTTTGACGGGGAATCCAGTTTAACTGGAGCAAGACTGCTCAGGAGTAGCACAGCTATTGCCCTGCAGATTTGCCTGCTGCGTTATCCTGAAACAACAACCTTGGTAGATAAGAGTTTACAAATTCTGTAACCCTGAGCACGCGACGGAGCTCTTATCCACACGAGTGAAATAACTGGGTTGGGTTTTGTTGTCTCTCAAAGGGAGATAGTTCTTCTGAGTCTCAATGAAACCCTGCCCTGGGCCCAGCTGTCCCTCTGGCTGTGCTGTGCCCCTTCCAGCGGGCCCTGTGCTGCCGGAGAGGATGTGCCTGAGCCATCGGTGGTGTGGAACGGGCAGAGACTGCCAGCAGCGAGAGCTGCATGAGCCAGATGGGCAGAGGGAGCAGCTCTGCCAGAGTCCCGCTTCCCAGGCTGTCCCATGTGAGCTGCCAGGCAGGATGTGAGGGATTTTGACTTTGCTCATGTCCTCCTCATTGCAGGACCGTCCCCCGCCCTACTTCAGCAGCAGCCAGCGGCTGGTGGGACCCCAGCGTGGAGCCTCCCGCCTGGAGAGCGCTGCCGAGAACCCCGGCATGCAGGTGATGGCAGGATCCCTGACGGGAGCTGGGTGGGAATGGGGGCAAAGATGCTCATGAGGTTGGGAAAAAAACTGTGGTTTTTGGGTTCACCTATGGAAAAGGTGCTGGACAGCATCTTCTGGTGCTGTCCCACAGCTTTGGGAAGTGCTGCCTGTATGTAAAACCCTAGGGGGAGGTGGGGTGTGAGGGGCAGGGATACTGACAACACCATGGTGCCCTGAGGTGTTTGGGCATGAAGTGCCAGGATCCCTGATGGCTTCAGATCCTGCACAGCAGGTTGAGGTGTAATTGCCTCCTGGGAGGGATTTCCTCTCTGGGGTTTGAAGGAAAGGCACCTACAACTCTGAACCCTGAAGTAACTCAAAGTGGCACAAGGCCATGAACTTCCAGTGAAGAGAGCAAGCCACTGTCACACTGACCCTTCTTTCCTGGGATGGGCATTTCTAGGGAGACGAGCTCTTCTGTGTTGGACCCCCCAGCACCTACCGGCTCCCTTCCTGGGAGCAGCCCCGCCTGCCGAGCTACGAGAGCGTGCGGAAGAAAGATCGCCAGCGGGAAATCCATCAGATGATTGCGGAGAGGTTTGGGCTGTGGGCAGAGCCATCCCAGGAGGTGAGCTCCCCCTCCCTGCCCAGGGGGCTGGCAGAGTCCCTGTTCTGGCCCATGTCTGTGTCTTGCTTCAGCAGCTGGTGGTAGCTGAGGACTCTGTTCTGTGATTGCCTTTCCCTGATAGCCTTTATCTCTGGGAAAGCACAAAGTGTATCAGGAGGCTCCTCTGGTGTACATCTGTGCTGGTTAATGATCCATCTCCCCCCTGGTGTGTTTGCAGAAATGCCTGTGCTGGGAGGCAGGGCAGAGCCCCAGGGAGAAAGGATAGGCACTTCGGATCACCTGCTCCATACAAGTCCAAGCTGGGAATGTTATTTTTGGATCTCTATGGCTTCCATAATTTCTTGCTCCCTTCTCCATGCAGGACACTCCTGGGAGGTCCCTTGCTATTACCTTTAAGTGTTTATGGCTTATTTATGAGTAGGATGCTTTGCCTGTTATGATACTTTGGATATAATAGAAAGGCAAGTGCACCTGCCACGTAGGTCCTGCAGCAGCATCCTGAGAGGCTCCCGTTAACAGAGACCTCATTGTCTAAAGCAGAACAAAAACATTTAAAACTCTGAGCAGAGCACTGTAAACTCACTGATTTACCTGGATTGTGAGCTCTTAAAGCTGTGCCATAAGGTCTGGCACTGTCAGCACTTGCCACTCAGTGTCTGGAGCTGTAACTAGTGGTACCTGCCCTAAAACTACCAACCTGACCTGGTGGAAGGTGTCCCTGCCCATGCCAGGGTGTTGGAACTGGATGATCTTTAAGGTCCCTTCTAATCCAAAGCATTCTGTGATTCTATGAAACCAGAGCACTGAGAGAACAGGAGAGTAAATCCCCAAGGACAAGTAGCTGAGGAACTGCAATGGGAGCTCTTCCATAACATTCCTGGGCCACTCCTGTCACGTGCTGTGGGATGAAGGCTAGTCCAGCTCTGCCAGAATAAATGTGACAAGGCCTGGAGGTTCTTCTCTGCTGCTATGCAGTGAGACTCACTGCTGAAGCTTGGGTAGAAAGCCTGGTTTGTAGGTGCTTCTGTAAATCCCAGTGATTTTTTTTCCCCTGGTTAAAGGAAAGTGAATAACAGTCCTCTCTTAACAAAAGTCTTTTCTGGCCTTGTGCCAAGTCCTTGAAGGGGAAGAGGGAAGAGCAGGAGCGTGGCACAGAGTGTGAGGGGGGCAGGTTTCTGCTGTGCTGTGTTGCAGACTGATGCTAAGCTTGTCTCCAGGTGTTCCCCCGCCAACAGCCGGCTGTGCTGGGGGCTGCGGGGGCTTAATTTTCAGGCTGGTGGTGGTTGTGAGCCTTGTCATCCGCTCTGTAAGAAGAGGTGGGATAATCTCCTGGTTATTTCTGATCTGCTGTAATGCTCTTCCTCTCCCCTCAATAGATGCCGCCTCCCTATGAGCACGCTCTGAGGCATCCTCCAGCTTTCTCAGGAACAGGAATAAGCTCAGAGACCTTGGACAGATGTGGTGTTCCAGACCCTTTCCATGCCCCTCTCAGCTACCAAACTCAGAGAAACACAGCAGTGTAAGGCCTCGGCCTCAGCCTGCTGCTCCTTCCTGTGCTGTCAGCGACAGAAGTGCCTGGGACACTGTTCCCCTCCGCAGGAACGGCCAAACCTTCACCCAGATCCACAGTCAGCCCAGACCCAGCCAGCACTGCCATCCCTCCTGCAGCACAAGGACAACCACGGAGCCATCGCCAGGCAGCAGAGCAACCAGAAGCTTTGCTCTTCTCTGGCAAACACTGTTACCAAAGGAGACGGACCAGCTGCTGGAGCTGCACGGGGCAGAGCCAAGGGGAAGGTCTGCTCGGCCACAGCTCCTCAGGAGCAGCACATTGTACCTCAGTGAGGCAGCACTGCTGGCTGTTCCAAGGATCAGACCTCAGGCACTCCTGGTATCGTGCTACTTCACTCCTTTTGTAGGTTACCAAGTGTTTTACTGTATCCCTGTGCTGCCTGCCAGGGGGGGTCCCCACCGTGAGTGGATCTGCACTGGAGCATCGCTGTGTGCTCTGGCAGCAACGAGCCTGTCACCGACAGCAGCTTTGTACAGACCTCAGACACGGATTTGGAGAGGCTCGGGGTTGTGTCACCTGCTGTGTGCAAACACCGACCACTGAGACGAACCACGGGACTGGATCTGCAGTTGGGGGAAGGACAGACATGTGGACACAACAGCTGGTGGTCTCCATGAAGAATGTGAAACACAGGTGGACACGTGTGGCTGACCCAGTTCACCTGGTCTTCTGCAGAGCAGAAGAATCGTCTAATAATGTCAACACCGGTGTCCTTACACCACCAATTTTGATAGCCTGTTTTCTACTGCAGAGTCAATGTTTCAAATTGTTTACCAACCTGTAGATAAAATGAGATCAGTTTGGCCACAAGGCATTTGGGCTCCTTTATTTCGAGCAATATAAGCTCAAAAATATCATGTAATGACTCAAAGATAAAAGGATTAAGTCTCCTGGATTATGGCTTTATGATACACCTCCAGGTACTGAGCTTCAAATGCCAGCCCAGACTTTGGTATCTTACCAGGCCCCAGAACTTAGTCATGAGTTAGAGTTATGCCTGTGAATTTGCCTCACATGGCCAGTGAATGGAACATTCAGGTATTTGAGTTAATCATTGAGTTGAGTTAGACAGAGGAAAAAATCCAGCTTCCTGGAACGCAGTGTTAGGTGCACGTGGAAAAGGATCTGTTCTGCAGTGTTGTGAATGAGAACAGTAATGACGAAAAATGAGTAAAAATAGAGGGAATTATTAGTGGGACATAAGAGTGATTGTAGAAAGAACCATCCAGTGACACAATGGAACAGGTTGTCCAGATACTAAATGAACACGATAACACATTCTGTGATCAGCCAAGACCTTCACCCAATGCCCCACTGCATTTATTAAACACTCTTACAAATGCCAGCAGGTGATCCCAGTGCCTGAACACTGACCACCCGTGCTTTAGTAGCAAAACCAAGTCCTAAACTGGTATCTCCAGAGCTAGAATACTCTCATCCTCAGATGCCAGTCCAGCCGTAGTGGTCTGTCCTTCCCATCCACGTGACGCAGGAGGCTCAGAGCAGTTTGACCAGTTTGAAGCTTCCTACCTCTGTGTTGGGGATGACACTGATGAAGGTTTTATAAAGGATTGCTCCTTTGGGCAGGCGGCAGATCACGTCCCTGCTCTCGCTGCTGCGGGGCGGGGGCACATAGACCTCCTTGGTGTATCTCACAATCCCGTCCTCCAGGGCGTAGAGTGTGTTGTTACGGCCCATCCCCACCTGGGAGAGGATGAGGAGCGTTAGAAAGGAAGGGCTGGAAGCCCGCAGCTAAAGCAGATCTGATCACTGGCCTGCCTCGTTTTGATATCCCGGCTTCAACAGCACCTGTTGCTTTGTATTTTGAAATAAAAGAAAGCCACACAACTTGCTTCCAAGCAATCGGTTTGCAATGGTGCTTGGTACGAGGGAGGAGACATCCATTCCACCCTGAAGCACAAGTGCCCAGTCAGGCCACAGAAGTGTTTTGGGATATCCATAACTTGCAGAGCTCCCCTGAGTCCCACGGACACAGGGGTGGCTCTGAGCAGGCTCCGTGACCAACAAATACCAGATAATGAAACTCCGATGTCAGGACATACAGAACAGAGGGATGAGCATTAAGAATGAGACTGAAGGAGAGGAGGCAGTGGGTGTGGGACTCTGGGTGGGCTGCTGTTCTCTGAGAACCAGGGAAGAGAGGGAAAAGGCCTTACGTGAGCGCCAGGATGCCAGCGGATCAACCGCTGCGTAGCCAAAATGTTGCCTGCGTGGACAAAGGCACCTGCAAGAGAGTGACAGGGTCAGACTCCAGGGAAAACAGCTCCCCAAAGGCCTGGCAGAACACAAGTTGTTCCAGGAATTACAAATCACAGCTTTCTCTGGGCATTTTCCTAGGAAAAATTACTTTAAATGCTAAAAGCATCTTAACAAATATGCTGTTAGCAGGAAATAAGGGGCATGGCAAAAAGTCAAGTGTGAAAAGATTGCTTCTGAGGTACAAGGCATTTTCTGGTTGCTGAAGGCATTTGTTTTATTACCTTTACATCGATATGTTTCCATCAGCAAAGCTAATAATTACTGAGCACTCAGCTGCAAGAATCTGCACTTTGGCTTCTGCTAAGCCTCGTAATTCTCTCCTTTGTAAACATGGGAAATACTCAGTTTTTCCACCCAGCGTGGGGGGAAAGTGCAGTGCAGTTATGAGGTGTCCCACGGCGTTCCCTCCCTCCGGGTGCTCCAGAGAGGCAAAGGATAAACCAAAGTACATTTTCTGTAGGCAATTTTGGCTGGTGGCCGTCGGGGCTCCTGGGGTGGGAGGCTGACTCACCCCGCCCTCCCACCAGCGACCCTCGATCACGAGGCTTCACTGATCCTCCCCTTTCCTTTCTCCTGGAAAATGCCCTGCCCACCTCCTCCTGAAACACTCAACAAGTGACAAGTACCAGGGGAGAAGCTGTGAAGAACCCAGTGAAATGCAAGTAAGACCCAGCAGGTGCTCAGACCTACCTTCTACTTTTTTGAATCCGTAGCGTTTCCCAGGGCTGCGGCCACCCAAGTTTTTGGAGCTGCCCCCGCTTTTCTTAGAAGCCCATCTGACAGCAACCAGGCTTGTTTGGGGAGTGGTTAGAACTAGGTTTGGAGAAAGAACCACAGCATCAGCTGGAAAAACTATTACACATAATTTCATTTGTCAGATGTAAAGGGTATCAGTTAAGAGAGGCTTTAAAACTAAAGGCAAAGGAAAGCCCTATTGGGAAAAAAAAGTACTTCCAAGATAAATTAAACCACCATGGCCTAAGTTCCCTGCAAAGAGGACACATCTCAAGTGCTGCTGCTACCCAGGGAGGAATGAAACTCAACAATGATGTTAAAGGACATGCACGAATTCCTGTTTCATTTTCTTACAAAATGCAGTACAGATGCCCTTTAATTGTTTATATTGCTTATACATTGCTTTGAGAAGAGGCAAGTAGACAAGTTGTGATCTCTGCTTCAGTTTCCCCTCTGACCAAATGGCATTTACTCAGTTATATTCTGAAATCTTACAAATAAGCAGATTCCAATTTGGTATGATATATAAGCATATAATCAGTGATGCATCCAGGAGCAGTCTGAGTATCCAAAATGAGTAGAAAGGTTGGACTTTATGATTTTGGAGGTCTTTCCTAACCTTAATGATTCTGTGATTTTTATGATTAATGACTTCAAAAAGGATTACAGAGCCCTGGGAATGGCAATAAGGGACTCTGGAGCACAGAGCTGGGGGTGTTCAGCCTGGAGAAGGTTCCAGGGAGGGCTTAGAGCCCCTTCCAGTGCCTAAAGAGGCTTCCAGAGAGCTGGAGAGGGACATGGGATAAGGGATGGAGTGACAGGATAAGGGAGAAATGGCTTCAAACTGACAGGGGGAGGGTTAGGTTACATATTGGCAAGAAATTCTCCACTGTCACAGGTTGCCCAGAGAAGCTGTGGCTGCCTTATCCCTGGAAGTATCCAAGGCCAGGTTGGATGGGGCTTTGGAGCAACCTGGGATAATGGAAGGTGTTCCTGCCCATGGCAGGGGGCTGGAACAAGACGCTCTTTAAGGCCTCTTCCAACCCAAACCTGCCCGTGATTCCATGTCGAGAAAAGGCTAATTGCCCTACAAATCCCCACTAATTTCAGGAGACGACCCACTGAGTACAACGAAAGCCTCCGGCACGTGACGAACCCCAGGCAATCAAATCACAGAGCGAACCACAGTCGCACTTTCACTTACACAAACCCGCCCACCCCACCGGGGGCTCCGCCTCAGCCCCGCAGGGCGAAACGCGAAACCCCTGACCCTTCCCCGCCCCGAGCTCCCCGGGGAGGGGGGAGACGCGACCTCCCGCGGTGGTGCTGGAGAGTGGGGGGGGGTGAGGAGGGCGCACCCCTCAACCCCTCTCGAGCTCACCCTCCCGCTCCCCACTCCCCTCAGAGGGCGAAGCCGCCCCCTCACTCACAGAGCCGCCCCAGCGCCGCCATCTTGTTCCCTTCCTTCCCCCCCCCGCCGCCTCACGCTGGGATGGCGGGGCGGGGCGCGCGGCTGGCGGCGATTGGCCCGAACGCGCGTCGCGCGCGTTCGGGCCAATCGCCGCCAACCGCGCGCGCCTCCGGGCCAATCAGCGCCCAGCGCGGGCTTTGCCCCCACCAACACCTCAGGGGTGGCCTTGGGGGGGGGTCTCTCCCTGAGGGGAAGGGAGGCGATGGCGGAGCCGCGCTCTGAGAGCGGCAGCGAGGACGAGCTGCCCAGCCTGTGCTCCCTGCTGCAGGCCCCCGAGCCGAGCCTCCCGCGGCCCCCGCCTGCCGACCGCGAAGTTGTGCTGGTGAGCAGCGAGGAGGAGGAGGACCCGGAGCCGCCTGGAGGAGGGTGTTGTGGCGGTGAAAACGCCACATGCGATGCTGAGGGACCCGCGCTGCCGGTCGGCTCGGACAAGCCCAGTAGCCCCCTGGCAAGCACAGAAGCGTCCCTCCCTCCCGTGAAGCGGCGGTATAGTCAGAGGGAAAGGGAGGCAGTCTGCCAGGCTGCATGGGAGAGGAGGAAGGAGCGAGAGGCGAAGAGGAGGCTGCAGGAGGAGGAGAAAGAGAGGAGGAGAGCCCTTGCTAAGGCGCTGAAAGCTCAGCGGCCGGGAGAGTGCCAGAAGTACATAACAGCGGTGCTGGATCCAGGTAACTGTCCTGACAGCCTGCACCTGCTTTGCACTGACTGTCTCCTCTCTGGAGGCCTGACCCGTGTGCCGATTTCAGCCCTCTTACAGGTAGAAGGTGGTGAGCAGATCCTTAGAGCTTTGGAGGCTGCCAATTATTCCTGTGTGGTTGAGAACCAGGCTGTTCCCTGCAGTATCACCTGGAGGAGAGAGACTGTGTCGTCTCAGGTGTGTAAGGAAAATCTTGATGTTTTTGCCTTTTTCTCCGTCTGTTATTTGCACTCGCTCGCAATTGTATTTAGCAACACAAACACCCCCTAGAACTCCCTGCTCAGAGCTCTGAGTGGGAGTCTGAGTGAATTCTAAACAGACTGTTGGCCTGACTGTTTGTTTTCATATCTGAACAGATGGGAGGAGGAGAAGAATGGACAGAAGAACCAAATGTCCTGGTTCTGCTTGGCTTGGGGGAGTTTTTGTCCATGGCTCAGAGCTACAAACAAGTGAGAGTGCTTATGACTTTTGTCCTCCTGTACATGCCTTGATGCAAAACTGGTGTTTTGTCATCCCTTTTTGTGGCAGGAATGTTTCAGTGTGGGACGAAACCTTACGTGTGGGATGAATGCAGGGTTTCAGTAAAACAGAAATCTGGGGTTTTGAGCCATTAATGGATCAAAACCACTGGGTTGTATAATGTAAAGTTCTGACAAACTTTTCTAGTTAAAAATTTTAATACGTCCCTAAGAGGTAACATTGCTCCATCAAGTGTGATTTTTTAAATTTCTGCTATAACTGTACACGGGGTCAAGGATTGCCTGCTTACCCTGAAGGGCACGTGTGAACAGGCTCATCTGCAAACCCAGAACCAAAGCCATAGTTTGCTGTGCTTCCATGTGTACCACAGAATGGTTTAACCCCTTTTTTTCCCCATTCATATTTGCAGAATGCTGACAGCTGCACAGAAGGGCAGAAGATGAGCCTGCAGAGCTATGTAGCTCATGTGATGAAGAAACTACCTGGGAAAATTCTGGCTCTGGCAGTAGTTGGAGTAGAAAATTATTTCAGGTCAAACTTCTTTCCCTCCAAACATTTCTATGTTTTTCTCTGGCCTTGAAAAAATGCCATAGGTGTTTACGTAAATTCCTACTAGCAAAGACTGAAGTATAAGTGGTATTCCCACCCAGAACTGCTCTACTGTCATACGAAAACAGAAGCAAAGGCCCATCCAGCCTCTCACCCTGGTGTTACTTTACTCTTTTTAGGTCCCTCAGAGTTCAGTCAAAACAGAGACTGCAACAGGCAGCAGCACATGGGAACCAAGAGGAACAGAGAAAAGGGAGAAAAAAGAAAATTAAGAATTCTGGCCTGGAGTTAACCAGAATGGACGTGGAAGAAGTGAGTACCTTTTAAAACAGATACGCAGCCATCGTCTGTTGTCTGTCAGTGTTTGAACATTTGACCTCGTCACCATTTCTTGGATGGGAGGATGCAGTTGGCAAAGCCCATCCGTGGTGGCCTGTGTGTAACAAGAGTGTGGCAGCTCAGAGGACACTGAACTGATACTACCTGGCAGAGACAGACTGCCCCTAAATACTTCAGTGCTGTAAATTAGCTGTTCCCAAAATGAGGAGAGGGCAGCTGTTCTTGTTCTACAGCGAGATCTTTGCGACCCTTTTCTGTTTCAGACGAAAGTGGGGTTTGATGTGACGAGACTGATTGTCTCCTTTGTTGTTTCCAATGGTGATACAGGCCCTGGTGGATCTGCAGCTGAGCACGCAAGTCCAGGTCAGCTGTTTTGAGAGCTGTGAGGAGCTGGGGGAATACGCCACTATGTTCACAAAAGCTGTGGCTGAGGCACCATTCAAGTGAGTAAGCAGAGGAGGTTTGGTCCTCGTTTGGAGAGGCTGCACTTTCAGTTACTGGGAGGGAATAGCAGGTACAACACAGTGTATAATGGTTTTTTAAAAGAGCAGGCAACATAGAGCAGCTGCTAATGCAGCTCCCTCAACACAGGACTTTTCTTGAAACTGATGTTCTGCCCTTGGAGAGGTGAGGACAGACCCTGATCATCCAGTCTAACCCACTGCTGTGGGCAGAGACACCTCCCACTGGACCAGGTTGCTCAGAGCTCCACCCAGCCTGGCCTGGAATGCTTCCAGGGATGGGGCATCCACAGCTTCTCTGGGCAACTTGCTCCAGTGCCTCAGCACCCTCAAGTTTCACACTGGAGTCTTGACATCGAGTAAAGCTCTTGTTCTAAGGCAGATTTTTGGAGTGAGAAGGGAATGCAAGTAGGGCTGGGCTCTTACAGCACCAGCTTTTCTTCTACAGTGCATAACCAAGAGAGATGTGCCTGAGAATGAACCACTTTGCTGTTTCTGTTAAGGAAGGACAGCAGTGTGTTACATAGCAATAGCTCAGAAAGCCATCTCATGCAGTCTCACCCAATCCTGGCATTCCTTTCACAGTAGCTGCTGGATTTTCCATGTCAGCCATGAGAGGAGACGAGATGTTGTTAAAAATTACATGTGAAAGTGTTATGGTTGACAGCCAGAGGGTGAATTCTTGTTTACCATTTTTTCTGTGTGTTGGCTTGTGTCAGGGTTGCTTTTTTTTTTCTATAGCGATCTGAGACTTAAAGAAATTGGTAATGAATATAAAGCAAATAGGGTCAAATGGTCAACATTTCTTTTGATGTCAGCAGTCTCTCTAACAGCACAAGTGAGGGACAGTGCTCTGGCTCTGTGACTACAGACACAGGGACAGAATTTTCTTCATTGTCTCATTTGCTTCCTCATTCCTTGTTCTCCCTAGGCGAGAACGAGAGGATACAGGCTTCCCTTTCTACCTGGAGAAGCGTTGGTGTGGAGGGGTGAAGGTGGATCATTCTGGAAAGGGTCTCTTGAAAGTTTGGACCAGGCAGATAGAGCAGTTTAACCGGGTCAGCCCTGCGATGGCTGAGGCTATCGTGTCTGCCTACCCTTCTCCTCAGCTTCTGATCCAGGTGAGGATGCCTCGGGAATACCTGGCACTGTGTGCAGGCAGCCAGCTGATGTAAGGGGTGGAAGAAATCCTTTAATGGGTATTAAATTAGGTACAGTGATTCTGTATGAGCAGTCCACTAAGTTAGTGAAGGAACTGATTCCTTGGCATCCACTGCTTTGGCTTCCCAGAGCAGACCACCGAGGGAGAAGCGCTGGTTCTGCTCTCCAAGGTCACGGATGGGACTGGGGAGGGACCAGGTGAAAAACCGAGCGGACACTGTGGAAGGGCAGAGCAGTCACAGGTGCATGGCTTTGACTGGTTTTTTGAGCCATTGGTGAGAGTTGTTCCTCTGCATTGCCTTTAGGCCTATAGGAAATGCTCCTCGGACCAGGAGCGGGAGAACATGCTGGCCAATATCCCAGTGCACCGTGGTGAGGGTGTGACAGCCACCTCCCGGCGGATTGGGCCGGAGCTGTCCCGACGCATCTATCTGCAGATGACTTCCCACAATCCTGACCTCTGTCTGGATTTCACTGGGTAGCTCCAGGGAATAAGGGTTTTACTGTTTGACTGGTTGAACTGTTCAGTGGTTGAATTGTTCGGTTTTCTTCTGTGAAGAAGTGCTTAGATAAGTCCTTGATCCTCGTTTAAAGACTTGAAGCACCTTTAGATTTTATTGTAGGAAAAAAGTTGGATAAAGTTGCTGAATGGCTGGAGTTTATACAAGGAAAATGGTAAACATCTTCCCCAAGAGCATGAATTGCACACAGTTCGTAGTACTGATGTTCTTTGTCTTTCTATAAAATAAATAATTTTGAATAATCTTTGCTTCTTAATGGGTTGTCTTGCATATAGACAGGTATGTCCTCTGTTGAAAGGAATGCCTCCTGCTGCTCTCCTGAACTGCAAGGAGTTACCTTCTGTCTTCTCTGGGACAAATTTTGATGCTAAAGCAACATGGAGCTGCCCCCCCCGCACCTGCTCTAGCGAGGTGGAAGAACTTTACCTCAAAAAAAAGACTCTGTGTTCCGCTGTGGCAGATGGGAATGAGTAAGACTAATTTTCAGACATAAATTTAGACTGCCCTGATTCAGTCTCCAGACAGCTTAATCTAGAGAGGGTCTCGAAATCTGATTATATGCATTGGAATTACGAGGTCTAAACAGTTGGCAGAAAAAGCTTCCTTTTAATTAGATTGGGGACAGGGCCTGTCCATGCAGCCATTAGCACTTGTGTGCACACAAGGACAGTTGAGGGCTTTTGTCACAGCAGCACTTACCGAGATGAGTGCTGAGAGAATTAAACTGCATCCGAGGTGTGGAAGGTAACTCTTTGGAACTGCGCTGCCTCCGGTGGAAAACCCCCACCTGCCATGATCGCTCCTGGCATCCAGCAGAAGCCCTGGCCTGGCCAGCAGCGCTGCTGACCTGAATCAATAAATTGTATTAGCCCAGCATTTGCCAACCTATGCAGCACTTGCCTGGATGGCACAATTGAGCCCTCCCAGCCGCTGGCAGGAATTGCTGCAGGGGGGAAAATGCTGCTTTGGATGTTGTTTGTCGTTTTCCTGAACGTTTCTGCATAGGGAGCAAGGATCTTATAAAGAACAGGATGAGTTAGACACCAAAAGCAAAGCTTAAAGCTGTTTGAAGGAAGGTTTGGAAACATACACCCTGATAAGGCAGAGGCAGCACTTCCTTCCTTTTATCTGATACTCGTGCTGCTGCTCCATCGTGTGTGACAGTCACGGAACCACAGCCTTATCATCAGGTTACAGAAAGGTGAAGGTTTCGGTGGTGACCTTGGTGTGAACTGCTACAGATGATCTCCCCATGACACTGCTCTTGGCAGTGATTATTCCAGTGATTATTATGAGAAGAGGGAGCGACTCTGGGGAGAAGTGTAGGGTGTCTCTGGAGTCTGTACCATGGATACTCTGAATCCTAACTTTGTTTTAGTACTCACAAAGCCCTTAAGGATATGACAAACTTCTGTTCCGGTTTTTTTATAAGGAAAATTTAAAATTAGTTAATCTTAAAATACTTTCTAGGGGAAATTATAAATGATTAATAGGACTTTGCAGAGGAGAGTTTTCTTCTCCAGGTGCAAGCCACAAAACTTCCCGGTCTTCCCTCAGCCCCAAGGCTAGTTCCTTTCCAGTGCTCCCACAGTGCCACCCAGTGCTGCTACCGTGGATACAGCAGGCAGGAGTCATTCCCCTATGTACTGGCTGTTCCTAAAGGACCTAATTAAAACTAAAACCGCGTTAACAACATAAACATCCAGTTCAGGCAAATTGCTGTGAAAACTGTTGTATTGAAAATTATCAGCTCCTTTCAGTAGCACATCAGCCTCTTCGCTCCAACATACGGATGCACAGCCATCCTACACGCCTGTAATTGGTCCTGGAGTGGGCCTTAGTGTGTTATTCCCATACAGCCATATCACCAATTTTAGCACAAACAGAAATGAGAGCAAGGAATGGATATGTATTAAAAACCTTCCACCTCCAGCTCTGAGCTACAGCTACCCAGGCAAGGGGAGGGCTGGTTTTTCCCACTCCTATAGACTGGCAGCTTCCTGTACCTCACAATCCTGGTGAACTCCACCACTTAGGAGGTGAGAAGTGGTAACAAGTTTAGGTTTAACGTGCGCAAAAAATGGGAGTTACAGGCCAACTGCAAAACATGCACAGCAAAGATGATCTGAACAATAACTCTGCTCTGTGGAGTGGACCAGCAAACCAACGCTGACTGGTTCAAAGCAGTTTCATCAGAACACAATTCCATAGGAATTCTGGCTGCGTAGATGGTGGAAGGAGATGCTGACGAAGCAAGTGCCCGTCCAGGACAATCACTGCTGCGAGTTGTGCTGTAGCATGTTTTGCAGGGTTTTGTGGTTCTGCAGGGCAGCCACCACGTCCTCGTAGAGGGTGTTCACGCTGACGCACAGGGGCTGACGCTGCAGCTCCGTCAGCTTGCAGGCGGCCAGGGCACACAGGATGCAGAACAGCACGAAGAGCAGGACCCTCAGCACCGACCGTGACCACGAGGGCTTGTGCCGGGGGGGCTGAGGGGGACGGGAGCTGGAGGCAGGCTCTGTAATGAGAACACGGACAGGACAGAACATGAGGAATTAATCGAGTATCTTTAACAGTCTGCATTTGGAAACAAACTGCTCAGGCAAGACACTTCAGCCTCTGCTGCAGTTGGCTTTTGTCATGAATCTTCATTACTTAGCTCTGGTAAATAGGTAGATGTGCAGGATTTAACTGTTTGTGATGAAAAGTTTCAGATTTAGTTTCGTGGGCAGCAGTGAGGAGGGTGTAAAGCACCTCTGTTGCACAAGATCTGGTTTTGCACGTGTAGTTCAGTACACTTGAAATGAGTGGAGGGAAGTTCTCATTAGGAACAGCTGGAGAACTTCTTGAATCTTGTAGCTCCACAGTTCATGGGAACACAGGCAAAGAGGAAAAGGGCACAGCAGCAAGAGTTTATCAGAACTCCTACAGGTTCCCCCCTGCTCACTCCCACCCTCTCCCAGTACCTGAGCTGACAAAGATGAAATCTGATGCAATCCTACCCAAAACTGAAACTACTTACTTCGGGTCTGCACCGTTTCTTTTTTAGTTTTCTTCTCCATCTCCTGTTTTGCAGCTTTTTGAGCATCATATTCCCGCCTTCTGCGTTCCTTCTCCTCCGCCTTCTCTCGCTTTCGCAGTTCCCTCTCTTGAGCCTCCTTTGCTCGCTGTTCTGCTTCACGCTTCTTCTCCATTTCTGGGGATTAACAGGAAGTTTTTTCCTTTTATCTAAAGGGTTGTCATTGCCATCTTCCTTATTACCTGCTCATCTGATCCCGATTGGAATGAAGAAACCAGTTAAATAACTATCCTCTTTTTTTATCATTTTATTTAGTATTACAAACCTTGCATTTTGCTCCCTCAGAATTAGACTTCCCTTAAAGTAAATCCTATGCTTTTCTTTCATATTTTAATAGGTAACCTATATCACATTCCATTTAGAGATCTAACTGTTATTTGGGCAAGAAATCACATAGTTACCTCCTGCTATGTTTCCCCCTCCAGCCCTTCTAATCTGCTGCTCCCTGAATCCTTAGGATTTGAATGGCTAGAATTATTTGTTAGATGGCAATTTGCTAGATGGATTTCAGTATGTTTGGGTGTGTTTGAGAGACCAAGAGCAGTCCTCAGCAGACAGCATGTGGGGGCTCTTTGTGCCTACCTCGCTCTGCTTGGAGTTTCCGTTGCCGCTGTCGATCCTGCTCGGACTGGATCGCTTTCATGTGCTGCAGTACCTTCAAGGTCCAAGAAAACAACCTGAGGGCTTTGCAGGGGGGTCGTGGCACAGTCAGTTCAGAACAGAACGGCTGGATTGTGGCTGAGGACAGTCAGCCGGGGCTGACACCCAACCCTGCCCACCCCTACAGGCACAACTCTGAGGAGAAAGAGCTCACACCCTCCCGTGTGAGTCTTTGCAATTAAGAAAGAGATTTTCCCATTAAAAACAAACATGGCAAACTGGTGCTGGACGATACAGGGGATCACAGAACATTTCTATTTATGTGAGCCTATAGTTTGCCAGAACTTCTCCAGAGATTTTTGTACAATAAGCCTAGGCATGGATTATTATGTCTGATTATGCCTCTATTTTCTTGGCAACCAGCATTTAATCCTCTCTTAACTCCACCAATGGAGGAGAATCGTCCTCAGCCAGGTGTTTGCTCTCCACAGGCACAGCAGCAGTGGAGTCAGTGCAGTGAACCTGCACCTCAATGCCTGAAGAAACTTCAGACTGCTGCAGCAGCTGCCCAGCTTGCTAAGCAAAAAGAGGAAGAAAGACCACTGACAAAGCCATGAAACTAAAGAAAAAAAGCAGATTCCTTACCTTGACAGCAGCCTGCTTACACTGCTTCTCATCCAGGCAGTCTCCTGCCACTTTAGCCAGGACAGGATCCAGGGGATTGTCCTTCAGATCCAACCACTTCAGGTTCTGCAGAAAGGCACGACAAAGGGGAGGCTGTAAGAGCACAGCAGTCTTTCAATTATTTAAGAGATCCAAAACAGAAGCAAAGGACTGCTTATTTTTCAGATGAATGAAACAGGTACAGAAGATGAGCAGAGACGTTTTCAATAGACAGAGAATTTTCACCGAGCTGCCGTGCAGAGCCAGCTGAATTTTGGAATGGGTAGTCAGCAGGATGGATGCTTTACTAGAGAAATCAACTTGAGCAGGATCACAAGACCCTGGGCTGCATCCCAAAGCTTTACATAACTGCCCAGCAAACAGTTTTACCTTGAGCTGTGCAAAGCTGACTGGCAGGGTGACTAAACGGTTGTTCAGAAGGTCCAGGTGCTGCAGATTGACCAGGCGGCCAAAGTCCAAGGGCAGCTGCTGAAGCCGGTTTTTACTCAAATCCAGTTTCACCAGATGCATCAAACTGCAGAAGTCTGACTAAAACCCAGAGAAACCCAGAAGAAAGCTGGTCAGCACCTTTACGGAGCAATCTCTGCGGCAAGTACGTGGACACAGCCTGCACCTCACATCAGCCTCAAATTCCTAACTTACTACGGGACTGTGATGGAGGAAAACCACTCTCCTCAGAAGATGGGGGTGGGACAGATAGGGCAGAACAACAAGGTGATGTATGGCAATATGATAGGAACAAACCCGAGTCTCCACTGCTGATGAAACTGGTCTGTATTCACCTGGGGATGCTCTGGCAGGAAGATACTGCAATCTTCACACAGTGCAACCTTCTCCTCTCTCTTGCCTCAGCCAAACCCACCACCAGCACTGACCCGTCACGGACAACAGAGTCATTCAGCCACCCCAGGACTGGGGAACAAGCACCAGTTCCAAACCTCCTGGTGAGCCTCTGAAGAAGCACTAGTTATCTTTTCCAAATATTTCCCAGCAGACTCATCCCCACAAAGGCTCTCAAGCATCTTACCGGCAAGGAAATGAGGTTGTTACAGGACAAATCCAAGATAGTAGCTTTTGGAAGAGCAGCCTGAAAGAGAAATAAAGCGCTAAATGAACGCGGAGGTTCACCCGAGCCCCTCTGACACCCGGTAGTTATGCCTCGGCCTCTGCGGTTTCTCCCGCATCAGTCTGTCCATCCCCCGCGGCTGCTCCGAGGTCGCGTCATCTCCGGATCGGTCTCTGGGTCCAAAGGCGGTTCTTATCCCGGGATAAGCTCTGAACAGCGGCTGCCGGCCCGGCGGGACACGGAACCCCCTTCCCCGTCGCTTTAAATACCCGCAGGCCAGGTCACAACCCCCGCAACACATCTGTCTCCCCCGCGCCTCCCCTTCCCGGCGACCGCGCCGGCCCCCACCCCCGCCGCGCCGGGGACTCACCAGCTCCCGGACCGGCACCTCGTTCAGGTCGCAGAGGCTCAGGTCCAGCTCGTTCCCGTCCAGCTTGTCCTTTAGGCTCAGCCCCTTCCCGCCGCCCCGCGACATGGCTCCGCCGGGCAGCCGCCAGCAGGGGATGCGGGTGGGAACGGGGAGGTGGCACGGCTCGGCACGGCTCAGCACGGCCCGGCCCGGCCCGGCGTGGCACGGCCCGGCCCCGCCAGCCACTTCCGCGGCCACGTCCGCGCGGGCCCCGCCAGCCCCCGCCGTGGGGCCGAGCGCGCCCGCTGCCGGCCCGGAGCGGGGCCGCACCGCCAGCACCGCCCGCACCGCACCGGCTTGCACCGCTCGCACCTACCGCACCGCAACGCCAGCACCGCACTGCCAGCACCGATCGCACCTTCCGCACCGCACCGCCAGCACCGCACCGTCCGCACCGCCGCTACCGGCAGAGCGTGCGGGGCATGGAGATGTCCTTACAGTCAGGATGTTCTTCGGTGTCTGCTCTCTGTGCGCTTTCAGGCCCGATCAGCAAGAAGGGAGATTTAATCCGTGTAACGGCAGGTAACAGGCTCTGAGGGATGCCCAGGTGTTGGGAAGACGAGCTACTCGTCGGTGGAATTGCCCTGCTAAGGTTTGGGGCTTGGCGTGTTTCAGCGATCTCGGACCTAGGGGGAGGTCGACAAAGCTTGGGAAGAAGGATGTGCCGCTGATAGTGGGCACAAGGAATGCGGAATTTGTGGGCCACAAGGACATTTGGCAGAACCCCCAAGATAAAGAAGAAACTAATTAAGCCAACTCAGCAACTGCGCTGAATCAGCTCTGACTGTGTAAAAGGTAATTCTGGCGGGGGGAGATTGCGACCACCGACTCACAGCCACAGACTCAAGAAACCCCCTACCCCAAAGGACAAGAAAGACTGAGCATGCAGACTAATCAGCATGGGAAGTGAGAGAATGATTAACCAACACAAGACAGAATACAAGAACTAGGTAACTTGTAGCCAATAAACAATGCCTTTGTTTGCTAAAACATGTAAATAGTGAAAGCTTTTGACAGTTGTGTTGGGGCACCCCACCCATCATCCCACTGGCCCTGGGACCCTGGCCAGGCAGGCAGGAGTTTGCATCTGGACACGTGAAATGACCCTGTGAAGGAAAGGAGAACTCCCAGCCCAACTCCATGGGTGGGTGAGATTCACATCCACTCACATCACTGCATCACACACCGCCCCATGGAAAACCAACCAGTAAACGGCCAATATTCTCAGTAACAACACAGAAACCCAGTGATTGATATCTCATTCTACAACAGCTGATACAGCTGCTTCACAGTCTCTCCACAGTCTCCCCAGTCTGAGGGGTGAATTCCCTCTCGGTTGGACTGTTACCCACGATGTCTCTTCAGAGGGGGAACACTCAATGGTTGTTCCTGGTTTTGCTCCCTTGCCACAGGAGCAGAGCACTCTCCTGACCTGCTGTGGAGAAAGTGAAAGAGAAAGGAGCCTGCAGCAGAGCCAAATTAGTGTCACCTGGTAATGGGATTACAATGAGGACTAACCTTGAATTCCCTGATCCCTGCGTGATTCATGGAGTACAGGACCTTGCAAAGATGTTTTCACTACTGCAGCACATCTACCCCATGGAGGCATTAGCTAGTTTTTAAGCTGGCAGTAAGTCTCTTCCAACACCCAGAAACCAGCATTAGCTCAGCACAGAGGGAACAGTGACCACAGGAGTCTCTGAGCAAAGGCACCCCAAACCAGCACACAAGGATTTGCCTCATAGAAAGTACAATAAAATCTGCCTGAGTTTAAGGCGCTCTCATCCAGGAGATTATAGAAGTTTCTCGAAGCATGGTATTGTTCCTACAAAGGTGACCAGAAACTAAAGAGCCCTCATCTGAGAAGGGCAAGGTCTAGTCATCCAAGAGCCTCTCCCATCCCTCAGCTTTTCACAACAATGTTTGGAGACCAAGGAAGGGCCAGAGAAGACCTGTCCCAAGGGAATGGTGGAGGAGCCTCTCATTGCCAGATCTCTGAGGAAGGCAGGTGGTTGCTGAGCCCTGCATTACCCCGAGGTAACAAAGGACTCACATGAAGTGTTGTGCAGTTCCCCTTTGTGGCTGGGAGACACCACATACAGTTCTGCTCCAGAGGGGCTTTGGGGGGACCTGAGCAAGACCCTCTGCATCTCTGGGAAAAGTCCTTGTCTGTGCAGTGCTGCAGGGACTGAAATCTGGGTTTGCAAAACCCAAAAACAAATCCAAGAGCTTTTGGCTCTTAGAAAAAACGAACAGGGGTGTAGATGGTTACAAAACCTACCTGATTATTTGTGATTAACTTGAAGGCAGATTTTTAAATCTCCATTAGAAAGGAATGATACCTTATGCAATGGTGTATGAAGTGGTACTGCTTCAGGCGACCTCTGCTTTGACAATCTTTAACAAACATAGCCAAATGTCAAGGTCACCTTAACTTCTGCATAATTCTTCATTTAATTCTTTCTTTAACCAGGATTCACCCTGTGGGCTAATGATTGTTACATGGGAAGATCAAGCCAAAAGTCAGCTTTATCTTTATTTATTAAAGGTGAGGTGTTTGCATCCCAGACATCTTCTTTTTTCCCCCCAGTGATTATACAACACTGAGCCCTCAGATGCTCCATCAGCACAGACAAAGATAATTGCTCTGTCCTGTGCTGAAACAGTGAAAGGACAACTTCTGGCCATGAATGTCACACAGCCTTACGTCACCTGTGGGAATCCAGAAACTCACCTTGCTGCTGATTGCAGTGGGACTGACTTGAAGAGGTACCTGTGCATGTACACTAGAAAGATTTCAAAGATCCACAAGACAAACCATAACACAGGGCACATCCATGCTCTCTGCTAGAGGAAGGCTGCAAGAACATCAGCAAGGGGAATGGAGCAGGAACTGCTGAGGGCAGCGGGATGAACACTGTCAATCTAATCCTGATGTAGCAATCCTTACTGTGACCCTGTGGGCCTAAGCTGGCTATACCGTCCTGGGGATGGAGAACATTCCCAGACACTTTGTGGATCTCTGTGTCCCCTCTGCAGCCATGGCCAATTTTTCACATTTCAAGGACAAAAATCTCCCTTTCCCTACCAAAGCAAATGTTATCATTGCTGCCACTGAACAAACTCATTTTGAATGAGATGCACACTGGGGAAAATCCTTCCTGTTTCTAAACTCAAGGTTTAGACACCAGAGGTCTGGTGGCAGTTGGTATTTTACTCTGTTACAAGCATATTTATGGCTTTGGTGTCTGAGATTCACCATTCTGAGGCCAATATTGATGCTCTTGTTCATCAGCACCCTTGTGCTCGTTGTGTTACAGACACTGTGTCCAGGTACACTAATTCCAGCTCCCACCCAGGCAGAGCTGCAAAACGCCTACAGAAGCAGCCCATGTCTCAGGCCAGCACTGGCAGCACTGTTTGGTTAATGCCCGTGTGGTATTCAAAAGACACAGAGCATTTTTGGGCTCAAATTTATAATCCAGCTTAATTAGCTTTTGGCCATTGCTGCAGGCAGTGGCCAGACGGGCTGTCAGTCGTTTCAAGCGGGGAAGGATGATGTGTCACCTGTTCATCATCAGTGCTGCTGCAGAACTCAGCTGCACCGTGCTCCTCACCTGGTGCCTGACCACACCTCTGCTCTCCGTGAGGGGGCCTCCTCCCTGGAGCAGCTCTGCAGTTCCCAGCTGGCGTCTCCTCCTCCCATAGGAGGGCACACGAGCCAGGGAGTGCCTAAAGCTGTTAGTGGGGTGTCGTAACTGATAACTCGCTGAGTGGATAGTGCTGGAGGTCAGTTGGTGTCTCCAGGGCTCAGGCTTGGAGAAAAGTGATGTTGGTTGTCTCGCACCAAAGTCCCCCCCCACTCATCTGGGTGGAGGGGCTCATTCGGGGTGGTTGGGGTCAGGCAGAAACAGACTGGTGGGGCAGGCCGGGAAGAAGAACGGAGTGGGAATGCACAGGGAATGGAGGTGCGGTGCAGGGCTTGGGCAGTGGACTGGCCGAGGACGGGGCAGATGCCCGGCGGGACCCCGCGCTGCCAGCCGTGTCCCGGGGGCTCCCTCTGAGCCCCCATCCCCGCACTCGGGTGGGCGCTTTCCCTGCTCCCCGTCCCACCCGGCGCTTCCTCGCGGCCGGCAGAGGGTCCCGGGGCCCCGCAGCCTCCGAAGATGGGGCGGAGCGGGGCCGGGGCGGGCTGGGCACCGCCCCTGCGCTCCGAGCGACGGGCCGGGCCGGGCCCCATCGGGTGCCCGCGTCCTGTCACCGCTGGAGGAATGGCCACGGCCCGGCTGGCAGCGCTGCCCCGGCACGGGCTGCGGGTCCTGCGCCGCGCGGGCGGGAGGCGGGGAGCCCCACCGGGAAGGTAGGGATGGGCTGGGGACCGGCAGGGAGTGTGGGGGAACGGGAGGTTCATTCTTGGAACCGGGGGTGCGGGCTGTAGGGGATGGGTGGCTACGGGGAACAGGGGGCTGTGGATGAGAAGAAATGGGGGCTCTAGGGGGTGGAGGGCTGTGGGGACTGGCGATGGGGGACTGTAGGGCACAGAGGCTGGCAGACCATGTGTGATGGGGGACAGGGGCTATAGGGCAGCTGTGGGTGTCCAGCCAGGCGAGTGGCCGCATGCGGGGAGGGCAGGTTCGTCTCGGTGTGTGTCACTTGCCTTGGCTTCCCTAAAGCCCCTCCAAAGTGGGACACGGAAGGCTGCACCCCCTGGGTCTGCCCACCCAGCCTGGGAGGGGAACAGGCGAAGGGAGGAGCCCTGTACAGTTTACGGAGCAATGTTCAGGCCAGGGCTGAACTTTGTGCAACAGCTCCGTCCTGATTTCAGTAACATCAAACATATCAAATGGCTTCTTCACCCTCCTTGGGTGCTCTGACTTGCAGGCAGTGTCCCTGTCCCCCTGCAGTCCTGCAGACCCCGGGTGGGCAGGGTGGTTGGGGACACAGCAGGTCCAGGGCACCAAGGACCTCTGGGGAGTTCAGGCCAGTTCTTAATTTTGCTTTCCTTCAGTGCTGCCTCTTGGAGCAAGTTTGTGTGAAAGAACAGCAATGGGAAGGCAACTGGCTTTGGGAAAGACTCTGAAGGATTAGCTGATATTCAGAGCCTAATGCTCACTGGGAGGAATGACCTCCAGTGAGCAATTCCCCAAGAACCACAGGGGTTCCTTGTTTTTCCACAGGCGAGGCTCAGGTGTTTCTTTTCAGCTGGTTTGACATTAGGAGTGAGGTGGCTGAAGCCACCTCATCGTGGATGCTCCAAGATTCCTTCTCAAAATCTTAGGAAATTGGATCAGAAGGGAAGCATGACAGAGAGTTCACTACAGTTCACTCTAGCCCAGAAGTGAAACTGTAGGATAGGAACACAAAGCCCTTGGAGAAGAAGACCACAAATTTAGACAGTAAACTCTTTCTAGTAACATTATAAAAACAAATTTATTAAATTCTACTCCTAGGCTTATTTATGCTTTTGAAAGGAAGAGTGCTGAGGGCAGAGAATCACAGTAAAAAACATAACCAGAAAGTCCAGAAAGGTGCTGCAGAAGGAGTCTGAAAACCCTGGGAACTTGATCCTTCCTCAAACCAAACCAAACAAACAAAAAGGAGAACCTAGTTAACTGTTTAGTCAACAGAGCAAAGAAGAGGGGAGGTCGGAGCAGGGCTAACTTTCACCACCCTTTTATTGCAGTTGTGTTACACAAAAGACACAAAAGCTCTTGCTTTGTGGGGAGAAGCTCCTGGTAGATGTCCATGAGCAAAGGAACTGGCAGGAGAGTCCATGAACCTTTCTGAGTATGAACTCTGTAGTGAGGACAGTTCCTAAGCCCTGCAGGGCAAGGCCTTTCACACAGATGCAGAGGGACTGGTCAGGTCAATGTCCTTCACGCTAAACAGGGGACAGGAGATGACGCCTTTGCCTTGTGTTCCTTTCTCATCCCTTTTGATAATTTCTGTAGAGACTGATGAAGAGTTAAAGGTCAAAACAGAGCTGGTTATCTTATATCAACAACTCCAGACTGTTGATTGGGGCTGCTCCGAGATAAATACAAATATTTCCTAAGATTAGTCCAGAGTGCTTGCTTCACTCTGATCCTTCCCTCAGGCAGGAGAGCTCTCTGGGATTGCTGAGATTTGGCTACTCTCCTGCCTTCTGCATGGAACAGGAGGGGGATGCATTTTCCCCGGTCTCTGATGTCTCTCTGTTCAGTTGTGCTCCTGCTTCAGGGTCATGGAGTTTTTCAGGAACAGCCTAGAGATGAGGCTGGCTCATTTGCAGGCACTGCGGGCTGTCTTGCTGCTGAAATGTGTTGCTAACAGAAGACACGTGCTCTCCAAAAGTCGTGTTTTACAGTCTGTGCTGACACCCAAGAGCAAGTAGAGTTTTATTTGCGCTCCTCCAGCTGAGTCAGGGAAATGAGAGCTGCTGTAATATCATACCATTGGTCTTGTTTTATCTCCAGCAGCACCAGAGGCTTTGTAGGAAGAGGTGAAGGGTGAATTACTTGTTTTCTGTAACAAAGATGAACACAAAGATTATTTCTAAATCCTTTGGACCCTTTCTTTGTAGAGGTCTCTTGATACATTATTTCGGATCAGATACATACACTTCTGCAGGCTGTAGGCAGGAGGGAGACCAACCCCACGTGATTTCCAGCACGATGCTGCTGATTATGAACATATCTTGTATCTGCCTCATTCCTTCCATTCCTGACCCCCAGTGTTTCCAGCAGCCTGCTGTGTTTTGTCTCATGCCTTTCACTTCTGCCACTGCCAGCAGAGAAATGATGCAGAAATGTTGAAGCACATGTGAACGTCAGACCAGAATTTGGGGAGCTCAGGCTCAATGGCAGTCGTGAATTTTACTTTAATGGATTTGAAGAAATGATGTGAGTTATTGCTTTGAGAGGAGTCTGTGACTCTGGGTTATGAGCATGAGATATCTTAGCCATTAATTTCAGTGCTGCTGATGCTTTCATTTGAAAATGTGAATGCTTGAGACCTCTGAGAGCAAGCTGTGCATGTGTTCACACTGTGGGGAAAACCAGCAGTATTTTCATAGTGTTTTGGAGCATGGGGATTTATAATGACATCTTTTACTGTTCTTTGATGCTCTTTCATCCCCATATTCAGGGGTAGGGAGGAAGCCAAGCCATGAAGCCTGGACCTTTGTCATTTGGCTCTGCCTTTGTGCCTTCTTGCATTTAGTGTAAAAGTCTGGTTCTGCAAAGTCAGTGAAACCTGTTGGCTCTTCAGGCCTGGAAAAATACTGAGATAGTAATCCCAGAAAGCCTGATCTGTGTAATGTTTTGCCAAGACGTGACAGTGTAAGATATTACCCTTTTCATTGGCAATGAAGCATTGTGCAAGTACCTCTTTGGAAGGTTGACTGGGGAGAGGAGGAGACTTTCAGCTGGAAGCTTTTGATTTTGATTGAATTTTCTCAATCTGAATTTTCTAATCATATTCCCTCCCCTCTCCAGTTCTCTCTCTGTGATGGTGTTTTGTTGTTCAGCTTTTCAATCGCGCGGTAGAAGAATGTGTTGCACCAATTTTTTTACCAGCTGGCTCCTTGGGTGGTGTCCCCCGAGGAGGAGCTGTGCAGTCTGTGAAAGGCTTGTCTTTGCTTGCTCCCACTCCAGGCCAGTGCTGAGCCTGCTTGGCTCCCACTGACCCCTGGACGGTGCTCTGGGAAGTGCTCTTGCGCAACCGGGTCAGCAGCTGCTCCCTGCCTGCTCAGAAACATCCCTGTGCCTCAGCTGGCAGAGAACAGCAGGGGATTTAGGACCAGGCTCTGCTGAAACTGGAAATGACTTGGCTTGAGGGAGATGCAAGTGTGGTTGTCTCCAGTAAATGCTCTAGCAAACAGCCTGAGGGTTCCTTGTCCACCTGCTTCTCTGAGACCACCCTGTGACAGGGAACAGGGACTTCTCTGGTCGCTGTTTCAACCAACAAGTGTCAGTGGCTGCTGCGGCTTTTACTGCTTTCCCAGGAGCGTTTGTCCTCTGTTTGGGTTAGGGAGAGCTTTTCCAGCCTTTGTTTTATAGAACCTATATTTATAAAGGCTTTTCTTCTGCTGAGCTTTCTTTTATCTCCTAGTTTATCTATGTGCCTTGCCCAGGAGCTTTCAAAGAGTAGTTCAGTTTAGGACTTGTCCTCTCCCCTCCTCCTCGGGCAGCTCTACAGCCTTGATGTGAGTTGCTCAAGAGCTCTGAGAGGAAAGTTGTCTGAACAGAGCCCAGTGGGAGTTGCACAGTCCTCCATCTGCTGAAAAGCAGTGGGGGGGAAGAGGCTCAGGTTATTTGCTTGGCTCTTGGAGCAAAACGCCCCATGAAGGTATCACGACCAAACTTCACCTCACGGAAGAGGTAACTCCATGCTGGGGCTTGTTTCTTGTGGGCAGGAAAATAAATCTTTTGTGGTAAATGGCACCGTGTCTTTGCAGAATATTGATCCCATAATGAATGGGGGAAAATTGAGTTTAGGCTGAACTGGTTTTACTGTCTAATGCAGGGATCCCACCCATTATAAACTGAATCTGCAAACACGGCCTCTGAGCTATGCACCCTACCTCAGTGCTCCTTTCCTGCCCCGGTCCTTGCTCTACTCAAACCCCTCCCTGCTCTGCTCCTCTCTTCCAGTCCTGTGATTGCCTAGGGATCATCTCCTCCCTGCTGTATTATTGCCTCTGCACTTCTACCCCTCATTTCCCTGGTAACTCCTCGTTTTATGGATGCTGTCTGCAGTTCTATAAACTCCTTGTGTTCCAGCTGGCAGAGACTGAGTACGTACAGTGCTTGCTGTTGTACACACAGACCATTCCTTTGCAGATGCCTCAGTTACAGCTCAGCTTCTCTGAACTCTTTTGAGCAGTCTTTATTCTGCAGGATTAGACTCTTCTCTGCTGACCGTTTCGGAGACCAATCTCTGAATTTAATTTTAATTTTCTCTCTCTCTGTTGTCTGCTCTTTTCAGCCAGTTGAGGGAATTTATCTACAAACTGGTTTGGTTGTGTTCCTTCCCAGTTATTTATGTTGCAGAAAGACCCAGCCCAGTTGCCATCTCTCAGTAAATTGCAGAGTCCATGGTCTGTCCAGATGTCCCGACTTGTCTGAGTAGTTTTCACTGCAGGTGGGTGATGGTAGGACCAGGCTGTGCCCAGTCTGCAGGGCTGGTGGAGGCTCCTTCTCCACCAGGGAGCAGAGTCCTGGTTTCCCACGGAGGGATGGAGGCTCTACAGGAATGTCCTTTGTGTACTCTGGATGCTATTGGCAGGTGGATAATCCCTCCAGGTGGGGAGAACTGTGTGGACAGATTGTATTAAATAGAGTCCTCTCCTTTGCTTTCACAGTGCCCTGCATACGAGGGTGCCCTCTGTCTCCCCCGGAGTGACCAACAGCTACGCCCAGGGGCCCTTAGACATTCCCCTTCTCGACAAAACCGTGGGCCAGTGCCTGGAGGGGACAGTTGAGCGGTTCCCCGACCAAGAGGCCTTGGTGTTCTTCCGGGATGGGGTTCGGAGGACGTTTGCCCAGTTCAAAGAGGAGGTGAGTGCCCGCTTCACCCCTCAGGGAGCACAGGTGGGTGGGTAACCTCAGCAGATACGATGGACAAATGGAAAATGGTTTCACTGCTCAGCTCAGGACTGAGGTGTGCTGTGTGTCCCCGGCACGCACCGATGGGCACGTGCTGCCTTTGTCCTCCTTAGAACCTGGAGATGAAATGGAGGAGGCAGCGTATGCAAACTGCTTGTTGAATATCCCAGAGTGAACTTTCATACCTTAAAATTATCACCTCTATCTGATGGGTTGTGGGCTGAGTCAGTGTTTTCTCCACTGGAGTAGACTCCACCTTCTGTATTAGTAGTTCTGACTATCAGAGATCCTGGGTGTGTGGAAGTTTTTTATCTAAGCCCAAAGGCAATGGAGCAAAGTCAAGGATTAGGGCTCACTATTACATGCACAGGTATGTGTGGGTATATCTATGTGTATGTGTGTGTACATATTGCTTACAAATATATGTTTAGCTGGTTTCGAAATCGGGGGACAATATTTCAAGACTAACTACCTGGAAATTTTCCACTAAGTATATGTTATGATCTTGGATAGGAGGACTTGTTTTTTTCCTGAGGGTTTTTTTTTAGGCTTAGTGTGGTTTGGGTCACATCCATTCGGATAAACAAGATTAGCTGTGCTCACCCTGATTTTAAGAAGTAAACTGTAATTCCGAACTAAATCAGAGGATAGCTTTTCTTCAAATTCATATCTCCTACAAGGTAAATTTCATCAATTCATTTGAGAACACGACATAACTATAAAAACTTTCCTGAATACCTCAGAATATTTATTCATACATCTGCACACCTGACACACACTTACCATCTCAAAAAATAAAGTGGTTGTTAATATAGTGGCTGAATTCAAGTTAAGGAATCACTGATTCACAGAATCATTAAGATTGGAAAAGATCTCCAAGATCATTGAGTCCAATCTTTGACGGATCCCCACCTTGTTAACTAGACCAGAGCACTGAGTGCCATGTCCAGTCATTTCCTGAACTCCTCCAGGGATGGTGACTCCATCACCTCCCTGGGAAGTCCTTTCCAGTATTTAACAACCCTTTCTGTGAAGAAATTCCTCCTGATGTCCAACCTGACCTTTCCCTGGTACAGTTTTCCTCTTGGCCTGTTCCCTGGGAGCAGAGCCCGACCCCACCTGGCTCCACCCTCCCGTCAGGGATTTGCAGAGAGTGAGAAGGTCCCCCCTGAGCCTCCTTTTCTCCACGCTGAGCCCCCCCAGCTCCCTCAGCTGCTCCTCCCAAACTGGTCAAAAATCACACTATACAATTTTCTTTACTTGAGTCCTTTTCAAAGTAAGTGATATCCCAAAAGGGAGGCAGATCCAACAGTGTGGATGAGCCTAGCATGTGGGTAAGACTTAGTCCTCAGTGTAGTTGATGAAGAGCCAGGCACTAAGTAGTCCTACAGCAAGAATTAACTTACAACAGTTTGTACCTAATTGCCTATTTTAATTTCCTTCCTGTTTTGTGGTATTGTTCCAGGCTTGTTATTTCTGTGCTTTCAGTCAACCTGCTGAGCAGGCCTGTGCTCTGAGGCTCAGAAGCTGCTGCAGCCTGTCATGGGACGTTCTGTCCCATTTCAGTTATAAAGATGATGCTTTTTCCCCAGAAAGCAGTACCTGGAGACAAATGAGCCCCACTGCATCCCATGTGTGATCCTCAGGCTCTTGTCCTGTGTTTTACAGGTGGACCAGGCAGCAGCTGGGCTTCTGGCTCTTGGCCTGAGGAAAGGAGACCGACTGGGGATGTGGGGACCCAATAAATACGAGTGGGTTCTCATGCAGTTTGCAAGTGCCCAGGCAGGAATCATCCTGGTAAGGAGTTTGCTGTGTCTGGGTTTTTAGCAGTCTGTTGGGAAAGGAAACAAAGAAGCAGTAGGAGATACTGCAGAATAAAGTTTGCTGTCTCTTTTTTTTTTTGTGCTCTTACCTGGCACGTTGTCTATAACTGAATGCTGTATTTAAACAAGATCTGTGCAGCTCTCTGCATCTTTGTCCTCCACTCTGTAGGGAAACACCCTACAGAGGATGGAGCAGCAAGAAACTACTGTGAACTAACTTGCAGCAGCTGATGACAGAAGGAGATGTGCTTTTGCCAGCAGGACCACTTTTTGTGGGATGCTGCTGTCCTAACCCGTTACCAACTGGTTAGGTCCCTTCCAAATGTATTGCTCCAAGGCACAAATGCTGACTTAAAAGTCTAGTCCAAGCTGCATATCCCCAAAGGCAGTTTTAATTTGATGATATGACCTGGCATATTCACCAAAATGCACCTTATTTGGACAGTAAGGTCTAAAGTCAGCCTTCTGGTCTGTTCTCTTCATCCTGGTTTAGCCCAGTGTCTGCAGGAACAGGGTGGAGGAGTGTATGAAGGTGGAGGCTCAGTATGAACCTGGGGGTGAACTCAATTTCAGCAGCCAATACTGCTTCTGTGGAGAGCTGGACTGGAGAAAGTATTTTCCCAGTTATCCATCAAGAATCCTGACTTGCACTTGAGTTTTGATCTAGAAACTCTGTTTTGACGGTGTGACCTCCCTCACATAAATCTCTTTTGGGACTGTTTTCTTTTGTGCAATCACAGAATTTGGATTTTTTTTTTTCTGTGGGTGTGGAACCCCTCTGGTGGTGAGCTCTTAGTTTTGTGGGTTGGAGGAGAGGCTCGGAGTGTGGCTTATCCCTGGGAGAACTTTTCTGTTGGAATATGTGCTGGGGGGAGGATTTTCAAGGCAAGGGTAACTCCGATCGACCTTCTTGTTTCTCCCTCTCTCAGGTATCTGTGAATCCAGCCTACCAGGCCTCTGAGCTGGAGTTTGTCCTCAGGAAGGTTCGTATGGCACTCACGAATTGACTTGTTGAGAACATCCTGCAAGCAACATCTGGGAGAGTACACCTGCCTGAATTAGAGCCTGCAATGTGCAGAGCACCAATCAATTTAAGCTGCTCAGGCTCCTTAGCTCAAATAACAAGGAATTCAGGTTATTAGACATCTGATAGCTAAAAAATTAAGATTAAGAAGCTAATTTGTTCATTTGTTTGTTTGGCTTTAAATCAAAGGGGAGGGAACACTTCTGGGTGTTCCCAGCGCCATCCAAGTTTATTGTTTTACCTGGAAAGTGGATAGTTTTTAGCAACTGAGGGAGACTTTTCTCTTGTATCATTAATTCTCTGACTGGGTTGCAGGGCTGCAGTTTGAATTCTCATTTTATCCTTCGTTTAACCCTCTCACAGCTCTTGCTGGTGTCACTCCTGTTCTCCTGTGTAGGGCTTGGACCCAGTGCTGCAGTGGAGCACATCTCTTCCAGGCTGGATGTCCTCCTGCTTCTCTCACCCTGGAATGTGCAACTCAGTACTTCCCTTTTTCCCCATGCAAGACTTGGCTTTTGTTTTCCTTTCCATCTCCCTGTGTGAGAGTTTGCTCTGATTTTCTCCTCTGGTGTAAATATGCAGTGTTGATGGGGTGAGAGCAGAAATGTGCTTCAGCTCCATTGGGGATTGCTCCTGTCTTGCCTTCCCAGGTTTGCTAACATTCCCAGCTTTTCTGTGCACCTTTGGCACTGGGATCTCTCATTTTCTCCACCCTGCTAATGATTTGTTTGTGTTTGTTGATTTGCACAACAAAATTCCTGAAGGCCTGTTGGATCCTGTCTGCCTGTGTGGCCCCACTGTTGCTCCATCAGGTTCCCTCCCTTTGGTGTGTATGGAAATGTATGCAGAATAACAAGACCTTGCAGTCCTACTGTATTTCCAGGGCTTTGCAAAAGCAAACTGATGACGGGTTTCACGTTCCAGGTTCTTGGAAGGCAGGTCTGCTGCCATTCAGGTTGAAACCAAGTGGGAGTTGCCCAACCAGGGATCCTTATCTCGTACAGCATCAGCCCTGCAAAGCTCCTCTCCTCATATAGGATCTGTTTTTCAGAGCTGGTTCAACCAGAGCTGCAGTTTGAAGGAGTTAATAGTAAAAAGTTACAAAGGCCCAAAACAGCCTCAGTCCCCTGGGTGCTGGGCAGCCTGTTCCAGAAAACAGAGCAAATGTTTATCTTCCTTTCTGACAAAGCCCAGAGGGTACTTACAGATAATTTATTGGCATAGCCTTGGTCTTCTCATTTCCCAGACTTTGGGAAAATTATGAAAACAGCCGAGTAAATAATTTCTGTAAATAGTTTATTTCTCAAGAATGCGTTTTTTTGGAAGATGAAAGCAGTTTGCAAATCTGGATCAAATTCAGCAAATCTCCTCTGCTGAGAAAGAAATGAAAATTCCTGGAGTAATTAAGGCGCTTTGTTTCGGGATTATGCAAATGTAAGGGTTGAATGAAAAATGTTTTCATTTTCAAAATAGCTAACACTTTAAAAAGATGTGAAAAAAAAAATCTTAGGAAAAGGAACACCTTATGAAAAAACTGCCACAATAAAATCATGTCTTGGCCTTAGAGGCAGGCTTTAGGTTTCTTTGTTTCTCCAGAGCTCCTCAAAATTCCTCATTTCAGACCGACACAAATTAATTTGTTTTAACTTTATTTATTTGTTCATATTTTGGGACTGAGTTTTTTTGTTAGTGTTGAGACTCATAATCTGAAAAATCAGTTGCTTGCCTTGTGCTCACAACAAGGAGTGTTGATCCTGGGCAAAGAGAGAACCTCAGGCTGCAGCTCTGCTCTCTTGCTCAGCAAAAATCAACCAGCCCATCCTGATCCCTGCACCAGGGAGGTGCAAAGCACTGGCTGCACGCCTGGATCCAGGCTTGGAGTGCTGGATGTGCAGTGACAGCACCCTGCCCTGCCCTTGGCGGGTTTTATGAATGCACAGACCTAAGGACTGTGTTTGCTTTTGTCCTCAGTGAACCTCCCTGTGGTTCCTGTGTTGGTGGTGGCTGCTCTTTGTTGTGTCCTGACCATCAACCCAACGTGACTGCTCACGGGTTTCTGTCTCCCTCCACAGGTTGGCTGTAAGGCACTGGTGTTCCCCACTCAATTTAAAACACAGAAATTCTATGAGATTCTAAAGCAGTCGTGTCCTGAGATAGAAAAATCCAGTCCAGGGGGAATAAAGAGCAAAAGGTGAGTTAAGAACATCTGGTGTCTTTGCACTGACCCCACAGCCATGTCCTGCCTTGAGTCCCCTCAGCTGCATGACTCAGGCTTTGGTGAGACCTGTAATTGGTCTCATCTGAAGAGAAGTTAGGCTGGCCTGGAGGTTTGCCCTGACCAGTGTGCACCTGTGTGGGCAGTTTTCTCCTTGTTCTGTTATTGCCGATGCTGTTTTTCTCTCTGCCAGGCTACCTGACTTATCCACTGTTATCATGTTGGACTCCAAGCTGCCTGGCACCTTCCACATGGATGAAGTGATGCAGGCTGGGGACAGCAGCCATGTGAAGCAGCTAAGGGCAGTGGAGCAGACCCTGTCCTGCAGTGACCCCATCAACATCCAGTTCACTTCAGTAGGTGCCGTGCCTGCTCCGTGTCGTTGAGTTTCTTACCGGGGACGTGGGGAAAGACATGTGTGGTGCTGAGCATCCCATTTCCTTTGCCTTCTGCTCTCTGGAAACAAGCTTCCAGCTTCTGCTGTGGGATGGAAGAAGTGTTCTAGCATTTCCCCTTACTTCTTCCATTCTTGCTGCTCAGCCCTATGTCAAGGGCTGATGGAAATGAGAGGGTGTCAGGTGGATTCTGTTCAGCTGAAGTTGGGATGGTTTTTGATGTGGTTTGGGATTCGGATTCTGTTAAAGAAGAAAAAACAGTCTTCCATGTCTGATCGGAGAATGAAGTGCGAGATCACCCCAGGGTCCGCCTGGGAAATCTCTGCAGAGCAGGCGTAGCTCGTCCTCAGAAAAGGTGGCATCACTGCATGTCCCCTGTGTCTTCCAGGGGACAACGGGAAGCCCCAAAGGAGCCACCCTCTCCCACAGGAACATTGTGAATAATGCCCATCTGGCTGGTCTGAGGCTGGGGATCACACAGCAGGTGGGTTTTGGTGGGAACACAGTTTTGGGGGGTCTCCACTGCCACAGAGAGACCACGTGTGTGGGGAGTGGTGGTGCTTGCTCAGAGACAGGGCAGGATGTTTTGCTGCAAATGGCATCGAGGGATATTAATGCACAGTATTTTACATTTCAATGGAGTTCATTGATGTTTCATTTTAGTTTCATGTGAAGCTTTTTTTTGGGAAAAAAAAAAAGAGCTATCATTTTGTGGGGGAAAAAATCATGAAATTATTCACTTTTCCTTTTGGTAAATACTCATTTCAAGTAATTACAAGACTGGGTGTTAGCTTTGAATTCTGTTGAATGAGGTTTTAATTTGGTTTACATGACTTCATTTAATGTCATGTTTACAGTCTCATAACTCTTATCAGGGTATGACCTCTCTATTTGTAGTTTCTTTTAAAAATTGTTAAAGGCAAATATTTTCTTTTGAAGTTCTGAAGTATTTATTTCTAACATATCAGCTTTGATCCAGAAAATAGATGAGTTGTTTCAATCAGTCTTCGGAGCCTTTGGTGTTTAAAAAAAAAAAAAAAAACACAAACGAAATAAAATTAATAGCATGTGCCAAATCCTGAATATTTCGTGCCTGTCACAGCATTCCCACTCTTCTCTTTTGGCATATAATGTGTAAGCAATACCAGACTAAAGAGTCCAGCAAAAAAAAAAAAAAAAAAAAGACATTGCAAAATTACAGAATGAAATTTTGACATTAAAAAAACTTCCCAAGGTTATTTTTATTAAAGGCAGGAGGTATCAAGAGTCGTGTTCCCCCCTCACGGGAGCACAGCTGAATGTCAGATTTCCAACAAGCTGATCAGGAAAAAATGTCTCTCTGCTCAGATCTTTGCTCTTCAGCAGTGAGATGATGGGCTGGACACGGGCTGGGGGGGTCTCCTCTCCTCACTGTTGTCTCTGGCTCATCCCAGGACCGTCGCTTTTGCCTCCCTGCGCCCCTGTATCACTGCCTGGCGTCGGTGGGAGGCTGCATGGTGATGGCCCTGCACGGGTCCTGCTGCATCTTCTCATCTCCCAGCTTCGAGGGGAAGGCTGCGCTGGAGGCTGTGTCTCGAGAGAAGTGAGAGCTCATTTGTGTCTCATTACAGAGCAGTTCAGGGCTGTGGCTGTGCTGCTTCCCTTGCCCTGCCTGCCAGGACATTGCTCACACCTTTCCTTCCAGTGGTGGGAGGGTCGAGTTTGCTGGTGCACGCACTTGCACAGGCACTTCAGGAGCCGAAATCTGCCTTTCCAGCTGTGCTTGGGAGTGTGTCACTTCTCCCAGCATTAAAGGATCCTTCAAGTCACCACAGGATTGGCTGGAAGGTGTAGTGGTGTCTTGGTTTGCTGTGGCTGGTGTGTTTTCACACACCTGCCCTTCTTCTCTAAGTCCAGCTCACTTGTGTTTCCAGATTGTTCCTCAAGTGTAACCTGTGAAGCAAAAGAGCTGTTGCTGTGTCTGCATCATACATGCATATATGTCTATGTTTATATATTTATATATATGTATTTCTGTGTGCTGATGAGTAGCACATCTGCTGTGCCTGCCTCCTGCTGCTCTGCAGCCCTGGGTGGGGTGGGATGGGATGGGTGCTGAGCTGGGGTGCTGAGCTTGGGCTGCCCCCAGTTCTGGCTCTGCAGCTTTGCCTTTTCTCCCCACTCTTGCTCAAGGTGCTCCTTCCTCCTCGGCACACCGACCATGTTCATAGACATGCTCTCCCAGCCAGACTTCGACTCCTACGACCTGTCATCTCTCCGGGGAGGTAAGTCTCAGAACCCAGATGGAAAAATCCTGAGGAACGGGGTATTCCTGGTTCCCTACTGGGAGGCTGTGTTAAGTTTTGTGAGCAAATGGCTCTTCTGGTGGGAAGAGTTTAGCTGTGCGAGCCTTGTGTTTCCTCCGTTAATTTGGTGCTACATTTCCTTTCCCTGGGGAATCCTTAGATCATGATGTATTTTAGGACTCTTCTCTCATCTTAAGGCAGACTAGGAAAGGACCTTTCTGTTTTAGCTGCCAGGGGAGGTATCAGGAATAGCCTGATTTTCCTCAGTTCCCATCTCACCGGCCACCACCGTGTGGCAGCAGATGCTTTCTGTGCTTCAAGCTGGTGCAGTTCCTAAAGCAGAGCCACGCTGGGATTTCTCTCTCTGACTTAAAGTTTCCTGCCAGTTTGTGAAGTCACTGATCCAAGTGCTGGAGAGGGTGTGATACCCTGTGATGGAGCTTCCTCTCTTGTTGCAACCAACCTTGAAAATAGCTGAGCTGAAACAAGGAGACCACCAGCCCTTTTGAGGCAGTAACAGCACAGAGAGAAGATGGTGCTGGAGCATAAAGAAATATTTAAGCAGTTACCTAATCCTCCCTGCTATGTGAAAAATGATCCTGTCTCACCCTATTCCCCAAAAAAGCCCACATATTGCTCCATTCTTCTGCTCTGTCATCCTGGGATGAAACAGGTGGCAATGGGATCTGCCCTCTCCCAGAAGGGCTACTCTGTGCAAGGCAGGAGGAAGGGTTTTCAGGTTTATGATGAGGATTGATGGGAGTGTTTGTCCTGCTAAAAATCTGCACCTCTTTCTCCTCTGAAGCTTTCCTTTTTTGGGAACTGCAGCTTGGACTAGGTTTGTGCTATAAAGTTTTATCTTCCTAACGAGTGAACTCTGCCAACCCTTAATTCATTCAGGCAAACTGGCCTTGCTGCAACCTTTGCTTCTACAATAACTATAAATAACTATGAAACAAAGTAACTATAAATATAGGAAGTATTTTGACATGAGCCATTGTATCCCAAAAATCTTGCCAGCATTGAACTCTGGGAGTGCAGAACCATTTGAGGGACTGCTCCTGGGAATAAATACATGGTTTCCAAGGTATTTTCCTCTTTCTTCCAGGAATCATTGCAGGTTCTCCTGTTCCCCCTGAGATCATGAAGACCATTATGACCAAGATGCACATGCCAGAGCTCGTGGTGAGTTGTGGCTACTGGGACCAGACCTACAAGGGCTGTTTGTTGTGGTGAGACCCCAATTTTGGGTGTGTCTGGACCACAGTTGTACCTGGTGGTGCCACAGTTTCTGGGATCAGCGTGATGGGACCCTGGATGCGAGGCCAGGCTGAGGAGAGAAGATGCAAAGGGACTGGGAGGCAGAAGGGGAGTTCTGCTTGGTTGCTCTTGGGGACCTGGGGAGAAAGCTTTGTGAGGAGACATTGCATTCAGGGCCATAAACTGAAATTCTGCTGGTGCATTTCAAAGCTTTTATAAACATTCTGTTGTCCCTGCTGCCAGAATGGTGAAGGAAGAGGCATTGCTGGTTTGTGTTGGTGTGGGTGGGTGCCCGTGTCCCTCTTGCCGTGGGGCTGTCGAGTTGGTTGCAAGTGGACGCAAAACCTTGTTGCGTGTTTTTTGTCACTGGATCGTGGGAATGGTGCCATCCACTTGCACAGCACCGGGTGTTGTGTTGCCAGAAGGGCAGCACGTGTTGGGCCATGTGTTTTGCTGCTCCACTGCGTGTCCTGACACCCTGGGCCTGTGCAAGAGCATCAGCACGTCCTGCACGTGGAGGAGAACGGGCCACCAGCGAGGTGGCCGGTGGCACTCCAGGTGACACGTTTCCTAGGCAGGTCCTGCCATCTGCACACAAATGGCTGAGCCAAAAAATGATTTGTTTTGTTGTTGTTGTTGCTGTTTTACTCTGGAGGAAGTTAGTTCAGCACCACACTGCTTCTGAAGGCTGAGGAAGTAGGCTGATGTGATGGACAAACACGTGGGGCTGGGAGTCAGATTAGGTGCATTGTTCTTGGCAGACCCCAACTGCACCAGGGTTTTACAGGGACAACTGTGTGTCCTGCCACGGGCCAGGGGAATCCAGGGCATCTGTCCTGGAGCCACCTCGGAGGCAGCCAGGGTTTTTTCCTGGATATGATGCTCTTAATGCCAATCTGATAACACCAGGGACAGCCCTGGCGCTGTTGCTTAAACTCTGTCAGGTGACAGCTACCTATTTTTATAATAGGCTTGAGTTTGGCCTCACAAAATATTTTCAGGCATTACTGCAAATGCCCAGGACTCATTAGGTGTCACATGTTCCTGTTTTGTAGAGAGAGAAATAATAAAACCCTCCCAAACAGTTGTTCTGCCCATGGGATAAAGAGGATTAAGTCTATATTTGTGCCACGGGTCTCATGTTACTCCTGATCCCTCCAGCCCTCAGACAGACACAGAGAGACTTGTTGAATTCATCTTTGCAGCAAGAGCTTTATACAGAAGATGTACATAAGAAAATATACAATTTGATTTCTATATAGGAGACAGAGGAGTTTTCACCCTCTTAAAGGTCATTTACACTCAGTTACGGAGGAATAAATATACATATATTTATATAACTCTTTAGGCTTAAAAAAAACGTAGTTAAATTGAAACTGTGGTGTTGTAATAGCCGTGACAATAAACCACAGTCATCCTGGTGTCCTGCTAGATCCTCTGGGGTATGGGCAGGGAGGAGAGGAGGGCTGCCTGAGCCAGCTGCACGGTGCACACCTTCTCCTCCTGGACGTACATCCTGGCAGACCCCACAGAGTGGGAGGGAATCCAATCTTCAGATAGCTCCAGTTTTGGGGATTCCCAGTACTGCTTCCCTTAATGGATTTCTGACCGGTTTAGGGAGAATTCTGCCTTTTGGTGTGAAAGGCATCTCAGCCTCGGGGTCTCTGGTTCTTGGTCACTGCTTCACTGTCCCCTCAGCCCTGGCCTGCAGGGATCCCCTCCGTGGGAAGGCAGAGGAGTCTCTTTGCGTGGGTTGAGACCAATTTTCCTCTTCAAGCAGCTGGGGGAGGGATGCTCCTACCTTCCCACTTGCTTCCACTCCGCTGGAATGGGAGAGACAGCGACCAACTGGTTGATGGGGGACGTGGGTTGTGTTTGCTCTGGGAGAGATGACTGTGTTTTACCGGCAGGATCTAGGTTAGCTTGTCTTAGTATGGTCATGCATAGTTTAGTTTTTAAAAATGCCTCTTTTAAAATACATAGATGTCGGAAAAGATTGAAAAGGTGGATTCCATCCTGCGATCAGCAGAGAAGCGGGGAGTCGGAGGAGGCTGGAGGTGTTTGGATATATCAGGATTGTTTCCTGACAGGTAGGAGAAGCTCAAGGAAGGACTCAGAAGTCAGTAGTTTTCTGATGGTTGAATTGACCGGTCACCAGGACGGGCCATACCGGGGCCTGCTAGGGTGAAAAAAGAGAGAAGGCCACACCTTTAAGGAGACTTTTCAAGCACAGCAATAAACTTGTAGCATTTGTCTGTTTATTTTTAAATCAACCAATGAAACCCATACTTGGAAGTGAGGAGCTGGCAGTCAAGGAGCTGTTGCAGGTTTGCACAGCAGAGGAGATGGGTTAGTCCTGTCTCTGAGCTCTTCTGCCAGGTTGCTGTGTGACCCCTAAGTATCTTACCCAAAGTGTTGATGATCAAGGAACACTTTCTTGGTAAAGGAAGGAAGGAAACCCAGAGCAAAATTTTCAAGAGAAGTGAATTGCTTTGGTGCCCCAGTTCTGAAAATCCAGGACAGGTAGAATTTTATAAAGTACAAAGCAGCTTTTCATCTCAGATGTGGTCAGTGACCCTAGTCATCCCTGAAATACAGATCCCCTGTGGCTGACAGAAAGTTGCTTTGCTCTCAAGAGGTGCAAGATGAAGTCAGAGGTACTTCATATTCCTTAAAATTCATGCTCGCCACACTGGAGTGGGTTTGTGTACCTGCATTTTGGCCCTGACACCTGAAGGCACTGAGCTTTGTCTTCTGCGAGACTGGAATAAGTAGTTTTCTATTCCATTAACACTTGTAAGCCTGTTTGAGGGAGCTGGATGGAAAAAATAGGCATTATTGGTATGTTTTTTGTTGTTTCATGGTTTTCTTACTCTCATCATAGAGGAGTGAGCTGGGATTGAGCTCAGGCAGGGAGAAAAGAAGGTTAAGAAGGGTCAGACCTGTAAATAAAAAATATTTAAGTATTGTGGTTTAGAAAACTGAAATTTTTCCGTCCTGAGAGCGGAACTTTACCCGCCCTATATGGAATGACTGGTATTTCCATCTCTAATCCATAAAACCTCTGGCACTAGAAGAGAAATAACCACTTTAGAAAGGCACAGAACAGCTGGCATAATCCCTGACATTTTGGCCATAAATTTCCTTTCTCCATCCTGTTGTGCATATCCTTAGTGAACTGGGGACCAAATGGCCATAACTGGCCTTGGGACTTCTGCCTTGTCCTCTCTGTTCTGAAAGGGCACAGTGCAGGATCACTGCAGTTTCCTTAACAAATGAGCAAAGTTCCCTTTTCCCAAGAGCTTACGAATGCAGGCTCATTCAAGGTCCTCTGGAATCTGTACAAGCCTCAGACCTATTCCCAGGATGGGAAAAATTAAACTCCACTTGGGATGGAGTGATGACAGTTGTGGCTTTTTTGCTCCTCTGTGGGTTGAATTTAATACTCTTGGTAGTTTCCAGCTGTGGAAGGTGTTTGTGGGATCAGTGTTTGGATTGGTGGCTGTCAGCAAGCTCATTGCTGGAGGGAGAGTCATCCCTGTCTCTGACTCACCTTCTGGCCCAGGACACCTTACCAAGGAATATTTGCTGTCTCAAACCTCCCTCTGCTGGGATACTCATTTGAAGGCATCAGCCCTTGTTTTTAAATACCTGGCTGTCTTGGATGGGAATTGTATTTGCTGAAAGGCAAGAGCTGGATCAAGAACTGCTCCTTATGGAAGGTATCTATTTTCCTTTGGGCTGGGCAGTCTGGGGCCAGATTTCCCAGCAATGTCCTGCCCTGGATTTCACACCAGACCTGGAGGACCTGTACTAGGGCAAAGGGCCGAGCATTTCCAGTTGGTTGGAAAACCAAAGCCTGTGTGATCCCAGCTCAGGATAAGGGTGGGCTAAGTCCACCCTTGTTTTGATATATCATGTTTATCTCTGTTACCCAACAATTACATCTTGACTTGGTATGGGGTTTCATGGGTGCAAATCATCATGATTCCTGAGGCATGACTGAGGCTTAAACCTTGTTATAGTATAGGGCTTTTGTTTGTTTTCCTGAAGTACAATAATTACTGCAAAAAGAGATTGGATTTTTCACATGTTGCAGTAGGAGCTCTGAAGATTTCAAAGCTGATTGCTATTCTGTGTGTATTTTCAGAGCCCTTGCTTCTCTGTTTTATATTTGTTTACATGCTTTGCCCTTACGTTCCACCCCAGGCCTGTCTTTATCCCCGTGTTTGCTTTACAGAGTTGACTCCATCCCTGATGCTCCAGGCACGTTCTCTGCTCTGGGAGCTCATGGAGCTCAGCATTGCCAGGAGAAGGAGGCATCACTGGGGGAATGGATGAGCTGTCGTGAGTGTAACCTGGCGTCATTTTCAGCCAGAGACAGAACTCCCAGCGCCTTTGGTGGCATCAGGGTTTGCTGCAGGTGTGACTGAAAGGGAATCAGCTTAAAAGAGAACCATCTTACGTGTTCAATGACGGCTTCCCTTCCTGGACCTCTTGGTGGGCAGCTTGCAGGTGCGGAGGGCGGGGGTGTCCCTGATGGACTGTCCCCGGTACTGCGCGGGCGTGGAGCACGTGTCCTCAGTGCGGGTGCGATTCCCCTTCAGCCACCTGGGACACGGGGAGGGGAAAACCAGGAGCTTACAAGAGGCACAAACCACGGACATCAGAGGGTAAGCTGAGGAGAGAGCTGCCAAGCATGAGAGCAGCGTCTCCTTCCCTGACCCAGCCTGGGGGGCACCCACCCCCAAGGGGACCGCGGGGAGGGACAGGGCGCGCGATGCCGTACTTGCGCAGATTTGCCAGCTGGCAGTTGCAGTGCCAGGGGTTCCTGGAGAGGGTCAGCGTCTCCAGTTTGTCGAAGGGGAAGTTCCGGGGCAGCTGGGTGAGCCGGTTGTTCTCCAGGTGGGCTGTCTTCAGCACGGTCACGCCGGAGAACGCGTTGTCTGCAAACTGAAGCACAGAGGTTTTCTGGAGAGGAACGAGGAGCTGGGGGTGGGGACTTCAAACCTGAGTTCCTCTCTTCAAGGCTTTTAGTGGCAGAACATGAGGCCCTGGCACAGGTTGCTCAGAGAAGTTGTGAATGCCCCATCCCTGGAAGTGTTCAAGGCCAGGTTGGACAGGACTTGAACAACCTGGGATAGTGAAAGATGTCCCTGCCCATGGCAGGGGGTTGGAAAGAGATGATCTTTAAGGTCCTTTCCAACCCAGGCCATTCTGTGGTATTATGAAGCATGGAGAGAGCAAGGGAAGGTCCTGGCTTGCTGGAAGCTCTGTCCACCTAAGAGAGGCAACAGGCTGATGGGCTCAAGGAGGATGGAGTCTCCTACAAAGAGAGCTACGTCCCAAATCCATGTGGGATTGTCTGTGCAGCCACATCACTAAATAAGGTGAAGTCTGGCAGCCTTCTTTATTTTTGAGCCATGCTAAATGAAGATATTTTCTGGGTGAATTGCTTTCCAAGGCTGGAAGTCCTCCCAAAGCCTGTTGCCTTGCCTGTCCTGGAGCGACTGAAGGAGGGAGTGTTTGTGGCGTCTGAAGGGGCTGTAGACTTTGGCAGTGCCCAGGGGCTCAGAGTGGAAAGTTACACTTGGCATCTGAGCAGTGTAGATATACAGGCAGGTTTCCAGCACCTCAGCCTCCTCCATTTTTTCTCATTTCCAGTTGTTTTTTTGCAGGGGCTGCTGAAAGATTTGTCTTTTTTTTTTTTTTTAATTGATGGAGAGGCTTTAAGGTAGAGCCTCCTTTTAAAAAGCTGCCAAAAAGCAGAGAGAGGCTGTGGACCTGGCTCTGCAGCCCTGTCCTCTCTTTCCTGAGGCCTCACCCCTGGCATCTTTCAACCCATGGTTACTCAGGTTGTAAAGTTCTTGAAAGCAAACCCCTCAACACAAACTTCCTTGGCATTGGTGGATTGGAGAGGGGCTCATTGACAAAGCACAAAACTCTTATTGGATGTGACAAACCATTTCTCGCCCTTCTCAAAGTCAGGGGAAAGCTTTCTCTGAAGGTTGGAGAGGAGGCTCATGAGGTTTACCTGAAGCCCCCCACAGCCAAGGATCTGTGCTCCCATTTCTGACCAGAAGCTTGCATTTCAGATGGACCATCAGAGTGTGTTCATGCTCTCTGAGCTGAAAAGCTTGACGGAGGAAATGCACTATTTTAAGCTGTGAACTTTTGTCATCTTCCAAATTAAGCAATACTGGATGGGATTAGAGCTTAGCTAAGAGACTCCCAGATCCCTGTAGCTGTTGGACAGTCAGTGGTGCTGGCCTCTGCAGTCCAAAGCTGAGCTGACCTTGGGAGGTTTTAGTGTGCTGATAGTGGAGCTGCTCAGAGTGATGCTGGCATGCCGCGCAGCAGGGCGGTAGGCTTGGACAGTGGTGTTACTGTCTCAGCTGCTCATTCCTCTCCCAGCCCCCTGAGAAGAGTTTGCATCTGCTGCTAACAGCTGCCTTGCTGCCTGCCAGAGCGTGTCTTTGTGAAGGAATGGGTGATTTTTCCCTTATTTACACGGAGCATTGCTGCTGTTAATTTATTTTACACTGAAATGTGCAAAGATGGGTGTATGTGAAGCTTCCAGGGTCTGCATTGCCTGGTCTCATGTTGAGGTACATGGTGAGTCCTGGCCTGTGTGATGCAGCCCTGTGGGGGACTGGTGTGGGTCTCTGATGCTGGTGGGGAGGGGGAGCTCTGTGCTGGAGACTCAGGGTCCCTCTCCCTTCTGCTGAAATGCCATTTAGGCTGGGATAGATTTGTGTGGAAGGGTTTTACACTTGATCAGCTCAAAAACCTTGCAATCATGCAGGGAACAGCTGAGGACAGTATGTTTGTGAAGGAGAAAGAGCTGCAGTCCAGTGCCAGCAGCACTCAGAGTATTTGGTGGTGATTTCCTAGGTCACGCAGCCTCTGTGATTCGATGTCTCTTAGCAGTGCAAAGTTCATGTGTGGGCCGTGTGGGTATGAGGCCTTTGAGGATTTGAAGAGACAATGCTGAACTGGGAGCTTTGTTTTCTCAAGCCCTAAAGCTGCAGAAGCCACCCCTGTCAGTGCTGATCCCGTAAACTGGTGTCCTGTTGGGCTGTGTGGGAGGAAAGGAGCCATTGGCTGCAGAAGAGTCTTTAAAGATCCTCTCCACAGGTGGTCACTGTGAAAAACAAAGTCTTTTTTTTTCTGGCTAGAATTTTTAACCTTTGCTCTTTGGTCAATCAGAGGACACTTAATTACCAGGAGCATCCCAGCATCATGGGTTAGTCTAATTCCTTCAATGTGTAACTTGGGATTCTGATGTCTCTACAGCTGGTACAACATTTAACCTATAAAATTTGATTGAAAGTGCCTCAGAACTGAGTCTACAAAAGTGCTGTGACATCATGTTTAAGGTCTTGCCTAGTGAGGTCAAGATTCAAGTTTACTCAGTCCCATCCTGTAGAGGTTAATGCTGAGATTGGACAAGGACTTAAGTACTGACTGAGTGCTACCAAGCTGGTTAGGTAGTGTTGTTCTCCACCTGGGCAAGCTGTAATTCCAGTTTATGAAGTTTTTAAGATGCTATATCCCCTTGAAAATTGTGCTGTTCTGCATTCCTGATACCCTTCCTGTGATCTGCTCGTCTCTGTGAGACATTCTGAGTTGCTCTTTGTTGCAAAAGAAATTCTCTTTTTCATCGCATCTTCCTGCACTTGGTGGGTGTTGCTTTGCTATGAAGTCCCAGCCTCCCTGGATACTCTTTGTCCTTGGGCTTCCTGGCAAAGCATCATCCCAGGGAGAACTGTTCTGCTCTGCCCTCCCTTTCCACCCCTGGAGTATTCCCCCAGGACATCAGGATGCCTCAGGGTGTTGCTGCTCTTGCACTAGTGCTGGGTTCTGTTCCTGCACTGCCTGGCATTTCAGAGGTCCTAAAGCCAGTGTGATGTTCCTGCCTATGGATCCTGCGTTCTCACAGAAAAAGAAGGGGGTTGTTTTGCCATCCGGGATACCTGAACATCCCTCCTCCTCTCCAGTGGGAACAGGGCCCCTTTGTAAGATGCTGCGAGAGTTCCTTTTGAGAGAGCATCAATAAACAAACCTTTCTTTATAACGTGTCAGGTTGGGAGGCCTGGGGGAGGTGAAGGTGAAGGTCCCTGTGTCTACCTGCCTGCAGGGTGTGGGTAAGAAGCCATGGCTATTCATGGCCCATCTGAGGAGTCTCCCCCTCCCAACCTACAGCAGGTACTGGGGCTGAGCAAAGGAGGCAGAGCAGTTCTGCTCTGCAAGGAGGCACTGCCCTCCAGTCCCTTCAGTACAAGGCAGATGTTCACCTCACATCTCACACCTTGTTTCTGGAAGAATGGAAGGTTGCTCATTGTCCTGGAGCATCCCAAATACCTTTGTCAGTGTCTTGTGTCACCTCCAGCTTGGGAGGGAATGTGCTGCCTTTCCAAGGGGTTTAATCAGCTCCAGATAATTTGGTTTTGCATAAAATAACTCAATAGAAGGGTGGAGTACTCTCTCATCCTTTGCTAGAGCCACGTCAGGGTGTTGTCAGCTGGCCAGTGCCTCGCTGCCTGCAGAGCCTGCAGACCTGCATCTCCCCTCTCCTCTGCAAGGGAAAGACAGCAAATAGAGGGCTTTGCAAAAGGGAAGAAAACCAAGCCCCATGTTTCTTATCTGGAGCAAATGGAAAGAGAAAGGACTCACCTTCTTCAGTTTCATGTTGTCCAGGTTGAGTGTCTGCAGGTATCGCCCGAAGGACTGGAAGGCATTGTCAGGGATGACCTCAATTGGGTTATGAGAAAGTTTCAGTTCCTCCAGCACTCTCAGCTTACTCATTGCATTCACAGGGTAGCTGCTCAGCTGGTTCTTGTCCAGGTGGAGGACAGCGAGGTTTTCTACATCCTCCATGGTCCCAGGTAGGAGGTTGGTGAGGGAGTTGTCAGAGAGGAAGAGCCAGCGCAGGTCTTTAGCCCCATTGAAGACCCCTGGTTTCAGCTCCCGGATTTTATTGCTGCCTAAGTGGAGGATGAAGAGGTTGACAAGAGGGGAGAGGACCCCTTTGGGTAGGTCTGGGATCTTGTTCTTGTCCAGGTACAGGTAGGTGAGATCAGAGAGGTCATCGAAGGCTCCTGGCTTTATGACGCTGATCTGGTTGTCGGTGAGATAGAGGTAGACCAGGCTCTTGAGCCCCCGGAAGGCTCCGGTGGAGATCTCCTTGATCCGTGAGCTCTGGAGGTGCAGGGACACCAGCTTTTTCATGTCACGGAAGCCATTGGTCGGCAGGACAGGGAAGTTGTTCTTCTGCAGGTTGAGAAGACGCGTTTGCTCAGGCACTTTGGGGATCTTCTTCAGCCCCACGTTGTCGCAGATGACGTGCTGCAGGTCTCCCCCGTGGCAGTGGCAGCTCGGGGGACATGCCTGCATGGTGGGGGCAAGACATGCCAGTAGGCTGAGGACACCGAGGAAGAAACCTGACCCATTCATGGTCAGATCTGGAATAAAGTGTGGTGGGAAGAGGAGCAGGAGGAGGAGGGAGATGGGTGGGAGAGAGAGAGAGTAACTGGGTTTGCAGCATACTGAACACAGCCCTATTTATAATGTTATTAAAAAGCAAAATCCCTTCCCACAAACCGCAGGCAGCAGCCAGTTGGAAGCAACTGGCTCTGGGAACTTACTGTGAGCTTAACCCCTTGGCACCAGGCAGAGGAGTGTCCACAGCCCTGCCTGGCCCTGCTGCTGAGGGATGTGCAGAGGTAGTTTTCCTCTCTGGAGGAAAATGGGAAGCAAATAGTCAGGAAGAACCAATGCAGACCTGCTCAGTGGGGAACCTCTCTGGTCCCTGCTGAGCCAAGTGGGGTCCAGTTTCATCAGTGGGGGGAAAACAACCTGTTTTGGTTGAACAGCATAGCAGGGAGCACTGCTGTGCTCCACAGCCACCTCGTGCCGGAGCTTTCAGCAGGCTCCTGAGTTCTGTTTAGCCTCAGCTGGTTCGGGGAGAAGAACCTTGGCCTGTTCTCACAGAGGAAGTGTTTTGGGGGGGGGATTGGAGTCTTGTCTCACTGATTCAAAAGGAGTTTGCCAGGGATGGGAGTGATATGGGGTCATGCCAAAGGCCAACAGTGCTGCAGTTGCTCTTGTATTGCAAAATTTTGGTTGCAGACTTCCAGGTCTAGACTGCACTGAGGAGCTGGACAAGAAAGGGAGCACAGAGACCTAATTTCTGCTGTGTCTTATGAGCAGTTGAGCATGACACAACCATGGTCATGGTCAGGACACCTGTGTGCGTGGCTGATGCCTTCCAACAAGGGATGGGGCAGCATCAGAGCCGGCAGGGAAGTGGTGTGACATGGACTGGTGGGTATGAAATGCCAGGCAGTGATGTCGTGCTGCGTGCCTGGCTTGGAGGAGGTGGTTGGCAATGCCTGTGGCTCTCGAGACAGAGCTGTGGACAGGCAGAGGTGTGGACATTGGTAAAGGGATGGAGAGCTGGCAGAGCAAGGAAATCACTGCTAGAGCTGGGACTGGGATTTTCCTTGGCTTCTGTCTTGGGGTGGCAGTAGCAAAGATGAATTAACAACACAGGGGACGTCCTCTGCTCTCCCAATAGAGAAGGCTAAAGCAAAGTGGTTAAAAGCCCCAGCGGCTGCTTCTGTGAGTGTGAAGAGAGAGATCCAGGGGCTGTGGGGTGGGGTTTGGAACTGGAACATTTTGAACTGATTTCCAGCCAGTTCCTGGCTGCAGCAGGCAGCTGAGAGACGAGCACATAACTGTGAGCTTGTTGAGATTTCTGCTCCTGGGGCTGGCTGCAGAGCCCCAGTGGAGCCTGAGCAGAGGCGAGACAGGCTCAAGAAAGGGAGGAAATCCAAGGGCTGACTTAGGACACAGACTGGCTTATTCACCAAGATTTCTGGGTTTTTCCATTGTTGCAGTGAGGAATTAGCCAGCGCCGCCGAGCATGCTCCGGACTGTGTTATGCAAACTGCCTGGCAGCCCTGCTCTGGTCAGCAGCTGTCAGTCTGAGCTGTGTTTTCATTGCAGGAATAATTTTTGGGGAAAAATGGGCTTCTGGGGTGTGATTGTGGTTCTGGTGAGCCTGTGGGAGAGATGGTGTTGGCCAAACGATGATGTAATGTGGAACCTTGGTGCAAACCAGGCCACGTCAGGCTTCCAGTGCCTGTCAGCCCTGGGGTGCGATGCCCTGACGTTGAGCAGCAAACCTCAGCACCAAGGGCTTGTCATATCCAGAGAGATGGTCTGACCATAGGAGCTCCAGGTTCCTGCTGGAGGGACCTCCTGGTCACTGTAGGACTTAAAACTCTGTGGTAAAAGCAGTAGTATTTTGGCTCGTGCCTGATTCAGTAGGCACCACAATGATCATGCACATGCTTTGGTCTCTGGAGGAGCTCTTTGAGTGTCTTGGTCAAGACCTTTGAGACAGAGAAAGAGGAGGTAGACAGAGCCCTCTGTGTTTTCCTTGTTTGCCTCTCCAGTTTGCTGTTCCACGATCCTATGACTAAGAGTGCCACTGAGTGCGTGCTGCTCGTAAAGCTCAGGCAGGGAGCTGGGTGAATGATTGGAAAAGGAAAAAAATTCACCTTTAAGGAATCATCTTCTATCCACACATTGATTTTATTTTTTTCCTCTGAGCACGTTCAACCCCTCTAGCCTGACCTGTAATCGTTTGATGAACAATTCCCGTGGTTACATACCAGCTCTTCTGTGCAAGAGCAGCTGATGGGTGAAATTTAAAACCCAGCCTGTTTCTGCTGGGCACTGAATCTGGGGAGTGTATCTGTGCTCCCTCCCTGAGTGTCTGGTACTTGGTTTTCCCATCCCCTTGTGAAAAATGCCAGCTCACAGCTTACTAGTTCTCCAGAGATTTTGTCCAGAAATCTGACCAGTGTGGGTCAGATTGGAGCAAAAAGCTGGTGAGGGCCTTGCAAACCCCATCCATAAATACATCCTTACCCATGTGTATTTCTGGAACAAGACCTCTTTCAGAAGTTAAACTGCTCAAATCTCCTTTCTTCTTTCTTCCTCTGAGGATAAAATTCCCTTTCTTTGACCCTTATCTGTTTACTGGCTGAGGCTGCAAATTTTGGGGAAGAGGGACACCCTTGTCTCCCTACAGGGATGTGTGTGCTGTGAATACCAGTGAGACCTATATCTTCCTCATGAAAATCTGGGAATTAGCTGCCACCATGCTGGTGTGAGGTGGGAAGCTGTCCCTGCCCCAGGACTCCCTCCAGCCCCATGCCTGCAGCAGAGGTTATGTGGATGCTGGATTATTTTTGGTGCCACGGTGGAGTGGCAGCAGGGAAAAGGCGCCTGCTCCTCAGCTCCATTTCTCCAGGCACAAATAGTGAATAAAAGGAAGTCCTTTCCCCTAATATTTTTTGATTTCCAAGCCTTGGTGAGCACATTCCTGTGGTGGGAGCTGGCTGGCATCTGCCGCAGCGCTGGCACCTCGCCCCTGGGCTCCCTCCCGGCTGTTTGTGTTTTGAGCTGCTCTCTGGTCTTCCCACACCGGGTTTTGCAGCCCTCGACGGGCCAGCAAACATCCAGTGATCCTCAAAAGCCTGCCTGGGTCCCACTCGTGGGTGGCTCGCAGTCTGGAGGTGACAATGCAGCAGTGTCTGTGTTCCTGGGCTGTGGTGGGAGACCACAGGGAGCTGGGTCCTGGCCAGCCCCGACCTCGCACGTCCCCCGGGACTGGCACTGCGAGGACATCACAGGAGAGGCAGGATTATCCTGCCATCCTCTCTTTCTTAATTGATTAACAGCTGTGCAAACATTCCTGGTGATTTCAGGTGCTGGACTCCCCTCCTCTTCTTCTTGGAGGCATAGTGGGATAAGGAAATAAATACATTTTTTTAAACAGTATAAATATAGATTCGGGATGTTTCTTTGGTGCTGCTGGTCTGAGCTGTTTTGATGCAACATTGGAGATGGTCTTTTCCATGTCTAATCTTTATTTTCGTTAGTATTAACAGTTCTGGCATATCAAGATAGCTCCATGTTAAAATATTCCATTCTCTTTTCAGCCTGATTCCTTAGCTTTTAGGGGTTCCATGTCTGGTTTTGTGTGTCAGTGCACACTATCAGTTATCTTCTTGAGGTGACACCAGTGTAGCTGGCCTGGGGGTGTAGCCTTCCTCATTTTTGGCTGGAGATGAGGGCTCAGAAAGCTTTGGGGGGTGTCATGAGGTGCCCCAGGCCTTGTGGAGCCTCTGCCTGGCACTAGGTGCTGGGGAGGGAGTGGGGTGGGAGGAGGCACCAGCTCTGCAGTGTCCCAGGGGTTTGTCCCAACCACGGAGCACACTCCAGGCAGTGTTTGCAGAGCAGTGGTGGGTGGGCAGTGGGGAGCCCCAGAGGGTCTCCATGTTTCCCCTTCTTCTCAGCAGTACTTGAAGGTCCCATCAGTGACAGTGGCATCCGGGGCTCTGACTTCAGACCTGAGGTACCATTTCTATTTGATGTGCTTGAAGGGTCCCTGTCATTGCAGTGTGGGGACCCAGGCTGCTTGCTGAGCTGGACGGGGTGGTGGTGGGTCCACCTCCTTCCTTCTGATGGTTTTCTTCCACTGTAGCATGGCCTCCACCCATCAATCTGTTGCCAGTTTGGCTCCCTGTAATGTCCACCCACCCTTCCCTTCTGCTGATCCCAGCAGCTGCTGAGTGATGCTCTTGGCCTCTCCTGTGAAGCTCACCCAGCCCTTGCTGCCTCTCCCAGCCCTTCTGTGTTCCCCCTGCAAGGCACCAGGCATTCCCTAGCATCCCACTGCTCTGGCCAGGGCTCTTGTCCTCTCTGCAGATCTTGAAGGCTCTGAAGGAGAGCAGAGCCTTCTTCCCTGGAGGAACATCCATCAAAGATTTCTGGCTTTCCCAAATGATCCTGAGCCATGAGTTCCACCTATTCACAAAATGGAAAATGGGCTCTTCATGGTGACAATTTCCCTGCTTGTCCATGGCCTCCTCGACCCACCCCACCTCGATTTTGGGGGGGACCTGGCGAGTAGGTGGCTTCAGTGGCTGCAGAAGCTGTGAGAATGGGATGTGAGAACACTGAAAATGCAGCATGGAGGCAACAAGATCCTGGACTTCCAGCCATGTCTTTGGTGGTAGCTGAGCTCTCCAAATCCATAGGGATGTTACCTCTGACTCTAGATTTTTACTAAGTTTCCTTCTCTGACAGCTTTGAGCATTCAGGTACTCCCGAAATGGTGGTTTTCTCCCTTCACAAGACACTTTTTCTCTGCACATTTCCTCTCACTTTTTCCTTTTAATTCCGCTTTTCCCAAATGCGTTGGCACTAGTGCCAGGAAGGATGGAGTTAATTCCACAGCAAAGATCTTTTGTGGATAAACCAGTAAGCAACTGCCCATGCCTTTGCTGGTTGCCACTGGGCAGCACTTCTGCAACGCTGGCAGGAAAGTGCTTGCAAGCCTCAAGGCTTGTGCTCGGCCTGGAGGGAAGAGAGGCAGCTTTAACTCCAGACTGTGAGGAGCAGCTTGTCCTCACTGGGCAATAACAGGAGGTTCATTCCCAGGGCAGTCTCAGCCTGGGCAAGCTGGGTTGTCCTTTTTGCAGTGGTCTCCTCCTGGGGCAAAGCCCTTGCGTGCCACAGCACAGAGAGGGTGCTTTGGGCACCTAATATTTTTGGGAACTCTTTTAAGCCCCATCTAAACTGGGACTGTCTGGCAGCTCTCTGCATGGGGAGAGATGCCAACAGGGTGGCCACCGTTGGAGGTTTGTCCTACAAGACCTACTTGTTTGTGTCCTGACGTTTTTGACACAAAGATGGTACTGTTGCTGGGGAAGGAAACGAAATCTCGGTGTGACACAGGCTGGATGTGATCAGACTTTGTTTTGTGCAGCAGCAAAGTTGACCCGAAGGTTCAGGAATATTCCAGTACAGTTTGGGATGGTGGGATATCTCCAAAGCAAGGTGTGCACAGAGGACAGTAAAGTTTAGGGTGATCTTGGTAGCGAGCAGCTGAATGAGGAAAGGTCGTGGCTCAGTTGAGAACAATTTGGAGCTGGCTGCGGTGGGAGGGGCTGGGGCTGACTTTGGTGGAGATAACTGAGACAGACACACACTCAGCACGGGTTTAGGGATAATTAGATCCATCCACACTGAAAGGGGTTCAAAGGGCCTCTTCAAGGTCCCTGAGCACATCTCTTGGGTTGCCAGCCTGCTTTCTGTTGTTCATTACGCCCTCTTTGAAGTCTGAAAATCCCTATTATTTCACAGTCAATTTGCTGCTTTTTTCCAAGGCCAATATTGTCTCCAGCAAAACTCAATTTCTGTAGGTTTTAGTTTGGCAGTTCAAGCCCTGCCATCACCGTCCTCCAGCGTGGCACAACCAGAGGGTGGTGACGAGGGTCACAAAGATCCTCTCTGAGCATCTCTCAGGTCCAGGGGTGAGTGTCCTCCTGTACCCCTGACCTTCTGCTGGTATAACCCCACTCTGGGTCCTGGTAGTACCAGATCCAGCCTTTTCATCACAGCCTTTCAGCAGCAGTTGAACACAGAGGGCAGTGGGTGTTTTTATTGCTGTTGAACGCAGGGGAAAACCAAGGAGCAGAGGGCTAATGTGGCTTGTTCCAAATTATGCAGTAAATAAGCGGCACAGTTGGGAGAAACCCAGGATCTTCAGAGTCCCCACTGTCCCCACCAGATCAGCCTGCCTCCCAAATGTTTACTAAAGAGACTGGAGTCTGATTGTTTTCACTTTATTTTTAATTTTTAGACGCTTCCCTCTTCAGGCTGTTTTGCCTGTTCCGCAGTGGCCAGTGTTTAAACAGGACTAGCAGGAAATGTTTGTGAAATGTGCCTCAAAAAACACAGTCCTGCTAAGATGTTCTTTTTATTCCTGGTTTAGACAGAGGCTTAGGATTCACAAAGAATGAATCTCTTGTTGGTAGGAGCAAGTCAGGCAGCGGTTTGTTTTGGAGCTGTCCTTGTCATGACTGAAGGCAGGACTGATCTGGCTGGTGGGGGGTCACTTGTGGTCCTACAGTAAAAAAAGACTTTACAGTTAATTATATTCTATACTCCTGTAGCTCCTCTGGAAGCCAAGGGGCTGAGCTGGACCCTTGCCTCTGGAAAGCTTTGCTCTGACACTAGATACAGCTCCAGTGGAAATTATGGAGCTGATGCTGAAATTATTGGGTGAGGTTTTCTGGACTGAATTGCACCAGATGACAAGGTTAGATGATGCTAAGTGTCCCTTTGGGTCATGAAAGCTAGGAATCTTAATGGATATCTCCAAGTTTAAATTGTTATTTGGGGTTTTGAGGAAGTGCTGTTCCATCTGCTGCTGACAATGGAGATGCTGGAGGATGCTCCACGTGTCAGATAAGGGTTGGGAAGGACAGCAGTGCTGCACAAGGGTTTGCTCCAGCCTCCTTCTGGGAATACAGCTGGGGAAAACCATCTCAGGAGAGAAATAACACCTTGGAAAGATCTGCAGCAACATCTGGCTGCCGAATAGGGTGCTAGTGCAGGCAGGGGAAGGCAGGGATGGGGCAGCAGATTGGGGCTGGAGGTTCAGACCCATGTTTCCCTCTGGGCCGGTCAGGAATCCCGTTCCTGAGGGCGTGAGGGTGTTTATGGGGACAAGCCACAAGCCAAGGCAGTGACAGCCGGTGCTTGGCGGGCACGGCACACTGCCAGGCATCTGGAGGAGCCTGGTGAGCCACGGCACTCGCAGCATCGTCCTGCCAGGGAGCTGCCTGCTCCTGTGTCCAATTAAACTGCTGGAGCGACCCGGAGAGGAGGCAAGGGTTGACTCAGGGCTTGGCTGGGATCCTGGGACCAACACTGCAATTCATCCAGCAGAGTAAAACAAAAAAACAAAGGCCCTGGGATTTTTAATAAGTGTTTAAGGTCTTGGATTTGTGTCTCGTCAGTCATTTGATCCAGCCACAGGACTCGTATTAGTGGGTGGGAGAGAAATCCTGTCTGAGCATGAGACGCTGTGGGTTTCCACCCGACTGGGAAGCTGTCCTTGTGTCTGGTAGGAGAAGCCTATTCACAGTCGCTCCCTGGGGGCTGCCAGGCTCCTAGCAGAGCAGTTTGCACCAGATGGTCCCTGCAGCATCCTGGAGACGTTCTCCCCCAGACTCCTGGCTAAGAGCAGGCTGCAGCTCGCATTTACGCTGACCCTAGTGCAGTCAACAAGAGCATCAACCGTCGTGACAAACTGTGCCCAACGTGAGATCCTTCAGCAGCCCTGAGCTGTGGAAAGTGCCACGTGCTCCAGTGTTATTACACAGGGCTGTACATTATAGCAGTGTTGTGTTTAGCTCGCTCAGGATATTTCCATGCTTGTTCAAATGCCTCATCATAGTCCTTTGCAGATCCCCTTGTTAATTTGGGGGTCAGTGCCTGGAGCTTGATGAGCACTATGCAGAAGCCATAACCAGATAGGCGTGCCCAGGCATCTGCTTGGAAGGAACTGGCAGGATGTGGTGCCAAGGCTGTAAGAATATGGTTGGGCCTTGTGATTCAGCAGGTCAGAGCTGCTCACATGTCAGTCTGGAGAATGTGGAGGAGAAAGGAGCAAATACTTCCAGCATCAGCCCTTTCCCAGCCGTGCTCTCCCAGCAAAGCGGCCACTGGTGGCATTACTGGGGTGACATCACTGGTGTCACCCTGCCTGGTGGCACAGAACGCAGTGAGCAGGTTAGAGACACCAGAGCAGTGCTCCAGAATGTCACGCTGCAGAAACACAGCTCCTGAGAGCTCAGAGCTGCCCAGAGCACCTCCTGCACGGCTCCTGCTGTCTCAGCGGGCCACTGAGCTGGGCATAAAGCGCTGGAATTTTCCTCCAAGGAGAAGTGACCTTCAGCTGAGGTGACTCGGAGCCTGCCGTTGGGATTAGCGGTGAGGGAGGTTTAGCAGCGAGAAGCTTTTGTCCTGCTGTGAGGCTTTTGGTCTGTGAGGGCAGCTGTGCTGAGCACTGTGCAGCCTCGTGATGCCCTTACGAGGGTTAGAGGGGCTGATGTCTGCACAAAAGGATCTGGAGCAAGCAGCTGAGCTGTGGGATGAGCCGTCTCCCACAGGAGCCTGCTGCTGGCTCCAGGGTTTTTCCAAAGTGATGTCCTATGTGCCCTGAGCTGGAGAAGATGCAAGGTGAACTCAGCACCTTGGCTGCAAGGACACCAAGGCAAAGTCAGGGGCTGGCAGAGATGGTGTGGAGTCAACAGGACAGGGCTTGGAGAAAAAAAGGGTTAAAAAATAGGAGGGAGAACTCCTCCAAGAATAGTAGTTGGGGTGTGAAAAGTACATGACTCTCCAAGTGTGGTTGGGTCTGGAGCACTGCCATGGAGGTGAGGAAGGCTGTGGTGGGCAGGTGCAGTGCTGCTTTAGCTCCTGTTTCTCCAAGACTCTCTGGCAGGAGTGTCTGGGGAGCCCCATCCACAGCCAGGAGAGCAGGGCTTGCCTGTGACCTGAATGACTTGTGACTCCTCCCACCCCACTCTCCTCTGCAGTCAGCACTGGCTTTTTCCTTCCTGTGCCCAGAGCTGTGTGGTCCCCTTTCCCCCTGAGACATATTTCCTCTCCTGTGATTGCAGGTTGCCTATGGGACCACGGAAAACAGCCCTGTCACCTTCATGGGGTTCCCCAATGACAGCTTGGTCCGGAGAACCGAGACAGTGGGATACATCTTCCCCCACACAGAGGTGACCATCACCCTCTCCACCCGCCCCGTGTCCTCTGCCTGCAGCAGACCTCCCTCTCTGGTGCTGGAGCTGGGACGTGCCACCACGTTGGGCTCTGACTAAGCCCTTCTTCTCTTCCAGGCAAAAATTGAGGATCCAGAAACAGGGCAGCCTGTGCCTCTGAACACTCCTGGGGAGCTTCAGATCCGCGGCTACTGCGTCATGTTGGGCTACTGGAATGACCCCGCCAAGACGAGTGAAGTGATCACTCCTGAGGGGTGGTACAAGACAGGGTGAGTCTGGGAACAGCCCCACTCCTCCCAGACTGTCCACACTGGAAAGGGATGCATGGGTGTGCTTGGCTGGGGTTTCCAAAGCAAGGAAAATTGACCTAATTTATCCCTCTGATCTATGTGTGACACTTCAGAACAGCTTTTAGTACAGAGCCCTTGATGCTGAGTGTCCCTGGAGAAGGGGATCATCACTTGGCCACTGGTGGATGGAGGGACTGTGGGGGCACAGAACTGCCTCCCCCCTAAACCCTGGTGCAGTGTGGATGCTGCCAGTGACTGGAGCAGGAGTCTTTGATCTCTGCCGTGTGTTCAGCTGGCACCTCAGCCTTTACCCTCTGGATAGCCTGACTTTGTGGGAGCATCAGCCATTCTCCCACCCAGCTGGGACAGGATTAGGAGAGTGGTGTCATTGCAGGGACCTTGGGACCCTGGATGAGCACGGCTACTGCAGAATTATAGGCCGCTGCAAGGACATGATTATTCGTGGTGGAGAGAACGTCTACCCAGCAGAACTTGAGCAGTTTCTCCACACCCACCCCAAGGTTGAGGAGGTCCAGGTGAGTGGGAGGGAGGTGAGGTAGGTGAGCAGCTATTTTTTGGGAAACCTGTATGCAGAGATTTCTGCTTGAGACCTGGTTGTCTTCCTGCTTTCAGCATCAACTGCAGTGTAGTATTGGTTGGCAAGGAGGAGGGAGAGGCTCATGGCATGGGAGGGGTGGGCAGAGCTCCTGAAGTGGGGCACATCGATTTGAGCAATCCCCTCGTGCACATCTGCAAAGTGCCTGTCATTCCTCAGTTTTAAACTGCCTGTCCACTGAGCTCCCTCTGAAATTCTTAACTTGGAAAGCAGTCTGGGAGGACAGTTTTTACTAGTAATTACTCAACTCTGACATCCAAAAAGACTCCTCCGGTGAGTCCCTGGAGATGAGGAGTGAGACTTTGTTTCACCCCTTCTCAAGACAGCGATGATTTGCAGCACTGAGCAGCTGCTCTCAGTCTGCTGGGATTGTTCTCCTCCAGGTTTTGTGCCAGACAAGTTTCCCCATAAATAAACTGGTTATTCAGTCAGTGTTGTGCCTGTGCCAGGCGAGCATCTCTCCTTGGAACAGTCCCAGTGCAGATGGGTTGCAAACCAGCCCTGTTTATGTGGTTTCTAGGGCTTTGTGTCACTGCTCTGGACTCAAAAGGATCGACGTGTCTCTAGGATTTTGAGATACTGGTTCAAGGCAGGGAATGGCAGTAGGATTGTTGTGGAATAGTGTGAGCAAACTTTGGAGAGAGCTCAGGCTCAGGAAGCCCATCTCCTGGTGTCACGGGCGGGGGTCCACTAAGATCTGAAATTGTAAGGGTTTCAAATAATCCTTTAATTTGACTTCATCCCACCCCTGCCACTCCATCTGGAGATCCCAAAGCACTCATGGCAGTCTACCAAGTCTCTCTGTTGGTTGTGAAACCTCTTGCCCCATTTTTTGGGAAGCGGAGGGACAACAGATCCGTGTTGCAGGCACGATGAGCTGGTCTGGTCTGACTCAGCCCTCACTCCAGTCACTTTGCAAAACCAGAGGAGGAAGGTGCTGGCATCCAGGTGCTCAGCTTGCTCTGCCACTTTTCCTCTGGCAAATAGTTGGGAACTCCTTCCAGGAGGGGCTTGATATCGTGTAGAAAGCCCCAGTGGGATGGTCAAGCAGCTCAAACTGCCTTTACACAGCCCCACACCATGGCTCCAGCACCCAGTGGTATGGGGCAGCACACACACCCTGCCAGAGGACAGGGCTGTCCCCAGGGGTCACACTGTCCATCTGTCCCAACCAGGTGGTTGGTGTGAAGGATTCGAGGATGGGAGAAGAGATCTGTGCCTGCATCCGACTGAGGGCTGGGCAGGACTGCACTGAGGAAGAGATTAAGGCTTTCTGCAAAGGGAAGGTGGGTCTGTCATGCTCAGCTCCCTGACAGACTGGTACACCCAGTGGCTGCTGGGGACTGGCAGATGAAAACACATGGATTTAGAGCACTGGGGGACCCAGCCCTGGCAGTGCCAGTTGGGCTGGCTGTGCTGTTCCTAGGGGGTTGTGTAGCCATTGTTTTTCCTCTTCCCAGATTTCCCATTTCAAGATCCCACGTTATTTTGTGTTTGTGAGCCAGTACCCACTCACTGTCTCAGGCAAGGTAAGAGGGGGCTGGGGCAGGGGAGGAGCTCTGGCCTCCTGTCCCAGCTGCTGCCTGAGTCTCCCTCCTCCTCTCCGCACTTTATTCCAGATTCAGAAATACAAGTTGAGGGAGCAGATGGAGAAGCACCTTCAGCTCTGAGATTGGGAAGGCAGAGCAAAAACTGGGATAAATCAACTGGAGGACCAGCAGCTCTGAGTCTGCTTTTCACCTGTGCCTTGGGCTACGCAGTGGAGACCTTCCCTCCCTGACATCAGGCTGATGGCACTTTTAGTCAATAAAACAGAACGTCTTTTTTTCACAGTTGGGTTTGATTCTTTGCCAGGACAAATACTGTGGTGTGAGGAAGGGATGCTTATTTCTGGAATCCTGTCTGGTTACTGAAAGACCTTATGAAGATTTAAAAATCTTGTGTGTCTCTGAGCAGTTTGGCTGCAGCCATTTCAGAGGAGTTGAACAGATGCTGGTAGGTATTTCACTGATATTTTTTAAGTCCCAGCACCCTGGCCTGGCTTCCCAGGGTAGGTGATGCCTTCTCTGCTTGGGTGTTGTGAGACTCCTGGGTCATATAATAGCTACTGAACTTGAAATGAGGGGCAAGGGGTTCAGATAATGAAACTTTGCATGAGAAGTGGCTCCCTAAGGCTGGCTTGAAAAGCTTACCCTGTTCCCACAGCTCCCCCAGGTGTTCCCCCCCAAAAAAAAAATTCTCCGAGGTAAATTTGGCATAGTTTATTTTGTTGTTTTGGTCAAAACAGACAGTAAGGTTTTTTGCAGAAATACCAAAATTCCTGTCCTGTTGGTAGTGCGAAGAGGAGCACACTGGGACAGCATTTTACGGGAGTTATTTGGTAACTCCCAACCATGAAACACTCCTGCAAGAAGGGGAAGAGCAGAGCTCCTCTTCCTTGCCAGCAGAAGTGTCCCACCCCAGCTGGAAAGCAGATAATGTTGCTGACAGCTCTCACTGAGGGTGTCTCCCTCCTGTTTCCTCCCCGAGCACGAGCACGCAAGGTTGGGCCTCCTCCGAGCTGCAGCTTCCTCCGGTGGGTGGAGGGAAATGGTGCAACTGGGAGAGAGGGGGAAGTGTGAGCGAGGTCTCAGTCCTTGATCTCCCAGCTGGACTGTGGGCTCTACCCATGGAAGCAGAATGAGTGGACAAGTTCACTACTCATATCTGCTGCCTGAAAGAAAAAAACATGGATGGTTCGTGTCAGACCCTTTCTATATAGTGTCTTTCCAGCAAGTTCCTCCCCCGATCCCAAACTGCTCGTGGGGCTAGTGTCAGCACTGATCCTCCACATTTCACTCAGGTCTCCTCCCTGACCTGGTTTTAGGACCCTTGTAACATTCCTTCCTGAGGAACTGTTACCTCTATGACAACACCTGCAGCCAGTGACCGTGGGGATGCAGTGGACCCCTGTGACTGGTGTCGAGGGAAGGACTTTTTACCTTCCTTTGTTTCCCACAGCACTAACCCAGGTGCAGGACAGGCCTCCTCCCATCCCTGTTTGGTAACTCCACCCTTAGCACAACCCCTGTGCTGCCTCGAGGTGCCCCACCTGCTCACTGTAGTTTGGGGGAAATGCGTAAGAAATGAAGGTGGTGTCAGCCCTGGCTGGTGAGGGCAGGCACACTGCTGAGAAACACAGTGACCCCCCCCAGCCAGCACAGGGGGTACAGCCCCTGCCACCCCATCCCTGCACCCCACACTTCCATTCGTGTCCCAGGAGTGGTGCAACACCATCCAGGGGTCTGAGCCCCAGCAGAGCCTGGTGCTGGAGAAGCTTTCCCTACCTTCCCCATCCCTTCCTTGGGGCCCATCCAGCCCTCACCAGCCAGGACACCTGCCGAGATGTCCCATGGCCATTCCAGCCCCTGGGATGATGCAGCCCCAGCTGTAAGTACTCACGGTAGAGGAGGAGCTGGCGTTCATGGCTGGCAGTATGGTCTCGGTGTGTGCAGGGCTCCCGGCAGTATTCATGGCTTTCTGGCCTTACAGTGCCTGGCTCCTGCTCTTATAGCCCTCACTGAACTTCTCGGAAACTCCGGGCAGCCGGAAAAGTTGAATCAGGAGTGGGTTACACAAAAAGTACCCGTTCCTGGCCGAGAAACGAGAATCTACAGTCACAGCCTTTGTCATGGACGTTTTGGACTTCCCCGTGGCTATTAATAGAGCAAATTAAGAACTTATAACGTTGGGGCTCGTCAGCAGCGGCTTTGCACAACCTTGCATGGGGATAAGCAACGGCTCCCTCCGGCGAAACGCTGGAAAACCCTTCCCGGCCCTGGGGAGCAGCCGGGGGAGAATGCGGGGGCAGGCTGCGGAATGCCCGAGCCTCGTCGGGATCGTGTGTCGGGGGAGGACACCGCGAGAGGACACTGACCCCGGCACCGGGAGAAGACACTGGCCCCGGCATCCCCCGATACTCCCGGTGTCGGGGGAGAACACCGATACCGGGGGAAGACACTGACCCCGGCATCCCCGGCACCGGGGAGGACAGCGACCGCGGCATCCCCGTCACTCACACCGAGCATCCCCCGTACGGCCCCGTTAGGAGCGCAGGGCTTCAGCCCCGATCCCTCCCCTTCCCTCTCGCCCCGCCCCGGCCCCGCGCAGTCGGGGGCGGCCCCGCTCGGTGCCCGCCCGGTGCGGGCGGTGCCGCGGGCCCCATGGCGGCAGTGCGGGGGTACCGAAGGGCGGCCGTGGCGGTCGCTGCGGCGCTGCCCGGCGGGGGCGGCCCGGGACGGGGCCCAGGCCCGGTTCCTGGTCCTGGTCCTGCCGCGGAACCGGCCCCGCAGCCGGTCCCGGAACCGCCCGGCCCCGCCACAGCCGCGCTCTACGTGCACGTGAGCGGGGACACGGGGTGGGACACGGGGACACCAGGGCTTGTTGTGTGTGCGGGGACCCCGGGCTCGCACTCGTGGGGGTGCATGTGGGTCCTGGAGCTCGTACGCGTGGGGAGAGGGACCCCAGTGTTCACACACAGTGGGGTGTACGGGGACCCCGGGGCTTCCACACGTGGGGGTGTACGGGGGTTCACACACAAGGGGGTACAGAGGGACCCCGGCTTTGTACACGTGGGGCTTGCACACGTGGGGGACACATGGGACCCCAGAGCTTGCACCGGTGGAAGGTGAATGTGAGGGCTTGGGTCTTGCATACACGTGGGTGCATATGGGACCCTGGGGACCCCGGGGCTTGCACGCGTGGTGGGGCAGCCTGGCCATGCAATGTCATGGGGCACAGGTGGGGCTCCCCAGCCATGCACTGGTGCAGGTTGCTGAGGGGGTCCTCAAGCCGTGCATATGAAAGGTCACATGTGTGGATCGTGGGCCTTGTGCCCACGGGGCAGGTCAGGGATACTGGGGCCTGTGCACCGGACTGAGACTGTTCCCCCTCAAAGTGGGGTGCCTGGGGGTGGGGGCATGGCCGACCTCCACAAACCCTGTGCCCACAGTGGCCCTACTGCCGCAAGCGCTGCTCCTACTGCAACTTCAACACGTACGTGGTGCCGGCGGTGGACGAGGCGGCCGTGCGTGCCTGCCTGGTGCGGGAGGCACAGACCCTGCTCCGCCTCAGCCAGGTGCACAGGTGGGTGCACGAAGAGCTCATGGCAGGGTATGGGGTCTTCAGTGCCCACCTGCAACTCCCCACCCTCTGCCCCACAGCATCACCTCTGTGTTCTTCGGCGGGGGCACCCCCAGCCTGGCCAGCCCTGGCACCATCGCGGCGGTGCTGGAGGCCGTGGCGGGGGCTGCCCATCTGCCCGCCAGCGCCGAGGTCACGCTGGAGGCCAACCCCAGCTCCACGGACACATCTCGCCTCACTGGCTTCAGGGCAGCTGGCGTCAACCGCCTCTCCATCGGCGTCCAGGTGAGAGGGGCTCTCCTCCCACAGCCCTGCACCCCCCCGTGACCCCACTGTCACCACACTCCCTCCACAGTCGCTGGACGACACCGAGCTGCGGCTGCTGGGCCGGGAGCACACGGCGGCGGAGGCACAGAAGGCCGTGGAGGCAGCACGGGGGCTCTTCCCCGGCCACACCTCCATCGACCTCATGTTCGGGCTGCCGGGGCAGAGCCGGGACGCCTGGGCCCAGCGGCTGGAGGCGGCGCTGGAGCTCTGTGATGACCACATCTCCCTGTACCAGCTGACGCTGGAGCGGGGCACGGCGCTGGCGGCACAGGTCCGGGGGGGAAGCCTGCCCTTGCCCCCCCAGGACCTGCTGGCCGACATGTACCAGACAGCCCGCGCTGTGCTGGTGGCCGCCGGCTTCCGCCACTACAAGGTCTCCAATTTTGCACGCAAGGTGGGGTGGCCCCCATACCGTGTTCCCACCATGCTGTGCTGCTCCCCGAGCAGGCCCGGCCCCATCTCACCCCACGCCGCGCTCTCCCCCAGGGCGCCCTCAGCAACCACAACCTCTCCTACTGGCGGGCTGACCAGTACATCGGTGTGGGGCCAGGTAAGGGGGTGACGGGGAGCCAGGTGGGTCTGTGTGTGGCCACGTGCCCCCTGAACTCCGTTGTCCCCCTCCCTCACTGCTGCAGGAGCGCACGGGCGCTTCGTGCCAAAGGGTGAGGGCGGCTGCAGCCGGGAAGCCCGTGTCCAGACGCCGGAGCCTGTTGCCTGGATGCGGGAAGTGCAGTGCCAGGGACACGGCACCAGGAGTCGGGTGGTGCTGAGTGCCCTGGAGCAGTGAGTAGAAGGGTCCACCCCACGCTCTCTCCCTGTCTGTGCTGCCCCACAGCTTTCCGTGTCCCCACAGGCTGGAGGAACTGCTCACCTTGGGACTACGCACAGATGAGGGCGTCACACATGAGGTGAGGAGTCACCTGTGGGGGTCCCCTGCACCAACCTACCACTAATCATAGAATCACGGAATGGTTTGGGTTGGGAAGGACCTTAAAGACCATCTAATCCCACCCCCCTGTCATGGGAAGGGACACCTTCCACAACACCAAGTTGCTCCAAGACCAATCCAAAGTGGCTTTGAGCATTTCCAGGGATGGGGCAGCCACAGCTTCTCTGGGCTGCCTGTGCCAGGGCCTCACAGGGAAGAATTCCTCCCTAATACCTAAAGTAAACCTACCCTCCAGTTTGAATCCAGTTTCCCTTGTCCTGTCACTCCAGACCATTGTCCAAAGTCCCTCTCCAGCTCTCCTGGAGCCCCTTGGGGTACTGGGATGCTGATGCCCCATCACTAGTGACCCACCACTGATGCCCTATCACTAATGCCCCTCTCTCACCCTGGGCACACAGCGCTGGGGGCACTTCTCCCCCCAGCTCAGCCTGCAGACCGTGTTCGGGGTACCAGGGGAGGCTCGGGCGCTGCAGGAGCAGGGCTGGCTGCTCCTGGATGGCAGGTGAGCCCCAGGAACCCCTGTGGGGAGCAAGAGGGGTCTCCCCCGGTGCCCCAGAGCTCACCATCACCTCTCCCACAGCGGCCTGCGGTGCACCTGGGCTGGCCTGGCCGTGCTGGACTCGCTGCTGCCAGACCTGCTGTGCCAGCTCCAGAGGTGCTGGGCACTGCCCGGTGCCCACCGAGGGGGAACCCAGCATGGAACAGACATGGGGGACGGACACGGCGGCCAAAATGTGGGGGCTGTGAGCGGCCACAACGGATAATAAAACACGAGAGCTGTGTGCTGGCTGAGGGCTCTTGGGGCAGTGGCATCATCCAGGGGGGATTTCCCGCAGGGCAGGTCCCAGTGTCCCCGGTGTCCCAGCACTCCCGTGTCCCAGTGCCCGGTGTCCTGGAGCCTGATGTCCTGGTGTCTCTGGTCGACCAGTGCCCAGAGGCCCAGTGTGTCCGTGTCCCTGCGCCCCAGTGTCCCACTCTTCGAGTATCCTGGAGACCCGGTGTGTCTGGGTGTCCCACTATCCCGGTGTGTCCGGTGTCCCACTATCCCGGTGTGTCCCGGTGTCCCGCTATCCCGGTGTGTCCGGGTGTCCCAATATCCCGGTGTGTCCCGGTGTCCCACTATCCCGCTGTGTCCCGGTATCCCACTATCCCGGTGTGTCTGGGTGTCCCAATATCCTGGTGTGTCTGGGTGTCCCACTATCCCGGTGTATCCCGGTGTCCCACTATCCCGGTGTGTCTGGGTGTCCCACTATCCCGGTGTGCCTGGGTATCCCACTATCCCGGTGTGTGTGGGTATCCCACTATCCCGGTGTGTCTGGGTGTCCCACTATTCCGGTGTGTCCCACTATCCCGGTGTGTCTTGGTGTCCCACTATCCCGGTGTGTCTCGGTGTCCCACTATCCCGGTGTGTCCCGGTGTGTGTGGGTGTCCCACTATCCCGGTGTGTCTGGGTGTCCCACTATCCCGGTGTATCCCAGTGTATCTCGGTGTCCCACTATCCCGGTGTATCCCGGTGTCCCACTATCCCGGTGTATCCCGGTGTGTCTCGGTGTCCCAGTATCCCGGTGTGTCCCAGTGTCCCACTATCCCGGTGTGTCCCAGTGTGTGGCAGTGTCCCGGCCGCACGGCGCATGCGTGCCGGCAGGGGCCGCGGGGCGGTGCCGCCGTGCCCCGCCAGGGGGCGGTGCCTCCCGGCGCTGTGAGGGCTCCGTGTCCTGTCGCGACCTGTCGCGACTCGCGGGGGCTCTGTCGGTGCCGGTGCCCCGGTCGGAGGGTCGGCGGGACATGGCGTCGCGGGCCAGTCGGCCCCAGAACCGGAGCCCCCCGGGTACGGCCGGCGCGGGGCGCGCCTTGGGCAGCGGCGGCCGGGCCGGGCCCGCGGCCTCAGCGAGGCCCGGGGTGGAGCCCCCACAGACAGCCCCTTCCCACCCAGGGACCCCCGTGCCGTTATTATTATAGTTTGGGGTTTTTTGAATGAGCCGGTACCAGCGGGAGGGACGCGCATGTTAAGGGGAGGAACAGCCCCCGGTGCGATCCCCTCGGCTTGGCCCGGCCCGGCTGTGCTAAGGGGGTTTGTCTGTTTCAGAGCTGTGTAGCTATTCAGGAGCTTCTGGAAATCTAGTAGTGTGTTATCAGAGTTGTGCTGGGTGAGTGCAGGAGGGCTGTGTCCTTGCACTAGCAGCTGGAGCAGGAAGCTTCCCAGGAATTTGTTGTTCCTCCTGCAGGGAGCTCTATTTATCTGTATTTATCTCATCTAGAATGAAGGGTGAGACAGTTGAATCCTGCTTGACCCACTTTGGTCCTTGCTGCTTCTGAGAGTTTGATTTTTCCCATTACAAGAGATGCTGAATTCAGTTGTTCTGTGAAACCTTAAAAACAAAACAAAACAAAACCAAAAAACCACCACCAAAACATGGTCAGCTGGAAATGATTAACCAGGCTGAAAGAGGAAGGTGGTGTTTCCTGGGGAGACTGAAGAGGAGATCTCTTCGTGTATATTTCAGGCAAGAAGGAAAAGACCTCTGGAAGGCCAAGTTCAACAATTTCAGAAGAGCCTGAGCCTGAGCCCGAGCCCGAGCCCGAGCCTGGTTCATATGTTCTGCAAGGAGAGGATATCCAGGCACTTGCAATTAAGGTGGAGGACCTGGAGAAAGTATGTATGAGTATTTCTACTGGTAGAAAAAGCTGCCTTAACTGTCACTCTCTGTGTGTTTAGCAGAGGGTGCTGCCCATTTACTTAAGCCAAAACTCACTCCTGCAGTTGAGTTCTTACTCCATTTTGTCTGTCGTGCTCTTTGTCATGATAAAATGTCACATCATTAGGTTCAATGGTGAAAAATAAAGAATTATCAGTCTTTACACAGTACTTGCAACTGTAAGGATAAATCATCTGCCTCTCCAACTTTATGGTCTCATAAGACCTGTAAGTTGTGTAGTAGCTTTCATGGCTTTCCTTCCAAAACTTGAGTCCCAGTGTGTGAGTGGAAGCATTTGACATCGAGCAGATATCTCTTGGGAAAGTGATTTAAAACTCTCCTTTCCCTTCCCCTGTTATAAACCAGAGTTCAGGGGAATGAGACAGCAACTAAGCTGGTGTCTCTGCAGCTGCATAACGTGCCTCATAGGGAGGAATCAGAGAATCATAGAATGATTTGGGTTGGAAGGACCTTAAAGCTCATCTTGTTCCTACCATGGGCAGGGACACCTTCCACTATCCCAGTTTGCTCCAAGCCCAGTCCAACCTGGCCTTGGACACTTCCAAGGATGAGGCAGCCACAACTTCTCTGGGCAACCTGTGCCAGGGCCTTACCACCCTCACAGGGAAGAATTTCTTCCTAATATCTAATCTAAACCTACTCTTTTAGTTTGAATCCATTCCACCTTGTCATGTCGCTCCAGGCCCTTGTGAGAAGTCCCTTTCCAGGACTCTTACAGTAATTGTACTGATACGACCTCTGCATATCCTAAAAGCATCAGATGGATTAGAGGTGAGTCAGTGTGTACCTAACTGCGCTGTTACTGTTTGTTTCCTGCAGCTTCATGCTCCACGCCTTCCCCATGATGCTGGGAGAGTTCCAGTTAGGAAGAATTACCTCGTTCGAAAATACAAACCCAAGGAGGTGACACATCTTGTAGCACGTCCTGCTTCCCCCAGGGCACCCAGGCAACCACTGGCTTTTCCTGGTAGGGTTCAACTTCCATCTTATCTCTGGGCTTTGGTTTTGCTAAGCCAGATTTTACTGACCTGGCTCTGGGGCTGGGTATTTTTGTGTGTGTGTTGTAGGACCTAAAGAGTTTGCTGATGGCTGCGAAGAGATTCTCCCTCATCACATTTTGGGAAGTGTCCAGGAGTTTAAGATGGAAGCCTGGGCTAGAAGAAGCGCTCGGGTTGGTTTGTAAAGTTAGGAAAATGCTGCTGTGTGGCACTTTTCCAGAGGTGGAGTGTGGTGCCAGCAGTACCTTTCGATGCTTTCCAGCACCTATCAGGAGCAGGTCAGGCCCGAGGTGTGGTTTTCCCAGCCTCGTCACACTCTATGGGGAGGGTTTGCCATCAGAGAAACTGCACCAGCAGGTTTTGGAGTGCTGTGTGCAGGACCAGGTCACGGAGGGAACAATTACACAGGCTTCCTCTTCCCTCTGTGCTCTGCTGAAGGCGTCAGGGTTGCAGCAATGGCATTGCTGGAGTCTAATTACTCAGATAAATCCTTCCGTTGTCTCTGAGTGTGTTCCTACTGTCCTGCTTTTGTTCCTCTCAGAGTGCTAATGTAGAAGTACAGTCAATCTGAATAATTCTTTCCTCCTGCCCTGACCCCTTCTTGTTTTGGTGTGCATGAAGAGGTTCATTTAATATTTCCTTTCTCATCAGACAGCAGATGTTACTGAGGTTCCTCGTCCACATGTTACTGCAGCAGCTTTAAAAGAGAAATGTGGAGGAGAGAAGAAGAGAAAGGCTCCTCAGGCCCAACTAGCAGGGCACAAAGCTCTCCAGAACTGGAGCCATCATATGGCAATCAGGAAAAAGCAGGAGAAACACCTAGGAGGTGAGACAAGCTGCAGAGGCCTCATTCTGTAAAATTCTGTGTGTAGGTGGGGGAGTTTGATGTCCCCACATCAAACTGCCGTGGTCATCACCTACCAGGGTTACTCCTATTGCCATTGCAGTCTAACTCCATGTTCTCAGAGCTCTCACACGTGTTCGTGGCTGTGGATGTGGTGGGAGGGTGAGCTGGTGGCTCTGGCTGGGGCAAGGACAGTGGATTTGGCAGGGCCCAGTGTGTAAGTGGGTTACAGGTGAACAACAATAGTATCAAAGGGTGTGCCCAGAAGTGCAGCACCAATGATGTGACGTTTCCTCTTTACAGAAATACTTCAGAAGCCAGAGAATGAATTGATGATGAACATCGCGGAGAATTACAGGCAAGTCGTGGAAGAAAGTGACCTCATTGACCGGAGTCTCCCCTACCTCCATCCTGGAAAGGTGAGAGCCCCACTTCCTGTGTGTCCTGAATGTGCTGCTCTTGTGAAACAGCACAGACACTGGTGTGGTGAGTAACATCCCTGTAGAGCTTTCATAGGTGTTTATCAAAGCCACTCTGAGTCCTTCAGCCTGGTGTGTGAGCAGAGCTTTCAGGGGCTTTAAAAATAAAACCATGAACTGTGCTATCCATACCACTCAGAGGAAGGTGGGGATGAGCAAGTGCCATTTCTGGACTCTCAACGAAGTCTGTCCTGCCCAGGGAGGTGACATGGGAACATGTCACAATTGCTGCTCCAGGAGCAGAGAGATCTGATTCATTCGGGCTTGGATTTTAGTGATTGCCATGGAGAAAGGGATACGGGTAATGCAAGAGGATTATGGGAGGATCCTGTGTTAAAATAATTTTTTTACATTTATAGCACTATCAAAGAATTTGCATTTGTGCAAGGCTTAATTTTAATATCATTCAACCTTCACATAGCACTAGGTATAAGAAAGTTCTTTTGTCTTTGGCAGCAGCCTAATAGAAATTTTGGCTTGCTCTGCAGAAAGGGATAATTCACGGACTATTAAAATGTTCATATAGGCAGGATCAGATCCTTTCTAGCCCCTGTGAAAATAGCAGGTAGCTGTGCAACTCTGTATCAATGCGAGCCTGGTTTTGCACCGCAGGGATTCCGAGTAGGAAGCGAGTTCTGGAGCCAACCCGACCGTATTGGAGATGAACTCACCGGCCTGATGCTGACACTGACTCGGACAGAACGTGGGGACCGAGAGCCAATCACTCACGTGGGCAAACCCCGCACTGTCCAGAAGGAAACGGGTAAGGGAGCACTGCAGAGAGGTGTTCCAGAGAAACGGGGCACGGATGTGGAGGGAGCAGCTACTTCCCAGTCATCTCCTGAGCCTCCTCTTTAAAACACCATGAGGCCAAAGTTGGGCAGAGAGTGAAATTTAATAGGCGTGAGTATGTAGAGAGCGAGCTCTTGTATGGGTATTTCCACAGCTCTGAAGCCCCCAACGAAGATTCCTTGCCACCTAACCTGGGATAAGAGTCTTTTCCTGAAACATCGGCGGCAGGAGCTGAAATCTATCCTGGAGGAACTGGGTTTTTATAAGCCGGTAAGACCAGAGGAGCAGGGACATTCTTTGTGTCTCTTGTTTCTTGTCAGTAGAGTAACATAAAATTGCCAAGAACTGGGTCTGAAAAAGCATTAGGAATCTAAAACTTAGCCCCACAGTACTTTCCTTGGAAGTTCTGACATTTCCAGAGGGCCACACTCATGAAGGAGTTGTACCATTGTAGGAGCAAAATACCTCAACTTCACTTTACTTGACTGAGTTGATGCATTTGGCTGGTATTATAATTTCCTTTCCCTATAAAAAGAGAAATCCTGAGTTGATCATTCTTGTGTATGTCCAGGATCTGGAAGGACTGGAGGTGATTGGTAAAGGGCAGCCGTTCACGTCTGTCTCAGCAGAGGCTTCTCCGTGTTCCACCCCTTCTGAAGAGATTAAGTAAGCTTTACTTCGTGGCAGAAGTAAAGAGTTTTGGATATGTACCACCAGTCTATAAAGGTATCCTTAGCTGGTTTTAGCCAGAATGGAGAGGAACCTCCACTGGGCACAACAAAAGGCATATTTTAATATAATCACCAGATTTAGAAATCTTTGTGCCTTGAGGCCTTGTGTCTAAGGAGCAAGGCTCTGTCCTTAAGGAGATGAGTGTGTGGAAAAGCATTAGCTGGGATTATTTCTTACAGGGCCTTGTAAATTATCCCAGGTTCTCCCCTCTCTGATAGTGAATTTCAGTCCATGAAAATGCTGGCTCTTGTTTTCTGTAGCAGTGACTCCTGCAATGTGGTTCCAGAAGAAGAAAAGCATCTATCTTTAGTTTTCTGTGGCCAGCCTGCTCGTTGGATCAAGGGCATGACTTCTTCTGGGGTAATTGTGAGATTTTAATCGTTTAGTCAAACTAAGCCTGTTTGAGTTCCCAAGTCACAGCTGTACAATGAGTGTCACTCCCAGGCCACAGAATGGGGAATTTATTCTGAACATAATAGAGCATCCCTATGTTTGGTCTGGAGAGATGTAGGGACAGAAGGGGTTGCTCTGGCTGTGGTGTGAGCTCAGATTCCCAGTCTCTCTCTGTATAATGACCACTTCACTGGACCTGCCTTACAAGTTCTCCTACCAAGGCTCAACCCTTTATTTGAGCTATGACTTCATGCAGGATAAATCCTGCCAGATAGAGGAGAAATCGTTCGCTTTTTCCTCTTCCTTGTAGAATGAAATTGGCGTTGCTGCCCGGCTCACCTTCGAGACTCTGGCTGGTGAGGAGGCTGAAAGCTTCCTGACAGTGAGCAACGATGGCACAGCTGCCATCTGGTACAGCTGGATGAGGCTTCCCCAGCAGATTCCCTCCAGAGAAACCAAGGGGAGGAGGATGCCATGTTTTTACTTTGATACCAGACCAGGTACGAGACCTTTGTACCTCAGCCAGAGAGCAGGTATTGGTGAGTTTCCTGAGACGTGGAGTCTGACTAATGGCACGGCACTGCTGGGTGATTCTCCTGAGGGAGCTCCTGGGTGTCAGAGCTGACTCACCCCAAAAGAGCTGTGCAAGGCAGATCCCTCTCATGAAACCTAAAGGAAAGGAGGTTGCTCCTACTCTGACTGCAAATGGGTGGAATGTTGAGAAGTGAGCCATTTGCTGATGGCAAATGGACCATCATCTGCTGGAGAGCTGAGCTTGCTGTAGAAGGAGCATGCAGTGGAAGTAACACCAGTTCAGTAACATGGGGACTGGGAGTAAATCTGGAAGGAGAAAAATAGCTGGATGAACTGTGATAACCAGCCAAAATATGGGGAAAGAATCTCCTACAGAGATAAGGACACTTGGGGTGGGGTTGGAAAAGGGTCAAGTTAACCAGGTGGCTTCTTGCAGACCAATGCATTTTCTCTCTTATTTCAGGTGTAATTTTGCCTGGAGAAACTCTGAGGTTTTCCTTTCTTTTCAAGTCAAGGAGAGCAGGCATTTTCAGTGAGCCCTGGGAATTTAGGACACATCCTCTGTTATTAGGAGGAGCTCTGCTGCAGGTGACCCTTTGGGGAATTGCTGTGTATGAGGATAAATTGGCTGACTTCAGAGAGAAACTGGAGGTAACCAAGCATGTGACTGGGTAACTGTGAGCTTTGAACTTTATATGCAAATAGAGGATAAGGGTAGGAGTGAATGACTGGTATTTTTATTGCTGTGTAATTAGGGCTGAGAGTAAGATGATTTACAGAATGTCTGTACATACTTGAGCAGGTTTGCTAAATAACATGGAGGAACTTTGCAGTCTTTTGTAATGTTGTTACTAAAGACATGACTGTGTCTACTAAAGTGTTCACGCTGGCCCTTTAAAAATGAATTTTCTGTTGGTAATTAATTTCATTAGTTACTTAGTGGGGATGGGATTGTGTGTTGAACACTACGATAATTTAAGGTATAAATTGAAAATTACACTATGCTTTGAAAAGCATAGTTTGAGGGAGGATTTGTAGGGTTTATTTGGAGAGCTGTTGGCAGTACTGCTGGGCTCAGTGGGGTTTGCAGTTATTCTTGTCTTTGTAACCCTGTGTAATGTATACATGTGGTTACTGGCGTGGGAGTGAATTTGTTTGTGTGCTTGTATGTGGAATGGGGACTCACACATGCTGCTCTCACTGTGGTGCCTCAGAGTGACCTGGCTGCTCGAGAAGGTGCTGCTATAGTCAAAGACAGTCTCAATGAACTCCTTGACCAAGCTCGGACTCCAGAGCGCACCCCATCTCCTGCAGATGCCTATGCCACCGAGGAAGAGTTGTTCCACAGGAAGAATCCCGGGGTGATGTTTGCTATTTGATGGGTAACTGAAGTAACAGGGAGGGCAGACTCATGGGGCTGGTGCATCCCTGGGTTTCTGGAGCTGGCAGAGTCTGCCCCGGAAGCTTTAACAGTTGTGTTTGAAGAGGGAAGGCAAAGCTCATGTCTGTTTACTTTTTCCCTGTTATCACAGTTTTATTATCAGTATCAAGTGGTGAAGCAGCTGCACAAACTGTGGAGACAGTACATGACTGTGCCTTCAGCCTTTGAGGAGAAAGTGCCCTCAGACCAGAGGGGCACTGCAGAGGAGGACACAGAGTACCAGGAGAGCACTGTGGAGCCTCTCCCTGCTCAGAGCAGCACCACAGAGCTCCCAGCTGGGAAGAACTCACTAGAGGAGGCTCCGAGGCAAAAGATGAGCATTGAGGAGGAAGAAGCAGGCCCATCAGGATGGAACCTTTCCCTTGAGGACTTTAAACAGGTGGTCACCTCTGTTCCCACTGGTGCTGTGACAAGCTGATGGTGTTTTCATTTCCCTTCAAACAGCCCAGCCTGCCCCAGTGTGGAGCCCACCCAAAGGTCTGCTGCCTATGTGCTGGGAGTTAGAGATGATTTATGATCTGTGTTGGCTCTGCTGACCACACCCTCAGTGCTCTTGTAAAGAGATTCCCAAGGCAGACTTTGTGGGCTGTTGTGTGAAGAAGAGAAGGGAACCAGACAACATAATAGATATTTTAAGCTCTTCCCCCGTTAGCTTTCTGTCATCCCAGCACGGAATGCGGGGGGCAGGCTAGTCTTACAGCCTCCCGTGGCTCCCCCAAGGGCTCCTTGCCTTGGAGAGTCCTTTCTATTCATCGAGAACTAAGGGGGCACTCATGACAGGCTGTGGATAAAGTACAGACCTCCCTAGATTAAAGCAAAAGTGGTTTGGATTCTGTCAGCGGTTTTTGTGTAGTGCTCTCTTGGAAATCTTTCTGTTTCTTTTATAACTGAGCTAGGGAGCCTTGCAGCTTGCTAGAATCCCTGTTCCCCAGCACACCTGTGAAGTTGCAAAGGGACTTACTGTCAGTGTGATGGGGGAATCTGGGATTGTTGCCTGGATCTTGGGGACCTTGGCCAAATCCCAGCCATACAGGAAGCCACATGTGTGTGTGTGTAAGTGCCCAGAGCAGCCTGGTTTCGGGCTGGTGTCCAGGGAGAGAGCCGTGGTGTGCTCCATTGAGCTCAGGGCCCGCAGACTGGGAATGAGCCCTGAGAAGTGCCCCACACACCCTCTGTCTTTTCTCTCACAGGCCATAATGTCAATCCCCAGGGAGGAGCAGAGGGAAGAAGCACTGACCCAGCTCAATAAGGCAGCTCTGGAGCTGTGTGTTGAACAGAGGCCAGCTCAGTCAGACCTTCTGTATCCCCTCTGGTGTGTTACCTTTGCAAGGAAAAAGCTTGTGAAAACACTGTGTGATCAACAGCCTCAGCCAGCTCTGTTGCAAGTGTTGTGATTCAGAGTGCAGATAATTATATGAGGTCTAGAAGTCATCTTTACACTCTGGTTTTTTTATAGCTTAATTGTAGCAGCTGTCTAGGACCCAAATGCCTTTTTTTTTTTTTTTCCTGGAGATAAGTTTAGAAAATTAAATGCTTGTAATTTTGGAGAGTGTACAAGATTATTTCTAGCAAGATTATTCTAGTCTGTATTTATGAAACCTTTGGGTATTTTCTGTACCCTTTTACTCAGATAACTGTCTCCTCCCTCATACAGTCTCTCTGTTCTTTGCTCAGGCTTTCAGACTGTAAACATATCAACAGCTTCTCATTGCATCTAAATTAGAAGGATGCAGGTTCCTCTTGGTAAACACAGAGCAGGTTGATGCTGATTTATCAACGTGTGTCATGTTGAGGAGCAGACCTAGTTTCACAGTAATATTTATGGGTCCCTGGGAGCCTGTTGATTTGCAAACCTTTGAGACCTTGGAGGGATCTAACATGAGGAAAGCAATTTATCGTCTCCCTGCCCAGATATTTAGACAGTGGGTGTTGTTTTGTTGGCTTAGTTTTATAGAGCAGCTCTCAGCTGTAAGGTGCCTCTACTTCTGGGCACAGGGTTAAAACAAGGTGGCAACTGCTGCACTGTCTCCCTTCTGATCCTGATCCTTTTCTCAGCCTCCAGCTGTGGCGGGGAGCAATTGATGATATGGTGAGTCACGCTCTGAGGCTGAGATCCCTGTATGGCTTGCTTGACAAAGACACCTATGCAGATGGTGTTCCAGAGGAAACAGGTAAATGGTAGCTTTAGAACAGCAACTGCTTTCTGTTGACTGTTGGAAATCCAGCAAACATGATGAGTTTCAACTGAAATTTCATTTTCAGCAGGTCCCCCTCAAAGCTTTTATAAGAAAATGCATCAGAAAAAAAAGGCAGATTGTGTGACAGTCACAGTATTATTTGTAAAAAACCACCTCACAAAAAAGCCTTTTAATTCAGCTACGTGTAGCTGTGGTTTTCACACAGACTGACCCAGCAAACACTGCCTCACTATTAGCTGTCTTACAGGCTTGTTCTGATACACATCTGAGACCTCTTCATTCCTTATTTAAACAAAGTACTCTTCAAGGTATTGTTTTTCAGTGCAGTACAGCTCAGATTAATAAAAAGAGGGAAGTACATTGCAAAAGTAACACTCCCACTGTGTTAGTGCGGTGGGCTGGTCTTTCTGGATGTGTGGATGCTTTTGGGTAATTGAAATTTTTTCTTTATTAGAGGAAGTAAAGCAAGGAGGAGAAAAAAAAGGAGGAAAGGAAGACAAAATAGCCACTAAGAAAGAAGAGAAAAAGGATAAAGAAGGCAAAAAAAGTAGAGCAACATCAGGGAAAGAGAAAGCGGTATGTGTTGGGATGTCTGGTGAGCCCTGAGTGCAGGGGACAGTGTGAACAATTCTGAGGTTGTGTGTCCTGAGTTTGAGCTGATTTCTAACCCTGAATGAGAGGTGCTGCTCCTGGGAGGTGCATCTAGCAACAGCCTGAGTGGTGTTCTGACCCATGTCCCTTTTTTTCTCGGTCTGTCCCTGATTAGGAACATCCAGGCAGCAGAAAGATGAAAGTGAAAGATGAGAAGCGGTCATCTTCCATTGCATCAGTGAAGGTGAAAGAGGGAGCAGAGCCCCCAAAAGTAAAAGATGAGAAGCGGGTATCTGCCACTTCATCACTGAAGGAGAAAGAGGGAGCTGTAACTGCAGAGGGAGTAGAACCTCCTCAGGAGCAGGTGGACTCTGTTTCATTTGGAATATACCAGGAAAAACTCTATATTGAAGTGAGTCTGACCAAAGCTTGTATTTTAGTTTCTTGGCTTGTAAGTTACACTGAGGCTCAGGGGGAGAGGGAAACATTTTTGTAAACTCAGAAAACTGACAGACATATGTCCCTCATGCTGCAGCAAGGTAAGTGTGAAATCCAAATTAAGATGCCCTTTATTCCAGCCCAGAATCTGTTAGCAGAAATCCAGCCATCGCATAGCCACATGCGGGACTTCTATCTGGGATGTCTTTAGCATGCTTGTGGACTCTTGAGGGATCAGCTGAATTAATTGTACCTCAGATAATGTTAAACACACTTCATAGCCAGAGAAGTTATTACTAGAGAGCTCTGTTAGCAGGCTGCCACTTCTGTGTGGTTGTGTGTGTGCCCATATGATAATGTACTGCAGTGTGAGAAACCGTCTCTGTCAGTCTCATCCTCAGGGTTCCTCAGTGTGTTTTCACTGCAACTGTCTTCTCTTAATTTCTGCTGCAGGTTTACAAGCTGCTGGATTCAATGGTGAGTGAAATGGTGTCTTTATTTGAGGATCTAAAGCTATAACATGCTCTGCAGTGGGAGAGCTGAAACCCTTTGCATGTAGAAATAGACTTGCTTTAAAAAAAATAAATAACTGTATTTACACAGATTGAGTGGAGATTCTTTCTGAAGTGATTCAGTGATTACAAATACTGGGCTGCCTCTTTTCTGACATGCTGTGATGTGGGACTGTTGCTGGATCATCTGTTAGTGCTACAGATGATCACTTGCCAAGAAGAGACAAGGCAAGAAATATCACTGCCTCAGAAAACGTTAGGACTAGAAAATACTGGCATTTTTTCTAAGGAAGAAGAATTTAAAAGTGCCAGTCAACATGAGATATGAGGTTTTTTTGTCAATTGTGCTTGGATGCAGGTGAGTGAGCAGGGTCTCCCTTTGTACTCAAGAGCACTGGTACAAGCAAAGTAACTTAGACAAATCCATCCCATTTTTGATCATATTCTTGTCTGCTTGTCCAGTCTCCCCTTGGGACTTGCTGACAGCAGGCTTCTCTGAGGCATTCTGGATCCCAGTAAAAGCACTATCCCAAGGGATGTGCCAACCTGCCTGGTTTTTTCCCATTAATTTCCACCTTTTGCTGATCTTGCCATTTCTTTCCATCCAGCCCCATTTTGAGCCAGTTCTTACTTGTTTCCTTCTAAGTCTAATCACTCTTGAATTAAATGAGTGAAATTTGTGCTGTAAATGTTGTGAGCACGATAAGGCCTCGTGTTAGAGCCACCCCTCCTGTCTGTCCATCTGCCTGTGCGTCTGGGTCCATCACTGCTTTGTGTCTGGGTTTCCTTGTGCATCACAGCTGGAATAGAGCTTTTTGTGGAGGCATCCCAGGCCTGAGTGTGGCACACTGGGCTTCAGTGGGAGCAGGTTCCCAAGGCAGAGCGAGCTGATTGTGGGGTCAATCTTGACCTGGCATCGAGAGGACCTGTGTCATGTGGGTAAAAGTGCCGCCTTCCTGCCAAAGCAGCCGGACAGCATTCCCGGGAAAGGCTTTGGCCCTGGAGAACAGTGACATCAGTGTAGATCATTAATTGAGGTTTGTGATACCTCTGGAGTTCTTAGGCAGCAGATGCATATCCGTGCTGAGCACTGCTGTTACGAACTGTGCGCGTCACTGTGCGGTGGCACCGGGCGTGTGTGCCTTGGGCACGTGCTCCTGTCCTTTGGCAGCCACACTGACACAGTCTGGAGCTGCACAGAGCGTGAAATAACTGTGCCTTCTGCAGAATTGGTGTCTCTTGCTTTCTCATTTTAGCTCCTGTGCTGTCTGAGGAGAGAATATATTCTTCCTCTTGGCTCCTGGCAGTGCTGTGGCAAAGCACAGCTTTATTTTTTTTTTGCTGGTCAGGTAAGGCCCCTCATGTTTTGAGATGTCTTCTCTTAGTGAGTGTGGGGAAGCATTTTGGCCTCTGTGGCAGCAGGAGCCGCCTCTGGCTTAGCGGTCACAGACCCACAAAGGGAATGTCTCTGCTCAGCATTCCTGGAGTGAGAATTTCAGCAACATTTGGAGAATTAGGAGGAAAAAGGCCTGAAGTTGGGGTGTGTCTCACAGGCTCTGACAATAGCTCCTGCCTCCCTGGAGATGATTATCAGCTTGTGAATCTGCCCAACTCAAACTGCTCAAGCCATCTGTTTCTAGACAAGAGGGAGTCTGCACGTTCTAGAGGCAACGTGATTGTCTCGGAGGCAGGAATCCTTTCACGTGGTAGCTTTACATTAAGGGATGGCAAAGCCCATCCATGTCTCCATGGATCCATATCTCCAGTCCAACCCATGGAAACCAGGCTGCATGTATTATTCTACCCACAGGAAAGTCTGTTAATATGACACCAGATAGATGGGAGTTTTACATCAGTCACGTATGATGGAAGAGTGTCCTGTGCTGGCATCTCCGTCCCTTCCAAGGGAGAAGCCTGGTGGCACAGGGCAAGGCGAGTGGTGTAAGAGCTCTGCAAAGGAGAACAAACCTGTGAATAGTCTAATTTTTTGTCATAAATAATGTCAGTGCCTCTTCCAGCCTTGGACAAGAGTGTCCTCAGGGGACAAGGTACAAGCAGCGTGCAGGAAGGGATGTGTGGGCCAACAACTGTGATACTCTGCTGTCTGCTGTCTGGCTGCTGCAGCTTTCTCTGAGCCAGCTGCTTTTTTTTTTTTTTTTTTCCCTTTTGCATTGATTTGTGGAAGTTACATGACAGGAACTGCAGTGGAATTAGAGCTGCCTTCCACAGAACAGCTTTAGAAATATGTACCCTCATTACAAGCCCGTTGTGAGACGTGGGTTCTGTCATCAGTGCAGGGACCCTCAGGGCTGTCAGCCCTGTGCTCTGAAGGACCCTGTAAGGCCGAGCCCTTGCAGCCAGGCAAGGAGAGTATTCCTTCTCCTCTCCCAGACGTGGGCAATATTTGTATTAGTGTTAATAATTTGTGTTGTGTTTGCTAAATAACCGAGGTGAGGTGAGCGACCTTCCTGGCCTTGGGAGTTGCATACCAAACCCATCACATGAGTGGGGGCCTGAAGACACCACCAGAGAGCCCGGAAAGAGGGGGAGTTCTAGGAAAATGCTGCAAGCAGAAGGTGACAGTGCATTTCTCGATGGCTGAGGGGTCTGGGTGAGCAGCCAGGCTGTGCTGATGGCAGTAAGTGCCTTGCTGGGTCCCACTTCCCATGGCAGGATTGTGGGCCCCAGCAAAGAAACCCCACGTTTGTACAGCTCTGAAAACACCTCGTAGGGTGTTTTCTGCACAGAGAGGTTCACTTTGCTTGTAAAAAATCAGCGCTTGAAGAAGAGCAAGCTGTCTGCCTCACCATCTGACACAGTGAATCAGGAGTGTTGGGAATGGAGGAAGAGGAATCTTGGGCTGCCATGGAGAATGCTTCCCACCGCCCGAGCTGGGATGTTCTCTGGGCTGATCTGGGAATGGTTTGGATGCTGGATGTGCTCTTCTCCCAGGCTGCAGCTGGAAGAGGGGCTAGATGTTTATTCAGCCTGCACAGCCAGAGCTTGTTGGGAATGTCAGGTTGCTCAGATCTGCAAAGCCCTGGAGGCATGTGGCTTCCCTCTGGGACCCGAGGCAGGACCTTCAGGCAAGACAGATCTCAGCTGTGCTCTGTGTGGCAGGAGCATCAGCAGGAAGGCACGATCCCCCTCCCAAATGTCTCAGCACCCCCAAGATGCTTTCCATCATGGAAAATGTCAGTGATATTAAATAGATTATATATATCCATAATACTTGAAGGGCTGTCAGTGATTAAAATGGAAGGCAGAGGCCGGGAGAGAGAGGGGGTGGCATTGAAATGATCGAGAGACATGACTTATTTTGTCATGTCATCTGATGCCTCCCTCTCTCCCCCCAGCCAGGCTCTGGGAGCTGCTCAGAGCAGGGGAAGAATCTGCTCCAAATTTAGATCCTAGCAAAAAAAAAAAAAAAAAAAAAAGGAATAATAATTTAAATAACCCAAATTGCTAGCGTGGCCTTGGGTAGCAGAGAGGGAGCTGCGTGGTGGGGAGGGTCGGCATCCTTCGCAGCTGCTTCCGCGCCCGTGGACGTGGATTTCTGTCTAAAAATAATGGGAGGAGGAGGAAAAAAAAAAATACAGGCGAGCAAGGCAGCAGCAGCGAGCAGCGCCTGGCTGGCTGCCAGCGAGGGGCAGTGACTGAGCATTTACAGCATCCCCGCCTCCCGCATGCGGCGGGGCAGGGGCTCGGCGCCGCATCCCCCGCGGCCGGTACCGCACCGCGCTGCGCCGCACCGCACCGGGGGGGGCCGGGGGGCCCTCTGAGCGCCTCGGCCGGTGCCCGGGCGGCCCCGAAGGGGTTAATCCGGGACCTGCCGCCGGGACCTGCCCAGCCAGCCCGGCAACTCGGCGGCGCGCAGCAGGAGCGGGCGGCTGCGGCCGCCTCCACCCGCGCTCCCCGGCGGCACCGGCGGCGGCACCGCGCAGGTAAGCGGGGCCGTGCGCCCCGGCAGCCGGGATGATGTGGAGGGGGAAGGAGGAGGAGGAGGAGGAGGAAGGTTCTGGACGCCGGAGCATCGCGGGCTGCGGGGGATGCCGGGCCCCGGTGGGTAGCTCGGTGCCGTGACGCCTCCCGGGCCGGGCTCGGGGCCCCGCGGCGGCTGCGAGGGGGAGCGGGATCCGGGCGGGTGCAGGAGCCGGCATCGAGGCCGAGGGCTCTGCGGGAGCCGTTCCCCGCCGCTCCCCCCCTCCATGGCGAGCGCTGCTCCTCCCAGCCCTGCACCTGATCAGGGATGGAGCTGTAATCCCCTCTCCGGGCCCCCCCTTCTGTCGCCGGACCCCTCTGCCCCCGCTGCAGTCCCCCCATCCCTCCAGCTCTCTCTCCACGCCGTTCCTCCTCGCCCCCCGCGCCGCCCCCGCGTCGCCCCCGCAATCCCCCGCACGGGGCCGCGGGCGATGGGGACCTGGCCCCGCAGCCGTGTGTCCTTCTCCCACCTGGCCGTCTCTTGCTCAAGGTCACTGCAGTAATTCCATATGAGCTGCCGGGTGCTGCCGCCTTATCTCCCGCACAGCTTCTGTTTCACTCCCTTTTTATTCCGGGGGGGGGGGGGGCTGTGGGGGGATATTGTGTTTGATAAACCCGCAGCTCTTAACCCCGCTGGCAGCTCCAGCCCTGATTACGTTCCTCTCATCCCTGCCCCAGCCCCATGCTTCCCGTCTCTTCCCATTCAGACTTCCCAGGCCATCTCATGGTGGGCAAAGTCCAGCTGGGATCAGGTCTCTGGCCTGGATAAGCAGTGTCAGGAGCCTGTCGTGCTGGACTTCGGGCTTGTCCTGCCAGGAGACCTGTTGGTGGCAGGAGGAACCATCCTGCCCTCTCCTCCTTGGAGTGCTGGTGTTTGCTGGTGCTTTCCGGGCTGGTGGCACCTTTGGAAAACGTGACTTTATCTCCACCTGGGTGTTGGTGGAAAGCAGAGCGTGCAGCCAAGTCCTGGAGGACTTTGGTGCTTTGCTGCCCTTGTCCTGAAGGTGTTTCTGTGCCAGGCAGGCAGCAGCACGGCTGTCTGTGCCATGGGCTCTCCCGGTGGGATCCAAAGGCCGCGCCGACGGGCTGCATTGCGAAAGGGAATCGATGCAGGGAAGCGTCTCCAGAGAAACTTTGCCCGCCCGCGAGCGCGGCGGTGCCAGGCTCCTCTCTGACTCACGGGAGATGTTGCTGGCGGAGCCGTGGGGCGCCTGGCCGCTGGCCCACGGGAGCAGGAGATGCCGGACTGGTCGCACGGGTTGTATGGGAGCGTGGTGGGTGCCGTGTGTGGCTCCTGGGCACGTCAGCACGGCCCCGGCCCAGCTCCGGCAGGACAGAGCGCTGTCCAGAGCCAGTGGAGGGCTGGACATGGTGTGACAGGTCCAGGGACGTACCGGCACCCAAGGTGGGTGGCGGGGTGGACACCGGTAATCGCTGCCCGCAGACACTGCTGTGTGGGGGAGATACTCCTCTGCCTGCAGGCGTTATCTTGGATGGGGGAAGAATTGCCAGTGAGTTTTGTCGCAGCCGCAGCGGGGGCTCTGGGAGCAGCCTGGCTCCTGGGCCCTGCGGTGCGGCCCTGCCGAGGGAAAGGCAGCTCCAGGCAGCCTCTGCCTCTGCCTTGGCTTGGCCTTCAGACAAAAGGAGGGTAAACACTGTCTTTCCACCATGCAGGGAGGAGGTGAAGATTTAGGACCAACATGGAGCAGGGGACAGGACTGTGATGGGCTCACGTGAAGACAGGTCCAGAATGCCCCATGTCACTGCATCCGTGTCAGTGCAGGCCATCCCAAGGACGGGCATTGCCCGTGGGGAGGTACCAGGGCAGCTCCTGGCCACACCAGCCCTGTGTCTGGGCACAGAGGAGATTCAGACAACTCGGGGTTTTGGGGAGAGGGGCATTGTATTATCCATCCTGCTCACTGATCTGGCACTGGCTCTTAGCACCCTGACTTTGCCAGCCTCTTGCTGGAGCAAAATTATCAAATTTGCTGGGAAAACCCATCTGATCAGCTGCCAGCTGAGTGAGTCGCGACAGGCTCTGACTCACAGCGGGGTTTTGTGTTTGCACAACGCATCCTCGGCGGCACTGAGAGCCTTGGGGTGATGACTGGGACAAGCAGGGCTGTGTGCACCTGCAGGTAGTGCATGTGGGGGCACAGGGGAGCCCCTGGCTGGTGCAAGGGCTGGGAGGGGTCTGAAACCAGCTTTGCTGGGATGGTGGGGCTGAGGCAGCTGGGATCCGGAGGAGGGACCTGCCATTTTCAAACGGTTACTTTTAGAAGCAGAAGTGCAGGGTAAATTCTTCTCCAAATGTTGCTGAATCTGGAGTCAAACCTTGTGCTGGCTCTGCACAAGGTATTTTTTCTTGTGACCACTGTTGTGTCTTTAGGTTAGCGAGCGGTGGCAGCCCCCCAGGGTGCACCTGATGCCCCGATGATGGGCATTAAGAAGTGTCCCTGTTGCTGACCGAGGGCTCTGGGGACGGGTCTCGGTGGCTGGGGCAATGCTGAGGTCTCTGTGTCACTGTTCCCCCGCTGCAGGCGCCGGTGAGGCTGTGGCCGTGATCACTCATTCCTTCTGCACCGTTGCTGCCTGCCGCTGGCAGGTTTCCGGCACCACACAGCCATGACGACCTCGGCGCTGCGCCGGCAGGTGAAGAACATCGTGCACAACTACTCGGAGGCGGAGATCAAGGTGCGGGAGGCCACCTCCAACGACCCCTGGGGACCCCCCAGCTCCCTGATGTCGGAGATCGCCGACCTCACCTTCAACACGGTGGCCTTCGCCGAGGTCATGGGCATGATCTGGCGGCGGCTGAACGACAGCGGCAAGAACTGGCGTCACGTCTACAAAGCCCTCACCCTCCTGGACTACCTCATCAAAACCGGCTCCGAGAAGGTGACCCACCAGTGCCGGGAGAACCTCTACACCATCCAGACGCTGAAGGACTTCCAGTACGTGGACCGCGATGGCAAGGACCAGGGCATCAACATCCGGGAGAAGGTGAAGCAGGTGATGGCGCTGCTGAAGGACGAGGAGCGGCTGAAGCAGGAGCGGGCGCACGCGCTGCAGACCAAGGAGCGCATGGCCCTGGAGGGCATGGGCAGCGGCAGCCACCAGGTCACCTACGGCCGCCGTGCGTCACCCTACGGCGAGGACTACGGCCGGGCACGGGGCTCGCCCTCCTCCTTCAACTGTGAGTGCTGCTGGTGGCTCGCCCAGGCTCACTCAGAGGGGGCAGGTGTTGCGTTTGGTTTGCACCTGCTTGGTGCCTATTGCTCTCCTTCACCTCTCAGGGTGGTGGTGGTGGTGGTGGTGAAGCCCATCTCCATCCTGCACTGTGGAGCAGAGATTTGGCTCTGTGGTGAACCCCAGCAGCAGAGGCAGCTGGTGGTGCCTCCAGCCTTAAACCCACGGCTTGTTCGTGGTCAGGAGCTCTAACGTGGGGCTATGTCCCCTGGGAAGGCCAGGCATTGGGATGTAGGCCTGGAGGAGAGGCTGGTGATGTGCTCCCCAAAATACCCCAGTCCTGACACATCCCCTTTTCCTCTTTTATCCCCCAGCATCATCCTCATCCCCACGGTTCGCCTCTGACCTGGAGCAAGCGCGGCCCCAGACGACGGGCGAGGAGGAGTTGCAGCTGCAGCTGGCCCTGGCCATGAGTCGGGAGGAGGCAGAGAAGGTAGGGTGGCCCTGTCTGTCCTGGGGCATGAGGCATCTCCCTGCACCTTGCCTTATGTATGGGCACAGTGGCTCGGTTCCCTGGGAGGAGGGAGGATTTTGGGGGCTGCCTAAGGCTGGTGCACGCACCTGCAACTGCACCAGGCTGCTGGCATTGTGCCTGGCATCCAAAATCACCAGCAGGCAGATGGAGGCATGGGCTGCCCCTGCTCCCTGTCCTCATACCAGAGAGGACAGCACCAGGCGGGGATCTGTCCAGCCTCCCAGACCCCAGGGTGAACTTGGGGACTCTTCTGGATTTGCCACAACTGCCCCCCACCCGGCTGCCCTCTTTTGCCGAGGGTTTTTACTCTAAGCTCCCCCATTTCTCCTGCCTTCCCATGGAGGTTTTAGGGGGCAAAGCCTTGCCCTGCAGTTTGTGTGGTGGATGTGGGGCCATCAGCAACCCCACTAAGCTGGGAGCTCGGTCTCACTGTCTTTCAAACTGGGATAGAAAGAGCACTGGGAAACAGCCCCAGGAGGAGCCCAGCAGGTGTGCAGGCAACAGGTGAGCTGCTGTCCCCAGTGTGAAATCACCCCAGGCTGTCCCCTCTCTTATCTGGTGGCCACAGCCCCTTTTCCACCAGGAACAGAATTATTTGCACACCGTGCGGGCTTGTCACCAGCTGGTACAGCCCACATGGAGCCTGTGGATATGGCTGGCACACAGAATCAGAGGGACATGGGACCAAGGGACATCCCCTGGAGCGGGCACCCAGCAGCACGAGCTCAGTCCTGCTGGGCAGGGGACATGCTCTGGAGACGGCGCTTGGTGCTGCCCGTCTTCCCTGCCTAATGGAGGCTCTTTTGGAGATGTGTATCCCTATTTTTGTCCTGGAATTGGAGTATTTATAGCTTCCTCACGCTGCTGCGATGAGCGCTGTAGCAATACACTCTGGGAAGCGTTGCCTGTTGGAGACCATCTGGGCTGTGCACGTGTATGCACACGAGTACAGGTGTACACAAGCTCACCCCCACTGGGGTCCCCATTCCCAGCCCCAGTGGGTTCCACATTGCTGGACAAGTGTCACAGGGTGGTGAAGGGACAGGAACAGCCTCTCCTTAAAGTCTGCCTCACGTCTGGGTAGGGCGCTGCAGGATTCCCAAACTGAAGCCAGCCAGTGTCACAAACTCTTTTCCCCAGCAGGCTGCCGGGGCAAGGGGGTGCCTAATTCATCCCCTCTCCTCCACTGACTTCATCAGGGTCCCTGACAACCTCCCAGGGGAGATGCTGGCTGCCTAATTTAGGGTCATCCCAGCCTCAATGCAGAGGCAGGTGATGGGGTCAGGGAAAGAGCTGGTCAGGGGCCATAGGGAGCCTGAGCAGGAGCTGGTTAGACAAAATAGGGCTCCTGGCTCCTGGGCTGGGGGTCCACAGGCAAGGCTGGCTGGATGGGCACAAATGTTGTGCAGACAGGCAAGGGGCCACAGGAGAGGCGGTGACAAGGACAGGGGCCTCCGAGCAGTCCTGCGAGCTGAGGGCAAGCTGAAATGTCACCCAATTTCCTCTGTTGGCAGAAGCCACTTCCAATTTCCAGTACAGACGAAGAAAGACAATTGCAGCTCGCGCTCGCGCTGAGCAAAGAGGAGCACGAGAAGGTACCTGTGTCCTGCAGTCCTGGCGCTCCGCTCTCCTTGCACTTGGGCTTCTCTCTGGGGCGCCGGAGCCCAAAACACCACCTTGCTCCGGTGCCCGCTTTGCTTTCCCTGCTCTGGGCTGTCTGCTGAGTGCTCTCCTGGTGGGCTCAGCCCTGAGGGAGCTGTCTGCTCGGATGCGGGGACTTTTCGGGGATGCGGTGGCAGCTCCTGTGCTGGTCTGTCTTCTGGAGAAGGTGCTGGCTGCGGGGTTGCTGAGCTCACAGACCCCATCCCTTCTCCCTGCAGGAGGTGAGGACTTGGCAAGGGGAGAACTCCCTGCAGCAGAGAGCCACGGAGGAGACTGCCCAGGGCAGGGAGGAAGAGCAAGAAGAAGATAAGATGAAGAAAAGCCAGGTACAGCAGTGAGGATGGATGGCCACACAGACAGCTATTGGCTTTTGGGTGATCCCACAGGTGTGCCTCAGGTTTCCCTCACCTCTTTATTCCCTTTCTGTTTGCAGTCCTCTATCCTGGAGCTGGCAGATATATTCGGACCGGCGCCAGCACCCTCCAGCCACACGTCTGCTGACCCGTGGGATATGCCAGGTGAGGCAACTCACAGACTGCCAAAATTGGGGACAGTGTCAGAAACCTGTCCCTTGCCTCTGTTCCTCCCCAGTCCCCAGGAGCTCAACAGTAAGGACCTCTGGGTTCTCCTCCGTTGTACACATGGATGGTGTGGCTGGAAGTCATGGCCCTCGGGGCACATCCCTGCCACTAACCCTCCCTCTGTGCCCTGCACTGTTCCCCTGTCCCACAGCTTCCCTTCTTCTTGCAGATATGAAACCCAAAGCGGAGCCGGTGGCCTCTGGCTGGGCCGGTGCAGCAGATCCCTGGGTGCCAGTCCCGGACACCAGTGGGGAGCCCCTCTCCCAGGCGAGCACTTCAGCCCAGCAAACCTCTGCTGGGCCCTGGGATTTTCCCCCCAGCACCACTGCAGGCTCCGACCCTTGGGGGAAGGCGCCCGTGTCTTCTGGCTTCCCTCCCGCGGACCCTTGGGGGACGGCATCACCCCCAGCCCCTCAGGGCTCCGGTTCCACTCCAGCTCCTGACCCTTGGGCCGCTGTGCCCGAGCAACCTCCGAACGCTGGTAAGAGGCTTGATGGACCTTTTGGCTTTGCTGGGGATTCTGGACAGCCCTGAGCACCGCTACCCTCCTGCGAGTGGGCACCTCGGCGTTCTGCCCCCATCCTCCTGCAGCCAGCTCCCCAAACACCCCCTGCCCGCTCTCCTGCCCCGCAGCAGGACCTCTGCTCACCCCTCAGCATCCTGAAGACTTCAAGGAACTTTTAGGCTCTATCTCTGCACAGAATAGGCTGTTTTAATTAACACGGCAGTTAACGGAGCACTCCCGTGGGAGCGGATGGCAGCCACCACACCACTCCAGCAGCAGGTTGATGGTGTGTCCCGTCGGTGATACCTGTTTGCTCACCCCAAACCACCCCTGCACACCACGCCAGGACCAGACGGGACGGTTGCTGGTCGCAGGTGCCACGTTGCAGATGGGGAGGCAACTGTAGGAGCAGCCTGTGTTTTGGAGCTCAGTGCCACTCTCAGTTCCTCCTTGGTGCTTCCTCCAGCCCCGTGCAGGTCCTGCGTGTCCTGCCCCCAGTTTTGGTCCCCGGTGAGGGGCACAGAACCCATTCTGAGGGCCAGTGCTGGTTGCTAAAGCATTTCTGCAGACCTGTCCCCTGCCCCTGTCCCTGCTGGGGCTGGGGAAGGGACCAGCCCACTGCGGGGGGATGGCTGGGAGCAGTGGGGGTGTCTTGTTCTGCAATGACCCCATGGTCTGTCTCATCTGAGCCCTCCCCAGTGCACATTCCTGACCCCCAACCCCACTCCAGCCCCCACTGCACCCCCACTTCTCTCTCTCCTTGCTGGCAGCCACCCCTGCCTCTCTCCTGCCCACACATCTCCTGCCTCCCACCTCCCCGCTTGCTCCCCTCCTTGAGTGTCCCCTCTTCCCCCCAGCTCCAGGGGGGAACGCTTTCGACCCGTTTGCAAAGCCGCCCGAGCCGCCGGAGCAGGAGCCCTCGCAGCCGCCCTCCTCGGCCAAGTCCAGCAGCCCCGTGGGTAAGAGCCGGGAGCGGGCGGGTGGGGACGGTGACCTGTCCCTGCCCGTGGCAGGGAGGCAGCTCCAGGGCTGGCCAGGGCTGCGTGTGGCTGCTTGCTGGCGTGGCCAAAGCTTGTCCCCATCTGCAAACTTGCCATGGGCCTGGGCTCTCCTGTAGGCGAGAGAGCAGCTCTGGCCCCTGTTTTGTATCCATGTCCCCAGCCCTGCCAGCTCCCATGGTGGCTCCAGGGGGCACTTTGGGCAGGCCATGCTGCAGGCTCAGCCCACCGCACTGAGCTGTGACCTGCGGTGACAGGGGACGCCGTCACCCTTGGTGTCTCCCAGTGGCTCACGTGGCTCATCTCCCCTCCCTCCATCCCAGAGCCGGACCCCTTTGGCGACCTGTTCCCCAGCACCAGGCAGGATGGGGCGAAGAGCTTCGACCTCACCAACCTGGCTGACTCCCTGCCCGAATCTGGCAAGGAGCGGAAGGACTGTAAAACCCCCGAGGCTTTCCTCGGCCCCGCCGCCTCCTCCCTGGTCAACCTGGACTCCCTGGTCGCACCTACACTGGCTTCCAAGACCCGCAACCCCTTCCTCTCCGGTAGGTGCTGAGGGCTGCTGGCCAGGGGCTCCCCTGGGCTTGCACAGGGGGTGCTTTAGGGAGGAAGAGGAGGAGAAGTGCCGGGGATGACCTGGCCGCCCTGACGTGTCCCATCCTATCCTTGCCAGGTCTGAGCACGCCGTCCCCAACCAACCCCTTCAGCCTGTCCGAGCAGCCCAAGCCGACGCTGAACCAGATGCGGACCAGCTCGCCGGTGCCCGGGCTGCCCGCCGGCCACCCCGCCAACTCCATGACCTACAGCGCGTCCCTGCCGATGCCCCTCAGCAGCGTCCCCGCCGCCACCGCCGCCCTCCCCGCCTCCGCCAGTGCCTTCCCGCAGGCTGGCACCTTCCCCGAACTCCCCGGCGCCTTGCCGCAGCCTCTACTGCCGCTGAGCGGCCCCCCGGCCCCGCCGTCCGCGCCCGGGGGGCTCAACCCCTTCCTCTGAACACTCTGGACGTGTGGACTCTCGCCCCTTCCCTGGCTGTTACAGCCCCCACCCCCATCTTTCCTCCCGCCGAGACTCGGGGGGCAGCGGTTCGCTAAAGCTGCACCGGGGTGTGCCCCCCACCCAGCCCCGTCCCCGTGCCCGCTGTGGGGGGCAGCCAGCATGAGACCCCCGTGCTTGACGGACAGGAGACCCCTTTCCCTGCCAGGGCCAGTGCGGGGGACCGCGGTGAGGCTGACTGGGAGGCATCCAGCATGAGCCCCGGTGCTTGACGGGCAGGAAGGGACCCCGTTCCCCTGCGAGGGGGCCACGCTCGAGCCCCCGTGAAGAGTTATGGTGTGGGGGGCTCTGCTGCAGCGGGGCCGGGCGGGTGTACGGGGGTCCGGCTGCTGGATGTGGACCCCCGGCGTGGGGGGTTCTTTGTGGGGAGGTGGGGCAGCGCGGGGCCGGGGGGAGGAAGCTGGGGGGTCCTCCCACGCCACGTGGTTCGCGCTCCCTCGGCTGCTGCCCCTCGCCCCCGTTCCCGTCGCTCCCCGCCCGCTGCTGGGCGCCGCTCCGGGCCCGGGGAACGCCAGGGCTTGGGCGCGGCGGCGGCGGCGGCTGCGGGTGCCCGTGCGACAATAAACTGCGCTGAGAGACACGGTGTGCGGCTGCGGGACGGGGCTGGGGCTGGGGCTGGGATCGGGATCGGGATCGGGATCGGGGCCGGGCGGGGGCGGCAGATCAAGGGGCGGGGCCGAGGCTCAGGGGCGGGGCCGAGGGCGCGACGAGGCCCGTGATTGGAGGGACAGCGGCTGAGGGGGCAGAGCCTGGAGGGGCCGTGGCTCAGGGGGCGGGGCCGTGGGCGAGGCGGGGCCGGTGATTGGGTCAATGGTGTCTCGGGGGCGGGGCCGTCGGCGGCCGGGGGCGGGGCCGGGTCCATCCGCCGCCATGTTGGCGGGGCCGCTGCGCAGCGCCCGCAGGTACCGGCGGGGCCCCGGGGTGGCGGGTCCGGCTCCGGGGGCGGTGGATGTGTGACCCGGCAGCCCCGCTGCGCTATCACTGCCTCCCCGCACCCCTTCTGTGCCCCCCTGCTCCCCCTAAGTTGTCCTGCAGCGCCCTGTACCCCGCCCTGCATCTCCTCCCGAATCCCTCCTAAAGCCTCTCCTCCATTCCCCAACATCCTCACTGCATCCTTCTGCACACCTCCTTATCCTCCTTAACTCCTTCCCGCATCCCTGCACCCCCTGCATGGCTTTACGTACTCTCCGCATCCCAGTCGTGCGCCCCCCCTCACGCTTCCTTCCGCATCCCTGTATCCCGGCCCTTCATCGCTGTCCCCTTCTGCATCCCTGTATCCCAGCCTTACATCCCTGCATTGCAGCCCTTCATCCCCGCACACCTTCTGCACCCCTGCATCCCTGCACACCGTCCTTGCATCCCTGCACTCTTCCTGCATCCTCATGCCCCAGCCCTGCATCCTGCCCAGCAGCAAGGGAGTCTCTGTGGTCCCCTCCTGCCTGTCATTCCCCTCACCATGAAGAACCTGTGCCCCCCTGCCCACACCCGCACCTTCCACCCGCCCCTGCACCCACGGAAGGGCATTTTCCTCTCTCTGGGGGGGATGTTCCTCTCTGAGGACATGCAGGTCAAGTCCCACAGGCACTGCTTCTGCACCCACAGCTATCGGGTGTGTCCCCAAAGGGTGCTGGAGGGGGTCAGCCCTGGGGATGGCAGTCCCCTGCCATGGCTGTGCCAAACTGGAGAAGAACCTCCCCTGAGCCTCCAGTGAGTGGAGAGGACGTGTAGGGTCCTGAGGGGGATGGAGGTGGACTGAGTGCCACCTGGAACTGGGGCTGGGAGTGGGGGCACCAACAGGGACCGGGGTGATGGTGGTTGTGCCCTGGGCCAGCGTGGCTCTCCCTGAATGCTGAGCTCCCCTGTGCTGAGCAGGGAGCCCAGGACCCTGTTTGGTGTCACAGGTGCACGTTCCTGACGGGGCTGGCAGCCATGGCCACAGGGGGGTCACCCAGCCCTCCCGGCGTCCCTCGTCACACCAACCGCCTCATTAATGAGAAGTCCCCGTATCTGCTGCAGCACGCCCACAACCCTGTGGATTGGTAAGAGCAATGGGAACCTTTCCCCTTCCTCCTTCTCCTCTCCTGGTGTCTGAGGGGCTGAGGGACTCGCTGCCATATGGAAGGCCTCCCAGGCTCAGGGTCCACCCTCCTCAGCCAGCTCTGGCTGTCCTAACTACTCTCACCAGGCAGCAGTTCAGGAGGAGCCTGGGTCCTGGCAGCTGGAAACCCTGAAGTTCCTTTCTTGTCTTTCCCCCTACAGGTACCCTTGGGGTCAGGAAGCCTTTGATAAAGCCAAGAGAGAAAACAAGGTGATATTCCTATCAGGTAACCAGAAACAAGACATATTTCATGTCCCCATGAGTGGTTCAGTAGATGATCAGATAAGCTGGGCTGCATCCCAAGCTGGTGTGTGAGTAGCCATGTAGGTACTGATGGACACTGAGCAAGAGAGGGCCACGAGCTGGAAAAGCTCTCCTCAGAGGTGGGCTCCTTTGAGAGCAAGATTAGGCCAGATTTTAAGAGGAAGAGCTGGAGAGCCAAGGGGACCTTTCCTTGTGGGGAGGCCCAAAAGAGCCCCTCCCTTTCTTCTCTAGGGGGGCAGCAGCTGTTGCCCATAACAGGCCTCCTCATCTCTGAGTGATCTCCCCATCACTCAAATGTGTCCTGCTCCCTTCCTCACTCACCTGAGCTTTTTTTCAGTGGGCTACTCCACCTGCCACTGGTGCCATGTGATGGAGGAGGAGTCCTTCAAGAGCAAGGAGATCGGGGAGATCATGAACAAGCACTTTGTGTGCATCAAAGTGGATCGTGAGGAGCGGCCAGACGTGGACAAAGTGTACATGACCTTCGTGCAGGTGAGGGAGGCACGGGCAGGGCCCAGGAGGCTTGGACTGGCTCCCTCAAGCTGAGGTTCGTGGTCATCTTCCTCAGGCAAGAGGAACCAGTTTGTGGGGTGGTATGATGGGGCCATCCTGGGGCCTCTGTCCTCGAGTGAGGCTCTTGGATGTGCGGGAGGGGCACAGAGCAGAAGGTGCCTCCTGCGTGACCTTGGTGCACCCGTGATTTGTCTTTCAGGCCACCAGCGGAGGAGGTGGTTGGCCCATGAGTGTCTGGCTGACCCCAGATCTCAAGCCCTTTGCTGGGGGGACGTACTTCCCTCCTGAGGATCGATTTCATCGCGCTGGTTTTCGGACTGTGCTGCTCCGGATCGCAGAGCAGGTGTGGGGCAGGAAGGGCGTAGCAGCCAGTGCTCAGCCAAAAAGGGACCCAGGGAGGTTGGTCTGGGCTTGAAAGGTGACTGAGTTAGGAGGTATAGTTGTGAAGAAGAGTATCCTAGAGAACATGCCAGAGCTTTGGCTGGGTTGGAGGTGAATTTGAGGTGATCTGGGGAGGGTGATTGAGAACCAGAGGTGGGTTTGGGCTGATGCAAGGCAGGAAACAGAGAGAGAAAAACATGAAAGAGTTGTCTTTCTCCCGTTTGCATCTTAGTGGGAGGAGAACAAAGATGCCCTGTTGGAGAGCAGCCATAGGATTCTGGAAGCACTGAGACAGACATCTGAGATCCGTGTGCAGGGCCAGGAGTCACCCCCCCCATCCAAAGAGGTGATGGACACCTGTTTCCAGCAGCTCTCTAGATCTTATGATGAGGAATACGGTGGCTTTTCCCAAGCCCCCAAGTTCCCCACTCCAGGTCAGTGTGGCCTCTGCTGCTGAGCCTTGTCGTGGGGCAGGCAGTGCTGTGGGGGCAGAGCCCACCCCACAGCCTCCCACTTTCTCCCTGTATTTCAGTGAATTTGAATTTCCTGTTCACGTACTGGGCCCTGCACCGAACAACTCCAGAGGGTGCCCGGGCACTGCAGATGGCTCTGCATACCCTCAAGATGATGGCTCATGGGGGCATCCATGACCACATTGGTCAGGTAGGAGGAAATCCTTGGGGGTAAACCCCTGGCATGCCCTGGAGATGTGGGGTGGAGACGTGTCCACGTGGTCTTTGCAGGGGTTTCACCGCTACTCCACCGACCAGCACTGGCACGTCCCTCACTTTGAGAAGATGCTGTATGACCAGGGGCAGCTGGCAGCTGTGTACAGCAGAGCATTTCAGGTACAGCCGTGGCATCCCTCTGTGAGGGCTGAGCCCACTCATGCTGGCTGGGGAGGGCTGGCTTGATTTGGGGAGCAGCTTCAAAGCCTGTTCCCCGAAATATTGCCCATCCCACAGGTATGGAGCAATCCCGTGCTCCCTTCATCTACTGTTGTTCAGACAGAAACACTGCACAAACCCGTGACAGTGCAGCCCCAGGGTTTTGAACATAATAGGGGAGGGAACAGCCTTTGGGCTGGTCTTTGCAAGTCAGCAAACAAACGCTGCTGCCTCTGACCTTGGTGTAACTCCAGGGTTAGTAGATGATCAGTATACACTGATAGTAGATTTATATTGGAGATCTCACTCTGAATTCATCCCACATTTAAAATCGCTGGACTTTCAAATGTGATTCACCTCCTTTGCCAACTCTTTAGATCAGAGTCTCTTACTTTATCTTTCTGTGTCTCCTGCCCTTCCCCCTGCCCCTTGTAACACTGATGTCCACCCTGTGCCTCCCTCAGATCTCTGGGGATGAATTCTTTGCCGATGTTGCCCGTGACATTCTGCTCTATGTCTCACGGGACCTGAGTGACCAGGTAGGTTGTTCCCTGAGCTGAGCCAAAGGGAACCACTTACCCTGCCCTGGGATGTGGCCTGGGGATTCTTTTCCTTCCCTCCCTCCCCAGCTGAGCTCAGTCTGGGGCACTGCTGAGGCTCAGTGACCAGACTGCCGGCCCAGCAGTGATGAGGAGCTCTTTGACAGCTCTTTGCTGTCCTGGTAGCTGGAGGGTCTCTGCTGCTCTTTTCCCAGACAGGAGGTTTCTATAGTGCAGAGGATGCCGATTCCTACCCAACCACCACATCCAAAGAGAAGCGAGAAGGAGCTTTCTGTGTGTGGGAGGCCAAGGAGCTCCAGGCTCTGCTCCCTGACCCTGTCGAGGGGGCCACAGAGGGCACGACCTTGGGGGATGTCTTCATGCACCACTACGGAGTGAAGGAGAACGGCAACGTGGACCCCATGCAGGTGAGGGATGCCTGGTACCGGGAGCGTTGGTGGGGGACCCACATCCCTGGGCTTGGAGGGATGGCAGAGCAGCCCCAAAGCACACGGGGTCTGACACCTCCCCAGCTGGATGGTCTTCATAGAACCCATTTCTGTCCTTTCAGGACCCCCATGAGGAGCTGAAGGGCAAGAACGTCCTCATTGCCCAGTGCTCCCCGGAGCTGACGGCGGCCCGGTTTGGGCTGGAGCCGGGCCAGCTGGATGCCCTGCTGCAGGAATGCCGGCACAGGCTGGGCACAGCCCGGGCACAGCGACCACGGCCACACCTGGACTCCAAGATGCTGGCAGCATGGAATGGTGAGAGGCAGCTCGGCTCCAGGGGCATGTTCCTCGGCTGGACCCCTCTGCGGCTCCCTGGGGCCAGCATGTTTTGGGGGCATGGTAGCAATGAGTCCTGCTGGGTCTGGAGAACCCCCAGAGAGGCATAGGGATCAGGGTTGGGGGAAGCAGCTGGGCTGGGATCAGGGACTAGGGGGAAGCAGCCCCACACCTGCAAGCTGTGAGGCTGTGGAGCATTGGGATATTGTTCTGGCTTCATTTTCCTCCTCAGCTGCCAGCAGAGAGCAGCAAAATTCTTTTCCTGGCTCAGCCCAGCTCCCCGACTAGGCTGTGGGGAAGGGGACTCAGCTGGGGACCCAGAATCCAGGCTGGCACAGAACCCATCCCCACTGCTGCATGGGCAGGGGGAACCACTGTGTCTGTCTGTCTGGGCATCCTGCTGCAGGTTATACTTCAGGACCCCAGGCACTGTTCCCAGCAGTAAATCCCTGGGTATCTGGGTCTAGAGCTGGTGTGGGCTGGAGTTATAGCATCTCCTGCAAACAGGATTACTCTTAAGCCCTGTTTCTGCCCACAAGTGAAGGCTCAGCTCCTGCTGACCTTTTAGTGCTCTGCCTTTCTTTTTGGTGACAGTAAGTGACTTCCTTAGTGATTTGAACTGAGCAGAAGAGCTGGTGACTGAGCCCTGACCTGCTGGCATCAGGGAGGATGAGCTTCACACTGAGCATCCTTCCAGTGACAGACAGAGACTCCCCACTGGTCCTGTGTGCTCTCCTGAGCCCATCCCCATGTCTGTGCATATGCAGGGCTGATGATCTCGGGCTTTGCCCAGGCTGGGGCAGCCCTGGCTGAGCAGGGGTATGTGCACAGGGCTGCACAGGCAGCTGCCTTCCTGAGGACACACCTTTTCGACCCCGACAGTGGGAGGCTGCTGCGGAGCTGCTACCGGGGCAAGGACAGCTCAGTGGAGCAGAGGTGAGTGTCAGTGTCTGTAGGTCAACTGGCCACTCTGCAGGTGCTGCCTGGGCTCCCAGCACAGCCCATCCTCCTGTCTTCCCGACCGGACTGAAGTGGGAGGGAGGCTTTTTGCTTTGTGCAGAGCCTCTTCTGGTGCAGTTTAGGATGCATTAGTGCCCCCCACCCAGTGAGGAGGGGTTAAGGTCAAATCTTTTCCCGTTCCTCATCTATGATGGCAGGAGTCTTCCCCTGCCCTCATCTCCTGTACAGAACCCTGGGGCTGAGCCGTGTGATGACTTAGCACAGCCACTGCTTATCTTGATGGCATCTCCTTGGGTAGCAGAGACCAGTGGGCAGGGCTTTGCTGCCTTGGAGAACGTTTACAACCTGGTCAGTATAGAGATCCTGATGCTCCTTCCCCATATGCCCCTGCAGTGCTGTGCCCATCCAGGGCTTCCTGGAGGATTATGTCTTCGTCATCCAAGCACTCTTTGACCTGTATGAAGCGTCACTGGAGCAGGACTGGCTGGAGTGGGCCCTGCATCTCCAGCACATGCAAGACAAGCTCTTCTGGGACCCCAAAGGCTTTGCGTATTTTTCCAGCGAGGCTGGTGATCCCTCCCTGCTCCTGCGCCTCAAGGGTGGTGAGCCTGGGGACATGGCCATGATCTCCATGGGTGATGGTGTGGGGCAGCTTTGGGAGGACAGGGGCGATGCCAGGCAGGAGAGCCAGGCTGTGGGGTGGTGGGGCACTGAGCTGATGGGAGCTGTTTTCCCCTGCAGACCAAGATGGAGCAGAGCCCACCGCCAACTCTGTCACTGTCACAAACCTGCTCCGAGCAGCTTGTTACTCTGGCCATATGGACTGGGTGGAGAAAGCTGGGCAGATCTTGGCTGCCTTCTCAGAGAGGCTGCAGAAGATCCCAATAGCCCTGCCAGAGATGGCCCGGGCCACTGGCATCTTCCATCACACCCTCAAACAGGTATGGGCTGGGACTCAGTGTCCCCTCGGGATCTGCTGCAGGGAGTGGGGCTGGTGGTGGTGTGGATGCAATCACAGCTGTTTTCTCCCTCCTGCCACTCACATTCACCCTGGACAGGTCGTTATCTGTGGGGACCCCCAAGGAGAAGACACCAAAGAGATGCTGCGCTGCGTCCGCTCTGTCTTCAGCCCAAACAAGGTAGAGGTGCCTCCCACTTGCCAGGCCTCCCCTAGTCCCCGTTGCCTGCGTTGCTGGTGCTTCCATCCTTTTCCTGGTGCTGCTTTAACATCCATCCTCTTCCTCCTCCTCTGTCCTGCCTCCCTTTCAGGAAGCATCCTGTCCTTTCCGGAGGACAGGCAGCCCAGCCCATCCGTGGCTGCAGCATCAGCTGCTTTTGCTGCTGGCTGTTTACACTGCTCTCAGCCTGAGCCCAGTGCTTTCCCAAGGGAAGACCTTTCATCCTGATGTGAATGTGTCATGCCTGGTGGGAATGTGTCATGCCCCATGCAGATCCAGCCAGTGTGTGGGTCACCTGCTGCCTGTAGCCACCCTGGCATCCTTGGAAGTAGCAAGGTTTGCTCCAGCTCTGGGTACCCCCAGATTGGAGGGGCTGGTGTTTCCCAAAGCTTTGTGCTGTCATTGTGTGCTGAGGTTCCTGCCTGGCTCTGCTTGTCCACACCCCTGCTCTGAGATGTGTCACTCTGTGCATCCCACGGAGGGGCTGGAGCTGTTTGACTGCCTGTGGAGCTGGCAGGGAAGGGCAGTGCAGCAACTGGTGCTCATCAAATTTGGTAGGCAGTGTCCCTGCCCTGGGCATGATGGCTCTGGCCTCGGCAAAACTGGAACTGAGGGAAGTAGGACTGGGCTGTGGGTGAGGGTGCTCGACATTTGGACCAGATTAATCCGTGCCTGTTGGATCCTGGTGCCAGGGACTGGCATGTTCAACCTCAGCATGTGGCAAGCTGATGCTGAGGCCAAAGCACCAGTTTCCTTCTGTAGCCCCACCTGGCATGAACTGAGGAGGGCTGAGCTGTAAGCACAGGATTCCCTGCTCTGTCCTCACATCAGCTCAGCCCACAGGGCTTTCACCCCTGACCTTCTGTCTATGTGCCCAGCAGTGTTTAATGCTGATAATGCACACAGCTCTCCTTCCTCCCACCGTCACCTGTCCAGCAGCACCCTCAGCCATGCTGGTCCCTGTGCTGTGTGCAGGGCCTCTGCTCCTGCACTCTTCCTCTCTCCCTTTGACAGGATTGCAGTGGGTGACCCAGTTTGCAGGGACAGGAAGCACTGGGGTGGCAGTGGCAGCCTGGCACTGCTGCTGATAACCCACTCTCTCTGCCCACAGCTGGTTCAGCTGTCGGTCCCCTGAGCCCACATCAGGGGCAGCTTTGGGGTCACAGGGTGCTCAGGGGCTGCCTGAGCACAATGGTGCCTGTCTGGGCTCTGTGCAGGCGGGCAGTGCTTGGTGGGGCTTGTGGGGGGCTGAAGCTGGACCCTGGTAGCAGGCAGGGTGGGGATCTGGCCCTGTTTGCCCCTTGCCTGCCCTTGCATCTTCCTCGTGTTGCAGTGGTGGGATGGAACTGAAGCTGTTTCATTCAGTATCTTGGGTTTGTTTCCTGGAAGAAGGAATGTGGCTTTTCCCTCCCAGAGGAGCAGAGCCCAATGGGCACGTGTCTCTGCTTCCCCAAGCTCAGAGGGTCGCACTGCCTTTGGGAGCAGCCTGCTGCCTCCCGACTGCCACCCATCTTTCTGTGCTGCATCACATGGACATGCGGGTGCTCCTTTTCCCACCCGCCTCCTGCCCCCTCCAGCTGCTCCTCAGCTCTCCTTCCCCACCCTGGGAAGCTGACTGAAGCAGAGCAGTCCCAGGTCACCTGCTCCAGGGACGTGGCAGCTTTGGGAATTCACTTTGCCAAGGAGTTGGGGAAACATCATTGCTGTGTCCCCTGCGCCCCCACTCCCTCAGTGCTGGCAGGGCGTCGAGGGCCAGGCTTGTCTACAGGAACACAATTAATTAGGTCGTTCCAGTAATTAATTCCTTACAAACCTCACACTGGAATCCTTGCTGTACTGAGATGCCAGTGATAAAATGGCATTGAGGTCGTGGTTTTAAATGGACCCTGGGCCCGGAGGAGGCCTTTGCCACAGGCGGCTGCTGTGGGGGTGCAGGTGCTCTGGAGTGATGCTGATGGCTATTGCTCAGGGTGTCCTGGTGCTGGGAGCACGGAGAGTTGGATCCCTGCTCCAAGGCTGAATCCCAGCTCCTGGTATAGATCCCTGCCCTGTTAATGGTCTTTAGGGTAATTATGAAGGATCCCATTATCTCCTCAGCTGCAGAGCGCTCGCCTGCCGCTCGCCTTCATCCTGGCCCCGTGAGAGGACCTTGGGGAGCTTGTGAGAAAAATGAATAATGAATTTCAGATTGGACATGAATTGGTAATTAATCACTCCTGGAATTAATTCCAGACAAAGGCGAAGGGGGAGGAGGTTGAGGGGAGCAGGAGGCAGGCAGGGAGATGTGCTGAGCCAGAGCTGGGTCAGGGCAGTGGCCAAGCAGATGTGGGGGTAATGGGGGACAGGACGGGACTACAGCAACCATTATCCAGGGCAGGGACTTGGGGACACATGGCCCCATGGGGACACAGGAGTGTGGGCAGCCCGTGCCAGGCACAGGTGAGGCTGCGTGCATGTCCTTGGGTGTCAGTGCTGGGTTTGCTGCTGGCCCCAGAGCTGGTGCAGAGGATGCTGCATGCTGGGCAAGCAGTGCCATGGTGGGAGATGTGTGGGAGCAGCATTTGGTGTTGGCATCCCTTGCTGGCGTTGGTGTGAGTGTCATGGCATGTGGCGAGTGTGTCTGTGCTCAGCAGGCACTGCAGCAGGTGCACATTGCTGGGCTGGGGCTGGGGTGGGCAAGGTGTGTGTTCTGGCAGCAGGATGCTCCTGCCATGCCTTGGGCCTTGGGAAGGGCTGGCGTTTTGCTCACCCTGTGCGTCGGTGTCAGCACGAGGCTCACAGCCAGCTCCTGGCCTTCCTTCTGATTAGCCTGCAAGCCCTGAGGCTTTAACAAACATTTTCCCTTTCAGAAAAGCTAATTATCCTGGAAGCCCGGCCATCACCCCTGGCTGGTGCTGCTGTGTCAGCTGGGAGAGCCCCTGACCCACTGCCAGCGGCTGAGTTTTTGGGGAAGCGTGGGGAGGGCAGGAGGAACTGGGCTGTAGGTGGGATGGGGTGATGCTGCAGCTGGTTCTGGGGCTACCCCTGGGCTGGGCAGGTGTTCCCAGGGAGCCAGCTGGCTTGGGCAGCCCCCTCCGGGCTGGGATGTGCTGATCCCTATGCTCCATCCTGGCTGCTGAGTGTCTGGAGCAGACAAGGGAGGCAAAGCTGCCACATCTCCATCGTGCTGCCTGCAGCACAGCCGTTACAGGGATGTGACCGTGGCACACTGGCGTGGGTCCCCTCAGCTCCCTGTCCCTCATTTTGGGCAAGCACATGAGGGGGACACTGCCAGCCCTCAGCACGTCGGCAGGGAGGGAAGGACCAGCTCCCTGGCACGGGCTGGCCGTGCTCTCTGGCTCTCACAGCTCCTTCTCCACAGGTGTTGATGCTCGCAGATGGAGACAGCGCCGGGTTCCTCTACCGCCAGTTGCCTTTCCTTGCATCCCTGGAGAGGAAGGATGGGAAAGCCACCGCCTACCTCTGCAGCAACTTCACCTGCTCCCTGCCTGTCACCTCTGCCCAGGAGCTGCGTGGGATGCTCAGCCCATGAGCCCCTTGGCCCCACTGCCTGAAGGAAGGCAAGAGGGGGGACAGACTGGCACAAGACCGTGGGAGAGCCCTGTAATAAAGCCACCCTGAGCACCACCACAGATGGTTCCTGGCAGTGCAGTGGGGCTGTGCCCTTCCCCACCTGCAGCACTGGTCCCCGGTGCTGATTTTTGGCGCGGCCAGGAGACACCCACGGAGGAGCGTGTGCACACGCACTCGCTCCTCGCTGCCTCTTGCTGATGAAAAGGAAAACAAATTAAATATAAATCCCAGCGTTAATGGAGAAGTCAGATGGGAAAACTATTAAGGTTCCCATAGCAACCGAGGGTAACACTGTCAAAAGCACCTGGATGACTTGGGAGTCAAGTGCTCTTGAAAGTGGTACTGGTTACGAGGGCTCTGGTATTTTTCCATTACAGAGGAGATTGTAACATACATTAAGTTAATATATAGTGCATGGAAAAACCTGCTGATTACAGCTGATGAGAACTTTATTCTCATTTTCCTCCCCTCCATCCCTCCTCATCCTCCCTGCTTCCAAACAGGTGAGTACCAGGTTTTCAGCATCCCTCTGACACCCTGGGCTCCCCTGGCATGGCACCCTGTGCCCAGGCTGGCTGGGTGCTGTCATCTGGCAGCAAAACAGCACTGCCCACCAGCTTTCCAGTGGGTTGTGCCAGAATTTGGGGGTAACCAGCCAGGAGAAATGCCTTTGAAGTCAAATTGGAATTTTGCACTTCATCTGAATGCTTTCTATGCTTGTGGAAGAGGAGGGGTTTTATTTTCTCTCCTCTCTTGGTTTTAAGAGCTGAAGTGTTTCTGGAAATCCAGCTGAAAGTTGCTGTTTTGGCAGATGGCTGGCTGCTTTCCTCTGGGTTTTTTTGCTCTTTTTTTTTTTTTTTTTTTTAACTTGGCATCTCTGCTGTGGGGATTGATTTGACACCCGTTCTCAGGAGTGCTCGGAGGGAGTTGGTCTGTGTCTGCCGGGAGAGCATCCTCTGAGAGCGGGGCTGGTGCTGAGTGCCCGCAGGGAAGCCCAGACATCTCAGATGCCACAATGGCAGCTGTCCCCGGGGTGGCACAGGGCTGGGGGTGATATGCTGAGCCCATTTCGGTGCCCACCAGCCCCCTGTGGCACAGACACAGGGTGCCTTTCCCCCACACTGTCTTGCTTGTCGGTGCATCTCTGTAAGCAGCCGCCGGGCAGAGCTGTGCTGTGAACCTCTGTCAGGATGAATTGGGCTCACCTCTCAATAAAGTAAACCAAAACAAAAAAAGCATGACAAGTTCTCTGTGATGAATAACTGCTGTTGTGGCACCTCTCTCCACCTGGCGCCTCTGCCTTGCTCCTGTGCCTGGGTGCTGGTGACCCTGTCCTGTGTGGCCCCACTCTGCCCATCCCCAGAGCCACCCATCTGCTTCAGCTCTTTGGATTTTTGGCCTTGGCAAGAGGGGTTTTGCTGGAGTTTGGTTGCAGCAGCCCCTTGCTGGTATCCCCCAGCCAGGCTGGGTGCCAGGGCACCCACCGCTGCTGCTCCTCAGTGGTGGCCACAGTGGTTAAACCCTCCTGGTGACACTTCCTTCCTCATCCCTCTCCTGTCGTCACCAAACCACTGATTTCATGCCAAATGCCACTGATTTGGTGCAAGTGTTGTTTTCTGGGGCACTTACCAGGAGACAGGGCTGGTGGGTGCTGCCCAGCTGGTCCAGCCTCTCAAGAGGGTGATGGAGTGTGGTCTCAGGGTTCAAGGGTCCTGTGCCACTTCACAATACCCATTTCCCCTACCCTTTCCTTTCAGTGGAAGATGCAGGCACTGCCAGAGACTCTCCCTGGGGCACCACCAGACCCCCTTTCCCCACCAGCACGGAGGGTAGCTGGAGGCAGCACCCTGAACTCCCCTGCTCCTTTCCAGCTGCAGAGTTGCCAAAAAACCCTCTAAACCCATGTCAAATAACTGATGTGCTGTTTATTGCCCACAAACACTTGGGTTTGCCATCAGGCTGCTCCGGAGGGCACAATGGGGCTTCATCACCCTGCCCAGGGCTCTGAGCTCACCTGGAAGCCCTAAGCAGGATGGGGATAAACAGATTTTTCCCTTTTTTTTTTTTAGTATAAAACCTCCCTTTAACATCTAACACTTACATTGGGGAAGTGCAGTGCACCCCATTGCTCAGCCCACCAAAGCAGCTGGGAGGGCTGACACCCACCGTGCCCCTTTGGGGGGTCTGGGACGCACGGGCAGGCAGCCACCCTTGCGGCACTAATGAGGCTTTCCCTCTAATTATTATTCCCCAGCAAAGCCAGTGCTGGTTCTGGGTCTCTTGGCTTTTATCTCCGCTGGCATTGATGTGACATCAATGGGAGACAGGCTTTGAAAGCTGTTTGTTATTTGGGATGTTGCATCTGGGGGAGTGGGGGGATGGAGAGGGGGTGTCCCCAAGCCTGGATCCAGCCCTGCTCCAGTGTTGATACGCCCCCATCTGAAACAGATGGTGGGGTGCAATTTGGGCATCCCAGCCTTTGAGAAGGTGCTCTGGGCAAAATGATGAGGTTTTCCCACGCAGTGGTTTCCTGTGTGGGTGCTCAGTTCACAGCCGGGCACGCGGTTAATTCACGTGTGAACGCCCCGTTAGATCATGGCTGAGCACCCCATTGTGCCATGCTTGGGTGGCCAAATAGTCAACACCTGAGCACTGATCTGCTCATGCCTGAGTGGCTGATCAGCTCCTGCCTGAGGGTTATTTTCTGCATAAACAGGCAGGTTTGGGTAGCTGGGGGCTGCTGCAGGAGGAGGTTGGGAAGTGCCGCTCAGTGGCTGCTCTGAAAGAGATGGAGAAGCGCCATAAGGCCCCAAAACAGTAGTGGAGTCTATGACAGGCAAGTGCAGAGGGGTAGGAGGTATGGGCTGGTATGAGGAGTTCCTCCATGCCAATCCTAAGCTGTCCAGCCCAGTTACTGCAGTATTCACCCAGAGTGGAATTTGCAGCCAGCAAGCTGCCATGGTGAGTCCTCTGAGTTCCAGCCTCCTCTCTGGGGTAATCTGGGGCGCTTGCTGGGGTCCCCTTGCACAAAGAGGTGGGTGGGGGCATGTGTTGCATTGCAGTAACCCTCTTGCAGCATCCCATGGAGCATCTGCAGGCAGCAGGGGGGTTTGGGGGGCTCAGCAGCTCTGCTACCTCCTCCCTGCCCCAACATTTGCCTTGCACAGATGTTCACGCCATCCAGCTCCAGTAATTCCAATATTCCTGACAAGTGAATTTGCAGCTGAATCCAGCCAACCCTTGCTCAAAAATGTGCTTTTTGATTTTTAAACTGACTTTCCATGCAGATGGGTGCCAGAGACCTGGGGGGGAGGGTGGAGGGGCAGAGCCAGACTGCGGCGTGGGGGACTCTGTGGGTGTGTCCCACTTGGCTCAGCTGCTGCCTCAGTTTCCCCTCCCATGAAAGCATGTCCAGGTCATTCCTGTTCAAAACATCCACCACCCCAGCATGATCTTGGAGTGTATGCCCTGCCTGGCCTCTCCCAGAGGCCACCATGAGCTCCAGGGCTGTGCAGGGAATGTACAGCTCTCCCCAGGCTGGCTGCCATTGTGCACGGCTGCACAGGCCAAGGCGTTTTGGGGACCATCATGCCCACACCATGCTCAGCTGCCCCAACCAGGCTTTGCACTCATGGACAGGTGCTTTTAACCAGTTTAACACTTGGTGGTCCCCCACTCCTGCCTGGCAGCCTCAGGAATTCCATCAATTTCTCAGGGGAGTGTCAACCTCGGCCATGACTGGGAAGGTGGGGAGGGATGGGAAGGGATGGCCAGAGGCCCCACGGCACGGCGGGAAGCCATCCACACCGATTAAGGGTTATGCAATAGACACTTGGCCATTACACGGCCACTAATCCTCCTTAAATATAGTGTTGGTATTTACTGACCGCAGTAAATATTGCATTAAATCAAAATTAAATGTTTATTTTGGAAGCTTTGCAGAAGAGTGGAGGAGCGTGGCTGGGGAGGAAGGTGCACGTTTGTGGGTGCCTGGGTGGGAGGAGAGTTCTGGGGCGCACACAGCAATCAGGACCCCAGTGGAGGGATGGCCTTGTCATCTGTATGGGGACGTCCCCAGGTGCTGTGCAAGGCTGTCAGTCCAGGTGAGGTGACAGTGTGGCATCTCCACTGCCTTCAGCGCTTTGTGAGCTGCTAAATTAGAGGCGAGAGATGCTGAGGGCTCCCAGGGAGCCTGGGCTGCTAATCAAAGGGGAACAGGCTCCGCTTTCCATCTGGGGTTTCATCCAAGGCTCCAGCGAGGGTTGAGGCTGCTCATCTCTCTGTGGCTGGGGGGGGGGAAGGGGGGATTTTGGGGTTAACCCCTTTGGTGCTGCAGCCTGGAAGAAGCATGTAGCAATACTGTATGGTATAAGCTGAGGCAGAAACCCACATGAGGAACCCCAGGGCTTGGGGAAAATTGGAGCTGGGAGGCAAAGCCCAAGATTTGGGGCCAAATCTCCTGCAGGATGTGTCCTGAGCTATGGGAGCTGGATTTCTGGCTGCAGCATGGATGTCCTGAGACAACTTCCCCAGTGCCTCTGGGCTGATGTATGTGTGGGGGCTTTACCCACAGAGGAGAAACCTGAATGTCCCTGAGTGACCCAGAACTCTCCTCCCCGTCCCTGACACCCATGAATCTGGGACAGGCAGAGCCAGGCTCACTGCAATTATCCATGGATTAACGGCAGCTAATTTAGTTTGAGTCACAGAGGCTAAATTGGATCGATATGCTGGGGTGAGGAGTGTAAAAGAGGAATCAATAGGTATTCAGAAATGCAGAAATCTGGCTGCACATCCCTGAGGGATGATGCTTTCGGGGCCGGGGCAGTGGTGATGCCTGAGCGATGTGGGGCTGGGAGGGCGAGGTGGGGACGTGGGAGCCGGGTGGCAGGCGATCCCCCGGGCGATGCACGGCAGAACTGCAACTCAGCACAAGGCTTTCATCGGGATTTTGCAGCTCAGCAGACTGGAGGCTGCCGTGACAGGCGCGAGCTGCGTCTCTGCGGGATTCGAGGCACGGGTTTGACAGCCGGCCCCCGCCCGTGCCGGTGCGTTCGCCCCCGCGCTTGCCGGGGACGTCATGGCTGTGAGGAAACTGCTCTGATGTTCAGCCACAATTTGGGTGCAAGCTGGCTCAGGCCGTCCTCAAGGTGTACACCAACCAAGCATCCTCACAGCGGTGTAAGCTGGGGATGTCCCAGTGGCCCCCGGGGTTTCTGCACCCCTGTGGCCGCCAGCAAGGGCTTGGTCTGTCTCCCTAGTGCTGCCTCCTGGCAGGGCAGCAGGGCGGGAGGCAGGGTCTTTTTTCACAGCTGACAGCTCATGAATATTTATAACAGCATATTAAAACTGTCCACTGCATCCCAAATTAGTCACAGGGCCCTGGACAGAGCCAGGGCACTGGGTATGGTGGCCCCAATATCACCCCTGGCTTCGTGGTGTGATGGTGCTGGTGTGGCCCCACCACATGTGGTGGAGCAGGGGGTCCCCATCCCTCTGGGGCTGCGTGAGCAGCTCTCGGGTCCTGCCTTTGGAGCAGACCCTGCTCACACACACGACCCCCTCGTCCCTCCTGGGAGCCTGCTCAGGATGCCGGCAGTTCCCAGCTTTCTACACCTCATGGCTCATCTTCCTCACCATCTTGTGCTTTAGAACTCCTGTTTCTGGGGCTGACTGGAGTCTCCATCAGCTGCTAAGGGCTGTGGGAGCTGCTATCCCTGCCACGTGCTGGGGATGCCCGCTGCCTCTGGGATGTGCAGAGCACAGCCAGCACAGATGTGTTTATCTCCCGGAAAAGCAGACAAGAAAGGGAACTCGTGTTTTAGTGAAAAACTGGAAACTGAAGAGGGAGAAGATGGAGACAAAGCTATTTCCCAGGTCCTAAGGGGTTGGCAGGGATAACAGAGTAAAGAGAAGAATCTCATTTAGAAGGAGTCTACAAAGACAGAAGTGCTGGAGGGGTCCTGGTTGTAAGTGTGCAGCTGCAGCCTGAGTGTTGATGGAGCAAATCCGCAGAGGCTGCCTGTGCTCTGGGAGCTTGGCCTGAGGTGGAGGCAAGAGTGGGTGTCCCCATGGTGTTTGGGAACCCTTCAGCCCATGGGGAAGCTGGGCCAGGGACTAAACTCTGCCAGGAAAAGGGCTCTGCCTTTGCTTTTTGTGGCTGGTGCTGGTGAGGGGCTCAGGGAGGGACGAGGAGGAAGGACCCAGTGATGGGGGCAGGCAGGGGCAGTGAGGCAGAGCAAAAGGAGGTAGAAGACAAAATCAGGAGGTAATCAGGCTGGAAACATGCCCCAGGGAGGGAAAGCACTGAGCATGGCTGGGTTAACCCAGGCCAGGGCAGGACAGAGGTTGTGTCTCAGTCCCTGTGACTGCAGTGCTTTGACAGACCTCCCAAAACGGAGAGAGACAGCAGGGACTTGAGTCCTCTGAGGCTTGCAGAGCTGAGAAGTACACAAAAAAACCCCTCCAGCAAGGTACTGTTCTCTGTCCACACTACCTCCCCATCTGCCTGTCTGTCTGCCCTGCTGCTCTGGTCTCCTCATCACACACTAATGATGGTCCTGGATACCGATGCTAACGAAGGGCCGCAGCTTTGATCGCCAGCACAGATCCTACACTTGTCTCTGGCTGAGATCCTTGTGGCATGAATGGAGTCCCCAAGTCCCTTTTATCTCACAGGGGCTGCAGTGGAGTGGGGGGTCCTGCAGCCCCCTCAGAGGGGTACAGCACCCAGGCTCCCTCTGAACCACATCTCCATGGCAACACTGAGGGATGCTCCTGCCGGGTGCTCCTGCTGGGTGCTCTTGCGAGGCCACCGAGGGGAATCCTGGCAGCCTGGGAACTTTGCATTGAGCAGGGTCAGGGAGAAAACGCCTGTCTGGGCTGGGAGCATGGCTGTCTGCCTGTCTGTCTGTCTGTCCACCCACAGCAATATCCCTGTGGATATTGTGCAGAGGTGCTGCTTAATCTTGGCCCCAGCAGCAGCCACTTACAGCCCACATTGGTGTGGCCTCACTGGTGATGATGAGCATCTCCCAGAGCAAACAATCACAGAATTAACCCCACAGCCCTTTCAGCCCCTAATTTTCCATCCCTGACTGTGTTCTTAGCTTGGCTTTGGTGTGCCAAGGGATAGGAAACTCCAGAATTTCCATAGCACGGCACCAGTGCAGCATTTGGCCCTTGATATATATTTCTCTTTAACATCTGTCTTTCCTTTTCACTGTGGTTTTTATTACCAGACACGTTCAGATTTAAGTAAACACAGCTCAGGAGCAGAGGGCTGGGAGGTCCTTGTGGTGGATTGAGACCAACGGGGTGGGATGGAATGTCTGGGGCTGCTTCGAGTGAAGGCATGGGCTGGTTTGCAGGGGAACAGGATCCATCCTGCTTCCCTGAGGGTCTCCTTTGGGATGTCTCAGGGCAAAAATCAGCCCTGCAAAGGAAACTCAGTGCTGTGCCAGTGCTCACTGGCTGGGACAGGGGTGTCTTGGGGGGGCTGCCCTCTTCTCTCCAAGTTGTTCCCCTTGTTCCCCAAGGCTGTGCACGGGGGAGCTCAGGCTGCTCCCCTTCATTTGTTGTCATTTATCTATAATTTAGAGTGGAGGTTAGTTATATTCTAATCGAGTTTCATGTGTCACAGCATGTCTCAAACAGAAAATAAAATATTTAACAACCTCCACTGGTAATAAAGATTCACATTTGCCTCATTCTGATTCCCAGTACATGAATATTCTGCACCACACTCCACAGGTATTAACTTCATTCAGATTTCTCCTCGGTTATGCAATATAACAGTAATGACAGATAGAAGCCAGAGCTTTAAAAAAAAATTATAATCAAAACCAACAACAACAAACCAGTTTGATGCCGTTAACTCCCCTCTGTTGGTTAGGGGAGCACTAATATATTCTGTTTCATTGCTGGCTCCTCTGTGCGTGCGAGTGCCTTGTGCCCGCTCTGCACTGCGGGTGGGAGTTGCCCCAGTCACACCAGTATGGGCAGGAACTGGGGCTGGAGAAGGACAGGGGTAGCTCCAGGGGTGGGAGGCATCTGAGACTCGGCTCTTGGAGGGCAAAGACTGAATGGAGCCTGGTTTGGGCTGAAATAAAGCTGGGATTGTGCCCATGCTGTGCTGCTGCTCGAGTGGGGATACATGTGGGGCTGGACACAGACTAAAGCATCACTGGCCTGTGCTGGGGCCATGTCAGGGCTGTCACAGCAAGCACTCAGGGGGTAAAATGGGACAGGGTCATGGTGGGAGGAAGGCCTGGGTGATTTTCTGGGTGGTGGCTGGTACCCATGAGGATGAGCTGGGTCACTCCCAAGTGAGAAGGACCTGGGACTGTGGATGAGTGGTTTTACAGGCAGGACTCAGGACTCACGACTCACTGTGCTGAGGGTGACCAAGTGCCATGTCCAGGTCTGGTGTGCTGGGGCTTGCCCAGGGCTTTCCTGGGGGAGATGAAGCCATTTGGGACACAGCCAGGTTCAGGCTTTCCCATGCAACAACTCCCAAGCTGCCTTTCGTACCATTTTTTAAGGCAGATTGAGCTTCTTGAGCTCTGGCACAGGGGCAAAGTGGAGGCAGGAACAGGCTTTGATCCCATTGATGCCTTATGCCTTGCTGTGGGGCTGCTGGGAGGTGGGTGTGGAGCACGTGCCAGTCCTTTGCCTCATCCTTGTGTGGTCTGAGAACTTGGGCTGCTGCTCAGAGAGCTCCCATGGGGAAGGCTGGAGCCACAAACTGCTCAAAGGCTGCTTTGCAACCACCAAACTCAGCATCCTGAGAAAAGGGGGGGTCAGGGGGACGTACTGGGCTGGTACCAGTGTGCAGAGCATGAGAAGTTGGCACTGGGCTGCCCTGGTCTTATGGGGCTTTGCAGTACGACACTCACTCATGCCCTGGTTCCCTGCAGCCAGATCCCCGTGGGCTCTGCCCTTCCCCCATGCTGACAGCCCCAACCCACCGCATCTGGCACTTCCTGCACCCGTGAATCTTTCCTGGCCCTGTTGGCTCTGGCTGTGTGTGCTCATGCAGGGCTGGGCAGCCCCAAACCAAGCGGTGACCCTCACAGCCCACGGTGCCACCGGGCGGGTTAAAACCCCAGCAGCAAGCTGCTCACGCTGCCTGTAGATTCGTTAAGGTAATTGCAATTCATGCCAGAGGAAGGCCACAGGCAAGGCTGCGTGATCCAGCTAAAACGCGCTGAACGGGCTAAAGCATCCCGGGTGCCACCATCCAGCACCTCCGCACCGGCACAGCGAGGAGCGGCCGGAGCCGGCGCAGGGGAGGGGATCACACCCAGGGTCACCGTGCTGCTCGGCCACCTCTCACGCCGCATCCCTCCTCTCTCGCCCCCTCCTTGCACACCCACACACGCACACCCGTGCAGGCACAGCTGCTGGGCGCTGCCTCGGGAGGGGCCGGGCTCTGGCAGAGAGCTGTTGCCTGGGTTCCCGTGCATCACGAAGATGTTGTGAGCTGCTGAACATTCAAAGTGCTGTTTTAATTATGTGCCATGAGGAAAGCAGCCTCGATCTTGGAGGGAGGCTAATGGCGGGACCGCCAGGGTATTTTCAGTGGCAGAAACCCAGAATCCGTCTCAGTGTATGTTTAAAAGGGAAAAATGTTAGGTTTTCCCATGAAATAATAACTAATAACCTATAAACAATGACATCACCGTCCACCTCGCTGCTGGGGAAGTGATTTAGAGATGCCTTGCCTATGTGAAACGAGAACATCTGCTCTCTGCTGGAAAGAGGAGGAAGATCTCCTCATCAGCATTAAATTTAAATGAACCAGTCCTCATTTCCACACTTCTGCAGTGCTTGGCTTCTGCAAGAGGGTGACTGGGGAGCACAGGCTTTGACGGGGGGCTCAACAAGCCCTTCTCCCTCCCTAGTTCTCTAAAAGTGTCAAAATCAGACTTCTCTATCCAAGAAGGCTCCCTGGGTGTGTATGGACACATCACAGCCCCACAAAGAGCTGAATGGGATTGGATCTCCCCTTGCCCCAGTGCTTTGTTCAGCACCTCATCCCAGCAGAGCCACCCATGTCCCATCTCCCATGGGAGGATGATGAGATGCACCCCAATGTCCCCGTGGCCGGGACAAAGAAGTCCAGGTGCTCTTGGTGATTTAGAAATAGCTTTAGGATGACAGGAGGCCAGGATGAGCCCACCCCAGCATATTGCAGTGGGTACCCAGCCCCCAGCCTGGGCACCCCTGTCTGCAGCACCCACAGCCACCCAACTGCCCTGTTCCCCATCAGCCACCCTCACCACAAGCTGCCAGCGGGCTTCAACGTGCTCCATATTATTTTTAATTATATTTTACTTTAAAGGGCCATTAATTATAAAGATTTCCCAGCAGAGGCCTTATTTGAAAAAAAAAACAAGAAGGAAAGGGGTAAAAAAGAAAATCCTTTCCACACCAAGGGTTGTTACGAGTGAGCTGGAATATGAACAATATTCAAAGGGGTTAAGCAGCAAAGGAGCAAAGTGTGGGGGGCAGAAGGGCCAGTGGCGCTCAGTTGTGTCTCCAGGTCATGGCCAAGATCCTTTGTGAGTGCAGAGCTCCCTCCCTGGAGGAAGAGCAGCCATCCCAACCACCTCAGCCATCCCAGACATCCCATTCGTCCCAGCCTGCAGGTGCCAGCTCAGGGCCTCACTCACTGGGGTGGGATGCTCAGTGGGAAGGAGGGCACAAGCTCTTGCTCATGACCCAGCATCATGCTATCTTGGCTCCAGGACACTTGGCCCTTGGCCTCTGCAGACCCCAGGTTAAAGCCCCACTCTCCCTCCTGTCCTGACCCCTCTCCTCCCAGTCCCCTGAGGGACATGTTTCTCCATCCCTGTGCCCTGGCTGCTCTTCACTGCTCCTTGGAGAACAGGAGACATTTGTGCCATGTCAGTCGGTCACTGCTATCAGTGCCATGTACTCGTTTAATATTCATTTATTTTAAAGCCATTTGGGTCATTTTCTCCCCAGCTGGAGTGGGAAGCTGCTGTTTAAGGACAGGAGCAGGTATGTGGAGAGTGTGGTGCTCTCCTGACCTGCCATCCAGAATTGGGAGTCTGGGGGCAGAGTTGGCCTCTTTGGGGTGGGACTGTGACCCCCCTCCTCTCAGCAGCACAGCCCTTGCAGAGGGGTTTAATGAGTCTGACCTTCACAACATGGGGCTCAGCTGATGTGTGGTGGGAGAACTAGCTTGAAAAAAACCTTTACTAGGGCAAATTTTGTTTTATTTTTCAAACTGTGGGCCAAGATCTGTTTTGTTTATGCCTGGCCACCAATACCAGGAGCTGCTGACCTCCACCCCTCCCATGTCCACCTTTTCTCAATTAGCAATTTGCTCAATTGCTCAGCAGGTGCCAATAAGAGCTTGAGTTCCTGCTTTGCCTCTTGCCAGCCCCGGGAGAGGAAGGTGTTTGGAGGTGCTGCTGCAGCTCTGGGATGAGGGTGTTCTCTGGCTGGAGCTCCAGAATGCTCAGGTAAGGCCCTGTGCAGAATTGTCGTGGTGAGACCTCTTGGTATTGTGACTTTGTGCCGGGGAGGGGGTGGTGATCCCTTTGGGTGTTTCTGGCTGTAGTGGTGTCCTGGATGGAGAAAAGGTTAGTGCTTTTCCTGAGCCTGGAGTCACTGTGAGGGCAGAGGAGCAACCTGGGGGTGTGCTGTTGCTGTCTGGAAGATTTTTGTTTTCTTGCCAACCTGAAGGTGCTGAGAGAGATCTTGGAGTGCCTGCTGAGCTCAGGACTGAACTCCACAGCCTGTCCTCAGGCATTCCCCTGGCTCTGCCCTTCCCCTTGCCTGACTCGCCTCTGTCGTCTTTTTGGCACCTTGTACCCTTCTTGAGACTCCCCGATCTCTGGCAATGCCATCCTGGGGTGCTGGAAGTGCTTTTTGCAGCGCTGGGGCCGAGGTGGGCGCGCTCGGGAGCGCCATGTGATGCTCGCCGGCAGCCCGGAGCTCGGCGGAGCAGGCGGCAGCAGCAGCGCTCGGGGACCCGGGGCCCGGCAACAAGCATCTCATTTCCCTCTTGTCTCTTCCTGTCAGACAAGATTTGAAGATTCAATTAGAGTGGGAGCGCTGATAGCGGCGGGGCCGGCGCGCTGCTCGCACCCCGCGCTCGGGCTGCTTCGCAACCCGATGAAAACCAAAAGCAACGCAAAGCGAGGGGGGTGGGGGGAAAAGGAGGGTATTGAAAAGGGATGGCAAAGAGCCTGGGAGAAAAAAAAAAAAAAAAAAAAGAGGCAAAAAATGCAGATTTGAGGGGGTTGAGGGATGGTTTAGAGCATAAGTCTTATGAGGAGCAGCTGAGGGAGCTTGGGGGTGTTTTATCCTGGAGAAAAGGAGGCTCAGGCAGGACCTTATCGCTTGCTACAGCTGAAAGGAGGTTGTAGCCAGGTGGGGGTTGGTCTCTTCTCCTAAGCAACAGGACGAGAGGAAACAGCCTTGAGTTCTGCCAGGGGAAGCTTAGATCAAATATTAGGAAAAATTTCTTCACTGAAAGAGTGGTGAAGCATTGGAACAGGCTGCCCAGAGGAGTGGTGGAGTCACCATCCCTGGAGGGATTTAATAGATGTGTGGGTGTGATGCTTAGGGACATGGTTTTAGTGGCAGCTTTGGCAGTGCTGGGTTAACAGCTGGACTCGATGATTTTGGAGATTTTTTTCAACCTCATCCTGCAGAGCTGGGTCTCCAGACCAGCAACAGGAGCAAGGCAGGAGCTGGGTTGAGGCTTGGTGTCCAATGGGAGAGCAAGGCAAAGCCTCCCCAGTGCATTGAACAGGGACCTGCCTCGACCTTGGCTGGATTGCAGTTGGGTTTATTTCCCCTGAGGAAGGGAGCTGTGATAAATGCAAGAGGGTATGGAACAGGATGGTGCTGGGTCCTTGTGTGCTGTCTGGGGGTGAGGTGGGGGCTGCCTTTGTGGGGCTGATGGATCTTTGTGCCTTTTGAGGGTCAGAGCCAGGATGTGGACACTAAAACACCCAAACTGCCCAACCAGGATATCCTTGAAAGGACGCTCCCCTCCCCTCTCCGTGTTCTCCGGAGGTAACAGAGGTCGTAAAGGAAAATGCAAATTTTTTTAAAGACGGCAGGGGCAGACAGATGTGTATTATAAATTGTATTTTTACTACAAATTATATTCTGAGCCCCAGAGCTGAAACCTGGGTTCAGCTCAGCTCTTGCAAAGTCAGGAGAACGAGCCGCACCGGTGCTACAGCCGCGAGCGACTCAGCCCTTGCAGACATAGCAGTTCCCAAAACTCGGGCCATGCTCAGGCGTGGATTGATTGTGTACCAAAAAGTCAAGGTGCAAACATTGATCATGCAGAAAAAGTGCTGGTCATCAGCCAACAATAAGCATTCCCCAGCCTAAATTATTAATTCCTTTATGCGCCCCAAGCGGATTGCGCTGGTCGTGTACGTCCCCTTGCACAGCAGTTGCAGCTTCATGCCGTAGTATATTTTCCCTCCAACAACTTGTCTGGCTCTTCACTTAATAAAGATTGAGAGAGACAATAAAAACATTCATTAAAGAGGAAAAAAAAAATAAAAGATGAAGCCCTGCTTGTGTAGCCTCTAGCAGTTGGTTTCATTAAGCAATTGCTTCTCCCAAATCCTCCCTGGGTGGTTCCTGGTGCTGGTACCCAGCCCTGGGTTTTGGGGATGCAGCAGTGGACTGGAAAGCCCTGGGATGCTTGGCTGAAGGCCACAGAATAGGGTAACTAGGAAGGGCAAAAAAGTGTCTAGGGGATGAAAAAGGGAATTAGCAAAATGAGCTCATGGGGGGCTGAAAAGCAGCAGTTTGGATGGGGTTATGCAAGGTTAAGATGCTATTTCATGCTGTGTGGAACACAGGACTGGTCTCTTGCTCCTCCCAGATCCTCCACTGCTGTTGAAAGTGTTCTTTCAGCTGCGGGTACTGAGGATGGGAGCACTCCAACAGGACTGTGTCAGGGCTGGGGTCGTGAGAAGCAGCCAGGGCACTGGGGGAGCAGGGGCTGCATGGGGCTGGGTTTGGTGGGTGTCTCTGCTGTAGCTGTGTCAGCTGAAATAGCATAGGTGGTGTTTCTCAGGGGGTTAATTCACTGATGGGGCAGCCAGGAGCCCCCGTGCACAGTAAGGGTGGGGTGTCACTGTCACTGGTGGGGTGGGGGAGCAGGGACAGAGAGGATTTGCTGCCATCAAAATGCTCACCAAAAGCCCTTGAGTCTGTGAGTCGGTCGTGGGAGGCCTGTTCTGCCCCCAAACTGTGACATCCGAAATGAAATGTGCATTTTCTCTCCGGTTCCAAGGCATGAGAAGAGCTTTGGATCTTGTTGCGATTTATCACTCAGCCCCGAGCCAGATGCCTATATGGGTTCCATCTACGGCTCCCAGAGCTGATAGAAATATTATCCTGCCTTATTAAAATCACCCACAGCTACTGCAGCTGTATGTCAACAGCAAAACAAATAGCGACTGGTTCCCATCGGGTTGGAGCCTCTCTGCTGAGGCTGTCTTCAATCCTCCTCCTGCCAAAGTGGTTACAGATGTAGGCTTTTCCCGTTGCAGCTCGGAGCAGCTCCTGTACGGCCGATTCCAAATCCCATTACCACGCCGGAGCTGTCTTTGGTGAGCATCAGCTCTGCTAAAGCTCCCCTCGATGTGAAATATTGCTCACAGTGCTTTTCCTAGAAGTACTGCTAAGGAGGAGAGTGCAGTGCTGTGCTACCCGAAAAGATCCCCTAAAAAGGGGTAGGGGGATGGGAGGGGGGAGAGGAGATCAAGAGGGCTATGCTGAGATGAAAGCAGGGCTGCCTCCTCCTCCTCAGGTGTCCCTGCCAGGAGTCTGCTGAGTAATTTGGTGTGCATTGCATCTGCTGTTGAGGGCATAACTCATGTTGTAGTGCATGAGTCCCCTTCCTCTTGCTGTCCAAAACCACCACAACCCTAAAATTCCTGCCACCACCCAACCTGTCCCTGGCTTACCCCCATTCCTCTCTCCTGTGCTATCTTTGGTATAATTAGGAGGCCAGGACTGTGCATGTGAGGTGACTGTGACCTCATTAGTTTCTTATGCTGTATTGAAATTTCTACTCATTTGCATCCCAAATCCCCAAATGTGCAGCTCTGGTCTCCAGGGTCACTTTTAGCTGCTTTCCATCCTTCTCACCAAGGCTCAGGGCTGGAGCTGTGTTCCCTCTTCTCAACAGATTGTTCCACTTCTGTCTGGAAGTTGAATGTACCCCCCTTAAACAAACCCCTTGTTTGAGGAAGACAAATTCCTGGTCTAACCTGGACAGGTGGGAAGGGCTCCCTGAGGAGATGCCTTGGGCTGGGGCAGTGCTGGGAGGGGGCTTCTGGTTTAACTCCTCTGCCCACCCAAGTGAGATGGGGGATGACAAACACCCCAGCTGGGCTGTGACGGGCTCTGGGCTCTCACCCCTCTGAGATCCACAACCAAGATCACTCTTCCCTAGCAAGAGCATCTTTTTAGTTTAGTGTTTGCTGATGCCAAAATCCTGTTAGACTGGTGGTACTGGCTTGATCCTCCTGAGATGTCTGGGTGCTTCACTTGAAACTTAGAGGATATATGGCTCTGTCAAGCCTTTCTTCTTTTCTCATCCTAGTTGGAGGGAGAATGCTATTGGAGATGGGAAGGTTTGCATTGTCTCTCCTGTGTGATGTTGGATCCCTTTATAGGGCAGGTATCTTCTAAAGCAAAATGCTTTCAATCCTCACAATGAGCATAATTCTTGAAAATGTATGCAATAAACAAAACGAGCCAAATGTAATTAAAATGGAGACAGCATATAATCTGGTAACCCACTTAGAGGCTCAAAGCTGCAGCTTTTAAAAAAATGTTTGCTCCAAATCCATTTAAATAAACAGACCAGCACACAAAGGCTCTCTGTACATTATCAGGATACAAAGAGAATCGGATCAAAAGCAGCTGTGACCAGGCTGTACATATGTAGCAAGGAAATTGCTTGATCTAAGACTGCACCTTGTACATGCAAATGTGTTTGTGGACCTTCCTGGGAATTCTATTTGTACTACAGCCGAGCTGTCGGGCTGCTGGGCTGTGCCGTGCCAGGGGGCAAAGGCTGGTGTGTGCCCCACCACAGGAGGGTTGGCTGGGGAATGAGGGAGCTCCTGGTGTGCTGGTGTGTCCATTTGTTTTGGCTGGAGCAGAGAGAGGCCAAAGATCAGCTGAGGCTGCCCTTTCCATGGGTGCACACACTGCATCCAGAGCGGGGAATTGCTCAGAAACCTGTGAAACAAATGGGAGTCCCTGTCCTTGGCACCCATGTTGCAGGCTCTCTTCTTGCCCAGTGTCACACGTGCCATGTGCTGTCACACTTTTGTCCCCCTGGGCTTGCAGGAGGGTCTCCTGACCCTGGGGGGGGCCGTGGGGTTTGCATCTCCTCCTCTGCCTGGACACCATCTCTCAGCTCTGCAGCAGAACCCGGCTGGCCTTGAAGTTTTGCCAATAGCCATGTGATTTGTCTCAGGCTGGACAGCACAGGCTGTGAATCCAAGATAGAGTATGCTCCCAGGCCAGCAGGATTTGGCCAAGAGAAAGCCTTCTGGGTCAGACAGGAGCATCTGCCTGTTGTTCTTGCAGGTGGTTTGGACTAGCTGCAGCTCTTGGCATATATAGATATAAATGATGTGGGGGGCTACCGGGGAAGGGTAAGAAAGCTGTTTCTTAGGTGGCAAAAAGCGTTTAGAAGCAGGGTTCTGCCTCAGCCTGGGGACGTCTGCACTCAAAATGAGGACTACCGGCAGAAAACCCATTACTGTGGCCCCGCTGGAGGAAGGTCTCTGGCTCGGCGTGCTGTGCCCTCTGCTCGGGCCGTGTGTCCCCCCCTCCCCGGGGATGCTGGCGGCGCGGTCCCCGCCGTCGGGGCCGGCTCCCGCCGCGGCCGGGACTCGCACCGGCAGAGGGAGCTCCGGCCGCGTCCTCCGAGCAGGGGGGACCGGGGGGGACCCGCTGCTCCCGCGACTGGGGGATGGCGAGTCCCCCTCGCCTGCTCGGGGCCGGGTCCCCCTGCGAGCTGCTGGCCAGGATTGTGTCCCCACGCAGCGTAGGGGCGACCGGCTCCAGACGGGGTGGCCCCTCGCAAGGAGCCGGGCGCTGGGGTGGCACCGGGAGGTGACCCACGTGCGCCGAGCCCAACAGCACGGTCTCCGCTCGCAAGCGGTGGGGGACGGGGCAGGAGGCTGCAGGGCGAGGGGCTTGGACAGGGTTTAGGCGGCACACGGGAGGGCTCCATACCTGTTCCTGTTTCCCTCGGTACCTTGGCCCTGGCGGGCCGCGCTCGCCTGCGGCTCTTCCCTCCCGTAGGAGCGGCCGCGCGGGGCAGTCGCCCCCTGCCCCATCTCTTCCTCCTTGCCTCTCACCGGCTTCCCCCTCTCCCGGTGCTGCAGTGTCCCACCGGGCGCTGCCTCCGCCTAACGCAGCGCGGGGCTTTCCCACTCCTCCCCGTCCCCGGCGCTGCAGGTCCCCGTTTTCCCCCCGGATTTCCCCCCAGGGCAGGGGCTGCCCGGGCCCGACCCCCGCTGGGTGCACCCCGTCCATCCCCACCGGGAACCGTCCTGCCCGTCCAGCTGTGCCGCCGGGACGGACACCCCCGGCAGCCAATGGGGAGGAGCGGAGGGGCCGGGGGGGAGCCCCCATTGGCGGCAGGGGGAGGAGGAGCCGGGACTTGAAGTTGGAGTGAGGGATCCAGCTGTGCGGGAGCGCTCGGATCGGCGCGGCCGCCGCGGGAGCATCCTCCGCCGCCGCCCGCCCGTCCCCGCGGCGCCGGGCAGCATCCCCCGCTCCCGGGCAGATGTTGGGGCGCGGAGGGGGCAGGCAGAGCCGCTAAGGCGGCCCGCCCCGCGGGTGGGGGCCAGCAGCCGGCAGCGGGGGCCGCCCCGCCGCCGCCTCCCTGCCCGCGGCTCGCCCGGCTCGGGCCCCCGGAGGCACGGCGAGGAGGAGCTACGGAGCCCGCAGACGGCAGGGCAGGGCGAGGGGGGCGGCCCGGCCCCGGCGGGGGGCGAGGCAGCGGCTCGCCCGGCCATGCCACCCGGCGCTGAAGCCGCCCCGCCGCAGCCCCCAGCCCCCCGGCCCCGCCATGGCCGCGCCCCGCTAGCTGTCCCACCGGCTCACCCCGCGTCGCCCCGGCTCCCCCGGGGCCGCCGGCCGGAGGATGGACGAGGATGGACCGAGAGCGGCCGAGGAGGATCCTGAGCCGGGCAGAGCCAAGACTTTCATCCGCCTTAATGACCTGTCCGGGGCCGGGAGCCGCCCGGGGCCGGGGGACAGGGAGGCGGGCAGCGGCGACTCAGAGGCAGAGGCGCTGCCCTACCCGGCCCTGGCCCCCGTCGTCTTCTTCTACCTGAGCCAGGAGAGCCGGCCGCGGAGCTGGTGCCTCCGGCTGGTCTGTAACCCGTATCCTTTGCAGGTGTTCGCCGGCGAGGTAAGCCCCGCGGGGCCCCCCCACCCTCGGAGCGGCGGGCAGGCCGGGGGGCACTTCCCGTCTGGAGCCTGCCGGGTGATGGGGAAGAAGCGGGGGTTTGGGAGGACCCGTCACCCGCCGTCCCCGGGATAGCAGGGGGCACCCGGCGGCGCTCGCCCCCTCCGCCGTGCTCGCCCGGGAAGTTTTTCTGGGCTGTTGCAGGGGCTCGGCGGTCCCTGCCGGGGTGCGGGGCTGAAGAGGGGGCGGTGTGGGGCTCTCCTCCTGCGGAGTTCCCCTCCCCCGGCCGCCCCGCCGCGATGCCGCGGCTCCCGCTGGCTCCGTCGCACGGGGAGCCGGAGCAGGAGCTGCGGGCGGATGGCCCATCGTTCCCCGGGGATCGGCGGCCTCCGGTCCCGCTCCCTTGACACACCGAGCGACTCTAGCATCGGTTTACCTCCTTGCAGACGCGTCCTTCCTCTCTGACCCCGTTTCTCTCCTGTTCCCGGTCCCTTCCTCGAGGGTTTGGGGGAGCGGGGGATATGGTGTGCAATCTGAGGGGAGGCGGAGATGTGTGTGTGGGGTTGGGTTGCTGCCCATCTCCAGGGTCCCTAAATAATTCAGGGTGTTCAGGGCTGCCTGAAGGGGTTCTGCAGTCCCCTGGGAAGTGCTCCTTGCTTGAAAGGGTCGGGGCAAGCTGAGGGTCACAGTCCCTGGGCGTGCATGGGCCAAGGGCAACTGTTTGTCAGGTCCTGGGGTGAGCTGTGCCTCCCCAAAAGCTGCTGGTCTCCTTCTGAACTCTCTGTCTGCTCCGGCATAGGCTCTGTGTCTGAGCCGCTTTAGTCAAGTTTAAGCTTTCAAAGAAGGGGGAGAAAAAAATATTAAAAGAAGTAGAGGAGACAATAGAAAAAATTCTTCTTGCCACACTCTTTAAAGCCTCCCTCGGAGTTGAGTTGCAACCAGCACACGGTTTGTAGCATTCCAAGTATTTTACCATCCCCAAACTCCAGTTCCATTATGGAACGGAATGAAATAAAGCGCAGCGCTGTGGCTTCCAGCAGGGGCTGGTGCGGGAGAGGCAGCGCTGCCCGGGAAGTTACCGGGTCCGTGCTGCGATGCCGACGCGAAAGGCAGGCGAGCAGGTCTGGGCAGCAACCCCACATCTGGAGGGGGAGAGGCTGTGCAGTAGCGGGGAGGACATGTTACATGGTATAGAGGGCCAGAATATCCTGTGCGAGTCCTCCCCCTGCTCCTGGTGTTCGGGAACTGTTAGGAATTACATCTCGGCTGAGGTTGGTGTGCCTGGGAAGACCAGCGAGGGTCTGCTGGAGTTGTGGATATTGTTTTACTTGAGCTTCAGCAATGATTTCACTGGTAAACAGGCTGCCTTCTTTCCTAAAATGTCCCCCAGGATGGAAAAAACTGAGATTTCTCTTCCCAGTCGTGAATACTCCCAGCAGTTTCCCCCCAAATCTCTTTCACACCAGCTAAGCACTTCAAAGCTGTGTTTATTTAAACATCTTAGAAATCTTGCAACTTTGTGAAGCCTTCTGTTTTGGAAAGAAATATTAACGACAGACGACAGGCTGCAAGTCAGTGTGTTCTTGTTGCCTACTATGACTAATATTATTTATGAATGCTGGTTTAAATACGTTTCCAAGTCTCTCTGTTCTTTTTTTTTTTTTAAATTTTTAATCTTTGTAATGATGTTTTGAATCTGGTGTTAACACCTGCCTGGTTTTAGTGCTTTTGGTAAAATGTCCCACCCCAGTAATGGCTTGAAATGTGTTTTCTCCTCTGTGGCTGCAAATACAAGCTGATTAACTTTTGTCCTTGGGAAATTAGTGGTATTGTGGGCACCTGCAAGCACCACTGCAAGCAGGGGATGAACATGAGGTGCAGCCCTGCAAGCTGGGATTTTTCTTGTCACCGGTTCCTCACTTGTTACCGACAGAGAAAGGCACTCACTGGGAGCCCTGGGGCCAGCGGGGATGATGCTGTGGGTCTCTGAGTCGTGTGGCTGCATGCAGCTGTTTGTTTTCAGGGTCACTGACCCAGAATTGGGGGAGTTCATTTAAAAACAACACCAAAAAAAAAAAAAAGAAAAGGCACTTCAGCCTACAGATGAGAGGCAGTGGCTGGCTTGGCACCCAGACCATCCTGTCTCACTCGTCCCTTCAGCTCTCTGCAGCCCCAGTGCTGGAGCTGAGCCTCTTCTTTGTTTATATTCCTTATTGTTTTCCTTTAGTGTGATGGGGCCATAGAGTGGCCCTTCTCAGGCTGTAATCTTCTAGGAATTGTGCCCCAGTGCTAAAACCATATAATCACATTGCTGGAAAGTCTTTGTTGCCACCAGCTGCCCTGGAGAGGAGTGGCAGCGCTTTGGCTCACATGGCTGGTGAATCCTGTCCTAGCTCTAGGGGTTTTGGAGCTTTCACTGGCTTCTGCCACTCTCATGGGTGATTTTTACCTTTCTGCATCTGCTCATGCAGAAACTGGATGGGAAGGCTCTGGTTTGAGCTGTGTCTGTGGAGATGGGCAGCTTGGGGCTTGGCCAGGTGGGTTTGTGGTGCTCTAATCCGGCTGATAAACCAACTTTGCTGTTGATGGGGCATTGGGAGGAGGTGCAAGACCCACTCTTGCCCCGGGAAGGACAGCTTGTGCCCCCAAGGGTGCAGCTGGAGCACCTGGGACGCTGCTCTCCATCCCTGTCCAGGCTGTTTGTGTAGATGTGGCAGTTGAGGCTGAGGTGGGGTTAGGGAAGGGTGATGGTTGAGGTACTGAGTATCCAGCAAGGATGCAAAGTTCTATGGAAGTGGTTTTGACCTCTTCTGCCATGTTTCTCTTCAGAGTATCCTCTACCTGGATCAGGGAGCTTTTTTCTCTTATTGTTTGGTGTGGAGATGGGGGGGTACTGTGCTGCTCTCCTGCTTGTCCTCTCCCTTAAGGCTAGAAAGAGGTCATGAAGTTTGTCCTGATCCAGAAATTCTCCAGAGCCTGAAATCTTGTGGTTTTTAAACATGTATCATCCTGTCAAGCTGTCCTCCTCCTCCACTCCATCCTGGTCTTTGAGTGAAAACCTCTTTGGGTGCTGTGAGGAACTGGGGGGATGAACCTGGTTGCCCACCTGCATATTCCCAGTGGCTCTATGGGATGGAAGATTCTGCCCTGAATGAGAACTGCCTGGGTCAAAAGGGAAAGAGCAGGGACACATTTAATGGTCACAGTGCTGGACTTACAGGCTCAGCAAGATGGGAAGGACTGTGGCACATGCAGGGTGTCCTGGTGTGCGTGCTGGAGAGGCTGTGAGAGGAGAAGCAGGAGTCTCTCGGGGGGGAGAAAAGAGGAGGCAAGCTGGTTACTTGACTTTCAGTTCTAAAATAAAAGCACCATGAAGGCTGGGAGGATGAAAGGCTGTAGCAGGGTCTGTGCCAGGCTGCTGCTCTGATCAGAGACAAGAAACGAGGCTATTTCTTGAGAGTTGAGGAGTGATTGAAGAGCAGGGACAGAGAAAGTGGGGAGGATGCTACTGCTTGGCGCTAAGAGCTCTGAATAGAAAAATAACAGTGCAACTGAAAGGGGCCTGTGATATCTATTGTAGTACTGAGAACTGCCTCGTCCCCCGCGCTGTGCCTGCCTGCAGAGCACTGCTGCCTGGAGAGCAGCACACGGCAATGGGGGGGCTGCAAAACCTTCTGGAAGGTGCTCTTCGGGGGAGATGCCCCCAGATTGGTTGAAATCCCATCTTTTCCTCCTGGTTTGGAGGGTGAAGGGCAACCCTGTAAATTCCCTTGCTGGGGAGGGGAGGTTTGGGTGGCGCTAGGAGGAGCACTCCCATCCCGCCTGGCTGCTCTGCAGCACAATCCCTGGGATTTGGGGTTTGAGAACGGCTTTAGCAAAGGAACACGTCTTGATCTGGTCACAGAAACCAGCCCTGCTTTCTGTCTGCAAAAAAGCACCAAGGACTCTTCTAGCAGCTGCCTCACATAGCCCCACTAGCTCCCCAGTAGGGAGAGGTCAAAGCTCAGTCCTGGGGAGATGCTGAGTGCCCCCAGCTCTCCTTGGAAGTCAGCTCTGCTGACCTCCCAGTCACTTCTAGGAGTGGGTTCGGAGCTCTTGTGGCCTCACGCCAAAGCTTATATGAGGTCTGTGCCAGGGTGGCTCATGGGGTGGCTGGAGCTGCTGTGCTGGAGCTTGGTGCATCCTGGAAGGCACTGCTGGCCCTGCTGAGGGGATGGTCAGACCTTGCCTGCTGAGCTCAGCCTGAGCACTGGTGGTCTGTGTGTCAGCCCCGCTCTGCACTGGCATGACCAGAACCAGCTCTTCTGGAGGGACATGTCCGTGTGTCCAACTGCACCGGAGACAGGACCCTCCTGCCTGGTGGGGATTAGAACTGAACCTGCTGAGCTGTGCTGTGGTTTGGGCTCCCCAGCCCTGGCAGTGCCCACTGCAGCTCTCCCTCCCGTGGGGATGCGGTGAGGGCAGTGAGTGAGCAAAACCCCCATCACCTCATGGGAACTTGGGGTCCTCACCCCCTTCTTGGCTGTACCAACTCATGGGGGTAGCCCAGCACTTCTTGTGCTGCTGTTTGAAGGGTTCAACGTAGTGCAGGGTTAAAAATAACATTTTTTTGTTATCAAAAGGGTATGTTGTGAGGGGAGAGCGCACGTGGTGTCCTTTACACTTCGGTACATTTGTTCCAGCCTCACTTTGGAGTTTAACAAAGCAAAAAGCTTTGATTTGACAGGTCAGACCTGAAATGGATCTTGTTTCGATTTTAAAAACCCCACAAAAGAGCCAGAATCCATTTGCTTCACCTGTGTCTGATCCATCCCAGGGCACCTGAGCTTGTTTCTCTCCTGTGACCCAGTTCGACGTCCGGTGCCTCCCCAGACAGATGGAAACGCTCCCGCTGCAGCTGAGCCTCTGCCGGCTCTGTGCCCCTTCCCTGGCTGCTGGGGAGAAATCAAACACGACTTGTCTGGCTGTTCCCTGGCTGAGGGGGCTCCTGCAGCCCCTGGCCCTCCTGTCTGGGATGGAGCATTCTGCTGCTAACACATCCCTGGCTCACACCAGGTCCTGCGTGAGGATCTCTGAGAGAAACAGGGCCCATCACCTTTTAGCCAGGGCTGCGCAGGGGGCCATGACAAGTGGTTATTTCCCTCATCCCAGGGGACAAAGAACTGCAAATCCTCTTCCCTGCTGTTCGCAAAGCCTTCGGGAGCTCAGCAGGAGCAGCGGGCGGTGTCCACCACCCAGAGCTGGGCGCCGTGGCCAGCATCCCTCTCATCCCTGCCTCGCCAGCAGAGCCAGGAGCTGCTCAGTCCTAACCTCAGTAACACACCACACCTCACCAGGGACCTCTGGACCCATCCATCGCCCGGCTCTGCTGGCAGCCAGGCGCTTCCTTTGCTCCCTGCGTGTGTGTGTGTGTTTAAGGAGATTCTTCTGCGAATTCCCTCTTCTAGGCTGTTGTGTCACATCTGGAAGTTTGTGTAGGAGTTTATCCAAGCGCTGGAGTACAGCGCAGCTTTTTCTCATTTAAAAATCATAGGCTGGCATTTTGAAGCGGGCTGGGGTGGAGTGGGGAGGGGTGGTGGTGGGGGAATGGGAGAGGGAAGCTGTCTGCCAAAAAGGAGACTGGAGCAGAGGAGTTGTAATGACTTCCAGAAGTTTTCTTTCTTTCTTCCTTTCTTGCTTTCCCTCCCTCTCTCCCGGCGCGCAGACAAAAGGCTCGGCCTCATGCAGTTCGTGGTTATGTCATCCCGGCGCGGGGAGCCCCGGCCGGGAGGGGTGGCCCCGTCCTGCCCGGGGACCCCGCACTGCTCGGGGACAGCTCTGCTTTGGCTCCTTGTAGGAAATCCGGAACAAGGGCTCCCATGCCGGGTGGGGGGCTGTCTCCGGAGACCTGCTTGATATCAGTTCACAGAATATCACTGAGTTGGAAGGGACCCACAGGGATCAGCGAGTCCAGCTCTTAAGTGGATGGCCCCTATGGGGCTGCTTTTCGTCTGGGGCCAGGAGCTGGGGCAGGGTGGCTGGGAGGGGATCTCGGCTCTCCCCCAGCCTCTCATGCCCAGGAATGGGGGGCTTAGGCGGGTGGTGATTCAGGATGGGGCTGGACTACCCCAGACACCACCACTCATCCCTGGGGCCATTGTGTCTCCCATCAGACTCCCTGCTCTCAACTTGATCGGCTTTTGTGTTCTCTCCCCTGTTCAGTAGCATGGGGTGCTGGAGCCAGTCTGGAAATGTCCGTGATTTTATGATGCATAGAAAATTTTCTGCTTTCTTCTCCCCCAGCACCCCCTGCAGAAGTTTTGGCGTCATGCTGAAAAATGCTGCTTTCTCATTTTTACTTTAAACTCTGTTTCACTTTTTTTTTTTTTTCCTCCCCCATGCAGAAAAGACCAAGTTTTGGATAGCCCCAAGTTTTGGATTGCCCCAAGTTCCCTGCCCAGGTCTCTCTCAGCAATCCTTTTGTTTTTTCCCTACTGTTTTGCTGGAAGGGAGCAAAACCTTTGGCCGAAATGAACCTCCCTGATGGCTTTTACGCTTGGATCATGAAATCATTTTCCCTTGGCAGAGGACCCGTGGGGAGCCTTTGCCCCCGGCAGCTTTGCTGCTGGAAGGAGGGTCTGAGGGAGCGGGGCTGTCCTTGGGGAGCTGGGGAAGGAGCATCCGGAGTCAGGTTGGAAGGGCTTTGAAGCTTCACTGTGGTTTGGAGGGGGTTGAATTTCCTATTTAATTAGGAGGCCTAAGTGTTTCTGGGTTTGTTATGAGGCCAGACCGTGGCTTTCCCTTCCCCGGCGCCTTGGCTCTCCGCTGAGCGACCTAGAAGTGAAATGTTCCCTTTGGATGGTGATGCACATGGAGGTTTCCCCAAACCTGGGTTCATTTGGCTTCGGCTTTCGCCAGCCTTGGCCTCTCACCCAGGAATCTGGCCTGGTGCTAAGAAATAAAGAACAAAAAAAAAAGAAAAAGGGGGAGGGGGGAGGAAATTCTCATGGTTTTATATAACAGAGTGAGTAACGACCGGCCGTGCTTTGGGATGCTCTCACATCTGCTTCCTACCAAAGCCCCGGCAAAGAAGCTTCGAGCAGATGGAAAAAACACATTTTTCAGCCTGAATATTTGCTGAGGGAAGCTTTGAGGCTCGCTCTCTGCGCTGGCTGCCGTGGTGCTGGTTACTGCCTTACGGGAAAGGGGCTGCTGGGGTGCCAGGAGCAGCACCGTGTGCCCGAGGCGTGGCACAGCCGGGCAGGTCCTGGCGCGAGCCGTGGCCACGCACACGTGCGTGGGACCAGGACGTGCCCGTGACTCAGCCCTCAGAAGTTCACTGGTTAGTCACAAGTAGATGGAAATTGTCTATTGGTTTGGCTCCTGTGCCTGAAATGTTGTTTTGGGTGGGATTTTCAGCGTGTTTCCTAGGCACAAGGGACTGGTGGCTGTTTGGTGTTGGGGCTGTTTTTTGGGGTGGTTTTTTTTGTTGTTTTTTGTCACCCGTGTCCTCCTGGCTTTTTCTCTCCCTCTGCCGGGATGGGAAATCCAGGGTGAGGGCAGGAGAGGGCTGAAAATGGGAACAAAATGTTAAAGCAGGTGATGAGTGAGAGCTGGGAGCTTGGCACAGATGAGCTTATAAAGAAAAGGGGATTTATTTACTGTAATCCAGAGGCTAGCCCCACACTTACAGGGTTCCTGGTGCAAAGCATCCTTATATTTATCTCTAATTTGGTTCTTTTCCAAGAGGTTTCCCCCAGTGCATCCACCAAACCAGCTCTGAGATCTCCCTAACCCTGGGGGCTGAAGGCAAACCCACGGCTGGTGGCAGGGGAGCTGGGTGAGGGGATTCACAGGGATTCACCCACCTTGGCTGCCCAACCGCCCCGGGGGGGTTTATGCCTCCAGGATTTCTAGTGATTCATAACTTAATCAGGTCAGGTTTAGCACTCCCTCCTCCTCTGATGTTATTGACCGCCTCTGTGTTCTCTCCTGAGATGCTGGTGGCCAGAGCAGCCCAAGGCAGAGCCTTCCCCTGCCCAGATGGTGAAAAGGGCTTGTTAATGATTTGCTAATTCAATTAGAAAGCGCTTGTTAACCCATGGCGAGGCTGAAGCTCCCTTCTGGAGGGCAGGGTTCGCCCCCATGCCTGCGACTCCTGCTGCCAAAACATTTATTTGGTGTTAAGCTGCCAGCCACGCTATGCAAATAGAGATGTTAATCATGAATAAGGTTCATTTTTAGCTCTGGGTTGAGACTAGACTTGGGAAGAACCCGGCTCCGGAGAGGGGGGAAGGTGGTGGGAGCTCTGCCACGGTGGGTTCACAACCCCCAGGGCCAGGTTGGCCGGATCCTGCGCAAGGGAACAAACGTCTCGGCTCCTGCTCAGCCCCAGGGTCCGTAGGAATAAAATGTTCCTTCTGCTGAGGGTTGAATAAGGCTTTTAAGCGCGTTTGATGGGCTGCACTTTAACCAGCCTCCTCCGCGTCGGCGTTAGCCGCTAATAGCAATGAATCCCAGGTCTGGGCCGGCGGTCCCCGTGCCTGTGTTGGATGCAAAATGTCTTTGATTTGGGAACCATCATATCTAGATAGCCTGGCTGTAGCAATTCTACCTTAATGGGAGAAAACAGAAACTCCAGTAAGAATTATAAATAATGGAGCCCTCTGATGCTCCATTGAATTAATGCTTATTTGGGCAGATAGGGAGGAAAGGAATTAAATTAATATCTGACTTGTAACTGCTACTGTATGTGGTTATTGACTTATCTTGCTTTGGAGGGCCATAAATATGTCTCGGGATATACCCCTGAGACTGTAATCTGCTCAGGGTCACAGTGCAGGTCTGTCTCTGATGTTCCTTCAGAGACTCATTCTGACTTCTAGGGTCAAAAATCTGAATTCCTCTGACAAAGGATTCAGCCACGTGTGGAAGGGAATATGTTTGCACTTTATGGCAAGCATACAGCATAAATCTTGAAGGTCTCTGCCTTGTATAAATTGCTTTATTGTCTGTGATCTGTGGCTGGCTCAGTGCTGGAGGGTGTGGAGCCCAATTTGACTTGGGGGAGAGGTCCAGGTGAAGCTTCTTGGCTCTGGGGTTGGAATGGGTCACAGTTGGAGCCTTGGAGTCTTGTCTACTCCCTTTTTCCCCTGTACCTGGGGTTTTGTGTAGGGGATATCTCACTGCCTACGTGACTCTCCTTATGGCAGTGTGTGTTGAGCCTGGTCTCTGGCACAGCTCATGTTAGCTGGAAAAGTCCCTGGGCCAGGTGAGCAGTGCTCTCACCCCCAACCCTCCCCTGCCCCATCACTTCAGGCCCTGTGCATCCTGGGTGAGGCATTGCTTTGGTGAGGGTATTTGTCAGGAGGCTTCCCTTGGGATGGAGCACATCCTGTCCCCCCAGCAGCCCCTTTCCCAGGCCCTGCCTCTCCCCTCTAGATGCCAACATGCTGTTCCTGTGGGAGCAACTTCCCCCACTGTGGGCAAATCGCAGCCCTTTCTTCTTCAGAAACTGCTCATGGCAGCAGCACAGGGGAATCCTTCCTTTTTCCAGGCTGGGAAACAGCAGAGCAGCTCATGGCCAGCGTGGGGTACCCGCAGTGAGGGTGGAGACACTTCTGCCTTCATCTCAGTAAATGGGCTCTGGCTCCTCCAGCAGCGGATATTCACATCTCAGCTGGGTTTTGGGCTTGGCTTTTTGCTGGGTTTTGTTTTCTCTTTTCTTGTAGCCCCATGAAGCTGGATTGACTCAGCTCTGGGAGCTCAGAGGGTTGGGCAAGTGGGGGTCAAGCTGCAAATCTGGTGGTTAACTGGGGGGGGGAAAAAGGATGCAGTGAAAGTGCTTTGCTGTGCCTCCCCCCTCTCTGAATCTCCCCCTTTCATCTGCTGAACACCTTGATTTTTTTCCCCCCCTTTTTTTTTTTTTTTTTTTTTTACTATTGCCTGGGTTTTGCATCGGGGGCAGGATGGAGGTTGGGGGGGTGTGTGTGCGATGAAGCTATTCGAGGAGTTGTGATCTCTGCATTTCATTTTGCAGTTCAGCTGGAAAGATCTCGTTTCCAAATACACCCACACACAGGCACAGCAAGAGAGAGCGCAGGGGAGGGAGCTGCTCAAGGGGGATGGGGCTGCGCAGGGAGGGCTGGGGACCTTTGGCAAAGCTGATTTGGAGTGGTCCATTGCCTTTATCCGAGGGCAGGAGGTGCCTCTGCCTTGACCCTGTGCCCTAAGGCTATGCAAGTGCTTGGCTGCACCCCTGGGTACCTGGCTGTTTTAGTCCAGAGCAAAGAGAAAGGACGGGAGGAATGAGGGTCCTTGAGCAGAGCCCTTGTACTGATCCTGGCAGTGACCCCAAGAGCATCCAGGGGACTCCAGGGCAGTTTTGGGGTTGCAAGGGTGTGTATACACACACATGTCCCCACCGTGGGCTGAGAAATGCCAGGGCATGGCAGTGTGTGGTGAGTTCTGCTTTTGCAATGGAAGAAGAGTAAAGGCACAGAAAGGAGGCACAAAACTCCTCTCCCTGTGACCTTCAGGCCCAAATCATCTCATTTCCAAAGATCAACCAGTGGCTTCTTTAGCCTGTATCTCCCCATCTGCACTGTCTCCCTCCAGTACCTTCCTTGCCAGCTGGGCTCTGACTCCAGTTCTTGGTTTCTGGAGGAGCTGGTGGTGGGGTGGGCACATCCTGCATCTCCCTGCATTGTCAGGGATGGGGTTAGTGGAAAGCAAATCCATCCCAGTGGGCATCGGGATGTCCAGCAGTGTGTAAAGGTGAAGGTGACAATCTGAGCAGATGGGGACTTGGTGGTGGTGGAAGGTTTTGGAAAAACCCCTCAGCCTGCCTGGGCTGTGAGCAGACAGTAAGCTTTGCCTCTATGTCAGCGTGCCACGGGGCAATGTGGGGTCACTTGGCTGAGCCTCTGAATCTGGGTCCTTCCCCAGGTTTGGGGCTGTGGGGCAGCGTGGGGTGCTGGGGTGTTGCCACAGGTACCTGTGCCCCCACCCAGCTCCCCCCTGGGCCCCTTGGGTGGCTGCTGGTGGCACATCTGTAGCTTAGCCCCCGCACGCCGCGTCCTCCCGCCACCCCTTCGGGTCAGCGCGTGATTTTTTCCATCGCTCCAAAGCGGCTGAGCTCATACAACAATATTCCCTGGGCCAACACCGCTCCTTTTTGAAGTTCCTTGTTTTGGTATTCCTCAAACTTTCGTATCCTCGGGCATGAAACCCAACACCCCTTGGCGCTGGAGGCTTTTCCCCGATGCTGTGGCTTTGGTTATCCCCAGCCTCCTGCTGCCAGGTGAAACCGCTGCCCCATCCCTGAGCTGTTGGTGGGTGCCATGCCCTCCCAAACTCACCACAAGTCTTAAATGGTGGCAGAACAGGATCCTTTGGCCACCTCGGCACGCCGCAGCGTGCCGCTGGCGGAGAGGCAGCCGGAGGAGCGTGCTCCCGGCAGTGTTTGTCTTAGCCAGGGGCCACGGCTGAAACCGGGGGCTCTGCCAAGCAGTGAAAATGCCAGAGCAGTGAGTTTTATCCCACGGTGTTTGATTTGTGGTCACGGCGGAAGTCGGGTCAGGAGCGAATGTGGAGGATGCGGCAGAAAAAGAGCGATTTCGAGACGGTCGCGAAAACATCTCGTGGTGTCAGAAGTCGGGATTTTCTCCTTTGTTTTTCCTCCCCCGCTGCTGGCCATGCTGGCTGCGAGGTGAAGTTTATGGGAGAAATAGCGCGGTTCTGGGAAATATTTTGCCTAGCTTGTATTGTTGAATTTTATTTTCTCTTTTTCTGGCAGCGGATGAAGGAAAAAGGAACACAAACAGCTTGGCCGGTGGGGTGTTGGTCCAGAATCAGCCTGGGCAGTGAGCGGCTGCTTCACTGGGGACAGAAAATACTCGAAAGCGGACAGGGTTTTCATTGCTTTCATTCCTCTCTCTCTCTCTCTGTGTCCCCACTCTCAGCTGGCTCTTAGGCTGTTAAACGAGGGGTGACGACGTCTCTCTGTTAAGGCAGGGATGTGTGTTGATGCTCCTGGCCTCCCGTGTGTTCTCACTGATTAAAATCCTAAATTCTTCCAATTTTTTACAAGATTTGGGGTTTCTGTGCCGAGCTGGAGAGTCTCTATGGCAACAGCTAAAGGCAACTTTTATCCCTAACCTCCTTTTTTTTTTTTTTTTGGCAGAGGGAGGAAGAGGATGGGTGCTGATGCTGGGGCATCAATAACTATTTGAATCCCCTGAATATTTGGGGTGGAGAGGGCTGGGACTGTTTGAACTGAAATATAGACTTGCTTTGTGCCTATGAGGCCAAGGGACTGGACCCCTCTCCCCTCTACCAATTAAAGTATTTTTTGACTGTGGGAGAGTGCAGAGTCCCATCCATCCCTGCATCCATCCCACCCCAAGGCCAGGGTTTTCCCACTTGGGTCTGTCATTTCCGGAGGAGTTTGGAGCCATTCTTGGAGCGTGATTGCAGCAGCATTTCAAGACACAATTAAAACCTGAACCTTTTAGGAAAAGTTGCAGCATGTAATAGAAAGGAAACCAGCTGGGCTAGATTGAAGCATAATAGGTTTTGGGAGTAATTTTTAGAATCCTATTCTGTAGGTCTTTCTAGAAAGATACTATACAATTTAATAACATGTTATATTCCTATATGTTATATTTAAATCATCCTATAGTATTGTGTAGGAGGAATCTAATTTTCCACTACAGGGTAATATACCTCTCTATAGGTTTTTGGTTGTGGGATTTTTTTTTTTCTCCATCCAATGGAGTTAAATGAAAAATTATATCCTTCCTAGAAAATCTAACAAAATGATGAGAAAATAATACCCTTAATTTATTTAATAGAGCATATAAGTATTTTCCATGGGGGTTTATATGACTGCATAAAAACCCAGTTAGGACCTGTTGGGGAGGTGGTTTGAGATAGGATGGAGATGAGTTCAGATGCTGTCCTGGCCCAGCAGTGTGGGGGCTCTGAAGTGGGGGCCTGGGAGTGTCTAAATGGGGAAAAACTAAAAATAAATAAAAGCCAGGACTTTTCTTACATCTCTATTTCCCCTCCTGGAATGCAGTTAGAGAGAAGATGGAGTGGTGGGTGCGGGGCTGTGGTATGAGCTGCTGGAGTGGGGTGAGGCTGGTCACCAGATCCTGTCCTGGTAGTGTCTGCAGGGACTGGAGAAAGGAGCAAGGAGTTCTCCTTGTTCAGAGAAGTGGGCTTTGGAAATAGCAGGCAGGGGCTGTACATGCAATGTGGCTGTTTGCAGCAGGCTGAGGAAGGTGGGAGGGTGGTCTACCATGGGGTGGATGATGCTCTTGCATGTATTTTCAGCACTGCCTTGACTCTGAGGGCTGAGTTCTGTTGTGGTGTTGCCTGGTGACACGTGGATTTGGCCATACCAGCATCTCCAAAATGAGACAAAGATGTATTCTCTGTGCTGGGCTGATGGGGAAGTGTGACAAGGTCCAGTGGGGAGATGGCAGCTGGGCCCTTCTACGTGCTTACCCTGCTTTGTGGGGGTTAGGGCAGGGCCTGTGTCAGCTGTAAATCCCTGTTGCTGGGGTACATGTGGCTCTCTGTGGGAAAATGTGGGACAGAGGTTCCTCTTCACGGTGATGGGGACCTCCAAGCTAAGGTGGTGTCAGGGACCTGCATGGCCAGGTCCCCACCGGGCTCCCAGGTAGCTGGTACCATCCTGGAGAGAAGCAGGGGAAGGTGGTGGCCTTGGTCCTTCCAGGTCCCAAGAGGACAAGCGCCTTTTAATAGCCATGGCAACTAATAAGCCCTGCGTGGTGACAGCCCTGCTGTCTCCATGGAAACGGACCGAGCATCACATAGCAACATGTGCCTCACGTACCCATGGAAACGGCCCGGTAGCTTTTTAGCATCCTCTGTTAAATCTCTGCTCTGGGAGGTGGTGGTGGGGCTTATCCCAGGGTGAACTGTGGGGAGCGGGGCCTTGAGTGGAACTGGGGAAGGGCTCGGGGGCTGCAGGACCCCAGGGGCTTTGGACAAATTGGCTTCATAAGGTGTCCCAGGGCACAGTCCAGTGGGATGTTCTCGGGCTGATGAAGGTGTAGAAGGAAGGTGCTTGCTGTCCAGTTTTTGTCTTCCTCATGACGGCACCAGGTCTTGGAGGGGGAGCAAAATGATTTTAATTAATCATCTGATGGGCTTTGGGTTGCTGAAGGGAGAGAAAGATAAGAGATGCTCAGAGCTGGAGGGCTGGAAGCTACTTTGCCACAGGCAGAACAGAGTCACAGTAAGGTATTCGTGGGCGGGTTTTCTTTGTGGTGTCTGGGGTCACCTCATCCTCAAGCAGGGGTTTTCCCAGGCACCAAAAAGGGGTGTAGGGGCTGAGATTGCTGCTCCTCCATGGGCAGCATCTAGGAAAGGGGGAGCCAGCAGGACATGCACCATCTCTCCATGCAGCCTGTGCTGTGGCTTGCTTAGCACTTCATTAACCAACCTAAGGTGCTACAGGTTAATTAGGATTTGTAGCTGGTGAGTGTGAGGGGTCTGCTGGGGTCACACCATGGGAGGTTCAGAGCAGCCCCAGCTCATGTAAAACACTGTGGACATCAAGTTGCACACACGTGCTGGGTGCAGCATTCGCTCTGAGTCGCTTCAGGAAACACAGCCGTTCCTGAATTTATCCACTAAGAGGCTGAAAATTTTTAGGAACTCATTTATTTGGAGCTGTTGAAGCGTTTCTTGCAAATGTGCTTCAGCCCTTTCTTCCCCCGTTGCTGCAATGTGTTTTTAATGGGGAGACTGCATGGACACTTAGGAGTATCCCTGGTTTCTGTAAACACTCCTGCAAATAAATGGGATGGCTTCAGGAAGGTTTACAGGTTTGGTTTTTTTAGAGGTTGAGAGCTGAACTAGTTAATATAAGCTAGTAATTTTTTTGTGTGTGTGTGTGAACATTCAGGGCAAGCTTTTCTCGCTTATTTATTTTTTTTCTCATGGCTGGTGCTTGGTTTGCAGGGGACTGGGAGACACCATTAGGTGACTCCTTCAGCAGTGCCCAAATCCCACTGGCTTTTTGGGGGACTGGAGCTCTGATTTTACTCAAGTGCTTTCTGGGTGGGACTGGGGGACTTTGAAACTTTTGGAGTTTTACCTGCCTTTTATTTGTTGTGGGAAAATAAATATGGGTCAAGAGCAGGGCTGGTGCTGTGGGAGAGGCGTTCCCTGTGGGACAGTTTTGGGTTGTGGGTCCATCCTGCTAAGACATAAAATCAGTGATATGCTGGATAAACATCAAAACTGTGGAAAATCTGTGCTGAAGCTCTTCTGTCCATTGGGGCTGGCAGCAAAGACCCACCTCTGTGGTTGTGATGTGCCCTGATTGATGATCTTGGGGCTCTATTCAACCAGCATCAAACTGGTTAAATAAATAAATAAATAAGGAATTGGGATACAATTTCCAACTACTGGGCTTCTTACCCCAGCAAGTGTGTTGTGCTTCTGAGATGGGAGTTAGCCCCAAGCCCTGGGTTCAGCAGGTTACCCGCTTGCCAGCACTGGGCAGGAGCTGCCCTCTCTGGCTCCCTGGTGCTGACATGGGCTTATCCCACTGCGTGCAGGAGGCTCAGCGAGAACAGCTCCGAGGAAGGCTGCAGCCTGCTCAGCAAGGTTTAATTAAATCTGAAATCCCGGCTGTTTTCTCCTGGGCTTTGGCTTTGGGATGCCATGGGTAGGGAATCAGTGGAAGGAAATAATGAGAATTAGAGCAACTTCAAGGGCTGTTGCGTTCCCGGCGAGCAGGGGGCTGGAGGCCGGGTGGGCTGCAGCGGGACAGAGCTGTGCTACTCCTTTGGGATCACTCCCGGGGAAAGACTGTGCCATCACTCCAGCTGAGCATCATCCAAATCAGGGATTTGTTCAAACCCAGAGCTCGGAGTTGGCAGTGCCATCTCCAAATCCCCCGTAATGACTGAGCGGCTCTGAGCAAACATCCCCTCCAGTGGGTGCCCTTTCTCTCCCTCTTTTTAGGGATGTGCTTATTAAGGCTGCAAGGAGCCTGACTATAAATGAGATACAAATGTACAGTTAACACCGTGTCTCCCCAAGGCCAGTGTAGGTATTTTGGTATTTAAACTAGCAGAGCCAAGGGGAAGGAGCCAGCAAAGGAGGGGGAGAAAAAAGAGGGGGAAAAAGGAAAAGTGGCTCTAATTGAGGTCAGTATTTGAACAGTGAAGACCAATTAATGCTTCTGAATCAATAGGTCTGCGTGACTGAACTAACACATCCCCACTGAGGGCTGGTACAGGCTGAGAGCTGGCCTGGGGTGAGCCGTTGCTGCAGCGGAGGTTTCAGTCTTGGCAGAGATTTCACTGTTGACAGAGGTTTTGGTGTTGGCAGAGGTTTGACTGTTGGCAGCCCTGGAGGATACTGTGGGCTGAAACCGGCGGTTGGTTGGTGAGGGCACCAGTGGGCAGCTCCTCCTGCCTCCAGCCTTGCAGGAACCTGTGAAAATCCACTTACACCCCCAAACTGAGGTCCCTACCCACTGCATTTCCACCACCCAGTTCTTCAGGCAGAAGTGGATTAAGCCGGGGGAGGATCCCTAGCTGGGATGTGCTGGCGGTGCAGAAGTGGGATGCAGCCAAAGTGCTGAGCAGTGATTCCCCTCAGGTCCTCATTGGGATGGACCTGAGCCACAGACACCCCTGTGCTTGACTTCTGGCCATCCAAGCCTTTCTGGGGCGGTGGCTTAGCAAATGTCCAGCATTCCCAGACTCACATTTTTATTCTCCTTTATTGCTCTTCCAAGAAAACACGTGTGCGCGTGGGGAGAGGAGATTATCACGTTAGTGTTAAATGCCCCCAGGGGGGAAGGTGGGGAGGGCAACTGGGTTGTTTTTCCTGGTCTATCTCTCAAGGACAGCCAGCCAGAGCAGCAGCATTTGCTTCTGTAGAGCAGAGCTTCTGTAATGTGGCACCCATGGGTGCAGCAGTGCTGGGCACTGCAGCGTGCAGGCAGTTGATGCCATCCTGGTGAGTCTGCACTCCCAGCAGACATGAGAAGCACAGCAGGGAGGAGGAAAAAGAATCCTTGTTGTTATTATTCCACGAATTTTATACACTGAACTGATGCATATGGCAGATGAGATGATTTGCCTCCAGGCATACAGGAAAAGTGATGCGAGGCAGGATCTTTTTGGCAATCCTGTGTCTTAAAAGTGAGATGAAATTTCTCTGGGATGGGAAGTGGGTGGAGGGGCTGTAGTTTGGGTCCTCTTGGGTCACGCTGTCCCTGCACTGTGGAGCTGGGTGAGGCTGCAGCTTACCCCAATGGTGCTGCTTTTTCATCCCCATCCTTTCAGAGGAGGGGAGAAAGTCGCTGCTATTTCCACTCTTTCCAGGTTAGGAATCCAGGACACTCTCAGGTTTGCCGGAGGAAGGTGGGGGAAAGGCTGTAAAACCTGGCTGTGCTCAGGAGATTATTTATGGCCGGGTTCGGTGCCACGTTTGATGCCTTTCGCTGCCTCGTTCCCACCTCCCACGGCCCCTCACTGCAGCTGGGCTGGAGGAGGGGGAAAGGGAAAATGCCTTTGGCAGCTCCCATGGGGCCTGATCCTGCCCTGCTTGGGCAATGGGCGCGATGAGCCAGTAGGTCTCACCTGGCATCTCACCTGGCCTGGCTGGAGGAGCTTAAGGCACAGGAGGTTGGTGTCAGTGTCCCCATGCCAGCTCCCTGCAGGGTGACACAGATCCTGGGGACCCCCCGCCCCCAGCCCCTCCCGCTGTCGCTGCTGAGGACGCGTGGGCAGACGGGATGAATGAGCGGTGCTTTCGGAGACGCTCGCAGCAGGTGCTAACGAGCGTGGCTTGAAATACCGCATCACCTTAAATAGGTGGATTTTATTTTGTTAACGAAAAGGTAGAAAAAAAGCCTGTTTGCTGGCCTAGAGTGTCAGTGGGAGTTTCCTCCCCCTCTTCCTCCTCCTCCCTCGCCACCTGTGGTGCCTTGTGACCAGCACGAGGCTGAGGATGCTGCAGGTTGCAAGGCCATCAGGTACCAGGGCAGGTGAAGGATGCGTCCCCCTGCACTGCTCTGGGTGCAGCAGCACGGGCAGGCTGTGGTGCCGGAGGGGTGTCAGGGCTTGAGTGCCTGTTTAACTGTGCTCCAGCTGCGTCCCTGGGAGTCAAATACAGCTCCCAGAGGTGCCTGCGGTCTCGGCGTTTCAGCCCCTGTCCTTTACTGTCACTTCCCTTTGAGCTGGTAGAGACTCAGTGAACCCAGCACCGACAGAAACAAGTTTAGAATCGGCACAAAAGCGGCGGCTTCCTTTGCCTCCAGCCCCATCCTGAGCTGCGGATGAGAAGTGTGATTTATGTTTTCATGCTTTTCGAGTGATTTCTGGTGTGTTCCCACGACTCCAGCTGCCGGGACAGCCGGGGAAGCAGCTGGCTGGGCGAGCTGGCAGCGCTGGGCACTCCTCGCTCCTCCCGGCTGGCCCACGCCTGCCCAAATAAAAGCTGGGGAGAACGCGGAGCTTGCAGGCTGGTGCTGGAGGTGCGGAGGGTGCTTTAGCAAGCTGGCATGTTCTAAAATTACCGAGGCTGGTTCCCTGCTGGGGAAATCGCTCGCAGGGTGCTGTGTGCCCCGCTTCCTCGGCAGCGCTGCCGGAGAGGCTTATATAGGCACAGCATCTTTCGTGGATAGAGGGGCGCCAGTGTGGGGTCGGATCAGCTGGCGCTGGGTGGGCTGTGGGGACCCGCCGCATGCAGGTTTGTGGCCAGTAAACACTGCCATTGTGCATTACATCCCCCCTTGCCGTCACACAGGCGCTGGCGATGCCGCCTGTACCCATCCTGCCGGCAACCTGAGCCTGGGCGGGCGCCGGCCAAACCCGAGCAGCTCTGCGGAGCAGCCTCCATTGATTAACAAATTGTTGCGTAACCTCTAACGAGGCTTTCCAGTTTTACAGCCACTTGCCTCTCTCCCCCCTCTAATTAAGTTGGCTCAGGATTCCCGCTGGGTTTGCTTTCCAAGGAGGGCTGCTGAGCGGGTAACAGGGTTGGGGCTGCTGTGCCCCGCCTCGCCTGCCCTGGTTTTGAGTGTTTTTTCAGTGCTGGGTCAGTGGTGGGGTCGAGATCAGGGACAGGAGTGCGCCAGAGCATCACGAGCGTCGCTGCTGCCCTGGTTGGGTGTGGGATGAGGCGGCTGCTGGTCCAGCGTTGCCGGCCCGAGCTGCTGCTCACCCGCTGGAAATACGCAGAGTCACTGAGCGCTGCTGCCTGGAAGGAGGAAAAAGCTGAAATATTTTTCTTGGAGAGAGGAGGGAGGGCAGGGAGGGACTGCTGTGTGCTGGCGCTCGGCAGCAGCCGGAGGGGTTGGCTCCTTTCTGTGGTGACCCCGAGGGCCGGGCACGGTCCCCTTGGCCCGAGCTCGCCCTTGCTGACACGCACCATTGGCAGCCGCCGGCTGAGCCGAGGATGCTGCGGGGAAACCCGAGAGGCTTTGGCTTTGCTGGAAATGAAATGAGGAGAGGGCAGGGGGGCCTCGTTGGCAGGGGGAGTCTGGCCTCTCTTCCCTGCTTGGGGCGGAGGGAACAAAAGAGGAACCTGCGGTGACATTTCAAGCATTGCACAACTTGGCGCAACTGGCAGCGGGTTGGCATTCTCATGCTGTTCCCTCCATGCATGCCCTTCTCTTTTCCTGGCCCCAGCTCTCCTCCTCCTCTCTAGGGGAGCAGTTGGTGCTGGAAGCTGCTCCTGGATGCCAGCCCCAGGGTGGACGTGCCCCATGAGCCCCTTTCCCACCCAGGGAGGGGAAGATGTGCAGTGGAAACCCCCAAATGGGAGGCTGCTGGTCCCACTTTGCTTCTCTGCAGCTCCCAGGGGGTGCAGAGGGGCAGTGCTGAGCCCCACAGGGTGCTTACTCCTGGGTGGAGGGTGATGGCAGGGAGAGGGGGACATATCTGGGGTGGTTCCTTTGGGGTTGACGCAGCCCTGTGATCCTACTCCCATGGAGTGGGTGTTGGCTCTGTGTCCTGCTGCTGTGGTCCCCCCAAGGTTCTTGCAGCTCAGCTGGGGGAGCCCCATGAAAGCAGATGAGGGGGCTGGCTCAGCTGGCTTGTCCCTCAGTTTCAGTCCAGCCAGAATGCCTCCCTGCATGCCAGGGATTGGAATCTCACAGGATCCAGCTTTGCAGTGGCAGCTCCTGGGGACTTGGGGTCACAGGGGGCTCAGGAAATCCCAAAGTCTGTCCTGCTTCAGTGTCTCCATCAGCAATGTGGAGGAATTGCAGGGAGAGTGTCATCCCAAACCACTGATGTGAAATGAATATTTGGGAAATGGCAGCTCTCTGGCTTCTCTCCCACTGCTCACGACCTTCCTCCTGCTCACGCAGACAATTTTTGTATTTTGCTTCTTAAAATACAAATACACGTATATAAATACTGTATCTTGGCAGCCACTGTTCCTCAGCACCTGCTATTTCCCTGGACGAATGGGGCTTTGGTAACGTAACAGCCTCCCCGGGGCCTCGTAAAGCCGGGTTGTTTACGGCGCTGTGCGGCAGCGTTGCCTGCTGGCCCCCCACTCTCCTCCTCTGAGCATCTTCCCTGCTGTATCCCGCTGCAGAGGGACAGGCTCCTCAGGGGTCACCTTGCCCTGGTCCCCACGCAGGGTTTTCCGCAGGCTCTTGGTGGTGGTTGAGTTGTTTGAAGGTGCAGGCCAGAGCTGGTCCTGGCTCAGTCTTGAAGCATCCCTGCCCTGCCCAGCGTGTCCCTGAGCATGGAGCTGCCGCTTTGGGTTTGGATTTTAATGTCTTGCTGGCTTCTAACACAAAAAACCAGGGAGTGGGCTCGTGGTCTGTCCATGACTGGCCAAGGGCACCACTCTGGGTTTCAGTAACGGTGGGGCAAAGGTATTGTGTGGCCTTTGCACCCTCGCTGGGGACTTTGCAGCTTGTCCCTATGCCATCCCCTCTCTGCATTTTGCAGTGGCTTTGTGACTCTCCTCCTCCTGCCAGCACCCATGGAGCTGGGACAGCCTCTGCCATGATCACTTGTCCCTCAGCAGCTTTAGTGGAGGCATGGGACATCCTCATCTCCTTCTTCCTCTCCATCAGCACTGGGGGGAAAGGTTCATGGGGATGCTGGGCCCTGATGGGGGGAGCTCCTGCCCCTCACTCCCGGATTCCCAGCATGGCCCCATGGAGGGAAAACCCAGCCTGGGGGCAGCTGCGAGGTTTTATAACCCTGAGAATGAATCCTAGCACTGGCCCTGCCTCTCAGGGGAGCCAGGGTCATGTCACTGCCTAGGAAACCACTCCCTGGGAGCGACAGCTTGTTAAAGAGAGAAAGAAACCCGAGGGGGCTGGGTTGGCGCTGGGCTGGGAGTGGGGGCACGGGAAGGCTGGTGGTGGATGTGCTTCCTGCATGTTCCCCACAGCTCTCGACACATGCTCAAGGTTCTCCCTGATTCAGGTGTGGGACTGTGGGGGAATTTCAGGGGAATTTCACTGCACGTGGAGCACAGCATCCTGCTTCTGTAGCTGCAGTGTTGGGCTTTGTTGTTTGCTCCCAGGTGGGGTGGCTCTGGTTTGAGGGAGCACTAAAAGCGATGAGCTGCAGGGTGATAGGTTGCCCCAGGAGAGGGCAGATAGTGAGCTGATGGGGTACGTGAGACCCTGAGTCCCTGCTCCTTCCCATGAATATGCAAGGCCAGGAGTTAAGGTCTGCAGGGTGCCTTGGAGGACACACAGTGAATCTGATTCCACGTGCTTGTGTGTCACCAACATGATTGGCCCCACTTTTGGAGGAGCAGAGCCAAGCAGTGGGAGAGCAGGGGTTCAGGGGCAGAGGCAGAGTGCTCTGCCCACTGCCGTGTCCTCAGCTGTCACCCGTCGTGAGAACACGTGTGTGGTCCCCAGCACTCGGCACATCTCCTGGCATGACATCTCCATCTGTTGTTCCTCCATTCACTCCATCACCAGAGTGAAAAGTGCCCAAATATAAGCTCTGCCTGGAAGCACTGGCAGCAAATGCCTCGCCTGGGTCCCTTGTCTCCCACTGGGGTCCCTGTTTCCTGCCTGGTCCGTTCCTCACTGGGCTGCGCGCTCAGCACCTCCTCACGGGCATGAAAAACCAGGCGAATAATTCACCCTGAATTATTCATGTCGCTAATTTATTAGCTGAAGGGACGTCACTGCATTCCTTCCTCGGGCTGCCCACCAGCACATCCCAACCTTCTGAAAGCAGAGAGCATTCCTTCCCTTGCCGTTTCCGCTGCCTTGGTCTGTTTATTTGCAAATCGCCTGTTTTGCGTGTGTTACTTGGATCCCTCTGATTGCGCCTGCCTTTGATTTGGGCACGTAGCTTGCTCCGGGGGTGGCTGACCCCCGATGGGGTGGGATGCTGCTCTGAGAACCGGGGCTTTGCCACGAGCAGCTGCAGTTTTCTCGGATTTGTGATTTGTTTTCCACCGCCAGTCAGTGATTTTTCTCACCGCTGCTGTTCCCGCAGCCAAGAGGATCCCGTGGGAAGCAAGGGGAGAGCGGGCAGAGGGGATGAAGTGTGTGCTTGTCTCTGGCTTTCCCTGCCTGGGTTTGGTAGTGGTTGCTGCTGTCCCATTCCCAGTGCTGTGGGATGGGGCAGGGAATAGCTGGAGCTGCTCTTCTCCAGAGCGAGCGCTCTCTAAACCTGCACTTGGCCCCATTTGGGTACAATGTCTTGGCAGTGAAGGGTTTCAGAACTTACCCCCCGAGTTATTTTGAACTGTACTGCAGGGCAGAGTCACATCACAGTCTGGGTATGCAGGTGGGGACTGCAGGCTGAGCTGGGGGTCCAGCAGAAGCAATAACCCAGGAGGATGCTGCATCCCAGTCCTCAGGTTGGAGTCTGTCCAAAATCCCTGCTGAAAGCACAGGTTTCTGTAGAGAAAAGCAGCCTCCCCTGTTCTGTGGGAAGAGCAAGCTGTCCTGTCACCTCCAAAGACATCCCTGGGACAGGGAGTGTGGAAAGGAAAGGTGTCAGAGGAGGGGAAAACCCCATGAAAGCAGGGAGTGAGGTGGCTGGGCTGCTTCCCTGGCATGGGGCACAATGACCTTGTGTCAGGGAAGGAAAAGCTGGAGGAGGATGGGATATGGAAGGGGATTGTTGTTCAACGGCACCTTTTCTGACCCACATCTTCCCACTTCAAGGAAGCATCTGGAAGGAATGGAGGTTGTTCCCTCTGCCAGGATGGATCTGAGAGACGCATGTCCTGGATTGGCAGTTGGGAACCTGTTTCCCCCAAGCATTTCCTTGGCCTAGGCCATCAGCCTTTGTGAGGAAGAGGTGCAGAGCAGAGCCCTTTGTCCTTGCTGGGTTTTAGGGCAGGTGTTTTCCCAGGGCAGTGGGTCTCGGTTGCCATGCTGAGCTTGGGCGAGTGAATGGCAGCGGCTCTAATTGTGCCTGAATTCCTCTGAGCCACAAGTGAAATCTGTAAAAATATAGAAAGTAAACAGCTCGGGGCCGAAATTCCCGGCACTTTGGGGAACCTTCCACTAGAAAAAGTTTCTGAGCTGCTAACAAAAAGTCTGCCTCTCCTCCAGCCTGCCTGTGTGGGGACCCCCTGGACTGGGAGGGATGCAACTGCAGTGCCGTGGGGATGTGCTGGGAGCTGGACTGACTTCATGCCTTGGAGCAGCTAGATTTTTTTTTTCCCTTGTTTTTGTTTTTTCTTTTAATTTTTTCCTTTTTATTATTTTTTTTTAATTTTATTATTCCTTTACTGGTCATGCCTGCCAAACAGGGAGGTTTTAATCTCCTCCTTGCAGACTGTGAGAACAACTGCCCAGGATGCTGGAAGGACCTTTGCTGCACAAATAGGGAATAGGAAGATGGTGGTGGGAGCCAGTGCCCCTCTGTGCCTGACCTGCCTGTGCCCTGGGGGCTCTGCTTGTCCCCAGTTGTGGGTACTGGACTGGGAGAGGCTGTAGCAAAGGGCTGAGCAGCCCTTGCCTGTCCCTCCCTGCTAGCAGAAGCTGGGGAAGTCGCCGTCTCTTTGCATGTCCCCTGGAGTTGGTGGGACTGTCCCAGGTGTCATGTTCACCTCATCCCCCCTGCTCAGCAGGCTGGTGCCCAGCCCCTGGGTTTCCCCCTGTGCCATGCTGACCCAGAGGAGCCCTGCTTGGGGCTGTGACAGTGACATGGAGACCCACAAAAGTCCAGAGCCTGTCTGCACCCACTCTGCTGTGTGTCGGCTCCATCCCCAGGGAGCTGGGTGGCTGATGGGGTGCTGGCAACCTGGCACCTGAAATGGTGGTAAATTTGGGTGAGGAGAGCCAAGTTGCGCACATAAGTGCATTGGGATGTTTTTTTGGGATGCCCTCCACTCGGGAAGCCCAGCTTTCCTGGGAAACATCCCTGCTCTCCCACCCACACACAGATAATTCCCAGTGACCCATTCCCCTCCTGCTAGGGATGGTCCCAGCACCTCCTGACCCCACAGCTCCACAGGGCAGCTCCGGTTCCCTCGGCCTCTCCCTGCAGGTCAGGCCGTTCTCGGGCTCTCTTCCAAGGTTTTGGATCAGCTCTTGGAAAAGTAAAGCCATAAAGTTTGCCCCAGCTGGAGCAGGAACCCGCAGCGTCTGGCTTGGGAGGCAAGCACCGGACCCGATGGATATTTATAATGCAGCAGTGGGGTTAAAAATAGCAGAAATTTAAGCTCAGGAAGTTGTTTTGGAGGATAAGAAACTTTTACTTTGGTATTTGGATGCCAGGGCTAGTGCTGGTCATCTTATGTCCCATGCTGTGTCCCTCGGGGGTCTGCAGTCTCTTCCTCCCAGTGTGCTGAGTTCTGTTTTGTGTCTGCAGGAATTGTCTCTATTCCCAGAGGGAGTAAGGGCACCGTGGGAAGCCCCAAAAACTGTGCTGTGCCAAGTGGTGGTGCAGGGGTGAGCGGAACAAGGCAGAGTGGGGCTCTGCTCAGGGGTCCTGGTGGCTGCAGGGCAGGGGGAGTGTGCGGTCACAGCTCCTGTGCATCCCACCCGATCACTTTCATTGTTATTGCAGCTGTTTGTTCCCCTGCCAGGGGTCAGAGGCATTCGCACCCCCTGCTCCTTGGCATCTGTGTCACCAGCCAGGCACATCTTGAGCCGATGGCTGCCCTGCTCCCAGCAGCCAGAGCCCCTTCAAACGTCCCTGGGGGTTTTCTGTGCTGTTCCCAGCTCCTCTTGCTCCCACTCACAGGCAGGATGTAGGGTGGGAGCTGGATGCTCCCCTGAGCTCTGCCCTGCTTGTTCCTGGCACAGCATCCTTGTGCAGGGAGAGCCAAAGCAGTGGTTTGCCATCCAAAACCCAGAGCTGTTTGGTGATGCAGTGTCCCCTGTGACCCCCCCTTCCAGCCCACTACGGTCAGAACACCAAACCTTCCTCAAACCTTTTCCCTGTTGACATAGTGGCGGTTTTGCTTGAGCTTGCTGGGCTGAGCAGGGGTGACCTTTCCTGTGTTTGCTGTCTGGGCTTGGGACCCAGCTGTGTGTCAGGTTGCAGCTCTGCAGCTCCGCTGAAGCCAGTGGGTGATGGTGAGCACTTGGCAGGAATATTTTCCTGGTCAGTCCGGTGCCACTTCCCCCTTCTCATTTCTGTCCTCATGGCTTTTGGTTCATCTCCTTGGACCTGACTGGATCTTGTTTTCCTGATGCAGAGCCGTGTAGGGAGCCGGTCTCCCCTTGCACATGTGCCTCAGAGCTGGGAAGCATGACGCCAGCCTGGGTTCCCCACAGGGGTTGCATTTCCTGGTGGAGAACTAGATGGAAAGGGCTGATCTATCCAATCTCCACATCACTACCAGCAATATAACCCCCTTTTCACAGAAAAACCTACCCTCTTTAGGAGGGACCTTCAGGGGTTAACCTTGGGGTCACATCCTCTGCGGGAGGGGGTTTGTCCCGAGGCCTGAACCCAGGTAAGGTGTGGGGGCACCCAGTGCTGCCCACCTGGGGAGCAACCTGGGACCCACCACCAGTTATTCCACCATGGCTGCACATTTTGGGGAGTGGAGCTGCTGGCCACACAGCTGCTTTGGCAGCATTTCTAGCTGAGTGAAATGAGGCAGGGATGGAAATTGGAGATGAGCTGGAGGCTCCGTCTGTGACAGCAGTTCCTGTGGGATTCGTGTGGACTCGCCTGTCTGGTTCTGGGTAGCAAAAGCGATGTGTTAAACCCTTTGGGGGCTGTCCCAGAGAATCCCTGGCCTCTCTCTTCCCACTAAGCCCAAGCAGCACGTGAGCCCAAACTTTGCCATGGTGATCTGTGATGAAGAGAACTTGCTAATGTTACTTTTTGGCAAAGTCTTGCTGAGAACTCCTGGAGGGTGAAATGAAACGGGGTCATAGAAGGGTTTAATTTGGTACGTTGTCCTTCAAGGGAAGGAAAAGTCAGACAAGAAGTTTTAAACATTTTATAAAAATATCCACATGTGCTCAGCGCAAAACTCACCGTCTTTACCTAATTTAGAAAATGACTTTATATGGAGAAAGATTTAACACTGCTCCATGGAGGGGAAGAATAATGAATACGTCTGCACCAAATCGCACTGTCATCCGAAGATCTCCAAGTGCTTTCGAAAAGGTTGGAGAGAAATAATTGTTCTTCTCTTCCCTGGTTTTAGAAACTGAGGCATGGGATGAGAAAGCCAGAAAAGTGCAACTTTCCTGGCTAATTTTAGCTATTTGAAGTCCAGATCTAAGTACCTAAATAAATGACCTGATTTTAATAGACTGCTGGTCAAGTCTCGGGGGTAAAACCTGGAACAAGTCAGGCTCTGTAGGTCTGCAAAGGTGGCCTGGGTCTGGAGAGGGAGCCTTCTTCCCCTAATTTGGCACTACCACTGCGAGCCTTGCTCAGATCTAGGATCAGATGATGCTAATGAGGAGGAATTTGTCTGAATTTCTTTGAACTTAAGAGAAAAATAAGGGGTTTTTGTTTGGGGCAGCCGTGTTGTGGCCCAGTGAGTTCAGTGCCCTTGGTGGTGTTGGGAGACAGGGGCTGGATCCCTCCAAGCCTGGGAAGCAAAATCAGATCCAGGTTTTTCAGCTCTGTTGTCACACCTCAATCTCTGAAATTTGTTTCGTAATAAATAGTGCAGGAGGTGAAGGAAAAGAGGAAAATGAGCTAAGTGAAGCACCTGTGTACAGCTCCTCGGGTGCTTTCAGCAGTGCACGGACCATCTCCCACCTCTGCAGTGATGGTGAGGCTGAGGCTGCTGCTCTCAGCTCCCGTCCTGCTGCTGCCCCAGGCTGCTCCTGCTGCCCAAATAGAAACCCAAATCCCTTGAAAGGAAAATGCTATCTCTCCTGCTCAGCCGAGCAGTCTGCCGGGTCTCCAGGGTCAATCTCACCAGGAATGAGCGGTGAGATGCTTGCAGAAGTGCAGCTTTGAATTCGGTGGGCTTAGCTGGGATCCTAAAGCTGAACAAGTTGAACCTGGGGACAGATGGGGGCTGGTGGGTCATGCCAGGAAGCGTGACCTGTTTCCAAAATGCCTACCCAGGCTGGGAAGATGCTTCCCTGAGCCCCAGAGCTTGTGTTGCAGAGGCAGAGAGGATCAGTGGGGAGATGCCAGCAAGGTAATTTTGTCCTCTCCTCATCATGTGAGGAGAGGACAAAATACCTGTCTTTGTGGTTTGCATCCTTGAAAAGGCCTGAGGTCACTTGTGCACCTCTCTCTGTGCAAGAACAAATTATAATTTAATTACGTGTCTACAACACCAACCTTTTGTGATCAGGGTCTGTCTGATGAGTGAGAATTGCAAATAATTCCTGTGACAAAGGGCTGGTCCTAGCCGTGGCACCTCCATCTTCTCATTTGCATGCCACTGCTTGCTTTATTTTGGTTTTGTGCCTGGCTTGTCCTCCTGCAAAATCACCTCCCTCTGAAGAGGGATAGCTGGGCTGGGTGTTTCCAGAAGGTGTCCCTGAGATTTGTCTATCCCAAATCTGCATTGTTTCGGGATGGAGCTCATAGGGTGATGGATGTGTGAAGCACAAATTCAGCTCCTCTGGTCAGTGCTGGTGCTGGCAGCATGCAGATTCCTACCTGATTGCACGTGGCACTGGCAGAGCCAGGGGACCCACCAAGCAGGGGCAATTTTTGCCCCCAGCAGGAACAGGGTCTGGGCACCCAGCAGCGCTGGCAGGGACAAGGCACCCAGGCTTTGGCATTTTGCTTTCTACTTGCTGCCCAATGGCCCTGTGCCTGATTTTTTTATTTCCTCCCCATTTTGTTCAGTCTGGACAAGATCCTTCGTGCTGCAGGACCGTGGGCATTGCCAGCTGGGCTGCCTGGCCCTCTTGATACTCAGTGGGGAACTGCTCACGGGTGGCTGCTCTTGTGGGAAATCCACCTGCTTTCTCTCTCTCATCATTTAGAGATGTCTCCTCAGTGTCTGAAATGCACCTCCTGGCCTGCTGGCACTAAGGGCAGTAGGAACTGTGGCTGTGGCACAGATGGGTTGGGAAAGACCAGATCAGGGGAAAATGAATTAGGACGCACAGAAGTACCCTTGATCGGGACAGTAACCTCTAATCCGGCTCAGTTCTCCTTATTTACAGTTGCCGAGAGGGAAGGCAGGAGAAAAGCAGCCTGGCAAGATGCACAAAGCCGATCTCCTTCCCCCCCAGCTGCTTTGCTCTCGCTAATGTATTTGCTGGCAGCGCTCGCTGTCCCCGGAGCATTTTGAGCGCGGTCGGAGCGACTGTTCACAGCCAAAGACAGGAGTGTCGGAGCAGGCACGGGACTGGGAATAGCTGGGGGGGGTGATGGGAGCCCCCAGCCCCTCAGTACAGGGTGCTTGTGGAGAAATGAAATGCTGTGTCCCTTCCTTGTACGGCAGAGATGGAGATGCAGCAGGGAGACCTTGCAGCCCCTGACTGCAAGGGCTCTGTGTTTCCCTCAGCACCCACAGGGTGCTTCTGCTGAAGAAAGGAACTGGGTGCTGGAGAGGTTTCCCTAGGCTGTCCTGCATGAAAATAATCCCTGATAATGGCCAGGGTTGTTTCTCTCAGCACTCAGTAAAAAGAGTGGGGACTTTCTGAGAGTGCTGCCCGGTACAGGGACACAAGGAAGGACAGAGTCCTGAAGGAATCGATTTGGTTGCACCTTGCAGCGTTGCAGAGGAGATCAAAATCTCCCCCAACTCTCCTACACCATAAAATGAAGCATTTGATACTCCTGGTTGCAAGGACGTGCCTCCCTCCCGAGCATCCCTGGACCCATGCTGTGCCGGGGCAGCGGCACTTCGGCACCCCCTGCGGAATATTCTGGCACTTTTAATAAGGGTTGGTGCGGTCACTGCGCTTGTTCCAGGCAAAGGCAATGAGAATTTTATGAGGTGTAAATGGATGGTGAGTGCCTGAAAGCATCCATGTCCCGCTCGGCTCCATGCATGCACATGCCTCAGTATCGCCTCTCCTCAGCCAAAATATCTTGTCTCCTTGCAGGCTCAGAGGAAAGATAAATATTAGCACGATGAGATGCTCTAATCGGAGTTTCTGTCCACGTTGCTGTTGTTGTGGTTAAAAAACCCTTCTTCTTGCTGCAAAATTCATTAGGGTCCAGTCTCGGGGGTTCAGAGGGAAACCGGAGCAGCTGTTAATGAGGAAGCAGTAATATCTAGAGCTTGTTTCAGAGCAATAATGGAATTAGAAAGGAGACAAACACGCATCGGTCCCATGCTTGATGGCTTTATTTTCGGCTTCCTTGTTGCTTTTCACTTTATTAGTTAGAATTAGAACATCCATTTTGCATTAGAAGAGCAAATGATGAAATCACACAGGATCAGAGAGAGGTACCAGCAGTTGCCTGAGATGGGGAAGTTTGAGCTTTCTCAGCCATTTCGGAAAGTTTTCACCACAGAGAGCAGGAGTGAGAAGGGCACAGGGAGCAGGAGGGGATGGTGAGGCTGTGATGGAGAGGGAGACAGGACAGCGAAGGGCAGGAGCTGGAGCCTGCAGCCTCTTTAGTGAGGCCTCTAATATCTTATTAATGGAAAAGAAACTGCAATTTTTATTTTGTGGAAATTCTTTTGTTCCACATTAAATTTTAAAGCGCTTTGCTCCCATTACAGCCTCCTGCCGGAGCGCGGTGCTTGCTGGCTGGGAGGAGCTACCCTTTGAAAGATTTTGGGCGGGTCCATGTTTGTGTCCGGGCTGGGGGAGCAGTGTAGGGGTTCAGGGTCCTTCCCTGGGGCTGGGGCCCCAACCTCAACACGTCTTTTGCACCTACTAAGCATCACACATAGTCTGGGGTGGAGGCTGTGGAAGGTGCTGGGGATGGGCTGTGGTGATCTGCGTGCCTTTGGTAGGTGCTGGGGTTTGGTGAGGGCTTGCCTATACCCGGAGCTCTGTCTTAATTAACTCCATGTGCGGAGACACGCGAATCCTGGAGCGGGAACAAGGCACCCTTATTCCCCAATAAGATTGTCCGCACATGGAGTAAATCAGTAGCAGCTCATCAGGAGTGTGCTGGCTGGAGATGCTACCTAAGGGTGAGTCACATGCAGAGAGGGGGGCAAAAAGTAAAAAAAAATTAAAAAAAAAAAAAAATCCAAGATTTGAGCCCAGACCTGGAGTTTGGAATGCCCACTGTGTTTCTGGTGTGCCAAACCAAAGGGCTGGCTTTGTACTGTGCCCTCTCTCCTGCCTGCTAAGCCTTGTAGGTAGTTGGAGCAGAATTTTGCACCTTGATCCCACAATTATATGCTTGGGTGGGGGTGGCCGAATATCAGGACTCTCTGGGACTTTTAAGCTGGTTGTGGGTTGGTCCCCACTGAGCTCCACAGCCTTGGGCTCTGTGAGCGAGGAGGCAATTGAATGGGCTGGCACTGAACTGCTCCAAGGGTATTTTGGAATACCAAAGGTTGTCCTTGTTGCTTTACCTAAGCTGAAGTGAGCGAGGCTCGGGGTGATGTGCAGGAGGTTGGGAACCTGGGGAGTTCGGTGCATTTTTCATGAAGCTTTTGGGGAGATCAGAAGCATCAGAAATCATTTGGTTTAAGGCTCCTGAAGTGACCAAATGCCCTGAGTGAGGCTTTTCCAGAGCAGCCTGGGGCTGTACCAGGACACAGCGGTGTGCGGGGTCAGATCCAGCTGCAGGAGCAGAGTCTAGTAAAGGTTTTGGAGAGGAAAGGATGGATTGCTTCTTACAGGGGGCTGAGTGGCAAGAATGTTTCCCACCTCTGTCCCAGCCCAGCAGTCACTGATGGGGAGGGTCAGGTCATCTGCACTGAAGGTGCCCAGTCCCTTGGCAGGGCTAGCAGCAGGACACAGACCCCTGGAGTGACAATTTCCACCCAATTGTGCTCAAACCAACTTCATTCACAGCCATCTCAGCAAAGAGGAGATGAGAAAGGGATGGGGAAATGGAGCCCCTGCAGCTGCTGAGGTCTCCTTGCCTTATTTCCCTCTGACCAGCAGCTCCTGAGACAATGGGTGCCCAGAATCCTCCAGGGCTTATTCTGCAGGACTGACTGAATGAATGGAATAAATGCATTTTAAATGCCAGGTTATGACACAGGTGACAGGCTCTAGAAGACAGCAGTGGCCGAGTCTCTGTCTCCCTTCATGGAGGTGACACCACGCTGTCGGTGCTGCCGGCACAGGAGGAGCCACACGGGTCAGAGTCAGTCCTTTGTTGCTGCCAGAGTCTCTCCAAGGCATCACAGATGACGTGCTATCCTCTTTCTGAGCTTCCTGGCTATTGTCAGCTGCTGTTGAAGCCTGATGCTTCAATTAAATGGGGTGTTTTGGGTTTAATAAATTCCCACTTGGGTCATGCCAGCGGGAGGGCACTGGCGTGATCCTTGCCAGTGGCACTGTGGGTGGTTCCCCCTGGGAATCTCCTGCCCTGTGGGTGCTACCCCACGTGAGTTCATACCCTGCACCCTGTCAAGCTTGTCTACCTGATCCTTGGGAAGAAAAGCCCTCTTGCTGGGTTAGCTGCACCTTGGGATACACAGAAGGATCTTCAAATGCTGGGAGCAGGATGAGCATCCTCAGTGCCGTGTCCCCTCTTGTCCCCTTTCCTGCCATCCCAGGCAGCCAGCCCTGTGCTCACCCCACTCCCTGTCTGCTCCCACTTCCCATCTTCGCAAGGAGATGTCAACACTCTGTCATGAAGCTGAAAGCACCAAACCGGTGCGATGCCCCAAACCCCCGGGAAGCCCTGGATCGCTGCCTGCATCCTGCCTGATGGCAAGGTGGGAAGCTGCCCTTGCTGCCAGCCATGCCTCCCCCTCCTCTTTGGCTTTCCTCTCCTGGAGGGAAGGCTGGACTGGTCTGTTTCCCCTGGGAGTGCCAGGATCATGTGGAGCACAAACCTGGGTTACCTCCAGCAGCAAGCAGGGTGCCCAGGTAGGCAGAAGGGTAGAGGATGTGGTTGTGCTCCTCTCTGGTTGAGTGGCTGGCAACGTGGGATGCAGGTCCCCTGGCATTCCTGCAGTGGCACCACCATTCTCACCTTCACTTCCTCTTGCACTCACCTGGGGAAGGAAAACCAGGGCGTTTGCCATCCCTGCAAACAGAATCCATAGGATGCACCTTAGGTTTTGGGGTTTTTTTGTCATCTTTTCTAGGACTTGAGATATTTCATCTAACTTCCATCATGCAAACCCCACAGTGGAGCCCCTGCCTGCTTCTTGGGTCTGTACGCCTTGCCTCCCTGTCTGTCTTTGCAGTGGCAGCAGGTAGTGGGATGTGGCACGTGTAGGGCATCACATCTGAGTGCAGAGCAGGGTTTGGGCTGGGGCATGTGGGGCAAGTCCTGCTTTTAAGCTAGTCTTGCCCCATTTAAGGCTGGGCTGCAGCTGTGTGGGTGAGACTGGGGAGGTATTTTGGTGGCATCTCCTACTTGTCCATGCAAGTTCCACAGCAGAGCTCGGCTTCCATACTGTGCTCCATCTTCCTGCTTCTTCCTTCCTCTGCCACCTCCTTCCTGCTGTGCCAGCAAGATGGTAATCCATGAATTCCTGGCCATGGGTTTGCCTGCAGGGATCAATTAGGCCAAACTCATGGGCAGGTGCTGGGAGCAGGCCCTGCTGAGCCCCCCAAACCTACTCCATCTCCCTGTGCCCACACCAGCTCAGCCCCGGGGAGAGCAGCTTGCTGCACCCAGTCGTTCCACATAAGCCCTGTGCCTGTGATGGATTTTAGTCACTGCGGTATTTTGACGTGGCGTCAAGATGTTTCTGTTCATGCAGACGAACGTTCCTTGTAGACACCTCAAGAACTGAGTCAGGCTCACCAGCGTCTCCCCGATGCAGTCACGAACTGGCTGCAGCCTCTTCCATACAGGGAAAAAGGCAGCAGGTCGAGATGGTCTTGACCTCCAGTTCCCCACCCGCACAGTGACCTTCTTGCCACTCATCCCTGCTCTGAAGGCTCTGTGTTGATTTCACTGAAAACCACTATTTTTCTTATTTTTATCGATCGTAGACTTCAAAATCTGAAGTGTGTAAGACAGTTCCAGTCTAATTAGTACTTAACCTCCAACAAAATATTGTATTTTATATTGATTTTTTTTTTAAAGAAAGGAAACATTGGCTCAGTTTCTAAGTGAAATGGTTTAGCAGGCCAGGTGGAAAATCACCACCATATTCAGACTTTGTAAACATAATTTCTTTAATATTTTTTGCCCCCCAGCTTGAAGTCAGGTAAGAAAACATGTGCAAAAATTGGTGGGTAGTTTGAGTTGCCCCCAAAGCTGTATTTCTCCAGTAAAGCTTTGAATGAAAAGTTATACCCAGCATTGGCTAATGCAAACCATTAAGTGGAAAGGGCTCAGTTCTCTGGTGATCAGGAATGGATCCTGGGGAAGGGTTTCCCCAAAGGAGACTCGCCTCACTTACCTTTTCTATCACAGCAACACAGGCATTATCCTGAGAAACGCCTGGGAACGCCCCTGGCTGGTGTCCCCAGGTCAGGGCAGGACAGTGGCAGGACTGAAGGGAAGGGAGAAGTTGTGGGGACAGGGGGTCTGTCTCCCGTCTCTACTTTAACTGGTGTCAAGCCATTTGGACCCTTCCAAAGCAGTGATCCCGGTCCCTCCAACCCTTCTGTCCTGGCTTGTTCCATAGGGTTAAAATGATGCAGGGTTTGTCCTTGGATTTGTCCTCTGAGCTTTTTGCAAGACTTGGCCAGGTTTCCTTAGGGACTTTGAGCTTGTACCCTTCTGCAATCAAAACACTGGGCTGGGAACGCAGCTGCAGCAGATGTGGCTGGGAGCCGAGTGCTTTCCGCTCGTCTTGGAGCCAGTGGAGCCAAGACTTGCACTGGCATCTCCCCCATGTGGAGACTCCCCCAAGCCCTGTGCTGCCTGTTTGGAGAGTGAGGATGGGCAAAACCCGGAGTCTGAGCTTCTCTGGAGGCCTTGGAAGGTGTTTGTCTCGATGTGGTAGATATTTCCCTGCCTGGTGGAAGAGGGTGGATGAAAGGGTGCTTTGGAATGCCCTCATGCCTGCTCGCCTTTCGGGAGGTCTTGGTAATGGCTCTGTGGGTCTGGCAGTGCGGAGTCTGCTGGTGAGGGCTGTGCCATGCCACAGAGTTCCCTCCAGTGCATCGCTCTGTGCCCTGATTTCCCTGTCTGTCAAATCCCTCCTGTGATCATCCCTTGCCCGGTGTCTGCGGATGGATGGGAATGCGCTGAGTGGAGGGCAGAGGGGTAGAAATAGGTCGTGCATCTGGGATGGAGATGGAGCTGTTTGTTTAGCTTGCTCTCAGCCCAGCTCCTCACCAACAGCTCTTCCTCCGAGGTTTCCCCTGGCCCTCATTCAGCAGAGGGAATTCCCTCTCCTTTGCCTGAGCTCCAGCTGGGATTGCTGCAGGGAACATGGGGATGGGCTGTAATTGCTGTCTTTCCCTGTGTTCACCAGGTTTTGTGGTCCTCATTTGGTTCTATCCTGTCCCTGCTCATGCAGGTGATTAGGGATGCACTGGATTAATCATCAGCAGTGGTGTTTGACCCTGCAGAGCTGTCCTGTCTCCTGCACTCCTGCTGCTTCTGCTGACATCCCCTGCCCTGGATGAATCTTTCATGCACCCACTTCATGTATATTTAATAGGCTGAGATTGGGTTTGAGCCTAGGAGGGAGTTTGGGGGACTTGAGGGGCTGCATCCAGTGGGATGTGGCTGGGGAGGAGAGAGTGGTCCTCAGGGGAGAGGGCTTTGGAGGGGGGCAAAGAGCTTGTTTTACCTGTGCCAGGCAGGGTGCTCATCCTCACAGGGAATATTTTGGCTCTGCAGAGATGGGCACAGAGTTTTCCTGGCCAAGGAGGGTTAACCCAGCAGTGGTGGGAGCAAAGAGTGAGCTTGTCAGGCATCGTAAGGGAAGCGGAGGAGCTGCCAGGATAATTAGCACAGGCTTGTTCTCCCCAGCACGTCCCTGGGATGCAGCGGGGCTGTAATCAGCCTGTCGCTTCCCAGCTTTATTAATACATTGATTTTTGGGGGTTTTGGCTCTGTGCAGCATGGTGCCTGCCAGCCAAACCTCTGTGGGAAGCGGGGGTTCAAGGTGGCACGTCTCTGGGCATGGCAGTGCCTCATTTTGGAAGCTGTTCGGGCTTCTTCCTTGGGGACTGATGGTGGAGGAGGAGGAGGAGGAGGAGAGACATCCCCTCCATCTGTGCGCTGCCCTAGGAAGGGATTTAAATCACAGGTTTGTGAAAAAGAGGAAATGTGCCTGCTTTGCTCAGGCTTTGAAGCCTCCTGCAGATATTTCCCTTCCCCCTTTGGGGAGGTTTGGCTCAGAGGGGATCTCCTTTCCTGGCGATGGAGCCAGTGCCTCCATCCTGGATGTCTTCTGGGGTTGGGGCAGCGGTGAGGACCAGGCTGTGCTCCTGCAGCTCCCAGTGAGTGCAGGGAGGAGGGTTTCTATTTCCAGGGTTGGTGCCCTGGACCCCATTTACCCTCGGTTCCAGGAGCGGAGAGTAAGGGAAGTTCTCCAAGGAAATATATTACTATTGAAATATAAATAAATAAACATAGATAAAAATTTTATGTATATTTATATATATATATATAAATATGTATGCTTAGGGCAAATTTTATCCTGATCCATCTTCCTTGTAAGTCTGGGAACTCCTCCTCTCTGCCCTGTCATTCTTTCCCAATCCAGTGTGGGCTCACCTGACCAGCACAACATTCTTGGCACGGCAGCCCCAGTGCCACATGTGTGGCCATGTAGAGCCATCCCTTCAGTTCCTTCATTTCACCAACTGTTACATAAATCCGCTTTTATACTGAACTTGTGGACGTCACTGGAGCTCTGTCCATACCCATAACATCACTGTTTCCATGGGAACCAGCGTACTTCCAAGGGGGAAAAAGTAGAAGGAGACTAAAAAAAGGACAAAGAAGGAACAAAATAAGACAAATATGTGACATATCCCAACTATGTGTCGGTGTAGGATGTTACAAAGATTTCACTGCAACTTGTTTAGGCAGCCTTGCATAACAGGTTTTGTCTTGAGTGTTGCAGCAGGCAAGTCAGGTACAGTAGAAACTTAATAGTATCCCAAGTGTCTCAGTGAGGGAGAGGTGTCTCTGGCAGCTCTGTGTGAGGTGCCGTTCTGTGTGAGCAGCAGGGGAAGATGCATCTGTGTTTTCCTGGGTCTCTGTGGGTCTTCCTCTGTCCTGGAGAGTGGCTGGGATTGTGCATCATGAGAGGGTGGCACTGCTGGGCGTTCTGAATATGTCCTGATGAGCATCTGGCACTGCTGAGCTTTAAGGGCAGATGCTATTAAGGGACAATTTACAGTGAGTGAGTTTAAAAAGTATAAATATTTGGTGGTTAAGTGTTCATCCACTGTGCAGTTGTAAGGCATGGTGGGAGAAAAGGTCTCTTAAATAAGTTATCAAGCCCCAGCAACAGCTTTGGTGTACTGAGAGTATTTTAACTGGTAACCGGTGTCCCCCTGCGGAGGAGTTGGCCATTAGGAAGGATTTTACTGCTCATGATGTCTGCGTTAATGCCATGTGTGAGCTGCTGGGAGGGAGCCCATCCCCTGGCTCTGTCACGGGAGGTGATGGCTGGTGCAGAGGCTGAGCTGGGAAAGCCAGGTCCAGGAGGAGGATGGGGACACCGTCCCACCTCTGTAGCCTCGTTCTGGTGGGGTGAGTGGGAGCAGAGGCCATCCCTGAGCCACCCAAATGTCAGCAGAAGGTGCTAAACTGTTGGAAAGGGAGTTTGGGCTTCTGCAGGGCTTGTTCTGAGTGAGTGAGGCTTCACCTGCTTCTCCTCTGCTCTCCCCTGCTGAAAATGCAGGGCAGTGAGAGTTGGGGTCCCAGCACATGGACATATTTCACCAGTTGCTTAAATAGCTGGTGAGCTCCAGACCTGTGGGGTTTCCACCTAACCCATCCTGCTGGCCCAGGGCTGGGGCCATGCACTGACCCCTTTGCACCAGCCCATTTTGGGCTATTCTTTAGGCACCCACTCTTGATGCCACAACAGGGGTGAGGAAGAGGGAAGGACTGGGATGAGAAGCCAGAATAAATTCAGCCTGAAGTGCTTTTCTTGGACATTTTATTATTTTATTTTGTTTTTTTTATCATATTTAATTTTATTTTATTAAAGCACCCATCCTTGCAGATGCTGGTCCCAGGGCTGGGCTGCCAGCAGCCAAGCCCTCCCAGCTCAGGAGTTAATTGCAAGCTATATGTAGAGCTTTTCTTAAAAGCTCCAGCTCCTGAAGTTTGGAGATTATGCAAGTCACTCAGCTTGTAGGATTTTTTTTTTTTATCTTCATTTTTTTCTCTCTTAAGCAATAAGATTTTAAACCCTTTTGGTTGCTAGAAGAAAAACCACCTTAAAGTAGAAATCTAAAAGGTTACAAGGAAACAATTCCAAAACTGCAAGTAAGGCGAATAAGAATCTGGTCAGATTTTGGTGTGGGGTTTGGGTGTTTTTGGGTGTTTTTTTGACAAAAAAACTTTTTTTATCAGTCTTCATCCCCTCTAATTATAGCATCATTCTTTGCTTCATCACCTGGGTGGATGAGCAGGGCTCCTCCGCGCTGCCGAGCAAATCCTACCTCTCCCTTAGGAGGCAACTGCATCTCAGAGGCAGAGAAGAGCATCTCTGCCTGCAGCTGACAGTGCGGTTTTTAAGTCTTCGGTAGAAGAATGATAAGATGATTACACCCTGAAATCCCTTTTTTTTCCCTCGAGTTCTGGGCTTTACAGTCACCATTATGGAGTCGCTGGGGACCCCGCAGTCCCACTGGGATGGGAGCAGAGTGCAGCGTTTCGTGGCAGAGGGGAGCAGCCGCCAGTGCACCCCCTTGAACATCTGCAAGACAAAATGAATTAGAGATGACATTTCCAAAAACACTGCCATGAATAATCTCCCTGTTTTGGTTTCCCAGGTTTAATTGTGAAGCTGCATGAATTAAAATAACCTCCTGGGTCTGTCTGCGCAGGGAGGGGAGCGGTTTCAAAGAGCTGCAGAGCAGTGACGAGCCAGGGATGCTCCTGCCTGGCTTTTTTCCGGCTCAGAGCCTGCTGATGGGGATGTGCCAGGTTCAGTGGGGTCATGCCAGCTCCTGGCAGCGTGTCCTCAGGCTGCCAGCTGCGGTGACCTGGGATGGGGCAGGCGTTGGGCACGCGGTGGAAATGCTGTCTGAGCGGTGCTTGAATTTTTAAACCCCTTTGTGCAGCCCCACTGGGGGAGCCTCTCCCGGCTTTGCTTTCCAGGAATGCCCTGGCGATGGGACTCGCCTGGCACAAATCCCTGTGGACCGCGGGGCAGGAGGCGCGCGCGCTCCGTCACACGTGTGGGATGAGCGTGCTGGGGCTGCCGTGCCCGCAGCAGGGTATCCATCCTGCCAGGAAAAAAGCAGTTTTCCTGCTGGTGTGGCGCCGGGATGCTGCGGGAAGGGCTGTTTACCTGCCGCATCTTCCCTGCACTCGCGTTCCCTGGAGGGAGGGGAGGTACCAGGCCTGGAAAAGCATCTGGAAGGGCAAAGCCCTGAGGTAGAGACCATGTCAGAATGATAGTGCAGGCAGATCCCTGCCAGCGCTCGGCTGCAGGAGAGGGAAGTGGATTCACTGGGTAGAGATGCTCTGAGAGCACCTCTGGCATGCTGCATCCACAGAGACACGAATGCTTCCTGCAAATACTGAAAGCAAAGAACGTGGGCTGGTCTAGCTTTTGAAGGAATATGATAGGAAAAATATAAATCAAATTTAATGTCTGGGGTTGTGATGGGAATCCTATAACCTTTAACTGGGCATGATATGAAGAGCATTTTCCTGTTGGCCTTATGGAATCAGAGATGAAGCTGGGAAGGGGTTATTATTTCCATCTGTGAGGCAGATTAATTCTAAGGACTTTTAACTTCCCTTGCAAACGGCCTAAATTAATGTTTTAGGATTTTAGTCCCTGCCTCCTCCCACCCCTCCCAAAGGCCAGACCCTGGAAGTGCCATTATGCTCCTGTCAAAGGGGCTATTTCTGGAATTGATGATATGAATGAAGCCTAAAACTCCGCTCTCATTAACGTCTGCAGCTTATCCCGGTGTCACTCCTAAGCTGGTGGGACTTGGTGACACTGCAGGGGAAGGCTGTCATTTCAACCCAATTTTCACATCACATTTGCACAAAAATTTCCAGGCCTTGCCAGCGCTTTCCACACATTTGTCAAATCCCAGCCGCTGTCCCAGCAAGCGAAGGCTTCGCCTGATACAAAAGTGATGGCTGTGGGTGGTGATGGGGAACTTGGTCCTGGCTACATCCATGATTCCCGAGTATGAACGATCACTCCTTGCCCCAAAAAACAGGCAGCATAGCAGAGCCCAGTTTCACCTGGCCAGATTCTGGCATTTTGATGCATTCCTTTGGTTGAGTTTCATTGCAGGACACAAGCCTGTGGCCCCTGGTGCTGTATCCTATCCCCCCTTGCCTGCAGAGCTCTGCTCCCATCATGCTGGCTCTGCTTTTGGGGGGGTCCCACCCCATCTCCCAGTGATGTCAGGGTGGCAGCACATTGCCTTGGAGCCACGGCTGTGCTGGAGCTGTATAGGGAGAGCAGGAGGAGAGGGAGAGATGCAGGGAAGGAGGACAGGGGGAGTGGTGGGAGTTTCCTGGGGGTAGCAGAGCATCAAGGGAAGAAATAACTATTAATCCCGTGGAAGAGTGTGTGTCCCTGTGGAGCATCACCAAACGCTCCCCTCCGTACCTGGCTCTGTCACTGGTCTGGTGCTCAGCCCCCCAGGGGAAGGGACCCCCATCTCTGGGGTGAGGTGATGCTGCAGCACAGGAGTGCCTGCTCTCCCCATCCCCAAGCCAAAGAGCCCACCAGGAGCAGTGTCTGTGTTTGTCAGAGAGAGCCTGGGATGCGGATGGACCGAGCATCACCCCTGCTGTCCTCTTGGGTGCCGCTGCCCTCGAGCAACAGCTCCCGATTTAATTCACTTGCTGGTGAATTTGATCCAAACTTCTGCAACCAAATCACAGTGAGTGTAATGCAATCTCTCTCTCTTTTAATTATGTTAGGCTGGGTAATACTGGCTAATTGAATTTGGGGCTCTTGCCTCTTAATTATGAAAGGTCAGGTGCTGCGGAGTGCAGGCAGGTGGCATGGGGATCACTGGTGGTGGGAAGGGGTTGAGGGCTCTTGCTCTGTGCAAGGGCTCCTGTTTGTAAAAAGTGAGTGATTTTGGAGATGTTAATTTTGTGTGTCTGTGTGTGTGCTCTTTATCTTACGAATTTTAAGAGCCAGGTTAAAACAGAAGTGTTACTGTGTATTTTTGTGTGGCAGAAACAGATTTTTTTAGTTGAAAAGAATCTCTGAGCATTTTGGCTGCCTGCCTTGACTGGGTTGAGGGTAAAAATTGTGGATTTTTAAGAATGTGCCAGGGCGAGCAGGTGACCTGGAAAGGCAGGGATTCTCTGGCACCTGTGGGATGGAGTGGATGGGGTGATCACCTGATGTGTGCTCATAAACCCCATTATTAATTACTTATAGACATCAGCCCTGCTTGGTGTGAGGAGGGAGCTCCTAGTGAATATTTATCCCATGCAACGAGGGCTGTGGACTCAGCTCAGCATCGGGGTGGTAGCAGTGCCACCACTGCCCCTCTCCTCGAGCGTTTGCCTCATCCTCCTCACCTGAGCTGCTGGCCAGGGACCAGCACTGTCTCTGGTGCTTCCCAAAGCACCCTTTGCCCCTTCCCTGCCCACACTGCAGCAGTGAGAGGCGTTCAAAAAAGCACCTTCTGCTTTTGCTAATTGAAGAGTTTCCCTTTGTCAGCCTCTCAGCTCAAAGGAGGGTCGGTACAAAGCCATAGCCAGCAGCACTTTGTGTGCCTCTGAAAATCCCATTAGCAGAAGAAAGAGCTTGAAGTTTCATTCAGCTGGAAAGAAAAAAAAAAAAAAGAGAGAGGGCAAAAAAATAAAATAACACTCTCCAACCTTCTGATCTATCAGCTGCACATTAACATACTGCCCTCAGCACCGCCGGGGTCCCTTGTCCCGGGAATATTTAATCAGGGTGAAGTGTTATACTGGACTGAAATGCGTGTGCTTGAGGGAGTGATATTCTGATAAGTGGGTCTGTGGTTAAAGCTGGGGAAAAAAACCTGCCATCAGCAAATAACGGCCCCCCTCCCTCTCCCTCGGTCCCCCTCCTTCCCCAGGCTGTTTTCCTGCCTGCGGATGTTTGTTCCTGCAAGGGGAGCTGGGGAGGGCAGGGACCAGCCCTGAGATGGGGGCACAGACAGAGCTGGAGGAGATGGGACGGGACGGGATGGGGGGACATTCACCGTTGCCAGGGTTGGCAGCAGAGGGGGGGTCCATGCCTGTGCCAAGGTGGGGGTGCTGGCCTGGGGCAGTGTGTGTTTGGGCAGGTGGGATCTGCTGGCTGCCTGCCTGCACCACGGGGACCCTCTGGGGGTACAGATCTGGCGCTGGTCCCCACATCTCCCTCCTGGCTGCACCTGGTGCCCGTGTGGTGGTGATTTGTTGTGTCTCAGGGGCTGTGCTTTCCTGGCTCCCCTCTGTTTGCAATCAGTCACTGGTGCCAGTGCCAGCACGCTAATGAGCATCAAGGGGCACCCAAGGCTTTGCAGTCTGTGCCGTGCCAGAGGAGGACAGGGAGGCTGCCATCCTGTGCTCTTTCTCCCATTGCAACCCCTGCCCAGCCCTCTGCGCCAGACACAGGGCTGTGGTGAGCTTGGCTGCGTTGGGTGGGTGTTAGGGCTGTGCTGGGTCTTGGAGAGTGAGGAGGTGAGATGAGAATCACTCCAAGCTGATGTCCATCATGGTTGTGTGCCCATCTCAGCTCGCTCAGGAGTTTGCAGTCCCCAACCAGCACCAGCAGCTGCCCATGGGATGAGCAGGGATAGAGCACATGAGGGAGAGCCAGGCCCAGTGCAGGGTCTTGTCCACTGCCATGAAAGAATTTACATGAAGCTTTACCTGTCTGGGGAAGTATCTGTCTGTCTTTGCAAGTTTTGAGCCAACCAACCTGGCTGCTCCTGAGCCTCCTCTCTTCTCTGCTGCACAGCCTGTGCAGGAACACACTCCTGACACCTGTTTGGGATCTTACAGGGTGATTTTTAATTCTTTGGGTTCTCAAGGGCTTTGCAGTTCCTTGCTGGCAGAGCCCTGGACGTGGCTGGTCCTGCTGAGGGATCATTCCCAGTCCCCCAGACTGGGGAACCCTCTGGATCCCCTGCAGCTGCTGCCCCCTTCTCTGACTACCCTCCATACCTGCCCCCACAGGACTATATTTGGGCTAAGTATTCCAGCCCATAGCCCCAACCTGACAGTTGGAATGTCTATCCTGATATCTTGTAAACATTCCTTCTGATTAAAAGATCCAGATTGCCAAGGACCAAACCGTGACTCAGCCCCATGTGATTTCCCAGGAATCCGCCCAGGATGGGTGGCAGGAGCTGCCAGCTCCAGCCCCCTGTGCCCGGTGAGGAGGCACCTGCTGATTCATCCTCACCTTCTTCTTCCCCAGTGGGATAACGCTACAGCACGGGCTCCCAAACACCACCCGCTACCGTGTTGCAGTGAAAACTCTTGTCTGACAAGGGCCAGGCTTATTTTCCTAAAGCCTGGAAGCTGCTGCTGGCACCCAGGAAGGAACATGGCCCTGCCGTCTGTGGGTTCTGGCAGTTGACGAGGTGTTTTCCATCCTAGACTGGAAGATAACCCCAGCACCACATTGAACCAGATCTTGGATTTTCCATCTCTGTGTCCCAGGCAGCCAGGAGCTGTCTGGAAATGCCCTCCCTAGAAGGACACAGGAATTGGGTACTGGATTTGAACACATCCCTATGGGGATGTATTGCAGCACTTTATTCTGCCCCAAAAGTAACACCATTTAACATCTGTCCCAGCAGCTCAGCTCTTTAAAATTGCTCCAAGAGGCAGCAGACAGGGTAGGGAATGGGCTCTGCTGGCCCTCACAGACTTTAAGGCTTTTAAGCAGTTCATTAACGGTTTTGGCAGTCTTAATTTGGACTGGGAATGAAAGTTCAAGCAGTGGCTTTAGGGAAATGCCCCTGGGGTAAGCTGTGACATGGTTAATAGAAATTGTAATGTTGTTAAAGTGCTTTTTCGTAAAATGCCAGGAGAGGAAATTAACGGTGTGGGGTTCTTTAGTTTCTTCTAAAAGTTGATATCGTTCATTTAATTTAATTTTTTAATCCATCACAGCAGCACTCTGCACTCTTGCTGTGCAACTTGCACTTTACCGTGGTTTTCCCATTAGCTGTAGCCACCGACGTCAGCGTGGGGAGAACACGCTGTTGCTTTGCCGTGCAGGCATCTCAACGTGCAGAACCAGGTAAAGCCCAGCCTAGGGAAGCTGGCGTGCTCCTGGCCTTAGAAACCAGGAGGAACCTTCTGATTCAGCGGTGGCTGCTTGTGGGTGCTCCTCTGGGTCTGTTGCCTCCTTGACGGGTGCCGTGCAGGTGGTTCGAGAGGGTCAGCATGCTGGTGATCCTGCTCAACTGTGTGACGCTGGGCATGTTCCACCCCTGCGAGGACATCGCCTGCGACTCGCCGCGCTGCAGGATCCTCCAGGTACGGCCCCGACACTGCTGGGAGCTGAACAGCAGCCTTGGGTTCACGTGGAGCGGGAAGGGCCAAGCTGAAGAGGTGGAGTTGTGTCCCAGGATGGCCCTGCTGTGCTGGCTGTCCCATCAGCACTTCATAAATGCCGATTTTGGTGTTCGGGTGCGAACACGCAGTGTCATCAGGCAAGGCCCCTGTGAGGCTGTGCCAGCCCCAGCGTAGCCAAGCCTTGACTGGAGTGCTTGGGAGGGGTTAACCACATGTAGAGTGTACATCTGTATAGTATACAGTGAAAGCAGAGCCCAAAATACGCTTGTCCCTTTATCCTGGCACTGTGGGTGCTGTTGGGCTGCTTGGGTTGGGGGAGGACACAAAGCTGCTCTCAAAGCAGCCTCTGCCCAGGGATTTGGCTCTTGGTGGTGCACGAGGAGACCTTGTTGGACCCGGGTCTCTTAATTCCCTCCCTGGTGCAAGCAAGCAGGAGCATCTCTCTTCCCTTCCTTTCTTTTGTAGAGCTTCGACGATTTCATCTTTGCCTTCTTTGCTGTGGAAATGATCGTCAAAATGATCGCGCTGGGCATTTTTGGGAAGAAATGCTACCTGGGAGACACGTGGAACCGCCTGGACTTCTTCATTGTCATCGCAGGGTAAGTCCAGCATGGCAGCTCCCCCTCTTCCTGTGCCTCTCTGTTGTTATTTATGGCATGGCTGGGCAAGCACTGGATTTGGGGGAGCAGCAGGTTTGAAGGCTGGGGGCTGGATGAGTGTTGGTGCTGCCAGTGTTGTTCATCCCAGCTCCCCAGCAGGGATGCAGCCACCCCTCTGGTCTTCTCTGTGGCTTGAGGTGGAGCTGATGGTCAGCTCATGGAGGGGGCAGAGCAGGGTGACAAAAGCTGTTTGTGGTGGATTTTGGCCAGCCCATGCCCTGGGGCTCCTCACTGGGTACTGGGCACTGTGCTTGGCTCTTCTCCCTCCAGCCCACTCACTGGTGGTTTTGGTTTCCATTGTTGGAGTGGGCGGTTGGAAGCACGGAGTGCTGCGCCAGGAAGGATCATTCACTGAAATGTGCATGATTGCCCTCATTATTATATACCTTTTTTTTTTTTTTTTTTTTAGTTTGAGGGAAAGTGACTAAATTTGCCTTTTGGAGTGTTTTCCTTTTAGAGGCACCTGGTTTGAATTAAAGGCTCTTCCAGCACCCGAGAGTCTCCTGGCGGAGGCTGGAAATCCACATGAAAAGTCCTTGGCCACTGGCCAGAGAGCTGAGTTTCTTTGACACATGAATCTCTTGCTGGCCCTCACCTCCCCTCCCTGCCTCAGGAGCCCCAAGACGTTTGGGAAAACAGTGGGTTTTTTTCCCCTTTTGATAGAGCTAGAGATCAAATTTACTGGATTTTCCTGGAAAGGAGCAGGGGCCCTTCCCAGCTTGTTTGCCTGGTGTGGGTTTGGTGTGCCCCAAGAAGGGGAAACACCTTGGTGAGTTTTGCTTATGGTCTATCACTCCACTACCCCAGGGTGATGCTGCCTTCCCTTCCCAGCCTGGTGCTGGCTTTGCCTGTTGAGCTTGCAAAACCTTTGGAGATAGAGTTACCCCTGATGGGCTTCTGTGGAGACCCCACTGTGATGGGACTTCACTGTAGAGTGACATCAGCAGAGACCATCCTAATTCCTATGCTGAAATATCACTGCTCTTTGCTTAAGCAAGCATCAAACCTCTTGCCTATCTACTCCACCTGGCTGGGCTTCTGGGTGCACGAGAGGCACCTCCTTCCTGGGCAGAGCCGGTCAATGGCACCGACCCTGCCTCTGAAGCAGCCCCCCTGCTCCTCCCCAGTGCGTTGGAGGCATTTGTTTGCTGCAGAGGCTTTGCAGCCCGGCAGCCTGACCCCTCTCGTGCCTCCTGCCAGGTCGGCTTTGCCTCTTGCTGAGTGATGGCTCTCTCCTTCATGTGCATGAACTGTTCCCATCTGGGTCCCGTCAAAACCAATTCGGCTGGCAAAGGATCGAACTGGATTTAAGTACAAAGCAGAGCCTCTCCTCTCCTAGTCCGCCCTTTCTCTGCTCCCTTTCATGCACTTGCTCTCTCCTCCAGTCCTAGCCTGTCCATCCAGGAGTGCTGCTTCCTGCTCAGAGAATTGCTGCAGTCCTGGTGGGTCCACTGAGTGCCGGGGAAAGCCAAAGAGTTTGCAGGAGTGGGCCACTGTTGTGGCAGAGAAAAAAAGGGACTCAAGCCCATTACTAGACTTAAGACATGGGTAAAAAACACTGTAAGGGATAACAGACAGAAGTGTCCCAAGGTCAAATCCCAACCAGATGGAGGGAAATTCCTCAGGTAGCCCTTCATGCAGCTCTGTGGTTCCTGTATAGGGCAAATTGCCCCAAGGAGCACCCAACCCATAGTGCTCACAGCAGAGCATGGGAGTAGGGGATAAGCTGAGCTTGATAGTGAGGCATCCTGCTTCTGAGCAATTGTGTGGTGTCAGGAAGGGGGCCAGAGCCAACCTGGGGCCCTGGAGAGTGTGTGCCAGGACAATCCTCAAAACCCATCTGTGTTTGCTTAGATACCAGATAAAGTGAGTCACGTTCTTATGTAGGTTTTACGTAAGGGCTTCAACCAGGTTCCCCAGTGAAATGCCAAGGGAAGAGCCTGAGGTCCTGGTGATAATGAAGCAACTCTGTTTCTGCCTTCACATTTTTTCTCTGCCCTTTATGTGCAAGACACACAAGAAGGGGAGCAGCAGTACAGCGTGGGCTTCCCCATTGCCCAGCAGGACCCTGGGTTCCTGTTCTTCTCCTTTCCCTGCCAATTCCCTTTGCATGGGCTGCAGAAAGTGATGTCAGGGGGAGAGGAGAAGCAGCAAACTGTGCCTGTGGGGCATCAGGTGTGAAAAGCATATTGTGCCAAGGGGCATGTGGGACACACTATGTGCTGGGGCTGTTCATTCCCATGGGCACAGCATCCATAGAAATCCTTCCCAGCCACTACCAGCCTAGGATAGGCTTCAAAACCTCCCCCAAAACCTTGTAGTAGTTTCTCCTCCCCATTCTTTGAGAACTTTCTAGACCTGACAGAGGTTATCATTGTGGATAAAGCTCTTTGTGCATCTTTGCCCCAAATCTGCCTCTTGGGAGAGTCGTTCGGGTGCTGTGCCCGCTCCTGCTGCCGGCCACTTCCATGGGATGCCACTAAGTACTTCTCAGCTCTGTTAAACTGTCCAGACCAATCTCATGAGCTCATGGAGAGTAAATGACTTCTTTGTGACAATGTAATGCAATTAGTGCTAATTGTAGAGTGTGTAATGTCTGCAACACATCTCTGTAATTACAGTAGAACTTGCCGGAGATGAGAATAGTGCTGTATTATCAAAACTCTGCTTAGTGAAACGCGCCTTTGGCTGTAGGTTACGGAGTTGCGTGGTGGAAAAGGGGAGAAAAAAAAAAAAAGTCATGAATGGCATAATTGTGTTGCATTATTTTTAAAGGAGAGGATTTAGAGGTGGGGGGGAAGTTTGCTTATAAGAGAACACTTTGAAGGTTAACAGGCATTACAAGCAGCTCTTGCCCTCTGGAGACAATTCAATATAATTTTGACCTCTCCCAGTGTTAAGATGCAGATGTATTGAGCATGGGTGCTTGCTTACATCCAAAAAGGTGCAGAAGTGTTTTCAGTTTAGTGCTGACAGGCTTGGGCTGGTGAACCAGGATTACGGGGTGGAGATGTGCCCTGATTTGACATCTCCCTGGCCACAGTGGGACCCACCATCCACTCTCCTCCAGGCAGGGTGCAGGGACCTCTTCTCTGCTCAGTCTGTGGAGGAGGATAGCCACAGACTGAGATCTCCCTGCTGCTCAGCTGGAGCCAGCCTCAGCCCCACATTTTGCAGGATATGAGCTTGTTTGGATTTGGTGAGATAAGGACTTCCCTGAGCCTCTGCATCCCTGTGGACTGAATTGGAATTTAGGCCATCTTCATTTAAAAAAAAAAAAGGTGTGATTTTGGGGTTATCCTGTGCAGGGCCAGCCAGGAGTTGGACTCTGATCCTTGTGGTTCCCTTCCAACTCAGGAGATTTTGTGATTCTGTTCTATGATTCTGTCCCCAAAATACCAAAAATCCCCAATGGTTAATTGTTTCCCCTGGAGAGAGCTTTGCACCAGGGGATAACATGCCCACGTTCCTGCTCCCCCCCCACCCTTAGCAGGGCTCTGCATCATCCCCTGTTTGAGCTGTGCAGGTCTGTGGCTACTCCTGTCTCAGTCAGTTGTTTGGCCAAGGCTGCAGAGTTTTGTTTGTGCTTTGCTCATTGTAACGGTAACGAGCCTCTTCACAGACTTTGTAGGACAGTTAAACACTTCTGGAATATTTTGCTTAGGATTGGAGAGGGGCTGGAGGTGGTTGGCAGGCTGCTTTATTCAAGAACAGACACTACTCCGTTTTGCTTCCTGAACACTTCTTGTGTTTGTTACGATTTTTCTCCCTCTGTTGAAGGTTGTATTAAACAATGAACTCCCCTGAAGCCTTCATAAACAACTCTTAAGAACGTCTTGCTCCCTCTTGGTTTTGAGTGCTGAATTTCAAGGATGAAATAGGCTGCAGAAAGCCTGCTGTGTTCACAGGTGACGGGAGAGAACAGGATGCCGCATTCCCCCACTCCATCCCTGCTCCATCTAAACCTGGATGTGGGGGTCTGAAAATCTCTTCAGCTCAGAAATCAGAATGAGGTCGGTGGTGCCAGATGGGTCTCTGCAGGGATCTGTGATCCCATGGCTGCAGCAGCCAGAACAAGATTCCTGCTGGGTGCTCTGGGTGAAGCTTCCAGCACGTGGCCTTCACCCCACAGTGCTGGATCGCTCCACAGGCAGGCAGGGCTCCTCTGGAGGGCAGTTCAGCTGTATGAGGCTGATCAAGGGGCTGTTTCAACTCAAACACGGGGAAAAAAAGCCCTGGTGTGGGAGTGCCTACAGGAGCCCCTGCTGCAGCCTCCCCCTGCACTGCGGGCAAAGGCTGTTCTTTCCCTGTGTATTAGTCCCTTCATCCCTTAAAAAAAACCCATATAAAACTAACAGAGAGGTAGGATAAATGTTGCTTTTTCATCCCTCCTGCCTGTATTGATCCCTGTCACAGGAGGGACCAGCACCTCGGGAGGTGGCAGTGAGGTGCCCTCTGCTCTGCCCAGGCACTCTGAGCACCAGGGGGTAATTGCCCGTGTAAGCAGCCGATTTGCACACGCAATTACCCGATTGTGCAGCCACAGCTCCTTTGAGCCACAAGAAAAGCTGCACCAAACCTGCTGCCCCTCTCCTGGGCTGTCCAGGATGGATGTAAGCGTCCTGGAAGCTGTGAGCCTCTTTCCAGGCCCCACTGTGTCCTGACTAATCCCAAATTAGGTGTTTTTTTTGCTCTGAAGTGCCAGAACAACATCAAGCCAATACTCGTAATCACAAACCTCCAGGAGTTCAATATCTGGGGTTGAGCTTTGCAATTTAATGCTTAAAGTTGCTTTTGGGAGGATGAAGAGCATTCAAGACCTGGGGACTGACGAAGCCCACGGCTGCAGATTCTTTCAGCTCTGTGCTGCCTTCCTGCAGCCTTCGGAGCAGAGCATCCCGAGCAAGCTGCGTCCCTGACTCACAGGAACCTGCTGGGTAAAAGAAACCCCTCAGCAGCCTCCCTCACAGCTGAGCTGACTCAAACCCACCTGTGAAAAGCCTTGGCTTTTTTTTTTTAAGTTTCAGGAGTTTTTAAAGGTATTCTTTAGTTTCTTTCAGTTATTTGGCTGAACTTGCTGCTAATTCAAAAGCCTCATTAGTCAAGTGTCCTGGTTTGGGACACACAGTGCGACCAGACCCAGCAGGCTATGGGGTTCGTGCTCCCTCCAGTGCTATTCTTTTTCTTCTGTTCAGATTGATTAAAATGAGTATTTTTAAAATTAAGCAACACCCACGAACGCGACGAAACTCGCGAGGCTCAGAAAGCAGCCCCTGAGTGAAAGCAGAGCGCAGCCAAGCTGGCGAGAGCCAGGAGGAAATCTCATTCCAGCTTTCTGAAGACACAGCGCTGCCTAAATAATTTCCCCTTGTGTTCCAGCACCAATGGCTTAATATCACCCACTGATGGCTGCGCTTTGTAGATGAAGAGTGTCTACATGCCCGGTTTTGGAAGCTTTTTAACGCTGAATAAATCTGAGCCTATCTCTGGCCGGCAGAGTGGTGGCTCTGTGTGGGCAGAGGGTGGGCAGCTCTCGGGGATGGCCCTCTCTGCAGCCTTTGCTGCGTTGCCACAGGTTCCTCGTGTGACCTTGGCCACATGCCCTGGCTGTACAGCACCCTGAGCACCCAGCTGTGAAAGGGGAGAGTTCAAGTTTCCCTCAGAAAGCACGCTCAGCACAAACTCGCTGCATGACTCTGCTGAGTCTTCACACCATCTTCTGATTCCTGAGCGGGAGTGATCCGGGGGATGGGAGCAGAGTCAGGACTGAGAGCAGGGTGAGTTGGAGAAGTGATGCTGGCTAGGTGTGGGAAGGACTTGCTGTAATTTTTGTTCTCTGTTAGAGGCTCTCTGCATAAGCATAGCCCCTTACCCCTCCTGTGATGCCCTGAGCATCACTTCTGTGAGCCCTTTGCCTCAGGCAGGGGTGCTACCTGGCACTGTGCACAGTAGATCCTTCCCAGTGCTTTGGGTTTCATATGAGATAAACCCCAGTGTGCTCCTAGTCTATCTCCAGGCAGAACAGGAATGAATTTCAGCTGCCTGGTCCATCCTGAGCCATCCCTTGTACCTGTCTGCTGAGTCCTGGGAGTTTTCCTGCTTGGAGAAGCGTTTGCCAAAGGTTTGCATCAGCTCCCTCCCTGCATCCCACCACCAGCCCGCTGTACGTCTGGCTTTGCAGATGCTCCACTTTTATTCTTAGAAAGTCCTAAATATTTCCGCTTTCCTTCTGAATAACTCCAGCGATCGGGGGTTGCTGATCACTCTGACGAGCCTCAGCATTTGCTGTGAATCCATCCTATTTAATGCTGAGTATCTTTCTGAGCCTTTAACTTGGCTGGGCACCAAGTCGGTGGCAGCAGCGTTGACAGGCATCGCGCTTTCCCCTCTGAACAGAGATGACATTTGAATTGAAGCTTCATCAGGAGCCTTTTACACTGCAGATCTCGAATGTATAAATGCTATATATGCTGCTAAATGTACCTGTCACCTCACCAGCTGGTGACATCCTGACATTTGCTCTCCCTGGGTATCTTCCCTTGCTGGGGATGTGGATTGATTCCTCCCATGCATCCGGCTGCCTTGGGAAATGACCTTAGAGCTGGGGACTGGTGATCCCACTGGACTTACATCTTGGTGATTGAGTTCTACTGACATTTTTTAATCCATTACTGGGTTCTCTCAGGGAACTGGAACTGTTGGTTACCAGCAGGTTGTGGATCCTGTAGTCTACATATGGGGCTGAACTTGTGGTGCTATAACACCAGCAGTGTTTGGAGACAGAAGCAGGAGAACACCTGCTTGCTCTTGGTCTTATTGTTCAAGCATTTGCTTAAGCCTCTGGGTTGTTGTTTGGCTTGTTGCTTTAAATTTGGCATTATAATCGTTCTTTAATATGTTAAATCAAAATGCATTTTACAGCACGTCCCTTGCAGATTACAAGCACACGTATCTCTGGAAGTGAGTCTGGAGCTGTCATTAATCAGAAAATGATTTCTCTTGGTGGAAATAACCATGTGCTGTTCTGAATTTTTCTGGCAGCATCTGTTTTAATAATGGATGAAAGAAAAGCTGTATGTTTGACATGGGCTTTTTACCTGAATATTGCCGACCATACAGAAATGTTCCTTTCAAACAGCGAGTGAAACTTGAGAGACCTTAAATTCAGGAAAATCATTGCCCCTCTCCTTAGCTTAGCCAAAGCTGGCCCAATGTGGTGAGCCTTGTGCAGCAAGGAAGGGGCAGGTTTTGTTCATTTGGGCCAGGTGGGATTTCGTGGACATGCTGCCCTCCTGTCTGGCCAGAGGCTGAGAACAAATTCCTACCATCCATATGTGTCTGTCCAACGTCCATCTTCTGGGACTGTCCCATGGCTGTGGGTGTCAGCTAAACAGAGAGGAACATGTTGATGTTATTGTTGAACCCACCACAGCACTGACAGATCCTGCAGGATTTCCAGCAGGGAGGGAGGGGGCAGCACTGGTGCCTTGGTGCAAGGTGTCAGAAAAGTCTCCTCCACAAGCTTGATGTGTAATCAGGTGAGATTAATTCAGGCCAGGGCAGGTGTGGAGAAAGGCTGTGACTGGGAAGCAGAGAGCCTGTCTGCAAGATGGGTCTGGAAGATCTTGGTTTGTTTGGCTTTTCAAAATCGAGGCTGAGAGGAGATGTGATTTGTCTTCTGTAAATACATGGGTGGGTAAACATCAGGGACAAATAACAGCTAGAGAAGCTACTTAAAAGACAGCACTGCCATAAAAATGAATAGGTATGAGCTTTTCCTGAATAAATTCAGGCTTGAAGTTAGTCTTCAAACCATCAGAGTCGGAGGGAGGGAACCACCCAGCTAGTTTTGAGATGGAACTTGATAATTTTTGGAAGAGATTAATATCCTGTGGTTGTCTGTGGCAGCAGGAGCCTGGCTGTGCAGGGAGCCTCGTGGTCCTCTTCCTTGCCTTTGCCTGGCTGTGCCTCTTCAAGAATGCTTTTAGAAAGAGCTCTTGGGTCTTCCCATAACCAGAGACAAAAGTCCTAGAGGTGATGTGACTGATGGCCCTGCTGTGCTTGAGCAAAGGTGCCAGTGAGATGGTGCTGGGGCACCCCAGGGACTTGTAGCAGTCCAGTTGCATCGTAAGTCCTGTGAAGGTTGGACCTCCATGTCCTGAGTTGTGAAATAATCCCCTCAGACACCATGTAGGAGCACTGGGAGGTTCCTTGGTCCACGTTTGCTCTGTTTGTTATCTACAAGTGTCATCAGTTTCAGTCCCACCTGCCAATGGTCTCTGCTGGGTAGAGGTAGCAGAGCTCAGTGTCCTGTTCTGCTCATCTCCTGTGTCCCATGGAAGGGTCTGCACCAGGGGATGCACCTCTTCTTTTCTGAGTTGCAGTGCTGCTCAGCACAATGAACTCAGATTTGTTAAGGTATCTGTAAAATTTTTTTAAAAACAGGGCTGTCTGGAAATGGCATGCAGGGATTTTCAGAAGCTTCTGCCTGGCCCTGTGCAAAAAAACAGTAATCAGACCAGATGAGAGAGAGATCTGTGGCTGTGTGAGCTGCTGTATCACATTCTCCCTCACTGACTTTATTCTGATACGCAAACAACCCTTAATTAATTCCTCTGGCAAACTTTCCTGATGGGAGAGATGCAGTAACAAGTCCCTCTGTGAGCGGTTGGCATTTAATGCTTGCTTTATAATGTTTGATAATCCAACATTTCTCCATGAGATCCTTGTGTTTGTGTCTTTCACAGGATGCTGGAGTATTCCCTGGACCTGCAGAACGTCAGCTTCTCCGCCGTCCGCACCGTCCGCGTCCTGCGGCCACTCAGGGCCATCAACAGGGTCCCCAGTAAGTCAGATCCTTGTTCCTCCCCCTCTCTGCGTCCGTGCCCCAGAGATGGGAGGGCAAACACAGATGCTTTGATCTTGCATCGCAGTTCAAACGTTCTCCCAAGCCTGGCAGTGCTGGGTCCTGCCACCACTCCCCGAATTCCAGTGCCTGTCACTCTCCTGCTTTAAATAATATTGCTTTTGACATCCGTGGCATCAGAGATGACTCAGTGAGGTATCCGGGACTGTCTTCAGACACCTTCCTTTCTCATCTGAAGAGCATCTGAGGATGCTGCTAAGGTGAAGGGATGCAGGTGATAGGGGTGGACTGAACCAGCAGCCTTTGCCAGGCAGTACAGGCAGAGAGGTCTGAGCCATTCTGCTCCCACCCTCCCTGACCTACCCCATCCTTTTCTGGACAAACTGGGGTGAAGAATTCTTGTCATGCCTGGACAAATCCCCCTGGGTGGTGCTGGGGACCCCACAGCTGGTCCATACAGCCCAAACCCCCAACATCTACAAAGCAAACCTGGGTGGGAAGGGCGGTAGCTCTTCAGTCCTGGTTTATCAGCTCATGAATGAGCATCTCAACCCCTTTTAAACAACAGTGGGTGGCACTGCCTGCTCCTACATGGCAGCCCAGCCCCATGCTCAGAGAGGCACTGGCCATTACAAACCAATCCCAACCCAACTACCCCATTCCTGCTGCCCTGTGCTGGGCAAATCCCAGTGTGCCATGAGAGGCACAGAGCTCCTTCCGTCTCGGGTGCTGTGCAGACCAGCTATGTTAAGTGTAAGTACAACTGCTTTCCTGGTCCTGCAATCTTGGGCATCAAATCCAGTATTGTTTTAGCCAAATTAAATCCAAGTCTGCACTCCCCTATCTGAACTAGCCCAATGTCTTGATGAGAACTAATCAGCTTCAGTTCTCTCTGCTGATGGTGGAGGTGCCTGGGATCTATTTATTTTGCTGCTGACTCTTGAACTTAATCTGGCTTTGCTGCTGCTGTTTCAATCATTACAGAAGCTTCAGAATCCTGTTTGCAATGGTTTTTTTTTTTTATCCCCACTGCTGAACTGGTGGATGGCTGAATTTATCCACCACTGTCTAACTGGGGATGTAATTCACTTAATGTATTTTGAAATCCTGGGTAATTTATCTTGGCTTCTCTGCAATGTAGTTACAGTGGGATAGAAATGTAAGGTGGGGAAAATGAAAAAGGAGCTTTGTATGATGATCAATGCAGTAACCACAGAAAGTAATTTAAGTTAATTAGGACTTGATGCAAGGTGTTTGTGCCCCAGTAAAGGAGTAGAAGAAAAACCCTGATAGAGGAAATGACAGCATGGGGATGAGAGGAAAAAAGTCTTCATGAAGTATCAAAGCAAAGGGTGCAACAGTAAATCTTTTTTTAAATAAAAGTCAATATAAGCAAGTGAGAGAATGCAGAACATGGGGAAAGAAGGGGAGCGAGAGATGAGCAGAATATTACAGAGATGTCAGATGAAATCAATTTTTTTGTGTGTAAATGTCAAGTTGCAGTCACCATCAATTTGTCTTTGTTACAGAACTGGCTGTTCCTGAACTTGTGAGAATTAACTGCCAGAGAGAGTCCTGTATTTTAAGGAAGAGAGGGCATTTAGGGTAGATGAGGGGAATTAGGAAGAGAAGAGAATTTTGATATATACTGAGTGGAGAAAGAAACACAGTTGAGAAAGTTATTCCAGGGGCTTTGAGGGGAAACCAAAGGGAACTGGGAGGAGCTGTAGGTGTTCACAAGCGTTGTGTGAGTGATGAGGACAGTGGTGGGAAGGCAGCAGCTCTCAGTGGAAGGACAAGTATCACTGGAAAGGAAAAGGTCAGGAGGACACAGCCAGAATAAGAAAATTCAGCGTGAACTTTTCCCCTTTGCCTCAGGTATGCGCATCCTGGTGACGCTTCTTTTGGACACGCTGCCCATGCTGGGGAACGTCCTTCTCCTCTGCTTCTTTGTCTTCTTCATCTTTGGCATCGTGGGAGTCCAGCTGTGGGCAGGTTTGCTCAGGAACCGCTGCTTCCTCCCTGAAAACTTCAGCATGTGAGTCTGTGTGGGCAGCACAAGTGTCTCCCCAGCCTGAGTGAGCCTGTCCCTCTGGGTGACAAAGCTCTCCTCTGCTAGGAAGCCCTGCCCTTCTGTAAATGCTCCCTGCTCCTAAATGCCAGCACAGCTCCTGCTTGGGCACACAGAGCGGGAACAGAGCGAGCTGTGACAATTTGCCATTCGCATCTGCAGGCTGTCCTTAACCCTCAGCTATCCCAGATTGATAAAAGCCTCCAAAAAAAACCCCTGAGAATGGGAATTCAGGCTTTCTAAATTCAGCATATCATTAACGTGTGACCTTTTCTGTGTAGAGGCGTTCAGGTCTGAACCCCATTCGGCAGCTGTTGAGTTTATTGGCAAAGCATTTGTAATCCCACCTGAACCCCAGGGAAAGCTGATGGAGCTACCATGCATTTTGTGATGCTACGTGCTTTTCAGTCACAGAGCAAAAGATAGTCCCCATTTTGAACTGTTAATTTTCACAGATCCCTGGATGTTAAGGCCAAAATAACTATTGTGACTGAATAGGCACCCAGTCTCCTGGGCCAGCCAGGTTGCCAGATGTAGGAATGTTTGAACAGTGGTTGAAGCATCTGGTAGCCAACAGGCTTTTTCAGGCCAGGATTTCCATACCTGTTCTCCTGCCTACCTGCTTCTTTTTCCCAGCACCTCCCTCTCTTCTAATACTTGGAAAAGGGCAGGTGACCGCAAACCTTTGATGGCTCTGCCAAGCTCTGGCACCCCCATCACCTTTCAGTGGATTGTTGACTCTCCAGAGTTTATCTGGCTGGATTCACACCTGGGTGGAGGAATTCTGCAAGCCCAAGGCCTCTTTCTTACCACACAGCAGGGTTATGCTGCTGCTGCTGTAGCCAGGTTGGCTCGGGTCTGGAGCTGGCATGATGCACCTTCTGTCCTCTCCCAGGCATCTCCCACTCAACTTCCACCCCTCTTGTAGGTTATGCCCTCGAAGGGCAGCTGGGGGAGTCATTACCAGGGCAATGTTAAGTAAATGGCAGCAGAACAGGGGGACTCCACCACTGAGTAAATCCAATAGAGCCACAGGTTTGGGTGCTGTTTAATTGAGCCAGAATTCCAGGGGTTTAGATAGGCTTTGAAGGGTATTACAGGCAATTCTGCAGGAATTAACCGGGCTGAACTAGGCTTAAAAATATCTTTGCAAGCTTTAGTGGGAGTCCTGGCAGCATTAAGGAGATAGTGTGTGCAGAGCAAGGAGCCAGTTTCTGGCTGGCCATGGGTTGTTTCATCTCCCTGAAGAGCATTTGTGCCTGGTGTGCTGTGGTAAGGCCACCCTCAGAGGGAATTTAGAGCTTATCTGTGGGCTGAACTGACACTGTGAAATGCACATGAAGACCCTGTCTCTGGTTTTCAGGAATCTTGGGAGGTCCTTGTATGTAGAGTCTCCCCAAATAATTCTTAGCATCTCCAGGAGGACAGGAGATACAGGAGCTTAAACTGACTTATATCCATCCTCTTGCAGCAAAGACAGTTCAGAGAAGCCCTGTCAGGCTGAATCCTGTTCTTAGTCTCCTAAAGTCAAAGCCAGAGTGCTTCCAGATGGAGTGACTCCTCATAATGCCATCAGAGGGGTTGCTGAGTGGTCAAGTGCACTTCCTCAGCTTCCTAAAACCCAGTTAGGGACATCAACTCACCCTATGGGGCTGTGGAGAGTTCAAGGGGATTCCTTTTTTAAAAAAAAAAGCTTTAAGATCCAGAATAAGAGGCTGTGCTGTTACAGTTGTTTCCTTGCCAGATTGCCCACAATTGGTGTGCAAACCCCATCCCTGTCTGGACTCTTTCAGCCCCTACACAGTGGATTTGGAGCGGTACTACCAGACAGAGAACGAAGATGAAAACCCTTTCATCTGCTCCCAGCCCCGGGAGAACGGGATGCGCTACTGCCGGAGTATCCCAACACGGAGGGAAGAGGGTCTGGAGTGCACCCTGGATTATTATTCCTACAACGACACCACCAACACGTCCTGTGTCAATTGGAACCAGTATTACACCAACTGCTCTGCCGGGGAGCACAACCCCTTCAAGGGAGCCATCAACTTCGATAACATTGGCTACGCCTGGATCGCGATATTTCAGGTGAGCCCTGTCTGCAGACTGGCACAGGGTGGGCGAACAGACGGTCCTGTCCCCCCGGCACATTGCCAGGGGCTGTGTAATTGCACTCCTGGGGGCTGCTTTGCTCCAGCAAGCACTTACATAGCAGTGCCCAGGTGCTCAAAGTGTTACAGGTACATTGGATGGCTCTTTTGAAAATGTCTCCACCTCACGTGCATGGACAAAATGCTCTGTGCGTGCAGTAAGACTTTGCTGGTGCGAGGCAGAGCCTCGAGATTGCTCTTCTCTCTGCAAAATGCAGTAGTAGCTCTTAAGTCCAGCTGGAAAAGGACTGGATTCAGCCTGGGCAACTGGTAATGTGGCTGTTGGCACTGGTAGGAGCAGGATTTGGCTCCTCAGCGTCTTGTACTGCACCAAGACCAACTGTGGGGTGACAGAAATGACCCAGTCAGAAGAAAAGTTGCTCGTGCACTTGGTGTTGTAACTGAGCCTTGACAGGTTTGTTTTCCCTTCCTATTTCCACCAGGTCATCACGCTGGAAGGCTGGGTGGACATCATGTACTTTGTCATGGATGCACACTCCTTCTACAACTTCATCTACTTCATCCTCCTGATCATTGTGAGTGGCCTCAGGGGAACAGTGGTGGGGGGTCCTCCTGGCATTTGGAGAGAGCAGAGTGGAGTGACCCACGGGAACAGGGCAGAGAATACAGTGAATATAAAAGCTGAGGTAGCAACCAGCCTGCTGGGAGACACACAGCTTCCCTGTGGCATTGTGCTGCAGCTGCATTTTGCTGCAAACAAGAGGAAGGGAAAGAAAGATGTGCTCAAGGTGTGGTAGATACAGTTGCTGATGCTTCTACTATTTCTCTGCTTGTACTCCAAGGTTCTCTCTCTTACTTACCACCTTGAATTTCAGTTTAAAAGTAGGCAAATTTTACCTGGTCAGCTTTTGAGCGCTGGAAGGGGAAGAGGCTGCCCAAAAATTCCCCCATATTGATGAACCCATCTGGCTGGGTCCTTGATGCAATGGGGAAACAGTCCCAAACTTCAGAGAGCACATTAAGAAAGGAGGGAAGAGATTACTGCCCACAGCCCACCCACACTTCACAGCATCATCTGAGACCACCCACAAAGGAGCCAACAAAGAGTTTCTGTGGGGTGGGCTCCATGTTGGGCTTCATCTGTGCAATCAGAATTGTCTTCAGTGACTGGCTGAGCTCGTTGTCTAGACTCCCTTTATCGTCAAGGGAGAAAAATAGGTGCTTTAAGGGGGTGATTCATCTCCTCCGAAGGTAGACATCCAAAATAAATTAGATGCATTGCAGACTTGATGCGCCTATTTCTCTCTTGACTCTAAAGGATCATTAGGTGCCTCACTCAGATGTAGCTGAGATAAGTGAGATGAGTCCTTTTCTTGCCACGTAATTGGACTAAGTCCAGCAAAATAGCTGCACATTGTCCATTAGGTCATTGTGGGGATTTCTGCTCCTCATCAAACCAGGACTCAAACCCTGATGACAAAGTAGACGGTCATTTAGTCCATGATGCTTTTTCTAGTTCATCTGTTAGCTCCCCCAAAAGAGAAACAAACCCCTGCTCTCAGCATCCCTGAAATGAGGGAGAGGAAGAGCAAGCAGTACTTTTCCAGATGCCGTGCGAGTAATGTTAGCAGAGTGTGATAGCCCGTTAGCACGTCAGTAATTCCCTGTGATCCAGGCTGGGCTCTGCAGAAGGCAGAACCTCATGAAAACCTGGTTGGAAAGAAAATCTCCAAGCTGTGGGTACAGACTGCTGATGCCCTTGCGTAACAGTCACCCGCAAATCCCGTTAGCAGGGGAAAGGGATCTGCTCGCAAGCTGCCCACACACTGCCAGAAAAAAAAAAAAAGCTCCTATCAGGAAGGCTCAGTGCATTCATCGTAATGCCACTAATTGTGATAATTACAACCGCTGTCTGCGGAGAGAGAAAAACACCATCTTAAAAGAGCAAGAGCTTTTTGTCAAAATAATCTTCTCCTGTCTTTGATCTCTGTTGTCCTCCATGGAGGGCTGGCGTGGGAGTCCCTAGGGAGGGAGCTCGTGGGATGAGTCAGCCCCCCCAGCCACGGCCTGGTGGTCATAGGGGACGGGGTTGGCTCGGGTTTACCCCCAGGTCCTTAGGCCCTGCAGGGCCATAGGGGCAGGCGTGGCTGCTCCAAAGTGGCTGATGGCTCCTGTCCCCTTAGGTGGGCTCCTTCTTCATGATCAACCTGTGCCTGGTGGTGATAGCGACGCAGTTCTCCGAGACGAAGCAACGCGAGAGCCAGCTGATGAAGGAGCAGCGGGTGCGCTACCTGTCCAACGCCAGCACCCTCGCCAGCTTTTCAGAGCCGGGCAGCTGCTACGACGAGCTCCTCAAGTACCTGGTTTACATCGCCAGAAAGGGCAGCAAGCAGCTCGTGAAGGCCTACCGGGCGGCAGGCGTGAGGATGGGCTTCCTCACCAGCCCTGAGAGCAAGGCAGGGGCCGACCGGCATGCCAGGAAGCGCCGGAGCAGGAAGAGGTCCTCCGTGCACCACCTCATCCACCACCATCACCACCACCACCACCACTATCACCTGGGCAACGGGAACCTGCGGGCGCCCCGTGCCAGCCCCGAGATCAGCGATGTGGAGACCAGCTCGCTCCACAACGGCACCAACCGGCTGATGCTGCCCCCCTCGGCACCCAACTCCCTTGGGGCCCCCAGTGCCTCTCCCAGCAACACCGAGTCCGTCCACAGCATCTACCACGCCGACTGCCACTTCGAGCCGGTGCGCTGCCGGTCATCCCTCACGCAGCCAAGCCTCGGGTTGCCGAGCCCAGAGGGGATCCCCAAGAACATCGTGGGCAGCAAGGTGTACCCCACAGTGCACTCCAGTACCTCCCATGAGATGCTGAAAGAGAAGAACCTGGGGGAGGCGGCGGTGGGTGCCGGGAGCAGCACCTTGACGAGCCTGAACATCCCGCCTGGGCCGTACAGCACCATGCACAAGCTGCTGGAGACACAGAGCACGGGTGAGCTGGGGGCTGGATGCCAGTCCAGGGCTGCCTTGCAGAAGCACAAGCTATGACCTAATTTCTTTCTCTTTCTGGATTTTTGCAGGGTTCTTTTCAGTCCACGTTACGGAGAAAGGTGATGGCTTTCCAGGTGAGGCAAACAGGAGTCTTCTGAGTTACCCCAATACCTCTTATAATCAAATCCAGGAGAGACGTTTCAACCTCCCAGACTTCAAACTTGCAAGAATCCAAGGGAAATGAATGTTTTCAGTGAATCCATTTTCATTCTAATCCCCATCTTGTAGGGGATTCACAAGAGAGCTAGAGAGGGACTTTTGACAAGGGCATGTAGTGATAGAACAAAGGGGAATGGCTTTAAATTGACAGAAGATGGGTTTAGATTAGATGTTAGGATGAAATTCTTCCCTGTGAGGGTGGTGAGGCCCTGGCACAGGTTGCCCAGAGAAGCTGTGGCTGCCCCATCCCTGGAAGTGTTCAAGGCCAGGTTGGACTGGACTTGGAGCAACCTGGACTAGTGGAAGGTGTTCCTGCCCATGGCAGGGGGTTGGAATGAAATGATCTTTAAGGTCACTGCCAACTCAAACCATTCTGTGATTCTATAATCTCTACAACCCTCCCCAACCAAATTGTTCTGCAATTTCAGGGAACAGTCCCCAGATTCCTTGCACTTCCAAAATCAGCCAGAGGTTGAGGATGGGCACCTTCCAGTTCTAATCCTAACACATCCCTGAGCATTGCATAACTCTGCTCCTGTGGGCTCAGAGAGATCGAGTGTCTGCTTTGCATGAGTACTCAAGGGCAATCACAGATACAGAGTATTAAAATGTGCTCAGGAAGCCCTTAAGAGTCAGACACCAAATGCAGCTTTCCTGGATCAGGGATTTCATACCTTCACCACAAGATGCTCTTTCCCCCCCCACATCCTGAGGTTTGGGAGTTTGAGCCAGTTTAGTCCAAACACTTTCATCCTCCAAGAAGTGTTTCTGGCCAAGCTTTCTGAGACAGTTAATGCCTCTTCCACCCCACTGCAGTAGCACTGACCTTTCAAGCTCAGATCTGTGCAGGGAAGAGACCAAATCCTGCCCCCAGCCCAGCTCTGCGCAGAGAGTAAACACACAAAGCTGGGCTCTGAGTTGGTTTAGCACTGGGTTTGCATTTACACTGCTGTGCAGCAGATAGCCAGCTGGTGGAAATTTTGGGGAATATCCTGCTGGTATTTTCACCCAGGAGACACCTGGCAGCTGCCATTGTGGACAGTGTGTAGAGAGGGAAGCTGGTGATTTCGGAGCATCAGCAAACAGTGGGAGCAGGAAAGGAGGCTGCTGGCAGCAGCTCTCCCAATAATTCCAGTCTGGAGCCTGCCAGGGTCAGGGGAGCCTACTGCTTCCTCCTACCTGTAATGGTCAGAGGTGCAATGAGGTGGGCTAGGAGTCCTGGACTGGAGTGGTGTCTGCCTGGGGGCAACAAAGATGGCTTCATAACTGGGGAAAAAGGCATTGTGGAGGCCAGGTTTTAACCCAGCAGGAGCCCTTTTCCTGTTAGGAAATACCTGTCATGTCAAGGGTGAAAGCTTGGTGCTAACAGGGACGGGGGTTGCTGCCGTGGCTGCCCGCAGCCCTCTGTCCCAGCTAACGGGCTGCCCTTTCCCTGCTGGCATTTCAGGTCCCTGCCAAAGCTCCTGCAAGATCTCCAGCCCCTGCACCAAGCTGGATGGTGGCTCCTGCAACCCCGAGAGCTGCCCTTACTGCCTCACAGCGCTGGCAGGCGAGGCCGAGCTGTCGGACAACGAGACGGCCGACTCGGACAGCGAGGGGGTTTATGAGTTCACGCAGGATGCCCACTACAGCGACCAGCGGGACCCTCAGCGGGGCAGGGCCCGGGCCAAGAGCGCCAGCCGGGTTCTGGCCTTCTGGCACGTGGTGTGCGAGACCTTCCGCAAGATCGTGGACAGCAAATATTTCGGCCGTGGGATCATGGTGGCCATTCTCATCAACACGCTCAGCATGGGGATCGAGTACCACGAGCAGGTGAGTGCTGCCCTGGCAGCTCCTGGTGCTGAGGGATGTGGGCAGTTTAACAGATCACAATCTGGCTGCTGGTGGGATGTTTTGGGGTGAGAGGCATTGGAATGTCCTGGGAAGGGTCCCAGGATAGAGCAAAGCAGGCCTTTTTTCCTCTGAGCCTGCTTCCAGCTTGCAGCAACCACCTTGACCAGTACCTGGCTATGTGAGCTCCTGCATCCCAGCCCTGCCAGGGATGCTCAGCGCTGTGGCCGAGACCAGGCAGCACCAGGTGTAGCCAGGTTCTGTGGTGAGGGGAGCAAGGAGAGGGAGCAACCGTTTGCCAGCGGGTCAGTGCCAGCCCAGCAGTGCTTTGCCGGTGGCTGTGGGCTCCAGGGTCGCTGCAGCTGCAGGCAGGGAAGTCTATTGAATTTGCACTCCCTGGAGAGGAGGTAACAAATGGCTTTGCCTCCCCGGTGAACGCTCCAGCAGCAGCACGCCGAGTCCAAAATAGACTCATCGCTGGCTATTCCTCCGCTCGATTATCTGAGTCCTTGCAGGCAAGAGGCTGCCTCTGCTCCAGCCTCTCGCACGCCTGTCACCTAGCACAGCTTTCCCTATATATAGTCATTAAGAGAAAGGAGTTGCCACGTTCCTCTTGAAATGGCTCCATAAGGATGACAAGAGCTCTGCTTTGAGAGAGGTTTTGTGTTCTCTGGCCTCACGTGGGTTTTGTGGCTGCTGCTGGGGCTCGCCTGGCACGGTGCTCCTCGTCCTGCCTCAGGCACGATGTGTCTTGGGGCTGCAGGTGTGCGATTTGTTTGGGGTGAAGAGTTTATTAGTGGAGATGTTGAGATGCTGCAAAACCTTGTCATAGACCCCTCCAATACTTGAGGGCTGCCAGCATGGTTCTTCTCCTGGGATGTCAGAGCTCTCTGCTCCCAGATAGACACAGCTGCCCCAGTCCCCAGCACCAGTCTTGGCTGGGAAGTCATTGCATCTCAAGTCGTGGCTGTTCACTTTTGCCCCTTCCTGGCATGTTTCATGTTTGCAGAGTCGCTCACGGTTGTGCACAGAGGTGTTTCTCCCACAGCTCCCAGTGGCAGAGGTGGTGACTGCAGATCAGCTCCAAATTCCCCTGTCCTCCTGTGGCATTAATGCCTCAGTGACCGAACACTGGGGCGATGTGGCTGTGCTAAATGTGTTCCTTTGAGCCAGCAGCTTCCCCCTGATGCAGTCTGGCTGTCTAAGTGTTGTTTTCAGTACACATTAAACAGCAAAGCACTCCAAAATCCTGCAGGTTTCACCTTGATCTGCTGCCCTTGGTGGGAGCTCTGCGAGGAAGCTTGAGTGATTCCACCTTTATTTAATAATCTCAGGAAGATCATCTCCAAAGGCGCTGGGGGGAGGTGGCTCGCAGAAATGAATAAACAATTATATTCTTCCTTTGGCTGAAAGGTGAAAGCAAATCCGCCGTGTCTTTGCTGTGGCTGTCCAAAGGGCAGGTTGTCAAGGCTTGTTGCCCTTTACCAGGAGCATCTTTGGGAGATGCTGGTGTGGGCTCCCACTGTGTGTGTACCAGGGGGACCACCCCACGGGGAATGGGAGGCTGGGCAAGCTCCCATCATGAAACACCCTAAAGGCAACACAGCTCCTTAATTCTTTGGCTTGGGAGAAATAGGGCAGGGGGGTGTGGGTATCTGCCTGGGCCAGTGGTGAGTCCCAGAAAACAGCTGGATGTGAAGAGGAGGATTTTTTGTGGCGGTTTTTGGGTAAGAAGGGTGAAGGGAGCTGATAAACGTGGGGGGACTCCAGACGCTGTGGGTGGTTGCTTTCTTTAACAGTATTTTGAAGCTACTAGTGTTCCAGATTCCTTTCTCCCAGGCATTTGGAGGGAATAGCAGAGCTTGTTTTTATTAGTTCATCTGCTGAAGTGGCGGCAGAGAACAGAGAGGTGCTTTTTGTAAACTTGGGAGGCTTATAGTCGGCAATTTCATAATCTGACAGTTATGAGAGCAGGAATTAGAGGGGGGAAATGCTGCACCAGGCCTTTCTGCAAAGATTATAAACACCAAAACGTGATTTTTTTTTTTTTCTTTTAGAAGAGCCTTTCCTAAAAGTGCAAGTGATCAACCATGTCAAATTTATCTTTACTGGCTGATGTTTGCAAAGACGTGAGGGGTCTTGAAGAGTACTTGACTCTATGACTTTCTATATTAAGCTCTCAGCGTATTTAAAGAATATTTACCTCTTGGGCTTTTCACATGCCACTGTGGGCACACCAGGCTATATTAGGGTAAATATTTTGAGGACATGTTTTAAGGTGTCATGCCAAAAACCTTGTGTTATTTAGCAGCCCTGTGGTACAGGGGAGAGGATGCACTAGCAGTGTCCTCTGTGAGAGGAAGGATGGGCTGGAGGTTGTTCAAGAAGGAAGAGGTTTCTGCCCTCCCATCTGTCCCCAGCAATAGTGGGTGGGATTCAGCAGCTCTGTGACCACCAGAGCATCTTGAACTTCAAGACAGGAGCTGGTGAGCTGAGATCTTCATTATAGCCTGGCAAAAAATTTGCTCCTCTGGAGGTTTGACAGCTCACCATGGGACAAGCAGCCTGGAGGGACCATGCTTTTCTCCGAGGAAGATGCCTGGAAGACTTAAACAATCTTTCAGTCATTTGCTTAACAGACTCAGCAACCAGAGAAGGCCAGGTTTGAGATATGTAGGACAAGAGTGGTTCTCTGAAGGCACATAAAAGTGAGTGACAACTGTGAGTGTGTTGAAAACACTGGCCCCCACCTCTTGCTGTTTATTTGTATTCACCCATCAGTCAACCTGGCCAGACTGAGCACCAGGGGTGCTGGGTGCATGTACCAAAGGCAATTCATGTCCCCAGGGGCAACTCTTCACAGACCACCTTCCCCAGTAAAGTCATTGCCAACACACGTTTTACCCTCATCTGGCTGAGGCTTCAGGAACTGGATTCTCTCATAAGTTCCTTCTGACATGAGCTCCCTGACTTTCTGAAGTGGTGCGTTGGCGACACTTTCTCACTCACCACCAGGTTGTTTCCACACGTGGTTCCTGCACGTGTGTGAGCCACAGATACACCTGACTGGGCTTATATCTCTGCTGTTTCCTGCCCATCCTTCTCGCCCCACCCATCCAGCTCCAGCTCCTGCTGTTCTCCTGGTGGCTGGGCTCTGTGGGAAGGAGGCAGAGTGGTGTGAGGTGCTCAGCACTCGCCACGTCGCAGCTGCTGGGCAGCAGTGTGAAATTTTCCATCAGGGGAGTGACAACCAGATTGCCATGGATTATTAATGTGGCTGCTAAATAGCTTGTTTTTCTACAGAGATGAGGCAAAACGCAGGTAGAAACTCTTAGCTTTGGGTAGAGGAATATAAAGGTGATTTAAAGGTAGACTCCAGGGGATTTTAAATACACTGTTGAACCAATTGACTGATTCGCCTTAGGGAAGCTGAGCCTCTGCAGCACTGCGGGTTCAAACGGCTGGGGCTTTGCAAAAGCCTGTTCTGCCATAGAGCAGGAGTAAAATGTGCTGCTAAACCAGAGGGTTTCTTTGCTGCTTTCCCCCCAGCCCTGGCTGTAAGCCAGGCTCTGTTCCATAATGTGCTGCTTTTATTTTCCTTTTTTTCCTCCAAGTCCTTTCTTGGAGTGAAATGCAAAGGCTTGAGTACAAGGCGTGATGTTGGACTCCTCAGCAGGGGAAAGAATTCGGCAAGGGCTTCCTTGAGGAAGGGCTTTGGGGTTTTGTTTTTGTTTTTAAAATCTGGTTCATATTGAGCTGCCTGGCTGTTCCGAGTTTCCTTGTCTGAACTCGCATTGTATGAACTATACCCTACATACTCATTTGTTTAAATAGCACTTGAATTTCAGCCGCCGTCTCTGCGGTGTTTTGCCATTGTTAACATAACAAGAAAGAGACTGGAGAGTCCTGCACTGGCCTCCCCAAAGATGCAGTTGGTTCAAATCCCTGGCTGGAGCTTGTGTGGAGTTGGATCTAGATTGATCCAACACCCTGGTGTCTCTGAAGGAAGGAAGGAGAAATTGGTTCAGACCTGTGGGGAACCTTTTGTTAATTCTTAAAAGCAAATTGGAGAGGTGACAAGGGTGAATGACTCTGTGGGACAGCACCCAAGGAGAAAAGCTCATCATCCATGGGAGACAGTTCTTCAAGGAAGTGGGATGAGGCAATGCCTCACATCCCCCCAGCATGAGTACAGCTGGTGAAGTACCCCCAGCTACAGCAACGTGTTGTAGGGATCTACAAAGCCACGGTGCCCCAAGCCAAAGTGTGTAAACTCCTTCTGCAGGAGACAGGAGCAACCTAAGTCCGTGGCAGTATCTCAGGCTGAATTCCTGGTGCATCCTGCTGCAGGGGAGTGTGCAGAGTACAGATGATGTAGAGTTGTCACTGGTAACATTACGATCTAATAGCTGCTGCAGCACGGAAATATCAGCCATCTGTGCCAAAGAGTCAAAGGAAACCTTGCTGGCATAATGCATTAAAATGTCTATTTGTGTAAACATTTGAGGATGGAGAACATGGGAGTCATCTTAATCAGTGTCAGAGGACATGAAATTTTCAGGTAACCAGGATGATGCAGAGGGGAGGTGAAGGGTTAGAAAACTTGCCAGTGTGGAGCAACCATTAGGCTGCAGGTTCAAGCATTAATAATAGTCACCCAGATGGTATTTATGTACTTCTGCCCTGAATTCAATGTGCAGGGAAGAAGGTAACTGAAAATTATTAGCTGTCATGACACCCACTGATTGATTTCTCTTTGTGGGAGGAAAATTGGATTGTTCCATGGAGAAGTAGTGTGAGGGAGCTGGGCAGTGGGAATTTGACAGGCTGGTGCCCCACATCTTGGGATGCTTGAGTGCCCAAAGTTCTGGGCAGGCTGGAAGGCAGCAGGTCTGGATACCTGTATGAGCACTGCCTCAAAAGATAAGGGCATCTTTGGGATCGGAAGCTCCCAGGACTTGGTGATCAAGAGCATCCTAATTTCCACCAGTTTCAAGTCCAGCTGACTGTTTTGCTGCTGGTGGAAGGCAGATGTAGATTTGTCAGTCACGTGGAGACTGCTCCTTTGACATCCCTGTGTGTCAAAATGAGACCTTGCCAAGTGCTCATTCACCTCCCCAGGAGGCTGTGGAGGATCTGGGAATCAGCTGCAGGTCACCCTTGTCTGGCTGCATAGGGCACTAATGGGAAATACTGTGTCCCCTCCAGCCTCCATGGCTCCTTGCCAGGTCAATCCAGGACATCTAAACTTTGGCCTCTTTGATCTGCATGGATTTGTGTCAGGTCTTCAGGTCAGGATGGAAGGGAATCCTTTATTTTTTTTTTTATTTTTTTTTTTTGGTAAAATATTTTTCATATCTCTTGCACCTCGTTTGAGTTGTTTCCTGAGAGTGCAGGGACTCAAAGACCTGTCCCACATCCAGACAGCAGCTGAGCAGCTGGTGCTGCACCAGGGGCTCTCTGCATCACACACCAATGCAAAGCAGCGCTGTACCCCTTAACCCTGCATCCTGGCTGCCTTACTGCACCTGGGGCCTTAATAGCACAGCCCAGCTTTTCTCTGTGGTGTGATTTCTAATTTGATGCTTCCCTGTATGAATCTGATCTACTGGGCTTTGTTTCAGAAGGACCCTTACGCAGGTGTGTGCATCCCTAAATTGAGGAGACAGCCCTTCCCTGGCCAACTTCCTTCTGCCCCGGGCGCTTCCTGGGAGCTCACAAGGTCTCACCTTCATGCACTGCCTTCTCTTCCCGGAGGTATCTCCACTTCCACTCGGGTGCACATCCCATGTCTCTATTTAACTCCATTACACATCTCTCCAGCCCCGTGCCAGCTGGTCTCAGCCAAGCGATCAAAGCCTTGGCAGCGCAGCAAGGCTTTCCCTCCCTCGGTGCCTGCTGGCTTTGCCCGGCGCAGGGCTTGGAGCTACCTCCAGCCTAATTTCTCGGCACTCCAACTGCACAGGGCGCTCCCGAGGCAGGAGAATGAGATGCCCTATGGATTCACACGTGCTGCATTCAGTGAGCAGAAATTACTCTTATTAACGGTTTGTTGTTGGAGACTGAAGGAGTGAAGTCAATGCTAATGGAAACCATCAGAGCTGTTAATCGCTAGGATCGCTGACTTCAAAACCAGCTCTCTGTTTGTTACTGGGGGTAATTCTTTTTATGAACCTTGGGGGTTCTTCTGCTTCTCGGGGATTTGAAGGGTTTATGAGATCTTGTAGGAACTCGCGTGTTTTAGTTGACTCACTCACGAATCTCCTCCAAGGGGTAAAAAATACAGGGATGCCATGGCTCTCTTAGTCATTAAAAAATGATCTGTGTGTAGAAAGCAGACTTTATCCTGGTTCAGGAGACTGAATGATTTGAAAATTAAATGAGATTTCATGCAACTGGAAAGGGTAATTTTTTTTATCAGATAATTCAGTTCTCTGCATGCTTTAGGGATGAGACTATGTGGATTCCTTGACACCTGCTAAAGTTTTCTTCAGCTCCCTGGTTGGGGAGGCATAAGTGTCAATCCTTTCCTGTTAATTTAGTTCAGAGGCTGGAAATACTCGGGCTGCCTTAGATCCTATCATTACAGCTGTTGTTTCAGCTGCCATCCATACCCTTGTGTTATCTCTGCTCAGGCAGCGTTGAGAAGAGACTCCAGCTCAGTGAAATGGGAAAATGATGTATGCTTTCAAAACTCACTTCATCCCTATAGATGAAAAATTGCTGCTCTCTGCAGATAGCCAGGCGCTTCTCTCTACTCCTTCTTTGATTATTGTGGTTGTTCCCCTTGGGTGGGAGCCAGCAAATTCAGCTAGAGCATCTGGAGCACCCTCAGCTTGCACAAGCAAATGCTTTTATCTATAAGCACTTCTGGTTGCTGATTGTTGGTGATATCCAAGGGATCAGTCCATTTTTGTCCCCAGTTCTCCAGGCAGAGTTTGGTCCCTGTTGCCACCCACGACTCTGCCCTGCTGCTGCACCCCTCGTGTCCTCATAGAACCCCTTCCCACCCTGCTCAGCCCCCAGTGGGAGCAGGGACAGGAGCTGAGCACTTTTTCCCTCATCTCTGCTGGATTTCAGCTCTTTGTTATAATTGTTTTTTTGCTGATGCTAGGAAACGACCGGCTTTTCCCCCATGGACGTCTGTCAGCATTAGAGATAGTGTTACCAGCATCAGAAACCTGGCTTCAGCAGAACTGTGCAGGAGCCCTACAGTGACAGCCTTTTACTTTCTCTTTTTTTATTTCCTCCCTCCCCCTGGTCCCTTCTCAAGTACTAATGGGGAGATAAGTTTCAAACTTGGTTTAGATTAACCAGAAATAGAGGGCTTTAAATCTCAAGTACTTACAAGGTGTGACCAAGTGGAAATGCAGCTTTTGTTCAGCTTAAGCTCCTTCGAAACCTGGGCAGAGGGATGAGCTAGTTCATGTTTTTCTTGCATTTTCTGGGATAATATTCATCCAGAAATCTCAAGCTGAGAAGAGATAAGGAGTTTAGGTAAGAATATCTGCTGTGTCTCCTGAGAGTGGTAAGGAGAGCCCAGCCCCAGGGCTTGGCGGAGGAGAACATTGTCTGTGTGTTCTGTTTATGGTCCTGGGCAGTGATGGTTTATGGCAGTCCCTTCAGGGTGGGTTGATGTGGTCCTCTGTCAAGCTTGGGGCTCGTCCTCTCATTTGCACCCCAGTCTCAAGTTAGACAGGAGGTGCATAGGGACATAGGGGCAGTCAGGGCCAGGTTGTTGGCCACGGTTCCTCAGTAGGGATGTGCTGCAGAGGAAGGCCTTGTACCAGAAGGTGCCATGTCCAGAAAACTCAGCTCCTCCTCTCTGCACGTGTGGGGTGGGAAGGGACATTTGTTGACTGGAGTGGGGAAGACTGGGTGGAAGGTGAGGAGATTAGTGGCAGTGGTGGAAGGGGAGTCCCTCCTGTGCAAATAGCTCTGATTTCTCCAAAATAAAAGCTGCTTTCCTCCCTTTCTTAAAGCATTACTTGCAATGGCATGAAATATTCAGCCTTCATTCAGCCCGTAAGAAAATCCTCCTTTCCCATGCGGTGAAGGGATGAAACTGGGCTTGTTCACTTGTCTGTCAAAGTCATTTCCTTTAAATAAATGCCTGTAAATCCTGAACATCCCAGCAGTCCTCCTCCCGCCCGCCGAGCAGCGAGCGCGCTGCCCTTTCCGTGTCTCCAGCCCCAGGAGGAGCAGAGCAAAAACTGCTACTTTCCGAGTTGTTTCCTTTAACCAATTTGGCAAAGGATGAGTAGAGGAAGTCAGTTTGTGGGGCTCTGATGAAGCACGGCTCAGGTTCATACTGCTGAACCCAGGACAATAGTTAGAGCCCAATACCTTTTAAGGAGCCCCAAAGACAATGAATGTCATTGCTGAAAATATGCGTGGATTGAGTTTCTATTTTTAAAGTCACAAGCAGCTCTGGAGCCACCAGGAGCTGTATTTTCTGCTCCAGAGTGGTATTTTTGGATGGCTGTGGCTCAGTGGGTGCACCAAGGTAGGGGGAATAACATGGATGTGATGAGGGCAGCGCATGGTGAAGGCTCATGGGTTGACTGAGGACAGAACCATGAGCTATCCATGATGGGGAATTGAATGTGGGAGAGGGCAAAGAAAGGGCACCTCATTTTGTTAATTAAGAACTGCTTCTGTTCATCACAATTTCTTGCATTTTGCCCCAGGACTTGTGGTTTGGCCCCTGTTTCAAGGTGGACCCAGTGCATGCCTGCACCCATATGGAGGGTGGAGAGGATCCTAGCAGAGCAGTGTCAGGTTGAAAATCCCGTCTTTGTGTGACCCATTTGATTTTTTTCATATGTATATATATTAAAAATCTGCAAGTGATGAGTCAGTAAAACGTTGTTGGTGTTTCCTGTGAAATAGCTGAGGTCGCTATTTTCTTTCTGTGTTATTTTCCTTAGTTGCCATGGTAATGATTTCAGAAAGGTTTTATTCTGCAGCCGTTTGAATGGGTTAGAAGTTTTCACGGTCTTCTGGATCCACTCACAGAAGCAGAGTGATATCACAAAGATATCCCTCGGGATCAGGAGGGATCTGCCTCCTGGCTGGTCGCCCCATCCCTCCCTCTGCGTTGAGACAGAGTATTTTTTTTCTCTTTTATTTTATTGTTAGCAAGATAGAGAGGAAAGACCCTGGGGTGCTTTTGCTCTTTTGTGCTGGCATCCCAGGGGCAGAGGCTGGGCAAGACCAGGCTGGGCTGCAGCCTGGAGCTCGCTGCATGGGCAAGGGGGCTGTGGGATGGATGGATCTGTGCCAGCCATGCCCGTGGCACTGGGTGCAGGTCTGATGATGGTGAAGAGCCTGTACCCTATATGGGTCACTGCTGGAGGAGGGCAGGAGTTAGAAGCCTTGTAAACTCTGTGCACTGTCTGCCAGGACACTTGGTTGCACTGCATCCTGAAGCAGGGTTTGTTTTTCAGGAACTGGGGAACACAGCCCTCGGGGTTTGCACTTTTCATGGCCCCAGCCTCTGTCCCCACCTTTTTCCCCACTCGGTGCCTGTAGTCTCTCTCAGCAGACATCTCGGAGTCCTGTGCACAGGAAGGAGTAGCATGTCCCCAGAGGAAATTGGACCATGTCCCTTCTGCCTTTGGAAAACTCACTCATGAGCTTCTCCTCAGTTTTAAAAAGAGGAAAAAAAGGAAAGAAACGTCTTACAGCCTATTTCCAAATGCTGAAAAAGGACAAGGTGCTGGTGCAGCTTTGAGACACCCCCTGAGGCACCCTGGGGACATCACTTGCCTCCTCCTGTTCACCCCTGCAGTGCCCTGCTTGGTGCCAGACAGCCCTGCCTGAATCCCCCAGGCAGAGAGCTTTCCCTCCTCGCTGCCACACTTGTGCCTTGCCAGGCAGGGTTAGGGCTGGGTGTGTGCCCAGGGCTCACCTCCTCCTGCCATGCCATGCGGTGTTTCTGAGCGATGCTGCCCTGTCTGCTCGTATTTCATGTGCTGCCAGAGCTTGTCAATGTGCTGCTTGGTACATCAACAAATCAACACTACACAAACAGAAAGCTAACAGGGAATGATTTATCCAGGACAACACGTCTGTGTGTCCAGCAAGGCGAGATGTCCTGGAAACAAAATTCAGTATTTACCGAGGACTCATCGGAAGAGCTGGTGTTTCGTGCCACAGCTGAATCGTGCTTGGATCTCACTCTTTCTGGGTGTTGCTTGTTTAATCATAGGATGCTTTCCTTTTAATTAGTCACTGCTGCTACTGATGAGAGAATTAGCAGACTCTTCTTTTAATGGAGAAGCTGAGGCTGTGGCAGCTGTGCTGTAATGGGAGTGGTGGGCAGAGGCTTTGTGCTGCATAGAAACACCAGGCTGTGCACCTCAGGATCTGCTTCCTGCAGAATACCCTTTTTAGGGTGGACCTGGAGGGGTTTTTTTTTCCACACAATACATCATTTAGTCAAAGGAAGGATATTACCTCCCCCAGCTGCTGTGTTCTGGCTCTCAGAGGGGAAAACTGAGTGATTTTACCGTCCTTTTCCTCGCAGCCCAGCGAGGACACACAGAGCTGGTTGTGTGCCAGGAGTCAGTGACTCTCTCAGGTACATCATGTCTAGAGCTGGTCGATAATGTTTTGATTAGACAGTTATTGTCAGAAAATGGCAGTTTATCACATTTGAAGCTGTTCGTGGAAGAGGAGCATTTTCAGTGAACTGGCCTCAAAAAAAAATCCCAACTGTATTGGAATATATTGTCTGAGATATTTGAAGTGTCCATGTGAACAGCTGGGGAACAAAAAGTTCCATGTTCTTCTTCAAGCTGACTTTTATTTATGTTTTTTAATTTTGGTTGATTTACAGTATAGAGCAAAGGAATAAAGGAATGGGGACTGAAATGGAGAGAAGAACTTCCAAGATTTTGTGCACAGTGTTTCATTTTGCCAAGTCTGACACTCTGCATTCCTGTTTGGGATGAGATGACAATTTCAATTTCAGTGGGAGAGAAAAAGCCACGTTCCTGCTTGTATTGTAATGATGTCTCAGGAAAAATGTCTCAGACGTGTTTGTGATTTCTCTAGAGCAGAAGCATCTTATAACCAGTCTTATTTTCTATATACATCTGTGGCTGCATGAAAATCCCATAGCTAACATTCTCAGATGGGTCTGAATCCCCACTGCCTGGCTGGGTTCCCCTTGGGCAGGATCATGATCACAGCCCACCTCTGTTTATATAAATAAATCCCGGCGGTGCTCATGGCAGGGGTCCATGTGGGTGCCCCATGGACTGGCTGCAGCGATGTGTCCCTTGAAAGGGATGTTGAGCCATTGCAGGGGGCTCACGAGCTGCCCTGGGGATCCTCAAGTGGGACTGAGGGTCTTGGGGGAGAGTGCTCCACATTGGCTGTGAAATCCTCCGAGTGATTTTCATCATCCCATCTCAGCTCTTTAGGGATGTGTTGTTTCCCAGAGCAAAATAACTCATCCGATTTCAGCTGGGGCTGGTTGGGGTGTGCTTCCAGCAGAGGATCAGCTCACCCTGCCCAGCAGAGCTCCAGGCTGCTCTGGAGACTGTTCTCTGTTCCTAGATGCGTGAAAGGGAAGTTTTCCCTCTCTCTTTCTACCCATTTTGGCCATTAATCTTAGATTTTTGGATTTTAATTCTCACCTCTGGTTCACGAGATCCCACTCTTCATTTTCATTATGTCTGTCCAATATCTCAAATATTGAAAATGGTTTCCTGGAAGGGAAGTGGAAAAGAGTGTCTGGAGGAGGAATGGGAGGACAGGTGGCTTTTTTAGGGTGAAGCAGGGGGATTTGGTGCTGCTGTGGGTGCTGAGCATCACCTTGTTGCGCAGGTTGATCCATTGCCCTACCACATCAGTGCCAGGGGTATTTGGGGCTCTCTTGAGCTAGGTGGTCTGGGAGGGATATTTCATGGGTTGGGAGGACCACGGCCTTTCCAGTGGGTGCTGGAGGTCCTGGGAGAGTTGCAGGGTAAGTGCTGCTCCCCCTCTGACTCCCACATCACCCAGCTGTGCCCTGCCAGTGCCTCCCATCTGGATTTACACATCCCAACAACATCTCCAACCAGAAGGTGCTCACAAAGTGTAAAGTTTCATTAATCCGTGCTATTAACATGTCATCCCTTCCAAAGCTGCTGGATTTTCCATGTCAGCCTCCATGAGGAAGGGGTGTTGTGGCTGCCTGAGATGTTGGACGCCGCTCATGCATTGAGTGGTTTAACTGGGTTGTGCCTGCAGGGCCAGTTAGATTTGGCAGCGTCACCACAAAGAGGGAACAGAGGGTGGAAATCAGCCTTCAGGGCCCAGGTTAGTGGTGCTGATGGATGAAAAGGAAAGCTTCCAGGAACACGTCTCCTTTCCAGCAGGATCACTGCGGTATTGATAACAGCACAGCCTGCCTCGGCGCTGGGGCACTCATGAATGAGTTGGCATTTTTTTGTGACTAATGTAGACTTTCAGCTATTTGAAATTGTCCTGAGGTGCAGCTTGACATATAAGTTCTTGGCCTATTTATTACTTTGTGTCTGAGTGTTCCCATAGGTACATGGCTTTAAACCAGGGCTGTGTTTAATATTGGGAGCTGGAGCTGTATTTTAGCTGTAGATCAGTGAGCAGGTGATTTGGGCTGTGTGTATGGCGTGTTTGGCAAACTCTAGCCGAGGGATCTGTTCCTCAGCGAGGATGTTTGACGTAAAAACTGTGTTCAAAACCCTCTTTTTTTGGCTTTTTTATTACATTTTCTTCTAAGTGCTGCTGTTTCCCCCTTCACTGTACTGTGTCATCACAAGCTCCCACCAATATCAGTGCAAATCCACAGGGATTACACTACCATGCTGAGATAACATCAGACCAATTTGGGTCCCCACCTAACCTCACACTGGGTTGGAGGAACTTGAGTTTCAAAGGCTGGGCCTGGGTACTTCAACCCTGGGAAAGAGAGAGTTGAATGACTGCATGGGTTTATCTGTTATTTGCCAGTGTGTAACTGTGAAGCCTTTTGGTTGCTGTGGTTTTCTGGGGCTCCGAAACACAGCTGACAAGTGTTGACTCTGCCCCTGAGTCCTCCCCCTCTCATGGTTGCCATGGTGTTGGGGTTGGGTCACCTCACGTCAAACCCTACAGCTTGTACTGTGGTGTGGCAGCTCCTGGTCTGTCGTAGGAAGTTTTTGGTCAGTCATGAAGGTGTTTCATGTAGCTGTTGGGTGCAGTCAACTGCACGTGCTGCTCATGGCGTGGCTGCTGTGAACGTGCACATCTGGCCATAGCCCAGCGCGGTGTGCAGGCATCTGAAGCTACACTTGTGGGGGTTTAGGACAGTATCTGAGTGAGTTAAATGCCAAACTACCCAAGAGGAGTCCAGCACCCACTGTGTGCGAGGTGTTTTGTGAGCTGTGCCAGCCCACTGCCCTGCGCCACCTCGGCGCTGCTGACGTGACCCCTCGGCCATCTGCCAGCGGGATGTCGGCTCCTGATTTTAATGAAGCCTCTAAGTAGAAACATGCAGTTGCGGCCGTGTGTTGGGGTTATATGGGGAGAAGGGATCTGATACTGAGGATTCTGTTCCTGTCTTTGCCACTGACTGATCCTAAACAGACTACACCACCGGTTTTGTCTTCTACCATATGTTTTCCGATAATGTCCGCCCACCTGTCGGGGAAAGCGCAGCGCTGGGCATCTGCAGGCATTGTTGGGAACCCCCTGTGAAATATGCTACAAAAACATGAAAGGTATTAATTTAGGTCTAAGACTACTGGGAGTCTGTTTGTTAAGGTTTTTTCATACCTCTATTTTTAAATTACCACTCTGGAATGCCAGGATCGGGCCCTTCCCCAGTAGCAGATTTGGGACCTCCTGGTAACGAGATTTTTTTTGGGCCATTCCAGCTATATCACCTCAGATCTCTGCTTTTGAAAAATCTTGGCTTAAATCTTTTGGTGAGCTACTAAAAAACAAAACAGGCCCTAAAGGGATATTTATGTGAGAAAACGGTCCAACTTTCCTTTCTGCATAAGGAGAATCAGTTTGGGGGATGTCAGAGCATTAAGCCTCAGTGCATGCCACTTCTGCATAAACCTCCTGAGGTGGTACTAAAGCTCTGATTAATGTGAAGTCCATGTCTGGATTTACCTGCTGAATTTACAACAGGTTTCTAAACCTTAAATGCTCTGCTAGTATTTTTCTTCTGTCTCCTGGGCTTTGAGTGAGCTATTGCCATTCTCTCACCACACCATTAGCATCAGTATTTTCACACTTGCATTATTGCAGCTTGTTGTGTTTCCACATGTGATTTTTGGATATCAGGCTGTGCTGTTTACTTTCTCCCTTTCCTCCTCTTCCTTCCCCAGCCAGAGGAACTTACCAATGCGCTGGAAATCAGCAACATTGTCTTCACAAGCCTCTTTGCTCTGGAGATGCTATTGAAAGTCCTTGTTTATGGTCCTTTTGGCTACATTAAGAATCCATACAACATCTTTGATGGGATCATCGTGGTGATTAGGTATAAACCTTGAGCTTTCTTTATGTGTGTTTCTCCTCATTTGGCTGTTTAATTAAACAGAAAGTAATGGAGACTAGGCATAAATACCTTCCTGTGACACTTTACTCTTCTTTCTGTAAATTAATGCACTTAGGCACGGTTGCTAATACACACCTTGGGATTATTTTATGGTCATTTTAGAGAGAGGCCCCAGCAGAAAGCTATCAGTCCTGATGTCCTGGGAAGGTCTAGGATCCAAATGGCACAACCAGTGCCCGATTAAATATCTCTTTGGTTTTCTGGCATGTGCAAAGGCTGTAATTGCCCCTGCAGCTGCAGCCACTGATTTGCAGGCGTATTTTTGACACTCAAGCAGGGCTCTGTTCTTTGCAAGCCTGGACAGAGTCCAGATCACCGTGGGCACTGGCAGCACGTCTCTGCCCACTTTCCACCCCTCTTCTCTCCGAATTCCACCCTCCCTGTGCTTCCTTCCCTCCGTGCCTTTGCATTAGGCTTTGCCCTGCCATCCTGCACTGACCTTTCTGTGTCTTCCTCAGCGTGTGGGAGATAGTGGGCCAGCAAGGTGGAGGGCTCTCGGTCCTGCGCACCTTTCGGCTCATGCGGGTGCTGAAGCTGGTCCGCTTCATGCCAGCCCTCCAGCGCCAGCTCGTCGTCCTCATGAAGACCATGGACAACGTGGCCACCTTCTGCATGCTGCTGATGCTCTTCATCTTCATCTTTAGGTGAGCGTTTCCCATTCCCCGTCATGAGAGTTGCTTTGGGATTTTAGGTGGGATCCCGTGGTGGGGTGAGGAGGTGACAGAATCCATACCCAGACAGGGCTGAGCTGAGCAGTCCCAGGAACAGCACTGCTGGCCCACACTGGCAGTGGCTTGCTGCCCTGATTAAATTATTGTAGTTGGCCAAATGAGACATTTGTCTTTGCAAGATGATTTATAAGGAAAGTCTTTCAGGCTGGACCATTCCTTGATATCACCCCAAGACAGCTGTACCATAACTTTCTGACTATCCTGGTGCAAAAAATATTGCCAAGGTGAGGGTGATGTTCCTACAGAAAAGTCAGATGTGGTGGTGCTTGTTCTCTCACATGGCCTCTTCTTCTGAGAAGTGCAATTGTTAGAAATAGGCTTGGCATAACCTTGTATTTTTAGATTTTGGTCTGGATCTTGAGAAAATCTTGTCTCCTTCTACAGCCAACTATGGTGTTCCAGCAATCCAGGCACAGGGAAGGCTGAAGAAATCCAGTCTCTTCCGTGAAATAATGTCCTTTCTTCCAGTGAGACTTTTCACTCCAAAGCTGCCATTTGCAGCCGTGGTGCTCAGTAGAGCTGTAAATAATTTGATTATTCAGGTTACTAGCAGAGAACAGGGAAAAGCAGATTATTCTTTTAGTATCTATCTATAATGAAGGGTATTCTGTTCTCTTGTCAAAATCGAAAAAGCTGCTTCAAGTCCCCTGATATGTCTTATTCAGGCATTTCACAGAAGCCCTTTTTGTCTTGCTAATTCAATTGAAGCATATTTTGCTGAAAATGTGTCATTGCAAAACAGAAAGTCAAAACATTTTGTTTAGAAAACGTTGAAAGGCAATGTTTTGACTTAAAAAAAAATGAAACAGAAGAAAAAGAAGGAGCAGACATACTTTTTGGTTGAAACTCCTTGACGGATTTGACCTAAATTCACAACTGGTTTGCGTGATCTCAAGGCATGTTTTTCAGCAAACAAAGGATTCATCTTTTTTTAAAAAAAAAAAAAAAAGAAAAAAAAAGAATTGCCCAGGTGAAATCAGGAGACTGTCAGCCCTGCTGTATCCTTAGTGGTTTGTATCATGGTCCCTTTGTTGAGTCCCTGCTTCCCATCTTGTTCAGCATCCTGGGGATGCACCTCTTTGGCTGCAAGTTCGCGTCGGAGCGGGACGGCGACACACTGCCCGACAGGAAGAACTTCGACTCCTTGCTCTGGGCCATCGTCACGGTTTTCCAGGTACAAAATGGAAAATGCAATAACTGATGAGTGTTTTGGGATTGCAAAGACTGGGGTTGCTTTCCAAAGCATCTGGCAGAGCTTAGTGAAGCTCCTTGCCATAGAAAGGCGGCAACCCAAAACCACAAATGCAGGTACGTGGGGGCTTTCGGACTGTTTTCCTGACTAAATCTGAAAGTTGATGAGGAGGGGCTGCTAAGGCAGGAGGGTCTTGCATTTGCAGGGTATGGGCTGGGTGGGTGAAAGTAAGTGTAGTGGGTGAGGATGGAGAGGGAGAGAGCAGGACCATTTGCAGTGGTATTTTAACAAATAATGGAACCTGTTTTAAGCCTGTAGTTGATACATGCAGTTTTTTTGTTCTAGCAGCTCTGGGCTCTGTAACCCTGGGATCTGTGAAGGACTTTGAGTTGCTCTGGCTGACCAAAGGAAAGGTCTGACCAAGGCAGCGTTGCACTCCCTCATGGGTGGGCATGTCCCAGGGTGTGGGGCTGAGTTGGGGTGGTTTGCACAGGGTCCTTACCAGTAGCTGGGGAATCACAGTCTCTTGGTCCTGTCTCTTCTCTGGCTCACAGGATGACTTGGGCTGGCTTTATATTCCTGTGGTTAATTACAGCTACAGTGGATACCCCAGAAATGGGGTGCTTGTCTGGCCTGTCCAGAGCATGGATAATCCAGCAGGCTATGCTCCAGCATCTCCATATTCCTGACACCCTTCCTCTGCAGATTTTGACCCAGGAAGACTGGAACAAAGTCCTTTACAATGGCATGGCATCCACCTCGTCCTGGGCTGCTCTCTACTTCATCGCTCTCATGACGTTTGGGAATTACGTTCTCTTTAATCTGCTGGTGGCCATCCTGGTAGAGGGTTTCCAGACAGAGGTAATGTCCTCACGCTCGTGCCTTTGCTTTCTTCCAAAGTTTCAGGGCCTCCAGATCCTGGAATGTGATTTCTGAGATGGACAGCAATTCCTTGAAACAAGTGGTACGGGGAAAAAAGTGGGATAAAATATTAGGTCTTCTTTCTATTTTTTTTTTTTTTTTTTTTTTTTTTCTTTTCCTTTTCTGTAGCCACGGTGCAATTCAATACAGCAAACCCTCTAAATGAAGGGCTTAAATGAAAAGCATTGTTAGCATTAATGCAGGAGTGGGAATTGAGCAGTGAGTCAGGCACTGCGGATGGGATCACTGCTATGACAGTCTCTTTGAAACAGTTTTCACCGTGTTTGTCAGCCAGATTAAAGGCCCCTCCTGAAAACTTACGCAGGCTGGTAAGAGATTAGTGACACGATTATCTTTTTTCATGGTATGCATTCATGGAGCTCTTCCCGTTTCCAGCCCTGCAATGCTCTGCATATTTTAAAGTATGTGATTTCTGGTCTCTGCCATCTGCTGCCTTGGGCTGGGAGCTTCCATGAGACATCCTGAATTGCTGGAGGCTTTGGGGGACACTTAGGTTTGAACTCAACCTCTCTTTTGCCCTACTGCTGATCCAACTGTCCAACTTGGAGTGAGTGAGCACGTCACCTAGTCCCCCTCAAAGTGGGAGACCTGCGATGCCCACCCGCTCTCTGCAAAAATTGTCTGACTGTTTAGGAACATCCTTAAGGGGTGGGGACTCTTACACACTGCCCAGGGGGTTGGTTGGAGAGGTAAATAGCTAAAACTCCTCACTGGGTTCTGCTCATATAGGCTGTGCCTTCTACACACTCTCTGATTTTTATGAGCATTCTGGGGTGACTAAATATTGTTTAAGATTTGTTGCATGTGTATTATAATATCCTGCCACCCTATAAACAGAACTGTTTTTATTATCATTACTATTTTTGGAGCAGAGTTTGGAGTTAAATTAATGGAGTCATCCCAGGAGATAGCAAGAAGAAATACTTTTTTTTCTTGTATCGTCTCTCTCCACGTTGGTGCTTTTCTTTTTTTAAGTGTTATTGTTGTAGCTGTTTCTGTCTGTAAATCCCCTACCACCACTCAGCCGAAGGGAAGATCACTGCCAGGTTCTCCCAAATGGCAAAATGTTCCCTTGCCTGAGTGAGAAGAGGTACAAAGCTCCTTGTCTGCTCACGGTGACAGCTTCGAAACCCAACCTTTGTTCTGCCTGGCAAATTGATTCTCTGAAGGTCACCAAAGCAGGACATCACCTGCTGCGCAGAGGAAGGGACTCAGCCTTTAAACACAGCAGCCCTTTTGCCAGCCCCTGGCCCTCGAGGGAGGCTGACACCTCTGCTCCTTGGCTCAGCCTGGTTTTCCGTGCTAGAGCTTTCCCGTGCTCCGTCGCTGCCACGTGCCTCTTCCCTGGGCAGCAGTTCATCCCACGCTCGCTTTGTGGCCAGCTGTGCCATGGTGCAACTCCCTCTACATTCAGGGACTGGCTTTAATGTGCATTAGCTGGTTTTATTGCACTAACCGTGCCCTTGAGGGTATGTCTACCCTGGAGCCAGGGAACCGCCTGCAGCACTCCCCAGATTTGCTTTTGGCTGTTTTCTGCAGCAGGGCTGCCCCAGCGCCTGTCCCTGGGGCTCCTCTGCCAGGGCTGGTCCAAACCAGCTCCCTGATATCTGTGTAAGCTGCAAATGTGCTTTAAGTACTGTGTAAATCAGGGTGTAACTTCTGATTTGGGAAAGCATAGAGACAGCAGTGATGCTCACACCAGTATTGAGGTGAGCACAGGGACCAGGATCCAGTGCAGCCTCCAAAGACCCAACCGTCTCTGCCAGTCCTGCTTAGCCATGGCAGTTTTAACAAACTTGCACCTTATTTCTCTAATTTGTGATTCTGATTACAGTGCTATTTTAAATCTCAGGCTTTGATGATGGCTTTTTAATAGTAATCTTCCTTCCACATCCTCGTTATTCTGAGTTCTCCACGTTCTTACAGTAGAGTGTGGTGGGGCCGAGAGGTCCCTCAGCTCAGCGAGAGTTTCCTGCAGCAGGCAGGGAGCAAATGTCTCTGGAGGTCAGGAGCCAAGTCTGGCCTTGCTGGTTTATGTTTATTCAGCTTTGCTGGTGTGTAGCTTTGAGAACAGATCACGTTCTGGTTTTTGCAAGCCAGCACACAGAGGATCCTCTCCTAAGCAGAATTAATAGAGAGATCATCTCTCACTGTAAACAGACCCCGGCGTCTCCCTCCCGTGATTGCACTTGACTCTTCTTCTGTGTTGGGTTTAGGGTTTTTTTTTTGTTTTTCCATTCTCCTTCAAATTTCTGGGCTGAAACACAATCCTAGGGCTGCTGCCTTTATCTCCCTGGTCCTTGAGTGCCTTTCCTCAATCCGCAAGCACCTCGTTAATTTTAGTGCATGGCTTTGCAGCCCCAGTTGCCAGGCAGCAGATGTATATAAGCAGTTGAGAAACTAAAAGGACCTGTTCCAAACTTTAAATATGGAACAATATATTTTGCAGGGTTGAGTTCCTTTTTTTTTTTTCCCCTCTTTTCCTTTTATTTGGTAACCTGCTTCTCTCTTGCAAGAGGCACATGCAGGACTTTATGCCACGTCGTTGTTTTTGACCACACGTTTCCTGATTTAACTGGAACCTGGTGTTGGTGCAGGGAAGGTGAGCAGGGGACTCTGTTTGATCAAGCTGCTAATTGGAAATTGCTGCCTGACCTCTCAGGTCCCTGCCTTAGAGACTTCTCTCTGAGGCAAGGAGTGACTTCTCTTCTTCGGGCATAAGCTCCTCTCCCGAGGGACTTTCTAATAGTATTATCTCCAAACCGTATTCTTCCATTGGTAATCCTCCCAGTTTGTGTCCCAATATCCCTGTCTGTTCTCACTCATGGGTTTGTTCCTTCCCCTTCTTTGGCACCCCTCCCTCCCTGGCACCCCCTCCAGGTCCTCCAGCCTCTCCATCCTTTTCCCTGCAGGACATTACCTGCATTCTGGAGGTAGCATCCTTGGAGAAATACAGATCTTGACTTCTCCTGGGCTTCCACCAGAGGGAACAGTCCCTTCTCCTGCAGTAGAGATTTTGGATGGTATTTTTCTTGCATCCCTTGCCTGTTGCATTTCTATTGGTATTAGTGGGATTTTCCTTGTAAAAGGAAAAGTGTTTCCATCTTTTCTCTTTCAATGGCTTTTCCATGTCTCTCTCTGTTACAAGCAAAGACTTTAAGTTAAGTGTCCATCATGCTGCTGGCAAGTCTTTCTTAAAACTTTCATCCCAATCTAGACTGGGATGAATTTTGTAACCCTTTAGCAACGAGAGGAAAGATTCACTGCCCTGGAGGCAGAAATTAAGAAATTAAGCTGGTAGGACAATCTGTGCCCTCCTGCTGCAGCAGGTAACCTCCTCTGGCCCCGTGGGATGGAACCAAGCTCAGATGCACTGCTGAAAAGTGAGGAACAGTGGGAGAGCTGCCCCTGAGGAAGGGGAAGCACAGCAATGTGAAAAATGATGTGTGCTTTCCAAGTGGGCAGGGAAAGGCTGACTTCTGGTGCTGTGAAGTGATGTTGGAGCCGCTGGCTGGTGTGGCAAAGCTCCCCAGGACAGGGCTGTGTCCCTTTGCCTGCAGACCCCTGGTTTAAACTGCTGGTTTAAATGGGTGTCTCCACTAACAGGGCTGAGGAGGGATCTGAACTCACAGCAGATTGTGCGTCTCTCCTTAAATTAGGTATTTCACCTGGCTGCAAGATCACTGATATTGTGTTAATCAAACATTCATTAAAAGCCTCCGTTGCTGCTTAATGAAAGCGTAATAAATAAAGATGCTATTATAGAGCTGCACCAAAAAAAATAATAATCGTGTTTTCAATAATTAGCTGGTGTTTCATTAGCACAATTATCACTTAGGAGCTGAAGCAAGCTCTGATCGAAACACTTAATTTAAAGGTAAGGCTGGTCCCTTCAAAGGGCTTTGCTTCACCTGAGATCTTCCTTTCCTTCCCTGTGCTGAGTGGAATGGGGTGGGTGTCCCAGCCCGGCACTCCATCATGGCCACGCACTGCCCTTCTCCCCCTTCCCCTCTCCTTCCCTGCCTCTTCTCGTGTGTTTTTTGATTCCCCATTCAGTCCTGCTGTTGAAACTGTGAAAATTGAACCCCGCCTTCCCCTTCCTCCCCCCCCCCTCCCTCCCCCCGTTTCTCCTTCAGGAGATCTCCAAGCGAGAAGATGCGAGTGGGCAGTTAAGCTGTATTCAGCTGCCTGTCGACTCGTCGGGGGTACGTACAGCACATCCCACCGCCACCGTGGTTGTCTCTCTCGTGGTGCCTGGTCACACGCCGTGGTGCTGTTCTCATTGTAGTAGCTGTCATTCTTCTGGGGTTTATTTGGGTGTTTGGGGAGTGGTTTTGTTTTTTCTTTCCTTTCTTTGCCACCCTCATTGTCCAGTCAGCCGTGATTTTAAGTCCCTTCCTTCTCTGAGGGAGCCAGGTAAATTAAGGTGGGTGCTTTGGAGTGGCTGACCCCTTTCTGGATGCCTGCCCTGGGAAAGGCTCCCCACGGGGCTGTGACAGCCTCTCCATGGCACAGTCACATCCTGGGGACCTCCCTAGGGATGTGGATGGCGATGCTGATTGCTGAGTGTGCCTGCCGAGGCTCCCTCACGCAGGCCTAGGAGGGTGGCCAGGAGTGAAGGGACCTGGAATCAAGCCTGTTTGTGGACACGTGTGTGGGGGAGCCCCGTGCTCTGCAGGACAGGGTAGGACAGCAGCAGCTGTGCCGTGGTGTGTCCAGAAAGGCTGGTCGGAGTGCTGGGATTGCCAACGAGATGCCATGTTACAGCACAGCCAGGATGTGAAATGGTCCCGTCCAGGTCTGAGGAAGCTGTGGATCTCCAAAGTGCCACACACCCCAAACCTTACCCTTCTGCCAACCTCCTCTTTCTCTTTACCACCCCCTTCCATTTCTGTCCTTTCCAAGAAGCCTGACTTTTCCCTCAGCCCAGAAGCCCTTTCCCCTCGTATCCCAGTGTGTCAGTTCCCTTCGGTACAGCCTGGTTTAGCTGTTGTACCGCCTGGTCCATCTTGACGTACCCTCATTTCCCAAAAGGATTTTAACTCCCTGTTCTCTCCTAACCCCTTTTCTATCCAGAAAGGCAAACTGGGAGTGCAAGAACAGGTAACGGGCAGCAGCCATGGCTGCGAGATGTTTGCCTGCACCATACTGAGTCTGGCACGTGGTGTTTGGGAGGGGATGTTCACTGTCCTCCAGACATGGGGTTTGGTGCTGGGGAAGGGGGTGGGAAGTCCCCATATAGCTCTGCTTTTCCATCTCAGCACACATCTCATTGTGTCCCCTTAAAAAACTTTCCTTTGGGCTCTTAAAGAGCACTCCAGGAATACAAATCACGTAAAATTCTTCCCATTATTTATTTCTTTTTAATAACCCATTAGGGAGAATGAGTAATTCCTGGCAGGCCCGCTGACAGGCTGAGCCGGGAGCCTCCATGGGGAACATACCTGGAGCCAGCTGGAGCCCCTGTTCATACAGACATGGGTCTGACTCCAGCAAAGCTCAGGCCAGCCTGGCTTTACTGCTCCCCCTTGCAAGGTGCATTCCTGACCTTCTCAGACTGCGTCCTGCAGGATGAGCTTCCCTGAATAGCACAGAAGTTCTGGATCGTCAGGAGGGGAAGTTTTGAGCCAACACTTCACGTCACACTCCCTTTTGCCTTGCAAATGTGTCTGAGTGTCCAGTCTGCCTGGAAAAAATATCTTTAACAGTTTAGTGACCCCACTAAATAGTGAGGCAGTACTGGGGCTCAGCCCTCTGGGGTTTTCCTTAACAATGAGGTGCAGGGCACTGACTCGTGTTGGATCCATCTCTTCCTCCTGTCCCATGCTGGTGTCCTTCTGGGATTTTTCAGTCAACAGGTACCCGAGCACCAAACCTCAGCAGCGCTGGCCAGGGCTCCTGGGGATGCAGCTTAGCCTTGGTGGGGTTTTCTGGGGCTCCTGGGCTCTCACAGCTAAAGTGAGGGTCTGCTTGGCTTCTCCCATCCCAGCATCTTCCCTCTCTTCCTACCTCTCCTCCATTGTGACAGGGCTTGGTGCCCTTTGCCAGAGAAGTGGTTTCAGCTGTGAATCCTCCTCTTTTTGGATGGGTATCGATCATTCTGGCGAGCACCACTGCCCGTTGGGTGTATCCTGACTATACCACACCCTAAGTGCCTTTCTGCAGTGCCAATGGACAGAATCAGGGTGACACCCAGGGACATCCCTAATAGGGTCTGTGCCATGAGACCGAGTGAGAGCCTGGGCACCACGCTGTGAGCACTGGTAAACATCATCTCTCTCTGCCCAAGGATGGGCACCTGTCAGAGCAGACAGCTCTTGCTCAACACACCCCCCTCCATCTTCGAAATGATATGCCAGAATTTAAACTCCTCAAATGATACAGTGTAAATCCCAAAAACTTCTGCTCCTGTTGTGTGTGGCAGCTGGGAGGGGAACGGCCGCTCATGGCAGTTGGGTTCTGCCACCTGGATCCTCTCTGTGCTGATGGGGCGTCCATCGACACATCCACAGGAGTCACGTAGGAAATTTGGGGTCTTCTGTGCCCTCTCTGAAGCCTGGATCTCTCCATCACTAGAAAGAGCCACACACAGGGAGTTTTAAGACATGGTGTATAAATTAAGAGAGATTAATAGGGCCATCTTTCGTCCACAAATTGCTCATCAGATCTGTCCTTTCCTAACATCTGCCCCATATGCAATTCCAGCAGCAAAAATTAAGCCATGGTTTGGTTTTTTCTGATCCCTTTCTGGGACCGTGTTTGGAGCCAGAGGCAATCCATCTTCCTGGTAGGAGGTTAATTAGTCTGTGGTATAAACCTGTGCATGCATCATTTTGTGAAAGGTGGTGTTGCATTGTGGTACAAAGTTCAGTGGATCCGTAGGTGTGGTGTTGGAGATGGGAATCCATTTTTGCAGAGGGGTGTCCGTGCACTGTGGCCCATAACCCTCTTGCTGAAGCCCTTTGTTTTGCTCCAGGGTGATGCTTCCAAGTCCGATTCCGAGGGGGATCTCTTTCCCCACAGCCTGGAAGAGGAGGGAGGACTTAAGAAAAACTTGTCAAATCCAGCCTGTGAGTAATAACCCCAGGAGGATGGGCCCTTCCACAGAAACCTCACTTTGCTGTGAAAACAATGTGTCTGAAAGTAAAAAGCCCTCCTAGAGGAAATGCTGTAATCCCAGTTGTGGCTTGCTTGACACTGCAGCAGGCTTGCGGCTTGGGGTGGGATTTTGGGATGCAGACAGGGAGAGACATAACTGCATTTGAGCTGTAATTTCCCCACCAAGCCTGAGGTCTGGGCTTTTGGGCTGTCTCTACAGGAGGAGCATGGGGAAGGAGGTTCCCAGAGATAGAGCTGGTGCATGTTGGTTTGAGGGTTGAGGGCCAGCAGATGAAATTCTGCATCTACTCTCCTCTCCCATTGACACATGATCCCACTGGCACCTGATCCCATTACTGTTTGAGATTCCCCTGCCAAACTGAAGGACGGGCTCCCATCTCTCCAGACAGGCTTCCTGGCCCACATCCCCTCGGTGGTCGGAGCAGAGCCGTCCCCACGCAGCCTCTCTGCCTGCCCGAGAGCGGGTTGTAGACGTGCCCCTTGAGGTGTGACACCTAAAACCCTCTTGTGCCTTCCAGTGATGGCCCTGAGCGACCACCCGGAGCTGAAGAAGAGCCTGACCCCTCCGCTCATCATCCACACCGCTGCCACGCCGATGCCCATGCCCAAGAGTGCCATGTTCGGGGACGCGGCGCAGGGCTATGAGTCCCGCCGGGCCAGCGGCGTCTCCGTGGACCCCGCCCTCTACGAGCTCAAGTCCCCGGTACTCGCGGCACCTCCTCCTGCGGATGTTCAGTGCGTCCGTGGGGCTGTCCGTCCGCCCATCCGCCCCGGCAGCCTGGCACGGGGCGGGTGGCACGGGGCTGATGCTCTTCCCTGTCCCTGTCCTTCCCGCAGCCCAGCGCCCGCAGCTCCCCGCACAGCCCCTGGCGTGCCAGCAGCAGCTGGAACAGCCGCCGCTCCAGCTGGAACAGCATCGGCCGGGCCCCCAGCCTCAAGCGCCGGGGGCAGAGCGGCGAGCGCAGGTCCCTGCTGTCCGGGGAGGGCAAGGAGAGCTCGGAGGAAGGGGAGAGCTCGGATGAGGAGCACTCCAGCCGGGCCGGCAGCTTCAATGGCTCTTTGCCTCATCGCATGGAGTCACTGGAAACGAAAGGGTCCTTCGACCTCCAGGATACCCTGCAGGTACCTTCCCTGTACCGGACCAGCAGCATGCACAGCACCCGAACCACTGCCTCCGAGCACCAGGACTGCAACGGGAAGACCTCTCCGGGTCTGCTGCTGCACCAGCTCCACCTGGATGAGCCCCCTCCGGATGGTGATGACTGCGATGATGAAGGCAACATGGTAAGGAAACGCCATGTGTTCGTTTCAGGCTTTTTTCCTTGTCAAAACGATGTTTGTCTCTGTCTTGGGAGCGCACAAGTGGGTGCAAAGCAGTGGCCTGTTGCAGGGTTTAGGTCTTGCTGTCACCACCAGACCAGATTGAGAGTCACCCAGGAGGTCTCTGGGCAGTGGATGATGTCAGAAATGGGGTTCATAGCAAGTATTTCAGTGCATTATCAGATGGCTCATGATGGAGAGATCCAGGGCAAAACTCCCCAGGTTCCACTAAAACTTACAAAGTGAAGGCCATCTATTGAAAATATATGCTTTTCTTGGTTTATTTTTTCATTGTTTTTAAAAAAAAACACCCAAAACAAAGCAAGTAACTTTCCCTGCTTTCCAACTGTTATTCAGTTTTCTGCCCCCACAGCAGCAGCAGACAATTTCTATTGACATCAACAGGCAAGGAAAGGGCAGGGCTTGGCCCTCCATTCCCATGGCAGTGTTAGGCCCCTGGAGACTGTGGTAATTTCAGAGGCTTTGCATTAATTTCCATCTGAAGAGGCATTTTGCCAGTGAGCGTCTCTTTCATGGGCCTGAAAAGAGCCATTTAGGAAATATTAGCTAAAAAGGCTGCAAGCGCAGGGAAGGGACAAGGGTTCCTCATTTTTTGCATGGATGTTTGTATCTTAAGGGGATAAAAGGAGTTTGGCTGCTTTTCCAGAGTTGTTTGCATGCCTGGCATGGTGGGGCTTGAGTTGGGCAGCAGGGTGTCCCAGTCCCGGCTTTGGTGTGCTTTGGGATGTCCCCGGGACAGTTTTGGAGTGTTCCCTGCTCTTCCAAGGTTACCTCTTTGTTTGATTATACCTTGCTCTCAGGCTTAAAAACGTGATGGTCTGATGTGTCATCCCCAGGGGGTAACTCTGTTTCTGCTGGTGGAGCAGATGGGTTTTGGGTAGAGCCACGTGATGGTAACAGGGGCTGTTCTGGGAACAGGAAAGAGGCAGCTTGTGGACATGAATTTACTGTATTTCACTGAGTTTGTTGAATGAAAATGGAATTGGGATCATGTGAAGGGATGCAAAAGCAGCGTTGACTCCAGAGTCCTTCTGTGCCCTACGGGAGGAGAAAGGGAGTTAGTGCTGGCAGAATGGAGTCACTCAGCTGTGAACTCCCTTTAAAAAAAGCCATTATCCCATTACATCTCCAGCATGGATCCTCAGCCTGGGATTTTTACTGATTGTCTTAACCTGGTTTTTACCTTCCATAAAATAAATTAAATTTTTAAGAAAAGGAGCAGCAATTATTTTTGGAAAAAACACTATTAAAAGTGATCAAGAGACCATGCTTTTTATTGCTAGCTAGGGATTTTTTTTTTTTCATGCTTCAACATCTGCTGCTTTTTCCAGCTCACCTGGTGTAAACATCCCACTGGTCCCTTCCTTTCTGTCCACGGGATCACAAGCCAGCAGCCCCCCTTGTGCTGGATGTGGTGTGGTGGGACTTGTCCCTCCTCTCCCATCCCCACCATTCCCCATCCCCAGCCAGTGCTGGCAATAAGTTGTTGAATAAGATTTTTAATCTTTGTTACAGCAGCTGTTTTTAGTATAAACCAAACGTCATCCTCTGTGTACCAAGGTCTGTCCACAGAGGGTTAGACCAAAGATCCCTCGATCCCTCCCATGCAGTGGTTAGAAGGAAATGCCTAGGGAAAGAATAGACAGAATAGGGTAAATGAATTGTGCCCCAGCCCATGGTATGGCCACAGCTGGGGTACCAGCAGCTGGCTGGTGCCTTTCCCCATGCTCTGATATATGTCTTCACTGCAAATCACTAAACCAGATGGATCAGAAAATATTGTTTAGATTAGCAAAATGAGCCCCTAGGTTGTGGAGCTTCCCTTTGGGATTCCCTCCTGACATTTAAGGAGGATGCTTTGCCCCTAAATCAGCCTTGACAAAGTCAGGGGGAAAAAAATTGCATTATAAATGGAAAAAATGAGACACAAAACTCCCCAGCAACAAAAGAAGAGCAGAGCTCAACTGTTACTCAGATCAAAGTAATCCTAAATATGCCCTTCTGCATCAAAGCTTCACATCCCTCCTTGCTGCCTGGTTTTGATTGCCTCTGTGCAGAAATTAAAGGAAGTGCAAACGCTTCGTCTGGATTTCCCAGGCTCCCACTATATTAGTGCTGCTCCACTGCCTTCAATGAGTTTATTCTAAATTTCCATCCCTCTGAGGGAACAGAATCAGGCCCCTGACAGCTCTGCTCCCCAGAAGTATGGAATCATTGCAGACAAGGAGAAATTTCACGGAGAGAGCAATCCTGTGCCTGCTTGGGTTCACGTGGCTGTGACCGGAATCAGGGATCGGCTGCCAGGTCTTTGTTGTTTCTGACTGCTGGATTTTGGATGGTTTTGGATGCTATCCACCCAAATTGCTGTGTGCTCAGAGCTGAAAGTGAGGGAAATATTGAATATGCAACCCAATGTGTCCCCTCCTCTCCAAAACCTCACTGCATTTAGTGATTGCAGCTCCTTTCCCTTTGCCTATTCCACTTTTTCTCTGTGGTGTGCGGTCCAGCCACTCCCAAACTCTCTCAACCTGTCCCTGCTGCATATTAAAATTAAATAATCAGGTCCCGAGTGCCTCCGTGCAGCTTCCAGCTTGCCTGGAGGTCCACTGCTGCTCACAGAGCGTTTTTCAGCAGTTCCCCCATCCTTATAATAAATCTTTTATAAATCTAAGCCTCTCCCTTACTCTGAGGAGTGCATCAGTCATCTTTTAATGCCAACTGCCTTTCATCCTGCCCTCAGAAGTGCATTAATATCTGAAATTCCTAAAAAAAAGCAGCTATTTATCAGCAGCTCTTGTTGCTGTAGGAGTGAGTGGCTCCATTCCCACTGCTGCCTGTTAGCACCCAGAATCTCCCCATGTCCTGTCCCCTGTGGTGGGGGGCTTGGGGGGCCTTACCCAGGGAAATTTTTTTTCTAAGTCACTGGCAACTGAATTAAAGAGTAGTTTTCTTCTCCCCCTACATCTTTATTCATCCTGGCCAGGTGTGTTTTATGAACAAATAGATGTGATTTGAGCCACATAATTGATATATCACTTTGAACATAATGCAGGCTTAAAGAGCAATCAGCCCGATTGTCAGCACTCGGAGCCTGCCCGGACCTCGCTGGGAAAGCGTTGGATGGGGCTTAGGCTAGAAACACTCAGGGTTTATTTCACAAATATCTTACATTTGGCTCGAATTAACTGAACTGTGCTGTTCCACTAGTGGAAATCTGGAGTAATTCGTTGGAGTTTAGGTTTCTGAGGGTTGTACTTGGCCCCGCACAGAGCAGCCGGGCTGTGGCCCCAGCCAAGCCCCAGTGCTTGCCCTTACTCTAACCCACTGAATAGAGAGACATGATGGAAGATCACTTTTTGCCTTTGTTATCTGATTTAGCCCATGAACTGCGAGATGCAACAATTAGCCAAACCCCAAAATATCTTTGGCATTAAAATTGGACAAAAGGAATATAAAGAAGCATTCTGTGCTGCTGACGCATTACCATTCACTACAAATCCCCTTGATAAATACCAGAACTGCTTTGAATAAGAGATACTTCTGGAAACCTTCCAGCTCACAAAATGAACTGGACCAAGTTGCATCTATTACTCCATGACCAGAGGCTGGGGTAGCAATCACTGTTCTCACCACAACTTTGAGCAGACACCCAATTTTTATCCATTTATTTACCTTTGTTAAATCTATGGATAATTAAACTAACTAGGCTGCTTGAAGGGATAACACAACCCCAAGGATGCATGCTCTATTAAATACAGTTTAGAGAGAAGGGAGCAGTTCTAACTCCTTGCCTGCAGATGGAAAAGGGATGTGAGAACAACCAGAACCCCACTGGTGTGTGGTGGCGTGGTCTGTGTGTGCGTAGAAGTGGAGGGAAGGGTGGATGGCTGAAGGAGCAGGGTCGAAAGATCTAGCTTTTTTTGTTTGTTTGTTATTAAAACGTTCCTTCTTATTTTCCCAAGATGCTTTTTGTTTTCTGAAGGGTTCAGGTTGTCACCAAGGGTTTTCATTAAAACAGACAACCACACTAGTTACTCCCCATCACTAATGAGACCCTTGGCTGGTTGCCTATAGGAACAGAAAGCACTTCCTCCACTCCACTCAATTATCCTAACAAATCCCATTTTTACAATCCAGACTACTCCAAGTGTGAACAGTTTGGCTCCAGATGAATCCCCCCTCCCTGTTTCCAAGATGAAATAAATGGAAGTGCCTCAGTCCTGGAGTGTGGGTGCTGTTGGGGTGTGAGTGGTGATTCCTGCACTGTCCTTCACACCTCTTTACATCCTCATGGCCCTGAACATCTATAGGATAAGCTTCAAAGAGCCCGGGCACCTTCCAAGTCTGCCCATCCAGGCCCAGGTGGTAGCAGAGAAATGTGGGTAATGAAAGAGCAGGGATTGTTTTTTATTTATCTGCAAATGCAGAGCACTGAGGGGACATTGCACACACCAGTCTGTGCATTTGTCTTCTGGTGCTTCCATGTGGATGGGCTGGGAGAGCCCTGGTGTGCTGGGAAGGATGCTGACTTGGCTTTTAGGTGTTGTCTGTGCACAGGGTGCTAATGCTGCAATGTCAGTGGGATTAAAGATCCTGACTTTCCCTCAGAGACCTGTGAATGAGCGGGTGATAAACCCAAGTCAGAGGCTGTTGCAGTGTGGATGAGTCTTCCCCTCAGTGTCCACTTTTTGATGTCTTCAGCTGACTTTTTGGCTAAGGCTTTTGCAGTCTGCCCTCCTGACCTGAAACGACCTTGCAAACAGTCTGTAACATGAGTATGCGTGGCTGAGGATGTGCTGTGGTTTCAAGTAGGAATTAATTTGTGGGAATTGGATGGCCCATGTTCATGCAGGTCAGGCTGGCCATGATGTTCCCTTCTGGCTTTATAATCTCCCATCTAATCTGTTCATGCTGAATGAGAGGCAGATGCTTGCCATTGTGTTCCTGGACCAAAACTCGGGTCTCAAATGATTTCTTTAGCTCTCCAGCAGTGCATGGACACAGGGCTTGCCCCAGCCAGCAGCAGGAATACATCCCTTGTTCCTCTTATAACCTCTGACATAAACATGCTATATTCTTTTTAAAAATCCAAACAACTTAAAAAACCACACAAAAATATCCCAAAAAACCCCTTAGAAGATTCAGGCAAGCATCTGATGAGTATCTGGAGAGACTGAGGCTGATCAGAGTGGGTTATCAGTCCTTTGGGCAAGAGTTTTATTTATCATGTTTGTCCTCTTGGATAACTATGTGCCAGACACAGTTACTGTGTGGAGGAAGAAGCAAGACTGAACCCTGTGAGCTCACAGGGCTGCCACAGCCCTCACCCAGCTGCCAGAGCTCCTTCCCCTGCCCAGCAGGGCCTTTTCTGGGAAGATCATTTTACTTCAGCTTTACTGAGCACCTGGAGACATGTGTTTAGTGAAAAACTGCCCCAAATCCTTCACTTGGAAGTTTTGGGGGTTTATTGTTTTAACAATTCTGTGTTTTCCTCCTGGTCTGTATGTTTTCCTCCTAGAGCAAAAAGGACCGTATGAAGGCCTGGATACGGGCACGGCTCCCCACCTGCTGCAAAGAGAGAGACTCCTGGTCCATCTACGTCTTCGCCCCTCACTCCAGGTAAGGCAGGGCTCTTGGGCAGTGGTGGCATGCTGGGCACGGATGGCCTTTTTACAGTGGCTCATCTGCCCATCTGTCCCAGATGGGTCTCTATATGTCAGTCCACAAAACTTCCAGCCCTTCCCCTGCCCCAGCATGAGGTCAGGGTGAGACAATAAACAGTTGCTGGCTGCAGAGAGCCCTGGCATAGGAGTGTCCAGTTGAAACCCATAGCCTGGGCATGTCTGCAGCTTTATCAGGTTCATCCCTTGCTTTGACAGTGATGACAGTGTTCTGCAAGATTTTCACTTGGCATAGCGTGGGGAGTTTGCAGCAAGAGGGAAAGGTGATGCGTGGGGTGAATTTGCCCCTGCCACACAACCTGTACCATAGCAAGGGAGAGAGTCCTTGATCTCCCTAACCTGCCTCTCAGCTGGAATTCTCTGTCCTCCCACTTTCCTTCATCCCTCTCCCAGAGAAAACTCCCTCTCCTTGCCTGCAGGCTCCCGGTTCTGCTCTCCCCAAAGCCTGACCATGCCATCTGTGGCTGTCTGTGCTCCGTGCTCCCCCATGCACTCCTCTGGACACGCACCCACACGCAGGGAGGGTTCCCCGTGTTCGAGCCGGAGGGCCCTGGACGGTGTTCAGGTTCATTCATACAAAGATTAGAGAGATTTTTCAGAAACAGACTTTGGGAAATGTAATACGGTATTATAAATCCTGGGTCAGTGTACAGCCATCTGTCACAATAAATAGCTTCTGTCCCTTTGTTCCGTGTGCGCTCAGCCCTCACGGGCTCACTGGGAGTATTTCTTCCTTTATTTAAGCTAAACTTGAGCACTAGGAGCCCAGGTAGGGGGTCGAATCCAAGCCTGGCCGTGTGTCCGAGTTGTGGAAGCAGCTGCTCCATTCCAAGTGAGCCAAACCCCTCTACGAACATCACCAGGGCTTGAAATTTGTGGCCCAGTTCTGCAGCTCGGATCCTTTTCTGTTCTTTCCCCCGATCTGCCCGCAGCGTGCGGCTCTGCCAGGGAGGGGATTGGGAGATTGGAGCTCATCTGCTTTGCAGAACGGAGCACTCGATTCCCCTGCCGTGCATCGAGCTGCTGCGTGTCTCCCCAGCCAGTCGAGCATTAACAGCTAGTCTGTGTCTACTCTTCTCTTTTTTTTTTTCTTTCTTTCTCGGCAGATTCCGTCTGATGTGCAATAAAATCATCACTCACAAGATGTTTGATCATGTCGTCTTGGTGATTATTTTCCTGAACTGCATTACCATTGCCATGGAACGGCCCAAAATCGAGCCTCACAGTGCTGTGAGTTCCTGAGGTTAAGGTTTTCCTATGCCCCCCGTGGTGCAAACACCTGTGGTTTGGACCCCACTGCTGTGCACTTGGTCTCACTTTCTTCCTCTTTTTAAAACATGAAACTTCCAACACCTCCTGGGTATCCTTTGAATTAGTTGTAGCAACTGTGCTGGTGCCTACCTAGCCTCACTTCAAAGCACAAGAGCAGAGCTTATGGCCTGCAATATATCCAATATCCCATTTCTGGAAGTACAGTCAAGGTTTTAACACATGACATAGCATGACATCTGTCTCAGTTTCCTTCTCTGAGAAACCTTCAAACACTTTTCCTCTCTCAACACAATGTTCGCTTCTTCCATCTGTTCCCCACGGGCATGTATGTGTGGTGTGAAGGGAATGGGGGAAACTGTTCATTTCATACTCTTCTCTCCCCTTTGTGTATCAGCTTTGTTGTGACACCAGAAAAACTGAATTGATACAGGCGCTGTACCACTTCCCTGAACTGCTTTGTTTTAATATGCTGCATAAGGATCCCTGAAACCAGACCCTCACAGCACCAGCATCCATCAATCAGAGGGGCAGAATCACCCTATTGCTCTTTTATTTTAGCATAGATTGGGGCTGAGATGCGAGGGGCTCTTGTTGGTGTATCGCACAAGACTGCTCATATCACAATTGTAAAGAATCCTGGTTTGTTGATGTAGGCGTGTCAGGCTGTTCATTTTTGTGGATCTTCAATGTAAGACCTCAAAACTGGAGTCTTGGCTGCTCTGTGCCTATTTTAAGCATTCCCTAGTATATCCTCCTATACTGTAACAGTTTGCCCAGCAGTCCCACCCCTAAATCCATTTTTCCTTTCAGTTACCATGCAGTCATGGAGCACTCAATTCCCTGCAGCTGTAAGAAGAGAGCAGAGATCCCTGCCAGCCACCCTGCTGCTCCCCAGATGGGGAACCCTGAGAATGTCCCTTTAAATCCCAAGTGTTTCTTTGGGGCCCCTTGCTGTGACCTCTGAGAGTCACAACTCACTAAAGCTGGCTCTGAAAGGAGATGAAGGGAATGGGGTGATGCATGTAAATCAGAGGAGTCCACATCAAAGAGCTGTAGCACCCAAACCCAGTACTTCACAGAGGAGAGGAGGAGGAGCTGTGGTGTCCCCTGGTATTGGGAGAGTGCAGAGAGGAAAGGAGACAGGAACTGGTGTGAGGTTCATCACCATCAGGTTATAACCAAGAGAACTGAAATGGGTCCAGGGCTGGACTGAGCTGGACCATGGTCTGGGAGCAGCAGAGGAGAAGGGGGATGCTGAGTGGTGGGGCAGAGGAGCCAGGAGTGCAGGGGCCCTGCCTGTGCTGATGGAGCTCTCGTGTGGAAACCGAGAGAGTTAGTTTAGGTTGAGTTGTTTAAAATAATTGTTCTTTGCTTCCCTGAGCTGTGGATTTTCTAACTGCTTCAAGCGAGTTCTCTTTTCCTGTCCCAGTTTCAGCTGGCTTATCAGAACAGGGGATGCTGTTGCTACCCAGCATGCGCTCCCCACCGCAGAGTGCACGACATGGGCCGGGGAGATTATCCTTCAAAATAACCACACGCTTGCCAGGGAGGGATGCAATATCCTCAGTCTCTCCTCCGTGCTATTGCTGTTTTATCTCCAGCTCCACAAGCAGGTCCCTACTCTCTCCCTCCTACCCACTGCCTGCCCCTCCATAGCGGTCTTTTGTGTGGCAGTCAGCTAGCAGCCAGAGATGTTTCCTATCACAGCTCATGCAATCACAGTGCAGGCCTAGGACCTAATTAATTATGGACCTGCTATGGAAACAAGCTACTGTGTGGTTCCTGAGTCACTTTCAGTAAATCATGATATGGCAAGAGAGAGAGAGTTGCCAAGGTGTTTTGTCTTGTTTAAATTGCATCTCATTTTGAGCGAGAGATCTGCATCTCTTATGGGACCACTCTGTAGGGAGCAGCAGAAATAAATCCAAAATTGTTATTATCAGAACTGGGGCCAGTTCAGTTGCATGCATACGTGCACACACATCATCTTTCCTCCAGCCTCCACCTTCTGCTGTCCATTTCTCAGTACAGGCAATCAGAGGTTGTTCAGGGATTAGGGAAAAGTGTAATTTATTTAATGATCATCATTAAAAAGATAGGTTTCTGCTAACTACAGATAGGGAACCAGTCCACGGTCTCATCTGTAATCACTAGCTGCTATTGCAGAGTGGTGGCAGTGAGGATGGCATGGTCTGGTGGATAGCACAGGGGACTGGGAGATGTGGCTGTTGGGCTCCACGCCAGGTCTCGCCCGCGGCTTTGGGCGAGAGAATCAACCTTTTGGGGGCAGGTCTCAGCTGGCATAAAACCCCAGAGCTTTTCTGGCTTCGCTGGAGCTGTGACAACTCATGCCAGCTGCACTTCAGCATCCCACGGGTCTTGCTGCCTCACAGCTCAGCCACTCTAATATTGACTTTATTTCCAGGAGAATTGGGAGCTCAGTGATATTTACACTGTGCAGTGACGTCTGCAGGTGAGGGGCAGGTAGAGATTTGTCAAGCATGTTTCAAGGGGGAAATATCTCCCTGTTACTGCAGGGGAGGTTGGAACTGGGGGCAAATAGGGGGATTTTGGAGGCAGGTGCCAGCGGCTGCCCCTGTCCATGGTGCTGACACAGAGCCGGGTACCAGCAGGGCTGAACCATGAGAAGTGTTATTGTCTAAATATTTGGATTTTTATCTCTTTGTGAGCAAACAGTCCGAGGCTTGTTTCAGCACGGAAGCTGGAGAACAGTTATCAACTGCCTAAATATGCATGGGGAGATGTACAGCTGCAGAGAGCAGGCTATAAAATATTGTCTCTCATTCTTTTTCATAGGAACGGATTTTCCTAACACTCTCCAACTACATCTTTACAGTCATCTTCCTGACTGAGATGACAGTTAAGGTAAATGAATTTGGAGATAAGTGTGCCTGCATTATATTAGTGATCTTTTATTATAGTGGACTCACAAAACCCCTAGGTCTACCAGCTGTGAGTGAGGTGTATTTTTTCCTCATCTGAATCACATTCAAATACCCACCACATGCCTTATTCTGAGCACGTTTTACATCAGAACGATTTCACTGAAGTTCCTCTTGATTTACACCATTATATGAGCAATGGGATCCTTCAATTCAGCAATCCTTCCCTATTCAGCAAAGCTCTTGGAGCACACGCTTAACTTCAGCCATGCATGTAAGTCCCATTGTCTTCAACAACCAGTTGTCCTCAACAACCTAAGCCACTGTGTGCTTTCCTGAGGAGGGAGAGACTTAAGCACGTTGAAACACTTTGCTGGATTTGAGGCAGGAGGCTCAGAAACCCATTGCTGTAAATCTCTCTTGTGTAATTCATAATCATCTCGCTGAACAATTGCTCTTTCTTTGGAAAGTTTCTCTAGTTTCTTTATTTGCAAAGCTTGTACATGATTGCTTCGGGTCAGCCACTCTGAACCTTCTCTCCTGCAGTCTATAGGAATAAAATATGATCAAATTTTTTTTTTGTGCCAGAGCTCAACGTTTTAAGAACAGTTTTGTGCAGGTAGGTTTATCTGCATTAAAAGTACATCAGCTCTAAGGGACAACCTGGGATCTTTCTGCAGCGGTATTTTCATAATTCTTTCAATAGAACACTCTGCTGGTTTGTCTAATTAGGCTTCTGTACTGGGAAGCAAAAGGACTTGCAGACGTGTATGTGTAAATAACGCACTCTCAGCAGGTTGCTAAGTGGAACAAACATATTGCCTGCGATACTCATAATTTGTTGCAACTTGGTGTCCGGGCAGGTGGTGGCACTAGGCTTGTGTTTTGGGGAGAAAGCCTACTTGAAGAGCAGCTGGAACGTGCTGGATGGGGTGCTGGTTCTCATCTCTGTCATCGACATCCTGGTCTCGATGGTGTCAGACAGCGGCACGAAAATCCTGGGGATGCTGCGGGTGCTGAGACTGCTGAGGACGCTGCGACCCTTAAGGTGAGTAGAGGCTGAGGGAGACCTCGGAGAGTGTAGGGTGTGTGTGCCAAAGAGGGGGCCGAGCATTTGTGCAAGGGAAAGGGCGGAAGAGACAAGGGCACGGCGTCTGTCACCGGTGTTGTTCCAGCCTCCTGCGGCTCCGCAGACAATGAGCGCCCGCAGGTCCTGCTGAGCCTCAAGGAGCTCCGGGTCTCGCTGTGTTTTGGGACCAGCCCCAAGTGCGATAGTAAACTGATCAATGCCTCTTTTGCTCATTAAAACACACATCCCCTGCTATTTGTGTTCTCATTTGCTCTGTGTAAAGTGCAGCTTAACAGCTTCTTCTCCCCCTTTCCTTCAGGCAGTCAATGGCTTTTGTAACAAAGAAGGAAATTAGTAGCAGGTGGCAGATCATTTTTAAGGAAGCAGAGACTCAACTGTTGCTTAACCTAGAATGCAAAGAAGGCTTTTTTCCCCAGCTCCCCATTAATTTTACAGAGGCATTTATTTTGAAAATGGCCCGGACAAGATGAAAGCCATTGTCCTGCTAAGTTGGTCCCCCATCTCTGCCAGCAGGCAGTATTCCATGCTCCAGGGGCAGGCTCCCCTCCGATAAGAATCTGCCCAAGGACCAGCCTCTTCCAAATAGGCATCTGTTTGTGACCTGTACCCCAAGGCATGAAGGTTTCTCTCCATGCTAAATGCAGTCCCTCTTCAGTACCATTGTTGCTGCTCTTGTTATGCAGCAGCTAATAAACCTTCCTGCTCAAAGCATCTTTGTGTGCCTGTCATATCTTACTGCTGCTTCCTTCATAAAAGGTTCACTTTCAGTCAGGATTTCCTCTTTCAGGACAGAAAAATAGGAGCCTGCTTCTGATAGAAGATGTTGTTTTTACTATTCCCATGTGAATAATAAGTCTAAATAACAATGGCCATGCCTACACATATATCTTTCAAATATTCTCGCCAGCTATAAAAGACATTCTGTTCAATTGAGCTGTGTGTGTTGTGCCTGGTGAGTTTTAGGATGTGAGATGCTTTTAATCATTTCTATCTAGCACCATTGGGGTGGTTCAGCTCCCTCACCATGTGAGTAGACTTTCTTCCTATGTGACTCCAATTCTGACTTTTCTCTCTTCATGTGTCCCCCGGCATCTCATGTCAACTGCTGTTTCTGGGGTAGTTTCTGCCCAGTTGAGTAGATATGGTTGAGTAGATATGTTCTGCTCTGCTCTTCTGCTTTGGCTGATTTTTGACCTTTGTTAAGAAAACCTATAAAATAATCTGTTTAGCTCTAGGTAAAAGAAGGATTGATTTCCCATGTCTGAACTGTGGAATGCAAGTTTCTCTTTTGATGTTCCCTCCTTAAATCGGATCTAGAGGCAGACATTTGGGTTGTGCTGAGCCCTGCTCTAGTCTGACCTGTCCGACCTGGTAAAAACCCTGTATGGTTTCTTGTAGATCTGTAGGTCTGCCTGGCCAGGACTTAGGTCTTTTTTAACTGGAGCCTTTTTCTGCAGGCACCTATGTGCATGAAAAATCTGCAGTTATGGTGAATAATCCACTCAGTAACTGCAGGCAGGAGGAAGACCTGCCATCTGGAGCATATTCAGGATTAGGCTCTCCCATTGCTATTCCATTCCTGTTGGCATTTGATATGTTTTCTCGAGAGAGTATGTGAATGTTTTCAGCCAGCACGCTGCTTTCTACTACAAAGGAAACGTAAAAAAGACAGCAAAAAGCCCATTCCCTAAATATGTTCAGAATCAGTTCTGTTCCCCTGTAATTAGATTTGTAGGAAATGAAAAAGCAGCCATCAAACTGGGGGCTTTTCAGTAAGTCATAAATCTCCTCTCATGTGGAAACCCCATCTGCCTCTGTGCTGCACATCTGGGCTGCCCTGAGCCCGCCTCTGCCCAGGGCTGCCCGCTCTGCCTTTGCCGCGGGCTGCGGCGAGAGGCTCGGGGATGACACCGTCACTGCCTGGGATGTGCAGCTGGAGCAACGTGGGATGACAGCTGGGACAGGTGACCTGAGGTCTCAGCACACCGCGGCTCCAGTCCCCGTGTCTGGGTGGAGGCCGAGCCAATGTTTTTCTTTTCCCAGAAGACGCAGGGCAAAGACCAAAGCAAGTGCTCCACTCCCACCACAGAGGAGCAAACCCACTCCTTCTGTCCTCCCTTCCTGGGGGCACTCAGGGACAGGGCTGAAGTGAGGACACCCTTAGTGAGAAGCCAAGCCACGGCTGTGTGTGTCACACTCAGCTGGAGAGCAGGGACAGCCCTCGTCGTCTCTGCGTTGGCTTTCCCACTTGATGGTCTGGAAGGGGGATTTTTGCAAAAGACCACTCTCATTCTGCCTCTGATTTTCTCCTGTGGAAAAAAGGAAAAAATGCCACTGGTTTACACAGCACACAAGCCCAGGCATTAAAAAAAAACTGGCCTGTGTGCCCATCACGGGGTTTTGATTGCATGATTGATTATCAGCCTCCAAATTGAATCCATGAGGATTCGAGCCCAGCTTTATGACCAGAATTCCAAAAATAAATTCACAAAGGAGTGACATTTAAAGATGTTTCCATGACCCTCTGATGTTTCAGCCAGTAAAGGGATTGCTTATACAATAACATTCCTTCCTAATGCGTTCAACCTGCTGTTGTTGGGATCAAGTATTGTAGCTTAAGATACAAGAAAAATCAAAATTGAAAATGTATTCAAATTTAATGTGGGTGGATGTCAGTGCTGTTTTACTCTCTACAGAGCCTGGGCTTTGACTTCCAAAGCAGAGAGATAAATTATTCACTTTTCATACCATCATGGTATCAAATAGTCATTTCATAGACTCTCTTCTATCTATCATATTATAACCTTTGCTAATTTATTTTTTTATCTGTGGAGGGAGGTCTTCATTAACATTGATCTGTTGCTTCATCTAAGTGCTAGTACTTCTTCTGAGAGCTCTGATCAGGCTAGCAGGCTTAACTTTGGTAATGGATCCAGCTGGGATGAGGCTGGCAGTGGGTTTGGAGTGTCTCACACCAGGGGTTTAACAGCATTGGGAACGCTGAGGCCAGCAAAACCAGGGGGAACTCGGGGCATTAACATTTCTTCACACTGAAAAGGAAAAAAACAAAAAAAAAGGAGGTGTCATTTTAATTTCCCCGTTTGTCATATGCCTGATGCAGACTGGAATTGTGCTGGGTGGAACCTCAGCAGGTCTACGGCTCCAGCACAACCAGAGGGGCTGTGGATCAGCCTCATCCTTCAGCAATAAATTGCAGGAGTGGGGGTCAGATGTAGGAGTTTACAAGCCTGATATCAGCAGGACCTTGGGCAGTACTGATGAGGTGTGGGGATGCTGTGTGCTGACATATTGGACGTGACTCTAATCACCTGGAAAAGCTGAGAATTTCATTGGCACCTCTTAGGGAGTTATCACACTCTCAGGAGAGTGGCAGGAGTCTTTGCACAGGCTTGCCCTGATGTTGGATCAGGCTCTTAGTCTCTCCGAGGTCTGAAGGTTTCCATTAGTAAGAACTATTATTTTTCAAAATCTTTTCAAAGTGTTTTCTCCCTGAAGGGCTGAAAGCAGCACTGGCATGGAGCTAAACTGGTGGCAGCTTTTACCCTAATGCATTCTCATTTGAGGAATTCCCTAGTTAATCAAAACACTGAAAGAAGCCAAAAGCTGCAGTTTTTCAGCACTTTTTTTCTCAACACACACGACTTTGCAAAGTCAGACAAGTAACCTGCTATTTTCTCTCTCAGCTGGATACCAAATAGTATCTCACAGGGGAAATCACTTTATTATTTCTAGAACAGCATTTCTTAATAATTGGTAGAGAAAATTATCAACTTTAAACTCTTGAGACTAAATTTCTTCCTTGTTCCCCAAAATTTAAGGATGTTCAAGTAGTTTAACATAACCTTCAGTTTAGAGAACTCAGCTTCTGTTCCATTCTATGTGACAGTGGACAGAATACATAAGCCAGCATCACGAAAGGCACCAAAGTACCTAATTCTCATTGAAATAATTGGAATTCAGTTGTCTGTGAACCTCTGAGAACATGTCCTGCAGTCCTCCCCACTCCTCAGTTTCTCACCTGTAGTTTGGCAGTTGTATTTCACCCAGGACTGTGTGAGGGGTGGCGAGGTCTGTAGTCTGTCTGAGGTTCAGCCTCAGTCTGTCCCACCCAGGGCTTTGCTGTGTGCACTCAGGCACGGCCGGTTGGGCTGCATTAACCGGCTCATTGAGTCGGCCACACTGACCTGCTGCTCTCCAGCTCCTCTGCTTGTTGGTCTCACCTCAAACCCTGGTGCAGGTACAACGTGGCAGCAACAACTACCCCACCCTCCAGCTCATTGCCTAAAACATCCAGATCTGAGCATCAGGAAAGCTGAGGTTGTCCAAAATAGAGAGCCACGGCACTTACCTGGCAGAGGATGCCCAGCATGAGGAATAGCAGCATCTGCTCTTTGTGTTTCACTGGTGAGGAAGTGGATAAAAATACCACCATCTGTTTCTTTCTTAAAATGGTAACTGATGAGCTACCCTTGACATTTTGAGTAAATATTTAACCAGAAAAAAAAAAAAAAAGAAAAATAAGTTCTAGCTTTTCAGGATACTGTTTAAAGCCAACAGTATTGGTAGGAGCTGGTGCCTGTGTGCTGAGCACTGCAGTTTGCTCAACCTGCAGGCTCTGGGGCAAGGGAGGGCTGGTGCAGGTTGGCTTGTGGTCCCAGCTGAGGCCACCCATGCTGGGCATGTGGATGTGTCCATGGGGACCTCTGCTGGGAGCACCATGCCTGGGAAGTGGGGAGAGAAGGAGCACTTGGATCCTGTCCAGGCAACAAAACTCCACCTGTGCTTCAGGTGATGGAGCCAGACTCGGGGAGAAATGGGAGAAGTGGTGAGAGGATTCCCATGGCAAGAGAGACCCAGGCAGAAACAAGAAGGTGGGGGAGTTTGTGGCACGTTTGAGTGCCAAGTGTTCAAGGGAGTCACCAGCCAGCACCCAAAAGCACACAGGCACTTCCCTCCCCTGACTTCCACAGCAAACAGCCACTTCTGCCTCAGGAAAGCACAGTTTCTATGGCATCAGTACAAATTGATTTACAGTGCTATTGAAATGCTTAATTCCAGTTGGCATCAAGAGGAAGGAGGCATGTAACCTCTTCAGGTGACTTTCTTGGTCCCCACCTTCAGGTTGGTTAGTCTGAATACCTCATTCATCTTTCCCAGCATGGTGAGATGGCTTCTCTAAATCACATAAGACTTGTCCTTTAATTGCAACGTTGTCCTTGAGAGTATGGTACAGTTTTTACTTTTTTCTTTCTCCACCTGCTTCAGTCATGAAGCCCACATTATTCTTCCCCAACCTTCTGATATGATCTAATCTTCTGTTATGAAATTCTGTGTGATGCCAGACAGAGAGGAGCTACAGAAATTAGGTTAGATGCTTGTGGTCCTATCAGTGAAGTTTCACCTTGAGGACAGCTCTGGTTCATAGCTGAACCTGTACAGTGGGTATAGGGCAGAGACTGTGATGGTCTGGGGGGTAGCTCAGGTCTCTGTACACAGCAGCATTATAAGGACATGTACAGCTTGGTTTTTTTAAGATATGAGTGGTGAAACACTGGCACAGCATTCCCCAGAGAGATGGTAGATGCCCCATCCCTGAAAATATTTAAGGTCAGGCTGGACAGGGCTCTGAGCAACCTGATCTAGTGGAACGTGTCCCTGCTCATTGCAGGGGTTGGACTAGATGGCCTTTGAAGGTCACTTCCAACCCAAACCATTCAATGATTCTGTAATCACTACAGATGTGCAGGCAGATGTGTAAGAGTGGCTGCTCCATTTCACAGACTGAGACAGGGAAATCAAGAGCCTTGCCTAAATCTGTGCAGAAAGGGGCATTAGGAGGCCCTCTCTTTGCAGTCTTGGACAAGCTACAAGGACAAAAGTCTGTGTCTGTGGATGGCCCAAGCAAAAGAGTTGAATTTTCTGGTCTGACTCCTTATACGTGTTCTCCTCCTTCTCCTCTTCATTTATGCAAAGCTGTGTATGTAGGCAGAGACCTTTTCTCTCCAACACTTCCATAATCTCACAGGTCAGAGATTCCAGAACTGCTTTTTCCATCATAACTTTTGAGTTACTTGTCATTCTAAAAAAAAAAAAATTAAAAAAAAATCATAGTGCTGTGTTCTCCCTGTTCTAGCCTGACAGGAGGCAGAACTGGGCAGGAACAGGACTGACAGCATTTGTGCTTACTTGCCCCTACAGAGTCATTAGTCGAGCCCAAGGACTGAAGCTGGTGGTGGAGACTCTCATGTCATCCTTGAAGCCCATTGGGAACATTGTGGTCATCTGCTGTGCCTTTTTCATAATCTTTGGGATCCTGGGAGTTCAGGTGAGTCTCCTGTAAGCCTCAGCACCCAATCTGAAAGCATAACGAGCCCCAGATGCCCCCACATCTGGGTATCTGTACCAGTGGGCACAGTAAAAGCCTTTCTGAACTGAAACTGAGGTCAGCTGGACTGAGTGTTCCTGCTCATTGCAGGGGGCTGGACTAGATGACCTTTAAAGGTCCCTTCCAACCCAATCCATTCTATGATTCTACAATTTCCCCTCCACTTTTCTTCTGGTTATAAACCGATGGGGAAATATAAACTCAAAGCTGAAACTGTTGGCTTGTAAACTCCAGAGAGACCTTGACCTGGAGATTCATTCAAATTCTGACAGTTTGTGTTAACTGAAAGCTTGCAGAGATAGAGATTTCTGAGTCTGTTTCCTGCCAGCTCTGCTGGCAATATCCTCAGTCCCAGGAGTGCAGGAACCCGGGGGAAAAGTGGCAGAGTTTCCAATGCAATTGGTTTCTCATTACCTGGGAAGAAGAGATTGCTTCATATAAATATTCTGACATAACACTTACTTCTTTCTGAAGTTTATCTGATCTGTCACAGCCAGCGTTGGAAAGCAACTCTGTTTAGCTTTGTTTTGGAAAGGTGTCTTATATAATATTTTATACTAATATACTGTTTAAATAATAAATACAGCATTGAAAATAAACAGAGAAGAAAATCATGCCATCCATAACCACCTCAGCAGCTAGATTGGCTTGGCACAGTGTAACAGCATCCATCCCTTTTACTAAGCAGATTCATAAAACTAAGCATATCCCGTAAAACAATATAAGACTCAGACATGGGAAAATTTATTCCAAACAACAAAACTTGCAGTATGCTCTTTGAATTTCCTCCCTGCTAATTGCAATGCTTTCCCTGGTGACTTGCAGTCTTACGTTAAATTGTCATGACTATTGATGTGCTTCGGTGGTAGATACAAGCAAGACTGATCCTGTATTCAGGATGCAAAATTCGCAGTTAATATTTATGTCTAATTAGGTGTAAGATGAGGCCGTAGCTGTTTTCTATAAAAAGATGATCTCTCGAAGTTACAGATAGTTTTTTCATTTAAATATAAGCTGGGAATTAAACTAGAGTTTTTAATGCTATTAAAATCTAGGCATTGGAGTTTATAACAGTGTGTCCTCTTAGCAAGACTCTTTTGGTTGTAGAGCTGCCCACAGGTGAACAGTCGTTAATCAGACACAAGAAATAGGTGGATCAAACAAGTCCAGTAGGAAACACTGGATCTTTTCCTTTTGGAAGTGCTAAACTGTGGAGCACTGACGGGGATCAGCATTTTTGTATACTGGGCTTTGTATTTCCAAACCCTGTCAGTAGCCCTGTTACTGCTCCCATCTGAGTGGCTTTGCAGCCCAGCTCCGGGAGAAGTTATATTTACAGATACTATATTAAAACCAGTTGTTTACCTTCCTGCTTAATTAAAACTTTTCTCTGTGAAGACTATATCTCCCCAGTCTGCCTTACCACGGATAGTGTTTCTCCATGGAAAGATCAGGGAATACTTCTCTTCTTGCATCCAGAGGTTTTATGATTGCGTTGAGCAGTGATTAATTTTGCATGCCTAGAGACCATCCTTCTGCTGTTGATTTTGGAAGGAAACCCATGGAGTAATGCGTGGGTTTATCTTGTTCGCTATTATTTCTACTGATACTTGTCTAGAAAAACAGATCAAACCCCATCAGTGTCTCTTCTCTGTATGCCCAGGTGATGTTTTAAGGAGCCTGGAGAGCAGGTTGCCATTTCCCCTCCACCCCCCCCAACAGTAATGTCAATAGCTTCTGTCAGCAAATAAAACTAGATTTGTTGGTTGTCTCCTGGGCTTTGATACCATCCATCCTGCTAGCATCAATCACCCTGTCTGAAGCAGTAATCATCCCCTACCACTCTCTGTTCTGTGCACAGGAAGCACCAGGTCTAGAATTAAGCATGTGGAGGCTCCTGTTCCTTGTGCAGGTATAAACCAGGAGCTGACTCCTCAGGAGTTGTGTCTCTCCTGGCTTAAACCAAAGGAAGTAAGGTCAGGATCAGGTACCCAGCACGGCTTGGGCTTGGCTCCACAAGCTCTGCACAAGGAATATTTTCAGTGAATCCACACATTCACCCTGTGTGGATGGCAGAGCCTTATGACAGCTGGAGCACAGCATCCAAGATCAGAGGGCGGAGCGGGACTGGCAGCAGTCTTGATTCAGCAAGAGCCTGGTGTCACCCTCAGGGGCTCATCTCCTCTCTGAAGTGTTCCCTGGTGGCCTCTAAGAGCAGAGCTTAGTTCATCACTGGGCCTCTTCAGTGCCACCTTAGCTCTGCTGGCACAGGGCCCCTGTTACACTTCATTTGTCCTTAGCTGAGCTGAGCGTCACTGGGTGGTAACAAGCCATTAGCTGGTCTGGGCTATTAGCTGGGGCTACACTTGAGCTGGCGACCCAGAAGCAAAGGCCTTTAGGCCAGTCTCAGATCACTGAACCAGACGACCTAATTCATGAGTTGGGTGTCCTAAGCGATGTGAAATCATGCATTTGCTCATTAGGTGCATATTATGCAGGCTGTTCGTTCTTAATAACCTGCATGAACGAGGCCAGTTCCCTTAACAGCTCTGGTTGGTGTGGGCTGTGTGGAGAACCCCAGAGAAATGCCCATCATCTGCAGAGAAATCCTGTGGACTGAACCCTGACATTTCCTCTCTTCTTTGCATGTTTTCCAGCTTTTCAAAGGCAAGTTTTTTGTCTGCCAGGGGGAGGACACCAGAAACATCACAAATAAATCGGATTGTACAGAAGCAAGCTACAAATGGGTCCGGCACAAGTATAATTTTGATAATCTCGGCCAGGTATTAATAGAACGGTAATCTGCTTCTTTGCTCCTTTACCTCCTTGACTTTAAACCTGTGCATTATTATCCCATGGGATTTTCTTACAGGGCACTGCCAGTCGCAGTAAATATTCAGTTCACATACACAGCATTCTGTCTCTGTAAATCCCAAAGGCAGTGTTTCCAAGCAGGCATACACTTCTTTTCGGAACAGAACAAGCACATGTGGCTTCGTGGAGTACTTAATTGCTTCACTGCTACATAACAAACCAAATATATCTTGCAGAAGGGCTTGTCTAATAGAGCTGGACATTTTCAACCATCTCTGCAACGCAGCCTTATTTTAGCAGCATGGTAAGGACTAATTAGTCAGGATCAGTAGAGACCTGGAGGGTGGAAATGAAGCTGCTTTTGTCTTCAGCACTGTGGTTTCCGAATTACCGCTCGTTGCTGAACTGGCCGCTGGCATTGATAGGTTTTTGCTGCCGAGAGAAATCTTGGTCATCAAAGCGTCCCATTATCAGACAGGTAATGACAATCCTAGGCAGGAAAGGGCAGAGAGGAGTAAGATGTTACAAGTTAAAAGACCTTTAGTGCAACTGTGCCTAACTTTTTTTTTTCCATGCATTTCTAGGCCCTGATGTCTCTCTTTGTTCTGGCCTCCAAGGACGGGTGGGTGGATATCATGTACGATGGCTTGGATGCTGTGGGAGTCGACCAGCAGGTATGGGCTCTAGCAGAGCTGGAAGAAATGAGTTGTCAAAGGTCACGCATTTCAGCTCTTGTTTTGCCAAGTACTGTTGGCTTCCACAGTCAAGTGGGGTTACAGGGTTAGGATCGAGGGAGGCGTTTAATCCAAGTCCTGGGACGTGACAAGGAGTCCAGTGAAAAGTCTGGATTTGTACTCAGTCTTTTCCCTACAGATTTTGCAACACAACTGGTGTTAACTCATGTTAGGAGAACTGCATTTATCAAAGAGTGGTTTGACTTTTTAAGCAATTTCGTCATTTCAGGAGAAAAGAAGTGCTTTGTGTAGGTACAGGTTTTCAGTGAGGGACTTACAATAGCTGCAAAGGATGCTGCAGAACAGAGGTGGTGCTTCTGTCCTCGAGACACTTTGTCCTCGACACATTTTGGGAGCGTTCAGTTAATATGTCTCAGAATTTTTAGGACGAGCACAGCACCCTGAGCTGCCTGAAAGGGGCACCCACAGGTTCTGTGGATGGCACAGCTGTATCAGTTTGCTCCCATTCTTTTTTTTGAGGTTCAGTTGAAATTTGCCTTAATCCACTTTGCAGCCAGTCATGAACTACAACCCGTGGATGCTCCTCTACTTCATTTCCTTCTTGCTGATCGTGGCCTTCTTCGTCCTCAACATGTTCGTGGGGGTGGTGGTGGAGAATTTCCACAAGTGTCGGCAGCACCAGGAGGAAGAAGAAGCCAAGAGGCGGGAGGAGAAGAGGCTGCGCCGGCTGGAGAAAAAGAGAAGGAGTAAGGAGAAACAGATGGCTGGTCGGTAGTCTTTCCACATCTTTCTGAGTCCTGCTTGACCTTCCACACAATCCCCTCCTCCCTCCCCTCCCTGCCTCGTGTCTGGTGATCATTCTTCTCCCAAAAGCATGTCCAGCTATAAAATTTGCATGAAGGAAATAGTGTCGTTTTAGGCTGAGCAAGGAGCCATGGAAGCCTTTTTTAATGGCTGCATGATTTGCAATGACCTTTCCGTTGGAGGTTATTTGAATTAAAATATAATAATAATCACACCTGGAGCTTCTTGGATAGCAGAGCTCAGTGTTACACAAATAGTGACAACTGCAAAGATCAGCAGTGCTGGATGGCACCATAAATCTTCTGAGTCATGAGCACTGTTGCTGATAACTGGATTCACTATTTGGTTTATTACAGCCTTGTAATGCCACAGTGATGTTACCTGTCCCATTTATCAAACAGGTTTATTTATTGGCACAGTAGCACCACTGCTATTCAAGAGTGTAATAAAATAATGGAGCCATCTCATTCTAGTAACGCTTTAAAACTCCTTAGAGAAACATATCAATGCATTTGCTTGAGAAATACAGATTAGAAAAAAAAAAAAAAGGCAGATGAGGAGAGTAACTAACTAGACAAAATAGCATTGGTGCAAATTGAACCCAACTCTGAACTGGATGTGAAATGTGCAGCCCTGCATAGAGGAGGCTCTACAGGTGAAAGGAGGAAAGACCTCCACTCTGCCAGAAGTCTCCAACCTGACATTTGTCTCTTAGTCTCTTTTTGTTTTAATGTAGTTATTCAAGTAGGAAATAGGTTAGCCAGAGGCCACAGGTCAGAGATGCTCTTTTTCTCGCATGCTCTGTCTTCTGACTGAACTTCCTCCATTGCCCTTCGTGTTTGTGGCCTCACATTTTCCCTTCCTGGTCAATCCGCCTGCTGCTCTCTCCCTGTCCCCTTTCACATCTCTTCTTTATCTTTGACAGACTTCAGTACTGTTTAAGAGGCTGACTGATCAGGTGCTTGTTCCCCAAGCTGGTAATATTAAGTCTGTTTTATTTTTCAATAGCCTAAGAGGTGTTCAATAACTGTGACAGGCTTAATCATGCAACTATGTACCACAGCGCTGCCTGGGCCTCTCTCAGTTCAACACTTATCCAGCAATTCCTTTGGTCACATCTTTCAGTCCCATGAGCTTCACAGGTTTTGTAACCACTAGGATGTATCACACCAGCCTCTGGACATCAAACTTGGGTTTATGCTGAGAGCCTGGCTTCCTCGCTGGTCAGTGGAAAGATGGAGGCTTCCCTCAAGAGCTGTTCTCAGTTAAGTGGGATACAGATGGAAAAGAGTCCTTTTTTTAGTTGGTTGGTGTTTTTTTCCCCATCAAGAAAATGCCTAGAAAGCTCTTTCGGTTCGTCAGAGTTCCCAAACACAGTTTCAAGCTGATGAGTTAGAAAGGTTTTTAAAGGCTGGATAGAAAGATCCCTATTTAAAGTTGCAGTTTTGAAAAGTAGATATTTCTGTAGAAGAAAAATAAATGTTTAGTTATTATTAATGACTTTATTTATAAGACTAGAGGAACTAGATGGAAAAAAAACATAAGCCTGGGCAATTTCCCAGCGGGAAGGAATCACAAACCATCCTTGGAGATACAGTTATTCATTCAGTGCTATGAAATGCCTAATTAAAGAGGCAATAAACAGCTATTTTACTGAGGATCAAATATTGCTGAGTATTCAATTGCCATAAAAACCTTTCAAGAGCAAAGTATGAAGTCCTCCAAATCACTTTAGAACAGTTTTCCCAATTCGCGTTTGGTGAAACATTGGTTTTAATTGACCGTGTCCAGCTTTGCCCTCGGAGGCAACAGATGTCATTGCTTAACTTCATTCTGCACAATGGGAACTTGCAGATGATACCAAGACTAAGGCTGTGATTGTGCCAGCAACTGCATGGGGGTTCCTTTCAACTGGGCTTCCTGTGTGACCTCAGATGCCCAAACCAACCTATGGATGCCAGATAAGGACCGACATAGACATCTGACTGATGGCACAGTCATTTTTGGTTGTAGACTCTTCCAGTGCCATTTATCCAATCAGATATCTGAAAACCAGAAAAGCATGTGAGATCTCAGCTCCTGAGAAGCGGGCAGGTGAAGGGGTGGCCGCTGTAAGTTGTGCTGTTCCAGCAGGATGTGAATTAGGTTGTCCTTCAGAAGTGTCTTCTCCATCCTCGTCAAATGAGGGGGTTCTCAGGGATCTCTTGGGCTTCCACCTGTGCACGTGGCAGAAGCACAAGAGCACTTCCTTTTTCACGTGTAGCTCAGCCCACCCTCCACGAAGCACAAGGCGAGGATCCCGCAAGGCAACAATCCTGGTAGAGGCAACGGAGAGCCTCGAGAGCCGTAGGGACCTCCGAAGGGGATGGGAAGTCTTGCCGTGTGTCCTGCCGGGTGATTAATGCCATTTCGTTCTTTTAGATCTAATGCTGGATGATGTATTAATGGAGAGCTCAGCCAGTGCAGTGCAAGGTACTGGGAAGCCGGCACGTCTCGTCCCACTGAATGGCAGTGCTGTGTCACTAACGGCTCGCACCGCGCTGTGAGGCATCCCACTAAACCCTGTGTGTGGTGCAAAGCTCGTTCGCTTACTCCATGGCACACGCATCCCACTCTGAGCTGCAGGTCCCTGCAGACCTAGCTCAGGGCTGACACTTTCAAACCCTTAATTTACTCTTCAATCATGTTATGTTATTCAGTATTTTTTTTTTCCTGGTTTTCATTAAGACACTGTCAGACTTTTCATGACTTTTTTTTTTTCCCCTCCTTTTTATTTTATTTGATTTGATTCTTTTAGGGTTTTTTTTATCTTAGAGAATAATGACTGGACTGTGAAATGGGTCCTTTATTGTTGACTTTAGCTTGCCAATGACCAGGTTAGGAGTCTGAATAATTTACAGGCGTGTCTCTGGAAGGCAGGCAGTTGCGCTTAGGGAGGATATTTCCTTATTTCTCCAGCCTTTGCTCATTGCTCCACAAACACTGTGCTTCAGGGAGGCACAGTATTTTTTTCCAGCAGGGTAAAGTTCAGTATAGTGCAGAGCCTCAGTGTTTTAATGTGGAGCTCAGCCCCACACCAACCCTCAGCACAGACACCGCGTCTGGTCATTGTGCTGTTCAGCTTGTAAATTCCGTGTATTGATTGAGAGCTGCTCGATCCATGAGGCATCTTGTAAATTCAAAGAAATAAAGATGCCACCTTAAAGCCTTTCCAGGTCCTGGTGGGGATGGACCATCTGGGCTGAACACTGCTGGGGTCTGATCTGCCCCTTGACCCATCGCTCTCTCACATCCCCTTCCCCAGCCCCCCTTCCCAGAACGATGCTTAGGGCTGCAAATCTGTCCCTTGCTCTTTTTATTTTTAGGAGAAGCTTTGATCTGGCAAGCATTTTGTTTAATTCATAACTTAAGGATATTAGCCTGAATAATTAAAGAGGTGACAACATAGAAACAAATATAGCTGTAATTTTCGACAAAAATAATATGCTAGGAAAATTGTGCCATTAGAACTCTCACCTGTGCACAAGCTCCCACTGCTTGAGATGGGAGCAGGGCTCCATCCATCTCTTGTAGATTGCAGGGAGTTTTGATTAAATAAAAATTGCAAGGTGAGGGCTATTGGCTTTCACTGCAGAGATAACTCAAGGAGACAGAGGTTCTACCTTATATTTCTAGGCCTTGTTGGAAGTTATCACAACATGCTTTAATAAATCCTGAATCTCCTTCCCGTTGCTGTTCCTGATATTTTTATTTCTTTGCTGTCTTTCTTGCTGCTCTTGCTGGGCCTCCTGGCCTCTCTGTGAAATGGGGGCAGCGCAAGGGGGGGCTCTCACTGACTTTGGGACTCTGGTTATTTTTTCTTCCTTTTATTTGATTGTGACTCCTCTCCTGGTCCTACAGAGTTGCATCAAGGCTGTCTTATTTTGTGTTATTTTTAAGGCACTGAACTTATTCCAAACCCCTCTGTTATCCCGTGCAGGCTCAGAAAGACTCTTAGAGTTTGCCTTTAAAACGTGTACAATTGTCAGGTCTGTGCTTTGTGTTTCCTTTTGTTGTCTTTTCTTTGGATCCAGTGGTAGTGAATGTGCCATGCCGCTCCTCAGGCACCGTAGTGAGGGAACAGAAAGGTTTTATATTTGAACCTGACTGTTGGGAATTTAAGGAATCAGTCCCAGGTGCTGTAGCTGAACCTCCTGTGGTTCAGTGAGGAATCTGGAGTTGTGACTCAAAGCTTCCCCACATCTCTGCACTTCCAGAGGGTTCTTTTCTCTTTCTATGAAGACAAGATGGAATTGTGTGTGTGTGTGTGTGTGTGTGTGCTGGTGCTGCCTGGTACTTAGTGAGATATTTTATAATTTAATTTTTTCCTTTTTTTCCCCTCCAAGTCTACATTCTATCACAACTGGAATCTTCTCAGTGGAAATAATTTATCATTTTCCATTTCACTTTTTTTTTTTTTTTAATAAATCCATTCAGTACAATAAAAGCCAAGTAAAACTCTGTGTTTAAATCTAAAAAAGTTCCTTCAGTGCAAACTACTTTTTAACCTAATAATATTCTTGATACAGTTTGTAAATCCAGCTGCGTCACGGGCTCATTGCTCACTGGTTTGCCGCTGTCCTCCAGATATACTCAGACCTGCAAAGTAGTTAATTCCCTTATTATAGGAGAAGGAAGAAGTTGAAGGAGACAGTAATGGAATTGTCCCACTCTCGTGAATTCCAATTTCCTGTGCCCACGCACCTCCGGCTCGGAGCCACCTCAGGGAAAGTGGCAATTTCTCTCCTGACAGGGCTATATTGGGAGGCAGACGGTACCCAGAGATATTTTGGAGCTGCATGCCCAGCCTGATTCCCCACAAGAAAACGCAGTTAATGGGAAGAAAGTGGCCCCAGTCCCACTTCTTGCTGTGCTGGCAGAGACTGGCCAAGCCCTGGGATACTCTGAGGCACTGCCCAGGAGAAACAGAGGTGCCTGTGATGCTGCTCTGCTGGGCACTGGTGTCATCTCACAGGTGACATCCCACAGCCATCAGACAAACAGCAGCATGGGGTGTAATGCCTCAGACCCAGGCTGGGATCACTGAACCCCAAGGGCACCTGGCCTGGGAGAAGTTAGACAGGGATTAGGAATGGGAAATGTTGATCCTGCAACAGCAAAGGTCATTTCCTTTCCTAAAGGGCAGGAGAGGACTTATGATGAGTTTGGGTACCCCATGACACAGGCTGGGGCTGCCATGCTCTCACTCCCTCCTTAAGGGAATCGGTAATCCCACAGGATGATGCCAGGAGTTGAGCACATCTTGGGAAACAACCTGAGTTGAGAGCCCATAGAAATGATGAGCTAAAGCCAAGTGTCCTCTGTGCCAGGCACTGCTCCCCTTCCCAGCATGGTCAGTCCCCTTGGACCACCATCATCCAGGATGGAGGGACAGGTGGGACTCACCCAGGCCAGCTCCCAAGCAGCTGCAACATCCCCTTCCTTAGGAAGAGATTGCTCAGGATCCACTGTCTGAGCTAAGTTTATCCTGTGTAATGATCTGCAGATTTGACCCACTTCTCCCTCACTCCTGGCCTCCAGCCACGGTGAAGCAGCTTGATTTACACCCTGTTTACCAGCCTGATGTCTCGTAGAGGGCTTTTGCTGTATTTCCCCATCTTTTCTCATTCTGCCAATTCTTTGTTGGTTTGCTCTCCTCCTCCTTTCTTTAACGCCATGTGTGCCGGGAAGCCACGTTAACCTTTCCAGTAATAACCGAGACTAACCCAGAGCTCTTGTTGTTCTTGACACAGTGTATTGTAACAGTACAGTAATGTGGTGTTGTGTTAGTTGTGAAGTTCACCACCCGGAGTTTAACAGATGTCTGTATTTCCCAAGATGTTGGTATTGTTCAGCTCTTTATTGCAATAACTAAGAATGACACTGTGTGATAGGGGGCACGGGCTTTGCGCCGGTGTAATTACATCGGAGCTGTTCCCAAATTCTCTGCAGATCCATGCGCAGGTCGGGTGAGAGAAATGGTGTTTTTACAATGGTAAAAAGTGGTTTGTCTGTTCAGAAAGTCCCCTGCCCGCCTAGGCACAGTGGGGGTTTACCCCTAGTCCTCGGGCAGCACGTCAGCCCGTGTGGATCACCCCACGGTAGCATCCGAACTGCACTGAGATGCATGGCTGGCATGGGGAGACCGGGGGAGCGAGTGGTGCCATGATCTATAAACAGGGTTGGCAAATCCCCTCCTGACAAAGTTAACGGGGAAGCACGAAACATTTACTACTGGTAATTTTCGAAGGCTGCAAGGGCATCTGCGAGAGCAGCATCCAGAGATGTTTTGTTGGGGAAAGCTGAAGTTATGAGCTGGGAGAGGCGGAAAGGACGTTTGGGAGAAGGGGGTGTGGAGAGGGGGAAGCCTTTGCAGATACCTGAACAATTAGCAACCCTGCTTATAAGGTCATGCACTGGCTAATCCAGGTGCAGGAGCCCTGCACAGGAGACATTTACAACCTCTCTCTAAATCCTTTCTCTGTTCTAACCACATCAGTGCTATTCTGTAGGATTTGGAATTACCTGTCAATCAAAGCTGAGAAAAAAAAAAAATTGAATTGCAGTGTAATTATTCATAAGTAAATCCATTGCAGGAAAAGGTAGAAACACTGACATTTTTCTTTCTGAATGTGAATTATACATAAATGTAGAAGAAGTAAGTGATCCAATTACGATGGTGTTTCTTCCTGAGATGATAAGTTGGTTCATAAAAATAGGTCCTATTCCTAACCTAATTGTATTCAAACATTTTAGTTAATTTGCTACTCATAATTTAGCATAATGTGATCGAGATATCTTGACTTTATGGAGATTTATGCAGATTCTGAGATATCTGACAAAGTCTTATGAGTGAGTCAGCAGCTACAGTCTGCTTTTTTTTCATAAGCACTCAATAGATTCAGCATGAAAATTAATTTTACAGACCTTTTCATCAATACTGTGCTTTAGCACTCAGGTGCAGATCACCTAAAGCCCACTGCAGATCAGAAAGTGAATATTAATACTGCCTTTCATTTGATGACACTGAAGAAGAATTTTGGGCCTTCCAAACCCCTACAGAATAAAACTGCTGAGTGATTTTTCTCTCTGGTCCCTGGGCTGGAAGGGAAAGGTCTGTCTCCATGGAAAAAACAAAACTCCTATTTTTCAGGATCCTGTTATGGAGCAGGGAGCATGTGAAACCATTAAATCTATGGGTTCGATTGCAATGTCATTGGCTATTGACAAAGTGAACTCTATTTCCAGGCAAAATTTAATCTTCTAAAATTAGTTTTCCCTGAGGGCAACCCAAACTTGTGCTTCCTGGCTTCATCCTGTCCAACTTTTTTTCTTGGAATAATGTATCAAAATGTACATTTGCTCAGCAGCACTAAATATCAACCATGTAATTCTTACAGCTCAATAATTTTCATAACCAGTTGATCATCTAATTATGAGAGTAGTATTATACTCTGACATATTCAAGACAGTCCTTTCCACTTCAATCTGCATTATAATGCCTCCTTGAAAATTGTACTGAATTATATACTCAGCCTTGGCATTTCCTCATTAGAGATTAGGTGAGTAAATGAGTTTATCTCTAGGAACATTCGGGGTCTAAAGAGCATGTGTCATCCCCGAGGCAGCCAAACAGGGGAATGAGTTGAACAGTGAAATATGTACTTTGATAATCTTGTCTAAGTGGAGGATCGTTATTTTCTGATCACTAGGGCTGACTGATCAGCTTTCCTCAGTATTTTTATGCACCATTTTTCAGGGCTTTGACAGCCAAATTGTTGATTTTTGTTCTCTCTATAGTTTATTGCAAAGAGCATAACACGCCTGAACTCCTTCCCTTACAAAGACCACCGCGAACTCAATGGCCCGTGTTTTTAAGGCACTGTTAGTAAAATCTGTCCCCAGCATCTGGCCGTTAATTGGATTTTCAGATACTTCTGAGGGACTTTCACTATAGCAGAAACAAAAGTTGTTGTTTTAATTTAGGTCTTACTTAAATTTCCCTATGGGGAAAAATGTTCTTTAGGAGCACAGTAGTCCCAGCTCACCTCATCCCTGATGCCACAAGGCTGAGTATAGCGCATGTCCCACTGAAGATATTTAATGGATGTAAGATGACGGGAGGCCCTGCTGTGTGTAAGAAATGGTAACATGCCAGCAAGAAAAGAAGGAAGTAAAAAAGACAGCATGTTGCTGTAATCAGTCTAGAATTTATCATCTCTGGAGTTGGAAAGTGAGGGTGTGTTGACTTCAGAGAGACGCAGAGAAATGACTTGATGTGCCTCTCCGCTCTCCTCCTCCCCGCTGCAGAAGCACAGTGTAAGCCCTACTATTCGGATTACTCCCGCTTCCGCCTCCTGATCCACCAGATGTGCACCAGCCACTACCTGGATTTGTTCATCACGGGCGTGATTGGCCTCAACGTGATCACCATGGCCATGGAGCACTACCAGCAGCCCAAGGTACTGGGACAGCCAAGGGGGACGTGCAGGGCCGTGGTGGGATGTGCTGATGGGCTGAGTTAAGGCCAGTTTTGCTGTTAGACCTCAGAACCCTCATTCACCATGCCTGACCTGTCCCTTTGCCCATGGAGTGTACCCATCCTACAACTGGCTTCCAGCTCAATCCATGGCTTTTGGTACACGGATCCCATTGCACCTCTCCCTTCTAGTTAGGTGCAAGCAACTTGCTTTGAAAATGAGGATGGGGGCAGGTTTGTTTGCTTTGCTAGATTAGATCATCATTGATATCTTCCATTTTACTTAGGTCTTCCCCTTGGAAAAAAAAAAAAAAAAAGGAAAAGGAAAAAGAATAGAGGAATCTGTGAACTGTTTCTTTTTGCAAAGTTTCTTCTTTGCAAATCCCTAATGTCCCATAGGACCCGATTTTCACAGGCATTGCATTCCACACTGGTCTTTTAAGTACATTTTAATATATTAGTGTGCTAAGTTCCTGGGTCTTTGTCATACTGTGAAAATAAAAACAGCCTGTCCTGGGATGTCAAGTCTCTTGTGCATAAGAATGAAATGGAAATAGCTGCCTTTGCCATATAACTTGTACTTACTTTTATTAGCCACTTTCAGAATGAATAAATATAACACACAATAGGAGGAAATATTCTCTAAGACTAGACAGGGCTTGAATACTTAATATAAAAAAGCACCCCGAACAACTAAAACATACAAACAACAGGGGGAAATATCCTCCAGCCTATCATAAAGAAGCCAAAAGTGAAAGGAAACAAGCCCAATTTATTTTTTCTGTTCAGGTCACCTTTAAATACCCTGGAAGGTTCATTTCATGATTCATTCATTTGGTGATGAAAAAGGTTGTTGGCGAAGGAGCCTGGATTGGAGTCGCACTAGAGCGTGTGTCTTACCACAGTCGTTCTGCAGCTACATTTTCTCTTGTATTATAAAAATGTTGGGCAGGATTTTGTTTTTAATTTTTCTAAGGAAAAAAAAATCATTTTGTCTCTAAGCCTCTGGTATGCAGAGTCTGGGTAATAACTCCAAGCTTGGGCTGTGCTGGGGTGACAGCATGGTTCGAGCCACGTACGTGCTTGAGTCTTGCTGAGTCGGGGCCCCGAAATCACTCTGGTCTGGGTGATGGATGGCTGGGATCCTGAAGACACTTAAAGGCTAAATTTACCAGAGAACTTCATATCCAAACTAGTGATTGCTTGGTGTTGAAAGGGTTTGGTGGTGGGATGCACTGGGGATGAAACCCCAGCCAGCGATGCTGCAGCTGCTCATAGAGAGGGGGATGCACAGTGCACAGAGGTGGTTCAAGCACATTTATCTGCTTTTGCCAGATAAATTTTCTTATTTGCAGCAGAGCCCAGGTGCTCTGCAGTATGACGGGGAGGCTTGTTCAGAGCCAGGGCGTCCTTTGGGCTTGTGTTTCTCGAGCAGGTGAGGTGATTTTCATCCATGGATACTTGAAACTAAACTGTAACATGAAGGCAGAGCGCATGGCTTAAACCCCTCCTGCTGTGATTTCTCCCACGCAGGGATCAGCAAGTGTTGGTTTTGGTCTGAGAGCACTGTGTTCCCATCTCCCGCATTCCCTAACAGTGTCCTGGACAGTTATTACCGTTCCATTTGCCAGCTGTGAGAAATTCAATGCACGTCACTTAAGAGGCCGGGGAGGATGCTGTGACCACAGTGCTCCTTCATGAGCAGGGCTTTTGGGGATAAAATCATCTCTCAGGAGGCTTTAATGCCTGACTATGCAAGAGTTGTCCCAGCCAGGGTGCAGCTGGATTAATGGCCAGGCTTTGACTTCTGCAGAGGAAGGGAGGCAGAGGAAAATGCAAGGCACTTGCTCCTCCTGGCATGCCATCCCTCTCTCCTGCTCCTTGCCAAAAGCTCAAGGTGAGGAGTAATGGCAGGCTGTCACAAAGGAGTCATTTGGCCAGTGCTTGCATGGACGAGCAAGTGGGATGAAATTCAGTTTTGTGCAGAAAGCACAAGGGGTTTTGTGCTGCTGACACCTGCAAATGCAGCAGCTCTTACTGCTCACCCAAGCAATCCCAGCTGGAGTTGTGCCTTGGGTCTGTGTCAGCCCCTCCTGGGATTCTATCCCTGGGACATTTATCATCAGAGAGAGCCCACATTTGGAGACTTTTGTCTATAGTTTGGAAATAATTGGTGACAGAAGAGTCGGGTTTGCAGGCAGCAAAGCCCCTCTGCGGAGCTAATGTCTAACCCCAATCCTGTGCCCACATCCAGGTTCTTGATGAAGCCCTGAAGATTTGCAATTACATCTTCACTGTTATCTTTGTCCTGGAGTCTGTTTTCAAGCTTATTGCCTTTGGGTTTCGTCGCTTCTTCCAAGACAGGTAACAAAAGCTCTGTGGTGACCACGGGGGCAGCAGCAGGTTCTGGAGACAGCTGCCCACATTTAACATCCTGAACTCCCATAGCCTGCCCCGTGGTGTCAGTCTGATATGTGTGAACACACTGATATGGTGTGACTGGTTGAAAGCTGGGTAGGTGGAGGCTTGGGATGTGAGCCGGAGAAGGGTTTGTGCATGCCAAGGAGAGGGATTGTACCGCTTTGGCCCTTGGGAGTGGATGAAACAGAGACAGGTCTCACACTGACCCTGCTGGTTCTTTTCTTGCACCAGTTGCATGTCCATAGAATCAAGAGGACCTGGTGAAGTGACAAAATTTATACCAAGAGACAGAATCTTGCCCTGAGAGGAAACGAAAGAGAAAAGGGACCCTTTCTTTTGAAGATGTGGAGCAGTGGATGAAATTGTGTCTTTATCTAGATTTTCACTCTCTTGCCTCAGAAATACGAATGTAATGTCCTTGGTGAATCTTTCTCCCCCATTTTTGCCTTCTTCAGTGTTAGCACCAAGAGCACACCACTGAGCAGGACTTGACATGAGCCCTTCAGCAGCCAGTGCGTTGTTCCACCTCTCTCCCCACATTTCGTGTGTCCGTGCTGGGATTACACCTCTCTCTGGCCTGGCATGAATCCTTGGGGTCTTTCCTTTACCCAGCATGATTTTTATTGCAAGGACTGGACACGGGGGCCTGTTCTTTCTGGGGCAGATCTCACGCTGAGGTCCACGAGTGTCATGTCTAGAAGTGGCTGGACAGATACCACAACCTCTCCCCTGAGTTCTGCAGCCTCTGGGTAGAAAACTGCCCAGCTTTTGTTTCTTTCCCCTCAGTCAAGGATAGCTTTGGAATTGGCTGGTTTTCTAATGAGATGCATTAGTTATAATGATTTCATAACATAACTGCTTTTGTATAATACCCTCAGAAAAATGCTGCAGATTCATTTGAGTGCTCGAGCCATTGAAATGACTGGAATTCGTGTGAAGCAAGCTACCTCCCCTTGCCAGCTTCTTAGTAGATGTTAAACTTCATTTTATGTTGTCTCCAGATGGAACCAATTAGATCTGGCAATCGTGCTGCTGTCTATCATGGGCATCACTCTGGAAGAGATCGAGGTGAATGCTTCGCTACCAATTAACCCCACTATTATCCCAATCATGAGGGTTCTCAGGATTGCTCGAGGTGAGAGGAATAAAACAAAAATGACTTCTGTTTGAGGTGCGGGATCTCCACCAGGAGAGAGTTAAGCGTTGGGAAACAGTCCTGGGGCACATGCCCATCATGATGTGCATAGTTCTGGCACCAACAGGCTGTAAACAAATAAAAGAACAATGGGGGAAAATACTTGCAAGGAGCCAAAAAGCTGAGCCAGCTGACCATGTGTTTCTGTCTTAAGAGGACTTGAAAGGCTGAGAGCTTAGGAATAAAGGAGAAGTTACTGTGGCTGTAACTCCCAGAGATGTACCTGGGAAAATTATGCCGGTCAAATCAAAGTCATCTCTAACAGGGATTAGAGAACACAAGCTTGAGTATGTTGGCTTTAAAAGACAAGCATCTAATAAATTTGATTTCTCATGAGGCTTTACATCACACCACTTGGTGACAAAGCTTGCCTTGTCACTCTGCATCCATCTGTCCCCTCAGACGTGTAACAACACGTACCCGAGTCGGGGAGCCAGCTTCTGCAGGGCCTGATTTTTTCAGAGCAGGGAAGTCTCAGGGCCAAGTGATGAAGATGTAAAATGTAAGTGCTCAGGCCTTTAATGAAGTACTGCCAGGCCATCCTGAAGGGTGTTGTGCTCTGAGGAAGACTGTTCTGATTGCAACCCTCATCTAAGCAAGGGAGGAGCTGGAGGAGAAATTAAATGCTTCTGTGTCACAAGGGCGGGGGGGCAGGGGGGAAAGTGGTTTCTCTGTGCATTGGATCCCTTTCAGAATTAAAAATACATGCGGTTTCCAGTTGGAAATGCAACCTTCTGGAAGAGATGTGTAAATCAGTTCTTCAGTGAATCACGTATGAAAGTGGGTAGCCTATGGAAGTGGGAAAGTAGCCCCAGGGCTGGGAAAGTAACTGCTCATGATAACCAGAGGAAGGAGATGAGTCCAACACAGATAAAGTGGGGAAAGGAAGCGCCAGGCAGAATGATAACACTTTCTCCAAGTCTCAGGATAGGTGATGCTGCTATTCACGGGATTTTGATAGTATCCAAGCAACAAGGAGCGATGTAAAAAGGCCAGGGACTGTAGCAGCTAATGGAGAACACTTGACATGATTTCACGTTTCTCCTCCTCTAATTTGTGGCTCCCAGGAGAGGGGCTGAGTTTGTGCCTCTGTGCTAACGCTCCGTTACCATATCACAAACGTGTTTCCCGCAGTGCTGAAGTTGCTGAAGATGGCTGTAGGGATGAGAGCCCTCTTGGACACCGTGATGCAAGCGCTGCCGCAGGTAACCCACTGCCATATCAAACCAGATCTCCTCTGGCCCACAGCTAATTTCCTATTGCAGAGGAATGCTAATCATTTTATCTTTACTGTCATTAGAGAATCACATTTCCCTTCCGAAGCACAGTCTGAGATACAGTCCTCACACTGAGGTCATTTTTCCCCTGAAGCAGTTTAAGTTTTGGATTAAAGAATACAGCAAGAAACAGGTCTGGAACAAAAAAATCAATGAATGTTCTTTTTTTGTGTTTTTTTTCCCCCCCATTTCTTTTTCTCTTTTCAGGTGGGGAATCTGGGTCTTCTCTTCATGTTGTTGTTTTTCATATTTGCAGCTCTTGGAGTGGAGCTGTTTGGAGACCTTGGTGAGTCTTCCCGTGCCGGTGGAAGGGGTGGGAGTGGTGTGTGAGTGGGGGTCTCATGGCTGTGTTTGGTCCCACAGAATGTGATGACACACACCCCTGCGAGGGGCTGGGACGACACGCCACGTTCAGGAACTTTGGGATGGCCTTTCTGACTCTCTTCCGAGTGTCCACAGGAGACAACTGGAATGGGATAATGAAGGTAAATGTTAAGGTGTTATCGGCAAGTATATTGCTATTCTAGACATGAAATTTGCCACATCTTGTCAGTTTCCTTCATGAAAGGAGAACCCAGGTGCAGGGTGGCTGCAGCCAGCAGACCGAGGTCCGTGCTGGAACCTCTTCACATCCCTCCACCATTTCCCCCCCTGTTTCCAGGACACGCTGCGTGACTGTGACCAGGAGTCCACCTGTTACAACACCGTCATTTCCCCCATCTACTTCGTGTCCTTCGTGCTGACGGCCCAGTTTGTCCTGGTGAACGTGGTGATCGCTGTGCTCATGAAGCACTTGGAGGAGAGCAACAAGGAGGCGAAGGAGGAGGCAGAGCTGGAGGCAGAACTGGAGATGGAAATGAAGACAATCAGCCCTGGCCAACACAGCCCCTCGGACATCTTTGCGTGGACAGGCAGCACCGGAGGAGAGAGACCCGAGAGCCCCCGAGGGTGTACCAATCCCATGCAAATCAAGGTGGATTCTCAGCTCTCATTAGCTTACCACATGGTGAGAACCTCGGCTGGAGGGTGAAGAGGGCTTGACCTGCATATTTGCTGGGGGAAGACATGCACGAGTTGGTAATGAAGGAGGGGTGTACTGTGTGTCCTGGGCTTGTGTTCCTCGCTGTCTGCCGACTGGGTGTTGCGTGGTGTGGGAGATGATGCTGCGGGGAAAAGACCCCAGCAGGTCTCCAGACCACCTTGGCGCATTTGTTCAGAGGTAGAGAGCTTTGCAGTTTGTTCTGGAGGTGTGCCCAAGCCACCAAATTCAAAGCTAGCTCCAAATTTGCTCTAATCCAGAGTTTTGACTGGGTCCTTTGTGATAGCAAAATCATGAGCATAATGTGTTTGCTTTCCTAATACAGACCATGAACCACAACATAAAAGAGGAATAAAACTTGGCTAATCTTTGCTTCAGTATTAAATTTGTTTTATGTAACCTCAATTTAAAATCCATCCCCACAGTCAGTCTTGTAAGAAAAGATTCTTTTAACAATAGAATAATCCAGAAGAGACTCAAACCTGAGCTCACCAGAGCTGGTGGCAGAACTCCCACCAGCTGGAGCAGTGCTGGAACAGGACTGTAATGTGTAGGGAGCTGCTACGAGCTGCACCAAGTCTCCCTAAAGCATAGTGTTTGGATGAAGATTCAGTTTGAGGAATGAGAGGTGAGATCAAGCCCCAGACCGGTCCTTCAGGAGGGCACTGAACTGGAATTACACAAGAAATATGGCCCAGCCTTTTTTTAGTCTTAGCTGATTGCAAATTGGGTTAAACTCTACACAGACCTCATTAGTTTTTATTACATCATGATTTCACAACAGCATATCTTGGCCTCAGCCTGGGGTGGACTAATGAGTATTCTAATGCATGAAAAACTCATTTGTGATCTTTAGTCCAAGGGTGAAAGAGAGTAAATCCCTGCTTTAGCTTTGTTTCAGTTCCTAAGCTACTGGAAATTTCTGGTGCCATTAGTGTCTCTGATGTCTGAGACAGAGTCCAAAACTGCTCTTTGGCACAGGAAAAAGGAGTTCAGGGCAATATGAGGAAATCCAGATTTACTACGTCCTCTAGGAAGAAACAGCACATCCCAACTGTTGTTGCACATGTTGAGCAGAATACTGGCAGACTGTCCTCGGCCCTGTTGTCCTGCACCAGTACTGACACTGGCAAAAAAGAGAAAATGTAGAATTGCAAGACAAATCAGTGAGAATGCCCTCACTTGGCAGTCTGTTAGACCTGCTTTCTGTGAAGGTGGCCTGGGAAAGGGCTTATTCTGGTCATAACCTCCAGAGTGTATTTCTTGCTCTTTCCCTCAAACAGAAGCCTCAAAAACCTCCAGCAGATTTTATTCTGACTATTTATTCTCCCAGCCAAAATCTTCAGGACAAATCTGATGCTTGAGCACGATAGCAGAGGAATACAATTCCCAGGACATGACGCCACAAGGACATGTGGTCAGCATGCTCTTTTGCTTGCCTGTCCCCTGGGGTTTTTGCAGTGTGTGCTGTTTGACTGTAGCGATGGTCCTCATCTCATTGTATGTGGTAGGCATTCCCCATGTGGAAGGTGCACCCTTAAATCGCTCCCATGCTGCCTGCAAAAGCCAGACCCTGCTCTGTACAGCCTCCCCTTGTCTGTGCTGTGGCCAGCTGGTTTGACGTTGGCCAGGACAACTGAGGCACCTCAACCCATTTCTGGCACATAAATTAGTGACCTGACATGTATCTGTCCTGGTCAGCTGCAGTTTTCATGGGCAGGATGCTCAGCTCCTCTTCTAGTCAGGTTATTTTAATTGATGTGCCCTCTGGATGTGGATTTAGGTGTCAAGTATTAGGTCCTCTGGCTCAAAAACGTGGACCGTGTGTCTAGAAGCCTCACAGCAGTAGTGTCCTGTAGAAGTTCACAGCACCGAGTACGAAGATGCTGCTCTGCCGGCCCCATTGTGCTGCTCAGATCCCAGGAGTGACCGGCCGTGTTTGCTGAGAGCAAGATTGTCCCCGAGGAGGGCCCTGAGCAGGAGCAGCCGCGGTCCCGGGGCAGCCGCCGTCACCCCGTCTCTAGTAACGTCTGAGGAAGCTGTCTCTGCTCACCGTGATATTACTGTGCTGTTCTCTCTCCTCTCCTGCCTCACCTCTCCTGCCTCACCTCTCCTGTCCCGTTGTTTCTGTTGCTGCTGTTCTCCCTGAACATTTCCACCCCTTTTTCCCTGCTTCTGTTCTTGTTTTCCCCCTTTTGTTCATTGGGTTTGATACACTGTCCTTTTTTCTCTCTGTCTCTGTCCCTTTTTCCTCCTCTCTCCTTTTGGCTTGCTCTCTCTCTCTCTCTCTCTCTGCATGCTACACACCACCCCTCCTAGGAAAGGCACTTGTTTGATACCATATCACTGCTGATCCAGGAATCTCTGGAAGGAGAGCTGAAGCTGATGGACAACCTGTCAGGCTCTGTGTGCCATCATTATGCCCTCCCAGCTCCCGAATATTACAACTCTGAGAACCAGGTTAATATTCCTAATTTCCTGCAAAGTCTCCATCCAAACTCAATTTGACTGAGACCTTTAATAGCAAGTTAAAGTTCTTTATGTAATGCAGTCACAGGGATTCTGAAGCTTAAGTTGGTTTGGATTTTTCTGTGGAAGTTGAGATAATATCTTGGTTTATGATGTTGTATGTCAATGCAAGAGCAAGAGTGTAGGCTCAGAGTTTCCCTTGTCAACACAGTAAGAAGGTTTTCACTGGGATTTACAATTCATGGGTGTTGGAGGGAAAATGTGCACAATCCCATCTTCATCCTTCAGTGGGGTTCTTGTATTTGGCTTCATGCCTTAATCAGGGCTCCACAGCAATATCAGGGCACATCTGCAGAGCCTGGAGCACAGCGTGAGGTTTTCCCAGGGCAGAGCTGCTGGGGATCATCAAATGATCTCTCTTTTGTGCCTTCTTATACTGCATGAAAATCCAGTTTTGAATGATTTTCCTAAAGAGGAATTCTTGCAAATGGGTCACTGTAAACTAGATCCTCATCTCTGATCTAGATTGAATTTAGGAGGGGAGGCAGCCCTTAATGAGGCACTTAAGTAATCGTGTGCTCCAGTGCTTTCTTGAACAGGAACTGGAATACTTGTTTAAAATTAGTTCATTTACTCCCTAGAATAAAATACCTACTTTCCTTAAGTGTGTTATTCTTTGGAGCAAATATTTTCCCTAAATCACAGCAGTGACCATAATAATAATTCAAGCATACCTATTTTTTCCTGCAGTTGGAATTGAGCAAATTCCATATTTCTTGATCTATTTTTCCCCCCCTTTCTGGCTAAAAATAGCAGAAGTTTTCTTGTTAAATCAGTGTGCTTATTTATGAGCTCACTGACACTCTAAATTACCCAACCCTGTGGTTCATTAGAGAAAAGGAACAAGCTTAGGTAAAATGAAATCCTACTGCAGATCTTTATATAGAAGGATAACATGTCTCCCTCTGATTGCTCTGTATCGAATTCCAGAGTCTATTAAGCTAAAGGAAGTGGTTGCCTCTAAGAATTGCCAGAGGAATAGCGACAGTAGCTTTGGCAGGGAAGGCAGAGGGCCGGTAGGAAGCCCAGCAAGAGCTGGTTGAAAATTTTTTGTCACAACATTTTTCACCAGAAAGTGCTGCTGCAGCAAAAAAAAAAAAAAAAAAAAGGTTTTGTTTTGACATTTCCATAATGAAAAAATATAACATTACATTTTGCAATGGCTTTTTCTTTTAAAATTTAAGCTTTTTTTTTTTCCCCCCCTCTATAATTAAAACGCATATAAATCAGTTGAATGTTTCCAATGAAATGTTTTGATGGCTTCGAACTCGATTTTGGGTTTGGGGAGGCTGAAAGGGGGTGATGTTTTGTTTACATTTTGGCTTTTCTGTTCACGCCATTTGTCATGTTCTCAGGCAAGTCAGGAATTTAGAGCAGGGCTGGGACTTGCTGAAAGCAACCTGATTAATAGCAGCTCCCAGCAGGGAAGCTCCAGTGGGCAGGAGCTGCTGGTGTCCACCACGTTCCTGCACAGCCTTTTCCTGGCTCCAGTCAGTGGGTCCCTGTTAGGGATCACTGTCCTCAGGCTGGCAGCCTTTGCCGTGATGCTTTTTGGGGAGCCTCGTATGAAATCAGGAGCTCCTCCAAAGCACCTCTCTCATCCACTGCCAGCAGATGACTGTGTTAGAGGAGATATCAAAGCCAGGGTTAGATGAGAGGAGCCCGACCCTCTTACTTATCTCAGCTGAATTTTGAGCCTCTCCAGGCTCACTCATCGCTGGGTTTGTTTCGCCCCATGGATGCCATTTCTAAGAGTGAGAAAACCCAGCCCTCTGACAACTTCAATGCAACAGATCTGGGTCTCTGTGGTTTCTCTTGGAAGATATATTGCTGCTGAAAGATTTTTCAAGCATAGAGGATGGGAAAAAAAAAAAAAAAAAAAGGCACAGCTAGAAATGAAAAGGAAGCACCTGGGACTTGCCCAGAGCAGGCAGCCCCTGCGAACATGAGCCAGGTCTGTAGGTTACCTGATGAAATGCCATCCCCAGTGCCATGAGCACCAGCCTCAGACATGCACCTAGGGAGGGGATCTGGGGAGGGCTGAGCCTGTGGCAGGGCAGACATCCCCTCTTACAGTGCCGGGCAGCAGAGATGCCGCTCTGGGGGAGATGCAGCAGTCCCCTTTTTCCCCTGTTTTCTCCAAAATCTGAAGTGACATTTCACATTTCTTATAAAAAGGGCACTGTGTCGAGGGAGAGAGATTCATCAATATTTGGATAAAGATTCTTATTGATTGCTTGAGTGCCTTCAGTGGGGATGTGTTTGTGCAAGATGCATTGGTACAGAGTCAGTGCATCCGTGCAGCACCTATTCACAGTTTGGGTTTGCTCAGTGCTGGAGGAGGTGGCTGGGGCCAGGGCTGGGGGGTATTTGGGGAGAGAAAGATGCAGGAATTATTTTAGTAGGACAATTGTTGGTGCTTACCCAGGCACTGGAGGCCCTCTATCCAGCCAAAACCTCCTGAAGGCACCAGGAAGGCATTTGCTGACCGAAATCAAGCCTTAAGTCTCCCTCTGTTCCCATTTAGCCATTAGGAAGTTGATTGCAGTCCCCCCTACCTCTCAGGGAGGGGGAGGTCGCTGCACCCTCCCACGGGCACAGGGAAGGGCACACTCCAAGTTCCACCTGCAAAATGGTTTTGCTGTTGGGGCATCTTTGCGGACTTAACAAGTTCAGCTTAGAGGCCAAGAAAGGTTATTGTGGGGAAACAACTTCAGATCTTGAAGCCTCTTGTATTTTGATCACAGCCAAGAGGATAAATCTCTCTAGTATGAAAGTAATATTACTTTTGCTTCTTCGTGTAGACAGGAGAACAGCAAAATACAATGCTAGCATTAGTGTATGGTTTTAAACCCCGTCCCAGATCACTGTTAAGCACTGAAGTATGAATGTCCCACTCCTTTTTTTTCATTTCTTTGTTATATTTCATTTCTTTAATGTTCTGGCCCTGGTAACAATGTGCATGATGTAGCTTTTCCCACTGCAGGGATATTGCTTTAGTGTCTAGAAATATTTAGATGATGATACTTCTTTTTTAATTTTCTTTTCCAAAAGATTTGTGTCCTGGTTTCTTATGTTTAATCATCTCTCCCTTTAGATCCCTCTAGCTGAGATGGAGGCTCTGTCTCTGACGTCAGATATTCTCTCTGAAAAGTCCTGGTCCTTAGCTCTGACGGATGACTCTTTTCCTGATGATATTAACACACACTTACTTAATGCTCTGGAAAGCAATGTACATACACTGGTCGCTGTGTAGTCTGATGTTTACAGGGTTCGAAATACTGCTCCCACTTCTCTACACCTGCCTAATGGCATTTTCAGTTCAAGCCCTTTCCCAAATAGCACCAACCTTTCTCCCCGAACAGGACGTTGTCCTTAATGCCATTAGGTCCTGGGTTTTATCACTCTTGTCCACAGACTTGGCTCCTTGCAAGGAACGAGTAGTTATTGCTATTTTTCCTTTGATGTCTTATGTATAAACAATGTGTTTTCTACAAGTAAAATAAATAGGGAAAAAAATGCTTTGGAAAGCGTCAAGGTTGAAATTTCCTCCCCATCTGAAACAAATCAGTGGTGCTGCATGAAGAGACACCCATGAGCTAATGACTCGTGTCCTCTGCTGAGGGGTCAGCCCCAACCCCTTGGTTTGTAATGGATTTTTGTCTTTATGAACACAGGCACCACAAGGCTTTTTGCATGATTGGTGCCAGACTGTTTATTTTACAAATATCAGATGGGGATCTCTCCGAGATGATGCTTGTTTTGGGAATTCTTTCTAGCAGCCACCCCGCTGGAAAAAAAAAAAAGTTCAGACTACTTTGTGTCTTTTTGACTGAAATAACCAGTATTTTGAACCCTGCCTTAACCATCTCCTCTCTGAAACATTAGACATTTTTAGCTGTGTAGCAGTCAAGTGCTTTTTTTTTTCTGCTGTACAATAGACATAACTCCTTTCCCAACATTTTTGGATCATTCTTGTTTCTTTGTTGTTGTTCATGTACCTGCCTTTGGATGTTTGTGTTGTTCATAGATTTTCTGCCATACTAGTTGACTGCCGTCCTAATTAGCACTTATTTGGGAAACACCTCTTAAACCGTGACAATATTTCCCATCATGCTTCATGGCATCATGTGCAAAAGATTTTGTAAACTACCTTTAACTTCTTGTATGAGACTTTTCATTTCCAAATTAGTCTGGAGAGTTGTCAGAGGAGAAACCCTTATAGTTTGAGAGCGTTGCAAAGTCTCAAGGGTGTAGCCAGGAGAGATTGTTTTTCTCCCCCCTCCAAAAAAAGCAAAACCAGCTTGAACAAAAGATTTTGTGTATTTGCGTTAGTACCAATGAAGTCTTTGGTCAAAACAGTTGCCCAAACTCCTGAAAAACTACAAACTTTCATTGAAATCTCTTCTAAATGCAGTATTTTTACACTTCATTTAGAAGTGGCTTTAGTTGAAAAATATCTCCAGATATTTTGTTCGACTCAAAATAGATTTGGATTGAGATTTTTCTTTTTTTTTTTTTTTTTTTTTTGGTTCAAGATAAAATTGGATTTGATTTTCAATCAAGCCAAAACAACATGTTTTTCAAAACTACCAGTGAACCAAAAAGTCATGTGCTCCCGCAGCTCTGTGAGCTGGACTGGGAAGCCCATTTTGCAGCCATTCTAAATGCTTTTCATGAAGTTCAGTCATGAGATTTCCCTCGAGATGATCCGAAAGTGGAAACGAGCCCAGTGTGGTATTGGATCCTGTCAATGAACCCCAGGGTTCATTAAAGGTTGGGTTTGGATGGGATCTCGAATCCACGTCGTTGTGTTCAGATCCAAAGGGGTTTGGGTTTGAGATCTCAGGTTTCAGGCCATCTTTTCTGCTGTAAGCTAAGCAATGACAGCTAAATAACATAAACTGTTCAGCAGGGGAAGGCAGGGAGGGACAGAGAAGTTCCCAAACCCAAAGTCTCAGCTTTACCAGAACAGATTTTGCTCTCCTTCCTTGAGCTGTATCAGGAGACTGCAGTCTCTCTATTCTAGGCTGTATCCAAGCTATATCCAAATCAGCAGGTTCCCAAGGACTGAAACAAATGCTGCATGACAGTGCAGATCCGTTTCCTTCATTAAATTTACAACAGTGGTCTTCCTTTTTTTTTCCTTTTCTTCTTTTTTCCCCTCATTTTTTTCCTTTTTTTGTAAATTCCTTTTAATCTCATCATGTTTTTTGTGCAAACGAAATGCCATAGTGAAATTTTCTTTTAATGACAGAAGGATAAAAATCGGGACGAAAAGAATCTCAGTGTTGATTTCAGAAAACCTGTAATGCACTGAGTGAAGGGAAAATTTGTGAGAAAATATGATCTAAAGTTTTCCAAAAATGATCACCAAAATACTATATCAGCCTACAGTGGGACAATCTTATTCCTGTGTTTTTCAAGTGAGACCTTTTAAAGATAAAATAATTCTTTCATTAGAAGTACATGGGGAAGATGACTGTGCTTCCGCTTTTGCTAATATTGTCCAACACAATAACACCCGAGAACATTTCTGGGACGGAGATATTTTCTTATGAAATCAGACCTGAATCCATTCAATATTGCCTCTGGGGCTGCCCATTCCAAGAGACTCTTTGGCTGTAAAAACTCCGCAGTCAACATGTATACAATAACCCTCACTTGCATTAGATCCCTTCTAATTAGAGAATGACTTTCACCCTGAAGCAGTAGTTTTAGATATCCCTTTCAATAAAATGGGGTTAGTTATTCATTTTGTGAGAAGAAAAACCAATAAAATTGTGCTGGGAGCCAGAATGGAGAATATTTTTTGTAAACTAGTTTTGGTACTTGGGTTTTATTTGTTTGTTTTCCTTTCTTTTATTGTTAGAAGAGGAAACGACTCACCTTTGCAAAAGTCTGCCTTGCTGATGAGGGCACCTAGGGAGCAGAGGATCAAAGTTATGCCAAGCATGTGACCTTTGCTGGCCTTGAGGCATGATGCCTTCTTTGCATATCCCTGAAATAGTCATGGTTTATCCCTACAGTGTTGCTTCCTCTGTTTCTGTGGTTTTCATTGTGTGACAGTTTAATGACAATTCCCGAGGAGGGGGATAGCCCTGGTAGATCCATTCGTGCAATCCTGTGCATCCCGACGATGTGCATGCCCATCGTGCCATACTGATTGCAGTGGCTGTCGCTAGCGTTTCTGGGCACTTCTCCTCTCGCCCCACCCCGTCCTGTCCTCCTCCCTCACTGTTTCTCTCCCCCTCAGGCTGATCTCCGCTCCAAAGACGACACACTGACCCTGTCTCCCAGCAAGGACTTGCTGAGCGTGAGAAAGCCTTCGGTGGGACGCACCCACTCCCTGCCAAACGACAGCTACATGTTCCAGCCGCCCTATTCCAGCCCCTGCCCTGCCTCCCTGGGTGAGAGGAAGCCGGCACATCACAAGTCCCAGTCAGGTACCCATCTGTCAGCTGGGGACACAGCAGGATTTTCCAGTATAGCAAGAGCTGGGATTTTCCAGGCCCTTCAGCAGGAGGTAGCAAATTGCCATTGGTTTCCAGGGAGGTGTTGGTGTGCAGACCTGGTGTCCTTCCTGGCTTTGAAAAGACCCTCCACAATTCACGAAGTCCAGGCTATATTAAAAAGATAACTCCTTTCCTCAGAATGTTTTGGCAGTGTGACAGTGGCCCGGCTCAACGCTGGTTGTCCCTCTTCCTGGTTCCCTAAGGTTACAGTCCCTCCAGCCTGGGCTCCATCTGCCCCACCTGAGCAATCTATGGCCCCTGAGCAGAAATCCCAGCAGAAAAATATTTCTTCCAGTCTGATTTTTTGCAGCAGTACCTGTTCTGGCAGGTCTTGGAAGCTCTATCTAGGAACATCTGTGAAAGATGGAAAAATGGTGTCTCTAAATGCCTGTAAAATGAACATAAATGTGCTGAATTGGAGAGATCTCCATGAGATGAATGGAAAAATGAGAGAGTGTAGAATTGTTCTTCCCAGTGTGCATGGCTGGGATATACATCTTAGAGCTAAATTCAGAGATATTCTTAGGTACAGCATGTTGAAGGTACAGAGGGCTCTCTCTTACTGTACCTGTGCTTCCAGCTGCCTCCCAGTGCTTATCACTGTGCCCCCATTTACTCTGTCTGCCAGGGGTTACCTGCAGCTGGTAAGGGAATTGAACCACCTTTAATTCGCCTGTACATGCCATCATTTTAGACATTTGTCACAGATAAGACAGAGAAGTTTTTACAAGCATTGTCATTTGAAAGCCTCTATGCAGAACGTAATTTCAGCGCCGTTCAGAATGGTAGGAGATTTGAACAGATTAGAAATAAGATGTTGAAATTTGCATAGTAATAAGAATTTGGATGAATAGCGACTGTTGAACAGCAGAAAAAAAAAATAAAATGTGGGCACAAGGGAGGAAGATGAATCTGGAGTTGTGAGAAATCTCTGCCACAATACACAATTTTCAAGGTCAAGAGCTTTGCTTTGAAGCAACTGTTTGCACATAATGCAAACAGTGCATCTGAAATCCTGGTCAAATCCCACTGAAATCAATAGCAAATCTGCCGTTACCTTCAGCTGAGCCAGAATTTATGGCTCTCTGTAACAGTCAAGAAATTCCAGACCATACAAAAGAATCCTGTTTGCTACAGAGGGAGTTTCCAGTGCTTCATTTTTCACCCTTAATTGGGTGGTATTTGTCCTGTCTTGAACAAGAATAACGTCAGCTTGACCAGAAGGTGGGTAATTTCCTAGTCCCTTCTTTTTCAAGATTTCACTTCCCAGTTCCAGCCTGGAAAACTGAAAACCCCCCTCTGACAGCCCTGGCTGGGCGGGGCAGGCATTGCACCCTTGTAAATCCACAGGAAAAAACTGTTCCACTGAGATGCAGGATTTTGGAAAGGTAAAGCTGATGTCTTATAACCACATTAAGCAATTAAACCTTCTGTGTTTTTCTCCTTCTGGTGAAATTCCAATCGTTTTAAGCAGGCCAAAGTGCTGGGAGGTGGGTAAGGTGCCCAAATTTTGACGTATGCATCATTGTCCTGTTCCACCTACAATGTCACTTCTTTTCAGGGTGGGGAAAGTCACCCCCACCTGTTTACAGTTTGTAATATTATAAAGTGCTGTGAAGATAGCAAAAGGTGCCAGGCGCCTCTAATAAATCACCACAACCAAGGCATAATATTTCAAGCTGAGAAGGTTTTGTTGTCAGAAACACTGGCACTTGCAGGAGGTATTTGTTTGAGTACTCCTTCGTAATGGGGCTGTTGTTCTGGGAAAGATTCCAGGACAAATGAGATTCTCTGGGATGCAGTCCAGGTTAAATGAATTGTTTTGAAAAATGTTGAGCCTGTGTGTGGGGGGAGCACACAGCGTTTCAGACCTTTCAGAAGAAGTAGCCAACAACCACAAAGGGTCAAGAAGAGGCTGGAGAGTATGTGTTTCCTTCTCCTGGGAGGCTTTGTGAAACCAGCCCTGAAAGCTGCCAGGTGCCGTTCCCTTTCAGTTCATTTCCAGTGTGCCTGCTGGTTTGGAGACCCCAGCAGTTGGTTTCCGTGTAGGCTCAGGCATGGAGACACCTCCTAGCGCCTTTCAAAGTCAGATACTTGTGGTGCTCGGAGGTGAAGCTGCCTGTGAAGTTATTGGCCCTAAAGCAGGGACGTAGGAATTGCCAGTTCAGATGAACTTCTAGTTCCTGATCTTCTGTTCTTAACAGGAGCTAGTCCCAGTTGTATCAGGGGAAAATGCCAAGAAAAATGAAATAATAGACAATTCTGGAGTAATTTATTGATAGGCAGGAGTTTTTTCCCAGTTGTGGAGAGCCAGCTGCTGAATTCAGTGGTTTTGCTGTGCCTGTCTGATCCAAGGTACAACAGAGCAGTTTTCTCAGGGAGGTCACTGAGGCTGAGGCACAACCCCCAGATGAACATGTCCCATTTCTGTCTGTTCTCCCCCTCGCAAGGCTCAAAGGCATCGGTGCAGTCGCAGCCGGCGGACACGAGCTCCCTCCTGCAGATTCCAAAAGACCATTTTCACCACATAAGAGCTCATGACCATTTGGTGGGGGAGAGCAAGCCCCGGGTTTCCCAGCAGGTGCACTCTCCTTCTGCTGAAAGGCTGCTCCGCAGGCAGGTAAGCAGACTCTTGATCATGAACCTGCTGAGGTTTTATGTTGGTGCATTTCCCTGTTAGCCGTGCTCTAAATTCAGGGAGGGATTCACAGAGGAACCTCCGGAGAACTGTAATTCTCCTACAGAAATAACAAAAAGGTTGATGGATTTTGATCTGAAAGCCGTCCAGGAGTCTCCAAAGAATGTGCGTGATGAGTATCATCTCCTTTGGCAACTTGCCTAAATGTTCTCCACATTGTTAGCACTTTATTTTTTTCAATCCTCTTCATAAATGCAGCCAAATGCTCCCCAGGGGCTCGTTGGGGTTGAGGAACTAATTCTTAACTGCTGTGATTTTTTCGGTGCTTGAAAGGACACAGGGACTGCAGGCTCCATCCCAGGCCACCCTCCCTCTGACTCCTCTGGTTTCTCAGGAAGGGAGAAGTGTTTAATGGAAGCTGGTTATCTCATATGCAAAACCATCATGGAAAGCATACTGGCTTTACAGTGAGAATTGAAAATTAAAATCTTTTTCCATCAGCTGAGAGCTTTTGAAAAGTTCGGGTATATGCAAAACAGAACCCCTTTTTATTTTGCAACTGGTTTTATCTCTGGTTTTTGCCTGGAATTGATTTAAATCCTGATTCAATCAAAGATCTAAGAGATCTAATCAAAGATTCCAGTCTGGTTGATTGGAAGCATACGTTTAAATTTATCTTTTTTTAGTAAAATACTTAAACTTGTGCTTCACTCTCACATTTTTAAGCATATTTCATTGATTGTGCAGCTGGACTGGGACCAGAAGCATGTCTGATTCAAAACCTCTGCTTTCTTCAGTAGTTTCATGCCTGATTTTACATACACAAAGTGGATCGGTTCTATTTTTTCAAAAGCAATTTCTTTCCTGCATGAAAATAGTCCCATTTCTTTCATCTTTTAATCAACATTGACAAATTAGACAGTTGATTCATTAAGCTCTAAAAATGAATGTGAAGTACCAAGGTTAACAATTACATTAGTCTGTAATACTAAATTGACATAAGAAATTCCTTGCATGTATTCATTTGCACGGGGCTGGCCAGCTACCCCAATCACCACTAATGGGGAAACTAATTGATGTCATGATTCCAGTTCATAACCACTCTCTCTTGCTTTCTAATGAATAACAGACCCATCCTTTTGAACTGATCTAGCCAGAATAAATTACCATGTTGGCCATCTTCTCCGGTTTAATTTTGTTCATATCTTTGACAGCTTATTTTTCTAAAGGTTTTCATATGTTTAAGTTAATTTATTGTCCTCCCTCCTCTCCCTGCTCATGAGCATGGCCTTGGAGTGACAGTTCAGAGAGCAAAAAGCTTTGGGGCAGTGAGCAGATGCCTTCCATGGGCAGACCCACGAGGTGTTGCCTTGGGCATGCTCCTGAGCAGCAAGGAGCTCCTGGTGTGGCTAATGGGAGCAGTAAGGTTGTTCCTGGTGATATTGCTGTTACTGTTAATTGCAAGGTAGATGGCCAGCAACTGGGAAACTTGGTCCTTAAAGAGGCAAAATTCCCTTTACAGCCCCAGCTCTTCTGCTTGCTCAGTTGCTCTCTGCTTGCCTCCTTTTTATTGCCGCCACTAATTCCTCCACCAGCACATCAAATAGCCCAAACTAGCAAAGCATTTTAGTTAGCAGTACCCATTTTTCCTTACTGTTACATATGCTGCATGGGATTCTGATTTGTTTTCTTTTCTTTCTTTTCTTTTTTTCCCTTCCCCGCCTCGTGCCCTCTCGTCTCCTAAACCCGTAATAGATAAATCTTGTCCACCACATACCTGGTCCGTGCACTTTCCCTGAGCATTAAAACCTGTGTGTTTAACCTCCCTTTCCCTCCAGAGTGCTGGAGAGCGAACACAGCCCCCACAGTAACGTCCAGTTTAGACTCCGGAGTGTTTGACAATTAGCGATGCACTCGCAGATGAAGAGATGAGTGGATCGGATGCTTTGAGAGAACATTCCTGCTGAGGATTATTCTCCTTGGCAAGGCATTGCACAAAAGCTTTTCTCCAGAGGAATTCTACCTGAAGTTAAACCTATATTGATTTTGTAGTTCCAGGACTGTGTATCCAAGGTGTAGCCCGCGCCAAGCTGTGGCTACTACAGGTGTGCACCCCACTGGGATGGCAGAGGGTCCTTTTATTTTCAAACAAACCACTAAAACATTTGTACAAACAGTTACTACTAACAACAACCACAGATGCCTGTATCATAGGCAAAGAAAGAGCTGGTGGTGACTAATACTGTCGTGGTGTGCAACACAGGTTGGTGTGCAAGCAAAAGTAATTGTATTAATTACTTTTTGCTTCTGTATTCAACTTTTGTGTGGTCCGTGTCTGTTCTCAGGATATGAACGGGATTCGTTCTCCCAAACGCTCACTAAAGCTATTGGTGCTGAGGAGACCAGAGTAACTTCACTCTTGACTGATTAGCTGCCAGTGCTATGCTGTGAAATTTTAACTAGAAAGGATTCACCAACACTGGGCAAAATTGTTTGCCATATTAAATATTCTCTCAGCTCTCCCGGTTGACAAAGGGGATGTGCAGATGCAGCAATAGACTCTGGTGTTTCTGTGCACACATGAACACACTGCAGCTGACAAGAGCTTTGCTGAATAGAGATCATTTGGCTCAAACGATCCTTGCGGGACAATTTTTATATAAATTCTATGATCATTTTGGGGTGATTTGTCACAAAAGTATTCCTTAGTATGAGGAATTTCATCTACTTACAGTTTTTCTAAAGAACCGAGACCAGCTGTATGCATTTCCTCCAAATTTCTGTGTGAAGTTTTTAATCTTTAGGATCATTTAGGAGTCTTCTCAAACTGAGGCTCTGCCTTTAAGGGCCAGTTAATGTGGCTGATTTATAAAGCCTTTTGACAAGGAACGCAGTGCAGTGAAAAGACAAAGCCTTCAAAACATGCCCGAGGTTCTCTCTGCCAGCAGGCACTGATTCTGCATAAGGCTCCAGACAGCCACGGCAAAACGTGCCTTAGGAAGCCTGAACTTAAACATCAGAATAAGCTGAAATATTTGCAGGTTATTATTATTAGTCCAGCTTTGGTCTCCAGTTTTTCCAGCTCCTGCTGTAAGATGGTGCAGAGTTTGGCTCCAGCAGGGACCAAAGCCAGGGACAGGCTGTCACCCTGACGCTGGCACAGAGCGTGGTTGCTCTGGTGTGCTGGCTCTGGGGATCCTGTTCCATGTCCTCAACATCACCTGAGCTAGTGAAGGGAATACACACAGGCTCACCTGCACATCTTCCCTCTCCTGCTCCCACCTGGGCTGCGAAAACTATCAAGGGCTTTGCTGTAGACCTTCGTCCTTTTCATAACAAGAATGTTAGAGTTCGGGTGGGGGCATTCTGGTTTTGCAGCCCTCCATCCTTAGAGGAGAAAGCTCAAGGTCAACCATTTACAAAGAGTCAAGGGCCAGATTCTGCTGTCACTTTTACACAGGGGACAAACCCACAGTTCTGTGAAGATGGGAATTGGTAGAAGCCACAACACAGGTCTGTGTAGGAGTCAGTGGGTCTGTGCTGAGGTATCTCAGCAGAGCTGAGTGCCCTGTAAACGCTGTGCCTTGCCTGTACTAACCTTTGTTTGGTCTGTCTCTCTCATCTGGCAACTCCTCTCCTCCCCAATCCCTCTGCGCTCCGACACAGATGGCTATAAGGAACGACTCTGTGGATAGCAAGGAGAATCTCCACACTGAGGTGAGTGAACTCTCTGACCCAAATGTCCCTGCTGTGCCCAAGGAGGAGTCACCAGTGGCTCTGACGCCCTCAGGAGCGAATGAGTTGGCTGCATGGAGTCGGGTGAGCGTTCACACGCAGCAGCATTCCCACAATCAGTATAATATTTCAAAGCAGGCACCAGCATCCTGTGCTTGTGCAGACTCGTATCAGGAGACCCCTGGAGATTCAATGGACCAAGAAGTATCTGAAATAAACAGCTCCTCGGAGCCTTTCACTTCAGAAACTTGTACAGCCTCGAGTGCCTGTTCAGAGGGTCAGCCTCTCACTCCTAAGAGGAACATAGGCAATACCGGCAGTGTGACACTGAAGGACCTGAAGAAATACCACAGTGTAGACACCCAAGGTCTTCTAAAAAAACCGCCCTCTTGGTTAGATGATCAAAGGAGACATTCAATAGAAATTTGTTCCATGGAAAACAGCCCTCAGCACCATTCCACGTCCAGCTCCTCTGGCTTCATAAGTCAGGTGGTCAGTGAAATGGAAGGCTTGCAAGGAACGCGGCAGAAGAAAAAACTGAGCCCTCCCTGTATATCTATAGATCCACCTGATGGGCAGAGTTTGGTACCCAGAGGACCTCACAGCATCTCACCTGCCAGTGGAGACGTTTGCTTGAGGCGGCGTGCTCCATCCTGTGAGTCCAAGGATTCGATGGATATTGGGGATTCGCTGCTTCCAGACAGTATGTCAACATCTCCTACCCCAAAGAAAGACTTGTTGACACTTCCTAGCTTTTCCTTTGATCAAACGGAAATGGACCCCTGAGTTACTTTTTCTGTTGGTGCCAAATGTTTTCTTCCTTTCATGTAATAGGAGAAAAAAGAAAAAAATTTTAAAAACTCCGTACTACAAAATGGCACTGGGTAAAAAATTTCCAAAGAAAGATTAAAGAACCAGCTGGTTAAAAGAGGGGTTGACCTATATCACGCTTACTTAAGCATATGTTCTGCTTAGGTAAAAGCAATACAATGTGCAGAATCTATATGTATATTATATTTTATTAAATTAATTGAATCTAGTATTGCGGGATGTAGTACATTTTGTGACTAAAGACATTTAATTTTCTTCTATTTTATGTATCTCAGAATATTTCTGAGATAAAGTTGGTTTTTATGAATATTTTAACCTAAAAAATATATATATTTAATCCCTTCTCTTTTTTTTGTTTTGTTTTGTTTGGGTTTCATTTTGTTTTGCAAAGCACAAAATGTAGCCAATTAGTGCATTACAGAGGAAATGTATCCCACAGTCAGCAGTAAAAAAGGATTATTTAATGTAATTTATTTTTCCCCTTGGACTTCATGTGATATTCTGGGAAAAAGATTGTTTGGGTAGTATAGAAATGCAGTGGCAATTTGTTAACAAAATATTCCAATCTTGCATAAAATTGACATTCAGAAAGAAAGCAAGTGCTCAGGCCCAGGAAGGTACAGCATCCTGACAGATGTCTGAGGATGGTGAAGGCAGAACCATTTAACGGTACATGATACTGAATCATGAGAGGATGTTATAGACCATCCACTGGCAACTCACAAAATCATGTCAATGGTTCATTTTCATATGTGCCTAGGAAACGGGCAACAAAAGCCTGTGGTCACTTCTGAGATGTTTTTCCAGTGTCTCCAAGATGGACTGTTTATTTTGCTGAGTTTTACACCTCCGTTTGCAGTGGAGCTCCTCCTCTCTACGTCATAGGGAAGGGAGTGAGGCCAAATTTAGGACTTGCAGTGGGTGAACTCGGTGCAGACATGGCATAGCTGTGGGCTTAAGCACATGTTTAAAGTTAAGTTCTTGCCTAAAATGCAAGACTTGAGGTTGACCGTATTTAAGTAATTCCTGAAAATTAAAATCATGTGTTTATGTTCTATAGAATCAAGGCCTACTGTAAGTTATTTTAAAGATCATCTAGAAGAAAGTCTGCAGGTATGGAAAGGACTTCTGATTTTAAGTAAAACAGCCAGGTATTCTAGCTATCCCTCCTAGAGTAATTTACATGACCCTGACTGTAATTTTATTTCCAATCTATCAAGAGCCTTAAGCAGCAACATCATGATACAAAGTAGATAAAACCAGAATTCATGTCCTTACTTTATAACATGTCCTCATCCATCATCTCAATTTACTCCAGTGCTAATGCCCTCTGCAAAAAGCAATCTGTAAAACTGGACTGCACAGCCTGAAACCCACGAGAGGTTGGCCCCGTTCGACGCCTCCCCCTCCTCGCATTGAGTGATGCAAACCAGACATTAACTCCACTCAACTTCCATGAAATCACATTAGGATGTAGGCTAAATTAGACTGTGGGCATGCTTTGAAGTGTGCCAATAGTAGCAGGTTTGCAACTGCACCCATGGATAAGGCTTTGCTGGATCGTGTCTCTGAACCAGCACAGGCAGGAGGAGGATTTGTGCTAATTCCGTCAGTCGGGAGTTTGTAACTTTTTTTGAGAACTACTGATCTTTTCAAATCACTACAACATGTTGATGTACAGCCTTTTATCCATTCAGAGATTAAACTGTCTCCACCACGTGTATCTGCATGAGCTTCAAGTGTACACACAAGAAGAAGATGCTGTTTCTACCCAACAGCCTATGTGAGGTCCTAAGCCCCTTTATTTTCACTTGAGGATGTTTACTCTGTAAACAATCCCTATTGATTTGCATGTCCTGGAAAAACATAAGGCCTTTCAGCAGGAAGTCAAGCAATCAGTGTATTTGAAGTAGAAGGATTAACATTCTGTACTATTTGCTGCAGTTCGATTAATTCTTGGCTGGGACATTTTTCCCCTCTTCAACACGGGCCCTTACAGGGGCCACTCTCTTTGATATGCCAGCCCAAATTCAGAGTTAAGCCCGTCTAAAGCAATGATTTCAAACGAACCTTTCATCAGTTCTTCCCCCAGATCACATTTAAGGAAATAATAAAATTACAGTGTATTAAGCCTGAGAAATATTCCTAATCCCTTTTTAGTTTTACGCTCATAATGAGCCTTAGCTTTTCCTTTCACATGTACTAAATAATTTGGGAAACCAGCTAGGCCACTAAAATTGCCAACCCTGGTTCCTTCGTGATTAGGATTGTGTTCATACAGTTGGAATGATACTACTCTACACATCCTTCCTTACAAAAAATCCACTGAACATTTTAGCATGAAATCATGGCACAAAACAGTGATGTGATGTTAATCCAAACGCTCAACTCCAAATGTAACAGAAAGCCTAAAGGCTCTTCTATTTTCAATACTTGGGGGTTTGCCCACTGACAAGGTTTGTGGAAGTAACAAAAAGTTTACATCATACGTGAATATTCAGTAAAGACTAGCCAATAAAAGATACTCTATGGTGATGCATTCAGGAAAAGAAATCCATGTAAAATAGATTGTTTTCTAAACCAGATAAGTTTTTTCTAGATGCCCTTTTGAAAGACAAATACAAATGTACTGCAGCGTGTGCAATAATCTTACAATGATTTTAAATACCTTTGGGGGGGGTTTTATAGAATTTGACTTTTTTAAACAAAATGTACAAAATCCACAGGAATTCTGTAGAATGGTTATGTTGATAGAATTTTTTATATTTTTGTAGAAATCTATAGAGAAATTGTTAAAAGTCTGCGTAGCATCTTGGCAACAGAAGCAGCTCTTATCTACAAGTTTCTTTTCATAACCTGGAGCCAGACCTACTGTATTACGACACGTAGAGCCTAGTTTTAGAGCCTGCATCCAGGTCGTGTTCAGAAGTAAGCAGCTAAGCTCAAGTTCTACGATATTGCAGTGCTATTTACTGTTTGAGAACTGTACCCACACAAAACACCCACCCCCAAAACCCAGCCCCTGTCGATGGTGAAGTAGTCGCATGGCTATCCAGCTCATTCAAGCACACCAGCACTTTACTACTGTGGATTTACTGTATACAGGTAGGAGGAGAATATTTTGCTATTGCCAGTCTGACACACGGGGAAAAAGAGATTGCAGACACGTCTGGGAAAACGTAAATTCCATTCTTGCAGCCCCTCGTGCATAGAACTGATTTTTCATAGCTTGGTTGTGGGCGGTTTGTACTGTAGATATTTTGGAGGAGGGCAAAGAGAACACTGTTTTTGACTTCTGTGGATTGCACTCAGCACCAGGTGTGTTCAAGGAGGAAAAAAAAAAAAAAAGAAAGAAAACAACAACAATAAAAAGAAAACAAAAGTGTTACCATTGTAAATTAGGCTATGCCCCAGTCTCCCCTTTTCTGCCCCTTTGGCTATAATAACCCATGTACACTATTACACAAGGTGACTAGAGTAGGCACAGTACCATTGCAATGTCCGTAACAACCTAGTATATATGATAGAACTTTGTATTTAATAGCTAATATATTGTTATACTGTATCAGGTATATAGGCCAAAACAAGGTCTTTTGGCCTGGGCAACAAAAGGTGGTATTCATGGGGGAAAATTGGGTTAAAATGTTCCTTTTTAAAAAAAAAAAAAAAAAAGAAGAACAAAAAAAAAGAAAAAAGACAAAAAATGAGTGTAAATCTTTACAAATGACAAAAACAAATGTGTCCTATTAAAAGCTTTTGAAAAGAAAAACAACTGTGCATTTTCCCTTTTTTTTTTTTTTTTTGTTGTTGCTGCTGCTGATAATCTGTATCATTCCGAGTGGTCAAGTCTTTGGTCATGTTTTAATTGAGAACAGTTGGGGGAGGTATCGGGTAGCAGCAGCGGCCAGGAGGTTGAAAGGAAGATTGTGAAATGTTGGGTCTTTGTGAAGCAATTCAGTCTGACTGCTGGGAGTGAATCTGGCCCCGCAGTGCATCGCCCAGGGTGTGCTGTGGGACCTGGGAGACCACGGGCTGTGCTCCTGTGGGTTGCACTGCGCTGGCAGGGAACAGCTCAGGAAGATGCTTAAGGATGTCAGGACTGCACCAGGGAGAGCTGCAGCCAGTGGGGAGAAAGGAGTCAGGAGAAGGGGCAGATTTGAGAAAACGTGTTGCTGTGAAGAGGAAGATCCTGGCCTTTTCCAGGCATTCACAGCTTTGGGATTTCCAGCCTGAAGCCCAGCAGCCTCTCGGCCATGATTCCTGCAGTTATTTAACTCCTTGCAAAGCGGGAGTTGGTGGGGATGGCTCTGCCCTGGGGGCTGAAGGGCAGCAGGGCCTCAGAGCTCAGGTGCTGCTTTGGTATCATCAGAAGCATTTCATGGAATTGCAGAATGGTTTGGTTTGGGAGGGACCTTAAAGACCATCTGGTTCCAACCCCATGCCATGGGCAGGGACACCTTTCACTAGGTCAGGTTGTTCAGAGCTCCATCCAGGGCAGGATGGATGGGGCATCACAACTTCTCTGTGCAACCTGTGCCAGGGCCTCACCACCCTCACACAGAGAAATTTCTCCCTGCTAGCTAACCTAAATCTGCCCTCCTTCTGTTTGAAGCCATTCCCCCTTAACCTGTCACTACATGCCCTCATTAAAGGCTCTTCAGGGGTCTTTAGGGAATGAATTATGAAGCTCCTAACGTGAAATCTCCTCTCCCCTGGGGAGCAGCCACTGAAGGGAGCAACCAGGCATGGGGCACTCTGCAGCCCTGTTCTTCTATGGCTGGAATGACCCAATTGCTCTGCAACAGGAGGGACCCTAAATTGATACCCGATGCAGTTATGTTGTCTAGAGGGTATTTGGATAAAGTCATCTCTCAGAAGGAAAGAGCAGGAAGGATATTAGTCCTTAAACAGAGAAAAAAATGTGGATCTGTGCGAAATCCCATGCAAATCCACGCAGAGCAGGACTCCAGGTGAGCTCTGTGATGTGCCTGTGTTGTCCAGACTACAGGGCCAACCCCACTAGGCTGGAACCACTGAAATGCCTTCCCACCCCTCGGAGGCTGAAGGATCCCCAGGGTATGAAGATAAGCCAGGCTGAGCCAAGGAAGCAGAGCTGCTCACAGGCTTCAGCACTTCACACCTCTCTGCTCACAGGTGAGTTCAGTTCCTTCCAGGCCACAGGAAATCACTTCCAACAGTGAATTTCAGAGAATCTTGGGAGAGGGCTTTTTTTCCCCTGCTCTGTTTTGTGAATGTTCCTGTATGAAGCTCTCCTGCTGAGTTTTGATGTGGTTTTTTGAAGGCTCCAACCCAGGCTGGCTGCTTGTGGATGTGTTTTCAACTCCCCAGGCTCAGGCGTGGCACTTAGTTACTCCTTTTGGTAAGTCATGGGGATGCCATATGGAACCAGGTTGTTTTCTATGTAATGGTACCTGCATCTAGGGAAGCAGCACTTTAAATTTAACTTGTTTCTGGCTTAGTTGAGACAAACAGAAGAACATAGCTAACTGCCCTGCTTCATGAGAACAGTGTCCCACTGGAAAAGGTGTGTGCACACCACATCCCTCGGCCAGAGCTCTGCTAAACCCTGCAAGATGGGAAACAGAAAAGGCCTCTTTGTGCCTTCTGTATTTCAGGTGTTCCACGATACAAACTGAGACACAGCAACACATCGTAGATGTGACCTCTACTAGAACACCCAAAAATAAGGTAGGAACAAGCAATTTAAAGAGACGTGCCTGGCTCTCTTTACAGCCAGCAGCACCTCGTAAGGGACCCGCTGTGACCAGCTGACAGGAGTGAGGATCCCGCAGATTAAAGGGTTAATGCCAGGGAAGTTTTGGAGGGTCCGTGCCCAAGAGCCCGGGGGTGGGCGGGGGTCGATGGGCAGCCGAGTCCCGCGGCCGCGGCGGGAGCGCCCCGAGCGCAGAGTTCTGCTTCCACCTAGTGGGCGTGGGGCGAGGGGGTCTGGCGGGCTGCCCCCCGTTACCGGGGGCTGTGACCCCCTTGTATCGGGCAGATGGGTCAGCAGGACCCCGCGGTGCTCTGTGCTTCCTGCCCGATGCCGCAGAAGACAGGGCAGGATTGGAGGGGGGCAGGGAGGGCAGTGCCTGTGTTTAGGATAATGGAATCGTTTAGGTTGGAAAAGCCCTGTAACAATCATCGAGGTAACCCAGCAATGCCAAGGCCACCACTGAACCGTGTAACCAAGTGCCACATCTACATGTCTTTCACATATCTCCAGGGATGGTGACTCCACCTCTTCTCCCAGGCAACCAGTGACAGGATGAGAGGACACGGTCATAAGCTGCACCAGAGGAGGTTTAGTTTGAACATTAGGAAGAATTTCTTCACAGGAAGGGTGGTTACACTTTGGAATGGGCTACCTAGATAGATGGTGGAGTCACTGTCCCTGGAGGTGTTCAAGGAAAGCCTGGATGTGGCACTCAGTGCCCTGGTCTATTGACAAGGTAGTGTTGGGTCACAGGTTGGACTCGATCTCAGAGGTCTTTCCCAACCTAATTGATTCTGTGATTCCACCACTTCCCTGGGCAGACTGTTCCAATGCCAATGACCACCCTTTCAGTGGATATGTTTTACCTAATCTCCAATTTAAATGTCCTCAGCACAACTTGAGGCCATTTTCTCTCATCCTATTGCTCGTTACCAGGGAGAAGAGACCAACCCTCACCTGGCTCCAACCTCCTTTCAAGTAGTTGGAGAGAGTGACGAAGTCCCCCCTGAGCCTCCTTTTCTCCAGGCTGAGCCCCCCCAGCTCCCCCTGTGGCTCCTCATCAGACTTGTCTCTAGACCCTTCCCCAGCTCTGTTGTCTTTCTCTGGACACCCCCAACACCTCAATCTCTTTTTTGTAGTGAGGGGCACAAAACTGAACCCAGGGTTCGAGGTGCTGCCTCATCAGTGCTCAGTACAGGGAGACAGTCACTGACCTCATCCTGCTGGCCACACTAATGCTGATACAAGCCAGGATGCCTTTGGCCTTCTTGGCTAAATAATTTCTACTTCAGTGGGGATTTTCAGTCACTGAATTTATAGCAATCACTACTAAGGGAGGAAAGAGGAAGGATTTCTCCCAGATCCAGGCTCACTGTGGCAGAGCCCCTTGCTCTTGCTGCTGTGGGAGCTGCTCAAAGTGCAAAACCCAAGGAGACAATAATCCATCCAGGGACAGTCTGGGAAGCACCTAAGAGGTGTCTTTGTCCCTGCACATCCTTATGTCTTCTTTCACACACATGGACAGCACAGCCCCTCTGTGTCCCGCTTGGGCTGTGCCATCACAGCAGCTCTGATACATCCCCGGTCTGTGAGCTCGGCCCAGCGCGGGAGGAGGAGGGGGAGCATCGAGTCAGACTTGTGCCATCTTACACTGCCTGTGGGGAGGTGCAGAGGTTGGATGTTCACTGTGTGCCTGTCACTAGATGGCATTACCATGAAGTGCTTCAGCTGGGAGATCTGTGAGCATGAGCTCAGGCTGCACCTGAGGTCCCCAAAACCTCCTGTTCCTGTTTGCTTTGGCGTGGTCACCAGCGAAAGCCTGGCTGGCATTTTCACCTTTGAGGGTGATTGGACCTTCAGTTGATTTGTACATGTTGAATTCAGTACTTCTGATATGTTTACAACACACTGTTATAGTCCTGCAGCATCCTCTGGCATTTTCTGTTATTGTTTGAGTCCCTGGATGCTATAATTGGCAAGCTTTCAGAGCTCCTGAATAGATTGTCTTTTCATATCTATTTAATACTCTAAATAATGCAGCCAAAGACCCCTGCAGCTCCAGCTGGGAAATGGAAAGGATGGTTAAGCCACTTAATTAGTTACTGTGCTAACAGTTATTTTACGGAAACCGAAAGCAGAATCCAGCTGTTTTGGGGAAAATCAGGAAGAAGTTAATATTGTAATCACTCTACAATCAAAATATATTGAAGTGGACAGCACATGCTAGGCTGACACCTGCAAAGGAAGAACAGAACTGCTCTGCCACATGCCACCAGCTCAGCGTGGCCAAGGGTGACAACTCCACGTTTGTTCAAATAAAGCAGGGCCTGGTGTTTGAATTCCTTCAACTACTCTGCCCATTTTGTGGTGAAATCCCGAACAGCTTCAGCCCATTAAAAGCAGGAGGGGTTTGTGGTGTGGCCAGGTTGGCAGGGGCAGAGGATAAGCCATGACAATTGTGTCAGGGACTGAACTGGGATAGTTTGAGTCTTGGCTCCAGAAAGCCTAAATGCCATGTGCTGCTTGGCTGGGGCTGTTTGTCCATCACTCTGAGCTCCTTCTGCAGCCAAGTCACCTACAAGCTGGGGTGTGTTACACCTGTCATGGCCTCTGCCAACCTCTGCAGGCACCTGAGAATATGTTTGTGGAATTTTCTAGCAGGTGAGAGAAACACCCAGTGCGTTAAGAACTCAGCTGCTCACGGCTGGAGCAGCTCCAGGATCACTCTGGGGTCATCTAGGCAGTTCTCAGCATGTTCAGATTGGTCTCCTGCTCATCGCTCTCAGTATGAAATGTAGGAGCACCCATGGAGCAGGGGAAGCTGGTATTACACACTGTGTCCTGGAGGAGTCATGGGAACACTATTTTCTTCTTTCACAGAGACCTGATGCACTAAGTGGACCCCACCTCACCCCACAGCATGAATGACCTTACAGTGCAGCTCCAGGCCGAGTGCAGTGTGGTCCCAGCTTTCCTGTGCTGGCTTCCCAGGGAACTGCTGCCTCTCTTCTTCCTCTCAGGGACTCTTGCCTTCCACTCGCTGCCTATAAAGCCAGGTAGCTGCTGTATGCCCAAAAGCAGAGCTGTGAGTAAAACTGGGGCTGCGAATTCCCAGCCCACTCCCTCATCTGTTTTATCATGGGACTTCTGAACTGCTCACTGCGCTTTCTGGAAATTAGGAAATTAAATCCTTTCCTGCTAGAAGGGAGATGCACATATTTGCAGCAGCATCGACTGTTTGAGAAGGAGAAACCCTAAGTCTGCTGCTACTCATGCAGTGTTGACTTTAAGCAGAGTTTGTTACAAGTTCCCATCTTATGTATGTTAAAACAAGGTGTCAGCCCCTTTTTTATGAAGTAAAAAAGTGCTGTGAATGCAGCCTCTTTGGCAGCCTCTTTTTCTTACCATCTGTAAAATGTGACACCTCTGTGGGTCTTGGAAAGGAAGCTGAGCCTCTGCTGTTCCAAGCAGAGAAAGAAGGTGATATTTATAGTCAACTAACCATAAAACTGTGACTTCCAGAGCTGAACATGCTCAAGCCATCCCCAAAACCTCAACTCTGAATATGCTTCTTTATACAGGTCTCCCTGGGAGTCGGCCACACTCCATCCTGCTGTTAGTGCTTTGCAAATCAGCCTGAGGTGAGATATGAAAAGCATCCTGCCTCCTACTTGGCACCCTGCTTACACAAACAGCTTCTCCCTCACGTTACCTCCTGTCCTGCCCCAGTCAATAGCTCTAGTTGATAGCCAGCCTCTGCTGCACGGCCTGGGTGTGCCCCTGAGGTGCTTCCTGATTGCACTGGCCTGACCTCTCTGTGTGTTACCAGGTGAAAAGTCTCTTACTGTGCAGCTGGCATGAAAAAGAAGATTTAAATACATTATTGCTGAATGAATCCAGATCAGATCTCGCCACTCCCCGGAATAAAGAATAAATGTCCGGTGAGAGGTGAGTTCGTGACCTCCCTGACATTTTCACCAAAGGTGCCATTTCATTTTCCTGCAGACCCAGCCTGAGTTTAAGGGAACATCACAAGGGTAATGATATGTTCTAGGTACCTCCATCTCCCTTCCCATCATTAAAAGGAAGCAGGACCATCCTGAGCTGCCTGAGATGGTGCTTCAGGCTCTGCTTTGCACCAGTTTCAGCAGAATCCTTTACCATGGTCCTTCCCAGGAGCTTTTAAGCTTTCCCCTCTATCTTGTAATGGATGTCTGTCTGAGACATTATTATTTCGTTAATTCCTGCCCTTCATTTTTCCCTCTCTGCTTGTCTGTTTTGCCAGACAGCACCTCTAAGTCAGTAATTTCAATGCAAAGCCAGCACAAGTTGCAGTGTCTGCTGTGAGGTCCATGCAGGGCTGCCTGGTGGCTCTCCTCAAGCTCAGGGGGGCACACAGGAGGAGCTGGAGGAGCTTAACACCCACTCATCACTACCATCCCTTTAATGGCATGAGCTGCTAATGAAGGCAGAAGCTGTCCATCATTAATTAGCAACATGAAGCAAGAGGCAGAATTATTTAGGGCTCCCTAGTCTTTAGACTCCTGTGAAACCAAGGGAAATACCCTTATACAGAACCTTCCTCTATGGATATGGTGGAAAGCCACAAGGTTTCATAGAACCACCAAAGTCAATAATTTAATCAGGGATTAATTCACATGTCAATGGAACTGTGCAGAACACTGATAAATGAAACCTCTCCCCTCCTGTACACATGGATTACAGTTGCTGTTTGTGAGGTAGCTCTGTACCTGGGACATCTTACAATGTCAGAGCTGGTCTTATTTTTGGGTTCAAAACTGCATTCTCAAACTGCACCAAATCCTGCAGCTCAGTGCAAGGAACAGTGGTACATATTCATGTGTCAAGAGGTACCAAATTCTCAGCATTTCTCTTGGAGCAGCTGTTCTCACAGATTATTGCAGAAGAACATATTTAAAGAGCCATAAAGGAACAACTCTCAGCTATTACCGAGTTTTATTAAAACTTTTATTGCGGTGCAATTCCACAGAACAAAAGTTTCACCGTAGCACTTGCAAAGCCAACCCATGATTTCCTCAGAACATCTTGTTCACCCAGTTGGAAGTGCTTCTCTTGTATTTCCTTGAGAGGGTTGCAATGTGATTGCATTGATTAATCTGGACCAGTCTGAGATTTCAGACCTTGTAGGCAATCACCTGAGAACCTGATCTTGGGCAAGGTTTTGTCTTCCCACACTAGTGAGAATGGTGTACCTTTAGCCAGATTATAGTAAATGTCTCAGCAGTGTTCATGAGAAGACCATGGATTCCTCTGGTTGTACTCTGAGTGGGAAACAGGCCCAGCATCTTCATAAAAGATTAGCAGAGTATTTTTTCTTTCAGGATGTCATATTTTTGGGACACAGCAGTAATCACGGTTCTCTGAGGCATTGGCACAGGTTGCCCAGAGAAGTTGTGGATGCCCATCCCTGGAAGTGTTCAAAGCCGGATTGGATGGGGCCCGGAGCAACCTCATCAAGTGGGTGGCATCCCTGACCATGGCAGGAGGTTGGAATTAGATGATCTTTAAAGTCCCTTCTAACCCATTCTATGGTTTTATGACTCTGAGATCTCTCTTTTTCCATTCTGGTGAACATTTTTGACAACGCCCTTCCACCTGATGGTTCCTCACCTTTCAGCAAGGAAGGAAACTCAAACTCTTAAAATACTGAAGTAGATTTATGGCAGCAGGGTGCTTTGCATGAGATGATGTTAATTGAACCAGATGCTGCAGCAAGTGGGTGGACAAACAGCAGGTGCTGGAAGATCAATAATGCTGTAGAAGTCCTGACGAAGAGGAAAGCAAACAGTGTTTCTGCATCACAGGGAGGTGAAATCCAGATTGTGTCCAAGGTGCTACACTACAAAACCTATTAGTTACATATAAACGTGAAAATTTATTTACTGAAGGCTTATCAAAATAGATCCGTGCCATGGGTTTAACCACGTGTCTACAGCAGAAGCAATCAGCATGGAGGAAGAGGCTGCAGACTGATGGAAGAATCAATGCAATGCTCGCTTAAGTCCTGCAGGGGCAACTACACTCCACACCCCTCTGAATGGGAGACATCAAATGTCTCCGTGATATTAACATTAGCCTGAGCAATCTGGATGGATGGATGGATGGTCAGCCCAAACCCAGAGGGTGGCCCAGCTCTGTGCATCCTCTCTGAGTAACCATCCCTCAGACCACCCTTCGCTTGAATGACAGAATGGTTTGGGTTGGGAGGGGTCTTAAAAATCATCTCGTTCCAATCTCCTGCCACGGGCAGAGATGCCACTCACTAGACCGGGTTCCTCAGAGCCCCATCCAACCTGGCCTTGAACACTGCCAGGGACGGGGCATCCACAGCTGCTTCTTGACCCGCGGGCACCACCAAAGCCCCCTCCGTGAGCAGGGCTGCGGCTGTCCCAGCAGCTCACACTGGACCGGGGCTCCGCTCCTTTCGCAGGGAGGTCACCCACGGCGTGCGGGCCCGGCTCCGGGAGCAGAGGGAGGGATGCGGGATCGCCGCCGCCCCGGGCAGAGCTCGGAGCACCCTCCAGGCGCCTCCCGGCCCGAGGGGCGCGGCTGGGCGGGTGGGATGGGGCGCGCCGGCCCCTCCGCTCCCCGCCCCCGGCCCGCCCAGCGGGGCCGGCACCGGCTCCTACCCCCGCCCGGTGCCCGGCGTGCGCCGGGAGCAGGCTCCGAGCCCCTGCCGCGGACATGGAGGCTTTCTGCGGGTCCCGCTTCTGGGTAAGCTTCTCCCTGCCCTGCCCTGCCCTGCCTGCCCCGCCGGGGCGGTTTCTGTGCGGAGCGGGTCCAGCCCCGGGGCGGGGGGGGCAGCGCCGGGTCCCGCTCGGCTCCGCTCCGCTCTCCCCCTGGGGCTCCCCGGGGCCGGGTCGGAGCGGGCACGGGGAGCTCGGTCCCGAGGGGCTGCTCCGACCCTGCCCTCGGTCGCCGTGGCTCTCGGGGGCTGTCCCAGAGCCGGCGGTGCCTCCGCCCGCTCCCGGCTCGGGCGGGAGCAGCGGAAGGGTCGGTCCGTTCTGTTCGCGATTCAGCATCTCCAGGGCAGAGCCAAGACCCCAGGGGACCGCACAGACCATCCCACGGGGGATGCAGCTCTCCCAGCATAGTCCACCTCACAGTGAACGTGGCCCTTTTCCTGAGAGTCCTGTTTCAGCGTGTGTTTTGCTCTTCAGAGTCACTCCCATGAGTGGCGAAGGACTCCCTGTTCAGTGCTTTGTTACTGCTAAAGAGGGATGGGTTCGTACCAGCCGAGGGTGGTCACCAGCCTCGGAGGATTGCAGTGGCTTCTGTCCGTATTGGAGCCCTCAGCACTTGGGAAAGGCTGATAGCAGCAGGCAATGGGTTTGTAAGCAGAAAAGTTTGGAAATTGCTGCCATGGTCTGCTCTGATGGTGAAAGTGTGTAAGTGCTGGGTTTCCCCAGGGCACACCGTGCTGTTTCCTTCTCTGTGCTGTGTAGGAAGACACAGCATGAAACTGTAGGGATTTGAGCATCTATGGTGACTCTGGAACTGCCTTCTGATAAATCAGTTTTAATCTGTCCCTTTCTTTTATACTGATTTAGCTCAAAGGAGGTTGGGTTTTGTTTTTTTTTAAATGAGCAGGAATGAGAAGCAATGTCTGCAGTTGCATCACTGCTGGAAAGCTTTTACAGGACAGCACAAGCAATTGGCTAACCCTAACCCTCAGATAACTAATTATGTTTCAATAACTGTCCCAGCATTACTCTTTAAAAAGCGACTTTGGCTCCTAAGCCCCTTGGTTACATTTCTTTGTTCACATTTCATTTCCAAGCTGCACTCTCTCTACCACAACAGTTGGCAGATAAGCTTGCTCAAACAAGTATTTTCGTATATTATTTCTACTCTAAACACTTCTAGAGCAGGAACAAGCACCAACAGATCGAAACTGTTCACTAGCTATTGACTGCCTTCAGAAGCATGTCTTAGTTTCTCAAGGAAGGATTGTAGTGCAACAGCTCTTCGTGCCCAAAGCTTTTTGTAACAGCTTATTGATACATTAATGTAAAATGCTCAGGAATTTTTGCTGATTTTTTGAATTTAGTGTACTTTATGCTGTACTGTTACACTCCATCACAGTGCCCTGTGCACTGCTGCCTGGGGTATCTGTGCTCTCTGTGGACCTGTTTTGTGTCTTCTTTCAGAGTTGTTTGGAGTCAGAACAAGTTCCCATCTGTTTAGTTGGTTTAAGAAGTGGTACTCAATAACTATGTGAAACAGAGCACTGACCCAGTGACCAACAGATTGAACTCCATGACCATCCTATTTTCAGCCAGCTGGTGGTTATTTTCTCTTAAGCACAAGTGTGTGCAGTTCACTGATTTTATGAGATCTTTTAAGTGATGACCAGGTAGATGACAGTCACCATGAAACGATTTGCTGTGCAAATATGCTTTTCATATGTTTTGAACTATGCCCACAAAAGCTGGGGTTTCTGCTGGTGCTCTACATTTGAAGAAGGGAGAACAAGGTAAAGGGCAGTTCCCAGCCTGTGCACCAAACTAATGAATGGTGGGTGTTTAGCTTTGCAGTTTAAAACTAGAACTTGATGAAATGTGAACCAGTATTAAAGTTCACTTTTTTGTAGCTCATGTACTTAGACTCCCCATTTTTTGTCAAAGAAAATCCAGATATTTTTGGAAGCTAAATGTCATACTGATGTCAGTTTTAAAACTGTTTAGAACAAAAGGAAACATGCTGTTCCAATTTAATCGGTTCTTTGTTTTGGAGTTTAAACCAACTACAATACTTTCCTGTGAAAAGCAGACCAGAATCAAAACAAAACAGTTCAGAATTAGCTCATGAAAATGTTTACATTGAAATATATCAGCTTTAACAGATGATTGATTTATCTTGGATTTTTTTTTTGGCTCATTGGAAGTGTTAAGGTTTAAACTCTTCACCCTGGTGCAGGGTGGGGAATTTTGCTGGAAATGTCAGCTGGTGGGGTTTCTTGTGTTTGTGCAGAGGCAAGATAATTTCCTCTTCAAGCCATTTTGGAAATAAGAAGTGAAAGGAAACACTGTAGATCGCATTAGAAATCTATAAAAGCTTTTAGCTTGCAGCTACTGCTTTACCTGTTGAACATGGAACCAGCAAATTGCTAACACAAATGTAGGTTATTTATATATAAAAGAGGAACAACTGGAATATTATGATTTGAAAATGCAGTATGAACAAGCTCTTCATCTAAACACTTAAAATCATGCTGTCTGCTTCAGTTGTTAATATCTCCTACCTGTGTTCCCATGCTAAATGCCTTTTGGGAGGAGATGAGTGCAATAGCACATACCCACACAAGGCAGTGCTAAGGTGTGTTCTTCACCATTGCCCACAATTACCTCCTATTTATTGTGTCACATATTTTCTGTGTGATAGTAAGAGTGCTAGATAGGTGTGCCAATTAACAATCTCTGTTTTGATGAGCAGATACCAGTTCTTCTATTTGAATCATCACTTATTTGTTGCTTTTGTCCTTCACTGTAGTAAAACGTGAGCATCTCCTCTGCGAGGAGAGCAAAATGATCTCCTGGGGAGTGTTTGCTGCAGAAGTGTTTTGGCCTCCTGGCTAAACAGCACAGGCTTAGAAAATCAAATTGTGTCCCAGTGGAAAGACACCTTGTCTTACCCAGATAGCCTGAGCTGCAGTAAGAAATGGCAGAGTGGGTGCTGTGAGAGTAAAGCATCAAGTGCTCAGCAGTGCTGTTGGGTAAGGTTGGGATGAGGGGTCATTTGGACACCTCAGTCTACAGACAGGCGAAGTGCCTGGGCTTAAGCAGCAGTTTGTGTTTCGGGTGGCGTGGTTTGTTTTTTTTAACAGCATAAATAGGAAATGGGAGAACAAGTGATACAACACTTCAAAGGGGACACCACAACTTCTCAGTTCCTTTCGATTCTGCTTAGCTCATGGTTTCCTTGCCTACCCTGTGTCTTGGTCTCCTGACAGATGTCTTTTTTTCCTGTCCCACGTGGAGTGCTGGCTCCTTCTTCATCCAGAGGCTCTTGAGTAATCCAGCAGGAAGTTGCTGCAACTCTCAAGAGTAAACAATACCTCAGTCTTGGCTCTGAGAAAGTCCCGTACAAGCACCCTTTTCACCTTTAGGTTTGCGGATATTTCTTCACCTTGAGTCATTCTGTCACAGTTCAGTAGATTTAGGCTAAAAGTCACGCTGCTATCTGGAAATGCATCTTCCTGTTCTGCTCGTTCAAAATTCCACCAGTCTCCCCTCTGCATAATTTCCCCTTTTGCTGCATCATGCTTAAATTGTTTGTGGTTCAAGATGACTCAGGATAGCTGTAGTAAGAAGAAATGTTTCTTTCAAGGGAAATGACAAATAATGTACTACTTGAAACATGTGTACAAGTTCATTTAAAAAAAACCAAACCAACTTACATGATTTGGCCCTAAAGTAATATTAAAACATTGAATTTTAATTATTCCATTATATTTTCTACTAAATCAGTTCCAGAGGATGAGTGAAGCAAAAGGTGGTAGGAGATGATTGCAAAGGAAGGTTCCTGCAGTAGGGTGTTATGGCCCAGACTGGCTCTTGTTTATAAATTAGCTTCCCCTTCTGCCACCCCGTGATAAACACAGAATGTTCAGTGTTTATAGATATTTAAATGTGATACAGACCTCCACATAATCTTTGTTAACTGCATCCAACTTCAGCTGAGTCCCACTCCTATAAATCTCTTCACAAATAATTGTATCAGGTATCAGTGTTCTTTCTCATGTAAGGCAGGAGATCAAAATAGGTGACTTTAATGATCCCTCCAGACATCACATCTATGAAGCTATGCTCTCTCAAAGGGTAGCTGTGTTGGCAACGTCCTGAACTTAAAAACAATTAAGTACTTAAGCTCAAATCCTTCAAGATTTTCAGATTCTTGAAATGACTTGAATGGAAGCTGTTGCTAATGGGTTTGGGCCACAGATTCTCAATGTCAAGAGCAGTATAAATATTTAGCACTGGATCTGGAGTATTAGCCAGGACCTGTTATTATTCATTTGTGTGTAAAAGGCATGAACTGTATAGTCAAATAGCCTGTGTTTGAATCTCTTTGGAAAGACAAAGTCTGGATTTGTGAGCAAAAATTCATACCAGTGGAAGCTGCCAGTATCAGGGGAGTCCTTCCACGATGATGTCAATTAATAAAGCTCTTCAGCTTTCAACACAACTGTTCCTCCCTGGACCATTTGAGCTTATGTGACACAGCTGGTAGATGGAGTGACTGGGGCCTAGGCATTCTATAAAGTTTGCCTGCTGAAAAGAAATAATACTGAAACTAAATCTGACTTGCATGAGGAGTTTCTTCAAATAGAGCTAAAATTTAATGGCTATGGTTAAGAATATAAAGTGTTTTGAGATGGGGCCTCACCTACCTGGTAGGCAAATCGCTGTGCCATGGGAGAGATAATCCTTTCCTTTCAACATGTGCAAATTTGTAATGTATTAAAATGAGGAGACTATTAGTGTTTAAAATTTAATTTTTTAAAAATTCTTTTGAAAAACCTATTAAATGAGATCTTTGATTTTTTTGCAGTAAGCTAATGCTCGATTTGTCTCCTGATCCCGCCGTGACTGTGATGGGCCATTATCCAGTCACACGTTATTTGGCTGAGCTGGAGGAGAGCACAGCAGCAAGCAGCCAGAGATCTTCCCAGGAATGTGTCCAGGCTTTTGTACAACCAACAGCCTTGATTCCGTGCTGGGCCTGTGTGAGCTGGCACATTGTCCCTGTGCTAATCTTGTGGCAGCGTGTGAGGTGAAGTCAGTGTAATAAAATTTAGGTCATTTACAGTAATGTCACGTGCCAGTGTCATAAAGCCTTGAATTAGAACAGAATGAGAAATGGAGGAGATGGAGAAGAAAAACTGTTTCATGGGAGTTGTTTCAGAAGTTAAAGTCATTTAGTTTCAGAAGTAATAACTTCTTTTTTTCTTTCTGAAACTTTTTGACATTTGCGCAATTAAAAGAAAAATCTCTCCTCTTCCCCCCATTTGAATGAATTTTATTCCAGATTTTCCCCACCTGCTCTCAGAGCAGCACTGATGTTTTTGTGACAATCCCTTTTATTGTTACTGTACAACAACCCAACTGGATGGGCCAGCTTAAACTGGAGTCACAGTGGGACTGTCTCATTTGCAGCTGTTTTAGCTGTCCCTATCTCTTCTTAATTGAGCTACATTCATGATGAACCTTGATTTAACCCAATTCCTTTAATTGAAAGGAGATGGAATGGCTCAAATTAAAGACATTTCTCCCACATCCATTATCACAATGATCTGAAACAGGGCACCCCACTCCTTTATTTGTGCTTGCACAAGGCCATAGGGAAAGCTACCTTTGATGATGTCATTGGCAGCAAGTTTTCTCTACAACAGTATATAGATTTGGTCAATTTTGAAAGAAATTGGGAACTTTCTTCTGAAGGAGTGATCCTGTTTCATTTTCCTCCCAATCCTGCTTTTGATTCTTGTACCTCTCTGGTTGCACTATGCCTTCCCCTCTGCAAGTACATGAAGGTCCCTCTGTTCAAGAAAGAGCACTGATTGCTACTGAAACAGTTGGAGTAAGTTGATTTTACTTTGGGTTTATGTTGTCTTCAGCCCATATATTTAGTGTGGTTCGCTTCTATTTCACTCTCTCTCTGCAGCTACAGGAACTTTTCTGAAGGCCCCGTTACCTGGGATCACATGACTCTCAAGATTATGAACCTGCCACTTTTCATCCTGTCTTATTTTTCTTCATGACAGCAGAGAAGCTCTTAACTTCTAATCTTAAAACTCAAAGGAGAATAGAAAAGGAAATTACTGTTTTGCATAACGCCTATCACTAAGCCCATTCCTTGATTTTTGTGTGTCTGGTCCACAGTTCTCAAGTGCATGACGTGGTTGGTACCATTTGTATAATGATGTTTCAACTGGGGCAAAAACCTGTCACTAATTACTCCATGACCATGAGCTGGCTCACATAGGCTCTAGACGTGTGCCAGACCTATTTGATCCACTAAAACAAAGCACTAAAAATCCTCTGACTGCAGGAAAAGAAAGTTTGGCGTCCTGCACGGTGTCCTTCACTTATGTAGAGAACTGGTGCAGTGTGCTTTGTAAACAGAAAAATGCTGTTTCTGTTTATTGACTGTGAGGTTCATGCAGAACTATAAATGCTTATGTCCTCCAACCACACCTTTTTTCTGAGCAGTTTTGCTGTGGTGTTGCAGTGGAGAATGTTGTTACCTCTTGCCCTCAAGAGCTGGGGGGAAATGTTCGTGTAATCAAGAGAAAGAACTGAGTTGTGCAGCAACCACTGGGGATTTTAAAACTCCTCCTGTGTGTAAGGTGACCTTCTTCTTTTGGAGACATAAATGAGTGATCTTGCTCTGAAAATGCCATTTGAAACTGGCAGCCTTCTGGAGGCCTGGAGCAGTGCTTGTTTGTATCTGTGCACTGAAATGATTATTAGGGTTGGCCCCAAAGAGTTTATCAACAGGGAGCAGGCAGAGGAGATGGACAACAGGCAGAAGTGGGAGGTGAGATATGGAGAGGCTGAGGTGAAGCCTGTGCTGTAGCTAAGATTGGGCTCTGATAGTTTTTAGTGTTGCAGTTCAGAGCCACTGCAGAGCCACCCTTACTCTTGAGAGGAGGCAGTGTGGTAGAGCCAAGAGAAAAACATCCTTTTTATTTTGTTTTATTCCCTTTTTTTCCCTTTTTTTTTCTTTTATTTCCTTTTTTTTTTTTTTTTTTTTTTTAATTGACAGGCTGTACAAGTGAAACTCCCTCTCAGAGTATTTACCAGATCTAGGGGCAAAAGAAGGGCAGGAAGATTCTGCTCTGCATTTAATTCCCACTAACAAGTTGTTCCACAGGAGAAAAACCCTTTCCGTGCTAATGGACCACATGGAAACATTGTTACTGTCAGTTATTCACTTCCCTATCTTTTATACTTCATGTGTACCTTCCTGGTCAGCCTTCTAATTTGATTTTTAATGTTACATAACATGCAAACTAGTGATAACTGACACCAAATCAGCAACAGGGCTTGTATTAGCCTTGGGTAGAGTGTGAATGACGACAGCGCAATGGCCTTCGCCTTCCAGCAGATAAAGACTGGATTTGTGTTTCCTGTGCTTTCCATGAGTCTCTTTGAGCTGTAAAAATTTAGAGAGGAACATGTATTAATTTATCCATTTAGGGGAGATAACTGCTTGAGACTGCAGGGACACTGTTAGTCTTCTCTAGGGCTTGTGAGAGGAGCGTTGCTGCAGCATCAGCTGTATGCTGGGTAAAGCCAGGGTGAGACAGTTTTATTTTCAGCTTCTCTAGTGGAGTAGGAGTTGATTTAGACTTAAACTCAAGACCAGAACCCCAGCTGGTCTTTTTCAGCAGGCTGCATTAACATCATCTGAGAGTTTTGGGAAAGGGACAGACAGGAATTTCCCTGTTGCTGTTTTTGAGCCTAGCTTTAGGCTTTCTGTTTGTTCCCTTTTCTTTGAGAGCTGTAAGGGATGATGTACAGGAAACCCAAGATATGTGGCATTGAACTTCTATTTCTTTTTAAAAGCTTTATCAGTTTTAAGGATGGTTATTTCAATAGCAGTGTTCTTTCCCAGAGGGGAAAGTGTAGTAGAAAATCCTAAGTATTAGAGCAGATTTGATGTTGCTCAGAGCTTCCCCCTGTTGAACACCTTCCCTTAAATGAAGATCATGTCTTTAAAACTGCTCATTTAAATGCAAGTCCTACTGCCCTTAATAGGAGGGTCATGTTTATCCAAAGACTGGCTGGAGTGATGGGTGTGAGTGAAAGCTGCTGCAAGGGCCAGTGTCAGTGATACCCTTTACTGATCAACAGAGAGCCCCACTAATTTGTAAGTTTTAGATGCCAAGGGACTCCTTTTCTGCTGTGAAGCTCTAACAAGCATCTCTAATCTCTTCCCATGGGTGTTGGCATTGTATTTGAGTATTACAGGATTAAGTAAATCGTGTGCCCAGGGACTTCTGTGCAGAGGGCTGGTAATTTCTGCAAGGCTGTATCTCACCAGCAGAGCCTCCAGCAGCCAGGGATACTGAATCCAAGGAAATGGTGCTCCATATAGACAGTTGACCCAGAGCTCTGGTAGACAGGAGGAGCCACAGAGCACAGTGGGAGTTTGGGTTGGTGAAAGGTCACAGGTTACTGCCCTTAAGACTTGCTTGTGGGGAAGTGGGATGACAGTGATGTTAGCTGAGATGGACACGCTGGCTCTCACAGTTTCCCTGGGATGAGTTTCTGGGAGGAAGTTGTGTTTCTCAACATTTACTGCTGAGTATTTCCCCTGGTGAGGTGCCTGTTGATGGGTCACCCCAGCCCTGGGTCACAGAGCTGCTGCAGGGTGTTTTCAGAGGGCTTTCACTGAAGGGCACCCTGAGGCAGAGCCGTGCTGGCCAGAGGAAGGTGAGTGGCTCTCAGGAGATCCTGGAGCCAAGGAATGTGTGTGCTATCCAACATCAGCATATTAGACCTCTTTCATTGGCAGGTCCAAAGAAAACCCTCAAACCCAGACAGTCCAAGGTGGGTGTTTGATCCTCCATCAGAACAGAACAGGACACATCCTCAGTCATGGCACAAGAAGAATTCCAACTTGCTCTGTGTCCCAGGATGGAGTTCAGAATATGGAAAGGCAAAGCCGGATTAAAACAGGAACCACAAAGACAAGAGTCAGAGCTGGTGTGTCCCTCCAGCCGTTGCTTCTTGTGTTTGTTCTCCAGGGTGGAGTTCTGTAACTTTACTGCTGAATTGAAGGGTATTTAGCAATATTTAACAATGTTGGCTTGGTCAGGATAGATCGTATTGAGGCTTTGTGTCATATTCTGACTCAAAATGAGTTGTTTAGGGTTGGAGTGAATGTTGGAATATATGCTGTCAGTGTGGTGATTTATAGAGCCACAAAGTGGAACTGCCAGCTCCATGAAAGCAGATCCAGCTTGGTAAGAAATGTGGTAAGAAACACAGCTTCCAGACTCCCAGATTTAACAGTAATACCAATAATTCGTAGCAGAGTCACTGCTACATGGCACATGGCATCCTGCATGGTTTAACCCCAGCCAGCAACTGCTCCCTCACGGGGATGGGAGGAGTGGCAGAACAGGTAAATCCCATGGCTTGAGACAAGAACAGTTTATTAATTGAAATAAAATATTTTAATAGTAATAATAGTAATAGTATAATTGTAACTCAAAGGGAGACAACGAAAAAAAGAGAGAAAGCGAGCACTGTATCAGCTATGAGGGAGAAAATAAATAAAAGCAAATTTAAAAAATTAAATACATAAAAACTCTATCCCAGCACACATAGCAGCATTAGTCCACTGTTGTCTGGTCTCAGAGAGAGCAAATAAGTTGCATGGAATTCCACTATTTAAATATTTTAGGCACTGTGCCCTCTGACAGGAACCCCGCTTGTGTTCAAGGATCTGCTCTCAGAGCAGAAACAAATCCTTACAGAAACAGATCTGTTCTGGGAAAGCTTGTTTATCTGGTTCAGAATGAAACTGGACCTGGGAAAACAGCACCAAGATAGCCAGTAGTCAGTTCTGCCACCTTGGTCATAAGTTTTTCCTTCAGCCCACATCTCTGTTTTCCATGTGCCTTGGAAGCAGTAGGCTCTTGTTGGTCATCAGGTGGGTACTGCTTTTTGTAGTTTCACATAATTTTGGGAAGGTTCCACTTTTATTCTCAAGGATAATTCAACCGAATCTCAAAATCTTACTTTTTTTTTTTTTAAGGAAGGGATTTTTGTTTTCTGGCCAGCTGCATTTATATGTTCAGAAATGCAAGCCCTTTGCCTTGTTTAAATAAGAGTTAATGAAAACCTTCAAATGGCTTGGCAGCCATACAGTCTATGTCTTGGATACAATAGGCAGCTTGTGTGCAGTCAGAAGTTAATGGACATCTGGGGCAGTTTCTAGGTTGCTGTCAGACAGAAAGCCATTTCTGGACATTTCGGTCTTATAGGAAAGGTTTAAATTAAAATTGGGGTTTTTTTCTCCCCCTTCAATAACTTTCCCCTTAAACAGAGTCTTTGTTTTATTCTGTTCTCATTTATTGCTATTCTTCCTCTGCTTTCCTTTTCCAGGACTTTTTCCAGCAAGCTAGAGGAGCACAGTTGAAAACAAGCTCAAGACATTGCTAAACCACATGTAATTTAAAGAGGAAATCAGTATGTTGTTGAATAAATGAGAGTAGATAAGGTCCTACTTGGGAACTAAAGAGCTCCAAACTTCTAGAGGGCATCTCCTGCCCCAGGCAGAGTAGCTACTAGGGGAGCTTATCACGTTAGAGATGCTGAAATGTTTTGATGATGAGCCAGAAATGGGTGCTCTTTGAATGTTATCATCCTTTCTGGTGCCAGAGACCTGCTCACTGGAGGAAAACACTGAAATAGTTTGAATGTGAGGCTGGAGTTTTGTTTGGTTTTGATCTTGTGTTTGAATTGCTGTGTAATTGCCTCTGTGTTGTTGATTTGTGGCTGAAGTTTCCACTAGGTCTGGATAAACCTGTTTAGGTAATTGGGACTGTTTTTATTCCCCTGGCCCACACTGGGTGCCTGTGGGCCTCCAAAAAAAAAAGCCATTTCTTGTCTGGAGAGGCACCAAGTGCGGCAAAGGGCTCAGTTCAGATGTGAATCCGATGGATTTGTGCCAGCCTTCACCACGGCCAAAGCTGAAGTACTGAGTGGCAAACTTGGCACATTTCAGCCAAACCATCCTGAACCTGCCAAGGCTTTGTAGCTTCATTACACTTGTGAGCTCGTTTGTGTGTTTGTGGACCGGTGCAGTGATGCAGTGATGTCCCTGCTCATGGATCATCACCAAAACTGAAAGCTTGTCAGGAGACTGTGGCTCTTCAGTATTCCTAAAATCAACCATTGCTTTCAGCATTTGGTCCCTATTATTGTGCTGGTAAACAAAAGAAGGACTGGAAATGCTTTTGAAGAATTCATATTCAGATTAGTCAGTCACTTTTAAGGGAAGAGAAGTGGCTCAGGGTAAATGTAACATACTCCTACTGAGGGCTCACACCCAAAAATAATTAAGCACAACTGAATTATTCTGGTGCAGAGATAAGGCATACTTGAACCAGAGATATCTTAGTTTTTATCATCTGCTTGCTAATGGTAGTACAACAAAGTAATTTTACATTTCCTGCAAGTAAGTATTTATCTACCACATTTAAGATGACACATCAGATGGCAAAATGCAAGTTGTGAATTTCCAGTAGGTTTGATTTAGACCAAGTTCCCCTTCACCATGCTGAAAGTTCTATTTCAGTTTGAACGTGTGTAACTCTGTGTTTGCAGGTGGTGCATTCAAATCCTTAGGTACGAGTGCATATGTGAATCATGCTGTTCAAGGTCACAGATGGAAAGAATTGCTTGCAGTGTTTCCAAGAAAACCGATATTCCTACCTGCATGTGGAGTGCATTCCTTTCACCTTTGTTTAGAATGGGGAAGTAATTATAGCTGGAAGTACATGAGTAAGAAGGACAAAGTTATAGTCATAAATAGAGGGGGTTTTCCCAGATCAGCACACAGTTGGTCTAAATCTGATCATTTTCTCCAGTGCTGGACATTCTTGCTGGATGAGTTCTCAAGTGGAGGATTTTGCCTTGAGAGCTTTGTTTAGCAGTTGCGCTCCAGGCAATGCACTCCTGGGAATGCCTGAGAAATGTCGTGGTATCAGCATCTGTAAATGAGCCTCAGCAAAGACAGAAACACAAGGGGTTTGTCTGCTACAAAATATATGTCCAGCTGTGAGATACAGGAGGGCAGAAATCTTATTTTTTTTGATTCTGCCCCATTTTTATAGCTGTACTTAGCCCTTTCACTATAGCAGATTAACCACAAGTGGTTGGGATAGGTATTTTGGGAAAGCTCTTGCTCAGGCCATGTGTTAACTCCATCAGATTCTGGATACGACTTCGTTCAGGCAGATGTTAGAGTTGGCAGCACTTCTGCCTCTGTTAATAAACGTGTCTCATCTCTTCTCCAGGACTCAAATCTGACGATACACACTGACAACCCAGACCTGACACCGTGTTTCCAGAATACCATCCTAGCATGGATCCCCAGTGTTTACCTCTGGAGTGCATTACCCTTCTATCTTCTGTACCTCAAGCGCAACAAAAGAGGGTACATCGTGCTGTCGGTGCTGAGCAGGTTCAAGACGGTAAGATCCCCTTGCAGTGCTCCACGTGCAGTGTAGGGCTCATCAGCATTAGTTCAGAATCCAAGGAAGTGCTGCAGCAGGGTTTAAACAAAAGTCCCCCTGATTTAAGGGGGAACTGAAGAAAAAAAACTATGCACAGAAATTTGAGGAAGGAAATTACTCCTGCAAGTCCATCTTTCTGGTAGAGAGAGGAGTTGATTGCTCTGCAGAAGAGAGTTCAGCCCTGTGTGAGCCAAAACTGTGCTGCTTCACCCTTACTTAAGGTTTAAACCACTGAAGGCTGCAAAACAAAGACCTTAAGATAGGTCTAGTGGGAATTTCATCTCATTGTGAAAGTAAGCACAAGAAGGGGTTTTTTTTCAAGCGCTCTCCCCACCCAATAGCTGTGTGAATTCATCTCCATCTTGTACTTAAGAGGTGCCTGGTGCCTGGTTTATAAGTGGCTGGGTCTAAGGAAAGCAAACAAGTCACTTTTCCATAGGCCATGAGAAAACTGGGCTTACTCCTGGAGAAAAATACCAGGCTTCTGCTTCAGGGCGTGTCTGCCTTTAATCTGGATGCTGCCTGTGTTTCTAATCCAAATGGAATAACAGTAGGGGGAAAAAACCAGGCAGATAGATTAGTCTTTCTACTGGTTGTGATTGCAAATCCCTCATAAAGCAGTTGAGATGTGATCCTTGGTGTGAGTGCAGTGGGACAGTTCGTTTAGGCTGTTACTCTGTTTACACAGCTTTGTCTTGCTGGGAATCTGTGGATCAGGATGGTTTTGTCAGCTCTCCAACTGCCCGTGGAGAGGGGTTCACCAAATGCTCTTTCTGTTTGACTGCTTTCAGCTGTTTGGTGTCCTGCTGTGGTCCGTGAGCTGGGCTGATCTCTTCTACTCCTTCCACGAGCTCCTGCAAAACAGAACCCCTCCACCAGTCTATTTTGTGACCCCACTGGTCGTTGGCATCACTGTGGTTTGTAGCTGTTTGTGTTTATTGTGACCAATATGGAAAACTTTTTCTTAGGCAGATGAAGGATGAAGAGCCCCTTTGCATTCCTTGCCTTCTCCTGACCTTTTTTGACTGAATTATTAGTGCTTGTGTTACGGAGGCAAATTTTGCTGCTGAAAAGGCCACAGTCAGAAATATCTCTCTCAAGTAGACTCAGCTGTGTAAATTAAAATATTTATAATGGAGAGATTGTTCTGCCTCCCTCCTAGCTTTTACCTATTTGTTCAGGCCTGGAGAGAATTTGGATATGACTTTGCCTAAACAGGGGGATACAATAGAGCATGTCTTGTGCATTGTTCAGTATTGTATTGTACTTCTTAAAACTGTATCTATTTTCTGGTGGTTGTTCCTCCATTAAACAAACTAGGTTTGCATTGCCTAGGATGACAAACAGGCTTGTGGCCATTTATGAAAAAATAAAGCAGTAAAATTTGCCTAGTGGGTTTTTAATTTCCTTGGTTAGATTTTTTTTTTTTAAAGAATCTTATTTTCTAGACAGGTCATGATTGTCCATCTGGACTGGAGAAAGGGCAGCTCTTACCTTTGTTTAAAATGTTTGTACCTAACATTTAAATGTTCCTAACCCTACGTGCAAAGTCTGGTTTAAAAGTTGAATTCTGGTGATGAGGCTCTCAAAACAGTAAAACAAATTTCACAGTTATTCGCTGCTTTTCTTAGATAAAGGAGGTTTTACCACTGATCTCTGTGGGGCCTCAGGTCAGAGGGGTCCTGCTGTCGGTGATGGTTGTAAGATCTGCCAGCTGAGAGTGTGAAGAGGGGGAGCAGTGGGACAGGACTGTGCTCACGTGTTCCTGTGTTTACTTTTACAGCTGTTGGCTACCTTGCTTATTCAGTACGAAAGGCTGAGAGGAGTTCAGTCCTCTGGAGTGCTCATTATCTTCTGGTTCTTGTCTGTGCTCTGTGCCGTGGGGCCTTTCCGGTCGAAGATCATGGCTACAACAGCACAGGTAACGCCATCCTTGTCAGCACTTGGGGAGCAGGAAATGTGGCATTAACATCCCTGTGAAGGGGATGAGTCACAGAGTTTGGAGTCAGATCTGAGCCCGGCTTTCACCAGAGAGAAAGAGAAGTTTGGTTGTGTTGCCTTGACTCAGACCTGTGTAACTAGAAGCGAACTGGATTTCTCATGCAATGTCAGAAAGGAGATTTTGCTTAGCCCAGGGCTATACTGGAAACCTGATAGACATGTGAGGGCAGTACCAACCCTGTGTATATGTTAGAACAGACTCTTTTTTTATCTCCTTCCCATCCCCTGCCATGCTTAAATAGGGATGGGTACTAATCCGAGATGGCACGTTTTAATATGTAAAGTTCCTTTTTTGCTTAGGCAGCTTGGCCACATTACACAGCTCCATGGGCTCTCTGCTGTCAGTGCCTGATGTGCTGAGGACAGCATTTTGACTCCACTGTGGCTCTAAATAGAGAACAGAAAGTTGGAGGGAGAGGAAAGAAACCTGGGCTGTTATGATTCCTGTTTGAAAACATAGCAGGTTCTCCCACAGCAAGAGACTTGTTAAGTTTTTCACAGAAACGAATTTCACTAAGTAGGGCGAAGCAGATTGCTTCGGTGGTTAGATCATCAAAGGCTGGGAGAGGAAAAGAGTGCTTGGGAAACATTAAGGTGATTGCTTCTCCTCAGTGAAATCAGGTTGATTCTGTCTGGTGATTTCTTGGTTTTATACTTGCTTTTTTGTAGCTATTAGCAGCATTACCCTGTTAGCAAGGATTCTGCTTTACCAGGCTGTTGTAAATATTCCAGCAGAGATTGAATTAAACTTTTAATGACACTCTGGGTAGAACATCTTCAGATAATAGCTGCAATCTGGTGAGACTATTTCAAACATCACTTAGGGGCAATTTTAATAAGTAAAAATATTGGACTATCAATGTCTAAGTCCTTAATCAACTTGAAATTGTGGGTGCAGAGCCTTATGACAGGTCTGGGTGACATTTCTCCTCTTGCAACTGCTGAGAACCAAATATACTTTCTCTTGCACTTCAGGTTCAAACGTTTTAAGTGAACAATGGCAATGTTCATAATGGCATTAGGGTATGAAAGAGCTGTGTAAAGGACATACCCTCACAGCAAGGAGTTTTAAATAAACTGCAGACTCACGATTAGGAAAGGAAATATCTCCAGAGCAGATGGGACTGTTATTATGCAATGCAGTGGTTTTTGTGCAGCTTCTTCTGAAAGTCTTTAACGCTGACTGCTTGTCAGTGACAGGATATTAGAGTGAAAGGATGTTCTCTGATCTGGGTTGACAATTCCTATGCTTAAGACATGATCTTGCAAGAACCCCCACAGGTAATTTAAAAGGATGTTATGTAGGCCTGATTCCAGAGGGTGTCTGCGTGCAGTGAGGATGTATAAGCACTTTGAACTTGACATAATTTAATGAAAAGCTTGGAGATAAGCATGTTCTTAGGCACTTGACAGAGTATGTGCATACTTTGGTGAGATAATTCCTGCTAGCAACTACTTTGCAGTATTCAACTTTAGAGGAAGAAAGGAATTGCCAAAAGAAGGTGTGAAAAAGTCAAGAGAGTCTCTGTGTGTGTGTGTGTGCTTTGGGTGGGCTGAGAAGTACAGTAAAAACAATCACTTCGTGTTTCTTTTCCCTCTAGAGCCACGTAAATGAAAGGTTCAGGTTTACCACGTTTTACATCTACTTTGCTTTGATAATCGTTGAGTTGATCCTTTCGTGTTTTAAAGAGAAGCCTCCGTTTTTTTCCCCTGTCAATACAGATACTGTAAGTATTTCCCTTTGCTTTATTTAAATTTTATAGATTATATAATGTTCTGAGAGTTCCACTGAGAGTACTTGTCATTGGAAATAGCTTTGGATTGTCATTGAGGTGGCAGTAGTTACTGACCCTCTTGCAAAACACTGGGTATGGAGAGTAATATTGGGGTTGGAAGCTTTTTTCTATTATATGTGCCATCAGAAATGACTGGAAGCTGTGTAGTGAAAAGCAGCTCTCCTGCTTGCTGCTTCACAGCAGTTTAAATTACACTTATGAACATTGAAGTGTAATATTAATTAATTCAAGAGTGGTTTTTACTGAGATGGTGGTCTTGCTTAACATTTATCTAGAGTTAGCAAAGGTTTATGGGGTTTGTCTTAATAAGTGAGTTCTCTATGTGTTGAGAATAGATATGGAAAAACATTATTAGCAGAAGATATTAGTGGTGTCACAGGTTAAATTTCTTCTCCAGTTCATAAAGTGGTCTCTATAATTGGATTTATGTTTGAACCAAGCTGAGAGAGAAGTTGAGTTCATGTCTTAAAATGAACATTTCAGAAACTGTAGAATGACATTTCACTTTATATAAGTGTGATTTAAAGGCAGTATATGGAGCAATTTTTAGAGATAAAAGAAGTTCTATCTGACTTGGGAAATGAAAGAAATCAATTTTATGTCTAGTTAGGACATAGGTATGTACATGTAATATACCACATAATATACCAAAATGGATCAAAATAGACTGTTGTCTTAATAAAAAGTGATGGTGAATGTCTTTATTTATTTTGGATTTTTTTCTCCCATAACTTCATTATAGAATCCATGTCCAGAGTTAAATTCAGGCTTCCTGTCAAGACTGACGTTTTGGTGGTTTACAAGGTGAGCTTCTCTTTTCAAGCTGTTGGACAGCTGACAAGCCCACACTCTACTTGTGATCTGTGTTGCACAGAGTTAGCAGCACAGAGCCTTTCCCTCTGTGAGTAGCTGATGTTGGATGCTCTTTCATCCACAGTGGTTTCAGCACTTCTAGCATTCACCTTTTTAGAAATACAGAGCCAAAACTTCTTCTCTGAAGAGGAGTGGCAACAGCTGTGGCATGACCAAAAAGGGTGCACAGCCTGCCTGTGCTCCCCACGTGCTGGAATATCACCCAAACCAAGATGTAACTCTGTGTTCCACAAGATTAACTATGGCAGCCTTTCACCCATCTGTGGGTGCATTTTGTTTCCTGTTGAGGTTCATGGGTGAATGCTTTCTTATAAGGACATTTTCTGTGCAAGAGGGAAAGTAAACTGGGTTATGTATACAAATGATTACCACCAACTGAGAGTCCTGACAAAAGGTATGTGTATGAAAGGTGCAGATTTGAGGTTGGGCTACTACTCCATGATAAAGAAGTGGAATGGATGTCAGAGGTCATATTAAGGCCCAGTTTTTCCATGGTGGTAGAAAGTGTTGAGATCTTCATTCTTCCATCCATGTAACTTTATTGTCCTGGTAACAGCCCTGTAAGGTTCTTTTAGTGAGAGGGTGAGATCTTTCTGAACTTCCAGAGTATTGAATGTTCAGCTTCCCCGTAGAGATTCTTGGCAACTAGATGTTTGTATCCCTTGACAAAATTCCCCTTAACAGTTGAAGACCTGTAGTTTTCAGAGAAATCTGATTTTGCTTTAACTTCAGTGAGCTCCACTTTTGCATTTTGTTCACCTCTAAGACTTATTCCAGATAGACTTAATTATTTTCACTTCTAAAGCTTCACTGTTTTCATTTAACACCGCAGTTCCATTCAAATGCTTCTGGTAGTTGATTTTTATTGTCCCTTTTTTTCTGAAGTGATGTTTTCAATAAAGTAAGTGTAATCAAAAATGGATCATGTCCTTTCCTTAATTGCAAACATCAATAAAAGGAACAAAGGGAGATGGAGGTGTAATTATCACCCATTCTGTGGAGTATCTTCTTGCTTTTGTTGGCTTAATAGTCCTAGAGTTCTGACAATGCTTTAAGTACTATTACCCAAACTGAATTGGGCTGTTTTTCTCCATATGTGCAGCATGGCAATTCATGGGTACAAAAAGCCTCTGGAAGAAAAAGATTTGTGGTCGCTGAATGAAGATGATACTTCAAAAAATATCGTGCAGCAACTGAGTAAAGAGTGGGACAGAGAAAAAGCAGAGTGCAAACAGTAAGTATAGGAAGAGGCCTGCAAACAGAGATTATCTGAGTCGTTTCAACATCCTCATCCATGAAAATGAACCAAGTAAAAATGCATCCACCTCTTCAACCTTTTCTGTTCTTCATTCACATTAACAGTAAAATTTGCTTATTTTAATATGTCTAGGCAGAGGCAAACAGGAGCCCTGGAGGGCCTGTGTGCCACCAACACACTTTGTAATGAGCTGCTTAAAATCTCCATGGGCAGGTAGTGCCACTTCCCATGTGGAGAAAGGCTGAAGATGTGTGAGGGGAAGGGATTGAGTTGGTTGGGTTGTAGGAAAATGAACAGCTCTCATCACCGAGGTGGTAGATATGAAACTGCACAGTTGCATCCCTCCTAGGCATGCTGGAGCACAACTTTTATACCCATAAACCAAAACTCGTCATCGTCTCCATCATGGGTTTTCTGACCTGACAGTATTTTTAGCCTTGAGGCTCTTAGCAGTGAGCAACTCTTCACTTCCCAGCAGTAAAGAAGGGAAACTTGAAACCTGTGAAAGGCAGGAGGAAAGAGGTACCCCATTTTATTGCTGAGACTCTACTCCTGTTGCTTAGAAAATTAACAGCAAAATTGTCATAGTCTCTGATGGAAATGGGATGAGGGTCAGAACTTGCCTACAGTTTCATCCCTGGTGGAGAAGAAGGATATCCTTCTTATTTGCATGTCCTGTCCTAACCTAATCTTAAGAAATTATCTATTGTGCAACTGTATTTCCTTCTCCCACTGGTTAGTGTCCAAAATGTTTCCAAACAAATAGATGTGATAATAGTGTGTTTCAAATGAAAAATGTCAATAAGGAGGAGGCCTGCACTTCCCTTTCCTTTCATTGTGGAGGTTTCATCTCCATGTCGAGGCTTTCCTCTGTTCTCTTCTGTGCATATCCTTGCCAAATTGGAAAGACCCTATTATGTGATAATATTGGGAGAGAGTTGTAAGCTTCTTGGCAAAGCTAAACACGATGGTGGAGTGCTCCACTTTGCAGCTAAAATTTGAAAGGTTTCCAGCACTAACACCAGCAGTTGTCCACGAGTGCTCTGTGTGGATGTGTTGTGGTTCTTTTTTCTTCTTCTTCTTTTTTTTTTTTTTTTTCATTTTCTTAATGTCTTTATTTTTATGGTGTGGAATAATGTGCATTGTCTGGGTTCTGGTCTTTTTTGGCACAGACATAAATCTCACTCCCCCAGGCTGTTTTATAGTAAGAGCACAGCCGTTGTGCAGGAGTGCCTGGGGTCCAGGAAAACTTTTGCTAGGAAACCAGAAACCCTGCCTGGAGTTTTGTCATGGGATTCATTGCATTTTGGAAATCATCCATACAAACTGGGGCCAGTTGGCAATGGATTTAACCATAAATTATGGCTTGTATTTAGCTCAGGTAAAATTATGTGGCAATTATATTAATGATTCTAAGATGGGGAAAAGGGCAAAAACAAAGCAAATCACTGCACTCCAGATTGCTGGGTTTCACAGAACTCTAAAAGCTCTGTTTATTCTTCTGTTATAAGTAAGTATTCTCTATTACTTCATGTCAAATAACATTAGTGGTATACTTGCTTGGGAGCCATTGTAAATACATTTTTTTTTGCCTTTTAACTCTCATTAAATCCTCTCTGAGCAAACTTTTATGACATTAGAAATGTCATGTCAAGTTGTACACATGTTGAAAGTGTCACGAAAAGTATTTGCAGTGTACATAGTAGTAATTTATTTTCAAAAACTTAATCAGTTGCAACTCTGGCATAGCTAAAGCTTTAAACTTGTTTTATGGTAATGATTATCACATTTCTGTTGTTCCATAACCTCTTTTTACATTTTGCTTCACAGCTGTCTTGTGAATTACTGGTAAATAATTGCTAAAAATTCATTTGCTTCTAATGAGTTGCAGGAGAGCCCAGCATGGATTTAAGTTGTTATTATAGATAATAAAGCACGCAAAGGGTATTCTTCCTTTGCTTTTGCTCTCTTTGCTTGCATGGCTGAAGTCTCTGCTCGCTCACTTTGCTGGTAAGTGCAGTTTCTTCTGAAAAAGTCAGAGCTGTGCTGGATGGAGAAGAGAGAGCTTGAATGACTTTCCCTCATTTTTCATCAGCTTCTGGTTTTAGAGACTCTCCTTATGAAGAGATATTGGAGATGCAGGGCCTTGTCAGCACCACTGAGAAAGCTGCATGTTTTCCCATGAGACAATCAGTACCTGTTATCTGCCCTGCTATAAATAATGGAAACCAGGCACATGCTCTTTGCTTTGATGAAAAACTGGGTGTGAGCAGTCCCACACACTCTGACAACCCAACCTCACTGAACTACGTGTAGTAAACACTGGAGGTGCATTTTCTCCCTTTGGGACTTTTAGCTGCAAAAGAACCATTGCCTTGCTGTTAGCTCAGTGTAATAAACATCTTTAATAGCACAAAGCCAGGGGCAAGTAGTCTTGTTTCTTCAAATCCTTCAATGAGTTTAACAGGCTGGTTGCCAGAAAAACAAGGCTTTGCTCATAAACTCTCCAGGTTTGATCTGGAAAGACAAAGACAACACTGTTTGTTCTTGTCTGGGGGTGGGGGGGAAATAAATTGTCTGGTTTAGGTTCTCCTGCTTCCCTCAAACTTTATTGCAGAGAAGTTGGGATTTGCAAATGCCTTTGTGTGAAAGGATGTGAACAAGTTTTTATACCTGTGGACTGTTAGCCACGCTGATCATATTGAATGCTCACAGGCTGTTGGAATTATTTGACTCTGCAGCCAGCCAGCTCCAAAAAATCTGCAGTCTTTATGAAAAATCATAAATCCAACCTCACTGGGTAGTACTTACAAGTTATTTTTCAAATGCCTTCTGGTAAGCCTTCATTGCTTCTAGGGTCTTTCTTCCATCTGTTTCTTCTTGTAAAGCCTATGTGCCCCAGACTAATTTCCTTCTCTTCTGCTCCACCTGGACTTAACTTTCCTGTCTGACATTCAGGAAATTGTTCTCTGGTCCCCAGGAAACAACAGCAATTTGATATTTGCTGATAGAAAAGCTGACAGGCTGATCTTTGAGAGCAATTCATGGAGGAAATAATTTCCCAGAGCACCCCTTCTTTATTGATGGGCAACAGAAGTCAAGCAGCTAAAGCCCAGAGGTGCTTCTAGAAAACCCTCCTTGAACCCTGGAGAGCAGAGTGGGCCTCTTGGGTCTATTTTTGTCATCAGTCAGTCAGAGTATGCAGAAGAGGTCACTTTTGTTAGCTTATTTGACCGCTGGAGAAAGAGAGGCAAAAAGTAAGAAAGAAATCATAGAATTCTAGAATTGTTAGGGTTGGGAAAAATCTCTACAATTATTTGGTGCAATATTTAATGAAATGGATGCAGCCAAACAGAGTTCAAATGCTTAAATTGTCAACTGAGTAAAATTTAGGCACCTAAACCCAAGGTTTCTCTCCTGGAAGAACCTCAGACAGTGTGGTCCAGATCTTGGAGATGTCTCAGCTTTGGAGGTTTGTACTTGATTTCAAGTTTCCAGGAATGCAAAACTCTGTATTTAGAGAGGGCTGTGCCTGGTTCAGTGCCTGTCTCCCCAGGGGATTCAGACTGCTCCTTCGTGTGATCAGAGAAGGTTACAGGTTTATACAGACACTAATTGATTAACAATTACAGCAAATACAGGAGGAGTGTGGAGGGGTGCCTTGTGTGGTGTGTACATAGCAACAGTTAGAGGATTCCTGTACAAGAAACTGGGGAACCAAGGTCAATTCTGTCCTCTGCCTAAGGGAGTTGAGACTTCATCTCCTCCTCCTATGGGCCACGTTCTCATCCCATGATGATTGACTTTCTGGCCTGGGGAGTGAACCTCACAAGTCCTGCAGAGAAAGAAAAGAAAACAAGCCTTGATTACACGACAGAGGCCGATCCCCCTTGATCTCCTTGGAAGTCTCGCTGTTGGTCAGTAGCAGAGCAAAGAAGGGAGCAGACTTTGGGGTGTTACTGCAGTGCTGTGCACAGAGGGCAGTGACATTCTCACTGTCGGGTGTCTCCAGTTGCCTGTTTCGTTTCCCCAGGAAAGAAGAAGATGTGACGTACATGAAGAAATCGAACCATGTGCTGAATCATGTTGGGGATGGTCCAGAGGAAGCAGAAGTTCTGATCAGAGGCAAAAAGCACAATAGGAAACCTTCCTTTCTCAAAGCTTTGTTGAGGACCTTCGGGCCATACTTCTTAATTGGCTCCTTCTTCAAGCTGATACAAGACCTGCTTTCTTTCGTCAACCCCCAGCTGTTAAGGTTGGTTTACTCTGTGAGTAGTTTCTATGTGCAGTCCCTGTGGAGGCTTGGCTTTGGCATGGGGTATTTGTTTTTGAAATGCACAGCTACTTTCCCTCACAGTGCTGGAGTGTGTGCTCCCTCACCTTCCCAATGCCCTAAGACAGGAGTTCTTCACTGTGGACTCAGCTGTGAATTGGACAAGCCTCACTGAAATGCAAGATTTATAAATTGCCCATCACCAACAGACAGCTTTGAATTACAGATTACCTGTTGTTGCTCCATGCAGCAGTGCAAAGCAATTTCTCCCCATTTCTAAAGGATAATTTATGAAATCAAAGCCAAGCACTGCTGGCTGGGTCCAGTGGTCTCTGTACATCTGATACCCACGAGCTGATGGTGGTTGCAGCTGTGGCGTGACTTGATGTACAGATGAAGTGTGATGCTCAAGTATGTGGTGCTTTGGCTGTGCTGCTGTCATCTGGGAAAGGTTTTGGAACATTTAGATGAGTTCTTAGTTGTGCACAGCAGGAAGAATGTGTGAGGCACAGCTACAGTGAATTTCCATGTGAAAGAAAATTCTGGTTCTATTAAAAAGAACAACTGAGAGGTCGTGACAGAAGTGGTGTGTCCTCAAATTCTCCATGTATAAGGAACACTACCTCCCATCTCCAGCAGGACTGGTTGCTCAGCTTGATCCATAAAGGAATTGGCATGATCCCCACATTTTTTCTCATCATTCTTAATGTGAGAATTTCCCCAGACAATCATTAACTTAGCAGAAAGTAACAGTGCAAATACCAGTGTTTTTATCAAACAATTATTAATGGAAAAGCACATAGTCCTGTTAATGCATGAGAGAGGAGTGGAGCTTGGATGGAGGCCACAGGTAGATGTAGGGAAGGGGAGAAGAGAAATCTCCTGTCTGAGTGTCTCTTAAAATAACCAGTGTTCTGAGATCATGTTGTTCTGTGGGTGGTTTGTGACATACCCAGAAATTTGCTAAAAAGAGGGTCTGACCCAGTATGGTGACATTTAATAGCTCACAGTTTGTCTTCTTCCAGAGACCTTAGTGAAGAGGAGGCAGCTGGCTTCCTTCTGAGAACACATTAAGTATAAACTATTCTGGGAATTTCTCAAATTTGCATAAATTTCTGGATATGTTGTCAGTGATATCTCAAGACAGATTATGGGGAATTTCTTCTCAAGTCTAAATTCCTGCAGTCTGGAAAAATTCCCTCCTAATGGTAGGAGAGAGAAGATGAAAAAGCCATGGCTGGATGGCAGGTTGCATGTAAGATAGTTTCATGTCTTAAAAAAATTGATGAGTCCCATACTGGGGCTTCAAGGAAGATATTTTCCTGAAGCTGTCCACTGACTGGAGTGGTACAGAAGGAAAATCTCTCCGGACTGGAAGAAGATGTAACAATCCCATTATTCTACCACAAGGCTTTGGGGCTTTATTTGTAGTTTCCAGGTCTGCTTTTTCCCTGCTGGTTATTTGAACCGTGGAGGTAAATCTCTGTTCCTCCCATATTTTGACAATTCAATAGTCTGGTTAGTAGGCTGAAATCACAAGTGTGATTTTTGGCATTGCCATATCTTGCCCTGCTTGTTTGCTGTATGCCAGTGTGCAGGTCAGCAGCGAGAGCAGCTGTGAGGAGTAAGAAATGGCTTGTCAATAAAAGATGCTACAGCCAGTTTAATGGGACTACCATTTTACAGGGAAAAAAAAAAGTAGGAGCGAAGAACTCTTTATGCATCCATCCAGAAGGATGTCTTTTAATCTAGCTTTTTTTTTGTGGGAAAACACCCCAGGCAGAAGCACTCAGGCTGGTTGAAGAGGATTTGGGTAAGAAGCTGGTTTTGCCTGCTCTGCTGCACTGCCCTACTCTGTCCTATCATTCACCTCCTGCCCTGGGGGGCTGCCTGACAGAGCTCAGACAGTGAGTCGAGTGTTTAAACTCTGGATCTCAGGGGGAACCAAGAGTTTCTCCTCATATTTCATTTTCAGGCTCATTTGCAAATGGACTTTCTCACTGGCAGAGCTTAAGGTTTTGCTGCTGGATCTTTGCAATGTTGTTTGACTGAAGTCATAACTCAGCTTGTGTCCTGCAGAGCTGTTTGCTTTTTGTGGTTAGAGAGAGGATGTGGCAGGATGCTGTAGTTGGGAGAAGCTGTGTTATGTCCCATTAAACTTGCTGCCTGGTTTTTTAATTTCTGTTTCTTTTTCCTTTTCCTTCCCCAACCTACTGAAAAACAGTGTATTAATTGGCTTCATCAAGAACAAAGATGCCCCAGCCTGGTGGGGATTTCTGATTACAGCTTTGATGTTTGTCTGTGCTGTGCTGCAGACACTCATACTTCACCAGCACTTCCAGTACTGCTTTGTTACTGGGATGAGGCTGAGGACTGGGATCACTGGAGTGATATACCGAAAGGTAAGACTGGAAGCATTTCATGTGCTGAAACACCAGTGTATAGCCAAGCAAGTGGCCTGAGTTCTCACACAGTTAGGGACGATCAGGCATGTTGAAGAAGAACAGCCTCCTGGAATGTAAAACATTGGTGTTTTGGTAAGTTTTTAGGAGTACCTCTGTTGTACTTTATAGAATTTTCTAGCGATCAGCACCTTAATGTGGGTGTACTGGTAGGTCACCAGAAATACCACAGAAATACCACTGGTTCACTTTAAATGCTGAAAGAGGAGGGATTTAGATTAAATGTAAGGAAGAGATTCTACCCTGAGAGGGTGGGGAGGCCCTGGCACAGGTTGCCCAGAGAAGTTGTGGCTGCCCCATCCCTGGAAGCGTCCAAGGCCAGGTTGGATGGGGCTCGGAGCAACCTGGGATAGTGGAAGGTGTCCCTGCCCACAGCAGGGGGTTGGAGCTAGATTATCTTTAAGGTCCCTTCCAACACAAGCCATTCTATGATATGGAAGATGGATCCAGGAGAATAGCAGGTTTGTGCTATGAGTATATTCGGTCCTGCTAGGTTTTCTTTGGAACTCTACATACTGCTTGAAATAGGGATGCTCAGAAGCAAACCATTTAATGAAGCCTTGAATCGATGTAGAGTAGGAGAGTGTCTTGTTTTGCTGATAATTGAGGATTTCTTCTCCATGTTTCTCTGTGTCCATCAAGACTGTGAACCCACTGAACCTCTCTTCCTCCTCAGTCCTTAGCCATCACAAACTCAGCGAAGCGCTCGTCTACTGTTGGAGAAATTGTCAACTTGATGTCCGTGGATGCCCAACGTTTCATGGACCTGATGACTTTCCTGAACATGTTGTGGTCTGCACCACTCCAGATATTTCTGGCTTTGTATTTCCTCTGGCAGGTACGGACATTGTCACCCTTTTTTCACAATTCATCTAAATTATGTGGAAGCTGCACACCCTCAGTTAGTGTCTTAATCATTTTGTTCAGCTGGTAGGAAGATAGGGCATTTGAAGCAGGAGATGACCTTTATGTCCCCTTTGGCCCTACAGTGTTTTGATGGGATCTATCTTGGACTCATCGGTGTTCCCAGTAGTTGATACAAATGAGAGCTTGAGGGAAGTGGTCTAGAGACTAAACCAAACAAAAAACCTGGACACAGGAAGTGTAAACCATGTGTAAAGATTATATCCTGCTGTATAAAGTTTTGTGTGAGTCAAAGTGAAACAAATTTCACCTGGAATAACCATAATTTTTCCTTTGACACTGTTATAGATTTATTCCAGGTTCTCTTTGAGCACTGGCTTTCAGCCTTAAAATGTTTCTGTGCAATTAATCTCTTTTACTGCATAAAACAGCAGCAACAACTTAACTATATTGATTTAGACTCGAAAGCCATGAAGTTGCAGCAGCTTTATGAGTTACTGCTCCACTGGAAGCTGAGCTCTAGCAGGCAGCAGTTTGTATGCATCTACTCACACTGGGGGTACTGGGTTAATTCAGTAATTACAGTTCCCTTGGTCAGAGAGAAGTCAGGGGAAAAAATTCCTTCTCTATGGCTTATTTCTTCCCTTTTTACATTTGCTTTCTATTTGCATTGGTTCAAAATTATCCCACTCACCCTACTGGGAGCCACTTAGCAGGTAAATCACAGAGCACTCTGTTATCACCAATACCAGCATAATAATAATTCAAAGTGAATTTTGCTGTCACCTCTTCCCAGTTGTTGTGTGGAATCAGAACACTTCCTTGGGAGAAGTTCAGCTTGTCTCTGTAATTTCTGTTTCTATAACCTACTGTTGTTTTAATGCTGACCATAGGGAACAGCAGCACTTGGGTACAACAATAACAACAACAACTTACCTTTTCTCTTTAAATCCAAGGCTTTAGGACCTTCTGTGCTGGCTGGAGTTGCTGTGATGGTCTTGCTTATCCCATTTAACTCTGCAATAGCAATAAAAACCAGAGCATTCCAGGTAAGGTACCAGCAGAAAAGGTAATGTTGTCTGAATTGGCAGCTGTGCTATGAGAAATGAAGGTATCAGAGGTTGTTAATAAGATGCCATTTGCACCACTTTACTTATGAGTAAGATTGTACTGATATATTTAATAACTGTATCCTCTTAGATGGTTTTTCCATAGTAAATTGAATGCTGTTTAGGGGAAAGGTGTGGCATTGAGCCAGTGGATCTTCATACTCCTGGAGCGGCTTTTGGGATTAGCAAGAGATTTCCTTGTCTCCATATCCCTTCACCTGGTATCTGCCTCTAGGAGTATCTGGAGAAAGGCACTGAAACAAATGCTGTTCTTTAAGCTGCAAATTAATGTTTTCAGAGATGGGAGTGAAACCTGGCAGCTTGGGTTTTATGCTAATAGCCAGTGTTGATATTCACTGCTACTGAGCTGGGCCAAATTTCATCTATTAGCTTAAGGTAAAAGGATCTTTTATGCCTTTCTTTGTAGTCGTAGTTGTCTCTAGTCAAGGATGTCTGAAAAAATACCAATATAACAGTGCCCTCTGGCTTTGTGCTAGAAAAAAATGTAATAAATGGCTTGTGCTGTGCAGCCTGTCAGTGACTGTTTGGAAGACTTTTAAAAAAGACCAAAATAACCAAAAAATCAAACTATTGATGTGAAAAAGGTAAGAGTTGGAAAATGAATATAAATTATGGCATGTAAGCACAGCCTTAGTAACAGAGGGGTATTATTATATGCTTAAAGAAACATACAGACTTACCATTGAATCTCTTGATGCTGACATCAGGAGATTAACATTCCTTTTCTCCCTTGCACACTATGAGATGCTCAGATCTGCATGTTTTTCTGTGCCTGTGTGTATGAATTTTGTCTATACAGTTGAGCAGGAATTTTATTTTTTTAAGAGCTGACTGAAGCACTGTGTTCTAATATATAGGAAGAAAAAAACTAGAAGCAGCCACAGTTTCCAATGGATGCCATAAAAAAATACATCTGTGCACATCAGGAAAAAAAGAAATCTGAAGAAATCAAAGGAAGTAGTAGAGTAGTATTTTTGTGAAGTGCCCGAACCTTAAGATGGTTTAAAAACGTTGCCCCTCACAGTGAAGACGAGTGGAAAGCTTTTGTACCCTGCTTTCCAGGCAGCTTCTTTGATTTCTACTTTCCTTGGCAGTATTGACTCGCACAAGAAGCTTACTGATAACAGTCTGGCTTTCTGTGATTACCTTTTGCATCCTCTTTAGAAGCAGCCCAAGGACCAGCAGAGCTGTGAGACATATGTTGAAAGCTCTCTTTGTGGTCCTTGCTGTGACACTCTTGTCTCTCGTGTTTACCAATGACCCAGGTGGAACAAATGCGCTATAAAGACTCCCGCATTAAATTAATGAACGAGATCCTGGGCGGCATCAAGGTGCTGAAGCTCTACGCTTGGGAGCCATCCTTTTCAGAAAAGGTCCTGGAGATACGAAAGAACGAGCTGCGGGTTTTGAAAAAATCTGCTTATCTCAATTCTTTGTCCACCTTCACCTGGATCAGCGCCCCGTTCCTGGTAAGTTGAATTTGCATGGCTCTCTGAGCTGGGCAAGTGCATCCTTGAAGGATAAGTGTGAGGCTTTTCTGCCTGATAAATGTACGTAGGAATAAAATGTAAATACTTTTTCGAAAAAATTATCCGCATGCTTTGAACCAGAGTCCGCTGTTCTCGAGAGCCTTTTTGTTAATCGGTATTAAAGTATTTTGTGATAGAGCCTGCCAGTGGAAGCTGGGAATAGCTGTCTCGGGAGAATTTCCCACCACTTCAAAGTACTTCCCAAAACAAATTGAAAGTAGAATCTGAATCCTCAGAGATATCTCTGTGAATAGCAAAAATAGCAAAGGAACTTTTAATTGAGTCAGTCAGGACAATGTCTGTCTTTAGCTCTCATTTCTACCTTCGTGTTACTGGGCTCTCCTTGTTTTAGTGGGAGAGGGAGTTGTCAAATTATTCTACAACATAAAAAAGGGATTGATTTAATGTAAAAGCTAAAGCCCAAATGATACGATGCAAATTCTGAAATGCTTTTTCCTCAATTTTGTCTTTCCCTCTATTTTCCACTTCATTGCACTTTGATCCCTTTTGCAGCAAAGGTTTTGGTGAATAAAACCATTTAGGTAAGTCCTTGATCAAAAATATTCATAGCCAACTGTTCTCAAGATCAAAGACCTGACCCTGCAGAAATGTCCTGAACAGCCTTGAGACCCTGCCCCTTTCATGGTTCCATAAAATTAATGCACTTCCTTCAATACACATTCCAGTTCCTGCTCACCATTAGTTTGATGCATGGGATGGTCCTTCCACAGTGGAAGGTCCCTGTCATACAGCAAACCGGCAAATAACGTGGATTTTACTCCCTTTTCCATTGATTAGTGGAGGTTGTTTGCTTAGCCTGCTGTTTACAATGGGAAATTTTGGTTGGGTGGAGTGTGAAAAGCAGCCAAACCACAGTCTGATAACAGCTTTTCTTTTTATTTGCCCGAGTTCTGTAGTTCACCTCATGAACCTCTAAGTTTGACTGAACACAGCCATCAGTAATCTGGAAGTTATTTTACACCGCGTGCCCTTTTTTGTACCAACTTGTCCAAAATGACTTGTCATTCTTAAAGTGTCTTGAAAAGGTCAGGAACAAGGAATTTTTGTGGTTGATACTTTTATTTCCAAGATGCCCATCAGGCCTGAGTGCTTTTTAAAATGTCAGAATATAACCCACGTCTCACAGTAAAGTCCCTTTCTGGCTTTCAGGTAGCACTGACGACGTTTGCCGTGTATGTCTCAGTGGATGAGAAGAATATCCTGGATGCAGAAAAGGCTTTTGTCTCCCTCTCCTTGTTCAATATCCTGAAGTTTCCCCTCAACATGCTTCCACAAGTCATTAGCAATATTGCGCAGGTAAGGAGGGTCTGGTGCGTGGATTGTCCTGAACAACTCCAACAGAAGGAACCCCACGTGCCCTTGATTTCTGGAATGCAGAGATCCCTGGCATCTGCCTGTCAGCTGGTTTTCTTTTTAATAGCCTTTTTAATACCCTTTCTCTACTGCTGCCCTTTCTTGGAAAGCCTGACATCATCTGAGTAAGCCTGTCTGTGTGAATTTTGCTTCTCTCAGATAAACTCAGCTTGGTCTGAGAAATTTCACAGTTAAAAGCTTGGATTTCAACATAAGAGTGATTGCAGGGAAAGAATGAGTCACTGTTCAGGAAGCCCGTGGGGGGAAGGCTTAAGCCATTGTGCATGCTTTCTTTTTCAGTAGTAAGAGCATTAAGTCCTCATTAAAAGAATAATAAAATAACACCACGCTCTTTTCTTAGACAAGTGTTTCCCTGAAGAGAATTCAGCAGTTTCTGAGTCATGATGAACTTGATCCGAATTGTGTGGAAACAAAGGTGATTTCACCAGGTAAAGACATCGGTATTTTTTTTTAATGAAGCTGATACAACAGCATCTTATATCTGTTTTGGACTGGTGGAGTTATGAAAAAAAAGCGCAAAAAGAAAATAACAATAGTAATCTTGCATTAAAAAAACAAGAGGAAACTGCTGCTTTGAAAAGTACGTGTTTGGTGTTCAGGCTATGTGGAAATAAGAAAAGTTTCTGGCAATATTTTTGAGCTTTGAGCTTGTTAGGCCTGAGTTTGCATCTGCAATGTACTGGATGCTCACAGCACTGAATATGAAGGGCATCCACTGACTGGGAACAGCAAGGCTTGTTCAAACCTTTCACACTGCACAAATGCTCAGAAGCTTTGTACACAGTTTTGATTTCTTCTGTTGGAAACAGTATCCCAAAATAATTGAGCCAGATGGTCTCAAAAAAAATGTGTTTTATCATGTAACACACTTTGGTGATACTATAGCTTGAAACTTTATGTTGCATGTGATGCCATAGACAGAGGAGGAGGAATGGCTGGGTGTCTGTCATGCAATTACTGTTCTACACCACTCCACCAGGAGGTAAAGAAAGCCTGCGGATCTATAACTTGTTAGTGTGGCAAGCAAAAAGCTGCACAGAGTTGAGTTTAATCCGGTGCATCAAAGTCAACAGCGTGCAGTGACCTCCTACTGACTTGAAAGTGGTTTCTGAAGTAAATCTGCGCTCAGTTGCAGGGGGATGCTGAGGAGCACATGTTGGGACCGGCCTCCTCACGGTAGGGTGGGGCAGGGCAGCTTTTCAGCTCCATAGCTCTGTTAACTCACAGTCTGTAGCTTAAGCTGCAGTTGGTTATTTTCACTCTGAACAAGCCTGTCTTGTGACCCACAGGCATGAGACTGTGCCTCCCATGCCAGCAGAAAAGGGAAGTGCAGTGTGTGTGAAACACCCGTAAATAAAGATCCCTCTGTCTGCCTGTCTCTCAGTCGTGCTGTTCTGTGTAACACATTCCCTGCCTCCTCTCTTGTTGTGTTTTTGTCACACAGGCAATGCCATCAGTGTAAAAAATGCCACGTTCAGCTGGGGAAAGGAGCTTAAGCCAACTTTGAAAGAGTAAGATTTTTTAAATTTTTTTTTTTCTTTTGTGTGTGCGCAATTGCAATGCAACTTCTACCTGGTCTCTGGCTCCTGGGAGGTCTATTTTGAACGATGTCTAGTAAAAACCACACATCACATATGTGCATCTCTTGTGGCAGACTCATCCCTGTGGTGGTGGATGGGCTGCCTCCAGACTGTGGGGGGGGTGGTGCCTGTTTTGCTCATTTGCCTATTTGAATGAATACAAACAAAATTTGCCTGGAAGCATATGTTTCCTTAAGTTATGCATCATGATCTGTGCAAACAGCAATTTATATTGATTTTGTTAGTGAAAGGCACTTTGATGGTAAAGAGACTCTGTCCATCAGCCATTTCCTTATTAGTTCACCTTCAGAACCAGGACCTGAAGCAGTACCTTTAGGAACATAGTGGAGAAAACAGTAAAGGAATTTAATTGGGAAGTCTTGCTTTTCTTGTGTCAGTTTGAACCCTATTTACTAGCACTGGAAATAGAGTTCTAAAGTGGTTTGAACATTTTTAGATGGGATGTATTCACTCACTACTTCCTTACAATTGATCTCAGTTTTAAAATTAAAAACCAAGATACTTCTGGAAGATTATCTTCTTTCAAAATGCTTATTAACCCAGTTTGACTTGCTGATGGACTGATAGGACACAGCAGAGGGCCTTAGAAGGCTTGTTACCAATCCTACTGCTTTAGGAATAAACAAGATAGATTAATGCTGGGTTTCCATTTGCTCCTACAGTTCTGGTTACAGTACACGAGAAAGGGAGGAGAAGACCAGTGACCAAGCTATGCTTACTATATCCAGTCAGGCTGAGGTCAGGCTGATTTGTCACTGTGTATTTCAGCCCTGCTTTAAAGACCCCTGATGCCTTTAGTAAACTAATGTTTAATTAATTTCCAGCCTGTTTCCTCCACAGTATAAATATGTTGGTCCCCAGTGGTGCTTTGGTTGCCATTGTTGGCCATGTTGGCTGTGGGAAGTCTTCTCTGGTGTCTGCTCTCCTGGGTGAAATGGAAAAGCTGGAAGGAGAAGTGGCTGTGAAGGTTGGTATTGTTTACAATGCCATTTAGTGATGGTATAGAAATGTGCTGCTTATGCCTGCCCTTGCTTAGAATGAACCTCAGGCTGCAGAGGGAATTCTGGTTGCTCCTCTGGCAGCTTGTCTGTGTGTTTGGGTTTTACCCACACCTGTTCAGTTGGGGTTTGTATGAACTTTCTTTTCCTTATTCGATCGACTATACATCAGCAATTAGCACACATATATGTGTAATGTGAATGTGTGTGAATCAGGAGCTGTGTGTGTGCTGCAGATCTTAATCAGAGCTGTAAGCAGGAATTGCTGCTTGTTAAAGTCAGAGGTGTCCTTTCTCCCTCCTTGTTCTAGGGTTCTGTTGCTTATGTGCCTCAACAAGCCTGGATCCAGAATGCCACGCTGAAAGATAACATTTTGTTTGGCCAAGCTCCTAATGAGGAAAAATACCAAAATACCCTGGAGGCCTGTGCTTTAAAAACTGACCTGGAAGTGCTGCCAGGAGGAGATCAGACTGAGATAGGAGAGAAGGTAATTATTTCTTTTTCAAGTCAAACCTGCCTGGGGATTCCTGGTCCAGCTAAAGAGAGAATGCTGTAAAGTCAGCACTTGGTTTGGTTTGATCTTTACAATGGCACCCCTGCTACAATCAACACCAAAACACGCAGGGCAGTTCTGTGGAAGGCAGTTGGACTTAAACTTGTTCCTAACTTTAGGCGTGTGCTTGAATTGTGATACAGAATTGCATATCCAGCCCTGGAAGATCAGAGCACCCCCCATTTGTTGTGCAATTGTAAAGGTGCATCTGCCCAGAATAAGTAAAAGCCCTTCTTTTCCTCTAGGGATTAAAAGGGAGGGAGCATATGGTTGCGCTTCAAGTGAAAAAATGGTATGATCATCCCTTAACACATTTTAATGAGGAACTTCTACATCTGTGATTAACAACAGAGATATTCTTTTTTTCACAGGCCACTGAGTCTGAGCTAGATTTCATGAAATGGGGTGGAGATGTGGATTTATTTGCAGGATGAAAGATGTGGAGGATGTTCCAGGTGCCACAGCCCTGCTTTGAAATTTACATTTTATATCCCGGTTGACGGTTTTCCTTTTTATGTAGTTCTGTGTTTTAACAGCTCCCTTCAGGAGCTTATTAAAAAGAGCCTCGCTCTGTCTCCAGATTGCTGGGTGACTGGAAGTTTGGCAGCGAACAAACAGATCTAGAGGCGTTGTGTTCCTGTCTCTGGGCGGGTTATTCTTTTCAGCGCCTCATGTTTCAATTTAGCATCCGAGTGTTGAGGCTGGGCGAGAGCCATGAAAAGTCAGAGCTGCTGTTGTGTGATATGTTTTGTTCTCTCCTCTCTCCCTTCAGGGCATCAACCTGTCAGGTGGGCAGAGGCAGCGCGTGAGCCTCGCCCGTGCCGTGTACAGCGGCTCTGACATTTACCTGTTAGATGATCCCCTGTCTGCCGTGGACTCGCACGTCGCAAAGCACATCTTTGACAAAGTCATTGGGCCAGAGGGGGTGCTCAAAGGAAAAGTAAGCTGGCATTTAGATCCTCCTAAAACTGCACACAAGCTCGGGAACGCTGGTGGGTAACAGGAAAGCTGTTTCACCACCGATGCTTGGGTGCCAGCTCGTTGCTGAATTTCTGTCTGTAGCTGGCAACGGGGACACCTTTTGTCACACTGTGGTGAGCTTATGCATGCCCAGAAATGATGTGAGCTGGCCAGCACATGCAGAGGCAGAAACCAGCTCTGTCTTTAAAATGCCTGCTGTGAGATCTCCAAAAACAAGGCATTTGCAGAAACTTGCACAGGTTGGCAGTGTTGCTTGTTGTTACTCAGAGGTGTGCAGGGAGGAAGCTGTACCAGATACTGATGTTACAGAGCCCTTTGGCAACATGCAAACAAACTGCAATCGCTTTCCTGCACCTTCTTCTCCTGTTGTGATCTTCTTGGATTATCTCAGAGCTCAAAAGGGAAGGGCTGCAAAGAAAATCAGCATAACGGAAGGAGGGAATGATAATTCTGTTGGTTTAATTCCCTCTATGGTTGTATCAGCAGTAGGAGCACAGTGAGTTCATGTACATATTCCCAAGCTCATTTGGCTAATGATGACAGTGTTATTTCCACCTTGATACAACAACTCACTCCCTGTCCCAAAAATTTGGTAGTATTTGGCTTGCTAAGTAGTGGTGGTCCCCACAGTAACAACCGAAAGATTTGTGGTTTTTCTCTTTTTCCCTATCCAGACCCGAATTCTGGTGACCCATGGCGTCAGCTTCCTACCTCAGGTAGACCATATAGTTGTCCTGGTAGATGGCAAAATCTCTGAAATGGGATCTTACCAAGACCTTCTGAAACAAAACAAGGCCTTTGCAGAATTCCTGCGAAATTATGCACTGGACGAAGACGTTGAAGAGGACGAACCAACAAGTACAGTATTGCTTTTTCTTAAAACATGTCTTTTTCTGCCAACGGGATTACAGATATTTTCTCTGTAAAATGCCCCCTGGTTCTTCATGACAACCTGGCATTTGCCTTTCTGCACTACCGTGAAAATTACTGTCTGTGGCCAGGTCTGTGTTATTGAGAAATGTTTTCAAAAATTCCTTTCAAAATTTCATGTGGTTTGTCCTAGAAGAAAATCAACTCTGATGATAGAAATTATTTTAAACTGGGCAATTTATTTTACAATTAGCAAGGCCAAGCTTGTCAGGAAAACGAAGTAGCCAAGGGAAAACTGGCCTTGCTATCAAAGGGGCTACCCAGAGCCTGGTGTGTTTTCTCTTTGTGTGTGGTTGGGTTTTTTCCATGTAGCAAAGTTCAGATGACATTTTAATCTTGGCTTACTTTTCAGCTTGGTTTGATTCTGACAAAATGGTACAAGATTAAAGCATTTTAGTAAATGTTTCCCCTGTGTGACAGTGTTCCCACGCTCTTTGATTGCAGCACTGCTGCTCTCCAGCCAGGCAGAGGGGAACATGCACGACATCTTCCAGCAGCAGCAGAGGCTTGCAGGAGCTCCTGACGTGACTCCCCCAGCCCCAGATCATGCCTAGAACACGCCTTATTTAGCTGAAACCAACTCTGACACTATTGCCTGACATTCTGATGTGTTAAAGGAATGTGATGTAAATGTGTTTGGCAGCCAACCTGCCTCACAAGATCTTCGCAATTTCGTTCAGAGAAGTGATGCACAGAACTAAAGCCAGGGGGGATTTTATGCACTGTGATTTTCCTGCTGTGGTATTGTTTTTCATGACTCTTGCTTTGTACAGCCACCTTTTTCTGTGCTTTCTGCTTTATGGGGTGGAAAATCTGAGGTGTGATCCTGTCTTGCAGTGCTGGAGGAGGAAGAAGTCCTGCTGGCTGAAGACACCCTCAGCATCCACACCGACCTGGCGGATAACGAACCAGTGACCAATGAGGTCCGCAAACAGTTCCTTAGGTAAACATGAGGTTCATGTGCTTCTAATCTCTGTCTGGGGTGAAACACATCTGAAAGATGTTATATACATACTGCTTCTCCATCTGGGCTTCAGTTTGCTTAGTTTCCTCTTACAAATAAATTGGTTTAGTGTCCTTTTGAAAGTAAATGTGAAAGAACATGCAAAGAAGATCAAACATCTATTCCTGCATTCGTCTTTTGAATCTGAACTGAACCAATTCCTTTAAGCAGCTCTCTGGTTCTCAGGTAACACTGCTGTATGTATTTACCTACTCAACATAAACTGCTGCCAGTTATATCATAAATAAACCCTTTGCATTTCACCTTTCCCTCGAGAATCTTAGAAATCTTTATCATTTTTTATAACCAATAGCCACAGATGCTGTCCAGCTTCTTTTGACATGAAAACAGAGAAGCTCAGGGTTTAGCTTGAAATGTCTGCCTTGCCATGAAGCCTCTAAAGGCCTTTCCCAAAGAGCCCAGGCCCTGCCACAGCTGTTCTTAGATGCTGTATTTCTGACATCACTGGACATCCAGAGGGGTGGTACAAGCACCCACAGCTGTGAGCGAGACTGGCATGGGAACTCAGTGAAAGGGCTAGGAATAAGTCCAATCCACTGCATGCCAGTCATGCCTCAGCACTGCCTCAATATGCCCTTTTTCTCCTAATGACTCTTTTGTTTTAACCAGGCAACTTAGTGTAGTGTCTTCTGAGGGAGGAGAATGTCCCAACAAAATGTCAACGAAACGAAGAGTCTGTGAGAAGAAGCCAGCAGAGCCTCCTCTGCCAAGAAAAAATGCTAACGAGAAACTTATTCAGGCTGAAACCACTGAAACAGGCACGGTATGGTTTGATTTGCCCCCCTCCCTTTTGCTACACTTCTGTTTGAAAAAGAATCATTTTTATTTTAACATTTGATCCAGTTCTGTTAAACGCGTTGTATAAATCACGACTGCAGCCTTTAGGCCTTAATCTGGTGGCCACTGATCGTTCAAATTTAGGATCTTGGCAGAGGTTTTGGCACCCAACAAGAGCTATATACTTAGTGGGGGAAAAAAAAAAGGAAAAAAAAAAAGAAAAAAATCCCTTCCAGCTCCCATCACAGTCACTTGATACCATGGAGCCCTGCACTCCATCAGCCCTGCCTTTGCCTTGCAGAGCTTTCAGCACTGCTGGTTTTTAAACTGCTTGGCTGCTGCTGGGTCCAGCTGCAGCAGTGGGTTACACGAGCCAGCTGCCTGCTGGGTGCCAGAGGGTCTGCTCTGCCGAAATACCTGCCACTCCCTTCCGAGAGCATTTTGTGCTTGTAGGTACAAAGGGGCTGTATTCCTCCTGAGCAGGGCCAGGGAGTGAAATGGGAACAGGGAAAAAGAGAAGATGGGAATACAAAAGTAAAAGGGCATAAAAGGGCAGCAGAAGGAAGAGGAGCAGGGAGGTTTGCATAAAGAAAACCCCTTCCCTCCACTTCAGAAGGCTCAATGTGTCCTGTTTAGTCTGATCTACTGGTCCCCAGCACAGACCTGTAATTAACTTTTTCTGTGGATTATTTTAGCTTTCAAAGTCCCTAATCAACAACATTTTTTTTTTAATTATTCCTTCTTATGCTCTTTTTGGAGACTGAGTTTTTTCCTGAGTCTGTCTCTTTTGGCTTCTCTGCCTTTTTGTACTACCTTTGAGACAGCACCCTTACTCCTTGCCACAAGCATCATCTCTTTATGTTCCTGTTGGGGTGCACCAGCATTTGGTACCTCATTTAAGTTGCTGTAAAGACACAGAATGGAGGCATATTCAGCACTTTTCCTGAAATAGGCCATTTAAAGTAGTCCTGAGCATGATAGCCTGCCAAGTTGCTTCTTTTGCGTGAAAAACTTGGCTCCTGTCCTTGCTGCTATTTGATCAGCTTCTTTTCTTTCCCTTTTTTCCCCCCTCTGGCATAGTCCTAAGAACTAAAACCCTACCAAACTAATGAAATACAGTTCCTCAACAAGGAGGAGAAGAGTATTTCAGAGAAGTTTCTGGCTTGTTCTGAAAGTCGTCGTCCTGACATGGAGCTCAGGCAGATGAGCTGTTCTCCGTGGTGTGTTAAAGCTTGGACAGTTTTGAACTCAGCAGTTCCCCTGACAAAGAATTTTTTTTTTCTCCTCTTAATTCTCTCTAAACCCCTGCTTGTGTGAGCTGTACAAACCAGCTTTGGTGTGTGATTTTGCAGGTGAAGCTATCAGTGTTCTGGCAATACATGAAGGCTGTCAGCCCTGTCCTGTCTTTAGCAATATGTTTCCTGTATTGCTGTCAAAATGCTGCTTCCATTGGGGCCAACGTGTGGCTCAGTGACTGGACCAACGAGCCGGTGGTAAATGGGACTCAGCACAACACGGCCATGAGAATCGGGGTCTACGCTGCCTTGGGCCTCTTGCAAGGTGAGAGCAGATAAAATCATGATGTCTCAATGGTTAGGCAAGAGGAATTAGGTGGAAAGGCCCGGTACCAGTTGCCAGTGGTCCATAAGGAGAATAGATGTAGATCAGATATTAGGAAGGAATCATTTACTGTGAGGGCGGTGAGGCCCTGGCACAGGTTGCCCAGAGAAGTTGTGGTTGCCCCATCCCTGGAAGTGTTCAAGGCCAGGTTGGATGAGACTTGGAGCAACCTGTCCAGTGGAAGATGGAACTTTAAGGTCCTATCCTAAGCAAGGGAGGTAATGTAACCTGGAGCTGCAAAGTCTGAGCTCAGCCCAGTGCCTAATTTTGTTGTGAAGCCCTCAGAGGGGGTTGAACAGGTGACATGGAAGCTTTAGGGAGGTAAGTTGGAGAGAAAACATGAAAATTGCAGAAGAGACTGAAGGCCTGGGGTGTAGTTGTAGTAATTAGGACTTCATGGAGGTTTGTGGAAAGCAGAGGGAGGATGTTTGTGTGCCTGTTTTACATAGACAGGATGGTGAAATCCTGCAGGCTGTGTTCCTGTGCCTTAGGCAGTAATGCTGTAGTGCTGATGTGCACGCTAAGAGAAGAGTGGACAGGGAATACAGTAAAGCAAAAAAAGCTTCAAGCTCAGCAGTAACAGCCAAGAATCAAGGAGCTGTGAATTGGGAACATCATGTTCATGGATTAACACGTCTCCTCCTCACCCACCAGGGCTCATAGTGCTGATCTGCTCCTTCACGCTGGCCATGGGGGGCATCAACGCCGCCCGGACGCTCCACGCTGCGCTGCTGGAGAACAAATTTCACACCCCACAGTCCTTCTACGACACCACCCCGACCGGCCGCATCATCAACCGCTTCTCCAAGGACATCTACGTCATCGACGAGGTCATCCCGCCAACCATCCTGATGTTCCTCGGGACGTTCTTCACCTCCGTGTCGACCATGATTGTCATTATAGCGACCACTCCTCTCTTCGCCGTGGTTATAGTTCCACTTGCAATTCTGTATTTCTTTGTTCAGGTAACAGGAAAAATATCTGACTACCATTGTAACCTTATGCCGTTCCTTTTCTTGTTAGTAAAAACAACATTAATTTTTTTTGGGGGGGGGAATTGAAATATCTGGAGTAGCTACATGTTTATGTAAACACAACATTATTTTACTTCTCTCAGAAAAAGAAACGTCCTGTGAGATGTGGTCATGAAATAAATAGGCATAACCTTTTCTAGCTTTTAAGTATTAAAAGGTAAGCCTACTGCTAGAGACAGAGCTGCAATGCATATCAGTATATTAAAGTGTGAATATACTTGACACGCTGACAAGTTTTTAAGGTGGTGAGGAGGTAGAATGTTGAAAATAGAAAGCAACGATTGTATTGATTTCTGAGCAAAAACGAAGTGTATTTTATAGACTGTGAATAGAGACATGATAATGGAGGTGCAAATGCACATTTTGTTTTCTTGGAAAATAAGGTTTCTACAGATGGATCCATTTTGTTAGGTTATATTAGCTAAATTTAAAGAGACATAAATAAATTCAACTTACTGCCTAGAGAAATTGCAGTTACCCAGTGTTCTCTTGTGGAAAGAAACAAAGATAACTTTCATGAAATTCTTCTTAATTATAGAAGACATTTCAGAGGGTTGAAGTGCATTAGTAACAATCTCCGTTAAATCCTTAACCTAAGAAATTCATCACTGTTAATTAAAAGAGAGAGTATTTCATGTACCCTTCAATTTTCTCTGAAAAATGGCAGCGATTCTACGTCGCGACCTCCCGCCAGCTGAAGCGCCTGGAGTCCGTGAGCAGATCTCCCATCTACTCCCACTTCTCAGAGACAGTGTCAGGGGCCAGTGTCATCAGAGCCTACAGGAGAGTGAAGGCCTTTGTAGACATCAGTGATCTGAAGGTGGACGAAAATCAGAAGAGTTACTACCCTGGGATCGTATCAAACAGGTAACAGGCACATCATTTCTTGTTTCCACTCAGATAATCCCCTGCTTGCAAATCTGGTCCAAGCAACCACTTGCTGCTGTACTTACATCTGCCTGCTCCCCAGGTGGCTGGGCATTCGAGTTGAGTTCGTGGGGAACTGCATTGTCCTTTTTGCTGCCCTTTTTGCTGTGATTGGTAGAAACAGCCTGAATGCTGGCCTGGTAGGACTGTCAGTGTCCTATGCGCTGCAGGTACGTGTTACAGCTTTCTGCTCGTTGGTGGGTTTGCCTTTTTGTAGATGACAGGGATATATTAGCAATGATTTAAGTGCTTGTTAAAGCTGAAGTTAATAAGGAAATAATAAAAATGAGCTGTGGGATGTCTGGAAACTAGAGAGTTACAGTGAATGCTGGCAGATCATCATCAAGCTCACATGCAGTAGGATTTCAGGGCATTTTGAGAGCATCAAGACTGTGCTGCAACCCAGTATTCCCATACAGGAAGCTCAGTAAATGTCAGGTGCACCCACCAAGAACAGGTTATTTGAGCACCATGGGCTTAACCTGTCCTGCATCATTCCTGCTACCAGCACATCAGTGTGTCCAGGTCATCAGAGGCAGAATAGTACGATTCATAATTAGAAAAGGTAAACTGTACTGACGCAAGCTGTGGACAGTTCAGCAGATTTAATGGCCTCACTTTTGCCAGAAGAATTTTAGATACCATGAGAGTGCAGGATTGCTGCTAGCAGTTTCCCAGTGAGACCCGTGATTTGGGGAATAACCAACTTTTTTTGAGAGGGCCATGTGTTAAATCATTGTGGGAGGCGTGTGCTTCTTCACATGAGTACCTGATAATCTGTAGACTTCTTGTACCGGTAACTGTATTAACATCAATGCAAAGGCAATTATTTCATTTGCAATATTAATGTGAATCCACTCTTAGTAGCGGTGTTTGCTGTTGTTGTTATTATTATTGTTGTGGTGGTTGTTGTTGTTATTATTATTATTATTATATCTGTTGTTCCTCTGGGGGTGATATTTTATTCCTTGTCTTCTTCAAGGTGACCTTGTCTCTGAATTGGATGGTCCGAATGACTTCTGAACTCGAAACTAACATTGTGGCTGTGGAAAGAATAAAAGAGTATTCAGAAACAGAAACAGAGGTCAGCTGCCAAGGGTCAAGTATGCTCAGCAACAACCGTGGTGAAATTTTAATGCACACATTTACATGGTCTTTCTTCAGACTCCTGATAGACAGTTCCTGCTCTGAGAGTTATCATTTAACCTGAACAAATGTCACGCTCTGAACTGTAATTTATGCTATCACAGCTCCAAATTATTATTGCCATCATGCAGCCTGTGCTCAGCATCTCATTTTCTGCTGCTGTGAGTGGCTAGCACAGGAGATGAGTTTCACATCAGAATCTTGGTCCCTTTGGGTTTGAAGTGTTTGATGCACAGTCTTACCTGCATGACTGGTGCTGTGATCCTGCCAGTGAGCACAGCTCCAGTGCAATTATCAGGCCTTGCACGTGTTTTCAATAGTATTTCTGTTTAATCAGCTTAATCAGGCCTCACCTCCCATGAGAGAAGAACATCTCTAGGAACATTGTGCTGCTAATCCAGGAAAAGCATCCAATCATCTACCTTTCTTGCCAAAGACTTTTGAAGGTGGCAGATGGAGCTATGCCAGGAAAACTGCTGCTCTCTGGACACACTGGGGTTTATTAGCCCTGTGTACATAATAAGAATTAGGAAATGGAGGATCTGAGGAGAGCTCCAGTGTGTGGTGCTGGAGATCAAGCATTTAATCTGGAAGCTAAAAGGAAGCTAGACAAGATGCATGATGCATGTTATAAACCAGAGCTCAAGCTGGCAGGAAAGCAGCAGTGGTCTATTAAACGTAATAGGAAAAAAATTATATCCATTGAGGATCCGGCCCTGTGTGCTCAGACTTTTTTCCTGTAAATTTCACATCAAAGACAAATGGGTGGATAACTTGGAACCCATATTTTTCCTCCATTATTATAAATTTGTTTGAAAATGGATATTTGACTTATCAGTTAAAGTGTTTGTGCCTGAGTTTGAATTTTTTTTTTCTTAAACCTGTATGAGGCATTTCTGACTTGTGTTTTCCTTAGGCTCCCTGGATCATTGAAGGCAAGAGTCCCCCAGAAGACTGGCCATCCAAGGGAGAGCTGGAGTTTGTGAATTACTCAGTGAGGTACAGGAAGGGCCTGGATCTGGTGCTGAAGGGTATAAACCTCCAAGTCCATGGTGGGGAAAAGGTGAGTTACCAGCTGGATATCTTTGCTAGAACTTTTCTCTGAGCCTCCAGTGACAACCATGGAGTAGAGGAGAGGGTGTACAAGCACGGTGACCCCAGTGGTGGAGACCTCCTCCATCTGGCAATGCAGGAGCAGCAGTGACAACTGAGCTGTCCTTGTGCCAGCATCCTGCAGGCTGGAAGCAGCAGCACCAATTGCATGGGACTTTCTGGACTTTCCAAGTTCATTTGGCAATAGGCTCCCATACACTGTGTAGGAAGCACCAGTGCAAGTGACAAAAATTCAGTGACAAGAACACTTTTTTTCTGAAGCAGTGCAGATGGGAGAAGGAATTCCAGCTTTTTCTGCTCTCTGACTTTCCCTGTGAAATTTTTGGCATGGAAGGAAATGACATTCTTTGCTTCCTTAATCAGGAAATGGTCTTTTTCTGAGAGATTCATTTTTCATGCTTCATTGGAAAGTTCTGGGGTTTGCCTGCTGGTGACAGAGTAATTAGCATGGGAAAGTCCTTCCCTGAACAGGCTGTTATTAAAAGAGAAGAGATTTATCCTTATACTAGGCAGACAGGATGGCAGCATCCTTCTGGCATGGAGATACATACACTTACCCAGAAGTCTTTATTTCTTGTCCTTGAGTGACTGGACTCCTACCAGGGGTGCTCCAACTGATCACCCAAAGTTACACAGAATGGCTCTAGGTCTGTACATATTTATATGGAATATCATTCCAATTAGAGGAATGACCATAAATACTGTACAGTGGATTCCCAGGATTACTAGTGAAGGAAGGTTCCATTCTTTCAGATACTGTGTCACACCTCTTCAACGAATCTTGGGGGGTTGTTTTAGGGTTTTTTGCTGGGTTTTGTTTTCTTCCTAACCATATGCTGTGTTGTTAAATTTGCAATTTGTTGTAGATTGGAATTGTTGGCAGAACCGGAGCAGGGAAGTCCTCCATGACGCTCTGTCTCTTTAGGATCCTGGAAGCTGCAAAAGGGGAAATTAAAATTGATGGTGTGAAAATTTCAGAAATTGGTCTCCATGACCTTCGATCGAGGCTAACAATTATTCCTCAGGTACTGTTTCTGTGTGTCACAGGAAAGGAAGGATCTCTAACAATTTAACAAACCATAAATAATGGTTTATCCACAGAGGAAAATGCCTTGTTACACTTAGAAAATTGTTTCAGAAAAACAAACTGTTTATACTTCAGGTGGTCCTGTCTCTCCCACCTTATAGGCTAATGCTGGGTGATAAAACAGGATTTAGGATAAACCATCTTTACAGTTGGAACTTGAGTTTGAAGTGTGTATATTGTCAGAGTGAGCTGGATTAGGAGGTGGCCTCCCTGCAATGCAATGGAGACCTCAAAGCAACAACTCATAGTATCTAAAACATAGTATTAAAACAACCAAAGCACTTGTCTAATGAGAACTGGCTTATTATATCCAGGATCCTGTTCTATTTTCTGGAACACTGAGGATGAACCTGGACCCATTTAATAAGTATTCAGATGAGGAAATATGGAAAGCCCTTGAGCTGTCTCACTTGAAGAGGTTCGTCAGCAGTCAGCCATCCATGCTGGACTACGAGTGCTCAGAGGGTGGAGAGAACCTCAGGTAAGGAATGCTTGGACTAGGACACACACTGAGCTGTCCTTCAGCTGTGGCAGCGGGGGACACCTGAGCACAGGCTGACACTGTGGTCTGGTGTGTCTGAAATGGTTTAACCCCCTATTCCTTTTCCAAGAAAGCCACCAAGGTTCAAACATTTGCCTCCTGTTCTGCCTCTGCCACAAATGATCTGATTCTTCTTTGCTTCAGGGAAGGATTTTTCCTGAACTAAAATCCCATTTATTAGTAAAGAAAGACATTTCAGGATGACAAGATAGTAGGGACAGGCAGTACCTTAACACAGTTTGTTAGGACGGGAAATTCCCTGATAACATACACAGCTGTTGTGCTGAATAACAGTCCTCTGCCTGACACTTCAGCAATGTTTATTTTCCATTATTATTTGGAAGACCCATGAAGACATGACTGGGGATGATAAAATGCCATGTTTTGATATGCTTCATTGGCTTCTGAGGCTGTGGTGTCACCAGATTATGCCTGTGATGAATGTTCAGCTCCTTCCTCAACCTGCAGACACTCAGAGACTAAACCTAGGCTGTGTTTGTGACAGAGGAGGAAGTCTGGCTGCCCATATATATGTATATTACTTTTTATGGTAGAAAGGACTTGTAGCCTCATATCATTTTTTTTCCTTTTTATTAGCATTTTTCTTTCTTTTTTTTTCCTAAACAACTCACAGTGTTGTCAGAAGTGTGAGTGTTTCCGAGAGCGTGGGCAGAAGCACTGTCATTCATCATTAGTTGCCCTGGCTTTTGTCAAAATGATAAAAGGGACATTTGGTGGCTTTGCCAGCACTGAGTCAGGCAATAACATGTCACTCAGTTAGTGCTGGCGTGCTGCAACCTGTGTGTATTTAGCAAGGCTGCTTGCTAAACATTCTGGGGGTTTTTTGGGTAACTTTGCCCAGCGAGTGACCTGCTCCAGCACGAGTGGCTGTGAGCAGCGGGGCCTGGCTGGTGACAGCCTGTGTGTGTTCGCAGCGTTGGCCAGAGGCAGCTTGTGTGCCTGGCCAGGGCCCTCCTGCGCAAGACCAGGATCCTGATCCTGGACGAGGCGACCGCGGCCATCGACCTGGAGACGGACGATCTCATCCAGATGACAATCCGGACGCAGTTTGAGGACTGCACGGTGCTGACCATCGCACACAGGCTGAACACAATCATGGACTACACCAGGTACAACCTCTCCGTGGTGCATCGGGGGGAGGCTCATGGTGGGTGTGAGGCAGCACTTGCAGGGCTCTGGTTTGTCTCTAGACAGGCACACTGATGCTCTCGCTGGGCACTGTGTAAGCAATGATGTTTAAGCCATATAATCCCAGAATATCCAGTCCCGACTTTGGCTCTGTTGGCGTAAGAAATAGGATCTATATTCAGTAACCAGAGCTGTGCAGGTGACACTGCCCTGCTGCACTCCTGGCACTGTCAGGAAGCTTATGGGGCCTTGTTAAACCAGCAGCTGCTGTAACTTTTTCACTAACAGCACACTGTATTAATTACTTGAAAATATACTAGTGTACTTCATGAGCTTCTATCTCCTTGGGTCTCTGGAACTGTATTTTCGATTCCAGAACTACCAGCAAGGCACTTTTCCCCTCTTATTTACCCAGGAGATAGTGATTGCCCTGTACCTTTTTTAGCCAAACAGCAGCTCAGGGAGAATATTTATCATCTATGTGAAAATAATTGAGGAAAACAAAGGTGAGACAAAGATTAGAGCAGTTTGCTTTGTGATAAAACCAGGTGTCATGTTTCTTGTGAGGAATTCTCTGACACATCTTCCCCCTCTCCCTCCTATTTTGTTTTTCACAGGGTTCTTGTTCTAGACAATGGAACCATAGCTGAATTTGACACACCTGCAAACCTTATAGCAGCAAAGGGCATTTTCTACAGTATGGCCAAAGATGCTGGACTGGCATGAAGAGAAGACCCCTGAAGACCCCTTGGGTTTTGGGTTTGGTGTTTTTTTAATATTACTGACTTGCCACAAAAGTGACTTGTGAATGTACTGTAATTTTACAAAACAGTTTTTGTAGTAGACTCAACACGTGATATGTGAACAAAGTATTTTACAATTACAAGGAGCAGAAAGTGAATTTTATATTTTTAAATATTTTCTATATACATATTTTATTACATGCTTTTTTTCCCAAAGAAGGCCAAACATTCTGACAAGAAAATGTATGTACTGCAGGGCAATAAGTACTGCATTCAGGTTTGTAATTAGTAAATTATATTAATGGTACAAAATACACCTGGTTTGTGTGTTTTCTGCATAAGGATTCATTGGGTTTGAAGTGGAAAACAGGCCCAGTTAAGTTGTGACTCAGCTGAATAATAGTGAAATGATGTGTAACCTCTGAGTGGTTCCAACCTGTTCCTTTCAATATTTCTCCAGGGCAAGGGAGTTGAGTGTTGCAGCTCCCAGGCTGTGAGCTATCCCAGGACCTTTGGGATCCCTGCCCAGGGCAACTTCGGCATTATAAAATTCCTCTTCGGCATAAGAAGTAACATGTATTTAAAACTAAACCTACAAATGGCTTCACATAAATCATTAACCACACAAATCTTTCCAATTCAGTAGACTCCACACAAGCCTACAGGGACATGATTGGCACTTAACTACTAGGATTTTGCTGTATCTCTCTTAGGTATGGAGTCACTATGAGTAAGTCTCCACTTTAGCTGAACGTGCATGCTGAGCAGGTGTGTATTTAGTTTATCTTGTTCAGCTCCTTAATCACCCGAAATAACATGGGATTTGTTTTACAGAAATAAATATCTATTTTATTACTGATAACCAGGCCTCCTCAGATGAAAGGAGTCCTCTGTTCAAACAGTATTTGCTGCTAGAACCTCTTTTGCTTTAGTTGTTTTCTTCCTACACCAAACACTCTAGAAACCCATTGGCAAGAAAAAATTTTACCAGGAGTAAAACGCAGAAAAACTTTGGGAAGACAAAAATAATCATTTATTAATTCTTACAAATTATACTTCTTAAATAGAAACATGAATCTGCAGCCAAGCATTTATTAGACATTAACATTTCATACAGCAGAGGACAAAGCAATGAATTATTTATCACACACAGAATGTAGTGGTTATACACTGATGGGATTGTTAGGAGTGCTAATAGTGTCTTCGGTGTATAAACTGCATAAGACATAAAAATATTCCTGGGAATGCATAGATAGGGATCAGCATCTGTGCGAGATCATTGACCCAACAGCTGAGCTGTCCTCTAGTGGGTCTGGCTGGTTAACCCTGGTACCCTCCTGGATTCAGCTGGTGTCCAGGCCATGCCTGACCCATCCTGTGCTGTGTGCCGGGGAGAAAGCAACTGCCAGGGTGATGCAGCGAGCGAGGATTTTGTTATTCCATTCTACAGAAGTTAATATTCCGCCAGGAATCTGATATAAAAAACATACATTGCCAACGCCTCGGACTGTTTGACCTCCAGCACTTTGCAGAAGAGGCTGCTTTGATGTGACGAAACGTTCTGTGTTCACCTCAGGAGACACAACTCTAGCCTAGTGAACTGGCACAGAGGAGATCTGGGTGTTTGCACCCATCTGTGTTGCAGGTGAGCATTGGCCATCCCGCAGATTGTGGGATGCAGGCTGGGAGCGGGCTCCCTCTGGTGTGCTCAGTGCCTGCTGCAGGAGCTGCTCCTGCTGGGGGAGAGCAGCGAGCACGGCTGGTTTGGGTGCAGTTCCTGTGGTTTTGTGGTACAGGTGGCTGCTCTCCCTTGCTCTGAGAAGGGGGCTGAGGCTGAGGTTGGTGCCTGGCCCCAGTAACGGGGAGTCACCTGGAGCAGTCGGAGCTCGGGATGCAGTGCTGGCCTGGGCATTGAGGCTCCCAGCTCAGCACACCTCTGCTGTCAGGCACATTACAGACATTGTACTGCCAGCTCGGGCTCTGAACTCTTAGACAAGACAAAGATAAACTCCTTTGGTTGCTGCAGTTTCCAAAGAAACTGGGAGGAGGGGAGGGGAAGACGAAGAAACGGGAAAATTCAGTCCAGTTTGGTGCGTTCTGTTCACCTGTTACATCTCATACTTTAATTTGCTTATCCAATCCACAGCACCCACTTTTCACTTAAGCTACCACTTAAGCTAACTCTTTCTCAAATGCAAGTGGACTGAGAAATACTAAAATCCTAAAAAAAAAAGTCAGATAAAATGCAGCTCTTAAATACTTTTCAATTTCTTTATTCCAGAATTTCACAGCAAATTAGTCGAATTCTGAATTTTAAGTAACTGTGGTTGTTTTTTTTTTTCAGTAAACAACATGGGTAAACACAAGTCATAGGGAAAAAAATAAAATACATTGCATAGGAACACAGGAAGATTTAATACCAGCCCAGAAATCACTGGGCACTTCACTAGTTTCTTTTTACACAGGCAGCTTTATAGGTTCAAGATGCAATCTTTTTCAGGAATGCAGAGGCAAAAGGAAAACAAAATTACAATTTTGTGCTTTTAAAAGAGGAAATTAAAGCAGCATTGGAGAAATGTCAATACAGTAGGAATAATAGGATTTTAAATTGCACGTATCAATGCTATATATTGACAGACAACAATAAAAGGGATTTTGGTTGAGAGCATATTTATTATTTGGATAATTACTATCACTTTTATTTTTAACCTGAGAAATAGGGAAGAGTGTAAACAGGGATTAAGAAATCACAGGTAATAAGTCACTTGATAGTATTTAAACGAGACATAGTTTTGTGCTTCTTCCACACATTTAAACCCTTGTAGTTTTTTCCTTCTAAGTAAGATATGACTTAATGTACACAATCTAAAAAGGGAACATTAATGGTAATGGACTCAGTACAAATACTAAATGGGCTTCGTGGCAGGTTCTTTAGCTTGAGTACCTCTGCTATTTTATAGCAAACAAATTATTAGAACAGCTTAAGGTAAGCCTTTCCCTGAGAGCTGCTAACTCTGCAGTGTTTGAAGATTATCTTTTTGAAAGGAAAAGTGTTGCATTAACAGATAGTTCTGACAATACTTCCTTTGCGTTGAGCTACTTTCATATCAGACTCACTACTCTTAGATTAACTAGAAGCTGTAACTGTGCATAACCACTTTAGTTTATTTCAAGGTTAACAAAATAGATTTTTTTTCACATCATTAGCCCTTAGTAATTTTAAAATGAGAGATACAAATACTTTTATTCCTTGAACAATTAGTATGTAAGTTCTGATGCCTTCTTGTTATAACCACTCCGTTCAGAAAGTGTTGGGACTCTGAAAAGTAAGGTTTTGTCGCTTACTGTTAGAACAAGCTCCAGTTCTTGGAAATCCTGCAGCCTTGCAACATCTTTGTCCTTTAAATAAAAGAAAATAGTAGTTGGGTATCTGTTATAGTATCTGTTAATTTTCCAGAGGTAAGTTAAAAAAAATCTCATACTAACACAAGTATGTATCTATAAATATGACAATTCTTTACAGTAAGCTGGAAAGCAGACATCCTGTTGCATCTTATATTTATTCTGGGGCTCCTATTCAGCTACTCACTTAAGTCTATTTTTAGGAGGAATGCAACACTGATGGTGAGTGCAAGTGATTAGAGGAATTGCACTTGTCAAGACCTACTGCATGCCACACAACTCCTCTCTTTTTTCCTGCTTGGTAATTCTTAAAAGCTCATGAATTGATTCTTGCCTCTACCAAAGAAGGTCCCACATGCAGCTTAATCCAGAGCAGCCCACTAAGGCCAGCTCTGTGCCCCCCACAGCCCTGCTTTGCTGCCAACAGCATGACACAGAACTAGGTTTGTGTCACTTCAAGGAACAGTAAGTGTCCTGCAGTCCTACCAGACAGCCTGAACTGATTAGAGATGGAAATAAAAATTCCTTTCAACAATAACTGAAGTTGGCAAGTGACAGAATTCCTTATGTCTTTTTCTTTTCCCTCCACTTCCTGACTAATACAGAATAATTCATCCTACAGTCAGTGAAGATGCAGCACGGTGAAGTCTATTAATCTAGTCCTAATCAGATTTGGCCCACGAGTGACGCCAACAACGCTCTGCAAGGATTTAAGAGTGAAAGAGAGGTCAGTGGTGAGTTGGTAAAACAGGTCAGCAGGTGCCTTTTGTGTTTGCTGCAGGCGTAAATGTCACTGAAGTAAGGACAGTTCTGTTCAGAGACCTGCACTGAGTAATTCTGAAACATCTCTGTGCAAGGACTGCAGTCAAGCCTTGATGAACTTGCAGAGCTTGGCTGAGTTCTGCAGGCCTTTTAAATGCTGATGGCAGCTCACAAAATCAGGTATTAATTGGGTTCAACACCAAATGGTTATGAAAAGAAACTGAAGAATCTTTTTACTTAACAAAAACCCAAAACAACTGCTGAGTGCTGAAAGCTGAAGGAAGGTTTTTCATTTTGTTTTCCTTTTTTTTCCAACATGGGCCTATGCACGTAACCAACAAATTATCCCTTTATAACAGCAATCCAAAAATGTCCTTTATAAGTTAATGCACTTCAAAATGTAGAGTTCTTACCTTTCTTAACATTGTATTTGGTAATTTTCTGATCTTCTGTACATGCTCAGGGTTCACACCCAGCTCACGGCAACTCACTCGGAGCAGTTCCTTATAGGTCAGTTCTTGTCTGTCCAGTTCAATTTCAATGAAGTCATTTTCTCTAAGATTAGGGTTTTGTATTCTAACTTTAAGCACCAGTTCTATTAAAAATAAAAAGGCACATTAATAGGCAGATGTATAATGGAATTGGAAACTACAGAATAACTTCTAAATACTTCTATATTCTATTAACCTTGTTGGTAACAAGTGAATACTTGGAAAGCAAAATCTGGAATTGTATGACCACAGTTTTCGTTACATTGACTTTCATCAACCTATATGAAAAAAATCATTACAAATCTAATGCAGTGTGTGTGTGCACGTCTGAGCCTTTGCATGAATACTCACCTTACTGGATTTAAGCCAACCTAACAGCAGATTATACTGATTATAACTTTCCTGAGCAATCCAAGATTGCATTTATTTACTCTTTTGGTCATCAGTTAAATTCTCATTGCCAACCCGTGGCATCAGAACACCTTTTATTTTGCAGATTTCGCAGATTTCCTCTCTGGGCAGGCAAAGCTTCCCTGCAGAACTGGCAGATCCCAGAACAATTTACCTCAAGACCTGGGTGCAGACTGAGCCATGTGAGGTTCTCTTGAGCTCACCAGCTGTATATTCACGTTCTGTATTTGCAGCCTGGACTATGCTATTTAGAAAATTAGATTACCCTGGGGCCTGTATGCTTTTATGGCAATTGAGACAAACAGCAAATGTTTTCATCAATATTTTAATAACAGCTCCAGCAGAAACAGGATACCTGCATCTTTCATTTCCTACAAATATTTCATGAATGTCTAAGCACGGGAACCTGAAAATCTCTGGATGTGCTGTGAATACGCCTGACCCTGATTAGTCTGCACTGCCCATGGTGACAGAAGACCTCAGACAAAGTGAGAGGAGACTTTTGCTATTTATTACCTTGCATATTGAGTGGAAAAGCTCCTGTGAAGAACACGGGCTGGAAGGCCGGCACAGGCCCCACGCAGGAGCCGTTCTCTTGCTGGGGTACGGACTGGTTGGATCCTGCCGGCGAAGGGGGGCCTCTGCTCCAGGACACCGAGCCCTGGTAAACAGGAGTTCTCTGGAGGACAGGATGTGAGCGTGGTGGCCCAGCAGGCCCTCGGGGCAGGGGTGGCATGTCCCCATTGGGAGCCCCCTCGGGAGCAGCGTTCCCATGCTGGAACGGCGCAGGTCTGTGAGGCTCCGTGTCAGGCACGGACAGAGAGTCGGCTTCGTGCAGTTCAGAAGGGGAGAGATTCCCATTCACAGTGGGATCTGGAATGCTGCTACTCGTGGTGTTATAAACATAAGGGAAAGGGGGGTTAGCCAGGTAATTGGGGATGATTGGCAGGTCTGAATCTTGCTTTAGGACTGGGAGTTCATCGTCTTCCACTGTAAAACAAACAAAACAACATTCTCCAAGACTTATCTTGGGGGGAAAAAAGAATTATTGCTATTGCACTGGGGGCTTTAGTTTTATTTTATGATTATGATTATTATGATTATGATTATTATAATTATTGTGAGGGAGTCGAGTGTTAAAGGCATCACAGGTTAAAAAATGGATCAGTAAGACCTGCACCTTTTTTTCCACAGTAAACAGAACCGTGCTCAGGTGTTGCCATACAGTGAACACAAAAGCTGAGTCTGATTCTAGTAATTCTGGGGGTACTAATTCCTTGTAAACGCGGCAGTACTTGTGTTTTGGTTTGGTTTAATCCATAGCAGCGCGTTGTAACAGGGTCTCTGGTGGTGTCATTTTCATAATGCATCAGGCAACAAAAAACAAAGGGTCATATGTTGTTCGATATTAAGGCAAAGGATAAAGGGAAGGGAACATGCAGTACTGGGAGAGCTGCACCATTACCCATTCAACAGCTGGGAGACAACAATGAAAACAAAACCAGACGCGGGAGTACAAAGGGGAGGGAAGAGTTTGTTAATCGACCACATTTCAAATTACTTATCACCTCCAGCAGCAAATCCTCCTCTGCTCCAGCAGTTACAAACAAGATAAAGATGCTCCACCAATGTCCTTTAATGAGCCACTTATCTGAGCTGCTAATTTTCGATTTATTCAACACAGAACATCAGGAAAATTAGGTGTTGATCATATAAGGGCTTCCTGCAAATTCGAGAGATTTTTCTCCCACTGCCTTTTTAAAAACAGGAAGGTGTGTCTGTTTGCCACAGGACATTCTTAAAAATGCCAGTTTTCCCTAATTTTTCAGCGTTTAGAAAAAAGTTTGGCTAGCTGGGTGTGGAATTTGTTGGTAATCCTCTTTTCTTAAACTTTGTTTTCTTATCAAGTAAACACTAGAAATCAAGTGTAGTTAGTACTGAAATCCAAACACATGCAAAACAAAGACTGGAGCACACATGCTTAAACAGCCTTTTACTAGTCTTTGATGGTCACATAGCACAATTACTAAGTTACCTCCCAGCATCTTCCTGATCTCTCTCTTGGATGTTAACTGGGCTGGCCTCTCTCCTTTCTTGGTCAGGATGTCCTTGTCTGCTCCTGCGTGCAGCAGATAAGCCACCACGGCCGCGTGGTTCCGCTTACAGGCCCAGTGCAAACATGTCCTGCACATGGAAAACATTAACTCTGTGTCAAAGCAGATTCATTTCCACTCATTCTCGCTGCCTGTGAGAAGAACTCAAGACCTAATGCATGTCTAGCAAAATAGGTTTGAATTACAAACTTTCTTGGAAAGTACACTGGATTCAGAGCCTGCGACAGCACTTGCTGATGTCATTTTCTCTCGCTCTAATGCTCTTGATACCAAGTTGCCAAAGTAGTGTTTTTAAAGTTCGAGATTTTTTTCAAAAAGCCTTTTCCACTTTGGGTTTTTTGTTTTGCTTTGGTTTGTCTGTTTATTACAGAACAGTCTTGGCTTTGGTGTCCTCAGGTGGATGTGAATGAAATGTCAAAACCAAAGCGTTTGTATACATCCCAAAACAGCCTGCAGGGTCCCTTATTGAAAGGGAAAGCCATTTTCAAACTTGGTTTAAGAGTCAATAATAAATATTTCTAGTTAGACATGAACACGTAAAGTCGAGGTTTGTGTTCTGACAGCCTCTGCTGTCTCAGGCTGAAAAAATAAATAATAATAATAATAATAAAAATCAAACCCAACAATGTAAAGTAAGTGCACGGTGACCTGGAGAAGGAGCAAAAAATAAAATCCAGCAATTATAAAGTAAATGCACAATGATCTGGAGAAGGGGCGAACAGCGCAGGAGGTGGGATGGGGACCCCCCGTTTGCGACCCCGCTTATCAGCCGCACCTCCGGAGCAGGGATCGCTCCACAGAGCGTTCCGCGGCGGACCGACCTTTTATTTCCTTCTCAATTTTCCACCTCGCGTGAATAGCGAGCCCGCGGCAGCGCCGGGGGAGCTCGGGGAAGGAAGCGGGGGTTGGCCCTTACCATCCGTTGACTTCGTTCTGGGAGTTGAGGCCGACCCCCAGCTCCACGAGCCGCCGCACCTCCTCCGCGTCCCCCAGCGCCGCCGCCTCCCGCAGCCGCTCCTGCCGCTCCCGCTCCGCCAGCTCCGCGCCCGCCTCCCGCATCCCCGCCGGCGCCGGGCCCAGCGCCGGGACCCTCGGCCCACACCCCCGCGATGGGGGAACCTATTGCCGGTGACAACCCGGCCCCGACAGCCGGTTCCGGCGCAGCGCGGGGCGGGCGGGGCGCGGTCGCTGCCGCTGGCCGGCGGGACGGGGCGCTCCCGCGGTCATTTTATGGTATTTAACGTACAAATGTGTCTCCTGCCCTGCCTGTTGTTCTTGCGGGCTCTGCAGTCCTTACAGAATGACTCGTGGAATCGTAGAACGGTTTGGGTTGGAGGGGAACTTAAAAGATCATCTCGTTCCCCCTCCCCGTGCACAGGGACACCTTCCACTCGGCCAGGTTGCTCCAAGCGCCATCCAAGCTGCCTTTGAATACTTTCAGGGATTGGATATATTTCTAGCTCACTGAGTAATTTAAGTAAGATTCAGTTAACACAGTGGTTTTACCCAGGTTAAGGAAACAGTGTTATGATGGCTGCTGTTCTGCACTAGCCTGCTGCTGAAGAGGGTAAATGGAGGGATTCAGAAAAACTGGGTTTATCTGCTGGCTGCCATGAAAGGAGGTACTGAAGAGATTTTTAAGATTATGATAATATGAGCTGGGAGGGACCTTGGGTTAGGAGGGACATTAAAGACCATCTAATCCCAACCCCCTGCTATGGACAGGGACACATTTCACTGGACCAGGTTGCTCCAAGTCCCATCCAACTTGGCTTTGGAGACTTCCACGGGAGCATTCCATTGTTCTGCTTACGGAATTCTCACCATCTTTGTCCATTCTCAGCAGAATCAATCCCTAACCACCCTCGCTCCCCCTCCAAAATTAAAATAATCTACAGCTGTCCGCAAATCAGTTGAAAAGATTATAGATAATTCTTCCATTTGTATTGCTTAGTTTGAAAAGCTAGGTTTGGTCCTTGTGGATTTGTCCTAAATCAAGCTACAGAACAGTTGGTAAAAATTTCACAACTATTAAAAGTCAAAATAATTATTTTGAGCCACAGTCATACTTTTCTATTCCAGCCTGCTCTGTGCAGCCACACTGATATGCCAGGGAATTCTGCAGCAGTTCTCCAGGTGATACCTGTTTGCTTTCTCAATGCAATCGGAGCATACAAAAAAGCTGAAACAAGCCCAGTTCTGCCCCGATTTCCAACACAAACACCCGCCTTCCCTCCCGCCCCCAAACCCAGACTGTGGGATATTGACTGAAAATTCATGCCAGTTGTGTGGCATTGATTTCAGTTACACTCTTCCAACAGTTCCAGTGGGTTGTTAAATCATTACAAAATTGCAAAGCTTGAAAGAAGTTCCTGAAGGGAGGTGGTATGGGGAGATTTCCAAAAGGTAACTCCTCAGGTAACAGGGCTTGCATGAAGCCCTCAAGTGATGCTAAACAAGGCTGCTGCGAATCTTGTAGGTTTTACAAGAGCTGCATGAATACAGGCTTCAAGCTCTTAAAAAATATTATTTATTTAAAATTTTAATTCATTTCATGCACTTAAGTGGTTCAAAACGATGCTGAGTAACTAGAAAATAGTTGAAAATTGCTGTGTGAAATTCAGTACATATGAGGTATAAAATCACATCCAGAAAGGAAAACAACAAAATGGGCCAAAACTGGTTCCAAGGTCAAACAGAAAGATTTACATTAAATATGAAGGACACCCTGCAGCGTGTCAAATATGGGAACATGCTGCCCAGGGAAGTGGTGGAGTCACCACCCCTGGAAATGTTCAAAAAACATGTGGATGTGGCATTTGAGGACATGGTTTAGTGGTGATGGTACTGTTGATAGTTGGACTTGATGAACTTACAGGTCTTTTCCAACCTAAACTGTTCTGTGATTCTATGAATTCCTAAGGGAATACGCACAGCTGGAGGCACTCAGGAAAGGGAATACCCTCTGCCATAGGCACTTGGAGTGTCAGTAACCGTACCACACCAGGCTGGACACAGTCTTAAGCTGTGCCAGGGGAGATTTAGGTAGGACATTAGGAAGAAGTTCTTTACAGATGGAGTGATGGGGCATTGGAATGGGCTGCCCAGGGAGGTGGTGGAGTCGCCATCCCTGGAGGTGTTTAAGAAGAGACCGGATGTGGCGGTCCATGCCACGGTTGAGTAGACAAAGTGGTGTTAAGACAAAGGTTGGACTCGATGATCTCAGAGTTCTTTTCCAACCTAGCTGATTTTGTGATTCTATGACACCGCACAGGGCAGGACACTGTCTGCCATGACAGGACGCAGGGCCGGACACTGCCATGACACCACCCAGGGCTGGGCCCTGTGTAGCTCCCACCGTCCCTCACACCGACCCCCCCACACACACACAGGGGTGTCGCTGATCTCCGTTTCGCCGTTTCCAGGGGGTTCGCCCCCTCAGGCCGCTCCGCTCGCCCCGCGGCTCCCGGGGCCGGGCCACGAGCCCCGGCCGTGAGGGCCCGGCCCGCGCGGTGCATTGTGGGCAGGGCGAGCGCCGCCGCCATTTTGTCTCTGTCAGGCGCGGCGCGGGCGGTCGGGCTGAGGCGGCCGAGCCGGTGTGTGGCGAGGGGGGATTCGGCCAGGACGACACGATGATATCGGCCGCCCAGCTCCTCGACGAGCTCATGGGCCGGGACAGGAACCTGGCCCCGGATGAGAAGCGCAGCAACGTGCGGTGGGACCACGAGAGCGTGAGTGCAGCGGGGCCGCCTCTCCCCTCCCTCTTCTCGCTGCGCTCCCGCATCGCGCAGGGCCGGGGGGTTTGTCGGAGCGACAGGGAAGGCTTCTCCCGGCCTGGGAGCAGCCGCGAGAGAAGGGGGAGAGGGGTGAGGTGCCGGGCAGCGCGAGGGGTTCCCCGTGGTTTGGCGGGGTGCGGGCCGGGCCCTCCACGCTGGGCCCCGCATGGCGGCCGGGGGCGGGCCGGGCCCTCCGTGCGCGGGAACCGCGCCGGGCCCTCACCGGGAGCAGCAGGAGGAGGAGGAGGAGGAGGAAGAATAAGATACCGCCACAGCCAGGCTGTTGTTGTGCTGCTGGAGGGACAGCCCCGTTGTTTGGGTGTCGGCGGCCGGGGCCGCGGTTAACGGGAACGGGGGGTCCGAGAGGGCCGGTGGTGGCGGAGCTTTCCCGTAGGGAAACACAAACACAAGGCGGGGAGAGAGGGCGAGGTTGAAGGAATTCTGTGCTTCTCAGTAGAAGCTGCTGGCTTGCGCGAAGAGGGATGAGACAGATGTTCGTAGTTTGGAAGACAAATGTCTCTGGATCTCTTCCTGAGGGTGGTTTTGGGGGAGGAAGCAGGAGGGTCTGGGAGTACCGGCTTTAACGTGTGGAGGTTGTAGCTTTAGAAAAGCCGTAAGACTTTTCTAACTGAAGCTTTGGCTAAGAAAAGCTTGATTCTTTTCATACCTTCTCAGTTAGAGGAAGGTGTTTGGAGGGGGGGCACACAAACATAAACACGACTGTTGTTTTGCAGTACTTACGTAGTTTTGTTATTGTGGTGATTCATTTATTTTCTGCAATAAGTAGCCCAAACAAGACTTTAATTATTCTTACTGTTATTTCGGAGTGGGGTTTCTCCGTAGGGATGTTGAAGCTTTAATGAATGATGGCTTTTAGTGACGGCCATCATAGTCGCATTGTAGGTTATTTCAGAAAAAGTCAGTGGTAGCTACAAAGTTCCTGTAGCTACTTCTTTAGGAGAGATAAACACTGATGTATTTTTTAATTTTATTTCCCTCCGCTCATGATGTATTTTTCGAGTTAAAGTGTCACAGTTACAATAATTTATCACCTATGCAATGGGAATTTCTGTGGTTTAAGCTGCACAAAGCATTTGGCTCCTCCTCCTTTAGCATTTTCTTGGGATGTTGTTAAATTGGGAGGAGGGAGAAATGCTTGGGTTTGACTGTTCTAAATTGCATCTTAATCACAGAAGTGGGAATTTCATGTTTTTAAACGAGATATGTCATTATTAGAATGGATAGTACACGTTTGAATTTGCCTTGCAATGCGCGAGATAAGGACCAGTATCTGTCCTGCCATAGATTTTGCAAGTGCAAGTCCCTCCCTTGAAAAATGCTGCTCTATAGGTAAGCAGTGGGAGTCAGGAGGAAATTGTGAGTTCAGGAAGTTTTCATGACCTTCTTTATGTTTTTCTAGACTTACTAAGCAAATATCATTATTCAGTTAAGTGTTCAGTTACATTTTCTTTTGATTGTGAGCTCGAATAAGAAGGACTTACATGAAATGTGTGAAATGTGAAGTGAATGGCTTGAGCTGTGTTGGTCCAGGTAGGACAAATAAGGGCTTTGGTTTGATTTATTCCTTAATGTGAGAAAGACTTTTTTCTTGGTGGTTTTATTTTTTTTTCCCCCCCATTCTCTTTTAACGAGTTTGGATTATTTTCTTCATCCTCAGATGAGCAAATCATAGAATATTTTCAGGGGTTTTTTCACTTGCAGTTTTAGGCTGAAGAGTTTGTCTATAAACACAGGACTCTGTCTCTAAGCTCTTGCTCAGTTCTGTTGTTTCAGAAATGGGCCTTGTCTCTCCTTCCCAGCCCTCCGACAGTTCAGACAGTAAGATCTGTCCTGTGTCTGAGTCCAGCAGGAAAGTTATGGCCTTAGGGTTGAGCCTTCAGTTTTGCAGGAGCTGCTGCTCTTTGCTCACCTTTTGCTTTTATTTATAAGTTTATAGGATCATAATTAAACACAGCTTCTGTGAATGTTTTCCTAGGTTCCTGTAGTCAACTGACGAGTTCATAAAACCCAAAAATTACTGCTGTTAAAACACGTGTTCGACTTTCTGCATCGCCTAAAGATTCAGTTTGCAGTGGTGACATGTTTTAAAACACAGGAAACGCAGATGAGGTTCAGATAGTAACGTTCATTCCTCTGCCTGACTGCTCTTCTTTCAGATGAAATACATACACTTATGTAGTTTCTTCTGAGATTAGACATAAACATGCAGCCATTTCAATGTCAACACGTTGTATTCCTCTTAAAGTTTAGAATTTTGTGTCACATTTCATCAGTTTTAGGCATAGAGTATTATCAGAAGGAGCTGATCTGTATTTTGTTTATCATTTGGAAATTGCATCTAGGTGGCTCTGAGAAACTGGAAGATGCAGTGAAATACAAGATGGGAGTGGAAGAGGAAGGTGTGTGAGCAGAGTGTGTGATAGCTGAGCATTTATTTGCAGAACCAGTGAAACATGTTGATCATATATTGTAAATGTGTTGTAGAGCTGAAGTTCTTACTTTAAAACTTTGACATGATTAAAAACTTTAATCTTTAAAAATTGGAGTCCCACTTGCTCTATATTTCAGTATTGCATCATGTCCTTAGGTGATCAGTCCTGGTTTTGGCATAAAGGCTTTGTTTTGTATGAGGGAGGTAATTATTTGTATCATAGATTTCAGTTTCTCTGCTTACTTTTAAGTGTATTTCTGGAACAGGAACTCTATTGATTCACACATTGCTGCTCTAATGTGCTACCTGCACAAAGCAGGCTCATACAGAAACAGCGATTGCGTAAGAGTTCAGAGGCTGTTCTGTAACACAGGAGAGTCCAGCATGGACTGCCTGTGCTCTGTGTAAGGCTTTGAAATTGTGGTGCTTCCTTCAAGGCAAATTCATGTTTTCAGAAGGCAGGGAGGGGTGAAGAGCATGAGAAATAACTGTAAGCCATTATCTCTGATAATGTAGTTTCTCAAAATGAAGGTTCTGTTTTCAGAATATGATGTGATGGTTTTAGGTATTTATGATGTGTTACACTTTTCTTTTTATAATGCCAGTGACCTAAACGCATCTAGGTAGAATTTAAGGACTTAATCCTTCAGGGGATGGAGGGAGAGGACTTAAGTGTTATTTTTTTGGAAGAATATTAGTAGTGGAATGTTATCTGTAAGAGTGGATTTGGACGAAGGGCTTGTGTTTGTTTAGGTTTGGGTGGGCGGGCATTGCTCATAAAATGTCTGATGCATGGGAGCTTTAATAGTTTCAAAGAACTAATATGTGTGAAGGAATTTACTGGGTTTTGATGTGTAAGCCATAACCTGCTGGATATTATTCTCAGTCTTTTTACTAAGAATTGTCTGCCTAAAGGAATTTGCTTACATAATTGTTTGTCATTGTTAGAGAGATACTTCTCTGTCAGTAAATAGATTTCTTGCAGAAGAGAAACATGTTAATGTAGAAGCATTAACCATGGAGAGCTGTCAGTAGCTTCTTTATGTGGGAAAGCTTTGATCTGCTTCCCAAACTCCAGAGGAGCTTACAGTTCTTGTTGTTAACTTAGTGGACATCGAGGTAAAGGATACTGCTTTCCCATCTCCAGGAGATTTCAAGGATTAGTGAATTTGAGATGAAGAAGTGGAAAGTTCCAAGTGCCTGTGTTTGTTCCAGTGTCTTACCGAAATGTGAGATCCCAGGGGCTTTGAGACACAAGCTGTGGCTGATCCTGCTGCAGCACTTTGACAGTAACATTTCTGTTAAACCTTCTTGGTAGTGTTCTCAGAATAATTCAGCAGAAAGGAATAAATGGTTGTTACCTGCCTAGGGAATTATCCATATTGAACTGCCTGTTGCTCTGTTCCTGCATATATAGCATGTGTTTCCATATTACTTGTGCTAAGTGCAGCAAACCATGGACGAGTGATGTCAATGGAAGCTCATCAGTCACCTCTGTTTCGGTCCTTTAATGGCTCCGTGATGCTTCAACCATTCCTTGTCCCTTTCTGTTCTTGCTCACCATTGATTATTTAGAACTCACTGTGAGGGCAGTTGAGGGTGTGTTCGGCTGGGAAGGCAGATGCTCCACACGTGGTGAAGCTGAGCTGGAAGCAAGATTCTGCAGGATTCTAGCAAGTTGTGGGTTTCTGTTGAAGCACTTAATGAAATAGGTATGAGAGGGGGAGAAAATTGCTGCAGACACAGTGGTCTGAATCACTGGGAAGTGAGTATTTCTCTGCAGGTGCTTTCTAGGAGAGAATGTCATGTAATTCACTGGGTGCAATTCTAGTGCTTGAGTAGCAGTGGCCAGAGCTGGTAGGAGAAAATTATGGTAGCTTTTCAGTGTGGACAGGCTTTGTCATCATTTTGGGTTTGGGTTTTTTGTGTTTGTTTGGGTTTCTAATATAAATAATTGAAATAGTATGTGACTACTAAAGCTGTATATTTTAGTATTGGTTACTACAAATTTTCGCTGTTACCATCTCTTCATAAGGGGAGGCTTTTTCTAGGAGTGCTGCTTTGTAAAGCAATTTTAATTATTTCTGGTTTTGGATGGGGGTGTTTTTGTTTTGTTCATCATGCTTCTACATCTAATAACTTTTCCTTTGCTCCTTTTGTTGCTACTTGTTTCAAAAGTGTTACAGGGCAGTTTGCATAGTTTTTCAGTTGATAAGAGATACTCTGCGACTTTTTAGCAGCATAATACAGTCAGACTGTGCTCTCTGTGTCTTAGGGAATTTCTAATCCATCCCTGAAATTTTTTACCACGTGCCTTTTCACTGATCCTGAAGCTTGGATGTGAGGATGAGAATATGGTGGAAGAAGCTAACGTAGAGAGAAATTAAGTGTCTATTGACAAGTACGGGAGTTCATACCAGGAACCGTTTCCTTGAAAGAACTTGATATTAGAACAAGGGATATTGCAGCTTTCAGAGAAGAGACCGGATTCAGAAATCAGATTTTGTCCACTATCTTTCTCCTTGCTTCTGAGGAGAAAAAAAAAAAATTTGATTTTATGTGTTTTCTTAACTGTTCTTGATAAAATACTTCAAATAGGTGCCAGTGTCCTAACCTGGATTGTGGGAGAAATATTCACATTATATAAATGAGAGATGTTTTTGTTTGTTTGTGTTTTGCGTCCATGGCTTGTTAGTAGATAGCCTAATTGTTTTTCTGTGTAATCTGTAAAGCAGTAAGTAGAGTTTTAACTTCCACAGCCTGATTTGCAGTCTGGCAGTTAGCATGGAAAAATAAATCAGACTGATCTAATTGGGACAACTGGTGTCACAGGCATTTCAGTGAGGTGGTGGTGTGGGGTAGGTGTGGAGTCTTTCTCCTCACCCCCATTTGTTAAAATACTTCATATTTTATCTTGGGAAATAATAGGTTGCAAATCTTTGTCCCTGGTGTATGTGAGAGGATCAGGCAGTTGTAATAGTGGTCACAGTTATTAGATTTGCCAAATATTAGAAAGTGGTGTAACGTTAAGGAGGTGTTGGAAGAATGTCCAGGCTAGTTTTGGATTTACACCTTAGGTAATGGCAGTTGTGTCTCCATTAAGGGTCTAATGAAGAGTTAATTATTTAAGGAGTTTATGAAGTTAGGGGTGAAAGGATTTCTGATTTCACCCTATTTGGATATTCTGATGGATAGGCAGGAGATATTCCTGTGTTATGAACTTCAGGAACTGACCAACTTGACTAGCTAAGCCCATGCTCACGGATGAGGATGAATAATCTTTTTAACAAAAGCTGGTTTTATCCCATCATATGTTAAGTCTTAAGCTAGACTTAACAGGTTGGTGGTTTTTTTGAACTTTCTGGTGGTGTTTTTCTGTTATCAAAACCTGGTTTGATAATGTAAAACCAGACTTTGCAGAAACAAAGCAAACCCTTTCTAAGTTGGCAGGAAACCAGGTTAAAAGGAGTGTCTTCTCTGCCTTCCTCAAGAGGTGTATGATGTCTCCTTGCCTCTCATTCCTAAAGTAGGGATTTTTAAAAGCACTGGAGTGGGAAAACTTCTGGATAGTTACCATACATGTTCTTAAGTGTTCTAATTGCTCTCAGAATCCTTGAGTCAGTACCTGGTGTTTGAGTGCTGGTGGCTCCTGTTCTCCAGGCCAGGAGCTCTGAGGAAGTGAAGCCTGAACACAGAGGTGTTCCCAGCCAGCAGAGGAACTTGTTCCACACTTCCATGGCAGACATTGTCACTTCTTGTAGCTTTGCACACTTAAAGAATTTCATTCTAACTTATTAAATAGTCCAATCTGATATAATTCCTCTGGAAATAATCAAGTATTTATATTTATAAATTGGTGATGCTTTTGTGTAATCTTAAATCTTTAATGGTAAAATTAAGAAATACTGTTATTGCAAGGGAAAGTAAGATTTTTGGTGTTTTGTCATCAAGATGCACTTTGTAGCACTTACTGCTGCCAAGAAATCCAGAGGGTTTGTAAAATTTTCAGAAATTTTGTGGTGTACAAAGGAAAGATTCACACAGTATTTTAGAAATAGTGTTTACCTAAAATTACCAATTCAAGAGACAAAAAATAATGCCTGTTTCTTTCTTCTCTCCTGTCAGGTTTGCAAGTACTACCTTTGTGGCTTTTGCCCAGCTGAATTATTTACAAATACCCGTTCTGATTTAGGTAAGTTTATAAGTCTTGACATTTTTATTCACTTACATGTAATTACAGTTGAGCTTTTGTTTGCAAACTACATTTTAATTGTTAATTGCTCTGTCAAGATGCTTTGAAAACAGGCTTTTTTATTCTTAAAGTCTTGCCAGTGATATAATATGCTAAGAACAATATTTATTCCAGTTCCTACTTTGTCTAAGTGGAAAAAGCTTTATAAAAAATTTTATGTTACAGTGTAAGCTAAATTACTGGATTGGGGTGGTTTTCTCCTGCTGAAGTGTTGACTTCTAGTTTGACTTACTCTGCCTGGGCAGGGTTTTAACTATTTTTGTGTGAATTTCTTATTGAGCTTCTTTACTTTAGAGACTCACCTACTGCAGTAGTTATTTCTGAAAGCCAGCTCTAAATTACTGATGGCTTTCAAGCAGTGGTAGTTCGGAGATGGTAAGTAAGATTTCTTGTCTTAGAGTTAATTTCTAAGTTCATTGAAGAGTTTGAGAATCTGGGGAAAGTGGGAAGTTTTAACATGACTACCTTCATGAACTCAGGGCACATACCTCCTAATATTACTCTGAAGATCAGTGTTTTAAGTAGTCAGCTTGTTGCAAAGAACACTGGAAATTAGTGCCTGATAAAATTACCCTCCATATGTAATTTTTCTTTAATTGTTTTTAAGACGCCAGGTGTTTAAGATATTACATTGTTTGTTGGGATTTACTGATGTAAAACTTGATCTGGAAATTTCTGTTTTACGTGAAGACTTTGTATGTCACTCAGAGTCTGTTTTGGTTTTATAATTGCTAAACCATACTGGCATTTTTTTCCTTTAATGTGTCTTTCAAGCTCCAGGCAAAGGAAGCAGAAAGGCAGAAACATAAAAGTCCCTGGGAAGTGTTTGTAGCTCTGTTCTCTCATGGTGCACAAACAAATGCTGAGGGAATGTGAATACACCACTCAAGAATGCAAACTTAAACTTTTTGTGTTGTCTTTTTAGGTCCTTGTGAAAAAATTCATGATGAAAATCTACGTAAACAGTAAGTGTGTTGGTTGATATATTAAAGCAAATAGTATTTTTGTTTGAAATTTGTTAAAAGCAACCCAAACACGACAAAGTAATTGCTTTTTGATTTATGTAAACATTTATATAAATGTATAATACTCTCTTACTGAGAATTTATAATATCGTGTGTTTTGTTAACTTTATTTTTCGTCTGTGGTGGATTGATGTGAGCTTTTGTTTGTAAAATGTTTTACAGGTATGAGAAGAGCTCTCGGTTTATGAAGGTGGGCTATGAAAGGGACTTCCTGCGCTATTTGCAGAGTTTGCTGGCAGAGGTGGAGCGCAGGATCCGGAGAGGCCATGCCCGCTTGGCACTGTCACAGAACCAGCAGTCGTCTGGGGTGAGTCTGGAAGAACCACTGAGGCAGCTTTTCCTGCAGATAGCATCTTTGTGGTCCCTTTACCTTACCTTTCCAGGTGAAACATACTGTTCTAGAAGATTCCCTGTAGATGAGTCTCTTCATCTGTTAGCCAGCAGGTTGCATCAAGCCCTAATGGATGAGCCAAGTGGCTCCACAATCAGCCAGAGCCCCTCTCTTTTCTCCCCATCTGTTTATTTAGAATCAGTATCTCTTTTCTGCTGGGAATATTAATCCTGTCAAGTATTGTCTTTGCCCTGACCACTCCAGTTTACCTTCTCTCCCTTAGCTGAATATTTCTCCTTCCCTGCACTAGTAAGCTGTATCTTTTCCCATGATGGGTTTGGAGCAGTGACTGTGGCCCGTGCTCTGTGAGTTTTGTGACTGCCAGGACAGCCTTGCTTCTTTTTACTGCCCCACCTAATTGTTCTGTGCAAAGTGCAGATGCTTCAGAAGGAGCTGTGAACAGTATCGAGTCAAGAGAGATATTGACTGTGGAGCAGAACAAAGGTGGGAGGGAGGCAATAGGTCTAATTTGGTAGCCTGCAGAGAGGACACTGCTAACAAAGCTACATCTTGGAAGTGAGATTCTTTTTGAATTTGTACTCAGAAGTTGAAGTTCAAAGCCCACGGAACTTCTAAGTCATACTTGAATGCCTGCAAAGATATGTAACAGTTGCATGACAGTTTCAGAGTTTAAATTTAGGACTTGGAATTTGGATATCTTACCTTTTATGGGCCAGGACCTTGAACATTTTTGTTGATTTAGGAGGAATTAGTGTGACTAGACTCAACAAGGGTGGAGTAAGCTGTGTCAAGCAGTGTTTTATGTTAGAATAGACTATTATTAGTAGCTTCTTGTGGGAGAAGAGGCAGGAGGACGTTATTCCTGAAGTGTCTCTAAAATATGAGGGGACATACCTTTGTGTTTTAAAGCTGTTTTAGCAAAAGAGGAAAAACCAACAAGCAAACAAAAAAACCCCAACTCACACTTGTACTGTTTGCAGGGAGCGGGACCTACCGGTAAAAACGAGGAGAAGATTCAAGTGTTAACTGACAAAATTGATGTACTTCTACAACAGGTGAGGATTTTATAACCCCCATAAGAGAGATCTCTTGCTTTTGTTACTTGATCAGAAGTTTTACACTTGAATTTTTTTATTGTCCTTTAGATTGAAGAACTGGGTTCAGAAGGAAAAGTGGAAGAGGCACAAGGAATGATGAAACTTGTTGAACAGTTAAAGGAAGAGAGAGAATTGCTGAGATCTACAACTTCAGTAAGTAATGTGTTTGTTTTCTGACAGACATTTCAAAATTTGGTGCAGCAGTACATTCTGAATAACCTTGTCCTTCCACTGAAGGCATGCAAGGTCTGTGCAGAATTGATTAGATAATAACAGGGCTTTTAAACATGTTAGTCCAATGTGTTATTTTGCATTCCACCTTGACAGTGGGTGTCCTGCACACAAATTGTGAAATTATTCACCCAGCAGTCCTGGAGGTGAGCTTGCACCTTACTCTAGTTCTGGTCTCAGTTAAACTTTGTCCTGTAGCCTCTGCAATATAATTTTACTGAATTACCAGTGTGACTGTTACACAAAGCCCTTGTGTCAGGGCTGTGACTACAGGCAGGCATCTGTCGGACTGTGAGAGCCACAGAGGGAATGTGTTACGTAGCAAATCCCTGTCAGTAAAAAGGACCTTAAGTTTAAACATTATATTTTGATGTTTAATGAAATGCTCAAATTGACAGTCTTATTTTTTAAAAATTTTAACCGTTGCAGGCAGTGTGTTTATATCCTTAGTGTATGATTCATGACCATTGTACAGCAGTAATCACACTTGGGTTTATGCTGAAATTTCAGTGTGTTTCTCATATGTCTGTTGAATCAATTTGACTGTCATCCTTTTAAAGAGAAGCTCAGCGTTCCTCTTTTTTATTTCTTTCATGGGATATTCTAGCCTTTCGATTCCTTGAGACATATTCCATGGCTATTGTGCAGCTCCTGACATCTCAGTTGATGCAAAAGAAATCATCTTAAAACTGAAAAGGAAAGCTGTAAAAGAAAAACTTAGGATTTTGTTTTTCTGAGATTGCAAGGAAGCTGCAAATATTACTGTGTACATATTAATGCAGTGAGAAATAATTCTGTGGTTTCTAATGGACTCCTTCCTTGTGTCTCACATGGAATGAATGGTGTAGGTATCCTGGTTTTGCCCTGTTCACCCTGATAGGTGCAGTGCCCTGAAGACAAAGCAGGCAGATACAATTTTCAGCTTTCATTAGTGCCTGGGGTTTGACAGCAGTAACAATAAAGTTCTAAAACTCTTCACTGGCTTCTGGCTAAAACTTTTTTTTTCTTTTGCCTTATCAAATGTTTTTCTTTTCTCTAGACAATTGAGAGCTTTGCAGCCCAAGAAAAACAAATGGAAGTTTGTGAAGTTTGTGGAGCCTTTTTAATTGTAGGAGATGCACAGTCCAGGGTAGATGACCACTTGATGGGAAAGCAGCACATGGGTTATGCCAAAATAAAAGCTACTGTAGAAGATTTAAAAGTAAGTATTTCCTCCAGTTATTGAAGGTGCTAAAATTGATTGGAAGCTTCCGATGATACATAAGAGGCTGTCCAGTGGACTTCCTCAAGAGGGTGAAACACTCCAAGGAATGGAATCCTGCACTGCACATTTAGGACTGTGCTTGACTTGACGTGCTTTGTTGTATGTGATTACACCAGGTACAAGCAAAGATGTAAATTCAGGGGGGAATTTTTATGGGTTTTATAGAAAACTGTAGTGTGGCCTTTGTTCTTGAGAGAATGACAAGCAAAATAAGTTCCGCAAGACAAAGGATGTTCATGTCAGGGATTTTTAGGAAGTGCTGTCCTTTGTTTAGAAAATAACACTGAAATATTTTAAAAGCTTAAGCTTCTACATCCTCAGAATCTATAAACTAAGTATATTCAATGATTTAGCATGACTAATCTTCATTTCTTCCTCTGAACTTGTTTTTTAAGGAAAAGTTACGAAAAAGAACAGAAGAACCTGACCGTGATGAAAGGTTGAAAAAAGAGAAACTAGAACGAGAGGAGAGAGAGAAAGAGAGAGAACGGGAAAGAGAAGAGCGGGAAAGGAAGAGACGGCGTGAAGAGGAAGAAAAGGAAAAAGAGAGGGCTCGTGATAGAGAGAGACGTAAAAGGAGTCGCTCCCGGAGCAGACACTCGAGCAGAACATCTGACAGAAGGTGCAGCCGCTCACGAGACCACAAAAGGTCAAGAAGCAGGGAGAGGAGGCGAAGCAGGTACATGTGTGTGTGTCATGTATGTTCATGTAACTTTCCAAAAGTTAAAATCTTGATCTGTCAGCCTGAGTCACATCACTGGTTTGTTAACTTCACTTTCTTATCTCTTAAGCAAAGACACACTTCACTGGTTCTAAGGATAAGCAAGTTTTTGCTGCGTGTTCACTGTCTTCTCTCCATTTTTAGAAGTAGATTACACCATTGTGGTGGAAGTGGTTTTATGAGGGAGCTCATAAAAATGCTCCCAAAGAACAGGGTCTTGTTTCTTACTGAAGTTGGCCTTTACTTCTTGGTGGTAGATATTTTTAAGCTGTGTGGTTAAACATTGGAGTAAATGAAGAGGGCAGTATGAAACCAAATCTAATTGTACTGAGAATTATTTATATACAATATGTTAAGATTTCTTTTCTGCAAATAATCAATATATTAGAAAGTGCTACTGTTTCACTGCTTTATATGCTGAGTTAGAAAACAGCAGCTGAGATTGACACTTTTGAAATTTTCTCTGAATGTTCAGGAGTCGTGACCGAAGAAGGAGCAGAAGTCACGACAGGTCAGAAAGGAAACACAGGTCTCGCAGCAGGGACAGGAGACGGTCAAAAAGCCGGGATCGGAAATCCTACAAGCACAGAAGCAAAAGCAGAGAGAGAGAACAAGACAGGAAGTCTAAAGAAAAAGGTATGTTTGTGTAAAGACTGAGTTCATAGCAAGTTCTAAAACTAATCTTCCCTTAGGGTCTCAAAAGCTCTTAGTCTTTCAGTGAGTGACTGAAAGCTCTTAGCATCAAATCAGATCTGGTTTTATAAGCTGTATATGTTACTTTTAACCAATGTGGAGCATTTTTTTTCAGTTACTGCACGTGTGTGCATATGTACATCCATCTCTTACCTGTTGCACTTTGTCTGCAAATGAAGTGTTGCAAGGATTTTTATATATTTTAACACCTGTTTACCTTTAGGAAAGCATAAACCTGTAATCATCATTTTCTAAGAGTGAGTGTCTTATATTCTTACTGTTAGCAGATTTTTCTGATATTAGCCTTTGCAGGTACTTGTTTTGTGGGAGATTGGTACCTGGCTTTTCACCTGTACCATCTATTACTTCTTAACACTGTCATGTTTCCTTTCTTATCCTTTAACAGTACTTTTAAGGTGGTTTGGTTTTTTTTTTTTTCTTCCAATCTATGAATGCAGTCCAGGATAAATCTTGCAGAATTTCTGTAATGTTGTAAATGACAATTCATGCCTTCTCCCCGGTCTCCTGCTCTTTCCCCAACCCTCCTCCCTTGTTTTTTTTCTGGGTTTTTGTTTGTTGTTTAAATGAAGTGAGTTTTGCTTTGTCGGTATTCAGGTGAGTCTCAAGAGAAAGCTGTGTTAGTCCTTGGAATGCTTTTATAGCTGTACATGCCATGTACCACAGCACTGATGGTGACTCACTGCTTCACCAGAAGCTGGTGCTCAGAAATTTAAGTAGAATTAAAAAGAGCTACAGAGAGAACACTACAGATTCCCATTTTGTGAGAAGATACTAATTAACTGTTATTGCTAAATTTCCCCCTTTTAAAGTCTTTTGAAACTTCTGGAGGAACATAGTACTTCTGGCTTAAACCACAGGCTCTGGGGAGCTGACTAATGCCAGTCTGAAACAGCCACCCCACTCCATGGGCTGATCATCAGTAATGGATGAAACTATTCTTTTATGTTTCTAAGGTACTTTTGAGGTTCTCTGGAATGAAAGGTGCTCTGTGCATGTTTCTGGATTCCATAGGCCTGTCTGCCCGACCCTTACTTCTCCATATTTATCCAGCGGGTTAGTTGCCAATATGTTGGTAATGCTTCATGTGTTTTTCTTGCCTGACTTCCTTGGACTGTTGTAATTTTTCTGGTTTATACTATGGGGCATCTTTAGTATTGATTCTTTTCTCACTTTCCTTTGCCTTATAGGCAAGTGGTTTTAGCTGCTTGCTCGTTGGCAGTGGAACTGATTGCAGGCTTTAAACTCAGACTCAGTGTTGTAGCCTTTATCTGTACTCTATTCCTACCTGATACTGTGCCCTTTTTGCCTGCCTTATGAACAGATTTCTGGTACTTGGTCAAGAATGTCCTGTTCTTCTGAATGTGTGTATCTGTGCATATAAATAACTGTTTTCTTATTTATTCAAATTTGCTCTGGTTTTGAGCTTTTCAGTTCTTTCCTTTATCTCCCCATAAACAGAGGAGCTAGTGAATTTTTCTTCAGCATCTCAGTATTTTCAGTTTTAACTTGACTGATTTCTTTGCTGGCTGTTTTATTTGCTGCTTGCTACTTTCTTCCTCCAGAAATGAGAACAGTGAGGTGATGCTATGAGCTGTGATGAAAATTCCACCTGGGAAAATCAATTACTTTGTTTGACTACGCAGTCCTAACTTTTGTAGAAACACAAGTAGGCCTTAGAGCAGGATTGTAATGCTGAAGAAGTTTGTGGGTTTCCTTCTGCTGGAAAAACCTTTAACAGAAAAAAAAATACAGAAAAGGTGTGGGAGAGGAAAAAAACAAGGCAGTAGTAGTTATTAAGCAAACATTGAATTTCTGTAAGCATTACATCCTCATGTTTGCAATGTGGCACTGTAGGTAGGTAGTTAAGGGGGAGCTTTAGAGATTCATATATTTGAAGCATGTGGCTTCCTGCTCTACTCTTTGCACAAAAAGTAGTAATATAGAAGTTAAGATTTCACTTGCTACATTTGATGCTCCATTGGGAATATTGGCTTCAGAACCTGGTTGTCTTTATAGCCACCACTGATCTGCAGTTACAAAAGTAAGCAGCAAAGGCCTGGCTGTAACTGCTCATGTAGTGCCTTTCATCTGGAAATCTCAGGCTGCTTTATAAACAGGACTCTTAACACCAAAAAAACAAGGCACAGTTGCCCAAGGCTTGCCTACCATTACACATTAAATTAGTGCCACACTTTAAAAATTCAAAAGTTCTGGCTTCTTGTTCACTAAAATACTGTAGAAGACAGTAACCAAGGTTGTAAGAAAAAAATCCATGCTAAAAGGAAGGCACTTAATTTGTGACTAAGCTTCCAGGGACAGGGATACATTTGCTAAAGGAGGGAGCCACCAGCCATAAATACCAGCTGAAGCATTAGCTTAATGTAAACCAGCAAAACACAACTATTGTTCAAGTAAACTAATAAGAGTAGATGGAATAAATAGGGGGTTTTAATAAGAAAAGGAAAACTGTTCTCCAAGTACCTTTATTTTATGAAGGGTTAATACTGGAATGGGCCTCCAGACCACTTTAGCTTGGCTCTTTACCTTCCTTAATCTGGATTCTGATACTTATATAAGAGTAATTGTGATTGTGTTTTTGTATTAGTGATTAAACCTCAGCAAACACTGCCAGAACACCCAAACCCTCAGTGATACTGGATATTATGTTTGACTGATTTTTGCATTCTCTGAACAGTAGAACCATTCACTTTGTCGTGGTAAGAATTCTCACAAAATACATTTCAGTTGCCCACACGAACTCCACTAGAAAAATGTGCATGTGTTGAATCAGGAAGCAAAGTCAATATTATGTGATTATACCTAATAGATCACAGCTGAAATAACACACACAGTTTCAATAGAAAACTAACTGTATATGCTTTTAAAGAGAGAACTCTTACTGATTAAAAAAATACAGTGGAGGAACGTAATTTCTTGCAGATATTCCAGAAGTTGAAAAGTTCAGTTATTGAACTATTTGTTGAATACACTTTTTCAGTTCTGCTTGGCGAACTGGAGGTTTGCTCTGGTAAACCTGTTTTATTACTAAAATTTTTTAGAAGAGTTTCATCTTTCATACCACAGTTTAATAATAGATTTTTTTAACCTTAAACCAAGTTATCCTTCCTGACCAAACTCAAGAAAACAAACAAGACAGAACAAAACCCTGCACACTGCACATCCATAGGGCTATTAAGATCTACCATATCTACATAGGACAGAAGATAAGATTATTGGACTGACTACTAGTCCTCTGCGGGGAAACAAGACTACTATTCCTCAGTGGATCTACGTGTGCTCCGGAGATACCTTTAAGACACAAAACGAAGACTTTTTAACAAGGTTAGTTAGAGTGCAATCTGCCTGCGGAGTTGCAAACCCGAGGGCAGACAGATCCAAAGTGACTTAGTCCTTCAGTGAGCCGTGTGACGTTGCCGTGTGCTTTCTCCAAGCACCCTGCCCTGGATGTGCTGCTGCAGGTGAACCCTCAGTACTGGTGGTCATTATTAGGCAGTTGCCCTCATTTCTGCGTGGGGACCTTACCCCTCCCTTTGGTGGTCTGGTTTAAAACAAAAAAAGGTGGGATGTTGCTGCTCTTTTAAAAGCTTAATTTCTTGCTTTGTCTTCTGGAATATAAAAAGTGTGTTAAGCCAGTCTAGGTGATAACGTTATTTAAAATAGCTTTTTCAGAGTGTTCGATCTGTGGGCTCCTGTGTTGGGGATTTATGTGTCTGTATTATTTATTTTAATTGCCCGGATAGCAGGGAATAATCAGGAAAAAAAGAGCATGAATGTTGTTCTGTATGATGACATCTGAGAGGTTGGTTTTTTGGATTATTTTTTCTCTCCAAAGTGTCTTTACTGATCAAGGGTTGAATATTATGGTTTGAAATAATACAGAAAGAATTGATATTTTTATTAAATTTGCAAATACTGAATTTACAGATGAGGCACGCAGCTCTAATACTGAATGTTTTTCTTCCCATGGAAATATTTTTACTTCTGGCTTCCTTCCTTCTTTGAAGATTATTGAGGAAAAGATGTTTTTTTCAGCAGTGTAGCAAATGCTTCAATCAGCTTTCCAATTCATGATGAAATTGTGGGGTCCTTCCCATCTTGCTGTTTCTTTGCCTTTGGAAAAAAAATGGCTTTTATATATCTTCCAAATTGCCTCCCCAAGCCTTTTTAATGAGTGGTTTATAAATGACTGATATTTTTATAAAATGGAGAATTAATAATGCTGACAAACAAGGCAGCTTCAAAGTTAATTTTGATTGTCACTGTGATCCCCAACTTCAAAGCTGACAGTGCTAAATATTGTTTGTTTCCTCAAGTATTTGATAGTTCGGGATTGCTGCTTTTTTAATTGGCAAGTATTGATTTCTTTGATAATGCACCAATGCATTGTCCCACCACTCTTTTCTGATTCTCTTTCAAGAACCATTCTTAATGAGAATTGTACACCAAAGAAGGCCATACACATCAGAAATTAAAACGTGGGGACCAAAAGAGTCCCAAAATAAGTAAGGAAGCCATGCACCATAATTACACATTTGCCTAACCTCTTTAACCCCCAATTTGTATATTTTGACAGAGAGCTGAGTAGCTGCCTCTGTTAGGAGGTCTGACCTTTCTCCTTTTCCCCCACCCTCCACTGTCCCCTTTTACCTTTATTTTGTCCCCTCTCCATTCCAGCATGGTAGTCTGAAGCCTGTTTCTGTAACTTTATGAGTATTACTGTTATTGCTATAAAAGTAATTGTCCAATATTGTATGCAATATGTATCTCACATGTGCAATGTTTGTTTTTACTTTGAAATCCATGGTCAATGTCTTCTTTCATGGCAGAAAAGAGGGGATCTGATGATAAAAAAAGTAGTATGAAGTCCAGTAGTCGAGAAAAACAGAGTGAAGACACAAATACAGACTCGAAGGAGAGTGAGACTAAGAATGAGGTCAATGGGACCAGTGAAGACATTAAATCTGAAGGTGACACTCAGTCCAATTAAAACTGATCTGATATGACCTCAGATCAGACAGAGGTAAGTGCATTATTTCAAACTTTGATTAGGGCTTTTTGTTACTGTTTAACAGTGCAGCGTAAGTATGCACAGATGAAGATGGAACTAAGTCAACTAAGAAGACAAACTAAAGCACCTTCTGAAGGAAAAGACAGTGTAGTCCTGCAAAACATTTTGAGGTACATTGTTTTGTCTCAGCTATTTTGTAGCAGACTCGTGCCCCCATTAGTGTGCCTCTTTGGGACATATTTGTAATATAGTCACCATAGAAAAATTAATTATCCTTTTTTTAATTTTTAGGGATTTTGTTATCGTTTTTTAAAAAAAAGTTGAACTGTTTTTGTATTTAAGTCCATATTGTGTTGGTACATCAGCAGAAACTTTTGCTTTAATACTTAATATTTGAGGCACATGTTGGACTACTTTGTTTTCATATAAACTGCTAGTATTTCTTTGTCAAGGATGTTTCTAGTTTTTTTGCTTTATTGCCTTGCATTCTAATGCAGTTTGTTCTGTAACTCGAGAGCCAGTAGCATTGGATTGATGGAAGTGTAGGGTTTATGAATTATTGCAGCTGACTACCATACCTCACACAGCGTTGGTGTTGTGAGCGGCCCATGAAAAGCCAAATTAAAAATCAAGGATTCAGTCAAACTAAGCAGGTACTCATGCCAGGTACTCCTTTCTCTACCCACATCCATGTTTGAATGCTGTTGCCTGTAATCTTTAAGCTTACTGTTGTGTTTTTGATTTTGAAGATAGTGCAAAGGACTTTTTTGTGTATTGTGTGAATACTGTAAATCTGATGTTAACAGAATGGAATTTTCTTTCAACTGTGTGTAGGGATGCAGTGCTGCCCAGAATTAGATATCTTTAAAGAGTTTAAAATGCAATAAACACTACATAATAATCGCCTTGTTACTTTCAATGCAATTCAAGTCTTTAAGAGGTATGTGCTTAATATTTCCTACTGTGTAGGAGAATTTGCAGTCAGCCATAGCACAGAGCAGTGGAATGGCTGGTAACAGGCTTGTAAGGCAGATGTAAATGCAGAGACAGATGCCACCAAATGATTACAGTGTTGATGGCAGGAATGTATGCTGGAAACTGTTTGTGGGAAATGAAGCAGCTAAACAATAGGCAATACAGTACTGTATTAAAAGGAAAACTTGCAGTTTTTTCCCCATGCTTGACATAGCTTTCTTACAGAAGGTCTTTAGTTGTATTCCTGAAGTAAGGAACTAACAGTGGAGAGTTCAGCTGATAAATGAGCTTCTCGCAACATAATTTGTTACTGTAGTTGCATTATGTATGCTAGGAACTCTTAAACACTTAATGTTGATAATTAAACCATTAATGCTACATCATTGCTTCTAAAGCCAGTCATGGTCAATGGTGATGTTTTTGTAGAGTTAAGATGACAGCTAACAATTGGGCCAGTGTATAGGAATGGTAAACAAAATGCTCATAATGCTGTCTAATCGTCTGTTCTCCCAAAATTTTGCATTATAGGACTACTACGTGAAGAGTCTGCGAAGACAGTGGAAGACAGCTTAAACTGAAGATCTGCTTTAAAATGAGGTGAAAGAAAGCTGTAGTGACGTAGAAAAATATAAAGTTGAGTTAGAATTTTTTTTTATAAAATTTAATTCAGGACTGGTGTTTCCTCCCAGAGTTCAGAAAGATGTGTTGATAATAGCACATATGCTACTGAGAATATAAGTCCTGTATACCTTTTTTTTCTTTAAGACTTTTTAAGATAAGAAGCCAACATAACCTGAACACATGGCTTGCTCAGTGTTTAATTGCAAGTTTTCATTCTTGGACTTTAAAACACAGGAATAAATGTTTAGTATTTGTGTGAATCGAACTAAAATGAATCCCATTTTTACAACTAAGCTATTCCTAGCTTCTTGATATACGAGAAATGGAAATAAAGTATCTTTGAATTTCTGTTACAAATTTGATTGTCTCTGTCATTGAACGTTTAATATTAAATAAGTTTCTTTCCTAATAAATCTACTCATGTCTTCAAGCTTAGTCCATTAATTTGGATGCTTAGTTATCTGTGCTGTTTGTGGGTTTGGAATTTTTTGGTGCCATCAGTATTTAATTTCAAGGTCACTTTTCTAGCAGTTGGATGCTGTTGGCTTCAGTGTGCCCTAAACAGTGCAGCTTATGCTGCAGTTGGTTAAATTATAGAAATCTTAATGAAAGTGTAGATATTAAGTCTTCACAGAGCAGTTCAACTTTGAAAGCCTTATTAGGAAGATGCCAGTGCTGGGACTGGCCATGAGACTGCCCCATATTTGCATTGCAGTATCCACTTGGGATATTAATTAACAATTAACCCTTTGCAGTTGGTAAGCAGAGTCTGCATGTGAGACAAATACAGGGGAAGGAGATGTGCCTCATGCTTCTGTGTGAAGCTGGAGTGCAAGCAGGACTAAAAGAACTGCGACCTGTACTAGTCAGTGCTGTGGCTGCAAGGCATTGAATTTACATTCTTTAAAAAGCATTATCCTTCCCATTAGTATTCAGGACATGACTGTCCATGTAACTGAAGTCAGACACGGACAGAGCACCATTGTGAGTTGCTTGTGCTGATTGTGGTGTGCCTTGTGTGGCCTGTGTGTGTGTGCAAGTGCACTCAGAATCTGCACGTTGGTCCCTCTGGTGACTAGTGCTGGGGTTTGGATAAGGGGATGACACCACTTGCAGACAGCCATGTTCCATTCTTGACTTTTATTGTTCTGAAGCAGGTACACATGCATGGGCACAGGGCATTGAGAATGGGTGTGGTGGGGGGGTTGGAAAAAATAATGGAAGTGGGAGCAAGTAAAATTATAACCAAGTTCTAATTGCAGACACATTCCTTTTGAAACCTGTGATGCAAGATTCAGCCACTTCTTTCAGTGGCAAAAATGGTTGTCTTGTACCTCCTACTGAACACGTTTGTTACAGGACTTATATGTCCCCTTATTTTGCAGAAGTAAAAATGATAAAATGGGGTACCTTGTATCTGGGATTCAGATTCTGACATGTCTGATAATGGAGTCTTTAGTGCTTTGAAGATGAAGGAAAGTTCTGTTTTGCAGAGAATAGGAAACCCGGGGCCTTTCTAGTAACTACGTCCAGATTTGACTGAACGAACATCTCCACCACAAGTTCATCTTCGTGAGAAGTATCTTCAAAGCTCAAGCCCAAGATAAATACCATCCCAGATTTTCTAGGAATGCTAAGCAAAATGCAAGTAGCTAATTTAAAAGTAAGCACCTCTTACGTGCTTTTTCTGTACTGTTTTTTGACAACCTGATAGTCTTTTATTGGGTGTTAAAAATGTACTGGCCTGCAATTTTTCAAAGTTGTGTTAAAATTTTAATAAGAGTATCCTGTCCACTCTAAAGTGACCCCCACTCTGTAAAAGAAAGAGATTGAAGTATTTGAAACAACTGATACTTTATTATAAGTGAAGAGTAGCAATATCAGTTCAGTACAAGTTTGTAGTGCAAACAGAAGCAGTCCTTGGAAGAACGGTAAGTTTTGTAAACTTAGTCTCAGTTGTCATACCAGCAGTTATTGTTCAAAGAATAAGACCCAACAAAAACCAGTTAACGTAATTAGTGTGCCTTAGAGTTTATCAAACTGCATAAAACATACAAAAATATTTCTCTGAATGCATAGACTTATTACTGTTGTTATTACAGTCAGATCGTGATTAAAGTTTAAGTCTTAACACATTAACAGTTATTCTTGGTGGAAACTAGAGCAAATAAAGCTTTTTTAAACCAGCTGCTCCTATAGCAGAATGTTCAGTAGTTAGTGGAAACAGTCCTTACACTGACTCCCTAAATAAAGGAACGGGAAATTAGATACTCTTATTAATTTAGAGCCATTTAACCACTACTGTTTTTCAAACAGTTATTGCACATAATCTGAGCTTACCTCCAAGCTATGCTGGAAAGATAAATACACAATTGTTAAAACCTCCTTTCCTGTCCTACAGAAAAACAAAGTGGGAGCCCTAGTTAGGAAATTTTACTTCATACTGTGTCACAGTCTTGAGCTTCCCAGGAGTTGAACGTGGCATTAAAGTAGCTCAGCTCCTGGCTGAGAAGGGCCAGGACTGAGAGTGGACAGTTAGCAGGGTTGAGGTGATAAGATGTATATGGGCATGTGGGGCAGAGGATGATAATTACTTTGAGTACAATAAGAAGGAATTTTAAGCCTAAGTAACTTGGTGAAATCCTGAACTCATACTCTCTGCTGGCAGAAGGGGTTTCTGTGTTTTCCTGGCATGCAGAAGATGTACAGACTGGGCTTGGGGGAGCTCCTCAGGGATAAAGCAGGACACTGGGAGGGTCTAGCCATGCTGCTCCTACCAAAACATGGTGCTGGTACTATTTATAGTCTAACTGTCGACACTGCAGTGCAGATCAACAACAACAAACACAGCACCAGCTGTGCAGAAGCTCTGCTCTAGTGCAGCTTCATAAAGCAGAGAGGGAAGGAAAATCAATACAATGGGGAAAAGGGGAGGGAAGAAAAATCAGCTCATGCAGAAAAAGTCCCTTGCTCCTCCACCCACCTCAGGACCCAGTTAAGGTTTTTGGTGCAAAGGTCAGCATCATAGTTTTTGGAACAAAAGAAAACAAAAAGCCTCCAAAGTGTAGCTTTGCAGGCTGCCACGTTAACAGGAAAAGCTCCAGCCTGTTTATACTCCAGCAATGCTGCGACTTAAATACTTTGTTCAACCCACAGATGGATGTTAACTGACAAAAAGCAATAGCAGACTACATTGTGTAAAGTTAAGGTTAGTTACTTGCTTGCGCTGTGTTTCCCACTCAGTCTGGCTCACAAGAGCATGGTTTGCTCCCTCCAGCTGTGATCCCTCACAAGGACACTTGTGCTTCCACTGCTCCTCAAACAGCAGAAACCACCACACACCCTGTAACTGCTGTGAGGGTGGGCCACAAACAGCTTACCTGACTGCAGGGGACTGACATCTGGTGGGAGCAGTAAACAAATAAAACCACAAATATAAACACAGATTGGGGGTCCCTTCCCTATCTCTTGAAGCATAAGGGCTTTCCCTTGAAAGAGCACTTCATCTTGTTTTGTGACTTAATTAAGGAGCATTTAAGAGAGGCTTCTGTAGTATCTGGTGGAGGGATGCCATCACTTCAGGTACAATATTCTCACATGGGAAAGAAACATTTAAATGTGGACACACTCCATTTATTTTCAGCCCAGTTAAAGTGTTTCTCCTGTCACCTCAGAGCATTAAGATGTCTAGATAACCCATCTGGAAGGGGCAAGAAAGAGATTAAGGACTTGCACCTTTCACATTTTTAGGGAGCAAGTGTTCATTGTCTGCTAGGTATACCCTCTGACGTTTAACTTAATCAGGAACTTTAAAATATATATATACACACACACAGAGACACACACAATTTCCTGAATCTCCTTTTCCCTGACTCTTACTTGGTCATACTTTTCGTATCAGTAATGACATCTTTCCTGCCCTCTCGTGCCAATACAACCAATAAACTTCCTTGAAATACATTGGAAGCATGTGATTTTTAGTAGACAAATGAGGTATCCCTTAGCTGAATACAGTATCAAGTAAAAAATTAAAAGCAAAAGGGATATTAAATATAAAATATAAACTATTAGTTAAAATAGTAACCCTAACAATAACTTAAGGTTTTACACACACTCAAACTCCCTGCCTTCCAAAGGCAGCAGCCTGTCATTACCAGGTGTTCACATTCCAGGTGCAGCTCCAAGAGTCAGTAAGTCAGCTTGGATGCTCTGCTGTTGTAGCACGGCCTCTCTGTCAGAGCAGCTGCAGCGTTTCGGAAAGGAGAGCTGTCACTTTTCATGAGAACTAACTCCAGCTCTTGGAAGTCCTGGAGTCTGGCAACATCCTTGTCCTTTTAAAGAACAGACAGAGTGACACATTACTCCTAAAAATAGGTGGTTGTTATTATTTATAAAATAGCTGAAGTAAAAACTAAAATTTCAGGGAGGTCACACCTGATGATAGGAATAAATAACAAGAAGGGAAAAAAAATCCTACCAGCATATCTTCTTTCTTTCAAAGAAGGCTTGTTTGGTTTTTCTCCTTAAAATGTACGTTTTCCTCTCGAATGCCATTATGATTTGGCAGTGTTTGCGTGTGTCACACGCCTGAGAGTTGTGATCAAGCTCATTTATGGACCTCCCGAACAGATATTTTTGGAACAGAAGAGCGTGTTCATTTGTTAACAGCATATCTTTAAATTATTCATATGCCAATTCGGGAGGTTTTTTCCACTTACTGTTTGTTCTTTTAGGCAAGCAGAGGCTGAGGAGTACACGGCAATTATGTTAAAAGCACCCTAATGCAGTGCTTCTGATACATTTTAAAAGTCTGTAATAGTTCCATGTGCTTTAGGAGTTGGACACTCTGGGATACTCTGCGCATTTTGACAAGAATATTTTTAAGGTATGAGATTTTAAGAAAATCCCAACATCCTTTTGCATTTGTGTGCTGAAGTTTCTGATTTTTAACAAAGGTGACATTTTACCAATCTTTTTAGAAAAATACCTTCTCTGGTGTCTGAAAAGTGCAAAGTCAAGTTAATCTGTGATTTCAATTCTTACCTTTCTTACTAATGTATTGGGGAGCTTTCTGATCTTCTCTACTTGTTCTGGATTAATGCCCAGTTCACAGCAGCTCACTCTGAGCAGATCTTGGTAGGTCAGTTCTTGTCTGTCCAGTTCAATCTCAATGAAGTCATTGTCTCTGAGGTTCTGGACTCTCACCTTAAGCACAAGTTCTGAGAGAAAGGATTAAAAGGTGTTTTTTTAAAAACAAACAACAAAAAAACACCACCACAAAGGGCAACCAACCCAAACCTAACACTTCAGTAATTTACCATTATCTTCTGGATTCAGGTTTTATAATACAATAACTGTGATCTCACTGAGAAACACTGTGAGTTAATAGAAGCTTCCAGCAAAAGTACACAGGGGAACCATGTTTAAACTCTGTTTAAACTCTGATCCACCCAGTCATGAAGTCGTTAACCAAACTACCAGAGCTGCATTTGACTCTGTAATAATACAGTGTAGAATTTAATTTTTCATGTCACTTGGACTGATCTTTCCAGTCGTTTGCAGAGTTACCATGGTTAAAATAGAGGCATCATAGCAGCAGAGCAGGAGAAAAAATTCAGGATACTTGGGTCCACAGAACTCAACTCTCTGCCTCTGTTCTACTTGAGTCTGAAGCAGAATGACTCTTTAACCTCACTATTCCCCCACTAACAAAGCCACGGCACACACTGGGATAGAAGGGCAGTTAATGGCCCCTCCTTACCTTGCATGCTGTAGGGGAAGGTCCCAGTGAAGAAGAAGGGCTGGAAGGCCGGGGTGGGGCTGGTCACTGAGGTGTGGGGCTGCAGAGGCCCGGCCTGGCTGGGTGCTCCTGGGGAGCAGAGCCCCGTGCCGGGGGGCACGGCTGGGGGGCACACGGGGCCGTTGGGCACCGCTGGCCTGGCGTGTGCCGGGGCTGTGCCAGTGGTGGGCACGGGGGGCGGCGGGGCCACGGCGTCCAGCACGGGGGAATCCTCCTGGCTGCTGCATGGCGAGGGTGTGCATACACTGTCGACCTGAGTTGTTGATGGACAAGGGCTGGTTTCGCACTGGGAAGCAGAAGAGATGGAAGCACTTTCATTCTGGGATTCTGCCAAGCTGCCTGGAATGCTTTCTTCGATGTAAACGTAAGGGAATGGTGGGTTGGCCAAGTAGTTTGCAACAATTGGCAAATTTAAATCCTTCACTCCTTGGCATTCAGTTTCTTCCTCTACTAATGAAGTTTGAAAATGGGAAGTAGGGGACGGGGAGAGAAAACAAACCATCATGTTACTGGACAGATCTTTCTCATTTTGAATAGTTTTCCTGTTGTGTCTTAAAACTACATCGCATTCCAAGGTCACCAAAGGATGATAGTAATGTACCATAAGCATGAAATACCTGGGAGGCAAGTAGCTATAAAGTGAAAGAAAAACCTATAACTGTCTACAGTATATCCTATGTTTTAAAAACAAAGTGGGGGAAAAAAATAACCACTGAAAGACGCATCATTTCTAGCAGTGTTATTCCAATGCTTTCAAAGGAATTGTATGGCCAGTAGTTCTTTATTAAATCTCATTTTACAATGCTTTTAATAGCACTGCTGTAAATAGTTTACTAAGACCCAGGCCAGCAAATTCAACATAGTATTTCTTCAGGCAAGTGACTACTTGCTGTAATACCCAAACAAACTCTTCTCTTGCTTAAAAGCACTGCAGTAAGTGGCATTCCTGCCTGACTGAGGATTACAGGACATTAACAGTAATGTCAAAGCAGTTTAGAAAGATCAGCTTAATAGCACCACACTCCCAGAATAAAAACTAGGAGAATCTAAGTGATATGTGTTTATTCCCTAGGAAATATGTGAAAGCTTAACAGACAGAAAATGAAGGCAGCTGTGATCAGGGTTCATCCTTGTGGGCTTGACAGTTTAGATGGTAAAAACAATGTGAGTCGTTTGCCACAAACGAAGCCCAAGAGATGAGCACTTTTCCCTAAAGGAAACAAAGGTATCATGCAAAGAACATGTCATTCCTTCAGTGGTGACTGTCGGAACCTGAGTCACGATTTAGCTGCAACTTCATTTAAGATAACCCTGCACTGTTGATGTAAGAGCAGATCACTGTAGAGAGCAATTTAAGTGCAATCAGCGGAAGACAGAAAATCAACATTTCCAAAGGTGAAGCGCTTTAAAATTTTCATCTGGAGCACAGTACCTAAATTCTGATGGGCAACAGGCACTGGCAGCGTTCAGGAGTGTCACACACATCTAACTGGGATTGCTCTGCATATGAAAAGTGTAGATGGCAGAATTATGGGGCAAAAATTAATCATGCTGCAAGTCACAGTATAACAACATGCCCAGAAGCCGTTAACTTTCTGGAATGATGCAGTTCTTTTGAAAGGATTTGTAATTTTCCGTTATGGTCAGACAACAGGAAAATTGTACAGTTGTGAAAGCCTCCTGCATGTTAGCTTCTGCTTAGTGACAGCAAACAGGACTGCAGCAGCACATTTCCCAACGCATACTGCTCTTCCATCCCTTGGTGACACAGCACAGAATACAAGGCCTTCCTACCTGAAAGCCCCATGTCTATTTGCCCAAGTATGAATTCCAGTTAAAAATCACTTATCTAATGAGACACAACGGTCCCAGCCAAAGTTTTGCCAATCCACTGCCTCAGATAAAAGCACTAAAAATGCTTTAGTGTTTAGACCAAGAATTCTAGATGACTTCTAAGGTAGGAATGGTACCTCCCAAAATCTTCCTGATCTCTGGTTTTGATGTTAACTGTGCAGCCAGCTCTCCTTTGGCAGTGAGGATCTGCTTATCCGCTCCAGCCTCCAGCAGGCAGGACACCACCTGAGCATGGTTCCGCTTACAGGCCCAGTGCAGGCAGGTCCTGCGGGAAGGAGAGCAGAGGAGTTGGGATCCATGGCAAGCAAGTCCCACTTCACCTGAGCTGTGCGTAAAGTGAGGATAACTGGGAGTAAAGTTTCCTTCATTACATCGCTTTTTAAAGTTCTAAATCTACTGTAAGTTGTGCGGGGCAGAGCCCTCCTTTGCTTTCCTACAGCACGGAGTGACTCCCATCGCTATCCCGTGTTGGCACCAGCGACTGGAAGAGGTCCTTGGGCAAACGCGAAGTGACAGGTGGAAGGAGGGCGGCCTGCTTTTATCGTGATCCTCTTTAGCAGTAAATCTCCGAGCCTCCCGAGATTAGCTTTTCCTTTTTCGTAAATAGGGAAACTAAGAAACACAAGAGCCGCGACCCTCCAAGAGGCTCCCCCCACCCCACGCCTTATGGATGGACGCCCGAGTGGCGTGCGGGACGCCCCGAGTCCAACCACCGCCAACAGCGCGCAGGGAAAGGCAGCGGGGAGAGGAGCCGAGCCCGGCATCGGCCCCGGCCCGCCCCGCGTCCCCCGCAGCCCCTCACCAGCCGTTGATCTCGTTGCGGGAGTCGATGTCCGCCCCCGCGCCCAGCAGCCGCCGCACCTCCGCCACGTCCCCCAGCGCCGCCGCCTCCCGCAGCCGCTCCTCCAGCTCCCGCGCCTCCGCCGCGCCGCTCATGGCCGGGGCCGGGCACGCCGGGCACGGCCCCCCTCGGCCCCTCCCCGCCGCTCCGGAGCCCGTCGGGAGGCGCCGGGCGGTTCTTCAGCGCCGCTGCCCCGCCGGGCCCGGCCCGCCCCGGGTCCCCGCTCCGGCCCCCGCGGCCGCCGCCATCTTGTGCCCGGGGCGGGCGGGCAGCGCCGGGGCTGCCCCGGCCCGGAGCGGACGGCCCTGGTGTGGGATGGTGTGTCCCGCTCTGGGCACCTCCCTGCGGAAAAACACAACGAGCTACGGGAGAGGGCCCGGCGGAGGCCGCAAAGATGGTGAGGGGTCTGCAGCATCTCTGACGAGGAGAGACTGGGGGACCTGGGCCTGTTCAGTCTGGAGAAGAGAAAACTGAGAGAGGATCTCATGAATGCATATAAATATCTGCAAGGCGGGTGTCAGAGGATGGTGCCAGACTCTTCAGTGGTGCTCAGTGACAGGACAAGAAGCAACGGCCATAAACTAAAGTGCAAGAAGTTCCACCTCAGCATGAAGATGAACTTCTTTCCATGGAAAGTGGCAGAGCACTGGAACAGCTGCCCAGGGAGGGTGTGGAGTCTCCCCCTCTGGAGACATTCCAAACCCACCTGGATGCATTCCTGTGTCACCTGCTCCAGGTGACCCTGCCTGGGCAGGGTGTTGGACTGGATGATCTCCAGTGTTCCCTTCCAACCCAGATGATTCTGTGTGACCCCTCCGGGTGCTGGAGTGGGATCCTGGACAGGGTGAAAAGCCCCAAACTGGAGCATTTCCTCTGATAGGCTCATCCCAGCCTCGCTCACCACTCTGAGCCCTGTGTGGAGGCTTGAGGGGAGAAAGATCACAGGGAGAGGGAGAAACTGTGGGTCAAAACCGCCTGCCTGGCAAAGGCACATCACAGAGTCGTTCAGATTGGAAGAGACCTGTAAGATCATCAAGTCCAACCATTCATCCATCACACTGGCCTTGCCCTTTTCAGGGTGTTTTTAACCGGCAGCCTGGCTCCTGCCTTCGAGCTATGAGGCTGCCATGGGCTGGGGCCAGGAAGGTAGCACAAGGATGTGTTCAAATCCAGGGACTGGGACTGGGCAGGTACCACAAGGATGGGTTCAAATCTGTGGGTCAGGAGTAAAACCCACCAGGGGTTTCCCCAGACATTTCCAGCCCTAGCATCTGCAATTCCCAGCCCTTTCCTCATCAGCACATTGCCCACACTCTTAATTAAATCACTGCAACCTGTGTTGGGGAGCTCATTTAACTCCAGGCTTTCTGTTTTGGCATCAGCGTCTACCACCAAGGAGAAATTTGCACTAAGCTGTTTGATCTTTTTATTTCATTGCTTAATTTTCTTATTAGTGACATTATTTTTAACCTACCGTTTAATTTTGGACTTGGGTTGCTGTTCCTTTTGTCTGCTGCTCCTGCTCTGGCAGTTGTGGCAATTAGGCTGTGGTAATGCTTGCAGCATTACCATCCAAGCAGTTCCCAAATATCTATCCATATAAATGAAGCTTCAAAACACAAACAAACAAACAGGAGAGACAGAAGCCCACAGGCCAGACATTTCTGTTTCTCTAAGAGAGAAGCATCCCTGCAAACTGCCCTTGTGAAGGCAGGAGGGGCAAGCTAGTGGTGACATTTTTAGCTACCATGGCAAAGGTTACACGGTGACTCAGTGGTAAGTTTTTCACACCACATCACATGCTGGTTATCCCGTGCAACAGGCTGCAACACACTGGGCAAAAATTTTGCCCAGCTCATACCATAAGACTCAACTCTATGAGAAACAACTGGATTTAGAGAATGTTTTGCAAACAACATTTACCCAGCAACAGCCTTGAATTCTGACCTCAGAGACCTGGAAGACCAACCTTCACTGGACATTGCTGTTACCTGAATATTTTAATTTTAACTTGCTTCCTTTTTCAGTAAAAGCATCTTAAATGATCACTTCTTAACCCACAGTTCCTTTTGTCTGTTTTCAGCATCTGTGGCATAAAGCTGTAAAACCAAGACAAGGCACACCAAAGCAGAGACCTAGGGATACCTTATAGGAAGCAGGACAGTCCCTTGCACAGTGTGAAAGCTTTAAATCCCAATTTGTTACATCTGGATAAATCTAATAGGATAAAGTGGCAAAAGAGTCTTTTCCAAAGTCATGCAAGGCAACTCTCAGATAGGTGGGGAAAAGCTGTTTGGGTGGCAGGTGCAGGGATAGGCCCCAAACCAGAAACACCATTCCTGGTTCTCCAGTACTGCTGCCACTAGATGTCACAGTGGAACAGCAAGAGGAACCCGGAGTGTGGCTTTGTGCTTCTTGCTATAATCGTAAAATGCCTTTAAATTTGTCTCGGCACATCCATAGTGTCTCCATACAGCTTTGATCCTGCGGATTTCAAAGCTCCGTGTGGTGCAGAGGGACATTATGCAACGCTTCCACACAGGCGCAGGGGAGCCAGTGCAGGGAGCTGCTTTCTGGGGGGTTATGGGCTTTTTCTCTTTTTTTTTTTTTTTTTTTCCCCCTCTACTTGATCTCCTCTCTCAAGGCCACACAGGGCTTTTAAGGACTCGAAGCCGGCGGGTGATGCACTGAGATGCTCTCTCTCACGCTCTCTTGGGATGAGTATCCTACTCCGCCGTGCCTGTGCCAAGCCCTGTTAAATGCGGCTCGGGCTCACCATTGCTTAGTTACACAATGTACTTCTCCCCAGAGTCATGAGATCTCCTCCTGCAAGGAAGACTGTGTGGAAGAGGATTAGCAGCGAGTTCACTTGACTCAGAACTCCCCACTGCCGCCATGAGCCCTCCTGCTCGTGCCCCGCGCGTGGAGCCCCACACGCGTCGCCCCTTCCCCATTTATTGGCACCAGTGCTGCGCACACCAAATCCCAGCAGAGCCAAGAACTTGCCCTTTCCCTGCTCCTTTCCCATATGGCAGCTGGGTCTGTCTGTGCCCGTGCTCGCCAGGCCCCCGCGGTGCTGTACCTGTGCAGGGCACACGTGCCCACACCTCCCTGCCGAGAGCGGATCCTGCGTGGATCCGGATGCACCGAGGCAGGTGCCAGCGGAGGGCTGGCCATCCCCTTTGGAATCTGCTGGGAACCACACATGGTGCTGTGCACTCATGGCTCGAGCAGCCACTTTTCCTTCCAAATGCTAAATGCTCTTGGCCTTCGGTGGGAACACGCTGAGCTCTGAGCCGCAGCGAGTGTGTGTGTGTGTGCGAGGCCCAGATCAGTGATGTTTTGTTTCGTTGTGATTTACAGGTGCTCGGTGCTCCCTGTGTGTTCCCCAGCCGAGGGGAGCCGTGCCCGCCAGCCCCGAGCCTGCGGCATTGCCGGGAGCGCTGTGCACGCCTGGCACCGCAGAGCCAGCCCTTCCCTCTGACAGGCTTGGAATAACCACAGGGGAGGCTTGGGCCATTCTTTGTCCTCAGAGCAAGTTTTCCAGATTCTGTTGGTTAAGTTTTAATATCTGTCTTTTTGCAAGCTTCCGACTGTGCCCAAAGCTCTGGATTGGTTCTTTTCTCCTTTTTTGGAGAAACCATGGTCTGTCTGTTTGCTATTTGCTCCCGTTTTTTTCAAGGCTTTGACAGTTTTTCATTCCCTTTGCATTTCAGGTTTCATTCCCCAAATAACTCCATTCCTCCCCATTTAACCAACTTCTCAGTTATTGAAAGTTATGATTAAACATGTTTTTAAGGGCTTAATTCCCAGTTACACAGTGATACTGACAGCTGTATGATCATATTTGAAACACCCAATCCCCACCCAACCCACCCAAATAATGTTTCTGGCAATTTAAATCAGCACTTGTGCACTTGTTAGAAATAAGATTTAGGGATGGTCAGAAACCTTAAATATTATACTTTGTGCACGGAGAGAGATTTAAAGCCATTATGGGATTAAGGCTCAGGGAGATGGAAGGACTGGTGGAGAATAAAGATGGAAGGAATTAAAAGTCAAGCCTAAATATTCACCTATATTTAAACTAATTTATCTTGACCACTTTGGGCCTTTCAGCGGGTGTTTGAAGGCACAGGGGACAATTTCAGAGGAGGAGGTTAAAGTCACATGTAAGAAGCAGTTTATATTATACCAGTTTTTGTGCTGGCCCCACGGAAGTCCCTGTGTGAGAGTTTGTAGGTGAATTAGGTTAAATTGAAAACTCCACATTGTCAAGTCTGAGCCTGTGTCACCCCACACTCACTTCATGCCCATGGGAAGAAACACACAGCACAAAGGCTGATTCATCTCATTCTGGGACAGGAGTCTAAAATAGCACAGCCAAATCATCCTCTGGAGATGCCTCTTGTCTTCTACCTGCTGTCAAAGGATCCAAAGGGAATGAGGTTTGAACCCAATAATTTCTAGCTGCCTAGTGCCAGGCAAGATGAGGAAGGGTGGCTGGGGCTCTGCACAGCTCAAGAATAGTTCCTCTATTCTTGATGAGATAAATAAATCATTCCAGTGAATTCCAGAGTTTCAGGGAACTCAAACATCATCTTTGCTTTGACCATAAATTACAGCTTTTTCACCAAATCACCAGGCAGGAACCTCAACACTGATAGTGTTACAGAGGGCTGGAATTTAGGACAGGTCTTAGCCCCCTGGAACGTCCCTGAATTGCAGTGTAACCAGCTATCTCATGGGTTTTCAGTCCTGCTGAGCATCCTGCAGGGGCTCAAGGGCAGCAGAGGACCTAAAAAAAAGACTTTTTAGCCGGTGTGAGCACACTCACATTCACACAGATGCACGTGCCTGAAGCATGGAGTGAAATTTGATGGGGAGGGATTGGAAAATGGCGTTGATATTTGGGGGAATGGTGATCTCGAGAGGAAAGATCTGCTCAGGCAGCCAAATCCCTTTAGAAATCAGGCATAGTGTGTGGCTGTTTTTCTTCTCAGTTGTTAATTTAACATTGTTCCTATTTGTAGAACAAATAAATAATTTCTGAACAAACAAGTCAGGGAACTGGAACCTGAGGGGAGTGGTACATCAGCTCAGGGAATCATGGTTAAGAAGTCCAATAGATTTTGATAACAACTGAAAATTGTTCAGTGGATTAGTGTCTAAAGCCAGTTTGGCTTCAAGTAATGACAAGCCTGAGCTGCAGTGCCGTGGATCCAAACTTCTCCCCTAAGGATGGTTGTTGCCTGTGTTGGGGTTGCAGTAGGGTAGGGCCCCCAGGTGTGACCCTGCTTCCCTCTGAGCTCAGAGAAACCCTAACCCAGACAACAGAGCAGACAAGGGGCTGCCTTTGCTTTCTCTCCAGACACCTGGCTGCATTCCTCTCTGCCCAGGCCTGTAGTCCCTCCCTTTGCTCTCCTAATCCATGAAACAGGCTCATCCTGGGGATGAGGGGCAGATATGTGTAGTTGCCTGACTCCTGCACAGGGACATGTCCTATTTAGGCATTTGGAGTCAAAAGGCTTCTTTGGATCTTGCCCCAGTTCATCTCCAGCAGGACTCCTGTGTAAAGTTCACAAGGTGATGGGGATGGTTCACCTGCATGTCTAAGAAAAAAAAAAGTTTTGCCAAGACAAGGTCTGTATTTATTTCTGCGGGGATTTCTGCTTCAGAAGAAGCTGAGCCTGTGCAGGAGACCAGATCAAGGTGTTTGGATTCTCCTTAGGCTGTGTTTTGGCCATCAGGGAGAAAGCCACAAATGCAAATCATAACTGAGGGGCTATGCCCTGTGCACCCCTCATGGTCCTGAGGCACAGCCAGTCAATTTGGAACACTCCACTGACCTGGCTGGGCTTTCAACCAAGCACTATACAATTCATCAGAGTAATTAGCAAAACTGTAACTAAAGAGGTCTCCATGGAGATCAACAGCATCACCTCCCAGCTGGTACATTCTCTGCCTCCTATTCTAAATTTGTTCTCACTGTCTCCCTGGCTCTAGTCCATAAGGTTAGTGAAATCTTCCAACATTTGTGACACATCAGAGCAGTGGAGAGAATGGCAAAGGCGGTTGGGAGGGGGCTGAGAAAGAAATAACCTGGTTGGTGCCTCAAGGAAAGCAGCAGAAACTGTTCAGACATATATAGCCAGAGTTTTGAGAATGGGATTAGGCAGAACAGCACCTCTGCCTGCCTGTCACTTGCAAATTCTTGCTAATACTTTAGGAGCTTATTGGAGGTCAGCACCAAACACCCAAACAGACTAATCTGTATTATAGACACATAATCAAAGTCACAAGGTTTTACATAATATATATCAGTGACACAAGAAGTGTTTGTTCAAATAATTTTGTCATCAAGATTAGGGGCCATGAAAGCCTCTACTGTGCACTAACCTGGTTTTCTATGGCTGTGGGTACTCCAGATTCCTCAAACTAATCAAAAAGGAGCTGAAAAAGTTTATGTTCTGAAACAGTTACAGTATTAGGTTTCTGGCCATGGCAAAGTTTAACAAAAAAAAAAAAAGTGTGTGTGTGTGAGGTAGAAAGGGCTGTGCTTAAGCTGCAGCTTAAGCTAAATGTGAACAAATGGCTGGAGATACAATTATTGTGTTCCTCATTTTTTCCTGAGAGTTTTGCAGTTGCAGCAAATCACACCTCACACTCACACATGGCTCTGCGGGAATGGCAAGAGGCTGGGATTTGGAAGATAAACTGATGTCACTTGACCCACTTGTGAGCTTTATAGTCCCCTTTAGGAAGGTGGAAGCTGTGGCACAGAGGCAGTGAGTGGTCTGGGCTCATGCAGTAAGTCAGAGGCAGGGACAGGAACGGGTCCTGTGGAGATAACAATTCCATACGTGACAAATCTGATTGACTTCAAAAGGAAATTAGTTTATGGAAATGTTTGGAAACATATAGAAAAGTATCATTTTCCACCCCTTGTAGAGCTTTGTAACCATGGTGTTACAGAAACACAAGAGAAAATGTGTAAAATTATGAAAGAAGAAGCACACACACACACACACACACACAAAAAGGGGGGGATGCAAGACCATTTCCTCTGTGCTGGGAAGAGTCTAAGCCACAGCTCATACCATGAGCTGCAGAGATGATGTAAATATTTTCCAGGCACATAGACCAGCTTTTTCTCCTGGCTGATGAAAAGCAAAGTCAGAGGTCTTGTGAAGGTACCCCAAATCCTGCTGTCCTGCTGCAGGAGTTCACCCCACAGACTGAAGTACCTCAGTGGGAATCCCATTGCCCTAAACTCTCCCACAGTCAGTGAGGAGAGAGCAAGACCACTGCCAGCCAGACATCTGCAGAAGTGGAATCAGAACCTGGGAGGGCTGACTTGTCCTCTAGATTCGCCGCAGTTCACATGCTGCTACCATGTGAACCCAGGGCTGAAAGCACTCCGGCGGCTTTTCCAGGACTCCTGAAAGCTCCTTTGTGGAAGCAGAGCTGACTGAACTGGCCTTCAGGTCAAGAAAAATCAAGCACTGGGTGGGATTTCCAAGAGTACTTGGCTGTAACCTCACCCTGCTCCCCTTTGAAGTCAGCAGAATATTTACATCGATTTCAACTGGAGAAAAATGAGGCCAGTGCAGAGCGTTTGAAACGATGCTCCGGTTCCTTTGTACCTCCCAGCTCAAAGGCCGTCTGCTGTGTCTGTGATTAAACACCATCCCAGCAATTGGTTAGACAGCACCATGAGCCCAATGTGCTGGCCCTGGGGGGAACAGGGAAATCATAATGATTAAACCACCTGAATCTCCTAAACGTTACCTGCGATCACGCCACCGGCCACCCTCGCGTCAGGCGGGCATGGGCCAGTTACCTTCAGAGCTGCCATGGAAAGGAAAGTGCTGTGTCTCAGCAAACCCTGCTACAGTGTAGGCTGCAGGTGGCCTCTTCACACTGCAAACAATAAAAGATCAAAATAAAAGGGGATCTGGAATTAGCTGGAATCAGAAAGAGTGACAGTGAAAAAGACCCGTTAAATACAGATGAGCATCCTGTTGCCAGGGCAGGAAGGACGGGCTTGCTCCTCTAAAGATCAATGGAAGTGGATCATCACTGGTTTGCAGACATCACTCACACCTCCAGCCTGTGTTCAGATCTACTGGTGAATGAATGCCAGGAAAGGAGCATATTTACGAACCAGATTTGCATGTCAGCTCCTCTGGGCATTTCAAGTAAGGTTGTCAAGTAAGTGGCCCAGAAGAGCTGTTCTAACTCCTTCTGCTGGCCATCATCTGGGGCTGAGCAGTGCAGACTGTGATGCCTTGCATCTAGAAAAGAGTAAAACAGTACACAGGGCAAACTAAACCAAAATAGTTCACCTTTTGGAAAGGCTCTTAATGAGTGCAACTTAGCAGGGAAGGCCTGCCCTGGCAGAGGTCACCCCCTGAGCATGGGCAGAGGATGTGCTGTGTGACAGCCAGGACTGCTAACAGCCAGCAAAGCCAAACGAGGGCAACAGCTCTGCAGTCAAAAAGAATTTTGCCCTAATTTAGATTTAAATTCCAAGAAGACGGAATTGATGCTAAAAGGATTTCACGGTATTTGCAGAAATGGAAATAGTTCCACTTTGTGAAAATTAACTTGTTTATAGTGAAGTTTTGGATACCAAACCCGTGGAGGAGCTCTGGGACTTCCAGGTTGTCTGAAGAAGCCAACACTCATTGCCTGATGAAAAGCCCAGTTGCTGGGAGCTGCTCTGCCTCTCCTGGAGACGCTCCCAGCCACAATGAGGGTTCCAAACTTCAACAGAATCCAGTGGCTTGGTAAAGTCTCACAACAAAGCACAAAACTGAGCAAATCTGCAGCAGTTTAACCTCAGCTTACAAACTCTCCTCCACTGAAAGGTTCATAACCTTTCTAAAAAGATTAGCCCCGTGTGATGGTGAGATGGTTACTTCATGTTGAAGTCACAGGGAATTAAAACCCGACAAACTCTAGGTTTTCAAGGAAAAAAGAACTGGAGGGAGTTAAATTAAATTAGCACAGCAGGTTAAAACCTTACTGTTTTTATAAGTTGAATCACTTCACAGACAAAGGCAAGGTGACTTTTCTACACTGAACCTGCTTTCTGAGAAGGAACTGGTGCCCGTGGGGTTGGAAGGAGGGTCTCAGGACTCCAACCTTTCGTGGCTGTTGCTGAGTGATACTCATCAAGTGATTTCCTCCCAGCTTTAAATTCCTAAAAGTACATACAGGAGGTTAAATTAGGGTCATTTGCAGACTGAAGTGAACCTGTGCAATGGGCTCAATAATATTCATTAGCCTCCTGCTTGGGGAACTAAATTAACTCATGTTCCTGGAGAAACACCACCAGCTCTGGTGAGAGATGTGCTGAGCACTGAGCCTGAGCACGTGTCAGGCCTGCACCTCACTTTTATTCTGAGCTTTAATTCAAATTGGGGCTGGAACCAAGCAGAAAATGTATCAGCTCAGCCCTGAGATTTTCATGCTACGGCTCATACAGCCACGAGCAGTGCTGCAAGCCACGGGAACACCTCCAGTTGCACACCACGGATTTAGTGCTGGTTTCCCAAAGTGCTGTTATTCAAGCTCACCACGAAACTAATCACTAGCTCCCAAAACCTGCAACAAGGTGCAAGCCTCTCTGCTGCAGCCGTGTGTGCATGGTGTCCGTGTTTCCCATGACAGTACCTGGCCCAGCCTGGAAGCAGTGGCTGAGAGGGCCTAACATGGACAGTGCTGGCTCTGCACTGGTGCCACCGTGGCTGTGATTTCTGTTTATTGGCATTCCAGGTTGCATTACAGATCTCAGGTTTCCCTAACTCAAAGCTTAAGTGATGGAGCAGGGTCTCACTCAGCATTGGAGGTGACAGAGAACAGGGCTGGAAGGGACTCTGGGAGGTGACTTAAACTCTGCTGCTCTGTGCCAGGATGAACCCATTGCCAACATTTCACCTTTCCAGTCTTGACAATCCAAATATGCTGGTGCCATGGCCTTCCCAAATTATCTATGGGATACCTAAGATTTGCCTCTGACAGAGAGACAGAAAGATGGGCTGGTGAAAGACAAGCTTCTGAGCTCAGCTTTTCCCCATATCTCACTGATAACGGGTTGATTATCTTCCTTTGTACCCTTGGTGCCTCTTGCTGTGCTGTTTCAGACAGAATAAACCGAACAATAATGAACCATCATCAAACTGGCAATTGCTTCCTGCCCAGCTTACGTTAGCAGAGAAAGAGAAAGCAAATGATGATTAGTCGTATGTCTGCACTCAAAGATAAAACCCCCGAGCAGAAGCCATCTGCCGAGGCATAAAATAATAATTCTGGCGCTAGCCCTGTCTGAGAGCAAGGCCATCAGCTCTGCCTGAAACACAACGCGGCACAGGCCTAATGCTGAGCTCTAGCAGGTGGCCCATAACCCTGTAATAAACTCCCTGACATTATTGATTTCCCCCCCCCCCAGAGACTGAGCCCTTTTGTCTAACCACATTAACTTCTGCTTACTGAGCAGCTGCACGTGAGGCAGCGAGCACATAAACAGCAGCTCGTTTGGGTGAGCAATCACCGCGCCGAACGTGCCCCCTGAGCCTGTCCCTGCTCGCTGGGATCTGCTCAGATGGGTTATTTCAGAAGTCAAAACCAGCACTTGTTAGCTCTGGGCACTTCTAGCGAGATTTCTATCTTTACTTGGGGAAAACTGAAATATGCCTCCACTGCTAACTGTGCAGATGAAGAGCCCTGAAATAGGACCCAGGCACGCTGTTCCCATTGCAAACCTTCAGCCAAATCTGCCCTGCCCATGCGTGAGCTCCAAAAGCATGTGGCCAGCACAGCAGCCTTTTTGCCTGTGCTTTGATGTTTGGAGGTGCATCTCATGCTGCCAAAAATCCTTCTCTCTTGGCCAACCACCCAGCCAGTGTGAGCTGTGTGCTTTTCTGAGGGCTGTGCAGAGGCACCCGAGCTGGGATTCCTGGCCATCCCTTGATCAGGTCCTGCAGAGGTTGGTGGAAAGGGGCATCGCTCAGAGGGGAAGGTTTGACCCTTTGCAGTCCAAACCAAGCTGAAGCTGAGTTCCCAAGGCGTTATCTGTATTTCTCTGTGGATTTGGAAGCAGCGCTCCTGCTTGAGACAAGCTGTGCTCTGAAAGGGATCTGGCAGTGACATTCCCTCTCAAATGTCTGGCTATCAGCTTTAAGAGCAATAAGCTTTACATACAGCCTGGAACATCATTACTGTCTAAATGAGACAGAGGTTTTTTAAAGTACTTTTCTGTTCAGGCATCACATTTTCATCTGTGCATGGACAAGAAGCCATCTATGGAGGGTGAATGATGATGGGTCTGAAGAAGAGCGTGTCCCTGGGGCTCCCTGTGTAATCAGGGTCCCTGCTGGCAGGGCAGGTTTTGGTGGCTTGTTTGGAAGAAGGGGCTGATTGCTGCTGTGGGCAGTGCAGGGAGTCAGTACCAAGCCCTGCTGTCCCATGTAAGGAGGAGGAGGAGAAGGAGGGCAGCCTCAAGGAGCAGAATGTGTGCTTTAAGCTAAGCTCAAAGGCAGAAGGTGTCCAGCATCCAACCTTCACCTCTCTGGTGTGTGCTGGGGGCACCCCTCACACCACAGCACAAGTGCCCACTCCAGCCCAGAGCCCTCGTGTAGGGTCTGGATGCCACAGGCAGCAAAGTGCCACCGGCAGCGATGAGTCAGAGCCCGCCTGGAGAGGGGGTGGCTCGTGTTTGTGTTGGCAAAACCAGCGGCGAGTGGCGGCGGGCCCAGGGAGCACGAGAGGCTGAGGCTGGAAGGGCCCCTGTGCCGAGGCAGAGATCAATGGGAAAGGGAGGTTTAACATCGCAGGGTGACGGTTCCTGCCAAGAGCCTTCCACAATAAAACCAGCAAATCAATCCGCCGTCCGCTGAGTAACTGCAGATGAGGATTGCTAGCAAATATGATCAACAGTTTGCTGCTCATTTAACAGTGGCTTAAGGAAAAAAAAGCAATGAATACAATTATAGTTTTCTGTGCAGCAGAGAGTCCTGTTTCCCTCCTCAATTAAAAGGGGTCACACCAAACACTGGGTCAGTACTTGGCACAGCAGAGGAGGGCAGGGACAACCCACAGAAGCTTGGCAAGAATAAGAAAAAAGGCAAAGAAATTACAATTTACAAAATAAATTCAACAACAGTTAGGACCCTGGGCATCCTAGGAGGGCTTTTCAGACTGGTGTGTAGTGGTGGATGGACATCTGTGGAGCACAGGCTGGTCAGAGATTGCATGTCCCCACTGCTGGGAGCAGACCCAGCATGTTGTCGTTGTGCCATCAGGGCTCAGGTTTGCCCATCTGAGGTCCAGAGAAGCTCATCCCAGCTCCTCATCCAGCAGACTCAGTTCAACATCTTAATCAGAAAGGGAGATTTGGGTGTAGTGGTGGGGTTCCTTCTGAGGCTGGATCTCATTTGGGAAGATCTTTATCACATCACTATCTGACATGGATGAGAGAAGATAAGCCATAAATTTGGTTTTTGTAATAGGATTGTTCACAGAAATGGAGTATGAGGGTTACTTTATTGCTTCTATTAAAGAAAAAGTGCTCAGTGCTTTATAAACAAGGAGGAAAAGAAAAACTGTGCTCAGGGACCTTGACAGAGACCCTGATTCACAGCTGGCATTAGCTGGTGGTGTTCTGGAGTCCCCAGTCAGATCCACTGAGGTCAGTGGAGTTCAACTGAGTTAAACCAGGCAAGCAAACAGCCCTCAGTGAAACTGAGGAGACAGTTTCATCAGGCAGAGCTTGGCTGTCCATGCTGGGACAACCAGAGTCCTTGCTGTCCCTGAGCCAGCCCAGGGTAGCCTGTGGTGTCCCTCCTGGATGTGCTCCTCAGGTTGGGTAACGGCATGGCTGGGATGTCCTGGCAGGGACAGGGCAGCTGTCAAGGGTTGCTCAGAGCCCTCACTGCCTCCTCTGCCCTCAGGAGCTGAGCTGCCTGCATTCACAGGGAGATTTATGGCAGTGTTTTCCTCTCCCCTGTCTGGATTCAAGTGGCCAAGGGAGTGATCCAGGAACATGATACCTAGGAGCTGAAAGCAGAAAGCTGCAAGTGGGACTTGCCTGTCCCTGGAGAATATCCCTCTGGAGGGAGGAGGACGTAGCTCTGTCTGTCTGATGCAAACCAGTGTCTGATTCTTCAGAGCCCCACTCTGCTCCTCCACAGCTGAAATGTACCCCTGGGCAAGGGATCCTTGGTCTGGCAAGGGAAAAAAAATAAAACAGCATTATTTTTTTCCTGCTTGGAATGGTGGATCCACACTGATGGGTCTCTCACTCAACATGGCCAAAGCTACCAAGGAGGTGGCTTTCTGGCACCAGGAGAGGAGATGGAGGCTGCAAGACCCATCAGATAAGGGGGTAAAACAGCCCCACAAGGCTCAAGATAGCAGGGGACAATCACATCCATGGCAATGCCAAGGATCAAGGGAAAATTTCCTGGCCCTACAGTGGCTTTTGGGGTCATCACAGCAACTTCCCCAGCACCCAGGAATACCTGCACTCCCCAAGACCCACATACAGCTTGTTTCAAAGCTTATCTGTAGTGAGTTTTACAATATAAAGTGTCTTTGTTTAGCCAACAGAACCACTAATACATGTGATTTTGTTGTTAATAGAGCTGTAAGAATTTTAAGTACCTCTTGGGAATGTGTCATTTTTGGTTGGCTTTTTTAGGCATCACAGGGTGCTGCGTTTGTCTTTGTAAACAAGTACTGAATAAAACATTTAGCACACAGCCGCACTTTGTACAAGTGTCATGCAGGTTTCTAAAGTTTCAGGGAGAATAAATCAACTGCAAACTGCTGCCTGGCAGTTGACTTCGCTCCTTATAAATAGCTAATTTGGACAACTTCGCCCTGCACGTCCCATGAAATTCAAATACTGTGCATATCGTTAATGCAGGCACACAAATCAGAGCAGCAACAGCCCCTTTTATAAGCCCAGGGTTGCCACAGAAATGCCACAGCCAAGGGCAGGTCAGCTCCAGGTTGCCCTCCCTTTTTTCCAGAGGCGATCCTGGGAAACACCAGCAGGGCACTGCGCTCTGCTGCCTGGCCCCAAGGGAGGAGCAGGAGCCCCATGGTGGCCCAGTTCACTGCTGGTTATGCTGGTTGGCAGGATCATCACTCAGGGGAGAATTAGGTGCAAACTCAGCCATGAAAACCAGCCCTGGTTTAATACACCCAAGGGAGGAAAATAAGAACTGACTGTGCCTTGCTCTGTCGCCTTTGCAGCACCAGGTGCTGGGCACAGGGTGGAATCACACCCTTCCCTCCTCCCCAGGCACAGCACTGCTGCTCCAGCCCTGCAGAACCCCCATGTGGGATGCAAACTTACCTGATCCTCCCAGGAGGCTCTTAGCAACACGCAGGGTCCACCCAGGCTGGCCCAGAACTCAGCCCAGAGGCTCTAATCCTGCAAGGCGCTGAGCAACTCGGACTTCTGCCACTCATCTCTGGATTTTGGCACACGTTCAGCAGGAGCAGGATCAGCCCCTTGCTGTAATAATCAGGGAATGAGGAACTCAGCTTGACTGAGTTTCCCTCCCACCCCCCAATGCAAAAATGCTGTACATTCCTTTATGCAGGTTTCCATAGTGTTGAACTTCTACTATTTTTTTGTTGTTGCTGTTAAAGGGGTCAGCAATGCACTGTACAATGGGATCTGGCTGTCAGGAAATGTAGAGGAATTCAGGGACACTTTTAACATCTTCCTGGTGGGGCTGGAGGGCAGCATTAAACCTGGCATCCTGGAAATCTCCCCACCAAGGAAGAAAAAAGCCCGGAGGAGCCCCGGGAGAAGTTTTGAAGACATTCTGCTTTGTCAATCCTACGTTTAAATAAGTTATTTCTTCCCCTACTTCCTCTGTTAAAATATGATGTTTTGGCTTTAATTGCTTCAATCCTATTACTTGTTCCTTTCAGCAAGTGATTGTGCAGCCCCTCGCCGTGGGGAAATCCCCTGACCGCGGGTCCGTGTTATTTAGACAAGTCCCCTTTCAGAAGTAAATGCCATTCTTAGCATAGGGAAGTACTTTAGGTCTAAAGGGGTTAAGAAGGCCTCCCTGCATTCAGAAACATGCAGGGGTCCCACCATGCCAGTTCCAGCCTTTTGAACTCTTTCCAGCTTTTTTTTCTTGCAACAAATCTGTCTGACTGCCACCAGGACATAGGAAGCGTGTGCCTGTCAAAGAAATCAAGTTTACTTTTTCTGACTTGTTAACAGAGGCAGGGTATAAATAGAGCTAACTCTGCTCAGACTAGTAGCGTTTCTCTTAAAATAAGGGGATAACTTCCTAGGACCTTTAATCCAATGAGGTCCAGACCAAACTGCACTATCGACAGAGGCAGCAGAGGAGCTCGCTGAAGCTTTCACCGAGGTCAGGTGCATCTGGGTTCCTCAAAAATTTAAGGCTTGCCAAAAAAAAAAAAAAGCAACCCCAAGCAAGCAAGAACTACTTCCAGCTCGGACACTGCCACTGCCCTGGAGAAGTTCTGAGATGTTGTTGGTGCTGTTCACTCGGTGGATGTGGATCTTGCTGGGGAAGAGCAGTGTCCTCTTGCTTCTGGAGGTCTCTCTGAAAGGGAGAGCTCTGCCCCCAATCCGGTATTCCCACGCTGGGATATGCCCCAATGACATGAACCCCAACCTGTGGGTCGACGCGCAGAGCACTTGCAAGCGAGAGTGCGACGCTGACCTGGTGAGTGATGCGCATCTTCGTGTCTCTGCGTCACGGGCGGTGAGGGGGCTTGGCTGGGGGCTCGTTTGTGTCTGTCCCACCAGAAGGGCGCTGGCACCGTGCAGGACTCGGTGCAGACAGTGCATGTGTTTCACTGACCTGTGACCTACATAAAATAGGAAAGGTCTGATGAGTTGCTGTTAAGCAGGGAGGTGTGTGGCAGTTGTCACTTATGCTGATGTGGGCACAGGGCTCGCTCTGTTTGATCCTTTTCCTCGCTTTCATGTCGAAAGAACCGTCTGAATTTGATACTCCAGCACTCAGCATGCACTGGGGCCAGTCTGTAGAATTTTAGCAGTGTCACCGCGCTCTTTGTTGTTGGTGGCCATCGTCAATGTTTTATGTTCCTGGGAGGAATCCTGTATGAAATTGTTTGATTTAACGTGTAAATCATCAGCCTTTGCTGCACTTGAAGCACAAAGGGTGCTTGGGGTGCAGAACAGGGCATGGCTAAAATGACCAGGCAGATGTTCTGTGGGATGCTCCCAGCTTAAAATGTGTTTAGCTTACAACCCCAAAATTCATTTTTCAACCTGTCAGCACTGCCAGCTCAAGCTGGCATCTGAAAATACCTGCTTGTCCTGCCTCTTACATCATGTCCCACAACAAAGCTCCTGCAGCCCAAACCTGGCTGACAGGAACATGTACTGTGCTGAGAAAAAGTGTTTGGGTTTGTGCTCTGTAGCCAGGTTGTTTCTGCAATGCTAAAAAGGGTGAAAAAACAGACAAAAATGCTGGTCATAAGTAAACAAAGACATTTGCTCAGATGGATCCCATGTGTTGGGAATGAAGGTGCTCTTTTTACTTCTGCCATTCTCAAATAAGCCTCCTCTGTTCCAACTACCAGGTGCAGCAATGAATACTAAAACACTTGCAAAACCCCAGCAGTAGATGACAATGTTTTAATAATTTACTGGTCAAAAACTGAAATCCAGAAGCCACTGGCTACAAATATTCACTTTGTGGCAGCACAGAGTCCTGGCATCTTGGATGGAGTGAGTGGTCTGCAGGCAGCCACGGACTCTGCCAAGCCACACTCCTTAACCCCAGCTGAAAACCTCACCCATCCTGGTTTCCAGCCTTGCTTCTGAAACCTAGTAATGTGCAGCTGGAAATGGGGAAAGAGTTCTGGTATTAGGTCATCTTTTTCCCAATAAGGAAAGGATACTGGACTCAGGGGAAGCTCTTTGGTTTGGTAGCTTGAAAACCATGTTGTCCTCACTTACAGAGACAGCTGATGGATTTCAGGGGGCTCATAGAGGTTTAAAACACGGTGTGAGTGTGACCTGTTGGGCACATGGTAACAATGCTCATGGTCCCTTAAAGTAATCCATAACGACCCAGCAGCCATGATCACACGTATCAAATACCTTTTCTGCACAGAAGATGAAAATTCTGCTAAAATTAACCACAATTTAGAGCTGACTGTAGCCGAGGCGGGGTGTAATAAATCACTAGAAGAGCGATGCTGCATTTGAAAATAGGACTAAAATAGGACAGAGAAGCCATAATGAGCTGTTTGGGGTTTGTTTTTCTAAATACCATAGAAAAATTATTTTTGGAGCAAGAATTACCTTACTTTTGAGATATTCTATTATTTCCTCTACAATGTGAACAATTACAAATCCTTGGCAGTTTCACCTCCAAGAGCAGGCTGTTAGTCTCAGGGAATTCAAATAATACTTTACATACTTCTGTGGAAAATAAGAAGGATTACTGCCTACAGCCATATGATAAGACTTTCCATCCGCTCTTGTTTCTCAGGACTTGTCCTCAGGCATTTGGGAGAGCACGGAAGGGGGGTGGTTGGTTCGGTAGCCAAGCAGTCCATGTGACTCTGGGGTAAAGACTTAGGATGAGGTTTGTGTTTAAGAAACAGAATTACATTTTCCTTCCAGAGAGTCTCCTCCTGAAGCACTTCAGAACCCCCAGTGTGTTTAGACACCTCCTGGGAGATGCTGAGGAGATGTTTTTACTCGTTGCCTGTGGGGACACTGAGTTTTCAGACCACAGGTATCTGTGGCAGACCGTGTCCCCTGAGTTTCTGGGCTGTCTGCTTGCTGGGTCTCCAAAAAGGCCTCTACTTTGTCCCCAGTAACGATGGGGTTGTTCTCCTCCCCACAGGAGTGTGAAACCTTTGAGAAGTGCTGCCCCAATGTCTGTGGAACAAAGAGTTGTGTGGCCGCTCGGTACATGGACGTCAAGGGGAAGAAAGGGCCGGTGGGAATGCCCAAGGAGGCGACCTGTGACCGTTTCATGTGCATCCAGCAAGGCTCAGAGTGTGACATCTGGGACGGGCAGCCCGTCTGCAAGTGCAAGGACAGGTGTGAGAAGGAGCCGAGCTTCACCTGCGCCTCCGACGGGCTCACCTACTACAACAAGTGCTACATGGATGCAGAAGCTTGCATCAAAGGCATCACACTGAACGTGGTCACCTGCAGGTACCATCTCACCTGGCCAAACACCAGCCCTATCCCACCAGAAACAACAGCTCGCCCAACTACTGCCTACTCCGAGACAACGGTGGTCGACATCCTGCCGCCCACGCTCGTGAACAACCCCGTCCATCAGTCCGTCTACGTGGGAGAGACCGTCAGCTTCCTCTGTGACGTTACAGGGAGACCCAAGCCGGAGATCACGTGGGAGAAGCAGGTCGATGGGAAAGACAAAGTCATCATGAGGCCAAATCACGTCAGAGGGAACGTCGTGGTCACCAACATCGCCCAGCTGGTCATTTACAACACGCAGCTGCAGGACGCGGGAATCTACACCTGCACCGCCCAGAACAGCGGTGGCCTCCTCAGGGCCGACTTCCCTTTGTCAGTCATCAAAGGAGAACCCACATCCAAGGAAGCTTCTCAAAACAAAACGCATTTCCCAACCGATGAGTGCCTGAAGCAACCGGACAGCGAAGACTGCGGGGAAGAGCAGACCAGGTGGTACTATGATGCAAAGAAAAACAACTGCTTTACTTTCATCTACGGGAACTGTAACAGCAACCTCAACCACTTTGAGACCTACGAGAGCTGCATGTTAACGTGCATGAACGGCCCCATCAACATCTGCAACCTGCCAGCCCTCCAAGGCCACTGCAAGGCCTACGAGCCCAGGTGGGCCTACAACAGCTTGACAAAGCAGTGCCAGTCCTTCATCTACGGCGGGTGTGGAGGCAACGAGAACAACTTTGAGAGCCGGGAGGCCTGCGAGGAGATGTGCCCCTTCCCGAAGAACACGCACTGCAAGGCCTGCAAGCCCCGCCAGAAGCTGGTGACGAGCTTCTGCAAAAGCGACTTCGTCATCCTGGGCCGCATCACGGAGCTCACCGAAGACCAAGACTCGGGGCACGCCCTGGTGACGGTGGAGGAGATCCTCAAGGACGAAAAAATGGGATTAAAATTCCTGGGGAAGGAACCCCTGGAAATCACGCTCCTGAACATGGACTGGAGCTGCCCGTGCCCCAACATGACCACGGTGGATGGCCAGCTCATCATCATGGGCGACGTCCACAACGGCATGGCCGTGCTGCAGCCAGACAGCTTTGTGGGGACCTCCAGCGTCCGGCGTGTGCGCAAGCTCCGCGAAGTCATCCACAAGAAAACCTGTGAGCTTTTGAAAGAGTTCCTGGGATTGCATTAACCCCCCTCGCACGCGCCAGCCGCCCCGCTCCGTGTGTTACGTAGGGCTTAACGAGAGCTAGGCTAGTGCACAAACGAAGCGCGCTGTTCGAAGGTACACCGTAGGAATTATGCAGAACCCCTATTTTAATCCATTAATGATGCTTAGCAACAACGTAGTTTGGTCCTTGGCAAGCACGTAAACCAGCAGCAAAAGGCTATTAATCTTGCATTGAAATCAACTCGTCCATATAGGAGTGCCATTTAAATAGGTGACTCACTGCAGTAATTATGCAATTTTTATGTAGCTTCCATCATAAATGACGGAATTCATAGTGTTTGTTTGGCTAGTTGGTACACAGCTAAGTAATATATAATGTCAATTTAATCTGCCTCATTTTCAGTCTGGAAATGCGATGGTATGTCGTTGTAAGTAAGTCACGTGCTTGGCTCCTTATAGCAGCACTAATATTTCAAGAGAAAAGCCTGTAAATTATTGTCTGTATTTACAATTGTGAACATTTAACCAACCTATGCATTATGAGTTTGCTTCTTTTAATTGATATTTTCCTTTCTCTTTTTAAAAACTTCGTTTCAAAATGGCAACTACTACCTATCTTGCAATCCTTTCTGGAGGAAAAACTCCCTTGATCCTATGCCCAGGACAACAGGTCCCTATAGAAGCTCAAGGCACAGTCTCACCCTGAAATGACTTTTCTGTTACCAGAACAAGGTCAGCAAACACTCTCATTCCCTATTTTAGTTTCAATCAATTTATTGCCTATCACAAAAAGTCCAAGGCAGAAGGACAGCAGTGTGGGCTGCCAGCTGTCTTGCTTTTGAAAATGCTTTCCACCTGAGCATACGCAGCAATTTATTGCTTGTTTTCAGTAGAAATCCTGCTTTTATAGATGAGAGAGCAAAGCAAGAGGAGTCAGAACAAAATTCAGCCCAGGAAAGTGCAATACACAGCCTGCAAACTGCATTAGGCAGACACAAGGCTGCTGAATCCGAACTGCACAGACACGGGCAGGCAGAGTGGACACTCTTTAAAGGCTTTTATCAGTGTTACCCTTTTAGAGCCTTTTTAGAGCATTTCAAAACCTCAGAAAACACTTTCTACCAGACCACTGTATATACACGTGTGGATAAATTCCCTGGGAGAGCAGCACGGGCTGTGGGGTGGGAGCGAGTGCATACACATAGGATCGATCATTTTAACCTTTGTGTGCCCAAAAAAATGTAACATTTGCCTGTGCAAAAATCCTTAAATAAAGAAAAGGCTGATCCTGGAAACATCTTGCCTCGCTAAGGACTGTGATTGCAGGGAAGAGGGGCGAGTGTGGCCAGCCTTGTTCTCGCTCTGCGGGCGCAGCCAAGTGACTACGGCAGAGCTCAGAGCTTGCTGCCCTGCACAAAGGGCCAGTTCAGGGCTGGAGCAGTGTCAAGACACGTCTGGGGGAGAGGAAGGAAGGAAAGAAGTTGTAGCAAACGCTGTCCCGTGGTGCCATCTTACGGGATCGCTGCAGGGTGGCCGAGGCTGGTGCCTGGCAATGGGCACATGGTGGCTTTTGCAGGAGCGTGTTGGGGCTGGGTATGGTAAGGGCTGGGGAGGGAGATAAAACAGGCAGATGCTGGGCTTTAGTATGGTGTGCAAGGCTCTAGAGCACCCAAAGCCTGTGCATGTTGGGTGTTTGGTGGGAGGAAAACTAACAGTGAGGGAAATGGCATCGAACAGGAGTCCAGCTCTGGTTGCCATGAAGGCTTTCCATGCCCTGCACCTGCAGCTGAGCCATGGACAGAGACCACAGCAGGAGGGAGAACTGGGATCCTATCCCAGTGGTCTGGGCTTGGGTTTTGTCCAAAATGTTCCCACACCAGGAATGCATCTAAATCTTCTTTCTGTAATTTCAGAAGAAGCAGAGTGGGAGGGAGAGGAGCCTGGATCGCATTTGCTGACCAAGAAAATACCTGCTGGGTTTTTTGTTGTACCTTTCCTCAGTGTATGTGGGGAAAAAAAAAAAAAAGGAAACAAAAAAACCCACTCCAATTAAAGGTCCTTAATGTTTGTGTATGTTCTTGTGAAGACCATTTTCTACAGATGGGAGGTGCTCCAGAGCAGCCAGCACCTCTGCCGGGTCATCCTGGGCTGTGGCAGGCACTGCTGCTCCCATGTCATTTTCCCAGCGAGCTGTAGGAAGTGGCACATTCCTGTTAACACAGAGGCTTCAGAGGATGAAGGTTTAATAGACACAGGGTTTATATGGCTCTTTTTTTTCCCCTAAAAAGTTAAAGGACTTTGCAAGTGTGGGAGTGTTAAAATGACTCGGGAGACACGTAGCCGTTTGTTCCAGAAGAGCTGGGATGCAAATGTAGCTGGGAGCTGAAAGCAGAGCGTTCATTGCTGCTCCAGTCAGCGCAGTGCAGTGCTGAAGCCTGGGCTCTAAAGTGCCCTTTTGGCTTTCTCTCCTGGTGAATCCCCCAGGGAAGGCAGCAGGCACTTAAAATAGTGAGTGTGCAAGTGGTCTGAGGCGCTGAGACCCAGAGCTGAACAAGGCACTACGTGTCTGCCAGCCCCCTTTGGGCAGGCAGGCCTAGAGTGTGAGGGCTTACCTGCACAAGGAGGCACTCTGGGGGCACATTCTGGGTCAGCTTTCCAACACTGGTGCAGTGAGATGGTCGCTGGACAGCCCAGCCCAGCTCCCAGACACAGCACAGCACGCTCGTGTAGCTCCCACCCAAACCCATGGACACGCCCAGCCATGCCAGGAGAGCTGAGCCATCCTGTGAGCCCCTCAGGGGCACAGAGCTGTGCTCCACCACAGCTTCCTGAGCAGAAGGAGCAGTGCCACGAGCATCCCTCGCTTGCTCACTGGGGAAAAAAGCCATCCCTGGCCATGCTGGGAGCACTGCACCTCCCCGTGGCACGGGACTGACCTTAACCCCACCTTCTCCACCTTCTGACCTTGAAGAATTCAGCTCTCCACTCACAGCTAGTATTTTAGTTCAGCCTCTTATTAAACCCTTAAGAAGCCTAAAATTCAAGCCTGACCAGTCTGGCAGCCCGGGGATGCTGGTGCACGGGACTGGCACTGGAGGATGTTGCTCTGGCCTTCACAGGGATAATGGGCACGTGCACGTGGCTCCTGGTCAGAAAATCCCTTCTGTGTTGCTCACAAGCTGAGGTTCCATCCTGCTCTCTGGGGTCCCTCTCTCAGGCTGTCAGAAAGCTGGAAGGAAGTGCCAGTATTTAAAGTTCGTATAAAATGTATGACAGGAGAGAGAGAGAGAGAAAGGGAAAAGCCTGCTTGATTCCTTTCCCTGCAAGCCAGCAGGCTGGGGAGGAGCACCAGTGCCTGTGCGAGGCTCCAGGGAAGAGCTGGAGGAAGGATGCCACCTGCAAAGCCCCACGGCCATGGCCAGTGGCTGATGTCAAACCTTTCCTCTGCGTGTGGACACCAGAAAAGCAGCATTTCCCACAGACACCATAGAACCTAAGGTTGGAAAACACCTCTAAGATCATCGAGCCCAACAGGCAACGCTGCATCAGGGCAGCAGACCCACATTAGCTGGGTCTGAGACCTGCTGGAGCTCCCAAGGGCGTTGGGACGGATCTGAGGGACACCCGGCTCAACGTGCCCACCTCCCAGTCTGGATGGGACGAGGGTGGAAAGTGTGACCCGTGAAACTGCGAACCCCACGGCTCGGCGGGCACCGCCTGGCACAGGGATCTGATCAGGAGCCCCGGTGGTTGCGCAAACCGGCGGGGCAGCCCCGTTCTGCTGACAGGAGACAAGCAGCAGCAAAGAGGTGCAGGCGTGTGGCTGCAGCACGGGGCCTGCAGGAGCTCGTCCAGGTTGCACCAGGGCTGTCCGAGAGCTGACGGGGCAGGACAGGAGGGCACGGGAGCTGCACGCACGGGGACCCGGCTGGGTGATTACTCAGAGGCACATCCTGCATCGCCGCCGAGGTCAAAGGAAGGAGGAAACTGAGCGTGTTCTCATTGCAGGAGCTCGAGATGAGGTCAGGCAGGAGTTTTAATGGGCAACCGGCTCTAGAACGAGGAGCAAACAGAGGTGATGACGCCAGTGCAATATGATTCAGACGGCAAAGGTATTTAAGAGCTTAGTTCCCAGTTGTTTTAAAGGGTGTTAGGGACCCCTGCAAGAATTACCCCCTGGCCACGGGTCTCAGTTCCTGGAGAGGGGTGGTTGTGATGAAGGTCATGCATGGCTTCAGCCAACACTTAATGATTTCCTGCAAAAAGGAGGAGTAATCCAGCTGGCACCAAATGAGCACCTTGCACCACAAGACCCACTTCCTCCACCTGCAGCACCTCGTGCCCTGGTTCGCTGTAATTTGTTCATGTGCACGTGTTGGGAAATTCTCCCCGTGGATAATTACCAGGAAAGGATAAAGGCCAGGCTGGGTACCTCCCCCAAGGCTGGATGGAGCCAGGTTTCCAAAGGCATGGCTGTGAAAATGTCACCTGAGCAAGAACTTCCAGTTTAGACCTTGTTTTCATACCAAATATGTAGCGTTTTGCCCTCCACCCATGCTGGTTACTGATTGACTCCAAGTGACCTCCACCTCTCTATTGATTTACAGTAGCTGTCAAAGGGCAAAAAATGAGCCCCATGCCCAGGATCTGAGAGCCTCTCTGAATGGAGGTTGCACAACTGAATGAATGTTCTGCCAGCTCCTTAAATCTTGGGGGGGGAAAGTCAGCTTGAGCTCCTGATCTCCAATGCAAACACAGTGGGATATGAAGATAAGGCTGCAGCACTAGAGGACATTATCTGTTAGCCAAAAAAGCTGCACAGTTTGTTTTATTCACAGCTATTTATGGCTGGGCAAACGATATGACATTCGGGCCTGAGAGTTTAGAAAGCAAATGGAAAGTCTTCCAAAGGCTGGTAGATGGGTCAGGTTCCAGACAGGAAACTCTCCAACTCTGGTGTTTTTCTTTGTGCCCATCCCTTTATCCACCTTTCTTCCCAGCCAATTTTTCCTGATGCCAGCCCAGACAGCATGTGTTGGGGGACTTCTCCAAACCTCAGGACCTGCCTGTACCAAGGACCAGCTCTTGTCCCACCTGGCAATTCCTACCCCCTCTCATGTGCCCCAGCCATGGTTAGACATGCAGGAGGGAAGGAGAAGGCTGGAGAAAAGAGAAAGAGGAAAAGATTCATCTAGAGGAGGGAGGGGGAGCATTTTTTCACCTTAAAGTGAATAGTACAACATGGTAGTTGGACTGGATTAACTGGCATAAAAAGGAACTACCATAAAGGGGTTTGTTTGTGCCTTCTCTTCCTCCTCCACTCTGCTCCTCACACCCTTGAACCAAGGGGGGGTTGTGACACGTGTAAAGGACATGGCTTCCTCTACTGCTTGGAATAAACAGAAAAACAGTAATAAATCTCTAGGATCAGAAGGTTTTCACCCAAGGGTAAAAGTACTTACATAAAACATTGCTTAACCATTAACTGCAGTAGATAACCTTTGCTTCAGTCCGAGGCAAGACCAGAGCACGGAAGGTGGCAAACACAGGGCTAATTTTAGAGGAGGGTTCCCAGGGGCTGGGTATGAAAATTCAGAGAGCCTGGCAGAAACTGTAGGAGAGGATAAAACTCACAGCTGAATGGTAAATAGGATGTGAGGAGGAGAGAGTCTGTGGACTTCAACAGAGGGAAGTGATGCTCTGTAACACTTGCTTTGAAGCAATCACGAGGACAGAGATGGCCCACCTGATAGAGGTGACTTGGATCAAGGCCTTGGAGCTCTAACTTCCTCACCCAAGGCCTTTAAAGTCATTTAGCTGTCCTGCAGGGAGAGGTGCAGGAGTCTCCTGAGCTGACAACTGGTTTAAACATCGGAAAGAAGGGTGAGACCAAAAGGTTCAGAATGAAGGGAAGTCATCAGCAATGTCCCAGGAGAGCTGTGCAAGGTGGAGATGGTCTGGAAGAAGAATAGGAGAGGTGGGTTATGAAGATTGCTCTTGAGATCAAGTTATTTAGGGCTGCAAAAACATGAGCTGACTGTGAGGAGCTGCAGGAGGGCATAGTAATACCAAGTGACCAAGGATGATAAAAAAGCAGATGAAATGTGATATGGATTAATATAGGTGAGGAGAAAGTGAGTCCTGGATGTAAACAAGCCATTCCCATTCCAGGCCTGGATGATCCACACACAGGTCTGAGCAGGGTGGCTGGTCCAGCCTGTCCCTGGTAATGCAGGCAGCCCCCTGAGCAGGATCATCCACATTTCACCTCTCAAAACAGCACCAGCAACAGTCAACTTGCAACAGTCCCATTAACAAGCCCAAAATCCTACGGACACCTTAAAATCCCAGCAGCACTGACACGTGCTCAGGCTGGACTGGTTACTGCCTTGATAAGACAGTGCTACTTGCTATTAGGAAGGAACCTTTAAAAACCATCACTTTGCAATCCCCTGCCATGGGCAGGGACACCTTCCACTAGCCCAGGTTGCTCCAAGCCCCATCCAACCTGGCCTTGAATGTTTCCAGGGATGGAACAGCCACCAGCTCCCTGGGCAGGCTGTGCCGGTGCCTCACCACCCTCACGGTACAAACAGGTTCTCCACCCACCAGCGCCCAACACAGAATTTAATCACACGAGCCACAGCCAGCTCTGCCACTCAACAGTGTCACGACCCGAGGTCTTCCTCACACGGTCGCAGCTTCCTATTTTGGCAATATTTGGAGTACGAAAGGAATTTAAAAAAAAAAAAAAAAAAAAAAAAAAGGAACCCTGTCCCTCAGCACTGACGTGACGTCAGACGGCTGGAAATGGGGACAGGAGGCTCCAGCCGCTCCCAGCGCCCGACACGAGATGGCGTTTGGCATCGCGACATCGGCGGTGGCACCGGCGTGGGGACCCGCACGCAGCCACGGCGTCCGCGTCTTAAGGAGAAGCATCCTCCACCTGCGGCTGGATTGGCCTCGCCCCAGTTAATTTAACCGTTTCGCAGACACCTGGCTGCCTAATTTATATTGATTGTTAATAAAATTATTTTTTTTTCCAAGTAGGAAGCAACAACACCCCGCCAAGCTGTTTCACTGATTTCGACCTTGTCTTGTTAGTCAAACAGGAGGAGAGATTTTAGGTTTATCAGGGGGAAAAGAGAAGATCTAGTAGGGAGTGTGATAAGGCAATCAAATCCATTTCCAGAGCTGCAGGGAAAAGCTACAATGTATAATTTATTTGAGGCTTTCTCTCTACCTGTTTGCAGATTGCACAGTTTCTAAAGATTTTAGTCCAGTTAGTCAAAATTATTCATTAATTACTTCAGTGGATAATACTTGACCTGCAGATCATCCAAAAAAAGTGAATATTGCAGTAATATTGCAATCAAATTCTCTGTTTCTGCTGTAATTTATTGTCGCTAACAGATGTGTACGACTCAGGTACATAACCCAGGATGAAACTCAAATTGTAGATTTGATTATAATATTTGCAATCCCCAATTTCTACTGGGCCAGGCAGCTCCAAAGGTCACCTCATCAGCAGGACTTACACCAAAATCTCCTCATCTGCTGGGTCTCTGATGGTGCTTTTCCCCTGAAACACCGGGAGCAGGGCGGGTGGGCATTTTGTCCTCAGCTGTCCAGCCCACATCTGTGGTTGGGATTATTTACCCACCTTTCTGCAGTTGTTACTTGCTGTTCTTTGGGTTACAGAAATACCCAAGTGCGGCAACCCCAAGCATTTAGGGATCATGAGTCACATCTCCCGACAAAACTGGCTTCAAAATCATGTTATTTCTTTTAAATAAACAAATTCCCAGGTGTTTCGGTTGTCCTTTTGGTTTGCCTTCAGATGGCAGAGCCCTGCAGCAACCACAGGTCTACACTTCCCTTTGCCACCACCAGCATTGCACAAATACTCTTTCTTTCGCTGTTCTTTGTGAATGGAAGTTTAAGGTCTCAGCCACAGGACTTCCAAAGCAGGAGCTTTCAGCGATCTCTCAGCCAGGACAAGGCTCCCGGGAGGGTCCAGAGGAGCAGTGTTGCCACCTAGGGACTCCCGAGAGCTCTAAAAGAGTTTTCTCCAAGCTGGGATGCTCTGACGCGTTTCCCTGGGGCTGTGGCTGTTTGCCTGCTCCCCGTAGGTGTCCTGGGAGGGAAGAGGGGTTTGGAGATGGTCTTTTTATCTTGGCTTTTGTCTCCCCGCGAAGTTATTAGGTCCTTGTTGCCCAGCACTGTGTGCCAGACAGAAATCCTGCCAGCAGCTGCCCCATAAAGGCTGCCACAGCCCCTCCACCACAGGCTCCAGGAACACATTCATCCCAAAATGCACCTCTACACCTGTTACTTATCGATCCAATTTTTCATGTTTAGCTACGGAAGTTTTTCAGCGGATAAAAATTGAAGGAGGATTTGCTGCTCCTACCCTGGCAGGAAGATTTACACATGAGCAAATGATTTGTAACAAACACCGTGTAAGATAGATGGAGCTGCTCCTCTTGTTCACAAATTATTCACAGACCACGGGCTTGAAGAGGAAGAAATTTTTTCCTTGCTTTGTAAAGTACACACAGATGCATTTCTGTATTATTATTTATGACAACTTTCACAGTAAAAAACACTCCTGAGAGCATCTTTGCAGAATTATTGCAGCTCACAGGTTGTTTAGTTGGCAGCCTGGACAGAGGACAGGTTTGGCTGGGTTTCTTTTTTTTTTTTTCCTTTCTCCTTTTTTTTCAGTGATTGCCTTGACCAGCAAGATTTTTGTCATGGGTTTGAGCCTCTGGGCATTACAAGGTCATATAATTGAAGTTCCTGGCCTCCACTTCTCTCACCAGCCTGCTCAAGGGAGCGTGTCACCAAACCAGCCCCTGGGTTTTGCTGGGTGAGCACAGCTCTTTAAGTCAGAGTCTGGGACAAAGACTGAGTTCTGCAAGTGGGAAAAGTGCTGCTGCTAGAACTGTTTCTGGAAAGATGGGGCGTTTCTGGAGCCTCAGGTGCCACCACAGGGGGAAGCTGCGAAAGATGGACAGGTAACCAGAAACAGGGACCAGGGACATCCTGAAGGGATCAGAGAGGTATTTCTAGGCAGAGCCTTGTGGAGTTGCTTCCATTGTATGTTTCCCATACAAAGGGCTGGATGAAACCTTCTTTCCCCAATTCCATAGCCAGAATTAAAATGCACCACCGTGTCCTTGGCAGTGCTGTGAGCAGGGGCAGATCCTCAATCCAGCTGTGCTACACTGACACACACCCCAAAAAGATATAGTTTTACCTTGAAGATCCAATGCTGCCAGGTGTTAACAAGGTCACTATTCAATCTCTGTCTTCCTGGCTCCTGTGTTCCAGATGTGTCTATGTTACGTGTTGATTGGTGCAAATCATATAACATATGTAAAACCCAGTGGCCTGTGAGCTGAGCAAACACACAATTGCTCCACAAATCCATTACTGGTAGGAGCAGATGGGTTCCTTGCTTAAATAAATGCATTTCAAACTCCTCTAGGTCTGCTTTCAAAACCACCAGTTTGTTTATATAACGTGGTGCAGCCCGGCTCCGACACCCTGTGCTCACCAAACCCTCCCTGCCCTGGAGTTCAGATGTTTCATTTCTGCATAAAGGAAATCAGAACGTGATTACAGTTTTGCAAACATAACTGAAAAATATATATATATATCTCTTTTGATTTGTAAATAGGAGCAAAGCATTGTTTACATTCAGGAACTGTTAACTGGGAGCATCCACAATACGTCACTCTGAGGCAGAGCAAAATAGACACAGAATAAAAATATCTCCAGTGACCTGGTCCTGTAAATGCTGACTAACTTTATGCTCTGGGAGCATAAAGTGCCTTGAAACAAAACGATTTTATTCATTCCTCCTGGAGCTGGCTGGAGTCAGCAAGGGAGAGGAAATAAAAAGCTGTTTTCTCTTTTTCTGCTGCTGCGTTCTCAGCTGACCAAAAAAAAAAAAAAAAAAAAAAGGTGAATGGGCTGGGGGGAAAAGCACGCTTTGTTTGCTTTGTGGGTGCTTGGGTGAGTGTTGCTCGTTCACCTGGGGGGAGCCCTTTTCTGACACGGGCCAGTTCTCGCAGCTCCCCAGACACCCCGGAGACCTTCTGCCGGAGAGGAGGAGGAGGAGGAGGAGAAGGAGGGGATGCTCACGTGGCTCATCAGCCGCCTGTGCCAAAGCGGGCTGGTGCTCCATCCCCGCTCCAGCAGTCGCGCACGGTCGCCCTCAATGGCCACCTTTGTTGGCAGCCCAGGGCAGGAGCTGCTGACGTGGCACCCGCCGTGTCACCTTGTCCTGTCCCCTGTGCCGGGCCCTCCGCCGCACGCAGGGGCTCAGGATACCTCCTCCCTGGTTTTTATCCTCGCTTTTAAGCCTTAAAAAGAAAACGAGACGGAGAAAGGAGCCCGGCAGAGCAGGGAGGAGGTGGAGGCATTTCCCCCTCGATTGGTCCTTCCTGTTTCTTCATTTCCTTATCTCCCCCCTTCCAGCCCCTTCCTCCACCTGTTGAAACGTGGCTACCGCAATGAGGGAAAAGCCGCAATTTTAACGTGTGAAGCTGTTAAAATTTTAAATAATTGCTATTAAAACAACCACCCAGAGGAAGACACCGTGTGCCCCCCTCTGCTCTGCCACCAGAGAACCCGGTGCCACTGACAGCCCTGCGCTGGCACCGCTGGGCAGACACACTCCCAGCCTGGCAAAAGTCAGTGTCTACACTTGTCACATATATTTTTAGTGCATCCTAGACCCAGCCTCGTGGGCCAGTTGCCACGGGGAAAGGCAGCTCCCAGCAAATGTTACTTCATTTCTGGAAGGACAGAGGAAAGAACAACCCCCTCAAGTGAATCCTGGCAGGAGCTGGCTGCAGGTCCCCATTTCACCAGTCCTTCAGGTTCTTCCAGTTCACGGGGACAAGGTGCACAGCAAAGGCATCTGCTCTGCAAGTGGCCTCCCAGCACCTGACCTATGTTAGTGCAAACAACACTTAGAGCAGGAAAGTGCCCACTCTCACCCTGGGCTGACTGCACTGCAAAGGGACCATCAGGGTAATTCCAGTGGGTTTTGGTGGGCTTTTGGGGTCTGTTTCTAAGAGCACCTCAAAGAATTACAAATAATAGTGACCAAATTCCAGTTTTCCTTCATTTTGTCTCAACTGGCTTGTCACTGCACTGCTGGCATGCTGTTGAGTGTTGCACATCAGTTAACATCTTCACTGTGGGCACTGCACAGGCCAGGCCATCCCCAGCAGAAAGGATTTGTGCCCCTGCCTACATCAAGTCCCACTTGACATCAGATCCTTTGAAAACATCCCCTAAAGCAGCTGTCCCGAGTTTTAGCACATTCTGACCAAGCTCAGGACACTGAAGGGACGGAAAGCAAATAAAACTTTCTCTTCTCCTGTGCTGTGGAAGGGGTGGTGCATTTCACAGGAGGATAAGGCCAGCCTTTGTGGTGCCAAAGTCCACAGCTCACCTCATCCCTGGCTGGTGGCTCCTCTACCTCTCCTCTGCTCCATCCCCATCTCATTGCTGGGGAAAGCGATACCACAGGGAGATTTTCTAAGGATAGAAGTCTGGGGATGACTAGGACATGCTTTACAACAGCAGTGATGTTGTACCCTGGGGTCACCCAGAGCTCTCAAGCAAGAAGGAAACCTCAGAGCTCCTCTGCAAGGCACAGAAATGGGGTTACACCTCGTGCTGACAGGGAACGAAGGCCCAGAGAACCCAGAGCCACTGCTGGAAGCCAGGAGCAGGCAAGCAGGTCATATGCTTCCATTCCCAGCTCTCCACAGGACAATTGGTCAAGTGGTTTTGAAAGAAAAAACAACAAAAATAAGTAAAGAAAGAAAGAACTGGCTGCAAGTTCTACTGCCTGGGCTCCCCTTTGTCTTCCAGCCTGCCTGGATAAATGTCGTTATGGGAAAGGCTGGAGATCAGATACAGCCCTCAAGTTCAGGAGCTCTAACGGGCAGTGGAAGATAAGGCTCTGGATGGAGATAACTGCAGCAGTTATATGATTAATCCCAACATCTTCAGACATTTTCCCCTCTGCCTGTAAGAGCTGTGTGATCCTAAACATCCTTAAGGGAAGCAACCCCATTCTGGCTAGCTGATGACTAACTGCTTGCAAATAACACAGACATCTTTTTACATATGACAAAAGATCAAACTATCCAAGCTGACAGTGCCCCACAGGAGTGCTCAAACCAGGCACTCCAGCACAGCTCTTTCCAAAAAGCAACTGGGAACTGGACAGGGAGAGAGCCCAGCCACAGCTCCAGCCAGAATGAGCCTTTTGTTCCAGCAAATGCAAATGTCAGGGAGAGGGAATGGGCCAGTTGCCACCCTGCAGCAATGCCCCCGGCAGCAGGGTTGGGCTGGACGGCCCCAGATCTCTCTGGAAAAGAGGCAAAGTCAAAATCCCAGCTCTCACCACTCTGGCTTTTGGAGAGAGGCACCTCAAAGTCCGTCTCGCAGGAGATCCTCATCTCTGCTTACACAGCACTCGCCTTCTGATCCCGTCAGGGAGATGTTTAAGTACATGGAGTCCATTTGTGCAGGCATCAAAAAGCCAAACTCATTGGACATCTCAGACCAAAATGTATTTCAAAATGCATCATTAGCTGTGCACTTCCCCCAGCACACGCACAGATGGAAGTTTCAGTGGTGGCTAAAGGCAGAAGTCTCCCCTGCTTGGTTAAGGTTTTCCTCCCCACGTTTACCTCTGTTGTACGTGAGCAGGGTGATCCTCCTTCCCATCCATCCTCCTTTTCTGAGGTTTGATGGGCATGGTGGGAGAGCTGAGTGAGCAGGACTCTTCTAACAGCAGCAGCAGAGGCCAAGGAAATCAGGCTGGGAAGGGCTTTGGGATGCTGTAGAGAAGTGAAAAGAGATAAAGTTGTGCTATTACTACAGCACGACTGCTTACAAGATTTTAGTCCTGTGTTGCCATTGATAATTAACTATAGATCAGCAGAGAAACATTATTCTCTACCATATGTACATGTATTTTTAGATAAATACCTTCCACAAATGCTTTGTAAAAGAAGTTTCTTTGCCTAAAGGATCTACTGCTTCCCAAGCCTCCAGTGGTACAGCATAAACCTTGTTACTAACAACAATTGTTCCTGCATTTGTTTCTGGAACACAGATCACAAAACACAGTTTATTTGGGAGTGTCTGTGTACTCTTCTATTCCTGTCCTTCTTATTCAGCCTTGTAGAGTAAAACAGGCAACTGTGAGCCTGGAGCAGGACACAGCCCTGCCCTGGAGAGATTACAGTCTCCATCAGATAATACACTGCAAATTATACATGGTGAGGCACAGACCTCAGACAAGCAGGAGGGGGAGAACAGCTTGGTTTGGGAAGGAAACTAAGAACAGCGAGTTTTAAGGAAGACCTTGAAGAGAAATCAGGAGGAGGAAACCTAGGAATTTCAAGGACTAAACAAGGTAAGAGAGGCTGTACAGTCTGCTGTGGAGATGAGAAGCAAATGCTGAATTTAACCAGGTCTTCTGGTATCTGATTTGGGCAGTAAATGACTTCAAATACTGAATTCTTAAAACCACAGAGACACCAACAAAAAAAACGAAAGACAACTTTACTGACCTCCAAAAGCTCATCACCCCCAAGTGCGTACCATCTAACGAGATGATCATCAGGTCAGCCTTGCTCCTTGGTCTCCAGTGCCACCAGCAGCTTCACTTACCTCCCACCAGCCCCTGCCACACGGCAGAGGCGAGGTGGGATGGGTGGTTCACAGACCGAGCAGCTCCACCACACGATGCCTGTGCTTCCCCCCTCCAAACTGGGCCAGTGGAGCACCTCCCACAGCAGCTCCTCGAGGCTCTGCCTTCATTTGTGGGCTCAGCAGAGCAGGAACAAGCACAGTGGTGCAGCAGAGGCGTTGGAGAGAGGACGGTGCAAGATGTAAGTGAGGCAAGGGCAGGGAGAGGGGACACCGTTTATTAGGTCAGCTGGAGCACTTGGAAAAGCTACACATGCTTTCAGGCACTTTGGGCTGCCTTGGGTCTGAAATAGAAGCAATAACCTTAGAGCTAAATACAGGTTGAGAATAATTGTTCTGAGTTAAACTTCATTATATTAATGAATTAGGCAATTTGAGAGAAAGGGTGATTGGTTCCTGTTGATCAAAGGGAGGATGCTCGCCAGAGGACAGCTGATAATGTCATTTATGGCACAAAGAGAGGGTGAGAGAGACAGGAATAATTATTGCCTAGGGATGTCTGGTGGTAGCAAAAATCATAATGTAATATGCAATCAATATCTGTGTGATTTGCTGTCCTGGAGTCAGGAATTTTAGTACTCAGATTGCCTTTTGAAGCACTTTTGGAGACCTTCCTTGCAGGCCAGGAGTGAGAGGTCAGAGCTGCAGTGGATGATTTCTTACCGAGTGTTTCTGCCCCTTATCAGTTTGCACAAGTTAATTTGAGACGTTGCCTGCAGCTGTTGCTTCCAGCCTGTCAAATCTGTCATGCAAAGTGCATGTGCAGGAGGGCACTGGTAGGTCTTGGTCCTTCTGTGTCACTTAGAAATCAGATTCCATTAAGCAGCTGTGGTTAATTGCCAGCACTTCTGAGCTCATCACTATCCCTTCGATATTGTTTCCTGTGAAGTGACAGTTCCAGGGGAACTGTGATTTCCTAAGGACCTAATTTTTCACATAAATTTAAGTTTCTTAGTGGACTTGTGGAGAAAAGCTAGAAAATTCTAAAATCTGTTTAACTCTACACCCAGAAGATAAATTAATATGGTGGGAGGTAGATTATTATTTGTGATTACCTCATAATTTTTAAAATATTCCTGGAAGACTGAATCACAATTTCTCGAGTGATTTGGTTTGGCAATACTGAAATGAGTCTTTAAGGACAGCACTGTAACAGTCTAAAGGCACAAGTGGAGAACATCCATATTTGTTACTCAAAAATGAAATAGCAATTATTCTCAACTAAAAGATGAGCTATGTCTCAAAGCAGCTAATAAATATGAGATTCAGTATGCAATATTCAAATACCTGCAAAGGAGGTAATTGCCCCAGGTGTTAATATTTTCCACAGGAGCTGGGAATTTTGCACTCTTCCACTAAATTGCAAACAGAAGTGCTGTATGTACCCAGCTAACCCGAGAGACATAGACAGACCAAAACCCCTGTGCTTCAAAAATACACTGCAGTTATCTACAACATCTGGGACTCAGCAGGGAGTTAAAGGCTCAAGTATGGGATTAAAAACATCAAAACTGCTCTTGGCCAGGCTGAAGCGATCTGTGGAAGATCCACAGTTCACAGTGTGGCCGTGGCAGAGCCCAGCAGCCCTGTCTCTGTGCTGGCACATGGGATGCTCAACGTTAGGGTCTAACAAAAATCCAAGGGGAATTTGTTTTAGTTTGTAAAATCTGTCTGCAAGTCTAATTTTGACCAGCAGCAACTTCAGTGAGTGGGCTGGTGGAAAATTTTCACATGATTTGTACTGGAGGAATATATACTTCCATATCTATAGAAACACCCACAGACATTCTTTTAGAGAATCACAATAGTCAGTGAGATCTCACTGCTCCAGAGGCCTTCTGCTCTGCTGGTGGATGAATCAGACTCCAAGTACCATGGACAATGAGGATCCAGTGCCTCAGTTTTCTATGCATGCAGTATTTCAAAATGTAAAGGTCACCTAATCCACGTTAAGTGAACTGTACCGGGGAGAAGATGCTCCAAGGCCACAGAGGCTAAAGGCAATAAAAGGAGGGAACGGCAGGTCAACCTCTGAGGATGTTCCTGTGGCACAAAGGAACTGGATGAATTCCTTATTAACAGCAAACAGCCAGTGATAGCCAGCTAATGTCTGACACTTGCCAACAGTGGGTTTCGGTGGAGACAGAGGAGGAAACAACACAGAGAAGGGCAGTGCCTTGCCCAGAGTCAGATCTAGGGTGCCTGAGTTGTCATCCTTGATACCATGTTCTTCCCTAACCTGCCACCTCTCGTTTCCATCAGCATGACTGGAAACTCCTGGGTGGTTGCATTCCTGGCCAAGGCTGCCCAAGCAGCAAATTCACCCGGGTCTGTGGCACTGTGAGCACCTAAGGCAGCCCTTCCCCAAGTTCTGACATTCGGGAGTTCTCAACACTGTGTCTTTAAAGTGAAATCAAGCCAGGCTGAGCCCATGGGGCGGAGGGAGAGGGCACCTCTTGGGGGCCGGAGCCTCGTGTGCTGAGCCTCCCATGGCACAGCAGTTCCCAGCACTGTGCAATTCAGAGCTGAGGTCAGACAGAAGTGGAGTCTGGGTGAAAAGAAGAGCAGCATGAAAGCCTGGTGCAGCTGAGCAAGTAAAAAGAGGCGGTGAACAAAGGGAGCAACACATTAGTCGGTCCTTCTGAGGGTGCTGTGGGAGGCAGAAAAGACATGGGAAAGGGTTATGGGTGTAGCAGGGAATGACTACATTCTGCCAAGGAAAGAAGGTGGGTTTCCAGGGCTGGTTTTGACTTCATGAGCCATTTGATATAAAATTCTCAGAGAAGCTCACAGGGGCACTAAAAAGTAATTAAGGCTCTACATTCCCAGAGTCCTCTTTTGTTTTATGCTGTGGGCAATCCTGAAGCCAAAGAGACAGGGGAAAGCAGTGCAATGAGCTCTGTGGCTGACAGACTGTTTAAATGTAGCAGTGTCCCAGCGCCCAGAGGAGAGGAGCTCTGATTTCAGGCCTCTGAAGTGCTAAATTACAAATGAAAACTACAGCAAGTTCCACCAGAAATTGCAGCTCTCGATACTACAGATTGTTCCTAACAAACAAAAGTTGACAGAATAAAGGATGGGGGTTGAGGGATGTCTGCACTGCACGCCAAGGTTTTTCTAAAAATATTTTACACCTGCCATTTGTTCTGCACTCTGATCATATTTTGTCTATGAGGTAGAGAACTCATAGTGCCAAAGGGAATGTGGTTTATGTTCCTGAGTCTTAATGCTTTTTCCCTTCTGTAAGGCAAAACTCCTTACTACTGTCACTAAAATAAAGCCAAGAGGACAAAAGTCACACATGCACTGCCACGGTCACAGTTTAACTGTTCCTCTCGCTGATCTTTGGAAACAGTCCCTTCAGCAGGATTTTACAGCTTTGGCACTTCGATTTAGCAAACTTTTTATGCAACTCATGAGAGGAATGCAGCCAACTCTGTACACTCAATTTAAATCAACTTGCTGATGATATAAAAAAGAGTGCTGAACCACCGGTTTGCTTCATCTGCTCCAAAACTACCAACACAAACCCTGAGGTATTTATTCCTGAAACGTTAATAGAACAGTCTGGGGCATCAGATCAGTACATGAACTCTGCTTTGATCCCATGTCAGTCCAAAGAGCTGATTTAACAACTAGTTGTTTGGTTACTTGATAGTTCAGAATGCAACTGGGCTGTTTGCTGCCACCAAGCTTTTGCACGCTGCGATGTGGTGGGAGCAGAGGGTGCAGACTGTGTAGCAAGAGATTGTAAGCAGTGTAAGCAAGGTTTAGTAGCTTTCCCATTTTGCATCATGAAGGAGGGATGATCCTTGTGTGGGTTATAGAATCACAGAATTGTTTGGGTTGGAAGGGACCTTGATAACTCACCTAGTCCAACTCCTCTGCAACGAGGAGAGACATCTTCAACTATAATGGGTGGCTCAGAGCCTTGTCCTCAGTTTGTAAAAACTCCCACAGTTGAGCTGAAGTTGGGAACTGCAAAACTGGTACCCAGGCCAGCCTGCGCCCTCTGAGTCACCCCTGTGGCAGGGACCCTTGAGAACACAGTGCAGCACTGGAGCACTGAGAACTCCACCCCTGAGCCAGCTTCCCTTTGCACAAACAACCAGATCACTTTTATTTTAGTGGCTGCTACCAGACTTCTGATCAAGAGTGAGGTCTGTCCTCTACCCACACAGCCAATCCAGCACAGACTGCAGCTGTCCACTGAACCTCTGCCCTGCCACGCCGCTGCCTCTGAGCAGGTTCACAGATCTTGGACTGCAGTTTTCAAAAGTTATCGATTTGTGCTGAATTGAGTGAGCCCTGCAGACCAAAGTGCTTTGAACCTGTGCTCGGGTGGGGACTTGGGGTGAAGTGACAGGATGCACCAGGCAGCACTGAGGGGGTCACATACTTATGGCTCTACCCTTTCCTTCGCTGTAAATTAAAGAGAAATTTCCGAGGCTTAACTTACGCTGGCAATTTTAAGGAAGTAAATTGCATGTTCACATGAGAAAATACAAAAGAACTTGCACAACTGAGTAAATGCTTCCTTTTTTGACCCTTCACTCCTTTTTAAGTCCTTCCTATCAAAGCAAGTGCCCCTCCCTGTCAGCTGAATGCTGGGGGTGTGCAAATGACCCCAGCGACTGACTCGGTGAGAACAGAACGCTGCAATGTTAACGTTTGATCTTAGAAATTCACCACCAAACTTTAGCAAAAGATAAATAACTGGGTGAAGGAGACTGAACACAAAGGAGGCACCTCTCATTTCTATAAGGAGGGAATTAAGAACATTAAAATGTTCACATTTGCATTGAGAAAACTGGAAGCTCTTCTACAGACTCATCTCCTTGCAAAGCACCAGAAGCAAACCCTGTTTGTTAAATCCTTATATGAAAAGGTGCTGCAAAAAACCAACCTTGTTTCCAGAGATTTTTTTTTCCTTGCTGCAAAGCACAGCGGCCCTTCAGACGCAGAGCTGGTTACAGCGGAACAAATCAGCCTGGGAAGAGGATAAGCTCAATGACCTTTAAGACAAATGATCTCAGTTTAAATCACAGGAATAGAAATATTACGGAACACATGGAAGAGTCTCCCCTGTCAGAGTTGCTCAACCTCCTCGGCAGTTTAGGTATCGGTATTGTGTTGTAAATAGTGAAATTGTAAGTCCTGAAGTCTAGACATACAAATAGAAATAATACACAGAGCTAACGTTCTCCGTTTTCCACTAATCGATCCAGTATTTTTCTAATTCCTCTTAAAAGCAAAATTATCCACTTAAAATTAGGTACCAAATGATGCGCTTTTAAGGACCGTTCTGTCCGTGGATGTGCCGTTAGTGGAAAGATAAACCAGATGGCAAACTCAATAAAGAGGAGCCAGTTAAACAGAGACAGATGAACGCCTAAAAAAACCCCTTTGCTCCATTATTGCTTTTGAACTGGTTGTCATGGCACTAGAAATGGATACCACTGTCAGCCTCCCACCTCCACCCGGCCTGCTCTTCCCAGCCTCTGTCCAAGGCGTGGAGCTCACGCTGGTGTGAAAAACACCCTCTCCCAGCACTGCTCTGCTCCCACCAAACAGGGGTGCATGTGTGGAAATCACACCTCTCGTCACCTCGAGGGCACCCAACAGGAAAAGACTGACCTTCAGTCTCAAATTCCAGTTCTGAGAATGCTAAAGTTCAAATAATTTTTAATCCTGTGCTCCGTCTGTGGCTCACAATCCACTGCCAAGAGCCAAGGACTATCCACTTAGCACTGGAGCTCTGTACGACTGGAGCTGCCATGGAACATAAGCTGACCTTTGTCAGATTTACACATTAAAGCAGTTTCTCTTCCCCTTGACAATGTCCATTAGCAAGGAACACTGTTTGCCAAGCAGACGGAAAAGAATAAGGGAGGCAACTTCAAAATAGCCCTGGAAAAGCTGAGTTGTTCTGTCAGCCTCTGAATTCTTTCTCCTCCCACACACATTTGATTTTGAGAATCTATTGCATTAAAATTGGCAAAATCCACTAAAATAAAAACCTTAGAATGTCACAGTGCAGTTGCATTACATTTCTCCTTTTAATAGAGCATATAAAATGTGAGTTTACAATGAGTTTAGTAAGCTGTAAATCAGCACTTTTATTCAGTTTTGTTTCTGAGCTATTAATCCCTAATACAGAGGCAGAACGCTGATGTGCTGGTCTAGGACCTCCCGAGATAATAGTTCAAATAATCCCAGTGACATGGAAAGGGAATTTCATTGAATCACCTGAGTCCCTGCTCGGCACGCCCTCACCCCGTAACTCAACGTTCACAGAGCTTATAGTCTTAATTATCAAGGAAAAAGAACAGAATTCCCTTCTGGCTTCAGTGAGCAGCAGTTACGGAAAACAAGTGGAATTTTGCTCAAATAATTGAAGGCAAGTCCTTAATTGGGTTCTGTGCCCTGTCAGTGGTGTTTTGGGTAAAGAGCCCCGTGTGGTGCAGCAATGCAGCCACCCTTCCACTGCTCCTCTGAGTCAGACCTTGGTGCATCCTCAGCACCGGCAGCACAAGGAACAGCAGCGCTCGGATGCTCAGCGGGACAGGAAGAACACACACCACCACAGCCAAATAATTTTAAAGAATTTTAATACAAACTTAATATAAACTATTTCAGTCCCTCTTAACATGTAAGACACTGACTCAAAATACTTTTATACCTTTTTTCAAGTATTGCACAATGTAGGTACAAAATTAATATTTACGATTACATTTTCTTCCATAATATATAGCAAAAATCTTTAAACTTTTAACAGAAAATACAATTTGTGTTTCTTTTGAAAAAAGCAAATATTTCGTACATTTTAATTCCACCACTAAGGAATATTCTGTACACAACTTTTTTACTTTTTTTTTTAGAATTGATGTCTTTAAGATGGATATCTTACAATTTCAGTAAAAAAAATACAACATGAAGCTGCTGCAGCTGTCACAGATCACTGTAGTAAAAAGATATAAATGCAATACCATGTTGTAGAAACAATATATATACTCTGATATTTTACAAACTTTGTACTAAATTAAATTATACAATTAGAAAAAGACCAATAAACCCACCTATTAGTGCCAATTTTTTTAATATATATACATATATGTCTGTGCACATATATATATATACACATGAAAAAAATTAGCCACGTCCTTGCTATATCTTAAATACTGTAAGAGGCCATATTTTGAGAGTATATTTTTGTAATGTACAGTCAGTATAAAATAATTTTGTGCTTGGTTGGCAAATGAAAAAAATGATGCATGTTGTATTTATCTAACCAAGCCTGAATGTATTCATACTACAAGCCTTAAAAAAAATCTCAAGAGGTGGAAAAAAAGATACACCCTTGGGTACGTGCATTTTAACTTGTACAATAGTATTTACTTGGATTTCACTTTCGGTTTATTTTTAGTTAGCCATCACTGGCTGGAATTGCTGGTTAGAATACTGCATGTTGTTTAAACTAAAATTCAAGCCATCCACAAAAGACTTCTCATTTAGACCTCCATAGGCTGCAAACATATCAAAGGCATTACTGTACTGGAGAGGACTGAGGTTAAGGGGGCTGTCACCAGGAAAGATGCTACTGGTACTACCTTGACCCTGCATGTTGGGGAAAATGAACTCCTTTGCGTTAGGAGACAGGGCAGAAGTCTTCTGCTGTTGCTGTTGCTGCTGCTGGCTGCCTAGGCCAAGCCCGTAGAGAGAGTGCATGGAGGAGGAGAGGGCTTTCTGCTTCAACAGGTCATTGACATTCAAGCCAAGGTTGGTGGGAGAGGTGCGGGCGACCTTGTTGCCACGGCCGCTATTCTTCATTTTGGTCGAGCCAAACTTGGTGGCAGCAAATGTGGCAGTGGTGAAGGTTAAAGGCTGAGTGGAGCGGGGCATGAAAGTTGGGCTCACAGCAGCTGAGTGACCAAAGGGAGGAGAAGGAGAACTAGACACTGAAGATGCTGGGTCACTAATTGGCATGAACACCTGGGCCTCTGGGTTAAAGCTGTTCTTGATTTCCTTATCCAACTCACATCCATTTTCATTATCATCCACATAAAGCACTTTCACTGGTCCCTTTTCACCGATTTGGTATGAAACCTCAAACGGGTCAATCCAAACACTAAGATCCTGAGGCAAGTTGCCACGAACATCATCAATGTCCAAACCACTCTCTTTGGATGCTTGTTCTATGACTGGGTCCACTTTCTCCCCTATATGAATACATCTAAACCCTGATCCTTTGTATGGCTTTTCTGGATACCAGTGCCCTTCATATTTCTTCTTAAGAAGTCTTTCAAGCTCTTCACCAAAAATGTTGACACGTCGTCTGGGAAGCTTATTGTACAAATATGAAATAATAAAATTGAGTGCTACTTGGATTTCAAGCTGCATAGCTGCTATGCCACAGAGTTATAAGTCTGTTTCAAAACCCGAAGAAGAAAGTGTTCAAGACGCCACAGGGAAACAAAGTTTCATTCAAAGTGCTGATTCGAGTTGATTATTATCCTTCACCTTGAGTGCTCTTGTTCCTTTAAGAAAAAACAAAAGCAAACATATCCAAATAAGGAAAGAGTAAGATAAAACTCCGAGGCCTACTCTTTCAGCTTCACTTTCTGCATAAAATAGGTTACTTTTCAAGGCAAAAAATGTGCATCAAACTATTTCAGTTCCTGCCTGCGGAAGGTGAGGATGTCAGCTCCATTCAGCCCGACTGACAAACAACACTGCAGAAGATGGGCCTGTGTTTACAAATACAGCATGGGGCACTTCCAAATCACATGAGCTGGTTGTTTGGTTATTCACAAAGCAGCAAGGATAATTTTTAAAAGACATCACAGAACTGTCAAGCCTGTCAAGGGTTCAATTACCGACCCTTATTTGGATGATTTATAGTACTCAGCTGCAAAATTTAGCACCAGACTATTAGTTTAGCCTGAGAGGTCTTAGTCCAAGGGTCATTTATCAGTTTAAAGTTTGCAAACATATTGACTGCACTGTAGGCTGCAGAATTATAAAAATGCTAACAACTGCTTTAGAAGATTTCACACAAATAACTAAAATTATGCGACATTTATTTTAAGTCCAAGCAAATCTTCCACATAAACTGTGCACGGGTGAAATGATGCAAACTGAGGAGAAAATGTCCGCTGTGCACATCCAACAGTTCTTCCTCCAACTGCTCAAACTGAAATGCAGTCAGCACATACAGAACAGATGCACGTATGGTCTGTCATAAGGGTGGCCATGACCACGGAATTATTACGATAAATTAATTCACAATTTGTAAATAAAAATTATTCTGTATTTTAAGATGTGAGGTACGATCTATACTCAATTATTATATTGCACTGCCTATAGTTCAGATTTCAAAAAGTTGCAGAGCTAGCAGGGCTTTTGGCAGCCTCAAACACGATTGCCTTTCTCCTTCTCCATGACTCCATTTTATATTTAATGTAAGATATGGTTGCCACTCCTTCACAGAGGACAAAAGAGAAATTAGCTGTCTAAAGTTAGAGAAGGGACAAGAATCAGGTATTAACACACATACTGCTAACACAAATCCTGCAGTACCTTGGTATAAAAGTACTCATCTAAAGCACACACCTTTGTGAAAAAGTTTCAATGAAACAAAATATGTTGGGGTTTTTTTTTTCCTCAAGTTAAAAGCCCCAAACAGAATTTCAATTAACAGTGGATTTTTCTGCAGTGCATCACCAGGAACAAAATTTAGCGTAGCTGTCATTAAAGATTAGAGAAATCAAAGTCGATATCAAAATCCTTTAACAATGAGGCTATACTGCTTTTTTATTTCCTGCTCCGAATAATCTCCTTTTAAAGTCTGGAACCCTATTTCCAAGCCACTCGTGTTCTCCCCAACATGGTATGGGAATAGTTTGAAAGCCTGCACGATAAGGCGACCTTTAAACGTTTGCTGGATCAGCACCGGGTGGGGATAAGGAAAAGATCAAGGGCAAACAGAAGATATTTACAAAAGGGACACAATCAGTACAGAAAAGCTGATTGGGCGGTTAAAAGGGGCATTTAAAAATGATTTATTAATCCATCTGTTTTGTTTCCCTTCCCCCCACGTCCTTTAAGAAAGAAACGATCCTTTCAAGGCGCACCGGGGCTGACGCTGTGAATTTTTTTTTTTTTTTTCCTAAGCGAAAACCGATCCGCCGGCGCAAAAAGCAGCTGATCAAACAAATCAGCCTAATCGTTTCTAACCTTTTTTTTTTTTTTTTTTTAATGTATTTATGGGGAGCGGACGGCGTTTCGGGGGGGGTCCGAGCCCCGCCGGCGGCCCGGCAGCAGCGCCCTGGCAGGAGCCTTAAGCAGCGGGAGTTACATAACCAGGCAGTCGGGTCTCATTAGATTTCTGCTCACAGCCCCGGAGCTCCGGCGGCAGGAGGAGGAGGAGGAGGAGGAGGAGGAGGAAGAGGAGCATTTTCCGAGCCCGTAATAAAGAGGATGGAGCAGAGGCCGGGGGGATGCCGGCGCAGGGGTGGGGGCTGCGGGGCCCCTGTGGCAGCGCCAGGTCCCGCAGGGCGCTGCCGGCGCTCCCGGAGCGGCCCAAGCGGCGATTACTCAGCCGGCACCGCTCCCTCCCTTTTACCCGAGACGGGAGCGACCCCTCGCAGCCCGGCCGTGCCCTCAGCCCCAGCCCCCTCCACGAGGAGCCCCCACACCCGCCGGGTCCCTCACGGCCGCCCCGTCACGGCGGGGTCGTGACCGCCCCGGCGGCCCCCCCTCAGCGGCCGGTGCTGCCCCAGCCCCGCCGCCCCAGGCTGCCCGCACACCCCCCGCGCCTCACGGCCGGTACTCACCCGGGGGTGTGCGGGCGGTAGTGCAAACAGTCCCGGCGGGGGTGTGAGGGCGTGTGTGTGTGTGTGGCGGCGGGGAGGTGCGGCTCAGCACCCGACCCCCATCTCCGAGCGCCGGCTCTCCCTCGGCGCGAGGATGGGAGGGGAGAGGAAAGAGATGTCCAAAAACAACAAAAAAAAAAAAAAAAGAAAGAAGGGAGGGGGAAGGGTCGGAAAAAAAAAGGGGGGGGAGGGAAGGGGGGGAGGGCAGCGCTGCTCACACCCCCACGACGGGCGCGCTCGGCCGCCGCAGCTGCGCTCCCTCTGCTTCTGCCCCGCCGCCCGCCGCGCCCCTACTTATACCCTTCCTTGCCCCGCCCACCGCCGCGCCCAACTCGGCCACGCCCACAACCCCCCACCCTCCACTGACTCGCCTCCGCTCCGGCCACGCCCACCCCCGCCATGGCCCGCCCCCGGCCCCGCCCCCCGCGCGGGGCCCTGCGCTGCCGCCCCTTTCCCCGGCGCGGCGCGCGCGGGGCCGCTCTGACGTCAGCGCGCTCCTCGCCTCGCGGCCCCGTTGCGTCACTACCCACGTCAAACCCTGCCCTGGCGCCCCTCGGCCCCGCGGGGAAGCGATGGGATGGGAAGGGGAGGGATGGGGGAGCGCTGAACTACATCTCCCATGACCGCCGCGGCCCGCGGGGGCCTGGGCGACGGCGATAGCGAGCTGTGCCCGCACGGCGGAGGCAGCGCAAGCCGCCCCCACGCTCCGGGGTGACCCGCGCGGGCCCCCTCGGGAGGGGCCCCTCACAGACCACCCCCCCCTCCTGGCGGCTAAAAATACTCCCCACAGGTAGCAACGCCCGCCGATTGGCTGCCTGCCCGAGGAGCCGCCGCTGATTGGGCAGTGGGGTCGAGGGGGCGGAGTCAGACATGGGTGTGAGGGGGCCAAGGGGGGGCGTGGCCGCCCCTCAGAGCCCGGGGAGGGAGGCCGGGGGTCCCCACAGAGAGTTGGGGTGCGAACCCGCCCCTGTGTTACTTAAAACATCCTCGGGGTTCCTCTTTAAACACCCCCCGGGGCGTTCAGGGTTGCGGCTGGGGCGGTTTCTCTCACGCCACCAGCAGGACCCGATTCTGGAGGACAAACTGTGAAGGGAGGTTTTTGGGGCTTTTTTTTTTTTGGTTTTTTTTTTTCTCTCCGCCTCTTGCTCTGTTTGTATAATAATAAACCATTTTGGCATAAACGCTGCATGGGCCCCGGGAGAGATTTGGAAATGCCAGTCGGAAGAAATGCCAGAACTTTTAACCCTTTGGAGCTGAGAATATAGCTGAGACTGGGAGGCAGGAGCCCAAAAACTGAAATACCAAGGGAAAGAAAAGGATAACATTTAGGATTTTCCACAGCTCAAAATTTATGCTAGAAGGCTCAATTCATTGTAAAACACATAGTTTTTATTCAGACATATCAACGTCGATGCTACTGGGATTGCAGTACTGCAAACAGCTTGAAAATCTTAGATTAAGGCTAAAAATATTTACGATTCCCCTCCCCATTTCTCACCCATTTTTAACCATAAGGGGTTGCACATGCCTTCAGTGAAAACTGGGTCACCTGTCGTCACTGTGCACCCTGAATGGAAAATAAAGTATGAACATTATAGAATTACAAGCATTAACAACTGGGAGACTACTGGGAACTGCTGCAGCATCCCTGGGAATCTGAGTGAGAGCCCCGGGTACTTGTTTAGAACAAAAAGAAACAACGTGAAACAACTCCCTAAACAGAGAAGGCGAAAAAGACAAACAGAGGTGGTTGTTTTGTTTTGTTTTTTTCTGACATTAGCGCTCAGAAGTCTCCCTGGTACAACAAACACACCTTGGGAGGTGACATCAGCCCCCAGTGACAGTTGGGTGTCTCGCTGTGCTCAGTTCTGGGGTGGCAGCAGCAGATTTCCCTTTGAAGTGGGAAAAACTGCACAGCGCCGCAGATCAGTGTTTTCAGGTGAGATTCCGTAAGGAGCTTTACAAACCCGGTAACTGCTGCTGAGCTGCTAAAAAAAGCGGGGTTGTAAAAGCAAGAGACTTTCTTTTAAATGGCTTTAGCACTACATGAGAAGCATTAGGAGCTGAATTAAACGTACAGAGCCAAGGCACTGGTAATCAAGGCAGCCGTGGGATCCTTTAAAGCTGTAAAAACAGTGGCTTTTCTGTGGCTTAAGGAAAGGAAGCTTCTCGTGCAGTCCACGCTATCGAAGAAATCCGATATTAAATGGAACTAGATCATCTTTAGGGTCCCTTCCACCCCAAGCCATTCTATAATTCTAAATGTTAGACAGGTAATTACCATAAGAATAACCTCTTCAGGTCTGCAAGAATCAAGCCTGCTTCTAGTGGCCCACTCATAGTTTCAGTTTATCCTTGTTTGAAAAAAAAAAATGCTTTTAAACTGCAGTGATCCACATATAGCACATCACAAGTAGGTGGCCAAACTGTAGTAGTGTTAAATTATTAACACCTAAACCCAGAGTTTAATCCGGGATAATTTGTATTCTTAAAACCTCGACTGCCTTTTTGATCCACAAGGGTCAGAGTAGGGCCTGCAGTATTTTTCAGTCTTTTTGATTAATACACAGCAATAACAAAATGTCTGCCTCTCCCTGCTAGAAAAATCTTTAAAAATGCAATCAATACAAAATAACTCCAGCAGCAAAATTTTACTCGTGTTGCCAATTCTATTCAACTGCAAGATTAATCTTAAAAGAAAAGAAAAATATATATTCTCATCTTTCCTGACAGACCTTGACAAGTTTTCTCCCCAGCAGAGCAAATCAGCACAAGTATTTCAGAGCAGGGCAGGAGGCAGGAGTGAGATTAGGAGTAAGAAGACTTTCTTAATCTATATTAAATGAGAAGGGTTTGATCTCATGCCCTGTTCATAGCCAGATCCTGCAATGCTGGCCAGCAGACAGCAACTGAACTACAATTTCCGTGGTCGGGGTCCCTGCGGAATAATCTCCAGAGCCAAAATCTCTGCATTGTAAAACTACTTACACAAGACTTTGCAGAGACTACATAGTCTTGACAAAAGGATCTTCTTTTCTACTAAAGAAATCTAAATTTGGTTCCTCAAATAATTGCTAGTGCTCTTTAAAAATCTAAATCAGCATTGTTTATTGATCAACACAGCATCTGAAACCAAAATACAGTTTGTGAATCATAAAAGTTGTTAAAAGGAATTAAAAATATCTCAGAACGTTTTTGCTAATTATGTCAACGAGGACAAGAATTTAAGAGCAGTAGGAAGAAAGGCTCAGAATTTCCACCACCCATCTTTGTCCTTTTCATAGAATCCTCTTCTCTGCTAAATGAATGTTGCTGTACAGAATATATAAGATTTATCCTGACGGTGGACATGAAGCTTTGTATCATACATTCCCGAAAATAGTACAGTCTCTTTTTTAACGTTTTCCTATTTGGGAACACAATTCTCCCTTTAGCGTGGGAGCCTGGGCTTTGATTCTGAAAAATGGAAAGCTTTTCCCATTGTATTCATCCCTCTCCAGCCCAGTTTTATCCATTCGCTGATTTTAACGCGTGTTCCTTTTCCCCACCATCTATCAGTGTGAGCAACCAGGCCTGGCTGCTCTCCAGCACATATCTTAGCAGTGAGTTTGAAATGTAGTGTAGGTTCTCTTACATTTCACTTTAGCAGCTTAAGCAGTGGTTTTTCCTTAAATACAGATTATAGGGGTTGTCTGGACCTATCAGGTGTTGCCCGGCACCAGGAGCTCTCTGACCACAAAGGTTTTTTGAGATGGGAAGCCACGAAATTACCTTGCGAGTAACGTTGTTTTGATGGAGTAAAGAATAACCAAGAACAGAATTCAGCCAGAACAGCCAGGTCGTTTTCTAGGGGAGCCCCAACTCGTCTCTGATCCTGTGAAAGGGCACACAGTTCCCTCCGAGGGAGAGCAGCTGCTGCCACAGCTTGAGCCACCAAGTGAGTGCACAAGGCAGGATGTGTGGGATAACTCCGGTGTGCAGATTCCTACCCCCGGGGCAAACAGCCACAGTCAGAGACTCTGTGCCCAGGCTTGTGCCTCTGTAGCTCAGGGGGCTGAGGAATAGGATTAGTGTCCTGGGAGATGTGCAGGGAAGGGACGGAGGAAGGAGGACCTGGTGGTTGGGTAAATGTCTGTCAGTCTGGACAGAGGGACAGTTAATCTTGGCAGAGAGGGAGGAATAGCCCTTGAAGTGCAGGGAGGGAAGGATTACAGTAAAAGGGCGAGAAGGGTAGACAAAGGGTACAGTAGTGATGGGCTGTGACCGTGAGAACAGCCCTGCGTTGTTCGTCCGATCCCGGGAGCCCTGAAAGCCCTGGTACCAATTCCCATGGGATGCTCTGGGTCTGGCCTGCCCCACAGATCAGCTGGGCAGGCAAATCCAAACACCAGCAACAGAAATTACTCTGCTGTTATAGTGTGTGATGTTAGTGGCTCCAGTGATGCCAAGATTTTAGAAACTTGGCCATCAAGAGCTGGAGCTTGTATGCCATGGATTGAAAAGCAGTTTCCAGATCTGAGTATCTACAGCTTTGTGCAGCTGAAAAAAACCCTCCTAAGCTAGTACTTTCTTAGATATTAGTGAGTCTTCTAAAAAAACCCACAAAACCCTGAAAATACATCTATAATATATTCATGTTATTTTGCTGGGGCAACATCACTCAAAGGGACTGATCCTCCTAGACTGATCTAAGGAGCTTAGAGCTCACAAGGACATCACTCTCTCCTAAGTGGATTGCTACTAATGTTATAGCTTACCTGGCAAAAGTTGCTGGAGTCCTGAGCAAGACACAGAAGGCAGCTGCTGGGGAAGGAGGAAAAATAAAAATAGGAATAAAGATTTTGCACCAAATCCTTGCTCTTCCCAAAGTTTCCCTGCCAAGTATGAAGTAAAAATGGGGTGGGTTGGGTTTTTTTTTGTACTGAAAATGGTATGAGGCAGGATCTGTTCTTGAAAGGGAGCCTGGTAAGTGACATTTTGAGAATGGGGTGCAGATTCCAAGAAGGCCAGGTAAAAAGAGTGAAATGAGGAGGAAGGGATCTAAAATTACTGTGAAAAATAATGGCCACAGGTAGATAGATACTGTAATAAGAGGGGGAGGGAATGGGAAACATTTTATGAGTATCAGAATTTTCTATAGCTGTGAATAAATGGGCTGAAGGAGGAGGAAGGAAGATTGATTTCATACCTTAGAGAGGTTGACCTTTGAGAAAAGTTTTATTAAAATCCAATATAATTTTTTCCTCGAGTTCACCTTTACACTGGGATTCTGCCAGTTTAATGTCAGTTAGTTCTGCAGTATCTGTTAATAGATAAAATTATGAGGTGAGGACTGTCCTAGCTGATAGCCATGCAACTTCTGAGTTAATCGGATTCAAGTGCTTTACTACGCTCCTTCCAAACAATGATTCATAAACAGTTTTAAAGAGACAGAAAGCTGCTTTTTAAACTGTAAGGACTTTTATGGGAATCAAAAATAAACACTGAAGATGAAGGGCTGGTCTTTTGCCCTTTCAGTTTCTGACAAATGAAGGTAGCTTGAAGAAGTCTCATAAAGAATTTACTTAAGAATTTTGTGTACTTAGCATTTTCCAGGAAGACAAGTAAATCTTCTTTTTTTTTCCTGAGGAAGGAATTCCAGGAAAACTGTTCAGTCTTGTTCAAGAGAGATACTGAATGTGAAAAAAGAGATAAACGGGAGGAAACCGATTATAAAAAAATAAGTTCCATTCCGTCTGTTTACCTGAAAGAAGGAGCAGAGGAGGAGTGACTGTTAACCAAAACTTCCCGATAAATGCAGAAGTTCTGCTAATTTTTTGACATCCTGATTATCGTCAGCTAGGGAACATGCCTCAATTTCTGCAATAAAACACAGAACAAAATATAATTTTAACATCCCTGCAAGATCTCACATTGTTCTTGACTAAGAATTTAAAGCACCCAAGAGCAGTACATCTCAGTAAAAAGCCATCCGTATTTTAAGCTTTCAGGTTTCAGCCTGTGGCTTCTGACTGGGTTTCTTAAGCCTTTCTGTAATGTTATTCTTATTAGAATTTGTGTTTTATGCCGAGCCCAGTACTTGCTCAGGACTTGGAGGGTTTAATTACATGCAGAATATCACCTTTAGGAAAGCCAGGTGTTGATATAGGTCTGAGAGCACTGATTTGAGAAAGGCTGAATTAACCTGCTGTGCTGTCACACTGTGACAGTGTGAGTGATGGTGCCTTCAAAATAAAATGAGTTCAAATGTCAATGTCTTCATAAATACAGTCTGAAAATCCTTCTCATGAGAAGATCATCACTGGAAACTGTCTTCCAGGATCTGAAGGGGGCCTGCAGGGAAGCTGGAGAGGGACTCTACGTCAGGAACTGTAGTGGCAGGACAAGGAGTAGTGGGTACAAATTGAAGGAGGGCAAATTTAGGCTGGGTATTGGGAAGAAATTCTTCACTGTGAGGGTGTTGAGACAGTGGCACAGGTTGCTCAGGGAGGTTGTGGATGCCCCAACCCTGGCAGTGGTCAAGGCCAGGTTGGTTCAGGCCTTGAGCAACTTGGTCTAGTGGAAGGTGTCCCTGCCCATGGCAGGGGGTGGGGACTAGGTGATCTTTAAGGTCCCTTCCAACCCTTTTACATTCTGTTAATGATTCTATGATTCATTTTAATAAAAAGCCAAGGGTGTTTCTTTTCAGATGAACAAAAACTTGGTGACTCTGCACTTGTGCAGACACGAAGAACTAGTTGAGTGGAAGGATGCCAGCTTATGACAGCTGAAGGTTTGACCCTGAATATTTAAGGATATTATCCATGGAGGTGGGGGGGGGGAGGTTAGGGGGCAGGGGAAGCCAATGGAAATTTCTTTTCGAGCTTACTGCGCTCCAGATCTGGCCCTTACTCAAGTTCATCGAGTCATGGAGATGGGAATAATGGAGAGGAATGAGGATTCAAGCTGTGTGTTTACTCCCAAGACATACAAAGTGGATTTTACACGGTTTGTGCATCCTGTTTTCAACACAGTCCATGTATCCTGTTCATGTAAGGAGTAGTTCATGGAAGACTCGATCTGTCACTGGCATTGAAAAGATCATTCAGCATAAATAGTAAATCACTCATTTCCTCTCCAACTTCTGATTCCTAAAGGTATAATTGCCAAAAATAATACAATAAGTGCCTTAAAAGATTAAGCAAAAGGTCAGATTAGCATAACATCTTCCCTGAACTGATGGCAAAATGGTAAAACTGAAGCCACACCTTGAACCCACTACCCCCCAGGACAATACTCATGGGACTTGCCAATAACACAATTTCACACAGATTCTTCTGTTTCACAGGTCACAGCTCCTTACCCTGTGATGGACAGACTGAGCGACCCTCACGTACCTACAAATGCATGACCCACTTCATTATACCAGAGTGTTTTCTCTTGAACACACAGCCCAGTAGGAACCATTATCTCATGTGCTATTATTAATGCAAAGGCCTCGGATGGTGTCTGCACACAGCAGTGGGTCTGTCTGGTCTCAAGGGTAGCCATAACTGAGGACTTCAGAAGAAGGGATAGAACAGCCATGTTGCACAACTGCATTGAGTTTGGCAATGGGAAGAAGAGATTTCTCCTTGTTGCCACAGGATGATAATCTTACACGCTGGAAAATGAGCACTCGCAGTGACATACTTTTTATTGTAGCTAATGTAACTCGGATTTGTATAGAAGGTGATTCTGCTATGTGACCATATTATCTAAATTGCTTTGTCGCCAACGCATTAAAAACTGAATATAAAATTGCCTGAACATAATTGAGTGCTGACTCACCCCCAGATTAGGGTAAATGGTGCAGCGTTCCAGGGCGTCTTGGAGCTTTCCATAGCCTCACAATCCTATGTGAAATCTTCTGATGGATTTTTCTCCCCTCCAAGCAAACTTGTGTTTCATGCTCCTATTTGAGGCTAGATGCTACAAATCCAGCTGCTGTCACAAGGCATCTTCTCGCTGCTTCGTTATCTTGATCAGTTTTCTGCTGAAACTCTCATCTTTCTTCCTGGCTGGTGCAGTTGCCTCCCTTGTGATTATTCCAACTCCTGGCTCTCCATATTCATAGCCACTCTTCGAGCTCCAGCTCCAACTCTCCAGTTTCTAAGGCTACATAGCTGCGAATGTTTTCTCACGAAAAGCTTTTCCATAAATTCTCACAGTCTAATCCGAGGCTGCATACACACACGACTCTGCTCAGAGCAGACTTTTAATAAAAGCACCTGCAAACATGAGCAAGAAAACATGGTCCCAAGTGTTTTAATTTTTTTTTCCTCTTAAAAATGGCCTCATATCACAAATCTCCATTTGGAGGTGTAACTGTGTAACTATCCTTAAAACTCAGAACAATTTTCAGGGCTTTGAAATGTAAGTGGAAGAAGGGCAATTGTAGGAAGCAATGCCAGAGACCTGAGGTGAACTGAGCCATAGATACAGGGCAGAGAGCTCAGATTTAGCTGACTGGGGCATTAAGTCAAACTAGCATTCATGCCTTGGGTGATCTCTGTTTCAACCCTCACTCAGGTAGTGAAAAAAAGGAGCAGAAGAAGGGCCATGACCTAAATAATTGGGAGAACAGTGATTATTAATCAGCAATCCCACCTAGAAGGATTGGCAGAAGATGTCAGCCCTGAGCTGGAGGATCTGGGAGTGAAACCAGTCATAAAGGTGACAGAACCTGGTTTAGTTTCCAGATAGCAATGAGCATCTCCTTTGTGGCTGACTGAACTATTGCATGAGCAGCTGCTGAAAATCAAGTATGCAAGAGGCTGAAATTTGTTTCTTACCGTCATACCAGGTAATAATCCAAAAATTAACAGTAACTTCAGCACACACCTTGGGCTTAGATTCTCCAGAAGCACTTATGACTGCACAGCCCAACTCTGTTCCTTACCAGGAATTTTAACTTTTGTTGTTTGGTAAATTCCTTGCCCCGAAGAGGATAAGTCTCATTTCTCTCCAACTCCAGAGAGATAATAATGCAATTATTCCTTCACACCAGGAGATTAGGCATCAGTACCTGGAAGTTTTCTTCTGAGTTCGATCACATTTTCTCCAACTACTTCCTTCCACAAAATAAAGAGAAACTCAGTTGAAAAGCATTTCCAGAGATGAAACCCTAAGAATAAAGCTGATTGTAAAAAAACCCCACCATAAATATGGTGTGGGGAAGCAAATCTAAAATTTCGAGCTGATCTAGAGCTGGCTCAGAATCCAGCTGGAATTAAGGATCTGATCTGTTCTGGTTGATCTGCACAAAGGCTGTAGCTTTGCAAAATAAAGGCACATTTAAAAGACATAGTGAAAAAAATAGCAATCTCCAGTGGTGAAGAAAGCAACACATTCTGAGAGGAAAAAATGATTGTCTGAACCCTTTAAAGATAGCAGTGAAATACATAAAAGCATCAATGGCTTCCCCAGACAGGTTAGAGTTGTTACTCCCAGCCCAGGCTGCACTTGACAGCTCTCTCTCACTTACATTGCCAAAGTGTGTTTTCAAAGGGGAAAAAACAGATGTTCAAGCCCACTATTCCTATCCAGATTGTTCTTGCTAAATGTTTGACAGCAGCCTGTCCAAGTGACATCCAAACGGGGACAATTAATTATTGATGTCCCTAATTCAGCTGGATCAGGGAAATGCCTACATGGCAAGGAAGAACATCACTGGAAAGCCTGGGGGGAGGCACTGGGGGATTTGCAGCAGGGGGAGATGTATGGGATGTTGCCAGTGACTCCAACATTTAACCCTTTCATCTACAGCAACTGGTGGGTCTCACTCAGCTGCCATTTCTTGTTGGGCTGCTGGGAGGGCATGGGCTGAGCAGGGAGGCAGAGCACCCTCAGCTGAAAGCTCGAGCTAATTCTGCAGTGGAGATAAGCCCTTGGATAGAAATCCTTCAAAGGGATGAGGCCAGGCAGGCTGTCACCACGGGCGTCTCGAAGCAGGCAATCAGTCCTCCCTTTAATAAATAGAAGAAGATACAAGATGGTCAGGGAAGAGTACACTTCTTAAATGTGTTGGAAAAATTAGGCTGAAACATCAGTCCTTCCTGATCCACAAAGCAATGGAGGTTCCTGAAGAACCACTAACGCCTGCACAATCAAACAGGAGCAACGATGCTGGTCCTGCCCTGAGGCTTTTGCTCCAAACTATAACTAATGACTGTAAAGGCCCTGACAAAAAAAAAGCTTCCACAGAATCCCTTTTCTAAGGCCTTTGATTTTACTGGAACATGCACAGTGGTAAAATTCATATAGCCAACGGGAAAGCCGTGTCCTGGCCTGACCCTGCCACAGAAAACAGCCAAACAAAGGGGCAGGGATTTGGGGTCACGTTTGGGGAGGATCCATGATTCAGCATGTCTGTTTACTGGATCTCTGGTTTGTCACGTAGTGAGGCAGCGGGGCAAACACCTGCAGCTCCAGGCTGCTGCTGCTGCGCTGTGAAAAGGTTTGACCCAGGCAGCCACAAGCGTCTGAGGAATAAATGACTCTCAATTAGGACAGTGGGTCAGAAAGAGCAAGATGATTCATATCCAGGACGTACTTCAACCATCCACAATAACACTCAGCAATTCTATTCAGCTTTGGTCCTTCAAAAAGTGCCTGCAAACCCCATCCTTCCCACGGCGCTGGCAGGTAACAGGGTTTGAAATGTGGGCTGAGACCTGTGCATTTTTGGAGTAACTGAGCTAAGCTGGGAAGAAACGGCTTCCATGGTCCCTTCAGCAACAGCAAGGAATGAGGAGGCTCTGTTCTGCTCACAGCGTGGCACCACTGGTCTAGAATTTAGGGGACATGGAGATTCACACCCCAAAATTAATAAATAAGGTACCCAGAATTTATGGCCTCTTTTAGGGAGCTGGCTGTACACAGCTTTCCCAGGAGCAAGCAACAGGTCGTGACAGATGGGGTTTAGGAGTGCTTGGCTCCTAGGGTAGCACCCTGACAATGCCTCTGCTCAGCTGTGCAAATCGTATTTTACTTGCTTGACTGTGAGTTGCTGGGCAGTGGGATGTAATTTTCCATGCTTGCAGTTGGCACTCAGTTTTATCTTGACTTGTATTTTACAGTGCAAGCTCTGTCAACACTGTTTCACCTCTTAGAAAATAATAATTAAGAAGCCTGGGTGATAGGTATGTATTAGTACCCAAGAATTCATGGCCAGCTCTACACTAATCTAGTCACCACAGTTTACTACTCTGCAACAAAACATCTTTTCCAGATTTACCTGAGGACTGGGATATCAGAAAAACTCAGGGGTGCCAGACATATACTTGGTTGACTTTGATCTCTCTGAAGACAAATCTTTTAAAGCTTAGATCAAGGAATCTTTTAATGAAACAAAGAAATCGTGCCACTTGTATCAGTTCCAGATATAAATAAATCAGCTAGAAATAAACAGGAGCAAGGCAAATGTAAAGGAGACAGCCACGCTCTGCAATGTCAGTCCAAAGTGACTGTCTGATGGATGATAATATGGCTGGCTCAGAAAAAAAGTCAGTTTAAAAGCCTTGCTGCCAGCCATCTGGCAAATCCTCCAAAGGATATTGCTGTAAAATGGCACCGATTTGGTACCTGGTTTGCATCTCCTGCTATCAAGGCAGTCTATTTACTTTTAAAATGCGGTGAGGATTTTGAGATCCCTACTAAGAGTCTCTCCCTAGGGACTCATTGCAGCCCTCCCCACAGCCAGTTCACTGTTCCCTCCTGCCATCACTGTGCCATGCACGTGCAATCTTATCCCAGGATCGTTCAGGTTGGAAAAGACCTCTAAGATCGTTGAGTCCAATCATTAACCCAGCACTGCCAAGCCCACCACTAAACCATGTCCCCAAGTGCCACATCTATGTGTCTTTTAGATACCTCCAGAGACTGTGACTCCACCACTGCCCTGGGCAGCCTGTTCCAATGCTTGACAGCCCTCTGGGTGAAGAATTTTTTCCTAATATCCAACCTAAACCTCTCCTAGCAAGACTCGTCACAAAGTCACAGTATGCTTGGGGTTGGAAGGGACCTCTCAGGATCATCCAGTCCAACCCCCTGGTTCACCCAGAGCTGGTTGCACAAAGTAAAGATGCTTTTTAAAACGATAGTCTTTCCAAAATAAAGATGCCCTTAGACATTTAGGGGGTCACTAAGATGCTGAGCAGACCTGACTCCATTCGGGCTGCTGCAGACACACAGCTCAGAGGTGCTGTTCCCTTGTGCTGCAAGGGAGGCAGAAATTCGCAGCACTGGGATTTATAGCACATCCATCCTCTTGCTCCTGAAGCATCATTACTTCGTGCCTGGAGCTCAAGAGCAACATTTCATACTTCTAAACAGTACAGGGCTTATTTTTCATAACTGAGTCATTTGGACTCCGTACCCCAGAAGGCAACAGCAAATATTACCACTGGCCATTTCCTAATAACCATAAAGCGATGAAAATTTAATGTCAACTTAAAAAGAAAATCCTTATCTATTCTGTGAAAACTAAATATATCTTTAAAGAACAGGCTGCCTGGACAAATATTAATAATTTTTTTTATCCCTGTTTCTTCAGCTCCTCCCCTCTGGTCCATAATCAGCTGTAATTGAGTCCACGACCCTCCTGAATTGCGGTGAAGTGTAATGGCCTGTGGCCATAGAACTGAGAGTCCTGGCACGCAGATAACCCCAACACCCTGCCTGAGAGGCAGCTGGAGATTCTATCTGGTGACCAGACACTCCTGGGTTGTAACAGGGACTCAGTAAAAGCTATTTTCAGCTTAAATGATCTTTGATACTGAAACCAGAGTTAACCTGGATGGCGAGCGGAGGAGATCATCTGCTCGGAGAAAGAAACCCAGGGAGAAGGGGGAGGGAGAAGAGTGGGAAGATAACAAAGGAGAGGGATTCTTTAGGGAGAGGAATTAACTTGAAAACATGCACTGGTGGAAAAAGGAACACAGGAAAAATGATGTTGCATCTCCCCATCACTGCTGCTCAGGTCCCTGTCCCCCCTCCACTGCCAGCCATGTTTGTCATTTGTAATTCTCAGCCTTCTTAGATAGATGGGGCTAAGCAGCAGAAGCTGTCTCATAGCAGCTCGTCTCACCTTTGCCACAGCCAGTTTTAGTCATTTTTAGTCAGATTGGTTTGGTTGTTAATAAAGTCTTGATTCTAATTTCACCATGTGGAGCAGTAACTTGTTAACAGGTTGCTCCAGGAGATCCTTACAGGACAGTGGAAACCAGGGAAAGGAAATAATTACAGCATTTCCACCTCTGGTAGTCTGCTCCCGGGCAGGTATAAATAGATCCGTAAGTGTTTGTTCACTTAAAAGTTCAGTCCAACTGCTTTCTCAATTGCCTGCAGTAGAATTAATGGTTGGGTATTTTTTCTTGAAAAATAGGGGCAAAGATCGTCTACTAAATATCATCCTCCCTTCTTCAAGACTGGAAGTAGCCTTTAAAAAGTTTCAATATTTTTACCAAAACCAGATGTTGGGTGTATAGAAGTACAGGTAGTTTTTCAAAGCCATTCTATTTCTTTGGGAAGGGAGGGATAATTAGATCAGAAAACTCAATTCAGCCTCAGAACAGAAGAAATTGATGAGGAGAAAAAAAAAAAATCACATTTCATTCACTTGGTACGCCCAAAAAGCCTGATGCATGCAAAGACTAACTCCCTTTGGAGTCCTACCACAAGTTTTGAGAAAGCTGTTGATAAAGTATCTGAAAACACCCTGTTTCTTGTCCTCTGCTCTCTGAAGGGCAGAGAGGGCACAATTCAGTGCTCAGCTGGGACGGGACTGGGGTCCCAGCAGGCTGGGGGATCCACCTGTGAGCTGGGCAGTGGGACATCTGCATCCAGCTTGAGCATCCCAGAAACAACCTGCCTGACACAAAGAAGGTTTGGAAGCCTCTCCTCAGGGCCCAGTGGTGTGGGAGGAAGAGGAGCCCATGTGGGTACCCTGGGCCTCTCTCCTGGAGCAGCTCTCCCACAGCTCCATCTACCCGCAGCTCCGAGCCCAAAGCCCTGCCAACATCCACCTTTCCCTGCACCAAATTGTTTAAATAAACTTCCCCACTGTGGGCTCACAGAAATGCAATAAACATCGTTTAGAGCTCAGCTAATGGGCCAGCTGGAAAGGCATTACCAGGGCTTTCTAGGCAAATTTGCTGCTTTTTGCCTCTGGCCTCCCGCATTGAAGCCTCACCTCGGGCTCTGGGATAGCACAAAGCACATACCCTGCCACTGCCTATTGTTCAAGCTGCAGGTACTATATATAACCAAACAATAGCTAATAAACAAAAGGCTTTCTGAGTGGTTTGTGGTGTCTGCTGAGCACCAGCTGCCCTTTTTGTGTTCTACTGTGTCTTCAGCCCCGATGCTCAGGTCTCCTGGGTCCCATTCAGCTGCAGAAGCCCAAAGCTACAGTGAGAGGAACAAGCTAATCTGATAGGGAAATAAAACAATTGATGACTCATAAAAGCAAGAGGGACAGATATTTGAAAAGGAAAATAGCAGAACAGATTCAGATCTTAACTGTGAGTCCTACCACAGGAGTGCTGTAGAAGCAGCAGGTTCTGCCACGTCCTTCTACTCGTGCCCCCAGCCAACTTCCCTGGAGCCAAGACTCAAAACCTGTGGTTCCAGGTAGACTTAGTAAGGTTTAGTTCTGAATTAAACCATTCTTCTGCATGCCTGGGGATGTGATTCAGACCTCCAGTCTTGTGGCAGCCTCGGCTGCTTCAGGCTGTGCTGAAGCATCTGGAGGTGCGTGTTTTTGAGTCCCAGCCCAAAGCACTGGGACAGAGCTGTGAGCTCTGCTGGAGTCTGAGACAGCCTGAGGGAGGGAAGGACCTGCTCCCGGGTTCCACACAGGGAGCTGACTCCAAAATCAACTCTTCTGAAGGCAGCAACAGCGCAAACCCCTGGCCAGCACAGGGATCTGTGCATGGCTCTGGGAGAGGAGGATGGGAGGCTGAGCCCACTTACCCAAACACCCACCTTCCCCTAGAGTCAGCTGCTGCTCTCAGGGGGAGGAGGCCCCCCAGATTGGCTCAGACAGCCATGGGATGGGGAGGAGGGGTCATTCCCAAGGTCGATGGGACCCCCTCATGTCCCTAATGTGGGGTTTGGGGCTGTCACCTCCCCGGTCCCTCCTCTCCCCCAGGGCAGCGTAACGAGGCCAGCGGAAATCTGAAGTAGAGAGATTTACTTTACTCAAAGATTCCTATTCAGAGCTACAGCTATTGACAGATTTTTTTCTATTCCTACGCTCAGCGGAAGCTGATAGTATTTATTAAGCTGATCTCAGGCACCAGAGCTGGATCCTAACTCCAGATATGCAGGCAATCATCAGAGCCTGTTGTGTTTGCATGAATATACTAATCCTGCCTCTGCTTTCTGAATGCATAAATTGATATATAGGACCATTCATCTGTGATAGTCTTCTAGATGGCTGCAGAGGGCGAGACAGTATTTTTAATATGGAGAAAACTCCATGGCAAGCTATTTTAATACCTTAGGATCATTAACATTTTTGAATGTCTGAGAAGCTGCTAACATTTATAAGACAACTACAACCAAGATTCATTCTCCCAAATGGAGAAAGAGCTCATATTTTTCACATACACTTTAGATATTGATAATTTTCTCATTTTCTGATATGACAGGGCTTGGGGATTTTTTTCCCCATTGAGACAAGATGACTGACAGAAGGAGATGAGAGTTTCTCATAAAGAGAAGGAATGCATTTTTACACAGCTGAGGCTGGAAGAAAGCAATAATTGTCCTAATATGCAGGCACAGCCCTCCAGAATGGCTGATGATTTATTCAAAGAGTCAGTCAGCACTGACCAAAATTCCAGGCATGTCTTTCCAAGCCAAGATGGGAGCTGAGATCGGTTTGAACAAACCCTCATCCTTTTGCCCACCTGCTCTGCTGCTGTTGGGTGGGCAGAAGGATAGTCCTGGATGGGTGTGGTGCCAGCCTGGGACACCCTGACCATGGTGGATGCAGAGCAGCAGAGCTTCACCAACACCTCTGCCCTGCTGAGTCCAACCTGCTGTCACAGAGGTGGCACTCAGTGCACATTCAGTTCAGTTTCAGGGTCATTCTTACTTAATGTTGGGGTGCTCGGAGTGCCCAGGGAGCTTTGGGCAGAAGTTAGAGCAGCCACTACTGACCCCCTCTGGGTTCTGCTTTAAAAAAACAACCAAAACAAAAAAAAACAAAACCCAAGTCAGAGATGCTGCCTCCAACACTTGAGCCAGGACACAGCCTTGGAGCAGCAGGGATGCCAGTCCTCAGGGTCAACACTACTTTTGTCCCCTTAGAGCAGCAGAGCAGCTTTGCTTTCTGCAGGGATCCTCTGGAACCATCCACTTTTCCCATGTTTGTCCACATCTTGCAGGGCTGTAGCTGGTTCACTGGTGCATACAAACCAAAATTTACCCTCCTCTACCTGCTTTCCTCCCAGCCTCCTCTTCCACCTGTTCTCTCTCTCTCTCTCTCTATCTGCATCTCCTGTTCTTCTCTGCTGTTCCTAATAGCTTCTATCTATGCCAAGTCCCATCCTACTCATCTCTCATTAAACCCCAGACCTCGCACAGAGCTTTTCTACATTGATCTCCCAGCCAGCTTTTGTCTCTCTGACGTCTAGGTTCTCTTTGTTTGTGCTTCTCTCTCTGGATCTGGGAATTATTCTGCTTCTATTGATGTATCTGATCCAGGCCCTGATATTTTATTGAATTCCTTGGGATATCTTCTGCTTGGCGGGTCCAGTGGTGGGTTTGACTGCTCCCTGCACCAGGGGTGTTGTGAAAGCCTTGAGAGGCTGATGTGTATCAGAAGCAGCAGGAAACTTATCCTGTGCTAGATACTGGCTTGAGAGAGACACTATCCCTGGCAGATACCAGCTCCAGAGAGACATTTTCCATGGCATCCCTACCCAGGAATAGATCCTGACTTCACCTAAGAGAGGGGCCGGAGCTGACTGTACAGGGCTGTGCTGCTCGCTGGAGGATGGCACGGCCACAACGAATGGGTGGAGGTGACCCCTGCCATATCCATGATGTTCTGCCTCCTCCTGCTCATTTTCTGATGGCATATTTCTCTCTCCTGATGCCTCAGATCAGTATCTTGGTGGAAAGCTGTGGATCTGAGCAGCCCCTGCCAGCAGTGAGCCCTCCCTCGAGCACGAGGGGTTCCAGAACATGTGCTATAAGCAAATCTCTCATTTGGAAAACTAGACGGTATTGGCTATTTATAAACCTCAGCTTAGAGCAAGGCAAGGCCAGCTGGAAAATGTGCCACCATGGGTGAGTGAAGGTGCTTAGTGGGGAGTGGAGCATGGAGGGTTTTTAGCCCCAGATTACAGGGCAGCAGTGAGCAAGTGGCTTTGCCTTTTCTTTTTTCCCTCCTACTGATTTAGTTTGGAAGCATTTCAGAGGGCACTTTCTCCTGTTAAATGGTGATAAAACCCTGGGCTCAATAACTGAGATCTGCTGTCTGGCATCAGAGCAACACAAATAACAATAAAAGAAACAAAATAGTGGTGAGTCAGGCTGGTTTTGACTTGAAAAAACATCAGTTATCCTTATTACTCACCAGCTCTGTCGTCTCCTCTGGGGGAATCTGCTGGCCACTGGTGAGGCTGCAGTCGTAGAGAGGCTGTATTTAGCTCAGGCCCTCCTAGAAATGGTTCTCCCTGGGGTTTTGGAGGTCAGTGATTGCATATCCACGTCATCAGGACCATGAGCAGCCTTTTTGCAGAGCAAAAGCCTGTTGCAGGTGAGCCCAGTGGAACCACAGGGCCGAAGACACAACACGGCATGGAGAAGCCACAGTCCATGGGGAGTTTGGACAATCCTTGAGGCCCATGTGTTTATCTGGGTGGAAAAAAACAGAGGAGAGAGCCTGGAGGGGGATCACCCTGTCCCCAGCTCTGGTTGTGGTCACCCCTGGGCTCCAGAGCTGTGTTCAAGTCATGGCTCTGTTGTGCCCCTCAGAGCATCATCCCAACAGCCCAACGCTACCAAAACATGCACGAGGGGCCAAGGCCAGCTGGAAGTTGATTTCTGCTATCGAGACTTGCATTTATTAATTTGTAGCCCATTTGCTTTCTTTTGGCACCATTTTTCTCTGCAAGTGAAAAATTTCCCCTGAATCACAGCGCGTTATTTCCACTTGTCAAGATAAAGGTTAATGAAATACCAGTAACTGCATCACAAATCCAGCTCTGTATCTACCCGGGATTTTATATGGCAAGTTATACTGCACAGCCTGTTCTTAGAAAAGGCTATGATTAGAAAAACCAAAACTGTCAGAGGTCAAGAAATTCACAGTTAGAGCAGCTGAGCCTCTGCCCTTCACTCCTCACCTCTCGCCTGTGGGACAAGGAAAAACACCTCCTGGAACTGGCACAAACAAGTGTGGGACTAGATTTCCTCCAGTACACAAGATTCTGCAGGACTGCAGAGTTTAAACAGCATTTTCCTTTGAAAACATTGTCTACCTCTGGATAATGGTTACTTGGATATTTATACCCTATGTAAATAATACATAAATACACAAACACCGTAGAATCGTAGAGTTGGAAGGGACCATCGAGTCCTATAAATACATATAGGATTTAGAAGCAACATAATGCTATAATTGACATAGCTATCTTCAAAGAGATTTACACCAGAGACACAAAGAGAATTCGAAATACTTGCTGCAAAGAGTGCCCCGAACGTGGAACCACTGGGGCTTATCTAAAGGACACTCTGTGCCCAGGGACTGGGGAGGTGAGACCAGTTACACCATCGCAAACACACCAAGCACAGGGTCAGACCCCAAATTAAACACTTGGAAACACAGAAGATGCCCCTGCTCAGCAGCAGTTTGGGCACGTGAGCTTTCAGGAAGGAAGGGAGGAGCTGCTTTGTTTTCTTCCTAGGGAAGGCCGGCGACGGATGGGATGAGTGTCAGAAGCTGCCGTTTGGGATGAGTCAGGAGATCGGCATGGGGCGGTTTGCGTTAATACCGGCTTGAACACACGCCAAAGAGGATTTCCAAAATTCACAGCCAGTTATTTCTTGTCACAGAGCTAAGAGATCCTATAGCCTGTTCTTCCACTCCGAGGCATGCGATCAAAAGCCTGCGGAGATTATTCTGAGAGGGTTTGTTTGTTCTGTAAATATGTTCTTAAAATCTTGAATACAGATGACTAAGTTTTTTTTTTAAGAAAAAAACAACCCCAAAAACTTCTAACAGAGCAAACCCTCTCACAGAGAATCTTATCCCTCCTTGGAGGTGGATTAAAAAGCATTGTTATGAAATCCCACTGCAGATTTTATTATGGGCTAAATCAAAATGCTTTGGAGTTTTTGGAATTCAGATCTGAAGTTCAGCGTTTCAGCCCATATGCTCCATATAAAAGTAAGATAAAGAAAGGGATGTACTTTTTCTTCCTTTTGATATGCAAAGATTCAGATGAAATGCTTACTTTCCAATTTGCTTTTTCAGTAGAAATTCACTAGAGATCATATCAACATGAAATACCCTGTGAAGCCCAAGGAGCTCCTGAGATGATGGATGACATCAAGAGCCAAAAGAAGGTGCACAAAGCGTCTGCAGAAAGAGATCCTTAATCACTCTCTGAAGCCTGTTGATTTGTTGCCAAGTACTTAACTTAAAGCTTGTGTTGTCATATATCTAACTTTAAAATTTAATGAACCAGTTGGAGAAAGGAAATCTCTGTTAAAAAATTCAGTCCTGTCCCTTCAGCTGCAGTGTGAGCAATAACACACTTCGTTGGATCCTCTCAGCAAGTCCCTTCTTAAAACAGGAGCACCACATGAGATCTAATTTTCCTAATATTTGTAGACAACACTGCAAGAAGGAAAATATTTAAGATTTTATGTTTTCCAGAAGAAGAGTAAAAGAAAAAAAAAACAAAACAACAAAAAAACCCAGTGCAAGCTGCTCCCTAAGTTATTTACTAAACCTCTTTCTTTCACAAATATTTTACTTCTGGAATTGAATACCAATAGTACTTTTATTTTAAAAAAAATATTTTGCCCACTAGATGGCTGTAATTGTTATGGCCATGCTTAATTTTTGGTACCGAATTCCCACCCTCAACAAAATCTATTCTTCCTTTTTGCTATTCTGCAGCACACGCTCTCGCTCTCCAGTGCGGTGTTTGAAGTTATGGGCTCCTCGCTTTGCAAATTGCAGCTGTTTTTACCAAATTTAGATGTTCAAGATGGCTGCAGCAATACCTCACATCTGAGGCACAGGGAGCCACCACCATTTTGAAGGACAAAGTGGGAATTCATCTTCCATTACTGAAAGAAATACTTTGTGTTCTGCTAATATAAGGAATGATCAAAGACTCAGAGCCCTTCTAAAAGGCTCTCCAGTAGCGTGGCATTTAATGCAAGCGGTTTGAGATTACTGTTGTAGCACAAAAACGTTGTAAATCTGATGAAGGAGAGCCCAGAAGGCAGGATTGAGCATCTCCTGCATCCTAGATTCAGCTGAGGAGCTGATGTGAAAAAGAAGCAGGATCTGTTGGAAGGAAAACTCAAACGATATATCACAGGGAATACAATTTCCCTGCTGTTTGCACAGGCTCTAGTCCAAGAACAGGAGTGGGTCTGGGTAGTGGATTTGCAAAATGTTTGCTGGCTGTGGTTCCCTGTGGCTGCAGTTTTCCAGAAGCTCCACCCAAAGGGAACGACCGTGTAGGCTCAGGTGCAGGGAAAGACTTCCCTGATTCAGCCACTGAGCAGGACACTGGCGGTTCCTCTGAACAGAAATGCCTGAATATAAACATCTCCATGTGCTTGACAGCTCTTGACTACAAGGTATGGAAAGGGAACTGGCTGTCTTCCTTTGTAAGTCAAACACAAGTTTTAAGCAGTATGCAGAGACATTTGTAGGAACTCTCCGCTGAGAGTGAGCCAGTACAGATTCACTGAGGCGTCGCTGCAGCCCCTCACACAGAGCCTGGTTCTGCCAGCAGCAAATAAATCTGCCCTTAATGGGAATTATTTGTTACACAATGAGGAGTTTGCCCCTCAGTTCAGCACTGCTCCAACGGGGTGATCAGGGGCCATCAGGTTTCATAAGGCTGAAGTGCAGCTCCTCCGTTAAGCCTCTCTAGAGAGGGTTTGTTCAGCTGGATTGTGAGCAGCTGGATTGGGGCAGTGCCTGTGCCTCAGTTAAAATCACCTCAGCCCTGTGCACCCCACAGCGAGCTCTGTGGATCATCTGGAAGAGCAGAGAGGAGAGAGCACCTCTGGCAAAGGAGGTGCCATGATAAAATTTGGTTCAGAAGAAATTCAGGACTGCTGTTGCGTGCCGGTTTAATATCGGTCAAGTAGATAATTTCACTTATCGCTCGCTCTTCCAGAAATACCATGTCAAGGTGCTTGGGAGGTCCAGCTGCAGTCAAACCAGCACATCCCCCCTGCTTTACCTGCATTTCTTCCTAATGCAGTATAATTGAGCATCCTCTTTCTGCGTGTGCACAAACAGGTCCCTGCCAGCATGTGAGTCCCTTGTGCTCTGGCTTGGTCAGCCAGAGGCTGGTCTCTGCCTCTCCAAATCCAACACCAGGCGTTGTCCCCAGCCCCACCTTGACCCAGCTGCCTTATCGTGATGGGTGTGGGGGTCTGGTTTGTCTTCTGTCCTTCCTGGCATATGCAAATCCAGCCTACCTGGGTATTTAAATCAAGTTCATTGCCATGCTAGCTGAACACTTTATAAAGTGATGTTAATCAGGAAAGAATAATGAGCCTTCAAATTCCCCTAGGTTGTAAGTAAGGACACAGTGCTCAAGTAAAACATCCCTCATTCTAAATGGGTCCTTATTTCCAAGTCTTCTGCATCCACAAAACAGGATAAAGTAAACACTCTGAGATGAATGGATGAAAAGAGCAAGGTACTGCTCAGGAAGATGGACATCTGTTTTACCCTCTCTTCCTACTCTCTTCAAAGTAATTCCTGCCATCATCCCTTGAAACAATATGAATAAGTCCCTAAAACTCAAGAGACTTCTTTGAGATCCTCTGACTCACCCACTTTTCTGTCTTTCTGTGTCTACAGCGAATCTTGCTGAACAGGTTGAACCAAAATGATCTCCATGCAAACATTCTGCAAATAGATCAATTCCGTATCCTGTACCAAACGTCCTACCTGGAGCCCCCTGAATAAATGGATATCTTTGCTGTAAAATTATAAACCAGAACTTCATGTAGCACCATACCCATATAGATTTGAAATAATTTAGCTTTCAGCACAGAGTTTTCAGCATTGCAATAGCAGCAGTATAAATAGCCACAGACTCTGAGCACTGTAAAGGACAGGGATTAAGGTCAGCAGCCACACTGCAGTGGTTTGCCTTTGAAGACTATCTGGAGCAGACTGTGGAAGGTACAGGGTATGTCAGGCTCCCACTCGACTGTGATGGGGTTGTGGATGCTTTGTATTTTCCACTAATCACTCTGGAGGGATTTTAACAAGGAACAGATGTACAGAAACCTGCAAGATACTTCTGAATAATAGAACCTGGCTTGCAGAGAGGACAAGGCTGGTTCAAGACCACAGCACCTGCTCCTACCTGTACCAAAGTTCCTGCTGAGCGTCGTGTCCCAGCGGAGCACACCCTCCACCCATCTCACCTGCACAAAGCAAACCAAATACCACAGGGGTTTGCTGGGTAAACAACAAGTCACCCCTGAAATATGAGCTCTGGGGAGCAATAGGGGAAGAGCTGCAATGGGCGCTCCTCACCTCATGCAACTCCTCCTGGAAAGATGCTTGGGTATTTTGAAAGCTGACAGAGAGCAGGTTTAGATTAGATATCAGGAAGAAATTCTTCCCTGTGAGGGTGGTGAGGCCCTGGCATGGGTTGCCCGGAGAAGCTGTGGCTGCCCCATCCCTGGAAGTGTCCAAGGGACACAACATCAGGTTGGATGGGATTTGGAGCAACCTGGGATAGTGGAATGTGTCCCTGCCCATGTCAGGGGGTTGGACTAGATGAGCATTAAGGTCCCACCCCATCCAAACCATTCTGTGACTCTTTGGGAGGGTGATACATATAAGACCCTGAAATGTATTCAACTGCACCAGAGACTTGTCTGAATTTTGCAGAGACACCCAGCTGGAGTCAAAGAGCCAGAGGAAGCCATGTAGGCTGAGAGGACCATGTTGGGTTGGATGGCTGCTCACTTTCTGGGGCTGAGGGCTGAGCACTCTCGCTGCTGGATCCAGAGCCAAAGCCCCCACAGCCAGTGGGGAGACTCCATTCGACATCCCTGGTGTTGGACAGGGCTTTGGGGTGGGTCACAGGCTTTCCCAGAAGGGATGTCTGTCCCCTTCATTAATCTTATCTGGGGATTGCTCCGAAACAAAGCGCTTTGTGAGCCTGAACAAAATCACCGGGGAGCGCTCGGCGGCGAATTCTTTTGCATGCTCCCTTTTTGTTTTGTATGATTTCCAACATTTCTGGCAAAAACATTTCCTCTGACTGTTTTGCTTCTAGAAACAGCCTCTTCCAGACAGGGCTGCTCTGCCACTATTTAGCTGGGTAGACACGAGGCTATTTAAAACACAGAGCTGGAACATTAGCAAAACACTTGTCTCATTCCAAGACAAGCAGGGAAGGGGAGGGTGCGCATCGCCGGGTGCAACCTTGCCCGTCCCCGGGAGGTTTGTGCCTGCGTCATGCTGATTTGTGCTGAATTTAGGGCTTCTGGGGATGAAGCCTGTGACAAAATCTGACAAGATTTTTTAGAAGCCGCTAGTTCACAGCCTTGAGTATTTCTGATTTTTGGCTGCCGGCTCTCGCGCACTTCGCGGTCAGCGGTTTAATTATTTACCAGGCTCTACACAGCACCGCTCAAGCAGCAACCATCCAACCCGACATTTTGATAATGCGAGGGTAATTGGGTTATTTTTTTTCCCCCCCCCCTTTCCCTCCCACCAGCTCCAACCCCTTATTCTGCTGGGAGATGCAGAGTCATAGCTCTGCTGGCTTGGCTTCCCGCCACCTCGCTGCTCCTTTAAAACCCCATACCTCCCATTGAAGGAACTCGGTGTCCTGTTCGCCAGGAGGACGTCAATGTTTCTATGGAAACTCTTCCCAAAGATTCTCGCTCCGCGCTGCCGCTGCTGCGTATTGTATGACCGGCTTTGTACACTGCAATTCATTATCGGGGCTGTGACGAAAAGGGAGCAGCTTTCTGCCCGAAGGGAAAAAGCATTAAAAAAAAAAAAAAAGAAAAAAAAAAAATCAAAACTCAAAACACTAAAATCCACCCCCCCCCAACACACACCTTAATATTAATAAAATAAGCCACTAAAACCAAAGGTGTTAAAGCTGTTTGGTATTTGAGCTATGAATGGAATCTGCTCGCCTTGTGCTTCTTGCAGTGAAAAATACCCTTTCCTGAATAATTAGCTCAGCTGAAGAGGCTTATAAATTCTACGTAAGGTCCTTTTTCTTCCGAGTAGCTGGGAGAAAATTTTCCACCTCTCACTGTTACAATCACAGTGATGGATGAGTGTCACATAGGTAACAAATGGGCCTGAGCAGGATCCCTGAGTTGAGCACAGGGGAGGTTCAAGCCCAGGCTCAGGTTTTGCATTTGAATCAACGTCTGCAAAAGGGGACGCAGAATTAATAGGCTGAAGGAAGAGTCACATTAATTTTCCATTTGCCTCAATAACAGGAAATCTCTGGGACCAGGGGAGAACGTGTTGATGCTGTTTGTGTACATGTCCCTTACTAACGATGTGCAAAGGTGACCAGATCACTCATCCCTCTGTAGATGAGCTCCAGGTACTACATACTAGAAAGGCAAAAGGTCGAGGTTTTGTTTCCACCTCTTTTGCTCTTATTTTGTATTCATACATAACTGTTCACTTTGAAAATCTGAATTTCTAGGTGCTGCTCTGCAGGACCTGAGGGCCTGGTTTCTTTGACTGCTGGTGAATCACTGGCAGGCTCTGGGCATCTTGGGCAATCAGACTGCAGGTCCCCCAAAGAAGATACCTCAAAACCAAGGTGCTCAACTCGTGACACTTGCAGAAAGGCAGCTCCTTAAACCAAGCAGAAGTTTGATATCTCCTGAAGAAAAACATTACGTTCATCTACTATGCTGGGAACCAGCACTGAGTAAAGATGAGGATGAGAGGAGACAAGTATTTTATTTTTAAACCTTATGAATTTCTGAGTAGTTCTGCTTTGTTGCTTTCCTAGGGAGGAAGGCAGGGTTGGGAAGATCAGAATTTCAAACCCTGCTCGCTCCCTGATGCCACACTAAAGACTTGTATTACCTTTAATTGATGTTTCTGAGTGCATCCTCATTGATTTACTCCAGCCGTGCTCTTTATGCAGGGAACATTCTATTCTCAGAGCGTAATCTAGACCCATGCAAACAATATAGATGTTTCCTGATAACATAATTTAGAAAGAGGAGATGTAATTACTGCCTGTGCTCAATGCACAGCATCTCTGTGCTTGCCAGAGCACTGCAAACCCGTGACCCCTTTCGGAATCCATACAGGGAGAAACTCCCAAATCCTTCAATGTGGTTTTCATTTTGCTGTTTCCATCTTATTAAATATGCTGGTACTTTTGCCTTTGATTTTAACTTCCTAAGGATAGCTCATGCTGAAATTATTTAGGAGGCTCTCAAAGGCTCTTAGATGAAATTCAGGGATCATTCCTGCGGAAATGTGTCTGTTCGTGGAAGAGGGGACAGCAGGAACATGGGCATCTGCTGCAGAGGAATGGGGAGGGGACCCAGCAAGTTCTCCCTGGGGTAACCTGTTCTTTTAAGAAGTGCAACAAAGCAGGTTCCCGTTGTTAAGGACTTCTCTTAAATACTTGAAGAGGAGGTTGGAACTCATCTGACCAGCTCCAAAACCAGTCAGCTTGGCTGCACGTAGTGCAATTGCTGTGATTTAGGATGAGTAGCTGGAGTGCTTTTGTCTTATAAATCATCCCACAACACTATGTTTCATTGTCTTCTCTCTGATGGAAGGATATACAGGGTGAGACAATGCGAGTTTTCATCTTTAGGGTCAAATCTGTCTCAGTTCAGCAGTGCCTGGAAAGCATTGCCCTGCAGGGGGGTTTTATGTGAGATAAGCACATGTCCCTCCATGGCATGGTCAATCAGGATCCATAGCATGGAAAAATCACCACTGTAATTGCTCCCTGTATCAGCTGCCTCAGGGAAAAAACCAAAAATAAAATAATAAATAAATAAAAGTCAGTGACTGAATTGGCCCCGGAGACTGAGTCACTCTCCTCTCATTTGGAGAGTGGTCCCTCCTGAACACTTTTCCACATTGCAAAGCCACCACATAATGGAACAATTGGGTTCCACTGACAGCCCTGGCTAAAATAGCCCCGGAGCCGCACGGTGAGATAGGGGAGGTGTTGTGGGTCAGTGCTGAGGTGCTTGGCAGGACTGTCAGCAGGAGTCATGCCCACACTAAGAGAGTTTTTCAAATTACTTCAGCGAGGCCAGAATTAGCTTGTAACCCTGATGCAACAGTTCGGAGTGAAGCCCTTTTGTATTCTGAGTTCCTGCTCATCAGGTATCGGCTTCTCCCCACGTTCTGCAGCAGCAGTGGCAGCTTTCTCTTGGCATTGGTGGTTAATGGTCGGGCACAGGTTGGGTCTGGGACCTCCCATCAGAGGAGAAGGCCCAGCTCTGCAGTCTGTTTCCTTCCTGGGGTCTGATGGAGCCTGAATTTAATTTGCCCTGTGACCCAGGGTAAAGTCAAACTACAGATAAAAAGCATTTCTTGTTTAAAAATCTTTGAACGTGGTCCTCGATAGGTATTAGGAATCAAAGTTCCATATTGTAATTGCATGTAGTTATCTGAATTGGACATGAGGGGAGCAAGAGCTGAGTTCATTGACCACTGGGATTAAGAGAGAGCAAGGAGACCACCTTCAAGGCAAACAACAGCAACAAACACGTTATGAGCAGAAAACACAATCAAAGAGGAACCAGTTCACAAAAAGGAGAGTAAATACCACTGGCAGCATTAATCCTTTTGTCTTCATGTTGCTATGCAGCCTCCCAAATCCCATGTCTGGTGAGACTGGACAGCCCAGAGGGTTTGGTTTAAAACCAGTTCAGGTCAATTCTGCAGATTAAGGAGAGACTACACCATACAGCTCATGACATAACAATGTCACCCTGTTCATGATAAGGAACCAAACTGAAGTTTAAGTTGTTTAAAAAAAAGCCATTTCTAATAAGGCAGAAGAGCAGCCAAATCAATGACTGAGAGGAACTAGAGGTGAAAGCAGAGTAAAAGAGATATAAATACATTTATTTTTAAACATTTTAATTTAAAATCACAGGAAAACCATTCAGTGTGTGTCCTGGGGTTTCTTTAAACAGGGAAAGAAGATTAAAATACTAATCTCCACCGATTTCCCTGTGCAGCAGCAAAAATGAGTGTGGCTAAAAAGACTGACCTATGAGAAAAGATTAGGAGCAGCTAAATTTGTATAGCTTGGCTAAGCAACAACTGTGAGGGACACGCTGGGAGGGTGCAAAACCAGAGAAAAGGGAGTATTATTTGGAAAGACAACACAGTTAGGGGATGAAAATGAAAGAAAGGTCAGGCAGAATGGTAGAGAAATGTCCTCTAAGACTCTGGCATGCATCTTAACCAGTGAAAGCCATGACACTCTGAGCATATAAGTACAGGGATGAACTAGACACTGGTGTGGGGATTGTTGGGTGCCACCAGTGACTTCAAGCACTTCTATTCTTGAGTCTCCAAAGCGAATCACCTTTAGAAAAATGACAGCTCAGCTCATACTATAAATCATTTCTTCTCAAGCTCAGCATCCAGCAGCCACCGATCAGTTCTTAAAATCTTGAGCAAAAAATAAACCACAAGGAACAATCCTGCACTCCGAGGGAATGGACAAGCTAATCTAATACATCTTTGTCATCTCTGGTTTCCATGACAGTTGCATAATCAGACATTTATGTAAGTAGAGGTTTCCTCCTTAAATAGCAGCCTATGATCTCATCCGCACCTACGGTATAACCCATTTGAATGGAAATGATGTGCCAGTCATGTGTACAACTAATTTTTTAATGCTTCTCGCTTATTTTTATTTATTTATTGTGGAAAATCAGCCTGGAGAGTAATGCTCACACATGGCTAACTCTTCTTGTTGTGGCCTTCTTGTGGTCCAGAAATAACCACGGTCCCCAGGTCTGATGAATGGCCGGGCTCCACATTTGCCCAACAATTCAGAATGAAAAGTGAAGTGCAGCACCTAAGCCTGCTGCCTTCACAGTATCACACAATGGTTTGGATTGAAAGGGACCTTGAATACCATCTAGTTCCAACCCCCTGCCATGGGCAGGGACACCTTCCACTAGCCCAGGTTGCTCCAAACCCCGTCCAACCTGGCCTTGGGGTTTATCTTGGCCAGTTTGGGCTTTTCCTCCTCTCAAGGCAGGAGGAAATCACCCAGGACATCCCTGCTCCTGCTGCAGAGACTGCCTGAAGGCTCCTCTGAGCTTATGCCTCTGCAAAGTATCATAAAGCAATGCCAAAATTACAGATCCCTTCCTCTATGCCACATTAGTTGAAATGAAGAAAAGCAGACCCAGTCCGTGAAATCTCACTCCTACTCCCATCCAAGTTCACATAATAAGAGTAAAAGGCAAGCAAAAGTAACTGCAGGTAAATCTGCATGCAAAAAATACCCCAAAAAACATCTAAAAAAAAATCAGCTACCTGGAAGGAGTGGCTTTTATCTAAAGACTGCAGACATCAGCAGTCTGGGGAGCTGATCCCAGTAGGCAAATAGTTCTTAATATGGATGTTCTGGGGTATCAAACACTCTTCAAAACCTGTTCAAAATCCGTGTCCAGTGAGTTGATCCTGAAATGTAAGTGGTCCTATTTAGACCATCCTCTTAGTGCTTTTTTGCATCGCTCTGCACCAACCACTGCACACAAAAATATCCTCCGAGCAGAGTAAAACAGGCAAGAACAGAAATCTAATCTGATCTGCCAGCCTTTGCAGCCTCAGATTTGCAGGACTCTTGCCAGCCTTTGGATGTTGCAGTGCCTCCTCTCAAAGATCCCACTATTAGAACAACACAAAGTATATTATGGACTATTGTTCCCAACGTCAAACAATCAGCAGAAATATCTCCGCTTGCTCCTCAGCCTAATCTCCCTTCTCCCACTGAAGCTGATTTAGAGACAAAGATAGAGAAAAATAGGGTGGATTGGGGTTTGCAAGTGATTGTCAATTGGATTTTGCGAGCCCAGCGGTGTCTCGGAGCAGGCTCCAATTCTCCCCGAGCCCCCTGCAGCTCCCATTAGCCTCGATAACTGCTTCTAATTTTGGCCAGGACATTTGCCCAGATTTTTGGAGAGGTTTTGTGTTTTTTTTTTTTTTTTTGGGGGGGGGGGCTTCTTTCCCAGCTCCCACCTCCATGCAGCAAACATGGGCTGTGTAATGGCTTAATTACAGCGAGCACTCCAGCCCGTACAGCCGGGCTCTGACGCACGTTACGTAACTGGATTGTTAATGCTTTTTATATGTTGGCGGAACTGAAATTAAAAGAGGAAATTATTCTCCTGATGCTCAACTCTAATCCCCATCTGTCTGTGTTTTTACTTTTCTGCACTTGCAAAGCTCCCTGATCAAAAGGTCTTGAATAGATTCCAGATTTCCAATTTAGTTTGCTTATGCAACCCAAAATATTATGGCAGTCTTTCCTGGGGGCGATTAAGCATATATTTTCAGTTCCTCCAATTCTCTGTGTTCCAAGAGTGCTAAAAATGGCATAAAGCTTTAGCTCATTCCATACTGTTAGCACCACAAACAACTTTTTCTTTTTTTTTTTTTTAAGACTTTTTAAAAAGATAGGAATAGCCACGAGCTTTGCAAGGAAGGAAAATAGTCTGAAGAAAAATAAATGGGATTTGTTAAATGTCCCCTATGCCTTGGCAAAACCAAGCAAGGAGTCTATACTGATAGAGCTGTGCAGCCAAGGCAAACAACGGAGGAGCAGACAGGCAAGGAGGGAGCCTTCAACCAGGGCAGATCCCTGAATCCAAAAAACCCAAGAGCTCTTTGGATCTAAACTTTTGCTTTGTCCCATCCGAAGGATGAGCTTCAGCTGGACAGCTGAGAATAGATCTGATCTTTCCTGCGGTACTTGGATTATCCCCACCTGAAAATTGGCACCATTTCTTTTTAATCCATTTACTCTTCTTTCCCAGTCCTTCCCCTGGTGCTAGAACTATGTGATCATCAGATGGTTTTGTTTGAGGGAATCAGAAAGCTCCTTAAGTTGGAAAGTGTAGCTTTTATTCAAAGTACCAGCAAATGAACCCAAAGTGTTGTGTTTCATCACCTCTTTGGTTTCCAAGTGCAGGAGGGGAGCTGGCACCACGCTCACCTGGATCCCATGTGACCATGATGCTGGGACACAGGAGCAGGGAGTGGAGAGGATGCTTGGGACCACTGGTGTTGGGTGCACTGCTCTTAAAGTAGGGTTTTTATTTTAAATAGGGAAGGAAAATTTATATGTACCCACAGCTGATGGGCACCAGCTCACACGGGTGATGGAACAGGTAGCTACACACAGGATGGTGTCACCCCTTCTGACCACTGAAGGGCAGCTATGGAATGCTGTAATCATAGTGCAAGTCTGGATCAAAAGTCTGAATGGCACTATTCCCAAATTTGGATTAGGGAAGCTGTGATTTAAGGCAGTTGCTGAATCCCAGAAAATACTGATTTCTGGCTCAGTCAAGGCTCGGAGCCTTTCTGCTTTCCAGGATAATTTGATTTGAGAGCCCAAGTGCTGTCAATCTCCCAGGTTTCAGAGAAACTCAGCCCAGGAGATGCCCAGGAACCAAACAGGTGATCCTGGGGGAAGCCCTGCTGATCCCAACCTGCCTGGTTTTGCTGGACTCAGCATCAGACCATATCTGCTATTTTGACAAAGTGCCAAACTCCACCCTGAACGTCTCCAGCCTGAGCTTCCCTCCAGCAAGCTCCAGCCCTAAACACACCAGCACACTTGAGCCCTTAGAGCAGAAGGGGTGTTGGAGAAACCCCCAGGAGAGCTGGCACGTCCAGCAAAGGGAACAGGGCTCCATGTACTCAGCAAAGTGGCTTCAGTCAAATCACACAAGCCATTTATTATCTGTATTTCAGCAACACCCACAGGCTTCAGGCAGGGACCTGCACTCTGCCTGTGCAACAACATCCAAATATAGAGCAAGACGACAGCACAACCACAAAGCTTCACTCAGAAAGCATCACTGCCTTCCCTGCCCTGGCAATAGTCCCTCCAGCCCCAAAGTGGGGAGGAGCTGCTCTTGCTTTTGCCAGAAATAGCATATTATAAGGAACAGCATATTATAAGGAATTGTTTTAATGTTTTTAGCAGTGTGACAGAACCACCGGTTCTAGCAAGGCAGGAGGGTAATCATCTGCCAGAGCTGCTCAGGTTCCAGGTTTGGGGAGTATTTCAGCATATGCTAGAATTCCCTTGTCTCTGGTTAAAGCAAAGCACGTGTTTAAATGCTTTGCTGAGCAGAGGTGGACTTAAGGACATACCTTGCTTTAGGCATGTGCTTAACTACTTTGTAAAATTAAACTGAAGATAATCAAGTGCTTTTGCTGAATCAGGCCCAAGTGCTCTGCAAACCCCCATCCTCTTAAGCAACACAGCTTTCAGCAACATTTAATTTGAGAACATGCTCAGAAAATACCATTAAAAAAATGTTAAAGAGCCAGGAGCCTTTGGAGAGTGGAAATAAATAACTAAAAAGATATCTGAGGAAATCATTAAACTGCACAAACCAGCACTAGGCTTTAAAAAAAGAAACTTTGCCTTGTGCTAGTTCAGCATTTGCACATAGATGAGAGATGCTTCAGCTGCAGGGACCCGATTTGTGATGGATTTTTCCCCCAGCTCATGCTACCAGTGCTGCCACCAGGTCAGGCATGTTCAGCCTCGTATGTTTGACCTTCAGTCCAGCCCCAAAGAGGGTTATTTGGCAGAGCAGGGTGGGAGGAGAGCTGCTGGTAACAGATATGTCCAGTGTGTGCCCCTGGGGCAGGGGGTTCCGTCTGGGAGAGGTCCCTGATCAAATGTTGCTGCTCTCAGTGGTGAGCACCCCACGTATAAATAACCCCAGGCTCCCTTACTCCGTGACCTTCATGTCTCAGCCCTGCCAAACCAGCAAATCCAAACTTAGCACAGTCACACCTCCATCCCAGACAGGCTTCCCTGTGGGTTTTGGGCTCCAGTCCCAGTTTGGGGGGATGGTGATGCCCACCCATAGGGAATCATCCCCAGATGAGCACAGCTCATCTGGATTCCCCATTGGTGCCCTCGGGGTGTTTGCCAGGAGATGGGGTGTACAGTGACAGTTCTAGTGGGAAAGGTTTGATAAATGGTGTTTGAACATTCTCAGATGTCTTAATGTGAAATAGCAAAGTTTAGGTAGAGTTTACATTAAGTGGAGCTGTGCCTTGCAAACCTTTACCTTCTCTTTTTCTTTTTTTTTTTTAATATGTCTCCTGAATGCTAAACTGTCTGCAGATAAAATTGTTGAAGCTCATTTAACACAGAGATCGCTCCCTCTCCCCCGACCCAGACTTTCATCAAGAGGAGATTTCCTGGTTAGTCTGAGTCTAGCAAATCTAAGGCCGGACTGGCAGCATTTCAAGTCATCTCGGGCTGATTTGGATGCATAAACTCAGTGACCCCAAATAAAAGGAGCCGTGGCTGTTCCTGTGTTGGTCCCAACCTAAACCACGTTGCTGACCTGGAGCTTCAGAGCAAACTCACCCTGAATGTGCCCCCAACGCACCCAGGGGAGCAGGGCATCCCAAGAAACAACCCCTTAGCCAAACACCTATTATCACACCTGCCTGATCACACACACAGCCTTGTTACCATTTATGGTCCATGCAACGTTCCTGAATGGCTCAAAAATAAAATCTCATTTCTTTAGGAGAGTTGCATTTCCCTGTTGACTGTAACAGCCCAGTTAAAGTGCCAGCACAGCTGATCTGGGATTCTTCCTTGCCATAAAGCCATAAAGTGTCTATAACCAGTTGTTTTCCTTAGAATTTGATCTTGAAATTTTGTCAACAATTAAAAGCAATGAAAAATAATTCCTCCCTGAGTAATTTTTTAATGAATATTTAAAGGCTTTAAAAAAAAAAAAAAAAGTCACCAATGGCATTGCTGAAGCTCACAGTGCACTGCTGCCCCATTGCTGGAATAGCATAAATCTGTAATTTTTCTTTTTTTATGTGTTTTTTGGTTTTTTTGTTTTTTTTTTGCACAGGTGCTTGGGGAGATGCAAAATTTTAGATTTGCTTGATGCCAGCATTCCCAGCTCTGGCTTTAAAATTCCCAGCAGCACAAGCTTTTGCAGAAGACAAGTGAAAGGGAGCCCTGAGGTGCCACTTTACAAATCACTCCGTGTTGCTGATCCCTCCCTGGTCGCCTCTGTGAGCAGCAGAGCAAATGCTCAAGTGTGTTTTCACATTTGCCACTGCAGGAAAACCCTGTTTTGAAGTCTCAGTGATGTCTACTGGAAATGCTTTTGAGAAATGTGCTGGCTGGAGACAGCCCTGCTTATTTTGGGATTACAAGACACATCCTTCAGTGACCCTTTCCCTACAGGACAAGGGCCCAAACATCAGATCTCGGGTGATCATCGTCCCCTCAGCATCCAAATAAATAATAAATGTGCTGGGTGACAATCTTCTGAGCACATGGAAAAGTGAAATAGCCAAAAAAATGGCCTTGAGAAGTTCACGGAGTTTGGGGTTTGTGCCTTCAGCCCCAGGCTGGCAGGCACACTGGGGTCAGGATATATACCCTTTGGTGGGGCTGAAGTTAAACCCTCACCTCAAGACAGGTGGAAAGGCAGATGCCAGTGTTTTCTCCCTGTCAGCACTTCTTGAAAGCTTAAAAGCTTTGCTTTGGTTTTAAAAAGCTTCTTTCAGCACTGCCAATGCCCAGGGACTTTTTTTTTTTTTTAAATTTTAAAAATAAATAAATAATTACATTATGTCTCTTAAAATTCAGGGCAGAAATTCTCTTCCCGTGTTTGAATTCCTCGTTCAGGCAATAATCCCTTGTTGAAGGAATAATATGCACTTATTCTTAAAATTGTTTTTATTTTATGTTCATTTTTTTTTAATTTTTATTTTTAATTGAATACTCTAAGCACACCAAACTTTTCAGGTGCTGTTTGTTCACAGCCAGGGCTTTAGGGCTGGGCCTATTTGAGAAACCAGAGCATTTGGGTGAAGTCTGGGTTACTCACTGTTTATTTGGACAAGCAGGTATTTTGCAATTCCTCAGAAGGCTGATAGCTGCATTTTCGCCGTGCAAGAAACACCAGCTGGATCTGGGCAAATCCCAGTGGGGTTTTAAGCTGAAACTCATCTTCATGGGGCTCTGAATTTCCTTATAATTCACAAAACCTTCAATCCTGGTACCACCGAGCCGCTGCTGGGTGAGGAGCAGCCGGAGGGTCTGAATGGACCAGCAACGCCAAAGTCATTCTAAATAGCGAGGCTGCTCGTGCTGTTTGGGATCTCAGAGGGAATCCCAGCTCATCCCAAAAATATTCCCATCGCTCACTCGTCCTGACCACCCCGTGACCCCGGGGAGATCTGGCAGGTCCAGAGGGGTTTGTGCTGGTGCCAAGGTGGAGGGAGCTCAGCACGGAGATACCTGCCCAGGGATCGGGTGTCAGGCAGGGATATTTAGGAATATATTGTCACTTTCTTTCCCCCCCACCCAGGTAAATACTGCGAGATCTACTAAACTGGAAGCTGTGACCATGCTCGCTGGGTTTGATTGTTTCAGTTTTAAAACAGCACCATAATATTACCATAAAAACAGACAAACAAACAAAAAGAATGGAATCCAAACCATTGTGCAGCATAACTCTCACTTTAGGGGTTTTCATTATTTTTAAAAACTGCAAAATAGTCAGACTGTGACTGCTGGAAATACTATGCAACTGCATTTCAGGTAATTTTAAAATGCTTCCAAAAAGCAATATATAGGATACTAAAGCAAGCTATGAAACTTCCCATCAAAAAACTTCCTTTGTTTTCCCTTCTGTCCTTGGTAACAGCACTTTTAACCTGTCCCAAAACCGCAGTGAGGACAAACCTAGCTGCCAGTGTGCCTCAGGCATCTCTGCATTTCCAGGGAGGGGTAAACCACATCACATCCCCCCCAGGGACCTGCCTTGGGAATGCTCTGTTTGAAACAGAGCCCTGAAGTCGTGCAACCCCCTGGATAAATATAGTTGTGTAAAGACAGTTTATTCCTCTGCAAGAGCAAGCGAAGTTGCAGCTGCCCGGGGACTTTTCACGGGTTTCAGCTCCGGATCACTCCTGTGTGTCGAGTTGGATGGAGCAGCACTTGAGTGCTCGGGTAAAATCTGTTATTTCCCACAGGAAAAGCACTGATCCCTCCAAAAGAACGTGATCTGCTTCATACACACCTTTTGTATCACTAGAAACCATCACAGCTCGACCTGCAATACTTGTCACTGCTTATGATACAGACCCTCCCATGCAGATAAAAAAATTCCACACTGCCCTTCCCTGCCGCAAAATAAATATGTTGCTACAAGCGTCTCTTTTTTTTTCCACCCCCTCATGCCCATTGCTATTTGCACACAAGGGTTAGCAAGAATAGCTAACATGGAAGAACAACAATCTTTTCCCTTCCTTTCTTCTGGAATTAATCTCCAATGAATGGGGGTTTCAATTGCTTGATAGGAAAGACTAAAAGAAGTACGTCTTCAGGATGGCCTGGGACAAATCTACTGGTATTGTAAATCTATCAAAAACAACATGAACTGTCATTTGTATTTTTCTGTGTTCACAGGGGGAAAAAAAATTATATACTAAGATAAACCAAACCATTCTCTTTGAACTTTCCCTTTGTTTGAGTTAAACACTCTGGAAGCCAGCAAGTTAATCACACTGTAAAACCCATCAGGTTTGCAAGCTTAGATTATTTTTTTTAATGAGCAAGTGTTCCTTGTGATAACTTGAATTATACTTACTGAATGGTGGGAAAATACACAATTATGTCACATCCCCCCAAACTAAACACAGTATTCAGGAAACACAATTAAAAATAAAAACCGAATAATTCTTTTTCTTTGCTTCTGTACTGCAGAACTTCAGTTGGGGATTAAAAATCCTTTTGAAATGTTCCTTTCTAATGATGTTGCTCCTGTTCATGTTCCTTTTATGGCATTTTCTGAATTGTTTTCAGTATTTGGATCTGATTTCTTAACTTGGAAAATGTATGTTTTCCCCTTCTAAAGTAGGGTTGTATCTTAAAACCCTTTCAGTTTTGATATTATGAAGTAGGTGCTCTTGACATTGCACCTTGTGGTGCAATTAATCATTTTCTTGCATTTCCAAGGATAATTGCTATTTCTAATACTGTACATCACTTGTTTCCATTGACTGGCAAGTCTTGGGTGGGCTGGAGGCCACTCCTGCCTGCACGGTCCAAGCCCCAGCACCCCAAAACCTGCCTCACGTCACCTGGGCCAGAACAGCGAGTCCAACCTCTTCCCATTCCTTCAACCCCCTGCCTTTATTTTCTACCCTTCAGGCCATCTCCTGCAGAATGTTTTACCCCATAAAACCCTCAGCAAGATGCACACACAACCTGTTAATTGCAAACTGGGTCTGACTGGGACTGTGGGAAACAGTGGAGCACCTTTCCTCGGAGCTCCCCGCAGCAGCAGGAGCAACTTTGTTCAGCTTTGAACCTCTTGGATTAAACTTCCCAGCAAAAATTTATTTTGATGGGGATTTTTCCTGTTGCAACAAAAAGCCATGCCAGCTTCGGGAAAAGCCAACCCGCTCCAAATTGAAGGAGGAAAAAAAAAAAAGAAGTGCAAATTGCAAAACATGGCAAGTTTTTCTGGATGGAACGAGCCCAGATGGATTCTCCCGTTCCCTCTGCCAGAAGGAGGAGTGACTCAGAGCGCTCGTGTGTTCCGTGGTGAAGGCTCGGCACCCTGCCACGGCCCCAGGGACAGGACTGGGAAAGGAGAGTGAAAGCAACCTCAAAATCAGCCACTTTTCAATTACAAGGGACCGAAGAACAGACCCCAGACATCAAGGCTGAAGGACAAGTGTAGCGTTCGTGGCTCGTTGGGAACGGCTGCTTCCCCCTCACCCCCCGCCATCCCCAGAAATCAGCTCCTTGTTTCCTTAGTAACCCCTCTTGGTAGAAGTAAACGCACCTGAGCGTAGCTTAGCAATGGGAATTTTCTACGTACGTTGCTGCATCCCTTTCCACCCACTCCCAGCGTCTCCACGAGCATCCGTGTCAGCCCCGCCGCACACGGCGTACGGGCTGAGCGCCGGAGGAGGAGGCGCGGCTGGAGAACGAGGGGCCCGTTAAAAACCAAAGTCTTAGCAAGGAGCAAAAATAAACCCCTCAGCAGTCACTTTCTTGCAAATGTTGCTCCCAAGGGATGGGGAAAAAAATTGTACGCTGAGATGTACGCGCACGAGGCTGCCTACGCTGCCGTGTGGGAAGGGCTTTAATAGGGAGCCCAGAAAGAGCCTGCACGTAGGAGGAGAAAAGAGCAGATGTTAGCAGTGCCTTTTTGTTTTCCTGGATGGCATGGCAGGGAGAGAAGATGGAAAAGAAAAGCTCCCCTTCTGCAGAAATAGAAGCTGAAGACGGGTAAGGCTTTTTCCTCTTGTCCAGGCTGGACTCAGAGGTGTTTGCAACAGCAAAATAAAAAAAGCATGAATGAGATGAGAACTCACTGCCAGGACCATGCACTGACCATCCTGGAGCACCACAAACAGAAAGATCCTTGGATGTGAGACACCAAACTTGGAAATTGCTCTTCACTGTGTTCATGGAGACTGAAACAGGTCCCCTTCACCCTCCCACAGGGACTCTGGAGCTGGAGACAGTCACAGGCTGCCAGGCCCAGCTCCCATCAGGAGCCCACTGTGAGGTTTCTGAATATACCACTGATTCCAGTTCCACTACAAAAACTTTAGTGACTTTCCAAAGAATCATCTCTCTCCCCAGAATAGCTGTGTGGGATGCAAGTACATGTAATTTGACGTGTAACACTCCAGGCAGGAGAGGGCTGGATAATTCACCACATCAGACATGCACGTTCTGTTGGAGGGCCCTATTATTGCGTTTAATACCTTGAATTTTATGCCAGGCTGTTGGATGGTCTCCAGTGCAGATTCCAGGTGGACAGCAGTGCCTGGGGAGCCACCGAGCACACAAACCCTGCTCATCCTGTGAGCAGAGAGACCCCTTCTTGGGAGAAAGGACTTGCAGATCACATAAAAAGTGCAAAGTTAAGGCAGAAGAGGAACGAGCTGTGTTGGTGGGAGCATGGGACTGGAGCTTAGGAGGGCCAAATGTTGTCTGGACTTGCCACAAATACCCTCTGTTACTTAGTTTGCACTGTAGTACCATTTAGAAGTCCTGAACTTAACCCCTGGCACTGAACTGCACAGAAAATGCCTGCTTGGAAGATTTTTGACTCAATTATTTCACAGAGTTTGTTTTTCTATGCCCCTGTAACTTGCAGGAGGGCTGGGGCTGCATAAATCCTGCAGGACTGCCTGGGCTCTGTGTGCAGAGGCTGTTTCAGTGTCCAACTAACTGCCCTGGATGTGTTTTTATATATAGTTTTGTTCACTGGCAGAGGCTGCACAGGCTGCTCGTCCCATGGCAGGGCACAGAGACAGGGGCCCTTTAAACCCTGCATGAATGAGGCTCTCATAAATTCCATATTTGAGAAACGCTGGCTGTATCCTTTGGTCATAAAAAGAAATTAAAGCTGCATATAACATTCAGTACCCTGTAATCCCACTGCACAGCCTTGTGCCTGCATAAATCAGCCTCTCATGAATATTGCACTGTACCTGCAACTGCCTGACCCGGGGGTTTAAAAAGGATAAATCAAAGGGAAACAAAGCGACAGTCACGTAAAGGCTGCACAAACAGCACCTGCTTTCTGAGAGCCTGAAAGGTCACCAGAAGCAACCCGAGAAGAGCAGAGATTTCAGGGACCCAATGGAAGCTGCAAAAGGAGGGGAGAGTGGATATTTCCCCCCCCAATCTTGCCACAGTGAGGCAAGACCTGGAACACAGGGCAGATCCTCCGGCAGGGGTTTTGTGGTCATAGAGAGGGATGAGCCAAGGGACACCCTGAGGGTGGAGAGGAGCAAGGAAGAAAAGCTATTTTATAAACCTGGCAGAAAAAGGAGGTCCTGAGCTTCGACAGTGAAGTGCTTTTGCACCAGAAATAACTCACAAAGATTTAGGATTTCAGATTCTAAGGTTAAAGGCAATGATCCACTCCACATATTTTTTTTTTTTTAATCTGAAAACTTTAAAGAAGAAAAAAATCTATCTTGTCCAGCTCCAAAACAGAGAGCAGGAATAGCTCCTATTAACAACTTCCCCAGAGACCTAGAAAACACATCACAGTGCTCAGGGGGTGATTTTTTGTTGCAGAAATCTTCAGTAACAGGCAGCAAAAAGTTTAGCCAAGACATCCCTCTCTGTCCTCTCCACCATCCCCAGCTTATTTGCAGCCCAGCAGGTCATCCCTCCTGGGATTTGTGCACAGGAACAGCACAAAGACAGGTAAGGGGCAGTGAAAAGCACAGTGTAAATCCATTTTCTCTGGAAGGATCAGAGACCACGAACCAAAACTGTTACTCTCTGGCATTTTACTTGCTTTGCAAGCATTGCCACGTTAACTGCTCTGCCTCAGTTCCCCTACTTGGGAATAGTAAAGTTTTGGTATTTCAAACTCCTGGGTGTCCACCAAGCACCTTAGAAGCCACCTGAGGTTTGACCTGTAGGGTTTTACATGGTGGTTTGCAGACTTGCTGCCACCTTCCCTCCAAACTGTGGATTTTTTCTTTAACAGCAGCACCTCCCTTTCAGCTCCTCAGTTCTACTCACACCAGCCAGAAACACAACACACCTTGTGCCCCCCAGTCCTGTGTTTCAAAATCCTGCATCTTTAGAACATTAAACAAAGGTTTGTATTGTAGCCAACAAACACTGTTAAAGGGTATTGAATGCCTCTTCCACTGCCATTAATTGTGTGAAGAGAAAACAGGCTCTGCTGCTGTCATATCACATCAAAATAATTAGCTCGACTATAAATAGCTCGGCTTACTCACTTTTTTCTTTTCCTCTCTTTTAAGGTCAAGGCTGCAGCCAAAAGGAGTAGCAGCACATCCCAGAGGAGCATCCCTCTCTTCTGCTTGGATTCAGGCAAAACAGTGGAGAGGAGGAGTGCATCTGTAATCAATGATCCCAAGGCCACACAATTACATCACAATTAGAGAAATAATTAGTCCCAGGTAGGAAGAGGGGGAAAAGAGTGTTAGCAGGCCCACATCTATGCAAATTTACCTTAGCTTAATTAATGACCATTTTCAAACCAATTTTAGCTAAACTGTCTTTGTTTTCATTGGATGATGCTTCTGTATCGACTTGGATTATTCTTTAATCACTTCAGCATTAAGAAGAGCTTCTACACGAGAAAAGCAAGTAGAACAACCTGTGACACCAAGGCATTTTCTTCACCCTAATTAAGGTGTTTCAAAGCCCAGGCTGTAGGAGCCCTGCCCTTGATTTTGCTGCAGCTGACCCCGTCCCCTCTGTCCCTCCTTAGAGGTTATATCCTGAATATCCAGGCACTCTGGATGGCACTGTATCGAGATACTATAAAAAGCAATCACAATAAGCAGTTGTTGCAATGCTGAGCACAGTGCAGGCTCTTCTACTCTTCTCCTGGATGTAAACATTGCTTAAGAGAGCTGTGTATTGCTTGACCCAAACAGCAGCCACACTGTGTCCCTTCACCTTTCCTGGTGGATCAGCTTTGCCATCATTTTGGAATCGACACCATGTTCCAGCAATGAATATCATCAGTAGCCAGCAGATCAAATCTGCACTAGAGGCATGTATTTTATAGTTGCATTAATTAGAAGTCTCTGAATTTTTATAAAGGTGCTCTAACAGAGCTGCTTGTGTGAGATTATTGTTATCCCTTGGGAACATTCCCCTGATGTTTATGGATACACTTAGGTATTAAACTCCTTTTGGCTGATGTTTGTTTAGTGCAATGCACAGTCCTGGTTCCAGACTAAGGGCTGCACAATGGTGTATTTAGATCCATCTCTAGCCACTGTATGAAACCTAAAAAGATTGCTTTTCTTCCTTCCTAACTTCCCAACTCCTTGCAACACCATCAATCACAGAAGCCTCCCTCCCTGTGCTCGCTCAGGGCCTCGCTGCAGCGGGGGGACTGGACTTTCTCTCCACTGTTCAAAGCAGGAGAAGATTTTCTGCAATTGTTGAGTTTCCACGGGAGCCAGAGGGAGTTAAATACCCAGCTTGAAGAATGTATTTGTGCTCAGGCAGGTCTGGCAGGTCTTCAAGTGGATCCTGACCTACTCGCAGATATTTTTCGCTGCCTGGTCTCACATGCAACCATATTTTCCAGGTACACTTATCTGCCTGTCATACACAATGATGTATAACCCTGAAGAAAGCAAAGCAGGTGATTACCTCTCCCCAGCCAAGTGCGGTGGAAAGGTCAGATTTAATATGAAGCTGAGGGGCGATGAAATGACACAGAAAATGTAACAGAAATAGAGTGTGGCCACGCCGGAGGGGCAGCGGGTCTGCTCGTCCCGGTGGAACACCCGGCAGCACAGACACACCATTCATCCCCACACAGGCTCCTTATTGCTCCCCTCTCTTGGATTTGGGACATGGCTCCACTTCCACAGGTGATATGTTTTTTGGGAGATGCAAATTAGGCAGGTGAATCATTCCCAGCCTTCTTCCTCTCCCTGACCCCTCTCTCCTGTGGGAACCCCCCACCCCAGTCCTGCCACGGCTGCCCAGGCTCCACACAGAGCTGCTGACATCCAGCACCCACCCAGCTCCTGGAGTCCCTCACAAAGGAGGGGAATGGGGTTCCACTGGGATTGTTCCACACTTTTATTCTGAAAAAGATGTTTTTCCTCAATCCTCCCTTCCACGGCCAGCCACATGTTGTATACACAGCCCTGCAGATACTTATTTTTAATCCTTGAGCATTGCTGGGCTCTTACAAAATCAGCAGATTGTTCACCTGGATGGAAATAAATGCACGATGCAGCAACTTCCTGCATTCAGAGGAATACAGCAGCTTTCCATGCCCTAAATGCAGCCAGGTATTTCACAGCCTCTATATCTAAATTAGATTTTGCCATGCCCATTTTTTTCTCCAAGTCCTTCCTAAAACCCGCAGTGGATTCCAAGGAGAAGCTCTGACCACTCACTAGGGCTCGAGCCTCAGATCCAAAGCACTCAGGTTGAAGATTCCAGATCAGCCAAGAACACAGAAGTGCCTTTTAAAATAGTTTCACAGTTGAAACAAGCTCCTGCTTTTACTCTCCCACCTCATTTTTGAGTTCAGGATTCAAAGTGCCCTTCTGCACTCGGGTCCAGGCAGACCCATTTGAATGGGTAAATGCCTTGAAGGTTGTGAGTAAGACATCAAACTTAGAAGTGGTTATTCTTAAAGCTGAGAAAGGAAAGTTCCTGACGGTCTCTATGATAGGTTGATAAGAAATAATGGAGAATTGTTTCATTTAAACACAAAGAACAATTCAGTCATAGCATAACTCGTGACAGAGACTCCGTGAAAGTTATCAGATGAAAGTCTGCATGCTAAATCTTTTGAATATTGAAGAGAAATGTAACAATTTACTGTCCGTGGTGAAGCCTGGGCTTCCTGGAAGCACATCCTGCCTTGCTGCTGCTCCGTGTTCCCCCTTTCTGCCACTGCCTTTCAAATGAGTGCCATGAATCACAGTCTAAAAGGAATGTTTTAAAGAACTGCTTCTTTCCTGGGAAGTCAGATCAATCCCACTTAAGAGTGAACTCTGTGAATGTGTCAAATATTTAGAGGAATAAATCTCAAACCCAATAGTGATCTGCTTCCTTTATCTGCAGATACTGGGTGTGATCCAGATACCAGCACTCCCAGCACCTCCTGTGGGCCCAGAGCGTGCAGCACATGAGGGAAACTTTCAAGGGAAAACAAAGAATTATATGTAGAACCGACAATATATTTAAAACCCCCACTAACAGCTAATTCTGTCCAGTCAAAAAATCAATATATGACCTCAGCTAGTCACCTAGACTTTTCCTATTGAAATTTTGCTTTCTCGCAGGGCCCTCCTTGAGCTGCCACCCCTGTATCTGAAATGTAGCCCCGCTGACTGAAGGGCTGGTTTCAAACCTCTTTAAGATCCATATGAAGAGCCTGTGCCCTGCAGCAAGTTTGGCAGTCAGCACTTTAAAAAATAAACTCAGCTACAGAATGATGATTTGCATAGTGCATGGTGACTAAAATTAGCCTGCCTCGACTCCACCGCGGGAGGAAGTCTGACTTGCCACTGCAGTTTCAGGTTTCTTGGCTTTAGGAGAAATTCGTAGCATCCGAGGAGCACAGACGTGTCTTCTGTGCAGTCCTGCTCCTCTTGGCTGGCACTGCTCTCCCAGGCTGCATCCCAAAGCTGTCCTGCAGCACCAGCAAAACCTCATTCTTCCTAGCACGGGAAACCAGAGCGTGCTGAAACCTGTGAAATCCCTATTTTCAGGATGAAAATGTCTGGAAGATGATTTACTAAGGAGAGAACGTGCTGCAGGTCGCAAGGTGGTCTGTTTTGGAAGTAGCAAGGGTGAAACCTCTCTGGGACAGGCTTCTCAGAGCTGAGTTGTGCTGAGAGGTGCTCTGGAGGAGACATACACAATGTAAAGTTGGTTTGGGATTGGTAACTTGACTTTCATTAGCTGCTGGATGAAGGTGAGACACCCCAGCTCGGTTCTCAGCCCTGGCCCCTCACCACCCTTGCGTAACAGCTCGTGTTCCTCTGCCATAATTTAATATTGTGATTTGGCTGGGCGAGCAGCTCACACGCTCACTCGGTCTCATTTAATTCTGCAGAGGAACAGATGTCCATAGGAGGTCATGCTAGTCCACCATGGATGTCTCTGTCGAATTTAAATTATTCAAAAAGTCAGTCATCAGCTAAGTGCTAAGCTGTTGGGTTTGTTGGTTTTTTTGTTTTTTTGTTTTTTTTTCTTATTTCAGCTTGAGATGTGGCTATAGCTTCTCTCCCCAGGATGTATAAATAATTCATGCAGTTATGCAGTGGGATCACTCAGGACCTGTGCTGCAGAGTGCTGCTTGCTCAGATCTCCCTCTCACCTACCACAGGAGCTCAGCTCAGCTCGAACTCTTTCATCCACCCTCCACAACTGATGGCTGGGGTCGGGCCATGAGCCCTCAGGCCACATTTCTCAGGGTTTGGGTTCTGTCCCTGTGAGATTCCAGATGCCTTTGAATCTGAGATCACAGCTACCAGAGGTTTGTAGCTTAATACTTGTTTTAAATTTGTGCAGAATAAACTTGCTGTAGAGACAATCCAGTTAAGTACTGGGGTTTGTATTTTATCTGAACACAAGCCAGCAACTAATTTCATTTTCTGCTCTGAATTGAAAGGTAATGATTCACCCTTAAAAGTACATTTAAAATGATTTAGTTACTACTTTGACTACAGTATATATCTTATGGAGGGAGCCCAGAGTAAAAGCTCAGTGATGTGCAGAGTCCTGGCTGGATGCAATTAGGAACAGAACAGCCCCATGACATGAAATCCGATGATACACTGAACTTCTGACCTATAGGAGAAATCTGATCGTCACCACCCAGCTTCTTCTTCATTTCAGCTCTGTTCAGGAAAACAAAAGTCTTCATTCAACATTCAGTTTTCTCCACCCTTCACCACCGGAATTTTTATATGAGCTGAATTAAATATGCCAGACTTTGAAGGTAGAAGTTCCAAGTGGCTAAGTGAAATCCATGGTGTCTTTCTGTTTCTTTAGCTATTGTCATTAAGCCTTGTTCTCTTCTAATGAGGCCCTACAGGAAAATGAGGTGCTGCTGTGTCCAACTTCACTGTGGTTTAAGCAGAATAAAATACTGACTCTAGTATTACTGCATTATTTTTTTGTCTGGACTGGAGGCAATCATTGTTTTTTTGCCTGCTTTAGCCACATGCCCTTCTCCTAAGTTATTAAGTATTAACCCTGAAGTCCTTATTCAGGGTTCCCATTATCCAGGGCAAAGCTTGAGCAAGGCACAGACTACACAGAGTTTAATTACTGTGCAGCAGCGGCCAGTTGGGGTAGAATCACCCAATAACCTGTGCTGTGTCACAGCCACGGGGCTGACACCTCTGCAGTGCTGTGTGGAGATAATTAGGTCTTAAAAGGCATGGCACCAAGCTGGATGGAGGCCAGTTCAGCAGTCCTGCTTATCTGAGTTCCTGCTCAACTTTATGCACATCGCTCTTTGCTCGTCCACGGCCGAGCTCCACGAGAGCCGGGCATGCGTAAGAGGACGAGGGCTCTACCCACCCCTGCTCTGATAAGCTAAAAACAGATTGAAGGTCTAAGTCAACTGCACTCAAGCATGTGATAAAATTCTTTGCTAAACTGGGGCCTAAGTCAGTGTGCTCTTAGGGTGGAACTCAAATAAGCTGCTCTTGGAGGAGGAAGAACAGGCAGGAGAACGGAGCCAAAGGTTCTCCTGGGGTGACGGGCTGGGGTGAGCCCGAGCAAATGGGGAAACGGCATGACCCAAGAGAGGGAAGGATTGTGTGACTGGCTCTGTGGCTGCGCCTTGGGAGGAGGAATTTCCTCGTGGGAACATTGCCAGGAGGGTGAGGAATTGCCCGCTTTTCTAAGCTGAAGCAACTGATAAAGGAGGGGTGAGAACTAAGTTTCTCGCCTGTGCTGTGGCAGTGTCACTAAGACACAGTATGAGTGGTGCTTTGGGTTGTGGTGTCCAAAACAACACCCTTGCTTTGGCCCTTGAAAACTCTGAAAGGGTAAAGTGGTAGAGCTCACCTCTCATCAGCATCTGTGGCCACCATTCAGGAGGTCTGTGGCAATGGCTTGTGTAGTTGAGGATAAAAATAGCCCAGGTCTAAGATACCAGTCCCACATTTCACCTTCAGTTCTGGAGACCAAGTGTTAGCTGAGTCCCTGGAGCTCCTCATCACTCAAAGCTGTACTGCTGGGCTGTCTGCTCCCCGTGTTTGTGCTTCCTTTGGGGCTTTTGGGCCACCTCACAGTTCCTTGTTCTAAAACAGGCTGAATATTCTTCATCAAGAAATAAGGGAGAGCCTCTGCCCTTCTGAGAGAAGTTGTGGGAAAGACATGGAAGGACTAGAAAGGATTATCAACACATAAATGGTTCAGGCTTTTGTCCCTTTTGGAAAATAAGTAAACTGCAAGCTGGATAGAGGGGACCTTAACTTCCCAGAAAAACACTTCAATACATCAGGAACTACACTCTGAAACTGGTAGAGCTGTGTGTGCAAGAACCCAGCTTCCCCACACACAAAGACACATTTGCTAGAGCCAAAAAAATCTGTGAAAGACAGAACCAAACAACCTCCCAAAAATGCATTCCCCCCTAAGGGGGCTTTTGGGCACCGTGCTGGCTGACAAGAGGCTTGGAGCTGTGCAGAAAAGCTGTTTCTGGAGATATTTCCACTACACAGAGGGAGAGAAGGCTTCATGCCTGAAGGATCTCCTTGATTATATCTCCATTTCGTAGGCGCCATCTACAACTGGTTAGAACCTAAAAATGGCAACTTCTTCTGCTCAGAAGAGACAGCAGCCTCTTTTCTCCCCTTACACCAGAAAAAAAAAATTGTTTTGAACTGATTCCTTTAGATAAATACCACTTAGAAGTAAGTGTAGTGCTCGGGATGAGTCTCGTGTAGGGATTTGCAGTCACTTTTCATGCCACAGATCACAAATTAATTAAGAAAATCTTGTCTCTTGGAAACTCTTCTGTTCACAGTCACATCAAATCACTGTAGCAGTAGCTTGCATGGAAAAATAACGTTAGGGATATTTTTATTTTTAGCTATCTTAATGAAATATAGCAGATGGAAATAAAGAGGAGAAGCCCGTCCTATGTGACTAGCCATCTGTCTGGGGATCAGCAACAAGTGTTTCATGGATCACAGCTAGAAAATTAGTGGGTAATTAATGTCAGTCTTCAAGCTACCTTACAATTCTTCACCCTCATTATTCTACTCTATAGTATGGCTTTCAAACACCACCCATAACTTACCCAGCCATGAGAGACACGCTCGTGGCACCACCCTTACCTTTGGAGTACTAAACCTTGGATTTACTTCCCTGCTGTCCCTCCCTCCCTCTCATACACAACTGCAAAGCTGTCAGCAGTCACACAGCCATCCACTCTCCATGAGCCCAGCTACCAAGATCCCGAGGACTATTCCAGCTAATCTAAATTTGCCTTAAAAGATGTTCATATCCCACCCTCGGTTCTACAGCGCACCAAGCACTGGGGATCTGTACTAAGCATGTCATGGAAACCAGGCTACTAACTTGAACACGGGGTAAAGAACCATAATCCAAAACTAGTTTTTTGTGTTGGGTTTATTTGTGACATGTTGCTTTTCCCAGTTTGTTGACTAGCTAGTCTGGAATCTCGCTCCTCAAACCCGCTCCAATTACTTCTACACACTGTTGGGCTGGAGGAAGCCTGTCTTGTTTAATGACATCCTAAACAGACACACAATCCTGAATGCTGCTAAAGGTCACGCAGCCTGAGCTTTTGGAGATGAGATACTTGTCCAGTGTTGTCATCGTTATACCCTCTCAGTGCCCACACATGCTGCATTACGGCTCCGGTTTGTTCTCCCTTCCCTTTTTGGGAAAATCAATGCCTCCTCACAAGAAGGGTTTTGTATTTCACCATTACAGAGTATTGGTTATTCTTCTCTGGTAACAGGATATTGTTATCGGGCTGTTTTAACTTTCTTTATTGCCTCCATTCCTCCAGCTGCTACAATTCACTCGATACTGGTTTGGTTATTTTTATGCTTTGATTTAAGAACAGTGTGCTCTGAGGCTGCACTTTAAGAAATGCCCAAGGAGCAGAGCCAAGGGAGTCATCAGCTTATTTACTGGACTGTGCTGAGCCCTACACGATGCCTTAGGAAACAACCTCTCTTCCTGGAAATCCACGGCTAGGTGGTAAAACTCTACTGTGTGGCATAAACATAATTAATCTTCACAAAACCCTGGACGCGCAATGTCTGAATGTGACGTACCAGGTGGAAATTGTGTTATTCCTCATGCAGGGAAAGTGGCCACACTGACAGAGCTTAAATCTAGGGAATGCTGTTTGTAGACCTACTAAGGTTTTGGCTGTCTATTTAGTTTTATGGCTCTTTTTTTTTTTTTTTTTGCCTTCTGAATGGGTGAGCAATCACAGTTTGCTGACAAATGCCAAATATTTGCAAACACATTTCAGTCTGCCTTTCCCAAGCTTGCAGGTGGATTTACAAGTTGTGGAAATGTCCCCTCCATTCTGCATCAACACCTTCACCATCTCACCCCTCCTCCTTCCAGCCCACCCCAGGGCAGCCGAATGCATCGGTGGTGGCTGTGCCTGGTGGCAGGGCCAAACTGGCCGGCAAGGCCACTGGTCCTTCTCAGCATCACACCCACCCAGGGAATCAGGGCTGGGACAGGACTGGGATGTCAGCCAGAGGGATGCCATCAATCAGCCCCTCCCTTCCGACTTTCCTCTGAAAACACCTGTAAGGAAATTATTAAAATGCATCCCCGCTGATCCCACCCGACCTCATCTACTGAGGTGTAAATTGGAGGAGCAGGTGTGAGGTTTAGGTGTGTGCTGCCTTTCCAGGTGAGCCATCCCACTGGAGCCGTGTCCCTGTGCCATGCAGAAGGGGGAGGAACAGCCAGGCTCACCCTCGTGTGTGGGACACACCTGTGAGTGAGCAAGTGAGAGCTGGTTTGCTTTGACAGGGTTTATCTGCCTACAGAATGGGGATTGTGGAGCCTCCCCACTTCATAAAGAAACCGTGAAGTTGATCTAATTAACACACAAAGGGTTGCTAGAGAACTGCAAAGGGAGAGCTTGTGAGATGTAAAATGCCATTTGCTTCTTAATGAAGAAAGGATGAAGAGATGATCTTAAAAACAAACACACATGCAATGTCATGTGCCTTCTGTGCATCCTTTGCCGTGGCCCAGTTTCTGTTTCAGTTTCCTGTGCACATCTGGGTGTGCACAGCTGGAGGGGGGAGATTGAGCATCTTCTGCTTTTTTTTACTCCCTGGAGGCTGGACAGACACAAGAGTGAGTGTGCAGATGTGCTGCTGCCCAGAGAGGGGTGATCCCCACTTTACTCCTTCACTGCACCCTTGGCTGCACTTTGAGAACACATACAGCCAGAAGATTGAATTCCCCGGTATTTTATATCCAAATTAAGGCAGTAAAGATAGCAGGGTGTCTCCAGATGTTTCTCTCATTTCTTTTCCGTCTAAAGTTTCAAGCAGCCAGAAGGGTTGCACAGCGACCAAGACGAGGGAATTTCTTCATGAGCTTTACCTCAGGCAAATCCCCCAACAGTGAATTCAAAAGCCATTTTGGAAGAGCTGTTGGCTCTTTGCTGTGCTTTCTGTTTGAACCCCAGGAACCAGGCTGAGCCTCTTGCAAGGCAGGCAGCTCCCTGTTGCCAAGAGGGCTCTGATGAGAGGCCAGCGCTGGGGCAGCGAGGCCAAGCTCAGACCTGGTTGCAAACCCTGTCCATGTGCTGGGAGAGGCTGGTACCCCCAGCCTCACCAGGGTGTAAGCCTGAATCCACTGGTTCAAAGAAATCTGGGGGCTTGGGCACACACTTGGGGCCCTACAGTCTCCAAGGATCCTTTACCAGGTCTTCCATTACCTTCTCTTTTCCACCCATGCCAGCCTGTTTTTGTCAGTACTCATAGCAGCAGTCAGGCAACACGGAGCTCATTTCAAAATCCACCTCTGCTCTCGTGGCCAAATTGACCTCCCAGCTATCCAGGAACCAGTAACCAAACCTGGCGGCTCCACGGGCTCAATGGGCTGTTAATGACGCACGACACAACCATCCTCTCCCTGCTGCTATCCCACACAGAGAAATCCAAGCCTTTTCAGGGTATATTTAACCTGGAGCTCTACCTCCCTGTAGGGATAGGGCTGGGATTTTTCGAATGACACCACTGGGAATTGGTTGCTCAATTCCAATTGTGTTTCAGGGGATTTGGGGAATAACTCACAGCCTCTTTTAAGAACTCACAGAATGGCAATGGAGATGAATTTGCAGGTTGTGCACAGAGGCAGATTTTGCTGAGGTTCATCACAGTATCGGTTAATTATCATTTATCTCATTCCTTGTCTCATTCCAGTTACTCATTTCCCTTTGGAAAGCCGAAGAGTTGGACACATGAGTTGTCTGGATGAGGTTCTTCTTTCAACTGCCATTCTCTGTTTAGGAATAATACCTAGAAATATCTTTTCCTCCAGAGTCTTAAGCCTCCAGCCAGGGCAAACAACTGCTTATTGCAGGAGTTTGGATCCAAAGTTTACCACCATTCATGGGGAGCTGGAAACAAGGGTTTGGTTTGGCTGATGATAAAGAGAAATGAGCAAAGCTGAGTAAACCCAGATCCGAACTCCTCCCAGTGTCAGAGGCCAGGGACTGGGCTGCTTCCAGCTTATCTTCACAGAAGCCCATGGCCTGAGCTGCAAAATCAATTCTGAAGCAGCAGAACAGAAGTGTTTGGGTAAAAGTGCATTGCTCTTTTATTTACTCACAGTAAATAAATACATGAAGTTAAATCCTGCCGTGGTAAAGAAAACTGCCCCTGAGGGGTGATGTTCAGAGCACTGAGCTGCACCCCGGGATTTGCACCCTGGGGCTGCCTGGGGGCTGCTCCCACGAGGAGGGAGCCGGCACCATCCCAGGCTCCTTGGGAAGCTGCAAGCGTTTCCCAGGTTGTAATCCAGCCCAAAGGGCTTCTGTCCCTGGCTAAGGTGACATCCAGCACAGCTGCCCGGGGCGCTGCAGAGAGCCGGGATTGCTGCGGACAGCGCGTATCGTGACATTCGATCCGAGGAATCACAGCTGAGGCACCGGCAAGCCCCGACAGGATTCCTGCTCGGCCGGGAGATCACCCCGGGCATCGGCGGGATGCTCCTGCCGTGACAGCGCAGCCGACCCCCGTCGCAAACCAAATTCTCCCCCTGATCCCTCGTTTCACTGAGCAGTACAAACACGAACTGGCCTTTGCAGGTGAAGGAAAAGGGCAACCAGATTTCTTGTCTCCATCAACCCTATCCTGACCGTTCCGGTGTTGTGACTTCAAGATCCCTGGTATTTTTGAAGCCTGAAGGCTACTGAAGTGCAACTGGTTCCCTGCCTTGACCTTTTAATGTTAACGTTTGAAGACTGTTTTCTTTAAATGGTAAGAAACTATAAAGGAAAAAAATAAAATGCAAAACCCAGATTTTTAGTCCCTGATGGCAGGAGGAGGATACAGAAGAACGACTGCAAGCCCTCACACAGATAAAATTACGGAGCAGAAAACTCCATCCTACCCTTCAGCACTGAAATTCTCTTTTCCAATAAAGCATGCCTGCTGAGCTGGGGTGTTTCCCAAATGAAAGCAAGTTTCTGAGCCACTTTTTTGGATGCCATTCCAATGGGCACATGCCTGAATGCTCTTCTGAACCTCTGCCTCCCAAAGTACCTCTCAGCTAAATACCTGGTAGCTGCTGGAGCTGACAGCGCTGAGGATCCTTATGGGATAGATCCTTCAAAAACACTTAAAAATCAATATATAAGCAAGCCAGTTCCTGCTGGTTTTGGTTTTACCAGCCCTTGCAAAAGCATCTGCTTCAGTTTCCAGATTTGCTGCTGTCTTTCTTAGGACCAGGATGATCATTAGGCTTATTGGGTTGGAGGATCGGGGAGTCCAGGCTCTCATCCCTCTTCCTCAGTGCTTGGGGATTTTACTCCATGGCCCGGTTTAGCCATTCACTAAATGAATGAGGTAACACATGAAAAAGGCAATAAAAGCAATATCTTTGTCCAAGGAGCACACAAGGCAGGAGAAATTTGCTTCTGCTTCCAGCCACAGCTCAGGTGAGGCCCATTATGAACACAACCCTTACCCAACACTTTTCTCCTAAATTTTTTTCATCCCATAAGCACAAGTTGAAGCTGTGTTTCCAGTCTAGAGGAGCCACATTGAGCCAGTGCTTTCTGCAGCACAGCTCCAGGTTGCTTTTCATGCCTGTTTGAACCTGCTTTTCTTACCCAGGTTGCATTTTCTGAGGCACAGGGTCATTTTTACTGGCAATCCTCAGAATGCCTTGCCCAGGGGGATTGGTGAACCTCTTCATACCAACAGAACACACAGAGAAAGACCTTGCTACTGCCACCCAAATTAATGGGTGGGAAGACACAATGCTTGCATTAAATAACACTTAGCAGTCCAAAGGGTTAATTGTAAGGGCTAGCGGAGAAAAAAGAGCTTTCAAAAAGCTGAAGTTTTGGGCCCATCACTTCACTGTGCATCTGGGCCTCCCACACTGTCTGGTTTGATGTGAATCTCTCACCCAGGGACTCCGTGTGCTCAGAGCCCCCACTGCCACTCGCTCTCCTCAGGCAGATACGTGTGTGTGTAAGTGATACACATCACCGGCCCACGAGTCGCAACTAATTAGCAAAAATACCCTGGTATTCCACTTGATCAGCCTGTCAGTCAAGGAGAATCCCCTGGTCCTTTCTGATGTTCATCCCAGGGCTGCAGCCATCCGCTGCTTGCTGCTAAAACTGAGTCCATAAAGACCGGTGGAAGCATCCTGGGCTCAGCAGCAGGGGAGCTACAGCACAAAAAGAGCACTAAATAAACCCAATCTCAGCACCAGGGCTGGTACGAAAAAGCCATAAAAAGCTGCAACAATGAAAAAGAAAAGTGCATGACAACAACAAATGCCAGATCCTGACATGAAGGGGTTTTGTTTGGAAGAGGCTGCCTAAAATTCCCTCTCCTGAAGGCAGTCACATGTCCTGTCCCAGCAGGATTATTGCTTGCACACACATGCATACATCAGCTTGTATCCATAGCCCCAAAATGTTCCTGTCAGTTGTACACTCCACAAATGCCAGCAAGATCCGAGATGCTGCTTCCCCCTGCCCCTGCCCACCCTGTTGTTGTTGCCTCTGCCTGTTTCATCCATCACCAGTCCCGTCCCCAGCTCCACCTCAGCATATGTTGCAGGAGGAGAAATGTAATTAAGTCAGGAAAATTCATTTTGAGGTAACCAGATGTCTTGCACCACCTTGTACGCATTTCCCACACCTTAATTAGCAGAGGGAAGGTGGCTACCTGTGGCTGAGCAGTGCTGATGGCAGGGGCTGCCAGAGAGCAGACAGGCTTCTCACTCCAACCCAGGGAAGCATCTTCTCCAGGAACACATCCTGCAAAGGCTCTTAGAGCTCTGATGTGGATTTGGAGAGGACTCAACTTCACCTGTGCACATCCTGATTGCCTGCAGACAGGCTCGAGCTGTGACTTCCTGTTGTCTTGCTTCAGGGCTGCAGGCTTGATTTGTTACAGGTGAGTGTGGCTGCTTGTTCCCACACCAAATCCACGCTGGGAGTCGGTGCAGTCACTCCTGGGTGCTGGCTGGGGGGACTTGGTGGTGGCAGTAACACCAACAGTAACAACCTGTGCAGGGGCAATGCAGGCACAGGAGCTGCACACGCCAAGCCAGGCTTAGCTGCGTGCCTACAGCACAGACATCCCCAACACCCCGTGACAATGGCATTTCCAGATTGCTGTTTTACAGGAAGTGCCTTGTTATTCCATAAAATGTTGCAGGACACCCCAGGGCACAGACTCAACCCAGAAGTTCGAGTGGAGCAGCAAGGCTGGTTTAGTTCTCTTCCAAAACCCCTTCACTCCTCTGCCAAAGGCTTAAATCCCTCTGATGGCCTTCAGGTGAACTCCTGGCTTGTGGAGAGGGAAGGGAATTGCACAGAGGGGATGGAGTGATGCTGGGAAACCCAGAGACAATGGGGAGCAGCTGGGAGAAGCAGCACTGAAGAGAAGAACCTGCCCAGGTCACTGCTTCAGGAGGGGATTTTCCTCTGGATGTCCCTGCTGTGTACCACTCTCTAGGGAACTGGGCACTGGCTATTTCTGTACCCCTGTCAGCAGCCAGGAACTTTGGGATATTCCTCTCCCAGCCCTGCTGTCTCCCCAGGGCCAGATTTCCTTCTCCTGTCCCGTCCAGCTCACTGGGTCCCTGCCAGAGGCTCTGGTGCCAAGGGAGGGATGACACAACACCCACCTCCCAGGAGCTGGGAGGATTAGAGGAGGGACTCAGAGTTCTTCTCCAACCTGTGCCCTTGTCACCTGTTACTGCCTCACCTCTGGATGATCCCACTGCCCTCGTGCAGGGAGGACCATGCTGGGTGTGGCAGGGATGCATCTTCCCGTGCCGAGAGCTCACCGAGCACACACCTCAGCAGTGCAACCCCCGAACCAGACCCCCACAGCCACACAACACCCCGTTTGTGTATCCTCAGCTGTGGTCAGAAACAGCTGAGACAGACCCACCACAGACTCAGTTTCCAGCAGCAGTGGCTGTGCCTGGAGTGCAGGTGCTGCCCTGGGATGGGGCTCTGATTTTGGGATCAGCTGCCACACGCTGGCTGCAGCCCTGTCCAGGTGTCAGCTGCTGGCTGAGCAGAGCAGTGTCCATGCCCCTACACCAGCAGTGCCCGTCCCCCCACACCAGTGGTGCCCATCCCCCTGCACCCTTGGACCCATCTCATTGTGCCACCCAGAGATAAAAATACTTCCCCAGCTGCTGCCCACCTGGTGCTGGAGATGAGTTTAGGAAACAGCAATAAGAAACTGAAAATAAAAGGCCGAAAAGAGACAGATACAGGGCTCACAGCAGAAGCGAGAGCACTAAAAATAGTGGTGATACAATCTGTCAGAGCTATAGGTCATTATTAACTGCTCGAGTGTCTTTGGGCATCAAGCAAGTGCCTCTCCAGCAACAGGAAACTCACAGGGGTTTAACAGCCCAGACAGAGTGTCCTGGGCTTCCAGCTGTCCTGGGCTCCTGGTCGGACACTGCTGAAAATAGAAGATATATGGACAGTCCTGTGATGGGCTGATGCCAGGCACTGGTGGGGCATTCCCCTTCCTCTGCATTGGGGTCCACCACACTCCTTTCATCTCCCACCTTGGAGCTGTGGGGTTTTCCCCACAGTAGGGGATGAGCCACCTCCTGCTTCGTGGAGAGCAAAGGCCAGGGAGGAGTAGGCAGGCACTGGCCCAGGGCCACCACCACCCCTTTGGGTACAAGCCCACTGCTGTATTCCCAGCAGCTCTCAGGAGCTGCTGGGAGATGGATGCATGGATAAGCTTCAGAAGCAGCTTGAAGGGAGCAGAAGGCTCAGGCACATCAGCATTTCCTTCCTTGGAAAGGAGAAGACACAGCTCTGAGCCATCTTCCAGTCTGGACACACCATGATCCCTCCTTGCTTGGCTGCCCCTGTCAGGCAGCTGCACCTTCCACAGGGAATTCCCAGCCCCTTGCTGGGACCAGCACTGGCTGCTCCTGGCTGTGAGGGACTGCCCATTCCTGGGGTGCCCCATTTCACCAGGGAAAGGTGTTTTTGTAGCAATGAGCTTCACCAAGGGATGTGCAGAAGGGGCCCGTCTGGTTTGGTTCCCAGCCCCTCTGCTGTGCTCACCCCAAAGCCCATGGGTCCAGGGCAGGGGCAGGACCTGGTGACACCCCGTAATGGTCACAGGAGTGTATCCAGCAGATCAAAATATCACAGCCAGCCAAAATGCATCTCTCAAGTCCATTTATTCTGCTATTTATTTCCTGTAAATGTAGGATATTGTGCATGAGTCTGAGTGGAAAGTTTCTTCTGTAACTCCTCCAGAAACAGGATTATTTAACCGAGCTGCTATTCCCTGGAAACCTTTGACTCAGGCATTACGACATCGCGATAGAGGAGAAATTCAACACCACAACAGCCCTTGGCTAATCTGTTTTCTTTTCTGGGTCTGGGAAAGCTCAGACTGGGATAAGGATATTTAAAACCAGTTCAGCTCTAAGAACAAGTGGTAGCTAAAACCAAAATGAAATGAGGTGTGTGGGGTGTGTGTTTAAAAACAAACACACGACTTAATCAAACACGATGCTAAAAGAAGTTAAAGCAGATACAAACCATAAAGAACACGGTGTGTTTGGTGTTCCCTATGACCTGTGCAGAAGCTTCATGCAACCTGTGTGCTGGGAACATCTCCTGTGTGGCAAGGCCAGAGCTGAGCTGGATGGAAGCAGCCTGAGATCCAGGTGTGCCAAAGGTACTGAGGTGAGCACGGGCATCTTTGCAAAAGCACTTTTCAGCTCATGTGGGTACCTGGTCAGATCCCAGTTCCCCACCTTCACCCACCCACACCCCCCTGCTTTACATCCTCTATTTACAGCCTCTCCGTGGCTGCTCTGGGGCTCACACCTGGCACAGCACAGTATTCCAAAGGTTGGAATATCCTTGGGATAACGTGACACAGCAGAGCCTGGACACGGCCCAGTGTCTGCAAGGAGGGCTGGACGCAAGGATGAGCAGGGGTGGGGGTAGCTGGGCTCCAGCAGTGGGAGCTGTGCCCGGCAGATGTGCCATGGATTCACCCTGAGTGTGAACAGCCCAACACTCTTCTGGTCAGTAAGCACAGACTGTGCTCTCACAGCTCCCCTCCCTGCCCCCAGGTCCTGCTGCTGCTCCTGCACAGGGTGTACCAGCAGGCTGAAGGGCCTCGCAGCCATCTGAGATTTAGGACAACTTCACAGCACAACCAGCACAGTCCTGCCCAGCAGGAGCACACACTGGGACTGGGAAGAGGAGGCTGATGTTGGCTGTGTGGCCGTGGCTCTCCACGCTCCAAGGGTGCACCCACTGTGTGCCTTGAGACCCAGGCACCTCTGGCTGCAGAGCGAGACTGGGTTGGACTCAGAAGAGCTTCAAAGTAATCATATTATTTTCTCTCATTCTCCTTATTTTTGGCTTCAGAGTCTTGGATGTCTCCTGCCTACTCCCCAAATATGTGACAAGGAGTAGGTTTGAGATAGTAACAATATTAAAATGAGTCAAAGCGGAGTTTCAGATGAAAGTTATCACAAAGGCAGAATAAAAACCCCTCAGCAAAAAATAACAGTCAGGTAGGCAGGGGATCCTCAGGAAAAGACTAAGGAGCAAGGGAGGATTGCAGGCTCATGGGGTCCCCTCTGCCACATGGTTTAGGAAATCTCATGGGGACTGTCACACCTCAGACATGCTCTGCTCAGCACTGCTCAGACTGAACTGGGGAGGCAAAATCCAGGGAGGGATGGGAATAATCAGAAAATGTGGGTCATAAGGAGGTAGAGGGAGATAGCCAGGGTTAGTGGGAGATGGATGACCAAGAGAGATGTGGTAAGAGTCTCATGAGATTACTGCAAATGAGAAGGGAATAAAATTGGTTTCCACAGACATTGGCTGTGAAAAGGGTAAGAGTGTCCTGACTTGCTTTGCGTGACCTCCTGAAAAGCCCCAGATGAAGGGATGCCTTATCTGTGACATTTAAATCTACTTCCAAGTCAGTGGTGAGAAAAGCTGACCTGCCTCAGGCATAACACAGATCCCTCCAGAGCCTCCACAGGTCCCTCTTCCTGTTTATTTCCACAAGTTACTGCTGCATTTAACAGACCTTCTGATACTCTGGAGAGCTGATCCCAGCTGAGCCCAGCTGTGGTGATCCATGTTAACAATCACAGTTATTCATTGACTTCTTTGGAGAAGAATGGAAGCACCTTAGATGTAGGAAGCATCCCTGGAAATGTTCAAGGCCAGGTTGGACAGGTATTGGAGCAACCTGGTCTAGTGGAAAAAAGTTCCCTGTCCATGGCAGGGGGGTTGGAAATGGATGATCTTTAAAATCCCTCCCAACCCAAATCAAAAATTATGTGGTTCTGTTTGAGAGGGTGACACCCAGAAGACCCTGAGACATATTTGACTGCAGCAGAGAGTTGTCTGAATTGTGGTAGAGACACCCAGCTCTGACAAAGCTCCTCAAGTCTAAAGGCATCATTGCCACCCTTGTCCTTCCTCCGTGGTGATAAAGAACTTCATGGTATTTTGGGGGCAAATCTTATTTCTCTCCTCCTTTCTTTCCCTTGATTTAATACTTGCAGTTTCTTAATCCCACAAGAAGCCAAAGAGACGCTTCCCATGGGGACATGAATGGCCCCATTGAAATCACGTGCTGTGACAAGCCAAGCCATAAATTCCCTAAGTACCCCACAGAAAATAAACGTACCAAACCATGGTCTCACACCCACTCAGCCAACAGATATACTGAATTTCAAACCTGCTCCAGGAGGATCAATGCACAGCCCAGCCTGGTGCTTGTCCTCAGGCCACCAGCTCAGCTCTTGGCACTTTGCTCCAGCACTTGTCACCACCCTAAATGGAGCAGGACAGCCCCTGAATTGCAGCTACCAATAGAAAATGTTTAACATTCCCCAAGTGGGCATGTTTGATAAAAACATTTAATTACTACACTTCCCAAAGCATCCCAGAAAGCACAGTGCTGTCGTGCAAATAAACTCTCTAAACAACTCCAAGCCATTAAAAGCCAATAGGATCTTTCATCCCTCCACAGCCATAAAACCTGCAGAAACAAAAATGCTGGATGCTGACACTATTTAAAAGGAGGGCACAGTGTCCTGTGTCCACATGGTGATGTGGCACTGGCCAAGTCCCTTGATCACAGTATTAAACATACATGGCAATGCCTTGTTTCTTGCTTGTGCCCATCTTTCCTCTAGAAGCCTCCCCTGATGTGCATCCCCCAGCACAGTATTTGTGTCAAGAGATGATCAACTGGCTTATTCCAATCACAAAGTGTTTTTATATTTTTAACCAGAAGCTATAAAAATCCAGGAAATGTGGATTTATGGCCTGTAAAAGGTTTAGCTGGAGCTATGACCTACCGACTTATGTAATTTACCACTGGCCTTAGAGAGGGCTCCTATTCCAGCCTCCCACTAAGCTCTTTTTGTAGCATTTCTTGATCTGGGCTCTGCTAAAGCACAGTTGGGCAGTCAGATGGTCAGTGGTGGGAGCTCGGAGGGTGGGTGGGCACTGCCCTGGGATGCAGGAGAGCCAGGAAGTGCCAGCCTTCAGTTTCTCAGGAGGATCATGGCTGTGCCCAGTGGGAAAACCCCACACCAATCTTGGCCTTTGGTGTTTGCCCTGACACAGGAAGAACACTTTCTGTCCCAATGCCCAAATAGCTTTTGACCATCCTGAGCTTTCTGCAAACCAGGATGGCAGTGGAGCCTGGGCTGGAAGGGCCTGAAGAGCTGTAACATCCCAGGAAGAGCAGCCCCACAGGGATCACAGAATAGGATCCACCTCACCCTGTGCCCCAGCCATGTGCCTGGAGCTGCCCTCCCACCTCTTCACTCACAGCACTTCAACCACAGCTTTGGCCCAGGCTTGACATTTTGGGCTTTATTGCAGTTGCAGGGTTGCTATGGTGAAATGACATTCTGAGCCCCCTGAAAAGTTCAGAGAACTCTTAAAACTGCTTCCAAAAACCAGTCATCTGACTTGCTGTGTCCAGCTGATGGCAGGTCGTTAGGAAAAACAGCAGCAAAACTGTTTCCTTACCCCCACTGCATGAAGCCTTTGCTCCTATAGTGATGGTAGTGCCAGCTGGGCAGTAACAAGGATTTTCCTGGTGCCATCCTTCCCTCTGGAAATGTCCTTTCTCATTTTCTCTTCTCACACATGGAAGTCTGCAGAGCCCTGAGCAAGGCAAGGACAGGCACCTCATGTCTGGAGCTGAGTTTGCAACGCCACTGTGGGGGTCTGGTCCTGTGCTCCCCAAACCTCTGAGCTCTGGCTGGGCAGGAACCCAGGCTGCAGCATCCATCCATCCATCCATCCATCCATCCATCCATCCATCCATCCATCCATCCTTCCTTCCTTCCTTCCTTCCTTCCTTCATCTCTCCCCAGGGGGAATGAGACACAGGAACATCTGCAAACGGCAGAAGAGCTTTTTTTTGCTACTGAGCACCCACACAGTGTTTATTTGCAAGTGAGTCAACCGGACTCTAATGGGTTTGTGGATGCTGCACAAGTCACCTCTCTCTTATCTCAGGGACTTTCATTACCTTTTGGGCAATTTTGACAAGAATTCAATTTTCCCCACCCACGCACACATCCTGCTGTTGTCTCATTGAACACATCAATTAGCAGCCGAAAAAGTCCTCAGCACCTTTTCTCTCCTGGATTCAGCCTCCTCCATCAGCCTTTAACACCATTTCCCTGTGCAGTTACCCACCCCACACCGCTGCCAGGTCTGGCCTGAAAGACTAAAAGTTTTCACACCTGACCCATCTGCTTTTCATGCCTGCAGACATCTCTCTGCCATCCCAGGAGCAGAATCCAAATGCCCCAAGCGAGCAGGGACAGCGCCGTGCGTGGCACCCACATCCCTGCAACAGCATCTGCCAGGAGCACCTGTGCAGTGGTAGAACAAGTGTGAAGTTTGAGCTCTCAGATTTCCTGCTTTTTATTCCTGCTGGGAAGCAGACAGCTGCAGCATTTTCCATCAGTCCAGTTGTTTCCACAAAGCAGAAACTGAGTCTTCCAGCCTGAAGACGCAGCAGGATCCAGGGTCACCTCCCCCTGCTCCTGCTCCCTCCTCCAGGTGTTGCTTTCAGCCACTGTCAGACCAGACACCAGGACATGTGCTCTGACCCAGAGCAGCACCCATCAGCTGTCTTTTGGTCCTTAAACTCAAAGCAAGCATCAGCCTAATTTAGTTTTAAATGGAGACTCCCATGTCTGCAGGCCAGGCTTTGGGAAAGCCTAATGATGACACCAGAATGAAGAGCTGCCACCACCACCCTGCTGGTCCAGGACCTGGCTGGTGGCAGCTCCATCCCTGCCAGTGCTGAGCCAGGGCAGGGCCCCAGGGTCACCAGGACACTGGGCTCCCATCTCAGCTCCATGCACTGAAAAGGTGGAAGTGAGAGGCAAATGTGAAGTCTGGGAAGGTTTCCAACATCTTTTTGTTTGTTTGTTTGTTTTGGGGGGGGGGGGTCCCCCTTTTTTTTTCTCATTTAAACTCTAGACCTGAGACAGCCTAAACCACCCCTGGGCACAGTGACATTCAGGATCAGGAGATGGCAGCACCACTCCCTTTCACTGCAGAAACACCACCCCTCCCCTCGCACGTCCCAAATCCCTTGGCATTGAAAGAGGGTCAGGGAAGGCCTGGGGAAAATGTGAGGAGCATCAGCCCCCTCAGCCTTGCAGCCAGACCTGCTGCTGACTCATGGATTGGGAACTGCTGTTCTGCAGGCAGGGAATGAATGAAGGGGGTCCTTAACATCCCACCTGCAACCTGGAACAGAACTTCCCTGAAGGATGGAGAAGCAGCAGGCAGGGGGATGTTGGGAAGCAGCTGCTCAGCCCTTGTAGTGCCAAGGAGCCTTATCTGCCACCCACTGGCTCCTTCCCAGTGCCCAGCAGGACCTTTGTCTGATGAAGAAAAACCTTTTCCTTTCCTAAGCATTAAGTGAATGAGGCTGGAGATGCCAGCTCTGGAACAGCCAGAGGCAGACAAATCCCAACAACTCGACTCAACCTTCCACAGAGGCAAAGGCAGGGGAGAGCATCTCCTGAACTCTGTGCTGACCAAACACTCGGGCTCTTTCCTTCCTTGGACCACTGGCACAACAGCTGCACCTTGGAGAGCTGTTGGAGGGAACCTGAGACCTGGATGCTCAGATAAAGGCCAGGAGAAAGGAATACTCCAGCAGAATGAGTTTTCTCTTGGTCTCCACGTTGTGTTTGAATTGTAAGAGCACCATCTTGTGTCACAACTCGGGCTCTGCCCGCCCCTGGAGCTCCATCCTGGCCAGAAGCTCCTGCAGAGGATAAGGAGCACCAATCCACATCTTCCCATCAGCTCCTTTCCCACTGTCACTTTACAGAGGGTTTTAAAAAGCAGGAAGCAATTGGAAATCTCGTGTTTGTCCCCTCAAAACAGCTTTTCAAGGAGTTATGCATGATGCAGAATCACAGCGAGTCCTGCAGGCCCTGCCATGAGCTGGAGCGTGGTCCGAGGCCAGAGACCCTCACAGCTTGTTCTACGTAGAATTAAGGGGCCCTTGTGCACCAGAGATCATCAGGATAATCAATATCACCTCCAGATTGTGTTGCTCAGACAGCTCTCAGGATTCTGAGAAAGGAAGGTGATGGCAAAAAGAATCCCACATTTTGGGGGTAATAATCTGTATCCTTCAGTAAGTTTGGGGTTTAATTCCCAGCCCAAAAGTATTTTTCAACTAAAGCATTCACATTGAAAGAGTCTCCCTTCCTGTATCATTAACAGTGTAAGTATTCTGATCTGAACATCTCTTTGTGTAGGAAACTGATACAACTGAGAGAACTTTTTTAAAAATCTGACTCAGAAAGATTAAGTGCTTTTCCCATTATCCACATGTCCATTGCAGAAGGGTTTGGTATTTCTAATGGCTCTGGTCTCCAAATATCATTTGTAACACCTTAGCCTAGTTCACAACTCTATTCTCATTTCTCTCTCAACACAGGATCTGAAAAATTCAATTACTTATGCACAGACCTGAGGGGCTTCAGAGCTGCCAGAAGAGCTGAAACATTCCCAGAGTGAAGATTTATGATGATTCTTCCCATTTAATACACACACACACTGGCTTTAGCACAGTGCAGTGTGTGACCTGTCTGGGAATGGACACAGCCCCAGAACAAACACTGCCAGGAGAGGGAAATTCTTCGGTACATCTGCTCTGGAGAGATGAAAATCTTGCAGAAAAACTCAGCACTAAGTAAGCAAAAATTACCGTGCTTTTTTTTAAGCACCAGGATGATAAAGCTGCCGGTTGGTACCATGTTGGCGGTTCTAAGCCATGGAGGATTCCTGTGTTTGCACATCAAAGTCTGAGGTATTTACATCCTAGAGGAACTGAACAACCTCATGTGGGCCCTTTGCTGCTGCTGAGAAGCAGCAGTGACACTGCACACACACACCCTGGTGCAGGGCAGGCAGGGGCTGAGGGCATCGTGTCCCCACCACAGCCCAGCAGGGTCTCTCTGTGCCACCCCCACCCCTTAGAACGAGGGTACCCAGGTGTCCCCAGGGGCTCTTGGGACACACTGATCAACACACACTGCTGGGGCAAACATGGTTAGAAAGGGGCAGGTGAGCCAGGGAAAAGTTAAAACCTGGCTCTGGCCAAGTGTTCTGTTTCTGCAGTCACCAAGTCCTCGTTCTTCTGCCCTGAAACCACAGCGTTTCCTTTGCTCTGCAGTAGCAACCAGCAAGGATTTGAGGTCTGATCAACCTCTGCTAAAAAGACCTCAGAAATAAATCTTAGTGCCAGCACCCATTTCATCCGAGCTGCACTAAGCAGATCTCCCCCAGGTCCATATCCCACAGCAGGCACAGACATCATGGCATCATCTGGGAGCCAGTCAGTGAACCAAGCTCTTCTTCAGAGATTTTGCTTGGGCCCAGTATGAGAGAGCAGACGAGACTGGCCAGAGGCTGACTCAAATACATCACTACCTGTAGTGATGATGGCAACATTCAGCTGTTGGTGTAAAATCCCCAATTATTGTGCCTTCTGTTAGCACAAAAACCCAGTGAAATTAACGTGAGACTGCAAAGAACACACAGATCCGGTGCATGTTTCATATACATATTTATATATATTTCATGTACAAAGTTACATTCTGAACCCCATGGATTCAATAATAGAAATAAATACTGAAATAACTACACTGCTATATGAGCTCCTCTGCTCACAGAAAAGAAGCCTCAAGTTTTAACAGACAGCAAGTTTAACGCTGTAGTATCCATCTCAGATTACAGAGGCAAGTAAAATTCAGCGTAAAGTGTCCAACAGACAAAACTTTCCAAAATTACAGACCATAAAATGTTTAAAATATATGTTTAAAAGATTGAGAAATGTGCATCAACAAAATTAATAAAGGAAACTTAATCTTGTTAGAGGGCGGGAGAGACATTTAGTGTATAGAAAAATGCTTTGAGGTGCAACATAGGTTGTTACAATATGGCATAACCCTGTTAGAAAAAAAAACCATTTAATTTCCCTAAAGAACTGTATTTGAGTTTACCGTGTCTCGTTTTACAGGGCGGGGCCTTCACAAGACCCCACCTCAACAGGGCCACTTACAGAGTGCTAAGTCAGGTTTAATCCTTTGGTAACTTTTATAATACTCACATGGAAATAAATATTCAGTTACACAGCATTTTTAAAAGACACACGTTCTTTAGAACAGTTAGTATAATAAAACAGATTTAACATTTGTTTTGTTACTAAGGCAGCCTATGATAAAGTGTCTACGCTCTGTCAGCTCGATCCCATCCGAGGCAGGAAGGCCTTCCCAAGGAATGGACGATGCAGCTTCACCTTCACCATGCAAAAAACCCCTACCCAGGCAAGTCATGTGCTGCACATTTTGTGCTCGAAATGTTTCCAAACTATTAACAAGCTGTAGCTATCAAGAGATTAGCTCCTATTTATATGATGCTTTAATCACGAGTGTATGCATAAACACATTCTTGAGACGGATTTGAGGGGTGTATTGTCACCTCAGTGCCCGGGCTTTACGTGCTTTATTCACCCTTCAAAGCCACCTTAAGGAGAGCTTACACATCCCAGAGCACTGTGATGGCAACAGGGACCCAGTTAATCTACTGTACCTTAGGACAGGGGATAGAGTTTTTAAATGAGAAATACAGAGAAGTGCACATGCCTTTTATCTACACCCACAGTGGTACACAGTTAAACTACCGCCTGCTTTAAAACCCTTCCACTTTTGGACAGAAACAATCATTCTCTTGAAATATTTGCAGGAGTTGGCCCACTGAGGTGACTAAAATGGCACGGTGGACCAGCTACATTTGGCAAAGGACCAGGTACACACTTGCCAGGTTGAGCCGCTCCAGTTTGCAGAGGAAACAGCTCGTCTCTAACAACAAATAAAACCCCACACGAGAACCAAGGAACAGAATTGTGCGCTTTTTTTTTTTTCTTTCTTTTCTGAGAACATGAGAATGTGACAATCAACCAGTGAGTAAAAACTTTGGAGATTGTGTTTCCCAAAGAGGGAAAAAAAAAAAAAAAAAATGGCAGGAAAAGCGATGAAACTGCACCACTCACAGTGAAGATTCTGCACAACAGTAAAAGTTTAGACAGCATTTTTCTTAGACATCCAATCCCAGAAGTTAATTCAGATGTGCTTCATGTTCAGCATACATGCCTATAAGTTTAAAATAGGTCTAAGAGTGTTGACTCATTTTACTTTCTGTATTTGTATAGTTTTTAATAAGCTTCCAGACTTTATATTCAAGCCAAAGTACTTTAAGAGTGACGTTAAAGATGAATTTAGAAAGCAAATTATGAACAACATGCTCTCATCACTTTTGGCATTCTGAAGAGAAAAATACTACCAAGATATTAGACATCTTTAATAAGGATTTTTACTACATAGTTCATGTCCTAAATACATATTTACGAGAGGAACAGCTGTGTACAAAATATGTCGCTTAAAAAGTATTTATACATATAAATCTAACCAATAGACCTGAATGGAGATTTTCTGGTTTATCAGCTATGATATGCATTTGAAAAAGCTGCCTAAATATATATTTACACAATAGACCTCAGCTAAATGTGTTCATTTAAAAAAATTAAGAAAATATATAAACACATGTTTGCCTGATAGACCAGAACTGCTCCTATTGCATAAAAATGTTTAGGCAGTTTTAAAAAAGTGTTTCTATATTTACTCCTCTGAAACTGTTCAGTTCTCTCCCATAATCAAGTGACTAAATTTCTCTGCCAATCTGAACAGTCCCAGCCTTTTGGGGGTACATGCTGGATGTTCATTAAAACCCCTCAAAACTTTTACTTTCCAGAGACAAATGAAAGAGCAAGTCTGGGTTTCTAAATATCCTGAAGTACAGAAATCATGAAGTGTTTAACTTAGGTCTGATACTAATGTAGAAATTTCAATGCAAAAGGAAGACAGTCTTCAACTCACATTTATGGTTAAAAAAATAGATGGTGAGTAGACAGAATGTCAGCCTAATATTAGAGTCTCCTGACTTTCATTAATTTTCTCAATCTTAGTGTTACCTGATAATATTGTTGCTAAATTTTTATTTTTTATATTTTTTTTTTTACTAAATTGGGGCATGGAGCTACAAAAAATACATTTTGTACCTAATTATCTGGCACTAAAGTTCCTTTACGATCTCACTTGGGCAGAATGCATTTTTCCTGTACACTCTCAGTCTTTTCTCATGCTCTAATAGAGGTCTTTAACCTTCACACACATAGTGCCTCATGAGTTTGACCAGCTAGGCAGAGAAGATCATTCTAGTGCTTAGGACATATGGAGTTAAGACAAGAAAAGAACAAAACATATCCCCTGTTCAAGAATTTTGCAGTTATTTTCCAATTTAAGTCATCCTAAGAATACCCTTTGGAAACAGTTGTTCCATGTCAGGGAGATGGAAAAACATTATGCTCGAAATTGCTTATTACTGAGGGCAGCAGTGCTCAAATTTTAAGATTCAATAATGAAAATGTGATTTTATTTAAATATTGTATTCTTAATTCCTATCCAGTCCCCTCTTTGCCCTGAAAACTCTGATGAATGTAAGAAATTAAACTGTTTATACTATGTAAGTGAGATTTTCCAGGTTTGAAAACAAAAGCTGAAATACACAGTTTGCTTTAGCCCTCACTGAATATTTGGATGAGTCTTAATAATCCATCTTATAATTTGTCCATTTTTTTAAATACTCTGGGAATAACTTTGCTGTTTTACTCAATGCATTATACAGTGAAATGAAGCTCAGCTGTAACAAAGCCAAACTCAAGTGAGGCTACCAAAGAAGTGAACACGTTAGATTGCTGTGGTACAGTAAAAGTAATGCCTCAGCTGCTCACTATGGTGTGCACACCAGTTGGAGAAAGATCTGATTTCCTTATACTGTTCCATGTAACACGGGTGCAGTAAAACAGCACAAGCTAATTCCTGTATAGTTAAAGGTATGACAGATTTGCAATATAAAGTTAAACAGCAAAGAAATGCTTCAACATCATGTAGTGAAACAGGTTCACAAAATAAAAAAAACATGCAGAAGCTTTTTTTTTTGCCTTTTTTTTTTTGCTTTTTTCTTTTTTGTGTGTTTTTTGTTGTTTTTTTTTTAAGGTCTCCAGCTGCATCCTACAGGCTCACTCACTGCCACACATGACTTGCCACACTATCAAGTGACTCCTCTCAGCTTTGGCTACAGAAGGTTCAAGTGGTAGAGCTTCTCCAAGGAGTTCAGATTCTCCTCCTTCATCACCTGGAAAACAACAGCTTTGACTGAGGCAGCCAATAACCAGAACAGCATCAACACATGCAGGGAGACAAGTGACATCTATGTCTACACGAGAAACACTAAAAAGACAGTAGTTACCATATGCTCATACAAAAGCATAGTAAAGTCTGAGAATGTATACATCCCAGAGTGTGTTGCATAATTATCTCAGAGCTTAGAATTCTGCTGGGCATATTCTTCAGTTCTAGCCTCAGAAATTAATGGCAGTTTTGTAAGTATCCATACTCTAAACATTACATTACTTAGAACTCTTTAAGGTAGAGAAACAACCACAGAACTTGCAAACTTGCAGCACCTCCCAGGCAGACACTGAGATGGTTTTGCTGAAAGAAAGTGTGCTGGGATAAACATATAAATGCTCTGGAACAAGAGCTGTAATTGAGCACAAGTGAGACAATGCAGACAGTTGTGTTTATGATGAACCTTTCCCCTTCTTTCCTCTTGTTCCCATTATCCCAGCTTGTCACAGCTCCACACACACTGGAAAAGACAGCCTTAAGCATATTCTCCATTACTGCTCTTCAAAAGAGAAGAGCAGTTTTGTAAGTGCATCTGAACTCTGGGCAACAGGAGCTGACTGGGATCAAACCTGGTCAAACAGACCAGACACCAAAAACTGCACACAGACAGCCAGAACAACCAGTCCAGAGGCAGTCTGGTGGTGCAGTTTAATCAGATGAAACAGGAACTGATCTACACCTTCAGCAAGGTCTCAGATCACAGTCTGGCTGGTTTTCTGGTTAGACTCCTTTGCAGGGCTCTGGGATCCAAACACAGAACAGCCCCAAGTTGCTCCTGAGTGAGTTTGCTGGGCTCACGTGGCAGTGGCTGAGCTGATGGAAGTGCAGCACTGACGCTCAATCCATGGCTTTGCTCATGCCACAGGGACAGCAAAATGCACACTTGGAATGTGGCTATTCCAGCTGCTTTGCAGTAAGTGCAGAGGTTTAGTCCCCACTGCAGTGTGGCACAGAACTGCCCCAAGCCCTGCCTCCCGCACAGCTCCGCCGGGGTTACCAGCAGGAACCTGTTTGTCATCGACTGGGATGACAGAATTTGGGCTGGCCTTCCTGGAATTTCCTTTGTAGTGGTATTTGTGGGTTGTTCTGCTGTTTGGTTGGTTTTGAAAGACTATAGACAGATTTAGGCAAAAGGTCAAAAGCAGGTTGAAGAGTTGCAACACCTTTTTATGTATTTTTTTGGTCGAGGTCTCCAGCTGCAGATTCTAAGCACAGAACCACTACTGCACTCAGTTTATTTCCACAAAGAGTTCAATTAAAATAAAATAATGTTTACAACAAGAATTCTTTTATGGGCTAGATCATACAAAAGTGCTATCCAAGAAAAGCAGTGATCAAATAAGATGGGCATGCCGAGATAACCATGATCTCCTTTTTCCCCTTCTCACTCAAAAATGAGTAACTTTTAGATTGGGCATTCTTCACTGAATGCATGACTTGTTTTTATAGTCAGTCTGCATTTTAAATAACTAAGGACATGTTTTCCAGCAGATTGAGACAGAAGATTAATCTGTCACAGGAAGACTGAAAGCATAAACAGTAAGGTGGTACATGACTCCAAAGCAGAGTTTCAAATAAAACTTTTCACACAGTCATCCCAGAGGTCATGGTTTATTGAGGAGAAGAAGCTGAAGTTGTGTCTCAGAATAAAAATACTTCTACCCTTGCAGTATAAAACCTGTGTATACTGACCCCACAAAGGCACTCTGCAATCACAGCAGCAGTTATTATGTGGTTAATGACCTTCAGTGTATGAAGAGGTTACAACTCATTTTAAGCTCAGGTTTCTTACCCATTCTGAAGTCAATGTATCCTTCTCCACCACTTATCACCAACATTGATTTTAAGGGACTCTGGTTGAAGGACTCTTGGGCTTGTTTATCAGCTGTTAGCTCTGTCCCACCACTGCTCTGTGGGCAAACAACCTGACCTGGATCAAAAAAAAAACAACAACAGTTTTAGGCCGTATCTCACAGAATAAAATCAAGTGGATGACACAATGCCTAAAGCAGCTGACTACCTTATTAACAGGCATGCACTCACCACAGTGTTTCTTTTTCAGATGGAAGCAAAGCACTTACTCGTGACCAAACCCTTTTCCTCCCATTAAACAGCTCCGCACTCAGCAGACAAGTCTTGTAAATGAAATATAATACATTGTTCCTGAACGCATGACTTCATACACTGACTTTGACGCCCTTTCTAAACACTGTGTTTAACTAAGAAAATGAAGAAGAAAAAAAAATAAAAACCCACAAAAAAGGGCAGCTTCATCTGAGGAATGGCAACAAAACCTCACCTGGTACAGCGACAAAGAACTTCACAGCATCGCGGTGCCCGTGGAAGCAAAGCTGTGCGTGTGCCATGGAGCAGTAGGGGATGAACGTCCCTGGGGTCACTTTGTCGCTGTTCTCATCTCCATACACACGGATTACACTCCCAGGACGGTTTCCAGAGCCTGCTGCTGCTTTATTAGCTGGAAAAGAAGAGAAGTTGTTTTCTACTTCAAAAAAAAAAAACCCCACAAATTACGGCAGCAGTTATTTGTTAAGAAACCTTATGGTACCATCTAAAAGCTAAAGCCAACTTAGATAAAAATGAAACAGGAGGGCAGCAATGCCAATTCAAGACAGAGCTGGAAAGAAAAAGATTGCATGCTTCGTTATTTTAAGTACATCAGAAAATGGAGCAGGATTCTTATTAGTCTAGCATAAACACCAGATTTCAATATCCTACTTTTGGGAAAAAATTGATTTGTGAAAGGACTATATCTTTCATAGAAAATAAATACCTCTAATGTGTTTCAGTGGGAGCAAATTCAGTGTACTTAAACATATAATTAAATAGACACTTGCATTCCAACTAATCATAGGGTATCCCCTTGCCAACAAAAAATTCTCCAAAAATAGCCACCTGTGGGCACGAAGGAGCTACCCTAGATTACAATTCTACATCTAGTTTTTACCGAGTTTTAAAATCCATCGAAACAGAGGAGTACTCATGCTAGACATACAAGCCATCTCCATTCCAAAGACTATCAAAGTAGTGAAAGAAACGGTGATTTGTAACAAGACAGCAAATGATGTGGATTAATGACAAAGTTATAAGATGTGGTATCACATTGGCTGGAAGAAAAACAAAGTCTGTATGAGAGTTCAGCTGCAACACAGGATGATATGCTAAACTGCTGAGCAGATTGGTGGCCATTTAGCAAACATAAAACTGCTGCAATGCAGTAACTGCAAGTGGAAAAACATTTAGGAACATACAAAGGGTAAATCTATAAAGGAGTGGGAAACAGCCTCGAAGTGGCTATTAGAAGCCTGAAAATAGGTTTTTGTTCAGGATCTGCACTTACCCCGCAGCCCCAGTAAACGTCCCTGGTGGAGGATTACAGCTAGTGAGAAAGGAGGAAAGGGGAAATGGATAGGTATGACAGTAGAGGAGAAGGATTAATGAGAACCCACCACTCATATTTTGGTTTTTGATAAGGTAGAGCTTAAAATTTTAGCTCCTAAAAAAACAGTAGATATTTAATTACAGATGATTCAATCAAAAGTCACAACGAACAGCATCTTGTTATAAAAGTTTCAGTACAAAATGGACACAAAAGCACTGCCACTGTCATGTGCTTTTCACTTCAAAGTTTATTATTGATTAACAACGTTTCCCCTTTCTCTCTTTCCTTGGTAGGAAGCTCCAAAATAATATAGAACAACTCATGTTTTCACGTGCCCTTTTGAAACATCATCTGCAGATGTCAAAGCTGCCCAGCTACTGAGACCCAGGGAATTCAGAGATGCCATCACTGTTTCTGAAAACCATTGATATTCTTAACAAGGGTTCTCAACCCCACTCTCAGGCCACCCCCAAACGGCTGTTCTGATCCACTGACAATTAACAAAACTGAGACGAAACTGAAGAGCTTTAATAGGGATTTCTTCATGTTCACTCCTGTTTTAAAGCAAGCTCCTCTGGAAACATTAAATTAAGCTTCACGCAAATCAAGAGCTATAATTTTTGAAAGCATGATTTAAACTATTTCAAACTCATGACAGGAAGTCTGTCCTTCCTTAGTACATTCATGCAATGCAAAAAAAGACATTTACTGAATGGATGGACAATGCAATGGAACAGTATGAGAAACAATGCATGTGTGTGCTGTTCAACAAAGCAGATACAACATGAAGAGTTTTCACTATTAAATGACCCTAAAATTTCACCTGTCATCCTACACTTATTTTCTATGTAACCATAGCACAACTAGGACTATCAAAGTTCTATTTTCTGAAACTTCTGTTCACCTCTTTGAACAGATCACCTCAGCACAAGTGTTGAGGGCTTTTTTTGTTGTTTAAATGCAATCAATTTACACAGAGATTCTTCCCAAGCTTTACCTATTTAGGATTTGTTTTGCCCTTGAGCTGGAATGCCCCTTTCTCCTGAGGTTCAACTGAACGTTTCCCCTCCTACCCCCAAGTAGTTTCAGCCTATGACAAGAGTTTGGGGTCTGTTGTTATGCAGATACCTGGATTTACATGACTCAACTTGACCTAGAAGTTAGTGACCTGTTTGAAGAATGTGTTTACAGCTCCTATAACTCTGAACATGTCCTTTAAAGCAGTCGTGCTACTGCTGTTCCAGTCCTTTTCACCCACTTTGTGATGAATTCTTAAGGACTAAAGCCAAACAAATTGTGTTAGCAACAACAGCAACTGGCTCAAATCAAACAAAAAATCTACTTTGTGATCACATGGCAATCGAAAATAGCATTAATTAGAAAACTAAAGATGTCTCTTATAAGCAATAAACTTCTGTAAATGCTGCTAATGTTCAGAACACCTCAAAGGCTTCAAAGTGTCCCTTTGATTCAAGTCACAGCAACTCTGATCAAACTGAAGTACAGGAGATTCTGGAAATGTGCTTTTTTTTGCTCATAGTAATTGTAACCACATGCACAGATGTAGGTGCTAAACATCTCACAGGCCCGAATCTGTAACAAACCTGAAAGGTTCAGACCTGGCAGTGAAGCTTTCTATCCATTAGCAAGCATCTGAATGGTGTTTAATACTATTTTTTTGTGTCTACAGCATATTGCACAGAGCTATTGATTTATATTTTACTTACTTTCTGTTAATGGAATGGAGATGATGACACCATTTCCTGTTCCTACCCATAAACGATTACAAGACACCATAAGAGCTGTGATTCTCACAAATGAGAATCCCAGTTTACCAGTACCTAAAAACAAAAGATGCTTTTCATCAAAAATTATGAGCAAGAATAAGTTTAGTTCTATAATAGAGAATCATAACTCCATCTCCCAAACCACGCAGACAAATAATTCCCTCCCACTTCAAACGCAAAGTAGAGGAGCACATTTAAGTTGCAAAGATAACCTAAAAGTCTACAACACTGTAATTAAGTTATGAACCTATACTGCAAGAGTCTAACTTTAATTATAAGAAAGTAAAAGAGGTACAACAGCTCCATAATGCTGCACAGTAAAATCTTTTGGGCCTTACCAAAAAAACAAAAACAAAACAAAAAAGTGAGTTTCCAGATGAAAGATAATGGTTTCTAATCCATTAAAATTAATTCTCATCCATTAGCAGGATGAGGGGAGCACAAGGCTGACCAGTTAATGCAATGGCACAGCAGTGACTTGTGAAGGATTTTCCAGAACCCAATTACCTGTATTTGTTGTGTTATGTAGGTGGGCAAACTACTCTTACATAGATATTAATGAAAAAAAAAAGAAATCACACAGCATATTAGGCTCAATAGCAACAAAAATCTGCTATTTTGCCTTTTCTTGAAGAAAGAGGCATTTTTTCCAGGCAAGTAGTGGATTCTTCCCATTTTCAGGTTAAAAAAAAAAAAAGGTATTGGTACAGTCAGTAAAAAGAGAAAGTTTTCAGTTTCTTTATTGGTGCCTGCACAACCCAACCACTAATTTTCTCCTTAGTTCTGAGTTTTTAAGGGCACTTCAAACATCAGGTAAGATCAAGAGACTGGAACAGATGACCCATCATCCTCATTCATGCTTTACACACCGATTTAGGCTTCTGCTTCCACACTCAAGTTTTCACAAACTGATCTGACTGGCCCTTCCACCCACCCAGTGAGAACTGCCTGCTCCAGACAGCAAGAGGTGTAAGAACACACCAGTTCTTCTCATGAACTTACCTAGCATTTTGCTTACATAGGGCTCAATGTCCACGTCCTGCAGGTGCTGATAGGTGTGCGCGTGGTAGAGGCGCAGGGTGGAGTCCAGGCGAATGGACACCCAGACCCCGTCACCCACCCAGGCCAGCTGCCTCACTTGGCTCTCCCTCCTTGGGTGGGCATCAAATGACTTCTATGAAACATTGGAGTTTAAAATTCAAAAGATGAAAACACGGGAAAGAGTAAGAAAGATTTCTCTGTTACTCTCAGACCGTCTGTACCGGCAATTTTCTTAAGTCAACCACAACCCTCTGATCTGCAAGATAATGTTTAGCTTAGTTACAACTGCCACATGGTGCTGGTAAAGTAATAGTAAAATTGCTGATTCCTCTCCCTGAGTTTGATCTTAAAGCTGTAGTTTCCTACTGTGCCTTCATTTACACATCACATCCCAGCCTGCTCTGGTTTCTGTCTCTCTTCAACCTGAAGCCTTTTTGGTCTGAGGTTCTGCTGTCACAGCATAAGATGCATGTGCCCAAAAAGTGCTTCTCTTCCTAGTTCTGTCATGACTTTTACATACAAAACCACCCTTGCAAAATACACACTATCCACCAGCAAAACAGTCAATGAATGTCCCTGTTGCATGAACTTCATTTCACTTTTTCCATATAAATACAGCCTTCACAAAAACAGCTTATTAATTGGGTGGTTATTATTTTCAGAATTACTGAGCAGTCAACCACAAAAGATCTGGATCCTGTCTCAGGCCAGTTAGGAGAAGCTGAAACATTAATATTGCTAAAGGCTTGCAGAAACCCAGGCCACCTTCTGCACTCGAGATGTCAGGGACAGATAAAACTGTAGAACATTACACACCTTACATAAACAAATTACTCTAACTGCAGGGAGAGCACATTCAAGATTAACACTTACAAACCCCTGAAGTATGCAAAGACAGATTATAGAGAAGTTTACAGGTAGGTGGAGAATAAAAAGAGGCATAAAAAAGGTATAAAAAGAGTATAAGTTGGGAGCTTGACTTAAAAGCTCTGTGCAAGGACACTTCCAGTTCCTGGTCAGCTAGAGGTGAAGAACTAAACCACTCAAAAATTTGTTTTAATAAGTGAAAACTGTCTCATCATGGCCTAAAGTCTTCCAAAACAGTGAAAACATCTTTAGAAACTGTAACAGTATTTCCCAAAACAAATTTGTTTGGTTGCTTCTTTCTGTACTGATGAACAAAATAGGTGTTCTCTGGAGTTACTCTGCAGTGTGAGCCGTGGCTTTAAAGCATCATTTAATTATTCTAATCACCATTTTAGCTTACCTCTATTTTCATGGCCTTTGGTTGAACAACATAGATTTTGTTCCTGTAGCCACACCAGACTTTGTCATGTACCACTGTCATGCACCGTATCGAGTGGTGGGGCCGGCCCAGGTCTAAGAGGTGATAGTTTGTCAAATCCCACTGACCATCTTGGAAAGCAGAAGGAAAAGAAAAAGCAAAACTAAACACTGGTTCCTATGAGATCAAGAACAATTTAAAAGTACAGGGTCTAATTTTTTTAAAACACTGTAATAATCTGAGTAAGTCAATACGAATTCATGGCTTGGCTCCTCATTAAGAGCAGCTAGTTATAGGAACTACCAGTATCCCAAATGCTGCTTTTTTAAAATAAGGAGGTACAATGATTCATGTTCAAAACACAGCAAAACATTTTTTAAAACAGCAAGTCACCCAGTGCTAAATGGACTGCTTGGCCAGGCACCAGTGTACATGACAACACACAGCCTGAGGCACTTGCTGCCTTGGCTGAACATGGAAATATTGGCCAGTGCAGCAAGGGGTTTTTTTAAATGTGCTGCAGGATTATAGAAAAAGGCCCCTGAAATCTACTAAAAGCCTACTAAATTTGCTCATTCAACACCAAGTAAAATTATTCTGTAGACAGAGCTAAGATGGATCATCACTGACATTCATTAAGGACTGTAAGCCACTACAGTGAGTTCTTAAAAAAAAATCAACAAAACAAAACCATTGAAAACGTGACTTCATCCCAGATGCATCTTTCCCAGTATTTGCATTAGTGTTGTGCAACGTTTTATTTCTTTTATATACTGAGCACAGGAATTTAAACATCACAAGGTAAAGAGCAAATGAATAGAGAGGCTGTGAAAAAAAGCCAACAGATAAGTTCCAGTTACTCATAATGAGACTTTCCCCTCCAGGTCCTATTTCTGGAGCTGGTTCATGAATGGTTTGGGCAGAAATTCTGAAGGGATGCTTACAAAATTCTCATTGAAGGACTTGGCCAGGGACAATTAATGCTAATTAAACAGAAGACACAATTATTGAGCATAACGAAAAAGAGAGATAATAATCAAAGTGAACTTTCAAGTGGCTTTTCACTGTTTATCTCAGATATATCCCATTCTCTGCTTCAGAGCAAGAAAAAATTCTATTAATGCACTAGGACAGTGCAAAAATGGTACTTGAATCTGCAACTGAAATAACTAGAAAGATTTCTCAAGGCAACCTGTAAAAAACATTCCCATTGGGGGATACATTATCAAAACACTACTCATAAATGGCACATTTCTTTCCTGAATACTGTTACAGCTTCACTGGTTTCCAGATCTAACAGAATGCTTACCAACTCCTCGGTGAAAGATTGCCAATGTTCCATCAGCCAGTGCAACCAACACTATTCCTTTTACATGTCTGGGGAAAAAAAGAGGCACAACAATAGAAACTGTTAAGACTGCACTGCTCAAAGGGCAAGTTTAAAAGGTATAAACAGCATACTTTTACAGTCATGTTAGCCCTACTGTTTTGATTTCTACAATATAGCTCAAGAAAAGGGATGTAGCAAGGTGTCAAAATCCAGTCCAAAAATCTTGAAATATAGCTAGCTACAATGCCTGAAGAAAACATCAAGGATAGCAACCTGTAACTGTTTTGAGTAAACAGCTACAGCTCATCATTTGGGCTATGTATTTCCAACAGATACAATGCTCCTTTTTATTTTCCTTACTCCCCGAATGTTTTCCACTGTCCCTCAAAGAGCATGCAGGCAGTTATGGCAACTGACATTCCCAATATCTGAGGAGGAAATATAAAACTACTTTGACAGTATTTTAACAGAAATTCATTATGATTTACATGACATTCTTTCAGGACTTACACAATACTGAGAATAGAATCTTTAAGTTTAATGGCATGAACACATTTCCTCCACTGGGCCACTGACGAATGAACATACAGGCTGCAAAGACAAATCAGGAGGGATTAAAAGCACTACCAGACAAAAACAACCACAAGCAAAAACCCTATAACTGAAATCCACAATCAAAGGGAAAACAAGTTTTCATCTTCCACTGGAAACTACGTACAGACTGAAAGGAAGAACTGCATGAGCAGCAGAGTGGTTTTTTCAAAGGCCTAAAGCATTACAAACCTCTTTGCAGATCCATCTGTAGTAAAAAGTTCAATACATTTTTCTAGCACAACAAAATATTGAAAGTTAAGGAATTATCAGACCATAACTATTTCTTTTACTACAAAAAAATCCACAAAACTTTTCTGCAGATGAAAGTGCTATCCACCAAAAAGAGCTTCCTAACCACCTACAAGACTTTCTTTGAATTCTATAATGCCTAAATGCAGCAAAGCATATGAGGTTTTAGCTCCCTTGAGATCTTCCTGCCCTTAATCTTGACTCGAGACAGTTATCAGGCCTGTAGGCACAAGAAGCAAGTTTAAAGCAATTACTGCAAATAAGTTTAACAAGATTAGCACTTCCTTACCATCCATTCTGTGCTCCAAGCCACATGGTCGGTAAAAGGCTACTCATTTTCTGTGCTTCTTCTCTCACTAGATCTTGCTCATTTGGCAAAACTGCAACATCTTTATATAACTCTGACTCAGTACTAGAAAAAAAACCCAGTTAAGATACATTTAATGGAGTGCACAGATTACTCAGCCTATAACCTAGGCATTTACTTCATTGCTGCTAATTCCTACACTGGGTCTTGAAGTACTTAAGGTATAATTGTGCATGAAAATACGATACAGATGAAATGACAATAACAATGAATTTCTTCAAGTGGACATTTTCTTACACAAGGAAAATCAGGTTCCATTCAAGCCTGTCAATATTGTTGATCTCTGAGGAGGGGCAGAAGAGTCACAAGGCATAGAGTGTCTTGTACCAAGACTACTTATATAAACCTCAACACACTTAACAAGAAAAAAAAAATAGTCATTTTGTCTCCATGCTATGTTCCCACAAACATTATATTTTTCATTTTAAATACATTTTAAGAGGTATTAGGATTGAGACTATGTACTTAGGCTGGTACACTGGAGATGCCTCTGTTGTATGCTGCACTCCCAAAGGATCTGTAAAGACATGCTCTGTGTAGACTCCAGTTTGTGCAATATCAGCTGTGTCTTCTCCTGTCCCTGCATTGACTTCTGTTGCTTCTGTTGCCTCCTCTGCTGTTGGAATGTTCTCATCTCCTAAATTATTTTCAGTTGCAATATCTATGTAAACAAAAAAAAAATTTGAAAAAAAATGTTCAACAATCGTGACAGAATTCTCAATTATTTAAAACAGCCAGAACTTCATACTTAAAACTGAAGTGACCAGACAGTCACAATCCAGATTTTATATTCCATTTAACAAGAAAATCACATCAGAAACACCCAAACTTTCCTAGGTTGAACTGTATAAACAAGTGATGTGACTGATGGCACAGATTGTCCTTTAAGTGATTAACTAGAACAGCAGTGAACAAATCAAACCACCCCATATCCATTGCCAGTCACATCACCATACAGCTCTGAAGGGCATATGACAAAAAAACAGTAAGAATGCCTAAAAAGTAAGCAGCTTCACTTAAATCTCTATTAAGACTTCACAAAATTCAAGGCATTTATTCACCTTCTCTCCAGACATTTGTTGGCAAGATCTGCACTTCAAGTACTGAATAAATTAAAAGCTCTCCTTAAACCATGCACAAGAGAGTTCTCTCAAAAACATTTGCAAGAAGCAAATGTTAGTTATCACCTCCACGGAGTTTTCAGCTACATTTATACACTAAAAGTATGTCAGACTCACAGGCCACAGAGACACACTATTATATTATCCAGTTTCATCATTAATTTCCAGTTACACCTGAAGGTGTTTGGCCACCCCTGGCAGGGCTGTGATGTTTTCATACCTGACTGTTTCTCTGCCACTGGGGAGCCCCCGTTGGCATCCTGAGCTGCAGGTGCCCCCGTGAGCCCCTCAGCAGTGCAGCCCACCACGGTGATGCCCCCCAGCAGGCTGTCAGTCTCAGCAGAGCTGTTGCTGGTCATGCTGCCACACAGAGAGGACTTGTCCACTTGACTGGGATCTGCTTCCTGAGACCCTTCTTCTCCTGCAGGATAGTCTGTTTCCCTTGCCCCTGGAAGGGATTAAACCCATGTGTTTTTCATAGGGATAAAGCCCAATCACTTTTCTATCTAAACTTCAAACTGAATGAACTCTCCAGCACCTGAGATCAAACATGCAGGCACCTATCTATAAGCTTATTTCAACATGATCAACAAATATAAAAGATATTGTCACAAAGCTGACAAAACAAAGGCAATGCCTACATATGCTGCACATTTGAATTGTCATACAACATACTTCAATCTGCAGCTTTCCAAACAGCTTATTTCAACTTTAATTACATTTTCCATTAAAATTAGATTTAATAACAATGCATATATGCAGGGATACCTGTCTACACATTTACAAAGAATTCAGCTGCAATAGATCCTTTGTTCTGGATGAAAAGCTGTTTTTCTCTTGTACAACCCCCCTCATACTTTAAAGACTCATAATATTCTCAATGCAACAAGGATTCCCTCTGCAGGAAGCTCCAAGACTTGCTACTTATCTTCAAGGGGCTGAAGAGATCAAAAAAGCAAACTACATTGTTCTTTTTGTGATGTTCACAGTTCCATGAAGCACTGGAACTATTGCACAATTTGTAATACATCAGACAAAACAGTTACTCTTGGCTGCTGACATCTCTCTACCTTTGAGTTAGTTTAGGCCAAGAGCCAACTAAAGACTGCACAACTAAACACTTCCTGTTGCTGTGTTGCAGCAGCATTTTTATCACACCAATTAACAAATCTCTGGGTTTTCACACAGCATAAGAAAAATCTGAATAAGAAATAAAAGAAGCAGGAGTTAAACATCCCCAAGTCTTTACCTGGCACGCTGGCAATACAAAGCACATGAGAATTGCAAACAATGAAACTGTCCAGAATATTTCCTGGTTGATTTGCATCAATAATGATAACTTTTGTGGCAGAATGTGTGCTAGTACAGATCCAAACTAGACTGGATAATTCTTCCTGATGTTTCAGTTCCTTCTGCTGATCCTGAAGGAGAAAAAAGGCAGAACAGAAATGAACAACAAGAAGGGGGACAATAAAACCATTACCTTCAATCTTTCATGTTCTTACATTTTCAACTACAGAAGTATACATAAACATGTGCTAAGTTAAATATCTTCAGTGCCACTGTAAAATTACATGGAGCTACTTGTTCTCTATGCATTTGAAATATAAACCTCCCTCATATTTCATATTTGCATAAAACACATAGAAAATAATTATACTGCAAATTCTACAGTTAGAAAGAAGAACACTGCTGGCATACCAGCTGCCATACTCAGTGTAGCCCCAGATAATTGTGATGTCCCAAAGCACTTAAAAATTAAGCCTCTGTTTTCATACCCTTAACATGAATTCCAGCCATGGCAGTCAGAACATGAACAGTTTTGTCATAAATGTCTTTTACAGGAGGCAGCACTGGCATAAGCAATGCATCAATCTGATGTAAAATTCATCTACTCCTCGTATTTGCCAATAAGCTGGCACACAGGGAAGAATCACAGTATTTTTGTAGCTGGATTCAGTACCCTAGTTATCTTGGGTTGATAATTACCAAGAAAAATCTATTTGTTACCAATCAGCCTGATTACAAAATACTTTATTACTCTACAGATACATGGTAAAGATGTTTAACTCTATAAATTCATTAATAATGTCTTTACAGGAACCTTACCTTGAGCTCCTGGTCTAGTTTATCTAAGCTACTCTGAGATCCTATTTGCTGCTTGTTGCCATCTGCATCCACACCAGTCACATCGTTGTAGAACACACTGGCACCAACCACAGACCCACCGTCCCGTGTTTTCCCTCCTGACAGGTTCACCCCTACAGCACACCACAGCTGGGAAGGAAAATAAATATTTCACTTGAATTCTAAACTAAAAAAAAAAAGACACACAATCATTGTTAAATATGCTGAGTAATATCAACGTTATTGTATAACTGGAGTCCATTTTAAGGAATTAAAGTCATGTATGTTTCTACTGAAGCTTAAATTCTTCTTCACTATGCTTTAAAAAGAAACTACTTAATTTCAAAAAGAATATACTTGAGTCTAAGATAAAAATATTCAAGCTATAGGTTGTCCAAGTTTCTCTATCACCACTGGAAATATCCTACCTTCATAGAGGTATCCTTCTCATCTAAAGGTCTCAGGTAAACAGGTACAGGCAAGTTCTTCATCTTATTTTCACCCTGTCCACCATTTGCCACCTAGGTTAAAAAAAAAACAAAACCAAAACAGAATGGAAAAGCTTTTTTACAATCTTTGGAATCAGTTGCTCAGACTTCATTAAACAAGATTAAGAGTTTTGCATTATAGTTCTCCTTAGAAAGATGCTTTACTGCAGAAGTTCAACAAAAAAATGCTGGAATCACTCAAACACAAGCTGTGAAATCATACTCCATTCAAATGTCCCAAAACATGAAGTTGTCACCACTACACATGAAAACATGATACCTGTTTGTACTTCTGAGGTAGACTCCAGCCAAATGCTTGCACCCTGCCATCCTCCTTCTGAACATGTGCTTTCACCTGGCGATACTGCTCCCTCTTCTGCTCCCTGCGTGAGGCTAAACTGGCTTCAGTTCTGGAGAAGAAACATTATTGAAAAACCTCTTTAGAACTCTTTGTACAATGGGAGTTGCTGTTAAATTCAATAACCAAGATCTCTGTGGAAGCACTGGGTTACCAGAGACAGCCCCAGGTTTCCTGTGGGCTGTTTCTAAGGGATCGGTGAAAGGCACAACCAGAAAGACTGTTGCCAGCATCCTTACAGAAAATTGGGTTATGTACCTCTACTAGAAGCTTTAAAAGTTGTACATCGAAGGAATATAGTGTCAAAGAGAAGCACAGCAGAAAAAGAGTAATTACAGATACTTGTTAGGCTGACTCATGTTATTTTCCACTGAAGTACCTGTACAGTTATTGCTTAGCTACAAAACTTGCATATAGAAATGTACTTAGTGCTGCCTCCTGTGCCTAAATGCACTTTTAAGAAAGACAGTGATATTTACCAAGTAGAATATTACTGTCAGGTATCCTGAGTACTCACCCACTGCTGCACATTTCAGCCTGCTCTATCTTGAGTTCTTATGTATCAACACTCACTTCAGGAGAACACTACACTTAGCAGCGTGTTAAATCTCAGAGGATTAAAAGAGTAAACACTTGATAGAGCATATCTAGTATTATAAAACTAAAATGTCTTACTCTTCACTGAGGAATTCAAAGGCTTTAGATTTGTCACTGGGTAATTGAGATAAGGTGCTGCTTCTTTTCTTGACTGACGGAGTAATATGTGAGGTTGGAGCATTGTATTTAACGTTGACAGGAGGTTCTGGTTTCTTTGCTGTATTGCTGGAGGAACTGAAGAGCCTGCTAAAACTAGAAGAAAGGAAAGAAAAAAAGGAGACAAGATTTGTCAGATATATCCAGATTTGACTATGCAGGCAAAACAGTGCATATGCCAGCCTGCTCAAGACAGTTAAACTAAGAAACTGGAGCCCAACATAGCAGCAGCCACCACACGCTCAGCAACACCCTCAAAGCACAGAAATTCGTGTCAGCAAGAAAAGTCCTTAAAAGAATTATTATCATCAAATTTAATGGGAGTTTCATCTTGAATTAACATCTACAGGGAACCAACAGATATTAGGATGTGAACATCACACCTGGAAGGCAAGTTTATGAAGCACATTAGTTCATGCAGAGAGCACTTTAAAAACCCCACCACTTTCTGGGCAAAAAGATAGAACAGTTATCAGCAAACCACAACATTAAAAGGATTATTTTACAAATATCTTGTTGTGAAAAACAATGGTTTAGATTTAAAGAAGTTGAAGTTAGCAAGGACAATGTAACAATCACTGAGCTGTACTTCACAGAGGAAAAGGAAGCTGAAATAAATGCAATCGGCACGTGCTATTCAGGTTTCTACTATTCATCATAAAAAAAGAATCCAGAGAAATGTTCAGGACAAGAGTCTTGGTGCATATTCAACTAGAAAAAAAATTAAAAATCAAGCACTTTGGCATTTAACTTCACAAAGTGCTCAACCATTCACTACGTGATGCAGCTTACGATACATGTTGTCTTCTAGACCAGTCTTACCGAGCTGGCACGCTGGGTAACAAGAGGAGAACAGTTAAGACATCTTAAAGGGTAATTAGCTAACATTCACAAATGTGCCAGCTAATTGGTTAGGGTCTTTTATTTATTTCTCCCAGTGAGTTGTGTTTCGATACTTACAACTGCCAAATGCTCGATCTCTTCTTCTCTTGCATGGCTGGATTTTCTCTCGATGCTCTACAAGAAACAAATTCCAAGTTTACTGAGTCAGCACCAATTAAAAAAGGGAAAGGAACAGAACACTGTGTAACTCTTATTTTTTAAGAAAAGGATAATAGGTAACAAAGCCTGTTTCTTCACATTGCCACTTCTTTTCTGACCAGAGCACAATACTGAAATTCCCACTAGGTGAACAGAAACTACATAGTATATACTCCATCCACATTTCTTTGCATCCCAAACACCAGTTGTGTTTGGGGACTGCTTTTCAGATAGACAAGACAAACCTGTGTAACACTTGGCAATGAATACAGTTAAAAGAAAGCAGTAAACCATTTAAATTCTTCTGCCTCCCATTTTTTAATATTTTAACCATTGCTTTTTGTTTTAAAGCCTCTAATTCTTCAACATATTAGTAAGTAAGTGATAAAGTGAGTGTTCCTGAAGTCATAGATGCATTAACAGAGATAGAAGAGGGATTTTACAGCAGAAAATAGCTATAGAAAAACAAGCCATGGTTGTTGGGAATATGCATTTTTCCAAAGGCTCACAGATAGGAGGACAATGGGAACAATTAAGTGCCATTGCTGTACGTGGCCAGCAGGCAGCACCACTCGACTCTGGTTTGGCAGGGGTATTTAAAATTATCAGCCTTTGTAACTTCTTCAAAATACACACATTTCTTCAAGGGATGCTTATTTTGCATCATATGAAGCAACAAGTTTTCACTGAGGTCTCACCAGGAACCCATTTTGACAGGTCATATGCCCACAATCTAAAAAACAAAGTTACTCATGGGCATGAGGGAGACAAGCAGAAGGCAATTAACTCTCCTGACCAAATCACCCTGCAGCTGAAAACGAGGAGGTTGTGAAATCCAAGGAGCTCTGCCCAAGATCTTACAAGAGCCTTTCACCTGATCATCTCAGTCCATCGCACAGCTTCCTGGAGCTCCATCAGCCTCTCCTTGTACTGGTTCCTCTCCATCAGGACACGGGCCATTTCCACGCGGGTGAAACGCTTCCGCTGCGCCGTGGGGACGTCGCTCTGGGCACACAGCAAAGCAAACATGGGAGGAACAAAGGAGCACAGCAGGGCCTTGCAGAGTTATCCTCTGCCTTCCCACAATTCCAGATTCCAAACCATCTGGGGCTTTGTAAAATTAACTCAATTTTGTCTTCCTCTCCTCCCATGCTTTGTATCTGATACAATCTGAGTGTGACACAATAATGGGCAGAGAGGAAAGAAGGAAAACCGATCACTGTCAATTAAAGTTTACTTGTGCTCTTTAGACCTTCTGTCTTTTCTATTCATGGAGGAACTTTACCACTACTTATTAAGCAGTAAAGCTTAGTAGCACTCACTAAACATGTGGATTTTTAATGTCCCACTGTGAATTACACACATAAAAGCACACACACACACACATACACCTACATCATCATCCTCTTTAGCTTTCTGTCTTGCTTCCTCTGCTTCTGCACGAGCTCTAAACACAAAATAAAAAACAGCTGCATTAAATATCACAGTCGGGTTCTCTTTTCTTTTTCACAACCATTGAATTAAGCTTACTTTCTCAGCTCTTCTTCCAGTTCCTTGTTCTTCTCTTCAAGCTTTTGTTTTGCTTGTTTTACAGCCTCCAATTCACCTTGTAGTACATCCTTCTCACAGGTCAATTCATCCACCTTTGCTATCAAATCATTCTTCACTACATTCAGTGCATTTCTACACAAACATGGAAAATACACCATTACAAGGATGATCATGGGCTCATAGTTCAGCTTCAAGCCTGATTTTATTCCTGAAGACCTATGCATTTCATAAAAGCTGCTGCAAAAAAATACAGCTTTCTAAGAGTTCAAACCCTGCCCCCCCCAGTTATAAATGTTTAAACACATTCACACCCCTGTACTAGAAAAAAGTATTGATAAATCAGTTTCTTGGAATAAACTCCTCAACAGTGCTCCAATGGATTTGCCTCTGCACTTACAGCTATTCTGACAGGGAGCTGATCTCATTAGGACAGAGCACTGCATTTCTTGTAGCCTTACGAGGGTAAAAGCAGCTTTTGCTTCTTAGGTCCTTAATTTCTAGAGGAATACCAACTCAGCTATATATTTAGCCAAATACACCTTCAAATTCAAGACACTTATACCAGCACTGCACTTAGAACTGAAGGATATTTGTATAATTTTGACTGTGTATGAAGATATAATGAAATAACAAAGTCAGCATTTTTATATAAACAGTCTCACTTACTTTGTCTCCAACAGCTGAGTGTTTTCCAAAATAAGGTTTTCAACCTCTCGTCCCATTCCTTTCCAAAGGAAACAAACACATGAAATTAGCAAATAAAATAGATGTTTTCATGCAACTTATGTTTTGCCATTTGTCTAAAGCCAGCTCAATTTTAAGCATGACAAACTTGTCAGGAGAACTGTGAGCTATCTGAGGTTTCAGGTCCAACCTACCTTCTATAAGTAGCTTTCCCCTCCACCTACTCCCCATTTGACTTCAATTAAAGGCATCCCTGGCTAGTGACCAGTGCTGCCTCCACCTACCCTCTATATTTTGAAGATGTTACAGTACTAGTAAGTAAAAAAGCAAACATAGCACATATTGCAGAAGTATTAGTCCACAAAACAATAAGTTTAAAATGCTCAGCTGTCTTTTATACCACGTTAGATACACAAGTATATCAGTTACAGACACAAGACATGCTGAATAAAAGCTCAGATTGTGAAAGCCCTGCAGATTTCCCCAGAGCAAATGATACCTTACCAAAGAAATTATGGTCTTTAATGCCCATGCATTCCATGTAGAGCAAAAACAAGAACAAGAAACATTTCATGTAAGGTGTAGTATGAGCGAAGAGCAATAAAAGATTTAGACTTATGAAGTAAGAGCGAATTAAAACAAAGCCACCACCAAAAGTCTGAAGTGGAATGTGATGTGATTAGAAGCAGGATTTATATGAAGGACAGATGTTGACAAAATTAGGTCTGTCACAACCATTTCTATTGGTGAGACCTCTTATAAAAATCAGTAATAAAGTCTCTCATTTTCTGTGAAATAATTTAGAAGCTCAGTACTTGGAAGAAATGCTAAGCCAGTCAGGAAACATTTCCAATTAATATACTGCTATGGAAAAAAGTGAACCTATCTTTTTATGTAGCTACTTCAACATTACTTAAATTTCTGAGAATCAATTTCTTACCCTATTTTTGGCACACCTAATATAATTTGCAGGATTTTAAAGAGAAACTTTCAGGAGAGAATAATTATTTTGCATCTTGCACAGCAAAATAATTACCACAGTGATAACAGTAGAAATTATGTTAATTCAAGACTAACATAATGAATGAGAAAGGTATCTTAATGGTGGAGGCCTTTTAAAATACTTTATGAACACAATCTTCTAAGAAACTTTGGTAACAGAAGACTTAAAAGATATTTGGATAACAAAGAAAAAAAGGTATCTATAAATAGACATGCAAGTCAAAGTTGCCTCTTGAAATTTCCCTCTTTGGGTTTTGGATTAAAAGTAAGTGACATTTAATAGTGAAGCAACTATTCATCTATTGTTAACTTCATGAATATCTGGAGAAATCCCCTACACTGCAGCCATTGTGAGCTTTTGTTCAAATAGCTATTGCTTTTTAAACATTTTCAGTATTCACAGATAAAAGTAGGTAGGCTCATTTCCAACAGGTTTCAGGATCCTTTATAATGCAAGAACAAAAATTAGAAAGCCAGAGTGCAAAGGCAAAAAAAAAAAAAGTTACCAAGCAGGGAAAAAAAATGCAGAGAAATGTATTTTATGAGAGCAGCAGCCAAGAACGCCTGACTGGAGAAGCAACAGATTTCAAAGATTTTTTTAAAAAAGAAGCATACACACCAGAATATTCCCCTGGGTATGCAGCCCAAGAGAAAACAGATTAGAGAATCCCAATTAACTACTTTGACACAACTCCAAACTGAAGTTCAATGCTCACTCAGAACAGATCCAAATGCTTGAAAAACACCAACTATCCTGGATGCAGATGTGGATTTTCAGCCACTGTTTGGACTATGACTGTCCTCAAAGTGAAATGACAATTCTAGAGTAAAAATTTGAGACCAGCACATTCTGCATAACAAACTCTGGTATAATCCTGTGCTTAGTTTGCACACACTGGTGCTTCCTGCAGTAGTTTTACAGAAAATGGTAATAAAGTCAGTGGCAAACCTTTGATAAATTATAATACAAAGTTATTAATTTTGGCCCACAGAAAACAAAGCACTGTGATCAGGACAACCTGAGAGTAATTTGATTGGTTTAATCCATTTATCACATCATCTAAGGTATGGAAGTTGCTCTATGTTATTACTTCTCCAGTATCTGTATTTTTGCATGCAGAATGTGTGATTAGTTGTCCCTGTGACAATGCAGTGACATCCAAGAGTTTTGGATGAAGTATGTTCCAGTAAGGATGTGGAGATCCTCACTGCTCAGCAGTGTCAACAAAGAAAAGCCATCTCAGACTGGAGCCAGGCCCATTTACTCCCAGTGAGTAACACTTGGCAGAAATGTCACCTGCCTGATGTAAAACACATTTCTGGTGAGACACTGAACAACCAGAAATCCAGATTGCACACAGGAGTTCTAACCAGTGCTAACAATCTGTATTTTTGCTGGGTCAGAGGACAGAAGCAAACAAGCTGCTGATTGTCTCTGCACAACCCATTTCTAAAACACCCAAGAGCAGCATCTGCATTTTATACATTCCACAGTACCAGCTTGCATTATTTCGAAATGAGGCCTGAACAATGATATGGCCAAAAATATCTTATGTTGCTTGTGGAAAGATCATTCTTCTGATGACCTTTTTGCTCTTGATCAACTCATGTTCCCCAAACTTACACTTTGTTCAGTCAGCACAGAAGTAACAGAAAGCTGCTTGGACAGTGAAGAAAAATGTGGGTTTCCCCTCCCCTTTCAATTAATGTTTTGATTCTCAAATTACCACCATTGCATTTTGCTGCAATTCCCTTTCAAATTAAAATCCCTAAAGAGGTAATAAAGCCAGGCCATTACAGATCAGGCACAATCTGAATTAAACTACCTAAAACTAGTTCAAGGCAAAAATCCTTGAGATAAAATCCTTGTGTTAGAGAACATGTAGGGAGAAATGAAATAGGAAATAGTGTAAGAAATGCCCCAAAAGATTCAAGCTGACATCCTTATACTGAAAGAAAGAACAAACACTTTCTCCTGTTTGAATTCCAACGACTACCTTAGGATGCTACTCAAACGATTTTAATGCAAATGAAGCCTAACAATAAATCCAGCAAGAATAATTAAGCACTCCACTAACAAGGAAAATTCCTCTACACACCATCTTTAAATAACCTTCCTTACCCAGCAAATCTGCACCTTCATCCACATCTCCAATTAGGCCAGAACCAGCAGATGACAGCTCTTCAAAGAGTGACTCTGTGTTGCGGTCAAACGCTTTGTTCTCGATGCCTTTGGTAGGAGTGCTGCTCGGGGAAGCAAACAAGGCGTGAAAAAGCAGACAGAAAACATTCCCACAAGGGAGAGAGTTTTCTCTGCATCTTTACCAGTAGTTCATTTGTTACCCCCACCAGAACCCAGAAGTAAAATTCTCAGCAGCTTTCAGTTGCCTTACAAGTCCTAGATTCTATTTTCAAATACTACGCTGGCATCAAGATCCAAAACTTGGCGTAGGTGCTCATAATGAGCTGGTCAGGATTTTAATAAATTAAAGCATATCAAGTTTTGGCCTGTAGAAATTCAGCCCCATCAGGACTTAGTCAGCCCAAATGCCTAAAGAACAGACAGCTCAGCCAAACTGGAAGTCATTTAACATAACAAGAATGCAAGAGAACACAAGAGTCAAAGATCAAAATATTCCTCTGCCCAGAGAATTGGCTCCTTTCACACAAAGCTCTTACACCATTAACATTCACTGCACAAGGTAATTTTTTCCATTTCATCACAAGAATGAAACACACAGACACAAAATGTATTTGGAGGATTTGTGACTACCCCCTGAATTGTTTAGGGCTTGCCTCAAAGATCAGGCATCCCCAGCTACTAAAACAGCACTTGTTTATTTTTATGGTGCTATAGAGCTTTGGAAAGAAATGTTACCCTTCACAAGCAAAACCCTGAAAGGGAGCAGACTAGACACAAGTTCTGTCAAAACTGGGATTCCACCACCAGAATCTGATAAATAAATTCTGTAATATTAGCAAAGCCAGTCATAAATCCAGATTTTAAAGATACAGGTGAAGACACAAGGGTCCAGTTTGGAAATTGTTAGTACTTTGAAATCTTCATCTAGGAAAAAATGGCCTCTTGGTACAGACCCTTTGCTTGTAAATACGTAGAGAACATTTAAGCACCCTGAAGTCTGCTATAGCATGAAATCCCTGAACATTCATCAGGTTTAACAACAGAATAAAGAACTTTTGTTGCACTTAAAACCTCCTGAGGAATTTGGGGAAATAAGGTCACAGAAGTAGGAGATTCATTACATAATGCAGGATCTTAGTCTGGCAAAATTTCTCAAAAAGTTCCAAGTTCCAAACTGAAACACAGTACACTCTAAAATTTGTCTTCTTACTCAAATCACAACACACAACTTACCTGGAACCCTTATATCCACTGAGATCTTTATCCATATCCAACTCTGGAGTTGACTCAATGATTGCCTGAACTTCAGATTTTTCTTCATTTTCAGTTCCCCCTAAGGCAAAGCAAGTGGTACATCTCCATAACAACACCACCATGACATTAATTACATGTAGTTATTAATCAATCAATCACCAACTTAGTAGACTCCTGATCAAAAACTTATCGAGGTAATTAAATGAGAAAGCCTACAGATTTTGATACTCTCTTCCAGACACTGGAATTTCTAAGTCTCTCCTGAATTTAACATAAGGCATCCAACAGTAGTTATTTCCCACTTTTTCTGCAACTGGAACCAAGATGTCTATCATCTCACGACTTTTTGTGTCTAGCTAAGTGCCATTCCAAGGAAATGTCACAAATAATTCTGATTCTAAGGAAAAAGGGACTGAAGCCACCAATAAACAACAGACTTTTATCAATACTTTGTGCTCCTTAAAATATAGAGTAAAAAACCCCAACGTTTCTCCTTTGTGGCACAATGAGATATTTAATAACTGATTAAATATGAGGTCCATAGTAACCATGCACTAAGAATTTAAAGCAGCTCACCAGTGGACACATTTCTTGTCTCTTGAGCTGCCTGTACTTCAATATTCTTGCTTATGTCCACCTTGTCATTCGACATCTCTGTGTCCTTTGCAAGCCCTTCAACATTTTCCTTCTGAGGAGTTTCAGCAGGCAGCACAGGCACATCTGAAGCAGCTGTGGATGCTGGAGTAGTACATTTGGAGCCTGCCTGGCTGACATCAGAGAGCTCATCCTAAAATTGTACAGTTACCATTAAAAAATGAACACAAATTAAGGTGTTATTAGAAGAGTTGGGCATATAAACCAAAGATCAGAAACCAAAATTACTGTATTTTACTGAAAACTATGTAAATGAAAAGAAACAGGAATATAAATAATACTTCAAGCCAGTACAGTCATCTTGAGACTACAGCTGTTTCACTTCTCTTAAGGCAGCCACAGCTGCATAAAAAATACCTTTATTTTTCATAGCAATGTTTGATCTCAGGTGATAATTACAGTCACAGTTTCAGGGTGCTTTTTGTTAAGCTTTCCAGACAACAAGCAACATTCCCATATTAATAATCCTTCTATAGCTGCACAATGAACTGCTGAATCTTCCCAAAGCCGTTATAAAATTAACTGTTCAAAGTGCACATGGGATCTCGACACATCTTCTTTAAAAGTAGAGATCAAAGCACTGATGCAGAACATGGATTTAACTGATACAAAAGATTTCACAGAATCATAATCACAGGGACCTTGAAGACCACCCAGTTCCAAGCCCCTCCCATGGGCAGGGACACCTTCCACTCGACCAGGCTGCTCCAAGCCCCGTCCAACCTGGCCTTGGACACTTCCAGGGATATTTGCAAGCACTTCACTGACACTGTTTTTATGTGCTTTAAAGTCTGAACTGCAAGCCCTGGATGACACTGGGAGTGAGACATGGAACTGCCTGTCCAGTTAGATTTCAGATCCACTATGGAACATCAGTAAATAGTTCCTTCTTAGAAGCTGATTCCTGGCAACAACCCCCTTTAGAGTGAGACTGTATCAAGGCCCAGAAGTGTGGCATTTATTAAGGAATTAATCCAGCTGCTGGACTCAGGATTATTACCATTACTCAGAGCTACAACAGGCACTGGGTGGGAGGACAAGCTAGACCCTGTTTGATACAATTAGAGGCCACTACCTGAATATACCAACAGCCCTTTTCTAGACCTTCTCTCACCTCCTTCATTCACATTTTACCCCTCATTCATGGCCAGACCCACACCAGCATCCAGATGTCTTAAGGGTGACTTAAACAGCACATGACAGTGAACAACAGCTCACTGCAGACAGGAAAACAAACTGGTCTGTTTAAGCCAATATTTTCTAGAACACAGTGTCAGAGAAGTCTTGCTGGGGAAAATAAAGATGAAACCTGAAGCTGGTGTGTGCAAAATGAAGGCAGGATAGTAAGTTTTGATAAGAAGATATTTTAGGGTTTTCTAAAACCAGAGGGAATCAGAGGTGAAAGCAAAGCCCTGGAAGTCTGTGACATTTAAAGTGTTATTGCAGGATACCCAAACTTGTCAAGAATGAAGTAACTTCAGATTTGGTAAAGCACAAATCCACATACTGCTAGGATCCCTTTCTGAGAAGGAAATGAAACCAAATTTTAAGGTTATTTAAAAAAAACAACACAAAAGAGGTCTGTATATAGATACACATTCCTCATTTGCACTTAGTGTAAGATTACTAGGAATTGTAACTTCTAAATTTTTACTTTTGGAGCTTCCTCGAAAGATAAGATTTTAATTTGGGAGGAAAACACCCATTTCTGTATGTGTAAAGCTTGCATCCTATAGCTACACTCCCACATGGAATTTACCAGCCCTAGAAACACAATTCAGCACTTTCAAGACCTGCCTATCAATTACCAACAGTTCTCCTCCTTTGTTAGTAAATTGCAGGGCAACCAACTATTAATATTTGATATTCTGACAGAAGTATCCAGAAATACAGTCAACTAACAGATGCCTCTAAAGGAATAAAAGAAAAGGGGAAGAAAGCTACGCAAGTTACCCAATTGCCTTTTGAATTGGTGAAGTTCAGCCACTGGGTAATGATTCATAGTTCAGCGAGCAGATACAGAAGGGAGGAAGTGGTGCCCCTTACCAAGGGGATCCACAGTTCACACAAACGAGGAATAAAACCTCAACAGAGCTGTTGGCTCTGTTCAAACATTTCTACATCTTTGTATTCCAAAAGCATCCACTGACTGATGCAGCACAGACTGATCAACTGACATTCACACACAAAGCTCAAGAAAAACAGCTTGACAGCGCAAGAAAAATCAGTGAATAAAAACAATGAAGAGAACGGTCCTTTCCTTAAGGGAATTTCAAATAATCTCATCTATTTGATATTTCTGACTTTATTTATCTAGGGTATTTTTTCAGATTACTCTTGGAAACTACAGGGATTAAACTATCATGAACGTTTAATCTAGAACTAAAGAAAATGAAACACAATGCCATTAAGTGGCACTGAATTAATCAAAATATCTCAAAGCCTAAACATTGGAAAGGCAGTGCTGTGTTGATTTAGTGTATCTGACCTTTTTTGGTCATGTTTCCAAATAACTTTTCCTTAAAAAAAAAAAAAAAAAAAGAAAAGAAAAAATAGCTTAAAAGTTCAATAATTAAATCTGAAGGAGTAACTCACCTGCAATGCTGTGCAGAAATGAGCAGAAGAAAATGACTAGTAGATAATTGTGTGTCATATTACAGTGATACCCAGCACTGTAACTACTGTACAAGCTACAGAACACTCAGGGTTTTTTCTCCTGGTTTCTCCCTGACACCCATTCTTGGTGATATTTATAGAGGAAACACTGACCATTAATGAAATGTTCAGGCATGAAGGGAATAGCACAGATTCAAGACCCAAACTCATGGCTAGGAGTATTTTTAAGTGACAAATTTTTAGAATCAAACTCATGTTGTTACTTTGATATGTTTATAATTAACCATTATTTACAATTCCCATTATGTCGACATGACCTCTAGAGGGAAAAAAAAAAAGGGGTTCCTATTACTTCTGAATAGCTTTTTTAGCTCTTATCAGTTAAATATTCCCTTGCTAGGTAGTTATTAAATTCATTTAGGAGGAAATTCCCCCCAGCTGTATGCCTTTGCAGAAATAACAGTACTCCCATAGTATTCCAAAAAAACTCATCAAGAAGCACACAGGCAGGATTTACACATTCTGGAGTTCTTCACCCTGCAGATGCCCCTCCTGCTGTGCTGTGAGTGCAGCCGAGTCCTGACTGCCAGACTCATCACACTCCAACACCACTCCCCCATTCCTGCAGCTTGTTCTGTGCCACCCTCTCACTGTTGGAACACAGAACAATTGCAGGAATTCTAGCCAGGCTACATATAAGGGAATTCATAATAACAGGCTAGTTTAGGAAAGTTAGGTCATTCCCAGCTCCGTGGCCTCCCTCCACCATACACCTGGTAGCAGGCAGAGCACAGTCCATGTAGAAACCAAAGCTTTGCTTCTAAAGCAGTGTTAATCCTGTTTACACTACCTAGTTACATACCTAGTGTGCAAAAACAAGTTGGAACCTTTGGAAAGGGTCCTCAGTCAGAAGGAAAAGACCTGCTGAGAGTAAGATCAGACCTAACCTGTATTAACCACTCATTCAGAAAATGCAACCCAAATTCTGTTTATTCCAGTAAGGAAGTTCCCTCAAAGCTCATTCGAGTAAACAACATACTTGGTTTGTACAAAGAAGATTTAGGGGTTCCCTCCTCCCTTTCAGTTTGTTAGTTTTTTATTTTTTTCACCCTGCCAAGGATCTGTTGTGAGAGTTTCTCCTGACAAGAGGGCAGCCAAGCTGTGCTCACCTTCAGGCTGGTGTGGGACCGTGGCTGGCTCAGCTCGTGGAATTTCCAGTGCTCTGATGCAGGTGTTTCTGCTGCTTCTCTCTGAGCCTCAGGCGTGAGAAGGGCATCTCCTGGAGGTAACGGGAAGATGCCCAGTGATATCGGACGCTCCTTCCTGTTTGAGAGGGAGACAGGGGTCATCAGCCATTTCAGGTGCCACACAAATTATTTTCCTCTGAAAAAATCAGCAGGGAAGTGGTGAAATTATAGGTTCAAACATCCATACTCTGTGCTCTAATAAATAAACAGTGGAGCACACGCAGTATCTAATAATTCCTCATTTCACATGATTGCAAACAGTCAATTCCATGGCTTTAAATAGCAGTTATTGATTTACAGTGTAGCTAATCAATAGCAAACAAAAGTTTTACAGAGATTGAATACAAACCAGAGTCTAACACAAAAATGTCTCCTTATTTCAGATTAAATTAGTTTTAAGCAAACACTCTTAAAAATACAATTCTGCATGTTTTTTCCCCCAAAACACAGTACCACGTAACTTCTACAATGGCAAACAGCTAAATCATCAACTGAAGCATTGGCCAAAGTTGTAAATAATCAGCTTCAACTCCAACTCTTCTCAAAACACAGGGTATTTTATTTCTGCAGATCACAGGAATTACATGGATTTGTTTAAGTGAAAAGAACTGGGTCAAGGAATTACTGGCATTAAAAACAGCCCAGCCAAACGCTGGGCAGTTTTACCCAAGATCAGTTCAACACTCTTTCACCCTAAAGCTGCACAAAAGCTTCTTCCAGCAAGGCAAGTTAATTCATTCCAACTCTTCACTCTTTTCACTTCCCTATGGCAAACAACATTTGGAAATTCCAAAGGTTTGTATGTTGACCCTCAAAAAAAACCCCCAGCCTCCAGGTCAGTAGTGTGATGAGTGAACAAAAGGATTCATTCTTCCTGCCAGCAAGAGACAAAACCATTGTGTGCAGTGCCATTCATAGGATGCTACAGACAGCCCTGAAAAGGAAAAATATCAGCCAGGCCTCGAACTGAGATAAAGCAAAGTGTTTGTTCAGGCAGAACAATGTAATGCAGAAAAAAAGGACTGTAATCAACTAGCACAGCTTTAAGTAAACTAGAGGCAGAAGATAAAAGTGTCCACAAGAGATGGCAAAGTTCTTGCAGTTTGGCATTGTGAAAGGTCAAATCACAAACACATACACTTTCTGTGGCAAGGCTTTTCACAAATTAAACAAAACCCAGGCAGAATCCTGTGCAGAATTAGTATCTGCATATAAATTATTTGCATACAAATACATGCAAAAATATGACAATGAGTGCTGAAAAGCAAACACTTAGCATTTTTTGGTTTTGTTTGTTTACTCTGAAGAAAAATTAGTCAAGAAGGGATTGTATTTAACAATTAATCAGGTATCTCCTTTTAGTAAATATTACATTGCCAAAAACACAACGCTCAAACAGCCAACAATTTTAAGTGGCATGAACCTTTCTGGTACAGGTGTACAAAGATGCTCCTTGTCACAAAAGTCTTTGTAATTAATTCTTAAATAAATATTACTCTAAGTTAGGTCGTTAACTGGGAAGGAGTTGAGCAGAGCAAAGCAGGCAGCAATGTGAGTAAGGCAAATTCAGTCATGATTACAAAATTAAAACCATCAGATAATGTTCCAGCATCTGCAAACTGACTGTGCTGAAAAGTCCTCCTGAGAAACCCCCCCCCCCAGGGCTGAACAGAGCTGGATTCCAACGATTCCCACTATTGTAACAGGTTCTGCCTTTCTTTAGATTTCCCACAGCTCCAATGTGTGAGGGGAACAAAAGACACACCACGGAGGCTGAGATTATGTCAAAAGACGGGCTGAGACCATTTCATTGGATAAGAAGTGCAGGCAAAAAGGAGGAAGAAAAGCTGCCCTTCAGTGGGCAGATAAAGCCCGTACTGCCAGGGGCTGGCCTTGGGCATCCCCTCCCGGGCTGTGGCTCCAGCACGTTTCCTTCCTTGCAGGACATGCCACAAAGCTCATCTTCCCTCCAATCTTCAAAACAGAGAATATTAAATGGCTACCAAAAATGTTCACACCTGGCATCTCTCTTTTTTTTTTTTACAGATTAATTTTAAATAAATCTTATAATAAACATATTTTGACGTGCTAAACCACAGTTCAGGTGCACTGCAAGGCTACACAGTAAATGGAGTTTGCAAAAGAGGCTAATTCTGGAAATGAAGGTGAGTGTCTGCATTGAAAGAAATTATCTGATTAGACTGAAGCAATTTCACTTTATTGCACTGACTGTTGATGGGAAAGCAAAGAACTGCTCCCCCAGTGCCCAAGAAATATCCAAAAATATCACAGTGAGCAGAACAGAAACACGTATTTTAAAAGCTTAAACTAATAGTCTGTAGTGATGCACTGAAGTATTCACAGGAACCTTCAGGATAAGCAACCAGATGCTCAGTTCTAAAATCCGACTAGTGTTAGAAAATAGAAACAATTCTTCTACAATTAGATTCCTTCAGCCCATATTTATATCTTTTTTTTTTTTTTTTTTTATTTAAGGAATAAAGACTAAGGAACTGAATTCTAATTCCTGCAATTCCTGAAATAAATTACTAGAGGCAGGAAAAAGCATTTCCCCAAGCCCCTCAAATCCATTAAATACCCTCCATGGAAGCAAAAGCACATTAAAAAAATAAATCTGTTCCTTAAACCACCTGACTGCTTAAATCTAAAAAAATCTCATATAAGTTACTGAACACAAAGTTCAATATTATGCTTTGTGGTTTATGATTTTGTTTGGGGTTTTTTTGTTTGTTTGTTTAGAGTGGGGGTAATTTGTTCTAGGTTTTAAAACAAACACAGCCTTACTAACTATATCAGTCTAAAAAGAGCTACACTTTAAATTTATTTTACTTCTTTGTGTTTAGATACTCTTACAAGTTCATTATCAGCTATTGGTATAAATTGGTATTTCTTTTATGTATTGATTGGCTTTAAACCTTTGGAACAATCCTTCTGTGCTCACAGACCCGAGTTAAAAGCATAACACCATACAAAGTCTACATGCACTGTGTGTATTAGGGAGAACACTATTTTCCAGCATTTTTTCCTGTTTAAATTAAGTTTACTATTAAATTTACAACCACAGTCAAAGTAAGTCAAGTTTTCAGGTCAGAAGGCTGCATTTCAAAACTTTTCCAGCTGGTTTCTGTTTGGAATTATAGCACTAAAATACGTTGGGATCACTTTTGGTCACAATATTCTAATGCTTCTCTGTCTGCTACTCCAGGCAAGTAGGACAAACAGAACACAACTTGAGGGGGGGGACACAGACAGCTGGCAACTTGCCATACAAGTAGAGAAACAGAGGAGGGGATAACATTTGGCTGAACAATAGTGAATAGGCTTTAGGAGCTCTAATGCTCAAATAACGAAAGATTTTTTTCACCACCAACCAATAATCAGATCTTTTAAAATAATGTGATCAGCTAATTACTGTGGTTTTAGCATCAATTAACTGATCTTATGTAATTATTTTTGATTCCAAAAAGTGCAACTGAAGAGTGCAAAGCCTCAGACTGCATACATTTATGCTACACAGGATCAGCCAAGTACCTGACAATACACTGAACGTGAGCTTTATCGGTGACATTAACACTGCAGCTTTTTTTGCAGGTTACAATAAACCACCATAAGAGCTCTCTACAGAAAAGAAAGAGATACGTGAACTGACCTTGTACTCGCTTAAAGACAATGAATTTTGAGTGTATAAGAAATATACTGTCCACAAACACGTTTACAGCAAAAACCGATCCTTATAGATAATTTACATCTCTAATTCATCCTCGCTCTTTCTGTTCAGCAGGAAAACAGAAAGAAGGGAAAGAGGAAGAACACGAAGCCAGGGTTCAGTAGGTCAGAGTACCTGAGTATCCTTGGGAGGTTCTGCGTCAGAGCTGGCACACCAGTAGAAATAGAAAAGTGCACGAGCAGCAGAACCGAGAGCGACACCAGGATCGCGGAATTAATGACCACCGCCCCGCCAACGAAGCCAAACACAAACAGCAGCATGCATCCAGGATTCATGGCGCTGCCCTGGCATGGTGGAACGCCGCGACCGGGAAGGCTACGGAGGGGCCGAGGGTGTATCTTTGTCGGCAAAGTCTGTCATTCAGCCGCTGCCACAAAAACAATGCCATCAGCCGCGGCGCTCCACTCTCTGCAGCAGCTCCGGAGCAATGACATCACCGCTCTCCTCCCCCTCGCCGGAGCATCTATGCAGCAGCGCAGGGACACAGCCAGCCCTGGAGCGGCTCTCCCGCCTTCCACGCAGAGTTCATAGGCTACAAAGCTCCAAAATCTGCATAATATATTCACAGCAAGCCCTCAGGACGAGCGGGTACCACGTACGCACCTCCATCGCCCCGCGCACAAAAGCCACGGCAGGATTCCGGCTGTGCCGGGACAGCTGCTGACATTTTCCCTGCCTACCCCAATGCAAACACTCAAAAAAAAAAAAAAAAAAAAAAAGCTGAAATTGTTTCAGGTTAATTAATGTCCAAAGTGTATCTCCACGTTTAGCACCACAACAGCAAAAGCCTCTTTCCACCGATTTCTACGCTGTTCTCCTACCGCATTCCAATCATACAACAAATCTTTCCGATTCAGCCGAACCGTTGTTGTAGGATTAAAGAACAAAGTCTTGCAAACACAAATGAAAGGATTTTTTTTCTTTCATTTCAGGGTGAGAGCGTAATAAATAGCTTACCTAATTCTACTGTGTGTTGTGGATTCTAGCTGATCACCCCCTGTTAGCTGATGAAGTTTGGTTCTTTCCAAGTGCTCCATATAATTGTGAATCATCTGTTCAAAAGGACAGAAACAGCAAGAAATATTTAATAACATTTACTACAACTGCATAATTCTTGACCAATACAATATATTCTCCCCCTGTAATGCTAAATAGTAAAGGCATTTAGAAACATTAAAGAAATAAAGGAAGAAGCAAAATTATACAGTGTGTAAAACCACAAACCAGAAGAGAAGTCCATAATAAACTAAAAAAATTGGAGAACTTCCTTGTGCATTGATGCACAGGAAACATCCTTAGGGTATACAAAGTGCATGTGATATTTCAAACATGAGTTTTGAACAGAAGTACATGTTCAAATCCATTTTGGAGTCTAAGACCTTTATGGTCAGTAGATATTAACATTTATTATGTGACACATAACAGGCACTATGGCCTAATTGCAGAGTACTGTGAAGGTCAGACAATATGCACCTCAGATATTAAACAGACTGAATCCATGACCTAATAATCAGATTATTTCTGTAGGCAGAAATACGAAGTCATCGTCTCTTCTCCTTTTTCCTTCTAAAATTCAAAGAAACTTAAGCTTTCTGTATTTTCTAGAAATGGAGTTTGGGTTTAAATTATCTAGGCTGACACCTCATAAAAAGGACTGAGTGGCTGTGGGTTTTTAGCACTCAAGAAGAGCTTGCTTTCTTTCTCACAGGAGACAGCCACAGGCCAGCATGCTGAGTGCTGCAGTCATGACTTATTTAATGAACCCTGACTCCCATCAGCCAGAGGATGCTGCTCTCAGCAGGTAACTGATCCAGGACATGCACAGGGAGAAGTAACAGGTATCACTGCATCACTCCAAGAGGTTCACTTGGATACATGTCTCTCAAATTAAAACAGGGAAAGCCTGAGGAGAACCCTACACGGCATTTGGTATTTTTAGCATTTCTGCACTCACATTCACAACTGAATAGGGGACTAGGAACAAGAAAGAAAGAAAGAAATCACAGGTGTACTGCAGAGGAATTCAATGTACTTTATTCCTGAGACATATTCAGGTCACATCTTAAAGGTTTCCTCTAGAAAAAAAAAAACAACCTATTCTTCAAAACTGTCATTTCTTCTGCTATTCTACCAAGGGTGTACACACACCTTAGAACAGTGATATTAACAGCCATTTGTACAACCAGTGTTACATAACCTTTTATTCTGGGGGCAGCTGCACACACTAGGACTGAACTCAGCAGGACCTGGAAACCTAAATCCAAGTATTACTTTCAAGTGAGGGTTGATGTGCCCAAGTTTGACCTTCAGATGCCACCAACCTCAGTATCAGCTTCTCCTCAAACACTGTTTGCCAGCACTAGCTACCTGTGAATACATATTCCTTAGTCTCAGATTTTTCTGATCAAGTGAACTGGCTTAAGATCTCCTGCCCAATGGATATTCTATAAATCAGTAATTTAGGTTAAGTGGTGGTTACATACAGACGCTGGTTTTCCCAGCATTCACCTGAACTAATAAATATAATTCAGACAAGAAAAAAAAATCTTGCTATTTTTAGAGAAACATTATATAATATACTTGAACTGCTGTCAAAAGCTTACAACATTTATCCTCCAACAAAACGCAGCAGTTTCACCAAGCCATCACATTTATTTTCTGATTTTTAATGCTTGCTCACACCCAGAGAGGCAAACAAAAGGATTGAAAGCTCCACCTTCGACTATCCACATTTACTGTTTTTTCTATTTCCACCAAGCAGCCAGAACTAGGTGTTCCAATTGTTCCTTTGCATAGTTTTGCATAAGTTTATTATAATGCAAATTAATTTAGGAATTCCAGAGGGGAAAAAAAAACTCCAACAGCACATTAAAAAAAACCCAACAGTGCATAACTTCAAAATGCACATTAGACATTCTGTATCCTGCTCCTGGCTTCCCTCATCATGGGAGAGAGATATTGCTGAGCAGAAGCTGACCTCCCTGCAAACACTGCCATTTGCAGCAGGTCAACTGGTTTCTTGAAATAAGATTTTAAACAGAACAACTGTTGTGCTTTTCAGCCAGGGAACAGGAGCTGAGTAACTAGTACCTCTCCAGGGGACTACTATCACATGGGGGGGAAAAAAGAGTAGGGTCAGTAAAACCCACACAACTTTCATGTTTTGCAAAGTACATGGTTTAACCTACTTTTTCCCCCTCCTCTCAGTCTGTTCTTTTGTTTACTGAAATGTCTCATCACATTTATTACCCACAGACAGAGGCTGGAGGGCAGGTCAATTTAAAGGATTGTGCAGTTTAGCATTGTCCTGCAGCTGCAAATTATGCTGATGGTAAAATAAGCCAATCTGTAGGTCACATACTTCAGCACAAAGCACATAAGCAATAGGAGTACAAAAATAAAACGAAAACCCAAACGTATGTGCAGGTGCAGTGCTGCATGGCAGTTTCTCCACAGATCCAGCCACAGCTTCTTGGGAAATAAGCTCACTGTAGCTGTTCATCTACAATAAAACTTTGAAGACTCACTCCAAAACCACTGGGGCTTGAACCAGACTACAGCCAAAGATCTTTTCAACCTAAATGGCCTCGAGTCTCAGCATATCCTTGAAGTGCCGTATCCAAAAAACCATGTAATGAATCAATGCACTAGAATTCTCAGTGCTCAAGACCTGAACAAAAGTTTTGCTGTTTTGAGATTACTTAGCTATCCAAAGAAAAGTTTTAATAATACTGACAACTTAAAAATAGACTTCAATGGATTTAATTGCTTTCCACTCAGCACAATTCTAACTGAAGTTGAGCTGAAGGACAGATGATAAATAAATGACTATGTCCACCCCTCTTCAGTAAAAGCTACAGTCAATATTTAATCATCCATAACCTTGTACTACTGACAGCTCATCCTGCTGCCCATGAAGTCCACAAGTGTTGTGAATACGACCAATTGTTCCAAGGAAGACACCACAAACACTGAACACTTCAGCACTGTAATTAAACATGTTGCTCAATTACCATCAGCTGAGGGGATTAAAGACAAACCCAGAAGTTGGAAGAATTAGGAGAATTACCCTAGTTAGTTAACAACATTTCACAGTTTAGGTGTTAGTCATTTTAGGGCACATGTACAGGCTACAACGAGCTTTTGAACACATTACAGCAGGAACATGAAATCCATTCCCTTCAAAAAGCAAAGCCTTTCCACCTCAAGAAAATACTCAGATTGGTTTCCTCATATGGCACGTGACAATTCTACAACTGCAGAAGTGTTACAGGTTTTTCTACATCTTAAACTTCAGCATTCAGTCCAAGACAATTTTAACATCCTGTCACTCATTTCTGTTCCTACCCTTACAAATACAACCACTCCCAATGTACACAAGTCTGACACTTCCTTTGTCACAAACAAATGTGGATATGCCATGTTGGGGATATTGTTACCTGCACCTTTGCCTTAACCAGGTTGAGAGCATCTCCTTTATACCTTCCTTGCTCTTTCGCTCCTCCTTCCTTTTTGTGTCACTGCTTTAGCTCCCCCCGGACAGGTTTCAGTAACTCTCCCTCTGTCAGACCAGGCTCAGAGCTACAGCCCTCACTGTTCATCCCGTGGATCCAATCAGGCTTGGCACCAGCAGCTCCTCCCTTTGGGAATGCTCAACCAACTGTGTATATATAGATCTTTCTGTGTCCCAAATAATCTAGATTTATTAAGGTAACAGATATTTCTAGAATCTCCTTGATTCAGAACCGAAGTCCTAAATATACTTCCACGTAACTCCCTTTTTCCTTTGAGGATTTGTAGTGAACTTGCCACTTAAGTAAAAGCATCATTCCCTCTGGAGAGCTTGATGCATCCTTATCCACACAGATGATGATGTAGCTGGAAGATACAGTAATATGTGAAGAAGTTAAATCCAGGTTTTATAGATCAAGCTGTTAATGCTTAGCATAAAGCTTCAGAAAAGCTATTTGCTTGAACAGATATCTAAAGTCTTGTCTCACAGACTCTGTGACTGGTACCCAAGCTTGGCTATAATTGTAACTGGACACCTCCACCAGCCTCCTCTTCCTGTCTCCCTGCACAGGGACTTGCTGGGGATATGTTTATCCAAATGAACCTGACAAAGTCCATTGCCCATGCCAGAGACAGGCTCACTGTTCTGTCACATTGTATCAGTGCAGAACACTGAGAAACTTCCATGGCCCAATTATGCTTCATTAAACTAAGCCCATATTCTGTGTGTCAGGGAAAGAGATATTGAACTATCTCAGCCTGGAGTTTCCAAAGGACAAAAAGCATAACTTCCTTAAACTGGCAGGGAAAAGAAAAAAAGTTTATTTTGGAAATGTTTACAGAGACAGGTCTGCTTTTATACAGGCAATATAACCACTCAGATTTCTATTAAACAGAATTAGTATTTGAGACAGAAAGGAACTTTGTCACTCAGTTGCAGCTGTTAAGTCTCCAGAGGAAAGATCTGAAGATTTTTGTATTAGACCAGTCCATTCTGCTTCCCAGCACACTGCCCTTGGCTGTATGGTTACTTCCTGCATCTGGTCCTTTATAGTCAGAGAAGGATGGAAACAAGACTTTGCACAGTCAGATTCCAGAGGTTCCAACTCAGGAACTCCAGCACACTGCTCTATTGCTCATCTGGTCTGAGCACTGGAACAGGGGATGGTCAGCACAAGATCAAAACACTCCAACACAGGAAAGACAAGGAACTGGAGCATGGATGTAGGAACATGTTCAGGCAGCATCCATCCATTCTGTTCTGACTGAACACTTGATTCTCTTCACTACCTGCTACACTCCACCTTCCAATCTGCCAGCTCAACTGCTCAGGTTCTCATACCCTAATCCATTTAAAATCAAGCCAGTTAGTTCAAGTACAGATTTAGTGGGGAAGGAAGCTTAGGGGGATATACTCCACTCACACCAGCCAGCTCACCTCCCACTCCAGAGAGAGCAGCAAGAGGCTAATTGAACAGAAGGGTGAGGAAGGCTAAAGCCTCTCCCCAGAGCTCTGCCCAGCCAGGGCAGCCCTGCTGTCTCTGCAGCTGCAGACACCTTGTTGTTGCTAGGGCAGGCTGGGGCTGGAGCTGCAATGCAGAGCCCTGGCTCTGGCAGGCTGAGCTCCAAGGAGAGCTCCCAGCTCTCAGCATGGCACACACACTGCAGGAGAGGATGGATTCAGCTCTCTGGTTCACATCACTGGGGCAACTTCCCGTGGAGATTTAGTTGCAGGTTTTGGTCCACTGCAACTGAAACTGTTTGGGCAACATCCCCCTGAGCTGCTGAGCCAGCACCTTTGCTGGGCAGTGAACTCCAGCAAAGGCCCCCACAGACAAGGAAGGATTAGGGCTGAAAGGATATGGTTAGAGCCTCAGTGAAGTCAAGAGCTGGAAGAGAAAGACATCCAACTCTGAAATACTCAGCTGTGAAATAAGGAATAAGGGGGGATGGAGGGAAACAAATACTGAAGGTAGAACAGAGAAAAATTGCTAGAAATTAAGATTGCATGAAATGCAGTCAAGTCACATCTTTAACATGACATCTGTCAAAGTAAGCACTACCAACATCTTAGAGCTAAATAATAAAAAAATCTTTCTAATGCTCTGTTCATTATTTGGTCCATTGAAAGAAAAACAACTGCCATTTCAGCAAGTACCAAAGATGGATCACTAGCAAAGACAACAGTGAAGCTGATTCAGAATGAAGGAAGTATCCCTTCCCAGAGAAGCATGGAAGAAAGAAAGGTTTCAGAAACAAGTATTCTGATAGAAATACTTGAGCCAATAAACCTGATAACTAAATGCTGAAAGTGGGTTGGATATTTGCCAAAATATCTTGCAATAAAAGAAAAAAAGTTACTACACAGACCTAAAACACTACAGTTTGTTGGGAGAAAGGGAAGCTGGAAATAACAAAGGGAATAGAGGGAGATGGGCACTATTATCAGCCAGTCCTTTCCAGTCCCCAGGGATTTTAGTCCCTGAATCTTAAACACACACCTGATGTAGCATTAAAATGCTGAGATGGTCTATCCTTGTAGAAGGCACGTAAGGAAGGTCGTATTTTGCAAGATTCACAATGGTCTCTCTAATTGTTCTCAAAAAAGTCTTTGCAAGTGAAGCTAAAGAGCATCCATTTACTTCCTGGGGTTGGTCACACAATTGCTAAAAAGGCTCCCAGCCCTCTATAAACAACCACACTGCTGGTAGCTGTTCTTTGTCCTGAGTTCCCAGTGCAGCCTTCAGCTTCCACAGCCCATCAACCCATTACCCATCCCCTCTCCATGTCCTGCCTTTAATACACAGCCCTACTGCAGCAGCTGCCAATTGGTGGCCTGAGAATTTTGGGTACCTCTAGTAGTGTGTATGCACACTGTTCACCCAAACACAGACATCAAAGTCTATGGATACGAAACAAAAAGGCAAAGATAACCTAATTTAAAGGTGTGAGCTTCTAAAAACAATGTAATATGAATTTTCCTTCACCATCCTGTTTTCTTTCCGTATTTTGGGTTGTCAGTATTGACTAAACACAAGGAAAGAGGTGAAACATTAAAACTGGAAGAAATAAAAATGCTGAGACTGGGAAAACAAAGAAAGAAGGAAGCAAACATATTAAAAGGGAGGAGCAGAGAAAACATAAGACCTGATTTTAGGAGCACAGAGGTATGGATATACCATGCTACATTATAATTTATTTCTTTATGAAGAAAGGATACAGTCACCTCAGTAATAAGAAAGCCCAAGGAAACACCTCTCCCTACACCAAAGAGTGAATTTAAGATGTGAAAGCATTTAATAAATTTGAATCAAACCAGCAGAGGTTGTTGTCCATTTTGGAGCAAAACCTATGTAAAAAGACATTCAGAACACGTCATTAGCATTTTGTTGAATTAATGGTGTCCAATACATTTAGTTATCTTGAACTCTGCAAAACAGGATGGAATAAAAACCTGTGCCACCTGTTCTCTTGTGACAACACCCACAGGTCCTAACCACAGTAACCAAAAGTCTGCAAGCACCCAGTACTCTGAAGTACTTCCAGCTCCAAAGAATGTAAAACTTAAGTGGGCAACACTACAATTTGTTACTTCTCACTTTACTTAAATTTCCAGTTTTCAACAGAGGCATCATTCTAAAGTAACTATTCAGTAATAAATGTTATCTTAAATACATCAGGATTTCAGTAAATATACAGATATTTTTATTTAAGAGCTGCAGAAGTCTTGTCACATAATAGTTGAGCACTACATCCTGGCTGTGGTTCCAGGACACTTCCAGCTGCTGTCAGTACAACACACTCAACTTAGGATTGCTGAGGAAGTATTCAAGGTAACCAAATCTGACATCTGTATCTGTCTCCCCTTTCCCCATACAGGTCTTTTGAGCTGGGAACAGTCAGAATGGCATTGCCCTCTTTGGGGGTGATCTAAAAACAGCTCCTTGCCCTTTCAAAGGCAAAGCAATCAGAGCAAGGACAAGAACTGTGCTCAGTATTGGGACTCCAGATTAACCAGAATAATTCAGAGGACCCAGTGACTTCTCCACTAAAATATGTATACAAGTCAGGCTGCAAGACAACCTGTGACTGAAAATCAAAGCACTGCAAGTCCCTTTTTTATGCTTTGGAACCAACTTTAATAGTGTGGCTCTTATTTATTTAAATTACCAAATTCAAACTCATTCCCTCTTCATCAATCCTGTTTTCAATTGCTATCAATAAGGTATGGCAGTGAATTCTTTCAATCACTAATCTCAGTAGGCCAGGTTTTGAAGGTATTTGTTCCTTGAATGGTACAAATAAAACCAACACAGAAAATTGCTGGAAAGAGTAAGAGAGTGCAATTTCATTTCTATTTCTTTGAAGTTTATTAGTGTGCCTTGAAGAACTGCCTTTGAAACATGGAGAAGCAAATTCCTGATTTTTAAAACTTAGTATCTGACAAAGCATAAAACTGACAAACACATAATCAAGCCAACATGGAAGAACAGACACGTGAATGAGAAAAACTACTTTGTCAAATGAAGCCTGGTTACAAATAACATCAATACAAACATGCAAACATCAGTGTACAACCCAAAACATCCAATAGTTCTCCCAACTGCTCACAACACAAAGTTTTCCACATTTTCACAGATACTCTGAAGTTATCTTGCTGCAATGACCTACCTCTGTATGCCTTGAATGAAGTGCATTGTATTCCTTCTTGAGTTCTGCCTCCCGCTCCTCAAGTCTGCTAACTGGAAGAAGAGAAACCACAAGAATAAAATTAAATTCAGAGTTCTAGTAAATGAGGCTGACTTGCCTGGGACCAGGCAACCAGACCAGAGTATTCTTAGTGGTGAATAGCCAAGTGCACGATAAAAAGGATGTCGGTGCCCGTGGTTTTGAGCTCTCATCACTTGAGCTTCCTAAGCTCATCCACAGCAGCACGATCCTGCAATTTGTGTTCCCCTAAAGAGCACAAATAATATTTTCCCCTGCTGATTGCTGGTCCAGTGAGAGGGGATTTTTACGTTCAAGACCATCTTACTGCCCACACCAATCCAGATTGTTTCAGATGTGCACATGGAAACCATGGGAAGAGGCAGAGCCACATCAGACTCGACCCCGGATGAAGCTGTGAGTTCCAGTTAAGGCTCTCCATTAGTTTCCTAAAACATACCCACACCATCTCCAGGGATGTTTGACCAGGACAAACATAGACCAGGTATTTGTTAAAACAGTTTTAAGTCCTATGTGGTACAGACATTAAGGCTTCTCCTGACACTCACTCATATTTCACTGAGTATTAAGGCAATAGATGTAGGGAAAGAAAACATTTGAATATTTCTGCAGATATTCCAAGAAATCAAAAATACATGAAGCAGATTTAGGAGAACTTTAAAAAATAAGTTCATATTAGGAAGAGATGAGCTGAAATAAACTGTGATATCCCAGTGCAATTAATCTGCTGAAAAACTAACAGAATTTAGAACTTGCTTCACACAACTTACCCTCTCATTCAAACATAAAACATTTTTTGCTGCTTAGATGTGAATTCCACCTTTTTATTTATGTATTTTTGAGCACGGTATTTATGTGACATAAGCATGCGCATCAAGTTCTGTAACTTAGCTTCTCTTATTCCACTTGCCACGTTTAAATACTCCTGGGAAAATTCAAATTTATAGTTACATGTCTCCAGAGGCTCATTGGCAGACACACATTATCTGAAGACAAATGCCAGGATCTTCTCTGCCATTTGCATATTTTCATGTTGCCAACTGGGTCTTCTGAAAACTAATTCTCCATATACCACTGCTTTTTGCTCCACATATCTGTATTCTGGCACAGTATTTTATCCTAATTAAGCTCCAATCAAAAAAAGGTCTTTGCCAGAGTCAAACGCTGGAACTGAAAATACATAACTGTCTGCTCACTGAAACCTGTGTAAACATTCTTAGCTCCTAATCTAATCTTGCTCTTATAAGAACATTAAGTTCCTTGACACAACCTTTTGCACTCCACCTATAAATATCTGACCAAAAGTATCACATCAAATGTTATTTATACCAATGCAAGATCGAACACTTCCACTTCTGCCGTTATCAAACGGAACAAGAGCTCTTTGGATCAAACAGCAGCAAGTGAGGTACAAGTATTTATAACACAACATATATAAAAATATATTTTACAGCACAACACATACATAAATATGTATTCTTGAGACGCAATGCAGAACACAATATTTATTGAATGAAAGATTTTGGTTTATTATTTTGAGGTACAAGTTGTTTTAAGTCTCCACATACATTAAGAGAGAAGTTATGTGGTAAGAGCTTACAGAAATAAGAGTTAGAATTTATAGTTAATGACATAACAAACCATATTTTACCCACTATGTTAGACTGGCCAGCATCATAGTCATGAGTAATTAGATTTTAAGCAGCAGAGACACCCTGGCAGTAACCACTTGGCAGCTCCACTGCCCACACCTCCTCCAGTGACACTGTGCTCCCACATGAGCCCCCCATCCCCAGGCTGTGCATCACAGTCCCAGGGGCTATCCCAAGGGTCAGTACAGCCTCATCAGGAACTTGCACACAGACCAAGGTGATGCACCCCAACACTGCTTGGTACACTCGTGTCTAGGCAGTGCAGACAACCCCAGAGATTAATTTTTCCAGTGGATTCTGGAAAAAACACTTGACAGAGCATTTAATGAAGATTAACACCATGTCACATGTTACAAACACCCTTCTTCACAGTTGTCCATAACCAACCTTCAGAAAATCCACAAAAGCATTTCCCATATTATGGATACAACACGCCCTTGCACAAGGGTTGAGGTTCTAGAAGGGAGTACACCACTTTCTCCATCTATGAAGAATAAAACTTTAAAACATTTTAAAACATTTATATGGCCCAATTTTAAACAGCTCCTTGGATCCAGTCACAGAAGACAAATATATACATAGATAGGGCACTGCATAGTGGGGGATAGAGCCAATAGATCTGATGACCATTCCCCTTAGGTACAAAGGGTAAAAAGATGAAGGCCCCAGAGGATGATGTAATGAACATTCAGCACTTCATTCTGGAAGTCACTTCCAGCTGTGCAACACGTTACAGTCCTAGAGCTGGGAGTTTCAGTCCTAAGAGGACATACACAAAGTTAAACACCCTCAACAGACACCACACTAACAATCCTCAGAACTGGTTTTTCCAATACCAGCAAGATGAGACAACACTGGAAATCTATTCTACCCAAAACATGCCTCCCATCAAGATAAGATCTTGATAAAACAACCAACTGACTATGCTTCTCTTTTCCAATTAAATACTGTGCAAGAGATCAGATACTCCCTGAGGATCAGAGACCACCACTGACTTGAACACAGAAGATGCCTGAACCTCATGTAGAAAAGTCAGAAGAACTCTAAAGAAGACCACTAAGTTCTTGCCCCAAAACCTTGGAGAAACTTAAGTCATTAATAAAGATACATCCCCTTCAGCAGTAACAGGAAACCAAAAAGGAGAGGAAAAAAAAATGCCCTTCCTTGGAACCCAGAAGTCCATTTCCAACCCAATTGTCACCAGTTCCATTTTAATCCACCAGCACACAAAAGAGTGGAAGTCTGGCCCTGATAACACCCCAAGGAATGGAGTTGGGAGCTGGCACTGCCTGCCACACGCTGGCTCTGCCAAGTGGCAGCCAGACATGGTTCCCATCAGTTTGACTTAAGTAACAATACAAAAAGTTCCTCTGATATTTCAATCTCAGACTTTTTTCCACTAAGATGTCAAATTCTTAATGGGAGGATGATAAAATCAGTTTGAGTATATACATCCTAAAAGCAAGAGCATTGTCTGTGTTGCAATATGTCTTTTTTATAAAGACAGCATATCCTTGTTACATCATGGAGGATATTACATTGCAAGATTGTTTAAGATATGACATGTGCAAAATGTAACACATCAAAAAAGTTGCACTACTCATAATTACAAGTTTATATGGAAAAAAGAATCTGAAGTCTTCAAGCATCATAAGTTTGAGCAAGAAAAAGCAAATATTCTAATGCTTTTAGGCTGATGAGAAAGCATCTCACTGGAACACCACCACAGACTCAAGCCCAAGGCCTACTTGCAACCTTCTCCAGCAAAGTCAATGTCCTAACACCTTCAATGACCTGAGGTACCAATCCTGACCAAAGTTCTCTCAAATCAAACCAAACAAGTCTAAAAATAGGAGATTAAATATTCTGGTAAACTAGACAGAAACCTCTGGACTTTGTCTCGTGACAGCATAATGAACAATCAGGCAGCAAAGCTGCCCACCCTGCCTGTTCAAAAGTCAGAGCTTACCTCCCAAGTCTGATGGCTTTTACCAAGTTTGGAACACCCTTCATCTGTATGTTGTCCTCTGCCTCAAACTCCTGACAAGCCTGAGGGGGAGAAAGAGAAACAGACCTGCTAGAATGGCAAATCCAACCAGTGTGATGCCTTCAGGAGGAATTACAAGTTCCTCCTACACAAGCCAGGACAGAGATCCAGCTCATTAACGAGCCTTTCCTACCACCAGGACTATCTGAAGGCTCCTTGGACAGCTTTCATCCAGCTCCACTCTCAAATGCAGGTCCCACACCAAAGTTAAGATACAGATCCAGCAGGACCTTGTGACCTACAAAGTAGTTGCTAAAGAGCACACACATGACCCATGGACTGAAGCTGTCAGACAAGTGTTTAACCTGGAAGTGGTTAAGACCTGGAAATCAAAGCAGCACAGAAAACTGATTTGTAAAACAAGAGATAAATTCAACCCCTTGGCAAGACTGACATCCTCAAGTGGCTCTTACTGTGAACTACAGGTCTAGCTCTCAGTTTAATAAGTAGGGCACTTTCAATTATGAAGATGATTTAGCTCTCAAGAATGCTGTGTTGATAATAAATATCAACACATGCAGCTGCAATGGTCTTCTCCCTGACACTTCTGGACTGTTCAAGTCTGAGCTATGTCTCAGGTGCACAAAATCCCTGTGACTTGTTACCAAACACCTGACATAAAACTTGAAGGAAATCCCCTTAAACATTTTGATACAACCATTTAATATAAACACAACCATATGCCAGGAGATCAAGGATATATACAAGCCAACTTCTACAAAAATATCAAGTCAGAAATCCAACTTCTTGCCCAGTCTCTGTACAAAGAAGTGTTTCACTGAGAAAACTTTAGGTTGACTGTTTTGCAAACAGTGGAATGCTCTGTACATTTGGCTACTGAAGCAAGTCCTTTTCTGAGAAAATCCACATGAAGTCAGTGTGAACAGAGAAGCCACAGCAGACTAGATTTGATTTTAAAGCCACATAACCCGTGACAACTCAACAGTGTAAGAGTCTAAGAGACATTTAAAGCCATTTTCTTAATTGCTGTAACATTTACAGCCACAGAATCATTATAACAACCGAACTCCAGCACCTAAACCACTACCACAACACTCCCAAAACGTACCTGAGCAGTTAATTATATGCCAGTGGATTTCAACCTCCTCTCATCACTTTTGTTCAGGTATATTAATAGCCAAGTTTAAAGCAGGCCAACCACTGCTCTAATTTCCTACTCCATTTTATTTTAGCCTCGAGTCTTACAGCCTGGCTCGGTGCAGGCTCTGGAGCCAGCTGTACCCCCTGCTCCATCTAGTGGGCTGCTGGCTCCCAAAACCACACAGCAGGTACTTGGGAATAAGCTGGAAAAGTCATTGAGAAATGTAGTCAGAAGCAAACCTTCCTTTCAGGTGCAGTCTGATACTCACACTTCTCCTCGAAGAAAGATTCCTCAGGTGTAGGGAATAATACCTGAGGCACAGGGTAGGGAAGGGCAGAGAGAACCTGCCTGGTAAACAAACCAGTGATGATGATGAACATCATCAGAGATGAGAAACAGCCAGACTGAGAATAAGGGGCAAAGAGCTCCACATTTATTAATCAAGTAATACAATATCTCAAGCTGTTCTGTTCCTTCCTTGCTGGAAATCAAATTAGTTCTGCTGTTCTCAGTCCTTGGAAATGAAGTAGTAACAATCCAGACCCCCACTGAACAAACCTGAATTTTTCAACTTTCCAGGATCTATTGAACAGCTTCCCTGTATTCTTTAGAATAAACACTATTTGAGCCATACCTGGAAACAGCACTTACTGACAGGGGTGTTTGATGCCAGCTGGGTTATTTACATCACCATGTGCACAGATCAAGTCAAATCTCAAAACAACATTAAGTTTCACAGCTGAAACTTCACATCACAGATTCCCTGTTAACTACAGATCCACATAAATTGCTGCTGCCCCTCTGTGCAGGTGTATCTCAGATATTGGATGCCTTCAGACTGTCTACCAAGAGGCTGCTTGGGTGTACATTACAGCACTGCTGGTATCCAGAGAGCTCAGAGGAAAATAAAGTATCAAATAACATCTGCAGAACATTCACAGCAAAACCTGGTCTTGTATTTTCTCTTGAAGCGACATTTCTGTTTAGAATCCGAGGAAAATAAATGTTTTTAGGTCAGCTGCCAAAGTGTCTGTCTCATATCCCAAATAAAAGCTTGGGCAAGCAACAGCAGCACGACGTCACCTGACACGGGAAATACAATCACCTCAACAGTTGTGCCACAGTATCTGCAGCTGAAGATCAAGACCTGTTTCTTGGGATTATGTTTGTTTGGGTCTCGTTTTGTTTGTTTGTTTTGAAGTGGTGTGTTTGGGCTTTTTTACAAATATAGTTTTCCCCAAATATAATCTAACTTGAGTACAAATTCCAAAGCTCAGGTTTGATAAACTGAGGTATGGAAATAAATCTGTTGTCTTCTCAGACGCAGGATGCTCTCTGGGTTGTACTTTAGCATTAGGCAGATCCAGAAAAGGAACCAAATCTTTCAACTCCCACAGCCTACCACCTCCATCAGAAAGCACTTCAGCCATGCAGACATGGTGTTTTTCAGATCCTCTCATAAATAAGTTACTTTGAGAATGATTTCTCCAGAAAGCTTACTCCAAAGCTGTTCCATTCCCATAGTAACTATAAGTACACTACGGTCATCTTTTATTTAAAAAAAAAAAAAATTAATTAGCTTACAGACTGTAATATGGAGAGAAATGATAATCTCAAAAAGGAGGCAAAGAAGGGAACTAAAACAAACCTCTGTAGCCCCCCCCAGAACTCACTGGCACATCACATGAGCTCTGAGAGGCTCTTACCCCTTTCTGTAACTGGAGACCGAGCAGTATCCCAGGGAGTATCATGTGCCTTCATGGAGTATTGCTGGCCAAACGAGCTGCATATTGCTATTACAAGTTTTTAGCAGCTCTGTGTGCCTAGTTTTGCAGATCCAAGGTTGAAATTTCAAACATTTTAATGCAGCAAACCCATTATGAGTAAAATTAGGGGGTGTCGCCACAGCAAAGACTTGAAATGATGTGGAAGTCAGATACATTTGAGCTCTGGTAAGAAATGTTTAAGATTGTATCAAAGACTGGTGACTGCCTCACCCACGTTGAAGTGGAAGGGAAGAGGGAAAGAATTTTAAGTGTTAAACTTGTATTTATTGAACACCTGGCATTGCCATGCTCAGTGCACCTCCACAACATTCACAGGTGTCCTCTGCTGTCAAAACCAGAAAACAATACATGAATTCTAAAGTCATAAAGCCAGAAGACACACACTGACAATCAGTAAAAATTTACTAAAAATCCCCAGCAAGAGCTCCTAAAAACTCTGCCTGTACCAACACCAGCCCTAAACAAGTCCCCGGGCACCTTGTGCTATTTAACTCGCTTTACCTTCCACAAGTCACAGAGTCCCAAGAGCACGGGTGGAGCCTTCCCTGCCCTCCCTGCACAGGCAGCACAGACACCAATGCCAGGGCAGGGACAACCCACGGGAAGTTACAGAGAAGAGCAGCACTGTAAAATGAGAGCAGGAGCTGGACCACAGAGCCTCACCACTGCAGCACATTCCTGCACTCAGACACTGCAAATCCTTACACCTCTGCTCTCCTTTAAGCAATTTAACGAAGTTTAATGAATTATCCCAGGATGCCACACACTGAACCATTTTTTGGCAGCAAACTTAACAGCCACAGCCCACCAAATATCAGGACCAAGTGCTGAACATCATGCAAGACTGGTAACTTCATGTGCATCTGCTCCCACCATCCAGGATTTCATCACCTGCTGGGGTTCACAGTCTGCCCGGCAGTGCCACCAGGTCATGCCATCATCTCTCCCTCTTTCCATTTCCTCCTAGGAAAGCACAAACCACGGTACTCCACTCATTCAGGAGGTACTTGACAGCAACTGTTCCAATTTCTGATGCAGGGAAAAGAAGTCAGTGAACCACAGCAACTTAGCAACTGGTTGACGCAAAATAAGCTTCCCATTTCACTTCTTTAATTTCAAAGGGCAGATTTATTCCAACCTGGACGGTTGAATACGAGGTTATGGATGTAATCCCACGGGATAAATTCAAGTGCAAAGAAACGTGTCCTTTTCTCTTTAGCATAACAATCACTTAGACTGCACAAACCAGTACTAACAGTTCAGGACATAACAACTATGGCTTCTTGAGCAATCTCAACTGGCACACATTTAAAGTTGTATAATCACACTGAACTCAACCACGAAACTCCAGAGCTGCCCCATCCCAGGGCTGACAAGTCTTCACCAAATGTTCACGATTGATGGTGTTCAAGAGAACGAATCAGAACTTTTTAACAGACAAAACTTGTTGTCACAGCCTTTGCTTATTTAACGAAAAAAACCACACAGAGCACAAGGAGTTTACATGACACAAAAAAGCCTTGTAGTCACAGTACAAGGTGGGATCACGTTTTACCTGTTTTCTATTCTAATCCATTAATCATGCCATGAACTGCTCTTGCCATCTCAGACTCTGCACTCCAAAGCCAGGTTTTATTTGCTTACTTGCTCTGTGCCAAGCATTTGCAACTCACTCCCATTACCAGTGATAACACTACCACTGTTTTGAATGTTGACGTGGTAACAGTTGGCAATACCAGAGCCTAATTTAGATGCACAGGCAGTACTATAGGAAGTAGAAGTGAAAAAAGAAATATAAATAAGAGATTTGTAGCTGCACCCAGTGAATTAAAGTGACACATTGGTATCTTGGTATCATGGCCTTATGTCTATAAAACAAAGCAAAGCAATGCAGCAGAGTCAGGCTACTTCAGGAATATAGACACTAGTATAGTTTTCATACCTTAGAAATCTGGAGCACTAAAAAAACCAGTTCACTTGCATAATATTTGTTAGGTGCTCAACAAATGTGCTTCTGTCCCCTTTGATCTTGCTCTGCATCAGCAGCATGTCAAATCTTCCCAGCAGCCTTTCATGTTGCCCCAGACAGCTTATCAACCCAAAGCATAAGCAAGACTCAATGTTCACCCCAGCCCTATTGTTTCTATAAAGATACAATTTTGCCATCACATGAGGTTTTTCTCTAAGAAAAAGTGGTTTTTTCTACAATAAATAGATTTTGGAACTGTTTAAAAGTCAATGCTCTAACACCAGAGCTTTATGTAGCTATGATAACTGTTTATAATAGCATTATTCCTTACAAAAAAAGTAGTTCTAGCCAACCCTCAGTGGTTCTACTGGAACAACTGAGTTTCTTGTGCAAATGCTTTCACTATTACCATATATACACGTAATATATAATTAAAAGTTTAAAATCATACATTGCCTTGAATATTAAGCCTTCAAATATAACAGAGAATTTCACACAAACAGACTCATGGAGCAATATAAAATGGTTTTATCAATACATGGTAAGTGCAATTTCTAGAAGAGAAACTCAAGGGGTATGCTACCACGTGCATTGCCAGAAACCCGAATGATTTGTCTTTTTTGTTCAACTGGTTTGTACTTCTTATTGTATTAACAGAAAAAGTAATGGCCTATAAAGCACGATGCAATCTTGATGCCATAATCTTGTTGTCAGAGTGCAGGGTCTCCCATTGACAAGTTGTTTGGGCTGTGGGTTTAGAGCACGGGCCTTCTGGAAACAGTGTCTTTGTTACCAAAACAGACCACTCAACCCTTGTCACAATGTTTTCTTTTCCCCTCTTCTCCCGCTTTTAAACACACACACAATTCCATTCACAAGAATCACAGTGTTTCTGAGACAAGTCTCTGCAATATGCTTTACAACATTTTAGCTTGACTTGATTTATAAAGACACACTCCCAAAGAAAGAATCATCCTGGGCTTCACTAGCAAAGACTGCCTTAAGTGTTCCTCCATCACTGCCTGTACAGAATCCAGGAATATTTTAAGTGCAGTGGAACTGAGGTAGCACACGTCTCCAAGATTTGCAAACACCATTCTAAACCACTCAAATTTCAGGAAGATTCAACTCCACAGGCCACCTGTGTTGAACTTAACACTAGTGGACTAGCACTTCTACCTTGCCATAAACTCACTCATGCCACTGAAAATTCAACTTTACAGGAATACCTTAAGCTGGAAAAGAGCTATAACTTGCTGTGCTGTGGGCAGGAAAGGTGGCTGGGTAGAAATAAAGGAAGAAAGAATAATAAAAAGGGGCTATTTCGACAACTGGCACCCTTCTTTTAGAAACTGATCTTATCTCAGCCTTGTCACAGTCTCACTTTACATTCCTGCATGGCCCAGCAATAAAAGCTATATATTAACTCATGAACACACCAGTCTTACATCAACAGAAGGCAGCTTAGAAGTGAGAAGCAGAAAGGCAGAAAAATCTGGTGATGGAATTTCATCCAATGACTGTGTCCCTGAACAAAAAGCAGCCCAGCAGAATGTCTACACTACAATATATTTTCAGTGTTTCAGGAAAACTGATCACTCATCTTTTTCCAAAGCTTACACAAGTTGCTTTTTGGTGTTTTTTTTTTTTTTTAATAAATTACACAGAACATCCCTAAAAAGGGAAGTGTTCTTCCTAAACTCTTCTGCTATAAAAACTAAATGCTTCATAAATAATTCAGGAAAAATTACATAAAAGCTAATGAGAATCAGAATCAATGCACTTCTTATCCCAGCAGTGCTTCTAAACCCAAAGAGATTACCTTTAGTTTAGCACAGACACTGTTTTAATGGGGAAATAAATAGTTTATTTTATCATCACTAACAAGGGAATAAGTCCTAAGTATCTCCTGAAAAAGTTGCTAAACAAGAAAATAGCAAAGTCAAAAAGGCAAACAAAACAAGCAGGATACCAGAAGAATCAGATTACGAGTCACAAGATTATATTTAATTTGTTCGCCTTAATTCTAAGGAAAACAAACTTGCACAAGAGTTAAACCCAGTTATCTGTCAGAGTACAGGAGTCAGATAGCACAGATATTTAGCAAATGTATTATCACTTTACAGAACAAAACTTAAAATGCACTAATATCACTCACAGGGAGTGCAGCATATTTTACTTACTTTGATCAGCATAGTTTTTTGCTTTTAGTTCAAGTTGTCGAGTTTGTGACTCCAAGGCTTCCACTCTGGTCTGTAAGTCCTTTTTCTCTTGCTCTTGAGAATCTTCAAACTCAATGAATTTCTAAACAAACAAACAAACAAAAAAGAACCAAAGAGTGAAGTTAGACCCATAAATTAATTACAGGTTTGGGTGGTTTTTTTAATCCTGAGTAAGGTTCTTTCTCCAAAGAGAAATATACAGTCATTCCTAGATCTGTTTTTTTCAGAAGCACTTTCACTTCAAGCAGCACGTAGGCAGCAGCACAGCAGCCCCTCACAGCAAGGAAGGTGCAAGCAGGTTTCCAAAATACCTGAACAGACCCACAGGCCACATTTAAACTCAAAAGACTATTTCAGACCAGGCCCATCCAACACCCAACCTAGGTTGCTCTGTGTACTAAGTGCCAACTGCTTCAGAGAACCTGCTTGGGATTAACAGAAATATGGATTATTTCATTATTTTCTAACTTCATGTACAACAACTGCCAACATGTGAATACAAGCAGTGTTGGTGCCCTCAGTTTGACTGAGCAGCAGTGAAGTTATTTCCACCTGTAAGCCATGAAGGTACAGACAGTGCAACAGGGTAGCAGTAGCAGCGCCAATCAAAATTACATGCTATCTCTGCATTCCCACCAAACTTCTGTTATCCTTAGATAGGTTACAAATGCTCACAGTCTTCATCAAATACTTAATAACCATCTCCTACAATCTGTCACTGCACAGAAGTGTCTTTATGGGCACTCTGCAACTGTGCTGATCACCTTCACCTTCTGATACCTTCATCTGCCAACTTTGTGTCTCACAATATTCTGGAGTTCTATGATGAATATATCACTGTTTACACTCCCCAATATTGAAATTACCAAATCACCATCATAGTTTTTAAAACATATTTTTCTATTTCTCATAACCAACAAATTAAGAAGTTCAGTGTGTATTGGCAGCACAAAGAATATTTCTAACAGCCAGAGATGTCTTAGGTCATGCAGCACTCTGTGCTCTGCACTGCAAGGAGAAGGCAAGGCCACCAACACAAGTTATGCATCAGGCTCGTGGAACAAGGAGGAAAACTGGATCAGAAGCCTCTGGAGAAAAACTCCAAACATCCAAGGGTCAGAAAGAAAGCTGCAGTTGGGCACTAAGTGGAAGCAAAGAGACGGTGGAAGCAGCAACTTCAAAACAGTATTGTGATTTGAATATTTTTTTCCTATTTATTACTAGGAAAAATGAGTAAGGAAAATACTTCAAATGCTCACACATCAACTATTAACGAGCTCCTACTACATTTTAGCCGATGTGATTTAGAGCTTTTACAAAAGCAGAAACTCTTAACCCTATGAAAAGAGCTTCAGTTTAGCAGGGCCATCAGAGGAAGCCCTGCTTAAAAAGTACTTCAGATGTAGAAATGCAGCAAAGATCTATGAAGTGGAACAAGAGTTCCTTTCAGACAAGCTCTCACAGCAGCTATCACAGGACTAGGCATGGTGTTCATATGACTGTGCTTGAAGCTACATCACAAAACAATTGGGGAACAGCTGACAGCAGCCCAGGTAGCCCTGCTGTGGGGTTAAATCACACTGAAAATCCTCAGCTGTGCAGAAGTCCTCCTGCCTCCTCAACACAAAGTTTGGGAATATTCATTTGTTGATGTAATGTTGAAAAACTCAACCTTTAGGTTTGTTTCACGCCTCCTTTGTAGTAACTGGTACCAGACTTTTGCTCCTTTTACATTAAAGATTCCAGTCATGTCTGGCCTATTCTTAGCAGACTCCCTTTTCAAAAAGGGCTTCAAAGTTTGACGCAAGTTTGGCACTGGGGCTAAAGACCAACACAGTTTGTTACCCTAAACATGGGAAAACATGAAAGAAGAATTATAAAACTGTAACATCTTTGTTTAGTTGTTTCTCTGATGATTTCCCAAGTCAGACACGTCTCCTAGCTTGCAAAAGGCCAGTGACAATTATACTTATGAATAAACAGCCATTCAGAGCCGTCAATGTCATTGTTACTCATGAAACTAAAGACAAGTATCATTTTGTATTTCCTCTCAAGTTCTTCAACTGCAAGTAGGAAAACTGGTTTTGTCTACAACAGTTTTGTTACCTTCCACTAGTTTGCCTTCATTTGCTTAAAGTTTGAATTTATGTTACTAATTCTTCAAAGTATTTTTGTAATTATAGCTGGGTATTTTTTTTTTACCCTTGCTGAAAACCAGACCTGATCTGATCAAATCAAGGACTGAGGACTTTAGACTTTGAATGTTTCTATTTGGTTTCATTTCTCCTTTCAGTGATAGTATTATCACAGCCCCAGTAGATTGATCATCCCACCCTGACTAAGCCTGCATGAGTATGATGGAAGGACTAGTCAGATAAACCACCACAGCAGCCAAGGACAGGCTGAGCACCCAAATTAAGAGACTTTTTTTTTTTATTTACATTGACAATATACTCAAATACTGCACATCATCTGCATTGTTTAATGTAAATCCAGCAGCATATTAAGCACTTTATATATAGATATTAGACATCCTCTTATTTCAATCCCAGCCACTGGTTATACAAAATACTGAGACAGACAAAAATCTAGGTTTTCCTCATTTTAAGTGACGTCCTGTCTGGGCCACAATGATGTATCTTACAACTCTAATGAGAAGTGAGATTTTTTTGATGGGTTTTTTTCCCCAAGAACAAGCTGAAGGACACAAACTCGTCTTTAAAACAATCAGACCAAATTACACAAGATTACAGAAGATACAGCTAGAATGATCCTTAAAAGGTCATCTTGTTTCAAGGCTCTGATGTTCAGTGTTAATTTTGATTAGGTTATGATGAGGTGGAAGCACAGGATGTGATGCACACCTCCCCTTGCATGTGCCTGCTGCTGAAACCCAAGCCTGTGATACCTCCAGCAACTATGTTTGGCAACTCCCACTTAATCCGTCCCATTTTCTCCAGGCAGGATCAACCATGTCATTTCAGACAGACCTTTGTCCAACCTGTTCTTAAAGACCTCCAATAAAAGTGTGAAAAGTCCTTCACAAATCAGACTCAGAAGCCTTTATGTCATCAGTTTCAAAACTACTTTAAAGTTTACAGCGATAACTGCAAATAAATACGAACCCAGACCCCACAATGGCACATCACACACATTTGGAGCCCTCTCTCAACCACTGAATCACTCAGCAGCACGTTACTGGCCAAATGAAACATTTTTTCCTATATTTGTGTCATCTTCTGTCTCTTTATGTTCAGACTTGTTTTCCTGTCACACGACCCAGGTGCAATACTGAGCGTATCCGATGTCAGGTTCCCACCCACTTGGCAATCTTTATTACCCTGTGACATGTCCTTCAGTAACTTGCACTGCGATGATGCCAGATTCCCAGCCACTGGTATGTTCCTCCCGGAGCAGGGAGAAAAAAAATCAACTATACAGCCAGCTCAGCTGAACTTGGGGCAGAGAAAAATACATATAACTGAAAACAACCTGGTAACTTCCACATTATTTTGCACCTTTCTGTAAACTGGATCTCAGTTTTGTTCTCTCAAATGAAAAATACTTAAACTCTTACTGCAGAGTGTTTACTTAACATACAATCCTAAAGAAGAAAGCTAACTTTGGGAACAGTAAGAAAAGGCAGACATCAAATTCACGCTATCACTTAAACCAATTTTTGTGGTGGGAAATCCTTTTTCATGGTTGCAAAATATTTCAAAAACAGCTTAATCCCACCAGCAGCAGAAAAGCTAAAAGATGCATTAACTTGACATGGCTAAAAGTAGATTTTATCCCGTTGCCAAGTCTACACAGAACACCTGCCAGCCATACCCCCAGGACTGAAGCAGGTCACGGCTACAGAAGGAACACTTAGGGTGTATAAAAGAACCCCAAGTGCTGGTTCCTCTCCCACATCTTTGTGGCAGGACGTGGTGCCTCCCAGTCACCAAGTGGGAAGGTAAGTTATGCAGAACTGGAAGCAGAACAGCTGGTTCCTCCATTCCTTCAGCGCTATCACAAAACCTACCCCATTAACAGTCAAACAAAGCACTTCACAGCAACTACAAAGATTGGGACTGTTACCCACAGGACTGAGAAACAGGCCCAGAATTTCCATTAAAGTGACTTTAAAAAAAAAAAATTATTCCAGTAGTCTACAGGTAACAACTTTCACGATGTTTCTGTAGTAACACTTTTTAAGCACAGCAAATAAAGAAGGCGAATTAGGACAATGGGGTAAAGAGATTCCTATGCAAATAGTAAACTATTAATGTTCATTAAGACAGTGCTACACATAAAATTTCCTACAGCACCAAGTAGAAAGTAAAAGAAGGTATGTTAATTCCTCAGGACAGTCACAGCAGATGACACAGGTTGCCAGAGAAGCTGTGGCTGCCCCATCCTGGAAGTGTCCAAGGCCAGGTTGGGCGGGGCTTGGAGCAACCTGGGATAGTGGAAGGTGTCCCTGCCCATGGAATGAGATGAGCTTTAAGGTCCCTTCCAAGCCAAATCATTCTGTGAATAGATGATATGAAAAACTGAACTTAGTATCTCAAAATTCTCCATTTTGCCATCACCCTGCATAAGCAACCTCCACAATGAAAGAAAAGAAACACACTAAGCCAGCAACTTCCTGTCCGAGAAAAATAGTGTTGTATTCCTGTTCCCTCCTTGTATTTCAACCATGCTGCACCCATCAGGCTACTCCAGCATCACAAAAATAGCTGTAACAATCATGCCTGACTACAGCACGTACCTCTGCTGAACATGCCACGCTGTACCTGACAGACACGTTCACACCTGTACAGCCCAATGACCTCAGCACATCACAAAAACAACCTTTGTGCTTAAAATGAGAATATGATCTGTGGTCTAACTGCACTTTGGATAGCATCAGGAAGCTGTCTTGCAGCATGAGTGCTGGTTGTTAGACTGGATAATGCTTGTCCCCTTAAGTTAATTTATCATGACACCCAGAAATGGAGATGGCACTACCAACACAGGCACTACAGCTCCTGAAGAACCACAGCAACATAATTAACCCCATATTCTCTTTCATCATGTTGGTACAGTTTTTGTTCCACTGCCCAAGGCCTGCTTTTTTCAATCTGGCAAATGCTGCTTGTGTTTCAAGCCTGATGGATTTTCACGTGAATTAGTTCAGAAAGTATTTATCAGTCCCTTCCTATTCCTCCCAACAGAAACATGTTTTCTTAAAAAGCCTTGTACATGCAGCTTGTGTCAAAACTAGTGATTAAGTCTTTATGCCAACAGTCCCCTGACTGAAGTCCATAAGGCAACATAAAACAACTACATGTTTCACAAGGAGGATGAATGGTCACTCAGACCAAGAGCTGGGGGGGCATCATCCATACCACAGCACTTCATAACTAAGACCCAGAATAATAATAATAAGCAGACAACATTTTGCACTCATTCATAACCTAAACATAAATGAATGTTTGTACATGGTTAATGTTTTTCAAATTAAGCTTCCATTGTCAACGTTGTCTTCACCCTCCATATCACTATTCCTCTGATTTTTGGAAAATTTAGAAGGTAAGCACAACAAGGGAGATAAGCACGGGACAAGAAGTCTGGAAATAGACTTGTAAGATGGCTTGTTCTATTACAGATAATGCTGTCAATCCAATTTCCTTCAGGAGTTTGGCAAGACAATAGAGCTGGAGGAAGTAATCCTGCACAGCTGCTTTCTATTGCACTGTCTTATAATCTCACACAGGAGACAACGCTTTGTGAGTTTATTTATGCCAAAGTGATTCTTAGTACAAAAATTGAAATAAACCCATCTAATAGCGACTCTGTCTCAAGCCAGAGCCCATGTCATTGAACAGTCCACCACCACCTGTTGCTGCCTGCGGTTTGATGCACCGGCTCCGAAGAGCTTCAGCCTAGACACGGCGTACCTCTGCGGTTTTTGGAGTGCATCCCCACTATTTTTTTGTAAATACCCTCTAAACGGTATTCACACCCATTGGTCTCGACATCCAGCTCCCGGCACGGAGCGCACCCGGAGGGGCCGCGACAGCGCAGCGAGCGCACGGGTCCCTGTTTGCTGTGCCCGGGGAACGCTCCGGAGGGGCTATCCGGGACCCCTCCGGGAGCACACGGTGCGAACACCGAGGGCACAGCGGGCAGGGCCGTGCCCGAGTCCCGCTGGAGGCCGAGCCGCTCGGACCGGGCAGGGACGGGGCGCTCCCTCCTCCTCCTCCTCCTTCTCCTCCTCCCGGAGCGGCGTCGCGACCTCAACTCGTCACCGGCGGCACCGGCCCCTCGCCCAGCCCCGGATGGGGCTTCCCGGGCCCCGGTTCTCCCTCGCCGGGCCCCGGTTCTCCCTCGCCCTCCGATCGGGCAGCACCGCCGCCCCCGCGCCCCGCGCTCACCTCCTCGGCCTGTTTGCGCAGCGCCTTCTCCCGCTCGTACTGCGTGAGCAGCTGCTCGTTGTCGTCCCGCAGCAGCTCCAGCTCCACGCTGGTCTCCTGGCTGTGCGCGCACACCGAGTCCAGGTTCTCCAGCACGGCCACCACCAGCGGCATCAGCTCGGCCACCACCTCCTCGTCGTAGCGCCCGATGAGCCGCTCGAACTCGCGGTAGATGGAGCCCGCCAGCCCCGACACCCGCTCCGACATCATGGCGGGGCCGGGCCCGCCGGGGTCCTCCTGGTACACCACGCCGTCCGCCAGCTCCATGGCCGCGGCGGGGGAAGCGCGGGGCCCTGGCGGGGCCCGGCGGCGGCGGCTCCGGGATCGCTCCGGGCTCGCTCCGGCCCCTCCTGCGGAGCCTCGGCCGGGGCGGCAGCGGCGCGCGCCTCTGACCTCACCCGCCGCGCCGGGCGGGGCCGCGCCGTGACGTCACGAGGGGGCGGGGGCTGTGCTGGGCGTGACGTCACGCGGGGCGGGGGATGAGCGGTGATGTCATCGAGCGGGCGGTGCTGTGCGGTGACGTCACGGGGGAGGGGCCCGCCTGGAGCCGAGCAGGGCTGGGCCATCCCCTCCTGTCGGGGCACATCGGGGGGCACGGGGTGACGGGACTATGAAGGTTGGAAAAGGTCTTTAAGGTCGTCCAGTCCAGCCATCAACCCAGCACTGCCGCTGTAACCCCCAAACCACCAAACCCATCACCTCCTGAACGCCTCCCATGGTGGCTCCACCACCAGCCCGTTCCGATGTCAGAACAGACGGACAGTGGGAACGTTTTTTTCCGATATCTAATCTGAACCTCCCCTGTCTCAGCTTAAGGCCATTTCCCCTTGTCCTCTCACGGCAGACGAAACCAGGTCCCACATCACTGCAACCTTCCAGGTGGTTGTGGAGCGCGATGAGGTTTCCCCTGAGCTTCCTCTTCTGAAAACCAAACAACCCCAGCTCCCTCAGCCGCTCCTCATGTTTTCTGCTGTCTTCACAAGCCGTGTTGTCCCTCTCTGGACACGCTCCACCACCTCAGTGTCCTTTGGGAAGTGAGGAGCTCACAACTGAACGCAGCACCAGTGCCGAGTACAGGGGGGCAATCACTGCCCTGCTCCTGCTGGCTACACTGTTCCTGATATTCCTGATGCAGGCCAGGATGCTCCAGGTCACCGGAGAGAGCAGCCCTGCCCGTGGGCAGAGCTCCCAGCTGGGGTGGGAGATGCCAGGCGGTGCCGTCTGGCGGCTCCCATGGCAGCGGTGGTATTTGTTTATCGCGCCCACGGAGGCATAAATAGATCAAGTGATTCACCGGGGGATGACTGGCAGAGATAGGATTTTAGGCCCCGGATTTTGGGGCTCTGCAGCTCGCAAGCCATGCTTGGAAGTTCTGTATTGGCTGGTCCTGACTGCAAAAAGGACTTTCAGTTCTAATAAGGTCTCCGGATAAATCAATATCAGAAATCCTGTTTTCTTAGCAGTAACAGAGATTAGAAGACACCTTGCACTTGCTAAGAGAGATTGATTTTCCTAGGATTTGGAACAGTGAATTCCATTCTGGATCATGTGTTCTGTCGAGGAACAGCGTGAGCTGTTCTAGACATTCAGGTTAAATTTCAAAGTACTGAGACTGAAAAGTTTCAGAGTTGCTTCACATCCCTCATTTTACACAGCACCATCCAATTTAGGTTGAAAAAGATCCCAAAGGTCATCAGCTCCAACCATTAACCCAGCACTGCCAAGGCCACCACTAAACCATGTCCCCAAGTGCCACATCTGCACGTCTTTCAGATCCCTCCAGGGGTGGTGACTCCACCACTGCCCTGGGCAGCTGTGCCAGTGACCACACTCTCAGTGAACAAACATTTCCTAATATCCAACCTAACCCCCCTCTGGCACAATTTCTATCATACAATTCAAATGTGGGGAAATCCTTGTTTTTCATTAAGTGATATTCCATGTACAGGGAGCTGAGGAATCCACTGGCCAGGCAGCAGCCCTGGAACAAAGAAATGAGTGTTTTAAAAAGTGCCAAAGCTCGAGAAGTGATGGAACTCTCAAGTGTGGTGATTGCATTCAGTTCCACTGGAGAGCAGCAGAGGTTTGCACTGTGTTTTCTATCATTTGGGATGGTTTTAAGACAGAAACTGTGCTTTAAATCATGTGCTGTGATCTCTTTTATGTACTCAGCTAGTGAGTCTGCGCAGGAATGACAAAGAAGAAAATACTTCAGCCCCATATTTTTGATTTCTTCTGAGTTCTGTTTAGACATCATCCTCCTAAGCTAATATTTTCACATGCTGCAGCCAGTTAAAATACAAATTTATTTATAATCACAACAAAAGTAAAGCTGTTTGTCTTTCAATTCTGACCAAAAATTTACATAATTTTAGCTAAAAAATAATTCTAAAAAGACAATGTGTGCTTTCATACATCTCCTCGAGTGAAACTTTCATTTAAATTATTGGAAAAGATTCCTATGAAGATATTACTCTTTCCCTATTTCTCTTTAGCAGTTGTCCACTGAGGAAAAACTGCAACTCCTCCATGTTTTCCTGCTGTTTGCCACAGATTAAAGCTGCAGGAGTGCTGTGGGAAGCCATCCCTCGGGATTTCTCCCTCCCTGTGGGTCATGCATAGTTCTCGTTCACCTCGGTGGTTTGTGTTGTAGGAGGCACTGAGAGCCCTTGGGGTAGCAGTTACTGACTAGTGTTTTTTCTTTCCTGAGCCTGAATAAATCCTGCAGGAAGGCTGCAAACAGCCCAGGTGGAGAGGGAACTCCATCCTGCCCCCCCCCGGGCAGGCCACAGCTAATTGTGCCGTGAACTCTTAACCTGCACCTCACCACGTTGTTCCTGTGTAACTCTGCCCAACGTGAGGACAGCTCTAAACAACTGCAGATTATTGTGAGGATAAAAGCACCAATCCCCTGGAATCTTGCAGAGATCCTTTTGTCTGTGCAGGGTTTATAGCCACTGACATCCTGCTTGGCAAAAGGCACAAATACGTTGTCTCAAAGACGTGTGTTCTGACAGACGGCAGAAGTGGGTCAAGGTGTCTGCTGACAGCCTTTAGCAAAGGGGTCTCTGAGGATATGCTATTTTTATCCTGTCTCTATCAGCAAAATGTATGGATGTGGTTTTCTTTCCCAGACAGAGCAGGTGCATCACTGAACAGGCTGCTGTTGCCACTTCAGTTGCAGTCAGACTGACGAGCACAGGTAAAGGGGCCATTTGGGGTTTTTTTCTAGTCATATGGGGGTTCTCTAGTGTGGGATAATGAAGTATTTAAAAAGATGGAGAGCAGAAAAGTCACCTGGGAGTTTAAGTGGTGTAAAAATGTATCTTATTGACAGTCTTACCACAGTGATCACGTTTTATGATGTGCACCTTGCAGTCAGTGTGAGATCAGAAACTCAGGGATGAATTAAAAATTGAAGGTGGTATGGAACGATATTCTAGTTTCTTTCCAGGAGATTAAGGAACCTTGATGACCTGCCAATTTAGCAAATGAATCAAGCATATGAAATAGCACAAAGAAATCTGGTAGAACTGTCTTTGTAGCTTGAAAGTGGTGGTTGCATGTTGTAACTAGCAGAGTAAAATGCCACCACATTCTCGTAGCAAGAACTGACTGACAAATAAATAAGTTTTCTGGATAATAGAAAAAAAAATCACATTACCTATCCCTAGAAATAACAGTTAATTTGAAAGTAAATTGATTTGCAATTTACCAGGGAAGAAAATAAGCCCTTGGATCAGTCTGGGGTGAGAAGAGGTTACCTGGCACTTCACACAGAGGAAGAAATTTTGGTAAAAGCTTCAGCTAAAAGAAGAGTAGTAAAGCCTTGAGCAACAAAACATGTCAGACTGAGGAGTCTGGTTACAAGGAGCAGGAGGGGCACAGCACAAAATGAGAACACCCAAATGTGGTACAGACAGAGGCTGTGAGCTGAGATCATTGCACAGCTGGGACAAAACCACCCAAGTTTAGGAATTATGTTTAAATTCTTCTGAAGTCTGGAGACATTCACAGTCAATCTTTTTCTTCGAACCTGTTTTAAAAAAAAACTCTGCTAGTTTTAAGTAACATGTAAATGGTTTGAGCTCAGCAATTACACTTTGTTCACTCACTGAGGACTTTACAGGGGTTTACTTCTCTCCCATGATCAGCCTGTTTTTAGGAAATTCTTTGTGTGGACTCTGCTTCTTCACATTTCATATAAACATGTAAATGTCAATGTAATTTTGTGATCTGGTAGAACTTTCAGCCAGCAATAAATCTGCTCATTTATACAGTAAAAATAACAAGGAAGCCTAAGTTCTGTGGTGTTTCATGTACCACATGATGCACATCTTGCTCTGTTAATCATGGATTAATCTCAAAAGTGACAAAGATGACCCTTATTTAATGAGGTTAAAAGACTTGGCGAAGATCACAGAGCAGACCTATGGTAAAGCTGGAAATAGTGCTTGCCCACCTTAGGGCAAGTCCTAAGCTTTAATCATTAAATGACATAGATTTAACAAGGCTGTAAATAGATGTCCTGTTGCTGCTTTTAAGTTCATATTTTTCCAAACATCCTGTTTCTAGAGACCTTTTTTTTATGTTTAAGTATTATTTTGCCATAGTGAGGATTAGAGCATTAGTTTTAGTAGTATAAAACATCTCAAATAAACGTGTATTGAAACTATGTGTATAGTGGATTGACACTGTCAGGAGAATAATCAGAAATTCTAAGTCCAAAATAACTTCAAGGGGGACTTGTTAAAATAAACAATGTTTTTAAAACATCATTTATTAAATCAGACATCTTGGAAAAATGAGTCCATCATACTATGATCATACTTGGGAAAAAGACCCCTGAATCTTAGTAAACAGGTTGTTTGAATAGGTACTTATGTCAGATCTGGAGTCTCCCACCAGAACTAAAAGTAACGCATGGATGTGTCATGGAATGTGGCAAAGAAAGGGAATCCTGAATAAGGAAATCCATGCTATCAAAAAGCTGAACTTCTCCCTGTTAAACAGCAGCAAAGTCCTACCCAGAGGGAAGGGAAATTTTGCTCTCAAGAAGAGCCAGGGAGTGAAGCCAAGGAAGTTCATCCCAGTTTGGGAAACAAAAGCAGGACAAGCACGGATTTCCGTCCAGATGCTTTATCCTCAGTTCTCCAAAAAGCAGCAAAACGCTAAAGGCAAAACAGTTCAGTTGTCAAATTGATGAAAGGTCTTTTGACTCAGAGAGCTAATACAGTATCAAATATAATACTATTCGGTATAATGATGTAGTATAACCAGCAAAACAACAACAACAACAATAAAACTAATGGCCTTCTTTAAAGCAGAAGCTTAGGGCAGAACAGTATGATAATGAGATTTTTATTGAGGTAATATTATATGCCTTCCGTTATATAAAAAACGGGATCAAAAAAGGGGATGAAAAGCTGGAAGGGCTCAGCCTGACATCCCCGGCTTGGGGAAATCAGACACTCGGTGGGTGCCGGTGTGACCCGGCCGGGGCGGGCAGGGAACAGGAGACCCCAAAAGCCCTGGGCGGGTGCGGGGCGGGCCCGACGCGGGTGGGGGCGATGGAGGGGGGGGAGCAGCGTCCTCTGCAGGCGGGAGGCCGCGCTGTCCCCATGGCAACCGCGGGGGCGGGGGGGGAACTCGGGGCTAAGCCGGGCTGGTCCCCGCGCAGACAAAGCGGTGGCAAAGCCACCAGCGGGTGACACGGGCTGCGGGAGCCGCCGGGACCGCCAGCGGGTGAGATGGGGAGGGGGCAGCGGGAGGGTGTCCCCAACCCCCCATCCCCGCGGAGCATCCCCGCAGTCCCCCGCGCGGTGTGTCCGCGCTCCTCACCCGCGCAGGGGCGCGGAGCCCTCCGGCCGCGCGGGTTCCTCCCGCTGAAAACACCGCCTGTGTGGATTTATTTATTGCACGGCGCTGGGAGGTGGATCCGTGACGGTCTTCAGCTTCTACTCCATTCAGAGCTTTACTGAGTCTAATGTTGGCTAATTGTTTCTGTACTGGGAAAATTGCTTTAAACTCGCTGCCGCAGCACTTGTGAAAACCTGTGTGCAGCGACCGGCGGGGACCGTGGGTTACTGCCCCTAAGATGCAGCCGATGTTACGGGAGACACGGGGCAGGGATTGCCCTTCCTGGGATAACGACTGGGATAACGACTTCCCTTCCCTCTCTCCCTCCTCAGGACGATGGCTTCCATCGAGGAGCGCACCTTCATCGCCATCAAGCCCGACGGCGTCCAGAGGGGGCTGATCGGGGAGATCATCAAGCGCTTCGAGCAGAAAGGATTCAAACTAGTGGCCATGAAATTAATACATGTAAGCTCTCCTTAGCTGGTATGTCTCCCCTTTGTTTCATATCACCTGAAGCCTTCAAATAAAGCAGCAGCATGCTGGACCAACAAATGTAGCCTGCAGAATATTTAAACCTGAAATTTTGAGAAGCCTTGTTTTGGGTGTTTCTGGAAAAGTTCCAGTTCCCAGCTCTGGCTAAATGCTTTAGGCATGCTAAGCATGCTAATTTTAGTAACCTGATGTCCTTAGCCTGAAGAGAATATTTCAGGTGCATCCCATGCCTAATAAATATCTCTGAATATCTTCCACAAATCCCAGGTCACATAAACCATCTGTACTGGCAGAAGACACTTTTCTAAGCTCAGCTGTGGTTAAAGCAAACAGTTCAAATTCATATAGGCCAGAAGTTGCTCCAAGGAAGATGCTAGAAATTCGGAAATTTGAAGTGCGTGCAAGTTTCCGGATTACCAGCGCTCTGTGCTTAATCTCTGTGATTTCACTATGCTCTTAAGTTCTTACAGTGAGCTTTTTTTGTTTGTCTGGCTGGTTTTTAACGCAGGCCTCTGAAGACCTTCTGAGAGAACACTACATCGACCTCAAGGACCGGCCCTTCTATGATGGGCTGGTGCAGTACATGCACTCGGGACCTGTTGTGGCCATGGTGAGTCCCTGACAGTGAAGCTCAGCTCACAAAAACACTGCTTGTCTTACCTGCAGTGAGGTTCTGGTACCTATTGAATTCTGGCTTTCTTTTGAAAGGACCTAAAAACCTAGATTCAAATACCATAATTAAGAAGATGTGCTGTTAGAGGAGAATATCAGCATGAATGTCATGAATCTGAGAGAAAAATTGGAGATAAAATATGTCTCACTAAAACAAATATTCAGATGGTAACTTTTGCCATGATGGGCAGCCCTGTGTTCTTGAGGAAAGCATCTGCTGCTAAGGTTTAATAATCTCAATGGATTTTTTTTTTTTTCCTTCTAAGGTGTGGGAAGGTCTTAACGTGATTAAGACAGGAAGGGTGATGCTGGGAGAAACTAATCCATTCGATTCCAAGCCTGGCACTATTCGTGGTGACTTCTGTGTTCAAGTTGGAAGGTATGCTTTAAAACTCTTGATATCATCCAAAGACAATAAATGTCAAGTGTTCTGTTATGATATATGGAGGAACTGTGCTCCATCCTTCTCTGTCTTACCCATGGAGCTGCCATTCCCTGGGCCCAAGTAATGTTATGCTCCAAGGATGGAAATTGAGTCGTGGTTGTCCCCATTGACAAAAATAAGGAGCAAAGCTGGGACTGCCTGTGCTGTGCCTGCTCCAGCTGTACAGATGCTTAAAGCTCCTCTCCCTAATGCAAACCACTTCTAAACAAGAGGCTTGCTCTGTTTTGAGTTTGAGGGTTCTCTTACTCTTTTATCCACCTTTTATTTTCCCAGGAACATCATTCACGGAAGTGATTCTGTGGAAAGTGCTGAGACGGAGATCAATTTATGGTTCACTCCTGAAGAACTGGTTGATTACCGAAGCTGCGCTCATGAGTGGATCTATGACTGAGCCTGCATCCTCTGATATCCCTACAGCCCCTGAGCAGCTGCCAGCCTTTAGCTATTCCAAAGCCCTGGTAGAAACCTCAGAAATCTGTGAGATTGCTCTGTTGTTGTGAACGTTAAGTAGAGTCAGTGTTTACTGCTGCTTTGATTTAAAAGCTGTGAAGTTATAGATGGAATTGTACTTTTAAAAGAAGCTGCTTCTGGGGTTGAGAGATATGAGATTAAAACACAGAGCATATGAAAAAGATATATTTTCCTGGAACACTTTATAGCCATAGAGAGTATTTTGGTAAATAGAAAAAAAAATTTTTTTTTGTTAAAAAATTATCCAATAATTCAACATGTAAATGGCTTGGTGTTAGCAGTTAACTTTATTTAAATGTTAAAGGACAGCTGGTAGTATGTGAGTATATTGCTAACATGTCCAGATGCTGAGGACTGAATTTGATATCGTGTGTGCCCCATACCCAAAACAGCTGCAGAAAAAAAAACCTGTTTCTCCCCCCAAAACGCTCTGTGCCCATACACAGAGCTCAGCTCTGATTAACATAACAACTGTCCTCCACACTAACGCTGTTTTAACTTGCTTTTTCCACCCCACACCCCCCCCACATGGGATTTATTTAGCATTTTAAGGAAAGATTAACCAGCCAGGGTTTATGAAATGCCCTTTTATGTAAAAAGAAGATTAATGTGAGGATGGATGAGGGAGATCTACCTTCAACCCCTTCACTGCAGCAGCCCCCTGGCACTGCACAGAGCAATAAGTGATGTTTGCTTTGCTGGCTGAACAGCTGATAATTTAGGGTCTGATAATTTAGGTTTGTTCTCATTCGTGTCCTTTCCGTAGTAGTTGGAACTACAAAGCAAACTGTCCTTGGATGAAATGTCTCAGAAGTGACTTTGGCAATATTGTTTTGAATTAATTTAATGATGTAAAGAAGCACAGTCATAATAATGCTGAAAGTATTTCAGTAGAGGTGTCTGCTTCTATCAGAGAAAAACGTCGTCCTCTTGCAGAACTTTTAACAACAGAGGTTGTACTGGATGAGGAGGAGTTGGAATTGATATTATGTATTTATTTACCTGCAACATTATATTCACTAAGAGCAAGTGTTTCATGGAATTAGTTGTTCGAATCCCATGATTTTTTTCCCTGTGGTGAGTTTCAAATAATGAACTGTGCAATGTATGTTGGACTAAAAAAGAGATGGTACAAAACGAAACATCTGCTGTTTCTTAAGTGAAATAAAAAGATATTTTAATTACATTGTCTTCTATCAATGAGTATATGGAGATGAAACAAATTCCCTAAGTATGTAGGTGAGGCTGTGAGCTTCTCTTCTGAAAATATTCACTGTTATAGAAGATAAATACTGAAGTTAAATGTTGGAGGAAAGGGAGTACATGACAAACCTGGGCATGAGATGAATAGTGTCTAGTTCCATTTTTGCTTGAAAGGTTACTTGAGATTTCTTTTTCTTGATTTGATTACTACAAAATAGAGAAATGTAGGTTATCGAGGGATGTGGGGGTTGTCAGAAAGCTGCTGATTAGTATTTTTTATGTGATGAGGCTGGGAGGAGGTGGAGGTCAGCATCTCTCAGGGAAATGCAACATTCCTGCATGGCTGAGGTGCCCAAGCAGGTGCAGTGTCAGTGTCCCATCAATTAGAGACTGCACAAGGACTGCAAAGGGCTTTTCATTAATATCCCATCTGCAGTGGTTGTGTATGATTATAATTCGCTCAGGAAGTGAAAAGGTGTTTTGTAAACTAGTAAAGGGCAAATTACCATAATGTTTAATAACAAAAAGTAGCAACCCTTCCCGCTTCTTCTTAAGACACCGTACAGGGACCGTGTCGTTTTACATCTGTGTTTTTCAGCTTCATCTTCCTGAATCCCAGCAGAATCACTGATAACTTCCCTGGGTAACAGATCCCACACCACTTTCCCGTGAGAAATATGCTTTCCAGGCGTGCTGGGCTGGCTGCACCATCCGCCACCAGACCGCAGGAACACCTGAAAAAGGAAAAAGGCAGCGCCAGCACCAATAAGTAAAAAAAAATTATTTAGTTAAACATCCGCAATCGCTTCAGTGCCTTGAAGGCTTAAAGCCCCCGCTGCTGCAGCTGTAAATTAATAACCCTCGGGCGGCTTTCGAGGAGGCGAAGGCGACAGGTGCGGTGGGGACAGCCCGGCCAAGAGCCCTCCCCGGCTCGGCCGAGGTTGCGCAGCGCTGGGCACGGCACCATTGGCACCAGGACCCGCTGTCCCATCCCACCCCATCCCATCCCATCCCACCCCACCGCGTCCCGTCCCGTCCCGTCCCTGTCCGCGCTGGCGGCCGCGGGCGGGCGGGATCCCGGGCGCGCTCCCGGGCGCGCTCCCAAGCGCTCCCCGCGCCCCGCCGGGCCCGCCCCGAAGCGCCGCTCGCCCGGCGGCTCCTCCTCTGCGCGGGGCGGGGGATCCGCCGCCCTCCCTCCTCCTCCTCCTCCTCCTTCTTCTCCTCCTCTTCCTTGGGCGGCAGCGGCTGCGGGAGCTCCGGAGCGGTGAGGCCGGGCCGGGCCCCGCGCTCGGGGGGCCCGCGGGGGCGGCGGGCGGGTCGGTGTCGGTGCCGGTGCCGGTGCCGGTGTCGGTGCCGGGGCGGGGGGCACACAGCGATGCCGGGGGCACACAGCGGTGCCGGGGGCACACAGCGGTGCCGGGGGGGCTCATCCATCGCCGCCGTGCCACGTGGGCGCGGCGGGCGGGGCGGCGCGGCCATGGCGGGCGACCTTGAGGCCGATGGTCGCCCCACTGTGCCCGCAGGGCCATGGCTGGGAACGCCGAGCGCACCTTCATCGCCATCAAGCCCGACGGCGTCCAGCGCGGGCTGGTCGGGGAGATCATCAAGCGCTTCGAGCAGAAAGGGTTCCGGCTCGTGGCCATGAAGTTCGTGCATGTGAGTCCCCGCATTCCCCCAAACGCCTTCCCTTGCCTGCCGGAGAGGGGCTTGGGCGCACACAGAGATCGTCTTGGGTACACACAGATTGCCTTGGGCACTCACAGATTATCTTCCTTTGCGGCTCTTTGTGCATCAGAATGGCAATCCGATAGCGGACGTGCCTCAGGCCGAGCTTCCTGCCCAGCACAGGATCTCCCCCCTGTCCAAAGGAAGCACGTTTTGCCCAGAGGGTTTGGTGCAGCCCGATTGAGAGCTGGACCGACCTTGACTGAAAGGTTGTGTTGGGTAACAGCACCCAGGCAGCCCGTGCTCTGCTTATCGCTGAGGGTCACTGCAATGCAAAGAAATAATGTTGACAGCTCGCAACGGTGACACTGCCACAAAGGACAAAGGGGCCGTGCACTCCTTTAATTTTACATTAGGAGCTCGCATGGATACCCACAACAGCACTGCAGCCCTGTTGATAACATTAATGACTCCCCAGTCACCAGTGCCATAGTCTTACAGCAGTAACACCTCTTGGGATACGATATTCAGATGCTGATATTTAATGTTACATCTGCCCTTTTAAAGGCCTCTGAAGACCTCCTCAAACAACATTACATTGACCTGAAAGACCGACCCTTCTTCCCTGGTTTGGTTAAATACATGAACTCTGGACCTATTGTGGCCATGGTAAGTGGCTTGATTTTAGTTAAAGATGACTTGCTTGAATAAATTTGTCTTGCTCTGTACATTTTTTAAACTATTCAGAGATACTGTTACAGAAACAGTTTTTCAAATCACCCAGTTCTGAGAGTGGCAAAAGAAACAAAAAATTAAGACAGTCAAGAAATTACTATATATTAACAAGAAGAAAAGTGCACATGTAAAATGTGTATTAAAATGCTTAACATGTATTAAGCAAAATTCCTGAGAGCAGATCTTCTGCATCAAAAATCTTCTGGTTTAGGCAAAAAAGGGTGAGGCTCTCTGACACAGAAACCCATCTTCTGTGTCATTCTTTCTTTCAGTACTCTGAAAACAATGTACTTGCTCCAGTAGCAGCTCCTGGTTTGACTCTACCTAACTAGGAGCACCTACAGCTCATCAGGATGTCCTTATCCTACCAAAACAGAAGGCATTGGAGTTGGCCTTGTGCGTTATTTAAGTCTGAGGCTTGGTAAAGTATCTTGACTGGAGTAACAATGTTGATGATCCTTTTTACAAACACTTCCAGTTCATATTGTTTTTTTCCCTAGTCACCCCTACAGGCCTAAGAGAGGATCTAGGCAAGGTTTATTTTTTTTTTTAGTGGTAGAGCCCCTGTTTCTTTGGAGAGCATGTTATTAGCAAAGATTAATCGTTGATATTTTGTATAAGCATGGATTAACAGGACTGGTTTTGTCTTTTTGCCTTAAGGTATGGGAAGGACTCAATGTGGTTAAAACTGGGAGAGTAATGCTGGGGGAAACAAACCCTGCAGACTCAAAGCCTGGTACCATCCGTGGTGACTTCTGCATTCAAGTGGGAAGGTTTGTACTCAGTTCATTAATTGAGATCAAAACCAACTACTACTCAATGTTTAACTGCCAACATGAAATCTGTTGGTAGTCTTTTATATCTGGAAAGCCAGAATTAGTGGTAGATACCCTCATCTGATGGTATTTCATTTGCAGGTCACAATCCATAACTGCTACTTAAGAAAATGGTACAAAAGTGACTCTGTTTGAAATCCAGCTCCTCCTCAGAGCAGCACGTAAGCTCAGGCAGGGGCTGGTGTAGAACAGTCGCCCTAATGACCCTGCTAGGCCTAATTAGCTCTCAGAGTGAGGCTGGTGGAACGCTGGCCCCGAAATAAAAGCAATAGTCTCGCAGCTCTCTAGATGCTTCATCCCAGTTTTTGCGTGTGGAGAATGACGACGTTGCTCGAAGTGTGTTTTTACAGGGAGCAATGTTTGTCTCCTTCCACAGAAACATCATCCACGGCAGCGACTCCGTGGAGAGCGCGCAGAAGGAGATCAACCTGTGGTTCAAACCCGCAGAGCTCATCGACTTCAAGCCCTGTGCCCACGACTGGATCTACGAGTGACGAGTTCCCGCAGGGATCTGTGCCTTCTAACGCACCATCTCATTCCAGCTGCTGACCTGGGAGCAACCACGGTTATCTTAGTGCTGACAGTGACTGTCCAATAAATGGGTGTGAACTGACTCCTTGTGGTGCATTCACTTCCAACAGACCCCGCGCTCAGATATTCATACAAGTCATTTTAGACATGCAGTGTTTCCCTCCTAGAAGGAGCAGTTTAATCAGAAATGCCATGTATAGACACATCAGAATAAAAATCCAGGGAGTTGTGGCCCTGTGCAGTTGCTTTGAAGGCTCCTGGAATCACGGCAGTGGCAAAGCCAGTTTGCAGAGAGCTGACAGGAGGCTGGAGCTGCTTCCAACACAGCTGAACTGAGCTAAGGGAAAAAAAGATCGATACTGCACAGTTTCCCTTCTTAAACTATAAATACCAAATAAAATGAGAGCCAAGTGCAAAGCTTGCTATCTATTAAATGCTTATATAATGCCACCATCTCATGTTAAAACCCTTAGCTTGTGGTCAGCATCTCACATGGTTCATTTGTGGTCAGACCAACATATCCAGTTACGATTTGTAAAAGATAAATATTTTAAGTATTTTTTTAATCTGCATTCTGTTGAGAGAAAGAAGCTGGAGTGCATTTATGTATATGCCAAATAGTGCCTTTTAAACAAAACAATCACTATTCAGAAAAAGACTTTTTATAATTTTTATTTTGTGTAAAAAAAGGCAAATTTAGTGAATTATTTTCATCTTGTACACAAAGTTATAATTTTAATGCTTTTCACATCCATGCTGAAAATCTGCAGTCTCGTAAAAATGAAAGTAACATTAATTTCTCCAAAAGCATTTTCTTCACTGAGTTATGTACATTGCATGAGAAAGCTTTAAATACTCTCTCATTGACCACACAAATTACCAAGAAAATAAAAGATTAAATTTGTACAGATATTGATCTATATATCAAATACATACAGAAATGATGTAAAAACCCCATTTGTTTAATCTTGATTCCCGCCCCAACATTTTCCCAGGGGCCAAAGCTGATGCCTTTTTTTTGTATAAATGGCTGTGGCTTTTCGTTTTAAATATGAAAAACAAAAATCAAAAGGAAGAAAAAAATTCAGCTGAAATCACAGTTTTTTTAAAATCCCTTCCCAATAAAGGATTGTTACCAAATATATTAGCACCATCGTACAAATATTGACGGGAGGGTATTCACATCACATAAAACAACAATAAAAAAACCAAACAAACACTGAAACCCGTGTTAGTATCCGTAGAACAAGGAATCAAAAACTGCTGTAGCTTTCCTCAGACGCAGCAAGGAACAGGTTAGAGTTGTGTGTAAAATAACATAAAAATCAAAGATCAGCAGAGAGATTTGGGAGCAATTGAAAAGGGGGCAGCAGCCAAGTAAAGGGACAGGACTTGTGCCACCCTCACGGTCATAAAAACCTGCTGTGCCAAATGCAGAAACCAGTCCGACCCCGTTGAAGGTTTCAGGTGTCCAGCACTTGCTGCTCTCTTAGCCAAGCACCACAGCTTAAAGCCAAGGTAAAAGTGCCCAGAGCCACGGGAGTGCTTTGCAAACCCAGGGAGCTGCCACACGGACACCCCCGGCCCACGGGCACTGCCGAGACCCCTCCACAACTTCGCTCAGGTCTTCCTTGAGCCTCTCTGAGCAAGGGACTTCAGGCAGCTCCTTGCGCGGTTTGCTTAGGGCAGGTGTCACTGTACTTGAGAATTACACAGTTCAGGCATATTTTGAATTCAGAAACACAAAAGACATTTCACCAACTCCTGAAGTCACACAGGTACCCAAGAACACACGTCACCTCACAGACTTTAGTGTTTGATGAATAAAAGAATATTATAAAGACTGACAGACTTCAAAACAGATTCTCACATTTCTTCAACACAGGAAGTGTTAAGGACTAATTTTCCCTCTTGACATTTGACAACTGTAACTCTGAAATCAGGGGTGAGCCTGGGCAATACTCAGGAACCCAAGGTGTAGTGACCTGGCAATACACCTCCCTCACTCCAGCCTGACCTTCCCCATTATGAAACACAAATGGATGCAAGTTTTTCTACTGAAGTCAGAAGCTGCTGGTGAGAGAAGAAATCAAGACTGTGAGAACCTTGTTCCAGCTGACTGGGACAATCTGCAAGTTGCTGCATTTAAAAAACAAAAATGAATAAATCAACAGTGCTGTACTTACCAAACCAAATCAATGCTTGCAGAGCTGGAATAATTTGAGAACACGGGGTGTGGGGGGAACAAACCATAATCAAGGCTCAAAGTGTCATTACTATGGTCTCTAATCCTACTTCTCCAATCCAGGCTGTTCAAAGGAAACATCACAGGCAGGTCAGAATCTGAAATAAGGTATTTGAAGTCTACCAGGCCCAACAAAGTCCTTTTCATGGCTATTTTGGAGAGCTATAATGTCTTTACCACCTGAAGTTATAGATACTTCTAATCTGATTACCAGATTCTGTCAGTAGAAGAAGCTGCTGTTAAAAAGGGGTCGCTATTTAAGAAATTTTACCAGTAAGGGAGAAAAGAATTCCAGACATTCCTACACTATACAGGACGTTTTACTTCCAGTAGTAAATACAAAACTTTACATAATTAACCCCTCTTGCATAGAATGAGGTAAACCTGTGCATATCACCAATACTATGTACCCAAAGTTAGAGCAATATTTTAGAAAATAATCAAATTGCTGGTTTTCAACTTTCTATGCACTTTTTTTTTTTTTTTTAAGCTCAAACAACAATATACAAAAACGGTCTCCTGGGGCTCTGTGGGTTGATATCCTTAAAGCATTTCTTAGGCTGTAGGAACACAGATGTTTAAAACTTTGATGGATTTCTTTTTTTTTTTTTTTTAAGCCCTAATTTATGGTCTAGAGTCAGATATCATTGTACTGCTCTGAAGGGGACCTGCGAAGACCCAGAAGCACTTACAGAACATATGCAGTTAATTCCTGAGAGTTAAGTTAATGAACCTTACTGGTAAAAGCTAAAGCTCTTGATGCACATTTTTCTAGTCACAGCTCTGCAGGGCTGTTTAACCACTTCACTCGTCAACTCCACCAATGAGATCATTTGCAAAGATGGTGAAAGGTTAAAAATATGGAAAGAAAATCCAAATTATTAAGAGCTCCTGCAAAAACACCTTGTGTTTTACTGGTCATCATTTTCACCCTTTTATATGACCTCGTAAAAGTCAGGACAGTTGAACACGTGGGGCTTATGGAACGCTTGATGTGAGACAAGAATTCCAGGCAATAAGCAAATCCAGTTTGTGAATTATATACTGAAAATATATGATTTTATATTGTTCTCAAGTCTCAACTCCCACATTACACTACTGCAGCAAGACATGAACATTGCAGGCTATGCAGGGCTGAAGTAATTTTGTAATCCATAACATTACGGCTCCTTTCAGCTCACCTGAAACCACGTGGAACATCAGTTCTGAATGTCCACAGATAAATATTTAAGATGGTAAGGAAACATCTAGGGCTTTCTGAATGGAAAAAGATAGTCAGAAGAATACTCACAAGCTCCTTCCCTCCACCAAGGGAGTCCTTAGTTACTGTCCATCTAAGCTGCTTCTTCAGTCGAAATTCAGAGCTAAAACTAATCTTCCAAATGAGGGAATTTTCTCAAGTTCCAGTTTGGCATAGGGCTCTGTAAACATGTGCTGAAGCATTCCAAGAGTACAGACATTCATGTACAGACAAGAGCTTTGCAGATCCAATCCAGCGCCCACTGCAGTCGACGACAAGGCTACTCATATTAATGGGCACTGAATCGGACCCTAAGGAACATTAAAAACCAGAACCTTATATTAAAAAAAAAAGGTATTTTAAACTAAATAAAAACATCTTGAAAAGTTAAAATCCTCCTCAGGTGATGGCTCCGTTGCACTTGGGGCTACTCACTGAGTAGAGCTTTACAGGACTATCTTCCACATACATTTTATGCCTCTAAATTAGGGCTTAAACGCCTTATTTTCACAATGAAAAACAGAGGCGTGACCAGTGCAGTTCACAAGAGTCTTAAAAGTCTCCCAACTTGTACCAAAAAGGTTCATTTGTTATGACAGTTCATTTGTATTTGCAACTATATCTTCCTCCAACCACTTCCCACAACCATGCTAATTAAACTTTAATCTTACCAAAAAATTAGAATTTCAGTTCTTGTTAACAATGCACAATAAATCTGAACTTGAAAATATTACAAAATTCTTTCAAAAGCTTCAAATACAACACAAAAGTGTCCATTTTTTTTTGTTTTTAATAAATTGAAAAATCTTTTTCACTAAAATAGTTTCCCCGCCCTTCCAAAAAATTCTGAACTGAGTCTAACTCATCTACAGTCAGCAAAGTGCCCCAGGCACAGTCACCCGAACTGCACCATCCAAGTGGGAACAACATCAGTCAGACTTGGAGAAAGGCTCTTTTCCTATCACCAATCCTCTGCCTCTCACTCTTCCAGGCTGCCTCATGGTTCCTGTTTGATGTAGTAACTGGCAGATCCGTTGCTTTCCTGGTCGGACGCTCCCTGAAGGAAGCTGTACTCTTCTCCATCCAGCAACTCCTCCTTCAGCTGCAATGAAGTCACTACAAATAAAAAATTAACATTAAGGATGTGTAAAATATTAAGTGCAACTCTTCCTTAAATTTACTTAGTATTACTGAAATTGTGGACAGACCCCAGATTTCTCATTTTCTTATATTCTGCCTTTTAGCCATTCTTTAACACTCAGGATCCCACAGAAAGCAGATCCTTTCTGATCAGAAACTGAACTTTAAGTTGTGCCCTAATTTCAACAGATCACTTACAATACTAGATTCTCTACAGGGTTTTCTCAAGAATTAATTATTTTAAACCCCTGGTTTAGGAAGGTAACAACAGGTTAAAAGCAGTATTGACTGTTGCTCAGAACAACACTTACTTCAGTCTTGACTTCCTATTCAGTTTTTATGAAAGTAAAAATGAGATTAACTGTTGGCCATTTCCAACCTACAATTCACACTAAATAACACAGTTACTGTAAACAGTCTATGTAAGACAAGAAAAAATATCAACAAAGATTTCTCAATCCATCATTAAAATTTTAACATCCCAGAAGGTGTTTCATTCAAGCAAAACATTTTTTTTGCAGTTTTCATCTTCTCTCTTCTTTTGTCAAAAGAAAATTGAAATGAGATCTAAGACAAAAAAAGACGTTATGAATAGCAATAATGCCACAATTACTTTTCCAGTTTCATTAATGAATAGTGACAATTACCAAAATATGAGCACAATGAAAAGAACACTGAAAACAAAACGTGTAAACTTTCATTAAAGGTGCAGTACCCATGTTAAAGGGTTGATTATACAAAAATAAATGATTCTCTATGACCAAATGAATGCGAAGAGTATTAAAGCTTATAACTACTGAATATAAAGCTTGTACACATTGTTAATGTACCCTGAAATGCAGAAATATGCAAAGAAAGAAAAAAACCCAACCCATAAACCTGCTGCTACTGGTAGCGCTGCAATAACTTACAAGCCATTTGATTGTTCCTTTATAAATGTTCTATGTCATCTTCTATGTTGAAACAAACTCTTTTGCTAAACAAAAATAAAATTTGAAAATGTAAGGTAGTAAAAGATGCCAACAAGATCTCCTCATTTCTTTCTTTAATTGATGCCTCCTCCCACCTACACAGCTCACGATCCCTTCCTTACATTTTTTCCTCCTCAAATACTTTTCCCTGTATTATGCCCAGCTCTGATCAAGATTCCTGATCTGTGGAGGACAACAAAGTGCTGCCTAAGTGATAAGACACACAACTGGTTCCTTGGATGTGCTGCTCACACCTTCAGCAAAGGCTACACAGAGCTGAAAGCCACCAGGCACATCCTCCTCCTCCTCCCCTCAGCAGGAAGCTCCTGCAGGTACAGGACTTGCATCATGACTTGGATTGTCTCTGGCTAACTTGAACCTAAGCCCTGACATTCAGGTATTTAACGATCCTGTGCTTCATTTGTCCCTGTTATACAGCTTTTAACTACTAAAAGAAAGAAGAAAAGCTTATGAAAGCTACACACCAAGTTATTGAAAAGAAGAATAGAGAGCACTAATGGAAGTCACCTGACTGAAGGAGAAGGGATGCAGATGGGCAAGGTACTCCCTTTTTAAATTGTCTCAGTGATTTCCCTGGAGAAACAACAGACTGTGTCTGATGCCACGACATTCAACGCCCCCAGATATCAAGGCAGAATGGAGCAACATGGTCCAGAGGTCAGGTGAGTCCCTGGGAACAGTCTCCTCCTCTGCCAGGTTGGCTTTAGGCTCTTTTTTAAAGTGAAGCTGCCCAACAGTTGAACTTCAGTGATTGAAAGATCGTTTCAAATGACTGAAAAATGCCACGTACTGGTGGACACTGAAGCAGCACCATGACTTGGACAGAGAGCAAAACCACTTCACACAAACAACATGAAGTGCTGAAACCTTCTGTCTCCTGTGTTAATGACAGTACAATAGGGGAAAGAATTGATTTTGAGCCTTACTGAGATCTCCCATGGACAAGCAGTTTCAGAGCAGATGCCTGTTTTGTTACTAATCTTACACTGCTTCCATTCCAAGCCATATAAAGACCCCCTGTGCTGTGCCTACATCCGTCCTACAGCTACTGGAACGTGAGGCAGTGGATGGTGCTGAGGAATATGCATGTAATTAATCTGTTCTGGCCAACCTCAAACATGTTCTGAACTTACTAGACGGTATCAGGGTTATGTTCTCCTCCTCCCTGGACTGAAAAGGTGTGTGGTCTTGCTGGTTTCAATTTAAACACAAACAGCTTTGGGCAATGACAAGGCTACATCACAACAAAACTGACTTTGTCCAACCTCACCAAAACTCAGAATGCTGAAAATTCCCCCAGATGATCACAGAAAAGCACTGAGTATCAGAAACCAAAGAACACAGGAGCTCCATAGGAATTCTGAGATCTACTGACACAGAAATTCAGACTGGGCATGTCTTTGCACCACACAAATGCAATTCAGGTGTAGATCTGCAGTAAGAGAAGAACAGCTGTGCAGAAGCAAACACCTTAGAACACTCCCAAACAAGGCTCCTCCTTTGCATCAAAGACTGTTAAACAAAAAGGCATATACAGACCAAGAGGAAGCTGAAGTGAAACTAAAGGAGTCCTTGAGAAGTGCTGAAAGATCTGCAGAAGAGAGTAAAGATTTGTCCTGAGGGTCTAAAGGTGGCAGGTAGGTTCCCCTGTCCCAGTCTGTTAATGGATAACACATGGACAAGAGAAACCTTTCTGGATGTATTCCACTGGCAATGAAAAGTGCTGATACGGCAGCCTACACAGTCTAAGGTAAGTTTAAGAGAGTAATCAAGCAAATTTGAAGCTAAATCTATCAACCTGGCAACTGTGGTGCAGGGAGAGCATCATCCAGTTTGTCTGACAGATTGTATTGCTACAACATAATTGTAACAATAATTTGTTTACCAGCTACATTATGTTGCCATAGACATTAAGAAAAGGGAAGAGAAAAAACTGCCAAATCCTTGCAGTGAACTTCTATAACTGAAGATTGTTTACATTGCATGAAGTGTCCTTAAAAGAGATCAAAATTTTAAGCTACTTCCCCATTATTACTGAGAAATGAATTTTAGAGTTTTTCCCTGCTCCCTCACACAGATGCACAATTACACACTTTAAAATATATCTTCTATCTTGGTAACCCACAACATTTCAAGTAACACAGATTCTGAAGATATTTTCCCCAGTATCTGCCTTTTCTAATACAAAGGCAAAAATCCTTATTCACTGTCTATAGTTACTTATTTATCTCAGTAAAAGATAATCCACACTAATGTCCTGCTTGCAACAAATCTTCCCAAATCCACGCTGCCATTCAGTTTTACAGAGTGCACTTTTTGCATTTTAAAACCCTGCAGAGCTCCTCTGGGATTCTGTGGTTCTCAGCAACCTACAGTAACACGGCCTCCTTCCTATAAAGGAGGAGCTCTGTTCTAAACCCTTTCCTATGATTAACTCAGTAACATGGTGCATCAGTGAGAATGAGAAGCTCTCTAACAGAAAATAAAACAAAATTTAAAGGAAAAAAAATAAGGCAAAAAGAAAGATTTGATGAGTCAGCACATGACAGGCCGGACCACGCGAAGCTCCCACGAAGAAATGGCTCTGATTCCTGTTCCCCCCTTCTGGAAAACAAGGGTCTGTACATGGCACTGTTCAGTTATTATTGGGAATATTATTCTCAACAGCCACAGTTTAGTCCCTGATTCCTAGAGACTGGCTGGTAGGACTTCAAGGGCATTGTTTAACACCGTGACCCGCTTATTTCAAACTCTATCAATGACATATAAATGCTGTAAAATTGCTTCTGCTGCAGCTACACTGCATGGTCACACCCAGTGCTCTGGCTGGGCACTCAAAGACATCCTGGCTCAGTTTGAAACTGCAGTTGTTTCAGTGTCTCTGACTAAAAGACAAAGGGATGATTCTGGGGAAATAATCCTCTCCAAAGAAAGTTTACCACCTCCAAAATCCTAGTGTAAAAAGACATGCTCTTAATTCCCTTAAAATGGTGTTTCCCATTTTTACAGTGCCTTACAAACACAAATGAGCATTTAATTGTACAGAAAAAGTAATTTCTAAAATGCCTTTGAATAATTACACACTGCATTCATGAAAAAATGTTGCAAAAGCATTTCCCATACAAATTATTATCACATTCCTCCTTTATCACTAAGATATTCCCATTCTGTGCCCGAGGCAATTTCTCTATGATATCAGGGATGCAAGCTCTGTAACACAACATCACTGCTTTCAGCTGTATCAAAACTATGGCTGCTCATGCTTCAGTCTTGTCAGACAACAACAACCAAAAGCCTAGCCCTGAAAAAGTAAATGGATTATATATATGCTACAGATACCACCATGCCTAAATATTCTTCTTACAAGACAACTTCAGGATGAGCCTTTTACAGAGCTTGATTAGGCAGAAATATCAAGGTCAAATTATCATTTCAGTAACCTTATTCTGATATACACACCTATGAGAAAGCTGACCATCCGAGGAGATACTGCACCCTTCATTATTAATTAATTGTCTAAGCAAACTCACAAGAATTACCCTTCAAGAATTCACCTGCACAGCAGCAAGTGAATTTTTCTTTTCTGAGCAGCAGGTATAGGGTACAAAACCTTACCCACTGAAATAAACACTGACTGGAAACAGAATTGGGAGCCATTCCCAAGCATTCCCAAAAGCATCCACAAAACATTCACAATGCAATCAGTCCCCCTTCCCACTGAACACATGCTACTCTCTCCCCCTGCTCTCAGCAAGCAGGGGACACACTGCAGTAAAAATCTGCAACATTATACACAGCAGAATGACTCAGTGACATCCTGGGCTGTTCTGTGAGTACATGAGAAATGTGTGGAGATAACCCCTCTTTGCTAAAAATAATCTGATTTAGGACATGCACAGTTTCTCGTTAATCACCTGCGGTTACTCGACATGTTACCACAAAAGCACCACTGCAGGTTATACGGCTTTATAACTGAAATCCTTTAAAAAATAATGATTTTTTTTTTTTTACAAGTGCTGAATAAGAAAAAGCCACAGAAGACAATTTTTTAGTATTATTTCCTGTGACTCAGCACTTTCGTTGCCATAACCTACTTAGAAAATCCCCACGCAGGAGGCAGCCAACTAACTGCTCATGACCTTGTTCTCTCATCTTCTGATGATTAAGAGGATTTCTTAGTATTGAATAATCAGTACAAAAAACTACCAGAAGCTCTCCCTTGCTTCCATAGCCAACATTTACTTTAGGTTAGTGAGAAATGAAGAACAAATTCCACTAGAATAAGTCTCCTTCCTGTGGCACTGGATAAGAGGAGTTCACTTTCTAGTGCTTGTGTCACACTCTAAGAGATGGGAGGAAACTCCCAGAGGTATTAGGTGGAAGGAGAGGGATGAGGTAAGGAGCAGGATGGTCTAGCATACCTTGCTGAACAAAATGTGCTCAGACAGTCCAAAATTATTCCAAAACACATCCTACACAAAGCTAATTAATGATAGAGCCATGTTTCCCTACCTTAAGGCAACAGCACTCACAGCTTTCCTTGGATATTCTCAAACCAGGATTTTTTTCAGTACCTGAATTCTATTTAAAAAATACTGCTGCAGGATTCTCAGAAGGATCTGATCTGGATTTTACTGTTATTTCCTCCAACAGTGGAAAGGAAAAACAGTGCAATGGTTGAGGCACCCAACAAGAGGTTGAAAGAACTTCCCAGACACCTGCTTTATCTGTGGCACTCACTGCTCAACTTTCTTTCATGTCCTAAGATCAACAAAGCAAAGGTTGTTTTCCCAATGACTAGTGAAGAAGGTTCCAATTGGCTTTAACAGATCCATTCACAAATTTACCAGGAAGATGAGGCTTTAATTCCTCACATTAGCTCTACACAACAAAAAACCACTCTGGAAACAAGTCTAAATAAATCAAGATAATTTGATTCCAAGGGATTCAGTCTCTGTGGAAAGAACTTGAAAACTTCGAATTCTTAAAAATGTCCTTATTATGTTTTACTGTGACAAGAACAGTCACATCCAGCAATGCTGTTTATTGTTTCTGAAAGTAATAATATAAAAGCTTTATTTACATAGATGCTTCATATAAAAAATGTGGTGAGTTAAGTCACTCTTTCGTTTCAAAAAGGAACCAGTTGGATGATAATTTAAATTTTCTCCGCCTCATTCTTTCTCATCTCCCAACTTGGTTTTTATGCCTCCACTTGAGTTACAAAGAGCAGAGGTAAAACTGTGTGGTTATCTGAGTATTTTGTACAAGCAGTACAACTACACAGTCTATTACTGAACTGAAACAGTTACATATTCTAACAGTTGTCCACCTACAATTCATAGATTATTACTATTATTATTATTATCATTAGCAACATCTACCCCACCACAAGTTATAAAAATGGTTATTCTCAATGAAAAAGTTCCTTTTATGGCATACTGCACCTTTAAGCATAACACCTGTTTAGACACAAACATTTCCAAATAGAACAGGGACTTAGGGAGAGACCACAAACTTCAAAAGGACAGGAAAAGTGCAAACACTACTTTGTCACCCACTTTTCTTATGTCCTTTGTACTGTTGCGATTTAGCTTTTTTCTTCTGTTTGGATGAACTTGACTGGCTATCTCTTGATGCTGCAAAAAAATTAAGAATTCGAAATTGATGTTTAGTATTTTGGAAAAACATTTTAGAACGTGTCAAAGCTGCTACACAGTTACAGAATTTTTTCCTTAGTGACTGAACAAAGGCCGAATACCTTTATTATTATTTTTTTTGAAAAATAATTTGCATAAAACTGCTAAGTATTATTACCCTCTCATTAAACAACTAAACCAACTAACAGTTCTTGAAATACAGTTATCAATTATTATCAGTTGACTTGACAGGACAAGTCTGGATGCAATAAATAAAATACAGCCTCCCCATATAAATGCTTCTGCACATGAACAGCTCTGGACATGCTGATTTCCACCAAATTCAGTAGGTAAAGCAGATATATTGGCAGTCTTAAAGCAATATAAATTCGCACTGATATCAGCCAGAACTGAGAAGTAACAGGGTTTTTCTCCTGCATCAAATGAACATCATCTGGCATTTAAAAATTTCAAGTAGCCACAGAAACACTCAGAAGTACGTTAGAAGGTGGGATGGATTAGAACTGTGAATTACAACTTTCAAGTGTTAGCAAGAATTTACTCTATTTTTCTTATGCATGAAGACCTAAATTGCAAGGATGAGGGTAGAAAAATCAGCATCCATGAACTTTATTTCCATTATCCACAAAGCAGGAACTTACACTGCGGTGCTGGAGGCTGGAGCTGGTACCCAGTGAGCTGACACCATCCCACGGGATACAGGTCTGGGGACTCACAATCCACCCACTGATCATACTCATCTTCCCACCCATCAAAGTGTATCCTCAGGAGCCGATGGATGATGCGGGTGACTGTGGCCACACACACCAGGCGAGGCTCCATCAGATCAACAGCCTCCAGTTTCATTCCAACGTGAAACCCGTGGTTTGGAACTTCCTGGAAAAGCAAACATGAGCAAGGCAAACATCAGTAAATAAACATGGTAATTAGTAGTTCAAGCACAGTGTTGAAACAAATATCTCAACCTGTTACAGAAAAACCCCAAATATCATTGATGATGCCTCAAGTACCCTGCACTAATTTAACAGTTTGGAGATATTCAAGCTTCATACACTCAAAATGGTTCTTATTTCCAAAAGTCTCTGTGTCTTAGTTTTTCAAAATTGTATTTAATGAAATGGGTGTGTCCCACGCACAATGCAGAAATTTAAGGAAAATACTAATTACATGTTGCTAATTACTATTTATACATGTAAATATGTATAATTTTATTACCTTATTGAAGAGCTTTACAGGTGCTGCTATTGAGTCAGTTTCCCTGAGGTAGTCAAACCATTTAAAAGGGAGTTTTGCATAACCTGTGAATTTTAAACATCATCATCATTCATCAACTGCAAACTTTGTGCATAAGAATAACAACAAAAATAGCACATTGGCACTGTGTTATGGCTAAAATGACAACAAAGAAGTAAAACATTAACATCAGAAACTTTCATTCTCTGAGCTTTGGTCTAAGGGACAAAGAGGCACCTGGACATTGCCCATTTGCAACAAACAGGATGAAGGAATTTCTGGGCAATCCAGAAGGTATCATTTAATGTTAAGATTAATGATTTATATTGGAAGTCTTTGCTCATGTAGATTCTGGATCTGTACAAATGCCCCATATAAATGACCCAGAGCAGATCATTGCATTAAGCACATCCAGTGTCTTTCCTGTGGGGAAAGAGCTCCACTACTGAACCACTTGAATTGTTAGGAACGTAATGGTAAGAACAAACATGGACATTTTAAAAGTTAAGTAAGGGTAAAAACAGTAATATGGAAGATCAGAGGATTTTTTACAAAGCTATTATAAAGGAAAGAAAACAATATCTCAAATCTATGTCGCTTCTACTGAATGTGCATAAAACATGCAGGAACGTTTTTTACTTTGGGCAACTTCTACAACTGCTTTAGTTCAACATTGCTCAATTCTAGCTGGAGCAATAGCAGCTTGGAAGGTTTCTCTTTAGTAATACGTAGTGATGGACATCCTGAAAAGATTGCAGTGCAGTGGGAATAGTGTGGGAGATGGGGGAGCTGCATCTCACCTATGTATAGGCAGAGAGCTCCCACTGAATCCCAGCTCAGCACTGAAGGGCCAGACTCAGCATTCACAGCCCAAAATTCAATCCCTCTCTTCAAAGTGCATAAGCATCTTCATCTTTCACTGATTTCAGTAGAAGATGAAGATGTTTGAAAGGAATGAGCTTATAAAGTCCAATGATTTCACAGCAACTTCAGTTATCCACAATGCTAAATGCAAATTGGGTAAGTGTTCAAATGGGGTATGGAGTATCTGCATGAACAGATGCAGCTGGAGAGCTAACAATTAATAAGGGTAATAATGAATCAGTTCTGCATGTTAATGCTCTTCTCAATGCAACACTTCTCTGCTAGACCAATATATTTGTATTTAAGTCCTTTAACTGTTCATCACACATGAGACATGTACACGTGGGCTTTGTCAGAGCAGTCAGAATTAGGAAACTGTCCATTTTCCAGCCCATAATTTGGACAGCAAAATACCCCTCTCAAAAGAGCTAAGGAGCTTTGATCACTTTGATCCTATTTAAATGTTAATGCGCATTATGGTCTGTATTTTACTGCTGTTAATTCCTCTTTCAAATGACTTTTAGATTATTGCACGTGTGATTTATAATCTCCTCTCACTGATGGCATAGGGCTGTTATGAAACACTTCAGAAACAGGGAAAATGTACATGTGGATAAAAGATAAGGCTGCAGGACACAAGAAACACACAAGTATCATAAATGTGCTAACAACAAAATCCACATACTATTGTTAAGTAATGTTTGAAGAGTGAAAAGGTCAAGTCTCATTAAAGAAGGGAAGTTGTTGTGCTATTCTGTGTCTTCAGTTCCATGTCTTTATTTCTAAATTGACTGATATGTATTGATATACAAGCATTTTCCTCCTACAAATACTTCTACTGCAAAAGTCCTCTTGCACCACATTTTTTTGGAGGGATGCTGATTTATTTCCAGGCAGTAAATTAATCTGTCCAAATCTGTGCACTTCCCACTTACTCAAAGGTGACAGAGTCATTACTGTACAACAACGAAACTGATATGAAATTACTTTCTTCATGTTGCATTACATCGTCTCTGTAGTTATTACCCGGAAAAATAATTCAATAAATACAAGTAGAAGCCTGCAAGAGGAATCCATGGAAAGCAACTGTCACTTGTTGTTACACAGCTGGTTACAATCCTCTTTATCAATTGTCAGACCAAGACAATAAAATGGGAAAAGGAAGGCAAAGTCTTCCACAGGCACCTGTGCCAGTGGGCAGACAGGCTTTCCTCACAGAAGGGAGTGCACAGCCCTAATGGCTGCTTCCTCAAAGCTCAGGTTTGTGCATATTCTTCCAAAAAATTAACTGGTATTGTTGGTTCATCAGCCTAAGCCTGAGATTCTTTACAATGTTCATTAATCCTGTTGAAGACCAGGGCTTCCCAAGCAAAGGCACATTTTGAACAGGGCTTTTCGTGACTCCTGTAATTCCTATTCACTAAAAGAATCCTCAGTTTCTTGAAGCTAAAGCAAATTATTTCAGCCAGAGAATCGGTCAGATGTTCAGTTAGACTTTTTCTAAATGAAAAGTTAGTTATATCTGTTTTAGACTACTTTGATGCAACACTGTTGTATTTGTTTCAGACTTGAGAAAGCCCTAAAAAGCGACACAAATTCTGCAGACTGAGTTGAGTAACAAAGCACATGGCACATACAATATCACGGAGAAATATTCAAAATAAACGTGGTCAGAAGGCTATATGTACCTCTGGGTGGAGTTAGTTCAATCATGTTAATTTCACAGAAACCAACAGGGAAAATAGAAGGGGAAGTGGCATGGTAACAAAACCAATCAGACCCATCTGCTGCTTCTGAGCCATCAATCCCAATCATAAGATAGCCATCTGCTAACACCTTTGTAAAGAAAAACAAAATTTGACATTAAGTACCTTGAATGGCGTGACCAGGCTAGAAAGCAAGCATGCCATGTTGCAAAAGAGTGAAAGTAACTCGGTAATAATGGAAGAACACTTAGAAGGACATTCAATTTTAACAAAAAAAAAAAAAAACCCAAATCATACCTGTCTCGAGGACTGTGTACAACTGTCACACGTACCTTTGATAACTGCAAAGTTATGAGACGAACATTTCCTTTTTCTGATCTCTACTTTTTCTTGGGAGCACCAGCTCTACTCCTAAAGCTTTATAACTCAGTCTACTCTTGAGCTTGCAAGGATATTCAGAACACCATTAATAAGATAAAAGACTCAAAATCATAACTCCTCACTGGTAAGGTTGTACAATTCTGCTAAACTACTTTTTATATTTTCTTTCTTTTTTGAAACAGATCTCACATGGATTGGCTCCCTTTCAATCAAGGACATCCTCAGAATGTCTCACAGACTGCTGCAAGTCAGCAAGATGAGGTTTGGTTTTGAACAGTTGCAAAACACTTGGTAAATTAGCAGAAGATTGCCCTGCAAATTAATCTCACAAGCATATTCTAATTAAAGGTAAGACTGAATTTCCAGAGATTAATGTAAAACAAATTTACACGAGTACATTTTTCACAGCAGTTGTATATAATTTATGGACACATCCCATAAACATTCACTGTGTGAACAAACTGCATTGATTTTAGTTTTGAGCTTTTTGTTTCAAGCCTGAATAAAGGTGAGTGAGTGAAAAAAGATTGTCATCTGCCTACCAAAAAACACACTTGTTTTCTTACCTTCCTAATGGTTGCCACACATATTGCCGAAAGGTTTAAGGGGTCTATAGCTTCCAATTTCATTCCTTCTTTAAACCATTCTCCAGCTGCATCAACCTCTTTTACCTGAAGAATCACAGAGCAGCACCAGAAGCAAAGAATTTAATGAGTCTGGAACAAAACATAATCCCCACACTGCCAAAGCAACAGACTGAAATACCTGTTCTGTCATCTCTGCTTATGGCAAGGAGGTCAAATTGGGTCATAAAAGCAGAAATACTTATGCTGGGCACATTTCCAGGGCATAGCAGAATTTCAGGTGTGTTTTTACACACAACAGCAACTAAAGGTCCTCAATCAACTCTGAGCAAACAGTGTTCTTGCTACCAAACTCACCTTCATAAATAAGTGTGGGGGTGCATCAAAATGTCCATCCTGTTTCTTTGTAATATCTACAAGAAATATCAGTATTATAACATTATTCAGAAATTTTGCTAACAGAGCAAACAGTATGTATGCTAACAGTTTGTCAACCACTATTTATCATTAAATCTTCTAGATACTGATGTATTATAAATCAACCTAAAAGTTACTTTGCCTTTTCCAATGTTGTACAATACACTAATTATAATTTTAACTTAAGCTCCTGAATGTAATATAACTGGTTAAACCCCTGGGCCACAGTACACACATTTTTAAATATCATTATTCAAGCTAGTTTTATGAGCTGTATGAAGTGACAGAACTGCTTGAGTCAGACTTTTTGCAGCCAACACCGCAAAACACCTCAAAACACAACGTTCTTACCAGATCTTTTGAATCTGTGTCCTATGCTTCGAGACCAGCCAATGTGATGGATGAGTGGACTGTACATATGGCACCAGAAGTCATCAGTTTTGTCTTCACTTTCTTCATACACCAACCTCAGCCGGCCCCCAATGACGCTCTCAACCACTGCCACCCTTGTTCGGCAAAGGTGCGTTTTGTCAACAACTTCTACCCTCATGGAAGTTTTGAACGGGTACTGCATACTCTCAGACACCTTAAAGTGACAGAAAAAAGCCCCATTCTGTAAGAATATATTCAAGTTTTCCATGTTTGTCTGCCTATTAAAGCACAGTATTGATGCACTTGTCATTTAATTCAAATACTTGTTAATCAACCTGCAGAAATGACACAGATTATTTCTCCTCTATTTCATTGTACGTGGGGAGCAATTAAATGTCTCAGAAAACAGACCCTACAATGTTTTAACTGTATCAAGTTCATCCCCTAATATAATTCTCACATAGGTTACAGGAAGTTTCCATTGACATAATGAAAGTTTGTTCAGTTGATAACAATGGATAAAGTTACCTTGAGACACAATTTTAACAATAAACAACTCAAGATTTTTTTTTCTTGCTTGGCCATCCACTCTAAATAAAGCATTTTAAAAACGGGATTCAAATACTTCATTATAAAAGGCATGGAAAACAAATCTTCAACGTAATTCAAACTGGCTGCTCACATATTTCTTTGTAACATAGCAGAAGAAATGAAGAGAATGGAAATAGATGTTAACCTGCTTTGTGACAATAGATTGTGTTAAAAATCAGTATCTGTCACTTGCCATTTGCATTATGAACTCCCCAAAGTATTGAGATCTTGCCAAATTAATCTGGCTTCTAACTGAGCCAATTTTTAAATAAAAATTAACAACTGCAGCAAGGTTTTTTGTGTGGTTATTTTTTAAACATTAGATGCAGTGTAAAACAACAAATTAACTCTCATATTCCTACTAAGAACTATATGCACCATCATCTCAGAAGATTAGTAAGTAAACATACAGCACACTATACAGCAGCTGCCACAGTTGAAGATGACTTAAAACCAGAAAAAAAAATAGTCCAGAGCAGATGAAAAATATTAACATTTAAAAGTATGTACTTCATTGCATCTAGATCCATGCTACGTTAACACATTTTGTTTAGTTTCTTGAAATAGTCTATGATAAAAGCAATTCCTGAATTAGAAAAAAATTTTCATTTTTCTTACATATCACAGGGTAGCTCTTGAGCACTTCTGGGTTTTCTGTGTTTTTGTTTTTCTTTTTTTTAATGTGGTATTTTAAAATTAAAGTAGACTAACTAGTTTTTAAAGAAAAATAATTATTTTCTAGAGAAAACAGTTTTCCAAACACATACTGACACGTGTGGACATAACTGGAGAAGAGATTCCAAGGAAAACCGTATCTAAGGGAAGAAACTACTGTATCACCCTTATTATAAGAAGAGCTAATGTGCCATTGTAAAATATTTCAGTTCTTCACAACTGTGCTGCAATTTCTTTTATAGAACATCATTGATATTGCATCAGCCTTACCTTCTGAGAAAAGTCAGGAGGAAGTGTTTTGGCACCAGTAAGTCGTTTCACTAGAAAAGCTTTCCAGTTTGTGTATTTGTGTTGGATGGCTGTTGCAAATGAAGGGGAAAAAATAAGCCACTGATTTTTAATTGTGTCCATTAGAGACAGTATTAGAGTCTGGAATATGTAAAGAAGAAATCCCAGATGACTGTTAAAAGGCCTGGATGACAATAATGACAAAAAACCTCTTTAGAGAATGAATGCTACCCAAGATTAATTGTATGGGTCAGGGAAAAGAATTTATTAACAAAATACCAATAAAATCAGTGCATGTTCCCATCACTGATTAGTGAACTGCTTCCACCCTGATCCTAAAACCTAAGTTGCATCAGAAGGGCTACTCCAAGAAACACTTTCAACATCAGTCAAGTCCAAAACTTAAAATTATTTATTCATAACTGTCGAAGGAGTTATGTTAAAAGAATACTTTGATATCTGGACCATGAGCAAATTTAGTTTAATAAAGAGACTTTGGTATCAATCAATAAGGCTACAATTTACATACTTCGAGGAGGAACTAGGGGCTTCCCACTGGTTGCACACCAACCAACTGGGTGGATGTCAGACCCACAAACGTTGCACCAAAAGTCAAGACTTGAATCATTTTCAAAGCCTTCGTATCTCAGCAGGGCATTGTAGCCTGAAAAGAAAGCAATCCCACTTAAGAAGATACAAAAATTAAACAAGACCATAAAGTATGCATTAATATTTCTCTACAAATCATGATGAATATTACACTGGTTTTCTAGATTACAACTTTTCATAGGCCATTTTTCTATGGCACATTCTGCATGTTATTAAAGCAAAATTGGATTACTTTGATAAATGTGCATGGGATATCATGTAAGTCAATTTTAATTAGAATTCTTGAACTATAAACCTTTAGAAGTCATATGTAGGGGGACAAAACTAACTACCCACAATATCTGCTTTTTCGTATCTTAGATCTGCGACCTTGAATTTTAAACTTTTTACCAAGACAAGTGACTTGTATAACGAGGCTACTTGCCAGCTGTTATACAATCTCCTATCTTCTCTGCACTGATCTTACTGTGCTCTGAGGCAATATTATAAAAAACCCAAACCCAAACCAAGAACAGAAATTCTCAAGCATCACTGCAGCCACTGTAACAGTGACAGCACTGCAAAATACAACCTATTGACACAGCTCTGACAACCTGACCAGTGTCAATGTCACACAGGTGATCACTAAGTTATTAGCTCCCTTCACACAGTTCTTCTGATTATTTTAATAATTTCAACTAAAATGTATTTACCTGCTAATTTCACAATTCCAGCTATCCAGAAGACTTTGGTAGGTAGGCTGCAGTCAGTGTTTGGAACCTCCACTCGCACTCCTTCTGCAATATCACCCCAGCACGTCCCCATAGGTGCCTGTCATTTAAGGTTGGGTTTAAAAAGTCACCAGTTCACCACAGGAAAATAATTATTTTTTGTTGTATCACTGTTTTATGAGTGACTTAAAAAGACAAAACAATCAATATACAAATGACAAACATATGTTTAGGAAACACTCTATGAGAACCTACTTTGGTTTTGACTTGAAGCTTATGAGTAATATTATAATTGTATCCAATTATTACTGGGTATTTACTGAAAACACCCTGTACAATTCCAAGTTTAAATATCTGCATACAAGTCAGCTTTATTCTACTATGTTTCAACGAGGTACAAACTACCAATTTTAGTGAGAATGGTAAAATTCCTCTGCAGTTCTGCTTGCAACAAAATTATGGTACTTTAAATTCATACCTATAGCACAGACATGAAAAATCTTTAAATTCTGTAAATCAGCAATGTTGCTGAAAAAATGTGTCTAGAAGTTATTTCTTGGGTCTATTCTGATGATTTATTAGGGTGGGGTTTATCACCCACTGGTTCACATCCTCTCAGAGGAACAGGCTTTCACACCACCTGCAAGTGAGCACTCCATCGAGCAAGCAAAAAGAACAGAAGGCTCTGAGTGACACCTTTTTAATGAACACCAGAAGGAAACAGCAAGACCCCTCACAGTCCTGTGTGAGGAATGTATTAGTAACAAAAAGACATGTAAGTTTGATCAACTCCTAAGGATTTGTAGAAACCGGTGATAGAAATTACATTTAGGTTGCTATCTCAAGAAGAATGTTTTGTTGAACAGGGCATCATGAAAAGACAGCTGAAGATGGTATTGCAAAGATATCAGAAATGCACAGTGCTGAAAAATCTAAAACCTGAACAGTTACTCAACTGAAGTTATATTTGTAACAAGCTAGAAAGTGACTCCATCTGCATTAAACTTGAGACCACCAATAGAAAGATTCACATTTGGGGTACTTTAGAACAAGTTATAAATTCTAAGGTGTTCTGAGAAACATAAATTGTTATCAGTTCAAAGATTATCCAGCGATTACAGGGACGGCTGAAGGGATGCTCTGGCTCTGCAGACAGTGAGCAGTGTTCTACACTGTGTCTCATTTACAAAGCTCTCTGCACACCCAGAGAACTTGACCAACCACTCTGTGGGAACAGCCTCCAACTGCACAGAATTTTTGTTGAGAGCCACAGGTGAAGAAGTCTGGCTTAATCCTGAATGATTGGAAATCAAGTTCTGGAATTTTGCTGGCAATCAGCAATAGCAACTAGCAGCACTAAAAGCCAAAGTTATCTTAACAAGGGAAACCCATCATTAGTATTGAGGCTAGGCATGCAAAACTAAAAATAATTTTAACTATTAAAGGAAATGTAAGTTGTTACAAGTATGTCAATTTTTAGTCTTGCCTGGTCTCTTCATGTTCTGCTATGTCCCATCTACACCAGTCTGGACCACACAGCTCTTCTGCCAATTGGCAGACAGAGAAAAATCTAACTCAAAAGGTGGTTTATTTTCACTCACAAAATATGCAGATACATCTTCTTAATCAATATGAATCCCATATTCACTATCATCTCTAAGCTAACATGTGTAGGTTTTTGAATTCAATTGGGGAAATAAACTTTTCAAACCGCATGTTTTAGCAAATTTTGTTGCCTTGTATAGACATACAGATGAGGCCAAACAATCAAAAATAGCAGTGCTGAATAATTTAATAATCCAGCTGCACTCAATTGAAATATATTTTACTGCCTGTTCATCTATTCAGTTGATTCAGAGAGAGAAGTATATCACAGCACTTCTCCTGACATCAACCCATAAATGGGAATGTGACAAATTTTTATTTCTAGAACGTGGATTGGTATAGAGGGAAATAGCAGAAAGTTAAATTTGTCCTTGTCTGTGAAAATATTGGTTCTGCTAGTTCTCCTACACCAATCCATATGGCTCAGCCTTGTAAAGAAGGAAGCCATCCTGTGCAGCATCACTACTGAAATGCCAGACAACCTCACTGTCCTGAGGGATGGTTTACACACTGCACCATCTTGGCTTTTTTCACTCATTATGAATGTTCTTAAAGGAGGAAGACTGGATAAACCAGGGCTGTGACAGCCATCTTCCTTCATCTCTCCTCTGTCTCATCTCATTAATCAATCAAGGTTTGCACAGTGCTTTTCCAAACTCAAAAAGCACTGTAGAAGTGTTAACTCTTATTTTTCTGCTGGCTGGAAGGTGACTCTGCAGTCTGGATTGGCATAGTGTGAACTAGCAGAACCATCATTTACAGGTAAGAACAAATTTACCTTTCAGACTCATGATGAAGAGATCCACTTCATGTCACTCCCAGACAAGGAAGATGTTGTTCATGGCCTCCTGCTCCGGGAGATGACCTGGGAGGGCCTCTCTGTGAGCAGCAGGTGCCTTCTCTGCAAGGTAAGGTGCAGTCAGGGAGGGCCTGTTGGACAGGAGCACCTAAAGGCCAAATATCCCCACATGCCCAGCTGAGCAAAGATCTCCCGGGTTAAATAAGTGGCTTCTAAAGATTATGGATGGCACCAACATTGCCGTGATTGCAGACTAGGCCATTAAAATCCTGATTTAATTTCAAGGGATGCTACCATTCCACAAGTGAAAGGAATGCTGAAACCTGGTGTGTGAGCAGTACCCCAACAACAGGCAGTGCCAGAGGAGACAATGTGCAAAAGGGCTTAAAACACAAAGTTCAAAGCAAAGCACTGCCACCCAGTGCAGCATCCTGGAAATGCTCCCTTACACTGGATTTATCAGAATAACACGAGAAACCAAGAGAATGAAAATCTTTTGGCTCAGAATAAAATTCACCTGGAAGAAAGAACTCCAGGAAAGGTGCCTCTCACTAGCAACAGAGTGGAGAAAATAATTACTCTTAATTGTGCATTAAGTTGTACATTAAGTAGTACTGAAAAAGAACTCAAAGCACTGTATTTGCTTTCAGTTCTAGGAATGGTTTGAGCTAATAAAAGCAAATATAGAAAAAGGTAAAAAAAAAAAGTGTTTAGAGAAAGAAACTGGAATGCAGGTCAGCAATGAGCCTGTAACATGTGACTAAGCTATAACACAAGATTAAAAATATTAAGAGTTTTTCTCCTTGCATCAGCTACTGCTGAGTGACTGATTAAGGCAATTTGACTAAAAAGTAGCTGCAAGGTGCACAAGTGGCAATTGTGGCTTTGTCACAAGTTTCCTACATGACAAAACAAAGCAGTTCTCTACTTCAGTTTACTGAACTATGAGGTTGGCATGGTCATACTCTGAATTTCATCAGTGTTACTCAACACTGATGTCTGGAATAAAGGTAACAGGGAAGCATAAAATGCACATCAAAACTTAGAAATTAATTATTCTCATGAAGAAAAAGAGTTAGAGAGAACTTCCAAGATATAGATGTTTGAATTATAAAATGTAAATGTTCTAACTTGATGAGGAAACAATCCCCCAGGGAAAAAAAACAAACCAAAGTATCGATGTTATTATAACCTAGTAAATTAAATATATTTTATTGAATAACAAATGTAAGGGTAGATATGTCATGATTTAACTGTCAACTCAAATCTTTGGTTTTGAACAGAATAAGCTTTGTATATTCCATCACATACACACAACATCTGTGTGGAATCCATAGTATGGATGGTAAACAAACAAATAGTGCAAACTTTTACAAATCAAAGCAACAGTACACAGAAAACAGCAATAATCTTTCCAGAGAGACAAAAAGAGCATTGTTTAACTATCAGTGGAAAGTGGGATAGAGAGAAGGATCTACCAAGAGAACACAAATGTATTTTCAGATTCTGACTGTTATATTTCAAAGAAATAATTACAGTAAATTTAAATGCAAATCACACCCTTGTAACACTAACTCATGTCCACCAAAGAAGTGGAAATCTCCAAAGCAAATTGCAGGATTTGCATTTTATTTTGTATAAAAAAGGAAAATGGGGACAGAAAAGAAACAACCTTCAGGTTTAGTGGCACTGTTGCCACCATGTTTGTGAAAAATTCGAAGGTAAAATTTGAACATTAGTGTGGTATTGGTTTATGCTATTGGTTCATCATTAAGCTTCATGAAGGAAGAAATGGAGATAAAACTCCTTTGAATACAGAATGTTGTAGCATAATTCACAAGTGACCTGATTGTGGTAGCTACTGAAGGGTGCCAAAAGCAGAGCTCACGTTATCAATGGACACAGACTTATGAAATCACTTCAACATGTACATAACTGTGGAAGCAAAATGCAAACATGCTGACTGGAGCACTTGGAATTTGATACCAATTCCCAAAGTTATACTAAGGCAAGGCTCTGTTCTGGGTAATAGTTAAGGCCTGTGAGCATAAAGGGTGCTATTCACAAAGTGCCAACTGCCAGGAGCCCTCAACTCCTACTGATTTATGAGCTGACAGGGCTCAGCATGAATTCCAGAGCTGGACAGAAAAATCTGTCTCTCTCCTCTCTCATGGACAACTTCCATGAAATAAAATGTTTGTTTTGATTGCAGCTTTCATCATATAATTTTGAGCAAAACAAAAATTTTGTAAGCTGGAAGACTTCAACTTCCCAAATAAAAAAAAAAATATGCTGAGAAAACACTTTCTGTCAGAAAGTTTTTACTTCAGAGACAGAAAGTACTGACAATATTTTAAACAAGGTCTAATTACTGGAATTTAACAAACACATTAAAGACAGATGGTGCTAAATATCTTCCTCATCCCCTAATATCCTCAGTCATTACAGAATGTAATTTTGTTTGGAATCATTGTAACTCTAATACAAAGAAAAACAACCTTTTTAATTTCAGATTTCTAAAAAGCCTTCATTTTCTTATATTTCTACCCTATCTGGAAGCACAAGTGAGAGGGAGAATCTGATTAAAAACTAAGAAAAAAAACCATCCCAAATCTAAATATGTCACCAAAAGATCAGTCCAACACAATGGAGCAGGCCTGACTTAATCTAAAAAGCCTTTTGTTAACTTTTTCTAGTACAGCATGACTTGGTTGGGTTGTTGTACTCTTTGTGCCTTGAACGTGAGAAAAATAACTCCACAAGTGTTTAAAAGCCCTCCTTTTTGTTTATGAGAGTATATATGATGATATATATATAACTGATAGGGTTCAGAATGGTTTTAAAGGGCAGATAAAAATATTTATCTATCTAGAAAACAGTCAACACTAACACAGTTTACAATACAGGTTTCTAAGATCACGAAACATATTTGGATGTGGACATCTTGCAAAAATGAATCCAAGGAGTCCCCTGGACTCCCTCTCTCATGCAACACACACACAAGGAAAGCACATATTGAGAAATACTCACGTGTTTAAAGCAGGTAACAGGAGCTGCTGTAAAGCTATTGCTATTGATGTAGTTACCCCAGCTGAAACCTTCCACGGGGACAGCTGCTGAGAGAAAGTTCTTTTATTTAGGAAGCTGCCAATGAGTCACAAATCTTTTATTATTTTTGCCTCAGCTCTGTTTATTTGCTGTTACCTGCTTTCGTCTTTGCCTGGTTTTGCAGAGTTGCCTGGTACTGGGCATATGCTGCTAATTTAGCCACCAAGGGCTGTTTTTGTAGAACTTTAGCCTTCTTTGTTGGAGGTTTACCCTAAAACAACAAAAAAAGCTAAGTAAATATCGTCTTTCTAAACTCCCATCAGGAAATTTCCACAGGTCTGTAGCATATCTCTGGTAGATTTAACTAAAAATCAGAACAACATAGAATAGAAGTTGACTAAGTAACACAAAAACTACACATAATATAAAATAAATTTAAAAACCAGTAGCAAAGAATGTCCAAAAGATGACTTTTGTACTAGCATTCCAACTTGAACAGCCTTATAGATTCATGGTTGTTTACCTGAAAAAAAAATATCTTTTAAAAGCAGGTCAAAAGGAAGAACTTTTAATCTAACTTATACCGATGCAATTTCTTGCCATTTGTTGCAATGAATTTGAGATAGGATACAATGATACTTCCTGACATTTCTGTATCTTTTCTTGAATGTTACAAATATGCCTTGATGATTAATATTTTAAGTGAACAGACAAAACCCAATTTTGCAGATCTATATAGTTAAGAAACCCCTTAAAACAGAAACACAAACAATGCTAAAAAAACCACTTTATGCTCTCTAAAGCAAGAAAATATTCTCATAGAATCACAGAATAAGCTGAGTTGGAAGGGACCCATAAGGATCATCGAGTCCAACTCCTGGCCCTGCACAGGACCATCCCCAAGAGTCACACCATGTGTCCCAGAGTATTGTCTAAACACCTCTTGAGCTCTGTCAGGCTTGGTGCTGTGACCACTTCTCTGGGGAGCCTGTTCCATTTTGGGTATGAGATGCATGGAATTCCAAGTCACTACATATGCAGACTGAAGTTCCTCCTGAACTTTCTCTTGCAGAAGAACTACTTGAGGAGAAATTAAAGAGTGACTATTCTCTGTAATTTTTTAATTCATTTTGATAAAGCCAATTTTCATGAAACAACACTGCTGAGCAAAGCGATGTGCTCGTTACTCACACAGCTGTAGCCTAAAACTGTGGCTTTAACTTACATGAAAATTTGAATCGTTTAGGAAACTTATCTTCAAACGTGCAGCAAGCTCTACAAACACACCCATTTCACAAGCACAGACTACAGTAAGGATGTAAAGAAAACGGGGTCTGTACCGCTACCTGAAGCCTGGCCAGAATGCTGGCCTTCTTGGAGTTGGAGGAGTAGCTTCTGGAGCAGGACACGCTGCAGAAGCGCTTTGTTTTAGAGTAAAAAGCGTCACGGACACCAACCATCCCACACATCTCACATGTGGCTGATCAGGAGAGAAAAAAAACTGGTGTTAAGAGGGGAATTAAAACCTCAGCAAAAATTCAGAGCAAAGGCGACAGAATGAAGGTTCTGATGGTGGCACAACTGAACAGTTTCTGAGGGTTTGGCCCTGAAGGGAATTGCACAGAAAAAGAGCTTATAATTTAAACCACCACCACTCGTGTCAGTGAAACAACCAGAACCTCAGGTTGACTGGTGAAATGGTGCCTCTCTTCTGTTCCCTATTAATTTTACCCTGGTAAGAGTGAATGGCCCAGCTAAATCAGCTAAAGCAGCTTTCTGTGTTTTCATGGTTCTCAAGGAAACATCTGCTTTGAATCTGGGCCTGTCAAGCTTCATTTCCTCTAAATATTTAATATGTCCAACATGAAATAAAACCAGATCTCTTTTTTTGATTCACAAATTAGTATATTCAAAGTATCCCAGCCCACCAATGTTCTCTTCTGGCTGGAAACACATGCTTCAGAAGTGGACAGCTGTGGCCCACCCAGTTGTTCCATGATGAATAAAACTGAGACCAACTCATGCTAGTGAGACAACACCAAAACTCTACTAATCTAGAGAGTTCTACTAATCAGTGATGATTCTGGATAAAATATTTTTTCCCAATAATAAAAGAAACCTCTCCTTTTAGATTTATTTTCACAGGATAATCTAGCTCACAGCTAGAGGGAATACATATAAACTAACAGGCTTTATACAGTAGCAATAATGAAATTTCCTACTACAGAGAGAAATATATTTAATATAGTGTATATACAATTAATATATACAATATATTTAATATTTTGTGTATATACAATATAAAGGGCAGAGAGAAGGTATGCCCTGGTAGGAGAAAACACACTGACTTTCCTCAAAGCTCAAAGAATAAAAACAATACACATGAGAACACACATTTGATGGGAGGTCAGATGTTCCCATACTTTTTTTTTCCAGTCAACAGGATTCAAAACCTATCTTATTTCAGCAAAACCCAAATGATTCCCACCACCAAAACTAATAAAGCCCAACCCTTTCAGCTGTTTCAGTCTCTTTTCAGTTGGGACCCATATTTTTGACTGGACCCTCACAACTCACACTGCAGTCTACAAAACATCACTATGTAACTCTTCGTACTCACGCACCACTTACTCACCCATGCCAGATTTGCCATCTGGATAAGTATAAACTTGCCCATTGTTCTTGATAATTGGGAGACTGGATGGCAAAGGAGCAACCTCCTCCTCACTCTCATCTGAACTGGAGCTGCTGCTGGTGTCCTCACTACAACTATCATAACCGTCAAACATCCCGAACGAGTCTCGGCGTTTCCTCTCCACTCGCGAAGTATGTTCTGTCTGGAAATTAAAAACAACCACACAACAAAACCACCACAGAATAGCAGGACATTCTGAATGCAAACGTTTCAAAGTCAAGCTTAAAGTGTTGCAAAGGTCAGTCTTTAAAAGCAGATGTTCAAGGAACGGCTCTATCAGCACAGACACGTATTGCCAATTAAATGAGCACTGGTATAATCTGAACTGGCCAGGTTCTGCTACTGTGATATACAGGAAGGAAAATCTATCTCCCAAGCCACTGAGAACACACAGTAGCCATCCATACATTTCTTTTCCTTGGTATCTTCAGAGTTCATTAAACCTGATGTGCTGCATACTGACAGCCACACGGGTCTTATATGCAAATGAGCACATTCCAGATGGCTGCAGCCAATCCCACTACAACTCATTCATTTGAGAAAGCTGGGCAGAGAAAAGGCAGTTCAGCCAAGAGGGCACTTAAACCACAGGACCAGGAATGAGGGGATCTCTGCTCTCATTGGCTTGGGGGTTATCCATAAATCACTGTGTCTCCCGTGTGGAGCAGGAACACCTCTGCACCTCACAGGGATGTTCTGGGGATTAATACATTAACGGTTATGAAGAGCTCAGTTACTATGGCAATGGGGTCTGTACAAATGCTGAAAGATAGAAAGGTGACTAATTTGCCACTGTCATATACAAAAAACTTGTTACATAATAGTTTTTTCTATAACAAAAAAATCTGAAGTCAGATAAAAACATAAATTCTTGATGAAAGCATGACAGTTAAGCAATTTCCAAAGACACTAAAGAAGAAACAGATTAATTGGTGTATTTTTTCTGAGGCACATCCAACACATGCATTTTAATAGTGACAATTTTCACTTTATTAATATCTTACACAGCTCTACTGAAACAAGGCTACTGCTACACAAACTCCCCTCCTTAAGCTGAGAAAAATATTTTTAAAATTTCAATGTATTTCCATAATCCTTAATAGTATCTACTAAGTTTGAAAGGAAATAACACATAAAGAGAAAACAAAGCAAAATTCTACAAGAGAAGCACAAGTTAGGAGAATGAAGTGCAGCCAAGAAAACAAGAAAAATTAAGAAAGCCTTTGCCTCTACTTTCTCTTCTAAGATCTAATTTTATTTAAGAGTCAATGTAGACAGAAAAATAATAATGTGATTGGGCTTTTCCTTCTTAAATTGCATTTGGGTTCATAGCTTTAAGATCTCATCACAGTAATTCCCCAAATCCCTTTCCTAGAGAGTATATGCTGAACATCTTTATTGTTGGATCTCATCCGAGCCTTTTTCTGCCCTGCTATCCCTTTATTATAATGCTCTCTATTCTCCTTTGCAATCTGAATAAATCCTATTACGAAAGGACTTCCTAATAGTTAAAAGGGAAAACTGATTTCCACACTGACCCAATGCTAGCACTCAATTATTAAAAAAAAAAATTCCCCCCCAACCCAGTTATGCAATAAGGCAAACACATTTAACACACTTAAATAGCTCTGAAACAAAACAACTAAAAAAGTCAGTGTGATGTTAGTTATGCACATATTCCTCAAATTAATATTAAAAGCAATCAAAGCTTAGGGTAGGGTATAACCTGACAGCTCCCTGGAGGCAGTGGCCATGGTACCCCTGGGCTTTGTTAGAGGAAACACTGAGCCATGGCTGGCAAAGCCCAGCCCTGACCTGCCCTGGCAGCAGTGTCACCTGTGCCATCTCCCCTGTGCCACCAGCCACCAACATGCACCACCAGTGACTTGTTTGTGAGTGCACGTGTGTGCAGCTCAAGGCAGGAGTTGAGCACAACGTTGCCATGGATACAGGATCCTGTGAACGCTGCCAGGAATGTTCAGATCAGAAGATGAAAACTAGTCATCTTCCTCGAGGTTTCATGAACTCCTGAATATCTCTCAATATTTAAGGTCCCCTGACCGCAGCCTCTGCTAATAAAATGTCATTCCATATGAACCACTCCCAACAGCACTACCAGAACACCAGGATGCCCAGAAGGTTTTATGGAGCGATGCCAGTGGTGTTTCAGAGCACAGTGAAGGATCTCCTCCTTCGTTCCCTCATCCTCCCCAAGTCAGCTGATCTCATTTCACTAGATTAGGGCCTCATCCCACATCAAGGTAATTCTATGGCTTCAGCCCTTTATGGGAGGCTGCAGTACAAGGCAGTCTCAGGGACATCCTTTTCCCATTCCAGACTGGAGAACCCTGGGCCCACAGGGCAGCTGCTTTGCTGGCAGAGGTCTGAAATGCTCTCTCAGCTCAGAGGGAATTAAAGTGCAGCCCATTCCCAGTCCCTCCAACTCCCAATGTTACAGTAGAGACCCTCTACAGCCAGCTCTGCTCCCACTGCAAGGGAAGGGGGAAGAAGGGCTGGGAAGCTGAGGGTGAGGTGAAGGACCAGAACCAGGCTGAAGGCAGGGCCAACATGACAATCACAGACACCACAATGGCACTTGGCTCTTTTTGTTCTTCTTTTGCATCACATCCATTTAGAACCTCAATGTTACTGCTAAGCCCTCTTTGCCAAAAAATCCACAGATGAGAAGGAAAACATTTTCTCTGTCTAAATGGAAAGTTGGGCCCTGTACTAAGAAAATCATTCTTTAGCATTATACAAGTTCCTAAGTAGCAATCATCAAGTTTTTCAGTTTAACTAGACTGCCAAAACAAGTCTCACATCACCTTTCCATTTTCTTAATATTTGGTCAAGTAGTTCCAATTCAAAATTTTTGTAACTCAGATTTACAACTCAAAAAAGCAGCTTTGCTTATGGTTTTAAAATAATACTGTACTTGACTATAAAACATTTCTATCTAAGCTTCTGCCAGAAGATGACCGTGTTTGCCAGATGATTTATGTAGGACATTCTTAATGTTAATTTATAGTTATTGTCTGGATTGCAGTTCTGGAGAAACCACTCAAAATACGTTTCATGAGACTCAGAAAAGATAAAGTTTGCAGGAAAAAAAATACCAAGTATTTTGTGCACCAAAATTAGGTGGAAGTTAGGGAAGATGGTATGCAAATACCTATGCTGGAATTTTCCTAGACAAGATCAAAACATTTCTATTTTGATAATAAACACCACCAAGATTCTTTTTTAACCCATGTTGAAACACAGCATTTGTAGAAATAAGTGAACAAGATGTGGAAGGTTCTATAACCCTTCCTGCAGAACTGGCATGGAGCCCGTAAAAGAATAGGAGCTCTGACACCTGAAACTTAAAAGAGTTGGGGTATAGCTCTGAATCCACAGGTCAAAACCACATCCTTAAAAAAAAAAAAAATTAAAAAAAAAAAAAAAAAGACAATTTATGCCTCAAGCAGAATTATAACCAAGATTCCTGCTGAGTTCTTGTTGGTTGGTTCCATCTTTCTCTTTTGAATATTAAGTACAAAATTTGCCCATTCCTGATGACAGTTCCTCAAGTGCTGGTGGTCTCTAAATATACTGTGGTGAACTTCAGCAGATATCAAGAACTTAGAACCATCTATCTCATGTAGACACTCTCTGTTCCTTTGCTCTGTTATCCCTCCTATCTTCAAAAAGGGCAAAAGGAGGACCCAGGAAACGACAGGCCAAGGGGCCTCATCTCAGTGCTTGGAAGATGATGGAACAGGCAATGCTGGAAGTCATTTCTAGGCACATGAAGGACAAGTAACTCTGGCTGAGTTCTTCTCTGTCTGAAGCAGCACCTCACCACGGCAGCTGCAGCTTCAAAACACAGGTATGCAAACAAAAACCACCCAAAAAATCAACAACAAGCCAGTTTTCTACTCTTCAAAACTGGACTTGGGACTAAAAATCAGGATTTGGAGAGGTTTCTTCTCCTCAAAACAGAGTCGGGTCAGTGTTGTTCACCTTTGAACAAATGAGGGAACATTTTCCTGCCTATCCACAGGAACTGCTTGGAGCAGGAGCTTGGCTTGCTATAAAGCAGAGCCTTGTGGCGGGTTAATGCCAAAAGAGGAGTAGCTGCAGAAACTCCACCACTAGCAGAGTCGAGCTGTACATTAAGCAGAAGCAAGGCACAAAGAAAAGAACAAGCCAAACTTTGAAGCACCCTGGCTAAGGCTGATTTTCCTAATAAGATTACTGGCTCCTCAACAGGGAAGGGTTTCAGTCAGAGCAACACCAAATCCAGGGTGAGCAGCACTATTTGCTCGGGGGGTTTCTTGCATTCTTTTCTTTATTGAAGGGAGGGGTGGAGAAAGGAGCTCTCAAGAACTGCTTTCTTATTCTGCCCAACTTCCCATTTTCCTGTTCTTCCTCTCCTCCCTGTGAATACTTGGCAACAGAGTATTTTTAAGAAATACTCTTAATTAACCATTACATAAGGCAAATGGTATGATAAAAGAATATAGTTAAGGAAACCGGTTTCCCTAAAAGCAGGAAGGCAACTCTAAACAAAAATGAAAATAACTAGTTTCTCACTCTTAGCACATACTCTTTACACATATATATACACACACACATTAAATCTGATCAGCACATTACAGTATATGTTCTTTGAGTATAATAACTACTCTTACAGCATAAAAAACTGGTCACAAAGGGTAAACAATGCATGGCCAAAACACAAAATACAACTATTTAATGTTAATTAGACATCAAACACTTACTCAGGAAATGGCTTTAATGACTTGATGAAGACTATTTGCCCAATTATCGTCAAAATTTATGAGAAAGCATTTTGAGGGGGAAAACTTGCAACAAAAATACCCAGTTATTATGTAACCAAACCTCTTGCCCCCAGGTAAGTGTACCTGGCCATGGGAGGAGGATCCCAAACAGCCACAGAAGGTTTCACACCACTCCACGTGGTTGTTGTTACTATTGTACCAATCTGGGGCACCAATTCAGAATGGCAGCAATTTGGAGCTCCGAGTACAAGAGCTGTAGGTTAATAAAGGCCCAGCAGCACCTAAACAGAGGGATCACTGCCTGTATTTCAGCTCCAAAGCCCCAAAACATGACAGAAGTATGGACAATCTGAGGCCAAGGTCAGCACTGAGGTCACCACAACCTTCAAGCCAAGGGGCTGTGATAAGACAGATTCCCTTCAATCATATATCCTTAACAGATCCAAATGTATTTCCAAGTTAGCCTTAAAACTGATGCACAGCTTTTGTTTTCAAAAGTCCATTGATGTTTTATGCTACAAGCTCAGTTTTGGATGTTGGCATTAAAGAAACGAGACGATGGAACTAATTTATTACAACTCTTCTGGAAATAAGCTGGCCAAAATAATTAACAGTAGAATCCCAGCTTGTCCCTGTGGAACTGAAGCCTAATTGTGCCTCAGAACATGACAAAAAAAGAAAATTCAAACATGGTACCAATTTAAAGAAAACACACTTTCAGCTTTCATTAAAAACAAACAAACCAAAACCCCCAAAGCTAAACATCTTGGGATTCCTGGAAATCAGAACCAACCAAACTTACTTTTTTTATATAAGCAACTCACCTCTATCTGGAAATGTGCCTTCCACTCTTATTATAAGTAAAATCTCTGCTGGAAAATTACAGAAATGTTTTTTCCTGTCTCTTCATTTGCTATGTATGACAGCATTTTGTCTGAAGCCAGTTTCTGCTGTTTGCCAATGGTTTTGTCCATAGCCTCTTCCCCAGGGGGTTTCACACAAGAGGGGAGACTCTTTCATAAAAAAATATATCAAATTAGCAGGGGATTTTGGAGGGGGGTGTGATGATTAATATGTGAAATATCTGAGTTTTGAGAAAACTGAAAATCTGTTACAAACTCCATTATGTTTCTACAAAACCCTTACAGGAATATCTGGAAGAGGCAAATACTTCACTTTAAACACCGTGTTACCATTAAAAAACAGAACAACAAACAAAACAACTAATTTAAATGTAACTCCCCCAAAAAAACCCCACCACCAACCCAAAAAACAAAGTCTTCAACACCTGAGTTCATTGGACGTGCTCAGAGCCAGACTGAGCAAACGATCCCCCATGCCCAGGGTGTACCCACTTACCTGGGAAGTGCAGGAACGCAGTAGAGGTTTTGCAGAAGGTACCAAAAGCCTTGCAGAATTAAATCAAATTTTAGAAGGTAAGAGAAAGAAAAGCCAATGAGAGGGAGCTCCTGTTCTGCTTTTCAATCCGCCAGAGGCACCTCGCTCTTTGGGGAGCAATGAAGAGAATTCTGACTTCCAGCCTGAAATCCTTCTGCACGTGCACAAGCCCACACATCTTCTCAAGAACAACTCCTAAACTGCTCCTGTGGCATAAAGAGTAACTTCCACACAGGAGAGGATATACCTCTGCATGGTTCCCTACAGCCTGCACGCCACTCTTCCTCAAAACTATCCCTAAACAGAGGTAATGAATAAAGGCAATTAATCTATCAAATTTTATTGCCTTTCTAAAGGCCATAAAAGGAATATATTGCTTTAGTTCCCCCATTTAATGTTCCAGATTAGACTCTCTCATAGCGCTTTTATTCCATTCCTTACAAGTCAAAATCAAACTGTTAAATACAAAAAAAAAGTAAATGCAGATTCTCCAACTTGTAAAATAATTTTAATTTAAAACACAGGAGCTTGCCCTGCAGCTTTTAGTTTTAACTGGGGTTAGATGTGAAAAATCACAACAGCTGCCCCTCACATTTTAATAGCTATTTTAAAACAAATTACTTTTTCACGCACAGGAATTTTTAGCACTATCAGCACACTTTTTGCAGTAGGACTTTTAAATTTTAAAGCCACGCTTGGGCAGAAACTGAGAAATTGCTAAATTTTAAACATTTAAAACATTTCCAGCAACAGCCTGAAAGCGAAACTGGTTTCACGGGTTTACTGCTGCTCACAAAGGGAACAAAGTCACAGCATCAGCGGTCATAAAAATCGCAGGGAGCGAGGAAGTGGCTACAAAGAATCCAAAACTTTTGAAGCGCTGATATTAAAGAAAAGTGCACAGCGTTTAAAACGAGCCTGGAAAACTAAACTCTCAATTAGGCTGGGAGCACCCGAGGAAGTTGCGGAGCAGGAGAGGGCTGGAACTTTTCTCCGCGGCAGGAGGAGGGAGAGGAGGGGGAAAGGACAAAAACCCGGCCACAACAAAGGGGTCTCGCCGAGCCGCCCCCACGTGCCCCGGCCAGGCCCTCCCGCTGCCCCCCGGGACCCTCCGCCCGGGGCTGCCGGCCCCGAGCAGCGCCCCGGGGAGCTCCGGGGCGGGCACATCCCCCCGGCCCCGGGGGCCGCCCCCGAGCAGCCCCCGGCTCCCTCCCCCGCCCCGCGGGGCCGCCCCCTCAGCGCGAACAGCGGGGATCACTCCCCCTCAGGCCGCTCCCCCCTCAGCCTCCCTCAGGCGCGGGGGGTCCCGCGGGGGCCGCTCCCGCCGCACTCACCAGCAGCTCCTTTGTGCTTTCCATCAGGCCCTCACGGGCAGGAGCCGCCCGCTGGCCGTGCCCGCTGCCCCCCGCGGGGGCGGTGCGGCTGGGGCGGCCCGCGGCGGGGGCCGTGCCCGGCGGGGCTGGGCGGGGCGGGGGCGGCCCGGGCGGTTCGGCCGCTCCGAGCGCCGCGGACCGACCGGGACCGGCGGCGGCCGCCGGGACATCAACAACACGAGCGCGCGGCTGCGCAGGCGCGGACACGCCCCCCCCACGGGCTCGGGCAGCGAGGGGCGGGACCAGGGCCGTGCCCCCCTCCCCCGGCTTCCCTGCGGGCAGAACCATTCGCAACATAGGGGGCGAGGTGGGGCGTTAAGAGCGGTAGCGCCCGCTGGTGGGGAGGAAAGCGGGCGAGGGGATGGCTTGGCGAGGTCAGCGAGAGCTCGCTGAAGAGCGTGTGCTTGGGGGGGTGTTGTGCGTTGGGGAATTTTCGTCCCCCCCCCCCGCGGGCGCGCAATGGAGCGGCCCGGCCGCGGCCGCGTCACGTGGAGCGCGGGGTGGGCGGGGGGGTGAGAGGGGAATGGAAGGCAAAGAAAGGAGGTCACGTGACCGCGGCTCGCGGGGGAAGGGGCGGTGCTTGCATACGTAGATGGGCGGGGCAGCGGATCAGCCTATCGCGGGCGGGGGGCGGGGCCACGCGGGAGGCACGTGACGGGAGCACACGTGTTCCGGTTCCGGGTGTGGGGAGCGATGCGGGGACCGGCGGCGCGGACGGAGCGGAGGGGCACGAGAATGAAGAAAACGCCCGAAATAAAGGCGGCGAAAAAAGCGAGGAAGCCGCCTCGAGCGGGCGAGGCGCCGAAAATGGCGAAAGCGAAGGCTCCGAAGCGGGCGGAGGAGGAGGCGGAGGCGGAGCGGCGCGCCCGGCACCTGAGGGCTGTGAGCGGCGCGGCGGGCGCCGAGCGGGAGCTGGAGGAGCTGGTGTTCGGCGACAGCCTCAGAGTGGAGGAGGACGAGCTGCTGCGGCGCCTGGGCGGGCCCCCGAGGGTACGGCCCGGCCCTGCCCCGACCCGGGGCGAGTCAGTGCCCCCTCCCTGCCCTCCTGCCCGGGCTCACTCGGCCCCGTTCGGTTGTTTTCAGGTTGCTGCCACGGAGGGGAAAAGTCTCCAAGCAGACTCCAGCGACTCAGAGGTAGAAAATGAAGCGAAAGGCGACTTGTTGCCCAAACAGCCGGCCTGGGTGGATGAGGATGATGAAGCCGAGGAAAAGTGAGTTCGGGTTTGCCAGTGGAAGCTGCGTATCAAACTTGGGAACTTGACTGTAACTGGCTTTGATTTGAATGATCTTCGTGTTCTCTGTGTTTCCCCCCTTCTAGTGTTGACATGACCCATAAATACAGGAAGGATTTCATGAAAAGCGATGCTGAGAAGACACTTACTAAGAAAAAACTGAAAAGAAGACTTGAGGAACAGTGAGTTTCTTTAATGTTTTTGTGGTTGACTTTATTGAGGTGAAATCACTGATCTCATGAATGCAGATAAATATCTCCAAGGTGGGTGTCAGAGTATGGTGCCAGACTCTCCAGTGGTGCTCAGTGACAGGACAAGAAGCAATGGCCATAAACTAAAACAGAAGAAGTTCCATCTCAACATGAGGAAGATCTTGTTTCCATGGAAGGTGGCAGAGCACTGGAACAGCTGCCCAGGGAGGGTGTGGAGTCTCCCCCTCTGGAGACATTCCAAACCCACCTGGATGCATTCCTGTGTCACCTGCTCCAGGTGACCCTGTCCTGACAGGGGGTTGGACTGGATGATCTCCAGCGGTCCCTTCAAACCCAAACTATTCTGGGATTCTGTGAAATAAAGTACATTTGTGTGACATTTATGTAAATGTGCATTAGCATTGTCTGGACTAATTTGTTTAATACCTGTTTTAGTCAAACTGCAGAAATTAATTTGTTTTTCCTGGGGAGTTATGCCAGAAACTGTGAAATCTTAAAAAAATCTAAAAAAACTTGCATAGTGTTCTAAACACAACTGTTCCTGTGAAATTGTGATGGTGTATCTTCTAATTACTTAACTCATAGAGGGAAATTACTTTCTCACAAGAGTTATTTTTTTCTCTCTTCCCCTTCTCTTGCAAGGTTTCAGCAAGCCATGGGAGGAGTTCCTGCCTGGGCTAATCTAGAAAACAGGAAGAAATCCAAAAGGACTTCAAGCGATAGTAAATAATTCCATTCCTATTTTGATAAGTGTTTCTGTGATTCTTTGATCAGCTTCTTAAGAAAATGATTATTTCTGATGTTTTCTCAGTTTCAGTAGTGTAATACTATGCTGGATAAGTCACCTTTTATTCCTTCCTTTGGTGTGCTTTGATTGAAATTGTTTTGGTAAGGAATTTGTAGGTTTTGCTGTGGATATTTTTGCAATTGACTGTTCACGTGCTTTGGTTTCATGAGGTGAGAGTGATGAAGATGATGATCTGCTACGCAGGACAGGCAATTTCATATCGAGCTCAGAGTCCCTGCCAAGAGGAATTTTGAAGGTAAAGATAAGCCTTATCTTTCCACTTTGATCCCCATTTTGATGGTTGTTGCTGTGTAAAATCAGTGATAATGTGAATTTCTTGTTTCTGTAACTAGAAGCTCTTAGTGGTAGGTGTTGGACAAATTGAATATTTCACGTGAAAGCATGAAGCAGTAAATTGAGGTGTATTTTTTGAAGTATTACTTTTATGTACCCTGAAGTAGCATCTCATAACAGGATTTTAATTTAGGATTTAAACTTTAATTTGGGATTTTAATTGAATTGGGAGCTTTTTATCAGCGTAAGTGTTTGGGGATTTTTTAACCTGTTTGATCTGTGTTGTAGATGAGCACCTGCCTGCCTGCAAACCAGGAACGCTTTGCCAATGGAAAACTGGTGACGGTGCAGTTCCATCCTTCAGCTCAAGTGGTCATGACTGCAGGACATGATCGGTCTGTGTCACTCTTCCAGGTGAAGAATTCCAGCCTATTCTGTGCAAATGGGCACTAGTACAGAACCCTTTTTTTTTTTAATGAGTGTATCTGAAATAGGCTGGACTGACAGACTTTGTTTTTCCTCTTCCTCTTGTCTGTGGTTAAAATGGAAATCCTTTGGTTAAAGGCACCTTGGAAGACATTTCCTTCTGTGACTGCTTATCAAACATGTACAGAGTACAGGCAAACTGAGTTGTATTAGAGTTTTTAGTTGAAGATTTGTTTCTCAAAAACATTTGGGTTTAAGGTTTGCAGTGATTTGGACTAATGAGGTTTTCTGTTCTTAAACCTGTAGTGTAGGGAGCAGTCCACTTGCATTTAAAACTCTTAATATTGCTGTGGAATCATGCTGGGAATGGAGAGGCTGGACTGCAGCAGGAAGGGGGCTCATCCTGGGACACTGCCCTGCTCCTCTGAAATCTCAGATCATAACTCTCTTTAGCAACTTTCATCATGGCCAAGTATCAGTGAAATGGTCAGGCACAAGTGGAATTTGATAGTCCCACAAGGCTGCAGGAAAAAGAAAAGAAGAACAATTCAAAGCAAATGTTTCCATTTAGAAAAAGCACAACAGTAGTGATGATTTGAACATGGGCAAGACAGGGAAGGGCAAGAGGTGTGAAGTGCATCCAGGAAGGCTGGGAGTGCCTGTTGTGAGGAGCCAAGGGACAGGTTATTTGTGGAAGAGAGGAAGAGTTTAATGCTTCAAGGTGGTTTACCTCTTACTTGTACTGGCTGCTTGATATGTTTTTTTCTATTTAAAAATATTTGGCATGTTCTTCAATATGATAACCTGGTTCATTATTTGCTTTTTTGAAGGTGGATGGTATAAGGAATCCAAAAATACAGAGCATCTATTTGGAGAGTTTTCCAATTTACAAGGCTCGTTTCAGTGTTGATGGAGAACAAGTTATAGCCACTGGTACTCACCACAGCATGTTCTTCGTGTATGACATGATGGCTGGAAATATTATCCCCATACCCAAAGTACGAGGTAGGTTTTACAGTACTGTAAGTGCCTGGGTGTAGTTGAAACTCTTCCCAAATAGAGATGGCACATGAATTTGCTTTAGAAGGAAGTGCAGTGAATTGTTGGAGGTCATGTTTTTAACTTGTCTTCAGGGAACAAGTTCCTTTAGTTTTAGTTTTTCTGGGATATTAAACATTAATTGTCACACACAAGCCAAGTTGAGTTTAGCTCTGCTGTGACAGCAAATTACAGCAGTGAAAAGCTGAAGTGGAGTCAGGCCCTACTCATATTCATCACACCTCTGACTGTTGAGGCAAAAGAATAAATTATGCCTATTTCAAGTTTTGAATCTCTTTTTAAAGGTGTGGAGGAAAGATTTCTCAGAAACTTCGAGCTTTCTCCAGATGGATCACTTATGCTGCTAATTGGAACCTCGGGTTACCTTCACTTGCTGTCGATGAAGGTAATTTCTCCTCATGGTTCATGTAGCTTCACTTTCTTGGTATTTTTCCCTTTCCCTATTCCATCTGCAAAGCAATCTAGCTTTCAGTTGAAACAAAGGCATGACGCATACTGTGACAGCCTTCAAAAATGTGCTGCTGACTCAACTCACTGCAGCTTTAGAGAATTATTTTGGGGTGCCTGAGAATTCGTTCTGCTCTGCAGCTCTTTGGGGCCGCTGGGGCTCAGGGCAGAGTTGGGAAAAAGTCTTGTGTCAGTGTTGAACTTCAGCTTTGTGCTGGCAAAAGGCATGGCCTCAGCATGGAGACAGGCATCTGGGGGTGGGAGAGAGATGGGACTGCTTTTTTGGGAATCGTGCTAGTGCTTGCTGCTGCACTGTGTTCATGAATCATGCCAGATACTGTGATTCATAACGCACAGTGAATTTCTGCAGTTGAATTTTAAAATGCCATATGATGGCAGCTGGGTTTGTTTTAAACTCTTACAAGGGAAGAGTTTGAAGAAGAAAGTTCAGTTCTGTTGTATAACTCAGACCCTTCAGTGAGGGAGCAAATGAGTGTTTGTTGGACCAGCTGTTGTTGGACTCAGGAGCTTGTTCTTTGAATGCCAAGGTAGCTAAATAAAGATTTTTGTGGGACAGGAAACCACTTTCCTACAGATTTTTGGTAGGATCACTGTCACCATTGTTCTTCATCCTACAGACAAAGGAACTGATCAGCACTATGAAGGTAAATGGAAGGTGCACTGCATCTGCTTTCACTCCAGACAGCAGTAAAATATACAGCTATTCAAGTGAGTATTCCAACAGCACTAATCCTAATTCCCTTCAAATTGCATAAGTTTCTAGAAGTCACTTAGTGTTTTACAAAGATTGTTTAAAAACTGTGTCAGTATCTGACCTGAAAATACAACCAAAAGATAAATAATGAAAGAATGGAGTTAACTATTCTAGTATGCCTTTAGTTGTTTTGTTTTTTAAAAATGTGATAATGGTGATACATTTGACAGTTTAAATGAGCTATTAGTTGTCATCTAATGAAATGTATCTTAACAAAATAGGCAGTCTTGTGTGTATATGGTTTCTATAATCTACTTGTTTCTGCAACCAGAGGAAGGTGAAGTTTTCATTTGGGATGTGAGAAGCAGGAAGTGTCTACACAAATTTGAAGATGAAGGTTCTTTGGAAGGAACGTGCATTGCTCTTTCAAAAAACAACCAGTATGTGGCATGTGGGTAAGTGACTGACTGGTGTTTGGCAGGTTCTTCTGATCTCATTTTGAAGCTCTTCAGTGAACTTATTGGTGGCTGGTGAGTGTAGGAACATGGTTCTGATAAGCTTAGAGTAGATCTGAGTAGATGAATATTGCCTGTTTTATGATGATAATTTAATTTTTTCTGTATAAATATAAAATGCCATGGTACACCTCACACCAGCATCACTGCTCCTGTTTTACTGTTGCCACGTATGGGTTCAGTTTATTTTGAAATCACAAATTCTGCAATATGGATGTTGATTCAGGGTCTTCCCCCTTTTCTAGTTTTCTTTCCTCTCCTCTGAATTTGGCTCCTGCAGGGATAGCACATTAGACTTTGAAAAGGTGCCTCAGCTGAAAGCCACAAGCTGAAAGTGTTTCTCTGAGTATATTTAATGAGCTGCAACTTCAGCCAGTTTATTGATTCTTTTAAATGAAACTACCACATAAATACTGAAGAACAGTACATATTTCCTTAGCCCACTCTAGAAGAGGATTTGTAAGTGAACTTATTCTACAGGTATAAAAAAACCCCACAACTGAAAGCTTGAAATTATTTCAGAATGTTTTGTTACCAAGCTGTTATTGCTTTGAATTCATTCTGGTAAGAGATGACCTCATCAAGGCTCTCCACAGTTAAGTGGGTCTCTTCATATGCAAGTAAAAAAACGTCCTCAAACCAACAAAATCCTAAACCCCTCCACTAAATACTGTTATAAAGTCCAAAGGAAAATCAAGCTCCAAACCAAATACTATTACAAAGTTCAGTAAAGAATTGTAAATTGCATTTTGAGGTGCATGGTGGCTAGAGATAACGAGGTAACATGCACTGAAACGTTACTTTTTCATGTAATCTTTGTTGTTTCTTTCTTTAGTTCATCTTCAGGGGTTGTAAATTTATACACCACTGATGTCTGCCTCAAGGAACACCGTCCTAAGCCAGTTAAAGCCGTAATGAACCTTGTTACTTCTGCCACCTGTGTGACCTTCAACCCCACCACGGAAATTTTGGCAGTGGCTTCCCGTGATGCTGATGAGGCTGTGAAATTGGTATGTTCAGCTTCATTTATTGCAAGCGTTTTTTTAATCTTAATAAAATATTGCTGGTGACATAATAAAACTCATATTAAGCAAATATAAGTACTGTAAAATGTGCTGGACCAACCAGGTCAGGACATGTACAAGATAATAGAGATTTATAAGGATATAAGTTTATTTTCTTTAGTGTAGTTGTTCTGAAAATAACATCTTACGGTCTAATTTTCCTTTTTCCATTTTTAAAATGCCCTTTAAAATGCCAGGAACTGTTCAAAGCCAGGCTGGATGGGGCCTCTGAGCAGCCTGGTCAAGTGGAAGGTGTCCCTGCTCAGTTGGAACCAGATGAACTCTAAGGTTCCTTCCAACCCAAACCGTTCTGTGATTCTGTTTCAGTTCTGTAAATACAACTCAGCAACAAATGTGAATTTCCAGCAGCTGGTAACTGTAACCATCTCACTGTGGGGTTTTTTTTTTCCTAGCTCATTCAAAATTTTACCAGCCATGTCAGAATTCTGGCCAGCAGTGGAACTATTGAAATAATCTGAGGGTTTGGAGGCCTGTTTTTATTGCTTACATGTAATTGCTTAGAAAGAAAAGAATTGCAATAACTGGCTTCATAATGTGTTCCCTGCCTCTTTTCTCCAGTAGAGTTCTATGTATAGACTCATGTAGGGTAGGAGTAGAACTAAACATTTGAGCTTAACATTGACCTTCAATTTCAAATTTGTACTTCAGTTTTATTTTTGGTGGCTTTTTCCTCATTGTAGCTTCTGACCTATTTCTCAATAGGTGCACATTCCTTCATATACCGTGTTCTCAAACTTCCCGGTGTTCAGAAGAAAACAGATTTATCTTGCTCAGTCTATGGACTTCTCTCCCAGAAGTGGCTATTTCTCTGTGGCAAATAACAAAGGCAAAGCCTTGTTATTTAGGTAGGTGCTAAGTTGCTCTCATTAATCCCAGGTAACACGTTTATGTTCTGTGAGGTGGGGCAGATGACTGGTGAGTGATAAGGTTTGACTTTGTGATAGGAATTTCACCCGATGAGTTCATGGAGTGTGGAGCTGGTTTTCCCTTCTGGAGAATGAGCCTTGTTTATTGTCTGATTGTGAAATACACGTTGTTGCAGATGGCCCTGTCAAAGCTGTCATTGGCATTTTTTCCCCCCCTGCTGGTGTGGTCAGGAGCAGTGATAACTCCAAGCAGGAATATTTCTTTTTTTAAACTCACAACTTCGTGATACTTGAAAAACTTTTTAGGAGGAGGTTTTGACAGGGAGAACTCACAGAAAGACTCCTAAATAAGTCCAAAAATGGAAATAAATCCATTTGTCCTTTACTTGAACTGCATATTATAAAGGCACTTCAAGTAACTCTAGCATGTGAATGGTTGCTACCTTTAACTACACCTGTGTTTCAGGCTAAGAATACTTAGTGACACTACTGAAGAGTTATTTCTTTTTCTTGTTCACTCAACAGATTACTGAGAAATTTTAAATCTGTCTCAATTTTTTTTTTCTTTAGGCTGAAGCATTATTCATCTTTTTAAAAGAAGATACAGGAGAAAATGGACCAGTAGCTGAGGTGAACTGTTGACAACATTGACTTGATGAACCTTATTTTCATTTTGCTACCTCCACCTCTTTATAGATGGCAGGAAGAAATTCGTAGCACTGCCCGATCTGAAACTGGTCTGGATCACTCATGTAGAAGGATGGGCTGGAGTAGGGCTTGCCTTGTCAATCCCAGCTCTTCTAATAATACTCTTAGAGCAAGTTGATGGTTCAACTAAAAACTGCTGTCAACAGGACTGAGCAGAAGTTAATTGATAGTGTAATTGATTATATTTTAATCAATCTCAGCAGTGTTGTTGAACTGACAGATGTTTGGCTTGATCCTGTTATGGAGTCGTGTAAGTGAGCCCACAGGAGTCTGCATCACTTCAAATTCAGATTACAAACATGACAGAAGTTTGAAGCACACAGTTTGTGTGCAGATATGATTTTATTGAACACTTAAACGTCTTCTTGGGAAACTGGAAAGACCTGTAGCCTTGGCAGTAATACAGTAGTTGTGTTTGACAAGAAATGTGTTAATGAGGGGAAGCTGAACTTGTTCAGACTGGAAGCAGGTCTGACTGCTGCATGTTAAGCTTGCATAGAATTTTGTGATGGCTCAGTGTTTGGAAAATATTAACAAAATTCTCCGTGCTGGTCTTTCCCCAGGTGTTGTAACCTGCAGATACGAGTATGCTGACAAAATCAAACAAGTCTTATTTATATGGAAGCTGCAAAATACTAATAGAACATCTGTATTTTTGAATGTTGGGGTTTTTTAATAAAGATACCTATTAAGTTGCCAGGAAACCTCGTTTCAACTTTTTCCAGTGCTTTTTGTTATGCTCACAACTAAGATTTTATTGCTTGGCACCCAAGCTGGTGATTTGCAGAAATGCTTCAGTGTCTTTAGTTGTTATGGGCTTGTGAAATACTCTAATGCTGAAGGAGAAAGCATTAGTTTTGTGTAAACTGGCCTTTGCTCCTCATGCTTTTCTCATGAGCTTTTCCATCAGCCTGGTTCATTTGAGGCTGGGTTGGAAACAGCCTTTTGCTGTCCTGGAGGAGCACATTAACCCTCAACCCTGGTGATGCAGGTGTTGAAGTTCAGCCCAACTTCCTGGGCCAGCTGTAGCTTAAAGATGGCCTAAACCAAGAGGTGAAGAAAACCCACCCCATGTTGTGCTTCCTGTCCCAAAAACAACTGTATGTAACATGGTTTTAATTCTTAAGGAAGACCCCAATCATTTTTTTCTGTGAAAGCAAAGAATCCCGAGTATTACTTGATTTTCTTAAAATCATTTGTGAAATTCTGATGCCATCAGGGTCACTCAGCAGGGACTGTGTTGCTGGTTCTTCATCTGCTGCCAAATCCTGCACCTCTGATCACTCTCTTCCTGAAGTGGCCGCTTCTTTCTTCCTAAATACATGAACAAAAAGTTGACTAGGAATGTGCTACAATGCAAACCCTGCTTTGAGAATAAACTGTGACTTTTGGGGCAATAACAGCAAGAGCCAAGGTGCCCCAGTAACCAGCAGTGAAATCATTAAGCCTTCACTGAAAGTGGCATCACAGAAAATGCACTCTGAACATGAGAAAAATTAAATTCTAGAACCATGTCAAAAATTTTAAATACATGAGCCTATCGTTACATTCTTGTCATGCTGTTTTAAAAAGCAAAATAGTGTGTTTTCTGATGTAATGGATTTTTGATATGCAAGTGATTCATTGTAAGATGAGAACTTGAATTCACAAATCTTGAGAAAAGCAGAATATGCTGTGGAGGTGTTAAGTCGAATACAGTGTTTAATCTTATTGCAGTGCTAAACCTAAACAAAAAACCCTAGGATGGAAGAGTAAAATTAAATCAGAAGCACACTTTATTAAGTTGCTTGCTATATGATTCTTCTGTTACAAACAAATTTGTCTAAAATCTAGCTGGGACTGAGACTGTTGAGTTTCAGAAATCCAGGTGCTGGAAGTGGTTTCTGACTTCACTAGAGGGCAGCCCAACATTGCTGTTGGGAGAATTTGGCTTCTGGATGTTATTAAACAGTTTGTCACATGGCAGCTCTGCTGATAAGAGAGGATTTGGTTTTGGTTGGTAACATAATTCAGCTTTTCTCATAATCTCTTTATTTTACCAGGTTTAAGTAGTGTGACTTCATCCACAAAATTATTAAATCATTTTAAATTAAAGATTTCTGAAGAGGTAAATTCTGGAATATGTAACCTGTTACCAGATCTCACTGAAGTAGCTGTGAAGGGGTTTAATGCCATTTCATCTCTTTGTCCCTTGTATGTCTTTCTCTAATTTACCCATTTAAAAAAAAAGTAATCCCTAATCCAGTGATTCAAAGCCCTTTAGCAAGTCATTGGCAGATCTGGGATTAGAATTTGGGAATTACTGGGTCCTGGTCTTGTTTAGTTTGCCTCAACACAATTTTGCTGTTTTTCCTTGCCCATCCTGCTGATCCTGGTTGTGAGAGGTCCAGATTGGATGGAGCAGGGGAGTAAATGGAAAAGGTGTCATAAAACTGAGGTGCTATGTACTCTTTCATCACTGCAAATTACTTCCAACAGTGGAAGGAAGGAGAGATTAAACATTTATTTTTTGCAAATTCTATGATGTAAGATGCAAATTTTAAGATCTGCTGAGTTACTGCAGTACAAGAATGTTTAAGCTTTGTTTTAAGTACCTTAATTCTCGCTGTTGCCTTTTTGTCTTCTGGAAAACAAAACTCATTGCCCCATCCAGTAGAACACGGGGAAGAGTTTTGCTCTGAGAAATAAAGGAAAGCTCAAGGTATTTGTTGCAGTCTACAGTGGGTTTTGAGCAGTGGCACTTCAGTGAACTCATCAGGTCTTAAAAGTTGGATGACATGCAAGAAACTGAAACTGTTACTGGTATGTCTGGGGATATTTCTTTGGAATGGGATGAATTATTTTAAGTACACACATTGCTGTACTCTCATTCTGAAAAGCTCAGCTCTTTGTCACTTTGCCATGTGCTAAGAGTACTTAAGCTTCCGACCTATTTAAAACCTCTGTGTTTAATTCCTTTTTTCCTAGCATGGCTTTTTTTTTTTTTTTTCCCCCAGCATTGCTAAGCTGAAGTTCTTTTAATGAATTATTTCTCTGCTTTTCCTCTCCTTCCATTCTCCTTGGCAAAATAAATTTTATTGATGTAGCCCATGAAATATTTATCATGGCAGCCTTTCCCCTCCAGGCTGTGATCTTGTCCGATTTTGCAAGCTGAAGAGAATTAGTCTGGTTGGTGCTTAGATAGGAAACCTCCAAGAACAAAAAACTTGACAAGATGTTAGAGCAATACTGGTTATTTAGGAGATTATTGGATTTGCCATAAAGTCTGTCTTGAATCTGCTGTTTACCCCTGCACCTGTCCAGGAGCTGTGTTTGTGGTGCAGGTTTAGCAAATCCTTAAAGGACCGAACGATAATTTTTTTTCTCTCGTGTCTCATTCAATATCCAAGATTGCTGCTCTCAAAATCATTTGGGAAGTTACAGTTCTGTAAATCTCTTCCATGTGGAACTGTTTCAACGGCTACACGATTTTTCCAGCTGTTTGCTGATCAGACAGCAAATTAGATTCTCTCTGTGGATGTGCTGAACCCATCCAGTGGCTGTGACAGTCACGGCACACCTTGAAAATAAGCTCATTCTTTTTTGCCTCAGGATGCTTCTCGAAGTATTTGAAGGCCTTAGGAGGTCCTCTAAATGATATTTTTTTGCTCTAATTTGTAAGATCTAGAGGGAGGGTGCAGTGTTCTTCTGGAGAGTGTCTGAAATCGATCTGTCCAGGGCTGTGCAGTCCCTCTGGGGTCTCACAGGTGCCCAAACACCAGCGTTCGCTCTCGCACTGAATTCTGCCGTGTTTGTGCTGCATTTCCTTCGGACAAACAGCAGCAGCAGCAAAGTGCTGGGCACTTACTGACACATTGCTGCCTTTGGATTCCTTCTGTTGAAACTGTGGAACAGTTTGATTGGGTTTTTTCTGTAACAAAGCATCTCTTGGGTACCCAGGCATTTTTGTCCCCTGTTGTGTCACAGTGAGATGGCAATTCAGTCAAACCCATTTTGGAACACTAACAGAGGCAGTTGCTCCTGTGTATTTTCTTCCAGTTATTAAAACTATGCAAGTTATACATCTTATTAAATTGCTCTGAGACCCCTTAACCTGAACGAAATCTTATAAGCTGAGCAGACACTTGGAAGTGGCTGCCATATGATTTGGTTTTCATAACAGATACTGAAATGGAGCTGGAGATCTCAGCCTTTGGAGTGGTGTATTTTGCACGTAAGATTGTGCAAAATTTTGCCTGCCATAGGAGTCCTTGCTTTGTGTGTGCATTATCCAATGCCTTATTATGTTCAAACAGTTGGGAGGAAGAGCTGAAGCAGAGGGGAGCTTGGAAATGTGGTGCAGGAGCCTTGACTTCTAATTCCTCCCCGTTGCTGTTCCCCTGCCTTGTCAGAAGATCAGGGATCTGTATTATCGTGGGTTTAGTTTACATTTTACTGTGTTTTCAATCAGGTTCTGCTGAATTGAGACTGACTTAAGAAACTAAGCCCAGTAAGATGTTTTTAACATATGTACATGGATAGGAACTGGGGGGAGTGAAACTTCAAATTAGGATCTTTGAAGACACGTCCATTTTATGGAGACTGATTGACTTCTCTCTGCAAATCCTTATGCAGTGTAGTGTTCAGCTAAGGATCTGCATCACATGCATAAACACAAGGGTTCTTTGTTCCTCTTTAATCTTTGTTGTAAGCTTTGGATGCATATTTCAGAGTTCTGGAAGAGAGAAGGTGTTTGAGATATTTACAATTCGAAAATAATTGTTCAGAAACTTGCGTAGTCACTCAAAACCTCGGGAACCTGCTGTTCATGAGATTGTTTCAGTTACTTGGTGAAAAACTATTAGCCCTGGTATACTGGGAGGAATTGCATTAAGAGTTAAATAATTAAGCCATGTGGTTTTGGTGGTTTTTTTCCCCCCTGTAGCTTCTCTAATGAATTCATTGCAGTACCAGGAGCTTGTTCTGACTCTCACTGTATTCCATAGCTGCATTTTCCTTTCTTGTAGGATGTTATCCTTCGTTTACACAAACCTGTTACACGTGACAGCAGTCACAACCACACCTGTGTGTGCTCCAACACCCTGGAAGACCATGCAAACTACCTTTTTCTGCACATAGAGGTGAGATTCTGCAGAAACCAGGTCAATTTATTGAAGAAACAATTTCTTCATGGATTGGAAGATATGAACAGGGTTCTAGAAATAAAAATTATGACCCCTGTGCACAGATGCCTTGTGTGACTTCTGCAGAATATTGAATTTGTGCTGCCAAGAGTCATTCATAGCAAAATGCAAGTATCTGTTATCCTGTGGGGTGGTTGTTACCACTCTGTCCCAGCTGCACAATGCTTCAGATCAATGAGAGAAGGCTAGAGGGAAGATCTCTGCACTGTGAGATGAAGTGATCGTAATTTGGAAATGAATGGGAAGGCCTTTGATGACAGGAAATTCAAGGTTACATTTAATTGAGGACAGCCAAGAGGTGGTTGGTTACATATCACAGAAAAATGTCATGAGATCCACGAATATGAGACAAATTCGTGTGCGTTAATTTTGTATGTAGCAGCCATTAGTGCTCATAAAAATATTTATGTCTATATTAACACAAACTAGTCTTTCATCTGCATAAATTTGTCTAGCAGAGTCAGGCCCCCGAGCTGCTTGTAATCACTACAGTGGAATTCATGGGCTGTCAGTTCACACTCCGTGTTGTGCAGGAGTGTTTCAGCTCTGTATTGCACCACACTGAGATGAAGCCACAGAATAAAGTGCTATGTTCCAATTAACGTTAATTACTGGAAAAGATGGAGTTATGGACAGATACTTGGCCAAAATGGAGCAAATCTTCAATAACATTTTCTCTCTTGAAAAAGAAGGAACATTGTTGACAGGACCATGCTGGTTTTCTATCCCAGAATTTGTCTTGGCCCATTATAACTGGATGAAATGACTTATTCTAGCATAATTGTGGGAAAGAATAGAGGCTGTACTTGGGATCCCTCAAGTGTGCCGGTTTCACTTACATAAAAAGCCAAGATTGAATGCTGTTTTCCAGTTGAGTGGAAAAGCCTTTTTGTGTGACTCTTATTCCTGGTTTAAGTGATGTGTGACATCAACCCTGATAGCAAATGGCTTATTCTAAAGATTCAGCAATACACAGATTATAATGGGGTCAATCAAAAGTTTTAAATTTTACAGTTAAACTTCCCAAACAGATGTATGTTACTTTGGGGTTAGCCTAAGCTGTTGGAGATTTGAAAGCCTTTTTGAAATTCAGGACTATAAACAAAACTGTTGTAGGATGGGGATTATGTATCTTACTTTCTTCTGGCTTTTGAAGAAATGCTGCAGCTTCACACTTCTCCCCTTGGAGTGTTGTGAAGCTGAGTTTGTGTTGCTCACATTCCTCCAGGTATTTGCATAAAAGGCAGGGTAGGCACAGACTAAGAAAGGTGAATCCAAAAAGAAACCGGAGTTTTGCTTAAAGCTCATCCTACTGTAATACCCATTAATTAACAGCCATTTGTACCTACTGCAGGTACAATGTCCACTGGATTGTCCAAGGTGAAGGCTGTGTGTGTGATTCCAGTCAGTGTCCAGCAGAGCAAAGTCATGGAAAAGTGTTCATGTGTTGTTGGGTTGTAATGATCTGTAGCTGCAGCCCCCTCAGTGTGCTGATCCAGAAAGGGCTCAGAATGATGCACAGTAAGCAACACCAGGCTCATCCCGTGGGTGGGAGAAGAAGTCCAGAGGTGAAATGAATTCTGTCAAGCCAGAACTGGGAATTTCAGCTTAGTTTCTTGATTTCCTGTCACTTTTTTTCCTTTGAACACTAGATTACCTTGTCTCATTGGAGGCTGTGCCTTGTTCTGCTCTTGCATGCGCACCTGCTATTCCCTTCTTTACTGATTTGCAGTTCTTGAATGATACTGAGGTTGTTTCATTGATTCTCCAATCTGTTCTTCTTCCCCAGACACTTGAAAAGTGACTCTGCTGATGAGATTTCTGGGAAGAATACTAGTTCTGTGGGAACTGACATCTGATTCAGTGTTTTGTGCTAATCTGTCAGCTTTGGCATGTTTCTGCAAAGATTCTCATTTTACAAAAGTTCAGATTGTTGCAGAAAATTCAGTCTTCCATAAAGATTCATAGGTTCCTGTGGCTCTTGTGGACACAGATGAAGACACAATCCAGAAACAGAGAGAGAGACCTTGGGGGAAGAATAAATACAGTACAATTGTCTAAAATGTTACATGGTAAGTGCCATATAGAAATAACTCCCTTTGTTTTAAACTGAAATAAATATCCTGCTCTCTGTCTAGTAATGCTAGTCAAGCTGCTTTTGACTCTGAGTTTTTCTGAGGCCCTAAACCATCTGTAACCATCTGCCTTCCCTCTGTATGAGACACATTAAATAAAACCTTTGAGAGATGCAAGAAACTTCTCCCCAAAACTCTGAGAAGCAAATTTGTACACAAAACCTGAAGGAGAGTATCTTTTATATTGACTGTCTGGTTTCCTGTCAATAAAGTGAATTCCAGTGATGTGAGGGGTAGGTCTGATAATTAGGTGCTGTGACATCCACAACAGTAGAAGGATTACCCAGCAGCTGGCAAAAAGTCTGGAAGAAACTGTCTGAGAGAGTTTTAATCTGTGACAATTTGTGCAGGCTGCAAGACTCAAATGATGATTTGGAAAAAGTGTTCAATAAACATGCAATGAGCCTTGGACCTATTGCTGGAATTGCTACATGCTATATTGCTTCTCTGAGCTTGGGATGTCGTAGTAAACAAGTGTCTCATTACAATACACACAGAGTTGTGCAGTATGTTCCATACTCTCCCACCTCTACCCAGAAAGGAGCTGAATGATGCCTCTGCAACTTGCAGGTTTGGGCCTTTAAAATTAGCCATAGTAACTCACTGATTTGTTTGAACATATCCTGCAGCAAATAGATCCTCCAGCAAATCATGTCTTCACCTCAGAGCAATTAAACCAGTGGAACAGGACTTCACTTGAATGCGTTTACTGCTTTACTCCTGCCTTTGCCATATGCTGATTTCCCCCAGAGGGAGAAAGTCTGAGTACCATGCAAGATTTTCCAAATAGAATAATAAATGAGTGGGTGTTTGAGCTCTGAAAGGATGTGAAGCTCTGAAGCTGGCATAGCTGATTTGGTATTTTAGCTGCATAGAGTAAATCCAACATTTTCCAGCGTGTTTTCAGCTCAGAAACCTGCGTGTGCTTATGCAAAACATCGCCAAGAACAAATGAAGGTGAAGCACACATGATAAATTAATGAACAGGTCAGGCCTCTGGTATCCTTCATTCCCAGCTCTGGAAGTTTTAACTACAGTAATTAACATGTTTCTGATGGAGGGTTCTGCAGGAAAGGGAACCCCTGCCCAGACCCTCCTGCCTGATGTGCCCAGCATGGGACAGCCCAGCCAGGCACTCCTTGCTAAGCCTCGTGAACAGCCTTTGCTCTTGCCATGAAAGAGCTTCTGTTATCCTGCTTGGATGCAAGGGGATGTTATTTATATGCTTTTGTATGCAAGGAGGCTGCAGAAGGATTGGCAAAGGGCTGTGGGATAAGGAGAAGGTTAATGCCACAGGTGAACCTCAAGGCAGCAGTTCAATGCAGGGAAGATGCTCAAGGGGAGGGCAAAAACGCCTCATTTTTCTTCTAATGCTTATAGTTTGCAAGATTTGCAGGCACTGGGTGTCTCTGGACACCAGTATTTCAATCTGTGATAATTAGTGAGAGAGCTGGTACCACAGGTCTGGGGTGGCCCTGGGTGTGGGTCCAGCTACTGCTCCAGTAAAAACCATGCTGGCTGTGGCTGCTCCAGGCTGACACTTTAAGGAATCCCCAAATTCACAGGTTTTTCTCCCTTTCCCCCAGTCTATCCTCTGGGAACCTCTTCTGTGCTTTCAGGCAGACTCAGAGGAGACTTCAGGAAGTCTGTACCTCAGCCAGAGCCCTTAATCTAAAAATATGAGGCAGGTAATTGCTGTTAACACTCATAACGGTTTAAGCGTGTGCAAAGTTTGCCAGCAGTTTTAATGGGGCTACTTTCCAGTTAGATTATGCTCCTGATGAGCATGTCATTGCTTCATTAGTTTTCTCCCTTCATATTTTTCCTGCATTTTGATACCAAATGATCCTTTGCTCTCAAGGACGTGGAGCACACGTTTCTGTCGAGCAGGTGGCAATACCACTTACAGCCTAACTCCTCCAGTGATCAGCCTGGTGAGAAGGGCTAGGGAGCAAAACTTAGAGAAATTGAGTTTGGTAAATTTTTGTGGCAATGATTTTATATAGATTGTGGTAAAAGGGAAGAGATTGATGTACTCCAACTGCTAGCATATACTTCATTAACTTTATTAGGCAAAATTACTTAAGACTTCATAAATATGAAGTGCTAGTCCCTGCACAGAGTGGCAACACAGCATTTATAAGCATTAAGAGCCCCTGAAATCAGTATCCTGATTGGTTCTGCTCTGGCAGTGTTTTTGCTGCTGTGGTCCTTCCAGAGCTAAAAGAGTAATGGATGGTGTGTAAGCACAAAAAAAGGTCTCTTATTTTGTCTGAAAAAAACTTGTCTTAGCTCTTCGAAGGAGCTTCATGATTTTATGTACAAATATCTGTGACAATTTCAGCAGAAAAAAAAGAAAAAAGGACATCAAGGTTTTTATAAAAACAAGATGTTCTTTAGGGTTTGAGTCAAAATGCAAGTATTTCTCACGTTCTTCTCACCTAATAGTATGTAAAAACACACAGCTCTGATATGGTGGATTTATTTTTTTCGCCCTTCCTATTTCTCTGCCCAGGCAGAGGGATTCTCATTCTCATGAGTATTTTTCCATCTGAATGAAAACATGGATTTGAAAAAAAAAGATAAGGAGGGAAAAAAGTAACTGTTAGATTGTGTGACAGAATTTCTGCCACGAGGCAGCTTTTTTGGTCAGTGTGAGGCACACAGGGGTGAAACAGCTGTTGAAGCTGTCCAGGCTTTCTGCCAAACCAACCCCATGCTTGGTTATGATCCTCTAGGCTGTTCTGTCTGCAGCTCCCTGTGGGATTGGGATTCCCTGGTCCAGCAGCCCTACTGAGGGATGCTGGCTCTGCCACTCCTGCTGCTGAGAGCTGCTGCAGAAAACTCATTTGCTGGGCTAAAGCCTTTTCACTGTGATAAATTCAATTTTTTTCCCTCTAAATCTTTACTTTCCAACCTCACTTCTTTCTTTTTAATATAACCAGGCCGAGTGGGATAAAGGCAAAGAGTAGGTTTCTGCACCCCAGGTAAAATTTATAGCTTTTGAAAAGCTCCTGTGGCTCAGGATGTTAATTGTAACCTGGGACTGGAGCTAGAAGAGGTAAATCTTTAATAACCTCATGTGCTGCTGCTTGGAAGGGGAAAAAGACTGAGCAGTCTCTTCCTCTGAACACACCAATGTGATGTCTCTTAGCAGCAATTTTGGTCATGACACAGAAATTGGAGTTTTTTTTAAAATCCTAGAAGCAGTCCAAAGCATGCATATATGGACCAGGGCTGTTTCCAGATTTTTCCAGGGTTCAAGCAAAATTTGATTTTGTAATGATGACATAGGTGGGGAGGGCAGGAGTGATGTGTCCTTGGAGGAACAGCTGGGAGACCTCAGCGTGGCCTTGCAGGGAAGCTGAGGAAAGGAGGCTGTTCAAGGATTGGTTGCATGGCTGGATTTCTTCCCCTCCTCTTTTGTTCTGCCTTCTGTTTTACCTGGAGCTTTTCTTGTTTCTATGAGCATATACAGAAATCCATTTTCAGCTTCTCCCAAGTAAGGCCTGAATTCCTTTCCCTTGTATAATTTTACTGTGTATTCAGATGGCATCTGCAAGCCCAGCCACAGACCAGAGCCCCTTTGCTGGAGGCAGTAGGCAAGCACAAAGCAAAAGCATGTCTGCCCCCAAAAGGCTTGCAAGGTTATATTTTAGAAAAGGAAATCCATTTTCTTCAACTTTGTCTCATTCTGAGGTGATAAGTTAATCTATTCTGCTGTTTAGCCGTGAGTTAGACTCTAAAGTCATTTGAAGAGTATACGGAAGAGGGTTAAAAATTTGTTATAATCTTTTAAAAACTTAAAATGAGCAGGTTTCCTGACCCAGTAGATTAATTCAGAGAGAATCAAGTGATACATGGCAGAGGTAAGACATCTGATGAACAGCTCCAGTACAGGAGGGCGAGTGATGTCAGCTTCATTGGAAAGTAATTGTTGTGGTACATGGCTGGAATATCAACTGCAGCAACCTGGCACTGCAGGAGCCTGGCACAGCACGTGCTCCTCTGCACAAATGGGCAGCAAAAGCAGGCATTTTAATATTCAACAAGCAGCATTTCAATGGCACCTAATTAATTTATATATGGATCTATCTACTGGGGAGAAAAAAAACACTGTAGAGCTGGCATGTTGCTACAAGTACTGCAGCTTCCTCTGACTTGCAAAGTGTGAGTTTGTTGCTGGGCTGGACACACCAAGGAAGGGCTGGTAGTCAAAAACTGGCTCAGGAGGTGAGGTAGGGTATGGACTCCAAATATTTTTAGTTCTCCCAGACAATTTCTAATTCATAGACAGAAAATAATCACCACCTGATGCTGCTCATTCCAGCCTGCAAAATAAGCTGCTGGTCTCATTTTGTTTCTTTATAGACAGGTATACTCATCATCCAAAAATTGCTCACCAGATTTAGCACTAATTAGCTGCCTTGCTGGCAGTCTTTGCCCAGAGATGTAAATGAGAGAGAAACACAGATGTTAAAATATCCATTTATCCTCAGAGTTTGCTCCTTTTCTGTCTTTCCTGTACTTTGTGCTTTCTCTTGTACTTTGTTGTCATTTACATCTGTGCACTGTGAAGGTTAAGGGATGTGGCCCTTTGTCTTCTGGTAAAGTGACTTTTGCAAACATTCAGTGTTTTTATGAAGCCTTGGGAACAGCCAGTGCTTTGTGGGCCAAAATGCTCTTAGGTCAGTCGCTTGCAGATGATGCACTTTGGGTTGAAGCCACAGGTGGGGAGGATTCAAGCCCTGTTGAAGAGACTGTTATGCAGAAGAACTTTGTGAAAAGGGGAAAATTTACTGTATCCTCCCACAAGCCTATCTATCATGTAGATATCTATCCTATCTGCCATGTAGGAATGCCTTCCCCTGAAGGAACCTGCCGTTGGCAAATACCTGGAGCATTGGAATCCGCCCTTGGGATTCATTGACAGACCCACACGTGGGTACATCTCTAGTTCTCCTTGATCCTTACAAATCCACAAGCTCACAGGCTGTTTTTTCAAGTCTCACTTTCCTTATGTTGTTCCCAGTGCTGTAGATAGACAAGTGTGTTAGGGAAATGTGGAGCTTTGGGCTTTGGGGGTCTCATCAAACCCTGGGATACAGAACAGTGTTTCTGTGTTGATGTGTTGGGAATGTGACTTCATTGTATATACATGATGTGCTGTTGGCTTAGTAAATTTTGGAAAGCAAGCTATTTAGGGAAAGGTTAAAATTCTGCTGACTATTTGACTGCCTGAATGAAGAGCTTAAGAGTTCAAACCCCTCTGTCTCTCTTTACATTTTCTCTGACTGCTAAATGATTTTTATTGTATTTCATTTCATTCAATAACCTTATCACAGACTTGAAATGAATTTATCCCTTGCTTTCTCTCCTCAGACAGAAGCTGATGAGGTCTCAATTTTCCAAATAGGCTTCATTTACAGTTGCAGAAGCCTCTGAAAATTGAAGCTGCTTTCCTTCCCCTATTTGCAGTTCTAGAGAGTAAATAGTACACAGTGCTATGAGGAACACAGCCCAGAGCTTTTTAATTGAAAGTTCCTGTTTCCAGAGCTGGGAGAAATCCTTTGTCAGTGGAACAAGTGCAGTGCAAAGCAATGGCTTTTCATTTTCTTTGATCCAATAATCAGAGGTTCAATCTCAAGCAATACCCTGGCTCTGCTTGTACTGTGGTTCAGCACGGCACCAGCTACTTCCAACCTGCATGGAATTGGAGCTAATAACACAGAACGGGAAAAACCACATTTCTGATTACTTTAGGGCATATATCCTACTTCATATAGCTCTTGTAAAATTATTAAAAATGAAGAACTCAATGAGTTTTAATTCGGTGGTACTTGGCAAAATATGGACTGACTCTGTTTTTTTCAGTGGGCTCCATGGCTATGATTGTGTATCCATGTGTTTCTCTGCTGCTATTTGGAAAGAGTCATATTTTTACAGGAACATAACCCATTTTCCCTTTATTGTAATTGTTTTGGAATAAGAAGTAATCATCCAGGACTGAACAAGTTGCTCTACCAAACGTTCTGTTCTCAATTCTAGTAAATTGCTTTGAGAATTGAACAAAGCTCTGCTCAATCATGCAAGATATCCACTCTGAAGAACACCAGGAAAGTAAACCTGCCTTAGCCCTCTGCAATCATCTTTTTTACTTCTTAAAACTGTAAGAGTGTGATTCCAAATGCACAGGACCTAGGAATCTTCATTCGTTAAATGAAGAAATTAGTTTGATAAAACCACTTCGTGTTCCTCACCTAAATCCCCAGACCTAGCAAGTGTTTAACTTCTAATTTATTGCTAATAGAGCAATTCTGGTTTGATAGAGCCTTCCAGCTGTGGATATCAGTGTTTCTGCTGTTAGGAATGGAGGTATCGAGCTCTTTTGGAGGGAGCACGGTGGGGATGGTTTAAATCCCAGGAGTAACTCACCTGTGCATTTTATTGGCAGTCTGTCCACAGATATTATCTGCATGCCCTGTGCTCCAGACTGAACCTCACAGGAACATACTGCCCAGATAACATAGTTTCCTGGTTTTTGCTGCAAGTGCTAAGTAGATATTTGTATGGATGGAAAAAGCTCCTCTGTGATCTCTCCTCTTAGGTGCAAGCACATTATCTCTAAGATTGGGATCTTAATCTTCCAACTTCTTTTTTTTTTTTTCTTTTTTTCCCTCTCTATGTTGGTTTTATTTGTTGGTTCAGTCAGAAACTGAGGGTACAGGCTCCAGTGCCATACCATGTTCTTGTGCTGATGCACAGAGTGGCCACTGGCACACGTGCTCTCCCATCTTCTTAGGGGAAGGAAAAAGGGTAATAGAAGTTTTTATGGGAATGAGGAAAGAGATATTGGAGGTAGTTATTGTTCACAGAAATGCTGCATTTTTCAGAAGAATTGTGTGAAGGTTTCTTGTACTTCATCATTTCTATTTGTAGCTGTGGAAGGTAGGTAGTGGCTGCTTGAAAGAAACCATCCACCTATTGAGTAAATAATATTTTATAGGCTACTATGGACTTCCTTTCCCTTTTCTTTTAAAGATTATAAAACAGCGAATATGACAGCAGCAAAAAGTTAGGGTTTTGAAATCACTGGGGTGTAACAAGGTAATAATGATAGAGCCTGGGAAAAGGGCAGTGCACCTGGGAAAACACTGGCATTTTCAGAGCCAGTGTAAATACAGGTTAGCAAACCAGCTGAATGATGTCATTCATTTTATCACTACAAGAGTCTTCAAACACTGGGCAAAGGACTGATGTGTCTTCATGGATAGCCTCTCCACGAGGCTTGTGTTGTGACACAGCAGCATCTTTCATTAGCAGAAGCTGTTGGTTTGTGGTTTGTTCTTTCTAAAAGCTCCCACTGAAAATCTTCACAGCGGTCTCTTAGTTTTGCAAGACCCAGAGAGTCAAGTCTGGTTTTTATATGTTAGATAAAAGACAGGTAAAAGTGCATTTGGTAAAATCTAATTAAGAGTTTGTGCTTTTAAATAAGACTTTTAAATAAAGTCTAGTTAATGCCTGAGACACCATATCAAATACAATCTTACTTAAAGTTCTAGAAATGTTTTCACACAAGCAGAAATTGGGCTATTTTTTCCTTATTCACTGTTTGTACATATGCAATCCCCTCGAATATTGCAAGCAACTAAATTTATAAATGGTACTTGGAAAAGGGAAGGATGATCTGATTAATTTAGAAAAAGAAACATCCATCTGATGGTGCTCGTTGCTGAGGTCAGTCTTTGTGAGCCAGGACTCAGAGCTTATGTGGCAGCCAGGAAATCCACATGGTCAAACAAGTAAAACCTGAAGATTTTCAGTAATCTGTATATATTAATAAGATTAACATGTGTAAATTAGAAGCTCTAAATGAAGTGCATCCTTTTCCTTCTAGATATTGGAAAAATAACCAAGTGAACAATATTGCAGTGCTTTCAATTAACACTTACTCTTGTTTTTTTGCAACTAAAATTATTTGCCCCAAGTATCATCTGACCAGAAAATTGGTTGTTCAGTCCTTGTGTATTTGTTACTGTTGAAGACTTTTGCTTTATAATCTGTATCCATTTAATGCTCTCTTGTGTACAGACAATGCCTTGCTTCCAGGTTCTGGCTAAGGTCAGGGAAAAGTGGTTACCCACCAATATCCATGTATTAATATTGGGAATTTGAGCAAGGAAATGGAACCTGAATGAGTAATGAACATAAAAGGTTACAGGGAAATTCTGGTATCACGGGTTTGAGAAGCTGGTGATGTCCTGGGCACCCTGTGGCAAAATTCTCTCAGAAGAGTTAAAAAATGTGGTATCCAAATGGAAGGACAACAGTGGTGTGAAGAAACAATTATTTATCCATGTCACTGTTTATAGACAAATTTATGATGAAAGAAGAAAGATATTTGTAGTGAGGTTTTGAAACAGCCTTCCTGTTGCAGTTGTGGAAGGCAGAAACTTTATCTGGTTTTAAGATAAAGCTTGGGGTTTGATAAAAGGGATAATTATGCTGTGGTTTCCTGTCACAGGAGGGGTTACAGTAGGAATACAAAGCCTCATCTGGAGCAGTGGAAGAAAAAAAAAGTAAAAGAAAATAAATTTGACACTTTTTTTAAAAACTTGATTTTAATTCAATACTGTATTTCCTCATTTGAAGTCTCTTCAAAGTTAGAATTGCTCATAGTTATGCACATAATTGACTCGGGCTTTCTGGTGTCTAGAGAAGCATCTACTCCACACTGTTTCCGGACTGTTGTCTCTTTGGATAAGGATCTTCAGGAAAAAAATAGCACTTTATGATGAAATATTTTGAAGCTGGTGATTAGAGTGGGACTACAATCCATTTCTGTAACTGAATTGACTGTGGGCTGATACTCCTGAAACTTGATTATGACATCGTAAGTTCAAAGGATTTCTGGGACATATTCACAGATATTTTTAATTGTAAGGTTTTCCCACTGTGTGTATGTGTTTAATAATACAATACATTTAGAGAAAAAAAAATGAATTTTGCACACTTTGGTGCCACATGATGGCACTTGTGTTTTCCTGTTCATCTTACTGAACATTTCAATGGAAAATCAATTTTTTCCTAAATATTTGGTTTGGAATCAGGATGTTACATAATGTAAAAATAGGAATAAAAGAACCCAAAGCCAACCATTTCCCTTTCCCCATTATGTGGTTTGTGGGTTTGGGTTTTGTGGGGTTTTTTTGGGATTTTTATCTCCTCAGACCAAAGGAAGTTATTATACCGTTTTAGAGAAATTTTGGTGAAGTGTTTTGGTTTGTTTGGAGTTTTTTTGTGTGCACTTCTGTGTGTGTGGTTGTTTTTGTTTTGTTTTGTTGGTTTTTTTTTGTTTTTTGTTTTTGTTTTTTTAAAGAAATAATGATCCTTTTTTGGCTGTTTGGAGTACAAGGGGGGGGAATCTTAAAAGGAAATCATATACAAAATGGAACTAACCCCCTTTCTGATGTTTTAGGTCACACTTGGGAGGAAGAATGTGGAGGAAAAGACTAATTTCCTCAGTTTCTGGACCTCTTGAAATTAAAGGGAAAACTACATCAGTGTATTTAGGATTTCTTTTACTGTTCCTGCTGCTCACATTAATTTTGGATCACATCACATGTCAAAGTGCTGGACATCCCTAATTCCATTTTAGTGTTTATCTTTCTTTGATAGAAGTTTCCTTGTGGCATTTTGAATGTCCTTGGGAAAGGCAGCTTATGATTTGTGTGGTCCTCCAGAGGGAGACCTTCGTGTTACCTTGTTTAAACAACTCTCCTTGCTGGAATTGTTAATGCCCCCATCACTTCTGCAGGGTAAATCCTCCAGATGCTGCACTGTCACTGTTTTGGGGGCTGGGGATTGACCAAGGTGTGTCCCTGTGCCATTGCCCCCTTGATGTTTGATTGCCAAGAGACTGAGATATAATTGCAAGATCTCCATTCCTTGGGGATAAGGTGACGGTGAGGTCAGAGGGTGTTTGCTCCAATCCCAGCTATCCACAGCCTCCCAAACTCAATTTTAATTATGAGTTTGAACTCGGAGCCCTTGGTTTTCTTGAACTTGAGGGCACCTTTCTGAATAGGAGTTTGATAGAATAGATCAGCTCTATTTGCTTTGAGGTTTGTGTGTTTATTTTCCTTTAGGGAAGGGAGTGTTTGGGCAATGGAGGGGAAGATTGTCTTTACCTTCTCCTGGTTGTGCCAGAGGGGAGAGGGACCAGCCTGATCCCCGGAGCTCCCTCCTGCCTGGGGAGGGAGCAGGGCCCTGTGGGGACAGCTGATATTGGGGTGACTGTGTGTAGGGTGCTGCTTGTCCTCTCAGGGGACTGAAAGAGTTGTTTTTCTGAAGAACTAGAGCAGCTTGAGGGATGAGAGCAGGCTCTTTCCTCCAGCCTTGGAACAAATGTGTGTGGAGGGTGTTTATAGACCCCTCCTCACATCGCTCTTCTGGCCGGTGGATCTGAGTTCTGACCACTGTAAGAAGTTCTTCAGTTTAGGTAACTATAACTTCTAAGGGTTAAAACAGCATCCCACGTTGTTTTTCAGGGAATTCCTGAAGCAGGAACAGTGGCTGCTGGCTCTTGTGCAGCATCAGGGCTGGTGGGGGTTGCAGGGATGGCCTTGGGCTCACTCATTGCCCTTTGTTGCTTTGTCCCTGAATTTCTGAAGCACAGCTGCAGAGAGATCTGGTGTGGAATTGCCTCTTAAAATGCAGCTTTTCCTCACTTTTGTCTAATGTACTGCAAAGCTTTTTTTTTTTTTTAATTATTATTATTTTTTAAAAACCAAGTCCCTTTTTCACAAGGAGGGAAATCCACACTTAAATTTCTCCTGCCTTTTGTCTGCAAACAAATTGAGTCTGATCTGAGCGTTGTGGAGTATCTGTGCCGAGAAACCCACTAATTGGGTGGGTTTGGCTGGCTGTCGAAGCTACAAATGTCATAAGGAAGATGAATAAGGAGCAGCTTGGATTGCAAGCCAAGCTTGATGTTCTCCCTGCTTACACAGGAGCTTTGGAAAGAGATGGGGGGAAAAACTGCCAGCCTGAAGCTTTGTGCTCCTTCTTCGTGAACTTCATATGGATTGTTGCTCTCCAGAGGGGTTCTGAGGAGAGGAGGAGGGAACTTTAAGGTCTTCAAGTCCTCTGCTGAGCTCAATAGTGAGAGCAGGGAAGGGAGGCTGAGAGCTCCTGAAGGGAGGAGGAAAGTGATGTTTGTGTGTGTATGTGTGCAGTCCTTTCTCCTTTCAGGCTTAATTGTAGATTTTGCTCCCTCCTGGCTCTGGAGCAGGTGAAGGAGGGTGAGCCTGAAGCACTAAATGCCCTCCTGGTTTGTGCTTGGTGGGTTAGTGCTGATCTCAAGACAAAGCTCTACCTAATGTATTTGGCCTTAGTTTTTTTCTTCTTTGAACAAATAAATGGTCTCCCCCAAAATAATTAAACCGAGTCTGTTCTTTGTGTGTGAGCCTTGGGTGGAATAATTAAGTTGTTTTCGTTCTGAAAGCACTTACATATTGATCTGTGCTGTGAGATTGCAAATGCCACTCCCTGGCTGAAAGGGTTTGGTACCATTAACAGATGTTCCTGTTTCTCCAGACAGTTCTTTGGAAAAGGAGAGGCTAAGAGAGGCTGGAAGATCCCAGAATGGCGATAAACAGGGAAAATTGTCTTGTGGTATTTTGCTGTAGCCATATGGACACAGAAGGGATAAGATGTATAGGTGCAGTAATTTGTTGCTAGAACTGGCATAATTGGGCAGAATCATAGAAGTCCTAGAGGACATAAAAACTTGGGAGAGCCAAGGAAGAGCCATCATCTCTTGTGTCTCCCTTCATATGAGTCCTTGGGATATAGAGGGGGTGGGTTTTTTAGACTATTTTTTCTGTGTAGCACCTGCAAGCACTTATTAAAATAAGAATTCTTAAAATAAAAACATCTTGTGGGGTGGGTATGGTGGATGCTTTCAGAAAAGACCAGAACACAATAAGGGGTTCAGTAAACTTTGGGATCTAGAAGGGTGCCCAACCTAGAGAGCAACTTGTAAAGCTGTTGTTGGGTTTGTGTGGGTTTGTTTGTTTAACCTTTCAACTCTGCTTTAGGAAGCCTTAGGGCTTCCTTTCGGTTGAAACCTGTTAGTGAAATTTAAGACTGAATTACATTTGTCCCTTTAATGAGCATTAAAGAGTTTGGGTGATTTTTCTGCCTTGCAGTTCTTGCTGGGAATCCTTCCAAGCTCCAGCCTCTGGGTTTTGTGGTTGTTGGAATTACAATGTATTCATATTTCATGCTGGAGATGTGCTAAACTACACAATGAGTCTGAGAGCAAGGATCAAAATACTCAGTTGGTGGCATGGATAAAATGATGTTTTGCATGATAAATTTTATAACCACAGCAGAAAAGTCTCATTTGGCTTCAGATTTGTGGTGTCTCTCTATATGAAATGCCCTAAACTCATGGCAAGGCACTCTGTGGGTGGTATTTTAATAAAATTATTTTTTTCTCTGCTTATGCTGTGTAGCAACATGTGAATCCAAGCCAGTATATTCTGAAATGTATATATTTGAAGAGATGTATTTTTTTTAAGCACAACTAGATGCTCATCCAACAGTATTTAATGTGGTTTCAATCAACAGATGCTAAATGGCACTTCAAGAAATGTATGTGTGCTTTCCCAGGTGGGATGATACAAAGGTAAAGGGTCTTATTGTGGGAATTGCTGAACTCTTTTCTTGTGGTGACTTGCAGCGTGACCTCAGCCGTGTTTAATTTGTCATCAATGACTTTAGCATATCACTAAGACACCACAGCCTGCCTCTTTGACAGCCAAAGCTCTAAATCATCCCTTGCAGCTCAAGCAGTAGCCAAAAGGTTAGGTTAGCTTTTCCGAGGTGGATTTGTTTTGGAGCAGTAAACACGGAGCAGGACGGGTTTCTGTGGCCACAAGATGGCAATCACAGAGCAGGAACATCCAAATGCCATCCTTCTCTGCGGGATGCAGAGTTTAAATTAACACCGGGCTCCTGGAGCTGCAAAGATTCCTATAAAATATAAATGGTACAGCGGGCAGGGAAAGGTGCTGTGCAATGCATATGTAAAATGTACATGTGCTTGTTTAAGTGGTATTCCCTCACTAAACCCCACAAATGCCCTGTGCTGTATGTAAATATACTGTTCACTGCTTCAGGCAATTGCTGGGATAAACTGGAAAAAGTTATCTTTATCACTTTAGGGCTGAGGCAAGTGGAAGGCAGCAGTATTACATTAATATACGTATGATGATTCCAGCATACTGTAGTCACTATAAAACTGTTTAATAGTGGCCTTTTTTATTTCATCTCTTTTACCAGAAGCTGCACAAACTGTCTGGTTACTTTTATACTTCAGTCCTGAGGGCAAAAAAATAACTGTAAAAATCAGTTTGGAATGTTCCCTGTTAAACTATTTTCACGGGTCAGAGGCATGACATGAAATATTTCTACAGAGAAAATAACAAGTTCTGCAGTACGTCACTGCTATAGGCTCCATTTTCACATCCTGCAAAATAGCTCCTCTCCTTTCTCCCCGTTTTTCTTGCTGTGTGAATGGATATGGAAGTGTTATCAGAGTTGATTTGTGGTGCTGTGCGCTGATTTTGATGAAATTGTTACAGAAACAACAGTTAGTGTTGGCCTCTTCTGTGGGGATCTGAGAGCCCACACAGCGTGATCATGGCATTAAAATACCTCTCCCTGCATCTCACTCTGCATCTCTTAATCTGCAAAGGTCAGGCATCACTTCATGTGGCTGCAGGAATGAATGGAAGTTAAGGATACGTTGCAGAGGCCGATATCCTCTGAAGCAGGGATGTGCTGCCCTGGAGCGGGAAACCTTTCAGGTGAGCTTGTTTGGCAATCCTGCTTACAGCCTCCACTGCATGTGTGTGCAGAGTCTCTTGGCTGCCTGTGCCTGTGCCCATCTCTTTGGAAGGCTCTGATCCAGCCCACAGGCTTGTTGTCCTGTTGGAGATGGGATTCAGTCTCTAAGTGCCTCCTTATGGTTCCACTTCCATGTGCACACTTGTGTTCTCCAAAACAGGGATGAACGGTGTATCTGGTAATTAGTGGTTGCCCTGTGTCACCTTCTGGAAGAAATGGTTGCCAAAGAAGTTTGGGGAAGCACAGAGGAGCACAGGAGGAACAGGCTTTGCTTTCCCCTATCATGTCTTGAGGGAAGATAATAGTATGAGGAACAGATTGGATCCAGATTGGCTTCCAGGTAAAGGAATCTTGATATAACTGAGTGTTGAGCAGCACATCTTGTTGCTTCCTCCTAATATACTGACAAGGTGGGGGGGGTTATTGGGTAACCTTTTAAACTTAGGGAGTAGCCAGAGTTACCTGTTATACTGTTTAGATGCAGAGCACCCAGTAGATGTCCAGTCCATTGTTGTCTGATGTGAGCTGCCATGGTGGGATAGTGAGGTCATGACCAGGGATGTACAGATTAGCTGGCCTGGGTGTGCTTTGGGCAGCTGCACTTTCCTGCAGAATCAAAGCAGGGAGTGAGGGGTCTCTGCTTTTAAGCAGCTTGTTTGTAAATATACTCATCACCTTGTGAGCCTGGGAAAACAGTTAACTATACAAATAGCAGCAGCAGGAGGACGTCCAGCTTGTTTTTGAGTATTTCCATTAGCTTTGAGGCTGTGCTGTGGTGTAACACCATGCAGAGGCTTTCTAGCTCCTTTCCTCTAACTGTTGTCATGGCATTGTTATTTCTGGGGTGATCAATTTGCGCAAGTTCAGACTTGTGCCAGACTGAAATCGGAAAGAATGACATTTTCTGGTTCTATGAGGAGCCTGTGTGATATTGGGAGGCTAAATATATGCATGTTTTAATGAATAATTGGAAAAAAGAATCAATTGATGTGCTTGCTGGCTTTTTATTCCCCATGTGGGTCTTTTCCTCTTCTCTGCAGCCAGAAACTCGCAGTGCTGCTTCCTTTCCTGGACCCATCAGCTGGATGTTCAGATCCAGGTGTGTGTGGAGAGTGGACATCGCCCTGTGGCAATGCAGGACTGTAAAATAGAGAGAATCAGAGGGAGAAATCAGAACTCAAGAGGTCAGATGAGGGTGTGGGATGGCAAAGAAACACCTATGGACCTAGTGGAAAAATTTGAATCTAACAATAAATTAGTAATGTATAATAAACAGCCCAAATAAGTGTCACCTCTAAATATTGATTTTATTTTTTTTCCCAGTAAAAGCTCTCTGAACTCTTCAAAGCCTAAACATGAACTGTAACAGTGCCAGAATCTCCATCTTGTTTTACAGATGTCTCAAGTTTAGACCTGTAGAATGGGAGTCAAAGCACAGTAGACATGAAAGTCTTGAAAGAAATAGCTTTCTCTTGGTTGGAATATGGCAGGTATGAAAAGATTAAAGAACCAGTATTTTGTTTCATTTCTTTAATTAAAAGGAATTACAGAGATAAGATATTGCATTAAATCCTCTCAGTTTTGTGAGATCCAAACTGTCACCGAGGTCGGGAAAGTGAAAAGCTCAGATTCAGAGCTGAATACAGAACACTCCTTATCTGTATCTTTGCCATAGCTGGTACCCAGAGCACATCTCTATTTTGTTTCCTTTCTGACATTGAATGGAATGTGGTTTGTGCTCCCTAATAGAGCTGGCACACTTTCAGGCTGATATGGCTGTCCTGGCAGTGTCAAGTCTATCTCGAGCCATCGAGACACAGTGGCTCGTTACATCCTCATTTTTATCATCTCCTGTTCTCCTCTGCTGGAAACTCACAGCAGAGGTTAAAAACATCCCCTGCCCCGGGACTCCTCTCCAGCTGCTGAGGGCCCATTTTATCTCTGACCCTTCAAGATACCAAGGCCAGGCTGTTTCAGCTGTCAGTGGCTTGAAAGGAAGCCTGTCCCTAGGCATGCTACATCATTTATTCCTGTTTGTTCTGATCCTGTGGACTTGAAACCCATCTGATGTCCCATTAATAAGGGTTCCACCAGATGCACAGAGAGGGTAGGGACCTGTTGGCACCAGCGAAACGTCCGACCTCTGCACTATTGGAATTCTTTTCACACATGATGACATTGATGATTTGAAAATAAACTGCAGCTTTGTAAAGAAAATATACACTGTTGAGTGTTTTCGGTAGCTGGGATGGTTGCTTATTAGCTTTGTTAGGTTGGCTTTTAATGGGCTATGCTGTGAGCATTCTGTATTTAGGGCTGCTCGCAGTTAGCACTACTCTGAGTGTACTTTTCTGGGCAAAAGCCACACTTATTTCTGTAATAAATTCCCTGTTTGAAGTTGATGGGAAGAGAGGCCTGAGGCTCATGCAGCAGAGCAAGCCTAGACATTACAATAAGAACAGCAATAAATGTAGCCATAAAAGGGATTTTAAATCAGCAGTCATTTTTTTTTTTTCTTCCCTTGCCCTGAAAACATTTTAAGTATTTTCTCAGTCTTCTGCCAGTACTGCTGTTTAGGTGCAGTTAAGGACTTTACCTGTTCTGCAGCTTGTCCATTTAAAATATAAATGATAAATTTTGTTGGAGAAGTCTGTTGGAACCCGTTGCTTCACCATGTTTGCAATGGCAATTAAAGTTCTCCTGAGGTTTCTGAAAAAGCTTTTTTAAGTAGGAAAAAGTGGCTCAAATTGGGTGCTGCACCTGTTTTTTCAGTGTTAGCTTATCTTTCTTCTCTTGTCCCTCATAAAACCTGGGCTCATGTGAGGCTCAGCTGAGCACAGCTTCCCAAATTCCATGTGCATTGTGCTCGCCAGAGGCAATGGGATACAGCTGTGCTTCAGTCCAGAAATACAAGTATGTTCTGAAGTATTATTTAGTGTCAAGAGTAGGGTTTTAGTCTGAAGATAAATAAGATACAAATCTAGGCTGAAAGTCTATCTATGGGTTAAAGATCCAGAAGATCTGGTTTGCTTCCCAAATATTTTTACTCTGGGTGATGCCCTGTGGCAGTGGGTGGACTCCTCTTGTCCTGTGGTCTGGACCACACTCTTGCAAAGTGATTTTAGTTTGTATGTAAAGTGAAGGTGAAGAAAAATGAAGCTCTTTCAGAAGGCATTGATCCTTCCATGTGAGAAACTGATCCCCAGGTCACAAAACCAGAGCTTTTTAACCAGTGCCAAATTTTCTCTGTGACAGTGAATACAAGTAAACGGATATTGGGTGTTTTCTTCTGTTTAGGTTTTGCTGTAATGTAAATTCAAAGCATCCTTGTTGGTTTCTGGGAGAAAAATCTAACTCTTCAATTTAATATTTCAACAACTGTTGACATAAAACCTGAATATTGCCAAATCACAATATTTTTCTCCAGTGATTCAAACTGTAGTTATGCTGGGATGATGAAACTAAGTGCTCTGCAGTGTTGTAGTGATGTTAAATAGCACATGTGGACTGTGGATGATGCTTTGGAGATTAATGACCTGATGTGTATAGAAAGATATGGAAGAGGGATGGAAGGTCAGACTCGATGACACGAACAGAATTCATTTACAGCAAATGGAGCCTTCAGTGCAGCTCTCATGAAACGTGAAAAATTGTGAAGTTTCAGCAGATTCTCGTTTAAAAATCTGAGTAATGTTATGGGACAATTACATTGTTGTAGGCAATTTAGTGCTGGTCACCTCTATGCTGGTGCAGGGCCACCCCCTTCCATTATTTGTGTGTATCCATCAGGGTTACACATCTTCAGAGTATTTCCTCCTGTCACCAGTGACCTTACTTGAAGCTGGGCTTGATTTAGGATTTGAACCTTTTGCAGTAATTCCTTCTTGCACCAGCATATACTACAATTTCAATAAAATTAATAAGACTTTAGCCTGCAGTCGTAAAATAAATCCATGTGGCTTCTTTTTCTCCTTTTCCTGGCTAAGGGATCAGCTTTGTTTTATTTTTCTTTAATTTCTTTTTTTCCTTCCATTTAAAAAATATGATTAAATCAGCTCATGTGCATTTAGATAGCTTTACCTATTCCTGTACTACCTGGAGGAACCATCTCAGTGCTATTAAGAGAATTATTGTTTTGTTTAAAGAGTCAAGGCTGAAGCAGCAAATGTCAAATAATCTCCAACAGCTATACATCAACTGCTGAACTGATGGGCTCTGCCAGCCACAAGGATTTCAAGTGGCAATCAGTGACAATATTATGTGGGATCTGGTGGGATCCCCACTGCAAAAAAAAATTGATATTTATGCTTCTGGTCAAAAGTAATAAATTTTAATGTTGCTTCTTTTCTTAGTTCAGATCTTTTTATAACTGCTTATTTAAAAATAAGAGTAGTTAGAGAAGCATTACAACTGCAGTGATATGGGATCAGAGCAGAGATATCACCATGGGCTGGGTAACAGAAGGAGTAGACTCCAACTTTGACTTGCTAATTTTTGTTCTGTGACCTTGAGCAAGTCATTTAAACTAGTGGTGCTTCCCCTGCTCTCCTGCAAGATGGGGATAACACTCTCTTTTCCTGAAGAAATGAGTGTTAGGCTGTATCTGTGGGTACCTAGGAAACACCACGGCTATTTTTACGCTGATAGCAGGCAGCCACCTCAGGGCTTGGTGCAATAACTCAACTTTTAAAAAAGGCAGCAGGCAGCCCCAGAAATGAAGTTAACTGAGCAGAGGGGAAGGAGTCTGGGACTGCTTTGCTGCACGTTCCTTGGCAGTTAAGCTGATTGCAGTGATGGCAGTCTAGCAGTGCTTGCTGTTCTTACTAAAATCTGAGCTCTTGGAACCATGGGAATCTCAGTTTTAAATAAAAGGGGGAAAAAACCGTAATCTAATCTTCATGGCTTTGCTCATGGTTTATAAATGCAGAGCTGGCTGTATTGAATTTGGGGTAGCAATGTGTTCTCTTGTGAAAATGTATTAAACAAAATTTGCTTATCTCTTGCTATCTCTCCTGTGTTGTCATAGCATTGGGGTATTTTTTAATGTGCCTGGAATTAAAGTTATTTTGGGACCCTAAACTGTGAATTTCTTCTTAAAAACTGTCAGAAAAACATAGGCAGCCTTTATTTCTCTTCTGCCATCTGAGAAGAACTGAGGTTTTCGATAGTTTTGATGGTTTAATGGAAAACCCTTTCCTGTCTTGGTGCCCCTTGCTGGCTTCTCTCAGGAGTGTGGCAATGGCAGAGCAAGGGCCATCAGTTTTGTGTGCTGGGAGCACTCCAAGAAAGTCATAGATGGTTTGCCTTTGTATCTCTCATAAGTTAGAGGGTAGTTAAGCTTTCCTTAGTGACTTAAATTTCCTAAAGACTTTCCCACACACAGTCAGCTCTCTCTCTCTCCTACTCTGACCTACCAGCAACATGGAAAAGAAGGGGAAATAGCTCAGGAGCTTGGACACCTGCATTGCAGAATGGATCCACTTCAGGAGGTGTTCCTTAGACACTTGGTTGATGCCAATCTGAGGACAGGTTTGTTAATCAAGGATAGAGAAGGAAGAAATTGCTTCTCAATTAGACCAGCTTATAGCCTTTACTGTTTCATAGAGGTTAAATAAAAATTGGTGGGGTTTGAGTGCTCTTGGATTTTGGAGAAAACTCGGAACTATCAAATGTTGTGGTTGGGAAAAAAAACCCCAAACAAAAAACCCCACAAAAAAACAACCCAAAAAAGAACAACAAACCACAAAACAAAGCCAAACATGGAGCAACAAAAGGCTGCACAGTCAGTGAGTACAAGACACCTTTGGTGTGTTTCCAGTGGGGGAATTAGACACAAATCCTGTGGTGGTGACCTGTGACAAACTTCTGCTGCTCTGCACCAGGAATTTCCTGCCTCATTGCTGAGATCAGGCAAGGCAGCACTGAGAAACCTGTCACGGTGTGGAGGTCATTTTAGAGCTCCAAAAGCCAAAACGTGAGGGATTGCATCCTAACACACACCAGTAACGCAGTAAATGCTGAGCACTACAACGCTGTTAGGCCAATAATTGTATAGTTTGTATTTGCTCTGAGTGCCTTGCTATGGGGATCTTTAAGTGCTTTAATAATGCTTTACCCCCATCACAGTAAGGGCTAGGAAGTGTTAGCAACCCGATTATACAAGCAAGGGAGGCCCAAAGTGGTTAAGAGCTTTGACCAGTGGTGCACAGCAAATCCCCTGAGCCATGAAAATGACTCTCCAGTTCCTGATCCCATTTCTGCCCTCTAATCCAAAGACCACATTCGGGTTTTTGGGTTGCAAAAATAACTCCAGAAACCTGCAAGCACAGAAATCTTGCAGCTCCCTTTCGCTCGTTTCGGTTGCTGCTCAGTTCTGATGAAAGATAAGAGTGGTTGGAAAAATGTTTCTCTCCCCTGCAATAAAGGGGCATTTTTATCCACGGAATTAAGGCGGCTTCTTATTGTGACCATCTGTTCAAAAAACTTTAAGGGAGACTGGTATGCGAAATCTGAACCTGGTAAGCTTTTAATTGGGAGTGGGGAGTAATTTTCCCTGAATAAATACACATGCTGGGGAAAGCAGTGAAACTGTGCTCTCTCACCACACCTCAGTCTTCCTCCTTGTGGGTCTGTTTGGTCTCCTTAGGGAACTGGGGATGAGACTGTTCAGATAACTTTTGTGAGAGCAAGTTCTTCTGCAGCAAAGGCTTCTGATGAGCTTCAGGAGTATAGATCCCCTATCTCCTTGCATCCTGTGGTGTCACTTGCAGTTCTCTCTCTCTCCACCTCTTTAACCAAGAAGGAATGCCCATATCCACTTTATTTTTATATATGTATTATATTTATATTATATGTGTGCATATATATATACACACATGAGCTGGAACCAATTTTTTAAAACAATTTAGGGGCTATTAAAGAGCGGTGGTCTCAGCTTTTCCCCATCCATTGCATGCTGTGCTGCCAATGTCCCCTGAGCACAACAAATATCAATATGAAAAATGAAAACTATCCAGCTGGGAATCATCTGCATGATTCATCACTCATGAGAGGAATTTCTCCTTCACAGTTTGGGAAGAGTTTTAATGTGTCCAATTCTGCCAGTGCTGGGCTAACCATAAAGGAAAGCTCCATAAGAGCTGAACATTCTGTGTTTGTAATTTGTTTACTTAATAGATTTGTTTTGATGAATGCAGCAATAATTACAAACCCTTTTACTAGGCATAGAGTTGAGCCTCTCTTAAGGGGTTGTTTTAGTGGTTACTGTTGTTTTGTTGAGCTTTTCTAAAAGGTATCATCACGTAATAAAAACTGAGCATTTCACAGGCTTTTATAATAGTGGGAAATGAGTTGGCTTGATTTCAGTGAAAGGACTTTGATTAAAAGTCTGGAATGGAACCACAAAACGTTTTTAAAGGTTTGTATACATTGGTGAGCTCCTGGGAAGATGAGTAATGTCACCATTATAAACTAAGATTACCTATAATGCTGTAGCCATTGGGTAATGTCACCCTTAATTACCTGGGTTTTTGGTTTCTTAAGTGATCTTCCCTGGGACAAGGGGTGACAGAGGGAACTGGGCAGCAGGGCTGTGTGATGGGGAGCTGCACAAGTTCCCTGTTTGTTCCACAAACTGACTGTTTTGACAAAGTGGAGGAACTGGTGTCCCTTGGAGTGAGGGCAGGTAACTGATAATGCAGCTCTCTGTATCCCAAAACCCAGTACTTTTATTCTGCTTCAAATTTATAGGCGCTGGTGCAAAATCCATCCATTCTAACCTTGCAAATACTTAATTTTTACTGTGGATATTTTATTTACACCCCCTTAACCATGACCACTGCTAAAGAGGTCGGGAAGGCATCCAGTTCTTCTGGTTCTAATGTAGCATCTGGTTTTGTTTTCCACTCTTTTTGAATTAAACTTGTGAAGAATCTCTTCAAGACGGGGTTTAGTACAGCCCACTTTTATGATAATTGCAAAATATTAGTGAAAAGTATTTTGTGCCTGAGGGATCTGCTCCTTGCAATAGGCTGTACAGATCAAACAAGTTGTTATTAAAAACAGATTCTTGACTGATAATACCCACCATCTGGGAGCAGTGATTGCAGATACAAAATTGGATTCACCAGGGGAGGTGGTTGTGCTGCTTGATGTTGAAATAGCCTTTGATAGAATAGGAAGAAGAGCTGTTTACAGAGGATAAACTTCCATGAATTTCTTGCATGAATCCATTAAAACTCTCTGTTTATATCCTGGGGGCAGTGGGTGATAACAGAGCATTTTTCCAATATCACCTCACATTGCAAATGAGGGAGAGAGTTTTTATAAAGATGTATTTCCCTTTTCTTATGACATTTCTTTGTTTATTATCCTCAAGTCCTGGCAGAGGAGGTTAGAACAACCAGCAGATTAACGACACTTAAATAGATCCTTCTTTGTAGTTGAAATCTGATTTTTTTTTTAAAGTGCTGAGTACTTACAGCTATCAACAGATGCTGAGCAAATCTTTGTGTGACTTACCCTTGTTTACTAAGGCGGCAGAAAGATTTTGTAGAAGAGGATGAGAACTGAGGATTTTAGCATTCCTCTTCTCACTGCTGGCCCTGAAACCACTGCAGACTCTGCTGAACTGCCCTCATGTGTTTGCTTTGCTTTTAAATGGCAAACCTCATGGCCGGGAAAAAAAGATGAAAACTGTGGTTTGTGTTTTTTCAGGTGAATTTTAGTAACTTGTGCAGTTTCAGTGAAGTCAAACTTTTCTGCAGGCAAGAGGTTAATAAAAGTTTCCCTAGGAGAGGCTGAAGCAGGCGACTTCCACTTGTGGAAAACAAACCTTTTGGACTTTGTGTAGAAATAGAGCACATTCTCATTCCCTGGCCATGATCACATCACCTCCTCAAAGGCAGCAGTGCAGTGTTTGTCTGAACCAGCACATGACCAAAACACCTCTTGACTTGGGGTATGATGATTGTGAGCGAACATATTAGAAATTCAGAGTTGTTTGGAACTGGAAGAAGGATTGAGGGATGCACGAGAAAGAAGATACTGTTTAAAGATGATTCTGTTTCATTAAGCATTCAGCACTCCCATACAGGACTTGTGCAGGAGAGCTATAACTCAGAAATATCACAGTATTCACTACATGTCAATGAGAAAATATAGAATTCACAATCACTTCTTCCTCTGCAGATTGGATGATAGCTGTCACCTTGCATAGGCCTGGTGTGTTTTCTCACAACTCAGGCCTGTTCAAGAATGGCGTTTTCTTTATAAAGAGATTTATAAAGAAATTGGTATTTCCAGTGAGGGATTTTTTCGGTGATTTTATTCCTTTCTTTCATAACTATGACCATATATATATATGTTTATTCCTTTCTCTTCATAACTGTCACAGTATTAAAGGAAAGCAAAGAGAACACACTGCCTGAGACACAGGAATGGGGGATTTGAAGTACCTGGATTTGGCTTTTGCTGGGCCACAGATCCCTTGGATTTTCTTAAATCACAAGGCTTAGATCCCAGAGATGTTACTGGGGATGCTCCACAGTAACACCCAGTGTTTAGGCATCCTTCTCCCTGAGCCTGGGGTCTGCCTCCCCAGCTTGGGTGCTCTCTTGTGTGGTGTTTGGGAGTGTTACCTACTTTAGATGAGATGTCCTTCTCAGCTACTCTGCTTTTCATAATGACAAATAAAATCTGCAGCTGTGGACAGTGCACAAAACAAGAAAGTGAGGTCAGTGCCCTTTCTGAGGATGTGAGCGGGAGTGAGGCTTAACACCAAAGCTAGTAGAGACTTTTCCTACTAAAAGCACAATGATTTAAGAGGGATGATTCTGTTAATTACATAGTTAGTAGCATATTTTCAATGTAGCAGACTTCCTATTCCACATTAGTTTGATGAGAAATCTCTGTAGTTCTTCACCCCATTAAAAGCAGCCTTTGCTGAGCTCATATCATGATGATGATTTGATGCCATGTGGGGAAAACAAATCAATCACAGTTTACTATTCATGAGTTGCAACTTGCAAAGTCCCAAACTATCATATAATGTTCTAAAGCGAAATCTGTTGCGATAATAATTCACGTTTTATTGCTTCCTCATGCCAGCAAGGTGCCCACGTCTCCCTTCAATGTACAAGCCTTTGATCCTGTGAAAATGGAGTTCATTTGTTCTGCCTCCCACTGCAGGAGCGATCTGCCAAATGCTCCCTGCCCAGATTCTGATCAGGTGTCAGCTCTGCTGTGCCCAGTGAGCCTGAGAGCAGACTGTGAAGGGGAAATGCTGGGATGAGGTTGTGCCCTGTCTGGGTCCAGCAGCCTTGGATGGTCACAGCAATTTGAGGTGTCATTCACAGATGACTCCAGAGACCTAACATGCAAAAAGGCAGTGATGTGAATTTCGTGCATTTTCTGGTATATCAGGCTGAGAAACTTCTTGCTTCCTTGTTGGGTAGGAAAATACAGGCTGAGAAATAAGTGAAACTCTATCCTTTCTTCTGTTAAAATACCTTGAAGGATTTGCAATGGAAGAGCAGGTCATACCTGAGATGGAGTTATCCATTATTTCATTAAACTTATGGGAAATTAATATCTTTGAGACTGCTACCCCTGTGCTGACTTCATTAAGACCAGACAACAGGTTAAGTTGTTACTACAAGGACTGAGAGAAAAACAGGTATAGTAATTGCTTAAGCCTCATTTTCTTAGTGAATTAGGCCAAAAATAGTGTGGAGAAGCTTCTGACTGGTGAGACTTGCAGGGCTGGAGTTTTAATTTTCCACAACAAGGCCAATTAGAAACAAACTGCTTGTACCAGTGACTGTCCTTCCTTCCAGACATGTTGGTAAAATGCACATTTCTAATTCTGTTACCTTTGTACTTCCTAGCTTTAAACACAGAGAATTTATGAGGAACAGGGGATGTAATTCCTGAGCCTGAGCTGCTTTGCTGTCCTTCTCATCATGTGGCAGATACATTGGAACTTTCCACAGGTGTTCAGACCTGCATTATACCTGTTTCTTTCTGAGGAAGTTTCATGTAGTAATATGATAAACCTCCAGAAGGGAAAAATATTTAGCATTAAATTTGCAGATCAACATCTGCAGTCTGCTTCTCCTCCCCTCATCTCTTGTCATTAAAAATTGTAATAATCAAGGACTTTTCAAAATATTCACACAAAAATATAAGTTATGGAAATACAGATGTTGTGGGGTTTTAGAGAATTCCTCATTCCAATTTTACATATGAATGAAGGTAAAAAATACCTTGTGATTGCTTTGTATCTGTGGGTGCTTTTGGAATGACTTGCCAAAGCCATGAAATTCCATTTAAGATGAATTCTTTGTTTAAAATTCTCATGTGAGTATGGAAGAAGTGACTGAAATTAGCAACATGCTTGTATACAGAACGGTAGTTAATGGCATTCTAACTCACATTGTTATGTAAATACTGGAAATGACAGCTGAAGTAGAATATTACTTTTAGAGGAAGTTAGGCAAGTTTAGAAACCTTCTTTTTTAAAGTTTCCACTTTCTGTGGCTGGTTTATCAAAATCTGTTTAATTCTAAGTGTTCTGAAGGGGTGGAGTGACAAGAAAGGGGTTTCAGTCAGAATTTTGCTTCTGAACCAGCTATGACAAATAAGCTGATAGACTTGAAGCCCATCTTTCTGAAATTTCTAACAACCCTTTCTATTGAGTGAGTTAGAAACAGTATTAAAATACTTTAGTATTCCTGTTTCTGGTTTGCTTGAGGCTGAAGTGATTTAAATGTGCCTGAACACAGTGAAAGAGATGTGAATTTCTTCAAGAGCAGAGAGATCAATGTAGAGATTTATGTTTTGTGTCCAGGCTGTTTTTTGTTGTTTATGGTCTCCTAATGCAAGAAAATAACTGGTTAAATTAGTGCAATAATGTAAGGCCTTGGATTTAAAAAGAAATAAATATATTTCTTAGCTTTCAACAATAAGATGTCCAGTAACAAGAAAGCATCACTTAGGGATTGTCAAATTATGGGACTAATAAGAGTCTAACTCTTGTTAGACTCTGTGTTCCCTCCTTGCCCCTGAATAACAGTAAAAGCATTTTTTTTCCTTTCTACAATTCAGAGCACCTTAAATTCCCATATCAGTTCTTTATCAAAACCAGTGTCTAGAGACAGTGCTAACTTTGGTTCCATATATTTTCTCCCTCTGATTTCCTCTGCACTCATTTCTCTCAAGTAAACGAGAAAAATATCTGCCACCAAAGCAAAATGAAACAAGAAAAACATGCCATTAAAAACCACATTGGAAAGTGTCTTGTAGATAGAATATAATAAGAATTTAAAAGTATTGGATGTGTAGAAGGTATAAAATATTTTGAGGCTTCCCTCCTAATCTTGACTCCAGTGTGGGTTCTCCAAGCCTGTCAGTGTGTTTTGGGCTGTTACAGCAGGAAACACCAGCAAGAAAGTTGGAGTTTTTTCTGTCTTTTTCTTTCTCTTTTCTCTGCAGGTCACACAGCACACTGCATGTTGTTTCAAACTCACAATACTGAAACAGTTTGGGGACTTACATTCTACTGGACTTGTCCATAGTATAAATTTGCAGGTTTTACACATGTTTATGTTCAGAAGTTCATGCTGGTGCTGCTCTTTCTCTGTTTCCCCATCACAAGTGAAATGATGTGACTTGGATGCTGACATGTCATCTCTCCCTGTCACCAAAAACTCATTCCTTTGTATTTACCCAACCAATAAATTGTGATAACTCCACATTTATATTGCTCTACAGTCCAATTTTCACCAAGTGTCTATAAACCCCCTCCCCTGCAGCATGTGGGTGAAATTATCCCACACCAGCTTGGACTGGCTGGAGAATGAAGGAACAGAGATTTGAGTGCCCAGTCTCTGTCTAGCTTTGAAATGCAGCAGCTTAAACCTCAAGTTGTTTTAAGTGGGAAGTCTGTTTTGTGTTTGGGCTTTTTTTTTAATTTTTAAAATGTTTTCTGGCTCTTCACGCAGTGTTTATCTCCATTTCAATAATCTCTTTGCTGCCATAGGGCACCTGTGGCAGCTGTAGCTCCAGTGCCACTTGGGAACGGTTTGTCCCTTCATGGCAGAGCTAAACGTGCACTTTGCCACTGCAAAAAAACCCCACAACCTGTGTAGGAGGAGAGGAGACCTGTGAGGATGATGTGGCCTTATTTCACAAAAAAAAGGGTTTATCTGAGGAGGGCTTTCCCTGGGGATCCAGGTCCTTCTCTCCTCCCCTGACCCATCTCCCTGCTCACCTGTGGCTGGGAGCTGAGCGTGTACCTCTATCTAGTTACACACACATAGCTACAATTTTTTTGGTAATTTTTTTCTTAATATGTAGAAAATGCAATTGAGGCTGTTGCCTGGCAACTGGTGAAGCTCAGGTGGAGTCTGTGAGGAGCCTGGGAAAGGGCTGTGTGTGGGGTATTGCCCAGTGATGGTGGTTCCCTCACCCAGTCCTGTTGAGGCCACTGCCCCCTCAGGGAAAACCCCTCCCTGGAGAGCTGTGCAGGGGCTTTTAAAGCCGGGAAATTAAAGACCTTTGTGTATATTCTGGCCCTCAGTGTCCTGTGGAAAGTGCTCATTATTCCCTTCTCTAAAGAAACAAAACACTGCTTTGCAAGCTCCCTTTTGTGCAGAAAGATGGCTCGGAGGAGGGCAGCCCTGTCTGTCGGTGCCATTGACATGGGGAGGTTTGGCTTTACAGATTGTATTGACGCTTTTGCACCAGCTTCTGCAGCTGGGCTGGCTAAAAATAGCTCTAGAGAGAATTCAGTGAGGAAAAAGTCAAACTGTATGGAAGGATTTTATTTATTTTTAAGGGCTGAGATGCTGTTAAATTTCAACTCTCTCTCTCAATAATGTGCATTATTGAGTGCTCTATGTGTAAGGCTGTCAAGTATCTGGGTGCCATCAGCTAATGATTCCTTACCCAACTGTGTGTCAGTCTCTTCAGACTAGCTGGGATGGTGTATTTACTGAAGTGCAGGATAAAAATCAAGACAATTGAGAAAATTGCCATGGAAGGGTCATCACGGTACCCTTAAGGGTTGTAGAGTTAGACCTTTCCCTACTTGAGATTTCTCTTGGTGTCCCCAAGCAGTCTCCTTATCCCTCTCCACTTTGTTGGTTTGAGTTCTGCTCCTCTGTCCAGAGTGTAGTCAGCAGTAACATCACTTTCACTGCCCTGCTGGCTGTGTGCTGTAGTGATGACTTCAGTGATCTCTGTTTTTCCTAAACCAGAACCACCTGGTAGATGAGTAGGTAGGATCTAAGTGTGACAATCCCATTGCTTTCCTGATGTGGGAGATCCACGTTCCAGTCCTAATGCTGTGTAGAACAAGCTGTGGACTCAGCTCATGCTCTTTAATTCCAAGGAAATGTCTGAGAAGCAGACTACAGACAACACAATTGAGTCTTTCACATTAAATCATCTCTGAATCTATTGCACTGATTTCTTGAAACCATAAGTCTGCCTGTTCAATACAATAACTGTTTGATTATGTGTTCTGATATTGCAGTATACAGTTGTATTGGATACTCAGACATTTCATCAAAGGTAATGCCTATCCTCATCTTCTGTCTGATACAGATGCCTGAAGTATGTGAATCATAATTGGATGAAATATTCAGCAGGATTACTTTACCTGAAGATGCCTCATAAGTCATGAGTAGCCAGTAACTTATTTCCTTCTGTCCTTTGATAAAATAGCAATTTATTTGTTTGGGTATCTGAGGGATTGATTTTGAAGCAGCAAGCAGACAAGAAAGAGTATTTATTTCCCTCTTGACTTTTAAGAGGAATTGGTGGTAAATGAGTAAGCTGGGGAGGTCTCTCAGGGTATGTTGTGCTGGTGGAATGCAAAGGCAGAGGGTTGTGCACTGAGCAGAAGGAAGGTTTTATGCTTGTTTTGTGAGAAAAGCATTGTAGTACAAAGCACAGGTTTGGGCAATAATGAGGTTCTTACTCTTGATTACATTGGACAGATATTGAGGCCAACAGGACTCTTGATTTCAGTGGCAGCAGAACTTGACATATGACTTACTTTTTCAGCTTTAAGGACCTAATTCTTCAAGGAGTTTAAAAACTGAGGTGAGAGGAGGCATATTCATTACAAGGGTCTGTTTTTGTGGAGTCCATTAACTCAGTTGGAAGACAATGATAATGCTATTAAATAAAATAGACTTGAAAAATGTTTAGGAAAATTGCCTTGTTAACAGGAACCAATGAGCTGGTAACCTGAAATTAGACCAGTGGGACTTATTGCACTTTAGAGATACTTGGACTTAGAGGCAGAAGGATCAGGAATTGAAGCACAAAAAAATACATATTTTTAAGTTCTAGGTCAGATTGAGAACGTATGATGACGTGTCTTTAATATGTCTTAACTTGCAAAAATTACCCCTAGTTCTGGAAGACCTTTCGCTGTGCCACAGTGAAAATAACAATCTTGACATCAAATATTTTGCAGCCAAGCATAAAGGAACTTTGGGACTGTGTGATGTTTATGAGAGAATATTGTAGGAGCCTGATGATTTTTTTTTTCCCCATCCTTTTAACTGTTGAAGGTTTTACAGAAATGGTTCCTCCACTGATGCTATTTGCAGAACAGATCTGCTCTTCATTAGTGGAATATTACAGAAATGTGTTGGTTTAAAATAAATAATTCACAATTATATGGGATCTGGAAGTTGTCAGTAATATACTGTATGTCAGGGTGATTTAGTGCTTTACAATTGCACAGAAATACTGAGATGTACTGATTTTTTTTCCCAAATCTTGTCAGAGAAACCTGTAGCTCAGTTTCCAGCACAACTCCAGACTTTCATTTAATAACACATGCAGCAAATCTGTAATTTAATTTATATACCTGCGGAGGTTGTTAAGCAAAATAAACCCCCCACACGTTAAAATTATAATAGATTTTATGCAAATTCCCATTTCCCACCTGAAATAGTGGGTGCTATTTGTCAAAACACTGGGACTTTTTTTTCTTTAACACAAGCTCTGTGCTACTGCTGTTTTTCATTTTGTTGTTTTAAAATGAAGAGGGAATAAAAAATAATTTCAAGCTGATTAGATGCTTGATTTTTCATTTAAAAAGCAACAGCAACAACCACCAACCCCGATGGTATGAATACAGCAATTTTCAAAGCAGTAGCTTGAGCCCTACCTGAATTTTCAAAATTTAAATCTTATCTGGGCACTCTGGTCAAGTTCTGGTTTAAATGTTAATGTCATTATTATATTGACAGAAGAATGCTGATGTTTAGGCTGGGGAAATGCTACATGGCTTTATCTCAGACTCTGCATCCTTCCCCTGCTTATGTACATTTTAAAACCTGGTTTTTATCTTTTGGGGGTGGGGGCAGGAAACCACTCTTTCTCTGAAGTTGTTTCCCTGGATATTTTAGTAAGGATGACTTCCCAATGATCTCTTTTCCCTGCCAACGTGGAAATTCAGGTGGTGAGCTCAGTGGTATAAGCACTGCCAAGAAATCATAATGTGCTTTCTCCCAAGGTCCCAGACACCGGTAGTTTTTCACACATGGGAAGAAATAGTTGGTGGGAAGGGTCCTTTATTGACCCATTCTGTAACAGGGAATGCATGGAAGTACTTTATTTTCTCTGTCTTGACTTCAGCTGCTCTCCTGTGGTTCTGCTCTGTGATGAGCAGTCGTGGCTTGTGTGAAAGCAATTTCTCACGTTTGATTTGAGAGCTCCTTAGTCTCCTTAATCACAGTTCATGTCTTCTTCATTTCTTCTGTTGTAGCATGATCTCTAAAATAATAGCAATGACTTAGATTTAGAGATTATCCAATTAGTTCTTTGTGGCCAGTATGCTGTGGGAGGCTGCTTTGGGCAATATTGCTTTACAGTTCTGCACTAAATTGGATGAGGTGTTTATCTTCTATTTCTGCATTTATAACCTTTTGTTCTTTGGTAAATCTGACACCTGTCAAACTTTGAAGGGCTCAGTTTTGTGTGAAGGTAGAGAGAAGAGTTAAACTAATCTTTGCTGTACATAAAGCAGTTTGTGAGTGAAAAAAGCCCTCTGGAGTTCTGCTCTGCCTGCTTTGTTCTTGAAAAACTCTAACTACTTTAGGGATTCTGTAAGCTTCTGATGTAATTCCTGGATTTTCATTGTAAGTGAGGGATGACCAAAACAAAAAATAGGTCAAGCTTTGGGGAAATTCAAACCTAGATGTGAAGAAGGAAATTTCTGCCTTATTCTGTGCATAATTCCTGCTGATCTGGCCATGTGGAGAGTGGAGGGGAACTGAAGCTCTGAGGCTTTTGAGGTTTCCCTTTATTTCCATAAGCATTTCTGGTGCTCAGCCCACCTTAGAGTCAGGCCTGAAATGTCAGGTGTTTTTTTTTCTGATCACATTTAAAAAGGTGACTCATTGTGAATGTTTCATTGTGTGTTGGGCTGGGAGGGACAGATAATGGAGTTTTGATAACAAAATATCAGAAAGTAGAAGAGATCTCATTATTGCAGGAGTTGGAAAGTTTACATATTTATTAAAGTTCTGACAATTGTGACAGTCATCCTTGACTGTAAATGTCAGTGCATTATAAACCTCCATAGCTTCCTGCTTGTTCCTCAGACTCTTGTCAATCACTGCAATTATCACATATATCAAAAGTCACAACATAAACTTTCCTTACTTGCCTGCTGCATCCTTTTTAAGCTTAACATATGATGGAAACTCTGAGTTGTTTTCTGAAATATTTGACAGCCACCTGCTATTAATGGGAGGTTTGTGAAGGCATTGACTTTGAGCCCAGCACACTGGTCTGGGTGCCCAGGCACTGCAGGTGAGCCCCTGGCCTGGCTTTAGTGCTGTTATTGAATTTGGATTTTAATTAAATATTGCAAACAAGACTACACAATAGACTACAAACAATCTTACATAACTGACCCAAAAATGAAGATGTAAAAAGGAAAAAAACATCCATGAAGGGGAGCAGTTATATGATGGAAGTTTAAAAGAGAGGAGAAAAAGTTTAATGTAAAGACAAGCAAGTTTTTTTCTTTGTTTGTCCCACACTTTTAAACTACCTTTAATGTCTGTGGTGAATAGTGCACCTAGAAACCTGAAATAAATGGGTTACAATAGCTGAGTTCCTAAATCCCTGGTGTTGCACAATTGAAATTAGTGGGGACTTAGCTACTCACATCAGTGAGTGCAAGATCAAACCCTAAAGGAGGCTGTTGCTGCTGAAACAATTCCATGTCATCTCTGTCCTTCAAAAGTATGTATATATATGTAGAATAGCAGACACTTAGCTGTGTTCATGGCTGCTCTATTGTTTAATAAAATCTCTGATGGGTTTGCACCAGTAGCTCTCAGATTAATTCTTTTCAGTTCTTTGTTTATGATTCCAAAGCTTCAAAACAGAAATAAACAATCAGGACAATAATTAACAAGTCATTCAGTTACTTTTTAATTTTGATATTTGTTTAGAATATGAAAGGTTTTATGCTTTTCTCAAATTGGTTTCCCAGGAAATGAGTCCTTCAATGCTATTCTGGCAAAATCCAACTGGCAAGGGTATCTTGAATTGGCACTGCATCCTTCTGTTCAGAGCTTTATCTGTATTTATATCCACAAAGGCAATGGTAATCAGCTCTGTTATAAATTACTTGAAAAAAGCCTTAATTGCCAAGTCCTGTCCACTGCTTAGGTCTCTCATAAACTTAATTGTGTGGAGTTCCTAAGAGCAATTTTCTCCTTTGTCTTCATGTAAAGTTTGTTTGAGTCTGGCTGCAAGCAAACAGACAAGTAAGTGGTGAGGATTTAGTTTGTTTGTGTTTTAGGTTGCTTTTTTTTCATTTCAAATTTATGTAGCTTATAATCTCCCGAATTTAAATGTATGTAATAAGGACTGATTTTCATGTAACAATCAAAGTCATTAATCATTTGATTAGATGTACAACTTGATTAAGAAAAGATGACTTTTTTTTTTCATCAGGAGTGTGAATTATAAAAAGCTCTCTCCAAAGAAGTGAAATGCATTTTCCTAAAAATAGGCAGCCTGAAAAGCTGACATGTTGCTGTTTTGCTGGCTTTCCCCTCTAATAAGAATGGAATAATTGTCTGAGCAATGTTCTGGAAGATAGCCTTTTCCTATTAGCAGGAAAATCTATGACAGTTTCTTCATTGTTCAGACATTCAATGTCTTGTTCTGGATGGCATGGATGTTTTCCTTGCCTCTTACAGTATGGCAGCCTTTCAATTTCTGGTTTTAGTGTTTTGAATTTTCCCTTTAATGATTCTCAAAATATGTGATATAGAAATGTGTGGTTTCCTTGATACAGCTAAACAAAGAGCAATCCAAATGGTGGGGTGGACAGTGAAGTCAGCAAATCACTAGGAAGGCATAAGCAACCGGCTAAACAATCAGAAATACGGTTAAGGAAGTTTTAGAGGACATGCTTCTCTACCAATTGTGAAGTCTTGGCCTTTACAAAACCAGTACAAAGATTTCCTGGTTGTCTGTGGGGCAAGGATTTCACCTGGGTGTTGTAATCTCAAGGAACTGTTCTCCTACCAGACTAGAGTGTGGTGAGAAACAAACAGAAATTCATCCTTAAAGACAGTTTCAGTAATTCCTTTTGCTCTTGGGATTCCTTGGTGACATCATTCAGTGACACATTAACATGTAAATACAGAGTATCTGTGCATACATTTATGTGTCCACTTAGGTATTTATGAGGTAATATTTATGCTAATCATTGTATCTCTGAATGTCTCACTGCCTGCTCATGGTTTGGTTGGATCTGAGACACACACACCACTCACCCCAGTGAAGGGTGGAGCAGATGCTGCGTGTTCCCTGTCTCTTTATGCCAGAGGAGTCACAGTACTGAGCTGTTGAGGAGGTACCCAGGTGTGTGCCAGAGATACATACAAAAAATAGGGCAATTTTAATAGCTAATGCTGTGCTGTGATTATCCCATTGCCAGCATGTTCCACTCTGTTCCCCAGAGGCTCATCCTGAGGGGTTCAGACCAGTGACACTGAGGATCCCATACTAGTGGCAATGAACATATCTTTATTCGTCCTTTGGTATAAGGCTGCTCAGCCTTGGAATAGGCAAATCCAGATGACAATTACCTAAATTAGCTTTGCAGTGAAAAATAGACCCCAACAAGAAGCCAAGCTCTCCTCATGTGTGATTGGGTAATTCAGTCTGTTCCATCCCTGTAAATGAAGAGGAAACTGTATTTAAGTTAGCTTGGGGTGGGCTATCCATTGTTTAAAAATCCTTTTTTCTCTTTGTCTTGCTGCAGTTTCTGAAGATAAATGTTTTGTTGGAAGGGTTTTGTTCAGTATCACTGATCATTTTCCAAACACAAAGAAAAGATGCTGCGGTCCCACAAGTTTGTGTGCATGATAAATATCTATTAAAATGCAGATCACTAACATATTAAGTATATTCTGTATCCAAACATAACTAAAATAACCAGTACAGTTCGAAAGTGAATTATTATTTTGCTAACATCTCATATTTTTAAAGCATAATCTGTATCTTACTGTCTTTCTCAATGTATCCATCAGCCAGTCATTACTTTGTTATTCACCTGCAAAATAAAATTGAAGAAGACTGACAAGCTTTTCGCATCCAGCCAGTGGCAATTAACTTAAATCTTTTACTGATGACATGTTGGTCAAACCCACTCTTATAATACAAGCTTGGTTTGTACAAATCAAGAAAATTATGGGTGAAGACTTTGACTTACTAATGACAAAATTAGGCAATTTTATATATCCAGTGAAAAAAACTGAATTGTGGTGGTGTTACAGGCAGAATGTGACAGACATCACAGCAGCATTGATAAATCATGGTCAGGGTGTCATCATGGTGAAACATGGTTTGATTACAATATAGTGTGGCTGATAAGGCTGTAATTGGTGCCACCTGAATACTGATGGCACGTCAGAATAAATCTGGCAAGGAGCAGGTTCCTCCAAAAGCGTGTCTGCCTGGCTGCTCATGCCAAGCCTCACTAATCATCTTTACGGGTTCCCCAGTGCATCATTTTCTTGGACATTGTAATTCCCTCCGTTTAAGTAGCACATCTGAGGGCTGCTCTAGTGGAGGCTGTGCTGGCACTTTCATTACAGAGCCCATTCCTCAGAGACTTGTAACTCCTGTGTGAAAAGGAATGTGACCATAGGCAGATGTCTGGCCATTGATGTTTCCAGTCTGCCTGTCCTCAGCCCAAGCAAACAAACAGTTACAGCCTTTGACCACCTCTGTGCCAATGAGTTTGCTCCTGCCTGTAGAGGACTGGTCTGTGTGTGTGTTTGATGGGTGGCTTCTCTGATTTTTTTTTTTTTTTGAAAGAAATTAAAATCAACTCTAACTTCAGACAGGATCCCTCTCCCTCAGGTACATATCTGGTTATATGTTCTGACTGGGGGGAGAAATCAGATTAAGTGAATCAAACCCACCTGCCAGTTACAGCAAAGTGATATTTTCACACTGGAGCCATCCAAGTCCTCACTGGTTCTTCTCTTCCTACATGGGCAAGTGTGCAGCTGATGGAAATAAATAGATAAGTGCCATCTTACTATTATTATTATCTTTGCTTAGTGAGCAACTACTGACACCAATGACAGCAGCATGCAAAACTGATTTAGTCAGCTTTGTGTTGGGTGATTGGAGATGGCTGTTTTCTTGCTTGAAATTCAAAAACATTGGAGCAGTAATCTCAGTGACCATTGAAAGATCTAGGTTTGATTTATCAGACCCTGCTTGCACTGCCCTGCTTTGCTTGCTCTTCTTTTAGTCAGTCTACAAACCTGAGCAGATCTGTGGTCTCTGTGTTCTTGATGAGCCATCTGGAGACTCTGAAACTTTGAGAATCTGTTGGAAGAATTCATTGTCTGCAATGGATCATTCTGCTGAGCTTTATGCCACTGTGCCACTGATTAACAATCCTTTGAATCAGGTTGTTACTGTGTAACCCTGGATTATTTATACCTAAAATAACAAACTGATGTTTTATGAGGCTCAAGTGATTCTCAGGAAGTGGCATCACTTAACTCACAGTGGCTGATGCACCAGAAATGTAGATCTTATTGATGCACCATATGGGCTAAGGGGGGGATACAGATATTCTCAAATGCTACCAAAATAAAGACTTAAATATGTCTTCATATTTTCTATCATCCACTTTTCCAGATAGAACTTTTAAATTTTTTCACTCTGTGTTCAGCTGAATGAAGTCAGGTTTCCTATTTAGAGAGTATCAAGCAATCCTGTTCACAGTCAGGCTCTTCTAAGCCAGCACACAACATATTTTTTTTCCTGCCTGGATTATTTTTTCCCCCTTCTGTAAGTTAAACAAAATGTTAAGTGCTTTTGAGAGGATGATTAAACAGCCCATTTTGGTAAATGATCCTGACCTTGTCATTTACTTTAAAATCAGGCTGTACATCCAGACCATATTCTTGTTCCATCTCACTGAGGATGTTCTCAATTTGCAGGCTGTGCATATGTTTGTTTTAAGATTTTCCAGCAAATTCAAAACTGTATGTAAATAGCTGCCTGTGGAGGGAAAAGATTAAAAAAAAAAAAAAAAAGAAAAGGGGCAATGAATACTTTTGGGAGGGTGGATCATTGCCATACATGCAGAGAGGAACAGCAGTCGCTTTTTCCCACCTTGCAAGTAGTAGGTTAAAAGGTTCTGTAGTAAAACTACATGTGTGTGTATATATATATATTTATTTATACACACCCCCCTTATATTTATGTGCATATACACATGTGCATGCAGTAATTTCCAGCCTCAGTGCTGAATTTGGAGCAAGACCCATCTTCCTGAAAGTTGATTTCTACATCTTGAATGCCATTATCAAAGACAAAAGAAACAAACAACACACGCCTGAAGTCCCCATAAAGAGCCACATCTAATATTAACTCTTCACTGAAAGAGCAGTTGTTTTAAATTTAATTTTATTATATTTATTCCTAAATCACAATTGACTCTGCAGAGATAAGGAAGAGGAAACATGCTCACATTATACTTCCTGTAAACTGTCCATACTCTGAACACTGAGCTGTTTTTCTTTATGAAGAGCTGCAATATAACTTTAAATTTACTAATTCTATTTTGTCTTAGAATAGAATGACACACTTCCAAAATACACCATTTCCATAACTGCACAAACAAGTTGTTTTTATAGTCCATTTCCAATCTGATTTACCATCCAATACATCATCTGCCAATGTGGCAGTGACAGCATTTAAGGCAGAATATCCTGAATTTCTCAGGGTTACTTCTTTTTATTTTTTGTATTTTGGTTTTGTTTTTATTTTGTTCTTGCACTTCCCATAAAATACCAGATCATTTTGTGCTGAAGGCTTTCCTTGTGTCTGTGAGCCTTAGTCTTTCCTGTTATTGTGGTGTTGACCTCACCATGTTTTATTTATTTTGTTCAGTCTTGGAGAAGTATTATCTGTGCTATTCAATAGTTGTCAAATTCAATAGGATCTGATTAATGAAGGAAGAGCTGCCTGGGAGATCCTAGTCCTAAAGGCTGTCTTGGGTGATTTAAAGGGCACTTAAAACTAGGAACAAGTCTTAAATATGTGTTCTGGTGCCTTATGCAATTGATAAGAACAAGCAGTGGTGCTTGGCAAAGATGTAACATTATTAAACTTTGTCATTTATATTTTTTTTTCCCCCAGTCCACATTTGCCCTCATCTCTGCATCTCAAAATTTGGATTTCACAGCAAAACAGATTGTTGGCCTAGCCATTCTTTTTTTTTCTTCTTCTTCTTTTTCTGTAGTTGCTACTACTGCTGGATGAAAAGAGTTGGTTCTGTCTGCAAATCAACTGGAGCTGGAATGGAAATAGTTCCCTTTCTCTGCAGCCACTGTAATATTCAAATAAAAATAAAATAAATACACATAAAAACTAATAAAATACTTTGAAACAGTGCTGTAATGCACTGGATACCTAAAACACTTGAAATCTTGTGGTGAGTTCTGTGTAGACAAGACTATGAGGAAGACTTTAAAATACTGCCCAAAGTAGTATTGCATCTTCATAATGACTCCTTTTTCTGAAATATATCTGTTTAAAATGTGCTTTTTGAGATATTTTATTGTTGTTGCTGCTGTTTAATACAGTCTTTATTAGGCTGGAATTCTATTTCACCTTAAGATCTACCTGTCTGTGGATTAATGTTGTACATAGAGCAAATGTAAAGATAATGACCTGTTTGTATATGCACACAGGCTGAGCAGGAGTCTGGGTGAATTGCCACGTGCAGAATAGTTGCCATTGCCTGCAAGCAGCCAGAGGGTTATTTGACAAATATTTTTAACTTTTGTACCTGTTTTCAGTTAAGCAGTGCAGAGCCAGGAGGGTCTGAGAGGCTCTGCTGAGGAGTTGTTCTTCCCAGGACGTGTACAATGCTGTCCTTATCTCCCTGTGTTGGGAGGAATGTCGGTGTTGAGTAAAACTTACACTTCTTAAGAAGCTTTTTTTTGGTTAAGGAGCTTAAAGGAGATGCTTTCTGACTCTTCAGTAGTTGTACAAGAATGCAGGAATTGCTACCACTTGCAAGTGAAATGACAAATATCTTGGAAGTTAGTTTTCATTTGGGTGCTGCAGTGCTTGTCCTCTGCCCTGTCTGCATTTTTATCCATTTGTAAAACTGACTGGAATATTAAAGAGAGGAGAAGTCCTCATTTGAATGAAGAAGTGTCCATTTTAATTCACCCCTTATTTTTTGGAAAGCATTAGTTGCAATTAAGGATGCTCCAAACAACTATAAGTTTAATCATCTGGCTGGAATTTTAGAGGCAATTACCACCAGTGTTCATTACTTTTCAAGCTTCCTTTATCAGTTTCTGAAGATATTATTTATTTGTTTATTTATTTATTTATTTAATTTTTGAGGGGCTCAGATTTCTTCAATGAGTAAACACATTGTGTAAGCCTTTTGAAAATAGAAAAGTTAATGTTTTAAACTCCTGCTGCTTTTCATGTTGCTAGCTGACCACTTCAGCTAAAATGAGCAAGAATTTCTTCCTGAACATAGGAGTCTAAAGTGTCTTTCTGTATCCAGTTTTTGGTAACATTTTGTTCTACAGCTAAATTATAATTTGAGTCCCTATTATAATTAGCATCATTGGATTTTAAGAATGTTGAGCCATTAGAAATGCTCCAACAGCTCAGAAGATTATATAGTGTATGAGCCAGCTGGCAAAAACTAAAAATGGAATATCTGTTGTGGTGGTCTTGGAAACAGCTGAGTCCTTCTCTTGTATTTGGGTGCTTTCTTAGGATTTTGAATCCTTCACAATGAAGTGCACAAACCATTTTAATTGAAACATTTTTGGATTTGGAAATATTTTTATTTTCCATCTTGATATTTTGAATATTTGACATGTGGAAAAGTTTCAACAAGTTGGCTGTATTCCCCTTGTTTGTTTGTTTGTTTGTTTTTTTTTTTTTTTTTTTTCTGAAGATACCTTTGCATGTACTACTCTGAGTTGCCTGGTGTGCTGTTATATATTCAGTTTTTTTCTCTGTTGGCCAAACCTGGCAGAGCCAGCATGAATGAGACTCTCTTGAATTTGTGAATGAAAAGATATGTCATATCAAAAAAAAGTGAAGCCAAGTTGGGGAGCCCCATTCAGCTCCGTGTAGGCACTTGGCAAGTAGATTTTGCTCAGCGGTTCACATTGTTCAGGTTTTGTTCTTGGCCCCAGTTTCTTATTCACAGAATCAATTCCTCTGAAGCCAGAAATATTGCTAGTTGTGAGTGTTCCCTTATTGTGTGAAGAGGTAAATTCTCAGTTCAAACCCCTGCAAGAATAAAACCTCTGCTTATTTATTTGAGTCTGTGGGAGGGCTGGTGGTGTTGCTACTCTGTATTTATTTTATCCACTTGAATTCCTCTGGAACTTACACTTGTGAGTCTGATCATTAGTCAGTTGTAATCCAGGCAGGTCATGAGCTGCTTTTTGTCTTACAGTCATGCACAATCAATAATAGAGCGAGCAACTCCTGACAAATGCTAAATGAATTTTGGCATCTTTCTGCTGGCAAATTGCTTGTGAACAGATGGCGAAACTTTAAGATTTAGTCAAACATCAAAGTTTTTCCTATTCTGCCACCTGAAACAATCAGATCTGAAGCCAGTCGAGTAAGTGCAAATTTACTGCCAAAGTGTGGTGGAATAATTTATGCTCTTCAGTCTTCTAGATGACTTGAATGCATAAACACCAACTTTTCAACAAAGGAAATTTTATGAGAGATGGAGTTCTGTAGCAGTGTGGCTGTGTGCTGGTTAGTTCAATCTGTGGCTTTGTGAACTTTGATTCCTGGTTATAGTCTGATCTAACTCCCACTGAATTAAAAAGTCATTATCTTTAAAGGAAAATGCATTTATTCATGTTGTCCTGTGTGTCTCCTGTTTCTGTGATGACACACACTGGGTCTCTGAGCTGCACTTCACAGGCTGAGTGTGATGCACAGCAGGAGAAGGGTAAAGCTCCCTGTGCCCTGGAAGTCCTGTCATGACCTGAGATTTACTTTTTTAAGTGGCAGAACTTACACTGAAATGAAACATACATCAATTAAACACTTTATGAATAGTTTAAAATACCAAAGATCTTTCTGTAAAGTTAAACAAACATTTTACCCTACTTCTGTAAATAATTGCATACTGACTCTATTTATCAGGGTGTTTCTAGGGCACTATTTTTGATGTTCATTTCTTCATACACACCCCAAATGTGGATACAAAGGGTGCAGATAGAGATCCTCTGCTATGTTGTATTTGGATGAGAATTTTGAATGAGAAGAGAAACAGTTCAGGTTGAGAAGCAAACAAAACGTTGGCAGAGGTGGTGTGTTGCATGACAGCATTACAAGGTGTTATGGATAAACTGGCAGCAGGACCTGAGTTCTGCCTAAGCTCTTTCAGTCACAGTTTTGGCCAAGACAATATTCAGAAAAACTCTGCAGTGAGAAAATTTTAATCGCTAAATATCTTTTTTTTGGTTTGTGTGTTTTGTGGTTTTTTTTTGTGTATGGGATTTTGCTTTATTTGCTTAATTTTTTTGAATTAGCGAAGAGAGTAAGAAACTTCCAAGAAAGGTATTAGTGTATAGTCAAGAGAGTAACAGAATTTAAAACCAAACAGCTTTTTTAACACAGTGTAAATTTTTGCATTTACGTGATATTTGATCCAAGGTTGTTGTTTCCATCGCTGATTTATCACTGAGTATGAAGCCATTGCAAACCACATGTAGTCACTGAGGCAAAAGTAACACTTATGACAGATGGATTTAGATGAGACCAGACTTAGAACTAGAGGCTGTTTTGGTAAACTAAGACACTGTTTCAGTGCTGATGGGAAAACCAACTTGGAGATGTCAAGGGAGAATTGCACAAAGCAACTAATGATGTGCATTTCCATTCTCTCTTGTTCTTCTGTGGACTTTGAAGAATCTCAGTCTTTTAAAATTCTGAGATACATCTCTGACTGTGCATGATAAATTTGTGATTATCTAATCCAATTTATATGGTAAGAGGGTAATTTCTTTATCCTCTGCATTACAATTCGTGTCCGTGATTTGGTAATTCCCTGTGGAGGACGGGTTCTTTTATAGGGTGCTTAAATCTGATTCGAATCTAACACCAAATCTAACCAGGAAGTTTACAAAATAATGCTTGAACATCAGCAATAAGCACAGAGATTATTTTAAAGCAAAACCATAATGTAATGAACACGTGATAATGAACTAGTGATAAATTTTTATTTATCAAGCCTTGATGATCGTGTGGCAGGTGATCTGTGCTGTGCACAGGAAGGTTCTGAGGGAGTGGTTACTTGACTGCTCTGCAACACTGCAAAGGTGAATGAAATAATGGAAGAGGCTTAAAGACAAAGCTATTTACCTTGCAAAACCAAACCTGGTTGTTGCAGGGAAAGACTCTTAACTGCCCATCAAGGACTGAACCTTTGCTGGAAAAGATGGGGTCTGTCTGGGGCACTGATCTGAAATGCAGCAGAAGGACATGGCTTCTTGTAATGAAGTCAAAAAAACCCACGTGACTTATGGACAGAGAATGACTTGGCTGTTAGAAGAAAGCTTGGAACTGAGAGGCTCAGAGCACCTGAGATCTTAAAATCTTGGGGCCCTGCTGTGCTGCATCCCTGTGGCAGTCACCCCATCTGAAAGATGGATGTGTCCCAGTGTGGGAAACCCAGATACCCCATGCAAAATGGGCTCCTGAGAGTGGCATTATCAAAAGACTAGCAAAATGGGGAATTCTTTAGGAGTTTTGACATTTTCCAAGAAGTTCTTAATTTTCCTTTTAATCTATTTTTGCCCTACACCCCTTCCACCCTTCCCACTTTTCCAGTGGTCTTTGGGGTTAGGGAAGGCTCATGTAGTATTTAAAATATTTTATCACTTCTGTTTGTTTCAGCACTGTTACCAGGGTGCCAAGAAGCACTAAAATACCCCTGAAATGGCACTTGAAGCACCTTTAGTATTTACTGAAGGAAATGTAATGACACTCTGATGGACACAGAGTAGGGCTTAATAGAATTTTTTTTCTTTTTCCTAGCATTTAATGTAAGAGTCTGTATCATTTGGGATTCCTTGCAGGTCTGAAGCAACTCATATTTTATTTAGGTCACATTGCTCAGCCTTCCTGGCTTTGTCTGTTTATGTCAATGCAGACTCTGCTGTTGTTTGCCTGAATACCTGAGGAAGAACTAAGTGCTTAGTGGGAGTCCAAAACAAGTACTCTGCTCCATTTAATCCCATCACAATTGGACAAACCATTGTATGTGCTGTCCCTGTCAAGTCAGTGAAGCTTTAATTTCACTAATGCTGTGAGTGCTGAAGGTGGCACTTTCGGGCTTGTCTTGCCCCATCCTTTGTGCCAGCAGAGGCATTTCCTTAGGGAGCCAGGTTAAAACTGAGTATGTATTTTTGATGGACATATTTCAGTTTGGTTTCCTGATCTAAGTCATGTGTCTCTGAAATGCTTCTTCAGATACAAGTCTGAACAGTTTGGGGAGGGGATAACTGGAAGAAGGGTGTGATCAAAGATAAAGGCTGCTTCCAAATTCAGGCTTATGCAGTTTAAGGTGTTTTCAAAATCCTTGTCTGGAAACCTAAGGAGCTGAAATGGGCCAGGTCTGTCCTGTAGCTACAGTGATGCTTCCATACAGGAGTAAAATCAAAAATATTTAAGTGAGAAAAGGGGAGTAAAGAAGTCAAAGGTGCTTTATGCACAGGGCTATAAAGAGCTCTAAACTGATACCTTGGTGACTGATATACGACAAAAGTTCCTCCTTCCTCAAAGCTTTTTTTTGCTGTGGTAAGAAAATTTAAGTTTCTTGTACTACCAAATCAATGCTTGCATATATTGACCTGAAATCCAATCTGTGTACTCTTTGTAAAACAATACTGAAAATTCTTGCTGCATGCAGTAGAAAACTAGACTTTGACTTATACCTAAACATTTAAATGTCCCTTTGCATCAATATATTTTTACTTCCCTTGTTGTAGAAGCTACTTTATAAATTAATTGCCTTATTAAAGTATGCAGATTTATATAAGTTTATTGTCGTGTTGTACCTGGTTTTGCTCATAAACAACAGCAAGCCCACTGATTTAGGAATGCTGTGGATAACTTATCAAGTAGGAATGCAGATGTGTTTTTGTGGGACCTGTTGGGATGGTAGCAGGGCAATAGTTCATTTGAATACATTGCTACAGTGCTATCAAATTCATGCCTTGTTTGTGGGTTTTTCTTGCAGCTCATGTCTCTATTTTTTCTCTTTCTGTCTGTGCCACATGAAACCTCTGGCTTTTTAGGATGAGCTAGAAATGTGTCAGGATATGTTCCTTAGATGATGATTGCAGACAACAATTTGGCAACCAATTACTTTGAAGCCAGGTGGCTACCAAAAATCCTAGCAAACCATAACACTTGCTGATTCCCAAGGTTTATTTTTAGAAAATGATCAAGCTGCCTGTTTAAAACCAGAAAACTGCACAGTATGGTTCACAAGGGATCTTCTAATACTAATTCTTTTGAATACCAGATACATACATTTTCCCTCTTAGGTTTCCTTATGTTTGACCTTCTGGCCAGTACAAGTTCTATAGATCCAATGCTGTGTAAAGTGACATTTCAATTTCTGAGAACACTTGCTCAGTATATATTCTATATATAAAAATATATATATATAAATATATATGTTTATATATATAAATATATATGTATATATACACATACCATGATGCTTGGAACAGTGTGATGACATTGTGCATACCTTGATGTTTTTTATAGGAAGGGTTTTGTTTTTTTTTTAATCCCTTGCCATACTGAACATAATTATGGTTAATCTCAGCTCTTACAGAATTCAGAATTGTTAAAGCTGTCACCAAATGAAAGTCAAGTTTTGACTGCATTAGGAAAAATATTTATACTTGTTGTTTACACAGTAGACACTGTTTTAACAAATACCAAAACAACAGACACCTTCTGCCTCTTTCAGGTCACTACTCAACAAAACATCATCTGAAAGAAGAGTTGTTTTTTCCTAGAATTTTAAATGCTGAGTACTTTCCCCCTTACATTCTCCTCTAAATAACTGACAAACATTTATGTCTTACTTGCAGAAAAGTGAAAATTTTATCTTCAGTGGAAACTTTGAGGGGGTGACCTCTCCTATTTGAGCTCCAAAAAATCATGGAAAGGTTTTGGTATCATAAAGCCTCCAAGCCCTTAAAAACAAAAACAAAAGGGATGTTTCTGTGCTCATGAAAGAAACCTGATGTGTGGAGCTGAGCACCTTCACCCTCTCCAGCATAAATGTGAGGGACAGGGAGCACTAAGGAAGTTCTAGGTGGGTCCCACAGGGTTTGCAGCAGGAGTTTTGATGTTTTAATGTCATCCAGGTGTGGGCCTGAGATGTAAAGAAGCTGCTCAGAAGGGGGGTTTGGTACCTTCAGCTTTACTGTGGGTTTTCTGGCTTATAGAAATGAAGTGACAAATCACGTTGAGCAAGTGATTTATAGAAGGTTGGAGTCCAGCAGGGTGATCACATCCAGAACTTGAGGGAATCAGAGGGTAAGGAAATAAACGTGTCAGAAATATAATTAAATGTTTTGTGCTGCTGCTGATAGATGTATAATTACAAATACCACCAGCATCACGTACCCACAGAGAGGGAACCAAGAAGGAGGCTACATTTGTGAGCTTGCATTTTGCTCTATAGGAATTCCTCATATTTTCTCTTCCCTTGTGGTCCTGCTGTTTTTCTTCTTAATTGAAAGGGAATAAGAAAAGGTTTTCTCTACTACAAATACAAGCAGATTAATTCAAACCTGTGTGATTTTTTTTTTTCCCATACAAGAAAAAGTGAAAAACACTACCAATCTGAAAATAAGCTGTGGTCAAGATGTAACTCAGTGTCTGTTATTTGCATTGAGATTATTTTCTGCGAATGATTGAGCAGTGAATTTGGATACCAACCTTGGAAAGCTCTGCTTGCTGAATGCAGAAATGTTTTACTGCCCTTTTGAATGCTGAGTTCAACAGCAAATTGAACAGTGACCTGAATGTAATCTGTACCTGGAAGTCCAGTCCTTTGGCTCACAAATATGTGAGTGATCTTATTCCAAGGTCCTCATGCTACGAATAAAAAAGATTTTGGTAGTTCAGGGGTTCAGGCAGAGACAACCACAGTCAATTCTCTAAGTGAAGACAAGATTTAGGCTGAGATTTCTCAGTGCTTTGAGATGGAACAGGAAGGTTTGTGCTTCCCCACCATGGACATTTTTTTCTGAAAAGTGTCTACCAAATTGTTCTGTTTTGAAAGAGGGGACAAGTGGGATAAGTAAGGTGTTTTAGGCAGCAGTTTGTTGGTCATGAAGTTTATGGTTCACCTGCTAGCTTACCTCTTAGGACACATCATTATTTTACTTCTGAAAGAGTTCTTCTAAAAGGGTGCACAGACACTCTAAACTCTCCTCTTTCATCATCTTCCCTCTGAAGGGAAGAACTAGATCCTTGCAAACCGTGTTTTATTTCCTCCAGTAATCATTTGTAGCAATACTTAATGCTTTCAAAATATGCTTTTAAGGTGTCAGTTTTGCTACAACACCTTTTGATTCGCTCTGCAGCTTTATTTACCAACTCCTTCAGCGCCCAAGAAATGTTGCTCTTGGTATTAATTGTGTTATTGAATATTACCCTGTACACTTACTGGTATCTCAAACATAACATCAGTACATCATGTAGTCAGATAGACTTATTGTATTAATAAAATATACATTGAAGTTATGGTGTGCTTTAGACCCTTTAGTCACAGGAGACATTGCATTCAGAATGTGGAAACTAATATCCAGTCCTCATACCTTATTTATAACCTATGTTGTTCAGGTATTAATACTTAATCATTAATTTTTAATAATGTATATACCATTGGAATTGACTTGGAAAGAGAAGACATTCCAATTACCTCTCCTATAATAAAAATATTTCTACAAATTGTAAAACACCCTACAGGTTTAATGGCTAAATGTGTTATCTGTACTCAGCTGATCTGCTTGGTGAGTAGGATCTGACATGTTTGATTTTCCCTTACATGCTGAATCCAACCTAGCTGGATTAAATCACTCATTTTTAGCATTCATTAAAATAAGTCTGTGGCAGGAATTGTGTAGCTCCTGAGTTAGGGCCACAGAACTAGCTGCTGCTTAATCCCTGAGAACCCAACTCTCTTTTAAGAAAACCTGTGTCCCCCACCATGTTTGTGTGTTTAAAAGAGGAAATATAAATCACCTTTTATAGTGATCCCCCCAGTTTATTCCCAAAATGCCTTTTATACTTTTTTTTTTTGTGGTGGTTGTATTTATTCCTGTAAAGAAAGAGGTGGTTTTTGTTTTGTTTTGTTTTTGTTTTGTTTTTTTAGTCCAGTATTATGAAATTAATTATTAGACTCTGCTTCCTGGAGAGATTATATGACCAGCTCCTTAAAAATAAACAAAACCAAGTAAGTGTTTACCTTGAAACAGATTGAGGAATACTGTCCTTGATCCTCCAGAATTTTTGCTGGGAAATCAAGGTTGCATCCCAGAGTGCTCAAACCTTAACACTAAAAAGATTGTGGGCATCAAATCACTGGGGGAAATTGAGGACATGAACTATCCTGAAAGGGAGCAGACAGAGAATCACAAGGAGAAAAAGGAGATAAGTGCAGAAAGCAAAGAAGATTGAAGGTCAGCCTGACCATGTTTTCAGAGTATGTAAAGAAAGAGATATTAGTGGCAGAGATTTAAAGTTTTCTGGAGACATAAGAATTAAAAGCCTTCATGGGAACATCAGTTCTCTCCTCTGCACAAAGAGCACGGAAATCCTTCTCACAGATCTGCATAATGTCATCAGGAAAGGAGAGATTTAGACTTCAGCAGCTGTAACTTTAAAGGAACCTTTTAACTTGCTGTTTAAAGACACATTTGGGGGGAGCTTAGACTGGAGGGATTTTTAATCAAAAAGAAGAGATTGAGGCGGATGTTGATCCAAGCAAACTGCCCAGCCTGGACCCTCTGCCCTTCCAGAGTGGGATCAACTGCTGCTGCTTTACCTCAATGCAGCCCAAACATGCTCCATGTACGTCACTGCTGGCTCCAGATCAGGGCTTTAGGATGGTTTTTTTGTTGCTTGATGGAACAATTCTGGTTTTCAGCAACGATGTTCAATGTCATCTGATCAAAATGCACACTTGTTATATTTTGGGGGAGCTCCAGCCATTTTAGCTCTTGCTACATCGTATTTAGCTTAAGCTCTCTGGGTTATTCATGGCATAATGATGGCTTTGTTATTGTGTGGAACTACATAGGAGCTTATTTAATGAAATCATCCATTGAGTTCTCCCTAAGTCCTGGACCAAAAAGCTGAATTTGGTTTACTGCCAATGGGCCATATAAAAATAAAGCTCCACTGGAAAGGACCAACTAATTGTACTATAACTGAAATAAATTTTAGTTCATTGTCTCCATTGGATTTATTTACAACTTAAAGGATGAATTATCCTTCTCATAATTTGAAAAGCTTTGAATTAACTGAAGGAGAGAAAATAAATGCACAAGAGGCAACTTCTTGACAGTCTTGTCAATACACGTGTTTGGAACTGACAACATGAGAAATTATGGTCTCAACCTAAAAAATGAAAATGCTCAGGGCTCTGAAAACACGAGATGAAGATGATAACATCTGTATGCCAGAGCTGTGATATATGAATCCCCCTAACCATTATAAAACAATCAATGACTGCCACATGTATGGCATTTTGTATGCGTGTATAAAAATACATCAATAAATGTTACAGTGTTTTGAGCAGCAGGGGAGAGAAGAATTGGTATCTCTATTGACACTGGTTCCTTGGGAAATGGGCACACAGGTGGATACAAAAAGCCCTCAGAATTAGGAGAAATCTGTAGTCAATTTTAGCTTGTGTAATACTATAATGCATAAGGTAATAATTTAATGAGATTTTTGCAAACGTGTTCATCTTGTACTTTAGAATACTCTGCAAAATTTAGGTTGGTAGAATTAAGAAACAAATTGGAATATACAAGAAAAAGGTGCTATTAAAGAAAGAAGTAAATGTAACTCTGCTTGGAGTGCTCAGATAAACTTCAAACATGCTGACCTGAGGGGTTTTATGTGAGGACACAAAGTTGGTCTGGCTCTGCTATTTTTTTTTCAGACCTGTACTGTTGGGTTTATGTTCTGCAGTATAGACATACTGTGTGGGTGTATATGGAAATGTTCTGTTTCACCACATCTGAGTCTTCACACAGATTCTGACAAGTTTGTGGGTTCTTGGGGTTTTCTGTCCAGGAAAGCGTCCTGAAATAAGTTTGGGCTGACTCAGTGAAGGTGGAGAAAAAAAGGTTCTTCTCAAATGTTGGTGATAGATCTTCAGTTAGGACTGTGTTTATCTCTGATCTCTATTCATTTGTGGTTTGTCTTTAGGACTTAAGCTCCTCCTCATCTGCTGTGCATGACAAAGTTTCAGAAAGCTGAAGGGATCTTTCTTCATGTCCAGAAAATACGGATTGAGGATACGATGCTGACGCATCAGGGCTCAGCTTCCTGCAGGAAACACTGTTCCTTCAGCAGTTTTGGCACTGGGATTTATGAGACTTTGTGGTCAAATCAGGATCCCTGCTGCACCCTCTTGGTGGGAACTGGAGAGTGCTTTATGAATGGTGCTGAGTAGGTTGTGATGTCTCTGCTCTTTGGGGCCTTCTAAAAGAAAGGCCAGGCCTCGGATTTGACTATTTTAACTGGGTGAGACCACAGATATCCCATGGAAATCTGAGGGGAGAAGGTGACACCAAGTTTGAAGCACTCCCAGTCCCTGAGAACACTGGCTGGTCTCAGCCCGACACGCTTTTAATGTTTTCACTCCTAAAAGCAGTGAGCTCCTTAATTATCTGCCCATCTCTGATACTTTATAAATGAATATAAGCATTGTGCTGCCTTTGGCTCTAGTTTCAAGTGTCAAATAAATGAACTTAAATTAAGGTCTTACCTGTGTTTGTCTCCCTTGCATTTGATATTGGTGGAGAAGGTGAATGAAGGGCTTGGGTGTCCTTTTCCAGGTTAATGAATGTACCAGGTATGTGAGGGAAGGGATGGGGCAGTGCAGTGTCCTGGGTATCAGCTGGTGAGGTTTCAGTAATACAGCATATATTAGTGACAAGATTCTGCATTATTTTTCATTTGTTAACAAGAGTGACAGCAGTGTATGTGATCAGATGCATTAATTTTAGCTGGTTTCTGATGCATTTGTAGGCACACAACAGGTTTGTGTGGGGTATCTTGGGTCTTAGTGCCAGTTTTTCTCATTACCACTCCCAGGTGAATTGTGAACCCCTAAATCTTGAATTTCTGTATCTCCTTTCAGTTTTAAGAAGCACAAAAATGGTTGCCACTCAGAGAGGATTTTTTTTTTCCCCAGTGGAATCAAATGCAGATATTTCTGGGGTGCTGGGATGCCTCCAGGAGAAAGGAGTTACCCCATCTACAGCTATAAAATGCTAGACCATGAATTTCAACCTTGAGCAACAATAGCCATTGCACAGCTGCTGACAGAAAATAAAAACTAAAGCAATTGTGACAGTTTGTGAGAAAAGGCCTTCTCAGTCATGTCCAGGTAAAGGATGCAATTACAAAGAAAATAAAAACAATGCTCAGGGCTTTGAGGAGGAGTGTTACTATAGGGTAGGATAGCCCTGTTCTCCAATTAGATCATGGACAGGCTGTAGAGCATTAGTTAAGCCATTGTCAATGGTGAGGCTTCTGTGGTGCTTCACACTTCTTTCTTCAGTAAGTGTTGCTCTGTAACTTGTTTCTGCGCTGGCATATTGTGTGGTCTCTGTAAAGTCACCATCAAAAATCAATCACTGCTGAACTTGGGCCTCCAAATGCATGCAAAAAAAAGTCTGGCAGCATTTGTCTCATGGCAACGGCTCTTCAGCACAGTGAAAGATGATGCAGGGGCTGCAGAAAAGATGTCTTTGTTCCACAATACAGAGGGCACTCATGTTCCTGTATTCCAGTCCCCCTCAGACAAATCACCTCCCAACTCTAAAAACTGTGTAGACATTGAATATTTCTTAAAAGTATTGTTAATTAAGGTGAGTCATATCACTTACACTGGTTTTCTTGTTAAGCACTGAATGTGTTTGTTTTCTATTTGCTGTCAGGCATTGTTAGTTCTGTTCTCTGTGTGTTTTGCCTGTATTAAACAGCATCCTGAAAGGCCAGTATTCAATGTTAATAGAAACATTTGTTACTGTCTCACTTCAATTATTCTGAACCACATGACACAAGAGAAGTTCCTCCTGTTTTTATTTTACACTTGTTTCATTTCACTCTTCTTTTTTTGTTTTTTAATCCCTAACCTTACATTTTTTGCTTTTAAAGTAACGTTTTCCTTCTCTCATAATATTTTGTTTATCTTGCTGTTTGTGGATGTTATGAAAGTCTGCTCTGAGCTTGGATGAAACAGACTTTGGTATCTTTGTTTTATATATAAATATATATGTTTTACACTATCTGATCTCGCTCAGCAAGCTTTTCAGTGCCCTTATCTTTATGTTCACTACGGGGAGTGGGAAGACGCAGAGAAAAATATGCAAGGAGTGCAATGGGCTGGAAATGGAAAATGACAATCTGAAGGTGCAGCCTGGGCACAGAACTTGGTATTTGGGTGGAATTACTCTTTTTGAATAGCCCTGTACCAGTCACTGAAGTCTGCCTTGGTTACTCATCTGCAAAGGGTGGTATGTCATTTTGAAGGCATTTAGAAAATTCACATAATTATCTAAATGCTAAATGTTGTTATCTAAAGACTGCTGGCTGCAGTTTGAAAGCTCAATTCCTGCTGGTCAGGCAGATCTAACAATTCCTCGTGGCACTGGACAGGATTGGGTTTCTCTCTCTGTGTGCCTGGAGGTATCATTTAAAAAAACCCAACCCCACAGTGATGGGAAAAATTGCACAGGTCTGGCTGTGCCTGTGCTGCAAATCTACCCCAAACTTTATAAAGGCTTCCATTACTGCAGCATCTGAGTTGTTTATGGGGTGGTTCTTACATCAGCCCTTCCCTGTTGTGCCAAGGTTTTATCACATTTTTTAGGTGTGAACAGGGACCTGAGAGAGGGCAGTGATTTGTCACAGATTGCAAGGACAGCCTCTGGTGGCCAGGCCCCCAGGCTGTGGGGAAATCCCAAAAAGCTGATTACTACTTGTCTTGAATGACGATATTTCCTTCTGCACTGCTTGTCAGCTCCTCATTCTGCAAAGTTCACATCATAAATAACACTCCAAATGTGGAATATTTTAAAAGTTGGCCTCTCCTGTTGAGCTCTATTCCCATGAATAATCCTGATGGCTATTGAGACAAGTCAGCTCTTTCAGTTCATTTTTTTGCATGGTATATACCCTGGGTTCCTTTTATTCCCCTGGATTTTTCTTTCATCAATATTTCTTTTTCTAAAATATTAATCATATTTGATCTTTCTGTAGCTTGTAGGTTACTTTAAAGTTAAGAGGAAAATGATGAATATTTTCATGAGTGAATGTCTTGAATTAATGTTCTTGTCATTAAAAAGGGTAACAGAGGTTTAGGTTAATGTATTTATCTGTGCATTAGTATAGCCCCAGCACTTATTTTGTCTGCCAGTGTTTCTAAACATCAATTAGAAAACATATTCAAAGTGAACTTGGTTTCCAGTGACTGTGCATAATAAATGGACATATGCTAAACATAATTACATATTTAAATGCATTAAACTGCAAGAATGATTTCAGATATTTCAGCAAAGCTCAGTTACCATAGTTCTTCACTATCTGCAGTAATTGCTCTAGATTTAATTGTACCATTAAAGGCATGAGTGTTTATATTTTAGCAATATAATCTGGTTTAGGAAGAACTTGCAAAAACATGACAAGTTGTTGTAAGTTTTCTATCCCAGTATTATTTCTGTATGGATTTGTGTTAGCAGCACAGTGATATCCCTATTCTTGTGGCAAGAGGGGAAGTTCTAATCAGATATAATTTATACTTATAAAGACCTTATTTTCTGGAGGTATAATGTGTTTGACATAGAATGGGTTGGATTTTTAGATCCTCACGTAAGCAAAATATCCTTGGACCTTTTATTAAAATAATACAGGGAAGATGGTCACAGAAGAAAAACTCTATCTGGCAAACAAGTATTGCCAAATAATTTTTGAGTGAAGTTAGTGCTTTCAAAAGCTAAATTATAGAGGAAAGGGTTTCTTTTGTTTCCTGAATCAACCAGGTGTAGGGCCTTTATTCTAGTCCTAGAAACACTTCTAAGTCTTCTGTCCTTTTCTTGCATGGATTGAACTTGGAAAGGTCTTGTCCAGAAATGACACAAAGGAGGGAGCTGCAGTGAGGGAATCCTGGTCAGTGGGGGCCTCTTATACATCTGGGCTGTGAGGTTATCACAGCAGAGAGATATGAGGCTATGAGGATATAGAGAACTCCAGTGTCAGCCTTCAAAATTATTGATACTTGAAATCCAGCCAATGGATGCTGAAAGTATTTCAAAATTCCCTTTTCTACGCACACAGTGCTTTTAAAGTGCAATTAGTCTCAGGAAGTAGACTTTGCCACCACTGCTTTTTTTAAAAATAAGCTTCCATAACTTTTTTAGATTAGGAAAAAACCAGGAAGCAAAACAAACGGAGACAATTTGACATAATTCTGAATTTCAGTAGTATGCCACAAAGCCATCAAATAAGCAAAAGGAGCTTTGTTTCTGTGTTCTTTCTTCCTTTAAAAACCTATTCAAGGTCACGGTTTGAATAGAAAAGTAATTGGATTTGAGACACCATATGCTGTGGAATGCTTATGACATCCCTAATGAATGTTACAGGGTACTACTTCTTCCAAAAAAATGTTGACATTAGCATTGGAACGACTGTTGACAGCAAAACTTTCATTAAGAGAAACATCTTGAAGTCAATCTTGTCTGATTTTTTTTTGTTTTTCCTCTTTCTTCCTTCCACCCGTCATGATAAGATGCCCACTCCTGAAACTCAGAGAAGTTGCTTACCTTGCCGAGCTCCAGCCTGTCACAATCACTCACCAAACTTTACTGCCCTTTCCCAACACCTTCTGATTCGCAGTGACAAATCCTAGACTATAAAAGCAACCAGATTCCATTGCTGTGTGTCTCCTGTTAGTCATTTCCCAGTATTTATGGTGCTGCTTGCTGAGAACGTTATTCCTGTGCTCTGTTTTGTAAATCAACTACAGGTAAATTCTGTTAAAAGAAAATTTATTTTTGATGCTGTGAAGTTTGGAGGAGTTTCTTTTCTTGGTTGTGTCTTTGAGAATCATGAAGGTGATCTCAAATGTGTTCCCTTCTCCCTCTACAGTGTAACTTTGAAGGATCATTTATGTAAGGAACTTTGATATCGTTTTTGTGGGACATGTTTTTCACTTAAATGCCTCAAATAAGCAACTTTCTCATTATCTTGTGGAAATTTATCATAAAACTTGAAATAAATTACAAATATGAGGAAAAAGAACTTGATTCTCGTTATTCTGAGATATTAAAATTGAAGAGGTAATAAAACATCAAAAAACCTCACAGTAATCATGCAAACAAATCTCACAAAGAAGCAAGCTGTTACAGTCTAACATTAATCTAACATTATTCCTGTCTTTGAAATGTTTCCTTTTCATCCATTTCATGTGGGTAGCAGAATCACAGTCCTTTCCAAGTGACAGTGCAGCATCAAGGAGTTGTAAATAGAGCACAGACAGTTTAGTTATTGCTGGCTACAAACTTCTCCAAACTTTAACCTGGCCCCAGCTCTCCCATGTTTTTTGCTTACATGGGTTTTTTTTGTTTTGAAGTAGTTGTGAATGACAATTGAAAAACAGAGTTGCTATGTGTATGTAAACGCTCTGAGGGAGGGAAGGAAGAACAAGCTGGCTTGCTTGTCCCTAACTGAGGGACAACACCTGTTGGAGGTGTGGGCAGCAGGACAGGCCAGTAGTAACCAGCTCGTGCATTTTGCTCTCTGCTGGGGCTGATGATCAAGTTTTTGTGATGAAAACCCAGCAGGGCAGCACCAGGCATGCCTGGTATTCCTGGTGGTGTGCCCTGGTAGTGGCAGTGGGTGTGATCCCTGTCGTTACTGTAGGGTGGTGAATCCCAGGAGCAGCTCTGCAGATCAGATGTTTGATGTCTTTCTGTGGACTGGCTCTCTGTTTGATGCGTTTCTGTGCGCTGGCTCTCGGGCTGCTGGAGGTTCTTTCGCTTTCAGGCTCGCAGCCTCAGGCTCTGGCCTCTGCAGATGAGCCTCCTGCGAGGTGCAGCTCACACAAAAGCACAGCAAAACCCCTGAGTGACAGTCACACAGGGCAGCCGTGGCTTCCCTGTATCGTTACCCTCGGTGCAAAGGCAGCTGCTGTTTGCCTGTGCATGGAAATCCAGACAGTGCTGTAACTGCCTTATGAGCCAGCCTCTTTTGGCTAGTTCAGGATTTTATTTTTTTTTAAAGATAGAGACAATTACTGTTTAAACAGACAATGAGAAAATGGTGCTCTAAATGGTTGGTGGGAAAATATATCCCCGTCCTGATGGTAATTATTTTGCTGTGCGTGGAAAGTACATGGGAATAGAAGAATCTGGAAGACACACTAATAATTAAACTAAAGAGCTGGCTGAGTTGCCAGAGCCAGAATGACACAGGGTAGGAAGGAGGTGGGTGGGCTCTGAGCTGAAAGCCAGTACCAGGGCTGTGTGTCTTTAGTGAAGCTGTGCCCCACATGCCATTGAAACCCTCATGTGGTGCCTCTCTGGTGCAGTGTGATGAAATAACAGCTTAATGATAGCTCTTCAGCAGAAATAATCTGTATTTTAGAAGACTCTGTGAATTCCATGTGCTTCAGTTTGGGGGTTTGTTTTATTTTGGTTTACTTCATTGGCTGTATCAGCCTTCCAAAAGGCAGAGCTGTGTTATTTCAGTTGTTGTCCCCACAGAAATCTTTCCTAGGATAACCACGATGCCCTCCAGTGTTTCCCATGCTGACAGGAATGTCCCACACGAAGAAGTTCTCTCTTTGTAAGACAAGGGACATGTAAGGAGGGAGGGGGAAGAGTCAATTTCTGAAAGCTGAAGTCTGGAATTATTCTATACTTCTTCATCATTTGTATTCTGAATTAAGCAGGAATTCCTCAAGCCTTCTAAAATCCCAAGTCTTGTTGGTCTGTAGCCTGAGCTAGATGATTTAAGATCTCCAGAGGGGATGTTTGTTTTTGATAGTTCACAGGCTTTCAGGAGAGGCCACTGCTTGCAGGATGGCAGAGTTTCAGGGATTTAGTTTCCAGTGCAAGTGTTTCAGCCGGCCATCTGTGTTGGAGGAACACGGACAGCAGTTGGGTGAAATGTTTGTCAATGGAGATCCATTTTGGTATCTCTTTCTGCAGCTCATAGAACACAGATATAAATAAATGCTTAATGAGTGAGGCCTCCAGTATTGCAAAACTTTGGCATGAATGTCTGAGAATGTCACTACTCGTATTGCTGTCAAATTTAAATTATGCCTGAAAGGAGACAGAAAGCTGGAACATGGCTTGCTGCTATATTGCTGTATCATTAGTGGGAAAATTCAGGACAGAGGAAAAAGATCAATCTTTTCCCCCTTGTGATTCTCCCAAATTCTGTTTTCTGCTCTCATGCTTATGACTTCCTATGTTGTCTTAACACACCTTCATATGATTTTCAGCACATATTTGAATATTAATGTTTCCTCATCACGTTGACATATGCCCACCCCTTTACCATTGCAGTTTACAATCATTTTCTCACCTTGCACATCAAATCTGACATTTATCCAGGAGTGCTTTAGGCTACCTTTGCAGAATGGACTTCCAAGTAGTCCCACTAAAGCCATTAAAAGTGTGCAGCAAGTGAAGTGAAGGACGAGGCTGTGATTTATTTGCAGAACCCTAGAGATGGGTTCACAGAATCACCCAGTACAGCCTTGAGGAGGCACATCCAGGACAACCATCAGGGAACTGGGAAGGATGCTCTGATCATGACTCAGCATCACTTTCCCTTGACCAAGCCCAAACCTCACCCTGGTGCATTTGAACACGTGCTGTGGCTGCAAACACCTGAATCCTCAGAAACTGGGATCTCTTTGTGAGGTGGTGGCTGTCTCCTTATGCTAAGAATAGACAAGGCTGAAGTTCACAGCCTTCACCTTCTTTCTGGACCACTCCAGCACTTTTCATCTGAAAGTTGGCTCCACTTGGATTTGCTTTTGACTCCAACTCTTTCTTCCCTTACAAAGTAGGGGCATCTGCATAAAATCATAAACTACATCAATTTTTTTGTTTGTTTTTATTTTTCTAATGTATCCTCTAAGGATTTTTTTTCCTCTATTTAAATACTAAGTGTTATTTTCCTGTCTTTAGAAGATTTATTATCCTGTTTTTCATTTTCTGTTCTGAGTATGTGTTTGACACATCCTTAGTTATTAGAATAGAAGCCTGACACTGTAGGAAACAGAAAATGTTTGCCTGCATTATGTTTCACATTATAAATGGTGCTTGTTCTTTGTCATACAAACAGGCTCCTTGAATAATTTTACGGTGTGCTGTTGAGAACTGTGCTGAGCCATTTGCTAGGAAATCAGCATCTCCTGCAGCAAACTCTCCATGCTTTGTCAGCCACTGTATCTAGGGAATAAAATCTATTCAAGAAAAAATCCAAACATGGAGAAGTTATGACTTATGTCCCTGAAAAATACGTTTTGAGTTTAGGAACCAAATATCTGAGAGTTTTTGGGGGCAGTGTCCACTACTAAAGCTTTGATGTACAACAGTAGAGTAGAACACTCAAATAATCTGCCTTTTTACTCCAAATCTGGTATTTGCAATAAAATATATTGACTAGTTACAGTTTTCCTTTCAGTTCTTGACTTCCAGTTACGGTTCAGCTCCTGAAAGCAGCAACAGGAAGTTTCAGCTTTATTTTCAGACTATGATGGAATTTCAGTAATTTTAACCCTGAGAACTTTAAAAAGTAAAATAAAAAATGAGACCCCCCTTCTCTTTAATATTAAAGATGATGAGGAATACCTTAAAGGCTGGAGGGGTTTTATTTGCTTTCCGGTCTTGACATACTGGGTACAATCATATCCTATTTTCCAGCTTGTCTTCACCAGTTAATAGATGTACCAACTCTTTTTATATTATTATTTAATTTTTTTTAATGGCAGCTGAAATGTGTTGATTCTAGCAACAGTTAATATCAAAAGACTTGTCAGCTCTCATATTTTATGGCAGCATTTACTGCCTTGCTTAGAGTTGCTTATAATTTTGCAAGAGAAGGCTGATGTTAGAAGTAGCAAGGAGTGAAACCCCCAGAAAACCAACATGGAGAAAATAAAGGCAGGATCTGTCAAAAGCAGGAAGAATTCTGATGTATTATCCCAGGTTTTTTCTTTGTTTTATAACAAATATTCTGAGAGGTTTGACATACGCTGTTGGATTCAAAGTACTTGAAAATGATGTTGGTATTGGCAGCCCATTTCCACCAGGTCCCCAGTGTCTCTGGTGCCTGACAAATTAATGTCACATGAGCAGCAATTAGTGTTGACATTTCTTAAGACCAATATGAGGAACACTCAGAGCAAGCAGTGCTATTCATAAAAACAAGAATTTGGCTGTTTTTTTTTTTTTTTTTTAAAGTTATTCTGGTCTTTGCTGACCAACTTGGCTTTTTGATTGAGTTCCTTGTCTGCCTTTGAGGGTTTGGATCAGAACAGAGAGTGCAACCTTTCACACTTTCAAGTGTAATTGTTCCCAGTACCTTGATCTCAGGTCTCAATTTCTAAGCACAATTTCCCTCATCCCCTCTTCTTCCAGAGTATCTATTTGGTAGAAAAGTGAGACTTTCTAAACGGTGAGAAAGGATGTTTTTTGTTTCATAGGAGTTTGTTTTATAATAAAATACCCAAGCTTCTAGGCAGATCCTTGAGTGGAAAGACAGACATGCATGGTATCCATAGGTCCAGTTATGCTGAAGGTCTTTGCTTTCTGCCTTTGTCCCACAGATCTCTTTTAGTTATTTTTTTTCTTATGAAACTTTACTATTACTTCTTTTTTGACTACTACTTGAAGCAGAGGGTTTGCAGTGGCATAAGTTTTTTATCAAGTGAGCTTGATAGTTTGGTACCTGTTTTGATATCATGTTCTTGAACCAGAAGATCAAATCTGAGCATTTCCCCCCATTATCAGGTCTTTAATGTGTGTTATCATCATGGTATGACAACCTGGTCCTGCCTGTGGGGATTGTTCATCGGATCTCTGCCAGATGTGCATTCCCAGGTAGCTGAGCCATGTCTGTGCTGAGCCTTTTTATCAGCAAAGACTCTCACTCCTGATCCGAATGGCTCAGGCAGGGATGGCAATGAGGCCACAAGTTGAGGACTTTCTGCTGAGCAGTGAAATCTGCAGCCAGGCTGGTGAGCACTTGGACACAAAGTGCTCAGCTTGGAGGGTTCCTGTGGCACATCGTTGCTGTGCTCTGCGGACTCTGAACACCGAGGCTGTGCCAGCTGTTTGGTACTGGAACCTTCTCTTGGCTTTGTGATAAGGTGGGGCTTCCTTTGGATGCTCAGTGTCTCCTGAGAGAGCCACATGCCTGATTTGAAGACCTGGAGCCAGGTGTCTAAATGTGAGCACTGCTGAAACATGAGGAGGAATGTGAGAATATTTAATTTTAAGCTTTAGTTTGTTCTGTTTCTACTGCAATACGTGATTAGAACAAAACCCCAAACAATTCATGGCAAGATGGAGTTTGTTAGCTCACAAAATGAGATTGGAAATGTTGACAAATGCATTTCTGGTGTTCCTGTATGATTGCTCCATTTCTCTGTTTGCAAGGCTCCTGTATTGCAGCCTAACCCAAAGCACAGCAGGACTCCTTCCTAGGACTAGTCCTTTCTATCATATCTCTCCCTCCCCCTAAATCCCTTCAATCAGCTTTTAGTAAAAGAGAAAATAGGTTTTATTACTTATTAAAAGTTTTATAATGGAGGCCTGGCTTATCTTCCCTACCTTCTGTCACTGACAAACTTGGACCAACAACTGCCAGATATTTGTCCAAAAAATAGATTGAAACATTGTGGATTTTATACTCTCAGTAACTTTTATGTGTTTATGGTAAATTTCACTGGCCTACAATTTCTAGAACTTCTTCAGGGTGGTTCAGTTCCCTCACACTTGTAGTGCCTGTTCTTCCATTTGGTATAAACAGTTAGTTGGTACTTTCTGCCATCTTCAATGTGTTATGGGTTATAAAGTGAGCTTTAGGGATGGAATATCATGAGGTTTGTTCCCTCTCCAGATTAAAAAAAAATAAATTTAAAAATCCCTCAATATGCAAGAAGGTCAAACATGAGCTATGTGAACTTGTTAAACACATTTATTGAGTTCTTGACAGTAACCAAACACAGTGAATGACCATTATAAACAAGAAAAAAGGCATTTGCTTTTACTTGGTCAGCTCCTGCTTTATCTGTAAAGAAAAAATATCCCTTTCCACCACCAATTTACAGGATTGAATGTTTGTCCCAGTAATGGCTTCAGCAAGGAAAATGGCAATTTTAAACTGAGATATGTTTCAACTGCTTTCTGCTTCTGAGCCCAGTTATTGTTAATGATGGACCATAAAGTGGAGTTAAAGATACACCAGCTCTAAGTGCATTCCTAATTGTCATTAACTCACTTAAACTGGCTGCAGAAAAGAAAAAAGAAGTAAAAAAAAAAAAAGAGAAACAAAAGAAAAACACAAATAATGCAGCCACAAGTATCAGAGGCTTATTGTTTCAGAAAGGAAAAAATAAATCAAAGCAAGTTTACTAAATTAATTTGTTAAACACATTTATTGAGTTGTTAAGAGTAACCAACACAACGTATGACCTGTTGTAAAACAAGAAACAGAAAATGGATCAATTCTGATTTTGGCAAATCCTACTACAGATATGTGACAGAGGGAAATATTTCAATTTCCTTTATATTCTGCAGTGATATATTTACAATACTTATCTCTCAAAGTCTGTCCCTTTTTTTAATTAAATTAACAGAAAGATCATAACCTAGAAATAAGTTTCCTTTACAGTAGTCTTGTTCTGTCTTGTCAGGATCCATTAATGATAGTGAAATAATGAGAGCTTTCCAAGGATTACTTGGCACACAGAACACAACTCCACTTTGATGCTGTACCGAGCCACCTTTTTTCTTTCTTTTTTTTTTTTTTTTTTAATTGAGGGAGGGGGGGAAAAGAGGAAGAATTTCATATGTACAAAGGCTGAAAAGTCTTTCTTTGTGACTCTAAATTAGTTCAGGAAAATCGTAATCACATTTACTGTAATACTGTCTTTTTATTTTTTACTCTTTTTTTCTATTTTTTTTTTTTTAAATTTCCACCGATCATATGAATGAATTTTGAGTTGAGTTTCCAGCATGGCAGCTCTTTTCCCACAGCACGTGCTGTTGTGAACCCAGGGAGTGAGGTTGGGTGCATTCCAGATGATGTCAGTTCCCAGCAGTAGCATTCCACTGTCCTTACGGGTTCTGCCTGCCCTGCCTTGCTTACTTGAGGAGCCACTCATTTACTGAAAGAGAAACAAAAACCATTAGGCTTCAACAGACTCCAGGTATTAGGCACTTTAAATGCCTTACAAAAAACCCAGGAGGTTCAGTTTCCTCGTCCTCCTGGAGAAGAATTAAGTCTGAATGGCTGTTTCTTTGAAGTGTTGTAACTCAGTCACTGCATCGCCGCTGAAAATGTGCTTTCTTTTCCAACCTTCACTACCCCTTCATAACCTTAATATTACTGGTAAGAAGGCACTTTTACACCGTTATTGCAGGCAACACAGCTGTGTGCACAGGCTGAAAGGTGCCTGAGACACACTAAAGCCCAGTTGTGAGCTGCAGCTGTGGCACTGTCAGACTCTTCCTGCAGGTGACCGAGTTGGTTCATGGTTTAATATCCATTGTGTAACATCACACTTCTCCATCTGAGTGCTTGCTATAGTGCTGCACCTTTCAAATGAAATTCATTCTTTTTTTTTTTTTTTTTAAGTCAGTTGTCACCAAGACTAGCTCATCCCTCTCTGTGGGTGGGAAAAACGGAGCAAAATGCACTTTGTAAGGTGAGAAGACTTTAAAAGGAGACAAGAAAACTGAAGGCCTGTCCTATTTGCTTTTAAAAACACATTAGATATCCCAGGCTTTTTTTCTTTGCCATGTTTCTGGGCAAGTTTCCTCATCTATTTCCAATATGTAATGTTTGATTGATACCATTATTCTCTCAGATCTGGTTTTATTTGTGCGCTTTATATGCTTGGATTTCCCGAAGAAAAGAGCTCAGTCTTGGCACTGAAAGGGTTACTCTGGATGCAGAACATACCTCTATACTGTAGTTTCTGTGCTCTATTGTTTGGACAATCTTTTCCCTGTAAACTAAAGTTGATATTAGTTCGGATACATCGGTTGTTGAGAGGCTGGACTGGTCTGAAATTGTCGCTCATGCTCAGAAATATCTGTGATGGCTGATTCTGGCTTAGCAGCCGTAAAGAATGCATCTGTACCAAATACAAAGGAAGGGGGGATTAGTGCTGGTCTTTCCTGCAAGTAAAAAAAACAAACCACAAAACACTATTAAATAGAATGGTTAATAAATGAAAGCAAAGCAGAATTTCAGCGGTTTGTACCCAGAGGTGGGTTTGAAAGAGTTAAAACTGTTCCTTCTGTGGTCCTCTGTTTCTGAGCCCCTTTTCAAACAAAAGCAACTAGTTTTGTGTGGAGCAAAGGAAAATGGTATGAGGTGTCCCTGTCTGAGCAGGAAACAAATGGAATCCATGGTACTGGATGGCAGCAGGGAAAATGAACTTTATGAGTGACAAGAGCTAATTTCCCAAGTTTTGTAGCTATTAGTGTAGCTTTCAGTTGAGCAGTCATGGTTTTGGTTGATGTTACTCCAGAACCAGGTAGGGGCAGTCAGGATGGAAGGAAAACTGACAGTCCTGCTGCTGGAGTCACGAAATTAATGATGTTAAAAACTGAGATCCTCTGTCTCTTGACAGGTCTGTCATGATACTGTTTGTGCTGTGACAATTATTGTTCTTACAGCAGACTCTGGGATGGTTTTACAGATCAGAGGGAATTAGTCATCCAGTGCATCCAGCAGTGGTTCTTATGGTGACTGTGCAGCTGTGCTAAAGGCAAAGTCAACCCAAACCAGAGAGGTTGCAAAAGCCTGCAATCTGTAAATGAGAAATCCCCAAAATATTTTGGTTTAAAGTCATAAAAAGACAGTATTTTCCGTGTCAGCATACAATTTAAGAAGTTTGTTTATGGCATTTAATGCTTCAGTGGAGAAATCTAGGAGCTGGGGTTTTATGCACTGAAAATCCTTAACAGTTTCCAGGGAAAACTGGAGCTGTGCATTGCTTTTCCAGTCTGAGCACACAATGTAATTAGTAAGTATTCCACGAAATCAATTTGCAGCACTAATAATGGAGGATGTAACTAACCATTAAAGCATGACAAGGAGTAAGTATCATGAGATTATAACCCATAGGTAGTAGCACAGACTCTAGAAATATTCCAATCCCTGTTTTGTACACTGGGGTTGCAACTAAAAATGTTGCTTGTAGGAAAATATTCATGTCCTGTGTTTGAAAAGTGCAGAATGTTCAGCATGTTTGCCTGTGCTCAGCTGTGTCCTTCTCCCAAATCACCCATTTAGAAAAGAAACAAAGTGCTTTCTCTGCATCCAGACAAAACTGGACAGAAGGAATATCACAAAAATAAAACATCCTAGGCTTTTTAAAGTCATCTTATTTACAATGTTAATATGATTTTAAATCCCAAAGTGATATTTAGGGTTGGTTATATCGTTCCTCATTTCATTTCTCAGGCCAGATTGCTTCTGCTGCATGCTTGGGGCAGGCAGATGGTGGTTTGAGTATTCCTTTGGGGTTCTGGTATGCAAGACAGTAGATTTTAGTTCAGCTCACAGCTCTGTAGGCAACTCACTGCTGGAAACTCTGGAGAAGACTGTGATTGGTGTTAAACTTGCTGTTTTCTGATGTCAGGCCTTGGATTGTAAGCAAGTCGTACAGAAATGTAGTCTGAGACTTTTCCCCTGGTGTTTCCTCAACAGTGTAGTTTTGAATGAGAAATTTATTTTCTCTTGCAAAATGTATCCAGCTTGTCTCTGACAGGGCCTTCAACATATCAGTCTGATTTTTCTGAAGGTATTTGCTGTGCCTATCCTGTCATTTTATTCCATATCAGAAGGCATTAGCTGATTTTTATTCAAGGAGGCCCCAGATATTGTATTTCTGTCCCATTAATGTGCTATCAACACAAATTTATTCTGACCTAAGAATGGCCTCGATTATAAACAACAACCTCAGTTATTTTAGTACAACACTTCTATACTTGTTCTAGAATCCCCAAATAACTATTCACAGCATCACAGAATAACTGAGTTTGGAACAGACTGCTGGAAACCACTTGATTCAACCCCTCAGTAGGGCCCACATCAAAGATACTGATGGAGCTCTAAACAGTTAATATTCCCATTTTGTAAAAAAACACCCTTTTCAATGCTTTTGCAAACTGTATAAAATGCATGCAGAGATCCCCACAGCAAAGGGTTGAATCTAATTTTTAATGTAAAGCGATACAAATACGTTTAAGATACTATTTTGTACTAATACTAGATTGAATAACTTTTAAACTTTTTTACCTGCATCCTTGTTATGTAGACAGGTTTGTTCATTATTATCCAGCTTGCTGTTTCATAGCAGGGTGGAATTGTCATTGACCCATCATATGTAATGAAACTAGATGTCTCTGGATAAAGTTCCTCAATATTAAGCCCCTGTAGTAAGTATGCATCATCTGGAGAATAAAGAAAAAAAAAACCTGAGGTAAAACAAAAGCTTCACCAGAAAACATATAACCCTTTTGATGTATCCTTATTCCACAACATGCTCTTCAGTTTTACCGAGGTATGAAGTTTAACAAATGTACATTTCTGAATGCTCCGGTTTGGACAAGAAAAAGTAACCCTAAGTCGCTAATCCTGCTTGGGTTCAGCTGCACCCCTGTGAGCTGAGCACAGGAATTCCCAAGGAAACTCTGAATCACATTTAAGAAGGGGAGTTAAAAGCTTCTTGAAGTTGCAGTTATTGATTGAGATGCAGCAGCCTTTGGAGAATGTGCACTTCCCATATTTTGGAGTGATTAACAATTTTTGCTCAACAAAGCCTCGGGAAGGCCAAGAGTGTTAAAACTTAATTGCTCTTCTAGCACAGGAGGAAGTTAAGGTTAATGCATGATAATAAAGCTGCTCGATGAAGCCTGCTGGCCTTTCATGTGCACAGTGGGGGTGGATGCAGTGGGAGCTCACTCAGAATGCTAAAATCGGGGTGGAAAATATTCCAGCAATACTGGGATCCCTGCTTTTATTGTGAGTCTTCCTGGGAATTAACAAGTTATCCCTCTACACCAGAATTCACTCTGTGGATATGTACCAAAATATAATGAGATGTGGTTCTATCTTCTGAAATTCATCCAAGTTCCTCAGCCCTTTCTACACCACGTGCACTGTTTCCCTTGGGCAATGCCGGCCCTACTGTACATTTGGCAGTGCTGTCGAAACTAAAACTCGGATTTTCCTGCCAAATCCTGGGCTGTAGGAGTTCTTTCACAGGAAATACTCTGGGATATACATGCTTTATTACTTATACACTGCTGCTAGTGTGTATCTCAGAGAAAGCTCAGGTGGTTACGAGCTGTGACCTCGTGAGATCTCTTTGCACACTTTCACTTGTGTGTGTTGTCTTCAGTTCAGTTCATCTGCAGAGTGACGGAAAACTGCATATCGAGGTGTGTTTCCCCTTTCAGTGCACCAGGTGAGCTGGCCTTGATTTGCAGAGAAATCTGAACCATAGAGTAAGTGTATAAAAAAAAAAAAAAGAGTGATTCAACCTGAATTTAACATATTGTAGCTGAAGGACAAAACTTAGATGAGCAAAAGACTTGTCTCCTACAGTCTAATAGAAAAATAAAAAAGGACTGCAGACTACTGTCTTGGGCAACAGAAAATCAAAGAACGCAGGGAAAGCAAATGTGACCTTGTTTTTTATTTTAACATAGTGCAGTCAGCGGGGCACAGGGTTCTGGGGTAGCAATATCAGCAGCTAAAGCATCAGTTAAAGTGTCAAGGTGAGAGTGTAACTTTCATGCCTCATTGACCAGTGCCTTTCAGTTATCTCATATTTTAAATGTGTTTGCTATTTTACAGAATAAAATCTTGGCCTGTCCCCTCGTGTTTGTCAGAAACAGACCCTTGTGCCATGTTCTTGCAGCTTGAGGGTGATTGCAGTGCTGGCTGGATCCTCAGGCAGAGGGGCAAGTGGTCTTAGTGTCTGGCTCTAAGTAGCTGACTGTCACCTTTTTTAACATGCTCAGTCTTCACTGGCCCATGGTCCGTGATAGTCTTTCTAAACCCAAATTTTCCAGACAGAAATGTGAAATCAGAGTCAAAGTGCAGCTCAGTTTGAACAGCTAGAGTTGACAATACACCTGTGTCCTATCCATTAAAAACATCATTTGCAGTGCACTGGTAACTTTGCTAGAATTGCATCAGAAGACAATTAATGCCTTTTTTTTTTTTTTTTTTTAATGCCAGTTTTTAATGAGTCATCACACACTTTTTCCTTTCCCACATGAACATCCTATTCATTATTTATGAACCATGGAGAGTGGTGTGTTAGCTCCAAATGGCACAGAGTCAGGCACAATAGATTGTTGCAACCTCCAAGGACCAAATCTGCTTTCTCACAGCCATATTGGCTTTGGTTGGGCTAAAATGATTTAGCCCAGGTAGAATTTGCCCGGAATGTTTACTAGGAGATAGAAATCTAATTGAAGATTAATACAGATGAGGGATATTGAAATGGAAAACTGGGAGTAAATATCACTTCAGGAAGAGTGGAAGATAGGGGTGAATGAAATAGGAGTTTGTCCAAGTAAAAGCAGAATTTATTAATGCCTGCAGAGAGGTTATATTCCCATGGGAAGTCAGATAATTCCATGAGAAAATGCTTTACAATAAAGATTTGGTTATCAACATTTTCCCCATGAACAAGATCTGCCTTCTCCCCACATCCCGATAAAAGTTTCCCATTCTGGAAGTGAAAACAGAATTGGTGGGTTGGCATTAAAGCCAGACTGCAACACTTCAAAGCCTTGTCTTATATTTATTGCAAATATGTAGTTCAAAATGGTCAAAATCATCCCATGTGATCTCTTGCCAGTGATAAACTTCCTTTAATAAACCCATCCAGCATCTACCAGATTCTCAACATCATTCCTGTCTACAATCTGTTTCTCTTGATCTGCTGGTGCCTTAGGGTGATTTCTGAACCCATGAACTCTTCTCTATCCAAATTAGATTTCATTAGATTTTGTATTCATTTACATAAAGGCCTTCACTCTGAGAATTTACGTAGCAAATGATGGAAATCCTTTTATCCCTGGGTTTGTGATAGGCGTGTGGGGTCGGCTTTCACAGCAAATTCTCTGTATGTTCTCTTTAAAACAATATTATTTATAGGGAATGTATTGTTTACTGAGTGAAGGAAGGGACACTTGATTTTGAAATTCATACAATGATAATCCAGAAAAGGACCCAGCTTAGATTTACAGGATAAGAATGTAGAGATCCTCAGCTTTTTAATCCCAAAGCAGAGTTTCCCTGCTTATCAACCTTCCCAAGTCTCTTGGACCTGGGCTGACAGGGAGTCATTGTGAACACCCAAGGTAAATCCCTTGGGGATCTGCTTGGAGAGTGCTGAGCCTTTACTGCTTGTGACAGGAGCTGCAGGAACTCAGTCCTTCAGAGAACACACTGAAACATGAGCCTGGAAAAATTATTATTATTTTATTTTTTCCAGATCCGAAATCTGCATCTTAAGATTTGCAGGATAGTCTCTTAAAATCAGAATACTTCATTCACTTATATATTATCTCTAACATACCTAAAGACTGAATCTGAGGAAATTCAGAATGTTATAGCTTTTCTGCCTCGCTGAACGTGTGGCAGTATTTCTGGAGGAGAACGACAAGCCCAAACTTTTATGTGGAATTTTGGGTACCCAACGTTGCCTTTCTTTCCAATGTTAAGCAAACAGTGGATGAAAACTCATGCAGCATAACTGTTCTGAAAGGAAGCTTAACTTATCCCCTTGAATGGCATGCTTAAAGAGGAATAACAAAGCAGTTTTTCTTTAGAGATATTCACATAGCTTCTGACTAAAGCATGCTTGAAAGAACCCTTGTTTCAACCAGCTCACAGCAGATTCTTTGGGCTGCAATAACAAAATAAAATAAGCATTTAAAATCTGCTTAAAAATTCCTTGGGGTCCACTTTGCTTCACTGTAGCCATTAATATCTAAGAGTAGAAATTTCCCTTTTAATGCATTTTGCCCGTGGAAATTTCATGTGGCAGCAGAGATAGCCTTTAATTTTGTTGCTGTTTTTTAAAAAAAGTACTTTATTTATGTTATAAACTGTCCTGACTCTGAACCAACACTCCACTTATCATTCCCTCCATGCTCCTGTTGAGCACTGGGCCTGGTCATTTTGTCAGCGCCGTGCTGAGTATTGACTTCAGGAGAGGACCCCTAAAGCACAACCTGAAAAACTCCAGCAGCTCAAGGCAGAACAGAAATCCTCGCAGTGTAAGAGGTAAAATTAGTTTTCAGCCATGATGCTATAATCCATCATGCAAGACAACTGCAAAATTACTTTCAATAACACTTTCGCTTCTGCCAATTTACACTAAAAATTCCCAGTCAATACTTGTTACTACAGTAAGTAACCCAGTGCCCTGCAGAATATCACGTGTGTTGTATCTACCAAAAGAATTTCATTTGAACAGATAAACTTGTTAGCGAAAACAGCGGTTAAAAATTAAAACAGTTAACCATTGGTTTCGCGGCCTTGTGTTACTTGTTCATCATCATGCGAAATTTCATTTAGTAAACCCAAATGAGGTGTGATGGGAACTGCATTTTTCTTGTAAGGAGACAAAACAGGCAATGAAGGGTTGCAGGATGCTGACAGCTCCAGAGAGGAGGAGTGCCCTCGTGTGAGTGCAGCATACAAATGAAATAGTTGGTATGGGGGAGCTGCACTTGGCTGCTGCTCTTGGGTGATGGTTCTGGGCTCACACGTGCAAGAAGAAAGGTGCTGAAGGTGCCTTCCTGCCCTGTGGAGCTGTATGTCCCTAATCACAGCCTGTCCCCTGCAGCACGTGGGGCCAAGGAGCACAGAGCAGGCTGTGACACACAAGGAATGGGTGAGGTACAGCTGCTGTGCTGGGAAACACGGAGCAGGAGCCTCCTCTCTCAGTGTACACGACCCAACAGTGTCTGTATGCTGGGAAAAGCAGCTTCTGCAGTGGTACAGGCAGGGGACTTCTGGCTGGTCCACAGACTGAAACTGGGAATATGGAATTTGTCAGTGAAAGAGCTGCAAAAAGCACAATCATGTCCTGTCTCCAGGATGCTGCAGCAGCAGCACTGGTAGGCAGGAAGCTCTTACAGAACAGCATTGCTGTGTTTTTCCAAGGAATCAAGATAGGCAGTTGAAAAATGGGGCTAATCTCTTGCTTCCATGCAGAGAAGATGACATTTTATACTGATGGAACAATCTGGAAAAAACATTCTGAGGGGAACCCTCTGTTGCCTCCCTTTCCATAGGTACTTTGGAGAACTGAGTTTTATCACTATAAAAGCCTCTTATTTGGACCAAAGATGTAACAAGATTTGTTAACTGTCAGGTGAAAGCAGAGAAACATCAGTGGGATGAAAGGTGTGTGTGTTGTAGGAGAGGACAAGCAACTATTAGTTTTTTCAGTTTGTTGTGCACATTCTAAAAGTTAATTTCTGATGTTGTTGAACTTACAGACTTAATGGCAGCTTGGAATTCAAGTGACTTTTTGACAAAGGGAATGAGATTTTCAGGATTAAGAGGTTTAATTTGTTGCATTGAGATACATGTATTTTTCATTACTTTCTCTAAATTATCCTAATTAAGCTCTAGATAACCACAAGGTCAATATACCAACATGGAATTATAGGGCCTCATCAATTAAAGGCTTTCCAAATGTGAATAAAACAAATATACAAGCTATGTTAACAACCTCTTTCTATATCCATTAAATGCAGCAATAGTGGAATAGGAATGCCATAACTTTTCTGTACAAAAAGAAAACATTGATGAATATTAAATCCACAGTTAATGATGCACCATCTAGACATAACTTGATTTGATATGATCCAGGCTGCTCTGCATGTCCCTTTTATTGCTAGCAGTAGGCAGTTTCTCCTGAGCATCCTGTGTGAACACAGTATATGTATGTGTCAAACATAATTTCCTTAATCTATTGCTTCTTCAGACATAAAACAGACTTTGAAGTTCAGAATTCGCTTGATAAAGTGATGACTTAACTGATTTTTCACATTCCTGAGTTTATCACACAGAGTTGCTTGCAATGCTAACTTGGAACTTTTGCCCATGTCCAAGTGCCTCCTGTTTCAGTGGATCACCAAATACAGTATTTGAGACAGAAATCAAGCAGCTGTTGGCCAGAGGAAACGAAAAGAAACTTACTTTTATACGTTATTCTCGTTATGGTGTCTCTGTTAAGCATACGATTTAGAAATGGATTTGATGATTCAGATACCTACAGAAGAGAAAATGAAACAATGTCAAAGCCTTCTTACAAACATTTCCTTTCCAGAACTGTAGCTGTTCTGTCATGCTCACTCCTGACACTCCTCCAAATTGAACCTGCCTTTTTTTTCCCCCCACTCTTATGGGAAGAGGAAATAATTACTTACTCGGCTTTCTAAGAAAGCCTGATAGAAAGTTGGTATCCAAAAATAAATCCCCAAAAAATAGGGAGGGGAGAACAGAGTGAATAGAAATTGATGCCTGAATAAAACCATGAGCACAGGTTTTTTTTCTCCAACAGCTGTGATGGGATTTGCAGGTGGTTGGTATAATTAGGCAGGATTATCCTAGAGTATTCTATCCCTTTCTATCTCTTGATAAATATAATTTTCTTGCAGCAGACTATTTCAAATAAAAGCTGTCTTCCTTTGTTTTACACATGGGTAACATATGAGGCAACACTTCATGTGCAGGTGGAATTTCCTGTCCATCAGTTTCTCCCTCTTTTCCTCTTGTCCTATTGCTCAGCAGCACTGAGTAAAGCTTGGTCCATCCTCTCACCCTCCCTTCAGATACTTCTAGACATTTAAAATATTCCCTCTGTCTTCTCTTTTCCAGGCTGCTTTGAAGCCTTTCTTCAGTTCTTCCCCTTTTCATGAATTCAAGTCACATTGTTGGGTCATGATACAATACATTTTGGATGAAAAAAAGAAAAGGTAGACTAAATATCTTCCTTAGATATTAGCCCTGTGTGAAAATTGCCCTTTTATATCTAATTATTCAATGTGCTCTGTGAAATGCATATTTTAACTCTGAGGTCAGTGTTTTGTCAGGAACTTTAGGAAATGGGATTAGAGTACTAAAGGGAAGTAATAGATATCCAATATGTAAGGTGTGATGAGGGAAGTTATTTATTTCAGCATGAAGCATTTATTCAGAAATACATGCTTTTTTTAGGCTGATGAAACAGATACATAATGGCAGATTGTTAACAACATTTGGAGGAGAGAACTTCATTCTTCATATAAAATCAGAGAGAAGGTTTCTCCAATGTAATTAGAGAGGTTTGAGTAAATTATGAAGTCTTGAGTTCACTTCTAGATCACTGTGCTCAGCTCAGGACGGTGCTGTCTCTGGATTCCACATCAGGCATTGCTAGACTATAAGGAAGAGTCTAACTCCTAGATTTACAGTTCAGGGATAAGAAGTCTACTGTCTATTTATCAGGAACCAATAATACTGAGTACTTACTTTCATGAATATGGAAACTACCACCAACCCATTAGGGCTCTTTGCAGCTTCTGTGACATTTGTGTACAGCTCGTGGTTATAGTGGATCAGCTGAACCTGGAAAACAGGGAAGCCAAAGATCACAGTTAACCAGCAGCAAATCACAGCATCCAGTGTTTGCTAAATACTCTCCATACCCCCACTGGATTGTGTCAGGATCCCATCCATGCTGAGGGTATTTTATAACAGTGCAATTTTTCAGGCATTTTGCAGCACTCGTGATTTTAATAATTTCAGTCGCCATCTGGCTCCAACTGGCACAGCACCAGCATGTTTTCTTCTAAATTGCCAGTAAGTGAATTTACCCACATCCAGTTAGGAATTGCACTGCAGGGGTTGACATCATTTCCCTGTTCCAACAGCACTTGCCATAGGCACCAAGTAATCTCTACTTTTCAGCCTCAAGCCAAACACAGAGGAGTCAGGGGTTGAAATATTTGAAGAAACATATGGGATACAAGTTTGGAGCTGTTAAAACCAGCACTTGCAGAATTCAAAATACTAATATTCATTGCCCCCATATTTTACAAATTTGGTTATAAAGGCTCCTACAGTTAGGCACTTGCTGTATTATTGTTAACCAGGTGCTCCTTAGCTCCTACAGCTTCACTTTTGCTGTTCAGTTGGATGATTTGCTGGAACTTTTAAATTATGAAGGTACAGTTCCTCTCTCTGTATATGTAAATGTCTCACCCAGAACCATGGTATTTGACTTGTCTGGGGTCACTGGGCACTGTATCTATTTACATTGCAATTTGTAGCCTTTTTTAAAAAAAATAACAACTCCAATGAATTCTTGAGACAGTTAAGTATTTCTAAATAGCTGAAAGCCTAGTCAGCTTTATTTAGCCAAAAGATCTCAGTTTTCAGATGTCAATTAGACATTGGCATTTTTTTAAGGCAAGCAAGCAAACCCAACTGAAATGAAAACAAAAATATAAAAATGTCAGAGGAGCCAATGGAGTTCTCTACTAAATTCTGACAGCCAGAAAGCAGGACAAATGAAGGTCTCATGAAGAACTAATGAGAGCATTTGCTTTACAGCACAGGGAGGTTTTATAAGGCTCATTAGTCATCACTTTCTGGTACTACTGAACTTTGATAACATCAGAGTTCTGGGGACTGTGCTCTCACTGAAAATTTCAGGTTTAGCAATATATTTTTCTTTTTATGTACAACTCTTCACTCTGGCAACGAAACTAACTTGTGAATTATCAAGGAAATAGGTGATGAAATCTGCTTTAGACTAGAATTCCTCCTGTACAAAGTCCCAGAATAACAATGAACTAGATAAACTCATTTTATATAACAAACCAAAATGCTGAGTGCAGGAATGGGTGCAAGCAAAGAACAGATTCTTCTTCCACCCATGGGAGTCAAACTCTCATTTTTACTCATGGAGCTTATGGAAATAAACCCCTTCAAGTATATATATGTATATAAAACCAAATACAGGCCACACAAAGATCCCCATGCTGAATAAAGACAGACTTTTTTCTTCTCAAACCTGTCACTTTCTCTGTGTTAGAGTTGTATCCTTCTTCCCTGCACCTAAATTAATTTTAAAGCTGTTTCCATGGCACCATGGTTAAATTCATTAGGTTTGTCTTTTTTAAAAAAAAGGTTGACCATGAAAGGAGAGATAATTTTCAAAGTTTCTCATATGAAACAGGCTTATTTAGAAAGGTACAAATGAACAAAGGTGTCTGAAATACACAATATTACAGGATAAAAATTATAATTCAGTGTTAATCCCTTCTTTGGAGAATAATTTTTCTAAGTTGCCTGAAATACCTGTAAGCCTGTGGTCTGTATAAAAGGTCACTGGAGTCTTCCAGGAAGGTGAAGTCACTAAAATTGTTCACATGTGAAAATCTCAGTTTTAAAATGATGACATTGTATTAAAAGCAAAGCACAACAGGAGCAGACTTGCAAAGCTGAAAGTACCCCTTGAGTCTAGTCTGAGTTTCAGGACTCAAACACTAGACTGAATCTTGTTATAAGCTATTGATTTTCTTTGGAAGATTCCCCCTTTAAGATTAATTTGCCACAGAGCAACTGATAGCTCTTTGTTTTCCTCCAGCTACAGAAGTTCCATTTTTCAGGAAGAAGAAAAGAATTAAGATTAATTACTCTCTTTTAGCTGATGAAAAGCCAGAATGTACTCTTGTTCCATCACCCAGGAACGTGCACTGGGCCAGGAGCAGGCACAGCACTTTTTAGCCTCTCGAGGCTGGTGATGCTGGGGAGGAGCAGGAGCTGCTGACAGTCTGGCAGGCTCTGTCTTTGGGGCAAAATAATATAGATGGGCTGAGATCATGGCTCGTGTTCTGAGCACTCCGGGAAAAACACCCAAGTCCCTTTCCCAACACGTGTGCTTGTGTGTTTATAATGGTAATAACCTGTTCTCTGCCTGTACTGAAGTCAGAAGTTCTGCTTCAGCAAGACATGCAGTGATATAAAACAGAGAGAATTTAGAGTATCACGATCGTTTACACACAAATGTTTCCATAGTCCTCTTGGGAGTAATAGAATACCATTTATTCTCACCCAAAGTGTTATAATTGAGTGCATAAACATTTTGATTTGTAAATGACAAGGGAGGTAAAGTATGAAGTAAATGGCAGCAGGGAACAGCTCATCTGTAACCATAATATTTGTATTATGCTGTGCTACCTGATAAACTGTTGGGATACCTGACTGAGAACAAGCACAAAGTACGTTTCCAGCACAGCAGGGAACAAAAGCAAATGAAATTGCTCAAGAAGACAAGTTAAATGTTTGTTTTGATTCAGAGTCCCTGTAAGAAGTGTCTAAGATCTCATTAAGGAAAGAAAATCATACATTTTTGTTTATCCGAAGTTTAATAACAACAGCAAAAGAAATCTCGTTTCTGCATGGTGAACCTGTGCTCCTGATTTGTTCTTGTTTTCTTGGACCAACACCTGGCAGTGATGCAGGGAAATATCCCTATCTTTGCAATAACAGTCTTTGGAGAACAAATTCATACTCACAGTCCCATCCTCTACCATGAAATGTTAGGATTTAACAAGGTGATCTTACCCACATCCTGATTAATTAATCTACAAGTCTCCCTGTCAGTTATTCTGCCCACAGCAGAGAGGTTCTCTTACTCTGTTAGTAAATTGCTAACATCACTTGTACATGTCCATCTATACTTCCAGCACTTCACTCGGTGTTTTAACAAACTACTGCGGTTTTAAGATTAAACTTGGTTAAAAATATTAACTTTGTTGTATTAAACTAAGGAGAACAGCCAAAATAACCTGTTGTCTGAAATAATTTTATATCTCTGAATCTCTTGGATGTTCTATTAAAACTCAAGTTATTTAGGCTATTGCTGACAAATGTGGTTTGTGTTTTGTTTTGTTTAGTTTAGGGGGAGGGTTTACTGCTTTGACAGTTGTTTTGTGATTTAGAGGAAATGTATATAAACTGCTGGTTTAACAGAAAGGCATGTCACTCCATTTTCAGCAATATGCCAACAACTGAATCTTAGGTAAATAAAAGAGACTATAATTATTTTTTTACTTAAAAGAATAAGACTAAGAATGCATGGAAGGAACTGAGTTTTCTCCTGCTTCTGAGCAGAGAGAAATGCAGGGAAATGTAATAATGATCATGCAGTAAAGTGGCAATGCAGTCAGGGGTTAGCCATACTTGGCTGCAAAATCTACTTTACTGAAATTAATGCTAGGAATTAGCAGTGAAACTACAAATGGTGTCTAACACTCCATTAGACCAGTTGGTAACAAAGAACTAACTTGCAGTAAATGGTGTTCAACAGTGAGCTTTACCCAGGGTTCCCTGGGAAGTCATGAACACTGGGTTATTTTCAGCATGTGTTACAGCTCTTAAAAAAATACAGATTTAAAAAAAAAAAAGGATCTGCTATAACCTGCTTTAGGTTTAAAATAGTTATCTTTAGATGCCATTTTGGCTGCTGACCTTACACTGAAGCACTTATAGAGAAAAACATATTTATGCCTTGTTTATATGCAACCATTGCAGCTAGAAAAAATAAAAACTATGACCCAAATAAAATGTAGAAGATTCTTTCTCTTTAATATTTGTATATACTAATTTCCTTTTCTAAATCTTACATTAATTTATTTGCAAGTAGGAAATGAGACTAGTTTAGATAATATTTAAAACTTGATGTTTCTCTTAAGCATCCACAGGACTACAGTAAAAAGTACAAATTACTGGCTGAAGAGGTCAGATTGACTGTGCACATCTCAGAATTCTCTATTAGGACTCTCACCTCTGTGCTAACACCAAAAAATTATGTAAATGATAGGCTGAAAAAAACCCCCAAAAGCGAAAGGTGATGGATTCCTGCCATCCAAATGCTGCTGGAGCTGTTGCAAGTGTCACAATCATTTGGATTCTCTTCCACATAGCAGGAAATGCAAGGAAGGAAAAATCCCAGTTGAGCCCCAGAGGTGCATAAATGTGTCTGGGAGCTGTTTGCTGAGTGACTTTGGGGGAATTTTTGACAGGGCACCCGTTGCTGCAGCCGATTGCTCTAAAGCGTGGATATTTTTGGCTGACCTGCCACTCAACCACTCTTGTCATTCATCGTTAGCAGACAGAGCCAGAGCTGGGTAAACATAAATAAATGACACTGTTCTGCCATTCACTTCGTGTGAGGATCAAAATGAAGTTTTAGGCTCAAATGCTTGATGTTGATTATGTCTTGGATGATGCGAAATTTCACTGCAAGCTGTAATTTGGCACCGACCCAATCCGTCATCGACAAAAGTTGCATCTTAAAAGAGAATAGGGGTAATGTAGGAAAAAACCCACTATTAGATGAGTCTATCATCGTTTCTGGATTCGTGCAGGATTTTCTGACTAAACACTGCATTTTAAATTGTTTTCTCATTTTAAATACAACAGATGCTCAGACACCATGATGATGAACTCAGTATAAACGCTCCATTTGGTAGATTCAGTTATATAATGGTGCTCTGAATTTCTGGGAGAGTTCTGTATTTCCTTAGCAATCAGTCCAGAAAGCAGCAGAAAAAGGTTCCTGCAAATCAAAAATGTGGGGAAGTAGCAATTGATGCTATTTCTGTTGTTCACTTCGTTGCCCTGAGACATTGAGTCTGAAGGACACATGAGCAAGGTCACCAACAGAGAGGTATCAGCAGTTCAAGCCTTCTCTAAAAACATGTGATGCCACCACAGCTCTCAGTCTACCTTGCCAAAATACCATCTGTAGCTCCATTTCTGTTCAAAGGGTGGGAATGATGGGCAAGAGCAGACAGAGAAACATCACAGCCTGATGAATAAAAGAACAAGCACAAAAATTGAAGAGAATTTGATCTAGTGAAAATCTAGTTGTTGATCTGGGCCTTATCCCTCCTGTCCTCATTTCATAATCCGTAGGAAAAAATGGTGAGGTTTAATATATAGCCAGTGTTAAATAACAAGTAAAGAGAAGGTTAGAGTTTGGACTACAAACCAGAAGCAGAAAGCAGACAATTGTCAGTTTTACCTGCTCTCATGAATATTGAAGCATATTGTTAAATTAACAATATTATTTTTCTGTGACAAAAATGAAGCAGGGGATTTTATATTCTTAAAATGACAGTAATGTTTGGAGTGAGGTAAGCACAGAATAACACTGAGGATGCATTTTAAGAAGTCTTGTCTATCAGATGTCTGTGGAAGTCTTTGCCCAGCCCATGTGGGCAGCAGCTCCTGCCTGCCTTCCCAAATGTTCTTCTGTTGCCTGATCTCAGCCCAGCACAGGCAGCCAGTGTGTCATCACTGCTCCTGCCACGAGGCATGGCTTGGTGACCTCTCCTTCCCCACTCCCTCCTGGCAGGTGTAGGATGGGAGAAGAACTTGGAAGGAAAGGAAGCTGAAAGGGAGCATCCTGCTCTCAACAACTACCTGAAAGGATGTTGTAGCCAGGTGGGAGTTGGTTTAGTGGGACATGGTTTAGTGGTGGCCTTGGCAGTGCTGGGTTAATGGACGGACTGGATGAACTTAAATGCATTTTACAAAATTCTACGATTTTTTGACGTGTTTTCTCTCAAGAGTCTCCTTCCCCTTTATTGATTGGATTGTTCACCTGTGACTTTACAAAATTATGTTCAACTCCTCTACCCTTAAGCAGCTCTCCCTACCAGCTCTGTCCAGCTCACCATCTCCAACATGGGAGAGTAACAACGTGAGAGGCTCTGATGTAACATTAAAGGTGTCGGGGAAAGCATCTAACAATGACTGTGATGTTATGGAGCTCAATCTGTGTCATTGATACATGGCAACAACAATTTGTGCCACAATCACCCATAAAAGGTGCAAAAAGAAGCTCAGAATACAAACAGTTTTTGCAGGAGACAGTGGGACATTTGTTTTCCAGCACTTTAAAGCCTGAGAGAAGAGGCAAAACAATTGAAATGGATATAATTGCTAGTGATGTTAAGTTGCTATTTGAATGTAAGTTGAGGGCTCCAACAAAGAAAAGCTTGAAGAAGCCCAGCTTGACTCAAAACAGCCAAAAGCATTTCTGGAATGAATGTTTTATTGAATTGTCAAAGGTCCCTTAGGATATTAATGCCGTGGTAGATGAGACAATATATTAGAGTCAAGTTTTTAGAAATAATTCCGAGAAATTTCACACCAGGATTTCCTGTTGGAGGTGCAGAGTCAAAAATTCAGAGGAAAATAGGCACAGATCTGCCCTGAAGGCAGAAGATAAGGTTTTTTTTTTTTTTCGTTTTTGTTTAAGAGCATCCTGGAAGCTTGTTTTAAAGCTGAGGGAAGGTGCAACTGCCTTTTGGTGTTTATGTAAATTGTGTAAGAGCCAGTTTTACACTTGTAGTTTAATAGTTAAGTTTGAAGTTGAGAAAAAATAAGCACAGACAAAACAAGAGGACATGGATTATCTACAAATGAGATAGCACAGCTTAAAGCAGACAACTATAAAACTCTCTTGTTTCTGAATGCCTTGAGTGGCGTTCTACTCAGTAGGGAAGATAACTGACACTTAAAAGCCATAACTAAGCCAGTTATCTTTATAAAATAAGCCCTTTAGCTCTCTCTGAAGGCTTTGGTAAAGAAAGCAAGGTATTGGCAAACACTGCTCAACAAATGCAGTACATGGATTGATGGTGGTGAAAGGGGCAGTAATAAAGTCACATTTGCATTTCGTATCACCAGACTTTCTACTTCAGAGAACAGAAGTCAAAGCTTCTTTATTTGTTCCCATTAGAAAACACAGCCTGTATTCATTTGTAGGTTAATTTATGTAGCTGAGATGCTGAAAATGCTGGAATGGAAATACCTGAAATGTCAAAGAGATATTTTCCCTTAATGAAAGAAAATCAGGGAATGTGCCATGCTCTCAAATGCTTAATTCCTGAAGAAAACTTTAATTTCTTGGACAGTCTGCGATTAGAAAAGGTGGATTTGGGCAAGGATTCAATTCCAAATTCATTGAAGTTTGTGTTGTCCATGTAGTAAACTATTTTCTGCTGGCAGAAAGCCTGTCCTCAGTTAGGCTGTGAAAGCAGCTCCTTACTCTGGCTGGCAAAGGGCCTGGCCTTCAGAATGTTCCTGACTGCCATGCAAAAAACACACACATTCATTTCTTGCTGCTTCCAGCTCCCACTGGAACTCCTGGAATACCAACTCAGTGGGGATGTGCAGTTTGGCTTCCATGGGAGAACAATGTCTGAATGAAGAGAGGGATTGTGAGAGGTGCAGAATCACAGAATGTGCTGAGTTGGAAGGGACTAACAAAGATCAACGAGTCCAGCTCCTGGTATAGGACCATCCCCAAGAGTCACACCCTGTGCCCCACAGTATTGTCCAAACACCTCTTGAGCTCTGGCAGCCTTGATGCTGTGCCCACCGCCCTGTGGCTGGCTTTGAATTCATGCCAAACTCACAAACCCATGCAGGGATTTATGCCTGTTGGTGCCCAGTGACTGGAATGGTGAAAGATGACTTAATACAAGCAATGTCTCCTGTGGGCTTTGTCTTATTTTTCCCCCCATGAAATTACTATTCACAAATCCTCCCAGCTGTGTTTCTTCAGTTATTCCTAGTGTTGTGCCTGCCACCTCTTCCTTTATTTAATTTCTTTGTTATGTGCCATATCCTCTGGTATGGCTTTTGCACAGCGAAAAAGAACCTTTCTCTTGGTGCACAGATGAAATGGAGCTGAAAATTACTGCAGATAAAAATCCAGCTCTTTGAACTGTAATGCTAAGATTTCTTCAACCAAAGTAGACACCTAATTGGAGATAATGTTAACTCTCTATATAACTTTATTACTTTGTCAAGCTTACATCATTAAGCATGTATTTCATTTCATTATCCTGCAGTAAACAATTTGTTGTGGTGGTGAGATGGGCTGGTCTGTAGTGTCTGTAGGCAAAGCTGTGTTAGACTTTAAATGCAGGTAGTGCTGTCTTTAGCTTTTGAGTTATGGAGCAACAGTGTAATTATTCTATTACTTTGCTAAAGCATCTAATTATTTTGTCAATGATGTGAAAACCTGAGAACTTACGTGTGAGAAATTCCAACATGAATGTAGCTATTATTTTTTGTCACTGACACTTTCACAACATCAATTTGCTAGGCTCTTGGGAGGAAAGGATTCCACATGAAATTATGTCAATGGGGACTGTGTATCGTTGAAAGGATTCCTAATAAAATATTGATTTCTGATTTTAATAAGCGTAGTATATATGCAAAGTATGTGTTTAGCTTTATAATCCATTTAAATATATACAATTTAGTTTAATGGCGTAACAAATTATGTGCTGCTGTTTCTCCAGCCTTTGCAAAGCTCATTATCACAAGTTTAAAGGGAGACACATAGAAAGAAGGCAAAGGAAAAAGCTAGTTCTTCCTACTTCTAAAGAAATGTTATAGAACTGTGAGCTCAGTATAAAGCCAGAATTCTGTCTCCAGTGTTCCCTGATCTCCTCAAGAAGTCCCTGAATTCTAATAAAAATTGCTAGTTTCTCAGCAAACAGCATGAAGAGTTTTTCCTGGGAGAAAGGTTTTAATAATTAAAATTAGTCAATACTGAAGCACAGGAGGTTATTTGATCTTGCTCAGAAACTGACACTTTCCAGAAGGGGAAAAAAAATGCAATCTCTCTGATAAATCACTTTGTGCAGAACTGGGAGTCAAGTAGAAGATATTTGCTGCAGAAGAAAAGAGGGCAACTCATCAGGGAAATAGGTTTGCTCAAAACAGTCGTGAGTTTGAACATCAAGGTTGAGATTTTCAGGACATTTCCAGAAAAAAAAAAATCTGTGAGACTCTCAGGATGAGATGTAAAAATGCATTTGTTAGTACTTCAGGGCATTGCAGCTCTCAAACACATGATATAAAGTTGCTGTTGGCTCCTGTGCTCCAGTCCAAATTTCAATCTGTCTACCTTTTCCCCTGTAATTTCAACTAAACTCGTCTGTTTTATCAAGTCAGTCTGTATTTCTGTGTGGAACTGAGGCTGCCCACCTTCAGTTAATAGACTTACATCTTGCTCCAGCAGCCCCTGTCAACTCTGGACTGGGCCAGCAGATGAAACGATGAAATCAAAAACATGCTCGGGGATGTCTGTGCCCAGCAGGGGCTGGATTCCCTCGGAGCCATGTGAAACCAGACTGTCCTATAATGATGCCTGTGCCACCTAAGTCCACGTGGTTTTCCTTGCCCTTATCCAGACCTGTATATTCCCTGGTTTTTATGAACACCAAACCTCTCCCCTCTCCTTCTCTGACCTGTTTCTTCCCGTCGCTTAAAATCTGTCACTCTCCTAATGTTAGCACTGCTATCCAGCTGTTCCCTCCCTCACTGTGCATTTCCTGGAGAAGCAAAATGGTTCTTAAATATCCCCTAGTTTCCTGTCACAGTGGTGTTCAGAGGTTATGAATATGTGTCTGAGACCAGACTGCTGCTTTTCCAAGGGGCTGTCACAGTGGGAAGGGGCAGTGCTGCTGCTCTGCCATCTGCAGCGCTCTGAGCGTGTCCCAGGTTGCCCTTGCAAGTGTTTCTGAAAGCACAGAAGAATAAGTTCAGGTGCTCTGGCAGGCTGCAGTGTCTCACCTTCTCTTTTCACGGCTAAACTGTGCCTTTGCATTCCGATTCTCAGCTTTGTTGTTGCGTAATCAGGATCAATAAATTGCAGAAACACCAAAACCAAATTTTGCATTAACTTAACTGCATTTTAAAGACATTATTTTCTCGTGCAAAGAGGGACATGCAACCTAAATGTAAGGAGTGATGTTGCAATTCAGCAGAACTGTTGTTGAGGCTGTAAAAAAACCCCCTAAACCTCCTGAATTGCTTTGACTTGTTTGATTCACCCTGTTTGATCTCTCTCCGTGGCAGATCAGATGAGACAGCGGAGAGGGAGGCAAGAAAACTACTGGATGCACAACCGGCTTTTTTGTTCCCATTTCCCAATTTCAGAGCACTAAACTTTCACATTTTGTAATTTCTTAGCAAAGTTTATTCTGTGTTACCTGAAGCACTCCAAAGTACTGTTTTGGAAAAAAAAAAAGATAACAGAAGAACTGCCTTTATCGTAGAAGATAACTGGGAGAACGGTATGAACTTGATCTGCTCATACTCCGAGTAGGGATGTGAAAGTAGGGATGTGAAAACTACTTTTGATTAAGGAGTTAATGCTCTTACTATATTTGCTACAACTTTCAAGGTTTTAGTAAGGAACAATCAAACAGAAAATACTTTTCAACACATTTTTCTACTCTGTAGTAGGGGAACACCTTGGAATTGGGGCCTGAAATTTGGTGACTGTCACAAATCCTCCTGATATCAGGAGTTTAATGAGTGGGACAGGGACAAGTTATGGAGGCTGAGAACATCAGAGAAGTTTGCTCACAGATCTGTGCAGTTTTATCCACTTATCATATTTACACTATTCTTGGCCAGTCTAAGGTCTGGTGAATAAACCATTTCACAATGGATAAAAATAGATCTGATTTGACAGCATAGTTGCTATTCCTTGAAAAGACCCAGATAAAACACCCCAGTCCCTTTGGCTGAGGTTGGATTACAGGTCACAGTTTGCAGAGTAGATGAGACAATGTTATGGGAGTGATGTTATGGAATCACTCAATTGCCAATGACTTCTGCAGCATCTGCTTGTGCCTTCCAGGAACTCTGTTCCAACAAAGTACCTTTGACCATGCAGGCCCATCTGTGTCACTAAAACAAGCTCTAATCTCAGTACAGACAAAACTTCAGAGCAAAGGAAGGTAGGAATGAGGGACAAACTCCTCTGCAGTCAGTGAGGCAAAGAGATCAAAGGCAGGGAAGGCAGCAGCTGGGGCTCTGCCAGCTCCTCAGACACTCATTTCTTTATGATTCCTCTACTTTTAACAACAAATGGGGAGAAGGGTAAAGCTACTTGCAGAAATAAAAACAAGAAAGACCTCAGTGCCATCTACCTAAAGCAGGAGCTGCTCACATTGCTTCAAAATAGGAGGAGGAGGAAAAATTTTCATGGATCAAAACACCAAAGACAGCTTCTTAAGCAACAAAGAAAAATATTTTCACCTAACCAACTATTAGCAGTGGATTGTTCATTCAAACCAGCTCAGCATCACTTGCTGCTGGTTTTATCTCATACATGTATATATATATATATATGCATACACACACATATAGTTTGTAGCTCTCACTGTGCTGACTGTTTGAGAAAAGTTGGCCCAAAAACTTGAAAGCTGATGCATTGCAGCAGGTCACAGACTTCATATTTCAAAGGCTGTGCTGTTCTTTCTCAAGTCATGGGCAATAGTTTTACTGTCTGCAGCTGGAGGTGCTCACACAGCCAATATGAATTAAAATTACAAAGGAAGCATGTCATTGTTATCATAGTGTAGTTTGCTTTGTAGAAACTGCTATGGCTCCACTTGCCCACAGATGAATGGTGTAAGTAAGGTGTACAGATGAAATGTGGGCATGTTAAGGATTCTCTACTTGCTTCATTAACAGCAATTTGATAAACAGTTGTCCAGTTACAGATCCCCTGGTTAGGATCAATCAGCATCTCAAAGTTTGAAGACTGTCAAAATAATTAAATGGTTCAATAAATCTGAGGCCATACATCCAAAGAAAAATTACTACACATTTGAAGACATTTTAAGAGATATTTACCCTATCAGCATTCCATGAACTTTGAAGATACATCTTGTGAATTATTTTCACTGCTTCACTGATTTTTAATATTGTCAATGCTCACAGCCCTACTGCAATTCAGAAGAAAGTACTCTGAGATTTATTCGGCATATTTATTATACTACAGTCTTCTCTATCTGGCATTGTTTTTCTCTGTCTCTTTGACATTTACAAGTTTGGAAGTTCAAGGAGTAGCTGATAAGAGGCAGGTTCAGGTACAGACTGCAGAAGACTTCCTGGGGGCCAGAATATTGTGTATATCTGATGGGAGATTCATGAGTGTCCTTTAACACAGTTGGGTGTTGTGGTTTGCACAGTGCAGCGTCTTGTGGTGATCAGCTTTTACTGTGGCAGTAACAGTGACCAGCCCTGCCTGTCTATGGTTTCCATCTTCCACTAGGAACGAATTTTGGGATATGAGGTGGCCAAAATCCCTGGGTCTTTGCAAACACCATGAAATCCCATGTCCTGGTCTCCACCCTGCCGTGGTCTGTTGTCATGACTGGAGTTGACTCAGCCCCTCTGTCTCAGCCTCCCCATTTGTAAAATCGGCAAAATAATTACCCTGCGAGATAATTGGTAGTTAATGGGCAACGTGCTAATGGCTGTAAAGCCAAAAGCATTCCAAGGGGTATCATTAGTGCCTGTTGTGAGCAGCCATCAGCAATTGTGAATATCCAAGGGGACCATGACATGACAGCTTCCAAACACTGGACATGTCTGAATTAGGTTTTTGGTTCAGGCCCAACTCTAAACAAAACACACTAAAAGGAGACAGATGGTCTCTTCCAGCTCTTCATTGCACTTTTATTTTCCTCTTCACAAACATTAAAGGACAGATTTTCAGCTCAGTGATGGTCTTCTAGAATTCTCCAATTTATTTTATTTTATTTTATTTTATTTTAAGCAAGGTACATCTTTAGATTTAATAACGGTCATTCACTTTGAGTTATAAGCTGCCACTTTCAGAGCACAAAATAAGGAATACCATCTAGCAGCACACAGGTAAAATTGATCGACTTCAAGCTGCCCAAAGATTGTTTGATGATCACAACCAAAATACTGATGAGTTTACAAGATCATTTGAAAGACGGATGGCATCACAGAACTGGTGTTCTGTGCTAGGGAGGAAGCCTGTGTCCTCTTAAAAATTCTCTTTTCACTCTAATCTCTTGGTAATTTCTACAGTATTAGCAATTTCTAGAGACTTTACAATTTGGTAATACCTTGTGTGCATGAAATGAGAAAAAATGAAGTTCATATACAAATTCACAGTGGAGATCACATTCTAAACTGAGATGGATTAAATATTTTAAATCCGAGGGATTGCATCCTGTTTTCCTTGTATAGTGACCCACAGTGTTGTGGTCCTGAGGTAACAACTGCTCTGTAAACAGACATCCCAACCTTCCATTTGTCAGCATGCCCGTGGTTTCACTTATTTCCATGGGGTTGTTAATGCATATGGAGATTCGTGGGGACAGACCCTGAATGTGCTGCCTGAAAGCTCAAAATTATAACAAAAGATTTCCAACCTACTTTGAAGTGTTCATCTTCAGTGCTGAGTACACCTAGAAAATAGGAATGTATTTTCAAATAGGCCACAGGAAAAAGGCTTTTGGAACTTTTTTTTTTTTTTTACCCTGCCATTTTTCCTTTCATCATTTTCCTGGATTTCTAAAAGAAAATCCTACGAGAATAGAACAGACTGACATTCATTAGAATCTGGAAGAATAAGGGTGATATGGTTTTTTTTCCTCTTTCTAATTAACTGCCCCAGGGAATGGCTCTACGAGTCAGGAGGAAGAACAGCTCCTCTATTGTGCCTTTTGTGACTTAGGAACAGTAGATGGGGAGGCTCTAAGCTATAAATCAAACAGTGAAAATCCTCTTTAACTGAGCACACCCTTGGGCTTCACACAGAATAAGGCCTTACACTGATCATAAGCAGAACTAGTTGGGATTTTTATTTTTTTTTTTTTGCTGAAACAGGGTTTTGCTGGAAAATGCTTATATGTCAAAACCAAAGTACCTCGTGGAGGGAACTTGATTTCAAAGAAATCTTTCTGAAAGACAAGCTGGGACTGTCAGAAACCTCCCTGATTTCCTGCCAGTTTGTCTTGTGGTGTAGCCAAGAGCCTGCAGACCTGGTGCCTCCATCCCTCTGACCCTCAGTAAGCAGCTGGTTTTCCTGGGATATCCCTCCCCTCAGCAGGGCTGAGTGTGAATTAAATCATGTTTGTGGGTACAGACAGATTGCCAAAGGCACAATCTGGGTACCAAGAACATGGAGGCTTTAAGACTCCCATAGAGAACTCTACCTTAACACAACTCCCAGGGTCAGGACAGCCTTGGATGTACATGGAATTATTCCTGCCTGATGCCTCTTTTATGGTACCCATCATGCCTGAAGCAGGAAGGGTCAGGGATGGAGTGCCCTGTTCCAACCACAGCAGCACCATCCTCCCAGCCTTGTCCATGAGCCCCCTTGCTGGAAACATCTCGCTGTGACCACTGCTCTGAAGGTGAAAATGGAACAATATTTGCCAAAATCTAGAATAGCTGGAGCAGCCTTGGTGTAGCAATTTGTATTTTGAGTAAAACTGGCTCTGCAGGTCAATGCCACAATCCTCTCTAGGACAGTCCACAAACCCCCAAGCCACAGAGTAATTTCACAAGGCACAGAACTGGGACCAGGGCTCTGCCTGTCTCTTTGATTATTACTTTTTGTCTTTGAAGTACAGGCACGTCTTGCCAAAGGAATGTGTGTTCAGAGGGATTCAGGTTTCACCCATAGTGGATTGTTCTGCAAATGCTTTATGTATTTTTAATTATGTTTTTTTATTGGTAGCATGTTTTCTTGATATTTTATTGACCCTTCCCTGTTTTTTATGAACAATGAACACTGACCTGTCTTTTAAAGCACTTGACAGTAGCACAGGTAGTTCTAAGAAGTCTTTTATCCTTTTCTGAATCAGAATTCTTTATTTCAGGCAAGTACCCTAATTCATCATTTATGTATAGTACCATAAACCTGTTTGCTCTCTCAAAATATTTTAAAAAAAAGGGATTCTTCTGGAGAAACTTGGCAGAACCCCAGTTTAAAAGCCACGCTCCTCTAATGCTATTTTAGTGCAGTGAAAGTTCTGAGTTGAGAGTTTGGTGGATTGGAGCAGGAGGAAGAAACTTTTGTCTGCACAACTCACCAGGGTATTTCAGACCTACGTGGGAGGAAGCAAAAAAGCAGAGAGGGTAATGAGAACTGGGTGGCTGAGCTCTTGTAGCCAGGGATGCTGCAAGATTAATTCCTATATAAGCATGGAAAATGATGGGCCTCTGGGGACCATACCTGCATGCTGTGCTTTGGATGTAGACTTCAAAGCATTGAGCTGGGCTGGAGGTGCTGCATGGGACTGATAGCACAGGCCTTGATCACTCTGTGCTTTGACTGTCAGAGGAAAATGGGAAGGAAATTGCTAAAGGTGAAAAGAGCAGGAATTTAGGTAACAAAATACGCTAAATGGGTACTGTTCACATTGAACATGGCTTGAAAAATAAAATAAAAAAAAAAAAAGGGGAGGTTGATTCATAAGAACTTCACATTTGAGAGAATGTGACAGCTGTTTCTGGCCAGTCCTACACTGAAGGTTAAGCAGATTAAGGCTGTGTTGCCAACTGGTTCTGTTATTAGCAGAATTTCCAGGGACTAGATGGCAGGAGCATGTTCATAGTTTGATAAGAAAGAGTAAATAAAATTTGAGATGATGGAAAGAGATGGCCAGTAATGGACTTGCCCTTTCTAGCTAAAATCCAGAACTCTCTTTGCCTTTGATAGAACTTTCAGAGTAATAACTTGTATATGGTACTTTTCTAATGTGCCTGTGGCAAATCATCAGTTACAAAATGTTTCCATGGCAGTTGGATTGAAAAAAAAACAACCAAGCAAACCACTGAAAAGTAGCTGAATGTAATGAATTAATTTCTCCTGAGTTTTAAACCACCAAATCTTGGCAGGTGTATGCAGTAATGTTCAGTTAGTTTATACAGAGATAAGAATGCAGACAGATAAAGGTGAGATATTAAAAGATAAGTGGAAAGAAAATGGACTTCAAATAAACGTGGTTTAACCTTGTCAATTCTAATTCTATGCAGTGTTAGCACTGATGCTGTTGTGGCTGCTATCACTCACATGCTATTTTAAGGGTAGCTATGCCTGAGCAACTGTTCTAATTGTAATAATTTTAGAAAGACATGCTTCTGAAATGATAACAAAATTGAATTTTGCTTCCCTTTGTTGTTTGCAAAATATCCTATTCCATTATCTATCACAATTTTGCCTAAAGAAAACGAAATTGAGAAGTATTTCCTTCTCAGGCTGTATCGAAATTACCTAGGTGGATAAAATGAAATACCTCAAATTTAAAGTATTTTGACTTTCTGGGAGGCAGTGTATGCCAGGAAAGGTCCACAGTGATGGAGGAAGGTCAAGACAGTTTCATTCATTCTAAATGAAAACTGTAACTCTGCAACCTCCCAGCATTTCCTGAAAATGTAATAAAAAGGCAGCTAGAAATGACACGATTTAGTTGGCTTTTTACTAAGATATTAAAATGCCTCATAAGAAACTGCTAAACACGAGGTGAGGGACAAAGACCTAGTGAAGGAGTAGCAGAAGCTACAGAAATAAACTGAAGGTCAGAGAGCTGATGGTGAGGGTTCACAGCTGCCACTGCGTGTTAGAGAGCAGAGATTATTGTGAGGGAGGAGGGAGAGCTGTGATCTGGAGTTGTGACCTAAAAAGATGTGGTTCCCCCCTACCATTCAGGTCCCAAGTCAAAGGGAGCAGCACATCCACGTGGGATGGGAAAGACCTGCCTGATTTGGCCACGAGTACGAGCCAGGAGCTCCTGTCTCCCACAAGAGGACTTTGCCAACACATTCAGACTGTTCCAAGTCAGGGTCGCGTTCATTGTCTGAAGCTCTTCCATTTTTAGTGAGTAACATAAAAATTGCTGAAGAAGAGAGTTCCCAAATGGACACTCCCACTCTCTGAGTACAGGGGCCATTCTTAATCTCAGAACTAATCAGTTTTGCTCCACTTGGTCATTTAATGAGTTGTTGCAACAGAGACATGTGGTGTGTGAGTGCTCGGCACCAAATGGGCCTGAGGAACTTCACTGTCTCTTCAGTGTTTGGCCTCACCTGCCATTAACTCTGGACTCCTGTTTAGGATCTGATCACCAGCATTCATCTTCCAGCACATGAGCACTGCCACTTAGGACAGACTGGGATAACAAACAGGGTATTAGGTGTTTTTGCAGTCTGATGTCCATGGTTAGCAAATAAACACCAGTTTTACCCCAAAGTCCATTGCCTCCATGAGAGTTTTGTCCAAGATAACATCTGCAGTAATTGTTCCCTGCTTATCATTTCGGTAAATTGTATAAATGATAAAAATTCACACGTTTACTTTTTATTTTCTTTTCCTGTTGTCCACAGTAGCTGCAAGAGCTTTTGTACAGATTGTTTGTCTTGATTCCTCCTTTCTTTGGAATGTTACTTGAAATATATTTGGGGAAACAGTCAAAACTTACAGAAAGTATACTGGAAAAATGATTACCAAGGAACATAAAACATAAAAGCCATTTCAAAATGAGTGTAGGTTTTTTTGCCTACAGAGGTAAATTACTCTTTAATTAAAGAGGAATCGTCCTGTAGCAAGTGAAGTCACCCCAAGCAAATGATAATAATTTGGAATGAGGTAAAGCAAATAGTTCATAAGTGACACTGGAGGTTTAGAGTGCTGAATGTTTTCATGTCCCAGTGGTTTAAAAGAGCAAATCCTACAGCTGCTACTCTAAGCAGAAAAACTCCACCTTATTGCTTTATGATGCTGGATTTTAAAATTGAGGCACCAAAGGGATTTAGATTATAGTCGGTGACAGACTGTGCTCTCAGTACATTGACACTCTCTTCCACTCCTCCCTCCCTCCAAAAAAAGAGAACAGTTGGTAACCAAAAAGTAAACATGTGCAAAAAATATATTTATTACTAAAGGGATCTGTTTCACTCAGTATCTAAGAAATTCAGCATCTATTATTCCCCACAGCAGATATTTTGCTGTGTCACGTGTACATTAATATAAGCTGACGTCATGACAGAGCCTGCAATTTGTTTGGACAGTCCTGGTAGTGGATGGAGAGCTCAGAAGATTCAGAGAAGTAGCTTCCAACAAAGGAAAGTTTTCTGGCAGGGAACAGCCCTGTATGTGTAGACACTGAAAAACAACCCCAAACCACCCCTCTAAAAGTCTGCCAGTACAGTTTCCTAAATTTCAGTACATAGCAAACAGTATCTATGGAATTTCATTTATTTGATGTGACAGTGAATCGTGAATTTTCACCTCCCATGACCACACAAATACCTCAGTAATCTGACAAAAGGAAAAAACGCAAGCCTGAAGCAAAGATCAAAATCCTATTTGGGTACCTGAAATTTAGTCTCAGATTTTATAAGGGGGTAAACACTTGTTCTAAAGCATCGTTCGATCTCCAGACGGTATTTAATGGTTGTTTGGGATTATAAAATTAAACAACTGTTCCTTTCAATTATATGTTATTGTCAGTCTTTCTGCTAAAGACATAAATACATCATTTCTCCCCCTGTATCTTTGTCTTAGTTTGTATCTTTGAAGAGCCACAGCTGCATCAGGTCCAATCCTGATACCTGTTGGGGCAATAACTGAATTTCTGAGCCTTACACACCAAGAGAAAAATCCCATTACAAATTGCCTCAAACAAAACCATTAAACTTTTCCTGGTTTACCTGAGCTATCATAAAATGCACACTTAGGCCTATGGTATGAACTGTAAATTTTTCCCCTTGCACAAAAAAAAATAAAAAGTAAAAAGCCTTATTTGTATTTCCACTGCTAATCAAGTTTTAGAAAGGTGAAAAAGTAACAGGACTGGTATTTATGATAGGAGCAGCTGATTATACATGAAATAAAAGTCTTTATTGCTGATATAAAGTTTGGACATCATATAACTTGATTTGTGTAATTAAGGGTTTTTCCTAAGGGAAGGATAAAACAGGCTATTTCTAGAATCTAATTTTCCTTTAAAAGTAGCAGTGTGAGTACAACATCACTAAATGTAAGACCCTGACTGCAGGAGTGCCCTGGTGCTGCCTGGCAATGCAGCCACTCATATAAAAATGAGTTGTACTTGCCATGTATTTTTTCTATTTATATATTTATGATCAGTGATTTATAGTTGCTACACCTTGGGTTGATTTTATAACTTCTCCTGGCTCTTGAGTTCTGGGATTTTTTTATTTAACAAGCATATATTACCCATGACTTGAAGATGACTGCCTAGGCCAAAAAATTACAGGAAGGAACATAAGTTAAAAGTCAACTATTCCACTTCAACAGAGTTAAAGAAGAAACTGCTTTTGAAGGTCACTGAGGATTAAGATGTATTTTCAGCACGTAGCCAGTGCAGGAAGTTTACTGCCTTTTGATGTAAAATACACCACAAAATTTTCTGTTCCATATTCCTGGAAAGTCATCTTTCTTGTGCTCTCCAATACAGTGGTTCAAAAGGAGAGGCTTCCTGGGTAAGAAACACCAACTGCATTTTAATTGTTGCCGATTTTGTGCTTACAACATATCTGGATGTCAGCACATTGCTCTGAACTGCTGTCTTAACACTCCTATAGCTGCCATGAAGCCATGGATGTTTAGATGGTTCAGTTACTGCCTGGCTTTGCACCCATTTCCAGCTTTTGGTTTCAAGGATTTCATCATTTCATCTCCTCATAATTCTCTCCATAATCCACTCAAGTATATACATCATACTGAAAATCTCCCACAAAAAGAAAAAAAAGAAAAAAGCCTACAAACTCCAATGGAACATGAAATTAAGTAAATGGAATTGTGTGCAGCAATTAGTTTACATTTTTATCTGCACACCTGTTTCTTATCCATCAACGAAGTTGTGGTTAAATGCATACAGTTCACATACTTTGAATTCCTTAGGAACAAAATAATATGAGAAATCTGAGAAATAAAACCTGGCAAATATTGCCAGGAGAGGCAGAGGCCAGATCAAACCACAACACTTGGACCAGTTTTTCCCTGGAGATGACGCTTACAAATCCAAAGGGCTCTGCTGTCCAGAGGGAGGGGTTGGTCATTTGATCCCCAGGTAGTTTGGGAGGGGAGACAGACCAGGCAGGCTGCTACTAAAATAGATCTCTCTTTAAGAGCCTCATTTCCTTTAAAAGTCAGCAGAGGATGACAAGGAATTTCCATTGGGTGATTCAGAGCTCTTGAATTACCAGACCACAGTCAGGTGTGAATATTCTTCAATCTGTGCTAATACACTGTTCAATCCTATTTTCTGTTCTTCTGACAAGCAATAAAGTCCTATTTCACCTAAAACATAAAATTGAATTTGTTTTAGAAAAACACAGTAATCCTGTATGGGACATTCACTTAAGAGTTGGACTCAATGAACCTTGTGGGTCCCTTCTAGCTCAGAAGATTCTGTGATGTGTCTTTTGGACTTTAAACTTGCTTTCTATGGATATTTTAAAAAATGTCAGCTGAAGCCACCGACATTATTTAGGGAGGACAGAGGTGAATTCTTACAACTGCAGCACATATTCATCTCCCACTAGTTTTGAATTACTCCTGTGAGCAGTCTCCTTATACTTAAGTGATGACAATACCACCACCTCTTCCTGATTTATATTCTGTTTCTATATCAATTTAATTTGTTATCCTATTGACTTTCTCCTTTGAAGCTGAACATTAATCTGAAGGTTATAGATATTTTACCAAGCCCCCCCATTCCATTAGACATGTGTTCCCTCATCTGGTACTTTCCTCAGAGGCTTATTTTTCAACATTAACAAATGTTGGAGTGCAGTAAACTTATCTTCTGGCTGAAACACTTAAAAAGGACCTGCACCATTTCCAAAAAAGGCTCCAAAAGAAGAGGAAGGACTATGTACTAGCACAGTCCAAGGATAAGCCATCAGGTTTTTGGGGAGGCTGTTTGGAATTGCACAGGCAAGCCAGAGGTGTACAGAAGGTCTCAGTGGCAGAGCTACTCTTTGTGATTTAACAGTTCAGAGCACTCTAATTCTGCAGCAGGATGGATTAAATTATTCCAGCTGGCTGGATGGTTCTCATAGGCTGTCTGTGTGACAGTCCTGCTTCCAAATATATCACAAGTTGGATTTGAGACACTGATCTCTCTCATAAGTAATCCTCTACTATCACTAGAAGTTCTCCACTCACATAGAACACACCTGCAGTTAAAGAATTTGCAGTAGCTGGAGAAGACTGATGTTTCAGAATGTTCAGCTTCTTCCTTTGATTCCCATTTTCTTGTATTTCTTGTTGTTTTCTCAGTGGCTTTTTTAGCTGTGTGTACAGCTTGCAATATGTATCTATTTATTTAGACCCTCTTCTCACTTTCATTTTACTTCTCCTATAGTAGATGAAGTCATTGTGTGTTTATAATCTGTCCATGGCTTTTTGGAAGGGTGGGAAGAGAAGAAATCTATCTTTTTTTCCATGTGTAGTGGACTGTGGTCTCTTGTTTAAAAGTCTCCAGCCACTGAATTTGTGAAAAGGGCATAACCTCAAATAATTAAACTCCTTGACTTTCTGCCTTTGCACTGATAAGGCTGCTCCAAGGCAGAGCCATAAAGCGATTGGAGGTCTCCTGCAGCATATTTTTCATTTTTATGCTTAGAAGAAGGAAAAAATGGTTTGGATTTTTATGACTTTGCCACATGGTAAAGTTAAAGGGTCCCATTTTCACCATGAACCTTTTTTGAGGTTGCCTTTATATTTTAACAAGGCAGACAGTGCCCGAACAACAGCATTCTGCTCAATTCTGCTGTTTGTACTGCTGCTGTCTGAGGGGAAAGTGGTCTTTCTCATTAAATGTTTTAAAGCCTTTACACTCAAACTGTTTAAGAATTAGTTCAGTTATTCTGTCTATATTAAAGTGATAACTGGGGGCTAAGAGGTAACCAGATTATTGTGGAGATCTCTCTTGACAGCCTTTAACACCTAGCTGTATGTTAAAACCTGGAAATTACAAGCCTCTTGGTATCATTCAGACTACAACACATTTTGAAGAAATTTGTTATTTCTGGGCTGTTTTTCATGCCATGGTCACACTCCAATGCTCTCCAGCTTCCTCTGAGTGCCTGCCCACTTGCAGAACATCTTCACTAGGCAGTAAAGGTCCCCAAAACAAACCACTTCCTTAGCATGTCTGGTAGGTGGGATTTCCACGTGTAGAGAACATTGCAGCTGATTCAAGATATATCAGGGCTGTTTAAAAGCTTCTGCTTTGTCTGCACTTGGATTTAATTTAGGTCTGTGTGAGCCAACCTAAGTTTGCCAGTGCTGTGAGGGAGAGGTGCTGCCCTCTCCCCTGACCCCTCCCCAGGCTCCCCTTCTCTCTCTGCAATGTGCTGACTTTAATATTAAAGTCTTGGAGACCTCAGTGAAAATGAGGGGAGAGATGTGGATGGGAGTGGAGGAAGGAGTAGTAGGAATAATCTGATTGTGATCTACTGGAATGGATCACACTCCTTGGGTAACTTCATCCTCAGGAATTGTTTCCATGGTAAAACAAGAGGTTTCGGTAAAACCCACAGTGAGTTTGACCAACACAACTGAGATCAGTGCCATTGGAATTCAGTGTGCAATCAGCAGTCACACACTGCAACCCTGCCATGATTTTTCTGTGGTTGCTAAAGCCTAAGCCAGCTAACACTCATTGCTATTCTTACCTGCACCAGCTAAATTAAACTAATGAGCCCATGCAGTTATTTTTCTTTATCCCATCTCCTCTGACAGCATTATCCAGTGCAGAAGTGAATAGTAATTAGCAGCAACAGTCTTGAAAGCACACATTACAATATAGAGCACACACTCTATCAGGAAGTCAGCTGGCTTGTTTACAGCTTTCTCACTCCAGTTGCTGGGAGCTGTAGACATTTCACCTTCCAGTGCTGAGAGCTTAGCAAAGATCACTCATTTACACAGACAGCACTTGTATGGGTGGATGTACAAAGAACACCATTAGTTGCTGTCCTTCCCTGAAAATTTACAGCCATTCTGTTCAGCATGATTGATTTGCACCTGTGCTTGTACTCTGGGAACAGTATGTGTTCTGTAAATAAGACTTAGCTGTGTAGATGTAGATTCAAATTAGTAAGTAATGCCGGACCTTACTGAAACTTACCTGCCCTGCTGCCCAAAACAGCTTTTTGAAACTTTGAAAAGCACATCCTCAAAGGACAGAATCATCTCAGCATCTGAAAAGAAGGTGTCTTGTCTAAACTCCTCAGCCTGTTGTTTGTCTGTTCCCTGTTGTTAAGGGAGATGCATCTCCACAGAGTGATTTGCCCTGTCCTAAGAGGTGCATCTCTGGCTATCAGGACTGATCATCCTTTGAAGATGCTAATCTCCTCCTATTCACTGCAGGAGGAATTCACATAACTACATGCACATACTGTAGATCCAGCTGTGCCTGCCTGCCTGACTGACTGACAGCTCCATTTTCTGCTTTTATTAAGAAAAACTTGAGGTCTCTGTTAGCAAATACCTAATATTAATAGTATTTCAGAACTCCTACTTTCAAAACCAGAAGAGCCTACTTGAGTGTTAATATTGAATATTGCCAAACAAGGCTCTATATTTTTTCATTGTTATAGTCTTAGGACTGATGAATTTATAACTTAGAAACTCTTCTAAAACCATCTGAAATGATACTGATACATCATATCAAGTACAATGGTATCTTTCAACCAGATTTTTGCTTTCTTGTTCAGTCAATTTTCTGTTGTTTGAATATTGCTCTTGTGTAAGAACACAAAGCAAAGACTTTATTTACTACAACATACTTAACTTTCAACTCTTAAAGGAGCAATACTTTATATATTCACTTATCATGGAATTTAATGAAGGCAACCAGAATTCAGTTGTGTCAGACATGAGTAATTTCATGCAAAAGCTGCCACTGGCTGTATTATACATTTATGTAGCTTATAAAACAAAACCAATGATTTCCATCAATTATAACACCATCATTTGGCAACTCTGCAATTAATTTCTTACTCTAAAATAACTGCTGTTGCTCAGTGCCAAAGAAAATGCCACACATTAACTGACTCATCACCAGAGCCTGTGATGGATTGTACACATGTCAAGTTGATTACTCATTTCCAAGAAAATGAGTGCTTTATGATAAAAAAAATATTCTTTTTGGTATTCTGAAAGAATGGTAACAGGGATACACATTTTACATTTAAAAATGATCCCCACACTAACATAAAGTTATTCTGAAGCATTATTTTGAGTAGTGGAGTGGAGTTGCAGGCTGGGGAGTTCACAGCCACGGCCCAAGCTGAAGAAGGATGGGGTACTGCAAACCTCGTGCATCTCTTCTACGTAAAAATGTTCCTATATAAGGAAAATGGAAAGATTCTGCCCTGTTTGTCCCAGAAAGTCTGCAAACTCTAATTTACATCTTGAAAAAGTACTCCACACAAGACACTAAAATATTTATTCAGCAGGAGTAGTGGGCCATTCTGCAAGAGGTAACAGGATCATGGAGTTATGGTCTTTCCTGGGCCACTTACAGACATGTATTTAAAATACAACACGAGTTCCAATTCTGCCAGGGATTACTTGTGCAGTCAACTTTATTTCTTGAGCAGAGTTCTGTGGAACCATCTCTGAAATTAAGTATCTCCTTATTTTTGCATGAATCAAAGGCAGGATGATACTCAGTGCAAAGTGTTACACATCAGTGTGTAGCAAAACCAGCACTTCTATACGAATTTGAGGCACTTTCAGTATTTCTTTGTGGTTAATCTCGTATTTGTGTTTACAAGAGACATAAAGGAGCCACGAGAAGAGGCTTGATTACTTTGTAAGTAGCACAGATGAGAGTACAGGGTGTCTCTGCATACAATAAACACAGCACTTTCATTTTTAGATACAAATCACACAATCTGCAGTGCAGGGGCGATGAAAAAAAACAACAACAACCGATTCCCCGATTTGCAGAATGGATACAGGGAAAACCAATTTTTTTTTTTGGGGGGACAAATTAATTTGCAAATACCTTCAGGCAGAAATGGAAAGTGAGTAATTCACACTGGTACCTCCCAGAAGGGTGACCTACCTCCCCAGAGAACGCCTGCCCGTTGAGGAGGTGCTCTGACCCCTGGCTGTCCTCGCTCCCGAAGTGTAACCGGATTTCCTCCAGGCGGTGACTGTAGGTCATCGGCCCTCCAGAGATGTTGACCAAATGCTCTTTGTCTAACCGTAGAGACACGTGTCTCCCTGTGTTATACATTGTCCCACTGACCTAAAATGGGGTAGGGAAAAAAAAAAAAAAAAGGCATTTTTAAAGGAATAATCTGCAAATCTTAGGAACTGGTTGTAGGTACTTGAGGATTTTGCTCTTCTCACACCTTCGTTCAAATGTAGCGACGCGTCTTGTTGGGAGATGAAATAACCGACCCGAGGTAACACTCCAGCTTCTCCTTTGAATCTTATATTGGATATTCAAATATTTTGCTAAATCCATATGTACACATTTTAGCCAGGGGCACGTTGTTAGCATGGTGAGGAGGATTGCTACACTTTTAAATAAGGAAGCTTTTAGAGCACTTTTTATGCGAGGTCTGAATAGCGGCTTCATTACGAAATTTCTCCACTGAAAATGGGAACATTTCAGCTGACATAAATTATTTAAGTACACTTGAACAAATCTGAAATTTACCTCTTTTTTTCCCTTCTTTTAATATTTATAACTAAGTTACCCAAAAGTAAAGGTGCTGCAAAGAAGCAGAGACATAATTATTCATTAGTAGGGAACTCTGCTCCTCCTGGAGCTGCAGGTAAAAATTTTCACTGTCTTGCTCTGCAAGTCTCTTTGTTTTGTTATGAATATTTTATAGGTACAATTGCCTGATCTTTTAACCACAGCAGTACGGAATGAATTCCAATTTGATCATATATGTCTAGGTCTTACTACACCTCCAAAAACTCTACTGCTCCCTGAGAGTCATCTTTATTTTTAAAAAGACTGAATGTTGTGCTTCATTTGCAAACTGATTTACAGCCTCTGTAATGAAAAAGAAAATTATGGTGGGAATTTTTCATATGGAATATAATTCTATGATGATTTCCACTGCCATAGGAAAAGTTTATAGATCAAGAAGTTGCTTAATTTATGCCATTAGAAAGTAAAATATGCCAGTTTAAGTTAAAGCAGAACTATGATTTATTTTAAAATATTCTGCATGGATACAAATGTACACTTGAATAAGATCTATTTAATTTAAGAAGTGGAAGCATAGGAATAATATGCTTTGCTGCACTTCAATTTAAAATTAAAGACATGACTATTATGTATTATATCCCTTACTACATCAGTACTAGAGTAATTAACATTGCTGCAGTGTCATTTTATCTGTAATACTAATTACTGAGTTTAAATGACCTGTTTTCTTGCACAGTACGTTGTAAAAAGTTACACTGAACAGACTGTGCACTAGAATGAAATGGATGAGATTAAACAGCTTTTGACTGTTGTGGTTCTTTACACTTTGATACAGATGTTCTATTTTTTTTTTTTTTTGGGTATTTTTCCAATTCAAAATAAGCAGTAATAAATTTCCTACGAAAAGTAATAAAGACAAATATTCCTACTCATTGCAAAAACCCACAATGATTTTATTTATAAATGCTCCTTAGTTTTTCTGCTTGACTTGGCATGCATCATAATTAAATACCAAGTTTAACTTAATAGGTGGAAGAAGGTCAGCTTATTGAATTCTGTTTCAGCACACTGCATATGAATGACACAAAATTGCTAATCATAAGTAACAAATGTAGTTTAAAAACAAATAGGGGGAAATGGTTAGAGCCTCTTACATTTGGAAGCTCATGCTTCACTGAACCCTCAGTTAAATTTAGCAGCTATGCAAAATATGCAGAATCCATTTCCTTACTTAAATTGGTACAAATCTCAAATGAGGTTGCCATTATTTTCTCTCTCGAGGTAAAAGTGACCCAAATAACCCCTAATATGAATCAAATAACTCTCCACAGAGCAGAGAAGTGAAACGATAAGAGGCAAATTCATGAACAGGAGCAACATTTGTCTTTCTCATTTCCCCCCTCATAAAAATGCAACGCTTGTAATGAGATGATATTGACTGTTTCAAAACAGAATTTCCCCGCACAGCTGCAGATGGAGAATACCAGGAATGCAGTGAAGCATCTGACACTCCTCATTTCTGGCCCGTGGGGAGGGAGAACACTGGAAGTGAGACTGTGAAATTCTCCTGCACGGGCATGCAGAATTGGACACCAGGCAGGGCAAAACCCAAGATCTTCAATACAAAAAATAAAAGGTCTTGTCCTTTTTGTGGCTTCTTAGGTGTGAGTGAAGCACTGTTTTTTTTGTTGTGAGGGTGTGCCCAAGGGAAGAGTAGCTGCATAAACCACCTGAGATCCAGCACCAAACTGCACCTTCAGGACATGCCCATTTCTTGGGGGTGTCAACATGTACCACCATCACCAGCAACTTTCAATGGGCACTTCTTCCACGGGCACTTGATGCCTACAGGAAGTAGTGTCTTATATTTTCCATCTACTTAGATTCCATCTGAATGAAAAGACTGAAATATTTAGGAACTTTTTTATTTTCTGGAGACTTTGACTTGCCCAGGCTCCACAGCTGATGGCCCACCATAACACCATCTGAATTTCTTTATTGTAGTGCAGGATATCTGTCTGGTTTATATACAAACCCAATGTCTTATCACCTTTAAAGGTGAACATTTCAAGTGTAACAATTTACAGTTAGGACACAGAATCACACAAGTGTGTTCACCCTCAGCATCCACAAATGCATTTTACCCAGTAAATACTACATTTCCTCTTCCCTATGCACAGTTTTAACTGCTACTGCAGGAAAATGAGGTTCTGATCTTGTTCCCTATGTGAACCTACTGATAAGAGAAGGATTCTCCACATTTGTGGTACTGAGCCTTTAGAGTGATGGTGCACTCTCATTTTGCACTCTCAACTGAGCTGGTTTTGAGGAAAGCAAAGCTGCAAGTGTAGAATGTCACAGTTGCAGAGGTTACTGAGATATTTTCTGCATGTTGTACATTCCCCTAAAAAATAAACAGTATGAAGGCCTTATGGGAAAGATGTTGCCTCTGCCTGGAACAGTCAATAGTATCTGCTACCCCAGAAAGCACAGCATTTATTTTTTATATATGGAGACTGGATAAAATGTTACAGGGTAGTTTAAAAGGCTCACATAAAAAATCTCTTTAGATCTATATAACTATTTCTTTAATGTGTCAGACTAATCTCAGGTGCTCAGTCCTTCAGTGTGATGGGCTTTGTGCCACTTCTTGCTCTGCTGTGAAGTAACTGTTTTATTCTGTTTAAGTTTGACTTGAAAATTATATAAAGATGGAAATCCAGCAAACAAATCTTGGGGGGAAAAAGAGCATTAAATCTTGACCTCCTGTTTTTAAAAATGATCAATATTCACATTTATTCTTATAACTAGAAATGAGACTGCAGTAAAGAAAACACATTAAATCATCCATTAAGCTGGTCTGAAGTCCAAAATCATCAAAGTTAGTGATCAGATCACATTCTCAGTTGACCCCATTTTTCCTCATAGATTAGAAAAATTTTCAAACAGGTAATTTTACCCGTGGCAAAATCCTTGAGTAGAAGAGAGCACAGCACGTTCTCGGGCTACACCCTTAATTATGGAACAGTTCAACTTTGGTAGACTTTAATTAATTTATTAACATATTCCTGATGTAGTTATTTTCTATTTAATCTCGTTGCTTCTAATTCTTGCTTCGCAGAGCTTTGTGCACACAATTCCCCAGTAGCATTATTCTCTCCCTTTATCTTGATGCAAGGCATCCACACGGGCAAATGCTGCTGATATATTCTAGACTACATTTCCCAGGGAGATCTGAATACTCCTGTGGTATAACTTGCTGCTTCTGTGCCCACAAAAAAGTCCCAGTTCTGCCCTTTGAAAGGGGGAACACAAGTAAAGTCAATGCATACATAAGAAATATGAACTCTTGAAACTTTACAGACCTTTATGACCATTAGGGAAAAAAATACAATAAAATCAACTCAACAAAAAATCCCAAACCAAACTAAAAAAAAAAAAAAAAAGCCCCAAAAAAACAATCCCAAAATTTTTTTCCCAATGATGTTCTTTAGCCCTGCATTTGTGGAAGCATTTTTATTTTGTCCCAGTTAACTGTATATCCCATTCCCTTCATCTTGTTTTTCCACAAATAGTCCTGAACTATTTTTCAGAGCTTCCTTTGTGTCCTACATCTTTAGATTACACTCTGTTTTAAAAAAACCTTCAAAACCCCAAGCAGTAGAAAAAGAAGCATGCTTCAGGGTGAAGTCATGCTAGGAATGTAAGCAGGGAATGCAAGAGGAAAAGGGAAGGAATGGGGATGGATGCTTTGCCTTTCCATCCCAAGCCACGCCTGCAAGTTCACTGTCACCTTTCTTCAAGGCTCTTTGCTTCCTGGGGCCTTTACAAATAGTGAAATAATATATTTGGGATTTTTTCAAGTAAGAGTGGTCTAAAGATTAGTTCCAAGAATGTTTTTAAACTTGTGTCAGTGCCTGCCAGTGGAGCAGCACTGAATGTAAGAGAGCAAGAAAATCAATTGTGTGTGGCTGCCTGCTCTGGTGTCCTTGGATCTTATCTGCAATGTTAGATGTTCCTTTCTTTAGGAGGAAAATAGATACAGTCCAGTGAAGGCCCAGTGCTCTGGAGGGAAGCAAATCACCATGAGTTGAAGGAGTCATTGTGCACCAGTTCCATGTCCTGCAATCACCAATTTTTGATCATCTGCCAACTGCCTTCCACTGTTTCCTCCCGGAGTCCAGCAGAAAAAATGCAAAAACAAATGTGCAATTGTTTATTGTCTCACTGGGGTCAGTTAACAGTTAACATCAGTGCCAATTTGGTTTATTTTCTTCCTGATACTTAGGTAGGATCTTCCAATGGAGAATTTCACCCTCTAGCTCAGGCCACCTGAACCTGGGTTTCTCCATGTGGTAATGAACTGAATCATGTTTTTCTGAGTCCCTCAAGCAAGTCCCTTTCATTTACCTCTTTGGGTTTTTTGATGGTTGTTCACAGTATCTCAACCAGACCATTTTCTGTGATATAAAGTACTGTCCTCCTTGATTTAAATTGACTGGGCCTGGAGTAAGTACCTTCACCTCCCTTGTGCAAAGCTGAGACTGCCCCAGGGTTTGAAAACAGAGTTTACATGGACTTCAAGGCAGGGCTTGTGATTTGAAATCTGACTTTAGGGTCAGTGACAAAGCCCTGCACCAACCTGGAACTTCAAAGGTAACCTGCTAGGGCAGGATGCTTAACTCTCTGCACCAGAACATTCCCTTACTTCACAGAAGTGGCTACACAAGAACATTCATTTTCTTAGCATCATGCTCATGGCATGAGTTGGTTTTAGGAGTAGTTTTATGGTGCTGTCTTGAACCTTCCAGCTGCTCTTAGAAGGGACCCAGGCTGGAAGATAAAATTACTTTACAGAGTTAGTCTTCTAAGTTATTTAACAGTTGTTAAAAGGGTATTCTTGTTTTTTGAGGTCTTTTCTTAAAGAGATGATTGACATCTTCAGATAGGATACAATTGTTCTATCAGTTTTCCAAACTGTTCAGAGCTCTATCTTTGTCCTGAGATATTCTCTGTGCTTGTACATACAGAGACACATGCACATGAGAATTTTTAAATTGTATTTAAATAATTATTTTCTACAGAGCATCCAGTTTTATTTAGGTGCTTTTAATGAATACTTGTACATTTGAAAGGTTATTTCACCTAATAACTTTTCCCTGCCTTGATGTTTAATCACTGTATACAACAGTACAGAAAGACATAGCGGAAATGCCTTATTTTTGAAGGTAATTTTAAGGGAAATTCCAGCTGTTTCCTGCACGCTTTCCTTGCTGCCAGCAGAGAGCAGCGTCCACCCATCCCACACAGCCTTTACCTACATCCCTCGGGACTGCCACAGCCTGAAAGAAAATGAAAACTAATCTGTTTTGGGTGACACGACTGTAATCCACAGGTTTAACCTCAGGAGTGGTGGATTCAGCTGTGGGACAGAAGTGTGGGATCTGTTCCAGGGGTCAGGCAGGTGTTTGGTCTCCAGCCCAGGGTTTGGGGGATGCAGCCTCTGCAGGTTGCTTGGCCATCAGATCAGCAAAACATCCAGAATGCCTTTTCTGGCAACAACTCAATGGACCTTATGTTGTGTTTATGAAAAAAAAACAACCTGTGGAAGGGAGGGAAATAAAGATAAGGAAATACCACTTACTGAGAGGGAGCTGCAATCTAATTGCTGGGCTTTGAAGAACAACAGGCATCATCATCAATATTTGATTAAAAAAGGCCCGTGTGAAAAATGTAAAATGTTAAGAGAGAAGTGTAAAGATTAACATAATCTTTTCATCTTCTGAGTTGAAAAGTTTTAAAAAGGAAATGATGCTAATGAGTCCAATTAACCCATTTACCTGCCTAATGTAACGTGTCACATATCAGCATATGGCATGACACACTTTTTTTTTTCCTGCTTTTAAAGCACCGATTTCAGTAAGAACTTTTCCCATTCACTCCTCTGCAGTTTTGCCTGTTTACTTCCCTTAAGTGACTGATCTGTGAAAAATGTGGAGTGAACCTCATAAATTAAATATTCAGGCTTACTGGCTAATGAGCACAATATGTCAAATTTCAGTGATCAAAATAATGTGCTTCAATAATGTATACTCCATTCTGTAACAAAATATAATTTTAATAGAGGACCCGCAGGGTCGTGGTTATTCTGAGATAATTAAATTCCATAGGATGTGAAGGAATGAAGCTTCTCCAAGGACACTGGTAACACCCCACAGAGCCTATGTGCCACATGCTGCCTTTTAGGGATAATAAAGGGCTTCATTGTATTTCCACTACTCCATTAATGCAATGATTTTTGCTTGTTAGTAACTATGAAGCCTAAAGCAGATGCAGCCAAATTTATGGTGTCTGGCATTAATAATTGCTCTGCATGTTGACTCCAGCTCTACAGTTAAATCATGCTCTCCTTAATCTGAAATATTGCAACTATGTTTATATCATACGCAGTAGGGGAATTTCGTCCCATAGCTTTCACTAGAATTTTGTTAAAAATTAAAATTAAAATCAAATTATTGAAACAGACAAGTAGAAAAACTGCCTTCAGAGACTGGAAAAGGGATCTACTTCCACCACTGGATGAAGGCTGGGGGACCAGTGAGGCTTTTAAGTGGGGATGTATCTTGATGCCAAGAGCTTCCTGATGGAAGGATCCATAACCTGCTGTTTGGGGTGAAAAAGAAGACATACTGAAGCATGTTTTGCTGTAGGCAAGCAGACTGCATCCCAGTGATCACCTTTTCTGTGTAGTATCTTGATACCTACAACCAGAGTATTTGTAGGCCAACTGGGGTGTGGAAGGGGGAATGTGTGAAAGAAAGTTACGTTGCAATGGGACCTTAGGAGACTTCACCTCTGACCTGACAGGTAAAGCCACAACAGCCACAGGTGCCTTCAGCCAGGTGCAACAGGGACAGGATGATGGTAAATTCCAAATCCTTTGTGATCACACATAGAATGGGGCACACACTCCACACTGTTGGGTGTTTCAACAGCAAACATGTGAGTGCTTCGACAGCAGACACAGGATGTGTCTCCACTGTGGTAAATGCTGGAGTGACTTTGGTTTATGAGCAGAAAACTCACTTTTGTTGTGAAGTGTCATGCTCCAGTGAGTAAAAAGGATGTTTTGGGGTGTTCTAAGCCAGACTTGCACATAGTTCTGACCACAGAACTATTCACAGTCTTGCATGTCCACAGCCACCTTTGTACCACTGACAAGTCTCATCCTGTGCTGTGACACAGCATTATATGAAAGAGGGAAATATTACATTTGCATGCTCCTTTTAGTTTATTAACCTTAGTTTATAATTAGGCTAAGTCAATAAGTAACTGAGGGAATAACTGGGGCTTGGAGATCTCATTACCCTAATTTGGTCTTGCAATCTATAAAGAGATTTTTGGTTTGAAGAATCTGCATTAAAAAATCGTGTTAAGGATAATTTTTTGTCTCTGCTGAAGGGATGTCAAAAGAGCTGCCTTTTCAAAATCTCAAGGCTTACATAAATATTCAAAAGCTTGTAAATGGTAGAGAAGCCAACAAACTTGTGAGAAATCCAGATCAATGAAAAATTGCTCCTTCCATTTTTTATATGGGTTCAAAATGTAAAACTGAATATGTTAAAATCCAGAGGGCCTAAATGAGTTCCTTTTTAGTGAGTTATAGTGAGATGCACTGACCTTTGCAGCTGCCTGGATTTCAGAGCTCTTCTTTCAGAGAGCACTTTGGTTGAGAAAGCCAGAGGTTTTCCACTGGAATCCAGATCAGATGGAAATTTATAGGACATATATTGAAATTAGCGTGTGTTTCACTTTCCTTATGTTTTCCATATAGCAAGACAGACTTTAGACATTAGGTGCTTAATGACTCATTTGATCAACTGCATATTAATAAATGCAGTCAGACTTTCTAAGATCTTTATTTTGCTGGTACATTTTCTTCAGTACTTTCATTCCTAACACAACTTTTAAAAGAACCTTCCCTGCTGAACAGATGAGGTACAGCTAGTTGATTGACTTAAATTCTTTTTTAAACTGTTGGTGCATCTACTTTGCTGTTTGTGTGTAGCATTAGCAAAGAGGCTGTGCTAAATTAGGCTGGGAAGTATCTTTCAGGCTAAGTGGTATTGACACTGGGGTGTTGTGTAGGTTAGAAATGCACTCACCACTTCATTTACCTGCATCTATATATCTTGATATGTATATATTACTATATAGACAGATACAAAAATAAAATATTCTCCTCTTTAACTACCTTCTGTCAACAGCAAGAAGGAGAGAAATGCCTGTCCTCACACACAGGCCTAGGTTAGTCAGTTGGCAACACCTTCTTGCTGTTGTGCATCCCTGTGTGAGTGGCTGAGAAGCTCAGAGCTTCCTGCACAGGGTAAAGGATGTGCCCTCGAGGCTCATCTGTCTCACCCCACAGTCAAAACATACCATCATTAAGGTTAATGACTCAATTTTACAAGAGCTACAAAAGTCCATTTGTTCTTTTGCCGCCAGGATGTTCTAAATTTCTGCGCCTATTAAGTTTTTATAAAGTAATGAAGAGACTGCTGCTGTTTTTTGGGATCCTCTGCCCACTCCAGCCATGACATTCCATGTACCAATCCCTGCTCAAGGGAAATTGCAGTGTCTGAGCCGTGGTGTAGCAAGAGAAACACGGTAATGCTTTGCTGAAATTATAAGTCAGTGGAAATGAAAAGGGGACTCTACAAGCTCAGCTTTTTAGCCATGAAAAGGACAAAAGTTCTATCAGCTTTTTTAGCAAGTTTTTGAGAGCAGTATTCACAATACCAAGCTGCTTCTCAAATCACTGCCACGGCAAAAATGCATAGTTACTGCAAAATAATTTCCCAAGCCCTGTATCTCTGGAGGTAAACTAGTATTTAGATAACTTGAAATTTGACCTCAATAAAATTCATTATGTGTCAAGGAAAATCCTTTGTGGCATGCAAAAATCATGAGCTATTCTGCCTAGTAGCATATTTCAATGGGCTTTTTTTTTGAGCAGAAAAGAGCTGTTTTGTCCTGGCCTGCTTTTTCTACTTCTTTAAATAAGGTGAATAAATCAGCCTTTCCAGCTCCAAATATTACTGTTCCAGTTTGACACGGGACTGTTTTACTTTTCCCATTTCATCTGCCTCAGAAGCATTTGTGTACATTTTATGTTGAGAAAACAATGGAACTGCAGTAGAAAAAAAGAAAAACAAACAAACAAGGCCTATCCTGAACCTGTCTTTGCCTTTCCTGACGCTTCACTCTCCATTCCACAACTCCTCATTTTTTTTCCTGACAATGCACTTTAAAGAAAACCCCTTACAAAGCCACACTCTTTTTGCAACAGAGCTCCCTAAGGAATTAGCATTTCTGTCTTAACCAGATTCTTCTCTATGTTCCAATATGCTCCTAATTTGTTTGTTTGTTTTTGGTTTTGTTTTCTGTTTAGTTGGTTGGGTCTTTCCCCATTCCCTGCCATGTTTACAGATTGCACAGCAATGGGGGCAGAGCTGGTTCTTTGTTCCACGTTCTGATCACCTGTACAGCTCCATGTGCTGCAGTTGTGTAAATGAGTGTTTTTATAAGTAATCAAAAACAAGGCTCTGAATACCCAGAAGCACTTTAGTCCTCTTACACCATTCCCCCTCATGTCTTATTCCATGCAGAGTGAAAGACACTTTTTTGCTACCTCAAATCAGAAAGAAATGGTGAGAAACTATTCTGAAAATGGCTTTCAGAAAAGAAGTTTTTCTACTGTGCCAGTTTGCCATCAGCTCCCCTCTGTTCTCTTGGTTGCTGTGCTTAACAAAGTACGGATTTATCTGCCTTTGTAGAAGAATCCTAAGGAAAAGAGGAAAGGGTTATGGGATAAAGGTATCTAGGAATCAGCATATGAAAATGCTTTTCCAAAAGGGATACAATTTAGACTGGAAGGAATCTTAGCTTTCCAGACACAAGTTCATTTTTAAGAAGTGTTTTATCATGCTTATTCTAACAGTTTCAGGAATGTTTAATCTGTTGAAACCATAATGTTCACAGGTTCATCTTTATAATCTTCCCAGGAAGAATCTTTTAAAATAGTAGTCCATATTCAGTAATGGATCAGCATTCCTCTTTATCAGCAACTGCTTTTCCTCCTGTTTTCTGCACCTTTTTCCTTCTCTGTAGAATGCAAACTGGAGGCTGGATGCTCTCAAATGCCTGTGAAGAGGTATCTTCCCCAGCTCTGGATGTCTGCACATGTGTGTTCACATTCCTATTTGTGATTAATTATAGCTGACAAGTTGAAAGGTACTGAATGTATTATTGGCAGTATAAAGACAGCCTTACTCTCTTGGTCCTTGATGAAGATGAGTTTTAGAGTTTATTCTCACACTCGGATTTGCTGTTCTCACCACCAGAACACGAAAATACTTCAAATGTGCTCATGTTCTTACTAACCAGGCAGGGCTTAGGCAGAAGCTGAACTGGAGCTTTCAGAAATGAACTCCTGCAGATCAGAAGAAATATTTCTTACAAGAGTTTAACAACAATTTCAGCACGCCTGGTCTTTTTAACCATTTTAAATGCACAGACTCTGCTGCCCCTGAGCCACTGAAACCTGTGAGCAGTACCTGTTTTTAATATGTAATTGGTGACTGACACAGTCTAAAGTAAAGATAGGAAATGCTCCCAGGCCTTCACTTACAGAAAAATATCCATTCCCTGATATAACTGAAAGATTTGTAAGTCTAATGGGGCTTATGCCTTATTATTTTCATACCAACTACTTCTAAAGCCTAGATGATGCCTAATAAACAAGCCCTTTAATCATCTTTAAAATGACAAACCTGTTGATAAATTGAATTTTCTCCAAGAAGATATTGCTATATTGATTTTAGCACTCCATTTTTAATAAACAGAGACTGTTCAGAACTGCTTGCTATGACAGTCTTGAAAGTAGGGCATCAACTGACTTGGCAAATGACTGAATTTATAAGGGAAGTTTTTGCTAGAGCTCTAATCCATTATCCCTCTATTGTTGACATTCATTTGCAATAAAGACATGGGGGCCAAAGTTGCTGCATTTAAAAACCAGACAGGCATGGACACCTACAGGTTTCTGTGGTTGATTTCCTCCTTTCAGAGGTGATTTCAGTCAGCAAAGCGAATTGTGCAAACAGCCTCAGTGACACCCTCCATCCCCAGGAATGGGCTGAGCTGTTCACCAGGAGCTTTGCTCAGCATGAGCAGTGAAAGTGCAGAAGTTTTCAAGGGTAATGTGAGATATCAAGGGTGGAGAAAGGCGGTGCTTTCTTCTGGGAGTCAGAGATGAGTCAGCACAGTGAGGGGATGCTCTTTTTCTTAATTGCAAAGAGTTTCCAATAACTGATTTCTTCATGCACAGAAGAATAATTCCAGAACTTTCCCCATTTAACAGGCAGACACATTTCTTCCCTCTGCTTTAGGTCTTCCTGCTGGAGGGATTTGGTACACACAATACTTCAAGATCACACTAAGGCCCATCACACTGCTCAGAGAGGAAAGGTGGTGGGAACCCAGTGGTGAGGCCAACATGGAACACTTAAAAACTTCCCTCTAACTGAAAAAATATCTTTCATCACTGTTGGAATTTATTTTACTTTTCTCTGAAAACGTGAAACCTTTGCCCATGTCAAGGAATATCTTCCAACACCGTCCGCTCAGCCTGCCTCCTGAAAAACCCCCACACACCTGAGTGACTGCTCAGATTTCCCTTTGGGTAGCTGGGCAGAAGGTTCATCTGATGATAATGCAAGCAAACAAAATTGACACAACAGAAATTCTTGCACACATCTGACTATAATATGTAGGGGCAAATATTTTAAAACATTCCAGTTTGAAACAGAAATATGTTTTTGATATTCTAAGTTCCACCTCAAGAGTGAACATAGCTCATGTATTAAAAGTGTGGGTTTGTATATATATGGATCCATTCCAAGACTAAAAGCATATATATGCATATAATTATCCAAATACATAGGTGCCTATTTGTATGTCGTTTCAGGGATATGTATTCAGGGTATAATTCCAGCTCTTTCACAAAACCACTTTTTTTTTTTTTTTTGTTTTCCCTACCAGCTTATGCTTTCATAGCACAAAAAAAGGACTTGCAACATAAATTTATAGAGGATAAAGCATAACAGAACCACTGAGGGATTACTGAACCAAACGTGATATATACAAGCTGACAATTGACGACATAGTAATAGGTATTGAGTAAAAACCTGAATAGAAATGTTATGGCCAAATCACCTTTAAGGGATTTCAGGCTGGTTTAAACACTGTTGTTTGTCGTCTTTTTCATTTATATATTGGAAAAAAAAAAAGTTAATACTCCTAAATCCCTACCTTTCATTCCTTGTACACAAAAGCAAAACAAAATCAAACCAAGAGCCTCTAAGATAAAATTTCTATACTTGAGGCCAAAGAGGGTTCTTCAAACTCTGGGCCCTGATGCCACCATACTGAAGTCAGGCACAAAGAGACATGTCAGCAAATTAATTGCCCTTAGATGTAGGGCCAGGAACTGCCTCCAGTAATTGTCAGCACTGGAGGCCAGTGCAGGGACCTGCAGCCACATGGAGACTGATAAACCAGAAGTGATCCACACGTGCTCAAAGTCTGAGGAATACTGATCTAGACCAACTTTTGCCACATCTAGGCACCTTCAGCAGACATGACCTCATTCTCTGAAGTGCTAAGTACACAGAATTCTATAAGTCATAACATTCCAGGCTTCTAATAGTCATCAGAAACTCCTAAATATATCCCTTAGGCTATTAGGAAAACGGGAGTCCTAATGTTTTTATCTGTAATTGTGCAAAGTGATTTCTTTTTTCCTTCATCTTTCAGTGATTTGGTTAGTTTGATCTCTCTTTTTTTCACTGTCCCACACATATGGGCAGTCAGCACAGTGATAACTGTGAGTCTGCTTTTCCTGTGGTCCCTGTTCCTGTGCACATCAGCAGGAAGTTAAACACATGTGGGAGGACTCTGGGGGTCTCCTGCTCTTCTGGGCAAACCTGGTTCTGTTCTGTGTTTCTATTCTTGGTGATATTGGCAGAAGAACTGAATGCTTTCTGCAATCTTCTGCCTGAAATGTGCCTCAACCAGGATATGTATGTTCTACTCAACAGAAAGTGCTCAGGAAACATTGAGCCTTTCACTTCCACAGCACAATTCCGCATCCAAGGTAGCAAACACATTTTTTTTCCCGATCAGGGCGGTGGGACAGATTACAAATTCTTATCTAAATGTGGATCTGGTGGTGCTGCAAGAGCACATGAGACAGGAGCAATTTAAAGCACATTGTCAGCACTGACCTACCTTCGTTCCTGAGTTTGAAGGGATGAACATACCGTTCCCTACTGCAGTTACAGCCTGATACTCTCCTGTTGGAAGTGTCAGAAGCAAGATCAGGTGATAGTTGTCCAGATAGTTGTTAAATTTGACAAACTCCTTATTAAAAAAAACCTCTCTATCTCTATGGAAAATTCCTATTTAACCATAGGGAAATCTAGAAGCTTCTCTAGAAAGCCAAACTATGGTCCTTCTATAGGATCCTGAAACTATTTTGCTACAGAACTTTATAAAGAAAGAATTCTCTCACATATGTTTCAAATGTCCCAAATCAGGAGGCTTCAGATTCTGCCACAGGATAAATGTGGAGGAGGATGATTGCTGGTTACATTTCTTGCACTTCTATTTGTTATGGTAGTAGAAGAGGCCTATCCACTTATCTTCTGTATTCACAAAATGATTTAGAAGACAATATACCTTAACTAGTGGTGAAACACCCCCATCTTTGGTTTATAACTGGATAACCAACATGTACTCAAAATATCTGCAGTGTTTTTGTTCTTGTTCCTGAAATGTGGACCCCTACCCTGGCCACGAGGTATTCATTTCTAAGCCCTCCTGCCCCCCATCCTGGCACTGCTATATGTAAGTCCAATTCTGGAACAAATGCACAAATAAAAGGGCCCCAGCTATGGCAAAGGGATTGAACAAACCCTTGTGAAGCACGGAACAAAGCATGGATTAAAAGCCTGGATGACTGGACCAACTTCACATATTTTTAATGAATATTTTAGTGGAATATATCAGCCCAGAGAGAATAATCCCGGGTATTCCACCATGAGGCTGCAGTAATAGCTAACCTACTAACATGCTGCTTCCAGCAAATCAGAGACCTAGGACTTAATCTACATCATCTAGAAAGCATGTGTGCAGAAAATGTGTAATGCCAGATCTTACTATGAAAAAGAAGATTAAGGCTGAAAAAGGATTAGAAATTAATTAAGGAGCTTCTTCATGTTTCCTGATATCCTTCTGATCTGTGACCAGCCTATCTTCAGGGTCTCTGCTCCTGATGCAGTTGTTAGTGATAGTTCAAATCACAAATGCTACAAAGGATTATCAGTAGGCTTTAGGAAGAGCTGTAGCTTGGCGGTTTGGGGTTTATTTTCCAGTTCCACACTTTCAGATCTATCTCAGGGAGCAGTGGGAGAGATGTGGACTGGAGGATCAACTTTCCAGGCTCACACCACCATGAGTAAGTGGTTCTTTGGTGGTGGGCACACGTGGGATGTTGCTCCACTGTAGGGTTGGAAGAGGGAGTTGATAAAGAACCTTCCAGAGGTAACAGCAGAGCTCTGACACAGCCCCAGTCAGGGGAGGAGAAATACCCAGAGCCAAGAACTGGCTCAAACCAACAAAACAGCAGAGAGGTCCAAGCTCCCCTCTGATCCATCTCCTCTGTCTTCCAGAGTTAAGCAAAATGAATCCTGGGCTCAGTTTTGTGAAGGTGGTGGCTGTGGACTGGTTTGGCAGCCTGTGGTACAGACAGAGTGTGCAGCAACAACTTAGACACTGCAATGAGAAAAGTTACATCCTAGGAATTTTAATTCCAATCTTGCAGTCGGCTCACTGAAAGTTTTAAACCGCATGTACTCCACTTACAGGTTAAGAGTATGCAGCAGGGAAGAATTAATTCTGATTGATATTAATTAATTCTACTAATATTAATCATTTTTTTAATTACAGTATTTACTATGCAGACAGTTTCTCATTTATGACACAGGGTGTTTCCATTTTCTGGAACTTGATTACACTGTAAGATTCAACCTTCACCCCAGTGAGGCAGAATGATTATTATTTTGTTTGGAATTCACAGCTTAACTTCCACACAAATGGAATTAATATGACTGGATGAGATATTCTATAAACAGGGCCCTTAAGCTTGTTTCAGTGGAAATCAAATGTATTTTATCACCTCTGTGAATGTACAGCTATAAGCAGGTTCTGAAGTAGAGAGGGTATCATATGCACTGACAGCATTTATGAAAGCAAGTGGTGATAACAGAGCAGTAAACAATTTTTAGAGAAAGATTAGACAGTTTGGTTTCAAATGAAAACTCTGGAAATGAGGGGGGCGAAGCTGACTTGTCAAGCAGAAAGGGTTTTACTGATTGTGTGTATTCTAGCACAAATAAACACCACCCCTTGAAGCCCCTCCTTCCCCCCCCGGCTCATGACACTGGAAGCCCTGAATAGGAAACAGTTGCTTCTAAAAATGTTAATGGTATCTGAAAATTACTGTTATTACGATGAGATGCAACATGATTCAACGTGAATTGAGACAAAATCAAAGCGTTGATTTCTTCGTACAAAATGGTAACACATGAGCAATTCCACGGAGCTGTCATGCTCAGCTCTGTGGAATTACTGCATTCCCTTTCCCAGGACAAATTCACAGGTGGAGGCTCTCCTCTGTTACAAACATCTCAGGGGTTGCTTAAATTTCCATTTTCGGCTGCAGGTTACCACATTTCCATATTGCTACGGGCTGGTGGAGCAGAGCTGAAAATGTCTCCTATTTTAACTTGTGTGTTGCAGTGTTTGGGGGATAAAGGAGGACATTTCTTTGCAACCACACTGACTCATCCATCAGATCCCAGAGGCCTCTGTTCCCTCTTTTCTTTGCTTGGCTCCTTGTCACCAATGTGTGCAGACTTTTGGGCTGGGTTTTCACGAGGTGTTGGTACCAGACCTGCTCTGCTCCCACTTAAACAGCAGCATCTCAGGGAAATAAAAATTAAATCAACAGTGAGCACGTCCCTGCTGCCTGTTCTGAGCCAGAGAACCTGGAACTGCTGCTGGTGGAGACAGCCCTGGAGCCACAAACAATATGATCCCCCTGGCAGGTAATTGGCCCTGGAGAGCTAATACTAGAAAGTTGTTTAAAAACTGTCTTTGCTGAAACCTGTGCAGCTGAGGATTCATACTGTCTCTGACATGCAAGAGCTCTTTCTTCAGACTACTGTCAAATTATGTTATTTTTGCCAAGAGCCCCAATATCTGAGGTATTTGCAATCCATGTAATGTGCTGGATTGCTAACTAGGGAATTTTCTCTTTATTGTTCTAAAGCAAAATCCTATTTACAGCAAAACCTGTCACTTCACAGAATCCACATACTTCTAAAAAGAAGAACTTTTGCTTACTGCACAAAATATATGGGAAAGGAAAATTTCAGGGAATATTTAACAATACTTGCAAAACACAGGAAGGGATTAAAATCTGGTATTTGTGCCACATTCGGATTCCTATGAACTTTTTTATTATGGGAAATATATTTAGCAGCTGTTCCTCTCTGTCTTCTGACATTAAATTAGTGATTATTGTGTGGTATGTGTGTGCAAATATTTATTTATCATTAGCTTTATGTTTTTCTTTCATTTTTTTTTACCACTACAGCTATTCATCTCCTCTAAGTCTTCTAACAATTATGTAAAGATGCCATTTGGGAACCCTAAATTGTGCATTTTCTCCATATGTGGCACATCCAACCTCCTGTTCTCACATATACATATAGATGACTGCATCAAAGTATGTTATATTTCATGCAGTAAACCAGTTTCTAAGAATTACCATATAAACATCAGGTGAAATGTAACACAGCTTCAACAGGCCTCATTAAAATGTATTTATCAAATAACTTCTTTTAGCTGGAATGGACTCAAGGAAGCTTCTTGCCATTTGTTTATATGGAGCCCGGTGTTCTTTTTACCCACGTCAGTGAGGAAGTGAGCGATTCTCTTCTCATGCTGGATTTACTCTAGTATAAATTCACTGGCTTCAGAGGAGCTAGTTCTGATTTACACTGTTGTGAGAGGAGAATCAGACCTAGAGTTTATAGCTGAGGATTTGCACAAGATAAAGCATTCAGGATGCACAGGGAAGGGGGGCCTTGTGAGGGTAAGTGGTCATTCTTTATTTACAGATCACTTGGTTTCCTGCTTTGAATGCTCACTCAGTGACCATTTATAGCAGAGCACACATAAGTCAGGCTTATGAGACATTAAATCAGATTTAGGGTAAAAAAAAATGGTGTGTGTATTTACTTGTACAAGTTGAGTGGCTACTCACCCCTTGTTAGCAAAGGCACACCTGAGATACGAATTTAGGCAAACGAATTTACCTAAAAACTATGGAGATCACATGGCAGTTTGGTCCACATACCTGGAGTTTGGTTTGAAATAAAATGCTTCATTGCGCCCAAGTATTTTTTTTCTCTAAGATTCAAGATTCCTTGATGGTGGTTTTGTTTGTTTGTTTGTTTTTATTGTAGTTTCTTTCCCTTCCCAATGCAATCTCTCCTGACAGTACTGGAGATCTGGGGATTATTGGCAAAAACAGAGTTTTGCAGATCTATGCATTCACAACAAGCTAATTAACATGCAGTAAATCATGCTAATTAACATCCTGTAAAAAAAAAAAAATCTAGGTTTTGGACTCAAAACTACAGCCAGAACAGCTGGAATTAGGCTATTCCTACTGAGGAAAGAGGCACCCAGCTACCCCAACTTCTTGTGAAATTTTTGGCTTTAAGCAAAGCTTCACATCTTATTTAGTTTTGACAGGAGGGCTCTGCAGTCAGGCTGAAATGACATCATGTCATCACAGTGTCAACAGCCCCCTCACAGCTCCCTGCAGTGACCCAGCCCGAGCCCCTGTTCGGGGGCACCGTGAGCTATCAGCAGAGGTCACACCAAGTGCTCTCTGTGAGACATCACGAAATGCCCAGTGCAATGCCCTGCCTGTGCCCCTCTGGATGTCTCGAGGACAGGCCTTGATCTATTGTGTTCAGATGCCAGAGCTTTTATGTTTGGAGTTTCAGCAAGAACTGCACGTATGGACACATTTATATGCAAGTTAAGACGCGACGCAGCTTTTGCCTGTGGTTTAAGAAGCGCAATTTCCCACAACCAGATGTGTGAACAGCACCACACGGGTAAGTTTGCTCTGTCCTGGGGGAAATCTGCAATGGGCAGGTTGGGTGCACCAGGTGGGGTGAGGTATTCACAGGAAACAGCTCAGTCAGGCATCATTTAATCAAAACTCCTGGCACAGCAATCTTGCTCACAGTTGGACTTCCCTTTGCCTAATACTCTGCCTTCTGCATCCTGCCAAATTTAGAGCTCTTAGAACACTTTCCCTTTTCCATTTTTTCCCTTGTGAGCTCCCACCATTTTTGTGTTCCTAATATATAACATTCAAGTGTGTGTGCATGTATATATGTGTATGTGTGTATATATAAATATATGTGAAAGACCTGGTTACTTCTCCATCAATTTACTTAAATCGCTTCAAGTCTTTATCTGAAAACTATGTAGTAGTTTACATGGGTTTATTTTTAATTGATAGGGAAACTAAATTCAAGGCATATAGATAAGGGTTTAAGAGGGATTATATCTATGTAACAAAGCTGATTTTTTGTTAAATAAACTGATATAAACTTCAGTGCAGACAGGACCCTCTGATTTGGAATTCTCCTAACATCTCCTAGCAGGGAGCTGGGAAAGTTTCAAACCTGTTTTTTTAAACTCAAAATGATGACAGCAGAGGCACATATCATTTATTTTATGTATCAAGGGAGATTTTAGGGGGCCTAATCACTTAGAAAATGCAGGCCCTCATCCTCAGCTCTACTGAATAAAACAAGCCTTCCCTGAGCTGGAGCGTTGCGGCAGAGATGGCTGAAGATTCCCCCCAAATGACCACAAACCTTTCAAAAGCTGGCAGCAAACAACACTCTGCTCTCTAAGGCAGAACATTTGTGCTTGGATTCCCACATGGTCCTTCCCTACTCTTATTCAGGGTATGTTTTGAAGTGGCAGCAATATGCACAAGGCAGCTATCACTACATCAATAGAGACAGTGCTACTGGGCTCTCTTTTCAGGTCCTGGGAGACAACATAACAGCATCTCTGTCTCGCCTTGTTCCAGGCAGCTGAACAGAGGAACACAGCTAAAAAAACCAGTCAAAGAGTCAGGATTTTACTAGCAAGTGAATGGCATTAGTCATCCAGTGTAGCAGCTCAGAGACCTTAAGGACACTGCCTCTGTTCCTCAAACACTCACCCGGTGTCAGGAACCAGAGCATGGAACGAGGCAGTGTATCCTGGAGCATATTAATGGCCTAAGATGACATGCTCTGTATTTGAAAGAATTCCCTCCAGCCAGTCTGGTGGAAGAATTCACTAATGACTCGAGCAGTTGCAATTCCATGATTTTAGTAAGGTTCATATGGCTAAAAACTTGAATAAACATACAATTAGAACAGCCAAGTAGGAATGTGTGTGACAGCAGTGGTGTGGGGCACAACTGAGGGGTTTTAAGGGAACACTTCTTTCTCTCACAGTGCAGAGGTGAGGCCTCACCCTGTGCTCCAGCATTCAGCTTTTCCCACTGGAGCCTCAGCTTTTGAGGGAAAAGAGGTGCAAGGTGGCTCCTCTTCTGTTTCTGGAGGATATTTCCCCTCCTGCCCATCTCCAACCTCTGTACAATCCCCTGCTAACCTGTGCTGTGCTGACAGTGACATGTGAGACCATCAGTCACAACAATTATTTGATTCCTTTCTTCCCCAGTTGTAAAATGATATTGTAGAAGAAAAGACATTTGGTAGATTATTTACAGCAGAAACAAATCTAATATTATTGATGCTACAGAACTTGTATAGAAATATGCCAGGTACACCTGACAGTTTTATAAAGATATCATTTTTTGCTCACTCACCTCCCTTGGCAACAAATTATAATAATCTAGAAAATACTCTGGAAGTATCTAAGCAACAGAAGAGAACTTGAAAACATTTACTATATGACTAACTGCATCAGAGTAATTGAATTTCCCTAAATCAAGAGGAAGAATTAAATTAATGGAGCAATAATTTGACAAGTTTGGCTGCAGTTAGTAGACATAAGCAAAATCATTACTTAAGCATATTGTTAATTAAGTTTAAATCAAGAATAAATTGAGTGATAGCTGTTAATTAGGCCTGTGTGCACAAGAAAATAAGCAATAACATTGCAGCAGGCTATAAATAAGCATGTTTGCACGATTCTGTGATACATGGGAGATGTGGGTGAGGGAAGAGGAGTGCACGTGGGTGTGAGACTGGCAGCAGGTGCCTTGTGTGCTTGGTTTCAGGTCAAAGTTATTTTATTGTTTAATACAGATGAATGAACAGAGGGCTCTGATTCTTCTGTCAGTTCACTCTGGGCCACTGATTTCCCCATTTTCCAATTAGGAATGTCAGTGGGAACACCCAGGGGAGACTCATGATGCTGATGAAGTGCAGTCCTCACACACACAGTGACAGAGCCAAGGATCTCAGTTCCATGGGAGCTGCTGGCCCAGTGACTGGGAGGAGGGCTGGGTCATGAGGGGGTGGAATCTGATAAATACCTCAGAACCTTACACATATCAAATCCTGCAGACTGTAGTAGAAAACCAAGTAGGAGCTCAGATGGTGTTAAAGTCAGTGAAAAAGGGAAAATACTTGGTTCAGGAGAAAAATAGATCAAGTCATCTGAAGTATCTTTGTATCCCTCCAAGTCATTTGTGTCCATATCCATATGTGTCCATAAACAGTCCAGGAAATGAAAGGGGAACTTACATCAACTGATTGATTTTGTGAACTAAGTTGAACCACTCTGCTATTTCTGTAAATATTTCTGTGTATATTTTTCTGTATGTATCTCTCTCAATTCAGAAGCACAGAACTGTCTGTGTGAGCAGGGTGTGCTGGGCCATCAGCTGACCTAAATCTGAATATCGGCATCACTGTACCCACAGCAATGGCAATAGCACAGCTCTGTGGTTAATGCCACCTGTGAAAAAGGTCTTAAAAATTCTGCATTTAAATTGTTAAAATTTCAGCCTGGGCTGACTTGTGGGCTGTGTGACAGTAAGTCAGAAAGTTATACACTTTTGTGCCTCCCTATGTCCTTTTACCAAATCCTGCTCAGTGCAATTTCCCTCACTGTAAGGGATCATCATCTTCCCACTGCCAGTTACAAAAATGCCTTCTGAGGTGCCCTGGACAACATTTTCCCATTAAGTTTTATTTGAAAAAGGTGGAGTACAGCTTGGTTGCACAAAATAAAACAAGCTCAAATACATAAATGGGCTGGGATTAGGCCTGGCAGTGCACACATGGTAAAACCACAGCATCAGACCTAAAACCCAAACCCTTCACCTCAGTGAACCTCCCTGCTTGTTCAGGGGAATGCAGAAGTGCAAACTAAACCTCCTGGGTAACTTTATATAATCACACCTTGACTTCCAGCCTCCTTCCTATCTGCAGGCTTTCCAGGGGACAACTTAGGGCAGCAGACAGGACCAGCAGCATAATTTGGAAAGCAGGAAAATTTAGTTACTGTAAACCAGTGCTCAGATTTATTTCCAAAGTTACAGGTTCCTGAGACTCTCTGATATGAGAGCTGTCACACTCAAGCAACACATAAAAATTGGACAAAGGGGAAAAAATGAGAGCTATGGCAAGTACTGTCTCTGTATTAAAGAATGATTTGTTTTTCAAACATGCAAATAATTTCAGAAAAAAATGGAATCTAAAGCACTTATACCAGTATTTCACAGAGATATTTAATCAATTCTGCAGAGTATTTTCTGCCCTGTGTTATTAAACAAAGAGAGCCAGAAACCTCATGTCATTGAACATACTGATGGAAAGGACCCAGGCTTCTTTTCTGTGCCAAGAGAAACTACGATACAGAGAATTTTTTTCTGTGTGTGTGGACAGACCAAACGGGTAAATGGGCACTTGTGACCACTTTGGTCTTGTACAAGGAAGCTCTGAAACTTCAGTTCCCACTAGACAGTGGGACACGAAAACTAGGTCTGCAGTCTAGGGTAGAATGGATCTTTCGTGATACAATAATAAAAACATTAATCACACACAAAGTAGTGCCAAAGAGCAGTTATTGTAGAAAATAAAGTGTTGAAAGCCACCTAAATTTCTCCCATATTATAGTGCCTGAATGCATTTCTTTTACCTTCTTCTGATAAAAAGTATTTCTAATGACTGCAATTTAGTTCTTACTATTTTTGTTGCTTCCCATTACATCGCAAAGGTAGAAGAAAATTAAAGGTTATCATTAAATTGCACAAGTTACAACTTAAAGAAAATGTCAGTCAGTATTAAAGTAGTTTAAAAACCGAATAGACGTTGATAGCTAAATTATTATATGGAAAACAGTCTATCTGTGGAGAAAAGACAGTTCCTCCTCCCTGGTGTCATCAGGCACACGCTCCCTGTTACTTGTGACTTCTTTACTGGCACCTCATTTCTGACCTTTCTTTGTCGAGTGCTCATTGAAGGTGAGGTTTGCATTTATCCACCTGCTGGGCTCCCATCTGCTTCTGAATAATCTCAGACCCAGACATCCTTCCAGTCACAAACCTGACACACACAGGCAGTTTTTACGTGCACTTTGTTATTTATTGCAACCGCTGGCGGCCTGGAACTCTTCAGCAAGTTGGGAAAAGTGAGCAGGTTTGAGATGTGCCACTCAAGCTCTTCCATGGGATAGAGATGCTGGAAGAGCAGCTTTGCTCTGAGCACAGAGCAGGTTCGAGGTGAAGCTCATGTCCTCTCCAGTTTTGTGGATGCCACCTGTGCTCTGATCAGTCTTGAGAGACCCAACAAGGGCCGTATTTACAGAAGTGTTTTGAACGTAGGAATTCAACCTGAGAACAGCAGAAGCTACTGGGGGTTCAGAAAGAGTGATGGCTCCCATACCATCTACTTCTTTGAAAATCTGACTAAAAAGAGCCAAGGGCATCCAAAAAACCTCTTATTATCTGTTAAGGTATGACTTTAACACTCATATATTCAAAGGGCTCAATGTACGCATTAATATAAGGAAAACAAGACATATTTAAGCATCTCTGCCTGGTTCTGTTCATTTTTTGGCCACTCTGAATTATTCCAGACTCTCAAGAAACACACTGAAATAATGAGTGGCTTAAGAAATATATGGGGGGATTCGGTTTTTTTAACACAGAACTTTTTCTGTTTTCATGTCGTATTTTCGTCTTTTTCTCCTATATCCATTGAAAATAAGCACTTCTTTTGAAACATAGACTTCTTATACCAAACTGCAGGACTTGGAGCCATTGCAAGGATCTTGGAAGCCATATTATCATCCCTCAGTTTTGTACAATGAGGAAGGGACCAAAAATAACAAAATTCCAATCTGTACTCCAGACATTACTAGGAAAGTTTCTCCATAAAACAGGACTTCAAAGTAAAAATCTGAGAAAGGTTGTGAATAACCCCTAGTATTTAAAACACAACTTCAATAATTATAACTGTTAAAATGAGGGAAAAGCATTTAACCCCAAGCACAGATCTCTCTTTGCCCCACAGACAACCAAGCTCAGCACAACTAAATTAACTACACACAAGAAAAGGAAGTAATATAAAGACTGAAGGAAAAAAAAAAGTAGTAATGTACTATAACATATGTTTAAAGTCAAATATACAGAAACAAAATTATGGTTTGACAGTATGCAGTAAAGAAGTATTCAAAGACATCAGAAGGGAAGCAGCATCCTGATTAAATAGTGTTAATTAATGATAATGGGTAGCTCTCTTCAGGAGGAAAACAACCTCCAGTTAAACAATGAAGTTCAATTAGTAATTACTATCCAGGGTTTATACATATAATGCTGCCTTGGAAATGCAGATTCATGGATTCTGATCACTGATACCCCGAGGTAAATACACAGTAACTGCAGCAGAATTATGTGGACTCAGCCAGCCATAACTGAAAGCAGAATTTGGCTGGAGTCTACGCCTGGTAATTCCCACTGAGTTGATTATGCTATTTCAAGCTCAATCAATGATGTGCTAAAAAGAAGAGCCCCTATAAAAATGTCAGTGCAAACAAAAGGAAAGATTAGGATGATTTCCCCAATGCCGACGGAGTTCCTGATGCTCCAGATGCTCCTCTGCTAAGCAGCTAAAGGCTTTTCTCTGCTACCTATAAAGGGATTTCTGGAGAACAAATATTTTCCTACAAACTCCACTAAATTGCACAGGATTGCAGGTATTGTGAGGGCACTTTCCAGGGTGGTCTCTCACCCTGGCAGGTCATATAGTTTTCCACCTATTTGTTGTGAATTGCACAACACCTAAGGATAATAACAGCACTTGGGGGAACGTTTCCCAAGGATGTGCTAACTGCACTCCATGTCTGCTGGAAGAGCTCACCCCAAACTCAAAAGGCAAGTGGATGAAATAAGAGGAGATTGGAACTGAGCACATCTCTGTATTACAAACTAAACCACTGCTCAGGCATCCCCAAGGATGGCTGGTGAAAACTGCCCAGCCACAGCAGTATCTCCGTGTGAGGGTTATTTTAAACTGGTTTTTCCCAGTTCATGTTTTATCCACGGCATAAAGTTAAAATCCAAGGCAAGGCACCAACCTAAGCAACCCAGATAAAATGTCAGCCACAGAGTTGTGATGGCTAAAAATGAGAAAGCAGGATACTTTCAAAATGGTTCTGTGCTCTTTCTCTGCCTCTCAAATTGATCTCGAGCTCTAGAGAACCTTTTCCTAACTGCAAGACCTTGGGTGAGTTGACACACTGCCCCACATGTCAGAAGTTTTAGATTGCTGGACAAGGAACTTGCTGTGAGAAGTGTGTTTTCAAATGTCTTTGAAATCCCCCCCCACATCCTCATCCAAGCTCTTGCCCACACACACAGTGATGTAAGACTACTTCACCTCTGCTCTCACGCTGGGTGGTTCCCTAGTTGTGAACTAAATCTCAGTCAGTGAAGATGAGATTTGCTTTGAAAGCAGACTTGGGAGCTGAACTGACTCTGAAGTAGATGCACATTTTAAAAACTCCAGATGATTTTATAGGACTGGGTTGTGCATATTTTTACTGAAAGTATTGACCTGCTGCTTACTGCTATTAGAAAGTCTAACCAGTGCTATCATGGCAGCTGCAGGTGATTATACAGTTACCAATGGGTTATTAAATCTCCTCAAAATCAATGCCTGATCTCCTGGAAATGGATTTAAAAAGCTGGGGAGGTACAGAAACACCCAGGGGAATTATACAGAAACCATCTGATATTTTTTAAAAATCTAATTAACTGTAAAGTAATTTCACCCCACTGAGACCATAATAGCAGAGATGTAAGAGAAGGAACAGTAATTTACTTTCCTGCCTATTGATTTCTGGAATGTAACTGGAAGAGCCAGGTATTTTTAGTCCATCTTAAAAAAATACTTTATAAGTAAAGCTCTCTTGGAGAAAAAAATCTAAACAACATTTTAATGCCTTGTTTCGCTTCATGTTCTATTCACGCTTTGGAGTCTCAGCAGTGAGTAGGAATAGATGGTTAATGGCTGTAAAGATGGAGTTTTCTTTCTGATCCATCAGGAATACTGACTTACATCCCCCCCTCCACCTTCCCAACACGATATATTGATAGGGGGTGGCTCTGCAGCCCTCCCAGGTCACCCACAGAGCTGAGCAGGAGCCGTCTTTCCTCTTCAGTGCAACTGTCACTGTTTTTGCAAGGAACACTGGAAACATCTGCCAGCCTCAGTACCTGTGGGAAGGCCTTTCCCCCCTGTCCGTTTGACAAGGATGTTACAGCACCCACACGGCAGCCTGGGAGGGAGGAGATTCCAGGAGCACTGAGGCAGGGCTGGCGCTGGCCACCACCGTGCTGATGAGCCCTGACACGTCCTCTCTTGCAGAGAACGGCTGCCAAGGGGCAGCAGCTGCGCTGAATTTTACATGAACCTGTCAATACAGCACATAACAGTACAATTTTGGTGCTCCTCAGAGACTTAAATCAGCAAGACATCGCCTCGTCATTTACTGCAGTGATAATGTTTTATCTAATATTAACTAAATTCTGCTCTTATTTATGCCCTGTTGGTTCTGCTTTCAGAACGTTTCATGTACGTACAACAGGCTGTCCTGCCTCCCTACTCGATTCTGCTCTCAGTAATAGAGCAGCAACATTGATTTAAACCCTGGTGTTCAGGATTTCCCCATGTCCAAGGACATGTCTGAGGGCAGAAAGTCCAAAGAATGGAACCCTAGTCCCAAAATAAATGCAAAATCCCTATTAATTTTGTTCTGGGAGTTTAAAGGTAGAAACAACATGTGATGAGTAACATGAAAAATGGCTTCATTTTGCCTGGTGCACCTTTTTCAAGACTTGAGCACAAAAAACTGCTGTAGTTCAGGTGTCTTTGTGAGCACAGTGACAGAGTGGGACCTGAATAACTCACAAGTGAGAGATGGCTTGACTCAACTGGCAGGTCAGTTTTCAGACAAAGCCTCCAATGTTGTCAGGAATGTGGTGTTTCCAAAACACCATGGAATGATGCCTCTAAGCAGGTGTTTCACTGAAAATATATTTTGCAGAAACTAGGAAAATTACTTCTGATCTGAATTAGGTTACAAACAATGAAATGAGAAGATTTCACCAAGTTTTAAGTGTCTGTCTTTGGGTTTGACCACCTCTAGTAACATATCAGGTGAGCACTTAATCTTTAAACAAAATGAGCTTTCCAACTCGGTGTCACAGTACCCTTGGTTGTGCTGCAGTCCTTATTCCAGAAGAAAAATTCTGGTTTGGTATTTTAAAAGTCACCTTCTCTCCATTGCATTCATCTGCCAAACTCTGACTGCTGCAGTTAAACTCACCCCCACAATTTATCTCTCACACATACAAACACTTACCAAGTCTCTCTCACACACTCACTACTCCAGCTGGATTATTTCTGGCAAGTAATAAGTTTTCTCTTACACTTAAATCTGTGTTTTAATTTTGGTTCCCTTTCTTTCAAAAGCAGTAGCCTACAGTACCCCTAGCCCTAATTTTTGTTCCATTTCCCTCTAAACTGCAGGGTAGATATTCAGTGTTATGATAAAGTGAAGCACTTATGGAAAAATTCATATCAAAAGTCTCGTTTCTCAGAAGTAAAAGCTAATATGCAGTTTTGAGAGAAACATTGCAGTTGCAATCCTGTGCACATAATGCAACTATTTATCATTGTTGGGCACTTTTGACTGGATGATTCAAGATTTGCTTCATAGTTTCAAGATGTTTACAAGAAGATAAAGGAGAAAACATTTGATAAAAGATGATCCTATATGTTATAAATAATGACTTCTCTGGTGTCACCATAAAATATCTTATAATAATGAAGCAAGGTGAATAATTCACACTATTTTCTATTGGCTTGAAACATTAGATTATTTTTTAGGAGGTAAGTGAACAATAAATTTCAGTTCCAAATGAGCTGCACTGCAGATAAGTCTCCAACCCTTATGCAAACATCCACATGAATAAGGAAAATAAAGCCAACCATAGTGAATGTTGCCACAGTCTGCTCATATATGGTTATCAAAGCAGTATCACCATAGAAGTCACTGGTAGGGTGTGATCCACCAATTTAATAATTTTTAATGGCTGGTAAAATAATTTTTAAATGCCTCTAAAGTGGTCTGTCCGTTCTGTTGGAATTATAATTACTATTCCAATGATAAATGAAGTTTTAGAGAGCTGCAGTCAACTGGTTTACCCTCATGTTCTAAACTTGTACTTTATTTTTCCATAAACGGGTTACCCTCCTTAGAGAGTTGTTGCTGCCCTAAGTTGTTCAATAAATCTGAAGATTTGTTACTGCATTCAGTGGCAAATACATTTCTTGTAAAATACACTGTAGGTGCAACTAAATAAAGGTAGAGGCTGAGACTCTCCCTTTTTATTGTCAGCAAGAATGACACGGTATATGGAAAGCTCAGAGGTTAATACTCTAATAAAATTCGAGTCAACCCCAGTGATTTGATCTGATACATTGTCTACTAGGTCTGAGTAACTCTATCCAGCAATAAATAGCCTATTTGTTGGGATAATGAGAATTCATCTCAGTGTCCTTCTTGTGAATTGTCACATACAGACATGAAACTGCATATGAAAGACAAACTAGGAGCCTAAAGAAGGAAAATTCCTGCCTATTTAAATAGCCTTAATATTTGAAGGATTAAAACCCAAATAGGGAAAAGTAGCCTTATTTACAATCAAGTGACAGTCTACAGAATTAAAATGCAAAACCAGGTATTAAAACATTTATTATTACCCTTTTAACCCCTTCCAGTAGCATAAGGACTACTTGTTCCCCTATTGAAATAATTAAAAAAACAGAATTAGAGAAAATCTCTCAGATTCTAAAGTTGCACAACACCTATTCTGTCACGACAGAAAACTCCTTATCACCACTGAGCCAGGGACAGGAATGATGATTATGGCTGAATTACAAGCTGTAGTAGTTTACACTGGTGGCAAGTTCTTGGTCACTAGACATGACAATTGCACTTTGACATGTACAAGCGGTTTTTCCAGCAGGGATAAAGGTTATTCAATGCTCAGTGGTTCCAAAGGGTCCTCAGGAATGTGATCCCTCCTTGCAGCCTTTGGAACACTTCTGCTGTAATCTGGCTGGAGCTGCAGGTGCTCCCAGTGCCCAGGGAGCCAGGTGCATGAAGGCCTTCTGCTGCTATGGGGGGACAACAGGCTCCTCTGCCTCCTCACTAGCACAGAAAACAGGATTTCATTCTTAATATTTAGGAGTTTTCTACACAGCTGCAGAACACACCCTGCCTGCCTCTTCGTGTCTGAGGGCTGCTTATCTTGGCGTCGCACGTTGGCCGAGGGAGGGATGGGGACAATCAGAATTTCACTTGTGCCACCAAGACACTCATCTCAGGGCATGTGAATCCTCAGCACCGACCAGGAGGTACAATAATAACACCAGGGGCACCGCAGCCTCCAGCAACAGCACAGCTCTTTAATGACCAGCACGTAGAGCTGCACACCAGGAGCTCTCAGATTCTAATGCTGCAGTGATGGTTCTGTCAGTGAGCACAATTTGGGTTAATAGGAGGATGAGCTGACCTCTGACTTCTCTGAGATTTGGATGCAAACCCTTTCCTCGGGGCCTGTTGATGGCTCAGCAAACAACTTCATAAATCCTCCTGCTTCTGAAGCCCTTATTACTGACATCTTGTTTTGGCTTACAAAATTGTACCCGAGCTGAGTATTTCTGCTAAAAAAAAAAGCCTCCTTGGCATTAGGCAAGAAAAGTTTGCAAGTTTCCTTTGAAAATTAAAAGTGGAAGTGGTTTGCTGTAGATAAATTCTCTAGATCTTGGCTGGGTTACAGAAACAATTCCAGGAGAAACAGCCTCCTCCCCCTACAAATCTAACAGCACTTGACAGTAGGAAAACAATTCCGTACAAACAGAAGCTTGGCAAGGGCCAGGAACGAAATCCTGGCTTCGCTGAAGAAAAAGAGACTTCTGCCATCAATTTCAGTGAAGCCAAATTTTCTTTCCAGGTCATTTGAATTCCTGTCTCACAGCTGGTTGCCCAGTTCTCGAAGCACCACAGGATGGTTTTTGGCAGTTGGATGCTACAAGAATACCCAGGGCGTGCTGCTGCTCTGGCCAGCGGATTTCATCCAGGCAGAGCTGGTAGGAGACAGCAGCAGGCTGCAGGCTGCCAGTGCACACACATTTCCTCTGCAGAGAAGGGATTTTTCAGGTTTATGTGCTTTACCAATCTGTAGTTACGGCTGTTGGAGCCCCAGTACAGTGGCAGCTCAGCCTGCTGATGAACAAACACCCCATCTGTGTGATGCACAACTTCCCCGAGGAAACACCCGCCTCTGTTATTTAAACAGTAGTAAAGGGAAACACAACTGCTCACTGCTCTGATTAGTGACTGACTCCAGGTGTAAAAGAACGTCCTCTGTGAACGTGGTAGGAGATTCTAGGCTTCATGCTGACTATTTCTATAATCAGTAAGTGATTTTTCATTAATTTTTTTCAGGAAGAGAAGTGGCCAGCATTAGCCCGAGAAGGTCAGCGAGTCTTCTATTGCTTTGAGCTTTTTATGGTATTTAAACCACTAACTAGTTTTATGGATGTTGAAACCAAGTTTTTCAGAGAAGCCTGAGGAAATTAGATATCATTGAACTTCAGGAGGGATTTGACACCCAATTTTTAGAGAAATCTAGCTAACACATATGAATTTTGCTGACTTAGAAGTCTTGAGAAATAGAGGTATCTCTTTTATCCTGGAAACACCAAATTACAAAGCATAAGGATAGATATGATAACTTCAGTGGATGTTCTACAAACCATATGCAATATTTGCAACATCATTGTTTCTTCTGTAGTATTTTCACCTTTTGGACTTCTTTAGAACTAATCCACAAACCTTTTTTCATACTGATTAATTATCCTTCTTTACACGAGGAATCCCCCATCCTGTGCAGTGACCAACACCAGCCCTTTTCAATCACTTACAGATGTTCATTAATTTTTTTCTGGCTTTATCATCTTTGCTTGGCATTAAAAACACTGACCTGTTGTTCTGCAACAAAAAGTACATTCAGGATATTCATACCTACAAAGATGAAATTTGCCAAAACGTTCACCTTGTGATTTCCCTAGACGGAATAGTATGAGGGATAAAAATATTTTCAATAGTCTGTAGCCCAAACCTTTAAAGAGACTTATGAAAACATGTGTGGGTGACCAAGCTACTACTGCAAGAGTCTGGAATGACTGTGTGCTTTGAATTTGTATGGATTTTCTGTTGCTTCCTCTCAAGTTCAGAAACTCTTTCACAGTGTAAAGTCTTTTAATTTAGGACAGGTTTTGTATTCTTTTTAAACCCTCAGAAAACAGGCTTTGGAAAAATCTCTTGAGTTGCCACGTAAGAAAGTTTACAAAAACCAATATTTTCTTTATGTGTCATTTTGTTTTCTAAGTTCTTGTGGATGGTCTTGGCAAATCACAGATTTTCTGGTCCATAGTTTGCAACAGAAATTACCACTTATTGTAGAAAGAATTGAGTCTTTAATGTAGTTGGATTCAGCCCTGCACTGGTCCTTCCCTTCTCATTCACGCACTGCCCACGGTTTCTCTTTAGATCTGTTCAGACCCAAATCAATAAACATAAAGAAAACAGAAAAGCACCTTGTCCAAATCTAAGTTACTGTCACAGCCTAATTTTCTCTGCTGAAAACCTGAGTGGTGCTGGAGAGTCCTTGAAATCCCTCTGGATTTCTGCACTGTTCCTGAGTTTAGAGGGCTGAGATGGAGTGAGAGGTGACTGTGGAGGTACAAATAGAGTGCTGTGCCACGAGAGCTGTTTGTGCTCATTTAGCCATCCCTGACTCCAGATTTGGACACTCAGGGGACAGAGCTGCTCAACTGCCATTGAATTTCAATTAGGAAATGGTCCCCAGCATCACCAGGGACTTCTGACCCTCGCTCAGCCTAAACTGTTGGGCTCAAAGCTGTCGGTCAACTGAGCCCGGGCTGCTCTGGGAGCTCTGAGCACCTCTCTGAGTCCTCACCTCCATTTTAATGCACTCCTTCCCAAGGACCTGTGGAGACGTGGAATGAGCTGCCTTTATTTTACTGAGTCCCTGGAGGAATTTGGGAATGAACTGCATTAAGAAGTTGCTGATGCCTTGTGGGAAATCTCTGAAACACATTTTCTTTGGAATCGATTCTTCATGTGCCCTGTAGCATATTTTCTCTGTCTCTTTTTCTTTTGCACTGGAATCCTTATGAGAAAAGTTGTTGCCTTTTTTTGGGGCAAGATTTCCATTACTGTCTCATCTCTCAGGCCGAATTTCCATGTTTAAGTGTATGCTGTTTGAAGCAGCAATTAATGCAAACTCTATTCCCTAGAAAGAAGAGGCTGGGATTTTTTTCTTAGGGAGGATGAACAGAAAATAAGTGAGAGGCATTTGCTCGAAAATTCTGTTTGCTTGCCTGATGAGGGTGTAAGAGGGATATTAGAGAATGAGGAGAAATCTATTCCATTTCTTGTGGACCCTAGCTAGAAATCTTCTAAACGGGTCTTTTGTTACTTCTCACAATGACTTGAGAGGGTTTGAAACCAAGGCCATGTACTGCAGTATTTAAATATGACAGGAGAAGTGGCACTATTTATTTTAGTTCTAATTTCTTTTTTTTTTTTTTTTTTTTTACAACACAGATAGCATAACACAGTAAGTGACTCTAACATCTCACATTTCAATGCTGTCATCTCAGCTTGTCAGCAAAACAGTATTTTAATAAGAATGAGCCAAGAATATGATAATAAGAATGAGTCAGGATCCAGGACACTACCTGAACCTATCAATGATCCTCTTTCATGTGACTACAAACCCTATAGATATGGCCAGACAAGCTCTGTCTTCAATTACACACGAGCAAGTGTATTTTCCTTAGATTATATTTTGAATTACTACCAGAAAATATTGGTCCTCTTCAGTGTAACGTGTGAGAGGAATCAAGTGCACACAGCCCTCAGAAACGTTTATGTGTCATCAAAACATCAAAATTGGGGCAGTGGTTTGAGAGCCCTGGGCCTGGCCAGCTCTTCTCAAGGGCTGGTCAGGAAAATTAAATCACTGATGTAGTTGGATTACAGCATCAGTAAGACACACTTAAATCTGGACTGAACCCTTATCATTTTAAACTTGCATTTCAGAGGTGAAACACTGTGGTCCTTTCCAGCCAAGCCATTCTATGACTCTATGATAATGACTATAGAGTGACACAGAGGACTGTGGTTTCTTAAATTTTTGGCTTTAAGGGTAACAATGACCATTGAGTAAAATAATAGCAACCTCATAACAAAGTCAGACACGTGCATAGATTTCTCAAAATGAAAGGAAAATCCCCTTGCACAAAATACACAAAAGAATAATGGTAATTTTTTGATGATGGAAATTATATTTGAGGATTACATTCCAGTCTTAAATACCACTGGATAATGTCAATGATCTGGGACTGTGTGTAATTAAAAGGCAAAAGATCTTCGGCTTCACTGATGGTTATTAGAGCAAATCCCAGGTGGTAGTAGGAGTAACAGCATTTGGTACTTTGTAACTGAGGAGTCTAATAAAGAACTGCTTTATCCTGCATTTACTACAGAGCTTCATAAAGCTGAACTGAAATCTCTAGTAGCTTTATGCTTGTTCAAAAATACCACATGATATTTAAAGGTGTGTCTTTAGGACTAAGCTGCCTCTGTTGCCTAATACAGTGTGATAGTTCCCATCGGAGCTACTACTGAAACAAGATCTTTTTCTAAAATAAATGAAGAAAAATGCATAAAAGACATTAAAGCATATGAAGCTAAACAGTTATTATTGTTGGAGTATTACCTGTATAGGAGATTGCCCAGGATTGCTAGTTAAGGATTTATGCCTTCATTTTGAGGATGCTCAGTACTCTAAATGTTATTTTGTGTTTAATAATAAATGCCTAAAGCCACTGGGGGACCCATTTGTTCAGCTACTGCAGGGATTTTCACCCCATCCTGGTTTTATAAGGAATCTGTTTAGGCAGACTGAAGTATAGCAGTGCCAAGTTCAGAAAACTCTTATTTTCCAGAAGTTACACATAATCCCTTTTTAGCCACTGATTTCAGTTTTCACTGAGCACTTATGCTAAAAATATTTACTGCTTTCAAAACATTCCATTGCACAAGTGCAAATGACAATTTTGAATCTTTCATTTGCAATTAAGTTGAGCTTTTAATTTCAGTTTTTTAAAAGGCTGCAGTGACTGGAAATGTTAATTTTATTTATACATATATGTCAGAGCCTTTCCAGAACAGGGAAAGTGCAAGGACCTCATCACCTATAATCAACATTTAAGAGTTAAAATAAGCACTTGACTGGTATTGAGAATGGACTAATAATTTAATATTTTGAAAACATTTTTTTCCGTTAATGGGAAGGCAGATTGTAAAAACAAAAATATGGATGAAAAATTAGTGCATCGTTAAAAAAAATATTGTAAAACATCAGAGAAAAATTCATCTTTGGTTTCAGAGCACAAAGGGGATGAAGAGGGTGAGCAAGGGAAGAGTGGCAGAGGGTGACTGAGTCACAGCCACAGCCACCCAGGGACAGCTCAGTGCTGCCTCGGGCCACCCCTGTGCCATCTCCTGCTGTAAAGAGCTGCCAGATTTCTATATTTGGGTCTGCTTTTCCCTTTTCAGACGTTTAGGAGGTTTTTTTAGCTTCCTTCAGTAAGCTCAGTACTCTTTGTAGTAAACACAAACCATGTGGCACGGCCTTTTCTGCACTGACATCACTACAAATGTTTGCCCAAAATTGAAGTGTAAAAACTGTACAAATGTATTAACTCTTCTTCTCTCCTACCATGTGGCATTGCCTTTTCTTTACTGACATTACTACAGATTTTCACACAAAAATTTAAGTATAAAATTTGTAGAAACTTTTTAAAGACTTTGAAACAAAGCATCTTTCTCAAAAATCCCTGGGATTTGCCATGCACCGTGTGCCAACATGGCCAAGAACCTGCTTGTGGTTTTTACTGCTTCTGTATTGCTTCACAAAGCACATCAGCACTCTCAGCTGGCTCCAAATTTCCTGAGAAAAAGTACACCTGCAATTGTTTCTATCCTTTCAGTCTGCTTTTTACTACCTTTTGATGTGATTCATGCTTTTATATTGTTTTTTTACATCTTCAGGTGTTTTCTCTGCCACAACTGATTTAATCTGCTATTTTAGAAAATATAATGGTAACATGATTTTTAAGGTTATACAATACTACAGTGAGAAGCCAGAAACAAGAGACCAGAAAGAAAACATCTTAAATTACTATCTCACTTTATAGTCCTCAATACTACTTTCAGTTAGAAGCACTAAGGCAAGAAACCAGTGGCTTGTATTTATCAAATAAATGTTTTGGAGCAGGTCTTCACAGAAGAACAGTTTACAAATTTTTACTGATTATTTATGATAAATGTTTAGTGATTTTTATCTCAGCAGGAAATTCACTCTTACAGTTACTGTAGCACAATGTAAAATAATATTACAGTCTGCTGGCATTAATTTATCTTGATTATTCTAATGATTTTATATTTTTATTGGTACACTGGATTGCAAAAAACGCAGTGTAATTTAATTTTTACCATCATATGTGGAGAAATCACTGGAGGCATTAAAATGATGAAAGAAGAGTTATGCTAATACCACAAAAAAGGATGCAAAAATGATTTATGTTACTTTCTTCTCCTATTTGCAGTTCATTAAGTCACTGTCTTCTTGTAATGACCAAGTGAAAATTAAAGTACTTCAGAGAAGAACTTTAGGTTCAAGCATCATTAGAGGAAGAGAAATGGGTTCTTTGATGAACTTGACTGCAGAAATCTATAGAGCACAACTTAATCAGACTGCACATTGATCTCTGATGCTAGAAGGCAGACCTATGATTGAACAAATCTTTTAATGCATATTTTTCCTTTAAAAAGTAGCATATGATGCATGAGAATGATTTATTTTTTATATACTTCAAGTTTATAAGGTAGAAGTGTGCACTGAACTTGCTTTTTTACTCACTGGAAACTGAAATATAGAAAAAAATAGACACCTATGAGATTATGTATTTCTTTTTGCTCCCTGTATTATGTAGGATCTATGACTCTGGGAAATGGCCTATTGTTCCTTAGCTAATGAACTCCCCATTCACTCAAAAAAGTATCATTTACATTCCTTTGAAACCGAACCATGAGTTACAGTCAGCAGATAACTGCAGGTGGTAAAAATATCTCCAACCTATTTGCTGCCTCTTTTCCAGGAAGATCTTTTTAACAACGTAATTAGACGGTAGACTGAATTGCACTCAGAAACTTGAAATGCCTCTGATTTTGTAAGGTTACTGTAAAGCTCTAATTCACAGAATCTGATCCTCTGGAAGGAATAATTCGGGGTTGCACGACACACTACGGTGCAGTGGAGTAGTGATTCTGCTCCACCAACTTCTGTTAGCGTTCAGGAGAAAAATGCCTACCTCTAAATTCCAAAGGAACACAGAAAGTTGGAATGTGAACCTAAAAGCTTAAAGGGTTTTCTTTTCACTCCTATTGAAATAACAAAGATTAACACCAGTTCTCTTTCTAAAACTTTCTGTGATAATAGGTCATAACTTATGCCTCAGACCTAACACAGGGTAGTAGCTCACAGGTTTATAGACACTTTCTTTCAGAAGGATCCCATTCATTTCTGAAAAAAAAAAAAAGGAATCCTATGGCTATATTTCACACCTTCTACTTCTTTGTTCCACTTAGAAAAATAAGATGTGCTAAACCAGCAGTAACAGAATTTAACACGTTTAAATTTCTTTTGGAGTTCAGATGTTAAGCCCCTTGGAAATTCTTGGCATTACTCCACTTCTTTTTTGTTGCATTGGCTGTCAGTCTGGACATGGAAGTTGGAGCCAAATGCATCCCTCCCACATGTCACTGTAAAACAGCTGTCCCAGGACAGGATGGAGCTTTCTGAGCCTCCAGTAGTTTGTTGTGGTTACGCATCATTCTCAAGAATCTTCCTTGAGTCGTCATCTCAGAGGAAAACCCCTCCAGTACTTAAAGCTATTTCTAAAAGATATTCTTCGTTTTCTCCCATGAAACTGTTGTTGCTGGTCAGATAAACTCACAGGAAATTAAATAACCACTTCTAAAATTACCAAATCCTTTTTCGCTTTCAGCTTCTCCAGTTGCCCCTGTTTTATTTGTTGCTGAACGTGCCTATTTGACAGAGCAATCCCTTCTCAGCGTAAACCAACACTGCCTCAGCAGCAAAGCTGATAGGTATTAAATATAGGATGATGGAGATAATTTTTAATCAGGTTAATGTGCTTTAATTACTGCAAATTAGATTTTATTTCTCTAAGCAAGCAAACGGAATTATTTGGGCTATTTAAAACACAAACCCTTTAAACAGTCCAAGTCATTTAGAAAAGAGATAAGCATTTTCAAAATAGTACGTCTTTGTTCTGATGTGACAGTAACTTTAGGGCTTGAGAAGCATTTTTCTGAGAAAACAGGTCTCATAAAGCCCATGAAATGGAATTTAATGCTCATTGATACCAAGCCTCCTAAAATCATAAAGAAACAAAGATTAAGCATGAAAAAAATAGCAAAAGTGACCTACTCATAGGAAAAAAATCTGTTCTTAAAACAGTAAATCCTGCCTGGGAACCCCTCTTCCTTCTTTTCAAGGGATTAAGCACTGTAAGCAGCACACAACCCCCCCATTCTGCAGTTGGATTCCCTTGACTGGATCCCTGCACCGCTGCAACCTCTTTAATTGTACCTGAGCTCAGGAAATGCACTCCCCAGGACAGAGTTTTGTGCCAGCAAAGCCACATTTAATGAGCAAAGTGGTTTCATCCAGAATCGCCCCAACAGCTGCAATTTCAGACAACCTGAAAACACTTTGCACAAGGCATCACTGATGTGCCAGTGACACGTTTTACCCAGATATATCCTATGCTCAGTCTTTTTTGTCCAAATTAGTTGTTTGAATGGTTATCCAAAGCTTGCCTAAATGTAAAACTAAGTCTGCCCTTAATTTCAAGCCAAGGGGCACATAACAGGCATCCCAGGTGGGATGGGTTTGTGTGACTGAAGGCATGACAAGCACCTTCATACAGAAATCAGATGGAAAGGTTTCACATCTTGATAACAGCGCTTTGTTAACTGAACCTTTGCAATGTAAATAAGATGGGAGCAGAGAAGACTTTAAAGCTCTTACACAACTCAAAACAAAGGTGTAAAATAAAAGTGCAGAGAGGAGAAAAAGTGATTTATAAACTCAGAAATGACTCTTCAAATGTTTAATTTTTGCCTGGATTCTGATAACCAATAGTATTGCCCTTGATTCCCATTTTTCCCTCCTGCTGCCTCTTCTTTGCTTTTGGGGAATAAAGTAGAAGATTCTATGAAAACCCTTCCATTTCCACAAGTCTGAGGATATGAAAACTTCAGAAAACTTTTCTTCTTTCTGTGTGGACCACCTCAGAAAGTGAATTTTCAAGGGGCAGAATTTCTCTGCACCACAGTAGAGCAGCTTTCTGAGCTCTGCTATCAAGACTGTAGGGAGGGTCATGGCCTTTGGTGGGTTTTAGTGCTGTTGTGGACAACTGGACTAGAGAGACAGGGCTGGCTGGTATCACACAGTTATTGAGGTGAAAGAAGCAGTAAATATCCAGGAGGCCCAACGAGAATCTCTGGTAAACTGAACATACTTCTTTATTTTTACTTTGGCAATGATGGGTCGAGGAGCACGTGAAATCAATAGATAGACTCCAGGAGTGTACCATGGACCTCTTGTATGTTCTCTGTCAAGTATGTTTAAATATTAAACCTTTCTCTATCTTGGGAGAAGAAACTCTCTGCTTTACAAGCCCTCTCAGTGATCCTGGGATTCTATTCCACTGCTGCCAGTGACAATGACAAAGCTTTCCACTGTCCTCCCGCCTCCTTCCCTCACCATGGTCTGTTTGCAGCTCTAACGTTCCTCACTATGTTTTGTTAACAGGTTTTCTGAATGGTATTCATGATCAACTGAATTTAAAAGAATACAATATTTCTATTGCATAATAAAAGAGAGGATAATTTTTATAGGTTTTATATGTTAGGTAATCAGCTTCACAGATGATCAAAGATTAACTTTAAATGGATGCTGCTAAGAAAGATCTTCAGTCTTAAATCAGCTTTTCTGCTTTAAACCTTTCTCTTTAATCCTCAGCTTCAAGTAATTTTATAAATAGATAAAATTGGAAAATCTTTTAAAGTACAGAACTATAATATAATCAGATGGGCCTCAATGTTATCTTTTCTTTTCTTGAGATAACTGTAAGAAAGCATAAATAGTTTGTCTTCTTATAAGCTGCACTGTGCATCAACAACGACATAGAATTATTAATAAACAAAATCTGGATCATTTTAAAAAACCAAACTGAACCAGCGGAAGTCCCTTTTCCCAGTTATGTAATATTCCAGAGATGTTTCTATGTCAGGATTTAAGCCCAGGCTGGACAGGAACAGCAGCACCTCCCAGCACACGTGTGCAGCTCAGGGACTGCAGTAACCACATCCCCCTGCACGGTGCTGATGTGTTTGTACCTGGCCCAGGGGCTGCAGGGTGGGCTGGCCAAGATAACCAGTGGCACCACCTTGTATACAGAGTAAATACTTCTGCAGTTACATAAATATCAGCCAGATAAAGGCTAAAAGATTTTTTTTTTTTTCCTGAGAAGACCACTTGTCCTGTTTACTTTTTCCCCTTTTATTATGATGTTAGGGCCTAGAGTAATCTTATTTTTGCTATTTAATACCTAATTATCTTGTTTCAAACTAATAGTCTTGTCTAGCATTATCCTTAGGGGAGAGGGACAGGTACCTACAGGGTAAAATTTGTTCCCCTATCTTTTTTGACTACGTTAAGGTAGGATGGAAATGCCCATTTGACACAGCCGAAGTGAAACTCAACACTTACATCTACAGGAGATGAATTCCACTTTAGGAATCAGATCATTAACTCAGTTGCACTGGTATAAATCTGGAGTGCTTTGAGCTGCACTGCTCAGTTTATGCTGCGTGACCCAAGCCAATCCCCACCTCAGCACGCTTCAATCAGCTCAAAATACACAGCTTAGGAAGGAAAGTTTTAAACCAGATTTGATATGAAAACACTCCCTAAGATCCTTGCCAATTGGTGCAGTTTCATATTCACAATAATGAATAATAAAAGCAAAAATAGTAACACGCAATCACTGCTGCTGCTGCAAAAGAAAATCCACATAAAGTGAGAGAAACTGATTGTAAGAAGTGGTGTCATAGGAAAGAAAGTAACCAGGATTTGGAAAATATTTCATGCCAGTTTTAATTACTTTTAGCTTTGCTGACAGCAAGCAAAAGGTAAACAGTTTTCAAATTAAACTGTCAACTCTGGAACAACGATATTCTTGTATATCAAATTGGGACATCTGATTTTACTGGTACTTAAATTGGGTTTGCAGAGATCTTACTCCACTGTTTTCAATGCAGTTACTCCTGATTTGTAGAGTGTAAGAGAGAATACAATACTATGCTCTTTGTTTTGACAGTATGCATATTTTTCCATGCAATTTAAATAATAAGATCCCCTTTCCTCCTTATGCATTGGTCACATCTCATGAAGTTGGTAAATACTTCACAACTCCCGTAAACAGCAGAAGAGGCATTTGGAAGAAAAACTACACATACTCATTAAAAAACCAGAACATAAAAAACCACCAGATCTGCAGGGCAGCAGTAATATTCACAGACAAACTCTACATTTGTATTCTGCAATAAAAATGAAACCAGATAGAAACTGTCACAGCCCGTGCTATGCAGGCTAGACCTGCAAAATCAAACTTGAAAGAAATGCATATAGATGGTTATAAACTATTTCTGGAATGCCATTAATAAGAACAAAAATTGCCCTGGAAAAGGCTATAGAGCCCACTCAAACATTTTAGGCTAAAACATTTAAGATGAATGTTACAAGCCCTGTGTTACCAGGAAGGACAAATAAAATAGGGGGGAGAGAAATTTCTGATTGAAAAATAAACGCATTGTGTTGTTTATCTCAGACACTGGCACGTACCAGCGTGTTTATGAAGACTCCTCCTCTTGCAGCAGCTACTGATTGATACAGTGAAAGAGTAAATAAACATTTTAACTGAATCTTTTTAACCTCATGTAATAACAATGTTAAGGAGCATCACTGACAAGGAAAGCAAAGGAACAGGGGATTCCTCTCAAGGCCGTAGTGGCTTTTGTATTCTTCAGGTATAGGTATTTTGGGTACAGCAGAAAAAAAGAGATCAGTTTACAAGGCTTCTTCAGGATGTTCCTCCTAGAACATTCTGTCCATCTCAGTTTTGAGACTCAAACACGAAGATCATCTACTGTTCCACATGGGAGACTCCTTCATAGTCTAGTAACTGGGAAGTTTTTCTTGACATTCAGCTTCAATTTTCTATTTATTTCTTCCCATAACTCCAGTAATATGATTCTTACAGCTCAGCAGTGTAATCCAGGATCAGAGTCTTTGTCTTTCCTTTTAGAATTTTACTGCCTTCCTATAATTTACAACCTGCAAAATTCTCTAAGGAGCTACTCAAGTGGCTTATTGGAAAAGAAGAGACAATTCAATGCCTTGGGACTTACCTGAGGCAGGATAATCTGGGATACATTACTCCTCTGAGTGAGGATACAATGACAGGCACAGGATCTGCTATCCTGCCTCTAGAACCCTGCCCATGGGTAGCATGAATTTTTTTATTATAATACACATCTAGGGCTAAATTGGACTTTGGTTCCCCTTTTCTGAGCTGTAGGTGAACATCCCAGAAACAAAACCACTATTCAGCAGTACTTGGAGCTATTGGGATGGCTCAGAGCTGATAAGTAACACTTCATTTGACTTAAACCTGAATCAGCATTTGAAACAAGCTCAGGTGCTGAGAAAGTTTTAAATTCCCCCTCAGAGCTTTTGGTGTGGGCATTTTTCTTTATCTTGTCCCATTCATCCAATGTCAATTGATGGAATCCACAGAAACAATAAAGGTGCCATGGCAGGTACTTTAATTTATTGCTGGTGTTGGAATTACATCTTGATGGTACAGAATATGTTGGACCATAAGGAAATAAAAACAAAAGCAGAATGGTAGCAATTATTCATTCTGCTGGCAAGGTATAAGGCATTAAAAACAAACAAAGAGGTGTAAAGATTCTTTTGCAAAACCAATATGTTTTTCTGAAGTTCTGCATTATCAGGAAGACGTTCCCACTTGCTGCTCCCACTGGTGACTAAGCAGGTCTGCACCAAGTCACATTGGCCTCCCTGATCCTCCTCTGCCCACTGTTCTTATCCTTTCCCTGAACAACAAAGTCTTCCTTAATAGAAAACTCGATTAATTATTAATGTTAGTGTTTATATTAGTAAATAAAAATGGCAATTCTGGTCTCTTTTCAGACCTAACATTTTTAGCCCAACACTAAACCCCTGGTACTCTAGCACTTTACTCATTAAAGTTTAATATGGTTCCAGTGCATGTTTCAAGCAGTCTTTACTCAGCCATACTAAAAAAGCAAATGTGATAGAAAAGTTAAAAACAGTCCCATAAAAATCCTATCTTTTTTAAACACAAAGCACAGAAAATGTCAGTGAAGATGAGCTACACTTTTTGTTTATTAAAGCTAGAGAGGGTTTGATGTTAACCCTCATTAGACTTTGAGGGTCTAAAATCTAAACATCAGATTTTAACCCATTAAGACTTTGGCCTGTTTGACTTGGACAATTTGATTTAGGGTCAATTCCTAACTGATGGCATAAGCCTGAAAAAGAAAAATCTACAGATTCATCCAGACAAAATATTGTCACTCGACTTTTCCCAACCCCAAACCTGTGTGCTTCATCAGCAGTTTATTTCCTACTGAATCTGCTCAACACTGCAGTGATTCTTTGCTGTAAAACTTTACTGCCAGGTTTGAGGATGTCAGCCAGCCCTGCTGCAGCAGGAGCAGGGCTCCCTTCCTGCCTGCTCATGCTCCTGCTGTGCATCTTCTTCCCTCTCCCATTTTCCCCCCAGGAAAGTATTGCCATGAGGCATCGACACTCTACAGAGCAATAAACAGCGTTACTGCTTCGATGCCTGTATTTTACAGCTCGGAGGAGCAGGTGCAACCTGCAAACAATGCTGCTATTTCTGGGCAAGTTACAGTGCTTGCTCCTCTTCAGTTGCGCTATCGCCGCTAATTTGCTTCGAGGATGGAGGAGGAAACAGAAGGAGTAGGCAGAGCTGAGAAACATTTGCTTCTATTTTAACCCTCCTAAGAAGGTAGATTAGCCCAGTTTAGGAATTTCTGAGGCAGATCCAAGATGAGCATCTCAAAAGGTCCTCCTATCAAAAGCCCCAATCACTCATAAAGTTTCAGGTTCAGAAGAGATTAAAGGACAGGCCCTGTGTTCTTTACTTGTGAGAGAGAACGGGAAAATGGCTTTTTCTCTTGTATTCCCTCTTTTAGCCATGACTCCAAAAGGGCTACCCAGGGTATGCCTGTGTTGTTTCCAGGTGAGAACCCTCCCAGAATATCAAACTAAAACTTCTAGGTGTTCTTTTGCTTCGTCCAAAGAGAAGTGATGGGAATCAAATTAGGACAAGGAGCAGCTTATTGAAGGAGCCTGACCGGAGGGCTGTTTGTGAAAACTGCCCAAATATTGCTGTATGTCTGTAAATCTCCATTATACAAGCCTTGAACCTTGTTTTAATTTTTGATGATGTGTTTGTGGTCTCCACAAAGCAGCTGCTCACTGTTTGTGTTTGTTGTGCCTGGGGACTGCTAACATGGATTGGGCATCACCGCTATTAAGCCAGGTGCTATGAAATATGTAAAGCTATTTCCCAAAGAGACTGCTTCCATCATCCATTTTTTTTTTTAAACAACTGTTAAAATGCTTCCTGTAGCTGTCTGCCATCTCAGCTCACTCTGGAAATGCATTTCTCAAACTGATGCTTGAGACAGCTTTAAGGGATGCCAGCAGAGTGCAGATGAGCACATAGAACAGTGGACAAAGGGCACAGAATTGAAACTACTTTTGCTTCTACTACTATAAATCTGGAGTAATCTTAATGTCTGTACTGCAGGCACTGATGTACATATGATTTCACCCTCTAGTGCTTTCGGTTCTCTGCTTTGCTCCCCTTTCCTTCTTGAACACATCAGCCCAGACTCTGGCCAGCAATACTGCTGGTGAGAATATTGTGACTTTACAGCACTGCAAAAAATGAGATCATGATTAAATTCAACTTTTTTTTTTTTTTTTTTTTTTAAGATGAGTTCTTATTTTGAATACTCTGGGAGTATATACAGAAGCTATACCTACACAAATGCATAGGAGAACATCCCAATATAAATATACACCGAAAATAACCTTGATAAAAACAGACTAGCTTTCTGAGGAACTAGAGATAAAAAAACACATACCAATGACACTATGGATAAAACACATGGCTGAGTATAGGTAGCTTTTCAGATCAGTTATTAGAAGTGAAGCCTTTGTAAATACCTGCTTGGCTGTTTGCAGAACATACCATAAAGAGTCTGATCCAAGTTCAGATGAATCTGGAAGGGCTGCACAGGCCACATACAGCCAGCTCCAGTGACAAAAAACCATTTCCATAGGAGGCCACTAGATGAATCAAACTGCTGACATTTTTACATGCAGAATTCCAATTAATTCTGCTCTGTATGGAGGAAATACTTGTTTCTAAAATGGACAAAAATAAGAATATTCAGCTGATGCCTATCTGTCATGAGCATGGCAAAACCCAGGGTGCCAGGCCCACGGCTTCAGCTCATCAGTACCCTGCAGGTGTTGGCTGCTTCACCATTCTAAGACTTTCTAGAACTACCTGGAAAGTTTTACAGTGCTAAACTTATATAATGGTGGCTTTTATTTTTCCAGTTCAGCTCTGGAAAGTTCTCAGCAGTCTTGATTTTCTTTATCTTTTTTTTTTTTTTTTTTCCCCTGCCATCATCACATGCACTGTGGCAGCTGTGTGGTGTGTAAACTCATGGCTTTATTTCTGATTTTTATATAGGGCTGTCAGGTCAAATCTGCTCAGGAAGGCAGTGATTTGCCACTGGTGTCTCAGGGCACACCCTTGGCTCTTGAGTTTTTACAGTGGCATCTCCCTCTTCCCTTATAAATACGAGAAACCGCATTGGCTTGATGGGATTATAAGGGGCTGATCATGCAGGTAAAAAGGGATCCTTTCACCAGGAAAGTGCTTGCAGTCCATTAGGACGGGCTCAGCTGCCGTGGGGAGATGCCTGAAGAAGTACTTGAGAACACAGTGGTAATAGGAGATGTATCCTGAATGTCCATCTGGGCAGGTGGGCAGTGTGTTATTAGCACTTAACTCTTGTATTGTGTTCCATCCTCAGCTGTGGGACCTGGGAAGGTCCTGTGTGGACACAGGGACTGAGAATGGGATGTAAGGTTTACAAGGGGGTTAAACCCACCAACCAGTCCCTGTGGAGATCTGCTCTGGCAGTGGGAACCTGTGTTGCCCTTAGGTGGCTGGGCATGATGAGAGATCAGCAGGTGCCTTCAAAAGGCAAGCAGATAAGGGTAAGCCTCTTGCAAAGTCTTGGTGCTGGGTCTGTAAGCTCCACTGAAAATGGATGAAATGAAGGAAAAAAGGACAATCACAGTGCAGATGTGTTTTCCCTTGAGCTTCTCCTGATGCTTCTTCACACAGCAGATAAAGATGCAGCCCCAGTGAAACCTGAATTCTGGGTAAAGGGTGGATAACAGCTCCCTGTTCCCAAATCTACCTGTCTACTGCTGCTTTTCCATAATTATTTCCCCTCTGTTTTGCATAAGACCTCCTTTGTATCCCTCTGCTTTCAAGGCCAGAGTTCTAAAAGCCGAATCGCTGATTGAGGGAATAGTTTGCCTTTTGCAGATTTGTGTTGTGTCTTCAACCTTGATCCCAGAAGAAGACAAGCAGAAACAGCCCCCCAGGGACTGTTTAAAGTGCATCTCCTGCACCTGGCACAGGGTCCTCACTGTGCTGTGCTGGAGTGATTTGGGATTACAGAATGACAACGCTCTGCAAAGGCTGCACAGGTGGAGCAGGACACTTTTATATGAAAGTTTTACACAAGGCTACTCTGCTAGTGAAGCTTCTGCCTTGAGAAACCACTGCAAATGCTCAAAAACAGCTCTCCACACAACCAGAACTCTTCCATTAGGTTCTTCTGTCACCATGTCTGGACACTTAAAATAGCTTTCTCTGTAGTTATCTGAAAACCCATGCTGTCATTGCTGTTTGTCTGCATTTCCCTGCACTACATCTGTTCTCTAGATTTCTTTACAACTTCCTCATATGAAATATAAACATGAGGAATGTGAAATATAAACACAGCCTTGACACTGTCCCCTTTCTTTTCTGGTCCCACTTTCTCTAGCCTGGAACATATCTCCTCTAGAACAAAATATTAATTACTGATGCATCTTTCATCATATTTAATACAGAAAACTCCAAATCTGTCCTGTTATGAAACCACAGTATTAGCATGGCCATTTTTAAATGGGATGAAGTGGGTATGTGGGAATGTGCATAAGGTTCACCAATTTTAGACTGCAATATAAGGAAAAAGCATAAAAATGACAGAATATGCTGTTAAAAATGCCTGTATATCCATGAAGACTTGTTTGCACCTGTCTCTGATCAGCTAATCAGTCAGCTGTCTACCAAAAAGGAGCTGAGCATCAGACAATGCAGTCAGTGGTAGGATGAACAGAGAAGTGGAACAGGTTCTTATGGGAATACTCTAAAAACACAGATTTGTGGCATTCAAGACAGCTGTGAGAAAATAGGTTTGGTTTGTGAATGTTCAACAAAGCTGAAGTCTGTCGGCTCAGTGATGTGACATGTTTAACCCAAACATTTCTCAACATATCTGTACCAGGAATTTTTTAGCATTGTATTAATTCAATGAACAATGTAAAATTGTAGTGTCAGAGTAAAACTGTAGCTATATATGCATGGATTTACATCACTACATGTCTATAGGGGTTTCAAATAGGCTTAACTCGTGTTATGGGGTTTTATTTTTTTCCTAATTAGTCATGTTCAGCCTGTATTTTAACAGTTCTTCCCTGAATTTTAGAGAAGTGAAATGGTTCTGACTCATTCTGACCCTGAAGTACAGTCAGAATACTTTTCATTTCTGAATGGAGCACTGGGCAGAAATATCCCACAGTATCGTTTGAAACATTTACATTCTCTTGACAGGACAACTATTGATTTCTTAATCTTGCTAAAAAGAGGGTAGTGGCACAACAGGCACGTGGAAACATTTTATTTCACAAGTCAGCAAAGATGTTCAGTTTGTGTCATATTATGTGTGGATATATTGCAGGAAAATTTCAATTCTACTCAAAGTCCCTAATACTGAGCAAAGCACTTGATGGACTTGCATTCATGGCTAACTGCAAGGTGTTCCTGGGTCATGTCCTGCTATTTCATTATTCATTTGAAAAATGTACTGAAATAAATGCAATAATCTATATAAGGGGGGGGGGAGGTAGTTTGGGTCTTTCATACACCATTAATCTTCTGCAAATGAAAATATGCTACAGTTAATGGAGTTTATATTAATGTTGGACCCACCCTTTCAAAATCTGCCCAGAGGAGTAGTTCTGTTAACACATATTACCAGTGATGCCAAGTGTGTGTGGGAACTATAATCAAAGTAAAATAGAATATGCATATATTTTCCTGAAATTTCAAGAGCACACAGGCATTGCTGCTCTTTCATCTCCCTGGCACGTGAACAAATTACCATCTTCAGAAGTGCTGACCTTTCAGCAACGTCCATTGTTCTGAAATCATAGGTGTTTAAAAGAGTATTTATCAGTCATCCCTCAAATTTAGCGCCCAATCCCTCAAACACTGATGCAGGAAGGCTTGTGGAATGAGTCACACACACAGACACAAAGCAACAAGCCTCTGCTCCATTGTCCAACTAATTATTTTTCACAGCATGAAACAAGCACATTTTGACAGGTGCCAACGTCCACCTCACCCAGGTGGGAGTGGAAAATGAGGCCCATCAGAGAAATGTTACCTTACAGGTAACGGAGAGTAACTATATTTGCAATGTGCCTCTCCCTGACAGAATAAGGAGTGACAAGAGTTCCTTGCAAAACTTCCAGGAGTCAGTTCTAATGAAAAAATGGAAGAAATAGCTTGTGCCATTTGCCTTCTGCAGGATGTAAATTAACTCGAAAGGCACTGCAAGTATTTAAACTGTGAAGTGAAGAAAGAAGGGAAGATGAAACAAAAGAGAAGAGCAGCCTTGACTCCTGCAGTGAGGCCCAAACACTGCTCCAATTAAGCTCTACACTCTGCATTTCTGTACCAGTCCATAAAGCTGCTCTGGGCTTCAGAAAGATGTCTTTGCTTTCTCTCAAAATCCAGGCTGTGCTTCACAGGCACCTTCCAATTCCCACCACTGAGAGACTGCTATGAATATGCATGGGGAATAAATAAAACAACAGTATTTAGTCTATAAAACATGACAATCCCATCCACCTTGTGCTCTTGCTGTGGGATGCCTGGCTGTTGCATCCTTCTTACCTCCTGCTCCACCTGTGCAGGTTCCATCCCTCTGCCCACACATCCTGCTGCAAAGACATTCCAGCACGGATGATCCCACAGCTCCAGCCCCAGTTCCCATCCAGGCACACTCCCTGCCATGTCACCTGTCTCACCAGCACTTGGAACATTTTGACAGTGACAATTGTTCTGCTAAGATGAGGTCTGACATTTATCCATCGAGGGGACGTCGTGGGAACGCTGTAAAGCCCTCTGGTGAATTTTAAAGCCTATCCACCTACACTGTAAGCAATTAATACTTAATCATCGTAATCTGCTTGTAAAAAAGGTAAATACTGTCATTTGCACTTTCTCTAATCCATCTTAAACCACTTCAGTGCTTTTAGATGCCACCTAAGCAGCTCTGGAAAATCCAGGCTGAGCCTGGGACAGAGAGTTCCCTCCAAGGTAAGCACACAAGTCTCTTCATCTCCGAGTTGCTGGCTGCAAAACACTTTGGAATTTATACTCTCTAGCCAGGGTAGGTACCAAATACAGACTCTGATGTCTGCTGTGACTGTTCCCTCTGTTTCCCAAATATGGCATAGGAAAATCTGGGTCAAACTAGATGCAAAATGCTCTTTTCCAAATTACACACCATGTAAACAAGTGGAACTCCCACTTGCATCAAAAGGAGTTATGTTCACCTAAGCAAAGCTGTAATTTGGTTCCTCCGATCTCAACTACTCACTTCTCAAGCAGCATCTTTTTAGAGAAAAATACTGGTTTGGAACACTGAATGGGAAGCTCACAGTCAATATCAAACATATTTGAAAACATTAATTTCTCTCTAGTTCATAATCAGGCAGCTGATTTACATAAAAAGTGTAAAAAGACCAATGCACAAATACAGTTAAACAAAAAACAGAATAAAACCCAATTTAAACCACGTAGCACATCCCTAACCACTTGAAAATCATCTAAAGTAGAACTGCATGATGAATCACCACAAAATTTCCATCTAGAAGAATGGACTGTTTCCCTATCTTCCCATGAAACTCTGACTTTTTACCTCTGAAAGTGCTTTAATGAATCCTATAAACTATTTGCTTGGCAGAAAGCTCTATAAGTGAATCACCAATGATATAGAAAGGGGAAAAGACAATTGTAACATATGCAAAATCCTAGAATGAACAGATTTGGTGCTGCTCAAGTAGAATACATGCAAATGGATGAGGATTGCTGGTGCCACAGCACTCTGGTGATATGGAGACTCTGGGAAGCTTTCCAAGTGCAGTCTGATGTCCCCAGTCTGTCCTAAAGGAGGACACAGCAGCCTTGGTGACACTGCAACACATTTCTGAGAGATATTACTTGAACAATGAGCTATTTGGGATATTGGTCTGTCCAATTAACAGAGAAGAACAGCAACAGCCTGACCAAAGAGTTCTAATGAATGGAAATAAAAATAAAACAACAAACCAAGTGTTATACTGACCAAATATGTCGTTTTAAAAGGAAATTTGTTCTAGGATGAAGTTTCCAAGAAAGTGGAAAATATTCATGGGAGAATGGCTTGCTTTTCATCCATGACCTTGAATGTCACTGCTGGTTACCCCTGGCAACAGCCAAAGAACAGCTGGGTTTCAATAAAAGCAAAATGCAAGGGAGAGCAAGGACCAATGTTGCCAGTGAGTTTAATTACCCACTTTCATGTTTGTATTAGTAATTGGTTCCTGGGGTGTTGGGCTTTTTTAATGTTTAATCCGTATGGATGGTAATACCCTGTGCTGCTGCTGCTCCTTGTGGATGGGTGTGTGTTTTAAGAACAAACATGGAACTCTACAGCCATGGAGAGAGGCTCTGGCAATTTCTGCCCTGCACAGGGCAGCTTCCCCCTCCCCATTCCAACGTGTGTCACCTCTGTGAGAGGCTGCCAACCCCACTGTGCCATGATCTGCCTTCTCTCAGATACCAGCATCTGACTGTTGGCCAGCACGCTGGAGAACAGAGCAAAACATCTTGTCTTCCAGGGAAACAGCCAGGAATATATATCAGGAAACCCAGGCAGGGACTGATACCTGGCTTTCCTTTCTTGCCCTCAAGAAATAATCGAATTAATGATCCCATTTCCTGGCAAACCCAGAAACTCTATTAATTTTCCTGATGAATCCTAATACAGCGATCACTGCCAGGAATTTATTTCCGTGTTTGATGTGTGGTGAAGCCAATGTAATTTGAAAATTATAACATTGTAAGGTATGTAGTGACATAGGATTGATTAAAAACGCAATTTAAATGAATCACATGCTTAGTCCCCTGGAAAGATTAGTTATGGCCAGTAAAAAAGAAAGAGATGAGAATGAAAACAACACAGGCGTGGGTTGGAGGCAACTGAGCTTCCCTGGGGTGGTTTCTCACTGCAATCCACACATGCTGTGAAGACATTTTTCTGGGAGATGAGCAGAATAACATCTAGAGAAGGTGTTCAACTGATTTCTATCTCTTCCTATCACTAATTCTACACACTTACAAACCCACAAACGTTTTGGTGATCTGCAATCTTCAAATTAATCAGCTTTAAGGAAAGCTGGAATTGTTCACCCTAAGCAATTCAGTCACGTGATTAAAAGGGAAACAGGTGTAAGATGCAAGAGTCAGGGAAGAGATTCTACTTTGGGGTTTTGTTTGATCTGAAAAGCCAGCCATCTCATCTGTTGCATTCATTCTCCTTTAGGAAACATTAATCTGCACAGATGGTGAAACCTGGTAATCTCTGCTACCAGCTGCAGAGTGGAATTTTTAATGAAATGGGAATTTGAAGGTTTTCACAGAAAGCACTAGAATCACTCCTATTATTTCCCGTGATGCCCAAATTACTTTGACTGTTATTTGACATCTACTGTACTGTAAATATAACAGTCACAGCCCAAACACAACCATTTTGGAATGGCCTTTGTTGTTTGCCAAAGCCAGATGTTGAAAGCTTTCCAGTCAAAGAGAAATAAGCCATTCACCCTCAGCACATCCACTACAAAAAGCCTGAGAACTTATAAACTGCTATTTGGAATAATTTTACCATGTTTTGTAAACTGAAGTGAAGCCAGAGATTAAACACAAAACAAGATCTGTAAAGGAAGATGACACTTAGAAAACACACAGTCACCAACAGTTTTACATCCTTGTGATGCAAAGATTTTGGCTGCAGAATGTACTCCAGCATGCAGATTTTTGGGAAAAAACCCACAAGCAGCAAAAAGAAACCTGATCTAGAAAAGAGAATTTTAAAGTAACAGTTTGCAGTAGCATTTCTTACTAAGTCAACCTAGGATAAAGTATGTGAGTTAATTGTTTAAAAGTCATAACAACAGAGAGAGAAATTTGATCTTGAAATTTATGATAATAATGTGACTTCTTTATAAGCTTATGATACCTTTGAGAACAGCAGCAATTTCTACCAGGGGATTCCCCTGGTAGGGCAGCAGAGTTCTAATTTGTTTCATGTTGAGGAAGGGTAACGCAGAACACCTACTTTGGGAGCAGAGATCGAAGCTCTGCTTCTGCCTCACCATCACAGTTAGCTCAGATATTGCAGGAAAACCCCTGAGCTTTTGGGAATGAAAACTTATCTTGCCTTTCTGTGTCACAAAATAGATGAGTTCAGACAGGGGTGAGAGTCAATATTGTTCATTTGACTTCAGATGACACCATTTCTGGTTTCATCCAGACCTGCTTTGTTCCCAGCAGGCCAGACAGAAAAAAAACAAGGACCAAGAGGTGCTTTGGAAATCAGACAAATTCAGGGCTCAATTCTGAAGTCTTTGCTATATTGATATGAATAAATTCTATTGTACAGCACTGTAAATATGGTGATGTGAGTGACTATGGATTTTACTCCTGGGGAAAGGGGATTTGGTACTTGTGTTTTACCTTTATTTGCCTGGTGGTTAATCTGGTCAGAACCAAAAGTCCAGAAATTCACAAAATAACCCAAGGGTAAGGTAAATAGTTTTGAAAAGAACCAAGTAAATGATTTGTGTTATGTGTGTGCAGCCTCCATAGCAAAGGTGCCATGAAAGTGTTGGGTCAAATCAAATCAATCAGTTAAAGTGCTATAAAATATGAATGCAGAGGGACTAGATGAGATCTTGATGTGAATAATAAAATAGTTTATAAAGTACCTGAAATAAATCAATTTTCCTTTCATGCAGCAAATACAAAATGCCAGTATATTTCATATTAACTGTGGCTGAAGGGAAAATCTATTCAGATGAAGATACAATATTAGAAGTCTAATCTAGTGAAGGACAACACTGCCTTAAGTGATCATTTACTTCACAGAAGTCAAAGAGTCAGAGTTTTAAAACTAATTCAGTCCTTGAGATGAAAATAAACACTTGAAGTGATTTTGAAAGACAGACATATCCTGGCACTAAGTTCTGTTGATGAAAATGAAATACAGGACATTTGTAAATCTTCATTAGGTATGGAACTATGTTGAAAATATGGCCCCAGGAATCTTACAAAGGTTCCTCTGAAAATTCTGTGATGGAAATGGCTTTAAGTTTCAGATTAAAAGAAAGGAATAGCTTTGTTTCTCCTCAAATAGTCTTTACTGTGATATTTATCCCTATAGTACAGAAAATAATAGAATTTATGTTTTTAAATAAAATGAGCAACACTGATGGAAAATTCAAGAGAGGGGAAAGGCCCCATCAAATCTCTTTCAACCCAAGAACTCCCTCTAAAAGCATCTGGCTTTACTGACTGCCCATCAGAAAAGGATTCTTTTAGTTATATATAATCCACAGGCCAAATTCATGCACGAAAAATGTAACAGCTTTTGAAAAAAAAAAACCAAACAAACCTATTTACAAAAACCAGTCTTGGTTAACTCAAAAATAATTTGTAAAAATTAGAAAAATAAACATTCTACTCTATCTCTTCAAATCTGCTCTCTTTATTATTCTGAGTGTATCTGAAAGTATATAATAGATGCCAAAAGCTACCTGATATATTTACTTCATCATTACAAGACAACAGTAAATGGAGAACAGAGTTTGAGGATTAACCTTTGTGATAAACAATCCAAATCAGTCTCTGAGAGCTTCTTTCCTAACCTGAAATGGGAACAAACAACTCCTTCAACATGTTTACTCTCATTAGCCTTAATTCCCGCTGTAAATGCGACACTTGAAATCCTCGGAGCATCTTCAAATGACACCTGAGGATTTTCTGGGAAGACAGAAAGTCCACAGAAACAGTCAGTTCTGTATTTCTTTATTCAGGAACTGACATCTCCTCTGCACTTCACCCTCTCTGCCCTGCGCAGACACAACATGGGAAGTTTCCCTGGATGGTCCAGCACAATCTGGGGACGAGCAGATACCTCTGGCTGTATTCCAGTGATTGCAGATGGCACACATTTTTCCTGTGTGTGTCTCTCCTTATGATCCCACTATCTGCTCCAAGTCTGCCTTCCCAAGGAGCCAGCACAGACCAGTGCACACATCTGCAGGCAGTTCCTAAAATTCCCCAAGGAGCTGCCACGACACGAACACTCGATCACCTCTCTGGGAGGCCAAGGAATTGCCACCTCTCCCTGTTTAGCCTTAATTTCAGTGATTCAGGATTTGCCCTAGATAAACTTAACAGGGCACAATGGATAAGGATATTCAAGGATAGATTTGCGTTTCAGTAATACTGGTGCAAATCCAGAATTATACTGGATTTGTATTTATCTGAGACAAGGATGTAACGTACACAGGGGTTTTTTTTACAGTGATAATGTGGGGGTTTTGTGCATAAATGAGTAAATATTGGTTTCCCTCAAACACATTGCTGTTGTAGAAATGATTAAAGGACAAAACGAAAGAACCAACCACCACCTGGAATTGCCAACCATATTTGTTCCTGACCATCACTTTATCTAGGAATTCTGTTTTACAGCATACAGCTTCAAGCTCAGCTCGTTACCGAACTTCCTTTATTCCTTTCATATTTTGCTTTCATAGAAGATACTGCCTCAAGGTCTAATTTATAAATGAGAAAGACTGTGCTGTAATTCTTAGCAGTAAGGAGCAAAAACGTCTGTGTGAACCACTGCAAAGTACTAAATATTCTTTCCTTAGACTGTAAGTTTCCTTCCATTGATATTCACAGGAAATTACAGTCTTCTGTGAGGGTTATTGGCCTCTGACTTATTCCTCTGTCACACAGTTTGTACCAGCAGTTAACTATAGTATCACTTAAGTGTCTGACTTGCACAAATAGCCATGGTGGTATCTAACAACTATTATAAGTGCCAGTAAGTTGGGGCTGGAAAATAGTAAGTGCAGTTTGATTCACTGCGTTTGATAGGAAGCCCCACAGAAATCTGCCCAAGTTGGAATAAAGAAAAAGTCGCAGCACGTTTTAAAGAAGATAATCTTCAAGATCATGTGGTTTGGTAAATTGGTGTTGCTAAAAAAGGCTGTTTGGTTTTAGACAACTCATCATTACCAAAACAGTGCTATTTGAGTAACAGAGATTCCCCAGCACTACAAATGTTGTGACTCACAAGACTCAGGCATTCTCGTTAGGAAAACTTTGAAGTGCTGGGAGAGTGGAGGTGAAGATACCATCGAAATGAAAAGAAAAAAAAAAAAGAAAACCAGCCACAAAACCAAAAACCCAACCAAGAAATGAAATCACGAAACAGACAAAGGAAGCAGTAGCAGGAGCAAAAAAAGAGTTGGGAATAAAGCAGGATTCTTGTGGGGTGGGGAGAGGAGGAAAGGACTATCATCAAGAACCTCCACAGCAATGCGAAGAAAGACATTTTGCTGCTTTTATCCCAAGCAATTACTCCGGAGCTATCTCCTGTTAAACTGCATGTGACACAAAGGAAGCCACCCACGCTATTAAAAAGGAGAAGGAAAGATCTGTTCGGTGAACAAAACTTCCCAGTCCTTCCAAGACAAGGTGAAAGCTTTTATTTAATGCTGTGGCTTGTTGAACACAGCTGACGCGTTGCCGAGCTTACAGTAAACAGCTTTTGGGGTTTTTCAAATGCCTCAGCTTTGCTTCAGTGTGTTTAATCACCTGCAAAAGCTGTTTATTGCCTTGTATACTTCCCCCATCATGACCATTATCCTTTAAGTATGAGGCTTTATGGTGAGTCTAAGCAGGCCCGGGTACAAGGCTGTTGTGCAAGCACAGATGAAATAAATCCATATGAGGACTGCAGACCATGAAAGTAGAAAGATAAGCCATAATAATGCAGGGCAATGATTTCACAGGCACTCTGCCGATCCTTTCAAACTCGCCCTTGTTTGCTGAGAGCCACGCTGGCAATCTCATGAACCGAAAAAGGAAGATGCATGCAGTCAAAGAAAATTATCGGGGATCGGGAGAGACAAAGCCAGAAAGGCTCATAAAGGACATTCGTGTGTACTTTCCTTCTGAAGGCTTCAGCTGAGGGGCTTTAAAACAGCTGCAAACATAAGAAAAAATATACAGAACACCGAGAAAGTATTTAAATGAGATAATGTGATCTAGAGCACTTCCTTTAGCAATAGAGAAGGACTACCTGCACTCGTAAAGAACCTTTTCTGAAAGGATAGCAAGACCAGGAGCAAGTAATCAAGCCTTTTTAGTATAAAAGAGTAGTTTTTCTTCCTGCAACAGGCAGAGAGAGCAAAATGGCTGAATTCAATGCAAATACCTTTAAAGTTATTTTGCAGGTATTTTTACTTTGGTCAAGTACATCATAATATCAAGGCAGGCAGCAGCTGGGTTGCTGCTGAGTTTGAGAACAGGGACACAAAAAGGTATCCAGTAAAACATCAGACAAAGGAATGGCACTGACACATCTCCCCATGGCATAAAAAGTCCAGTCTTGCTACTCTTCTTGTCTTTTGTGTCACCCTTTGTTAGAGAGAAGATGGGGAAAAAAAGCTTACTAAAAAATGGAAAAAATAAAGCTGACATAAATTGTATATTGAATGTAAAGGCACAGGGCCAAACACACTTCTTTGTCTCTAATGTCCTGAAATATTTCTGCACACAAGGTGTTTTACAGCTATTGACAAGAAGGTTGCCAACTCCTACTCAGTAGAAATTATGAATTTACTGCTCCCTGAGTGGCTTTTTAAAAAATATTTTCCTTTTATTTAGAACTTTGGCTTTTGAGTGGCTTTTCCATGCCAGGAAAATTCTAACAACTACCTTATTTTTCAACCTAATTCATTAAATTATGGTATTTGACTCAGTAATAATTTTTAAACTTCCAGTGACTTCTCAAGCCCACACTTAAGAAGTTCTACTGTAGAAACACAGATTCAATAATTAAAAGATATAGCTTCACTATGTTATGCTGTTTTTATGCATTAAATTATTTCCTGTTTCAAATGTTTGGCAAAAATCAGAGTTTCTTTACTCCCTAGCAGTATTTATACTACTTAATATATCTACTAATTCCTCAACTAGAACAAAGGTTGTTTGTTATCCCCTTCAAATAGTTTCCTTTGATTGCCAAAAGCCACTTCATTGAAAGCAACGAGATTCTGTGTTAAAGTAAAATAAGCAAAACGTGGTTAATAAAAGATTAGGCCAGTGAGGTGTATTGCAACCTCAACTTCAAAAGGTTGTGAAGAAACTCAAACCCAAAAGTTCTGAATTAAAATTTGCTTGCAAATAGCAACGGGCCAGAAAAAAATTCCCTCTATAGAGCTGGTGCAGAATTTGAGAATTTCAAGGAGAGAGAAAGAAAAACTTTGCTACTTAAAGTAAAAATATCATCCCAGATTCTTGGTAGAAAAATGATGAAACATTCTGTAGGTAGGGAGGGCTCCTTGAGAAGACATAATTTGGGAAATTGTGAAATAAAAGGTCCAATCATTTAAATGTGTTACTTTTAGGGATGCAGCATAAATATCAGTGTCTGATTCTGTTCCTTCATCTAAATTGAGGGACTTGGACTTAAAATGAAATTGTGCAAGCTGAGCTAGTAAGAGTCAAAGCCATAAAGCTTGTAATACATGTTTGTGATGTGCAAAGTTGCAAAAATAATTAAGTAATCTTGATTTTTTTAGAGAAAAAAATATATTAAGTATATTTCACTGTGCTTCTAAGACGATCAGTTGAATTAATAAGATAAAAATTATGACTTTTGAAGTAAGTAATGTTGCAGATGCCAAATAACTGGTTTAATTGTGAAGTCAGAAAAGGTTTCCATAAATTCCAATCTATTATGAAAAAATATATTTCCAGTGAATGCTTTACCCTCTCCTCTCATCAAATTCACTGAAAATTTGTCCAGCTGCCTTTCATTTACAATGCATTTACTCTGAGGTGTCAAAGACAGTCTGAATTGCTTTATATTCAAGAAATAAGGGGGAAAATTAATTTCATTAAACTGCAGGCATCTAAAAGCTGGGTTTTCCTTCCCAAGAAAAGCAGGCATTTCCTCAGGCTGTTCACAGGTGCCTGTGTTAAAGCAGGGGAATGCTATTTAATGTTTCTGGAGGGAAGTCAGGATTAAAGACAGACTCGAGGCAGTGCTGGCTGACAGAACTTTCTGGAGGTTTCCAGTCCAACCTCCTGCTCCAAGCAGCACCACTGCCAGTCCTGCCTAAAGCAATCCAGGGCTTCAGCCAGCCCAGTCTCTCACGGATTTTGGGTTGAAAAGGAAAAAGAGGGTGCAGCTTGCATGTAGTCCATGTTCAGACAAGTCTCACTGACATCAGTTTAACAGAGGGGAGTCCTCACCTTTTTAATTCCCTGCCTTTTGCAGGCACTTCAGAAAGTGCCCCATAGATGCACACACAACGGAGATGTTAAACTTTCAGTTGTGGTTCATGAAATAATTAATTAATTAATGTGGTTAATAAAAGCAGACACAAGACCTTTACCCAGTCAATAACTCATCTGTGTCCTGAAGCCACCAAAAAGCAGAACCAGTGGCAATTCCTATTTATCCAACTACCTGGGGTTGTAATGCACCCACGAGACTCAATCTACATGTTACAACTAAGTGACAACTTTCTGTAAAACTGATCTACTTGAGATGGACAAGTTTTTCCTGCACTTTTAAATCCACGAGCAGAAAATGCTGAAAAGTTAACCAATGAGTTCTCAGCTAATTTACACTCGTTGGCCACACAGAAATTCCTCTCCTTTCCTCCAAGTAATACTGGTGGTGGCATATTTGTTACTGTATCTCGCCAGTGAATGAATTAAATTTATGACTTAACCAAGCATGAAATTATGTTTTCAATAATAATTCAATAAAAGCTGCATAAGCTGGGAACAATTACATATCTCATTGAAGAATCCTGTATCACCAAAGATGTCCATTTCAGTCATTAAATAAAGTGTGATTGCCCATCTATAGTGCACCAAGACAGAAAGCTGATAGCCCAGTTAGCTTCAATGAGCCAACAGAGGATGCAGGTCGTAAAGCTTATTGATTGGGCTCAAAATACCATAAAAAGCCAATGAAATGTAACTTTCATTTTGCAAAAAATTGCAAAATATATCTCTTTAATGCTTTGTGGACTCTTGCTACCATGGCAGATCTTGAGATGAGAACTATCCTTTCCATTCTGGAAGTGCTGCTCCAATTCCCCTCTTGTTTGCAGCCAGTTTCTGTCTGCTCTAATTGGGTGCTGGCTCTCATGCTCTTTACAGTAGTATAATTCTTTTTCACAGCATTTGATGTGCAGAGCTCCTTTTTCTATCTGTCCTCTGCTATTAAAAAAATGATTGCAGTCAGACTAACAGTAATATTTATAAAGTTTGTTGCAATAATTTGACATACTCAATATTTCATCCAGCACAGCTGGTTTATTCTCCCATTACACACGCCAGATGCTGTAATATTTTTCCTAATTTCTGTGTGGACTGTTCAGTTAAAGGCTGCTGCTCATTTCCACACCAGGCAGCTCCAGTTTTACAGCTCAACAACACAGCTCCCTCTCTCCAACCATCACCTCCACGCTGCTCACAGGGAAATCACAGTCCCAGACCTTCCAAAGATAACAGATGGTATCTGGCAGAGGCAGGAAGAACAGTCCAAGTGCTGGCTTTTTGCTCCTCCCAGTAGTTCTTCTTTTTAGGAATCTCTCCAGTACACAGTTCACCCTTTACTCATGATTAGTTATGCAGGGCACAACTGGGCACTAAAATGGACCAGCCAAAGGATTTTAGATGTTGAAATGATATGTGGTTTTACAGCTCAAACGCTTTCAGGAAAAGACAAGTCTAAGGGAAGGAGAGGATATCAGCAAATTCCATCGGCCAAAATAATACATAATCCTTTAAATGAGATAATCAGAGAGCCCAGAACTAGCTGAGAAAGGGTACTGGATTGAGAATACCTAATTATTAGCAGCATTATCAGAGATTTGGGAATGAATCAGGTTTTTACCCAAAGAATGATGGACATGCAAGTGAAATACTTCCTGACCTATGATAATTTCTGGGTTCTTCTCCAGTGCCTTGTGCAGGTTTTCATTAGCACAGTCTTCAATGAACAAATATTTTGGAGTTTGTGGTGAAGAAAGACATTCACAGCTGTGTTTCTGATTTTATATTTTTTGCTTCTGTTGTGGGGGACGAGGGGCAATCATTAGTGGTCCAGGCAGCCACAGAGACAACATGACAGTCACTGGGAATGAAGGATTGGTCCTTTCGTGAGGATATTACACCTTCACTTGCAGAGGGGAGCATTCATCATGAAAATGGTTTCAGACTTCCTGCTGCTAAATAACTTCTCCTCTTTTCTTGCAACGTTTTGGGAGAGTAGGAACAGGAGGTCATAAAGCAGCTGGACACATATAAACATCTTGGTGATATTTGCAGTGATATTCCAAGGGGAACTGAGTAAACCTTCATCTTCAAACAGCGTTTAAAGAACGTGACATTTGGAAAAATACCAGTCCATTCGAATATCCTGCTCTTTGGGCAGAGGTTTCCCCCAGACCATTGACAGAAATGCAGAGATGCCCACCATGGCTGGCTGAGCTCCAGACCAGCTGTGCAGTGCCAGCTGAGACATCCTGTTTTCATAATTTAACTCTGCCTGTTCTCTGAGCTTTGGTACTTTTCAGCAGATTTTCTTGTGCCCCTCCAGCCTGTGAGCCTTAACACAGAGCTGGGAGAGGATTTTAGCTGTGCCCTTGCTCAGTGGTTAAGGACCCCTTGCACAGTCCTTACAGGTGCCCTGGCATTGCAGTTTGCAGTGGTTCTCAGAAGGCTTTACCTCCCTGACTGACATTTATCACAGCTGCAGGGAAACAACAAATATTGTGCTTCCTGCAAATGCTGCAGGATTTTCCAAAGGAAGTTTTTGTAGAAGAAAAACTCCTTGGGTGAGACACTCCTTGGGTACATTGTTAAGATTTTTATCCATGCAATGTTATATTCTCATTAGTTTATTAACTTGATTTTGCTTATGATGATGAGTCCTCAGTGCTGTATTTCCTGAAAGATATTGGAAATGACACATTTCTGCTGGTGAAAACAGCAGCCAAACTCTGATGTGATGATGTTAATAGAGGAAATCTGTAGGACAGGCAATTTCTTTCCTTAATGTGCATCTACCTGTGAAATTCCCTGTTTGTCACATAAGTCCTTGGCTTTGATAGCTCCTGCTTTTACAGACCCACACTGCTTTTAGTAAGTGCCTATGACAAAAGATGCTGCATTATAATAGTAACTAACTGCTTAGGGAACAGTTTCCTACTTGCCCCACACTAATTCCAGTATCTCCTGGCCAGTTCCATCCAGTTTTGACAAAGAAGAAATCTTTGTCAAAATGTATTTTGTGAAAATTGTGCAGAAGAAAAGACCAAACCAACCCTGTGCTGAGGACCAGGCAGGTAAAACTCTGGCATTATAGACTGCTGTTTTAGCAGCAGTCAACTGGGCAATCTGCAGGTGCATTTGCTGACACAAAGAACTTGGAAATAGCCACAGCATTTTCTGCCTTTGTCTTTTAATGGAGGGGATCTGTGCAGCAGCAAAGTGATAATGGGAAACAGAGGCTGAAAAGAAGGTAAAATGAGATTCTGTAGAAAACCAGGCTGCATTATTTCTTCTGTCTACGGAACACTTTGTGTTAACAGAAGACTCGTCACCAGGAGGCCTCTCAAAAAAACCAAACAAGATAAAAAAATCATTTAGGACCATTATGTAGCTACTTCAAGGACTTGGGACATTTGGGCTGTAAGGAAGGGGTCAGTGGATGGCACAAAACTTTGCATGATAATAGAGGACTATTCCATCTAAAACCGGCATGCATCCCTCTGCTTCCAAAGAATATTCTTCTGTAAATATATCTCTATAAAAGGAGCGTGGTGTAAGCACTATAAAAAGCCTGGATGCAACATCCATCTGGTCACGGGTAGAACAGTGGCTTACTCACACGGAGAAGATTTCAAATAGACAAGATAAAGTGCCAAAGTTTTAAGCCTAAAGTTGAGATTTAGAGGCATGGATTTTCCTGCTGGTGGCTGATGAATCTGAGCATCTCTCCAACATCACTGCTTCCGTCCATGCCAAATCCATCTTTGTAGTGAGGTTCTGAGCGTGGAGCATTCAATGTGTCCCTGGGCAACATCAGACCAGGAGACCTGTTTAACAGTGTTTCTGTGCTTCTAATTGAGCAATACCCAATAAATAGCCCCATATGTGTCAAACAGGGATTTACATCCCAATCCATCTTCAGGCAATAGAAAGCATGGGCAGCCTGGCCCTTTTAGTAACACACTGAAAGAAAAGATCACAAATGTGTATTTGCATCAAAAGCTTTTGTCACTCAAAGGCAGCTATTAAAGTCCATCACATAAATAATATGCTTTACAAAACCAAACACACAACTACATTTATTTGGAAGGGCTGTCATGACATCAAAAGTACATTTGTATGATTCAAAATAATTCTCATTTTAATCTTCTTTGTTTTCTTCCCTCCCCCCCCAAGGCTTCTTTGCTCAGTACATTTGAGCATTATTTTGGGTAGAGGTCTTAAATAGTCCTACATGAAATAGGAGTAGATGAAATAACTTAGTTAAGGCTAAATGCTTAATTAAGGCAAAAAAGTATCTTCAAAGGAGCTTTTAAGTGCCACCTCAGCACAGCTGTGCTGCCATTGGCATAGCCCTGGAAGGTGCTGTGATTTAAAGTCATGTCTGTGATGAATTTCTTTGCACTCTTTGTGTGGCAGGGAAGGAGGATTGCAGAGTGTGAGTGTATGGATTTAATACCATTAGCAGCAAATGATGATGTTGATATGCTGCCTCCAGCTGCTGGCTGGGGTACAGAAGGTAGGATACAAAGGACAAACCTTTTAAAAATTCCTTTATAAACACCCATAGAAAGCAAAGAGACACAATTTGTCCTTATTAGCACTTGGCCACTCTTCTCCTTCCTCTTCCTCTTCATCCATTTACCCAGAGAGTCTCTTTTGGCTCCTGATCTTTAGGCAACAGCTATAATGCATATCCCAAATGTATGGGTGGCAACAGGCCATAATACTGTGTTCTGTGCAACATCCTCTTCTGCTGAACAGCTTCCCTGAGACAGGTGGCACTGAGTTGTTAAAATGAATGAGTGCAGTATGCACTCTTCTTCTATGCAAGTTTACAAGAGAAAATGTTTATTTTAATCATCCTCTTCACATTTTGTAGTTAAAACAACCTCCCCAATGATTTCTGGTAGGCAAGTTTAATTTTCTTCTCTCCTTTCAGCTTAAAAACTAAAATTTCTACTATCGGACCTAACTTGATAATTTGGGTCTGTTTGTTGCTCAGGGACAGAAGGAATAACTTGATAAAAAGGCTGGAGGTAAAACTGCTCTGTTATAATGGATTCAGCTCAAAGTTACATAACACAAACCAGAGTTACTGATTCAAACACTTACCTAAGTGACACAAGGCTACCACACATCTAACAGGACTACTATGAGCTCTGATTCCCTGACACTTTCTGTACAGGAACAACACATCCCAAATAAAACAGGGTACATGCAAAAGGATTATTTTATCTTCCTAATTTTCTTGCCAGGTCTGTAACACCCTGCAGTATTCAGTGTCCCTTAAGTTAAGAACAGTTTCTTACCCCCAATTTATGCACATTTTCCTCCTCTGCTCCAGAATCATCTGCTGATGGTTTTCCTCAGCCTGTTGGATGACACTCAACTTAACTGCCCCCACTGCTCTACCATCCAGATCCCAGTTAGATGAGGAGCTGCTGATCCACAGATTTGTTGTTGATTATTAGATACAGTTCATTGACGACTGTTTTTCAGTTTTTTTCCCTTAAGCTCCTTTCTAGCATCTAATCCGAAAATACGTAGTTTAATTCTTCTATCTATAAGCAAACTGTGCCTGCTTCAATTTTCAACCATCTGGGATTAACAGTACTGGGAGGAGAAACAATGAACTCGTACTTCTCTCTAACACCAAGTTCTACTCAGAATTCTGAGCAGCACATCTGAGTGCCAGGGCAATTTGTATCTCACTGTGGCAGCAGTTTCATTTATGTCACAGCAGAATTGACAAGTGCCTATTATACAGTACCAGCTCCAGCTGCCAGGCAGGCAGAAACCCCCACCAAATATCTGGTGATTTCTTGATTTAGCCATTTTGGACAAAAGTGAGAGTTATGTAAAAAAAAAAAATAAGAAAAAAAAGGAAGAAAACCTTTTCCCCAGCTTCCTTAATTTGTCAAGGACTGAGTCCCTGACAGCTCACCCTCCAGAGCTGCCACCAGCAATCCCTGTGCCTGCTGTCTGCAGAACTGTTGGGAAAGCTGGATCAGCACCTTGCTGCCACAAAGAGACCTTCAGCCAAAGTGATCTCCTGCCTACATGGGCAGCAGACACCCAACACACCTCATACAGTCTCTCTCCATACACACAAGTACCCTAATCCACAGTTACAGAATTCCAGAGCAATTTCAAACACAGGTGATGGCAGCTACTACAGCTATGGAGCTATTTAAAGTTGTGGATGTCACCTTCCTAAAGGACTGATGACTGAACAGAACTGCACATAACTGAGCAGAACTGAACCAACATTTGCTTTCTGAGAAGAAAAAGAAGTCTCCAATATACGTAAATTGCAGCCTTTTGCCACTGAATTGCAAACCCAAACTTGTAAAATGTTGGGGCCAGGATAAAATCTTATTATATCTTACTAAGTTTCAACATGTTATACATTTATTAATGCTTGTAACAACAAAACCAAAAAAGCAAAAAATGAATCATCCTTCTGAGACCAGGGAATGTGTTTTAACAGTGCTAAAATACAAAACTGTATTTAATTTAAATCACACGGTGTGAGGAGACTTGCACACCTTTACTATAACAGCAGGATCAGTGTGAGAGGAAAAAATCTTCAGTCTCTTCATATCAGTGAGTACAGCCACAAGTACAGAATCATGTGCAAACACAAGTAACCTTCTACTTCTGCAAGGCTTGAAATAAATACCTAGGTTTATAAGTAGACCTAAGTGCAGGATGAAATAAATCCAAATAAGATACTATCAAAGCAATGCACAATGTCTATTAGAAGATAGAAAAGGGGCATTAAGAACAATATTAACTGTTTAGTAGTTGGAGGCCAGCTGCTGCTCCAGTCTTTTTTTTTGAAGTCTCATCATCAGGAACTGAAAATGGGAAAGCAACTTATTGGAATAAACATGAGGAGGGACAAAGAATGGACAAGACCTTTGGTGGTATCAGTTATCACAGCTTCAATAACACCTCAGAGGCTTTACCCTTCTTTCTAATGGACTGACTGCCCAGTGTCCAGAACAACAGATCCCCTTGGTGTTTTAGATGACATCCATTGCAATTCCAGGGTTAGCAAACCCACCTTTGCAAGGACACCATGGGCTGCTTTGAATTACTACAAAACTGCAGCTGGTGATGGTTTTACATATAATTTGAAAGGTACTGCTGCCAAATTGAGAGCTCCAAACCAGTGGAGTCAGCCCTGCTGAATCACTTCTTGCCAAGTCCAGGATCTCCCAGGAAGTTTCTCATGACAGACAAGTGAGCTTGTTCTATGACACTAGACACGATGAAATGTCAAGCAGAATAGTTATACTGGAGCAGTAAACCCTTTATGCTATGAAGAAGCTGTAGAAGTACATTCTTGTGCCCATTCAGGGCTCCTTTAGGATTTCAGTGTTGCTCTCTTATCACAGACAACCAGAAATTAAGAGCACACCAAGAGGCACATCTGAGTCCTCACATGTTCCAAACTGATGAAGTCTCAAGGACAACTGAAGTGACAGGGAAAGAGAAGTCCTAACACAGAGTATGATCTAGACTCTGAACATATGTTTTTCCCTATATATGGTCTACTAACTGCAAAGTTTGCAAGTACTTGTGAAATGATACTTAACATTGTTTTCCTGTTCTAAAGTCAATGATGAGGGTGAATAAACAAGTTACTTTACCTGCTGCTTTCATTTCATGCTTACTTACTAACACATCTGAGAACATGAAACACTGTAGAAGCATTAGAAACAATTACTTAAGCAGCAGTGCATTTAATTTTTTATTCACTAAAGTTTTTGATGTTTGCATAAGACTTTTGACTTTCTAAAGCCACTCTAAATCAAAAATCATATTATTAAGCCCTCTAAAAATTTATCACAAGTCAGTTTACAGATGACATTGATGTCTTATTGCTATCCATTCCTCCTGGACCATTTCTAACCATTCATTTTTTATATTCCTGCAGTGCTGAAATATGGTTCACACCAGTATCTGTCCTTTTAGTAATCACCAAAGCAAAGCTTGGCAGTTGTCATATATTGCACTCTTGAGAAAAATGCTAGTAATACTCTGAATTGATTGAACAGCATGGAATCAGAGCTAGCTGGCAGAGAAACCATTTAACTGATTTCAATTCATAAATCTCTTTTCTCCTACCCTGTTTTAGTTTAGAAGCTGCTAAATGTCGCCATTATCTTGTGATGCATAGAATGAACCAATTATTTATAAAGATATTAATTTAAATAATACGTGATTGCATTCATTAATGTTCCATGTGAGCAGGCAGATGTATGGATCTTGCTGAGTAGCTTCCATTTATGCACACTGAGCTATAGAATGTCTGTAACAGTCCTTGGCCAGCAGATATCGATTTATTTATTTCCCCAGAGGTCAACATCAGGTACAATGGCCTTCCTTGTCTTAAAAATAAAGTGATTTTAAGCAGAGTTTTACCTGCTTTAGGCCACAATTTAAGTCCTTGAGTGTGACCTAAAATGATTAGTAAGACACAGCATCCCTGATGTGACAAGGTTTAATTAATTGGCAGGGATGCACTTAGTGTCTAAAGCAAAAGCTGTGGCTTAACATGTTTTTAGGAGGAAAAAAAAAACCACGGCCAGGACCTGCAGTTTAGTTTTAAACAATCATGGAAATAGGGCTTTGAAATTAAGTCCACGGAGAACCAGGAGATCAAAGGCAGTTGGGCTACAGTAAGGCAAATTTTGGGGGACCAAAGGCAGAGGTTTTGCACTGGTGAATCGAGGAAGGAATCCCAGCAGAGGATTCGCTCAGTGGGAAGTGAGGGGGATGTTCATCCACCACAATCATCCATAACAGGCTGGGAATCCCTGGAGACTGAAACCCACAGTGCTTTCTGCCTAAATGCCACCAGACACCACACTGGAAGTTATTCTGTTGTGCTGTTGCTGATTGCTTTGGTACTTATGTGAATCCAAAGAAAAAGGCAGAGAAAGTAAAACGATGTCATTGTTTGTGACAGAGTGAAGGAGTGTGATTTGCAAATTAATAAGGGTTTGCATTGTTTATTAAAAAGGGCTGTTTATCTGAAAGGGGCTGCCTGCTAAATTCACTAAAATGGATAATCAAGAGACAAAACTGGGCCTGAGAGAGAACTGAAACCTGGGGAGTTTCCTCAAAAGCACGATTTCTTCTGGGGAATTTATCTGCATGTAAACTCATTAAGTATCTCGTGCTGAGATTCTGGATCTTGAAATCCAATTATCTCTATCAATGACGCTCAGCCTTCAGGACCTGAAGAGCCACCTTCTCAGGAAATGGAGAATCACACATACAGAATAACACAGCACAATTCAGAATAACATCTGATGGTGCTTGAATTGTAAATTGTGTGACCTGATACTGCCCTGCAGTTGTCGGACAGCATGTAAAGCAATATATTACTGCTCACTGAAACTTTACTGCTAAAAATTGGATCAAAGTGGTATAAACATTTGGCAAATTGCATTGCCATCCCTTTTGCTCCTGAATGGAATGGGGAAAATTTTCTTCTAAGCCTCTAGAGCAGAAGTAACTGTGAAGACACCTGATGTGTAACAGGCCACAGACTGTGCCTTTTTCCCCTTGTAGGCTGTGGGGTAGGAAAACAGTGATGCTGTTCTTCAGATTCTCCTGTCAGACCATTCCTTTGCTTTAGGAAAAAGAAAAATATTATCGTATTTCCAAGTGGTCTAAAAAATTGCAGGAAAGTCTCAATCTGGTTTATTATAAGGCTTCCATTACAAACACTGAAATAAAATAAACTGTCCAAAGGAACAGACTAGAAGGGTATGTGGTTAAAGTGGAAATTTTAGGCAGAAATTTTGTAGCGGAATGGCTTGGAACAGTTTTGATCTGCCAAGGTGGAAAGTGAGAATTAAACAGGTAAGTGGTTTACAGAAATTACTAAACAGGTAACTGGTTTACAGAACTTAAGCAATGCTCCTCACTGCCCATAAACAAAGCCAAGGGAAATCAGTGGTAGGGAATGAAAGAGGTAAGAGGAATTATTAAGTCTGCGATCACATCACCCAGTTATTTGGATTTGTCTAGACTGGTCTTGGATTCTGTTCCTGTGAGTGAAGCAATTCTGCTCCTTCTTAAGTTAATTTCAAAAGTGAAGCACACGAAGTACAAATGTTATTTTCAAAACTAAGTAAATATTTTTCAAACTCAGATAAAGCTGATTTCTAATTTAATATTAAAAAAAAAATCTGTTAAAAAGTGGAAGTTACTGTTCCAAGAACAACTGCACTGAACATTTCCTTCCATCTAGCTCTCTCTTACAGCTTGACTCTCCTCCCAGCACCCTTTCCAAAAGAGGTTTATAATTTTGACTGTGTGCATCTAGCTGTCTCTCTTGTTCACTGTGCATGTAAGCTAGCTTATTATAACTCTGATTTGAAACCACATCAAATCCCTTTTTTATTTATTCACCATTTTTCTTAGGATCAGTTCCATAAAATCCTTTCATGTACAGCATAATCACAGTTAAGTCTTGTCTAAGAAATTCCTTGGCTGCTGTAGCAATTGGTTCAGAGAGCGCTGAAAGCTGAAGAGCTTCAGCCCATCTGAAACACACCTCTATTTTTAACATATAAAAAACATTCCCCAAGAAGTGAACACAAATATACTACCTGCCAAATCAAACCCTCACTGAAGCCTTAACCGCGAGCAAAGAATTTTTAGAAGGGAAGAAAATTGCAGTCTTTTCCTCAAATGTTTTAGAAACCTCTCTAACCACAACCAACACAAATTCTGTTCTTGTGACATGGTAGAAGGGTATCACTGCAGGATAATATTTGTGAGCAGGGTAAGAACACCTCACTACTGATGTAGCATCTCCCAGCTTGTCAGTGCCTCTGAAATTTTATCAATAATCAGACATTTGCCTCACTCTGAGCCAGTACAAAAACCCAGCTGAATTCTTAGAATTGCTAAGGACATTGAATATTCTGAATCTCCTGGGTTCTACTCACTGACAACTTCCACGTCCTTGACTGTCTCTTCTTGTCATTCTGTAACTTATAAATAATGGGAAATATGCAAGCCTTTACACAAACAGCAGAGTCAATAAAACTCCCTTTTTTTTTTATAAATAAAAATTAAAAACCTCAACACATTTCTGTTTAAAAAGCAAAATGTATATATTACCCTGAAATCTGGGCCATAGCAGGAAGCATTACTGTCCTTCAGTAATAACAATAGCACCTTTGCATCATTTCTGTGATGAAGCTTTACATCAATTCTGATGTATTTGCACATGTACCCTCAGAACCTCCACGGGATGTACAGAGCAAATTCCTAAAATCTCTGCTGTTTCCAGCAGATATCTCATTTGTCATGACAACAAGCTAAGGCAGATAAATCATTTTCAAATAACCTTTTGTTAGAGTCTCTGCTTGCTCTGATATTGTAAGTTACAGAGCCTTTTCATCTGCATTGTTCTGTGCTACAGATTGAATAAGAGACAACTGCCTGCATGGAATAAGCAATAAAAACTTTAAAATACCCTTTTAACCACCCCCCACAATAAGGGAAGCAATGCAAAAACATTTTAAACTAATGAGTATTTCCAAGACCACTAACAGGTTCAAGATGTTTTATTTATAAAATAATTTCAGAATTGAAGTATCAACCCTTCAGTTGGATAAACAGAATTGATAATTTAGTTATTTGAGGAGCATCCTTAAAATGCACTCATTGTTATTCTGTCTCGAAGCTGACAGATGAAAGTAAATACTTTAAAAATATAAAATACAGCAAATGTTTTTTAAGTCTACTAACTTCCTTTATTTTGTCTACTAGAACATGAACACCTACCTTTCTTCCCCCTGTGTTTAGGCGAAGTGGAGTTAAGAAGGGATCAAAAATCATATGGCTGGTTTCAATATTGACAGGTGACTGTCTTTTCCCAACAGAGCAAAGATTCCAAGCTGAGTTCACCAAACCCCAAAAGGAGGGCACTGCAAAACAGAAGAAAAGTGCAAGTTTAAGGAAAGTTTGGAAGGACTGGAGCAACACCTTCAGGGCAGATGGCCAGGTAATTGAACTGTCAGATTGTCTGCACACACACGGTGAAACCGAAAACAGACAAACTCATCTAGCACTTGAACTCAAAACTTCATACACAAAGGCTAAAACGTGTTGTTTCATATAGTTTTGTATTAGGAAAGACGGCTGGGTTGTTTGTTGGTTTTTTTCCTCTTTTGAAGTAATCCCACATTCAATAACAAATAGCTCCTTTGGTACTATAGAATATTTACTGAGCAATAGGAATGTGACTCACTGGTCCTTATGCTAACTTTGCATGTATTCAACGTGTCCTTGGACTGAAACTGTCCCATTCTACTCAGCTTTTTTAAAAGCCTTCATGTTTGGAAGAATTCATTACAAACCACAGAAATGTTGTTAAATCACACCTGGTGATCCCAGAGAACAGAACAGAACAGAACTGGCTTGGAACACGGAGGGATCCCTGACTGTGGACTGGTGGGGGCCCTGGCCAGGAGCACAGGTGCTTTTCCTGGTGGGTGGAGCTGCAAACAACCCATCAGTGGGCTATAAAAGGCTTTTTGGTTGCTGTAGTTAATTGTGTTCAGGGCTTTGCGGTGAGAACGGTTGCTCCTGCTTGCAGTTTTTGGGTGCTCCCGTGGGATCCACGTGGAATTTTGGCTGGATTTGAACCTCACATGGAAAATATTTTCTGAGTAGCGTGGCCTCAGGAAAACAGGTGATCCAGGTGAGTGTTTTCCTAACGTGTTTCATAGACCTCAGTTCTTTCTGCCCTCTGAGTGTATGTAGATGTAAAACTTTGGTTGGGTTAATCTGTAGCTTTGTGTAACTCTTCTACAAAACTAGATAAATTTTCTGGGGGGTTCTTTGGCTGTTGCTTGCACAGCAAAACTTCAGCGTGAGTGTCTAAGCAGGAGTGATGGAAAGCGTTTTGCAGCTGTTGAGTATTTGCTTACTCCAGTAGTTCATGTGCTATTGTCCACAGATGTTACTTTTATTACAAAATACCCAAAAACTCAACTTTCAGCTGAAACTTTGTCTGTCTTTGTGCCAGCCTGTCCGTGCAGCTACAGATGAACTCAATTAGTCAACACCAAAATGGTGCAGCCAGCAAAGTTTAAGGTTTCCTTGCATACAAATTGGAAGTGACTGTGTGCTGCTAAAACCTTAAATTCACTGGTGACATACCTTTTCTTAACACCTGAAGCAGCCACTGAAATCAGAAACTCCTCTTAGGATGTACTGTACGGAATTTCCACAGAGGGATGGGTGCTGTAATGCCCTACAGCCATGGGAAAGCAACAATCAGGGAATAGCACCCTGAAATGCCCAGAATTGCAGATGCTCCCATCAAATTATGTCAGTAATTTTTTATTTGAATAATAAACCCCGTGTGAAACAATCCCATAGAAGGTCAGGTGGAAGGCCTTTAAAATAAGTGAAGCTTTCTGTGACTAGAAAAATGAATTGGCAGTGAATGGTCTTAAAGTTACCTAGCTCATCTGTTTACCCTTCCAGTCAATTCCCACTTCCATTGCTGACTTACAAGACTATGGAAGTTCACAGAATATATCAAATGATAGGGCTAATGCTTTGAAATGAATAAAATACAGGTAGTGCAATTAAAACCAAATCAGCACACACTTAATTATTTGTGGTGGTTTATTTTTGGGGATTTTTTTGAAGGGAAATACCGTAGGGGCTCACTTCTGCTTTTGTCAGACAGAAAATCCCTCTTTATACAGAGACCTAAAATAAAAGTTTAGGTTAATTGAGAGAGCCTGGTTTCCCTTGATAAACTCCCCTGGGGTATTATCTGTGTTGTTATTTAAAAAAATGAATTAATGATGAAACTGTAGGGCTGTGGGATCAAGAGGGAAAACATTAAAAGGGAAATCTGTTGCTTCAATGGTTTATGGTATTACTTAAAAAAAAAAAAAATCCATTCTGGTCAGAAATACCGTTGGTATTGGTAAGAAACAAGTTTTTAGCAAGCTTTTAAAAAATAAATAAACAAACCAGACATGGTAAGTGCAATAAAATGACAAACCAAACAGGCCAGTCCATTACCTTCAAGCTGATAGTAGTTAAACAATTTATGATGTAACCGGGATTGACCCAGAAAAGCCTCACTGGAAAATATCTGCTACGAGGGGATGTTTTATAATGTTATTTCTGGTTCTGACAGGGAACTTGCCCTCTGTGCTGTGCCTGTCACACCAGCCTGCCCCCAGGAACTCGAGGATGTGGAGCAAAGGGCAGGGTTGTCACCAGACCCGTAAGTCTGCGCCACAATCTTTGCTTCCTTTCCAAATGCCTTGGACACTTGTGCTTCCCAACCTCTCCAACATGTGCCTGTTGCTGGTTTTTTTTGTCTGTGTGCACAAAAAGTGCAGCCATGGTAAACTTACCCCAGTGACCAGAATGACTTTGCTTGTGCTTCAACCCAAGGTTAATTAAGGATGACTGGCCTAAGACTGCACACCTAAGTTAACTAGTGGATGGGGATATTAAGCAATATTAATGTCTGATTACATTTAATTAAAGTAATTAGTGCTGCTGCTTAGATGCTCAAAAGTAATCTGAAAGTATTAAGAACTGTAATAGAAAAATCTAAGGAGGTTCGTGTAGGAAACCAAGGTTTGTATTAAGCTCAAGTACTGAATTAACTGTTTAGTTTAAAGAAATCAGTCCATGAATCTAGGAAAACATATAAAAATATTAATTATTTTTTATTCTATCTTAGCTAGCAAATAAGGTTCTACTAGGGATTAAACCATTAATGAAACAGTATCTCCTTCCCCATAATTATGTTGTATTTCCATAAAAATCTAATCATGAATGGAATATGCTGCTTCTCTGAAGCATTTCAGACAGCTCCTGTGCTGTACAGGAGCTCCTCTGACATGCTGGTTTGCATGCAGCCCACATACCAGCTCAAAATCTCATTTAACAAGGTGCTCCAGCTACTGGTTATTGTCCCAAAAGTCTATATATAGTGATCGTGTCATCTCTGCCTTCCTCCATAAATCCCCCTAAACTTTCACCACTTGAGAGCTGAGCTTTTGCAAACCTCTTACATAGACATAAGGTGATAAGGTTCTGTCTGATCAATGCCTCCAACCTTCTCACTGCAGAAAAGGGAATTCAGAGTTTATTTTCTCTGTATGTTGGTGCACTGTGGACAACAGACTTTTGTGTGTGTTATATGGTGAGAGGGATTACTTATATTTTATACCTGTGCAGAAATCTCTGACATCTTTATTCAGTCTGTATCTTACTGCACCTGCTCTCTTTTCAATTTACTGGGAACAATTTATATTGAGATATATGAAGATGCTCCAGTATCAGCATGACACAATAGAATGAGGGATTCTGATGGCTTTTACCAAACCTATGCATAACAACAGTGAAATAATAGCAGCTAGGACAATAAAGCAAGGATTGAATGCTATTCTCCTGGTGATGAGTACCAAGGATTTGCCTAAATAAATATGAGGCCTCCCCTCTCCAGGGAAAAGCAATGAGTGCCCCATAAGGATGCCCTTCTGCAGGTACAGCAAACTTGCAGATAAGCATAATGGTATTCCCTGCAGTGTGTGCTGATGGGAACAGGCTGCATCTGTGCTGGGAGAGGAGGCAGCATTTCTCCCAGGATGGGAATGTAGGTGTGTGCTGGGTATGGCATCTTAATTGCTTAATCTTGGGCGGAAAAAATGATGCTGGACTCAAAGATCAAGGTTGTGAAAGGGCTGTGGACAGGTAATCCAGTGTTAACTGATTCACTCTGAGCAATGCAAGGACTCTGGTTTAGGAGTAACTACAGAAGCAACACTTTTTTTTGATCAAAAATGCGCAGATGGGGTGCTCAGGGACATGATTTATTGGTAGACCTGGAGTTGAGTTAATGGTTGGACTCTGTGTTCTTAGAGTTCTTTTCCAACCTTAATGATTCTAAATTAACATTCATTTGGGTTGGTCAGAACTCTAGGATGAAAACCACAGTAACTTCAGTTACCGAAGCCCTCACTTAAAATCTGCATCAGTCTTGGAGAGACAAAAACCAGCAAATGTGGTCCTGTTTTTATTGAGTTTATTTTTTTAGATGCTTATTTTGTCCAAGGTATCTGCTACTGGTCACTGTCAATAGCATGAGATGGAGTCTAGTCAAGACAGTGAAGTTATTTCTGTGTTGTGCTGCAGTAAGTCTGTAACTTCCTCTTTGAAGTTTGCTCAACTTTCAAGAGCACAGGTTTTTTTGATTTTTTTTTTTTTTCAGTTACCTCAGAATTTGAGTTTAAATGAAAGGCGTCAACTTATTCATGCAGCAGATCTTTGTTTATGTTTTTAAGCTTTAGCATTGGCCTGGCAATGGCATAAAACACAATCGGATTGTGTTTGTGCAGCGATTATTCTTGCCCTGTGTAATTACTGGTCCCTCAGATAAAATCTCCAGCTACTTTATTGAAGCTGGGAATTGAAACCACAGAGAGAATCAGTTATCTATGTACATCAATAAAGCAGTCCATTAATTATTTCCACCTACTCAGCTTGAAGAAAATTATCATACTAATGCCTCTGGATAACCACATGACCTGCTCTGCTTCTACATAAAAGCCAAACGTAGAGCCATAAAGGCTTTGAGAGATAAATCAGGGACACCAAAGAAATGGCAGAGGATAGAATGGCATTCATCTCAGTAATTGGTCACAGAAACCTCCACACTGCAGTAATATTAGACAGTATCACAATGGTATCAAATTTGAGAACTGGAAGTATTCTGATTTCTTTTTGAGAAGCAAAGAGTTGATAGATGAAATATATCTTCAAGAGTAAGACAGCATTGCCATTATTCAAGAGATAGTAAAAAATTTCCATCAATAAATCTTGAAAGATGTAAAAAAAAAAAAAAAAGACATTGTGAAGAACTCTATCGGCATCATACTACATACTGGTAATTCCATTCTCCTAATTCCATCCTGGTCTGTTCAAATGTCATCTTCCCTCTCTGTGAAGGATTCTCAATGACAAGAAAAGTTCAACAACTGCACTGGTTAAATGAGAGAACAGAAAACTGGGAAGGGGAAATTAGGATTTAAGGTTCTGGAAAGATATTTTCTTTTAAAAAGTGGTAGTTTCCTGCTATGCCTTTAATAGACACATCCTGCAATGCCCTCTTCAGTTTACCTTTTAAATTATAGCTGCTTATTTCTGCCTAATTAAACATTTTCTTAAATTGGGAGTATTACCTGGAAAAAAGTATTTAGCAATCACAATTAGTGACCTCTAGCCTTGCAAAGCTTTTACTTATTTTTATCTACACATTTGGGATACCAGTGTAGAACACAGTTCCACTTCTTTCATTACAGTGATTAAACCAGACTAATTCACTTCTATAAATTACGTTAATTTTGGGGTAAAGAGTAGTTATACAACAGTATGTAATTCCACTGTTCTCTGCCACACTGTGGCGAGTTAACACACATATTAAAACTATACAATCAAATGCTACTTTATTGCTCCTGAAAAATATAGGTCAGCTGCTCATAAAGGCACTTACAGATGCTTTTCCTATTGTCTTTTCTTTTTGCATTATTCATATGGCAGGAGTAGGAAGGTCCAAAACTAAGCAACAAGTAAAAACCTTCTAGGGCCATGGCTACTACTACTGTGAAAATATAATGTGCTTCTCTTTCATTCCAGTCAAAAGGATATTGCAGTCTTGGGGAAAATGGTCTTTTCATGTAATGGGAGTGAAGTTCCTGCTGCTGAAAGGTTTAGCACAACTATGGCAGGAAGTGGAAATGAAAACAGATTAAAGGACAGTTTGGTTTAGAGGTTAAAGAGAAACTGGGATGTTTAGTGGAGTTGGCATGAATGGCTCATTAAAGTGTCAGTCCTGGGTAAAGTAAATCCTTGTTGGCAAAGAGTTAATAATAAAAGAGGGGAGGGGAGGAAGGAAACACCCTTTCCCTCTTTTCTCAGCACATGGCAGAGAGGGGACACATGGACTGGACCTCCTGCCACTGGGGGACATTGGGCTCCCTAACCTCTGCCTGCCAGTGCCTGGGATGTGTTATGAGAAAGGAGCTGCATCAGTCACCTGCCACTCAGCTGGCAGGTTCTAATCAGGTCTGGTCAGTCCCTCAGTCATCAATCACTGCCAGGGCTCAACAGATTCCCCTTGAAGCAGGCAAAGAACAAGTTGGCCATCACAACTGAGCACATCTGCCTGACACTCACTGTAATTTGGGGGGTGGAAAAGAGGGGGAGTTTGGCCTGGATTTACGTGTAGGCTGAAAGGGAAAAAGATGAAATGCCAAAAAAAAAAAAAAAAAAAAGCTTTGATGGTTGTTCTGGACTTTAAACAGGGCTTTGGATTGAAATGCAGGAAGCCCAGATTTTGGGCTATCATATGGTCTCTAATCTTTCCTCCTCATGCTTTTTCATCTTTGGCTTTTCTCTCTGTGCTGTAAAACTGGGCACTATGGCTGCTGCTATTAAAATGAATGACTGTTCTGAGGCAGGGGAAGTGAGATGTAAGATTTGAGAGAAGATCCAGAAGAAAGGTGAAGAAAGCTCTTCACCTAGATGAAATTGGAACAGAGGAGAAAGTTCTTCAAAGAAAAGTAATTTGGAACTTATTGTTTTAAGGGGAGGGGAAAGACTGCTTATCCAGCAGATACCTTGAGCTCTGTTCTGTAGATTCAGCTTTATTTTAATGTCTCTGGGATACTATCGATCCTTCTGCTGGAAAATATAAATGAAAGAAGGAACATAAAAAATAACAAAAGACAGGGTATTTATTCCATCAAAAGTGCTCACAGCATCCTGTTACCAAAACAAACATAACTCTCAGGTAATGAGTAGGAATTTAACTATTTACTGCCAAATTCAGTGTATGTCTGCATCTGTTAGTGCTTCCTTTGTTAGGATGAGTATAATGAGCATCTTACTCTGAAATTGCAGGGTATTAAGGGATTCAGTTTGGAGAGGTAGGTGTAAGGAGCATTTCGTAGGGGTTAACCAGTCCCACTCTCCAAAACATTTGTGTGGGATGGCAGCTTCTTGAGAATTACTTGTAGCTCTGCAGTATTTTGGTTTCCCACAAGACTCTTACAGGTAATGACAGCAAGGAATGCAGAAATGCCCTGACTCTGCTGACTTGCAAAGACAAGTGAGGAGCAAGAACAGAGTTCACCAGCGAGTGCTGCAGTTTGTATCTGTAATGACAGTTCACAACAGGAACAGTGATGTTCTGTGCTCTGGTGTTTTCTAGAGTAATCAGGTTTCTCTGACCCCATCCCACGGGGCTCTGGCTTTGCCTAGGGATCCTGTTTCCACAGTGCGATTACCAAAACTCTGTAACTTTGATTATTTTGGAAAGACCAGGAGTCCTGAGGACAGTTGACTTGAGGCACTTACTCACCTGGCGAGTTAATAATAAAAACCGGGGAAAAAATGTTGTCTGGGCAATACCGGTCTCTTAGAAGTCCAACACGGTGCTGCCAAGCCACAACTCCAAACAGAGCCATTACTACAAAATACTTTGGAATGGCAGGAAACCACAGCCTCTCCTCAGCTGCTACATCAAACTGTTCAGCTAATTGCTGTCCAGTGATTGATCTTTCATTGGTGATCTACTCATTTTCCTCTGTGTGGAGAGGACTCTGAAGGTCTGATAGTTCTGTTAGGGAAGAACCTGGTCCCTGCCTCCCTGACAACGTGTTGTACACATGGCATGTGGCACCATCAGCCTTGCAGATGGGCTGCTGCTGAGCACAGAAACCAGCTTAATCCTTACCTAGGAAGACCTGCATGTTTAGGGACAATTTAGATCTCCTGTACCAGGTGATTTTATTTGAAATACTCCTGGGGTGTTTCTGGTACCCTGTGCAAGCAACAGGCAGCAGCAGGAAGGGCTTTGTGGTCCCTCTGACTCAGGATGAACCTGGTTGGGTGTGATACTAAGTAATAACTAAGGATCTTCTCTAAAAGTCTCACTTGCTGTCTTCTGCCTTCCTCCTGAACAAGTGTTTGTATCTGATGGGTCTGTACAACATCTGAGAAACACCTCACACAGGAATTCCTGCCTGGGATGTAAAGGGATAGCTGAGTACAAGGGTATTTTTTTGTTTCATGCCACATTATCTGGTTTCTGTATCCTGTGTGCATACACAGGGCAGATACACTGCATACAAACTACAGTTCCTACCCAAAAAAATGCTGTATTGTTAATCAGCTGACAGGTGGTCACTGGTATGATGAGTTTAAGGCTGGTCATTATTGGCTCAATTTTCAGAAAGGTTGAAATGTATTCTCTGAAATCAGGTGAAAATAAGGGAAGATAGGAAAGGATGCACTTTTTCTTAAAAACTAGGACAGACACTTACATAATCTGAAAAGTCTATCAGTGTGGTGTCTAGTCCAGAAAAATCCTGTATAAACAACTCACATTTTTGCCTAGCTATTATTTAAACAAGTTTTCTGTGTTTAATTCTATATGAGCTTGCTATCATTAGGAACTCCTCTACCATTGGATTGTAGTATGTGCTGCTCAAATATACTGCAGGTTTTTTAGTGACAAGGTCATATTTCAAACCTTTTGGTCCATTAATGCACTCAGTTTTGAATGGTGCTGTGAATTCTGAGCTTCCAAACAACCTTGCTGATCTTGCTGAGGCTGCTTTTGGACAGAGATACAGCAAACGAAACTGCTGAGTTCTGCTGTCACTGGGGAAACATTTAGCAAATATATTGGTTTTCACAAGGCTGTGAAGGTTCTTAAATACTCACCTAAATATGTATTTAATGATACTCGTGGTTTTTTCATTTACCTCGAAGTTTTGCAGTCAGATGCAGAGGAGTGTTCTGCAGCACTCCCATCAGACAGTGACTGGGAAGGTTCTCAAGCTGGTTTTGTCTGTAAACAAACCAACTCCCTCCAAATCCCAAAAAATAAATACTCTAGATTGTTTGGGAGTGGAGGAAAGAGAGGAGAGAGTGTTGGAAGTGATGGGAGTAGATATGGACAGGACCCTACAAAGCAGTGCAGGGAGGGCAGTGGGAGGTGAGGCAGGAGCACACTGACCCACTGCCATTCCACACACTTTGGGAAGAATGAAGACAGCACAGAAATTTCAGCAGCCACAGATTCAGACTGTAGAGCTGAAATTTATGCTGAGTTTAACACAGAACACAGACTTTGACCTTTACTCTCGTATTGTTTTGCTGTCTAAATTAAAAGTGTATATATGTCTATCTACCTTACTTTGTTACATTACAGGGACTAGATCTTTAGTGCTAAGAGTCTGGAAGACAAGGACATGGATGACATTTGTTTTAATGCTTGAATGTGTTTCAGAAAAGGCTTTCTCATGTGCTACAATGCCTTATTGAATAGGAAGTGCTGAGTTAAACCCTGTCAAGATATTGCCACAATATTCCACCAAAAATTAACCAGGAGAGGGCAGATCAGGTGCTCTTAAAGGGTTTGCACGTTGTGCTGGGGGTCTGACAGGGGCAGGACCTGATTAGTGCTTCCCCTGACTCCAGTGCCTTCAGTCTCCTTGTAAATGGCTCTTTGGATGAATGGGGCAGAACAGGCCAGGGATGACATAAAGAAGGAGCCAGAGCAGGACAACGATGAGGGCTGTGCATTAAAGCAGCTTCCCAGGGGCTGGCAGGGGCCCAGTAGCTACAGGAGTGAGCGTGAGGTCAGAGAGCAGCCCCCAGGACAGGCTGCTCAGGGGGATTACTTGAGCACAGCCCAAGGAGGCTGTTGGTGTGAGCCAGAGTGCCAGCACAGTGTGGACAGTCTAGTGATGGAGGCTCAGGGAGCCACCTCCTGTGAGCTGCAGGGTGACACTATCATCTCTGCTGTGACTCTGATATACTGCTACTGCTGCTCCTAATCTGATTGTGCCTGATCTCCCTGTTAACACACACACATGGACAGCCACAAAGAGCGACTGCCCCAAATTGCTTTGGAAGCCTCTGAGTGCTGGCAAACACACAACTCAATCTAGGAACTGAATCACAAGATCAGATCTGCTCTGTGTGCATCAGCAATGATTGATGCAGGTTGCAGGCAAGGAGTGGATGCTCCCTCTTGATGTAAGACAGAGTTTGGGGATGTGCTGCTGTGCTGTCACCAGTGCACGAAAATGCAAGTGCCACAGCCTCAGTGCAGAAAGCCAACAGGAGAGACTGAGTTGTGGACGTCAGATCTGTGCTCAGGGTTAGATCAAACAGCCCCTGCAAGCAGAACCCTCTATTATTTCCGACTGGCAGCCACACAAACTATGCCTGAAAAGCTGTTTAGCACAGCAGTGATCTTTGCAGAACCCCTCCCTAGCTGTTTTCCCAACCTGTGGGTGTGTGCCTGGCTCTGTGGCAATCACAGAGCACCACAAAAAAAATGCCGCTCATCCGACCACTGCTGGCAGGTGGCATGAAGTTTGTAAGGCAGTTACCACTTCTTTTCTGTGGTTTATAGTGGCTTATTTCAGCTTGTGAAGGATGACAGTAGCCAGCACGTTATTTCTGTGAGAAATACAGCAGTGCACGAGCATCTTCTGAGCTGCAACTGCTCCACCTTGAAGAGCATCACAGCAGCACCCAACACACTTCAGCAATGCAGTGGGGGGACTAGTCAGAGGTGCAATGCACAGGGTGCAGAATTCTAAAATCTTAGAGGCACAAAGACCATAATCTACTTCCCAGTGTTGTCACGGAGAGAACAGAAGGCCCATAGCTCTAGAACACTCAGCCTATTTCTCTCTGCCAGAGATTGTAACAGCTCAGAAGGAATGAGCATCAATTGCTTCCAAGGGAGATGTGTAAAAGATAATGTATGTTGCATTTTTGGCAGCAGAGATTCACTGGAAGATAGTGCCTTGGAGGCTTTATTACTTGTGACCTTCACACAGAACCGAATACATCTTATTTTCTGAATAACTTCAGCCTGTGGATACAGCATTTGATGGTCTTTCTAGCAGTAGAAGATTAAAATCATACCTGCCTTGCAAAAAGAGGTTTAGGAAGAAAATTGTTAAATGGTTACATCCAGATTGATTAGAAAATTTATGACTATGCACGTGGAAAAGACTGCAAAGATGACTAGAAGTACCTTCTTATGGACCCAAGCTCCTAAATCAACTCCAAAATTTATTATGAATATGATTATCAAATACACCACTTAATAAAAAAAGTTGCCTAGAGGCAAAATCTGTAACTTCACAATCACTGAAAATATAAGTTTCAGTTGACCTCTGTGTCACAGGCTAATACTTTTAGAAATCAAAATATGAGCAGAGTAATCCTGGAAGTAGGACTAATCAAACTAGTTCCTTAGGCTTTGGAACTACCACATCTTAACCATTCCTACATAGTTTTTTAAGAAAAAAAAAAAAATTCTTCTGACTGAAGTTCCCACTGGAGTTTGTCTTTTTTTTTTTCCAGTTTTAATTTGAATTAGTTGATTAAACCTATTGCAGCAGGTTTATTAAGAGCAGAGAAACTGCACCTGCCAAAAGGTTGTGGTCCCACATACTGGCCAGTCTCTTCCATCAGTGCACCTGCCTGGCTTTAGCATGAGCAAAAATTCAAAAGTGCTCCTTTTTAAACACAAATTCACTGTTAAGTGTTTACTATCAAGAAGTTTTTTTCAGTATGACCTAAAAGGACCCAGAGGAAAGCAAACATCATTCTTGCAATCAAAATTGTATTTCTTTCTGGTTTATTTAGCCAAGTTTCTGCATTGTCCCAGGCAGGAAACAGAATGAATTTGAGGCTTTTTCTTATAAGAAAAGCTTTCCACCTTGATCTCTCACATCAATACATACAATGACATTTCAGCCTGAGCTGTAAGAAAGGTATTTTATGAAGTTCCTACCCTGCTTTTCAAAGAGCTGTAGAAATTTTGTTGAACTGGAGCGGTACACATGGAAATAAAATCCCCTTTGGCTTGCACTCATCTCAGAAGAGCAGCAGTGGTTTAGCAACTCTTAAGCTACGTGCAGTGCCTAAACTTCCTCCAGTGTGCCTTTCTTCTTTAACAAAAAAGACTGAAGATATTATAAGGAAAATGGAAAGTGCTTATTTCAGAAGTATTTGCTAAGTAAAAAAGTGAACACAAATCACAAGCCCTCAGCAAAACAAACAAAAACATTCTCAGGGCTGGTGTTGGCTGCACTGCCTTCCTGCAGTCTGCCCAAACCTCCCTTGGCAATTTAATTGTTGTGCAGGAGAAGCAGGGCAAAGTCTGAGTCTCTCAGGCAGGCAATTGTCATTGGAAGCTTCACCTCCATCAGTAGTGCTGCCTTTCCTTTGTTCTGCACTATTTGCTGTTGTCAGCTGGGGTAACAGATATATCTATTATGCTGCCAGAGGAAACCAGCAGAGCAATATAATGACAATTCCTGGACCACTTACAACCAACCTGCTACCTAATGTATGAGAGGAGTATTAATTTACTTTCTGTAGCATTAACTGTGGCCAATTTAATAGGAAAATGGTCTCTATACATCATTTCTTGGGACTTGGCCCAGTGATTTGCTCCTCAGTGTTATGATGTGCAGTAACACTTTTTGCTATATTTGTGTGTGAGTTATTTCAGACCCCTTCACAATGCCTGGTTCTGGTTACTTCAATGATTTGCTATGATTATGATTTTAGTAATAATCACTCTTTTGAAACTTCAGTCTGATGATTTCAGTAGCAACACATCCTAAGGTTGAAAATCTTAACAGCTTCAAAAGGAAACAAAATAAAATTGTAGTGCTTAACTTCAAATGCTTTCCTGAATCACAGATACATTCTGAATACACATCACTTGCCCAAAGATACTAAACAAACTATTCACATCTAATTTCAAATTTATGTTTCATGTCTCTTACAAGGTCTGAAATTCTCTCTTTAACTTCTACTTTTTGGCATGTTTCATGCATGTTCTATTTTTGCTATGCAGCATATAAAATCAAAGTGGACACAACCTTTCAAACAGAGGGGATATTTGCAGGTGGCTGAGGAATAATCTCTATTTTTTTTTTTTTGGTCACACAATTGAGTTTGCCCATTTTCAGTTTCTTTTCCTTCAAAAAATATACTCCAATTTACAGAAAAAGAACCTCCATAAACTGTAACCTCTGGGAAGTTGCTTCTCTGATACCATCTGAAGCTGCTTCTGCTGGTGGAAGGATTTTTGTGATGCATTTTAAATCAAAAGTTCTTATGAAATGTTGTCTGGATACAGCAGTTCAGATGGACTGACTAATGTACCAGTCCACAGCACTCATCACAGCCCTGCCTGGGTATCTCCAAAGATGCCAGTGATTAGGAAATCTCCAGTTCTCGAAATTTCTTTGAAAAAGTAGGAAGCACAGTTTTTGCAGCCTAGTGAGGCTTCTTTAAGACCTATTTTTTTTTTCCCTGAGGTAACACTTCTTATGAGTCCTTAAAAGCCTGAAAACACTCTGTAACTCATTAAGCAGATGAACCTCATTTTCTGCACTCAAAACAAACATATCAATTCCAAGGCAACCGTGGCTCTCCATAGGCTGGAGATGCATTAAGCTCACAATCAAAGCAGGTGCTAACAGAATTAAAAACTCAGAACAGTCTGAAGGATTCAATCTTCCTCCTGGGAATTATTCCTTATGTGTATGGTAGGGGTGGCTCTTTCACACAGGCATGACCTCTCTACTTCTTTTGGCTGCTCAGGAGTTCCTGGTAAAATCGTGGCTGGTCCCTCTGTAATGGGGAAACCATATTATTTATTTTTAAGCTGAGTCTTAAATATATTTTTGTAGTATGAGGTGCATGAAAGTTTGATTGTGACAAACCATCTATTAGATAAGCTGTGCTGCATTACCTTGATGTCAGACGAGTGCAGATTGCTTGTCTTGTCCTGTCTGCTCTCGTACATAATCACCTCTCTCCTAACTCAGCTCTGTGAAGCAGTATCTGACAGGATGCCCCGTGGCTCACATTTAATAATGAATTTTCTTCCACTCCCAAGGAAAAAATAACCCTCAAGATGGAACCTCCTAAGTACATTGAGCTTCTCAATCTGCACACACATATCCTCGTATTTCGTCATGAACGAGGTTTAATGAAACAAATTGAAACTCTTGAGTTTATCAAAAGAGTCTTTAAATTCTTCCTTCTTTTTCCTAGTTCTCGTTTTCTCTTGTACATCAGCACTTCTAAATTGTATAGAAATCCTACTAAATTTTGCATTAGAAAACAAATTCCACAGCTCCTGATGTTGGCAATGATTGTTCTGGCCACTGACTATACAGGAGCAGGTGGCACTGGGTACAGTAAATAGGTTTAAAATGAAGTAAGCTTCTTTGCACTCCTTAAACAAGATGATACCCACAGTCTGGACTTAGGCTCAACATTAAACAAGATATAACTTTAAGGCAGGTTACCTGAATTTTTGCCATAAGATAAAAGCACCTTAGAGCCAAATACCTGCCACAGCTTTTAAGCAAGCAAATAGGCAAAGTTTCACAGGCATGTTTCTAATTACCAATTTTACTGTTTGCCTTGACTTTTCCAGAAGGAAAATAAACTGTCCTTTCTAGTTCTTCTGTTTCCAATCCCTGAATCTGGGTGTCTCTCAATTTGGGTAATGGCTCACACAAGGCAGTCCTGTTCAAATGTTTTCTTTACTAGCACGATGATCCTCCCCTCTCAGATGCTGACACACTCCATCATTTTCATCTGCCCATTATTGACTGTGCACATTCTGCTAGTTAAAATTAACCAACACTGGCTTCCAGCTTGTCCTTTAACACTTACATGCAAACCTGTCAGTTCTTCACATTAAGATACATTTACTCTTTTCAAAACACCTTCAAGCTGACTACTAATCCTACAGTCCTTGACTTCATAGGCAGTATAAACTTTTAAATGGTAATTGAGTCATCTTTTGATGAGCTGAAAGGGAGAGCAAAGTATGATGTTGCCAAGAGCATGCTGTTTGCTCAGCAGTAAAGTTTATGGAGTACTGCTTTATTCAGACAAATTATTAGGCTCAGTACAGGTGGTAGCTGGATGACACGCAGTCATGATGTACAGAAAATCCATACCCATTATCTGGCAGCATCTTCCAGCCTTGAGATCTGTGAATTTACAGCTGCCTTTGGAGCTGTGGCCGACAGTGCCATTCAGCATGGAGCCTGTGTCACTGCCCTGTGCAGGGCATAAAACTCACAGGCAGAAAAGACTGTCAGGAGGATCTATTACTCTTTTTTTTTCTTTTTTTTTTTTCTTTCTTTATCATAACTATTAAAATTTCTGACACACTGCAGATTTTTTTGACAGTTGCAATTAGAACTACAGATGGGGAATAGAGACAGTTTTCTACATGTCCCCTCCCTGCAAGCACCGTGTTCTCTTTTGCTCCAGTGAATTTCATGAGCTTCTTATTCTGTTGTTTTTAAACTGAGTCTGTCTGGATCATTCATGAGTCAATAGTGCTGTATTTGCTGCCAGGTTTTTATCTCATTGACAAACAGAGCCACTGCTGAGAAACATCCTGGTGCAGTCCATTCATAACTAAGTCTTCTGTTTCCACTTTGCAATAGTACTTGCACTAGAACTTCCACATCATGTATTGTCTGCTGATTTTCTAGGTCAAATTTTTATTTGGAATGTCACCAAAGTGCCTGAATCTCAGAAACTGATTTAGAAAGGGTTCTCCTTCCTCTGTTAGGTGGCTGAAAGCCTGAGTGCCTCTTTGTTAGGCTAAACCAGATTTTGTGTAGACACTGTATTTTTCCTTTAGATTATTTCTTATATTTTAAATAGAAGGTAAAAGGATAAAGTAGCATTTCAACTTTATCAGCAGATTCAAATAATTTCTTTCCATGTGGATGTAGCTCATTTTCTGCTCTTTTAAGAGAAACTTTTATCATCTGCAAGGCATTTTCAGTGCTGAACCCTTGAAAATCTGCCACCCAGGTTCTGATAATGATTCTGGGACAGGAAATATTTGTTTTCAACATAGCATTCTGTTTACTACTGCTCAAACCCCCATTAAAAACATTATAAAGGAGAAATATTAACTGTAAGGAAACTCCAAACTGGTGAGGCTTTGTTTAAGTTAATGGAGTTGTGCTGAATTTATTAAAAAAACGAGGGTTTGATTCTCCACTGTTTTCTTTTTTTTTTTTTTAATTATATCCAAGTTGTCCTTAACCTCTAATATTTTTGGATGAATTGCTAAATCCTCTGATGGCTCATCTTGCTGAACATATAGCATAAATAGCATTCCTCCTTACGTAGTTCTTGATTGACCCAGTTTCGCTGTTGTTCTGAGAAATTCTGGCTGCTGTCTCTTGCTTTTATGTAGCTTTTATGTATTGTGCTGCTTTCTATAATCCTCACTTGTCCTCAAGAGACTCGATGCCAAGTACAGTGCTACAGCTCCCAACAGAACGACACCAGTTCCAATTCAGCCTCAACTGGTTTCACCTCGAGAATCGAGGAACTCAGTGGTGATGACATCTTTGATTTCCTTGGATTTCATGTATTCCAGCTGACAGGAATAATGTCAAACAGACAAACTAAAAGGTAGAATCTATACAGGTAGAATCCAGTCCAGTGTGACTTGCACGTGCCTTTCTGTCCCCCAAAATACGATTTATAATTCCAAATTACTTTTCAACAAAGTTTCCCTCAAACTCCTGTTGTGGACTCCTGAAACCCTCATGCCCTTGGCTGTACACAAACCCTGTAATTCTCTGACACCTTCATTTCTTTTCTTCTGTTAAGATTAAAAAGAAACACATAAAAAAGCCACGCTCTTCCCCATTTTCTCTGTAATGTCATTTATCTCACTATGATTCTTCCGACAGCTTGTAATGCTTCCAGAACTTGCATTTCAAAGCACTTTGCAAATCTCCTTCTGGATGCCGTGGTCTGGCCTCAGTTCACCCAGCTGAAACGTGGCCCAGGGTTTTGAGGAGCAGCAGAGATTTATTTCAGAGGAGTTAAAGGTGGAATGAGCAGCTTCAGGCTGCCTCCCTCCCGCTTCAGCATTTCTGGAAGGTTGGGCTTAGCTCCTCTGAACTCTCCTGGACGAGGCTGGTCACAGGGAGCACCGAGTGTGATATAATGGCAAAGCAGCATTTTCTCAGCTTCTGCTGAGGAGGGCTCATCAGCTTCTGAGAATCCAATCCCTCAGTGGCAGAAAGGAAAATACTTTGTAAACCTTCATTGTCCCTTCTCTCTTCCTGGAGAGGGAGAGAAAGCACAGGGAGTACGACCAGCAGGGAATGGCACAATCAGGGTTGTTCACGGGAACTGAGGGTGAGCTCTGTGTTATGCCTAGAACAGCACAGACCACAATAAAAATGTTCTTCAGAACCAAAGCAGAAATTAATTTAGCTTCTTCCTTTTTCAGGCTAATAGAAACCCCGCTGTGGCAATGTGTGTATTAAAAAATTAAGGGTTTGGAAACACATGGAGGCACCATTTATACTTATTGCTCAGCAACTTGAATGATCCTAAAGACGTCATCAAGAAAGGGAGAAGAAATTTAACTTGTTCTACCATTGTGCACTAATTAAACTGTTTAGTGCAGAGATCAGCATAAATAAGGAATTAGCAAACAATGATGTGAGCAGAGGATGATTTGTAATATCAGCACATTGATGCACTGGGCACAGATACTGTAATTTGACTGGCAGCGCTTTATTAAGTTTTGGCAGGATTTAAGCAGCCTGGGAGTGCTGCTATGGAGCTCAAGCACATTAATCCAAGCTCCAGCTCTCGTTAATACTGATGAGTGAAGGCAGTTAATTGAATTATGTATGAAGTACTGCTGATTAAATATTTCACTCCTTGCTATAGAATTAACTCTGCTTTATTAACAGCCACTGTTGTCTCTAATAGTGAATGTCAGAGGGACCTTTTCTCAGCCATCCACTCTCATTTTTTTCTAGCCATCTGCTCAGGTTGCTTATGTAGGTACCCATCTATTCCTACTTGTACTGACCTTTGAAAGAAGTATTTTTGCTTTTGCCAAATGTTTGTGGGACACTGTAAAAACTTTATTCCCTTATAGAACACGTTTCAATGAAATGTTTCAATTAATCCTTCTCATTGACAATAGAAAGAGATTCTGTAGATTGCATAAGCATAGACTTTTGACTGATGCCATCTTAAGAATGAAATACAGCATTAATAGACAATTTGCATTTTGCTTTGTTGCTGATATTGTTATAACGTTCAAAAAACCTGGATATAAAACCTCTGTTAATGAGGGAAAGAAAGGAAAAATCCAGGCAGGGAATCTCAGGCTACAAAGAAATTATAAAGCAGGGCTTTACAAAATAAATAAACCAGTGTCCTTTCAGGAGCTCTACTGAACAAGTACAAGAATTACTGTCCTCACCAGCTGGCAGATGTTTACAATTAATCTCAAAGACAAGACAGCTGAGAGAGACCTCAGTTATTTAGCTGTTCAAAGACAAACACGAGCAAAGCTAATTAGGACAGTGGCAATGGTTTAGAAACAAGAACAACGAAAACCTCGACATTCTCAGGACAGGAGGGGTTACTCCTGCACCCTGCTCTCAGAAAGCCAGGTCTCAGTTCTTTCATCCTTTGCTGAGCTGGCAAAACACGATGAAATTACGTTGACTGGAGTTTGGTACTGACATATATTAAAGAATGTGGAATTCAGTCCGTGAAGTGTGTAAAGTCACAAGCTTCTACTGTTAAAAATAATGATAAGCACTTTTAAAATGTGCCATGTTGGAGGTCTGACAAAAAGCTACTCTGGTATTTTCAGGGCAGAGGATGCAGAGCCCTTGCAGGAGCAGCCTTGAAATACTCTGATAAGCTTTGCAGTGGTGGGTTTGCTCCTGGCCATATGTAGGAGGTTTTCAGTGAAATTAAACAAAACACTGTAGTAAACTAGTGACAGAATACGGAAAATATATTTAAATAGTAGCAGAGATCAAGGATGATAAGTTTTAGTACATATCAAAACACAGAAATGCTGCATTTTCACTATTCCATGTTGTTTTGTAATCCCTTTATTTCATAAAGACAACTGAGGAACAATCCTTTCAAAGTGTCTTTGGAGAACACAAAGCCCAGAGAAAGTATCTTTTTATAGATGTGTTGGGACTTCTGTTTTTATTTTCATGGCTTACACTTCTCTGTCCCCAGGAAAACAACTTCTTACAATTAAGTTGATGTAATAACATGAATCAGTAAAGGAAAACACTGTCTAATGAAAGTGAAGCAGATATTTCTTAACTCAAACTGCAAGAATACCTTCAGTTAGGGTTAGAGGGTGCAGCAAGGCCTCTAATATTGCTTTGATGTGACTTTTTCCCTTGGTATCCTTTTAATTGTAATATTCTAAAACAGAACTTCAAGTGTGCAAATAGTGTATTCGAAACTCTGTTTCATGATACAAGTTGCAAGATAGAGATTGATCTTGATTTTTCTTCTACTCAAATATGATGGTGCCATAGCCAGGCTAAAATACCAATTCCAGCATTCATGGCACTGTGAAAGACATTCACCAGCAGATAGTAGGAGGTCCCCCTCTGAAACCATTGATTCTTTCCATGTTTTGAAGGATGGGTTCAAGGAACTCAGAACAAGGACCAAAGGCAAACACAGAAACCAGGGATGGAAAGCCATTTGTTCTTCCAGTTAGAATCTGAGTCCCTTGCCATGGCAAAATCAATTTATTTTGCTTTGGTAGATATTTTGAGGAGAGAAAGGTTCCCTGAAGACAAACCGGATGATGCAATAACTTACTTTGGAAAGTGGAATCCTTGTTATTTGGGGGTGAAGACTTGAACACCAGGAACCACTGGCTAAGCCCATGTGACAGTGGAAGAAACGGATCCAGAGAAAGCTGGAAGAGTGCACGTCCATGGAAGGTGCAGCTGGAATTTTGCACTGCCTATGAAAATATTGATTTCAGAGTCACAGACTGAGGAACGGATGAGGAGGAGGCTGGTAGCCATCTGTGGAGGAAGCTTTGCTTGTTTCTCATGGGTTCCAAAGATCATGAAGTGCTGCTGAGGGTGCCAGCTGGCCTGCTGCCATGAGGCTTCTCTGTTCCATCAAACAATCTCTGGGAAGCTTGCCCATGGAATCATAGCATGTATTCCAAAACAAGTAGTGCTTGATATTTCTTCACTCTGAAAGCTGAAGAGAAGCAGATCTTCTTTCCAAAGCTCAGACTTCCAGGGCTCCTCCTGACTGGTTGTGTGGGGGCCATGGCAGTGTGAGTCTTGGGAGAGTTGCTGGCAGCAGAACTAGAAGTGTTTGCTTAGGACTTTTACCTTTTCTCCAATCTTTCTGGCTTGCCTTCATGAATACTTCCACGTGGCCCATTCCAAACAAAGCCTATGGCTGAAGAATATCTACTGATTTACACTGTCTTCCATATTCTTGAATCTCTTCAGTACTGTGAGGACAGGTGATGGATTCCCATGTTGACTGTTACCTTTCTGTTCTCTCCATCAAATAGGACTTTACACAGCAGAGAAAAATGAAACTCTTTTCTTTCTTGAAGCAAGAACTGAATCCTGAGGCTCACTATCAATTTTTTACTCTTACAGTCACATTTAACACTGCTGAATGGCAACACTACGCAGAGCTGAGAAACAAAAATGTATGTGAAAACCTCAAAACATGCAGATTCTAGTTAGTGCTTTGGATTGACATACTTTGAGATGCTTTTATAACCAGGAAATCTTACTTCATTTTATTTATTTAGTTATAATCAGCTTGAAAATGGAGATTAGAACAGAAGCTACATACCAGTCTTACAAGATTATACATGACGTGTACCTACAAACAACAGGTTGTAATTTTTCCAATCAAATTTTGTTTTTATATTTCATTACTATAATTTTGGATTTGGTAGCATCCAAAAGCAACTCCCCACACCCAGATTATTGCCCACACCCTTTATACTGGGGCAAATCTGAAGCAAAAATGGTGAGAAGAGGCTTAGTCCCCCAGACCTTAAATTTAGAACAAGAAATACCTACAGATCACGGTGAACTCAGTACGTGATTCATTCATTTCCTGTTGAAGATGATTCCTAAAAGCTCAAGTATCTCCAGAAGGTCACTCCCACCTTCAGAAAACATACACAACAACTTATTTTTAGAGTCCTGTAGAAATGCCTTGCCCACACAGTAAATTGGACATATGTTCTTGGATTCAGCTGCCAGTTTTGTGAAAGTTAAAAAATTCTGGGCTCAATGTTTTTACTAAATAAAATTCTCCATTTATTTCGGTCAAAGCAAAACCCAATTTTGCATAAAACCATTGCTCATGGACCTTGCAATCAGAGCTAGGTCTGCTGTTGACATTCTTAGGCTTCGTTGTGGGTTGCTGGTCCTCCTACAAGTACGTTCCTAACTTTAGACGCAGCAACTGGGAAGGATGTTGGATCGAGCCCATCCCAACTTGCGTTGCTAAATCAACTGTGAAAGCGGTAACTCTCTGCCTTTCTGTTGCTATCCTTTGCACAGCATGGATTTGTTGTTCCTCTATCCAAACCATCCTCTTCTTCCTTTGTTGATTGGCCCCAGTGTTCTCTACTGTGTACGTGCTCGCCAGGATATAAATGAGGGAATCAAATACCCAAACTCCTCTGATCTTCCATCAAACTAATTACCTGCAGTGGATTCCTAACTAGAAATATGTACAAAAGTGCTCATAGTTTACAGCTGTAAAGCTGGGATGTGTTTTTGCAGGTGACAGTAGAATTGGGCTGGTTTGTTGTTTGAGGGTTCAAAGATTTACGTTGTGTTTGAGATTTAAAATAAGCTCAAATCCTCAATTTAGATATCAATGGAAACATTGTTTTGGATACAATACTTGGCAGTGTACAAGCCATTTTAAAATCATCATAAGAGTATTCCAAAGGCATATGAAGAAGCTAGAGCTGTTCACTTTATACAGTCTTGTACCCAAGTGTGGTGGAACTACAAAAAAGAAGAGAGTAAAAATTCTTTGGGAATAATAAGAAATAGGGTAAAAGTGCCAGAGACATGACAAGTTTCCAAGATGACCCACCTTTTGCATCTATAAATAAGACAATAGGCTGATATTAATGTAGAATTAGGTATTATTATCCCAGTTTCCTGTGGCTTATTTCTGGAAACCTGATCTTTAAAAGCTCAAACAGAAAAATATTTGCAAAAAAATATACAATGTTAAAAGCCCCAAAAGAATGCATAAATGAGGTGACTGACTCTTGAGAAGACATCTTGTGCATCCCAGTTGTTGACTCAGTTCTTAAAAGCAATTAAAAAATCCAACCTGAAATTATTTGTGCATCTTCATGCAAAGGCCTCAGCATTCCAGGAGCGCTTTATCCATCTCCACACATCATAAAAATCCACTAATTAAGTTCTGTCTTGTAGAATAATTTATATCTGCTGTTCTTCAACCACCAGATTAATTTGTACCACACATGTATTATTTCCTAGTATTACCTAGGGAATGCTGTAGATAATCATTCTGTATATCAAACATTTGAATCTTAAATATTAAAAACGTTAAAAATCTCTACAGATATAAGTGTATGCACACATAAATGTGTCTGAACTTCAACTGGAGAGCCATGTAGCAAAGAAGATGATTCTGAAAAACCTGCTTGAAAAAAAAAATCAGAAACCTATGATCAGGATGAGCAGAACAATTAATTTAAGGTGTTAGAGGCTGATAAAATGTAATATTGTGATCATCTTCTCTGGTCTTTGGTGCTTTGGTTTGCACTACACAGTAGCTGGGTCTGTTTGGAGGTTTTGGTTGTTTTAGAAGAAGGAAATACCAGAAGCAGAATTTGATCCCTTATTAGTGCAATGCCTAAAGGTGTTTCTGCTTGTTCTTTGGAGCAGGAGGGTTTGAGGAGCTCCCCAGGTGGCTGAAAGTCTCTGCTGAAGCAGTGGGGTTTTTGGGATGAAAAATCCAACTGAGCTCATGAAAAGGCTCAAGTTTGATTGTTTCTGTTTAGCTCATAGTGCAGACTCTGAAAAAATTTGGGAATTAGTTGAGATAGCAAATGAGGAGATACAAATATATTTGGGATTATGTCCATTCATAATATGAAATTCCTTATACATTTGGGATTACATCTATTCATAATATGAAATTATATATTTAACAGTTACTTTCACACAAAGTATGGCAGGGAGAGAATATAAATTCAAGTTGTACTGGGAGAAGATTACCCACAGCCACTTGGAGGTGAGGCGCAGCATCATCTTGGGTTTACTTTAAATATCTGTCACGAAGTGAAGAGGCAAGTTAGGGAGTGAAAACACACACTAAATTTAGAGATTCTCTGAATAAGGACACTTGAATCTGGTTGTATTTGTGAAACTTCTGCTGTAAAAGGAAAGCACTTTCCAAAAATATGAATTTCCTGCATATTTAACACTACAGTATGCAGGACCCCTGTTGCAGCTCAAGACAGTTTTAGAAGTCACAACAGTAAAAACTTTCTCTCATAATCATAGAAGAACATGTGGGCTGGACTGTTTGTGACAGCAGACTCTGGCTCTAAAAGCAATTATGTCAAGCCACAGAATGGGCCATTTGGAGGTAAAGTGGAGCTTTCCTTTACTGACACAAAATGAGACAGAAGTTCTTGAGCCAATCCTTTTGCCTTTAGGACAGAAAACTGTGACAGAAATGTCCATTGCCTCTCTCTATCCAAGGACAGAAAATGGCAGAGCTTCTACAAGCTATTCTGTCTATAAAATCACACAGAATGCAAAGAAGAACCCAGTTTCCCCCTTCTGCAGCCCAATCCAACAGACAGGATGTTTGCAGCCAGGTCATGACCCAAGGTTTAGTGCTCTGCTTCTCCCAGAGGCAGATGTGACACAGAGGATGGTATCGTGCACATTTAGGGAATGTGACTGTAGGTGTGTGGTTAGTAAGCAAAAATACATCTTTAAAACACTTGTGAAAATATTTTCCTACTAAAGCCAGCTGATGTTATTCCAGCAGCTTTGTATTGGAGAGCCTGCATCCAAGAGTCCCCCCTTCCCCAATTATGGACGGCACGCTCCACAAAATCCTGGCTGTAAATATGTGGCCCAGCAACACTGTTATGTACTGAGTAGCTGAAGGTGTCTTTATGTACATTAGGCATGAAAACCAATGCAAACTCATGTTGCAGAACAAGGTCAAGCAGGAAATTGAAAATTAAATGCCACTATCTCAGCAACAGCTTCCTGAAGGGCACATTAGGAACAGCGTACCAGAAATCTTCCCAGAAGCAGGCAAAGAACAAGTGAACAATGGGTTCAGTTGAACCTACTTCTTCTGCCTATTCTGCTTTAAAGTTATTTAACTTTCTCTGAATTTTCATTTAAAGGGCTTGGGAGGTGGGGGGTTAACTGATATTCAATTATTGACCCCACTTTCAACCCCTAAGAGAACAGAGGATACTCTTCCAGGCACGAAAGTTCTTATTTAAAGATGATTTAAGTACTGTGAAACTTTACAGACAGAATTACGATGGTCTTCAGGCACTAAATGATACATTAGGTGCCTCCTGGGCTCTTCTCATCTCCTTGCCTAAGCAAGCTGGACGCCCAGCTCCCAGAGCCTTTTGGGAGAAACTGTGTGTCTTAGGTACTTACCTCCTTTTCCTTGGCCAGTCGTTTGCATTTTAAAGCACTTAAATGCAGTTTGTAGCTGGCCATCAATCTTAAAAAAACCACTGGGACTTAGACTGCTAAACCAGCTCTGGAAGTGGAAACTATTAGAAAAAAATATTCTGTATTTCAGACTGGACTTTCTAAATCAAGAGGTGTTGTTTAGGAACCTGAGGAACTTTCTTTTTCTTATGTATTTCATAATATTCACCTTCTGGAGCTCCTCCATGTCTTTATCTTTACAATCCAATGATATTTTAGGCAGAGTTTTAAGGCAAATGTAAAGTGCTTGTCATAATTAATGGATACAAATAAGCATGAATACTCATGACTTGATAAACCAAGCCTGGAGAATTTCTGTGTTATCTTTCACAGCTATTACTCAGAGCTCTGTATCGTTCCTTAAGTAACTGTGCCTGCCCAAATGTTCTATTAATTGAGAGAGGGCTGTGAAAAGAATAGTTACAGAATTAGCAACAAAGGACAAGTATGTCAGACAGAAAGCTGAGCATCGTTAACACAGGATAAGAGCTTCATGTCTTTTAGTTCAATGCAATTGTTGCCACTTTAATTAGGACTTTTCCTTTGGTCCTCTCCAGAATTCCACTGTGGTTGCACTGACAGGTGTAGGAATTGAGTCCTGTCTCTGCACACAACTCTTATCTCATGTCATGTCTCAACAAATACAAAACTTCCATTTTCATCTTTTTTTTTTCCCTCTTTGTTAATTTTTTTTCTTAACTAGGCATAGGAATTGCATGAAAAATAATGCAAAATTAGTTGGGATTAAGTAATTAAAATTCTGTGTAAAAATGAATTTTCTCAGGATGGTGTTCTTAACTGGGAAACTGAATCCAAGCTGTTGGCAGTGAAAATGATGTGAGTGTGGTCCTGAGACAGAGTCTGTTCAAGTCAAGTGGAAGGACTTCCACTAGCTTTCACAGGCTCTGGGTGAGGCCCCATCTTCTCACTACTGTACTCTCTAAAACTAAAATGCCACAAGTCCTGCCACAAAGCAATAAGCCCATAAACATAAAATTACAATGAGCAATAAAATCTTGAGAGACTAGTTTCGCTATTACTTTAATTTATACTCCTGTTAACCAATTTTAAATGCACATTAAAATACCAAGTCGTTCTGAAGATGTCAGTATGTGGATAATAGAGCCTGCCAAGGCCATGCAATGTAAGTGTTTTAGCCATATCCTATTAAACTTCAGTCATTTATTCTTTCTTTATTTTAAGAAAGCCTAATTTAAGACTAGGAAGGAAAGCCATTTGAAGATGCTCAACTGCTGGCCAGGAAAAGCAAAATGGAATCAGAATTCCCTCCTGGGAAATGGCCTGACATGCACCAGTGAAGGGGGGTGTTCTGTAGGCATAGCCTGTGCAGCCCAGTTTGAAAATACAGAAAGGTTGACTACATAATCTGATGTGTTCTCTCCTATGTCATCTGCTGTGTTCTGAGTCATACAGAACAGCTAAATCCTGCAGTTCTAAATTGGGAGTAAAGCTGGGAATTAGCCATCCCTCCCAGCTGCATGTTGTAGAGGGGCAGCTGGCCCGTGATACGGCTTTAAATGCATCTGACTGAGATTTGCAGGAGCAGCTCCTCTCAGAGCTGAGCATCTCCTTCATCCTGTACCTGCTAGTGCTGTGGCAACCCCAGCATGAACCCAGTACAAAGATTTATTCCTCTCTCCTCCTTGAGCAACAAAGGATACAGTATTAAAATGTGATTTCCTCAAAAAGCACATTATTAATGTAATTGCAGTGTATACACCCTAGAAAAGAGATGGAGGCTGCACTACACAGCTGTGTAAATAAGCAATTTCAATGCACTTAAAGATGCTGGAAAGAGATGGTTTTAAATAAAACCATTGTAAAAGGAATGTAATCTTGTAAATATTGATTTTTTTTTTTTTTAAAGAGTCAGCTTCTGATGGCCTTTATTCAAGGGATATAGCACTTGTCTCAGCAAGCAAATCCCACTGTTTTCAGTGTGACCTATTTTCAGACAAAAGTAATAACCTAGGATTTCACAAACTGGCAGCAGCTTGCTTTTGCAGGGACTACTTCAGTCAGACTTGCTTCCTAATTATTCTAGCACAGGGACAAAGTACTGCCTGGATTTCAGAGACATTACTAAACCCAACTTGACCAAGGTATACCTCGTAAGCAAGGAGGAAAAATCCCTTCTTGAAATGTCACTGTTTCACTGCAAGTGCTTTCAGCCTTTGGGTTTGAACTGAAACTGTGGCCCTGCAATTGGCTGTCACTTGGCCTGCACACCTTCCTTCCTCACTTCTGAGCTTGTAACACAGTGTGAGGTGATGCCAAAATGCCACTGCAAATAATCCTGGGACATTCCTCAGCCCTATTCATATGAGCCCTTGCTCTAATCAACAGCACAAGGGCACTGGGCAGACCAGCCTGATGACACAGGTATCTGAACTGGCTGCTTAATTCTCTCCCAGCCTTCACATGCTGCTGCCTTGAACTCACCTTATCCATCTTCCTATACCTACACCTCACTTAATATTTGTAAAATTACCTCTCTGTGTAAAGCCCTTCAATCTTCACCCAAACCCCCGTAACTGAAGCTCAGACATATTAAAGACACAGGAAAAATAAATTAGGAGGAGGAAAAGGTCCTAAAGAACCGCCTCTGTGTTTGGGGTTCATCTATCAGCTATGTGTCAAGTGAACAACTTCCAGTGTGACCTGGTGATTTTGTGCTCCATCCTTCAGTGTTCCTCCCTTTTGCCCAGGCTCTGGAAGGCTGCAGGCTGTGCTCTTGTCTACATGCACACGTAGTTAACGACCTGTCAGCTTTCCCATTATGATGTTATGCTGTTATTTTCAGGGTTTATGTCCTGCCTATAAAGTTGGTGACTTCTTGGTCAGGAAACACTAATGCATTTTTTTTTTTTGTACATTTTAAAAATATAAAATGAAAAAGCGGCCTAATATAATACCACTCTATTCAGAAAGCAAAAAGGTGACAATTTTAAGTAGTATTTTCAGTAGTAGAAAAAAAACCCCAATCAATACCATTCAGGAAGGTTCCTTTTTTGGGCAGAGTCATTCCCCACAATGCGATTTACAGCTCGGCACGGGGGCAGCAGGTACCCGGAAATGCATTAAGTAGGTGACTGTATTTTATGGTGAGTTCCTTTGTTAGAGGTTGTAAATCTTTCAGTGACCACAAATAGCGTGTGCCCAGAAATCCTGTGGTGGGGTGATGTTATATGATAGCTGTATTTTAATCCCTGTAAGTAGCAGCAGTAAAACTTCTCCAAATAATAATTCCAGGTGCTCGTTGGCAGACGTGGTAAATGATGAGCATGGGTATGCTCCAAGGTATGTTCAGTGGATTCATGGTTCAGTGAATTCACAACTGACCTTTTTTAGAGAGGTGTTACAAGAGGAAATTTTCACTGAGTACAAATGAGTGGTTTCAGGACTGTCAAGTCTCTGTCAATCCCTTAATTGAGGAGATTAAGTAATCCTACACATACACACATGAAATAAAGTCAGGTTAGCAGGTTACTGAATAAATGGTATGATCAAACAATCCTCTGATTCCTTATTCACAAGTTAAATCACAGCAGTCTACGAGTACTTGGGCACCATAGGATGTCTTTACCTTTAGGTAAGAGTCTCATTTCCTTTTCTCTTTGGCCTCTATCTTAGGCAGGGGAGAGGTTCTGACAGGGAAGTTTTTTGTAAGGAACAGTAAAGCTTTCAGTGACAAGAAACAACAGCAGAGTTACTCTGTGTAACTATGCACAGAACAGTGGTGTGGTCTTAGTACACAGATTATTTTAAACACAGATGAGGGTGCAGCTGTAGTGACCATACTCTTCTCTGTAGGAAGTCACAATTCTACACTAAGTTGTACTAATGAGATGTATGAATTAACAACTGCAAATGTATTTATATAAATTCCTCACTGGTGCTGAGTCTATCACAGGACTAATCTTCCTGAAGTCGCTTCCTGATGTGAACATTTTCAGTGAAATGGGAGGTGGATTCCCACCTAACCATTGCAAATTGTAATGGTAGTACCCTTAAAATATAACTCTCTTCATCAAAGCATTTTACAAGAGTAATTTTTAAAAGTGGGATAATGAAAGGAGGAGCAGTGAGGCAACATCTTAGCACAACTCATTATCCCCATTTCCATGCTATAGAACAATCCCTTCCAGTTCTATCTCACCCCACTCTGATTTATGGGAGAAGTACTTAAGCAAACATGAGCTAAAGCATTGTAGCCCTTCTCTAATAAAGTCCAATTACACACCACGGGGGGAGAATCTCATTACCACAGAAAAATACTATTCTAACAGTGACTTCTTTCTCCACAGGACACTGAGTACCTGGAGCGCTGCTATCCCTAAAATGGGTGTCTAACCTAGCAGCAAAATGTGAAGCACAATAATTGACAAGGATCTGCAGATTCCTGCCTTGAAGGTCTTCCTTATTAGCACATTCCTGAAGCAGAAGAGGGACACTGTTTGTGCCTTACTGGATGGAACCTGCAGGTTCAGCAGGAGAGGCCCTGGACAGGTGGTAACACAGCAAGGAACAACCTGCTATTCGATGTGTTGGTTATAAAGGGAAGGTTTGACCTTTGCAGTGCTTGGTGGGGCTGGAAACAGGCAGGGAGACAACTTGAATCATTGGGTCACATCGGGATAATGAGGCAAAGTCTGAGATACATCTGTTACACACAATTTTTCTTCTGTTGGAAAGACTCTTGTAAAAAGGATTGTGTAGATGGGTGTTCAAAGGAATGAAGGGACCTGAAAACAGAAACTTTTTGAGTTTCATGACAGTAACAAAAGCACCTGGAAAGGGTGACCCTCAGTCCTGAGCTCCTTGCCAGTGAAGTGGCTGTGGGAACCAAATCACAGAGCCACCAGGTGCTGTGACAGCGATAAAGTCCACGATTGAATCATATTTAACTCCCATGTGAAAACAAGAAAAAATTATCTAGTTTCCTTTCTAGGTTGTGTGATTTGTAAACTGCCAATTTTTGCAGAATCACCAAAGGAAGGAAGAAACCAAGAAAATATTTGTTACGAAATATATTTCCTTCAAGCTAACTTTAACTGACAACCAAAGCTGAAATATATATATATACACTAAGCTAAGTTCAAATCAATAAGTGAATGATTTCCAGGATCTACGCTCTATAACCCTGAAGAAATGAGCTGCTCTAATATATTGCTTTCTAAAAGAAAAACTGCTATTATTGTTCCAATAAATAATTATATATGGCTGGTTAATTCTTCAGAGTCAGCACCAGACTGCATGATTTTGAAGAGTGTGTGCAGACTGTTTAAAACACTGCTGTAGCTCAGACAGCACCACTGTTTTCACTGACAAGCGAAATGCACCAGATGGTGAGTGATGCTGCAGCCTCCTGAAGTCCCAAAATAAGACTAGAAAAAATTTTATAGTTAGTACAAAAACCAGCAGTGCAGGAGTAGCAATCAGCAGGTTTGGTTTGTAATATTCAGGCAGTTTCAATGTTTGAGACTCTGTGACTGCAGGATGGCATAAACTGAGAGCTGAAGTGTGTGGGTTTGAAGTTCTGCATCTCTCAGTCTCAAGCCATGAACAAACAGTTCATGGTTCTTAGTGTGACCTGCCCATCAAAGGTTATTTTTGGACAAGTACATAAAGAAATGTGTAGATTAAAAGAAATCTCAAAGCTGAAATCTTGAAGCTCACAGGGGAAACCAGGGACACTTGAGCTGCCTCTGTGGGACATAACAACAGCACATGGCGATAGCAGGAAGTTTAAAATGAGGTTTTGGCACTCATGATTGAGCCTGTCAATTGTTTCAGACTTCCTCTTCCTTGTAAATCATTACCAAATCCATGCCTTTCCTCCTTGGAGGGAGTTTCTCAGTGCTTCACAATCACTGCCCCTGTCTCCCTTCAGTCAGAGTAGCTTTGCCAGCTGGTCTATGTTAGGGCATAATCCCATCAACATGATCCTTGCAAAGGGCAGGAACAGCATCACCAAACTCTAACAGCCTTTCCCCTTTTATAGTAAAATGAGTTGTGAAAGGAACCATGAACAGGGGATTTCTCATCTCAGGATCTCAGGGGAAGAATAAAAACAGGAACAGTATGAAAAGCATCAATACAATCAGACACATGAACAAAGTATCAAAGGTTCTGCACATCTGTTTGAAGTACCAGGAATGGTACAGAATAATTTGAAATGTGATTGTCTTGCCCACCCTGAAATTGCTTGCACTATTTCAGTGACACAACATGTTCACAGTCACAGCACTACTCAGCCAAACAAAAGACAAGAGAAAGGTTATTTAAATGTATTTTAACCCATCGTGAACTACTTTGATATTCCATACCAAAAAAGTCTATGTAGTGAAAGTTTGTAATAATATAAATTATTTGATTATTATGCAAATCCCCATGCATAAAGGAAAGTATTCCTCCTTCATCCTTGAACATTCCCTGAAGTTTAATTTGGAACCTAATTTGCATTCGATTAACATTTTAAAGCACTACTTACTTTCTACTTTGTTTGCCTACATGATTTAAACCATAAGAGCAATTCTTTGCTTGTAGAGAAGGTGAGAGATGGGAGGGTGGTTTACGCCTGAGTAGCACACACAAATCCAGCCTCGATGCACCTTCCTTCCTGCACTTGACAACTCTGCACTCTTGCAAGGCTGGGCACAAAGACAGACCTGAGTAATTTATTGTAGTGAGAGAACCTGCCCGTTCCAACTTCTGCCTCCTCTGTGGAGCAGCACAAGCAGGGAAGTTGGGAAAGATGGTGTGAGGAGTCTTCTGTCTCATCTCTGCCTGCATCCTTTCCTGCCTTTAGATACACATCAGTGACTCTAAGTGGTTTACAGTAGGAAAAAGCCCTGTGTCCAGACAAACATTAGTGATTTAAAATAGTTTTTTCTAAAATCTATCCCAGAATACAGGGAGCCTGGGATTTGGGGAATGTGGTAAATTTGATTTCATGAACTGCTCAATGACAAATTTGCACAGAATCCAGAGCATTTTTTAGGACATGACTTAAACACATTCAAAACAGATTATTAAGCAGAAAAACTTATGAATGGCATATTCTAACCTGGGCATATTGTGATACACTCCTGAATGCATTCTTACACAGCTATACATGAAAGGAGTGATAGTTCAAAGGGAGACACTGACTTGGCTTTGAAGTAGGCAAAAGTATTCACCCAGCTGAAGCTGTGACAGACAAACTCCAGCATCTCCTCCTGCAGCGTTTTACAATTCTATTGCCCCCAGTTAATCATCTCTGTGCTTGTGGGGGCTCCCCCAGGCAGCTCAAGAGCTGTCTGCACGTCAATCATATCAGCTTGGATGCCAGTTTTGAGCTTCAGTGACAGACTCTTGGACAAAGACTCCCTTTTAATATCTTTGGGGGTGTTAACTTCCAGCCCTGGGTCAGCACAAACAGCTGTGGAAAGAAAACATCTTAGCAGATGGCTGTAGCTGTTTGCTTCAGTGCACATCAGTCAGCAACTTCAGCAATAGCTCCTCAGCCTGCCTCCAGCTATCACCTCTCAGGTGCTAATTAGCATCTCATGCGAGATCTGATATGTGGCTGCTACCAGGATGGGTAAACTTAATATGCACTAACATATCCTTTGTGATGTGTTAGTCTGAGAGCACAACCATAAATGCAGCCTTGAAATGCTTTAAATATGGTTTTCAAAGGCTCCAAAGTCTAAGTGCTGCTGAGGGGGGGAAGTTTGTTTTGTAAAATTTCATGCCATGTCTCTCTTCTGCTGAGGGTTACAGGCTGCAGAGCTGAGTCTGAAAGAAAGGGAGCAGCCTGAAAGAATTTGGGTGTCCCCAGATTACCCTTGCTTTCTTCATGGCTGCTTCAGGGAGCTATTCCTGACTGTCCTTCTGCAGCAGTTCTTGAGGATGTGTGCTAGGTTAGTCCAATATTCAGCTGATATGGGTAATTCAGGGTGTTCTCAGAAAGCAGGTGTCCCTCCACACCAGTCTAAAAGGTTTTCCTTCTTGGAAGCTTGAGTCATGACTGTTTCCTCCTTAATCTTCTAAGGATGTTCCCAAGCCCAAATTTCTCACAGTATTAAGACTAGAATACCACAAGTACTATTACCTGATCACATCTGTCTCCTTACATCCTGAAAATTGAATTATTTTTCTCAATAACTTTCAGCTTAGGTCTGTTCAGCAAATATTTTTTTTTAATTTTTCTCCTGGGCATCTACCTGAGTCATGCAAACCAGGAAGGCTGAAATATCTGGAAAGCAAGTGATTATATTCCCCAGTTTTCTTCCCCTGCTGCCAGCATTAGGAACTAAACATGCACAACAACACACTGGAGTGTCACTGACAGCCCAAACCAATCTCAAGTAAACCTGAAAAGCTACTTTATGCTACACCAATATGTAATTAAGCTCCAGGCCTGTTGATGTTGATTTTCATACGTGCTTTTCACAGGTATTTCAGTGCCAGAAACATGTGGGGTGAAATATTTCCCCTCATTTGCTCTAATATTCCTATCAGGACATTCAGCATTTTGGGTATTTCGAAAGACTGTCAGATTGTTACAGTTCTCTCAACAGTGAAAATAGCTGACAACAGATCAAATCTACACATTTTTAGGAATGGGGCTCACACAATAGCCATGATCATCTGACAATTTTTATGGTACATTCATGATAAAACTTGGAGCGCTACTTTACCTTCTAAGAGACAGCTAATATACATAAATTAATGCATATTCACCTCTACTGCACTGTAAATATACTGAACAGAATCCTTTTAGCTGCCTCTTGGTAATTTATCATTTACTAAATCTCACTGAAGCCAAGTTATGATTTAATTTTCTTCACTCACTGTTTCTTGTTTCCAAAACAAAAAGCAGTGAAACTTGCAGGCTGGGCTCATTTTCAATTAGGTTCCTGTCCTCGTGTACTCCTAAATTTGTAGAAATGTGATTATCTAGAAGAGCTGAATCAGATAAGTTAATCCAGTTAACAGTACTGCTTTTCAGTCCTCCCTTTCCTATTCACAGAACACACACTCACCCAGTAGCATCACTTAAGTTTTACTGAGAGAAACCAGGAATGTCACCAAACTGATTCCTTTCCTGGAAAACAGCCATGGTCTTTGGATGATGTATTGACAGACACCAGCCTATATTCACTATAATGGGATGTTGAGTCCTTGTGAACTTCAAAACTTTGCAATGAATAAAACAAACCAAATCAAAAAAATCTTCCCTGAATCAAAAAATATTAATTCTAATGGAAAAAAAATGTAATAAAACCTAAAGTTTTAAAATTACACTTACCTGGAACAAAGCTTCCCTGGACCACCTCCTTGTAAGCCCACCAGCCTTCATGGATTTTTGGTGAATTTTGTTGAGCTAGAAAGAAATAATCAAAGAAACCATAAAATTAGGGCAAAACATAGGATTTAATTAGCCAAACTTTGGAAACTCTAACCAGGGTACCATCTTCTAAGGAAGAGACATTCCTCAGGCTCCCAAGTGTTTTTATTCAATGTACAGAATCATGCAAAGCATCTGTATCCTAGAGAACCTTGTCCCTGTTTTTCGTGCAGTAAATCACACTCTACTTTTGAAGAACTGATCACTAAACTTAACAATTCAAGTAGAAAACGAGGATTTTTAGCACTACCGATGGTTTTTATGCCACCTATAATTTCAGTATGGGATAAAAGAGAAAAAGGGGTGTGCTCGGTAATCAATACCTGAGTCCAAGCTGTGGATTGAAAAGCAGTTTCTCCCTTTCTTCTCCCAAGTTCTCTAACAATGTCTCTCTTTAAGTGGGAAGAAGTGGTGGAATGAACCACAGGCAACAACAGCTGTAATTGCTTCCCCTCTCATCCCTTGTGCTCCAAGTTCCAAAGCCAGAGCAGAAAGGCACAGCCCATGGCTTCCCAAATACCAGCTCGTGCTGATATGCTGAGGCAGGAATATGGGGTTTTTTTCCCATCTTTTCTGTCTGCAATAGAGCCCCTGTTTCTGATCCCCCCCCCAGGCCACCCTGCTGCTGGTCCTTGTGTGGGACATGCAGCTCTTCTACACTTGTGTTTGACAGCACAGGGCAGTGACACAACAAAAGGCCTCTTTGGTCGATATTCTGAAGGCTTCAGCAATAAAAAGGCCAATCTTTGGATAAGGTTTGCCCCTGATGGGACCACTGCCTGAATGACTTCTCTGAACTCTTGAAAAGCCAAGAGCAGAGAGGTCTTGATTGGTCAGTTCACTGTTAATAAGGTCACTACTTCTCTTTGTCTTGAAGGAAATTGGAATTGGAGCAAATTCTGTGGTCAAAATGTAAAATCTCCATTAGTTGGAAATATTTTCAAAGAGCACATACACAGAAAAAGATAAATGTGCAGTTATCTCATAGGAGCAGGGCTGATATGCAAATATGTTCTGCCTTCACTAGTATTTTTCTTGATATGTTCCTATTTAAAGCACCTCTCACTGAGATACAGAAAGCTCAGTTACCTTGTGCACCATTAAATTAAATTTTGGGTTGATCTTCTTTTTAAGACACTTTCAATCTCTTGCAGCAGGCCCAAGAATTTCTTAACATAAATATGCAGCTATAGAAGATGCTGGATTTAGCAACTTTCTGCTGCAGTTTCATTTCTAAATCACATATTATTTACAAAAGACACAATTACCCTGGGAAAAGTTCCAGCAAAATCATAAAAATTGTTGTTGTCATTAAAAATTATAACGAGGATGTGAAATTCAGGCTAAAAAGAATACAAGATGAGGACCATTACATACTGTTCTACGAGTTACAAAACAGTGTTTATGATTTAACAGACTGTAAACTGCAGAAACAAAAGTCAAGCTGAAGTTAATTAAACATCCTGACAGGAGGACCAACACTCTGCTTTTCCCAAAATCCAGACACACCAGTGGAATGGGATATGTGTGGATGCAGATTTGCCCTTGATGCTTGTTCCATGAACTGAGTGGTGCCATGTTAAACTGAAGGGACTGTTCCTCTGTGCACTCTTTATGGTTTGCAGATGACATTTGCTTCCTTATTTTAGTTTTTATAACACTGCCTGGAGAACTCAAAGTGTGCATAGCTTTGTTGTGCTGGACTGCACTCCATAAACATTTGGAAAATGGCAAATCCTAACGCACAATCAAAATATCTGAGCAGAATATTATTCCTATCCGGTCTGAACTGCAAATTTTGGATCTCAACACTTAGTTTTATGCCTCTATCCCCTGCAAAAGAAGTCCTCAAAGATTTTGGGATGCTCCAGCAGTAGGAGAGGATGCTAATAAGTGAGTCTATCAAAGCACAGCCATAATTCTTCTACTTAAAATGTCCTGGGAAATTACATTGCATTAAAGTGCAGCTTGCAGTCCTATACACAGCTAAAGCTGGTTCACCCTACCAGAGGCAGATGCATTTTAAAAGTGGGTGAAAACCGTATATATATAGATAAAAGCAAGTTAAGACTTAGAGGAGGATGGGTATTTTCAAATGCAATAGCTTACTGTCAGCTTTCATTGAGGCATATACAGTTGAAAAATATATTGCTTTTTCCCACTCTGTGGCCAATCTAAATGATACATTCCAGGTCCAGAAGAAAAGTATAATCCATTATTCAAAGTTTAAATTAAACCAAAATCAAAAGACTCTGGCTCTGCAGCTGTGCTTCAGTGTGTTACCCCAATACTTAGTAAAGCTAATTCCAAAAGGAATAGCAGGAAAAATAAGACTTTCTTGACAATTTTTTAAAATCTGCTGCATTAGTATGGAACAGACTGCATGAGATGAGCAAGAAAATTAGATTATCAAAGCTTTGTACTAAGTAATTGGATGCCTGTGCAGTTGCTTCAGCTATCAGACAAGAGCATGACCTGGCATCACTCTGCACATTCCACAGATATCAGATCCTATCTCTTCAATTCACATGAAAATGAAACACACGAAGTGCAATAAGCAAAGTAAGATGTTGTACCCCAGCCACCTCTAAAGTAGAGCAGGAGCAGTGCTGGCAGTACTGCTGATTTACAGAAAACAGGCCACTGAAGAAATCAAGAGGCAAGGCAGGTGGTGGCTGTGAGGGAGCAGCCAGGGAGACAATCCCCAGTGCCATGCTCTTTCTTGAACCCTGAAACCTCAATGTTTTATACCAGTTCAGGCAAAACATCCTGTAAAGTAGTGCAGAGAGTGACTGAACACAGATTTCCACTCTGCTGTGTATGTGAAATCCAGCTTGGTGCCAGAGATTTACTCTGATGGAGCCTACAGGGACTTTACTTAGAAAGGGAAAAGATTTAGAAAGCTCTCATTTCTCTGAATGCAGAAGGATGAGGTCTGGTAAGGCCAGGGAGGAAAGTTTGTCTTCCAAAAACTTCTCCTCAACCATTACTCTGATCTCTGTTACACAAGAGGGCAAGAGGACTTACGAAAGGAGAAAAAAAGCTGTTCCCTATTTCTGAAACATAATCAGACCCATACCTGGATTAGTAGTGGAACGAGGGAATATAAAATTAGAATGAACAACCATATGGACAATCCTTGCTGGGAATCCTATCTGGGACACTTACACCTGATGCACACACAACACAGGGTCTCTACAATTGGGGTACCAATGCCCATCTGACACAGTGGCTCCGTGCCTGGGTAAACAGGTTCAACCTTATGGCTCAGGAATTGTTGCCAAGGAGAAAGGTTCTTCATATGTGCCACCTCATGACACTGAAAATAGCAAAATTATCCCAGCATCTTCCTGATTCCAGCTAAACTATTGTACCTCTTATTGTGTTGTACCTCTTATTGCAATTCTGCCACTCGAGGAGCACAGAAAGAGCCACGTGGGCTTTTTGTGTGGCCTCTGACACTCCTGTGGTCCTACCACAACACTGCAGCTCCTCCTGGGCAGCTCCTTGATGGAATGAGCTGATGAAAGGTCTAAAAAGCAATATTGTATTCGTGAAGAGGGTTAAATGTCTAAAAGAAAAGTTTCATTTGTGATACCTCAGAGACTTCTGCTTTTACCACTGAAACCTAAAGCACGGCTTTTGCTTCTGCAAGGCATCAAAATAAACAGGCCCATCTGAGCAGACACTGCAGATTACCTGCACGAGGAGCTCTGCAACAGCAATTTTTAGGATCAGCACTGTGTTCTGCCATTAGCAGCGACAGTCCAAAATGCCACGTTTGTCCAAAGTGCTGGAGGATATTGAATGACCTCCATTTGTGCAGTGTTCTCTCCCTTGGCATTGGAATCACTGGTATCTGAGATTAGTAGCTCTGCTGATATAACACCATTATGTCAGATCTCTTTCAGTGCAGCTGCTGTGGAGGAGACAGGATATTTATTTGGGGCTGATAGGCCACGTGTTGCTTTCATTCTGTCAGATTATTGGGGGTATGTCTCATTGCAGAGCATAAAATTACAGGCTAAATTCTGCAAGTCGTTGTGCATTCTTGTTTCCCAGTGGCTTCCACGTGTAGGGAAACAGGATCAAAAAATGCACAGTGAATGCAAACAGCAGAGATGCCAATGCCCCACAAAGTCAGCAGTTAACTGTGCCTAGCTTAGAGGTTAAAATGTGCAGCATTATGTTTCAAAGAGAAGCTACTGCTTGGTCAGTAAAACTATTTTACAGTGACCAGGTAACATTTTATCAGACATGATGCAGATGCTGCAACACCTGCACAGTTTGCAGGGCTAAGTCTTCACCTTGTCAGAATGCTGACGGTGACATGACATAAAATGCTGTAACTAATACAGAACACCCCTCAGTAAAAATGCTTATTTGCAAGATATAAACAAGCCATCCTACACTTATTTATTTTCTGTAGTTAAATGAAACATAGAAAGGCTTGTATCTGATGCCATCATTTATGTCATTCACATCTGGGCATGAGCCAAGAGTAGAATCCTGCCAGATCAGAATTCTCCATTCACTTTACTGCCATTTCACAGGGATGGAAAATGCTAGACTGGGACAATCAGGCTTACAGCAGTTAGGAAAAAGATCTTTTTGCATCCTAATTTTATTGATCTGAGCTCGTCTGATTGCTGTATTATCACTCTGCATACTCAGTCCTACTTAAGTCTTGCTTCTAATAACCTGACTAGTATTGTCCTGGCATTAAGTACATCACATTTTTATCACTGTTACCCCTTCTACATAGTTATGAGATTAAAAAGAAAATCAGCTGCAACTGTGAGCCATTGGTTTCATCTTAAACTTAGTGCAAGGCATTAGGTCATAAAAAAAAAGGAAAAATAAAAAAAAGAAAAATGTCAATAATTTTTGCTAAACTCCATATACAGAATCTAAGGTAATGTACCTACTTTTTAATTAATATAATCAGCTTTGATTACTGAATTTCATATGGGTATTTTGTACACTGTTAAACCCAAGGGTGGGTTGCCTAAAATCTGGATGGGAGACAGGCTTATTCAATCTAAAATACAAGTTTCAACACTTTCATTCATACCAATACCAGCTTTTGGCTCCCACCAACAAATGCCTCTTAAAGCAAGTGGAATACACATATACAAAGTGGACCTGACAGCAGGGGAACTAAGCAGATGCAATTAGCTCAAGATTCAGCCCTCTGTAATTAATATTTAGTTTGTTTAAAACAAGTCTGTACATAATTGCAGCTGTTATTCTGGATGTTTTTATGCAGCCTTTTTATATTAAAAGACCCTAACAACACACACTTGAGGCACTACATAAAGCACCATTTATAAATGAATAGCTACAGGACAGGAAAGGTTGGCCTGCTTAGGAATGCATTGTATGCATCACCATACGATGAGGGAGGAAAAAGAAAACAAAGGATTATAAGGGGATCAATAAATAAAATGCTTTCATCAGCTATGCCAGATTTTTTCCTCTTTTTTTTTTTTTTTGATAATGTTTTGCTCAGAAAACATGCAAATGCTCTTTCGTTAAGTTAATACTTTCCAATTCCATAAATCCTTCTCCCCCCATTCCCATGTGCAAAAGCTCTCACTGCTGCTGTGAATTCCAAGCAGTATTCAACACAAGGCAAATGGATGTGACCTGATTTTATCACATCTGAGGGCAAAAGTAAGGCACTACCACGGGAACTCTGCTGTGGCACAGAGACATGACTATTTTGTGCATTTTCTATTGACTGTGATTTTGTTTTCTGATAAGATTCCAATTACAAGCCTTGGCCAAAGGGTGAGATTTCATACAAGCAGGCTCATATGGACAGGGAGTAGCGACAATGTGAGGCAACATTACAACACAGCCAACTGCTGCAGCTACTGACCCTGAGTTAGCTGGATTTTGAGGAGGGTAGAAATGTAATTATTTACCAACTTCCTTGCCTTCTGACCTCTGAATATTATCAAAACCATTCAGATAAGCTCATGTGTAAGCAGGAATCATTCCCAATAAAGCTGATGAAGAATACAAGATGAACAAGCTCTATCAGGCTGTTTAAGGGAGTTGTATCAATGTGGGTTTGGGTGGTAGGTGCCAACTTGTAACAAGCACTTTTTCCATGAATCTTACATGTCCAATCATGTGACTGTTATATGAGTTCTAATATAAATGAATAAAAGCACAGGCTGAATCTAAAGCTTAGTCAGAAAAAGTTGAAACCATTTTGACTCCTCCTTCCCCGAGCACAGAAATACACAAACATACATGATGGGGCGCACTGCAGGGTGAATTACTTGATAATCACTGCACCCAACTGGACACAAAACTGTTCCTAACTCAATTTGTAGAACACCAAATGTCCCTATAAAGCTGCTGTCCCTTGATGTGACTAACACACATGTACAAGAGTTAGATCACAGAATGTAAAAGGTAGTTTGCACTCTCCAAGTACTTTTTGGCTAGCTTGGCTGGAATGCTAGGGCAGTGTTACACTGAATGTTATTTGCTTCAATTTTGAAAATAATATTCTTTTTTTGGCAATTTCTTAATTTCTGAAACAACTGAGACAGGGAACTTCCATGTAGTTTTTTCTGCTGTCTGGGAAAGCTGAGCAGCTTTAAATGAAAGAATAGTGAAGGTTCTACCTACAAACTCTATCAACTAGGGATACAAAGCCTCTGCTTCCTCAGATCCCCTTCATATCTGTGGGGTTCACATTACTTTTGAATGAGGTATTGTTCTCTTCCTTCCATGGCACAAGAGTCAGAATTGCATCAGAGCTGAAGTACTGTACGAAATCAAAGCAATTAAATTAATGCAGGGGAAAAATACAGCTGTATTGCAGCAATTAGAACATAGTACTGATTGCAAGCAGGGTGGGAAATTCTGACACCAGAGACTCAAGCACCTTTCATCTCAATCACTGGTGGCATGTTTAGGGTTTCAGGGGCCCTAAACCACATTAATACAATTTGGTGTTTCCCAGAGAGTCTCTGATCAGCACACACAGCAGCCTACTCTCTCCAATGAGCTCTTTAATTATGCCTAGATCTAAAGTCTGAGGAGCTTTATAAAATAATGCAGTAAGAAGCAGCAAGATATCCTGTGATATTAACTTCAGAACATCTCCTTCCATCGCACTGCATGCCCTCCACTCCCATCAATTTCAATGTGGTTTGGGGACACTCAGCAAATTCAAAGAAATGGCCTCAATATCCTGGAGCCTTAAAGGTTCAATACATTATTAATGCTAAATTAATAAGGTTTCCTCTAAAAGGAAACCACGAAGTTCCTTCCTGAGGAGCACATGTGATATTGACTTCTCATCAGGTTTCTGACCCCAGTTGCTCTCTCTACTCTCTAAACACAAAGTTTCCAATCAGGAGTAGCACAAACAGTTTGGGACTGCCCTGTTAGCTGCCACAGGCACATTTTTTTTCTTTTCTCAGATCTCTGGCTTCAGGAAAGAGAAATTATTTCTTCATCAGTCTTCCCATGGGAGAGCAGTGTTCAGAATTTAAGCGTTCAGCTCAGGCAAACTCAGGGGGTAAAAATCAAGGTCTTCCAATTAACCACAGGAATAATGGCATGGCATCAATATTAGGTGCTTGATCCTATAAAATACACAGCAGCCCCAAATTCCACGGAATTCTACAGCACACTAAGACTTGCAGTCCAGAATGTGACATGGAAACATTTCAGAGCTACATCCTACACAGAGAATTCAAAATGCTTAAGCAAGACCATTATGAGCATTTTCCACGGTCTTGACAAAGGGCCATAACTGAAAAAGAGGAAAAGGTGCCCTTGAGAACTCAGCAGAACTAGGAGGGGCAGTCTGGAGGTCTTGTATGTATATGACTCCAACTCCAGTCAACACAAAGTGATGCACAGGAAGGGTCCTTTTCTCCCAGCTGACGCAGCTACACAGAAACAAAAGCAACCCTGACAAACAACACCATCCTTCAAAAGCTGATGGCAAAGGGGAGGCAAAATTATTCTGATCATGCTGAATTGGATTCAGAGTCCTAGATTTCCAGGCATCCTGGGGTTGGCAGTCAGGGCACTAATCCAGATCATCTCACAGCTCACTGGGCCACCTAAATCCTCAGCACTTAAACTTTATGTCCTGGCGCTTTCTGAGATCACAAAGTCAAAAAAGTGTTTTTCTGCCCATATAATAACATCAAGAAGAAATCCAGTGTCAGAGGATAAGCCAAAATATGGATCCATTTCAGGCAATGGCATCATGACAGAAAATTGAACCCATCATAATGTGACTATTGCAATTGCTCTTCACCATCACCACTGCAGCTATTTCTAGCAAGAGTTGGCTCTCACTTACCAGACATTTCTTAACAGAACAGGGGAAAAAAAGCCAACTTTGTAGCTAATTTTTCTGAATTGGTAAGTGACAGCCTTTCTTCCAGTAAACAACAGTACTTTCAGCGGTGTTAACAAGATTTGTGTTAACAAATGATGTGTTTTTCAACATGAATTATTGTTTCAGACTAAAGAGATCTTGACTTGCTCAAAATAACGTCAGTACATCATGCAGATTTTCAAGAGGGCCCAGTTTATGCTTATTGCCATTACTGTACATGGCAAGTATAGAAGAATCTTGAATAGCAATGAACTTAAATTCCTTTTAAGCTGCCAAAAAGGGTTAGCATCACCAGCTTTGTTTCTGTGTGCTACCAAAGAATGAGATGCCATGGGCTATAAAATATTTCCAAGGTCCATGTTAACAATACAGGGGTTTTATAAACATTTCTTTCACTCACATTCCGGGAAAAACTGTGAAAAATAAGTGTAGGTTGCTGGAGTTAAGAAAAAAGGACTAATCAAGGATATTTGTTTCTGAGATAATTGGGGGAAGTTAGAGCATCTCCCAAAAAGAAATAATTCTTAGAGTCCCCAAAAAGCAAGCAGAGACTCTGACCCTGCATCATAGAAAGCTATCCCAGGTTGTAAGTGCTGTTATACTTCCCCACTACATCACTAATGAACCCAAAATCACTTACTAAAACCAAGTGCAAGCTCAGATTCCCACTTCTATTAAACTGGCCACAAAACAAACTTCAACACTGTGCATCACCAGCCTTAACTTACTTTGCATAAATTTAATTTACAACACAAGAGGCAGTTCAGGAGAGTAGAGAAGAAAATTAAGGAGTCTTATCAACTCCTCAACCAAACTACCACCCTGCAACCCAAAGCAGAGTAATTCATATGAATAAATTAGAGTACACATTTCACTACTACCTGTTTATTCCATGTAACCATCAGTGTTAGGATGAAGGCTTATCCAAACCTGGAAAAAGGGAAGAGCAGCTTGTTTTTGGTCCTCTAAAATTAGAGGTGGGAAATCATTATGGAAGAATTGAACTGCAGTGAAGGAACTGAGGAGCAGCAAGAGGAAAAGGTCATTCTAGTTAGAACAGCTGCTGTTCTAGCACAAGACTGATAGGAAAAGAGCATGTTTTGTTCATCTCAGTTGCCAGCCATGTTGTACTATATCAACATCCCAATTCATTAATTACTGCTTAGCTACTACAGTGATGGCAGCCATAGCAAATACCTGAACATACAGCCTTTAGTGGTTTATTTTAGACTATGTTCAAAAAATATTCCTAAATATGTTACCAGTTTGGAGGCATTGCTTGTTTATCCCATTTGTCAGATGAAAAGAACTTTTAAATTTATTTTTACTTTGTCATGTTCCGAGCCTTTCCAGGAAACAAATCTCTCTCCATATCTCTCCCCCACCATTTTTGCTTCCCTGCATTTCTGGGGAGTATCCCTCAGAGATTACTTCTATCATCCATCTGTCCATAGTTGTGTTTATCCACTGATCCTGGAAGAAATTATTCCCTTCCCCCTCTCTGGACCGATTCCTGAGACAGCAGTGCTACTTTGGCACTCTGATGCAGTTATTCTGTTATTCCAATCCCAACCAACAGTAATATTCTTGACTAGAAATAACGCAGCTCTGTCCACCTTGGGTGATTGTAGAGTGCAGTTAATCCTTCTGAACCCAACTACATTTCTTGGCTTCTTGGTCCCTGCAAACATGTCCCCAGTTGATCCTTCTCAGCCTCTTTCCTGTGTAGTTTTGAAGTTAAGATGGAAGGTATTTCACGCTGGCTGTGATGAACATACCGGCTTCATTTTGCAAAGAATTTTAATCACTTTCTAAATTATTGATGCAGAAATCCCAGGTAGGAAAAAACCAAAACACCTTCATTTATCTATCTGTTATTTATAGCTTGCTCTTCCTGTCCTTTGAGAGATGAGACTTTGGATAGAGATGAAGGAAAAATTAAAAAAAAAGCCACCAAAGGTAGTAATTTAAAAAATGTATCTATGTCAAGGAAACTGTAAGAAGAAATACGTCACTGCAAAGATTTCATCAGGGCTTTCCTGGCTTTCCTTCTTCTCATCTGTGTGGTCCTTGTTTTTTCCAAGTCAAAATCCACAGAAATTTCAGACAGTCTTTTACTCTTGCCAGTAGCAACAGGAAAGAATTATTTTTTAGTGAAGGCAAAACTAACTCAGGACTGGAAATAGAAGTCAGAAATTCAAATATATGTGTTTCCTTTCTTATTAACCTGCCATATCTAAAGCAGAGACACCTGGTAATTTCCTATGTCCTCTGAAATCCAGAGAGCATTGCACCTGTTACCCAGGTTTCTTACACCAGTCCATCAATAATACTCATTGCCTACAACATTTAAATTATGGAAACACCAAAACAGTTGTCCATCTATTGATAGAATAGATTTTCAACTTCAAAAACACCCCCACAGTGCAATAGTACAAAGCAATGTACTCCAACAGCAGCAGCTCCCAGAGGCCCAGCACACCAGCTTTCAAAATATCAGAAAGAGAGGGAAATGTCCTTGAATTTAGGCCAGTTCAGAGCAGCTTTGTTTCCTCCAATGAAGATTCTTACTGGATTCGGTTTTGATCAGAGAATGCTTCAATGAATGATGCAGGAGAGCTCTGGCAAATCCATTGCTGTGCAGCTGCCTGAAGAACACACCACACACCCTGGAGACACAGACATCCCATACCTGATTATCCACAAACAAATGCCTGCTGAGTTCTTCCACATATGCTGAGCACTGGAGATGGGAACACAGAACAGTGGGATATGCAGATCCATAGATCTATTTCATAAACACAGCACCTCCTCTACCTCCCTCCTTCCCTGTATTTCAGCCTTTCCCACTCAAGCCCTGGATTTAGGTATGCAGAGAGGCTTGCAGGCACAGATGAGAAAGGCCTGGCCAACCAGACTGCCCTCCTAGAACATCTGCAGTGCTGAAAGGGGAGTATCAACCACACTCTGCTGACAACTGACTGGCCACTTTCTTTACCATGATTTGCCTGAAGTCAGATGTGACATTATCTCTCTCTCTGTATATAATATATCTATATCTGTATCTATCTCCAAGCAGATACAGACTGCTCTGTGTCTCAGTACCAGGCTAACACGGCTCCATGGCTGCAGCATCAGATATCAGATCTGCTTTGTATCTGGATGCTGAAAAGCACAAGTAGAGAAGGAAAGGGGGGGAAAGACAAGCAGAAGTCAGTGACGACACTGATGGGAGAAGTCTGACTCTGTAGGAAGTAAGTTACGTCCAGTTCTTTGATCTTCCAACTGGAATATACTGAATTTTATGCATAAAATCTCAGCTAGCCTATAAAATCTTAAGTCTACTTGAAATAACCTCCTGAATGCCAGGCAAAGTAGTGAGGGGACCAGCAGTTTTAAAAAATATTTGGAATACTGGAATTAATCTAAAGCAAACAATTACTTGTGCCAAAACAAATTAAGTAAGTTTAATGTTAATCTCACAGACATTAAAATTGTCATAAGAAACTGACAATTCCTTTTAGTTCTCCCTTTGGCATTAATGCCTGTTCATGAAACTCTACAGTAACCATGAGGGAAACCCAGTGAGGGCTGATGAATAATGCACAGAAAGCACAGCCCACTATCTCTGCCTGGGTGACCATACAATTATGCAAGGAATAATACTACTGACTCTGTAAACTTGATTTTGAGCCCCGTTAGACAGATGCTTAGGGTCAAAACTGGATGACAAAAGTGGATGCATGGAAAGGATCTTACACTGGGGCCCTTTATCCACTTTTCAACCTCGTACCAGCCCAGTTTCACTGCAAATGGCATGTGACAATGCCAGGTTTTCACTCAGCTGCACAGGAAACTAAGCTCAGTACCAGAAGATGCCAACTTACTTTGCACTAGTCAGACTGATCCCCACCCTTCCACACATGCTTGGAGTTGATCCAGCCACATACCTAAAAGGAATCATGTTTTCTTAAACCCTTCTGGTACTGTGTACGTGGCATCTGTTTGTTTCTTCCCCAACGCAACTTTGTGCAGCAATATGTTGATAAGACTGCTCTTATTTATTTTATTTTTTTCTTCTGTCATTTTTGCAGCCCCAAAACCTTGTAGAGGTCATGTGCTAGGAACAGTATAAAATATAGGTCACTTGGGAGACCCCATTATTTAGTTGGAGGACAAGCAGTTTAACCTGCTTCAAATTTCTGCTGACCTTCAGACCCCTGGCCAAATCCTTTCTGTGTGTTCACCACTTCACCTCATGGTTCTCAAATTGTTTATGGTCTTCTTATTGGTACAGAATAAGGAGCTGGAGTCTGTAACTCTCACTAATGCCAGCAGTCCATGTAACTCAAAGAGTTTTCTTGTACAAGTGATGATTAATAAGGTTTAACAAGACTGACACAGCACTCTGCAGAACAAGACATTTTGATAAATGGTGCTCTCGTGGCAGCTTACACCAGGAGCATTCTGAAACATTCAAACTGATAGGAATTCTCCTGATAACTTCAAATACTGACTATGGTTCCAGAACAAACACAAGGGATTTTGTGACCCATCTGTATCACAGTTTCTCTTTTTGAGTAAGGATTCCTTTAACTGAGCTTTTCCAAACTGCAACCCTGAGTTGTGTTGAAGAAGATATGAGGATTGTAGCACTGGGCTTGTACTGCTGCACAGCTCAGCTGGTTAAATGTGGGGCTATTCCAGCAGCAGGTTCACCCAGTGGTGACAATATTTACTTTACAAACATTCACCATTTCTTCTTATTATTTTCTGCCATTACAAAGCAGCCTCAGTGTGTGGGAGATGTCAGGACAGTAAACAAAACCACCTAGGGTATTAAGGAAGTAAGTAAGGTGTGGTTACTCCCAGAGAACCAGGAGACTACGCAAAATTAATAAATTCTGGGTTTATGCTTTGTTAAAATATCACTTTTCTTCAATGGCAATCCAATAACTCTCACTGTTTATCCTAGCAGTTATAGGGCAATATTTATTCTAATACTCTTTGTAGGGATAACAGTGGATTGGATTTGAGTGGAAGGGAGATCTACACCCTTCCTCTCCTCTATCCCAGAAATAGCTCATAGTAAAAGAACACGTTTTCTCCTTTGGGTGGTATTTAATTAATCCAATTGCAGAACTTTTTGGTGAATTTGGCACGAGTAAAATGATACTTTGGCATGAATGGCATTCAGCAAACTCTACCACATAAGGATATAGGGATGTCAACCTATTATTTCCTTTAATTTTTTGATAGCTATTCTGAAAACAAACAAACAAACAAAATGTTTTGTGGACCATCAAGCTCCATTACTGAGTATTAAAAACAAACAAAACCCCGAAAGACCAGACATTCCATTTCAGAAATTAAGTCAATAATCTAAAAGTGATCACTAATCACTTTTCATCAGACATCTTCAAAGAATTCTCAGCACACAATTATAGACCTGTCACAGATCAGAGGCTAAGCACACATTAAAATGTTAGGCATTACCCCTTCTGTTGCTATTAAACACAGCAGGAACCCACAGATAACAGTGCTGTGATTTGAGTAAATGTCAAAGTGATCCAGAAGCTCAGCAAATTTTAACTGTCTCAAAAAGCACAGCAATTCTGAAATCCTGTCACCTCCCATCTCAAGTGCCAATCTTTCTCCTCTTCCTTGAACACGTATCAGAAAGTGACATAGAAATAAATGCTAAAGACAAGCTAAGGAAACTAAGTTAACCCTAAACTCCAAATTACTGCTTAAATAATAGCACCACTTTCCTTCCATCTGCATTCGGCCACATTCTTGAATTTAGTGTGGCATCACGTGCACTGGTGTTGTGGTGAATTGTGGTTGACAGTAGTATGTGACATTAGGGACATGCAAGGGCCTATTTCCTTAGCATAATTATCATCCTAAACAGGCATTTTGTATTATTCATCATCTATTCATCAGCATCCTTCTCCATGGCTCTGTGTCCCAACGAAGTCAAAGTCTTGTCTGCAGACCCAGAGGCTCCATCAATTCACGTGAATTCAGTCAATAGAAATTAGTACAGTATTAGCTGGGTTAGTGTCACAACTTGTAAACACAATTTCTACCATAAATCAACATAAATGAGGTCAGAATCCACTTGAAATGTTAACACAGACATTTGCACTGGGTTTAACTAACATAATAAAAGCTGTCATCATTTACCCTATTTCAACTTCAAGTATCCACCAGCTGTAAGCTGCCCTGCCTCACATAAATCTACACTAAGAATGATACAAGATTTGGACCTGGAAGCCTCAAGACCCTCAAGGCAGTTTTTTTCATTACTTTATAGTTTGTCTGGGCAATTATCTCTGTGAAATGCAGTGCAAAGCTCGGCTATTCTGATTTGGCAGTGAACTATGAGTCAACCATCTCTGACCTCCCCAAAGAGGTTTGTACACACTGAGCAGCAGCATCTCTTTATTTCTCTATAACAAGGAGTGGAAAACATTTTGAGATATTGGGGTAAAAGGTCCTATAGAAATAGAAATAGAAACTACTGTTTTAATAGCTTACATTTCTTTAGGCTTTGAATTAAGAACCACACACAGGCACTCCTAATGGATTAAAAGATGACATGTTTTACTTACCTCCTACACATGCTGGTATCCTTTTATAAAAAGCTAATACAGAAATTCTTTAATACTCCTCCATGCTTTAGAAGAGCTGGATGGTCTATGATCCTCAGTATACAGATTAAGCAGCACTTTAGGGGCTGGATGAAGGCAGCCACCTCATTACATATGGCCCACAGTCACATTACTGTTATCCTACAGAAACATGACAAAACTAAGATGAATTTCAGTGTTTTCTCTTTCCCCTCAAAAAAAGACCTGTCTGGGTTTTAGGATTGGAAAAGGTCTCCAAACTTCATTCTAAGCCACAGTGAACAAGAGGACTTGCTGCCAGGACAAAGCTCTGATATCTCTGGCCTGTGCAGGGTAGCAAAAGCTGTCTTGTTAAGGGTCTGATTTTCTTTCTCCTCCACTCAGTCTGGTCAAATCCACAATGACTTCAACAGAGCATGATCTGAACCCAGATCAGCACCTGATACTGAAGTAAGAAGCTAATGGTTCTTGGGTCAGATAAGCTGGCAGAAATTCAGGTGACTGGCACTTGGAAGCAGAAAAACTGGGTAAAAGGAGGGAATTGGGTTTGCTTTATGCTTTCCTTAATATGGCTGTTTGAGTAGGGTTTTTTTCCCCACCCAAGCCCTCAGGACTGAGCTACAGAGAAGGGGCTCAAAGGCTCATTAGTTGAAGCCAACCAAGCAGTGCCATGAAAGGCCATGTCAGCCAGACCTCCTGGCACTTCGAGGTAGGAGTAGCATGGATTTTTGCATGACTCAGACTCCCAAAATGTTTGATTTCTGAGCATTCCTGAAGAGGTTGTGTCCCTTTTCTACAAACGTGCAAGTGAATGCCAGAGTCAGAAAAAATATTCTCTACGTTTTTTAGCCAGTTGATAGCCCCAGTATTTTTTTTACAGTATTTAGACTTGCAGATCATTTGATACATATAAAATATTTCTCCCATTGACCTGCTTTAGCTGTAACTGTTCAGGAATTCTGCAAATCAGGCCTCAGAGGAAAAAAGGAACACACAATTAGTGACCACCCTTGAAAAGTTTGATTAAAGTGTGTTGCCAAGCAACACAAATTCTGGCAGAGACAGTGATAAAATTCTATTCTCTAGATAACCCTTAAAATCCTTTGTGACTATCTTTTACTCTTCCTGCAATACTCTTCCTTTAGTCACTGCATCCCACAACCTCTGCAATAAAACAAGAATGTGCTAAATTGGTGCCTTTTCCCACACAACCCTTGCACTGGTATTTCTGAACTGTTAAGATAACTTTAAATTGTGAATGTGTATGAATTCCTCGCTTGCTTCTCCTCTCGTTTTTTAAATAAAACTAAAATAAATAAAGAAATAATCTAACAAAAAGCATAATTTAGTGCCTACCAAAGTGATGACAAGATTAGATCTTTCCTCTCTTTTCCCCACACCTAACTGGCTCTCAGAGCTATTTTTCTCCCCCTTCTCTCTTTGCTTCCACCATTCCACAGCTTCACATTTGGGCACAATCTCCTCCACACCAACTGTCTGCTTGTCTCCCCACCCAACACCCAGCACAGCTGCCTTCACCCAGCCAGCGAGTCCCACTTACAGCAGACACCAAAAGCCAGCCCAAGGCCCTTCACTCGCTAAGGCGTAGGCTTTGGAACTTATTTTGAGCTTACCAAGGAAATCTGTTTCTCTCAGATGCTGACTCCCATCTTTATCGTGCTTACATATGCAAATCTACGTCTGTGTGTGATGGGGTGTACATCTGTGGGCATAATATTTGCAACCATGAGAGATGGGAATGTAATTCATGCGAAAGAACAACAGCAGGTCAGATCAAACAACCCGGGAAGAGCCCAGTCCACGAGACCGGAGCGCTGCCTTTAAGAGTGGGTTAGGGAAGAGCTTCTGGGGGTGGGAGAGGGGATGTTCCTGGGGAGGTCAGCACAGAGATCAGCAATTGCAGCAGTAAAAAGAAACTTGAAGAAAGGGACAGGCACTGCACTCAGCAAGGACAGAACCAGGGGACACAGGAAAAAGAGCTGAGCTGGTTTTTAACAAAGGTCCTGAAAGAAAGTAATCCCAGTGGGGAAAGATGGCAAAGCAGTGGTGAAGCTCTAAGCTCCTGGGACACCCATGAACACTTCTTGTTCCAGCTCTTTCACACTCTTCTCCCTCCTCTGGCCAAGTATTCTCAAAATTGCTCCATCTCCCATTATCCCATACCCTGGATGCAGGTGCAAACAAGTTTGGGAATTGTTGATCTGCAGCAATACTAAGCAGCAAAAGTGTTAGAAGAAAGAATACAAAATCAGGCAGCAAAGACAGATCCTTCATCTAAAAGCTGCTAGCCATTACAGCTAGAGGTTTAGGAATCTCCTGAGCCAGAGGTTCCACTGCATTAACCTGGAAATAACTGAGAATAATAATAAAGGCCCACAGCCCTCTCCTCTGGGAAGACACAGCCTAGAGCCAGATGTATATTTAGTAAGATCAGTGGAGCTGTGCTGACTGAGTGGGCAGAACATCATCTGGGTTGTAGTAGCATCCAAAAGCTCCAATTAGGAGGAGAGCTCCATCCCATCAGGCATTAGATGAATATCCCTAGCCATGCATTCCCTATCCCAGGGAGACAGCCCAGGCTGCCTTCATATGCTTCTAATTGGGCTCTCCTTGAAGCTGATCCTGAATCTGCAGCATGTGCAGAATGCAGCAGTTTGTTTACTCCACTGGACTGGAACATGAGAATTACTTTAGTGTATCCCCTGTGAAATGCAGGCCTTGCCAATGTACTAAAGGATGGAACTCGGAGTCTAATGATAAGTTATAAAACATACCTTTGTCCTCCAGCCTCCAAGTATTTGACAGGATCATCAATTTCTGTCTAGCATAAAAAAAATGATCTCAGCCCTGTAGGCTCAATAAATAGGACATTCGTGGTTCAGACATCTTTAACTGCCCATAGGAAGTTGCCACCTCCATCCCAATCTTTGAGGTGACATTTTGACCTTTCCTTTGGTTTGGGGAGGAAATCAGGGGAAGGAGAGAAAAAAAAAAAAAAAAGATTATGTACCTCTTTTTTTCTCCTTCTTGATTCTGTATCAGAAATAAATTGACATTTTCCTGGTGGCCACTAGCAGTAAATCTGCTTTCAAATCAGTCCTTTCTGAAATAGCCTTTCCTCATGCTTTGTTCACTGTGACATTTACATGTTATTTTAGACACCTTGTATAAGTGTCTTCAACAAGGTAGAAATGCTGAGCAACTAAATATGACATGAGATCCATACTGTCATTTGTATCATAACTAAACAACTCGATGAGAGGGATCATTAAGCTCATCATAGACATCTTTTTTAAAAAAAAAAACCACCACAATCTTTTTCGAGGCTGATAAAAGAAAAAAGCAAAGTCCAGATCCCAAGTTCAAATAAATTCCATCCTGTAGGTAACAAGTAGAAGATTCTCTTGAGGGCAGTGGGAACTAAAACTATCTGTTGCCTTTCTTCAGGAACAGCTATGTTGGGTAAGGCACAAGGGAAAGGAGGCCACATAAAACACTTGTAATATTTCAGCATCACCAGAGTTTAACCTGGGAAGGTTTTTCCTGGAAAGCTTCCAACTCTGCCAGCTCTTTGTTACATAGTGGATTTTGTTCCACAGCTGAAGACCTTCAAAATAACAAAACCATGCAAAGGAAAAGCAGATTGACTTTTTGGCAGGAAGTCAATGTGCAAATACTAATGAAATAATCTCAGTAAGCAGTCAGACTCCTCAAAGGTCAACAGCTACATAGTGGAGAACTTCAGCATTTAAGTTATTAACAATTTTGTCTTCAAGGATTCTGACAGTTTCTGTGCACTAAGTTAAGGACTTGAAAAAAAATTGGAGATTTGATGACTGGAAAGTCAAGGTCTCTGTATCTCTGTGACTCTTCAGACAAAGAGACTGCCTGGTTCCCATGGGAGCTACCAACCCAATTCCTATTTAGGAACAGAACCAGAAGGAAAGTGGACTGTCATCAATGCCCTTTCTCCTCTGTTTCTGCCAAAGTGCCCAATAAGACACTCAACCTCAGTGCTGTCCTCCATTGCCAGCATCCTCTCCATTAGTTTATATCCTCATTCTTTGATCTGTTCTTTCACTCTTTTATTCCCACCCTCACAACCAAGTACTCTTTGGTTCTCAGTAAGGTGGATCCCTCACTGATCTACTCATGCCCCTTTTCCCTCCTAACTCAGAACTAAGGAACAGGTGCAAGCAATGACAGAGGGTGAAAGAGGAGAAGAGAATTATCCTCAGGATTGAAAGTGAATAACCTCCAACTGCCTAAGCTTTGAAATATCTTAGGAGAAAGTCACTTGCTGTCCCTACAGTCTGATTTTTGTAGAGTGAAAGTTAGTGGTGAAAACTTCAGCAGTTTTAATGGGGTCAGAAGCAGGACTCCCAGGAGAACTAAGCACAGCTCAAGTCTTCCAGTTACTCAGTGGAGCAGCTTCAGTTGTCATTTTTACTACTTTAAATTATGGAGCACTGATAAATTTACTATCTTGCACCTTTATGGATCAGGATCAATCCTACTGTGCTCCTGGAAAATACAGTATCAGTGGCATGTAGATAATTAACACAATGGCATATTTTCATGCTTAGGGAGATCACTGAAAGAGCACTTTGTCCCACTCTTCATTTTCCTAAGCTGGGAAACTTAAAAAAATCTCTTATTTTCTTGATGCTACTTTTTATTGGCCCTTCATTTTGCAAATCTCCATGAGAATAATATTTGCCTATTGTAAAATGCAAGGAAAAAATATGCATGTAAGGTGGATGATCTTGTCTACGCTCAGAAATTGTATGGGCTAAATTTAGACTGGGTTTATTGGATTCACTTCAGCCTCTTCCAAATAAACAAACTAAATTAATACAAACCAGGTTAATGTCATGCTATGAGTGCCTACACAGCATTTTGCAGCCCTTTATTGAAACCAATTAATTTTAAATACCCATTTTTAGTTAGACTTTGCTTTCAGAATATGAAATATCCCCAGCCCAGAGAAAACCATAAACACAAACAAAGAATACTAGGAGAGATTTCTGAGTTTTTACTTCTTGCTGTGCCCATTTAGACCAGCTCAAACACAGAAGGGTTGTTTTCTTTCTGTAAAAATGGTAGGGGGAGATCTCACTTCCACTTAATGTACTATCCACTTTTCATCTTCCTTAACACAGGTCAACTATGAAAGAAATGTCAACTAAATCCTAACTTTCCATGAACCATGGAATCAACAACAGCTTAACCTTTCTGATCCAATGCTTTTACTAAAGAAAAGCAAAGCCGAAGAGAAACAAGAAGGGAGCGCCCTATTTCTGGTTACATTGATGTGTTTGGGATTGCCAATCAGATCCCATCAGTTCCAAATCAGAGTAATAAAGAGGCCTGAAATGAGAATTCTTATCTGCTCGTTGGATTTCTGCATCTCTCACCACCAATCTGAAACATAAGGAAAGCAAATCCCACGCTGGCACGATGCCCCTTTGACTCACAAACCAGAGCTCTGCCTCTTCAGCAAAGGAACATTCAGGGTGAGAAAGCCTAAAAGTGACATCTCTACATTTCATCTACTGGAAGTGCCATCACTGCAGACAGGACACAGAGAAGAGCTGAACATTACAGAGAAAGTGATCTCAGGGAAAAGGAAAGGTGACACATGTAAGTGGAGGTGAGACATCAGACGTTAAAAAAATAAAGGTTTCATGTCCAGCATTAAAACATAAAAGGGAAGAGCTCTTGACTATGACACCATCAAAGCACAACTAAAGCTACTAGGAAAGAAACACAGAGATTTTGCCCAATTTGTGGGAAAGTGGCCCATACCTGGACTTAGCTAAATTATAACTATTTCACCAATGTATTCATAACTCTACAGTTACAGGTCAAAACACCCCGAAAGTGAAAACTGCTTATGAATAGCACAGTAAGTTCCAAGCTTCTAAGCATTTACTGCAGTAACTTGGTCTGTTTCCCAACATCTTTGCAGTCCTTGGAGAGGTGTAGATGCAGATTTAATGAGCAATGCATACCATCTGTTAATATTGCCTCCAAGAGCAACTGAGAAAAAAACAGCAATACCAAAAGTGCAAGAGATGGCAGAAGCTTTAGAAAAATGGACCATCCATAATGGGGTTCTCTGTGTATGACTGCTGTGAAAAACAAATCCCCAAAAATGAGCAGACTAGATATTTATTTTGCAACTGTTACAATATTTAAGTCAGTCTTAAACCTGGATTAGAACCATGCAATAAACATTCAGTCTAACAGAGGTAGTGGGCATGTTACTTCTCATCAAAAATTCAAACTCACCAAAATGCCACATCCCAGGACCTGCCCCTGCAGGACCCATGTCCTGGAGTCACTCCTTTCTCACCAAACTAGAACAGCTCCTTTGAGTTAAGCTGATTTGTGTAAATCCAGGATCTGGCAGCTTTTTAGTTTGCACTCAAGCTAAGCAGGTGAAAACTGCTGTCCTTCCAATGGAGGGGTATTTCTCCCCTACCCAATAGTTATAAATAACTACTTTGGATGCTGGACTAGGGACAGACAAGCCCCTGGTCCCTGGGGACCTGCTTAGGTAGGAAGAACCGCTCAGTGGCAGACCTGAGTGCCAGCTAAAGGCCAGGGTTCACAGAATCATTAAGGTTGCAAGGGACCACAGGTGTCTTTCCACCCCACTGTGGACCTGGAACTTAGACCCAGCTCTAAAATCACTTGCAAAGTGCAGTTGAAGCTTCAAAGCCTGGTTATGAACATGAAGTCTCTTATGGTGCAACTTTAATTAATGTCTAGTTCTCTGCAATAAGTCTCCTGGAGAACGTGACCCAAGGACAAGACTTGTGTTTAGCTGTTATTGGATATTTCTGTTGTAAAAAAAAAAGAGGTCACTTTTTCCTTTCAGTTTCACAATAATTATTCTCATTGATCTATTCACCTCAATAAGTGATTGTTGTTTTATTGAGACAGTGAATTCTGATTTCCTACAGGATAAGGACAGTATTCCCTAATAGCTGGCAGGACAGTAACTTCCTTTTCTTCATCCAGTCATACACATTTAATTCTTTCATTACTAATTTCTTCTTCCTCAACAGAGCTTGCCAAAAATCCATTTAAGTGCTTTGGGTTTACTTCCATAGTCCCAGTTTTTATTTGAACACAGTATTAAATCTGGAGGGAAAGAAATAACTGGAGGTCCACAGTTTGCACGATGAGGTATCTTTGGCCTACTTTATCCTACAAAGCTTTGTGACACGAACAGATGTAAAAGCTCCTTGCAGTCCTTAATCAAGACATACTAGTACTGAGATAACCAGAAGGCAAAAGAATAAGCCAAGTCACCAGGGTTCAGAAACAGAGATGGTTGCATGAAATAAAGGGTTTATTTTAATCACAGGAATTCCCTGTCAGAGTTTAAGTCAATTATAAAGTTAAAGCCCCTTTACCTTGCTGTATGCTGATATAAACATGTGGAATACACTGTAGATTGCTCCCCTTTCCCAAGCAGATTAATGCAAGTGCAGCAAAATGCATAACTATACTTTCTTTTGACTGTTTCACATCTTCTGCAGGCAAAAAAACTCTGCTTGTTTTCAGAAAGACAGGTATCAAAAACACATACAGAGCAAGACGTAATTAGATGATTATTCAACTGTGTTTCCTATTAAAGAGATAGTCACATTGCAGTTTAAATAAACACACAAACCTTGTTGTATAGAGCTAGGTTGTTGCCATTATTTATTCAATCAAAACCAAAATAAACAACTTCTGTGTGTCATGCAGACACTGTGTGTGTCCACACCACTCTGGCAGGCACCAGGTACTCAACTCCTTTCACCAAAGGAAATACTTTTTGAAAGAATATATTTCACATTCTTCAAGAACTCAAAATCAAACCCTTCTTTTTTTAATTTCACTGGGAAAAGCCCTGGGCCCTGATACTCCAAATACTATGATAGAAACTCCAATATCCCAAAAGCTTGTACAACCATTTTGATTTTCTCCACATCTTCAAATGTCAGTAAAACCCACTTGAAGGGACAATGACCCCTGTTAAAGGGCAGACAGATTGAAGGGAGGTAGTGACTGATTTGACAGGGACAGTGGCACCATTTGTATCAACGAAGGAAAGACAACATTTAATTTCTATAGTTCTTATTTTAGCTTCTATAATACCAGCTCATACCTAAACATAGTAAAGCTTTCTCCACCCACATTCATTAGAGGTGATACACACTTCTGTGCTAAAGAATAGTGGAAATAAAAAATTATGAAGTTCACTTCCCCTCAAGAACAGCCAAGATCACTGTCTCAAAGAGTAATAAGTAACAGGACACTGCTAACACCAAACACGAAGAAAGATAGTTAAAACCATTACAAATCCATATCTCTCAGTTACTTAACAATCTATAGGTTCAGTCAATTTAAATGATCTAGGAACAGGGGTTTAGTGGATTAGTAACAACAGACCATTAATCTCTGCAGCCTCAAATTTAATCCAGCAATAACCAAAGTGATTGAAAATCATTGTGACCACATGACTAGAAAAGCTCCTAAGCACGGTTCCCTCACATACCTGAATCCCCACAGCAGAGGTCACAGGATGTTCCTAATGGGACTTATTTACCAAGAGACCTCTGCTTCATGCTTAACTAAACTCAGTGCCAACAGTTTTGGCTGAGTAACTCCACTGCACACTCCTTCTGTGAACAGCTTGCTCAAAGATTTCATTTTACACTTTATTTCAGCCTATATTAGCAAAGCTTGCTTTCTTTCCTGGCAAAATGTCCAAAACAAAGCTGTCTCAAACAAATACTTCTTTGTTTCTACATAAGATTTTATATAAATGTGTAGGAATTGATGACTGTCATTCCAAGCAAATGCCAGGAGATTATTTCTGTACAGTTTATATAATATCAGTGAAAGTTATATCCAAAACATTTAAGTGCTTTAAAAATAATGCAATAGTATTACATCATATAGTCTGCTTTTATATATAAGAATGTTCTCTTTCCAGGACTTTAAGTTCTGGATTATTCAGTGACTAGAATCAATTCTTAGGTGGCCAGTTATGTGATGATATTATGTGATCAAGACACACTTCATCATTTGGTCCTTCACAGCAGTTATCAGGGTATCAGTAAAGAAACCACTGAAAGGGAGACCTTGCAAGAAGGATTTAAATTCAGCTGTTACTAGCTGTGGTCTGAAATCTGAGACACAGGTTCTTTTTCAGAGGCATTAAAAGGAAGATGCTGACTACCTTGTAGTGAGAAATGCTCTTCTACTATTGCAAGTAAGTAAGTACTTAAAAACATAAAAACAGAGTGGAAGCAGAAGGTGTGTACAGTTTATACATAGAGTAAGGATCTAAAAATGGAAGAGTTACCTGCTGCTGTCTCTGAAGCAACAAGTAGAGCCAAAGCAGGACAATGGCTGGAGGAGAGACAGCAGAGAGCTGGCAGGCTCTGTGCCCTTTGGTAGGTACAGCCCAAATACATAAATATGATCTACATAAATGGATTGTAGAGTTGTCCAGCTGTTATTATAAATATTGCAATACTTCTGCAAACTTTCTTGCCCACGGTAGAAATTGATTCATAATGTTATTTATGATCCTCACCTCGTTTAAAACCTGAGGAATATTTCCACTGACACAGACTGGATATGCCACCACCTTCTCTCAGCAGCAGAGGGGACACGTTTGGCTTGTTTAGTCCCAGACAGAGGGACAGACAGAACCTGCAGTCTATTTATACACCCCCACAAGTAGTTTTCTCTATCAGTCTGACTAAATTCTGCTTATCCAATCCAGACTGTGCCAGCTGCTTGCAGAGAACTGGCATGAGGTTTCCCAAGTGTCCCTGCAGGTATCACCCGGTAGAAAGGGTGTTCCCTCATCCCACAGCATGGCTGTGCCCCTGTCCCTGCACAGGCTGTGCCCTGCATGGCCTCTTTATATCAGGACTTCAGGTCTGATCAAGATAAAATTAAAATTTGTGCTGGAAAGGAAGTGAAACAGAAATTCACATGTGAAAAGCATTACCACTCACCTCTTGTAATTTCACTGTTTAGTCTTCTGGTTGTGTTTACCATAGTCCAGGGAAAATGTGTTCACTATCATGGAAAATGGTGTTTGTTTCATTCAAGGCATCCATACAGTGAGAACTAACAAATTCCAATCCAGTTTATTTTAATTCTGATTGTACAATTTCTCTTGCTGTGTTAGTCATACTAGAAAAGTCTGCATCTTCACTTTACCACACAGAGAACTGATATGATTTTACCTGGATAGAAACCTATTTTCTACACAACTGTATTTAAAGAGAGATTATGAAAAATTCTGTTCATCTTAGCTGGGCTTTTCCAAAAATTTTGTACTATTCGTGAATTATACCACTGCTACTCCTTGCTTCAGCAAAGCACTTCAGCACATACTTAATCTAAGTTGTTTTACACAATTACATATTAATACTCAGAGCAGAACACTTAAACATGTCTTTTTTAAGTTTTGCATTTTGCTGAATCTGGGTATTAATATATCACAATAAAATGTAAAGAGGATGACTCGGTTTTTAGCTCCCAAGAATGAAAACATACTTATACTACCTAATAAAATAAATCATATTATTTATTACTCTATTTTACACCCTGTTCCACAGCGAGCTAAATACCTGTGACTCTAAAGCAAAGGCACAATTACAGACTGGCAAAGATGAATTGTTAACAACTTGGAGAGAGTGCCAGAGGGGCCAGTGAAGATAAAAATTATGCATCTGCAGATAACTTTAAATCCCACCTGGAATTACTAACTGCCACAGAGTACCCTCAGGATCATCTGGGCAAACGAGAGGAGACTGTGAAGTCCTTGTAGATTACTTTGTTTTCCAGCAGGCATGAAACCCAATATGACAATAAGATAATGCTTATATGCAATGTGAATGTGAACAAAAAAAGGCCCAGCAGAAATGGTGAATCCAGGTGAACATACTGGAAAATAAAAAAATGGGAGTTCAGACAAGATGGGTTCAGATATGATGGGCAAAATGCCCTGGGAGGGGGAGGATTTCCACCCACTGAAAAATTCACATGTGTGCACATAGCGTATCCAATGACTGCATCAGGATGTAAAGGAACCTGCTGGGATGCTGAGAGAGAGTATTTCAAAGAGAAAATTTAGGGCCAAAACCTCTGGTGGCCTTTACTGTGTGTTGTCACTTCCACCCACGTGGAGTGGATGTGAAACACGAGGGAGGCAAGTGCCGCATTCTGAGGAACCCACTCGTTACTCATAGTCACGACAGAACCATAAAGAAGCCAACGGAGTGAATGTTAATAATTTTAGCAGAATTTAAATAACACAGATTTGTGGAGGAACCTTGTCTGGATCTGAGCTTTACCGTAATATCACACTACCTCCTGGAAACCAATTTAAGTTAAATGCTGATTGATATAGTGGTTAAATATACCATAATTATACCTCATGGTAACTTCTGTGCTAGTACTATGAGGAGAAAAACTACAGAGTACAGAGGCAGAGAAGAAGGATTCATCCTCTGTGGGGACACACCAGGTCCCATTCTGTGACCCTTCACTCCAGGGAAGCCACGTGAGCTTAAAGGCTGAGGGCAAATCTGGCTGAAGAAAAGTGCCCCAAGTCAGGGGGCCAAGGGAGCAGAAATGACCACAAGCCACTGCTCAGCTGGGCTCTGAGTTCTAGAGGTTTGAGAAGCATTGGTTTATGTTTCCTGAGGCCAGACTGCCGGGTTTCACTGTCCACTGAACCTGTGGAGTGTGCCCAGCTGTGACCAGTCCCTCCAGTCAGCGATGGAAAGGCTGGAGAGCCATCCTGGACAGTGCAGTCAGCAAGGGATGTGAGGAACAGCCAGGCACCTGCTGCCTGAGGTGATCCAGCCTCACTCCCCAACCAGAAACAAGGTGTTCCAGTAATCCTTTAGTCACAAGGCACAAATGAGAGTGAAAGGGACGGAGTGCAGCTACTTAAATTCCTGCTGACTGATTTTTAACAACGTTTTACCTCAGCTTCTCCATCTGGGAAAGTGTGGCCAACACTTTTGTGCATTCTGTTCCAAGTTCTGCCAACAAAATTCTTTTTTTAACTGAAATATAATGCAAAGCTCTTCTCATTCATACCTTTCATTCTTGGATAAATCCAGACTGACAATCCCTTTCAGAGAACTCTGTCAGTCACTGTTCACACACTCCCCAGCAGTGGGATTAGGACCTGTATAGGGTCAATCAAACCCCTTTCCTTCCAGCAGCAGGATTAGGACCAGCACAGGGTTGATGAAACCTCTTTCCCTTCCAGCAGCAGCAGCCCTTCCCTTCCACAGCCACAGCTTCCCACATGGGAAATAGCACAGTTCAGCTGCAAGTTGTATGGCATTCCACCCATGTAGAAACAAATGGCTCATTCTCCATAAAATTCCACTTCCAGGAACACTAGTGAAGTATCATTATCCTTTTCTACCAGGAAGTACAAATCTCCAGCTCTATCTTTTTCCTGAAGAGCAAAAGTTTCTTTCTCTGCTGTGATGGCAAATGCAAATGAATGCTCTTTCTAGCAGCCCAAGTGTGTCACCTTGCCAAACAAACTTTAGCTGTGGCAGCAACAATCCTTCTTGACCTGCTCCTTCAGATACCCAACCACCATCCTACTGGGAATCCAGCTCCAGGCAGGGTTTGGTCATTTCCACATCACTTCAGTGATGCAGTTTTCCATAGTCACACACACCAAAAGACCCTTCACTAGTACTCATTATATTTTCTTTTAGCATTAATAATCTAAATTCCATGGGAGTCCTGCTGTGCTAGTTTTTCTACCCAGGCAGAGTGAAAAAAACCCACCCTCTTCCGATGATTATTCCTGAAGCAGAACACGGCACCAGCAGGAAAGAACTTGAATTGGAAACAACCCACAAAACTGACAAGAGAATGATTTTTCAAAAACCATGTTTCCCTTTAAATTCATCTACTCAAATGCTACTTCCAAAATGTAGAGATGTCAACACATTTAGAGGGGAAAAAAAAAAAAAAGGATAATGTTTCTCAGCTTCCTCCTCCGTGCATGTGCTTAGAAGCCACTTTGGTCCAGCCAGTGCACAACTCCATCCACTCCACACTTAAAACCCAGATGACAAACATCCCAGTCTTCCAAGCTTCATAAAGTTAAGCACTAATGATAAAGGGAGGAAAAAAGATTGTCCAAATGAACAAATAACATTGTTGATATTATCTGATCTCTGTACTTATTTTAGTATCTTGCTAAAAACTACATTCCAATTAGTCATTTGTGGATTACAGCTGCTGGGATATAATTTTTCTGGCAACAACATTAGAAAAGATAAAACTGTGGGGCATTTAAGTTTAATACTATTTTTAGTACAGAAACACAAATGTTAAAGATCCATGAATTTAAACCAGAAATGTTTTCATGTGGAAAAATACATCTAACAATGAAAGCATTTATTTTCTTTAGTTCTGACCATAGATTTCAGAATGCAATACATGTGGAAACTGATCACCTTTCCTTTTTCAAGATGAGTAAATGAAAATTAAATATTTTAGGGCTGTCATCATGGCACTCCACAGGACCACAGACACCTGCCATCTCAAGATTGTTTCACTGTCAAGATTTCAATTTTTGCAATTTCTAAGGCCCAAATCTTATTAACACTGAAGCCCTTTATAACATTTTCAGGAGTTCCAAGATCTTTTAAGGTGGGTGTAAATATTGGTCTCCTTAAACCTTCTTACCTCAGCTGTCCCCTGCTAAGCACTGCAGGACAATGTTTGCCATATGGACAAATTAAAAGGTTGCACTTCCATGCACCTGTGTGCATGAGCCACCCAGCACTTGTCTACACCACCAGGAAGGCACTACACAGCACATAGGTCTACAGTGTTTCAGTCCTCTATGTTTATAACAGTAACAACTTGCTATTTTATGTTCAAGAAATTCCAATAAAAGATCCTTGGCAGATATTTAACCATCAATGTTTAAAGCAGCAATAAGGTATTCTACTACTATGAATTCAACTGTAAATAGGTTTGGCTGCAAATTTCCCTCTCTAAAACGTCAGATTATTATCCTTTTAAAAATTTGATTTTCTATTTATTTACCATTAATGTTTCAATTTATCTACCCCAGTGGAATTCTTTTTTCCTAACTGATATTCTCCCTCTGTATGGACAGGCACTTTTGTGCTTTCTGATGACATTTCAATGGAAATGCAGTCCCACTGTACATTGTTGCCTCTAAACAAGTCAATTAAAATTGGATTCCTAGTTTCTATTCCTTCCAACATGATGCACAGTGAAGATAAAAACAAGATAGGAACAAAATAACACTTAACACAGTATATCAGTGTTGTCCATAACTAACTGTCATCTAGTTTTGTCTGCTGCTTGAGCTGGTAATGAGATAATGATGGAACAGTTTTATATAGTCTTCTATTAACAGCCCAGATGGGCCAATCATCCACTTCAGTCTTTGCCATGTAAAGTTTAGCCATAAACAATCACAACGACGAAAACAGCAGCTTCCTCCTCAGCTAAATTACCACCTTTCAACCAAGAATGAAAGAGATACTTTGACCAATAACAATAAAGAAGCAAAACAGACTTTTAGGGAAAGCAGGAATTCCTTGTTCATTGGTATGTAAGGAATATTCATAATGCAAATGCAAAGCCATTTCAATCCTTGCTATATTTAAAATCTAGCTGTTGTAGAATGAAACTCTCAAACCTTTCCAAGAATATCAAGGGCAAAACTCCTCTATAACATCAGTTGCATCTTAAAGAACACTCCTAAATTGTGACTGCTTATTTGAGTTGGGGTTGTGTTCCTGATTTTCATCATTTTGTCTTGGAGGTTTGGGATCTGGCTCAACTGCATTACAATGATGCAACACAACAAGGTGAAGAGGTCCCTTTGAAAACTGGGTATCCACATTACTGAGGAAAAGAATAGCAGCAATAACCAGTTTCCTTTTGTCATTTATTGGATAGAAAATAGCTCAGAATAATATGTGCAAAACTATTCATAAACGTTGCCTTCTACTACCTTTACATAAGCTAAAAATATGTGTGTTGTTCCGGCACTTTAGCGCCTATCTGGGCACGCTCGAGCTGTAAAACTAACAATAAAAATAAAATGATGAAAAATACAAGACACACACACACACAAAAGGAAAGCAGACATTTATAGGAGGCTATTTCCATAGAATTTTAAAGTAGAAACATCTTCACACCTTTCGAAAAGGCGGCAACAACTCTGAAGTGAGAAAGCATTCGAGTGATGAGGAACTGGGAGTCTTTGGAAACAACCTATGGCCTCCATCTTGGGAGTGAATCCACGTGGATTTTCAGTTCCATCAACAAACTCTGGGCAGGCATGAAGGTTTGCCCACACACATGAAGCTGTGGAGATGGGATAAAGCAGGAAAGAATACCCTAATGGTTAAAACTCTGCGTTACCAGATGTGTTTCACACCTCCTGTACGCCCAGTGATCACCTTCTCTCATAAATATGTATCTGTGCTATGAATAATTCCTTCCCCTAGGATATTACATTTCTTACTTAAAAGTGCCAGAAAAAGCTATTTCTATGACACTGTTTGAGGATAATTAACTCGGTTTCAACATTTTTGTCCAAACATAACAATGAACCATTCACTGTTCTCATGTTGGACATTAGAGCCTTGATATTCTTCTCTTCTCCAAGATTACTCAGGCTGTGCAATACTATGAGAAGAAGAGTTATCAGACCTTACAGACCATCATTCAACAGATAATTCAAGCCCTGGCATAATTTAGAGTTCCTACAGGACAGCTCTGTGTTATGCCAGGTAATAAGAGCTCAGAGACTGCAGAAGCAGCAAGACAGAAAATGAAGCGCAACCGTGCTCCAAATCCACCTCTAGCCCTCAATGCCAGGAATTGCTACATCAGATGCTCAATACACAGTGGAATTCCTGGATAGACAAGGCTTTTTTTACACCATCTCAGTTGCTCATGATACATGATTTATGACACTTGTGCGCTGCCAAGCAGGCCAAAGAAGTTGCATCACAAGAGGGTTTTGCCCCTCTGTGACCTGGGGACATGGCAAAGGATAAAAATAAAATACTTCCATATTAGTACCCAAAAGCCCAAACTATAAGAGGTAGTACATCAATTCATAGGAAAGCATACAGATGTTGACCATGGAGGTTTTATATATTATTTTGTTGATGGACCAACAGAAAATACACACGGAAACCTTCTTTATCAATGCCCATGACAGCTTCATTTTCTTATTTAAATCAAGTATCCTGCAAAGGTTTGAAACAAGCATTCTAGCTTTTTCCTTGAAATTGATTGTTAAAGTCTAGAATCATAAAAAAAAAAAAAAAATCCTTCATACAAATGACTATGCAAGGAAAGGTGGCTGCCATTATGGGCTCCACGACACCCCACCTGAGAAGACTGATGCTAATTAATCTTTGGTGGTGTTATTACTCAGGGAGGAAATTCTGGACATCATACCAACACCAGTTATCTTCTTTGTATACAAACAGTGTAATCCCTCTACCATGATCATCTGCATCCTCAAAGGAACAACGTCCACTGAGGTCTAATTCCAGCATTGTGTCTACAGCACATCTTCACCTCCACTCCCCTGTGTTCCTTCCATCCTGAACAGTATCATTAAAAGGACAAAACCTCAGAAGTCATAATACAAATCATGACTGTTTTGCCTCAGAGAGTACAACTCATAGGAATAAATATGACTTTGAAGGTAGACAAGGGCTTTCATTTCTTTCTAAAGGACAGAAATGGTTTCTGTGGTCCTTCAACATGTTCTTGTTTCTCATTTGCATCTGCACAAAGAAAGTACATTTTCTTTCCAAACAAGCAATTTCAAGTAGCAGAAGCCTGAATTCGGTATGCCAAGAAAACAAAAGTATTGTTTATGATGTTCACAGATAAATTATTTCCCAAACACAAGGTCCAGTAATTAAAAAAAAAAAATTAAAAATCAATTCCTAAATCTCAGTATCATTTCTTCCAAACCAAGCAATCTCTCATACACACAGCTGACTGATAAAATTATTAGATATAAAATATTTTGAAAATATATGTACACCTCTTTTTAATATATTAAATTACTTTCCATTTACTGTCTCCGAGAAATTCATGGGTGTGAGAGACACCAAAAAAATCAATTGTATAACTTCATTATTTATTTCAAATAAGAAAGACAGCATAATTTATATTTAAATGTTATGTAAATACACAGCAAAAGACAATGTGACATTGAACCTATGTTTAATAAATAAGTTTATTAATAACAATAAACTAATAGTCTGCTGAATTCAGCGACTGACATCATCCCTTTGAACAGCAGCCCTTAACAGACCCTAATCCAAATAACCACTGGAATTAGTAGGAGGGCCATCACAGGTTTAAATAGACCTGGAATCAAGCATTTGCTAATATTCAGGAAAGATCGATGCACGGAAGATCTGGTTTGTGGCTTCACTGCTGAAACTACTGACTTAATAAGGAAGAGAAAAAAAAGAAACTAGATACTATCACACTCCTTAATTTACATTCTGGTAATTTGCAGCACTAGAGCTCAACTAATGGTTTTTTTAAGTAACATGTTGAATGAATAACCAGTGCTGAAGCGCTAAAAATACACGGTGTCTGGAATCCAGTGCTGAGGCAAACCCCTTAACAGGCTTTACACCACCTTCTCTCACTTGCACTGTTATCCAGACATCCCAGGTAGATAATATGTTACAAAAAATAGTGTTAAAAGCAGGGCAGAGGAAAGATACAAAGCATTAGTGCCAGTCAGATATCTACAGATCTTAATCCTTTTTTACCAAGACGACAAATAGTAAGGATTCCTAAAAAAAAAAAAAAAAAAATCTCTAGGAAGAGAAAAAAAAAAAAAAGGCTAAAGCATGTACACATCCTCCGTGTGGTTAAAATTATTTGAAACCACAGCTTTAACCACGCAGCAGAAGCATCCCACCATTCACTTATCCACTTCATTCCACCCCAAAAAGGAACAAAATAAGCGAAAAAGCAAGCAGAGATGGTATCAGCCTGTACAGTGTAAGGTATTAGTGCTAGAGGGAGATGGAGAGCGATGGGAGCCCCTGCAGGACTGATCCCACTGGTTCAGAAGCCTGGGCTCCCACGTCTGAAGAGGAGGAAAGGAGGGGGGGAGCTCTGGGAACGCTGACAGCTAAATGCATGGCATAAGGAGCTGCACAGAACGGGACAGCTTCTTTCTGTCTCAGGATATTACTGTCAGAATGGCCAGGAAAGCGATGAGCTTCAGTTTTCCATTCTCACTGTGGCACTTTAAGAAGTGCCTAATTTGAGGAGAACTGGACAGGTGGCACATCATGCTGAGCTAAATAGATAAGTGTGAGATTTTAATGACAAGAGGCAGCAGGTTTTTGCTGTTCTAAAAAGCGAGAGAGTGAATTATTCTGATGGTACCAATGGGCACAAGTGGAAGGTCAGCCTGGGGTGCTGCCAGTGTCACCCGGGTGCCTGGTAGCAGATGGTGCCAGTCTGTGGGGATAAGGGAAGGGCTGACGTACACTGTGAGCAGACAGCAGAGCTATTTGCTCAGGAATAAAAAAGCTTTGGGGCAGGTGCAGGCAATACAAATTAACAGGGGTGCTGAGCCTCCAGTGTTGGTGTGTCACCAGTCCAAGGGCTGTAAGGGTGGATCAGTCAGGGAGTGCTGCAGGAAGCGCAGTGGGGCCCGGCACTGCCAGGGTGAGATGCTGCAGGTGCTGTTGGCAGGGACACAGCCCAGGCCAACCTCTGCATGGTCCCAGGAGTGCTTTGGAGCTCCCTCTCCCTGCACACTCCAGGCTGGACACTGAGATGTCCACCAGGACCTCCGAGCTCTCCCTGGCAGTGCCTTGCCTGTGTTGCCTGCGTTCCCATTTCCAGACTTACGCAATGGCTGGAGGGCAGAGTCAGCCTGCAGAGAAGTGGAACAGCAGGAGACACAGGCAGCCTGGATCCCCATGGGGCTCCCTGGAGTGTCCCAAACTAGAAAACTGGCCACCTCCCCTCTCCTGCCTCCTACAACATAATTATTCCAGCATGACCAACATGACAAATTAACAAGGGAGCCAGGGCTTCTGCAGTCGAAGGGAGTGTTTTCCCCAAGAATAAATTGTTCCAATCCTTTATGCTCGACACCTGGCCATGCCTATTCATTAATTGGACAAGCTCTGGTGACAACTGAAATTACCTGACTTCTACATACTGGAGGGGAGAGAGATCTTTGCAAGCTTAAAATAAAGGTGGAAATCCCAGCCACCATAGAGCTGTTTGAATGGGGCTTTCTTTAAAGGAAAAAAAAAATCCATTTTCAGAGCACAGCCACAGTAAAGCTCACTTTAAAAGCAGAGGCACATTCTTCACTCTCATCCCTCTCTTTGCAGACCCTGAACTGTGGCAGCAGAGCATGACAAGTCCATCAACGAACCGCAAACCCTTTCAGATCTGCAGATCAGACGAGTTTAAGAACTTCAGGAGCTATGAAATTCTGGGATCACAGCAATGCTGTGAATAATTATCACAATCAGGTACATTAGGAATTATCAGCATTTTCCTTATCAGTACACTGTGGTTATTCACTGCAACCAATGTATCATAATTACTACACAGGTGTTGGAATTAAGGGGGAGAGGGAAGCGATGTTTGTGGATTTCTGTCACGACCCACTCACAACACATCATTCACGTTCTTTTCAACTACAATTTTGATTTAACTGTACCTCTTACCCCTTAATAAGGGGAAGCCTGGGAACCCTGAACGGTATTTTCCCCCCTCCCTCGCCCTTTCTGTGCTGCGTACCTGAAATGCAGACGATGAAATTCGCTTGCAGAAGAAAAAGCACCTCCCAAACAATTTCCATCCTCCGATTCTCATGCCAAGTGCATCCCTCGGCGAAAAAAAATAACAAAGATCAATATCGCAGTTTGAACGATCCCAGCAAATTTCCTTTCGGACTTGCAGACTGTATTCCCCAGATGTGCTGACAACACATGTCCGGGCTCTCTCTCCGCACGGCTCAAGCGAGATCCCTTCCCTTCCTTCGCCCTCCAAAAAAGACCACGAAGCCAACTGCCTGCACCGGGCTCTTCCTCCACGAGCGAGAAAAAAATCCACCAGATTTCCCAACACGACATAAGACAGCAAACCCCCAACCGATCCGATCCGGAGAGTCTCTATTCCAGGGCGGCCAGGTGCAAGTCAACCCCAAAACTCTGCACGTCTCAGCGGGGCAGTGCCGGCATTGCCGGGGGAGGGAGGCGGCGGAGGGAGGGGGATTCCCCTCCTGCTGCTACAAGAATGAGCGGAAAGAGATTAATACCCGCTGCAACGCGCTCGCCACCCCCGCCCCTCCCGCAGCTCCCGCAGCTCCGAGCGCGGCTCCCCAGCCCCGCCGCGGATGCTGCAATCCCGGCGCGCCGCGGCGGCTTCCGACAGGCGACTGCAGGGGTCGGGCTTGCCCCGCTCACGGAGCCCCTTCCCCGGCCGGGATGCACCCGCCGCCCCCCGCGCCCACCCCCGCAGCCCCCGGAGAACGCGGGGTCGGGGCTGTTTGACGGTGGGGCGTGGGGGGGTGTTTGTGTGTCCCCCTAAATCACATCGGCGAGCGGCGAGGGCTGAGCGCATCGCCAGCCGGCTTCGCTAAGGACGCCGATATTTAAAACTTATTTAAACAAGAAGGGGAAGAGAATCAGACCCAAACTTCTTGTCGGGTTGGCGGTGGAAGGGCAGCGAGAGGCTTCCAGGCGAGAGTTAGCGAAGTACCTGCGCTGCAATGCATAGCTGATGGCATTCCCCAGGCACAACAGTTCTGCATAGATCCTACCCAACAACCTCCCAGCAAAAAAAAAAAAAAAAAAAAAAAAAAAATAATGGTAATAATAATAAAATACTGTCAGTTTTGGGGCAATCCGTTACTTACCCCCAAATCCTCCTGCTCCTTATCTTCCTCAGCTCATCGGACGCGCCGCTCCCGCCCGCAGTCCCAAAAACAAATCGAGGTCACGCTCCCGCTGCAGCCGCCGCTACCTCCACCTTTAGCTGTCGGGAGGTACCATCGCTCCTCGGGGGGCTTCCCCCTGCTCCCCTAACGCCGGCCGTGTCCCGCCATGTCCCCGGTGCGCAGCCGGTGCTGCGGGGGCCGGCGGGGCTGTGCTGGCGGCGCGCACGGGCGCGGGCCGGGCGCGCTCCCCGCCGCGGAGGCGGTGCCTGCGCGGGCGGCGGGGCCGCTCTGCGGTGGGACCGGGGCCGGCCCGGAGCGGGGGCGGAGGGGTGGGGGAGGCACGACCTCCCCGGCCTCCCTCCTTCCCTCGCGGTCTGTCTTCTCAGGGAGCGCATTCCAGAGGATGCCGCTCACTTTGTTTAAAAAAAAAAAAAAAAAAAGGGGGTCCGTTTTTTATTTTTCTCTCCAGCTCCTTTTTTTTTTTTTTTTTTTTTTTTTTTTTTAGGAGGCGCACCTGGCGCGGGGAGAGGATGGTTCTCACTTGCTGCGGATGGGGAAAGTGGGCGCAGCGAGGCAGCGCTGGCGGAGTCAGGGGGCTGCGCGGCACGGGGAGGTGGGCAGGGGCTGCCCCGGGCCGCGGTGCCCGGCGGGTGGCTCGGGATGTCGTGGAAGAAGGGAGGGGACACGGGGTTTGGGCTGCGAACGAAAATCTCGGCTCAGGGCAGGTGTGAAAAGGTGTATCCTGCGACTGCGGGTGCCTTCATTGATCCCAGCAAGGCAGAGGGAAGGGGGAGGGAAAGAGATGCTTTGGGTATCAAACTCATATCCCAGCTCTTGGCAGGTGTGCAGAGGTCATATTACAAACACTCCAGCGGGGGATGCATGCATAATGGGTTGAAAATAGATTGGTTTATAAACAGTTCCCCAAACTGGGGCATACTTTTAAAACACATGTACGTATTCTAGCAAAATGAGGATGCCTGGATCTCTGAATGGGGAAGGAGAGTGTCTTTAAGAGAAGAAACCACAGGCTACATTGTTATTTTCATCATCTGGGAAATGTGCAGGAGTGTAGGTTTTCAAATACCTGATGGTGTTTAATTGTGGTAGGTCAGATTTCTTGAGTGCTTTGAAGCAACTGGATGCGACAAAATCATCACTGTTTTGAAGGAAGAATTGGACTGCAGGCACTTAATAGTCAATGTGATTCTTGATTTCATTTTGCTTGTTCCCAGGGTATTGTAAGCACTCATTGCACTGCAGCAATCGCTGCTGATGTTTGCTTCATCTCTTCTCATGGCTTATAAAGAGACTCAGGATTTTAACAAATTAATTGCCATCATCTGCCCAGTGAGAACAGTGATGCTGGACATGAGGCACAGTCATTCAAGGGTTTAGGGACAAATGGCTTAACTTAAATAATTCCCATGTGTATTGATGGATTTTCATTGAACAATGAGTCTCTGCAGCAAGAGGGAATTCTTTCCTTGAGAGGATTGCTGAATGATGGGTATCATTTTGATACTGAAGTTTTAAGCATTCTATGCAATTCTCTTCTTTATGCCTTATTAAAATCCAGGTTAATATCTCCTATTCTGGCATTATAAAAGGCAAGAGTGGCATCCTCTGTTTCCAGTGTAGACATGTTTAAGCACACTTTAGGAAATGCTCAGAGAAATTTCCACTGATGTTTACTAAACTGCTTTGCTCAAAGAGATTAAAGGTTTTCCATGGATTTGCCTTTAAACTCTCTTTTGGGTTTTCCCAATTAATTTCTTACAATAACACCTCAATCCAGAACATAAGAAACCTGCAAAGAGATTTTGTCTTTTGTATTTACAGACATCCTTGTTCCAAAATTAGTCTCCTTGAAATTATGGCATTACTCATGGGAAACCAAATGTCTCGAGCAAGTGAGATGATCTGTTTTAAAAGGGAGTGTTGACCATTAAGTGAGCAAAGAACTGAATTGGTGATGAGAGAATGCCAAATCCTTAGACCAAGCTCAACTTTAATACCTATAGATGTCAGTGGGACTTTAATATGAGTTTAATGGCAGGAAAAAATTACATGGATGTTGGTTGCTAGCAGATAGCCAAAACTCCCAAATATATTAATTTTTGTGGATCTTTTTAGTATGATAAGCTTATTATCCTCATGAAAACTTATACTTATTTCAGTGGCCTGTGATAAATAAGCAGTTTATGACTCCAACTGAAAAATCTGTGAGGGATCAATGGCAACTTGAAAGTTTTCTTCACCTGAAAAACACAGTAGTGAGCTCAGAAACTTATGGTGTTTTTTTTTAATCTAGATAAATGATAATGAATTCATTCTGCTGTCATTTACTTGCTGTGATGTTATTTGACTGGCAGTGGCCTTCACGCTTGGTTTTGAATTTGTTATGGCCATATTGGCTGCTGCAGCTCCACAGGAAAGCTCAGTTCAATAAAGTTGAATGGATGTCAATACAGGCCTATTCCAAAGCCCACTGAAATCAATTGGAATATTTCTGCAGACTTGGATGAGGTTTGGATCAGCCTTTCACTGCAGAATTTGGTATGGTGTATGTGATCCCAAGAGAAATGGTTTCATACAGCACGGTGTATTTGGGGTAGGAGCAGAACATCACTCTTGTGTGCATTGGTGGGACATTCCAAACAAACAGAAAATGCTGGCTACATAATCCAGGTTTTACTGTATAAGTTTCCATTCAAAACTCCTGTAGCTCACTAAAAGGAAGGGGGTTGATATTTACTGCATTTATTTGAGTTCTGTTCCAATTTATACAGTTGGCTAAACTTCTTAAACTTAATCTTGGTAACCTTTAAGCTGCACTGAAGTCACTGGACTACTCATGTATCCAGAGGTAAGAATGACTGCAAAGTGGTTTTAGACAGCTCTCTGAAGCATGTTTATGTAGTTTAATTGTGAGGATTTTACCATCTCAAAGCTGTGGCTGGGATTCCTGCCAGTTTAAAAGCACCCAATACATTAATTACAATGTGGACACTTGGTTTCTTCAGGCCAGAGAAAGACTCTTCAGTTCAGCTCTGTGAACACAGTTCAAAAAGTGTTTTCTAAATCCACATGCTTAGAGGTTTTTATACCAACATAACACATTCCAGTTCAGTAAAGCAGAATTAAGGTCCATACCTTCTGAGGAGAGCCAGCATTCGACTCATTTGACTCAAAATTAGCTTGGATCAAAAAAGATCAGTTGTAGAAACAGTTTTGAACTGGGCAACTTCTGAGCAAAATGGTTTGAACTGTAGCTTCCCCTGTTGATGGGAGAGGTTGCTGCCATCCATCACTCCTGCCCTGCTGAAGGTTCCCCCGATCAGGTACAGCAGCTTTCCTGTGCACTCCCTGGCTCATTTCTGTCTGAATAAGTCAGATCAGCAAGGTCCTGCTGTTCTAGTTGCCTAAAGATTCTGGCATGTCTCCAGCAATTAACCCGGCAGAGCTGGAACAGTTCCTGCTCTTACTTTCTTCCCCATGTCCCAGGGGCTGTTGGCCCCTCGGCAGGGATGATGGAAGGACTTGTGAGTCAGCTGCTGAATTACTGCTGGGAGCAGCCTGGGATACAAGCATGAACCAAAATCAATGTTACAGCAAAATCAAAGCAAGGGCTAGTGCTGTGATTCACTAAGGTAAAAGGATGCTCATGGGACCCCAAATCCTAATGGGCATTTGAAGATCATCCAAACCATCAGTCTATTGGTGTCCAGCTCAGGGAACTTTAGCAATCTGTACCAGAACTGGGCCTTAACCACTGCTGAGATGAAAGTGGTTGTCTGCAATAAATTATCATAATGATAGCACTGAACCTTGCTGCCATAAATCATATAAACATGACACTCTGCCTCCTTATCTCAAATTTACACTTATATTCCAGGTAGAACTTGCAATAATAGTTTTTTATTACAATTAACTGAATTGTTTGGGAAAGACAGAAAGGGATTTTGTGTTTAGACTCTTCATTTCAATGTCTTTCTATGCAAGTTCTCAACTTCAGATGAGACAGTAAAATATAATAACTTGCAAAAAAAAAAAAAAAACTGCCAGGAAAAATTCTATGGATTCCATGCAAACTTTTAAAGCTATGATAATGAATTACATACACATTTCTTTTAAAATAAGAAACAAAAATTAGTCTACTCAAACTTTTTGGTATTTATTTATTTCCTGTACATGGAACTCTAATCTCAAGGAGTAGACTGGGATTAGGAAATTTATAGTGCTGATTGTGCCACCACTGACTGTGTGGTCTCTGACAAGCTGTATGTATCTCACTGTCTTGCATTTATAAAAAGGGCTACAATTCAGCGAGGAATTCACTAAGAGCAGGTTAATAATCTGCAGGAAGAAAGGTAGTATTGACTCGTGCCACTTCAGGAGTGCAAACATCCAGCAGTGTCCTGGCTCCTTTGAGCAGATGTGAGGAAACACAAGACTCAGCCAGCTCCAGCCCTGCCTGCTCAGCTCTTTGGATGTGTGGGATGTGCTGTTTTAGTGGTCCCAGTCAGCCAAGGAGGATGAGGCTCAAAGTTCTCTTTAGTGTTGCTGGGAATTCATCACTGTCAGCAGTCTGTGCCCACAACTTCCTATTTGTTTATGCCTGAACTCAGTCATTTTAGTCATATCTCTCATCTTAAGCTTTTAGGTAGCCCCACTGAGATTACAAAGATACTTAAGTAACTTCTTGGCTCAGAGGTTAAGAAAGTGAGTATTAAAAAGCCACTATCAACAGGTGAGTTCTGAGAATGTAACTATAAATACTGAATGATAATATTACCACTTAATTTCTGATGCTTCTGTTTCATATATTGTTTCTGCCATGCTTTCTTGTATTTTCTGATATCTTCAGTGCTTATAAATAGTGCTGACCTCACTAAGGAAACTGATAAAAAATTTAACATTTCGTTGTAAAGATACAGTCTCTAAGAACCCATCAGTGCAATGGGCATTCAGGTAATTATTTTCTTGTATTGATGGTCCTTATCAAAACCAAGGGGGAATTTACATTTTTACTGGTAGAAATAATGATGCAATTTATTTGAGGTTAAAAACACTCCCAACAAAATAAGAAGGAAGATGACTGGCACTTAACTATTAAGTCAATCAATGTGTTTTTCCTGTGAGTCAGTCTATTCATTATCATAATGACTTATTTTCAGTCCAGCCCCCTTTTTTATGTCTGAACTCCAGCAAACAGTGTTAAGACATCAAGTATTTTTGAAATAACAGTCCTCTAATTCAAAAAGGCACATGGCAAATGCAGTAATTTAGCTTTTCTGTGAATGAGAATTTAGTCACAAAGGTGTTTAAAATGTCCTGCAATCCTGCAGTTCCTCAATAAACCTCTGGAGGCTCCTTGGAGTTTTGGCAGCTTGGCACCCACAGAACTGGGTTTCTCTGAGTGGGCATGGAGAGTGGGAAAACTGATTTTTTTTATGCTAGTTTCAAAGTCACCAGATAAAACTGACTTCAGGTGGTGCAGTGATTACAGTCCATGTAATATTTGTGCTTCCCACAGCTGGGGAGTAGATGAAGGAATAATTAAAAAGATGAAAAAGCAGGGTTTGGGAGGTAGGTTGTTTTTGTAATAACTGGCTGCAGTATAGTCCAAGAGTGGTGGATGATGAGAAGGGACATTCTTTCAGTCCAGCTTTTGCCTTTGACTCAAACCAGAGACTCTGTGCAGGGTCATTCTGGCACACAGGGCTGTTTGGTCTCTGTTGGTGGCTCTTTAATGTCCCCTTCATTTACCAGCCCCTTCAGCCTCACAGGCACAGGTGGGCTGGTTTGACCTGCTGTTTGCACTCTCACCTTGCTCCAGGACCTCTTCAAGAACATTTCTGCCACATTCAGGCAACTTCTCTTGGTGTAAGGGAGATTTTTTCTAAAACCACCTGCGGCAGCTACAAAGCAGGAAAGAGAACTTCTTGCTTTCTGTTTTTCTGCCTCCATCCTTGTCTCTTGCAAGTTTGAATTAATTAAAAGATCAAAAGCAATATGTATTTTTTGATATCGAGAATTCTTTGTCATCTCAATATAAAAGAAAAGAACACACATCTTGAAAATTATTCTGATAAGGATCTTACTGGTTCCTCATTACAGATTTTGACAGCTAGTTGTCACCTAGTGCCTGTTTAATATAATTTCTTATGCCACATGGAGAAATGGTGATTGCAACATCATATTAATATTATGTATGTGTGAGTCAAGGCAGCTATGCTGCAAATTTTAAGAGCTATGCTGCTCTCAGGGTGGATTGAGTTGGAAACTCATGTTCCCACTAGGATGTAAGAGGTATCTTGCCACCTTTCCCATTGGGCTGAGATTTGCTACTGAGACATTTGGCAGGAAAAAGTTGAACTCTGAGCACAGAGTTGTTTCCTGCCTGACTGCCCAGGGAGAGGGGCATGAACTCATCAGAGGTTGTTCTCTCCTGAGCTTTGTACTAGGACCCAAAAATTGTACATGCAGGAAAAAATGTCACATTCCTTGGCTTCTCTGTGTGGATGTAGTTTAGATTTGTGCACATGGGGAATATGAGGCACAATGTTGTTAAAATTTTTGCCTGTTTCTAGTTGTGATTTTCCCAAATTAGCATTTCCCATAAAGCATTTTGCTTTTCTTGGGAAATACATTGCTGTCTTTTTCTGCAATTAAGAATAGCAATTAAGGAAGAGAAGCACACTTAGTAACTGGTGTCATTCTTGTCTCACTCTAGATTTGCAACATTTTGTAGTCAAGGTTTTCTTTAAACAGATCTTTTTTCTGCAAGAAAATACCTTACTTCTCCAGTAAATATTTTTTTATATGCTCAACTTAGCATTTGATGTTGTTTCCTGCAACTTTTTCATGTGTTGCAGATGTCCATAAAGCATCAATTATGGGCCTGGACTTCTTCCCATTAAAGTGAATGGGAGTTTCACCCTTTGATTTTTAACACATTTCCTTTGGAATTAAGCCTCAATTCAGCCTTTCACCAGCTGGATAACTTTCATCCCAAAAGTAATTGAGCAAATGGAATTATTCATGTGCTTAAAACAGAGATGCACTCAGGTTTTGGTTTTGGTTTTTTTTTCTTTCTTTATAGTCAACAAACCAGAATAGCTGCAGTCTGTGGCACTTCCTCAGCTACTGTGTGAACTGAACTTTTGTGTTCATTTGCAGAAGCAAACAGCCCTCCTCTAACTCCTTCCTCTAAATCTTCCAAGTTCCACGATGAATTACTTGTACTGATGCCTGGTTCTAAATTGGTTTCATCTCCCTCACTTTCCCTCTGTAAAATGGGGAGACTCCTCACCAAGATGCAAAAATACACCAGGTAATGCTCTCAGAAAGCTCTGCAGATCAATACCATGTAAGTCCTAAGAAAAGCTGTTCTTCCAGAGAAGTCCATGATGGCTGATGTGCAGGTGCTATCAGTGGATTTATGGGACGTGTGAAGCTTATGCTTTGTATTTTTCTAGAAGCAGAGTGGAGGAATTGGCATCTAACACAATTCAAAAGGATGAGAACGAGCCCTCAAAAAGAAAAGAAGACTCTTCTGACTTTTAGAAATCTTTATAAACGTCATTTAATGTCATTTTCAAATACCTTGAAGGGATCATAAAGCTTTGCTCTTCTCTGATCATTGTACCACTTAGAAGTGGAAAGGTATGAACAGCCATAACCCTGGCACATTTTTAACAATACTCAGGACCAAAGGGGATTGTAAGATGGAAGCTTTGATAACAAAAACATAAAGATGTCATTGTCAACTATCTCAAAATATACACGCTTGTTGTAAATGTCACCTAAGCCCACAGCTAAGTGATGGATCAGAATTTCCTGTGTTTTCAAAGTGCTCCTGTGGATGAATACTTTAACTCCTTCGTGAACAAGTTATTTCCTGTCCCATAATTTGCTTCCTGTCCTTTTGCTTTGTATCACTGAAACAAAAAAACTCATTTAACATGAGTAAGCTGCATATACAGGCTACAATTTCAGTTAAACTCTGCATCAAGAAAAAAAAAGTCTTGGTAAGTGTTTGGAGCAAACATGCAATAACATTGCAAATCACTTTATTAACAATAGTAACAAATTTTCCTTTTTATTGAAATAATAGAAGTGGTAATAAATGGTAAACTAAACAAAGTATTGGAGACATAAGGACTAACTTGCTATTGAATGGAATCATAACATAATTTCTGGGTAGAGTTGCAGGTACAGAATACAGGAACCATGTTTTGCCAAAATTTATTAAATGTATTAGTTGTTGGAAAACAACTTCATCACAAACTAAAATCTGTAATCCCAGTAAATAAAAAGATAATTTTCAAATTACAGGCTGGTGGGTATCCTAACTCAGCTATTAAAAATCTGTTCTACAAATTGCAAGTCATTAATAATTAGTATTACAAAACCTATTACATCTTTGATTGGGGAGAAATGGACTGAGGCTAGTATTACATTATTCAATTAGATTTAATTCCATTTGTTATGTGTTTTATTTTGTTTGAAGTGCAGCCTGTAGAAGGATCATGGTAGCAACCATCCAAAATGTTAATTTGTGTATAGAGCAAATAGCACACATAATGATTTCATCATATAGAGCAGCTCTGTTGATTGACAGTGGAAGTGCTGTTAGACTCACTGTGGTTAATTAGATTTCTTTATGCATTGTACAGTAGCATTACAGACAATCATTTATAAATTAGTTTATTAAAATTTCTAGATTCATCTAGTGAAAGCAGTTAAACTCTGTTTCTTTCTGCACACCTTGTCTCTTCAGTACAAAAATGTAAAATGTCACTAGGAAAATATAAAATGAAGTAAAACCCTAAATCACAGCAGTTTATGAGTTAGCAGATCAAGGCAAAAGACCTTAGGGATGAGTGGCCTGTTAACTGGTAAAAAGGTTACTAAAAGCCTTGTCTTCTCTAGGATTTTATCTGCTGCTAGCTGACTTGAATTACGTGCATTCCCAATTTATAAATATTAGTCATATCTATCTGAGCAGCTGAGAATTTCAATATTTATCTCCCAATTTGTTGCATTTTCCACCACGTTTCGTTCAATCTGTTAGCACTGCAATAAATCCCTCTTTACGTTTATTTGCTGGCTTCTCTCATCTGTTTCTCCTCTGTTCTCTACCCTCACTAGGAATTCCTTGGTATTATGGTCTTGCCATGGTGTGGATTTCTTCCTCTCTTCCTTGAAACACCGCTTGCCACCATGAGGAAAACAGCTTGGTAATGTGCATTTCTGTGGCAGTATTGCTCTGTGAAACACCACACAGAACATAATCTGTATGGCTTGCATGTTACACAGAAATCATCCATTTTTAGAACCTCGACCGCTGGACAAGTCCCTTCATCAAAATCAACGTCAACGCACAAGTAAAACGTCGAGGTGAGGAAGGATATCTTTACCACGTCAGGCAGAGAGTTCTCCTTGAAAATTCTGCCTGCAACTGCTGTCCTGTCTGAGCTGAGCAGTTCAGACACATAAAGCAAACAGGAATTGACCAACAAGTTTAAGATGGATCAGTTTGTTTCAGTGGTTTTCCCGTGTGCAAGGCGCTCTCACGTAAACTGGCTGGTTAGTTCCCCCCAGAGATACAGGAGCACGTGCAGTGGTTGGTAATTTATGGATGTAGTCGGGAATTACTTTGAAATCACAGCATTGAGGGGAAGGCTCTGAAACAATTGAACTGAGCTGTAGTGACAAGAATTGGTAAAGAAGGGGACAACTGGAAGACAAGGCAAGGAGCCAGCTTGTTGCTATTCCAGCCATGGGTATTAATAGTGCTGCAGTAAGTGAAACATTTCAATATTTATTCTGTTTTGGGGAAAAAAAAAAAAAAAAGGCAATAGAGGATTTAGTAACCATAATAGCAACATTTTTCAGTGTGATTCATGCATCCAAATCCTTTGGTTCCTATTACAGCACTCCTGTCTTTCTTTTGTCCTACCTATTAAATGTGTCATGCATGGTTCAGCCAGCTGTGAAGTCACCCTTGCAGATAGCCTTGTGAAAGGGATTGGTAGCATATTTTTGTTACTAAATTAGTTATAAAGAGTTGGAATGTGTAACAAATCTTTTGAACCAAGTCCTGTCTTCTGCTTGCTGATAATGTCTCCAATGGAAAAGCAAGGGGGAGACCCAGAGCCTCGGATCAGGAGGTTGTTCAGGATCAGAGACCCCCTAAGTGCAACAGGAAATTCGAGCACTATTCCCTACAAATTCCTATTAGCCTAAGAAGGAATGACTGAGAATTCAAACTCCTGAAATGTCTAGAGTCAAGGCCAGTGTTAATGATTTTTCTTCACTGAGAAACAGTCTAGAGGTGAGAACAGTGTTCCTGCCACACCACAAACCAGATCCATACAGGCATTCAGGCCCTGGGAAGTGGAGCTGGCTTGTTCTGACTGCTAAAGCCCACACCCATTTTTTACTAAGGATCAGATCCCAGATTTCCAGAAATACAAATCTGCATCAAATGTATCATCCTGCCCTAGACTAGATGGTCTAATACTACTATAGCTGAAGCACAAAGACAGGTCTTGTATTTTATTGCATATACAAATGCAGCCTTACACACATGAAATATGCATGGAGGAGAGTATTTTTACTACCTGCCCAAGATACAGTTGTAAAATATGTATACTGTGTGTAGAACTTGTATTCACTTTAGCAGAGATAAATCTAAATTTTTATTTTTTTTTTAATTGTTAGTTCCTCACCAGATTACTTCATAGATGTGCGTCAGGGCCACTCCCGGGCAGGTGGGGCTCGTTAGCCCTTAAAGGCAACCCACCTACGTCCTAAGGACCTCGCTGCCACCGTCCAAGCTCGCTTGGCCCCGGCAGATGAACCTTAGGATTAAAGGGTGGGCTCAGTTCCGCGCACGCTGTGTCTCACCTAAAAAATCCAATGCGCAGGCTGGAAGGTGGAAAGACCTTCCCCGGATCTTCGCTCGCGAAGACTGGCCATTATTAGGAGCCCCTGGTGGTCTAGTGGTAAAGGCGCCGCGCTATCACCGCGGAGACCCGGGTTCGATTCCCGGTCAGGGCCACTCCCGGGCAGGTGGGGCTCGTTAGCCCTTAAAGGCAACCCACCTACGTCCTAAGGACCTCACTGCCACCGTCCAAGCTCGCTTGGCCCCGGCAGATGAACCTTAGGATTAAAGGGTGGGCTCAGTTCCGCGCACACTGTGTCTCACCTAAAAAATCCAATGCGCAGGCTGGAAGGTGGAAAGACCTTCCCCGGATCTTCGCTCGCGAAGACTGGCCATTATTTATTATTATTATTATTTATTATTAGTATTAGAAGATGTACCTATGAATTCATATAGCATTTACATACTTAAATGCCCAATGACATCTAAGGCCAATCAGAATAAGAAGCTACCAACTCATGGAAAATTGATTGCTGTGATGTTCTGTGAGCCCAGCTCTGACTGTTTATACCTAAAATGGAAAATATATATGTAAAATATTATTTGTATAAAATATCATATATTTATATAATGGAAAATATATATAATGGAATATATATATACATATATATATATGCAGGAAATTCTTTTCCAGGATGCAGCTAGAAAGCTTTGGAAAAGGGAACCTACAGTGAACCAGAACAGGAAAGATTTTTATCTCCTCATACAGTGTGAGGTTAACCTTAATACGCCGTTTCCCCCTGAAATCACTTCTAAACAGTCACCTTTCAACAATGTGTTTCCATTCAAGTTTTAATTTTAATCTGGAATACTCATTTATATTTGGGAGGTTGCTTTCAAAAAGTCAAATATTGCACAGGGGCAACTGGAACAACTGGTGTGGAACTGCCCACAGACAGAAGCTGCAGAAGGGCAGCACCACTACACTATTTTCTGGTAGGATAATTAATTACCTTGTTCTTCAGCAGAATTGTCAGATATGAGCCCTTAGATACAGCAGGAAGCAAAGCTTTCACATGCAGTCTATTTGCATCACAAAAATACATATCCATGAATATGCCTTGTAGAATTCATGCCCTTCATTCTTGCATCTGAATCCTGTTTCCTGCAGTCATTTAAATCACAGTTGCTACTAATGGGCTTCTAGCACAGGATTTATTCTTCTTTAGGAAGCAATGGAAAATGAGAAGGAAAAGAACCCTGATTTTTTTTTTTTCAGCAAATAACCTAGCTTTACAAAGCCAACCTGGCTTTTTCTACCACGGCATTTTTGTTCTGCATGGCTGAGGCAGTTCTTTCACCTGTGCTTTATTTCTTCTGCCTGCATTGCAGTCTCTCGGGGTGATGGGCTCTGAGGTACAAAGTCTGGCACAGATGAACCCCACATCATCTGACACTGTAAGAAACACACCTTCCACTGCTGGAATTGGAAATCCTGTGGCTTTGATCTGTATTTCCCTGACAAACACTTGGTGTATGTTCTGTCTTCTGGCAGCGTTGCCTCTTACCTGTGGATTTTGCCTCTGAAAATAGAGAAAAGCTGTGTTGGCATGAGCTGCTTCACCTCCAGAAGGGTGTGTGATGTGGGCTGGTGTACACTGAGGGGTGTGATCATTAGGGTACACTCCAGTCTGTGAATCATCTGCTCCTCACCTGGTGGGGGTATGCTGGCCCCCAGCTAGGGGAAATTTATTCTCTCCTGGAGATGTTTACCCTCAAAGTGACCTTTGTCAGGAGTATTCTCCTTACCTTTACTTTAATCTTTGGGGCATGTCATGCACAGGGGCTGACTCAGTAGCACTCAGCCTCCTGAAATTTTAACATCTGCAAGGCATCACAGACTGCCATGACCGAAGGCTAAGTTAGACACCTGCTTCTCTTCTCATCTCCCTCTTGAGCCTTTCTCCAAGATGCTTTTCCCCACATGCTTTTATTTTTAAAATAGTTTATGCTGCCAACTCAGATTTGTCAAGTAGGGCCCTTCCTCACCTTTGAATTCACTAAAGTCAAGCTTCTTTCTTCAGCACAGTTCTTCTTTATGAAAGGTCTCTCTCTGGCCACAGAATTACCAGGACTGTTATAATACTTTATAAATTCTGAAGTACAGTAATTACACAGCTGTTATTCATCAAGATATTCATCAAGAGCCAGACATTACCCAGAGATGATGCAAATGAAAGCTGTGGTGGTTAAAGCCCCCTCCACACTTTCGTCACATCTTGTCCCTGTGGGTTTGTGGGCTCCACCAAAGAGACTGGAAAGTAGCATTAGATACTGCAACATAGAAAATGGGATTCTGTGGTGAGGAGATATAAGGATCCTGGAAAGGCACCATGAAAACAAGTGCAACTAATGGGTTTCTCCTGCAAGAATGATGAATGCTTATAAAGTAACTCTTCTTATGTCTTCATTTACCCTTCCATCCCCTTTTATTCCTTGTGTCTCTTTGCTGCCTAAGTTTTCCCTTTTTCTTAAAGATGAATAACACAGATATGGCTTTGTATGGCACTCCAGAAGATGAAGAAGAGATCAATTCCCTGTTGCTTTCTTTGAATTTCTCCATATTTTTTTTTCTGGAGTTCCTTCCTGAAGACCCTTTCTGGGAATCCATCACGTTTTCTAGGATTTTCCCAGTCAAAAACCTTTCTAGAGGTTCCTCAGAGCTTTCTAATAATTCCTAGGATTTCACTGATCTAGAATCTTTCTAGGAATTTTTGAAGAGCATTTCCTAATTGCAATATGGTGGAATGAATGCCCAAAAGAGTTCAAAAACTTTCCCATCAAGTTTCCCATGATCACGGTCACTTGTTTATGAGAGAAAGATTGTTAAAGGGAGAAAATAACTTTTTTCTTTAGTTTACTTGTTACTGGGAAGGATAATGGCAAGGAATATTGCCAGAAAGGAGAATCAGATCAATTCAAAACTTTGAGATGTCACAGGAGCTGAGTTAAGAAATCTGTACCATGCAGTGAGTATGGAGTTGCTGTTGATAAATAAAGTACTGAGAACAGACCTGAAGTCAGAGCAGAACCAAAAGTACATCTGAAAGAATGAAAATGGCCCAAGTTCAAAACACATAGGCTTTCATTCCCCTGTCACTCAGTATGTGACTTGAATTAAGAGCTTACTCTTCATCCCTAACGTTCTCATATTTTATTAAAGATGCAATACTCCAAGAAGACTGAGTATAGTATCAAGCAATAGAAATACCACACAAAAGCACAGGAGAGGACTGAGATATATAGACAGAATTGAAGATAAAGCACAACCATATTAAAGTCACTGTATTAAAAAATAAGTAGACCTGATTTCCTTCTGCATCGGAGCTTCCTTACGCCACTTTGTCAGAATAATGGGACCATGAAGTGTGCATAACTGTAATTACTCCTGCTGCAGAGGTCCCTTAAGCTGACAGACTGGTATAAATGGAGCATTGTATAAATGAGAATTGAGTTCAGTGTGGTGTAGATTGCATGTTCCTCTGAATTTCGAATGCATTCTAAAATTTTAAGCAAGAAAAGTGGCAGGGATCTCTCCCCCTGTAGAAAATACGGGCCTTTCAGAGTCAACGTTTTGTGTGTAGGAGAATTTCACTGGGCTTCACTGTGCACCTTTCCCCTTCATACAGGTATGTTCATCTACCTAAGGGTGGTGGAAATGCTGCCAAACTGCACTGCTTAAAATTTTGCAGCACCTTTGCTCAGCTGTGACTGCAAGAGAGACCCAGACTGTGGTGTCTGACATGGTACAGATCAGCTCAAGGGAATGCCCCAAGATGCTGGAGAAAAGTGAGCAAAGAAGGAAGAATCACAGTCCCAAAAAAGTGTTAACCCTTCTTGTCTTGTCTTGCAAAGGGTCTGTGGCTGCCATTCCAAGTGACTCATCCAAGAGATCACTGAGGGTGCTTTAATGAGAGATTCTCTCTGCAATTCCCTTCTAGACTGAAAGGCTGGAGTTCTGTGGTAGCGATTCTTTGGTATCAGAAGCATCAGACACTGTGTGGAGTATGTTCTCTTCTTACATAATAAACAGCTGGCCAGCCTAGAAAGATGCTTTTAAAGTCGTGAGATTTCTCTAGGGGAAGGATGAGGTCAGATGAGCTGGGGATGTAATATAAGTTTCTAACAAGGAAATTGAAAAGCAGGTGAGAGAAACTGCCTTTCAAGATTCTCCTTTATTATTTCCCTTTCTTCCTTGAATTTCATATCAGGACAAGACCCACACAACACTTCAACAGTCTTGTAAGTCTGATATAGTATAAAATGCACTGCTCTGCTCAGGTGAATTGTACCTGCTGTATCTGTACAGGTTAATGAAATCCAATCCTCCACTCTTGATAAAACCCTTTAAGCAGTGACCAGCTGCTTCCTTTGGAATCCCAGCTCTGCTCTATCTCCCCTTCACTCCCATCTGTCAGTCAAGGAGGTTTCTCAGGGAAGGTTTCTCGTTTATCCTGTTGACTTCTGCAGCCCTGCTGTTTTTGGATCCCTTTGAAAAAGAATTGCTGTAAAATGCAATAATAAGGATTATCTCTGGGACCTGATTGTCTATTTGTTTTGGATTGCTTTATTCTGGGAGCAGGCTCCCTAGAGTGCATTTGATAATTTTAAACAGGATTATACCAATTTATATACTATGTTGTTGGGAAATATTTCTTGGCTAGCTAGAGCTCTTATAGCATTACTGTCTTTTCAGTCTAAATATGTGAATGGCTTCTTTGGAGTTTTTAACTGCAAATTTCACTAGGTAAATTATCATGATAAAACCATATCTGAGTATTTGGGGTATGCCCAGACCTCTGGCCAAATACAAACTTACATGAGAAGAATTAACTAGTTCTGATTAGTGAATATGGAATCTTAGCTTGTGAAATGACTCTGGAGTCAAAATGCCCCCACCAAAATGCTGGTGCTGCAAAGTACTTGGTCATGATCTTAGTTCTTTACAGAAGGAGCCTGAAGCGAAATAAATTTAAAATGGAAACATAACCTTGACTGCCACATATAAATTGCTAAGTTATATAGAGAAACTTTCATTATTATATTTCCATTCAGAAAATGCAGTGGAATTAGTCAAGAGCAATAAAGGTGCCATAATTGGCAGGCCTAGAGTATAATCCCTGATTAGAAATGTCCTCCAGGGCACATCTTTCGGTATTAGCCTAATTTTAAAATAGGGAGGCTTTGTGTTACTGAGAAATGCATGTTCTTAACAACAAAAGCGGAGCTGAATCACATCCTGCAAGAAGTCAGGGATCTGTCCAGTCCCATTCTGTAGCAGCCCTGCCTAGTTAGAAATGCATTGCACAGTGTCTGCCTCCAAAGGCCCTGCTCGTGTGCAGCTCCGAGCCAGCGGGAGCAAGAACAGCTACTCGAGAGCCCTTCAGTGAGGAGACAAGAAAAAGGAGGGAGCGAGGAAGAAAATCCAGCCCCTGTTTCTCTTTCTGCTGGAGAAATAGTGATGCTGTGATCTCTGACCTTTTATTAATAAGCCAGCCCCTTCCAGAGGACAGTGATTCATTGCAGGGCAGCTTATCTGCACTGGAGCAGCCTCACCCCCAAGGCATCCCTTTGTCAGACGCCGGAGCCACCGATGGCGAAAGATTCGCTGTAGAGCGGAAAGAGATTCGTGAAGTTTAAAGTGCTGCTTTATCCCATCTGCAATATGAAAGAAACTTTAATGAGATTTAGAAAATTATGGATAAAGCCTAGTTTGACTTTTGTAATAAAGCATACATTGACATCTCTAACTAATGTGCATTGTGGCAGTGTAAGCCTATAAAGAAGAAAGGGTGCCTTATTTGAATTATGAATTGATAAAAGGAATATGATACTGTATTTGAAGGTGGTACAAAGGCAGAAATTTTCTATAGGAGTAAGAAAGAATAAAATGTCTTTCTTGATCTGGCCAATTGCAAATCAAATTGAGGAAAAAAATCCTGCTTTAAATCAAATATTGGACAGTTGTTGAGAGGTAAGAAATATTCTTTATATAGAATGGGTAAATGGTTCCACTCTGATTACTCTTTCAGACAAAGGTTGGTATTTTTTGGTTGGTATTTCATTACTAATCATGATTCTTTGAATTATCCCAATGGGAAGTAATCAAGAGGATGAGATTCTTTAAAAATCTTCTCAGGAAGTGCTCAGTATCAATATACAATCCTTTCAGATATAACCAGAACATATCATTGTGTCTGAGTGTCACAGTTTTAAGGGGAACTTTTAACCTTGCAAATATGAGGCTGCTTTCTTTTATTTTTATGGCATCTCTCTGGTTCCTAAAGTTCTGGATGACTTTCATTCCCACCTACACCTGTGTATATTGCTTCAGAATCAATTGTTGGATATAAACACAAATGCCTGGTGACCCTGTGTGGAGCCAATGCTTTGGTATTTCCCAACCCTGATTTACAAATGATCAGAATGTGTGTAAATTATGTAAATGCCTTTGCTGTTTCTTCCTCAGTACAGGCTATTTTCCCTTTGTTCCCCATCACAGCTGGTTAATTGTCACTTCACAATCTGGATGGTTCACTTTAAACTCTCCACACGTAATTAGGCTTTCCAGTTCTATTAAATATTTTATCAGACTTAAGTTACATGTGCATTTTTTTTAATGCATGTGACCTGTGCTGCACCTAAGAGGAAGGATCTGGGAATCTCTCCTAACTTGAAGCTCCAGGCATGCTTCCACACTCTCTTACTTGTTTTCTACTCTATATTTTCATCAGGGGAAAACCCAGACACACAAATAGAGCAAGAGCCATAACTTTGTCCAGTTTGGCTGTGGGCAGACTGTTCTTACTGTGAATGTGCCTCTTTTGCCATCAAGATGTAGTGCCCAGAGAATGAATATGACCCATTACCAGCCAGGATGACAGGTCAGCAGCATCCCACTTTCTCTCCACAGTCCTCTCCCACACTTCTCTTTCCTATAGTTGCTTAACTAGAGGATGCTCAGATTCAAGGGGTCTTGGTAATGAATAAAAGTGGGTAAAAACCATTTTGCAATCATTGTATCTCGGACCCAGTACCTGCCCCAGTCATCCAACCACAAGGTCAGTTTGTAGACTTTTACTTTCAACAACACTACGAAGGATTGAAATGCAACTCCTTTAACCTCATTTTTCTTATTCTAATCCCCTTACTGCTTGTCAAAGACTATCCTCTTAGAGATCACATTTTCAACACCTGCAATTTATTTTCTGTGAATTTTGCCTTATGACAGAGACTAATGTAGCATTTGTGGACCTGCTGGATTTGACAAGCTAAATTTTTATTGTCTACTCTACCTGCAAAGCTTTTCAGCATTTCATTTTGATGATTCACGTCTCTTCATAATGCAGGACCAAATTCTTAAATTTACTAGGCAAATTTATGTGATGCAAGTGGCAATCAGAGAGTGCAGTCTGTTGCAGTGATCTAAGAACTGTACTGGGGAATTTTTCTGATTAAGAGAAAAGCTCTACCATCAGAAAGCTGCTGGAAGCAGCTGTTTGCAGCCACCCTGTCACCTGCTTCTAATGTGCATGTGAGGAGGTGGCTTAAGGCTGGAGGAATTCTGCAGGGGACAAGGCATGAGATCATGGGATAGTGCTAACAGAGCAATAGCATCACTTTCTTAGCAGCAACAGGCCAAGCTGATTCTTTTCAGACAACTGAGAATGTGGGAAGTGCAGTTTACTCTCTCTTACCACTCTTCTCCAGCTCCAAATGTCTGCCCTGTTTACTTTTCTCCTGTTCTTCTCATTATAATATATTCCTTTTTGGGTTTGAGTCTGTGTTTTGATTTAGTGATCTCCTTGGGCACCTTCTGCTCTTGCGAGTAATCCTTATTCATAAAGAGCTCAGTTCCAGGCAATAGGGCCTTAAATCTAATTTTTTGGCATCTCTACTCGTATTTATGAAGAACTATTCTTGTGAATAAAGTTTTAGCTTGTGGTAAACAATGGTAAATAATGCCAACAGCTACAGTCTGGTTACAGTTGTACCAGTCAAATGAGCTGAAAACTCAGCCCTCTGTCAGACACCATCAGTTTTCTAATATGGAAAACTGAATAATTCCATGGTATTTGGAAACATTTCTCCCCCGAGCAGATGATGAATTTTCAAAGTGATGCTTAATTAGTCATGTTATTTTTTAATGAAGTATGGAAAGATATCATGGAACTGCTAAAGGAGGATAAATCTTTGTATCAGAAACTACCTGGTAGCAGATAAAACAAAATCACCCTGCTTTACCTTTGTAGGACAAAATGGTTTCATCCTATTTGCACTGAACACCCAACACTGATACAGCACTATTTGGGTAACAGGGACAGCTAACAAAGGATGTGACTGGAAGATCATAAGGAATACACATATTCCTTATTAAGGAATATTCCTTATTCTTGCTTAAAAAATACTGGTTAAAACTGATGATTCTGTTAACTGTGTGACATAACAGAAGCACATTGTCATTTGTTGCTGTTTTCTTTAGATAGATAGACAGACAGACAGATATTTGGTAATTCATGTTTTCTGCCTCTCCTACTTGTAAGATGGTGGGTTTGTTTCAGGTAATTATTGGCTGCCTTCTCTCCACTTTCGGCCTTCTGAAGTCTGCCAAGTTCAGGTGACAAGCAGTTGAAGAATGGAACAAGGTATGTCATTATATTAACAATATAGATCATGAAGCTGTCTAGGAGAGAGAAAATATAACAGACAGGTGCTTTGGTTTAGGGGTTTTTTTCCCCTTTTGGTGTAGATTGTTCTCTGATTTCCAAGCAATAGAGACAAGGAGCCCCCAAATCTGCCCTTTCCTCATAACCTCCAGTGACCCTTCACTGCTCTGTGGCCATCAGGATCACATTTAAGAAAGGAGTCTCACAAGCAGGATGCTGTGATAGAAAAATTAATACAGTCCAGAATCTTATTTTTTGAAGGGTTACTGGGTGGTGAGATTTACCCTATCACAGATGGTACTGCACTTTTGGACACCTGTTGAGCCCTTCCCTTTCTCCTTAGCCCTACAACCCATGTCAGGGCAGTACAACATATAAATTGAGGGTCCTCTCTCCAGGAAGATTTGAAGACATCCACAGACTGCACAGAAGGACTTTCAAGGCTTTGTCATTTCAGAGGACCAGCATTACTTCAGCAGTGTTTTTAGAACTTGTGGATGGATGTCTTGCACCGCAGAGCTGATTTCAGTCCTAACTCTGCTGCAGCCTTGCTGTGTGACCTTGGGCAAGCCACTTAACACCTGTGTTCCCCTATTCCCTGCTGTGTAAAATATTGCTGATGCTTATCTAGATTAAAGAAGAGCAGTGAGGCGATGTTCATTAATTATGGTGGGAGAATGTTCTGAGATCCAATCCAGTAAAAGTGGAGGATACAATGCTTTGCCCTTCTAGAATGTATTTGTTTCAGGAAGGTAAAGCATTGTATCTGCCACTTTTATGTGAAAAGAAAGAAAACTAAAATGCCACTTGGAAGCCTCATTTTAATTGGCTTTGTTGATTTTTTTTTTTCCTGTACTGTACCCAAGGCTAAATTCACAGAGGTGCTTATAAAACATGAAAAGATGCAGACAGTACCTTATGCAATTTGCATAAATAGTCTGGGAATCTGCTCCCAGTGGAGGCAGGCACCTAAAGTGCTTGGATGGCTTCATCAGCCTCAAGGGAATGCCCACCAACATCCTTAGGAGGCCAATTTTCTCTTGCAGTCTAAGCAGCAAGTTCATTCACTATTTGCAATGCTTAAAGATACAGAGCAAGTTTCCAAAGAACATTGTGAAGCCATTTTACAATGTACCTCTCACTGTCATGTAAGATTTTTGAAATATTTTGCAATATGAAGTTTCAGGATGAATCCTATTAGTCCCATTTTATTGCTAAATTGATTTATTATTAAAGGAAAATGCCTTAACTGGCTCCTCAGATGTAGATTCTCCCAGTGCTGTGAATGGTGAGCAGCTGGAGGTGGTGCCACAGGCACTTCTAAGCAGCCTGGCAGTTATGGACCTAATTTTCTGTGCCAGATTGCCCCACCAGAGAACACCTGGGGAAAAGGCTTTGGAGACCTGCTCAAGGCTTTGATTGGGTTCAGGTGGTCCCTCAGTGCCACATGACAAGGTGGGGAAAGCAGAAACTGGAACCTGAGAGACCTTGGGTCTGTATTTACCTTTTTAAATGCTGTTGAAAAGTTTCTGTACTGCATATATGATATTTCTTTTTAAGTTTCTGTCTCTTGGTGTTCTGGCATGGATTTCTACTGCTCTGCTTTTGAATTGCCTAATGAGTAAGGAATAAGTGAATAATGGCTGAAGAACCATCAAGCAGGATGTGTTCACTAGGGGAGAGGAGAAACAGTGCTATCCAGTGCAGCGTTCTCCTAATGCTTAATTATTACAGATATTTGAAAAACTTCTGTTCAGGAGACAGTGCTGTTTTAGAAGAAATCTGTCCTACTGTTTGCAGTGTGTGGATTTCTCCATGAATGTGCATTTTTACGTGAAAAGGCTGCTGTGTCTTTCAGTCTCACGAAAGTAAGAAGAGCCTCACAAGAGCTGCACTGCTATTTTACATCCTGCTTTGATGACTGTGAGCCCCTGCTCTGATGCTCCATTGGCAGTAGGTGAGTCTCTGCATTTTCTCCCACAGTATGCACACTTGATTTTTTTTTTTTTTCCCTTTGTGAGATGTGCTGGGAGTACAGTGACTGTTATCATCCTGAATACTTAGTACCAAATTAGATGCTATTTTTCTGGTTGCTGCTCTGAGCAGCAGCTGTCTCCCTTGGATAATAACTTACTTTTTTTTTTTTTTTAATAAAGATGGAAGAAAATGAAGCAAACCAAGGAAAAATCAATAATTCTCTCTGTAATGGAAAGGACATGCATCTAGCATAGTTCTTGTCAGTACACATACTGAATCATCTTATATACAGCCAAATATTAGGTGGATTCCTTCTATTCTTACTCAAAGGTGCAGTTCCAGGTAGTCCTGAAGTGTACCTAGAAAACAGATTTAATTTGCCTTAGAAATTTAAAATTTAAATTTCAACTTGCTGTGCTAGAGCTCCCCAAAACAGGTACTGCTGAGTTTATTTAACTGGCTGCAGATGTTTGCTGGTTTAAAAGAGGGTTTATTTGTTTTGAAAGTAGGGGTATTAAAAGATGAGGGTCACTTCTTATACTGTTTGGGACCTTTTTTTTTCTTCCTTAAATTCATGGTTTCATATTTGCAGTTCTTTTCTTCCGTGCTCTGTAGTCAAGATTCTTTGGGAAGGAGCAGGAGGGATCTTCCTGAAGGACAAATCTAACAATGTTAACCTCCTCTGGCATTCCCTTCCTTTCACAGACAAGGGAACTGAGTTCCCTCAGTGTTTTAATTTGTTTCTTCTGAGGCTGACTAAGAGAAACAGAGAACTCAACATGGTTTTCTGCTGGACTAATGCCCCCACAGGACATATTTGGTGTTGGAACCCAATCAGTCAACATGAGTGAATTTATGAATTTCAAAACCTTCAAAAGAGACAGTAAAAACAATAAAATAATAAAAATATCTTGGCAAATACCGGGGGGGGGGAAGATTATTTTAACATGCACAGGGATCCAGGAGAGGCTTAATAATTGTGTTAGGTCATGATGATGAGGATGATGATGATGAATAATTGCGTTAGGTATATTAAGTTATGGTGTTGCTTTTAGTTTCTAGAAGAGGTTTCCTGACTTGGAGGATTAGCCTGGAAAAGATGCACTGCACTGAACCACTTTCACTGACAAGTAGATGGCTCAGACAGGCTGCTATAAATACTCTTTAAAAGTTTTTCCTTTGAGCAGTGAATTTCTCTTAAAAAAAATATATGTCGGATCTTTAGCTCAAGTGAAACTTATTTCTGGAATCTCCAGCATTGCTGCTCTCATTCATTTAACTGAAGACCTTTCCCTGCAGTCTCTTTCTTCCTTTCCCAGCTTATTTTATTTAAAGTTTATTTCAAAACCTGTTGAAGTGTCAACTTGTGTAACAAATCCTAGAGGCACATCACTTTGACAGAATCTGGTGCCTACACGATGATGTGGAGTAAGGACATTGTCTTAGTTTCTTTAAAACCGAGGCAAAAAAACCTCCAATAACCCTGAGATTAACAAGTGATCTTGGAAGGGAAGTGTGAAATCTTTCTCTTTCCCTCATTCTTTTTCCTCCTTCATGCTGAGGCTGAGCTAGCCAAGAACATGAATCAACAAGACCAGTATGATGAGTGTCCATTAAGGATGATATGGGTTTATGGGTTTTGTTTGGTTTGGTTTATTTGTTGTTGTTTGTTTTGTTTTGGGTTTTTTAAATCCCTTTTCTCTGTGGGTTTATTTCTGGTTTAATAGTACGAATTTTAAGGGCAGCTGTTTCTGAGAACTGAAGGTGCCTTTTCTCCTTATTATTTTTTGGCCTTATATATTTTTTTTTTCCCTTTTAGACTGCCACCTTTAAATTACTCTTAGGGACTTCTGATCTCTGCAATACACACTACAGTGCCTTGTGACACTGCTTTCTGTTGTAATGTTGTAAGTCATTTAACACATGAGAGTCCCTCCAGCAAGCTGAGGCAAAGACTTCTTTAGCTTACAGTGTTTGGGAACTGGAGGTCTTGACTCTAAATGCAGGGATGATTCCAGTATGCAGAAAGCAATTACCAGCCTTGGAACCTGTCCAGAACAGCAAGGCTAGCAATGCTCCTCTTCCCAGTACTGCCCTGGAAATACAAATAACCCAGAGCTCCCTGTTAATATATTTGGTGTGAGAAACATTCCAATAGGCAGTCATGGTCATATACTTACTTTTCTCAGTTTTCATTTGAATATGTATGAATGCATTTAACATCAGGCAGAGCAGGCTGAACAGTGGATTTGCAAATAGACATGCAGTATGGAGACTTACAGAATGCTTGCCTTGGTAAAATTGCAGCAGGTAAATGATGAGTGCTGTAGTCTATAATCTGCACTATTATCATAATTGCTATCTGCATTATCTTTGGAATGGCAATGAAAATATTTTATATACCAGAATTAAATACCAGTGTTTGTTGTACTGTATTTAATACTTTGATACCTTTTAAGTGCACGGTGCTGTAAAGAATAACTCAAGTGGAATTGAGATCAGTGATTGCCTGTAAAATGTCTGAGATGAAATGTCTGAAGAGTGAGTGTAACTGAGGCTTCTAGAACACTTCATGAATGTGAGACCTTGAGATTGAACACAAGGTCATTAAAGAACACTGCTAATTGAATAGTAGGATTATTATTACTGTCTTTTGCAAAACCATTTTAAACTAGGACTCTCTTCTGCTCTCTGGGTGTTTTGTGTGATGAGATGATTTACGGCCAATTAGCTCCTAAAGCTCTCTCTGCCATCCTGCTCTAAACCATCTCCTTGTTTGTGTGCTGGTGTGGTTTTCTGCTCTGCTGCACTCAGCAGTCTAAGGAGATGTCTTTCAGCTTTCTTCTCATGAAGACCTCTGTGCCTTCAGCTTCACAGCAGGCACTTGGTGTTCACAGATTTTTGGGCTCCAAAATGCGGTGTGAGAAGCAGCTACACATGTGGAATTTGCAGCTGCTGACAAGCAGGACCTGCTACATTTATCTGCACATTTTTTAGAAAGCGTCTCTTGCAGTTATGTTTTTGTTCTTTCTAATGTCTAACCCAAATGTTGATGTGTTAAAAGGCTTGATAATACCTCAAAACATATACCTCAGGTTGAGGCCCTTCAGTAGGGACAGACTCAGCCTCTTCTACTGGTGTGTTTTCCCTGGAATTTTCACAAGGTATGCTTACAGCCCAGGGATTTGTGGCGGGTGTGGAAGATTGAGGCAAGATAAAAATGGTAGTAAAGGATCACGGAAGCTTAAATGTTTGTAGTTGATCTGGAGCACCTGGGGGGGTGAGTTCTGTCTTCTGCCTTTGCTAGCAAGGTTCTCGTGTTCATTTTGTATCAGCTGCAAAAATAATGGAGAGGTTAAGCATTTAATCAGCCACTGTTATTACATCAAGTTTTGATGGTCTATGCTTTCTCTGATACCACAAATGTCACTGTCATGGGTTTTATTCATTTGATGCTGTTCAGATTAATACATTTCAAACTGATCAGATAGAGGATATGGGAGAGAAACATCTTACCCTCCATGTAACTATTCAATAAAGATAAGCAAAAGTAAGATAGACTCATGAAAATAGCTGATGGTGCTGAGATATTGAAGAAAAGCAGCACCAACTCTCCTTTGTTCACAGCTGCTCTTCCACTGCAGTCCCAGAGTAGAGAGTTTCTTATGGAGTATTAAACACATCTTTTACCCTAAATTCAGATGGGAAAATGTCCAGGCACACTAGGAATCTGTTTACATTTTATGGATTAACCTGATATGCTTTCGTGGCTCTCAGGGCAAACTAAACTCACATATTAAGGTCATGAAGCAACCAAGAAGAATCTCACACCTGATTATCTCACCTGGGTCACCTCCAGACCCAGCTATCCCAATCCCACTGAAATTGTGAATGGCTCTCTGGTTAGAGCAGTTGAATGGTGAAGGAAGGGGGAGATGTTGGTCTAAACACATACCCCGGAGTCGAGTGCTTCTGGTTATTGAATGAGAAAGTGGGACAAGCCCCAGGGGCTAAAAGTGATGAACAGCAAAAAAATGCCATCCTACTCTTATGGTCCAAGTCATTCCTTTTTTTTCCATGTGCTGTGACCACTTAGGGGGTGCTGCCCGTTTCTTGGAGCTCTTAGGACAGAGAGGTTTGTCCGTCTCGCTGCAGTTACGGTCTGTTCTGCCAGTAATTGCTGGCGTGTGCTTATGATAAAGTCCTTTGTAAGCAAACAAAAAGCTTGTTATGCTTTGATTCACAGGATATTAAATCTTCTGTGGAGGCAAAGAAACAATTTGCTGCGTGGCACAGAGTGACCTGTCCGACTGTAGTCAGTGACCTTTCCCCAAATGAAAAACCGCCTTACAAACATCTGCCTTTAAATGAGAAAGATTTCCTTGCAAACGGATCCTGAATGTTTAAGTCTTGGGGACCGTGATGCCTTTTGATTAAATAAGAACAGTTCCTGTGCAGTTTTGGGAACATTTCATTATCATAGGATAAGTCACAGTCCAAAGTGATAATTGTTCCCTGACTTTGGTCACTTTTGGGTTTCCTTCCCAGTTATGAGAGCCTGGATGTGGTGCACAGCTGAGTCTCTGATGACTTATCTGGTTATTTACTGAGGTAACAGGTATATAAATGTTATGTAACAATTGGATAAGTGAGCACATATAAACTTGTGTTAAGGCTGGACCCAAATCTTGGATTTCTAGTTGAGCTTTGATAGGCACTGGTTCTTGGCATGTACTAATTTGGAAATGCATGTTTGTGTTTGGTTTTTTGTCTGGATAGGTGTGTGTTACACTAAGGACACTGGGCTGTGCCTGTGTGATTCTGGTAAAAAGCAGGTAATCTGCTCATTGCCTTGTATGGAAACCTTATAATTCTATGTATTTCCTATGTTATCAATAGAAAAGCAGGCTAAATACCTGATTTAGCAAACAAAACTTCAGAACTTCATGATGCTTCCTTTAAAATTCATTAAGTGATGATAAAAATCTACCAGTGAATCTTAGTAATTTAAACTGATGTGGAAGTAAATGCACTTGTAGATCTGGATGACTTAAATTATTCAAATGCACATTTAGAAGTTTAATACTTCATCTGTAGTTTGTTGGGCTGTAGCTACATGTAAACCTTTTTCCTGGGATAAGCTGTTCCTGAATTTTATTTCCCTGCCTGATGTGTCCATCCCTCCCTTTCCTGGTGGGGCCATATGGATTAAAGTGGGTGACTGTAAGCAGCACTGAGGGTGAACATCTAACTGTGGTCTCATTCTCTTTGGATCACCATTTTACAGAGTCATTATGAGATGGGTGATTTAATTCCCATTCTTTGCCTTTTTTTTTTTTTTTAATAAAGTGATGCCTGCAAACATAGCAGGATGCACTTGGAATGCCTCACACGCTTTTTGTTTAGTGTGCCTTTTTCCTAAGGCTTCTTAAGCAAGATGAAGTGTTGAATATATTTGCATGCAGTTATGCTTCAAATTATGTATTCACAGATTTCTGTTGTCTGCACACAACTACTTGGGCGTAGATGCTCATTTTTAATAAGAAAGTGGCAGGATTCCAATACATTGTATGATTCTGCTTTTTTAAATTTTTTTTTTAAAAAGTGTCATTCTCCCCAAGGAATTACAAACTAAGATGAGGCAGATTGAGGGCAAGCATGTGGTTACAAACAGCTTCTGAATAATTTCATTTAAGATGCTCAGTGATGACTTTGAAAACTTTGCAGGTAAAACACAAACTTTTTGAGTAAAGCAAAATCCATCAGACACAATTCCCTGTGTGTGCCCCTTCATTTTGTTTTGTTTCTTTCCCTTTTCTATTGTGTCTGTTGCAAGGAAAGTCTAAAATGATTCTGATGTGCCATTCAGGCAGAAAACTTTGACAAAGTCCAATATGTTTCAGTTCTCAAACTTTGTTTGTTTTCTTAATTAAATCTCAGCTCTTGTGCAGTGATCACCCAAGAGTGATCTCTCTTGGGTTTGTGAGAGGAGGGGGTGGCATTTGGAAAGAAGATCTGAGGACATGGGATGAGCACAATAATAAGTCTCTTTTTTTCCATCCTAACTCTGAAAGACACTTTGGCAAAAGTGTGTTAAGCCACAGTGGTTTAAGGGTCCCAGTTTAAGTGACTTTTCTACCTGATTTGGAGTAAGGATTTGGACCTCTCTCTTTTGAATTCATAAATAAAATATCAATGTGCCTCCAGTGGAGCTGTTCCCCCTTGGATAATCTAGTTAAATCCATCAACTCCAGAGTAAGATGCTGGCTCAGAAGGATATGCAATGTTGAAACTTGGCCATTACAGGTAGATCTTGCTGATCTACCTTCTTAGACTAGAACACTGCAGATCTTCTGTGGAAGAACTGGCTTAAGTAAACTTTTTCTTGCAGTCTTTGTCCAGTGGTAATCAGGGGACTCTTGACATTGTTACAGCAATGGCCAGGTGGCTCTTCAGTAACTCTGCCCCAATTTTTGGGGTTTGAAGATGCAAAAGATTCTTTGTCCTCTCTGCTCTAGAGACAACACAGTTCTCTGGATCTCATTTCATACTGCAGAGTGTCACCTTTGGTGCTGGGTTGATGGTTGAACTAGATGATCTTGAAGGTCTCTTCCAACCTGGACAATTCTGTGATTATGCTCCTAAACTGGCAAATCTTTGGCTAAAGCCTTCCTGCAAAGCCAGTTCTACTGGTTCCAGCTGTAGCTCTCACTGTTAATGTCCCACAGTTCTTTAGGGCAGTTATGTAGGCTGGTGAGATATTCTGCTTTTTAGTGTTGACTTCCCAGTCCTAAAGCAGGTAACACTTTTCCTCTCAGCACATCATGCTCCTCTCCTGGATGGGTAGTGGAGTTGAAGCAGTATTCATAATTCATCTCATGGCTTCAAAGAACCAGCCATGATCACAGCAGAATCAAAAAATGAATGCTAAAACAGAGGCAAAGGGGTGAAATATATTACACTGGCGACATTATGGCAACATAATGAAGAAACTGAAAGGCGCAAAATGAGATCTTATATTTTCCTTAAGTTTAGTAAACCCATTCTTTTCAGCTTTATGGATGTGATGAACATCAATAAGATTGATTAAAAAAGGCTGTAGAATGTTAAAATTATACCATGTTGCTCCCAGCTTCAGTATTATTCATGCTTACAATGGGCCATTACCGATACACTGTTCTTTACTGAGGAAAATAATAAATTAATTGCTTTCTTCTGCCTGTGTTTACCTTGCCTAAAGCTTGTCAACAGCCTCTCTGTAAAGACTGCTGCAATTGCCATTTGCATAGTAAAATCTGCTTCTTCAGCTTGGCACAGGCTTTGCCATAAGCCTTTTTTCCTCTTAACAATGGGCTCTGCTTACTCACAGTGTAAAACCTGTTTGGTGGCAAACAGGGGAAAGGGGATGACAAGGTGTGCAAGGGACTCAGAGGTGACAGTGGCTTTGGAGGGACAAGGGCAGTGGAAGTAATTGTGTTTCAGCTGAAGTTGCCAGCAGCCAGTTAATAATCAGTACAACCAAACCCAAACCTGTGGCTGCCATAGGTCATGTGGCACTTTGGTGTTTTGGAAGGGTGTGTGATTGTTTAAGCCTTAAACTCCTATTTTCAAGCTGCAAAGAGCTTCCACAGAGACTGATTTCCCCTTGACTCGACTGCATACCACAAAGAGGAAATCTGATTTACCTCCAACACGTTTGTTCATCCAGAAGACAAGGAGAAAGACTGGGGATGGTGTAAGGTTGGTGTGAAGTGAAGCTGAGGAGGAATGGTCAGGCTGTGTTTGTGTTTGTTTAACTGATCAGTAGAGCTGTACTTCTGGGAGGTGAATGTTCACACGGGGGAAGTTGAAGGGGATTAAAAAAGAAATTTAATCTTTCATCAGTTTCTCTGTGGAGCTGACAATGTTTGGGTAATTAAACTATTTGCCTACATTTTGTGTGCCTGCTGTTACAGCTGGTTGCTGTCACCCTCACTTTTCCCTACAGTATAATTTACTGCATTAACAAGTGGCTGAGCCTTCACCTGCCTGCAAACACATCATCACCCTTGGGGTGAAGACAGAGGGGTTTGCACTCAGATGCTTTAAGGATCCGTTGAAGGAGAAGGTTCATTTTGACTCATATGTGTATTTTTTAATTATTTTTTCTGAATTGTGCCTTTTCTATGAAGGAACACTTGGGCAATTGCAGTTCAGTGGGGAAGCCAGCCAAGATATTTTTCTGAAATCTTCTCATGCTATGTGCTCATGCTATACATGAAGTGGTTTGACTTGAAAAATCAATAGAAAAATTAACCCTTATTGCTGTGAAAACTCAGACCTAAATTTCATAATCTGGTCTTTTCAAAGGAGTTCTCTGCTTTCAGGTGAAGAAAAACCTCTTTGAAAATAGCAGTCTTAGAGATGAACCCTGTTTCTCCTTTCTCTTTTCTCCAGTAGAAACAGAAGCACTCTCTTAGCATGGCCTTTGAAATTTTGGCTTTTCTGTTGGTGTTTTAATGGCTTTCACAGAAGTTATACATAGAAGCAGATATTAAATCCACCCTGCCACCCTTACTTGCTTTCATCTGGTCCTGATGCTTTATGGGAAATAGCGCCAAAAATTGTCAGTGAAATTAAACTTTCAGAAAGAGGCGTAAAGAAATGAGATTTCTACTCAGCACTGAAACCAGACTTGTGAATATCTGTGGCATTTTTATGAATGAAAGAGCATGTAGAAAGCTATCAAGGCAGGGTGGTGCAAGATGGACTAATGCATTTACTGATGTTGGGCATAATAAGAAATGTCCTAAAGAACTGTGAATATTTACTGTGTGGCAAATTCCTTGAATAATCCCAGAGGAACAGGGATGAGACTGTACCAGCCTCTGCTCCAGGCTAAGGAGAGAGAGGGAAAGGCACAGAGTACAGAAGAGTTTGTGCAAAACTGAAAGCCAAGGGAAAAGAACCTGTTGGATTCCCAGTGAATTCCCTGGACAAAGGCAAGCCCAAGACACCCAAATCCCTCTTTATCTCGGTGTGATGAGGTACCTGCTAGGAGGCTTTTCGGGGATCTCCTGTAGGATCTCCTGCAGGCTCTGGATGCAGAATTGCTGATGTGGTATCACCTTTGAGAAGTGCCAGTCCAGCAGCCCAAAGGAGCCCTAGAATGCCTGACATGTGAGCAAGGAGTTGCTGGTTCTGGCTGCTGTTGATTCACATAAAAATGGTATAAATTCTTTTTTCTCTTTGACATTGACTCTATATTACATAAATGGGGAAATTTGAGTTCTTTTCTATTAGAAAAATCACATTTTTTTCATGCAGAGGCAAGCCTGAGTTCAGTGCTTGTTTACCAAACTCAAAGTATTTTTTGGTCTGTTTTTACGTAACTGTTTGTGCAATTCTACAATATTTTCCCCTACTGAAAGTCTTACTGAAAACAGTTTGATTATTTAATTATTTCAGCACACTTTGCAGAGCAAGAAAAAAAAAAAACAAGCTCATATGGAGTAAACTGTAAATTTTCTAAGAATTAATGATGCTTTTAAATTGTTCTTAAGAAAACAAAAGCAGAACCTACAAAACATAAAATCGGTACCTGGAACTTGAAATCGAAGCTGTTCTTACTGTTGAGTTAAAAAAAAAAATCATAATGATTGGTGGAAGTTGTGAAAAAAGCTGTCATTTCCACCAGATCAAGTTTTAAGATATCTGTGATTCAACATGGGCTGGTTTTATTCCTCATATTTTTAGTGGGAGAAGTCAATGATATGTGTAGTTCTTAAACAACACAATGAATTAGCATTGTACAGAAGATACTAATTAGGGTGAAATGGTTCTGGCAGAGCTAATGCAGACACGTAAAAGGGAATAATTCTGGGGAAACCAAAGTCTTTATGAATACTTATTTAGATTTATTGCATCTACAAAATGCAGTAGCACTCTGATAAACACCATACCTATAAAACCAAATGAGCAAACAGAAACTGTGTACAAAGGTACTTAAGGATGCTGTGGACCACTTTCCAACTCACTTGCAAGAGAGGAAAGATGAGCAAAGAATTATATGGGTTTTTTGTGCCGTGGTGGTGCTGACAATCTTTTGTTTCAGTCTCAGGGAAGGCTTTTATTCCTTCTCAGGCACAATAACAATATTCAGGTTTCTACAACCCTCTTGCAGCAGGTTTGGGTTTTGGACATTGATGGGGGGCTGTTCAGCAGCTGATCTGTGCAAAAGCTCCAAAGTTCAATTATTTCACCTCCCTTTTAACAGAGATGCTCAGAGCAGTTGATGGGGAACACAGGGATCAGGGGGTGCATCAGACTGAGGAGGAAATGAATGAGTGCAGGCAGAAGCACAAGAAAATTTCCTTTTCTTCCTTCAGCCTGAGCAGAGAGTAGGGCAGAATGGGTTGGAAATTATCCTGTTGGTAACCTCTGTGTGTTGGGAAGTCCAGTCCCTCTGACATGGCTCTGGAACCAGATCTCTTACGTCCATGTAAACCTGGAACCTTCAGTACTGGGATAAAAACCAAAACAAAACAGAATCCTGGCTTTTCAGTCTAGTTCCTACACAATGCTGGTATCACAGAGGCACTTCTCACCTAATTGAAACAAAACTTTCAAAAACAAACTACATGTGTTATGCTATACAGTTATTTCTAGAAAAAAAACCCCAACCCCCCAAAAAGCTCCCTAATGTAATCAAAGCTTTTTTTTTTTTTTAAATTTGTTCTTAGATGGCAGCTCCATCTATGTAGTTGATTCTTTTAGTTGTGGTGACACCTAAGCTTGGTTTATTTCTCTGTGTGATGAACTACTCTACAAACTGTGTTTGACAAATATTACGGACTCTTGGCCTTTCTGGTTTTCAGCAGTCTTACTTTCTCAATACTATGTTTTGGTTTTCCTTCTATTTTGTTTCAGATTACACTTCAATTTTGCACATCTTTTGTGGTTTTGTATGTGCTTTGTAGGTGGTAGCTATTTATTTAGGAAAAGACTGATTCCATCTGTCTCCTTTGGAACTGTACAACTCAACCAGTTACTAGTTATTTCTAATAAGAGCCACTTTTTTTTTTTTTTTGTAGTAACAACTTTATACAGACATTAACAACTCCTGCTTTCTGTAATGGCTTTACAGTTTAAATTGCACGTAACTTACTCTTACTTTATTATGAAAAATATTACCTTCTTTTCCTTACTCAAACTGTATTCTATTCCTCAACTTTCTCATTAAATACTGGAGTGTTTCACATGTTTTATACACTGACCTCCCAAATAAATGAGTCCTCTACAGATCCAGTGTTCCCTCTGCCATTCAAATGAGTTACCATGTTTTATACAAACTTAGAAGAATTCTGTTTCGTTCATTTGTATAAATTGTGATCCATGAATATTTCACCATATACAAGTGTATCTTTAAATGGGAAATACAGGCTGGAGTGAGAATGAATATTAAAAAGAAAAATATTTCTTTTCTCAGAGCATTAATGTAAAGTTCAAACCCTGGAATGGTTTGTGAACTGAATATAAAAAGGTAGGGACTGGGTTAATCAAGGCATTTCATTGAGATATTGTCCTTTTACATTTGGAACAAAAACTAAAACCATTCTGTAATTCTGAAGTCTGTGTGAAGAAATTGGTTATAAAATGTCAAAACATGGCTTTGCAGCAACTTAATGGTTTTCTGTTCTGGATGTTTTTTTCTGCCAGAACAGAAAATTTGTCTGAACAATAAGAAAAAAAAAAAAAAAGGCATAACTGTTTCCGCAAAATGATTAGCAAATCAATATTTATTAAGAATGATTTAAAAATTAATGAGCAGCTCTAGCTGAGATGCTTTATAAAATGACTCAGACAAGGCACTTGAGCATTAACAGGGAACACACTGTCTAGTCTCTCTGGCAATCCAGAAAGAGCTGCCTGTATACCTTAATCTGGGATATTTTTGTTCTGCTTTCATGTTGTCTGCTACAATGCATGTGCAGTCCTTCCTCTAACCAAATAATTTATGTAGCCAGTCACTTAAATACTGTAAAATACCAGACAGTATCTTTACACAATCAATGTAATATTGCATGGGGGAATTGCTTCAGCCAGGCAGAATTTCTCTTGAAGGCTGAGGGTTGCTAGAGGAGTTTCTGATGCCTTTTTTTCCCCTGCATCAGTATATGGTGCTCAATTTAGCATAGGAATCAGCTCATCATAATGCTTAGTAAGGCAGGGGCTTATGTGCTGCTGAGCAGAAGCTCTTCTCATTCTTTCCTTCCTCCAACCTCTTGCAGAGAAGCAGAAAGGAACTTCTGGGTTTCCCAGGGGTGTTGCAGCTGATGCTAAGGCAACAAGCCTTGTTATTAGGGCTAATGCTCCCTGCGTTCTCTCCATGTCTCTCACACACGTCGAGGAATCACAACAATCTGAAAGGAAGTGTTTCAGAACATCCAGGCTCGGGTATGCAATTATTGATTTTTACACTGCATTCCCACCATGCGTTGCAGTCATGCTTCAATATTTCCCTGACTCGGAGGTAAATGGGTGTCTGAAAAGCTGAGAGCTACAAATTTTATGTTAATTGACAGTATAACATCTGAATTTCGAAATACCTGGCATGAATAAAATGTAAAACAGGATGATTATGTGTGATTATATAGTTGACTTTTATATTGTATATTAGTCATGCCATCATCCAATTAAGAGGATAATGGAAACAATAGTGATTTTTTTAATTTTTAAACCAGTGTGGGCTGCATTAAGGGGATTATAGAGCTTTATGAAGTAGTTTGCATAATGTAATGCTCAAGAATAGAATCTGAGTCAAAGCTGAGCTGCACATGGTAAATTAGGCAACTTTTCATTTCTCCTTGACGTAACTTGGGTCTATAAATTTTGCCCATGAAACTTAATGGAAGTGTCTCCAACTTCTGAAGAGGTCTGAGGAACAAGGTTGTAATTTGTGCTCTTTTTTCATGAATTCTCTTCAGGCCTGACTTTGGCATTGGCAAGTAAGTACTGAGGTCAGGATGGTTGTCTCTGGGTTATGTGTTCTGCTAGACCAGAATTCACTCTTTCTTCAGCCAAGTCTGATTTAAATACTTGTGGATAGTCTGTGCCAGCAGCTGCCACTCTGTTTTATCCACTGAAGTCTGCTTGGTGCAGTCTGTCACTTATTACCATTAGTGAGCCTTGTTCACCTAATTAACCTAATTAACCTCTTCATTTCATCTGATTAACTGCAACATGGAAAAAAATATAGTGTTGTGGTCTCTTACAGCACTGGCAAAGGTCAAAGGTGTTGAATGAGCCTTGTTTGCCTTTGGGACCAAAGAGTGTCGGGCACAACCCAGGGAAATTTGAAGCACTGTGGGAAAGGTGTTTTGTTTTCCCCTCCCTCATTCCAAACTGCCAATGATTAATTCAGCATCCTCAGTTTAGTTCTGTTCTTCCCAAAGAGCAGAGTGTTTCAGATATTTGGTTGTTATTGCAGAGGAGCTGACATTTTTATAGTAGGGCTTTTTGGTCCTGCTCGTATGAAAGTCTCAGCCCTCACATTAATCTTGTCAAAGGCAAAATGTTTTATATATTGCATAAAATAGCTGCACATCTGTTGTTTTTAATAATGTTTGCACATTCAGAACTCCTTTAAAGATAGTTTTATAATCCAACATTTATATGGACCCTTACTGTTCTGTAATTTGTTACAAGTTTGTTTGAATTGATGGACAGTTTTATTGTGAAATTCCCTGATCATCTTGTTGTGTCACAGGGATCATGAGTGAAACTGAATGGCAAAAAATAGATTTATGCTGGTATGTTAATTGCCTAAACTAAAGGATCCTGGTGCTCAGTCATATCACAAGACAGAAACGAACCTCTTCTTTTTTTTTTTTTTTTAACAAGAAACCCCTTAATGCAACAAGAGATTTATAGCTTAGCTGCTCTAAATTCCTCACTCAGAGTTTCAGTGGTTTAATGCAAAGATAGTCACTCTGGGGATACCTGGCTCTAGGAATGTCTGAATTAGTGCTCTTGGAAGGGGATGATTTAAATGGTTTCCTGAAATTGCAAGGGAGACATTTGCAAAGCAGTCCCAATGATATGTAAAAGTAATTGAAATGTGAAGATATTTCTCCTGATTTCCTATTGCATTTGACAACCTCTTTCCTCCTTCATTATAATGTGTGAATATAAGGGAGAAAAGAAGAGATTGGGATAGCAGTCTGTGTGAATTTTGTCTGGGGCTGAGACTGCACACACAGTGTGAAATGCTGGTACTATAAGAAGATAAAAGCTGTCTGATCTTATCTATCCAGACTAATACTATTTTTTTCCCAGGAAGCTCTGTTGGATGGCAGGGTGTGTTTTACAGACCCCTGGCTTACAGAGCAGCAGCATCACCTTCCCTGAGCTCCCCAGGGCTTACCAGGAGTTGGTTGCTGAAATTTGGAGTTGGCCAAGCACAGGGACACGAGAATCAATGTCCAGTGTGGTTTGTCCATGGCTGGGACTGGAAACTTTTAGGTGGCTGCAATATTTTAAAGCATATAAGTGAATGATTCAGTCTTATGTTATTTAACATGCCTGAGTGGTGCCTATTATGGCTGTGGAAACCAGGGGAGGGATTAATTGCATTTGAAAAATAAAGCACTTTCTGAACATGGAAAGAGCCATGATAGAGGAGGAAATCTGCAGAATAAACTATGCTCAAAGAACTCCAGTCATCCTTCCTGATGTTGTTGAAGGGGGCTGTTTCTGAGCCTTTTATTTACTTTGTCTCCCTCAGCGCACCTGGGACTTTTTTGTGTTTAAGGACTTATCCTCTACTTTATTATTTTTGTGTTTTGTAATAAAATGTGGCTTTAGAGACTGGGAGCTTGTTCCTGTCTTTTTGTCTGTCTATTTATAAGGAATGAAGGATGGGAAGGACCATCCACTCCAAAGTTTTATGTGAATTATACCACCAACCAGGCCTGGAAAGGGACCTTTTTGGTGCTGTAGTAGAAGAGAACCAGATATGTGAACTGGTATCCCAATATCATTATTTTTAAAAACACATTTATTTAAAAAGGCTACTTCAGAACAGCAACAAAGATTTGAGTTCCCAAAATGGCATTGCCTGGGGGTTTCTTTACCTGGATAGTGGAGGCATGAAATGCCTTTTCAGTGATGGATGTCCTGGAAAGTTTATTTAACTTGCACTCCTCTGTGTCTTAGACAGGCACAGGCTGTAGTTTTACACTTTGCCTTTATTCTGGCTCCAGTTGGCATCACTTTGTGAGTGAAGAATCAGGGATACTGTGGTTTCTGGACAATTCTGACTCACTGTTGACCTAATTCTTCTGATGCTTGGGGAGAATCAGAAAGTACCCAGGGCACCATCGGTGTCTTCACCTCGGTGCTTTCAGTGTCACATCAACTTCTTGTGGCTTCAAAGCAAGTGGGACTTGGCCACACTGTAGTGAAAGCTGTATGTATAAAATTCCCACACCATTCTCTCCTGTTGCCATTGCTGAGGGGACAGTGGTCACCTCTTCATACCCCACAGCCCATAATAGGGCAGCAGGTGGGATGGATGGTGTGTAAGCTGTGGGAAAAACTAAGCAGGGTGGGATCTTAGAAACAATCCTGTTGGAGGCACAGCAAATGGCTGCCTTCCCACAGTGAAACATTTGGGTTATCCATCGCCATCTGTCTTTATTTTGCAAACCCACTCAATTGGCCAACACGTTCAGAATATCGCTGCAACTTCGTTATCAAAGAGAATCGGGAAAAAAAAAAAAAGGTGCCTAATAAAATTACCTACAGGGTTTTTTTCTTGATCAAATTATAGAGGATTTCTTTATGTTCATGGGTTTTGTAAAATAGCCTTTTCTTGCACCAAAAAAATGTAATTTTGTGGGAAATGCAGATACCTGGTTCTGTTCACAAATGCTGGGGTTTTATTAGGTACTCAAATAAACTGTGATCATGAACTGGTTCAGCCACGTAGACCAAAAGGAGATGACTCAGGGCTGTGCCATATTTCTCAGGGGATGGGTGGCCTAGCACTTAGAGGCAGCGATACCAGTGCTTGTGCTCAGCTGTCCTGCTCCCTCCCTGACCTACAAGATGCAATAAATGCTCTTGTCTACATTTGCATTATTGGAATGGCTGTGTCCCCAATTTGTGTGGATTTTGTGGGGGAAATCCAGAATGGATGGCAGTAGAAAGTCCAATGACCCACACAGCAGAGCTGTCTGCTATTAATTTTGTGCTCATCTGGCAACCTTCTGTCACAGAAGGTATTTCTAAAGAATTAACAAGGACTAGGATTATAAAGGAATATGCTTTTGGAGAATTTGTCATTCTTAAAGGTTCTTGAATGATAAGCAACTTTAAATCCAGTTGTGCTATTTGTCAGACCCACATGTGACTGTCTTGGAATGCAGGACGTATTCCAGTAGGTAAAAACAGGTAGACCATCAAGAACAAAATCAAAACCAAGAACAAACTGAAAAAAAAACCACAAAACCCAGCACTAAGCCAAAACTCTGAATTGTAGCCCTGGTGCAGACTCTAACACTGTTAAAATATGTAATGAAAAGCTTATTTTGTACATCTCACTCTTAGACAGCTGGGGAAATGAATAGCCTTGCCTGAGGCCTGTGTGTTAATGACCCCCAGCTATGTGGGGATGAAAGGTTTTGTATGTCAACTTGTTCCCTGCTGCTGAAATTCTCTGTGGAGCTACAGCCTTTTATGCTGGGTTCTTTAAAATTTAAATTCATAAATGTATCAAATATGGGCATTCTCTTTTTCATTCCTCCCTGTTTGTGCTGAAATGTGATTATATTAGAGTGGATGTTTACTGGGGAGAGTCTCTTTTTCAGAGTGATGTTTATGGAGTCTTAATTGCTCTGATGAGGGTGCTCTGAAGATTGGGTTACTCCCCATAGATAAAAAGATTACAAGGGTATGCAGTGATAGAACAAGGAGGAATGGCTTGGAATATTTAGATTAGATGTTAGGAGGAAATTCTTTACTGTGGGGTTGGGGAGGCCCTGGCTCAGGTTGCCCAGAGAAGCTGTGGCTGCCCCATCCCTGGAAGTGTCCAAGGCCAGGTTGGATGGGGTTTGGAGCAACCTGGGACAGTGGAAGGTGTCCCTGCCCATGGCAGGGGGTTGGAACTGGATGGTCTTTAAGATCCCTTCCCACCCATGCCATTCTATGACAATCATAAAGCAGACTTTAAAGAAGGGTAGCTATTTTTCCATCTGTCTATGTTCCAGTGAAAGTCTTCCTCGTTCCCCTGCTTTGCATCCATCACAGATCCATAGGCAAAACCTGCAATATTTCTGAGAAGACACTAACTTTACTGACCACACCCTAAGCTCCTTTGCTTTTCCACACAAGGCCCTTTTGTTGACACAAGGGTCTGGCTTCAGGATTGCTGTTCCACTTTCTCTCTCTCTGCTTCTATCCTTTCAGTTCTGTGGCATTAAACAATCTCAGGCCAGGCTCAAGAATGGTTGGTTTGCAGGGTTATTAATGAATACCAGTAAAAATTAGGCATCTAAAGGCATCTATGCTCTACTTGATTTAAGGAGGCAAGTTTGCCCTTGGGATCTCTGACAGTGACTTGCTGTTCCCTTGAAGAAAATAGTCTTGGTGTAGATAATTCAGCATCTTGGGCTACATAAACTCAAATCTTGTGGACTCTTATAGATAAATATGCTTCAGACCTTATCCTGTGCACTGTATCCATTGATCAGTGTGATCACTGACACAGTAAAAACCCACTTGCAAGCAAGCTTGAATATGGGCCAGAGGAACCTGTATCTAAGCACGAGAAAATTTATAGATCCCAAGGCCAAGAAGGATCATTCAGATTGGCTTGCCTGACCTCCAGTAAATTGAGTAATTTGTGTTTATTTTGACCCCATCTTATTTCCCCAGCAAGAATGACAGCTCTGTGTGTCCTCTGCACAGCTGTAGGATAGTTATTAACCTCTTTAACTGCTGTTATGTGTAAGTTGCTGGACTATTTTACTATAGGTTACAGTGCTGTTAGAGGCTGTGTGTAACCCTGGGGCTCACTGGCATCTCTCATTCTAGCAGAACAACGTCCTCCCCACAGAAAGTATCCACTCATTATTTTCAGGGCATTTCTAATCAACTTGTACTAAATGAGCTCGTTGGTTTAAATGAATCATGGTAGAAGTAGTACTACAAATTTTACAGGTGGGATGTTATCTTCTATTTAATTTACAATCCTTAACCATGGTATGATTAATTCTGAATCAGACTATGATTGTTCTTAACACCTTTTTAATTGCAGTAGTTCCTGTTGGAATGGACAGTGGTCATTTGAAATGTGAAGTATTGTGCTTATTGCATAGGAACTCAATGGACTTGGATTATTTGTGGGATGCTTTCTAAAGCACTGCAGGAACATTAATTCATTTCTGATTATCAAAATTGTGCTTTTGAACACTGTTTCCTTTCTTTGATCAACCCACAAGTATATTTGCTGTATTTGTGGGGGAGTGCAGCAGTGTGAGGATGGCACTTGTGTTACTTACATGGTGCTGCTCATCACCTGCCTTGTTTGTTAGGATTCTAGCCAAGTGAAAAATATCAAAACTGGGGTTAATAAAGGTCTTTTTCATGTATTTAATTATGGTCTTCTTTAGTTGCTTATTTACACTTAGGTTGCTTGCATGAGAATTGGTTGTATGATACTACCCAGACTCCTCCATCCTAGAAAATACACTATATTGATTTACTGGTTGAAGTTAGAGACTCAAACACATGCTTTAATAAGGCCAGTTGTTTCTGCACATTAACCAAATGAACATGATAGGCAAACCAATCAGCAGCAACCACTGTTAACACCTCTGCTATTCGTATGGGTAGCATTAATAGAAGCATTTAGAATAAAGTTCATCCTGTCAAGAACTGCATATTAATTTAGAAGCCATTGTAGAATTAAAGAAAAATGCCACTGGATTTTAGATTTAGCATATCTGTATTCAAGCTACAGTACCATATTTTCATAGAGGAAACAGAAAATAGACTCGATTGCTCCTTGGTTTGAGGTTTTGTGTAGAATGAGTGGAATGGAGGGGGCAGGGGGAGTTGGGTCTGAAAAATTGCCTGATTATTGCAATATGGTGGTGTAGGACTATAAATGAGAGCTGGGTATAACAGCATCTATCACTGCCCTGGGCACACACTCAAGAGGATATATTTGTTCCTGCAGCTTTGTCTGCTCCCATGTCCCCTTCACCCTGGATTGCTCGTTATCTCTGTGCCAATTAGCTGTGAAGGCTTGATGAGCACTGTCAAGCTCCACCCACCTGCGACAGCACACAAGACTCCTGTTTTGATATTCCTTCTTTTCTTTTCTTTATCTACTGGGAATCAAACAATGCAGTTCTTTAAATCTGTATTCTCTTGACAGCTTTAAAATTATATAAATTCACACATCCATCATAAATATATATATATATATCAGTTGTTTCAGGCTGCTGGCAGACTGAAGTTGTAATCAGTTTATATTTTGACAAGAATATGCAGATGCCAGGTATTCCATGAAATTTATACTAAATTGTGGTTTCTGGAAAACAAACTACGAGCAACTTAGGCCATTTCAGCTGCTGATTTCTAGTTCTCATCCTGCTTGATCTATTTACTCTTGAACAGCAGAAGAGCCTGACAGGAGCATCCTTGGGAAACCTGTAACACAACCTGAGTTGTGTTTTGAGGGTGCTCACGCTTCCTACTTTAACTCTCAGGTGTTTATGCTGTTGATTAAAATGACAACTATTTATTTATTTAAAATTTAATCACAACTGCATTCAGGGATCTGTGAAGAGGTGGTTTTGACATTTTTCACACATCAATGTTTAATTAAAAGTCACTTGAAAACAAATAAAGAATCAGAGATGACATTTCACAGGAGTTTTTACCTGAGCTCTGTAATTCCTGATGAGCAGGACTGGGAGGCAGACATTATGAAGCTGCTATGTGGGACATGGATGAAATATTATATTATTTTACAGGTCTAAGAGACCTGTAAGAATAAGTCAAAGCAGAAACTAACAGAATGATCAATAATGTAAGCAGGACCTCTGGACAGTAAAATCTAATTCGAAAAGTTAAGGGTATTGCTAAACTATTTTGAAGAAATTTCACTTTCAAAGCAAACCCTTAAACACCCCAGTGCTTTGCACAATCAATACTATAAATTAAGATGCAACACTGCCAGAAAAATGATGGAGGAATTTATAGCAAGCTGACAGTATTTTTGCAGCCCAGAAGTTGTGACCCTTTCTGGCAGTTCTGTATGGACATCTCTGTTGCAGTTTTAAGGTGATTCTCCTCCTAGGATAGGTGCTATGTAGTTTGTGACACCGAGAATTTCAATTAGGCTCTGTCAACATTGAGGTGGTGTTTGATGAAAATGGATGTTTTTAGTGTTGTCCATAGATGTCAGAAAGCGAATCTGTCAAGCTGTAATTGGAAAAGAAATGAAACCTTAAATAATTCTATGAAGCCTCTTCAATTATTTTTAATAGATGGGGTTTTTTTTTTCTCAGGCTAATTCATTGGAGACAATGAAGTGGGCTTGATTTTCAACATCCTTTCATACAGCTAGACTTCTTGTGAAGTTGCAAAGAAATGCAAGAGTAGCACAAACCCTTACAGCTGCTCATCCCTCAGCACAGGCCAAAGGAGGTTTTGCTTCTAACTGGTATAAAATGAGAGGCTGCCATGTGGTGATGGCAGTGTTTTTCAAGTAGTGTGTCTAGATAGAGCATAAATTCTGACACCTCTGAAGGAGGAAAAGGCAATTTTGCTAATGACAGTTTGTTAAGGTTGTCAAGATGCCTGCAGCGTGGGTTCATTTTTTCTGTATTTTCCCCTTTTGCCCAAGGATTGACTGTGAGGCAGAATTGGCTGCTGCTAATAAGTACTTAATAAAATAATCATGACAGAATTACTGCAATATTGGCATGTACCACAGCCCACATCCTGTTCTATGGGGTTTCTGATAATGGCCCTTTAGATTGATGAATTCATAAATTATGACGTGAAATAATGGACTCTTATTTGAGTCTGGTTGACACTGCAGAAGCAAACCAGGAGTCTGTTACTGCACCTGATTTTTAAATGTTGACACCAGTGGAGTGAAATCAAGCAATTCCCATCAATGTCAAGTCCAAGTTAAGATGGATAGCTCTGAATCTTGATTGTGTACCTGGGTCAGAAAAACCCCTACTCTATTTCCATGAAACCGAGGCGGAGAGATGCTCAATGGATTGCTAAAATAAAAACCTGGCAGATCAGAAACTTGATCCTAGTTCTTTTTGACAGTTAAAGGATAAAGCTAGACTACTTTTCTCTCCTAAAGGAGAAAATGTTCAGTTGCAGAGCAGGTTTCCAATAACTGACTCATGGCCAGAGCAAAGCAAAGACTGACATGTTGTTGATAGATTTACTCTGACTTTGGGTTGGATTCTGCCATAGATGTGTCTGAGCTCTGCTTGACACAATAAATGTTATTCTAGTGGTCTCACTTTCCTTGCTACCAGATATTTAGGAGTGCATTAGATCAGTCCCTGAAGTGAGAGGAAGCAGACTGCAGCAACAAACTTGATGGCAAACTTAGGAGGTCTTGTTTTAGTGGAGGGAACCCTCACGTGAGAATCTGTCAAATGTAACTCCAATCTTATTTAAAACCTTAGAGAATCTCATAGAGAATCTACTGCCCTGTTCAGCTGGGTAGGTCAAGAGATAAGTAATTTGTTATCAAATGTGCTTAGAACCTTTCAGCATTTGACCTGAGCTTATTGAAATCTATCAGTACATATTTAAAAAAACCCAAAACAGTAAAATGTGCTCTTCAGCTTCAAGAGTTTGCCCTGTTATAGTCTTGGTGGGGTTTTTTTCTGTATTTTTTTGTGTCTCCATCACTTGTAGATCGAAATGAATGATAGGTTTCTGACCTAACCCCCCTGCAACAAATATGACAATTAAAAATGCTTTTATGCTGTTTAATGTCTGTGGTAGCTCTGCATTTTAATTTGATCTGTTATGGCAGTCTGTGTTTTGATACAATAGTATGATCAAGGGAACATTTTAACATAGGGTGAGGGCTGGCTCACATTCATCTGCTTGTGTTGTCTGCTGTAATTCAGAAATTATTATCTCTTCTTTGGAGCCCCTGGTGGTCTAGGGGGTAAAGGCGCCGCGCTATCACCGCAGAGACCCGGGTTCGATTCCCGGTCAGGGCCACTCCCGGGCAGGTGGGGCTCGTTAGCCCTTAAAGGCAACCCACCTACGTCCTAAGGACCTCACTGCCACCGTCCAAGCTCGCTTGGCCCCGGCAGATGAACCTTAGGATTAAAGGGTGGGCTCAGTTCCGCGCACACTGGGTCTCACCTAAAAAATCCAATGCGCAGGCTGGAAGGTGTAAAGACCTTCCCCGGATCTTCGCTCGCGAAGACTGGCCATTATTATTATTATTTATTATCTCTTCTTTAGGTGACTGCAAAACGACTTTCTAAAAATTCTTGGAAAAGTTACAATTAAGCTCATATTTAGTGGGATTTTCACATTCCAGTGCAGGTGGCTCCACAGAAAAATATTTTATTTCAACATTTTGGGAGTAGTTCTGCATTTGTTGGTTCAAACAATAAATAAAAACTAACTTTAATATGTTTTGTTGTAGAAGTGCATGCATACTAAATCACTTCCTTGCTGAAAACCGGTTTCAAGCCCACAGAAGTGGGCTTCTCCAGTGCCCTTTTATTCATGAGGGTTAAAAACTGGCAACCCACAATTGCGTTCAGAAGCAATCCAGCTCAGTTGCCATGGAGACAGCCAGGATGTTAGTGATCTGGATTATTATTTAAAAAGCTGAACCACTTCCTTGTGTGCTCCCTCCTTCCTTTTCCCTGATCCTGAGATCCCATCAGGCTCTGAATGAGCTGTAGGAAGCTGTGGATCTCCCCTTGTATCAGTGGTAGCCAAACTTTGGCGTTTTAGGTTAACTCTTGTTCCTACATCATCCTTCCAGGTGCAAAGAGGCAGGATTCACACCTGTGCACTCTTATCAGTGGCAAAGCTTAACCTCTGTTTGCAAACCCCCAAATATTTAGGAATTTATTAGGTTTTATCCTCAAAGAGTGTGTTTGGGGTTTTTTTCTCCTGGCTGACTGCAGAATGCAGGATGGGCTTTGCTTAATGTGATAAGGTTAAATGTTTAATGACATCTGTAGCTAAGTTGTCATTAGCTCTTCTTTGGTACCCTTAGGCAAACTTAATTTAAAGCTTGAATTATCAGGACTGCTTCTGGTTGACAGAAAAATATTATATTATACAAAAAAATAAATGAACTGCTAGTCCAAAAGTCTGAAAGATGTTTGCCATGTGTGACAGAGCAAGAGGTTTTGACAACTTTAAAGAAAAAGAAAAGGTTAAAACCTGGGAAGGGGAGAAAAGACCAAAACTAGCAACCCCCAAACTGTACTTGTAGTTCCTGTCCTTGAAATGTAAAGTGTAATCTTTCCTTATTTATTCATTCCGCTCTACTTTGCCCTCTCTGCCATTATGCAGGCTCCAACAAAGAAGGTGACCCCTAAGTATTCAAAACAAGACTGGAGTAATATACTAATAAAAATTCATGTGGTGTTTAAAAAAAAATGAGAAAGGAAAGCTCAAATCTTTGTTCAAGGTCCATTAAAATGTACAGATCATTCTGCAATACTTTCATTAGCAAGCTCCTTGCTCAGAAAAGTCCTGCCTATTGTATGATGAATCCCCCACAGTATTATTGACTGTCTTGTCCTCTCCAAAGGTAGAAGATAAAAATAATAATAATTAAAAAAAAAGCAGTATGGTGGAAGAATGATAGCAGTTAAGTTTCATATGCAGTTTGGTTTGAGATGCATTAGCTTTTGGCAAACTCTGTTTGACCTCACATCATTTGGCCATTCAATATCCTTGAAGGGGTCCGTAACTCACTCTACAAGTAAATGAAAATGTTAGCAAAGGTCTGTGTTAGTTTACAATAAAATACTGCAGCCCTAAAGAGAACCCTTCTAAGGCTTCCATGGAGAAGTAAAGGGCAACAAAAACCAGAGGTAAATGTGAACTTAAAGGGCTGGAATAATTTATCATGGCTGAAAACCTCTGTGCAATGAATGATCGTTTCAAAGGGGACACTTAAAATCCAGGAGATCTTTTCTCAGCTTTAGGGACTAAGGGACCAATGTTGCTTAGGAACAACCTGCATATTTAAACACTCTTTTAAACAGAAATCCCACAATTCAGTTAATGAAGGCCAAGCTCTGAAACTCTAATTTCTAGACTACTACCTTGTCTAAAGGCTCTCTTGGCTTGGAAGTGTATGAGAACATACAACAGCAAGTTCTCAATCCATTCAGAAAGTCTGTAAGTTTATTCCTTTTTTATTGTCCCCCAGTGAAGGTTTTCCAACTGGAGCCATACCCTATGTATTTTAAGTACTGTGCATTCTTTCAAGGCTCTGTAAGTAACTGGGTAACTGAACTGTCAAAATTTGGTTCTCTGTCTTTACAACTTTAGAGACTCCTGAGCTGTAGATGATAAGCCTTCCTGCCTTTGAATCCAGCAATCCTGGGTTTTGTTCTTCCCATTACTCAATGTCAACCATGAAGAGCTGCTCAGTGAAGTGCTGTGACTGCAACTGGAGCGTTGGGAGGCTGGGAAATTGCTGCTTGGTCTGGGTGGATGGTGGACTGTGAGGAGGCACAAAGCCATGGCTGTGCCTTGGGTGTGACACCTTGGGACAGCAGAGCTGAGATCTTCCAAGTCGTGTAAAACCTGTCCAGCAGCAAAATTGCTAGTATTTTAATGAGGTTTGTGATTGTTTTCCGAGTGAAGTCTGTAAGGGTCTGCTCCTACCTCACAGTAATGTGGATTTCTGTTCATAGCAAGAGGGGATGTTACAGATGAAAACGACTACTTACCCCATAATATCATGCCCCTCAAAGAGCCTGTACCTGATGTATTATAGCTGTCACTGAATGAAGCATCTTCTCAGGGCTAATCATGTCTGTGCCAGGTCTTGCCTAAATATTCTGTTCTCTTCCATGTCAGAACTGAGAAGGATCTTTGCATCCATGAGGAGGGGGTTCAGTTATCCGTTGGGTTTGCCTGAATGCACAGATACTTTACAAGCTCATTTCTTTTCTGTGTTCTGTTGAAGGTTTTCTAAACATTCAATAAACATATTAAAAAAAAAAAAAAAGGAAGGAGGGAAATCTGGAAGATAAAGGCCTTAGGATCAGCTCAAAGAAAAACAGTCACTTGTGATAAATGTAAGGCAGCTCATAATTGATCACAATATTGAAGAATTTTACCTCCATTAGCTTTGTGGGCTCCTATTACACGCTTTCCAGTCTTAAGGAAAGCTAGATCCATGTGAACCTTTTGTAAATAAGATCAATCAAAGCTCCTTTAAAGATTACCAAGATGATGGAGTCATTTTTGCCAGGCATTGCTCTGCAGCCCTGCCCGTACTTTCTGCTGGGAAGTGAAGTCTCTGCTTTTTTTTGTAATGACAGTGGAGGGGAAACCAGACCCTTTGGCTTTGCCTTATGTAAAGGAAGTGCACAGCAGAATTTGATGAACTCTGTGTCTTAAGGTGAACACAAGAGAACTTTGTAGGAGAGGAATTTTGAGAGCTGGCCAAGCTTTAGTAAGTCCATGAATATGGGCTCAGTATCAAAGTATGATTTACCTAAAATGCAGACAAAAGTTTACTTTTTGGATTACAGTATTTTGTGTGTAGCCTTCTGCTTTTATCTGTGAAAGGGATGAGTTTTCTTTTCCATTTTCTGTTCTTGGCTTTGTGGCTGCATTTATGCTTCCTGCTGATAGTGAGTAGAGGTTTCAAACATCATACTTAGTGCATATTGCTATTATCCATCAATACAGTGGCACACAATTCCACTGATTTTAATATAATTGAAGCAAATTAATTTTAATAACTAAAATCTGAACATTAGCATTAGTTGAAATGGGACTAAAATTGCTCCCATCTCGCATTTAAATTACTGCTTCTTTTCATAAATTTTAAAACAGCTGACTCTGGATTCCTACCTGTGTTTTGGGGGGAAAAATATTATTACTGCTATTTTTTAACAAGGACTCATGCAGAATTCTATTGGGGCTGTAGTTATGCTAAAGATAAAGTGTAGCAAAAGGGCTGACTGCTGCACCAGTAGCCTACAGAAGAGAATATTACAGCACAATTTCCTAATACATAACTGGGCATCCCCAAAGGGGACAACACAGATTTCTGTTTTTAAATGGTGTGAATGGATTGAACAGGAAAAAAAAAAAATCAAAGCTTTGACTCATTGAAACAAGTCCATTTTATTTCAGGCTTTATGGAATTCCTTATTTCATCATTCTTGCATAAAAACCTCAAGATCTCTAAATGCTAGAAGTATTTTTACCTTTGTTCCAGCTTTTCCTAGTGGACTTGTTCTGCTGTTTTGGCTTGAAATTATTTTTTCTTTAGTGAAGGAGGGCAGGGGGGCATTTTCCTAATCTTTTATAATGAAAAATAATAATCAAACCACTAAAAATACTCTAATAATGCTCTCATCCTTACTGTGTCTCACAGCAGCCTGATGTCCAGGTAGCCAGCAGTGATTCACAGTTCTGAGACTTGTACCATGTTCAAAACTAAGGTGGTTCTCAGTTCATCTCCCAATTCCACACAAAAGAAAAGGTGTTGAAATTTTAAAACTCTCTTTAGATTTCGTTATCCCAATTCTTTATCAATACAGGACTCCCTGGGGATTTCAAAGCTTTGGGGAGCTGTCGGTCCGTGTTTACAGGTTTGGAAACTGAAGCCAACAAAACTTGTGGCTTAATCAAATCTGGCATTTCTTACTTGGGAAAACTGGCTTGTGTGCCTGTGTCCAAGTGTAATTTGTTCATATTCAACAAGAACAATGTTTCTGCACAAATCTGCTTCTCTGCTGTTTGCTATTTCACTTCTGTGCCACGTTCGTGGCTCCGACCTGGAAGGCAAGTCTGTATCTGCAGCAAAAAGCTTTATGTCTGGCTGCTTTATTGATTTGGAAAGTTACAGTGGGTGAGTGTATTAGTAGGACTGTCCTTCCAGAAAAATGCATTTGGTGGATTTGCTCTGGTTTCATCCTATTTCCTGCTGGTTGATGCAGCAGGTGATACTCCAGACTTCCACCTGCAGCAGGGAGTTGTACAGTGCTCTGAGGGCTGGGATTTGAGTGGGACAATATCCTGCTCTGGCAGCAGAGATTTACACAGGCAGGACTTGATGCCCAAGTCTGAGGGACCCTGCTGAATTTTACACTGGAATATTGTAATTTGCAGAGATGCTTTCCTATTTCTGTCACTCAGTAGCTTTTCTACAAGTAACAATCTCTACTTACAAAACTGTGTGCAGAAAGCAAGAAATGCAAATCAGCGTGGTTGGTGCAGACTGGCTTTAATTTGAATTAATGCCTGAAAATAATGGTGTGTTTTATCTCTACTCAACTGAACCGTATTAAATTTTATTTTCTTCTTCCCTCCTTTCCTTGAGTGTAGAGGGTGCACAAACTTCACTAAATGGTGGTAAAGGGTATCATGTAGGAACAGGTGATTCTTGGAGTGAGGATTAGAGTCCTTGCATATGAGAACTGCTGGCACTGTATTAACATTAAAATTTAATGGTTGATGTGCATATATGCACGAAGGGAACAGGCTGACTTCTTAATTTGGGGTAGCAAATGCTGCTAACTTTCTCCATGTTTATGAAAATTAGAGTTTAATTATGAGGCGTTTGTTTTGAAGTTAATTTCTTTCTCTTTGCTTTGCCTTTGTGCTCAGGTTGAGAACTGGAAAGTGAGATTGCGTAAATTGTTTAATTTAATTAGTAGTCTCATGGTAAATGTTCTGCAGAGCATTAGTGACTGACCTGTGCCCTGACATTATTGAACTATAAAGCAAATACCCATGAGAAGAAAGTATGGTGAATTAGCAAATTTTCTAGCAAAAGCTGAAAATTAAACTCTCCTCTCATATAATTGTGCCTATGCAAATCCTTGTACTAATATAACTCTGAGAATCTGTTACTTGAGGAGGTGAAAAATGGTTTATTTCCAACTCCTTGTTGAGCTGACAGGATGCTAGTTAACCCTTTTTTTCCTCCCTCTCCTCCCAAATCCTTTCCACCCAAGCCTTTCCATGGCAGAGCTGTACCAGTGAACTCCTCAGGTGGCTGGAGGTTTTTTTGCAGTGAGGATTTGCTGCAGCATCAGCTGGAAAGGAGAGGCAGGTACAGGTAGCACCTGATTTACAGGAGCATTTTTGGGAATGGGGACTGGGATTTGGGATTGCTGTGTCTGTGCCCTCTTCTAGTGTCAGGATTTGGATATAAAATCCTCAATTGCAAACTGCACCAGCTTTCTACACACGGATTATTTTGAGGAACAGTGTTTTACTCTGTGTCTTTTCCAACAACCTGGGCTGTGGAACTGGGCTCTGAGACCTCCTGCTAAGGTTTAACTCAGCTTCCTTTCAAACTTGTTTATTCCAGAGGATGGGTAAGAAAACACATCTTATGATTCTCTTGGAATAACTATATTTAAGATGTATGGAAAAGTTTTGTGGGCAGTGCTGAGAATTTAAGCTGCTTCATTGTTGTGCCAATTCATTACCAATCATTCTTTCTTATTTTTTAAATGCAAACTCTGTAAATGGAGCCTGGGAGAAATCGATACCGAGATGGAGGATTTAATGTGGATCAAAGTGGAATTACAATCACTTTCGGTAATTTACCTTTAGAGATCAGTTGCTAATAATTAATTTCCTTGATTTTATGAGAAGCTATTAACAGCTTGTAAAGGAAATGTAAACTTCTTTAGATAAAGAATGCTACAGCTTCATGTGTGAATATATGACTCTCAAAATGTTTCTAATGCTGTCATCTCTCTAGGAAAACCAAGCCATCTGCCACATTGATTATGACAGAAACCTGTGATAATTTAGTTTCCTAGAAAGACTAGACTCTAATGAATTTTCATCCATATGGAAAGCTGGAAGAGCAGTGTGAGTGTCCCTCCTCACCAGCATTCCATGAGCTGTTTTACTTCTCTTATGGTAGATATTGTTTGGCATTTGTGTTTTGGTGGTTTGTTGGTTTTGTCTGTGTGTCTTTGAGATTTTCCAGTGGCTCAGAGGTATCTTACCATCTCTTTCAAGGCTCCTGCCATCTGAGGAAGAATTTTCTCTGTCTTAATGACAGCTTAAATGAGAGCAAAGGACATAACAACATTATTGCATAATCTTTTACAAACATGTTGACAATTCTAATTGCATGGGTATTTTTTTTAAACTTTGAAATCTAAATCTCTGGCACTTTATATATATCTTAGATTGCATTATGGAAGTGTGCTGTGATACAGTTTAGAGACCTTCCAGCTTTCAACAAAGCGATCTTGGATTTCCTTCTTTCCTAAAAGTTTGGTTTCTTTTACTTATTTACATCAGCTTCTTCATTGCATCATCAAAAAGCAAAATGTGTCTTATAGCTTGAAAGCAGCATCAGATCCACTGATCAGAGTGGGGAATGAAACGGGGCTTTTGAACAGCTTTGCCAAGAAGGTGCAATGAGGCTGCTTGGAATTATCATCAGGTCCCAGCTTCATCTTGCTCTGAATTCTTCAAAGCAGGGGGACTGTTGTTTCATTAAAAGAATATATCTGCTTTTAAAGTAAGAGATTGTTAATTAAATGAAGTTTGCTGCCAAATATTGATAATATTTGAAGTGCAAAGTCAGGACTTGTTGAACAGCTTGGTGTGCTGTTTCTGGCTCCTGAAGGCCTTCTACCAAGCTGGACAGAACACAGCAGTGCCTGGGCTGCTCTGGCTGGGGTGTTAAAGGTAAATCCTTAAATCCATTGAGTCCAGTGTGCAACTGCTGAGAGCGCTGATGCTGGAGGGTGAGGGATACCAGCTGGTGCTGTGACCAAAATGAGCTAATTTCACATCAGTGCTTCTCTGGGTTGTTAATGGAAATGCTGACATTTACCTCCAGGAGCTCCTGTGCCATTATAACACAACTGTTGGTTTGTTTGGGTTTTTTTTTCTGAATGGCAAACATTTAGGCCAGCAGGTGGCCAGCCATGGTACAACGTGGGGGTCTGCTTTCTGAGGCTTACAGGACATAGCTAAGCCTGAAAGTTAAACTTGAAAAGAAAATGCTGTTCAATTTCTAGTACCTCAAGCTCCAAAAATCGAATCATCCATGTGTGGGAATAGCCCTGTACCACACTGGGAGATTAGCTTGGCTCTTTCAACTAGATTAGAAAGCCAGGGTTGACACACAGAAGCAAAACAGCTGAGGTAATGACCACGATTTACCATCAGGATGCTGAGGGCTTCGGGGAAAAGCAGGACAGGAGAGTGGGGGATAGGTCTGAGGGCAGGAGTTGGCAGATGTCTGGGCAAGCTCTAACTTCATATGGCTTATCCAATTAATCTCTGTGACTCCTTGGCCCTTCTGCAATACCTGGCAGGGGGGCCTTAATGTACTAAAGAGCCCGGGAGCGAAGTGGAGAGAGCTGCTGGTACTTACAGTGTAGAACAGCTCCCAGCAGAGCGGGGAGCTGGAGACAATATCATCTCCTCAACATGATGCAGTTGTACAGCCTCAAACAGCACACTTTGGAGCACACTGCACAGTCACTGAATTAAAGCCCTTAAGCAAACCAGGCAGAAAAGTATAAATTAGCTGAGAAGGCACATATATCTGAAAAATCAATTTAAATCCTGCAAGGCTCTCGCTGGCAGGACCATGCTCTCAGACTTTTCAGATCCAACAGAAATGTTCAACACAAATGTATTTTTGAGTACTAGCACTAAATAACAGACCTCTGAACCAGTGATCTGGAGTCTGCTAAATTATCCTCTATCTCAATAAGGCACAATAGAAGTGTTCATAACTGGGCAGTGTAAATGGACATGAGTTGATTACTGTCTCAGCCCCTTTGAAAATGAAGTTCTGCAAGTCTTCACATAGAATGGCAAGATAAAACTACATCTTTGCTAATGTTTTGCATTAGCTGCTGTCTGCACCATTGCTTGAAAGCATTTGTGCCTTTAGAGCAGGACATAATTCAAGGCATAAGGGAGATGGATGCTGGCAGCTGCAAGACATCCCTTCCCCTATGCACAGTGCAGTGAGGGGTGTTTGCTCCCTCATCTCTTGCCAAATGCTGAACTGTGGAAATCACTGCAATCATTATTAATGGTTGTAAATCAGAGCTGCCCCAAGCAAGATTTTATCAGAACGCAGAGCTCACTTGATCAGATTGAAACACAGATGTTTGTGTTTCCAAAGTTCCAGTAAATTGCTCTTTAAACTGGTAGCTGTATACACACGTAACACCAGCTAATGACTGTAGGGAGATGGATTGGAAGGAAGAGATTCCCTGGGATAGCATGGAGGAGGCTTTCCATACCCCTCAGGCTCGTCCTCTGTGTGCCCTGAGCTCCCACCAGCCTCGGTGAGGTTCGTGTACTGCACGTTCTGTCCTTATTCAAACACATCCCAATTAGGACCTGACCTTTCTTATTACTTTTGGACCTTTCAGGGAGAGCTCAGTGATCAGCCTCAGCTTCCCAAGTTTATCAGCATGCAGGGAGAAAAGCTGACACTGTGGAGAAAAGAGGCATCTGAAGGTCACGTTGCAAAAAAGCCTCCCATTATGAAAGGAAACAGAGTAATGGAAGAAAATATACTGAGGTGACAGTTCCCATTTCTCCATATTACATGAGTTAACTTCTGGCTATAAAATTCAGGGTTTCCTTTACAAGCATCTCTGTGTAAGTACTGTTTTTGCCCATTTTCCTTGCTCCTTGCAGAGGAGTTTAATCTTTCCATCTACAACATCCTTTTTCACACCCTAGCCACGCGTCAGGCTGCCAGGGGACACTGTAATGGTTACGGAATCCAAGCAATCAGAGAGGATGACACCTTCCAATTCTGTGGACAGAAAGTCCTCACCCACACTAATGACAAAAAGAGAAAAGAAAATAAACAAGCTTCACAAGTTTCTAACAGTAGGACTATGGGATTCTGGGGATAAAAGAAAAATTGGGTAAAGATGGAATGTGAAAATACAATGAGCTTCGGCAATCCAACCAGGAATTCCGTGAAATAAACCAAGTACTGACTTGCACTTTTCTGGTTTGAATATTTTTATTTCCCACTTGCATTTCACACCCACTCCATATTAATTGCTAATATTTACTGACCCAGATCCTTCAGAAAATATCTTTAAAATGTGTCATAAAATCCAAATCTTCTGTTTCATTCAACCTTGCAAGAACACATCATAGGATAGTTTGAGTTGGGTTAGAAAGGACCTTAAAAATCATCTCATTCTACCCTTCTGCCATGGGCAGGGACACCTTCCACTATCCCAGGTTGCTCCAAGCCCTGTCCTACCTGGCCTTGGGCACTTTCAGGGATGAGACAGCCACACCTTCAACCTGTGCCACGGGCCTCACAGGGAAGAATTTCTTCCCAATATCCCATCTAATCCTGCCCTCTGGCAGTTTGAAGCAATTCTCCCTTGTCATGTCCCTCCAGGCCCTTGTCCAAAGTCCCTCTCCAAACCTCTTGGAGCCCATTTAGGCACTGGAAGGGGCTCTAATGTTTCTTCTCCAGGCTGAACACGCCCAGCCTCCCAGCCTGTCTCCATAGGAGAATGTGCTCCAACCCTCAGAGCATCTTACTGAAGATTAATGATCATAAAAATGTAGCAGTTCACACCTTGCTTCTCTTCCAATTAACATGAGACACACCTGGAATTACTAAAGACATTGCTGAAATAATACCTGATGCTGCAAGGATACCTGAGAAACTGTGCTTGAGTGAATTCTAAGTTTTCTTTGGTACTTGGCAAAATATCTATTCTTTGCGTGAAATAATTAAAACCTGAACATTATCTTTTGTCTTAAGAAGAAAACTAGTCCATCCTATGGGAATAAGCCTTCTGCTTTTTTGTTTATGCATCAAAACACTCTGAACAATGGCTTAGCATGGTACTTTTTGTTTCAAGAGATCTGGAGTGCCCACAGCTATACTTGACTTCAGCAGGAATTCTGTGTGTTCACTTCTTCTGAAAATTAGACTCTGTTCTTTTCCTGGAGCAATGACAATCTGTGTCTCAAAGGTAAAACCACACTGTGCCATAAGCTGAGAGTGTAACAATATGCTTGGGTTTCTGTAAAGAAATTTGCAAGTTAAAAAAACCAACAACAACCAAAAAGAAAAAGTGAAGAATCAAATTTTTAAAAAGTGGTTTTGATTTAGTACCACTGTCAAGATTTTAAAATCTTATGCTTTTTTCTTCTCTAGTCAGTGTTCCTCAGGGGACTTCTCCCACTCTGTCCTAATAGAGATGGAGTAAAAACTGCGTTGCTGTTGTGTTTTAATTGTGAATAAGAAAGCATCCTTGCTGCCTCATTGTAGGAAATGGGCAGTTCTTTTCTTTTTCAGGTACTTTTCCTTGTTCATACTTGTTAAGGTTTAAGAATGAAAGCAGAGACACATATTCACAGGGAAGAAAAAAATTATCAAGCCTGATGCCAGATCTCACAAACCTCCCATAAATAGTGTTTTGATTTTTCATTTGTTCCACAAGTATTTTTCAGAAGGTTCTCAGCTTCTCTGTACAGGAAGTTGCATTTGCTTAAGTGCCTAACATGTAGAGGGGAAGAAATTATTTTCCTCAGAGATGTTCTGGGTGTATTCACAATGGTATTTTCACAGTGAAGAGTCTGTCCTCTGTGCATCTGTATGGGAAACACATTTAGAATTATTTCTTGGAAAGCATCATTCATCCTCTGAGTCTTGTTCCCTCTAAAGTTCCCACTGAGGTATCCTATACTGGAAGCTGTTGGATGGCAACATCTCTTACACTATAATGTTCTGATAAAGGAAGTTGTGTTCTATCACATTTTAAACAGGGAAAGGTGAGAGGGCCAAATCAATGTGTGTTTTAACTATCTCTTGGTTTATCTGTAAGAGCAATGTATGTCACAGCTCCTTATCTTCTCCAAGAATTTCTGTCTTGAGTATTGAGTGGCTTTTGGGATCTCTGTGCCTGAAGTACAAACACCTCTAATTAACCAATAATTGGGTACTTAGGGCTCTTACAATTTTTCCAATCTAAGGAGATAGCGTAGGAGATAATTTAGGGTTCCTTTTCTTCGTTCAAGTGGCATAAACTGATGATCCCATGACTGGGAGCAGAGCAGGAGCCCCTGCAAAGGACAGAACACAGGGCTGTTGTCTGGATTTATGGATGAAGAACGGGATGTTGTCAAGATTTATGGGACTGGAAAGGACACCAAAATAGCCAGTTCTGTCATTGCCCCAGTATGATACTGGACCCACTGGATGTATTGCAATCACTATTAAAATACTAGAAATCAATAATTTTATGAAACCCCTTCACACTGGTTACAAATAGTAATCACTGCTGCTAAAATAGAGTAAATAGTGGCATTTAGTTGAACTTCAGTGGTATTCTCCATATAAGACTTCGTTTTCTACTGGTCTTTTCTCTGGTAAATTTAATGGCTTTTTTAATGGTAACCTGTGAAGCAAATGAATTGAACATTTCAGTGGAGATCTGGAAGAATGAATGAAAATTTCAGATTAATATGATTGGTTTGTTAATTGCTTGATAGTTACATTAAACTGAGTGGCAAAGTGGATGGTATTCAAAAGAATAAGCTGAAAATATTCCTTCAACTTCAAGATGGCATGTCAACTCAGATTTTACAGGCTTTCTAATTTAAATAATTATCTGTGCTAAATTTTGCTGTCTGACATTTTATAAAATCAAAGTAATGAGCTTAATACAGAGAGCATATTTGAAAACATCTTTGTTGAAGCTGGTTTGAGATTTCAGCAACTGTTTTTCATCACAAATAGCAATTTCATCAAATACAAAATGTTTTCAGAAAGCCTGAGCTGATTTTTTAGCAAAGTTAAAATGATGCCTTCAGGATTTCTTTCTTTCATTTTATGCTTTTTAAGATTAAGCAAGAAACTATTCACATGATATCTTAATTCCAGTTCAGGCTTTTCATATTGATTTGAATTTTGAAATGACTAAATTACTTGTTGAATACAGATTTGATTTTATGACAAAGTCTAATCTTATTAATCAAAGCAGTTCAATATTTCATTTTGCTCTTTGGTGAAGTAATCAGTCTATTTGACTAGAATTGAAAACTTTGATTTTTGAATCTATGGATTGAAAAATAAGCAAACTTCATTATTTATGATCAGGAAAATGTTTAGGATTATTGCTTAATTATTTGTTTTTCAATATGGTAAATGAAAGAGATTAAATTTTCTTAATTTTATTTAAAGAAAGGAAAAAAAAAAAGAAAAACCACCCTAGGATAATTATAAAGTACTTTACCTTGCATTTTGCTCCAGTGATTCTGTTTACAACAGTTCCCAAATCCTGCAGAAAGATTTCTTGAAAGGTAGATACTGGGTAATATACTCAAATTTATAGTGTGTGTATGCAATTAATAACAAAACCCTTGGGTATTCCAAACCAGGGAGGATGAAGAGCTGCAGGAGACAGGCAGACGTTTCACCAGCAACTCCTTTGTGGTCATTGTCCTTTCCTCCTTCAATTTTCCCGTTGTTTGAAGCATCTTTTAAACACTGACTTGTGAAAATCAGCTCTGTCCCTTCATGTGGCATTTCTTGCACAGATCATTTCGGATCTGTGGAGCTTGTTCCTGGTGGGCCTTGGTTGGAGTTTTGGGCTCAACTCATCTTTGCAGAGCAAAGCCAATATTAGAAAAATAAAAGCTGCCAGGCTTTATCCAGCTGTACTGCTTTGTTGTGAGCTTCAGTTGGACAACTCTGGGAGATGAGGTTTGTAAAGGGACAAGCTAGCACTGGTCAGCAAAAGAAAACCTGGCACTGAAAGCACAAATGTGTTGTGACAATCATAAAGGTCACATAGTAATTCTTTGTAGGGGCTTGAGACTAGTTTTCCTTCTGTTTATTCTGTTAACTTACCCTCTTTCACTGCACCTCATCAATGCAGCATCAAACACAGAGCAAAGTAATCAGCATGAGATTTGCCTTTTTTTACGAATGAAAAGGAAATGAAGAATCTTAGTAAATTTCCCCCTTTCCTAACTCGGAAAACTGGAATTTAGAAAAGCATGAATACACAGCTCTGACATTGGAACCTGTAGTTCAGTTGTGCTTCTGCTCTCAGTGATTCTTTCTTCCCAACTCTTCATGTTCCTCCTTACAGTGGATCAGTCCAGATTTCTGTGTTCAAGCCCACTTGGCTTTGCAAATTTTGGTTTTGGACTTTGGTTTAGAATTTTTAAAATATTTCTAGGTTGTTGTTGGCAGCTGGATGATCCAAAACCTGTGTGAAAGATTTTTCATGCTACTGTCCTTAATGGATCCAGACTAGGCAGACACACAAGGTGATTTCTCTGTTCTTAATCTATAAGGAAAGCAAGTTGCCCTTGACAGTAATGATCAGCTCATCAGTGTTTCAGCATCATCAGAATTCCCTTATTTGTTGCTGTAGTGGCAGTGCCTGTGTTAACAGCGTGTTCTGTTTTTGCTGCTGGCCAGAAGAATTTCAATCCACCAACTCAGGGCCCCAGGACATCAAAATGATACTTGCTGTGTTGGGAACGAGCTGGACTCGGTGTTGCTGCCATGAGGTGGATTTGGCCTCATTGGGAGTGACTGTTGATGCCCCCCCTGAGTAAGCAATCGATAATATTGATTGTGCTGGTGAGTTTTGTGCTGCTCAGAGGCAGCAGCAGAGGCTGTGGAATAATGGGGGAATGAGCTGCCTCACCAAGCTGCTGCTGCCTGGAATTAGGAGAATTAGGAATGACTGGTGTTGAGAAAGCTGCAGTATTAGCCAGGTTAGAGCAGCCTAATGAGGGAGTAAAGATGATGCACATCTCTGCCTCTGCAGAAGATGTCCTATCTCTTTCCACTCGTGTTTCCATGTGGACATGGACCTTCTGGAGCAGGACTGGAAGCCTGTACACTTTTGCACCTCAAGCACAGCAGTGTGAGCTGAGTTGCTCCGTGACAGCTGAAGTCTTGCACAGACAAAACACATAATAGAAGTTGACAAACTTTCTCTTCTAAACTGAATTTTCTAATAGCTTTTAGTTGCTTTAATTACTTGTCATGGTTACAAGGAGAGCTTTAGTATAAATATTAATGTTATGAATGAAACATGAGAGTCTTTTATCTTAGCAGTGTCTTCAAATTCACTTAGGGTTCCCTTCTGGTAGAATGATTGATGGAACGTCTTGTTCAGGACTGGACTGACAAGAGAAATTGTAGTTCAGAAGAAATAGCATAATTTTTAAAGGCATTTAGCTCTGGTTATGTTGACAGCAAGAGTTGAGCACATTTTAAACATCTTTAAAATCCTCTCCAGTAACACAAGTTGACACACAATCTCACTTTCAGACATTAGGGAAACTTCCTGTACTGGCAAATGTTTCCTGTAATATTCCCTCATCCTGCTTCAGAATCCACCGTCCTTTCCATTAAAATGTGCTACTTATTGCAGAGATTTTGCTGGGTAATTGAAACAATTTCCTGACAAGAAACCTGTAGCCACCTCTAATTCCTTCACAAGAACAAGGAAGAAATTCTTATGCTTAAATACTTTTTTGATAATTCTCTAGAAGAAAACTGACAGTTGTTCCTACCCATCTGTGCCCACAGTTTTCTCTGACAGTGGGTAACTGCTCTCACAGCTCTGAGGGTGCAGGGGATGCCCAGGGCAGCAAATATCTCTGAGCGCTTTCTCCAAAAACCTCTTGCTGTGCCTTGGCATTAACCTTGGCAAAAAGGGACTTGGCCCATTACTGCCTCTTATTTTCTCTCCACTGGAGCAGGAGTAGTCTGGGATTGAAGTAAATAAGTAACATCAACAGTTTGAAAAGAAGACAAATATATAGGAAGTTTTTTCCAAAGTGGCTAAGCATTAGAGCTCCTAAAGTTCTCTGCTGAGAAAACTTAGGAGACTGTTTCTAGAGTGTATTTGGCTCTGCAGAAGAGCATCTCAATAGTCAACATTAAAAGTCCTGCCCAGGGGTTACATCCTTTAAAAATGTCACCATAATTTGGGAGACAATTTATCAGCTGAATGTGATTGTAGTGGAGTCACATCCAGTGGATGGAGATCCTATAAATCATCATCCCATGGGATTTAGTGGAGAGCTTCTTCATGGACAGACAGCTTCTACAACCCCCACCCACCCAAAAGATAAGGTCTTTTACACCATTTTTTCTTTTCTGTGGAGAATATTCTTCTTAGGCAGAAATTCTATTCCAACAGCACCTGGCTCTCAAAATCTAAATCTTACATGATCCATTCATTCATATTTGACCAGGGATTATGAAAACTGCATGCACACATTTTTCCACTGAAAATAAGAACTGTGACAATAGGATAATTATATTTTCAAACACTTCTGCCTATATATTAAGCCAACCGTAAGTTTATTTCAAGTTTAAATACTGTTGTGCCCATTTGCATCTGTATGTGGATGTCCCTGAATGCTTGTTGACTTGGTTTTTTAACAGATTTCTCTTCTATGCTAATGCAAGGCTTTGAAAAATCAGTCCTTTGAGTTAAGGCAGCATTGCTGGAAAGAATTATCGTCACTGGCTTTAATGTACTCAGGAAGCAAATGTAGTGTCCTTAATCAATCATAGCAGCGAGCCTTAAATAGGGTGAGAGATATTTTCTTTCACATTAACTATTTTTTAAAGTGAAAATCAAACTAAGGAACAGCTAGTCAATAGAGTACATAAACTTTGTAGGCTAGGTCATGGGTCTTTTTAGTTGTCAAACAATTTCATATACCATATGTAGCCTTATTCAACAATTCAAGTAAGAGTATGGCATCATGTCTGATACTTCGTACTAAACATGATGAATCTGCTTTTTCATGGTCACATTCTGCAGCCTTCATATAGTAATTATTTTATCTATGTTTATATGTCTAAAGCTGCAACAAGAATTTTAAAAATCCTTTCATTCAGACTCCTAATAAATACAGTATTTTTACAAGGGCTACAGCATTTTTATGATAGATTATGTAATCCTACCTGTAGATATTTTTTTAAAGAAACCTGTTTGATGTTAAAATGCAGATTAATTTGACATTGTTTTCTAAAGGTGTGAAGCAGAAAACAATTTATGCAGGTGACAGTTAAGTAGCTGGACCCTGTAAATGGAGGAACAGCCTTTTTGTCTTTTATGGAGGGCAGTAGTGGCAAGATAATAACCAACAGAAACCCTCCTGATAGTGAATTGATGACAATCAGAGATGTAAAAATGTGTTCCTTTTGAAAAGGTTTCTGAGAATGAGAAAATCATTCACCTCTCCCTTAATTCTGCGTTTTCCTTACAACTTCCAGGCTTTCATTTAAAAATTACTTTCTCCTCCCTTCCTGCCAGGAAGTTATCAGCTATCCTTGTGTAAATCTGTGCTGACACATGTTAATTCAACCTTGCTGAGAACTGTCTGCTTTTAAATTGCAGTGGCAGCAAATCCATAAACTCCAGAATTTACTGAGGGGTCACATCAGTATTAAGATGCATCAGCACAGGGAAGGCAAACCCTGATCCTGCAAATGGCCACACTCCCAGGCTGGAGCTCTGCAGCAGGTACAGGGTTCTTCTAAGGACAGAGCACTCCCAGAATAACAGCATATTTATTCAGTGAGAATAAAGATCTGGTGCTCATTGGAGCTTAATTCAGCTGTCAGGTCCTATATGAGCCACATTAAACGGCGTAGGAATTTTGGAAGTGTGTGATATGTTTTTTAGCACCTTGTACAGACATTGGTGTCTTTGGTCCTGTGAGCAGTGGCTCTGGTCATGTGTAAAGTCACGAATAAGCCCAAGTTAAGAGCAGAAATATCCATGAAGGACATGTGGATGAGCACAAACGAGCGTGGATGGTCTCACAGATGAACAAATCTCACAAGTTGACCTCCTGGCTGCCCGTGGCTGCAAAGAAAACAGATTTTAATAGCTCACTAATGAAGCTTTTAACCTGAGCACAACAAAGCTCTGGTTTATTTGATACATGTCCTGGGCTGGGTAAGGTTGTACACGGAAAATTAAAAGAAGCTCTTTTATCCCTCAGACTGAAAAAAAAGCCTACAGATGCTTTGAGTCAGGATGTGAACAAAGATAGGAAGCAACAGGACAGCCCTGGTCAGTCTGACACAGTCACTTGTTTTGGAGGTGATTTTTGTCCATGGCTGTTGTACAGAGCCATATTAGGAAAGTCTCAGGAAAATCCTGTGTCCAGCAAGGTCTACAATGGGTGGAACTGTCCACGTATCTGTTTGCAGGTAGAGTTATGTAATGTGATTTTAAAGGAAAAGAGAAGGTTTATTTCTTGTACTTTGTCTATAATCTTTCTTGCACAGTATTTCCTCATGTAACAGTTCCCTTTATCAAGCAGAAATATAATACAATTCTTTTCCTCCTTCATCCCTTGGCCTCAGATGAGCTTTTTCATATCCTTTAAGAGTGTGTCACAGATTTTCACCACTGATGCTGAAATTAAAGGCTAAATGTTTAGAGCAGGTAACACTTGAATTTGTCCTTCATCCTTCTTGGGGAAAAAAATGTCTTCACCTAATGCCCTCATTTGCCATCCTCTGAGGAAGAAAGAGCATTTTTTTTCTCAGTGGTAATGGTCCAGCCAGGAGAATGTCATTTAGCACCAAGGGATGTCAACATCACAGAGCATTTGCTAATTTTATCAAGATTAATATAATCCTTGGCACTGGGTCCTAAATCATTGGTGACAGCTCATGGCAAAATGGGAAATATCACGGGGACCAATGACACTTGCTCCAGCTTTCCCTTCAGCAATAACACTTCTGATGTATTTATCTTAATTAGCAGCAGCAGGAGGAAAAGGAAGAAATGGAGACAGAGAGAAATTCAATTGAGTCTGAGCGAGATCATAATTAAGAAAGCGTTGGCTGTACAATTCCAAATGTAGGTTTCTGACAGCGAAAGAGAAACGCGGTTCACTTACATGAAAGGCAAAAATGTAATGAAGTTTAATGAAATATTTGTCACTTCCCCTTTCCTAAGCATCAGGTCTAAATTCCTGTCGCTGTGTAACTCGTTCAGAAAAAAGCTCATGTTCCCTTTTAGTAAAATCTTCCCATCAATGGGAAAAAATAACAAAAATAGGGAATGTCGCTGCTGAAAGATGAAAGCTGAATCATTCAAGTCATTTAAGCTTGAAATACCTTTAAAAATAAAAGCTAAATGGGTGGAATTAAATGTCAAATATCTTTTTCTAGCTTGTTTTTGATTATTTTCCCGTTTTCCAGGTTGGTGCATTTTCTTTACCTCCAGTTACTATCACAGCAATGTGATGAGTAACTCAGCAACCAATCTGTGCACCCCTGCTTTTATTGATACAGTCTTGTGAAAGTGAAAGACTCAGATACTAATTTTATTATTAATATTCACTGTTTATAATCTACTAGCTTATAACTAATAGTTCATAAATAGTTATGAAGTTTATAAACACCTGTATTTTTAAATTATTTAAATTAACAGCAGGAAATATGCTGTTTCTGAGTATTTTACTTTTCTCTTCAACATTTCTGTGTGAGTTTTGCCTGTAAATTAGTGCTCTCAAATGAGTGATGTTGTTTTGTGGGGGATTTTAAATCCTGTTAAACTCTTGGAACAACACAAGAACACAAGAGCAAGTTGGAAAGAGTGGGAAAGGTGCTGGAGAGACTGGGGCTGGATGAACAGTTACAGAGGAGGAAGTTATACACCAAATTACAGGAAAAAAGGTGTGGTTTGAGCCTTCCACAAGAGTGGAAAACCTCCAGTAGCTCAAGATAAAAGATAAAATGGCAGTGCAAAGCAACTGCCAAAGGACTCCATAAAGACCTTAAAACATCTTCTTTAATGTATAGGTTTTTTAATTGCTTATTCTGACAGATGGCAACAGAAGGCACAACTTCTTTATTACAGGCACTGTAGGGGATTGTTTAAGGGAAGTATATGCACAAAAATCATATTTGTGTGGGTTACAGAGGGAGCTTCCTTGTATCATGTGATAATTATGTGCCTGAAGTCTGAAAAACTGCACTCTATAGGAAAACTGGAAGTTGGTTGGAGGCCAGCTGAGTGTGTGGCCTTGCTGCTCATCCCAATATTTCTGTTCCCTGACTAACTGGATTGCTGCTGGGAGGTGAGCAATATTAAAGTCATCCTTTTTCCCTGCTGTCAACTGCATCAGGTACATTTCCCCCTTATTGACAAGTATCTAATAAGCTCAGATCTGCTAACTTCTATCTTTTGGATGTCCTGGACTTCTACTGAAGGACATTTGGTCTTGGAGATAGATTTCCCCTTCTTGGGAAGTGAAACATCCTGACTAGCTTTACCTTGGAAGGCAGATATTCATTATTACAAATCACCTGACAGAAGAACAGCTGCTCTCTGCAGAATCTATCTCAACTTTAAGCATGTACCAATAATATGCCAAACTTTCCCTGGGGCAGGGAAAAAAAAAAAAAGAACTGTATTTGAGAATTAAATGTTTAACAATTTAAGTGAACTATTACAGATAAGTGAAATGTGATCATTAAAAAAGCCTCAATAAAATGAAACACAAAACATAGAGGGGAATAAAAACCCCAAAGCTTGCAGGTATATTTGGGTTTTGCCGTTTTCAGTTTGTGTGAGCAACAGAGAAACTCCAGTCTCAAACTATTCTGAGTTCTGCTTCAATTGAGCAGATTATTTTAGGTATTAGATTCAAGATCTCAGTTGTTTGTAACACCCAAGCTGGTGGGTTCACTTGGTGGGTGTGAACAGACAAACATTTTGAGCAAGCAGCTCAATCTCCCTTTAGTTGAACTTAATTACCTTACCAAAAATGTGTTTGTGGGTAATCCAGACAGACTGTGCTGTGACTCATTCTTAATCCCTCTTGAGGAAATGCAGCAGAGGAAAGCCATGGCTGAGCCTGAGCCTCGTGCTCCTTCTGTACCTGCCCAGCAATGCAGCTTCTTTGGAATGCATTTCAACGAGATATTCAGATAATTACCCCACTTCAGTGTACAACTCTTGTGGGAAATACTGCACAAATGTAAAAGGAAAGGGTAGATGTTTGTTTGTATTCTTCCTGAGGTATTTTAATTGCTCCAATCTGGCATTTCTTTGGCTTTTCCTCCAAGAGTCACCTTTCCTTTTTCATTAGGCTGGAGATTAATGTTCTCCTGCCACATAGCCAAGTGACTATTCTGATATGTGTCAGTTTGAGATTAACATACGCAAAAAGTTTTGCCATCTAGCAATTAGTCTGTTGAAGGAATTAAAACCTTCAAGAGATGTGACAGGACTTAAATTTTCAGTGGCTCTACTCAGACTCGAATAAGCTCCCATAACCTAATAGCTGTGATTAAAATCTGTTTTTCACTAGAATGTGCTCCTGTTAATCACTGTAATTTTCTTTCTGTCCTGATTGTCACTTCGGGCTCTTTTTTCCCTCGTTGTGTGAGAGCTGAACACCTGTTCAGTACTTTATCAGTAAAGTTATTTTTTTCTATAAAATGGTAATAAGGTCTTTAAGCTGAGTTCTGCAAATATCTAGAAGAAGATAATTATATCTTTTTATGTTTGTGTGTGCTTTCAGTGAACTATGCTTTAAAATATTTGTTCTCCTTTTTCAACAATTTGTATTTCTTTCTCTCTATTTGATGCAATGGGTGGCACAAATCAGTTTGATTGCATTGAGGGTACTTCCAGACTCAGTGTAACCCAGAAGTAATTACAGGACCTGATGAGTGAAAAATAACCAATGTTGTACAAAAATAATTAGAAAGAGTCTTTAAAATGAGAAATTTGCTGATTAAATTCAAATTCTTTGAAAAATATTCTTGACTTTTGAGAGAGGCAGAGAAGGAGCAAAACTGTTCTTATGTATTAAAAATTGTACATTCAGAAGGTCACAAGTAGCACTTTTTCAGGCCAGGGAAGGACTGGTCAAAGGTGAGCTCTGCAGAAAAGGGAAGTGCTGGAAATTTATGTAGTAGAACTGATTTAATGACTTAGATGGTCAACTGATATGATCATCCTAACTCATGACGTATTACTATGTATTTTATTTAATGTAGTTGAATCCAGGCCCAGCACAGCCCATTTCTTAACTGTCCCCCTTTACAATTATCAGAGCCTGCTGCACTCTGTGTTCATAGCACAATCTGGAATTGGCTCATCAACATTTACCTTATGAAATATAAAATCTGACACAACTGGTAATGATTTGAAACAGTCTTCTCTTTTATTGCATTAACATTTCAATTTACTGTATGTTGTTTCGCTCTCACATTTTTCTTATTTCTGAAATTACTATGTTTTATTTCTGATCTCTTTATTCTGGTTTTAATGAGTAGTGTGATATTTGATTTTAATTTCTTTATGAAACTGCAGTATTTCTAATCATAAAATGATTACAGTGTTTCAAGAATAACAAAAAATTGATATCATATTTTAGTATTATTTACTGTGAGTTCTAATGAGAAACTTGAGAGCTTTCACATTCACTAAGACTAATTTAGGAAAATGCTGAAGGAGTGTAGGAAAATATGACATTGTTCTTGACAGCTGTGGGTCCACTAACTAATCCTGACCTCAATTAAAGTATCTGGGTTTCTTTTCTCTTCAAGACAAGCACTTTGAGGATTTCTTCTGTAAAGCATTTCTGGCTCTGGACTAGAATTGCAAAGGAAGAGGAGCAGCTTTATGCCATGGTAATGTTTTGAATTGGGGACTGGCTTTGAAAGCATTTGAACTCCGGTGAATGTGAGATCATAGAAACACAGAATGGTTTGGGTTGGGAGGGACCTTAAATATCGTGCTCATTCCACCCCCCTTCCATGGGGCACCTTCCACTAGGCCAGGTTGGTCTAAGCCCTGTCCAGCCTGTCCTTGAGCACTTCCAGGGATAGGATATCCACTGAGCAACCTGTTCCAGTGCCTCACCAGCTTTAGGGTAAAGAATTTCTTCCTAATACCCAATCTAAATGTACCCTCTCTCACCCTAAAGCCACTCCCCCTTGTTCTATCCCTCCTTGTCCATGCAAAGAGTCTTTGCCAAAAGAGACATGGAGAGCAATGCATCCTCTATGGCCACAAATAAACATTGACAAGTTATTTTTAATAGGCACCTGTAATGTGCTGGTGGTTCCAAATTACAGCTTTGTATCACTCTAGGGGAACACTGTGAAATATGGGGCGTGGGGAACTTTGTGTGCACCTAAGTATGGAAGCTGTTCTCTTGATTACACCTGATATAATAATTCCATCTGTACTGCTTGATTATTTTGTAGTTTCCCTGAAAAAAATTACAACCTGAATTGAAGGAGAGAAGGAGGGGGAGAAATTAGCCTGACTTTAATAAACATGGGCTGTGTGCAGGTGGTGGAGGGAGGTGAGCCCAGCCTTGGACTGCTGCCTCTGGAGATGCCCCACCATCACTGTGTTTAAGGGCTCAGGTGGAAATTCAAGGTCCTGGTCCTTTGCACAGGGATGAATTTCTTCTCTGCCATGAAAAGGGGCTACAATAGCTGCTACAAACATAATTTTTATTCATCTTCTGGTCTCTTCATGCCTCACGGGTACTCCGTGGGGAGCCTCCGATGCTGCCTGCGCTGAGAAGTGGAAGGTTTTGTGCATATATTCAGTTAATTCTGAAATCTCAGATGTCACCTCCTCAGCCCATTTCCATAATTACTTCTGTGGAACCAAATCGCGCAGCCACGATGGAAATGGAAGAAAGGCAGGAGTTAAAAAAGAATTAAATAAAATAGAAAATGTCGCACGGCCCTCATCGCTGCCCTCCCAAACTGTGGGCCTGACCCCTGGCCTGTGGAAGCCCCTGCAAAGATCTACTAGTGCTGTGTCTTTCTAGGGTCACTCTAGTAGTCATGATTTGAACCTGGGTGAGATAAGAGTGTGTGTTTTCCAGTGTTCTCATATTAGTTCTGGTCTTCACAGCGTTCTTAACTTATTTATCTGTAGCTCTGAGAATCTGCTGACCCTCCCACAGTCAGGTTATTGGATTTATGTGGGGTTCTTTTATTTGTAAGATGTACTTTCTTGGGTTTTAATATTTAAATACTCATTCTTGGCTCTCTAAAATTGTTTCACGTCTTGCCCCCCCTCCCAGTTCACTTTTCCCTTCATGAGGGCTGAACTCCAAGATCTCTTGTGATTTGTGGAAAAATTTCCCATAAGCTCCGTGACTAATCCCAGTCTTACCAGTGTGTTTATTGCTTTGGTGTCTGGAGGCAACTGTGCATTAGACATAAGATCTTCAAAGTGAACTTACTGGGTAATATCTGCTTCAGTTCCCTCTTTTTTCATTCATTTCAGGATGTTTTGGGGTTTGTTTTCATTCATCATTAACCATCCAGTCCCATCTCTTTGAGAACCAAACCTCCACTTTTTTTTTGTTGATGGGCTGAGTAGTAACAGGGCAAGGGTCTTAATTTTGCCCTCTCTTTGAGGTCATTCAAGGTACAGAAATTAATAATCATTTATGCATAACATTGCCTTAATCAAATTGCATTTCTTCCTGAGAAGATTCCTGGGCAGATATCATCCTATTACTGCCATTGCCCCGTAAGGGCAAATGTTTGTATTACCTTATCTCACCTAAACTTAGGAGTTTATAGTCTTATTTTATTAAATATCTCACACACATATTTATAGTTTCCTTCAGCTCTGGTTTCCTTCGTATCAAGCACTTCTCTGCAGGGAGTAAAAAAAATACTTCTAAAGCCTGTAATGTTCATCTTTCTCTGACACGTCTGGTTGTGATATATTAATTATTTTTAAATAACATTCATTAAAACTGTGCTCGTTCCTGCAAGATTTTAAAATCAATGTCAGAGAAAATGAAAGCCTTTGTTTCAAATTCTCTTTCTGATTATCTCCCCTCTAATTGACTTTTGCTCCTTTCCAGTCAAGTTTTAATTTCCTCATGTGGATATATGAGGTTGTCTGTTTCTATTTTTCTTTCTTCTGTCTGGCTTTGCATTTCTGGCCTAATATTGTCTAACTCTGATTAATTTTCATTGCATACTAAGTACTGTGCAGAATGAAGACACTAAGATGTACCCATGGAAAATCCCCAGACAAGGTTGGCTTTGCTTTTTGGGATGTTCTTGGTACTTCCCCAAACATCAGCTGGGACAGGGGCAGCTCAAGGTTTATTTTCCAGGTTTCGTCAGTAAGTACATTGCTGTAGTCTGGGGACAGACAGTCTCTCTCATTTCTCAGCAATCTTTATGACAGACCATTTTTAATTTGATGTTATTTTTGAATTGTATATATGTAATTCCAGATGTTTTTAGTAGTTTCAGCTATAAACCCCATAGAACTTCAGCTCCCTGTTGGAGAGGAGCACTTGTATGAAAGTGTTTAGTTAACTGTGAACATACCAAGACATATATGGTTCAGGTACACTAAAACTTTGTCATGTCTGTACTGAGAAGAATTTGATCATCCAGTGCCATTTAACAGACTGTCTCCCAAAATTTTATCCTCCTTTTTAGGTTGTGTTAATAGTCTCCTAGACGTTCTAAGTTACTGCATGTTTTGATGGCAAACCCGAAAAACTCCAAACAAAACCCCCAAACCAAAATCATAACATGCAAATAAATACATCATCTGTATATTGTAAAAATCAGCTTCGTAGATACATCTGGTAAGTTTAACTATTTTATTTATCTTAGTTATCAAAATGATTTGTATTATGGTAAGGGAAGGAAAACAGAACCACCTGGAATGAGGTCTCGGGTAAATCACCTTTCTTCAGAAAGAAGCTTGTGCTTAGCACAGCATCTCCCACTCATGGCTGTTAGATCACAGCAGCTGTTACAACATCCCTCTGAAGCTCATTAGCATGAAATAATAATAATTATTTAAAAAATAAAATAATTAATCCTCATCATCTAATCGTGCGGGTTAGAAGGGACCTGAAAGCCCATCTTGTTCCAAACCCCTGCCGTGGGCAGGGACACTTTCCACTAGCCCAGGTTGCTCCAAGCTCCCTCCAACCTGGCCTTGGACGCTTCCAGGGATAGGGAAGCCACAGCTTTTCTGGGCAACCTGTACCAGGGCCTCCCCACCCTCACAGGGAAGAATTTATTCTTAAATATTTATATTATTAATAACAATAAGTGCAGTAGGGAGGAAGATATTTGTAAGAATGCAGAGAACTTACCATGTTATAGTCAAGGCACAAGTAAAGCAAGAGAAAAGGCTGGGCAGAGAATGAATTAAATCCCTATTGTTGGTAAATATTGGCTTCATCAACTACAGTGTAGGAGGCAACTTCTCCAAGGCAGATTTTTGTAATGCTTTCCTCAACATGAGAAGGAGCTTTTGTGTTCTACAATACATCAAGTGTATATTTGCCAGAAGACTTTATTAACTTATTAAATCAGAAAGATGAAACAGCCACTTTGTTCTATTTAATTTAAAACAATAAAACTAAATAATAAAATTGTGGCTTCATAATGTAGTCTCGTATTAGATAAGTAAGTCTTTTATTCAATATTAGAATTTCTTCCAGTGGTATTGGAGTTTTGTTTACATCCATATGTTTAAGTAGTGACACTGCATAAGGGTCTATATTTTTGACAGCTTGTGCCATGGAATTAAATGTGAAAAACTTTTGCTGAATCAAGCAATAGGTTATGAATTTAAATTCACACAGGTTTAGAAACTGAAATTTCTAAATTGAAATTTATTTAAAAACCAGGAAAAAAAAATATCAAAAAATACCAACCAAATCTGCATCTATCATATGTGGAGGTGAGAAGGACAACACACAGTTCCTGATGATAATTTCTCTATTAATGTTGTCTCTGTTGAGGAAATGTGATTTTAGGAATAGAAGTTCATACATTTAATGCAGTACAGTCTAGCCTGTTGAGCATGTCACCAAGAAGTGTTGCTGAAAACCGAATTTAAAGAATGGGATGTCGGTAGCAGCGATAGATTTTGAAGCTGGGGAGGTTGCTCGGTTTGCAGGTCACTTCACAATTGTCCATGGGAGAGTTTCTTGCACATATCCAACAATTCTCCTTTCCTGACCTCCTGTTAAACCCCATCCCTGCTGGGGGTAACCTGTCTCTGGCCACCTCTTGCCACGTCAAGGAATTGCTCAGCCTTTCAGGTGCAACTCCGAGCTCAGACTCACGGGTTGTAAATATGGAGGAACCTTCATAGATTTTAATTTTGAAGTGTGTGTTTGTAATTCTCAGCTCTGTGACAGATTTAGGGTAGCAGTATTTTTGTGACTGGCAAAAGCTTTTTAGATCATGATCGGTAACAGTGTAAGTTTTCAACAGTTCAATTTGTGAAACAACTGTTATGTTATTTTAAATATATTCGGTATAAAGGTCTTAAAATAGAGATTTTTTTTCTAGATAATTTTTTGTAATACACATTTCTACTGAAAAACAGAATGGATAGGTAAACAGAATACAGATTACATCTCCATCTCCTTACTCAGCTGCAAAAGATCTAAACTATTTTTTGATTCCATCATACCATTTTTTGAATTCAAAGCCACTATCTGTTCTCAGTAATCATAGTGAGCCACACCAAAGCCTGAAAGATTCAGGATCAATTTTTTGCCAGAATCTGTAGATGTTTTTGAAGGTACAGATCCAGCTTTTACATCTGTGCTCATACTTAATCATCTGGTTTTCTGCCTGTGCATGTAGAGGGGGCTGAAGTGGGGACAAATATCCCCAAGTTCAAAATTCCTTATAAAAGTATGAAAACACAGGTGCATGGTAGCTTTAGTTTTTCCTATAAATTTATTTTTTGATCATTTTTTAATGCTGCCTTTGGTGCAGTAGTTTTTAATAAAGGCTGCAGGAGCAGAGACTCTCTGTATACACTCTCTGTGTGCTATAAAACCTGCATATGAGCCTTCTGCAGAGTTTATGGAAATGTGACTTTGGGCATGAGCTACTATTGCTCTGAAATAGCTGGTTGTTGACATCCTTGCATTATTTTCCTTTACACAGGAGCATGATCTGCCAGGAATTAGGTCTACCAGCAAAAGCTATGGGAGGGATTTTCCACCAGTACATGGCTAATCAAAATATAAAATACAGAATACTGAAAAGGTCACCATGGCAAACAGCTGGATTGTATTTCATGAATACATTTAGCATTTCATTTCTAATGTCTCATTCCAAAGACAAAGATTTTAATGAAACCGGAAAATGGCAGGAAGCTGCTTTTTTGATCTGGCTCCGTGCTGCAGAGCAAACAGGCAGCTCCAAAGTCAGGTTGCCATCACACACTGAGAGCTTTCAGGGCACGTGAAGTCTTGTTAGAGCTGGGCACAACTTTGCTAAAGTACCCAGAGATTTGATTAATTTATTGCTATTTTATTCAAGTAGAATAATTAACACCTGCTCTGGATGGTCTTTACAGCTTCAGAATCCCTTTTTATCCTGTTTCCAGTGATGTACAACGTGCTTTCTCAGTTTTATGGGTACATTAAGAGATAACACGGGCTCCATGATTGGAATTAAATGCCTTAAAGGGCTTTGGTGTTTGTTTTTTTTTTTTATTTATTTGTGCTGAAACTTTGCTTCATTAAAAAGATATCTATCAAAATTTCTTATTGGGACCTTACATGTCCCATGGGCAGCCTCAGGTTAACAGGACAGTGAGCTGGACTGATGGTCAACCTTCTGCTGCTGTTTCCTGAGAGAAGCTCTTAGCTGTGCCCAAAAGACTGGGTTAGAATTGCTTGTAGGTAGGAATTATGTGGGTAAAGAGGATTTGGGTGTGGAGTAAAATAGCAGCATATTGCACCTGCAGTTTGTCTTGTCTTCTTCCCTAAGAATGGCAAAGATTTGATGATGAGATGGCACACATAAATTAGGAAGAAAAATAAAAGAATAGCAAATATGTCTTGGTGTATTGCTTTATTTGTAGCCTTGCCTTATAGACTTGTGAGTAGAAAGAAGTCTGGTGAGGGTAAATGTTAGGTTTCTGCTAGTCCATTTAAAAATACAAAGCTACAGTACACAGTTTTTTTCACTAGATTCAGCTGCTGTGGAAGGGATAGACAACATTTGTCAGTGTCTGTCAGATGTTTAATTGAATAATTCGCAGGTGAATAGGGATTTTTTTGAGTAGTGATTTGACATTTTCTAATTCATGTACCTCTGAGAACCAACACTCACATTCCACCCTCCCCCTACATTTAATTATGTAAGAGGCTTGATTTTGTTTTGAATAGTTCTGATTAGGAGCTCAGTCTATAGTGCCTATAGATTATTCATGGCTGAGCCTTTCTTTTCTGATGGAGAGAGAAAATCGTGCCAGCATCATAAATCTTACAGCAAATATTTCACATTTCCAGTCCTACTGGGACAAATGAAAGAAGCAAATATTTATTTTCCTTGTAAGTCAGAAAGCAGCTGTGCTGCTGGGGCAGACGAGGCAGTGACATGTGCTCCGTGCTGTTTGTCATGTCCCAGGCTCCAGGGATCCAGGTTCTGCTTGCTGGGGAAAGCATTCAGCCCGTTGTAAGGAATGAGGGATCATTTCCAAAAAAGCTGAGCATTTCAGCACAGCCAGTGTAGACAGGTGTGCTGGAATTCCAGGTACACAACAGCGTATGTGTTAGCTCGAGTATTCCACATCAGGGGCTCGCAGGATTCAGGGGATGAGGGATTCCAGTCCTAAGTTCCCTTTAGGAGAAGCTGCTTTCTGCAGCCACAGGGGCATTCATACCACCAGGATAAATTTAGCTTCTGTCAAAGCCCCCACAAGAGCGTCCCAACCAATTTTGTACACTCAGAACCCCCGGTCCTTTAAAAATAAATAAACCCCAAGGAAGCCGTGTTGCAGTTCGTTATGCCTACAGAAAATTCCTCTTATATTTTTTTGTCTGGCTACGGGCCTTTTGGGGACTGTAATGGTGTGAGGGCAGCATTGTTTGGTTTTATTTTTCTGCTGTAAACTCCGGAGCAGTTATTTCTCTGCTGGCATTTGGAGCAGAGAGAAAGCAGGTGTGCTAATGTAGGTAGGATTATGCTTTAAATAATGAAGGCAGGTTGGTGTTGGGAAATTTGTCTCTTTGTGAGATTTGATGAGCCAAAACAGTCCAAGGAAGCTTGATGAGGCTTTTTGTGCAGAAGGGCTTGTCACTGTGAAGCTGATTAAGGACTAAGAGAACCATCCATTTAGTGTGGGGTGAATGTGGGCTTTTATTAATTGCTCAAAATGTATTTTGTCATGGCTTTCCTGTACAGTTACAGGTTTTTTCTGACATTCATGATTTTGGAGCATTTTACTGAGGGGCAGGCTGGTAGGGTAAAGAGGACTTCTGATTTCAGGTTTTGCATTTCAAATCATGTTTCGTCTTTCCCTGTTCTCCCTCCAAGTCTTTCTGGTTGCCTCGATCTCCAACAAAAAACCAGTCTTGAAAATGTGGTCCCAGCCCAGCTGTAAATTAAGAACTGGAGCCTTGACAGGAGAAAACACACAACAGTTAAAGAAACAAATAAGCAACCCCTCCCCCAAAACCCCAAACAAGCAAACAAAACCCCCACAACAACAAAAGCAGAAACTAAACAAGCAAAATCAACCAACCCACCCCAGGTTTCTGGAGATTTTACTGTAATAATTTTCTGAGTTGGGAATTTTTGATACAAGTAACTGAACATGACTGAAAATAATGATTTGATAAAATTCTCATTTTGCTTTGTTTTTAAGATGTCCACTTATTTCATTGTTCTTTCTTCAAGTGAGTGACCTTTTGATGAATTATTGCTCATTTTCTATCTAAGCTGAGGTTTGTTGTGGTGTTCTGCTTTCCCATCCCCTGGGTCTGACCAGTTCCCTTGACATTTTAATAATGAACTTTCTTTCTTTGAGTACTTATCCAAGGAATAAGTTGATATGGGGAGAAATGAGTGTTTGCTTTTCCCACTCAGCTGTTAAAATTTGTATATTTACATTTGAAGTGTCGTGCAGTGAGTGACTGTACTTAGTGTCTATCCCTCAATATATATCTGTAGACTGGTATAGCTGTGAAATGTATCCTTCCATTAAATTTCCCTTTCCACTCTGGCCTAGATAAGTGGATTCTGTTATGATTATTTTTTAATTTAGATCCAATTTAACATCCAAACTCATATTTTCTCATTATCTATCTCATCGAGGTTACTTCTTTTACCATGTTCATTACTGGGTACCAGAATTTAGCAACTTAGATTGCAAAAGAGATAGAACTGAGGAGAAGGGAGAAAAGATAAATTTATACTGAAATTATTAACCTGTTACTTTATAAATGAATGATTGTAGGAATTAGGACTAAACACGTGTGTGTATATATATATATATATATGAAATGTGAAAAGGCGCCATAGTGTATTTTTGATGCTTTTGGTAGAAGAATTTTGTCACGTTTTAAAGTTTGAGGTGACATTTACAAAAAACTTTTTAATTTAATATGAACAAGCAACCCATCACTGCAAAACTGATATGAATTGCATTAAATAGATGTGGTTCTTAAATAGAATTAACTATGCTTCTTAAATGGAATTATCTGTTATTTTTCATCATGCCAACACCAAATTCTGTAACTGCCTTTAATTTTAATAGATGGTTTTTGGCTAGTGAGAGAAGATCTGCACCGTGGAATATTAGAACAGATGCACTATTGCCTTGATCCTGCCTGCTGCTTTGTGTGGGTTGAGTTAAAATTGTCTCTGTTCAGAGATTTTGATGTTCACTTAATATATTAATTTGTAGATTTGAGGTCTAAGATTGTTCATCTTCTCTGCTGTACTGCAGGCTGTTGTTTACTTCCTTTGGTGCTAAAGAGTAACCGTGCAAGTATAATGAATGCATTGATTAATCATTTCAGTGTAAATCATTTATATTCCAAATTAAGTGGCTTGAAAAAGAGCTGAGAACAATTTTTTTTCTTTTAAGTTCTTCTTGCCAGAGCCTGACCCTTCCATCCTGCAAATGCACCAGGCACCTACTTCCTCCAGCCCAGTTCCTGAGCAGAGAAGTCAAATATCCCTTGTACAAGCAGTGATAGCCTCCAGATACATATGCACACATTCAGGAAATTTAATCCCATTCCTATGTCTCAGCTTAGGATGATGGAAGGGAAAGAGAAAAAGCTTTTCCTCCCTCTTTCCTCCTTCCCTTTCTTTCCATTTTGGAAGGAGGACACACATAAAGCCTGTCACCTCACAATGTTGCCAGCTTCCCAAAGGTCTGGGGGTTCAATAAAAGCGTTCCCCTGCAGGCTGGGTGAGTATTTGGGTGTTCAGCCTTACAGTCCAGAGCCAATTAGGCAACACTTTCACCTGCACATAGACTCTCCAAGTGATCTCTGAAGCCCTTTCAGCTTCTCCTGGAACACTCTGCCACTAAAACTGATAGTAATGAGCACTTAGAGGGTGCTTTGCAGGGGAAATCAGTAACATGATGTGCACTTCAGCTGGGGAAGTTGAGGCACAGAAGGGGAAAGTGGCTATTAAAAGAGCTGGGAGTGAGGCCCAGATCTCTTGACTCGCTGCCCTGGGCTCTTAGGAACTCTCACAAATAGACTCTAAACTAGCAGTAGATCCACAGAGTCTTCCCAAGTCTCTTACATCAGCACTCAGTGTGAGTGGTATCAGAACTGGGATGTTGTTTTGTATCAGGCCTGTTTGTGTGGCACTGCTAAGTGTCTGTGCATCATAAAGGCAGATGAGACAGTGGCTTCCTTAGAAAACACTGTTTCGCCCAACAAAACGTTTCTCTACAATAGCAAAGAGCAGCTTTTATTTCTGCCAAAATCTTTACAACCAAATGGACGAAATTTATCTGTAGCCTGACAACCAATATGCATTATCCTCAGGTTCCCTGCTAAACTATTAAAATTAATCAGGTGGCAAACTTTCATTATGCCAGCTCTAATAAACAAGAAATCCAGGCTCCTAGCACTGGCAACATCAGTAAATAGAGCAGTACAATAAAGTGCATGAGGAAATTCTCCAAAAGATAGTCAAATCAAATTAAACTGCACGTACAGTAAACTACTTATTTTTGTTTTGAATCTTTCATACAAAAGTATCACAACCAATTATATGCTGTATAATAAAGTGCAAATACCAGCAGCTTGGGGGGGAGACTTTGCTATGTACCCCTTTGGCAGTTCCATTAGTATTGATGGGGTTGTGGGAATAAGCCTCTATAAGTAAATTAAAAGGAAGCTTGGCTCAGAGAACTTGCTTTTCTTGTTATTTAGAGAAGGCTAACTGAGGCCATTTTGCCTGGGATTAAACTGTGACCTGACATAAGGTCTGGGAAGAGTCAGGAAAATGCAAGGAAAATTAAGAAGGCATCAATAAGAAACGTATCCAGGGCATTAGTTAAGAATAATCAAGTTAAGGTATAGTGGTCAAAAGCTTCTCAGGTCAAATAGACCTGGAATGAGGATAGAAAAGCTACAACTGTGGCTGCTGGGAGCCAGTAGGGTCAAATAATTTGCAGTACGAGCTGCACATAACTTAATAGTAGTGAACTAATCAGCTACTGGACCCTTGTTAGCTCAGCACAAGTGAATGGAAGAGAATGGTCCAGGGAGTGTGAAGCTACTGAGGGACCTTGAGGTTGTGTGTATTTGAAGTGCCTGAGAATTTATGGAAGCCACTCTTGAGAACTACAACTGCATCTCCAGAGCAAGACAAAAAAATAGACACAGTTTCTGTTTGTGGGATCCCTGGATTTAAGCAAAGCACCCAAGAAAGTAAACAGCCTGAGGAGATGCTCCAAAGTGAAAGCTGCTTGTGTGCACAGACAAAGTGTGCAGCTCTTTGGAGGCAGCATCCAAGAGCCTGGGTCATCACTGTGCTGCCTGCTGCTCAGACAGGGGAGATCAGGAAAGGGGCTTTTATTTCTGTGCCTGAGCCTGGCAGTCCTTTTTCCAAAGGTGGCAGACTGAGCAGCAATGCATTTGTTTCTGGCACACCCCTAAGGAAACTCATCTGTGTGTGTGTGAGCAGCAGCCAACACTCTCACGGTGGATTGAGGCAGCCCTGGCACCATCACCAAACCCAAAGCAGGAGATTTGCTCACTAAATTGGGATCAGGCTCAACAGCTGCAAAGTCTTTGTGGTTGGCACTTGGGGAATATCAGTTTGCAGCAGATGAGGGCTCTCACCTGGTAAATTAATTTCCACTTTTAAACTGATCCACCCTGAAAAGAGCCTGGCTCTGGCTGCGGCACAGATCGCAGCACTGCTTGGCTGTTGGTTGTGCAGCCTGCTTTGGAAGTAGTGCATTTATTTAATGACTGATGTGTTGGTAGGATACATTTTTTTCTGTTTCTCTCAGCACACACATATTTATGTGGTTATGCTCCTCCCTTAACCTCTCTTGACAGAAGGTGGTGATTTCTCACCTTGTCCCTCCTTGTTTTGCACTTGCCCAGGGGACGTGCTCTTCCTGGAAATCTGTGCAGTCTGTTCCTGGGAGCAGTAAATGTTTATCCAGCAGTGCAGGACCTTCACCGTGGGACTGGTAGCCAGGACTTTCAGAAATGTCAGTTGAATGAAGCTTTTTTTCTCTGATTTTTGGAAGGTCTCCCTATTTCCCTTCCCCTTCTTCAATTTTTTTTTTTTTTAAAGTAAATAAAAGTCTAAAGGTACACTCTAGTGTTAGGATTAGCAGCTCAATGTAGTGCACTGCACCTTAGCAGGCAAATAACCAAGGTCTACTCCCTTTCTGTGGCTGACTGCTAACTAAGGCAAAGAACCAAGCTCATAAATTAAACAGAGTTGGCCGTGCCAGAACCCTTTTACCTGAGCCCATTATTGCTGCTCTTTTAAAGTCTGAGCACGATGGAAATTTCTGTGTTCATAGGGTTTGTAGCAGGGGTTGATGTTGACATTCTGTCACGTTCCAAAATCCCTCCTGCTTGTTATACATTCAGGTGATGAGGGAACCTTTGGGCTTAATGCAAGGCTGCTCATAGCGTGTGCCCATTGCATCCCAAAAACGATCATTTCACAACTCAATTAGCTTACGTTGTTTCTTGAATCTGTTACATGGAAATAGAAGGTGGAAGATAAATGCAAAGGGATTATGCTTTGGATGAGCCATATAGAGCTTTTTATGGCCCACTCAGTAGCTCAGGGAAGAGTTTGGTGTTAGGGTGTTTTGTTATTTTCTTTCTGTTCTTTTTTTTTCCCCCTGAATACAGATCTTTTCTGGTAGGAGACTCTGACAAATGAGATGAAGAATGAACGAGTCATAAAGTGACAAATAAGTGGATTAGAATATTTTAGTTTTGTTTTGTTTTAGACATTAAACAAATGCAGCGCCTCACATTAAAAGGCTGTCGTTTGCAAACTGTGCATGGTAGATAAAACTGTGTTTCATCTTGCACAACCTGCTGAGCACACCAGCAGCACAGGTTCACCCTTGGCTTGTGCCAGTGGCTTGAGAGGGACTTTGTGTGTGTGCAGGGAAACCCATCAGTCCCTGGTCATTTTGTACCTGAGCTCCCAGACAGAAAGTTTTGTGAACTTGCCTCATGGGGCAGGCAGAGAAAGAAGTACCCCATAAAAAATTTATGAGCCCCAGGGAATGTTTTCCTAAAGGGTGATGAAACAGAATCCAGAGAGTTGTGAGTGGCTTCGGGGAGAGGGAAAGTATTTGAACTTCCCCTTGAACTGAAATGGCAAGATTTGAGCTGACACTGGAGAGCTGTAGCCACAAACATATCCCAGACATTCTGTATAAAGAGGGAGGGGGTTGGGGCTTTTTGACTAAATACATTTTTCAGTTGCTGCAATGAAAAAAAAAAATTGGAGAAATATGATGTCCAAGAGATTCAGTATTAAGCTGTTCAGGCACTACAATTTCAGACATCAGTTTAATCAGGCCAGTCAGAAGGAATATGCAGGTCTGAAATCAAATAATACATGGTTTCTTAGAAGGAGATGTTGACAGATCAGAATCTGAATGCTTTTCTGGAAACACCTTTTTCAGATGTGACTTTTTTTCTGATCCAGGAGGAGCTATAACTATCAAAGAGCTTCCTTGAGAAGGAGTCTCTCCCTTAGATCAAACTATATGAACTTGGTCTCCCTGTGTAAGGGAATATTCATTTGGTTGTCTGCCAGCTGGCAAGTCCTGAATGAGTAAGTCTCTGTCTTCTGTGACAGTGTCACTTCTGCTGCATGGAGGCCTGAGCACAAATGTGGTCAAGGCAAGGAAATGGAATTTGCCTGTAGAAAAAGCACATGATACATGAGAACAGTCACACATTCAACCCTGGGCAACAGTCTTGTCAGCTCTCATAACTTAAGCAACTTGAAGTCTTTGTGAGAGCCTGGGAGAGGAAACTGGTGGAGAAGGAAGGGAGGCAGATGGTTCAGCTTTAAATGAGTTGTGCCTCGCTGGTACGATGTCACGCCAGGTACCAGCTCTGGGGTGCTGAGCCTCTGCAGCTGTTTGTGCCATAGCTGCACACTGGGAAGGTTGTTTGATGTTTGGGTATTGGACTGTGACTTGGGAGAAATAACATTGATTCCTGGCTGTCCCACGGGCCCTCTGGCTGAGCAGGCAGCTCTGCGTGTTGCTGATGCACTCTGAGCCTCAGCTGCGAGGGGCACGCCCGAATTTGTGCTGCTCTGCTGGAAGAGTTGTGTCGTTTCGAAACACGAGTTTACTACTGATTTCTCCTCTTTTTATGGGAATCTCAATTACCAGCCCAGAAGTCTTGTTTATTATGATGGTATCAAAGCTGTCGACCAAGAATGAGGCCCCAATATACTGAGAACAACACAGAGGGAGAATAAAACTCCCTGTTCCCCACGTCATTAATTGTTTTAAGGGCTTATCTAAAGCAGAAAGCTATTCTGGTATCAGATAAGGTGTGAATAAACCCACATAAACCTGTATAGCTTCATGAGGCTTCTCTGATACCAGATTAAAAGCAGCTTTTTTTTGGTTGTATTTTTTAGTTTGTTTTCAACAACTGCACTTCTTTATAGTGTTGATAGCAAAGAAACATTTTAGAGTATTCTCTTCATCTTCTAAATTTCAGTGTGTTCTGCAGCTGCTTTCTGTTTATATATATATGTGTATAACAAAATGGTTCCACAAAATACACACTGTAAAGAACCTGAGATCCTGAGAAGGACACCTGCTCTATAAAAGCTTGGCCAGTTGCTATGGTAGGTTTTTGTGATGTGTGACAACAACAAGGTGAATCTCCCTCATTCTGGAAGGTGGGGATGGAGTTTAGGGAATGGCAGGACATAGGTGGTGTAGAAATTATTCCCAGGGATGAGAAGAGAAGAATGTATCCTCCAGTAATATAGAATCAGCCTCATTCAAAAGTTACTCCAGTCAAAGATCTGGCCCAGAAGGTATTCTCATGATGGGACTGATGTAGTCACTATTTGCTGAACCTGTTCTGCAAATCTTCATCTTTGTGATCAGCGGTTTGAGCTCCATCTATGTTTTAATACACTTATGATATGATTAAAAACATGAATTTAATGAATAGGGAGAAATTACTTTCTTACTTTGTTAGTATAAGGACATTATGTCTGACCTAGTTCTGCATATTAGGAAGGAAATAGGTAGGGAGGAGTATAAAGCAGTAGCTGATTTTTAATATACTCTGAACTGCTTATAGGGAGAGAACCATTTGTTCCAGTGATTATTTTCTTGTTGTTTACATATTCAGTTGCATCTGTTTCTAAGCACGATTCACAAACTGACTTAATTGTTTCTAAGCCTATAACTATAAGGGGTATATTTTAAAAAGCAAACCCATTTGACTTAAATCAGTACGTTAAATGGCAACATTTCAATTAACTCAGGAATACTTTCCCTTATTTATTGTGATTTATTTTTCTCCTCTTTTACCTAACTCTGAAGAGCAGAAGCTTACGTGTTCCCTGTGGAATTCTGTTACTGTGGTGAAGTTTTTCATTGAAATTTGAACAGACAAAGCCTTGAGGGTATTGAAAAGTTTCCTGCCAAAAATTTCCTATTTCCAAGAATTAATGGAAACACCTATTCCAGTGATCAGCAGATTCACTGTGGTTTTAATCCCTTAAAAATTTGATTCAGATTTTCAAGAGTCTGTGAAGTTGTGTTTCAAGATACTGCTTGCAATGCTTTATTAATTTCACAGAGCAAATATATTCAAATAAACCACAAGCACAATTAGGGAGCTTTATTTCTCTCTCTGAGATATAGCTAAAGTACATAATCCTGAGGGAAGGGAAATTCTCAACTCCCACTGACTTGTGTTGCTTCCAGGTAGCAAAGGCACAGGGACACCTGACATTAAGCCAGCAAAAAAAGAGAATGATTCAGGAGGCTGGAATATAAATAATTCTCAAATTCCATCAAGTAGTCAACTCGAGTTATTTAATAAAGCACCAGGGAAGACTTGGGTTTATGACTGTCACACGGGAGGAGATCAGAAGAAAATAGTGACATCTGTGTGGTTCCACTGGGCAAATTCTCGGAGTTTCATTAATGGAGCATTAATGAGCAGGAGACATATTGTCATGGCTGATCTGTGTCTCTGGAACCTGCATGTCAGGAGTTTATGATGGACCTGATCTTGCTCCTCCTGCAGTCAATGGCACTGTAACCATCAATTATTTCTTACACTTCTCATCTATAAAATATCTCTGGACTTCGTACAACAATTAAAGGCTTAGGAAATATCCCAGGCTGACGGCCCTAGAGACTGAAATTCTGGTTTTTTGTGAGTAGGCTGAGCTTAACTGAGAGTGCTACTGGTGCTCCATCTCCACTCTGCTGTCCTTGGACCCTCTCTAGGGCAAGAAGGCACCTCACCAGCAATTTCTTTTCACTTATGGCACTCCCAGAAGTGCTCAGGAACAGACATCTTCCAGCTACTGAGCACTGCCATTTTTCCTGAGTGACAAACAAGCACAGGTATAAATGACTGCCTAAATTTCATTTATCACTAAATGTGTTCTATTTATCACCACGAAAATTGCATTACTTTTGCTCCTATTTCCTCCTGTTTGGAGGAGTTTTCTCTGCCAGGCCAAATCTAACTGTACAAGAAGTTGAAATTTAAAGATGCAGGTTTGCAGAGCACTGAAGAGCCCTCAAATGTTAATGAGTTTTGGTCGTGACCAGCCAAGGGCACTTTGGAAGCAACAACCTCGGGGTGGAAGGTTCAATATCCTCTTACCAACCCTCTGAGGCCTCCAGTCATGTTGATGGATTTCTTTTCATGTTGCTTAGATATTAACTCTGTATACTAGAGAAGAAAAACATAAGCCATAATCTGAAGAGTATTTTGAAAAAGCAGGGAAATATTAATAATTTTTATTAGTATTTCTAAATAATAATAGTACTTTCATAAAGCTGTAAAAGAGGCCATCTATAAAGCATTAAAAATCATAGACATTTTAAACTGAGATGATATCCTTGGGGAAATCAATAGGAATTTATTACTATGTATTTAACTTGTACTTTTTCATATGAGGTTATTGGTTCAAACAAAATTTTAGCTAGATACAGTATGCTTCAGTCCTAAAAAAATCATTCATCCTCTGCTAATTTGCCCTATGACATAGATCACAATGTATGAAAATTTCTAATGAGATTAAAATTGTATTTAGGAAAGAATTCATCTGGGGCTTTATGATCTGCAAGAAATGCAATTGAAGCTCTGACATCCACTTGGAAACAAGGAAATGTAACTCGTTTAAGGGACAGAACTTGTTAAGCATCAATTTATACATCTAATCCATACATATAATCATGTTCTTTGAGGCTTCTGCTGATCACAGTATTGATTGGTGGCACTGTAAGGAGGTGGAAGGGATTTCTTTCCAGGTAATGCAACCATACCCAGAGAGTGGGGTATTTCTGTGGGTTAACATCAGGCACTGCCAGTTGTAATGGGATCATGTGCCAGGACAGTCTGATCCAAAGAAATGCATTTTCCCCCCAATATTTAGACAGCAGTGCATCTCAAATGCAGGTGCTGCTCAGCACCTTGCAGTGCAAGTTCCTTATTTTTAGGAACACTTTGAGGTATTACCTGAACAATATATATAAATAAGCCACCTTCTCCTCCAACCCTTCAAATGCAGTGAATAAATGGTGATTTCTCTTCTGACAACCTGAGCCTAAAAGGAATAAGATCCTCCTGTCATTCTTGGGTAATGGAGTTCTTTTTTTCCCTGTCAGTGACATGGGCTGGTGTTTCTGGGATGCTGACAGGCCACTAGAAAGGTCATCACACTTGCTGTCTCCAAACTACCAGTGACTGGAATGGGAGTTTCAAGTGCTCGGAATTGAGTCTAAGAATTGTGGTTTAAGATAAAAGTGTCTGCTAATAGTAATTTTTGTTAAACTGAAGGTGAAAACCAGCCCTGCCACTGCTGGGGGAAGGGAGAGATGGGAGGGAGTGGGAGCTGTGTGCAATTTCTTCATTTCTGCTAATAAAATTAATCCTTGCGCTGCGTGTTTTATCTGTGGACTTCTGATAATAAAGATACAAGGGCCATAGAATAATTTTAGGCACAGGGAAATGAGTTGATTAATCCGAGTCCTTTGATAGAAACAGGAACTTGTTCTCCAGCTTCTGAACTCCTGCATAGCCCTGAGAGAAAGCCTGGGATTTCATTGCTTTCTGTGCTAATTTCTGTAGAATCAAACTAAAACATTTTGTGACAACACAAACTTTTTTCAAAAGCTTCCTTGTAGTGATTTTGATCAGCTTAGAAAGGAGAATTGTCTTCCATTTTACTTTTATATATCTATGTATGCACACATATATATCTATATATATATATAGCCTTTTTTTTTTTTACTGAGCCAAATTTGGTTCTAAGTTATTTAAGCCAATAAATAATTCATTATAGATATGGTTGTCTTGAAAGATGTATTTAAAGCAGGATCAGGGTAACAGCAGGGTTAACATGCCATGGAATTAAATTATACTTAACAGAAGTCCTCTGGATTCCCAGTCTTCGTGGATGACAATGTCTTGGAGATCTACAGGAGTTTGTTCCTACAGAAACTCAGGTGGGTGTAAATTCTATCTCATTGCTGATTTTATCACATGTAGCCTGTTTTGTACTCTACCATCATACTTTCAAAGTTTGCTGTTTCCTTTGATTCCAATTGTTCACCACTGAATGTCATTTTGAACATCTTACTTTCTCAAAATGTTGATAGGAAATGTAACAGATTTCTGAGTATAAGCTGCTAAAACATTTCAATTTTTCAACTAGGTCTGTCACAGAGCCAATTATCAACACTAATGTGTCCTCCCTCCTTCACTCTGTCAGTCTCCACATTAGACCTCAGCCTCTGGACGCAGGGGAAACAGTGAGGTGTGGCTAAACTTGGGGATGGGAAAGCAGAGAATGAAAAGGGAATAAGCATTTCTTTCAGACTGTGAAACAAGCTTTGTCCCAGCTCTAAGAGCTCAGCAGCAGAGACATGGCAGGGTGAACAGAAGTAAAGGACATCCTTTGATTTCAAGCCACATCTATCCACAGATCATAGAGAAGAAAGATGGGAATGCTGTTGTGGTCATAGCTGGCACTGCATTCCCTGGGAGAGGTTCTGGGAATCTCTATTCAGGTTTTATTAAAGGCTGTGATGTGCCCCACAGTGTTTGTTTTCAACATGAATAGTTAGTGAACCAAACTGCTGTTGAGTGGGTGCAGGATTGAAAGCACTTGCATTTTCACAAAGAACCAAAAGCTTAGTGCCCAGGGAGAGGGAAAATCAGCTTACAGTAATCATCAGAAGTCAGCTGGGTAGGACTCTCAGATAGGAAATTTGTATGTCTGTTGCTGTCAAAATTGGTGGTAGTGGCGAACCTTTTCAGACCAGTCTGTTTGCTCTTGCATGCAGTGTAATGGGAACTTTTTTCTAGTAAACAGAATGATTCCTGGAAAAACATAAAAAATTCAGTAATTGTCTCTTTTGTGGCATTATTATGCATATTTTATGATGAGTGTACAGTGTCTGGCTACCTAGTTCTTCCTCTGTCTTTGAGTGATTAATCTTTTTTTATCCCTGGTTGTAAATTGGTTTGTTTCTTTGGGCTCTTATTTTGTCAAAGGGGTATTTTGACACACTGCTGAGCTGAGGGAGATTATCCCAATTACATTTTAGTGATAATATTTGGTGTCTGATGCCTTCCATGTGAATATCTGCATGGGATGAAGTGCTGCCTTTCATTTCTGTGTGATCTTGCTTTGCTCATAGGCAATTGGCACACAAATTATGAATGCCAAAGCAAGAGGTTAATTATGAAAATCAGTGACTAATGGGCCTTTGATCAATACCTTAATCACTGAGGATAGGAATAGTCAGTGCTGCTGTGGGGTTCTAGCAATCTGTGCTCATGTCCCTACCCGTCCTGCCCTTATGGATGGCCTGTGGGAAGTCCCTCAAATTCTGTGCCTCAAAAGGCACATTTCTATAAGGAAAGTGTGGGTAAACTTTCTCTATCCAGGAGAAGGTGAATGCTCCTATCTTCTTCTTCCTTCTCCTCTCTAGCCTCCATTTTATAGAGGCTTTGTGAAAATAAACATGATCATAATCTGTGATAGCAAAGATGCTAAAGGTGTACAGAAATGGTTTTCCTGGTTAAGTTTGGACACTCCTGAGAGTGATCCAGGTCATCTGCTGGGATTCACCACTCCTGTAGACAGCCCTGTAGTGCCAGGTCCCAGCAGGAGAATAAGCCTTTCGAGAATGAGACAGATAATTCATAGGAGCCCTGGAGCAGGGAGGATACTGAAGATTAATTTATTGCGTCTCTGTTAGCTTTTTCTAACTGAGAGTACAATTAAAAACGTGATATTATTTTTAGAAAGTTATTGTTAACTGTTCTTTCCAGCAATCACACTTTCCATTTTCATATTGTTGTGACATCTCCTCTCTGGGTATGGCAGTTGCATGAATTAAGTTAAGTGCTGTTGTTCAGCTTGATTACAAGGAAACTGAAATATGCCCCTCATGGGCATTATCTGTCATGTTGCTAAAAACAAAACCACCATAAAGCTCTGCTTGTTGCTGTAAAAGCCTTTCAGTGCATTCATCTCTGTGAGGTACCAAAGGTCTCCTGCTCCTGCCAGAGTCCTCGTGGTGTTACACTACTGTCCTGGGACACAGCAATTTTGCTGTGTTCCAGGCTTCTGAGGTTGCTACAGACTTTCACAGGAACCCTCCTCAAATTATTTAGTCCAACCATCTCCAAAATTGGAAATTATTTTACTTTTTGTGCTTCATCTGGGGAGGAATGCAGGAAGTGTAATTCATAGACTCTTTACATATATAGGCACACATGTCTCTTGATTGTAAAGCAGGACAAATTCATAATCCAGTTGCCAGAGTAGAACAGAACTCATCCTATAATCAGTAATTCCATTTATGCCTCAAAGTCACAGTCCTCACATTTATGAAACACACAAAGGTTAAAAATTAGAGATGGAAATATCGTGGTAAGTCTTCAGTGTACTGTGTCTTTTCAAAACTTCTGTGACATTATTTCCCTTCTGTCCTCCTTGTGTCATCCTTAACATGGCCTTTATGCTCCTGCCTTCTGTGCATTGTTTATTTAATACCTGTCCTCATTTCACTTTTACAACTGAAGTGCCTATTTTAGGCTTCTCAGAAGCTTTTCTCTAAGTGATTCAAGCCATGTTATTTTATATGCCCTACTTTGGAAACATGTGACTCAAGAATTACTAAGGGTCTTGAAGAGTTGGAACATGGAATAATAACAGTCTCTTAGATTTAATGAGAAAATTGCCTGCTGTCAGCTGTAGGAACATGCTTTTGTTTTTCAGCTTGTACAGAATGCATGTGCAAGCATCAGCTAGCCCTGCATTTTATCAGAAAAATAGCACCTCCCATGTGTTTAGCTGTTTGTTTGACAAACTTCATCTATTTTATAAAAGATCTTTATGTTAAAGAGCACAGAAGACTAAAATAACAGATAATTGCTTTTTTAAATCTTTGATCTTTGTTTTATTTCCTTGTCCATATCTGTACTCTCCTTCCCCAGTTAATACAGTCATGTTTTTATATCATCTCTGATGGACACTCGTGGTATCATGGACATTGGCTGGTTTTCAGAGTGGGATTGAGACCTGAACTGTGAGTGACTTTTATGTAAGTGTTGACTAAATTAGTTGACCCAGACTGCCCTGAAGAACACGTCTGAGTTGCTCAGAAAATATGTCTCTGTGTGTGATATACATAATAAGAAGAGATTTTTGTCTCCTAAATGCTAGGATTTCAGGAAATGAATATTTCACTGTGACCTGATTAGAAACCAACTCTCTTATTTAAAGAAGTTGCAATTGAAACAAGCTTTGAAATTCTTTATTCATTTCATACTTGGACTTTTCTGTATGACCTGCTTTCATTTTTGACTGTGTATGATTAATAATAGCTGGACAGACAGCAGCTATGCAGTCCTATTCAGGGACTAATGGCTAGTTCCCAATCTAACTTTTAGCAAAGAGCACAGAGGTGTTGCTTTGTTTGTAAATCAGCCCCTGAGAAAGGCTGTGCTGGGTGAAGTCACTCATCTCATAACCCTGCTTTGCTTCTGAGGAGTAGCAGCAACAAGTTGTCGCTTCCTCTGTGTGTGTGTGTGTTCTGCCTGTTGATCAGAGGATGGAGCAAGGAAATTCAAGATGTTCCTGAGAGCCCCTCAATATGTTTATCTTCAAAACATCCTCTGGAGGTGGGCTAATGGCTTTGTGCTCACTTCCCACGCAGACGGAGTGGTCTGGGTGGTGCAGGGCTCTGAAGTGGCACTTGCTGGAGTCTCCTGGAGGCACCATAAGCACAGTGACTCAGCCCTCCTTCAGAGGAGCAGGGCATGCTGCCCTGACAGGCCTCTGCAGAGCTTCTCAGGTGTGTCCTGTGGCTCTGTGCTCTGCTGCCTGACTGGCCCCAAACCGCACTCCAAGTCTGTGCCAGCGTGCAAAGCCCAGCTGCCTCCCCACTCCCCAGTTGGAAAAGGCTCCCAGAGCATCCTCCTGCCTCTCCTGGGGGGTCCTGGTGGGTGGCCAGTTGGCCACGAGTCAGCAGTGCCCTGGCAGCCAGGAGGGCCAGCTCTGTCCTGGGGGCATCAACCAGGACAGGGAGGGGATTGTCCTGCTCTGCTCTGCCCTGGGGCAGCCTCACCTGCAATATTGGGGCAGTTTTGGTCCCTGCAATATAAGGAAGATATTGAGCCATCAGAGAGTGTCCAAAGGAGGGTAACGAAGGACTGGGAAAGGGTCTTGATTTGAAGCCGTGTGAGGACACTGAGGGCACTTGGTGTGTTCAGCTGGAGCAGAGGAGACTGAGGGGAGACCTCAGTGCAGTTCCAACTTCCTGGGAAGGGGCAGAGCAGGGGTAGGACTGAGCTCTGCTCTGTGGGGACAGGGACAGCATCCAGGGAATGGCTGGAGCTGTGTCAGGGCAGGTTCAGGTTGGATCTCAGCAAAAGGTTCTTCCCCCAGAGGCTGGCTGGGCACTGAACAGGCTCCCCAGGGCAGTGGGCACAGCACCAAGGCTGCCAGAGCTCCAGGAGGGTTTGGATGATCCTCTGGGGCACAGGATGTAACAGAAGATGGTCCTGTGCAGGACTAAGTGTTGGACCTGATGATCCCTTCCAATTCAGCCTATTCTGTGACTGTGCTTCATTGCGGTCATGCAGTCTGGAAACATTTCTGTGGAGTCAGTCTCTTTCTCCATGCAGGAAAACCAATGTCAGTCCCTCTGCTTCTACCAAAAAACCTCTTCATGCAGTAGCAGTAGCAGTTGTGTTGTTACTCTTAGTTAGGTCTCATCTTGGCTGGAGTATCTGCATAGAGAATTAAGCAGGGAACTAATGGCAGTATCCTTTGAATAGGTGACTGCTGGTGTTAGTTCTTCTGAGGAATAACCCATGGCTCCTTTATAAATTTGTCATGCATTTGATTCTTAAGGAACTATAATTTTAGAGCTGACTAGTCTTTTTACGTGGCTAACTCGACATCTTAGAAGACTTTTCAGAAACAGGCAAGTTCTCACTCTGTAAATCAGCCTTCTAAAATGGTTTAAGTTGGACCTCTGTGTAACTTCAAAAATATTTTCAAGAAGCCAGATACTATCCTCAGAAGCTTGGGAGTGTTTCTAAAGATGTGCTCCTTTGAGCTTATGTAGAGAATATTGTAGAGAGATTGCTATCAAGCTGAAAAGGAAACTAAGTAAAGGAACATTTTACAGTCATTACCTAGTTTCAAAAAGCGTAACAAAAGGTGAAATAAAACACAAAGTGTTTTATAATACGCAGCATAGTTTCTTATCCAGTCATGGTTATTTACTTTATAAAAGATGTCCTTGATGTGGTTAAGAAACTAATGTATTGTTACATATTTTTAGACTGTACTCTGTGCTTTCTGGAGAAACCAGTGAGGAAGAAAGAGATGATGAATAAAATCTTGAGCTGAAAATGAATCCAGTGTATTAGGGTAACTTAACATGCCTTGAGACATGCTTTCTTTTGCAGAAGTAGGTAATCAAAATATTCTGCTGTGCAAAGTGTTTTGTTTTGAAAAAAAGACAAAAGGACAAGAAAAAACTCTGTTTGAGGAGAACATTAAACTTGTGCTTGACATATGAAAGTTTCAAGGCTAGTGATAGGCAAAATTTATGTCATTAATATTCTTGCTTTCATGGTACACTCTGTGTCCTGTGACCAAAAAATTGGAGTACATTTTACACACCATTATGCAGCAGCGTAAGAGCAGGGTCTACAGTTTTTTGAAAGCTTGTCTAACCAGTCTTTGCATTTTTTATTCCTTTTATGTACTGCTCTGGGACATAAAAATACACCCTACTCCCTTTATAGTTGTATAAATACTGAAGGTTAAATTGTACAAATGGTCTGTGTCTAAACAGCTGATATCAAATCTACCCAGCTTACTGAGGAAGATGCTTTAAAGAGCCAAATAAATCTCTTAGTGTGTCGATATAAATGCAGCCTGTCCTCGTGTGCTGGGTAGGGACAGGCTCTGCCAGGCAGCACACCCTGCTGTGTCCAGTTCCTGAGGGACACAGGGACTTAGGGAGGACACCAGGGTTGAAGGAGCAAAGCAGAAGTGCAGTACATGGATGGTCGTGTGACATTTAAAATGTACCTTGAGCTGATGCTCTCCTTCAGTGAGCAAAAAATTCCATTTTCTGTAGCAAGAAATCAGTTTCACCAAATCACATGGAATCGAGAGCCAAGGAAGTTTGACTTCCTCATCGCTGCACTCTGTTCAGAGTTTGCAAACTTGTTTTTAGAAAACATCTTTCATTACATTGCGGGAGAGAGGACTTATATTGCAGCCATCGTGAAAAGTGTAGAGTAACAGTGAAATAAAATGCAGCAGATGTCCATTCTGGTCAAGAAAGAAGTCAGAAAAATTACTGTTATCTGAGTTACAAAAGTGTTCTTTGAAGCTTTTTCTCTGTGGGAAATAACATGGGGAGTATGTTCTTTGACAGTTCTTGGTATTGAGTTGGCATTGGGTTTAAATGGCAATTTGTCTTCAGGGTATAAATATGAAATAACTTGATTAGTTATTAGTTTTATTAGTTATTGACATGTTTTACAATGTAAAATTCTTTTTATATACTCTCCTAGGACTTATAATATATATATATTTACATCATGGAAGATGTAAGCTACTGCAGGATGGCTTTTGGTCTGCAGTGTTTTAAAAACAATGCAGGTGTTTAAAGAATTAAATTGCCTCATTACAGTGGGACTGGGCCTAACAATTCAGTTGGTTCATGAAGGCTTTTGGATTCAGCCTCTGTCTTCTCCCCACAAGGTACAGCAGTGCAGTTGCTGGACTGTGGTACTGCTGTTTGAAAAAGAGGAAAAAGGAAAAAGAAAAAAATTGATTTTACCTAATTTTGAAAGTGGATATGGGGATAAAGGTAGATGTTGAAGTAGTTTAGTGCTCTAGGTGAAGTTTCAGGGGAAATTACCTTCTCCTTGCCTCCTTGTAACAATGTAGATTCAAACACATTATTCTCTTTCATATGTGAGTTTAGCATGACACATAATCCAACCAAAAAACCACAACACATCTATGATTTATTTAGCTGAGATCAAAGACATACAGCTGCAAAGAATCTAATTAAAGTTTGATGGTGCAGCAGGCAGGCTACATCTATTATTTAATTTGGAGGTTGTGATCTTATACAAAATTAGCTTCCAGATTTCTCTTGCGCTCTTGGGCTGAAAATACACTTGTACTCAGTCATTTTGATATGAAGTTGAATCACCAGAATTTCACTACAGATCATTAGATGTCCTATGTGGAATTTTCTGTTAAGAAAGGAGCCAACAAATTCCAGCTTTGGACCAACTCAGACACATTTCTGATCGCCTGGTTCTTAGCACTGGGGCAGTTCAGTTTGTTTTACATGAAGGACCATGGCTGATGTATTTTGTAAACATGATTGATTATTGAGATATGTTCAGGGTTAACACACTGTCCCAGCTTTTGGCCTTCTGAAAATACTTAATGAGAGTTAGAAGCAAGCTTTAGAAACTAAAATAAATAAATAAATAAATAAATAAAGAGAAAAGGTTATTAGCTTCTTGGATGTTTATAGTTCTTTGTTTCATGAAACAGAACAGCACAGAACAAAACAATCTAAGTAATGAACTTTTTTAGTTCCTTGGTTAGAATAAGAGAAGAAGCCTTTCTGTTATCTCGTTGATAGAAGATTGGATAAGCAACTACTCAAATACTTTTAATGGAAAATTGTTACAAATCAACCAGGTTATCCCTTAGGAAAATGAGAGTGCCTGAAGTTGATGTTTCTGACCCAAGTACCAGCTCTGGCAATCAAACATCTTTTTAGCCAGTGATCAGATTTACACATCAGTGTATTCAACTAAGCAACAGTTGTTTCTAGTTACACAGTGGCAGTCCCAGGCAGTTCATCTAATTTGGGTGTAGCTAAGGTAAAATCTGGTCCCAAAAGCCTAACCCTGGAGCATGGGGAGCCAGCCCTATGGAGTGGGACCTGCCACGCTCCCTGTGGCCTTGCACTCCAAGTCCAACATGTGTGAATTGTTTCCCCTCTCTCTGCTGCAGCTGTTGCCCATCTTCAGAATTGTTATAGTTTTCATGTCAACAGTGCAACCCTGCATCCTTCAGGGAGTGAGAATGGCAGAAATCTTGCCTGTCGTATTTCAAGCTGCAGTTTTTTCCTTATTCTGCAAGCAGGATAGTGATGGGAATGACTGCTGAGAAAGAGGAGCAGGACTCTTGGCTCTGAGTTTTGGGGAGGAGAAGAGAAGGGGGCTGAGAAATATTGATCTCACTTTCTTTCATGCCTTGACTCTTTGGTCTGGATATTTGTTGCAAAATACAAATGTGCACTTCCAGAATCCTTGGGGTTTACTTGAGATTTGGTACTTCTGCCAAGTGCATCAAGGGGGTCTGGAAAGAATCTGTCCTTGATTGTGTTCTGAGATACTCCTCCATATATGTAATTTCTTTTATGACCACTGCATGTCTTGAAGCTTCTCTTTTTTGAAGGTATCCAATGGTCTAATTCTGGCTTTCTTCAACTGAAATAAAAGCGCAAAATCAAACCCAGAAGTTAAGTGGCAGATTTTTCTGTTTGTTGGTTTCTTTTAATAAATAAGGTAGAAAGAGAACTCTTTATGTTGTTATTTTGATTTTATTTCACTACTGAGAATTTACATAAAATGTATCACAAACAGAGTAAAAGAGGGTTAATTAATTACATCAGTAACAACAAGCTTCAGATTTCGGATTCATTTACTTTAGCCTAAGGTTGGATTCAGATATACTTGGAAGATTGTTGAGTTCTTCGGGTTAAATGTGTCAAACTACAGTATAAGGCAGAAATATCCTTAGTATGGCCCTGTGAAAGTTGTGGTTTTAAGAAGAATATTGCTAATTGGCAGATTGATTATTTCTAAGTGAATCTACTGCTGGTGAAATGTCATGCAAATGATTGAAATGAGAGATTTTAATAACACAGAGTGGGCCTAAGATGATACATACCTTTGATTATCGTCCTGTCTGTTTGAGTTTTTTAATATTAAGTTTAATCAAAGAAAAAACAAATTTCAGTTAATGAAAGGAAGAAAAATGTGATCCAAATCTTTAGGGAGATATAACGGTTAATTGGATTTCAAGTACTGTAGCTCCATTCTCAATAGTGTTCATTTTCTTTTCAGGATTGCAGTTGTTTAGTTTCATTAGCCTTAATGTACAGGGTCAGCTTTTAATTTATACTGCATTAGTCTGCTGGTTTCTTTTGCCTCATTCCTTCTCCTCTGCCTGTCTGGCCTCTCTCACAGCCATGACCTGCCTTGGCAGAGGTCACTTGTCACAGCCACGAGAGAGCTGCTGCTGGAAGTGCCAGTCCTCTTCCTAATGATTCCTGTCTTCCTCCCAAGCCTCCAGCGTGTCACTAAGAAAGCAGAGCTCTGCCTGTGACTCTCAAAACAATGAACTGAAGCTACTCTTTGCTTGTTAAAATCAGTGTTTACCAGTACACCGAGTCTTGCAACTGCAAAAGAACCTTGAGTAGCTTCAGCTGGAAGCACTCGCTGTAACTGCTGAAAACAATCCAGCAGATCCTCAGGGTTTATTTTAAATTCCAGATTAACAAAAGGAATTATTATGGGTGATGCTGGGGTAAATTTATATTCTAAAGGAAGCATTTTTCATGTTGGGAAGGAGAGGTTTGTGATCAGGGCAGGCTGTTAAGTTGTGTTTCCATAGGATAAATTCCTTTCTTATTGACTGAAATTCCAGCATGCCAATATTGGTGCTGTTTGTGCCTAGAAGAGCAAATGTTAATACATTTAGTTTAAAACCAGAATTGCTAAATGTAGGTGGAGTTGGGTGACAAAAGGTAAGGGCCTATTATGGCTTCCTGCATAACAGGATTTGTTAAAAACATTGACTTTCCTTCTCTGAAACTTGTTGGCATTTGATTGTGATGGGTTCAGGTAGACAAATACTGAGTACATTACCAAATCCCATTTTTGACATGTGTTTAAAATCTGGGTTTGAATTGTGAATGCACCTTCCTTATGGAAATAAGCTCTTTTTGCAGTGCAAAAACTGGAGTAATAGATTAGGATGAGGCTGGCTATCACATTTATATGTCAGGATTAACTGCAAAACAATGTTGTAAGATATGCAGCCCTTTTTTTTCTCCCAACTCTACCCTTAAAATTCCACATCCCTAAAAGAAATGCAGCCATATGTCACCAATATGACTAAAAGTAAACATTGGGAGGGATGGGGAGAAGTTGCAGGAGTGCTCTGGAAGTGCCAACCTCCAGAGACAGCATTTAGTTCACCCTAAGTTTTAAAAATGTGTCAGCGTTGTTTCTCTTTCAAAGAAACATCCAACGCTTCAGTGAACCTGACATCTCTTGGAGCTGACCCTATTAATTATTTTTGACTTACTGTGTACTATACATCCACAGGGATTTGCAGAGAATCAAGTACACTATTGTCAAGGGTTTTCATTCCTCTCTTATATTTCCTTCCTTGTGTTAGAGAGTTTACATGTAAGGCTGTCTAATAGCAGATGCTGTGATAGGTTTAGAGATACAAATGCATTTATCTTAAGGGAAAAAAATACAGAGAAGATCAGTAAAGTGCTCTGTAAATTTTTCATCTGTATAGCTCAAAAATTCAGGCAGCATATACAATATAGGCACAATATCTAATTTTCCTGCAGACCCTAAAAGAATGACTTCTGAGGACAAGCTCCTCCAGCAGAAGCAACCTGGAATACATTCTCCAGCAGAGAGGACCAAACTCTGTTCTCAGCCACACAAATATGAAATTTGATTTCCTGCTCTAAATGGGAAAGGCTTGCTCTGCATTAAAGTTGCGTGACTGAGAGCAGATTCCCTCCCTGTGTGTCTGCTCTTTGGAGACCACTGACACTGGGAAGGTGATAAAGGGAATGGCTTGGTAGTTACAGGGCGAAAAGAAGGGTGGGAAGAGTCGGGACGAGTAATGAGTTGAGGAGAAACTCACACAGATGCTGAGAAAATTCATCCTTTTTCTGATTCTTTTTCTGTCATTCATGGGGGGGAAAAAAAGTGAACTGCAGGGAGAAAAACAGAGAAAGAAGGCAAAATAATAAAAATGTGCCTCTGTGCAATGAAAAGTCATTTCCCCTTCGCCCACACATGCTCAGGTCTTAAGTACAGAATGTATTGTTTCACATAGTAAAAAAAATATGAGAGGACAGAGAACAAAGGAAGGTGGTTTGTTGTTTGTTTGTAGAGGTTTTTTTTTAGTGTGTGGTTGTTATTTTTTTTGAGGTAAACCCGTGCCTTCTCAATAATTTTGCTTTTGTCAGAAATTCAGACAAAGCCTGTGGCTCTGTGATAGTGGCAGCTGAACCCAGGATGGTTCTGAGTCCAAAACAGGACCAAATCCTACCTGTATAAGAAGATTTGCTCTAAAAGGGTGACAAAAATATTGAAAATTAAGATATAACAGTGATTTGCCTTATCATTGTCTGATAGCGTTGATTTCTGTTGCAAGACTGAATTTAAAAAAGAATAAGGAGACACTCTTACACTCAATGATCAATATTTAGCACTATAATATCTGCTTTTTAAAAAATATATTTTATAATTCAATTGAAAAGTCATGATACACCTGTGTGACTATTGTCAGTTGTCAAGAGTGTGGGAGCATAAATGGGAGTGTCAGTGTAAATGAGCTGGAACAAGATTGACTCCTGGAGCAATATATCCTTGCAATATAGGCTGCAATTTGACAGTCTGCTCCCTGTGGATAGTTTCTTAATAAGAGTTTTCCTATTTGAATCTGATTTCAGTATTTGATCACTATCTTTTAATTGTCCTTTTTTTCTCTGAAAAGTGCCATTTCCACTTCTGAACATTCCAGAGCCCAGCATTTATAAACAACCAACTGCTGTAAGGAAACTGCTAGAAGGGTTACCAGTAGGGGTGTCTGACTGTGCCAGATTTTCATAAAATCAGCAGAGATCAATGAAATTGAGTGCAACTGGAAGGAAAACTTGGATTTTTAGTGGAATCTTTATAGCCAAACCCGAGGAAACATAGAAATGCATTGTTCTTACACTTAGTGATGCCATTCCTGCTGCAGGAGGGGGGATGTCTGCCCAAGGTGGTGCTGCAGTAGGTCCTCTGGATTGACTGAAGCATAGCTGAGTAAATTATAATCCCCCTTTTTTTTCCATGAGTATATATTCAGTGATCTCTGCAGAGAAGTCCAGAATTCCACCTGTCAGCCTTAACACCTGCAAACTGCTAAACAACTGTGGAACAAGATAAAGCTGATGATGGCTAAGCGTGGAACAGGGAAGAGTTGCAGAGAAATAGCCACATCTGGGTTGTGTTTTTTTACCTCTCTTCTCTTGCCTCTCTTTTCTGCCATGCTTCTAAGTAGGGGAGATTTCACCAAAAACTTCTCACTTATAAAAATGATGTTAAAATAGAGAAAAGAGAGCTCTGAAGAGGTGAATTTGAAATATTTTAATTAGTTGGTGGATTGACTCTGAATCCATATGAATCTATTTTACAGCCACTCAGAAAAATTAGCTATAAGAACATGGTGGATATAGGGTATCAAACCTACAAAGTGATCTCAGCTAGATTATAAATTCCTTTTAAACTTTCATATACTTGGGACTTTTTGTCTGGGACTTGTCACAGATGTGGATTCTTTTTAAACCAAGAAGGAAATACCAACAAAAGGTTTCCAGTAATACTAGTGTGAATTGTTCTTTTGGTTTAAGTTCAGTACCTTCTTTTTAAGGAAATTAACTGAGCAGAAAAACAATTCTTGGTAATTTTTTCTTTGTATTCTCCTGTTGGAGAATGTTTAGTTATGAAAAAATGTGGTATTTTTGCTTCGGATTATGTCCATTTTATATGTTTTCAATGATGCTTCAGCTGAAGGAGTTTGAGGAAAAAATCAAATACTTTCTGAGGTTCTGAAAGATGCATTTTTCAGCTGAAGGCACAGACTGAGTGTCAGCCCCTGATTCCTCAAAGGTTGTGCATGCAGTCCTTCACTTTAGACACAGCCCTGCTTTCTGCTAATGGAATGTTTGTAGGTTTGACATTCCTGTCTTTCAGGCTTGGGTCTAATTGCAACAGAACACATAAAACATTTAGCATCACGTGTTGCTGGGGTAACACAAGTGGATGATTCTGTTTCCATTCCAGCATCCTGAAGGATGGGTGTCATCCCAAACATCACCATGGACAGAGAGGGGGCACAGGAAGGACTGTGTCTTCTTCAAGCAGGACCCACTGGCCTCTGGTGACTTCCAGAGCTGTGGTTGGACATCCTGGCTTCCTTCCATGGCTCTGCCCTCACAGTTTCTGCAATAATGACATAAATTCTCCTTACATCAGCTAAGCCCAGTGCTTTGAATGCAGAAGACTTAAAAGGTACAAGCAACGGGCATTTTTGAAAGGGGGAAAAAGCTGCTTTCTTTCATCCTGTAGCAAATTTCCCACTTTAACTCAGATAAATGGCACATAATTAATAATTGCCAGTAAAGAATATGATGGCTCAATTATTTGATTTCATTGATTTCTGACTACTTGATTTAATTTGCCTGCTTCCCAGTATTTGATAAGGAAAGGCAAGCTGAGCCACAGGAAGGTAGCTGTACTGTAGAGTTGTACTAAAATCATCAGAGTCTGGATCAGTTCTTTCCTCACTGACAGGGTAATTTTTCTTGCTGTCAACAGTTGCGAAAGTGTTTAATTTCACTGATTATTTACTTATCCATTTCTATTATTTGTACTTTTTAAGTCAATCTCCAATGAGAGTTTATACCAATACCATGTCACTGGTTTTCTCTGTGATGAATTTATTTGTTCTCATACAGATAAAACCAACTCCACCTGCATGTTAAAAATGAATATGTAGATATTTCTCAATAGTTTTCCCACCAGCATATTGCTGAGCATGTTTTCTGGGACTGGGCTGTCACCAAGCAAGTTAAATTTTGATAGAAAACATAGAGACACCACCCCCCCAGCCCTCCCAAATTCCAGCCAGATGAGCTCTACTTAAGTCAGGAAGGTTTGCCTTAACTGGTTTGTGCACACCAGACTAAATCTGAGCCCAAAGTGACATCCTTTACCTGCTGTGGGTTAAGAGCACCTTATCAGCTGACAGGACCTGGCTGGCTGGTGTTGTGTCATCTCCTTGTTTGTCTGAGCCTCAGATTCCATCTCTTTTCCTTTTTTTTTTTTTTCCTCTGAAGAGATGGAAGCAGTTTTGGAGCCACTGTGAGTCCATTTGAGCAGCTTCTCCACAGCAGAGTTTTAGATCAGTTGAAGGAAAAAAAGAATTGTTAAATATAAGCAGTTCTCTTGTAGGAATTTTTAACTACTTAGCTCATTCTTTAATTAGCACAATAAGCTAATAGAAGAACTTAATTTAAGGAATTCTAAATTTCAATATAAATGCTTTTAATAAGTTGTGGATGGACAGTGGAACCCCACTCAAAAAAGAACTTCTACATTTTTATGTTGAATCATCCCTCTTCTATCAGAATCCTAACTCTAAGCTATAAATAATCTAATTTCTAGAGGAAGAGACTTCTTTGAAGAGTTTTATCTCACAAAGTGGGCCTAGAAACATCACTTAATACAAGAGTGAAAAATTTCTAAACTTACAGCAAATGGGAGAAGAGAATTAATTACAAGAAGGTCTGGAAATGTTTATGTCATTGCAAAGTAACTTCTCAAAGCTCAGCTTTTGAATTCAGTAGACTTCAAACTACCCTGTAATTATTTATCACTTTCATTATGCCTTTAGTTGAAAATCCATTTAAGGTTGCTTTTTTGATTATATTCCTTGTCCATACTTCATTTTGCACTGGACACACACATGAAAGGTTAGCAGCTGGAACTTCAGGGAAATATTTCAGTTCAGAACTTCTGCAAAGAATATTAAAAGCACCTGAGTACTAAGAACTCATTTCTAGTCACCATTCATCTTTTTCAGTCCTTATTGTTCCACAAAATTCTGCTGAGTTTGTTATTTTAAAGACTTTGAGGCATAAAATTAATCTTGAAAGTTGAGTAGAACTTGGTTTTATTTTCTGTTTTGGTTTTATTTTCTGTTTTGGTTTTGTGTTTGTTTTTTGTTTGTTTACATTTTTGGTTTTGTTTTGTTTGGTTTTTTTAATTGTAAATTTATAAAGTGGTGAATCCCTTATACATGGCAATATTCCAATCTCCAGATTAGACCCTGCAAATTCTGCTCAGAATTCTTGACTCTCTTTATTTTGCTCTATTTTATCACGTTGGACAGTGAGCTCTTGAACCTCTGTGGGGGCCACTCTTGATTTATGAGAAACAGTTGTGAGACATGTAAGATCTGAACAGAAAAGCCCAGAAATCAGGTACATGCACAGCCATCGATGTCTAGAGACATTTGGAGGAGGAGTCCCTCAGCAGTAGAGAAAACCTGAACATGGTTACAACTTCAGGGTCTACCTGGGACTTAAAGGCAGCCTAAAAATGCTTTTTCTTTACACCAGGAAAGGAGAATGCTTTCAATGAATATGTAAAATGCAAACACCATGACATCTGCAAGCAGAAGCAATGCTGGTTTCTCAAATTAGTTTAGACTTCACATATTCCACCCCCACCTTCTGTTTAACAAATGTATGCATAGAGGGTAGGAAAAAAATGAAGTCTACAGGAAAGGAAAAAAAAAAAAAACACAAAACCATGGGAATGAACTAATTCTCCTGTCACTCAAGTAGTTATAAAACAAGCCAAGCATATACTGAAGGTGAATGTTAATGACTAAGGAGGCAGACAGATGGTCCGACTTTTCTTTAGGTGGTTCATCATCCTTTATTATTCACAGAAAATTGTCTTTGATAAATGGATCCAATGTTAAAAGGATATTCAGGCAAAATGGGTCACCTTTTGATCATGGTCAAGCAGAGCACACCTGACAGATTCCTACCACTGTATGATTTGTTGCAAATACAGGGTGAGGTTTCGATATTTTGGGGGGTTTATTTTGTTTAGTTTTATCAGAAGTTATCAGCATTAAGCTCCGTGTTTGTTTCCTGAACTTAAAAGCACAGTGTCATTCCACAGGAACCCTAATTTGTATTGAAGTCTCCTGTTCACTCCCCAGTGATGACATTTTCTCACTAACACAATTACTGAGAGCTCCAGATCAGTAGGCTGGCACTGCTACCTTCAGGGAAGTTCAATGTGCTCCGGGTCTTTCAGGAAGCACTCCAGTGTCCCAGAGGACTCAGCCAGCCACAGTTATGTTTTCTAGGAGCAAGGACTTTTTTTTTTTTTTCCCTTGTGTTGACTAACAATTAGGAAAGCTTTATGCATAACTAACTAACTGAAGGGAACTGAAAATGAGCTGGCTAGACACCAGCTGCTAATGCTGATATGGCAAAGGCTTGGCTTTGCTCGACAGACAGAAATATTGGAGCGTCTCAGGAAGGAAGGCAATTTGTCCCTTGACACCTTTCCCTTCCTGCCCTCAGCATGGCTTCCATGGCTGAGTTCTGGCTGCAGGTTTGGGAAGGCATCATTCCATTGCACCATTCTTCTTCCCTACACAAATTTAGGAGTGGAGAGACTAACAGTGACCCACTTGGCAGAAGTTTCCTTCTCTTCAGTCAGATTCAAGTCCCCTAAAAACTGCAGTTATGTGGAAATCAGCACTTACAGGAGTAAGTTTTGCATGTTTTGTGAGTACTAAAATGCAGGAGCAACAGTTTGCCTGGACAATTTATCCTGTCACCACATCCTTCTGTCTACTCCTCACTTGATTTGGAAAAAACCCAGCCTCAACTCTGCTAACCTCGATTTTGCAGTGTTGCAATTCAGTATGTCCTCAGCAGTTGTATGTTATTTACCTCAAATATTAGAATATCACTGCTGCACAGTGTATGATTTGTGTTTGGCTTCCCATTAATGTGTGGTGTTGGATCCTGCACGCTGTACCTTGAATTCTTCCAGCAATTCACCTGTGAAACCAAGCAGTGTCTCATGGGTGTGGATGCTGCATTTCAGAGAAGCTGAACTCCAGCAAGCTGGACAGTCAGATAGTTCTGGCCAATTTAATTATGCAAATGGGAATTCAGTTTCTCGGGAATATATTATCAGCATTACTTCAAAGACTTGCATAGAATTCTCTCCTATCATCTTTTTATGGGTTCTTTTTCTTTGTTGCACAAGTGAAAATGAAATGTTACAGAGCACTGAAAAAATCTGGAGAAAATAAATGAGCCCAGATATATTTGCAAATGCTGCCTGTTCCAGTTGGAGGCTGGTAAGCTAGAAGCAAGGAGATAGAAATTTTGTTCTTTCTTCCTCTCCTGTCTTGCAGCTATGCTTTTGCAGAAAATTTCTGTGGAATTCAGATGAAAACAGCATTACATGTATTTTAAATCACATCAAATAATTTAATAGAGTGTCTAGGTTGTACTGTTCTAATATGTATAAAAAAACCCCCTTATTGTAAAAGGAAAGTTTTCTCATAAACCTTTCATTTGGTACAAATTATTTCTTTACAATTTTAAAGGATTCCATATAAAGCTGTAAAGGTAACACAGCTCAAATATTTTATGCCCTTTAAATGTTTGCTTTGGGAAATTAGCCTGGAAATTGAAGGGCACTTTGCACTCTCCTTTGAAACTTGGAAGTTTTGTCCTAACGCATGTGAAGGCACATGAAAGATTCTCTCTTTCCATATTAAAGTAAGTCTAATTGAGAACCTCAGCCTGCTGGTGGAGGCCCTTTAATGTAATAAAACTGAATAAATACAGGCATTTAGACAATTATTTTACAAATTATTTCAACATTTGGATGAACTATTCTTCCCTTTCCCCACATTTTTAAGCTATTGGTCTTTTTCTTGGGTTCACTAGGAGGAGGCTTGAGAGCAACATTTGAGCACAAGACTTTCTACTTGATATATTGGGGCTGAAGAAACTCTTCTACTACGGTCTCTGCATTAGTATTGGAGGTTTCCACTCACCTGCATGAATGTCTGCTCAGAGTAGACTTATCTCTGGGACTTGTTTCTAATTTTTAGGCTTTTATTTAATTAGTACGTCATTTCTTTCTGAAAGTGAATTCTTTGAAGTAGTTTCTAATATCTCATGGAAGTGGATGTATTTATAACTTCAGGTCTCATTCCCAAGGAGTGGTGGGAACTGTAATTGTAAGTGCAGATCAGAGCTTGTAACACATCCCAACAGCTCTGAGTGGTAAAAAGGCATAAAGTAGCTTCCCATTTCCATTTTTATTGTGTGAGCAAATCTTTCTACAATGCAGGACAGCTTTTGGTAATCAACCTGTCTCATGATCTCTGTCAAGACATGGACTTCTGGACATTTTTAAAGGGCAGAACCACAGTGTTAACTCAGGGCAAAGGAAGTCTTTTGCTGTCACAAAGGGTAATTAAATTATCCTGCCATTGGGACTGACCTGACTGAAGCCTCTCTCTCATGTTCTCTTTTGATGCTAACCTATTTTTGACTGCATTGAAGTCAATCATTAACAGTAAAATTAATTTCCTTTACTTTTGATGATGTAAAAATAAATTATCTTTTAAAATTGTTTAAGCTCCCTCTTTAGTCAAGGAAGAATTATTCACACCTCCAGAGCATGAATCATCTCACCTAGAAAAACACCTATTTAGTGCTCTCCATTAATTCCACAGAGAAACTAGATGAATAATGGGAACTAAGATGCTCTAGTGAGATCAAGGAAATAATTCCTAAATGAGTAGATCTCTTCTTTGGATACCACTGTAGATAAGGTACTAGATCAATACCATGTTGGCTCTCTACAGGAATTGTTCTCGGTCCATCTTTGCCTTGATATGTTGGCAATTTTATTGTGGTTTAGAACCAAGGGAAATGAAGAAATATGAGGCAAGTTTCTGGCATTAGGTATTTAAAAAATAGAGTGAGTAAGAAAGAAGTCATTTAACATGTGATTTGCATCGAGATTAAGATTTGTTCCTTAAATTGACCTGTTTAATCCTTACTTATTTTATTGCTTTAGCTCATGTATACATGCAATTACTTGGTTAGGCAGGGACCTACAGTCAGCTCTGGTTTGTCCATGTGACAGCCACTTTTCCACTTATTTTTTATTAATAATAATGTCACAGTTTCTGATCATGAGATTAGTGACTAAGCCACCAGCTCCTGGGTTCTTTTCCCTCTCTGCCATGGACTGCCTTTTTAATCCTGCATTCCTTTGTCTCTTTTGTCTACAGATCATTAGATTTTTCAGCACAATGAATCATCGGGAGTATTTAGGCTCTTGTTGGCTTTTAATCAATCATCCCATTTTTATTTATTAGTCCATATTCCATTGACACTGTTCAGCATAAGGCCTTCCCCAATGAGCTTGTAATGAAATCAGTGGAACTGTGGATAATCACTCCTTGTTCAAGAGGTAGTCACTGTATCCAAGAATTGTGCTAAAAAAGTAATTATAGCCCAAACTGTGAAACTCTCAAAGGCTTTTATGAGCACCCTATTCTAAATGAACATTTCAATTTACAAGGTTCATTTGAATCGGTGGCTGAAAGAACAATGCATAACATGGGCGACAGACACCCAATATTTCAGATTTACACTTTCAGTTGATTCTTTAATGTTAGTATTCAGTTTCACCATCCATTTCTTCTTTGTCTAGTTCATTGGAGTAATGTTTTTGATTGAAAGACAGTTTGACACTCTTGCTTTTCCCCTACATGGGATTCTCTTTCTGTCTCGTGCTCCCTCTTTCATTTTCACACCAATACACGGTGAAAAACTGAGTGAGAAAAGCTCAAAATTCAGTCCTCATGACTGAAAGAGCTTTCAGTGTCTGAGATCCGGTAACTGCTGACAAAAGCTTGCTGGGGGGCTGCTCTGCAGCACTAAGAACACAGCCTTTGTCACACACATTGTATGAAAAAAAAAAAAATCTCTGAATTGCCTGGCAATGAATCCTCTTAAACCACTGTTTGGTTATTTGTATGGTAAAACAAGACTTAGAAGCCAAAAATCTGCCTACCATTTAAAGTAAACTGCATGTACCATTTAAAGTAAACCACATGTTAAATAGCATTGCTGCCAGCCTTTAAATTGGCAAACATACCCAGCCAGTGCCTGTTAAATATCATTAAAAAATTATGCTCAATGAGAAGTATGTGTGTTAATACTTTATGATAGCAGCTAGAAGTGCCAGTCTTCAGCCTGAATGTAATTTGCCCAGACTGTCTAAGCACAGACCACAGAGAAACACCTCTCTAGAAGGGCTTACAGACTGCAGAGAAGGCAAAAACCCAGACAGGGAGCAGAGAAAGACGAAAAAAAATAGCATCAGTCAGCACAGTGAGAGATGATCTTGGCACAATCATTGTCTGAGGCCTGATTTTGGTGGCTTCAAGTCTCAAGCTGCGAGATTTTTACTTAACTTGTTGCTAATCAGCACAGGTGGAGCTGCTCCAGTTCGAGTTGCCCGCTGGGATCCCCTTGGCAGTCACCCGGCTGTGCTCCCCTTCCCACAGAGCCTCCCACAGGGTGCCAAGGGTGGGTGTGGAAGGGGTGACAGGAGAAGGGAAGGGACAACAGGGACTGGCAGGTGCCAAAACAGACAGCAGGGATTAGGCAAAATTCCAGGAGGGTGACTGAGAAAGGAATTACAGTTGATTACGGGAAAATTCTGGCAAAGCAATCTGCCAAGGGAAAGAATTGTCACACCGTAAATATTGGATTATTTAAGGCTTTTTCTTTTTGCCTTTAAATTGTTTTTGACGTAACCAGCCTAATTAGTATCACTTGCATTCACAGTGGCTACTTCAAAACGTATTAAAGGGAAGAACATCCAGTCCAGCAACAAGCAGCATGTCCTGCCCTACTGCTGCAGTGCCTGGCCCAGCTGAGCTGCACGTTCAGGGACAGGATGGACACACGACAAAATAATCCACCTCTCAACACTTGCCTCGTGTAATATCATCATGCAGCACTAGGAGGCAAAGGGAGAAAATAACGTGGAATTCAGTGGTAATTACTGTGAAGAATTTTAACAACTGAGCTTAGATTTTGCAAGATGCAGAGTGAGATTTTCGTGTCTTTTTTTCCCCAGTGTTAATGCTTCATTAGATTGATATTGAGTTTTCTTTGATTGGTATTCATTTCAATCACTTACTCCTCGTGATGCTTGAGGTGAATTCTGTAAATACACAACTAGACCATTTCTCTTCAATAGGCATATTTCAGAGTGTGTTGACTGACCAAATTCAGCTTTAAGCCAAAGACAGACCGATGTGGGAGGAATGGAAATAGCGAGAAGGCAAATTGCAACAGTTTAAATGTTTTTTTTTCTGCTGTGATAGTGCCAGGACCTGGCACTGAGATTGGTGACAGTTATTGGCATGGGCACAGATAAAGAGATTGTGCCTACCCTGCCAGACTTACAAATTCAGATAAATCAGACCAAGGGCCAGGGACAGTACATCATACAAGGGAAGAACTGCAATGCAGAGAGATTTAATTACCTGCCCTTTCCTTCTGGGCAACAGTGAAGCATTTCCACTGCAAACTGCAGCCAGGTGCTGGGACACCTTGGCTGTCTGAGCTGTGTAACACATCCAAAGCAGGCCACATCCACATACCCTGCTCAGATAAAAAAAGCTCATTGCTGGTGTTATGATTCAGAATTTATTTTAAGAGAAACTGTAAAAGATACGTTAATTATACTTTTATAGGTGAATATTGTGAACCAGTGAACCGTGAGACAATTACTTTTTATGCTTTTATCACTTTATGGTAATTTTTACATACGTTTCAGCAGCATCCAGTGGCCTCAAGTGAAGACTACATATAGTGGATATAAATAGTGGATATAACGTGCTCCAGGTGGGAGGAGGAAAAGAGCCACAGGTTGATGAAGTGGTTGCTCCGTGGCCGACAGGTATTCCAGCAGAAATAACTCCACGTCCTGGTTCTGGCACTTGCATTTTCTACTCTAATGAATCATTGATCCCTAGTGAATAAAACAACTTTTCTACAAATATGTTTGTCTCTTGCAACCTCTTTTTGCTAAATAGGTTTCAGCTAAGGAATTGCAGTTTAGCTGTGCATTTGTAAGTGGTTTTCTCCATGTGTGGTTATGTATTAGGCTGCTTGGTATCACGTGGTTCTGCTGCTTTTCTGGATGACTTTAAAATAGTGTCTAAAGAATAATATTATTTATTCAGATTTTCTAACGAGCTAAATTATATATTTTAAAATGTACTAAAAACTTGATTAATATTTACATACATGTTCTCTTAGTAATACAAGTAGAGAATTCACCACTTTTATTGATAAAAATATTAACTGAATCGATTTAGTATCATACAGACAGTCAAAATCCTTAAGATATTAAAGATTTCTCATATATATTTTACAGTAAAGGAGAGGGTGAAATTATGGAAAGGTTTTCAATGGCCAAGAAAACTGCAGGAATAGATATTGTAGAGTTTTTCAAGTGTATATTTTATTGATTTAAGCAACCTGTGAAAAGAAAACTAAGAGCAGTGATACACCAGCTGGAGTATCAATTGTATATTTACAGAGAATTGCTCATGTTTGCTTCTGAAAATTCATAACCTGAGGTAGAATTGAACAACGAAAGAGCAAAACCAAGCATGTAAAATCAATTGGAGTGCTGGCCAGCTACATCTTTATTTTCTGCAGCCACGTTCAACCATGTTTTATACCTATTTATCACTGAACTCATTGGGCAGAACAAAAATGGTGCTGATGTTAATACCTCATGAATATGCACAGATAATGTTCCCTTTTTCTTAAATATCAACATTTTTACCAAACTTTTTGTTCTTCTGTATTTAATAGGAATGGCAGGTAGTGGGTGCTGCAGGCCAAGGCTGTTCATTAACATTATTCTCTTGGGTATTCCTGACATTTAATTTCAAGACCCACGTGAAATGAATGTAGGTCCTGTATTTAGTTTTCACACATTAAACATTCCTGAAATGGGCATATCCACATACTTTTTGAAAGCAGGTCCTAATTTGATCATCTGATGATCAAAATGAATCCTTATAAATACTGGCTGGTGTTCAGAGAAGGTGGAAGCTCCAGGGTAGTGTGTTTGCTAAACTGAAGTACCTGCTCTGGCCATGAACAGGAACAGCCCGCCAACATCAAGTTTACCCAGCACACACATGTTTTATGCCACTAACACTAATTTGGTTTAACACTCAGTTTGGTGTGAAAAGTCTCATGAACAAATGGAAAAGATGCAGATTGTCCTTTGGAGTGGAAGATGAAGGAGCAGACAGACAACGTCAAAAGATTTCACGTATTAGAACAGGTCACTTGTAGCTGTTCTGTGTTTTGGAATGTCATTAAACTTGTCATGGTATCCATGCAATCACACATGTGTGCCTGTGTGTGTATTTATTTCCTGTAAGATGTGAGGTTTGAGGAGTTTTTTGAGTGTTTTGCTCCATTCCAGTGCAATATCTACAAAGTTTACCCAGGCTTGTAATGTTGGAGTTAACCCTGGTCACCCATGTACAGAGACTGCTTGTAGAAGTACTGTGGGAGCTGAAAAGACATAGACCCCTTTCCACTCCATCAGAGGGAAAGTGTCATTCCTTGATACAAAATGCTTGTAAAACACCTTCTGCAAATGAGGAAACTGCCAGAGGGTGACAAGTGGGCCAGAAAGTCCAGCTCTGTACAAGATGACATACCAAAAGCACCTCATTCTCGACCTGAATTTGCCTTTGGTTCCTCGATCTGAGCTCTTTAGGTGTGAAATACCTGTCAGCCTGCTTTACCTCCACAACTTCAGTTTGATTCCTGGAGGGAATGGAGCAGTTCTCAGAGGAATAATGAAGGGCAATAATAACTTGTAAAAATTTATGTGTATTCCAAGGTCCTTAATAAGTTGGCTCATCCCAGGAATCCAGAATAATTTTTAGTGACCACATTTTAGTCCTGTAGAGCAGTTGTGTATTTCAACCATGTTTTCAAATAAAGATTGGTCATTTAGAGTAAGCACTGGTTTGCTCTGTATCTAATAGCTGTGCTCTGGCAAAACCACTGTTCTCCTGACAGGGAGGATAAGCAGCATTAGAAAGCAGCTCTTACTGCAGCCTTGTTGTTATGAATTCACAAGTAAATTTAACAGTTGCCCCTGTGATGTAGATATTGTTACCCCTAATGCCCTGACTCTGCTCTCTGGATTATTTCTTTTCCAAACATAAAGAATTTCATCATTCCAATAATTTAAATGAAAAAGACTGGGAAGACTTCAAGTTTTTTCTCTTTAAAACACACATGTAGTTTGCAAGAATTACTGCTCTCCTATTTTTTAATCCTTTTAATGGAAAGAAAAGTTTTGACACTGACAATGTCTTCTGTGTGGGCTTGTCTTGGTTGAATCCTCTTGTGTTCTTGCATCTGTTGTACAGTCTGCTGGTTCATAGAAAAGATTTTAAAACACAATCACAAATGACAGTATGTTTTAAACTCTTTTTTTAAAGAATTTATATCTTGCTTGGAATAAACAGCATTTATTTCTGATATATCTGAGAACAAAACAAAAAAGAAACCTTAGAAAACTGTACAGAGGAGTTATAGGAAGGTGAATCAAAATTTCCTTAGGTGACACAACATGTGTTGTCTAATTTCAGAGACAGCCATATGTCATGATATATTCAGATACCACCTTTCAGTGATGCTTGTATTTCCAGGCTTCTGTATCTGCTTGCTTTTGCAAAGCTCAGCACATTCTCTAGAGGAGTAGCTATTACTGTTCTCATCCCATACCTGAGAAATTGAGGCATGGGTAGGTGACAGTAGTAGTTTAGCATCAAACATACTTCTGGAATAAGAGAAGGAATATTAATGAGATGGTAGCCTGGGGTTTGCCAGCAGATTCTGAGGCTCAAATCTGCATGGAACCATCGACATGAGGCATTGAAATATTTTTTCCCAGACGATGAAGCCAAAAGGGTAAGTTTGTATGGGATACAAGGAAGAGCATTTGCTCCTGGAGCTCCCCCAGATGGTCTCTGCATGGACCGACAGGCTGCTGGAGTAATTTTTAACATTGTGAGGTTCAGACAGAGTAGGTCAACTTGAGGCCAACATGAGTTTGCAAGTCAGTGAGGAAGAAGAAGGGGTAAGGGGATTGTTTTCACGGAGAGTTCATATAATTTACCTCCATATTCTCTCTTTACTCCCTGTTTCTCCTTTTTCAGCTTGCAGCTCAGAGTTGAGAAATAAACCTTTGTCATGAAAATGCCACATCATGAAAGCAGTAGGGAAACTTCTAAATTTATGGTAGAAGTCTATGTAAAAGATGATGAAGTATCAGCACAGGGAGGAAGATACCATGAGAACTATACCCTGCAAGGAATAACCAAGTCTTGGCCTGCCTGTGGTTGCAATGCTAAGTGGGCTTTCATCTCATATGCAATCAGAGCACTCTGTTTGAAAAGAGATGCTCAGTGATGATCCAGTATATGAGAAACCAGAGTTTCTCTGCAGGTTTTAAAGGAAATAAGATGAAATCTTCCTCCAGATGCCACTGCTTCTTTATATGCTGTATTGTGCTGATAGAACACAGTGATGAATCATCTGTCATGTCAGTATGTGACACCATATATTTGTGATGAGTAATGTCCTGAACAGAAACGTCATTGCACCACAGCAGAATTTATCCATCTTGTGCTCCCCTTGGCCTGTTCCTGACCAAACCCATCAGGTGTGATTTTGCACAGTGCAGAGGCACAGTATTGATCCTGTGTTAGTGAGATCAATGCTCTGTGGCCTCTGAATTACCTTTGCCATGTAACAGGATGGAGGCTCAAGAGCCAGGTGATAGTTCATCACAACCTGAAGATCAAGCTGTGATGGGGTGGGAATAAAGGCAGCAAACAGAGCAGCTGGTTCCAGTTAATGCCCTTGATTACAGAGGGTACAAGCAGTGCAAGAGCTGGGGCTGCCTGACTGAGCTCTGGAGTGCAGCAGAGCAGGGGAAGCTAAGAAGGGACAAAAGCTTGGTGAGAAGCTGAGAAGAGCCTGGGAATTGCAAGTGCTGCATCAGAAAGAGGTGGGTGAAGCAGTTTTAGAAGCTTATGATTATGCAGAACAGTGCAGCAGGGTGGTGAAAGTTCCTCCTGGGTATGGAGGTTAGCTCTCTGTGGGCACCAGTGTCTGTTGGTTTTGTTAATGGCTGATCTCTTGCTAGTCTAACCAAAATCTTGGGGTTTATTTTACTGTGTTAGTGTGGGAAGTATAGTTTGGGAAAGGAGGGGCCGTAACATTATCCAGGTCTGTGATCTATGTGAGAAAAGCAATTGCCACCTCTCAGGTTGAATTAAGTAACAAACAAGAGGGTGTCTTACAAGGGAAGGTGGAGAGGCATTTTTAAAGCAGTCTTATTTTTCTGAAGTGGTTTCCTAGAGCTGCTCGTGGGCCTGAGCTACCTGTTCCTAAACAAAAACAGATATTATGCCCCCAGGGCTCCTGCCTGTTGCTGGCAGACATGGCAGATTGCCTTTGTGCCTCACTTAAGACCGTGTTGGAATGGAGTAACAGCATCTGAGCAAGGGAGGGCTCTCCTCTCTGGGTAACAAAACCTCGTGTGAAGATTTGTGGCAGGAAATAGGGGCTATGCAGTTGTCTCCTTTCGACTCATTCAGCCACTCGCTAGCAGAGGATTCACAATTCACAAGATGGATGCAGTTAAATTTTTCCCAAGGGAAAAAAGTGAATTAAAGGAAAAAATAGGAACTGAGGGAGCAAGCAGGAGCCTGGATTTCAGGTTGCTCTGTGTACTCCTTTCCCTGGTGCCAGGGGCTGCTCACAAGGCAGGGCATTCTCCCTGTAGCTCAAGGCTATGCCTGAAGACACCTTTTAGAATTATCCATTTATACTGAGGCTGCACACCTGAGCCCAGCCACCTTGAAAAGATTTCAGAGAGCAAAAATCCCAGGCTGCCCCATGGTTCTCCAATAGACAATAAAACAAAAAATCCAGCTGGCTTTGTTTATAAGGGTGTTGTGTCTCTTAAAAGCAGTAGTTGCTGCCAATCTGGATTTTAAACAGACTTTCAAAAATTATTTTAAGGCAGTAACATATTAACATATTGTCACACCCAACCTCCCCTCATTCTTGAAAAAAATGGGTTGTTTGTGCATTTTGAACTTCACTGATTTCCTGACGCATCTTCTTCTGTTATTTGGGTTAGTTGTTTGACTTTTTTTTTTTTAATTATTCCTATTCAGTAGTACCTGCCAGTTTAGAGATAACAGAATAATAAACAAATTCTAGATGCTTCTTTTGAAGGACCTAATTCATAGTAGCAGAATGATGGCAAAAGCTATCTGCTTTAGACAGAGCCCCTTGGATGGGGAAAATTCAATCAGATCTCCTAAAAGTGCTTTATCAGAATTCTGAGAATTCTTTCTTGTGCTTCTGCTACTTTTGTGAGTGTCTTTAGCTGGCACTTCATGCCCATGCTGTACATGAGTCACTTGGGAAAGAGGCTTCTGTGTAATAGTGCTAGTTTTTTTTTTTAAATAAAGCTACAAGAGACACCTGTACTCAGTGAGAAACTCTGTCCTGGTACAGTATTTTTATGTTACAAAATGCTCTGATGTGTGAGCGGTTGGGTTCCTGTTCTCTCTCCTTGTAAGAAAGGCCAAGGTGCCCCAACCTTCAGCTGCAACAAATCAGTTGTTAAGATGATGGGAAGCAGCAGCTCAGCTGTGCAGTCCAAGCTAAAACTGGATGCTAATTCCTGTTTAAACCTCGTCAGAGTTTCTTGGAAAGCAGTTTCCTGGATAATATCTTGTGTTTGTCCATAAACAGTGGTGAAAAATTAGTGAATACTGGCTGAAAGAATAGAAAAGATGATGGGCATGCAACAAAATGGTTTCCTAGACTACAAGTTGGGAGTTGTTGTTCAGAATAACTTGTTATTGATTCTCCTGCAGCTGTGATAGCTTTGTGCTTTATTACTGTTTCACCTGTGTTGTGAGGAGCCTTAGCCAGGGCTTTGTGCTCCTCCATGTGCAGCAGGGTTTAAGGTGCTGTAAGAGGATAGGGAGGTACCAGCTCCTCTTTCTTTGAGGAGCACAGCTGGGTTGTGATAAGCCAAAATCTACCACAGGCAGGCTTGCCCTCAACCTGAGAAACTTCATAATTTAATTCCTCAAGAGTGTGTGTGTGTGTTTATTCACCCCTGCATGTTGATGTTGCTAAACTGACTCTTTTTCTACACTGTTAAATTAATTTTTCCATGTCTGCTTCTCCAATAACAAGAACCTCCCAGCTCTGATGGGGCACCTTTCCCCTGCCTGGAGCTCAGCTGCTTCTTACCATTTGGATGATAAGAGCAAAACAACAGAACAAATCCCTTTATGCATTGTAAATATCTTTGTGCTCTGTGGTGACTCAGGGCTGTTTTGATAGGAGGAAGGTGGTGGTAAGTGAATCACATTCTTCAACCCAGAGCAAGTTTAATATCATTGTTACTACTAAAGAATTGTGGTTCCTTTGTTTTAGGTGATGCCTAAAGCAGTTCTCAGCCTTACCATGGGGATTTATGCTATTGATGCCCCTGAAAACAAGGTGAAAATGTAAAAGCAAACAGATATAGCCAAATAAAAAACCTCAACAAAACAAATGCATAAGGAAAACTGGTTCCCTTTGAAGTCACTATATAGGCTTTAAAGGACTTTAGCAGTTCTCTGAAGTGCTGTTAGCAGAAACAAAAGAAAACAAATGGAAATAATATAATCTCTGTGCAGCCTTCTTTGTATGGTGGCTTAGACACACTGATTTTCATTGTTCTCAAAACAGCAGAAAATCTCAGGTTGTGATAAGGACAGGATTACCTCATTTCACAGCTGAACTAGATTCCTTCTTAGGCTTTTCTGAGTCCTGCCAGGACAGGGTCCCTAGGACTGCACAGTTCCTACTTAGCAGATTAAAAAGGTTCTCTGCCCAGTTTCCTCCTTGTACTCCAGTATCAAAAGAACAATAATGCCCTTTCCTGGACCCCCTTCAGCCCAGCTGGGTTTTTCCCTGAACTATGAGAGTTACACTCAATCACAGGTGACTTCCCTGAGTTCTGATGGCTTTTCAGATGTGGTAAGAGATTAGATATAGATCTTGTGGAGTTAGGTGTCCAAAGGGAAAGCTAATAAAAAAGAAGTGGATTTTAAGGGAGCATGTAAATATGCTGGATGCTTTGTGAGGAATGCTGATAGAGAGGTGAAAGAAAATGAGGAGGAAACACAGCAGAAGAGCTGGCTACTGCTGAATGAGATATTGGTGGTGCAGAGCTGTGCAGAGGATTAGTGGCAAGAACAGGTTAAAACTTGGCGTGGTGAGAAAGGAAACATCTGTAAAGGCTTGTAGGGGATGTGTGTTGGCAAGCAGAGCTTTTCCAGTTTCACTGAAATGCTGTGGTCCTCAGGATAAGAGGGCAGGCAAAGGATAGTTGAGGAGAAACCAGAATCCTACTGAAACTGCAGGGGATGGATGTCCCTTCAGGTGAATATAGTTATACAAGCTGGGGATCATCCAGGGTAATGAAGTAAAGGAAAGGATCTGCGGATTTGCTGTTGGCTTCAAAATGACTGAATTCCTACCAGGCTTGTTGTAAAAGTCACACATGCCAGATCACAGAGCTCTCACCCTCCTCAAAGCAGGGGACATCACAAGGCCAGTGTGTCAGTATGACTGTCAGCCTCTGAAACATTTAAATGGTGTGCAGCTTTCCAGGATCCCCAAGTAAATGCAAGAATACTGAGAAAAGCTGTGGTGAATTAACTGTTCTGAGGATCTGTGTTGGGAAACTGAGCTTAAGACCTTGGGAAAAAGAGTATATTGTAAAGCTGACTGGAATATTTCCCTCTCCCAGAGCATCACATTTTAGACTTGAATGAGTATTCCACTGCTCATCATATTAGTTTAAACTCAGAAAAAGTTATGCAGTGTTTCTTTGTGCATTGAAGACATTACTTTGCACCTTGGTCTCTGAAACAAAATATAGGGTATTTTTGTACGTTTTCAAGAGTCAGCTGCCTCCAGTAGCAGGAAGGCAATAAAGGACCAAACAAGTAATTTTGACTATATTTTACCTCCCAAAATGGTATTTTACAGAAAGGGAAAATGCTGTGCTTGCTAAGTGTAGCTCGTTTTCTCATTTCTGCACAGAGAGAGTTAGGGAGTGCCATATTGTATGCATGTGGTGGCTCACATGTCACATTTTCCTGGGTAATTTTGAGGATACCATACACCAAAGAGGACAGGTGGCCTCTTGAGCTAAGCATGTTACAAATATAGACGTGTGTAAAACGTTCTGCTCCGAAGAACTCGAAAGATAAAAAGCTGGCACAGAAAGAGGAACACGGAAACAGGCTGAGAGTGACATAACTTCAGACTGTTGTACGCAAAGAGCGTTTTGGGTGGAGTGGATATAGTCAGTAAGTGGCATTTTATATTGCCAGTGGTGTCGAGTGCATCCGAAAAACTTGACTCCATGGTAAGTATTTCCTGGCAAGGCCGTGTTCCTGTTGTGAGCAGCCCGACCTGATGGTTTGGTGCTAAGGCTTCTTGCTGAACTAGATCTTCCTTTTGCTTTCTCTCTCTGTATGTACAGCTTGTGTTTTCCATAAGGCAGTTTTGTTTATTTTACTGAGCAAAGTGAGTGCAGTGTCACGTTAAATCCCACTTGAAATTGCTTATCTGATCAGGCTCAAGTTGGTTGTTGAAGACAACAGGCTTTGAACGAGGCTGGCTCTGGAAATTATTCGCATCTTCTTTAGGAAAAAAACATTTGCAACTAACCAAGAGGCTCAGAAAACATGACCTCATATTATATTTATTGTTGAAATGTTCCAACACACCCAGCCTGTTCTGCCTGAGAAGAAAGAAGATATTGCAGAAATGCCTCAACCCCAAAATAAAGCCAAGATAAACTTAATACAACAGGTGGGGCTGACCCAATGCTGAGCAGAGTAAACAGAAATTAATCTGCTCTGCTCCTGTTAGTTAATCCCTCCAAACAGGCTGTGATGTGCTTGTACATTTTTGTTTGAAGAGCCAAAATACTTTTATTGCTGTTTGTATTTTTTCTTTTAACTTCTAGTTCCGATGACAAAAGGATCTAGCGTTTGTTACAGAAAGATCTTGTTGTACTTTAAAAGCTATTGTGCCGTTTAAAGCCCACAGAAATCAGTTTGAGATTTTCTCATTAACTTTGCCTACATTTTTACGAATGTCTAACTTCAGTTATGTGTTTAAATTTGAGACAATAAGTAGAAATTAATACAGCAAATAATACTTAGGAAGGCTAAGAAGTGTTTTGACCATAACCCATTAGAGACCATCTTGGAGTGCTTGGAATCTGTGGGAGTTTTGATCTGGGAGAAAACATTTCAAAAGCATCTAAAGGCCCATTGCCTTGCCACTCACATGGTTTAAAATATTTCCTTGCTCTGTGACTCCTCTTTATTCCTAAATTACAGAAATGTTTCCAAAATAAGTTGCACAGGCAATTACCTGCGTGCACAGCCTCTTTACCAGGATTCCAAAAGAAAGAACTCTCAACAACCTACCCAGATACAATAACAAGAATACATCCTAAAGTACATTTTAACAGTAGATCTCAGTCTTTACAATGACTGAGACATATAGTTCAAACAAATCAAGTCAGTGCCATATGTTTCAGTCGTATGATGTTATGCAGCTAAAAATACAAAGAGAAACTACTGTAAATACATGACTTGGCACAAGGGTAGAGGCATGGCTAGTGAACTTCACAACTGTGTTTTTAAAACAAGTTCAACTGTGTTGCTCTGTAGTTGTTTCATTTCTAAGAAGGTGTAAAGTCTGACAAGCTACTGAGACCAGATACAGGTTTTTCTTTAGATGGAGAGACTCTAGAGATGCTGGTACACTATTATTTTGGTCCCCAAGACAGATGTGTACATTTAATTGGTGACTGCAGCACCTCTGCAGCTCCAGGCATGTTCCACTGCACTCAAAGGCTCACACAGAGTGGGTTTATATTTGACAGCCCCTACCACTGCAAAAAACTGTTGTGAAACCACAAAGATGGACATCACTGAGCTGCTACTGAACTTTAAAGCTGTTCTGTTGGAATAGCTTTGCAATCACTAGATTTTTTTTTCCTGTTTTGCTTTAACTAAATATGTAGTTGAGAGCTTTTGCTGTTAAGGCTCGAAAAGAAAATATTTCAGACTAAGGTGACTGAAAGAAACTCAGTGTCCTTAGCCTGATTCTCATGCTGAAAACAGGGTTTGGTCTGCTGACAGAAATAAAACTGAAAAGGTCTGTGGGCTGAAAATGCTGAGCAGTGTGCACCTTGCAGTCAGGAGGGGACAAATTTCCTGTTGCCTGCTTTGATGCTGAAAGTTTTGGTCAGTGAGTGCTCAGGAAGAACTCTGCCAAGTAACAGAATAACACCTGTGTTGTCCCTGTGTTTTGTATCAAGCTATTGTAAACCTGCTTCAAGCATTGCAATAAAGGAAAGAAGGCACACAATGGCATGCTGTTGGAATTTTTGGGACTTCCTCCTTAGCATGAGAAAGAATGTGAGGAAAACACAAAAATGCTTGTTTGAAGTGAAATCCAAGTGGATGATGGAGGTGGCTGCTGTGAATCCAGCAGAGACTGGTCGTGCAGTGCAGGAGGCAGGATAAGGGTGCAATTGTATCCCTGCTGTTCAGCTGAGAAATGAATTTGCAATAACCTGAATTTGCAAGGAATGTGGGATTCTTGCCCTCAACACTACCTTGTCTAAAAAGCCAATACCTGTGCCATGAGGCTGCCCTGACTCCCTTACTTGTCACATCCACAAGCCCTTAATGAATTGAAGTGTTCTATCTCCCCTCTGTTGTTATTCCAGGAATTCCCTTCAACGTTTGATAACCAGCAACGCTCATCAACCTACTCCAGCAGTACTTTATGTGTTATTTATTGGTCACTGAATGTGTCCTTTGTGGTTCTTTAATTTAATTGGATTTTTTCAATTTACCTTTGTTTGTCTCTGGTATATTGCAAACAGAGTTAATTGCATGTGGAAATATTCCTCCCAGAATAACAGTAATAGAAACTAGAATATTATGGTTGTTTTCTTTATCTACTTATCATACAACAGTGTCTTTATGTACTGCATACTTTTTTTATTAAACACTAACACAGCACTCTCTAGGATGTGAAGATGTGCTATAAACACAGATTGTGTTTCCCCCTTTAGATTAAAACTTCCTTTTTGAATATTGCCTTTCTTATTATACTCTAATCCAAACTCACTCAGCTCTCTACCCTTTTTCTCTTGGGCCTTTCCAGTTATGTATCTGAATGCCATTCCTTGGTACAGCATCTAATTTCAATAGTTCAGGTTTGGTGACTGAGTAACTCAAGATTCTTTGGTTTATTATTTTATTGGCCCTTATAGCTGAATTTGTTGGTGTTAGTTTGCCTTGAGAAGTGTGGTTACCATGGCACTGCTGTCAAAGATTCCTAAATTCAGTCTGTGTTACACTCTGGTTTAGGACTTTGCACTGAGCACAGATCTATTATTACATCTATGAGGTACTTAAGGTGCAGATCAAAGACTTTTATGAGGCTTGTGTCCTGAGAAATTCAAACTCTGTGTCTGAAGAAGTTCTGGCTTCTTAGAAGTTTTTTTCTGCCCTTACCATGTGCCATTTAGGGAGATAGAACTATGTTGTTTTGGACTGGGATTGAGTTAATTCTCTCTAATTGATGTATGTGGATGTGCAGTTGAGAGTGCAAGGCAGGCTTGGCTGCTGGTGCAGCAGGATCAGAATAGTGAAACAAATGTCTGAATGTATTCACCTTTTGCCAGAAGGTGAGATTAAAGAGAAAATATTATCAAACTGCTGTCAAAGTCTGGTGGGTCAGGGACTTGTAAAGTTTGTTATTCAGCCCTTTTGGTGTTTTTAAATGACAATTGGGAAAAATGAGGCAGAGTGGTGCTTTCATGAAGACAGAAAATTTGATTATTTCTTTTATGAAAAGGGGGTAGTGCAGAATGTACCACAGGACACCTGCAGGTGAGCTGTGTCTGCTGATGCTTTTTGAGCTTTTAGATTGTCATTATATAAAATAAGAAAGTCATGGTAATTTCTATATAGTTTGACTGGATCTCAACATAGCTGGAAATAACTACTGATTAAATAATTTCTATGAAAAGGACAAAACATTAAAAAAATCTTTCCTTAAGCCCATCACAGCAGCCCAGAGGTGACCGCTCAGAATTAATTTATCCAACAAATCCTCTTAGGAGTGCCCTTAATCTGACAAATGGGAGGATGTTCACTACTCTGAAGTCTTTCTATCATATATTCCATTTGTATCACATGAGGAGTTGTCTGGCTTGGAGCTTTCAGGAATTCAGGAGAATAGTTGTGAGATCTCGTGTTTGTAAACCCACTTCATTTTGGCTGTAGCTGTTTTAGTAGTTTTGAAGACTTGGTCAAGGTTCTTTGAATCAAAGGCTCATAAACAATGAAAAGTTTTGGAAACTTTAGATTGGATCATCTAATCTTTGAGGGATGAGAAATAAAACAGGCTTTAGATTTGAGCCTGCTAAGAAGGCTTTATATGAAAGACAACTTCAAATAACAGGCCCTCTAAGCCAAAGTAGAGATGAGCTCCACTCCTTTCCTATGCTGTGCCCACCCTATTGATTGAGTCCTAACCAAAGTTTGCTCTGCCTTATTCACCAGTTCAGGTATAAGGCTGAAAATTGACTGGCTATTAATTGCTGGAAATGTCTTTATATGATTTAAGAATGTTTGTTTTAAGAAGGAATAGGAGAAAACCTTTTACCCTTGCTCCAGACAGATTGACATAATACCCAAAACTACAGAAGATCAATTCCTGCTTTGAGCTTCTGGATCTATTGGTAGGAGGGCAGATGTTCTGTCTTGATAGAAGGCAAGGTCAGCTCCTTTGTAAAACTTGACTCGTATGTAAATCCAAATCTAAGTGGAGCAAAGAATGATTTCTCTTTTTTTATTTTTTTTCCCCCTGATTTATGGTGTGACCCAAGTCCTGTAGTGTCCTTCAGGTCTAATTTAATGCTGGCACAGTCTCTGGGTTTGACTTACCAGTTATTGGCCATTCATCAAGGAAATGGAGGAATTTGATCTATTGTTTTCTCAGGTAGGCCACTGCTCCTGCTCTGTGCTTCACAGAAGTTCAGAGGGATTGAAGCCAGAAGGAAGTTTTTTTCTTCTTGTTCTTTTCCCCCCTCCCTATTTTCTTAAAAATTTTCAATATGTAGGGTAGAAGAAAAAGTTGGAAGAAACAAATGTCCTCTGATGTGAAGTTGTTGTCCACATGGACGAGGCTGAAGGTACATTGAACACTCTGACACTTCCATACGTGTCTTGAAAGGAACCAGCAGGAAATGGTGGAAGAAAATAAACAGACTTAAGGATTTTAGAAGTGTCTTTGAGTGCACAGATGTGAGTTTTGAGTAATATGACAGATACTGAAATGGCTTGTGCTGATTTCAGTGTTGAGGGTAAGAACCACAGGAATCTGCCAGTGAAGTGAAGCCATTTCACACTGTCTTCAGATGAATCATTAACATCCTGACAAACATGCACAACAATGAGGAGGCTACTTAATTTGACACTTAGGTTGAATTGCCTGGGAAATTACCTGCTTGCTCTACCTGGGTTTAATTATTGTTTAAATGATTAGGAAGCTCACTTCACTTGAGAGAGGGTAAAGGAGAGTTGAATGCAACCTTTGTGCATCTTGTTGAAGTGATGGCTGCTCCTCCAGCTGCTGGAATTGGATTTTTCATCTGGGGTCATTCCAGACATCAAAATAGCAAAAGTGAGAAGAGTTCCTATGCTACACCGTGGCTAAAACAGACTGTAGATTTGACTGCTGGAATGCTTCCTTCTGAAATAAGGATGTAACCTGGGAGAGAGAGGGGAAGAGGTTGAATATAATTTCGACCTCATCAAGGAGAAATCTGCTATGTCTGCATCTTGGAGGTCCTTGCTAGTCCCCAGCTGAGAAGCCTGCAGAGCTCAGTGCTGACAGACTGCATATGTTTGAGCTACTAAATATTTTCACCTCCCACTGACTTCATATACCTCGACACAGAGAACTCTGCAGTACTGAGCTCTAAATCAGTTGATGCATTGTCACAGCTCCCTGAATAGATGGCCAAGTCAGAGCTGAGTTTTATTAACCTTGCCTAATTTTAACTGTGGGCCAAACTCTGCTTCCTTTGCTTCTGTAAATGATCCCATTGGTTCCACCTCATCTAAGTTACTGGAGTATTACTTGCCTTTGAAGTAGTAATCTAAAAAAATAAATTCATCGATTTTTAGTTTAATGTGAAGTATAAAGCCTTTCAGGAAGTCAGGGGAGATTTTGAGAGAGACACTAAATACTCTCTGGTTAGAAATGCCACTCTACCATCCAAGCTAATTTTGGAGAAGCTAGAAATGATCTCTGATTTTAAACAACACAATAAGCCAAAGGAAAGGCATCAGTTATGCTGGTACAGTCATCCAGAGCTGTGACAAACAGCAGGTTTGTGACTGAGCCTAATGCATCCTGGGCGTTCTGAGGTGTGAAGGCGAGGGTGCCAGACTGGCTCACCTGGCCCTGCTGGGCACTGTGGTCCCTGAGACAGATGGCCAGTCTTGCTGGGAATGACAGGGCAGGTAACGTGCAGGATTCCTGCTGGTTGGAGCTTTCCCTTGGGATCAGTGTTGGCTTCTGCCCGCTGGGTGTTGTAATGATCGTGACTCCAGACCATCCTGGTTGTGGGTCAGGCTGCCAAAACCGAGCTGAGGTGTGGGATTTGTGTCCTGGCTGTGCAGGTGACCTATGGAACTCAGACTGGGATTTTTCCATCACTACCAGTCCTTTTGCAGTCAGTCCAGATGATTTTCAATTCATTTAACACTAGAGACTCAATTTAGCACCCTGCAGGGATCAACATTAAAGAAATCTGGCAGAGGTCCCTGGATGGTGTGGTGGGATGTGTTAGTTGGGGCCAAAATGCAGAAAAGCATTTGGATAGAAACTCCCCTGAAGGAAGGAACGGCTCTGCCTGAAACTTGCAGGAAAAGATGCTTAAACTTTTTCTGCTGCTTTTAAAGTGGTCTTAGTATATGATCTGTTGTAGTAGCTGTTGTGATGCTCCTTCAGTAGGCTGGTAAATCTGAGATTACAAGCTTAGAAGGCCTCAGATTTAGGAGCTGCACCATAAAAGAGTCAAGGATTAACAAGTATTTTTGGAGGGAAAAAAAAAAGGAAGCTCTTTGACTTAACCTGAGGCTTAGATATATGGTTCTTAAGGATTTAGGGAAGAAGGCTGCATAAGAACCCCTCTCAGATGAGCTGTGCCAAGTGGAAATGAGAATTATTTTACCTGGTCCCTGGAGTAGCTTAAATTACCTTCACATACTGTCCATGAAAATACATAAAATATTACTTTGCTCTGTATTAAAAGAGGAGAGTCATTAGTCTGGCAGAGTTTGGGGGTTTTAATGCAATTTGACCCCATTGCATATATACAGAGGGAAAGGCATTTAGTGTCTCTGCCAACACCATCCAGCAGGTTTTACCTGCTGAGTCAGAGGTTTACAGTCTGTAGTCAAAATTCTGTGATAAGGAACAAGCTGCACACAGATGGCAGAAGTTAATAGTCTGATCCTGCCATCAGGACACATAAAAGAAATTATCATCCACAGAAGATAGAACAGTTCTGATGGCTTGAAATAGATCTGTACTGCCCTGTGCTTTGTACCCTCATTTATGTAACAGTGTTATCGTTCTGCTGCACTTAGTATTGTTTTTAAACTGACACAAATAATTCCTCAAAACTGAGGATAACAGGACTGCAGGACCAAGGCAAGGAGTCTGTCTGACTTAATCCTGAAAGGACATGCTGCCATTCCCATTGATTTCAGCTGCAATTAATGAAACTATTGCCATGACTAAAGCAATGTGTGAGTCTGGTCTCAAGGGTGATGCTGCCAAGATGTAACACAACTGATGCCCGAGTGTTTTGCAGCATGTAGGCTTGGAAGTTTGTTCCCTTTTTCCATATTGCAAGTAGGAGGCTCCCTCAAAGCCTTCTAGGTGTGTTGGAGTCCGGAGTTTGGTTATAGTGGCAGAATTTTTTCCCTTTTTGTTTCAATTAAAATACTTAACCTAGTCAAAGGGTATCAACATAGTCAAAACAACTGAGGTTTAGAACCTATCTTGTGTGCTGCTTATAAAATCTTGTGAATTTATGAAGCCAGTGGAAAAGCTATTCAGTCCAGAAGGATTCATGTCCATGCTTAACCTACTTAGTGAGGTAGCAGTTTGTTGTGTAACTTCTGTATGGCAATAATAACTTCACTTGTACATGAGAAGGGGAAGTTGTTAATTTGCATGACTTTCAAAAATTTATGATGTTAAATAGGTGATAAAAACATCATTGAAGATGGGCCTCTACCTGTCTTTTAAATTACTAGTAAAAATAATGATAGTGAGGACATCTAATTAATATGTCACAAGTTCATAAATATGTACAGTTGGTTTAGAATGTGATTTATAAGGTTTTGTACCAGATAAAGCACTATAATGATACATATCCAAGGCCAAAATAACTGAGTTAAAGTATCACTTTGGGAGCTGGGGGTCCTTTTAAAATACTCCAGTTTTTAGAGGGTGCCAACTAGGAGTCAAATATGACTTTCCACTTGTAGTTTTGATGCAAGGGATACCTCTATAGCCAACATATCAAATGCTGATCTCAGACATTTCCCTGCCTCTAGTCCTGAGTGTGAGGAAGGAAAGGTCATTGCCTGAGTCAATTTAAGCTGGTTCCATTCCTACCTGGGTTTACCCTTTGCCCAGCAGTGGTGGGTGTGTTCTTGTGGTGCTCTCCTTATCCTCTGCCGTGAAGAGATTACCTTCAGATTACCTACTCTGTGCCATCAGTGATATCCTGATTTCCAGCAGTGGGAATTTGAATTTACAGTTTGCATTCAAATGTATGTTATTCCCTCTAGGCTGACTCTGGAGTGATAAACATCTATTTCAAATTTCCTTCTGACACGTAGAACAGAGTGATCCATCTTACAATATGTTGATACTTAGTTTTGAAGTGTTTCCCCCCCAGTTTTAGGACAATGTGCTCTTTTTACACCTGTTTTTCAGCAGTCTTGTACATGGAGTGCTGTTAAGTTCTTAATCCCCTGGAAACTTGGTAGTATTGTAGGTTCCAGGTGCAGGCTGCCAAAGACCAGGTTGGATGTAGAATGTTGATATGTTTTTGCCAAAGGCTTCAAATGGAATTATGTATTTATCTGGGAAGCTGGATGAAAACTGATAAAAGAAAAAATAGGAGCCAGATTAGGCCAAAATATTACAAGGTAGCTGAAATAGGAAGTAAGGGGGGGTTTCTGGGCTGAAGTACAGGGATGAAGTGGTGAAAGAAGACTGGTGTTAGAAAAAACCAGGAGTTCTGCCCAGTACAGGTGTGAGGGATATATTCACTCATTCCTAAGAGCACACTAATAGACATCTTTCTGATGTCAATCCAGGCTGTGTTCCTTTCTATAAGTATTCATGTCAGGCAGCACTAGCACAGATAGTGGTCAGCCAAACAGATGTTCCCTGATAAATAACACTCCTTGGGTTGAGCTTTTTATTGGAAGCATTTACTTCACTGATACTTGTAATGCAGCAGAACTTCTATTGCTCTTGTTTCAATTTTTATCCCCCCACCTTTTTTTTTTCCCTGCTGCTTTATAGAGTAGTTTGTCTTGTAATCCTTTCCTTATTGCTGGAAAATTGTCCATTTCAAGCCTTGATTCTGCTATCAGCTGTGCCAGATCAAATCCAGAGCAGAAACCCTGGGGACAGACATTCCAATCTGGGCCCTGCAGTTGTCATATCAGGGGGATGTCCTGTCCTTTTTTTATCAGCACTGCCAACCAGGACTAAGTCAATAAACATCATTCTGGAGAATAAAAAGATTAGGATCAAATAAAACTCTGTGTCTCTGTGTTATTTCAGCTTTATTTAGCTCACTGAAATTCTAGGACTCTGCTCAAGTTGGGGTGTGTAGTTGTTTAATCCCAATCAGGTTACAGAACATATTCAGGATACATTTTGGCTGCATAACTCAAACATGCTGCATCCCTCCTGTGCAGCACTTCTAAAAGCCTGAGAGCAGGAGATGCAGGTGAAGTCTCAGGCAGACATAGAATAAATCAGGAGCAAAATAGACCAGCTTAATGAAGCAAGAGAGACTGAATCAGTGTTTATGAACTTAATCATCAGATAATGAACGCTCTGATTCACAGTCACAAGGAGATGAAACATTGCAGAGAAATATGTCAAGTGAAGAGCAACAGGAATGCAAAGGCAGGAATATTGAAGGGAGTGGGTTGTTAGTCTGAAAGGTATTGGGATACCCAATAATCCTGAAGCCAAGGATCTCCTTTTTAGTCATGCTGACAATTTTAAACTATGTATTTTAGTGATTTTCTGTGTAGAATCCCAAAAGAAATCAACTGAAAGTTATCAAATCACCAGAATCTGCTTGGACTGTCAGAGAGTGTGTCCCATCTTTGGTAGATTACATAATTTAAGGTCTCCTTATGCATAGAGGTGATGCTTCAGTTGGGATTACAGATCCTTATTAGTGTTGTTTGAAAACTATTTTAGTTATTTTAAAATAACTTTTCCAAGCATGTCTTTACCTCTTTGACAAAGCTCTGATAAATGTTCTTTCTCTGAGATGTCATGGATGTTTTTATGCCTGTAATGTTCCTGCTGATGGTGGAAAAAAAAAAAAAGAGTTCTTAGCAATACAGGAATGTGAATTGATGGAAGCAGCTCCCTAAGATGGGCACCTAATTAGGAGCTTTGCTGTTTTGTATTGGGGATTGGACTATGGGAGAGAGGATGTACAATAGCTTGCTTTTGACACAGAAGATGGTATTGTGGGCCTGTGTTAATTAAGGAGTAGAGACTGTGGCCTTATGTTAATGGAGTAGATATGATAGCTAGATTATTTGTCTGGAATGTACACAGAATGAATGCTGAGATTGTGTTGGTGCATCTTGATAAGGCACCTGCAAGGCTAAAATGTAACAACAGTGTAACCATGGTGATGCTGTTGAATTAGGGTTGATGTAATGTGAAGAACTAAGGTGGTTGTAATACTTGATTAATAAATTTCTAACCAGCACACCAACATCCTTGGGTTACACTGCTGGGTACTCTGGATGACTTTCCTGGTTTTGTGGGGACTGACTGAGCCTGTTTACCTGTGTGCAAAGGAGCCCTGGCAGTACAGACCTTTTCTTTCCTCTGCCTGTGTATATGTGAGGTGGGGGCAGGGGGACAGAGCACTTGAGGCTCTTTGGTCCTTCCCCTAATTTGGGTGGGAAATTCTTGCTTCAAAACCACATTAATAAGTGAAACAATCTACAGCAATCTGTGTGTTGCTTCAGGAGATGAATCAAGCCTTTTCCTGAACTCTGCTGAGGTACCTTCTTCACCCCAGATACCTCATCCCTGTAGGACATTGGAGTCTTCTCATTAGTTATAGTCAACCTTTTTTCCCCTCAAACAGTAAGCTGTGACTATTAAGTACAATAGTATTGGCTGCAGAAAACAAACCCTTACTCTGATTTATATTAAGCTATAATTTACTTTTCTAATAAACCTGCTCTACATTAATATAATATTTGGCATTTTATAGTTCTACCTACTTTTAGAAATGCAGCTTAATCAAACCCCTGTATTTCTTCTTACTTCCTGCTGCATTATATTTTGCTTCTTTTGTTCAGGGATACATCACCACAATTATTTACCTCTTTAATTAGCTCTGCATCATTAATCTAGGCTGCTTCTCAACTTTCCTTAGATAGAGTAGCACTGTGCATTTCTGGGGGAGCAAAACAGTTGTGGCTGCTGGAGTTCCCTGGATATCTCACAGCCAGTATCTCATGATGTGTTAAGACCTCTGTGCAGTTTACTCCAAGTTGATTTAAAGTAAGTGTGTTTCAGCCAAAGGAGTTTCTTTAGCATCTGAGGTGTGTTCATGAACACAAGGTGATGGTGCAGTTTGATCCATGCACATGGCAATGCTCTATCTCATCAAAGCTACGTGCAATCCATTTCTTCTCCACCAAACTTTGTGTTGGTGCAAAGCTGAGCTGCCAAAACAATTGGACAAGTGTGGTGCTAAAGAGTCCACAGAGTTGAGTAGCTCTGTGTGTGTCTGCTGCTGCAAGAAGTTCCAGTAATGACAAATGTTTCACCCTTGCTCTTACGCTGCCTGAAGTTAAGGCTGTGTTGAACTCCCTGCTCCAATTCACAGTAACTTCTTTCATTCACTACAATTGGTTTTCAAGGGGTCACCTCATGCACTCTAGGCTGGAAACCCCAAAAAAAGACCCCCAGCCTGTCTGTGTGAAGTCTAAAACTGCCTCTGTGGGCTGCCCTTCTTCCCTCTCCCCTCTTGCCCAGCACTGCTCTTCCCCAGGGAGCTTTGTCTTCCTGCATTTGGGGGAAACCAGGTTCTGTGACACAAATGTCATGGACTTTCTGCCTCTCTGAGGCAACTGTGCTATCAAAATTACTTCCTTTCTCTTTAGCTCAGCTCTTGTTCAAGGGCCTGGGTAAGAACTTTGCATCTCTTAAGGTCTTTCTTGGGTCTTACTTTAGAGTGTGACAAACTTTCCCTCTTTGAAGTGAGGTGCCCACTGCTGAGAAAGGGCTTGGTTGTACCTACAGGAGAAAAATGTACCCTACATGAGGAATGCAGAACATACTATTGACAGCCTCTCACTGCTTTGGTCTTTTAAAAATTATTCCCATTTTGCAGAAAGAGCATTTTGATTTCATTGATTTGTTGTGACATTCTCAAAGATAACTCAGGAGGATTAAGATGCACAGCTTCCATTAGTTTAAACTGGAATTGCCAACAGTTAAATGTCTGAAATGGCTTGGGAAATCTAAGTTTGGTTGGTTTGGGGTTTTTTAATTATTATTATGTGACATTATTCAGTTAAATTAACCCACAGAGCAGGACACCCTGCATGTGATGAGCAGGTGGAATAGTGATTTGTGTGGATGACAGCTCTTCTAGTTTGACAATCCTGGCTTGATTCAGGGTTCAGGAGCCTCTGTGTGGCCCATGATGAGAGGCAGCACGTGCAGTGAAAGGCTGCCCAGGAAGGTCACTCATGCTCAGAGATTAGAGGAGCTGCACTCTCAGCTAAAAGCAATTTCTGTCAGCCCATGGTGAGCAGGCACTGCAGGTGAATGGGGCTGCAGAGTTGAAGACCAGCATTTATTTTTAAATCTCTTTTATCTAACATAAAAGATCCTGTTTATACCTGTATGTTAGAGAACCAATTTCTGCTGCCCTGTCAGTGCTATACAGAACAATCTGTTCAACTGGTTTGGATTCTACTGCTCATAAAACTCACTTGTGCCTGTTTCTTGCCTCGTGTACTTTTTGTGAGCTTGGCTCTGCCTTCCTTTGCCAATTGTTTCTAATATTCAGGAATAAATCTACAGGGACACTGAAGCTATACCTGTAGCTTGCTGTAAAAGGGCAATGCACTCATTATGCTAATAGCTCAGAACTTTAAAGACCCCAATTACATCTCAGGCTTCCTGCATAATGTTTGGCAAGTCAGGTGCTCTCCATACTTACTCATCCCTCACAGAAGTCAGGCATGTTCATACAAATGAAAGGGAAATTAGAACTGGTGTGCCAAGCTCTGACTGGAACTGCAGCCAACATCTTTGTCCCAAAATCTATGGGAGTACATCCTCAGAAGTTATAAACGGTGCTGTCAATAGGATACTGAAATGTGACAGTAGCCAAATGATAATTCATTGCATTTCAAATAGAAGTTTGAATCTGAAGTATTTTTAAATGGCAGATTCTTAACAGAGAATACATTAAACCCATGACTAACTTAGTGTTCCAGGTGTTGGGTTGTTTGAAAAATACGAGCAACAGAGAACCCAAGGACTGCCTTCTGCTGAAACTGCCTTTCTTCATCATTTCACTCAAACAGTTTGTCTGATCCCAGCCAAATAAATTGTTTATGGGGGAAATAATGATTGTGAAAACCTCATTAGGCATTAGTGAAAAATTGTCTTGGAAGATCAGGAATATTTGAAAACTGAGTTCTGTGTGAGCACTGCTCCAGGTAAGTCCATATTGACATACCCCTAATCTGTACATTACTGGGGGAAATGGATGGGCCCAAGATGGTCTAAGAAAATAACAGAGTACATCATTTCCACATAAAGGCAGGTAGAGGCTAGAATTAAATTTTGCATCATGGCTATGAGAGCACTACTCTGGGAAATAAGTACATTAGGGCATGCAGCTTTCTTAGCATGAGCTATTACATCCTTTTAAGCCATGTTTCTGATAGTACATTTCCTTCTTGAAAATTGGGAATTTGTTCTATTTTTGTAGAAAGGAGCTTATTGCAAATTGGCATAGTCTGCTGTGTATGCAGCTTTCTGTGCCACACAGGGACCACAGGGCAATTATCAGAGGCATCCATTGAAGGACTTGAGTAATTTGCCAAATGCTATTTTGTTTTCAGACAAAGTAAACAGTTTTAGTACTGAAGGGCATTTTAAGTACTGTAACTTTTTGCTTAGTTGGTTTAAATTGTCTTGTTTTTCTTACCCCTTTAAAAAAATCCCTTTGTTTACTGAGTTTTCCCTCTTTGTGTGCTCAAGCCCAGTTACTTGACTGACTGCCTTTAATGTCTCCTGTGAATCTGAGCACGTGGGAGCTCATCCCAAGATGGAGCTGTGCAAGGATGTTAATTTAAAGGAGGAGGCCAGTTGGAAACTTCATTAACATTTTAAAAACACTAGGTCCTCTGGGTGAGAAACAGAGTGATGGTTTTTGCAGGTGTGGTATTTCCCTTAAAAATGAAACACTTCCTGATGCACATGGTTTCACAAAAGTTGGTCTACTGGTAGAGAACTTCTGCTTGTATTGATCTGCTGATGTTTTAGAAAAAGCTGTGAGTCTTCTTATTCATTGCCCATCCAGATCAGCACAGGAAGACTGGAGTGTGTCCCTTAAGCTGCCCAGTTTTCTATACCTCCAGCAATAATGTGGAGAATTTTCATCACAAGCATTTGCTTCTGATTTTATATTTCAGCTGTTCTGTGTTCATCTTTTCCAATGGGAATGAGCACTTACATGTGTTGCATGTGTGTTAAGAAGAATCTTCAATACATCCAACACATTCCTTGACAACTAGAGCTGATAACCCTTGATTAGAACTGATTATCTCTTGACTCACCTCCCATGTTTCCTCTACTGAGACCCTCTTAAACCCAGCTGGCTGATCAGGCATTCCCTGTTAACTGCTGGGTGGGTGAAGATCCTCCCTTCCCTTTAGAGCACACCTTGTCCATCTCCAGCTGCTGTTTTTAGGATGCTGTCAGGAATGTAACTCCAAGCCTGAGCACAAATCTGGCTGCCCAGGTCCTGAAGGTGTTGCAGAGGACTGGGAGCCCATAAGCCTTGTTTCCTTAAGGAACTCAGACTAACATTACCTTCCTATATTACATGATATTGTCTCACATTACTTAATGTGTGTCTTCAGGAGCTGGTAAATGCCAGGCAGTTTCATTACCTGCAGCACTGAGTGCACTCACTGTCCTTGTGACTGTGACATGAATGTCTTACACTTCTTGCTTTCTGGACAGGACTACACACCCTCCTGTGCTGTACAGCCCTGCTTTGCCAGAAAGATCACTTTACTTTTTAAGTTCATTTTCCTCTTCTGTTTTCTCTTTCTGGTGACCATTAATTCTATAATCATAGGACACTTATCTGTCACCACCTCCCATCTGGTTTTCAGAGAGCAGTGTGTCTCCCAGGGGAGGGCAGGGGGCAGTGGAAGTGCTGCAGAGCTTCCTGCAGTTGACTTGCTGTTCCCTTTTGCTACCGTGCAGAGAATTCTCTATGCTGGCTTCTTCCCTCTGCTTTATCACCATCAGCAGCCAGCCTTCCCTAATCCCAGCCTGTATCAATCAATGATGCCCCTTCTCCTGCATTTGTCTTTCCTTAGTTTCAGCTTTTTGCTGTTTTTAACACCTCCTTGTGTCCCTAGTGACAGGTGCTTTTGAGCAGATGCCACGCTGCACCTTGTCAGATCTGTTCAGAAACAGGCATCTGGAGGGCTTTTCTGCATGCAAGAAAAAGAACTGGCAACCTTATTCAGTCTCCTATGTATGTTAAAAATCATGGATTTGAGATAGTTTAAGTTGAGACTAAATAGGTGTGATTCTTGTGAGACTGATTATTTTCATGGTATACAGTGCTGTGAAATTATAATCATCTCAATATTTTCATATAATTACTCTTGCAGCAAGTTTAACATGATAAAGCTGTGAAATAGTGCCCCCCATTCCTGAAAGGTTGAATGTCTGAAGATGATGCCACGTACGTACCTTTCTGTGCCAGCAAATGCAACTGCACCACAGCAGCCTTTTGACTTGTAGGGCTGATTGTTCTGTTGATTCCTCCCCACCACAGTCATATGTGTGTTCTGAAATTTGTTTAATTATCTTTTCAGTCTTCACCAAATTCTCTTGCCAGTCTTTGATTCTGAAGTAAAACAGTGAGAGACACAGATATTAATAGTGACTTTGGTATGAATACCTGAATGTAAAAAAGCAGATCAATAAACACATTCCTCTCCTCCTTCCTTTCCATTTTTATCCACTGCTATCTACTATATCAAGGATAGACTTTTCTGATTCCTCCCATCATCCCCCCCAGTCCTCACTTTTATGGTAGCATCTTTCCTGTTTTATTTTTTTATGGATATGTCTAAATCTTCGTGGTTTTTGCATCAGACCATCTCCAGCTGCTGAGTTCCTTTAATGCCACAATTTGAGAGCAGGATGAATGAATCTCTTCATCTGAAGTAGTTCATGTTTAACATCATTCATCTCTGGCAGGTTGCTCCCACCAGTATAGGAGTGGTTGGATCTCTGGATGTGAAAACTCATCAACCTGTTTTGCACACAGGTCAGAGAAGATGCTTAAAGGCTTTGTGTACATTTTAAATAATTTTCATTCTCTTTCTTGTCACAGTTGATTGTTGGTCTCAAATCTGCTTTAGTTTTCCTCACCTCTAAAGTTGTCCTTATCACAGTGTTCTTGAGGGTAACAGAGGTGTATCCAGTTTTCTACTTTTCATCTCATTTATAATTTTGTGTTGTGCTTTTATAGAATGACTCATCATGAAAAAAAAAATTGCTATTGGCAAGCAGGGTTCCAAAAAAAACCCAACTAAAACACAACCAAACAAAAGACCCCTACAAAACCAAAAAGTACCAACCCACAAAACCCCCACCACAAACCCACCAAGCAAAACTCAGGTGTGCTTATTTTTCAGGCAGCTAAAGTGCACTGATATAGTCACCAACCTGGAAAACGGTTTGCCTTGTTTAGTCTCTGACTTCCAAGTGTGGAGTTCAGATTTCTAGGGGCATTTTCCTGCCTTGACACCTGTTTATGTGGCCAAGTTTTCTCCTGACATGGGATGAAAGTAAACCTTATTCACAGCACCAGGTGGTGTATCTGTGTGGTCCTGTTAATTTGAATCTTATTTTCTTTTATGTGAGTTGTTTGTCCATTACCATTCAGACATTTAAGTATCAGCACAACCCTAAAACCTTTTCTACCATTTTATGGGTTGTGTTCTGCACCTGATGTGCTGATGGAGAGCTACATTTGTTGGGTACATCCTGCTCTGGAAGAGTGCTTTCTCACATCACATCTTTGAGCTGTTGTAGTACAATTTTTTTACCCGTTTTTGTGCCAGTATAGGTGCATTATACCTCATAGCAGAATTCAATTACCACCTGAAAATGAATGGTGAAAATGGTTGCTGTTCCTTTTTAATGATTTAATTTGGGAGATATTTGAGAGACTGTATTTTCCAAAAACCTCCCCAGCCTAAGTTTCCTTCAGACACAGAGCAGAAGTGTGGTGCATTGTGCCTTCCCATTGTGATACTTGAAAGATATCAAAAGTCATCTTAACCCTGGCGAAGGCATCAAAGCAGGGGAAGAGCCTTTAGAGCAGTGAGTTCCCTGTCTGCTTCCCAGTGCATTCCAAACTGATGCAGGAACCAGCTTCAAGCCTTCTGAGTAGCTGGGACCACACATGGGAGCTGTTCCAGTGTTCACAAAGCTGTTAATAATTTTCTGTTTAAATGCAACAATGCCACTTAAAAGTCATCCTTCCTAACATGAGGTGTGTTCATGTGTCTGTGCAGAGCTGGAGTCTCCACTAATGATTCCCTGTAGCACTGAAAGCAAGGAGCTACAGTTTGCATCAAGGGATGACTAAGGGCTGTAAAATAAAGGCTGCAGTGGGAAGCTTGGACTGATGTTCTGACTCTGGATATAATGAAAGGAGAAAATAATTAGAAGTAATTTCTTTAGATAGGAGAGGTGTTTTGAGGCATCATCTGGACATATCAGGTCTATACAAAGATAGAAGCTTTGGTGATTGACCTTTCTGAATGAAGCTAAAAAAAAAAAAAAAATCGAAGTCTAGAAGCCTTTATGCAAAACATTTTTCCATGAGGGTTTTTTTCTTTCTAAAAATACTGTTCTACCAAACATGAGGATTCTAATTGTGCTGACAGACAGAATGTCCCAGCCTCTGCACCCAGGGTACCTTGTTGATAATCTGGTGATGGAGTTTATTTTGCTCTAATATCTGGCTCTTTACAAAATATATTTTTTGTTCCCCATTTATTTTTGGTATTTTGTGCCTTTTTAGAAAAAAAAAAAATCAACAAGCCAAAACATGAGCTTTAAATGCAGAATCTTGAATTCAGCTTAGGAACCTGAGCTTGCAGCTCTTGCGTGGAGCCCAGTTTAAGGTAATTAGGGTTATTTGTTTGTGTCCGTTTGCATGGAACAGCATTCGGGATTGGGCAGCAGTGTAGTCCATTAATCCATAAATAAGAGTTACAGGTAAGTTCTCAGGTAAAATCAATGGTGCTGTTCATCAGGGAAAGCCTTAGTCAATGGCTCTCAGTGTGCACATCAGGGGACTTGGTTTGGGTACCAAGTTGGTTAATTTTTTATATTAAAAAAAAAAAAAAGAAAAATTTTCTCTTCCTGCCTGTGTCAGTGCTGTGGTTATGAGCAATGCCCTTGAAGGCAGACAGCAGAAAATGTGATTGCTTTTCAGATTGAAAGCCTTGCCTGCTGTTTGTAAACGTGTTCTTCTCTCATTTACCCTGTTGCTGAACAAACAGTCATTGATTTCGATTGCACGTGTTTTTTAAAGTAACAACGTCCAGGATTGGACCCAAATGTGGAGCCTGCCTGCTTTGTGAGTTACCCAGTTTAAAACTCCAAACTACTTAAATTGTAACCAGTCCTTTTTATTAGTATTGATTCTGTTAATAAGGAAAATGAACACAGCTGAAGAGAACACTCTTAATGCACACCTACTCTGGGAAATGTGCATTTGGAAATTAAGTGTAAATTGATTTAAATATAAGGGAAGAAAAGCCTTGCAGCAGAAAGGTGGTTAAGACTGTATGAACATGTTCATGCCATTTCTTCCATTGCTAAAGCAGCAAGCTAGTGGGAGTTTGTGCTTATCTCCCAGGTCTTGCAGTGCTTGACCATCACAAATTGTTACTGTCACAATGTTAAGTAACACCTCAGAATACCTAATTGTGTCTCTTGTTGCTTAGCAATTAAAAGCTGAAGTTTTGGTTATGGATGTTCTACAGACTTTATCTGTAGCTGCCACTGTTGCAGTTGTAGGCGCTGATTATGTCAGTGAAATTCAGGGGGTGCTCACTGGGGAACGAGGCAGCTGATGAGCCTTGTGCATGTACATTTACCTCCTGGGCTCGCCTTTTAATTGAATCTAAAATCAATTTTCAATTAGTGGTGGTTTGGCACCTCACATTAGCTGTTAGAATTGTGAATAAAGGTAAAGAGTAAAGCATGCAAATCTATAATTACTATTACCTTAATGAAATGAACATTAGCAGAATTAGGAAGAGATGTGCTGAGTACTTGGAGTTCAGGAGGAGAGTTAACACTGGCATGTCTCAAGATGGCAAGCACTTATTGTGCCAGCACAGCTAGATGGAAAATATTTTGACTGCTGATGATAGAGAAACAGAGCAACCCCTACATAATGTCCCTGTGGTTTAGGTTGTTTTCCCTTTTGAAATGGAACAAAACCTCATGGTAGGTCAGTCAACACTTACATATTAAATCGACCCTAATGTGTGAAAAAAATTAGCTGGAAGTGTCAAACTGAATTTCTCTCTGAGAGAGACTTGTAGGTCTGACTTGGACAAAGAGTCATTTTAAAATGTATGTATGACACACACGTCGTGTAACATCTAAGAGCGAAGTTTCCATTGCCAGTTGTCTGAAGTTTCTAAGATCTTGTCTATGGTTTTCCAGTTGGTGGATGATATCTGTCTTCTGGGGCAAGAGCCCCTGGTCCCTTCCAGTGCAGCTACTTCCCCTCAGAGTGGAGATCTGTTCAATACTTTGCATTCCATCCCATACTGCGAGTCTATTCCAGAGTGACCATTATTTTGCAACCATTGCCTTTTAGGCTATTTGTTTTAAATTGTTGCAACATAAAATCAATACAACAGAGCAGGGCTCAAATGGTAAACACTGAAAATGGGAAAGCAGTTTCTTCTGCTAACCCTCCCACATGTGTTTCCATTATTTTTAGCACGGTGGATTGCGTGGTTCTCTTTCCCCAGTTTCCAACAAGTTTCACTTGTGTGAACAGCCTGGGTGATTTTCTTCACAAAAAGTGTTCCAGTATAAAATCTGCCCAGGTCTTTCTCAGGCTTTTGGGATAAGTTTTTTTTAATAACAAACAGTGGAGAAATAGTTGGGATGTTGCAAGGATGAATTGCAAAGTCTTGTCACTTCAAGCAGCCCATTCTAACACCACCTGATGTTTGCTCTGCTCCTCCTTGAGCATCAGAGCAGCCCCAGAGCTGGTTTAGTCTGACTGCTCGAGGCCCCAGGACTGTTGTGGGAGAGGGGGTTTCCCTGGAGGTTTTCCCCATCATACCTGCTCTTCCTTGGCTGTTTGCCTCACACAGGCTGGCACTGTATGGACCCTTTGCTGCTGCAGTGCTCCCTGGGCAGGCAGTGGAGCTCTGGGCATTGCTGATGTATCACTGTCCTCTACTCCAAGTCAGACGTGGGTAGTAATGAAAAAGTTGCAAGAGAGTTTGAATGCTGCTGTGGATTTTCTTTGCTCTCTTAATGCTGACTAATACATATGGTCTTCTTCAGGTATAGGGTCTATAGGTGTATAGACCATACAGATGGTCTAGATTTAGCACCCAAATTTCAAAATTTGAGTTGTGTTCAAGTGCAGCTGTAAGTCTGGATGTTAGGTTTCTGACTCAGTCCCACTTCTACCATTTACAGCAGTAATTACAATAATTCCTAACAAAAAGACCATCTGTTGTGTTGAAGCTAACACTGGTTTCCTTAAAGTACTTCCATGTTTATATCGAACAGTACCTAGTTTGGATTGTTTTGTAAATGGATTTTTTATTTTCAAAGAAAGTTTTAGGTGTGACAGTTCTAAGGAGCAAATGGGTTAGCAGTTAGGGCATTTTGAATATGAGAATTCCTTTGGAGTCAGTGGCTTTTCACTGCTGCAAAGCTAAATAAACTTCTTGGAGGAGAAGGGAAATAGGTGCCTCTTGAACTTCTGTGTTAATTTTGTGTAGTTACTGCTGTACTTCCTTTTCTTCTCTGCACCACAGGCCCATACAGAAGATTTCAGTACAGTTTTATAGGCAGATACCTGACAAACAAATCTGCTTGAAAACACTGGTTGTATATAAGATATTTCCTTGTTTATTTTCTAGTGCATCTTGACTCTTCTATGTTGGTCCATGTTATATTTTCTGTGTTGATGCTGTGGGCCTTGAAAGGCAAAATAAGAATATCAATCAATAAATGCTTAACAATAGTATGGATTATGTAAAACAGAATATGCAGTTGTTACAGGGAGGAACATGGAAATTGATGGCAGTGGGTATGGAATGCCATAAACCCCCAAGTACCCTGGATCTTTATGAGACAAACAGCATTAGCTCTGATAAAATGAATGCTTGCAATTGTTCCTATAAACTTCTGGATGTTTATGGAAATGTTAAATAGGCTTTTGTGTGAGAAGCCATTGGCAACCATAATTAAAATTTCTCTAAACATATATAATTCATGGCACACTTATTCTCTGTAATAAGTAAGAATTTAAAGGCTTAAGAAACTTCAGATGAACTGCAGCAGTGTGTTAATAACCTTCTATATCTTATTGAGTACTTCAGCTCTGTTTAATGACTGTTACTGTTGAAGTGTTCTGAAAGTTTATTTACCAGTGTTTACACTCATTAGTATAGTTATTTAAAGATCAAAACATTTACAAGCACTTGAGCTCAAGATATCTTATCCTTGTCTCATTTTATAGAGTTTCTAAATGTATTGTTTCACGCCAACATTGACTGCTGCAAGTAAAACTAAAAATGGACAGCTGTTATACTGCTGTGAAGAAAAATCACCCAAAGGAAAACAGTGCAGAGAACTCTCCATCGTGTTTCCAACTTTGTGTTCAGCTGGTGCTGGTGGATGAATGAAGTTTGTGGTGTACCAGGGAGAAGGGTTGGTGCTGGGCACCAACTTGAAAATCAGACCACATAGTGAGGCTGTGCCTTTCATGCTGACTCAGGTAGCAGCAGCTTTCTGCTGACCCTGGTGCTCCATCAGCACAGCTTTGGTCTCATCCATCTGCACTGAGGTAGTGCCAGAGCTCCCAAAATCCTTTACAGGGGAATAGCTGATGTGAACGATACCTCTGTTCATTCAGAGAATACCGAGGTAAAGAAGGGAGTGGGCTGCTCTCCTGAACCTAAAATATTTCTGTACATATGCAGAAATTCTCCTCAGAGGATGTTGCCAGAACACTGGGAGCTTTGTGTAACTGAAATTCTCTATTTCACTATGTCACTTAATCCATATTGCATAACTTTTGGGTTTTTTGTGTGGTGTGGGTTTTTTTTGTTTTTTTCTTCAGCACTTTCATTGACAGAGCATTGTTATTCTTGGAATTTTCAACTACCTGTGGTAGCTCCACAGAAGAATAATCAGTCTGGGAATTTTGTAACTAGGCATAATTTGCAACCCTTTTTCCCGCTCTGTGCATTGATTATTTCTGCTTAACATTTAAGGATAAATTAATGCTGTGACACACAAGGATTAGCATAATAAATAGGGAGATTGCCAAGCCTTTCTTTCGGTTCTGCAAGAAGTAGCCTGTGTGTAAACCCTGCAATTTGGGCAACATTGGGAAACAGAGATAATAGCCTGCAAATACAGAATAAGCATCTTTATTACTCTCCTGGCAAATTCAATATTTAAAAATTTTTATTCACCAGAGACAGGGTGTCTCTTGGATCATCTAATTCTACATTTGAACCTGACAGTCCTTTACAAGCAAAGACAGCTCAGCAGCGAATGTTAAATTGTAAAAATAAGGAAGAGTTCTTTCAAAGGGCAGAATACATTGGTAATGTCATGTGTTATAACCTATAAACTGTACCTGTATAAATACTTGAAAGGCTGTCAGGCTGCTTAGATAGAAACTTGATGTCTCCAGCAAATAAATCTCTATAATGTGTTGGCCCTCTATTTTTCTGGAGCTAGTTCAGCTATGGAGAAATCACTGTGACCAAGAATGCTCCATCAAGCTGTTATTTTCTGTGATAACAAGTGTTTGTCAAACTTTTCTTTTAGCTGTAGCCTGGACTTGGAAATCCACAGTGATTCATAGAAAAGAGGATGGAAAACTCTGTAATGCTGTGACTCATATTTGCAATTGTGTGAATTAATATCTGCCTTTTTAGTGCTTTCAATTATGACTGTTTCTAAAGAAAAGATGGTTCTGCATTGAAAGGGATGGTTTGGGTACTTTTGGTAGATGTCCTTTACTTTTTTCCACTTTAAAACACGTCAGATGCATTTCAGGACTTACTCATTGCAGGCAGGTTAATGGAGCAATTTCCAGCCACAGCAACCAGACAAAGGTGGTGATGTGATGAATCCTAGTATTCCTAACAAACAAACCTCATCCAATTGCTAACTCCAGCTGATAGGATAAGCCCATACTTTGTGGTTTCTGGACACCATAGCAGGACTAAAGTTTGGGCCTTAATCTTTGTCCAAAGAATACTCTGCATCTGCAGTGTCCTGTGGTGAAGAGTTCCAGCACATACCTGCCTCTTTTATGGAAGAGGCTGTGGTGAATATAGTTTAGAATTGTGAAGTGTGGGCATCGTTTTCCATGGTTTTGGTAGCATGCTGGACAAGCTGCTTCAAACAGTTTCCTTCATTTTTCACACAGGTGCCTCTGAAGCCTGGTTTACCAAAACACCACAAACAAAATATACGTGCTTGAACGCTGAGTGTGCTCTGTAACATGAAAACAAAGCCTGAGGGATCTCAGTTGCTGCCCAGGACTGGTTAATTGAGTTGAACAGTGGTTCAGAAATGCAGCATCAGGCAATACTTGTGCTGAGTGAGGTTCTTACAATAATGAATTCCATGCACAGGGGCCACAGGAGAGGGCTGAGGGATGGTTCCTTAGGTCATGTCACTTGTGGCTTTTTCTGACCTTAGAGTGCTTGGCTTTGCAGCCCTGAATATGTTGTTTAAACAAGGGGCAGCTGTGTATTTTTTTGGGGGGGATGTTCAATGGATGATGATGACTAGGGCTTCTTTGCTGGATTTTGCACACAGTTAAAGAAATATATTCCAAGAAAGCTTCCCTAAATTATTCTTGTAACTCTCTTTGGCTTTAATTGGTAAATTACTTCTTGCAAGTCTGAGAGATGAAGAGTCTCGTTTCCTGGAGTGATTTGATTGGCAATTTAGGGATGATTTGTTAAAACTGGAAGAGTGTATTTCATAAGATTAAATATGAAATTGCAGAACTGCTTAAGGGCATAATTGCCCTGCTTTCTGCTAGAAACATTGTTGTGCTGGAAATGTATACACCAAACATGTTCTTGTGACACTGGAATTGAAAAAGAAACACAGAGTTCCTTGGAGCTCAGAGTGGAATATTCACTCCATCCTTAAACCTGTTCTCTGCTGTAATCTCCCCAAGTTTTCCTGTCAATAAACAAATTTTGAACCATAATTTTAGCATATTTGCAGGTAATCAGTTTCTGTTGCATCCTTTAAGGTTTTAATCTGGTAATGTTAGTGCTTTTTGAGTTTCTTAGCTTGCAAATTCTTTATGTGTACAAGGATTTACTTTGTTAACAGGGACAAGTTGATGGACTAAAAATGTGGATCAAAAATTTTACTATTAGTAATTATGAAGAAACTCTGTAAGAGCCCTCCAAGATCTGCTCCTCTACAGAGCAAACTCTAGAATAAGCTGGCAGGGGCAGGGCACAAACTGATTAGAGATGTTGTGGCAGCAAGGACAGGAGGTGGACTTTGGGTATATTAAATAAAATGACAAATACAGAAAGGCTGCAAATCACTTGAGGCAAAATATTAATGAAGGCCAGAATGTCTCTAACACTCCATGCTATAACTAATGATTAACAAGCTATGTTTAATCTAGCTTATTTGACTTGATGGAGTCATTCACAAACTGGAGGGTATGTCAAAAGAATTACCCCTTCAGTCTCTGGGCTGTCCAAGTGCAGCATCTCTGCTGATCTGTTTTCACTCATTGCTTGGGACCTTAACAGGCTTCATCTCCCTTTTCAGCAACAGCCTGAATCTTGCTGTGGTGGAGCACTGCAGCTGTCCCTGACCAACCAGTTAGATAAATCATTGATTTTCTTTTCTCTTAAAAAACTTCTGGTATCCTTTATGAACACAACTCAAGAGCTTGTCATTATTTAACCCTTCCTTGTTATGCTGAGACCTTCATCACAGCTGTCTTTGTTTTTATTGACAGCAGTGAAAGCAGTGTATCACTGTTCATTGCTCTTGCAAAAGCCTCAAGTATTTGCTATGACATCCCACTGTTGGACTCCAGTCCTAAAATTCACAGCAGTCTTAAGGCCTTAAGGTTCCCTCTTGCTTAGATGAATACTGAGCATTTAATTCTATAATGAACAGTGTCTTCTATTCTGGATTCTAGGCAGTAATAGTGATAAACAAGTCTGTATTTTAAATGAAAGAAAAGTAGTGATGGAAAAAATCACTTATTTCCAGCCTGGGTAGTGCACTGAGGGTGGTGGAGGTGAATCCATGTCAGCACAAAAGGGAGTTTCTGTTAAGCCCTCTGCAGTTTCAGTGTCTTCTGATAAATCCTATGTTTTGCTGTGAATTAAATTAATGGGTTCTCCTTGTGTTATGCATCAGAGATCTATGGAATTTGATAAGAGAAGATAAGAAGCCCTTCCAGGCTTTCACACCACCCTCTGGCATCTCTGTGGAGCCTCTACAGTGCTCACAGAAACACACACAGTAAATGCAGCCCTTCCTATCTCACACCACAGACCCTTCCTGCAAGGGACCTGGGCTAGGGAAGTGTTGCACTCAACCTGTGATGAATCAGCAAACCAGCTGAGAGAATGGTTTGGGGGAATTAAAAAAGCCTGTTTGCTCTGGTTCCATCCAGCAGCAGCAGCTGTAACACTGGAGTGCTTATTCTAAAATAATTTGATTTCTTCACGTGGCTTTGGAAGCTGGAAGGTGAGTGTGCAATCCTGCAGAGGCAGGGAAATGTTTGCTGAGGGTGCTTTTAATAGCTGGGCTTGCTCTGATCTCAGAAACACCTCTGAAAAGCCAGATGTAATAATCATGGAAAAAAGGGTTTGAAACAGTTTCCCTGGATTTCTACAGCTTCCCTTATACCAGTGGCAAGGAGGTAACCAAACACTTCTGTTCATTTCCCAATTATTTAGAAACTTCTCAAAAATTTGACCCTGGGGTCAAACCGATATGTGTATGTCACCAATTGGTATTCTTTCCACTATCAAAGTATATACCATTCTCCTTACAAAATGACCTTGTGCTGATATGTGCTGTTTATGGTTTTGGGCATTTGAATGCCTGGGAAGGATGGATTTTCACTCTGTGTGTCCTGTGCACAGTTAGAATTTAGAGCTGGCATGCACTTAATTCTCTCTAGGTTACTGCAACTCAGTGTTTCAAAAGAAAATTCAGGATAGGATTCTTATGGGGTTTGATTTTTTTGATGGGTTCCCCTCCACCCCCACGAGGCTCCCTGTTTTAATTCTTAATGTGTCAAAGCTCTCAGTCTTAGTGGGGGAAGTCTTTTCCTACCATTCCCATACCAGATATTCGAGTTTCCTGTGCTGCTGAACTGTTTGTGGATGTTTGCTGTAGACAACCTGTTGACTAATGGCATTGTTTATACCTGAAGGTTGCTCAAAGCTGGTACAACAGTGCCTAAGAGACTTTGATAAGAACGCATTTCTCACACAGAGGTTGTATAGATAAGAGTCCTAATTCACCACTGAAACTCTTTTTTTCTTTTCTTCTGTGTTCCTGCAACCAGACTGAAATGGAAGAATACACTGGGGAATCTGCCAGGCTATCTCAAATTTTTTAAAAGCCTCCTCATTCCCAGTGCTAAAGTTTCTTTCTATTGAATTGGTTTTCCTTGTAGAAGTGTTGAGTTCTGCTAATGTTTCTGAAGAACATAATACCAAGTACTTTGTGCAGAATGGACGATTTGGATTGTTCCTAGAGAGGAACTCTGAGACAACATATTAGACTTAAAACGTGTGTGAGGATCCTCGTGGAGCTGAATATAATGAGAGAGTAGAGAGGTGTTGCAGATGGTGGGAAATAAAGCCCTGAGGGCTTAGCTGGCTTGGCACTTAGGGAGAAGGCAATGCCATCTTCTTGCCTTGAACATTGGATTTCTCATTGTGCACGGGATAATTTCAGTAAGTGCTGCCAAAGAGCTATTAAATCTCAGCCTGCTCAAGGGTTTGGCTATTTTGTAGGGACTTCAAAAGAAATTGGAAAATGAGGTATGAACAGAAAACTTTTCGTGTTATGGGATTTCATTTTGGTCCAGAAGCCACAAATCTCATTGCAATTATTACTGAAGTCCCTGTGGACCTGATAAATAATTGATTTAAGGGGGCTGTTTGTAGAGCAAAGGGGAATGGAACAGCAATGAGGTCAGCAGCAGGTTTGCACAAATACATGAGCAGTGACAAGCTCAGTGTTGTATTGATCAGCACTGGTGAAGGGGGAGATTTGTGTGGGGTCAGGAACTACATTATGAAGGGCATAAAAACCTTCTTGGCTTTAGCCCTGTGAGATATGGAAAGAAAACAAGCATTTAGGTTTGAGGAATGACCAATACTTGGGGAAATGTGGACCTTGGCATTGTACCCACAGGAGAGTGTGTTTTTTATGGTACATGGTAAAGGGGGAGAGGAAAGAGGATTAAGGGGTTTGAAAGAATGGCTGTGGAGCTACTGAAATGAGTGGAAGACACTGAATCCTAAGCCATTGTAATACTTTGCCTTGTGTTCTAGAAGCAGTTTGCTGTTGGCCCATGTACAATATTCAAAGGACCTTGTGGGACACTGTCTGGGTGCTCAACTCTTGATGCAGTGAGTGCCAAAAAATCTCATTGAAAATATGACTTTAAATTATGATGTCTGTTTATATATCAGTGCTATCCATGGCATGGTTTTCTTCTCTCTGTGGTTGAATAACTCACCAACAAAGGGCAAGCAAATGATCTCAGCACTTGGAAACTAAAAGCTTCAGAGTTTATTCCAATAGTAGCCCAATTATTAACATTGCTCTGGGAGATGCACTGTCTGGCTGCACTGTGCTTTCATAACATGAAAACAGAAGAATAAACTCCAGTGGGCAACATTTGTTTGGTTTAGGTTTATTAAAGGTAATAAGAGCTATTTGTTCTCTATGGGAACCTGAAAGCTCATGCAGCAGATAATTTTGGGTGGCCAGAATTCCTATCTGGATGATCATCCAGAAGCCTGGAGCACCTATGGAGCTTGACAGGCAGATGAAGGAATCACACAGTGCTATTTCTTTCATAACATCTTCACAGACTGATTTGGATTTCTCCCCTCCCCCTGGCTGAAATGAGGAACTAAGGATAAAACTCAGAATGGGATAGAATTTATCAAAATTTGGACTTGGGAAAGGTTCATTTTAAGTGTAATTTGAAGCAACTGCTCAAAGAGTCTGCAGTGCTGGTTAAAAATTTAAAGCAAAGACAATTTCATACTTTTTTTTTGGACTAAAATTATGCTATTTTTCATCTAGTTCTGAGAATTCTGAAAAAAAGCATATTCTACAGCAGGAGAGAGCAAGAGCTTAGTTGGAGAAAGAAAAATGTACCAGTAATACAAACCAGCCCAAATTCAGTGTGACTGCACATAAACTCACTGTAACAGTGGTGGTCACTGTCCTTCCCTCAGCCCAGGACTGTACACAGCCACATGCCACACTCCTCCACTGCAGCAGCACTGGGATCTGTGCATTAATTTCCTTCTCCTTGGAGGAACTTGACAAGAACATTGGAAAGAACTGAAGCTGGTAACCAGGGACCCTCTTGGTGTTCAGAAACCTCCTTGCAGTTTGAGTTTTCTCTGTCCTTTTGCCACGCTGTCCTGCCTGAGATCTCCTGTTCCATTCGTGCCTTGAGTCCTGCAATCCATAGGACAAGAAATCCTATCTAGTTTTCTGTCTTCCTCTTCCCTCTCTTTAGCTGACATGCTCCTAGTAACCACCCACTGTTCTTGAGAGAGAAAACTGTAGCAGGTACAGTTGTTGGGGTATTTGCTTTGTGTTTTACCACTTCAAGCCCAGGTTGTGTCCCTGAATTGTAGTTTATAAAAACCTTCTTGGCTCAGGGACTTGCCCTCCTGTGCCTCTACAGAGCCTGACACAGTTTGCCACTGGTCTGGCTTGGTCTTTAGGTGCTACTTAAGAAATATGAGTAATAACAGTAATAGGAAAGGAACCTCCTTATCAGTCTTGAAGTTATCCAGAATATCAACTTCAATAAAAAGTTGCACGAAGCTTCCAGTTTATGGAATTTATCTGAACTGAACAGCAAGAGACAGATAATCCAAAAAAAAAAAAAAAAAAAAAAAGGCATGTACTGTAATATCAGAATGTTTTTGATCCTGAAACTGGGACTGTGCAATTAATCTGGTTTCCCAGAAGCTAGCAGATACTTCCAAATGTGAAATTATTCCTCTTCTGCAGAAATGAAAGGATTCAAAAGATCAGCCTCAGCAGTTTCTGCTGGGACTGTGCCCAGCCTATGTCATTTATTTTCTAATTCTCTTTTCAATTAGATTATTTTTTCTCTTTCAAAAGAGAGGATGTCCGACTATTTAATCTAATCTAGATCATTTATTGTTTTTATCCTGCTGAGCCTCTCACTGCAAATCCAAGAGTGCCAGCATAGCACAGACCTTGGGAGACCTCCAGGGAACTTTTGCACTACTTTTCCAGTGGCAAATCTGACTGGGGTCAGGATCTCTGTTGTGGTTGTCATGTACAGAACGTTTTCATCTCTGTCATTAGCTGAGGAAGATTTGGATGGAAGGCAGGGTCAGAAATGCAGATGTAATTTTCAGAACTGAGGAGAACTTTTCAGAAGAGAATTTCTGGAAGGTCAGCTTCATCTGTTATTCTCCAGCCATTTGTTTCTTAGCTGGGTGGTTGCTTTGGTTTTTCTGTGGGAATGCCACAGTTCCAGGTTTGCTCTAGGGATCTCTGCTGCTTTAGGAATCTTCATTCAGCTATGGTGAATGTCCCAGACTGTGTGGTACTGGTGTAGCTGAATATACACCAACAGAAGATACATCATTGCTTGCAGTCTGCTTTTTGATGTTTAATGAAGATCACTAAAACTGCAGTGTGCTCTGGTCCTTTTTTACTGTGTGATGTAGCAAACAAGTAAACTGAGGATAAATCCAGACCCTGTGGAAAGAAGCTGAAAGATTCCCATTAGCTTCTGTGAGAAGTGGATGGGTTTTTTTGCGAGAAGCTGAAGCAGCTCTTGAAAACAAAATTGACCTCCAGATCGGGGTATAACTTAAATCTTCTGTGCAACTTTATCACCATCTGCTTTGAGTTCTGTTTGCACTGCACAAGGTCATGTACAGAAACTCACAGTAGACTTGAGAACTGCCTGGCTGTCTTTTAAAGGAAAAAGTGAGGCATGGAAAACAAAAGGTGGTTGTATTGCCAACTGGGTGCTGATATAATGGGGGAGTTACTCATCAAGGTTCTCTTAGAGCTGCCAGGGAGATTGTTTTAAAGCCATTGTACTTGGATATCTATATTCTTTTCCTTTTTGTTATTAGAAGCAAATGATTCCCAGTGTGATTAGATGAACAGTTTGAAACATGCAATAAATGTTTACTGAAATTAGTCAGAAATCCTGGTACCAGTTTGGGAATTACGAGTGCAATAAGCAGTAACACTGTTTGTTTACTGCCCTCTAATTTTCACATAAAATGTTCAGTAAGTGAAGATCACTGTGTTTAATAATAAACCATAAGCAGTCACATATGTTCGGCCTGATGCTCTCAAACCACACTAAAAATTACAGTGAAACTTTGCAATGTTTTGTGAGTCAGGAAAAGGTTTGGGATGGTCCTTTCACTGATGAGGGAAACAGATCCTTCCCAGTGGGTTATTCATTTTGTGGGGAAAATCACAGGTAGAGGGACACTATTTTGATTCCTCAGCAATCTGCTGACATGTTTGGGGTGCTGAAAAAAATCATAGCAATCTCTCAAAGAAAATACAGCTGACCAGACAGATACACCAGCAGTGTGAGCATCTTCATCCAATTTTAGGGATGGGGGGTCCTTCTTTCAGGAGGAGGTGGCTGATATTCTTGTAGTGATTGTGTCAATGAAAATGTTACTGCTGGCAATTGATCATATATTGCAGTGCCCCTACAGAGTAAATCTGAAACCCAGTGTCTGCTGGTAGATCAGTGGCAAAAATCTTTGTTTTCCTTACTCCTAGTGACCTGGAATTCACTCAGGCTTTCCTGCCCAGGAATTGCTCAGTGCTACAGTATGGGGGCTGTCAACTCCACTAGTTTTATAGAGGAAGGGTTCATGCAACCTTAGAGCATGTACAAAACTATCAGGAAAGTAGGTAGCAGAAAATGTTTGCATTTCTGAGACAATACCCTTAACTTCTGCATTTTTGGAAGAATTTCTATTGCCATATTGAGGTGTAAAATTAAGGACCAAAAGGCAAGTGAAATTGTGCTAATTGAAAACTGAGAGATTAATTCAGAGATCTGTGGATTTCTTTTTTTTTGGGGAGGGAACAGGTGCAAAATGTTCCTTTTCTGTCATCCTTCCCCTTTTTGATTCTCTTCCTGTCATTTTTCTGTGCAGGTTTCACATAAATAGAACATGAATGGAGTTGCCTGCTCTGATCCAGATGGGAGGATAGAGAGCTGCTATAATTTTAATGTGGAAGATACATTAGCTTTCATTTAAATTCTGTAAATATGCATGTTCTTCACTGAATAAGTGAAGACAAACTGGGAGGCATCGATGGTAATTGTAGATGGAAGTTGTGAGCCCTTGGCATTAATACCCACATAAGCTTTTCAGTTTTGAACAACTTAATATTGCAGATGAATCACTGACCTGATCTTGCAAACAATTACCCATGTGTTTAGTTTTATGCACTTGTGTAGTACTGTTGCAGGCAGCAGGTTAATTGAAATTTGGAGTAAGTGTACAATCAATGGATCAGATTGGAATGGAATTCTGTGCTTGCAAACAATTTCCCTGTTGCTGTGTATATTTGAATTCAGCTAATTTAGCCTCTTTTTTATGAAATTGCTCCCATTATTGCAGAAGTTTTTTTCCCTCTCTAGGTAGCAGTGTCATAGTAGAGCAGGCAGAAAAAAAGCGGCCTTGAGAATAAACTTATCCCAGACAATGAATCAAAACTTTACCAAGGCACTGAGCCTCTCAAGTAATTCCTTTCTTCTGCTGCTGACAGAGGCCAAACTGGAGCAAATGAATGGGCTTGACAATTATACACTTGTGTTGTGTGGTGTTTCCTAACTGTGGAATACACACAGAAACTTTACAGAGGGCAATGAAAATTATAGTGCAAGAGTCAAAGCAGTGCCCTGCTGTAACAGGTTGAGTTATTATGAACTACAGTGTGACCCAGGAGCTGTTAAGGGGCTCAGGCTCCACTTTGAACAGCAAGCCTGTTTGTTGGGAGGGCTTGGAGAGAGCTGTGCACAGATGTGTGTATTCATGTTCCTCATTAGAGAAATAAAATCTTCTCCCTTATTCTTAGCTCGTTTATTTTTATTTTTCAAAACAATACTACTCCCTAAAGAGAAATAATTTTGGTCTCCATGTCAGCAGTAGTAACTACTTTGTGTTTCTCAGCTGGCTGGGCCAGCAGTAATGAACATTGGGTATTTCCACAGCCCAAAATGCTACAAAATCAGGTTGTTCATGGAAGTGAAAGGGAATGTATGTTGTTTGTTTTTAACCAGTTGTCTCATGCTTGCATAAAAGGCTGCCTTAATTAGCTGTGGTGAACTTGAGAACAGCTGCAGTTTTACCAGCTGGGAGGATTTTGACTTTTCTCCTTTACTGACACATAAGAAGGGAAAAATTTGAGTACTTTGGACTTAATCCCCTTTTAGATATTGATGTATTCTCTTTATAAGTGGGTATCTGTGTATACTAAATACCCTCAGAACCAATGATAATGCAGAGATTTCCACTTGTGAGAGGAACTTTTGTAATTAGAACAGGTTTTACTGATCTATGCACACTGGGAAGCAGACATGATATTGCCCTACAAAGTTTCTACAAAAATCATTACATTGTCTTTCAATAAAATATTTATTAGGGAAAAGATATTTTATCTTTAAAGATATAAGTTTGGAACTAAGAAGTTGCTCAGCAGCTGACAACAATTGGAAAGTTTATCCTATGTAGTTCTTTTTCCAAATGCAGCATTTGGAGTAGTCAGCATCTGCATGCAGCTTAGAATGAAAGGCTTATTAAACAATTACAGTACAGCAGAGACCAATATAATTGCATTTACTTTAATATTTACTTGCTTAATTAGAAATTGCTTCCTGAACATCTGGAAACTTTTCTACCTCTAGTCTCTTTGTTATTAATAGTTTTTTTAAAAGTTATAGCACATGCTTAGCAAACATTATGCATATTTTATATGGCATATATAGCCACCCATTTATAATTTATAACATATGTTGCTAAAACATTTACTAAAAATTGATAGCTGGTTTCATGTTACTAATACTGTATATTATAAATACAATAAAATCACTCAAACATTCCCACAACCTTTCCATCAACATTCATTTATTGTTAATATTTTTGCAAACTCTGGTAGCGTAAATACAGCCCTAATGTCTCATAAATGATTTATGGAGTCATCTCCACCTGCTCATTTGTCATTTGGGCCATACATCAAACTGTTGCTAAACCCTGTGTCAAATACCCCCATCTGCAGTGTTGGAGAGAATCCGCTGTGCTTCAAGGAAATGCCAGGATTTTTGTTTTGAAGCAAAACTCATTCATAGCTGAGTCGTTCACTGAGCTGTAATGACCTGGGCTTGCCTCTCTTAACACGGCAGTTTGTTCAGCAAACAAGTCTTTTACTTCTCTTTGCCTCTCCCTCAAGGCTTTTCTGCTGTGTTGGAAACCTCACTGCTTTGCCATCACAGCGTTTCTGCAGCCCTTTCTCTGTAGGGCACTGCTCTCCTTTCCTGCTTTGATTGTGGTGTTACCACCTTGTTCTGCTCTCTGGCAGATCAGGGAGTAACTGGGGTGGAGGGAAGGAATTTGAAGGTCTTTGAGTGTAAGCTGGGCTGCTGGTTGGGAAAAACACCACGGAACAGCAATCCAGTGGAGACATGAAAAGTGTTCTTGGGAGAACTGGAGGAGCAACAGACTGCTCTTCTCTTCTGAGCGCTGCTTGAATGAAAAACCTCTTTAAAATGAAATGTTTAAGCAGTTCTAGACAGCAGAGGTAAAGTTTAGGTCTGCGCCCTCCCAAAGTGCAGGGATGTGACTCTTATCTCCATTATCTTTTAACCTAAATCAGAACCACATGTACTTCTCTAGCCTGGCACATGAAAGATTGCTGATTTTCCTTACTTTGTAAACTCCATCAAATATCTCCTTTGGATAGTGCACTCCAGGTTAATTTGTGACCTTTGCTCATGTCCATAGATCTTGATTTTTGGCTAACAATTTTTGAGCTCTGCAAGTTTAAGTTGTTTTCCTGCACTTGTGATTTTATGACGGCAGAGCTCAGAGTGCTGGGGAAGGAACTGGAAAATGCTGGAGAACAGGCCTTAGTTAACTGGCCTAAGTTAAGAACTCTTTCCTTGTATCAGTTGCTCCTTACTGCCACATCACCTGCTGTGATCTCTTTGCAGTGGTGAATGTGTATTTTGCAAATGAGGTCCCTGGACCATGGGATGTTTACTCCTTCCTTTTACATGTTTAAACTGTGCCCCTGAATCAGTACTAGCCATTTTGTGATAACATTTCAAAGTATTATGCTGGAATTCCTTGAGATACACATGGCACATTATTATTATTTTAATTGCATTTCTATTTATCCCTTGACTAATTTTTTTAATATAACCAAAAATTGTGTACCATTTAATCTCTTCCATTCCATGTGGTTCTAACCCAGCTAAGATTCAGTGTCTGAGAGACTTTTCAGCCCTTACAGTTATATTATTAGAACTGGAATTTAATGAAATTTATATGTCTTCTGAGATATCGCTGTGCAAATGTGGGAGGTAGTCTATTTTTAGTACTACAACAATAACTAGAATTGGTAAGCACCCCACATGGTGTTTGAGATTCAAAGGGAATGACTTCGGTGTTATGGATTCTCCCTAGCTAAGTGTAAATTAATTGCTCCATTGTTTGCATCCAGCTTGCAATATGTAATTTGGCATTCTGAAGGATTTTTTTAATCAAGGGGGAACTTTGAAAGCCTGTTCAGGACGTGGTGAAACCAGGCAAGATATGAGATGAATTTGCAAGTAGGGGTTCCTGTGGCTTTACGTTTTCCTGTAGAGTACAAATCTGCAAAGCCACTGATTCTTAGTGTCTGTACTGTGCTGCAAATCAGCCCACATGGTTCTCCAGTGTTATACTGGAGACAGCTCTGAGGGCTACAGCAGTGCTGTTTGTTTTATTCTGTGTACAGCTGCACTGCCACCAGACTTCATTTCGTCACTGTTACTCTGTGTATCTAGATTACAAATGAAAGTAATGCTGTCACTTCTCTGGCCCTAAGCACAGAAGTCAGTGTATGTGACTGGAGTTTGTACACATAAATTATACATAAAGCTGTTCCAGCATTAAGGAGATCTGATTTTTAGAAGTTTTAAAGAAAAGAATCACAAAGGCTTTTAAAATCCAGTTTCTACCGAGTTCCTTTGCAGAATCTCAAGGCTGAGGCAAGCGACGAAAAATCCATAAAAACAAAACTTCAGAACCAGAGAGTGGCGTGATGCAAACATCCCGAGGCAGTGTTCATTCTGAAGCAGTCTTGTTTAAAGTATTTGGAGTTTTCCCAGTGCATTCAGATTTATAGTTTGTGTCATCTTTCACTTATTTGATGGAGTTTTAGGTGCTCACGCTGTACTCTTTCTAGGAGGAAATCATTGCCAATGAAGTTTTAGCATTAACTTTCAAACTACTTTTCTTGTATGAGAGAAGATAAAAGATGACCTAGCAAGGTCTGTGCTGATCTGATATGAATTGCTCACCCTAAAGAGTAGACAATTTTAAACAGTTCTTAATAGGAACCTTAGAGATATTCAAAGCTATCTGAACAAGGTCTGGCTGCTTGCTTTATGTGCCCCAGCTTGAGCAGGGCTATTGGACAAGGTGACCTCTAGAGATCCCTTCCATAATCAAAAATTCTGTGATATTTTATTAATTAGGGCTCTGATTCAGCTATCAAACCAATGGAGGTTTTTTTCCCCTATCCTTTCCTACTAAAACATTTACTTAATTAGATACACTGAAACATCAATGTCCATTGTAGAATCAAAGACTCTTCTCTTTGCAACCTTTTAAAGCAAAAGCAAATGAAAGTGGAGAATTTTACCATGGAGGAAAACAAAACAGAATATGGGACGTGTGTACTTCAAATCCTACGTGAGAAAAATGCTTTGGGTCCTTCACAAATGGTAATTGTGGGAGCAGGGGTTTCTGAGCCTGTAATAATGAACTGAAAGCACACAGAATACAGTGAGGATCAGAAAGGGGAAGAAGGCCTGCATATGTGATGGTACTTGCTTGTTGCTGGGAAATGAGTGCATGAAACAACCAAGGAGTTTTGGGTGCTGTTTTGAAGTAGATGTTCTTATCCTCACTTCAGCAAATTTGAAACTAAAGTCCAACCCAAAGTTCAATATCAAACAAGCATCTCCAGTAGTGGATTAGAGACTAAACCCCAGAAACACTGTCTGGCAGCCCTGTGTGTTGGCCTTCACCCAAATTCTTTTGCAGTTTGCACTTCAGTTTCAAAAGGTTTTTGTGCTTTTCCAGGGAGGGGATAGGATTCAGCTGCACTTCAGTTAGGGAGGAAAGCACTGACTCATGTAAAGTGTCCAAGTTTTTTTTGTTGTTGTTGTTGGTTTTTGTTTTGGTGTTTTTTTGTTTTTGTTTTTTTAACAGATCTGGGTAAAAATGAGCCCAACATGAGGCTCTGTAAAGCTGCAGCCCTTGAGCCCGAGCCCTCCTCACAACAGTAACAGCACTCCAGTTAAGCAAATAGGAACCACTGCGATTAAACAGCAGCAGCCTGCTTTGAGAGAGCCCTGGACTCAAGGCTGAGCAGTCAGTTTGTAGCATGAAAACTGGCAGTTTTTCAAAGGAGTATCTGAGATGTGTGTGTGTCTGTCCTTCATTATGGAGAATTACAGCAGCTTCAGGGGGCTCCCAGTTGACTTCCCAGCACACACACGCTAGTCCACAGTCCACGTACAGAGTGTGGCTTCTCAAGCCCTGTTGTTACAACGATCTCTTGCTGTGTATATGTTTTTCTAAAGCAATAGTCACTTCTGATTTGAAAACAAAACAAAAGCACAGCAGTTCTGGGAGGGGGTGACAACCCTGTGTCCCTTGTGTGTAGGTGCTGGTAAATGAAGTACTCTTGCTCTGCGGAGTCGTTTTTCCCCCCTCAGTGTTGAGTGTGTCTCTAACAAGGCCTGGTGGCTTTTGGAAAACTTAACAGCTTTTCACATGAAAAACTGCAAACTAATTTACTAGTGTATTGCCTCTTTCAGCAAAGCACTTGGGCAGGAACTGAATTGTCAGCGTGTGTTTCTGGGGTTAAGGACAGTGCAACTGCCACCGTGTTTAAAACAAAGCCTCTCCTCAGCACTGAATCGGATCAGTGACAAAGCTCAAGGATAGATAATTTGCTGCACTGGTGTTCCACTCAGGGTCTACATGTTCTATTTCTGAGAGTTCTGATTGAGAGATTTGTTCTTCCATAAAAATTGAGGCTGCTCTTGGACTTCGGATAACAGCACAGTGACATTTGCTTTGCAGTGGGTGGTGCAAAATAGTTTTGTGGTATTGAAGAGCTTGGGTCAGATTCTGGTCTTAATGGGTGTATTTCAAATTGTGTTAGGAAGTTTTTGACCAAACTCTGCACAATTTCTTTCCAAATCTGAAAGGAACAACTTAAATTGCCAAATAACATTGCCAGTGAAGTCAAAGTTATGGTCTTTTTTCAAATTAGGATATTTTTCTTCTTAAAATGCTAATGGTAAAATAAAAACTTAGAAAACGTTATAGTCTTCTGTATCATTATCTACTGTACATTTGTTCTGCTAATTAGCTTTTAAATAATATACCTTCTTATTCTGGTGTTTGAAGTTCAGATTTCATTTTGAGAGTATTTAAGGACTTCTCTGTAGGCAGTTTCATAATTATAGATTGGCTTGTTTGTTATTTGATGATGCACATTTTCTATTATGACTATTCTGTAAATTAAAGAGGTAAAAAACCTGACTTTACATATATAAGTAATCAGAGAATTCTTCAAGTAAATGGAAGCAATAGTGAGATGTGATGGGTGATAGACAATACAGCATTTTGTGCTAGAATAGGGAATTTTCTTTATAAGGGTTAGGGAAAGTTCATCTAGCCCAGCCTTCTAATTTGCTGAACATCCCTAAGTACTTTATAATGACTCTGCTATTGTTGGTACAAATTTAGAATTAAAAAAGCCATACACGAGTGCCAATTTACTGAGAATCCCCTGGACAGTAATGCTGAGGAGTCCTTTGTTGGAGGAACACTTTTCCAAAACTCCGTGGGTTCTGTCTCTGTTACAGGGCTGGAATGAGGACTTGAGAAACCATTGCTGTGGCAGGTGAGAGCTGGTGTAGGTGAAAGTAGAAGAGCCCTTGCTAAAGGAACACGGTCCTCGTTCATGTGAAAGGTATGAATTATACACTTCAAGAATGCTCTGTCTGTTGTTGTGGAGTTTTTAATCTGAGTTAATCAACACCTATCGGATTAAATCTCAGGTTTTGTTCAGAAGTCTCCTATGAATGGAGAAGAGATGAACTCTGGGTTATGGGATAGAGCCCTGAGTGTACAAAAGGCTGCTGGATTTCTGTTTAACAGTCTCCAAAGTTGGTGTCAGAGGTCTCTCCTCTTTGTGTGGCATCTGGTTTTCCCTGTTGTGCTGCAGTAGGACAGGAGGAAAATGTCTCTCAAACCTGTCATCACCTCATGAAATGCCATGGTACTTCTGAGAAAACTTCTGTTTTTAGTGTGCTGATAATAATTATACATGGGCAACCAGCCTGAGTCTGTGTGTTGTGAGAGGTGATGGAGCCACAGCTTGGAGGCTGCCAACCTGGGAGAGGTGCAACACTCTCCTTCTCCAGCTATGGGACTAGAGGAGGCAAAGTAGGTGGGTGGTATGGATATTTTGAAGCAGAATAAATTTGTTTTAGTGGCTATGGTAGATGGAACACAAGGTGCTAATTTGACCTTTTGAAATGGGGAGAAGAAATGCCAAGGAACTGGGCAAGAAAACACTAAGAGGAGGCAAATTATAACAAAGATGCTGTGGTAAGAATGCAGAACTTTCAGGTGCAAAGACCACAGTGCCCTGCAGAGATGGGCAGGGATGACCACAGGAAGCTCATGACCATCACTGGGGCATTTGGACATGGCTGTGACCTCGCAGGGTGATTAATATGACACTGTCCTGCTGGGTGTGCTGCGTGTTGTAATTTCTCTTGATTAGAGCTGGCTGCTGAATTTCTGTATTCAGCCACTTTTAAGCCTGTTCTTTGTTAATCATATTTGACTGGCACGTTGGTTGGTCACTGCACTGAGGGGTTGTGGGGGGAACTCGTCTGCACTGATGTGATGTCAAATCCCTTCATCCACTGCAGCTCCTCATGGTTTTGACTTTGTGGCTGTGGCCTTGAACATCTGTTCTCTCTACCTTTGCAAAGGCAGTGTTCAAAGGGAGCTGCTGGCTCCTGCACTGGGGATATGTCTGTTCCAGAGTAGTTCCTTAATCCTACATTTTTTCCGTGCAAGGCAGAGTGCTTAAATCACTGCTGAGCTGTAAATGTTTGTTTTCTTTTGTCATTTGACAGGTTATCTGTGATAATTTTATTAATTCTCACTGTGATAACTTTATTAATTGCAAGGATGGACCTCCTTACCCCTTTCTTTATACTTACCACACTGTGTATAAATTTATTTATACCATTTACCTTTATATGCATTTTCCAGAACCACTGCTTTAGCTTTGTGGGAGGATCAGCTCTCACTGCTTGACAGGAGAGTGTGTGTTTGTGTAATGTGTAGTATTCATGACTATAAACACATTTAAACATCAGGGTTGGGGTGCTGATAATGCAGAGCTGTTGTTGGGCTTGAGCAGCTCGGAGGTTGGATGTGAGGGAACCATCTGGATTTGGCAGCTTTGGGGACCTTGGCTGCTCTGGGTGGGCAGAGCAGTGCTGTGCCTCTGGAGGGTGGTTTCCTGCTGTATTCTCCCAGGATTTTCCCTGGGATGGGAATCAGCTGGCAAAACTGGACCTGGATCCAGCAGGACACGCCACCCCTCCTCTCTTCTTTCTCCCCAGTGCTGGGTAGAGCAGTGGAGCCAGTAAGCAATGCATGTACAATTAACCTACTGCCTCTTCATCTTGAGGGAGCTGAGAGTTGACAGCAACAGGAAAAAGTGCAATTGTAAGCTTATTTACTACATTTGTTAACCAGCTGGGATATAAAGCTTCTAAAGTGGAGGAGCTGTCAAATTTCATTCTGGTTAACCCTGTGAAAGCAAAAGGCTAGATTTTAATTTCTTTCATCAGGCATTCACTTCGGTAACAACCCTGGACAAAAAGCAGCGCTAATGGAACTGGAGTTTTTATTCTCTTAGTGTATCCATATTGTGGCAGGAGCTGGTTGCTGGCAGAGGTCACCAGTGGTCAGCAGGCTCCCAGCTGGAGCACAGGGAAAGAGGTCATCCAAGGGTGAGGAACTCTTCCTTGGCTGGAGCTGTCAGCTTCTGTGAGAGGTGATGGATCTGTAGCTTGGAGGCTGCTAACCCAGGAGAGGTGCAACAACTCTGCTTCTCCACTTATGGGCCCGCAGGAGGTAAATTAGGTCTGGTGGGTGACACGGATGCTTTGCAGCAGAAAAAATTTGTTTTAATGGCTGTGGTAGATGGAAAGCATGATGCTGATGTGGCCTAGTGAAATGGGGAATAGGATGTCTGAGAATTCGGCAGAGGCACCAGGAGGAGCCAGATGATTAGGAAGGTGCTGTAGCATGCCCAGCAGAGTGTTGTGAGCTCTCCTGGAGTTTGCACAGGCAGAGAACAGCCAGAACTCATTTTCAGAGTTTGCTGAATAAGAATGCAATAAAAAATACAATGCAAAAAGGACCAGCACAAATTGTGACAGTTTAAGGTACAAGAAATGTACCAATGAATAATGTAATGGGGATGGTAAGATTTGCTATATAGGACTGAAAAAGCTTGCTTTGCTCCTGGTTTGGAGCTGTAGAAACTGGGTTGTGGTGTTCTTTGACGATTTTTTTTTAAAGTAACATTTTAGAGCTCTGCTAGCAGGGTTGAGAATTGGTGCTGCTCTCCTCCCCAAACACTAGTGAACAAAAGTAAAGAAATTAAAGAAGAGAAATTACTCGAAGAGGGGGAAAACAAGTAAGTGCAGCATCTGCCAGATGGGAGCCAAATTTTGCACTGGAGCAACATTGGCTCCAATGAAGCAAACGTGGTTTAGAGGAGCAAAGCATTTGTCCATGGATTTTGAAGGCAAGGGAGGGAGAAAGATACTTTAGTACAGATCAGAGAGAGGAGGAGAAAAAGGCAGTACCAAGGGAGAGACAGTGGTGGTGTGATTATATAAAGGAATTGTAGGAGTTTCCTCCAAGGCAGGTCCATTACCTTAGGGGGAATCTCTTTTGTGATGCACACAGGCTTGGGCTCTGGTGGTGACATACCCTGCTAGGGGTTGATTTACCTCTCAGGAGTGTGTATGAGCTAGAAAGGAGGTGTGGTGTTGCCTCCAGGAAAAATGAACTGGGAACCTGTAGCCCCTTGCAGCGTGGGAGTTAAGTGTTCTGCACTACTGAGAATCAGGTTGCTTTGGTGCCAAAATATGGATTTAGTTGCTTAAAATTAAGTCTGCCTGTGTCCCAGTTTCCCCATCTGTAAAATGTATTACAGCAATTTCAGCTAATCCTATTAAATTGTAGTACTAGTGTTTCACTATTAATATATCCTCAAGGACATGCATCATGGTAACTTTACCCCATGGTGACTAAAATGTCTGCAGTAGCACAGTATGAAATAATCAGAGCCTCAGGGACTCTGGAGCTCTCCTGTTTTAATTGGTTGACTATAAAGAAATTATGCCAATTTTCTCCAAGTAAAGGTCTGGTCTACCCTCACCATGAGGGAGGGAAAGCAACCTATTTTTCACACTAAGTTTTTTCCTACTTTCTCTCTACTCTGCTGTTTCGGGGTAACAAGCAAGCAGGATTTGGTGAGAAAGCTTTGTCTTTCCTTGTGAATTTTTTGATTTGTTTGTTTTATCCATCATTGTTCAAGGAGGAACTCAGGTGCCTTCTAAAATGTAAAGACCATGGAATAAAAATGCATCCTGCTAAGCAAGGAGAAAGCTTTAGAGGTAATTATAGCTCTGTTTCTTTGGCATTTTGTTCCATTTAGTGTTTTATTAAACCTCTCACCTGATCTTTGGTGTGTGTATGATAAAAGGAAGTTTGTAGTGCAGCCACCTCTGATAGATGATATAATCCCTTTAGCAGGCAGGATGTAAAATAGGTCCCATAACGCATGAGGATTTCCTCAGAAATTTCTGGCAGGGCTAATTATTTCTTTTCCCAGCCACTGAGCAATCACTAACTCTCTTGCAGTTTCTAAGTGCTTCTGACCTTCAATATTTTTCCTAGTCTTGTGCAGAGATTACACCTGGACTCAAGGACATGCTCCTGGGTTACTGTCTCAGATAGGAGCTTGCCAGGAAGGACACAGTTTTTGAGTGATGCTCAGTGCATCCTTCAAAGACAGAAGAATAGCAGGTCACATTGCCATGACAAAAAAAAAAAAGAAAAAAATTCTGTGTTGTTTGAAGTCCATTATATTAATATAAATCAGTAATTGTTTGATTGCAGTGGCAATGCAGTAGTTACAATACATCTCTAATGTCACTGTTGGAAGGATTGTAGAGGAAGATTATGGCACCAGTTTGAAAGCAGATGCTGGCAGCATCCTGCTGGATGCCAAGGTGGGGCTAGTCCCAGAGAGAAACTGGGTCCTAAATCCTGGGCAAACATTCCAGGCTCTTCCTGAAGCAGCAGTAAGAGACCACAGCCTATCTTCCTTATAATCTTTCTAAGCTGAACCTATGAATGTGATGATCTGTTCGTGGTCCATGTCTCAGGAAGGCTGAGAAACCCGATGCAGGGCTGTGGAACAGGCAGCAAGAGCCTGGTGCTGTCTGGTTCTGGCTGAGCACAGATGACCTGTCTCACCTCTCTCTGCCTCTTCTGCACAGCCACTTCCACTTGCCTCTGATTAGGAGCTAAGGTTTAATTAGTGTGAGGCTTTCAAGTGTTCACCACTATTTGGTAATATTTTGGATGTCCAGACTTTTCCAAGATCTCCTGAATATACCTTCAGCTCTTCTGACTACTTATGGATAATTGGTAATGCTGAAGATTAGCCTTAAGGTCTCCAGAAGCATTTAAAATGAGAACTCATTTCAGAAATATGAAGCTTAACCTTCTTGAAGTATTCATTGTTTGATGAAATCAATTTGCATTTAGATATCTTTACTGTAATTATGCTAAATTATGTACAAGGGCTGAAATCTTAATTTGATGGGCAGGTGCTGAGAGTTTAAGACTCAGGTCATATGTAATTTAGAAATTACTAGTCTACCTCTTGTTTTTAATAAGTTAAATGTTACCTGTTGTAGTGCTTTATTTGAAGCAGTTTCACCAGAGGCAAGTTCAGAACCATTCCCTCTCCCAGACCTCTGAACAAGGAGCTTCTGCCCCTTGAAGTTGGATCTCTCTGTTTAATGTTCTACTTCAAACACTGATTGCTGGCAGGTACTTGGGAGACCCAGCACCCCCCAAGTAGGTCTGGGAACCCCAGGATTCTTTGTGAGTGGGAAATCAAGACTTGAAAAAACATGTTCCTCACTGTTATGGGCATGTTCTCCTTGGAAAACAGTATTGCCAAGTGTCTGAGCACCATTTCAATAATCACCAGAGCTTTGTTTCCGTTCAGTTGACATCCTCCTTCTTATCTCTGTAATTTTTACGGTTCCCCAACCAGAGCTCTCAATATACCTCATATACAAAATAATTACACTGAAGCAAAGTGTTTTGTGCTTTCTTTGAGGGGTACATTTTTCAAACATTTCCCTCGGAGAGAGCTTTACCTGACCCAGGAACTTTCAGTGCTGTTGAGGCTGCAACTGAAACTGTAACGATGTGATATATTCTGGAATACCACTTACTTATAACTAAGAGGGTTTTTTTTTCCCCACCTAATTGAGGCAGAACAAAGCTGGAGAGCTTCTCCAAAGTATGACACCATTCCTTACTACTTTTAAGGCTTTTATATAGCTGTAATAGCATAGCAAAGCTCCTGTGTAGTGAAAACCTGAGTCATTCAAACTATGATATTACTTCTACCAAAGGTAATTTTTAAAAGTGCAGATACACTCAGCAGGGCATGATCCTTGTAGCTAATGAGATCTTTCCTTTTCTTTGCATTTACCTGGAGTTTTGCATTTCAGAGACGTTTCTGCAAGCCCTCAGCAGAGACCTCCTTTACAGGCTTTTAAACTAGAGGCAGTCTGTGGTCTACCCCTTCATCTCTGACAAATAGATTCTTTCACTATTATTTGTTGTGTATTTTCTTTAGAGTTTTAAACTTTAAATTTCTTGGACTGGTGGTCCAAGCTGTGCCCTTTATTTTTTGTAGTGATTTAACTGTTCTGACCTGGAAATTTCTCATCTTATTTTCCTGAGTGCTTGAGTTCCCATTACATTAGAAGTGAGGGAGGTTGAATGAGTGAAGGGTTACTTCTCCCATCTCCCCTCTCTTGCATAGTTTGTATAGGGTAACTGCTTGCAGGTGGATAATCCAGTGGTTGCTGCCTTTCAGAGGTTCTCAGACTATCCATTTCTAACTGAAAAGCCAGTATTTTGCTGTAACCCTGGGAAAATGCGTGTATTGTGATACCAAAATTGCATGTGCCAGAAAGTTCTTTCATCCTGTCCACTCTTTCTCCACAATGAAGCTTATTTCAGTTTACTTCTGTCATATTGTAGCTCCATTTCTTTTATTTTTTTTTTTTAAATCTCAACATTTGGTTGGTAGGTGGGGTAGGTATGTGTGACCTGTTTCTGCTTTCAGGGCTATTAAGGGCTGGACTAGATAATTGAGGTGTATCTTAGCATGGGTTTATTGAAATCAAAAAAACACTGACAAATTAAATAAATGGCAGTCTGGCCCAAAAAAAAGTGATCCAGCCTGTTGGAGTGTTTTGGCTGATAAGCAGGAATGATATGTTTGTTTTCCTACTTCGTAGAGTGAGGGCAAAGCAGGCTCTGTAGGGATGCTGAAATTGCTTGCAGCAATATTTTCTGTAATATGAATCCAAATAAGCCAACAGACAAAGCTTTCCATAAGGGTAACCATCCCTTAAGAATGCCTTAGATATGTTTTTACAGCTGGGAAATTTCAGGGGATAAGCAAAGCAGCTGGTTGGTACAATCTCCAGTCCTGCCATGGTCTTGTTTAGAGCCCAAGTGGACAGGTTTCAGCCCTGCTGCACAAATAGCTTTTCTGTGGCCAAATCCCAGCACGTGGTGCCCAGTGAGAGCAGTTCCTAAGAAGTACCTGGCAGAGGGAAGATGGGGCTGCACTTTCCACAGTGATGAAGTGCAGGCTTTTCCTGTATTTCCTAATTGTAGGCTATGGAGTTTTCCCCTATTTCTTTAGTAGTGTGACTACAAAGCCTCTGAGCAGTAGATTGCAAAAGCTTACATCTGTGTCTTACTAGCATTTACCTATGGCTTACTCTTTGAATACTTCAGTGAACTCCAAATCCTGGGGAATTTTAAGAATACTGTTACGGATCACTTCAATGTTAGATGATACTGCAAATCATTCAAAATCCCTCTTTTTTCCAGGGACAACCATTTTTGTGTGTTTTTTTTGTATCTGTACATATATGTAACTATATGCCTAAGGTGGATCTGCTCCTTGCTGGATCTAGGTTTTGCTATGGAAATAATTAAGAAATAGTGGTAAATAGATCTCACCATAAATGAAAGTGATTTCCCATCAGTTCATTCACAAAATGCTCTGACTTCAGTCTGGATCACCAGGTTCTGGTCACTAAGAATGAACTGCAGTAGTTAAGGAAGTTGGAAGCTCATTAGGAGGAAAAAATAGTGTCTCCATGCTGGTGTCAAAAGCCAATTCTTCACATCACCTTCCAGGGCAAAGTGCCTCTCCTGGGCACCTTTGCTAATTTGGGGCTCCTTCAGTAAGGTGTCAGAGGAAATTGTATCTCCTCAGTGGTGTGCCAGGTATTGTTTCCTTCTTTAGTCTTCATGCAGCTTGTAAAATTGGATAACTACTTAATTTGTTGCTTAACTCACTGGGTAACTTAGGACAGATGTCCTAAAGCAAGTGCCATTGAGCAGAGCTGATAATGCAGAGCATTTCTCCAGCACGGTTTTAGCTTCAAAAGCTTTCAGGCAATAATTAAAAATTGCAAGTGAGTGGAGAACGTCAGTGAAGTAGTTGTGTCGTGGCTGAGTGTGGGGCAGTGTCGACAGGTGTCAGCCAAGTGCCACCAAAGGACTGTCCAGAGCAAAACTGCAGCTGTGCATTTTTTCACCTCCCGTGAAAGGCAGAAGAGGGTTCTCTCAGATGGAGAAAATGTCAGCCTTCTGGGTACTAATTGAGTTTGATAACTGGGCTTCAGTGACATAACATGGAGAGAAATGTAGAAAATCTGAGTGCTGCTTTGCAAATTGCTGCAAATGGTGTTAGGGCAGTGTGTTAGTGTGAGCTGAGCCAGGCTGCCTCCTGCCCTTCTCTGAACCTGTTTGCACTCTTATACTGATGAGGATGGATTTGTTCCCAGGTGACTGATGATAGATTCTTTCTCAGGTGATTGGCACACTTTTGACAGCCTTAGGTGTGAGGCAACACCAATACCTATGTCTGCTAGAGGTCTGGTAGCAAATGTGCTTCCATGAGCAATAATCAAGCTGGTTTAGTTATCAGTGTGTCGCCTTGAGCCTGGCAGGCAACTCCTTGGGCTTCCCTAGGTGTGAAGGCAGAAGCAGGTGTCTGTTAGATCAGCCTGCTCTCAGAGTGTAACAAATACCAAGGCTATAGGTAGGTTGTTGGGTTACAGGCAGGGGAAATACTGGCATTGAACTCTGCTGATGTGTTATAGACTACATGTCATGGAGATTGCTTCAAGCAGCTTGAAAAGCCAGTGCATGTGTCAGCGTGATCATTTTGACATGCACTCCATCTCTGGGGAGGGAGTGCATCTGTTTGCTGCTGCTTTCATGTTGACCCCATCAGAATCAGTAAGAATAGCTCATCACATGGCTATTATTTGTGCAAAGGACAAGGGTATCTACTTCTTATAAGATGCTCTCAAAGCATTAAAATAACTTTCTTTTGTGTTGTGATCAGTTGTTATATGGCAACGTGTATAAAGAATATCTGACTACACAGTACTGCCATCTCTGCTGATTCAAAGCTCTCTGAAATTCCACCTGAATACATAATTATGAATCTGATATAAATGGATGTTTATACTGCATTTCCTACCAACATCAAAAAAAAAAAAATTAATGACAAAATAAACCAACCAAGCAAACAACCAGAAACCTTCCCCAAAAACAAACACACCCACAAACAAAGCCAAACAAACCCCAACCCACAATAAAAAAGCAAACCCTGGGTAGTTTTTATCATTGTTGCATGGGGGTGGAGCATTTGGATTGTTTTGGGTGGGTTTTTTATAGTTTAATCTTGTATAAACAATTTTAAAACCTTACAGAGATTTTAGAACATAAATGCAAATTACCACTTAGAAAATACATATTCATAGTAAATGAAAGATTAGAAGGCAATGAAAGTAAAACTGAGACTTTTGAGTAAGCCTATAAAAATATTTTGTAGAAATGTGTAATTTTTGAGCTGCAATAGATCAGTCTTTACAGTGTTTAGGTATTCAAATCCCCAACTGGGATTTTTTTTTCTATCTAATATTCTCTTTTTGTATCAAAAACCTTAAGAAAGGCCTTTTATTCTCTGTATTTCAATCTGCAGAATAAATGTACACACATATACCCCCTCACCCACTCCTAAACCATCAATCCTGTGCCTGCTGCAGCTCTCAGGACCACTCCCTTCCTGGAGCACGTAGTGAGTAATTCCCTCAATGTATCTCCGTAATGGACCATTATTCTGAGACCTTCAGCACTGGGATAGAAATACATCCTTGTGCAGTGGGCTAGCTCAGGATTGATGTGCCTCTTAAATTCTGGAAATAGGTCTCAAGTGTGCTATCCCTCTGTCCGGCAGGGAATTGCAATTCCCAAAGCACAGACTCCTCCTGTTTGATACGGGGGTGATAGCTTGGAGTTCTGCTTTCTACTATCTGTGGCTCTCCTGTTGCATTTTCTACTATGTAGGATACCAGAACTTATCCAAACTTCTAATTAATGTGCCAACTCAGATGCTGTTTGGCATGACCTGTGATCAGATCCCTGCACAAGCCATAGGTGTTGGATCACAAAGCTGCAATAATAATAATTCCAGAAATAGTTTGTGTAGGCTGACTTCGGATTTCAAACTAACTGTGATAGTCCTTTGGGAATCACTTGGAGGAAAAAAAAAAAGAAAACAAAACTAACAACCCCAAAGAAACAAACAAAACCACACACAAAAACAAACAACCAAAACAAGCAAAAACAAACAAAGAAACAAACAAAAATCCAAGAAAACAAACTCCAAATACACAAAGAAAGAAAAAAATAGGCAGAAACCCAGACCTCCAAAATCTGCCATGGCACTCTCCCCTACTGTCTCAGGGGAGAGCCTGCCATCTGCATTCAAATTTATTTATGAACAAAATGATGTAGGTTGTTCCAGGCTGGAGCATATGCACACGTTGACGTGCAAGCTGGACAACTGGGGGACCTGAGCACTGCAGTGAAGGGAAGAGAGCAGCTGGATGGACACGCTGAAGGATTCTTACAGCTGTGACTGTATTAAATATTAAGTTCTGTTTGTGGCTAACAACTGCAGCACATTAGAATCACCCACACTTACCATTTTATGCATGCAATGCCATTTGCACTTCACAGTCTAAGTCCAGGAATCAGGAAAATTAGACTGAAGAACATTCAATGTATGTCATGTTCCTTAGTGGTGGCAAACCAAAAGTACATATTTAGGCTTGATTAACACTTGGGGTTATTTGGCTTGCCTGTCTCTGTCCCTACCCACTTCTATGGTTAAAAACCTGTTCAGAGCAAATCTGACACTTTGGGGCTCTTTGGTAGTTGTTTGGTTCACACAGCGATAGAACTCCATTCTTGGAAAGCATTACTTTTCAAGTTACCCCATGAAGACCTTCTGTTTGGGTAATAACATATCTAGATATCACAATATTTTGAAGTCTCTCCTGGGCATAACACTTAAATATTGCAACAGGAATATTAGCATGGGCTGAGGCTGCTGATTTCTGTCACAGTTGAACAACCTGAGAAGTTGCTGCTGAAACAGAATTCCCGGGAGATCTGAGGGTTAGATGTGCTTCTATTGTTGCACAGTCTCTTAAAAGTCTGCAATTAATTTCTATTGGTGCTTTATTGCTGCAAGTACCTTCCCAAGCTAAAATATTTGCACTGAATTCTACAACCTTTGTCCAGAAGTTGTTCTGCCTTTTGCATCAAGCAGTTTTTGTCACACATTTATTTCTGGATCTGTTCAGAGGAATAATTTCAATGCAGAATTGCTCCAGAAGCAGTGCAAGCATCGTCTTTACAAAGCCATCCCTTTGAAAATAGATTGATTATTCCTATTTCCTAACGTCTGCTGAATCTGCAGTCCTCTGCTGGCCCAAGAGTATTGGGACATTGGTGCTGACAAAATGCATCTGCTGTGGATGCAACCTCACAGGATGACTTCTATCCTTTTTTCCCTTCCAGTCTCCAGTCAGAAAAGCTAAGTCAAGCCAGTGAACTAAACTGGGAGGTCTGATTGCTGCTCTGTGTTGTCGTTGCATGCAAAGAGCAGCAGTTTCTTTGTCCTTTCCCACATCTCTGAGGAGGTAAAACCTCACTATTGAGCTGGAAAGCTTTGCCTTGCCAAACTGTTCTGAGGGCTCCTGAGGCCACCAGGGCCTGCATTCTGCAGGGCTTGGGCAAGGGCATCATTCCGGTCAGGAGACTCCTCAGACAGTGTCCATGGGACAGACCAGCAGGATCCTCTCTGGTTTAAGATCATCCTGGGTTCAGTGAGCAGTGTCCCCCGTGGGCAGCTGCCCCCAAGTGGCACAAACCATTTCTGGGTGGCTCATTGGCAAATAAACAACATATTTTGACCAGTCTTGCCTTGCTTGTGTTGGCATCACTTGGATTTTGCAGTGGATGTAGGAGACAGATTTTCTGTTGGAATGACAGACTACAATTATCTTAACCAGACCTGCTAACAAGTGTTAACATTCTGGCTTCTGGCTCTCTGAGTTCTATAGAGCCAATATATCTCGATATTATAGCTCTGTGCTGCGTTCTGGAACTGCTCTGTGACACAATTCAGATCCCTGCCCAAGTGCCTGGAAAAAAGAGGGTGAGAGGAATGAAATCTTTACATAATTTTAGAATTCAGAAAGTAGAGACTGAGACTTCTCAGTGATTTCGTAATTTAGTTTGATATGGTATTTGTGCTGTAATAACATGTTTAGTCTATACTTTGCTATTTAAAGTCTTAAACTTATTCTGTGTGGCTCACATTCAGTAGCATAATAATCTTCCTGGCTGAAAAAGCATGACTCCTGTAACTCAGTCAAAGGAGGAAAAGCTTATGAAAAATGTATTTTAAAATATACTATTAGAAAGTTGTAGAGCATCTAAACTTTATGCACTTTTTGGAATAAGGTTAGTGCAAAAATAATGAAAATAACAAGTGATCCCATTGCATGGTGGAAAGGTGGGAGGCAAGCAATAATGAGCAACAGAAACATTTTTAAAAACCTAACTGAATTCTAATGAAAAGTGCTTTGTGGTAATTTGGCTGTACAAAGTGTGGGGGTGGCGGGGGCCTGGTCGTGCTGCTCTGGCAAAATGCGATAAAGAATTTGTATTATTTTTACATTCAGTGAGGGAATAATTATAGTAAAACTCTAGAAAGCATTTTGCAAATACTAAATTAGAAATTATCAAAATACTCTGTTCAGGAAGGAAAGTGTTAGTGCCTCAAGAAATTGCTGGGTTAAATAACTTGTTGAAAGCTAATGAAAAAAAAAAAAAAACCCAAGGTTCAGACCAGATTTATTATTGCAAAATGGAAAAGCAAATGACGCCTGGAGTCGCAGTGGAGTTCCAAGCTCTGAAATCCTGTGCCTTCTGCAAGGCTTTGGGCTTGATGGTAATTTTGTCCACAGGACAAATCGTCTTCAGGAAAGGTCACAAAAACAGTGTCAGCTCAGTTGTCAGGGGAAGGGAGCTGCTGGTGCAAAGCAGTGTGTGCTGCAGTGGTTTGTCGTGGCAAGACAACTAAACTGAGCAAAAACTCCTCGTGGAGGCCGAGCTCTGGGGTAGAATTCACCCTGCCAAGGCCAGATGGGCTCAGCAATCTCTGCAATCGAACTCCTAAAGCTGCATCGTGGTGCAGATTTCAGAACTGCTTCTCTGCTAGGATTTACAGGGAGAGATTTTGGTGAGATTTACCCACAGGGATTTGACTTCTCTTGGCAGCAAAGATACAGGGAGGCTTTTCTGCCTCTTGAGGGAGGCTCAGTGGTAGCAGTGGGTGTAAATGAGCAGGTTATGAGAGTCTGTTACAAAGCTGTCCAATGTTAATCTTGTTGGATGTATCTGTATTTAGAATTAATTGTGTTTCTGCTGATACTGGCTCACATAGGAACTATGTTTGTGTACCTACTCATTTGCATGTTAATGGGGTTCTCCAGGGCTTTTCCTTGATCTTTAACAATAGGAAAGCCTGGCTAATTGAAATTTATTTGAAAAGGGTTTATTTGCCTCTTGGGCTGGGGACAATAGTCTATAACCACTGAGGAAGGCTGAGCTGCTCATGGTAGTGAGCTAGATTCCAATACCTGGGCATGCCCACCCTGGCAGGATAAATGGACAGAGCAGGTGAATGGTTTACACTGATGCTTCTCCTGCCAGCCACCCTAAATTGGGTTTGGTCCAGCCTGTTTGTGTAGTGGCTGCTGCACATCTGCTGAGGTGGGAACTCTGGTTTAGGGGAACAAAGGACCTGCACATAAAGCTCTCCATGTCACACAGTGGTACACTTCTAACAGTTAAATCTGTCTCAGGAGTGTAGGAATGACATCCCCCAGAGGTCTGTCCCAGTTACCACCACAAACACCCAAACATCAGGACTGCCCTTAAATGCCACACATTGCACCCTGGCTCTGTTTGTTCTGGCATCTTTGGTTCTCCAGACCTCTTATTCCACTGTCAGTGGAGCAAGACACTCGTGTCTCAGATCTTGGAGGGTCTTGCATGCAGCTCCTTGCTTTGTGTGTGACTCTTGTCCCCTGGAGCTGGTGAGCTGTGACGGTTGCTGTAGCAGATCGACCAACTCGGAGAATTATCTCTATGCTGGGAACATTGTGATGGCTCAATTTATCAGCTGCCCCCTTTGCCAGCACCATCAGTCAAAGGGGAGCTGGAGGTCAGGATTTCAGTGTGGAAATAACATTTTGGGTGACTGATGATGATTAGTTGTTGAGAGGAAGGGTTGTGTATTTTTACTGCTTATCTTCTACGGCCTGTGTTTCCAGCTAAGTGCATGAGAGCTGTTCTGGTGTGCATATTCTGGGGTCCTTTGGTTTTAACCCAAATATTATGATTTCTTTCTGTCTGATTAGTCACTGAAAAACCCTGCAGGGAATGATTAACACTTCAGTAATCTCTGTATTTTAGAACACATCTATGATTTTGTGGTCTCAGACCATTTCTTTCCAAATATTTAATAGCTGGGTCTTATATTGAGGTTTTTGATGATGAAGAGTTCATTAGAAGGCAGACAGCGCATTTCCTAGTACAGAGCAGAGTATAATCACAGCTGAAGCACAGCTGTCAAAATTAAATGAACACAAAGTGCAGCTATTGCTTTAACTGTGTTTATACACTCATTAACTCTGGAAACTTCACACTCCAGAGTGGTTCTTCCTGCTGATACTGCAGTAGCCAACGGGCTACAACGCTGCTGTGACCAGAATCCAACTGGATTTTGTCTTTCTGTCCTGAGCCAGAGCTGATCAATGTTTTAAAGGGAGCATGGAGTTACCTGTGCTCTCCTGAGGCAGGGAACAGTAAATGCAACAACCACAGAATACAGCGAGGACAAGGCTGTTTTCCTGCCAAAGGAAACTGGGGTCTTGTGATAATTCCAGGGAAGGATGGGACCTGGCCTGCCTTCCATCCTTTGTGTTCCTCCCTGTCCCTCAAGATTGTTAGTCACTGGCATTATTTCTGCAGGAGTTGTAAAGATGTAAAGGCTCCACCTCTTGCACAGCTGTAGAATCTTCTGGAGCTCTTTTTAAAGCAATGGAAAACCATAAAGGATTGGGAGGCACTTGATTGGTCACGTCTCTGGAAAGAAAAAAGGAGACCCACAAGCTTCTTGGCCTGCAGACATGGATGTAATTGGTGTATTCAGCAAATTGCTCTGTCATCCACTGGCGATTTTGTGGATATTTATAATCTCCCCTTTTCATTGACCTTGAACAAACCTAAGCTCTTATATCAAATTTTAATTTATTAACCTTTTAACATGCTTAGAGTAAATGATGTAACATAATTGACCTCTCCCTTCTGCTATTATTTATTTTTGAATTCTTCCTTTCAAAAAATAAATTATTTTAGTGCATATGTGCTATCATGGATGTAAAGGGGTTTCTCATTGTTTCTTTCCTATTTTTGCCTTACATTTTTTTCCTGTACAAAGTTCCTTAAAAGTAACTGTATATGTTTCTAGTGTCTTCAGCATTTAGTCACTCAATTCCTTTATGATGTTTATTCCTATTCAAAAAGAGGAAGAATAAACAAAGATTAAATACTTCCCTTTATGACAGAGTTTTAATGAAGTATTGGGGGAAAAAAACACGAACTAAACTAATTCTGCTTGCCTGGAGTAATGGATTTGGAAGCTGAAATGAATCTATTATTTCTTGTCTCAGTATATTAAGAATAAATGGACTCTGTGAAAGCAGCAAGAGTCCTTCATAGAAGCTTTTCAAAAGCCTCATAAGGGAGTTTCAGAGGCATATCCTGATGCAAATTTTACCTTAAGTGTGTTTGCATCTGTTTCAACAGTTGATTTTTAATGTGTGTTAGAGTTCATCTATTAAGCAATGGTTATTATGCATATTTGTTCCTGGCAGACAGTGAAATAGGAAGTTTGACAGGTTTGCCGTGACTGATTAAATTCTTTTCCCACTTCCATTAGTTTTTAAATCTCACCTTGAAAATCTCATCCACACCCTTGATGCGATTTTTAAATGACATTTACAATGTGAATCTGAAACACAGTAACTTCTGTAAGCTCTGTATTTATTAATGAGCCTGAGAAAGTACTTCAGGTAGTCCCTAGGAAATGATAATGAAATTTTCAAGAGAAGCATTGCACTGTCAGGCACTGGTGATGGTGGTTCTATTCACTTTTCTGCAGGCACATGAGAAGCAAACCCAGTGCTATTTCAGCAGGATTATAAAATGAAAAGACACCTTTTTTCAGAGCCATTTTATGGTCACATATTCCTGGATCAGCCCTTCTGGCGAGTTCCTAAAGGAAACAAATAACAAAACAGTGACTCACCCAAGTTTGCCTTCAATTCCACTCAAAATCTAAGTGAAATCAGAATCTGAGACAAGTGACAGGAAGCTGTGGCACAACCAGAAAGCAGTGAATCTCCGGGGAAACACTGGAAAGAAGATGCCAGCAGTTTTACACAGACACAGTGACACACCCTCACCCTTTGTCAGCTGCTGATGCTCCACTGATTCCTCTATAGAATCTGGCCAGGAATGATCTGCACATCAAAAGTCAGAGTTCTCAGCCTCCCAGACTATCTGTCCCTAAAGGCACCCTCCTAAGCTTCTATTTTAATTAGAACATATATTCCAATTGCACGAGAGCTACTGTGTTTTCCTGGATGTAGAGGAGGAGGGCTCATTCTCTTTCTCAGTAAAGGCTGGGTGTGGTGGGTCAAAGGCTGAGGTTCTATGTGTTTGGGTTTTTTTTAATACAGAAATTCTCTCTGTTAGCTCCAAATGACCTGTGGAGGTAGCTGCAGTGTGCTTATCACAGTGCCTGATGATGTCAGGATTTGGCTGTGTTCACACTAGAACAAAAGCTGTAGAAGCCAGAGGGAAGAACTGGAAATAGAGAATCTTTTAATCTCTCTATAACTTACCTTTCCCATCCTCTTCTGAAGACCTAGTGGAGATTTTCTGACAGAAACATTGTGTTTGATGGGTTCAGGTTTAACTTTTGTATATTTAGCTGGTTTTGACACAACTTCTGTTACTGATTCAAAGGTCAGTTGTTCCTCTCCTGTCCCCTGACAACATGCTTGAATAAAATGTAAACCTCTGCAGGCTGTAAAATTTGAAGTGGGAGAAAATGCTGATGTTGTGTTTATTTCCAGTAGTTTTTAAGTCCTGTTCAGGGAGAGAGGCAAGCACAGCACTGTGCAAAATATGCCTAAAGCTACAGTTCTTTCATTTCCCTGCACGGTGCCCAAAAGAAGAATTATTAAACATGATTTTCACAAGACAGGCATTTGTTTTTTAAATCAGGATTGGAAGATACGCTGGGGCTTAAGAGATTTATATGCTATTGCCTCTTATAATTGTTTCTGTAAATGGATGTGAGAGTTGAATCACTTAGCATCATTTGCTTTGCTGGGGAAAAAAAAAAAAGGCAAAGCATTTCAAAGTGAGCTTATTTTCATAGGCAGGCAGATGATCTGTTATTCCTGAGAACACCTTGGTGTTAGGGTTTATTGCTGCAAGTTTATTGCTGCCTTTTCCATGTGAAAGAGGAGGAAAAAAAATTTACAAGCAGCAGCTCATGCCATCAAAACTCTGGGATATCTTTGAAAATGTGCATTCTCCATATGTGAGCAAGATTTATTTCCACAGAAGCCGTTCAGGGCCTCAGATTTTACTAATTTTACCAGCTCAGTTGATTTCAGTGGTTCCAATTTACCCAGCACCAACTGTGAAATTCAGGTTCCTGGATGTTTGTGCTTTAAAGACAAGAATTTCTCATTAACTATTCTGTAATCAAAAATGTGTGTATAAATACAGACTCATTGTGGGAGATTGCAACTCTTGGTTTAGCCATTTTATTGTCTTCTTTCAACCATTTTTCTAGATACATGATATGCTGTTGTGTGTACATGTCTATAAGTTTATTTGGACACATGCATATATATATTTATATATACACACAACACATACATGTGCATGTTAAATAAGAGATACCAGAAAAAAGGAAATTACTAAAAATTAATGCTTCCACCACCTGAGTAAATCAATGCCATCCTACATCAGTTGAAAGTTTGTCCAGCTGCAGAGAACAGCGTGGTGAGAGAAGAGCTGAGTCACATTATTTGTGTATCAACCTGTCATTACAGGAGTAAAAACTCAACTTACAGATGTATCCTTGACTGTTGTTGGTTTTGAGGGTTTACCAGTGTGAAACATGGGTTTGCCTTACCCAGACCTGTTTGACTGTGGGGGTTTTACCTTGCTCATGATCTTCACAAACCCACAGAAACTGGTGGTATGCTTTCACTCAGGAGCCCATGTGTAAAAGTTGAACATAGTCCAATTTATTAAATTAATAACTTTTTCTTATATCTTAATATTTAAAGTGGAAAGCAAAGATGCAATTTTACTTCCAACATGGAGCTAAGTCTTATTTTAGGGTCACCTAATGCAGTCAATGTCATTATCTTTGCGTGTAAAGATAAATAGAAATCTTAAATAATTAAGGTTTGGATTTATTCACATTTCTCCCAGTGAAAGAGCATTAGTTTGAGATACAGAGAAAAATACATTATTCATAATTTCCTGTTAGAAATAAGAAAATTGATATGAGGATATTTGACATGGACTATAAAATCTCATTAACAGCACTGTTCTGAGGGAGCCCAAGAGGAGAAAAACATTTAGTTAGACCAGATTATTACACAGTAATGCCACAGAGTAAGCTGTGTCCTCCTGATTATTTTGTGGGACTTTAAGATATTAGTTATATTTCCTCTTGAAATTAATATTTAGTGAACAAAGTTCCAGAATAAGTCCCTCTACCAAAAGTGGTTTGCAAGCTGAAAATATGGAGTAAGCAGGAGTTTTTCTATGTTAGTTTTTGCTCTGCTGTTGTTCTAAATTGGACTGAAGGAGAATTCTGTGTCCTAAAGTAGTGACCAGCTCATTTCTGTTGAAGCTGTGAATCTTGACAGGTTTTTCTCATAAAATTCTTGAAGAAACTTTTGGTCCCTGGTTGCAGAGAAATCAGCTTTTATTGTAAGCAGGTATTCAAAGTTTGGAATGTTGTGGTTGCTCTCCTTGGAGCTTCTCTGGCAGGAGGATAATAAAGACATTAAGATGCAGCATTACAGTATTCTTGAAATCTCACAGTAAAATAATTAACTCTGGTAGTTCAGCAGTTGGATACAGGGCAAAAGGTCTGTTTGAAGAATACGGTGTCACTAATTACTGTTTGTGATTGTATGAGCTGATAGTCCAGTACAGAGTCAGAAGGCAGTCATTTGTCAGTGAACTGTGTTACTGGCAGAATCCTGGGGGGGAACTCTGGCCCCGAGAAATCTGCAGAACAATTCCCCTTTATTTCCATGAGCCCAGAATTAACACACTTGGGCAATTACATGCTCTCCTTTGGCAGGAATCTGTTGCTTTGGAGCTGATTGCTGGATAAAACCACAAGACTCTAAACTAATAAAAAGCACTGGTAGTCCTAGGCAATAACTAGGAGATCAGAAGGAAGAAAGTTGATATTAAAACTGTGATTTAAGTGACCAATACTAATATTCTCAGCTGAGGTGAAGGTAACCCTTGACCCTTTATCTCACTGGCTTTTTACAGCAATGTAAAAGAGGAAATTTTCAACACATGCTTTAACATCAGTACTTTCATTAATGTTTGTGTTCCCTGAATTCCCCTGCAAAATGTGCACTGATAGTGTCATCCAGGACATCTGTAGTTCAGCAGGAATTGCTCCATTGCTGTCTGAACTTGGTTTCACCTCTCAGAGTGCAGTATTGCATGAGGCAGACAACTTCAATTGCCTAATGAAATACCAAAAGAAACATATTTATTTTTAGCTGTATCTTGCTCCAGAACCTTGTTTTCCAAAGTCAAGCAGCCTCTTGGTTTTGCAAAGCACTGAGGATGGCAACAAGTTCATACAGCATCATGAAAAGCATTTAAAAGGCTTCATTTACATAAAAACCACCTTCAGAAGTTGCTTATCTTAATTCTTATTCTTGTTTAAAACATTGCCATTAGACTATTCAACATCAGATGATTGTTATTTCTTTGTTTATAACAGACTCTAACTTCACTCTTAGGTCATTCTACAATGTGGGGTTCATCGAAAGCTGGATGTTTGTTGTGTGGTACCGAGGGCACCAGGGATGTTACTGACAAACTCTAAGAGATTCTGTTATAAAATAAACCCCACACTCACCAAAGTCTAATGTTTAGACTCTACTTTTGCTTCATAAGTTACAATTTTGACCTTTTTTCCAGTTATTTTGTGTCCTCACTTTTTTTCTTGTGTACATCGTGTAATTTCTCATAAAAAGGTTTCATATAATGTCCATTGACATCAGAAAGGGATGTTACAGGTCAACATGACAATGTAGATTTTAAAATAATATGACTTTTTTAAGAATGAAAGGAAAAATTCACCAACCTCATTAGGCTAAAGACTGAGGAGGAACCATTTCACTTTGGTAGATGTAGTTTCATTCCAGTGATGTGTAGGACCAATTACATCTGTTGTCCGTAGCACAACAGGCACATTATCTGTTTAATTGTACTTGTAGCACCCAGCTTCAACGTTTTGGAGAACCAATTTGAAGACCCAGGGGTCTAAAGACCAACAACAGTATCACATATAGATCCAGCTGGAAAAGCAGCTGCAATTTACACAAAATTCAGAGAAAAACTCATCCTGTGCCTTTTGCAGTACAGTCTAGGTTATTTGAAATATTTTGTACTTATAAATGTTGACAGGTTCTCTTTCACTCTGCGAGAAACAGAAATGCCAGAAACAAGAATACAGTATGCACTAAAAAAGAAGATGGAAAAAAGAAAATGAAAGGGTTGGGAGGGTCAAAAGAATTTTCTCCATCTGGAGAAGTCTGTAACTCAGGGGAATCCACAGGTAGCTGGTTAAGGCTGCTCTGTGCTTCTGGGCAATGCTGGGAGTATGATCCATTATTACTACCATATAAATCTGAGACTTATACTTAAACCCTTTTCTTTGGAAGGTGGAGACATCAGCCTCATTAGTCAGTCATTCTTATTTTTAAACAGAGGGAACTATTTCATGGGGGGAGGGGCACCATCTTTGCTGATTTGGTATTTGTAACCTGTTAAATTTGCATTTAATTGACAGTGAAATGCAGGGCTGTCTAAACCAAAATAATCATTTAGATAAGCTGTGTCCTCAAAATATTTTTTTCCCTTCTACTAAGAAAGCATTTATTTGAGTATTGCTGTGTCCCTGCCTGCCACAGCCCTTTCAGCAGCTTGTTCAGAGGCACTGTAGACACAGCTCAGTAAAACCAGAGCAGCTCTTTTGCCATTTTTCATCCTTGACAGTGCAGCTAAACCTTCATGAAAGCTCTGTCTCGAGAAGAGTAGGTGCCTGACAGAGAAACTGCTCCCGACTGGAATGAACCCAATTGCTTTCTCAGAGCTGTGGACTTCTATTAGGACAAAAATTTAATTTCTAGATGTTTGCTGAGGAATCCTTTGTAGCCCTTCCACTGCTCAGTGGCCATAAAGGAGCCTGTAGTTTATGGGCAAAAGCAATGCCTATGACTGACAACTACACATCTCCCTTCCTTTAAATTTAGGATGCACAGTGCTGGAATATGATTCCTGGAAGGGCTGTTGCTTAAGAGCTGTCCTTTCAAAATGCAGGTCTGATGTGACCATAAAGTGGAAGAATTTCTTTTGTACCTCTGTGAGTCCCATGTACATTTTATGAGCCAAGGGAGAGAAACAGCAGAAAGGTGCTTAAGTCACGTTCTGCTCTTTGAATGTAGAAGAGTTTTCCCAACCTTTAAGGAACACAAGCACGTGTTGGGTGTGGGAGTGGAACCAGACCAAAGAAAGAAGGAAGCTGTGGACCTGGGGCATATCAGCAACCAGCATCTGCAGAAGTTTTTAATCTTTCCAAGGGTTAGGAATCTATTTTATCCTAAAATGCAGGGTTACAATGGAGTCCTTATTTCGTTCCGTAGGGTCACTTTGAAAGAAGTCACTTTGCTGGTAAATTTGGCAGGTCTTTGGGCTTGTAATCTTAATTTATCAGCTGTGACAGAGGAAGGTAAAGACTGTACCAGCACAAATCTGGTCACAGAAGTACCAACACTTGTCATTCATGAATATAAGGCTGGGTCTCCTCAGCAGTAACCAGGCTCAGCACCTTTCAAAAGCAGAACCTTTTAGTGTCAATGGAGTTTATAGGTTTTGGCCCACTGAATTATATAAATAGCTAAAGGTTACAGCCCTGTAAAATGCAAAATGTCCTTCTCATTTTGCTGAAGGCACTCAGTTCCCACTGACCTCCAGATGAACTAAATAAAAACTGATGTCAAAGGGAGTTAAATGCACTCAAAACACTTCCTTCCCTTTGAAAAAGCTTTGAGCACTAAGACAAGCTATTATATCAGATAAATAGTCTGGATTTTCTTTACTTCTTGTGCTTGTTTCTATTTGCATGTGAATATATGTATATGGATCTTACAGGTACATATAGAATGCAGGAGAAATAATGACCACCAGAAAAATGAATCAATGTGGAAAAATCACAGTGGACGTAAAGTGGCTGCTTCTATAGGGAAATTGCTCATTGTAAATTATATGTCTAACTCTGAGAAGTCTTAAATTAACTAATTTGTAGCTCATTGATTTTCCTCATGAGTCACAGATCCATAATATAGATAGAAACATTTTTGCATGGGGTAGCATTGTTTGGTTGTGACTTTTCTGGTGTGACTGTGTACATGGAGACTTCCACGAAGACAGCCTATTGTTGCTGGTGGGGACTGTGCAGGTACTGATTCCTCAGCGTGGCTGGTGTCCAGCCTGAATGCAGATGTTGTCCTTGAGTTTTTGTGTGCCCCACTGTACGGTCTGGTGTGTCCTGCTGGGGAATGATTATGCTGGATAACAGCTGTAATGGATAACGTGCACAAACCCACAGAGATTAGCTGTGATGAGACACATGCTTGTCAGGGTTTATAAGATTAAGTTCTCAAGAGGTGACCTCAAGCTACAGTTAACACCAAAAAAATTGAAAGCAGGCAGACTTGGATTAATGAACCTCACCAAGCACTTGCATCTCTGTCACTTGTGTGCTCACCCCCCAGGCAGGCTTGTTTCCTGAACCAAGTAATCCTGAGGTGCAGGTGCTCAGGAACACGCTCTGGATGGCCTGATGTGTCAGGGTGGAACATTTCTGTGGAAATCTCTTGAGATCAGGTTGTCTCGCAGTGTTTTCACTCCGGTTTGATGCTTCCCGGTGTTGCTCAGTTGGAGGGGACTGCTCTCTGCAGGAAAGTCTCCTCACTGAGGGGTGTCACAGGGCTTTTTGTTGACTCATGAGGGTCATGAATTATATACAAAATGACCCCTCCTGCTGATGATGTGATGATAGCACTGGGCTGGGCGGATATCTGTGTGCACAACAGGCACCCAAAAAGTAGTGCAACATCAGACAGCCCATGGTAATTTTCCACAGAGTGCTCACCTGACCTGAGCAACTAATTTCTTTCATTTCTAACACCAAAATCTCTTCATTTCTTAGAATATTAGCATTTCTCTTCACATTTCTGCTGTTATGTCAGAGTCATTTTTTTGTGGTTTCGTTGTTTACACCAATTTAAAGGTCACATTGTTTTTATATACCTTATTAACACTGATTTCCTAGATTCACTTAGTATGTCCAATTGCTGGTCCTCAAGCCCTGGTTGTTTAAATTGCTCACTGATTTATTACCTTCTGCTTACAGTATGTGATGGAGTCTGTAAATTTTTTAGGTCAGTCCCACGTAGTTTTCACCCCTCACCATGGTACAAAGGGTACATTTTGGAGTTCATAATTCCAGAATCTCTCACCACCACCAAAAGTCTGTGAAGCATCAAGAATAAGCCTGAAATGGCCTTTTACTTGGAAAAAAATACTCTGCCTCCCACTACATAGACCACACCACTATTAGAGCTGGGACAGGGCTGAAGTAGAGCTGGAAACTCAGTCTAGAAAGTCACTGGGGAGGTGAAAAAAAAAATACCAGGGAAGAAGTTGTGAACATGTTCCAATTAACACGTTAAAGGAATTTTATTTATTTTTTAAATTGCTCTCTTCAGTATCTTTTACTGATAATCCAATCCACTCACTGAAAATACATGAGTTTAGATGTTCTGCAAGAGTTATTGCTCCAGATAATTCTTTATCAGCAGAAATTGCTTGAGGAAATACATTGTAAAGTCTTCTTTCTTTTGTTGATAACTTCAGACATTTAAGAGTGTGAGAAATAAGATTATTTGATAAAATCGTTACTCTTTCTCCACTTTAGGCTTTTGAAGGAATCGATTAATTTTAAGGAAGAAAAAATCTGTCCTGCAAGATGTCATTTTTTGCAGAATAACCCACAAGTATGACTGAATCAATTTGTCTTGGGATCTGAGGAAATCATCATTTTCTATTGTATGATTTTGGTTAGGAAGAGCAGTTCATGGACACATATTTTAATCTCTCAGGGATGTTGAAAACAATAATTTTTCATGATGAAACTACCTAAGTATATGGTACTTGCATGTGTAGTAAAGTGACTTTTTGCATGCCCTTAATTATCAGTTTCTGAACTGAAAGTAGATGAGGAAAGTTTCAGATGATGTGTCTGGGATGTGCTGGCCTGCAATTCTGGGATATGATTTATCTCCCATCAGCCAGGAAAAAAATATCTTTAAGATTAAATATTAGGTTTCTCTGTAAACTCTGGGAAGAAACTGCTCCATTCCATGTTTCTCCTGTGTCCCTTTGCATTCTGCAGTGCCCTCCTAAGGTATGACATAAATATTACTCAGGAAGGCTCTTCACAGCCATAATTCTTTTTAAATGTTTCACTTCGAGCACACACAGAAGAAACAAACAAGCGCCAAAGGAAGGTGATGTTTCAGAGGTGATTAACAATTAGGAAAGGGGTGTTTTACATGGCCAAGGAACTCCCTTCTGTCACCTCTTGTGTGTGATCTTTGAGGCAGCAGTGAGCGACCTCCTTTTCTTCTGCTCAGAGTCACATTTCGAGTCCAACCATGCAAAATCAATATATTTCAGTCAATCACATTTAAAGCTTTACTCACTAGCACGTGTTCTCCCTATAATACACCAGTTCCAAACGTGGTGGAGCCCAGGCTTTGGGATGAGATCAGAAATATTAATGTGCTGTGCAGGTTCAACAGATCAATGCAGCACCGAGCGCCGGCAGAGTAAACAGTTGACTCTCATCTGACGTGTAGCAGCTTCAGTTCTTACTTGGCCACAGTTCCTGCAATTTGTTTTCATTTCTGTTGTACCACTGAAGTCTTTTGTGCTGCCATTAGCACTTTGGAAGCATTAGGGAGGAAAGTGAGATGGATTCAAATCCATATGGGTACAAAATCAAACTAATCTTTTGTAGCTGAAAGTGAAATTCTGAGAAGCTCGGAATTCTTCAAAGTCATTTCTCCAAATTCGTTGTAGAAGTCATCAAAGCACTGTTTTCTGCTTTTTCTTAGTCTGAAAAGGAGAAGATACTGCTCCTGACAAGACAGTGTATTTTATATTCCAAATACAATCCAGTGCCTGCTCAAACTGAACTCTCATTTATTCTTCAGAGCTCTCTGTGAGAGCAGAATACATTGTCTACAAATTGACTACATGAAATAGTATCAGTGGGAGAGAAGGATGTAGCCAACAAACCTAACATTTGAAGTTTACCACACAAATATAATTAAGCATTATTTCTTTCCAATAAACAGTTTTTCTTGGGGTTAGAAGGGAAGCCCACACAATTCTCTGTCCTGTTTTGCTTTCTGTGCATGCTGTCAAGCTTGGTAAATTTTTTAGCAGCTGTCAAAGTAAATTTATTACAGAAGAGGTTTACGTTCTTGTGTAACCCAGAAGGGAAAAGCCCTGCTGACTCGGTTTTGCTTCAGCTTTTGTCTTTACAACACTTTAAAAGCCTCATATAGTTAAGATTCATGAACAGCACTAGTTAATTTTTTTTTCATCTGCTAGAGTAGAGTGTGTTTGTGTGTAAAATATGTGCCTGTTTATATTTAAAACATAATTTCTTGGTAGCTCAGTTTTTAGCAGGTCTGTTTTAATCACGTAGCCTGTTAAAAGTGTGTTAAACTAATGAATTGGAATTTGAGAGCTGGAGTGGGCACACCACAGTTGGAGCTGCTCTGAAACAAGGAATTTTTGCTGGTGTTTGGCTGAGGGAGCATGAATTTGGGTGAGGGAGGAAAGCTGGCAGATCCATGACTGAAGGATCTAAGGCTGTGTCCCCACAGCTGTACAGTGAGATGTCACACTGCATGTCAGCAATGCAAAGAAACCTCTTAAAGAACCATAGCACAAAATGAATGAAATCAAAGAAAAAGGTCAGTGTCTTACAACGTGTTTAAATCTGTAAATATTCTAAATATACTGGATTTTTGGGCACAAGAAAAGAAGCGAGCTAAATTTCATTCATGAATCTGCTTGCAGACTGTGTCTTACCTCCCGCTCTCCCTTCTGCTCCAGGAAAGCTGCACTACCTTGTTCTGACATGCAACCATCTGGTCCAAGTCTGTGAAGTCAGTTCTTTACTGCTCTGCAAGTCTGGGTCACTGGCAAAGCACTTCTGTGTTGTCACTCCTGAGAAATTAAAGTTCAGCGAGCACCTCCACACTTGTGAGGAACAGTCAGAACTCTTGAGTTATAGTGAGGAACAGCAAGAGGCAGAAGGAAATTAGAGAGATTTATTTTTCAATTCATTTCTACAGAAATCTGCACAACTGCGCTCCCAGGAACCTTCGTTTAGCTGATCGTGTCTGTGCCTCTGAATTCCCCTCAAACAAAAAAGCCTGGATTTCACTTAAATTAAAGCAAAAGCGTTTTTGAAAAACAACAACAAAACAAGCAACCACAACCTGGGAATGGACACACAGTTCCTGATAATGCTGATAAGCTTCTGAGTGGTGAGGGGTGAGCAGCCTCATTTTCAGTAGTGTCCTAGGTCCTGGACATGTGCTGACCCTCAGTGAAATCTTTTATCATTGTGTGATCCCTCTTCAAACACCTGGATTCTCTTTCTTAGCATTATTTACATTTCATTGATCACCTTTAACCTTTCACAACTTGAAACATGAAAACTCCCACCCACCCCCTGAATCAGTGTCTACCTCTGATCGTGCCCAGATGACTTGAGGTTTACCAATTTAGTCTAAAAGCAAGTTTAATTTAACTCAAAGGTCAATAGGATCAATCTGCCTCAAACTTTTCTTCTTTTTTTCTTTCTTCCTCAGCAGGAGGAATAAATAAATGGGGTGGAGGGAAGATTATTTCAACATGAAAGGTTGTATAATTTGCTACCCAGGTCTGCTAATGAGAGTATCACTGTTATCAGTTTTTATTCTCTTCACTACATCAGTTCTTTGTGAAGAGTGGATTCATAAGGCTTCAGGTTAGGTTTTAGTAGTACATTTTAGGGGAAGCTGTTATTTGCATAATATCTGTAATTTTTTATTCTTTGCCTATGTTTTCCAAATTTGCCTTGTCTTGCATAACTAATATTACTGATGTGAAAGATTGACTTAAATTTGCTGAAAATATTACCTTGTTATACTCTTTAGAATACTTTTGGTGTTTAATTTAGTAAGGGATGTAAGAACAGAAGTTTGCCCCTCTTTGCACAGTCTCTCAAAGAATTCTAGAGTCTTTAGGAAAACTATTGAATATAATTTCCTAATGGTCTCAACAGAATTACACTCTGAATATTTTAGTTTTTAAAATTTTTATGGTGTAAGGTTGGAATTTGTAAAGACTTCAGCAGTGACCCAGCTCTATTCCTCCTGAAGTCAGTGGAAAGCAGTGATTGATTTCAGCAGGAGCAAAGTGAGCCAACAGCAGGCAATTATGAAAATCACACCCAAGAGGGAGTAGACCCAGGTTAAATATTGAAAAGCGCCTCAGTGACTTAGGACTGCAAGTACAATTGATTTTTATTGAGGGTGAATTTCTGCTCTGTAATTCTGCATGTCTTCAGCACAGAGTGTGAAACTGTATTTGGGTGTTCCTTGGGCTTAGGTTGCCTTTCAGATTAGTGTAGGAAACTCTTCCCCTCCTCGGTGTTCAGGTGTTTGTGACCCATCCGTAAGTTAGGTCATGGTTGCAGATGTCCCAGTGAGATCCACACTGATTGTTATCCACACTCAGCTCAGTGGCACTTCCCATGGAAGTGCTGGCCAGTATAGTAAGGATTTCGGGATAATTAGAATTGCTACTTTTCACGATGCAGCCATTTGGAAGCAGAAGGCAAAGTGGCAATCAAAAGATGTTAAAAATAAATCTGTTCATCAGCTGGAACTACAGCCTCAAATCTTCTAATCTGCCAGGCTGAAACCTGCAATTTCTTCTCATTCAAAATTCCCAGCAAAGTCACGGGGTTTATTTCAGTTCTTAAGCAGCTCCAGTGACTGTGCTATCATTGATGCTCATAACCAAACAGAAGTCTGAGCTACTGGTTCTGGTTGATATGAAGCCCCTGCACATGGCCTGAGTGGTTTAAGGGTTAGAATCAGGATCCATAACATTCACTCAAATCTTTTTACATAGGAAGAAGAATGGGAAGGACCAGACTTGAATGAGGATCAGCCCCAGTCTGATCTCTGTGTGGTGTGTTTGGCTGTTTTGTTCATGTAGCTCTCAGTGTAAATTTTATATTTTGTTCCAATTTTGCAGCATCTGACTTAGAGTTTCTCTGGTGTTTTCTGTGACCTTGTTATCTCCAGGATCTCTGTGTGAAGCTTGCAGAACCCCTGCTCCTGAGTTTCTCTAAGTGTTACTGATTTTGGTTCTGTTCTGATTTCAACCCTTCCCTTACCTGCATTTTGTTCCACTCTTGCATCATCAGCAAATTTCATTCCTCTACTTTGTAATCTGTTTTCGAGTTATTGACATATAAAGTGTGCATGTGCTGGGGGTCCTGATCACCCCTGTGCTATCGATCTGGCAGCTCTGTGAATCTCAAATTCTTTCCAGGTACTTTTTCGTGTCAAACTTAGAGAATTTGGAGTGGAAGATGTCTGATCCCTCCTTAAATAAGATGTGTGCTTGTGTAACACTTTTTTCTGCCTTAGGCAGAGATCCTGTGGACATTAGTTCAGCTGCATAATATTCTTGTAAAGTAAATAAAATATTATCTTCACATATAAAAACTCTGAGGAGGAGCAGCTAAGACTTTGTAGGTTAATGCTGGGAATCTGTGCACATCTAGGATTTGAACTTTTCATTCAGATCACACTTCTGTCTTAATTATAACAGCAGCTAGTCAGAGATCCAGTGTATCAGCCCAACAGGACTAAATTAAAGAGAGAATGGTTAATTATTATAGCTTTCTATAACTATCTACTTTTAATATATTGGATTCCTGCAAAGCTTTTGAGATGTGTTTGTTTTCACCAAGGTTGTATTTTTGGGAGCTGTGTAACGTTACCTTATAGTAATGAGAATGAGAATTAGCATGTTTTTGTTAATTAAATCATGCAAATGAACTCTGTGTAGAAAGCTGTGCTGCTGCTTCTGAGGATGACACAGGTAGAAAGTCCCCTGGTGCTCCTTAGGAAGAGCTCACAGGTAGCACAAGGTGTTCTTGGGGACTGAGTACAGCCTGTTATGGTGAGATTTTTTTGCCTGGTAGAGTGATGTAAATTGGGATAACTATTTGAAGTAAGTGAAACTGCAGTGGCATTAAACTGCTCTAAAGAGACTCAGATTTATTTCATGTTTCAGCTTTGGCTGTAAGACTTGCTGAGTGAATTCCTAACTCCTTGCAGCCAATGGCAAAACTTCCTCTGCCTTAAAATGCAACATCATTTTACCTGGTATCAGTTTCCCTGAGAACATCCAGAATATTTTCATTCATCATCATTATCATCACTAAAACACTCCTACAGTGTCAGTGGGCTCAATTTACTGACCACCTTCAAGGAGTTGTACTTTGTCTCTCTGGGATATTGTTCAATGTCATAAACCAATCTCATTATAGATTCTTCTCTGTTCTCTATCTAACAAAATATTACTATCTGTTTGGGTTTTTTTGGCACACCTAAAACTCCTGTCAAGTCTTTGATCACTTCAATAACAAAATACCTTTTTGACAGCATTTTCCCTTTAAGGCCATACTCTTTCTGTGTATGTTATCACATATGTTTAGGAAAGTTTCTGTTGCCTGTTGAGTAGAAAGAGATACTGTGTTTTTTAGAACCTTAAATAAACCTCTATTTACTTGATATTATGCTATTTAACATGTAGGATTTATTGTTCATCTTTATGCTTGTTTTTATGTGTAATACAGAGTAGGTATTATCAGTGATAAACCAAGGGTCTTCAGAAGGAGAATGGATGAGGATTGTAAGAGTCAAGGACCTACTACCTTTCCAGGCAGCTTAAAAAACTTATTTTACACATGACCAGAAACTTAATAACAAATGTTGGAAAGGAACGGTGCATAGGACAAAAATATTAGGGTAGTAAAACCTCAAGAGAAATGCAGAGAGAGGGACTAAATGCAGCAATTCAGGCTGGGGAGACTTTCAGCAAATTCCTCTTGTGTACCAATGCAATCCTTAGTTGGTAGGGAAAGTTACTCTGTGGCTCTTTTAATTTACATATTGTGAATATTCTTTTGAATTTTGTATCTTGCAAAAATAGTAAAATCCTAAAGAAAGTGGAGATCAAATCCATAGCTAAAACCTTCCCAATCTGAGCACAGTTTGCTGCCCAGTACAGAATGTGTTAAAGCGACACACCTGGAGGAGAACCAGCTTTGCTTTTCCTTGGCTGAATCATCACTTTTTGTGATTTTTACTTGAGTCTTAAGGAGACCCCATCAGCTCAGGTTCTGTGATGCAATGATGTTAAATGAAGAGAGAAATTTGCAGTTTGGAATGACAATGCAATTTTTTTTTCACATTTTTTCCCAGCAAGTAAGTCTGTATTGCCTGTTACCTCCAGCCAAGGAAGGGATATGTACAGAAATCATATTCCAGCCACAGAAGTCTATAGAACTGATGTAAAGAACTTACTGAAAGTATTTTGTTCTGTGATATTTTAGGAATTTCTCCCTATTCCCCCTGCAGCTGAGTTGTGTGGGTTTTTTTCCTCTATGGCTGTACCATTTGTACAAACAATTTGTAAACAGGGAAATAGCAAAATTCATCAAATAAATTATTCACAAAGGAATTATTTGCTCAGTTCAAGTATTTCCTTCAAATAAAACTAGAAGTTGTCAACGCACATGTCTTGTTATAAGAACCAAAATTGTTTTATTTAAAAGAGCTCTTTATAACAAAAGAGACAAAAGGAAAGCAATTAATCTGAGCTGCAGAGAATGCTGGTTGTCAGATAGTTTAGGGTATCAACTTTTCAAAGAGCAGAACAATACACAAACACACACCATCAGAGAATTCAAATTCCAGTGTCTCTCTTGTGCCTCTTGAGAATACACACTCATCAAATTGAATTTTTCCCTATGGTGTTACACAGTTGTTTTATTCAAGAATTAAGGTTGAAACTTTTTTTTTTTTAGAAAAAAACTTAATGAAAATTTGAAAAACAAAACATCTAGAAAATCTAAAAATAAGATGTTTTAATAAAAATGCCATATAAGAGGTAAATAGTCCTTTTATTTTATTTTAATGGCTTTTAACAGTAACAGATAATAAGGTGAGAGTATTATCTTGATCATTTTGTTCTACAAAAGCCTAGCACATTTGATTATGACTCCTTGATTATTGACTTTTGAATAATAGTAATAATGAGCTTAGCTATCATTATATGCATCACAGTCCTCAAAATGATAAAGCTCATTTCCCACCTTTTCCTGAGAATATTCTGCATCACACCTGCTACAGAGACACACATTTGCTCTCTCTCACTTTCTATCACACTGATGGGTGGGGTTCTTCATGTTGAAACTTGTTTGCTAACAGTGGTGAGATAGAGCCTTTCAGTGGAGCACAGACATAAAGTTTTATTAATCCTGATGAGTTCCAGCATGTCAGATGCTGAGGGTTAATCAAGAGCAGGATTGTGAGTAGTAAACAATAGAAACAGCCAATGGCACGAGGACAGCATTTAATCTGGGGGGCTGATTAGAGCCTCACTGCTCCAGTGTGTACAGTTTTGTTTGTTTTTTCCCCTTGGTTTGTACCTTCTGATCAGTAAATAGTCAACAGATCTATTTCTGCATCCTACCACTACTTGTTTTCACTTACACCTTTATTAAATAACCTGGTCCAGTAAGATAAGACAAAGATGGAATATGTCCTGGTCCCTAAGCTGATGTAGCATCAAATACTCCAGGCATTTCAGTTACAGGATTGTCATGGAATCACAGAATGGTTTGGGTGGGAAGGGACCTTAAAGCTCATCTCAGCAAGGGACCCACAAGGATCATCAAATCCAACCCCTGGCCCTGCACAGAATCATCTCCAAGAGTCACCCCCTGTGCCCCAGAGGATCATCCAAACCCTCCTGGAGCTCTGGCAGCCTTGGGGCTGTGCCCACTGCCCTGGGGAGCCTGTTCAGTGCCAACCACCCTCTGGGGGAAGAACCTCTTGCTGAGATCCAACCTGAGCCTGCCCTGACACAACTTCAGGCCATTCCCTGGGATCCTGTCCCTGTCCCCACAGAGCAGAGCTCAGGACCTGTCCCTGCTCTGCCCCTCATGAGGAAGTTGGAACTGCAATGAGATCTTCCTCAGTCTCCCCTTCTCCAGGCTGAACAACTTCGACAATACTTAGGAAGTTAAAGACGAGACCTTTTTAAAGTAGACTAATTTAAAGTAGATTAAAAATTGCTATTTATGGAAATGGGTTCATTTACAGGGAATGGATTTGGTCAAAGAGGTGATAGAGCTTGGAGAAGACGAGTGCATGAATAATTTGGTGCTCCTGTGTGAGAAGAAGCTCCACTAAGTGTAAGAGAGATGTTACTGATTTGACAGAGGCATGACAGCAGTTCAGGGATCTGGCCCAAGCCCCTGCCCTGGATCAATTCCAGTGGGAGCAAAGCTTAAAAACATGGAAAATTGGCTGCTGGAGTGTGGAGTGGCCACTGAAGCAGAGGGGAGGGAGGGAGTTCATAGCAGGTCACTCAGGGTGTTCCCAGGGACTGTAACTGTAAATAAACACCAAATGAGCCGCTCAGGATCTATTGCCTGTGCACCTCATCTGTTTTTCCGGAGGTACAGAGCAGGATATTTGCTGCAGCCTGTGGAAAGCTGCATCTCCTGTCAGGATGAGGCATGGAGCAGGCTTGGCTCTGCGATCTGTAGTGATGGAACAGTGTTTTGAAATCACTGGCTGGTTTTTAAACGTGGAACAGTGAGCTGGATAGAGCTCCAAAGGGGATGGTGTCAGCTAGGTGTGCAGGGAAAAGGGGTGGAATAATGGGAAGTAACGAGTCCCAGCAGGGATCCCTCTGTTTGCAGGAACCAAGGCAAGGCTGGCACTGGTGGAGGCACTGCATGATAAAATGAGCTGTGGGGATTTCATGAACGAGGAGGTATTTCCCCATCAAATGTACTTGCAGTCTAAAATAGGCAAAATTAAGAAGCATGTTCTCTTTTGTTTGCTGTGCTCTGTAGCTTTGCAATTCCTCAATAGCTCTTCTGCCTTCAGTTCAACTAAGCCATTAAACCTGGTTTTGGCACAGCAAAGTCCTAAAGAATCAGAGCCTCTGTATGCAGTTTCTGGCTACAAATTAGCATTATTTCATGGATTCTTTTTAAGAATTGTTGAGGTTTTTACTTGTCAGCTTTGGATCCCTTTCTGAAAGAGCTTCTTTTGGTTTTTGCTGTTGAACATACATATACCTCTCCACACTGGAGAACTGTTAAAGTGTGGCTGAAAGGAAAGTATGAAGTTGTCATCTACTCATTTTTTAAAAGGAAGGAAAGGATTGTCAAAAAAGATGGAGATTCTGTTTAGACAATATCTTAATTAGTTTTATGAGGACAAAGATGTTTTTGCAGTAAAATGATTGACTGAGAGACATTTCATCAGAAAAAAATACCTTTGGAAATCAGTTTTATCCCATTCCTGGTTAGTTTTCTTCTGTGTCAAGAAAAGAGATGGTATTTCATGATGTTGTCTCTCTTCCAGGTGGTTTTGTTCGGCTTCTTTCTTCAGGCTTTCTTCCCTGCTGTTTCCCCAAACCTTAGACTTTCAGGTAGTAATTTTTTCCATCACAGGAACTGTTTCTTGATAGCAGAAGCTGACATTCATGTAGCTCTACAGTACCATTTGTGTCATACACCACAACTCCTTTTCTTTTTATGTGTTTAACTTGTACATAGCTAGCAATAACTGTCTTTGAAATGCTGTAAATACCAGATGTTAATTTGAATGAAGTATCATTATCCTCTAGAGCAAATTCATATTTTCAGAAGTTTGTCTGTTCTTTGTGCTTTGAGGGGGGAGCCTGAAGACCCTGTAAAGATGGTTACTAGGTAGGAAGTGTGAATTCCTGTGCTTCAAAATCCAGCTGTATCATATACATTAATGCCTTGAAACAGAAAGGTGTGTCCCTGCCATCCCAACCTCACTGGTTACCCCAAGAAACAAAATCGAGTTGTATTCACTGAGCAGTAAAGAAAAATGTTATTTGTTTCATAGTGGGGCATACTGATGTAATAAATTACAAAAGGATGCTGGTGAAGAAGATCATAGTATTCCAAATTTATTTCTGAAACTATCCATTCAAACACATTGCTAGGATATAAGTTCATACAACTGAATATATCAATTATCCCTTCAGTTGTGATTCAGTATTTTCCTTCTATTTTTTTTGACTTCTTCCAATGCATCATTCCCAATTAAAGGGCTTTGAGCTTTTTAAAGTTGCACACAAAAATATATAGGAACACCATTAGTGAAAACACTCAATTTTTATGGACTTGTCTGTGGGATGCATTCCCTCAGCTGATCACAAAAGCACTCACAGATGCAAGATGTAACTATTATATCTAAATCCCCTGCTAATGGATCTTAAATTTTCCTATAGCACCCACCACCATTACATGTAGGTCCTGGATCCAGGTTTCCAAGAACACCAGATTGCATTTGATGGCTGCGAAGTTCCTGACAGGAGACTCTTAATGGCTTCCCTTCCATACTGACTTTACTGCATAAAAATGTTTCATTATATAGAAATATTGCTTTTGGTTGCTCCAGTCCTAATGATGCACATCTGTGGAGGCAGATGATACCTGGGAAAATAAAGCTGCCACACAAAGGGACCAACTTACAGTGGCAAGAAGAGAGCATCTCATGTTCGAGTCTGCAGAGCAGGTGCAGGTTCAGCATTTGCTGTTTCTGCTCTGAGGAACCTTTAGCTTACCTGAAAGCCCAGGGTTAGAAGAATTATTATTTGAAAAGCTTTTCTCCCCCGCCTTCTTAATAGAAATACTGCTCAGCTTTAGACCAATTCATCTTATGCATATAAGTGTCATTAAAAGAAAAACTGAGCAAAATGTGTCATCTGTAGAGGTAAAAGAATCCCTGATTGAAGTGTGTGAGGGATATTGCAAGTGGGATACAGTGGAAAAGGAGGCCCGTGAATGTAGAGTGATCTTTTTGTGTGTCTTTGGCACCGACTTGTTCGAGTTTTTCTCTCTTTAATGAGATCTATGTGGTTCTTTAACAGTGGTTTGGGGTTTTTTCCCTTTATGGTTGACTCAGACAATTGTGATCACTGTGTTATTAGCAACTGCAGCCATCTCCAGAAATTGTTTGTGGTCACATATTTTATGGTTCATGGTTTTTAGAGGCTTTAGGTAGTTTTCCAAACCACAGAGGTTTCACAGGACCAAGTTGCAGCAATACTGATGCTGGCAATACTCCTTTGTCTTTGCACAGTTAGTCCAGCTCAGAGGTGGGCTCTCAGTACTTTGAAAGTTTTGCAAGAATCTTCCTTTTGCTTAAGTTCAAAATGTATCTTTAGCCCATTAAAGGTATCAAATTGAGAACTTGCAGAGGCAAGAGCTGTACTTCCTATTAAGAGATATATTTACATATATATATGTATATATGTCTAAGCTTATAGGCAGCATGTCCTAATTCCTGCTTTAAACTCCTGTTTTTCTTTGCATTATGTGGCATCTGACTGAATATCTGTAACTGGAGTGTGTGGGGAGTTCATTTGAAATCAATATCTATCCAGGATTATTTGAGGAATTACTGCTCTCAGACTGTGGTTTCTCCTGTTTTCAAGGTGCTCTTACCTGTGAGATCTTTTAGTCTCTTAGAGAACTCGTAGAGGAAAATACAGATGAAACAGAAAGAAAATTCTTCAGTGAGTTCATCTTTGAGTTTTCCACTTCCTGTGTTGTTGTTTTTTTTCCTTTTATCAGCCACCTGACAATTCATGATCCTGTTGACTTTTTAGGGCCTGTCCTTGCTAAGGGTCAACTAAATAATCCCCGAGGATCAGTCAGCAGACAGCTGCTGTTGTTTTTTAATTGTTCATATATATATATATATCTGCCCTGCAATATTAGTTTACAGGCAATGTTCACAGTTTTTGTTTGCTCTTTTAAAAACAAAAAAGTTCTGCATGGAACTGTGGACCAAAATAAAAGTCCTGGCTCTAAGAGAAGGTTTTTCAAAACCCTCTTTTCTTTTTGCAGTTGTGGCAGCCTGTGCTAAGAAATATAAATCCTTGCTGCTTGTGAGAGCAATGGGAGAACTTTCATTTTCTAGAAGTTGCACAAAGAAAACGGCTGAAGTAGCTTTAAAGCAAGTGAAAATCAGTGTTCCAACCTTTGTTCTGATCTGAAGAGATTTTTTAACTGTTTATACCATTTTAATCTGATTTTGACACTTTGAAGCAAGTGATATTCCAGAAAAAAAAAAAATAATAATAAAAAAATTCTGGCATAATCACTCATGTTTTGGTTGCTTTTAAAAATAAAATACACAGGTATTCATGTTGCAGATGAACTTTGCTTTAAACAGCTTAAAAGGAGCTTCTTAGGTGACAAAAGCTTCCTATGGTTTTGAGCATTGCTTTGAATGAGAAAAGGGGCATGTTGTTTTCTAATATTAGGCCTTCCACTAACAGGGAAAAATATCCTGTAAGAAATATGTAGTTTATAAAGATGACGCTCCAGGTGCTGTGAAATCCCTTCTTTTTTTTCCCGCTGCAAACATAAACAGTGCTTTTTACAAATATTCTGTCTAGGGTTATTCATGTTTATCATCTGGTTCTTCACACGGTTATCAAGTGGAACTCAAGTCCTAGGTACTTGCTGGGAGGCTTGAACATGGTTTGTGCTTCTTTATATCCTCCTTAAAGAAACCCAGACTGTCACTGGCTGTGATTAGGACTGGTTTGGAGTGCATGGGGCTCCCAGGGTATTACCCATCCATATGTGCTGCTGCCCCTTGCAAGAACTGTTTGTCACACCCGTGCTCCTGAACAGCACAAACCCAGCTTCAGTTTTGCTGGAATGGCTGGACAACATCCCAGACCTCTCCTGTCTCCAGTAATTAAGGCAGTTCCCCCCTCCAGGTCCAGCCTCCTGCTGGCCAAGAGCAAAGCTCTGGTTCAGGGACACCCTGTGGATCCTCAATGAAGCTGTCAAAGGGAAGGTGTTGGTTTCTCCCTTCTGCTCTAAAAATTTCTGGTGAACTGATGCAGACTGATGCTGAAGAGACCTGAAATATTTGAAAGCAGTACTCCAAGTGTGATCAATGAACACAATCCTGTCTTTCAATTTTCTTATGAATACTGTGGGATAAAAGGAAGAGGTTTGGTGGGTTTTTTTTTTTTTCCTTTCCATAACAGTAATTCTTTGACTTTAGGAAGTGAAGCTCAAACTTATTTTATGCATTGCTTTCATCATCTGTGTAGCAGCAGGCATTTTAAATATGCTAGATTTACATCTCATGTAAATGCATGAAAATAGGAGACTAAATCCAAAGCTAGAGATAAAATTATATTTCTTAGAAATCAAACTAGATAATTTCATTTAAAAGGGTTGGACACAAAGTGATAGTGACATTCTTATTTCAGTAATTTAAGAAGTTATCTTTCACCCATCCCCTCTGTCACAACAGCCACCTCACTGACTCTCAGGATGGGATTACTCTTGGAGCAGAGCACTGGAATTGAGAGTGTGGGAGCACAGCTTCTCCAGAGAGAGGAATGCCACTAGAAATGTCCCCAAGCTCATGGATTGCTGAAAACCAGGGGGAAAAGGAGAATACACCATTGATTTTTTTTTTTTTAAATTGTTTAAGGCCTAATCTAAACTCTGTGTATGGGAAAGACTCTGCTCCCCATAAGCATTCACTCCCTTGGGTGGTGTTGTTTTCGGTGCCCGCTGGATTAGTCCTGAATTCCCACAGCCAGGAACTTGCAGTATGGCTGCTCATATCAAAAGGACAATTCCACCAGGTGTTAAACCATAAAGCTGCTTCAAAACCTTATGCAGCCAACCTTATTTGTAATACAGGAGTGGGGATGTACTGCAAGCAGCACAGGTGTCTCCCCTGGCATGTGGATGTGTAGAAGAAAATTTCAGAGGTGTAAAATTGTCTTTGCTTGCTTATTTGTACTCTTCTTCTGGCTCTCCCATATTTTATTCTGTGATCAAGGTAACCTTCATGGGTGAAATAACTGTCTTCCCTCTAAATCAAATATTACATTTATATTGTCTGTAAAAAAAAGGAGGATGTTGTTCTGCTGGCTGAAGTTTTAAATGCAGAGAAAACCTGTTCTAATTTGGAAGATGCTGGAGTCCTGGTGAGGAGCTTGTTTCTCTAGAAATCACAATAAAAGCTTATTGGAAGGAAGAGCTTGTTCTTGCTGAGAGAGAAATCAGTTCTGGGTTTTCGCCTAATATATTGACAGGTGAAAGGCAGGATAACAGCATGAAGTAGGAAAGGTGTATATTATTCCTCTATGATGCACTGCAGACAAAAAGGCTTTGGAAGGTTTTTTTCTCACTTTTAAAACTTGGGTCCATTTTGACCCACTCTGGACTTAATAAGCATTAACTATAATTATTTAACTAACAGGTGGGTGTGTATAAAGAGAGATAAGGCAGCTTAATTTTCTGTTGGTTAAAATTTACAAGAGTATTTTGCAGCCCCTGAGAAGTCCCTTTGTAAAGCAGGATGGAAGGAACACAAGATCAGCACTGTATTTGTGCAATTTATGTTGGTGAAGTAATAGAACAGAGAATGCAAACTGTCCATAGACCACGTCCTCCTGGAATTAAAACACAGAATTCACAGACAGAAAACATGGGCTGGGTAGAATCCCAACAGATGATAATATGGGAACTATTTGGGGATGGAGGTAATAAAATCATTCATGCTCCCAGACGATGCAAACACTCTGAGCATTTTACAGGTGCCAGTAATATTTGTAATAACTTCTCTCGTCCAAAACAGCCTTTTACCATCCACAAGCATAATTCTGTTGCTTTTCACAAATAGCTCTCCCATGAAGTTTTTGTGAAATATGGAATTATGTCCTCTATGACATGGATAGAGAATTGCTGCCTTTTGAGGTAACTCTGCCTCCAGCCCAGCAAGGTCTGTGTTTTGGGGCCAAAATGCAAATGATTGTGTCCCCTGGTGAAATCTGTCGGGTTAGGCAGGGGGAAGAGAATATTTCTCAGGCTTTTGATACTACAAGAATAATTCATGTAATTTAGAATAACGTTGTAATGTACCTTAATAATTGCTGAGGGACCTGTCTTACACTCCATATGAAACACAGCAGGTTAACAGCACCACACTGTAGACTTAAACAGAATTAAATTTTCAGAGAGAAACTTTCTTCTGCCTTGGGAATAAGGAAAAGAGTTTCTTCTGAATGCAGCTGGTACTGATGCCTGGATCCTGAGTTTTCATTCTGTACAGCTGGGAAAGGTCATTTGTGATGTGAAACATGTCTGTGCTGTGTGGCTGAAATTTTGTGTGTTGGGTAAAGTTTCTGCAGTTTGGGACTTTTATCTGGAAGTTCCACCTTCCTGGGGAGAAAGAAGCAAATATCTTGTGAAAAACACATTCTTTCTGTATCAGATTCCATCAAGCACTGAAAACTTTAGACTTGCTTTATGCTGGAGTCTTGCAAGGAATAGAAGCCATCCAAGAGAGACAGGGAGGCTGTTCTGATTTAGGTAAAATACGTCGTCTTAAAAGTAATTCTGTTATAAAGCACTCACTCTGCTTTATTGCAACTTTCATTTGATTATTGTTTAAACCTCAGTCCGTAGGATTAGATACACTTTCTGTCCCGATTTTCACAGAAACAGATGGTGTATGTCTGACAATCGATCTGTCCTGAAGTGGCAGAGTAAAACACTCCTATTATAGCAAAAATAATTTAGAAAATTCCTGAGCTCACCCCTTTGTGTACAAAAATTGACTTTTGGTGCAAAGCAAGTTTTATCGCTGCTTAAACTGGTATTGATCAAACCATCAAAAATTGTGTTACGGTTCCAGCAGCCCTTCTGGAAACACCTACAAGAATAAGGTTTTCTGTCTGAAGCCTAAAATCAATCTTGATCCTGTGAAATGTAATTTTTAAGCCAATTTTGAATTTGGTTACTCTTCTTGATCTTCTGTAAGATAAAATGCTAATTTGTTGTAGTGTTGTCCTTTTTATTTTTTTAATTACCTCCTTTGAAAGTAATTAATTTAAATGTTAAAAGTCTTTTTGCATACCTCCAGATCGGTTTTAATTTTGAAATTAAAGGTTATCTTCAGTTATTAAGGAAATTCTTTACAGTAAATCAAGGGTTTGCTTAATTTAGAGCTTTTAGTAAAATGCTGTGTAAAATCTAGACAGAGACAAATACCAGGGTACTGCATATTTTTGAGATGTAATATAATAAAAGAAAAAAAAAGAATATAACGATCTCAAAAACTCTATAGCTTCAGAAAACTGAATTATTTCAATCTACCTTCAGGTCACAGAAAAAAACCAGTGTATTACTATTCCAGAAAATAGTGTTTAAAAAAAAAGTTTTTATTTTTTTTCATTACTCTCAATGACTTTCTATCTCAATCCCCAGGACTTTAATTTCCATTCCCCAAATTAATCCATTTACCTGGAAAACTGAACTCCACTGGTGAGAATTTGGGCTCTAAATATGTTTATTGAGTTTTGAAAACTGCACTTTGGCCTTTCACCTTCTTAAGCCAAGAAAAGGAACCTCTTTCAGACTTTGGTGTGGCACCAAAATCAAATCAACTGAGTGCACACAGCTGCTTTAGCTTTCTGCATTTTTGTGGGTTGCTGGGCTTTTCAGTCTGGCACATGTGGAAATGCAGTGGTAGAAATACTTTGGCATTAAAAAAAGAAAAAAAACCCCAGAAAACCAGAACTGAAGAAATTTTGCCCTCAAAAACTGAGCAGTTGCCACCTGGTCCTGCTTGAGCATCAGGAGCTGGTTTGCAAGAACGCTCCTGGAGCCTTGGGTGGAAGCATTTATTCCCAACAGAGATCCATTCTCTGAACATGGGACCCAGATCAAGAAATCTTTTTCGCAAGATGTATCGATTTTAGTGGAACTGTCTTACTCAGTTTATGATCAATTAGTCTTACAATCTAGCATGAAAGAAGTAAATGAGGAAAAAGTGATGTACAGATCTATATCCTGACTGGAAAATCCTGCAGCAGCTGACATATTCTAGTACAATGGGGATGATAAAATCGTTGCATGTGAGAAACTAAAGCTCTGGCTTTTTGGAGTGAGAAATCTCACTGCTGAGAAGTAGATATGGTTTTAACAGAGATTTGGAGAGCTTTTAGGCTTGAATCTCTGAGGTAAGCTCCAGCTAGGCTGATTTCCGACAGAAAAAGTGTGTCAGGGCAGAAGAGAGGTATTAATTACAGTTCAAATCTCTGGAGAGCTATTCTCTAAATCTAGATATAGCAAGGTAAGAAAAGAGGTGAACTGATTTACAATACTTCAGGTTGTAAGGTTGATTTTTATTGTATTAATGTCATCAGGTAACTTGAAATAGCAGTGATTTAAACACACTTGGAGCACTGTCATTGGGATTTGTTTTAAATGACTCATGGATATCAGGAATGTTACCTTGAAGCAACAGGTCCACGCAGTGTTGATGCAATGAGAGAACATCTAACCCCAGAACCTTCTTTGGTAATCCCTAAAGTAATGTAAATATTTCTAATTGAATAATTATTTTCTAGACATTTATTGAATAATATATTGGTATGTCCATGATTTAAGTATCTGTTTCTCATGGTATTTATTGTGAGTTTGTAAATAAGTTTGTGGTACCTGGATGGGTGAGTTGCTATTTAGAGATTTTTCCATAATTTCTTTTCTGTTTTTCTTCCCTTGCTGCTATTCTGTCTTATTTGCAAGGCAGGTAGGGTGGAATTCAGCAGAAATAAGTTGTGTCTTAATTGTGGAATTGAAATGTGAATCTGTACTTCCCCAAAACTGGGGAAACTGAAAGCAAAATATGGTTTTCTAAAGGACCAGTAATGACAGTAATGACTGGTGGGGAGGGGACACACCTGTGGCCACGTGGAAGCACCAGTTGCATTAAACTTCCTTCAGAAAATGAGCACCCTGTGCTGTGCTTTCTTCAGAAAAGGCTGTCAGAGGGCTAAACCCTGAGCTCTCCCAGGTATTCAAAGAAAAAAAAAAAGGCTTCTTAGGATTGGTGAAATTTGATCATGCAAGAGCTGCAGATAATTACTGTGTAAATATTGGCATAAATTAACCAGTGCAATTTTAGCACTTGATTAATGGAGTGAGTAAGCTACTGGGATGTGTTAATGCTCACAGATGTAGTAGACCTTGAAACAGGAAATGAAATATATATTACCCAAATAAAATTAGGGGGAGAATCCACGTTAAGAGAATTGTGTAAAAGCAGTGGGGAGTTCGTGTAGCCTGCATGAGAATTCCCTTTTATCCCTCAAAGCAAATGCAGACACCCAGCTTCTCACATATAACGGGGTAAGTAGGGAATTATGCCAGATAGTGCCAGATGGAGACCTGCCCCAGAATTTTAGCTCAAGAAAGAAATAATTGAACTATAAAAAAACCCCATGTTTATTGTTAAGGGGGAAATGTCTGTGGTTAATGTACCAGACACAACTTCCACCCTCGTGTTAAACTTGATGCAAAAGTCGTGAGGAACAAGCCCCACAGTAGATCACTGTGTGTGTGTCAGCACTCACAGAGGGGTTGTTCTACTGAGTTTACATCCAAACAACCTGGAAAACAACTCTCTTGCCTGTCTCTGTGTCTTTTTCCCAGATAGGCCTTTAAACTCCAGGTTTGGTGAGGGAAATGTGCAAATGTCTGTTGAGGGGAACAAATGCTCTCCCTGTTTATTTTCTGTATTAAACTGAATTTGCTGAAGATGTAACAGAGCAAAACAGCACCTGATAGCCTAATATTGCATTAATACCACTCGTGCAGAGTGGGGACCCTACCTAATGACTGGGTTGTTGTTTGCCTTGCTCTGTAATTGAGACACGATGGTTTTCCTCAGTGCTTTGCTACAGGAGCTCCGTGTTTCATTAATCACCGCCTCGTTATTGTTTGGATTGTTATTAAAACGAGCTGTTTGATGTAGGGTGGGACTGACAAGTGGAAGAAGGAAGTTAACCTGGCAATACATTTGCTCCTGACTTCCAACTGCTGCAAAATCAGCACAAGGAGCAGATAGAAACTTCTGCTCCGAGGGGAACGGTTCTGCTTTCCTGCTGGTGAGAACTCATGGGCAGGAATGTTTGGATGTGGTTTTTTGTTATAACTGATTAAAATATTTTTCGAAGTCAGAAGAGAGACACTGAAGATCTCTGATGTTGTTTTGTTTTTTCTTTTCTCTGTAAGGTATGGAGGAGAATGGTTAAGTCCAAAACTGCTCTTTGGTACAGTAAGGATGTTTTCTATGAGGCATTCCCAGGAGGTTAGGCTTCTGTTCCTATTTTACAGTGTTGTGTTGCAAATTTCCTTCAATTTTCCATTTCTAGTTATATTTTCCCAAGTTAAGTCATCCCCAGTTATAACTCTCATAGTTCAGTGACTTTTTTTCTTTGTTTGGACAGTGAAAGTATAATTATTACCCTGATCTCAGTTACAACCTCATGGGAGTACAGTAGCAGTAACACGTGTTAATATAAAGACTAATAAATTACCTATCAGAAAAGGTATTCTAAAATGGTATTGTAAAGACAGAGAAATATTGGAAAGGAAATTAAATGAGAAGCCTATAATTTTTATTTGTGTCAGATGATTTACCATGAATTACATCTGGATCTCAGTGTTTCTGAAGGTCAGTATAGCAATGCTATAAGAGAAGGGACACTGTGAGTGTGCTGCCTGTAGAGATGGTGCAATGAGATTATTGGCAAATGCTGCAGAGGAAGGTTAAAAAACAAATGGAATCTTCAGGTAGACAAATGGCTCCTTCCTGCTGAGGAGGAAGCTTGGCAGAGAGCTCAAAAAGCGAGCAGGAGTCTCACATTTCTCACATTCGGAGAATCAAACTCAAGATGATGCAGCTCTCCTGAAATGTGAAGGTGTTGTCATTGCTTTACTGGGTGGAAAATTATTTTTCTTCTTTTTCTGAGTCTGCTGTATATTCCTTCTCAGTTGGTCCCACACAGAAGTTGAATTTTCTGAGAATCGTGTCCTTGAAATGAGTACTCGCTGCACCACTGGGTGTTTTCATAACAGTCCCCATAGCCCTTGAATCATCTAATCTGTAGTGGGTGATCCTCCTGCAACACTTTGGACTGAATATTTGTTCCTATGGGGCCATTTACTCCATCACGGTATCCAAAATCTGTGTTTGGAACAAGATCTGTTTAAGATGGAGATTGTCTGGTTACATTTTCTGTGGACCTGTCAGTTGTTTTCCTGGTGCAAACTCTTAAGTGCCAGGACATAAAACAGTGGAAGCCTCGTGCCTGGATACCAAATAGAGCTTCAGTCAATTCTTTGAAAGATTGTTAAATAGCAATCAAGTTGCCTCCTGTTCCAGCAAATGTGGTCATTTGGGTAAGCACAGGGATGTTCCAGAGTGGTGAAATATTAATTCCTCTCATTTTTAAGAACTGTAGTTTTTATGATCTGGTAGCTTCCTTGTTCATCAAAGGGTTCAAATGCAATGAGACCTGTAACTTTTCATCCTATAGTGCATTAAGGATAGAATTTACTCCTTTGAACTCATCCCTTTCAGCCAATATAGGAAATTAAGAAGGAATGGAATAATCTTCTCTTGTACACAGATTTTTCTCATGTAAGCTGCTGAAGCCCATCAGGTGGTTTAACCCAACTGATCAACTCTATAGCAAGTCTCAAGTTTTTCTCCAGTTTATGCACAGTCTTTTATGTTATACATACATATAGAACACACAGGTTTCAGTGAAATAGTAATTTTTTTCCTGCATTCCTTGCCATAATAGTTTGTCCTCAGGTCAAGTTGGTCAAATTCTGCTCCATACTGTAATTTTAACTACAAGTATGTGATTAACAGTGTAGGTGGAATATAGTTAATTGTGAGAGTCTTGATATTCAGTTGTCACCTGGTAGCTAGGTCTGCTGAAGCTCTAAGGGTTTTTTTACTATCAGATCTCATTAATGTAACAAAATCCCCTTTTTGGGCCATCCCTGAAATTAGTGTAATGTAATTAAAAGGGAGGATAGGGATTACTTCACATCTGAAAAATAAGACCATTGCTAAGTAACCCCTTAATGCCAGTTCTTTGCCTTCTGTTGATAATCCTATTAATTTAACTGTATGTCTTGATCAAAAAATGACATCAGTGATGAAAATGGGGGCTGAATGAGAGCCCTGAAAGCTCTCATTCTGGTGTTCCTTTCTGGAGTGCAGTGAAAAATGGTGTTAAAGGATTTTCCTTGATTTTTGTCTGTGTATTTCACTACAGCAGAGAGGGGACATGGTTTCATGGTAAAAAACCTTATCATGGTAAATTTGGCTTTAATTTCTCACTCCTTCACTCAATTCTTATAAATAGACATTTAGAAATAAGTGTATACAAAGAATTTTTACATGTATTCAGTGCTTTAATGCAAATATTATTTGTTATAATTTTTTTAAGTTCCTATGCACAAAACTTTCCTGTACTTCCATGCAGATTATGGCATGAAATAATCTTGAAATTCCTGCTGATTTAATGTTGTTAAATTCTTAAAGGCTTTTAAAAGTGTTATCTCCAGTTCTAAAATAGTTTTGGAGATCAATAATTAAGCAGTTTGTCAACAAAACTCCCGAAGGAACTTTCCCCTTTAGCCTTTATTAAAATTGAAGTCTCAGGCAGTTCTGAGCTGCTGTTTAATTGGTCCCAGCCTCAGATCTGTACATTTACAAGGAAACAAAAGAACAACAGTTTCTCCTCACACCCTGGGGAAGGGCAGTGTCAGCAATTTTTGGATTCCACCCTGCTAAGCTGCGACCACCGAGGTCTCAAACAGAGTGAAACACAGATCTTCACTGCACTTGAAATGGGATATTAATGAGTTATTTCTGCACTTAATTCAGTCTTATTCTTCAGTGCACTGCTCTTGTATTATTTCAAGATGAAAACTTTAACTTATTAAAGTATTAATCATCAGCAGAAGAAGGACTATCAGGGAGGGGTAGGAAATAAGGTTTTAACTGAAAAAGTTGTCTATTAACAACAATATTTCAGTCTTCAAAAAGCTTTTAAAACAAATCCAACCAAAATAAATAAACCTTCAAAAGAGGAAATCATGCTCCATTTAGCCAGTTTCTCTGTTCTTATGCTGGATTACAAGGAAGGAGGTGATCTTTAATGTGCTCATTTACTTCTACTCCACTGGAAAGCCCTGAGAAGCAAAAGAAACTTTTTAGTCTTGGAATCCAGCTCTCAATCAGAGCTGGTACCCACTGCTGAGGTCCCTGCTCAGGGCTGGATGCTTTCCCAGCCCTCTTGGAGTAGTACATGGAAACCAAAACAAACGTCGGTGATTCAAATACAGGAAAATAAAAGAATAAGCCCCAAAGCCTCAGGAGGAACCAGAGCAAATTTCAGTTTTTAGTTATCGTGGTGTTAATGAAGACAGTGAAGCCATAAAGAGTTGTTTCCAAGTCTGATTCAAACTACTAAACCTGAATTTCCAAAACATCAGTTAAGACCAAGAAGTGAATGCCTTGTCCTTTAAAAAGTGCACACACAAATCTGTGTATATTTTGTGCCTGGGGTACATTCCACCCCAAACTCCCCAGAAATGAGATTTTAGCTCTGCAGCAGGGACGTGGTAGAGTCCACACCTGAGGGAAATGTCTTCATAGCACTCACTGAAGGACAGAATCAGGCTGCTCCCATGAGAAAGGTTTAACTGTGCTGTTGGGAAGCCAGGGAACATCAGGGTTCCTGGTTTGTGGGCACCACTGGTAGCAGTGGATGCAGAAAGGTTCTTGGATCTGCTGTGCAGGGAAGGCAGTTCTGCCCCCACAGCTGGAATTGTGGCTAATCAACACATTGAGTCGTTTGCAAACAGCAGCAGAGGAGAGGAGTGAGGGAAGGAGGAAGAACAATCCAAACTATTTATTTACAGATAATGGGAATAATTTATTTTCTTTATAGATTGTTTAAATTTTCATTAAACTTGAGTCCTTTCTCTCGGGTCTGGATTACTGTGTACTTACAGCCAGCTCTGCCACAAGGAAGGGAATCTCATTTCTATGGAAATTAAAACCAGATCTTCCACCCAGGATTAAAGCAGAAATACATTTTTTGTTTCTAAGACTGTTACAGGAAATTCTCCTTATTTAAAGCTGTAGTCACAACCTTTTATGTTAATTACATTTTTGGGTGATGACACTATGAAAAGGGATTGTCTTTTGAAAAAAAAGATTGCTATAAAGTATTTAATCTACTATCAGAATTTACTCTATGGTAATAAAAATTAATCCTTGCCTTTTTCTCCCCCGCTTTGATATCTACTTTATATTTTTGTTGACGTTTCTGAGGGTTTTTTTTATATCCTCTCTGCAAAACCATTTGAAAACCATATAAGTATAATACTTTGGCTCATTTTGAAATTATTTTATGAAAAGTTTATTTTCAACCTGGCATGGAGCTGAGAGACAGCTGAGTGATGAAAGAGCCAATAAATTCACGTGTTCCCAGCAAACTTTAGGTTTGAGTGAGAAGATAAGTTCAAACTTACAAAAATGTAAAAAAGTGCCTTCTACTGCTGCCCTCAGAGTCCTGGGACAAAGAGACGTTACTGGGGGGTTTTTCTCTCTAGACCTTTTATTTCAAAATACGATCTCCTTAAAAAAAAAAACAAAAACATTGCTATTTCCTGACCTGAGCTTCAAACCTGTGTCTCACTGCAAAGGTCACCAGTGAATTCCCAAACTCCTGTGGTGTGATTTGCTTTGAAACTGCTGCTGCTGGAAAACCCAGTCACCAGGCAGTGGAGTGAATGTTTCCCTGTGGAGGCTGTTGATTGCAATAATATTTCGGTGACCACATAGGGTGGACCTAATGCAAAGGTGAAGCATGGCAGGGGTTGGAAAATCTTGTCCTGTTACCAGTAGGTTCAGGCTCAAGAAGTTGCACGTGTTGTCCTGGTGCTTCAACAGATTGTAAGGATTAGATATGTACAAAAATATAGGAAAAATAGATCCCTATTTAACAGTGTGATGTCTTGCTCTGAGTCAACTTTTCTTCTAAAAGCTGAGGTCTACTCTGAAGAAACAATGAATAGATACAGACTTCAGACGTCTGGAATAGTCCCGTTTTTCAAAACGATAGAAACTTTAATTAAACCTTCTGCAAATCCCTGGACAGGTGCACAGGTGAAGGCTTGCTGCTGGCACCTGCTTCTGAAATAGAGTTCTGAGGTTGTGATTAAAGAGATGGATGTTGAATAGCTGTGCACTGGCCTTTCTGTTCAACATCCTGATGCTTCATAGTGAGAAATTGGCAATGATAGCCAGAGCAAGGTTCCCTTTATGACAAGGTTTAGATAAAAAGCTAGTTTCTCCCTTATCATCTGTTTGTAACTCTTTTCCAAGACTAAACTTTTATCAAGATTTATTGTTGCTGTCTCAAATGGAAGCAGTTGTTTGGTTACAAAAACCCATTCTTATCTTTAGACAGCTGCTGAGGATTCAGTAAATACATGTGATAGGTCATGCACATGTTTAGTGGGAGAGTTTCTAGAATAGGTTGAATACAAGTTTTGTGTTCCTCTTGCTGCTGCAATATTTTTACAAAAGTCTCCTTGAGCTGAGCTGGTTTTAAATGTTGACCTTGTAAAACAGCTTTCCATCTCCAATGACCTGGCAAGTGTGATGGGGAGGGGGAGAAAATTTACAGGGCATTAGGAATATTAAAAATAAAATAATTACAGTTTTCAGCCCTATCTCATGGGTTTTCCTGTATGAACTTTTCCCCAGTAAAGTCTGTGGTTTTATTTCAGATATTTTTTTCTATGAAAGGCAAATGATTCCTGATCAACCTTATCCCTGAGTATGACTTTTTTCATAAACAAATTTATTGCCATAATTAATTGGTCTTGTTGAATCAATTGAAATTAAATTTAAAAAATAAATGCTGATTTGGTGGAAAAATGCAATAAGGACATTGATTTACTGTTTGGTTAGGGATAAAAGTAAATTGTGTAAATCATACCCAAAGTAGTGAGAACTTCAGGAATATTTCAGTTCAGAGCCCTGGTTATTCCTCATCAGCAGAAACATCTCTCCTGATGCTCCTTGAACATCATGGTCTCTCTCACCGACTTTAATTTGGATCAGTAATGGCTTGCAAATAGAAAGGTCTCTTATTTAACTGGCTGTTAGTAGGTGATTATCTTCTTTGTCTTTTCTTTTATAAAAAAGATCATTATATTGTACATTTTTAAGTTGTCCTTCTACATTCTGGCTCCTAAAATGTAAGCAGGGACTTTATAACTGAGTCTGTTACCAGTGGTATCAGCCATCTCTGAACTTGTACAAGTGCAGGTTCCCTGTTTGCTTCTCAGCCCAGGCTGTGCCTGAGATGTTGCTTCCCATGTTTCTGAGTGTGGCAATTCCAGCTCTCTCAACTCCCAGTGAAAAAGAGGCCAACAGAAAGCACCATGCCATCCTTTAGCTGCTTGAATACACCCACTCATGGCCATCTTCAGAGAAGCTGTCTCCCCAGACTGAAATAGGAATCTGGACTGAGCCTTTCTTCCACTCACTGATCCTCTGGTTTCTCCTTCAGGCCCAGAGGAATCTTCTTTTTTCTATCTGTGATGCTTTTGCTTCACAGATAGAAATTGGAATTTTGCTTGGAATTTTGAGGCGAAGCTCTGTTGTTTTCTTGTGTAAGGAGGATGCTGGGATTCACCTGTTATTAGGAAAACCTGACAGTCTAAGTTCTCATTCTGATGTTACACAGATGGAAAGGTAACCCCAACCTTGCATTGCCCAGCCACACTCAAGGCTTGAGTCTCTCAGTCTTGGCTCCAACTTCTGCATTATTCTTATTCACTGAGAGGAGACTTTGCTAAACTTGTCAATTTTTGGCTTGATTCACCTTGTCCCTGAACACTGGGCAGGTTTAACAGTAAACAAGGCATAGATTTAACAAGACCAGGGGTCAAGGTTTTGTGGGCAAGGTTGGAAACAAAACATCACAAGTAAGCCCAACATAAAACACAAACCTGGGTTATACTGACAGCATTTGTTCCAGCCTGTTTTTGTATCTCTCATCTAGAATTCTCTGCCACAGCCTCTTCATGAGCACCGAGCTCTCAGGTTCACGGAGTCGTTTTACTTCCCAGAGCACTGAATGCCTGCTCTGCTAAACTGACCTCTCTCACCTTGCACTGGAGTTGGGGATGAATACAAATGTAAACCCTTGATGGCTTGGTGAAGGGGTCTGGGGTACCCCATGATGACCCCCCCCATGCCTTGATCTGTCTCTGTTACACCAGAATGAACTATAAATGCTGCTGGTTCTGTTCTTAGACCTTCCATTCCTGCAGGCCTTTGTTCCTGGGCATCTGGGTGCTTGCTGCCAGTCAGAGCAGTTTATCACCTCCCCAGGCCTACTGAGAGTAGTGTTACATCAATATTAAATATTAATGTTGTTTAATTCATATTTATATGTACAGTCTATGAGGATAATAGTCTTTTTCTCTTTTACAAGCTTTCAAAAGAGACTATATAAAAAATATCTGTTATTACAGCCTGTGTGTGAAACAAATATCTAAGGTCATGTTGAAAAAGACCTATTGGATCTATTAAACTCTACCCAAAAAATGCAGAACATCTTACAGATTTTTGCTGCAGGTTTTTTGGATTATTGCTTTGGAAAATTTAATGAGCTTCAGTTGGCTAACAAAGTAGCAAGCAGTAAGATCGGTATTTGCAAAAGAAGAAAGCTTCTAAATTTTATTTTCTCTCTTGATGACACTGAAAATAACCTTGAAAAAAACCTTAAGTTCTGAGCCAAAATACTGAGTCAAATTGACATCAGCAGCTTTGGGTTGTGTCCACCCCCAGCAGAAATGTTTGACAAATTTTCACTGTCTGTCTAGAAGTTTTCCTTTGAGTTCAGCTGGAGCCTCCCTGGCAGCGAGCTGTGGGTGAAATTCTCGGGCAGCATAAGCTCATCTGAATTACAGCTGCTCTCTTCATGCCCCAAGTCATGGTCTCAGCATGCTCAGCTCTGCCCCTGCTGCCTCTGGCACTGGGGAGTGTGTGGTGAGCTGGTTCAGGGAGCTCACTGAGACAAAAATACAGCCCTGCAAAAGGGAGAGGTCAGTGTTTAACTAAATCAAGCCCTGACCATCCAATACACACACTGTGCTAGTGGGAATAACAGAGACAAGAGGGGACCAAACTTGCATGGATTTGGAAGAGCATCCTAGGATGGCAGGCAGGGAAGTGGAAGGAAATGGGCTATTCACTGATTGATTAATGATGTCCCAGAGAATCACCACTTACACTGGTCCTTTCCTGGCACTTTATTTCTGTGTGACCAGTTGCCAGTAATAATGTAGCTGGAGCTATTACAAGGCAGCTTCACCTGAGATACCTCCAGCTGCCTTTGAAGTTTAACTCTCTGGTACTACAGGCTAAAGCTTTGCCTATTGCAGGAAAAGAAAAAAAAAGCTGCCATTATTGCTATTTTTCTCTGCTTCACTGGATCCCACAGCCTGGGACAGTGGGAAGGGCCTTTCTGGCAGAACAGAGCTCAGTCCATGGTAATTTCCCCTGCTTATGGGGACTGTGACCTCCCCACACACTTACCCCGTTTACTTTTGAAATGACCGATTTAATGGGCACATGTACAGTGCAGGAATGGGTGTGTGAGTACCTAAATATATGAGAGAGGGAACTTCAGATGTTTTATCTTTCATTAGCTAATAACAGCAGTAATGACCTCAGCAGCACAGGATGTCTTTTGCAAAATTAATAACCACATGAGGGTTAATGGCCCAAGGCGATGAACTCTCTCAGACAATCATTAATCTACCTTGATGATTATCACTTCATTAGTGAACACTGAAACCTCCTTGGTGTGCCAGGAAATGCTTGATTTCAGCCCTCCCTACTGATGTTCACAATGTGCCCTCTCTTCTTTCTTCTGGGCATGCAGGAGAGCAGGGGAAAGCTCTGAGATGCAAATAAATATACAGTGAGAGGTATAAAACTCATTTGAATATGGATTTTGGAGAACATGTTTCCCCAATGACTGTCTGTTTTCTACCTACATATTAAATAGAGCTTTAAGGGGTATTTTCTGTTTATGTTTTTAAGTAGCTGCAGTCTGGGAAACAATGCAATGGCTTATGAAGCAAAGACTCTCTGAGGTGGTTATGGATATAGACTGTTAAATTGCTTGGTCTGTGTATTTAGATAGTGCCCATTAGTACAGAGTCCTTGTTTTCCTTCCCAGGAACAACAGCATCCTGCAGCTCAGAGCTGAAAATGCTTCCCATTCATTTTTGCCATTGATCTGAACTGAGATCCCTAAACTTAATGTGGAGAAATGGGAGCTGAGACATCCAAGAGAAATCTGTGTCAGGATATTTGCCACAACCAGCCCCTGCCACAAACTGAAATTTTTATGGCATCTCATTCTTGTCTATTTGGAATAGCCTAGTTTTTTGGAACAATGCCAGTACTTCTAGAACAAAAGGGCTCTGAAAGAAAGCACATCATCTTACTGGCTGTGGAATATGGAAACTTGCACAATCCCACATCCAGCCTTTTTTCCTCCTTGTCAACCTATGACAGCTGTGCACATTAACCTTCAAACCCTCCTTTTTTTTTTTTTTCTTTTCTGCTTTTTCATCTCTGCTGCTAGGATTAGTTTTAGTAGGACAGTGATTAATATAGAGAGGGTGCTGCATTACCAGTTCAAATTTGGACAGGTAATTAGGATCTCTAACGACCAGCTCTGAGTCAGGAACAGATGCAGTTCATTTGGATTTTGCAGCAGCACAGCCCCGTTACAGAGCACACAGACCTGGAATATATTTTTGTAATTTCTAATCCTTACTGTGCTAGAAAATATAAACTGTTTATGCCTTTCTTGCTTTGTTTTCTGTTTTCCTTTGTGGAATGTGGGAAGCGTAGCTGAGTGTTGTTGATGAAAGAAACAGTAATTATCAACCATGATGATTGGGGGTGGCTTATTACAGGTGGGAGAGCTCTGCAAAACTCCTCAGGAACAGTCTGATGCTACACAAGTGCAGCCTGTCAACATTGTGGGAGCTCAACAAGACGCTGAAGTGTCTGTATCTCAGCCATCAACTAGGAATTGGGAAATTAGAGTTGGGGAAATTCATAACCTCAGTCTGCAGGGTGTCTTTCCAGCACTCTCTGATAGAAGGAGGCCATAGAAACCTTCTTCCCAAGCCCTCATCCATGCAGTGTGCCCAAGCTTTAAAAGTGATTTCCTAATAACAAAAGCAGAATATCCTAATAAGAAAAGCAAAGTGTACCAGGAACTGTAGTGATGACATCAGTGATGGCTCCTCCATTCTGCACGTGGCTTTGTAGTTCCGGCAATCCTTGTGGTCCCTGTTTTTTGTGGAGATTGATACCTGTTGGCACCCTGGACCTCCATGGTCTTTTGTATCCCTGTGTGATCTGTTGGCCATACCTGAAAGTGGTCAACAGCAAATTTGAGGGGACAATTCTGTGCTGTGCTCTCCAGTGAGTGTGTCTATCAATGACAAAATCTCATTCCATTACACAACTAATTTACGGAGAGTGAAATTATAAATAAGGTGATGCCTCAACGTAATTTATGGCCCATGTAGTGATATGGCTGTCAAACAATGAATGCAGTTGAATTGGTTTCTGAATTTGGAGAGTTTTGGGGTTTATCCTTTTTTTAGCAGACTAGGTCTGCATATTTTTTTTTCTGGTCTACTGAGTTTGTTAATTGTCCACAGCTGAAAATATATTTTTCAATTGCAAGGTCACCAACCTTCAATCTGAGAACATAGTTGCAGCCAAATGTAATTAACAACAGAACTGATGGGAAATTTTGCCTATTGGTCTTGAAAACCCCTCAGGTAAATGAAAAAAGATTTCTTGTCTCCTGGTCGATGAAGAAAAGAACTTCAATTCTCTGAAAAATAGCCAGGATGCTACAGCGGTAAATATTTTTTAAAAACCAGTTGTCGTAACTGTTGTTTTTATAAAAGATACCTTGCCCACAAACTGATTGGAAATATGGCCATATATATAATATAAAGTGTAAATCAGGATGAAAATACTGAACAGCTGCTTTTGATAGGATTATTGATAGCATATGCATAATTTTATGATGGATTAAGCAACAAATTTGTAGAGACCTACTTGGAATTGCTTTTCCACAAGCATTCAACTAGTGGGCAAAGGTCATAACAGAACTGCACCTCTTCTGTTTGAAAACTCCCAAGTACACTTTGGAAATGATGGTAAATAAATCATATTAACCAGTGCAATCTACAAGTAAAGAATGGAACAGCAGAGCCACACAACTCTATTTAATAACCAACCAAATATGCAGGGCCTTGCTTAAAAGCAGTGGGGTATTGTCAAATTATTGTTTTATTCTTCATCTATTATTACATTATGACACTATTATTATAATTTATTTGTGAGAGGGTGCCATTCAAAGGTTACCTCTATCTTGCTCTTCATCAGACTACATCAGTAAATTTGTTTTTGGAAAGGAATTTTAAAGGGAAAAATCACATTTTCCTTAGGAATCCCTGCCTCTAGTGGTAAGGTTTTGCATTTGCTTTCCTTCTAAGAAGGGAAAAAAAAATCCTATTTGATGCCTGTGCTCAAGGACACGATGTTTTAGTGTTTTCAGTGTAGTGCAGACTCTGCTGATGCAGGCTGTGATTTTTCACAACGTTGCCACTCAGTGCACTGGCACCCGTTGTCCGTCCGTGCAGGGGTAAAGGAACTCTTGCTCTGGGGGCAAAAAGTTCATCTTGTTTCTATTAGCAGAGTGTTCCTCTCAAGTTAATCTAGCATGTCAATAATGCGAGGCTGCTTTAACTTCGGGGTGATTGTCAGGGATTGTACCATATGTCACATGTCAGGGGAGGAAACAAGAGCATTTGTCACCTATTCACGAGAAGCTTGTGGCAGTGCCTTAGACATTATTTCTTTGGTTCACCTGGTACTTAACTCATTAATACTGTGTTGAATCAATTTTGACTGCCGTGCCTGTGAAAGCATCAAAAATAAACTGAGATTTCAACAAAAATATTGATCACCACCTTCTTGTGAAAATATGCTCTGAGTATGCTGAAATATCCTTCTCTAACGTTCCGGGTAACTGAACTCCTGTAGACTGCCATCCCTACCAGTCATGCTCCAGATGCATTTAGTCACCTTGTGCAGACTGTTCTTATATTGTGCTGGACTCTGATTTATTCATTTGGCTTGAGCTTTACTCTGCTACTTGGAAGATTTCAGCCTTTTCCCTGAGCCCTGTCCATGCACTGAGCAATACCAGAGCACTGGCTACCCCAGCAGTGCAGTGACAGGATATTTGTAAACCCCATTGCCAGTGCAGAATCAATGGGCTGAGTCTTCTCTTCAAAAAACCCACCAAACACAAAAACTCCAGCATAGGTGGGCAGGTGTTTACAGCTCATGTCAATGTTCAGGCTCAATGACCTTGATCAAAACTGAAACACTATGTTTGCTTATTAACATCCCACCTCTGACCTAATCTTTCTTCCCTTCCAGCCTACCTGCTTAGAGGACATTAAATACTGACTTAAGGAAATGCTTTAGTGGGGAGTTTTTAAATTAGATTCTGAAACAATCAACCTTTTAAGTAAACATTTTCTAATTTGCTTGGCTTCTCTGACTTCCTGCTGCAGTGGAAAGATCACACTGATTCTCATCTCTTATTCCCCCTTCTCCCCTCTCTTTCTGACATTAATACTGGCTACCAGTCATTGAAGTTTTATTGAGAAAGGCCTTTTGATGTGTTGCTTTAGCTGATGAGAAAGATGGCAGAAGGTTGAGCAAAACTTATCTGCTAAGCATGTCCTGCCAGACAGTCACAGCTCAAAGGAGCAATGTGTGAAGCATTTTGTGTATGGAGTGATATTTGCAACATCTTTTGAGCACCAGTGTCCAAATCTCCAACCATCAGCAGTTCTTGTCACCTCACAGCAGCTACTGCCCCAGTTTGCATCAGTAAAATCTGTTGGCCATCAGTCACAGCAAAGACCTGAACTTATGTTTGAATGCTCTGAGCACAGAAATATATAAAGGGGAGTTAGATGGCGGACCGTAAAATCAGTTTCCTAAATTGTTGGTGTGAACCATGAGGATTACACTGCTCATTTTGGGTCTAATTCCTTTGACAGCAGTGTAACCCAGTTGGCTCCATCTCTCATCCTGCACTCGGTTACACAGGATCTCTCCTTTTTTACTTTAATTCAGTATGACTGTCTACTTTTCAAAATATTTTGAATTCAAATCTGTTAATCATGTGAGTAATCCCCTTAGCTGACTGAATGAAGAACATTCACTTGAATAAGAGCAAAAAATAATAGCTGTGAAGGCTTTTCTCCAATCTAAAGGTTGTAACTGAGAATCTTCTAGAATTATCATTTAGCAGAACACAAATGATTTAGTCCCAGGAGAAGCTGTTTGAGATTTTAGTTTCCTATGTAAGAAATAAGCCTGAAATTATTTCTTGATGTTTTCTGAAACTGTGCCAACTCCACTTTCGCTTATTTTACCAATTTGGTGTTACTGCTTGAAGTCAGAGAAGGGGTCTGACAGGTCAAAGGAGTGAGAACAGTCTGAAATTCTTGAGAAGGCAAATATTTGCTCCCCTGCCTTGCCAGGAAGGAGTTGCTGCAGAGGGTGGTTGGCAGTTGCTGTCGAGTGAAAGCATTTGCTGCCTTCTCACTGTAGAAAAATGAGCTGCTGCTGACTTTGCTTTTGCTAATGCTGAGTATCCTTCATGGGAATACAAAAACAATTTCAAGGGGAAAAAAAATGCTCTAAATACCTACTTGCCTTAAAATGTGTGAATTGTTCAAGCACAATTTCATCTTCTAAACACATGGAATCGATGATGATTGTTTCAGACGTTGTACTGAGCTTTTTCTGTTCTAAATAAACACACTCTGACAGGCTCATATTTTCATAGTACTAGGAAGATGTAGTTAATAAACTGATGTAGGCTGAATGGGTACAAAAGCATAATTTATTCTAAGAAACAATGATTTGCAAGTCAATAAAGTGAGATGATAGAAGTCAAAGCCAAAATCCACGGGCAACGATAACTAAGGGTGTCTAGGTTTTCCTGCCTTGTCTTCAATTAAAAGGTGATTCTTTCTCATAATTCCCGGTTTGCAGAGTCATGTTCCAAGTGCCCACATTTTGTTTAATTTTTCTGCTGTGGTTGTACAATGTGTATATACCTGCTCTAAACTTCCTGCAGAGGCTTTAGAAGTCATAGATTGTTCTGGTTGCCATATAGAAAAACTGGGAAATTTGGTTTCAGTTTTCAAACAAATAGATCATTTTCAGGGTATAATGAAACAGTGAATTAATAAGTGTGCTGTTTTACTGGGTGATACATAATTTTGAAATTGTGAACCACTCTTCAGTAAAATGGCCATTTTGAGACAAAATATTGATATTTCGGTGAAGGACTCGTTCTTTCTCTGAAATCAGTTTACAAACATTTTTTAACCCTGAAAAGATTTTGTTATGGGGTAAGCTTGCTGCTCATTAGAAACCATATTTTTCAACTCTGTGCTGAAAAATGTTTTACTATTTGGTGGTGGGATTCATTAGTGAAAGGCCTCCTCTTCTGTCCCCTCAATTCACATGCAACTGAAACTTATGCATTCTATGATTTTAACTTGCAGGGAGAGAAGAAAATAAGCTAAAAATAACTGGAAGTTGTGTTAATAGTAGAACTTCAGTAAAAAGAGGAGTAGGTAAAACTGGAGCATGGTGGGTGGATTCTCAGCAAGAATGAGACAGTCCAAAGCCATGCTCTGAGCTGGGCACAGAAGCAGGATGAAGAGGAGGCACTACAGGACATCTGAGATGCTTTTTGACAGAGAAACTTGTAGTGTTCTGTGAGCAAAGAAGAAACCATGTAGAAAAAAAAAATCTAGTAGGCTGCTGTGAAGAGATGGGAAGCTCTATGAGATTTCAAGGCGACGTCCCAGTGCTCAGCTTGGTAAATTTTAGGCATTCTGGAACTTTTTATATCTTTTCTCCCTGCCCCTCAGCCTTATCCTTTCTCCCAAAACTAGATTAGGTACCATTTTCAAAGATGTGGTGTTTACTTGTTTCTGTGTTGCCTGAGAAACTCTTATTTTATGGTTGTCTAGGAAAAAAAGAGAGAGATGATGTCCTGATAAAGAGATGTTTCAAATTATCCTGAGTTTCTATCAGAAAGAGCAAGTGACATGACAGTGTAATAACACAAGAGTATCATTGTGCACCAGCAATCTGATCTAATTATCATGTTGTGTCATGATGGATTTTGTGTTAGTGAAGCTTCAGCAGCACAGTGAACGTGGCACAGGGAAAGTGTCTGGGGGAAAGAAAATCTATGGGAATAATCAAGAAGTTGCTTGTGATACTTACATGTGAATGCACACATTAATCACAAAATAAAGAGAAGGGAGAGAGAATATGATGCAAGTCTGCTCAAGATGTTGGAATAGCTCTTGGAGAGTGGAGTGTGAAAGTTCATGGTGCTCTCTGTGCAGATTTCAATGTCTGGGCAGCAGCACACACGTCTGTGTGTCCTTCCCCTGAGCTGTGTCTCTCCTGGTGCACCTTCATGCACACAGACTTCTGTGTATCTGTAGGGTGTTTTTTTGGTTTTTCTGTTTATTTTGCAGGAAATATTGATTCATCTAAACAAAATCAGATATTCTCTGGTGCGACAGTAAAACTGTGCACATGATGTTCTCCAGTGAATAAAAATGTGATGCTATCATAGGGTAGAAAAATCAATCACACATGCCTATTTTCCTTCACTGATACCCAAATTATTGGTGTGAAAAATGACTGAGACAGTCTGTGTGTTGGAGGAGTTTAGGCTGGGAGATCCATTTGGATTAAGAATGTATCACTTATTTTTTTCTCTGTTAGAGAATATTATTTAAATAAGTTGTATGAGATAGTTTGTAGCCAGAGGCTGGGACTGCAAGTTTTTGACTGGGTACATCACACTCACAGAAACGTTGAGAAAGGAGACTTTTCTGGCCTGTGGGCTTTGTGGGGGATTTTTTTCCTTGTTTGGTTATCGATTCAAGGCTATTATCTTGGATGATGATATCTGGAGTTTCATTGCTTGAATATCTAATAGGCACGTTTAAGTTACTTGGGGAAAATTACTGAGACAATTATGGGATTGTAATATAAAGTACCATAATTACACTTTAATGCTTCTTATCGATTGTTGAGCTTTGCACTTTGCTGTAGCGTAACACAGTGAACGTGTTTCTTTGCCCACCCAGAAACTTAATGCTTTAATATCCATTTTACAGAGACACTTTTTCAAACTTAGCAGATAGGAACTTCTGGGATGAAAAAATATATACTGTATTTATATAGCTTTAAACTGAGAGTAGGTTTAGATGAGAGGAAGAAATTCTTCCCTGTGAGGGTGGTGAGGCCCTGGCACAGGTTGCCCAGAGAAGCTGTGGTTGCCCCATTCCTGGAATTGTTCAAGGCCAGGTTGGATGGGGCTTGGAGCAACCTGGGCTAGTGGAAGGTGTCCCTGCTCATGGTAGGGGGTTGGAATGAGATGATCTTTAAGGTCCCTTCCAACCCAAACCATTCTATGATTCTATGATGATTCTATGAATACCCACATGTATGTGGATATATAAATTTATCATGATTTGAAAGTTAATATCTCTCATCTTTCAAGTGTTTTTCCCATCTTAAGTTGTCCAGAGCAGTGTGTTATCTCCCAAAATCACCAGAAAGTAGAGAGGGGACATGCTCTCCGTTGAAGAAATATTTGCTTGGGGTTTCAAAACACCAGCACTATCAGCTCCTTGGGGATGTAGGCAAAGGCAGGCTCTGAATAGCTCTCCATAAACCACCAAGAGGAAATTTAAAGCACCTATTTTACTATTTCCAGGTAACACGGAAAATAAACTCTACAATGAACACAGGCAAAACATTTTTGGCTGTTTTGCAGAAGGACAATAATGATGTGTTCTTTGTGTCTGTTTCAAAGATTTCCTGAATGAGATTCTCATATAATAATTAAGAAAAAGAGCAATGTGCTATCACTGCAAAAATTCCTCAGCATCCCTGTGTTTGCAGTGGCTGTTAATGCTGTCTGCCTGTCTCTCCTTGAGCTGCTACTTCAACCATGCAATTCCTGGACAGTGTATGCTTGTAGGGCAGATGAAATGAGGTACAGCTTTAACCCCAGTCTCACACACAGGAATCATATTCCCTCTTTTTCCAGGTACTGGGGAGCCTTCAGTTACCTCATCGTGCCCCCTCAGATCTCTATGTGCCCCTTCTCTTTGCTTTGGTACCTCCAGCTGCTTGGTGATGATCAGTGCCAGTCACAGGTGCCATTGTCACCTCACTGGTGTTCTTCCTGCTGCCTTCTTCTCTATAGTTTAATAGCAAATTTGATGAATTTAATGACTGATTTGGCCAGACAGATTCTCTGTTTACAGCAATTTGGATGGTGAAAGGTCTTGCACGTCAGTGTGTCTCAGCCTTGTTGTTAGATCAGGATCATTTTTATCTATGAAATTATGAGGAACACGAGAAAAATTCTATCAGGCCTCTCATGACAGGCATAAACAAGGTCTGAAGGTTTGCATTCACACACCATCCCTTCCCTTCATGAACTCAGTTGTTTCCTACCAGCTGCCTCTGAGCCTCGGGAGGCTCATATGACATTTGGATTAAGCTCTGCAATAACAATATTGACTGAAGTGTCTTACTGGTCAAAGAAGCAAGGCTGTCCTGTTCTGTAAATACTGTATCATCGTGTTGTTATTATCTTATATTTTAAACCCTCCTGATATGAAGTGGATTTTTCTTTCTGTTGCATATTAGACCCGCACAGCCTTTCCTTTATCTGAGTGAGGGCTGCCAGATGCTCTTTCCTCTGTGCCATGTTCACCTTCCTGTGGAGCTAGCTGGGAGCATACTGCCATCTGATGGCAGGCCACAGTTTAATTAGAAATGACAAACACTACAGGACAAATTAGTATTGTTATGTAAATTTGACCCACACAATGATAAGTCAAAAAACAATAATAATTCATCCTGGATTTTAAAACTAAGAACGTTCTCTGCTTTCCATGTAACAGATAACGAGGCTGTAAGTGGCAGAATTGTGGCTGAACCTACTGTATATCCTTCTACATGTTCAATTTTTTGTGCTTGTAGAAAAATAAAAGACTTGGCTACCCAGTATTAATATTAAAGATGTCTGGGATATTGCAGCAAATCCCACTGAACATTACTATCAGTACAGTTCACTCTCCAGAAAAATATCTTTCTTTGCTTTCAGCAGCAGATATTAGTATACATGGTAGAGAAAACCATAATTAAATCTATTAAGGTGACTCTTTACAGAGCACAAATGTCTGAACACTTGAGAGAAAAAGGAAACATTTTGTCTTTCTCTTCTGAGGGTAGATAACGCTGCGTCTTTCTGCTCTTACTTAAGAATTCTCAGTCTGTGAGTCTGTTCAACTCTCTGATGTTTTGGTGTTCAGCTGGGATTTGATCCTGCACCCAGCTCTAGAATATCCACCTGCCATCATGAAAATATCTACCCAGCTTCCTTGTGGTTTTGGGATGTGCTGGTGCTTTAGAGGCTGTGCCAGCCACAGGGGAGCTCTTTCTGCTTTGGATGGAATCACCATCCCTGGAAAGGTTCAAAACCCACGTGGATGTGGCACTTGAGGACAGGGTTTAATAGTGAACATGGTCGTGGTGCTGGGTTGATGGTTGGATTTGATGATCTTAAAGGTCTTTTCCAACCTCTATTATTCTATAAGTGTCTGTAGTGTGTACCTGCTCACCTGAGAAAGGAGGAAAGGCTGACTCGAGTTTCACAGTGGTCATTTTTATAAGTTTGTGTGCAATAGTACACACCTGTACTTCCCTCTTCTTAAAGAGGTAATGGATAGAGTTTGCAATATCTAACTTCTTAACCTTCTTGCAATTTGAACTCTGAATGCATTGGCAAGCTGTGTTTCTGTGGCAGAAAATAACCTTGGTGTAGTCTTTCAATCAAACATTTTACCCTTCTTATTAATATAAATTCAGCCTTTGATAGGTTTGCAGGCAAGGGTATATATTCTGAAAAGGTGATTCACCCTCACCAGCAGTTTGTAGCTGTTGTATTAATCCTTGCAACTCCAGGCTGAGCTACTCAGATTTGCACCCACAATTCCTCTGCACCTTCATCAATGCATTCAGTGCTGTCTGGCAAAGGAAACACTCAGAAACAACACGAATTTGCTCATCTTATATTGGCAGGTGAGGACCTGGTGTGCTCTTTCTGATGAATATTTTGGATAGAAGAGGGACTCTGATGCTGAAATCCTCTGCAATGTCTAGAAATGTCTGGGACTGGAAGCATTGTGGGGTTTTTTCTCCTTAAATTTATGTTCTCTGTTTCTTCAACGTGGTATTCTTCCTTCCCTTCATCCTCCTACAGGCTGCCATGTAGTTCAAAAGTGCTAAAAAAGCTTTACCTCACCCTTTCTCACTGAGAACCTCAGTTTTAGGACTTGGTGTTCATCCCTTGGCACCCAAATGTCCTCTGCATGCTCTAGTCTTGTATGAACCACACATCAGAAATAGCATTTTCTGTATGCATATGCTGCTGTATTTATCATCTTTCAATGACTTTTAGTTCTTCTCAGAGGTCACAATGACATCATTTCATACAGAGTAGGCTTGGTGTGGACAGTGGTTTTTCTAAATACCTTTTCCTTACCACGAGCCTCTTTTTATCTATTTTAGAGCATCATGCTGTCACACTCATTCAAATAGAATGTTCCTGCAGCTTTACTTAGTCTTTTTATACTTTCTACAACAAAAATATTACTGGAGGTTTTTCATTATAGCTGAGGAGAGGAGAAAGCATTGCAGGAGGCAGTGGTTGTTCCCCCAGGATTCTGCCATATGAATAAAAGATTTGGGTGCATTTCCATACGATGTTTTGTCTTTTTGTTAGCTACTTAAAGAAAATCTATTCTGATTGTGATGCAGTGAATGAAGATGTTGGCATTTCCCAGTCCAGCTTGAGGGCTGAGGAGCAGGAGTTCTTAATGGCTTCCTGTCAGAGTTGTTGGCTCTGCTGGATCTATCGCTCCAGAGGCCCCGGCCTGGCGCTGTAATTGTGGATCAGACGTGGAAGATTAGAGATTGCAGCAGATTCATGGGCTTTATTGCTTCACCGTTATCCACAGTGATTCAGCAGGTACTAGGAAGACCTGTACATCAATCCTTTTAATAGATGCCAGCTCTTTCTCCAAATCTCTGCTTGGCTTAACTGAAAATAAATAAATAAATAAATGAAAGAGGCTAAATTAGCACTGTTAAGGTTTTTTTCTGCTGACCCGTTTTGGAACTAGATCCACACTCTGTGTGGATCACAGTGTTGTTGAGATAGCTCCATATTTTCTTTTAATAACTGACATCAGTGGAATATTCCAGATGGCAGGAATAGTGCAGTGGAACAGTGTACACCATGACACCAGTCCCTCCACACTTGTTTTGGATGTGTCACCCTTATGTTGTTGATCTAAATGTAATAAGTTGGGTTAGAAACCTTCACCTCCTATAATGTATATAATTTTCAGTCTGTTTTTTCCTTAAATGGGACTTTGAGAATTCTCAGCACCTCTGAAACCTGGAAGCCATTGCTCTGCAGAAAAGTGGTATAATAAGTTTTTAAAAAGGAAGACAGATGTAACTGCTCTATGCAGCATTCTTAGAAGGAATATAATCTGTCCTATTAGAACGTGAGGCTTTTAAGAGTTATGAAGCTGAAGATTGCATGTGAAAAAATTGCATAACTGCTGTCATTATTATATCCCTGATACTTTGAGATTCATTGTATGAGAAAGATTATACGGAAATAAATAGAATTTAATATTGAGTTTACTCTTTCCCAATCTAAGGGGACTGTTTTGTCCTGCTTAGAAAAGGGACATGTAACAAAACTGCTGAAATGAACACAGGCCAAGATAAGGGGCATTGTAAAAATGTGGGGAAAATGGGAACTTGTTTTAAATAATGTTTTTATCCACAGGACTGATCCTTACAGTTTTCTAAAATGATGTGCTTTGTTTTGTGAGCAGTTTTTCCCATCTTCACTGATGTTAAGTCTGGGGAAGACTTTTCTTTTGTAGAGGTAAGGAACCTGCTGTGAACAAAGCTGTCAAAGGATGTTTTTTTACGTGGTATTGAAATAATTTGGAAACCCAAGTGTGAACAAATCTCTCCCTTCCCTCTTTTATTCTATTTCATTGCAATGCTGGCTCTAAGATTACATATGGTAAATGGCAGAGGTTGATCTGATGGCAGCCAATGACCCAATTCTTACTGATTTTGTTATGGTAGTGATTTCAACTGAGATGTTACTCTAAATTCTCTGGGTTCTTCTCTTTCCTGCTGACCTTGGTTGGATCTTTTTCGATGTTTGGAGGGCTGGTTGGTGTATTCGTGAGTATGTGCCACAGCACAAGGTATTGAAGTGGGTTGCAGCTGAAAAAGCACTTTCCCTAAATAGAAGATGAGAAGAATTTTGAAATTCTGTGAAGTATTAGATAAAAGATGTGGAAAACTACCAAAAAAAAAAGAGTGAGAGGCTGTGGGTCTTCCTCCTTTCCCTCCCCTCAGTGAAACCAACTCTGTTTCTAGTGCTGTTGAAGTCTTGGAGAGACAGTTGAGTAGGGTTTGCTCAGCTCCTTGCTGGGTGCCAGGGGGAGCAAGAGAAGACAATAGAACAGCTTTTAAATATGCTGATACCAAGGCAAATTATGCAAATTATGGGTAAATCTGTCCAGTTTCCATGAATTCTTAACTTGGTACCCAATTTAACACAAATAAAGTAGTTGTCCTCTGTAAGTATTTACCTTTCAGTGTTTAGTCATCTCCACTGTGAGCTTCCTCAGTTTCTTTCAGTCCTATCTGGGAAAATCTAGCAAGTCTTTGACAGATTTTTTAAGGCTCTGAAATCTTCAACAGACTCATAGCAGGCTCTTCTGTTTCAATCCAATTTTTCCTGTAAGCATGACAAGCTTGCAGTGTTTCTTCTCTTTTACCTTTAAAGGAAAAATTGCTGAGATATATGTATTGGGAATCAGTTATTCACCAAGCTTTTGCTGATGATGCAATTTACCAATTGCCTACAATTAGTCCTAAATTTTCTCTTTCCCCTGACACTACTGTCCTATAAATTTTCATCATAAATTCTGAATAAACACTACTAAAATCCCCTTGATAATAAGCGGGATTAATAGCAGCAAAACCCGAATTACTGTTGTGTGCTTTATAAATTAGCACAAAGGGGAAAGACAGCAGAAAACTGCTTATTTGTACACTAGGGCTGGTTCACCACTGCTTTACAATTTATCTTGCCATTTATACTTGTACAGTGTTATAAGTAGAACTGAATGATGTCTATTCCAGTAGTGCAACTTGTTAATTAATACCAGGACCCTGTTGTGTGGATGTTGTACAAATGCTTCATGGGGAGCAGCCAAAATTGCAAAGAGCTTTGCTTGAATATAAAAAGAATTTGTGGGCATAGACAAAGCTGTGTGTCAGATCCATAGCAAAGTTGTGGGAAAAAGTCTGTTTTGCTGCTCCCTGTAATGGGCACAAAGCTAAGTCACCTTTGGGTGTTTGGAAAGAGTTTTATATGGTCGTGCCAGACAACAAGCTTTAACATTTCTGCAAGGAAGAGCTTCCACAAAGCTGTTTATTTTAGAGGAGTCTTTCACAACTGTGCCCAATTCAGCAATGCTCGGTCAATCTTCACTATCAGTTTCTTTCAGATCATCTTGCAGAAGCCTCACAGACATTCATTTCACTGAGAAGTTATTTCAGGCATTCCTTAGTCAGAACACTGTCAAGTGCCCTCATTCCATCCAGAAAAGAATTTAGAAAGGTCTCTTTTTAACGATATTCTGAATCAAACACTTTCTCCAAAAGGCTTTTTTTTTTTTTTTTAATGAATGCAGCATTATCACAGAATATTTTAAGTTGGAAGGGGAACACAAGGATCATGGAGTCCAACTCTTAAGTGAATGGGCCATAAAGGGATCAAAAGCACAACCTTGGCATTAATAGTCCCATGCTCTGACCAACTGAGGTAATCTCAGGGTCAATGCCAAGATTTTTTTTTTTCCTAATTGACCAAGTAGTCAGAAACTTTGCAATTGCTACTCCTAATAGTGCTTGGCTTTATAAAGAAAATAACAAAGGCCTAAAAAAGTTCCTCCAAAACAAATGCTTTGAGGAATGATTTTCCACTATGAGTAGCTTGTATGACATGCTGGGCTGAACAAAGATAATGTAGGGAAAAATAATTTCTCAGTGTAATTTCCTTTGTGGATTCCTTCCCTGTCAGTTTAAGGATAGCCACTTCACTTCTGAGTTAAGTGCCTGTGGAGTAGCTTTTTAATGTGTGTTTTCTTTGCTTTCTGGAGAAATAGTGTGACTGTCCTGGTTAGGAAAGAGCCCAGTAGCACACAGAATGTTTTCTGGCACAAGAAGTACCCTCAGATGTAATTTTTTATTCTGAGGGATCACTTCTCTACTCTTATGTGACACACTTCAGGTGAGTGGCTTTGGTTGGATAGGATTTTTTCTATTCCTATATATTGAATACATACAGCCAGAAAAAGTTGGTATGGTTTACATATGGTAATATTTTCAAATATTTGAACCTCCAAACTTTTGAAACATTTGTATTTCTGTAAATTCATACACAATGACCTGAAATATTTTTCTAGCTGTATAGAAGGTAACAAGATGTAATTATGTACAGCTGGGCTCAGAACAGTTTCCTCATTGTCCATTGTGCTAAAAATGTGAATTCTTTTCCCCTTTGTACCCGTTCTCATTCCTTTTTATTTCTTGAATAAACTATTTTTATTATCTTTTTAAGCTCTTTATCTAATCCTATTCACTGACTTTACTGTGGCCATTGCCTAGTCTTTTCTAGGATGGATCTCTTTTTTTCCTTAAGTCTTTTATTAATGCAGCACATATGTCTCTTCTTTCATTTCCTTTCCTTGGGTTGCATTTTTTCTTGCTGTCCCCTTTTTCTCGTCTCACATTCATTGTGATAAATGCCATTTTTGCATTCTGTTTGTGAATCCCAGTCTTCACAAAAGGCAAAGATACCCGTTTGACATCACAAAGAGAATGTCAGTGTTTAAACATCAAGAGTTTCATTTCGTAAAGGTTGAGAGTGCTTACATTCTCCAGTAGTTCCACCCTGCAACAGAGCTGCTCACTTGGGCAACTTGGGTCTTATTTTCTGTCTTTCTAGCTGACAATAAATGATAATGAATGCAGGGTTTTTCTGGATAAATACATTAATCATTTAACCATTGTACAAGTCTCCAAAAATTGAAAATATCAAATGAAACGTGTGGATGAAATCTTGCATCCTTCTTGGGATATATTTTCCTTGAGTCAGGTACTAGTTCTACGAAAACACATATAAATGTCACCATCAATTTTAAAATGACTGGATGTGAGCTGTGGACACCATTAGCACAGTAAATATTTCTAGAATTAGCAGGATTATCTTCTCCTAATTCACAGAAATCAGAAAGCTCCTCGTATTTAGCACATACTGTGTCTATTTTTGGGGAATGTTGTTGGTGTTGGGTAGACAGAATTTGTCTGGCTGTGAGCATAAGGCTGCTATGGCCTTGGAGTGGGACTTGATTAAAACTCTACCATGTAGTGTATTGACAGGAGTGATAATCAGGCAGCCCTGGACCTCAGTGACACAGTTCCAAACCTTTCTTAGGATTGTTTTTTATCCTTTCCACTTTTGCTGCTTTGTCCTCCAGTTATTTATTTTTTTATCCTGGAAAATCATGGATTTCTGACATTGCTCCAGCAAAAGAGTTTTTAGCATATGCTGGACTTCAAGCATATCAGTGGAATTTGATATCAGTGTGTACTTACCAGCAGATTTTTAGCTGCAATACAGCAATTTCCAGTGTTACATTCTGGTAGGACCCATAACAAGGCCAAGACTCTGATAAATGTAAATACCATAATAGATACCAGCAGATGTTTGGGAGTTAGAGGGAATGGAGAGCTGGGACATTATCATTAAAATCTATCTCCAGCTTTATTCCTGCTGAAATGTTCTTTGTCTGCAACGAGCATTTACTGTGGCAATCTCTGCTGCTGAGCTCTGCCAAAACCCTTCATTCTCCTACTCCTCAGTGCTCTTGTTCTCCTTCCAGATCTATCTTTTCTTGAGCAGAGTGATTAGTTATATAAGTGATAACACATTTTTTCCCTCGGCCTCATAGGTCACACTCAGGTGACACTCCCATTCTGTATGTTTTTATTTGCTTACTGAAATAAAGGAGATTTATTTATTTATGAAAGGACAGTAGTAACTATAAATCTGTCCAAACAGCTCCCCCCCTCCCTTAATGATAGCTGGATTAATGAAATATTTGTTTTGTGTATTTCTAACTTTGTAAATGCATTAGCAATTGAGGTTTTTACCTCACATTCCCTCCCTGTCATACACTTCATTAATTCCACACATCACATTCTTTCCAGCTTTATTCTAAATTGCTGTATCATTTACTCTGATAAGTTAAGTTGCCATAGAAGCTTTGTGAAGTGTTTGGTCTTTTCATACCCTTTGGCAACATGCTTTTTGGTTTTTAAATAACAGCTTCTTTTTCTCTTGTGTTCCCTGCCTCCTCTTCTGATAGATCAGCTTGAACTGCTTGTCATGATATGAATAGGTATCTATAATAGCTACTGAGACATGTGGAGACATACAACAGGCCCCCAGTCTGAGACTACCTAGTAGCAGCATCTAAGGTCAGGTAGTGAGGGGGAAAAAGGATTTTCAAGCACTTTGAATTTATAAAATTAATTTTCCCTGGTCCTCTCTGTTATCTGTTTAACCTGTTCTCTACAGTTGTTAAAATAATGATATTTTTTGCTGTTGACAGAAAAGGAATCTTGTAAATATTTGAGCAAATAGGATTATGTGGAGATTTAAATAGCCATCTTTCAAGGCTTTTTGATTTTGTCTTCTTGTTTCAAAAGGTTTTCCATCTGTTAAGCTCTGCTTCAGAAAAGCACTTAAGCACATGCTTAAATCCATCAGTAGGAGGAAGACCCATAAGCCTGGATTTAACTAGATGCATATTTCTAAAATCAAGGCATTAAGCTCTTTGCTCAACATGCAGAAAATTCCATCTTTTTAATCACAGTGCCAGTGTGCTTCCCTGCCAAAATGCACCACCAATATTTACTATGGAATGAGAGCTGTACTTCAGAGGGGAAGGTGTGTTTTCTTCATGGAAAATAACAGTTTGGGATGTATAGCCAGATATAACCCATGTTGATTAGAGGGGTAGAGCACCTCTCCTACGAGGAAAGGCTGAGAGAATTGGGATTGTTCAGCCTGGAAAAGAGAAGGCTTTGGAGTGATCTGATTGGGACCTTCCAGTACCTGAAGGGAGCTAGAAGAAAAGATGGAGACTATTTACAAGAGTGTGTAGTGACAGGATAAGAGGGAATGGCTTCAAACAGGGAGTGGGTTTAGATGAGAGGAAGAAGTTCTTCCCTGTGAGGGTGGTGAGGCACTGGCAACAGGTTGCCCAGAGAAGCTGTGGCTGCCCCATCCCTGGAAGTGTCCAAGGCCAGGTTGGAGCAATCTGGGCAATGGAAGGTGTCCCTGCCCATGGCAGGATGTGGGACTGGATGGATCTCTAAAGTCCCTTCCAACCCAAACCCTTCACTGATTCTGTGATTCCATGATATTTGATGGTGGTAGGGGAAAAACACCCTGCTTGGGGTTTAACCTTACTTCTGTTGACCTGTGCTCAGCAATATAAGATTAAATGCCCACCCTGGCCAACTTTCTACTGGAATTAAACAGCACAGATTGCAGCACTCCAAGCAGCCTGTGACCAGTTTGTGTGTAGTTTTGATGTTGTAGCAGGCTTAGTGGGAACTGGGAGCTGCTGTGACAACCTAATAAATTTTAGGTGCCAATTCTGCCCAGCCATCCTGGAGTTACCTGTTATCACAGATCAACCCACCTGACGCTGACCCTTGGGATGTCCTTGGCAGTGCCAGGCCATGAATCAGGTCCTTGCCCTTCAGCTCTCGGAATTGTGCAGTGTCTGTCTCAGTCTGGGGAAGATTTAGTGCTTCAGCTTATAGGATCAGGCATTTTGCCTGTTCCAGTCTACAAAGAAACAGTGTTGATGTTAGTGCTGATGTTCCTGTTTTATTCCTTGCCCCAGCTCTTACCCAAATGAAAATGAACGCATTAAATGGTGTTTCCAGAGTTATTTCACCAAATTTCACAGCATAGGTTAAAAAAAAAAAAAAAAAAGAAAAAGAAGTTGAAGAGAGAGAGAACCACCCTTTCATAAAATCATAGAATGGTTTGGGTTGGAAGGGAACTTCCAAGATTGTGTTATTCCAACCCCTCTGCCATGGGCAGGGACACCTTCCACTAAACCAGGTTGCTCAGTGCCCCACCCAACCCTTAAAGAGGCTTTTAGTTTTGTCTCTTTTTAAACAATATAAAATTAGTTTAAAAAATTACTTGGACCCTAAAATGACCAGATTATTCATATTTTGAAGTAATTTCTGGAATGACAGTTTACTCATGAAAGACTGATTTCTCTTAAATGCTTCCCTGTAAAACATATTTTACTGTGGCACCTTATAAATATTAGAACAAAAGACTTTGCAGAACAAACAGATCTGAAACCACAGAAATACCTAACAATGATTCATTTCTTGTACCAGCCATTCAATACATTATTAACTTCCCTGTGAGCAGGAGGAGAGGTACCATGTCTGTGCCTGGGGACCAAAAGTCAAAATATTCCCAGAGCAGCAGAGGAATGTGTTTTCCAGGTACTGGTATTGGCTCTATTTGCAAGGTGTCTAAATGCAGAAATCTGAATTCATCAATATTCAAATCTAGCATTAGAGCCAACAATACACCCTATTAGGTCTTCCTGTGAGGTTGCTTTCAGCTTGTGTTATAGCTTAGCAGCTTTATAGGGTGTTTTCACTGTGAGCCCAAGAGGAGTCATCACCAAACCCCACAGGCCTGGAACAGCAGGGCAGTAAGATATTTATTTTTTCATTATGAAAAGGAGAAATTGTTTCTAATAATCCAGTGTGTACTCGATTCCTTTCATTTTTATTTTTTAAATTGAGTATGGAGCTCAAAAAGCCAACTGTGTGGCAATTTAATGACACAATTCACCCTTCCTTGTACTTTTATAGGATTAATTAGCATCTAAACAACTTTTTTTTTTTTCTTGTTGCAGCCCTAAGCTGAGCTTATATAGAGCCAATTATATCTCTGCATTTCAGAGTGTTAGAAGCTCTTGGCACAGCGGTGTTCTCAGGGAGGTCAGCAGTGGTGATAAGCTGTTCTTAAGGACTTTTCCCACTATTTGCATTTTGACAGTTACTGTGCATTGTGTTTATGCTGACAGGTCCTGTCAGCACCCACAGATATTAAACCACCTGTGTCCTTATTTTGCCTGTGCTTGGTTGGCAGAGTTTAGACATTCATGGGTGCCTGTGTAACTAAAAACACAGTCACTTGTGTTAGAACCAAATCAGTGCAGTATGTAGGTAGTGCCACTTAAATCAGACTCTTGTTTTGCCTCAGTAGAAACAAAGTACAAGTCCAGGTGACTCTCTTTTGCTCTGAATGCTGCTCAGTTTTGTAATGTGCAGGTAACATTTGATGCTGGAGTGGTTGGTGTTAATGTGTGATGGAAATCAACCAAGGGTAGACTATTAATGGGACTCTGCTTTTCAAATCCTGACACAATAATGCACGTTACCTCTGTGTTCTTCATCTCTTAAAGTGCCCACAGTATGAGTTAGGCAGGGGTAAAACCAGGTGGTGTGATACCTTCTGACCCATAGATCTCTAAGATGTAGCATTGGTTCTGTTTCTTGTAAGCTGGGGCAGCGTCCTTAAGCAGTTTAGAAGTTACTTGGAGGTCATAATACGAATTCTAATAGTGATTTAAAGAAATCTGCAGCTTTGGGTGAAATGGATACTTGGCAAAACAGTCATTCAGTGGTTGGGGAACTCAGAACATTCTGAGCCAGTCCACAGTAATGGTTTGGGTGAGGAAATTATTTATTTAGAGTGAGGACTTTCAGAGCATGGGATGATCTGCTTTCTTGCTGTATATGCCTTAATAATAAATTCCACTTGAAGTGATCATCAATAATTATGCTAGATGTGAATTTTTCCACTCTTTAGTTATAAGATGCCACAGTTTTTTTAACAGATACCATGTTTAATTACAGACAAGTTAATTACTCCCTGGTCATGATTTACTGTGGCTACTGGCTGCTTTTTCCACTTGATTGCTGCCACATCTCAGAATGACAGTGAAAAATTATGTTCCAAATTGGATGTGAAAGGAAAGAGAAATCCAGTTTAAAACTCAAAACTGGAAGAGCAGCATACCTTGGTAAACTCCAGAATGGAAAGACTGGAGTAAAAGTGTACTCTCTACACCCCCACACTCGATTCTGATGGGTAATTGAAACTGCACTAATTACCAAACCCATGAATTCAGAGAACCACATTCATACTTGTCCACCCCCTGGCCCATTTATCTGGTATCAAGCTACTACATCCTGTGATAAATTATGAATTCCCTGAAACAGGATCTACATTTGTATCCATTCTTACCATGCCAGCATCACTCTCAAATGTAAAGCCAATTATTCAGCAACTGCTCTTGGGCCTCTGCCACCATAACCAGAATCCCGGTTTTAGACCTCCCTACCTTTGGGAGCTGATGAAAATGCTTTTGGAAAAGCAAAGAATGAATATTTGTGCTGCCACTCAACCTACTGTGGGGAGTTTCCACCTGTGGTCAACTGTTTGTGCTGAAATCCTGGCTCTGCTCCATTTCTGTGCCTGTTCCCTCAGCTCTGCTCATGCCTCTGGCTCATCAGAGTCTGGTTTATTCTGGTGTCTCCCTGTTTCCCTGCTGCAGACTCGAGTTTTCTCTTGATTTTCCCACATGAGGGATCAGCATCAGTCTGTGTTAAAGCTTGGAAAATGCAGACAGACATTTGTTGTGTCATCAAAATGTGGCAATTCCAAGAGATTTGTCCAGTGAGACCATGTGGATACCAGCCTGTTTGACTTATTCTCTCCTCACTAGGTTTCTTGAGAATTATTTTGAAAACTTATTAATAAGAATGTCAGCTCCAGCCATCACTGATGGTAACAATGACAAAAATGTGTCATAAAAAAAGCTGAAAACTTCCTTCACCTTGAGATTCACAAGGACATTTATGCACACGCTCCCTCTTCTAAAACAGACGATGAATTCCATCTTCCAAATTTGTTCTCACTGCACAAGAGCATTCACGGAGAAAACATTTATACAACGCTTGGAACAACTTGGGCACATTTCACATCAAGAAGGAGAGCTGGATCTTGTTAATCACTCCAACAATGAAGTCAATTAGAGAAGTGCATCTTGTTAGGTATCTGTTAGGATCCTGCTCAATGGCTCATTACTTGTAAGCAAGCAATCTGATATCATTTATAGTGCCATGTGAAAGAGTGAGATAGAAAAGCATATGGGAGAGCAAACTGTGCTATTATTAATTTTCATTTTCTGTTTGCTTTTCGTACTGTTGGTATTCTGTTCATTCTAAAGTAAAACTGTATTTAATCTGTCCTATATCACTACTTCTGTCCAACTAACAGATGATGTGAATTCTCTCTTTACTGTGTTTGTCTAAGTAGGTTGGATGTCAGGTTTCAAGAGCCTTGTCTGATTGCCTAACAGTGCTCACTCCCTAAATTAATTCCTGTTCCTTCAGTTATTTCACAGCCATTAAATAGAGAGATGGGCATATGTGAATGCACTGACACCTACTAAGGACTCCTGTCTCACTCCTTCCTTGGGGAAGGAGTGTAAGTGATGGAGGTGATTGCATGTTAGTGTGAGGAGCAGTGGGTTTTCATTCCTGTGCAGGCACAAATGGGTCATTTAATTTGTACAGTGTCAGACTCTGGGTGATTGCTGCCTTGTTTGCTCAGGCAGGGCTGAGTAGGCAAAGGACACTGTCTTGTTTGGTGGTTATTGCTGGCTAATGACTCTACAGGGATGTCAGAGTTATTAAAACCCTTTGTTTCCCTTTATCACAGTCTGCCTCAATACCCCTCTGCCCAGGCACTCAGCTGCTGCTTTATTTTGTGCTCCACTAGATTATGCTGTGATTTGCTGACTGGTGGATGGACAGATCCTGAGCTGCAGCCAGCCCTTCCCTCAGGGAACAGGCAGAGCATGGGGATCCCAGGGAAGCAGCTGATGCCTCTGTGCAGATGCAATGGTGCCCTGCAGGGACAGTGCACTGGCAGGCCAGTTAACAGCTGGAAACTTAAAGTCTTCTTGGGATTTGCCTCCTCTGTAATGCTTTTGTATTCCAAGTATTAAGAGATGGAGCTTAGTCAACTACCCTGGCATTTGAGCCATCATTATCCCAAGGAGCTCCGTGATTAGGGTGCAGTGTTCAAATTCACCACCAGTACTGTAAAATAACACACCACTCTGTCTTGCCTTAAGAAGGGTAGTGACGCTTTAAAATGAATGGCTGCTAACAGGAGTAATCCTATAATCAGGATAATGTTTTATACACAAGACTGTTTTTGTACAATGCCACTATAGTAAATGAGCCTATTCTGATAACATTGAACAAGTACCACAATTTTCCAGGTGGGCAACTTTGATTAGACATTGGTCTTTTGCTTTGGGAACTGAAGGTTCTGCTAAACAACATACTGTGCTAAATTATTTAGCACATTGAATTTAAAATAATTCCTCCTTATAAATACTTGTCTTTCCTCTGTAACTCCAGAAAGGTTGTGGGTTTTTGTTTATTTGTTTTCTTCCTCAAAGCAGGGTTATAAATACCTTAATACCTAAGTACTGTGTCAAAATAGTGCCTTCTCCAGCACTGTAAAATTGAGAACATTGCAAGTTTTTGAGATTTATCTTGGGTGTAAACGTATATAGTTAGTGTCTTTTTTTTTTTTTCCACCTTTTTTATTGAATTTAATTCATTGGTTTTTTCAGTTTTGGAGCAAAACCAGCTCAGAGGTGTGATATTTACATCTGAAAGCCATGTTCTAGTGCTGTTTTCCTTGATTCTGCTCGTGGTGAAAAAGCTGGTTTGCTGGATATGACTCTCACACCTGGAGCAGGCTCCTTCCATCCTCTGGTATAAACCAGTTGCCTAGTATAGGTTGTCCAGTATCCAAAAACTCAGCCAAGCTCAGCAGGCATTTAAATTCAAGACCAGTCACTTGATTTTGGCTCAAGTCTGTTTGGGAAGCCACAGCTTTTAAAATAAATATAGAAGATTCCCAGTCTGGAGACGTGAGGGTGAAGAGGTTTGACTGCTCAGCAGAGTGCAGGGAAATCAAAGGACAAAGCACAAGAACACATTTTTCAGTTAATCCATTCCCACTGCTCTGGGCCAACGTGTTACCATTACATCTTAATATGCACGTACAGAACTTACCTGTATGTGCACTCTCTGCTTTAATCACAGATTCATCATCTTAGTTCCCTTCAAGGTGTTTTGCTGCTATTTCTTTGTGGTTTATAAGTATCATTTTCCTGGTTCAATCTATAAGATTTTGCTTCTGGAATTAGCATGTGAATTTGACATTTCCTTAATAATAAATAGGTCGTGCTCTGATGAAAGTACCCAGGAAGGCTACATTACATTCTCTGGCAATTTATTTTAAAGACATGTGAAGTGTGTCCTTCTTCCCAGGCAGAGCTGATGCTACTCCACACAGTGGATCTCAGGGCTTTGAAATCCTCAGGGAAATTATCTTTTAAATTACTTAAGGGGCGAAAAATAAAAAGGCAGCAGGGCTTGACACCGAGGATTAACGGCTCCTACATAAGTTAATTTGGTTCAAAGATGTGATACTTTCTGGATATTGATTTGGATATTTTAGTTCTATAACTCCTAAATTATAGGCAAACTTAGCACATTATGAACATGCTTGACTGGATATTAAAATTTTTAAAGTACTTATGAAATAATTGCTGAAGTCATAATTGTTCTGATATTCTGGAGTTTTAAAACATTTCAAAACCAGAGAGTAATGCAGGAGAATTGGGAAATAAATGCACTTCTAGAAAGCCCAGCTTCATTTGTTAAAGCAAACAAACAAATCCCACAGTTGGGGGACACCATCTGTGACTTTGTTATCTGTCTCCTTTGTACATGTTACACTGAGTTTCCTACCACTGATTCCAAAGAGACATGGGGATATTTGGCATGTAGGAAGTTTAAATCTGTGGGATATTCAGCTGCAGCGAAGTAAAATAAAAGGCTTGCATCTCTTGTAGAAACATTATTAGTAATTCTTGATGCTTTTTTTTTTCATTACAGAAACTTGTGGGGTTTTTTAACTTGCTGTTCAGTGGAAAGAGTGTGCATTTCCAGTAGATAAATAGAGGACGAGAATGAGTTATAAATTGGCACAGTGTCTGCAGGGTAAATAGTTTCATGAAAATGGTTCTTGATAATGTTAAATAGGGACTGACAAGGCAAAACCAGGATTCTGCTGCAAAATGTGTTCATGTCTCACATCCAACACAGAATTTTGACTGACTGGCAAAACCATGTCTCTAAAAACAAAACCCACAAAACCAACTACCCAACCAAAAAATCCAACAAAGAAACCTCAAAAGGAATGAAAAAACCTGAACAACTCCCTGGTAAAAAAAAAAAAAAAAAGACAAATAGTGATGTTTTTCAACGGCAACAGAACCCAGTAATCTGAGCTTTTCTGTAGTTATTAGTCTGTGTGTAGTTGCTCTCCTCCTGCCTAATATCTCTGCCACTTACGTTGCAGTTCCCCTAAACTGAACAGTTGTAGTCGGTTTTATTTCGCAGAAATCCTTTGATCACTTTTCCTTTGTGCTTCAAGAAGGTAGAGCTTACAGGGTGTTTGTGCAGAGGCTGCACATTTCAGACTACTTTTCTGCTTTGTTTTTAATTGTCATGTGCATAAATTACTGCTGATCTGCTTTCACTTGCAGATCCTTGCCCTGCAGTTATGTAGTCTCCTACTGACGTTTTTTGTTGCTTAGTTTTCAAACACCTGTCACTTCCCCAGAAATTATTTTCATGTATCTCAGGTGGGTTTTTTTTTTATTATTTCCTTATGGAATTAAAACAGCTTGTTTTTTTTTTTTTTTTTTTTTTTTTTTTTTTTTGTAATAAGAATAATTATTATTCTTATTCTTAGTGTTATGATATTTCTTTTCCTGGAATGATTATATCATTAGAATTCCTTTCAAATAAGTCACAAGGGCTTGCCAGATATTCTGGGTGATGTGCAGATTGTGCATTAGTAGAATAAAGCCTATAAATTTTTTCTAATTTTCTCTTCCAGTTGCACAATATTATGTGAGTAATTCAGGAACTTTTCTAGATACAGTGGCTTTATTTGTGTCACCTTAAAACATGCCACCTTTGTAAGAGGATGGTACAAAGAGATCATGTTCAATTTTCTGGAATATGTCAGTTGACAGTTTCTAAAAGGAAATTTAACCCCGAAAATTCTATTGTTGTATTCTCTTGTTTTCTACTTAAAATTAAGAACTTCTACTATAATTGATACTTCCCCCACTCAGGTTGGTTTAAGGACTTTCAAAGGCCCCTTTGTTGCCTCACTAAAGGTATGTTGGAGTCTTCCCTGAAATAACTCAGTTGGTTTGGATTCTTTTTCTTTCCTTCCCTGCAGTCCTATCCATTCACTGTCAGGTTTGTAGTTTCTTAAACTCTCTTCAATAATTACATCTTCATCTACCGCTCTTTCAGTAACGAAGCCTGAATCAGTGTGATGATGCCATCAAATTCCAGTGGTTTCCATATTTGTGTCTTGTAGTTTTGCAGGCTCAGGTGATTATGCACTGAAAAGTCCTATTGACCTGGCCAAATCTCCTGCAGTGCCAGCAGCATTCTGAGTAAAAGCTAAATTAATTCTGAAGGACTTCTTATAGGTGTCAATGACTGGTGGATACAGCAGGTTACAATCGCTGAGTAGTCCTGCTTTTGATACTTATTGTTAGATATTGATTTTTTTTTTTAAACAGTTATACTTTGGGTTTACCCATCAGTTAAAAAAAAAAGAAAACAAACAAAACCAGCAACTATATGTAACTACCTGTCTTCCAGTTCCTAATATTTCTTAAATAACAATTCTATGATTTCAGCTTTTCAGACAGAGGGAAGGGAAGTGTATGCAAATTCTCTGACATTAAATTTGAGGACCCAGATATTAATGTCATCTGTTGGGGTCACTGAACTGCCCAAGTAGAGAACTGTGGGAAGGAGGAGCTGAGTGCAGTAACTGCCACTCCCTGAGAAGGTGAAACACTTCACAGTGTCTTCTCATTTATTAATAGAATCCACCCTGCCTTGTACAGGAGAATGCAAAATTCAAAAGTAATAGAAAAGCAATATAAATGTGTTGCAGTGACACCACTGATAACGCTGCCTGTAAAATTTAAATATACTGTGAATGGCTTTAAATTAACAGCTCTTAGAACCGTGCCTGGTAAAACTCAGTCATGCGTGACTTAATTTTATTACATCCCTGTTGCACGCACAGGGCTGAAATTATACATGGGAAGAACGTTCATAGTGGAAAACTGAATTATTGTGTGTGTTTAGCAGGTAAGGTAATAGTGGTTAAACACTGTTATTATGATAGTCATGGTGTTAGAAAGCTGTGAATCAGTTGCTGTCCCTGCTTTGCATTTTGTTGGAATGCTTTTCCATGGAAGTGTCAGCAGCAGAAAGGCTGCCTGGGAGAGGGGCAGGGAAAGGGGAGATGTACCAGGTATTGATTAGGTACATTCCTCATTAATGCAGGTACACTCACATGGAGGCAGGGAATATTCTTAGGATGCAAATTTAACAATCAAGGCAGGTAAACAGATATTTAACCTAACAAGAGGCAGGACTACTGCTTTAGGAAGGTCAGGGAGTCCTTGCAATGAACAATTATCTAAGGACAATCTCTTAAACCTCATTTAATTAAGATATGACTCGGCCTGTTTCTTTGAGAAAACATTTGGCTTCCTGCTTTCTCAATAAGACTATGTGACCCAAAAGTATTCTTAGTTGTTTAACAATAATTATGTCCCTGAAGATGTGTCCACCCTTGACCAAAGTTTTATGGAAAGAGTTGCATAAATATCAGTGGTGCCTTCATCAAATAGCAGGTTTGGTTTTTTTTATATAGAGGTTATAAAAAATAAAGGGGCTCAATATTTTGGAGGTCAGAGCTGCCCATGATATTGAGGTTTGAATATAAGTTTATTTAATTTCAATGGCTTTTTGATTTTGCTTTATGCACCAAAAGTTTTGTCAAACTTACTGACTTCATCTTTCACTCTGCAGGAGCAGCTGGAAAGCTTTTACTTGTAAGGAAACACCTGATAAAAACTCCCATATGCTCTCAATAGAATTAAAATTCCAAAATCTAGTGAATGTTGTTCTCTCAAGGAGTGATTTGGGTGGGAAAGAGGAATACTTTTCTCTGGGTTTTGGGGATTTTTTTGAGGGGTGTGTGTGAAGCAGGTGTAAAAAACTATGCAGCAGACACAGAATTTTAATCATTTTTTCTGGTCACATACTGCCAGATGTAAATCTCTGCCAGGCAGGGAAGAGTCAGGTCCCTTGGGAATGCAGTTCTTGACTGAGTGGTCAGAGAGTGCTGCAGGAATACCTGGCTGGATGGCTCTGCTGGCCACAGGATCTCCAAGAATCTTGTTAGTTCTTTGGAAGGAGATCACTTTCCATCCTCTCATTGCTCTCCCTTGGTAGCTCCAAGCTCTCTGTCTCTCTCTAGGGTTTGACTTCCAAAATGGCTAAAGAGGGTACTGTGGAGATTATTCCCACCATCACATTATCCACATCCAGAGGGCCTGGATGTCAAGGACAGGCTTTTAAACTCAGTGAAGTCCTGTATACACTGATCATCTCCTTGGAGAACCCAAAGAACATTAACAGGGCCCATCTCCTGAGAGACTGGGAGATATTTTTCCCTTTTCTCTTTTTTGTGGTATAGTTTTTGTATAACAGCCATAATCTTTATTGCTTTGTGGTCTATAGTCCTTGCCATAAATGGCCATCAGGATTGATTAAATGCCTGAGCTTCAGTGTGCCTCCCATAAATGCTTATCAGGATTGATTAAATGCCTCAGCTTCAATATTTAATCAAATTCAGTCAAAACCAGCCATTGATTGCTGTATACTACAAAATCATGAGATTATTCCTTAAATGTGATGCAATAAGGATTTTCTTCCCTCAGAATCTCACTGCCTCGAGGGAGCTTGTAGGAAGAGTTTTTAATTAGACTCATGTCCTTTACATATAGATAATAACAATGGAACCAGCTGAAAAAAACTACTGCATTAATGAACTTTGGAACAAGAAATATCACACAAAACAGTTTATATGAGATAATATGAGTTGTCTGAATTAAAAAGAGAAAACAGATTACTTACAAACGTACTCTGTGTGTTTGGGTTTGTTTTTTTAATCCACATGTCACTGCCAGGAAATAAGACTGCATTGATTTTTACAAGAATTGCTTTGTGTAGTTGATGTTACCACATGAATAAATTACTAAGTATTCATTCTTTATTTAGATCCCACTGTATTACAAATGAATTCTTAGCTCATAATTTGCACTTTCTGCAAGTACCTTGTGGCTGAGCATCAAAACATATTCAGCAAATCCTCCAGGCTAATTGGTAAACAAGAAAAGCTAATTGTAGTTTATATGAACATAATTAGGCTGGAAGGAGAACCATGATCCCTGAATTAGGGGGAAAATAAATACCAACATAGCTTTACACCCAAGTTGTCTTGGAACTGTGTTTCAGAGGGACCAGGTGATGCCTAAATAGATGGGGAAAAAAGGTATCTCTTCATATGTCCTTCTGGCCTGTTCTGCTGCTCAGGCTCCATCCAAGAGTAATTCAGCAACAGGTGAGTTGGTAGCTGCATTGGGGATTTGATCCTGAGGCACTCTGTTAGCCTCTCACTTTATTTGAGACTTCTTAGAGGCCATAAAGTATGTTTTTCAACAGGGTCAGAGCAGAGACCTCTGTGAAAGGAGAAGAAATTGAATAAAAAAATTATTACAGTTCATGATCTTTCAGAGAGGAATAGATGTTTAGAATATGGGTGTTACTGGGGATGCAATAAGAACTCCATAGGCAGTAGGCAATATCTAAAAATAATAACAGGATAATGAAAAGATAAATACAAAGATAACTCTCAGTGAACACATTAAACAATAGTATAAACTTCTTATACTAAATTAGATTTCTGGATTAAATACTAAAATAATGGTGAACTTTGTGAGATTGGAAGGATGTGTGTGTAGATTACAGGAGTGGGATTCAACATAGTTCGTACTTTCAAACTGAAATTGGAATATCCCAGCAAGACACCAGGGATTGAAGTTGTAAATGACAGAACAGTTCTAATACCTTGGTATTTGTGTAGATCTAATCTCAGTTAATAACTACACCCAGTTAAGGGAATTGCTAAATTCAAACAAAAGTCATTCTGATTAATTGACGTTCTGCTGTCGTGGAGCTGAGACAAAGAGGAGAGGAAAATGAAGAGTTATGTCAGCTTTGAGAAAAAAATAGCTGAAAAATACCCTGAAAGATGTTTCTATCAGGAAGAAATGCAATTCCTTCTACTTCCAGGGCAAATGGGTAGGATACTGTACAGCAAGAGGGACTTACTCAAGGTGAGCATGAGAATTCTACAAACAAAAAAGGTGGAGAATAAAATGTCTTGACTTAATCCATGTGCCAAGTCAGCGCTGCAGCCAGGATTAATGTTCTGGATTTACAACAAAACTGTGCTCCCACAGTTCATGTACAAACACCAGAGATTCAGTAGCTGTTAATAAGGCAATTCCTTGCCCCATCTCATCCCATGATACACTGCATTTGTTAATGTTCTGGCAAGCCCTGAGCCCATTAGTTCTCTGTGAGTGCTGGGAGAAAGATAAGCTGAAGGTCATATTCTTCCTTCTCCCCTGTTACATCTCACAGTGGCTTGGCTTTGGGTACCTGTACCTAAAGACCTGTGTGGGCCTAAATACATCCACAGAAATACACCTTCCTATTTATGTGGGACTGCATTTCTTTCCCAATTACAACCCACAGCATTATATCACTCTGTTTATTAATTTAAAAAAAAAAATCCAAACCTAGCAAACAAACAAAAGCCCCGCAATTAAGATACATTTAGTTCAAAAATATACAGCATCATTCATGAAGTTTTTTCAAAATTCCAGAGATAAACTCTGTGCCTGAAGGTCTTATAAAGTGGAGAAAGCCTATTTCCACATCATGTGATCCTGTAGAGATAATTTGCTTTACTATTACATTTCCCCACTATAATTCTCTTACATTTAGGGGCTCATTTAACAACACTTATCTGTCTGATGTTAAACTGGGCATGACACAGCTGGCCCTGCAAAACTGTGATGCTGGAGTGCAGTTTACCATCAGTGCTTGGAAAACACTAGGAGGAACAGGCAGGAACAGGTCCTCTTTCCTGTGAATTCCTTGGGCATCAGAAGTACCTTGTTTAAAAACTTCAAGGCCAAAAAAAAAGGACTGTCCAACACTTGTTATGTTATATTCTATAGAACAGTTGCCTCTCACTTATCTAAAGCTAAAGGGCTGAAGTATTAATGTTGTCTTTTGCCACTGTTGGGAGCTGTGAAGAGTGTGTAGTCTCCATTTATAGCTGGAAAACTATAAAAGAGAAAATTGGTTACTTAGTAAATATTAAGTAATTTATCCAGGCTAGGTAAAGCTGAGCTGAGGAACCATTGTTGAGTTGCCAAATTTTATGTCAAAAAGGTGCTTTTGGTGTTTGGTTTTGGCAGTAAAAACATCAACACTACAAATACTTGAGGCAAGAGAAAGATTAGTGACACTGGATGTCTAGATCTAGGCAACATCCATTTCCTTTTACAGCTGTAAAATTTTGGGTGCTACCAGAACTTGCTACCATAATAAAGGCCTGTAGAAACAGATATGCACACTCCACTGTGCAAATTCCTGCTAAAGCTAACAAGTTATTATTATGGACTTGCACTGCAGAACATCACTGCACTATGCAAACACTGAAACCAAACTGCATGTGCAGATGAAACTCAGATCTGTGGTAACAGAATTAAAAATGCAGCTTTATTGCAAAAACCTGGTGACCAAGGTATCATTGTTATGAAACAATATTTTTACAGAGATATTTAGGCCATAATTCTGCAGTTGACAGCAAGCTGGAGAAGCTTGTGTTTGGCACCCAGGATTTCACACATTCCATTTGTTTCATAGATTCAGAAGGGTTTTTTTAATAATGCAAACTGAATATATGTTTAGTGTTTTAAAACCTGGAGCCTATGGGGATTTGTCTTAATATTTATTCTAACATGTTGATTACCTTTTTGTTTATGCATATATTACCTTGCTAATTGTGGTGGTACTAGATTGATTAAATTGAATGGATTATTGAATTACACCTGTTGGGTTTACCCAGCTGAGCTCAAGGGGTGAACAATTTTAGAGCTTTACTATTAACTGTTGGAGCTGGGATAAACAACCCCCTAAAAGAGAGGGAAAGGGGCAGTTTTAAAGTTCTGGGAACATGAAGGGTTGACGATACCCAAGGATACACAGGATTCCTTATCTCCAGTGTGGATCCCTTTATCCCAGCTTTTTACCTGTGTGTATCTGTTGAAATATGAAAGTTACTCATTGTTAAGATGCTTTTCTTCATATGATGTTTTGGAGTATAATTAATTAAGCTCCTCATCTGAAGCAACTATAACTTATGGGAGATGCCAGCGTTGGTACAGCCTGCACTGTTGGCATAAGATACTCGAATCCCTGCAATTCCTGTGAAATTCCCAGTCTAGAGTGTTCCCTCACTCTTCTCTTACCCAAGCATGATGCAGAATTCCCTTTCTCCCCCATTCTTTCCTTCATCTTGCTTTTCTTCTCCCTCTGCCCTCCCTCTTGGGAAGCATCCTTCTTCAGTGAGGGAAATAAGGCAGCCTCTTCTCCTTGCTTTGTGTGAGCTCTCTTCTCTGTAGGTCTCCTTGAGCCCAGACCTTTAGGGCTGTAAGTAAAAGGAATAATTTATATTTCCAAGGGTGGAAGAGTCCTTGGCGAAACTCCTTTGCTTCTCTTTTCCATCCTTCTTTTTCCCTTTTAGTTCTGTAGAAAAGCAGATCTGAAGGCCTGGGGACAAAGTGGTGGCTCAGCTGCCCCTGAGAAAAGGTCTTGTCAGAACAGCATCTCATCCCCACCTTTCCAGGGGGGAGATGTCGAGAAAGAGGGATAAGAGTGGACTCTGCCAGGCAAGGACCAATTTTAACCACTTAAACCACTATGTTTAATAACGTTTTTGTATCCTTATTTAAAATCTGGAGCACTGGAGGCATTTCACAAGCTCTGTAAATAATGTCATTTCTCTCAGCAGTGCGTGACTGATTTGACTGTATTTTCTTATGACTGGACCTTGGATATATGGAGAAATATTCAGAGAAATCAGTAAAGTTTCCTCTGTTTTCCTCCTTTTCTTCTCACTAATGAGAGGAGCTGCAGAGAAAGAGAAGAGCTCCCTTAGTTAAATGATAATTTTCTAGCCGACAGTCACACCAAAGTCCCTGCTGTGAAATGCTGGGAGAAAAAAATCCTGAGAAAAAAAAGTGCAAAAACGGTAATAGTAGAAATTAGCTGTATTTTGCTAGGTAACTTAGCACTAGGATTTAGGGTCTACAGTTTGTGTCTCCAAAAAGCATCCAACAAGTAATTATGATGCATCTTGAGCCACATCTGAAAAGAATAAAAGGTGCCACAAGGCTGCTTCTGCCAGAGTTTTCCCAGGCAAATGGAAAGGAAAATAAACTGAACCTTTTGGAGAAGTACAGAACCAAATCTTCAGATAGAACTGCTTTAAGTCATCACTTTAATCTCCAGGCAGCTATAGAGGAGTAAATATTTTGCCTGTTCACTCTGTGAGCTGTTGAATTTTCGGATTTTTGCTTCTTCCCTGAAGCATCATCAGTTCAGAATTCACCCAGTAAAGCAAGAAACATCCTTCTGAGTGAGTTTGGAGGATTTCCCAGTTCACACTCAATAAATTATGGCAAATGGTGTAAAAAAAGGATTAGACACAGCAACTTTCATTAGCAGTGTTTCTACACAGAATCATCTACACATGATTGCAGAGACGTTTTTATTTTCACTGCTAAAAATCTGTGATCCATTAATTATTTTTTTCCTCTCACTATTTGCAGCTGATTTTAGCACGTTAATATGACTTTAGATGATGGAGGTTAAAGACAACATAATGCTGCTTGTACTTGTATAACAGTTGTTTTATATTGAGGTATAAAATAACCTGACTCCACAGTCTTGAAACTGGTACCTTAAACTTAATAAGCAGGGGCTGAATTTCCTTTTTTTGACTGAAATGTCACCTCCAGACCCTCAGACATAGGCTTATTTCTACCCTTAAAATTCCAGAATCAAATATTACTCTTGCTTTTCCATCACCTACCCTTTAAATTCGCACATGTGGATTAAAGTGTTAGAAATTCAGTGCAAATCCTCCTCCTGGGATTGTACTGAGTGGTGATATTCAGTTACTGTACCTTGATGTCAGCCTGACTTTGGGGGAATCTGCTTTGTCTCCGTGCTCAGAATGCCCAACTCAACCATTACCATGAGGATCTGAGGAGGAAATTCTGCCTCCCATGCCTGGGTGCCACTGGGGTTTCTCATGAGATCTATAATACATGATGCAAGTTGCTGCAGTTTTTTTTCCCTCCCTCTCTTTAGTCAATAGCTTTAATCCTTCTGGGCAGATTTCTGCAGCACAAATACCTCTGTCCCAGCATTTAGTGGTTGCTAATGAACGGGCGATTTTTTAATTTTGTGGTGGAGTTGCTACGATGAAAACACATCCCTGTAAATAAAAAGCCAGTTATAATGGAGTTTTGACTCTTGGGCAAATGTGGTCTCAAAGATTTAGCCTGCTGTGAGCAGCTAATTAGAGTCCAGAAACCTTATTTATTATTTATTGGGTATTCTTTGAGCAAATCATAGCACTTTAACAGCAGCTCAGGCTTGTAAAGGACACTGAGTAATTTTATTCAGTTTGATGATAGATTCCAGATTCTGCCTTGGAAAAGATGAGCCAAATTTTTCTGAGTAAATATCAAATTTTGTGTGCTTCGAGACAGCAAAATTAAATATCTTTCAACAAAAGATGAATTGCCATCTTTATGCAGGCACAGACCTGGAGGATGTCGGGCTTGTTCTGGTATTTCTGTGGATGGCTTCGTTGGGGATCTTGGTCCTGGGTTAGGGAGGTGACTGGATAAAAGGGAGTTATTTACTTGTTTGTGTCCTGCTTTGGAGCAGAAAGCGGCAGTCATTTCAACACAAACAAGTTATCATCAAAAATGACAAAATTGAGTCAGATTTTCTGTAAAATTCAAAGTCTGTGCGTATTTCAGGATAAAACACTGCCTAAGGAAGAATTGCCTGGAAAATAACATCAAGGTGTTCAGTCTGCAAATGTGATGCCTGAAGAGAATGACCTCATTCCTGTCTAGAAGGAAGAAAAAAAGCCCTTAAGGATATGTACATCTTACTCATTAAAGTAAATAAGACTAGTTAATATCCAGGTGCAGCACAGCCTTAATTCTGGCCCAGTTTTATACACTGGAATCAATCCCATTCCAGGTAATGGCACTGCTCAGGATGCATTTTCAAGGACACAGTGATGTGTCTGCCTCCTTAGGAGATCAAGTAGTTGAAAATCTTTAAGCTCTCCATGTATCTGGTTCAATCCTGAGTGCTGGTCAGCCTCACACAGTGGGGAAGTTCTCGGGTTTATTTTGGACTAGATCGTGGTAGGGAAAATAGCAAGAGTTTTGATGAGTGTGTGTCGTGCTATTGATGCCCTTGAGACAGAGAAAGGAGAGAGGCTCCTGAAGGTCAAAGCAAACATGGTGAATGTCTCTGAAGATTGAAATCTTCAGACTGGGGTATGATGCATGAGAGCAGCTCATGAGCATAAATTCTTGTCTGTGATTGAAGAGACAACTAAGTGTTGCTCTTGTTCTTTCACACCTACATCTTCTGTCTCTGCCAAGACATGTTTCCTTCATTTGTGCCCTTATTTAGCATGCTGTCCACCTACTATCTGCATTTTCATTATGTATTTTAAATGAGCAATAAAATAACCATTTACATAATGAATACACTTATATTGATATTATGTTATATAATTTAGAGATGGTACTTAATTATAACTTGCTTATAATTAGGTCTCTTGCTATGCCAACTAGCTTTTATGTTATTTATAAAACTTCTGGAGCACAGAAAAACATGAGTATGTGGATGTGAAAATAATTTTTTGGCATTGCTTTTTGTAACCCTTTTGTGCCCATTTCCATTTATCCTGGGGTTCTTCTTTTACTGGATATTAATGACAAACAGAATATTTTCTTGTGAGCTATTCCAGCACTTTATCCCTCCTAAAAACTTAAGACTGAAATGTGCATGTGCTCCGAAAAGATTCGAGCATCCAAGTATCTTCTGAGTTTCTTTGACAATCCAGTTGGTTTCTTTCATGGCATCACTGATGGTCACCTTGTAAAATCTTCCTTGTGAAGCATCAAAATGGGTAGAGACTAAACTGTCCTGGAAAGATGTGGATGGTCCAATACTGAGAGTCTGAGAATTGCTCAGCCCCTGACTGATGTGTCCTGTGGAAATGATCCCTGTGAGATTTGCACATACATGGAAAGTTGAGTTTGGGCTTATATGGGGAAGGTAAAGCCCTTTTAGCAAAGGTCTTAAACATAATCAACAATGAGAAAGCACCCCAGTAACTGCACCCTTCAGGAGCTGTTAGCAATGAAAAATGGCATTTTGGTAAACTGAGAGGCAGCTGCTTTGCACTGAAAAGTGAGCTCTGTTTGCTTTGCCACGTGAGGTTCCCTCCCTTGGGGACAATGACAATTCAGAAATCATAGTTTGGAATTAATTGTGGTCTGGCTCCATAATTCTGCTTTTAAAGTTTAATAAAGCAGGCTGGTCCCTCCAGGGTTCCTTTGGGAAAACTATGACACAGGCACCCAGTGTGATGTCTGTGACTTCTCTGGCAAAGCTCTGGTCCTACAGAGAGAGGCTGGAGGAGACACAGCCTGGAGAGCAACCACCCATCTGGAGAGCGTGTTGCAGAAAGGAGATGAAAACATTTCTGCTCTCTGATGTCATTTTAGGTTTAAAAATTCGTGTTAGATAATCATGGAAGAATTTTTAGATCATTTCACAGTATGATCAATGGACCTCCATGTTTTAAGAATGTCAAAACCCAGCAGATATTTATTAATGAATCGGCTCAGGATGAAACAACTGAAGCAGCAGGTTGCTCTAATTCCTAAAGAATTTTTCTTTAATTTTAATTCCAAGTAATTAATTGGCTTTTGGATTATCACAGTTCGTTTTCTGCTCCAGTGCAGAGCTGTATTTCAGAAGAGGCTGTGCTGTGCTCTTCATAGGGTACAAACTCCCTTACTTTTTCTTTCATTATGCAATGTTTAGCTTATCTCTTATAGTAACTTAAATACCTTTCTAGTTTTTGGCTTTTTTGTTTGTTTATGATTGGAACAGGTTTCCCGTTCTTTATTTTGTAATTATTATTAATTTTCTACATGGATGAGTCTATAGACTGTCCTTTATTTCTCAATTGATTGCTTTCACAAATGTTCCTTCTTGAAAATGATATTTTTTTTCTTTCTTTCTCCTTTTTTTCTAACCGTATTGGTGAAATAAAGTAAGAAAATAGAATAATGAAAGAAGTAAAAGTATTTTTTGTTTTATTTTGAAGCACAGAATCAGAGAAGTGTTGGTTTTAAGGGGTCTCTGGAGGTCTCTTATCAAACCTCATACTTGAAGGACTACCAGGTCAGCTGGAGTTTTGTCTAACAAGTCTTTTAATCCCACAAGGGTGGAACACATTCACAGTAGACCTGTGAAGGCTACATATACACATCTTATTTACTATATTTAGAAGTCCAGTTCAGTTCTTTTTGAAGTATATAAATCCCAGCTGTTGATTCTGTGCTTTTCCTCCATTCATCTTGTTGTTCAAAGTCGCTCACAGGAAAAAAATGGAAAGACTTGTTGTATAGAAGCTCTCAGAGAAGTTTGGATTCCTGAACGTTGTAGCAGAAAGGCATTTTTATTCTGGTCTTGAAGTAGAAAGAAAGGATTCCTTCAGTGCTAACTGAAGATCTGTATTTTGTTTCTAAGGCTTAAATTTGAATACAAATTCAATAGAAATCAACTTCTTTCTCTGCCTAAACATGCTCTAGAGAATTATGACCAAAATCCACAGCTAAGATATGCCTAACTTGGCAGCTTATTTATTGCTTTATTGATTAACATTCAGACAACAGCAGCACCAGTGGAACACTCCCTCCAGTTTTCCATCTCTTTAGTCTTATTTTTCTCTCTGTGGATTACCCTGTGTGTAATCAGTAGAAAATGTCAGTTGTTCTGATATCTGATGTCTCAAAGAACAGAATCAAATTTTTAAGCTCCTTAAGTGCACTTGCAACATAACAGTTCTATAACAAGCAAACAAAAAGGAAAACACAAGAAAAACTATCATGTTATTTTGGTTTATTTGAAAGATTTTTTTTAATTATTACTATTCATACGAAATGTCAAGTGTATGGCACTCTAAAGAATAAAGGCATGAAAACAAACTGCCAGGCAAAAATGCTGTTTTGAACAGATTATAAAGTTTGGATTTGGTGCAGTAGTTTACAGGTATTGGTCTGTTAGAGCCAGCATGAGTAAGAAATTGTGTCGGACGTGTTTTTCATAGGAATAATTTTTAAGAACAGAAGAAGGCATTTGGTTTCAGTTAATCATACTCTCTCCCTGAAGTCTAGCACTCTAGAAAGAGTTTCATAGCTGAATGTAAGTGGGAAAGACAAATTCTTTTGAGAAGTTTGTAAGAAGAGTGCAAGGACAAGAGGTTGGACATGTGAGGTGGAACTGTCATTTTTGATCTCTGCTGTGTAGCATCATGATGCAACAAATTATATGTAGATATCACATCTAGCTATCTGTCTGTCTATCTGTCTATAAATTTGCAATTAAAATGTGTCACAGAATGGAGCTTCTGCCACCCCTATGGTTCCTACCCTGCATCAGAGTTCCTCACCCATATGCATTTTGTGGATGAAGTCAGGGGACTCTGCAGCAGCCTCTTATTCTCTCTTTGGGAGAGCCATAGATGCCAAGACCACCAACTTATATACAAAACTGTTTGATGGATAATCTTCTATTTAGTATAAAACTCACAAGCTCCATTTGTAGCCTTTGTATAACATGTGCAAGGTCTCACTCCAGGTGAGCTCCATGAGGAGTCCCCAAGTGACAACGCAGAGCTGTCACTGCCAAAAGCTGTGCAGGTTCAGGCTGACTCCAGGACTTATTTTCTACTGTTGATCACGATATATTTAGTAATAATGGGAACACAAAATCTTTACCTATATGCCACGTTGCAGGCCAGGTCCTACAAAGCAATTCCTGGGTTTTCAGAAGTCAGTTCTAGGACTGGTTTCTGCAGAACCAATTTTCATGTTCCTGTTGCTGTGTCCATTTCAGTAAGAAAGGATCTGTAATCCTGGATGGTTTTAGCTGGATTGCCATGCTGGCTTTTTGATCAGTGGGAGTACATCCAGGACTAAGTATGAGAACTGAGGGCAGCACTGAGAGAAGCCTGGAGCATAACAATAAATGTGTGACTACATGAATAAACACTCCAAGTCCTTGTTAGCAGATATGTCAGAGTGACTCAACTCATTTGAACAGCACAGGCACATCACTCGAGTGGAACTGCAGTGGAGCCAAAGCAGTTGATAAACAGAACAAATTATACACTGTGCTTGAAAGGGGAGATGCTGTGTTACCCCCACATAGTAAGGGACAGCTACAACCAGGCTGTTGGTTAACATGCCCCAGAAGTATTTAAACAGGAAGACCAGGGGAAGCTCTTCTTGTCATCCAAAAAGTCTGGTGTGGAAGGGAAGAGATCAAAGTGTCTCCCTGGCTTGTTTTAAAGGCTGTGAATTAGCTCTGAGCAAGGTGTTAATTAAAAACAATCTGGAAGAAAGTTCAGGATTTGCATTTTGCAACAAAACTTGACTCAAGTCTATTGAGAAGTTTCTCTCAGGTTAAGAGCATTTTCCTATAAGTCTGGCTCAGTGTGTATTTCAAATAAACGATGCAAAACAACTATCAGCAAGGATCAGTGCATTTGCCACATCAAAACTGCACCATATGATTTACCTTACCTGGGACTGGCACTAGTCTGATTTATCAGAGTAGTCCAGTCACAAAAGCCTCATTCTGGAGTTCCATTTACAGTTTTTCCGAACCACCTGTGAAGAATATTTTGTACCTTTTCCTCCCTGTCACACTGTCTTTTGAAAATATAAAAAAGCAAAAGACAAATAGACTGAATTGTCAGGAAGGTTTTAAGATCTGGTGGGGCTTAATTTGGTGGTCTCTGTGCTGTCCCTGTCTTTTGCTGTTTCTGTGATTGGTCTGTTGAGTGCGTGGAGTTCTCAGCTGTGTTGTTATGAATACAGACATGCTTCAAAAAAAACTAAGAACTTCACCTTCATTTGAAATCCAGGGCCATTTAATTAGAAGTATTTTCATTTTAATCTGATTCAGTTATAAAAAATACTGGCAGTGTGCTGGGATGGCAGAAAGGGCATCTGGTTTACATTGTGCTCCTCACAAATTTCCAGAGAGGTGCTGAAGGATTCATTGGGTTCCTGTGGGCTGTGGCTCTCTGTAAGGATGAAAACTCTCTTTTCTGTTCTCTCTGTATTTTATTTTTAAAGCCACTAGTAATTAGTTGAAAAGAGAAACAGGGAGGCATCGTGTGCTGGATTTTTGAGAAATGAATAATAAAGCACTTACAAATGTTCAGTGTGGTACAATAAATATATTGGAAAAGACAAGCTAGTAAGGATTGCAGATAATTAATACAGTTGTGCTTTTGTACTGTTGTTTTTACAGTGTATCCATGCTGAATCTCACAGGAGGCACCTTTTTTCTATTAACTGAATTTTAACTAGCCTGGCTTCCCAACACTCTGAGATTTATGAGCTCCTCTCTCTTCCAGGGTGTCTATAATTAAGCAAACCTAAGGGTAAGATTTAGTCAAGTGATGCTGAAATTAAACTCATTTCACATCTTCTGAAAGACTCCAAACTTTACTGATGCCAGGATAGTGAATGTAAACGTGCTGTATTTTACTCTGGTTTATTCTTCTTTTAAAGCTGATGGAAGGGGATTATTTTTAGCACTTCTGAAAAGTAACAGATCCACAGCAGTAGAAACCAACTCCCTACATATGAAACCTCCTATGTATTATTTAGGATCCAGAGATGCTATTACATCTTTCCATCTATTGCTATGCTTATCTGAGCACGATATAAATGCATTCTGCTATAAAAGACTATGATGTAAAGCAGCAGATTAACTTCAGAGCTGGTAATCTCCTCACATGTTTTATTGCTTGAGTTTGAAGTGGCTCTAGAGCTTCTCTGCATGAGGAACCTGTTATTTTGCAGCTTTTTTGGAGTGCAAGTCGGAGTTCTTTTTCCTGTTGCTTCAACATGTTAAAATGGTTGCTGTTACTGCTGGTTTTATTGCCATCTTTAGTATTGTTAGGATAACAATGGTACCTGATGAAAGGGAGCACATCATACCATTGTGACGGGCTAAAAATTGTGCCTTTTAGCAAATGAGTCAATGGCATTGTTCACTCTTTCTCCTTCGTGAAGCAAGTGGGGAAAACGTCCTTTGCAAAGTGCTTTGAGATCTGCAAACACAGCGTGAATTGTACATGCAAATTGCTATTTATAAATATAAAAAATGCAGGTAACTCGGAGTTAAGCACAGAATTGCTGTAGATATTAGAACAAAGCCCACATTTCTTTAAGTGAGTCAGAAGATGAAAGTTCTGGAGGAGGCTCATCAGTCCACCAATACCAGCAGTGATATGTGAGTCACCACATGTTGGAGAAGAATTTTTTAAGGTGCTGATGGGTAACATCCCATTTTGGCATCGACTGGACAGAGTTAACAGCAAAATTCAGCTGATCTTTCAGGGTGGCCACTGTGGAGCTCACATTCCTACTATAATTAGGAGATACAATGTAATTTCTCTGATTGACTTTGAAAATCTTGGTTTCTCAGTACATATATTCCCTTCTTAGACTTGTTTTTAGCTGCACTGCTACTATTCTTCCTTTTTATCTTGTCCTTCCCTTGCAGTTATGCTGAGTGGCCATGAAACACTATTTCAGATTAGCAATTCTAGGCAAGTCCAGTTTATGCAACATGCTGAGGCCAGAATGTTACTAATAACTCACTAGCAAAACAATGAATCTTTTGGCAATGGTAGAAAATATCGTCAATGAGGTGGTACATCTTGCTCCAGTTGGGCATCTGACCTTCATAAACCCACAGGGTTGTGTCAGGAAAAGGGTGGTTGATTTTTGTATTACAATGACAGCCAGCAATCCCAGGGATGTTTGGTGGTGCAGCAACTCTTTTCCATGTTCCCAGCCCTCCCTTTCTGCTTCTCAGGGAGCCTGGGAGCTCTCAGAGCTGTTGTAGAGCAGAGGTGGGCTCTGTGTGAAAGGCAGGAGGGCAGCAGCAGTGGTACTGTCCTCTCCCTGCTCCCACCACAGCTTCTCACACCTCCCCCCCCTCAGAATGGTTCCCACACTCTCTGTTTGGAGGAAAGGCAGGATGACTGTGTCAGTTTTAAAGTGATTCTTGCCACCAACAGCATAATTGGAAAACCAGTTATCAGTTCACAGAGGCAGACACTGGCAGCACTGCACGGAATGGAAATTAAATTATTGTAAACATGATGTTTCCAGAATTATATGAAAATTACTTTACAACTTCCTGCACAATTTTCAGTTCATTATTGTCCAAGCAACTGCATCATCTGAGAACTCTGTGTCCTGAGGTGATGCTTCCTTGGAGTGATGGGGTGGAGTTCGCTGCCTCAGAAGTGGGCAGAGTGGGCATTAGCAGGGCAACAGCTGCACTTCAGGGAAAACTACTCCAACTTCTGCCCTTGTGAGGGTATGGGTAGAAAATTGCCTCTGTTTTGACCTGCTGCTGTCTGAAAGGCATGACAAACTGAAATGGACACCCTGATCATATAGGTAGGGAAAGCAATTTTTCATGCAAGGGAAACACCATAAATGATTCATAGTCCCCATATTTCTCATGGTTATTTCCTGTGGGTGTAGGGAAGCAGGGATTAGAAATGAATGGCAGTGCTTACTGCTCATAAGGGGTTTGCCTGGAGGTGATTTTACTTTTTTAAGCTTTAAAATTAACTCTCTGGATGCCAGTCCCAAGAGCTAAAATCTGAAAACCCTCTGTGAGCTTCAGATATCTGAGACAGAAAAGAAGCACAGCGGGAGAGAATTGAACATGATAGGAAAGGATTTTGTTTGTCTTCCCTGCATCAATCTGCAGGATCAGGGCCAGTACACAAATGATGTTCTGCCACTCATGTGGGAACAGAAACTTTAAATGATTTTTCCCCAATGTTCTGTACAGTCTGTGACACAACACTAAAACCCAAGTCTCCTGAGGCTCACTCACACACTTTAGACACCAGATGAGTCCTATTTCTCTGTAGTGCAAGTAGAGTTTAAATGCAAAACAATACACATGGGAGTGGGTGGAAACTCTGTCCTTAATTTTAATGGGGATTTATGTGGTATAATATAGCTGATATTGGACTGTGTCCTGAGGGAGAGGAAATACTGCCAAGAATAAAAATGTGCAATAAAAAGATCATAGTTTCTATCAGTGAGCAATTAGGAGCTTTGCAGCCTCTCTATGTCCTGCTTATATATCTGAATGAGAAGTATATGATATATCAGTTAGAGCTGCCCAACCTCCATAATCTCTGGGAAAATGGGTTCTGCAACCCACTGCTCCTTTAAAAACATTTTTATGTCAACTTCCACTGTTTAAAAGAATTTACATCTGTTAAATAATGAAAAAGTACTGGAATCTATTGAAAAATGGACTTGTTTTGATAATTTAACGTGTGGATGAGTTTGATATTTGTAATCAAAACCTTTTTCAAAGGATCCCTCATCCTCCACCCCCCTTTTACACTGTGATGGCACCACAAACCCAGCACTCTGTGCAGTATTACAGCTCAGAAGACCCCTCTTTTCCCAGGGATGTTTCAGCATTATGTGCAGGGCGCATGTCCACCAATCAATACCTGTCACTTGCTCTTTAGAATAGCTTTGGTAATGTCTTAAAACTGTCCAAGTAGCTGACATTAAGATTCTTTTATTGTGCTGAAAAGATTTAATTGCTATAATTCTCAGTAAACCCCCTAGTAGATGAGGATTAGGTTGTGATACATCTTGATGTGGTGGATGTGCTCATACACCATGGAGTCCCAATGAAGGTGTTGCACAAATGCTTCTTTGTTTTTGTTTTTGTTTTTTTTTTTTAGACCTAACTTCCCTCATGCCTGCCTTTTCAAAAAGGATTTTGCTGGCTCTGAATAACTCTTTCCCATTCAGGAATAGCTCAGGTTCAGGCAGGGGTGAGGTGTCTGTATGTTTAAAGTTCTATTAATCATAAACAGATTAGGCTGCCTTTAATGTCTAATTTAAATTTCCTCTGCTGAGCAGCTGCTGAGCTGCTCCACATTGGTTGCACATCACTAACTATCAATGCACTGCAAAATGAAGGATTATATATGTTTATAAGCTGCCCTGGTTATATCTGCTGCACAGGCACTGTAGCATTGGAAAACCCATCTCAAAGCAAAGCTTAAAGCTGAAATCCTCCTCTGTGGAAAAAGAAATAAACAATTCCTTTTGATATTCCCTTATACAGTCATAATTCTTGAAAGAATAGATTTTTTTCAGCAAATTGAATTCTACCAGGATGAACCAGACCACTTTTCTTGTAATTGTAGGAATTGTGTTTTAAGTACAACTTAAAACGAAACAAAATTTCAGAACCCTTGCCTATTGGAAATTCTATCAGCAAGGGTTAAGATATCTTTTTGGATTTTATTCCATTTCCTTTAGCAAAGATGTCTTTGCTTTTGTTTCTTAAGATTGGTTGGGTAAATAATTGGTTTTATGTCAAACTTAATGAGAGAGTAATACAACAGGTGATCTTTATTGTTTCACATGATCTTTGGACTGTTGGATTAAAATGAATAGATATCAGCTGATTTGTAAGGGGTTTTCCCAAGCATGGGAGAGTCCTTGTGTAAAATAAGTCATACCTTTGAGGGATTTGATCCAGTGCAGAAACCCTGAATGAAACCACACGTTCCCCTGAGTTTGTTTTCATCTTTGCAGACCTTGATCTTAAAAAGGCTTAACTTCACATGCTGTGCTGGTACTTAAATATAAATAATCCTGTGATTTACTCTGCTTATGTATGTGCTTAGAGTCTGGAAAATTAGGGCATTAATGGTAACACATGCTTAAGATAGGATTTAATCAAAGAGCTGTAGCTATGCACCAGGAGAAAACATTTCCAAAAATCACAATGTGTGCAGGCAGAGGAGAAGATGTATTTCTTTTCCTTTGTAACTCGTACCAAGCAGAAACATCCTCTGCAAAACTTCCATTTGTTTAGGGCCCTGCGTTTGCTTCCTCTCTGATTTATATTTTTATGTATATATTTATATTTTTTAGAGTAGAGAAAGGCTGGTTCAGGTGTAGAACCCACAAACACAGCAGTGAAGTCAGGGAGCTCAAGGTAAATTCAGTGTATGCAAATGTATGAAACTGCTGTGCCCGTCTTTCAGCTGCTGGGCTTTTCTTTCTTCTCACACAGGTTATCTGTGGTCATCCAGAAACCACAGGAGACATTTTTGAATAGCTGAGAGTGACAATAGAAATGGCTGCAAAGAAGCCCAGATGTTCACAAATTACATCTTGCTGGGACTGCCACTTCCGAGCTAATAGAACTGTCAGTCATGGGAGCTGGCAGGATGGGTTCTATTTAGGGAAATTAGGATTTCTGAAGTCTGTTGGTTTTTCCACTCCTACTGTATTCAAACTTCACTAAAAAAAAACCCTGTAATTAAAAGAAACTAAGTAATTGTTCTTTTAGGATGATGGGTCATGTACACACGTGTCGAGCGGATATTCTAAGTGATGATCCTGCTCCAAAATCAGAGATCTCCCTTTTCCCTTTCCTGTTTCCCCTTTGTATGTCAGTGTACAATTTCTGTTCACAAGAGACTGGCAAGTCTTTGATGGTTTGTTATTCCTGGTTTGGGGATCTGGCTCATCCTCAGACTGCAAAGTGATTTGATTTTGTCTTTTTGATTTAGGCTCAGGAGAGCAGATCTTTTCTGGCCAGTTGAGATTTGCCCTTAGTTAGACTAAAATGTCACTTGCTTGAATTTTGAGATTTAATTGGCTTCTAAAATAAAAGTAATGAATGGCTTATCTGTTTCAAACCTGTCTAAACCCCCACTGAATTACTCTGATTCTGGATTCCAGTGCTGCATTTATAGCCTTTGTCTAATTACACTTTAAGGGCATAAACAATTCAAAGGGAAATACATAGCTAAGGAAGAAGATATCTATGCAATATGCTCCTCGGTAATGAAATCCAATGAGGTATTGCTGGCAATGAATTTTATTTTTAAATGCATTTGCTGTGTTTAACTCCATTTATTTAGCTTTCCAATATCTTTTCCTAGCCAGTATTTACTCTTTTTTTTTTTTTCCAGTGGTATCATTATCCTGTATAAACAAAATAGAAATCTGAAAGACTTTGGAAGTTAGATCTGTGTTCACAGGAAAAATAACAACTTGTCCATTCTTCAGCTGAATAATCCATTGAAATTGCAAAGGCTTTTCAAATGTTCTAGTTGAATCTCCAGATGTTCCTCTAATTGTATCCAGCAAAGTTATACTTGTTGGTCACATATAAATCTCAAAGCTCATTTGAGAAGCTTAGGTAGCTTATTAATTTACCTGAATTGTTTCTTCCACCTTTGAATTTAATCTGATGGAAGTTCATCTATTTTAAATGTGCCTTTATTTTTGTCCTCTAGGAAAACAAATATCTGTCTGCACCAAAAAGCTGCACTTAGCTGTGGTAAATGGCTTCTTTGAATCATGGACAGAAGCTTTATGGGACTCCTTGTGATTCCACAGGAGTCTTATTTTCATTTACTACCCTACTAATCATAAAAAGTTGGCAGTCACTGGAAAGCAAAGTGACAAATGTCATCTTACTGTTCTTCACACCAGGGCAAGAAGCATATTCCTTTGATCCAAATTGCCATTAGAATTGCTATTCAGATAATAACAGTGGGAGACTCAGCTTAGATACTGGGAAGGAACTCCATCTCTAGGGATACGGGAGGATCTGCAGAAATAATGCAGAAAGCTCCTTATGTTTCTTATGCTGGGCTTTTTAAAAGGAGGTTAGACAAATATTTGAGCAAAGGGTATAGTTGGCCTGGTTTTGTGGCAGCAACGACTGCCAAGATGACTCTGGGAGCTCTGTATTTGCATGGGTTAGTGCTGGGTGTGGCATGGACTGGGCTCCAGGAAATAATTATATGGTGTTCAAACCTGAGGGACTTTGTGTCATGGTCTGTTCTGGCTCATTTCTTCTGTCTGTGCCAGTGCACCTACAGCTCTCCCAGCTGCTGAGACTGCAATAGGATAACATTTCTGTGCAACACACCCTTCAGAGTGTGTACTGCCAGTCTATAATCCCCTCAAGACTAGGAAATAACCCAGGATTCGAAGATCCCTTCAGCTGGGACTGTGCTATTCAAACTGTTTATAGAGTGGTAGAGACCACACTTCAGGGAAACTTGGATTTAACACATTCAGAAACGACTGAAACTATTCACATGCTTGTTCCATTGGTTTAGAACAGAGGTATGTTTGCCTTGCCTGTCTTATAGTGGCTTCTTGCACAGTGCCAGCACGTTGAAGCCTCAGTTTAATTCACTTTTCCTCGAGAGGAGCATAAAAACCTGTATATCGAGAAACTGGATTTGAAGCGCTCCCCAGTCCAAAGATACCTGTTCTTTTATGCCTGGGTGTAACACTGATATACATTCAGCAAAAATACTGTAATTTCAGACACATCTAACGAGAATAAACCACTGGAAACAGTCACAGACATAACAATTACTTTCCCATACTTTCTGACTTGATCACTGGCTGTTGAGAACTAAAGCTCTTGGTAGTGGTGCTTTCAATAACAGTACTTCAGATAATGCATTATCTGATGATTTATTTACCCAGAGAAACAAAACAACAAACAGCAAAACCTCAGAGCATTATTTTGAGAGGCAAAAAGAAAACTGGAGTTATTGATTCCCAATCTGAAATGGCCACCCCTGCATTGTGATGCAGAGGAAAGTAGTCACGAACCTGTGTTCAGAAAAGGAGTGTTTCAGCCCATTTAAACACAAGATGTTCAGACAAGGTTTTTAAATAGGATTCTAGGAGCCAATGGAAGCAGACAGGTGTGTAATTAAGGCTAAAGTTGCTTCCAGCAGCTTTGGAAAGAGATAATGCTGCTGAGATCCCAATAAAAAATGTAAATCTGTGTGTCAAAAATAACCTCTCCTGGTTCCATTTACCCAACAAGGTTTGCAGATTGGAGTCTGGGTGCTCCTGAGGAAGCTGCCTATGTAAATAAGGGAAAGGCATGAAGCTTTCTTAAGGTTTTGAAAGAAATGAGAGGAATATTTAATCAACATTTTTATGACATTTCCATGATTATTTATTTGTAAAGAGAGGTTATCTAAATATTATCCTGACTTCTGAACTAGCCTTATCACAAGATAGTACAGCTGCACAGGTGATGGTGTGTGTCAAATCTATTTTTACTGCACACAGTCTATATTCTTTAGTCAGTAATTTGCAGCAGTGGAATTAGGATTTTAAGCTACTTTCAATAAAATATATTCTTTGGCATCTTGCTGCTGGCCCATTTGTCTCATTACAAAAGGTCTGTTAAAAAAAAAAAAAAAAAGTCAAGATAATGAAATACCAGCTGAAAGGACTGCATTTAAATCAGTCTATATTTAGCATTGCTACATTTCAGAATGGCATTAGAGAAGCAAGGACAGTTACCTGCTGACATTTTGTTTGACAGAGAAATGATTGGAAAAAAAAAGTAGTCTGCGCTGCTAGGAGCTGATATCAGAGTCACTGGGGGCTTGTGGATGTATATGAGAAAATAAGAGAACATCAACAGTATGAATTTTGGGGTCCTTAGGGCAGCCACTGGAACATGGACACGATGAGGAAAACAGTGCTGAGCACAAGTGGGGTCACAAGAATTTGCCTTTTAGTCACACCTTTGACTGAGTTACGAGGATGAAACGAGCCACAAGGCCTCACAATCCCACAAGAGGGGTATCTACCTGCTCTGCTCACCTGTAACCTCCCATCCTGCAAAGCTGAGGGATGTGTTAACAGACCCCTGTCTGCTGGCACACTGACTTGTAGAAATTTTGGATGAACAACTCCTGTAGGTGCATGCAGTGGTTTATACCCCACAGAAGGCATTCCATGGGGAGAGGATTCTCCCTACCAGCTTTCCTGGGCTGGACTCATTCTCATTTTCAGTGAAATGGGTGGACAGGACAAGAGGGAATGGCTTCAAACTGAAAAAGAACAGGTTTAGTGTAGATATTAGGAAAAAATTCTTCTCTGTGAGGGTGGGGAGGCCCTGGCACAGGTTGCCCAGAGAAGCTGTGGCTGCCCCATCCCTGGAAGTGTCCAAGGCCAGGCTGGATGGAGCTCTGAGCAACCTGCTCTAGTGGAAGGTGTCCCTGCCCATGGTAGGGGACTGGAGCTGGATGAGCTTTAAGGTCCCTTCCAGCCCAACCATTCATTGATTCTGTGATTCTAACTAGCAGCAGAGCTGGGTGGAGCTCTAGTGCCCATTCCAGGGCTTCCTCTCAGCTGTAGATCTGTCTCAGAACTGCAGTGGCACATGGTTTGGGTGTGCTGGTCCTGCCCAGAGCAGTTCCCCATGTATTCCCTCTGTTTCACCATTCTCACATAGTATCCCTTTTTTGGTTCAGTTATCAGACCTTTGGCTCTTAGCCTGAAGACTTTCATCACAGTTTTAATAAGCATAACCTGAGGAGTTTGGGGCGTATGAACTAACACGGGAAATGAAGGGTAATTCATCTTGCAGTCAGAAATGAGCTGAATGTCCCCTTGCAGCCAGTTTGATCTCTCTTTCTGGCTAACACACTGGTTTCATTGCTCCCCAAACACAAGGCAAGACAGATGGCAGGCAGGAACAAACCCCAATGTGGAGTATCCCAACACTGCCATCCCAGCAAGGTCTTGCCCAGCCACATCCCTGGGGTTTGAGTTGAACCCAGGGGCACCCACACTGTGCACTCTGTGCTGGCTGTGCAGGGGAGGGCAGGGCTGATATGCCTCTTGATTTTTACTGCAGTAATTGGTGATTTTATTTTCCACAACAGCAACCACTTCAAGTAATTAATTTTCTCCTTATACCCCTGAGGTTTGTGTCCTTTCCAAGTCGTGCTCACGTTATATTTCAATGACTGTAATCTATGTTATATGTTTCCAGAAACACATTGTTGCAGTATGTTATCAGTAGTGGAACAAATATCTTTCAAAAGGCAGTATGTGTTATTGTACTGCTACCAGTTTGGAATAAAAAACTTCAATAGTCTATAAATTTCAAGCCAGCAACATGCTGACATATTTTCCCCATACTCATCATTACTTGGCAAGATTCAAGGTCTGGATTCTATAATTATAATGTGTTTTAGTATTACTTGGCACGTGCCACAAATTATTAAGAAATTAGATCTTGTCTTTAATAGGGAATAGATTAACTGATTATTTATATCATAAGAGTTTGCAGCAACCAGTGAGTGAAGAGCAAAAAATCCTAGTCTTGGATTAACTCTTCACAGTTTAACCAAGAACAAAATCAGGATTAACTGTACTCTGTTGTGTTTTCATATGGATATGGTATAACATATCCTTGCATGTCTTACTGCATTGAAAAAGGGGCTGTTTAGCATCTTATAAATCAACTTTTTGAGGAAAAGCTATATTTGACACCTGTTTGTCCTGAAATATTCCTTTCTCTCTCTCTCTGTTTTGTCTTATTTTTTATTGTTAATAGAATTACAGGTGTGTGTGCGCTGCTCATTTGCATTGGAGTTCATTGTGCATATTTTGAATTATATATTTTTTGGGAAGATATTTAAAAGCAATTTTATAACCTTTCAGTGACAGAGTGAATTCACCTTACACCCTGGGTCTGGGAGTATTTATCCTATATAGTGCTTGCCCTGAATTTGAGGGTTTATATTTTGTTTTCTTACACAGCTTGCCCAGTGCAGCCACTGCAGATATGTGCAAAAGAAAGAAATTGGACAGATTCTTTTGATGTCTCCCTACACTGTTATAATTCTTGACAGAATAACTATTTATCAGCAAATGAATTCCTAAAGGAGAAGCAGCATATTGGATTTCTCTGCATTTTATCTTTCATGGAATATAGCAGAATCATCAGTATAAACATCAGTGGAGAGCAGGGAGGGACTTCGTGAACTGATGCTTGGATTTATGCTCCAAAAGCTCATGAATTTATAATTAAAAGCTTTAAAAGTTTTTAAAAGCCACAAAACTGATTTTTCCTGAGGAAGGAAAAGTCTCTTCTGTTGCATGTGGAAGCAGCCTGTCTAAAGAAAGTTACTGGAATTAAAGAAACATGCCAAAATGAAGTTGGCACAGTTGCTCTATGTGTGTTGGTGTTGAGGCTTTAAGGACACTTATATGTAAAGGAAATTGTTTGGGAGTAAAGTACTCCTGTAGCTTATTTCATTATATGGACACAGGCTCCTTCACAAAGTATTTCTCTTATTTCTTTCATGGACACAGCAATTCAGCTGCACATGTGCTGGACCCATGTCTGGGAATGCGTGACTTGAATCCACAGCTGCCTTTTAGTTCGAGCACATTCAGAAAGTTCTGATATCTGAAAGTAGTTCCAGATGTCTAATTATTGCCCAGGACACAGAGGGGGGCATGCTAGAGGCTTTACCAGTTTGATCTGTCCTTTGGAGAGCAAACCCTTTTGTCTTGTGTGCTGGAATTCGCAGTGACTGCTGACAGGGAGCTGTCGGGTCTGACTGTGCCAAGGTTGAATGAGATGCTGGATGTCACCAACTGAAATATCACCAAGGAACAAACCATTTTCAAGACACTTCAAAATGCCAACAGTTCACACATTTTTTCTGGGAAGGAAGGCTACCAGGAATTTAGGGTAAAGTAGGTTTTTTGGAGTTTGAAAACTCATTTGCTCGTCTTGTACTGTCCAGGCTCTGAGAAAAGGAAAGCCCTGGTAAGACTGTGTTGGGCTGCTGTCATTCTGTGCATGGTTACAAGCAGAAGAGATAGCAATCAAAGTTCAAATGTTCCACAGAAATACCATTTCAAAACACTGTCAAGGAAAACTGAAGGACAAGGGAAATTTGTGACATTTCACGATACTGGCAAATTTAAAGTAGCTGGATGGTTTAGGACTATATTCTTGTGTAGAATAAACCATTACTTTCAGTGGTGCTCAGAGTACACCAAGAGAAATCTGGTCATTGGACTCCTGGTTATTTTGCTTTTTTAACTTACAACCAAACCCAAAATCTGTAGAGGCAAAGGTTGGCTAAACGTAACCAAAGAACGAAAAACAAATTGGAGGAATGGCGTTCATGCTGAGTCAAAACAAGGCAGTGAAGAAGGCTGCTGGGGACAAAAACCCCATTACTCTTTCTTGTTATCTGTCAGGAAGATAAATCTTTCTCTTTGGGGCAGCATTGCAGCCTTGTTGCATCTCTCTGTTCTCATTACAGGCACAAAACCTCCACTCAGCACGGGGGTTCAGTACATCCTCTCCTCATCCTCATGGGCTCTTGGCTCCAGGTCAGAGCTAGAACTGCACTTGGATATAAACAGGCAAGTCTGGAAGCACCAGCACAGATTCCAAGTTCAGTTCACCCTAAGCCTGAGCCCAGCCAGGGTCAGGGGAGCTCTGAAATGCTACCTGCAGGGCTGCCATTCCATATCTGCATCCACAGCTCACTTTCCCTGTTTATTGCTCCTTCTCATGTCCTCCACTGATTTATATCAACCTGCTGCTTGCATCTATTTAAATAATTTTCTGTTTTTCACATGTACTTTAAAAGAGAGGAGACTTTCAGTTTTCCACGACAGGAACAGTTGCTCTGGCAATAGGCACAGGCAACCAGCACCAAAGCCCTTTTTCACTGAGACAGCCTGATTTTTATTCCCTGCAATACTGCAAATGTGGATTTTGGGCATACTTGTTGGGTAGCTTTCCTCATGTGCACTGCAGGTGCACAATATATTTGCAGTGCCTCCTGCACATGCTGATACACACCTACGTCTATGATGTAAATGAATAAATGTATCCATGGCCCATGCAATTAACAACGAATGGCCATGTAAAAAGATAGCAGAGTTTGTTTCCGTATGATGGTGATATCCATAAAAATAGATCATTGCACAGCAAATGATTGGTTTACAGATGTAAGGGGTTTTTTAACTTTAAAATGCCAGTTTGCTGAAGCACGTTCCCACCTCTACCACCTGCTTGAGTTATTATTATGGGGTTTTTCCTAATGCTGAACTGACATTGAAATAGAAATGTATTCTTTAGGCTTTGAAGTCCTGGCACTTGCAGGCAGTGGTTATGTGTCTGTGTGGGTGTCTGGAGGTGGACATTGCTGTGCAGCTGCTGAATTCACTCATTAAAATAGCAAGAGGGAAGTCCTGGTTTCACTAAAGGAAAGGCAAAATTACCATTACATCAACATTCATCCCACAGCCAGTGGGATGAACAGCTGAGGCAGCTTTGACTCATTTCACTATCTTTTATTTGTGGTTTTTTTAATTAATCCCAATATTCTGCCATAATAATGCAGTGGTAGTGTTTTGATAGGGAGTTAATATAATCTTTTTCCAAGGAGGGAGATCTATCTGCAGCTGGCTGTGGCTGCTTAGGCAAGCTGAGGGCCTTGTCCTGGTGTGCTCAGATTTTTTTCCAAGGGCTACATCAGCCATGAAAGCTGGTTCAAATTTCGAAAGGAATTATTCCTTTAGAAAATTATTGAGTGTACTGGGACTCTCTAAGATTTTTAGGAACTTTTCAGATTGCCAGGAAGATCCAGTTACTAATTTAACATGAGTTTTTACAAAATGACAAAACAAATCACTATTCAAATTTAATTTGTTCTCTGCTCACAAGGAGTTTCTAGTTGAATAAGCACCTCAAGGAAGAAGGGAACAGTCGGTGGAGAATAGATATTCCCAGAATTGGTCTCATTTAGTGATGCTTATTTAGTATTTTATGACAAACTCAACAGCAGCATTAGCTAGGGAAAAACCTCTGACTTGAAAAATACTTATAGGGTCATGTTTATCTGGTTGACATTAATAACCATGAGCTGTGCTTGTAGTGTGGAATGTTGGTGATTCCCAGCAATATTGTCAGGCAAGAGGCTGGACTTATGTTGTTCCTCTGTGAACAGTGGGAATTCTGCACTCCAGTAGGTGCAGCCAGGGTAGGAAAAGTGTTGTAAGCAGCATTTTGAGCCTCAGCTCCACGAGCCAGTTGAGTTTGTCTCACAGTGTGTGCTGGGTTTGATGTGTTTGTGCTCATGAGTATAAATATCTTAGGAAAAAAAGGATGTTTTTCCTATCTGTGCTCTGATGCTCTTGTTTGTCTGGGGTGTGCCAACACCAGTGTTTGTTTTGTCAAATATAATGGCTCAAAGGACAGAAGAACCACTGATGGAAGGCAGCACAGGAGGTCCCAGCTTTGTTGTTCGATGCTCCTCAGCCGTCAGCGTCATTTCCAGCAGAAAAAGGTTTTGAGCTACATGAAATAGCAAAGCATTTATTTGCAACAGTGGCTATAAGCAGCTTCACCTGTAAGAAAATGTCACACACAGCTGATAGAGAGAACACTTTAAGAATGTCAGTGGCTTTTTAAGCAAGGTATACGCAGAAAATTGCTGAGTTCTGCCCGGTTCATCCACACAGCATCAAAATCACAACAAGCAAAGGTGCCTGGGCTCAATATCAGGTTTTGAGTTGTTTGTTTGGAACAGGAACCCCCACATTGCTGGAGTGATGCATTAATGCCTTTAAAATGTCCCATTAGTGTGGCATAGTTATAAACGTTACGAAATAGAAAGTTCAGCATTGCAAGAGAGTCTAAAATACCAGAGCAATGCTCTTATCCCCATGAAGATAAATCATGTCAGAAATTTCAGCAAGTCTGCTCCTTCCTGTGAATAGAAGTCTATCTACTGACAGCATAATTTCCCATAACATAAAATGAGAATATTTTAGGTTTAAACTCTGTTTCTCCATGCATTAACTTTTTATTTTCACTCAACTTCCGTTCAAGAGTTATCAGTGAATAGAAGATTCTTCATTAGTCAGGTGTGTGTGTGTATTCATACGTTTACTTAATTATTCACAGTTTTCACTGTGCCTCATTAGTAGGTGCTGGATTCACTGTAGGCATAATCCCATTAGCATGAGTGAATTCCTGTTAGAGGACAGTGTACGTTTGGAGGGTGGGTGGTTGATGTCCAGATCTATCTGTGCTTGTTAACAGTCAGTGTGCAAAAAAAGGCTGTTCTTGCTGCTTTTGTGCACAGTCTCTGATTTCCTCCTCCATCCAGTGACAGCCACAGACTTCAGGAGGTCTGTATCCTTCTTTTTAGATTCCACAGCAGTATTAATTTGCCAACACTCCCCTCACTGTGCATCGGCTCAGAGGTTGAAAGGATGCTAAATCCCTTTACTGATGGCAGAGAATGATGATTTGAGCAAGTCCTTTGGATTTCTTTCTGCATAGATCTGAAAATTAGCTCTTAATTAAGCTGATTAGAACATTCTCATTAGAAACAATCATATTATCACAAGGGTCTGTCTGAGAAAAACTGTTTCATTTTTGAAGATGTGTTAACCTTTTCTCCTGCTGTCATTTGCACCACACTTTGATCCTTTCCTGCTCTAGCAAATCAAAGGTCTGCTTTTGACAGTAGGTTCATATTTTCTTCCTCCCCCTTCTTTCTTTTTTCCTCCCTGAAGCCTCTAACAAACTACATTAGAAGTAATCTTCTCTCATTGTTTACTACTTTACTGATATTGTTCTTTTGTACAGCCAGGAAGTCAAACATTGCCAAGTAGTTCCTATTCTTTCAGTGCCTGTGATACTTCAGGTTCCCTGGTGTTTGGATGGTTTCAGTCACAAGACACAAGTTCTCATGCATAGATTGAAGGGCTCAGAGTGTTTGATTTTATCCACCGTGTTTGTGAGATCTCTTAATCCATTTTTTTGTACAGCAGCCTCTGACTTGCCAGCTTTTAGAAGAGGTTCTTGGTGTCAGAAATGGGAACCACTCTAATCCTACATCTTGAGGGACATTATTGTGAGGTTTGCAAACATTGATGTGTGCACTGAAAACAGCTGGACAACACCAGAGAAAAGCCTTGACCCTCTGTCAGCTCGCCTGGTAACAAACCAAAGCATCTTTTGCTCATAGAAATGGTGATTAGGACATACTTCTGGAGAGCTGGAGTCCAATCTCCTGAGTGAAATGGGGTTGCCTGTGCTGCATCAGGTCAGACCTGCCATTTTTGAGTCTTCAAAACCCCTGACGATGCAGTTTCTGCAGCCTCTCCCTCTGACCTTTTCAAAGGCTGTGCTACCCCCCTGGTGAAATCCTCTGCAGCTCGTTTCTCCCCTGCAGGAGACGAGGGTGCTCCTGAAAACTGAGCTTTGATTGTGGAGGATCTCTCTCAATTCAGTGGCACAGCCACCTCCTGAACAAAGGGGTTTCCAAATCCCCTGTGGTTTTTGACATCTGTTTAACCAGGTACATCAGGCAGGCAAGCTTAGCACGAGCAGGGATGGCTAAATACAGGGGGGTTCTCTGCTGAAAAAGCAGCTTAGAGTCATTGCCTCTCAAGAGCTGATAAATTCCTTAGTGCTCCTTAGGAAAGCTCACTGCAGACAATCAGAAGATTTTCGTAGCCCATTACAGCCCTGCTACAGCAATATATTATTTAGCAAACAGACTTTCATGCACAGTTTGTTTTCATATTATCATCACACACTTTAGTTCAGCTTTGAAGGGTCCTTTTTTTCTTTTTTTTTTTCCTTTTTTTTTTCCCTTCCTCATTTAAACCTGGGTATCTCACAGCGAAGTCTGCAGCTATTTTGTAAACAGATTTGCAAGCAAAGTTAAAGGGTGACTCTTTCACACAGAAAGCACAGCACGTGGCTTTGCCAGAAGTTTCAGTCTCCAGCGAGGAGCACTGGCTTCCCACTGTGGCAGCTGCAAATATGCAGGGAATAACCCCTTCCTCAGGGGTTCAAAAGCTCTTTGATAAAGACAAGACTGGCTCCACTTTCCCGGTTTTCAGGTAGAGCATTTGAAACGTCTGCAGCCAACAGAGCAAGGCATGGCTTGGGTATTGCAGGATCTGCTTATTCGCTGTGTTTAGAAACACCAGAGAGTCTGTGGGGCTGACTGATGTTTGCTACAGAAAGGACAGAGACTGAATTGCTGCAATAAGACACAGAGATGGGCAAAGCACAGATGTGGTTCATTGCCTTAAGTCCCGCTGTGCCAGTGCTCTGAGCAGAAGTTGTTCCTCTGGATGCAGCAGTTCTCTGATGGTATATCCTGAATGAAAACTTTATTTGTTATTGAAAGAGCTCAGCAGAAACAGTGAGGACCTGAGTTTTAGATGCAGCTATGTTTTTAAAAGATGAGTCTAGGAGAAGCCCTTAGGCTTATTCATAATTTTTCTTTTAAAGGAAGCAGTGATTAAGCTTTATCAGCCTATTGTGTCGTGTGGTAATCTCCTTGAGCCAGATAAGCATAAAAAAAATAAAATAAAAAAAAAACCAAGCAAAAGAACTCACAAACACTTCAGTGTAGAGACGTGTTTGCAGATACAGGGTCAGAGCTGCTGGGCATGACCAGCACTGTCACACTGGGTTTACCTGACTAGAAAAGTGTTGATGCTGTTCCTCATGAAGAGAACTGGCTTCTGTAGCCTTTGAAAATAAGTCTAAGAAATTATGGGCAAACTGAAGTGTTTGGACCAAAAAAAAAAAAAAACAAAACAAAACAATAACATAATTTGAAAGTAAATAATTAATCATGGCTTGTCTAACAGTATGGCTTTGTTCATTTGTTCCCTCATTCATTTATTCCCTTGCATGTTTATTTGACTGCTTTGCTAGGAAGGATCATGACCTGCTTCTGGTCCTTGAGTGGCAGGATCCCTTCTGCAGGGTTTTATTGGGAAGGAGTTTCTGTAGCAGTGACAGGCAGCGTGTGCTGACAAGTATTACAGTAATTGTTATCTGTAATGTCAAAGCCACTTAGTAGCAGAGTTGTTGGGTGAAGAAATTTCTGTTCTGCTCTTTATGGCAGCAAGATAATTGTTGTTGTGTTTCAGAGCACGACAGGATTTTCTTCCACTATCGTATATCTGTGCAGAAATCTTCTCTTGGGTGCCACTTGCGTGAACTTACTTTGTATTTAAATTGTATTACCAGGGTGCTTAGTTTGGGGAAATAAATGAAACAATGCAGTATATTGCTATGCTCTGTTCAATTTTAATTTTGACTTGAGCGTTCTGTGTATCTTTGGCCACAAATAAACTGGAAAAGCAAGTATCTTGTGATTAAGTTAACAGTAGTAACTCAGTCGTCTCAAAGCAACATCAGCTTGACAGATATGACAAGCCTGGGATTTTGACTTCTCCAGATATATTCTGGAGGGACCTGAAAAATGAGAATCATAAAGCCTCATTTCTGAAGATAAATCACAGTGGGAACTAGTATGTTCTTGTTAGAACTGGTAAATGTGGGCTGAGGTCTGGAGATGAGAAACAAACCCAGGCTGATGTTTCAGATTAGATTCTCCTTTGCTCTGATTGCCTCACTCTGGGAAACATTCTTGAAAGGAATAACATTTCTTGAAACTGAGTTTAATGTTTGATATTTATCTGGATTTAAGAATTTTCACCCTAAATATTAGAGGAGAGTTTTTGTGAAGAAAATTATACAAAAGACAGGGAAATCTATTTGTGATGCTGACTTTGGTGGAGGCTGCGCAGGAACCTTTTTCTCCATAATTCCGACCTGTTGGCAAGTACTGTGTTGTTAAAGTAACAAATCAGATCTGGTTTCAAAACAACTATCATGTATGTGATGTTATCTAAATAATAATGATTGTGAACACAATCTGTCATCTTGTTGTCAGAAAAATTCCAAAATTAGCACAGGGCACCAGTTCTGGCTCTGTCACGAGTGACAGTTCACTGTTGTGCTTCGTTTACTTCTGTTGTATTTGATTTGCTTCTTAAGCTTCTAAAGCATAAACTAAAAGTCTATTTGTTGACTGTTTTTCATGCTTCAACCTCAATCCTCCCCCCTCTTGGAATGAGAATTGTTGAATTGTATTTCAGCCCAGGCAAGGTCATTTTAATGTGGTTTGCTTTGGTGGGTTTTTTTTCCTCAACTGGTTCAGATTTTTGAAGTTTCCATGAAAGTTCTAAAACATACTCATAAGAGATGTTTGTAGAGGTATATTGTGGGTATGTTTTCTAGTTGGGAGAAATATTTTCTTTGTAATGCCAGTGCAACAGGAAATATTGATATTACTGAACATCTGTTTCTTCTTTTTCTCAGGCTTAAGTATCTCATTATTAACCCTAGGACTTTCAGTTCTTTTGGTCTAGACACACAAACAAATGCATTTCCAAGGTCTTGGAAGACATAGGATCTATTATTCCTTGAAACCTGTGATAATATCCATCAGTTGCCTTTCCTGATAGAAGAAAATAAAGGGCAGGCTTGCATAATATTCCTGTGATGTTCATTTGGCACAGGATTTGCTCTGTGATCTTACCATTGCCCTCAGCTCTTCATCACAATGTCTGTGCAATTTAGCTCTGATCCTTCATACATGTGTGTGTGACCACATACAGATATTTGTGCAGAGAAATATGAAGCTCATCTTACCTGGGTGCCTGAAGATGTTTCTCCTCCTGTTCCAGGGTGGATGTCACTGAACTAAGAAGCTCTCATGTGCAGAAGTGAATTTTGCAAACAGAATGAACAATTTCTAGCTAACATTTTGTTTGGGGCTGTAGATAAAATTTATGCTGATAGGTTGGTATTCTTTTTTTTTTTCTTTTCCCCATCGAGGGGAAGATATCTGTACAAGTGCTCTAATCTCTTGTGGCATTCTCTACAAATGTTTTTAATCTTAATCTATTTGCTTTGAGCATGTATTACCATTTGCCAGTGATTGCAGCTTCAGTGAAAGGCCTGAGCATTGTCTATTCACCCTGCACTGTACAAAGCAATTACCTTGACATATTAATAAGTTCTTGTAATTTTTCTTTTCATTTTCTTTTCTCTAAACATGAAAGCAAACACTTTTGGGAAAGAAGAAAAATTCCTTTGTCAGAAGCTGTGGTAATTAACACAAATAAGCAAAGCCAGGCTCTCCTTGTTTGATAAAGATGCTTTTAGAGGTGGAGTGTTTGCTCCCTTCAGTAGGAAAAACCTGCAGGCTTTGTGTGGAGTTCCTGTGGTGGTAAAGGAAGGCAGAGGGGAGGTAATTCCTTTAACCAGTAGATTAACTGGCTTTTTCTCAGCACTTAATGTAGGCTGCCTATGGAGTGGGGAGTGCTGCTCAGCTCGCTCCAGAGGGAACAGAGATGAAAAAGGAGGCAAAATACAGTGTGGGAGAGGAAAAAGGAGGAGTTCTATCTCTGCTGCGCTGGTCAGAAATTACCAGTGAACAGGCATGTCATGCCCTTCTGCCATTTGGTACCTTTCCAGGAATCTAAAGTTCTACATGGTATTTTTTCAGCTTCCAGGTGTATACGAGCTATTTCTCCATCCCCTGCCTGTTTTTTGTTGGTTTTTTTATTTTATTTTGTGTTAACACTCTTTGAGTTTTTAAAGTTTTATGTCCTCACAAGCTGTGCTGTTGGAGTGACACAAGGCTGGCTCTGTGACCTTCCCTCCCAGGCTGGGCATTTTTCTAAGGCAGGACAGAAAACTTTAGGTTGGTTGATTGGCCCGTGTCTGTAGGTGGTTCTGTTTTATCCTTTTTTGTCCATTAAAAAGCTACCTTTGTGTGAAAGTGAAAAAGCTACATCTTGTGCAATTCACTGCCAGTTCAGCTGATGAATGAAAAAATTGTATTTAGTGATAAGACTGAAAGGAAAAATCTAGATGTTTCCTGAATCATCAGTAGGGGATGAACCTGAGGAACAGGAGAGTTGACCCAGGCTGAGCTTTGGAATAGGAGGAGACTTAAAAAAGGAGTCCAGACACTACCACTACTATGTTCTAAAAAGAATAATCATATGTCTTGTTGTGTTATCAAATGTCACACCTGCCCTGAAAGGTACAGAGAGTTTTCTGGAGCTCAGGTGCTGTTCTGAAACTGGATATCTTGGTTTCCAGCCTGGCCTTCCAGAGGAACAGGTTGTTTCTCTATGCAGAAGCAAACTTCTACCTCTCTGCCTTCCTGTACACACTTCCCAAGCACTCAGGAGCTCCTGAAAAACTCTCCTGCAAAGTCAGCTTTAATTTCATCTCAGCAGGATGAGTTTTGGGACTTTTACTCTGCTTTTCTTTTTTTTTTTTAATCATTATTTCTGCACTTCTACTCTCTGCACGTTTCATAACTTTTGTACTAATAAACCCATCTACTTTAACAACTATTAATCTGAACATTTTGAAATCACTGTGGATATTGCCCATTTGCTATTGAATGTTTCAGGAATCATAAATGTGACATCTTGTAAATCTATAAATGAAATATCACCTTTCACATAAAATCTGCATAGATTTTTTTTGCCTTGGTTGTTTTATAGTCTGTTCTCTGTGGTCATTTTTGTATCATCAATGTCTTTCTCCTTGCCTCTCGAATATAAAAAATTCTACTAATTATTGAACAGTCTTTCTAAGTTAAGCCAAATAAGGACTTAATGACTTCTCAGATTCAAAATGTCATCCATCTAATATTTCATACACATATTTTAAATGCTGTTCATCCAGCTGAAATATCCTGAGAATGGTCATAAATCGATGTCATTTTCTCTTCCCATCTGTAATCTGGAAACAGAAAAAATAAATTACCCTGTATGTTGGTTTTTCTGTTTCACTGGAACACTAGAGAATAGGTTTTTTTCCCCCCTCTCCTCTCAAGTATCAACATGCTGTAGCATTAGAGGTCTTTTTAAGTTGTGATAACCTTAATTCACCTCTGATTGTTATGCTGAGTAAACTCCAAGAAGTTTAAAACTCGAGATAAGCACAGACTGCTGCAGGTGTTTCATCCAAAACATTTGAGTCTGGGGAAGATTTCCGAGATATTTTTCTCTCAGCCAGAAATTTCATAACAGGAGTTTTCTGTGTGGGATAATTCATTTTACAGATTAGATGAATTGAGCCATTTAGAATCCTTCATTAGTCCTGAGAGAGGAATAAAAAAAAAAAAAAAAAAACCAAACCCACACCAACTTTTCCATTTTTTTTCTTCATTGTACCTACTTCTGAAGATCTGGGAGGAGGAACAAGATCACCCCAAAACCAGGGTGATGTCTAGGCCAGAGGCCATGATTCAGTTTACCTACTGCATGTCACAAGAATGATGATTGATAGAGTGAGCACAGCTTTTTTTCATCACTATAAACCTCAAACTGCAAATAACTGGCTTTGCAGTGACTGTGCCAGGCTGCAGACTTTGGGCTGACAGAATCATGAGACTGCTGAAGAGAACAGACACATGATAAATTTGCACCAGTGCAAATGAGAGTGGAGGCTGAGTATTTCTGAAAGACAATAACAGTGATTTTCTGTCAGTGTTTCCTACAACTCTCCTGGTCTTTTTGGTATTGTATCCAATTATCAGTAGAATTTGCATAGTGAATGTGTCTGTCCTGTGACTATTTGATGATATGATGGCAGTGTTTCTGATCAAAGCAAACGGCAACATCCTCCATAATGTCTCTTAAATGAGGTCAGGAAAGTGTTTAATATACTAAATATTCTTAAATTTCTTTTGCTCTGGTTGGATTGCAAGATACAAAGGGACCGTTTCTAGGGGAACTTGATGCCTCATATGACAGTGCAGTAACGGAAATGCCACCAGAGAAATGATGGGTACAAGGGCACAGCTTCTGCAGAGCTGTAAGTGAAGCAAAGTTAAACACTTTATTTACTACTGTCCAAACAGTTTTTTGAATTTTTGGGGGGGTTCTGTCTCGTTAACATTAGGGATTTGGTTACTCAGGGCTGGACCCGTTTTTGATCTTTGGTGCTGACAATATGTTGTAGTTGAAAGGGTGGAAGGTAGCTGAGCTCTCTTGGATAAATCTTGCTCTGGTGTGAGCTGAACAAACTTGACATGTGAATAGAAGCTCTTTCTTGTTACTTTCATGTGCTTTGAAGGTTTTTTTTTTCTCCCCATGTACTTCATGACCAAAGCTGTGCTCCAGGAGTGCTCCTAAGCTCACTGCTGTGTGGGTAAAAAGAAGGGCACTCCAAGGGGGTATTCTTTGTTCACAACAGAGATTTTCACTCTGTGCTAAACCAAGACATACATTTAACACAGTGATTTTTTTTTTTCAATATATTTTTCTCTCTAAGCCGCTTTAGAATTAATTTCTTTTAATGCCACTTGAAATCCAAATAGATATGCAATGGCTTGATTGGAGCTGAAGATTTGTAGCTATCTGCCTTCCTAAGATATCAAAGGCATGAGAGGAAAGTGTTTGGCTCAGAGGAAGCCAGGACAGAGAAGAAAGGATGCCACAGACATCAAACTACTGAAACTTTCTGAAATGAAATCTTGCAGGTCAAATTAGAAACATATCTGTCAAGGTATTCTTATCACATATTGAACAGCTAATTTAAATACCATTAGAAAAAAGTTAATTAAGCATAATCTGCAAAAACCTTAAGTATAAAACTAAAGGACTAGAATTAATAGTGCAAGAATGAGATTCATTCAGTTCTAAACTAATGGTTTTTACGTGATACCTTCCATTAAACCCTAGGCTCATTTGGGGACTGCAGGATGGTAAATTTTTATCAGGATTTAATTTTGTTTAATTTAGAGCAGAGTTTTATAATAACATTTACCATGGAATACTCAAATTAGGTTAATTATGTGTGTCAATTTTTGTTCATAAATCATTTTTAAAAATAGACTTGGGACTCAAGGTGGGTAACACACTACATTAGTGATAATGTATTCCAGAGTGGTGGTTTTATTTGGATGCAGCAGAAACTGATGGTGCTGTTCATTATATGTTTGTAAAGACCATAAAGTCATAAGTGGAAACAACATAAGATTTGATGAGATGTCTCAGGATTCAGCAGGGTAGGTTCTCTTGAATGACTGTGAATCAAATCCATAAGGCAGAAATAAGGGTATCCCTTGGAAATGTTGAATGGAACATGACCTGACTGTGTTCTTTCCAGTGATGGCAAAGAGCTTTTTGCAGGAAAGGAAACATCACCCACTTGTTATCACCTTTTCAAACCTTTTCCCAGAGTGTGGGCATTCCATGTGGTGCCTAAAGGGGTAACTAAAGGGGACCCTTTGAAGCTGCAGTGTCCCCCCCATGGATGGGGCTGTCCAACTGCTGGTTCATCAGTGCCTTTGGAAAATTAATAAATCCACCAGAACACTCTTTCATTGAAAGACATTTCTTTTCCTTGCTGGCACAGGGTATGTGCTTCACTCTCCTCTTTTCCAAAAGCAGAGAACTTTGTTTTGTAACTCGGTTCAGGTGGCAGAGCACTTATCTGCCACATTATTTACAAATCTCAAGAACTCAACAGCTAGTAAAATGATTAGTTAAGGGACATCATAAATCTTAACACAGCCCACACAGCAAGCACGTTGGCTGGAGTCCAATCCTTGCAGCTGGCCAAAACACATTTTTAATGTGACCCAGAAAAGGAGAATTTAAATGGCTTTTACATTTTCTCAGGGTGGAAAAGTCACCAGTTCTACCCGTGGATAGGGCAGGTTCAAAGCACCCTGCCTTGCAGCTTGTAACCTCAGGGGCTGCTCTAGAAGGAAAGGAAGCCCAGGACACTCTGGTCAAACAGCAACTTTGCCAGGCCAGATGCTGGGAGGAGAATTACTGATTAACCTGGCAGTGTTTCACCAGGGAATAAGCTCATCCTGCTAAACAAGTCAGGATGTTTGATAGAAAGGGGTAATAAAACCAGTTTAATGACCTGTAGTAGAAGCAAGAGATCTGATATATTTTTCTGATCAAACACAAAGGAATATTTATTTCCTCACAGTAGCTTCTCTGCCTATGGCTATGGAATTGAGGTGTGGTGTTTGTCAGCTTGAGTTCTACAGTGGAGTGGATTCTTTCCAAGGGTGGCATTAGAGTAGGTGCATCTGGACTGAGGGTCCAACAGTGCTGGCAAATAGAGTGTAATTTTGTCAGATCTGGCAGCTTCTGAGAAATCTCCAGTGTACATTCAAATTGTAATAGAAGGAGCTCAATGGATCCCCCAGACAGTAAATTTGGCATCTGACTTATTCATCTCTCCATTGATTTATCTGTCTAGTTTATCTAATCAGCTTTTATCACCTGAGTCTTTTAAAATCTAATTTTATTTAATCCACCTGTGTTTTTTCTAACAATCCTACTGCGGTGTTATTTTAGTGGGGATGCTGGAATCAATAAGCCAAATGGCAAAAAAGGAAGAAAGATTGATTTTTTTTCATGTTATTTTATTTATTTTTAATTTCACATACTTTTCATTTCATTCTTTGTCTTCTACATTTCTTTACTCTTAGTACACTAGGGAGAGCTTGTTGATTTCTTTTTTTCTTCTACATAAATGGGGAATTGGTAAATGCTTGTTCTTAATGAGAGAATTGCCAACACCCAGCAGAGGCCTGATTTGTCTGTGCTTTCTGGTAACTCCATTAACTGCAGCGAGATTGCAACACCCCTTTAGGAGTTATGGCTCTAAGTGGAACAGACTTTTGATCAGAGAATAAAAATTTGCCTGGCTTGGATAACATTTGACAAGCAGAGCACATGTGGGTGAATACATACACAAGCACACAAAGAAAAATCAATTTTCAGTGGAGTAAATGGACACAGAACAGTAAAGAGAGAAAACCAGGATGCTGCTGTGACTGCAAAGGATCCTGTGTTGGTGGATGAGCCCTGGGAATACAAGGACCCCACCATTTCATGATGGGAAGCCAAAGGAGTGAGTGTATAGGGAATTTGTGTCCCATTGCCACCACACAGGGTGGTGTAGGGAAACAGCCAGACTATCAGGATGTCATAACGTGGCCCTGCCGGCCAAAATGTGTCAGACAAGCACGTTGGTTTGGGGTTGAGGAGGGAAGGAAGCATCCCTTGGTGGCAGAGCCTTTGTAAGCAGAGTCAGGAGCTGCTCTGAACACAGCAGCACTCACACAGTAGAAACTACTCCCTCTCTGAGGTCCCTGTCCAGGGGTGTTTTCTTCCCACCTCCCAGGCAGCACATCTGGACATCACTGAAAACAAAACCCATCACTGTTACCAAACGGTGCAGGTTGTGCTGGGGCACAAACGTGGCTACTGTTGATTAATTCTGAATAGGGTGAATTTTTGTGTTTCTTGGGTTCTCAAACAACCTGAAAGTTACCTTCTTGGGGTAAGACTGTGCTGGAATTTGGAGCTGTGGTTTTGTCACAGGGACAGTGCTCAGATACACTTCGATGAGTAAGAGCAGTTGACTCTCCCCTGCATTCTGAATTCCTGGAGAGCTTGCTCAGCTCCTGCCCAGCTCCTTGTCATGGTTGCTGTTATTTCCTGAGCTGGTTCATTTGAAGTCTGTGCAGCTGTGCCTACACAAACTGCACTGAAGCATGTGCACACACCCTGAGGCTCCGAGGAAGAGCTGGTTAATGATGTTTATTCCACTCAAAGGCTCTTCAGTTTAGCCAGAAATGGCATAACATGTTCCAGTCTCTGAAAATGAGAGTTAAAAGCATTCAAATTGGAAATAAAAGGCCAGCTTTTTAACAGTGAGGGTAATTAATCATTGGCATAGTTCAACCAAATGGTAATTTCTGTTTTCGTGTATCTTTTTAAGAAGGGCGAGTGATTTTCACTTAAAATATGGGAATGTCTCACTGGTAAAACTCCTCTGTACTAAAGCAACTATTACCTAAGAAACATCAGGCCTGTTTTCCACTCCAGCAGCCATCCTCAGGGCTTTGTGCAGGGTGCACACACAGCTGTAAGTGGCTTGTGTCAGACCAGAAGATGGGCCAGATTTCGCTCTCTGTCCCTTTTTGTCATTTACAAACAAGTGGCAGGTTCTCTGCAGGTGCCAGCAAGCTGTGCAGTTGGATTTTCATTCCTCAAAACCCCAGTCTCAAGCCTTTTGTGCAGAATCCCTGCAGCCCTGCTATTTGTTAAAGTTTTCATTGTGGGAGACAGGGAGGTGTGTGCTCCTCTCGGCTTTTGCCATCAGAGATTTATGTTTGTGTTTATTGAAAAACTCTTCACTAATATGAAGTGAAAGATGCAGTATAAAAGAAAAATCTAGTGCCAAAAGTTTTCTACCTTCCTAATGCCACTTCAGAACTGATACATTAATGTATTTATTTAAGAAACAAATCACTATTTATGTTGTTTCTCACCTTTCCTTACCCAAACCTTTCTATTTTCCATTTATTCTCTCTCCTGTAGTACAATGCTGGTTGTTTGTCAGGTACAAGGCTCTGCTGCTGAAATAATACACTATTCATTGCTAGAAGCCTGATAATGGGTAAAAGATTAGGCAAGATGAAAGTGGGCTTGGCCTTGGAGAGTTGTGATGTTCTGTAATGAATGCTTCTTACGTTATTTTTGAGAAAGGACAAAAAAGTTCATTGGAAGAAAAATATTCCTTGGATACTGCACATGTGTTTTCTTGAGGACAGAAAATTCTGGAGCAATGCTGACATCCAAAGAAGGATCTCCAGCAGCTGCTGTTCTTCTCCTCCCCACTGCCCCTTCTTGTTGCTCACATTGAAACTCCTTATTCAGTCTTCTGGACACTGTTCATGTCTCACAGGTCCTTTCTGCACTTACTTTTTCAGTAACCCACTCACCATTCTCTTCTTTTTTGATTTTGGAGCTGGTTTTTAAGCTGGTTCCTTACTTTTGGACAGTAAACACAATTACACCTAAGTTTGGTTGCTCCCTCACAATACTTGCCCAATACTACTGTATTTTGTACCTACCAAGAGAAATTAGATTTTATCTTTTTAGGATCAGGTTTTGGGTGGTTCATTACATGCAAAATTCAAGTGTTTCATAGGAAGTTGTGGATAATATTTATTAATTGGCTTAACTGATGCAACTCATTTCACTACCAAATCTCAGATTGGCTTCACTGAAGTCAAAATTGTGCTGAGCTGAGGAGAATTAAATCACAGTGTATCTTAACCCAGGCTAGGACTCTGCACAGGGATGTCATCAGCTTCCTATATTCTCAACTCATGTGGAGATGATCTTTTTCAACACATGACCATGTGTGCTCACAGTGTCAGACCTGTGGACTTGGGAAAGAGTTTTCCATTTTAGAAGTAGATGTGAGTAATGCAAGAGTAATGAGATCAATTTGTTCTGGTCTTTCACTGACTTTCTGATTACTTCTAGCTCTGGCTGGAATCCAGCATGGATAATTACATTCTTCCTACCTAATTCCCCCGGTAGTTTCAGTTGCATATGGCCTTTTTTGGCTTCTGGTGGTTTTTTTTGTTTGCTGGTAACTACTGAAGTGTTCTACATTTCACCCCAGAATTGGCTGCGTTTCAAAAACTCGTGAAGTGTTTCATATTTTGTGTTGTTTATAAAGCACCTTGGGACTAATTTGGACTAAGGGTCCCATCTGAATCGAAGAATGTATTATTTCCTTCCCTGACATCATTCATAACTCATAGATCTTAGAATTTTACTAAATGTCTCTCCATAGAATTGGTGGGGTTGAGAGTTGGGACACTTGTTAACATTCCACAACAGAAGAAAGACAAAATCCAGCACTGCAGTGAAATACTTCAGTACTTTCATAAAATCCTAGAATAGAACCATAGAAAAGGATGGGCAGGGTCACCTTCCACTAGCCCAGCTTGCTCAGAGCCCCGTCCAACCTGGCCTCATCAAAGCAGGACCTTTAACTGACCATGTGAAAGTGTTTAGACCCTGCAAAAAGTAAATTCTTTCTGTTGTTCTCAGAATCAGGTAAAAAACTTCCCCTTTTGACCTAGCAGTGTTTTGGAGTGATAACTTTAAACCACTTTTGGAACGGGATCTCACCGTGATATGTGAATTTTATCTTCCCACAAGCTTAGAGCCCCGTGTGCACCACACTGCTTACTCTCCAGGAAAAAAACCCAAAACTTCCTTGCTGTTTAGCCAAGACAGGTCCTAAATAAAGCACTCCACCTTCCTTGCCAAGTTAATGGCACCTGGTGACTGGTGGCCTTGTCCCTTTGAGTCATGACTGGTAATGGCTGGAGAAAGTAGTTACTGCCTTGTGGGAGAAGCTGTTGGATAGGGAATATCACCCATTGCCACGCTGCTCTTTATCTCCTGACTGAATCCGGGAGATTTAAGCTTGTTTCTTAATAGCTTTGCTGTAATCCACACTTGTCATTGTGATGTGTATCTGGGAGGCAGGTATTAAGTATTAATAAACCTGCTATTTAGCTTGGGTTTGCAAGGTAGAGAGAAAATTGAGATCCTTATTTGTCAAGGCACTTAAAAGCATGTTAAAAGTCCCATTAAAATCAGTGCAACCACTCACACGCTTAAAGATAAGCTTTTATCTAGACTGAGACCAGTGTGCAGGACTTGACAGAATATACCCCTGAATATATTGTCCCTGTGTTTCCACATGCTCTGGATTTGCACATTAAATAAATCAGTCATCCTTACGAGATTACAGATCGTAATAAAATGTTTAGTATCTAAAAGTCTTCACTTTTTCATCTTGCACAAGCATCATGAAATCTTAAAGTTATTAGAGGCTAAATAATTTATGTTGCTTGCATAGGAGAAAATGGCATAGAGTGCTCATGGTCTCTGGGTTTGAATTTCTACTTGTCTCTTACTGACAAAATAAAACATGTATTTGAGATCAGGAAATTTTTTTTTGCCCCCTCTCCCCCCCCCCCACCAAAAAAAAGAACCATACCACAGAAAATAACAATATAAATCAAAAAGACAAATAAAAAAAATAGATATTGCTGCAGAAGCACTCAGTTATTTTCCAAAGTGACATTGTTTTTTTCCATGCAATAGTAAATTCATCAGTCATTAAGAATTACACAAGTACCTGTTCATTCTTTCCTTTTAAAAAAAATGGATGGGATGCCAACTGAAATCTATGTGAGCCAAGATTTAATGGCACACTCCACCATCGGCCTGTTTGACAGATTTACAAGGGAAGTTCCCTCGCTTATTCAGGTAGAGATCTCACTGATTCTGTTTCAAGGTTGTAGCCATCAACAAGGAGGGCGTTTAGACACGTGGCAAATGCAGCTCATAGATCTGCAGTTGGACTGGGAAATTCAGAAAGTCACATGAAATGCCTGAGAAAAGCTGTCTAAGCACACAGTTCAAATCCCATAAACTGGGCAGCAGAAACCAAGGAAGGAGATCAGCAACTGCACTGGGGTTTAACTTGCTGATTAATTTCCTTCTGTAGTACTGCTTTGGATTTGGGCTGCTATTTATTTTATTTACTCATGTATTTTGAATGCATTCCTCCAGAAAATCATATTATGAAACAGTGATGCAGTGATTCAAGTTAAATTTCACACAGGCCCGAGATTTGAATTCCGAACCAAATTTCCCCAAGATTGTGAACTTTGACAGGGTCCCACTTCAGGGACATCAATAATTTAAACATCAGGTTTGTCCTTGAACACTAATGTTAAATTACAGTTTCCTAGGAAGTGCCACAAAAAAGTCTTAAGCCTGAAAAATAAGGTAAATTAATTGAAAACTGCAGAGAACTTTCCTCTTAGAGCAGAAAAATCTCTTTGTTTTATCCAGAGTTTGTGCTTGTAATTTTAATCTCCCACTTTCCAAACAAACTGTATTATCAGAGTTTTGAGTCTACTATGCTTGGTTGTTTGGGATGAAGGTAACACTTCCTGACCATACACTTGACTGCTATGAAATGTCTAAGGCTGATAAATTTGAATAAGGGGAAAATTAATTATGTTATTTACTACTTCCAATTAAGGGCATTAAAACAGATGTGCATCAAGGTAAAAAAAAAAAAAAAAAAAAGATTAATTAATAGGGGCCAGTAAGTGCAATGTTTAAAATGAAAGCAATTTAAAAATTATTTAGTCATGAATAGCTTATAATGGAATACTTAATTAAAAAAAGTAACCAATTAAAAAAGCGTGGGAAAAAATGAAATTAAATTACAATAAACCTGATGACTTCCAGCAATTAAAAGCTTAAACTGGGGGTCCCTTCTGCTTAATAGATATTCCATCAGAACAATGTTGTGCAAGAACTTGAATGACAAGATTTTGAGAATTTAGCCACCAGCTTCCTGGCTGCTTCCTCACTGCTCCTCATGGAAAACATGATCCAGAGGCAAAGGAATTTGCAGAGAGGTGGGAGAACTGCAAGTTTTAGAGACCTGGAAATCCACTAAAATAGAGAGTGGAAAACTGACGCGGGATGGAAAATGAGTAAGTTAAGCAAAAGTTTTGAAAAGTGAGGCAACAGGTCTATACCCTCTGCTGCAGCCTGGAGTTTGGAATGAGCATTGTCTGAGGGTGTTGCATTTGGGGTAGAAAGAGGTTTCTGGTGATCACATCTCTTGGATACAAACCCATTCCTCCACTGAAGGCACTAAACTGAAGGGCTTGTTCAAGGCTCTAACGTGGCCTTCAGCAGCAAAGCTGGGGAAAATGCAAATTCTGTTGACTCCTGATTGCTCTTTGAGTTTCAAAGCAGCTTTCTCTTTCTGTTTTGTTCTCTAAGTGGTTTAAACACACACACACACATATATATATATATACATATTTATTCTAGTTGAATGGCTTTGTATTAAACAAGAAGGGTTTCACCTCTACAGTAGATTCTGGGGTGGTCTGAGGGAAGATACCAAGCTCTATCTTTATATTATTAAGCATAACTTCCCTGAGGGAAGTAGAATGCAGTTAAATGGTGGAATAGATGAGTGTGCAGTGACCTTTAGATTGGTGGTAACTAATAATGGTGCCGTATGAAGAAGCTGCAGGTTGGCAGTTTGCAGGCAGTTGATGCCACAGACTTGGGCTGGCTGGGTTATAACCTGTATTTGAGAAGCAAAAGGAACAGCCACTCTTCTATGAGGCCTGCATTGGTTGTGGAAATCCATTTCCTCCTGAGGGTAATTCTTCAAGACAATCACAAAGTTTCGGGCTGTTTTACACAAAGTTTTCTGTTTGGTTTTTTTTCCTCTTCCCTGACCTTAGACAGGAGGTTGGAGTCAATAAAGTGTTTCTCTCTTTTCTGCTGAGACTCCTTCAGTGTTGAGCAAGTTCGACTGGTTGAGATTTTTACAACTTTTTTGGTTGCATTTTTTAAACTTTTCATTCCGGGCATGTTTTCCAACTTGACCTCTCAGGATTACGGCATTAAAATTTCCACAATGAGACAGTTTTTTTGATGTGGCAGCTATAAAATCTTTATTATTGAGGGATTACACTTTAGCAACTGGCACTGGAAAACACTCCTTCAGGTAAAGTGTGTCCCTACTTTTCTGTAGTTGTCTCTGTAATAGCCAAATGTCAGCCAAGTCTGCTTAACAGCAGCATTCCCACATTGCACCTGCTGCTGTAAGATCACCTTGCTGTCCCAGGGAGTTCCCACTGGTGCCAAAACCCCCATGTCTTTCGTTTGCAGTTTCAGCTGGAATGAAACAGGTCTCCAAGGCTTTGGCTGCATATGTAGCTTATTTCTTCTTATTGGAGTAGGAATAAACACTTTGAAAGAATAGTTTTGACAGGTAAGGTAACACCGCTGAATGGTAGTATAAAGGAGTAGATGGCTGGAGTTTGTTTTCATTTTCTCCCTTGAAAAGAGTAGGGATAGAGTTTAGTAGAAACAAGGGAGCTTTAAAAAATAACATCTAATATGTGATTCAGTGTAGAGCCTCAAATCCTTACAATATATATATAATTCAAAGTAAACAAACCCGACACGATTCACAGTGTTCAATAACAGCAGAGCAAGGTCAATTAGCCTCGGCACAGACTGCAAATACTTTCAGACATATAACAGAACCCCTAAAAAAAGCAGCTCATGGGCAGATCAAGTTACCAGCACACTTCCTGGGTTAATTCCAAGACTTTCTGAAAAGTTTTGGACCTTGGAAGCAGCAATGGCAGAAAAATAAGTCAATTATTTTGAGAGAGCAGAACCTTCTGTTACTTTTCTCACTCCAGTTCCTTGATGCTGTTGAAACCATAGGGACTGAGACAAAGTGTATTTCAGCTTTTGTCAGACCTTGGGAGCAAGATAACAGGTGCCTTTTTCACCCTACCTTCATGCATTTTCTTCACTTGCACTACAATCCCCAGTGTGGTTTTACACTTCAGTTTGGATGTGATGCATCAGTTGCTACATCCAATACAATGGCAATTATAGTTATTATATGGTTCTGTCCCTGTGCTGAAATCTTCAGAATCTGAGAGCAAGGGCAGAAAATACATGCTTTTTGATGGTTTGTTGGCTCTATTGGGTGTGACTAACCAGCACAGTGCTTGGAAATAAAAAGAGAGATTACTCCTTCAGTCTTAATTTTGGTCAGAAACCAATCAGAGCAGAGAAGCACTCATGAGTGGATGAGCAGGACCCGGCATCAATCTTTGTTAGCAGTTTATCAGTGGTAAAAACAACCCCCTAGTCATAGATTTGAGCTGAAATAATATTGGGATTGAAGCCTGCCACAGTGGGAATACAAAAGGAAAAGAAATTGCTATTAAACATTTGGAGGGCATGAAGAGCACGCCTTGTATGACGTGGATCCATCAGCCATTGCAGCAGGCGTTAATTTAACTTTCTGCAACACTTGGATAACTCGGGTATAAGCCTGGCATGGAAAATCACATGAAAACGTTGCTTTAACGCTGCCTGCTAAAGTGTAATAGCAATTCTTTGCACAAACCCAATCAGCTGGTATGAGGTTATTAGATGCAGACTGAGCTGCTCTGTTGGGCAAACTGTTAAATTTTAAAAATAAACACATTTCTTGTCAACATCTATTGGAAATACCTCAAGGTTTTGTTTGGGGTTTTTCAGCTATCAATTTTCTGTGTGTTTATGAATAAGTTTACGGGGTTTTGTTCTGATCTTAGCAGAAGGGAGTGGACTTTTGAATACCCACATTTCCATGAAAACAGGATTTCAGTCATACCTAGGGAATAGAACACATCTATTATTCTACCCCTATGAGCAAAGCTGGGGGTGTTGTTTATGGCATAGAGGGAGTAAGTGTGCAGTGCTTTGATTTAGTGGCAGGAGAGGAAGGGTTGGGGGTATGAGGGCATATTTTATTTTGCAGAATTATTTCAGGATACAGAGGAGGAGAGAAGGTATTCCAAGCTGAGAGTGTAACTCTGTAGCACTAACTTCCAGTCCTAATTTACTGCATAGTTCAGATAAATATTTCACTATGTAGATACCAAAGAGCTGGATTTTTATCTTCTTTGAAGGCAGTAGAAACGTGTCCACAAAGGCCAGTGCCCACAGGAGCTGATTTATTTGGTGAGAGAAGGAGGGAAAAGAGAGGGGAAGGAAATAATGAATAATGTTGCCAGATTTTGCCCTCTAGGTCAAGTAATTACATGAAAGTCTTGACTTTCTATTTTTCTAGCTGTGTCTCTAATTATCTTCTGCTCATTTAAGTATGTTTGTGTCCATAACCGTGAAAGCCTTAATCTAGAATATAAGATCATAAGTCCATGGTACTGCTCAGAAACTAAAATAAAGCAGTTCAGCATTACAATGACTATATATATATATATATATATGCATCCTTTAGATAGAAACCTGACTTAGAGTATTCTGGATACTCTATTTGGTAACAGCTTACTATGTTTAGGATGAGAGCACCATTTTGGAGGTTGAACCTGGAGCTGTGCCCCAGTTAACCCAGGAGTCTCTGAGGAACCTACCGGTGAGAGATGTGCAGAATCTTTTGCTAATTCAGTCTCAAAAGAGGGTATGCAAAGAAATTCTAAGTACCTCCAAAAATTGGTCTCTGAGACTGACTTCAAAAGCCATCCCTGAAAGGCCCCTCTGGAGATTCAAAGGGCTGGGGGTGGGGGGAGGGAATGAGGCAGAGCAGGAGGAGTGTGTGCAATGCAAACAGAGACAGGAGCAGAAACACAGCTGTGAGGAAAAATTCTGAAAGTGAGAAGAAATAAAAGCTTGATCTTGCCATGTCAAAGGATAGAGGAGTCAACGAGGAGATCTGAGAATTTCTATAGACTTCCTAATCTTCAAAGGCTTAAAAAATATTAAGAGTTGGGTGGGGTTTTTTTTAGCATTTATAACATATGAGCAGATACAAGAAGTGTTTAGGCATGTATAAAATAAAAATCTTTAAAATAAAATTTTATTTTATTAGAAGGGCTCAAGGTCCTTTTGTAAAGGAGCCCACCTCCTTCAGCTAAGAAGGCAAGGCTGAGATTTATCATCTTATGGAAGATTAATACAATTTGATAATTAAAGCCCAGTTTGGTGGCAGTTTAGAGCAGAAGGGCTGTTGTTTCCACTGTGAGATGACACCTGTCAAATGCCAGCAACCTGCACAGCCCTTGGAGAGAGGCTGAACACAGAACCAGAACATTCTAACAGAACATCCCCCTGGCACACCAAATAAAGCCAAACCCCTCTTTAGCATGTCCCCTCTTCCCTTCTGCCACTGATATTTCTGATCCCAAGGGAGCCATAATGAAACAATACGCTGCAAACTGCCCCGGTTTTGTAACTGTTTTTACTGGAAGGAATTTGTGTTTGACCTTTAAGTGGGTAAGTTTGCAGGCAGCTCTCAAGGAGCTGATAATTAGTGGCTAATCAATAAAGAGTATCATTGCCTCACTAGTGCCTTTCCCTGCCAGGTTTAGGCTTTTTATGGTCTCAAGAAATCCGTAGTTTAGGTTGTATCAAGGCCTTGAAGGTGAACACGAGTTCCCTGAGTGTAGAGCTCCCAAAAGGGAGGGAACACTTGAGATGTTTGTGACAAGTTCAGGGAGGGCTATTGGTGACAATAAGCAGCTTTGTCTTTAAATTACTTGGTTGAAACCACCACCAAAACCCTTGGAAATGGAAATGTCCCTTCTCTCCCATGAGGTGTCATGTGAAGTAATGGTTTGATGGACTGTTGTTTATGGGTTTTAAACTAAACCATAATTAGACATGGTGCATTGCAGTTTTAGATGAGAGGTCAATCTAGTTGCTAAGTAATTGTCTGAAAATTACATGAACAATAAAGCAGAAAGTTGTACACTTTGTAACAGATAGTGTCGGGATGGTAAGAAATGTTTTTGCATTTAATTGACATTTAACAAAATAATTACGAGTCCTTCAGGATAATTAGAATACACACTGTATTTGCAAAGTGCTTAAAATACTAGTTGACCTTTAGTAAGTGTGTTAATCAATAACAAACATATAACTTGCTATTATGCCAATTAAATGCCTGTGTGTCTCGTTCAGATATTTAAAGGTGAAGGTTAAATCATGTTAAATCATTGCCCTGTCAAGATGGGCAGTTTGCTCTGATGTGTTGCTTCCAGAGAAACCATGTAAAATATCCTGTAAAATGCCCCAGGGATCATACTGATCCAGTTTTTAATTTGCAGCAGGGATTTTAGAGGCAAGTGCTCCTTTGAGTTGCTTTCCCAAGCTGCAGAGCTCTGAAGAGATGATCCCTCTCGTCCCTCCCTTTTGTCCCCAAAATGTTAATGAATTCATGTTTTAGTGTGTGTTTGTCTGTGCTGAATGGTGGTTCTCCAGCAGTGCCTCCACTCCTCTTCCAGCATCCAGAGGAACATAATGAGATAACTGCAAAACTACCTTGGATATAAGGCATCTTTCACCAGAGAGGTTAATATATTCTCCCAAGATAGAGATATCATGATTTTTATTGTTTTATATGTACTGATGAGATAATACAATAATGGTTAGCGTAGAGTTAAAAATATCTGTGTTGGGTTACACTCTTCTGTAACACTTGGTGCAGGACCTCAAAGGTGGAAGTGGAAATGATTGGCACTTGCAATCAAAAGTCATAGATTTTCTACCAAATGTGGTCAAGGAAAGAGAGGAAATACTAATTTTCTTTCTTCTCTTGTGGGATTTTTTCCAAGATGTTATCTTTGCAAAAAAATCTATTCCCAACACAAGTGATCTAAGAACAGAACAGCCACTCATAGGATGTAAATCAGCATTGCTCCACTAAGCTATAACTGTTCTATTATGTTGAAGAGCTGATCAAATGTATTTGAGAAAGGTGCAGTAAATTAATACGGCCATTCCATCTCTTTTTCAAGAGTAATATTCTTCTGACTTTGCATAAAGGTCAATGAAGTGTTAAATTGAGGGTGATTAAATATGGAGTGTGAAGGAAATGATTCCAAGAGCAAGAATCAGGGAGAAGATATGAATGAGGATGCAATAAAAATAAGGTAATCATTAAATGATAAAAACACCTTCTGATATGCAGAGCCCAAAGCTGTAGTGACACATTTACTGGGGAAATATCAAGCAAAACTCTTAAAAAGTATTTTTAAGATTAAAAAAAAAGCATTTTGTAGTTTTCAGTACTGTCTCTGTATCTGGAACTGATCTACTTAGAACAGAAATTTTTAAAAAGGTATTGAGTCAAATAACTCAGAACTACTTTTTAAGTAATATGACCCCCAGGCCCAGTGCTTCCAGGAAAATTCTTTTTCATATCTGTATGAAAGGCCTGCCTTGTTGTCCTGCCTTTACATCACTATTACAATGCAATTAGGAAAGATGCTTATCTTAAATTTGCTAAGGACATGCAAATCAGATAGGGTATTTTTCCAAGTAGTATGTAAATTATAACCATTATAAAGCAGGTTTTGTTCAATTTTTGTATGGACTAGATTTACTATGGAAATAAGTAGTTCTATATTGTCTTAAAATCCCATGGAGCATCCAGTTAATACTGAAACCATTCTGGTCTGAAAATTCCCATGTTGCTCCAACATGAGTACCAAGTAGATACAATTCCTCACATTCACTTGTAATATCTGTCCACTGAATTTTAAAACATGGCACAGAAAAGAAATCAGACCATCAATGTCTACATTACCCTTGTGAAATAAAGCCTTATTTTGCAGATATTGTCTTCTGAATAAAACATTGCTCCCAAGTTGTAATCTAATTCCCCAACAGGTAAACAGGGAATTCTGCAACGAAGCTGATGAAACTAAAGTCAGCCTCACATCAATAAAAACTGTCCTTAAAATATTCTTAAAGTGGAGGAGTACACCTTGGGTTTAGAATAGGGAGAAATAGAGATTTATAGTCAGGGAGAAGGCGATGATGAAAAAGTTGAGAGGTTTTATGAGCCCTGAGGCAACGAAATGACGAGATATCAGTCAGGCCATTTGAAAGAAAAGCTCAGAAATCACTCTCAAAGAGGGCTGTTGATTTTCCATGTTAATAATTGATAAAATAATGTACAGACATCTTAGCTGTAGATGTAAGTGCCAAAAGCTGTGAAGCTGCATTAATATAATACTGCATTGCTTTGATGTGAAGGTTTAAAGTGTCACACACACGCACGCAAACCCTTAAATGTTTTATGCAGAAATAAGCTACTAATGATCCATTCATGAAGCATTCCCAGTGATTTGATCTTTATGAAGCTCTGGTGTCTAAGATGGAACAGAGTCCTCCAGATGATATTTCTCTGGTGCTGTGTGAGAGTGACTTTACAGGTTTTCTTCTTGCTTCTGAAATGGGTCATATATTGCCTTTGCATGTCCTGAGCTTATGGGGGTCCCATCATTCCCATTCTCTTAATGCAGCTTTGATACATCCAGAGGAATTGGTGGAGTGGAGAAAGGAAATGCTGTTATTTGCTGGCTGCAAAGCTGGCTTAAGGAGCTTGGAACTTGTTTTCCATAGCCTATGAGTTTCCTGCATGTGCTTTTTGGCAAATTATTGATGTTAAGGACCATGCAACTGCCACAGACCAGAGTGTTCTGAGACTGCAGGGGAAAATAGCGTTGAATAAGAAGACAATTGGGAGTAAATTAACCATAATGGGAATTCAGAATCATTCTTCCTTGTACTGCAGATTCAGTGACTCAAGAGCAATTTCTTCAACCCCAGAATAAACCGTAGTCAAGAAAAGCTGGAGGAATTTAATATGCTAGAAATAGATCAATGGCTGCTTTAATATGGCTTCATGTCAGGTTTCTATTTAATTTCTACCTAGAAGCTAAACTTGAGAAGACAAAGCTTCCTTTGTAATTCCTTGATACCAAAAGTCTGTGTAGTGAAAAAAGGAGCAGTTCCATCAAAGTGAGGAAAAGTGTTAAATGAGGCTCTGTCCCATATTTTAAATGTCCATCACTACGAAACTATTTAATATGTTACATGAGCAAAAGGAACTTTTACAGGGATTTTGTTCATCATATTGAGGATTATTCTTTTTTGTCTGTCTAAAGTGAAGAGTTACAGTCCCAGTTATTCCTTCTGCATTGCTCCCATGCTCTTAGTGAGTCCTGGGGAAGGGTTATCACTAAGAATTAATCTTTCCCTTGTTTCTTCAAGCAAAGGCACCAAACCTACAAACAGAGGGATAGTTTCCTTTTTCTCTGCTACCCTGATGAATTTTAATTTAGTTACAAGATTTAAGTTCAGACTGTTATTCTGGATTCTAGCAGTCTGGGGGTTTTTTTGAAATATAATAGTTCCTGTGTTGGTTCTGATCTTTACTCACTGAGATCTTTGATTTTAATAAATCACATGGTAATATGGAGTTCAGATTAATGCATATTGATGCCTTCTGCTGTAATTATTGATATTAGACCTAGAAATATTCTACTCATCTACCTACCATTGGGTTGTTATCATTAGTGATTATTTTATGTCCTTTATTTGCATTGTGGTATTTCCTTCTAGCTCATATATCTTTATAGGGAGACTTAAACATTAAAAGATTTGGATAGTAGGTCCAAAATGCAAGTATCTGGTAAACTGACTTATTTTGTTGGCATTTCCTTCATCTCCTGTGTGGAGGGCCATGGCATAGTCTATGTGCTGTTTGGTTGCTAATAGACAGTACCAGTGTGAAACCACAATTAGCTGATTTTACACTTCTGTCCTGTGAGTGACTTGCATCTTGTATATATGTTTCTTTTAAAAACACTCTGAGGTTTATTTTCTTCTGTGCTTTCACTCTCCCACTTCAACAATTGCTCAGAAACACCCACCCAATTCCTCCTTTCTGGGAGAAGGTGGCAATTTCCTCATTTGAATCTGCTTTCTCATTTGAGGCTTCCAGGGGCATCTGGAGGCAGCAAAGAGGGCTCACATTCATTGCAGCAGCAATTATAGATCAGAACCACCAGCAGGATATGCTGAGCATCACCTGTACCCCTAAAGGCTCAGACCTTGTGACCTTTTGTCATACAGATATCACTGTCCAAAAGAACAGCTCTGCAGTTTTCAAGAGTGTTACACCCGAGAGAGAGACCCTGTGCTTTTACAACAGCTTTTACACCAGAGAGTGGTACCTCCCCTTGGAGTTGCAGTTGCCATTTTTCCCCTTGTAATGTGGCTGATCTGGACTTTTCAGCTTTGCAAGCTCTTGCTGGGGGCAGGACAAAGGCAGAGCCTGTTAACAAAGTGTTGCTGCAACCTTCCTTTAGAGGGAAAAACTTTGCTTTTCATAAACTCAGCACCGTGGCCACCAGCCTGGAAATAGAACACTGGAAGCAGTGTCAAAGCCTCCAAATTTACACAAAAGGTACTTTAGATAAAATAAATAAATAAATAAATAGAACTGAGGCAGGAAATGGTTTGTGTGCTCCCATCATGGGAGCACAGGTGGTGCTTTGACATTTGAGGCATCTATTTGCTGATGGTCTGGCAGAGTTTGGGGTCTTGGCAAGTTCAGAGACCTCACCTTGTGAAATACTGATGAGATTAAAATATTTGTGCATTTTTTCTTCAGAGATCTTTTCTTGTTAATGCCCCAAACCATATAATAGAGTAAGGTTGGTGTATATACAAACATGGCACTTTGCTGAGTTTTAAAGTGAATTTACTACAATAAATAAATTTACTTTTTAAGTTGTAATGTGGACTCTTTGAGGTTCTGAGTTCTTTTTTGCATGATCTCTTAGCTGGGTCATATGAGGTAGATGAGTTGATGTTTCAATACAAAATGAACAGAAACAAGCCATTCCTGAGTCAAAATTACCCTCATTTTTAGTATTTACACTGTCCCAAGCTCCAGGACAAATTCATTTTACAATATAAAAGAATGAAAGATTCAAATGTAAAGTTTGTTCCCTGCTTTGCATATTAAACTCTCAGTTTAAATTCTGCCTTTTCCACATGGCATATATTAAAATAAATGAAAATATATCAGGTCTGATTTTCCTTTCAGCAAGACAGATTTCCCAATTGTGCGATTCCAGTTCTGGCAATAATGGCTTTGCTCACTCAAATTACATAGAAGAAAAGAAAAATCAAATCACAAAATATTTATGTTTAAAACTGTGCAAGAAACAGGCTAATGGCTCGCAAGGATAACTGAAGCAATGTAATAGCCCATAAAGTGTTCTTTGGCATGACTTTTTATTTGTTTATTTAGTTCTCCTGTCAGAGTAAAAATACTGGTGGACCTTACAAGTTTTGGCTTATTCAGAAATGTTCAGCAAGTGTCTTTTCAGACCTTCCATGAGGAAAGCATTTATTGCAGTTACTTTGGTGGCATTGTGTGAAATTATAAATTACACTGTAGTTATGTCAAAGGCATTCTTAAATAAAATTACAGCAAACAAGATATAAAATGAAAAGCTAAGCCTTTCTGGCTGTAAATCCGTAGACTGCTGTGAGGGTTCCTTTATGTCCAGCAGATGTCAATGTGGTGATTAACTAAAGCACACCAGCAACCAAACCAAGCCTGGCCATGTTCAGAGTAAAGGTAGAGCAACTTTCTCTCATTCCAGGTGCCAGACTCAGCCATGCTCTCTCAGTCCAACTGATTTAATTTCTTTGGACAACTTTTCAAAAGCTGGTTTTGTGTGTCCACACACAGTCAACATGGATTTAACTGCAGTTAAAAATGCTTTGTGACTCCTATGACACAGAGCATCATTTGGCTTTTTGCTTTCCATTTCTCCTCATCCTCAGTTCTTGCAAATATGATGGTCTTTCTTTATACCCTCATGCAGAATAATTAATGTAGGCTGTTGTATCAGTGCTTTTCGCCAGCGCTTGTCAGATTTTCTCTCCAGCCTTACCCAAGGAATTCCCTGTTGTGCTTTTTGTTGTGTTACATGTTATTTCAGATAGTGGATGTTTCACTGATGTTAATTATGTAGGAAATAGGAGCAGTGGATGGTGGTTAACACTTCATAGGTGGATAGCTTGTCCTCTAAGTAGTTCTTCTATTTAGTCTTCTACTGTCATATTTGAACACTCTATTGATTTTCTTTAAATTCATCATATTGTTTAGCTTTTTTTTTTTTTACTGTACATGATGTTTGAGTACTGCTCTATTGATTTCCCAACAAGACATTTTAGTTTCAAAATATTAATGTCTGAAACTCTAAGTACTGGTACACATGTGGGTTTTTTTTTTTTTTGTTTCATAAAATCATTCAACAATGGCCAAGGAATTGAAATCCTTTCTGCCTTTCTTGCCTTTTGTGTGGAATCATTTATCTAGAACACTGGTTAACAGCAGATCTTCCAATGAAGAAGACAGAAGCGTCACAAAATCAATTAGGAAATCATTGTCTGTGTGAGATGTCTTAAGCTGAGGCAGCTGTCTCCTCACTGAGGAGTCTCTGGGCAATGCTGTGGTGAGCTCACACTGTCCAGGAAAGCTCAGAGCTGGCCTGAGCTACAAACATCCAAGAATTGCCACTTTCACTCAGGTTCAAGTGGCTGTAACTGTGACTCTCCTCTGGCTTAATGGCTCTGTGCCATTGTTTCCAATATTAATGGAAAGCTTACATTTGGCTCAAAATCTTAAAAAAAAAAAAAAATTTTTGAAAAGAAATGATAATTTGATTTTATCACACCACATCTGTAGCTCTTTCCTCAGCAGTGCTTCTGCTTGACTGAGGTAATTTGTCATCTCCTAGAATTTTAGATACACAGCAGGCTTTCTCCAGCATCATTCCCTCCCATGCCTGCTGGCCCTGTGCTTGGGTTCTCTGGGGAATACCTGTCAATAAACAGCCATAAAAGCAGTAGCAGACCTCCCTCCTGTTTGTGTTTCCCTCACTGCTGACCTCTGCTTTCTTAGATAAGAGGGTGATGATATGCACATAAAGGAACTGCTCTCCACTCCTGAATATTTCATATGAGTTTCTGGCTGAAAGATTGATTTTTGCCACAGATCTCTGACTTTATTTGTTGTCAAGATGAACATGCATCCTGTGTTTTCAAAATGTAAATATGAACATTTGCTCTTTTGTCTGTGTTGGAGAGCCCTGACTGTGACACGTCACGAGCCCTCTTTTCTACAAGAATCTGACACTTGCAAGCAAAGACATTTTCAGGTTGAAATTGCTATTCAGTTCAATCCTCCTGAGAACTTCTCACACCTCTATATGTAAGGTTTGCATAAATTCTCAGTCTTAGACCAATGTTTGGCAAATCACACTAGGGCAGTAAGTACCATAAGCTGATATATTATAGAAGATAAACTAAAATAAGATTTTTATACTGGTTTATCTTCAGCAGTATTTGTGTATCTTGAGAGTTGTTTTAAACCTGGACAGCCTAGTTGTGGTTTAGCATAATAACATATTTTTGTACAATACAGCAGTTTTGCATAAAAGTTTGTCAGACAGCAGCTGTCACAAGGGACTAAACCAGGAGAAATGCTGTTACTTCATTTTGTGAACACTAAACTCAGTTCTTATTATAGTCCAACAAGTGAATTAAGCCTGCAACCTTGGGAAGCTGAAGGCTCCTCCTGGGTGTTCTGAATAAAACATTGCTCCCAAGCAAAGCTCTTTCCAAACATTCCATGGGATGGGGCATCCACCAACACATCAGCTAAGCCTGTGCAGCGATGCTGCCTTCAACAAGATGTGTCATCCCGCTCTGGGGAAAAGTTATTTACTTGTTTGTCCTCAGTTAGTCCTCAGCTGTTAACTGCAGATTATTTTTTTTTCTTTCCTAACCGCTGTATGGAACCTGGGGGGGCAACACCCACTGGGATCTGTCTGCTGGCTTAGATCAAATTTGAGTTCCAAATATATTTACTGTCACTTCTTTTATATGGGACTTGTAAATCTTTTCATGTAGAAACAGTGTGGAACTAAAGGTCTGAACTCTCCCTTTGATGTCAGTAAGAACTCCCTGCTTAGCTGGCTTGCTCTCTAATGTTATAGATCCACTGGAGAAAAAAAACCAAAAAACAACAAGTTGATAATGGCTTGTTACAAACTTGATGGGAATTTTTAAATTAAACTTTAAGTGAGCCTATTGATAAGCTGGTATATAATAAGCTCTTCTGTAGGCTTGGGGAAACACTCATAAACACACATAAATGATGAAATCAGAAGTAAAAGTCATCTAGATCTTCTCATTTGTGTGCAACAGGTTTTGTAAATCAGCTATATATGTGATTTAAATCTTAAATGAGCTATTGATGCCATATGGCTTCCCTGTGTATCCAAAACATTACAACCCTTGCTGAGGAAACAGTATTAAGGACATTTTATTCTTGGTTTATTGCAATATTTCTTCTGAGTGGTGAATACATTATGAGCTGCCCTTAAATGTGGGCATGTTGGGCTTCCTAGAAAAGAAACAGATATGTTGGTCCCTTCCTTATATATGAGACCCAAAAAAAAACACAAAGCAAAAAACCCTATCCTTTTGGGGGTGGTAGCTATTCTGTGTGCCACTGATGCCTCTCTCCTGGCTCTCATGACGTTTGGGGTTTCAAAGATAATCAAGAAGTGTTCAGAGTATTTATTCCTTTCTGATAAGCATATATTGCAGTCATCTCCATTGGTCAGATCCTTTTGTCTTGACATTTTTAAGGTCATTTCCAGAATGTTTCCATATTTCAAGAGTTTTATGTAACACCCTAATGCCTTCACCTACATAGAAATTTCATTAGTATATGTATATAATGAGGTTAATTCTTCTTTTTCTTCCTTACTGTAAATCCTGGATAGCATCAAGATTGCAATCTGGTATAAATTTTCTAGTTCCACTGGTCTTGTGCAATGCCATGTAGCTCAATGTAATTCCTAAACCAATGTAGGCCCACTGCAAAACCATATTAACTGAGGATTTTCCAAAATTCTGATTTCACACTAATATGGATTGAATAACACTTAAATGAGGGAAATGATAATTTTGTGCATCAGGACTCTGATGTTTACACTGTGTCACATGGTGTGTGGTTTATGCCCTCTCTAACAACTCTGCATATTTTCTGTTCTACAGTTTTTTCTCTGCCTTCCCAAAGAGCTGAATATGCCCTTTCTTGTTAAGAGTCAGTATTCAGCTGTCATCTTTTCACAGGGCAACCAACAGCAAAGAGGAAGAAAGAGAAAAATAAGAACAGTAATAAACAGTAATAAATTCCACTTGTACAGCATCTTTCATCTCTGCCTCCAAAGCCAAACATCATTAGTGGGATAGGACTGTTGGTTTTATTTCTGACCTGCATCCAGGCTACCTTTTCTTTTGATCCTGCTCAAGGTAATTAGGGAAAGGAGAATAGGTGGGTGGCCAGAAAGAAGCCAACTCAGATGTTAGCAGTGCTGAGTACTTAGCTTTCCAATTTCCCCTCTCTTATGAGGAACAGCATCCTTTTCTGGACATGTCCTTCTCAATGGGGCATAAGGAATCTAAGGCATGCTTAGTCATTAAATATCTTGCAGATTATTTTCTGAGAGCCAGATTCCAACCCGTTTACTTCCACTTCAGCTTCTGATGTTCTTCCCAACTTAAATGAATACAATATTCTCCCTTCCAGGCCCTAATTAATGTGTAGTTATTTGGCTCTGTTGTGAGATATGGGAAAGCCTCTGATCTTGTCTAGAGAAACAGCTGTGATTCCTGCATCTGTGATGCAGCAAAGCTTAGTCAGGTAGCAGAGTATTTTGAAATCTTTTGCTCAACAGAATGTTTCTTTCCAGCCCTGAGTCTGTTCGTGTACCGAAATAAATCAAAATCTGTTCAGTCACAGTCATTATGCTTTTTCCCTCATGGCAGTGTTTCTGTCCCCGTGCTTTCAAAAGGGTGGTGTTAATTTTTGCACAGATAAACCAAAGCAGAGCATCTTAACTGAATTGATCCTGGCAGATGTTCCGAGATAATGATGGTCTTTGAATGCAGCGCTGACATCTTCACCCCCTCCCCTCTGTCCTCAGAGGTGATAGGAAGAACTACAGCTCATGCTGATCAAACCTTTCCTCTGGTGGGACTGCAGCTATTGATATTGTCATTATCAATACAGTCACTATCGATCCAGTCTCTCAGATTTCCACTTTGCTTTGATTTTACCCAGTGAAGTGAGACACAGAGGATGTCCCCCTGCAATGCAAGTTTATGTGCCAGCCTTCACGTGCCTTGCAAATGGCTTGTGGTGGTTCTGCCAGTGCAGTCCACGTTCTTCAGTCTTTAAATCAGACACTTCTTTTCTTTCATAATACATAAGCTTGCACAGTCAAAGCCACATTCTCCTTGGCTGCTGTTTTTTTGTGTTCACGAAGGACCAGAGCCCTGTTTTCTTGTTTCACTACTGGGCTTGTGACTGTTGTGATGGCAGCAGCACCAGCAGTGTTTAAAGCTGACATGACTTAGTATTTATAAAAAGAAACCAAGATAAAAATAATAGGCATGTAAATTTTTATCCCTTTCCAACCTGATTATGATTTATTTTCTCCTGCCTGCAGTCAAACAACAGCCTCAGGCTCTGCTGCAGCCTCTTACCCAGGGCTGAGGAGATGCAGTGGATATATCAAGTAGATCAGGAAACCTCAACAATCTGTAATCACAGAACTGCTTCAGACAACTGTTTAAGAATAATATTGTTTATGTAAACAACATCTCTACAGCTCATTACAAGTTTGTGTGCTTTCCTCAGAGATGTTGATTTTATTTTATGAAGGTGTTGAATCTTATCTGTTTTTAATTCCTTTCTCCCTTCCTTTCTACGCAAAGTGAGTAAACTCTGTAGGGTAAGAACAATTTCTGTGTGGTTTATGTGTCCTGGTCCTGCCATCAGGAGATCCTGTTCCATCAGCTGGGGCTGTGACTTCACTGTGATGTGGGTACAAAGAGAATGAATTCTATCCCAGCTGCAACCAGGACACAGAGTACCAGGGTCCTCTGGTGTGGTTCCTGCTGTGGGTAGAATACAAATCCCCAAAAGAAATGGGACTACTCTGGGATTCTGGAATGTGTTCATTTCTTTCTGATGTTCTGTGGGAAAATAAAATCAGTCAGTACAATGTGAACTGGAAGGAAAGTATGATAGTCAAAGTGTGACAGTCATTTATGGGTTAAAGAAAAAGAGAAAAAAAGTGTGAAATCTTTTTTGCTATCCCCAAAAAACCAGAGAGGAACATCATGAGCAGGGTCTCATATTTCCCCAGTAACTAAATATTGCTTTGGCTTTATTGCTCAGTTGACTTACAGAGAATGGATTTGTGGTTAGAGAAAAGACTTTTAAAATTGCAACTAGATTACTTTTCTTTTTTTTTTTTTACCATAGAATTTTTGATTAAAAAATGGCTTGAAGCTTCATTTCATTTTTCAGAGGAGTTCTTTCTTCAGTCAGAATTTTACAGACCTATTTAAACAAAAAGTAGAAATTATAATAAATTATACACTGACAGTACTTTTGCTCCTCTTTAGCCCCATATTTTTAAATGGAGCTTGAAGGCAAAACTAATTAATGAGAAGGCACGTATATAAAATGAGTTCAGAAGTACAGAAATCTCCGTGTTGCCTCAAGCTAAGAACCCTCAACACACTGAACCAAATATAGACTGTTTTACTGGAAAAATTTAACTCTTAAATTCAGATCTTCCCTTTCACCCTCCTTTCTTTCAAGTCACCTTGCATAAGATAAATCGATTGACCAAGATGGAGTTTTCCTGAGTGATTTGTGATTTGAGAGAGCCAAGTACTTTCAGACTCTCTCTTTTCATTTCCTTAAAGAAATCTGAGCTTTAAAGTGAATCCTTCTGTCTCAGAGTAAAGGAAGAACAAACTCTTCTGATTTGAGAGTCAGGGACATGGGCTGATAAATCCTCATTAGCTGCTGAAGACATGGGTTTGTGTCTGCTCTTACAGGATCCTGATCTGCCCAAATGAAAACAAAAGGACAAAAAAACCCCAAAAACAAACCAAACCAAACATAAAACCAACCAACAAACAAACAAAGGTAGAGAAATCACCATGAAAATGTTTGGATTCAAACCATAAAACCAAAAGAGCTGCTAAGTCACACTTACCCCTTTCTTAACTGCTTATGCTCGGTGATGGAGATTCTTCTGAAGGTCTGCACGCTGTTTGCAAACTCCTGAATGGTAGTGCCAGCAATTGGAAGCTTTGAAGGAAACTTTGAAATTGTGGGGTTTTTTTCACTGAACTCCAGTCATCACTGCAGATTTCATCCCATCGGTCAGACAGTATAAATTGTGATTTTTTTCTCAAGCTGTGCCATGTCACTCTAATTTGGAATAATGGGAATTGAAAGCAACCAGGAGCATTTCTCTGGGCTATGAATATATTGCCTCTTGAAAATGGGAATAAAAATTCATGTCTTCATCTCGGATTCTTGTTCCTATGCCAGCAAAATGTTTGATACCACAATAGAAAAGAGTATTTTACTTATTTTTGAACACGGTTGGAATAATTATTTTCTGTTACAAGCAGAACAACCATAACTTAAATTGACAGCGCTAAATACTGTGGTAAATCTGAAAACATTTCCTTTGTTTCTTGATAGCAACTGACCTAAAATAAGAATCACATTCCAAAAATGTGTCCAAACTATTAACACAAATTTGTCCAGAATCCAGCAGTGCTTAAGCAGCAGGCCAAGTATTGCTTTCATCCACCTCTGACTTCAGTGACATGTTTTTCCAGTAGGTTTCACAAACCTAATGAAGAAATTAGGATAATAAATCTTTCCTTTCATCTACGTCTGACCGAATATTGGACAAGATGGGCCGTGCTTTCTGTAGCTCCTGGTGGCCTTGTGCCTGTGCAGTGCAGAACTCTATTGCAGATGCACCTCTCTTGGCAGCATCTGAGGGTGACTGCAGCCAGCAGGCACGTCTAGGTTGTGCCAGGGGATTCTCTAAATCCAGGTAAAATATTCCATGCCATGGTGTAACAAGAGCCATCAGCCAGTCTTGGATTACGCAGCCAAGTTGTTGGTTTAAAAAGTATTAGCAGTGTAGAGATGCTGAAGTTCCCCTGGGCTGGGAGTGCTCCTTGAATGGCTCTGCTTCCCATCCAGCAACCCAGCCTGGCTCTGTCTGGCACTGAGCTCACTCCTACAGCACACCGGGATTTCCCTGACCTAACCCTGTGGAGGAGCCACTCAGATACAGGTCTCTGGTGTAACACAAAAGGAAAGGGTGAAAAGGAGGGTGGTAGAGCAGCAAAACTGCAGCATCCTACTGGTGTGTGAATCAGGGCTTGGAAAAGCTGGGACAGGGCATGTGCAGGAGCAGTGAGAATATTTGAGCAATGAGCCCAGAGCTCCCAGTCAGACTAATGTGAGCTGTTCCTGCAGGGAAAGAATCAGATAGGAAAACAACACTGCTGAAAGTGTGCTTTTGTCATCCAGAAACACTTAAGCTGCATGAATAAAATTGTATTTGGTATGCCAAGGGCATGAATAACTCCACAGACTGCAAAGGCAGTGCATCAGCCTGGATGATTACCAGTGTCAAGGCAGCAGGCTCCACTCCACTGTTTTCACTGGAGTTTTACAGAACAAGGAAGGAGGAAACATCCATAACAAGAAAGTGGGTCAGACACCAGTGAAAAAGAACAAAAAAAGAACAAGAATCAGAGAGCCCACGAGCTGCATCCCAACAGCTCTGAATCTGGGGACAGAATCTGTGTAAGCACTAATGTCACTTTTCTTGCCCTTACTAAACCCTGACAGACCTCCCATGTTGCTGTAAAGGACACTGAGCTCATCGAGCAGCTTTATTGAGTACAGAGCCTTAAATGCTGCAGACGAGGCTTCAGATTCCTGAAGCTTGATTTCTGTCAGTAGAAAAGTGCTTTTTCCTGCTAAGCAGGGCAGGTCTCTGACCTGGGAAAATCCTTAATCCTGCTGGTGACTGTTCCTTTTAACTGCCTGGGTCTGGCTTAAAATACAGTTTCTGTGAAGAGAGTTTGATGGATGGAAACAAGGCTGCTCCTCACTTCATTTTTTGCCTGGTGAGCTTTCACATTATTTTGTTTAGAACTCAGGAACAGCCTCCTAGCCTGGAGCTACTTGTCTGTTCTACATGGAGTAGTGTAAAGGCTTGGCCCATTGCTGTAAAAATAAATAGGGTGCATGTATTTTGTGCTGTAGGTAACACGTTGTTTTGTGTGCAGATCTAGAGTGCTATGGAGATTGAACGTTATTCCAAAGCCTGGTAAAAGCTGGGTAAAACAAAGGAAAAATGGAAGTGACCCAGTAAAAACTAGAGTCAGAGAGCTGTTCATCCAATCTACCACGATATGGACACCCTGGGTAGGAACAATTTATAATGTTTTCTCTGCTTGCTCCCCACTGTGCCTATCTGAGCCTTTCCTCCCTTGACAGAGTTGATCCTGCTTCTCTCAGACATCCAAGGGATGTTTGAAAGTTGTAGGAGATTGGTTTGAGTCTTGTGCCACAGGCTCCCCAAGCAGATTTCAGGCAGTCAGGGTTTGGGCTCTTCATCCTGCCGTTCTCCACCCATGAACTGTGCTGACCATCGTCCTGCACCTGCCAGTGGGAATGGGCACCTGAGCAGGTGATCCTCCAACCCTCCCAGCAACCTCCTCCTCACTTCCCACCCTCTCTTCTAGAAGGATGTTAAATTTGCAGTGGCTTGTCTCAACCCTGAGCTATAGATCTTTGTCTTATCACATGACAGTCATACAGAGACTTTAAGTGACAGCTCAGTATTTCCCACGTTCCCTCATTTTCATTTGGTAATTGAAGAAAACTTATGATCCTATTAGCAAGTTGCTTGTTTGTGTCTTTTGTCTACAAGTTGCAGCCTTTTGATGGATGTGTTACGTACGTGCTGACTGATTAAATAAGACAGCAAATGAAAATATATTCAATTATCCAGGCATGATTTGCCAGCCAAAGTATTCTTGTATAAACCCAAAGAATGCTAGAGGACGTAGGGGTTACACTGTGCCCTGCAGCAGCAGGTTTTTGTTTGGTTGGGCTTTTTTCCTTATGGAAACCAAGGCATGAGATGCAGATGAGCCCCAGGAGCAGTGAGGATGTGATGCTCCCCTACTCAGCTCTGGTTTCTGCCCTTGGCAGCCAGTCCCACTGCTTCCCATTTCCCACAAGCTTTCTGTGATATTAAAGGAGTATTTCTTCTGAACCATCTTACAATAAAAAGCAGCTTTTCCAATTAAATCCTCTGTCTTCCCGGATCAAAGTCATTGTGGAGCTGTTGTGCAAACCCCAGGAGACTGGTCCTGCCACAGAGACCAAGCAGGAAACATTAACATTTACCCTGTCAGACTTCAGGTGATTTCAATCTATTTTTCTTTTATACAAGAATAGTGAAATACAAACACAGGAAAGTTGTGATGTCAAATTGTAGTCTAAGATCAAGATCAGGAAGTTTTTGCTGGCTTGTGATATCTTACCACCTGCATCCTTCCCCCCTCTCCATAATCAGCAACCTGCAGACGGCTGTAAACCTTTTGCAAGTCGTTTAAATCTTCCCACGACGCTGTTTTACGTTTTAGTTCCAAAGGTCCCAATTTTGCTAACCTGTTAAATGTGCACTGTGCATTGAGAATGACCCCAGAGTTCTCTGCAAGGGATTTATATGTAGGAATAGCACCCTTTCCCAAGGGAAAGAATTCACCAGCTAAAGGAAAAAAGCATTATACTCTAAGTATTTCAGTGTTATAGGTTGGAATAAGCAGAGGTATTGGGTTAAAAAAAAAAAAATTCCTTGAAGGGAAGGGAAAAGAAGCTTTAGTCCTGAAGTTACAATGGCAAAGACTCTTTCCATCCTGTTTAAATGAGAGACAGCACTTTCACTGGCAGTGACCTGGATTATTTTATTTTTTTGATAGACAGATATGCACATATTTTGAGATGTGCCCCCCTGGTCAGCTCCCAACCATGGCACCCTCCCACCACCCACGCAGCCCCTGGTTGGCACAGCTCTCCCCCTCCCACCCCTGTGCAATCCAATTACCTCAGCTGCGAGGAACAAAGCTCAGTCAAGGCTCCAACGTAGCGGAAAGAGGAGAAAAGTCATAAAGGGAAAGTTAATGGCCCAGCAATCCCTGTTGGGAGCACTGCTGAAACGGGCTCGGTTATTTCTGCCCTATCAATCACATCTTTGATGGCTTCCTTGTTGCTGCTCTTAGCGGGGAAAGATTCAGGTGAAGAATCCACCCCCACCCAAAAAAAGCTCAGCTGCCTGGCATGGGGGCTTGTTAGCCAGGGGACAACCTGGGGTACTTATCCCAGTGTCACCTCGTGGTTCTCCTCTCTGCTTGTTCAGCACAGTAACCCCATCAGCATCGATGTCTTCTCAAGTGCTGGTTCATTTTAAATTAATCGGCCCCTGAGTGCTGACAATTTGTTTTGGGTACAGCAAGCTGGTCAAAATGCTGTTGTGGAACAAAAGGTCTCTGACAGGAGTTATATAATAATATTTAAAAACCCAAAGTTATGGCTGATGTTCTTTCTAGAGGGTTCGTTTTGTGCTTAGTTTTCATTCGAAGTAGCTTCTAAACCAGTAAAAGATCACTTTATATGTGTTTATTGGGCCTATTTACAGGCTAACCTGGATCTATAGCTGCTACTGATTTAAAGTATAGCTCTTGAATATAAACATGTGGATTTGTCAGTGATATGCACCTTTTAAATCCAGTAAAAAATAAAATCTGCAAAAAACCTTAATTTTCGTGGGTGATGCAAATGTTGTGTAATACAAGCTGCAAACTTTGTGTCAGAGATTAATTCTTTGTGTTTGTAGACATGTGGTGAGAGAATATCTAAACTTCTGCAAATAGTGATATATCCAGTTGCTTGTGGATATTTTGAATATTGCAGCTAGATAAAGAGTAGTACAGAATAGTTTTCTGTTGTATCTTGCTTGGCATGAGCAGGCTGAAACAGTTAAACCATAAATACATAAGGTTTTGCATAGAGTTCTACAAACCTGGAGAAAAAGAAGATCCTTTCCAGACTAGTTCTTCCTCATTCATCTCTATCATTTGCACTAATTAGAGCATTCTGGTTTAGAGGTTTCCATGCTCACAGAACTTGATGAGGCTCACGTTACCAGTTTTTTTGTTTGCCTTCCATACTAAAGCCCAAATATTTGCAGAGATAAGTATATACAAATATTTGACTTCATTTTCGGGTGGGGCAATCGGGTTGCAGTTTGAAAAACAGCTTTTCCTGCTTTCTCTTTCCAGCAAGGAGTGTGAAATCTTCTCCCAAGTCATTAGATGACTCTAGGAGTCTCAGGGCTGTGCTCTTCCTTGTGTTGTGCTTGTTGGGTAATGATGGAAATGCAGAGTAAAATCCTTTTTTCCCTCTGCTGGAAATGCCCTGTTTGTGCTGCCCTGTGCAGCAGACTAAGCATTATAAAGCAACTGTAAAAGTGACACTGTGAACACACAGATTTGATGTGTCTTAATGACTTCTAGATCAAATTGTCTCAAATTTTCTCAAATTACAAATAAGTCTTTTTTTTTTTTTAGCTGAGAAGCACACACAGCTGACAGAAGAGATGGCTGTCCCACCAGCTCTCTCTTCTCCATCTCTCTGTAGTTTCCTTTTTATTGCTGCCACTGCTAAGCAACTTGATGTTACCAAGATGATTCACACTCATACTATAGAGAAATTTGTAATATGAATCAGGACCAATATTTGGAGCCCAGGTGCATGGAGGGACACAGGGGAAAATAACAGTAGATTGCCTGTTGCCACTGTGAGTGTAGTAAGTCTTGTTTCAAAAGATTGAGAGGATGGATTTAATATAAACTGCAGAAATACAATGTTTAGAGTGGCAAGTCATCATGAAAATTAGAAAATATATTTAGCCATTACAAGGGCACTGCATTTAGTGTATTATATTTTTAGACTCTCAGTAAGCCAGGCACACACTGTCTTACATCCCCTGACATTTTCGTTATTTGAGGCTGGTGGAGGACATAAATATTATTGCAGAATAACAAAGCAAAACCCAAAGAAACCAACTCAATTTACCTTGGAGTTTTAAGAACTTTTACGCATATATGAGGGGAAATAATGACACGCTGTTTTACTGTAATTGAGCCATAACTTTCTGGGAGTCCAAACCACAAGCCATTTGCCTGGTGACAGCGTTCCAGCGGCAGTGGAGGCCACCCCAGAGAGCACAGAGGGAAACCCTGAAGCACTTGAGAGCATCTCAAGGACAAGGCAGGGGATCAGGTATCAAAGGCTAGAGGAGATGAGCGTAGCCAGGAGACTTGGTTAATAGATTTTTGCATCTCACAGTGACCACTTTTCCCGTTATCCCTTGTCAAAGTGAACATTCCCTTTAAGGCACATGAATTAGTCTGACCCAGCTGCACCACCAGCAGCAGCTGCAGAAGGAGGGACTGGGAGACTGGGCTGGCCATGGGGAGATGTGCTGCAGACCTTTAGGATCCAAATCCAGCAGATGTTGTTGGGATACTGTTATATATCTTGTGCTTCTCATCTTCCTGCATCATGTGTGGTGCCTGCCTACAGGAGCAAAAGTAATACATGGAATAAAATGCAGCTTGCCATTAACTTCTTTAAAATTTAATGCAATAGGAAGTGTACCAACAGGAGCAAATTATAAAAATCACCCATCCCTGACTTTGATGGATGTTCCCCTCACAAACTCACCACATACTGTTTTATGAACTAGATTATTTGCCTAAGTCATCAGCTTATGATTGATTAGAGAAGCAAAATGAGGACATAATCACTTCTACATATCTTGCTTACTACAAATAAGAAAGTTTTGTACAACAATTTATTAGAAGCTGATTAGATTAAAACAAATTGTATAGTTGGAGCCCTGACAAAGGTTTCTTTTGTATTGAAGTATTCTGTGGTTAAGTCAGCTGAGGACTGACTCCATGTCTGCACCAAAGTGCTGGGGCAGGAATAATTTACTATGTGAGTGACTGGGAGACAATAAGTAAATTCAATTTTCATGTCTACTCCATTCCAACTACTGATGACATCAGTAAAAAAATTATTCCTTTGAGATGACAGGAGAAGTTCTTTCTTGCTGAGTTTTTTAATAAATGAGAGAGATGGGATTATTGAGGTGGAAAAAAATACTAAATTGTAATTTTTCAGAGCTTGGTACTGACAGCAATTTTTTTAATGTAGACATCCTTTTTACAATATACATTCCAGGTTTGATGAATAAATGCATATATTTTATTAGAGTGTGTGGTAATATAAAACCTAAATAAAGTGTTTAATCTGAAATCTAGGAATGAAGCTGGAACACATTTGTTCCTGTTCCCCAATGGTTTTGAAGTATGCATTTGATCCCCAAATGTGGAACAAGTACCAAAGCAATATAATATAACTTGTCAATTCTAAGAAAAAAAATGTGGTCATACTAAGCAAAAGAGATTAAACACTATGAAAAATGAAACTATATTGAAGAGGCATAGATTTTAAGAAAAATATGTTCCCAAGGTATCCAAAACTGATTCAACCTAATCTATAACCCATCCTGAGTAAGAAGGTAAAATTGACTCTTGAACATTATATGAATAAAAAACATCTTTAGGCAAGGTCCTGTCTTTACCAAAGTCTTATGAACTGCTCAATTCGCTTTCAAAGATCATTCTCTCTCCCTCCTCTCTCTCAAATTATGAATGATGGGAAAATGAGTAAGAGAAAGCCCTTATTCTTCAACTGGAGAGGACAGATTGCCTCCCTTGTTAGATCATTTAGTGTGGTGATGGGTGCAATGTAATGTAATAAGTGATGTGATTTCTCTTTCACCTCCCAGTGCATGGGGAAATGAGTCACATATTCCCAAATTACACCCCAAGAACATAGTCATCTCCAAAATTAACTTGCCATTGCTACCTGATGCCTAGATACCTCTGCTGTAGCAAAAAACCATCTTGCAGCAGATCCATCTCATTCAAAGCAGTTGTTGCAGTTATGGCAAGTTATTTTTTCTAGTGGGGACTGAGACACCATAAAACCAGTCCTGACAGGGTGAAGTGTTGATGAATGTCCCCAAATTGTATTAACACACCTTTCAAATTAAGGTAAACCCACTTTGTTTCGAATAAAAGGGATAATTTAACTTAAGTAGACCTTTTACTACATAGCACGGTGGTGGATTCCTTAGCAAGATCAAGAAATTTGTGAACTCTTCTGTTGATACAATCTCCTCTTTCTCATGAGTCTGTTTTCAGCAGGAAAGAAAAATACAGCAGTATGTAGTGAGAACTTCAGTAGTTTTAATTGCATAGGGTTGTTTGTTAGCTTTAGATGCAGAATGATTTCTAAACATGTAATTAAACTTGCAGGGACTGATGACTTCTTACTTAAATGGCTTAAAATTAAGCATGTGCTTTTGATGATTGATAGACTGGTTGACAACTAGGATGCTGCTTAACCACCCAGCTGGCTACAGACTTTGCATGGGGCAGAAAATGAAACAATATTTATAAAGATGCTTTGGTCAGGGTATGTTAAAATCCTATTTCTCATCAGTGATTTATCAACTAAGCTCTTGGTTTAAATTTTTTTTTTTTTTGATAATTTTTCCTTTTAGTAGGGGAGAAAAACAGGCAAAGCTTTATTTCGTGGGGGGGTTTTCTCTATTTATTTCAGCTCTCTAAAATGTCTGCCCGTTATCCATTATAAAGGATTCTGACTTGTTTCGTATAAAAGACAGGCTTATTAATGTCTGGGTGCTGCAGATTGACACAACACATCATTAAAGCTCAGATATAGTCATTACCCCATGCTACAGTGCTCGGGATTATTAATATTTCCAGTGTTACGAGGACACAGGAGATGTGCCACTGGTGTATGCATTTCTAAGCCCTGTGATGGATTAAAAAAAGGGATGCCTGGATACAAAGCACAATAACACTGGCCTGGCCTTTTTGCAGACTCCTTTCAACATTCAGGGAGGTTTTTCTGTTGTTCCACCAAGCGTGTGCTAATTAAACCAATGGGAGGACTGAGACCTAATTGATGGCAGGATGGGCCTCCAAAAGTACTGTGCTAAAGGGAGCAATATCGGGCCTGCTTTTGAAAACTCCAGTTCTAAGTTTTGGCACGTGGTAGATTCAATGGACCATGCACTGAACCAGAGACCCAACCCCCAGAAACTCAACGTTGTGAGGCTCTCAGTGGGCTACAAGTTCATCCCGTGGTTTCCAGGAGGGCAGAGAGGACAGAGCACCTGGAATGGTCTCATTCCTAGGCACACAAGGACAGCATAGAGAAGGCACATCTTCTCTCTCCTGGGATCAATGGGAATTGTGCAACTGAACGTCCTAGACCAGGCTGTTGGCCTGGGAAATTGCTCTGTGGACTCAGCTAGAATAGGCAGGTGCTGGAAATTGGAGAAATCCTTGTGAAAAGGAATTTTAGTGGCACAGTTGATGCTATTCCTCAGCTTAGAATAGATTTCAGTCCCAGGTAGGTTTAAGCAAAGCAAAGTGGTTGCAGTGAGGTTTGTAACTGTGTTAGGAATGTCTTCCAGACTAAATGAGGTAGCCAGAGGGTTACCTGCTGTGCTGGTGTGCACAGCAAAGACCCTGCCTGGGGCCTGTGTGTACCTCCTGCCAGGGTGACTGAACTCTTTTTGTTTTCAGTTTTACTTAGGGACAAATGTCTTTAATATGAAGGCACAGATTTCTATCACTACCCAACACGAGAACTGTAGTTCAACGTTTGGCTCACTGAACTCTTCTTTGGTGCTACACAATGGTTTTATAATTATTATTGACTGAATTGTCCTTTTCCATACTTAATCCCCTTGTATTTTGCTGACCAAGGCAGATGCTTTAGCAAAGCTCTTATCTCTGATGCTTTCTACAGATATCTCTTGAGTTTTCTGTATTCTCTTCTTGCTGCAGAAAAATCTTTGACTGTGGAAGTTTCATGCATAAAATGAATGAGAGGGTAACCTTGCTAGAGAAAGGGAGTGTGGAAGGGAGAGAGAAGAGAGCCCTGAGACACTGGAACTGGAATTTGCACCAGCTTCTTTTGCTGCACATTGTAGAGTTTATAAAGTAGCTGAATCCATTCTGGAGATTTACATGTTGCCTTTCCCAATAGTCCCTCTTTTACTGATGCATTTTAACAATTAAATTAAACTTCATAATTGGCATTATTTATCCCCCAGGACAGAGACTGGCAGGGCTTTATTCTCAGGTGTCTGATTCTGTCTAACTGCTGTAGTTGTGAAGTCTGTGGATTTCTGTTGTTTTCTACAAGCTGAAAAAATTCACCCTCCAATAATGTTAGATTTATTTTTTTTTTATTAAAAGGTATTTTGTTGTAGTATGATAATTTCTTTTGAACTAAATGCTGTTGATTTGCCACAGGATTGTTTCCTCCTTCCACTGCAATGGAAGTGTGGTCTAAAACCACTTTCCAAGAACCTCTGTGAGAGGCACTGCACTAAATGCAATTTGACTAGTACATATTTGGACAGAGAGGAGAAATGGCTCCACAGAACTGGTAGTAGATGCTTCTTGGTTTTGTGTGGTGAAAGCAAAGCAAGTGAAAATGAGGGAAAGCCAAGAATAGTGTTGTGGGATAAGCCACACACTGTCCCAAGTTGCCATCCTCAAGCAGAAAACACTTTTGTCTGACTCTGAGACCACCCAGCATCCTCAGAGCAATTATTCACCTCTGGCAATCGATGCTGTTTGGAGCCCTGAAGGTCCTTGATTAAGGACATCTTTCCAAGTGTGTTGTGTGAACTCAGACACTCCTATTAAGCTTCTCAGTGTTTTACTTCACTCTCTGCAAAATAATAAGTTCTTGCCTAATGGACCATGTAGCCAGTGCTTCAGAGAAAGCCAGAGCAGTGCATCTGGCCCCCATTGACTTTCCACCTTAGTTATTATATGGGTTAATCCAGATCATTTACATGAGCATTGCAAAAGCAATAAGCTCCCCAAATCAACTGGTTACGCTGCTGTCTGTGTTTATTGACTGGTTGACAACTTCAGAACTGTTATTATCATGATTCCTGCAGCTCAGCAGGTAGTAAACATTCTCTTCAGTATAGCATATTGAACAGAATTTGTATGCAAGTCTATTAGCAAAGCTTGTAAACACTTGACTAAACTATGTGGCTCAATTAGCAAAGAATAATGCAGCAATAAGTAAAGTGTGTGCAATTTTATCAACTCTCTGCAGCTCAGTGAAGTCTACAGCATTATCAGGAAAGCATAAAGAGCAATTGTCAGTCTATCTCACTGAACATTTGCCTATTACCTTTGACTAAATCACTAAAACATGTCAGAAAATCAGGAAAAAAATTATTAACAGCATCAGCACAAAACGCAGCACAGTCAGGTGCATTTATTCATTAAGTAGCAAACGTGTACCCCTTGGTTAATTAAGAATATTAAAATATGATATCTGAAGTGTGCTATTAAACTATTGAAACAGCAAAGTTGATTGCTGACATATAGCACACAAACAGCTCCTTCATGGAAAGTAGATGTACAGCACAATTTTTTAATTATGTAAATATGAGCACACTTAAAATAGAGCTTTACAGTCAGCATGGGAAATGGATCCTGCCAGGAACTTCTGTGTTGGACCAAAGCTCCATTTGGCCTGAGGTTCAGACAAAGATTTGAACACTGAGATTTTGATTCAGCTGTAGCAAAGCACTGGCAGGACTCCTCAGAATTTCAGTTCCTTCCAGCATTTTCCAGTTGCTTTTACACCTGATTCATTCAACAGCCGCATTTCTTGGTTTTATCATACGGATAAAAATTAAAGTGTAATGCGGAGGCAAAAATTTGGGATATATAAAGTTTTATTCCATCTTGTGCTCGTGCAGAATTGCTCTTCAAGGACACATGTTGCAGTTCTTTGCTGTATTATTAAAGGTCTGATGTTCTTAGCAGACTGTGCCTGTTAGAATGTAGTTTAGGGGTGTGCTAAGAAAAAAAGGAGAAAGAAATGTGTCCACCACAGCAACAAGTCCTGCAGAATCCGTGCCTCCCTGCAGAATTATCTACTGAGGTCATCTGAGGGAGGGAAGAGTGGGATTATATTCCCTTTTCACTCACACCAACAGTAAATCATCACCTGACTTTCCTCTCGATTAAAGATCTTGGTGACAGCCCAAATGTGTGTAGATATGTGATGAACCTCTCCAGAAACACGGATTAAAAACAAGAATGAAGGTGACACCTGTATTTTCTGCATCCCACAAGGAACAGTCAGTAAAAGGCTCTGAGAAGGAAGTGCTTGGCACCCTGAAGACCACCCTCTGCAGTACTGTGTGTGTCTCAGCTGCCACAGTGAGATCAGGAGAGGAAACACCATCAAAGAGACAGTTTGGGTTTGATCTTTGGCATCTTTGAAAATAAAAATCAGGATATGGTATAATGTAAAAGTTGTAGGTGTATAAAAGCCTCTTAGGACTATTTGAGACTTTTGCAGTATCTATAGCAGTAAAAGATATCTTGATAGTATCAACTATTTTGACTTTCAGACATTTAAGGGCTGCTTCATTAAGGTTTGTTAACCATGAGGCATCTGGTAACTGGAGACTTTTATTTCCCTTTAGTTTCTCTCAACTTACTTGGCAACCTTACCTGGCTCAGGAGCTTGAAAGTGTTGGTCCCAGTAAGAGCAGTAGCATTGCATCAGGTAATAATATTTCCTGCCCCACTTGTGTTACACTCTCCCTTCCCAGCCCCTTTCCCTCTCCAGGAGCAGAGAGCTCATGTTCATACACACAGGCTGGCAAAACCCCTGGGCTGCCCTCAGCAGCAGCCAAACAGCCCTGGGGACTTTAGTTGCTTGTTTCAGGTACCTGAGGGAGCCAACTCGTTCCTAGCATGGCATTTCATGTGGAAATAGAGTGGGGAAATGGAGAGAGCAGCACAATATTCAGGCTTCATTCCCTCACCCTGCACTTGAAGAGAAGCCATTTCCAGTGATCCCATTGATAAGGAAATTAGATACATTGCCTCTTGTACTCTCAAGTGGGGGGAATTTGACTCCTACTCGTTTGTCAGTGGGACTGTCAGGTAATAAATTTTACATATTTACCCAGCACACTCTGTTCCCATTTTGCTGAACTGCATGGCACAGTCATATGAACAATATAGTTATTAAAGCTTCTGCTCAGCAAAATCACATCTGACTATACTCAGCCAGAGCAGGGATCTGCCACACTGCATTAGGTGACTGTATTTTTTATGACAAAAAGAACAAGATTCCTCATGGACACAGCAAACTGCGAGGGAGACCTCTGGAGCACCATGTATCTCCAGGCTAGCAGGCTTTTTCCATCATGAAGCCATTAAGTGTGGCATTAACTACAGCATATGAATGGGTAGCACAGATTAGAGCCATAGGAGGTACTGGGAACGTGCCCCCTCTTACATTGTTTGTGGAAATGCACTCCTGTTGTGAGGATTTATGTTTTCATTACAGAACAATTCCCATAATAAGAGCCATAGAATAGGAATGCTTAATGTGGAGTACAGGGAGAAAGAAGCAGAGCCATGCTTCGAGTAATAAGTTTGGATTGAATGAATGGCTACTTTATAAACTTTCATTACTATGATTTGGTGTGAGGGAAAAAGCGGCTCGTCGGATTTTTTTTTCCAATGGAAAATTTAATCACAACAGAAAATGACACATTAGGAGGATGAAAAGGCCTTTGGCATCGTTCAGCTGGAACTTCACAGCTTTGCCTGCCTTTCTATGAGTTTAACTACTTGGGTTTTCAGGGTCCTGCCCCCTTTTCCTTGGGATTGTTGTGCAAGCTGCCCTGGGAGCTTTCACAGAGCCTGAAAAAGCTCTTGAGAAAGTTTTAGACCATCTTCACTCAGAATATGATGATCAGTCATCTCAAACACATGGAGATTGGCAGTCCTGAGTGAACAGCACTGTCCTCTGTGGCTCTTTGCTAAACCATGCTGAACTTCAAGCTTTCCAAAGTCAGGTTGTTTTTATGGCCATGCTGAGAGTCCAGAGCATGTTTAGTTGCTTTATTAGCCCAGTGCTACTTGGCTGTGCTCAGCCTGTTTATACCATCTCTCTGTAGGACAGAAGTGTTTTTACTGGGAAATTCATCAGCACAGTGTCATTTTTAGTAGAGCTGTGACTTTGAAATAGTATTGAAACATCAGCATAACTCCGCAATCTGCTGGTTTTATTACTACAATTTCAAACTTTTCTAGTGGTATTATGAAATACTAGTCAAGATCTATTTTCTTTATGCAATAGTTTGATCAATAGATGTTTGGTTTTTTGTTGTTTTTTTTTTTTTTGCTAAAATAGCTGATTTCCAGGTAGGTTTTTGAGGATCACATTTTGTCCCTCTGATTCAACAACCCTTCCTTCCCCCTCTCCTCTTTCTTCTCTCTTTCCATAAAGAAGTTGCAAAGTTTTCATATTTGTGTTTTCTGTAGTTTGAGCAAAGTGGAAAATAGGGAAACATATTTAAAGAAAAATTAAATTTAAACAAGATTAAGTGTCTGGTATTCTCCCAACTAAAAGATACCTCATATTATGCATTTGTAGAAGATATGAGTGATACCTCTACAGGTTCTGGTTTTTCACCTTTATTTTTCTATTTGCAATTCTACTACTTGTATTCTGCCTTTTCTTTCTGTATTTCATCCCAGGCTCAGCCACCTTTGTTTAAACTTTTCTTCCTAGGATTTTCTCTTTCTCCCCCAGGGTTTCTTCTGGCTGAAAACTCTGATTTTACTCACAACATTCAAGAGTTTTGAAGGAATCCTTCCACATCTGACCCCAATCCTAAATTTTCATAGCAATTTGCTGATGGTTTAAGTTGCTAAATGGCTTCTTTTCCCTTTTGTTGTAGTGTCATTTTTTCCCAGTTATCCATCAGTCTCAGTAGTTCTATGCTTTAAAAATGAACAGTAACAACTTCAGGCAGTGTGCTGTATTAAATTATTTATTCTGCTCTCCTTATCAGGAGACTCTTAGTCTATAAACTCTGAAGAAATGCACAAGTCATATAACCAAGGCTTGGCAGTTTAGGCTTAGAGTGCTTTTGATCCTAGAACTATGGATCTAAACACATGATAATACAGGGTCATGCAGATAAGTTTACATTTTAAGAAGCTTTTTGGAACAACATATTGCAGAATCTACAGCTGGTTCTCACAGCACACACCAAACAGCAGCTGTAAAACTACACTGTTACAGGATCCTCATGGTTTTTGTCCAGATTCAGCAGCTTTTTCAAATTACACTTTACCACATAGCTTCTCCTATTACCTGAATTACTGGTAGTTGGCTTCACCCTGTTTATATTAATCATGAGTGTGATTAATCTACATTAATTTAAACTATTTAAAAAATTAATAAAACCCCACTGCAGCAAAGCAACACCATGAAACCCATTTAGAAGTGAAAAGCTACAGTTTAGGTAGCAAGTTTTTCCATCCCAGTGTGTGCCACCTAACAAATATTGCAACTATAAATTCAGCAATTCACACGTGCTTCTGATGTGACCTGTGTCACCTGAGGGTAAATATAACTGAGCATTTTGTTGGTTTGAATTCTATCTGGTGCCTGGAATAGTCTATAAGACAAAAATCTTTCTGATCTGTGGCAAGAAACCCTCATCAAGGGGACGTGCAAATCTGGTCGCTGACGTCAGGAGAGCCCCGACCTTGGGCACCGCTCTGAGCACAGAGGGCAGCTCCTCTGCTGCTGGGAGCTGGAGCTGCTCAGCTGAAGTAAAATATTTAAGACACTCATTATGTAGTTGCTCACCTGTTGGGTACACGACCCTCTCAATCACTGCCTTTCTTTCTGTGCCTCTCTGATTCCAACAGCGGGTGTGATCCTGCAGGCTCGCAGCTGGAGCTGAGCTCTTCATGCACCTTTTGCATATGCATCATGGGATGATGCTGCATATTTGCCTTCAGCTGTGGGATTTACTAACTTGCACGGAAAAATAGCCCTGTACTCCAGCTGCACCATTCTATAAAGAAGTCAGTTATTTTATTGATTCATGGAAATTGCATATGCAACCCAAATAAAATAATATTTGTCATTAAGATTCAAAATTTTTAACCAGGCTAAATGCAGAAAAATTCACGGTTTGCCCCAAACAATTTTACCTGCTTATAGATCTGAGCGAGAGATACAAACTGATTTCTTCATATATTTTTTGATAAGTTCCTGTAAGATCTGACTAACCTTCTGAGGGTACCATTCTGACACCATGATGACAGAGGAATGATATGTTCCAGTGGGATATGTGCAAATCTAGTTCAGATCTCTCCAAACAGGACAGGAACTAAACACACCATATAGCAGAAGAACTTCTTAAAAAGTGGTTACTAAGCCTTTCTTCTATGACTATCTGTTGCATTACCTGAAAAATCCTGAAAGGTCTCTTTTGTTTTTCAGTTTGGAACAAATCTAAATTTCCAGATTCACCTTTTTGACAAAACATCTCTTCTTTTCCAGCCCCCCCCTCACAGCTACAGCACAAGCAGTACTTTCCTGATCAATATATTTATTTTTGAAAGCAGCTTTGACATTTAGAACTAGCTGAAGCAGAGCTATACTTTAGCACTTTCCAAGACACCCCTGTCAAGTTAGGACTTAGGGAAGATCAGGAAATCTGTATCACTGTTGGTAAATTTAAATTGTGCAGAAAGAAGGAACCACACTTCCAAGTGCTCCACACTCAAAGTTTTCACATGAATAAACTAAAGGCACGAGAAAACAGAGGGATGATGACAAGAAACACAAAAGACAAAATTACATCTTCAGCATGTTTGTCTAGACAGGCCACAGGGCATCTTTGATGATCCTCATGTAGTTTAACCTTTTGTATGTTAGGTGATAAATTCTCTGCTGCAAATGCAAGATCCTATTCCAACTGTACAGAAATGTTTTTCACAGAGGCAGCTCCATTCATCCTGCTCTTCTAAGGGCTGCAGTATAAATAAAACAACTACAGGGACAAATAGAAGAAGAAGGAAAGTTGGGATTATATTCCATATCCACTTGCACTATCAGGTTTCTCACGAGAGGGTTCACACTGGTTTGTTTTTGAGAATCTCTGCTTGTGCAGTGCTTGATAATGATATGTCTGAGACCCCTCTGTCACTTAGGACAAAGCTCTTCCAGCAGGAACCAGAATGCTATTGCTCATCTTTTCCAATAGTATTTCCAGCTATTTTTTTGAAGCATAGGACTTAAACCCATCCTTCAAACACTTGGAAAAAAAGTTCACTGGTGTTTGCTGAGTGTATCTTGAGGTTCTGTGAGGATTCCTACTGCAGAGTGGCTTTAGGGTCTTTTCCAAATGTAGAACCTGGTGATTTCTATTGCTGTGACTTAATCAGTCGAAGGGATCAGTGCAGCTAAATCAGATGAACCTCCTGTGTGTGAGCTCTTTCCTAAATCCTCACCCTCCTTGGAAACACACTCTTCTGGGAAGCACTGGGGATGTAAAATCTCTTTCTAGAATTTGATCAAAATGCATTTGTCTCAAAGTGTCCTTGTTGAGCTCTGTCAGTGATGCTGCAGCTCAGGGTGACTTTGTGTCCGTGTGGGCACAGCAGCTGTGACAAAACAGGGGCACAGACAGAGCTGGGAGCCCTCACAGTCTGAGCTTGTGCTTAGGCAGGTAGGGTGAGGAAGGACAGAGCAAATCATCCCCCTGGAGCATGACTGCTTCTTTCATGACGTGCTGCTGGGGTGGCAGAGCCCCAACAGCCCTCCAGCAACCTCAGATCAGCCTTAGAAGACAGACAGACTCCTTTGGGTGGCAGTCAGCTCTGCTTCTCCAATATCCTCATGTGATCAGTGTTCAGGGAAGCAAGAACAAGTTCTACATGATGAAGCTTTGCCAGTGACATGTGCATAACTCCCAAGTCAAGTTCAAGTAAACTGGGAGTTACAAAAGTACTTGTCCACCTCAGGAAAACTTCCCTTTTCCATCCTTGGGTAAAGTCTCAAAATTATCATAAACCATGTCAAAATTATTTCCAGGGTAGAGAAAATCTCCTTGCAGCCATGTCTTGAAATACACACTTCAGCTTTTGCTGATAGAACCTTCCCTTTTAAACAAGTCTTTGGAAAGTTTGGTTGGTTAGCTTTTGACTTCTGCTTTTTCAAGGAGTTCTGTTCCTTCCTGGAAAGCATTGAATATTCTTTTGGGGGGTGTCCCTGTGTGTTTCAGCAGCTCCTGAATACAGGATTTGACAACCTATGCACTTCTCCTTTGAAAAGATATATTCCATCTCTTTCTCACCTTCTACCTCAATCTCCTTTGTGACAGAGTAACACCAGGCCCCTTTTTGCTCTTATCCTGGCCTTTTCTTCCTTCAAAGGATTTGGAGTTTCCCCCTTTTCTATTCTTTGTGTCCTCATCCCATTCATTGGTCTTTGTTTCTGTGTTTGATGATTTATTGATAAATAGAACGTGTTCTGTTTCTCTACACAATCTCAGTCCTCAACCAAAACACCACAAAGCTCAATAAAAATCCAAGCCACGAGAAATAAACCCAGGAGACAGGAGCAGGCATCAAGAATGGAGAATGTTCTAATAATATTTTTTTTAAAGCACAGTTGCCTTGTGCATTTAGATGAGGCTTTCCTAGACCTAATGTACTGCAACTTTGACCCTGAGATAAAATACTAAATAATTTCTCTTTCAATTACAAATGACTGGTCTTCCTTTTCTGTTGGCTTGAATGTAGACAGATGAATATTCACAAAATACACATGCATTTCTTTTTCTGCTATTTAGTTAAGGAGTGATCAGTGTCATAATCTGCCAGCCAGATTCAAATCTCTACCAAAAAATTAAAATATTTTCACCGCCATAAAAATGGTGAAATATCCAAGCTTTCAAATGAGACCCTCTGTGCAAGTTCTGTAATAAACACACCTTCAACATATTCTGACCTCTTCATTTTTCATTGCAAAGATTAATAATAGGTAGCTTAGCAACGATGCTGTATTGTCAGCACATGTTGGAGACTTGGCAGCATTCAAGGTCGATCTGCAATAAGCTTAGATTGAATGCCATTAGCTTGATGCCACTTTGCCTCTGGAGTTTATTGCTAAATTTTTATTCCAGGAGGGAGAGAAAACACCGTGCTGACACAGTTAATATTTGGACCATGGCAGAAAGGTCTGGATCGCTTTCCTGACTCACGTGTTGTAAAAACCCTGTAATAAATTATCATTTAACCATTTGAAAACTGAATCTGTTAGAGGTGATTTCTGCATGGAGCAGTCATTAGACTGCAGGCAGTTAGGAATGCAATGGTTATGGTTTTGATTCATGGGAATTAGGGTTCAACTAACAACTCTGTTAGGAGTCATCTGTTGGCTGACTCCTCTGGGAAAGCCAGATCCACAAGACTATATCGGTGCCTAAAACAGGCACAATGTCTCTATATCCAAAACTTTTAAATTCAAAATCCCTCTTTAGCTGCTGCACAAAAAGACCCATCAAATAAAACCTGTGAATGGGCTTTGGGGCAATGATGGGTTTTGCTGAAAAGGGACAATCGTTAAACTCTGCTTATAGAACTGCTTGCAAAGATGCTGAAATCAGGAATTAACCCTCATGGCTACACATGAGAGACAACCAGTAAGAATGTGCTTTCTACTTGATCTTCCCCTTCACAATATCTGATGAAGCCAGAAGTAAACTTTCGTTGACTTTTGAGGGCAAAGGGATCTCGCCACAAAACTGATCAGTTAAGCCTGAAAAAATCATCAAAACTCTGGAAAGCACCACCATTGACCCCCAGACCAGCTCAGCTGGTTAGAGCACGGTGCTAATAATGCCAAGGTTGAGGGTTTGATCCTCACATGGGCCATTCACTGAAGAGTTGGGTCCTTTCCAACTCAGAATATTGTGCGTGTGTGATTCTGTGATACACAAACCTTAAGTGCTTCCAGCCACCAAGCTTTAAACCCTGCTGTGACCAATCAGGCCTGCAAAGCTGTGCAATTCTAGGGTCGTTTTCAAAACACTAAATGACACCAGAAAAAGGGCTGGAAATTTGTTTCTGGAGCTTTCAGACGCCGTAACGTTTAACATCTGTCTCTTGGCAAATCTCTGCTCAGAGATGGCCTGAATTCAATCATTTCCTCTGACTTTGGATAAGCTGCAATTGCACATTTATTTTTAACAGCTTAAAAATGAATATAGCACTTAGCAATGTCTGTCGCTACCCCAGCATTTCGCTTTTTTCCCAGTGCCTGTTTTTTCATTTGGTTTTCATGGTATGATGACTCAATATTGGATTCTGCAGGCATGGATGGGGAGAACAGTAAACATATTCTGGAGCAGGTTTTCAAATTGCCACACACAAAGTAGGTGACCCTCGGGTTTTTGAGATAACAAGTGTTACTTAATTTCCTTAAACTAACTCAGTTTCTTAGTTAACAGGTAGAATCTGAAAAATCATGGAGAGATTTGCGGGAATCCTCACATTTGCTCAACTCCATTTTTTGAAGCTGTTGTGAACAACACAGGAAGGAGCAGCAATATTTGACACTGTGAAGGGAACACAGATAGCCATGTTTTCCCTTGTAATTTCCATGTTTCCAATGTAGGGCACCATTTAACAGTGGAAAAAATGAAGATTTAGGACAGTAAAAAAGTGAGACAAAAAATCAGATCAATAGCACATTTAGTGTCCCTGCTACCACGCAGTTAATGGCATGGCTGAATTTTTCTTTTTGCATGAAAATGTTTATACCTAGTAAAATGTCATTTCTTGTGCTTGTGATTAGAAATCCAGATCTAATGCATAATCTAATAAAGTCAAGTTTTCCCAGTGTTCCTATACTACAGCCATCCTCTAATTTATTTCTCATTAGGTGCTGGCATCACTAGTTAGGAGTAAAGCATTCAGAAGGAAATCAACAGACCTGAGAAGAATTTTTAATAATTGTTCTTTTAAAATATGCAGGAAGTTAAATTATTAAGTCATTGCTATGCTTTTTTCCCCTTAATTTCTATTTCAAAATTTTTAAAAAATTCAACTCCTCCTTCTTTTTCTTTACATCTATTAATTTGTACCCTGCGTAGTAGGTCCCAAGGGCATTTATCATAAATTCGTTATCTGAAATCATTATTACCAAAGAAAATCAAATCAAAGTTTATTCCAACTACTCATGTTATATTTCATATTGTATATTCCCTGTAGACCGGATTATGAGTTTTGAAGTCTCTCTCTTGAAAAGAAGCATCTTTTTTCTGGTTGGCAGCCTGTCTTGCCTTCCTGCTTTGGAGTCAGGCACACAGTAGAGGTTCTTGACTCTTTATGTGATTTTCCATGTATAATGTAAGGGGAGGGGGGCAATCAAAATCCATCAACATGCAAACTGCTGCTCCTCTGCTCAGTCTTCTCTTACAGCAGGGCAGGCATTTAAGCTGGTTTTGGGTCTGTTTATCGATGCTTTGTGCCATGATCCTTCACCAAATCTAGAAGTGTCCATAAACTGTAGAATAACACTGTGAATTTAATTCCATGGGAATTTAATTCCTACTCCAGGGGAATTTTCTGTATGGAATTTCTGTGCTGGTCAACTGAGTTCCCTTTGTCTTGTTAAAATACTCATGGTGCTTCTTGCCCCTTGGAACGTTGTTTGCTTTGGATTTAAGTTTGGTGAATGGAACCCCTCGTTTTGAAGGGACCCACCTGGTACTGCAGGGTCTGGGGTCACTGCACAGAGGGGCTTTTACTGTTAGTAATAACTAAATGGGAGGATGTTAAAAAATTACTCCTTCTTTAATGGCTCCTCTCTCCAAATGGCATTTGATTTGATTCAATTTAATTGTATCTGTTAGAGCTCTCTCTTTGTGCCGTTATTTGATAGCACATATGCTTACTTTCAAAACTTAAAGCTCATTACTTTCATTAATAAGAGAAAATATGTGTTAAAAACTTGAGTCATACGCTTTTGTCTTTTGTAATGTGTGTTTTGTGCCTCTCCAAAGGAATACATTCAATATGTCCTGGCTCATTTTTACTGTTGCTTTAGTCTCTTGAGCTGTAACTCCTTATTAACATACAGTCTTAGGCAGTTAATGAGGATACACAGGCCTTACACCTTCAGGTCTTTTTTATTCTTGTTCAGGCTGACAGTGCTGAAGGAGACTGCCCCTGTAAAGAATATTTAGTGCCCCTTTACCTGTGGATTATATTGGATTATCTGCCCTGTCTGTGACAGATATGAAGTGTCTTCCCCACAGAACCGAGGAGGTCACATCACTTGTTTCTTATTATCTAAACCAACAAATCAGTGAATAACCTCAACTGGAACTTTGGAACAAGTCAAAGGAAACGTTGATCAGTAATAATAACAGCAATAATGTAACAAAAATAACAATAATAAAAATGCAGTGCTCTATGAAATGGCTGATGGTGAAAGAAGAGGAGTATTAAAAAATAGAATAAAAAGGCAGTTAACTTTATAACCACACCAGCTATTCTACATTATTTGTACATTACTTTTCCCAGTGTGTTGTGAAAGCAATAGCAAACTAATAGTGATGCATAACATGAAAATAACCCACTGCCAAATGAACATCTGCCTTCAATTAAACAGGTGTATCAGAAATTCGGCATATTCATAAGCATAATTAAAGATGGTTATTACCAGGGAGTAGAGAGATACTTTAGTAATTGAACATAGTTGAAAATTATTGTACTTTTTCTTTATAAACTTATCTTGCTTGTTTAAAAGAAGTCAACTGTTGTCAAACAGATAATTTTGAGGAGTACCTTCATAATTTAAACAAAATTTGGGAGTGGAAACAGTCTATCTTTAAAATGCACCTTATTCATTATTTTGAGGGTTTTGATTAACGGTTTAAGGTCATTCATACTTTCAGTGCTTTTCTAGAAGTAACATTAAAAGCTTTACTACCAGAAGATGGTGAGTTATCTCCCTTCTCAAATACTGACCACCGAGTGTCAAAAGTTCAGCATCCACAAATGGAGACACCTGAAACTAAAATTCACATTAGCAAACATTGACCTTTTGCTCTTGTGTCTCCCTAAAGGCACTGGACTGAAGAATTCCTACATGAGACAGATATTGCCCAGGGATTGTGGACTAAAATGTCAGAAGTGCCTGAAAAACTTACTGCCACTGAGTCTGTTTTTGATGAGCCAACTTGAGACAACCAAGGAGTTGTCATTCCCCAGAAAACTAAACTTGGGGAGTCTGGGGCATGATTTGGAAGCTGATGTAGGATCAGCACAGACAGCCAAAGCCAAGCCAGCTTACAACTAAATAGGTATTGTTACAAGCAGTTGGTTTACAAGTAGTGCTGAAAAAAAAAGGTCAGCAAGTCCTCCAGGCTATTTTCCTTTTCATAGAGATTTACCAAACATCTTACTAAGTGGCAGAAATCTCCTGCAGAGCAGTTTTGGTCCAGTCTAACATTTGTGAGGGGCTTCCTTGCTCATTGTTGGACAGGACACACAGGGTCAGCCTGTCTGACCCTTCTCTGCTGTGTGGGGACAGGTCACTGCTCTCTTGGGCTTTCTGCTGAGTGTTCCCTCCTTCCCTCCTTTGGACAACCTTCCTGTTTAAACGATGAAACAAGCAGTGGTTTTGTCTGCTTTTTCTCTCATGAAGGAAAAACCTGTTTGGGGTTCTCTTATCCAGTCTGGAGAGCCAGATTCAGTCAGAATCTGAAAGTAAAGAAGTAAATATGTGTTGGTATTTCATATAAATCATGGGACCTGTCCTTGACTTACCTATACTTATTGATACAATGGGGAGAAAAAGGATTTTATATTTGATACCCTATTTGATATTGTATTATTTCATAATTTTCTTCCTCTGCTGCCAGTAGTTTAATTGACCCCCTCTTTTACTGCAATCAGTAGGCAACCCACTTGTGTACATTCCTCTGTGGTTTATGCCCCAGTCATCATCTTCAGCTGCATAAATTGGCTAACTGGAAAACTGCTGATACAGACCTGTCATGGTCTTTCCTCAGCTCTGTAAATTATGCTTTCCAGGTGAAGGGCATTGTGCTAATGGACATTCTGTCTGTGCCTCCTTCACTTCAGACTGTCTGAGAGATGTGAGAAGTCAAAGTGAGCTTCACAGAGCTGAACACAAGCAGGGAGAAAGATAAAAACAACACCTGAGAACCTCTTCACCACAAGTAGAAAAACAATGTAGAATTTCTGCACAGGCCAGAACCCAACTCTTTTTGTTTATATCTTCCTCACCAAGGAATGAAATGGAGCACAGAGTCAGGTAGCAGTTTAGTTGAGTAGTAAAAATTGCACTAAGCTCTATCTTATCCCTGGATATTAATGTGGGGAGGACTAGATTAATCTAATGAATTTCCAAAGCTCTATATTTCATCTAGTGGTTCTCCTTTCTTCCCCCAGTTTGCTGTGACATGTCCATGTAGAAATTCTTCCTGTTATTTCAGACATAACTATTTCTCTTCCACTGTGTAATTTCCTTTTCCTTGCCTCTTGCATAGCAGACCAGGCTCTAGTTCAAGTAGAGGTGAAAATAAAGAGCAGGTAGATTAAAAGCTGCCCTTTTTCACTCCAGGTAAATCTGAGAGAGTTACTAGAATAGATTGAAAATAGAGTTTTCATCCCATGGGGCGTATCCTTTTAATTTAGAAACCATACCAAATGTGAAAGGGTTGAGGGAAGCAGAGTTTAATGAGATATTTTGATTTCATAGTCTCAAATTTTGTTACACTCCAGTGACTGCAGTGTTTTAGTTGGATAGTACAGCACTGCTGAGACAACAGAAATAAAATGCATTGATAACTTCCCATACAGCAGACTGAGAAATCTGATATGTTATCATATGTTTTGATTTTTTGTAAATCAGTGTTATTTGGTGGAACAAAGATCTGTAGGAAAGTTCTCAACCAATCCTTGTGTTTACCCAGATGAAATAAGATAAACTGTATTTCAGGCAAACCTGCAGCAGAAGTAACCCAGCTGAGTTACTGTTCACACTGCAGAGCTGCTTCACACTTTCACCAGCACCAAGGAAATCTAGGCCAATATATCCATTAACAAGAGTTTTTCCCTGTATCCTTTTACCACCATGACACACTCATCTTCTACTGACACACAAATTACTGGGTTTGTGCAGTTTATAATTACCTTTTAAGTGATTAGTTGGCCCTTGCAATAGCCAAATTTAGCTGGGTTATCCTAAAACTTGGAATAACCACAGGTATTTTGTCTGTCATTCTGGCTTCCTAGCACAAAGGCTCTGACCAAAGATTGCTTCAAACTCTTATCAGGTACTCAAAAGATCTGTGTTCTCTGCCACTGCCCCACAGAGGGCACAGATTATTTAGGTTTAGGGGTTAATGTTAGAAGTCACTGCTGAATGAGATTCAACTCAAGTTGGAAAGTATTAATTCTTAACATCTTTAAAAAGAACTAACCAAATTGTAAATACATGAAGTGGTATTTGCTGAATTGACTTTTTTTCCTATATTGATCCATAGCCAATTTATAAGGTGCTTTGAAGTAGAATAGTTTAAAAAATAAGAGGTTTTAGGACACTTGGAAATATCTCTTATCTTATCAAAGAGTTGCAGCTTTTGCATCTCTTAGCAGCAACATTTGGGCTTATTGGGAAACCTACCTGCTTTTCCAGTATTCTGATTTAGAGAAGTGTCTGAAAAGCTTTACCCAATGCACGTGAGTGATCTCAGATCTTCAGCAGAATTAAGTCAGACACTTTTCTGATGGAGTTTACAGGGGGTTTATTTATTTCTTCATACCATCTTCAGTGACCTAAATTTGAAAGAGAGAGAGATGTGTTTTAATTTCTCCTTTTATTTTCACAGCAGGATGAGTGTTTGTCATACTTCATAGAACGGCCAAAAGATTGAATTCTGCTCTCACTTGCACAGCTTTTAATTTGGAGCAGCTTCAAGGGAGTTAGTCCAGACTTAACTATTGTAAATGGAAGCAGGAAAATTTGACTTAGTATAGGTTTGATTCTGATTCCAGGTGTGGTTGTTCACATTTCAGCTCTCATTTGATTCCAAACCTTGGGTTAAGTGCATGAGATGTGTGGCCGTGTCCTTTTCAGATGGAATTTACTGCACGACAATTTAAATAAAGTCTTAATCAGGTGCCGTACAAATTCCTGATTAAGGTTTTTAAATAACAAACTTGAAGTTAAAACCAGCAGGGCATAAGAAATTCCCAGAGCGGTGAATACAGAATCATTAATCTGCACCACTTTTAGTTTCAGCTCAGAATGTGTTAGCAGAGTGGTTAATTAAATTGTGATCCTACATTTAGAAAAGTATCTGCTGTGAGGGTACACTCATTTTTTTCCTAATCAGAGATGGTAGGAAATAATACTGATAGAAACAAGTTGCCATTTAACCTTTGAATAAGGAATTTAAAAAAAAAAAAAAACTCATGGAAAAGATTTGTTTTCTCATAAAAAGCAATCACTGCAACATGAGACCAGCAAGAATATCAGTATGGAAGTCCCGATTCATGGAACAGGATGGGGTAGGACTGAGCACTGCTCTCCCATATCCCTGGAACTATGTATGGTTGTTTAGCTGAGATTATCTGTACAATCACATCGGTGATGAGCAGGAGAGTTCCCAGGAACCCAAATCTGGGAGAGACAGCAGGTAGGACACAGCATTCAGGTACCAAAACTGCTCCTTTAGGTTGTAAATAGCTTTGCCTGAGACATCATCTGGAGGAGAGTTGGGGTTCTGGGAAGGTCCTTAGTCATCTGAAGAGATTAGGTGTTAATGATCTTTGGTGTTATAAATATGCATGGGAATGTGGATGAACAGCCTGTAAATGACTGTCTGAACTGCCTCTGTGCTGGGCTCTGGAAAGATTTCTACTACACTCACCTACACTCACCTTCTGCTGCTCTTTTCAAGACTCTTACACACATTTTCTTAGTCTGGATGTGAATTCTCACCCCCAGGAGTGTGACTGGCTCCTGTAAATCAATGGGGTGAAGGGTGTTATTGCTATTTACCAAAGGTGGGGCATCCCACAGCACGGAGTTGGGCCCCACCAAGCCAAATGGGATGTCTGTGCTGGTCAAAACTGTGTTTTCATCACTGATCTTCCAGCTGTGCAGTGACACAAGCACAGTGAAGCAGCCAGGGGCAGGGCAGGAAGGCTCAGCATCACCTCCAGGGAGTCACAACCTCACGGACTCAATGACTCTCTGTGGGTTTGGGGATTTTTTTTCGTGAATTGTGACAAAGCAGAGGAGAACCGAGTGGAAAATTCAACTGGCATTAACAGAATACAATTAAATTAAAACCTGGGAAGAAGGGAGAAGGAATTCCCCAGGAAGAATAGTAGGTCACTGCAAGAAAGCCTAGCATGACTTAAATCAATGGGAATGTTGTCAGCTCTGGGCTAATTGCCCTTTCCCTGTGTTCAGTACATGTGCATACCCTGAGATTTAAGCATGTATTTGGATTCAACTCTCTTTAACAAAGCATTTCTCTACATGTAAGAGTTTTGGTAGTTCGAGGCTCCTGTGAAGCCCCTACTGCTACAATTTCAATTTACTTTAAAAAGGGTGAGAAAGCTCAGCCCATCCCAGGAGGTTCCCGACTAGTCTTTACAGGAACATCCCTGTAGCATGAATTAGGGGATTTCTTAGAGTCTCCATGCAGCAAAGCCCAAATGTGCAGCTAAAAATTAAGATCCTTTTATGGGTATTTTTGCATATTCATTAATTTAAGGAAACAAGTTCTTTACAGCAAACAAACAGGTTATGTGCAATGAATGTTAGATTGCTTAAAAAAGGAAAACAGTATAATATATTCTCTGTGTGGTTGGAGTATCCCCAGTGCTTATTTTCCAATTAAGTGAAAAACTACAGAAAAATAGAGATTATATAAAAAGAGGATCTCTGCAGTCACATCCAGGATATTGGTAGAACCAACTAACAATAATTTTTGTCTCAGAAGAGTACTGTGAGAGTTAACTCATATCTGAAAAAAAGGCTCTTAGTTCTGGGATGAAAGACCCTGCACAAACAGAAACTATTTTAATATTTTGAACCAGTTCTTTTGCTATAATCCAATTCCTTTTTGCTGGAACTACTTGCTTACACTAGAAGATGGAAATAACAGGAAGGATATTAAGGACATTGTCTTTTATTGTATATGAAGGAAGTCACTGCTTGTTGTAAGTAAGAATTACCTGTGCTGATGAAATGCCACATCTGCTTCTTGACCAACACCTGGATCATTGAAAGTTGTTGGTTTTTCACCTCCAAAGGTTAAAGATTGACAGAAGTCAATAGAGACACAGCAGAACAATTGATAGTGGTGGCTTTCAGTGGCTCCTCCCTGTCTTCTACTAAAATCTGTGTCTCTAAAATCCCTTGCAAAGGGAATGAGGAGCTGCAGAAATCTCTTTTGACAAGGCAGCCCCAATGCCCTGGGACAGGGAAGACCTGACCAGGCAGGTCAATGGACACAGCAAGGAGCTGGTGTTACCTGGGGGGGGGTGTGATGTGACAAAACCCTCAGCACTGAGAGCTGGTTGGGTGTCTGGGAAGGGAAGGAAATGATTCAATGAGTGCCAGTGGATGCACTGAATGCACAGGAGTAAGAATGGCTAACACTGAGGCTCTGCAGTAAGGACAGTTTTTCAGGGAAGTAGATGGGGATGTTTCTGGTTAGTTAAACATCAGAAGGGTGCTTGCATTCAGTTATAACACCATGATCTCAGGCTTTTTATGGTACCTGATATGTGGCCATTCACACAGAAGTCAGAATTCAACAACAATGCAGTACTTGTGTTGGTCTCTCAAAGCAGCACATAAAAATACCCAGCTGTGTTAAGCAAATAAGATCTTGAGGCCTAAATGTGGAAATATTAACTTTCAAGGTGTGATATAAAGTAACTAATCTTCTGGAGACTCCGTTGATTTGATGTGACAGTGCAGAGTTTTTATCTCATCACTGAGTGATATTTTGTGTACGAAGTTTGCAAACACAATATGTTTTTGTCATATAAAATACAGTTAATTTTGCTCAAAACCACTGGGGAAATTCTGAAGTAATTTTGTCAACATGCTCAGTAATGAAATGAATTTGGGGGCTCCCAGGCTCAGTAGCTTCCTCAGAAGAAGAAATAACACTTCTTAGTCTCACTCAGAATGTTGCTGGCACCTATAAAAGTCTATAAATACTTTAAACAGGAACATTTTAAAGGGTTAGAAATGAACCACGGTGAAATTGGCTGCTCCTTTCTCTCATTTCAGAAACCAGAATGAATAACAGCAAAGGGAAATGGGGGGGAATACTTGCACACAAGCAAAACCTAGAGAAAATTAATCCAGCTCAGAGCAAGGTGGATGAGTTTTAACAAAGAATGGGACTAAACTGTAATCCTTTTTACCAGGGTACAAGATATTGGCAGCATGCAGGTATCACATGTTGAATGGCTGGGTCACGGGGGGGTATCCCAGTTTGTATTGCATTTATCCCAGCTGATGTCTGGCAGAATGTCCAAGGTTGAAATCCAGCAGCTGGTTTAGAAGGAATGGTTGTCATGGAAATGCCGGAGCGTAAGGTGTGGTCTTGTGGACCAGAAACAGGCTGTCACTGCAGTTCTTGCACACAGACTGCTGCTGGGAAGGCTGTAGCTCATGGAGAGCCTTTGTAGCATTCCCCATGGACTGCTGATCCCAGGCAGGACTGAATGTGCTGGATTTTTGCTGTTCTGGGTGAGGAGGAGATCCCTGCTCACACCAGAGCACAGCAAAAGGTGAGGGTTGTCTTTGTCTGCACTGAAATAACCACTGTGAGGCACAACAGGAGGCACAGCACTGGCAAAGCCAAGGACCAAATGCTCCAGCATGGCTTGCAGCAATGGAAAATGACTGTGCACACGGTGTACACATCATGTGTGAGGGCAGGTAGAGTAACCTCCGGCCTCTGTGGGGAATAAACTGCCCCTGCCTCAAGCTCTGATCACCCTGTTTGGATGGAGGCCACAGGAAGAACCAATAATGACAACTATAACACTCTTGTTTTCAAATGGTCTGAAAATTACCGAAATGCCTTCTAAAATAAAGGTTGTAATATATGAGCCTCAAATGAGATGTTACTGGTATTTCTGTACTGATGCTCTGCAGAGGACACTGGAGATTCAGGGAGGCTGGATCCCTGCAGTGCCATCCTCTGCCTCCACATTTCTTCTGGAAGTTTGGACTTTGTTTTGGTTCTTACAGCAGTGAGAGGTGGTGTAAAAAGGAGGTTCTGTAAAAGTGTGCTGTAGGGGGATTGACAAACCCAATACACAGATGGGATGAGGTGAGGCCCAAGTATTTCCATACCAGTATTGCATAATCTCAGGCAAATTAATGTTTAATGATTTGATTTATTCAAGCTTTGTAAGCCACAAAGATAGCACACTGAAGGGCTTAATCTCTTCGCTCCATTGGCTTTAATTAAGCTCATCTGCAGCTTATGAGTTTTGGTGAGTTCATTACAAAGCCAAACAAATAAAACGTTGTCCCATGTGGGTGAATCACCCTAAAATCCCCATTTCTGCCTTCATGTGATCTTGTGAACAAACAAATTAGCAGTAAATGTTTGCAAATTATTGCAATGAAGGTTTTACTCAAGTCAGGATTGATTGAAGGGAAAAGTGGCTACATTTTGATTTTTATCAGCAATATGTCTCTGCACAGAAATCCTGGTAGGCATGAAATGAGGAACTGAGCATCCCGCTTTCGTTGTCAGACTCTGGATCTCAGACAAACTCTCTTCCCAGAGTCTGTATCTGATAAATTATTGGAACCAGAGTGGCATTTGAGGTGCCTGGATAAAGAGGCAATAAAAATATTTTCTATTTGTTTACACTGAAAAATATCATATACTGAACTGTCAGGTCTGAAAAATTGATGCTTCTGACTTCACAAATATTCGGCAACCTAATAGAAATGTCAGATGTGTGTGGTTTTGAGAGAGCAAAAGGAAAAAAAAAAAAGAAAGAAAAAATCAGCCACATAACAAAATGTTCATTTATTTTCATCAGATTTGATACTTCATCACGTAAGTGATAGATCCAAAGACCAAGAAAATTTACAGAGCTTTTTTTCTTCTTGATTTCAGTGATTTTGATTAAGCATTATAGAATACCAGAGTTGAGTAGCACCTCTTTAACATCACTATTTCTTCTTGCTGGAAAATTGGTGTCTTGTGGATGGAGATTTGTGTCATTAAAGGCAAAAGGCTGAGGCTGCCTTTCAGCAAGTTCTAGAAGGAGGAGCATGTGGGTCAAGTAGAACCATTTTGGTTGTGCAAGATTCTACCCCTGTTCATGTGCAGATTAGAGAGTTCTTTAAAGGGTGCTAAGGGGAGCAGTTGTCCACCCTTTGATTATTTTGAAATATTTTTACTTCTTGCTTTAGAAAGGGAAAAAAAAAAAGTCACATAATACTAGGAGGGTTGAATGGATTTTTCATATGGTTGGCTGAAATTTCAAACAGTGGTAAAATGGGAACTTCTGAACTCTAAGGTCCAAATCTGGGAATGTGGAAACTGGGTCATTTTGATCACTGTGGATACAAGGATGGTGCTGGGGGTAGCATCAGCAACTGGTGGAAATCAGTATTTTTGCCTTACTGCCAAGGGCTGGGCATTCTGCAGTTGTGCCATGGCTCTATCACGTGCATGCAGTGAAAACACAGAGTCTGGAACTGAAGCCCACTGGGGTACAGAAAAACTGTCATTCCTGCTTCTTTCAATTCCTCTCTAAGCAGATTTCAGTCCCTAATTTCTAAAACAGCACAAGCCAGAACAGATCAGTTTTATGATGGTCTTTGTTTTCTCTGTAATAGCTTAGGGCAGATTATCCTTTGGGCAATAGCTGTGTTTAGGTGTAATTATATAATTAGAGCCAGTGCATGTAAATCAGATAAATGGGACATAATCAGCTGTAGGATTTGGTGGCAAACATACCCAGTGCATACGAAGTACGTGGTCCTAAAGTTCAGCTGATGGAACTGTCAGCAGCCATTAAGGATGATAAAGGTGGAGCTTTCAAGGCCTGGCTCTGGGGAACAGGAAGAATTGGGTCTGTATTAAAAAAGCATCCCCGGGTGGCTGTTTCAGCTGACAGAGTGGAGGGGGCTGGAGCAGTCAGTTTGTGTCCTGCTGCCCTGAGGCAGAAAAAGGGATCCAGGTTTGGGGAACAAACCAAATGGCAGCTGAGGACACCCTGGACTTTGGGGACTGGTTATTTTCGATGTGCCATTTCTGTCTCAGAGTAATGTTCAAGGGTTTAGTTTACAGGGTGATGTTTGGTCCAAGGTCGGACTTGATGATCTTGGAGGTCTTTCCAAATCTTGATGATTTTGTGATTCTAAACTTGAAAACAAGTGTGGTATCAGAATATTGAAAATAGGTTAAAGTATTGTTTTCTCATGATTTTACTTAGCCCAAGTAAGACCAAAGTGTCCCTGGATGTAGGGAAGACCAAGACAGCAAAACACTGAGACTAAATGCAACTGTAAAGAAGAATTTTGTCCTTATTCAGTCCTGAATATCACTGTGCCACATTCTGTTAACACAGAAAAAAAAAGACTTGAAATGGCTTTGAATCCCAGGGTACCAAAAAACCCCACTTCTTTATATACAGACTGAGAATTGCATTCTCACAGGAACTCGAGCACATGGATGCCTGTTTTGGTCTTTGACCTAAACTTGTTCTTAAATCTTATGGACTTAATAGGAATTAAGTCAAAGCTTACAAGTGTAGAAATTATTGTCTGTATAACTGTTACTCATTTGCTGAGAAAACAAATATTGGTCTTGTAAGAAAAAACAGGAAAAAGAAACTGGTCTCAGATGAATGGATATTGTTGTGGGATAATAGTCCCTGATAGTCTGCAACTTTTGTTTGTGCAAGCTAAATGGTACAATTTTAATTACCATAATGCTGAAATTACTGTAATGGATTACAGTGAAAATCTAATTTTTTTATTTTTTTTTCAATTGTTTTAGTGGAAACTCATGAGCAGCCATATTGTTGTTATCCTGTGGTTCTTCTGAACAGCTTTGGGATATGTAGGAGAGAATGAAGGCACTGCAGAGATGAGATGCCACAGTCCTGCTATAAATACCTGATTGGGTTGGGGTTTGCTTGCTTTGCTTGGGTTTCTAAGTGGCAGAATTTTTGGTATTCCCTTCTCTGAATATCAATGGCTGCAGAGGCAAGAGAGTGTAGAAGAGAGAAACAAATGTCCTCACACATGAGCTGCTTCTGCCTCCCCTCTGAGCAAGGGCAGTGGCTGCGCCGTGGGCTCCTGTCCCTCCCTGACTCTCCTGTACACGTGAAGCAGGGTAATGTTCTTTAAAAAATAATATATATCACCCTTGGAAAGAACGTTGTAAGTTGAAAAATGGGTGCCTTGGACTTTAGGACTATTGAAAGGAAGACAAGAAAATAGGAAAGTTGATTGAGGCAGGTTGTATTGAACAGCCTGGAACGCCGTGGAAGCAGTGCTTTTGGAAAAACAGCAGGGGTACAACAGATAAATAAAACAGCAGCAGAATTGCCAGCAACTGTCAAATCAAAAGCAGCAGTAAAGCAGAAATATAAAGTCAGTATCAGTCTGAATAAGCATTTGTTAAACACACCAAGGACAGACAGACAGTTGTGCAAAGCCATAATGTCAGTGTTGTTTTCAAAAGATAATTGTTCCTGTTGAGACCAGCTGGTGGTTAATGCTCTGTTCTGATCAATATGACTATTTTAATCAAATGAGTAAGGAAGAAACCATGAAATCATTTTTGGGAAAGAAAGCAGTTAACGTGTTAGCTGTGTGTGACAGAGTGATCCTGCCATCCTTTTTCTCACTGAGGTTCTCATAACGGAGTCCTCCAGGAACTGAGACTACCAAGAGGTGACTGTAGAATTTAGGAATGTGTCAATCAGGTGGGGACATGACTGGGTTCAGCACTCCTTGAGTTACTTTGTTTCCCCACCACAAATATTTTTCCACAGTCAGCAAAGGTTGATTCTCTCAGCTCGGCCTGTGCAGCTTTGGGATTGCTGTTCCCGAAGGTGCTGGTTATTATGAAGATTTTGGAAGACGTAGATTGCTTTGTAGATCCACACAAGTCAAATGCACAGCAGAGGAATGGCAGTACAGCACCAAGGTGTTTGGTGCCTGCCCACAACCAAGCTGGATTTGACAGCATGTTGTCTGATACCACGTGTGGATAATGGATAATGTCTGTGGCCGGTTTGGGTCCATAATTAAGTTTTTGAGTTTTCCAGAAGCTTCTAAGGAACTTCTAAGGAACTGGGTGTCTCCTGGACTGTAAACAAGGTCTGGGCAGTGGTGAAAGAATGACAGCTGGGTAACAGCTGGGGTTTCAACCACTTCACCTGCTGCTGAATTTGGAGTTGTATTTTATTAAAATTAAAATAATTTTAGCTGGATGAGCTAATGACATTAGACCATCTCTCTGTAGTTTTTCTATAGTGACTATCAATTCTGCAGGGCATCTCTTAATACACTTGCTCTAATTTCTGCAATTCCTGTAGCTCTGCAGGAACAGGTCACCCGAAATGCTCACAGAATAATGTTCCCCAGCCCTCAAAGAGGCTGCTTTGATAAGTGTGCTCATGGTGTGCTTTTGAAACAGAAGCCAGCAATTGCACACTGCTGCTACCTTCATGACATGGGGAATATTTTATCAGATCCTTTTTAACGTACAACTTTGTTTTCTCATCTGGGATTACATCCAATAAGGACAATCTAAAACTTTCTGTATCAGTTGCAGTGAAACTCTATGCAGATATGTATGGGGAAAGAAAAACCAACCTCTCTAAAAATGTGCAGCTTTTAAAGCCAAGCCAAGTTGAGAGAAACTGTGGTACCAAATGTGCATCATCAAAGTTCACAGTAGTTGTGGCTTTCCTTTCCTCTCTCTCATCCTTTAAGATTCTGAAGCAGCACACTTCAAGGGTTTGACAAGAAAGAGGCATATATTCCCTTTTGTGCAAATCTGCTTGATGCTTATGAACACTGTTCATTCTAAAACCCCATTAAGATACTCTCCTAGTGCTGTGGCTCTGACAGAGAGAAACAGAATTAATTCCACAGCAAGGAGGGGGCGGGGGAAGAAAAGAAAAGCCATCTTGCAAATCTGTCACTCCAAAGAATGTATTAAATATATTTAACATATCCTGTTAAATAGAGTAAATGGATGAGATTCTTATCTGAAGGGGGGTTAGAAAGGGTGCAAAAATTAAAACAGGACAGCAGAGACATAGGTTTCCCTACCAAAAGTTGTGTGGCCCTTTGGAGTCTGGTCCAGAACTCAGAGTACTTCAGAAATCAGTCTCCTGTGGAGTGCAGGGAGTGAGTGAAACAACTCACTGAATCCTTCTTGCAGAAGGCTGGTCAGAAGCAACATAATGAGGGGTTTTCTGAAACCTAACATCCCACTTTAGGTGCTGCCACAGTCCTGTGGTACTGGGAGAATTTTAGACTCTCTCTTGGACTAAGTTGATATTTATACCATCACAGTGCACTGTGCAACAGGTTCCTTAGAAGACCTGCTTGCCAAGATTTACAAACAGTTTGGAAAGTAGAAGTGTACTCGTTTTTTTTGTACAGGGGCAGTTACTCATTTCACAGTTCTGGCCCTTCATCAAAGGCACTTTCCATGTGTAAAAGAAGAAATGAGTCATTTTTTCTGTACCCAGAAGCCTCCAAGTGTACAAAAAAAAGAGACAACAGGCAGAGTCAGGCAGATGAGTAGTAGGACGTGACAGAGTATTTGGTCAGCATCACTCAAAATCAGAAAATGCCACTTTTGAAAAACATTGTTTCACAGTGAAACATCTCCTTTAGCTTTGAAATTAAGACATGCAATAAATAGCATAAAAAGCAAATAGAGATGTCATTTAGAGACACAGAGGACTTATTTTACTCTTACAATCAAAATGTTTCTGTCTTATTGCTTTGTCTTGAAATGAAATTTGTCAAAGTTGATATATCCTCCAGAATTTTTCAATTTTGTAGAAAGCTCCTTTGTTTCAGAAAACTAATACTTGGATTTTTTTCTTGTTGCCTGTTATAATCTCGATACTTCAGGATTTTATTGTCTCCCTGAGGAAAAAGAAAAGATGTGGTAATAAATATTCTGAGCATTTTTATGCTATGAAACCTAGGTATAAATATACAAAAGTCAGATTATTTTGGATGTAAAGCTGAGTTCATTGCTTGATTAACTTTACTTTTGTCACTTACACCTATCTTTTAGTGAGTTTTAATACCTTTTGGTGACTAACCAGACTTTCCATTAAAGCATAAGTCACTGGGCAGAGGTGTCTCTGCATATTCATAATAATTCATTAAGCAGCCTCTTATCAATTTAGAATAAAACATCCATAATCATATTTGGAATATGTGGCAGCTAATGCAACACAGTATTTGTGCTAAGGGAAAACATGGGGCTGAAAAATCATTAAAAATATAGTGTTTGAAACCCCTAATAAACTACTGTCTTTGTATATATTCCTTATGTATTACAACTGCTGTGACTTTAGACAGCTGCTTTTGAATAATTCCCAAGGTTCAGTTTTCTACTGCTGCAGCTATGCATGTCTGAATGTTGTTCAGAGAATGAATTATTTAACAATATTTTAAATCAATTATCAACTGATAGATCAGAGAATAATATTTTCCTCTAACTCACTCTACCTCTCCAATGGCACATGAGTAAAACAACACATGATGCTGTACAGCTTTTACAATACTTTTAATCAAAAAGAAGCAAGCACACGAAAAAAGAATTGTAAAAAAAAAAAAAAAAAAGAGAAAGAATTGTGTCTAGAGATACAAACATTGGCACAAATTTAGTCACACTAGCCAGGGTAGCAGATATATACTCCCATCTGTAAGTAGACTTTGCTGCAAAACAACCATCTGAAACTAATTGGCCACATTACCCAGTGTGTGTAGGTGGGGAGTGAGCGCCTGAGTCTTTGCCTGCAGCCACTCAGTGCCTATTTTCAATGCATGGGGAGTTCCCAAATGGTCCTACCTGAAAATGTACTTCACAAATCTCATGCCTAGTCATTTTTTTTTTGCTCCAAGTCCAACTCATGTGCTTGTTCTGTTCAGGCAGCAAGTGTGAGGTGTAGTACCTGTGATTCCTGGAGTGTGGGAGAAGGATGTGTGGGCTGGGATTGCCCTACTCAGCAGCCTTTGGTGGGAATTCAGGGCATCCAGGTCTTTGGTCCATGAAGATTCTCTACATTAGCAATGAATATGTAAATCTGTGGTGCTGTGCTCTGAATTGCCACGGAGAGAACCGTACCCTGAACTTTTATCTGTTCAAATCCAACTGCTTGGGAGTTCATAGACTTCATCAATAACAAATGCTATGAAAACACATAAAGCCTTTTCCCTTTGCCTGTCTGAAAGCTCAGATTCAGAGTCCATTCTCAATCTTTAGATTTTATTTGTTTCTTTAAAAAGTAGTATTCAAATGTGGATGAAGTTTTGTCATGACAACCTTGAGTCTTGATTTTTCAGTAACTCCACACCGTGGCACCTGCTGTGGTGGAAAATAAAGGCAACTGGGATTTTCATCTGCCTGTAGCACGTCTCAGAAAGGTGTCTTCCCTTTAAACACCCACAAAGGTGTAGTTTCTTGAAGGATCACACCATGTAATTACATGGTTTACTTCTTCACATCAGTGACAGACATACTTGGTTTAGTTTTATTGCGTCCCCACGGTAGAACGTGGGACATTGATGTGTCTGTGTCCTTGGCTGATTTCTGCTCTGGCTCCCCATGGCAACCCTCGCTGGGAACAAGTTTCAGGTTTTCACTGGAGCTCTGAATTGACCTGTGGACCCCTCCCTGATGGGTGTTGCAGGCACAAATGACAGGAGGCAGGTGCACGTCAATATAAAGGCATTCCCATCCTTCCAGCAGCTGTGATGATAAAGCCACTATTTCACCACGTGATTAAGTACCTTATTTCCTGTGTCTGTACATCTCCTTTTGTTCCTTCCCACCTAAATTCTTTCCCCTGGATGTGTGTAGTTATTATTTTAGTAGCACCTTAGAGGCCTAAAACGCAGCAGGCCCCCTACTGTTTTAGGTAGAGTTAATTAAGTTTCTCTGCTCTCTTTTTTCCATGTGTTTAATACCTATTAAATGTGCATTATCTGGCACATAAGAGTCTCTGGCAATGATACAGGACCCCACTGTGGTAGGTGAGACTGTTTTCTCCCTGCTTTATAAATTCTGAGTAGATGAGCTGTTATAGGATGGCAAAGAACAGACTCATTTCTGGTACAAGCACCTAGTGAGGCATGAAAGTTGAATGAAGTTTGTGAGAGACTGGTTGAAAATGCACTTCTCCGGCAGCTAAATTGGAAAAAAAATATTATGCTGAGTCATCTTTGTTGTTCTTTCACAACTGACCTAAAAATACGATCTAGTGCACTTATAGCATTGAGAAAAAAAAATATTAATTTTTAAGCTGAAGTGATAGCTTAGAACCGGTTTCCAGTGGAATGGAGATGATGACACTTTCCTTGGGTTTGGGTAATGTTATGTGGTTCCCAACACATAACTACTGCTACCAGGAAAGCTGGGTTAGAAATTCCTGAGGGCCACTGCCTAGAAGAGCTTATAATTTAAGAAAGCTGGGGTGAGTGAAAAGAATATACTGAAAGAAAGCTGGGATTTGATGCAGTAAGATGTCATGAGTGACTGCTGATCACTGTACTGAGAATTTTAACTTGAGCTTCTTCAATCTAGTTGTACAACCCTTTTGTAATCTTGCTAAAGCAAAAACATTTTTTGAAGCCCATGACTGGTTTTATCAGTGCTCAGTCTCTTAACATCCTCAGCACAACAAATTGTTGTCCCAAATCAGGATCCACACAGGGGCCCAAGGGACTAAATTTTATTTATTTATGTGTGTGTGTTTCCTCCAGCAAATACATTTGTTAGACAGGCATTAAGTGACATGAGTGAAATAGCAAATGTTTCACTTCTGGATGGAGTCAGGGAAAATAAATCTATATTTATGAATCTGGGTTTGTTTATCTTTCTAGCAAATATAAATATATTAATTTGTGTAAATCCAAGAAGCTGCAAATAAGAACGTGGGCAACCTTAAAAGGTCAGGCAGAGTATGATCCAAACAATATTTGCTACCTCATAACTATTTTCTCCCTAATTGGAAGGGTAAGCAGAAATCCTACTGCTGCTTTCTTCGCTATTTAGGTGAAAACACGGTCGTTTCACTAAAAATATTACAATGCTAATGACTGCAGTGCAAGCTGGACTCTTTAGAATGTTTATGTCCCCTGAACATGTAATATTTTAAACTCTTCTGAATATTTCTGGCTTCACTAATGGACGGCAGAATGGTAATCCAAATGCTAACCAACATGCCTGCTAATATATTTATTTTCCCAGAACAGTAGGCCCATTTGCAATATTCAGTGGGTGCTGTCATTTGGAAATCTTCTACCAGCAGAAATGTCAGTTAAAGTTCTGATGGTTTTGGTTAAATCTTTCGTAATATATGCTGACTACCACCTGACAGATCTTTTATGGCATCCTTTGAAGACAGACGTGAGAATTTCTGATCTGGGACTATGCAATAGGAATGAAAATGGCAAGTCCTCAATGACAGACTTTTTCCAGTTGATAATACATTGACTTTTTTCACATGTGGCCCTGTATATGTCCAATATTGATTTTCTGACTCGTGTGTCCCTCCTCTCCTGCCCCACTGTGGTGCCACGTTCACTCCTGGATTATTAGTTTGGCTGAAAGATAAAGCAGGGGGACAGGGCCAGCCTGGGGAATCACAAGGCTGCTTTCAGCTTCTCCTGCTGCACATGCTGGAAAAGTTAAGGGAGGAAATAATGGCCTTCCCTAAGGCTCACCTGAGAAAGCCTGCCACGGAAAAATGGATCCACACAATGAAATACTGGACATGCTGAAGGAGAGGGATGCACACAAGGGCTCAGGCAGTGCCTGTAGAGCTCGGTGTCATTGCTGAGAGGACAGAGCTGCAGATTTTCTTCCTTTTATTTTATTTTTCCCCTTTCTTTGTTTAACTTTAGAAAAAATGCGAAGACAGGAAATTAAAAGTTTGATTCACTGGCAATGGCAAGCTAAAAACAAGTTCCTTTACTCGTAAACCTGTACAGATCTTTAGGTGTAGTGACACCATTTGTTGTAACTGATTTACAGTTACAGCCTGTGGATTGAGTTCCACATGTACCCACATGGAGGATCTTTCAGAGCTTATAGAAACTCAAACCTGACTCACTCCTCAATATTTTTGTGTATCATTTGGGAACCTTCTCATCAGGAAGGCAAGAGCTTGCACAGTTGTGCAAAGTTCTGTCACATAGTTCTCAAAGAGAATATCCTGAATATATCTCTACGTTGGCTCTTCAATTAAATACAAACAAAGACACCTTCAAAATAGTTATTCTTCATGAACAACATAGAAATACTGAGTTTGTCAGAATGCCTTTTCTGCTGTGTGCCAGGCCAGCCTGAAATGCATTTCAATGTGCCAGCAATTGTGAGCTCTGTCCTTTTTTCTTATTCTTTCTGAAGATGCTTGTTAATGAACCTCCTTGAACAGTCACAGAGGAGGATGAAAGGCCAGGGCACTGGGTGGAAAAGCAATGCAGATTGGAAAAGACAGAAAGCTTATTTAATTCTTTCTTTTCCTGATCTCAACTCCCTCAAGTTATCTCTAAAAAGACGTTTAAAGCTTACAGTTAGAACTTTTCTACATTTAACTGGAATAATTAAAAGCAGCTAAGGTAGCATTCAGGTCCAAAGGGAAAACTTTCAAAACTCATTTCAGCCACTGCTGGTCATGTATTTGGGGGTGGATGGGATCTTGAGCAGAGATCACAGCTGTCTTTTTACCTTGATTTTTATTTTTTTAGTCAGTTGTGCTTGAATTTCATTTGTTAAGATTTAAGGTCTTCATCTTGTTGCTTACCAACCCTCTGGATTCTAAATGGGCACTGATGACTCTCAGCAGCAGCAAGCTGAGCTTTATTTGAGGATGCAGTTTACGAGTCTGCCAGTAAAGTGAAAGATGTGGGCTGAAAGAAGGAACTGGGAAAAGCAGAGGGATTGAAACAGTCTTGATCAGGTCCTCAGGAAGTGGTACTGCAGTTTACAGGCTGCTCACCACGTGCATCACCTTCCCAGTGGAATGATTAGGATTGACTGTTCCTAATGAGAACATAAACCCAGGAAGTCTGGTAGCATGCCTACATCAATGACTAATTCCAGCCATTTAAAGAGGACATAAAACTCCTGTAATGAATCTACTGGTTCCATAAGGGAAGGGAAGTGCTGATGTGATATTCTAAATACCAAGATTGCAGTCGACATAATTCATACGCATTCGCAGCCACACTTTTCAGAGAGGATTGTTAAAGTATCTTAAATGCAGGTTAAGACTGTTGCAGGTGAATGTCTTCAGTTCTTTCCAGGATAGATGGAGGTCACTGCTCTAACAGCTTCTGGGCAAGCTGAAATTTTGAAGTGGTAGAAACTCAAGGACTCAGTTTATTCCTGTATCATCTTAGACCTGAAGAAACAAGAATATTTCTGGACAATGGCCACTAGAATATGCCATACAGCTATAGTAAGGGTTAGAAATAGGGCCAGCCATGGGTTTTAGGAACAGGGGACAGGGGACAACATAGAGTGTAATCTCTAAAACAGAAGCTCTCCTTGGTGGGCCCTTATGCCAGTTATACTGCTGATGTATTTGTAGCATAAAATACTTTAGGCAGGATTACCTCTCCTCACTGTGCTTTATTCAGCCCCACACATACCACTGTCTCTTTATGCTGTAATTAATAATAAATCTTCAAGTAATCTGGTTACAACATAATCTTCATACTGTTACTTCCACTATGTGTGAGATAAAACAAACTAACAGATTATTTGGAGACTCCTGAAGCAGTGTTAGCTGTGTGGGGGTTTCAGCCACTTCAATATGGAAAGATTTAGCAGGAAATCTGGATTATATGAGAGAATCTGTGTCTGCTTTTGCAATTGTACTGAAGTAACCTAGGAATAACTGTAATGAAGTTATGAGACTTTATATATAACCTCCTTAATCTTCTCACATAGCTAAACATCATCATGTAGGTGGTGAAACTAAATAAATGCTAATACTGAGCTCTTTGTGGTTACTTCAGGCAGAGAATAGATCTTGGAAACTTTAAACAGCAGCTCATTAGTCAGCAGGGTTGGCCTTATTTTAGATATAAATGATAGATAAGCCTTTTCTGTGCCTCTACAAAATGGTTAATGGCAACTTCCATGACATGGTTGGACACCATACATTTCCCATTCACTTATCACCAATCATCAAGTTGATATTAAATCAAGTAGCTCCGCACATGGAGCTCTCCCAGCACCCCTTCTCCAGTGTCTCACCTGGAGGTTTGGTTTCCATCCAGCACAGGCTCTTCTACTCCTTGTTCTCACTTCCTACAAATCCTGAACTGCCCCACTGGCAAAACTGGGGAAGCTTGGTAGGGCCTGTTTGGAAATGGGGCACGTGTGCTTTGGCATCTTATTCTCTGGGATTGTCAAATGCCTTTCCTGCTTGCCTTGGATAGATTTTTTTGTGTGAGAAAGCAAATTTGTGTATTTGGCCGGCTAGAAAGAGAAAACACTCATTTCTTAATGTGTATATAACTGTCCCTTAATTAGTGTTATACAGTCTTCCAGTCTCCTACTTGCCATATGTGTATCAGCACATATCAAACAGGCAGGGAGAAAAAGGGAGAGGAAATGGAGCTGACTCCATCCAGAACACTGGTGTAAAACTGCTATGGTAAAATGTATATAGTTTGTAATTTAGGGAACTGTTATAACGGGAGTGAGGTTAAAGAAGGGATATTTCCAAAGCTTGGAGTGCTGTTTGTATTTGCCAATTAATTCCTAATGAGGGCAGAAGCACTTAAAGAAATACTATAAAGGTACATTTTCTTTTTTCATTTAGAAACATAACGTCTGAGGAGCATTTATTAGCAAAATATCAACTCTGTTTGCACATTTCTAAATAGAATGTTGAAGCAACTGAATTTTAATTTTCGTGTCTGTAATTTGTTAATATAATTACCATACAATACAGTCAGGTGCTTTCAAATCTTTCAGTGTTAATTAAAAAGCTAATAACTTGAAAAGCTATAAATACTGAGGTAGAGGGGCTAGTGCTCCAGGGAGTTAATCCTTTATTTGTCATTTACTAGAGATCCCTTTACTAGAAGGCCAGGCTTTGTACTCCACAAAGCACTTTGAGACGTGGCTCCTTTGTGCTACCTGAGATGCTCCCACCATGCACAAGCAGTGCAAGGTTCGATCCCTAGCACAGATCCAACATATTCACAGCTAAATGCAACCAGAAAACAGAATTAATCCCACCTCTTCCACCCATTAATTTTTCTTCCTTCTCTACTTTCAGCTCCTCTTCCCCACCTAGACCCACCTGCCTCTTTATGGCCTGGCTGGTGCTTGGGACATTGTGAGACAGTCTTTGGCTCTTTCTAAAGACCATCTCCACTGGCCATGGAGGTCTTTTGTAGCCTGTTATGTAGGAACTATGAGACTTTCTCTGAAAAGCCATCAACCTCACCATGGGCAGAGGGATGTGTTTGTCAGAGGATGTGTCCTTGCAGCTCTGGGGCCCAGAGCAGCAGTTTTGGGAAACACCCCTTGATCAGCAGTGTGTGGAACTGGTTGAGGTGTTTTCAATTTGAAGGTGAATTTTCCATATGCCAAATTAAAAAAGGAAAACCAGCATTCAGGATTTCTTGTTGGAATCTCCGCTAATCTGAGCCACCTGAACTCACTGGAGCTCCCAACAGCAGGAGCTTCACTGGGACTGCCAAGGGGATAAAGTTCCATTTGTACTACTATATCAGTGTAAATCTGCAGAGCAGCATTCATGGGACTAATCACAGCTAAAGGGAAAAATACCCTGTGCTCATCATGCAGTGTCTCAAAAGTAGTGTAATTCATGTCTTACTCCTGCAAACTACTTAAATTGTGGTAGGCTAGAACATGAATCACTTTTTCCTATGCAGTGTCTGCTCTTTAGTCAGTGGAAATGGAAGGAAGATTTTATTTAAATGCAGTGATCCTGTTTTTAAATTAAGTTTGTCTGGACAAAGCCCTGGTTCTAATACAGTGACCTACGCTGTGGGGGAGGGGGAGAAAAATGCTTTGCATTAGGCATACTGTGATGTGGTGCTGATTGTTTTAAATGCTCTAAAGAAGACACGTATTTTAACAGCAAATGGACTTGCTCTGCAGTTATGTAAATGAAGCACAAACAAATGAGGCTGTGCTACCTCACGGAAGGAAAAGCTGCGTTTTAAATTCTAATCAAACAGCAACATAGTGCCAGATAACACACCCAGCCTGGTGCACACTCCCAGCACAGAGAGGCAGAGTTTTAAAACAAGCCAACAAGACAAACGTGGGAGCTGGGAAACAACGTTTCCTCTTAGCAAAGACAATGCTTAATGGTGCACCTCAGCATTGTTCCAGCACGCAGTCATTTACCTCACAGAAATCATTAATTCTGCCCAGCATTTTTGAAGAATGGAGCGATGATGAGCTTCCTAAAAGGCACTCAAAGGAAGCACCGCGTGCTGCAGCGGGCTCAGATTGTTTAATATTTGTCAGACTTGAATTGTGTTCGAAGGATACATTGTGAGTAATGGATTCTCCTGCTATTTACACGTGGGCAAGGCTGCACAGCCGTTCCATGTGCCATTTATTGCACTGCATTATGTATGAGGTGGTTTTGCCAGCAGAGACATAAACACAAAAGGGGGGAGGGAAGAAAAACACAAGAAAGCAGATTCGTGTGTTGTCCAATCTGCAAGTGTTAGGAATAATTTAGAAAACTTTTAAACACCCGTGTGCAAATATTTAGGAACTGCAGCTCTGAAATCAGTTATTTACTGCATTCTTAGCAGAGAACATGGTAGCTTTACCATGAAGCAACTCCTCCTTCTGTTGGAACTAGCTTATAGCTACTGCACTGTTGTTACAGGACAACAACAATCCCAGCAGCCTGCATTGAAAACGTGGGGTCACATCCTAAATAAAGAGCTATGCTCTTTCATTTCTCGTTGCTTTAAGGGTAATTTAGGCACTAAGTACATTTGCAAACCTGCTGTTCAAACTGTTAAGATGTAGGTGTAGTGAGTAAGAAATGCCAAATGTCTCAGAAGCCCCCACCAGGCACTGATTTCCAACAGGCATCAGGGAACGCTCTGCTCAGGGATTTATTGGTAAGTCCTACTGAGCCACCCTCTAGGTCATCAAATCACGGTGCTGTTCTGTCTGTGAGCACTCACAGGAGATGGTAACACCTCATAGAGCTGGATTCTCCCGGGCTGGCTGCACATGTCTCACTGAGCAGCACTCTGGTCCGGTGGGGCTGTGTTCCAGGCAGCTCGTTCCCTGGGTGGTGTCAGTGGGAGGAGAACGGCTGATGGCAGTCATTGCTCACCCAGGGGAGAGCACAGAGCTTCAGTCTGGCACTGCAAGAGGACTAATCAGAATAAATTACCACTTCAAGCAGGAAAGGTGTCAGAATTTGGCTCATTGTGACTAGTTAGGTTGCTGCCTTGGAACTTGGCACCCACGTAGCTGGGAATCACCACAGTGTTGACCATAAGACATTGGCATTCTGTCAGTGCAGTTCCTTGGCTCTCAGAGTATCACCTAACTTGGAAGGGTTCATTCCTGTTTCTTTTAATCTCCCAAATGCTCTGCACAACTGAAGGTCATTACAGTTTTCCTGGATGAGCTGTCATGGGGAGCAAAAGGAGAGACAGGCACAATGCAAGCCAGAGCTAATATTTAGACATTCTGTGTCAGGATTTGAAATCCAGTGGCAGAATCTGTGATTTTCTAGGGAGACTGTATGAAGCATGGGCACGTTGTCTGGGTATAAATTGTTGTTTGTTAGTTCTGGAACAAGGTAACTAATGAACTGCCACGGCACAGGAGTCAGAGACACATTTCATGGGAGAGAATGAAAGGGACCTGACAGCCAGCACAATGAAAGATAGCAAAGCTGCTTCTCCAGGCAGGAGTATGTCTCACAGCACATAATGTAGCCTAAATGTCTATAATATTCTTACAGTGTGCTTTGACACCTAACATCACCTAATACTTACAGTCCACCACTTCACATAAGACTGTTGTAATACTGAGCACAAATTTTATAAAATTTGTAAAATTTAAGTCTTGTGAAGGCTATGACAGGATGTTTTTCTATGATTTGAATAAGATATGTGAAATACCTTTCACTGATTCCTTTTGGCAGGGTTGAACACAGAAGTTAGGGTTAGGGTTACTTTTAAGCCTTTTTTCAGAATTATTTTTATGTTTAAGGTAAAATATATTTTTATTTGGGTGAAGGTTAGGGGCATTATTAGGCTTATTTCTAGGGTTATTTTTAGATTAGGGGTTACAGCTAGGGTTAGGGTTTATTGTTATGGTTAGGGTTAGGGCTAGGGTTAGAGTTAGGGGTTAGGGTAAGGATTAGGGATTAGGGTTAGGATTAGGGTGTGAATTTCCACTAATATACTTAGAAAATACTAGTCCATGGTAGAAGTACATTAGTTTTAGACAATGTTAATATTGTACACAAGAACATGAGGATTGATAGTCCTTATAATCTCTTATCTAAACATAGAAGAGCTGCACATGCTGTTCATAAACCACTGGAATCAATCAACATTGTGGCAGACAGGTAACTGGGAATCAAGCTCCTGCTTGTGCAGACCAGGAGAGGATAATAGCCTTCAACAGGTTGGGTGGGTTTTGTTTTCTTTTAAACACAAATTATTCTCTGTCTGAGATTTCGAACTTCAAAATCTAAATCGAGTCACTTAAAATCCAGGCGTGAGCACTCAGATAGGCAGCTTGGCTTTCAGAACTGCAAAAATCTTGCATTCTCCACCACTTCAAAGATCATGAGTGTTATCCAGTGCTTAGTTAGAAGGGCCTGGAAAGGTGGGGTGCTGGACCTGGACACTGGTTGTTGGGTACCCGAGTGCAAGGAGAGGGTTCAGAGTTGTAGTTCCTGGTTAGAGATAAAAACCAGCTATGTCTTTGTGGCTCTATGAGTAGGATCAGATTTTAATTAACATTTGTAAAGTCCTTTGAAATGTGCTAAGGCTTAAAACAATTATATGACTGCACAACTCCATAATTTTGATAACCAAAGTCTTTTAAAAGGGATCTTGGAGCATTTAAGAGCAGTTCTGTTTACACATTCAGCCAGAGGAGGATAGTAGGAAAGACTCCATAATTAGAAAGATTTTGTTACTAAAAGCTTCTCCATGTATTAAACATTAACAGAATGTTTCTAACTATGAAATGAATTAGACCTAACTAAGCTATTGTAAGAATTAGCAGTATTCACTCTCTGATTTCCAGATTAGTTACATTAATTTTAAATACTACTTTTTGCCAGGAAGAAACTAGTAAATACATAACAATAAAAATTGGCCATGTTTCATTAAAACACTGAGAAAAAAATATACTTTTTGCATTTTTTTAATTATTTTTTTTCCTTTTTGGTAACTCATTGTAATCCACAACTTCCACTGTGTTTGCTGAGATTTATCCTCTTTCATAACAACACCAATAATTATTTTGCTTTGTTTTTTATTGCTTCATAATAGGAAGGAGAGTTGTTTCCCTTGCCTAGAGAAGCACAGTTTAGCTCTAATAGATATCTGTGGAGCTGGCAATGGTCCCACTTCTCTTTACATTACACAAGTCCTGTCGGCCCCTCAGGATGGGAGAACCCATCTGTGCTTTCCTACTTACACAACAGCAGTTGTTTCCCTTATCAAAGCATGTGGTTTGTTCAGGGGGGAGTTTTCATGTTTTGTTTGATTTGGGGTTTGGGGTTTTTTGTGGGTGTTTGTTTGGAGGTTTTTTGGTTGGGTTTCTTTTTTTTCTTTTTTTCTTTTTTTTTTGGTCTTTATTTTTATTTTCACAAGCTGTGATGGGGATCTTGGTCTTGCAGGGAGTTTGTGTGTGGGCAGAGCTGTCCACACAGCTTCCCTGGAGCGTGAGATGCCAAGTGCTCTTTGCCTCACCACGTCCCATCTGAACGCTGGGTTTTTGGCAGGAGGGACTGGTTGTCTGTATTAATGGTGTGGGTTGCAACCACAGCTCTCTGTAGGGTGAGCTGGCAGTTGGCTGGGTAGCAGTGGAAAAGCAACAGAAGAAATGTGGGATTTTTAATTTTTTTTTATTTTCTTTTTTTTTTTTTACATCCTGTGATAGTAAAGCATCTTCCTTTAGCAGACCATGTGTTATATCTTTGCTGCTGCACGTTGCATTTATTCTCTGGTGACTCATGGCTTGATGGCAAATCCTTTACTTTCTTCCCTGATAGGGTGGTATTTTTCAAAGTGCAAACAAAAAAATTATTTGAAGGGGGTTTGAATGAGTTACAAGGTTTTAGCCTCTGCACTGTATGTGTTAGAGTTGGTTTAGGATTTCTCTGTGGATAAACAAAACCTTTAAAGACTGGAAAAAAACTGGGCCTGTACTTCTCTAGAGGCACTTTCATCTCCTTTTTTTCTCCTCTCCACTCTGTAATTACTGTCTATAACCCAAGCAGAAAACTCACCCAAGAAAAACTGTCTTGTTCTAGAAATATTTACATGTCGTTAGCACAACAGAGTCCTGATTTTAACATAACAATTTTAGACGCCAACTTTATGCTGGTCAGTAAATAACCATCCCTAAAATTACCCACGGACAGGATTTGTCAAGGCCTTCAGCACCTCCCTAAGGTAACATGCACAAAGGCACCCTTGTCCTTTATGAAGAGGATTTCACACTTCTGTTTTAAATTACAGGTTAATTGATCATAGTGCTGATCTAATGTCTCTCATTTTCCCCACCCGTGTTGTGTGATAAAAGCTGCTTGTAAATGCACAGCAATAAAACTATTAAAATTGTCAGAGTTTAAAACATGTAATCTCAAGTCAAGTGCAGCCTTTTCTCTTTTCAAAAGCATGTTATTTATAAAAGAGGCCCTGCCATAAATATTAGACCTCCTGTGTACAGAATCACACATGATTACTTCAGCAATTAGATGCCCACATGGAGAGTGAGCAGCAAGGCACTCCTGGGAGTGACTTACAGTGAAATACTTTTTGAGATGATGCTGCTGGAGCAAGGCTGAGGGCTGAGAGCTGTGAAATGCAGCAGGTGTGAATTGCTGCACTATAATTCACAGGCTCACATGTCTTGTTAGAATTATGTAATAGCCCTAGCAAATGTTTTCTACAACTGATCAGATCTGAGCCCACACATTATCTAAGGGTCCTAAAGTCTTAAACAGCAACGAGGTATTGCATCAGAAAAGTAAAGGGGGGGAAAATGAGTTATTTTTAATTGGTTAAAATAATTAAATATAAGAAGTACATTTGAAATGTTTGTTCCTAGTTGCTTTGTCATTTAGCCACTGCACTTGCCTGTCACAATCTCTGCAGAATGCCCCTCTTCAGTTTTCTCCTCTGTCCAGTGCAGAGGCAGCCAAAGTCCCTATAAAAAATAAGCTTCTGATCATCCATGCTTTAGGAGGTTTCTCACAAGGATTAATCCATTCTGTAAAGGACTGAAGCAGATGCACAGCATTCCTATTTTGAAAGGTATGCTCTAGTTCTGAGTATCTGGCATTAGTACTCTCTGTGATGAGTTTGTATCTGTACACAAAACAGAACCCACTGAGACCTCCAGCTCTCTGTAGCCTCCAAAAATCAGACTGCTCCATTTCCAGTTAAAATGTTAAATCTGTAGCTCAGCCATTATCAGTACATCTACAACCTGAAAATCGAAGCCATTCCCCTCTAAAAACAAACATGCTGATAGATGGAAGTACATTCCTGTAGTTATAAAAATACCCAAATTCATCAAATGGGCTCTCAGTAAAGAGTGGTTTGTTTAAGAAAGGAGAATTGATGAGTGCTTCCTGTGAAAGAGGGGCTGGGGTTAGGCTGAGCTCACCAAGAACAAAATCAGATTTCAGGTTTTGTCAGGCAAGCAGAGCAGCCCGGTGTGATCGAATGAGCTCAACAGCTGCTGGGTGTCAGTTTGCAACAATGCTGTAAAAAAGCTGATTTGATGTTTTGTCTCATGGGAGATTCATATTTAAAACACATATTTGGATATTTATGTTCTCCAGACTGTTTTCTCTTAAGAAGGTCAAAAAAATTGTGCCTGTTTTCTGAGTTTATTTTTTGGCAAGTTACACCATTGGCAACTTTCAGGTTTTGTAAATAAACCAATATGTAACAATTTTGCCTTTTTGTTTACTTAGCATATGGTCCAGCCATGGGAAACACTGGCATCTTTGGCTCCTTTTTGGATCAGAGGGATTGAAGTGTGGTTGTTTTATTTACTGTGTGTATTGTCATAGATCCAAAATGATCCCAGCCCCACACTGAGGTTATATGACCTTCTCAGGCTGAGGAATTTGGGAATTTTCAGCCTGGAGAGGAGAAGGTTGTGTGGAGACCTCATAGCAACCTTCCAGTATCTGAAGGGGCCTACAAGGAAGCTGGAGAGGGACTGTTCATCAGGAACTGTAGTGACAGGACAAGAGGGAATGGCTTCAAACTGAAAGAGAGTAGGTTTAGGTTAGATGTTAGCAAGAAATTCTTTATTGTAATGGTGGTGAGGCATTGCCACAGGTTGCCCAGAGAAGCTGTGGCTGCCCCATCCCTGGAAGTGTCCAAGGCCAGGTTGGACAGGGCATTGAGCAACCTGCTCTAGTGGCAGATGTCCCTGCCCATGGCTGGGAGTTTGAAATTAGATGATCTTTAAGGTCCCTTCCAACCCAACCCATTCTGTGTTTCTATATAGGGAATGTACAACAGACAATATTTGGAAGTCCCCTGATTTAATTCCATATTTATTTGGGCTGAAAATGTCTATTCTAAGAGCACTGGAAAATTATCTTGATGTAACTGAAACTCAGTGGCAACCCCCAGTCCCTCCAGCTCCTTTAAAAAGCCATCCTTCCCCGAGCAGTGCTGTAATGAGCCCAGTTACACGCCCCAAATTAGACTTGTGTTACAGTTACTTGGGGCTATTTCAATACTTTCATGAAATTGAGTCATCTTTTACAACGATATCACTAATTAAAAGCAAGATGAGCAACTGCTTACACAGCTTGGTGGCTCTGACTGCGGAGTTCCTCGAGCACATGCTGCAGCATATGCGTCCTCCAGGAACACCAGAGGAAGAGAAGTTGTTCGGCTGCCCAAGAGCAAATGTCAAATTCCTCAAGCAAGAGCTTGACTGAGCTCTGGTGCCCATCTGAGAGTCTAAAAAGGCCTCCAAACACGAAGCAGAAGGGGCAGTTTGCCACGAGGATTGATTTCAGTACATCCCTCCGCTACGTTCTGGGACGCAGCCTCATCCTGCCACTCCGAGGTGTCCTGACCTCTGGATCTGAGAAAAGAATTCAGGCAAAGGCTTATACTAAGACAGACAATGTTGCCATGGAAAGCTGATCAAGCCTTTGCAATTACAGCTTTGCTCTGCTCTGTATCCCTGTCCCTCTGTATTTCTTCAAGCTTATCCAAGGCATGGCAGGCCTTTAGCTCCGAAATCTGCCCAGCAAGATGCTGCTGTTTTACTGTTCTGTTTACCTTCATCAGGCTGGCATTTTCAGATGGGGACCCACAAACTGGATCTCTCTATCTCTCTACTGACATAATTTCTCCATATAAAAATGCTTGGAATTACATTTAATGCTCATTCAAATGGATGAGGACTTAGTCAAGTGCAAGTAGTTGAAAGCAACAGTAGTCATGGTGTCTCCACCCCTACACAGAAAATGTGAATATTAATTGCTCTCCTTCATGAAATTAAAACACACTTTAATTAGTGTTTTGGCTCCACAGGAGGGTTGGTAAATAAGGACATCCAAGATTCTCTGTATTTTTAAGTTTTGGTGGTCTCAGACTGTGAGAACTCATCATCTGAAGTTAGTAGTCAAAAGGCAAATCAAGATAATTAATTACCTTCTAAAAAAACCTTATAAGTTGGTTTTGTTTGCTTCAAGTTTATGTAAGTTCACCATGATTTATGCAAGCATTCTTAGGGCTATTGTAGCACTTGAATATTTTTGTAAACAGCAATCCTTATCCCTGGAGGTCTGAATCTACCTGCCAAAATGAACCAAAAATCTTAAGTAAACCAAGATGTAAAAAAATTTCCTGTAGCCAGAACCTTGAAATTCTCTATTCGGAGAGCCAGATGACTGAAGAGCATTCCAGAAATGGATTAAAAAGATCATCAGCTGTTCCAGTTATCAAAGTGACATTAAGTTCTTCCTTGTGGATGCAGATGTACCCACTGCAACTCCGTTTTTCATTCATTTTCTATTGTGCCCCTTCTCTCCCAAGCAGAATTTCAAGGCATGAAAAGCCCTTTAAAAGAATTCAAACTTACTTTCAAACCAAGTGAAAACAATGTGGTGTTTGGGGCATTTTTGTGTGGTCACTGCAGGACAAAGAGGCTCTCTTGAGTCTCTGTGCCTGTGTCACTGCTATAAATTCTTGTGCCACCAGCATTAGCTTAGCACAACGTGACTGATCTAATTAGACACGATGTGTCACAGCAGCTGCACGCCAGTCTGGGAGCTCGGAGAGGCCTCTTCAGGTGATGGCAGCTTTATGTGTTCCTTCCACACACAGCAGCTGATTAAAAACACATCTGTTTTCAACCTTGAAGCTGAACCCTTTCCACACCCGCCCTGGGGAACCACAGTGACAGTGCTGGGCACAGGCAGTGCTGAGCCCCACGGGATGCCCACGGCTCCAGGGGCAAGCTCCAGCCCTGCCTGCCTCAGCCAGGAGGTCACCTCCACCCCACATCTGTGGGCAGGGCACAGGGACAGCCTGGCTGGGCGATTTGGGGGCACCCATTTGGACACCTACACAGATATCACACACAGTGATGGCTCATCCTGGCACTGGTGGTGGAGCCCCATGGAGGCACTTCCAGCAGCACTGTGGAGTGGCTTGAGAAAGGGGCCAACAGGAGCAAGCAGGTGGATGTCAAGCTTGTCTTTACCCTCAGTCCTCCCCTGGCCCCAAAGAACAATCCATGGCCACCATCAAGGCCACTCAGATGTAGTGACAGTGCCCCGGCCAGTGACACGGTGATGGTGCATGTATCTCAGCTGGACCTCACATGCTACCTGGACAGCCAGACCTTCCACTCTGACCATGCTTTTGATGATCAAGGTTAATGGGAATTAAGTGTATGACCCTCTGAAATGATAGTTCTTGAAAGTGATGAACAGCAGATCAAAGTGCTGAGGCTGTGGGAGAAAGGAGTCACCAGTGTGGAAGATGCCATCAGGCTAATTGAAATGGGTAGTAAGTGTCACATGTCAGGCAAGACCTCTCTCTGCCAACAGTCAGTTCTCCCAGAGCCATGCCATGACCTTACTCAAGAAGAGAGAGCATTTTGTAATCAAGTTTTCCCTGATTGATTTGGCTGGGAAAGAGCAAGGCACTGACACCTCCACTGCAGACAGGCAAACCAGGCTGGAGGGGCCTGGTATTAAGAAAACCTTCTTGGCACTTGAAAGGAGTAGGTTAAACATGTAGGAAAATAGTACAGTGTTGTTTCCAGTTATTTTTCACTTCAGAAAGTACAATTGGGCAGTTGTGAGGTTCTAACTTGAAGAAAAAGGCAAGAATTTACAGAAAATGTATCTCACCTCATCTAGGCAGGTTTTCTCCTCTTGCCTGTAAAATGCACACACGTCCCCTCCCCCCAGAGCTCCCTAGATGGGTCCTGCTCCAGGCTTGTGTCAAACTGCACCAAAATCAAAGTGGTTCTCAGGGCAGGAGGCATTTGGAGTGATTTAAGAAGGCGTTAGAGTGCAAAGCACTGTCATCTCAGAGCAGGATACATTTGGGAAATGAGGGTTATTTTGTCATAGCATAAGCAGTGGCTTTTTTACAGCATCAGCTCACGTTATTTTGGCTCTCCTTCTCTATCTTTCTGTCTTAACTATGTTCTCATGAGACATTAAAGGATGCTGGAACCTGTCTTTGGAAAAATGAGACTAAAGACGATGGCAATTGCCTGGCCAGTGGGGAGAGGATGTGCCTGCACGGTTTGCAGAGGGAAGCAGAGGAGTCAGTGCCCTGTATCAGAGGCCTGATGAGAGGAGATTTATCAGATCAAAGGGTCAGAAAAGCTGCATCCAACAAAGCACCACCTGATAGTGTGTATCCGTGTGAGAGCAGCACTGCCCAGGCTGGTGCATCATCCCTGATGGGAAACCCTGCAAAAACTGCTCTGAGCAGAGAGGTCAAAGCATCAAGCACATATTTGTGATTATTATTCAATTTGGAAATTAATTAGTATAAAACACTGAAAGGGTAACAAAGAAGTGGAAGAAATTAAACTGTATAAATCATATCTAATTAATTGATTCTAATCTCCCTGCATTTCCTCATGCTGTCTGAGCTTGCTCTGGCTGTTGGCCCCAATCACCAGTTTATGCCAGCAAACATTTTAAATATCTGAACTGAAGTGTGATAAAACCAGTGATAGAACTTCAGCAGCCTTTGAACCAAACCACAGATCCGTTTTCAGTGATGAAATTATGGGACACCAGATATTGTTTAAATGTTGGTCATCTCCTAGTAGTAATACGCTGTGCTTTTCAGCTCCAGTGCACTTTACAAGCATTTATTTATTGGCATCTTGCTTGCTTTGGTATTCTCCTCGCTTCAGCAGCTCAGAGTGTTCAGAGAAACAATGAGACATAGGTGCCACTTGCCAGATTAAGATAAAAATGTGTTGCTTCCAGCGGGGATTTACCACGAAAGGATTTTCTCCTTTCTGAAAACAAACCTCTTTGAGGTTCCTTCCTTAGCGCTTCTCTTGGATTCTTGTGTTTGAGTTTGTAAAGCCCTGGTACCCCACCATGGGGTACAGCAGAACCACATCCCTTGCCTGGGATTACCAAGCCAATTTTACCCTTTTATCTGGGTGTAGGAAGTGTTTTCCACGCAGTGTGATAGATTCACTCCTTTGGCTGCCCATGTTTTGGTCCTTACCCCAGGTCTCAGTTCCCACTGTTCTCATGCTGTGGCCGTGCCTCAGCTATAAATCATGGGCACGAACTGCTTTGGCAAAAAGGGCTAGGAATTAATTGAGTTGGGCACAGCTCTAGAAACACAGTTTTAATGAGCTGGAACAAAGTCATACCAGGGTGGGATGGTTTGCAGTGAGTAGGAAAATGGATTTCATTCTCTCCTCGTTCATAGTCACACATCCAGGAGGCTGCTTGCAACTGAGCTCCGAAGGTGACTTATGAGCACACCCTACTGCTTCTTACAGCACATGCAAAAGGAATTAATTAAATTAGCTCCCCCGGCCCCCCTGATTTTTGTGGTTACATGTAGTGTTGATTAACCTGTTTTGCTTCTTTGGTGAAATGTACTTACAGATTTTCCTTTGTTTTCTAAACATAAATCCTATGTATGTAGAGAGGATTTTTTTCCCTTACTTGGATTTTTAAAAACAATTTCTGCCCGGTTTCCACCAGTCTGTAGCCACAGAATATCCCCTTGTGTTTTGGGTTTGAAAATGCTTTTTACTTGTGGCCACAGAGCCCATCCCATAAAGGTTCACAGATACAATCAAAATTCCTATTAATTTTCACTGGCCAAGGCATGCCCTTGGAATGAAACCAGCATCAGAGAAGGGTGCTGGGGTATAGGTTTGCATCACTCTGGTGACCATAAATATTCAATTAGGTAAAGATCCCTAATTAATTATAGTGAGGTCATTCACTTAGCCTGTTAAACAACTGAAACACTTTTACGGGATGTGTTTTTGTTTATAACTCAATGTAGCTGAATAAACAAGAGAAGCAACCGTCGTATAAATAGAACCTGGTTAATCTAATCATTTAATGCCTGATAATTAACCATAAATACTGCTATTCTGTTATGCTTCAAGGACTTAAATCCATTCTCTTCCTGCCTGTGTCATTTCTAGGAAAAATTTTTTCGTAAGACCTGAACACAGAATCTTCTCTGCCAACAAGTCATAGTAGTTCCCATTGCAAGTATTATATATATTTATAGATAGATAGACAAATATATGTTGGTCTAATTTTCCAGCTGCTGCCTTCCTAGGTCTGACTGGGGAACAGCTTTGACCATAAAATATATTCTTATTTTCCACAATTCTCTAGCTTTTGCCACTTAATTTTGTCAGAGTAGTCTGCAGTGCCTCCATAGCCCGATTCAGTCTCTGCTGAAACCCTTGTTAGGTTTCCTCATCGCTGATTCCAGCTCTTGCATGTTCTCCTCATGCAGTCCTCAAAGGCTTGAATTTCCTCAGCTGAGGAATGCCCATAGGCTCCCTTCAACCCATAATGTGTGTGTCAGCTGAAAAAATATTGATTCATCCCCTAGATTTTTGAAGCATTTAATGGCTTTACCCACTGCTCTCACATCCATTTGCCTTCCCATCTTCTACTCCCATTCAAACTGTCTTTCTGGCTGTGACTCTCCACACCAGGCAATCAGCAGCAATATTGTTGCATGTATCTTAGAATCTTTCATTTCAAGATTTCTCCCAGCATTGGCAGCTCTTATGTCTCACAAAATACAGGATTTTTCATTCCCACTGTACCTTCTAGAATTATTCAGTTGTCAGAATCATACTTTTAACTGGGGGTTGATTAATCTTTTAGGCTTCCTGGTAGCAGAAAAAAAAAAAACCTTGGAAAGATAAAATTTAAACGCTTGTAAAAAACATTTAGGTGCTGAAAAAATATTTACAGAAAGTTAATCTTGTGAATCCAGGCACCAGAAATAGGACATTTAGAAGCTTGACTTTGGCAGTACAACTCTGCTTAAACCTTCCTGTCTCCAGCACTTGTGATCAAGCCTGTGCAGGGATAACTCCTTTCCTCGCATCTCTGATAACCAGGGAGTTTGGTGACTGTTTGAAGACATTATTTTGCTCTGCTTCTGTGAAAGGCCAACAGAACGACATATTTCTGGGCTCAGGGCCCAAAAAATCCACACCTTGATGTGGTGTAAGAGCTCACCTGGGGCACAGAGCAGCTGGGATGGGAGGTGGTCCCCTGATGCTGCAGGAGGGTGGAAAGGCAGAGCTGGGTACCAGAGGCAGCTGAAACAGGTGAGGTTCAACCCATCAGAAGCCCCCAGCTTCCCAAACTGCAGCATCAGGAGTTTCTGAGGAGTCAGTCAAAATGGGAGCTGTGATGAACAGATCAAAATAATCTGTACCCTGCAAAGACAATCTGGGAGAACAAGACACCTTCTGGTCCTGCCTCTGCTCTGTGCAATTTGCTCGATTTAGCATCAAGGATGGCTAATTTAGCCCTGTATTTTTGGCTTTATTACTGTCTGAGTATTACAGCCCAGCCTGGTAACACGAGGCTAACTCACAAGGTTTTATTCAGATTTTTCTCTGGTTTCTGCTCAGACAAAGCCCAAGGCAACTGGGATTTTCCAGCGTAGAGAATGACTTGTCACTAATAATAGCTTCAGTCAGCAACATATGTTTAGTGATGCACATCAATATCTGTGCTTTCACAGATGCTAAGATTTTGCATTTTCGATGTCATTGTGTCCACGAGCATGCTTTATCTCACTGCTTTAAAAGTACATGGAAAATACTGGATTTTTATACCTACATTTCCCAGTGGCTGAGATTCCTCTGTGATATCAGGCTGTGCCACATTGCAAACCATCTCATTTCCCACCTTGTACCAGAATCCTGTGAATCTTTGAAATATGCACCTCAGCTATGATTTATGAGGTATTTGTATCATTTTCCTTTTATTTTTCTATAGAAGCAGGCAATACCTCACAGGGTATGTTGAAAGACTTTATGTTTTGAAGCAATTCACCTGCTATTCTGCCTCACTCTCTCCTTCAACACTGTAAGGAATGTGTGACAAGGCAATGTTGTTATTCCTCAGATTATTCATTGAAGTTTTCTCTTGTTTCTACTTTTTTTTATTGAGTTTTTCTTCATGTGACCTCCTAATCATTTCCTCAGCCATAGCCTGGAAGGTGACATTTGAAGAGGTGATTTCAAGTGGAGGTCTTATATGTAAGGAACCTGGTTACATGCACTACAGATACGTTTAAATCTGCATTGCAATGTTGTCCAAATAGCAAGCACAGTCTTGTCTGCAAATTAGAAAATTCCTGGTGATTCCCTCAGACACTGGAGGGAAGGAGCTGCCCTCCTCATGGGGTTTTTATAGAGTAGGTGTGATCAAATCTGCATGGTAAAGGTTTGGCATTTATGTCCAGAACATTGGTGGGTTTATTTGAGATAACACTTATTTGTGTGTGCAGTTCAGGTGTTCTATCCAGGATTGATAATTGGTCTCCTTCACATTTTGGAGGAAAGAGGTTTAATGAAAAACTACCATATGGCATTTCTCCTTTTTTTATAGACTTCGGTTTTGCTTGAATTAATTTCTGTTTCTCAAACTCACAGTAAGAAGCAAAACATCAGGAACCTCCTGCTCCTCCTGGGGACTGGCTGGTGACAGGACCATGCATCAAAATGCTTGTCCACCTTTTCTACCTGAATCAGCTGGTCACAAAAAAGCATTTGTTTTTTTTTCTTCTGCTGTGGCTACAAATAAGCTCCTACTACTGAGCATAGACATTTTCTCTCTGTGAACTGTGTTCTTGATATTAAGGAGTAGAACGGTGGCTGGTGAACAGCTGCTGTGTAATAACCTGTCTGGTTTCCTCTGTGTCTCATCCTGAAGTTGATGTTTAAATTCATTCTCATTTGTAAGACTTCACTGGTTTTGTTCATCACCCGAAAGCTGACACTGCACAGGTCTTTTACAGCTGAGCAAAAGGGTGCCAGGCTGGTCTGGAGCTTCTTATATTGCCCACAGTCTAATTTTCATCATTTCAAGCAGTATTAAGGACCTCTTGGAATAGGATATTAGAGCCCAAACTTCGCTTGGGTGCTTATTCCCTCCTCCTGCAGACTGTCCCTGCCTTCTGCTGCTGTGGGATGTTGTCTGTGACGCCTCTCCCTCATTTTTTTTTCTCTCAACAAATCACTGCTTACAACCTGCTCCTTCCCTTTTGGAGAGCTCCTATGTGCTGTTCCTCCATTTAATCATTCCAAGGAGGGGAGAGTAAACACACCACCCACCTTTTTGAAGGAAAGGAGTCTAAGCAGAACTGTTTCCAACTCGGATATTTCCTCCATTAAGCTTCCCACGTCCCTTTTCCTTTTTCTCCCACTCATGGTACCTTATGGGCAGTGGTGTTATTCTTGTGTGACCAATTTGCATGAAGGCAAAGGAAAATATACTTTTTATTTGATGTAAACACGCTTTAAAAACATTTTAGTATTTTTATGTGTAAATTTATAGATTAAAAAACACAAGGAGGTGCAGGATTCACGTTTAGAAAAGCAATGTGTGTCAGTGAGTGCCTTGGCTTTACTCTTTTGACTTAGCAGCTTTGTGCAATGGAGGTTGAAACTACCAATAACTGTAAATATAACCCATTTTTATTGGCATAACAGTGACATCTATTGTTTGATATTATAAACATCTGTGCCACTCTTAGCAGCTGCCTGCAGGTATTGAACTATCTTTCTCAATTTCATAAGGTGCAAGCAGGCAAAGTCAAATCATTGATTCAAAGAATTAGGTAATGACACATGTAGTAATGCCATTGGACAGCTATGCAAAATTAAATCTAATTTGTTTTGTCACAGCCTAATTTACAGATTAGTGTGGACTGATGCACAGAGAGAGGTGTCTCCTGTTTCAGAGTGTCGGCAGGTGTTGTTTTTGCGTCACCTGCACACCAGCCACGCTGCTGGCAAGGCTGCAGCCACGCTGATCTCCCACCTTGGGCATAACCAGAGCCTGGCAGTGCCCAGCAGTGGATTCTGCCAGGAAAACTGCCTCTGCTTTGCCCCACAGTGCAGCTGCAGAACATCTGCCCCCTGCCATCCTCGGGCCGAACCAAGACAACCCCGAATATTGAGTTGCAGGCACAGGCACAGTGGGCAAGAGGGGAGGGCCGAGAGGGAACACCCCAGTGCTCCTTGATTTCACTGAGCAGCTGCTGCAAGGCACAGCCACAAGCCAGCACTGGGTCCTGCCCACATCTGAGCCCTCCCAAGCCAGCCCCAGGGGTGTATGATAGATACTTGCTCCAGGTATTTTCAGGCCAGCTCTTGCACTGAAAACACAATTCCAAAGCATCAGGCTGAGGGATTTGAGAGAGTTACTTTTCTTTAAGTCCTCTCTTATTGCCCTCTTTTGATTATCTCTTCTATTTCTCTCTTCTTTTAATAGAGAATTCAGATAGGAAAGATTTTAATATAGCAGTAATGAAATACAGGGACTATCTAGTGTGTCAGACTCTGTGGCTGATTAGACTTTCTGATTCGTGGGCTGGCACTCAAGGGAACAGCAACTGTCTCTTTTACTGCCTTGTCTGTGAAAACAGCAGAAGGCTATGTATGCTCATTACTATTTTATGTGGTTCTGAACATTAGAACAGAAGTGGAGAGAGCAGAGCTATAGAAAGATATTTTTAATAATTTTAATGGAATACCCTGTTTAATTCTTACATAAGCAAGCCCTGGATAAGCAATTATTCTCAGTAAAAAATATTTGATACTGGCAAACAAAGCAAGATAGTTGCCTTCTTTTAAGCCATAAGCTGTAATATAAGGATGTAGAATTGTAAGAAGGGTGGGTAAAGGGAACACATTGCCTATAGACCCTGCTGTGAAAATAGCACTGAAATATGTACTAAACATTGGGCTTACACTTAGAGTTCACTGGGGTACATAAATGCCCTCATGAACAGCCACAGCACATTCCTAAACTGAGGATATAAAGTTGGGCTGTTGTGTAACCCACCAGGCTTTCCATCAGAAGAGTAAATACTGTCTTCTCCTCCATGGATCTGTACATAAACAGACTTTTCCAAACCTTCATTCAACCATAAAGGCTGCAGGATGAAATATTCATATGAAAAATCTTGGATTAAAATCTAGAGTCTTTCATGTATTGTTCTCCAAAGTGATGTAAACTCGCTTCTAATTTCCTCCATTCCAGCCTCTCTTTTCTGATGCTCTCCACATAGTAGCACCCAGCTGAAAAGAAACAGCAGCTGCATTTCTAAGGGCCTGTGTTGAACTTCTGTCCTTTCCAAAAAGAGAGAAAAACAAATGTTATAGGAGCAAGTAACACAGATTTCATAAATAAGCATGTTCTGGAAATCTCACTGTTCCCTCGGCCGAGAGGGAAAAGGAGAGCATGTAATGAAAGCTCTGAGTATGTGCAGTGTTGCAGGGGCTGGAGATGCAGACAGGCACCAAACCCCACTGGGCCGGATTTTCTGAGATGCAAATGTTCACAAAAGCAATGAAAAACATCTATTCCAAAAAACTGACAGTTTTGTGAGTGAAGAACTAAGAGATCCAGTGGTGGCTATAAGGATCTCTGGAGAAGCCAAGGAAAGTGGCTTTGCTCTCCCAGCCCCAGATGCCTGGGGGAGAGGACTCTTTGAGTTTGCAGCAGGCACAGGAGTAAAGCTGCAAGGTTTTTAAAAGGACCCAAGGGATGTGGGAGCTTGTGTCACACTGAAATTCAGAGGGCACCGTGCTGTTAATTCCCCACACGTACCCTCAAGATCCCAGCCCTCTCTATTTATTTATTGTCTCTGAACTTGGCATCCCTTTAAATGGCAAAAGCAGAGAGTGAGTGATAGTAGGTTCTGAAACACCAGCATTAGCAACATGCAGGCAGCCCCCAGTCCAAGTGGAGGGAAGTAATTTATTATCCATTAGGTGACCTGTCAGTCAGAGAGGACTAACAGAGCAATAAACTCTGAAGTGATCAGTGGAGCTCAGCCCATGCTACCAGCAGGCTATCAGAAAGGTCAGGGTGGCAAGATGGATGGTTTCCTCTTCTGCAGACACTCAGTCTTTCTGTCTGGTGACACATGCAACTCTCTCATCGAGTAAGATTGTCAGATATCTCCTGTGGATGGAGTCAACTCCAACCCAATTGCATATTTTACTGTTTCAGGGGAAAGAGTACAAAGTTTTTATGTTTTACTGAAATGTTTTCAAATTAGGACAATGGCCCCAGTTGTTCTGGTGGTGGTGTTAGTGAGCTGCAGCCCTCAATGCCAAACCTATCCTCCTTGCAAGGCTGATGCTCCACAGCTCTGCCAGGCTCCTGAGGCACCAGCCAGATGCTGGTGAAGTGAACCTTCAGTGAGGCTTTGCCAGGGAAGTTATTCTGTGTTGTTCCACTGTAATCAGTGTGCCAGGGCCTAGATATGGGACCTCTTACTTGGGATTCAAGGGTGCAAGCTCATTTCTTATCTCTCACCTGATCCACCAACCTGTGGGCTCCTCCAGGATCATCCTTCAGCAAGGATCCTGAAATTCAGGATTCATTAAGCCAGAGAGAAAGCATGAAAGATTCAGAGACCCCCATCTCTGGGAAAGGGGGAAAACTTAGATTTTGGTCCCAAACTGCTGCAAGTGTTTCATCCCACACTTTTTCCAAGTAAAACAGGAACGTTCCTGGAGGCAAAAAGTAATATTGCTTTGAAAGGTTTCTCTAAAGCAGGTGCAGCTTTCCCAGGTGCCCCTAACACATTAATATTTCCAACAGACTCCCCTAAACTCCAACCAGACAGTCTTGCTCCTGGGTGGCCAGGGAACCGTATTTCTCCAACAGACTTGTAGCTCACTGGAGAGCTCTCTGCAAACACTGCTCACAGCCCAGAGCATGCTCATGATGCGGAATTAATCCACACTCTAACACACTCCCTGGCTCCATCCTCCCCTCCTCACTCCTTGTTGCACTGACAGTTGTTCCCAGTCTCTGGCTTGCAGCTACAGGCAAAAGTGTAACCAAACTTCCAAGCCCCAGGGAGGGAAGTGGAAATTTTCAGATTTCCAGCCCAAACCCAGTTCTGGTGTTCCCCATCCTTTTTTTTCTCGTTGCAGTATCGTGCACATGTTTGTTTGTCGTGCTCTAACAAGCTGTGTGTGAACAGCCAGCTTGTTTGTTCTCGAAGGGTACATTAGAACAGCCAGGCTCCTCCTGGAATAAGTGGAACTTGAATTATTTATTTGCTTTTCTTCATAAGAAGCTTATAGCATGCTGCATGAAAAGCCAGAAATAATTAAGAAAAAACTGCTGTGCATTCAAACAGGAGAAATACACCCAGAGAAGGTGAAAGGCTGACTGTGGCTACACTGGCAGTGCTCAACAGGTCACAGCTGGTCTGAATGTGGGCTTAGGATAGGTACAGAATATCCTTTTGATCTTGCAGGATTCAGACTGGAAGGATGCAGTGATTCTGTGGAAGTCTGTCATTTTATCTGAAATCTCATGTTCACTTTCAACAGCAGCAAAAAGTTTCTGGGTGAGGCTTTTTACCCAGTGGTGTGGAAGTGCTTCAACAACCAGGCTACTGCTGTCATGGTGGGTGTTTTAAAGAAGGGGATACTGAGGCACAGAGAAGGGATGACATCTGGGGGCTTGGGAAGTGTTATCCCTTTAATTATGCTGTAAAATAAGGCTCTTTAATTTTAATACACGATTTCTGTTATTTTTCATGGAGACAGGAAGTTTGGAAATACTCCCTCTCTTTATTAGATGCAGCTTCTTCCTGTTCTAAAATACTGATGCCTCCCTCAGAGGAGAAATTCTGCCCTTATGAGTTTCTACTCATTGGTCTCACACCTCAAGTTGGAATTCTGAGTAAAAGACAATATTCCCCAACAGTGGAAATTAGAGCTTGTTTATAAGGTGTGAACTAACATCCCTCAAAAAAAACACAACTCCTGTTGCCTTACTGGTATTGGATTGATTTTACACTGAAGTGTCAACTTGGGAGTATTACACATACTCACAATTTGTGATTCTGATCATACATGGAATAGGATTTTCTGAAACAAATATAAAGAAAACATAAATTTCAGGGATCTGAATCCTCAGTAACCTCAATTGCTGGAATTCCATTTGAGAATAAATAGCCCAATATGCACTTCAGTTTAAGAAAGAAATACGTTAGCATAAGGGTAATTTGAATGAAAAAGTAATCTCCTTTCCCATTTCAGCACAAACAGTCTATCCCACCTAATCATACCTTTTACTACATCCAAATCAGTGATTGCTCATAAAAACAGATTCTCTAGGTTTAAAGCCAATTGCTGCTCATGTTTAAGTGAAACAGCTCTTTTACCCGAGGGACAGCAGAAAATATTCATCTCAACCTATTACCCAGCCCTTAGAGTTTAATTAATGGATGTGAAGTGCTTTGAGATCGTCAGGAAAAGGTAGTTCATAGGTAGGTGTAAATACTGATGATGACTGCCTTGCCTAACCTGCCCTGGAGATGGCTGGAGTCAAAAGCCTGAGCTGCTGCAGTGGAGGGAGAAGGGCAGGGCTGTGGGGGTGGGTTTTAACATCCACCCCCACCCCCCGTGGATGTCACACAACAGGGACCTGGAACCAGTGAATGACACAGAGGTGTTGCTGTTGAATGCCACAGGCAGAGTCCTACTGATTTGTAAGAGTTTTTCAGATTTTCAGGAAATAACAAAGCATAGGCTGGATACTTCAAATGGCATCCACTTAGAACTGGGACAAATTCTTATGGTGTGGGTTTGGTTTTTTTTTTTCTTTAAGGTAAATATTTTTGTATATCTTTCAGATTGCATAATTTATCATTTGTGACCTCAATAAATTACTGTCCTGCAATTCACTAAGTGCTTCACAGGCAGTGTAATATTCTTTGAGCACCTTTTCGGGTATCCTTGTGCTGGTGGGTTTCACAAGTTCTTTTAAACTAGGTCAGTGAAATGTCCTCTCTGTAGAGGTTTTTTTCTTTGAATCAACCTCACTGGAACAGCCTCGAGCTGCATCATGAAATCTCTCCAGAACATAATGTATAGCAGTATATGGGGTACAAGATTCATTGACTTAGCCAGGTTTAAAAAACTAATCCTTGTTCCCTAAATCTTTGATGAAACATTATTTTAGCTTGAAATGTTGTGTTGTGTGGCATGTAGTAATTCTTCCTCGGGTATAAAATTTTATTTCTGCTCCAAGCCTGTTTCGGAAACCTTGGCACTCTCAGCTTGCTGCAGTCAACTGCCACAGGATGAAAAGTCCTTTGTGATACTGGAAGGCAAGGTGCCCCAGTGCTGTGTGATGTGAAAACTCATTTAATTACAGGAAGGAACAATATATGATAATTTCAGAATTAAAGCATTATCAGCGCTGGAAACACAGAGGTAAATCCTCTGTTGGATCCTATATTCAGAGCAGAGAAGTGACTGACAGATTCAGAGGATTGCTCTAATCCCAGGTTGCTGGGAAATCAGGCCACTGCATAGGTTAGAAGACCCACTGAGGACTGGTTCGACCTCCAGGAGGTGGAGGATGTGTCAACCTGTGGGAACAGGGTGTGCTCTGAAAACAATGTCACCTCCTGCAGCCAGAACACCCCACCCACTGGAGAAACCCACCCCTGGGAGGGTGGGCACTTCAGCAGCAGGAGAAAGCCTGAATATTGTCAAGAGCCCACCCTTGTTTTATCTGAGCTGGTGCCTAACAGTTTGATCCACTAATCTGCTTAAAACAGATCATATTTCCTTACTTTGAAATTTTATGCTCATTTTTTCAGTTAAAAAAATTGCCATAAGTCCACAAGCTGAATATTTCAGGAATCTTTTAACTGCTAATACTGTTCTAAATGCAAGGCTGGAGATTTGGAGACCTCTCTCCTTTCTTGTTTTAGTTTCATTTCCCACTTAATTGTTCAGCATCACCTATTTTTGATTTGCAGTCAGATGTCCTAAACTCCAGCACAGGTATTATCTGTATTACCTTTGCACATTCTTATTTAATTATTTTTAAACATCCTGACCCATTATAAATTAAAAGTCATGAATGGGGTTAATGTATAATTAATGAGCAAGGGTGTTCCTGGTGACAGCTCAGAATAATGATGAATGAGCTGAACAAGAGATCTGACGAGCTGTCCAAGGTCAAATTGCTCATGGGAGTGTTAATGTTGCCTGACACAGCTTTATTTCCTTCTGATTTCCTATTTTAAACAGATTTGTTATTCTTACAGAGCTGTTAAGCCATTTAAAGGGATGGGAAGGTGTCCTCTGACCTCTAAGTAAGGAGTACTTCTTGCTGGTAGTCCTTTATACCATCTGCCATGAAGTAACAGGTCCAAAACCCACTCTTCTCTCTTGAAAATATCCATAAGTCCAGAGGACAGTTGACTGGGGGGAGAGAAGGGAAGAAGGTAAAAAAAAAAACCCAACAAAATACACCTCAAAAAAGCCTTAATTATTGACTCAAAGAAAAAAAATCTTGGATCCATTTCCATACAGCAAATACTCCACCTACTGAACCACTTATTTAGTGGCATACTGCAAACAACATTCCTGAATGATTTTTGTCAAAGTTTGGGGTTTTCTGGTACCACAAGTCTTGCTGTTTGTCCCTAGAGAAATCAAGACCAAAATCCTTTGCAGAATAGTAGCTGACTGGTGAGAAAGGTGTAGAAATTGTACACTGATAGGTGTCATTCACGCAGCTGAGGTCCTGTCTGGTGATCCAAACCCTAAGGTTGCAGAACACACCACTGTAATCTGTACAGAGGGTTTTGCAGCAGCAGCAGCAGCAGCAATTAATTCTGCCCTTTCTCCTTACTTAAAGGTGGGTTTCTTCATCAGCAGCTTTCCCTGGGAAACAAGGTGCTGTGGATGATGGATAGACTGCGTGTCAGGGTTGCTGGGAAAACTATTTGTGTCTGCTGCCTTCAGGGTTTGTTGTACTGGACCATGGACCTGGTGGTGCTTTGAGACTGGGCAATTTGTCTATTGCCATGTTTTCCACACAGTCTTAATTTACACTTGTTTCAGGGAGGCAGGAAAGGTTTTCTGTCTCTCTAATCATTTGCTGTGTAATGTTGCTGCTACTTAATTTGTTTTCCTTGGTCAGTGTTGTCCAAGTTTGTGCTCCTCTCTCAATCATTCGTGAAGGTAACTGAGTGCTGGTGAACACCCCATCTTTCTGCCAGAAGGGCACTCAGTGTTATCCCTTTTCAAAAGGAAAAAGTACAAAATGCTGGCAGATTTTTTTTTTTTCCTGGACAGCAGAGATTCTCAAAACACTGAGACATTTCAAGACATTCAGGAACATCAACATGAACTCCTCTCAATGTTAAAAATGAAAGAAAAATCCCACAAACTGTGGTTGTGCTGTTTAAAACTACCACAGTGTATGAATGCATAAATTTAGAAATTACTTTTATTTTGTCAAGTTCAACTTTAGCATAGCTGAAGGGGGATTTAACAGAACATTTATCTGCTGATAATTGCCCATAAATAGGATTAATGCAAGCTAGAAACAAACAAAAGACCCTTTTATCTCCCACAGTGCTATATGAAGTGTGGTGACACATGCTGCGTGATTAAGTTAATGGTTAAAAAAAGAACAGAAGATGGACAGAAATGGCAAAATCTAGCACCACTGTGGCATTATGCTTGCTAAATAACTGTTTAAGTCAGTAAGAGTATGTGAGACCTGCCTCAGCATGGAACTTTTTCAAGGATTGGGTCCCTCCAAGGCAGGAGGGCGGCCCCAGGCCATGTGACAGCAGGCATTGCACTTTGCTTTCCATGGATGCTACCCTGGAAAACACCTGCAGTGTTTCATGCTCACACATCCCAGGATGGTTCCCGAGTTCAGGTTCCACGGGCAGGTGCAAACCTGCCTGGCTCCTGCAGCTTCACCGGCTGGGGGCTCCCGGCTCTGCTGGGGATCCAGGAAACTTCCCTTGGTTTCCTGCCCAGCAGAGAGCAGAGCAGTGATCTCACCCTGGGCAGCCCCGAGGAGATGAGGGTGGGAAGGAACTGAGTTTACTCTGCTTTTCACAGCACTTTCTGTCACTCCAAGAACTCCATAGATGCGAATTTTTGCTTGGAATAAAACACAACCGTGTCACACATCTGACAGCAGGGACTAAGTGTCCAAAATATATTTCTTCTTTTCTCCTGCTGGATTTTCCCTTTTGCTTCCTATATTTTCTTTCAGCTGCCAGGCTCCAGATTGACTCGGTATTCAGGTTGGATAAACCACACATGTCCTTCTTTGAAGGAGCAGTGCTTTATTCATGTTTACTGTTTTCTTGCAGTACTGTTTCCAATACTTTTTTTTTTGCTTTTTTTGCCTTGAAGCCTGCTGAAGCAAACCCTTAAAAACAAGAAAGACAAGATAAGCAATAGCCTTCCTAAGAAAAGAAAAATATTCCTGAACTCTCACAAATTCTGAAATGTGAGTTTGAAGAGCAAACATTCATCTTATTTCTGAACAGAAACTTTTCCACCCATTTAGGAAAGGGCACTTCCCTTGGCATGATGTATTGTCATTTCTGGATGTGCTTCAGTAATGACTGATCCAACAGCTGCCTCCAGGCATAAGATTTTATCTGGATTGGGATGACTTGCCATAAAGCACATTTTGTTAGGAGGAAACAGAACACCTGTCCCACAAGTACAACCTGGCATGGCTCAGATTGAAGCACTGTGGAAGTCATGGTTGCTAGAACTGCTCTTTGAGAGCAGCAACACAAGTGTCTGAATGGCAGAAAAAGCTGAGTTCTGGTTCTGGCTGGCTTTGTTTTCTTTCTTTTGTTTTTTTGAGGGGAGCAGATCAGTGGAGCTGTATTGGGAACCACAATAAGCAGTGTCCCACTTGCAGGTGATCGCAGTAGTTTGGAAAAGTAAGATGTGCAGGCCATGTGATGTGCACTGGTTGCTAATTCATTAATTCTGAGCAGATCTGGAAACACCCATCTGGAAAGTGCTGCTGGACCCAAGGGTCCAGTGTTTGTCACCCTTTCTGTCTGAGGGCCCCATGCATCCTTCCTTCCCTGCCTGCACCACCTCAGCCCTGCCCAAGATTCCTCTTGCCAGGCTCTCCTCTGGTCCACAGCCCCTCTCCTGGGCCAGCAGGGGCAGCTGGCAAACGTTGGCTTTCACCATTCCTTTTAGCAAGTGAATCTTTCCTTTACTTTTTGTGTTAGAATTAAAAATATCCCCATATCATCAGATGCTGAGTGACTTAGTTAAGTCCCAGGGCCACTGCAGGAGCTCTTTGCAGGGGATTTGAATGGCTCTGGTCAGCTCTTCCCATCATTTCTTTTGCCTTTCCGCTGCAATGTCGGTCCTGAATAATTCTTTCATATCCATCTGAGTAAGTTTCAGGTGGGTAAACCCTTGTGTTTCTAATTCAGGTGCTGGGAGGTGAATCTGTCTCTTCCAGGTCAGTACCTGGCTTGTTAATCCGAGAAGTAATTAACAGGACAGAGCACGGTATTGATGGAGTGAGACAGGCCCTGGAGTCACACAGGCAGGAGGGGAACATGATTCTGGCATGTTTTCTTCCTCAGCATATTTGCCAGATCCTGTGCTCTACCTTGTCAGCAAGAGCTTGGCTTCTAAGTAACATTTTGGAGTGTTTTTGTCATTGGCACTATGAATATTTTCAACAGTCAAAATAATTTAGAAAAGCCCCTGTTAGTTAACTACCACAGTCAGCTGATATGAAGTGGCTTCAGGAAGCTTTTGGTCAATTGTAAGGAAGGTTTTACTTGCCTTCTGCTGGTAAGCACAGATGGAAAACATGTTGGGATGTTTGGAGTGGTATTTGTAGTTTTGCAAATAAAATTCCCTTAATCCAGACTGAATGTAGGGATTTCAAGGAGTTGAAACAAAGACAAACAAAGCTGGAATTGCTTGTCAGAGAAATGACTTCACGTTAGAAAACAAGACTGAGTGTTTTCTCTTTCTCTTGCTACTCAGTTTGGAGATAAAAGGCTTAATGCCCAAATTAGGCAACTCAAGTACTCTGCTTATGTCTGTCATCCTCAGCATTTAGTCACACAAGCTATAGAACACGTGCACACATTTTTGTGTTATTATTTATTAAAAACTTGCCTTTCTGTGCTGATAGAAAAACCAGAGCCCACTTGTCCAGCCACAGAATCAGCCAACCTCAAAGAGTGGAAGGCAGCTGGAAATGGCTCCTGAAACATCCTGTAGGATGCTGGGAAAGTTAGGAAAAAAAAATCAATATAAATCTATATTGCTGGTTGGGGCAGTGGGATGGGCTGTGGGACTGTTCTCAGTGTAATGTCCTCCCTATAACCACATTTAGTGCATTCAGAGAAGGTGCAGACCTTGCTGTCTTGGGGTCAGCTTAGCCCAGTTGGTACCCCTGGTACAGAGGTACAGTATTTCTTTTTCCATATCTGATGAACATTCCTGCATTGCTTGTTTCACAAAAACACACATCTGAAAAGTTCCACTATTCAGTATGGAAGAAAAACAAATTTTAGCTTGCAAAACAGAGCAGTCATTTTTGGGCCAGCTGTACTTGGCAGTTTCTGTTCAAGTCGGGGGATGCTGAGCTGGGGGGCAGCACTTGGCAAAGTCTGTAACACCCTCATTGTTGTCCATGTTCTGTTCTCTCACTCATTTCATCTATTAAACAAATAAATGACTGATTATGGCAGATGAGGTTTTTTGTGTGAGAGTATCTTCTCCTAGCATTGCCATCTTTTAGTGGTAATTATACAGTCATACAGCTGTTGCTTACAGGCAGGTTTGAAATAATATTTTTATACGGTGTATAAATCACACCATAAAAATAAATGAAGAAACAAGTGTCTAGTCAGAAAACAACAGAGAAAAAAAGTTAGGCATCTGAATTACAGAATACCTGGAAAGACTCAGGCTGCAGTCAGTCCTGACTATAATTGTGCTACATACTTACATGATTGCAAAATAGAACCATGGAATGGTTTGGGTTGGAAGGGACCTTAAAGCTCATTCAGTTCCACCCCCTGCCATGGGCAGGGACACCTTCCACTAGACCAGGTTGCTCCAAGCCCCGTCCTTGGAGCAACCTTGGACTCTTCCAGGGATGGGGCAGCCACAGCTTCTCTGGGCAACCTGTGCCAGGGCCTCGCCACCCTCACAGGGAAGAATTTCTTCTGTACCTAACCCAAATTTCCCCTCTTCCAATTTGTACCCATTACTCCTTGTCCTATCACTCCTGTTCCTGGTGCATGGTCCCTCTCCAGCTTCCCTGTAGCTCCCTCAGATGCTGGAATGCACTGTGAGGTCTCCATGCAACCTTCTCTTCTCCAGGCTGAGCAACCCCAACCTTCTCAGCCTGTCATGCCTGTCAAGCCTAAATCTACCAATTAAGACTCTGGAGCTCAAAAAAGAATTACACACATGCTGAAGTGTCCATGTCAATGGCAAGTTAAGCAATTTTAATTTTTCTCGTCTGCTCAGATCCACAGTGTAGAGTGGGGAAAAATTCCTGCTGCAGAAAGTCAAGTGGATGTGTCATTTTTTGATGGACAAAAGCAGACCAGCATGAAAACACAGAGAAACCCAAACCTCCACAGTCCCAAACTCATGAACTCCACATGCAACACTTCTCCAACACATTGACTCACACATTTGGATGAAGCTCCTTCCCAACATATGGTCTGAAATGGGTCTCTCCTGTGAATTTCATGGAGTTATTTTCTTTATGGCTTTACTCTTCTGAAGCCCAGTAAAAATGCCTGTTCTCTGTTTATTCTGGCTATTTAGTCCTGCAATTATGTAATGTTCATGAAACAGAAGCAGCGCATAATTTTTATGGTTCGTAATATTTCTCCTCAGCAAAAAGCTGGCCCCTTAGAGGAATTTTCCTCTCCCAGGATGCTTTTTTTTGGTGATGACTTTTTGGCAAAACCGAACTGCTGCAGCCTGGAGGGAGTCATTTTGTAACTGATTGACTGCTCTCTTCTTGCTTATGAGAATTCATAGCTCCCATTGCTTCTCTTCCCTGTTTCCCCTTCCTTCTTCCCAAGGTGATGAAAGGAGATAAGTGTCTAATTTTGGCTTGTAAAGCTACCACATTTAAGGATGGCTTATTTTGGATGGGTTTCTTATTTGGTGTTTTTCTGGTTTTGGGGTTTTTTGTGAGTGTTCTCTTTTTCAAGACATAATGGAGGAGACTGCAGGTGAAATAAAAAAGAAGTTTGTGTCAGTTTAGCATTTAGGGGAGGTGTGTAAAGTTCATGGATATTTTCCATCTCCTGGGTTGCAGTTCAGATGTGTTTGTACCATGCACCCATGATTATAATATTATAATGTTTTTATTTAAAACCCTGGGACACTAACAGAAGGATGCAATCCTAGACTTGGCTCTCATTTTCATGTAAGCCCACAGCAGTTCCACTGAAGCCAAAGAATAAACACTAGATAAAAGGTAAAAGACAAAGAGAAATTAGGAGATCTTTTTTATAACTGCTATGAGGAAACTTTTACACCTGAATTTTAAGAAAATATAAATTAAGTCGAGAAGACAGTTGGCACATTCAGATTATTAGGTTTGCATGTGGAAAACGGACATGGATGAAGATGTAACCTTTATTTGAATTACTATTGAGGTTACAGGGATAAATATTTATAAGAAAGGTGTGAATTATTTATATGTGTTCCAAGATAGCTCAGTTTAATAGCATCCTTCCCCTGGAGTTGTTACACTGTGAGCTGGGGATTGCATGCACAGTGATATGGTATCTGATATTAGAGGATTTGTGTTTGACATGAGAAAGCTGCAGCAGAGGGAGGGAGCAGCTCTGTGTTGGAGTTTGTATTTGGAATAGGTGCAAAGGCCAACAAAAGCACACAGCTCTGAGGAAAGAACATCCAGGGCCCCATAAATCATCCATCTAATGTTATTACGCTACAGTGGCAAATTATGCTGGGTTTGTCTCTGCAGTTAGACAGTGCAACAGATGGCAAAGATTTGCACAGCCAGTTAAAATTCTTGGCAAAGCACATTTTTTGAATTTAGCTGAAGAGTTAGTTGGGATATACTGGAATATTTGTACCAAACTGGGGGGAAAAAAGCACAACTTTTTATATAATGTCTCTTCCACTTAAAAAATATCATTTGACACATTTGCCTAACAAGTAGCACTGTTACACCAGCACTTTCCATTCATGCTTGCACTGTGATGGGGAAAACTGCCAACCTCAAATTATCTGGGAAACTGTTTCCAAAACGGAAATGCAGAGCAGGGAGACATTATCCCTGTTAGGGCTGTTCAGGAAACTGGTAACAGGACACATTTTGTTTGGCTGCACAGAGCACCAGTCTTGTTCTGTCCCTCATTTACAGATTGGTGGTTCCCAAAGTTGAGCCCAGTAGGTGTAAAGGAGAGTTAGACCATATTCCTGAAAGTGAATCCACAAGGGGAATACTGTGGAGATGTCTACTCTGAAACAAAAACTAGTCTATATGCTTATTTCTCATCTTTAATTCATTATTGTGTTATAGTCATACTTTACACTACAAAGGCTGTAATTACATTGTAGTTTATGTAAAAATTACAATGCAATCTCAGTGCATTTTGATACATAATTATCTGTTAGTTAATAAAGCTGAACAGTTACGTGTTTAGAGGCCCTTTTACTCCAAAGGAATAATTCTGAATACATCTACTATCAAAACCCAGGTATTACAACAAAACCATACTGCTCCCATGCTCATTCTCTGTTATCCAGTGATGGGAATTGAGGCTAATTTTACAAAGTGAATGCAAACCCCTATTTAACAGCAGGGCAGTTTCCCAGTTATGTTACAGGGCATCATCCTTTGCTGATTGTTTTCTGCACAGCGCTTGTATGTACAGGGTTGTGGGTTTGATCCTGTACTAATTTGCTGTTTCTTGAGTGGCTTTTGCAGTGAGAACTTGGTGTCCTCACACAGTTCTCAGCTGTGCTGAGCAGCACATCCAAAAACTGTATAGAAGGTGCTAGGGCAGCTGCATCTTCTCAGTGTGGCCTGACCTGCCCATACCCAATGCCATGGCTGAGAACACCATGGACTTAAACTGAAGGAGCTGGAATGAGGGCTCCCAGGAGAACTCTCACCAGACACAGAACAGAATCATAGAATCATTAAGAACAGACCCTCAAGACCCTCAAGTCCAACCTTTGACCGAACCATATCACAAAGGGTCAACCACGACGTGGGCTGTTCTCATTTCCTTCCACTGCCAAAGAGAATCAGCCAAAAGGTTTGGGGAGCCTCGTGTGGGCTGGTCCTTGGCCAAGGCAAATGGAGGAAACTTGTAGGTGAGGTGCTGCTTCACACTGGTGCCCTGGCCAGGCAACTCGAAGGAATTGAGTGGATCTAAAAAGTCTCCTGGAACACATCTCTCTCTATCACTCCTACCCCGTGCAAGGACCCTCAGCTGTGGGGCTTGCAGGACTATCAGGAGGTTTCCCCAAGGAATCTTCATGTTCAGGGTCGTGCCAGTAACCCCTGGTCAGCCTGGGTCTAGTCCAAGGACATACCTCCCAGGGAGAGACTGCCACCAAAATATTGGAATACCTGTCCTTCAGGTCTTTGGTGGGAAAAAAATGGACTGTTATTCCTCTGAGAGCCATCAAACCTGGCTTCAAGGCATGGCTGCATTGATGGCTCGTTTCTCTTTGATTTAATTTTTTTTTTTGGCAGTAAAACATTGCCCTGCTGGGGGAGGGAGAAAACAAACCCAGAGATAAAACAGATAATATGTGTTCATTTCTCCACCAATTCGCCCTCAGTGAGAAGGGAGGCAAGCAGCCCAGCCTCACTTGAGAGAGGGATTTTTCAACACTTTTGATAAATTTTTTACAGAATTTCTCTTCCAGTTCTTCTGTATGACTTCTGCATGCAAAACAGCATTTTTTACTTCCCTGGACTGTGTGCTCTGTGCTTGCTGTCAGACAAGCCAGCACATGCCTCTGCCTAAAGGGTACAAAGTCCTTCATGACTCAGGCCTGGATACAGATGAATTTAAGAACCAAACTCCCTCTGAAGTCAATGTAGCTTCAGTATCCAAGAGATCTTTGGGAGTCTGCATCTGTATGAGAGCGTGTCCCAGAGATGGAAGACTGAACATGCTGCCTTGTAACATGGTTAATTATTTTTTTTATATTGTGATTCATTCATTCTAAAATTGGTGACTCTGTAGTGACACAGAGGATTTTCCTGGTTCATGTCCCTCCTTCTTACTGAGTCTCCAGAAGCACCTGGTCATCCTTCCTGGATTTATGGGATGCTTTGCTATTTGTATCCTTTATATTTTTAGCTATAACAAATGTTGAGTCCTAATTTCCCTTTGCAGATAAGCTGTAGGTGGTTTTAATTTGGAAAAAAAATTACTAACATTTTCCCTGTTTTGTTTGATTGGAAAAGCTCTGAATATTTGCTCAGCCTTATGGATCTCTACCTAATGCTTTCCACAGCCTTTGACCACTTCTCAGGATTGTTGCTGAGACAAAATAAAGCTCAGTCATCTATTTGGTTACAAACTAGTGATTGCCACACTCCTGGTAGTAGTTTTTAGGTTTTTAACATATTCTGTGGATTTTCATATGGTATTTCTGTTATTTCAGTGAGTAGCTGTGACCTTACATAGCCTGCTACTGAATATGCAAAGGGTTTCCAGCTGTATTCTGGCAATATAATTTAGTTTAAAAAAAAAAAAAAAGTAATTTTAAATCTCAAATACAATTTTATATCAACTTTTCACAATGAATTAAAATGATACTTTTCCTCGTATCTAACTGCAAAATGAACATGCATTAGAGAAACATTTTACCTTTTGCAGTTGAAAATATTCAAAATAATATATTCAGAGTAATTGAAAATCAAATAATTTTAGGTTGATTACAGAAAGCTTTCTAGGGCAAATGTGCAAATGGAATTCTTCTGTTTTAGCTTAGAGTTTAAAAACCTTCTGCTGTTTGTATCACAGGATCTCCCAGGGTAGTGCCCTCAATAAAAATTCCATCTGTAAAAGGCAGAACAGACACTGCACATCATCCCCTTCTTCACTTGATTGTATCTAAGGCTTCTTTTTTTGGTTGCTGTTGCCAGAAGCTGGAATAACTTGATTTGATGGCATCGCAGAAGCTTCTCAGGTTCATATTCAATCATCTGGATCTAACATGATCCAGCTCAATTTCCAAGAAAAAAAATCTGATCCTCAGCCTTCTCTTGTTCTGTCTTTATTACCAACTTGCTGTGTAAGGTGTTTCTCATCAACCTGGCCTATTTTCCCCCTTTTCTGACACAGGAACATCTTGACACATTCATAGGAACAAGTAGGGGTAAAAAAAATAAAAACAAACCACCTCAAAATGTAAAAGCTTACTCAGCTGGACGATGCTTTTTGTCATGAACTTCATTATGCACAGCTGATTTCTCTGAGGATGTGTATTTCAGGTAATTTGACATCTTGCCCAAACATTCAGTGCTGTAATTGAGTTTTTTGTTAGGGACAGAAAAAAACCCCCAAAACCCACAAGAAATGTACACATAGCAGTTATCTAAATGAGCAGATATTCGATGACAACCACATTGCTTTTTGGTAAAGTTATTTCTAAAAGAAACTATTAAAAGTGCATTCTCGTGCACTTCAAGACATAGAACTGAAAACAGTTCCCTTATAGGCTTGACTCTAAATTTACATTAGTGCTTAAATCAGTATGATTTTTGCTTGGAGTAGAGAGGACACCCTTCCTGTTTTCTTTTATTTTTAAACTTTAAAAAGCTGAAAACCACCCTTCTTTTGATCAACTCTTAAAGAAATGGGTCAGAAACAAATAATTGTTTTTCTCCAGATTGAGTCAGCTGAGTGAGAGAGATTAAAAAGAAATCCTCAACCTTGTTATCTGCCATAAGTGGGTAACAAGATCAAATTAAACAACATGACATAGGAGGCCCTGGGGAATAAATGAGGGTCAGCACAGCTGTGAATCCTGGAGTTAAAGAGGGCACAGGGGGATTCACCGGCCACAACTTTCCCAAAACAATGAAGGCTCTGGGGGCTGGGAGGTGAGTGTTTTGTTGCTTTTCAAAGGGTTCTTTGATTGCTTTCCTTCTAGGAAATAAGATGCTGGGAGGCAAGTGATTTCTAGTGCTGCCTTAATGACTGTGTTTAATTTTCTTGGTAAGTGCTTGAAATCTGAAACTGGGAGGGAGGGAGAAAAGGGAGGTAGATGAACAAGATCAATGACTTTTAATTTTCTCTGATGTGTCTTTGGATAAAAAATTAAATCTCCTGGAACTGAATTTGTTGAAATAGGAATTGATACTGCTATTCTTCATCCTGTGAGACTATATTTATTACAAGAGTAGAAAATCTATTTCTTCCCATTATGGCAAGGGTTCCATTTTCAGCCTTATCTCCTAAAGAACCAACACTGAAGGTGTAGTTCCTTTATCCCTCACTCCTCTCCTCCATGATCTGGGTCCACTGAGTGAGTTCAGCCCAGCTGGCAGAAGGGTCTCAGAGAAAATTAGCTGTGGCTCTCCCAGGAGTAGGTGGCCAGGTAGAAGTCCCTGTGAGCACTCATTTAAGGATGAGGCTTTATGGAGAGCTCAGACCCCTTTCCACTACAAAATAATCAGCACAGAGAGAGATGTGCTCTCACAGTTTCGCAGCAAGGCTTCTTGCTGTCCCTTTCTGTCAGCCTTGTTCTGTGCAGGTTGCTAATCAAAACTTAAGGCAGGATTTGAAAAGAGGGTGCTGACATTCTGCTGTTGCAGTGGGATAGAGGGAGGCTGGCTTTGCTGGTTGAAAGAGGAGAAACCACATCAGGACTGAGGGAGTGATTTCCTGACTCACAGGTGGCCTCCTCAACTCCTCCAAATACTCTTACCACCCTTTGCCAGTGTTTCCCACAACAGATAACTAAAAGCCCCACTAGGCAGGGCTTTTGGTCAAACAGGGTTGAATTTGGGAGTGCTCAGGATTTCCTGGCAGGAATGACTGTGTTCTCCTAGTCCTGGCACTAAGAAGGAATGAGGAAGGCACAGGGTGGTGGCTCTGCTGCTGTGCCACCCACTGCACTTGCACAGGATTAGCAAGCCCTGACACCATTTCCCTGCTCTCCCCTGCAAGGAAGTTGAGGGGCTGAATCCCTCCAGCCAGAGATGGATAAAAAGCTGGAAAACGTTGTCTAGTTATTCCCTGAGCCAAAAAAGAAATAAGTCTGTTGTAAACGGGTAAAATTCTCTGAGCTGAGTGCCTGGGAAGGACTAACCTAATAAAAGGTCTACCCTGAGGAAGAAAACTTGTCAGTGCTGAGGCTGAAATGCTTTCCACACTTTAAAGGCTGGGGCATTTTGAACAACACTTAAGCCAAATTGCCTGCTTTATAATATGAGATGACAAATCCTATTTTTGTCACAAATTAAGTCCATGCCCTGAAATATGTGAAGTAGGTAGCTTTTGAGTTGGGTCTTGTTAGGTCAATAATCAAATAATATCTTCATATCTTTTTCTTCATGTTTCAGAATAATTATCCTTACAAGCATAAATATTAATTTCTGCTCAATATGTATGCACTCCAGATTCCCTAGGTGTGAATAACAATATCTAATTGCAGAAACTGGAATAGTCATTAAATTCTTTCAGATAATCTATAGCTGGGTGTACTAAGAGTCAGATAAGTGCCAGAAGGAGGGTTTTCTGCAGAGCTGTGAAATGCTCTTCCAAGTTTCCCTCTGGCCAGGAGGATATCACAATGTACAGCTGCTGGCACGAAGGGAGAAAAATAGAAAAGGGCTTTGTGTGGCCAACAAGGCTTCATATTTACTGTACCATTGCAGATATGTTCTGTATAGTTAATTCTACCTCCTTAACAACTTGATCAGTATCTTAAAAGCAGTATTTTTCAAAATCATTACAAGTTGAGCAACACTGAGATAATAATGGTTTTGTTATGATAGATCAGTGGTTTTCTAAAAATCACACAAGGTGGAGTTTTGCTTCTATCATTACCCTAAATACTTAGAAACTTCGCATACTGTGGAAAAAGTCTGTCCACAGTTCACCCTGCTATGTCCACTCGATTTGCTTCTTAGCAACAGATGAACATTAAAGTCAGTTTTGTGAGGCTTTCCTGAAATTGTAGGAAATAAAACAGAGGTGCCTACAGGGGTCACCCTATGCCACCCTTTCCCCTAAGGCAGGACCAGCTGTGTTACTGCTGTCTGATGTTTGACTTGGCATTAAAATGCTGTGCCAGTCCTTTGTATTTCTAGAAATATGCTACTTTTCCGTTTGCAAATGAGAAAAGCATCTACATAATTAATAAGCCCAGGGTGTGCTTTGTCTCTCTCTCTTTCTCAAGTTCAGCTTCCCGCCTAGAACAGCTTGTGATGAATCCCACGAACTCAGACACGTCATAACCTCTGTGTTCAAACTTGTAAGGATCTTGTGGGAAGCTCCACAGGGCCCTCCCCAAACTAAACTCCCAATAGGTTCATCCTGGCTGAGTGTTTCAGCTCTCAGAACAGCCAAAAGATGTTTGTGACTCAGTAAACACAGGACAGGCCAGGAAATACATCCCAACCTCTCCACAGAGATCCAGGAGCCCACACCACTTACTGCTCCGTGCTTGGCAGTCCTGCCCAAATTTGTTGCAGCTGATGCATCTTTAAGCAAGATTCATTCATACATCATTTATCTGCTTTTTCTCCTAGAAGAAGCATTTAAGAAAGAGATTCTTGTACTGTATGTAACCCAGAAATAGATTAGTTTAAGACACAGTGAATACAGTGCAGGAAACGTTAGGGAGAATATCTGCTAGCCTAGCTTGGGTTTGGGGTTTTTCCCCCTCTTTCTTAGGTATCCAAACAATTTACCTGATTTCAAATTGAGATGCATGATGAGCACCAGGCTGGTTGTTCATTTTGACTGGTAGTCACTGTTTAACTCTCTTATCCTGTTCACAAAAGGTTTTGATTTTTTTTCCATGAACCTTTTTGGCTCAAATCCATACCTGAGTTTCGTCCTCTTTTTGCTGTTTGCTGCTGGCTAGCTGTGTGTGGTGGCATCCAGCTGGTTAAATGAGTCAGGTGATAGCCTTTCTGATTTCTGACCTGAAAGCCCCAAACTTTTTTAACAAGGAGTTAGTGGTGCATTAGCAAACACTCTTGATCCCACAGGAGTATCTTCGTTTGCATGAGAATATATTCATACAGGAACAGCCACTCCCCAACCATTCCTGCAAAACAAAACATGTTCCCTTGAATATTCATGAACAACAAGGGGCACAAACGTGGTTGAACCAAGCAGCTGCTCAGAATTCATACATCGCGTTTGTAAACACCGTTTGGCAGTGTTTGACCAGCTCTAGGTGCTGCTGTCAGACAGCAGCACAAATGAGCTGAAATGTTGACAGTAGTAACAGCAGATTAAAAAATAAAAGTAATCAGTGATACGTTTACATCCTTACTAAATCTTACTGTGTTTGAAGGCCAGCAATGGCAATGAGCTTAATTCAGCTTGTTTGTCTTTGATGATGAAATGCCTGAGAATACATCTCTTTGGGAAGGCACCTTTTGTGGTGGTTTTGCTGTCTCATCTCTTCAAGTATTTCCTTCATTATCTTGTTTCCATCCTGCAGTGTTGAATGCTGGCATAAATTAACTGCTTCAAAATTGGTCCTGCATTAAATATTCTGCTTGATTTCTTGATCCTTTTCCTCCACTGGTGTCCGTTGTTTCCAGCCGTGAGCAGAATGATGCTCTAGGACTGGAAGTGGAGCAAAAATCATCTTTTTAGACCCAGGATGATGCTGTTCCATTCAGAAATGCCAGTATTTTAGCCAGAGAGAAGCAGAATGTGACTCTTTATCAATGGACAAAACTATCTAAGATGGTGAAGAAAAACGAGTCTTTGAGGGTTGTGATGAATAAAAAGGGACACAAGTTTTCAAGAGTAGCTTGGAAACTGGCCCTCAATTAATTTTTGAACTGCTGACTTCCCAAACTAATTTAGTCATTCATCCATGAAACTGAAAGGATTTAGCTGCTGTTTATATCTAGGAGAGTTAGGGAAGGTCCCTCTTTTTGTTTTCCTTTAAATCTGCATTTAATCACCCACCTGCTGGGGTTTTTTTTATGTGTAAAAGTGCAAATTGAAAGGGTTTTCTGGGATTTCTGGAGCTGTAAATGAACAACTGTTCGAAGTCTAAATTAAATTCATTGCCCTAAATTGAGGAGATCCTAATTTCCCTGGTATTGCACAAACAGAAATAAAATGCAGTGTTTTTCCCTGTGGGAGGATAGTGACTCAATAGGTGTGATGCTGACCTAAAAAAAAGGGAAGATCTTTGTTTTAATAGTTGCTCTACAAACAACCTGCTGTGTTAGTTTGTGCAAAGTGGTTCCCTAACAAGAATACACAAGAATAGGGAAAGAGAACTGTAATTAATTTTCTTAATTTTTTATGAAGCTGAATTAATCATGTAATGCTTTTTCTCTGGGTGTATTTTCCAGAATAAGTGAAAGACAAGTCACTGTGTGCATCTCACTTGTGATCCCTTGGCTTTTTTTCCCCCCCTTTCAGTCAAGTAATGTGTCTTAAACAGGATAATGTTCTGGCTCCATCCTCCCTGTCCACTTCCTGTGGAGTTCCTCACATTTTTTGGCATTGCTCAGTTACCCTGTACTAATATTATGAGAGTAAAGCAGATTCAGGCACTAACAAGTCTAAGATTTGCACCAAATAATACAATTAAGTTGCTTCTGCTCATGCCATTTGCCACATTAAGTAAACATTCCTGGGAATTATTCAGAATAAGGTGGAATATATTTGGGGAAAAAAAAAAAGTGCATATTTGCATAATGCAGCAAATTTTTCAGCTTCTGTGCCCCACTGAATGCAGATGAGATATTCATTTAAGGAGTTTACAGTTCTGCATCCATTCTAATATCTGTTTATAAGAAAGAGCTGTGACTGCAGTTTGAAAAGAGGAAGGTGATCTCCACAGCCCCTGGGCATTAGCTGCTACCAGCGAGACACATTTTTAGCATACTCTGTTTATATTGAAATTGGGTGTTTGCCATGGAAACCTACGTGTTATGATAAACTATCACATCTGGAAGTGCAGGGAAGCTTTGCAGTGAACACCATGAATATCCCATCTAGTGCTTTTTCCTGAAATTATCTGCTCTAAATAGGGTTCCTTCATATTTCTGATTGATTAGATGAGGATTGCTCCACCCAGTTAATTTGTATGGGGAATGGGAACTTCCATCTACAAAACATTAGCTTCCTTTGAATCCTCTATTCCCTCCAAATTCCAGATTTCTCTGTGAAAGAAAAACCTGAAAAAATATTTTGAAGGAAGCGGATCTGTTTCTTATCAACAGCAAGAAATATTTTTGCTTTTTATTTTGATTTTCCATTAGATGTTGTATAAATCAATATTAAAAAATAGAAAACAACTGAAGTTTTCCATTTGAAAAATATCAACATGAGATGTCTTTATGTTCTTTTTGCTCTCCTATTGAAAAAAAAAAAAAATCCAATCCAGTGAATTTCAAGTAATTTTTACCAACTGGGCTTATATGTTGATGGACCTGATTCTGATTTTAGAGGAGTTCTGCTCATTGTTGTAGCCAAAAGCCACTCCCCAGTGTTGGATATTGCTGCTTCCTTGGCTGAGCTCCTGAGCTAGGAGGAACAAATTCCAGCATTATGTGACTTTGGGCTTTTTGTGACTGAACCCACAGGTCACAGGGGTGAGTTTTTCAACACCTTGTGGCTTGAAGCAGCAGTTGCACATCTGCTGGAATACAAACTGCAACAGCAAACTGTACAAATGCCTGACACTTGGTGTGTTGCAACAATTCACTAGAACCGAGGACTTCACCAATCACATCGTTCTCTTTCTTCCCCTTTCACTTCATCTAACAGAAAATCAAACTTCTGGAGGGCAGGGGGGGGCACTTATCAAAAGAACATCAATTGAAAATTTTTTCTTCTTTTTCTTTCCCTCCTTTCCCTTCCCACTTCTCATATTTTGGCTGGAACTGACTGAGAGCGCCACTCTTTGGAAGGTGTCCTAGTGGGTCTCATGTTCTGGTGTCCTGTGGATATTCTGTAGCTCGAGAGACTCTTCTGTCAGCTGTCTAATGGACTCCCACGCTGGGATTCCATCCCCTCCTGCATCCAGATGACTTTAGCTGAGACAGCCAGCTCTGCTTTGCCACAGGACTCTCTCACAGGAGATGATGCTGCTGAGCTTAATGGTGTGCAAGAAACCTCTTTGTCAGAGATGGAACAGGGCACCTTAACCTGGTCCCCTCCGAGATCAGGGTGACCAGGTTATGCACAAAGATCCATCTGATACTTTATTGTATCCACTCCTCTATCTGCTGGTTTATACCTCACTTTTGAAAGAGTTTCTTTTAAAAAGTAATTTGGTACATGAAGGGGGGAAATGGGGCTCACTGCAGCCAAAACAGATGAATAAATTAAAGCAATAACTCTTACAGAAAGCAGTTTAATAACCAGTGTGGCAGGCTCTGCTGATGTTAAACCCCCTTTGAAGTCTGTTATGTAGTTAAACTGGGATTTCACATCAAAAAAATGTTATTTACATTTGCACATGCTAGCCCAGCTTTTGTTAACAGCACTGGAAGATTAGATGTAAATGATGTGAGGCCAGTAATAGAAATGCAAGAGTCTGAAGACATTTCTCAAGGAGGCTATTACAAAACTGGGGGGAAAAAGAAAGTATTCAAATTCCTGACCATGTTCTGCTCATCCAAAGCATATTTCCAGATGCCAAAACAATCTCAGCTAGCAAAAGTGAAACTCGTTTGCTCAAGCTTCCCATTTGCTGAACTTGCCTAACAAGACACTTGAGATTAAAGTTTACATTTTCACAATGAAAATTAGATGGAATGATGCAAAGCCCTTCTTGATGCCTCTTCCCTTGATGTTTCTGCTTCTCTGACATTGGGTGGTTTAACTATAACTTCTGCATCTTACCCAAGCTCTGGAGTGCAGTGCTGTTCTAATTGCTCCTGGGGGGGGGAAATAATTCCTGGAGGTATTGGGATTTTAAGAGAATCATGGGTAATGTAGGGAGACTACTGCATTGTTTTCCCATTTCAGATCTTGGACCTGAATTGGGTTAGACAGACATGGTTGGATTTCTTGTCTGTCCTGTACACTTTGTCTTAACACTCTTATTTAGGCCCAGAGTCAGGTCTTGGATGAGGTAGCTGATTTTAAGCATCTCGATTTAAGAATCCAAGTTAGGAATTCAGTCCTTCCTGGCAGTGTTGGATTCACACTGAGCCCAAGTGGAGCCATGGAGCTCTCACTGATTTTGGAGGGAGTGTGTGTTTTCTTTACAGAGAGGCTGCTGAAAGGAAAGCAGGACACAGCCTGTTCTCCACGGGTAATTGTGCAAGCAGTTACACTATTTCTCTTCAGAGCCTTATAGAAATATCAATTTGTTCTCACAAAGGACAGTCAAGATGAGTGGGGTCTTGGGTCACATTTTGACATGAAATCACTCTTATTTCAGTTCTAGGCAACCTTCAGTGGCTTTCCCTTTGCCTACCATGGAAACCTCAAATAACAACACTGCTGCTTAGAATTAGGCCTGTTCTATTCTCTTGCCTGATCAGCTGCCTCCTTATAAACAACCAGGGAGAAGTTTCCATTCTGAAGACAGGTAGGATTTTCTGCAGTATTTTCTGCTCTTAAGGCAAACCAGAATCTTGACTGCTTTTGAACCACATAGAGATTCTTCATTTGAAACCAATCTCAAGCAAAAAATAATGCAAGCCTGGTTCTTTTTTTTTAAAATGGGAACAGTAAGGAATGAAGGATTATTCCACTAAAGATCATGTAAGTAATAGAATAGACATCTTTTGCAAGTGAGAATCAAGCTTACTGTCAGGAATGAAAATTAAAATGAAAAAATTTGAGCATATTCTTAAAAAAAATATATATATAAATAAATAAGCCAGTTGAGACCTTTATAATCTGTTTTTTAAAAGGTCTTAATCAGCGAAGCTCTTTGGGGCTTCACTGAGAGCAATAGGTCCCCAATGCTTCTGACAATCAAACCACTGCTCTTAACTTTCAAGCAACTGCAGGAACTGTCAGATATTTTTAGTATATATCAGAATAAAATGAAAGAAACAGAAGGAATTTGTCACTTACTGATTTTAGTTTCATTTGAAAAATCTGTCTCTTTTGTTTTATTCTAGCTTTGAGAACCTAAAGTCACCTCTTATATTGGCTATTTGCTGTGTATAAGGTGACACCTGATATTTGAAGCACCTAAATAAATTAAATTTCTTATCTGTAAATTTGTGGCATTTTTAGACTGCACTTTTTTTTTTTTTTTTGAATGCACTTTTATGAAGAGTGTACCTTTCTCCATTTTGGGGCTGGGTTGGTTTATGGACCCTCTCCATCCTTTAAAAAATGTTTAAACCGGAAGATGCAGCACAGGTCTCAATAAATACCTTGATTAAAATTCTGAAATGAAAGTTGCTCACATACTTTATGAGGCCTTTGAACAGCATCAGATGAATAGCCCAGTGATTGATTCTGATCACAATCCACATATTAGAGGATTTTGCAGCACTCCAGAATTCATGTAGCCTTTCAGGGGAGCTCTGTGTGTGTCTGTTCCCTGAAATGTTCATTAAGTCAGGCCTTGGAAGCAGAGTTAGCCTGAATACAAAGAAGCAGACCACAAAAAAAAGAGTGAATGTTTGGGTCAAACTCATTCTGTATTATAACAGGGTGAATGTGGCCTCACAAAAGATGGAGGCAAAATAGAGGATTTTGTCCAAAATTTGTTGGAAACTTCTCAAGCCAAATCACACATCACATATCCATTATCAAAAACCCCAACACAATGTCACTGAACAGTGTCTGTGCCATCTTCATTACTCAGTTCCCTAAAAACCAGACCCAGCAAGGGTAGATTCCCATTCCTATAAAGCTCCTTTTTGTTATGTTTCTCATTTTACCCAAAGTGGTACAACCTCACTTAATCATAGAAATTACCTGAAAAGAGGGGATCACTGATCCCCAGTGGTTTGAGAGAAAAATGGGATCTAGGCTTGGCATTTTCAACAACTTATACAAATGTTCATGCCTGGTTCCCAGGCTGGGGTATTAGACTTATTCTGGACTTTTGAAAATGGCAGTCTCAGTGCATTTATGGCTCTTCATTTCCTATTTGTCAAAATTAAAGAATTTCCATCTTTTAATTGTCAAGAGCAGTGATGAGCTGAGCCACATAAATACATGTGGAGATCCTTATTTACTGGACTCTATATAATGAAGCCATAATGTTTTAATAGTTACTATAAAACATAATGGTTGCTCAGCTATTTTCAGAAAGCATTGCATTGCAGGAGGGTTGGCCTTTTGATTAAATCAAAACATGGTTTAAAAATTAATTTGCAGTAGCTTCTACTGGCTGGAAAGCAGAGCAGCTGCTGTGGAGCTTTTTGATAATATCTTTCCATGGCTGCTGCAAAGCCCCTGCTGACACTAAACCTCTTGCAGAGATGTCACCACCATCACTGGTCAAATAACAGGTAATTCCATGAAATGATTCTCCAAACTGGATGGGTAGAACCAAAGCAGTTGGAAAATTAGGGACACCATTAAATGAGAAGATGACCTATCCTGCAAAGGGTAGAAATGTCCCTCTGAAATTAGGCTTGAGTCAACTTCTGTGAGCTCATAGCAATTAAAAGAACCCCAAACTGGGCTTTTTGCAAGGTGGTGTTATAGGTGGTGGACATTTGCAGTGACACATAGGAGGTGTCAGCAGAAAGAGTGACTTGCTGAAAAGTCTCCTTGATAGGACTAGTCTTGGAATGACTGCTTCAGGAGAAGGGGGAGCAGGTTGCCCTGGCATGAACCATCCACCAGGCACATCTGTTGCTCAGTGAGTTGCTGCCTTATGTTCCTTTTATAGCACTGAAGGAGAGACAATTCTTTGAAGGAGAGATTCATCTTGCTCATTTTCAGTGTTTAGTCAAGAATGAGATAAATCTTGACCTAGAAATGCTTTTGTCTTCTCTTTGACTAGATGGGATTGAGGACTATTTCAAGTCTTACCCTCCAGCTTCAATCAGTAATTTATATTTGAAGAATACAAAAAGGTGTGGGGAAATTTTAATTTCTACAGCACATGTGAACAAATTTTTTCTATTAATTCGTGGAAATCAAGGGAAAGAGAAACATTATCCTGGCTTTCTTCTGTATTTTATTTCCTGTGACCATGAGCTAGACTGGAGGGTCTCTCAGAGCCAGGATTCTGGTCTCTTAAGCAAAATCCCTGGGAATTGTGTGCCTGGCTTAGCAGAAGAGAATATAACCTGCCTACCTAAGCAAAGAAAGAAATCATAACTCATTTGAAATCCTGACACTCAGTCAGTGATGTTTCTCCTGTGCACTGTTGCCTCTGTGTGGCAGCTGGAACAAGTAGAGGGATGATTAAGGCCCCACTATGGTGTTGCCATATATAGATGTCTGATTTCTGCCACTTGTGTCTCCTGTCAGGATTCAATCCCTGCAGTGATTTCTCAGAGGAAACTTTCCTTTAGCAGGAATAACAAGAGCACCTCGTGGCTGCTCTGCTGCAGCTGTGTAGCCTTTGCTGCTTGAGGTGCTGCTCCCGGGCTGTCTGGGCAATTGTTTCTTGATCTATTGCTAATTCTATGTTTAGGAAGGAATCTGGGGTTCAAAACCAGAGTTTCTGTTGACACAGAACTGTCAACTTTCAAACATTTTCCAATGTTTATGTGCACATTAATATTTCTGCTGACTGTTCACCCCTAGTGGATGTCTGGTGATATCTGAGCACGTGTTAAAACATGTCCTAGACCATCTTTTGTTTGTTTGTTCTTCATCATTTTAGTTTGCAGTAAGTCTTGCAGAGTCTCACTTTTCCTTCTTGGCACTTCAGTTGCAATATTTTTCAGCTTTAGCTAAGTGAGAGCCAAATACTGGATAAAGAGATCCACTGGTCATATTGATCCCCTACTTCTTCCCCTGTCACTCCTGGGGGATGATGACAAAACTGTAGCCAAATCAAGTGACAATTTACAATTGCCTTTTCAGAAGGTCTCTGCCTCGGTCTTGTCACATGTAGAATGTCAGCAACATTTTTAAGTGTTCCAAATGCCAGTTTAACTCCCTGCTTTGAAGTTCCTTCTCTGACTTACTCAAACTGGGCATCTCACAAGATACCTGTTATCAGAAATAAAATCAGCATCAATATTTCTTTCGAAAGTCAGAATATGAGTCTTCTCAAGTTATAGCACTGATTCCCTAGCACAGGATCTGTGAGAGGCAGCTGAAAAGAAACACATCTCCATCAAGGACAGCAATTTTAAAAGCAATGGGCATTCTCTGTAAATGTCTTACAAGACTTTAGAAAAATGATAGAATTCCTCTATTAATCCATTTCTGACCACAAATATCCTAACCATCACTGCTTGACACCAGGAGCAGGTTGCTCTGTGACACATCATCATTCCAGGAAATTAAAAGAAAGTAGGAGCTATGACATCAAATTTCTCTGAAATCACATTCCCTGGAAGCAAAACTGCTTCCTTGAAAGGACTAGAGTTCCCTGGAAATGAAAAGATGATACAGGAGAATGGTATACTGATTTTTTTTTCTTTTTAGAAGCTAATGGCTGCCTTATAACTATGTATTTTCCCTGTCAGAGACAGTAAAAAAATAATGTGCTTTGGCTACTTCTTATGTTGCTTCTCCTTCCATACCATGAAATGAGTTTGGTCGCTGCAGTGTTTATACAGAATTAATAACTTCCTTTAAAAAAAAGTAAAATTGAAAACTTAAACAAACTACATGTCTTTCTCAGGGTTTAAATCTCCTGTATTCCCCACATCTCTCATAAGAGCATTTTTTTACTCAGACCCTTTTTAAAACCATGGTTTTGTTGTGTTCCTCTGTCAATCTGAAGCCCACAATCTGCAGCGTGAATCGGGCAGTGGCTGCACGCAGCAGATGGCCCTCAGTGTGCTTCTGCCAAGCAGAGAACATGTGCACCAAGCTCCTCATGTGTGGCTCCCATTTCCTGACCAGAAATGCCCAAACAGCTGCCTGTGAAGGGCTTTTGCATCTGCCCTAAAAATATCTGCCAGAAGCCCTGCAATTTGCAGGATGGTTCCTATCTGAACAGTTTTCACGTGCATGAAGCTGGAGAAACGATCTCTGAGCTCTGTGTGATTTACACCAGTTTATAGGAGAATAATCCTGCAGGGTGGGGAGGGTTTGTGACTGGTGCACATCCTCATAGCTGGGCTCATAAAGGCACTAAAGGAGGCACTGGGGGAGTCAGATCTGTTGTGGTAACAATTTTAGAGTGGTTTCAGAAATTCCTGGCTCTTCCACACGACACAGTAAACGTGAAAATCCATTTGGATGAGTGAGGAGTTTCAGAAGATTTCAAGGGGAGCAGGTGCAGCCATGGCTGGTGCAAAGGGAAGGTGCATTATCAGCAACTGGCAGGTCCTGGGAGGGAGAAAGCAGAGTATTCCTGTCCATTGATGCTTCTGAGCTTCTGGTGGGAAGCAGCTCCTTCAGTCACATTCCCTGCACTTTTATATGATCTGCAGTGCTTGATGGCTTGGCCTTCACCTTCATTCATGGCATTGCTTCAAATCATTGGCCCCAATTTTTTTCTTTTATAGGGCTTTTCTCTTAATGAATAATCAAAAGTTGAACAACCCCTTCTGGGAAACATTTTTACTTCTCCATTTTATTAATCTAGTCCTAGCTGTCTGACCTTTTGTTTCCTCTCACAAATAATCACTGAAATTTTCTCAGGCATTCTGAAATGGCTGTAATAAAGGTGTAGCTCTTGCCCTTTGGAAGCGACAAGAACCAGCCATTTCTGTCTGCAGCTGCATCTTGCCAGTGAAGTTAAAAATGTTTTGGAACCTTTTCCACAATAAAAAACTGAAATAATTGCTCTATTCTGAGTAGTTTTTTCCTTGTTGTTCTAGTGCTTTTACTCTCCAAGGCCAAATGGCCTTTAGAATGATGAATGTTTTGCTTCCTCTTTCCTTCCCTAAAATACACGGCAGTAGTGTCTACTAGAGATTTCTGAGATTTCCTGCTCAGTTTTCCATTCATTTTAAATAGTTCTTCTTGGGATATGTAGCAAATTATCAAATCAAATGGTTCTCTTTTTGGTTTTTTTTTTTTTTTGTTCTGGTGGCACTCAGTCCTGTAGAATGGGAAACTGGGATTAATAGTTTGTGGCAAGATCAACTACAGAGATCCATGGGATCCTGCTCTGTGGCACAGTTTATCCCACAGCAACACCACGAACTCAAACCCTCTTCTGCTTCATGTTACTCATGTCCTTGCAGCACATCTTCATGTTTAAGAGATTTAAGTGGTCATTAGGGTCCAAAACATTTGGGATGGCTTTATTTTATACTGTTTACTTATACTCCCCTCTTATTTTGAAGAGAAGTCTCAGATTCTTAGGTATCACTTTTCATTCCTACTTTGTTTATATCCCCTGTCTCTGTAAATCTCCTGTCCTGGCTTTGACTTTAGATAGATGGAGGGTGACCATTAAATGAGCTTGTATTACAGGAAGGACTAGCTAAATGCATTGAAGCCACATCAATATGTTGTAGCAAATACAAACCATTTACAGAAAAACAAAGTAACCTGAGGGTGCTATTAATTTTAGACTAAGAATGCATCATGGATTGAAAGCTAATCCATTAAACTGGAATTGTTTTGCTGTGATTCTAATGTAAATCAAGGTCAGAAAAGTAAATATATTAACAGGAACTAAGAAGTTTTACCAAGATCAAGCCCAAGGTTTGAGAGATGTCCTCCTCATTCTTGTGGGTTTGCAATTGTTTTTCTTATTTCTCATCTAAAATTAATCAGTAGCACTGGAAATAATTCAGTTTTAGACAAAAAAACCCACAACAACCCAATCGAAAACAAACCCAAAAAATAAAACTCCTTTTGAAACTCCCCTGGTGTCTACATAGAACACACAGAAAAACCCAGAACTAGGTAATTATGTTCAGGGAGCAAACACTGGGAAAGTAGTAATAAAACAAGAATTTATTTCTTTAGAAATAAAACAGGAATTTTATTTCTTTCCTGAGAGTTCTTTCAACTGCTGATGCTTTCTACAACAACAGGTCAAAACTACAGGGAGGTGTGTGTGCCTTTTAAGCCAGAAATATCCTTTAAATTTTTGCCATTTATTATGCATTGCTTTTAAATATTAGAGTGCATCACATGCAAAGAGCTGTCCCTGTGTGCCTCTGCCTTCCTCTTTGAAGGTAAGAGGCACTCACCTGCTCTGGGAGTCTGCAAGCACAGACCTGCTGTTTTCATGAGGAAGTCCTTAGTTTGAATATTTCCTTTTATCGGTGCATTTCAAGCGGTTTTCCTTCAATTCTGATGCTGCAGCACATTCAGGCATCGCTGGGATGAGGTTCCAAACAGCCAGTGCCTTTGACTGGGCACAAAGGAAGCAGTTTCCTTGGCAACTGCAACACCAGAAAGGTCCCAAAACAGCACTTCCACCTGCCTGAGATTTCTTTTTAATTTAGGAGTTTGCACATCGGCTTTGCATGGAGAATTGGGCTCTGTCTTCAGGCTTTATTCATAACACAGGTTGCTTACAGGAATAATGTCATTTTTGCATATGAATTTGTACTTTGGACTGGCTGGCTTACTGGAAAGACTGTTGGCTTAGGGAGTGACAGTGGATGCTGCAGTTGCATGTGGTGGGATTCAGGGAGGACACACAACATTAAAGCTACAAAAATGGGAGAAAAAATTCTGTCTGGAGAAGAATTAGTTTGCTCCTGTGTCAGATATTATGAGATCTGGGGAGCTGCCAAACTTGGTGAGATCTTCGAGTTTTACTAGATTTGTGAACTTTTAGGATGAGACAGAAGGTTATCACATAAAGAACTACCAGAAGAAGTTGCTGTGACAATATTAACCCAGGGTTAGGCCAAAGGGAAGGGCTGCTCCTCCAGTGCTGCATCACAGTTAGGGCAACATCTCGGGCCAGGAGAGACCACTGAGCCCACTGGGGGGAACTGTGGGGTGGTCACCTGGCCCCAACACCCCCACAGCACCAAAGATACGAGCTAAAAGATGCCATGAACACTGTAGAGCTCTCAGGAGCCTGCCTCTAAACACCTTTTCTATTTTAACCCACAAATGCGACTTAAAGCCCAAACATGTTTACTCAGCTCCCAAATACCATCAAAACTAGCATCCTTTCTTAAAGGTCTTTGCTCCTATGAATTGGCTGTCACAGGACCACTTTCCTGTATAGATTGTGTGTCACCTTCAGATTTATCAGTGTTCAATTTCATAAACAATCATGGGGGTTTTTTGTTGTTGTTTTGTTCTGGTGAGGTTTCCTCTTGTGCAAGAGATGTGTCTTTGACACTCAGATTGTAAGTAAAGGGATTTTCAGTCACTTCTTTTAACACAGGGAAACGAAAACAGAAATCATGTTCTCCTGCTTTGCCAAAGTTGCGTTTATTTTATAAATCTTTATCTAATATTTTCTTTTTCTTCACCTGCACTTGGAGAGGGGCTGTTTGTGTATTTAGGTTTTTGTATTGTATTTAAAGCAGACAGGCAACCCCTCCAGCAGCTCTGGTCAGTGCCACAGAGCTGTAGGTGCCAACCAAAGCACTGAAGGTGAGAACTAAAACTAAGCAGTGTGGCTGTCCCTCTACCAGCCCAGTTCCCAGTAGCCAATTAATATTTCTCGAGCTTGAGTGATGAGACTCAGAGTGCAGCTCTGTGCCTAGCAGGGAGAAGAAGAAAAAGTCTTCACAGCTGCAGCAGCAATTTCAATCCCTCTTTGACAGAACTCTCTTAACGTGACACTCTCGTCTCCCTGGCAGAGATGGATCCTGCCAGCACGGAGGTATTCGTCGTGTTGTTAAGAGACTTTGTGACCTTGGTTCTGTTGCTATTATCTCAATAATTAATATGTCACTTACTTGGTAACACTTCACAACGTGACTAGTTTTGCTGTGAATGAAACAGGTTTCCACGGCCTCCAATCTAAGTGCGGGTGGAGGGGAGGAGAATTTTCGTGTCTTTTCCAAGCCTGTGCTTGGAGAATGACTCTAATACCCAGTGGAAGTGCTCTGTCAACAGAGAAGAACTAATGAAAAGGAAGAAGTCCTCAGGTAGAGCAGGAGTCAGAGCTATGTCTGCTTTCCAAAGCATTATCTTGATTAGCCTCTCCCTTCCTGGTCACCTAAGTAACAGCATTTATTATTTTCAAATCATGCTTCAGTGAAACTCCTGAGTCCTCAAGCTAAATACCAGCATATGTAATCTCCCTATGTTAATGTCTCCCTCTGGTTTACATGTCAGTAAGACACTGCAGACCTGCTGGGTTGTTGGGTTATATATATGTGTGAGAATAAATCAAATAAAACAAACTGTGCCACAGCCATGTGAGGAGGAAGCAGGCAATGATCAGCCTGATGGGAGGGTCACAGACACAGCCCAATAAATAAAGGGGAGGTGGAAGTGTCCCCAGCAGGGAATATGTGCATATGCTGTTGTGTGTTTACCAGCTAAGCCCCTGCCCAGCTGTGGGGGGTCAGGAGTGCCTGTGTGCTGTTGCTGACTCTGCCAAGGGTGACAGTCACCAGTTGGTGCTCCCAGTGCTCTGTTTCTCTGGAAGTCAGGCCCCTGGTTCCCCTCTCTCTTAGAGAAGCTTTGGTACTCTTGGCTGCTTTGACTGCTTTGTTTTCTTGATTGGGCAACTTCTCTGGCACAGCCCATCCTTCAGACTTCCTAACTTATATAACAGGACCATATCACCTTGCTGGATACTCAGGATTAAAACCTTCAAAGGAATTCATCAGATTAACAGCAGCATATCTCAATGTCAAGGGGTACTGTCTTCATTTGGCAGGAGGAATGAACACTTCTTTTTATCAGTGTCTGAGCTTTAACCATGCTAATGATCCTCTACTCTGTGAAGAGCATGTACAGGAAGTCTTAGGAAACTATTTGCTTCATGTCATGTACTTACAGCCCACTTGTCAGTGCCATGCAGCAGGAAGGCAGAAATAACGTTTTTAAACCACTAGGAAAAATTTTATTGAAATATCTAAAGCTCTTGAAAGCAAATCTGTTGTACAGAAGTAAAAGCCACTAAATCAATGCTGGCCTCCTCTATTTAGTAATTTCTATATATCTTGTACTGATGCAGAGATAGATGTGATTTTAAAAGCCAACAGATTCATGAACATTGTGTGACAACCAAAAATATCTGTTTATTACAAAAAGATAATCAACAGATCAATAAGCCTGTCTGAAATAGTTGTCTTGCAGCAGTACTGAATTCTATTTTTTGCACCAGCCATTGTTTTCTGAAGGGATGGTTCTCCAGTAAAGCAGGGTTGTGTCATAAGCTGCTGGGCCACTGTTTTTCACGCCTCAGGAAGAAGAAAGATCTGGTCTGGTTGTATCTCCTAATTTGCAGGGAACTTGATCTGAGTCCAGGGCTTATTCATAGGAGGCCAGCCACGCTGTCTGAATGGAGAGATTACACATCTCAAATGACCTTGGATCCAAACCACGCTTCTGGTGCCCTGGTCTCCCCTGGCTTCAGCTGTGCTGAGGGGAGAGCTGCACCATATGGTGCTCAAGTGCTGTGGAGAGAAGGAGCCGGCTGATGACTCAGAATTGCTTTTTAATTCTGGCTCTAGACGAGAGAAAACAGGGGGGGAGGGTGCAGTCTTTTAGCTCTGGCTTCATTGTTACACAGTCCCCAATTTGGATCTCTTCTTTCCATCCTTAAAAAGCATCCGAGGAGGTGGAGGACCAATTAGCAGAGGCGGTTGCTGATTGCTTGAGCTTGTTAGAAAATGCCTGTGCTGTAACTCAGGGCCATTTGGCCTTGCAATGCCACGACCTGACACGGTGCAGAGTTGATGGAAATCAAAGAAGGGTTGACTTCGAGTCTGTTTTTAACACTGACACCGAATTTAAATAAAGACCAGATGGGACAGAGGCAGTTTGAGGAGGCAATTATGTGATCCCCACAGTAAAATATGCATGTGGGATGCTCCTACAGCAGGGAGAGGTGAGGCAAATACCACACAAAGAGGGAGAAAGATGGTTCACCCCCCACGCCTGGGATTTTGGTGCAGCCTGGAGAAGCTTTTGAATGTCTGGGAATAATTAAAATTAATGCAAAAAAATATGCATGTAAAAATAAATGCTTTGCTAAAAATTACAGTTAAGTGTGAAATTTAAAGTAGCTTAGCAAACAGCAAAAGAAGTGGCTGGGAGCTTCTGATGCCTTTATTTTATAGCAGTGGAAACGGAAAAGGGAGTTCAACATAAATCGAGAAAGGACATTTAATTAGTAAAAATCCAACTAGTAACAAATCAGTCCAACTAATGTATTTTAGATTTCCTACTCAACTATCATTGAAATTTCATTAAACATGACTAGTTTAATTATTTTGTCCTTAGTGAAGAGTGCTAATTAACTTGGCTATGATAAATATGCATCTGAATATCATTTTGAAATCCCTACAGATCCTAATTATTCTTAAAGACTGAGGTGTAGACCTTGCTGTTATAATTCTTTTTTTAAAGTAAAGATTTCTTCAAGGGTACCAATGATTTCAAAGGTGAGTAATTTTTTTTCTTCTGGGAAAAAAAAAAATGGAGTCATTTCTTGATCAAAATCTGAGGTGAAATTACGAGGGCTCTGAAAATAACCTTGAAGTGTGTATCGTGTTCCCAGCCATGGGTTCTGCCTATGAATTGAAGCCAAATGAAAATCTGCAAAGGGGGCTTGGTTAACTGCTAACCATTGTAGCAGCTTTGAATATGTAATCAGTGTGTGTGTAAGAATAGCATTACTTACACTTGAAGGTAAAAAGGAACGACATGGCAAACCCTCCAAAGCATCCATCAGGCCTTAATTTGGGGGCATTGTCTTGCAATCACAATGGAGTGAAGACCTTCCTTCAAAATCACTTTAAAATCCTCCATGCATGTCATTTCTGGCGACTTGGAGCTCATGATCTCCCTGCCTGTTGACAAGATCTGTGACTCCTGAAGACTGAGCCGAGAGAAAAGAGAAAAAGGGCTTGCTCTGAGAACTTTTTATTTTAATCATCTCTTTGGGTTGCTACCTGGAAAACTTTTACTAGAACAAATCTTTTTGCCTTCAAATAGGCGGACTGTTGATACTGTTGAGTTATCTGTTCTATACTTTCCTTTCTTCACTTCTTGACAAGAGCATTCATAAATTAGAGTAGAAGGAATTCCTTGATGAACTAATGAAGTTAAGGTATGCTAATTAAAAACTGAGTCACTATAGGTGTGCAAAGGTGTTTCACAGATTTGCTTGGGGTTTTTATTATTCAGATCTCTTTGTGTCAGGATATGTTACTTTTAATCCTTGACCCTGTCAGCTAATCAAACAAAAACATGCCTGCCTTCTAATTACCAAAATAATTTCCCTTGTGGATACAGATGTTCCCATAAATCTAAGATAAACATTAGTGCAATTAAATGCAGTTCAAGTTGCTGAAATTTGCTTTGGAATACCAAAATGCCATAGTATTAAGTGTTTTAGGAACTGTTACTCAATCATTCAAATGATTCATGGTGGGGTTTGTTTGTTTGTTTGTTGTTTGTTTGGGGTGTGTTTGTGGTAGTAAAAAGATGTGTTTTGCATAAATTTTAGTATCGATACTAAAAACAGTTCTTTGGCCACATTGTGGCCAGAAAATACTCTCTGTCTTTAAATGAGATAATTATAAGCTGAAAATATGAGTCTGAATTTTTTCGTCAGTGATCTATCACTAGAGCCTCTTAAAGTTGCAATAATACAAGGGACATGAAAAGCAAAAAGGATATAAGTGCCTCGACTTACAATGGTAATGAGTACAACAGTTTGCTGGAGTAGCTGTAAATCAAATGTACTGTAGCTATAAAAAGCCCATAAGACATTTGGATGTGATCCTGGACTGCTTCTGCAATATAGAAGCTGTGCATACAAATGAGAAGTCATCCATATTGTATTATGGGCAGGACTGTGTTATTGGAACTGGAAAGGTGATAATAGGAAGTTGTTTTGGGGAAACTACTAAAGCTGGAGCTTCCTTGTGTTGGCATCAATGCAGGGAAATTATATTTGGGACACCTCCAATATCAGTTAAATAGAGGAAATGTAATAAGGAAAGAATATGTGATCATTAGGAGTATAAATAACATTAAATTCTGGAGAATAGAGGACTTTATATTTTAGCTTCATTTTAAATTGATTTTTTTCTCCTCATTATTTATTTCACTTTATGCTTTATCACTTTTAACCTTTTTTTTCCTTCTTATGGGCTGGCTAATGTTTGTGACACCTTCCTCCTGCATACTGAGCTTAATAGAATTCTTTCAGCAAAGAAAGCTCTTGGAGTAGACATTCAAAAATCAATGTACTGTATGTAACATAAGGCTGAAAATGAGGGAAGATGGACAGGATTACTGGAAGATCATCTGAACAATTCCTTCAGGAAAAATATTCTGTAGATTAAGATCTGGTACTGCATTTAGTTCTCAACCTTGTCATGTCTTTGTTCTCCAGCTGGAAGAGCAGAAAACCTTTCTTTTCTCTTCCCTAATTCCTGTGTACACTTTCTCCTTCATAGTCCCTAATAATTTTTAAGTGGGGTTTGGTTTTCACAGTGAGGTGCACTTCAATTAGCATTCTGATTGCATCTGGAGTCTAGGTGTTAAATCCAGTGTTTGTATTATTATGGTAGCATTTAGTATTGCCACTTGTTATTGCAATATTAATGGATTTTCTCACCTGAGCAGGATGTTGGGATGAGGTTGGGACTGCAGGTGCCTGGTCTTGTCTTCCGTAGTGTCCGTAGGCTGGATCTAGCGGGAAAAACCCATAATTAAGAGCATGGTGGCTCCTATAAATTTTTTCACTGATATAATTTTAGAGGATGTTTTGAAGGTGGAAATTCCCACTATCCATCCAGGAACCCACCCAGCCTTAGCTGATTATTTTTCCAACATGCACAGATTAACTAAAGCAGCCATTTTAAATTGCTGCAATTGAATGTTCAAGTCGTAGATTAGTATGTCAAAAAGTAATTGTTGGAACGTGTTCCTGTTGTATCAGGTAATGTGAGCCTAATTCGATTTAACCATGAAGCCTCCCTTTTCCTGCAGTGCTGGCTTTTCAATCTTTTTACCTTCTCACATTTGGAAAATGCCAGTAGACAAAAGCTTGCACTTTAGAGTGGGACATGTGAAAATACCAGGTGTAATATATAGGTGATAAATCTGCTGGGGTCTTTAACAGCTTTATTGATTTTTGTCTGGTGATATTTCTGTCAGGAAGAGACACCTAATCCAACTTAAAGTGGTGTTACATATAGCCCCAGCAAAAATAATTACAACTTCCTTACCTGCAGTAAGTATATTTATGTACTCTGCTGTGCTGTGCAGTTTGGGTTCTGTTCTCTTCATTATGTTGGAGGGCTGAAATACCACTGGGTACCCCAGAGACTGAGTGAATCCTGTTGGTCTGTTAATGTGCTCTTTATTGGAGTATTTATTTGCTTTTTTCCATATACGTGGCCCCCTGGTGCTTAATGGGAGCCGTGTACATTAACCCCCATAAACACAAAACACGAATTCCTAGGTGAGTGAAACATTCTGGAAGTGACATCAGAGAGCCAAAGCCCCCTCAGAAGCTTATCTTATAGACATCCTTGTTGATTTTCTCACATTTGGTGGAGTCAGAAGGGATCTGGCCATCAGGAGAGTGCCTTGAAGCATCCCAGGGGGAGGGAGGGAAACTCCCCAGATTGTGTCCTATATTTTCAAGTGTCCTCCTCAGGTGTCACTAACTGTCTAACACTGGCTCCAGGCTGGGAGGGAGCAGCAGGGTTTCCCTCTGTGTTTTGTTCTCCTGTAACACTGGTGGGTTTATCCCTGATCGTGCTGTTTGCACCTGATGGACGTGGAGCAAATGCCACCAGTGGACAGGGGCATGTCAGAGTTCATCTTTTCCTTGTGCACCCAGTCAGTGCTGGCAGGTTTGCAGGGACCAGGTGAGCTGAGAGCCTGTGGGGCAACGTGGTAGTGCAAATCAGGATCTTCTCAGTTGGCTAAAAGCAGGCAGAGTTGATTTCTGGAAGCAAATAGAATGGCAATATCAATTAATCCCATTCTGTCTGCCACACTGGTTTTTTGCTCACTGTTAATTGAGAGCAGCTGATTGGCTCCTACAATCAGAGAAGCTCTAATTCAGTCTGTGTTGCATCTCTTCCATCTGGGTGTTCTTCAACAGAAATTTCAGGCTTATCTTTTTCCTTTCAAATTCCATTGATATTATTTACTACTTGAAATACTGTTACTCTCCTGAGCCTCCTTATTTTCATGCCAGAGCTAGTTGGCAAGGATGGATACCTGTCATGACTTAACACACACATCAAAATAAATTGAAGTGGGAACATTGCCATTTGTCAGGAATAGGAACTGTTGAACACAGAGGCATTCTCATATACAGTTAAAAAAAAAATAAGGGAAAAAGCTCTCGTCTGCTAGAGTACATAAAAGAAAGTATTATTAAAAAAATGTTGAAGCTTCATCCTTCTTGCTGTCGCTTCTGAAGTGGGCTGGAACGAGAGCTGGCCCTGTGTCAGCAGTGGGGTTGGATACAGGCAGAGGAACCACATATCTCAGAAATATTGATTCCTCCAGACTGAACCTTCTCTGTGTGTGAGCAAAAATAACAGGAGAAATTAAGGGAGTGGCAGTAATGCTCCTCTGTAATGTCCTTATTCAAATTCCTTTCACAGCCTTTCCAAAAATAAATAAATATTTGAGGGGAGTCTTTCGTGTGGTTTTATATGAGCTCTGTGTCACTGAGAGGCTCTAGAGGTGCTCTGTTTGCAATGGTGGCTGTAAGGAGGAGAAGCAAAAGTGGTATCAAATTAGTGTATAACTGGCATGAGCTGAAATATTGTGAACAAATAAAAGTAACATGTCCAAATCCTGAAAAATATGGCAACTGTACCATAAAGGCAAACATCTAGATTCTCAGCAAGGAAAATTGAGAGAGAAGAGAGAGAAACAATAGAATGGTTTGAGTTGAAGGGACATTAAAGATCATCTAGTTCTAAACCCCCACCATGGGCAGGAACAACTTTTCACTAGGTAGTGTTTATCCTAGATAATAAGCCATTTTTGTGGGAAAAAACATAGAATCACGCTTCAGAGAGGCCAGTTACACACAGAAGCAGTATAAAAGTACAAAAACACACATTAATATAGCAGATATGCATAGACAGCAAATATCCACTCCAAAAAAATATTAATCTGCTATTTGAAAGGGCTTTTTTTTTTTTTTCTGCAGCGAGCTGTATGTAGTTGAAAACTGGAACATAAATCTCAGGGGAACGTGTGAGAGAAGGCAAAAATGCAATGCATTTATCTCATTTATTTGAAACCTGCTAATGATAGTGGATGGTTCTCGCTGAAATGCTGTTTGGTAAAGCAAAGGAGGGAGCAAAATTATTTCGTATAACTGAGTTGCAGCTTTAGATTCAGGGCACTTATCCCTCTCTCAGATATGTGCAGGGTACAGCAAGCTGCTCCTCACATAAACCTTTGATAGCAAGGCTGAGGGCATTTCTGAGGCAGACACTTCCAGTCAAAACTTACTGTGCTTTACATAAAATCCCTGGCTGCCTTCCCGGCCATCCCATTAAATGTTTATCAAAGATGATCTGTCACCACGGTGCCTGTGTGGTCCTAACACTGTAACAGTGGCTCCTGTTGTGTTTAATCTTCCCAAGCCCGTGAAGAAGACAAGTGTTATCAGCTCTTTTTTTTAATTGATGAAGGATCTGCAGTGTCCCTTGAGCTGAGCTTCCCCAAAACACTCAGTCTGCAGATTAGTCTGATTATTGCAACGCCAAGCACTGCAACGCCTCACGTCGGGCACCACTCCAGACTTGACTCCAGTTCCCCTCATCAGGACGGAGGGAGGTTCTCCAGGAGGGATAAACTACACATGGGAAGAACTCAGCATCTCAGCATGGAACTGCTGAGCAACGTGCCCAAAATGGGGCCCAGGGGTGGGGTACTGATGCCCTGTTAAGGACAGGGAAAGGTGGAGTGTTTCTCAGAGGAAGGAGCCCTGATTTCGCCCAGTAAATACCCAGTTTCAAGCCCTGTGCAGTCGGGGTGTTGATACGTGCTGGGGGTTTGCAGAACCGAGGAGGATTTTTGATGATAAACAGAGCCCTCTTCTGTTAGCTGGCACTAAGACAGGAGAATATACCTTGTGTGCCTCAGCAATTAGATGGAAACACATTCACAAACGCTGAGAAGTCATCCATCATCGGGCAATGATGCACGTCTACCCTAATGCAGGGCAGTGGTTCTATTATTCATCCATTAGCTGCTCCAAGAATCTAACCCTTTCTCTTAGAATTCAATCCCAATATTTTTGGTGTTAGTTTGTTTTGCAAGAAGCTTGAACTGTGCCTATTTCCCTTTTATGAATTTGAATTGTTAATGTGTGAGCATTTGAGCTCATTAAAACTCTGAAATGTTTCCTTTGTTACAAGTAACTGACAAACCTGCAAACACTGCTCAAAAAACAGTAAGTGCTATTTCTGGGGTTGTATTTTCTTCACTGCTGTGCACAACAATATGCTCTTGCCTTCACTAATGAAGCTTTTCTTTAATGAACACAATTAGAGCTAGGCAAACAATGCAGAAATATTTTTCCATGAATATTCATCCAGAGTCTTCAATGAATTCCCTTCAGTTACGTTTGCACCCATTCATTGTCCTCTTTCAGTGAAATTTTCCAAGATTCAATCTTTTAATGCTTGAGTAATGAGGAAGGAAATTAAGTTTCAGCTCAGGGGTTACCCTTCTAACGTCCAAGTCATTATTTCCTATCGGTACTCGCCTTTCTGTGAGAATATCTGGGTGGGGGAGTTGTGTGGGACAAGAAACCAGCATCTGATGCAGTAAGGTGGGAGGTGAGACCCGGGTAACACAGAGCCAAAGGCAGGAATTTCTGGAGGAGAACTGGGAGCGAAGAGCTGGGTTCAACTGGTGACTCCAAGGGAGGAGCAGCAGCTGCTGAGGACAGGGCTTTTGTGAAGGTGGGGTTTCAGAACCCTGATCAATGCAGACATGCACATAGCACAGGAAATAGTACTTAAGATTTCAGCATTTACATAACAAAATAAAACTTCTGAGAAGTTAAAGATAAACCCAAACAGTGAAGACAGCTGAGAGGTTAATGATCTGGTTTCAGCTGTTTTCCTGAAGAGAGGAGCAGCAGCAATTAAATCAATTATGAACTCTTTGCTAAATTCTAATTACATTTAGCAGTGTGGAATTGAGCAGAGCCCCAGCTGAGGATTGCAGGGGGAGTGTGGAACCTTTCATGTGTACAGAGCATTGGTGCACACACCTCCTGGGGGAGTGTCTGAAGGCTCAGATCCCCTCAAGGCTGCCTGGTGGTCCATGTGAAGCCTCCAGCCAGTCTGCAATGAGTGAGGATCTGTCTGCTATAACTGGTATTAGCGCTCAGATTCTAAAGGGATCCCCAAATGAGGCAGATGAACCACTCCTATAATGTCTAGTTAACTTTTTCTTCCTCTTGTTCTCTTCTTCAAAGCACAATTACGCCTTTAATGTTAAATTTCTATGAAATTTCAATGGATAAATGGGTTTTCTTTTAAATTCTCCCTCCTAACTTTCCCAGTTTTTCCTAGGCTGCTCAGGCTTCCTGATCAAGAGGAGTCTCAACTCACTTAATGCATGTACTCTAGGAGTTCAGGGGTTAAATCAGAAAATGAATAGATACAGTAATCAAGATTAGGAGAAGATTCCTGGCCAGTTTCTCCAGCATGTTTCATAAAGACAGTAGAAAAAAACCCCAAAACTCTCAAACATTTCCAAGGCAAGTGGTCACTGATTGATGCCCAAATCAGTTCTGGTTTTTGGACTTTGAGGGTTTGGGAGGACTATTGAAAGATAAATATGAAGACTTAGCCATAAATACAGAGAGCTGTTATCTTGAGAGCTTTAGGAATTAAAGCTTAAAGCCGACCAGCTGATGTATAAGCCAGGTGTGTAAAAGCAGATTATTATGCATTTCATATCAAAATTTCCCACAAGGTCATTTCAAGTTATAAACCATGTGGGTTTTTTCATTATTCCATAGTTTCTTCCCATCCTTGAGTTCAGAGACGTTCAATAAGGATGACATGAGAAAAAAGATCTTTTATTTTGCACACTGTCATAGCTGAACAGAAATAGAAGATCCTCTATGGAGCAAAGCTTGAGATAGTTTTAGATTTCAAGGTAAACAGCTGCAGAAATCCTCTTACTGTACAGAAATTATTAGAATGGAAAAGTCCAAATGTATTCAAAGGACACTGCTTAATATCCTGGTATTTTGTTTGGGTTAAACTAGCTACTTCTATTTTGTTTTGTTTTCATCTAACCAGGTGGAAGCACGTCTGTAAATCAAAAAGACTGTTATAATCACTTTTAAATGTTACTTGGATTGCAATCTTGGCACAAGGTGGGTCAAAAGGTGCTGTGCTGTGCTCTGTCCTCGGTGAGCTGATTGCAGGGCACCACCTGAATTCTGCTCAAGGTATATAGTTATGGGACTATAACTGAATATGGTGTTGGGGGACAGGAGAACCCAGGCAAGCATGGCTTAATTTCCTCTTTGCTCATATAAATCAAATATTTTTGTCAGGGGTCCCAAGAGAGGAAACTCTACTGCAGCTGGAAGTGGCAAGAGGAATGTTGTGGAAGAGGTTGAGGTGCTGTCTACACCTGTGGGCCTGAATATAATGGACACTTAAACGTGTTTCAGCTCATTCCCATTCAAGAGAAGTGTTTAGGAATGCAAATGATTCCACCTTGAAACGTAGTGGCTGTGTGGTTAAAGCTGCTCTCCAAGAAAGGCCACTTGGCAGCACTGCCAGGGCACTGCTCCTGTCCCTCCTGAGAGGTGATCCCCATCTCTAACTCCCCATTAGACTGCTAGAAAACGGGCAGAAACTCAAATCTCCCCTGTCCTTCTTTATCTTGTTGTTAAAATCCTGACAGTTTTTCCAGTTAATATTCTAAGTTGGATCTGGTATCTGCAGACATAGGAACAATCATTATTTTCAGAACTGTTCCTGGAGTTGTTTGGCTTTGAGAGGAACATTGGTGTAAACTTCTGTGCAAAAATGAGGCGTGAGGTTCCCCTTTCACAAAAGTTTGCAACTTTGTGCATTTAAAAGTCTTTGAGGCTGATAGGAATGTCTGTCTTTGAATGATTTCCAGCTTCCTCTGTGTGAATCCTGACCATGTTTCCCACTGGTTTCTTGTATGACATTGTCAATAATATAATGCCTTCCAAGGGATTGTTCCAAATGGTTTTCCAAGGTCCAGGTTGAATACTTAGAATTAGATTCACTTGATGTAATGTAGGTAATATTTACATCATATATATCTTCTTTATTTTCTCCCCTTTGGTTCCTATTTAGGAATTTTTGTCCTAGTCAGCCTTTCCACTTGGCATCAGCACATTGTCAGAGGGCCAATATTGAAGCCTCAGGTTGAGGCAGTTCAGTAATAAACAGTAGGGAAAACAGAAGTTGTTTCTGCACTTGAGCAGATCCTCGAGATCTGCTTTTAAATGAAAGGCTCCAGCAAACTCATTGCTGGATCAGCAGCTGCTCTGACTCACGTCCTGGGAAAAATTACTGCCACAATGGGATATCTTTTGAGAAACAGACACACATGGGGTGTCCTTCATGTGGGAAATTCGACTTCACTAAACTCCAAGGGTTTGTATTTTGCTAATTACAAAAAGCCAAAGGCCAGGATGGTGGGTACCCTGCTTACCCTCTGCTCCATCAGGGAGCTTAACCTGGAGCGTGACCACGGTGATTCAGAAGCTCCAAGTGCTTTTTCCTGTGCTTTGCTGTAGCAGGTCTGAGGCTGCTGCTGATGGGCACCGTTGAAAAGCTCCTCTTACCCCATCCCAGCAGAGTGGTTTAAGACCATTGCTTCTGTGAATTAGCATTTCCCTTTGTCACTGATGCGTTGTGCTGGCTGCTTTGTTTTGAAAGGAGAAATAATCAACCAGCCTGGCGTATTGTGACAGCTGCAAAGATTTGTTCCACAAATTATAAACAACCAGTTTCCTGTCTTTGACGTGTAGTATCAAAATATGCAAGGCATTAATAACTAATTACTAATTTTAACATTTTTTTTTAACCCTTCAGCAAAAGATGTGAGTTGTGTCTGCTGTGGAAGTTTAGCATATGAATACCATGGTAGTTTTTGTATATACAAGTCATCATTTGTGTATTCCTCTTGGCAATCAATGAGCATCCCTTTTGACAGGTGTTTATAAACACTGGCTGTATTGTTAGACCAATGTGAACGATAAATAATATTCACATACACAAAGATAGTAACTCAAACCAAAATAACTCATCAGAAAGGTCAGCTAAATCCCTGAGTTTAGATTATTTCTCCTCCTTTATGCAGAAGGACTTGTAACACCTGGAAGTTCAGAAGCTGTGTTCCTTTCCTTTCTCTACCAGGTAGAGAACACACCAACCTGACTGATGTAAACACTTTTCAGGTGTTCCTTGGCAGCTTGTGGGGTTTGTGTAGGAGACATTCATGCAGATTTGGAATTTGAGGATTGAGCTGAAGGAATCAATTTACACTTTCATGTAAATCAAACCATCTTCACAAACAGCGAACTGAGCCGTGGAAGGTTTTTAGAGCTTCTCTCAGCTGAGGGAAGAGCAGCTGTAATTCCAGTCACATGGGAGACATTTCTGGGCCTTGGTGCCCCCTTCTGTCTTCCCCCTGCTGAGATTTGTGGTGAGAAACCAGCATTTCTGAAAGATACAGTCTGGGGGAAGAGCTGGCATTAATTCACTCACTGCTCAGTGTCTTCTTCTCTGTCTCCTAACAGTGCTCTGAATTTACTGACTTTTGTGTTCAGTATCACCCAAATTTGGATGATGCTTAGTTGTGTTGTGTGGAGAATAGGTAACTCTTATTTTAATGCTATGAATTCTCTTTTGAATGAGTCTCATGACCCTATTTTTTTAACTTGATGTCTATTTTCCCTGCCCTGTCAAGAGCTAAGAAAGAAACTAAACAAGCAGAACTGTAAAATGAGGGCTAGTTTGCAGCAATAGGTTGAAAATTTTTACCTTAGTGTGAAAAGTAGTGGTTTCCATAGCAGTGTTTTCCAGAGCTTGGGCGAATACTGATCTCTCTTCTTTATTTTTAATTGAATTTTTAAACCAATTATGCTGCTTTGTTTCTCTGCACTCTGTTTTGTAATTTCCCTGTGTAATATTTTAGCTAATTAATTAATTGGTCAACCACAGCTGTTCTTGCCCTTTGTAGTGCATCAACCTCCTAATCACTTTTTACAGAAGCTCAGGATTTGTTCCAAGTGACACCTTTATCAAGCACCCACCCCTTTTTTTCTTTTTATTTTGCTGGGTTGGGATTTTTTTTTCCACCAAGCTATAGGCTACAGGTCAAAGTATAACTCAAAATAACTCCCTGAAAGCTTTAAGTGAATGTTCAAAATGACAATGAGAAAGCTTGTGGTTCTCTTTTTTAATTCATACTCAAGCACCTGCACTGGTTGCTGCGCTGCTGCTAAACTGAAATTAGTAGTGCATCCTCATTTACCTAAATATTTACTTGTCAATCTGGTCAAAAGTGTATCCCTTTCTATGTCTGGCTGAAGACCAGAACCAAAGGCAGACATTAACTGGTGAACACTTCCAGTAAGAAGCCTTCTGATGAGTTCATGCAGTCATTAGTATGTAAATAGTAATAAGTAGTAAATCCCATTAGCATATTACACACACACACACAACTATGTACTGGTTTTTATTCGTCATTTTAGGTCTGCAAATATGTGTCAGGGTTGGCAGAGAAGCAATGAAGGCACTCTAATTAGCCATTAGTGTTTGCACATTTTATTTTCCTGTAGTTTTACCTCAGGTGTCAAAAACCAGAGGCAAAGGTCCTCAGGTTGTAGTTGTTGAGAGCATTCACCAAGGGTCACCCTTTGCTGCTCTGCCCCCAGAATGAAAGTTCTTTCAGTCTCTCTAATTAACACAGGCAGATTTACTGGAAAGATAGTTTCATAAAATTCATATTGAGTCACTGGAAGATGCCACAGACAACTCGAGCAGTCTGCCAACAGACAGCATTTTTATTCCAGCTAATTATTTTTTAATGATACTATTAGTATTTGAACTCACTGTACACAGCACACTGCAGACAAAGATCTCAGCAAGTTTCACATAACAGTGATGTGAAGCCTCAGAGCGCATTTAAGATCAGGGTGAGCGAGTTTCTTTTATAGGCATTTTATATACAACTTACAGGCTAATGCTCTGCTCCCAAATCAAACTGTGTCAGAGCCACAAGCTGGAGCTTAAGCCTTGCCTGGCTCCGTGCCCTGATTGCTGTTCACTGGTTTGCGTCATCACTTGGGTTTTGTTCCCTCAAGGTGGTGTTTGTCACGGTCTCCCAAGGTTTTGGATGCACCAGTTTTGTCCTGTGCCTTTCACCTGTCCAAGGAGTTGCTGCTCCAGCTCTCCCTGCTCTGGCAGCAACAATTTTGACCCTGATTAAGCAAGGACAGAGAGGGAAGGGAGTCTCTGCATGTTGTTTGCCAGTGATTAACATGTCCTGCTTCACACGGAAACAGGCAAGGAGTGAATGAATCGTAATTCTGCAAATTGTTAAGCTGCTGAAAGAGTAAAATGAAACACAAGCAGTGTAATGTGCTCCTAAACTGCTCTGCTCTGAGTGCCCAGTGGCCCAGACCAGTGAGCAGTGGAAGTGCCTGACCCCCCCGATGTCTGTGATTGTTGTTCATAAATATCTCAGCCCCAGCAATAAATTATCCCTCAGTGCTCCAGAGCAGCAGCCTTTTTCCTGACAGCCAGGAAAACCTGTCCTGTACCAACATGTTCGTTCATAAAGGCTGTAGGTTTGGGTTCTGCCTGCATTTCAAAATAGTCTTATGAATTTTAAAATAGAAAAAGCAAGAGTATTCAAAGCTCTGTCACCCTATGCTGATTACATTTGTGATGAGATATGATTAGGGAAGCTGGGGTTTGTCAGGTTTGAGAGGAGATAGGACTTGGTTGGGATTAGGGATGGGAGCAATGACTCATCTCCTTGGAAAGCTCTCTTGCCTTTTCAATAGGAAAGGCTTCTTTCCAAGGCATCAGGAAAATCTTTAGAGATAAGAAGCTCAAACTGAGTAGAGGAGAAAGGCTTGGACATATTTATGTATCTGGGACGAAGGCTGTGGATAAGAAGATGCTCTGTTACAGTAGGGTTAGCTTGGGAAACAAGGACCTGCCACCTGCCTCTCTCAGTGTTTCCTGCAGGGAAACAAAACAAAAAGCCCACAGCTCTGCTCACTTCCTTTCTTCAGAGATGCCCTGACCTTCTCCTGCACTTCTTCATTCAAATCCATGCAAAGATAGAGCTTGAAGTGCATGAAGTTGCTGTTGTGCTTTCCACATAAAATAAGCTATTCCTAAGGTCCTGTCCATTTCTTGGAATTTAACTGTTCTTTTATTCTGTGGTCAGGTTGGCCTTTAAAGCAACTGGTTCTCTAACAATGTTTTGTTTAGGCAGGCAGAGACATGTTTTTCACTGCCTTTTTTTTTATATATATTTTCACTGTTGGAATCTGTGCATGCAAGAAATGTTTTTTTTCACTGTCTTCTGTACAGGTGCTTTGACTTTAGTGCTTTTTTTTTGTCCTTAAGTCACAGGCAGACATTCACATATACAGAGAGGGAAAAGATAAGCTTAGGGATTTTGTTTTTCTGCTGACAGGAAAATGAGATTCAGTAGTCATTAATTCAAAAAATTAAATCATTCCATTGTAAATCTACGGCTGCAGTAGGTGATTTTCCTTGGTTGTTACATTGTTTGGCACATCTCTGTCTGCACTTGAAAGATAAACTATAGGGAGGGGATTTCAGCAATATCTCATTCTACTTAACTACTTTTTAAATTTTATATTAAAAACTAAAACCAAAACACAGTAAAGAAGGAAATCAGGTGGTCCAGGAGCAGCCCTGGGTGCTGGTCAGAAAGTGTGTTGAAAGGCAAACACAGGCTGCAGGCCACACGCTCTGCAGCAGAGGGGTAAATTCTGCCCCTTCAGATTAGAAACAAAAGTAATGTTTTAAGGCTGTAAAGAATTTTTTTTTCCTCCCCCTCTTCAAGGTGAAAACAAAGGATTAAAACTCATTCATGCTTAGACAGAAAAAGAAACCGCAGTGGAACAAGCAGTGCAAATTGTCGTGGTTGCTCTGTACGAGGCACTGGCTGCACCCTGATGGTGTGGGTGCAGCAGAGACTCTCAGGAACTGTTTGCTTTAGGACTCTCACTGTGTTGGTGTGTATTGCCAAGTGAGTGGGTGGTGAGGAATAGTACCAGCACTGATTCTTTCTTTAGGAGCTGCTAAGTCACCTAAGTATATCATTTTTCTCTTCCACAGCATCGTTGTTTGCAATTATTGATTTTTTAAATTATTATTATTTTAAGTAGTTGTCTCTTAGTTGCACAACCCGCTGTACAAGTCTGTTATCCATCAGATACCAGACCTGTGATGCTCCTGTCTCCTGCTTTGTGTTGTCTGTTGTACACTAAAGGCAGGTGCCAGCTCAGATAATGGGACAAGATCAGTCACAGCAGCTCTGAAGTGGCATTAGATCACTTCATGGAGCTGCTGAACAATCTATCCTGCTGGAATCTGTGCCTTCCAGACATCTGTAAGTCTTTTTTTTTGTTGTCCAATTCGATTTCTTCCTTATGTAATGAGAGTTTTTACATTTGTCTTTACTGTTTGCTTGGTGTCACTTGAGAGAACCTGCTCAAGAGCAAAACACTTCATAACTTCCTGTGGCGTCTTCCTACTTTTTGACTCGTTCCTGCCTGTTCCTTGAGGATGCTGTGCCTCATACAGTTGTTGTGGGTGGATCTTGAGCTGAATTTGAGCCAGCAGTGCCTTGGCTCTCTGGATGGCTGTGTGCCCTTTGGGGACACTGTACTGAAAGCATCAGAATGCCAACCTCTGGTCTCAGTCTGGCCATGACAGCACTGTCTGATATCTGTGTGGGCTGCCTGCTGTGCAAAAGCTTCATGGAATATCAAGATCCTTCCTAATAAAGCTGTTTGATCTGTGCCAAGCCTCTCTCACATGGCTGTAATGTAGATTTGTACTTCTTGGCAGCTTTTCTCAAAAAACATGAGTAAGCCTTTTCCCTTTTGTCTTGCAAAGCTCCTGATTACTGGTAACTCCCCTAGACTAAGGAGGCATTAAAGTCATGATGGATTTTCAGAAAAGCACCCATCCATGATATTAAAGAGCTTTTGGTAGCATTTTACTGGCCCATGAACAATATGCTTTGGGGCACTTTTTGCTTTACGTGGTCTTTCTGTGAGATCTGTCCCTACATGTTAGCAAAACTCACATTTCCAGTACTTGTCTACCTGGCACTGCCAAAGAAAACCTAAAGAATAACGCCTTGGTCACTGATTCTGTGTTTGGGAGTAGAAACACAAATATAAGAATGTAAAATGCAGGAATACAGCTGTTAAGTTTCTGCTGCCACAAGCCACTGAGCTTCACTTCTTCTAAAGTACAAAGACTGAATGCACAGGAACAATTTTAAAATTATTTGCAGGTTTCAGCTGACATAATATTACTGAAAGACTGAATCCTATGGAGCAGATGTGAAAGGGTTGTATCTTGGAAGTGTAGCCCAAAGTGAGCACTGGTGCCATTAGAAAGGCAATCACAGCTATATAGTAAGCTCTAAAAAATACTTCAAAATTAGTGTTTTGATATCAGGAAGCTTCAGCCCACATCTTCTATAGAAAAAGGTCACACCAAGCACTATTAAATATAGATCCAGAACTGTGTGAGCAGCAGCTTTCTGTGCCAAACCGGGACATCGGCACGTAGGCTGGAATCCAGGGAAGTGAAGTGATGTGAGTTAACTTACATTTGGTGAAGCCAGATTTTAGCTTAGTGTTTCAAGGCAGTTTGCCCAGCATTAGTTGGATTTTAATTGCTCCACGTTTTTAAAGCAAGCAAATCTTGACAGGAGCATCCATGACAAAAACGGACTGAAAATGTCAGCTCTCTTGAAGTTAAACAGCCTGGTCTTTTCAAGCCTCTTTGTTCCTGAAGATTCGATTTTGCTCAGTTACAACAGGTCCAGCTCGCATTAGTTCCTATGGAATTACATTTGAAAGTGAAGGGTAGTTTGACCTCATGGTGATCATTATTCCTATTCACTCTGCAATTACCAGCACAGATCAATCTGGAAAAAAACATGTCCCTGCTTTAACTTTCATTAACAGCTGAACCGTACCATGTTTCTAAAGGGGCAAGGCCTAGGAAGCACATTTCTTGTCTCTCTTCTCTTTTATTTTTAATGTCACTTGAATGCTACAGACACCTCAGTAGGTAATCAGGATATCCTTAATTAGAAAATCTACTTAATTGGAATGTCTTCCAGGAAAATGAATTAAGCCTAGTGCTATTTAATTATATTGCTTAGGAAGCTTCATTTTTTTCTTATCTACACTTTCATCAACAGTGTGTTTTTGGAAACTCTTCCCCTACTCCAAATACTGCTGACCTGGGACAAGCTCTGGTGATCAGAGTGAGTGTGAAGTGTTGCACAGGCTCCTGTAACTCTGGGGTTTAGCTGAGGCACCAGGAAAACTTCAGTGCATGAGCTGACTTTTTGTTTCTTAATGCCATTCCTCACCAACTAAAGCGGTGTGGACCACATCATAGGACTGCTTGATCTGAGCTTTAAATGGGATCAGAAGGTATTTGCCTGTTTGATACATAAAATTATATTCAGATCCACACCTCAGTATTTTCCAGGGTTGTTGATTATGGCACAGGATGATGGCCCACTATTGGAATGGAAAGCAGGGGGAGGGAAAGGCTTAGATGTACCACTCCTGACACTAAAGCCACACATGTGACAGTGAAAAATGAGAATTCGAGCACCGGTGCTACTGCTGGAATTAATTTGTGGTGCACAGCTTGAGCTGTTATGTGTGATGATTTTGTATTTATGTTAAAAATGTCATCGCAATAGAACAGTTCTTTAGTTAACTAGGTCTGTTTTCAAATGAAAGAATCAAACTTGCAAATCAAGCAGTTTGTTGTTAATTGCTGCATTTTAATGTCTCTTCTAATAAAAGATATTGTCTCTCTCTGCATAATTCAAAACTTTAAAAATGCTGAACTAGAATGTCTGGAATATCTACCAGCATTAAGGCTTGTTTTTGAAGATGTGGTGCTAAAATAAAATGAATCTGAGCTTTCCTCAAATTAACATGCATGCATCTTACTGATGGAAATGTTATTTGTTAACTGAGATGTATATACTTCAAAAAACTTCTTTTTAAGAAGTCTTGTGGCACCCCTGCTTTCTTGATTTCCCAGCTTGCCTCCAGCAAAAAACTTTTTCATATGATCAGTAGCTTGCAATATTTAATTAATTTGCATTCTCTTGCTTTTTAAGGACAAACTATGTGGTCAATTTTGACTGAAACCTCTTAGTTTAAAAAGTTAACATTTACAAAATCAAATACCAGTGACTTAGTAATTCCAGTGTCATTATTTGCACTAGGACTCTTGTTGCTCTTTCTCTCCCAAACGAGAGAGAGCAAAAATCAAACACTTCAACCTACAGCAAGTGCATATGAATTAGGAAATGGAAAAGATCCAAGATTAGTTACACACAAAAGTGAAGCCAATTAGGCTGCTTCATTTTCTGGAGAAGAGTAACTCAGAGAAGTTAAGCATCATAGCAAAATTTCAATTAAGTACAAGAGTTACTTTTCTGTTTTAACAGTCACTTTTGGTACATGACTGGTATAATTAGTGACATACCTGCCATTTTAAAGACTGTCATGAGTATTGTAAAGGCCTTTATTTCAGCCTTCCAGTTGTGATACTTGGCTTTTATTCTTAATGAGTGCATAAGACCAGGTTTTGTTTGTGCTTCATCTGCAAAACAGGTAGTGCTGCTCCTTTTGAAGAACAGATGTCCAGCTACACTGAGTGTTGAAGTGTTTTGACCTCAGGGACTCTGTAGCAACCTCAGCTCTGCAGCTGAGGGCACATGCAGAGGTAGATGTGCACAGACTTCAGAGCTTCCAACTCCTGAGCCACCCTCAGGAGCTTCCAGGCTGGTGAGAGGTGCTGCTGATTCCCCACATATGACCCAAACTAACCCTGTTAATCTGTGTTACCCACACAATAACCACTTCTTTCCACCTCCCTTCTACACACGTGCTCCTCAGTAAATCAGCTCCTGCTGTCCATGTGGGTTTTTGAGGTTATTGACAGGACCAGCCTAAACCAGTATGAACTCAATCTAAACTGGCGTAGCCAAAGAGCAGGTTGCACTGAAATGAACTGGATTTTTAACTGGCTTAAAACTTGCACAACTGCTGAGTGTAAAGAAAGCTGGGAGTCAAGCTTGAGTTTGTGCTGTTCCATTTAGAAGCAGCTCCCTGGGAGCACAGCCTGCCTGTTGCAAGACATTTCTGTTGATTTTTCGTGGAAATTGTCCCATTGATAGTAAGGGCTGTCCTGCCATCATGAGGTTTGAAAAGTAGTTTGAAGTTCATTCAGCAGCAGGCAAACACTGGAGCCAGGCAGTCAGCCAGATTGGTCCATCCATCTTTAAACAGAAAGCCATATTTCCCACAATATTTTGGGTGAAACCGTTAACCAAGCTCAGTGTTTTGCGCTTTGAAGTACCCTGAAAATCAATCTACCTTTTAATCTTTTCATTCGGGTTTTCAAAAACTGCATTAAATGCTGCTTTTGGAGATGAGGAATTGCAGCAATTTCCTTGGGCTTGGCCATACCTGGAATCCTTTGAGACAGAATCCTAAAGCAGTGCAGGAGGGAAGGGGCTGAGGGGGGTGACACAGCTGGGCTCAAACCTTAGCCCAGGCTCCCTGTGAGCCAAGGCAGCTTCTGCTTCTGTGGTAAAGATTTCTGGCAATCAAAGAGCACAAATGGGGAATGAATTTGGCTAATTGCATCCTTGCTTATGCACGAGTGGTGCATAATAGATATTTACAAATCAGGCTGCTTGTCAGACATCAACACAATTTCATGTTTGGAAGACGGAGTTGTGCTAATTTCATTTTGTGCTCCAAAATGAGAATGAGTAAAATGAAATGAGGTTCAGAACTGATTCTATGCAAACCTTTCACTGTAGATTGTTATTAACAAAAGAAGTACGTGCAAACCCATTTGTTTGGCCTTCATGGATGAGATCTGAAACAGTTTTTGTACATTGGAGTTTGTGATGTTGGGTAGCACAGATGTGCTCTGACTCAAAGCAGAGCCATGAAGTGGTTTGGATCATGGGAGCTTTTTTCCACTGCTGGTTTGGACTGTGCTGGGGAGCAAAAATTTTCTGGTTAAGCCCTGGCTTTGGTAGCTATTTACCTGCTTGTTCCACTGGAAGTGTTTCTAAAAATAAAGATATATTTTTGGGATATGCACTATTCCATGCTGGGTTGGGGAGAGGAAGGGGGAGAAAACAAGATTCGAATTATTGATTCTTGTAAGAGTTGTTTTAGTTTCACTCTATGTATTGAAATGGGGCATTTAACTTAATAACTACTCCCTCTGGATGTACTGCTTAATTTGGCCTGAGGCAGAAACACCATCTCCTCTCTTGTCTGTTCATGCTCAGATTCTTCCTGGCTTCATCCCACCTCTTCAAACACTGGTGACCCCATATCACACAATATTTGCTCGGGAAATAAATTCTTTTGAAGGCAGAAGACAGTCCTGCTGCTGTGGGTTGCCCTTTCCCCTGTTACAGTCTGTGAATGACACCCCTGGAAGAGAAGCTACTCATCAGCTGCCGTGGCAGAGTGGGGTCCTGGGGTTTAATCCAGTGGCTCAGTGCATTGTGATTTTAAAAGGCTTCTCTTGAGAGAGAGAGAGAGAGAGAAAAATGTTTCAAAAGTTTAATACTTTGTAGAGATAAACTCTTCCCTTTAAAGTCATTGTTGTCTTGCTCTGATACATCATCTCGGAAGAAATAATTCAAAATGCTTTTGTGTCCATCTCTGTGCTGCCTGCAAGTGAAGTATTTAAAGCAGGCTCTGTGCTCTAAAGCTAAAATTCGGAGTAGGGACTTCTGTGGGTTTTGAGCTCACATCTCACTTTTTTTTTTCCCCCCAACTATTTTTGTCCTCTCTGTGTTTCATTTTTTTTACTAATGTTATCCTAATGTTACAGGAGGTCAGAGCAAACATGAAGTACCCTTTGGAGAGACAGTTATTCAGCAAGGAATGATGTAAAACCAGCAGCAGTAGTTCTGTGAGGAGCTTGTAGCTGCATGAGGTGCTGCTGGTTCTCCCCTTTTGCCCAGATACAGAAGTGGGATTGTTAGAAGGAGCCCAGCATCAACATTTCCTGGGATATTGTATTTAAAAAAAAAAAAACAAAGAAAAATCCAAATGGGAATGAAAGCAAAGAATCTTCAATCACCTGTAAAATGAAATTAAATAATTTTAGGTCTGTTGAAACATTTAACATTAGCAGTATAGTTGTGCCATAGAAGAATTATCTGAACAGAGCTACTTGAAACAAAAGAGAAATTACTTATTCAGAGGAGACCAAACTGAAACATCTTAATTTTTACCAAATCCTCTTATTTTTGCCCTGAGGGGGAGCTGCCTTGAAATACTCACCTGCTGGGAAAGGTGTGTTTCTAACAAAATAGCTTAGAAGAGGACCTTTTTATTGAGTAACCAGAAACGATTTTAAATATAAATATATATATTTATACAGTCTTGTTGCTGTAGCACAGAAGTCAGCTGCAGGTCGCCTCAGTTTAAGTGGAAATCACCTCCCCACACAGCTGATTCCTTACTCTGTGTTCTGTGGGATGTCTTACATGTTCTCCTAAAGCTCCTGGCTTTGGCTGCGAGCTGGTTGTGCCTCCTCAGTGTAATGCTGGCTCCCTCTGTCCCTGAAATAACCTGAAAAATAGAGGAGGAATGTGAAGTTTTATTATTTATCATGGTGCTCTGCATCCTTCTGAGCCACGGTTTTGAAGGCTGACAAGAAATCATTGCCATGAATGTCAAATGATCAGATTGCTGATGCCACAAGTGGGTCTGCACACAGGAACTGGCCTGGATTCTGACTTGAGCCTTCAGCCAAAACAAACTGGGAAGAGTTGTGGTTTTCTCCATGAACAGCTGTGGCCAGAGGTTGAGATTAGTGGTTTTGCAGGCACATGAGCAGATTTCCAGTGGGTATAACAAGCAGAGGATGGAATCAGAGCAAACCTGAGTAAATGCTTTATTGAGGACGTGCATCTTAAAATGCACGGCACCTGAGGTCTTGTTCAAGACTGGGCAAGTTTCCAGTGAATAATGGACACTGACACTATTCTGGCAACCCAAGTAAGAGGAGGGACACCATTGCACTTTCAGACTGGGTTTTTCAGACTTGGGAGCTGAGAGCTTTTACATTTGCTTGGGATTTAAAACCCACAGGTGATGGGGTTTTTTTCCCCACTAAAAGTTTCCACGTACAATGAGCTTTGAAAGCTGCAGAGTTTTGCTTTGAAAGCAAAATCCCATTTAAAGTGTGGGGGCATATAATAACCCATGGAAATGTTAATGCTGTTTTTCTGCTGTTTAAATGCCAGCCAGGAAAAACTGAGCCAGATACTTGTGGATCCCCACTGAGCAGCCCAGTCTTTTTTTTTTTTTTTTTTCTTGCTCTGGGCAAGGTACAATTTTCTCACTAATTTGCTAAGAAGAAAATGGTTTAGGGCATAAGCTCTAAACAGAGGACTTAAGCTCAGTCACAGTAACAGCATAATTGTGCACACCCTGTAGTTTACAAACAGTGGGGTTGGCAGGCCATATTTTAGGGGTTCATCAGTGAAAATTAATCCTCTTGTGCATTAGAAAAATGCACTGGACTAGGAGATAATCACAGAAATCTCTGTCTTCACATAGGACTGAACACAAACAGGTTAGGCTTACAGATGACTTGAGTTCACAGTTTGGGGCTGCTAAACTAAACTTCATTGGGATGCACTCAGCCATGCCAGTTGGAAGTTCTGGAATAAAACTTGGGCACATTATTCTTTCATGAGGGTATGACTTCCCTGTCAGGCACAGAATACAAGTAGAAACCTCAATATTAGACACAGGAGTAGGTAAGTTAAATGTTTAATGTGCCCTTTGCATTTCTGTCAGTCACCTGTCGGCAGCTGAAGGCAGAGACTTGGAGAGACACCAGGACAGGGTATGGCAGGGTTTGAGTGTGCCCTGTGTGTCCTGAACAGGTAGGATGTTGCCAACCCAAATAATTGAAGACTGAGCCTGGTCTCCTGTTCTATCTCTAAATAGATAATTTTTTTTAAAACTGTAACTTTTTTTAAAAAAGTTACACTAAGACTCTGCTCCTGTTTAGGCTTGTTTTATTTTCTTTTCATTTTTTTCCTTCTATTTATTATATTTTTCCAAGGTACTCTTGGAAGGAATGTACATAAAACTAATTGAACAAAAATGCAGTCATTTAAAAGGTAGGAGGCTCTTAATGGCACTCTGAAGATTCTTATGATCCAAGTTCCACGATCCTCTTTCTTCTTTTATACCAATATTTTCTTTGATTGTGATTTCCTGAAGCCTTGCAGCCACTGGACTCAGTAGACAGCTATTAGCAGGAAGGGAATAAAATAATTGGGGTTGGGAGGACCACATTGAATTTTGTGTAATTAGAAATAGTCTTTTTAAAAGTAGGAAGTAGTAGAGTGTAGTTTTGCCACAGCCCTACATATTTGTTTTCTATACATTGTTAAGTCTTTTCCTGTTTTAATAAATTTTCTTTAGGTACATGAAATGAATGAAGTCCACGGACACCCTCTATGTGATACCTCTTTTTCTTGTCAAAAATTCCTTGTCTCCATGAAGGTGTATCCTTTTAAAGCTTTAGAACCTCTTCACACAGGAAACTGAGACAGCCCTGCTGAATCAGGTCAGTGTTTCTGCTGCACATTTGAAAGCAGTGCATGTATATTTAATGTGTTCTTTTGCATATATGGCTTAGCTGGGCTACGTGACATAACCCTCATTATGGTGCCCGGTTCCCCTGGAGCTCACAGGAGCTACTGATGGCTGTTGAGACCAGGTTAATAATGCAGAGTAACTGTGAGCCATTTCTAAAAGGAATTGGGGTGTTCAAAGGATGGGCCTCCCTTCCTGTCTTCCTTCTACCTTCAGAGGAGCAGGCTTTCTCTGAATGATGAGCTGATGCTGGGTGTGACCTGTTCCCAAGGCAGCTTCTGCTGCTTTGGTGCTCAGGTCCAGCAACATGTAGGGGGTGAAGACATTGCCAGTGTGTGACTTACTTCATTGTCTCTTGAGCAGGGAGGATGGGAGTTCTGTAAAAGGCAACAGATTTAGTGGTGATTCCTGTTACTAAATCCCTGATGCATCCGCCCAGGTGCTGCCCTAATGTCCTGATTCCTGGCATGGCAGTGCTAAAGAAACCAGCAGATGACAATTAAGCATTCACATGCAGTCCCTGTAACGAGGAGGATGGGTCAGAATTGCCTCTGTTGTCATTTCCGAGCCTGGCACCTCATGCACCTTCCTCAGATGCTGATCCTGAACATTAAGGATGAGGCTGCTGGGACCTCCTTAAGCAGCTGTTTGGTAATTCTGGCTGGGAAGCACTCTCCCTGCAAGCAATATCACACTCTGCTCACTTTGTTAAATATATAGAGAGGGATTTACAGGCTCAGGCTGGAAGAGATCGGTAGCGTAGAGCTTTATCATGCAAAAAAAAAGATTGTGCCCCCAGAGATAACGATGCTTTCTAAAGTTCTGTGGTACAAAAGGATGCTGGGTTCATGTTTCCCTGCTGTCAGCCAGCATGCAGAGTAGAGTGAAGCATACCTGCAGCCTTTATTATGCTCTTCAAAGAGAAAAGACCCAGTATAAGCAGGAAAAGTGCATATTTCTGTTGGTGATGTTATCTGCAGTTGATTCCTTGCGGGCCAGACTGAATTGTTCAGTTCTCCAGGGACAGAAAACTTCTGCCTCGTTTATTCTGGACCTGCTCTGCCCATGTGCCAAACTGACCCAAGCAGTGGTAAGACACCCGAAAAACAAACTCTGCCTGAACTTGTACATACATTTGCAGTTGAGAGGTTGTATCTCGTAGCATCTCCTTGTTCAAAGAAGCAATTTAGACAAGCACGTACCCTTCCTCTTTGTTCTGGGAACTTTCTGGGGAAGTGGCACTGCTCAGCAAGCCCAAACTGTACAAATCCAGTTCCTCATGTAACACTTCCTACCATCCCAACAATATTAGAGCACCAGGGGGCCAGGCAGGCTGTTGAATTGAGTTGGATCTTGTCCTTTTGCTGTTCTCACTCAAGTAATCAAGCCCCAAGTGAGAGTGTGCATTTGCCAATATATGTGGTGCAAAAACACCCATGTAGCTGTGTTAAGAGGAATTCTTCCCTTTCATTACAGGTTACAATTTTTCTTGGTTGCTAGTAAGTTTTTGCTGAAACTTGAAAATAAGACTCAAATTGCCAATGTGGGCTCTGCTGCTCTAACTTATTCTCTATCCAGATCTTTCCTTGAATATTAGCTGAGTATTACTCTGTTCAACAAGGCTGGCACTGTAAATATATTCTTTATTGCCATGCAAACAGCCTTGAAAGAATAAGTACGAGGCTGTGATGAATAATGGGAAGGCAGTATCATATGTGCTAATTCCACTTTACTTTTAGCAGTTGTATTGAAAAAGCAGTGGGCTTTTATTTTTGTAACAAGGCCTCTCACTTGGCAGCATAATTGGTGCAAAATAGACTGCCTGGACAATTTTGCTTTAAATAGGATCTAACTCTAGGAGGTAGGAATGCTGCACTGTGCAGAATCTGGTTTTTAAGAGTTTTGGAGAAGTCTGAAGCTGAAAAACTTCCAGAAGTGATTGGTGATTCACAGGGTAATACCAATTTTTCTTTATATTTAAGAAGAATTTAAAATTAAAACCAACAAAAATAATTAAACCCCTTCTTCATCATTTTCCTTTGTCTCTGATTTCCACAGTTGTAACTTCCCAGCTGCCCTGGCTGCTCTGAGATCTTTTGAGACCGAGTTCACTCTGAACTTCAGCCCTGAATTGAATCTGTGTTGCTTCTTATAGGAAGGGAAGAAAAAAAAGTCCATAAGCCTTAACCATGGCCTTAGGAAATGCCACCTGGGGATGAAGCTTAAGTATTAATCTTTGAGCAATTAAATGGCACTGGTTCTCAGGACACACAGGTGACCCTCCTGCAATCACCTTACCCAGCAGGACAGATCTCTGCTTAATTATCTCTCCCTTCTGTCTTTGAGCTTTCCCAGCCACCCCCACAGCAACAAATCCAGTTCATCCCTAGAGCTGTGTGGGCAGTGATGGAACAGGTGATGAACTAAACAGGAAGAGCAAGGGAAGAGGAAAGGGCTGCCCCAGGAAGCACAAGCTCAGTAACTCCATCAGCTCACACCGAGTGTAGCTGCACTTCTAACACATGTTTAGCTACACGACCCACTGTGGTGTAAAGACACTTGAGCTGGCTCTGATTGAACTGCCTCCTTCATTTCCTAAGTCCCAGCTGCAGAACAGCTCCATTAGCATGGCAAAACACCCAAACTAACGAGTTTGGGTAAAGCTGATGCTGCTGTATTGCCTTCCCTTCTGGTGTAGCTCATTTCCAGCCAGCTCAGGTGTCTCTTAAGTGCTGTTTTGCATAATATAGATAAACCCTAAATAACCTGTGCAAGGCAAGCATGGAGTCCAAGTCCAGTAAGACACAGATAAATCTCTGTTTTCTGAGCTATCCTTCTGATCTCCAGAGCCTGCAAACCTCTAACATACCATTTTACATGTAAGGTAGGTGTATTGTTGTGTGCAGCCATTGCACTGCTTACTGTCTTGTCAAGTCTTTTACAGGTTACTGATCTGAGCAGAAAGGAAAATTCTCAGGTTGGAAATTCTAGAGTTGAAAGAAGAAATTTATCTCAGTGCAGTCAGTTCACTTCAGCTGGAGGTTTTTCTTTTTCCTTTTCTTTTTTTCTTAGCTTTTTTACTCTCTCCCCTCCTCCACCCCCAACACACCTACCAGATGTTGAGAGCATTTATTGTCGTTCCTTAACTAACTTGAAAGCCTCAGGTATTCAAGTGCTTCTCTAAGCAGTAAATCTGGGAAGCCCCACTGGAAATAGCAGCTACAATATGGTATCAATGACTGCATCACACAACAAGGTGAGATGAAAAGGAGATGTTTCCTTGATCTCACTTCAGAAGACTGGCATGTCTCTTGGCAGAACTCATTTGGATGTTGCTCTTTTAATTAAAGAGTGTATCATCATGCATGCAGGGCATGGGTGAAAGAAGGTCTCTGAAAAGCTGAATTCAGGTTGCCCAGACAACCCTAATTTTGGCATTGCCTAGTGTTCAAGTACTTGACTTGCAACTTTAGTAGTGTTTCCCTTTTAAAAATTATTTATCAGTAGTTTCTCAGGGGAATTGATTTTCTTGTTCAATTTTCAGCTGCCATTAAGTAACATGTAATTCTTGGTCCCATAAAGCATCATCAGACAAGTGACCCACTTGTCACTTGGACTGCTGACAGGCTAATCATGGCTGTAGATTGCCATTCCATAACAGGATCCATGTTAATTTGAGATAGGCACTTACCTGCTGAGTTTAACAGATGGTCAATATCAAAAGTCAAGGTCCTCAGTTTCCATTTTTCATGTGGTTTATGCAAACTCTCTCCCAATTTTTTTTTTGTTCCTTTGATATTTTGGATTATGGAAAAGTACATTCATAGTTTAAGACCAGGAGTTATGAATTTATTTCATTAAAATACACTCTTTTCTCAAATGTGGAAGAGCTATTTTCACTTCTTCCCTTGTATCTGGCTTCACACTTTAAATATCTATCTGAAATGTTTAGGATATATTAGTGCAATCAGTGCCCTTCCTTCTTGGAGTAATTAATTAGAATAGTCCTCAGTATTTTCTTCTGGAAGAACAAAAACAACTTTGGGCAGGTAGGAACCAAGAGAAGAGAGATACCAGATCAAGGCCTTCTACTCTGCAGTCACACCACGTTCACACATTTACAACGTACACAGCAGTTCTTTGTACGAGTAGTGAAGTTCAGTGTGTAAGCACACGTTTTTCAGGAGCAATATATAGGATTTAAAGCTGAAAATATGGCTGGAACTTTGTCTCTCTCTATTGCCTTACATCAGGGAGATTTGTCTGCACTGTGCAGAACCTGTTTCCTGTGATTTGGTGGCTGGTTAGTGCAGTTCTGTCTTGATGACTCATGATAATATCTGCTGATATCACACCAATGATTCCCGGATAAATATGGAAATATAGGATGGTAGCAGGAAAAACACTCTGATGGAAATGCATTCAGTAGCTTTATGCTGCATTGTTTAATCTAAAGTCCTGAATGGAGTTTTCATCATTTCTCACTGGTAAATCAGTACAGGGGTAGGGTAAGAGAGGGGGGAGGACTGAGCTGGGTCAGGAGTGACATGCAAAGGGCAGTAGAAAGATCCAGAAAGTTTTGGAATGAAGTCTGGAGTTTTACCTACTTTTTCCATTAGGACTTCTTGTATTCCAACATAGGAACAACACAGAAAAACAGTTTTGAACACAAAGCCATCCTGTTCTGTGAATAGTTCAGTCTAAGGCAATGTAACATGTGCTACGTCATCCCCTTTATCGTGTGTAATCAATGATACAGTTAATGCAGCGCGACTTGTCAAGTGATTAACGACCTGGCGGGGACATTAACAATGTAAAACTTTATTTGCATTTACACTAATGATTTTATAATGAGAGTTTTATTATATTAATGAAGACTGCTGAGAGAAGAAGGGGAAAAACAAAGCTGAAACTCCCCTAATGTCTTTCTTTAATAGAGAACCCTCTGCTAGCGCTTTGTTGACATAGGTGCTTATTTGCATAAAGGAAAATATGGGCATTTAGAGCCATCAATTATGCAATGCTTTATGTACTTTGTGGTAATTATTATATTAATTGGATTATTTTAGAAGGGGGGTTCTGGAAAATTTATTAACACAATAATGAAGAGAGAAGAGAAAAGTTGTTAAGATAGCTGCACTTGTGTCTTAATTGGTACCATATCTCAATAACAAAATATGGGATAAAAACACCTGTGAGAGCAGCTTATCTTTAGGCAGATGTATCCAGAAATACCATGAACTGCTATCCCTGCTCTGTGCTATTTCAGTGAGTTAAAACTGCTCAAAAGATCAAAACTGTCATCTTTCTTCCTGCTGTGTCAAGTGTAACCCTGGCATGAAAAAATGGAGATGTTAGTAAAACAGACAACCCCTCTGAGAGTGTAGTAATAGATTGGATTGTTTTAAGGCAAAAATATTACAAAACCTACCAATATTCTTTTCATTCTATTTGATGGGTTCACCTAAACTGTCTTGCTTTGATTTCTCTCCACCTCCTCCAATGGACTAGCACAGTTACTACCAGCAACCTGGTTTCCTGTATTTTCTGTAAATGATTGTTTATATTAATTAGGTTTCTTGGCAGAGAGCCCTAAAAGTCAACTTGCTGTCAAGAGACTTAATTTTGTTGCATCGCACTCTAACACATGTGATGCAACCTGTATTAATTAAGATTGCTATGAACAGAGTTGGGAATTAAGGATGCAGCCAGGCATTGTAGGACCACAAGGATCTCCAAAGATCCAGAGGTTTGTAGCATCAATGTCTTGGCAGAAGCAGGTGAAAATATCAGGTAAGTTCTTCCAGGACCTCTCACTCTTATACATCCAGTGCTCTACAATAAATAATTTGGGTGATGCTGCTGGAAAAGACAGTTCAGTGGGAGAGGTGAGTGACATTGGCTGGAATTGCAGGAATAGACTGGCTGTTGACCAGGATCTGTGGTGGCAAATAGCAGGAGCTGGAGAAGAGAGAGCCCAAAGTCCAAATCCTTTGGAGGTCTTTTCTCTACAACATAAATCTTGATTCAAGTACAGTGGACTCTGAAAGCTGTAGCTCAGCTTTAGCTCTGACATATATGATTTATAGCTCTGAATCAAGAATTCTCTAGGTATGTCTTTCAAGGACTAGTAAAGTGAAGTCAAAGACAAGAGTTGAATTCAGAAGTATTTTTATCAGGCTTTAGAAGACAAGAGAGACCCTCACAACCAAACTGAATCTAAAGAAAGTAATTTGGGTGGCCTCTGTGGATTAGAATCCTCTGTTCTTAAGTTCTTAGAGTTTTTCACATCTGAAACAATGATTTTAGGCAATGACATGTATTTTCAGAAGAAGTTAGTTACAACATAGAATCACTACTGGACTAAATGAGTGGAATTCTAGAAGGGGTTCTGTTGAAGTAGTTCCTTCCTGTAGTGAAGGCTGATTTTGTTATGGGGAATATTTTAACAATGGAACAGCATGAAATAGTTCCCTAAAAACAGGTTGAAGTGGCCTGTTTCAAACCACAAAGATCCCTAGCTGTGAATTTGCAGCACCTTTGAATTAGGCTTTATATCAGACTGGTCCTTCAGCAATTTACCTCCTTACAAAAATCTTACGTAGGAGTTTTCCTGCACAACTTACCTGAAACAGGTCACGGTTCAAAATTTTAACTCTGCAGTTTAATGGAAGTAAATATTTATGGTCCTGATAAACATGTGTTGTCATTTCTCATCTGCAGCTCTGTATAAACAGAACATGTAAGTGGAAATGCAAATGTTCTTTCTTCTGCACTTCTGTGAACACCTGAAAGATATATAATAGCAAAGTGCATTTTTTTTCCAGAGGATTTCTTGAAATCAGTTTAAACTTCTCTAAAGATTCTATCAGGAGACAGCTGAAAAGAAATGAAGAAGAGTTGTGCCAAGGAAATTACATTACTGTCACTGTTAATTTGCTTTAAATAACTGTGAAAAGAAGCAGTCTATTCTCTCTTAAAATTTCCCATTGGCTTACAACCAAGTGGTGAATATTATATTTTATAGACTCTGACATGAAGACTCTGTTTAAATATTTATCTTTTGAACAGCTATGTTTACAGCTAAAACCTTCCTTCAACTTCAGCTTCAGCAATATTGTGATATATTCCTCTTCAGAAGTTGACTGGGGTGAAAATATATAAACAGGTCAGGTTTTAGGAAGTTCTCCAGGTCTCTGAGATCATTTGCTCCCGTGGTAGTCACTGCTTTAAAGTTCAAGATGCAGTGGGTCACATTCCCCCTTGCTTGTGGATTTGTAGGAGTCCTTTGGACTTTACCATGGAGCACCATTCCACACTGACAGTGCTGCATATAACTCTGATTGCTGGGTTGTGAATGAATAGAAGAAATAGAGGCCTTGTTGGTGAATTTTCCAGCTTTCAGAGCCTGTTTGCCCTCCCTGACACTTCAAAGCCATCAGCTCAGCACTGCTAACAGTGTGGATGGAGGACAGGCCACTGCTGGAGGGACCAAAATATGTGGCTGTGCTGGCTCAGAGACAAACCAAGCTCAATTTATTGACTTAATTTCTTCTCCTTAATATTTGTGGGTTTTTTCCCAAACTGCAAAATATTTGTGAGTCCCAGGAATGAGTTTTGCCAAATAAGAGGAGTGCTGTCCCCTCTGTGCTGTGCAAAGGGAGCGTTGAAAAGTGTCTCTGTCATATAAAAGAGCCTTTAAATTTATTGTGTCTATGATTGTGGTTCAGGGAACAGGCTGAAATAGGTATAAATTTTGGTGGAGAGTCAGTTGGGCCTCATAAAGATGCCACTGGGAAGCCTGCAACTCTTGAGTACTAAACTTGTTAGTGTTATAATACCGAGGGAAGATGTAAATCTGTTTTAGGTGCTGCGTCCCTCCCCTGTGTGCACGAGTTCATTTGCCACTGGGTACTCTGCTTCCAGTGTCAGCTGGAATGAAACTGGGAAAGATTAAGCAGGATAATATTTGGCTTAAAAAGGAGGATTCCCAGCAACCAAGTTCAAAAGGAGGGATGAAGTACATCATCCTGTGAGTCGTGGTGGGATGGAACCATGTGCAGGGTGGCAGCAGGGCAAGGGATGGTTTGAGCCAGATCATCAGTTGTGGATGAGGTGGAGGAGGATGTTTTAGGAAGACAGACCCAAGTTCTTGGCGTTTCCAGGCCTTGGTCTCCAAGCAGCCTTTCCCAGCTACAATTCCAGATCCTCAGAAGCAGCTGGTGGACTGTATTTAATATCTTTACCTGAAACAACAAAATCAAAATGCCTTTTCTTATTAGGTTTCAAATTGTGCTTTTGCATGCTAAGGCACTTTTCCCAGTTGAGAATGTTTAAAACCAGACACCTTTAAGATTTCTTTTGCCTTTTTTTTTTTTTTTTTTTTGTTAAAGTGAATCATCCTGTTGAAACTGCTGGGTGATTTACAGTATCAGCATGTACCAAAGAACTATTCTGGAAGGCAAGTCCTTACTTTGCTCCAGGTTTTTCATCTCCACTGCTAGTGAAACAAATTGATTGATAGCAATTAGTCTTATTAATAGCACAAATGCTAGACATACACTGAATGGGCTCTGCAGGCTTTGTCTGATTGAATTTATTTGTGTCTTTCTAGGTTAATCAAATATTCCAAAGAAAGGTGATTGATGAATACTAAATTCTTTGAGTCTATCAGTAGTCTGAACAGCTGTTTCTAGCTACCCAAATTCACTTGAGCTGATGTACATGTATTACATGAGATATTTATTGCCCAAGTAGATTTTTATTTTTTTGTAAGTGCATTCTTCTTGCAATTAATAAAGCTCTTAGTAGATGCTTTCTTGCAGGAAGAAACGTCCTTCACAGAACTACCAAAGTCATTTCAAGAAGGAAGTTAAACACTTCAGGAAGATATGGAAGAAAACCTCCAGCTTGATTCTTGAAATTTCACTAGGTAATTTTTTTCTTATTGTGTATTTTTAATTTAGATATTTCTGAATTTCAACCCACTAACTATAAACAGATCTTTCTAAGTGCATCATATGTTTTGCTCTGATCTTGAAAATTCTATTTTACAATATGTCTATAAAATGTGGAAGTATATTTCAAAATAAACAGTTTATTCAATAACTTCTGAGGAAAAAAATTACATTTCCTAGATAAGAATATGTGAAAGTGTTCCCTTGCTGACATGCCAGAAGTATGACATTTTAAGGATTGTAAAGGAGGAATCTAAGCAAAGTCACTTTTGATTAGAGTTGCATTTTCTGTGGTGGTGCAGATAATTTTGTAGAGGAAAAGCTGCACCTATTTATCTCAGTCCAGACTTTAGAAGACAGAATTCCTTATAACTTATAAATTGCAAGGTGTGTGGGGGGAAGTTTTTCTTAATTCCAAGTGGCACTTAGTGCTTTTGGTGATCAGCTTCCTGAAATAAAGTGATGCCACGTAATAATGCTCAGATTTACCTTCTCCAGCCCAGCCAGTGCCCTGCTCTGGCCAGGTTTTACCAGAACTGGAATCTGAAAAACAGAGTTGTCCTGCCTGTGCCTGCTCCAGGGCTGGATGTGGGACTGGTGAGATTTGGATCCATCGTTTAAATTCTTATTTGAGGACCAGCCCTGTCTTGTTACTCACACCACTGGACCCCAGGCAGGTCAGAGGAGAGCTGAGAGTTTGTTTCCCATTTATCAAGGAGCTCACTGGAATGCCATTCTTTACTTTTAATAAGTAAAAGTTAAGTAAGAAAATAATTTTATTAATCTCATTAAGCTTGCTTCATTTTAACCAGCAATAAAAATTATAAATAATTAAACAGCCAGGGAAGCCATGTGCTGGTGGGTTATTAATGCAGGCCCAGGGCACATTGCAAGTCACGATCTTGAAGGCAAATTGACTTTAATCAAAAGGCCTGCATTAATTACTTAGTCATTCTAGGCCCTTTTTCTTGCTATGATAATATCAATTTTATTTTTGTTTAGTTTTGCCTCACATGAGCAAACTTGTATATTTTGGGGACAAACAAAAACCCCTAGAAAGTCTGCAGTATAGATTTTAATTTAATTAAATTTACTGAGATCGAGGCTGTTACAGTCCCCAGCCACAGCACGTGGCTTTTCAGCTTCAATGCACAGAATTCCAGGTTTTTTTGGAGGACCCTTTAGTCCATTTGGTCTGTTTTCATGTCATCTCATGACAGATTGAAGTGGGATAGAGGACTTCTGCTGAACTTATATAAGACAAGCAGAGAGGAGCCAGAATGGCTTTAAATTTGTACCTGAAGAATTCATATTTATTGCTTTTGTGCTACTTCTTGGTCTTGGTGCTCCCTGAAGGCTTCAGAGCAGCTGAAATGGGGCTTAGGGAAGGCTGGTGTAAAGCACAAACCTCATTTAGGCTCAAGTTTAAGCATCACAAAGACATTTGGATATTTTCCACATTATCTCTGGTCACTAAAGCTCTGATGTCAGCACTGGTGATGTTTCTGTTCTCCATACAGTGTTGGCAAGAAATGGTGTATTTCCAAAAAGGTGTTGCTGCTTTGCTTCTGTTTTTCTTCTTTTATTTTCCATCCTCTTGTAAAACTATCCCATCGCTCACAAGTCTCCCAGCTAGATTTATTTGTTTTTTAAAAATGTCAGTTTAATTACATTTGAGATACTCAAGGGAACAGAAGAGGAATGACTTTGAGAAAAGCATGTTTAGGTGGGCTCTGCATTCATAACTGAGCTCTCAGTACCTGCAGAGAAACATCTGGCCACTTCATTAAGGTGCTTAACCAAGAAATTAGCTCTTTTGAACATCTAGCCCTAAATTCACATAACACACTGGTCTTTATAAATTTGTTTTAACCTAGAAGGCAATTTTTTGAGACTTTCCTCTTCCTCCTTTCTCTCCCAGCATTCAGAGGCAGTGAAGTTGTCCAAATTTTATTGTTCCTAAGACTGAGTGGGGAGATGTTGGCACTGTGGGAAGGTCACCTGTCTGAAACAGGTACCTGTTACTGCCATCAGCAACCTGAGGGGAGTGGAATAAGCAGGGCCTGAGTCCAGCTAAAGAATCTCTTACAGAAAGGCTAAAAGAGAAAGCAATTAGAGTTGTAATTAAAACAAGAATAAGGTTCCTGCTGTCCTTTAAATTCACCTGTGGAGTTGTGGTGCAGCACAGAGGAGAACCTCTCCTTCCTCCCCAGGGTAAAACCCTGGATTGCTTCCCTTTAGTTGGCATCCATAAAGACTTTGGGAAGAGCATAAACCACGGAATACTCTTTAAGCTAAAATGTGAGTCTAGTTCAAAATTAGTAGGAGTCAAGATCTCTTACCAGCTGCATCTGAGGGCAGATCAAAGATAGTGCAGAGGAGAAAAATAATTTATCTGTCACGAAGACAGACTGAAACTCAGTGAAGCAGCTCAGAGAGAACTAGAGCAGCGGGTAATTATCCTGGAGCAAAGATATAAATGTAGGAATGATGGGAAAAGTTTCCATGAACTGTGATACCAATAAAGAATTAAAGTATTTAAGCAATATGTGATGACAGGCGGTGCATATCTGGATAAGTACAGCATGCCTCAGGTAATGCTGCAAAGTGTCTTGACAGCAGGTTCACATTTAGATTCTCCCAGGTCTTACACCTTTATCTATCAATCTCAAGTGATTTTAATCACCCAAAAAAGGCACTGCCCAGAGTATCCTGTGAAGGAGCTTGAGACAAGTGATTAGAACAGGGAATCTGCCACTCTGCCTCCTGTGCTCTGCTTCTGTTGTCAGCCTAAAATATATTATACCTTTACACATAAAAAATGGATGTTATAGCGTGCAGCTGTTGGACTATTTCAAGCAGCCAGGAAAAAGGGCCAGCACATTTTTGTTTAAGAATGTGTGTCATGGCTGCACCCCAAGGACCTGTGTCTTGACCAAAAGCCAGCAGCAGGTTTCCATAGGCTGAGAACATGTGTGTGTGTGTGTGTGTTGGAGCTGCACCACAGTTTCTAAGTGCAGATTCAAGAAGGAGAAATGGAGGTATTATTTGCCTCCAGCCTACCATGTTAAATAAATTAAAAAAAAAATTCTTTATGATAAACTGCTTTGAAGATATATTTATCCAGAAGAAAGGACATGGAAGACCATCTAGAAATAAGGCAGAAATGTGTTTAGAATCCAAGTTTCTTCTGCAAAAAGGAGCTGATGCAGCCTGTGTCTGATCCACGGCCTGGCTGCTCAGCCAGCTGTACTGACTCAGACTTGCAAGAGGGTGTCCAGCTCCCATTGCAATTCCTTAGGAACAGGAAAATGCTCAGACTCTGAGCTTTCTTTGAAGGGCTAAAAACACAGCCAGGACTCTGCTCTTCTAACCTGATACAGAGTGATGCTTCAACCAGGGTTTGGGCAGATATTAAACAAAGCATAAAGGTTGGGTTTCAGCTGAATATCAATTTGCAGTCCTTGCATGCAAAATATAATAGTCGGGGAAAATCTTGCATGATTTCCAGAGTTTGATCTTTTCCCTGTATCAGCATCCAAAAGACAACAATGAATCATGTTTTTGTAATTTTGCCTTTGGCAGGGGGGAAAATGTTAGAACTGCTTTAAATTAAAAAAAAAAGTAGGTGACACATCATGGCTTCTTTAGAGTTCCCTCCCTTTTATTGGAGTAGTCACAGCCTGGTGAACACTTAATAATAGACAAATTGGTAAGTGAATTAGATAGCTAGAGATCCTCTTACTGACATCCAACAAAGCTTTAAAATCCCTCCCTACTTTAGACTGTAATAAAAACATCAGTGGAGATACATTTTGCAGTGCCTGTGTATCTAAAATGTGGTAGACTGGACTATCTTATTTTTCTGAGTTTCTAAGGAATCTGCATTCTCATATGCATATTTTACAGCTGTTTTGACAGCCAGTGCATAAACATACAGAATAAATACAGCTATCAGCTAAAGAGTATCTCTAGACATTGTCATTTTCATTTAAGCTCGCAGATGATATACAAAATAATCACAGGAATATATTTACTGCAAGTAATGCTGGTTGCTATGGTATATTACAAGATTAAAAGCATAAATTCCCTCATGTGGGGAAAAGACTGTAATATGCAAATACTTCAGACAAGTGGGAAAAGCTGTCACTGTGTTTGCCAGTGAAAATGCTTCACCAGAAAGGTGTTGCCTTCAGATGATTATTGCATGTATAGAAGGAACTCCAGGGGCAGTGTCATCTCTAGAACTCAGTCCTAGATGGTTTGTGCTCATTGCCACTTTCCAAAACTTACTGCAAGTCTTTGTTTTATGAATTACTTCTTGTTTTATCAAGAATGCTTGGAAATGCTTCCATGTATTGCTAACCTGTTACTAATAAACCAGTCCAGACTACTACAGAGAAGATTTCCATAACACAATAAAATAAGAAAAGGTGCATGGGATCCAAAAATCCTATGTTTCTTCTGACTGGGTAGAAATTAGTTTAGATGTTGGCACATAGGACCATGAATCAGTGCATAACCACCAGGAGATCTAAGGGGATTGTTCTGTCTCCAAAACATTATTAGCATTAGTTTATTATAAGAAGTACAGCCATGTTTTGCTCAGTTACAAGGAGTGTCTGTTATAAAAAATGCCAAGTACATTCATCCTATGCTCTAAATAATGGAGGAATTCCATATAAACTATACTAAATAACGTGTTAATGCCCTGCCAGCTTATTCTGCAGCATCTACCACGACAATGCAAAGACATCAGTGAAGCCTCCAAACAAACAAAGGCACCTGTGAAGGAGAGGGAGGAAAATCTAGAGCTATTTGGATGCCACTAAGAAGGTAAATCTTGCTTTCATGAATAATTTAGGGTGACAAATCACCCTGACTTTCAGCTTTTTACCTGGCCATGGGCACACAGAGGCATCCCCCTGGATGGCAGCACAGCAGTTGTTCCGTGGCAGATCTTCCTGTGCACCTCCTTTCCTGTGGTTTGTCTTGTTCCTCCTCGAGGGAAGCTGCTCCCCCCATCCCTGTGTGCTGGTGGGGACAGGAGCAGTCTGAAGCAGGGTCACAGAGCAGCTCACATGTTCCTGTGGTCCCTTGTGCACCTGGGGCACCTTTTAACAGAGGAGTGTGAACTCGGGAAGTAATTGCTTTTAAAAATCACCTCAACCCTCCATGGAAAAAAAAAATTCATCTTTTTAATGCACATTCCTGTGCTATTTATAAGGGCTTATTTTGCAACTCCAGTATTCTATTAACCATAATTACTCTGAAATGTGCATCATTGCCCTTTACATGGGCTATATAATACACACAAGAGAATATACTGAGCTGCTTGTGCAGCAAAGTTGCCCCAGGGATGAAGCTGGTGGGCTCTGTGCAAACCAGAGAGCAAAATGTTCCAGTGGGTTTTGTTCTCCTTTGTCTCATTCCCAGCACGATGGCCTGGATTTGCAGTATATTAATATTACCTGCCAGGCACAACATGTTAAATAAGTGATCCAGTTGAGGATTTTATATTGAAATAGAGTATTAATTATTCATTTAAAGAAAAAAACTGTGATATTCCCTGTTAATTTTGGGAGAGGAACACATTTGGCTGTGGCTTAATTATTTTTATTTTTCAGAGTATTTCATGTTCTATAACCTTAAAAAGCACTTAGGCTCGGTGCTTCATGGTGAAAATACCTGTAAATGAGAGCCATATTTCTTTATCATAGAATCCTTTAGGTGACAAAAGACCTTTAAGATCGAGTCCAACCATTAACCCAGCACTGCCAAGTCCAACACTAAACCATGTCCCTAAGCCCCAGATCTACCCATCTTTTAGATACCTCCAGGATTGGTGACTCAACAGTCTTTTAAAGCTGAAGATCATTTCTGGCCTGTAAAATGAATGAAATATCATTTAAATTTCAGGTATGGTTTTGGAAATCTCAGCTGCACATTGAGAGGACAGCAAGGTATCCTTCACATCTGCCCTGCCACAACAACCTGCTCCAGCCTTATGGCCACCTCCTGTTTATGCTCCTTCACACCTTCACCTTCATAATATCTGCTCCTTGGAGCCAAGAAGGAGAAAAATTAATTGGCAGAGCCAGCATTTTACCTATAACTACATATTTGTATTTTTTTTACTGCAGAAAATTGTTGCTGTTTTACTCTGATTTAATGAAGAGGATTGAAGTCCAGTGAGGGCTTGGGAGGCAAAAATAAACTGAAGCTGTGGAAGAATTGAAGTCAGGTGAGGAAGAGGATGGTCAACTAGATTTGGGTTATTTTTTTTAATACACAAGACAGTCTTGGAAATGTTGTGTGTGTAGTGGAATGTGATTTTTAAATCTTTGGCATCTTACTGTAATTACTGTACAAGCTTTTGACAGAACGATTTTTAGGAAAAGAATAACACTACTGGACGCATTTAGGGGGCACTGATATAATAGTAAGAGGTTGATATTAAATGCACAAACATATTAGTAAACTGAAAGCTTTAATTCTTCAGTTGGATAGCACAATCTGTTATCCTAAATTAAATTTCCAAAGGAGTATTTTTTTCAGATATTACATACCTCATAGCTGACAGGGACACTATCTAATTAGCTATTTATATGCAAGGCATACCAGGGGATAATTAGAAACATGGATTATGCAAAGGCAATCAGACTGGCAGAGGGCAAAGGAAGCTAACATATTAAATCAAATTTGTATATATGCTTATATAGTTTATCATGTGTCGTTTGGGTTGTATTACGTTAATACTTCATTTAATATGTTGTTACACATATTACTGTAATCCACTAATTTGTAAATTAAACATGTGGTCTCCTAAAAACAGCAACCATTGGCCCAATGAATCAGTTTAGCCTGCAGGAAAAGGCTTCATTAAGCTACATGTGTATTCCAGCCCCCGGGAGATGCCCCGAGCATCTCTATTTGCACGTGCCTGTGGTCACATGCAGGCTCTGTGGGTCACTGCTGGCCCCTGCACATCTTCCTATACCCAATATTTGTATTGCCAAAGCAGTGGTGAAGGCACTGTGAAAAAGGGGGGTGGTCTCTGGGCCAGGCAAAGTGAGGGAGAAACAGGAAAATGTTCTTTTCTTGAGCCGGGCAGAGGAGACACGCCACGTGTCAGAGTTCTGGTGGGAAAAGAGGGTCCTTTGCTGTGCAGAGATCTGTAACTCACAGTGTTTATGTGGCTAATGGGAGAGGGAGGCTCCTAAATGACCTGCTCTGAATCCCTCTGGGAAGGTGGTCAATTTTTTATCAGTTTATAGGAAGTTTCATGGGCTGGGTCAGCCAGGTGGTGACAAATGAATGGCAGGTGGAATATCTTTCTCAGGTGTGCAAGTTGAGAAGTTTTTCCCGCTTTGTGACCACGGTCAGCCAAGTAAATTTTCTAAACAAAGGGTTGTTCAGGATGGGTCAAGCCTATATGCTCATGCAAATCAATGCAAGTCTTTCTGAACTCCTAAAAACTTGGCAAATTTAACTGTTTAATTGGCAGTTGTCAAGTCAACAGTAGAAGCAGGCACAGCTGCTGAAATATGGATGATTCCCCTACTTAAGGTTAAAAGACTGTGTCTAATCTGCTTTTGCTACCTTTTATTAAACATTCAGAAGGAGTTGTCTTTCCAGTTTACAGTGAAAGGAGGGTCAGTTCTTTTAAGGTCTAATTGTAGGAAAATCATGTAACAAAAGCAGAGGACAGCAAGAGATATGAGTAATTGTGTCTACATCACTCATGAGACCTGTGGATTTTCATCTGGGAGGAAGGGAGAATCTGTATTGTATTTTGTCCTGAATGACACTTAGGGTAAACAATGGATGAAAACGCATTTTAAGTTGATTAAGGCCATTTCTTCAGAGGAATTACTGTTATTCCCTTTCATTTTCTTCTGATAAAGTGTGGCAAAGCACTTAGGGATTATTAGCACTGGATCTTGGGCAGCCACCAGCAGCTTTTTTTTCTCAGAAAGAGCTGATACGTTCATATAATGGTCAAGATATGGCTGATGTTGAAATTGCATCTGAAAAGCTCCTTAACTAAAATTTCTTCCTCCTTATGTCTGAATAGTTTCTAATCTATTGTGACTCCTGACTCCACATAGATATTTATGAATTTGGGTGAGGGACAGCAGAGGTTCCTCTTTACAGCTTGAAATTCCTCTGATAGCTCATGTCCTCCAGCAGATTTCTCATGGGAACTGGTGGTGTTCTGCTTCTGACACAGAGAGCTTCCTAAACATCACAGACTCTCCTTTTATTCATGCTGTAGCCCTGCCTTAAATAATATTACTGGCATATGAACCTTGGCATAGCTGAAAGCAGAATTTACCTCCTGGTATTTTGTATGTTTTTAATATTTATTCCTTGGTCCGTACTGGAAGAATATTTGTCATCTTAACTGGATTTCTGGATGAGAGTCAATGGATCATTAATTTTAATTATAATATATCAGTGTCATGCTAGTACAATTTATACCTAATGAAATTAATGTCGGTGATATACTGTACTGTCATCACTAAATTCTTCATGATAACTATAAATATTGAAACCTGTTTTCTTTATGTTATTTACAGATTGATTTATCCAGTACAGTCTAATCAAAGAGGCACCATTTTAAAAGTGATTGCATATTAATGTTGGATGAAGTACAACTATACTGGCCCATCCAGCTCTGAGGAGGGAACATCTAATGTAGCAAGTAATGTATAGATCATGTGGTGCTGGATGAAGGATTGGACTGGGAAGCAGGAAATTGAGTTTGCTTGCCTTTGAATCTTCTTGCTCCTAGTTTTTGCTTTTGAAGGTTAATTAATTTTAATATGCTCTGTAAGAATACTTCTGTCTTGCATTAGTGAAATCCTCACTTGAATGGTTCAGAATATCCAAATCACTCTGGCAACTACAAACATGGAACAAGGCACAAATGTAATCATGTTTATTTCCTGAGTTTTCCTGAGAGAAATTTGCAGGTGTCCTTTGCTGAGGAAGACTTACAATTAATATTTGTTGTTTTCTTTGCAACATCTCCAAACTTTGCCTTCCGAAGCTTCACAAGAAATTCAGGAAAAGCAACTGTGAAAAATGGTGATGTACAAAGAGACTCCACTGTGACTCCACTTGCTCTTTGCCCCATCATATAAGAAATCCCATACAGGAGCTCCCCTGCTCCTGGCCCAGGACTGATTCCTAGACTGATTCTGCTGACACTGGAAATAAGTCCTGCTCTGAGCTCAGTGTTGCTTGGGACCAGCTTTTTTCTTTGGTCTTCCAGGCCAAATCAGGAAGAAATAGGCAAGAATCATGACACTTGTTCCTGTTATATGCATTATTCCTTCACTTCTATCTACAAAATATCCTCTCTATTCCACTACATTCATCATGTTTGGATGTACTCTGTTGTGGTCAATAATCTAGTGCTTCAGACACCTGATTGCTGAGAGCAAGGAGCGCTGGAATTTCTCGTTGGCAAATGGAAATTCCTGCTGTTTCTCTTCCTTTTCTGCTTAGGTGAAATATTACAGCTTCATAGATGGTAAATTAAATGTCAAATATAATTTGGTGTCTAAACCATGAAATCTATTTCTGTCCTAAGAGCAAACCTGACAGATGCCTTCACGTCCTGGCTGTATAGGGAGCTATACAGGATGATAAATCACATTTTAGTGTGTCATCACAAGTGGTTCAGCATAACTTCCTTATGGAAGTTTAGGATTTTTATAAGTGCTTTAAAAAAACCCATCTTCTCATACAGCTAGTCAAGTTTAGCCCTGGAGCCTCTTTAATTAGCTTTGACTCTTTTTTCTTTTTCTTTATTTTTTTTCCCCCCTTAATCATGTAAACATGCATCTAGTTAGATGACTGAAGTGTGAAGTGCTTGCTTGCCAAGGTTTTTGATCAGAGCATTACCACGTGAAACAGCCATAATTTCTTCTTAAAAAGAAGAAATTATACCAATAAAACAAGGTAAAACAGCTGAGTGATAACTTGTACAAGTACCCCAGAATTCTCTTCCCAAATCTTACCACACAGGAAGAATGAAGCCTAACTAGAGTTCATTTTTGATCCACGTAACAAAGTGCATTTTGACCAAAGTGATTCTGTGATTCTGTGACACAATGGTCGAAAATCACACCCACGGTCCTCTGGTGATCAACTTGCCCACAAATACATTCGCCATAAAAACAAAAGATGGGCTTAAAGAATATCTGTCCTTGCAGAAAAACATCAGTGAGTGTCTGAACCAACAGTGGCTTTTAGAATTGCAGTAAACTACACAGCCAGCCCGAGCCATTGTGTGTGGGTAGATCACAGCAGGTTTGGTGACCGTGCAGAAATCCTGAGCTATCTAATGGGTGGCAGAAATGATTTTCTTTAGCCAGGGTTTGTTTTGTCATTGTTTTCTCAGCCACCTTAAGCACACGTCAGCACTGACCGTTAGAGAGATAGAAGAGCCTGAGCAGATCAGCATCGGGCTGGAATCCTGTCCTCAGTCTCTCAAAAGAGAGGGATTCAATTTGTGTGCTGGGTCATTCATGCAGTAAATACGTTTAAGGAGGAAAACAGAAAGTTTTATATAAAACTGATAGTATTTTCAGCAGAGAAACAAGGGAGTTAATGTATTGGATCAGTGCAGTATCTATGTTGCCCATATCTGTCACAGAAAGGGTTTAAACCACAGGCTTTTGAGGCAACACAAACAAAAGGCAATTGCAGTCTAAGGAACTCTAGGGGGAAATTTTTTCCCGTCTTCCAAGACAGGAAAAACTCTAGAAACTGTTTTTGAAGCACTGCAGCTTAGATCCCTTCTAAAGCATTTAAGGGCTGAGGTTTTTGTTTTGAATTTATAATTACAACTCTAGATATCATTGATATTCTTGCAAATGTCTAACCTCTATAACTCCTCATGAGCTGAGTCAAGAAATCCCACGGTCTGACTGTTCCTTTTTGCCAAGAGCTTTGAGAGTGACGCTGCTGCTGGAGTGAGGAATGTGAGCTCATTAGCTTTGTTTCCTCTCTGCAAAATGGGAGTAGTAGTAGTGCAGATACCACAACAGTGTAAGAGAGAAGAGCCATGTCCTTGATACATCAGCCACATCGACTCCTAAACTGTGGTTCCACCCAGAGGCAGCGGGAAGCAAAGTGTCATTCCTGGATTTATGCCCCAGGATAGTGGCAGCACAAGGAATGGCTGCCCATTAGACCCAAGTCTGTGCCAGCTAAGTGATAAACATGACAAAGAATATAACTTATCCAGCAGTATGCAGTAAAGGACTGCTTTAATCTCAGATTTTTTATATTGTGTGTGAAATTAAGGAGGAGGAGTAAAAGCAGGGAACACGATGCAGACCTCTATGCTGATAAATTGTTAATAATCAAAATGTAACATATCCAACGAATGTAACTAGGGAGAGTCAAGTGAGTGTCTTTTTTTATTCATGTTCTTTGTAAGCTGCCTTAAGGTGTTTGCTGTAGTGAATTGCAGATTGATATTTCCTGGCAACATATTTACATTAAAGGAAGTTAAAACAAAAAGCTTTGCCAGGAAAATGCTCTGTGCCCAAGACTACTTTCACATTCATTTTAACTCTTTTGCTTGTGACTGAATGGGTTGCTCCAGCCTTGCTCTCAGTAATTGATTGCTGACTGTCCTCCCTTACGTGAGGATGTAAGGTAAGAAGCTGTGCAAAATGGAAGAAGCTTCTGAAGAGCCAAACTGGCATGAGAGGAAAATCTAGTCCGTGATTTGGAGACTGCTGCAGGTGTTTAACCATCTGTATCTCTCCAAGAACTGAAGGTTGCTAAGTGACCAGTGCTGCTTGTCCAATACTGAATCAACCAAAATGTTGATTCCTGCCTCTTTCTGCTGCTGAGACCAGTTGGGTGTTTCAGGAGTGGGTCCTGAATATGCTCATGTCTGCCAGTCACGATGCACAAAAGTGAAGCCAGAACTGGGCTTGGCTTGTAACTTCAGCCAAGAGCTTCCCCACAGATTTTCTTGGAGGTTGCTGTGAAATTCATGGCAAGCATAGCTGGCTCTCATTATACTAAACAGCCTTTCAACAAACACCTGAAGGCAGCAAATAGCTCAGAATGGGATGTCAGTGTGGGGGCTAGCAAGTTCGGTGTTTCCTTAATGGATGGTCTGGGAGGTGGAATGATGATGCACTGCTACTAACCAGCAAAGGTTGTTTCCTGAAGTAATATTGATAGAGAAAGTTCCAACCTATTCACATTCAGCTCCATCCACATTACAAATGGTAAGGAAAATAGCTGCAATAAGAACTTTATATCTATATTCCCAGTGTCACAGTATGCATTATAGGAATGCTTTGCATTGGCAGTCGAGTGCAGTAGCTAAATAAAGAAGGAATGAGGATCTGACTCTGCTCCAAGCTGTGCCAGGTACAAATGACCTGCTACTCTGCATGGGAAAAATGAAAGCAACAATGCCTGCCTTGCTAAAGTGCCTTGAGAAGTCATGCAAAAGAGTAGAGCATTAACACTCTTATTTGGTAACATACAAACACAGGTTTGTTTTAAAAAATAGTGAAAAAGGAGAATCATGTGCCTGTATTTTGATGAGGTGATAAGATGTGGCTGCTTCCCCCTAGAAGATTCATTACTCAGTGTACCTTTCCCATCAAGTGACTGTAAAAGCTGGGGTAATGGAGTTCAAGATTTCTGAATTGGGGGATTGTTTTTAAACTGCAGGTTCAGGTATTTACAGTGCAAACCAGGTCCTCAGTTGTTCAGAGAGGGGACAATGGTGGCTGTCTGTCAAAGATCTTGTAGCAGTGGATTGTGGGAGAGAATTAGAGCTGGGGCATTCTGGAGAGGGATTAAGACTGGGTTGAATTACTGGTTCTGAAGAGGGATCAGCTCAGGTGCCAGTTGCAAGATATGGACTCTGCATGAGCTAAAACCGAAGCTGTGCACCAGAGAAAGGTCCTCAGGCAAGGGATGCTGCTTTCCATTCTTTTAGATGAAGTCATGCAATGCACATTCTCAGCCTGTGTGCAACCTGTGATGAGCCTATTTGGTGATTGCACCTTTCCTTTCTTTCAATACTTTGTTTTAGGGTCTGTCTTCTAGTGTTTTTATTACTTAGCACACTGCTTAGCATTCACTGAAGTGCCTGAAAATAATCTGGTTTATGGGAGTATCTTGGAATAAAACATACTGGTCAAGGAGGACTTTGACAAGTGTACAAAACAAGAGCAGTGGTTTTATAATCTCTAATTAAAAAAAGCACAGTAGAAGGTAAGTTATAGGAGCAACTGTACCCCAGACCCCAAAAGGTGACTCGAGCTCTGTGAAGAGATTTTCTGAGTCACACTTGATATACCTACAGTGTTAAACCTCACTGTGGCTGTCTGAAACATTCACCACAGCAGGGTAGAGTTCAGCCCCTCTCCAGCATTAGAAAAACACCTGCTCCTCATCCTCACACCCTGCAGAAAGTACCACATGTGGGTGAGGGTGCAACGTTCTGAACCAAGAGAGCAAGTCACAAGGCTGCTTCTTCACCCTGCAGTTAATGAGCAAACAGGGCAACATCTCTTCCAAAGGCACATTCATTATAATTCTAATTAGTAATATGTATAAAATTGATTTGCATACCTAAAGGAAGAAAAACTCCCTCTGAGAAAAGCTAGAATTACCGGCTTAGGAAAAATAAAAGATGATTCTCTAAAGCAAATCTCGTATTTTCTGCTGCAATTAGCTGGGGTGTCTTAAATTGTTTATCCTAAGCCTTTAAACATCTTTTAAAGTATCAAGTGGCTGACTCTGTTCTTGGAATCAAAATACAGCTGACTTCAAATCCAAAGAGTTTTAAGATTCTGCTTAGATCCACCAGGTTGTTCTGATGATGCAAATCTTTGAGCTGATGTTATGTCAAGATAAACTGACAAAAAGCAAACCAAGACACTTATTTTTATATTCCTCTACATTGTAAACTATACAAGGACAGGAAATCTGTCATTTTGCGTGTCTGTGAAGTATCAAACACCTTTTCATGGTTCATAAATAATGAATAGGAGGAGTATTTTTGTAACATTATGTTGCAGCAAAAATCTCTGGCATTCACATAATGTCTTGGATGATCAAGTGCTTTACAGATATTAATTAAAGTTGATTTGAATCAGTAGAACAATATCGAGAGAGGTCTATTAAACAGGCCAAAATGAAGAATAATAGTATTGCAATTACACATACCAGTACTTCAAATTGCATTGTAGGAATGCAATGTAGGATATCCATGATCCATGGCTATTAATAGTCTTTACTGGACTGAGCAATGCTCTGAGTTCCAGTTCTGTGTAATTAAACCCTGGCACTGAAGAGAAGGGTTTTGTTAGAACCATTTGTTTTATGCTAAAACGTGTTGAAACAAGCCATATATGCAATCCAACATGCATTTTGTGTTTTAAAGCAAATGTGGGGCAGAAATATGTCTGATCTAATTACAGGTAGCTCCAAATTCAGCAGAACTGCAGATTCAACCAGTAGCTCTGCAAAGTTGTTCAGAAAACTGCTTGAAGTGACTTTTTTCCTTCTAAGCTTTTGAGTGTAGCCACTGTAGTCTGCATGTTTGACAGCCTTGGAAAGCAGGGTCCTGCTCTTGGCTAGCACTCTGGGGAGCTGTTGTCATACAAACAGGTTATTTAGAGGCATGACTTCATTCAAATTATTTAGAATGGACTTTCAACAAAGTGTTGTGCTCTCAGAGGCAAGTTGATCATTTAACCCATAGTAGGGTAGACAAAAACTGTTTAATTTAGAAATTAACATGTGAGTGTATATATGTACATGTGTTTATGTAATAATCCCTCAAGTTTCAATGAAAACACAATCTACTGACATGCTGTTATTGTTTATGTTCTACCACGCAGAACACTAACCCTTTTTCTAATACATACATAACCATTTCTTCTCCCATGTACCTGTGCTATATAATATGTAGCTTCTAGTTGGAATAGAATACTTGGGATCTGAAAATTCAGGCAAATAATTTCCATTGTTTCTTACCAAAATGTGCACCCATTGTTGCAAGAAACATAGACAGTTCCTGGCAGGGAAGATAATTTTCTAGCTCTGCTAGGAAAAAAAAAAAACTGTTGCTAGGTTATTTGGTTGTTTATTCAGGGATATCTCTTGAAGTTAATTTTATCAGATAATATCAGTGAGGAAGGCTGAAGAAGAGTGAGTATTTCTTTTCAAAAAACCCAAACAAACAGCACAAATACCAAGCCCACCTGCAGCACATCCATATTTATTTGTCATAGTGATGCTCAAACCAGGAAGCAGCCAGTGCCTGAGCCATCCATCAGTTGGACACATCACATATTTATCGTTATTAGGAGAACGTGGATTGATGGCCAGTGAGTACAACTCTGCGTTATCAATCCCACTGTTCATATCTTTGTAAAAGGGAGGCACCACTCCCTGAAGGTTGTTTCACAGGTGACCATCACCACAGTCTGAGTTTTGAAGTGGCAGGGGAAGTAATAAGGTAATGTTGACATTGGGTAAATATTTAGGAGGCATCACCCGTCCTGTACAAGGGAAGGGAGCAAGAAAATTAGCTGAAATCATGTTGCTGTTAAGTTGAGTGCCTTATGTCTAGTCCTTCATGAACAGCTTTTATTTTTATAAAGCAAGCTTAGTGGAAAAAGATTTACATAAAATGTGACTTTTGTCCTTCTGGAAGCAGAGGAAGTGTCCAGAGCACTATGATTTACCAAAGACACTTGTGAAGGGCAGTTCTGTGCTTACAAGTTTGTCATGTGCTCTCTGCTCTTTTCTCTTAGTTTTTCTTAATTCTTGGAGGAAAAGTACGAGTTTTTTCTAAGACCATAATTATTTTTTCTATACATGATTACATAAAATACATATTGTGATGAGAATAAAGCTTAGAGGCTGGGGACTATCCGAGAACAGGAATCCGTAAACAAGCTCATCCAATATATTGTCAACAGGAGACATATATTTATGGTGAAATGGTTTTCAGGATAGAAACTATTGGATCCTCTTCTTTTATCTATTTTCTGGCAGAGGAATGATTTAAAGTGAACCTCAACTCACATTTCAAATAATAGATGACAGGAGCTCATCCATTTCAATATAATTCATTGTACTGCATATGTATGGGGGAGATTTCAAAAGAAAACCAGGGACTGTTATTTCCAAGTGAGCCACTATATTTTTAAATGTGGTATTTCCTCCTCACTTTCCTTCTATTAAGGTTATTGGTTTCCCTGAATAGAAGACTGCACTTTTATGTTGGATATTTCTCTTTGCATGCTCTTTGACACCAGCTCCAGAGCCAGGGATAGGATAGGCTACTTTGTTATGGTACTCTGAATGTTGTTTGACAGCTTAATTTTTTGGTTTATCCTTTTGTTGTTGTTGTTCTCAAGTGTTACGTTCCTACTTTATTGACCTAATGTACAATTCACTGTCCTGAAGAGTTGTCAGAGCTCTGATCTCTGTCCTCCCAAGTGTCTGAAATACACGAACTTCAATTCTCTTCAGTATCATGAAGCCAAGTAATATCATTTATCTATTGTAGATTTCAGGATTGGGTATGTGTGGGGGGTGAGGAATATTCTTACTGATCTATTTTATCTGAATCCTGGATAAAGACATTCCCTATTGAAAATGTTCCTTTGTTTGAGAATCACTGAGCGTAGCTGAATGTTTCCAGCAAAGCCAAGCTGAGGGTGCTGGGTGCTTTCACAGCCTGGTAATCTGGAGAGCCTGAAGTTTTCCTTGGAAAACCAATGTCCAGACTGAAATCCCAGACATGGCACAGGATGGCTGCCTCACACAAAGTGAATGCATTACTTCACAGATGCTTTAACACTGTTTGGACATGACACACCAGCTCCTTAATGCATATGCTGCATGTAAACAGAGGCAGATTCCAGCATAAAATGTGTCAGAGTTGCTCGAGGAGAAAAATCAATCTTTTGTGGTTCCAGGCAGTTTTCCCCCATGAACAGAATGTTTTATTTTTGAAGACAACTGCTGTATGACATGAATGACAGATATGATTTCTCTTTGAAGGAAACAAAGTGCACAGTCAGTGCTTTACTTTCCAGTGAGCTGCAAACTTATAGTGATCTTCAGCTGATGGAAGCAAAAAGAAATTATTCTAAAATGATGAGGGTCAGGGCATTTTGGTACAGCAGAATTGAATGCTTTTGCCACCATAAATTGCTGCACATTAGTGTTGGCTGGAAAGGCTTTCACCAAGGCATTCACAAAACCAAAAGACATCAGATTAAACAGCAACTTGGGACCTGGCAGTGAGTGAATCTTGGGGCAAGAAGGGGATTTATGTGCCAAACCAGTTTAAGCAACAGGATTCTCTTTGTATCCATTTGTTTATCACCTGTTCTTCTTCTTAATTCCCCTTTCATTCAATTAATTTCCCTGCTCTTGGGAAAAGTCAAATTTAATAATGCCAACCTGCACAGAAAGAGTTATGCATATTCATGAAAGCTCATGAATTATTGGCAAAATCAAGCTGACTCAACTTTGATAATGGCAAAAGGCAATTAAATGTACTTATCTTGCAAAAAACTAGATCTCAGATGAAGATTTTTGTCTTGATCACATGTAATTTGAAATATATTTTGATGAAAAATGAGACATTGAAGGGTATCAATTAAGGATCCTGTGTCTATGGAGTTCTATCCCTGTTCTCAAAAGTGCAATGTACTTGAAACCCCTAGAAATTCAAGAAGTTCTAAAAGGATCTCTGGGCTTAAAATTTAAATTCAGAAATCCCAGGAAGTTTTCAGTGCATTCAGTTTGTCTAACTGAATGTTTGTCTGGGGAAAGCATTTCCTGCCTCTCTTTTGTCATTTTGAGGGAATTCACTCACTGACTGCAGGGAAGATTTCTGTGACTGTCACGAGATCTTGAAAACGTGATGACTGGTGTGGGTAAAAATTCTTGACACAACTGTGTCCTGTCAGAAAATACAGATGAATCAAAATGTGTTTCTTAGGGACACATAAAGTTCTTCCAAGCTATAGGTGGAAAAATGTGCAAGTTAGGAGATTCGACTTTGTCATTGCATTTCACCTCATTCCACTTGGAATTTTACATGTTATCCCTTGTTATTACCCTTCAATGAAATGCTTCCATGATATCACTGAGAATTTCTGCTCACCTGAAAATGTTGAAACTTACTGTGGTTTTTTTTTCTCGTCTGACACACAACAAGTTTCCTTCTGTTTCCACTAGAATGGAAGTGCTACTTTCCAGCTGTGGTCTGGATTTCCAAGCCTGTCCTCAATTTTTGTGTGGTCAAACTAACCCTGTGGAATCTTGATCCACAGCACAGCAACTGTTCTGAGAAACCCACCAGCTGATGAGAAGCCATTAAGATGTTGCAAAGACTTTTCTGCAGAAAAAAATATGAGGAATTTTTTGCCTCCCATATGCCTTAAAAGATCCTGGTTTTGGAGTTAAGCCCTCTATTTCAGTCCTCTGTTTCATTCTTTTTCCATTGCTATATCAGGCTCCTAAAATCAAAGTTGAGCTTGGAGGAACTGAGAGAATTTTTCCAGTGCTGCCAAAGGAAGGATCTCTCATCCCCTTGTTCAGGGAAGGTAATTCTGGAACAGGAGCTGTGCCAGCACGGATGGATCATGGACAGCTGGGATTAGGGAGCTCTAAAGTGTTGGCTTCCTAAATTGCCATCTTTTGGGCACGCCAGGAGCCTCATCAGATTGGTGTTATTGGGCACATACCGGATATATTGTACTGTAGCTTTTGAAATAATAACAAGAAAATCAGTTTGTAGCTTCTCCTAAGAGTACTCCTTCAGGAGGATGTGTTCTGTTTAATCAGGTAAACCCACACACTCCTGCTATGTTTGCTTTTTGTAGGGTGGAAGAAAGCAGAACGAAATGCATAGCAATTAGTAACTTCCCCGTGAAAACATGTACAGGAACCTTTTCAATTTTAGTACTGCAGGAGCTTGCAAGCAAGTCTGGGAGGCGTGGAAGGGCTTTACATAAGGTATGATCCCAACAGTTCATACAATTAGCAAAAATTGCCATATATTAACATCATGGCGGATTTTTCGTTGCTGCTTTTAACAGCCTGTATTCTGGAGAAAACTGAATTCTCTAATGGAGCATATAAATGTGGCGTTATTTCATATTCATGTTATCTTGGTGTTTAACAGAAAGATAATTTTAATCATGCAAGTTGGTGTTTGGGAGCCTTTTGAGAGCGTTCCTTGGGTGTCAGGCCTCATTGTTTCTCCTGCTGCCGTTTTCCTTGAAGGGAAAACTCAAGGACTCCATGCTGAAGGACATATTTTCTGCACTGATAATGCTGCACCTCTCCCATACAACAGAAGTTATGTTCCCATGGAATTGCTTTTGTTTTAGCTGAAGAGCATCACAAAGCGAGATAAAGAAAAAACTGATGGTTGGGGGTTTTTATTGTTTGGTTGGGTTTTACCTTCACAAAAGAACCTGGGGTGAGCCAGGTGCTCATCATGGGGCACTTGACAGTGGTGTGTGGGTGTCAAGAGGGTGGGGCCAGGCTCTTTTCAGTGGTGCCCAGCAACAGGATAAGGGGCACAAATTGAAGCAGAGCGAGTTCCACCTGAATATGAGGAAGAGCTTGTTTGCTGTGGGGGTGACAGAGCACAGAACAGGCTGCCCAGAGAGGTGGTGGAGTCTCCTTCTCTGGAGATATTCAAAGCCTGCCTGGATATGTGATCCTGCAAGACCTGCTCTGGGTGAGTCTCCTTTAGGAGGGGGTTGGACCAGGTGATCTCCAGAGGTCCCTTTCAAACCCAATCATTCTGTGATGTTGTGACTTGGACAAAAAAGCCTGTAAACTGCTCTCTGATGAGAAAAACTAGGATTTGCATCTGTTTTGAATAGAAGTAATTGGCCATTGCATGAGGTAAATATAATGTGCATCTACCTCTCTTCTGCACCAGCCTCCCTTGCAGTCAGTGCAAAATGGCTCCTTGTCTCTGTAACTGAGATAAATCCTTGGTTATTTCAACACCTAATGTAGTGGAAGCAATGAACTGGTTAATCAGCTGCAGTTATTTTTCAAAAACAGATTTTAAACACTTCCTGAGTTGTAGTTACAGAAAATAATGCCTTTCCTGAGAAACAACTAATCAGGCAGTCCAGTGATGGATTGTCTTCTTATTTCACTACCATTTTTCCCCACTGCTCGGCCTTGCTGGGTGTTTGATGATATAACAGTTGCAGCAAAAGTTCAGCTGCTTTTTTGGCACAGTACAGCACTGTGTTGGATCTCTTTGTTGCTCACCATGTCTGCTTTTAAGAGCATCCCACTGATAGGAGCTGGTTCGCCTCCATGGCACAGAGGGACCACACAGGGTTGATTTGATTTCTGTGTTGACTTCAAGGTTTCCCAGGACGGAAGGGCTTTCCCTGTGGCAAGAAGCTCAAACTGTCTTAGATCAGAGACACAAAACCATTCAGCTGAGGTGTTCTGCATCTGGGTTATCTACAGCGACAGAGGGGGGTTGGTACACCTGGAAACTATTTTTAAAGCTCTGTTTCTGGTAGCCCCCAGGAAGGTAAAAATAATAACCCAGGGGAAAACATCTCCAGGACTGGGAAAAATGATGTGCTAGTAGATGAAAACAAGGAGATCCCTTCACAGAAAAGAGTAGAAGGGACAAAGAGGAAAGCAGAGGCTAAAGAGGGCTGTAAATATCAGTGAAACATTAAATATCAGGTCTGGAAAGAGCAGCCCCATCGTTTTGCAGCATGTCCTTTCCGGACCAGGAGGGATCAATGAAGATTCCATGTAAAATGCTGAGCTCTCTTCTTTAGCAGGACTTCAGTAATACCTGGAACATTGGAAAAATCACGAGGCCTCCTTTAATGCTTGTTGAGCCTGCACGTGTGGCAAAGCCATTTTTGTGGGGCTGCAATCAGGTTTTGACTCGTCTGCCACGCTAAACCAAGTGAAACAAGAACATGAGCTGGGAATGAGAATGTAAATGTGATTTCATGGCACTGTGATCAAGCAGATACAGTTCTTTATTGATATAGGCTTGAGAGAAGACAGTGTCAGAGGAGTGAAAACAAAAGTAGCCTCAGATCTGTTTGCATGGAGATTTTTCACCTCCATCAAACATTGGAATTGATGTTTCATGTGCCAAACCACGCCTCACAATTCCTGCAGACAGGCCATGTCCGTGGAAAACTTCTTCCATTTTCTTGGGGTTTAGTCACCCTTGTAAAAATAGAAAACTTTTATTTTTGTTTTCCCCATAGAGATTAGTACTAGATTTTAAAACTTTCTCTATGAAATTACACTCTCACAATTCATTCTAGTGCTGAATGTGTCATTTTTTTCAAATGTATAGTTTAAACACTCGAAAAGTATTGAAAAGTCTATTTGGACTATTATGGGATCCTTTAAAAATCTTTGTGGAACACAAGCTTATTTTTAAAATATTGCTTTATTGCTGTGAATACTTGATTTCTTTTTGAATTTTTGGCATTGTTTTAGGGGTTCTGAAACTCTTGACAGTCTAAACTCAATATGTTGGGTCAATAGTAAGTAGACATTGATATATTTTTAGCTGATGAGTATTTACATGACAGGGTAATGTTAAATAAGCCTCCTTGGTATAAGAGGAAAGGGAAGAGCCATAAAAGTAGAGGACGTGGGTTCTGGTGTTTGTTTGAGCCTTTGTGGAGCAGATTTCCAGCACACAGAGCTGCTGTGAGTTGGTTAAGGATGTGGCAGGAGCCTTTCTTGCCAGTAAATGGGATTGATGGCGTTTGCTTTGGTCATGTTTTTTGCAATGGGAATATTGGAGGATCCAAATCTCAGGCAGCTGCTTTTCAATCACTCCAAATTCCAATAAGAAATGTGGGTTTTTTTCAGCCCTGTGCAATCAGGACTCTGAGTGTACCAGCTTTCCTAATCTGCAGATGAAACAAGCACTCCAGATTATTCAGAAACAATAGAGAGTCTGATTGTTTAATACACTGATAAAAATGTGTTTAAAAAATAAATTACCTACTAGCTGCTGGGATTGCTTGAAATCCCATTAAACACTAATGAGAGGAGGCATCACAGACAAATTAATAAACACCCTACGCACCAACCTAGAAAATGCCAGCCTGAAACCTTTGATGCTAAACTGATTAAAATGAGAAACATATTTCATGTGAAACTGCTCAGCATATTTCAGTGTATTAATTGAGGCATAATGAAAATGGAAGATACAGCAGAGAAAAGGGAGAATACCCGTTATAAAACAGGCTCTAGACCTGCAAAACAGTCATATGGAACTGCAGCCTTGGTTTCATGCATAGCAGTGGAATGGTCACAGAAGAAAGTTAAATATAGTCTGATTTTAGTGCATTTTCTTGGGTAAAATCAAAGAGAGGGACTTTTTGATTTTTCAGTGAATTTGTGCATGTTCTAGGATCATAAATTCTTTATACATATGAAAAATCACCCCATCCTGTATCTCCCATTGGTTCTGTAGGATAACTCCCTCCTGGACAAAGAGGGAGGCTGGGGGTGCCTGAATTTGTGTCTCCTGTAGGGAACATAGTTGGGGGAGCAGGGATGAGCCTTTCCAGCAGAGAGCTCTGACCTCTCCCTGAGCTCCTGCACAGAAAATACTTCAGGCAAGAGCAGCACTGAGCCAGTCAGACGTGGTCCTTGGAGTTCCTGTGTCTATTCATCAAGTGTCTGTCACCTGAAGTAAGCACTGCTTTGTGTTAGCCCTGCTCCAGTGACACATGTATGCAGAGATGGTGTGTGATTTAGGATGGCCATGCCCTACAAGTAAAAGTGCCATCAGATGGTGATGCAGAGCACATGAAGTGTGATTGAAAATCTGCCATGCCCGCAGTTGTCATTATCTGGGGTGACAATCTCGCTGGTGTAGAGAGACAGGGAGTTTATGGGGAGACTCTGGGATGTGCTATGAATCATGCCCAGTCAGCTTCACTCTGTATTTGTGATCTATATAAAAATTGGGTCCTGGATATGAGTAGCTATGAATTGAGCCCTTTCAAATGAGTTTAAAAACCAAGACAACCCAACCAAATCCCACAGTGTTTTTTGTACATACACACACACAAGTATTTCTTCATTTGTAGTGTTCCTAATTTTTTTAAGTAGTGTTTGGGCCTCTCTTTCTGCAGGAACAATTTGAACTAAACAAAAGGTATTTTTAAACAAAATTGAGCCATCCCATTTATCTCTTCAATGTCAGGGACAGAGGGATTCATTGGTTACCTTGAAAGCAATAAAATCACAATCTTCATCTCAGCCAGGTCCAGATCTGAAAACTCTTAAAACCAGCAGGAGTGTGTGAATTAAATTCACTGGATTTTACAGAAAAGTAAATAGCTGCTCCACTTCACCTTGTAATTCTTTTTGACCACTCTTACAAAGTTCATGTTTAAATACATTCCTCCAGAAAAGAAAAACAAATTTTTTTCAGCTTTTGGAAAACTGATATAAAACATGTCTGTTGTTATCTGTATGAATCAAACCTGCATCAGTGAGGTGTGACACAGAGCACAAAGACTTCTTTCATTGAAATCAGTTGGAGCAGGAAGAGCCCATTATTCACTTGTGATGGAGAGGGAAGAGGAATAAAAACACCACAATGAAAAATAAAGCAGTAAAAATTAACAAAATGCACCCCAAACCACAGGTGCATACTTGGAAACGTCTGAAAGCAGGTTCTTCCTCTGGTATTCATGGATTTTCCCTGGTGATGTAAGATGGTAAATATTTGGTGGTATATCAGTATGTCGTTTATATTAATTTAATATACTCCCAAACAAAGGATTTCTGCATCTATAGTTATGTATTGCCATCAAACAGATTGCAGAGTATAACAGTGTATTTACAAGGCTAATTCAATCATAGCCTTAAATCTTTTTACTGTCTGAAAGATGAGGAACTAAGTGTGCTTTAATACTTTGAAATAAAGCACATAAATCCCTGGCAAGCTCTGATGTGAGCTGTCTGGTTGCTGCATTCTTACCTTAACCAAGCTTTCCATATGTTAACTGAGAAATCCCAACACTTCTATATTGAAAGATATATCCTGAACGTTTTATATTGCTCTAAGAAAAATTTTTGTTTGTGGATAAGATGTAGTATAAATGTTATAGAAATATTTAAGGAAAATCACAAGATATGTTAAAACTGAATCCTCTTAATTTCATACTAATGGAGCAGAGGGCTTTGAGTAGTAAAGGAACTGGAACTGTAGTGTAAGTGTGGTAGGGGATGCTTATCTGTGGTGACCAAAACTCACTGCTCCCAGAGTCTATTCCAATAATAGTTTTTATTTGGGTTGGCTGAGTCTATGGAAAATAAAGACTTTTTCCCTTAGGATTGGTTTGTATCAGTGGTGAAGGGAAGTTTCTGAGCACGGGCACATTGACTTAGACACGTGAAAATTGTTTTCCAGTTTTCCACCTTCACCCAGTTCTGTGACAGCTTCTTTGGGAGGGTAATGGTTATAATTTCTGTACCATTCCTAATGTTTCAGTGGCTTTGTTCTTCACTTACTGAAGCCAGAAGTACAGAAAAGCCATGAGACCAGGACCTGTGTAATACTCAAAGCTTTATTTGAAGCTCGAAATGCGTTAATAGCTTTTATTATGGATTCATCCTGGTTTGTGCTGGAAAACTGAAACTAGAACCACTCCTGAACTTCTCAGGCTTCATTACTATGAAAAGCAGCACTAAGATTTGGTTACTAGTGATACATTGGTTTGCTTGGAGAGCAGTGCAGTAAAACCCCTCATGTGGAAACTGCCCGAGCAGCTCAGAGGATGAGCCACCAGCACTGCAGGGCTCTGGAACAAACACTTGTACATTTTTCTTACATCTTTCTCATTAACTTTTTAAAGCCTCTGCTGGCTTTGTGGGCTTATTGCTGGGAGTTCCAAGTGATGGATGGAATGAGAAAGGAAAGGCAGGTTGTACTCCACAGTCACTGCTCTGTGGTGTTGGAGGTTATCCTGAGCTCATAAAAAGCCAGGACAGGTCTGAGCAAACAACTTAGCAGTGACTTATCAAGCACAAGCTCTACTTGAGTCCACAAATTATTTTTCAGGCTGATTCATTTTAATTCTATTATTTAGTCGATTTATTTTAATTTTATTATATTTTAGTTTCAAGACTGCATTTTCTTTTGTTTTGACTCTTATTGCTCTGCCATTTCCCACACATAAAGGCAGAGGACAGCTTTGCTTTTTTCCACCAGTCCTACAGTTTGCTTTGAAATGGAATACAAATAATAGTACTATCTATAAATATGGCACATGGAGGTTTATATAGGAGTGTGCAACTTTTTAGATGCCATTCTAAAGAGATATGTGCTGCCAGAAAAAAAAAAAAAAAGAGAAAAAAATAGGATAAGAAAGATATTAAAAGGTACAATAGAAAAGAGGGACTAATATGATGTATATTTGTCTGTGATCCATTTCTGTCTGGATCTTATTGATCTATGATGTTGATATCATAGTTTAGTCTCTATTGGCATTTTAATCAATCCCATTCATATGTTTTTGTCACATTCTTTGAGAGGTGTTGATTGAATGTTAATTTGGTCAGATGTAGGAAGTGGGGAAAACAGAGCATTGGTAACAGTCAAAAGTGCAACCAAAATGCATTTATTTCCAAAATAATGAACTTGCTTCAGCCTCACAGCTATGCAAGCACAAGTAGCTGTGATGGATGTTACAGCAGTGATTCTGCTCTCCAGCTTTACTGGCAGCAAGAAAACCCAGCAGAATTAATAATAAACTATGGGGGATGATGCATGGGGGTGTGGAAGCCCTTTTTGTGCCCTTTCCATGCTCACATAGGGGAGAGTAAAAATATGCAGTGACACCCCCTAAGATGTACATTAATGAACCTGGCACCACGGAGGTTGGGTCCAGCCTGACCCAGGAGCTCTGCAAACCCAGGAAGAGGAAGGGAAGTTGTAAAGTTTGGGTTAGAAATGTAGCAGCATGGAATGGGAGGAGCCTGTCCAGCTGTGTGGAATAGGTGTTCTTATCCTCTCTTACTGAATGCATCCTACAAGCCAGTATGAATCATCACACAGGAGTCTTTCTTTTATTCTGGTTCCAGATAGCTGACATAAAAATTTACATTTTAAATGATTTTTTTTATGATCCTTTTTAAGCCAATTTGAGTCTTAAATATTTTTTTCCTCTAATGGTATTGGCTTTATAATAAAATATAGTCCAAACTTGTAAAATAAAGAGAAGATGAAGTGAATATAAGTTTTGAAGATGCTGATGATGTCCAAATACTTTTGTCTAATACTTCAAAATAGATGTGCAAGATTGATCCCCATTTACACAAATTAGGTCTGCAGTTCATGCACAGTCACAGGTGGACTCCAGGCATCTTACAAAGTCCAATATCATTGCCCATGGTTCTCTTCATTAGCTACCAGCAGGTTGTTGCAACTAGGTTAGGCCAAAATTAAGACCTTATTCTTCTGTTCAATCTATGATAGATTTTTTTTTTCCACTGCACCTGTGTGGTACTCAAATCAGTTTAATGCAATTTTAAAATTTCATTGTAATTGCAAGTAGGTGAAATCAGTCTGTCAGTGGTAACGTAATCTGTGTGGTTGTTTTGTGAGATGCTGAATTTCTTCAGGAGAACTCCTGAAAGGAAAAGACTAAAAATTACCTAACTCACTCAAGATTGAGGATATTAAGGATGCTGGGTGCTGGCTGCATCTGCCCAGCCTCAACCCACAGCACAGGGCTTTCCCTTCGCTATCACCCACTCTCTGTGCTTGTGGGCACAGTGAGCAGCACCATCTGCTTCTCTGGAAATGTGTCCAGACATCCTTGAGCACCGTGCAGGGGATCAGCAGCACATCTTGGACAGCCTGGTGTCCTGTGCAAGGGACATGGCCAGTGTCTGAGGGCTTAGAGATTGAAAGACACCTCTTAATAAAACGTAGCCCTCTTTGGTGGGAGTGTGTTTGGGCAGGCAGTGATTTTCTCCGAGTGGTTTCTTACATAGAGAATCATGAATTTTCCTTCTTGATCAAGGTGTGACAATCTCTGCATTGATTCCCTTGATAAATGTAGGGTGATTTCCTGGTAAATCACAGTCGTGATCGTTTGTAGGGCATCGCCATGTCTGTCTGTTATAATTTTGAACCTGGAGAATAAAACAGAGTTTGAATCTCGGTGTTCCTGCCAAATCTATTTAAGCATGGGGATGATTTGCTGACACATTCCAACAGCAGGCTCTCAGGAATGTGTCCCTGTAAATCCTCCTCTGTTGTTTGTTTGGCCAGTGATGCTGTTTGTAAATGGGGTGCTCCTTGGTGCTGTCCTGTGATTGCTCTTCCAACCATGGTACGTTCGCTCCGTCCTCAGCTGAAGAAGCAGCAGCCCAGGGAGTACTTTGTAAGGCAAGATGTATCTCTTCAATATTAAAGGCACAAATCTGTAAGGAGTGCAAATATTCTGTCTCCAGGATGCCAATTCCCTTTTATGACTCCCTCAGTAATTACTTAGTAATATTTATTATGGAACAGTGTACTAGGGAATAAGTAGTTTTTTTGTAGATGGGACCCAAAGTGAAACTAAGGTGTTTGATAACAGTGGGATCTGCACAGTGAATTCATGAATGTAGGGCAAATGAAGCAGAGATGGATTTTAAAATCCACTTTGTAAAAAAAAAAAAAAAAGTACAGTCAAGAGCATTTGCAACTGATGCTAATTTGGGATGCAGAGCACAACTTTCTGCCCCTTGCAAACTTGGCTTCTTCTTCCCTGCTGCTCCAAGTGCACTCCCTCTGGCATGAGAAAACCACATTAAATGGACTGGGTTTCCATCAAACTGCTTTGATTTGGACAGGTGACACTGGAAACATTTCCGTAGGTTATAAACTCCTCACAGTTTGGATGAGATGACTTTGCATAGGTCATCTCAGCACAGTGGGACTCAGCCCTGTCTCAAGATTCCAGGCACCAACACAGCCAACAATAATGCCTTCTGTTTTGCCAGTGTAGGGGATTTTTAAGGCCAAGGAGACCATTAGGTTACCCAGGAAATGTACTTGGCTGTTATTGTCCTCCATGGACCTGCATAGCTGAGGATGATAGTGCTGGACTGGGGATGAATCCAGCTCGGGTCACACCAAGCCTGGGTGCAATAAACACCTTTTCTGAGGGGTAAAATCCCTTCTGTGTAGTTATATTTGCCCGTTGCCGCTGACCTTGGCTGGGATTTCTCAGTCTTACAATAATACTGATGTTATTAAAACTGGCCACAACCTTTAGAAAGACGGGCTGTGAAACTTGTAAGCAAAACTTGACTCTATCTACCCATCATTCACAGTTTTCCTTTCCAAAGGAAACTGTCTAATGAAAACTCTGAATGCACTCGTGCAGATATGTCCATCCATTCCATATATAAACTCATACAGTTTATATATAGATGTATTTTACATTTCCATTCTATGCATATATGAATAAGTGAGTGTTTGTATATATATTCATACATGCATGCACATGCTATATTTTTTCCTTTTTTGAAATTCCAGCAATGTGAATCATAGAATTTTAAAAGCTTTTTAAAAATAAAGGCCTTGGGCAAAATCAATAAAAGCAGTTTAATTGGAAAAGAAATGACTAGACTCTTATGCCTAAGTGTAAGATTACCACAATTTTTCATTTTTGTTACTGAATGGCATAAAATTTGAAGTGAAAGCTGAAAATTTCAGCCTTGGCTCAGAACTCCCTGGCAGTCTCAAGCCATTAAGATATTTTTCACTGTTTAATTATATTTAATGTTTTAGGACTGACTAAATTGAATGGGTACGTTAAGCTTTTAAAATTAATTGGTGCTCTCTCAATTTAATAAATGCAAGGTTGAAATAATGCCCTAAGCTTCAGCTTACATACTGGTACTTCACTCTGAATATCCATGTCCATGAAGACAGCAGTCTCATTCCCCTCCTTCTATAATACATTAATATTCTATGGTGCACAACAACAGAGAGTCAATAGACAATTTAATATTATGACCGTGGTGACGTAAAGCCCAGCACATGGCACGTTTCTCACCTCTAAAACCTCCAAAGCCTCCTGCCTGCACATGATCCACGTAGGATCTTGTGGCAATGTCCTTATTGTCTCCAGATACTTGGCTGTCTCATAGAGTGGCTTTTGGCAGGGCAGTGGTGGAATCTCGTCTGGCTACCAACAAACCCACCCGTGTGCTCAGGTGCTGCACCTGATCTGGCTGATGCACTGGAGCCAGGCATGAAGGCCCTGCCAGCAGCCACCAGAAGAGCTTTGTGTGGTGGAATAGCTGCTCAAATGAGAGAGAAGAAGCTGCTTACTTGGGTTGTTGACATTAATGTGATGAGAAATGCATTGGGCCACGTGGCTGCATTTATAAACATAGTTACCAACATTTAATGAAGGATAAGGATAATTAGGGAGAGGAGGAATTACTCTGAGCTTTGGAGTGCCACGTTGTTTGCAGGATGGAGCTGACAATTTGGATCAACGGGGTTGGAAATGAACTGGGGTCTGAAAAATACAATTGCTGTAGGTGTCTGGGTGACCTGACAAGCCAAGCTCCTCTTTGGATGATTCTGAGTAGTCTTCAAGTTGCAATGGTGAGAGAAGGAGATTATTCATTCCTTTTCTGGCTTGAAAGTAAAAGCATGTTGAAGCAGAGGACCAACGTGGTGCCACTGCCCTGCTTAACCTGCAGTCAATGCCTGCTTTGAGGAAGGGAGCAGGACACAAACTGTCTGCTGGTTCTTTTCAGCAGGATGAAGTTTCAGCCAATGTGTTGAGCTTCAGTCTCTTTTATCTGACCCACGATATGCAAGAACATAAGAGCTGTACATGGGTCAGAGCACAGGATTCAGTAGCTCAGGTATTCCACCCTTGACAGAGACCGGCAGCAAACCCTTTGGAAAGAAATACAGGATTCAGGGGAGCAGGGAGAGAGCACCACACAGTGCAGACCCTCACAGCTTTCTGCCATGGCACAATGTTCTGTTCACATAAACTCAGATATTTCACTAATATATTTTTAGCTCTTGAACATGAAAATGACATGGAGAAATGACAGGCATTTTCTGTGCTTGGAGAAGGATACTTAGTGCAGGCAGAATTAGAGATCTCAATTTCCCTGCTTCCCCTTTCATCCTGGCCCTCACATGGCTCAGTGAGCTGTCACAAGGACAGCAGCCCTTTTATTTTGCAAAACATTCCACAATGGTTGGATTCAATTTGTTATTGGTTTTGCTTTGGTTTTTTCCTCCAACATTTCTGCTCTGCCACTGTTGGAGGCTTCCTTTCTGCAGGGCTGCAGGACGTCTTAACATTTTGGCCTTGGTTGTGGCATGTGTGTTCTGTGATTGATTGTGTTCATTAGGCAGGTTGGCTGTTGTTTGTCTCACTATCAATAGATAAGTTAGCAAACAAGATAAGGACCAACCAGCACACTTGCTGTAGTAATTACTGTAGGTTCAGATAAAACATGTAGCACTGGAGCCACTCTGTAATGAATCCTTGTTGACATGAAACAGGAGATATATTTTATGTATAAATATATATATATATTAGATTTTGAAATCTTTCAGAGCCAAATGGGAACAACTGCAAAAGAAGGAAATGCCTGGTTCTTGAGGGCAGGGTGTGTAGCACCTCAAGTAATGAGAGCGTAGTTCATGTATGGCACCAGTTATGAGCTGAAGCACTTTATTTTGTGGATCCAGGGACTTCAAAGTGTGTCACAAAATTGGATCAATTTTGATGAAATCTTCTTATTGGAAAACACAGCAGCAGCAAAATTTAATACACTCCAGCACAAAATCTTTGGACAGTCTCTCTAACACCTTGCCATTTTGAAATGTCCTTCACTCTTACTTAAAATGCAGTTAAGTCCTTGAAATGAAACCAAAATATTTTCCAGATATCTTTAATGTTCTTCTCTATCCCTCCCATGTGCTGTGTTTCAGGTTTTTTTCCCTAAGCCTGACTCAGCATCTCTCTTGCCCATTTCTTTGTCTCAAGCTGTTTCTTTCCACTGGCTCCCTTGTCCTCTCCCTGCTGAACTGGAAAGAGCAATTGCAGGGGAAGTGCCATTAAACCCAACACGCTCTGAAAATCTCTGCCAAACAAACAGCTTTGGGCTCAGCTGTGCTCACCAAGCCCTCCCACAGCCTTAGGTCAGCCAAATGGGAGCAGGGGGGTTGTTTTATATTTAAAAAACAGCAACATGTACCCACTGAGGCAGTGACCCTTCATATGAGGGAACTGGGGTCCCCCTGTCCTACATTGTGAGGGTCAGAGAATGTTTTAGATGTGATGAATTAACTCCTAGTGCAGTGAAAAGCTCTTACAATTAAATATTGTCTGCTCATAGCTTATGGTTCTGTATTGGTTCAAGCAGTCAGATTCCAAAGACTGTTCATACCCCAAAAGGAAATAAGCAGCAATTTTCTTCAAGGTATAATTTGAAGAAGCATAAAATTTGTGTCAGGATTTTAATTAAGTAACCTTTGCTTGATATCTGCCAAATTGACCCCCTAGTCACTGTTCAGCTGATAGTGCAGGGGATGTTGATGCCTGCAGCAGGTGATGTAGCTGTCTGTTCCCGCATCATTTTAACAATTTCTAATGTGTTTGATAAAGATTTTTAATGGCACTGATGCTTCAGAAAGCTGTTCTGGAAACTGTGCAACAAGAATTTGCGGATCCATGTGTGCCATGGGAAGTTTTTAAACCCAGCAGGCAGAAGAGAAAGTACCTTAAAAGAAGTTATTTTAACACCAAAGAGGCTCTTGGAAGCTATTTGTGAACATTATCCAGCTACCTTATCTCAAGCATCAATTTCTGCAATGAGGTGCAAAGAACAGACAAATGAGATGAATCTTAGTTACCTTCAAAGGGTGGGGAATGTTTCACAGAGAGGATTAAATGTAAGACAAATGAGAGAGCCCACTGGGAAGAGATTTAAAAGCATTCAGTAGCCACATCAGAGGTGAGAGGTGAAGTGGTGGAAGTTATTTTGCCTTAATTGAGACTCCCTGATGCCACTGCAGACTCGTTTAGATCACTCACCCTCTCACAATCCTCATGTAGGAGTGATTCTGAGGGACTGTAGATGGATGCAGGGCATATGCTGAGCTGCCAGAATGAAAGATATGTTAGAGGTGCATTATAACTTTAAAACCAGTCAACTTTGATGAAGTCACACCTTATTCATGACATTATTTGCAGCCATCCAAACTCCTGAGCCCCGGGCAGGCGAGTGACATCAGCTTTGTCTTGAAAGTGTTGCAGAGGTGTGTCATGAGCCTGTAATTTAAAATGAATGAGCCTTAATGAGCCCCAAATTGTTGCTTATACCCACACACGTGTGGAGTAAGAGCATATAAATCAGAGGTGTCGTTCTGTGTTTCCTTGAGTTACAAATCAAATCAGTGGGTCCTAAAACAGAGGCAGGAGCTGCACTGTGGTGCAAGGCAGAGCAGGAAGAACTGAACAGTATCAGTGGAAGGGGGATTTGTGCAATACTTTAGAGAAATCAATAGTTATATAGAAGCCTGGTCTTGAAAATTAGTGGGGCTATCATGCTCCTGTGGTTTGTTTGGGATCAGATGGAGGGAGCAGAGTTTGTAAAGTTTCTATCACTGTTTTTGTGGATCACCATGACCAACACCAGCTGTTGGATATCTACATTTTGAAACTGTACTTGAATTATGTCCTCCATACAGAGGAGGGTTTTATCACCTGCTTTGAGGGTTTTATCCTTCCTTTGCTTTGAGGGTGGAAACAACTGTAGAGGAGGTGTGTCTGGATGGAGAGCAATTTCTTCTGGTTGGAAAACCTTCATGTGATGGTTCAACAGAATTACTTTTGTAGTCACCTTGGGTCTCCAGCAGAAGCACCATGATTGTATTTAGGAAATCACCATATTTGCATTGGTTTCCAAATTGTCAGGACAGCATTCCTTGGTTTTGGGGATGTGTCCATCTGGTGTTTGGATGACTGATGGACCAGAAAGGGCACAGCAGAACCTCCACTGACTGTAGGTGTGTCTGTCTTAGGGTGTCTCTTCCTTTCTCTGATTTTCTGAACTTTGTCTAGCTGTGGATTTGAGCTCTGCAGGACTAAAGTTCTGTAATTATCTTCAGCTCTGGCTTGAGGGAACGAAGCTCTGAAGAAATAGCTCTGTATTGAAAAAAAGATTATCATCTCAAACTGTAGTACATGGCATAATTCCTGCAGCAGTTTCAAAATTATGTACCATCTAATGCCATGCCACGTCCCTCATCATAGTCATTAGCAATTATGTCACACTGAATCACAGAAAACACCGTGAATTTGGTGCTAATAGAGCAGAACAAAATCTTTTCTGGCTCCTGAGTCTTGTTCTTTAATCTCTATAACTGGATGCTGCCATTCAGCCCTGGCAGGGAATCTTGTGTCTCTGTAGCTCTGTGCTTGCTTTTAGTTTTAAGAAGACATCGATTCTGGAGAAAATTCTGCCACTGTTAGGCTTGTAAATGTGGTAATTTATGCAGGACAAGCACATTATCTACGGAGACCAGCCGTCCCCTGCCTTGTGTCCACGGTGCCTGTAAAATCCAGGCAGCAGAAGCCCTGGTGTGTGGCCACCCATGGGCCAGGTCAGCACAGCTTTGCTGCTGCAGGAAAAACTGCTGTGCTCTGAAAGAGAGAAAGAGGTGCCAAACCTCCCAGGCCTGAGATTTTTCTGGAGCAACAATTCTGCACTTGCATTGGCAAGGCCTAGCCTGGCAAACAGATGTGTTTGTCCTATCAGGGCTCCCTTATTGTCAGACTCATGGAATAATCCTGCAGATGCCAAGAAAATGAATCTGAATTTTACTGTTGGGGTATTCAGGTAAGAGCCAGCAGACTGTCTCTGTCTGTGCTACAGTGGCATTGTTAGGGAGGGAAGAATTATGTTTGATGGGAATTCTCAGAATGGCTCAGAGGTGGGAGCAGGAAGGAGAGAGAGTGAAACATCAGCACAGAGTGGTCATTTTTTAGGAAAAGCATTACCTGGGAGAAAGGACAGTGAGTGGAATGAGCAATAACCACACCCATGCTCATCACATCATAATCATGGGGAAAAAATGAAGCTCCTGTTTGTGTTAAAGTCCCACCAGTGATTTGATGAATAAGAACACAGAAGACAAATAGCAACACAATCTAAATACCACCCCAGAGAGGGGGGAACGCTTATTTTTAACTGCTGGGTGATCTCACCAGCCACTGGGTGAATTCACCTTGCCTCAGTTTTGAAAGTTAGACTCATAACTGAACCAAATCAAAGTCTTCAGAGTTGTGGGTGCCTTTATTTTTTTGTTTGTTTGTTTACAAAAGTAAACACTGTCTACCCAACAAGTTTGAGCTGTTGAGTGATGAGACTAATTTTGTGTACAAGCTCTGCCTACAGGCCATCTAATGATGTTTAATTATCATGTAGAAAGAAAAATAAGCACGAACTCTTCTAGTAACAAGTTTGTTACTACCAAGTTCTAACTGACTGACATTGGGTATCAATCTGGATGCACTGGAGTTTGTCCTCTCACAGGACAAACCTCATTTCTGTTGGGGATGATCCATTAAGCCACAGACAATGTCCTATGACTGTTAAATCTCACAGAAGAGTTGTCAGCTGAGCTGGTCACTGTGATTTCTCTTGAGGTTCATGTAAAGTAAGCTTAGTTGAAAATGGGATGAATCATCTCTCCCTTTAGGTTGTTTGGATTTTGTAAGAATTTTCTCTCACACTGGACTACTGTGAGGATCAGGGGTTGTAGAAGTAATGTTACCTCTGGTGTTTTAAACAGTAACAGTGTCCAGCTTTTAACCACATTGTTTATTGGGAACTTGGCTTCCTGTTTGATGAGATTTAAGAGCATCTCTACATCCCATAGAGGATTCTCTTTGAAAACACAGCATGATAAAAAAGGACTTCTAATTTTAGATCCTCCAAATTGGTAACGTGCCCTCAAAGCAGAAGTCATTGATTGGCATATATCCTTAATGTAATATAATGCACATTATGTTCTTCAAAGACCTGCTTAACCTACTTTCTGGCAATGTTGCTGCTGTGTTTTTCTATAGCTATTTTATTTTCTTTGTGACACTTCTAATGATCTCATGTAAAGCTGGTCATTTTACTTTACTTTGAATATAAATTATTTAAAAATAGTCATGATTCTGAATAAGAGTCATACTGAGCTCTATAAAGTATCCCTTTTTTTTTCCCCATTAAACCTCCCATCTGTAGCTATTCTTTGGTGTAGGCTGTGCTTCATGGAGGTAAAGGATACATGTGAAATTTTTTCAGATTACTTTAAAAAATGAAAAAATCCATATGAAATACATCACTAGAATGACCCTAATATTTTTACAAATTCAAAACACTGTTGGGTTGTGACCTTTTTCATCTTGTCACCTTGTTTCTCCAAAGTGTTCTGACATTAATAGAATGTATCTGCTCAGCTGTTTTCTCTAAATTGTCAAACCACCATTCCCCTTTCAGCCAGCCATATCTGCACTCACATTTTTCCTCCCTTTTTGAAATAGAAGAACTTGTGCAATTGTTGCATATTTTTATTTACCATTTCCTTCTAAATACAAATTAAATAAGTAAACAAACCCCAGAACATGCCTTGAGATTAATTCTGGTTTTACTGCAGTGTCGTTCAGTTTATGTTGGAAGAGTCATTTCTGGTTTGTGTGAGTGTAAATTCATAATCAGAACCGCACTTTGAGGCCTCAATCCAGCTAAGCATTTAATTCCCTTATTCTCCATAACAAGTTTATGCAAATAATTTCTTGGTTGGCTGCTTGTTTTTGTTAATGAATGTGATGCAGCCCTGTGTGTTAACAGGCAGCTGTTTGTTGTAGAGGAGCTTCAAAATGTGTTGGTAGTGGATCTGGGCTGGAAATGGTGATCTAGAAAAGCTGCATTCGGCATAAAAACAAGAGCCACAAACCACAGGACCTTGTCAGCTGTGAGGAAGCCAATGAGTTTTGCCAAAACTGAGAAGAGAGAGATGGAAAGACACTCACCTATTGAAATGTGAAAATGCTGAGTAAGAGGAGGGGACCACTGTCAGGGGGTCAGCGTGGGAGAAGATTCAGAAATGCAGGATGTTCCAGAGATGGACTTGAGGAAAATTCTTCAGAGGTTTTGAAGAAAAAGTGGAGGTTAAAAATCTTTTTATACTTTGTATTTACTACACGTAGTCCCTTCATTTAACCTCTGCTCAGTGTGGTGTTTACCTGTGGGCAAAATAATTCGGGATCCTTGAGTTTGAGGAATATTTTATAGTTCCTTTAATCAGAACCATCACAGATGCTCAGGGGGAAGGTCTCAGGTGACTGAACCTAAAACCACCCCCTTGGCTTTAGCCATTGCTGTGGACAAGGCCACGTGGGAAGAACTGAAAGGTCTCCAAGGCATAGTTAGGAACTTGATGCATGTGCTTACTTTTAATTGACTAATTACTTTTCTTATCTAAAATTTGTTAAAACTAGTTTGAATTGTTGTACTTAAGGAGTCTCTGAGGCCCCCTAATATCTAACCTAAAGCTGCCCTCTGTCACTTTAAAGCCATTTTCCCTTGCCCTGTCACTCCAGGCCCTTGGGAAAAGTCCTTCTCCTGTTCTCTTGGAGCCCCTTTAGGCACTGGGAGGGGCTCTCAGGTCTCCCTGGTGCTTTCTCCTCTCCAGGCTGCACAACTCCAGCTCTCCCAGCCTGTCTCCATAGCAGAGGTGTTCACATGTTGCAAAATTACTTTCCAGCTCACAATAAGCTGCCCTTGGTGACCATGAACTAAATTATTCAGTGCAAAAAAAAATAGCAAATAGGGGAGGCCTTTTTTGACATTGTCACAAGATCAGTGTTTTTTTATCAGTGAGCCCTTCCAAGCTCTGCAGGCTCCAGAGAAAAGCACAGGAACATCTGCAGCCTCCTGGGAATAAGTGAGGAAGGAGCTGCAGTGCCATCATCAAAATGTCTCTGTGGTTGATATCTGGAGTCTAAAAAGAATCTCAGATTTTGGGAGACTCTCTGGTGTCTGGTTATTATTTACATATTTGGATATGAAACTAAATCCTGATAGCGAGTCAAAAATTAGCAATTCTGGTCCTGGCTGTATCTTCCTTTTCTGTATTGAATTTTTAGTATAAATCAGAAGAGCATTTGATGCACGCTACACTTACTGCTTGTCTGCTTCTCACAGGCTACTCTTTTTAGTGACATACTCCTGGGTATTCAAGTTAAATGTGTGAAATATCAGGGTCCTGCTGCTGGGGTGGTTTGTTTGGAAGTCTGAGACTTTTGAAATCCATCCCCAAATTAGTAGAACCTACTGAAATGCTACAAATCTGGAGGGTGTGGGGGTGTTTTCCCCTCTTGGATTTATGTGGCATTTCTTATGGATGATTGAGTGCTGCTGCCACTGTGGGAAGTAGGAAAGTGGGGACAAGACAGAAACAGCCACAAACCAGAAGGGTGGGAGATAGACCAAGTGATGCCATTAGCAATGTACCTCATGCCAGAATTAAAAGTGTTTCATAATATTTACATTTAAATACACATATTGACCATATTTGAAAGCCAAACACTGCATTAATTTCCTTGGTTCTTCAGTCCTCAGATGTGCTTTTTGTCAGAGCCTGTTATTAAATGGTGTATGTAGCCAGGCATTATCTGACTTCCTGACTGGCTGCAACAGGAGCTTTAACAATGTTGGCAGCATGAAACTAAGACTAAAGCTAATACCATGAGACATGAATATGTATAAAGATATTAAATTCAGTTCTGGTAGGGTTTTTGAAGACTATGGTGTGGTGAAATAGAGATTTTCTTGCAACAACTTTTCAATTTATGTTTAATTGACTTTTTGGAAAAATCATCTATATGTTCGTATGGTATTTTTTTCCCCCTAAAAAAGGCAACAGGTGCATTTTCTGCATTTTTCTAATAAGATGATAAATACTGTGTGTAAAATGAATAAATATAAAATGAGGCAGATAGGAACATCTGTTCATAGAAATTACTTACTTTCAATTTGCTTATTCATTTTTTTCATTTTACCAGGTCTAGTTCCTCAAGTCATTTTTTTTTTTTAAAAACTGGTAGAGGGTAGAAATAGGTGACAGTGTGAGAATAATTGCTGCCTACTTAATTCTAATAAATAACAAGCTTATTAAACATAATGTGTAAAGTGGAATAATAAGGAATTTATTCCTCTTTGCACTAATCTGGCTGCAGAGAAATAGAGATGAGATTTCCATTCCAAAGAGATAAAACTGAAGCCATTTCAGCCCCAAAGATGAATGAATAAATTACTCTGTTAGTGGGGAAAAAGAAAAATTCCCCAGTGGGTTCCTCCAAGACATGGTTACACACCTGAGTCATCCAACTCCATGTGCTCAGCAGCACAAAAACACGTGTGCTTAAGGCAGCCTGGCCCCAAATACAACCTCCCCATCCAATGTATTCATACCTTTCAGCAATTTAGTCCAAACAGATCCTTTTGACTCTTGAAGTCTTGTAAACAAACAGAAGTCTCTTTGGTTCCTTTATTCAAAAAGCTCTAGTTCAGCTCAGGGCATCAGCACAGGAGAAAATTTGGATGGAATAACAACAGATTTCTCTTTTGAATTCATGAAACCCTCCCTTAATGAAATTTATTCCAGCATCTTGAAAGTCACAGGCTGTGGTTGTTTACTGGCAGAAAAGGCTGCTGCCCTTAGGAAGGTTTTATTTCCATGAGCTGTTGCAGTGTGAGCTTTAAGGTCTTGGTTTCTGTGGTGGGGCAGGGTGGTTAGAAAGCATGAGAGGGAGCTGGTGAGATCCTCCAAGCATTCCTGGCCCTGGCCAGCCCCACAGGGTTCACCTCCCTGAGCACAGTAAAACTGAGGAGAAGCATTTTGAAGGAAAGAAACACCTCATTCCTGTTTAGGGGAAAACAGTTCCTTCCCGTAGCCCTGTATGAGGAACCGCTGCAGGAGGGCAAAAGTGCCCCTTGGCACCTTTTTTTTTAATTATTATTAATAAAATATCTACAATATAATTAACCAAATAAATAAAATTCACCTCCAGTGAAGCCTAAGTTGCTTTTCTACCAGGAGCTTCCCTATGCTGCCTCATAAGTGCTTTCTGTTCCATAAGGCACATGCACACACATGTATGTTTCCCTCCACCCTCCTTCGACTTTCTCCCAGCACAAACATAGAGCATCCAGGGTCTTATTCAGGTGGTGGATAAAAACATGAATGTTACATTGGATGCCTACAAAATGAGTAAGTAATAAAAGAATCTGTTTATGCACACAGACAAGTCCTTTGGTGTTTGGCAGGGACTGTTTCAGAGATGCTGCAGTTGCTTTAAAGGCATCTGTAATAGAAAGAGGAGGGGGGAGAGGAGCAGGAAGGGATGGGGGTGAAGGGGATGGGGGTGAAGTTTCAAACCAGGCTTCAGCTGGGAGCAAAAGTGCAGGGGAGCAGTTCAGTGAGATGGTACTCCAGCCTGAAGTAAAAACCTCAGTGAAATCCAAAACAAAGGCAGTTTTCCTACCCTGAAAGAATCTTTCTCAGTCTAATCCATGAACATGTTCCTGTTTGCTGTGGATAATATCTTTCGGTAAGGTGTTAATCAAAAGAGATCTTACTAAAACCCAGCTTTTTGACATGTTTATTTTTGTTGAGTATTCTGCTTTATTAACTAACCAAAGAGAAATCAGAGGAAGCATGCACCCTGCAGGGCCATATATATATGTTATGTTATAAAAAGGTTTTTTATAGAAGGGTTAGAAACCTTTTGTTTCTGATTGTTGGTTATTTGGAAGCTATATGTAGAACCTCTAGAAATAAAGGGGATGATTATGTTTTATGGGCAAGAAGGGATTAATAAAACTCATAATGCTCAAAGAAACAGCTGTTTCTCTGTTCTGTAGTGCTTCTAAACCCTCATCTAATGCTGAGTGAGTCAGCTGGGAGACGCCACTAGTGTTAAAAAAGAATTAAATGGAAAAGTAGTGGTTATTATTTGAAAACAATTATTCTCTAATTGTGCTTTGAGGAGAGGAAAAGAAGAAAGAACACTGCTGGTAAAATAATTTATAATTGGAACAAAGTATAGATTAGGAAGAAAAGATCTTTTAAAATAAAGACTTCCTAATCCATAAGCAGAGATGAAGAGACAGCAATAACGCTTTTATTCGCGTGTTTTTAAAAGGCTGCATCACTCACAAGTGGCGGTGATGCAAATGAGGGCAGTCGGGCTCTCTGCTGGGGCTGCCGGCAGGGCAGGGAACTCCACCCCATTCCCGGCTCTCTGTTCCTTGGAGCGAGGCACAGCATCTCCTCGGGCTTTCTCCTCTCCCATCTGAGCCTTCACTCTGTTTTTTACCTTGGCCTGGGGTGGGTTGAAGCGTCGAGGGTTCAAAGCAGAGACTCTTTTGATGCACAGCTGAGGCAGTGTGTGGCTTCAACTTCAGTTGTTATGGCAGAAAACAGTTACTGGCATTTCTGTGCCTTTCTTTTTCTTTTCATTTTTTTTTTCGCTGTTGCCTGGAACATTCACAGGATTTTGCTGTCTGACTGGCAGAGGGAGAAAATAGAGCTTCTATCTCCATTATGCACTTTCCATTAGAAGTCTATATATTTAATAGTTACAGCTTGCAGTGACCTTAAGCCACGTGCTGTAGTCCTTTATTTAATTTTTAATAAAGGCAGAATTCCCATCAAGTTTGAGGGTTGTCCATGTGAAAGAGATGTTGAGATTTAGCCAGTAGATTATAAAATATTCTGCCCTAGTGCCTTACCTTCTTTCAATAATGTATTTTAATGGCATCTCTGGAAATATAGAAATACTCTTTGATTTGATTAATTAATGGGCTTTTCTATTAGTCTTTGTGAAGGTCTTTGATCCTATAAAGACCTCTAGATTTACAAATGGTATCTTCATAAATATGTCCAGCATGACTTCTTTTACTCCTTGTCCTTTTGTTTAGTTTTTGTTTCATTTCATTTTACTTTTCCATTAAACCACTCTGGTTTTTGTTCAAACTGCACAGCCAAATCTAAACCATGACAGTAAAGGCAAATAAATCTCTAATCCAAAGTTTTCTAGGGAGTTGGCATTCAGGAACTCAAAAGAGAGAAGGGAGAAAGAACCCAGTAAAATACACAAACAGCAGTTCCATCAGCAGCCTGAGAGGCAGAGGAAGAACTGGTAAAGAAATGATTGCTGGCTGTAAAAACTTGCCAGAAACTAGATTCCCTTTTTGGATGAAGAGCCTGACACATTTTGTGGAATTGCAAGTTGTGTTTAATGTGTGATAAGATAATGAGACAGTGGTAAATGCAGACAGATACTGGGTTTCCCTTTTTTCCTCAGTGGTCACTCTCTCTCTCTATTTTTATCCCTATTTTTTAGGCAGTGCTGCAACGTGCTACACTTCCCAAAGTTCACTCTGAAGGAGGTTGAAAATAAATGAGGAAGACCTTCTTGGGGCCAAAGAAAAGTAATTTATCAGTCCTTAAGGCTGAAGTATATAAATTTGGAAGGCCTTCAAGGGGCTAAAGAAAATAAATTAAGCCTAAAAAGGTGCTACTTCAGGGACAAAGATTTATCATGTGGAGGCATATGAGGACTAAACTCATATTCTGAAGTTTCATAAGGGAGGCTCTTTGTTTCTTCTCTGAAAAATCCATTAGCTTCAAAAATACCAAGCCCACTCCAAGATTCAAAGTACCTGATGTTTCCTCGCTCTTGGAATAAATTACTGTCCCCTCTTTCTGTGAAATTAGGCTGCTGTGCCACTTCCTTTGCAGAATGTTTTGCATAGAAAAAGTAAATTGTGCTGTTTTAGCTCTAAGACTGGTGGATCTGATTTATCAGACTTTCCCTCTAGCACGTGGTAGGAGCATTCTGGGGCATATGGTGCAGATGTCCCTGTGTCACCAGAAAAACAGGGAGTTTAGTTAATTTTGTGGCATATAAATGGCTCCTTCTGAGTCCAATGCATGTGATTTGTTTTGAGGCAGGAGCTGGAAACCAGCCCTTGTAGCCACCAGTTCTGTGTGTGCTCCTGGGCTGGGCAGGCTGGCAGCAGAGGAAGTGAGATGTGGTGGGATGCAGAGAACTTTGTGCCTGACCTTTCCTATTATCCCTCTTTCAAACCCAGCATGGAGTCAGGGGGTTGGAGGGATTCTGCAGAGCACAGAGGTTTTGGTGTTATATCTGTCCCAAGGCTCTTATATGCCATGATACCGCTGGAGAAGCAACAATAGAGGTGTTGCTTTTAGAACAGAGCTTTGCTTGTTATTTGGGATATTTCTTCACTGACAACCTCCCCGTGGTTTGATGGAAGAGAGTTTTCTCTAGAACTTCCTGTTTTCCTAAAGAAGATTTAATTTCTATGGTATTTAGTCTGTTGATGGATGCACTTCAGTATGGCTGATTTTTTAACATATTTTAACCTATTTTCTGGAGGGGGAAAAATTAGCTTCAAACCATCTGCCAAATTCCAGAAAATTCTGTAATGCAGAGGATGTTTCACTTAGTGAGATGGAGAGAGAAATTCACCTTGGTTTGAAAGTCCCCTAATTTGATGATCAGAGGAGCTCCAGCTCCAAGAGGTTGGCCCAACTGCTCCAGTGTTTCTAACAGTTGTTCAAAGGAGAGGCAAAACCAAGTTAAAGCTGCCAGCCCTGGACCAAACAGTTCAGTGTTTACTTTGGTTGACCTTCCGGAGTGTGAGCTGTGTTAAATCAGCTCTGTGAGACACGGCAGCCCCCAGAACATGCCTGGGGGGAAGTCAGAGCTCTGCTTTGCAGTTTTGCCTCTGGCTGACAGCTGTAAAAGGTGTTAGCTAATGAAGTGTTCTAAATGGGTAAATAACAAAGAGAAAAAAAACACAACAAACTAAAGACAGCTGCCCATGAAGAACAGAGCTTTCCACATGCGGAATTCAGTTTCTTTTCGTACTTTGGCATTGATTCCCTGGTCATCATATAAACCAGCCTGCCAGTCCAGAGCAGTAGGCAGCAAAATCCTCATTAAGTCCCTCATACTCCTGTTGTTTTTCTTCTGATCTCAGGTTTTCCTCTCCCACAGTGACGTGTGCTGTCAGTACCTGGAGGGAACAGAATTTAAGATGTTATATTGAAAGTTTTACCTTTACTGATGTACAGATCAGGGCTTCTAAAACTACTGAAAAGCAGAGAGGGAAGCCACATCCATGGAACTAAACCTGGATGGTTTCTCCATAGACTAAATCTGTAATGCCACTGGTGGTTCTCCAACAACTGGAGAGCATCCTGCACCAAGGCATGACCTCATCCAGAGCCTAGTTTGTTCTCTCATCCAGCTTCAGAGAGCCTTCTTCATCCCCTCCATAACGTCTAATAAGAAGGGACAGAAATATTGCAGGGAACTAAAACATTGCAGTAACTTGGGGTTTGTGGACCTCCTTGTTTGCCAAGCTCTGACATTGTATTTGGTGTGGTGGGAGCAAGAGAAGAAATGTCCCTGTGACTAGAGACTGTTAAGTCATGAGGGTGACAGAGGCCTGGGAGGACTTGTAGGTGTCCTGCCTTAGTGCTGAAAGGATCAGAGGCAGTAGAAAAACCCAGAAAAGTGCAGTTTTCCCTCACAATATCATCCAGAATAATTGTGTTGCCATAGCAATGAATAATTAAGCAAAGCTCTCTCCCTTCCAATATGTCACTTTCTTGCCTGAAGGAATTTTGTATTATTTTTTCAGGTGATATCAATTAGATTCAGCTTGAGTTATGCAATGTTATGTAAGGGAGTATTTCCTACTCCAATGGTACACCAGAGTTTGGTTCCCTCAAATATTTAATTTGGCCTACAGTGCAATTCAGGAATATTGCTGGGCCAGGGCAGTGATTTGGTTTTGTGAGTTATCAGCAAGAGAAAACATGTTTGTCATCAAAGAAATCTTGTAGCGTAACAGTGGGATTTTATTCTGTTCCACAGATACATACAGAGATGTGATGGGTGAAGTATTCCCACTAAGTGTTTTGCAGGTAGTCACAGAAAGGGAAGAAGTCTCCACATGGCCATTCCATTCCTCATTTGCAGATATGGAAGGTACACTGTGTAACCCAGGCAGAGGGGAAGCAGAACACACCAGGAATGGAGCTGGTACAGCTGCTCCAAGCAGCCCTTTCTCCAACCTGAGCCACCCTCCATCCTGTTCTGCTCCTGGGGAACACAAAGGTTCTGAAGAAGGTTTTGTACTCACCAAGAACCATGACATGCTTCTTGAAACAGCTGCCATGTCCATTTCTGACATCTGCTGAAATAAGGCAGTTAAGTTTCCAGTTTCTCATTTTCCTGACTCTGCACTCATCCTGGGCTCTGAAAGTCAAGCTGGATTTTTCCTGGTTTGCATATTGTTCCTGCTAGTAATGATGAATTATTCAGTGGGAGCTAAATGAATGAGCCTATTGATGAGTGCAAATCAGAAATTAGTTTAGTCAACTTTCCAGGAGCTATATTGCCCAGAGGAATTGTTTGATATGAAACAGAACTGCCCAAAAACTCTTTTGCTGAGGAAACTTTAGTTTGCTCAAAACCAGATTTCAAGAGTGGATGAGATGCCTTTGCCTGGTTCCATTTCTGAAAGGATTTGCAGTAATAAGATAGAGATCTCTTGCCATAAAAGTCAGGCATTCCCCAGCTTGTGGAATCAAATTGCACTGAAGTAATTCAGTAGCCTGATTTGACTCATTAAAAAGTGATGACCACTGAGTCCTGTGATTTGTGGCTGTGCAGAGCCCCACTAGAATCAGTGTCTGTGCACAGAGGCACAACCCACTGCGACGGCACAAGGCTTTGGATTTCCAGACAGAGCAAGGAATGTTGCAGCAATAGGATTAATAATAATCCAAATGAATCTTGGCCAGAAGAGCAGGTTGTTCCTGCTGCGAAGAGCGCCCAGAGCTTTCCACTACATCTCCTTATAGTGACAACAGCTATTAGACATGCAGTGCCACATTTCAAAATCCAGCAGTAACACTTCCATCTGAAATTCCTCAAATACTGACTGGGTGATTTAAAACCCAGTGTTTTTTTCTCTCTGTCTTGCAAACTCTTTCTCCTGCTTGCCCAGCTGATTTATATGCATAGACACAGCTATGTGGAAAGGGAACTGTTTGTTGTGGTTTTTTTTTCAAATGGAAAATAAGACTAAAGACATTCTTTCTGGTTTTCTAATAAGACCATTAGCAAAAGCTGCAGCTCAGAAAAAAAGCCTTTCCTAGGTTTTCTTCCATGATTCATAACTTTTGTTAGATCTGTGTGCAGATTTAAGAATTAGGACAACATGGGGTCTGTAGTCAGACCCCATGTTTTTACTGTTTTAAGGCAGTAAATATTGGGGGGGTTCATATATTTCTCTAGTCTGAAAAATGTATCACAAATATCTTCATCTGTTGCTATTTGTTCATTGAACACAAACAGTTTGGCTTCCCCCCAGCCTTTGTATTTATTACCCAAAAAAGCATTTAGCCATGGAACAGAAGAATTCATTTAAAACTCATTTCCTCTCCAGAAAAAGCAGACGTACAGTTATGAACTAGTAACCTATAAGGGAAAATGAACTTTTGCCTTGTAAGAGAAGATCCCTGCTGTCATTCCTCCCTCTTTCTCTTGATGTGCTCAATACTTTCCGGGGATGCACATTGTAAAACCTACAGAAGATCAAATCTCTCCTGGATTTGGTTTTATTACATAAAGGCAGTGCATTCAAGTAATTTGTGTCATGCTGCTACCCTGCACTCACTTGGCATAATCTGCTCCAGAAGACATTAACAAAAGCACAAGTGTGACATCTATTGACGGCCCAGGACTCAGACCTGGCAGGACACAGCAGCCTGTTTGCTGCAGCAGGAGCAGGGGAAGGTCTGTAAGAGCCTCTCTGCTGCAGGGCTCATCTCAGAGTGGTGTTAAAGCAGGTTTACAGCAGAAGGCTAACGTTGGGTTTGAGTTGCATGTGTTTTTCGTGTTCAATTTAACCCAGGTCTTGCTCAGATTTCTAAAAGAATAATCCATCTGAGAGTATGAGACACAAAAGATAGCAGAAAACCCTCGAGCTCCAGGCTGCTGCAGGAGCACAGCAGGGAAGTAATGCTTTATGCTTCTGATGCCCATATGCTCTTCCCCAGGCATTGGCTATTGTCTGATGATTAATGCATCCATCCCTGGAGGTCGGTGCTTACCAGTGTGTGTTAGCTCTGGAAATACCACAGTTATCCGAGTTGGAGCAACCTGAGGAACCATCACTGCTGTAATGAGCCATCTGCAGTTCTGCTGTGTGCTGGCCACTGGCCAAACGAGGATGCTGGGCAAGAACAGACCTTCCTTCTACCCTGGTACAGCTGGTCTCGTGTTTAAGCTGAGCTGTAGGAATGAACAGTATTTACAGTGTTACAGACTCTGTATAGCTGATATTTTGTCTTTTGCTGTGGCTAGAGACTGGCTAGAAGTGTCAAACTCCCCAGGTGCAGGACCTCCTTTCCTTGGACAGCACAAACAGAGAATTTCCTGACTCATCTTTGGGAATTTCCCTGAGCCATATCACCCTTTTTCTGGTAGGACCCAGATTTTCCAGCAGTTCTCTTAATATCTGACAAATCAGTCAGAGGTATTTGCACTCTTTTTAAGTCAGACCCTTTACAACAGGCAGGGAGGTGATCTTCTCCTCATGGTGATCTCAAGCATCACTCTTGGATTAAAGGCAAAGTTTTCTATATGTCACCTCAATTTAGCTCTTGTAATTCCACTTCCACCAGAGAGCAGCTCCTCCCAGTTTAAGCAGCCCTTCCTCATGGCCTGGCACAACTTCTAGACAACAGCAATGGGAGTGTGCAGGGGAAAGGTAGTTTTCAAAGGGCTGTAAACAATTGACTGGGAATTAATTGGCAAAGCTGCTTACTAAGAGCTCTGACACATCTTGTTGAGCTTTAAAGGGACTCGTTTACCTTTAATCATTTGAATATTTCTGAAAGTAAATCACCTTTTGAACTGCATTCTGATTTCAGGTTTCTAATGTGTAATTCCACTGACTTTGGAGAGATGACTCATATGTTGTATTTATTTAAGAAAGATTGCAATCAGGCTTCTTATCTCCAACAAAACCTGTTCTTGCTGAACCTTTGAAAGGGATTCTTAAGATGGATTCCCAATGTTTTCAGTGGTGATAGCTTTGAGATGAACATATAAATCTGGATAGAACTAGAGATTTTACACCTCATTCTCCATTCCTTTCATCAGAGGGGCTGGGATTTGAGCTTAAACTTTGAGTCTTAATTTAAACAAATTAAACTATTTTCATTAATTATTATAGTTAGGATACATTTACATTTATTAGATAACACAGCTTTCCTGGCTTAACTTTCACCCATGTGTTCCTGAAACGAGCTTTTTTGTGTATTCTCCACTTCCACCCATGAGAAAAACCCAACTGGGACTGCTGCCTTTTACAAACATGTACAGGAGTTATTCCTTCTCTTTAAATCCAAGGCATATCCAAAGGGATAGGAAGAAAGTAACCCCGAGTTAAAGGTGCAAGCAAAACATCCTCTGTTATCTCATTTTCTTCAATGTCGCTGATTCTTAAGAAAAGAAATATATCCCTTCAGTAAATTAACTCACAGTGAAAATTTATGTGAGAGAATGTGGATAAAAATATGTGTAATTTCTAAGTTTGCCAGTTTTCTGAGCCCCATATGTTTAGTACCCAAATGAAATCACAACACAGGGGAAATGGGATGATAGATCCAGGCCATGGTGGGAAATATATGGCTATTAATTTGTAATTTTGTTTTGCTAACTGTGAGACAAGAAGGCTTTCTGCACACTAAATAATGATGGTATTTGGAGCGATAAATCTGAGCATCCTTGTGCTGTCTCCTGCTGCTGAATAAATCTGTTGGTCTGTTACAGGCTAACAGTTCTGCTGATGGTTTTAACTAGGCTGTTTCACAGAAAACTGGCCTCTTTCCCCTCAGCTCCACTGAGATCCTCGGCGAGGCGTGAATGGAGATCTGCCCGTAGAGGAGGAGCAGAGTCAGGCTCTCAGGATGGTTCTAACCTGTCCTCAGTCCTCTTTTGCTTGGGATTCCTCTTTCTTAAGCTCCCTGCTCTGACAGCTGAGCAGAATGGTCCCTCCTGCTTGGCACAGGTGTTCCCTGTTAGATGAACCCTTCCCTCACAGGAGAAAACTCAGAGCAATCTCACTCATTAACTGCTCACATTAAAGCCTTAACAAAAGCCAGGTTGGAGTGGGAAAACTCATTTTCACCTGATATAAGGGATCATTAGGTAGCTGAATGATTACAAGAAATGTAAGACCACAGCACACCAGTGAAGAAACTATAGGAGGATTCCTGTAAGTCCCGGAGCCATTAACTCTTTACAAGGAGGGGATTTCTTGTTTAGGTTGGTTTGGGGTTTGTGCTTTTTTCCCTCCTAAGGCCTATTTTTTTATTTCCTAGCAGCTGTTGTAATATGCAGCTCTGTGAGTTTAAAGACACTAGAGTTGCACAGGCAAATAAACTGGACAATGGCAAAATAATCCTGTACTGCGTTTGCCATCTAAAGTGAGACTGTCAACAAAAATAATTCAGGAGTGGCCATGTGTGAAATTCCTTCAGGAATAAGCAGTAGTGGCCATAGCTGGTCCTACCAGTCTCATGTAGGAAATGTAGGAGAAGTCAGACCATGCAATGAAACAGTCTGTTTTAAAGAGGCGATCACACATGTTATCTGCCAGCAAAACATTTGTTCAGGGGGCTTAGTTATGGCTTTCACAGAGAAAATCTGTTCAGATTGATAGGTAAATAGGATTCACAGCTGTTATTTTGGCATATTAAAGGTCAGTGGCATTTGGTTAATTTGCTGTCAGATGTAGCTTGTGGGAAGGTGAGATGGTGATGTCAGAGTGAAGATCATAATGAATCTTTCCAAACTTGACCCTTGCCTTGTTGCTTGACCAGCCACAGTGGCAGGGACTGGGCTCATAGTCCTTCCAGTACTTTTTTCCTTGTTTCTTTTGTAAAATTTGCTCTTCTGTTGACAAACACTTGAAGTATCATATATTGTTGTGTGTCCATGTACACAGTGCTTGTCATGACAGCCTCATTCAGGGATAAATGCCCTAATCTCTAGGCTATTGAAGGGACCTGTCTATATTTTAAAACACAAGGCCAGTCCATTCCCAGTTGTTTAGTGGAGTGGCTGCAGAGCTGTAGATGTGGATTCTGAGGGAAATGGGAATCTCTTCATCACAACAAAAACCTGCAGGGAAGGACTTTGGTGTATTACTCATCTTGGACTTCTTTTTACTGAGCGTGTTAAGCTGGTACATGTTGAATCTGAGCACCCACCTACGTTTGCTGACCTGGACAGTCATCCGGGGGCGACCATATGTCTGCTAAGACGAGTCATCTGTGAGCAGATGGAGGTGCTCTGTTGGGTACGGATATCCTGGTGGTGCAGCCTCGTGCCTCAGCCCCTCAGTTCTCCATCCTTTTAGTTTTTACAGGCAAATATTTGAACCCAGTCAAAACTGAGGGCCATAAATTTAAACCATAAATGTGAAGGAACGGAGGGAATAATTGTAGTCGAAGTGAGCTACCACTTGAAAACACGCCAAAAACACTCTCTATTGTCTGGAAATCATTTGCTAAGATTTTACCATAATTAGAGCTCGAACACTCATTAATTATACTGAGTTCATTCAGAATAACTTAGGTAATGGGTGCTTTTCCCAGTTGATCATGAGCAATTGTTGTCCTTGCCAGTCTCAGTCAGACTCTGTTCAAGGGACTTGCCCTGCACTGAGTCCCCTGCTCAGTTTTGCTTCCACCTCCCTCTCATAACTGTTAAAAACTTCCTGGGGCAATGTTTGAGGGAAGATCCTGGTATTTTTTCCTGTTTATTGCGTTTTTACCTTGTTCTGAGATCTTTATTATACAAGTGTCACTTAAGCGGGAGTTGCTCCAGAATTAGCGCAGTTATGGGGGATGGGGAGATCAAGCCTAGAAGTGTATTTTTATCCTCTAAATCCCCTAAATATAGGATTTAATGTACGTTATAAAAACTATCTGTTTCTGAATTTTGAAAAACTCAGCAGTGCTATGTAAGATTGGGAGAATCAGAGAGCTGGAACACAGTTAAAACTTTATTTCTGATGACAGAGGTATTGCTAATGGAAGAAACTTGGAAGAAGTCAGGTGGAGAAATTATTATTATGAAGTTCTAGTCTGATGAGCTTGTTTGTACCTCTCTCTGCAGCACCTGGATGCTGGAGAAGATAATAGGTCAGACCATGGTTTTTATCTCTGTGACAGTTCTTTTTTTTCTGAAGTTACTGGCTCAGTGTAAATTGATATTTTTGAATGGAAAACATGTCTGAGGTCTGTCTCGAGCATGCTCACCAATTTGCAGTGTGATTTCTATGGTCCTACTGAAGATGAACACTTCAGTGTTAACTATTGGAAAATGAGGCACAAACTGAGTTTGATCCATTGGCTCTCTAATGTCAGCAGAGACAGGCAGGTAGCTCCAAATGAGATGGTGAAATTCCTTTTCTTTTTTTTAAAGAGCACTGAAAAGAGCAGAGAAAATTAAAAAGAGTCCAGGGCACCTTCCCTGTTGTTGAATTAACTCTAATATGACAGTGATACAGCTGCTCCCTTCTCAAAGTTCACACTCCTGCTAATTCTCTCTCTCACTATATCACTTTAAAGAAGATATTATGGCCTATCAAACCCGTAATTCACTGGCTGGGACACCTTAAGCACATATTTGCATTGTTCTTATTGTAATGAATTCTAAAGGAGATGTTATAGTTCAACATGCCTGATCACATTTAATCAACAAGCCATAGATAAAAGTCCTGGAGCGCTATGAAATGGATAAAAGATCATAATCATTCCGCGGGTGTTTTTTAATAAAATTATTCTTACAATAACAGGTCTCTCAGGCTCAAATCTAACAGAGCACAGAGGATCAGGACACTGCTGATCACCAACAGAATTGCTGAGAATCATACAATTCACTTTATTCTAAGGAAACAGAACAGTAAATGAGCAAAATGGTGATTCCACAATGTGCTCTGCAACAGGGAACAGTGGTTTGCAAGAGACTTTGCTGAATGATTTCCAGGAGCATTGAGAGTTGTTCTACAGTGATCCTGTGTTTCTCAATCCCCATGAAAGTGTAGGTCTTTCTGAATTCACATTACTTGTGGTAGAATCCAAATATCCCTGGACAATCTGTGGAGAATGGTGCTTGTAAGTGTGGTAGAGGTGACCAGATCTCTTTGTTGTCCTGCAGTACTTTGGGGTCCTGTGTTTTGGTGTTTTTTCCCTGAACTTGCACACTACAATACTTTTTATGGTTAGCTACACGTGCTCTTTGAATGGTTTGCTGTGTAAATTAGGTTTGATGGTATTACCTGAATAAAAGGTTGATATATGTAGATCATTATTAAGGTGATGGTTATAACTTGCAACCACCTACTGTTCTTTTAGCTTTCATTTGTTCTTTGGGGACCCACACAGAGGCTTGAGATGCGAGGGGGAGATGATGAGTCAGCCCAAGAAAGGTCCCATGGTATTTCCACATCAGTTTGACAAACCCCAGAGCTTATTATATCATTTGGACAAGTGTCATCTGTATATTTGAGTACCTTTCTGAGACAACTCCCTTGGGCAGATGAATGAGATTCAGCCATTCCTACCCCGAGCCTGATTTGCTGTCATTCTGGCAGGAAGGAATAGCAAAGTCCACTAGAAATAACAGCCAGAGCATTATAGGACCAGGGATAGATTAAAAAGGAGTTATTGCTGGCACTTTCTATTCTCTCTTGGCCCACACAGCTATTTATTATTCACTTTCCTCTGTGTCTGCATTTATCTGATGACTGACATTCCAATACAAATTGAAATTTAAGCTTTAGCTATATGTACATAGTTGCCTCTTCAGGCTGAGGCAGTGTGAGTTAACAGTTAGTCCCTCAATGTCAAACACAAGAGGAGCCAGACTGTGAGGGAAGAAAGAGGTATTATATTTGGCAGATGTTCTCAGTCTTCACAGCAAAGACATGACACTTACAGTAAGTAGAATTTCCCACAAATTAATGAAATGTTCCGCAAACTTTCCTGTCTGTCCTTTTAAGTCCTTGAGGTTTTTACACTCTGAAAATGATAACAAGCACTGGAAAGTTGGAGGCCGGTTAATGTTGTCACAGGAGAATAATATAGAATGAATTCTGTCTAAATGAGCACCTGATATGAAAGACGTACAATGATAAGAAATCCATATTCGCTCTCCACTGAGCTGCTCTCCAGTGGTAATATTTATATGCAGATAGCCATGTAAATGAATATCTTATGAATAACTCAAAGTCAGAGAGAGAAAACAAACCCTTCTGTAAATAGATAAAACAAATTACAAGATATCTTTTAGGATGATCTCCTTTGAATTCATTGTACTTGAGGGGCAAAGGGGGAGCTCAGCGTTTTGCCACGGCTCTCTAAATGAACGGAGAGAGTCACCTTCCCTTTTCCCATTCTCATATGGGATTTTTTGTTCCACATGACACAGGAGGGGATTGGGCACAACTTTAAAATCAGGAGTGGGACATTTAACCTGCTGTGTCATCCCTGTACGTGATCCTAATGAACATGGGACAAAAACCCTGCTGGTCCTCATTGTGGCTATGGAAATCAGAGGTTCCATGGCAGCTCTCAGGTTTTCCCTTGCTTTATAGAGAAAGGGAAGAAAATCACTTGGTCCTGTGGACCAGGGAGTGAATTTAATAAAGGCCTTTTCTACACTCTGTGAAGGACATGGGGCTGAATTCATTGATATTCAAAGATTGATCAAGGGAATGCCAAGTTTAAGTTGGCTCTTTGCTTTAGTATAGAATGTATTGTCAGATTTCATGCTTCTGTTTACCCCCTGACAGCAGTTGCATGGACAATTTTGTTTTACATAACAAGAAGTTAAAAACAGTTGTTTAGGTTGCAAGGTCAAGCACAAGGTTTAAGTTTGTACATGCTAGTTAAGTTGTTACTCCCTTCTCTGGTTAGTCCCTTCTCTGCCCTGAATGAAGAGAGGTCCTGGAGGGGGAGAGGGAGTTGTTGAATTATTCAGGTAAAAGCTGCAAGTGGGAAAATGAAGGTTTTGTCACAAATTCACTCGCCTTCATGTCTTTTTTTTAAATGATTTTCATACCCAACAATTGTACTGCATCAGCAGGTAAAAATTTCCCTGCTATGCCCTCACCACAAGCCAGAGTTTAGATGAAAATGTCCTTGTCATGAAAACATCACTGTGCTTGGCCTCCCCTTAATGAGTGGTCAGAGAGCAGGGCTGAGACATGGGAGCTGAGAAAGTGGAGTTAATGCTCTGGTGGTACCTGTTGTAGAGAGCAGTTAATTATTTGAGCCACTTCTCCTGTCCCCTCTCACCTGGATTCCCCCTGGTTCAGCAAAATCCGAGCAGCTCATCCCATACTTGCTCTCCCTGGAGGCTTCAGATCTGGGGACCACATTTACCTTTTGATCTCTGCCAAAGAAACATTTATCTAAATTTAAAATTAATTAATATCATGCAGCTAAATCTGAACCCTGTGGATTAGATTAAAGTTTATCCAATAAGAGCAGGAAGTCTGATCCTCTGAATATAAATGACTGCATCATCTGCATGAGATTTAATTGAGAAAACTGCATCGAAAAGGCAAATTAAATACCAAGAACACAACAGATTTTCCACAGTGAAACACCGTGGGAAGTGAAAATCCATCTGTACAGAGAAGAACAGAATGACATTTTTGCATCATGTCAGCCAGATAATATTTTCTCTTTCATCCATTATCTGTGTTAAACATTTTGATAAGACAGATAAATTAATGTACTTTTGACTATCACCTGACATTAGTTAAGATGATGAAAAGATTATTGCAAACTCAAAATGACACATGAATTTTAAATGGTTTCAAACTTACATTGTTTCTCTAATCTTGTCTGTTCTGAGACAAGACAGAAATGCAGATTGTTAGGAATGTTATTATAATTCCTATCAAACTTTTAGTCTGGGAAAAAAATTCTGGAGCCACAGGTTTCCACAACTCCAAATGTTCATACCACTTGTTTTCTAAAAAAATGTACCAGTAGAGTTTCATTAGGATTTCCAGAAAGAATTAACCCCACTGTTAATAAATATATTTAAAAATTATGTTTCACAGCATATGCTTCAAAACCTCAGAACTGCTGCCATCTGTTTTTGCCTGGATTCTGAAATAGCCACAGTCAAACAATACTTTCAAAGCCCTGTAGCATCCATATGCCTTTAAATCAACAGGCAAGCCTGAACCAGGATTTCCAATGCCATATGGACTAATGTTTTCTCACTACTTCAAACAAACCCAGCACTCTGGGGGTGTTTTCTGGGTCCAGACTCATGGGTAGCTCGACACAAAAACTCAGCACTCAAGTCACTGCTTCTCACACCTGAGAGTTTTTAAGGTTAAAGAGCAGCAAAGGTGTGATATCCATGAGGCCCAGGAGCTCAGAGTTAAAGAACTTTTTCTCAAAAGCAATGTGGCATTTTAGTTGGTTTTTACTCCAACAGTAGCTACGTCTTTGGAATTGACATTCCCAAGAATAACTGAGCTCCATTTACAAGGGCCTGGACAAGGTGCTGCTGTTTTTAAACAGCCATTAATTTCTTTGTAACACAGTATAATGCACCCCACACAGGAAAACTGGTTAGTGAAAATAGCTGTGTTTCTCTAAGCTGTCAGCACGCTTCTGGAGGCTGCAGAGATGCTGCAGAGTTAAAAATAATGAACTGAGGTATCCAAACAATTATTTATTTTCAAATTGGTGAAGTGCCATTTTCTTCTCAGTTCAGGAAATTAACCTCCCCGAAAGCCAGCTTGCTCTACACAAAATTAATAAAGCAGAGCATGCTGGCAATAACTTGCACATGTTTATTTATGTGGGATGTCTCCCGCTAGAAAGGCTAAGATGAAAAATTGACTCAAAAGGCTGCACTCCGAGGGGATTTACTCCTGGGTTGGGCCCATTTTTGTGTTGTTTAAACTCAGAATTGATGGAATAAGAACCTCCTCTGGAGCCTATAAAAATTAAGCTCTTTTATTATCACCTTTACTTTTTTTTTTTTTATTTAAATCCCTTGGCACACACCTAACACTTTGTTTTAGAAATCTTCAGTCTTAAAAAAGGTGAAGAGATTTGGCATCCAGTTCTAGAGGAGAAGCCAGGGGAAAAAGGTGTTGGGGGCTGCAGAGAATCTCTTGGTACCAAGCACAAGAAATCATTTTCTCAATAACTTTTCAGTGAAGCTTTACATGGTTTAAACTGAAGTTGATATTCATTTTAAATGGAATTTTGTCCCAGCTTATGTGTTTGCTTGGACTGCTGATTTGGGCTTTCCAAGACACCTGTAGTGTTTCAGCATCTAATGAAAAGTCCCTCTAGGCAGGTCTCACCTGAAAGTTAAGCTGAGACACTCCAAAATTAACTCTCTTTATCATCCTCATTTAAGTTTGAAGACTGAGAGTGATGGAATAATTCCCCTGGGATACTTTTCCTGTGTTTGTTGTGTTTGCCCTCGCCTTGTTTCTCTCCTCGGGGAACACACATTAACAACAAACCCGGTTTGTATTTATAGCAGGTCTGTTATTTCCGTGCCTTCACCGGTGGCTTTTCGTTGTTGGCACCGTTCAGAGTTTAGGATTTAGCAGAATTTAACGTTAAACTTGGCTTTGGAGGAGCTGTATCTGCACAGTTTGGACACCCCTCTGCCGGGTGCTGCAGGTGCAGAGCCATCCATCTGGGGTGCCTGCCTGCTGCAGGGTGCTGCCCAGGCTGTGCCAGCAAAGCAAGGCTGCTCAGGGGAGCTGGGAGGATTCCAGGGACAGAAAAATGTCTTGAAACGTAGAGAAGTGAAGGGATAATGCTTGGTGGCATCTTTTGTGTCAGAAACTGGGAGTTGTACCCGAGTCCTTTCTGCTCTGGGCAGGTGTGATAGAGGTGAAATAACCACCTAAGGATGGATGCCCTGAGCATTCCTAGCAATCTGCTTTTTGATCCTGGAGAGAGAGAAACTGGCAAAGAATGAATTTGAGTGGTGCAGAATGTTAATTTGGGGGCACATGGGATGCTCTTTTTGGGACCTCTGCAGTCCTATTCAAAATAGGCTGTTCAAGTGCTATCCTACACGTTACTTCTCAGCTTCTTGCTTGAATCACATCATTTAGCATCAGGAACTAACAGAAATTTCTGTCCATGTACAGTGTATGAGAAGGATGAAGACAGACAGAGTATTTCATAAACCTTTGGAGAGTCAGCCTCTTCTACTTGCCCCTCCCTTTATTACACTGAGGACTGGACTCTTTTATTTTAAAAAATTCCAACTGACTTCTCTTTCAGAATGAATCCACTTCATCCAAAGTGACCACTCTGTCAAAACTCCTGAGTGTAATAAAATTGCAGGGGTGTCCTAACCCTGGGGGGAGGTAGCACTGCACGCACCAGCTCTGACCCACTTTGGCTTTGAAATGTGTCCTTTGGAAAGCCTAACAGAGGCTGCTGTGATCATGTCAGAAATAGCCTGTCTGTGCAACAGAAATAGCTCCTGCTTTGCCTGTAGCTACATAGGCTCTGCAGACATTCAGAGGCAACATTCACATGTGAATCAGGAGTGCACATCCACGTCTCCAGCTCGGATTGCCGGGGTTGGCTTCAAGCTCAGCGTGTCTGGAAAGCACTCAGACAGCAGCTCATCTCCTGTCTTCTTTGCTGGTATATATTGTCACTGTTGGCAGGAGGTTTAGTGTTCTACTATCAGTGAACTGGAAGTACCACAGGTGTCAGCCTGGGTTGTAGGATTTTCCAGGGTGTAGGCAGGAGTTAAGAGGATGAGGAGCAAAGCTGGCAGGGAGCTCATGTGAGTCTGAGCTGCCGGCGCAGAAATGAGCTTGGAAGAGCTGTGTGTGTTTTCTCTCTGGATGCTGCAGCTGAAATCCTCTGCCCAGTTCTGTTCTTTCATCAGGGCAAACCTCAGAAGCCTTTTCCTCTCTTACATCAAACCAGAGCTGCACAAATATGGCTTCTGGTAACTCTTCTCTGCCTGGGAGATTTTATTTTTGTGCCAAGTGTGCCCAGAACAGCCTTAATAAATGTTGGTATCTTGTTATGCTGCATAATGCAGTGAGCAACAACTCCTGCTCTCATACAATCTAAATAAGAAAGATCCTCTTCTGCCCCTTCTCTGAAACCAGGAATGGGCACAGGGAAAGTGGGATTAGCCTGAAGCTACGGAAAAGCCAAGAGCCCAGTGCAGATAAGGCTGAAATCAATGCCTTGGCAGGGAATCTCATCACGAACTGCAGACAGAAAGGCCATAAATACCCGATCACTGAATGCTGTTGTTTCCTGGAGCTGCCTGAAACCAGGACAGGCAAAGAACACATGCATATATCAGGATGTTCTTTTAATTAGCCTTACTCCAGAAATGCAGACTAGCTTTTGGGCAGAGGCTTTGATTTCTTCTTGAACTGAATTCATGCAATTTCCAGGAAAGGCAGTTCAGTTTCATTTTCCTTGAAGCCAACAGACCTAGTAATTTCAAAAGCAAAAGCAGACCCCAAATTAACAGAAGCCATGCAGCTCATCCTTGACCAAAATTACCATTGTTAATGCACTTCCATTGAGGGCTTGGACCACCATTAGTGCTTAGTTTTCAGGGTTAGGAGGATAACTTAACACCAATTATTTGATAGGAAGTGAAATGAAAGTCTGATTTTCAAAAATCATGACTAATATCTGACATAGTTTTCAACTCTTCCCTTATTAGAAATACTGTCTTTCATGTAGTTGCCTTTATAATGATTTAATCTGCAGAGAAATTTAATGTATTCCCTTTGATACCCTCTCTGCAAGTCTCGGTAAGGATGATCTCACAAACAACCTTAGACACCAGTATTTAAAAATCCTTCAAGTCTTTAATACTGTCAAGGTGTTAAAAATATGTTTCTTGGTTTGATACAGATAGTGCATCCCTGACTTGTGAGATTTATGGGGTGCATTTTGTTTACTGCTTTCAAAGGGAAGTGACTCCTGTTCTTGCAGTTCTAGGGCTGATTTCAAGCACTGTGAAACCTGGAGAGTTTGGAGGAGTTAGGAAGTCTTCTGTTTTGTTAAAAGAAGTAAAGTGAATGGCAGATTAGACTGAAACCAACCCTGAGGATGGTAGGGAAAACCCTACACTTTTTAGAGTATGTCCAGACGCTGAGCAGCACAGTCCAGACCTGTGACAGATGCAAAAAACTCCAAGTGTGCAGAATTATGGGAAAAGGGCTGGTTCTCACTCCCCTTCCTTAATGTGGCACCTTCAGAGCCACCTTGACCTCCTGCAGTTCTTCAGGTAATTGAATCATGAATATTTTGGTCCTGTGATATGCCTGAGCCTAACAAATGAGCTTCTTCAAAAACCTTCATTGTTAATGGATTAAAGAAATTCAGTGTAATATCTATAATTCTCTTAGTGATATCGAGTGCAGAAGTACTGGATAACCTACCCCTCAATGTGCAAGCTCTTTTATTAGCACAATTGCCTTTTTTTCCTGTAAAACCAGGCAACTATTGGATGAAAAGCAGATGTACTTGTGTTCTAATTGGGCAAAACATTGATTCCATAGCTCACTGTACATGTTTCCCTATTTTTCTAAATAGATAATGAACCAGCACTAGATTTTTGCATGTTGATACAAGATAATTACAATTGAGTTCTCAAGCTGGTTTTTTTCCCTGTAATTTGGGCTGTTTTCTTCTCTGTCCCTGGTTTCCCTGATCTGAATTTCCTCCTCCAGTCTTCAGGCTCAGCTATGGATAAACCTTTTCATTATGTTGGGCATAATTCCCTTCCTGTCTGTTCCCAGGAGTTTGGGATGAGATTCATTTGCCGTAACATTTGCACATAAAAATGAGATGTTTGCATTTTAGGGAGCCAGACTAGACCAGACTCTGTTTTTTTTTTAATAGTCAGTGGAGAGAAATAGATATGTACAATTTTGCCCAGTCCCACTGTGCCCAAGAATACGCTTTAGACTGTAATGTAGACATTCAGGAAGATTTAATTGCCAATCCTGGAGTTTGGCCAGTGTGAGGAATTGGTGGCCATACTTACATTAAATGTGCTGTGAAGCATTAAAGATAACACAAGAGAATGGCTTTCCCTTTTCACTCACCTGCTCCTTTTGCAGGAGCTTGGCTTCCCCAAGCAGATGTTGCAGGGCACACTTGGTTTCAGAGGTGAGTGTTGCCTCCTGTAAAACCAGTTATCAAACCCCTCTCAGAGAGATGAACTGAACTGGATCGTGTTCTCCAGGAACATGGACCAGCTAAGTGATACATTAAATTTCTTCTCTGCTTTAGCAACTACACCAGAATCAGATTATCCACTCTGTTTGTACTTCACTGTTATGGATTCTGCCAGAGCAGTTCTTATCAATGCTGTTATGTGGGACACTTACGAGCACTGAATTAGCCCAAATTTTAAAAAGAATTGAGCACTTGAAGAAGAAATCAACATTTGATCAGTTCTACCCCATTCCCTAGGATTCTGCCCTCCTTCTCCCAAAGGAGACCTCTTTAAAGCACCTTCATGTTGCTCTACATTCCTCATGGCAGTCTGGGGTATGAACTTTCCTACTTCATTTTCCCTGTCAAGAAAAATGAGTAAGACAGGAGTGATGGAAAAGCATCCAAGAAAGACGTCTCAGTGGAGACACTGGAAACCCAAATCCAGATTTGGCAGCTGTTCCTGGTCTGCATGTCCAGATATGGGATGCATAATTCCTCCAAGACAAGGAGATAACATCTGATCATTCCACGTAGATGAAGCCTTAGAAATGCTTCTGTCATTCAAATTTTCACAAAGGAAATGTAATTTGTGGTTACTCGTGCACTGCACAGGCAGATGGAAGCACAGCAGGTAGATAAATACTGACATTCTCTTCTCTGAATACCTTCAAAGGAAAGGTCAAAGGTAAGACAGGGAGGAAAGTGAATGTAGATTAGGCAGAACATCTGTTGAAGTGGGATAGTAGGGAAAATATTCATTGCTTTTCAAATAGAATCTCTGCTTAAAAAATGGTGATGGGCATCTGCTTAGTTCTAAATTCTTTGCCATCCGTAGCGTTAGCCTTTCAATTAAAAAAAAAAAAAAAGAGGAAAGATAAAGCACAATTAACCTTAAGAGATAATTCACTCTTGTTTCCATGTTGTAACAGCAGAACTTGCTTGGGCTAGAAATACAAGAGGGTGGCTTAGCAAGTATCTGGAGTACAGGAGGGGGGGATGAAGGGCACTTTGGACAATGTCACTGTCCCATTCAGTACAAAATGAGAAGCTGGGAAGAAGTGGCTGTGGGCAGTTGCCCTGGTATGATGCTCCCAGCAGGGCATTGCCCTTGTGCAGCAGCAGGGCAGACCTGGCTCTACTCCTTTCACACCAAAAAATCAGTGACATGAAACGTGCCCAGTGTTCATCCCTCCTCCAGCTGCCCTGATCTCAGTGAGTTTCAGAGAAGGATGGGCTGTTCTCCACATTTTTATGTCTCTGCTTCCTCTTGAACTCTTCATTGATACTCTGCTTCTCAGGATTGACTAAATACAGTCAAAATACTAATTTCACCTCCATTTCTTTGATATTCCATTTTTCACTGCTCTCAGCTCTTGCTGTAGCACATTCCCCATTCTGTGTTTTTATGGGACCGATTGTTTGCAATGGGTGAGGGAACAGGTGTCAACACAATTTAAAGATAGTGGGAAGAGGCAACCCTTTTCCTCCTGACCTTTTGTCCAGAAAAATCCCGTTTGAAATCAGTAAGAAAATGACTGCTAATATTACAATGACATCCACTAATAAGGCACTTGTCAACCCAGAGCAACCTTTACATCATTCCATGTGCAACTGCTGCTCTCTGAAGAAGTTAAACAGCAGTGAATAAAACATATAAACAGGCAGGTGACTTATTCTGTGACAATAATGTGCTGCATTTTTCTCCCTGTTTGTTTTGCTGAGTGCCTAATGACTCTTGGATATTGAGAATTAAACAGAAAGGATTCTCCATGCATACATGTTTGTGAACATAGGCACAGAAACCCATCCTTTTTAGTCTGATGCTGAACTACTACTGCTGCTTTCAGTGGTCTGTTGATTGGAACCTTCATGATGATGTTAATGGAAAGATATATCCTATTTTCTTTACATTCCTAACCTTGTAGCTAAGACTCCTCCATACACTTGGCATTGTTACGTTACAATGGGGGGCTGAGGGAGGACAAATCTGGATTTTGCTGTTTGGATTTCACAACTGCCCATTTCCACCTGGGCTCAAAAAGCACCTTTTCCAATAGCCAGGGATGATGTGTTTGGTGGGAAGGTTGTTCTTGGTGCAGGTGCTCCCAGGAGGAGGGAGGCATTTTTCCTGAAGCCATGGAAAATCAAAGTGTTGATTGCACAGTGTCAATAACATCCTGGTGCTTTTAAGAGCAGCTGATGTTTCCACAGGGTCAAATTGCTGTACCTTCCCTGCTTCATTTCTTATCTGCTATTATTTTCAGAACCTTTCCAATTTTTCCCCCCAAAGACATAATATCTAAGCATTCTCTAAAATTAAAGACTTATCATCTTTAAATTACTGCCTCACTGGGGAAAAAACTTTGCTCGTAAACCCTTCACATACAAAAAGGATTCATTGTTCAAAATCTTTCCATCAGTTGCCTTCCCTTTTAAAGGATGTGGTTTTTCTGGAGATGATGTCCAGCTTCAAAGTCCAGTTTTCTGTCCCAAGCCCTTCAAAGGGCTCTGCTGCCTTTGGCCAAAGGAGTTGAATGCGATGAGTGGGGAGAAGTGCTAAAAACTGGCTTTAAAATTTGTTGCAGGTCTTAAATGTTTTATTTCTTTCTTAATCAAAGCTTCTCTCACACAAACATGTCTTAGGAAAATCTGCTTCTAAACTCTGCCTAAGTAGGGACACAGCATGGTGGGTTTTTTCCTTCTCTTTATCTGATTCAAAACCCACGAGACATCTCTATTTGCTGTGCCACGTATACAAATATTTAACACCAACCATATGTTTCTGTGTTTTCCTGAAGCCTAAAATAATTTCTTAAATCATCCTTCCTTTTCAGCTTCTATGTTAGAGAGCCTTTTTGGCAGCCTGAATTGCTCAGTGCTTAAGTGAAATTTGTTTCACAGGAGAGACTTTCTATCTGTGTATATTTGCTGGTTGTGATGAGTTCATCACAAAGAGCTGCAGTGGGATGACTTGTGGAGTTCAGAAATGGTCTGCTACAGCCAAACATGCTGGGACAACTGGCTACGTCTCATTAGCTTCCACTCAGGGGTATAAAATGATGATCACTAAAAATCAAGGAAAGTCAGAGAGGAACAATAGATTCTGTAAGAAAAATGGAGGAGGAAGAGCCTACTCAATGATAAGGCAGGTTTGGTTTATAGTTATTATAAAACTTGCAGGTAAAAAACCCCTCAGGGTGAAGGCCAGACAATACCCCATCGTGTAATGAGAGGGGTCAGGGCCTCACCTTTTGCCAATTACCTGCAAAGAGCAAAGCTTTCCTGCACTGAATAACAATTATCAATTTTTGCCAGTCTCGAGCTGTGGGGCTGAACCTGCTTTACATGAGCACTCGGGGCTGGGTGTGCACGTGGAAGGTGAACAGCCTTGTTTTGATGAGGTTTTAAAGTTGTGTTAGAGACACAGAAAGATGAAATGAAGAAAAAAGGATCGAGGCAAATAAAAGCCAGAAGGGGAGTCTAAAAAAAAAAAAAAAATCATTACAAGATGGGTGGAAAACTCTCAAAAAATGTAACTTCATTCTCCTAAGCATAATAAGTCTTTGACTTTGAAATGTCGTAAAATTCATCCAGATCTGAGGAAGGTCTCTGTAAAAGACCTGGATTTGGCCCATGATCCATAACTTAGATTTGGAACCATTTCAGTGCATTTTACCTTTTCACACCACTCTTTAATCGAATAGAGAGTCATCTTATTTGCTGAGATCAGTGTGACACATCAGCAGCTGGAAACGAGCTGCAAGCTTGAATGTGGGGAGAAGATTCTTGTCTGAAGACAAATTTAGATACAACCTTTTCAGCATTATCAGCTCATGAGAGAATCCAAATTCTAAACTTGGTGAGTGTTGAAGCACCTTGCAGTGTTTTTGCTCAGGCAATCACATTAGGATGCATAATGGAAACCATGATGATATAAATATTTAATTCTTATAACTAGGTTCTAAACAGTATAGAAATGTTGTCATAATTAATTTTCAGCCAGTAACTTTTTTCTTCCCCTTTCTAATTAGTAGAGTACAGATGAGATGCTACTGCATAATTGATAAAAACTATGGGTTTAATTGTGTCTATATGATCATTCTTACATAGCTACATCAAATGAATCAAGTGTCATTGCCTTTAACACAGCTCAAGGGCTAGAGAGGATATAGCAGTAATTTTATGCTGGAAATAGACTCATATTAATGCTCATTGCTCTTCATCTGAAGACATCAAAGTTCCTTGCAAAGCTGCATGGAATATTCTGCTTTCATAGATGGAGAACTGGAGGCTCAGAAAGATTAGAACTCACATTTTTTAATCAGGAGATCATTCAATCACGAGATCAAAATAAGTGAGTGGTGCTAAAATCCTCAGCCAAAAAGATTTACTCTTCCAGGAATCAAGCATGGAAATCTGAACCATGCCTTAGCCCATCTAAATTAAAACATGTCTTATTCATTGGTCATGTAGGGTGTCCAGAGAGATAACATAACTGATAGACATGATTTCAGACCCCAGTAATAGCTTTGCTCTCTGGGAGAGCAACTTGCCCAGCCAGGCCTTCCCAGCTGTTCAGAGCTGGGAGAGCAACAAATACTTTAACCTGAGTTGGAAAAGCAGTGTGGACTATGGCAGATAGATATTGATCCAAATTAACTCAAGAAAAAATTACCTGGAAAATTAGAAAACATCAGAATTGGTCTTTCCAAGTGAAGGATTTCAGAGCCCACGCCAGCTCTTTTGGGTGTGACTTGGAACATAAAAATAACGATTTCTTAATTCATCCACCAAGTTGAAAAATCAATTATTGCACTCCTCAGCTCTAGTGAACTGTTTGTTCCTTAATGTAATGACAATTGTCTTCCAAGTAAATTAAGTCCAGCACTAGAGAAACTAAAATATTCATTAGCAGAGTTATTAGAAAAATAGATCAAATTATATTGAGGCAGTTTATTTTCCATGTTCCTACAAGGTGCTTGTAACACCATATTGCCTGATTTTAGGTAACATCAGGACAGTCTTTTGCTGTTCTAGGATAGAATGTTTCCCATCCAGTTCCTGGGAAATCCCACACTGAAGGTAAAAGCATTGACAGTGGAGTTTATCCTGAGTGACCTTTGCTTCTGCTGAGTACAAGAGTTGAAGTGGAACAGGATGTGGCAGCTGTGTCTTGGAAAGAAGGGCTGTAGTGTCGTGACAGAGGGGAAGAGAGGACTGAAAATTGCATTTAATCCTACAGTGTGCCCTGACCCAAAAGTAACACAAAATCTCTGCCTCCTGAGGAAGGTACAGAGCTGGGTACCGTTCTGAAGGATGGAGGAATTCCTTAATACAGGAGGAAATGTAATCAGACTTCTTGCCTTTCCCTTTTGCACAAACTTGTGGCTGATTTGGGCCCTTTGGGTCCTTTTTTTTTTTTTTTTCCAGTTGAGGAAAAGAACTGAACAGTCCATAGCAGAACAAGAAGGATTATCTCCCATACTGCCTGTACAAAGAACTTTTAGGCTCTTGAACTTTTATTCACATTTAACATCCTAGAGATGGCTGTGGAAGGTCAGGAAGTGCTCACCCTCAGCACAGTTTAGGTGCTTATATCCATTTTGGGAACTCTTGGATGTGCTGAATTTCTGGGGTATTTTCCCCCTCTTTTAATCCACGTGAAATTCAAACCATCTCATCACCTGAAAGTCAAAGTCATGGTGAACCTTGACTACAACCTCATCTACTCAGAAACCAATTTCCTATTCAGAGCACGGCTGCCCTGACACTCCAAGACAATTCTCACTCATCCAAATAATCCTTTAGATTAATGTTAAAGCAGCAGCACAGAGTTGATTCTTGGAAGCAAAACTGGCTTCATTTGACAGAATTTAAAAAATTGTTGTAATTATTCTCTGTGATCTCTCTGAAGTGGAGGGGGGAAGCAATTACCTTATTTGTGTGTGTGTTTATATATTATGACTTCTCCTTCTTTCTTTACATCGGGGAATCTGTAGTGCAGCTGACAGTGATTTAGGGTTTTTTAAGTGTTGGAACTAATCTCTGCTTTCCTGGGAATTTTAAGATACACATTGCCCTTGTGTTCACTGACCCAGCTGGCTAATGATAAAAAAAATATATTATTTGGAGTAATAATGGGCAGCATCTGAATAACTGTTAATTACTGAAGACAAGCTTAGCTCATGTGATGAATGTAAACATTGCCTTTGAATATGAACTTGCATTTATCACAAAGCAGAGAGTAATATGGACCTGACCTGAGAATAAATATTTTTAGATTAATTAGTGACCTACTTGCAGACACACAAAGCAATTGGCTAAGTTTTATTTTTTTGTAAGAAGCATTTTAAGTGTGTGCTGGTTCAGCAGCAGATCTCAGTGCATTCTGCAGGATTGCTTCAGAATGGAAGAAAAAGGTACTAATTTGGGCTTCAGATGAATGAAGCAGGTGGAGGAAATTCTTTCTAGAGATGAGACAGCCCAAGTAGGCAGAGCCATTGTGTGTTTTTGCAAGCTGGGGTGTATTAACAACCCCTCTCTGCTCAGTGTGGTTCTAACAAGAGGGTTATCCACTCCTGTCACCACTGGCAATAACCATCTTCTCTTATTAACTCCTTTTTAAGTGGGCTGAGGAGACGTGGAAGAGGCTGGAGCTCAACACTCCAGTTCAAGGAATCACCCCTGTTAAGAAGGGTTCTTGAATGCATGCTGAAGTTTAAACACGTATTTAAATGCTTTTCAGGGTGGTTTATAGCACACAGTAACTGCTTTCCTGCCTCAGGGCTTTAATTAGGAGATGATAGTGAACATCTGTGCTTGCTGGCTGGTGTAGGGGACTGAGGAGAGCAGGAAAGCATCACACAGGGACCAGAGATAGAGGTTTTTGGGTGTCTGTTTTAAAGGGTTGGAGGTTTCATCCTCCAAAGATGAGCCTGTCTCTCTAATACCTTCTTTCTCTTATTATGAAAAAAAAGACATCCTGAAATTTTGTATGACAGACTTGATCGAGTATCTTTGAGGTTAAGATTGGCTTAAACCAGGATCTATAGAAAGGAGAGTGCTGCTAAGAGCCAGGAATTTTAATTATCATACATTGCAAAGCCTGATTCGTGGGTCTTTAGGGTGGTTTAGATCAAACTGCTCAGTGCATACAAGATGGAGTCAGGTCTGGCAGGAAGGGAAGCAAAATTGTTGTTTCCTAATTTATTAGTGAGAAAATCCTGAAGCGTTGTAAGGGCAAGACAAGTTCACGCACTCCATTCCTGCAGGTGGTACCTGTGCTCAATCTCTGCCCTCACATCTGGCCTCAGTTTGATCTGTAAACACCCTATTTCGTGCTGAGGAAGGTACTGTGCAGATTGTTGAAACTGTGGAAATGGGAGAGACACAAGCACCCCACATTTCTCTGCCATCAGCACCTCAGGATCACTGGCAAAGGACCCACTTGTTTCCCGATGAAGAATAGAACATATGTGTTGCTATAATTTTTGTGCTCACGTTTGAAAACAGGTAGCAGTGACCTCTGCCAGCAGGATTCCCTTTTTGGCTCTGAGATTGCACCCATACACCATAAGGTATTTTCTACCATCTCTGTTTGAACTTTCTGCACATAATTGAAAGACACAGATATTGCCCAGATCAGCTGAACAGCAATAATAAATAATATTGTCAAAATTTTAGTAGGTCTTTCCACAGCTTTCAGCCAGTTAACAAGAATAAACTCTGCTAGCAGAGAGGTGAAAAGAGGTGCAATGCATTGCCTTATATCAAAAGAGGAGTTTCTTCTCCAGAATTTCAAAAGAAGCCATTTCACTACTTACATATTACACCTAGAATTTTACCTCTCCCTAAAAAATAAAAATCAAAGGGCCGGAGATTTCTGCAAAAGAAATAGTAAAATATTTTCTTATTGACAAGAAAAACTAGTTTGTGCCTCCCTTTTACAGTTCTGGCAGCTACTTTTTAAGATACTGGTCACTGGGCATCTGCTTACAACTTCAGCTGACCAGGTTATATATGACCTTACAGTTTTCTCTCTCCTCCTGTCTAATATGAAGCATTTGGCCTTTTGTTCTAGACTGTTTCTTGCCTTCATTACTTTCTTCCATTAATCTATTTCAGTACTGTTTTTTCCTCCCTTAAGTGCAACATTTTCACTTTCTTGAGCAATGGACTGAACCTTTGCTTTTAACAAATTGGGTTTTATAACATTGTGACTTTTCGATAGCTTTTAGGGAACTCTCAGCTAACATAAGAGAATTTGGGGGAGTTTCAGCTATCTCAGGTTAAGTGAGGCAGGGGAGGAAGGGAATATTTGAACGAGCTGTTGCAGAAACCACTGCAGCCTGATTATCTGTTTGGAGGCAAAATTGATCCTAAAGCATTGTTATTGTGCTGTCTCTGTAGGAAATATAACAGCAGAACGGGGTTTTAATTTAGTTGATTCTCCCATCTCCTCAAGCAAATTCTCAGCTTCTTTTTCAGCTGTATTTTTATTACTTATTTGTCTGTTCTCATTAGTACCAATACCCTTTCATCTTTTGAAAGCTTTTTTTAAGGCTGTTTGGTTTCAGCAGCTTAGAAAGAGCATCCTGAGGATAAAATTTTGCAAGAAGCCGAACATTTTTGTATCACTGGGTCTGCCTCTATTTCCAGCCCTTCTCTGTGGCAGGAGGGCTTTCCTGGGCAGGCTTTAATTAGGCTGGAGCACACCATGGATTGGTGGCCTCCCCTGCCCGGGGACCTCCAGGGAGCATAAACAGCAGAGTGTGAGCAAAGCCTGGGGAAATCAGGTGACCTGCAAATGCCCAAAGCACAGAGTCACAGAGGAGCTTAAAACTCCCTTCCCTACTCCTTCCTTATCTCTCTCCCCCAAGGCAGCAACAGAAGGAATTGGAATCAAGATTACCAGCCTTGAAGGGCACTGCTCAGTGCACGTGCCAGCTGATGGAACGAAATGAAAGTTGCCTTCAAGGTGATCAGCAAAGCAACTGATCAAAGCCTTACTAAGACAATTCAGTTCGTGGACCAAGTTATCCACTGGGCAGTGGCAGATCCAGAAATTAAAGGCTGGTTTGTTTGTTTCGTGGTTTCTCCTGCAACATTGGGATTATCGACCAAAGCTTTCTCCTCTTCCTTGAACTTGTCAGTGTTGGCTGTAGGTTGAATATTTTTAAATCTCTTTGTGCTTTATTTGTGGTTTAACATTTTTGATCTCTTCTGAAATGCTTGGCAGGATCCAAGTCTGTGCTGGCTGTGCTGCCAGAGTCTACTCTCGTTTCCTGAGCAGTTGTATTATTTCCTTCCAGCCTACACCCTTCTTTTGGAACTTGTTGGTCAGAAAAGTTCATGCTCAGGATAAGAATAACTTCCACTTTGACATATTTAAAGGCTGGTTTATAGATGAGGGATAAGGAACTTCCAGGTTAATCAGGGTATCATAGAGATACCACCCCAGAAAAGACACCAAATGAACAAACCCAGGTATGTTCTGGAATTGGCATTCTGTGTTCTTTATTCAACAAAGTGAATAGAGGTTGTCCTTCACAGAAAAACTACACTAGCACAGAATAATAGGATTAATAGCAAATAGCTGATTCACTGGAGTCTTCCTCCCTCCCTAGGATTTCAATTTCTATATTTGAGTCATTCCTTTTATCCTTCCTAAGGAGCTGCTTGACTGACAGCAGGGAAAGGTGTATTCTAAATAGTTAAAGCTCTTGTCATTGCACTATCTGCAGTGCATTAACAATGAATATCCAGAGCCATCCTAGGCAGGATGGGGGGCTTCCCTGTTCCAGGAGCTCTTCCAAGGCTGCTAACAAAAGAGGATAATGAAGGCTGAAGTCTGCTGGCTGCTGCCACAGCCCAGCCCTGTGTGTCACATCCTGCCCTACGTGACAGGTGGAACACTGACAGCCCAAAACTGCACATCACCACGGGTAGTGCATCGACAAGGGGTAAGGAACGAGATCATCTGGAGGGAAGAAAGAGGTCTGGAAACAAACAGGCAGAGATTTGAAGGCTTAGAAGCCCCTTGAGTAAATGAATTGCCTTTTCTGAAGTGTGATTAGTGATCAGAAGAAGACACCCTGAGCACAGAAGTGCCGTCCCTAACCAAATGGACTGTCACATCATTTAACTTGCTGCTCGCTGGCAGCAGGCACTCTGTCAGAGACTGCAGCCTGGAGAAACAGCAAAAGGGAGAGGAATAGCAGGCATTTGACAAGCGAAATGATGCTCACTGTATTGCCGTTGTCCCTGAATTTTGAAAGGCCAACATCAAAATATTATGACTCCCAAAATGTCATAATTGCGGCATCTCAGCTCATGCTTGTCTTCACTCTGTGCCTCAGACCTTATGTTTAATCTCTTTAATGTACTATAATTATGTCTTCAGTGTGGATCAATTATCTCAGAATAGGGAAACAAATTACCATCATTATCTTCAATTATTCTTTACATTTTCTTTGTCCTTTTTTTGTTTTCCGTTTTTCTTTACTAGTGACAAAAATGTAGTTTGCATTCATGCTCCTTTGTCATGAATATATATTTGGCAGTAAATCATCTGTCAAGCAAGGGTTTGTCCTTCCCTCTGCAGTTAGTCCCCAGTTCCCCTTGTTGGGCAACTCATTACTTTCTGCATATTCAAATAGGTTTATTAGAAGTACAGCTCTCTAAGACCAAAGATTGGTAGCAGATAGACTCTTTTTAATTTCTCAGGTTCCTCACTAAAGTACTTACTTCAAATTAACATACACTGTAACCACAAGAATAACATTGGTATCTGCAGGAGTTGAGTTTATTGTGACAGTAATTCACAGGTCAAAGCTCGCTTCATCTGCACTGATGTGACAGCTAATGGTCCCTATTACATGAGTGATCCGTGAATTATGGAGTGACTTGTTGCCATTCCACCACAACTATAAATAAACCTAATGAAGTTAGTGCTTTGAAAAAAAGAAATGCATTAGGCTACAGCTCTAGTTGGACTGCAGTCTGCTAAAGCAGAGAAAGAAAATTTTCGAATTTCAGCTGCATGCTGTGGTTTGATCACTGGAGAGAAATCACTATAACAACAAGTGCTTCTTTATCCTGCACTCCCAAAAGGAAAATCAGCTCTTAAAACTCAGTCTTGGTAGCCCTTTTCACCTAAATTGTTAACTTTGGTCTCCAGGAGAATTTATCTGATTAAGATACACTGGATAAGTGCATTGTTGGAATTTGGTGAGAAAATGATTTCTTGTGTGATACTGGTGTACTGAGTGTTTGGGTCTCAGCTGGAACCTGTGAATGAGGTCAAAGTATCCAAGTTGAGCAGAATTCTATGCTGGGATAGTGTTTTAAGATGATGGTTTTGCTGTAGGGATCGTGTCTTATTTCCTCTGAAATGGCAAAGCTTCCTTCCAAAACGCTGCACTGAAAATCAGGTTTCATACAACAGGCATTTCTACTGAGAAAGGCTTGGAGTGGTAACTCTCTTGTAAAACAAATCATATCTTCCTACCCTCCTCTCTGCATTTTATGAGGCACCTTTCCCCTTCCTATGGCTTTTTCTTCTGTTTCTCACTGTCTCTGCTGCACACCAAGGCAATAAACTACTGAGGTGCATAAGAAAAAGGCAAGTACTTACTTAGTTCAGAATTGCATCCAAACCTGGCTGCTGCTTGAAAATAGTAATTTCTATCAAGTGTATTTCAAATTAAGATGCTAAAGTGCTGGAGAAATGGGGTGTGGAAATACTTAATTTGATACCAAATTACATTTATGGGTTGAGAAAATGATATCTTTTAAAAATGGGTCCCAGTGTTCAGTGCATACCTGTTTTAATTACCCAGGTGTGAAAAATAATAAAAAATTATGCTTTGCTGGGAAGATTTTAGGGACTGCTGATGTCAGCAAACAGTGAGAAGCAGCACAAGCCCAGATGGTTGGCTGTAGGCTTTTCTTAACCATCTAAACAGATTTACTCAAAACTCCTACAAATCCAGGATCCAATACAAAGATTAAAGCTCTGTTTCCTTGTGCAGCTCTTTACTGGCCAGTGTTACAAGGCATGTTTTTAAAACTGAGGCAAATAATGAGATTTGGGGAAATTATTGACAGCATTTCTGTTCTTTATCTTTCTGTGCTGATCCGGGCTCCTCTGGTTGACCTGGAGGAGAGTTTGATATGCAGGATGACAACAAAGTCAGCACTGAGCCCACTGCTGGGCTTGGGCTGTGATGCAGCATCAGAGGCTGGAGTGATGCATCAGCTCCTTAGTTCCCAAAGTTAACTTTCTACCACCACTGGGCTGAGCTGCAGCAAAAACTACAAAATCTGGACAGAATGGGGGCCACCCCACAGAGGGGCTGCACGGGCAAAAAAGAGTGGGGGTTTCTGATTCATAAAGAGTATAACTTTTGGTTGGATCTTAAGAAACATGAACTGCTTCCTGGCTGCAGAATCAGGGCTGACTGGTGATATCTTTAAATATCTTTGGCATTCATTGCCTCCTGCAGTTGAAAGAGTAGTTACCAGCATTAAAATGACTGTCATATGTCAGGGTCATGGAGAATAATCACATTAGAGAAGCAAGAGAGAGAGAAGCCAGCAAAATCCGGGCTTAATCTGAAAAATCTCTCTGTAATGAGCTCCTGTTACTTCAGGGATGAATCCACATGGAAGCACTGATGTTAGCACAAGTTTTCACTAATAAGCTAAATATTATTGTTAATAATTTTGTGCATTACTCTACTTGAGCTGCTTTTTCTTCCTAGTCCTTGGCAATAAGGACTGCCAGGCCTTCCAAGGAGACTGAGGGTTGAGTGTTTGTCTTGGGGAAGCTTCCTGAGAGTAGTTGTCTAATAAACACTCTGTGCTGGAGGGGAAAACAAGTGATATACCTTGCAGTACAGCAGCATAATGAATTAGTTAAAAGCAAACAACCCCCAAAACAGTAGATTTCCAGGGCAGGCCTCTGTCTGCCAAACAGTATTTCTGTGCCAGCTTTCCAAAGGAAGCCCAGCCAAAAATAGGAGTGCAATAACTCATCATGAAGGAAGAAAGCCATTGGAGGTGGGGTGGAACAGCAGCAGCCTCTCACTGGTGACCCTGGATTACAGGGCTGATTCCCAATCCTCGAGCTGGTGCAGTAACAGGCACCCACCCTGCAAACTGTGTCAGGTGCTGAGTCAGAGCAGTCTCATGCCTCTCTGCATAAGTGCAGAGTCAGGACAAGTGGCCAGGAAAGAGCTGAACTCGGGGCTTGCTTGGCTGGCAGGAATACTGTCATCTGTGGAGCCTGCAGAATAATGGGAATATCTCCCATGTGCTCACAGGTTTAGTCCAGGTGATGTAAGGAATACCTGAAGCATTTTACACCATGGGATATAAAGTTGTCTGTGGCAAAATAGGGCAGGTGTAAAGGGTGACTTCTGCAGTCTGCTTTCCTGTCTGAGTCTGCAAGCGTGGCAGGGTCTGGTGTCAGCAAATTAAGGTGAAACAGGAGAGGCACTGGTTAAATGCAGCTGATTTTAGTCACCCCGCCAAAGCCAGATGTCTCCACTCACTTTTTAACAAAGAAATGCCCTGTCATGCCCAACAACTAAAATAAGATTCATCAGCAAGATGAATTTCAGCTTATTACACGCCTGAGTAGCCATTAGAAGAGGAGAAGGTGATGCATGATTGCTGCTTGCAGAGAGTGGTTAGTGCAGAAGAAATGCTGGTACTTCAATAGTGGGCAATAACAACAAGCATCTGCTTCATTTGCAGTTTCCCAGACGTGCAGGATATGTCCTCTGACATCCACACTCAGAACCAGGTCATTCTTCTCATCAGGTTCCTTTGCACCATCTGGATTTGCTGAGAAATAATTTTGCAAGGAAAAAAACAAATGGGGATCAGGCAGGATCATTCTTCAGTTCTCTCTGGTGGATCATACCCATCTATAGGCATGAGGAAAGGTCACAGAAATTGAAGTATTAAGGGTCTGCTACAATGGGATACACACAGCTGGGCTTCCTGGTCATCACTTGGAGCTTCACAGTCCAAGCTAGACCTACTGAAATGGAAAACCTATATGTGGAAATAGAGGTTACCTTGGGAGTTTTGATTAATAATAGTATACTGGAGTTAAAATGAATTTAGATTGCATTTCTTTCTCCTTCCATTCTTATTTTTTTTCTCTTGAGCCTTATGCTCCCTTGGTCACACAGGCACTGCTGTTGGGCATTTCAGAGATAACCCCTGATTCAGGAGTGAACTGAGGCCTTAGTAGAGAGAGAGAGAGAGAGAGAGAAAATCCTTAATTTGGGAAGGCACTTGAAATAATCCCTTGAACATGTTTCAGGACCACAGAGTACCAAAATTTCAGATGCTTCCCTTAAGTTTAGACTTCTCAAACCAACACCCTGAACACTGTGTATTCTGCTTCTTCTATTGCTTTAAGTAGAAAGGGGTTTTAACAGCATAAAGGACTGACATTTTTACGACCCTGAATTGAGTAGAGGTCCTCAAAGAATCCTCAAAATCCTCAAAGTCTTTTCTGCAGAGAAACAGAGCTCCTATTCCTCCTGATGCCATTTCCAAGGGTATTTCCTAGGTGATGCTCCAGCAGAACTAAACAGGTACCTGGTTCTTTCTGTGCTGTTGCACAGAACAGGTCACAGGAAGGGGCTGAAGTGGTGACTCCCTGAGTGCAGAGGGCTGGGTTGTGCCTCTTGACTCATCCCTGACATGCCATATTCAGTGTGAAAACCAACCCCACTGCTTTGGTACATCGTACATCTGGCAGGTACTTTTGTCAAGAGGTTGTGGCTCTGTCCACCTGCTCTGTAAGCAATTTTTTTTTAAAAGTCCATTTGCCCTCCAGTTTTCACTTGGGTTTACTTTGTTTTCCTACATTTATTCCTATCTTCAACATTAATAAAACTGAGAGCTGCAGGATGTGAATTTTAATAGAGTCCATGTTTTAAACTGCAGCCATCAAGAGAGGCTGTATTTCTCTGTACATCTTTTAGTGCTTCAGCTCCTCACAGAGTGGGAGCCGTTCCCGGGCACGGGCTCTCCCCAGCTCCCCTGAGGGCATTAACTCATCGACAGCAGCATTGTAATTAGAGAATGCTGAAAATCGTACCCCTGGGCTGCCAACCTGCCAGAAAACATCCAGCTGCTGGGGGTGTGAGTGCCAGTACTGAGCTGCTCAGCCAAAGCCACAGGAACTGGCACAGCGTTCTGTCCCTTTGGATCTCTGCTGTGATTCCACACGAGGTTGGGAGTTGGTGTAACAAGCTGCCAGTTTCTGTCCACACCTCCTAAGGCAAAACAGCATTGCCAGGCTAAGGAGTGGCCTCTGTGCCCAGCAGGGTGTGGTGCAGAGCAGGCACTGTGCTCTTCTCAGTAGCAGACTGGGCTCTGTCCTGCCCTGTTCATAAGATGCCAGCACATCCCAGTCCAGCCCCTGGGAATCTGGTCCACTGTACTTAATTGAAATGCAAAATAGCATGATAGGGTTTTTTTTTTAAATTTTGTTCCATGTCTGAGACCAACAGGGGGAGAGCAGGAAGGATGATCCATAAATTGCCAGTAAAGGAGTGGAGAAATGTTCTTAAGAACTATCCACATGTATATTGTGGCATTTAATATCCACCAGGGAATGAGAAGAGCATTAAAAGGCAGGACTCTATGGTCCACTCATGACTCCTTACAGAGCCATGGGCCACTCACACAATGCTTCTGTGCTATAAAGATCATTCCCACCCTGGATAGCAGGTAAATCTACAGCTGTAAATCTAAATGCAGCCGTTTCAAAGTGATGCTGGGACTCTTCTCGTGGTTGTAAAGTGATCCAGGACTCTTAGATGTGAAAGGTGCTGTGGCAGCCGTGATGTATTTTTACACATATTTTGCCTTGCAAGCAGTAAGCTACTCCTATATAAAGGGAGAAACATGAGCAGAATTAGAAATTATAGCAGAGATGGCACAAAACTTGGGCTAAAACCATGAGATGTCTCAAGCTGGAACTACCTTGAAGGAGAAGGGGTATGTCATATTGCCAGTCAAGGAATGTCACTTAAAAATACATATATGATGAGCTGAGGGATATCCACACTGGCAGGCTGGCTAGTTAAATATCTTCAGTGTTTTCTAGGTAAGTACTTTCTTCAGAACCACATTTAATTGACATGCCTGTCTTCAGATCTATGGCAACATCTTCTATGGTTTCTTTTCTTTTGAATCCTGTTCCTTATAGAGCCTTTGCAAGGTTTCGTGCAAGCAGACATGGCCAGTGTGAGTTTATGCTGTATGTTCTGCAATCCAGAACAGAGGTTTTCTACTTTCCTTTTTTTTCTTTCTTTTTTTTTTTTTTTTCCTCCATCCTTACCCCTGCTGCTTAGCAAGAAACAAATTAAACCTACTTTCACTTACCAGTCACTGAAATGCAAGTGTTTGGAAATGCACCTAAGATATTAGGTAAACACTACAAATTAGATGTAAATGGAATCACAGAAACAGCTGTCACCTCTTTTGCGAGCTGATTAATTTTTTTTTTTTTCTGGATCAGAGCGGTTACATCTGGGCAAACTCTGACTGCAGTGGTTGCCACTGCTGCCTGCTGGTCGGCTGGGGGGCAGCTCCTCGGCGGTGAGTTTCGATTAATCTCAGCCCGTTTAGCATCCCCTCCCCTCCCGTGAATCCTCTCCGGTCGGGTCCTGCCTGCTGCGCACGGGAGTCACGATCCTTTGAAACGTGCGTGGGTAGTTATTTACCGACCGAATTTCCCAGAGCAAATCTCACCAGATCTCCAGCCTGTTTCCGAGCACCAAGGGATCTGCCAGGCATCTTTTAGCTTCCACTGTCCTCTAGCGGTGCTTTGTTTCCAAAGTGAAGATGCTCAGACCAACGGAGCCCCTCTGCTGTGGAGACGGGCTGAGAGCTGGGGATTTTCAGCCTGGAGAGGCTCTGGGGAGACCTTGGAGCCCCTTCCAGTGCCTAAAGAAGCTCCAAGAGAGCTGGAGAGGGACTTTGGATGAGGGCCTGGAGTGACAGGATAAGGGGGAATGGGTTTAAACTGACAGAGGGAAGGGTTAGATGGGATATTGAGAGGAAATTGTTCCCTGTGAGGGTGGTGAGGCACCCAAACAGATTTTACGGAGAAGATGTGACTTCCCCATCCCTGGAGGTACTCAAGGCCAGGTTGAACAGGGCTCTGAGCAGCCTGGTCTGGTGGAAGGTGCCCCAATCCAGCAAATGGAAAAGTCCTCCTCTTCTCCAGATCTTCCCTCATGTAGTGGTGCCTAAGCCTTTGTGCATGTGAGCCCCAATGCAGATGCCAGAACATTCACTCCTGCTTTCTGCCCATTTCAGCAGGAACAGTTGTTTGGTTTTTTGACCAGGTTCTAATTTTTGGGTATCAGCAGGAGTATTTAGACGAAACTTAATGGGTTTATTTTTGCTTCACGAAAGGGCTGACGTGGCTGTTGTTGATGTGTGGGAAGGCAGCTCTCAGCTGAGAGCTTTGCAACTGGGGTGCACAGGAGGAGAGACTGCACTTAAAATGTTGTCTGCATGTAGCTTGCAAAATGCTTTAGGCCATTAGTGGGAAAAGATGTTTGCAAATATAAAATATTAACCAGGCTTTGTATTTAATAAACTTGATTACTCTAAGGGAATGAATTATGTTTGTTATAATGTGAGTAAGTTTGTCGTATTTCCTGAGTTTGTTTTATGAGTATCTGTCTTATCCCTCACCTGCATTAGGGGACCAGCTGAATATTTTATAAAATTTCAGTATTTCAGTAATATTCAAATTACTGTATCAGTATTCCTACAGATGGTGCAATATATAACAAAATGAATAATTCTCAGAAAGCTATTTATTCAAAAAACCTAAGCCCAAATTGCACAGAGACTTAGGTGTACACTTAACATTTCTCAGGGGAGTAATCCTATTGGATTTTATGTCAATATTTGCTTGAGCGAATGTTAACACATTCTGATATCTATTTACATAATATAGCAACCTGGAATTAATTAGATGACTGATTCTAGAAAAAATTTCTTTATTTCCTGCTTTGAGCTGACTGTGAGTAGCTGAGCTCTGATTTGGGTTGGTTGGCTGTGATAGCTTAGCTGTGATCTTGCTGATTTGTAGTGGGATAAACATACAAACACTTCTAACAAAAACTTCTGGCATGAGAGGGGCTTTTTGTGTGGTTTTGGTTGGTTGGGTTTTTTGTAAAAGCTGACATGGAGAGGAAGGTAAGCCATTAATTTGCTTTTTGTTGAACAAAGGATAAGGTGTTCTTCCCCCATCCCTTATCTGGCTTTCCTAGTGCACAGGCTCTGCAGTGGAGACATCTGCTCCCTGTGTAGGTTTTGTATCCTACCCTAAGCCTTTGTTATAGAATTTATTCCCTAGCAATAATGAAATTCTGATATTGGTTTTCTTTCTCTGAAATTCCTTTTCTTGACTACTGGCAAGAAGTGAGATACAGCAGGGTGACTGACTGGTGGTGACTGGTTTGAGGACACAGGGATCAAAATGATCTTGGCAGTAAAAAAGCAGGAGGATATTGATACCATCTGACTTCCAGTACCTGAGGCTGCACTTTTGGAACTGCTTTAGGATGCTCTAAACACAAGCTGCTACTGAGCCATCAGCTCCCTTATTCCAGTGCTGGCACCTGGGTGCTTGTCTGGTCAATTCAGCCCAGCACCCATCCCAGATGGAAAGTGATTAAAATTAAAAATAAAATTTTAAAACTGCCCCAAAAGTAGAAACACTGGGCTTGGCTTTCAATAGACATGAAAATACACCCAATACAGGTGTCCTAAATCTGTCTGAAATGGCCTGAGGGCCACAGTCAGTGTAGGATCTGGACTCCCAACTTTGCTTGCTCTGAATTGTATCCAGATCAGAACTTGGAGAAGGAACTGAGCAAACTGAAGGCTGTGAGGCTCCTGCTCACTGCAGTTAATGTACCTGGGCCCTATTACAGTTAATGATCAAGATCCTGCACCTTAGAGCAAGATCTTAATTTAGCTGCTCTGACTTATCACCCGGGAGGGCCTTTCCTCCTTTATTAACTGTGAAGAGGAGCCTGGAGAGTTTAACCTCACTAGGCTGGCAGCAGTCCTTAAGAATCCCCACTATTTCTGCATTGCCTCAACTGATGATTTTTTTAGATTTTTTCCAGTGTCTTCCTACACTGCACTCAGTGTTTGTAGTGGAAATAAAGCCCTCGGGAACTGCAACAAGTTCTTGCAAGACTTAATGCCGGGAGTGTAAAGGAGATACACAACCAGAGCACATCAACAGGTACCAGAAAGGAAAAAACCAGCCATGCTACTCTGACCATGCTATTTACTCTCCTGCAGTGCTGTTTGCATGTGAATATGAAAGGTATTTTCTATGCCCTTCAGCAAATATTGTTCTCATCAATATTGAGGGTGTATCAACTGGTGATTAGCAGTACTCATTCTCTTTGGAATAATGTTTTTGGTTCTCACCAGATAACCTTCAAAAAGAAGATCTTTAACCTTTGTAGGCAGCTTCTTCTACCCTTTTTCTTCCCATGAGAGAAAAAGAGCATCTGAGTTTTGATTAAATCTGTGTGTGGAGGACCCAGGGGGGGCAGCCAACAAACCATGTGGCTGCTCATAATGAATGAATGTTTGGTGTAAATAGACATTTCTGGAAAAGACCAGAATCTTGTCGTGGAAGTCCTTAACTGTCCTGCAGAACCTTTGTGTCCTCTATGAAAATACAGGTTCTTTAAAATGTTCAATGGAATCTGACCCAGCCCACGGGGTGATGACCCCCATGCACTAAGGAATGGTGTCTGTCTGAACTGTCCTTGGTATTCTTAACCTCAGCCTCCAAAATTGTCTTGAACACGAGAAGAAAAGCAAAAAACAGCAACTCCAGCGTTAAATGCAGACCAGTGCCTTCAGCTTTCTTTCTTATTTGCACTTTTTGTGCTGCATTTCAAGGGGAATTAAGTATGAAATACATCTTGTTATTTAGCCAACGCTCTTAGCAGTAAAATACTGCTCAGGAGAGTGCTCGCCTGGATGTGTGCGTGAACTTTTGTCCAACCTCTGTAGACGCTGAGGTAGCTTAGGAGAAATAACAGTAATTTCCTCACAGTTTCATTCCAGTGGTTTATTTCTCCAAGTTATTCCATAAGCTTCTTCAAGGGAATCTGAAGAGCCAGATTTATAAAGAGAATGGATAATTTCATTGCAAAAAGACAAAACTAGCATTATGCATGTTAAGCTAAGGGTAAACAAATCTCATGCTTCAGGGCACAAAATGATTTCCTATTGGGCTCAGGAAAGATGTTTTTCTTCATGTAAAGCATTGTATGGTTGGCTAGACATATTGCTGAGGGGTTTACTTATTCTGCTGCCCTCTGAAGCATCAGTTTAGGAAGCTTGGGTTTGGGTTAGGAAGCTGGAGGCAGGATGCCAGACGTTGCTGTAATTTTACTCAGCATGGAGAGCCTCCACTATAAACTTCCTGCTCCAGCAGACCTGTAATGCCTGAGGATGGATAGTGGAGTCCCTCAAAAGCAGCCCAGACTCTCCAACCATGTTAACCCAGTACTGGGAGGGTCTCTGGGAGGCCAAGTCCTATGAGGAGCAGCTGAGGGAGTTGGGCTTGTTTAGCCTGGAGAAAAGGAGGCTCAGGGGCAACTCTGTCACTCTCTGCAGCTCCCTGACAGCAGATTGTAGCAAGGTGGGGGTCGGGCTCTGCTCCCAGGCAACAGGACAAGAGGAAATGGCCTCAAACTGCACCAGGGGAGATTTAGGTTGGACAGCAGGAGGAATTTCTTCATGGAGAGGATTTTTAAGCATAGAATGGGCTGCCCAGGGAGGTGGTGGAGTTCCCCATTGCAGGAGGTGTTCAAGAAACAGCTGGACATGGCACTCAGTGCTCTGCTCTGATTGACAGGGTTGTGATCTGTCAAAGGTTGGATTTGATGATCTCAGAGGTCTTTTCCAACCTAAATGACTCTATGGGGCTTCTTCTTCCTTGTACTCAGAAAGAAAAAGATGTAGGACTCATCCATCCCAGTTCCATACTATAATACTGCCCTTATCTCCTGCTCCTGTGGTGCAAGCACTCAGTGTAGAGCCATCATTCCCAAGCTGTGCTGTCAGAGCAGCTGTCCTGTCATGCCAGGCAGACCCAAATCTCCACAAACCCACATCCCAGAGAAGGAACAGGCAGAGTTTTGGGACAATCTTTCAGCTGAGGGCAAGGAGCCTCCTGCCTGCATCCTGCCTACTCTGAGCAGGGACTGTGCCTGTAGCTGCTCCCCAAGAATGCCTATGCACCACCAGAATTCATGCTCTGCCCATCCTCCTGTGCCAGCAGTAATTCAGCCTGCGACTTCAGCACAGAGATGATCAGACATAAAAGCAACTTTGAAAGTTTCCACAAGAACTGCCTTTGTATTTGATGCCTGGAGTCAGGTTCCTTTAAGGAAATGGAAGGAGAGAGAAATAACTTTAACAGCCTTGGTAGTTTTTCTTCAAAGTGGGGAGCCTACATAATTTGGTAGAAACAGAAGGAATCCAAATCTGTGAATGCAGTGAAAGCCACAGGAATTTAGATGTATGCATTTGGGAAATTCACTGACAGGAAAGGGAAGGCTTTCAGTTAAAGCATTCCCATATACCCCCTGAGTTCAAATTCAGTTCATGTGTTTGTCATGCTTGTTTTGTAGGAGTCACCTCTTCTCTCTGTGACTGTGTTTTGCATCTGTAAAATGAGGGTGATGGCCCCACCTTTGCCTAATTTAGGATGCAAGCTGCTATGGCCTGGAGCAGGTGCTTTATACAGAGCTTAACACAATAGTTAGTATAAATAGCTGCAGTGTTTTCCAGACAGAAATGATTTTGTTGGGAATAAGGCTGAAATAGTTTTTTCCCTATTTGAAATGCCTGGGGTTTTGTTGGTGTCTGTCATTTCCTCTGCTCTCCAGCCTGACTTAGGTTTTTGAAACCTCTGACAGTTCTACGAGTTAATTGCAACCATCAGACTGGGTAAAGCTATTTTATAATGAATTAATCTGCTGGGTGAGGGGTCATTTGCTTATAAGTCACTAGTGTTTTGTTTGGGGGATTGATGAAGAGTCTAATAGATTTATGTAGGAGCTGAGGTGGTGATGGAACGTCACCCCTTATAGCCTGATGTCAGATCTTTTGTTCTCCACATCTTCACTACCCCTACAGGGGTCTTCCTAGGGCCAAGTAGATATAATTGACTTGTGCAGGGATCAGGAATAGTGTCTGTCTGTTCTGGACACTGTCAGAGGAGGAGAGGAGATCCTTTGGCAGGAGGGTGTTGCAGGATGATGAGATGTTTCCTTATGCAGAGGATGTCTGGGTGATTTAAGACTGTTTCCAAATGATTGCCTCGTAATTATCCCCCCCGTTCCATTTGCTGCACAGCAGAATTGGGATGATGTGGAACTGGAAAGGATTTGGCTTGAGAATAGGGAATACAACTGCATGTAACAGGATTTACACACTATGAAAGGAGATGTCCATGAATTAAGATCAACAGCTGCTTTATTGGGAGGCTGTTGGTGGCTGGAAGAGATGCCTTGTCTGAAGATTAAATGGGTTCCTTTTTTTATTTGAAATACATGTATATTCTGCTCTCATAAAACCACATCTATTTTTTCTGTAGACAAGGTAGAAACCTATAATTTCCTGAAATTTAAAACTTCTGAAGAGCAGCAGATTGCAATTTCAGGGGCACCTTGTCCTTAACAGATACAAATATTGCGCCTCCACTGAGAATTGCTCTTCAAATTAGAAATTCAACCCTTAATCTCTCAATCAAACAGCACTAAATAAAAACAGCATTTAACTTTTGCTGTCACTCTTCCTTGAAATAGAAGATGAAAAGGAGAAACTGTGTTGTTGGAGCCTGCTCCAGAAATTCCACCTTACTTTGTCAAAGCCTTTTAATGTTGTAACATAAGCTTCTGAATGGCAAGTAGCTGGGCTTAGAAGTAATTAAAGAATTCCTGCAACACTTCAACCAAGTGCACAAATGTTACTTTTAAACATGATGCTGAGATCAGTAGGAAATTGGGGAATAGAAGGCAAGGTCATCCTTGCAGGAGCTGTACTATCCCTTGCAGTGCAGCTGAGGCCACCAAAACTGGAGCGTCCTGAGCACAGCATGATAAAAGCACCACTGAAAAATAGTTCCTGCAGTGTGGACCTTACAGTCCTCACTGACAGCGAGACATGAGGGAATTCCAGTCACCAGTTTGTGGGTGGGAAAGTGAGGCACATGGCAAAACTCATGTCAGGAGTCTGCAGCAAGAGCTGTGCTTTGCACGTGAAATCACTGGCATGTTAATCACCAGATCGTTTTGTTCTTTCTGCTTGTGGTGCAGCTCTTCTGTATGAAAGCAGCGAACTTGCAGCCTCCAGAAAATCAGCTCTGGGCATATGGGCTTAAAGGTATCCATCAGTAGATGTCCACATGTAACTGAGCTGTCCAGGGAAACTTTGTAATCAGTTGTGGGAACTGGGAACTTGTCTCACTCCTCTATAAAACCTTCAAATCCAGGTTCCCGTCACAGCTGCTGGAAACAGGCTGGGAGGTCAGGTTTTCCAAGAGCTGTTCCTTCCTTCCTCTCATCCTGAGGCCACACATTTTGCTGTTACCACCAGTGAGAGCTTAGGAACACGTGGTAGTGTCTTCTCCATGGTGGTAGAATGAAGCTGTAAATGCAGCAGATGCGCCCATCAGGAAACAAACTCAATGCATGGAAATATCAAAAATATAGATGAGTAACAGTGGCTCTGCAGCTCCAGCTGCTGTCATAGCTCCTGTAGTTTTGCCACAGTAGAGTAATTTAAATCAGCTCTGGCTTGGAGCTTCTTTCTGCCATAAATCAGGAAGGCACTCGGAGAGGTGCAGAGGCAAGAATTGCTGTAAACCTGCCTGCCTTCAGCACAGCTTGGATAGAGGAGAAAACTGACTTTATCCTTTCTCATGCAATGCCTTGCCAGATTGTTTTGCATGGAGTTAGTTGAGTATACAAGAAAAATCATCTCTGGGATGTAAATGTCTCCCCGTGTAAGAATTTACCTGAAGGGGGAGGGAAACCATTAGGTCAGAAGCAAGTCCTGTCTTTTCCTTCTGCCAAATTTTGACGATAAAGGTTTCTTGCAGGAGATGTCAAACCAATTTGACTTCATTTTGCAAACATACGGCGACTGCTCGGTGTGTGATAGGAGTTGTCTGGAAAATGCTATTCCAGGAGGATTAGGAGGCAATGAGCAGTCATGCCAGGTGGCACATTCCGAGGACATTTGCTGCCTGCTAATGTGGATGGCTTGAGGAGGCTGTCCCAGGCAGGCAGACATTTGCAGCTCAGCACTGGGCTCTGTGACAGTGTAGAAAGCCTGGTTTCTTGTGTTTTGTTTGTTTGTTTTTTCCCATGTTTCCACCCAGTTAAAATAACAATGAGCAAAGCAAGTGGGTGTGAAACACTTGTCATGGGATCAGCCCGATGAGGACCAGTACAGGCAGATTTTCAGTAATAAAGGAAAGCAGTAATAAAGGAAAGGCTGTTGCAGGTAGAGTGTGACTGATGCCCAGTAAAGATCCACTCCCCAGATTTGCAGTCAAGGACAGGGAGAGTCCCCCAAGTCCATGCATCCTGTCACAATGGGGAGCATTCACATTTTATTTATTTTTTTAAGATGACTTCACAAATGAAGTCAAATCTCACTGTATTCCTACAATCTGAGTCCTCCTGCTATCCAAACCTTACCTTGGGCCCATCTTTAAGCTCCCCGAGGGCAGGACTGGCCTCAGCAGGGCCATAGCTTTTGATTTCCTCCTTCAACAAGTGTGTTCATTGATTTTGTCTTTTCCTTAACATGGTTTAAAAAAGTTAAGACCCTTCAGGGAAGCAGCTGTTGAATTCTTCCCACTGAAGGAACCCTTTCTTCTGGTTTGTGACTACCCGCAGTAATAGCTGTTCCTTGTAAGCACAGAGAGCTTAAATTAGTGTGGTCCTTCTGAGGCTCACACATCATCAAAAGCATTTATTCTGTGCTCTAATTCTTCCTTTTTCACTATCAGCACCCAGAAGAGATGGCATAACTGTGGGCCATGTAATAGGCTCTGTGGGCAGACACAGAGCATCTTTTGTTTTGTTGTTGGCGGGGAGAATCAAGTTGGGATTTGATTTCCGAAATGGAAAAGTTGATGGCTTGTCTGAAGATTTATGAAGCAAAATGCCCCAAAGAAAAATTAAATGGCTCCTTTGGTTGTTTCTTCCTGACTGCTCATCCAGTTCGTTCTTGCTGTGGGAATCTCCCTTGGAAGTACCCTGTTATCTTCACCACTGTCTTCAGAAAGCCCCAGTGCTGCTCATTGTGGAGTCTGTGGGGAATGGGATAGTTATCCTTGATTCCCTTCTGTGCCAGCAGCTGCCAAACAAACTTCCCACAAAGAGTTTTTACAAAATCAAGAGGAATCCTTTGTCAATGGCAATGAATTGAAGAAAAACAGCCCCGAAAATAACCTTTTATCAGAACTCCCTCTTACTCTGCTGGTTTGGGGCAGAGAAAGCAGAGCTTGGATGCTCTGTCTAGAGGCATGGAAATTTATTACATCTGCTGTGTACTGTGAGTGCAATTTTCTGGGAGTCTGCTGTGTGCTGCAAACAGCTCCATCTTGGTTTTGCTCCAAATATATTGAGAGAAACCCACTGTGCTTTGTCACTGTATTTACTTCTGCATCTCACCATCTAAAAATAATTTAAGCTGAAAGGATATGAATTTTGTTTGTGCATGGAAAAAAAACATAATGGTTTCAACTACTGTGATTTCAGGGAAACAGAGATGACAATAACTTAGAAAGTCAGTCTGCCTGTGTTATCTATGGATTCGAGAAATGTTTAAAGCAGTGAAATTTAGAGCCATTTTCCCCATCACTTACACTTTAACAAGTGAACTCAAATGCAAGCATAAATCAGTGCAGAATTGTACCAAAGCAAGTAGTTCGAGAAAACAGAAGAAACTGGCAATTATTTCAAAGAGAAAATGGATTTAGATTTAAATTCAGTCACGGAAGTTGATGGGAGTCATGGTGGAAAGCTTGTAGTTTTGTTTTGAGCCTCTATTCTATTTCTTCCTCTTCACCACTGTAGCAGCTCTTTAGGAAGCAATATATACTGTAGATGAAGCTTGCTGAACTGGAGAATGGAGTATTTCCCTGGTGTCTCTGAAAGACTGTGGAACAAATTGGACTGGGTATGACAAGCTGCACAGTGTTATTTCAGTTGCTGCAGATAACTGAATTTCTCCTTCTAGGCATTAAGTGTCACTAGTTCATGTATTAAGAGTCAGATCCTGCTGCTGGCCACAGAAGTGGGAGTGTGAAGGATCTCCAGTGGAGACTCAGCAGTGACTGGAGAAACTTGGAATTTATTGCTGTGCCATCCCGAGCAGGAGCTGCCTCTCAGGGCTCTGACAGGAGCAAACGTGGCTGTCTGTAATCAAGCAAATACTGCATTTATTGAACAGTGAATTCCCCACTGTTTAATACAGATGTAATTTATTTGTACAGGTCCATCACAGTGATAGAGGCAAAGGGCCAAATTTTCCATAGTCCTGCACCAGGACAGTTTGTTGGTGGAGTGATACCCTGGTGATTCAGTTTTGCATGTGATGCTTTTTCTCTGCACGTGTTACGAGCTGGGAAGCTTCTCCAACACTTGTCTGTGTATTAGAAAAAGAGGGTGGTGGTGCTTGGGAAGGAGAGCACCAAGTGACTTTGAGCTGGGCTGATATTAAAGACATCTGGGCTCCCTTCCTCCTGCTGCCATTGATTTCTGGTGTGACCTTGAGCCAGAAGTAGTTCTGCATGTTGTTCTGAGCAAACCTATGGGGATGCTGCGAGTCAGCTCCAAAACCAGGAGCAAAATAGCTGTGCCAGGGTAATTATCCCTAATTACCTCTGGTTGTTTGGACCTGAGTGGTGACACAGTACTGTGTGTTGGGTAAAACTGCTTGTGGCTGTTATTAGACACAGGCACAGATTCCCTAAAACTGTTTTCACCATGCTCCATTGCACAGTGCAGACATGTCCTTAATCTTGTGTAGCTCAATCCCAGGTTATTCTGCTCATCTTCTGCTTTGTTATGAGGGGGAAGTAAAAGGGTAGTTAAGTGTCTCACAAGAGAGGGTGAGGGGGAGTTGACAGAAATACACAGCAGGATGTACCAGGGAACAACTCCCTGCCCCACTGTTTAAACTGGGCTATATATACTTGCCAAGGGACCATATAGGAAGAAACACAGGACATAATGAGCAATAATTTGAAAAGGAATTGAAATAATTCACAGAAAACCCCTTGGCCATATTTATAATCACGCTATTGGTCTGCTATAGGAGTGACAGTGTTTAAAAGGCAACACATGTTTACTTGTGCTTAATAGTTGCCTCCAGCAATTTACATCTGTTAATGCAAAAATGGATAAGCTTGCTTCACAAGTACTGGTGACAAAACCCAGCATCAACTTCGTCTTTAGTACCTAAACACATGCAAGATTTTATGAATCGAGAACAGTGTTCATTTCCAAACACAGACTGTAGTAAGAGTGGAGCCAAATTTTTTCTTTATTGCACCTTGAAGTACTGTTTCATTAGTGGAGGAAAGAACAAATTTGCTTTTTATCTCTTCCTTTACATTGAATTAAATCAGGTACTTTTAAATTATGGGCCTGAAATCACCAACACTTTGGACTTGTGCAGTTCCCCATTAAATGTGCTAATACTGAATTATGTAACGTGTATTATTTCAGGTGGATTAATACATCAAATCTGTCTGCCTCCATTAGGTATCTCTTTAACAGTGCAAATGTGTTTGATCTGGGAGAAGATTTACATATTTTATGTGTAATGGTGAGAAGACAAAATTTCTCGGATCTTTCACGTGCCTTTGTATCTCAGAATGACTGAGGTTAAATAGAAGTTACTGCCACCTCTCTCACCAAATAACAATTGAGTGCAAAATTAAATATTTGCTACCAGCACCTACCACAAAAGCTGGCTCAGTGTGCAGTGTTCAGAAATGACTGTTTGCTCCCCTCCTGAATTTGTTTTCAGGGCAGACTGATGTTTGAATTTCTTTTAGCCATTGGACTGTGAGAATTTCGCAGTTAAGAGTACTTGTTCTCTAATTAACTGTAATTTTTGTGATCATATGTATTGGGGGGGTGGGGGGAGTTTCAAATTTAAAATTCAGAGAGTCCTTAATAATACATAAAGTGCAGTCCTGAGGAACTTCAGGTGTAATACAGAGAGCTCGTCTCCTGGGTGTGCACTGATTCAAACATGGGCACACAGGAGACAGTTCCTTTTTTGGGTGATCATCTGATCTTCCTGAACTACCTCCAAATGTGAGTGTCAAGACAACGAAGAGTGTGGCCCACAGGTGTTACAGAGTAGCTGGGACACCCCTGGGACCTTTGCATTGCACCCTGTTGGAAATGCACCCTTGGTGGGAAGGTGGGAGGGCAATGCCAGCAACGAAGGGAGCAGCAAGACAGGAAGGAGTTTTGCGAAGATTTATACTTTGCTTGTCTTCATTAACTGCTGCTGTTGGAACTTTTAACAGTCGCTCTGGAAACTGGATGGACAACAGGGAAAAGTGGTGAGGCTCATAATCTTCTGAAGGACGCCATAAAGATGGAACTGAAACTCCCACTGAATTACCTTCCTCATACACACACACATTATAATAGAATTAGTAATTCTCATGATTCACTGAAATGACAGTTTCTTGCCCAGCATGATTTAATGGGGTGGTGGTTCTCTGCCAAGGGCTGCCACCTAAAATGCTGAATTTATGAGCTGGCTCGCTAGCTGAAACTCTGTAAGGTCTTATTTTTTATAACAAAGATCCCTGAATAATCTAGTCTGGTTCTCTCATATTTGGGAGGAGTGGTGGAAAGGTAAAATGAGTTGCATGGAGTAGACCTGCAGAAATGTTTCTGACATGAATATCCTTCTAATAACTAGTACAACCATTGCTGATATCAAGGTGTCAGGGAACTGTATTATTTTTCATTTCTGTCCACAAGAATTTAATCAAAAAGCCACTGGAACTTATTTTCTTTCCTCTGAAGGACTTCCACCAGGTGCTGTTAGTCCAGCTTTATCTCCTGAAGGTCTGTTACAGTGTTATAAAAGACTGATGAGAAGAGGGAATTTTCCTACTAAAATGAGAATAAATCATCATTTTTCATTCCTTAAGACCTGCTCATACAAACGGGATACTGCTACAATACAAAGACAAATAGCTCCATGTTACTGCTTTAGTCACTGAGTCCAAATTACCTCTGGAAGCGCAGGTGGAGTCCCATCCTCCAGGTCCTTCCTCAGCCGAGCTCAGCGTGCCAGATGGAGAACTAAATCGTTTCCTTGTTGCTGTTGCAGGGTTCTAATGGCTGTTAATGGAATAAGCAGCAGGTTCTCTTTGGCTCTGCTTGCCTTGAATGAATGAGCCTGAGAAAGAGCAGCCTGGGCTGAAGCCCAGGCTGGTCCCAGGTGACAGGAAAGTCCCTGCTTTCCTTAGGAATGATGGAGAAACCTGGAGGGGCAACACTGGTGGCTTTGACCCAGGAGGGAGCTGCAGCCTTGCTGTGTAACCCTGCACAGGCACCGCCAGACACGGCTCTCCCAGTTCATCATTCTTCCTTGCAGTGTGCAGCCTTCTTCTTTGCTATTAGGCCCTGCAAATCCATTATTAATATTTATAAACTGCTCTGTTGTTTTCTGACAGAGAGAGCAGAAATTCCAGCGCAGCAGCCGCCCGTGACTGTCTCCCGGTTGTGCCGCCTGTAATTAGTGTTCCCGTGCTATTCCCTGGACCCACCTGGTGCCATGGCAACCTTATTTAATTGCAGAGTCAACTGGCCCCTCTCACAGAGCACTGCTGTGCAGGGTAGGAAAGCCTGGCTCCTCTGTGCATTCCGCTCTCGGTGCTATCGGGGGTAATTTCATGTTTTATTCCGAATCGGTAATAATTATAATTTCAAATTACGAAGCATAAAGTACTGAGGAAAGGGAAAATAAGAATAATTAACTTCTCACCAATGTCAGGGATAAAAACTGGGCTTTCAAATAGTAAACAGCATAAGTGGGGCATAATTTGTGGTGCCTTAAGAGATGTCACAGGGGGATACAATTCTAAAGAAATACAAACAAGAGGATTTGAGGTTCCATGAATTTAATGGAAAAGTCCCATTAGTTTCAGCAGGAGAAAGAAAATGATTGTGCATCAGAATATTACTAAATTAAATTAAGTAGGGTAAGAACATCACCTGTGTCTGTTGCTGGCAGTGGCTGGGCTGAGCACTTTTTGCATTGGCATCAGATAATTTTTTCAGTAGCATCTGCCTTGCAAATAGTGACTTTTCCTATTCTTCTGGCAAGAAAAAAGTCACAAGGATTATTTTAATTTTATTTTTCCTTTCTGGGGTTATGAAATTGGTGGAGAAATTTTTTATAGGTTGCTTTCTCTTACTCCAGATCACAGTCAGCCATGCCAATTAGATATAAAAGCATGTGCAGGGAAACATTGCAGGCAAACTCAGCCTGAGACAGAGTCAACATGGGAATTTCAGCCCAAAAGAGTTTAAATTTGGCCAAGTTACTGACAATAGAAACCAGCCTTGTCATGGAAAATGTCAGGCAGCCATACTCAGATATTGCTGCCTGGGCTGCCTAAGGTGGATATTTCATGTAACCAAATAACAAGATGGGCATTATTTTTCTTTTTACTCCTCTTAGTTGTCGTGTTGTTGCAGACTTGTAATGTGGGTTGGCAGAAGAGTTTTTTCCCTGCCCTGTTCCAAATCTTCTGAAATGTCATTAGTTCAGAGAAGAGGGGGGAAAAGAAGGAAACTTTTCCCCCAGTATTTGTGGTATATTTTAAGGGTTATTTTCCTTTCTTCATGCTTATCTCAGGACTGTCTTGTATTCAGGCAGTGCCAGCTCTTCTGCCTCTCCTGATCTTCTGCCCAGAACATGGTGTTATTTCAGACAGACTGGGAGTTCTCCTAATTAAAGTAGCTATTTTACTGGAACTAGCATCCAGTTGAATCCCACATAATCTGGCTGGAGAAGCTGGAATTGCAGGAAAACATGGAGTTTGCCCCTACTCTTTGGTTTTGATTTTCCATCCCCTCCTTTCCATAATATTTTTATCTGACCCCAACCTGACCCAGTATAACTCAGCAGGAACACATGCAGCACCTTGTTCTGCAGTTCCCCGTATGGCAGAGAGGGAAGCAAAGCTGCTGCCAATTGCAGATACAATTATAGCCAAGCAAGGTTGCTCCATTATTGCATTTGAAGCCATAATTAAATTTGCTAACAGTGCAGAGGTGCCAACCCTGCCATTTCTTTGGAATATGGGACATCTGTTTAGTGCTGATGCTAACATGGGATCTGAGAGGAAACATCAAAACTTCCATCAGCTACTGCTGTTTCATTTCTTCATTAAAAAAATATTCTAGCTTCTTGGTTGCAGTTTTGCATTTCTTGAGGCATTTCTAGTGCAGGGACCAACTCCACCAGTTGCTTTCCAAAAAGAGAACCCTGTTTTTCTTGCAGCTGGCACCATTAAAGAAATGTGGACCTTAAAGCACCTGTAGTGGTGGTTTCTCTGACATTTGACCCATTGATTTTGGGGCAATGTGAGACAAGTTTTGTGCCCATTGGCCCTTCAGAGCCTCCAGTCTGTGGTGACCAGTGACAAAAATTGAACCCAGCCAGGCCCAGTGACAAAAATTGCCCCTTAGAACTTCAACATCCAGGTCTTTTGTGTGAGAGATGAAACTCTCTGCCTTGACTCTCTGCCTTGACATCATCCAAGACAGACTTAATACGTGTATCTGTCTTTACATTTTCTTCTTGACAAGCCTTCTACTTCCCTTGCAGTGCTTCAGAGCTGAGATAACTCACTCTTAAAATGATAACAGTCTGCTAAATGGAATGTCAAAATACATGAGGAGTTGGATGCACTCTCATGGTATGATTTTCCCCCAATGAGTTAATGTTTTTATGAGTTAATGTTCTTATTGTTCATATACAGCCTGGTTGTAAAAAATGAAAATATAGCTAGTCTGTGTAGGAGGGAGAAAAAAGGTTCAGGTAAAATGCCTCTGGAGATTCAGCTGGAGACAGGATGATGGATTCAGCTGTTCATTCCCAAAATATATAATGGCTGTAAGAACAGGCATTGAAATTATTAAAAATTAAAACATGGATTTCCTTTATTACCTTCAAATGGCAGTTGAGAAATCTATGAGGTTTAGGGTTGTGAGTGCATGTGTTATGAGCTGGCCTATTTGAACACCAGTTGCTGCTGACAGGTATCAAAAGGGATGTAATTACACTTCTAATCAGCCAGGCACGTTTCATAATCTTATAATACTTCTATGTGCATTTTTCCTTTTAGAGCTTTAGAGAGAGAAAGAGAGAGAGAGAGACAACCCGAGAGACTGCAACACAGACATGTTTGTAACTACTTCTGCACATGCATTTGGTTGGCAACCTTAGAAGTGAAAAGACAAAGTCTGGTGGTTTGGAGCTCCTGCCTGGAAAGCAAGATCTCATGATGCTCTTCTCACCTGCCCCTCAGTGAGTGACTCCACAGACAACCCAGGTAACACCTTGGCTCTTTTTACCAGCCAGCCAGAAATTCTGGTTACTCACCACAGTCTGAGTTTCTAAAACCACGGTGTACACTTCACAATTCTTTACAGTGTTAGAAGATATTTAAAAACTACAATGAACAAACACATGGTACATCACTGGCAAACTACCAGATGCTATTCTGAATGAGGTCTGGGATGAGTTCATTTTATTTAGAGTGGCCCTTGTTCCCTGTCCTGTTTCAAGAGGCAGCTTTACACTCACTCACCTGTATTGGCTCATGGTCATCCAAATCAAAAGTCTTCTCTTTGCCTCTGCAAAAAGCTGTGCACATCTTCCAAGCACTCTAAGCAGCTCAGATGAATAATAATGTAATTTAATTACACCAGCCCTTACATAGATTGCTCTGAAAGCTGGTTGTGTGATCTAATTCTCTTTACATTTAGATACCTGTGTAGAAAGAGCCTTTGGAGCTGGATGCATAATTCAGTGACATTGCTGGTGGGACGATAGATCTGGGTCAGCGCTTCCCTCTGTTCATTTCACAAATTCTGCTGGGTTTTTTTTCACCTGACAAAGCATTAGAAGAACACAGCTAAGGGAAGAGGCTTTTATAAATAGGGCTGGATATGAGTTTTGTGCAAGGACACCTTCTGGACCGGTGAAGCGCAGCTGATGCTCGGAGAGCTTGGGAGGGCATTTCCAGGTAAGCAATGTATCTCTGCCAGGCCATTTGCTCCTCCTTGAAGGACTCCAATGAATTCTTTATGTTGAAATGCTATTTGGTCTAAACCAGTAGAACTCTTCCTCATCACCACCAGCCCCGCATCAATTGTGTAACTTAATTCTGTGCACTCAGAAGGTGTGTGGGTTTTTCCTTCACTGGAGGTTACATGGGCATGGCAAGGTATCACTTGTGGAAGACATGAAGCAACATTATCAAGTTTTTGTAGTGTGTTATACAACAGGGAGGCTACTGAGTCACTGGATCTTGGATGAAAAAGGCAGAGATTCAAATGACCTTGCAGAGAAAACAACACATATGGACATGAATGTCTTGTCCTTAAGTTCATTTTCTGATTTGAATGTTTGCTTTATGGAACCTTACAAAGTCTGTGCCAGCACCAGGACTTAGTGCACCCTCAGTGATTCTGGGCTCTGTTTTATAGCATAGATTTACAGCACAGATTAGCTTTTGGGGTTTTTCTTTACCTCTGACAGCTTCCATTTTATTGTGGGATACTCAGGGGTTTATAAATCCAGGGGTACAGAGCTGAATGGAGTTAAGCTTCTGGGGATATTTCTGGCTTTCTTTGCAGTTTCCTTCAGTTGCAGAGAAGTGGCTCAGTGACCTAAAGGATCCTTCCCTGTCAGCAAGACAAATGCTCCAGGATTGAATCTGTAATGTTCCAATTTCATATAATGAATCATTGCTACCAGCTTGGCATAAAACAATATAAAATATGCAAGAGAACAAAAGCACTACATGATATACCAAACAGCAGTTTTCCATACCCAATTATTTTATACCCAGTATTTTAGCTTTTTGATGGCACTTGCTTCCCACCAAGCACCACCCTCATTGGCCATTGCAGGATCCAAACAAGAGCCAAACTTCAAGGCACACATTCCTAGGAATCCAACGTCAGTGTTTCAGCTGCTCACAAAGCTGCAGATTTCCCAGTCAAAAATAAAGAAGTTGCTTAAACAGTGGAGCAAGAAGAACGTGATTTGACCAGAGCAAAAAACAGTAATTATTTCCAGAATGCCCAAGACCTTTCTCTTAGAGAGAATCTTTAATTTGCTGATGGGTTTGTGTATTGATTTTTATGTCAACATTCACTAATAAAGAAGCTTTCAGTGAAGTAGATAGAGATCTGCAGGTCTCCTCAGCGTTGCTGCTGCTGTCTTTGGACAGTGGTGGCCAGTGTGTTCTTCAGCTGGACAGACTTCTCTGGCACATCAGTTCTTGCAGGTCAATGTATGGTCACAATTCACCAATGGCTTCATCAGTGGCTTTGTTTGTTTTCTCTTGGCAGGCAGGGAGTAGAAGTGCCTGGATTTCATAGAGAAGCAGCGTGAGGAACAGAGGAACAATTTTCATGAGATTGCATGTTCTGGACTCTGGTAGGTATTGGATAATATTATTGTTTCATCTATGAAACTTTGCAAAATGGATTATCCAAGCTTTTGTTCAATTGCCTGACTGGGAAGAAGAAAAAAAAAAAAAGTCCTGAGAGCAAATAATATCTCATTATACCAAGTCAGATAACATTAGAATAAAATTGATTTGATGAAGAATAGCAAGAATTGATTTTTATGCTTGGAATTAATTTTCTGAATAGGGAACCACTGAACATTGCCATAATTAGTGCATTCCTAATAAACCTATTAACACACCATTTTCAGCGCTGAACTTACCACAGTTACAGCTCCACTTTTAAATGCTCACCATCATCAGCTGCAGCCAGAAGTAGAAGAACACAGTTTGAATGTTGGCCCCAAGAATATGGCCAATGCACTTTTAGATCTAAGAAAGACCTCACTGTATTTTTTTTAATTTCAATTGATCCTCACGTTATTAAGCAAAAATGAAGTAACTTGTGGGGTTTTTCCTGAGCTTACAGTAATTCCCAGGATAGTAAAGTAAGGCCTGGCTGTTGAAATAGGAAGGCAGCACAGGTTTTCTCACACAGGTTTTCAGCAAGCTCCTGAAGCTGGAGCATTGATTGCATGCTCTGCCCCCATGCCACCTTTGTCTACAGGAGAGTTAGCATTCATGGTGTCACTCAAAGTGAACTTTTACTGCCCACAACAACCTATTTCTGTAGCAAAGGTCAGATTTGTTATCTATCAGGATGTAGCAGCAGAGTGGAATAATGAGTTGCCACAACGAACTGGCCTTTTTACCTTCTGAATGGGCTTCTAAATCAAGCAGAGGGAGCATTGACTGAAAATCATTGGGTCTGTCTACTTGAAAGGTCATAGTCTGAAATACTGCAAGATCATTTCTCCCTGGTTTATACAGCAAAGTAGCCTCTAGTACAGAACCCACTACCTACCAGTAGTTCAGCTGTCTGGCCTTCGTGGGATTTGAGATGGTAATGGGGAAAAAAGGAAGACTACTTGGATCTGTCACAGGCCTAAATTAGTCAAGGAAAGATAGAAATGAATAATGATTTGGAGCTCTCTCTCTCTCTTTGTATATATATATATATATAAGTCACATATATATATGACTTAATTGTACCCATTTCCTTCCAACCTTACTTCCCAGTTCTAAAGCCCTTCTCTTTTTACTCCTCAGTCAGTACAAGGTGTTTCCTGAACACATTTCCAGTGTAGCCAAAGGAAGATACGGAATTCACAGTTTCTCGTGGCCTGTGAGAGAAATCTCTGCTTTTCAGTTCATTCATTGGTCTTGCAAAATGGAGATGTTACATAAAAGAAATACTCATCATTAGACAAGTTAAAAATAAACATCAGTAACCAATGAATTGAGCTCTTAATAAAGCCAGCTGTTTTGGAAGGGTGTTTGGTCCTTGGCATATGAATGAGCATCCAATGTTAGGCAAAAATTCCTCTAAATCTCATTCCTCAGACTCCTGTTTCTTTGACAGATGAGCCAAAGTTCATTGTCAGTAGTATTTGAAACAAAAAAAATGCTGCTGTTTCAGTGAAGAATGTCAGTCTAGACAGGGTCCAATTCTCAACCTGAAATTGGCTTTGCACTGCTGTGCTATTTACCTCTGTGGTGTCACATCAGTATGCCCAGCTTTTTCCAGGAGCCATAAAAATATTGAATTTTACTGCTGCAAGACATTGCTATGACTTGCAAAATATCCTGAGCTCCTGGGCCTGAGAATTTCACCTGAGTGAATTTGTCCTCCTGACACAAATCCGTCTCTGGTGCAAGGCAATGTCACCTCTTTGGTGCAGGAGACAGAGCTTTTTTGGCTGCTGGTCTGAGGCTGCAGAGCAATGTCCTAGGAGTAAATGATTCCCACAGACCTTTCCATCTTCCCTATCAAAACCCACCAGGCATCTCTGAATTGCTCTTTTCCTCAACGAATACAGAGCGGTGGATAAAAAAACCCAAACCCACACACACCCCATGAAAATAAAGCAGAGCACTCCATGTCTCACACGGTGCTCTCCAGAGGCAGGATAAAAGAAAAGGAATAAACCATGTCTGACAGATGTTAATGAAACACAGAGACTCCTTTTAATGAAGCACTGGAGAGTGGCCAGTCTGTTGTAGTTGGGACATTATAAGCCTTACAGAAAAAGGAAAGGACACGAAGAATTCCATCTCTTTTCTCCAAAGTGTCCTTCTTCAAGGAGGTTTGGGAGGGGTTTGTGTGGTTTTCACAGGGAATCTTCATGGATACACAAGGAGAATCCCCACCTGCCAAGAGGCAGAGGTGGTGCTCTGCTGACAGCACAGTTCTTGGACACCGGCACAGCTCCATCCTGATCTGCTTGTTTGCAGGAACCTGGGGAACAGTTTCAAAAGGTCAGTAAGCACCTCAAATTCCAAATAGCAGTTCTTGAATAAAGTGGCTGGATTTGTCTCTGTTCTTCTACCCAAAAGGACTCCTGCCTCTCTCAGCAAAGGTATCAGTGGGGTTGACAGGGGTTGCTGCTGCTTCCAGCAATGTGAGACTGTGCCTGGCTGATTTGAACTAAATTTACTAAATTTTGTGTTGTTCACAGCCCACTTTTGTTTTATCTGCCAGGGAGGTTTAGGATATTTAAATGTATTACATTTGAAACAATATTAGGAGGAGGAAAATAGTAAACTAAATGTAATAAAGAGATAAATGTGCAAAAGGTAAAATGCTAACTCCAAATACTAAAAAAAAAAAAAAAAAAAAGAAAAAGAAAAACCCAAACCAAATGAGTTGAGGGAACCTGTGGACCAGCAGTCTTAGGATGTATTACACATTATTAAATTAACTTCTGGATTTAAATTTGGTTTTTGTTCCAAGTAGACTCCTTAAGGAGTTGTGGCTAATTTTCAACATATTTAAGAGTGTACACTGAGACCTCCCAAAAGAGTAATTTCATTAATTGCCTGGTACTGTTGCTGCTTGGACTCATAATCCTTCCTTTAAGTTACAAAGAGTATTCAAGCCATGAAATCTTCCTTACATGCAGCAGCATAAAAGATTCCCCTCTGTGGTTCTGCTGCAGATGTTGACACAGTGGTCCTCTGCAAATTTCAGGATATTTCTGGGAAGGGATCTGTTTATAAAAATATTCATGTACACATGATCCCTACAAGCCTTCACTTTAATCTTGGTTAAATACCAAGTTATTAAATAGTAATTCCTGGTGCTGGAAAAACATCATCCTCCCGTGAGACAAAACAAGAGCAGGGAATGTTTACGGCACTGACATTTTAAAGCTAATTTAAGGAGGATTTATCACAATTAGGAAAAGAGTTAATGAGGGATATATGCACATTGCCTGGCTAATAGTGATTCATATTCTACCACCATCACCAAGCTGAAGCAGAGGTTGGAAGGGCCAACTCCTGCCTGTCTGCAAACATCGATGTGGCTGCCACGGCACAAGATAAGCATCTCCAACAGCACTTCCCAAAGAATCAGTGTGAGAGCAACTGAGTAGTATTTCATAGCCCAGGACAACTGAAATGTTATTGAAAAGAAAAATTCTGTTGCTTAAGGCAATATAATTAACCCTGCCTTCCACTCTGGTTTATCTACAGAAGAAACACCTCGGACAAATTTTATCAGCGGCGCTGCTGATCTCCGCGAAGAAAGGTTTGCAAAGAGGTGATTGCTGGCTTAATCATGAACACCTCAGCAAAGTACATCTCACAGGCACTCTGCATCTCCTGCTGCTGCTGCCTCTCTGTGTCTGTTAACAGATCACAGTCCAGGTACCAAGTTCAAGGTCGTTAATGGGGGCTCCAACTCCAGCCCTGCCTTCTAAAACCTCTGGTTCCTGGTCCTGCGTAGTGATTATTTATCCCTGTCCACACATTAAACTGGGCTTTCCTTGTAAAGCTAAAAGTGTGTGTGCACGTGGATAGATAGTGGGTGCATGGAAGGAAGAAAGTCAAGCAAGCAGGGGAGGACCCAGGGCAGACAGAGGGGGTTGAGCTCTCTCCAGAAGTGGCGTTAGCATTATGTGGGAATGGCAGCTGTGGTTGGCAAAGCTGAGCTGAAATCCGGATCAATGGTAGGAACAAAGAAAACTGGGCCACAGAAAGCAAGCCACCTGGTGGATGTGGGAGAGGGGGGTATTTGAGAAGGTTAATCCTCATAGAGAAGGCAACAAAACATATGAAAGGAGTCTAATGTGTGCCAGTTTCCAGGGGAAAAAAAATACCATTTTTAACAGCCATTCTGCTACAGTGGTAAGCTAAATAAGCTTGCCACTTCAGCAACACAAACGCACTGCTTATAGAAAAGAAATTAGTAAAAGAATCTGATGTTCCAAGTTTTTTTACTTTTGTCTAATTGTAGTTGAAGGTGGAACCTTGCAGAAGAGCTCTTCAGGGTCTGGGATCAATGTGAAATGCGTTTAAGGTCTAATGAAAACCCGTATAAATAACTAAATATATACCCCCAAAAAATCAGGTGTCAGTGTTAGCAATGGATTTTTTCCAGTGTTATATTTTTATGTGTGTTTTCCTTGGGATCATGGAGAGGAAATACCAGGCTCTTTAAAATACATTAGCCCAAATTTGGAATACGTACTTTATCCATTGCTTCCATGGGGCAAATTAAATTTCAGGGCAATTTGAATTAGATTTTGGAGCGAGTAAAAGGGTCGGCCTGAGGGTCTGCAGCCCCATCAATAATGGAGCTTGTGTTCTAATATGAAATTAATTCAGCACATCCTGGTTTATGTGGATAATTTAACACAGCAGCTTTTGACTTTTCTGAGACTGAAGGCCAAAGTCTCAATAAGTCATTTAAAACGTTTTCAAAAAATTGAGATATAGTAATTTTTTAGCTTACCTGACTCACAACTACTTTTTGTGCCAAAACCTTGGGACAGAATCACTTCACTCCTTTTTAAGCCCTGCTTTTTTTTAAAGCCTGTACTGCTTTAATTATTTTTTTTTTTAAGTGCAGCTATGAATTGTTGGCTGTGACTGATAAGCAGGACAGCAGGAAACACGCTGTGTCTTTGTAGCTTCCGAGTGTACTTACTACTATAAAAACCAGCTTGATGCAGACTTAAACCTAAGCTGCTGATGCAGACTCTTAGCAGGAAAGCCCTCAGAGGAAGGGATGTGCACAGAAGAAAAGCAGAGTTGGTTGAAACAAGGAGGTCTGAAGTTAAATGCAATATTTCCAGTCTTTGTTACAAAACCAGGAGAAGTGTCTGACCTTATCCTTCTCCCTCTGGCCAGCTGCTTGGATAGATTTTTTTTTTTTTCCTGTGCAATCATCTTGAAATTTTTCGGGAAGGTTTTGTTTGTGTTCATGGGATATTGCAGGTTAGGTAAAAATTCCACCTGTCTTTCAAGTATGCTTCATATAAATTTAAAACTTGAAACAGTTTGATCTTTTGTTACCTTTCTGTTGCTAAATTCTTCTAGTTGCTCTCACCCTGCCCTTTCAGTACTTCTGCAGAACTAAAACCAGGGGTAAAGCATAAGCACAATAAATTTTCTTATGCAAGGGGAAAACAAGTGTCTGCCCCTGTGGTCCATCTCTAGGCTAGAACTGGAAGAGCTCCCACTTTGTTAAGTGCAGTTTAAACATGCCACTGTAAGTGAATTTTTACCAGTCTGGTCACTAAGACCATCCCTGCTGCCCCTGCAGCCTCTTGCAACTTCAGCTCCCATTCTGTTCTCTTAAACATCTTCATACCATTTTCCTCACTTTAGAATTTTTCAGTCAGGACTAACATCTCTCAGGTATGCCTTGTTTCTTCAGTCTATATCAGGAGATGAGAGAGAGAAATAAAAGGCCACTTGCTGTGCCACAGGGAAAAACTGGTGACACGAATCAGTCTCCACTTCTTTTCAAGTTAGTGGGATTTTTCCCCTCCTTCATCTTCCTGGCTCCAAACTCTCTAACCGTGTAGGGAATAAAAACAGGTAACCAACACAGTGCAAACATTCCAAAGGACACACACAGTAATCAAAATCTGAAATACAGCTGTGCACAGTAAGTAAATCTTCCACTGGATTTGACTTCCAGCAGAAGTCTGTGAAAGGACATGTCATTGTAAGCACTCACTTATTTTTGCATAACATATTTGTGCCTTCCTGGAACAGATCTGCTAGTCAGCAGCAGCAGCTGTTGTTATCACAGGGTTCTAAACAACTATAGTATTAGATCAACCTAAAAGAATTTTAGTTCCTTTTGATGTTTCTGTTTCGGGGGCAGTTGTTCTTTTACCACATACAGCTTGCACAGAGAAGCAGAACAAATAAGATTTTTCTTTTCTTTTTTTTTTTTCATTTAAGAATCTAAGTTCCTGAATCATTTAAGCAGATGTCTAAACTCAGTGAGTTTTAATAACATGCTGAAGGTAAGTAGGTTCTTCATGTCTTTTGAAGAAAATGGACATTTGAGGAAAGCACCTAATGATATAACAAGACCTTTTTTTCTGTGTTCAGGAGGCTCTATTTCAATGCACAGGCATGGTATTAAACTGCTGAGATCAATCTAGGTAGTTTTCTTAATGCTGTAGGAAAACAGTAAGAGACAGTCATGATTGTTCATGTTTTTATATTTTATGGGAGTAGTGATCCTTCAGTCTGGTGCCCTCACCTGATGCCTGACCCATCCACCCTAACAGGCCTGGGGGATGTATCTGGACAACCACAACTCTTCCAGTGCCCCACGGAGCTGCCTCAAAAGCTGATTGTTTTCCTCAGTGTGTGATGTCACCGTTATTTGGGTACTCGAATTTCATGGCCAGTGGTCACCTTCATGAATAAAATTCCCTGACAGTGGCGTGGCTTGGCCTGTGCTTGCCAAGGCAGGAATGCTGCCAGCCAGGCTGCCCTCTTTGAGCTGGAACAGGGGCAGTGCAGCAGGTTAATGATGGCGTGAGCGAAGCTGCTGTTCCCTTCCAGCTGAGGGTTATGGGCTCTGACAGCGTTTGCTGATGGCCACTGAACCATGAGCCATATCCTAAAAGTACTTATCACTTTACCCTCCGACTGCCAAAGCAATTTGTGAACAGTTTGTGAGGAAAAAAAAAATAATAAAAAATTGTGAGCGGGGCAAAGGAGGACACATGAAATTTTGGAGGGGAAAAAAACAGTATTAGGCAATGCTAACTCATCAAAATAGGCCATGAAATAGGCCATAAAAGAGATGAAACAGTAAGAGAGGCATCATAGTGGAAATAACTACAGCACTATCCATGTCAGTCTGCTACATACTTTTTGCTCACTCCCTGATTTGAAAGCAATTTTTGGCATTTGGGTTCTATTAGAACACTTCTTGCCAAGAGATCACTGTATAGTTTCACAAGTATTATTGAAGACTCACTGTGAGGTATCTCATTATTTCAGATGAGTAAATTGCATCATAGAGGAGCGATTTTTTTCATATTCTTTTTCCCTGAGACCACAGCAAACAGCTTTCAAGCCAGAAGGGGAGATCCCAACAGTCCTGCCTCCTTTATCCTGGTTTCATAACCTGCACTGCACTATCTCTGATTTAACAAAGTCCTGGTAAGTTATTTTGGTGCATTAAATATAATTTCTGATGGGAAGGTAGATGTGTCTATGCTTGGAGGTCCTCCCTGTGCATTCAAACAGGAGGAGGTGCTGCACAATAGGATTATATTTATTAATGTTTTGCCAACCAGACTAAAATACTCCTCTGTAGTCAGTGACTGCTGTTCTTACTTTGATAAGGTATGTTGAGAAATATTTGGAAAAGCAGTGTTAATGCTGAAAGTTTGAAGAGTTTTCCATGTTACCAAGCTCATGGGTATCCCCTGATTTCATGTGATGCCTCATCCTAAGGGAAAGCTGTGATTTCTCAGGATAATCCAAAGACACTTCCATCCTCAGAGCAGGAACTTGTGAGCATCTGAACTGTAACTCCTGTGAGGTGCAGCAGTGCTTCCCACAGCTATAGAAGCACGTATGGACTAGAAATAATACACTTTACATTAGATAAGACACACATTAAGCAAAACGTTTTTATTTGGGAATATAGAGAGAGTAATGAATGACTGCTTATTTATAGAAGTTTGTTGGGAAATATCATGGTCCTAATTAAAATGAAATCCCTGATAAGTTTCCTATCAAAAACCCAAGGTCTAAGCACTAAGATTTTCTGGTTAAAAATATAAAATCATTCGTTCTCTGGAGTGTATATTTATAATCAGTCTTTAGAAATGTAAAAAGAACTGAAAAAAATTACAGGGGAATAAAGATTGACTCGACTGATAGCTAAATATTAACTGTGTTCATAAGAAGGAGGGAAATTACAAAGGGCTTGGCAAACTGAGTTGTCCAAACTGACTGACTGAATGAAGAAGTTAAATATCCCTGGGCAAAGAAAACTATGCACCAGAAAGGTCATTACTGTTTCTCATAGGGTTTAGCTCTTTCACTTCGCAATTGAGCTGGGTTTTTAAATACAGTTTTGTATGCAGATGTAAAACTCTTGCTCTCTGTTAAACAGAGAGGCTTTGAAACCAATTCCCTCTAACAGGTGTTAATGAGTACAAGCAGGTTATCAGGATGTTACTTGTAGCAGCTTCACTGTGTGATGTTGTGTGTGAAGGCCACACCAGGCACTCAGTGGTTAAAGACCAGAGGTTTAATTAGCCACGTTTCACTGGGCTTGCCTTCAGGCCTCAGAAATAAAAGGACTGAAGGAAGAGCAGTGGAAAGGTGACTGTTTTTTGTCTCCCATGGAGCAGTCTCAGGACCACAGCCTGCCAGTGTGCTGTGAGCTGCTTCCCTGACACTGCACCTCTTACCATTGTGCTGCTGTTGCAGGTTGTAGAATTAACTTCCTTTATTGCATCTGTGTTCCATCGGCACAGAATTTACTAAAGAGCTAGAACTGATGTGAAACACTGAGAAACTAGTGATCACCTTACTGGTGTTTAGGTAAACAGATGTGTATTCGAAAGTCCACTGATAATATTGAAGAAAATTGCGTATTTTCTCAATTGATTTGAGCAGCTGGAACAATAAGAGTGTAACTGCAGCTCAAGTGCCCTGCTCACAGGATGATGGTGCATTGTTAACCGAATCAAAGCTAAGACTAAGCAGCACTTGAGGCTTATTACCATTCAAGTGAGACCAGTTAAAAGCAAGCACCAATTTCGAGCTGGTGACCTTGAGCTGTGGGTGTTGCATTATCAGATGCAGCTGAACACGGATTTGGAGCTGAGGGGAAGCACAAACTCAGAAAAGAAATGATAAGTAACAAGGCACTGCATGCAAGGCTCTCTCTTGCTCTCAGTCTCTGTTCCCCACGAAGTCAGAAAATTGATGGTAAGTGCACAACATCTTATAGTCCATGGGTGGTTAGAGAATTCCAAATTGAAAGGGACTGGAGTTACTCTTGCCCAGCAGACTCAGTGCTAACTATATTCCAGTCCATTTGTGTATAGCAATGGAAAACATAATTTATCTGGGATGTCAGGAACGACATTGCCTTTCATTAACCTTAAGTAAAGTTATGAGGCTTTGCTTTCCTTACTAGGTAGGTTTATGTACTATCAATTTTTGTGCATATACAGAGGTGCAGAATTAAGACAGTGGAAATTCCTCAGACCTTGCTAGGAGAAACCTGCTAAGAGCTTATAGCAGGTATTTATTTTATGTTTTAAAAATTCAAGAGACTCCAGTTAATCTGTCCTCTGGTAATCCACAGAATAATGATTGAGCCAGACACTTAGCTGGTGTAATGTAGTGAAGCTCTTCTGAAAGCAGCAGTCAGGCTGCTACTCTAAGATATAAGAGGCTTAGGCTCAATTCCCTAACTTCCCACAGATCTCTTCTGTAACTTTGGCCAAATTCCTTCTATCTAGATAAAAATAAGGGTTTACAATCACTGAGTAAAGTTTGAATCCTGACAATGCTTAGGCTTCCTACATGATGAGCAGGAGAGCAAGGCTCACTAAATGGAATGCAGAATTAAATATGCAGTGGCCACACACTGAGGAAGCACCTTCAGCATCCTCAGTAATTTCTATGTGCTTTAGGGCAACAATTCTGTGAAGGAAGGCATAACCCTACATATTTCCAGTGACAATCCTCTGATGTTGCTGACATCAACAGCAGAGCCCCCAGTTTCTTACTGCTCCTGAAGGCAGGTGGGAATGAGGGGCCAAGCTATTCAGCTCAGTCATGACAAAAGGCTTTGTGGGCAGGTATGGAAGCAAAATTTTCCATTTTCCACAGCTGAGAGCACGTTTCAAACCTCAGATCTCTGGAATTAGGCATCAAAAGGGGGACTTTTGAGAAATTAACAACTCTAATATTAAATCTTTCTGTAATTGGTTCAGAACCTCAATATGGAATTGGAAGGTAAATGAATTAAGGAGTATAAAGCGTTCAGTTACTGTAGCAATGGGGAACATGTAAGAAGCTAAAACTGATGGATGCTGTCACTTATAATTGCTGAGAGCTTGAACACCAGGGTGAATGGTGGGAATATTTGAGCTTTTCAGAGGTAACAGTCTGATCTCTGATCCATGCAGGTGGAGCTGTCTGGGGGGACATTGGGTGGAGATGTGCCAGCCTGTAAGGGTCTGCCCTGCACACAAGGTTGCAGAATAGGCACTTTCACAGCAGTGGTGCAAATAGTGGATGTAGCTGCTCTGCAAGCAAGTGGTCAAGCGAGCAGTGATGTCAGTGCCTTTTGTGTAGCTCTGTGTTTCAATTCACAACGGAGGAAATTGTTACTGTGGGCACAGCTCCAGGAATAAGTGCATGGAAAACAATTTAGGGAATTCTGTAATAAGAATGGATTGTGATTCTCCTAAGCTGAGAGGTCAAAGGTATAGTTCAGCTCTGCATTTCACCTGTCTTTTTGGGCAGAGCTATGTGTACAGTTTAGGAGTCCTTCTGCTCACAAGGTCAGAAGTAGGGAGTGCACATAAATGTCATGGCAAGGAAAAATATGTGCCTTGAATTAGTAAAAAAGATGGAAGAAATCTCTTGCTTATTTTCAGAACCAACCACATTAGGAAGCAGCAACAGACTTGGTGTAACAGTCTGGTATGGGAAGACCTCTGACATATTGATCATGATGGGAAAAGCAATTCTGGGATGCTCTTCCTCACAGCTGTCTTCACAACAAACAGATCAAACAATTTTGATACTCTTCTGCATTAAATATTTCAGTAAAAAATCCCTCCATTGCTGACACTGGTGCATCATTATCCAGCAATAGTTGTGGTGAAAACTCAAGTACAGCCATGCAGGAATTTCTAGTTTGCCTGCAGGCCTTGTGTGCTGCCTGTGCATCCAAAACTGTTCTCTGCTTTTGGAAATACCAGAGGGATTCCTGCAGTGTGTGAGCTGTACCTTTTAGACATAATGGTAATTGTTTCACACAACATTAAATTACTTGTAGCTGCATGGTCTTGCGAATGCCAGTGCTCCAGCTCCCTGGGTAAAATGGACTGCACAGAAATGTTTGCCAAAAACAGCAGTGTGGAGATGCAGCCAAAGCAGTGAGTAGGTTTTGAGGTTTACAGCTGTTCTGAACAGAGATTCAGAGATTTTGACCTTGAGTTCCAGAGGAGCAGCCAGCAATAATTTCACTCTGCTCCATCCTGGTACAGTGGATGTACCTTCTGCAATTTCTCTCCTTCCTGAACTTAATTTCAGTGAGCTCAGGCTCCATGACAAGGCTCTGTACAAGTCATTCAGTTTATGCTTATCCTGCAAAAGCCAGTGACCTGCAATGCAAAGTTAGAGTCTGAACTCTGTGAGAAATGTGTGTGTTCCCCTTCTCCACAGACAGGAGGCTCAGGATGGCCCAGAGGTGACAGTGCCATAAATCTCCATTTGGGCCACACAAATTAATCTGTGAGCAGTGACTGTGCAGAAACCCCACAGGTCAGAGCCACGAGCACTGACAGCACTCACTGACCGTGCCCAAGTGTGGTGGAAGTGAAAGAAATCTGAATACTTTCTACTTAGGAGAAGGCTCAGTCCAAGCTCAAGCAGACTTTGTTTCTGTGTCCAGATTAAGAAGCTGGATGAATGTTTGTCCCCTTAAGAAACAGGGAAAGATGATCTTCAGCTTTCATTGAGTTACAGCATTAAAATCTGCATTTACTTGTTTATTCTGTTAATTGGTAGATATATAACTGATTCTTTCCAGCAGTAGGAAAACCACTGCCTTTGAAGTGGGGTCTTTTGGCAGGTCCCCATAACTCTGTCGCCATTAGTGGAAAGAGGTTTTGGGTTGGGTTTTTAACGTCCCAGCTCTGAGGCAATTAATGTGTGATAAACCTACAGGTGGTGGGGAATTTTTTCCATCAAAACACCTCTGATAAGCAAATACTGATTTATCAAAACCAAAACTGTCCAAAATTCTAGTTCTGAAATTGCCAATGCATTCAATTCTGCATTCTCAAAATGAAACCTAATTATTTCTTTCTTTGAATAATTTTTGGATGCACTTAGAGGAGAAGCATCACTTAAATTATTGTTTTGTTGAAGAAAAGACAAAACCATCAGGGAAATCCTAACATTTTGGTTTTTATATGATACTAACACATGAAAACAATACGAAATGGCTCATTCTGAAGGGAATTATACCACATATTGCATATGTATGTTCCCTTTAAAAAAATGAAACCAAAGCAAACAAAGCACACAAACTCTGTATGTACATTTCCTTCCCTGGAAGAGAATCACCAAAACAGAGACAGAACCTGTATCCAAACAACTCTTTAATAATCAAGTGTCTACTGAAAGACTGTTTTCTCAGCTCACCTGAGAGGCTGTGTGTCATCACAACAGATGAGACTCACTGAGACTTCAGATAAAGATTCCTGTGCAGCAGCATAATTGATGGAGAGCTCAAAACCATGGCACTGGTTTCTTCTTGTTTTCCTTAAAATCCTGACCTTGGTAGCTTTCCAGGCACTTGCCTGTGTTTGCTGTGATGCATTTATTTGATTCCAGCATTTTCCTGAGCTGCTTTGTCAGGTGATTGAAATTATCAGTAGAATTATGACAACATCTCATATCCCTTATAAGAGATGAAAGTTAGTCTTCTACTTCGTGATATCTGCTCAGTTTGAGTAACAATCACTGCAGAGTAACCAATCACTTCTGTTGTTTACCTCTGCATCACACAGTTTGTCTAAACTAACAACCTGAAAAAAGAGTGTTTTTTCTGTTTAGAGGAAAGAGGAGTAAAATGAACACGTTTATAAGCTCCTTAAAAGCCAGACAGAGCAAAATCTGTTGCTATTGTTATTTTTATGCTGCCAAGTCACCCTGCCCTCCAGTGTAGGAACTGGTACCACATACCCTGCCCCCTGTAAAACAGCTAAACCTCCACGAGTCATTTGTTTCATCATTTCTGAGCTTTCCTGCCAAGCACCTGCCTTTTAATTTGCTACAACGAACCTGAAACATCTGTCAATTTTTTTTTTTCCCCATGAATTAATAATGCTGTAATTAAAATCCAGCAGAGAGCTCAGCTGAGACTCCTGGTTAATTAGGACAGGAGACAGCCATGTGAGCAGCATGGCACTACATGGCTTGGAGAAGGCTTGGATTTGGACCAGGGGCTCTGTGGGTGACGAGTTCCTACCAGTCCATGAAGCTTTGGGATATTTGGTGCAGGAGCCAATATGTCTGTCTGTGGGCAATCAAATATTGCTGAAATCATTTAATTAGGACGCAGTGCCTGCAAATTATTATCTTTGAATGTGGATTTTTAAAGGATCTGGGTTTAGTTGTTGCCATTCTCCAATCACTAAGAAAATGAGGAGGATCAGTGCTGAACTCAGCTCTTGCTGAGAGCTGCTTTGCTCTTCAAGTGGGAGTGTCACAAGGAGAAAAATTACCTTCTTGGCAAAGGCCATACCTGCAGCTAATGTGCAAAGATTGAGGATTTGAGTTCCTTCCAGGATTGATTTCTACACTGATAATTGCAGTGGTGTCCAACTAATCAAGATTGTTCCTGGTACTAAAAATATCAGCTTGCTTCAGGTTTGATGCAGGTTGATTCCTGCAGCTTATTTCTTATACCACCTGCCTGAGACATAAGGATCTGGAGACAGGTTTATTGGTTTTTGTTTGTTTGTTTGTTTGTTTTAAACAGCAGACAAAAATATTTGTAGTTCTGTGGGTTTCAGCACACCTATAGATGAAAACATTGATCCAGAGATCTCATCACTCATCAAGTAGTTTTTTTAATGTAAAAAAGTGCACCAGTTAATATCACAGGTTGTTTTCAAGCTTGTTGATCAAAGGCAAAGAAATTTGTGCTGCAGCTCAAAGTGAGGTATGAGAGATTTTTATTATGAACTTGAATAATTTGAAAACAAAAAGGGTACCATGTGTAATCTGAATGTCCTGCTGTGTACCAGTGTCATGTATCTTAGAAGGCATTCCTGGTTTAATTGGACAACTGTATTTCATAACTGTCCAAACTCACAAAGGATGTCCTACAAAATAAACTTCCCTAAGTAGTCTCTAATGTACAGAGACATCCACAAAAATGCCACATCCCTGACCCTGTCCTACCTTTTGAGAGCTTGACATTGCATTTACAGAGATTTTTTTTTCAACTATTTCAAATTACAAGAAAGCATTGTAATGCCAAAGAGCTGCATCTGAACCACAGTGTGTGTATGAGAAAACCCACTATGGCTGATAAGGAATTGCCTTTTCCTAAACCCTCCTTAACTTCGAGTAGCTGCTGCATGAAAAATGAGGAGATTCCTTGACCAAGCTTGCCCTCTGCAGGCCTCCACCATCTCCCTCTGGTACTGCCAGATTTGTTCCCTTTTCTGCACAGGCAAATTAAATGTGCTGCTAACATAACAGGATTTGGATTGTATATATATATATACATATTTATTTATTTATTAGTAAAATAGTAATTACTTAAATAGATATTTGGAGACAGCTCTGTATTCTTAGTGAGACTGCATCCCAGACATCAGTTTAATCTGCCCAAATAGCTCCTGATTAGGTTTGCTGTTATCTGGAGGCAATGAGTTAATGGAGATGCTGCAGAAGGGATTTGATTTAACCCTCAAGCTGTTTGTTCAAGCTGAGCTACCAGCAAAGACCATAACTGGCATCTGCTCTAATGAGGTAGAGTGAGAATCCCCTCGACTGTATCTCTGTTGTACTGGATAACAAGGAAGAATGACACTAAAATAGACTTTTGGTGAAGTTTGTGAGAGTAAATTCTGCCCTTGGAAGATGAAAGAGGGAATGAATACTTTGGAACTCCTCACCTAATCTCTGATGAATAATGATCTTTTAAGAATCTCTCTCAGTTTTAAACTAAACCAAAAATCACCACCATGGTTTATAATTTTCATATAACAAACAAAAGCAGGTAAAGGTCAATAACACAAATCAAATTATGAATATGCCAGTTTGTTTAAGTATTTCACTCAATTACTTATATTTGTAGTTGACATAGCAACAACATCAAAATCTCTGGTGCAAATGAAATTACACTGACGAGCCTGCTTATGTTGGTATAATACATGTTAGCTGAGCCAAGGCAGACATCAGCTATGCCCCTCAACACTTTTGTTACAAAACACTTTGCAAAGAGAAATTATTTAGTCTCTTCCTTCTTTCTTTTTATAACACACTCCGTGTGCTTGCAAAAGACAGAAAATGTCCCTTAGTAATAATTAAGTATAATATTGCATCTGCAATAATGGTAAAATTGCAAGGAGTGCAGTTGGACTCTCCTGGGAGTCTTTGACCACCAGCTCATGAATAGCAAGGACTCCAGCCAGGAACAGGCTGAAGAGCCAGGCAGGCTTGTTTCAAGCAGAACCTGAAGTCCACTAGGAGTTCACAGATCTAGACCAATAACTGCTTTCAATGAGTGACTTTAATTAGTAAATTCCAATGAAAAAAAGGCTTCATCAGATTTTTTTTTTTCCCCAGAGTAGCTCAATAAAATATGCTCTTTGAAACAAGATCTGACTCACATCGCAGGTTTAACAAGGGCTAATTTTAACAGGCCCTTATTTCAGTATCGGTGCTAAAGAGCAAATGGATTAAACACTTAAGTTGAGGGGATGTCTGTCAAAATTCTGTGGACAAGAATGAATAAACAAACTCCTGCTCTGACAGCTGATGCCTGGCTTACAGACAAACGACAAGACTGACAGAAGGAAAATTGGATGTGTTCATTAGAACAGTCTCAAGTGGAGCCTCCCTGAGCCGCATGATGAACACCCATTTATTATGGAACAAGTCAGAAAAAGACTTCTCCTACACTCATGGTATAAGATCAGTCTGCCAAATAGTTCTTGTAATAACTTGTTTTTCATAGATACACCTGTAGGTACACAAAAAACCTGCATTTTTGTCCAGCCTTTCTGTTAAAGCCATCCAGTAGATGGGGCCACGGAGTTGTACAACCCGCGAAAGGAAGTAAAATGAGTTCATCCTAGGAAAACCTCTCATAATCAGTGCAAATAGAGCTTTGATAATTCATTAAATTCTAATGCCAGGCAAATAATTTATTTGCTTATATCATGTCCTGACTGTAAGACTGATTAAGCTGTACTCAAATGCTAGTTAATACAATTTCATTCGTGTTTGATACTGAAATAATTACAACTCTCAGTCAACAAAAATTACAACTGAGGTTTTAATCTTCATTCATGCTACGTTTGTTCCCAAGTATTGTGCAGGTCTGAGATACAGTCATGCTTGTGATGAAGTGTCAAAGGAAGTCATTGACAGTAATAGTAGCAAGAAAGTCCCAAGTGTGGAAATGTCTATGTGGAGAAAGGAATGTGTTAGTGGTTTCTGCATAAAGAAAGGATGATTTTATGAATGTAACCTGCATGCACTGTTGGGAGTTTCCTCCCTGTTGCTTTGAGATCTGTGCTTCTGCTCCTGTTAAACCCGTGAATCAGAAAGGAACACGGAGGTTTGAGAGCCTCTTTGCAGGCTGCAGGACACAGGGGTTTGAGAGAGCCTCTTTGCAGGCTGCAGGACACAGGGGTTTGAGAGAGCCTGTTTGCAGGCTGCAGGAGCAGGGCTGGTGGATGCTGAGGTTTGAGGTGCGTCTGCACATGCGGTGCAGTGTCGCACAGCAGAAGGGGCTGTGAAGGAGTTTCTGAGCTTTTGCCTCGTGAAACGCCAAGTTTCTCGTGCCTTCAGCCATGAAGTCCCTTCGGGAAGTGGCTCAGGGACCGCTGCCTTTGAGCGGGGGGCTCACACGTTCAATCCCGGCCACGGGGCAGGACAGAAAGGACGTTTGGCTGTGTGACCCGCAGAGATCAGGGGGTGCTTTGGGTCCGGGCTGGGGTTGCGGGGCTGCCCCGTCCGTGCGGCTCAGCCGTGCCCGGGGGGAGCCTTGTACCGCAGTGAGCCCTGTCCCGGGTGGGAGCTCATCCCCGGGGTGAAGCCCTGTCCCCGTGGAGGGAGCCCAGCCCCGGCGGGTGTCCGGGGTGGGTCCAGCCCCCCGGGGCGGTGCAGCCCCGCTCGTCCCGCCCGCGATCCGGGCCGAGGGGCCGCGACGGCACCTGGAGGCGGCCCCGCCCCAGTGCCAGGAAGGGAGCGACCGGCGGGGCGGGAGGGGAGGGAGCGGCCGGATCCGGCGGAGGGGACGGGACGGGACGGGGCTGCCGCCCCGCAGAGCCCGCGGGACGCTGCCATGGCTTTCGGGAAGGCTCCGAAGGACCCGTTCGGCACCGCCGTGGGCAGCCTGGTCGGTGAGTACCGAGGGGGGTGCTCCGCGCCCCGTCCCGCCCCGAGGGGAGCCGGGGCCGCCCCCTCTCCCCGCCCGGCGGCTGAACGGCGGCTCCCCTTGGCCTTTCAGAGAGGGCGACGCTCGGATCGCTGCAGACCGAGGAGTGGGGGCAGTTCATGCACATCTGCGACGTGATCAACGCCACGGAGGAGGGGTGAGCGCGGCCGGGGGCGAGGGACCCACAGCGGCCGGTGCGCGGCTCGGAGGTGGCACCGGCGCTGCTCGAGGGCAAAGGGACATCGAGCAGGAGGTGAAGGGCGCTGATGGGAAGCGACCCAAAACGAAACAGCAGTACCTGTGGTTCGTAGAAAAAAAAGCTCTGCCTATCACCGAACCAACAGAACTTGTAGGGTTTAGACTCGTAGGCTCTTCGCCGTGGACACGAGCGAGAGGAAAAGTGGTAACAGGTGTTTCTCACCTGAGTCTGATGTGCTTTTGTACAACCCGTACTCCTCATCAGGCTAAACGGGTACGCCTGCCCTCTGCAAAACCCACCTGTAAAAAGGCTTTGAGCACCTGGGTGCCTACAGCACTGTTGAAAACTCCGGGCTTTTAACCTGGAGTTCTCCACTATCCAGTTGCTCCGCCAGCCCGTGTCGCGGCAGGGGTGAAGCGATGGCTGGGTCCCTGTTCAGTGGGATCCATCTCATCAGGGTGTGTTCCCAGAGGCTCCCATGACTGAGGTGGCCTCTTGCACCGAGCAGCCACATCCAGGTTTGCTCAGCCACCTGCTGCTCTGAGCTTCCTTGTTCTCACCTGTAAAAGGGGCAGAAGGAAATTTGTTCTCATGTAAGGTCAGTGTTCCATTGCTAGCAGTGGCATATTTTAACACCAGCTGAAAAGTTTTCTCTCGGAGAGTGAGATGGGCTTAGTTGCTGCACACGTATCTTTTTATTTTGTATCAACTTTTCTTCCCTCTCATTTTTTTGGATCCCACACTCTCACCCGTGGCTCCTAGTGCTTGGAATGTCAGTAATAACTCCCTTCTGGTTATTGCCATAAGCGACAGCACGCGTTGACCCTCAGTGTTAGTTTTGATGTGAAGTTTCCATGCAACAGAGCTTTTCTTGTTAAACTTATTTCCTCTTGTGCACAGCTTATACTTACAGAGGAACTCCTTGTAACTTCCTCCTAGGCAGCTACTACTAGTCATAGTCTGTAACAGGATACTAGGAACAGCACAACTGCTGTATCTAATTAGGTAAATGGTTATTTTAATGCAATATCCAGCTCCTGACCAGAGCATTTCCAGATGCTTCAGTGGGGGAAACAAGAAGCAGGAGTGGAATCATAGTACAGCCTTCTGCAAGGGAAAGTTTTCTTCTCCACACTCATGCTCCCATCCATCCCTTGATGCTCTCCTGGTATGCCTGGGTATGGCATAGGATTAAGAAAAAATGAGAAGTATGGTTTGGTTGGTTTTTTTTTCACATGAAGTAAAACATTTCAAACTGAGAAATGAAGTGATGGTAAATACCCACCTAATGTTATTGGCTTTGAAATATTTTCAACAAAGATTTCTCTTTTTTTCTTGTTGAAACATTGTGTTTGTGCCTATTGCTCCATCTTAGATTCTAGAGAGATGCTAAAGAGACATTAGGACATCTTGTTTATGTTGATCATGAGCTTTGGGCTGGCCCTAATAATTGTACGCTATAGATAGTCCATATTAATCAGGCAAAACTGCTTCCCAGGTGATAATCTCAATACCACCTTCCACCCTCTTCCTCCTACATAGATAGTTAAAAGATGTGGGATGGATATATATAGAAATCAGAATGGCTGGGCTGGAAATGGCCCTATCTCTGGGCTGGAATGGGTTGTCCATCCATACATGGTAATTACTCAGATGAGTTAAATGCATCCTGCAATTATAAGATTGGAAGTTATCCGTGACACCCCTGCTCCTGACAGCGCTCGCTGCAGAATATTTTTTAATTGCATCATACATGAAAAATAGGTACCAGCCAACTCTTGATACAGCTGGCAATTGATATTCCCTTTCTTGGCAATAAAAGCTAGATAAGTAATTGTGTTGTGCCATAGTGGAAAAATATAATTTTGGAGCAGACTTTACAGAGGAGAATAACTTTGTTTGTCTGCACAGTCTCTGGAGTAACGCACGGTCTGCAGTTACAAACCTGATTCACTGCTTGGTTGCTCTAGCTCAGTGCTGAAGTGATTTTACTGAAATCAATGGGGCAATTGCTCTCGCTTTGTGTGGGTGTAAATACAGGGATGAACTTAGTCTCGTATCCCAGGCTGATATTTTTGGGTCTTGGATGAAGTTATGAACTAGAAAAACAGCCCAACTTCACTGGTAACTTTTTCTCCTTAATTTCTTGTCACAGGCCTAAAGATGCAGTTAAGGCACTAAAGAAAAGGCTTTCAAAAAACTGTAACCATAAGGAGATCAGGCTCACCCTGTCTGTAAGTACAGCTATGTTTATATTAATTAGACACTAAGGAGGTAAACATTCAAAACGATAAGGTGGCATGCAAATTATCCCTGACACAACTCTCCGGGATGATTTCAGTCTTTGTTGTTTGTGTGCACAGCACTGCCACAGTGCAGATCAGATGGTCTGCCAGCATTCCATGGAATCCTGGATGATGCAAATTCTGACATTTATTGTTGTGGTTGTTTTTTTTTTTTTTTTTTAATTTGTACTATGTGAAAGTAGTATAGCTCTTATTTACTCTAGTGACTGTCCCTCTGTGAGTGCCCCACCTGTTTGTGAAAGAGATGGAGGCTGGGACATTACATAAAAGCTACATTTGACCATTCTATTACTCAGCTTGTGGTACTGATCTTAGTTAAACTAAGCACAGTTGTGCAGCGTGGTGGAATGTGTGATAACTGCTTTGTCAAGATAAATGTTATCACATATAAATGAGAAAGTTGCATGAAAAGGTGGCACTGGTGAGTTAAGCAAGGGAGCAGGAGACAGGGTAAGCCATGTGAAATCCAGATGTTATGACTAAAGGTTGTAGCGACTGGAAAGATCCTCACTTGACATAACCTGGCTTCCAAAACCTGGCAGTGTTTCTGAACTGCTCCAGAGTTTGGGGAGGTGTGATTTCAGTCAATTTAAGATTTACCGGGGTTTGTTAATGCAGTTCCCTGTTTTCCACTACACTGATAATGTAGGCAGTAGCAGGAAGTTCCTAATGTTGTCATAAGTCCTGAGTTTCTGACTTGACTTACTCTTGACTAATGATAGTGCACCTGTGAGAATCATACCATTTGTATTTTAAGTTGCTGGAGACTTTTGTCTTTCATTAATTGCCTAAAACTATTTTCTTCACCATTTCCTTTTTTGAGGTTGTAGAGGCCTGTCTGCATCACACTGACTACTATTACTCATGGGTTTGGCATTTGTTGTGCAAAATCATTATCTACATCAACATGTGCTGAGAAGCGATTAGGGAAGATCAGTGATGGATAGTGTGGAATTGTAGGTCGCTTAGCAATTGCCCAAGTGTCTCCTGACAAGTTAGAGATGCAGATAAAAGTGTTTAACATGTCAGTGTATGCCTTCAGCTGGTTCCATTTCCGCACTTCTTTCCTGGCTTCCTCCTCCACTGTCTCATGAGTCACGTTTGTGTGTGTTTTATGTGTTTGCCTAACAGAAACACTGGGTTTCCACTGTACTCGCAATCCCTGTATCAGATCTGCTTTCCTTCTCCTCCAGTCCTTGTGCACCAAGGTCCTGTTCTGAGTGTCTGACGCAGTCAGTTGTGATAACCCAGTGTTTGGGTTTAGGAGCCGTTCCTGGGGTATTTACAGTGCAGATACACCCAAGGTGACATTATAGCTCAGCCTTTGAGGGCATGAAAGTGGGAGAAGGATCTTGTTTCAGGTGTATCCAGGGAAGAACTTCATCAAATTGACCCGAAAGCTCATTGCATTTGCTCGCAGCAGGAGTGTGTACCAGGTGCAGCTGGGATTGCAGTTCAACACTCTCAGTCTCTGTACCATCCCAGGCCCCTTTCTCCATGTCTGTTCTCACCCACTCACATTTACACGAGTTACCTGTGCCTGCCAGGCAGTTGCATCCTTTTGGCCCAGCTTCTGTTTTCTGTCTGCGGGTTTCTCCTCCCTGAGTTCCTCAATATTTTTTCTCTTTTTTTTTTTTTCTTTTTAATTTAAATGAGTTCCAGCCTTTCCTCTAACTCTCTCTCTTTCAGCTTTAGTTCTTATGTAAGATCTTCCATCCTTTGCCTCTCCCTCTGCCCCTGACTTCTTTCCTAATGGTTTTTTACCAGTACTGCCATCAGTTTAGCATGTGTAAAACCTTTCCTTTGATGACCCCACTGCTGGCCAAGTGTGGCTTTTAACTTTGTTCCCAAATCACTCTTCCTATGTGCTGTATCTTCTGGTTTTATCTTCTTAATTGCCTTAATGAAATTGTTCCTGTTTCCCATTTTGAAATGCTTAAATTACAATAGGAAATTATTGCAAATGGAAAAACAAATAATTTTCGATTCCTAAAACACAAGCCCTTCCCTCCCTGTGCAATTCTCATCTCCCAAAGTTATTTTGCTCCCATATTTTTGCAATAAGGACTCCTTTTTGATGAACTGAGTGCCTGTATTTCCTATAGTAAATATTAAAAAAAGCTGGTCCTCCAGCTTTTGAGACTCAACATCACCTTCTCTCTTACCTGCATTAGATAAAACTAAGAAGGATCTACAAATCACATTTCTTTTGAAAGGTGCTTTGATCCACTTCCCTCTGCTCAGCCTTGAAATCCTAGAATTTAATCTTTCTAATGAAGCTGCTTGAGGAGCAGAGAGTGAAGTGTCTTCATCAAAGCAGCACAACTGCACGTGTTAGCCCTGATTCTGTTATTGAGACGTGTGAAATCTCAGCAGTGTCTTCCTTCTCCTGGCTTATAAATGCACATTTATTTATTTGGAGGAAGAAGGGTGAGTGCCACCTCTATAATGTGCTCGGTTTCGTGTACTCTGAGCTGCAGAATTGGCCTGTGAGGTCATGTGAAACGAGGTTTGTGTGTGTCAGGCCATGAAGTTGCTCCATGCCCAGCCTTTGATAACACCGAGGCTTGGCAGTGGAGATTGTGCAATCAGAGGGAAGAGGATTAGAACTTTCAGGCTGGAATCCAACCAAGTGTGTGTGTGTTACCTGACTTTTTATTACTGATAGACTTTGGATACCTGAACTCTGTTTCTGTGGTGAACACTGAGATACCTGTTCAATTGTCTCATTAAATCTCAATTAAATCTGTCCCTCTCTGTACCTGTGTCCACCCACACACTCTTACATTCAAAGCAGTGGCCAGAAATGTAAGATTATTGTTTCATTTCTGCATTACATTGTTGGGAAATATTTTAAAGGAAGTCATTTTCCCACTGAAATTGGGAATGTCCCATCCCTGGAAGTGTTCAAGGCCAGTTTGGATCAGGCCCTTAGCAACCTGATCTAGTGAAAGGTGTCTCTGCCCTTGGCAAGGGGATTGGAACTGGTTAATCTTTAAGGTCCCTTCCAAGTAAAACCATTCTGTGATGGTGTGATTGACAAGATTTAAATTTTGGAGGTTTGTTTGTTTGTTTGTTTTTCCGAAGAATGTTTCTGCTTTTCCTTTCAATAGTCTAGTCATTTTCTAGATGTAAAAAAAATTTAGCATGGCAAATGTGGCCTTCAGATTTTACTTTGTTAAATTAACATGTCACAAAGCAGAGGATGTAAAAAACAAAAACATGAAAGAGCCTTCCAGCTCCTCAATCAAAACAGTCCTCATCAATTTTATTATACTTTATGGTATATGTGGGCAAAGAAGAAAAGAAAAGGACATTGAGTGGGACATTGAAATGTGAAATTTGAAAAATTGAAGACTTCTGAAAATTGAATATTCTTGAAATGCTGGATCTTGGTAAAGTGTGCATAGCCCCTGCACTGTAATTGGGGAATGGCAGCTGCAAGAGCTGCTCATACCGGTTTGTTTTAAATGCAGGCCTCGGAAATAGCATCTTGCTGTTCAAAAACTCTTCTGGGGAGACATCAGTGTGTGTTTATACGGTGTAATCCTGGAGATGGATTAATGGCTTGTTCACTTTGAGTCAGAAACGCGAAGAAACAAACAGTTCACCTGTGTTTTCTTGCACTGACCTGAGGTCTGAGAAGTGTCCAACACACACTGCACCCATTCCTTCCAGCTTTATGGACCATTCCTGCCTGCTTTAGATGAGCAGCAAATCTTGTGGAATTCTGAGTGAGGTCTCTATTGATAGGAATGTAGTTGACTTTCTATGTACTCAACAACTTCTACCTTTTTTTGTTCCTGCTTTACAGTTTGTCTTCACCTCTCTATAGATGCCTTTTTTCCACACTAGTTCTGTGATTCTGATTCCAACCAGAGGGCTTGGATTACACAGATTTCCCCCTTTTTTACTCAGTGCAGATCTCCTCTGGTATCAGTGAGCCTGGAACAGCAGCTCTGTCCGTTCCAACCCTTCTCATATCCAGTCTGTCACTTACAGTAAGTTTGGTTGAAATTAATTTGCCAGTTTTATTATTAAAACACGTTTCTGTTGAGATTCCACTGGGCTATGTGGAACAGTAGTTGACTTGGCCACCCTGGATCTATTCCTTCCAGTGGAGCTCTGTGGGATGGTGAAGTCCTATTTGCACAATAAATACCCGTATTGAAATTCTAATGAAAGGTGTTATTAGCATGAAAGTGGCTTGTTCATGAATGGTCCAGTTAAAAATAATTGAGTCAAATTCTTCTTTTTCTCATACCAGCTTAGTTTCTCTCTGAGTGGGCTGGACTGGTATAATTGAGTGGAGGATCCAGCCCATTAGTTCAGTACTTTCATTCAGTGGGTAAATACCCAGTCCCTTAAGTAGGGAATTAATAACAGGGAGTAGCATACCAAATTTCCCATGCACTAGGTTGAAAATATTTTACACAGACCATCTTTGAAGTACTGCACAGGCAAATAACTTGGCTTATTAGCATATGTTTCATGTATTCTCTATGAAAAATAATGTTTCGAGCCAAGATTTTTTTTGTAATTATCTTTCAGTTAGTTTTTTGCACAGCAGTCTGCCAGAGTCTCTTTGTTCTACCCTGCTTTCATTTTGGCAATGTATTTTCTACTGGTCTTAAACCTGTTCTCCTGTAAATTCCTGATCACACTGAGAGAAAAATCCCCAAGTCCTGAGGCTAGAAAATGAGTTACTAAAATGATTTCACTTAGTCAAATATAGTCTGCTCTGAATAGGAAAGTATATTTAACCTACTTTTATCAAGATTACATTATCATCCCTTAAAATATGTTTTTCCTTTTGAGAATATGTCCTGTCTGTTACATGATTCAGGGGAGGTTTTCTCTGGAAAGGCATAAAATTTTGCAGCCTTCTGTTAATGTCAACCCTTTGCTTTCACCTTCTCACCTCCCCTCTTACACCAGGAGGGAAAGGGAAGCTGCAGTTGAAGGACAAGAAGCAAAAGAGAGGGTGACCATTTTTCCTGATTCTCCATCCAGTCTGACTGATCCCAGTTTCCCATCAAGACTTGTATTGGCCTCATCTCAGGCGACTGGGATGTAGAGGCAGCTTTTGATATCTCTTCTGTGAAATGGGAATTGTAGTTGGCCAGTTCCAAATGTACAAGGGAGAGAAGCTTTATGCCACCACCTCATGCTGCTGTGTTTGATAAGGGCAGATATGTTGCTTACAGGGATCCTGCTCTAAGCATTCCAAGCAGAGTTTTGGAAGTAGATTTTCGTCATGAAGATGAATCTGACAATTGGAACATTTCAGCCTCTTCTGTTTCAAATCAATGTGACCTTTGAAAAGCATGAAGAAACTGTGCTCTGAGCTGTTGAATTTGTTCTTTTCTGTTTTATCATTAGTCTCCTTCTTACAGGGCAGATTAGAAGAGAGGCATTTAATAACGTGATTTTTTTCTCTTGCAGAGCTCCTCAGAATCTGTCAGACCTATGTGCTAGGCAGTGAATTAATTCTATTGCTAAGTCTGAATAAGTAATTTTTTTAAGCTTTGGATAGATTTTGTGCTGTTAAGGTACTGTATGTTCAGTTACTGCTATGACATGGAAACAAGTGTGACCATGCTTCTCTGTTAAAAATAGTTTAACTCTGGCTGACACATCTCCTTTGTACTGCACAGGTATAACAGAGCACACAGTGAGCTGCAATAATCTGTTCTTTCCTACTATTCCTCATAACTCTTTAAAACCAATTAAACAAAAGGAAACAAAAGCAGTCAAGTTGTGGTTTTTTTTCCCTGGTCTCTGTGTAACAGAAGGATTTTTGTGTGTGCAGCTGCTTGACATGTGTCTAGAGAACTGTGGCCCAAGATTCCAGTCTCTAGTTGTGAAGAAAGATTTCTGCAAAGACAAGCTGGTGAAATTACTGAACCCAAGATACAATCTGCCAATTGACATGCAGGAGAAAATCTTGACCTTCATCATGGTGAGTCTATAGAGCAAACTGTAAGTGCTCCCAGTTTCTCTGCTATATGGGAAATATGTAATGGTGCAGCCCATTTCTGTACCATAACATGCCCTGGGAACCTCTCCCTAAAGCAGACCTTGTTCTTGCTGCTGCTGCTGCTGCTTCACACAGGAGTAGCACAGTAGTAGTGAAAAACCTCCACCTTCTCTATTCCCTTCCCATCTGTGCACGTGCTGTGACTGTGGTTGCACTCAGCAAGCAGGATGAGAGGTAACTCTGGAGCTTTTGTGGTTCCTTCTGCTTTGAATGGAGTCATCCAGGGTGGGTGTAGGGAATGACCTTAAAACATAAGGTCTTTAGGACCTCACATTTTAAAAGCATTTGTCTGACCATTTCTGTCGCTGTTTTGTTCCTCACATTTCAACACTAGACCTGGGCTCGAGGTTTTCAGGGAATGGTGGATGTGAGCGAAGTAAAAGAAGTTTACCTGGAACTGCTGAAGAAAGGAGTGGAGTTTCCATCCCCTGACACCAGCAGTGGTGGACCTAAGGTGAGGATATACAAGAATACTTCAAAAACAGGATATGTTAATTGTTTGAGCTCTGCAGACAAAGAAGGTGTGTTTGGTTTGGGGTTTTTTTATTAAAATGCTCCAGGGCAGAATATGACAAAGCTGCTTAAGCACGTGAGCAGGAATCGGTTTCAATTATAACAGCTTAGATAACAACAAAGAAACCTGACCTATATAATAGTTTATTTCCAACCACAGATTAGTGGATATGTTCTCAAAAACGAAGCATCTCTGTCTCGAGACTTTCAAAGGTTTGGCCACGCTATTTACTTCAAAAAAAAAAAAAAAAAATGCTGAGTGCTCCAAACTTGTCAGCTTCTGAAAACCTCAACCAAAATGAGTAAGGTTTTCAAAAAACACATACTGTTCAGAACATGAGCATCCATCTATCCTTAAATCAAGAGATGTAGAACTATAAAAAAGATTATTATCTATGTATCTCTCCAGCTGTTTTCACAGTCCATACACAATAACTGTTATTTAAACCTGTGTCATAGGTAGCATTGTGTAGCATCCAGAACATTAAATATAAATATGACTTGAGCATTGGGCATCAGCTGAAAATACAGTACATGTTTTAAAGCCCTTTTTTCCAGTTTTCTTTTTCTATTATAGGAGTTTTCACAAGAGTTTTGAGCAGTGTGAAAGCCATCAACCACAGGGTGAAACTTTGCAACTACAGACCTAGATGTCTATAATCAGTGCAGACAGGAATAATTCAGATTTATCCTGAGTTTGATTTGATGGCTGAATAGTGCAGTGCACAAAAGCTTATGTATTTGAAGGTTGTTTGACCAAGCTGTGTGAAGAATGCCCTCAATAGACGAAAATTTATTTTCCTCACCAAATACAGTAGAGATTATTTTGTCAACCACAAGTATTTGACAGTTAAAATCTGGCAAACCTTCTGTTGATCTCATCAACAGCAGACCTGAACAGAGTTTTTACCTCGGTCTCTAGGAGGTGAAGACCTGTGGTGTGTATTCCTGTGCTGGATGGGTTTGGATTTGGATTTTTTTTGTTTTTGGCAGTCAGATCACATGCAATGCAGGTGAAGCAGAAATGCAGGGAGAGTGTTCCAGCTTTTTAATCCAGAAGGCTTTTGTAGTTCACCTTCTGCAGAGCCCCAGACTCAATTCCCCAGCCTTGCTACTGCTTCCAAGAGTGATCTCATTCTAAACTGTCCTTCCTTGTAAAACTGCAGTGGCACTTTGGAAAGGACTCTTGGCTATTGGATGGCTCAAGAGTTCCTTGCTAGCCTGTTCTTTAGCCACACTTCATCTCCTGTGCTGGAATTTACTTGCAGGCCCTTTCCAAAGATATCTGAATTCCAAGCCTCCTTTCATTGCAAAACAGCCGTTAGATTCATTTTTGTAAATAGACCTTGCTCGACAAATTCCCTGGGAGCATTGATTATGAGAAAGCTGCTGCCCAGTTGTCTGGTCTGACAGGGTTGATCCTCTCTCAGCAGGATGTCTGCATCAGTTCTTTTGTTCAGCCCAAGCTCTGCTCTTTTGTCTTTCCATAGACACCTCGGTCTTCTGCGAAGTCATCACCGTCTTCTGCTTGTCCTGCCAAGCGTTCCTTGCTGCCTCTTCCCACGGGCCCAACACTGTTGTTGACTCCAGAGCAGGTGCAGTACTGCAGGCTTAGAGCAGGGCAGGTCCACCTGAAGGGTGCTGTGAGTGTGTGACTCCAGCAGCCTGGATTCTCAGGCCACTGAAGGGACCATCAGATCAAGTGATTCAGCTCTAAATTCATGGGTTTGGCTTCCTGGAATCATTTACTTGAATTTGTGAATATCTAATAATATCTTACAATCCTGCTGTGCAAATTGATAAAAACTACCTCAAAGGTGAGTGAGAAAGCCAAACTTACTTTTACATAAGGCTTGTGAGAAAAGGTTGTTGTGAAAAGCAGGAAGGAAAGGACAGTTCAGGACAGTTCACTTCCATTCCTGCTTCCCTATAGCTAACTAAAAGGAGTAACAGTAACATTAGTGAGAGGGATTAGCTGCAAGGAAAACAAATAGTGCTATCAGGCTTGGATCTTAGTTTGATTGCACATATAAAAGCTGAGCTAATTCCATTCATTTTCATGGCATGTCACTGGAGTAAAATAATGCTAGTTAGACTCATATTGTACCTAAGGGGGAAGAAAGTATGTATTAGGGGTAAGAATTATTCTGTTTGCTCTGCTCACCTACACAATACTCTCCTGTTGAATTCAACAGATTGGGAAACTGTACAGTGAACTGGATATGGCAAAAATGAACGTGAGAGTCATGTCATCAATATTAAAAGAAAATGCTCCTGGCTCTGAAAACCCAGATGATATGAATCTTTTACAGGTATATGATAATTCATTGGTGGAGCATGTAGATTTGTTTAAAGCTGTTTTTAAAATATGTTGCATCCTTTCTTTTAACATCTGGATTCAGACTGACAAATGGAATCCATCAACAGGTTTTGATCTCTGGTTTTTTTGCTCAGCTTTTCCTTTGTCTCCTTCACCTGCCCCTGACATCGAGATAGTCAGGAAAAGACAATACAGCTTGCAATGCAAATTTAAGCTCTAGGGAATTCCAAGGGCAAAGGAATTTCATAATGGAGCATTCTCTGCTAAGCATGTTCTGTCAAACAGCCCAGAGAACATTCCAGCTGAATGCAGCTGCCTTGTGGGAAAACAGGTGATGACACAGTCTCGCTCTCATCTCCGTCCTGCACTTTTCAGTGCTCCCTTTGTTATTACCAGTACCTTGGAGGCAGACTGAAGGCCAGTGAGGAATATGAGGCATTGGCTTGACCTCAGAGATTGGGAGCTTGCTGTGCTACAGGTGAATCCACGTGCTCCTAAAGTGTAGCCTGAAGGACTTGTATTGCAATAGTCCATGTTGGATTTGACAGTGAACGTGTAGATGTTCCTTCTATGATATCATTTCTTCTACTTGCTTATGCTGTGTTTTCTATTTCAGAAATTAAAAATACAGTATTACTGTAGCATTTCAATAGTGACCTATGTCAATGTAAGTTTTTCTGTTCCATATTGTGTGCAAGAGATTAAAAAGCTTTTATCCCATCCTTCTGTTTCTAAACTTACCTCCAAACTTTTATGATGAGGATGCATTTTTAGCAGTTTTACAGCATTAGATGTTTTGGAGAATTGATCTAATTTTTTGCAAGCCTTGAGTGCAATTCTTCTGCCCAGTGTGGAAATTTTCCTTTGCAAGGAACGCCTTATTGGGTGCTGTTGAGAATACAGTGGTTTAACTGCATGGCCACCTCTGCCCAGTCCATGACAAGGTAAATGTTTCTGGCTGTGAAACAGGAAAAGTGTGGCTTTCCTTTCCTGTCTCCTGCTGTGGCCCTTCTGCATGTGGCTGCACAGATTCAGTTGCCCACAGTAAAGGAGTGGATTCCTATTGACACTCCCAGTAATAAAATTGTTGGCAAAAGGTTGAGGACAGGGTGTGGAGTTCCCATATGTGGGAGAGTGACTGAAAACTCATTCCTTTCACTGTTCTTTCCGTTCTTTTTCCCCTGTCCATGGAGTGGAATAAAGCATCAAGCGTGGCCAGCCTGTTCCTTGAACAGTGTTTAATGTTCCCTTTTGTTTGTGGCACTACCTGGATTGCTTGGATTAGGCTTTTATTGTCAGAGAACAAAGTCCTTTATTAAAAGAGCTGCTTGTTGAGGCTTTGAGTGAGTTGGAGGCACTGATTTCAGTCCTTCTGACTGCATTGAGTCTCTCAATAAATGCTAAAACAGGGTGAGCTTGATCAGTGCAACATGTTTTCAGTTCTCTATCTTCATTAGTGGCCAGGCTCCTCCCTTTCTCCACCCTGTTTTGGACAAGGTTTAAGATATCAGATCTTACTTGAAATAATGTGCTGGCCAATAATAGTAGTTAAAGAATAGCTCAGTGTCAGCCAAGAAGAGTCACAAACTTTTGTGCTGGATAGTGAATAGATATACTGGATGGACGTGCAGGAATGTGGGTCCAGATCAGCAGCTGGTAAGAATTAGCACAAATGTATGGGAATCACTGATGATTGTTATTCCAGCTGCTGCTCCTTCATTGTAAAACTCCAGTTTTTCAAAACAGGAGAGTGCACGAGGAGCAAAGCCTGGCAAATCCGTGCCTGAAATGAGTGTCTCAATTTCCTTCTCTCTGGATTATTGATACCTGCAAAGGAGCCAGTCTGCTTGTGTAATGAAGCCATAAGAAATACATATTTTTAAATGCTGATCAGGTAGTAAAGTGTGGAGTCTGAGAGGTTTTAAATTTAATTACAGATATTAAGCTGAATAGGTTTTTGTGTGTTTTATCCTGGGCTATGAAGATACAGTACTGAAAAGTACAGCACTCTGTAATCCTGACACAGATTTGGCAAAGGGGTGCAAAATTTCTTTTTACATAAATAATTTATCTATGTGAAGTATGTGTTTTTGTGAGGAAAAATCAGGTCACTTTGAAAATAATACCTGAGAAATTTCTGGATAGCAGGGTGCAAATAGAGTGATTTCCCCCCTTCATTTTTTATTTCCTTAAGTGGAGCCAGCCAGCATTTGCAAGTGCAGGGGGAAAAAAATGTTGGCTGAGTTAAAGTTCCTGTTGCTAAAGAATTTGTTTCTTTGAACATGCAAAGTTCTGCAGAGGAGAGTAATAGAAACAAACTGTGTTCCATTTCAACCAGTAATAGTGAAAAATTCTGCTTGATGAACCCTCATAATAAGGTGGTCCTGTAAGGTTTGAGTGCATAGGTGAAGTGAATCCAGACTTCCCCACTTAGAGGAATAGTTAGAGCTGGACACTTGTGACACTTCTGACCTTCAGGCCGCTATTGTCTTTTCTTCAAGCAGACACTGAACAGGATTACATCCAAGCATCCTGCTGAGTTTAATCAGCTTCAAGCAGGATCAAATCACATTTGCTTTACATCACCCAGAGGGGTCTGTGTTATTTTGCAATGTGTAATTTAGACCTTAGAGACTTTTTTTTTTTTAATCTTTAGAAATAAAGGTGGGTCAAGAGGTAGGGAGGGGTTGGGCAAGAGTGCTGGCTGTGGTGGTGGGAGTTTGGAACCTGCACTGCAGAGGTCAAACACATGAACATTGTGCTATTTGCAACTCAAGCAAATGGCACATGTGGTTTGTGTAAATTAAGGAGTATTACCCGTGAGTCTGCAATGCTCCAGTGTCTTATCATTCATCTCCAGAACTGACAAACTGAGAGATCACAGTTACGATTTATTTTTTTTTTTTCTTCCCTTGTCTCGGGCAGAAACTGTATAAGACCTGTAGGATGATGCAGGAAAGGATCATGGAATTGTTGGTGACAGTGGAGAATGAAGATGTGATAGTTGAGTTAATACAAGTAAATGAAGATCTGAATAATGTCCTCCTGGGACATGAAAGGTAAGTACAGGGCCTCTCTCCTCACACTTGGAATCCTAACTGAATTAAGTGCACTTAGTGGACAGATGGTCCCTAGTGTTGATCCTCCACATGGGACTGATTTTATCCTTAAATCCAGAAAAGAAATATGATTGCAAAAAGAGGAAGTTACGTATTTGCCTTTTTCAACACGCTTCAGGAGTGGTTCAGGAAGGTAGTTAGAGAACCATCAGAATTTGACACTCCTTTTTGGTAGTGCCCAGTGAATTTGTCATCAGCCTGCTGCAAAACCTTTGGTGCTGGTGATGGTCCTTATCTCTGTTAAGTGTCTGTGCTTCCAGGAAGGAATACTTGTTCTCCTTTCTAAGCAACTTGGACAGCTTTACTGCAGGAACTGGCCGTGGAACAGCATTCTGCCTCATTGCACACCTAAGAGAGTCACTTGCTGTTCTCAGCTGGATTGAAACACACTGTTCTGCTTGTCTTACAGCAGAAAATGTTTCTTTCTTTCACACATGAAAGCATTGCAGGGCTCCTGTTGACGTGCTGGGTGTTTGCCTGTTATGGCATTGGTAGCATGACTAAATGCCAGCAAAACTGAGATTATTGTTAAACTCAAAATTACAGTGTTGGCCCCCAAAATATCACATGAGTACACTCAGTACTCAGATTTAATAGGACCTACACTTCCATCTTAAGTAGTTGATCTCTTCCATGGCTAAGAAATGTTCTAGAAATCATTCTGCATCAAGTGCAATGGTTCATGATTAAATTTAGCAGATTTATAGAATTCAGTCATCTTTTCTTTTTAATCTTCTTCCAAATGCTGCCCTGAAAATATCACTAATTCTTCTAAGTGTCATAGGCCCAAACTTTTGGCCTAATCTTGACAACATTTAGTTGTCATTTATCCCTAAATCTTATGTCTGCAGTACTGTTACCTAATTTTACACCAATTGCCTTGAAAGAACTGTGTGCTCACTTCTTGCTTTAAGAAGATTTTCATTTTAAAAAGCAAAAAAAGGAATTCTATTCAGCTTTTGTAAATCCACTGAAGTCAGAGGTGGGCTTACATTTTTGTTACAGCTGATGAATACTGGCAAGGCCAAGAGTCTCTTGAACTGTGAATAGAAGCTTGTGGGTATAATTTAACAAATTCCTTATGAAAGACCTGGTGTTTGAAGGAGTAATTAATTTGCCATTATGAAACTGGACAGAAAATACTGCATTCTAATATTATAATGCTAGGGTTTATATGTAATGAATCTGCCTGGGTGCAGATCGATTGCACTTTGGAGTTGATAAAGTATGAAAATGTATTTAGTGAATTCTGTGTTGCAGATTTGTTCTTTGGCTCTCCCTCTGAACAAAGAGATGTGCAAAGGGCAAACTGATTTTAACGAGCTGCATCTGCTTCATACTGTGGGTATTGTTTGAGGACAAGTCGTGCTGCAGTCTCTGTTTCTCATTATTAATGTAGAACCCAAATTAAATCCGGAGCAATCTCCGTTGTGCAACAGACGGCTCGTGTGTGTAACAGTGCTTCCCTCTAGTGTCTGCAGCCTCTCGGCCCTTCCTGGATTTCAGAGAAATATTTTGTGTTCTGCAGTTGGAAAGGCTTTTTCCTTCTGTCCCTCTGTATTCTCTTTCTGGGCCTCACTGCTGCAGTAACACTGAATAGTGTGGACAGTCTCGTGTGCTTGTCACTCAGGGCTCTTGGTGCTGAAACAGTGACCTTCTGGATGCTGAATGTCACTTGCCTGGGTGTCCTCTGGACCCACAGTAGCACTGTTGTCACTCCTAGTACATACACACCTATGCAGGTAGATTTTTTTGTTTGTTTCCTTTTTTAAAAAAATTATTTCAAATTTCTGAACTAGTGAGAGGGCTGTGTGCCAGAATAGGCATGTGCTTTGCCCTGGGATGGCATGAGGGAGTGCAGGGAGCTGCCCAGGAGGCTTCCTGGGACTCAGTTGGAAGAGTGTTCTGGTCAGGAGGAGCCAGATTTGGTGCAGTGTGTGCTCACAGTCACCTGCCTGGCATGAATAGGGGCAAACCATTGTCAGCTGTGCCTTGGTTTTGTTTGGGAACAAACAAAGGGCTGTCTCCAAATGTGAGCCCAGGAATAAAGCAGGGGGTGTTAGGGTAGGTGACCCCAGGAGCACAGCCCTGGAAGGGGGCTCACACTGCCTGTGCAGGGAGCAGTGCCCCACAGACACCACCTGTAGTGCTTGTTTGGTGCCTCTGGACTCTTTTGATAATCAAACTTTAATTAGAACCAGTTTCATTTTCTTATGAGTGACATCTCAGAAATGCAAGAATGGACATTTAACTCTGCAACTTCAACAGGTTCTCTCGAAACAGAGTTCGTTTTCTGGAGAACCAGAGAATACAGCGTGAACGTGAAGAGGTAATTATGGCTGAACTCATCAACTGCAGGACTGCAAACGTTCCTTTTTCTTTTTGTTGTGAAAAATACCCTTTTGATACATGCAAAATTATATTCTCTAGTTGAGAGGTACAGGAGGCAACACACTGACGCTACTCTTCCTGATTTTCTAAAGTTTCACTTGCAGAATTACATGCAAATTCAAGTAATTAAAATACAAAAAAGTGTCAAATCTGAAATGGAGGCTTGGTCAGGAAAAAAGAGAGAGAGAGATCTATTCAAATACTGGTTTATTACCTCTCCAGCTAAGCACAATTGTCTGCCATACACAAAATGAGAAACCATAATGTTCCTTTTCATTTGTTCTCTGTTAAGAATTTATGGACTGAAATGCCTTTGCACTATCAGAATTCACTGTTGCTGATGGGGTTTTTTTTTCCTGACTCAAAGCTTTTTCTGAATTGTGAATAATGGCTTGTAGCAAATCTTTAATGGCTATCCTTTATTGATTGATAATTATAGTTGTTAATTATATTGCCCAAAGTAGTTTTGCACATGTTTCAGCTTCTACTAATTGTGTAGTCTAGGACTCAACATGAAAATGCATTGTGAATGCTGAAATACTGCTGACAATTATTAAAAAAAGGTAGAAGATGTTCTTGTTTTCCTTGAAAAGTCACTATTACTACAGACTGGTTTTGTAGGTGGATGGTTTTGCTTGCTGGATGCACTGTTGGATTAGTTAATAGTCCAAATGGTGCACTCTGTGCTTTTTTATATTATTCAGGAGTCTCTGAGTTTAAAATGCATCATCTTTAATTATTTAATTTTCATCTGGAGTGACCAAACCTGAATGACTCAAGTATATGGTTTTATTAAGAGCTTTGGTTGGCTACATTTTTAATGCCAACATATTCACAGGAGGAACAAAGGGAACCCTTTTTTGGGTCCTAGGAAATATTGTGATTTTGAACTTTTCCTACCCAATACAGGACGAAAAGAAATCAATCTCCTAAGAATGTAACAAATCTAAATAACGCAAATAAGTAGAATGAAAATAACTGTACAGGATTGATCAGAAGTTCAATATCAAACTGTATCTAAATAAGTTCACAGTGGCTGTTTAGAACTGAGTCCTTTCTGTTTTCTGCATTAGAGCCAGTTTTCTTTATCTTTTGAAACAGATTTTTTCTGGAATGCATTTTTTCTTTTATTAGCTATATCTCACACACACAGACTCTTGGTCTTCTCTCATACTTGCCAGTTTTTAATATCCAGATTTTAAAAGTTTATGTTCTGTGAAAATAACAATTTTTTTAAATCTATAGAAGTTTCTTTAAAAACAAACAAACAAACAAACAAAAAAACACAACCAACCAAACAAGCAAACAAAAAGAAAAACACCTAAAATAACTTACTCTTTTTTAAATGTTAAGCTGTACAGGAAACAGCCATCTGCTCCCTCAAGTGATCTACTTGGCCTCTCCATAGATTCTCCACCTCCTGTGTCCGCAGTGGTCCAGGCTGACTCTGCAGTGGCTCCTTCAGGCCCCAGTAAGTAGTGAAACCCCTTCCCTTGCAATCTGCTTTCCTAAAAAAAGCCAACAACAGCTTAGTGGAGGAGTCAAGAATTTTCTTGCAGGAAAGAAAACAAAGATGCTCCTTAACTTCAAGGATGCTCCTTAAATCTTCTTAAAAGGAGAATTGATATGGTTACCTAGGGAAAAAAATGTAAGTGGTAGTACAAGGTTCCCTGTAATTTGTTTGCAGGGGAAGCAATAATCTTTTTTCCCCCATTATGTAAATCTGAGCAGTAGCACATGCTCTGTTTTCTACTCCAGTGAGACCTGTGAAACAATCTTGGAGTTGCTTGTCCTTGGAAGGCTTGGAAGAAAGAAACATGTCCAGAGTTTTTTCAGGAGGCACTTGGAGTTAGAAAGACTTGGCTTCAGGTGCCTTGAATTATTGTTTATAGAGGCCCCTCTTTTACCCACTCTAAGAAAGTCCATATACTAAATTTAAAGGTGTGCATATGCCCCCAGGAATAAATGCCTAGAATTCCATTTTAATCTTTTAGAAATAGTGAAAAGAGTTTTAAGTGGTATCTACCATGTAGAGCACTACTGATGTTGTTCTGGTATTTTAAGGAGATAAATGTCTTGGATCTATTACTTCTCAGAGTTATTAAAATTTTGCCTTTCATGTGATAAACAGCAATTCACTTCAGACCCTTTATAGGCCTTCCAAAAAAACCTTTACTCTTACAGTGTTCAAAGTAACTAAAATCAGCTTAATAATGTTTAAGTGATCATTAATTATTGCTTTGAATTTCAGATTTCATATCTACATACCCTGAAGATAAAAACAGGCATCATCCATCAATTTATCCACAGCTGGATTCAGCAACTCCTACAAAAGCTCAGCAATCCCCGTGAGTATCAGTCTCTTACCAAGGAATGGGAACAGATAACAGACCCTCAGAGGTATTAGTACTTTGTAATTCAATTAATCAGTATAGAAAGATCTGAGAACACAGATTTACTACTTTTACACAAGTGAAAACTCCCTGTGTGCTAGACATTGCTAAACAGGCTTAAAATACACTGTTCAGTTATAGAGAGAGATGTGTCTCGACAGGCAAAATATATTTGAGATATCTATGACTTTCTGCTGGAGTGCTGCAGTGAAAGGAAGAAACATGAAACAGGTCAGTAGAAGAGTTTAAGGCAGGAGAGGTGTCCTTGTAGGTTGGGTGTATTTGTTCAGTGGAACATTGGCCCACCTGCCTGTGCTGCTCTCAGTTGTGCCTTACAGGAAAGACAAACCAGCCAAAAAAATAATGATAATTGGATTATACAGTTTTGATCATTTCTTAGTTACTTTCCATGTATTGCTCTCTCCTAGATTTGCAACTGAAGCTCAAAACCACAGTGTAAACAACCCAGCTGGACACATCTATAGCAATGTGAGTAATGCTCGTGTTCAGGATAGTCATTCTGGTCTGGCAGCTGTCAAAATGAGAACTGCCTGGATGTACAAGACTGCTTCCAAATGGGATACAAAAGATCTGTTCTCTGCTCCTTCTCCATACATCAGGGAACACTGGGCTTGGTGACCAGGTCAGCTTTCACAGATGTTAATATGAAAGGATATTTCCTTGGGTCCAGCACAATCTCAGGGGAGTTTGCAGAAAGCAGTTGCTCTGTTATTTGTGTTTAATTTGTTGCTATGTGAAGCATAGCCATTATGTTACTCTGGTGTATTTCCTATAGCAAATAAGATATTTAAAACAAACAAACAAACAAAGAAATATAAAAAAGGAAAACCCCAAAAACACAGTTCACAGAAAAAAATCAAACACTTAAACCCCAAGTACAGTGTAAGACAAATGTCATGTGCAGAGAAACAGCCATGACAGAAGGAATGCAAAGAACATGAAGGGGCTTTGAGGTAATGGTATGAATTTGAATGCTGTTCTGGGGTAGGCAGCAGGATATAGAGAAGATAAGAAGCAGCCTCCAAACACACATGTATAGTCCTTATTTTAAACTGCAAATAAAAGCCAATCTTTAAGTCTGTGTAGAGTAACAAATTACACAGAAGTAAATTATATAAATGTGTTACAGATAATACTAAAAGATGCTTCAAAGTTTATGTAGGGAATAGAGATCAATTGCCTGGTTAACTGTTGACCATAGAAGTTCATCTGAAATAATCTGAGAGTAAAGATAAGTCAGCAGTTACATAAGTTAAATCAAACCAGTTCTCATAGAATAACCTGTTTAAGCATTGTTATGCTTGATGTCCTTAGCTGGCAACTCTTTTAAGCCCAGTGCCTCTGAACCCAATAAATCTGAAGGCTGGACAGACACCGTTGAATGGACCATCACCAGCAGGTAGTAAGTACTGCAAACCACCTGTTTCAGAGAGATTTATTTTTCTTGTTAGAACTTAAGTCCTTTACATAATGATTGCCTAAGTCTGTGAGCAACAACAATCAGTGACAAACTCTCATATTGCTCATGGTTTTTATTAGAGTCTATCCATTTTAGAATTTAAAGCAGCTGGATGCATAGCAGGTAATCTAAGAGTAACATGCAGCAAATATGCCTTTCATTGTCATTTAAATCTGGATGTATCTGCCTGTCTTTGTTCTCCAGCTGCATCAAAGAACAAGCCACAATCAGCTCATTACTACGAGATAATGGAATTTGATCCCTTGGCTCCCACTGAGTAAGTAACTTTTAAAACAGACAAATCCAGGTTTTTTACATGCCAAAGGCAAGATGGCTTTCTCTTCTGAGAGAGAAAAAAGACCACACCACTTAGACTGAGTTAACTGACCAACTGGATCACTGATGTAAATGACAGTGGCTGCAATCTGTATAATTTCTTCCAATATTTATGGCATAACCAATTAAGGAATAAACTCCTATAAGGTTCTCATTAAATGGCATCTGTAAAAACAAAGGAGTAATGCTGTGTCAGAAATGATCTACTAAAATCCTGTCCAGTGATACAGAAAGGTAAATGAAATATGGTAAAGGGTCCTGGTGGAGGAAGCTGATTGACACTTCAGCACAGGTAGTTCTGGAACAAGGTAACCAAAGGAATTGCAGCTCACAGCAATCATGATTTTTAAGAGTGGTTTTCTACTGCATGTCAAGAAAATCATCAACTTAAATACAAACCACAAAAAGGAATAGATGGTGGGATTCTCCAGAGGGCCAAAAGAGTCAGACAGCAAATTAATATGAAACTAAACAGATGGCTGAACTCTCCTTTCTACCAGTAAATTGCAAAAAAAAAAAAAAAAACAACAAACCCTTAGAGCTATCTATACAAAACTTATTTCCAAGGAACCATTGAATTCTGAGGCAGAAAAACCTCAACAAAGCTTTCATTGTTTAGTTTTAATTAGTGCAGTAATTGCATGGTGGTACACTTGCCATTTGCTTTTCGCAGTCCTGCTCCCAAAGTTGTTCCATCAGAAGTGACAATGGCCAGAAGTTTCTCATTAAATGTCTAATCAGAGCAGCACCACAGGGTTGCCTCTTGGTTTCCATGGAAACCTGGGCATCCTGCAACCAAAGCTACTCTGAGGCAACACCATAAGCCCTTGGCAGTCCGTGCTTGGACAGCTTTTCATTGGTGCTTTCTGTCCAAACCAAAACACCTGTGATGTAGTTCCTCCTCTTTCAGAGCTATTTATGAAGAAATCGATGATGTGCTGAAGACAGAAGTTAAAAAGAATTCAGACTGCTGAGGGTAGAGGGGGAGTCTTGTCCTGACCACGTTATTCTCCGGTGCTGGTCCTGTGCAGTGCTTCCCGTAACCCACGAGTGTATTCACCACGCAAGAGGTTGTGACACAACAAATAATTAGTATTGGAGTGCTAAGCTGTGTGCAAGTTGAAGAGTTACTTGGATCTACACCTTGACAATTTGTCCTAAATGCTCAGCTGTGCATTCTTCAAGGTGACTTGCATGGTTATTTCGAGGTATTAAAATATGACTTCCAAATTCACCTGTGTAGGAAGTAACACTTGACACCTGGCACAAGCAAACAAAAAGGACACTACATTTACAGAAACTGCAGAATTCAGTTTCTGTTTTAGCCTCACTGCTCTCTGTGTTCATCTCCCTGGAAATTTATAAGGGGGTTTTGATATACAGGAGTTCTAAAATTGGGTCTCTTCATAGATATCTGAAGACACAGTGTTACTTTCCTACAGTCATGTCCTGAATACATATCTTCTATTTTTTATTTCCTTCCTAAAAACCCCCAATATAGAGAACCAAAGCTGGGACATGAGGTGCTGTCATCCATGATTAACAGAACAGAAAAAAACCCTGTCTGTTCCTATGTTGTTGTTGTTGTTGCTTTATTTCCTCAGTAAATATTGAAGGGGGATCAATTATTTCTCTCAATGTTCCTGCCCTGCAGAGATTGTTCTGGTGAAGGAAAAATTAATTATCTACAATGCAGATGAGCAGTAGTTATCCATTTACTTTAATTAAGTTGTTTAACCCTGTTAATAACAGTTTTATCTTTTAATAATTACAGTGCCTTATCTATTTTAATGCTGAATGTAAACTGTGCACTTTAACAGGTATAGTTCTCTGAATTTATAGGTGATATAAAATTTGAGAACTTAGTTCATGTTCATAGCTGATAAGCTAATTTTTTTGTGAAATACTGCATTTTAAATGTTCCCTATGTTAACTGTTTAAGGGATAAGTTCTCAGCTGGTTTTGCAATTTTTGTAGCATAAAATTCCAAATAAAAGCAAATGCTTACTGAGAAGTTAACTCTCATTGCTTCTGAGTTTTTGCATATTTGTGTATTCCCTGAAACACCAAATGTGTAGGTGATATTGGAAGTATTTTAGTGTAAATCCTTGGTGTGTCATTGCATAGTCAGCAACTTTGCTGCAGGACCATTAGAACACCTTGCTTCTACCCAAAACACAGGTTTGGGGGTTTCATAAGCTGAGGTGAAAAGGCAAGTTGTTTTACTATAATTTTTCTTGTATTATTTGCAGCAGCCTGAGAAAACAGCTGAAAATAGGATTTGAGGTGGATCAATTTTTTTCCCTACAGCTTAGTTAGTTGTATTGGCAAAACCCACACACACTGATGGCTAACAAATCAAAAAGGGCTATTTCAGCATGGTAATCCATAATGGGTGATTGCTGACTGAACCTCCATGTATTTAAAGCAGCAAAATGGTCACAGATAAATGGAAGGGAACTGGCTAATTACAGAGCTTGTTTTACAGCTGGAATGTGCTCAGCATCCACACAAACTTGGGCTTTCAAACTCGGGGGGGGAAACCCACATTTTTAAGGAACTGGCACTTGCCAGGGGGATGTTCCTTTTCTTCTGAAGCAGGTGGCCTGAAGAAGGAATGTGTGGAGAACTGCCCTGATCAGTTCAGCTTTCAAAGAGACAATGGACTAAAGTCAACCCAGGTAAGAATTTCTTTCCCCTAGCCTGGATTCAAAGATTGGTCTTGATGTTGGGGTTTCTTTTCCTGAAGCATGTTGGAATTATAAAGCTTGCTGCTGTCTTAGTACAGATGTATTTAATTTGTGTGGGCTCATGTTTTGCTGGATAAAATGCATCAGAGAGATGAAAGAATGAAAACTTTTAAAACTTTAATATACAGTGAAGACCTGACATGAATGCCATCCAGAATCTGTTTAGCCAACACAGGTAATTGGTACAGTAATGCATTTTAAAGGTACCATCCATTTATTTTCAAAAGAGCACTTTTTGAGTTATTGTATGCAAATATAACTGAGACTCAAGTAACTGGAAGACATTTCTGATGTACCCATTACCTTTTCAGAGTCCAAGCAAATCAACATTAGTCTTATTTTGTTAGATCTCATCTGCTGAAAGGGGTAGAAAGAACTGGCCTAGCAGATGAGATACTGGCTGAGATTAATTCCTGTCTGAAAATGAGCAGGTCACTTAAACTTGCTCTGCAACTCCTCGTTTGCAAAGCAGTGATAAAGTGTTATTACACCCACCCTGCAGATAATGACCAAAAGTTACATAAATACAGGCTTACGTGGTCTGGTGGTAAACAGTGAGTCCCTCTGAAGAACTGTTGTGCTGCTGGGCAGGTCCTGTTGGACTCAGCCTCGGAATGGGGCTGATTTTGGCTTTTGAGGAGACTCCTACACTGTTAATTTAGCTGCAGTTTAGAGCAGTTGTTTATGTACTGCCCTTCCCTCAAAGCATTTCGTACATAAGCCAAGCCTGTCTCTGTGCACAGGTGCTCAGGGTGCAGCCCTCTGCAGAGGCACAGAGCACTCATTAGAGTACAGACACTTGAAATGAGTAGAACACAACATGGAAATAAGGTGGTATTTCTAAATGGAAGCCATGCCACAGATCTGATGTGCTTACACTCAAATTACTGTTCTAATGATAACAGTTTCAGAGCAGTCTGCTCTTACCAAATGAACTACTGATGCAGTAATAATCTGAGAGGGTGCCTCATCTTCTGAATCATCATCTCCTCCAGTGCCAGGAAGGGTTACCCAGGAATACAGTCTAACTTTATTTAGTTATGAGATTTCCTTAATTGGTTATCTGGTTTTACCTTCTTTTAAAGTAACTTAACATGGAATTTATTCTCCAGAGCCAGCAATGCAATTTTAGATGCTTAATAAACTGGTTCGTTCTTCTGTATTTAAATGAAGATCTTAATTTACCCTTGGGTTTAAAAATTTGCCTCAAAGTATTCAGGTAACATTTTATAAAAAGATGGCTTGAGAAAACCCTCTCAATTCCAGGAACAGTGTGTTCCCTTCCACTGAAGAAATGCTATCACTAAGAAAGAGCATTCCAACTGCATTAAGTCAGTTTTAAAAAAAATATATATACTTTAATAACAGCATGTGCCCGTGTTGGTTTAATAACATAATTTCATATTGCACAGTACTCCTGCAGTTTTTCCTTCCAAGGAAGAATGGTCTTAAAACTGTCAGTCAGGCAGCAGAAGTCCTTTTTTTGTAGAGATGGCCCATTACTGATATCCAGGAAGTGGCAACTTCTGTCCTTCCTTTGCTTCAAAGAAGGTGTAAGAGAGGGTGATCAAATCAACTTTAGCCATTTTAGGGTCCTCTACAAAATCTGGATCAATGTAGAAAAAGACAGGCATGTCCACTTCCTCTTGAGGATTTAGCCTCTGTTCTTCAAAACAAAAACACTGGAGAGGAAAAACAAACAAACAAACAAACAATTAGACAATAGTGATGGTTGGCAGTTTTATCTCTGCCAACACGAGAGAAAGCTTAGTCTTTTAATATCAACTCTCATTCCCTGTACATCCCTAAAATCCTGGGAAGGATCAGTCATATGAGCAACATGACAGCAACTGTGTTCCTCTTGTATTACAGGGAAAGAAATTAGCTTTTAATGAAGTGTGCAAAGGGGCCAGTGGGCCACCCCAGCTCACCTTGTTCCCACCTGCCCTCAGGGTCAGTGGTACTAATTTATGGATAATTTTTTTCTTTCGTGTGAAGGAAAATGCAATCTTTGCTTTGCTCACACTTACTTGTATTTTATTGAAATACTGTCCTGCTTCAAAGGGGATCACGTTGTAGGTGGAGATTCCAATTATTGGTTTGTCAGTAGGATTTTTCGCTTTATAAAATGCCAGTGCAGTCTCTCCTGGTACCACCTGTGTAACATAATTGTACAGTGATTTTTCTTCTTTTTTTTTAATCCACTGCAGCCCTCCACCCCTCAAACCAAGTTCTCTGAACTTCAGCTAGAATTAATTTTCTCTTTTGCTGTTTCAAATTGGCTATTTTACAAATATTTTGCTTATATAGAATTCACCCCCATTCAAAACTAAAAGCTCCAATATTGTTATATGTGTGTTATTTTTAATCTTAACCTGAGACTTCTGTTATTCTCAGCAGTTAAGCAGCACGCAGAGATTTTTCAATATGCAGATTTATATATGGTGTACATTGAATTTTTGAGGTTGTTCTTTCAGTACTGGGCTCAGAAACAATTAAGAAGCACAACTCCTTTTTAGAGCTTTTTTGAGAACCAATTTTAAATAGTAGATTAAAATGTTTGTATTTTTTAAAATATAAAACCAGTCCTAGGCTGCAGTAAGGTATGGGGCCGGTCTCTTCCGCAGCGAGAGGACCAGAAATGGCCTTAAACCGAGACAGGGGAGATTCAGATTAGAGATGAGAAAATTTTTCACTGTTCGTGGGGTCAGGCTTGGAACAGCACGCCCGGGGAACGGTGCAGTCACCATCCCTGGAGGTGTTCCAGAGGCACCTGCATCTGGCGGGGGGTGATGTGGTTTGGTGGTTTAGGGGTTACAGTGGCAGTGCCGCGTGGATGGCTGGAATGGGCGATGTCTGAAGGTCTCTCTTCCAGCCCTGACGGTTCTGTGAGGGTTCGGAGGAAGGTAGGGGTGTGATCGGAGCGACTCACGTAGATCTCGCTCTGCTGCGGCTTGAAGTTCCACTGCATGCTGGAGTGCACGTCGGCGTTGAACGTGACCCTGATGAGCCGGTCCCGCACGGGCTCCATGCTCTCGATGCGCTCCGCGCTGCTCCCCGCGCCCGCGGTGCCGCCGAGCCCCGTGGCCTGTCAGGGAAGGGCAGTGAGGGCCCCGCGCCCGCCGCGCCCTCGCCGCCCGCGGGCCCCCCGTACCTGGCAGTAGAGGCGGTAGAGCGGCACGGCCGCGTACGACAGCCCCACCATGCCCACGGCGGCCGCCGCGATGTAGCCCACGGCAGAGCGGTTCCGCCGCCGCCACTCCTCCTCCTGCTGCCGCGTGAAGGGGTTGGAGCTCCGCACGCCGCGGCTCCCGCGGAGCCCGCACCGGGGCAGCGCCCCGAGCCGCAGCCCGCGGGCACAGCGAGCCCAGCCCGGCCCGCACAGCGCCATGGCCGCGGCGCGGGGGCTCTCGGGACAGCCGCGGGAAGGGCCGGGCGGTGCCGCCCCAGGGGCGGGAGGGAAGGCGGGACGAGGCAGGAACGGGGCGGGTGGAGCCGCCATCGCATCCCCGCCCGCTGTACCCCCCCAAAGGAGCGGTGCAGAGGCGCGGGGGGTCCCGGCGCACCCGCCCGTGCTCGCTCCCTCCGTCCCTCCCCAGCGGGACCGCTCGGGCGCCGGGTTGTGTACGAGGTAACTGGCGCAGCCCCCAGGGCTCCCGGCACGGAGCGGTGCTGGACGGGAGAGGCACCGAAGGGCCGGCCAGGAGCGGGTTCAGCGAGCGGGGCACGGCCGGGGTGGGGGATTTTATCCCGCAGGTGTCTCAGCGGGGTCCGCACCTCAGGTACCCAGGGACCGAGGGATAACCAGGATACCCCCGGTACCAGGGACCAAGGAGTAACCCGGTGCTACTTAATGAACCTGGTACCAGGGCACCTCAGGCATATGGTACCAGGTTGTTGATGGATAACCAGGGTACCGCAGCTGCCTGGTTATCCCTCAAGTACCTGGTTATCCCTCGGGTACCACCCCAGCGGCCCCGGCTGGGCGATGGGCACGGCGCTGGTCCCTCTGGGGCCATGCAAATCTCCCCCCCGGTTGTGGACACTGACACCGGCCGTTTATTTATTTGTTTGTTTGTTTGTTTTCCCCAGCTGTGTTTTGGTTCCTGGTAATTTCACTTCCCACAGCGTAGGGATTTGTTGTTGTTCAGGCACAGATATTGACACGCTGCAAAGGGGTTAGGAGCGGTTTGCAAACAGCAATGACTTCAGGATGGGCACGGTCAGGTAAATTCACAAACAATAGCTTTTCTCACGGCTGGTCCCATGCACGGTAATAAACTTTGCTCTAGCAATACTTGGAATTTACAGCTTTGGAGCAGTGCTCCTCTTCTCCTGTGCTGGTTCCAGTAACATGAACCACACAAGGACTGACAGCTCCCGGTATTGCTTAATTTTCCATTTAGATGTGTCGAATAAGAGAATGGTAAAGGCTGGAGTGAAGCAATATTGTGGCATTTCCACTGTATTCACATAGTGGTTTTTTGATCTTTTAACGGGGGATCTGAAAACTGCAGGAAATTTTATGTTATTCCAAAGTGATTGTAACTTTTTTTTCCACACACATATTGACCTGCAGGAATTAGTCAATGTTTCTGTTTCCTGTTGACTAGTTGTATGTGCTGATAAAAGCACAGTGTGAATTACTGGGGGTTTTGCTACATTAGTGGTATGTAACCCCATTTTGTGTGTTTTGGCCTGCCCTACGTACTTCATGTGAGAAGTTCATACCCACTGAATTCTAGACAGTAAATTAAAAAAACATGAGAAGAGACACACAAAACACCTTATCACATTCCAGACAATGTTGCCTCCACAAGAAACCTTTGATAGAGGAGAAAAAAAATAGAGCTTTTTTTTCCTTTAGCAGTTACATTACTTTATCTTGAAATTGTAATCTGTTCTTTCCTTTTTTAGCAGATTTTAATCACAAGGGATTCAGGTTTATCCTAATTCCTACCTCATAAATTAAGAGGGCATTAGGATGTGAGATGTTTTGGTACCACATACAGCGAAGTCTGAGTTGTTAACTATTTCAGCAATGAAGTGTAGCTGTTTTATCATGGCAGTTCTCTTTTTCCAGCTTGATTTCAACTAGTCATAAGACTGTTCTCAGTGTCTGAAAAAAGACATGACCATTTAAATTTCCAAAAGTAGTTTCTCTTGTCTTTTTTTTTTTTTTTTTTTTTTTTTTTTCCCAGCAGTTGTTATCCTGGTTGGGAGCCAGTTCTTCATGTGTTCATGTGTCAGAATTCTTCATTTTGAACTTTTATCTAAATAGTGCACCTAAGAAGATGTCCAGTACAGATCCCCTAATAAATACAGATAAGAAGTAAGTATTTTTTTTCTCCTCAGACACAGAAATACAGCAATTACTGGATTATAATATGAAAATCCTTGCAAGTTTCATTAATAGGATCTTGTTTTGATGAAGTCTTAAAGAAAAATAACTTTGATATTGAGTTAACATCCTAGAGAAGGTGACACCAACACCAGTGAATTTACACATTAAGGGAGGAAATGTCTCTTAAGCTTTTCATTAAGTTAATCAGCACTTGGTTAGGACTGGTTCTGTAGAGATAAAACCCTGCACAGAAATTCCTTAATGCTTCTGCAACTATGAAAACATACTTGTAAGGTATATAGCAAATTATTTCCTTGTATATATAGGGTACCTACAGTAACATAGGACACTGTGTGGAGTTTATCTATTATAATGCAGGAATTTTTCAGAATACTATGTCTGTATACCTTTAATGCTTTATATGTAGTGGTTTGGAACCATCATATTTTTACCAATATTATGGGATATAAAATGATAATTATATTAATAGTACAGACTGTAACATTATCCACTCAAAAATTGGATCAGATTCTAAATAGCAAAACTGGATTCAGTCATGATTGAAAACCATAACTCCAGACCCTTCCCAAACTGCCAAGTAACTGTGGCAACACTGTCATCCAAACCAGAATTAAAACCAGGCACAGATAGCTCTTTCTGGACTATCATATCTGCTCTGCTTTTGTAGTAGAATCCAGCAAACAGAATTCAAAAGCATTGTCAACCAATTTAGCATAGATTTAGAATTATGCCGCCTCGTAAATAACTTGATTTTTTTTTTGAAAAGAAATCCACAAAATATTAAAAAAATATGGCTTTTACTGAGACCTGAACAAGCCAGCACTCTGCTTGTGCCGTGGAAGTTCAGGCTGTGTGACACAAAGATACATCTTTAAGAAGCTGTGGCTTGCTAGAATCACATGGAAGGTGTATTTCATGAGTAGTTCCTGGATCACGGTATTCCACAGGCAATTTTTCACATATGAGATGAACAGGAAAGGCACCTCTAACTGCACTTGAGCTACATGATGATGGTAGACTATAATTTTCTGTGCTTTCTTATTTTCTGGGAGGCAGTATCGATGCACAATGCTCCAAGAATGCACTTGGTTATATGTTAACTGAGGTTTACCTAAACTTTAAATAACAGGTTTCCTCTCTACACAGGGGTTAGCCTCAAACCATTCATGCTTCTCCACAATTACAATGTTGCCCAAGCTTTTTTTCATGTTTAACAGTTGCCATATAATGACATGTGTTTTCTCTTACTCTTTATGACCTAATCAGCAAAATGTCCTTTGAATAATTAGTGGGTTTGGATAAATCAGAGTAAGTGCTTTTCCATGCTCTATGACATAGCATTCCTTTGGCTGTGGTCCTTAGCATCTGAATTTAGGGTTAGTGCCCCTAAAAGGCTGCAGTTGCTTAATGGACTTGTATAGGATTTTTGTAAATGGCCTTTTGTTATATTCATAACAAAAAGATCTTGTCAATTATACGCCCAAAGATTCTGCAAATCTTTTTGTCATCTGCTAAATTATCCTGTAATCCATCTCAGTTGCTAAAGCATTGCAAAACTTCCTTTGGGAAAGGCAAGTCATGATTACAAATGCTGGCAGAATAGAATAGTTTACTGGCTGTTTGGAAAGGAATCCTACTTAATAACATGTGACACCTCTTGAAAATTTAATCTAATTTATTTATACTAAATTTTGTGGACTTTTGAGTTGTTGCAGTATTCCTAGATCATTCTGGAAATAAAAGGTGATTTGTGTTCTTCTGAGTATGTTCTTGAAAGGCAGAGGATTTGCAAGAGAAGCAATAATGCAGTTGTTCTATATGAATCCTTTATAAATATTAAAAGCAGCACAGCAGCAGAATTTGAAGGTAAAGAGGGATGGAAGTATCAGGGATGAGTTCAGGCAGCTGAACAATGCACAGTTTACTTTGAAGGAGGGATTGTCTGAGCAAGTGATGTGTTACTGATAGTTACTAATAAAATGGGAGCAATAAGCTTAATACCAGTTTATATCTGCTTAAATTGCTCAGAAGTTTGTCATTTTTGGTTTAATAAAAATACCTTTTGGCTTTTTGACAGTGAAAATGCAGAGCCCTGAGCCAGGCTGATAACTGGGGGACAGGTTTCCATTGCAGAAAACGTGACGCTGGAATCAAGCCAGATTGGTCTGAGAGATTTGCTTTGACAAATACTCCTGATATTGATACCACAAACTGAATTCCACTGGTGTTAAGAACAGTGACAGTTTTGCTGGAGAAAAGCTATTGGTGTTTTCTGTAACCTTGTCTGGAGCAAAGCTAATTGACACGAGGCTTAAAATATCAGTGGGTTCTCTTTCACCTGACTGTAATGCCAGCAATACCAGCAGAGTAAACTGATTGAGAAAAGATTACAAAGGGCCACATTTTTATCTCTGAATGGATGTGAGCAATCCAAAGGATGCCAGTGGAGCTTTTCACCCTCTGGGAACTGGGAAGGCTGCTTTATGTTCCCACTTCCACCTCTGATCTGCTCCTTAATCTGCGGTGGGTCACTGAACCCCTCCGCCCCTTTGGTGGCTCTGCAGGCTCAGGGGACTGGCCCTATCTGAACACTGTACAGCTGGTTGTCTGTAAGCAAAGGGATCCTTTCTCCAGAACGATTAAGTGCTAATGAAACCACAGTCACTGCAGCTTTAAAAAAAAAAAAAAGATGCCTGAGAGATAAGCGAGTGCATTCCTGGCATAGCTGAGCCCTCCTGCTGCACAGCTCCAGACCTGACAGATGCTGTCTGATCACAGGGGCACTCCTTGCCACAGAGGATTCACCTTTCAGCTTAAAGCCCTCAGTGAATGCAGGATATTTGGGTTTCATTTTAAACTGCAGTCTTTTTATAATATTTTAGAAAAAGGGGGAGTAATAGGGGTCAAGTGCTCAGAACTTCTGAAAATATGTGTATCTCTGCAAGGCCAAGCCTCCTGTCAGCAGGGTCTGACCTCTGGGAGCAGGATTATCTTTTTAACTTTTTCAATTAGTTTATTCTCAGCATAAAGACATAAATTGACCAGTTTTGTTTCCTTTCACAGAAAAGCAGATGTGTCAGCTTCCCTTCCTAGAGAAAATAAAAACCCAAGTTCTGTGTTAACTTTTGACTGCTGTATATTGAAAGTCCAAAAACCAGGTTAAAGCATGACACAGGTCAATAGCATGATTGGGAATGCCAAGTAATAGCATAATGGCATTTGTTTCATTAGTGCTTTCAGTCTGCTTTGTTGGCTTTCCCTTTTGTGAGGCTGTACATAATCCAGTCTGGTAGGAAGATTGCTTTGGAAAGGTCGTGAGTTACTGCTTTTGACCTTGTTTGGAGGCAGCATAGAAATAAATTACTGGAAGAACAGGAGAAAATGAATTTATTTTAATCATGTCACTTGCCTTTGGCTGCTAGATCCAGATTCCTTAGTCACAGTGTGGTAAATTTTCTCCTTTGTATTTATCAACCTTTAAAGTTGCTGTAGATTGCCATTTCGAGCAGAGAAAAAGTAAACATTACCTCGCTAGGTGAATTAGTCCATGTGACGCAGAGGGTTTCAGAGGAGATTAAGTGGGCAGAGACGCTTGGCTGGAGCTCTGTCTTTGGGTTTTTAGTGAGCAGCAGAAATCATCCAGCTCATAACCTTTATCCAGCTGAACTGGAAGCCTGCAGAGTGTTTTGGTTGCGTTGTCTTTGTTTTTGCTGCCGGCCTGAAGAATGTCCTTACTCTCACCAGGGGCTGAAGATGAACCCGAGCGTTTTGATGGGCTCTCTCTCTTGTACTGGTATGCTGGGGGCACTGTGCTGGTCTGCTACTGGACAAAGGACAGGAAGGAACACTTAAAAGCTGTGGGCATTTCCAGCTTCTTTTCATAAGATGCCAGAGTTTATAATTTAGATTTTTGCTTAAGTGTCAAGTAATATCTGTTTTGTGAGGGGAGTGTATTATCCTGGATAAATATTTTGTTTGTGCACATAAATGACTAATGATTTCTCAGGAATAGAGACCAGAAGAATATCCTGTATGTTCTGATAAGTCCTTAGAAGATATAAAACCTAAAGCTGTTGAATTTCCTTGTGTATTCTGCTAAAAAGTAATAGAAGGAAGTTCATTTTAATTGCTTCTACTAAAGCATCTACACAAAATGATGTGCACTTAGTCTGTTAGTGTTCCAGGACTTCACTTGGAGTGTTGAGTTTAGCATTTTCTAGTCTAAGAAAGTTACAGTGCACATTCTGCTGAATTTTGCTTGTTTGTTTTGTCCATTGCCTCACATCTGCTCTGTGTGCTAAAACCTTGCTTACTTTTGCCTGACCTCGAGAAATGAGCAGCAACATCTGAGTTTTTAATTTGCATCTTTTTCTACAAAGAACATTGAAATATTTTTTGCTATTCCTGCCAAGTTGTTTAGAAGCCTATTTCCTTATTTATACTGTTGAGCATATTTCTAATGCTCTGGGGGAAGTATTCTAACACTTCATGAATATTAAATAGTGATAATATGAGGTAAATGTTAGATGGGTGCTGAATCCAAGTCTTTTTACAGTGAAACTGTTAAAGCCCTGTTTATTTTATTAGAACTCTGACAAGCAGCTTGACTCGAGGATCTGTCTCTAAGTTTTGTGGGAAGAAAAACTAACACTGGAAGTCAGCTAGATGTGATGTGCTAAACAAATTCGGGGCATTTGAAGATCCTTGTCTTTATTTTTGTATGATAAAGTAATTTTAAACTGTGTGTATTGGAGGGATTTTGTATCTAGAGCATAAAAACACCTGAGTATACTTTAAAGGTACCTGTTCAAAGGATCAGTTCTTTGTAAGTGCAGGTGGCAGCATCATGACAATTCCACTGTTTCAGAGCTACCTTATTTCTCTCCACTATTTATTGTTAGTTTGTATATCCTCTGTATCTTTGTTGTCATTTTATGTTAATTAAGATCAATCTTTTGAAAGTGTTGCCTGTTCCTTCTGGCAACGTAAATCCTTTCCTATTAATTGTGCTGTGCTTAAATTTGATCATATTTCATGGTCATTTTATATGATAGCATATAAATGGGTCCCACAATTTCTGGTGAACTCTGAACTTTAGACTTTGAGTCTGGGATTTGATCTTTTATTACTAAGAAAATGCTGTGTGAGAACTGCTGAGAGCATGGTAGAGCAAGAATCAGACCAGAAGTAGTAAAAGGCAAAAGGGAAAAACTACAATAATTGTCTGTGTTAAAGATCAGTGTAGCCTTTTTGAGTTTGCAAAGATGGATACAAGTCAGGACAGATCTGCAAAGAACATGGCTAAGGTGCTGTCTTTCAGCTTCAAAACAATTTAAATTCATGGGATAATCCAGGTGACAGTACTGGGTAGTAACACTACTAAATAAAAGCAGTTTGGTTCACTTTTAGCCTTACAAAGGGTGCCCTTGTGCCCTGCCATGTCATTGCAAGGCCATGTGCAGTTGTGTCAAATACAGCCCAAATACACTCTCTGGGTTTCATAATTTCTCTTTAACCCATGAAACAATTACCTCAAGAAATACTACAGTGAAAATGACACAGTGTTTGAAGCATAGGCCTACTTTTTGTTTCTAAATATGAATTATTGGGTCTGTTCTTATAGCCAGCCTTTCCAAAGCAAAGGCAAATTTTGCAAATGCTGGAGAAACTTGCTTTTCAGAGCAAGTGTTTATCCCTTGATAAAGAACCCTCATCCAGTTTTCTTCTACAAAACTATAAGTACTACAGATGTTCTTTAGAAGCTGGATCTCCTGCCTGGTGCTAGAATTTAAGAACATTTGGACCTTCTGGATTTCTCTTTTCCATTGCCATGGCCCAGTTAATGACATGTACCCTGGCTTTTGCAGATATGCCCAGTTTCAGGCACGGAGTTCAGGCAGTGTGCTGGATTAGGTTGTGTGGGAGGATTTGGGTCACTGTGTCCTCCACTTTGATCTTCTTTCACCCCTTGCTAATGAATTCTGGTTGTTCCATGTCACTTTAACAACACTCTCTAGAAAATACAGCTCCCTGTCTGATACAGAACAATATGTAGGTCAAAACAGAAAAACTTTAGTGGTGCTTCTGCTCTTTTCTGGAAGAGATCTGGTGAGCCTTCTCCAAAAATGGTACAGTGGCAGGACAAAAGAGCTGTGATACAACTTGCATTTTTTAAATCATAATTCATCTAAATAAAAAATAAAAACTGTTAAAGGGTAATCTGGACTTACAGGACTTCTTAACACTTTGCATTCTCAGAGTGGTGTGCTGGTCACATGTCCCATGGAACTGTAAATTTAAGTTTGAAAACTCTGCTTTTATTCTTCCTTAATTCTTTAACATGACGAATTCAAGCCTCCAAAATATTCCTCTGCCTTTAGACAGTTTCAAGTGCCACCCTGGTATTTTCTCTTGGGTTAGGAGGGTACACAGGGGACTCCAAAAAACTCCAAAAACGGCAAAAGAGTTTGGAAAGAAACTCTTCTTTACAACAGAAAAGGAAATCAATTTTGAGTGAAGAAATTAAGGGACTGTAGGGAAAATATTGTGTTCATAAATTATATGTTAGGAAATGCTTTTGTATACATTGTCTTAGCTGTGGTTTTATTTGAATATTCATCACCTGATCTAAGATGTTATGGTATGTTTTTCTTGCCTACATGCTAAGCTGGACCAGGTTGTGGGGTTTTGTTTATATTTAATCATAAACCTTTTATTATAAACGAAATGGGATTCACAGTTTCCCCTGAAATGCTTTGGGGGAAAGGGAAGTAAACTGTGTACACTTTGGAGTACCTTGTCATCTGACACTGTGTGATGAGGAGGTTGATTTTCAGTTGGGGAAGGGGTGGGCAGAGGGATCCAACAATATGAACTTGTCAGTGGAGAACACTGATTTTGGTTTGCATTGAAGTTAAAAACATGGTCACTGTAACTTCTTTTATATTAACGTAGCTCTGCCTGCATTTCTGTGATTTAATGGCTTTTATTTTGTTCCTTAGGACCATCATGGGCCCCCATGGAATCAATCGAGCCGTTCACCGCATTTCCTTTTCCGACTGTCAGAATGGATTAGGTAACTAAGATTGCACATCCTCGTGCTGCAGAGTAAACCAAAGCTTAAAAAACACCTGGTGAGCTTTTCCAGGTCACACTGTCATCACCAATAGTTTATCTGGCTTTTGGGGATTTGACTGTTAATACATTTAGCACAGGAGGTGGAATAACCAATTTCTTGCTCGTTTCTTGTTGGTTTTTTTTTTCTGCAGGAGTTAAAATTATTGGAGGTTATCGGGCACAAACAGCAGAAGATTATGGGATTTTTATAAAGAGAATTCTACCTGGAGGGGTTGCTGCTGTAGATAGTAAGTAATTTTGAATTTGTTTGTTACAAACACACTACATGTTAAAAAAAAAAAATCTCTCAAAAGAAATTTCAACTCAGTGTTAATTCCACAACTGTGAAATACAAATTCCAGTCCCACAAATGTTTGTGCTGAGTGTAAATAATACAAATAGCTAAATAACACTTATTTTCAGTGGCTATTCTGTAGTTTAGTAAGACTGATTGATAAGTCTTATCACAGTAACCCATCTTAATTAGGATCAGGAAGTCATGAAAGTCATAACATTGTTTATTGCATTAAATCACATAAAATTGAATGGAAAAGTCCTGTTTTAATGCCACATTCATTATTTTGCTGTTGATTCATGAATTACTGTTGATTTCGTTACAAGGCCGTTTGCTCACTGGTGACCTAATTTTGGATGTCAATGGAGAAAACTTGATTGGAGTAACAAATGAAAGGTAAATTTGATTAGTGAATGTTTATTAGAGCTTGGAATATCATATGCAGATTATTTTGAACATTATCAATGACTGAGGGAAAGAGCTCAACTCCCCTGAGGTCCTTGTAGTTCAACTGGCAATTAATTTATCCTATAAATCTAATTCAGCAAAACTGTTGTGGAAAAGTGAATGACTTTAAGTGTTTATAGTGCCAGAATAAACTGGTTTCTTAATGCCACAGATTACAGAATGTGTGTGAAAATAGCATTAGAACATATTAAGCTGTTAAAATATTTTGATGACTATCTGTTGGTTCAGTGCTGGTGAATGTAAATGATTCAGTGAACAGGTAATGGGACAGTGAAGGGGAAATGGTTTAGAACAATCTGGAGGTGGTTTCTGTAACTGGATCACTAGAGATCAGTGCAGCTTAGTGCTGGAGACAGAGGCTAAAAATTCAAATAGAAAATCCTGTATGTATTGCTGAGGGAAATCCTGAGCAAGGCACCACATCTGAGCAGTGGTTTTTTTGTCTGGTGTGAGCTGTTAATCCTGAAGGAGGTCCAGGAAGGTGGTGGGATGGGCCAAGGAGAGATGGGGACAAAAGGGAAGGGAAGGAGGGGTCAGTCCCAGCTTGTTGCTGTCAGCAGCACAGATGCACCACAGTCTCTCTTGCTCCACTCTCCAACACTTAGTTGGAGTTATGTTGCTGGAAAAAGCTCTTTTCTCTGTATCTGTCGGTGAAAATGATTAACTCTGCTAGGAATTTGCCCATTTTCCTGCTCTTTTAGCATTGCTCTGTACTTCTTGACAGCCCCCTGGTGTATTTATCTGGCTGTTTTCCCCCTTGTAGGGCTGTTGACATCCTGCGAACAGCGTCAGCATCTAATCACATGTCCCTGCTCGTTGCCAGAGATGAAGAAGCAAAGTAAGAGAAAAATTGTTTTAACCTCAAAACTAATAGAACTCCAGTGCTGTATTTTGGGTTGGAGGGATGGGCTGGCAGGTTTTTTTCTTTCAGATTAGATTTAATTGCAGGATTACACCCCGTGTCATGTTTTTCTGTGTGGTATTTGATGCCAGTTCATTCTGAGATCACTTGCATCAATTCAAGTAGCAAGCTCAGGCCAATTTTAAAGAGTTTAAAGAGAAGGATTTCAATGTTATCTTCCCACCTAATACCATTAAAAATTATGTGCTGTGGTAGTTTTTTTTAATACTTCTCACATTTTAAAATAACAAAAAATTAAGAATCTACATTGGAGCTGTAGAACCACAAAACTATACATTGCAAACTGGTCTTGCCTTCTGAAAAAAGTCAGGTTTAGTTATTGTTTCCCCTCAGAAATTTGCTTTTCAGTCTTTAATGAGCTTTGAATGGTTTGGATAAGTAGGTTAAACTGTTCAGTGCAACAGGTAGTCCAAAATACATCCATTATAAGGGCATTTATGTTAAATATTGCTTTAACCCCACTGTTGGAAGTTAAGCACATAAACCTATATTGGCAGAGCATCATCAGAAGCGCTGGATCCAGGTCTGTGTCCCCTTGTGACTTAAATCTCCAGAGAAAAGAGCTGTTATGTAACTATTTTTGATAATCATTGCAAGAGTATCTGCTGCTATTTGCCTTTCCTGGGATGTTCCAGTTACTGAGTAATCTCTGCATAAAGGATTTTTCTCTAAATTCCTTTAGCCTTTTGTCCGAGTTAAGCTTCCTTCTTTCTGTTTCCTTTATTTTGTGTATTTGACAGACATTTAAATCACTCTGTAGTCTCTGATCTCTCTTTTATTTTTTTTTTCAGACTGCCCAGATATATGTGAGGTCCACTCTTAATCTGCTTTTATCTAAAACACACTGGCTTAGTTCCTCTAAATTCCTTGAATAATTAAAATCCATCAGTCCTTTAACCACTCCGGGGGTAGGAGCAGTGGCCTGGGCTGGATTTGCCCCTCCATACAGTCCCTCACCCAGACACCTGTGAATTCATTTCTTAGGACTTTACATTCCTGTGCTAAAAGATTATAGATTATTTAGTACAATAAATCTTGTCTTTTTTTTTAAAAAATAATGCATCCAGTAGCTTTCAACTGCACTCCCTGGAATTACCTGGGAATTGCTCTCCCTGCAAACAGTTAATTTATTTTCTCTCTGTTTAATCCTGCAATACTAATTTGCTGATGTTTCTGACTTACATCATTCTAGATTACTTACATTTTTTAAATCAGATATCACCGAGATAATCATAGCTCAGATTATAAACTTTTTTTTTTAATTAGTCTGGATTCAATATTAGGTGAAATAAGCATTTTTGTTTTCTCTTCGATGCTTGTGATCCAAGATTTTTGTTTTCTCTTTGATGCTTGTGATCCAAGATTTACATCTTTGCCAGTTTGTTACAATATGATGGGTAACAAACAGCTTTTGCTTTTTACTAATTGTAGTATTTTCAACTATGTCCATTATTTCAACAGTGCACCTGACCAAGAATTTCTCTTTATTTCAGTGACAGATATTCCATCATGAAAAAGATAAAGCCTAAGGAGAGACAATATTTAATATATAATTATGATGAAATGGACTAAAAATTTCTGAGAAAACTAACTAGAAATTAGAATTTGCATCTGTTTTGCTCGTTACTGAGTAATTGATAAATATTTCTTCTCTTTTTTTTTGAGGTGCCACGTCTTTGTTTGCCTGTCTCTTCTGAGTTCTTGTTCAGTGTAGCTGAAATAAAAGCATTCTTTAAAAGCATGAGTATGCTGTAATCTGATTCCTTCCTAACATAAATAACTTTTTCTGAGTCTAGGTAATACCACTGTTTTATCATTTCTAATTAACTTGGATTACAAGTTTTTTGCAATCCAGGGTAAAGAGAGATCATAATTAAACTTTTTTAGCATAGCCCATTCCATTCACAGTCTGTTGCTTTTCCATCTTTATCCTGTATTACATGATCTTTTCCTTGGCTTTTCTGGACATTTGACAGGGCTTTCCTCTTTCAGTTGAGGTTGAGCTTCCTTCTCCGAGGAAGGAAAACTCCAGTACAGTGCAGGTTCCACGGGGTGCATTCAAACTAACGCCAAATCCTGACAAAGAGGATCTTTTTGTTGCCACAGGAAAGAATTCCACGACCTGATGGATAAGTATGGCTCTCACAGTGACAACAGCTCTGCAAGAAGTTCTCCAACACATCTGTTAGCTGGTGAGAGATCACTTCCAAGCCTGACATAATCCTGTAGGACAGCCAGCCTTGGGTGGAGTAGAAACTTGCACTTAAAACTCTTAATCTGGGGGGAGATCTCTTGGAGGAAGTGACTGAAAGTCAGGCAAAACACGCATGGTTACTTAGACTGTGACATTTAGAGGCTAAAAATATACCTTGAGGGCTTTGTGTGTCAGTGTCCTCAACTTTTAAACATATTACCGTCTACTTTCAGCAATTTTAATTAATGGATGACATGACAAGTATTTGGTATTTGAAGCTGAAATGTGCTGTAAGATTTCAAAGCACTAATAAAAGATCTGAGCTAGAGTCCCATAAATTCTGATCTTTGTGGAACTGCTGCCTAATTAAGATGCTTTATATAGCACAGGGGTTTATTCTTTAGGAAAGTCAGTTCAGATTTTGTTTTTTGCTCCTAGATTGGAAAAAGCTGTCATTTGCTGTATTTTAAAGTATTATTCCTGGGACCGTGGGTGACTTGCACTTCTTACTGTGTAGACTGAAACTTCCTTTTGATTGTCTGATTGCTTTATTTGTCTGTTTTCCAACATGAAAATAATCCCGCTGAACTTCCATGAGCTGAAATTTTGTGCTTTTTCCCCAATGTGTATTTTATTTCTTTTTTGTCACCGTTTCTTTTCTTGAAGCAAAATCTATAGAGAGCCTTTCTTCTGGGTCATCCTCAAGGTCACAGAGTCCTCAGTTGCCTCCAAAGGAAAATACCACCACCAGCAGCAGAAATAATTCTGTGCCAGCACCATCCCCAAAGCTTGCAAAGTAATTTCCAAAACTGACTGTCACTGTCTTGTGTGAGCTGCAGGAAATGCTGTATTTGGCTGGTCAGGAGAATTTGGGTTGAGCACTAAGTGTTAAACTTTTGTTTTATTTTTTTAATTTTTAATCCTGTAACTTATAATGCCATGGATATTGCAGACTTTCAGTTTTAATAAGTTATTTTCCTGTTTATTTGTCATTTACATGGTAGAGGTTGATTAATCAGGTTGACTTTTGATCTGTCTCCTGAAGAATTAATGCTTCTGGTTTATGTCCAGGTGATTTCATAAGCCTTGGAGATTTATCTATATATATATATAGATAACAGAAGATTTTAACTTTGTAATATAATGTATCAATTTTTTTGTAATTGTCAGAAGTAACACCTGAAGTTGCTGATTTCGTAGTAATTTGTCACTGTAATATTTGAACATTGAGACTATGTCCACTCTTTCTATTTGTTGCTGTAATATGTATTTGCAAAATAAGATAAAGATAATATGATGTTTCAATCTCTGTTGAGTTCTATGAAGTAATTCTACCTTTCTTTCTCTTTGTAGGGATAGTGCATTTCAGATCATCTCTGTTTGCAAAGGAACAAGCCTGGGTTTGAATATTGTGGGAGGAATTAACAGAAATGAAGGGCCTTTGGTATATATTCAAGAAATTATCCCTGGTGGAGATTGTCATAAGGTAAAGACCTTTTCTCCCTTCAGACACCTGTATTTTTGCCTTCATTTAGTACCTACTTCAGTATGTTATATATACAGTCATATTTTAAATACAAAATGTGTTTGTGTTTCTCCTTGCTTTGTCTTCAAACAGAATTATCTCACTGCACTGCAGCAGGGTTGCATGGTAATGAAAATTATTCATAAATCGATTTGAGGTAAATCTTATTCCCCAGTTTATGTATGAGAAGGTACAAAGTCAACTTCTGTAAGAGGTTGCATGGTGGAAGGTAAATAGGAAGGATGGGACAGAGCTACAAATTGCATCTCTTTGGTCATTCTTGGACATTCTAAAAATCATGTTTCCCTGAGGCTTTATTTAGATGAATCCTTGCAGTTGGAAATCATTGTGTAGGCAAATTAAAAGGCAATACTATGAAACTGCAGATTAATAAAATGTATGAATCAGTTCTGATCACTCTTGCATTATGTAAATCAGGAGGACTTGTCAGTTTAAAAAGTAAATAAATACTGTAACTATCTGGTTTAAGTAAACAGTACTGTTTATCCAAGAATCTCCTTTGGCATCCTGAGTTATTATGATTATTTTGAAGTGTAGATAACCAGCTTTTGCCTCTGGCCAAGCAAAAGGGTACAAGCTGATTTCACAAACAATGAGTTTTGTCCCCAAACAGTCTACAACTATTTGTTACTGAACTTTTGTAGGCTAAGTTTAATCCTAAAAGATCAAGTAAAGGAAAACATTCAGTGTTTCTCAAAGACCTCTTTTAGTGCATAAATGTTAATCATTCTCCTTTTGTTTCTCCTATTTTGTTGTGGCTTCTAAAACATTTCTTTCTCATTGCAAACATGTCATTGAAAGCCTGTCACACATAATCAACAGGCCGAGACATCAATTTTCAGTGAGTTCCAATATTAGCAATGATAGAGGTAATTTCCCAATCTTGGTTATCCCGTTTGGGAAGCTGAAGCAGAAAACGTGTTTTAAACCTCTGCCACATGAGGGCACCGTTGAAATGGATATTCTTTATAATAGACTGGATGAAAGCAAAGTAAAAGATCTACAGCTTTTTTCTTTAGTCAAAACCAAAACACTAAGGGAAAAAATAAATGTAATAAAGTGCTATCATAGGTTTGAGATGACACAGCTAAAATTGTGGTATGTGGGTATTAAATAGGTATAATTATACTGGTCTTGAAAAGGTATTTTTCTTATTTCCCGTGTATCATCTGTGCACAGTTTGTTTCACCTGGTGATTAATTTCTTAAGAGCTGAGGAACAGAGACGTGTAATTGGATGTTTATTACAGTTGACAAATGTCATAACAAACTCTGGCACTATAGGTGGGTTACATGAAATTCCAACTGAATTGTTGAGGCCTCTTATAAAATGTGAGTAAAGAAAGCTTTTTCTTAGTGAGAAGTCTAGCCTAGCATGTTTAAAGTCTTATAGTCTCTCAGACAGAAATGTGATGTGTTCTTGTGTTGGTAGAGCATTTGCAATTAATTTAACAGAAGCACAAAGCTGACAGTGTTATTTCTGTCATGGTTTTGCCTGGTGAATTCCTAACAGACTGATCTAGTTTTCTCATTAACTTAAGATGGCCAGTGAGTGCCTGATGAGTCCCATGTATTGCTGTGAACATTTGGGTTTGAAATACAAATGAATCGAGCTCACAGCTGAATTAATTATTAAAGAAGCTTCCTAAAATCAGATGGGCTGGTGCTTCTTGCTGGAAAAATCTGTGGTTCCTTTGCGTGGGTTTTTTTTTAACAGAATATGTATGTGGGTCCAAATTTCTTCTTTAGACAATATCTGGGGTGTGTTCTGTCTAATGAAGTTTTTCTAATGACTGCAGTGATGGTGATTAATGCTCATTTGATCTGTTTATTCCTGGGAGATTGTCAGGCAGAATGCACAGCTGCTCTTGGTATTTCTTGTCTCAGCAGATCCAGAGGAATATGTGAAAGTGCTGTGATTTTACAGTTCTTTCTGTAGTGTTAGCAATTCATATGGAAATAGTGGGGTTGGTTTTTTATTTGTTCTCTTAGGATGGACGACTGAAGCCTGGAGATCAACTTGTGTCCATCAACAAGGAGTCCATGATTGGTGTCTCCTATGAAGAGGCAAAAAGTATAATCAACAGAACAAAGATGAGGTATCTGCTACTGTCAAACAGCTAACCCTCCAAAATGGTTTATTATGTGATGTTTATGATCAGATTAATCTGAAATGAATTGACTTTAGAGGAAACACAGGCATATTAATTTTTTTAATATTCAATTGCAATATTATTTCATAGAAAAGACTGAGATGCACCTTTTAGACCTGCAAAATTGTGATACTTGAATGCTTTCAAAAATAAAAAATCAAAAGGGAACCCAAACCCAAAGCCTTTTTAATGATGGGGAATAGAACAACATTTTAGGAAAAGATTTAATAAAATCACACAGTGTTTGGAAACTTGTAATTTTTTTCAGAAGTAACATATAATCTTAGAAACAGTATAGCATATAATTTGTTGAAACTTTAATTTTAGGTTGGAAAACTTCTGGGAGATAGCTTTTATTAGGCAAAAAAATACTCCCAGTTATCCAGAGAATCTGCAACGTCCTTTCAGCCTCTTAACATCTTCTGTGGCATATGGAGAGCAACAGGCTCTTCCATCTCCTAATGGGAAGCTTGTTTCAACATTCACTCCAGATGCTGTGAGTACACTTATTACTCCTCTTAGAATAAAAGTGAGCAAATGGTTGTTTTTTCCTAATTTTGAGTTTCCATTTTAGTAAGAAAATGGCTATTTTTCTGCACAATATTAAGTCTTTGGAATATCAAAAGTTTTGCAAAACTCATGTTTTGTAACAGGAGATTAAACCACACTGATGAGAGGAATAAGACTATTAGTTGACTTGGGGTAAGAAAACAAATCAAATAAAATAAACATTAACTGTGTTTTTAGATACAAAGTTCTCCCTAATGTTTCCCTAGGTCGTAAAGTTTTGGAGTTTGATATCTGTAGTTATATATTTCAGAGATAAAATACTCTCTGTTTACTACAAGTATGTGAACAGGACAATCTCACAAGTTACACTTGCTCTGTGATGATGAGATTTTTGCTTTAAAAAATTCCTAGAAGAATGTGGGCTTTTTCCCCTTTCAGCTCAACAACAATTGTTGTTTTAATTCATACAGCTCACCTTAAAGAAGTAAATTTGTAAAACAAATAATGTTGACCATAAGAAAGATGATTTTAAAACTATCATTTTAATTTTTGAAAGAACTTCTTCAGTTTATCTTACTTTTAACGCTAAATAAAATATTGCCTTGGAACAAGAATGAATAAAATGTTCCGTGTCAAACACAAAGACAGAGCAGGTGATTCTCAATTCTTCTTCTGTTTGTACTTAAAATTCTTGCCCATTTTTCTCTCCTGTTAGGGATATAAATATTGAAACAGGTTGCCTAGAGAGACTGTGTTATCTTAATCTGTGGAGATATTCAAAACCCAAGGTTTTGAAGAGGCCCTGATCTGAGTTTTTCCAATGCCATTCCCTCTCACCACCAGCACCCCCTCCATGCCTTCCATTGTTGCTTTGATCCATCCAGCCCTTTTTAGTCCCCCTGGTCTTCCTTCCTGTCCTTCTCTTTTTACATCAATGTGTATCTCTAGTTTGGCTTGTGATCTGCTTTAGGAATGGTGTATCATGACTTTTGATTTTCTTTCATAGATGGAAACTGGAGTCAAGATGGGAGAGCAACCTCCAATTACGCCTCTAGACAACAGTCCTGCTGATGTGTCTGCCACGGGTAAGTGCTGATTTCATTCCCTGCCACCCTTTTTTTTTTCCTTTGATAACTGTCTTGCAGCACACAGTACATGGTGAGACTCAGCAGTCTTTAAAAAAAGGGAATATTTTTATAGTCCTAAAGAAAGGACTGAGATCGATGGATTTTTAGGAGCTTCTGTCAAGTATAACTTACATTGTCTTGAACAAACAGCTGAAACCAAACAAAAACGAGTGATCACAACATTTGCTGTACAGCAGTAATGATAATAGACTCAGGAGAAACCAGATAATGAAGACTCACATATAGATCAAGATTAGGTTGCCATGGAAACTGTGCTTTCTTGATTTGATGAAATTCTGTGGATGTATGCTGCTTGCATGGGGTTTTTTGTTTAAATCAGGGCAGCATATTGGAGGGATAGGAACAACATGCAGACCTCTAACAGCCTTGCAATTCATGACAAATAGAATGTATATGTTAATACTGGAGGGTCACGACATTTGAACAAAGACAAGAGTCACTTGGATCATCTCTCTAAATATCTATTTTGAGAACCAACACTTCAGGAAAAACAGAGTTTGTGGAATTTGGTCAGAACCAGATAACTGGGCTTAACAGTTGTAACTCCTCTGGGAAACAAATATGTGTTGTGTTTAGAAACAGTGAAAATGCAGGAGTCTGACCCAATAATGAGAGTCCCCATTGACACAGTGACAGAACTGACTCTTCTGTATTTCTGTGTGAAGATCTGAACTGTATCCTTTTCCTTCAGGTAGCAGCAATTAAGCATAACCTGAGCTCCTCAGCTTGGTGTCTAATGTACTGAGAAGAGGAAGAACAAACATACAGGGTCTGATTAATTCCAGAGGTTTCTCCACTGATGTTACTTAAATTATACCTGCATTTATTATAGCCCCTATTAGATATTCAGATTTAAAATGAAACACTTCCTATAGTGCAAATCTGACCAGTTGTCTCCCTTCCTTGAAGGGTGAGCTGAATGAATGTGAACTTTTGGAATGGGGAAGATTGTAGTATTGAATATACCTGGAGATTAATGATCACACAGAATTTCATACTGACCATGACAAACACCTCAACTAAATGAAAGAAACAAGACAAAAGGCTGGTTTTTTTAATATATTCAGGATATGAGACTCTTGGTTAATATAATGCAATACCCAGGAGCTTTATTGTTTAAGGAGACCAAGAAGGCCACAGTTTCTTAACACATCTGAATAACGTGGGTAGTGGAGTGGAAAGGACAAACACTTGCAGCTCCAGTTTGTGCTGTTGCTTATGTTTCATTTTCTTCTTATTTAATGGCACATCCTTTGTCAAAGCTGCCACTTCTTTCATGCTGCCTTTTATCAAGGATAACCTTTGAAAGATAACCTTGAAAAAAATTAAAGTATCTCTTAGAGGTATTTTTTCTTTTTATGCTTTATGGAAAAATCAGCGTAGTTTTGAGAAGTTTTTTGCACAAACCCGTACGAGAGGCTTTTTCATTCTGAGCTCAAAGGAAGTGTGCCAATTCCACCGAGGTTTAGCCCACTGTCTTCAGAATTTAATATAGCATGTGAGAGGTGTTAGTGTCAGAGATTTTCAAGATGTTTTGGTTTATGCTTTTGGCATATAAAGAGAATGTAAACCACTTTGAGCTTGGAAACAGATATACTGTGAAACTAAAAAAATTTAAGAAAAAAATAGAATTCTCTGCAATTCCTTCTGTTCCCATAGAGAGAATCTCAAGCTGCAAAATCCTTCGATTTTTAAATGCTGGGTTTGGTTTTGGTACCTCTCTAATCCATTAATGAAACGATGGATTAAGATCTAAATTAGATTTATAAATAATGAATGCAAGCAATGAATTTTTTCTTTGTTCATACATCTAAAATCCAAAGAAATAGGTAGTTCACTGCTCCTTCTGCCTCCTGTCTGTGAGCAAAGGCTGCCAAAGGTGGTTGTGATCTACCCACAGGTGTGTCTGAAACATGACAAAGCTGTGACTGTGTTTCTCAAGTTCCACTAAAACTCAGCATGCACACACAAAAAAGAATAATAATAATAAAAAAAGGCAATTATTCTGAAGTCCTGCATAGGGGCTGCTTGGTGCTGCTGCCTTCTGCTCCCTTCCTCAGCCTCATGCTTTGTGTGTGTTGGAAATACAGTAGGTGCACCACAAGTTATTAATGCAGCTGGCTAAAATCATGGAAACTTGGAGAAGGGGCTGGTGGCCTGATGGGTGGGAGCTCTTGGAAAAGAGTTCCTGAGGAGCCTGGGAAATTCAGTCTAAGCTCCCTCCACACAGCCCTTAGTTGGCAACAGGTGTCGTTCCCTGTCTTTCCACGGTGTTTTCTGGATCACTCCATATGCCTTGGGGAGCTGTCAGCTGTGATGAGGGTGTGTCTTGGAGGTCTCTCTTGGAATTCACAAGTGTGTTTCCCCTTCTGTTTTCCTGAGTATCTGTGTATCTCTGAGAGAAGAGAAAATACCACCAGTATAAGCCATATACTTGATGGATCACTCAGTTATTCCTGGTTTCTTTCTGCCAATTTGCTACTTGTCACTTTTTTATACCAAAAAAAAAAATTAGTGTAGGTGATTGATACCCGTAATTTTTGTTTATTACAACTATGTCCTTTGAAAAAATAAAAGTCAGTCTAAGTGTTAACATGTCTTTTTAGCAAGTGGGTATTTAGCTGGCATCCACTTGACAAGCAGAGCTTCAGAACAAATTTTTTCAAAGCAATAGTTACAACTAGATCGTTATTAATTAATTTTTTTTTCCTCTTAGTTATTGCCCCCAGCCAGAATGATGATTATGAGCCTCAAGGAAGGAACTCGACTATTCGTCTCAAAACAGAAAAGCTGGAGAGGGTAAATACTTAACAATCTTTTGAGTTTTCCTTCCTCCCCCTCCTGATGCAGGTGAAACATCTGGATGATATTTCTAGGCTGACAAACTTTGAAGGTGTAAATTACAACACAAAATTTTCCATTTGAGTAGTTCTTTCATGTTGCAGGGCAATGCTTCATTTTATATATTGGGCAAATTACTGTTTTTATTAATCTAATTACTGATTAACTCTGCTGGGAATCCGAACATCCCTCAGGATTTTTAAGGCAGTTATTAAGGACAAAGGGTTTTGCTTATTACACTCATCTGTATTCAAGGTTAAATAATATCTGTACATCTCTCAATTAGAAGGAAAAGTCACAGAGTGGCTCTGGAATAAAAGTGTTGTCAATGAGAGTGTACCAGGATACAAAGGCTCTTTGAAGTATAGCTCTTTAATTACTCCCCCATGTCCCTGCAGTCATTATCCCTAGTCCTTTCTTTTTTTTTTTTTTTTCTCCAAAATAAGTTTTTTCCTTCCAGGCATTGAATTATCTTGGGATTCAGCTCACAGATGAACAGCAGCAAGCCCTCAGGCAGCAACTTCAGAAAGATTCTAAAGGAACAGTGTCTTTTGGAGGTAATAATTTGTTAATTACTATGGAAAAGAATGAAAAGTAGGAGTACAGAAATGATAGATAATAACCATTAATATATTTTCTGTCAGTATTGAGTTGCTGCTGCAAATAAAATGATAGTTTGAGGCAAGAACCTTATTCTACTGTATAAAAATAAGCTCGAAACTCTGAAACTAAGTATTGGGAAAGCAAATCACAAATTTATCTAATTAGGAGCAGCCCTGGGAAAGTTTTATTTTGTGCTCACAAATTCCTAAATTTTTTTGCCTTGACGATAGGGAGCTGTAATTGTTCCAGAAATTACTTGGGAAAGTATTGATGCTTAAAGAGACTGCTTGAAGTGACTAAACTGATGGATTTTTTAACTTCAGTTTGTGAGAAGCAAGAACATTTCAGCTACTGCACATAGAAAGAGATTTGCATGGAGACATCACAATTCTTCTGGCTAAACCTAATTCTGATGGGAGTGAGTTGCTGCTGTTGGTTATGACAATTTTGGTTGGTGACACTGACAATTTAAAAATATTTTTCAAAAGCTGTGAGACATGAAAGTTCTGATGCTAAAACTGATGGAAATTTCACTTTTCCTAAAGTTTATGAAGAACAGCATCAAAAACTAGTGTGTGAAAAGTAATATTTTATACTTAACCGTCCAAAAAGACACTGGATTTTCAAGTATCTCATCAAGAAAGATCCTGGATCTTCCATCAGATTTTATGTGGAATAAACTAACTGACCTTGATATTTCCACTTTTCTGTCATATTGTAGCAGGTATTTTTTTAATCTATTCCTAATGAATGGTCCTCCAAGCCATGTTGATTGTGAGTGATGCAGTGTTTGTGTTTAGAACTTTCAATCTGGCCAACATCAATTTTCCCAGGTCTCTACCAGGGGTTTAAAGGACCTGCAGAGGAAACCACGAGCATGAAATTTTTCCATCTCTAACCAGGCACTTGGAAGGTGAACTTTCACACCACCTTTGTTTTCTTTTGTCCTTCACAACTTAATTTTGAGGGTGTTTCTTCCCAAGACGTGTTTTGGACATTTTTATATTTACCAGCTTTACCAAAAGTTTCTCTTCAGAGAGATGTGCCTGATGTTCATATTTTCCCTCAGAAAGCTTACACAGGGCAAATGCTGCATTTATTAAAGACTGGCTGTTCATTGTGATATTTGGAGGTATTTGCATTTAGTGATGCTGCTGCTAGACCTGAACTTATGGGCTACAGCAACAAAATGTGAACTGTTTTTTCAGATTTCATTGAAGTGTCAAGGAATCTGTTCTCTGTGCAGTCAGATACAGCAGATGATGGCCACAAACCCGTAACGTTTGGGGTCAGTGAAGTTTCCAGCTTACAGGATTCACAGGTAAAATATGTGCTTGAACAGTGTTTTAACTGCTGGGAGGAGATTATTGGAGTGAATTATTTGTGAAATTACTTCACATCTTGGGCAGATGTTTAAAACAGCTCCATGTGCCGGGGTTCTTTAAGGTAACCCAGTTTCTGTGAAGCTTTATTAAGCAGCCTAATTTGCAGAGAGCAATTAATATAATTATGTTGTGGTTTGTTATAAGCCTGGACAACAGGGATTTACTGAGGTTTCTTAATGGAATTCGTGTTGCTACAACCTGTGTGAATGATAAACAATTACTGGGCCCAGTGATTTGAGCTACTGCTACAGTGAAAATCATTTTATTCTAGAGCTGACTTTTAAAAAGAGCATTTTTATAGATACTAAAATAAAGACATACTATAATAAATGGACAGTATTCAGTAGATCCGGGGATAAAGTAATGAAGAAAATGGGCTATTGATGTTTTCTTGATACTTTAAAAAATACTTTTATTAATCCACTTTAACAGTAAAAATAATTGTTCCTTGGGAAGATATAAGTTGTTCAAAATTTTCTTAAACATTTTTAGCATTTTCAGAGCTTTAAATTATTGGAAAATTAAGATTTTCCTCTAATTTTATTAACAAGACCTCTTAATATAAGATGTTAAAGATTATGGAAGCTACAGTTAGAAATACTTTCTAACCTTATGTATTTAAATACAGTTTGTAACCTGTAATTCTTTGGAGGATGAAGTGGAAAGACTTAAGAAAGAAAGAAATGAAGCTTTAAAAGAAATGAGTAAATTAAAGGTAACCATTTTTATTTGCTTTAAATTATTCAAGAGACTAATCTTTTTCTTGGACTGTATGTAGTAATTTACTGTTCTCCTTTGGAATTTTATGTGGAATTTGTCATGATTAAGTAAAAAAGGCAGAGCAAACGGCCCTAATACATTTGAAGATTGCACATTTTTTAATCTGATCCACAGAGAAATGAAACTAAGCAGACATTCCACAAAAGTGAATGTGGAGAAGTGAGTGATTTGCAAGGCAGTTTTATTTAGAAATGTGTGATCTTAGTGACTGCCGAGTCTGAGCGAGTGCTGATACTTTTGAAAGAAATCAGAACTGGGGGATAAATTAATCATGTTCCAAAGTAATACATATTTTCACAGACTTCACAAAATTCCTAAAACCTAAAGCAACAAATGTATTTATTGTTTCTTAATACCCTGGGTTACAACCACAACCCTATGGTCTTGAATTGCTTTATTAACATACCAAAAGATACAAAATGTTGTATTCAGCATATGTAGCTTTTGTTCTTGGACAGGAAAATTGATCTGAGGATATAGACAATTATACAAATTCCCTCCTGGTCCAAAAAAAAAAATCTTTCTTGCTACAAATTACGAAAACATTGGGTTGATATGGCCAAAAGTCTGTGCTTTGTTCTGTGCACAAGGATTCTTCTTCTGAAAGCTTTGTACTGAAATGAAAGAACCCAATTTACATTGAGTGTTGAAGCAGTGAATACTTAAATCATGAGTCCCTAAATTGCTAACGTTGAAAACTGACAATGATTAATCTGCAATAGCCTCATTTCTTACACTCTTTTCCCACTTATCCCAGAAATGTTCAGTAAATAATCCTCAAATGCCCAAGCACCCTAACCAGTATCACTGAACTCACTGAAGAGCTGGCTTTTAGAGGGGGAAATTTGGGGTTGTCACAGGTTTTATAAAAGCTGTTGATTATTTATTATTCCCACCAGAACTTTTTTAATATGTGTGTTTCTGATTATACAGCACTGTTAACAGACATGGTAGTTGTACAGAAGGCAGAACATACATGGATAGAATTTAAGTATTGCTCCCTGTAGTTTTGAAGGAGCTAATTGGGTTTTAGGACTAAAAACTCTTCTCTTCTAGACTGAATTATTAATTATTTCCTCTTTTATTTTTTTTTTTTTAACAGGAAGAATTGTCTGAATCTGTGAATGCACAGAAACAGTTAACAGAGCAGCTACAAGCAGTCAAGCAAGTATGTTGAAGTGTCTTAAAATTATAATTATTTTTTTATTTTTTTAACTGTTTTCTTGTGGAAGGGAGAAGGGAACACTTCTTTGTGTCTCGATGCTCATATAGACTATGCTTTCACACTGATTTCAACACAGAGTGGTTCTTTTGTTGCTACAAATCTTTTGATTAGATGTGGAGAGTATTAATCCTTCAGTTTTTAGAGCAGTAATTGTAGAATTGAGGCAGGAACCCTAAGACAACCTGGATCAGTGAAGATGGATAATGAGGTAGAAGGGATTTTGCTGTTCTTAGGCAACAGTGTCCCTAATTTACAGTCCTAACATTAACTACTTTGTATGGCAGCCAGAGTCTTCAGCATGAAAAAACAGACACACTTGACAATGCTACCTGACATTTACCAGGAAAAGAAATGGTGGTAAGGATTTTGTGAGGAATGTCTTGTTTCTGTCTCCAAATATATCTGTAATCATGAGGGAAGGAATCACAGTTTCTTACAAAATTCAGCCTTCTTGTGTCTCTTAAAGGAAATTTTCAATTGCATGTAAGTCTTATGTCATTTATAGTCTGGATTTAAACCTGAGTAACTTTCCTGTTGCCTGATTCTCCTGAACATCCTGTCAGCTCATTTCCTCTAATGAGCTGCCTGCCCTTCTTCTCTCCTGTACTGTTACAAATAGCCACCTATAGGGAATATCTGCTCCATCAGATGTCGTGTAAAAATGCAAGATACAGTTTAAAAAGTCTTTCTAGGTACTGCTGTATTCTGTATTTTTGCTTGTATATGTAGATTTGCTGAGCACCTTCATTATTACCTTTTGCTCCTTGAATATTAGGGAGCTGCCTGAAAGCTCGTTCCAACAGTGGCACTGTGGGACAGCAGGGAAATAAACTGGATTATCTTCTGGATAAAATGTAACTGGCAGTGTGTTCCAACAATGCATTTCACGTTTCCATTCGCTAATGGGTGTTCAGACCAGAGCAGATGTTCAGCCTATTAGTCTAGACTAAAGCTATTAGAAAGTGCAAAGCCCAGTGCAAACCTGCTCTTACTGGGAAGGCAGAGCTGGACCAGGCGGCTCTGAGAGGGTGTTTTAAGCACCAGCAATGCCCCTTTGCCACCACTCGAGGTCCTCGCACTTTTATTTTTCTCAGGTACTGTTCCTGTGGTGGGCAAGTTCAGCTTTGCCGTGCAAACCTCCCGGAGATAAATACTGATCCTCTAGTGAGCCTTGAAAAGGTTCCACATAGTGAAGTGAAACGGAAATAATAAATTATGTGTAATTACAGCACTACAAGTGGGCTTTTAATGGAAATTTTAGTTCTGTTTATGCTTGGTGCATTTTCAATTGTTTTATATATATCTATATTATTATATATATTTCTGTCGTTTGGAACGAATATTAACAGTGCAATTCATAGTGATACAAAGGTTTAAAAAAACAGGCTACTTAGGTTACAAGTTTCCATTTAACTTGTGATGCCTGCAAGCTCGTGAAATGAGTTAATGAGGACGTTACTGAGCCCTAACGGCCTGATTAAAAGCAACAAACAACCAAAGTAAACAAACCCCCAATTTAAGTATGTGCTTAAGGCCTTCTGAATTCAGGGTCATTTAAACATTTTTTTTAAATCACTGCTCCTCTGGAAAAACCCAAGGTTTTATAGGCTACCAGTCATATATGGGAGTATCTTTTGTGGTATTTTTGCTGTCTACTAATTGTGAATTGCAGAGATTACAGCTTAATTAAGACAGGGGTACAAATATTCTGGTTAATGAACATGTTTTGTTAGTACCAGTTCATTAAACAGTGTTTGAATCAGTACCTAACAGGAGGGATGAGCTCTTAGGATTAGAATTATTGCTAAATTTGAAATGAGGTAGTAATTATTTTCTAATACTGATGTGTGACAACTAAAATACGTGAATTGATATTTTTTAATTTGAAATTGGGGTGAAATTGGCACAAAACACAGAGAGGTGCTTTTGAGCCCCTGAAGTCTTGTCAACAGCATGAATGTAGACTCTGTAATGTCTTTTGTCGTCCTGGAGGAGTTTGACTGTATCCTGTGCTGCCTGAAAGTCCTGGGTCATATCAACCTGAATGATCTCTTCTGTACTGCAGCTTTTTCCATAGCTATTGTCAGCTGAAGCACCTCAGCTAAACTTAGTAAATGAGAAAGGTTGTAAAGATGCTGTTTGTGATATCCCAAACTGCTGGACTCATTGTTCATAGGGCTGAGATTTGCTGTTCTATTCATTTTATCGAAGGGGAAAAGAGGGGCTTTGAATGGCTGCTCTTTTTGTAATTTATTTCACCCTGCCTGAAAGAAGTATTTGGTTTATTTTCATCTCATTAACTTTTCAGCATACAGTGTTTGTAAAATTAATGACTAAATATAATCAAATTGCAACTAGAATTTTCACATCGTTTAAAAGAATATTTTAGTTCCAGTGTTTGTGGTGGCTGGAGTATTACATGGATAAAACCTTCTCTAGACACTTAGATTTATCCAAGGCAGAAATAGAACCTGGCACAGGAAGAAAACTGTACCTTGAAACTTTGCAAGGGTTTGGTTTCTCTCCTCCAACTTTCAGTTTCTTATTGGTTGAAGTGGCTTTGTACCAGATCAGGAAAAATGGTCCCAACAGGCATTTATATAAATGCAATATTAGCAGCTGCAGATCCTTTTTCTGCTGTGTCTTAGAATCACAGAATGGCTTGGGTTGGAAGGAGCCTTAAAGACCATCTTGTTCCACCCCCTGCCGTGGGCAGGGACATCTTCCACGAGACCAGGTTGTTCAGAACCCCTTCCAACCTGGCCTGGAACACTTCTGGCACACAACAGTTGAGTGGGACAGGAGCAAACATTGCTGAATTGTGGTGTTACCCATCTGTTCTTCACTGCTGGGGGCCCCTTACCTGCACAGAACCCCCAGTGCCAGCTCCAGTAACGAGAGGACAAGGAAACCTGGTGGTATCCTTTCCCTCTGTGCCTCCCTGCTCCAGAAAACAGCTCTGGTTTGTCAGAAAATTTTACTAATTCAGTTGTAGTGTGTGTAATTGTTTCATTGTAATGTAAGAAGCCATTGTTTGTTAATTATTCCTTTAGGTCTCTCACTGTTGAAATCTGGTCATACTCAGTCTGCTATTACAGAGAAATTAATATTCAACAACTGAGTTTCTGAAAAAAAACAATGGAGGAGTAAAGGCAATTCTGGATTATAGGAGATTAAACCTTTATCTCAAGGAGGTCTTATTTCAAAACTAAGACCTCCCTTTTCATTATAGCAATTTTCCCTTCACTTTCCTGGTGTCAGTTTATTTAAATAATTCCTGTGTGGGGGTTTTTAAGATGCCACCCTTTGTCAAGGCTTTGTATTCATTTATATTAGTCAAACTTAACATCAGAGCATCTTTTCCCTTTTGTCTCCAAGAGGGTTTTTTAACCACCTCCAACCTGTTTCTGAAGGATAGCTTTGTTGCTGAAGGCTCACAACTCTGTATCAGCAGGGCCCAGCTCTTCTTACTCTCCAGTCATATTGTTTCTTAGAGTGGCAAAAAAGTGCCCTCTACAGAGGCAGTAATTTTGACCTCTGCTTGTATAGATTCATAACTTCTAAGAAGTCCCTGTGCTCTCTGAATTGTTTCTAGGAAAAAGAACTGCTTTGAGCAGCTTTAAGGAGGGGTGGATTTGTTCTAGTGTGCTTTCAGTAATGACCCTTGCGCTGCTCGTAGCGCTGCAAGCAGACAACTGTGAAACCAAGTCACCAAATACACAGGCAGACATGGAGCAATAACCTTTGGAATAGCCTGTGTCTCCAGGTGGAGGTGAATAAGTGTAGAAGAGGCTCATTTCATGCTTTAGGCTTTCAAAAGGAAAAAAAAAAATTCATTCTACCTGCTGTCAAATTAAAGGTCATTTAAACAGATCTCTTATTGCTTGTGCTCTGTAACAGAAACCTTGAAATTATACACCACAAATGTCACCTGTATTCACTGCTGATGCTGCTGTTCTACATGTGGGATCACCTCTACTTCTGTATTTTCTAAGAGGCTGGGGTGCACAGTGGTATTTTATGGCAGACCCTTGCAAATATGAGGAAAATTATGTCCTGTATTTATGTCACTGAGATGAGCTGACCTATGGCCTGAACTATATTGCTCATTCAGGCTAACAGCGTGCAGGTCAAAAGTCATCTGGAGCTGAGATTAGTAGATCATTTTACAGAAGAAACATTATGACAAAGTACAGGAAAACATGACTTGAAGGACAGATTGCACAGAGCAAAACCTTCTACGTTAGGAAAGAATTAAATCTGCATTTGTAAGCTTGACTGACCTCTCCAGACATTTCTATTATGGCACCTCTTAAATATTATATGCCATTCCTTCCACAAAAATAGGAGATTTGGTCATTTAGGTTTTTCAGAAACAGTGACCCTCTTCCCCCACCTGTTTTCCCTCTAGTTCCATTCCCAACCAGGATATAGTTATAATAATAAGATATAATAGGTGGACTAGAAATAGGATATTCACCTAAGTGTCCTTAACTGAGGAATTTGTACAAAAAAGCCTCTGTGCGTTTGTGTGTTTAAAGCTTGGAACATTAATTCTTCAGAAAATTGATATAAAGTTACTTTTCTCACAGATTAATTAAAAGCTAAGGGGGAAAAAAGGTTTATTGGTTTTGGTGCCAGTGAGCCTGTATGTCTACATTTTTTATGAGCAGTTTGTTTGTTTTATTCCTAGTGTATAAACTCATCTGTTGTCCAGACCTTTAGTCTGACTTTCTAAATTTACAAATCAAAATTAACTTGAATTAATATTCAGACGTGAAATGAGCTGAGTAGTATCTTTCTCAAAATGAGATTTTGCATTTAAGGATTACGTTAGCTGCATTAAAAGCTAACAGTTTCTGCTTTTCTGTTTTCCATACATTACTTATATATACATTTTATTTTACACTCTTCTGTGATAATACAAGATAAAGATATAGGAGCAGGAACAAGGCAGAAAAATAAATTTTAAAAAAGCAAATGATTTTGAGAATACTTGAATTAAGAGTCCATCTCTATGATGTGTGAGCTCTGACTGGAGTGGAAAACCAAGGATATGCCTGGGTGATATACACCTTGGAGGATACTCACTGGAGTGTGAATTCAGGCAATAATAATAATAAAAGGAAGTAATATCTCAGTAAGGTACTTTTTTAGTATGGAAGTGAGGGGGCAGATGAACAGCACCTGGTGCATTTCTATAAAACCTTTCATTCCGTTCCATTTACAGTAATTATAACTCTCATTATTTAATTTATCAGGCAAATTCTGTCTCAGTAAATACGTGGGTTTAGCTCGCACGTCCCTTCACTTAAAAACTATCAACTGAACCATCCAAGCGTAAACGCTGACAGGTAGCCCTGACATCAACCGCGGCGCTTGTGAGTTCAGCCTGTTCTTCTTTGTGAGCTGGGGTTGTAACTGTTCAATGGAGCTGTAACTGTTCAGTGGAGCTGTAACCCTTCAGTGGGACTGTGTAACCTGCAGGAAGCCAAGGCAGCCGTGGAGGAGACCAGAGCCCTGCGCAGCCGGATCCATCTCGCCGAGGCCGCCCAGAGGCAGGCGCGGGGCATGGAGATGGACTATGAAGAAGTGATTCGCCTGCTGGAGGCTGAAATTGGAGAGCTGAAGGCTCAGCTCGCCGATCACTCCGGCCAAAATAAAGTAAGCAAAGCCGTCGCCTGTCATGGTTGCCATGGTTTCCTTGCTGTTGTCGTGTGTCTTGTTTTCATTTTCTTTTCATCTGCTTTGCTTAAAGTAGGTCACTGTTTGTCTTGTATTATTCAATAACTGGGAGGATGCGTGGTGAAAGGGGTGATGTGGAGTGTACGAGTCTTCCTTTATCCAGATATCTTTGGGCTGGAAAAACAGGAGCTGCAGGCATATGTGGGTCATAGGTCAGAGTGGCACATCTCAAGCATTAAAGCACGGAGTACTTTCTGAGCTGCAGATATATTGTCTTTAAAAGCTACACATCTGCCTTTGTATTCATGTAAGAATGGCCTTCATGTTTATGTTTCTGGTAGGCAAATAACAACAATCTAAAGTCCAGTCCTGTTCCTTAAGTAAATTTAGGTTTAATCAAGATAATCACTTAAATGCTACTAATCTTGCAAAAAAAAAAAAATTCTTTATAATTGAGCCTTGTATTTTAAACTCACTTCATGTCCAGTGAGGCACTTAAGAATATGCCAAGGAAGAAAATGTTTGAGGCACTTTTATGTTTTTCCCAATAATGGCAGACCCATTTTCTGCTGACAGTAGAAGAGCAAGTAGGTTGGCAATTGTGTGGTTACCTTACTTTTCTCATGAGAAATGGATGTGAATATGACTTGATGAAGAAAACCTACTGAAATGTTGCCTTATTTCATCATTAGAATTAATTCAATATTACAAGGCATTAAAAGATAAACCCAAGCTGTTTGGTAACCAAGCTTGCAGAGAACAACACAGCAAGTCCCTGTGGCTGTTGGAAAGGGATTCCTCTCATTTAATTGTGAGTTCATGCCCTGGAAGTTCTTCTTTCTGAACATCTGGGTGAGATGCCCCATTTTTTGTGTCAAGTGTTTTTGAAGCAATGTTTGTTTTCTAGGACTGGTATAAATAGTAACATTTTAAGAAATTCAGAGGGTGTGGGTTGCTCTCCTAGAGATTTGTTCTGGAGATACTAGTTTGAATTCCTGAAATTCTGGTTGAGTACTCGAATACCTGTGTTGAGATTTAAGTCTCTACATTTCAGTATCAAGTAGGTACCAAACTCTATAGGATACTCTCTCTGGTATGAAAGAGCGAGGTCCCTCACCAGCTCCTTCTCCAAGAGTGGACAGTGAGAGTAGCAAAGAAAGGTGTTTGAATTCAACAGGTTCCCTGACATTGAGGGTGATGCTGATTCTGCTGCTTTGTACAATGCATACAAACAAATATCTGTACTTACTTGCTTCAAGTAAAGGCAATAATTGGGTTATGGTGATTTCTTGTGAGAGTTTGGGAGTAGGTAGTGGGCTTTCAGAATGACCACCTACAGTGCGATGTACAAGTTTGTTTTTAGTTATAGTGACATTTTCTTAATTTTGGAGAGATCTTTTCAGGTGCCCCATTCAGCAGACAGCTCAGCTGAACAAACATGCCCATGTGAAGGCTTTCCTCGTGCTCCTCTCACACAAACAGGGGCTCAGCCTGAAACCTGGAGCCTCCGGGACTTGATCTGACAGGGCTCACTTTCCCCACAGCCGAAGGAGGGAGGGATACATAACACTGATCAATAGGTTACACAAGTGCATGCAGAGAAATCCCAGGGGGTAATTTCCTCCAGGCTGGGCCATAATTATTGTGCTGGCCAAAGGATGTGTGGCTGCAAACTGGAGGACTGAGTTTGTTCACATACTGGCTGGTTATGCCCCGCTGCTGACAGATGCTCTCACCATCAGGTTAGATTTTTGATCCACTCATAAATCAGTTAAAACTTCCTTCATTTTCAGCCCTATCAATGTTATTATCTTCCAGTTTTAATTTACCTTTATATCATTTGCCAAAGTCTGTTGCAGTTTGGAGCTGTTTTGCCAGCAGGTCAGGCATTCCTGCCTCAGGAGCAGTGACATGTTTTCCAGAAATGTAGGAAAGAGTGTGTTAAGCATTTCATAGAATTTCAAGCATCCCTTTCAGTTCACACCATGTATCTGTTTGAGCCATGGGAGGAAATTATTAGAATAAAAGCCTTAAAATACCTTTCCCAGGATAACATTCAAGACTTGAGAAAGAGAGTTACGGTGCTTGACTGCCAGCTGAGGAAATCAGAATCAGCAAGGAAGACCTTTGAGGTGGCTACTGAAAAGTTGCTACAATTTGTAGAGGTAACTTTGCCTTTCATTTCTGGCAATATTTTATTTGGAAAAGTTTTTTGTGTCCTTGTTTCTGAACAATAAGCATAGTAGACTGCCTATGAACTAGTTTGCAGGGATCCTTTCGTTGCTAGAAAGGATGGTCAACAAGTGTACAGATCCATCCAGGAGTTTACTTAATCTTTGTTTTGCTGTATTAAACAAATGGAAATGATCATATTAAAACTTATTTTTCACTTTTTTTTTTCACAAACTATATCAATTTCTGTGAAATTCCTAAGAAGCAAAAGGCAGAAAAACTGATATTTGATAATACTTATGAATGTTATGAAACAACAATAAAAGCAATGTTGTTATAACCCCTTTAAATTAAGTAAATATAATGTTTTGGTTTATACTTTCACACTTCTAGCTGGGAGAAACTAGACACTTTAATTGCAAATCAAATTACCCACACCCAAATAGACCATTAAATTTTAAGATATTAACTTTTTGACTGTGTCCATCTCTAAACTGTTAACTTCTTGACTGTGGCCAACAGGTTGTGCATGAAATACTTTCAGATAACTCTACTTCCTCAACAGTTTTAAGGTAATGAAATGGCAATGTTAATATTGAAAACCCTACTATTGTTCCCAAGTCTCCAAATACTCTCTTGTAGCTATTTTTTTCCTTATATTTTTACTGTATAGTTCTGAGTGTCATTTTATTGGAGGAGAGGGAATGACATGAATTATAAATTAGGCTTTCAGGATACAGCTTCATTAAAAACCTCTGAATTAAATTAAAACAGTTAGTAATTACATAGCTATGGTTGTCTGGATGTTTCCATGAAGTAATTATAATGTACTCAGGATTAGTTAAAATGCAATGAACCTTAACAGTGGGTATAATTTTTTAATTTTTTTTTGAGAATTGCCTAAGTGATTTTGCATCATGATGAATTCAGTAGCATATAAATAAATTGATAACATGCATATCCATTTACATTTTATTACTTTTCTTGTAAAAGAAGTTGATCTTATTGAAGATCCTGGGCATATTGCCTATGAATATTTAAACAGATTTCAGCAGCCTTTTGTCCTTCAGAATATTGACATGATTGTAACTTATTTATCCCAGATAGTGTTCCATTAATATTTTGGTAACAGTAAAGTTGTTTGGTCTCTGTCCTGTGATGTTTTTCAGTAAAGCTGTTGAGGAAATCAAATGTATTTAAGGGAAGTGAGCTGGAACATTATTTAAAAAAAAAATATAGAGGCTCAGACCAATGATGATACTGCAGATAGTCAATGAAAAGCACTTCCCATTGGCACTGCACAACAGTGATATTGTCTGTTTTATAAAGTTTATAGAGGTTATTTTAGTAAATGGATTAAGTATCAAACACAATGCCAAGGTGACAAACTGACTCAGTGACAGCCCCAAAGATAAGAACTGGGTCCTATAAAGCAGTGTCCCTTCTTAAATGCTAATACAATAATTCCATTAAAGTAGGTTCCTTTCCTGGCACCCCCTGGGTTCTTGATGCTGCCCTTTAAGCCGTGACTGTGATTTGAACTGAGCTTTCCAAATCCCTTTGTTGTACACACGGAGCTGCTGCTGAGACAAACCCGTGGCTTTGGTAGCATCAGTGGGTTTTGTTCATGCAGTGAGACCAAAACCAACCTGGAAACACGGGGTTACTGTATCAAAAGCAGCAGTTTCCTTGATCATCTTCTAAAGAAACACTGACTATTGTTTGTTCTCTTAGTGACAGGAGAGCAACACTGTCCACTAAAGCACTTCTTGCACGGCTGGGAAGGGTCGGACCTGCCGCCACCGCAGCTCTTGCAGCAGAAGCCAGAGACCTTGCCAAGTCTGTCCGTGCCATTTTGGAAGTAGATTGTGAGTGAGTGTGTGCATCTTTGTGTGCTTTGAAATCTGGTATCAGTTCATTAGCCAAAGAAGATGGATAATTTGATGCTAAATTGGATGGGAACTGGCAGAATAAATCATTCATAGAACCGGAGGATAGTGCAGGTTCAGTGTCAGTTCAATATGCATCTTAATCAAACTAGAATTAGAATATAAAGTTATTCCAGAGTACATTTCTCCCTGAAAAACTTGAAGCAGAAAATTAATGCTAAAGTGAGGAATATGAAGATTACCAGAATCATGTAAAACTTGCAGAATTTCGTTACTTTAATGCTCTTTTTCTTCATACTGGAATATTTACAACTTGTTTCTCTGCTAGATTTGCATTAACATGTATCAAAGTGTCTTCATTAAGATGTTGTTGCTGTAGGGAGTGAATGTAGCCAGCAGTTCCATTTGGAGATATCCATGTATATCCTCAGGTCATTAACAGGAAGCTGTTCCCACTGGTAAAAATGATGATAATTCATGCGAGTTGAGTAATAAGCTACATCAGCTGGAAAACTAAGAAACAGCTATGGCTTATTGTAGGATCCCTGGTTCAGATCATCCAAATGATTGTGTATTTTGATCACATTTGAGCAGACATGTCAGTTCTAATCCATCTTAAATGGATGGATTAAAAAAAGAAAAAAAAGAAATGGCCTGGTACAAACCACAGGAGGTTTGGGAAAGGTGGTTAATTATGGTTGTCAATAATTATTGTATCAAAGATTTGAATATCTTACATAGTTTCAGAATTAATTTAGAAGGGGACTGAAGAACTGTGTTTGAAAAAATGTTTCAAGATATGAAAAATGTTTTATTTGACATTATTTGTGAGGCATTTATTTGTTACATCACTCTAGTCCAAAGAAAGCAAAATGAGAAGCTAAAATTTATTCAGAAGTTTCCAGAATATTGTAATTAAGAGTTACTGGTAGAAGAGAAAAAAAATAACAGTGACCAGGAGAGGAGACAATTGATTTTCCACTAGTGACAATGGTATTTCTGTCACACTGAGTTGGTTTTATCACCCTACACAGGAAACTGTGCAAGGAAAACTCTTAGTTCTAAATGCAACTGAATTCTAACATGTGGTTGTGTCAAACATAATAGGTAGGATACATGTTAGAAAGCTCTGGAGCCACAGCAGGGATCCATTTTCTGAACCTGAGAATTAAAAATAGGTCTGCAGAGAAGGATTTAAAGATTGAACGTCATCTTTCTGAGTTCATTCTGATTTGGAGAGTATTACAGATAGATTTTAGGCTCTGACGAGCTTGGGTATGAGATTAAAGCTTTAAACCTCTCTTGCTTTCACTCTTTCCCTCAAAAAAAAGAAGTAGTTAAGGCAAAGTAACTATCTGATAGCATTCTGTCTGCAGTCCTCTGTGCCAGCTTCTCACTCACTGTTCCCCATGTGATCTAAAGTTTTCTTGCAGATGGGCTGTCATAAAAAGGGGGCTCTTGTGGATGTAGCGTTTCATAAATATCAGATATCAAAGACAAAAAAAAAATAACAAAGACATTGCACCGCAGACTGAAAGTTTTCCTTTTTTCCAGAAAGATGTCCCCAACATAACAATTTGTTATTGAATTCTTAGAGAATTGGAGCTAATATTTTTGATGTTGCTCAGTGGATGAGAATGTCTGGCTGGGAAGCCATTGTGATGTATTTTGCCTTCTGAAAAGAACTTCTCCTTCATTTTTTGCTTCATTTTCTGCAATATGAAGGAAAGGAGCCCCAACCAAAATACCTCTTCGATTCATTTACAATACATCTGAAACTAAGTCTGTGTGCCAAGACAAGGTTGTGGAGCTTTCTTCCAGAGAAAAACTGCATCCTTTGTTAAAGATCATCCTTGACAACCAGGTCAAAATGACATATTTATGAATTAACCCCACGAACCATCCCCTTCTTCTGTAATAGCAAGACATTTTGCCTGAGGGAAGAAGCTTGAAGAAGTTCAGTGTATTCCTGAAAATCTTCAAGTGCATATTGCCTGGTGATAGTGCTGCAGATCAGTTTTCAGCTTTGCAGGCTGAATGACAGCTCTGTGAAGGCAGTTTGGCAATTCTTCAAGTGAGGACTCTTGGGGAAAAAAAAAAACAACCAAAAAAAACCCACAAAACCAACAGCTCATTTTCCAATGCTTACTACTGCAGGATCCTCAAGATCCTGAAATGCAAATAACAAAGCAATAAACAGAATAATCAGGCTCATCCCTTGAAAGATTCATTCTTCATCTTCTTTAAAGGCTGTAAGGTATTTTTAGAAACTAAGCCTTGAGAGGCCATTCTGCTTTGCAGAATGCAAGGATCTCCTGAAGACATAAAATTACTTTCATCATACAAAGGGTAATAATGCCTCAGTGGAAGAACTGCAGCATTTAAAAGTAGTTGCTGCCTGCACTTAGTAGACCATATGGTGCAAATCAGGCTAAAAAGAATAGAGAAAGCATTTTCCTCTTTTCTATTACAAAATTAGAAAAGAAAATACACTTGATGCTGGTAATGGGCAAAATCTGATTAACCCTGGAACATACTTATCTCCCCATAAAATAGCAGGCAATCGGCATTTTGAAATGGGCACTGGTTTAACGCCGCTTTCAAGTATTTTGGCTGCTAATTTCCTCACTCTGCCTCTGAAACTTCCATCCAAAAATACAATCTCGCTCCTGTTGATATAATCCCAGCCATCTGTATCCATGAGATGCTATGGAGCCTGCTTCTCCAGTCGGCAGGAACTCAAGCAGTGCATCCTGAACTGTTTCATCCCATCATGTTCCTTTAATCTGTCGTCAGCCTGGGATCTGACACACGGCGATCACGCTGAATTTCACTGCCATGATCTCCAAATTCATATAGATTCCAAAACTCCTGCTTACCTGGCTCATATTGATCTTGCTGGTCACAATTGTCACTGTGCATTTGATGTCCAAGACCCTCCTGGCAGAAGTTCAGTTGCCCAGTTTTTGTATTCGTTTTCCTTGGACGCTGACTAGATAAAAAGAAGGCAGTGGGATCTGCTGGTGCTCGGCTCAGTTAGGGCTTGGTCTCTTGGTAGTTAAATTGCTTTTGATTCTTGGCCACAAAGTCTTACATCTCAGGCATAAAAAACTGAAATATAGAATTTTAGCAGTTTCTTTGGTTCAGGGTTTTTTCAACTGTATTATGTTCAACTGCCAAAACCATTCCATAGTCAGGGACATTTCAGTTATCCCTTCCTGTTCTTTCGACAGTGTGAGTGGAGCTAAGTTATAAGGCAGTGCAGGCAAATCTTCACAAATAACAATTTTGCTATTTTGAGAAGAGCCAATACTGCTAAGTATTCCCATTTCTTGTGTTTATTTATTGCAGGCCTGGTGTTTATTACAACAGAATAATGCCATACACATTATTGCTATTTTGTTCTTGACCCTCGTATCTTATGGACACAACAGTGCTGTAACTTGGCACAGGTCACTGGCTGTAGTTCATCAGGAGAATTTCTATTAAACTGACATGTAAACATGGGCTGTTCCCCATCCCCTTTTTTTATGCCTGTACATCAGAATCCAGATGTAACTGTAGCATGGACAGGCGTGTCCTGGTTAACTTGACTCCTATTACTGGGTCGGTGATATTAAAGATGCATTTGCAGAGGCTGAATATCAAAATACGGGTCTTCTGCTGAGCCCAGGAGTGCTGGCTGATTGCTCAGGTTTGCTGAAACTCATGTTGCTTTGCCTTCTTGTATTTTTAGTATTAGAGAGAGAAAATTATTTCCTGCAAGATCCAATTTGTGGGGATGAGTCTTGCATTGGGAGGGAATACCTTTGACATTCTTTCAGCTAATAAACTAGAACTGTGCCTTTTCTTTCTTACTGGAATTGCTGCTTGGGAAGGAGCAGCCTAATGATAACTAAGGACATAACTCTGTGTATTCATTGTTCTGGCAAGGCCATAAATATTTCAGTGAATTACTGAAATCAGAAATAGAAGAGACCTATTAAATTATACAGTGTATATCCTGAACACAGCTATACAGCTCCCTTTTTAATAGTGTTTTGCTAGCAAAAGAATTGAAATCAGTGCTGCATGCTTTAAAGATAAAAAGCTTTTGTTTGTCAATTAAACACTTTCTGAGACAGTACCTTCATTAGAAAATATTACTTTTGGTGAAATTAAAATGCATTATTCCTTTGAAACTTTGATCAACAACAACAACAAAACAGGTGAGTTTTCCCAAAAGAGAATTTATCAACTGTTTTATCCAAAGAAAAATTGCGCAGTTTAGCAAGTCCCTGAAGTTTGGAGATTTTTTCCTCAAAACAAAAATACTTAATGGGAAGGTAATTTCATTGTTGTCAGAAGTAATAACATTAAGTTATTCAATGAACTTTTTGCTGTTGAGACTTACCTGAGTTGACATGTAAAAGAAAAATACGTTGGGTGGTACCTTTACCTTCTGGAAATCTTCCTGAGGAAAGGGAATGACTTACAAAGAAGCCCAGACTGGAGAACAGAGACAGATAATTATCTGACAATGGGTCTGTTGCCTTTTTTTAATTGCAGTTCTGTGTTACTATATGTTTGATGCAATGTTTCAGTGTTGTGTGCTTGATCCACATTAATTTTTTAATGCACAGCCATCCACATATTTCAGAGCAATTTAGAATTACAGCTGTGGTTTCCAGGCTCAGTTCTGTCATCAGCCACTGAACCGCAGAACTCTCATGACCAATTTACAGCTTGCCTGCAGAACCTGGACACTTTTATACTCTTCTCAATTACAAGATTTATTATGATAATCTATGAGAGTTTTTGAGGTTGGGTAGTGATCCCTGACTCAAAAAAAAAAAAAAAAGAAAGAAGTGAGAATGCTGAGCTGTAGCATCAACACTGCTGAAACTGTAATACTTATGTGCATGCCTGTACTTTAAAGCAGTGCCTATAATGTTATGGAAATAAGTTACATCAGTGAAACCAAATCAGTGTTGAATAGTTTTTTAGGAAGGGAAAAAGAGAAAGCCGACCCAAAACCTTGTGCATTTTCACCTTTGGCTGTGGGTTTGTTGTCTTGTTTGGCTTTAGTTTTATTATTGGGATGTGACTTCAGATGCTGCATAATAAGCCTAAAAACCATAATCTAAACCCTGTTTCTGTGTCCAGAATTGACTTGGGTTTACAAGAAAGGCTTAGAAGGAGACAAGAAGAGATTTTTGGTACATGATAAAATTAAAATGTATTACTTCTGTGAACACAAGACATAAAAATGCCTTGCAAATGGGAAGCAGAAGAGCTGTCTGCATGTAATGTAAATCACACAAAAGTTTGTAAAAGTAGTGCTCAGTACTTTGCCACCAAGGAATCAGAGAAGATTTGGCTGGAAAGGACCTCCAGCAGTCAGGTAGTGCATCCATGTGCCTCCAGCAACATGAATTATATCTCCATTAATCCAAACAGGTATTTGTCTAGTAAATCCCACAGCCTCTGTGGGCGAACTATTCCCATCCTTAATTATCCTTGCCATTAGGAAACCTTTCCCTTTGGCCTAAATCCTCTTTGTTGCAGTTAAAGCTCATTACTACTTGTCTTGACCCCTGGAGTTATTGAAAACACCCCACTACCTTCCTCTTTGTGGCAGCTTTTAACATGTTTGAAGGCCATGTAGTGTCTCCCCTCTGTTTTCTGTTCCCCAAATAAATAATACCAGTTAGCTGATTTGTTTTCCTTACCCTTCCCTTTCTTCCTCACCCTTGTATTTCTCTGACTCCTCTCCAATTCATCCAAGTTGTGTTGAATTCTGCAGTTGGGACCTTGCTGTGGGAGAAAGAAATGGAATAAGCTTGTTTGCTTTAAAATACAGCAGATTGGTGTTCCCCTGCCCCAGTAGCTTCATGTTGCTGGTTTGTGGGAAGTTGGGGCTTTCCTGTGCCCCAGAACCAAAGGCAGCTGGGTGTACCCTCTTCCTTCTGTGCAGCTCATCATCCACACCTCACATACAACACTTTGCTGTTGTCTTTGTTCGCTTGCACCCTATTTATTTCAAACATTTGATCCAGTTAGTCGAGCTCCTACAAAATTCTAATCCTGTTTTTCAATGGCATTTCAAGGAAATGTCTGTTTACCGATGGGTTTTAAATCCTGAATTATCCCTGAACCCTCCTTCCTTGGACCAGACCCACACTTTGTTGAATGTGTGTGAGGAATGGCTTTGTTTTCACCCAACTGGTCTTACTTGTAGATGTTGTTACAGGGCCCAGGAATCAGACCCTGCTTGTTTAATTTGATGTCCAAGAATCAGAACGTTACAGTAATTACGTGCAAGCAGAGAAAGTAGATAAAAGATGACACTAATAAGGATGGAATAATTTTATAGCCTGATCAAATCAGAAAATATATTTAGAGTATCAATTATGAAGGAGTTGCATGCTGATTTATTGGTAACTGGATATGCATGTTATTCCCCATGTTCCACAGCAAGGAAAACCACAATTCAATGTCTAAAGCTTGTGTTTTGAGACAGTTCTTTAAGGTGACCTAGATTTCAGAACTCTGTTGTTGCTGCTAGAAAAGCAAATTATTCTCTCTCCATTCACTTACCTTTAATGAGAAAAGATGAGTCAGCTTGTGAATAGGCACTGTCTGTCCTGACTTTCAAATCAAAACATTTTAATAATGAAAAACAAGTGATATAATAATATCTTACAATGTAGATGACCTAACAAGATTACTGCAGTCTCATTAGGATAATTTTCAGCGTCTCTTAAGGACAACTTCATTAAAAAGCAGACCTTTAAAAGTCTACAGACTTGTTTAGTTCATAGTGTGACCCCTCTATGCAAAAATTATTTTACTTTTTGCCTTTTCCCCTACAAGTTGTACTTGCTCTTGGTAACTATGGAGACTGAAGTAATAACTCTCCAGAATCAACAATTTTACTGGATGGTAAATACTTCCTAAATTGTCTTTCTATTAATTTCTGTTGACATAATGCTTAGCATTTCAGTGTATTAAACCTTCATTGTAGTATTGGGTTTTGACATGAAGGAGGAGGAAAGAAACTTTGGAATTCCACAGCGTGGAGACTCAAGTTGCTCACAAGTCAGAGGAGAGGCACAGGTGAGACAGGGATTGGTCTCAGTCCCAGATCAGTGTCTGAAACTCAGAAAACATGCAGGTGGTAAGATGGGAATTGGACCTTGAGCTCTCAGTCCCAAGCTCAGGGCTGACATCCCTCTTTTTTGACTCACAAGCCCAGTTCAGATTTAGCTGGTGATGGGGAGAGGTGGGTACCCCCATGTCTCTCCATGGCTCTGTGTGTCCACACCCCCCTCAGGGAGCACCTGCCTCTGGATTTCAGGTCTCAACAAATAACCCAACCCGACAGTGTGGAGCTGAACCAAAGAAGTGTTTGCTTTTGGCAGCTAATGCTGAGTTAATTTTCTTTGGCTTCACAACTACGAGCATCCTGAGAGATCTGGATTGCAGCTGACAAGGGGAGGGGGGGATGAGCAGACCTTTGTTGGGAATTCAGTGTGTGCTGGAGCTATCAGGGCTCGTCTTGTCTCGGAGGGCTGGGAGGATTTGCTGTCAGCTCCTGCAGTTGTCACATTTTTTCACTTCTCCTTCAGTAGGTAGGAGTGAGAAGCTGAGGGCCAGCAGAGTTCCTTAGACATGTATGGTGCACAAGTGTGATAATTTAAATGGGAAGAAGTACAGAGAAAGTTGATTGCCAAGAAGGAGAGGGGAAGGTTTTTGAAAGTGTATTTCAAGGAGAATTTTGCAAGAGGAAAACATAATTGCTTGGTGCTCATGAAGGAGATCTAAAAGAGGTACAAAAAAATGTGTGTATGGCTCATACTGGATCTGTTACCTCATGGCATGAGGCATATGGATCATTAACTGGCAATGGGATGGGGATTTTTACCTTGCATTACTGATTGCTCTGGGTATTGTGTTTGATAACACAATTTTACCTTGACCTGTAAATGTCACCTTTACAGTTCAGGTAAAATCCAGGTTGCTAAATTGAGGCACACTGTGCATTTTTTTGTTTCCTTTCAGATTTATAACAAAAAACGAAATGCATCTATCCTAGATTTTAGGAACTCTAAGCATTACTATTAAAATATGTTGGCTTTAAAATCATATCTTCCTGTAAGTAGACCCCTTCTTTAACTTAGGTGTAACTGCAGGCTTTTTTGTATCAGGCTAAAAGGATATCTTGAATTGATGTATTTTTACAATTTTTCTGCAAAAGGAAAAAGTATTACTTTGGTCTGTACTTACTCGTGAAATGAGCTCAGCAGAGAGTGGTTCTGTCTCTCAATTGTAGGTGGTTCATTCCAGCCCCCTGAGCAGTTTTAATTTCATCATCAGTGCAAAAAAGTAAGATATTACTTAGCAAGAAAGGCCTATCATGTAATACTATTGCTTTTTAAATCTCAGACAATTTCTGCTCAATTCTAATTTTAGCCAGTCATTTTAATTTGTTACCAATGAATGCTTTCTAATTAAACTTCTATTTAACGATCACATGCGTCAGTGAGCAATGTGAGATGACAGTGATGGAAGTGGGTGGATCACACAATAGATGGTGACAAGAGGAGTTGATCCAGTAAGGGAAGGAGGAGATGGCTGAGTTCTGGAACAGAGGGATGAGGGCAGCAAGAAAGGAGGGAAACTGAGGAAAAAAGAAACAGTTTAGAGCTGGGCCACACGGTTATTCCAGGCTGTTACCTAGAGCTGGTTGTGAAAGCCCTGTGTGCAGAGCCTTGTATTCCTGGAATAAGAATGTGTTATTCCAGATTCTTTTTAATCATCTGAAAGTGGATTGTACCAATTGAGAACAAGAATGTTCTCAAGAGAGTACTTACTTCTGTGATCTTAACTGTGTTTTTAGCCTAATGGCATTGGTGTAGAATTCCCCAGTGATGGGCTGTTTCTCTAATTTGAGGATTGATAATGTGTTTTCTGTCTTCTCTTCAGCAGGTTGAGATTCACAGGTATAAACAAAATGAATTTCAATTTCACTTATGCAAATATTCATCCAAAATTACTTTGGAACTTGCAGTGTGTATTCAGTCAGCAATGGAAGCAATAATGTGTTCTTGACTAATCCCAAATAGACAATGGCATGTTAACAGTCAGCAGTGGGAGACTGTAAAAGAAAAAGCCTGCAATGAATTCCTAGAAAGGAATATTTTTTAAAAGCTGGACAAGACTGAAAAAAATGTGCTTTTACCATTTTTAAGACCTTACCAGGGAGCACTCTGTGATCCCCGGGTGCTGCATTTCTCTGGCTGTGTCACTAATTGAGACTCTGTTATTGCAGCCTTTAACACTGAAATAAAACAAAACATCTTAGAGTTGGCAAACTAAAGGCAGATGGGAGCCACTGGAGGATAAGGACTGCTAGGATTTTTTTTTTCTTAGCAGCCTTCTCTGTGAATTGGTAGATTGCTGCATTCTGCAGCTCTCTGATTTTTCTGTGTTGCCTCCACCTTATCCACAGATTCTTAACCACAGTAAGCAAAATAATCTGGGGGTAGCTGGTCACTACATTCTTTTGCATTTTCACTGGACAGGCAGTACATTTGAGAAAGAAGCAGTGTAGGTGAAAAATACAAAAATAATTGACAGATAATCAGGGTGTTAAGAGCATTTTTATAAGCAAATAATAAGAGCCAGTAGATTATGCAAAATCCAGTGTTTGGTCAGAATGAGGTGGTCTGAAACTCGTCCCTGCTTTCACTATCCCTCACTTTTGAGGGCTGATGCTCTCTTGACCTACTGACTAAATAAATAAATAACTAAAATAACAATAATGGTGAGGGACATATTGCTTCATGGTATCTTGTCCTCCTCAAAACCAGTTGTTTGAACATCTGACTATCAAATGTGTGGTGTGTGGAAAGGCCTTGGAAGCCAAATGTGGTACATACTGATTTTATTAGAAGCACATTGAAATAAGCTTGTTTTTTTCTGTGCAAGTTGTTAATTCATTACTTTTTCCTGAAAGGTGATGACATCACCTGTGCTTTGACTCCCGACCTCCTGCACAGGTAAAAATGGGCATCAGTTCCTCTGTTTGCTTCTCATCTTAATAACTGTCTGAATTGCTTGGAACCTACAGACCTGGAGGAAATTAGTCTTTGTTTGAAAAATACGTAGTTTGGGTTTTTCTTGTTGCATTTCCAATATTCAGCTTCTGAAAAGGTACAATTTTAAAGGTAATTATCCTTCTTGAAGCCACGTAGCAGCAACCTCATTGCTCAGATAATGTGGCTCTCACTCATTTCTGAAGAATTTAAATGCACACACTGAGCAGAGTTTGTTCTAAATGTGGAATTCCCTTGTTAAGTAGGAGAGGAATATTCCTGTATTAATGTCTGATCACATGCACTGTTTGAGGTCATTCTTATTTCCTTAAATCAGTCAGTTGACTGGTCATTGTTCATATATTTCAATTGCTGTTGTGTCCAAACTGTTTCTAATTAACTGTACCAACCAAGCTATTCACAAACAAGTATTAGAAGAAAGACATTTATAACGGTTTGTAATTTCAAAATTACCAAAAGATCTAAAAGTTGATCATATAATCCTTCAGCATGGGAAGCAAACTATTTAATAACTCATTCTGTATTGTAACTTGATTTGTAATTGTTTTAATAAGAGATTAATGAGTTTGCCAACATAGATGGGTCAATCTATTATGATTTAGAGGCAGTGGGAATACACAAACTCATCTTTCACCACGCCCTGAACATCCAAAGTAAGACAAATATTTTTCCTGAAGCATGGTTTCTAGGAACAGGACTGAAGGGAGACAAGCCAATCTGCCAGCCATACTCTAAATTAACATAAATTTCAGTTGCTAGTATTTCCCAGATGTCTCCACTTGAAGACTACTGACTCCATCTTTGTTTTATTAAATTACCAACAACAAAAGGAAAAAAGCAATTTCTTTAAAATGGAATTTGATATGTGAAAGAAAGGAATGGAATGTCCCCTTAGCAGAGTATTATTCATGAAAGGAAACACATTGGTTTTGGGAAGAGCACTTGAAATGGTCTAAAGTGACAAACAAGCAAATGCCAGAAGTGCATACTCACTTCTGAAAGCTGTTTTTCTGAATCTGATTGTTCATATTTAATTCCCAAATAAGCAAAAAAATACAGTTTATATTATTGATAGCCTCCAAAAAACAAAAGGCCATTTTTTTTGCCAGCACCCCACTGAACACGCTCAACAAACAAGGGTGGATATTTCTCCACAAATTTTTGCTTTAGCTGTGTCAAAGTAAATAAATCACAGAGAAGTTCCTCTGCTGCTCTCACATCATGTGATACCTGTGGTCTCTTATCTGGGATATTCCCATATTCCAGTAGCACTCTGGAGTCCAAGACCAGATAACTTTAGAACCACCCAGTCAGACCTTCAGCTTTGCATTCCCTTTGCTTTGCCCAGAAAGCTCAAAAGGGAAGAGCCACAGGCATTGCAGATCTTCACTAACAAATTTTGCTGCATTATTGAGGCCACATGAGGAAGGTTTTAAGTGTTGATAAGAGCTGAAATGGGTGGCTATTGAAAAAGAGATCAGAATTCAAACCCATATTTATGAAGTGACAGTGAAAACTGGGTTTAATATCCTGTAGCACATCTTGGATATCAGAAATCCTTTTAGCAGGTATTTCCTGTTTTTTAAAAAAAACTCATCAGTTTTGAGACTCTAATATTAAATATAAATAAATCACAAGGAGATAAATAAAGGGTATGAGCTAGCCCATACTCTTGTACATTAAAAAGGTATGTACAGCTGAAAAAGTTGTAAAAGGTCAAAGGATATGTAAAAAAGACATCCTTACTTCTGTTGTTGGTCACAGAATGGTTCACTGTGAAACAGAATATTTGCACAATATGGCTTTTGAATTCCAGATGGACATTACATCCCTTAAGCTTGATACTTGATATTAATTCCAGGTACAGCCACGAGGCTGTTTGCCCCTAACAGGAAAGGAATTGCAGCCAGACATCCTTTTAATGGTGGATAACAGAGCTGTGCACGATGCTGGAAATTAGTTTGTGCTTCACAAAAGAGTGTTTAGGGTGAGGTTTGCACTGCTGGTAGGCAGCTGTCCCTAAGCACTGCTTCCAAATTCACCACTGGTGTTTGGTGCCTGCTTGTAATGGAAGGAGGGTTTTAAAGTCTGGTCTCAAGGCCAAAATAAAGCACTTAAGGACATACTTATCTTGAAGCATCTAAATAGGCCAAATCTAGATAGAATCCTAGTGCACAGTGCATTTTATTTTTATTTTTTGAACAATTCTTACTACAGTCTCTAAATCTCTCATTTCCTTTGAGTAATTTTATCAGAAAATAAGCAAAATGGAAGGTATTTGGACTGCAGTGTTTCTGTGTTAGGGAAATAACTGCAGCTTTGAGTCGACTGAATATTCTGCTCTGGTATCTGCTTTACTGGCTTCATCTGCTGATCTCCACATACCTTTTGCTGTAATAATTTTTAACTAACTTATGGAGGAAAAAAGCCCCACTCAGCTGCATTACTGCTTAGTTTATAGGTTTGATAACTGATAACCCGGGAAAATGAGGCTTTTTCCTAATATCTGTACTTTCCCCTTTCTCCTTTAGAGACACACTTTGCTCATGCTGTGTGCAGCTGTTATGGGGGGAGAGGACACACATTCTACCTTGGGGAGGCACAGCTTTTAATAACTATCACTTCGTGGAAGTTTATCATTTGGGCTGATGCTCATCTTTCTTCCTGCAACCCAGCCAGTGCCAGTGCTGGTGCAGTTTGTTTGTGCTGTTAACCCAGGGAAGTGCTAAAGATCCGTGAGCTCCGCACTTACCAAGGATCAGGAGGACTCTGTTTGCCCGAGGGCTTCATTTCCTTTCAGCTTTATATAATGGTGGCTTTCCAGCAGTGGTTATCCCAGCAGGCATCTCGCAGGGAAGGAGGGAAGCAGTCACCAGGGATCCTGCCTGGCTCTCTGGGACCAGCTGCAGCAGTGCTGGGGCACAAACAACAGCAACTGGTTTCTTGTTGGTCTTTTTTCACATAGAACTATAGACTTTTTTTTCTTTTTTTCCTTTTTTTTTTTTTTTTTTGCACTAACCCTAATTAAATGCATATACTCAGAACAAAATGCTGGTACTTTACAATGTGTTTTGGCTGAAGTGCACTCTCCCAGGAGATTGTTCTTCCTTTTGCATGCACAATTGCTTTTGCAGCTTTACCTTCCAGAAGGTAAATAATCACAAATATTTGAATAGCAAGGAGCCTTGTATTTTCTGCTGAAAAGAACTAGTTTTTAAATACTGTAAATCTGTAATCTTTCAGGATGATCTATGCAGACAACTGCAGCCGAGATTTATTATTTATGAGGATTCATCAAAGACTGTGGCAGTTCACACAAGAAATTATAAATATGCAGGAAATCTGAGATTGCTGGAGTTTATGTGGGCTAAACCCTGTATCTTTCAGACTGTATTTCTGACTTTTTCAGCTCCTTTACCTCCCATTTACTCCAGGTGAGAGCTCAGCAGTCTTTCAAAGCAGGTCCTGGGACAGACAACAAATTTGACCCTGGAGGGTGTGAAAAAATAGAGCACGAGGAAGTAGAACAACTTATGAATGATTCATGGAGAAAACGAGCTTGAAGGAAGTGGAGATGATGTCAGGGGAAATAGGATGCAAAACATGAGAGCCTCCTGGCTACCATGGGAAATACAAGAAATAGAAGTACAAATCTGAAAGGGAAGGAAAGGAGTAAAGGGAACAGCAGTGAAAAACTAGTGGAGAGTAAAAATGTGGCAAATCAAAGCATTAAAAAACCTACAGATACAGTGGAACCTTGAAGCAAAGAAGAGACAGGATATACAATCTAATGCATATAAAGTCAAAAAGGCAAATAAAGCTGTGGAGATAGCTCCAGAGTTCCATTTCTAGGTGACAAATGTATTCAGTGTTTTTAAAAAGCATTTGTCTTCAGTGGTTAAGGGAAGAATACAGAACCTCAGTTACCATTGCTACCTACGTGCTGTTCTTCATTTAGAAGGGGGAAAAAAAAAAGACACCATTTTAATCAGATCACTAGTGAAAAAAGTGTAATTATCACTGATGAATGAAAGAGGTGATGTAGGGGATCCATGTGAGCACAGAGCAGATGCTGAGCTTTTATTCATAATTGAGCAAATCCATTGTCATTTATTTTGGATGTGCATGTTGCAGGCAGGAACGAGGAAAGGCCAGGGCAGATGGAAGCAATTGAAGGATGAATCCTATTGCCATTTAAATCATCAGAAAATATCCATGTTGAATAAAGGTCCTGTCTTTCATGGGAGAGGAAGGAAGAACTAGTGATCATGTCTAGCATATTTATAACTTGAAACATCCTTTTCTTCCTTCCTTCACAATGGAGTCAGAGCCTGAAAACTGCTCCACAGCAGGTACCTTGTGTTTAAAGGGAAGTGGCTGTGGATTATTCTCTCTGCAAGGTAGTAGGTGGCATGTTTTGAGGAACAGATTGTGTAGATCTGTTCTAAACTGAAAATGAGAAGAAGCCTGAGACAAGTGACTAATGGGGTAAAAGTGAGAGGAAGAATATTAACCCAATGGGCTTTTTCAAGCTGCACTCAATAATCATGGTGCTGTTCTTACCCCGACCTCTCAAGTTCCCTTCCTGAATTCTGGAGTTCTGGTTCCTTGGTGCTCTTCCCTTGATGCCTACAGGGAATAATTCCTGCTCAGACGGTTTGTACCTGCTTCAGTCTGCCAAGTGTCTCTTGGAGAACCGAGGTTACCCTCATCCAGATTTTTAAGAAATAAAGACCCACTAGAGATAAAGGGGTGACAACAGAAGCAAACGAGCCTTTGAAAAGAAATCTTAAAAAATCTCTATGTGTGTGTGTGTGAGCACTTCGGGCAGCCCTCGGTGGGAAGCAGCTCCCAGAGCTCATATGGTGCGTGCGGTCCAGCACATTCCCCAAATCAAAGCTTCCCATCTAAAGCAGCCTCACAGATGGTTCTAATGAGCTGGTCTTTGAGATACACTTGGGCTGGAACAAAAATAGTTTAACTCCTAAGGCACTCACATTTCGAGGTGACTTGCAAAGCAAAACTCCTCCAGAGCAATTTTTCTCGCGTGTTTAAATTTTATATATATATATATATATATATATATATATATATATTTCTGGTCTCCAAAAAAAGCGATTTTTTTTCAGGACCTTGCACTTTATATACTTTACAGTACAGTATCCCAAAAGCAGGAGCATTTTTACACATTGACTGATGCTTCTTTCTCCAGCACTTTTCAAGCCCTACAGAAAATTGGTTTTGCACAAATAGTCATTAAAAAGGTAAAGATTTGATAGGAAAATTTAATTTTTAAAGGAATACAGTATAGTACCCTACTGAAAGTATTACTCATCATTCTAATAATAAAAATATCATAAAATGGTTTATAGCACAGCAAATATTTGTTAAATTGTATTGTTTACATTATTAACTGTTGCAAAAGTAGTAGGCATTTATAATCTCCTTATGACATGGTTTGAAATTACAGTGTTCTAACTTTCACTATCTCAGAACTGTACTGTGTGTCACTTGAGCTTAGAGAGACATCTTATTTCTTTATCTCCTCTTAGGTCTGCCTTATGGATGGGAAGAGGCTTATACAGCTGATGGAATCAAGTATTTTATCAAGTGAGTAGTTCTGGGGAAAACGGGTCAGAGTAGTAATAAAAGCACATCAAACTAAGCACAGTTTTAAACCTAGAATTAGTGGAGATATTTATTGTACGTTGTACTGTATGCAGTTGTTTTTTTCAGAATATAGTGAATATTAACTTGTATAATAGGGGCTTTTACGATTGAAGCAAATGGTGAAAAATACAGTTCATCTCCATTCCATATATATATCATGGATTTAATTAACAGCAGGTTATTCTAGCTGCTGAAATTTGCATATAGCTTAATTCTTAGAGGTGCCAGAAAGATGCCATTTTGCAGGTGGATTTCTACAGTCTCCGAAAAGAGAGGGAGGGCAGCAAATAAATTACTTCTATCCCAAACTCTTACAAAAGTCAGGTAGGTAACATTAAATTTGATGCATTAACTAGGCAAGAAAAGCAGGGACCTTTTTTTTCCCTTTTTTTTCAAGCACACTGCTCTGCTGTCCTTGCCTCACCCCGTGCTGCCTCCAGCAAGATCTATTAAAGCAGACGTGGTTTTTTTCTGCAGAGGTTTCCAAACACACTGTATATGATCCTGCATTCCAGCTCTAATCAAAGGGTGGCTTTTCTTTCCAGACAGATGTAGGTTACTACATAAGATTTATAAAAGAAAAAAAAAATGGTAGAAAAATAACTTAGGAAATGAAAGCGAATTAAAAGCCAATTTTGCAGCAATGAAAATAAATACAAGAGCAACTATTAAAATAGAGCACTGTTCCCTTGGGCTCTGTCTGTTCATACAGGGAGCCATGAGAGGGCAGTTGGGAAGTTAAGGTGGATGTTGGATTCTTTTCTGGGTAGTACCCTGGGTTTGTACCTGTGTGCCTGGGAACTGAGCTTGACGACAGTGTTATCTACCAACAGTGGCAAGCAAAATTTAGAATCAGAATAGAAGAAATGTCACGTTCTTGAAACATCCCCCCTTTTCTGTTTTATTTTGGGTTTGTTGCTGTGATTCTCCCTCGAGTAGGCACCTGGATGACTCAGCAGAAAGCTGGATTTGCTGAATGGGTGCAGGCATTTCCTCCTGAGCTCTGCACTTGAATGCTGAGCCATTACAGAGGTGACAACCAGATGCTTATTAGCAACAGTAGAATCTCAGCTACTCTTGGTGCTGGAAGCCTAATTTACTGTGTTATCCCCACTTGCTGAAACTACAGATTTGAACTCAGGAGTTCACATGAGAAAGCTTTTTCAGGAATTTTGGCACATCTGTTTGTTAATTAATCATGAATTTTCTGCCCTCTCTCCATGTGCTCCCAGCACTGCAGGTGACAGTGCCCTGGGTTTGCCATCACTGTTACCTTCTGTAGTCTGTCCTATAATGTTTTGCCTGTCAGTCTTTGCGTGGCAGGCAAGGCAAATTTACCCATTTTAATTGCAGAGAAGAGTATGAAATCACCCTTTATGGCTGAAAACTTCTTCTGAGTGGAGTCACCACAAGTGGTGTTCAGAGCTGTCAATGCAGTTCATTAGAATGGAATTAACTGAGCATTTCAATAGCACATCATGGCAACTAATCTTATTTTTAACTCTTTCCTTATTTTGCTTTCATGGCTGTTTCCAAAAGCCTTTGCAGAGTGTAAGCCAGGCTGTTTGTGTGCTTGGCAATTCACCCCTCTTACTACACCCTGTGATGTGTACAGAGTCATCTGAGAAAGTTCAGTTTGGAGCAAGGAGCAGGGGTTGCATAAGTCCTCTTGTTTCTGACATCCAATGGTGGAGATTTCAAGGTGAAAACCAACATTGAAAATATCCTTTTCTAGGAGGAACTTAGCTTGAGAGGCATCTTAGCCGCTGATCCTTCCCAGTAGGATTTAATCTAATTGTTTAAATGGGGATTATCAGAATAGTTGATACCTCACAACCCCAGTACTAATGCTGTAACCTTCTTGTTCTCTTTGGCTGTGAATGTCAATCCTTTTATTCTATTTTGGAATCCTTTCCTTCGTTTTTAGCCCAGCCAAAGCCATGAGGGGCTTAAGAGTATTTCAACACTAGCCCAGTTCCATGTATACAAATAGGAAAACATTCCCAAAGTGGTGCCACAACTGAACTGCTCTCAGATGTGAATTGCCAGTTTTCTTACTGTGCAGTTGGCTGTGAGGCTCTGTAGGAGCTGCAAAGGCTTTGTTTAAATCCACAGCAGTTTTACAGTATGCTAAGGACAATCAAATATTATTTTAATTAGTAGTTGCCTTCGGTTCCAACATGCTTTATTGGGCTATCAAGTAGCTGAGTCCATAAATCTATACATTATAAATCTAATGCAGTAAACACCCCAGAATGGAATCTTAATAGCACATAAGCTTGAGACAGCTTGCTGTGAAATTTCCATAAATATCTCTGAAGGGGTGTAGCAATATGAAGTGCATGAGAAATCAGAGTTTAAAAGAAGCAAACCAGCTGGCTTGTGTTACACACTAAAGTGAAACCCACTTATGTGAATAACTGACATGAATAAAACATTTACATGGGGCTGAGCAGCTCCCTGTACCTACCAGGGAAAGCTGTATCTTGCCCATGAAGCCTCACCTTATGACAATTTCTGAAATCACCCCTTTATTCAGCAAATCATTTCAGTCTCAGTAAATGATTTTCAATCAACCAGCTTGCCAGGATTTGGTCACAAAGTGCTGTAAGTGTGAGCAAACTAACTTTTAGACTGCTAAAACTGTCATGAGTCTGTGCTGGGCATTAAAGCCAGGAATTACCATGGGATAGCAAACTGTAATGTAAACTATAATGAGCTACAGCTCAGTGTGCATTGGGGAAAAAAAGCAAGTTCAAGTGTCTTACTAATATAATATAAATTATCAGTTCTTAGACGGACAAAAATTACACCAGTAGGTAGGGATCAGCTCCACTGAGAATGTAACTTTTCTCCTGCTGGACAAGAAAGGTTGAGTTGGACCTCAGATGTGTTTTAAGATAACCTGGTGTACTTTAATGTATCAGAGAGGGCAAGCTGTGTTTTGCATGTAGCAACACAGCCAGTCATTTAGACACGGCCCCATCAATCAGTGAGTGATAGAAACACAGCACTGGTGCCTGTTTCATCACCTGTTCCATCTGGAATTTCTGTCAGTATTTATTTCAGCCAGGTTGGTTAAGAGGAGTTGAGATTCTGACCTTGTTTGCTCAAGGTGACAGCTGAATGTACCCTGATGGGGTTTTGAATGTACCCTGATGGGGTTTTCAGCAGTCCATTGCCATTCCAAAGCGATGGAATAAAATCATAGACAAGTCTAGATTGGAAGAGTCATCTCATTTAACCACCTGTTGAAGAGTAAGTCACCCAGAGCCCTGCAAAGCAGGACTTGGATATTTCCAGTCAGGGAGATTCCATCACCTACCTGGGTACCCTATTCCAAAGTTTAGTTGTTCTCACAGTGAGGAATATTTTGTTAATCTAGACAGAATTTCCCCTGAAGCAACTTGTGCCCTTTGCTTCTTGTCTGTGCTGTACATCTTTGTGAGAAGAGGGGCTGAACAAACCCAATTCCTTCAACATTTCTTCATGTGCCAAGTTCTCCAACCCTTTCATCATCTTGGTGACCTTCCACGGGATCCTCTCCAATTTTTCCATTGTTTGTCTTGAGCTTGGAGGACCAGTGTATTGAAGAAACCCCACATAATAAGGTTAAAAAGTTCATTAATTAATTTTACTTCTTAGACAATTAAGACTGCTCTGTTGTAAGAAATTTAATTACTGATTTTCTAATAGAAATTCCTCTCTGAAATAGACATTTTATCTGTAAGTCCCAGAAAGACAAAGGGGCTAATGAGCCCTTATAAAGTATCACCTACATCCAGATGAGTGTGTGTGCACTATTCAGTCAGCTGGGAGGCAATAGGATGGGAAAAGTTTTGTAAATAAGAGAAAGGCCATCTTGTTCACTTTTAAAGTAAGACCTGTGGCTGGTTTTGCCCAGACTTAGTTCAGGTGTAAAGCTGAGTGAGTTTACTAAGTGCTGTAACCAATATTAGGATAAAATCCAACTTTTGTTGTATGCTCTGGCAATGAAGTCCAGCAGTGCAAACAGTGTGAGTTCTACAATTGAACAGATTCTGTGAATTAGAAACTTCTGGGTTTGATTTTCAAACAGTCTCTGCAGAACTGCCCTCCCAGTGAGGCCCAGACATGCTAATTTATGGTTATGTTCTGCTAGTTCAGAATCCCACAGGAACAGCATAAAACCCCAGAGCTGGGCCACTGATTTTTCCCCGGAAAACCCATTCTAGTTAATCTCTTCCACCCTCCCACTGTGTTCACCTTTAACATATGGCAGCTCTGTATCATGAGGCTGGCACCTAAAATTAGGTAGGGCCTTGCTATTCTCCCTCCTACTCCCACCCACTCCTTGCATATGTATATGGTTTATAAGGACCAGCTGTGAATTTTGCCCCTGTAAACACTGTTTTTCTAGCATTTTAATAGGACTACGTTCCAAATATTCCACATTAACTGCTACTTTCCTCAAGAACATTTATCTTAAATTTCCCTGAAAGGCAAGGGAAAGTTACCAAATGTTTTAAACTTTGGGGATCTTTCCCCTCAGATGTATTAGGGCCTGTGATGTTTTCTATCTTACAGCAAAGGGGAAACAGTAGGGTTTGATTTAGGGTTATCTTTCAGCAGTTTATCTAAAAATTAGAAGTTTCCTATGGAGGCCTTTGTGTGCTTCAGTGTGTCGAAGAAGGCAATGAAGGTGCCTTCATTGGAAGGCAGAGAATTTGGTTCATATTAAGTAGAAGCCTAAAGTCAATCCTTATAAAATACAGATTCATAAAAACCACACATTATGTGTTCTAGTGGATTTTTAAATCAAGCCTAAAAAATCAGGTTTCTACTTGGAAAGCTGACACATCATATATTCTATATTCAATATTTTGTAATATTCTGGGTTTTTTGGTCTTGCTTGGAAAAGACCCACCATTCATTTTACTGAAAACTGGGCATTCACAGAAGCTGTTTATGATCTAACAGCTGAACTAAGAATAGCAATGTGTGAGAGATGAAGAACTCCTGTAGTATAAACACTGATGTTTTATAGCACTAGAGTTAAGGTGCCGTCATAAAAGGAAAATAAATCACAGTTGATTTTACTTACGGGAAAATAAATTGCAACAAGAAAGTTGTGCCTCAGATAAGTGCACTGAGCACATCTCAGCTGCTTTATTAAAGGAGGACCCAAACCCCAACACGCTGAGGTGTGTCCAGCTTTGCCTCTGCTGTTTCATTCCAGTCCATCCTGGCACATCACAATCTCCTGGTTATCTAAGCAGGGGCTGGAGCAGCCCTTCCTAGAAGGAATCAACTTCAATAAAATTCAAATCATTAGCAGACCCGTTCTAGAAGTGTAAACTTCTGTATCTTCCACACGAGTTTCAGTCACTTCAGAGCAGCAAACTAAGAAAAACCGTGATCTGCCACACTGATTTCAACAGCTACTGAAATCCCCCTGGACTGAATCCAGAGCCTGCTCCCAGGATAGTGGTAGGCAAGTTAGTTCCACCAAAATTAGCAGTTATCAAAATCATCATTGGAGGTGTCCCCATCTTAACTTTGATGTTTTGTGGGCAGAAATGGGTATTTTGAGGCATGGAGTGCTGGTTCCAGTGAGTTCAGAGAGAGCTGCAGTTACTTTGCTTCTCTTAAAATTGGACCTTTCCCATTTTACAGGTCACCAAAAAAAAAAACAGAGGTTGGTTTTGAAAATGCTTTCTTTTACCTGTCACTCTCAAGTCCTTCTGACTGAAAATAGAGAAAGAATAGTTGTGTAGTCACAAGAAATGGCAAATATTTAAATAGAACTGGCTCAGCATTAACCAAGTGCTAACTGCTATTACTGCTTTTTAATGGATAAGAATCCAAAGCTATCTGCACCTGTCAGCATAATGTCAGTTCACACACCTTCAGATGTAACATGAATTTAGGAAGTCCTGACATGTTTCTTTTGGGTTTTTGGAATTCAGTTTCTCTGCTTTTTTTCACTGAAATCATTTTGCATGACTATAAGGAAAATAATCTCAGATGTAAAACCAGGAAACTTGGCATTGGATTTTATGATAACATGAGCTTGTAATACAAGAATGTTAAGACCTTAAGCTGCTTTTGGTTGGGCAATCTTTTTTTCCTGAGAGGTTGTTTGTTTTTTAATATCAAGAACCAAAATGGAGAAACATTCTTTTCAGCTTCCACAGATCCTGCACACTCTGTCCAGGTTCTGGCCTGTCAGAGAAGGCAGCTGTTAAAATTTCTTCTGTGAGAAAATACAAGAAGCTGAAATTATTTTGTTCCCTGGAATTTGGGAGAGCCATCAGAGACAGATCAAAGCACAGCAAGGTGCTTTGGGCCAAAAGCATCGCTCCAGCTTCATGTCACTTTAGTACATGAAGCTGGAGTTTAAACAGAAACCTTGAGTGTGCTCTGATGCATTTGCAAATAAATGGCACCAGAATTTTTATAAGTTCCCTTAGAGACACAGAACTCTGGGTAACTGCACATATTAAACCAGCACTTCTAGAGAAACAGCACTTGGCTGATACTGGGGAGACAGATTTCAGGTGGTGCTTTCAAACAGTGCCGTTCTGTCACTCAAACCTTAGGGCTGATTCAGCCTTGGCTCAGATCCTACTGTTATTACTGGTTTTATTTCAGTTTGGGCCATTTGTTTACTGTTGACAACTTTTAATGATGCAGCACACTATTTGGCTTGATAAATCTTCTGCCTAGAGATTACTGCCTTCTGAAATGGCTCACAGATTTTTCTTATTAGACAAGGGTTTAATCGGTTTAATCAAGGAATAAATAGCAAGACTGTCTTCTGGGGTTTCACTTTATATCCCTCAATCTTTAATTAATACTCCAACAAAATCTGTGATCCCTGAGGGAAATACAAGCAACATTTATGTTGCCTCAGGACACAGCTCCACGAGGTGACAAGAGCTCTTGATGTTATTACAGCCAATAAAATTAAGGTCACTGCCATCTTCCAGGACCTGCCCAGCATCTCCTGGGGAACTGTTAGATGTCGTATGTTCCTTTTGAAATGGCTTGAAAGAGGGTACAGGCTTAAAGCAATTTTAACAGAAAAGGGGAAAGGGAAAAAATGAATGTTTCAGTTAAAATCATACAATTTTGATAAATACAATGCAAAAACTGAATGCAAGCTGCCTTTAGGATTTGTGTCTGGAAACTGTTGTCCCTGGATGCTCTCAGGGTTGATTGATAGATTATACTTGCATCAATGTCACTCACTTGTCTTATTTTGTAAAATGCTTTAGTTACAGCTCAGAATAAGTTATTCCTTGCAGATCTTCCCAGCGTTTGCTTTTCAAAATAGCAAGAGTTTTCCATTGCTTGACTTGGTATCCCCTTACAGCATTTAACATCTGCTTTCCAAGCACTGGCATTTCCAGAGGGAATACCAAAGATGACAGACACCATCCTTGGCTGGCTCTGCAGGTGTGTGCTGGCTCCGAGAGCTTTCGTGGTGCTGAAGAAAACAAAGAATTGATACCAGGTTTAAATTCATGAGGGGCAACAGCAAGGTATTAAAAACACGGGCTCTTGAGAGCTGAGAAATAGTTCTGCTCCCAAAAATCGTGTGATCCTAGATGAAATTAGGAAAGCATTCTCAAAATGTGTGGGGTGCAGCACCAGGAACCCCACGTTATGTTCAGACTGGTTATGGAGTGATGTAGAAACTCTGTCAGGTAGAGATTTGAGGGCAAGAAAACCAGCTCACATCCAGTATTTTGACCATGCTGTGTACCAGATCTTGCTGCATTTATCTGCCGCATTTATCTAAATTCCACAGTCATGTGAGGGGGCTCCTCTATAACTAAAGCCCTGCTATTGCCATGATCCCATGGTCTCCCTTCAAGAGCAGGAGCTCCCTGCTACTCCCACAGAGGCTCCATTTCCACCTGCTGGCATGGGGAAAAGTGATTCTGCCTCTCTCTACCAGGACAGGAAGGTCTTCAAGGTCCTGGTGCAAACTGGGACTGCTCCATTTTTGTGCAGGATCTCTGTTGGATGGTGTATTTTCTAATTATGCAGCATTTCCAAAGATGCCCAAGGAGCATTGATCGTGGCCCAAGAGATTTGCTTTAGCAAGTGAGAGAAACATGAGTAAAATAAAGATGAAAGAGCTGGGTCTCTGAGCTTAGAGACCTTCTCTAAGGTGTGAGATTTGGATTTGGAAGAGAAAAGGGATCCTTGCAAGCAAAGGGCTGTCCCGAGCACAGGGGGAACAGGAACAGAAAGGCCTGGGAACAGAAGACAAAGGCAGTAATTCAAGGCAAAGAGCAACACAGTCTGTGCAAGAGCAACCAGACAGGATGGGAGAACCTCTAGAGGAAGGATTAAGTTTCAGGATCTTCACTGAGGGGCACTGTTCTTTATTTTCCTGTTGTTCTGGCCCTCATCAGCCTCCAGTGCCCAGGGCTGTGCATACCAGCGGGTAACACAGGATGTGCAGTCTCCATATTCCCACTCCTCTAGCAGATGGCACGTCCTCCTTTCTCAGGAACTTCAAAACTTCCCACTGGGATGTGCATGTAAGTCTAAAAGCTGGAAAAGCCCAGTACAGAATGTATTTCTGGGTAATGTAGAGCATGTCCCAACCCACTGCATCTACATCTCGCAGGGCTTTGTTTGAGTTATTCTCTTCTTTGCTACATTTTTTTTAATGATTGTTTCAATGCCAGTGAAAGAAGCAAAGAGTAAAGCTTTCAGAGTGTGCAGTGCCCGTGTCTCAGGCTGTTCAGCAAAGGTTTGCAGTTGTGAGCAGATCAGGAACAGCTCCATCAATGCCTTTCAGCTCAGCATTACTGCACTTTAAAGGGCAAGTGAAATTCAGGAAATCAAAAACTAAGGTAAGAAAGATTAAAAGTTTAGCAAAATTACCACTCTGGGTTTCGTGGGTTTAGTTGATGGGGTGTGCTCATTTAGGAGGAAAACAGCTACTGTGGGGTTTGTGTTATTTCCTATGATCAGAGTTCTGCTCTCACTGTCATTTTCCATCATGGTGTTTGGTAGGGAAAAACAGGGCTCATCTGAGGCCAGAATTTGGCTTTCCAAGTTCAGCTACAACTAAATCCTCTTTGGCCCATAAAGAGGAGTGGTCCCTGTTCATTAGGAGAGTTTGAATTGTTTAAAGCTGCATCTCTTCTCCTGAACAGATCTCAAATAAAAGGCTCTTGCACAAGATTGCTGCTTTTGAAGCTGCAGGAACCCTGGTGCACTTGAAACATTGAGCCAGGTGTTATGAATGTCAAAATGGGGGTCTGCAAGACTTCACAATTCCCTGTCAGGCTCCAGAGTTTGGCCCTGGCTGGAGAACACAATTTAAGGTGAAAAGTGTGTCTTGACAATGCTTAAAATCTAAGGTGCAGACATTGTTTTTTTTTTCAATTAGTTTTTATCTGAGGATTTCTTTGAGTGATTCTCTTCTTAAAAGATCATCTGTAGTTGTCATTTTAAAAGAAATAATTTTCCATGTGAAGAAGGCAGAGCCATAAGGAGGGTAATTATAATGGCATTTGAAATAATCCACCACTATTCCTTTGCCAAAACATCCCTCTGTTCTCATGTTTTGTTTTCCCGAGCTCTAAAATTTGTCCTGCAGTTTGTTAATGTTAAAACGACAGACTAAATCTGCTGACATATTTCCAGATCAAATGTTTCTGTTTTCTAACAATAAATTTGGCTGCCCTCCGATAGCAATGATTTGTTTGAAAACCTAAAAATCCTTAAATTTGTTAATTGCTCTGAAAACGCTAAATGAGACTTTTGAAAGGAGGATTTTTGCAAACGGAAAACGTTGCGCACTTGAAATTTGTGGTGCTGGCTTCCCAAATATCCCTTTCACATTCGAACCAGTTGCATCAATTATGCAAAACCTAGAGGTAGATCTGGACTCCCTCTCACTTTTATTGCTGGCCCCAGCACACAAATCAGAGAGGATGTATGTCTAATACAAGAATGTTCTGCAAACCAGTAAATCTGGGATTATCTCTTCGGACTGATTATGTCAAAAGCTCTTTAGCCACAGCACTTTTGGAGGGCTAAAAATAAATAGCAGCGGGGTTTATACATTTATTCTCTACCTAAATAATCTGCGTGTACTGTGTGTGTGTGTGTCTGTGCCTACAATGTGAGACGTGGTATCTGGACTTAATGTTTATTTATAAGAGCTCTTTTCCTAGTAAGGATTTTGGCCAAGGGTTTAAAGCAAACTGTCCTAGGAGGAGTCGCTCATGGGATAAAGTCTAGTGCAAGTTGAAAGGAACTGAGTTCAAATCAGAAGCATCTACAGCAGCAGATTGACACTGGGGCAAAATTTGGCCCTGTGTGTTTTGAAAGGGGATGAAAACTAGTCCTTTCTTGCCAGTGTTATGCCATTGAATGCAGAAAACTGTAATCCTGATTTCAGTGCCACAATTCTGCACTATTAAAGGTCTGGAGAATTTTTTACATTTAATTCATGTGAGAGCAAACTGAGGTTCTTGCAGCAGTAGCAGGAAGTTACATGTGCTGTCATTTGCCTCCTGGCCCTGGAGTTGGTAGGAGGAAAACCTGAAGAAACACTTAACAAGGAATTTTTCAGTTGGTTGTATCAAAGCCCTGTGAATGCCTTTCCCTGTAACTCTTCTACTCCTGTGCAGCCTCTCCCATCTCACGGGATTGCTCAGGAGAAAATGGAACTAAGGATTCAGGCACACACAGCAGGGCAGGGCAGGCCATGTGGAGGAGGCAAATGGGAAGAAAAACAAATTTTAAAATCATTTTATTCTTATTTAAACTCCATAATGGATCTTTCAGAAATGGCTTGATAAAAGCAGTTCGATATAAACACTTAAAATAGTAATGGAGGCAATAAATCTTGCATTAGCAGAGCTGGAATGGATGGAATCTGGCTTGTTCACTCCCATGATTCTGCAGGTGTTGGAAGGGGTTCTGTGTTGTTGCACTGATAAATTAAATCACATGCTGGGACTTCAATTTAAAGTGCTATCTTCACTATATAGCCTTACTGACTGAATTTTTAAATTAGGAAACAAGAAGGCATTTCCTGACATTGTGGAAAACATTGCAGAAAAATACAGCAAGATATTTTACCCTTGTATATTTACAAATATAAATATATTCATAATATAAATATGAATATATACATTTCCCTGTGTTGTGGAATGGTAGGAATTATGCTTCTTATTAGATAGACTTTATTCACAAGTCTCTCATAAAACAGTGTAAAAGGACTCTCTTCATGTTGGCTGTCATCTGACTTTCTAAAGGTAAACACTGGAAACATTGGCAAGTGGCTCTCATTCCTAGTAAAAATGGTACATTCACTTTCTTAGAATGAAACAATTACTGTGCTTGAGAGTGGTCACTGTCTGCTGCAGTGTATTTTCTGTAGGAACATGTTTTTCATTTATCCCTCTATTTTAACTCCTGTGAAACTGCTCTCTACAGCTCCAGTAATGGACATTTTTATAACATGCTTGTAAAGGAATGGAGTCCATCCAGTGCTGCTCTCACCAAAAGAGCACTTCTGAATTTGTTTTACACATAACCAGAGCTTTGGGTTTGATAGTTTTTATATTCCACATTTTGGGTTTTTTATGTGGTCCTTACTCAGGCATTGCTTCAGTTGAGGTGGTGCCTAAATTCATGTCACCTGTTCAGAGGCAGGTTAATTTATTCATTTGGCTTGAGCTGTGATTTAAATTATCATCCCATTTACCTCTTGGCGAACAGTAACATCCTCATCATACCCAGCTGAGCCTGAGCTCAGTGTACTCAAACGAAAGGTTTAAATACCAGGTAAGATCATCATGGCACCAGCTTGTTGATGGGAACAGTGACCCCAGATTTCTACTTTAACATATCCCTTTCCATAATCAGGTATTTAAGAGAGCGTTTTTAAAGGCAGAAAGACAAAACTTGAAAAGCTAAATCTAGAGTAGTTTCATCATGGCACTTCCTATTTAATTAAACCAGAGCACCTGAAAGGTGAGTTCAGACATGGGCTTTAGGGACACTGTGTGTCAGACTTTGTGAGAAGAGCTGTTTGTCCTTTGTGGTGTATATTATAGGTACAATATTTTTCAGCTAGTTCATGCAGTGAACTTACATTACAGAATTAATCTTTGCACTGACTTGACTACAAAAACTGTGAATTTATTAGCAGGATTTTTTCTTTTTTTTTTTCTTTTTTTTTTTTTAAGTGAAGAGAAGCTATTTCCTTTCCCAAGAACACATTATTCCAGAAGGGAGCAGAGGCAGTGTCTTGCCCACACACAGTATGGCTCACATGCACACACCAATCACAAGGTGTGCAGTGTTCTCACCCTCAAACACTAAACCCAGCCCGTGGATCTGTCCTTACCCAGCCTGGGTCGGGCTCTTGCCATTCACAGAGAAGCTTTCCCAGCACTGGAAAGCAGCTTAGACTGCATGTCAAATGTAGGGTTTAAGCCTTAAAAATCAGCACTGACACCCTTTCATGTAAAGGCTGTGGAAGCACATCCAGAATTTGGTCTAGAGGACGTGTAAACATAATTTTTTTTATTTATTCACCAGCCTTTCTCTGAAAGAAGAGGAATGACTTAATGATGTTAAAATAATGATCATAGGATCATAGAATGTGTTGTGTTGGAAGGGACCTTAAAGCTCATCTGGTTCCAACCCCCTGCCATGTGCAGGGACACACTGTACTAGACCAGGTTGCTCAGAGCCCCTTCCAGCCTGGCCTTGGACACTTCCAGGGTTCATGTACTAAGGAGCTGAGTGTATTTCTGTGATTTGATTCCACATTTGCTCAACTTCCTCCTGCCCAGTGTTCCCCAGGCTGGAACTGGTGTGCTGGCCACATGAATATCATGTTGGAGTTTCACAAGACTCCCTTGTCTGGGCTGTACATCATTGCTGGGTTAATTGTCTACAGCTCAGACAACTAACAGGCAATGTCACCAGTTTGTATCAGGAGTCTCATACAAAAGCATTCTCTCTGTATTGGGAAATGGGACCTTCAGTTCAGGTCCTGGCGCCCAGAACACACCACATCTTGTTTGTAGAAATCCCACAGTTTGCAAGAAAAGGACAGTTCTGCATTTGAAATGATGGTTACAACTCCAGACTGCATCTGGCATTTCTTGTTTTGAGGTCTCTAAGCCTCTTTTGGGTTGCTAATGGCATTTCTTGTTTCTTTTTAGCCACGTGACACAGACAACGTCCTGGATCCATCCCGTCACGAGCGCTCTGAGCTTGCTCTGCTCCGAGGAGGAGGAGGATGGAATGAGAGACCCGCCCGGCTCCAAGAGCTGAGGACTTGAGGCTGCTGAGTAATTAGTCTGGTTCCAGTTCCATAGTGAGAAGATGCCCAGGTTTTAATCTACCTGCTTTCCAGTGTAATGTAGTTGTACCTGCTGACGTTTCTCCCCTTCAGGCTGGAGGAGGTTCTGCCATTTTTGTGATGGGTTTATTGATGGAGGTACAAAGGATGCAGGTGCTGCAGGAATCCTTAATCTGTCCCAGTTTAGTGTGCAGGGATCAGTCTCACCTTAGGCCCCAGTCCAGTCTTTCCATGACTTCCCCACTGACATAATTACCCTGACCTGAAGTTTTCACAGCTTTGGCCAACATAGAATTAAGATGGGACAGTTGGTGGTAGATTCCAGCTGATGGCTGACTGAGATGCAAGGTCAGGTGGGGTTTTTAAACCAATGCTGGTGAGTATAATGCAGGTGGCTTTACTGAAAATCCTTATTTTTATGAAAGAAATCTTCAAATAAGTTTTGCTAATAGAAATTTAGCCATTTGTTACAAGTATTGGAGCCCTGGTGACTTTTAAAAGGAATACTTATTAAGAATAGTTGTTGAGCTTTAGAAAAATGAGTCTTTGATATCTTGTCAAGTAAAAAGAAAGTTTTGGTAGAGGACACCATGCTCTTTCAACAATATGAGGCAAGAATGAAAATTATTCCACTTTTGTGTTCTGCTAAACCGATACATACACACATCAAATACTTCAGTGGAAGCTGTGAAGTTTCAAGTACAATGAAACCTGTGAAACCACCTCCAGGATCAGCAGAAATCAGTCACCTCCTCAGAGCTGGTCTTTAAGTAGAACAAAATCATTTTGTACACGTTGGTGATGATTTAAAGAGGATAAAGAAAATGACGGGGGGTGCTGATGTAAGTTAATGAACAGGTTTGGGTTTACCTCAATAGCACAGGATATTTTAAATCTCATTATTGACAGCACAATGTCTGATGTCAGCTTTGTCAAATGCATGATTCTGTGCTGTGTTTTTCTGGAGGCTCCTTTTATATGTGTGTGTGTGTGTGCAATGGTGGGTGTTCCTAATGAATGAAAGACAGACCTGAACTCTGCAGAAGCACTGATGGATATGCCAAAGGAAAACTCTGACCTTCAGTGCCAGAGGGAGAAGGGGACTGTGACAGTGTGAGGAAGGCACAGGCTGCAGTCACATCTCTGAGGTCTGTGTCCAGTAGGTGTGTCCCTGGATTTAAGAATCCTTGTCCTCTGAGGAATGGATATAAAGATCAGACTTCCTCACAGTTCTGGGGCCTCAGCCACACTGTCTGTCCTCAGCATGCAGAGCCGTGCCAGGTCAGGCACACTGGAGCTGCTGATCCTTTTGAGTCAAAATAATACACCTTTTTTTGAAATCCAAGTCATGTCTCTGAATAGCAGCGCAGGAATCTCCTGCACTTGGTCTGAGAGCTGCAGACACATCACCAAATGTTCTTCCTGGAGGAACAGTGTGCAGCTCACAAAAGAGGCTTTTGCAGTCTTTGCTGGAAGTAGATGTCAGGGCATATTGAATAAGCAAATAGCAAAAACTTGTTTTGTACTTTTAACTAGGTCAGACCCAAATTATCTGTGAATCTACACAGGTGGTGTGGATTAAGAAGAGCTTGCTCAGCAGACCCACAGTAACTTATATTTCTAAGAAAACTTCTCATAACAATAACACATGAATATTTTAGCCATTTTTTACCCCAGTGGCTCCTGCAGCTTCACAGCCTCCTTTGTTCTCCTGGAGAGCACAGTCCCAAGGGACAGAGCCTGTGCTTCAGCTTCAGGCTTGGACACTCCAGAAGCATTTTTATTTATCCCCTTTTCTGCAAATGGCACAGACTCCTGACCCACAGAGGACGTGTGAGGCTCTGAATTCCTGGTGGTGTTTGCTGTAGCCGTAGTAATCATTTGGATGCTTTATGCCAGCACTTTCTGTTCATAATTCCGTGACATCCAGCCTGCACATAGATTCCAGTTTTCCAGTTCTGCTCAGGAGAGATTTGAATCTCCACTTGCCTCTTGCAGCCTCGATTTATTCTGCTCGTGGCTTTGTGACAACTCAGCGGGTGTTCCAAGGAGGAGAAGCTATTTAGGGACGGGGGCTGTGGATCAGGGAGGCTGCAGGAGCAGGGACTTCGTGGGAAGGGAGCAATGTAGAGCTGTCCTTCTGTTGGATCAGCTGGAGGAGGACAGCCCTGCACATGCTGCCTGCCCTTCCCAGGGAGCAGGGAATGATACCGGGCGAGGAGGCTCAGCCTGCCCTGCACGAGGGGGATCTGCCTGCCCTGCTCCCTGTCCCCACCCACGGGTGAGAACGTGCCAGAAAGCTGGAGCCTGTTCCCCCCCTCCCTGTTATAAATTTGCCTAGAAATTAAAGGTGTTAGAAATAGGTCTCTGCATCTCTCCAGCTGCTCCAGTGGGCTTTTACCTCTCCACATAATCCACTAGTTCACGTTTGCCATGGCTGGGAATACATTTCCATACCTACAATCTCCAAAATGTTCTAATCTATTTTTGTACATTGCCATACACCGTTTCCTAGGTTATTTCTCTTGATTTCCCCTCGTCTCTTCCTTTCTATGAAATAGTTTTGTGAAATTATTTTCATTAAACTGAACTGTGTATATTGAGAAAATGGTTGTAGGATAACTTGAACAGAATTTGTAAAGAGCAGTTGTCAGCATATGCAACGCTGTAAACAGCAACTTTTCATTTTTATTCCTGAATAAAAAAAATTTAAGTGGAAAATACATTACAGTGAATGTTGTATCCTTTAAAATAATGAAACTACAGCTTTATATGGCAGTAGATCTGTGCCATGTAATGTTCTTCATCTGTTCAAATGCTTCTTGTAACAGGCTGCTTTAGGAGTGGTTTGGTTCATTTCTTTAGGTCTGGCTCTGACATGCAGGAGGTGCCTGGTGGCACTGAGGGAGGGCAAGGAAAATCCTTTAAGAAAAAATGTTTGTGGTTGTAGCACAGGCTGGGCTGTGCAGTGGGAAAGGCTCTCCAGGAGCTCAGGAAATGCTGTTCTGACTTGGCCTGTGAAATGTCTACTTTTCTGGGAACTGATGGGATTCTTAACACTCAGCTCAAGATACTCCTGCAGGAACATTAATCCTCACTCCAAACCTCACGCCAGAGTTCAGTGGCCTTTTTGCAAATGCTGCTCTGAGTGACTTTTGTGTGGCTCTACCTTAAGTCAGGAGCAAAAACTGGAGTCGGCTCAGGAGCCTTTGCTCAGTTCTCTGCTCCTGGTCCTTGTGTGACATCCATTCCACCCACTCCAAGGAGCATCAGCCTGAGCTTCAGCTCCTGGGAATGAGCCCAGTTGCACCAGTTCAAGCAGGCACCTGTCAGCCCAGGCACTGGGGCCAGCCTGGCCAAGATGTTTAGCAGCTTAAACACGTTTGTGGAGTTAATGGGAATTAGGCACCTAACCTACTTAGATGCTGCTATAAATGCTGCTAGGCATGTTTAGGTACCTAAATACCTTAGTAAATCTTTCCCCTTACTGCTTGCAGTGATAGCCTACCAAAAATCAAAGACCAGTGGCTAAAGCCTCACCTTTGTCCTCTGTAACCAGCTTTGCTTTCCCTGGGGATTGTTTTCATGTTACACTAAAAATACCAGCCAGCTCACAGGTTGTACCATACAGGTTCTGTTCAGATTTTTGGTGGCTTATTCTAGATTATTTACTGCTTATTCTAGATCTTTTCCCCCAAACAGTGGCTGATGTTGCCTTGGATTTAATAGGTTGACATTTTCACAACACTCTTTGAAGGTAAGTTATTTTATTACAAGATAACAGTATTGAATTCACTTCCCATAAAGATGCAATGAGTTTTGTTTTATTCATCATTAGGTCATAAAGTTGGGGGAAAAAAAAAGCATGGGCCAAAATCTGTTACACACAGAGATTCATGTTTGTGGCCTAAAACAGAAATATAACAGTAACAGCACTGATGTGGGAAAGAGAAAAGATCTTAGGAAAGCAAAGCATTGAAGTTCCTGTTTTCATTTTCACTCCAAAGGCTGGTACTTCATCCCCACTCCTTTCCAACTCCAATGGCCTGAGAAACCAGGAGCACGGGGCTCTCCAGGGATGGTGGAGCTCTCAGCCCCCAGCAGCAGCCTGAGCTGCTTGTTTTAATCTCCAGTCTGAGCCACTGGGGACCCCAATTCCAGAGACTGTAATTAGTCACTGGGGGGGTTACACGAACCAAGTCAAAGACAACTGTCCATCACTGATGGTGTGGCAGGAGCAGAGAAGCCCCTTAAGAACCTGCTTGGCACTCTCACACCTTTATTACTCCTTCAAATTAAATGCAAAAGTGTTGTAAATAATAAAGACACAGAGGAACAGGAAATAGGACCCAACCGTGTTGAGGTGTGGCTGGCTTGTTAATTGGCTCTTTGTTAAGGTGCAACCTAAAGGAATCACTTTGTTATTGAAGGAAAATGTATACATGCAATTCACCTCCTCTTAATTCACTTCTCTGCTCATCTTTGGGAATGCAGTCCTCGAGGAGTCCCTGGGAATGAGGACAGTGGCACAGTGTCAGAACCATCATCACCTCCTTGAACCCGCAGCGCAGGTCCAGGAGCTGGATCCTAAGGAGGGATCATTACCAGGTCAGCTCTTCCTTGCTCTGGCAATTTTGATCTTATTGTAGTGGAAAGTCAATCCCCAAACCCAGTGTGCCCTGTGAAGGCACGACAGGCTCCAGCTGCAGCAGGAGGGTGAGCAGAGAATGCACAGCAGGGCGTAATTCCTGGCTAAAGCCAAGGCCACAGTGCATCCTCCTCCTTCTCTTTGTGCTCCCTGCATTCACAGGCTGTTGGGGCTGCTGGTGCCCACACAGCACCCACCTCTGCCTCTCCCCCTGCCCTACCCTGCTCTGATCACTCCCCTGGAGCAGAGCAGCTCCCAGCTGCCTTTTCCCTGTCACTGCCACGTTTCCAAGGGGAGGATGTCAGCTCTGACAGCTCCCGAGCTGGTAAATTGAGTTTGCAGTAATCCCAAATACCTGAGATAAGAAGCACAGCTCTGCCATGGAGGCTGAGGGCTTTAAAAGCAGGGAAGGGCAGGGACTGGGATGGATGTACGTGCCTGATGTCATGTGTCCCTGCCAGGGCTGGAGCCTAATTGGATTTCACAAATGTGACTTCTGTGTCTCTTGATCACAAAACCAAATTAAACCTCAAGAAGTTCTGAACAAATCCCTCCCTAAAAGTTTGCCTCAAAAAGAAAACCATGATAGACTCATTCCAGCCCCTCCTCTGCCCCAGAAAGGGAGAAAGAGGAAAACTTCAAACCAGAACTATTGCTTTAAAATAAATAAGCAGAGAAGCAAAGCACAGCCAGCAGATCTGCTGAATTCCTGGGTGCACTGAATAAAATCAGTCATGTGATAATGATGGGATTTTCTAGAACACCTTTTAGGCATGCCATTTCTGCATTAAATCTATTCAGACGTCCCTAGAACATCTGTTTCTTCTATAAAATGGGAGTAGCAGCCACTTTTTACAGTGCACTGACAGCCACAGATAAAAGCCTGGTAATTGCTAGCAGGGACTACTTCAAAGTTAACCTGCCAAGATTTTTAAGACTTTTGCACATGATAGCCCTGTGCTGGGTCACACAAATTTGGGAGGTGAGGCACATGTTAAAATTGTAGGTAACAGTGGGATTCAAAGAGATCCCAGCCTCTCTTGAAGCCAGATCAGAAGGAGGCTGATGCCTGGAGTCAGAGTAGCAGAGGGAGCAGAGCAAATCCCCTGATTTGCTGTTAATGTGACCTAAAATCAGTGGGAGCTGCTTTAGCACGTGGGTGCCACGGGCTGCTCTTGCCTCCCTTCAGGGAGACACTGAAACACCTGCTAAAAGCCTGGATATCCCTGAAAGAGAGGAGCCATTTATAGCTCCTGCCCGGGAAGATCCACAGCTCTGCAGCAACACGGGCCCTGGCTGCTTTTCATCCAGCTCTCCCTATGTTTATTCATGAGTCGGGGTGCAGGGAAGATGAAAAGGCTGCTGGCAGACTTCTCCCTGGAGTCTCCACTTGAAATGGTACCACATTTCCAGGGAAGCCTCACTCGTGCTCATAACAAGGCTGATCCTCATGGGAACACCGGCATTCCTCCGTAGTTCTCGAGGCAAGCAAACATCACCCTTACTGTCCAAACACTGAGGCTGAAGGAGAAGTCACTAAACCTCACCTGCTTTGGTGAGATCCAGAGCTGGAGTGCAGATTTTAGTGCTCTTGAAAAGCCCAGTGGCAATCCTGTGATTTGCTTGGTGCCAGGCTGCCCCTCTGGGCTTTACAGCAGCTGTAAAATAGCACCCAAAAAACCAGGGGCACAGGGACTGCTGGCACTCAGGGCTCGGAGCAGAGCAAATTCTGCTGCAGAAAAGCCACCTGAGATCTTTGTAACATGGAATGGCAGGCATTGGAGCAAAAAAAAAATCTAAACCCTTGCCTGAATGAAAAGAAAGTGATGTTGGGGAGGACTTCTGAGCTCAGGATAGCTGCTGCCATCCTCTGTCACAACCTCACTCTGTGAGCAGGGACAGCCAGGGACAGACTGCCAGGGTGCTCAGTTCTTGTGTGCAGCATCCTCTGCTAAGGAACAGCAGTTACTCATTGCCTGGAGAACCTGCAACCTGGGAAAAAAAAAAAAAAAAAAAAAAAACCAACTAAATCAACCTGATTTTTTTGTAATTTTGAAGGGAAGTGTTATAAACATCGAAAAGAAATCACATCTCCTGTTAGGTATTATACAACTGGAAAGCTTAAGTTTGTTTTTTTCTCGGTTGATTTGCAAGCTCCCATCAGTGCTGCCATGTCACAGGGGGCTCTCTGGGGGCTGAAAAGTGTGTTCTCCAAACAAACCAAACCCACAGTGCTCTGTGTCTGCACCTGCAGTGTGTGTCAGAGCTACAGAACTCTCCCCCATGAACTCACGCAGGTTTTGTGTTCAAATTTACAAGCACCTTCAATCAACAACAAATCCCACATGGATAACAAAGTCAGTGTTACCTCTCCACCACGGACCCTTCTCTGACACTTCTGCCAGAAATATGACATTTCCACAGATTTCTTTGGCTTTAAAACCCATTCCCTGTGGCAGGGAGCTGTAGCACCTTCCAAGTTCCAACAGCCTAGTGAGAGTGAATTGTTCTAGCAGAGATTACTCGAGAGCTACTAATCTTAGCACAATAAAGCCTTTGACTGACTTCCAAAGGACCTCAATGCATGTGGTAAGTAAACCACTCTCACCTTCTTTCTGGTCTCTCCTACAGGAAAGAAAGAGTGAGAGAGACAACAGCGATGGAAACTCAGTCCAGGGTCATGCAGCAAGTGGTGGCAGGGGCTGGAGAGGTGAACACTGGTCACCAGCCTGATGCTTCCACCCCTGCCCTGAACTGTCTTAATAAGGCTCCAGATCAGGTGTAAAGGTTTAAATTAGAAGACAATTTTATTTTTCAAACACAGCATTAAAAGAAAAAAAAAAAAAGGTGTTTAACTTTCCCATCTGGGTCTAACACCTCCTGCTGAAGAAAATTAAAATGATGAGACAATATGGGCTTGCAGAAGGGACAGCTTTTGCAGGGAAGAACTCACAGAACAGAACAGTTGACAAGACAGTTAGATAATGACCCAGATAAAATGGTGGTGCTGGATGCCTGAGCAAGGCATCAGAGAAAAGTTGCAAAAATCTTGTCTAAAAGCCTGCAGCAGTTGAAGTTTTGTTCCTGTGTCATGGAAGCTTCTTGGCCATGGAGGCACTGCTGTCCCCAGCCCTCGCCGGGACAAGGAGGAAGGAGTTCCCTGAGGAGCAAAACAATCACTGAGTTGTACAAGCACAAATGCAAAGTACTGGGAGAGGCTGATGGGGCTGAGTGGAGGGATGGCTGTATCCATGGCACCTGAGGAGGTGACTCATGTCACAGCTATAAATACAAACTCGCTTGTTAAGGATACACTCTAGTCAAATCTGCAAGAGCTCGACACAGCTCTGGTAATTCAGTGTTTGTTCACTCAGAAACAAGTCACTGGCTCCTCCCTGACACGGGCAGGGCCATCAGGTGTTGGGAACAGAGCGATGGCACCTGGATGGAAAGGCAGCTGCAAATGGGATAACCATTAAATAGCTGCATGCCAGCTTATTTGCATCTTTCCTGGGAAGCAAGAACGTTGCTCTGGGGTATCTGTGAGTTCCTAGAAGAAATCACAGACCTCATAAGGTAAAGCCATCAGGCTCTGCTGGCAGGATGGATTTCCCATCAGCACATAGTTGGGGATGTTTGCACTTAGAGAGGAGACTGGGACTTGCCTCCCTAGGAAAAAGGGGAAAAAGGATAAAAGGCAACTTCTCCAAATTGAGAAGTGCCATTTGCTTGTAAGCTGAGGGGATTTGTGCCCCTGAAGTGAATGCAAAGACATCTGGGGTTCAGACCATGCTGCTCCCCAGCCAAGGTAATGAGTGTGGAGATGTCTTTCTGCTCCTTTTCTCGTTGAATGTTGAGGGATGTGAGTAAATCAGTGGGGAAAGAGAGCAGCATTCATGGCTGCTCTGTAGTCAGAGGTCTTTAAGGGATACACCCAGGACTTCTAAAAAATAATATACTGAATTCTTAATGACTTTTAGGAGACACAAATACCTGTCTCATTACAAGGACCTTCTTCTCTCCCTATTTTTAAATATTCCCTGGCTCAGTGAAGGTGGGAAAAAAGTCAGAAAGCTGAGTTGGTTCAACACTACAAAGCTTTGAAAACAGGTAGTGATAGACAATTTCTTCCTCTCCATCCAGGGTCACAAAACAGATGAAATCTCACTGCTCTGTTAATTTTTTGCATGTATTTTTGTATGGCTTGAGATTCTGATAAAATGGAAAGATAATCAAATTGAAATCCAATTAGTTTGTACCTTTTTTAAGATTCGTAATTTCACAGTATATTAATTTTTTCCTAGATTAATCTCTGTGTGTAACAGCAGTTGAGTTAACAGAGACACAGGGGCAGACAGTATTCCAGCATTGCTGTGGACATCTGTTCTGAGTTACCAAAATTCCAGCTCAAAAACAAATATTTCCCCTATAAATCAACCCAAACATTATCCTGAGTGTTGTAACAGATGCGAAGTGATTCTGGCTCCCTCTGCCCTGTGGTTTGGCTCTTTCCTTAAAAGTGATGTGAATATATTTATTTAAACACTTCAAGAAATACACATCTGAAATGGCTATTTAAGCTTCCTTGGAGTATGTCTGATGTTGGTTCAAAGCTGATGGTCAGTTGACAGATTGTCTTATTAACTACAGATTCTATGAATTAGTATAAACTCAAGTTACAGCTTTGCAGATAAACCTGGACTAGAGCAACATTTAAACTCCCCCTCGAGTGTTCTGAACTCTTCATCCCAGCACTGCAGAAATGATGACCCTGAGTTTGTGCAAGGGGGGGGGAGGGTGTTTGTTTTGGGGTTTATATTCATCCTGTTCTGGTGTCCTTTGGTGGGCCCTTTGCCCCCATTGTTACTGCTGCTGCTCCTCTTTCATTCTGTGAGCTAAATGAATCAGAAGAGGTATTGATTTAGCTGGGATAAAGAAATGAGATTGTTTACTAAACATGAAATTTGGAAAAAGGCCTCGCAGGAGAGTTCCCAGTTAATGGTCTGAGTATGTGAATAAAAATGTTTGCTTAGGCAGAAGCAGCAGCGATTCCATACTTTGAGGTGTTTAATTGAATTAAGCTGCATCTGAGCAACTGGGATCCAAATCCTTTTTTATTTTTTTTTTAACAGTTTGTATGTAACAGCTCAGTCAGAGAAGGACAGAACTGAACTGTGGTACCACAAATACCCAGAAAATCTTGCAAAGGCAGAAAGAGAAAAGTCCTTTTGGTTCATCCCTCGTTGCACAAACCACACTTTAGGGGCAGAAACTGTGCTTTGAGGATGAGGGTTTGGAGTTGTTAATTGTTTTCTGTCTTAAGTGCTTGGAAAAAAAAATTAGTGTGTGTGGACTAAATATAACTGAGCCCTTAGTGCTGGTTGGGAAATGGGAACTGCAGGCCAGTTCTCTCCCCCAAACAATGGGAACACCCAGGGATGGCAAAGGGAGCACTCGGGCAGTGCCAGAGCAGGGGCTGCAGAGGCTGTGCCAGTCAGTGCAAATCACCCAGCCATTGGAACCTGCACTATTCCCTTTAACAAAAAGATCTCAAAATCATTATGAAATTTAAAAGTGTGTTTCTCCAAAGGCAATTTGTTAATTAAGGCATCACAGTAAAAAAAAAAAAAAAAAAAGAGCCCAAAAGTTGCATATATGTAAACCAGCATAACCACATAACAAAATGTGCATTTTGTTCAACATTTCTATTTGTAAAGAGATTGAAGCCTGTTCTACATGCAGTAGGCTGCATCCTTCTATGGCATTATACATTTGCTTTATATATTGTTAATTAGACCTAATTTAGGCCTCAAAAAACCTCATTAAAATTCTGATTAGTGCTGCTGGCAAGCAGCCATCTAAAAAGCCTCTATTTCTTCCTTTGATAAGTTTGAAGCTGCTATAACAAACAGTAAAAATAAGATCACAGCCTTCTTTCTCATGCCACTCAACATAATGTATTCTCCAGGTCAAAGCCACTCAAGGGAAAATACAGGAGGAGAACAGCTTTATTTCCCTCTCCATACATGCTGTCAGGTGGCTACAGAAAACTGGGAGTATGTTTATGCCCTTTGGCAGTTTAAAACAAACAAATAATACATATAAAAACCCCAACAAATTAAAAAAAAAGAAACAAACCCATGAAACCGGCTATGAAAATGCTAATTGTAAGCGTTCAGTAACGACTTACTCTGCAAGACAATTAAATAAAGGGGTTGTTAAGGCTTTAAAAATGAATGGGAATAAAAATAATACAAAGCTGGTTTAATATTGCACTAGTTCTGTCTGATGTTTTCAGTGTAGCTTTCAATACAGCTTGTACTCTTAAATGCCTGACCAGGAAAATACAGGGACAAGAATATCCTTAGTCCAAATACAGTCAATTATGCACCCACATTGCTGCAGATTAGAGCAGATAACTTTAAAAGAAAACATGGCATTAAAAAAAAATTAAAAAAAAGAAGTCAAAGGCAGAATAAAGCCACAAAGAATAGCAGGGCTGCTCTGCTTTCTTGTGCCTGTGTGTACGTGGAGGGCTTGTTATGATACAGCTGCCAGCTATCATTGCATTCATCTCAATTAACTCCAACATTTCGCTCTAATGCAGAAAAACAACTTTCCAGGGCCGAGCGCTGTTTGAGATGGCAAACACTGCGGGTCTCTGTCAGTGCACTTGGTTTCTGCGCACATCTGTCCTCGCAGGAGACACCACCAATTAGCTTGGTCTTCCAGAGGAGCCACCAGCAATTGTGTGGAGCCACTGACTCCAGCTGGGAGAGGCAGGAGGGCTCCGAGTCCATCCCTGTCCTTGGGAGCACAATCCCCACTGTGCAGCTGCTCCATCCCACACTGCTGCACACGGCGGCCCTGGACGTGGGTAAGACAAAGCCAACATATGATTATGGGAAAATACCTCCTTTCTCCTTCTGATAAACACCCAGCCATGCCACTGAAATCCAGCTTTGGGATGCTCTCTACCAGTAAAGCTGATTCTGTGTTGGGATATACATTAAAAAAAAAAAAAAATCCAAGTTACTAATACTCTTTTAAACTGTAATCTTTAGAGATCTAATCAGACTTTCTGTATCAGATAAAGTAGGGAGATGCACACACAGAATCCAGGGTGCATTTGCCTCTTAAGGCAGCGTTCAGTCTGTGTGTTACATTATGGTATTTGCATAAGTAGGTTTCCAAAAACCTGGGAAGCCTGGTAGGCTGATATTTAACATATCCATGTGCATATTCTGATCTGAGACAGCAGCTAGTTTCCAGTTGAAATTTCTGATGAGAGATTTAAACAGAATAAAATAAGCCATAAGAGGCATGGTGAATTAGCAGAACCCCCTGGCTGGGGGGTACCCAGGAAGGGCACTGGGGGCTGGCAGCAGTGACAGGAACCTGCTCAGCTGCTGCATGGAACTGAGAGGGGAGCACATTAAAAAAGTGGGGGGGAAAACCACCCCAGTCTCATCAACAAGATTTAATGAATCTAAACCTGCAGGATAAACTGCATACAGTTAATAATGTGCATTTCTGCACTACTTGCTGCTGCTACAACAATTCTTTCATAAAGAAACATAGCATGATTTTAATGCCTTTATGTTTAGAAGCCTCATTTCGGTCTATAGGAATTTTCCCAGTCTTCTGCAGAAGGTCAGGCTTTCTTGCCAAAGAGAAGAGAGATTTATCATGTTTCTGTGTTCTTAATAATGTAAATTCACAAGATTAAAATCTAGTTTGTGCTTTCTGCATTTCTTTTTTTTTTTTCTTTTTAGAAAAGGGAAACCTGGGAGCAAGGTGGATGTCCCAGAACTGATCACAGAAGTACAGGACAGAAAGAAACCCCAAGCTTGGAGGCAGCTTTGCAAGTCTGAAGCCCGGGGTGCAAGTCACTTCAGTGACTTTCACAGCCCTGGTCGAAGAAGGTGGGTTTGCAGGATCAGGCTGCCCAGATCCGGAGCTGATAAGCCCATGCATGCGGAATACTTCAGGCTAAATTCTGCCTGACCTTCCCCGGCACCATGCCTCAGGCAGGCTCTCTGAAAGCAGCCATTTGAAGTCAGAGAAATCTGGGTCATTGACTTCAATAGAAACTCCGATTAAGGAGGGGATGCTCAGCTCCTGCACCTTTCCCTCCTCCCTTTTGCTGCAGCTCTGCCTGAGGATGGGCTGTTTTATTCTGTGCTCGTGGGTGCTCTCCTGTCTCCAGTAAAACCAGTGCCAAGTTCCAAAATCAAACAGCCTGAGCATGTAAGAACAGCTATTTCTAACTGTCTTCCTGCAGCATGCAAGCCAAAAGCGAGAAAGGAAGAGGAATGGAGTGCAGAGGAATAAATGGAAGGATCAAGTTGTTTTTCCCATTGGCACCAGCTGGGAGTTGTCCTTATTCAGGGGAAGGTCTGACTGCAAAACAGGCCAGCTACTCCCTTATCACTCGTCTCAATCCAGTCCTGTCATCTGGCTGCTTACACCTAATGGGCCTAAATAATTTGCCAAGGTACCAAGGGCACGAGGTGCCTGGAATGGCCTTGAGAGGCTGGTTAATGCTTTACAAGGGTAAGGTTGCTTTAAAAAGCATAGCAGAGTATTTGTTCCAAAACTGTAGTCATCACTGAGAGCCACACTTGCTGAGTTCAAATCAGGTCAGCTGCCCAGGCAAGTACATGTATTTGATCTACTGTCATGGTAAAGGCTGACTGTAAACTTTGGCAGGGAAAATTATTAATCTTTCAACTCTCAGCATATAAGCAATGACTGGTAATACCTATTTTTCTGAGAACTGGAATGCCTTTTGGAACCACCCCAGATTACTTAAGAGAAGCTGCTCTGCCATCACCCAAAAGCAGTTCCAAACCTGTCTCTCCCACGTTCAATTAGACTTAAAAAAAAAGAAGAAATCAAAAATTAAAAAATAATAATAAAAAAAAAGGCGTGGGCAGCTCATGGTTCATTCAACAGGCATTTTTGCTCTTGTGAGGAGCCACAGCAGCTCACTCAGCTGCACCCCGTGGGGACAATAAACATCCATTTCTCGGTAATTCAGCGCTGTGGGTAGCAGCTTTCACTTGGAAAGCCAAGCAAGGGCTACATCCAGAACCTCTGGGAAGGGGAGGGAAGTGGGGGGCAGGCGTTGGTCCTCAGTGCCTCCCAACCTTCTCTTCAGAAGCTGCTGCTTTTCAGCTCCAGTTGGGTGTGGGTATCTGAGTGTTCTCATGCGGCTTTTCATGGAGCATCTGAGTTCTGCGTCACAGAAGGGAGCTGGAAATGCACTGCCCTCCCAGGCCAGCCTGGGAACCTTCCACCGGCTTGGGACAAATTAGAACTAAAAGGCTGAATCTTGAACCTCTTCAAATTCTCTTTGGCTCCCAAAGGGCTGAGGTGGAGATCCACTCCGTGGATAAAATAGTGGGTATTTAAGGTACTGTAAACCATTTGCTTTTCCAACCTGTCCTGTGCCTTGACCCAAACACTTGTTCTGCATTATTTATCCCCTCCAAACTGTAGCTTGTTCTCTGTCCACCTACTTTTACAGTTCTTTTCTCCAGACAGAATGTAGTTAACAGAACCTAACACAGGAATTAAGTGTCAGTGGCAGTCCAGCTGTGACCATACACATGCCTGACCAGAGGAGGTTTTGCTCAGGCTTGAAAAATTTCTCACCCTGCACATCCAGTATTGGCTTCCATTTAACCCTGAGACAGAGAGGGAAAAGCCTGACTTCTTCAAACCAGTCTATATTTAAATACATACAGAGCTCTAGATCACAAGCTGTGTGATACCTGTGTCCCAGCACAGGAGCAGGTGTCTCTTCATCTACCAGTATCCCCATTTCTGCTGAGCCATGATTGTTGCATTGTCTTCCATCCCCCTTTTATCCCACTTTTACCTGCTTTTTAATTTATTTTTTTTTTTTTTTTTTTAATACAAGTAGGTCCCCTGGAACAGACTGGTCAGCTGGATGCCTAAAAAAGCCTTTCGCTCCAGCTTTCTGCATGGGGAAAGAAAACTGCAGTCATGTTTCCAGGAGATATTTCAGGACAGAATTCCCAATTTCCATTACAGGCTATGCCAGCGCAAGGGGCAGGAGAATGGGGACTGCTGCAAAACAGTGGAGAAAACACATCTTACGATCTATGCTGAAGGTTTGGGTTTTTTTACCTAAAACATGCAGTGCCTTCTTTGTAAAGTGCGTTTAAAATAACTTGGGGCAGGGAGGCAGAGGGGAAGGGCGGGGACTTAATATCGAGTTTTAAACGAAGGGGCATGAGCAGATTTAAATCCGAGGGCAGGACCAGGTGCAGGCCAGGCCAAGGGTCACCCAAACGCGTCACCAGCTGTCCCCGCTGTCCCTGCAGATGGGAGATCGCGACCCGAGCGCGGCCTCTGAACCGCAGCGCGGCCGGAGCGGCTTCGCCCCCGCGGGAGCGGCACCGCAGCCCCCCGAGGGGCCACCGGGGCGGGGGGGCTCCCGACACACAGAGCGCACGTCCCGCACGGTCCTGCCCGTGGGGTCGGACACGGGACACGGCGGGGACACTGCGAGGACAGGGCGGGCACACGGCGGGGTCACGGGAGGTGACGCGGGGGGGGCGGGGGCGCTGCTGCGCCGGAGGGGTCGGTGCCGGAGCCGCAGGCAAGACATCCCCAGCAGGGACACCATCCCACCGCAGGACACCCCCATTTCGCCAGGATACCCCCCCCACCCCCCTTTCCCCCGGTAGGACACCCCGCACAGATCACACTCTCCCTCCTCCCCACCCACCCTTCCCGGCAGGACATCCCTGGCCGGCAGGAGCCCCGCCCGACAGGACACCCCTTCTCCCAGCAGGACACCCCCGGTCGGGGGCGGCCCAAGGCTGGGGGTGTTTTGGGGGGGCTGTTATTTATTTTTTGGGGGTAGGGGGTTCTGTGCGCGGGCCCTGCCATTGGCCCAAAGTAGGTCACAGCCCGCGCGCGCTCACGTGACGGCCCCGCGCGCTCCCCCCGCGCCGCGTGACCGGCGGGGTGGGGTGGGGGGGACACGCGTGTCCGTGTGTCCGTGTGTCTGTGTGTCCGTGTGTCTGTGTCCGTGTGTCCGTGTGTCCGTGTGTCTGTGGGTCTGTGTGTCCGTGTGTCTGTGTGTCCGTGTGTCCGTGTGTCTGTGTGTCCCTGTGTCCGTGTGTCTGTGTGTCCCTGTGTCCGTGTGTCCGTGTGTCCGTGTGTCCGTGTGTCTGTGTGTCCGTGTGTCCGTGTGTCTGTGTGTCCCTGTGTCCGTGTGTCCGTGTGTCCGTGTGTCCGTGTGTCTGTGTGTCCGTGTGTCTGTGTGTCCGTGTGTCTGTGTGTCCGTGTGTCTGTGACCGTGTGTCCATGTGTCTGTGTCCGTGTGTCTGTGTGTCTGTGTGTCCGTGGATGCTCAGAGCTGGGCAGTGATGGATGTTTGTGGGTGCTCAGACTTTTTACCAGGGACTCCCAATCCAACACCTGTCCAGGTGGGATGGCCCCAGGGCTGTGGTCACCTGGCAGTCCCCAGCCCGTGCTGTCCGTATGGCACCAGAGATATCTCATGGGAGTGTCCCCAGCACACCTTGGTAAAAGGACCCCTGAAAAGTATAAAGGAATTTCAAGTTTAAAATTGTCTTCTCAGATTGTCTTTGCTAAAGGAAAGAATTGCATTAAAAAAAACAAACAAACAAACAAACCAAAACTCTTAATGGTACATTAACCGATGGGTAATTGGTTTGAAAAGAATAGGATTTTTGGGCCATATAAATGATCCCACTTCTGCAGTGGAAACAACCAGGAGTAGTAACAGAAAAATGGGATGAGATTGGGTTTTTTTCTTAATAGGGAACCCATCAAGATAATTTCTATACAAAAACTAAGCAGCTGCATAGTCTTTCATAAGCCATAAAATAAACATTTCATGGGTGAATGCTCAGCTAAGAACACATGCCAACAAAGAGTATTTTGGTTGGAAAATGGAGAAATTCAGGTAGTGTGTTGTTAGCTGTGTTTCGTCTCAGTTGGCCTTACCTGGACTGCAGCATGTGTGGGTCAGCCAGTGGTCAAAATAGCACGAAGGAATTGTAGCCAGTAAAAACCAGTAACTTGTAGGTACAGACAACACCATGGTGTCCTGACAGTCTGGAATTTAAGCTACTTTGGAGGAAACCTGCCTGTGTGGCAAGGCTGGAGTTAAGTTACTGCTCCTGTTGTAGTGTGAAACTGAAAAGAACAGCTCCAGCACCCTGCTCAGGTACTCACTCTGTTCTGCTTTTCTGGCAGGTTCATAAACCAGGAAGAGCTGTTTTGCCTTTCTCACCCAGGAGATTCCCAGCTCCTGGGTGTTGGGAATGCAGGGTCTGTAACTGTACCCAGTGCTCAGTGTCTGGTTCTTCCTTTTATTCCACTCTTGAACTGATTTACATGTAATTTACCCCATTTTGTGTCAAGCAGTGAGACAGTGCAGGTTTCCTGTCGTTCTGTTGCATTGAAAATGTTGTTTCTTTCTGCCTCAAGTTGAGTCTCCACTGCACCCTGAACTAGTCTTCTTACTGGTGTTTCCCAATATCCCCCTTACATTTACATCTTCTCTTCTGTTTACTCCTCTTCCCTGCTTATCATATCTGCTAAATGTATCTATTTTTCTTTATACAGCATAGAACAAACATTCTGTACCACATCTGCATATGGATTGGCAATCGCCCTAATCTTTATGTCACTCATCTGTACCTCTGTAATTAAAGGTTTCCAGTAACCAGCAATTTGGCTTTCTGAGGCAACATTGGGATGTGTACAATCATTTAATAATCCAGGGCTTTTTTTTTCTTGGTTAGGTGACCCTTAAAAAACTCCTGTGCTGATACTGTCACACTCCTGCTCCAGTCCTGAGCCAGGTGGCATCTGTGGCATCCAAAGGTTCTCCACAAGCCCTGCTCAGCCGTGCCCTAAGTTCTGTTCGTGTCACTCTGTCTCTGGTTCTGCAGGGCCTGACGGTCACAATCCCCAGTCTTCAGGTTTTTGGTTGTGCCAGTGCAGTTTTATCGATTTGAATGTACTTTGGACTTTGATTAGTTGCTTGGTTTAGCCAGATCGTTTGATGACATGCTGGTCAGAGCACGCAGTTATAGGTCACGGAATCATGGAATATCCTTGGAATCCTTGGAAGGGACCCACAAGGATCATCAAGTCCAGCTCCTGGCCCTGCACAGGACACCCCAACAATCCCCCCATGTGCCCGAGAGCGTTGTCCAAATGCTCCTTGGACTCTGGCCTTGACCACTGCCCTGTTCCCGTGCCAAATCACCCTCTGGGGGAAGAACCCTTCCTAATATCCAAACCAAACCTCCCCAACACAACTCCAGCCATTTCCCTTTAGTCCTGTCACTGGTCAGACATAATAGATACGTAACTCACACTCAGGGCAGCTTTCTGTTTCTCAGGCAGCTTTTATTTCTAAATACTGGGCAGTTAATGCACATAATTTACCTTTATTTGCTTATAGGGAATATTTATGATTATTTATATTTGTTAACGGTAAAAGAACTGTCTTTTGAAGAAAGAGTGACAATTAAATACAGATGATAAAGCTTTGAAAAATGTCATCCAAAAAAAGACAGGTGGGTGACCAGTTGACCATCGGGGTGCATTGGGAAGAGTGTGGCCAGCAGGTCAGGGAGGTGATGCTCCCCTCTGCTCGGCCCTGATGTGGTCATATCTGGAGTGCTGGGTCCAGTTTTGGGCTGCTCAGTACAAGAAAGATGAGGGGCTACTGGAGAGGGTCCTGTGGAGGCCACAAACATGATGACAGGTCTGGAGAATCTCTTTTGGGAGGAGAGACTGTGGGAGCTGAGCCTGGTTAGTCTGGAGAAGATCTTATTAATGCATACAAATATCCCCAAGGCAGGTGTCAGAGGATGGTGCCAGAGTCTTTTCAGTTGTGCCCAGCAACGGGACAAGGAGCACTGGCCATAAACCAAAACACAAGAAGTTCCACCTTGGCATGAAGACAAACTGCTTTCCATGGAGGGTGGCAGGGCCCTGGAACAGCTGCCCAGGGAGGGTGTGGAGTCTCTGAAGACATTCCAAACTCATCTGGAGACATTCCTGTGTCACCTGCTCCAGGTGCCCCTGCCCTGGCAGGGAGCTGGACTGGATGATCTCCAGAGGTCCCTTCCTACCCGAAGGGTTCTGTGAGATGGCAGGGGCCACCAACCCTGCCTGCGGTGACAGCGCTGTCACCCTGGGTAGCGGATCCTGGGAGAGAGGCACTGGGAGGCACTGGGAGCTCCAACCAACCCCGCAGCCCCCACGGCCGCTTCCCTCAGACCCCGGTGGGAGCCCCGCGCCCGCCGCCCACCCCTCACCCAGCGGGGTCCCGCTCCCCGTCCCGCTCGGCTGCACCGCGTGCGGGGGTCAACCGTGCGGGGCTCGTTAGCATCTCATTAGCATCTCATTAACATCTCATTAACGCATTCCTCCCGGTTACCGGGTAGACACGGGGGCGGGGGGAGCGGCTGAAGGGGGGTCAGCCCGGGGTTTGGGTGTCCCCCTCCCTTCATGTCCCTCACGGAGCCGGCCCCGCGCGTGCCGGGGCGTGGCCTCGCGGGGTGGGGAGGGGGCGTGGCCGCCCCCGGTGTGGGCGGGGTGCGCCCGGCCCGCCAATGGCGGGGCCGTTACCGGGCGTGACGTCAGCGGCGGCGGCGGCGGCTGCACGTGCGCGCGGGGCGGGCGGGCGCAGAGCGGGCGGCGGGAGCGGCGGCGGCGGAGCTGCTGCTGCTGCTGCTGCTGCTGCTGCTGCTGCTGCTGCTGCTGCTGCTGCTGCGCGACGGAGGGGCCCGACCCGCAGCCCGGTCCCCGCAGCCCTGTCCCGCGGCCCCTCGCCGGCCCCCATCGCCACCGGCCCCGCGCCCGGCTCTCCGCGGCGCAGGAAGAGGGGGAAGGAAGGGAAGGAACCGCTCGCCGCGCAGCTGCGCGCCCCCCCTCCTACACACACCCCCTCCTCCTCCCGCCTCGCACCGACCATGTCGCGGCCGCTCCCGCTGAACCCCCCGTTCCTGCCGCCCACCTACGGCGTGCTGAAGTCGCTGCTGGAAAACCCGCTCAAGCTGCCGCTCGCTCACGAAGACGGTGAGGCTTCTCCCCCGGGGGGGGGGCAGCGATCGCTCCCTCGGGCTCCCCCTCCCTTCTTGCGACCCCCTCGGCGGCCGCGGCGCCGCTTTCCCTTCCTTTCCCTCTTTTCCCAGCCCCCACCCTCTGGGATTAAGCCCCGGGACGGTTCGCTCTGCGGGACCCGACCTAACGGGATGAGCGCGGAGGGCGCTCGGTGCCTCCTCGGGCGGTGTTGGATGTTGGGACCCCCCTCCCTCCATCTCGGACCCCCCGACAAGCCCCCGCCGGCCCCGCTTCCCCCCGGGGTTAACGGGAGAAAGTTGCGGGGAGCGGAGCCGCAATCGCACATTGCGATGGATCCAAACCAGGAACCCCGGGGAAGGTCTTGCAGAGCCGCAAGAGCTTCTTCCTGTGTCCTCGGCTTCCCGAGTCCCATTCCCAGGGTTTCACCGGGGCTTGTTGGCGTGAGGTTAAAAATAAAACGCCGCGAGGGCTCGGTGGTTTTGACAGGAAGCTTTTATCAGTTGGGATTTCTTGCAAATCTCGTAGAGAAATCAGGCGATTCGCTTCCAAAAATGTGTGTAGGAATCACTGGTGTTTCAAAAATGGGGAAGCCTTGGTTTAACTTTTTCTTTGCTTCTACCTTTGGGTTTCTCCTTGTCTCTTGTGCACATCAAAATCGTGTTCTGCCAAGCCACTGTATGTTGGTAACGTTAGGAAATGCTGAATTTCAGGGCTACTTTCCTTGTGAAAGGACCAGCAAGATTGGGACCTTAATTTAGAAATATGCCAGGATAACAAATTCTGGGTATTTTAGTTTAAGATTGTTCCATTTCAGTGGAATACACCAACAGCTTCCAGCTTGCTGGAGTATTTATACTCACTTTTAAGTCTGTTGAGAACTTACTGAAGCTGACATTCAAAGCCATACATGTAGTGGAATTGTTAACTAAAAATAGAGGTTGGATCCAGCAAAGGTGCTCAGTTGGCTCAATTCTCTTATCAGGTAGAGTGAATCAGTTTTTCTGAAGGGAGTATTCCTTTCTTACCACCTGTGAGTGCAGCAGAAATAATGGAAATGTGGTAGCTAATATTTTAATTACTGAGTTCTTACGTTTTTATTATGTTTTTTTTTTTGTTGAAGCATTCGGTAAAGAAAAAGACAAAGAGAAGAAGTTAGATGATGACAGCAGCGGTACCACAGTCCCTCAGTCAGCTTTCTTGGGTCCAACATTATGGGACAAGACACTGCCATACGATGGAGACACTTTCCAGTTGGAATACATGGACCTGGAAGAATTCCTCTCAGAAAATGGCATTCCACCCAGCCCAAACCAGCACGAGCCTAGCCCACACCAGTCAGGTCTGCAGCAAGCTACCTCAGCATCACCTTCTGTCATGGACCTCAGCAGCAGGGCTTCTACTTCAGTCCATCCAGGCATGGTGTCGCAGAACTGCATGCAGAGCCCGGTCAGACCAGGTAAATCAGCCCTAAGAACTCCCCTCTGGAATTTGGCAGGAGCCCTCTTTCCCCCCGCTGTAAATCAATGCCTCTCCCTGTGCACTTGGCAGGCAGCTCAGAGCCCGTAGGATTCGAGTCACTCACACTCCAGAAAATAAAAATAATAGCTCAGTTATCGCTAACTTGCTCCACCAGGATTTTTGTTTAAATTATATAAGGAAGCTGTGGGAATTCCAAGGAAACTTCTTTATTTGTTGGGAGCCTTGCTGTTAGCATGTAAAAAGACCAGAGAATGGTGTAGATGCCATAGTGTTAAAAGAGCAGGGCAGCGATTTTGGAGTTAAAGCTCCATGCTTCCTATTTGAAATTTTGGCCATAATCTTACTCGCTATTGAGCAAAGTAAAATTTGCCACAGGAACTGAATTTTGGAACTACATTATAATCTTGCTTAAATTGGCATAAACTGAGTGCAACTCTGACCTGAGTTCATAACTTGCATCTGTAGTCACCTCAAGCTTAAGAAAACATCATGGAGTCCAAGGTCTGGTTGTAATGTGCAGTTCCAACCCATTTGATGTCAGTGGAAGTTTTCTATTAGTTTATTAGCACTTGAGATCATCCCTTTAGAGACACAAGTATGAATCCAGAATAACTGCTCTGGCTTGACACCAGCAGGGCTGAGATCATGGCCAGTGGAATAGTGTCAACATTGAAGTTTGGAAAACATGAAGCTTTGCCTTTTTTCCTTAAAGAAAAATAATAATAAAAAAACACCGCCGAGAGTGACTTATTTATTGTGCTCTTCTGCTCACACAAGGTGTGCTAGAGCAAAGTGTGCTCTTGGCAGCAGGAAACCACTCCTCTACTTCTGCTTGATCGTTTGCCATGCTCAGCGTGTGAAGTCATTGTCAGAATCATCTGATAAGGAGGCAAAATAAATAAATAGAAGGACAAAAGTTGTGGAGCTGGATGAAATAGAAAAGTCTGTTGCAAGGCTGCAGCGTTCCTGTCCTGTTAAAAAGAAATAAAACCCCCTCCAAAACCTCTCAAAGCTGTCAGTAGACTCCTTGGCCCCCTCCGTCAGAAGTGTGTGTTTGGTCATGGATTTCATTTACTTTTACTTTATGTGAATTTGACTTTGCTTTGCATTTCAGTTTCAAGGTTTTTCATAGTTAACTAATAACTTATAAGAGCTTCCAAAGTTAAAATATATTTGAGGTTGGCAAGAGCAGGATATGAAACTCTTTGCTTTTTCTGAACCAGCTTTAAAAATAGTGCCTATATGCCCCACCGTTTTCTGTCGCATACACACACACAAAATTAAAAGCAGATAATCTGTCCTCATTCTCTTTTTTTTTCAGAGGAGCCTGATTAAGAGCCAGGCTGTTAACGATCACCTGTCAGAATTTATTTGTAATCAGCTGTCTGTGTGACTTTTCAACTCATTGATTTTTTTTGGCGTTTTTTCCTGAGCCATTTGCAGCTCAGGGTTACGAACTTGCCTCACTGTGCACTTTTTTTTTTTACTGTTGTGAAGGACGTCATGTCTCTTGGGGTAGCATAAAACATCTCAATATGCAGATATTTTTCCCCACACCATTTTTCCTTTACAAGAATAGAATGTTTTGTTGAATCTGGTTTTTCTAAGAGGGAGCTCATTTCACTTCTTAAATAACATTTTCTTGCCCCCCATTACAGATAGCAACTGTGACTTAATTAACAGTAGTCTGGTTTATCATCAGGTCATTGAAATTTTTATGTGCTGTCATGGGAAAATATTACTTTGACGAGAAGATCTTACAGTTTAGCATTTGAGCAAGTTTGAGAATATAACATATATTTTAAAAAAAATTGAGTGAAAGTGAGCATTTAGGATTTTCATAAAAGTGCCAAGGCAAATGTGCTGTTTTGAAATAGGGAGGTGAATGTTAAAATCATTACAATGGAGCCTGTTGGTTAATAGGTCTTAAGACTTTTAAAGCAGATTTTTTTTTGAACTACCACATGAAGAAAGAATTTTTAATTGCTGTCAGCTATCATCCCAGTATGCATGGCTGTTGTGATTTGTATTGTTGTAATAAACCCAGGCAAAAATAGTATAGAGTATACAATTTCAGTAAAAATTCATTTCATGTGATCTTACTACTTTTAGGAAAAATGGATTTTTTAGGTGATAGTAATTCTAAAAATATTTTCCTGCTGTGTCTTCTGACTTTTGCCTGGCAATGGCAGCCTTTTAGAGGGTGTGGAGCTGGAGGAAGGGTCAAACCCTGTGGTGCTCATGTCCCTACTTTAAATGGCTCTGTGGTTTTGGGCATCAGGGCATCACGTGCAGGTGGTCAGAATTCCCAGCCCGGCTGTGCCGTGTCCGGGGGTGGGAATTCACCTGCACGTGGAACTCCAGGTGTGACTCAGGGACGTGCCTGGGGTGTCTGGGACACGGATGGGCTGCGGAAGAGCAGCATAAGGAGATCGGATTTTGTGCATGCGTTGAAACACAAGCCTTATCTGTCTGTAGAAGTGAGTGGCATTGCCCCAACTTGTTTTATACCATCTCTGGAAACCAGGAAATCTGCGCTGGTGTAGAGCGAGGAATGTCACCAGGCTCAGCAGAGCGGTGCTGACCTGGCTGTAGGTGTGACATTACCAAAATCTTCACTGATTTTGCCCCTTTCTCCTCCTAAAAAAACCCTAACAACAAAATGGGTTTGTATAAATTTAACTTAATTCTATATTTCCAGCTCACATTGTCTGGTCACTGGAAAAATGTTTAGGCTCTCCAGTTTATCATCTGCAAAGAATAAAGGAAGCACCTACTTCCCATACATTGCTGTTCAGGGAATGCACATATAGCAAATGCTGGGATTTTTTGACGAGGAGGGACACAGAGCAGTGACTGTTGCAAGATTGGAACCACTTATTTTTCACAGTACTGATTTTATTAATGAAAAATAGTATTTTGATTTATTTTAACATTCCAGACCAACAGTCGTTGTCATGTGTAGACGCATTTAAAACTTCTTTTTTGTCGTGATGTTGGATGCTGGTAGGTTGGTTTTCAGATTTTATGAAGCTTTTAAAGTAACCCATTACTGCAAACACATTTTTGTGGTTCTTTATCTGTTGCACACCTTGTGTTGTCTTTTGCTGTGTTTTGTGGTGGAACGTAAATTTCTGTTTAACTGCAGAGTCCTTGAGGAAATTTGGAGTCATTTTTAGCTGTTTGTGTGTAAAGGGAAGTTCATTTTTGCAGGTAACTACATGGGTTGTTTTTTCTTCTAGCTCTTTTCCCTGGTGGGGGTGATTGGGGCAGGTACTGTAAGGGGTTTGAATGGTGTGATTTAGAGTTCAGAAGCATCAGGCTAAGTCTGGTGAAGGACCCTAATTAGCTTTTTGGGATTTTGTGGTACAGAGCTGAGTTTTGGGTTTGCCACCAAAGCCTTGGATGTGGGGTTGTGTCTCGGGGATAACCAGGGGTTGTTTCTGCCCCACTCCCTGAGGAGGGACGGGGCTCTCAGAGGTTCTGAGAGAGCTCCCTCCTGCCTTGTGTTCTGTGATGGTGGTTTTCAGTCTGTGTTCCCTGGATGGCTGGGTGTCTTCGACTACTTGCCAAGGATTATTTAAGGAAAGAAAAAAAGGAAAAACAAGCTTTGTAATCCGCTGCAGAAATATAACTGTGTGCAGTATCTGTGAGTCTTCACTTTCAGTTAAAAAAAAAAAAAGAAAAAAAAGAAAAAGTATTTTTGGGGCATGTTAATCGAAACGCCGAGAATTGTTTGCATGTGAGGTGCACTTACACCTCCCACCCCCCTCTAAGAACACAAAGATTTTTATTAAATGTCGTGGTTTATTTATTCCTATAGAGTGTGAGTATCCATTACCTCTCGCTTCTTGCACAGACACTGAGCTGCAGTGACTGACACCAGGCGAGGCTGGGTGGGTTTTTTGGCGTTTTCTTGGAGCTCGTGTTTGTGACAGGCACAGCAGCCAACTGGGAGAGGTTTGCTCTTGCTCCATCCAACCTCCTGGCTGGATGCTGGGGATGACTTGGTGCAGGGGCAGCCCAAAAAAAGGGTGTGTGTGCAACACTCCCTGTATTGCAGCCTCCCTTCCCCTGTGTTTCTTAACGTGACCTCCTCCTCCAGCACAGCCTCGCAGTGCGAAGGGCACCATTCCCGGCTTGCGTGCGGAATCCTCCCCTAAGCCTTAATCACTGTTTACAAGCAGGAAGGTGTCGCAGGAGCCCCCCTCTCTGAGAGGCGAAGGGCTCTTCTACCTGCAGCACCCAGAGGAGCTGGGAATTTCCCGACCTTTGGTCTCCCACGTGCCCGTGGGAGTGACCGGCGTGGGGTTGGTACCAGCAGCTGCTCCGCACATTGAGCCTCACGTGAGGCTCCCGGTGCCTGTGGGACCATGTGCTCCAGGCACGCATCCCTGCCCTGTGCCAGCCGGCTCAGCTGCCCCTGCCATCCCCACCAGCCCATGCCCGCCGAGATGGAAGAGCTTCGCCCTGCGCTGCCACAGCGAAGGAGGCTCAACCCGCAGACGAGCCTCACACGCTCTCTGGATCAAAGGGAGATGCAAAATATATTCAGGCAAATATTAAAAATAGCCTGTCACATGATAACGGGGGGGGGAAAAAGTGCTGAACGCACAAGGCTTGTTAGTGCTGGAAGCAAGAACACTGTGTCTCCTTCAAGGGAGCTAATTTTAATATTCACTGTTAAATGTTGATTATCGGTTAAATAGTTGCTCGACTGCGTGAAAAGACTTGAAGTTAATTCAGAGTTCAAACAGTAAACAGTGTGAAACAATCTTGGGCGTTATGCTGTACTTTCAAATATCTACGGCCTGACTCTCCAGGTCTCACTGGGAATGGTGAATTCTACACAGGTAGAGCTCCTTAGGCAAGTAAGGGCTATCCACAGATAGGAAGAGGATACACACAGGGAACACCTAGGGTTGTTGGTTTGTTGTTTTGTTGTTTTTGTCCCCTTAAGGGTGTCTGAGTGTCAAACTTGTTGCAGTTACCTAGAACAAGCACAGTGACTTTCTCAGATCTTTGTTTCCCATCTCGAAGTGCATTGGAGAGCAACTGCAGGATTCTCAGTGCAGTGATTTGATTTTATTTAAGAAGCAAGTACACCCTGAAGTCTTTCCTAAAACAATACATTATAGTGAAGAGAGGAGACCTCATCAGGAGATGTATACAAAGACTTCGATATTATCTGATTAGATGAAGCTACTTGGAAACACATTAAATTGTTCAATCTCCACATATTTATATGACAGCAAATTGGCAGTTGTGGGAGCTGCAGAGGCCAGATTCTGCCAATTAATCTGAGCAGTAAGTACTTTACTCCTCATGTGGTCTCACTGATTTCTGTGTGGCTCAGCAGGCAGGCAGCTTGTTGACTGCTCTCCGTCAGCTCCCAGGTGGAGCAGCAAAATGTCACCATTCACTCACTTGTCATTCATCTTTCTGGAATTACTTTTTTTTTTTAATGGGGGTAACAGCTCTCAGTGCAGCAGTGGAGTTTTCACGGGGTGAAAGGACATAGTCACCATCAGTAAAGAGGACTTCTGAGCATTATGAAATCAGAAGCTTGGTTGCCTGGCAGTACTATTATTCAGTATTTATATCACACAAACAAGATCATAAGCTTCCCTTTTTTTTTTAAGTTTTCCTTTCATAACAAATAAAATAGATCTTCAATATTTTGAATTTCACAAAAGACTGGTGATCAGAAAAAATATTTCAACTAAGTTATATTCAAGAAAAACTGTGGGTTGGTCTCTTCTTCATTAAGTAGGTAATGAAAGCTCTGAGAAACCATTTGCTTAAACCTCAGATCTGTTCCATTTAATGGACTAAGTTATATATAGGAAATGAGTTTAAAATGCACAACTGTGTCAAAATGAATGCATGGCAAACAGATTTTTGTAGCTTGTATCATATTTTTTTTTTTAATGAACAAATGGTGTTAAAGAAGCTTTCTGTTTATCAAAAAGCTGAATTTGGCCCTGAGAGCTTCAGAGCTGCTGAAGGGAGAGCTAACACAGAGGTAGGTAAAGCAGCATGTGTTGCAACATTTATTTTTTTTTCTTTTCTGCTGGGGCTCTTCAAGCACTTCAGCTCTGCATAACTGAGGTGTTACCCATCAAGTTTTAAACAAATACCAGTTATTGTTCAATCTCTCATATTTCTGACACTCTTGGAGCTGTTGCACAGTTCTGCTTCCCTGCCCATTCTCTCAATTAAATTTTGCCAGGGTTAAATTTGGCCCAGATTTTCACTGAGTGCCATCCAACACCATGGCTTAGCTCCTCTGATGTGGCAGGATCTTGCTTCAGGGTCCTCTACTCAAGTTTGAGAGAAGCAGCTTTAGCTCTTCATCTTGCTGGTATTATTCTCTTGTTCATATTATTTGGCATTTAATGAAAACAGGCATTGAGCATCTTGAAGCTCTTGGCTTGTGCTTTGGTGTGTGGCTGTTGGTAGGAGGAAATAAAAAAAAAATCCAAATTTCATTCTAGAAAACAGAGGCTCCTTTTTAACTGGAACACAAATCTAGATTATTACTGAAACAAAATTTGACAGGAACCCACAGATGGATGCATTAACATGCACTTACTACAAGCAGAAGCAGAGTCAACCAGGGCAATAACTCACCTCTAGCAAAATGCCATCCTTAGATATGTAGGTGTATAAACAGAGAGGCAAAAATATAAAGTTTGGCAAAGATTTGTTGAGGATGGAGAATGTTTGTTTAAAAAAAAAAAAAAGGATTTATTTTCCAATTAGCCTTAGGGAGCTCAGCTTGCTGTAAATTCTTTGTTCTGGAACATGGCTGTGGACAATAGGTCAAAGATTAAGTAATTCATTACAGAACGGGTTGGTTCTCCTGAATTTAATAAACAATTGAATGAACAGGGTTCTCTGCCATAGCAAGATCCATGACTTTGTGTGGCAATGATCAGATTTTAGGTTTTAAATAAGACACCTGCAAGGCCTCCCCACTTACTTAATGTGTATGTGGACATCGGTGTATTTGAGGTGACCTGGTAACAGCAATCGTGGTACAGCTGAAAGCACTCAAACACAAATTAAGTGTGGAGAGGAAGGAAACTGTAAATTGCATTTTGAAAGAAATGAAGGAACAATAATGTGAGACTTCAAAGCGCAAAATACTGCAGAAGTGTGTTTATTGGAGCAATCAATATTTTTAGGGCAGCGAGATTACCGAAATAATAGCACTAAACCTCGTAGGAGAGGCTGCAGAACATAAAGCACAGGCTTAAGGCAAGAGGGCTGCACTGAAGCAGAGCAGATGACTTAAAACTATTCAGTCATTTTTACAAACTCACCACTGCAACATTTGGAAATGAGTCTTATTCCAGCAAGAAGTCTGCTTAAAAAAAACAGCTGTATGCTTTAGCTTAATGCTTAGTAAGTAGGAACTAAGCGCTCCAACCCAAATCCTGTTCCTCATCAAAAGAGAGGGGGTTAAACTGACTTAATTTGAAGGACCCTGCAGCAATCAGCCATAGCACTGTTCCCTCTTTGTGCTGCATAGTGGAAATATAGATGTTGGTGACGTCTGTAATCCCTGCAGCTGCGGCCCCTCGGTGGGGGCATCGGCCCTCCTGGGGATGTAACTCTTGCAGCTCCTGCTTGCTGGGAGAGAAGAGCACTGGGGGGTTTTCTGTGAAAACAAACCAAATCCAGTCATCCTAGGTATGTGTGGTCTCCTACCTGTTCCTGCTTGCTGATTTTTACTTTTTTTTTTGAGTATATTGGCTCTTTTAACCACATTGTGGCACAGGAGTTGCGATTCCGAAAGAATAATTACAGTCCTAAAATGTCATGAAAACAGAGGAAGGGATAGAGGAGTGGATGTAGGGTGGGAATATGTTGCTGAGCAGGAAGACTAATGTAAATGTGCATTTTTCACATCAGAAAATTCACAGAAGACCTTTAAAATGCCTGATCCGTGTGAAATGCTTCTAGAAAAGCTGACACCCTTTTAGACACCATGAGATGCTAATTCACTTTGAGAAAAGAATCTGCAAGAAACCAAATTTAATTGGTTTAGTGTGTGTTGGAGGGACGGTGTGGGGGGTGTCACAAACTTTTTCCCACCATTATTCTTCCTTGGAAATCCTCAGCTTCTTGAGTTTTGTGATTTTATGAGACTCTGGGGTTTTTATTTGAAAAGAGAAGTTAGAAAACCAGCTCTAAGGTTTGTAAACATGATCTTGAAGGGTTCTGATCCTGAGCAGTGGAAAGGGCTTGGTCCTCTCCAAAATTGAGCACAGTTGTTTTACCTAAAAACTTTCTGAACTTTGCCATGACCTTGCAATATCCCATTCCTCTTGTGCAGCAGAGTGGCCCCAGCTCTGCTGCCTTGTTTGAAACTACCTTGTGGTGAGATAACTTCAGATTTGAGGGCTCTTATCGCAATTATTGCGGTATCACAGGCGGGCGGGTGTCCAAGTGACCTTGCGTGCCCATCTCCCCATTCATCCCGCACAGCACTGGCTCTAATCTGGGAAACTTTCCACTCTGCCACAGGGGCTTGGGGCTGGAGGCAGGTTAGGAGGGAGTGAGGAACAAGGGAGAGTGAGGGTGGGCTAAAAATGATGAGGGATCAAAGAGGAAAAGTAGGTCGTGCAGGGTATGTGCTCTGGGACGGGGGGATAGGGGAACACAACTGAGGGGAAGATTTGTTTTCCCATTGGTCTTTTTAAAGTTGTGCAATTTAAGAATTGGATTAACCTGATATGACTTTGTTTTTCTGCCAGATTAGATATGTTGAGTTTCTTGGCTTTGTGAATTGTACAGTACATTGTGTGCTGTAAAATATGGGTGTGTCGGGCTAAAGCTGTAGTGACACAGCCCGCTCTCGGTGTAATGCAGCACTGCTGGGTGGACCCCCCTGCTCCCCCTGAGTCCCATTCCCTCTCCCCCAAACACACACTTGGCAGGGCATTTACAAATCAGATAGAACCTTTCTGTGTCCCTACACTCTGTTTCCAGATACCCTTTGTGGTAAGGTAACACTTACCTGAGGTCCAAAAGCCCCTTTGGTCTGGCAGTGGCATATTTGGTATGAAGTGTCTTTAAAAGAAAAAGCTGTGTGAAAAGACACTCAAGGGTTTCTCCCTGCTTCCTCACTCAGGATTAAGTTGGAGAAAGTTTATTGGGAAATGTTGCAATTTTATTTTCTCTGCCTTTTTTTGGGGGGGGAGAGGGGGCGTTAATGTGACTGAAATATTGCCTTGAGCTTAACTTTGGAAGAGTGAAAAATCAGATACACATCTGAAATAACTGCAAGTGGTGAGCTCACTGTTATTTGAAGTACACCACAGCGGCATATCGATGTCAAAGTCAAATTTTCACAGCAGTATATGTTTGCTCAGTGGTTTGTTGTTGTTTTTTTTTTTTTTCCATTTTTTTGGTGCTGCATTCATCCTGAGATAATTTGGTTTGGTGTATCCTTTTTATACGCTGGGCTGGCCACGTGGAATAAACCAATTCTCTTTGCTAATAGCAGAGTGAGGGTGGAGTAATGCAACTAAGAGCTGAAGGAGGGTGGCCAGAATCACAGCCCTGTCGAGCTGGGTGATCCTCTGATGAGTAAAGAATGTGCAGACTTTGGGGAGTTAAACTACAAATACCTTATGGCACCTTTGTTTAATTCCCACTCTCGATTTCCAGACTTTTCCAGAGACCTCAGCTACCCAGGCAGGTTAGTCACGAGGGAGTGACAGATGTGCGTTGAAAAATGAGGAGTTAATTCCCCTGCCCGTAGTGAAGATTGTTTCTCTTGGAGGAGAAGAGCATAAATAAGAGATCAGGTTAATAAGTCACATATCTAGATTGTGTCATGCTCCTCGGCCATGTGCTGGTACAGTGCCTTAGTCCACTAATTCACTGAGTGCCAAAGGCAACAGGGCTCACCAGCTGAAGGTTTTTCTGAAGTGGAGTAGAATGGTGATTGAATCATTTTTTTGAGAGCAACACCAGTTGAGTAAAATGGAGCAGGAGGTTGACCTTGTGAACAGGGGCATCACTCAGCTCTGTGCTTACGTGAGAAAACTAGGAAAGAGTGCAGTGTATTCAAAGTTAACCTGCATATCTGCCTTCTGACAGGTTAAACCACAAGCCTTCTATTACAGATGTTGGGCAGCTGTGGTTTGGGTGTCTGCTAGAAACACCTGAGCTATTGGTGCCTTGGCACTTAAAAAATCAGGGCATGGATTGTCCAGACTCCAAGGCCTGGTGTTCTTGCATCCATAATCACGTGGCTGCTCTCAGAAAGGCTGATCTTTCAGCTGGACCGGGCTCACCACCAGGTTTAAGAAACGCTTTTCTGAAGTCTCTTATCTGCTCAATTTTCTCAGCGCGACATGGTTGATGTCATTGTTGCAAGTCGTGGTAGTCTCAGTCTGGAAGCTGTTCTGAACACGTGAAAAGGACTCATCAGCCAGACAGGAGAGAACTGGAGGTGTAGTTGTCAACTCGTGTGCGTCTCCGATTTCACCAGGTGCTGCACGTGTCTAGTTTATCAATTTATTTCTCTTAGAGAGTAAACAAATCTCACTTTTCTTAGGTACTGTGGTGACTGTTTTAGCTGAGTTGCTCTTATCTGTAGCAGGGATGTTCTTCTGAGATCTTGTGTTCGGAGGCTTTTCTTTCTGCTCCCACACCTAACATGCTCTCACGGGTCATGTGCAGCTCTGACTCTGGCCAGGGGTGTTGGTTGTCCATCCTTAAGTAAGTTATTTAAGAGTATTATTATCACTATTATCAAAATTAATACCTGATCATGGGAGCAGCTTTTAGCCCTTTAGACTCTGCATGTTTTTCTAATTGAATTCGTTGGCCAAATTCTGTCGAACTTCATGAGTGTTCCTCTGCGTTCAGTGGTGCTACTGGGTGGCTCCACAGTCTGAACCCTGGGGGATGTCCTGGACCACTCTGGGCCACATCCTGGGAGTCCTGAGCACCTCTGAGTATGGAATTCTCCTCAGTATGGAATTCAAAGTCACTCAGCATTTTGCATTTTTGAACCACTGATGGGTAGCTCTCAGTCCTACGCAGTGGAGAATTTACAGTGCCTTTGGGAATCAGGTTCTCTCAGGATCTGCATCCTGAAGGAGCTGATGGTAACTCCCGAGGAGATCAGGTGAATGCCGGGCACCCCGGTGGAAACAGCCCAGTTACCACCTCATTAAAACACAGCACTGCAAACCCGAACCTTCAGGCAAACTCCTTCAGGAGTTTTTTTGCTGCCCTTCAGTTCGTAGCCCGTGGCTGGTTGTTTCCCACTTTCTCACGTTTTCCCTGATGTGTACAGTCTGAAGATCACATTTAACCAACACAAGGAAATCAGCTTGGCCCGACGGGCTTCTCCATCACGTGGCTGCAAATGTGTTCACTCTGTTCTGCCAGATTATGGCTGGCTGAGCAAAATACAGTGGAGCTCTGGGCTGCTGGCCAAGCTTTTATTTCAGTTTGGAGCTTACAGCCACATATTTGCTATTTGGCAGGACATCCACTGGGGTATATTTGGATAGTAATCTAGCATTGTTTTGCTGCTTTTTTCTTCTCCTTTTTGTGCGTGTGTTTTTTTTGTTTTAATGCACACAGAGAATATAATCCCAACACTTACTTCAGCCAGTCCACACAAGGTTTCTCGGTGTGCACCGTTACGTGTGTGCACTCAGAACTTGTAGCCGTGACCTTTGATAAATATAAGTCAAAGCAATTAACTTTCTTTTATTGAAAAATGCTGGATGTCCTACTCTTTGCCCCCTCTGTGCCGATAACAGAGCTGTGTTGTTACTCTTTCCAAGATCAAAAGCTTCACTAGGGTTTGATTGAAGTCCAATTATGGAAGGAAGTAGCTGTGCTGGAGCTCTGAAAATAGCAATAATTGTTAAAATAATAAAGTGTGTCCTTGTGTGTCTTTTAAATATTATAAACTTCTTTTGGGGGGAAGGGGGTGGCTTTCCTCTGGTTTTAAAATGAAAATATTAGCAAATGTCTTGGGAAAATAGGAGTGTGCTGTTAGAAGAACAAGTATCCCTCTCTGGATTTCTTACTTCAGTTCTGTTCTCCACCCCAAGTTGCCTTCCTCAGAAGCTGTTTGCATGCAGCCTGACTCATGCAGGAAAATAAAGCTGGATTTGATTTTTAGCTGTATGGGAGGCTTTGGGTTTGGGGGGGTATAAAGCCTTTATGATGCAAACTCATTTATTTCTCTGTGAAACAAAAAATGGGCTTTTCAAAATGCAGTGTGTTGTGGAAAATTGGCTCTGGGTTTGAAACTCCGAGGGCACCCGTGTATGAAAAAGTAGTTCAAAAAGACATAATGCTTGGGGTGGGGGTACAAAATATGATGGCAAGCAGGAATGTTTGAGGAGCAGTTCCTGTTGCTTTATGAAGGGACATCTCTCTTGAAATATAGTGAGGGGGGTTGGTTGGTTTGTTGAACCGAAGAAACCTGTTTGTAGGGTAACTTCATCAGAGCTGTCTCTGAGCAGATCAGTACTGGCAAAGCTGAAATACTTTTCCCCAAATCTGTATGTTGTTGTTTGGAATATAAATAAATGTTTGCTTTCTTTTACTCTCTCCTGCATCCTCAGAGAGAAAAGGACTGACCTGGGAGAAAGTCTGGTGGTGAGACTTACCTTACAGCCAGACTTGACCAGGGTTTGGTTTTGTTTGTTTGTTTGTTTAGCTCACATGCTGGCACACACATCTGATATAGGTAGGACAAGATAATCCTTCTGTGAAAAGCAACCCTTGTGTACATTTTTTTAGCCAACTGGACTCAAAATCACCAAGTGCACAGAGTAAAACCTTTATGTTAATAGGTAAATGGTATCAAGTAGTAAGCCCAGGGGATTGTACAGAGCAGGACTAGAATATTCTTGGCCCCTTATACTATTAGGACAGAACCTGTTAATTTATTCATTTGAGTTTTACTGTTGCACTCTCCCCATTGCAGTTAATAATAATTTCATTTTTCTCCATTCACTTAACTCCATTTTTTTTAACAATCTGTTTATTCTGACTGTAAACCTTATGTTTATAACATCTATAAAATACTCTGCCTTTTCAGTTCCCTGTTCTTACTGTGTTGGGGGATGGATCTTTGGAATACAAACTGCTTCATTGCCTTCTGGAAATTTTACTTGTCAAAAAAAAAAAACCAAACAGACTTAGCAAGGGGTACCCTGTTGATCAGCTTAAAGGTGTTTATCCATCGACAGCTCTCAGAAACAGCCCTGCCTGATCTCTGGGAGCTGCTGAAACTCATCAAGCAGGTTCCTGCTCTCCAATTATCCAGTTAAGCAGAAAGAGGAAAGGTGTTTCTCTTGCTTGTTTTCTTCTTGGCTGAGTTTAACCTGTTCTTCCCCAAGCTGGAGTAATTGTGGGTGTGCGTGACATGGGCAGAGCAGCAGTGAGAGTGAGAAGGAAAAGGGTCAGAGGGGACCTCTGGTCTTGCCCAGGAAACCCACACATCAGGATTCACATCCCCCAGGTGGGTAGGGACATGCAGTTTCCAGCATAAACCCAGAGCATTCTGATTCTCAGCTGAGTCCTGCCCAACGTCCCTCAAGCAGCTTTTTGTCTCGTGTTTTAACAAAATCTTTAAAAAATCATTAAAAAAATTCCCCCCTTCAACCAAACCCCTCCCCACTGCAAACCCAATAATGAATGTTTCTTTGCTGCCAGAGCAAATTTGTTGATTCCCAAACACTCCTACTGTGAGGACTTAAATTGCTTGCATAATAAGTGCTGCGGATAATATAAAAAAAGCTCTTTCTAGTAGAGTTCTGGTTTCCAGGACATAGTATAAGAATAAATAAATGCTGGGGCGATACCAGACAGCTGGATTGTCCACATCTGACTGTCTTCTACATTGATTTTTAAGACAGGACATGTGCCTAACTGTTTAATGGCTATCAATCCCAGATGTGTCTGCATGGAATTCAGAGGGATTGTCAAGTGACAGTGCAGTTGTGAAACAAATAATTTTGCTCATGATTACTGGAAATAGTAAATGAGTGGGTAGGATAAAGTGAGAAGATACTCTCAATTCCAGTAGAGAACAAGAGGATTAAATGACTTTTCTGAGTGCCATTAACAAATGGTAATGCTTTTCTTTTTTCCTTCTTACTGCCTGCCCAAGGAATCAGTTCCATGAGCAGCACAATCTCTGTGGGTTCTCTGATGTGTAATGAGCTTCCTTCATTTGTATGGTTTTCACAAAGCATGTGTGGATACCTCTCTGCCAAATTTGTTTGAAATTGGCCAGCGATTTCCAGAGCTGTTGGGAGGGTGCTGGACAGACACGTGAACAGCACGATATCACAAAACTCATTTCCCTAAGAAACTGAGCCTAGGGATAACTGTCAGCTACTGGAGCACTGAAAGGAAGTTTGCAAAGTGATGGAAGGAACTGAAAGGCCATTTGATAACTTAATTTCACACGTGGCAGTTAACCAGGTGCACAGGATACAGTTCTTGCCCACTGGTTGGATCCATGCTGGCAAATTTCCATCTGCCCAGGACCTGTTTGTAGAAGTGAAGTGCAGTTTGGTGACTGCACTGATTGTTTTGGAAGTGACTGGAAATACTTAGGAAGAAGCAGGTATAAATACTCACCAGCTCAGGCTGTGGCAGAGCTTGATCTGGTGGTCTGAGCTGTGCTGGCAGATGAGTGGTCTGGGCAATAACCTTTGACTAGAGGTAGGGCTTTTCTTTGGTTTCCTGAGTAGCCTGAGGGTGTAAATGAATATTTACTACTGTTCTACATTGCTTTTTATATTTTTTAAAGGAAGACCCCTGAGTGCACGAGTTGGAATGCATGTTAATAACAAAAATTGAATAGGGCTTTTCCATCATCAGGGTTTTATTGAGTTTTGCTGGTGCACTGAATCCTCAAAAGACCTTATCCAGGCAGCAGAGTGGAGGCGAAAGAGGCAGAGCCAAATTCTTGGGTTACTGAGCAAGGGTAAAGCTGAGTGACTGCCTCATCCCTAGGCAGCTTGGACCAAACCCTCTGAAACAGGTAAGGATGGGCTGAGACTTCTGCTTCAGTAGGTCCTTCTTCCAGGCTGCAGGTGCAGCAGGTGAGGTTGTGTGTGGTGGGTGGGCAGCAGCGTCTAAGCTGGGTGTGAGTTGTGTGGAATGCAGGCACATAAATAGCCAGGGCATGAGGAAGCAAGATGTTTTCACCTGTGAATAGATGAGTTACTTCTGCTGAAGTGCACAGGAACACAGGGTTAGCTTCTGCAGGAAGAACACGTTAAAGGTGGCATGAAACATCTTTATTGTGAGACCAGCCCTTAATTTATTTCTGAAAATCTGGAGCACCATAAATCTGTCAGTGCCATTTTCTTTATTCCTTCTGCAACATTTGGGAAAAAAAAAAATCATTTATATGACACAGCTCTATTTTGTATAATTTTTTATATCCAGAATGCAGAGGGCTTTAGAATAGATGAAGAAAAGCTGCATATCTCAGTTTAAGATAAAATAAGATGATCCCTGTGACAGAGACAGCAGAAATGATGTGATACGACAGTTGCTGTAGCAACACCACCTACTTCATGAAAATCAGAGTTAACAGGAGTGTAAAAGGTAAAGCCCACATAATTTTCCAAGCCTGTGAATTGTTGCTGCCCTCAGCCTGCAGTGCTTTCCAGCTCTCCAGGGTTTCTCCGTCCATTTGGGCACAGGCACACCTTTTTCCGCATGTCCGACTGCTGCAGACCCCGTCCTGTGTTGAGCAGGGACACGCAGTGGGAGCTCTGCAGTGCCTGTGCCTGCAGCTGACCTGTGAATAAGAGGGAAAGAACATGAGGGGGTTGTGTCCTGTGTTGTCCTCACCACAAACCCTCCCAAAACCCCTGGACAGACAAAACCCTGTGAGGCCTGTGCTGTCTCACGGGTGTCCTGCCCAGAGAATGGGATGGCCACCAGTGTGAAAAGGAAGCCAGGCAGTCAATTTACTTGTGTGGGAATCAGCTTGAAATAAGGCCCCATGGTATGTTTAATATGAATTATCAAGTGTTGTAGAGACTGAAGGTCTCAGAAATAAGTACATTGGCACGTTCCCCTCTCCCAAATAACCCCGAAATAGTGGTGGTCCATACCAGTGATGTGTTGCCTATGAAAGTAGGAAAGCACATTGTTTTCAGTCAGAATGGTGCTGAGCTGCTGGTCTGGGTGCTGGGAAGCACGAAGTGCAGCACAGCATGCAGGGAACTTTATTCCCATGAAATTTAATTTATCCAAAGGGTCTCCAGTAAAGAAATGTTTCAGAGCTGAGATATCATTTGAAAGTCATGGGGTATGCCTGCCTTGGCAGCCAGTATTTGAAATTTGCAGCTATGGATGGTGGAAGAAAAATACTGAATGAAAGGTATGGTTACTGTAAATAAGGCTGCTGTTGGCTCACATTTCTCTTTATGATGATTTTCAATGGACAGGGTCCTCTGTGTTTCTGTCTCTTTCTAAAATGCAGACACCCATGTTTAAAAGCTCCCATAAGCAGTGAACTGCTCAGTGATTTGCCAGTGCATGTTGGCCTCAAGCTTACACTGAAATACATTTTTATTTTGAAAAGATTGGTATTTTTAAAATATATTGCCTTAATATATTAATGGTTTTTATCATTAATTGGCAGTGGAGAGCCACGCTGTGTGTGACATCAAAACTAAAATCTTTGTTACTTGTGAATTGAGGGCAAAGAGTTCAGAAGAAATGGAAGTTCTCAAATGGCAGTCGAGTTTCCCTGATCCCTTTTGCTGAGATGCCTCCTGGAGGCTTCACAATAAATGCTCTGCTCAGTGAATGGAGGGAACCTCGACTTTTGTGTCTTGGGGCATTTTAATTTCATTTTTGACATAGTTGACAATCTCCACAGGTTCAGCATGCCTGTTGCATTCAGAACATGCACAGTTGGAGTGTTCAGAGGCTCAGTCCAGGGCTGTGGGCAGTTTGCAGAGCAGGTCACAAGAAGGAAAATAAGCATTAGGATTCCAGGATTTCTTCCAAGAAGTATATCCCATCACCAACCTTTATCACTGCCTCTATTTTTAAAAGATAAACCCGAAGATTTTGGTATGTGTTGGTTTTTCTGGTCAAAGTGAGGTGCAGAAATCTCTGCAGGCATTAGTTTGGGTTTTGAGGCTCCTCAGCATCTTCTTGCCATTTTCAGGTGCTCGGTGACTCACGTTTAGAAGTGAATTTATCAGACAATGTCTTGCCCAGTGTTTTAATTTCTTTTAATTAGACTTGCTTTTTGAAGTTCCCAGTTTTTCTCTGATGTGCCACTGAAACCTGTATCTTGCAGCAGCTGTAAAGTGGTTACAGACAGACAGGTAAAATCCATATTCCACAGCCTGTTCTCCTGGAATTTTCCCTAAGTCTTAGTGACGTGTTCCGCTCCTCCTCTGACCCCTTTTTCAGACTACCCAGGCCTGGTGCATCTGTGTAGTTTATAAATTAGATAAACATATCAAAAGAGAAAAAGCTACAACCACACACCCTTGTGCTTTCTTTCTGTGTGCACCTGGGGAATAAAACCAGTATATAAAGGCAAATGAGACCTCTGCAGCTATTAGGCTGTAACAAACCAAATGCAGTTTTTCGGGTTTTGCTGTTTGTTTGGGATTTATTTTCCAAAACATGTTAGAGGATCCTAATTTAAGGCAGAGAGAAAATAAAATGTACTCAAGTCTTACTTAAAAGGTTATGGGAACAGCGTGTTCCTATTCTGGCATCCCTAATTCTTAAAATGTGATTATTTTATACAAATCCCCCTCTATGAATTGTCCCATAAAGAGTGAACTTCCTTTTAGTGAAACGTAAAGTGATAAAAAAGTAAAAAATTAAAAATACAAAGCGGCTGCGAGAGATAATTCCGATTTGTGTGCGCGGAGCAGCTCAAGAGAGAAGCTGAGATTTTCAAGTTGCTGTAACTCTGCCCAGTGACCTCTTTTTCTGGAGGGATATATTCCGAGTGCCGCTGATAGCATCTGTTGTCTGTCTCTCGGGCTTGCCATGAGCTACTGATTGGGAGGCAGAGGAAATGTACCTCTTGCACGTGGCCTTTCCATGCCAGTGGAAATCTCACTTGGCTGTGTTTTGATAACACACCCAAAGCAAGAAGGGCTTGGGTACCAGAACTGGGTAATAGATCCGTGAGTCACGGGTGGCATATGCTGTCAGGATTAACAGGATGGCTTTTTGCAAGACCTGTTTACTGGCTGAGAGCGTGCTGTCCTGGATAGACAAATAAAGAGAACAATGTGAGAGGAGCTCACCTGGAGAGCACGTTGGCAGTGCCATGAACTCCATCTTGAGGAGAAGTGCCGTCTTTGTTTGGAGCACTGTTCCACGTGAGGGCATATTTGAGGTTGGAACAAGGCGAGGGTCTCCAGGCAACTGGTGGTAGGACAAGAGGAAACGGCCTCAAGCTGTGCCAGGGGAGGTTCAGGTTGGACATCAGCAAGAATTTCTTCACTCCTGGGTGGTTAAGCATTGGAACAGGCTGCTCAGGGAGGTGGTGGAGTCCCCACCCCTGGAGGTGTCTAAGGAATGACAGGACGTGGCACTCAGTGCTCTGGGCTGGGTGACAAAGGTGGGGATTGGTCACAGGTTGAACTTGATGGTCTCGGACAGCTTCTCCAACCTAAATTATTCTTTGATTCTGTCCCATATCAGGCTTTTATGATTTTGCCCTATCTAAAATCTACTGGTGACTGGTTTATTAAAGCCGGGTATTTAATTGTCCAAGGAAAGGAAAATGGATCTTTTCGCCTCCTTCAGAGCAGGTTGACAATTCTGATGCTCTTCTGGAACCTTCCCTTTAAGAAGAGAAAGAATTACTGCACTTTTGAGGAACCTTACTATATGTGAATTGCCAGTTAATGAAAACATGCCAGAGGATGTCATGAAGCTCCAGTGCACCAGAGAATATCAGCATCTTGAAGTGAGACATGCTTCTAAGCCAAGTGTAAATCAAAATTAAACACGGTGTGAATGCTCTGCCCTGCAGCGTCTCTTCAGGCCCTGTCCCCACTGAGTACCATCTTGGCTGATCTTTGTAAGGAAAGCAGCATCCTCCAAGAAAATCAGAAAGGCATTTAGGAATGCTCTAGATTGCATGCTTTTCAAGAATTTTAAAATGCCTGTGTAGTCAAACCCTCTGTCTCTCTGTGTAAGCACTTCTGTGAGGGAAATGTTCAGAACAGGAACCACTACTGTCAGGTGTCTTGCAGGGGTAGTTTGGGAGGGAGTAAAAGTTTAATTTCCTGGTTGTTTTTAGAAATGGAGTCTCACTGAGCTAAGTGCAGCCTTCTGTAGGTCGAGGTAGGGCTTTCAGAATGTGGATCTTACAGAAGAGTAGAGTCTGGGAGACATAGTGGAAAATTTTACCTGCTGGTCCCTTATATTTATTTGTTTATTGCTTTTGAAGGGCAGAACGTTACTGGCCCAGCAGGCAGAGCACGTTACATGCACACCACGTTAAACACATGCAGGAGCTGCAAGTCAAGCCCTCCACGGTCTGCACTCAGCTGAAAGCCACGTGTGCAGCTTCAGACAGCAAACCCCTCCCTTGTCTGCTTGGAGATGCAGCTTTAATTCCATTTTATCCTCTCTTCTCCCTTTTCCTGGTCTGCATGTGGAGGTCAGACCAGCTCTGGGTTGAGTCAGGGCCGTATCAGGAAGGATGTGGGTGTCTGTAGGATCTTGGATCTTGACCTCATTTACAGCAGATGTGAGAGGATGCAGGGAATGGCAGGGGCAGAAGGAAAAATCTGGCAGGAAGGACAGAAGGATTTTTGTCTGGAGAGACTGAATTTTGCATAAAGTTTCAGCAGGGTTCTGAACAAGTCATTTGATTATGTGAGGGTGTCACAGTGTGTGTGTGCATCCCTTGCTGTGAGGAGCCCAGTGTGACACCTTGGGTGGCCCTCACCTGCAGCAGAAGTCAGTGAGGGTTGATTTGAAATTCAGGCAGTGCCTGTAACATCTGCTAACCTGAGAGGCTGGATCTTTGGTCTGAAGTGTCTCTACTTCTGTCCTTCACCTGCAAAGAGAAGCGCTGCCCCTTCTTTCATGGGAGTCTTGTGGGGAAAGAAATAGTTTCTGTGAAGCATACAGGTGCAATAGTTGTCAGCGCTGGAGAAAACCCCTAAAAAGTTGCTGATTGTGTCTCTGCAGGAGTTAGGAATAATTTGTGGCAGATAATGTAAGGGTTCATTTGGATAAATCAAAATGGGTGAAACAAGTGTCTGCTTAAGGAGGAAAGAATCTGGAAAAGACAATACTTGACTGAAACTTTAAAGATTGTTGCAACCATGACTGTGCATCTTAAACAACTTTTGCATTTAATTTTACAAACAAAATGAAAAGACATCCTAGACTTTCTCATGTGCCTCTCTTACAACAGGCATATTGGAATTGTGTAGGAAGGGACCTGGCAGCCATCCCACAGTGTCCTGCTGCTTGGACTGAGTAGAGGATGACAACTTACCCTCACTGTAAGGAGCTGAAGGAGGACAGGGAGCTTTGCCAGTGCACTTCAGTGTCTGTTGAACAGGATCTGTGGGACTGGGGAATGTGGAGCTGTGTTTGTACCATCAGCAGTCACTCTGCTTCCCTGTTCCCTGCAATGATGCTCTGGTGCTGAACTTGTTCATCCCAACCTTTGCTGGAACAGCCTTCCTCTCCCAGGCTCTGCCTCTCCTCTGTGACTACCAGGCTCCCTCATCTTTGCCTTCCTCACCTCCTTGCTCCGTTCTCAGCTTTGAGTCCTAATCACTTACTGAAATTACCCCCTTCTCCCCCAGCCTGAGCATGGACATAGGGAAGCCCAGGGAAGTGGTTGTGCCACCAGCTCTGGGGGATATTGAAAAAATGTGTAGATGTGGCACTTAAGACATGGTTTGGTGGCGGAGTTGGCAGTGCTGGGGTAATAGTTGGACTCTCAGAGGTCTTTTCCAGTCTAAATGATTCTGTGATTCCATGAAATAACACTGATCCACGAGCTGCCCTCTCTTCCAGTGCAAAGGCCACTTAGCACAGCTCGGGGAAAAGTTTGCCAGAAACTTTTAACAGGTTCAAAACAAAGTATTTTTGCGGAACCTTTCTCGGGAAACTGTAGAACCATTTTGGCAGGAACGTAAGTGGCACACAAGAAATCCAAGCAGAATGGTTGAAATCTGGCAGAGGCCGAAGGAACTGAAGGCAGCATCCTCTAATGGGAAGTGTCAGACAATCTTAATAAGACTACCAGTCCTGCCTGGAATAATACTGTAGAGGCCCGGAGCGGGAGGCACACAATGCTGAGAGGGGAAATGACAATTCTTTCGTAATTAAATGCACGAGGTTTGTAAACAATGCTGATATCTTTAAAAAGTACACATTTTAAAAACACTTTCATGTGCCAGTCTTTGAGTGTGTGTTAAAAGCAGCAAATTATGTTGTGGTTTCGTTGGATTAAGATCCTTCTTTCCTCAGGAAGTGTTTGCAGTCACCCCATGTTCGGCAGAATTGAGTTTGTTTAAGATAAGAAATAGAGGAATGTCTGTGCTGGGTTGGAGCCTTGGTCAAAATACAGTGATCTCCTGTTGCTTGAGAAGAAAATAAAGCTCCTCTAATAAGTGCTTCCATAAACACACCCAGAGGTGAAGTGTCTTCTTCACCCCCAGGCAGAGGGTGGTTGGGTTTGTCCTTCCAGGTGAGGGCTTGGAGGGTCATAACGTGTGGCTTATCCACCCAAAAAGGGGTTGGTTTCTGGAAGACACGGAAATCCTGATAGCAGGGAAATTAGATAGGAAGATAAAAGATTGGTTTTAATATTGTAAATGAGGAATGATAACCTGACAAGATGCTGTCCTTAGATAAGCCTTGACCTCCGGAATCCTCCTGTTACTTTGCTGCCCGTGGGGATTTTTGCCCATCTCAATTCCTTCTCATTGCCGTGTGTTCCACAGTGAGAGAGCTTTTCCTGGAAGCAGAAGGAGTTAATGCAGAACTGGATGACAGATTAGTCTGGGACAGGCTGTGATTTGGAGTGAGAGAACTATCCCAAATAGCTGGCCAGCTGCCAAGGGGATAGACTGGTTTGGAAAACACAGAGCAGCGGCGTCCTCTGGAGCAGCTCTGGGTGAGGATTATCTGTCAGTTTAACTGCTGGGCTGCACAGTCTGACTGACACACACAAAGTGCCTTCCGTTTATATAAAGAAAACGATTAGCAAACACATGTTTTATCTCTGGGCTGCTAATAAATTGAATAAGAAACTCCTCTTTTATTTCCCTCCAGTGTGTGTAAAAAAATAGGGAAAAATATTTTGATTAGAACATTTTCACTCCCTTTTCTTTTCTTTCTCTCGGCGCTGTTCTCCAGCCAGCTGTTGAGCTGATGAGGAGAGTGGAAGGGCTGTGAGAAGGGAGATTTTCTGAGCATCAGACAAATTTCTATGGGAGTTGAATGATTCAGAACTGAGTTCCACATAATTTACCAGGGATCTCTTGCAATACACATGAGAAGCCTGTCAAGCAGTGGTGCAGCTGAAGAGGTTATTTCCGTCTTAACTCTCCTGGGCGCAGCTGGTAGGTGGGATGTTTCAAAAAGGGGAAATTAAGAGTCAGGATATGGTGATTGAGCTCCCCATGATACCAGATCAGCATTTGGGTTTTTCTGGGTGTATAAAAATGCTACTGTGCTTTTGAATTGTGAATTTTAATTATTGCAGGCAATTAAAAACTACCTTTCTTTTTTTTTTTTTTTTTTATAAACCAGCCATTTGGTGACCTAGATGACACGAGTGAGTGGCCTCAGTCCATTTCTCTTTGAACAAGGAGCCACTTTGAAAATATTGCCATTACACTGAACTTTCTCGCTGGCAGTGTCTACCCAGGGGAGGAGGAGGAGGACTGAAAGGGTTAGAACAGCCAACTTTCTTTCAAGTCCTTATTTCTGGAAAATTTTCTGCTATTGCTCATATCTGCCAGAGCAACACCAAGAGCATCAGCAAAGGCAAGATGTTGGGGCAGCTGTAACTGCTAGGGATGTCAAAACCTACTGATCCCTCTGCCAGTAGACACCTGGAGCTGTGTCTGTCCTGGCATACTCTGTGTTGCTTGAGTGGAACTCTTCTACAAGTGGGAAAGGCTCCAGACAAAAGGCCAGTGTTGACATAGTTGTGGTCTCTCCAGGGCACGGTTGAGACACATCACTAGGGTGGTATGAGGGGAAGTTTCCATTAACAATTGTTCCCGGCTTGCATCCACCACCACCACCGTGGAGTTCTGCAGCTGGATTTCCAAAAGAGCTCAATACTCAAGAGCTCTCATTTCAGCAACTTAAACAGAGGGGCTAAGTTCTTTCCAAAACACTTGGCAGTCATCAGCCCCCATTGAGAACAAAGCTTAAGCACATTAAACAGTCCAGCCACTTCACTGTTGTGAAAATTTGGCCGCCGTTGTGAGCACGGAGTGTTTAAATAATACAGAGCCTGGCAAAGGCATCTGGCTCCCAGTGCTGGGCAGCAAGGTGCCTCACCTTGCCTGGCCCTGGCAGCTGGCAGAGTGGGCTTCCTCCTTGGCTGATTCCTTGTGCATCACAGCCTCTTACCAGCCCTTTCCTCTGGATGTTGTGACAGCTGGGAAGTTTGCTGATGCGAGGATTAGTCGGCTGCTGGGCACATGACGCTCAGATTGCTGTGCTTATTTGACCTGCCTCTGATTGCGAGGAATTTGAGTGCATAAAAATAACACCCAGAACAAATTTGGCAGAAGGATGCACGGCGAGAAGTGCCGCACACACGCAGGGAGAGGAGCTTGGGGAGCGATGCAAGGCGAGGCCGCTGCTCTCCGGCAGTGCCAGCGCTGCCCACGCCGCCCTCTTGGGTTACGGCGAGTTCCAGCACCACGGAGATGTCGTGGCCATTGGCCAGTAAACTGATGAAGACAGGTTCCTGGCTTGCATTATTGGCAAAAACTTGATTGAATAAATAAAGAGGTGCCGAGTGCCAGGAGTTGCCTCACGTAAAACGCCGCGCGGGGCAGTGCTGGTTTTTCTGCTCGGGGCTCGTTAACTCTGTCCTTCGGGGGAGCTCCTGCTCATTGGCAGGAGCACGGCAGAACAGAGTGGGCCCACACAGGCTGAGGGGTGTGTGCCCTGTGGGTGTAGGGGTATCTTACAGGGCAGTGCTCTCTGGGCTCCCCAGTGATGGCGTTCAGGGGCGTGCGTGGTTTGCTTTAGAACAGCGTTCACCTTGAATGAGCTTCACGCTGGCACTGGGACATCTTGTGTTTGCTGAAGGGCTGTGTTGGCCCTCTGGTTGTGAGAGCTCGATGAATGAAATGTGTTCATGTAGGGAGCAAGGCAAGATCTTGTTTGCCAAAGGTTCTTCTCTCAGGTCACCGTGGAGATGCATCACTCTTTATTTTGCTGTTGCATTGCTAAGATGCAATGCCTCGATTTGCCATGTTTAAAAGGAGTATTTTTGCCCTTTCTCTGAGTGATATTGTAAAATTTCTTGAGGGCAATTATTACAGAGCTCATGTAATTGTGTAATCTGGCAGGTTACGGATAAATGATAATATGCAAACTGATACTGTGTGTCAAGAACTTCAGCAACATTTAAATACAGACTCTTTTGTGTGGGGCAATTGGAAAGCTGGGGTAGATTTCACAATCCACTTGACTTTTAGAAACACCCTGCTTGCTCACTAGAAATATAAAAGTATTCAGAACTCACATCTTACTTCATTTTTATCTGTATTACAGAATTTGCCTGATTTGTGTGTGCATGTGTCTGTGTAGTAAAGAATACCTGGCTGCTCTGGTACAGGCATTTAAAGGAGCCTTTCCTGTGTTTCATCCTTTAAATAGGATGCAGCAGCATCCTTTCCTCTCCCTCCCTCTCCCATAGCCATAGATACATATTTTAATAACTTTGATCCTCCTTTTCTCTTCTCCCCAGCCCTCACCAGCCTTTCCTGAAAGCTGATTTTATCAGCTTTAAATAGGAGTTACAAAAGACAAAGCTCTCCCTTAGCAAGCCCTGGTTTGCACAACACAATTCCCTGGTGCCTTTTCCATGTGATACCAATATTGTTGCCACGATCTCCTAGATTAAAATAAAACTTACATTGTTAACGCTGGCCTTGGTTTGGAATTAGAAATGACATTTAATGTTTACCATTTTACACCCTAAATATTGCAGATGTGGGCACAAAAAAGGAAATATTACACAGTCACAGGATGTTTTTGTAGTTATAAAAGCCGTCAGATGGCTGAAGTCAAAGTGAATTAGCAAATAGCCAAAATTATAAAAGAATATCTGCTTCAATCAGAAGTCCTCCCTCTGAAGTCTGTGAGGCTTCTACTTCTGAGGCATGTGAAAACTTCTGAAAATTCTGCCCCCGAGGGAAGTCCATGTTTTTAGGCAGCTGACTTCAGGATCCTATTTTTGGAACCTTTGCTTGAGATTTTAAATTGGATTTTTAGTGGGAATGGTGCCTGAATTGGTGCTGTGGGATCTTGAAGGCTGTATCTAAGATCAAAAAAAAAGAAAAGAAAAGAAAAGGAAGAGCTAGCATTCATTTTCTGGGGCTAGGTTCCTTTTTATTAGATTTTATATATCGTAAAAGAGAAATGCAGCATCAGTAAGTGTTCTTTCATTCTTGCAGAGCGTTTTTAAGGAGTTGTAGCCTTTCATGTTGCACTGACTTTTAGAATATCACTGGTAGGATTTCACAGAGAATTGATAGAGGTCTCCTTGGAGTGCTTCAGCACAGCTGAAAGTACACTCTCGTGAGATGCTGTCCATGGCAAATCCTGTACATTGATTGATTGTGAACTAAACATAGCCCCAAAGGTGTATGTGAGGAAATCTGTGCAGGAGATAACCAGGAAGGGTTGCAATGTTGTGGGTAAATCTGAACTAAGGAACAGTACTTATGACTTGTTCCTGAGGATGGGATCCTCCTGAAGTAGCACAGGTTGGTATCTTCAACCTGCAGTCCAGTGCAGCCCAGTGTTGGATGCAGTGAGCTTATGTGGGCATCCAAGATTAACAGCTGGAATTAGGAATATAAAGGCATGAGCATGTCAGGATCTGAACATGCACCCTGCAGAACGGACAATCTAATATTTATCAAGAGCAGATACCAAATTCGCAGGGAAAGCTTAAAGAATCCTTGCTTTTGAACTATGTGGAGATCTTCTAAAATCCCTGTTCAGTGACAGTATTTACATACCTCTCTAACATGGCTGTATTTATCTGTGTTTCTGCAGGTCAGATCTTGCCAGCAAACCGAAACACACCGAGTCCCATCGATCCTGAGACTATCCAGGTCCCCGTCGGCTACGAACCTGACCCTGCAGACCTTGCTCTTTCCAGTATTCCTGGCCAGGAGATGTTTGATCCTCGTAAGCGCAAGTTCTCTGAAGAAGAGCTGAAGCCCCAGCCCATGATTAAGAAAGCTCGCAAAGTCTTCATCCCAGATGACCTGAAGGTAAATTGGAACTGGTGACGAGGCTGTTCCTGCAGGGCCTCTCACAGTCACTGTCTGAGGTACAGGTTTGAGCATGAATCTGTTTTCTCTTCTGGGGTAAATCAGTTTTCTCTTCTGAGGTAAATCTTCCAACCTAAATACAACTCTGCTGTAGGATGAAACTATTAAGGGTTCTGAATGAGACTGGCAGGAGGATGTCCCTTATTAGTTATGCAACAGTTGAAATTCATGAGCTCAATATTCATTTCCTTTGTATGCCAGAAACTTCCTGTGTGACCTTGGATGAGCTTGCTTTGTCCCATATTTCCCACTTATGAAACAGCCTGATCATGTTTCCTTTTTCTTCATCCTCTGTCTATTCAGTGTAGATTGTGAATTCTTCAAGGCAGAATCCATCTCCTACAGGGTCTGTGGAGCACCCTTATGATAACAGAATGAAGTATATTCTGTATTCTTTGGATGGTGCCTCAGCTCTGTGTTTAACAATGAATGGGAACACTACAGTAAACACTGTATTTCACTAATATATATTCACTAATCCAGGTGAAAGAATCATAGACAAGTTGTAGGAAAACAGAACAGACTTATTCAGATGAGAGGTGTGTTTTAATACAATAGTTCAAATATACTACTACCACAATATTTAAAAAGAATGAGCACCCTGTCTCTGCCACTCACTCACTGCCTCTGAGATGTGAGGAGCAAAGAAGATGAAGATAGCAGGAAAGTCGATCAACTGATCCAGGTTATCAAACACTCTGAAAATTATTATTTGCAGGATTGTTTTCCCAGTATGTACTTTCCCAGAAGATCTTTTTTATCAGAGGCAGTCAGTGCAGAATTTCATTCTGCTGTTGCTGCTGCCCCCAAGACACAGACTGAGAGCCTGCTGGAGTGTGGGAATCCCTGGCTGCACGTGCACAGAGACTGGGATGCCATGTGTTTGCACCAGGTTGATAGCATTAGGGAAAGAAGCTATTTTTATCCCTAAGGATACTGTGGTGCAAGTTGAGAGCACAGAAATCACAACTCCTGGAGTGTTCAGGTGGTGTGTTACTGTCACTTTGTCTGTAGTATCCTCACCTTCACTTTACAGAGGTTTATCTGCACTTTATTGCTTACCTGGGTGAGTTCTGCTACCTGTGATTCCCTGTTGGGTTGCAGTGTTTGGGGTTCTGCTTAGGGAGAGGTGTTTGCCACAGGAATGGCAGGAGCTTGCTCCTTAGTGCCATTCCTCACTCTGTGATATCTCCCAGGTATCCTTGTTCATCGCAGCAAACTCCTGGCAAAGGTGCTGTCGGCTCCAGAGGTGGCACCCAGCAGCGCCCAGGGTGCAGCAGTGGGGCACTTAGTTTCCACCTGAGAATGAACTAGAAGTTCAGGGTCTCTCATTCCCTGGGGATAATCCCCTGGGTTGCCCTTGACTCGTTTCAGGGCGCTTGACCCACGCGCTGCCTCTGCCCTGGCATGTGGAGCGGCGCTGGGTCCTGGGGGAGGGTAAGCAGATTAGACCAGTCAATCGTCTCTGGGCTGCATGTGATTTGGAAATGCCAGCCTTACCTCTTTCAGGCCTGGATTAAGGGATTTGCCATAGCAATTTGTTAAAATAAAGAGGGATGAAGCCTAGGTGGCACACTAATAAATTGCTTAAAGCTGATTTTTATGGAGTGGAATGAGATGGGAAATTATAAACAAGATTTGGGTCATAGCTTTTTGCTGCATGCTTGTTTTTAAGAGGATTTTTGGGGGTCCCATCTAAGTACAGGTGAAGAGCAATTCAGAGATAGCACTGGCTCCAAATCAGCATTGCTGCACACCTTGTTGAGCCAGACTAATAGAAAGCAGTTCAAGAGTCCTCCTGCCAGCAGTTGTTTTGCTCCTGCCTTGCCTTAAGGAAGCAGCAGCAGAAGGTGCAGAGCAGCAGGATTAGGCTGGGAATGCTCCAGGCTGAAGGATCCGGGAGCAGTGGGTGTTTGTGTGCTCAGTGCAGCATAGGAGCAGCTGGGTCCTGTGCCTTGTGCTGGGCATGGTGCTGTGCTGCATTTCCACTTCACTGGAAGAGTGGAAAAGTCAGGTGAAATTCAGTAGTTACTTCAAGCTGTTGGTGCACTGGGGCAGTAAGGTCATCTCCTAGAGGCAATCCTTCAGGGGTAACACTTTGGGAATGTGTTAGCTTATGAAACTTCAGGGGGAAGTGGAAGTATTTCTGGCCAGTGCTTTCTTTTTTTTCCCACAGTAGAAGCTTATTGTACTAATCTCTGTGGTTGGTACCAGAGCAGCCATCGCTGTTGTGCCAGGGAATCCTCTTCCAGTGACTTGGTGGTGCACACAGGAACACTTTGGGGCTCTGTAGAGAGCTTTGAACGGGAAAAAGAGAGCTGAGCAGTAGATGAAATGGGTGATACCAACAGACAGAGTGAAGCAGGTGTTGGCTGGCAGAGCTGAGCAGGGCCAGAGGTAATTAGTGCTGCTCCAGCCACTGCAGAGGGTGAGTCACGGCATGCGAAGGTGGATGCGCTAACTAGGGCAGCAGGGATGCGAGAGGGGTTGTACCACTGGAATATTCCTTCGTTTTTCCTTGGAGGAATTCACTGTCAAGAGGATGAGGGGGTTAGTGTAAACATTTTGACAGAAACATACGAGGGCATCTGCGCTCCCTGGGTGGGTTGTGCCGCGTAGAGCTGCGGCTCCTGTCCCGCCGTGCCCGGCGCTGCCGGGATGGGGTGGCACTGAAGCCCCGGAGGCGGTGCCTTGGGAGAGCCTCGGGCTGGCAGCTCATCTTACCGAAATCTAATCCCTCGTTTGTCTCTCCCTGTGTTTAATGAGCAGGATGACAAATACTGGGCCAGGCGCAGAAAGAACAACATGGCAGCGAAGCGCTCGCGGGACGCGCGGCGGCTGAAGGAGAACCAGATCGCCATCCGCGCCTCCTTCCTGGAGAAGGAGAACTCGGCGCTGCGCCAGGAGGTGGCCGACCTGCGGAAAGAGCTGGGCAAGTGCAAGAACGTCCTGGCCAAGTACGAAGCTCGACACGGCCCCCTGTAAATCCGAGATGGTGGGGGGAAGTGGGGTTTGGTTGTTTGGTTTGGTTTTTTTTTTTCTTTTTCTTTTTCCTTTTTTTTTTTTTTCTCTTTGTCGCGGGTTGGCTTTTGACTAGATGGACAATGTGTTTCCTGTTTGATAGCACCACACCCAAACCAACCTTTCTGTCTTCAGCACTTTACCAGAAGCAGAAACAAAACTGACTTAACGTTGGTTTATCGTTTTGTTTTGGGTTTTTTCGTTTTGTTCGTTGCTATGACGCGTGTCCCGTGTCGTAGTGTGTGTCGCGTGTGTGTTGCATGTTCCCAGCTCTGTGTCCGTGGGTGTGCCTGTGTGTGGGTGTGCACGCATCTCAGAACTTCCCATTTTTATGAACCCTCTTCAAAGGGTGCCACATTTTTACCTGGACTGTTGAGAAACCACCATAGTAAGCTTTTTATTATCTTTTTTTTTTTCTTTTTTTTTTTTTTCAGTGCTGCTTCAGAGTAGGGTTTTTACGTTCTTGTAATCAGTTCCATCCTCCTGATTTTACTTGGAAAGATCCCAGTATAAATTACTAAAAAAAAAAAAAAAAAAAAAGGAAAAAAAAAGAAGAAAAAAAAAAAAAAAAGTAGATCTCAGTTTCTTTTTTTGAGAGTAACAAGCTATCGTTTTAAGTCTGTCTAATCAGAAGAGTTAACACGCTAATAAAGTGCACAAACAATAATTTAGTACTACACTGCAGAGCTATTAATTTATAGATCGCTTTCGTTGTATTTTAAGTTCTTTGGTGATAAAATTGTCTTCAGATTTTTAAAGTGCTGTTAGACTGAGTTAGCTGTACTCACTATAGATCCCACGATGGCTTCTCTGTAGCTACTTAAGGTTCCTTTTCTCTCCACGGACCCCAGGTAGGTAGGTAGGAGTGTGTGATAGAGCACAGTGTGTACCTCGCACTGCCCGTACCTGAAGCAATAATCCCGTCGTGCGCTCGCGTGCATGCTGCCCGGATGTTCCCGCTGGACATAGGATGGTTCCCTCCCCGAGCAGGAGTTCTCATGTCCTTACCAACGAGTTTCCAAGAGTCAGGGGCACGTTCCCATGAGCGTGCTGGCCGTGCCCCTGCCGTGGGGGAGCGCATGTGTGAGGAGCAGGGTAATGAGTTGAAACGAGAACAGAACTCGCAGCGTCAAAGCAGATCCGATGTCGGAATCAGAGGGGCTTTTCTGTTTTCAGTTAGTTATTCCATTTTGTGATTAAAAGTTCGATGAATACCTAAATTCAGTTGGTTTTCTACCCCCTCCCGCCATGTTTTGTAATATATTTTCTGTGGATTATATCTTGCTGTTTTAAAAATCACTTTTATTCGGTTAGAAGAAGTCACTGGTTTGCAAAGCCCATTTTTTTCCTAGTGATTGTTGTTTTGAGTGTGACATGAACTGATGGTTCTGAACTTTATTGTTTTAAACTCTCTGCTTTTGAACATGTATGTTCTAATATAAAGTGGACTTCTGAAAAATGAATGTAAGAGACACTGGTGTATTTCAGAAGGGGATGGTGTTGTCATATACTGTGGTTAATCCAATCAATCTAAGTGTTTACTCTAGACCAAAAGGATAGATATTATAAAATGTATAAAGTTTATACAGAATAATTATAGTATGTTCGTTTTGTACAGTATTTTTCAAGTACAAATACTGACAATGTATTTTGAAAGACATATATATAGCAAAAAGAAAAAGCTATTCCATGTTTAAAATATATAGCAAAGATATATATTCTCCATTATTGTACAGAAAGGAAATGCTTAGGGGTTTGTTGGTTGTTGTTTTTTTCTTTTTTTTTTCTTTTTTTTTAAATCTTTTAATATTTTAAGCCTACCACTGGCACAGCGGCATATTCTGTGCTTTAAATTAAATTTTTATGGAAGTGATATGGATTTCCAGGATGTTCCATATTACTGAAAAGGAGAGACTTTAGTATTTTCCATTAGAAAGACATAAAGAAACTGTTTAACAGGGACAAAGCACAACATGGATTTTAGTCAGCTATTGATTGGACAATACAATATTTTGTAATGGCAGGAAAATAACACATAACACAAAACCACTCGTAGGCACTTCTGATCTGCTGCTGCTGCTGCTACAATCTGTTTCCAGCTGAATACTTTTTCTTTTATAAATAGCTCAGATCCCGTACACATTTTGTGTACTGCGTATACAGTTAGTAACACGTGAGGAGAACACGGTGCTACATGTCTTGCTCACAGTTTTCGAAGTGTTCTGACATTACTCTCCAATAAGAGGGTTGTTCATTCCATTAAATCATTTTTCACGCTTCAGGAGGCGGCGACAAAAGAACTCAGCATTTTGGTCAGCACTAAAAATCCCCTCGCATGAATGGCACTTTTCCAGTATTTTTCCACAGACACACCTGGCTTGTCAGTGTCCCTTGACATGCAGTGCTTGCCTGTGGAACATTTATTTGGTGAGCTGAATTTCCACGTGCTGCAGTGAGTTATTCCCTAAAGGTGCTGGGGAGACACGAGAGTGTGTGGCACAGGGCTCAGAGCTGCTGTGGACACACACACCGGGCAGCAGCACAGCAAACTGCAGCAGCCTCCAATCCCCCCCACCAGGGGTGTTTTTGGGGTGACCCAGGAGCAGGAGCGAGGTCAGTGGTGCCATCAGTGTAGGGGGCTGGGTGGGTTGTGACCACAAAACTTTCTGTAACACGTAAAAAAGGCAGCTTGGGGAAAAAAAAAAAAAAAAGACAGAGAATTCTTTTGTTTCTTTGGGCAGGGAAGGGGTTGGGAGATGGTTTTTCTAGGCTGGATGTCACAGATTTATTGTTATGGCCACAGAGGGGCACAGAGGTTTCCAGCAGCTGCCTGGTCCAGCAGTCCCAGAGCTGCTCCGGTGCCTCCTCACTGCTGAGAGGACAGGAGGGACTGGGAATGTGCACAGGCTGCAGCTTCTCCTTTGGGGTGAGGACTTGCCAAGGAGCCTGAGGGATTTAGGCGCTCCCCACTTGGCTATGGGAGTGAGGTACCTTGGATGCTCTGAAAAGCTTATTAGTAAAAAATTAACCATTTAAAAAAAAAAAAAAAAAAGTGGGCTAAAATCTGGAAAAAAACAGGTTCTCTAGCCAGGTTGTCTCCCCAAAATAATAAATAAGTGGAAGTTCAGCTCATTTTCAGTTCCCAAGGACAGGTCAGCTGGGCTCATCACACCTCTGATGGCTTTGTTGCTCATGAAGGAGATTGTAGGTATAAGAGATTGTAATTTTATAAAAATAGAAATATATATATTTGCAGAATAATTAATAGCTTATCTAAATAATTCACTGACCTCTGTTAAACTTATAAGCATTGGTAAAATGCTTGTCTTCTCTTTTGTTTTTTTGCTGAACTTAGAAGTGAATTTTTATCTTTTTAAAAAAGAATGCCCTCTAGAAATCAGCAGGACTGGAGATGGATTTGTGATCCGAGCACCTTGGGGCTCTCCGTGGGAAAGCCCATGGCAGAGGGGGGGTATTTCTTTGTCTATTTTGAATGGTGCTGAAGTCACTAAATGCCAGCACCATGGAAATAAAGTTCTGACTTGAATCCACAAAAGCAAGAAATTCAAAATGCAGGGCAGGAGCCCCAGTGAGGCTCCAGCTGGACTCGCTCCGTGCCCACATGGGGGATCAGCTCTCACCCCTCACACTTGAATCTCTTGCCTCTGTGGGTTTGTAATACCCCCAGTTATTGCTTTAAAACTATTTTTGCATGTAATTTACGATAGAGATGTGCAGTTTATTTTTATTTTGTCGACTTCTTTTTTTTTTTATGTGAAGAGATTAAAAAGTATATATATTAAAACTTACAAGTGATCAACCATCGTATTTCTGGCAACACCACAAGACAGCATTAAATACAAGTTTAACAAATAGATCAAATTACCTGTATGACAAGAAATGGATTGCATCCTGTATGCTGTTCAGCCCAAATCTTTTTTTTTTTTTTTGTCTGTTATTCTTAATGTTTAATAAACTTTTAAATTTTTCTTCTCTCACCTGTGTGCTTGTTTTGGTGTATCAGGGCACGGGGCTTTTGGGAGGGGAGTATTGGAATTTTTCTCCCCCATCCTCTGGCTTGTGAGTGCCCAGAGCCTCCAGCCTGGGGTTGTGTCACATCAGGGGATGGACCCCAGGTGGGTGTAAATGTCCCCAGACCTGCCCAGCTGCCACCAGGGTTGGGTATAACCCAAGCAAACAGGTATTTACATGAGATAAAATATTCCTAATTGTAGTTTAGTTAGTGCTACTTACTATTTTAATAAAATATTTAGCTTAATAAGTAATAAAGTAATACAATGCATGCTGTATTCATCATTTATAGGTATATATATACACTATATACACTTTATATATCATGAATGTGATCGTTCATTTGTAATAAAGTCACAAAAATGCTGCACATTAAGGAGTTTTTATTATAGTATAGAACAACTCATTAATTTTACTCTCCTTTGTGTCTATTTTGTATATACCACATGGCAGATAACACATACTGCAGGTTTTTAGATAGCTAGTTTATATAAAATAGGTACAACCTATGAGAGAAAAATGTAACTCACCACTAACACTTCATACAAGTTATTAAAATATGTGTATGCATATATGTGTGTGTATTTATCTGTATGCATAGGTAGATATAGAGATCATTGATAGAAAGGTCTGGTTTTAATATATATTATATTTATCATAGCTTTTAGCTTTATATTTTTATAGGTATTTATAAATACATAAACTAGACTTTGTTAATACAAAGGTTTTAGTGAGGCAGTGTGTTTGATTCACACACACTGTGCATCTGCACAAGCACATATATCTGTACATCCATATGGCTATTTAGACTTTCATACTGCATATTAACATTTTTAAATACATTTTATCGCTATAAAGGTCTGGGTTTGCTATTTATGCTGTGCACAGAATATAATTTCTGTAATACATGAACACAGATGTCAGTGTGGGCACACACGTCCTTGGAGCTCTCTCTCCATGTGTATATGGCTTATATAGTTACAAGTTTAATGATCGTATTTCATATAGAATGAATTCAGAATGTATTAAATTCTCTCAGAATTTAATTATTAAATTCTCTCGGGATTTACTACTTGGATACAGCCTTATAATACATATGAAAAATATCGTTATCAGGGTCTTTTTATGATAAGATTTAATGTTCTGTATTATGCACAGGAGTTGTCTTAATACACCCATTTAAATCAACATTTCCACACTCATCCCTGTACCTAAATAGCTACAGATCTGGGTGTTTATGTATTGTTACACACACACACACATATATATGTATGTATACATATATATATGTATATATATAAACAATATATTCAAATAATAATATTATAAAGTAATATATATACAGATATACATGCATAAATTATATATTTAATATACACTATAATATGTATTATATATGTATACTATATTACTTTATAATATTACTGTATTATGTGTGTATATATACACATATATAGTAATAATTAAACTAATACAAAGATTTTTACATGAGATCATCAGCGTACACAGAAAATCCAAGAAATATTAATATAACATAGTAGCATAAATACACTTTAATATGTAAGTAAATAAAATAAACCAGCCCCTCCCCAAGCCCAGGAGACACCCCCCAAACTCACCTTTACGAGGTGCCAAGAGCACATTTAGGATTAGTTTTCTGGAGCTTTTGCAGCTCTGGAGTCCTGGCGCTCCCCTAATAACCCACCTGGTTTGATTTTGGGGTAAATTTAGGGGATTTAACATATCTAGGGTCATTCATGGATGAAATGGCCCCAGGAAATCCCCGATAAAAATAATAATAATAATAAAAAGACAGGAAAAGTCCCATCCCGAGGCATTCCCTTCACCAGGCACAGCCCAGGCTCCGGCAGCTCTGGGGCATCCGAGGTCGCCTTATGGTCCCTTTTGGTGTTTCTCTTTTTAGTTTCTTTTTCTCGAGCCCAAATTTTCATGAAACCTGGGAGAATTTAGGAATCTGTGAGATACTTTAACCCCCTATTCAGCTTGCCCAGCTGCTCAAAAAGATAATTGAGGGGCAAAATAAAGAGGCAGCCGCACCCCCAGCAAGTCTGGCTGGGAGGAAAAGAATCCTTAACGTTGTACTTAGGAGTCATAAATAGGATTTGTCACTGTGCCTATGACCGGTGCTTTCCCACCTCATATTAGCGTTTCATTTTTCCATGTAATCACCCCTTAAATGCGAGGGCAAGTGGGAGACATCCATGGGTGGGAATGCTGGGAGCCAGGACCAGCCTCAGGCGGTGCCGACACAAGGGGTCACACAAGAGCCGCGAGCGGCTCCCGCGCTGGGACCTGCTCCAAACCATCGGCTTTTCCTGCTGAATAGCCGGTGTGTCCTCCCGCCGTGGGAGGGGGACAAACACCGTGTCACCCCAGCAGCACCACGGCTTTGCCTCGTGCTGACCCCGAGAGCAGCAAAGCTCTGCCGGAGCCCCCCAAGAGTGAGGCATCTGAGGGTGCCCGAGATGCTTCAGCCGCTTCTGGGAGCGTCAAACACACCTCGGCTTGAAAGGATGATGTTCAATCGTTTTGCATAATAGTAGACCCGGGGGAAAGTGTCTGAAATCGCTCTGGAACACCCTGCTGGCTCTGTCAGACAGAGGTGGCCATGAAGCAACACTGAAGGGTTTGAGTTTGTTTAAATCTAGGGGAGAAAAAAGCAAGAGAAAGAGGTGAGAGCCTCCAGCTACAGAAAAGCTGCCTGTAAGGGCTCCTCTCTGAGCAGCTGCAGACAGGACAAGGAGTAACAGGCTTCAAGTACAGCAAAGAAAATACTGCTTGGGCAGCAGAAAAATCAGTAGGGCAGAGGGTGAAACATTGAAATAAACTGCCTGGGAGGATTGTGAAATCCCATTGTTAGAGGCTTTTCAGAAGGAGCTCATTAGGAATGACAGGCAGAGTCCCTCTTCCCTGCAGGCACAGGAGGGGCTAAAAATATCTGAGTCCCTCCAAGCTTTATTTTCAGTCATTTAGCAGAAGGCTGATTAACGTGCTCAGCACCACCATCAGCTTCAAGACAAAGGCCATTCCCATTCAGACATGGACACATATGAAGACACATATTAAAAAGAAAATAAATCAGACCATGTTCCCCTCCTAAGTAAACCCTCAGCTTCCCAAGTGCATGGGTTTTGATTTGGGAAGCCAGTTGAGCTCCCACAGCAACAATGTTCAATCAGTTGAGGAGCATTTATGATGCTCCTAAACCACTGCTGTTTGAAGCCAAAGGTTCCCCAGGTTCCCCAAGTTCAGGAGGTGTTGTGGGTTGGGTTTCAGAGTTTCAACATCCAAGTTAACTTGAGCTCTCCATCCAAACGTCCTGTGGTTTGCTCTGGATGTCCTGTCAGGGACAAGGCTGACCCTGTGTCACAGAAGGCACCCCTGGTCACACCTCTGTGTCACCCCTGGAAGCCAATCCCACCCACCATACAGCCAGGAGGTGTCTGCTGGAGCTACACCCACTCACTCACTCGGTCTCTCTACCAACAGCTTTTCACCTGTGAGAAAATGTAAGGGAGATTTGCAAAGGCACCCAAAGGATTTGGGCACCCAAATCCACGCCAGCAGGGCTCGTGCTGCTAAGCAACAGAGACATCTGAGAAGGTCCCTGTGAGAGCACAGGATCCTCATTAGTCAGTGATGTCACTTCTGTTACAAAACCCATGCTGGCCTCTCTGCCAGCCTTTTGCAAGAGGATTTTGGTTCCCCAGCTTATCCTTAAGACCCAGCCCCTGGTTCTGCCAAGGGAACAAGTCTTGCAGCCCTCTCTGCTCACCACGGACAGGAGGAGAATGCCTGGGGTGGAAACAATCCAGCAGACAGACCCCCAGCTCTGTAACAAAACACCACCCACAAAATGCTACTCAGACAGGAATTTAAGAACCCTTTTTCCAAGAGAACAGTGCTTTCCCTGGGGGCTGGACCTGTGAGCCTGAAGTGACCTGTCCACACATGGCACAGGTGCTCTGAGGGTGCTGCACCTCAGGCCTCGCTGTGCTGGATTCTCCAGACAGGCTGCAAAGCTCATCCAAACTCTGCTGCTTGTGCCACTTGGGCAGTGCTGGTCCCCTCCCAGCACTGCTGGAACATCAAATTAAGAGCATCCCGACGCTTCCAAATAGCCACTAGAGAACATCCCACTCCAAAAAATGATGAGTGAAACACTTCCAAGCATTAGAATGGCCACGAGCAGCCTCTGTCTGTCTGAGCACAACCATCCCTGGCACAAGGTGTGAAATCCAGGGAAGGCAGAGAGCACCCACACCCTGGAGGCAGCTCTGCCGTGCCATCCTGGCCACTCTTTTGTTGCCTATTTTTGGCTTTAACCTCATGACACCTCTCCTGATGGTGGAAGCAATCAGCAGCAGAGCCCGACATCCTGCGCTCTTTTAAAAATAGCAAAGCATGGAGAAAAGATTTAGTCAAGCACATGATGTGAACATGACAGCCTTGGCCTCCAGGGACATCTCGTGGCTGCACACACACCAGACCCAAGTAAAGAATTGTGCAAAGGTCCTGACCAGGAGGGGCATTTAAGCTAAAAAAAAAATCAAAACTCTATGAAAAACTTCAGCATCTTGCCTTTAACTTGCTCATTCTGGCCCCTGCAACACACTTAAAAATCTCAGTACAATCCAAAAATAAATCCTTCACTTCATAGAATTATTTGTCTGTGCACAAGATACTGTGTTATAAAAGCACGACCTAAGAGTATCCAGTATTCCAGGTACCTGCTGCATCCCAGACATCTTCTGGAAAGGTCCATCTGCAAAGCTGGAATGTGTGTTATCACTGCCTCGTTTAAGACTCGGCCTACTTGTTGCACTTCTGAAACCTAAAGGCACAGAAAATACAGAAGCAAGTGCTTTTAAAAACGTTTGCCTGAGGAAGACAAAGAAATCACATCTCTGTACAGCAGCAAACATTACTGGGAAAAGCACTGTCTTTACTCCTGGGAGGAAAGAGCCTGGAGAGCTGTAGTTAGATGGAGGGGAAAAAAAGAGAAAAGACTAATTGATATGCTTGTTTTCCAGAAAGAAACACATTTTTTAGTTCAGCTTGTCTGTATTTTATGCAATGATACTCCTCTAGGGATGGAAGCAAAATCATGTATTTCAGTGTTCTAAGTTGATAAAAAAAAGAATCCCAATATATAATGGGATAAGAACATTGATCCAGAAGAGCAAAAGGGAAAGCAGCAAGTTTCAAATATTGACCAAATGTAGGCAGAAATATACTTTTTTCCATACCACAAATTAAATAATTTGGATTGCAGTCTTTCCTACTACCTTTAAAGCACTGACTGAGGGTCATCAGCTTCAGCCTGGGATCCCTTGTGCCAGGAGTGGCAACAGTGTCAATCCCTGTGTAAGTGCTGGAGGGGGAAAAGAATAACCACCAAGAATACAAGAGTTTCCAAATTGCACCAAATGTTTATTGTTAGTCTAGTACATTCAATATCATATTGACTAGAATACAGTAATTCAAAATATTTTTGGCGAATTGAAATTTTTTAAAAACCATTTCAAACACTCCAAAAAGCAATGCCATGAAAAAATTAACTTAAAATTAAAACATATTCAAGCAATAGTTTCACTGTTGACTACAGAAAACCTTTACATGTATTTTAGTGGTTTTTAACAGTACTGCATGTCAACAAAATAGATGAACTCACAAAAAGTGGAAAATATTAAAACAGACACAATGTTAAAAAACTGAGGCATCCAGATGTGCGAGGCTGTTGCAGCAGGAATTACCTGCCCAGCTCTTCTCTTTGCTCTCTTTGGGGCAGTTCATTATTCTGCTGTGGTGGTGCCACTTCTCTGATCACCTGCTAAACACCACACAGCGATTCTTCAATACCTTGAATTTAAAGTTTGTCCCTCTGGTAAATTCCCTATACAAATGCAAATATTCTAAAATCTGCTGCCCTCTGGCAAATCTAAGTGGAACGGGACCTTTAAAATATCCCTATCTTGCTATTTATTGTTTGCAGACAGGCAATATCCAGAACAAAATCTGAGAAAGGCAACACATTTTGGGTTTGTTTTTAAATACTGACATGAAAAACTGAGTAAATTAGAAAAAGGATAAAGTCAATCTTAATATAAGACATTCATTAGATAGTGGGACAGGATACAATTATTGGGCAAACAGTATTACAATGACTCTTCTACACTGGTCATTACAGCACATGTTCTACAGTCATGACTCGCTACCACAGCTGGATTTCCTGTACAGACAGACAGCAACAAAGACCAGTTTTAATGTGTGAAGCCCCAGAATGACACCAGATCAAGTTCCTCAAGCTCTGCTCCCTGAAAGGCTGTACTTGTGAAGAGCCACTAGCTCAAGGGTGGTCAGCGATGCTCTGAACCTGCTCTGACCAGGATTTCCCAGCAGAACCACCCCAACAAAAGCTAGTGGGATCAGGTTCTGTTGATGGGTTTAAATCCCCCTGCAAATCCAAGCCTTAATGCTACAGCCCTGGAGAAATTACTCACCCTGGTTTGGACAGGGAGCATCAGCTGCCCACCTCCCTTCACTGCCAGGTTGGGCAGGACTGGGAACCTTGAGGAGACAATCACCTCAACTATTCCCTTTAAAGCACTTCATCACACATAAAACCAAGTTTAAGGTCTGTTTCAGTGGTACTACAGACCAGCAGAATGCTGTCATGTTAGAACTCAGCAGAATCACATTTAGATTTTAGTTTGTAAAAGTGGTTATTACAATTACACCTTTAACACAACCTTAGGAAGAGGTACAAGGTTTGCTTGTCAGGACAGGGTGTGGAATGTAACCATTTCCTGCAAGAGTTTGCAACATGAGTAGCTGCATAGATGACAGTCGTGTGTCTTCAGTTCAATAAATGTACTTTTAAAGTTTACAAAAAACACAAAAAAGTTTATATAAAAGTCACATTATACCAAGATAATGAGTGGTAAAAGTAGATTAGTTGTCTGTGATTCATGTTTAAGAAATGACTAGTGGAAAGGTGATAGAACCCAAATTTCAAATCCAGAGCGTTAACGTTTGCACTATTGCACTGACTTCACCATTTCAATCACTAATTTAGAAAAATTCACGTAGTTAAAAATTGTAAAATTAAACTAGGATACAAAATTTGTTTGTAAACATCAGGTAGCCAGTTCTGCTAACGTGGAATGGACTCTTGGTACTGCAGTACAGTACCCTGGTTATTTACAGCACTTGCCATGTGATGGGCGATGGCAGGACACAAACATCAGTTCACAGTAATCGTGTTCACAGAACTACCAAAGTCAGTGCAGTTTTGCTGTGCAATTTTCCAATTTTCCCCGAATTCCTTTAAGTCAAATAATACTGTTAACAGAGGCCAAGTGCAGATTACTTTTATACCTATAGACATCTATCTCTCACAAGTGACGAATTTTGTCTGCAGGACTTCTGTAAAGGTACTTCCAGATGGCGTAGTAATGGACAGCAGCTGCTGTGGCCACGAAGACGTGCCAGATGGCGTGGGCAAAGGGGATCACTCCATCACTCTTGAAGAACACCACGCCCAGGCAGTAGATCAAACCTCCCCAGGCAACCTCCTGCAGCCCCTCCGTGTTGGTCTGTCAACAGACAGGGACAGGTCAGGGCTTGGACAAGTGAGGAATGCAGTGTATTTATATCACGTATATATTTGTGAAATGCACACTAATATATTTATATACCATGTGCCAACAGCACTGTGGAAGTTATAACAGCATAACTCAAGAACCAACACAAGTCTGATGGTTGGCTTCGTGCTCATCAGCAGAGACAAACAAGGAGACAAAGAAAACCACGTTACTCTGTGCAAATTTGGGTTTAAAGCAACTCCTACTGGTTGGGTGACACATTTCGACAGGGTTTTGGTACAGCATTCAGTGGAGCAGTTAAGGCATTAGCTTGAGAAGATGTCAGATTTATATTATTTATATTTATTTTGTATTCAGCAGCAGGGAGGGTTAATCAACATTATTTATAAAGTGTGTAACTACAAATAAATGACAGTCGAAAGTTTTGAAGTGGACAAGACCCAGTAGGATACTTTTCAGATGCATCAAGAAACCCAAGCTCTGTTTATCTGCCCAGTGCAGCCCAGATTCAACAAAACAAGGCAGCATTTCACTGAAATGTAGATCCAAAATATAATCAACTGTATTTGGTTCTTCTGCAGAGAATATTTGCAATTATGGTGGACTAAAATGAATGCTTTTTCATAAAAAATAGAGCTGCACTGAACTTAATCTAGTTATAAAAGGTAAGTTTGTTTGTTTGTAATGTCACATTCCTTACCATGGATGTCACTACCAGAGCAGGAGAAAATCCCATCGCTAAATAGAAAAAGAGTTCAACGATCTTATACCTAAAAAGGAAGGATTTGAGTCATTTAAGGAGGTACAAGAGGATGAACGTTTCTTTCAACAGTAAAGAAAGCAGTTTTATGTTAGCATGGGTCCATTAAATTATTCAAAAAGCTTTCCATGCAGAAACAATACCAATGTTTTATGACAAAATTAAAACTAGTATTTATCTGCATTGGACAGCTGCAGGCAATACCTCCTCTAAATACTGACTGGATGCCTTCACTTGCATCAGGTACTAGTGAGAATAAAACATTGAGACAACTTAAATTTTCTTACTGGATGAGAACCTCAGCAGCTCATCTCCTAAACCAAAAAAAAAAAAAAGAAAATTTTGGTCTTGTTCTCTTTCAGTTTAAAGTTAAATGCAAAGAATAATTCTTACTTTTCATGGTAGAGAAATACATAAAGGGTTCCCCCCGCAGCCATCAGCCAGATAAACCATCTCATGTGAGATGCCAGAGGTCCCAGCTCACGGAGGTTTAACCTGGAGACACAAAGGTTTCAAGAGACAGAAGTGATGAATGAACAGACCACACTGACACACTGGCACTGGGGTTTGATAAAGTAAATAAATAGTCAGGGCTTTGACTTCAGCATGGTGGGGGAGCAGGCACGGGGACATTCCACCCACAGAGAGGCAGAGGGTGTTTGCATTGATGGGAGGGAGGCATGAACTGGGGTATGTGGATATAAATAAACTACTTTCTGATGTATTCTAACATTACTTTCTGTTCAGCAAGTCCCAGAAGGTTACATTGTAATGTACTTGCTGTGACTTGCCTGTCACAGCACAGAATGTGGGCACCTAAGAAGGCCCCTAGAGATTTTGGAAGGCTGCAGGGACAAGCTGGTCCCACTGGGAAGGCTTTGGCTGTGAAGCTGTGCCTGCAGTTCCTTACCATGGTGCGTACGAGGCTGCAATGAAGACGTAGATCATCATCCTGTCACACATGTGAAAGCAATGCTCCATTGTCCTGGGAGAGAGAGAGACAGAGCAAGTCACCAGGGCAGATTTTGCAAAGACTTTTGTATTATCTCTCACTCTCCTGATGTACTTTGGGGAAAATCCCATCAACTCCAGGACCCCGTAAAATCCCATCAGTTCCTTCCCCTTGAAGTGGAAGGAGCGAGCCATGTAAGAGCTGAGCACTCCTCCATTCCCCTTCCCTTCTCCACCCCAAAGTGCATCCTGCTCCCTGGCAGGGAGGCAGAGCTGTCACATCAACTCTGCCTAACCCAGAAACTTTTCAGTGACTACGGGCTAGATCCAATTTACAGCCCAGAAGTCCACAGGAGTCATAACGGCACCAAAAAAAAAAAACCCAAAAAAAATAAAAAATAAATAATAAAGCCTATGTCAGTTTTGCTTTTGCTGCCTTGCTCCCAGGGAGGCTTTCTGCTGGTTTGCTGGCTATTGTGTTATAATTCTCTTGGCAAACTCTGTGTTCCTCAAAGCATTTGAGCATGCCATAGTCCCAGACAGTGTTCTCATTTCTGCAGTGGGGTATTATCCATCATCCACTTGGATTATGTTTTTCCCATTCTGCTTCTGGATTAAGAGCCATTAAGGCCTACAAAAACACATGTTTTCTTTGTGAAAAAGCAGCAGACACTGAAGTTCATTTGTACACGAGCTTGGCTCGCTATTTCTTCCGACAGAATGGAGGGTGGGTTTTTTTCGTGATTCAGTAAAAAGCACCACTCCAGCCTTGAGAAAAATCGGCTTTGACTGAGAAACACGATGGGAAAGCATCACAGAACTAAGCGAAACGTCTTTTCCCGGTACCTTAGGTGACTCTTTTTCCAAGACACGATGTGAAACACGGTGGAGACGATGAAGAGGGCGCAGAGCCCCACCCCGTACATCCACGCCGTGATCTTCTCCCAGCGATCGTCAGACAGCCGGTGCAGGAGGGCACTGCCCACGATCGCGGGGACAATGAGGAACTGGGAAAACAAAAGGACGCTGTTAAGCCTCGCCCGCAGTACCACCCACAGAGCAGCACCAGCAGGCAGGGAGAGCTGCAGTGAGGCCATATGGCTTGTCCCCACCCAGAGAAAGTTTGTCCTTGAGTTTTAAGACACACCAGCATCTTGGAGGATGGCTCAGGCAACAGTTATACCTGTCTGTGCTCAGTCTCTCCTCCCGTGGTACCAGGGAAGGTTACCAGCTCCTCTAGCCACGACACAAAATTAGACCAAAAAAAAAAAATGCCAAGTCTTAGCAGTGGTTTTATTTTCACATTCTGTTTTGTTTCTTTAAAACCATGTTGATATTACTCCAGACTGGATTCGAGCCACCTCTAGTGCATAGAGGTAGAGCACAGGACAAACCAAAATAAACTGGAATCCCAAATGAAAAGAACAAAGCATTTAGCAGTGTGCAGCTGAGAGAATTCAGCAATAGCTTTGCAGAACTTGGGGCTTAGATATCATAAATAAATAAGCTGCAAAATTCTCTCATGAGCAGATTCTTAATGCACAGAGATGTTCTTTTAATGCAGTGTATCCACGTCTGTTTTCCTTCCCACCTCCCTCTCAAGCATTTGGAATTCACAGCTTCCCAAACAAGCACTGTTTGAACATCATGATGGAATTAGAATTAGCATATTTGCATGAAGCACCCAAGAAATGGACTGCAGGCTTCATATACATTTAAAACTACCCTCCTTTCCAGAAGAAAATACATGATGCACATTTGTATCCTTCAGGAAAAAAGGAAAAAAAATGGGGGGTAAGGAGAAAATAACCCAAACAAAATCCCCCCCCCGCCATGTCCAACAAGTATTTAAAAAAGAGAAGCAACTGGCTCAGACACTTCTACCCCTCTGATTCCACTATCAAGGCACATCTTTGTCAGCCTTCCAGTTAAAAATGCTGCACAAGTTCCCTTCCAGGCCCTACAGTGTGTCTTAAGATGCTAATTGGTTCCCTTGAATTGCAAATAAGCTTCTTAGGTTAAAGTCTTCATAATTTAGCCCAAGTCTCATATGCTAAACAATAAAGCCAGGAACAAGCAATGTTTAAACAAATCTGGCCACTTTGCATTACAGGTTTGATAGCTCAGAGAGCAAAGTTCTGGTCTGGCCTGCACTGTCTGTCCTTTATCTACTGACAGACCAGAAGAAATCGAGGCTCTGATCAGTGCAGAGGATGCAGAGCAAAGCAAAGGGATCTGAGGAGTAACTGGTTGATCCAGAGAGTTAACAACACAAAAGAAGTGGCTTTTGCTTCTGGCTTTGAGGTACATCAGCTGCAGGTTCATTACTATTGTGTTTTCCTATGTTTTGCAAGATTTTGTACATTTACACCAAAGCTGCAAAGCCGTGGAAATGAAAAGCATGGCACTGCTTTATCCACAGCGTTGGGACCAGAGGTGAAAACACTTCCTGAGCTTTGGAATGAGACTCTGGAAGCTGACTTTGTGCACTTCCACGCCAAGCACAGTCTGCCAGTCTGGCTTCTCATTTATCACAAACCGTAGGTTTCCATGCACATACCCCACCCAGCCCCCAAATTCAGGGAAGGTTGAAGGTGTCACAGCTCAGGAGATCAGTCACTCCTGTTTTCCACATGTGACACACAGGTTAAAGTGTGGCTGAAGCCCTTGAGGCAGCCAGGAGCTGATGAGATGTGACACTTGTTTCAGTTCGGTTTTTGCAGGAGACAGGAGGATACTGGGCCCCAGAAACAGCGTTGTAGCCGTGTTTCTTTAAGCTGTGCAGTCCCACTGTATCCACATTTGTTTCCTTCCCAATTTCTGGTGCAAATTTCAGTTTTGACTAAACTTGAGAGAGAACTAAAAGGTTCCAGGGAGATTATGTACCCACAAATACAAGGCAAAATAGCAAATCCCTACTAATTCCCTACTAACAGCCGAGGCATGAGCTGCTCAGACTCTGCTAGAGATCATTTCAGAGGAGGGAAGCCCTCTTTGGAAACAAGATTTAGATACTACACGGATTAACTTGCTTTTCTTACACAGACACCCCAGCTTTTTACTGATATGCTCAGATAAATATTTCACAAGTTAAGCTTTGATGTCTGATGCTCAAATAGGCCATAACAAAGTTCAGTGTCAATCAGCTTCTCCCAGTAACTATTGCATCTAAAGTGATAGGGTTAAAACAAATAAGCAATTTTCTTATCACCTCCTTCTCTGCACCTTCAGAATGAAGAGTACAAATGAGCACATGAATGAAGACCTGACTTAGTCCCTTTTCTGCCTTGTCCTGGCTCTGCAGAACAATTCTCCTTCTCCCAGGGAACAGCTCTATACCCCAGGAGAAGGACTGACTGCTTTATTTTAAGTATTCTATTTGGAAACACTTTCCCCTCTGTGCCTGATAGGCACCATGGGAACAGTCAGACTAAACAAGAGATGTTTTATTACTCTTTCTTTTTTTTTTTTTTGGACCAAAAATAGCTAGATTAAATGCAAAATCCAGAAATGATACCCTGCTGTTCCAGCCAACTGGATACAAGTTCTTTAGAACCCAGAGCCATGACAGATAACATTTGGTACAAAGGGCTTCATCCATCTTCCCAAAGAAACACAAAACTTCAATTGACAAAACAAGGCAGATTTTCCCATGTTCCTTTGAAAAGTCTCCAGCACAAGAACTACATTTTTAATCTCCAGTCTTCAGAAGAGAGTAGCAATTCTCAGTCCTTTAAAAGGAGGGATATTTACCAAAAAAAGTAGCCAAAGAATCAGATCTAAGAGAACGAGTGTGATTGTGCCGTGTCATTTTAGAGTGATGACACAGCATTTCTAAGTTGCCAACATTCCCAGGAGAAAAAACAGCTACAAGTCACAAAACCTTGGCTTATTTCATCAAGGAGTGCAACTCTTCCAAATGATTATCATCAAACCCAGTAACTTAATGTACTGAGAACAAACCCAGAACTGTGATACTCCAATTTACTAATTTTAGCACCTTGATTAATCCTGGCTACGTCACAAGTGGGGCAGAACAAGAAAGAAGGCAACATTTTCCTAAGTTTTCTAGAGAAACAAAATGAGAGCATGAAAGTAAAAACCCCTTTGCAATAAGGAGGAAGACAAAGGATTGATATACTTTTATTTACAGCTATAGGCAAAGAAAAGAGTAATCTGTGAACCTGAGCAGGGAAATTACTCTCCCTGGCTACCAACTTACAAAAGTATCCTCCCACTGTCTGGGGTTGCTCAGGATTCTGCTACATTGGCCAGTGTTTTATCTGTGTTCTTTGTTTCTCCCACAGAGAGGTTTAAAAATCTGTTGGAAATTCTCCTTTTGCACGTAACATTCATGGCAAATGAAGTCATTTTCTGTGCACTGAGGGCATAAAGATGGTCCATGCTCTTCCTCTCGGGAAAGGAAGACAACAGAAAGATCCACAAAGCTGCCAAAAATCATGTGTGACAGGGAGGGAGCCACAAGGGCTGTGTCCATCTCCAGCTGTCTGCTCCAGCAGTATTAAAGCAAGCCATGCCTAAATTCTGAGGTTTTAACACAACAGGGCACATCTTTTGTCTGATAAACCTTATGTACAGTAGGAAGTTTCATGATGAAAGAGCCACCCCTCCCCTCAGACTTAGCTTACCTTACAACTCCAATTCTTACAACCCCTGCTTCTCTCATGCTCTGCTTCCTTCCTGTTCTTCTAAACACAGAGAACAGTCTTTTTCTGTCTCTGTTTTCAACTACTGAGCTGCCCTTCCTGTCTCCTACTGTCTGAAGGCAAGTCAGTGTTTCATTTAAAGCTAAAAAAAAAAAAAAAAAAAAGATCAAGGCATTTTAAATAGCCTTACTAGCTGGAAATTTGAAGATGCCTTACTCTGCCACACAAAGTTACCTTTTAAGTATTGTAGCAAAAAGCGATGCCTGGGATCCTGCACCCTCATTTATCAGTGGGGATTTTTTATTAAGCAGCTGCCTAAACTGACTCCTGTGTATTTTTAAGTCAAAAACCAGATGGGATACCTGCTGAGGAGTACAGCCCCACTCATAAATTACAAGTTGACTGCTTGTGAATACACCTCTTTATTCCAAAACTTCATGGAGAGACATTGCTAAATTCTGTTTAGAGTCAGCAATGTCTAATTGAAAACTCACCCTAAAACCCAGTGGCAAAGACTCAGCCATTTGACCATCTAACAGTCAGTAACAATCTGTGACACAGAGAAGCTTTTTCTGTATAATCCGCCGTGTTCCCAGCTTAGATTCCATTTCAAGCCTCTAATTATTGATCAAAAGTTAGTTATTGCATCCATCTTTATTTTAACAGTTCATGGTAGGTTTTAGCACATAGTTTGACTATGTTCAGGAGGTAATTAGACAGCACAGACTGCAGCATTCCAAAAAATACTGATACATCTTGGCTGTAACCTCCTGCTAACAGGCAGGAATAAGACATGCCTGTTTTTCAACTAGGTGAAAGCTAAAATTGCTAAGGAGCACAGCAACCTCTGCCAGATATTTTGAAATCTAACTTTTTGGCCAGAGCAAACAAGATTTGCACAAGGATTATGAGATAAACTACATATTTGTGCTAACTAACAGAATGTTGCTTCATTCCCTAGGCAAATAAGCATATATTTACATAATGCTGTACATGAGACCCTTGGCTTAGGAACACAGAAGCTTAAGTTAACTTTCCTATGTGTAAAAACCAAGTGATTTCTGTTTTCACCAGCACCATGGAGCTGTATGTTGGTTATTTATAAAATATTCACAAAGGATTCTTAGGAACAGAGCTCTTTCTAGAGCTGAAGAGTCCTGGGCACTGCCTTGAGCTTTCATATCTGCAGCTCACTCAGACACTCTGGAGATAAGGGACTGAGGACAAAGTCAAACATACTTCAGATGTTTGGAGTTAAACAAGGGATTGAGGAGAAGCACAAGCTGCTTTCATAAAAGGGCAAATGCTATCTCAAAAAACAAACAAACACATTTTTAAGTCCTTTTCAAAGTGCCAGACAGCAAATTAAACTTCCTAATTACTAAAGGGAAAAAAAAAACCAAAACAAAACACCAAAGGGGATTGCTTTCCGTATTCTGTATGTCTATATTATATATTCACACCTAGAATAAGCGTTTACATTATGAAAATAAGGACAGAGTGGGAGTTTTCACAACGCTGTCAGCACTGCTGGTGCCTCTTCGCAAAACAGCAGATTTCCTGAAGAATCAATTCACGGATATCAAGTATCAGAACTGAGCCAGTCCAGCTCTTCTAGCTCATACCCACAGGAGTCTGATGAAGCCTTTACTTTAACATGGATAAAGCTTTCTGATACTTGCAGTACACAATTACACAATATTATGTCAGCACAGAACTGGGAAATCCACCTTGCAAGGTTAACTCTTGTTGGCCTATATTCCCTTTATCGTAGGCATCCTTTGACTGGGACAGAGGAAAAATGTCTAGTTCAAGACATATAACTTTGCTAAAAAGGAACCTCATGAAGCATCTGGAGCTCACAAAGATTCAGAACAGGGGCCAGTCATCACTAAACATCTAATTTTCTGGAATGCCAGAGCTAAAGCTTATGCACACACACAACCAGTGAGGTCACAAATATGAATACGCTCAGGCAAAGGTGAGCATTTAGCATTCCAAACCCACAGAAATTCACTGAAACATCTGGTTTAAAAGAATATTAAAAAAAAAAAAAAGGAGAATAAAAAAGAACTGTACTTACTGCATGTGTGTAACAGTTAGCAGCGTGCTCATAGCAAGTGGGTTTGTAGCGGCTGTTGGCTGGAGCTGGGTGGTTCATGAACCTGTTGAATAATTAAGAGGCACTTTTAGGCAAGTTAATAAACCATCACTTGGAGTGTCATGAAGGAATATCTCCAACCCAGCAGCGTTGAGAATTGTAAGTACAGACATGTTATTTAAGCTCAGTTCTCCCAGGTCCTCCCTACCAGAAGCAGGTTACAGCAATTTCTGTGACTGCTGTCACAGTGCTTGGTTATCTTTAATCAAGACTCTCTCTTTTCTGACAGCTTGGTCAACTGAAGAATGAGCTATTTCCTATGTAAATTAGCTAATATGGACTTGAATTACTCTTGAAATCTGGACTTCATCCTAGCTGCCAAGGGTTACTCTTCTTTTAAGAAGTTCCTGAAACTACAGCAATATTCCAGTTCTACAACACCTTGGAATAAATCAGCCTGAATACTGACTTTTTGATTCCTATACCAAGCAATATTTGTGTTTGGAGTATTAAAAGGCTCTTGTTTTCTTAAAGGTCAATCCTATCATGTGTCTGTAACTAAGATTCAAGACACACAGGGATGAAAGCAGACTCTAATGGTCAACTCTGAAGAAGAAAAATGTCAAGAGGTTTACCACAGACATTCCACCTTTTTCTCTAAAAATTTTCAAACATTACCTAACAAACAAACAATCACACCAAACACAGTCTGTGCAAGCCATACAGAATATGATGGAACTTGAGAAAGCTTTGGAAGAACTTGCCAACGTAAACGTTTTGTTTCACTGTAGTAAAATACCCAAACACTTGAGTCGTTTCTGTGAAACTATTATAAAACCACGCACTGACAACTAGTCAAGTATCCAACTAACCAGGAACAACTTCACAACAAATACAGTATGTGTCTGTATGTTCACAGCTGAGAGGAGGCTTTTTTAGCAAGATTTATAGAAAAAGCTTGTTAGGCAAATGTTGGTCCTTCCCCATGTCCCTCCTGGTTTAAGTCAAAATGAGTCCTATTCTTATGACATCCATAAAATATTGGCTGACCTCAACGCAGGGAAAAACAAACAACCAACCAAAAACATCCAACCCACATCTTACAGCTTGAGTAAGCAGTTCCAAATTCGAGGGATATTTCATTTGGTTTTCTTGGTTGATTTATTAAGTGATTTGTAAACCATTTTTTTCTAAGCTCATATATGAAAATGTAGCAGCAACGATAAAATAAAAGTGTCGTGATCCCTCCCCAAATTGTGGCAACTTCAAGAAACAGTTTCAATTGTTACTAATGTGAAGGATAAGCTAAATGTGAATTTAATTCACAGATACTGAGTATAAATTGTTTTTAGCAAATTAATAACTCCGCAGGAGTTAATATACGGTTAGAAAATGGTAATTCCTTTGTCAGTGACAAGTGGCACCTTGCTCTCCTCTCCAAGAGGACAATGACACCATCATCATAAACACAGGCTCACAGAACATTTGTTGTCCAGTGCTTACAGGTCTTCAACAGCTGCTGAAGACCATCTCTGCACCCTCTACAGTTGGAACATTCAGTTTACCCAGTTCTGCTTCCAAGTTAGGAAAACATTTAAAAATAAAAGCATCTGTTGGCTCAGCGAGTGACCGGGCTCAGACTGCCCTTGCCTAACTCCATAAATTCAAAGTCATGGGAAACTTTTCACTGATGACATCAGAATATTATTGCATTTCTCTGTGATGGTATTTAGAAGTTCCACAAGAAGTAAAAAATAAAAATAAAATAAAATAATAATAAAAAAAAAGAACCCAAAGCTGAAGAACCAAAAGGAATAAGCTTATACTCGGTAGTAGCTTTATAACTCCCACTGTTCCAAATTTCTATGTGAGGTATTATTATCATATAAAAATCTATAAATAATTGAAGATAGCCTGCTAATGGGGTGTTCTATTATCCAGTAGAGGACTACTTTTAATTGTTTTTCCTTTCATTTAGTAGAAAATGTACTGCATCTTCCTAAAGCAGCCACAACAGAGCTCGGGATAATGTTAGATTTTAAACAGAATTATGAATGAACACTTCAGAAATCAGAACCTTTTACTCTCAGTAATTTGAAGACAACTATTAGCAGTAGAGCAGAACACAAAGACAGTAACAAAGCTATCCTTGCTCTGTTATCTACACGAAGGGTTGGGGTTTTTTCCCTTCTGTGGCAGCACAGGAACGATGCAAATATTCATTCACATGTGGTAACTCCAGGCTGGTAAAACAGACAAGCACCAGATTTCAGAGAACTTCACACTTACAAAACATTTCAAACATTCCTTATTTTACATACAGTAACAACAACAATGGTCAGGAACACGGCTGTCGAAAGCTTTACTGGACATCCTCAACATCCGAAACTTGCTGTTTCTCCACCAGAGAGGGTTCCAGCAGAACCCAACACCAGCAACACTTCACCCACAGGTTTACAGCAGTAACACACCACCACGGGTGTGTTTTGGCAGGAGGGGCAGAGTTCAGCTTTACCTCTGCCTTAAAAAACGGGTCTCACAACACCCCAGTAGCACCTTTGCTGTACATGTGAGGTTCCTGCACCTCTCCCTTTGGAAAGGCAGCGACTGCAACAGGCTGTGAGACCCAGACATCAAACACCGGCACATTTGCTCAGGTCACTCCTCACAGGCAGTGCTCTTAGTAGAGCAAAGTTTCAGTTCTTTCCCCCTGCCTTTTGATGATTAATTATTTATAAACGTTATCAGGAACAACTTCAGAGGGAGGATCACTACAGAGGTGGTTGCACAGGGTACTAATTCCAGCTCCTCTTGTGTTTCTCTCATTTTCAGTTTGACAGATCAGGTTTAATGTCTTAAGAAACAGACCTGAGGTTTGAAAATAGCTGCTCTGCGATATGACTGAAGTACACATCAAAACCAGAAGAAATTATTCTGACACATACTGCTGAAGTCACTCATGTACTCCTGTAGTTACAGGCAAGTGTGACACTGCAACATGAAGGCAGAACAATGTGGTTACAGACTTATTCACATTCTAGAGGCAGAAGTGGTTCTATCCTTTCTCAGAGATAAATAAATAAATAAATCCCACTCCACCACCAACAGATGCTTCTTGTTTTCTGCCACATGAACACTGAAACACAGGGACAATGTTCTTCCTCCTGTCTACAGGTCACGTTTGCCTCCTCTAGAAAAGATAATGGTGGGAATTACAATCTCACCTTCCTAAAAGTGGAAGCTCAATTTACAGCATTCAGATGCTGTTTACTCCCAAACAAAGGCTCTCTACAACACAACCATTAAGGTTATTATCAAATTCAGGACAGTCTGATAAAGTCCCACGGAACTGGATTACAATTTACAGGAAATGTTTCTAAGTGAAGCCTTTTGATTCTCTAGCAAATCTCTGATGCATTCTTTAATTGCAGGACTCCAGTGGAACTGGACTCATTTAATCAGGGGATATGCAGCACATCTCACAAGAAAACACAAATACGTCTCCATTTCACATACTGACAACCCAAGAACCTCCACGATAAAATATTAATGCCTTCAGTACCAGAATATGAAATTACTGAAATTAATAGATTAAGAACTGCTTGCAGCCAGACAGGAGAGCAGGATGCTTTCACACTGAGCTGAGCTGTGAGTTCCTTTTCACAATTTAAATGCATTCTCAATGCTCAACATCTGCTCGAGGCCAAGGAAGTCCAAGCTCCAGAATTCCACAGCACGAAAACAACCTTCTTTGATGAGCACACTCCCAATAGAAGAGGAAAAGGGGTATTGAGAAAGACATAAGACAATTTAAAACAGGAGGGAAGAAACCCATACCCCCCTCCCTTTACACTACTTGAGCTCTGATCTTGAAATACTTGGAATATTTTAAATGTCAAACACAGGGACTGATCGATCCTTTGTGAGAGACCCCTATCTCCAGCTCCTATTCATTGCCAAGGAGCAGATGCTGCCTGTTTCACAGCGATTCCAGAATTAAGGGAGGATAGTATTTGGGAGACAAAGCAGGAGGAAAATCTGAGGGTTCTTAATGCTTTGTCTTCGCATGCAAATCCAGCTTAGAAAAATAAATTACAAAATCCCAAATCTACTGCACGTCTCTGTAAGGCATTTGTCTGGCAGCACAGCAAGCTTAGACCCCAGACTGCAGAAGGGACATCAAATCTCGCCTTATTCATGATTCCCATCTGCTGAATGAATTATTCTTTTAAGCATGAAGCAAAATGTCAGTAAAAACAGCAAGCACTGATAATGGCCTTGAAGATCTGGAATTTTTTTTATAGTCTTTTCAGGAAGTATATTTCCTTTATTCAGCTCAAAAGACCTCATACTTCCTTTTACCAACATAAAAGCACATTATCCCTTTCTGTGTCTGTCTTCCTTGTGCTTTCCAGCAGCAGAAGCCATTTAGACCCAATAAACCACAAATAACAGCATATGAGAAACTGCAACAAGGTGGGCGTAACTCCACAACACCACCATTAGCACACATTAAACGGGGTTCAAAATTGCTTCAGTATCTAAATATATGCTTCAGTATCTAGTATGTTATCTAGGCTCTTTGTCTTCAAGAGGAAAGACAAAAAAAAAAAAAAAATCACCAGCAGGTCAAAACAGATCGGCACTACATTTTCATGATGAACATTTAGGTAAGATTTTGAAGCAAATCTAAAAGGTTCATAAAAAGCTTGCCAAATTGGCCCATATTTCCTCTTCACAAATTCATTCAGTTAAAAGTAGAGCCATATTCCTCTTCACTAGGCGCCTTCCTTCCTGGATTTGACAGTATCTAGTTGTGGTTTGTAACTGTTCACATAATCTTTACTATCACTGAACATCTGAGGCACAGAAATAATTCAGATCAGTACAGAAGCAGTTCCCTTATTTGGAAATATCAGTGAAATCACACGCTGTGTAAAGGTTCATGTACTTACAGCACGATACTAAAGATGAAAGGAAATCTGCAATACTCAGAGAATCCATAAACAACTCTGGTACCATGCATAGATTAGGTCACGGAAAAAAGTGCCCGTGCATCCCACTGACCTCTCCAAAGGTCCTCAACCTTCCGGCAAGTTCGAAAGGCAACGTTTCAAGTGAAGAGTGGGCAGCAAAAAGTCACCCCCGGGTGCTGCAGCACATCTGAGCTCAGGGGCAAGGCACCAGCCAGCCTAACAGCCGAGGTGTGGGCTTGCTCAGAAAAACCACTGCATTTGCATTTTTCTCTCTCCGTTCTCTTTCAATTTTATTTCCCTTTCAGTACTTAGTTTCTTGAGCAAGTTGGTGAAAGGAGAGCAGGGCAGCCCTGTGGTGGGTACCTGCTGAGGAAAAGCACCATAGAAACTGCCCTTGCCCCAGAGATGGACTGTCCGTCAATAGTTACCAGCCTTGCATCCCAGCTTCGGGCAAGGAGGAACCTAAAGCCCACGGACGTACATCTTTATCTAGAAACCGTGACCGCAGTTACCCAACCAACAACCCACCCCCCCTTCCCGCCACCCGAACACGAGCAGCATCTTTTTGAGCTGAAGAAGGGTTGATTTTTAAGCTGAAAAGAGCGTAGATTTAGATTGGGCATCAGGAAGAAATTCTTCCCTGTGAGGGCGGGGAGGCCCTGGCACAGGCTGCCCATAGCAGCTGTGGATGCCCCATCCCTGGAAGCGTCCAAGGTTGGACAGGGCTTGGAGAAACCTGGGCTAGTGGAAGGTGTCCCTGCCCATGGCAGGGGGATGGAAGGCGGAACGGGATGAGCTTTAAGGTCTTTCCTATCCAAACCATGCCGGATTCTGTGATTCCATAGCCAGCCTGCCCTGAGAGGCGGCTGGACGAGGATCTCCAGCGCTCTGCGGGTGCCGGACCCAGCCCGGCCCGGGAGCCACAGGTCGGGCCCCGCGCGATCCGCCCCACGGCCGGATGCGCGACCCTCCGCCCGCTAAACGGGGGCAGCAAACAAACAAAGAAAGAAACAAACCCCACGCAGACCTTCCCCACACACACCCACTCATCTCCCCGCACCGCTCGGGACGGGACGGCCCTGCCCTGCCCTGCCCTTCCCGCCCGGCACCAGCGATGCCGCGGCAATCTCGGCTCCCCCACCCATCCCTCGCGGAGGGCACGGCGAGGAAGGGTGGGATCCCCGCCGGGGGACGAGCGGGGCGAGCTCACCTCCGGAACCGCTCCCGGAGCCGCCGCATGGGTCCGGGTCGGGGGGTCGGGCCGGGGGGCTGCGGGCGGCTCCGGGGGCGGCTCGGGCCGGGCTCCGGGCCCGCATTGGCGAGCGAGCGGCCGCGGCGCGCAGGACGGCGGGCGCCGGGCGGGCTGAGCGTGGAGCCGGGCGGGCGGCGGCCGCTTTAACCGGCCCCAGGGCTCCCTCAGCCCGCGCCGCCCCCGCCCCGGCCCCGGTCCCGGCCCGCCCACCGCGCCACGGCCCGCCCCGGCCATGGCGGGCGGGACCGCCCCCCGGCACCGCCGGCGCGGGGATGGGGCCGGGGGGAGCGCCGGGAGCCGCGGCCTGGCTGAGGGTGCCGGGCAGCCACGGCCGCCGTGTGGGCGCTGAGGGCGCCCGGTTCAGCTCGTCCCCGCATCCCCAGGGGGGATGGAACGGCGCCGGGGGATGGCGGCGGAATTGCATTGTCTTGGCTCGTTCAGCCGACACGAGCGGTGGCAATGCGGCTCTTCCTCAAAGCCTGGAAGCTGAAGGAGCCCTTCCACAAGGGTGTCCTCACCCCCTGGCCCGTGGGGTCCGTCCCGGTGTGGAGATGCCCAGCAAAACACCCCTTGCTTTGCTGTCACATCAACCGAGTGGAGGTTACAGTGTTGAGGCTTCCTGTGCTAACCTGACTAGCTGTCTTACCCTGCCTCTACGCTGTAATCTTATCTACTCCAACCAAACTTCCAAGCAAGGGTTATTCCACTGAGTGAAGGGTCCATGTCAAGCGTGATTCCATAAGATGAATGTGGTGTTGCCTCGTACAGTACAAATCAGGGCATGAATTAGGAGAATATTATGATGTATTCATGCTCCTGTTGTCGAACCTAAGATCTTTTTTACAGTGGGATTTGGAATGATTTCAGTCCTCAACGAAAGCAATTAGTAGAGGAACACCGAAGCAAACCGTTCTGTAGTTTAGACAAATAAACCATATCCAGCGTCAACATCTTTTATGGCAGGACTGAGACAGATGGGATCTGCTGGCAGTTGCTGCCATAGTTTTAAGTCATCTCCCCAGCCAAGCATGTCACCTCTGCCAGGTAACCACCTCCACCACAGGCAGCAGAGGGAAGAGTGAGCAACATGACTTGGCTGGACGTCAGGCTAAATCTGACTTTTCATGGCCTTCATGGCCCTCAGTCCCATTTACCAACTCTTCCTCTGTGCCAGAAGTGAGCAAAGGATTCGGTGGTAACAGTTTTGTAAACTGCCATGGCAAGAATTGCCCCTCAGTTTCTGTAGTTCTAGGATGGAATAAGCTCTTCTGGTACAAATTGAAGATTTTGGTTGTCTCCAACAGAGGCTTGCTGCAAGGACAGCTGGGGCTGGGCCAGAAGGCAGGCACTTGCTCAGCTTTGCTCAAGGGGGAAGGTAGAGCTTGTTGCTGAAAAGGAGAGCTCTTGAAATGCAGAACTGAGCTGGTTCCCTGAGAAATACATCTATTAATCTCTGAGGTATCACTGTTAATAAGTTGGTACAATCTGTCATCTGATTTAACAGTGTCACAGGTAATAAGGTTTCATATTGCTTATGTTATCTGTAAATCCAAAAGGAGCCAAGTTTGAGGACACCACTGAAAAGCCCAGACCTGCACACGCAGCTACATCTGCACAGCTGAAGTGTCAGCAGTATCCCAATATCCTGGCTTTATTTTGAGGCAGAACTTTCAGGCTGTAAAAACATTCAGGAGCATGCAACATTGTGGACATCATGACTGGAAAGCTGCTGCTTTGAGGTTCTGATAAAAACCTGGACCGACTCCTGTAAAATGAATGTGCCGACACCTTCAAAGGGGCACACGGAGACGTTGGATCTTTTCTCCATCTTCTCTCATTCCCCCTGTTCCTCTTTGACTCTTTCTTCTGTCTCTCCCCAAGCTGTTCCCATTTTCATTTCCTTCCATGCTGCCTTGGACATTTGATCTAGACTCTACCAGCAAACACATCTCAGAGCTTTTCTCCTCACAGTTTTCAAAGCCTGTTTTTCCACCTTTGTTCTGTGATCACAGATCTCAAACTGGTGTAACTTCCTGTTCCATCAAAGATGTACAGATTCAAGATACTATGCAAGTTAATAAAAATTTAAAAAAATCACTGTTTCAAACTTTTTTTACTTTGAATGAAAATAAGAACACTCTTATCATGAAATCTGACTGAGTGGAACCAGGTTAAGAAGACTCCCAACCATCTTGACAGTGGTGATGAAACTGGAAGATTTTGAAGTGGATTTCTGTGTCTCTTAAGGAGAGCACTGAATTACTCAGCACACATATTGTTAGAGCAGTCCTGACCAAAAAAATATTTTTAGTACCTGTGACTCTTGTTGAACTCATCTCTGTAATTGCTTTTAATGATCTATTGAATCAGAATGCCTTAAAAAAAAAAAATCCCAACAAAAGAAACCCCTTATTATGGACGATGGAACCATTAAATCTAAATCCTAAAAATTGGCATCAGGCATACAAAATTAAGGAAGCAAGAACCTTATTAGTTTGATTACTCACAAAGTATAAAAGAGCCTTTGAATACCCAAAGTCCATTTGATTAAAAATGTTTATAAGACTAGAAATATGTCCTGGTGCACTCAGCTAGAATTTTAATAGATGAGTCAGTTACAAGAAGATGGAAGAACTTTTCTTACTCGAGTCTATCCCTGCTGTGGGGCACAATCAGGTAGTGTGCTTGGAAGGAGCAATGTATTGAAAATGAACAGCCAAGGGCTTGTTAATAAGACATTTAACCTATTATTTTTTCACTGGGAAAGAGAATTTAGTTCTGATCAGGGTTGTGAGGTATTTGTAAAATGGGTTGCCCAGAATGAACCAGGCAATCTCAGTTTGATACCCAACCAACTCCCATTTGGCACCTAATAAGAGGTGTTCACATAGCAAATCTATTACTAATTGCAATTCTTGACAGTCAGGAGCACATGAGCTGTGTGGTTTGCCCTTATTATTTCTAGGTCAAATTTTACCCGTGTGGAATCTCCTGCTGGCCCTTCACAAGCACTTCTGCTTGCCTAGGGAGGGAGAAATTTGTATTCCTGGACTATTTATGAGCATTATATTCTCACACATAGACATAATTTCTGAGTCAGACATCAAATGCCTTTAGAGGGTTATGCAAAGAGAGACACAGAAGTGGGGTCTGGAGTTTTCACTGCATTGCAAAATTGTCGTGGGTTGCAGAAATCCATCAAATGAATATCAAGGACTTGCCAAAAGCTTCCTCTTCCCCACCCAAGATGAAATTTAATTGCTCCATGAGATGTCAAGTGGTGAATGAAATCCTCTCAGGAGGTTATCTTAATAAAAGTAAACATCTCACACAAAAGCTGAGTTTCTTCTGGCCCTTTGGCACAGACGAGTTCTTATTACAAGCCTGCACAATAACAAGTCTTCTGATTTGTTAAACAGATAACAGAGAAGCAGCTCCCCAGCTGCCAAAACGGATGTGTTAGTGACAAGACATCGCTAACATTCCCAGGTACTTACTTTTTGGAGTTGCCAGTGGTGACAGGCTGGCTCTGGAGGCAGCAGGACAGCACACAGGGAGCTCTTGGCCAATTTAATGCAGGGACTGAGCAGCACAGAGCCTTAATGAGGCAAAGGAAACAAGTCTGACAGGTGAAACTCCTCTCCACCCCCACTCTACACCGGGGAGTAAATCAAGCATTTCTGGTAAATGAGGGTGGAGAGAAATACCCTTCTGCTTGCTTTTGACTCCATAACAAACAAAGAGGATCCAGCCTTCCTGTCTTAGGGGTTTGCATGATAAAGGAGGAAGGTGATGGGTCTGTTAAGGTTTGGTTTAGAAGCTTTAGTGGTAAAGCTCTTTCCCTTCCTTGGAATTAGAGAACAAAGGGTTTGGACTTCCTTAGCACATCTGAGGACATGTGGCAGCAGAGGTACCCTGTGAAAAGTTACCCTCTGAGTCTGAAGCAGGATGAAGAACCTGTTGGCTTTTTTCTTGCTGCAGACTGACCCAGATTTCTGCTTTATTTGACAGTCATTTTGAGCAGAGTGTGAAGGAAAAGCATCACTTACTGAAATGCATGTCAATGGTCTTGTGAAACGAGTGCCTCTCCCTCCCTCAGCCTTCTCCCAGTATAATTAATAAGGTCATCCCACTGAAGGCAGGCTTATAAATAGCTTTCCAAACACTAATGGAATTAGTTCTGGCCTGGACAACTTTTCCAGGGTGACACAGGTATCTAAGAAGGGCTGGCTCCTTGGCATAGACAGCCACTTGCAGTTGAAATATTGAGACATAAATATTTACCTGCTGTCCCAGCTCTTGTGCCAACATTAAACCTGAAATGGGATTATAGCATTGCTACTGATATAATAGAAAGACTTCCTGCAAGTAAAACAAGGAGGTTGAGAGGAACGGGCCTTGTCTTAGATTACATTAGGCTAGATAATGAAATGTCAGATTCTGCTGAAGGTTTCTCTTTTGTCAGTATTTCTGAGGAAAGTGTATTTTTCATGGCCACAAAGCCACAAGATTTTGTGGGGATAATAAACACTTACCTTGGGGAATAACACCAAAGTACTTCAAGTCAAGGAATTGTTAGTATGACAGTAATTAATGGGAAAACTATATGTTTTAAAATTGACTATTTGAATTACTTGTGAACCGAGCCATTGAACAGCTTTGAGAGCAATGGCTGAATTTTAAAATTTGGTGTGAGGCTGGAATTTCATAATAAAATAAAATCTAAATGTGTGCAGAAAATGTAAGCTCTGATTTTTTAGAAAACTTAAAGCAAAATGTAGAGAGAATGTATCTGATTTAGGGACTTCAAATCAATGAACTTTAAGCTCCTAAACAAGAGACAGACAGGAAATTATATTATGACTATTTATGTGACTAATGAAGTTTAATTGCAGGAAAATAATGGAGAAACATTATTTTGTAGTCATTTGGTCTCTGAATCAAACAGTAGTTCTTCCATGTATTGCATTTCCAGTAGTAAACAAAAGGATATAGATCTCAAAATGCATATCAGGAAACCCAAAGAAGATCACATTTGATATTAATCCATCTTTTCAAATTCCTCCTGGTTGCATGTTCTGAGTATAACCTTCTCCTCAGATGAAGAAGCTGACCCAAGGGCAGGAGGTGCTTCATGTAACTGAGAAAAGATCGTGTCTTTGGAGAGGGAGAGAAAAGCAGCACTTTTCAGTCTCTGAAATGGCCTTGGACCAGCTGCACAAACTCTGAGTCATCAGATGAATCAAGTCTGTTGATGACTGAAGAGAACTTTTACTTCAAAAAATACAGAAGTATCTTGCTTTCAGATATTGATTATGTAGCTTTTCCTTTGGGAAGCTTTAGTCATAAAGGTGCCAGATTTCAAGGCTTCTTTAGAAATAAAAAGTGCCAGGGAAGTTTGGCTTTTAGTAATTGCACCATAAAAAGATGGTGGCCCGTAGCCCTTGGAACATGAATCAGTTCCTCCAGCAGGAATCAGTATGTAATTTTGGCTAACAGGCAAGGAGGGGGTTATTAAAGGGCAATGCAAAGGTAAAATTCACTCATAAAGAGAATTTTATACAAAAGGCCAAATCAGGACAACCTGACTCAGGAACTAAGCAGCTGTCATTGCCTTCAGGTTCAGTTTGGACCGTACCGTGAAGAGCACCTTAAAAAAAATCACAGTTTAGACTCTTAAACCCAAAGGATAAGAGTCATGAGACTCTGTGTTGTAGATGCCTTTAGGAAGTCTACAACAGAGAATAAAGAATTACTCTGATTGTACTATAACAGTAGATACTCTCAGTGTGAGTAGATCCTAAGGGACCAGGTCTTCCACCCCATCCTCCAGTTGCACTGATGGGGTCTCATCACTGTGACCTGCAAAGAAAACCACTACCAGCTGCACCCCACTCTTGGGGAAAAAAAAGACCATTATTGCCCTCTCACAGATGCTGGATTTTGGCATCCAGAAGCGGAGGCTTTTGAAGATCTTTTTAGCAACCTGTTACCCATGCAGAACTGAATTATTTCACCTTGGCCCCAATATTTCACATACCCTCAAATTTTTGCCTTCTCAAAGGTAAATGAAAAATGTTCACACTTATACTAAAGCCAGAATGAAGCAGTTCCATGTTTAAATCCCTTTCCACAGTGGACCACCTTTAATCAATGTTTATAACATTGACATGCACAAACCTTTACCTTCCTTTCTTCTTCCCACCATTGGGTTTTTTTTCTCTGTGAACGTGTCTGCCATCCATAATCACTCTTAATACCTCATCTTTGACATCACAATCAATGAAGGGAAATAAGCTGTTACTTAATGGGGCTGACACAAAATCCATTTAAGTTAACGGAAAGACGCTCATTGTTTCCTATCAGCTCCAGGTCAGGCCAAAGTGAACAGAGTGGGTGGAATTTAGCCTGTCATTTGTCATCTGAGAGGAAATGATTTCTACATTCCCATTTGGAACTGCTTAGAGATTTTAAACATATTTAGCAAAAGAAAACAAATGGGTTTCTTGTCAGGGCTTAAATAGTTGAAATTTTACCCTGATGGGACAGTGTCTCATTTTGAGGTTTTGAAGGTAAGTTTGCTTGAATTGTGTTACTTTTTATGACTGTGTCATAGGTTAAAATGGTAGTTTTCTCAATAGTTTGGAAAAAACCCCAAATATAGGTGATGAATATCAAGATGAATGTAAGGCAGCAACACTGAAGAGGGGCCTGAGTGCCCTGTGAGGGTCACGAAGCACCGGCTGCGTGGGAGCTCAGCCTGGCTGGCAGGGGCTGTGAGGAGCCCAGCAGCCTGTGAACTCCCTTTGCCCTTCCTGCCAGCCTCCTCCCAAAGCAGCCTGCTGACAGCCTGCTAGTTTTATTTTTTAGAGGTTCCTTAAATACATTTGGAAAGGGAGAAAGCATCTGTGATGCACAGCATTGTCTCAGCTCTTCTAGGTTTTGTAAACGGACTTAATAAAATATGAATCCATTGTTTTTCCTCTGGCTCATAAATATTTACAAATATAATTCAGAAGCAAAATAAACATGTTCTTTAAGCCCAACAAACATCAGGCACACTGTCCCTACCATGTTTCCCAATCTGAATAATGCTTGTTAGCCTTGAGAAGAGGGAGTGGAGGGACTGTCAGGGATAGGAAGATCCAAGTGATCATCTAACTTGCAATTCCCCTGATATGTTTAGAAACTGGGTTTTCTTCACTGTTTCTGCAGAAATAACTTCTGGTATTCAAGGACAAAACTTCAAATGTTCTTTCTCTTGGTTGGGGTATGTTACAAAGAGTAAAGGGAGTTCTGTTTCACCACATCCCTTCTGGCTGACAGGAAATTCTTGGGATGTAACATTTAATCACTGGTGGCCAGGCCAAGTTGTTGAGAGGTCAGAGGACTTGCAAGAGAGACAGGGGCATCAAGAGGTTTGATTCCAGTGCAAATTTGCCTACTCTGCTCTAAACAGAGTGATTGCAAAACCAATGTTACTGCTATTGGCAACCTTTGTGAGGCCTTGCGTCCACCATCCACTGAATTCTCAGTCTGTCCTTGAGTTAGAGTAATAAATTGTGTTATCTTTGATGGAAGGGATAAGTTTTCAGACAGAACTCTGACCTGGCTTCTCTTTCTGCTGTGGTAGATAAAAGTCTACAGAATTCCAATGATATAACTGTGTGATTGGGCTCACACAAATGAGACTCTGACCTGCCACATGATTGATGGAAGCCCTGAAGGGAAAAAAAAAGCCCCTAATAGGTTTTTGGGAGCCAGTTGCACACTGAGTGGACAAACAACAATCCAGAAGGGCACATGAGTCCCTCAACCTGTTTCTCAAGACTGAAACCTCAGGCAGCAAATTCCCATCCTCTAGATTCCTGGGTTTTGAGTCTCACTAGCAATATTTGCAGGGAGAAGTAGGCGGAACAAAATCAATAAATAAACAGGCAATGCCCCTGAGAAAGCTGAAATGGAGATGTTTGTGTGTGGCTTTCCAGAAACTGCTCCTTCTCCGTCACTTCTGAGCTGCTTCTGGTTATCCAGAGGGGAGCAGGAACCCTCACAGGGACTTAACCTTGTCCTGCAGCACTGGGCGTTACAGCCCTCTTATCTGTAGCTCGGGTGCAAAAATTGCAAGGCCACATTTTTGGGAACGGAACCCAGAGCCTTGGAGAGGGGCCACGCTTTCAAAACTCTGTTTCCTCAGTAGCCTCCCCCTGTGGCGGGGACGCGGCGCTGGCAGCGGATCAAAGCCCAGGAATTCCTGCGCTGCTCTCCCGACCATTCCTCCCGGCTGAGGTCACGCCGCTCTGCCCCTTTCTGCTCGATTTTTTAGCAGGATCAGTGTTACAAATCGCAGGGCGAGGGGCAGCCCCGGTGTGAGGGAGGCGCAGGGATGCTCACCCCGCGTGTGTCACAGAACATCGCGGTGGCATCTGCCCTGCCCTCGGCTGACCCCGCTGGCAGCTGTGCCCTGCGCTGCTCTTATCGACTGCCCACGGCTCATTTCAGGCAGCCTCGCGTCTGATGTAAATAGGAACGGTGGTTTCTGAGCCGCTTCCAACTCCCCAGAGCTTCGCTGGAGGATTGTAATAGCAGTCTGCTTAAATTGAAGAAAAGAAGCCTAAAGCTATCCACAGCCTGGCACTGGGGAAACCTCTGTGGAGGCTTCAGTCAAAAATCACAAACTTTTGATCAGAAATTTATAAAAGGCAAGTGGAAATCCAAATTCCCATGTTTTGGCAGCAGGGCTATATTGGGTAAATTTTCACTAGCATTAACCATTTAAAAGTTCTTTAGTGCCCACCCTTCAAGACAAAAAGGAGGGCATCTCCTTTGAGGAAAGATGTCCCTCAGCAGAGGAGAGGTGATACTCTGGAGCAGCTCTTCTCTCCTTTTGTTCTGGAGTTTTGGAGTGCAGGGGCCCAACCTTTGGATGGTGACATTAATCCCACACAAACTGAGGGATGCTCCCCTTGCATTCCTGCAGCATAGAAGGTTAAAATAAATGCTTGTTAAACTCCTGGCTGTCTAGTGCACTAGACATAAGTGCTGCTTTTAGTCATCAATATATTGCTATTTAAAGAAGACTGGTACTTTTAAGTCTCCTGATTATTCATATTAAAAGAGTGTTTCTTTTTCATTTGAGATTTTATGCTGTCATGCAGACATCTCCATAATTAAATGTGTGCTTGGCTCTTTCTGTTTTCAGTTAAGTAGACATTAATAGGGAACCTACCAAAAACAACTGCCAGAAATTTCCCTGCACTTCAATTTAAAAATACTGATATTGAATTACAGTGATGATAAAAGTCCAATATGAAATCACTAAAGGAAATTTAAGGCTACATCATTTTAGTTTTGGAATCATCCAAGATAGTTTGTTCAAACTGATATTTTTCTTACAGTTTCCCTATGGGCACAGCAGAGACCTGTTCTCCCCTTCACCAGGGGTGGTTTAAAAATAAACACCTTTAAGCACAAAATCTCTCTACTTCCAGCATAAAAGACTAGTACTGAAGTTGCAAAATCAAAGGCCTTAACATTAGGGAACCTTTCTGTATATGTCTAATATTGGACAGTATTTAATGCCATAATCAAACAGCATTTTTCCTGCGGGAAAAATCATATACTAGGTAGTCTACATCCACTTTGGGAGCAGCTATTCAATATTTCATTTTTCAATGTGTGGCCTAGGGCTTAATTCCAGCTGGGAGGGAGAGGTCTTATAAACTGCAGTCTCCATAATCTGATCTGATCCTGGGTCGTTTACAGAGCAGCCCTAATCTAACCTGTGCTCCGAATCCACTTCCTGAAGTTCTGCTGTGAATTTTTTTGCCTTTAGAATTTTTTTCCCCCTACAGTAAGAAGAGTATCTCCTGATACAGTGCCCACAGGAGAGAACTGCCTGGAGCAGCCAGGCCTCACTGAGTGAAGAACCACCTGCTCAGGTGTTCCTGGCTAGATCCCGTGTCCGTGGGGAGCAGGTGGGTGCTTGTGATAACTCGAGGTGTAGATGGAACTGTACTGGTGACTGGCGATCCTAAACATGCCCTTTTCACAGCCACTGCCCAGATCAAACCTCCCTGTGCAGGAGGATTTCCATCCTGGCTGCATCACTCTGTCACAACTCCTGCCTCTGTTCAGGGCTGCAGAGTGGGGGCTGAGCTGCACATTACACAACCTGCAAACCGAGCTGGAGGTCCAGAACAAGACCAAAACTGGAGCAAATCTTTTGTAACAAGTGAGTGGGACCTTAAATGGAGATGTTGTTTGTACTCATCCCTTTGCTGCTAAGGAGCAGAGAACAAATATTTGCACAACTGCCTTCACAAATCCAGTTCACATGAACCCTCTCCTGTCCCTGCAATAAAAAGCTGCCAAAAAGGTTGGCTTTCCATTAAACTTTGCAGTCCTACACTAAACATGGCCTGGCAGGAATGAACCAGCCATTCTGCTCAGCTTGGAGGGCACATCCTCAGCCTGTTTTGGGAGCTGTGACTCCAGTGCAGATGGTGGCACCCAGGTCTGCTCTCTGGACCTCTATTCCAGCTGTTTGGCTGCACAGCTTTACGTCCCAAGTCCTGTTTTTAATACTGAAATGTAAAAACACAACTCAAGCAATTCAGAGTAGCTGTTTTGGTCACAATTGACTCTCTGCAAAGAGGGTTTGATGGAGGAAAGGATGGAGAAGAACATTATGAAGACATGAGTTCTGCTTATCCCCATTTCAGTCCCAGCACCCGTGAAGGATGGATCAGCCCCTGAGGGATGAGGGATTGCATCCCAGTCATCTTGCACTGGGTTTGGAGCTCCGTGAGGATGGGCCCCTGCAGGAGTTCCCACCCTGACCCCCCCATACCATGCTGCTGAGAAAGGGCTGGTCACAGCATGGGCTGGAGATTTTTAAGAGTTCCCAGCTCAGAGGTGACTGGGATGGTGCCCATCCTTCCGTCAACATTCACACACAGGAGGTGGCAAAGCTGCTCTTCTTTTGTTGTCAAAAATGGACATGACAGCAGGGGATGCAGCCTGAGGTAAGCACATGGGAATGCAGCAGCCACTCCGTGCCTGCCCCGGGAGCTCTGCCAGCTCACCTCAGCCCTGACCTCACACAGCCCTGTCATTCCAGCTCCCGAGTCCAGCTCCGAGCAGCAGCTTTGTCCTCAGCGCAGGAGAAGGGTTTGTTTTGACTGCAGGATAATTAATGTGCCTCAGCTCCATGGCTGTAAAATCCCTGGGGAGACCAGGCATGTCTGATTGGTACCGTGCCACAGCCAGGTGAGCGTGACACCATCTCCCTGCTCAGGGGTGGCCACGCTCAGCCACCTGACTGTAAAAACTACAGCTGCTTTTCTCATTTTATAACGGCAAAGCTGGTCTCCACTGACCATTCCACTTGGAAAAATACCACCCAGCTCCCTGGACAGGACACAGTGAGAAATCGTCAGCTATGGCAAAGGTTTTTGGATGTGATCGAGGAAATTGCAAACACTTGCAATAAATGATGGGACTTGAGGCAGCAATGGAGGAGCGAGCCCTGTCTTTGCTGCCCTGCAGAAGAAGTCATTAAAAATGGGCTACAAGAAGCAAAACTAAAGCCATCCTTAATCAAAGAAGCCCTTGGCTGATGGCAGGTTCTGCTCTGCAGAGCAATCCCTGCCTGGTGCAGCCAGGATTTTTGTGATTTAAGGCCTGAGGGAGTTTTGTATATGCACATTCATCCCTTCATATGGCAATGTCCACATTCACATATGTCTGCTCCAGATTTTGCACTGGTTTCACAACCAATAATCACTGTCTTTTCCTCCTTGGCTCTCCTTTCGGCCAAACTATTCACCCCCAGTTTGAGAATAGTCATCACTAACGTTGGATAAATTCACTGAAACAGCAGCAAGGGCAGCTTTGCCGACACTCCTCCCATATTCCAGTCTGGTTCATTTTATGTTTACCATGGTTTATTTTTTTTTTCACTTCACCACTATTTGTGCAAATAAACTCTGCAAATATAAATATAGAGCCACACTGGTTTGTATGGGCATTTGACATTGATAGAAAAAAATTACCTTTCCTACAGATTTTCTATTATATATCAACTTCCATTATGTGCTGAACACTGGCATGAAAAGGAAACCTCTGCCATTCCAGCCCTGTGCAAACATGGTTCTCTTCCAAGCTTTGCCTCTTACTACTAAATAAATATGTGTGCAAGATAGCACGTGTGTAGTACTACAGAAGACTATTATTTACACAACTTCCAAACCTACACAGATTCTAATGTATAGTTCACACACAAAACATGTTCTAAAACACGGAGCTGCAGTGGATTTTCCACACACCTGTGCTCACACCACATCAAGGACCAGAAACCCCAAATGTACAATAGAGACCAAACCTGTGTTATCCTCAACTGAACCCAAATGAGGTGCCTGGTCACCTCAGAAGAAACTAAATCCACCTCAGATCTGAATTCCCTCTGGAGGTACCCATCCCTCTCCCTGGGCTGTGAGAGCAGACTGGATTTCTAATCGGGCACTCAGGTTGGTAAAACAGAGAAGGGAGTGTTTCCACAGCCAGGGTTAGGGGTAGGGGTTAGAGTTTAAGGTTAGGGCTAGGTTTAGGGTTAGGGTTGTGGTTAGGGTTAGTGTTATGGTTATGGTTAGGGTTAGGGTTAGCCACAGCTCCTGGGAGCCTTGCAAAGGTGTTCACATATCTCAGACATCTCTGTGGACAGAGCGATGGACAGGGGAGCAAAGGGGTGATTTACACGATTTACACCAGCTGAAGATCTGGGCTATATTTTGCAACAAAGCTCATGCAAAGTAAACACGGCCTTGCATCATAAACCACAGGCTGGAGCCAAGAAACAGCTGAGCTCCTGAAGCCACAAAATGAGGAGAGAACAAGCCTGTTCAGGTTCAGAGCTCTGTATCTAAAAACATGTCCTGACACACTCGCAGGAGAAGGTTAGGTATTTTTGAAGTCGATTTTCCTTTTCTTGCAACTCCCCAATCCTCTGAGCTCATTAAAATGAAGACACTCTAATTTTCAGGAGTGGCCAACAGGGAAAGGTCAAGGAAGGACTTCTTTGCAATGTTGATTCTCGAATTCCAGGGAGAACGGCAGGGTTTTCATTAAAACGCTGTCAAATGATAAATTACTGCGCTGTCAAAGGAAAGTAGGACTGCTATTACCTTATATGCAAAAGGTAGCGAAAGAAAAGACTTGATGATTTATAGCTTGTGTACAGGTCTACCTGGAATGGGATCTTGGGCTGACAAAAACAAGGGTCTGGTTACCAGCAGCTGCTCCTGGCTGGGTAGGGAGCAGCCAGAGCTGCTGCATCAGCAGCATTACAGATCCCCTCTGGATGGGAGGTTCTGTGGGGGTACATCAGGACTCCAGTTCTGAAGGTGCAAACTTACTCAGAGAATGAGATGCTTTAGGCAGATACTAAAAGGAAAAAGAAACAAAGAAGCAATTTTTGCTATTGCAGCAAACATCAAACAAAGCAAGACAGCCCTGGGAACGCAGTGAGATCTGTGCTGGACAGGACACTCAGTCTCTAGGGAGGGACTCGAGTGTTAAATCCAGAGCTCTTGCTTGCCACTTTGTGGTTTGTATTTCCATGGACAGATGCCAGGGGAAGACAGTCTGATTAGACACATTATTTCAGTTCAGATTGAAACAGCTCTTTGACTTCATTCATCCCATCTCCACTTGAAAAACACCATCTGTCCACTACCAGCCATCCTGATTTTCAACTAAGAAAAAACACTGCTCAGAGGGCCTCAAAGGGGAAAGAAAGTGAGGCACTGCCTGTCCCGGGTGCAGCTCTGATGCCGTGGGTTCAGGGTGTTCACAGCTGTAACTGCCTTTGTCTCCCAGGAAAGCTTTCCTCAAATCCATGGGTTGGACCTGAGGACCAAGCCACTGTCTTTTAACCGTTAATTAGCTAGGGCAATTAGTGGTCGTCTTACTGTAGGAAGAGCAACAAAGAGAGTGTGAAAACCAACAGTCAGAGAGTGGCTGGACCTGAGAGCAGAGAGGGATGGCAGAAAACTCGTGCAGCACATCCAGGGCTCTGAAGTGTGTCAGCCAAATGGTAATCGTGGTTGTATCCATGCAAATTTGGGCCCCTCTCCTGCAGTGCACTTGCACTTACGTCACCCCTGGGTATTTCCACTGAAATCCTGTTGAATTACCTCGAGTAAACTCCTGCCTGCAGCAGGGAAAGGGAGAGCAGAGCACAGACCTGGGCCAGGGTCACGCCTGAGTCCCGAGCAACAGAATCTGGCCCCTGGAAATCCCAAAAGTGCAGCATGGAAAGGCCAGTGATTTGTGGGGAGACACCAAGTGCACATGGTGTGCTGTACCTGTATCCCAGAACACAGAATGCTGATGCTTGGGCCAGTAGTTGCTTTATGCAGTTGACTGTCAAATCATCTGCCTTGTCCCTTGAGCTTCTGGAGAAGAGGACAGGGTGATCCAAGGTGAGGTGAAGAATGAGAATCAAGCTGGGGTGACTTCTGTGAATTTAAGATACTGTAATACAGGGTTAAAATGGAAGCATTTGCAATTTTTATGCAACAGCCTGTAATTATGTGCACAAAGACATGTCTCTGCCTGTGTAGGTGTATGCATTATACATTAATATGGGTATAACAACCAAGGAAGCTGATACAGTTGCTTCTTATTCCATGTTATCTTTTTATTAGGAGTTATGCACTCTGATGGTTTCAATTTTTTAAATCCATGGCAAAACATGAGAGCACTTTCTGCCTTCACCTCATGTAGAAGCCTGTGCCGTGCCAGGGCTGTACCTACAAACCCAGTTCTCTCTCTGAAGCCTTGTCCTGCTCCGGTCATCTCAGGCACTTGCTGTCCCCACCCCAGGTTAAAGTCATGATCAGACACACTGCAAGTTCTAAGCCCAAAGTGCCCCTTTGAACTCAGAGCTTATCTGAGCCCTTGCTGCCTTCTGGCGGGTTATTCTGCGAGTTTGAGGCGACAGATCTGCCCGACAGAGATTTATCTTTTAAGACAGATGCCCGTAGGAGCAGAGCTAATCTGGGGTAGCACTTAAATCAAATGAGAGTGGCAATATGCTGCTGGCCCAGGAGGACGCTCTCGAGCCTAGCGCTAACAGGGTGCAGTGAGAGGAAGCTGCCCACGCTCCCAGCACTGTGCACACTGCTCCAGCTCGGAGCACGTGTCTCGCCTGGCCCTGCTCAGGACAGGCCGTGGTGCCATTCACAAGGTCCTGGTGCTCATCCTGTGGCAACTGGCTTCTGAAGATGGGCAGGGGGCTGCTAAGATCCAGCTTTCACTCCCTCTGTCTGCACAGGTTGGGAAATACCTGGAGATCCAAGGCTAAAGACAGGTGAGAGTGCTGCTGTACACCTGCCTGGGAACAAGGAATAGAAAAAGGCTGGCCCTGCTCCAGCCCAGGTAAGCCTTTGCTACAAGTAGAAACAAAGAGAGGTGCTCACTCTTGTGTGATGAGAGCACAGCCTGGGCTTAAGCCATTTGCCTTCATCCTTTTCATCTAAGTATGCCTTGATTTCTGCCCTAAAAAAAAATGGAAATGATCTGGCTTCTGCAACATCTGTGACTCCAGGTTACCCTGAGCACTTCCCAGCAGACAGGGCACAGAAAAACCATGGCCACAACCCATGTCCTCCCAAGCACCTGTTAAACAAAACAGGAAAAGGCAGCCCTACAGCGTGACCGTGCTTTTGAAGCTCTGCCCGACGGGCCAGGCTTGGGTCACCTGTGGGGAAGCTTTAACAGGCACCATTCACCCACCTCCCCCTGCCAGAGCTGCAACCTTGCTTTTCCTTCTTGCCTCAAACACAACTGTCTTCTCCTCTGGGGAGCTCTCCCCCAGGCTGGGGCATCCTGTCTTTCACTGCACACCAGGAGAAAACAGGCAAAGAAATAAACCCACACAATCACCCTCAGCAGCTGAAATGGGCAAAGCATTTTCTGTCTGCAAAAGGGGAAGAGAGGCCATTCCTTCTGCAAAACAGTTTCCCATTAACCAGCCCATGATAATAACTTACATGACCCTAATGGCAGTTTAGCTGTCACCCCAAGAAGCAAATGGACTTTTGCAACACTGAGAACACAAAATCACAAGAGGAGGGAAGCCCTGGGGTCTGCTGGCAGGACAGAATTGGTTGGAGGGAAAAAAAAGGGTCCTTTGTGCCTTCAGATGTCTTGAGGCAATAACAGGGGAGCAGCATTTCCCCTCCCAAGCCAAATAACCCTGCCAACACAGTTGCAAAAGCACACAGATTTGACAGTGATGAGCCATATCTTCTCCTCCAGTCATGGCTTAACAGTCCCATGTGACCGAGCAGTTCTCCATCCTCTGCCACCAGGATTTGTAAATGCATGTCCCAAGGATGTGGTGTTAATACTTCACAATTATTTTTTTCCCTTCCAGAATGAGTTAACGTCGGAGTCTCTGTCCTGGCTTCGAATTTCCTGGCTTTCCCCTGTCTGCGTCACGACATAATTCTTTCCAGCCAGCCTTTTCCTCAGATGTTCAGAGTTAGCGTTGGGATCTCTGCCAGCTCTCCTTCCCAAAACAAACACGGAGCCTCCTGATGCCAAAGATTTGCCTTCTATTCAGTTCCCCAGGGACAGAACTCTTGGCTTTACGAGCGATGCCCCGATTCTCATTTCAGCATATGTATATAAATAAAAATGCAGCTTTACAGAGCCTTGTCTGCGCTAGAAAAGACTTGATGGCGTGTCCCTACAAGCTGTCTCTCTCCATCAGCTGTAAATAGAGCTTCAATTAATTAATGAGATTATCTGCCAAGTTAGTACACATTGTTTCAGCAAGGAAAATAAGGCTTATTGTCGAATTACTTTTTGCTGGTGCAATCACGTCAGAAGCAGAGGTTTTGCTAGTAATAAAACCACCCACCCATCATCAAACCACCCTGGTTCCAGTGCAAACCTGGTATAAAACTAATGTCTGAAAAGTGATAAATACTATTCCCATCTCAGCAAAATGCTTTTCTTCCCCTCCAGTGTCTCTGAGTTCACACCTTCTCTGCCGTGGTGACCTGTGTGCTTTGCCTGGAGGGCTGGAAATTGCAGAGCTGCTGGTGGCTGATGAGAAATGATTCCAAGGAGGTGTCGCCCTGACCCCTGCAGAGAGCAAAGCACAGCCCTGCACTGCTCCCTGTGGGGTACAGCTGAAATTTGGACAGAACCTTTCTCCCTGCTCAGGGACGTGTCCTTCAGGCTCAGGACAGGTGAAAAGTGTGCCCTCGAGCAAGCCAAACCTGCTGCCCTCTGCTCTTCTTTGGAAGGAAAACAAGAGGGTTTTTTCTTTTTGAGAAAACAAGTGTGTGTGATTTATGCCAAGTCTATGCTTAATACGCTCCTGAGAGAGGAAGGACGTGCAGAGAATGGGAAAGAAATCACCTGTTATAGGCACTGTTCAGTCCATTTTTGGTTATTGGGGAGGGGAAGAGGCACAGTAGTCGTACCCAACACACAGGGCATGTGCAGACATTAAATCAACTGCTGCTACTCACGAATTTTTTCAATACACCTTTTATGCTTATTACATTGGTTTGGTGCATGCCCAGTTTCCAGCAGTAAACTTGAGGCAACTCCCATTAATCCCTCGGTACTCTGGGGCTCTGGTTTTGTCATTTGAAGAAGGCAAAGGTGGATGTGCCCAATCCTTGCCTTCTCTCCCCTTTCTTGAAAGGTTTAGCCCTAGAACTGGCACATTTATTTTATGTAAAAGAAGAGGCCGAGCTAAAAATAGAACGTGAAAAATATTGCCTAATGAAGTTACCAAAAAATATTGATGATTTAGGAGATACAATTACTAAAAATAGAGCTGGATGCTAAGCCTATATTCTTCGCTCATCTGAAGTCAATAGCAATTAAATTCAGTGTATTTTTAGATAATGAAGAGCTATACCATGCACCCAATCAGCTTCAGTACTGAAGGAGTGTGAAATGTGGGTGCTTAAACAATATGTCCAGGTCTTCTATGCATTCAGGAAGAGACACAAATATATAATCATTCATAATTAACAATTTCTCTATAGCACCACCCATGAAAGGATCTCATGTTCCTTCATAAATATTAATTAAATCAACCCAACACTCCACTTGTGTAACAATTATTGCTGCCATTAACAGATGGAGAAACTAGGGCACAGCTTCATTGCCCACACAGAGCATCTGCTGCAGATCTGGGACGAGACTGACCCATCCACAGCCTGGGCTGAACCATCAGATGCTAGATTGGGATGCCTTGTGACAAGGATCTGCCTCCCAAAGCTGCTCCCAGTTTGTCACGTTAGGGTGGAAATGCCTTTTTGAAATGTTAATGTCAAACAGCGTCAGTAATAGAGAGGGAAACTAAGGAGCAGCGTCTCCAAGGAAACCAGCACACGTGAGGAGGAGGGAGTGAGGAGACTAAACCAGGAGCAGAACAGGAGCCAGAGCTGGCAGCCGTTCTGCTTTTCCCATTTTTTATATTTCTGCTATGATTTTCTCTTGGTAAGTCAGACACCTTTCTGCTGTGAATGTCAGGGCAGTTTATTTATAAACAATTAATTTAGTTTTCCATCACCCAAGCGTGAAGAACCAGAGCTCTACCTCAGAGCCCTGAGAGCTGCCCCAGGAGCCCTCCTGCTTCCCTCCTGGGCAGCAGCAGCCACCAGCAGGCTCCAGCACACAATCCCCCCACGTGCACACCCTCCAGCTGCCTTTCCATCCACCACTGACAGCAGCTATTCCAGGTCAGGCTGCAGGAGCCCCTCAGGGACACCAGCAGGACACGTGGATTTGCTTTCAAGCCCCAGACCCCACCTGATGGGACAGATTCCACACAGGGAATCGAGTGTTCGGGAGAGTCACAGAGTCATTTGGGCTGGAGCAGGACCAGGAGACCCAGGCTGATGCTTTGCCTTGTAAAAAGGACACAGGTAGCTCAGGAGACTTGGGTTTGAATTCATCTGAAAGATGGCAAGTGGGCTGTAGGGCTCCCCTAAGCATGGAGCAGTATTTCCAATTAAACTCCCAACATCAATTCCTGCCTCTTGGCATCCCTGCCAGAGCACCAACATCACACAAGCTGAATCACTGATAACAAAAGGTGATGCTGTTCTAGGCAGTAAAAAGTACTCTGAAGTTCTTCCTACAGCCAAGGAGTTTGACTTGGGCATGTTACTGTGCTTCTGAACTCAGCACTGTCAGAGGATGAGCATTTGCACCATGAAACAATGTACAAAGTGAGACAAAATTTATCCCTTTTCAAAATCAAGACAATCACAGCATGAGAAGGAATTCTCCCTTGTGAATGTGGGTTAGTCTGTCTGGACTAATCCTCTACTCATATGTAGTGGCATATTAAGGATATTAAAAAGAAATCTGAAGGCTCAGACAGTATGTTTACAGCGGAACAGGCTCACATGAAAGATGTATTTTCAGGGAATTTAGTGACATGTTTGGCTTGAATTAATGTTGGGGAAATCTAGAAATCCTTTTTTTACTCTCCCTGTTGTTTCTGTGAAACCCTTTAATGAAGGCTTTACAGAAGCAGTAATGTATGACTTCAGAAGGGCACTAAAGCCAACTGAAAGCGAGCCAGTGCAGACCGAATTCCTGCTTCCTGCAGAACAGCAATAAATCCTCCCAGCACCCCTCAGTTCCCCTCATATCACAGAGCTACAGATCAGTGCCATGGTGTCCCCAGGTCACTCAAAGCAGGTGTTGTAAAGCTCTGTGTCCAGGGTTTGCCCACATTTAATGTGGCTTGTTCATCAACTCCTCTGTTCCACCTGCTCCGGGCGTTTTTTGTGGGAGTGTATTTTATTTCGTTCCCTTTGAACCTACCAGGGTTAGTTCATAGAGTGGAATTCAGGTGCATCCCCTGCATGTCAAGCTTTATAGTAACCCCCTTATGAACTGTATAAATGACTAAGAAGAGAGATATCTCAGAGCAGGGGGCAGAAGAGCAAGAGGAAATAAATGCAGAGCAGACACGTGGAGCAAAGAGCAACGGGAACAGAAGCCCCATAAGCCAGGGGCAGAACTGGAAATAGAGCATATTTTCTAAATCCTTGCCTGTCCATCCAACTCTCCAACTCATATGAATAAATGCTAACAGAATTTTACCAACGTCTTGCTCCTTTGCAAAGAGCACCTGCTCCAGAGCAGTGTTTCTGTGCTGGATATCCTGGCCCTAAGTGCTGCCTAATCCTCTGGGCAGAGCACACACAGATAGGCACAGGGAGGATTAAGCAAGGCCCAAACCCAGGACTGACTGAACAGTGCTGGAAGAGCCAAGCACAGAGTATGTGCAAAGAGATGCACAGGATGCTTTTTAAAACATGTGAATTCCGGCAAGGAACACACATTTTACACAACACAGTTTAGGGAAAATAGCAAAACTGCTCTGAGAATATTTACCCCCATTTTCTCACAATGGTGCAAAGGACGTGGCAGAGGACTGAAAGCACTCGAGGGAATGCAGCTTCAAGGGTGATTGCTGGCAAGCTTGGCCTGATAAAAGCCCATTTGCATGCATTAATCCTGCCACAGTCATTAAAAAAGCGTGGTAGCAGAGACCTCCCCAAAGCAGTAATTTCACTGGCAGTGACTTGATTACTCGGAATTCTTGGTGCATACTCCAGGGCTCTCTCACTGCTTTAATACTCCAATAGTGTTCTAGTACAGAGAAAACTAAGAAAGCCATTTTGTCCGCATTGGGAAGGCAAGGTCCTGATGCACTTTAGTTTCTCATTTTCCAGAAGGGGATTTACCCTCTGCTTACCCTCCTGCTACCAGGAGGAAAGTGTCATTTGCTGCTTTTGCCTCCACATTTCAGAGCAGAGTCCACCAACTCTATCTCAACTGATAGATTTCCTTATGAGTGAACACTGTGCTCCAGGAAACTGCTTCCCTGCTCCCAGGGAGCACCGCTGGCAGCTCCACAACCCGGCTTCCAAAATCAGGAACTTCCCACCGAGTTTCAAGGAGCCAGGGGTCTGTGGTGGGTGTGCACAAAAGGTTTGCCATTAGAGAAAACTAGCAGGAGGATTTCAGCTATCTAAAAGTGTTTATTAACCCAGCCTTGCAAGTCTGTCTCTGCATGTATTACAGAGCCAAACACGTGGCAATGATACGGCACACGTGTCTTGGAATCATTACGTTATTTGCATGACCTCCATCAAAGAACCACAGAGCTTTTCTGCTGGCATTATGATACCTCATCATCAAAGAAAACAGCTCTCTGGGGTATTTCTGAGCTCTTTTTAGTCCACCCCCCACCCCACAAGGTCTTCTAAGAAAAGGTTATTATTGCTGTTCCCTAATGCCAGGGATCCCTTATCACAGAGGAGGCTCACAGCATGTGAGATGGTAAATGAACACACAAAAAGCTTTAAAGAGCTCACAGGCTGAATAGAAGGCAGATGGGAGAGCCCAAGGAAAGACAACATTGGCCTGCATGGGTGACAGTGGCCATGACATACGAGCAGCTTAGTCACTGCCAAGTTTTGCCAAAGCAGCGACAACTTGCAGTTGACTAATTGCGCTTTTTCATTGCTAAATAACCAAAACAACACTCAACATAATTATTTCAGTGTGATACGTGGAAGAGGACCATGCCACCAACTTCAGATTTATTACCAGTTTCATCACATCAAGGGTTTAACTCCAGCAGCCAGCTCTCAGGACCCTTCCTTCCAAAACCAGGCATATCCATAACTCACAGGGGTGCAAAGGACAGCTTGAAAACAAAACCTGGGTTCACTCACAAGAATTAAGAAACCAAAAGAAAAACCTCCTTTTCTTACAGTACAGTTAAATAAAAAGATACTCTCTAGATTTCTTTGCCACTGCCAGGATGTTCTGAGGCTGATTCATAAACCAGCACTTCTTGGGATGCAGCACAGGCTGACAGATCCTACCCAGCTGGAGCACAAAGCATGCAATCCAGCCAACAGCTTTGTTCAATTGTGGTTCAAATTCACTGCAGTTTATTTCTGGAAGTATTTAAAATGCCTGTCCCGAAGGCATTAGGACCACTGCAATCCAGTGAGTCATCCACCTGACACAGACAGGTAGTAAATCTCACTGTGTTTACTAAAGCTTTCTGTAGGACTCCGTGGGTGCTTCACATTAAGATGACATAAAACAGCCCAAGGGACAGACACCTGCAACAGTCTGGGGTCCAGTGTTAATTTTCCCTCAGTAACCAGTTAAAATCCACCAGTTAAAGAGCACCACACACAGGAACTTTTAGCACTCACTGTCTAGAGGGACACAGTAGCCTGCTTTTAAACATCCCATTAAGCACTGAGAGGGAGAAACCCAGCAAGATGAAGAACCTTGTTAACCAAAAAGACTTCGAGCTTATAGCTCCCAAATTGTGGGAAGAATAAACAGGAGCTGATGCAGATAGCATTAGACTTACTGGAGATGCAGTAACAGCCTTCATGTGGCTCAGATGGAACGTGATACAGCTGAAGGAAGGTTCAGGGGGAGAGACAGGGTCAGGCACATGGAGGTGCTCACTGAAAGCCAGGATGGAGGGTCAGAAATTCCTATTCCAGTGGGACAGATGGCAGCAGTGACTCACATATTTCACATTGCTGGTAAATTTACCCCATTTCACACTTTCTCTTGGGCAGGAGGCTTCATACCCAGCTTTTCCAGGAAGCATATTTTGTCCTGTCAGGGGATTTGTGTGAGGCAAAGGGGAAGAGTACCCTGTAAGAGCAGAGCTCACGTTCTACCTACGGAAAATAAGTGCCAAGACAGGCTTGGCACTGCTCTCAGAGAAGCTCACAGACAACATGGAAAGTAATGAATTCTGATGGGAGCAGCAGCTGGCTCCCATCAGAAAGGCACTATCTCTATCCTTTTAAAATCCTTAGTTTTCTTTTTCCCCTGGGAAGATGGGAACAGCCTACCAAGGTCATCTGCACTCTGCTGGCCGAGGAAGATGTGCCGAGGCTGCAGCACAGCTCAGCCCACCGTCCGGGTGGGATGCCTTGAACAGCACTGTGTTCCTGCAAAAATAACTGTGCCAGGCACAGCTCGAGATTGAACCAAGGCCCCTCATCAGTGCCTGGGTGGATGAGCAGCGTCACTGCTTCCGACTGCCAGTGGGCTGCGAGGCACAGCAGCAGCAGCTGATGGAAATTAGTCTCTTTATGGCTGGCGGGGAGAACTGCAAGCTCATATCGATGCAGAGCACAGCCCGACATAAAATGACCCCTTGGCAATGGCACCGTACCAAATAAAGCGGCGTCTCAACTTACCTTGCGAGCGCGTTATCCTTTTGCAAACGGGGAGTAAACATAGCGAGGCGGGCGGAGCGGCGGGACCGGCGCCGCGGGGCAGGTCCCCTTACACAGCAGTAGTCCTTTTCCCCTGCAGGTCGGCAGGGTTTTCGTAGGCAGAGACGAGCCCCTTCGCCCAGCGGGTGCCGGGGGAGCCCTGCTGCATCACCACCAGCCGGATCGGGGGCTGGGTGTCCGCAGGGACCTCAGGAGCATATTCCTTGCTGGGATCCTTCCCCCTGCAGTCGTAGAGCACGCAGGAGATCAGGAAAACCAGGAGCAAAATAACATAACTAGACACCAGAATGATGAGATTCAAGGTAACGGGGTCAATCTCCAGATAAAACTCCATTTGGTCCCATACTCTCGAGTGCAAACCCGGAGAATGAAGTTTCATATGCACGAGGGAGCGGCCAGTGACCGATCAGAATAGATGTATTGGCTTTGTGGTAAAAATACACTAATCCCCAGGTCTCCTGTAGCAATGGATTTCCCCTGAACCGGACGATTAAAGCAGCTCAGTTTAATAACCTAAGCTCCTTCTTTTAATGCCACGTTGCCTACAGTGGCAGAAGCTAAATTTGATTGCTATATTGACAGGAAAACAGCCCCCTTGCCCAGGGACCATCTCTTTCCTTGACAGGCAGGTACCAAAATGGGTTTCTTCTACAGGTATTTTGCAGAGCCTCCCTTCTTCGGGTGGGCTTGGGCTTTTGGGGTGTAGAAAACTGACCTGTGCAATTAGTAAATGAATTCAGAAATAATTAGAAAGTCATTGCAAAGTAACTTTTCTCAAAACCCCATGAGCCTGATTCCGCTCTCGACTAAGACCTTTCAGGGCTACTGCTACAGAAGGGTTTTAAAGTGAACTAAAGATGTTTATTACTCAAGTCCCTATCAGGATTACAGGGACACATCCCACTGCTGTGTCACACACTGCCCAGCCAGTCCTTGCACAAACTCCACTGGAGGATCCTGCTTCCCACAGGCTGCTCCATCCCCTTGGAGTCTCCCAGGTATGAGAAGGTACAACACAATTGCAGAGTTTCTGCAGCCTGAGCACTGCTCATTTGTTATTCCTACAAAGACCCTCTGCTTCCTGACAAGGAGGTGAAGTTTGCAACATGGCTGTTCCTTGCCTGGCAGCAGGGCCAGGCTCCCGACCACAAAACCTCCAAGGACCTGTTGCGCCTTCCAGGTTTACATCCCTGAAGCTGATGAGTAAGGAGGGACACACAGCAGCTGCCACACATCACCCACACAGTGAGTGCTTAGAGAGACCACCCCTCTTCCTCCAAAACGGAGATGTCCTGGTGTATGACACCAAGAAGGCAGACTGGAGAGGGTGTCGAGGAGCACCACAGACCCTATGTCAGCACGCTCGCCGCTCCACCCGAAACCCCAAGGTTTTGGTTACAGCACAGCAGGGGTTTAGGAAGGGATTAGGCTGTCCCAGGTCTTAGCACTGCCAGAGCTGTGGAAAAGGGCTTTATGTGTCAGCGGGAATCCAATCTGGTGCGTCTAAGCTGTAAGAAATATGTCACGGGGCCACCCTGCTGCCGTCGACCTCAGCACATGCCGCTCGTTTTAAGGTCAACATCAGCTGCGTCCCCCACCATCTGCCCTCACGGCTCTTTAGCTGGGAAGAAGTTGGTATCAAGGAGTAGTCCCAAGGCTGACACTGCCAGGGCACACTTGGTGAGCAGGGGGAACCCAGCAGCACCCAGGATGCACATTCATGTGACCCTGCTGTTGTGTGTCTGCCGCACGTCACGTGCTGTGTCTGGAGGAGGGCGGGCACTTTGCTCTCAGACATGGGTTAGATGAGGCTGAGATTTTTTTTCAAGACAGGCTCTTAATTGTGCACTTCCCTTCAAGAGCAATGGCAATCAGAACTGGGATTTGGTTTCACTGCTCACTAGGAAACTCAAAGTAATTTGAAAATCCCTCCAAAGTGTTCAGGAACACCCGGGCCTTTGAAGGGCAAAGGGGTCTATGATCTTAAATTTCAATCATGTGCTACAAAAGATTAGTACCAGAGTAGGAACTACACAGTTCACGTGCTGAGAGATGGGATTTTACATTAAGTCTTTTAAACTGGTCCTCAAATGGCAGCCTGGGTTCTGGAAACTCAGCACTGTGCTCACAAAACAAAGTTTATTGGACTTTTCTGCCTTGCGTGTATTCAGTACCAGCAAGTTTGCCAAACCTGAATTGTCTCCTCTAAGGTCCTCCACGCTAATAGCTTGGTTTCAGATTTCTGTCTAACACTGCAGCAGGGAGATACATGTCATAAAGTGTTTGATTTAGATAGGCATCAGGCCAGCTTTCAGGGGACTTTTCAAAATGTAAAATCTGGTGCTACATTACTGCAGACACGATCTCTTGGAGAGAGAAAAGCTTTCTGGTTTCTCCATCTCTGCAGATTCTTGAAATGTTCTCTTAGAGTGAAAATAGATGATACTTTCAAGACACCTCCTGCAGGTTGAACCCAGGGCTTGGTTTGCAGCAAGGTGATCTCACATTTATGCCTTTACTGTATTCTCAGGATTTCTGTCCCTGAGCTGGAGCTACTCCCAGCAGCCTTTGTCCAAGTCAGTGTGCTGAAAACTGGAGTCTAGGAGGGGATTTGGCTTTAATACCAGGAGTTATTCCCTGATCCCAGCCCAAATCCAGGGTAAACTATAGATGCTCACCATCTGATATGCCTGTGCCCAAGGATTGCCGGGCTCTAATACCATCTGTCTAATACCAGCAGCCCTGTCCCAGGAGAAGGAGCATCACATCACCTTGGGAACCTCATCTGCACTCACACCCTGGGGCTTTTTATAGTGGAGCCTCACTCCAACAAGCTGGCACTGCTCCCAGGATCAGCGTCCCAGAGTGCTCCCCTGCCCAACACTGCTCCCTCCTGCCCATCCTGTGGCCTGAGCTCTGCAGCTGACTGTCCCTCACCAGCATTTGGCATCTCAACCTCCTCCTGCTGTTTATCCTGCACCCCTTTCTATAGAAAAGTCATTCAACTTCCTTCCTTCCCTCAGTTTTTTTCCTCTTATTTTGTCCACCTCAATTTAGAGATACTTCTGGACAGAAAGCACCTTTTCTTCTGCAAACACCAGCTCAGCTGGGAGGAGAGATGAGGATAAAAGATGTCTCTAATGGAGAACTATGTATTTTCTGTAATTTTTGCTTGAAGCCATTGCACAGTGAGTTTCAGAGTACAGAAGTTCAGATATTTCTAAAACAGCAAAGAACCACCCTACAATCAGAGAAAAAAAGAGATTTTTAAAAGAAAGTCTTGGGAAGAGGTTCTGGTGGAAAAGAGCTACAAGAGCTCTGTTTTGAGAGCAACTACAAAGGAGCTGGAGGCAATGGCTAGAAAAAAAATAAATCAGTCTGTGAGAAACCATAGCATCTTCTCATCCAGTGCAGGAGTTCAATACCAGATCCTTGCTGTGCCATCTCTTTTTGACCACAGCAGATTAGGACTGGTCACAGGAGCATTTTGGCTGGTGGATCCAAGGCAGCAGCTCAGGAGGGTGACCCAGCACACGAGGCATCGAGATGGATGCACACACCAGAACATCCAAGTGAGACCAGGCTCTGCCGGACTCAGGAAGCAAAAAGCAGTTCCCAGTCCTGGTGCTTCCCAGCTGGAGCCCAACAGCCAGCAGAGCCTCGTGTGCTGCAGGAATTTTCTGGCAGGGCTGACCCAATTCCAGCCTCCTGCACCTCGGAGCCACAACCCAGTGAGAGCCGTCCCTGCCAGGCTGGATTGGCTTAGCCATGGTGTCATTGCTAAAAATAGACCCTCAGAAATAAACCTTTTCAATCCTGGGACAGTGGAAAAGAGGGGAATATGGATGACAGAATACCAGTGTATTCCAAGCAGAGTAACAACTGGACTGAGAGAGGAAATCAGAAAGGACAGACCTACCTGCTGGGTAATGCCTTGTGCCTGCAGCTCAGGACAGCTGGAGGCAGCTACCCAAGGCCATCCCCTTCCTCCTACAAGTCATAACTTAAGACTGAGAAACTGCAGAGATTTTGGGGCAGCAGAGAGAAACTCGATGTTATCAGGAGCCAAATCACAGTTACTCCCATACCCACAGCCCAAATCTTGAGTGCCCTGAGCAAATCCAGCAACAGCAGATGTGTTACACACTCACGTGCAAATGCCAGTGGCAGAAGCACTGAGCATCTTGGGGGTGTCTCTGGGATGCCCAAATGCCTGTTTAAACAGTGCCTGGTGTTTGTGAGGGGCCACATGTGGTTTTGGGGGGTCAGGCTTTCCTCTAGCACAAACTCTGGGCCTGACCCCCTCGCTTATTTCTGCTGCGCTACAAGCACACACTCACCCAGGGTTCCTATTACCTACATATCCCCCTAGATGTAATATATTTAAGAATTTTGGTGAAGGGGGGGGGCTGGAATAAACCAGTGCCACTAAAAATAACGGGAGCTGAGGCATCTCCAGCGGCACTGGGGGACCCGAATTCCCAGTATCCAAGCAAATTGTACAAGGTAACAGCGTGATTTTATGCCTGGAATTTTATTATTATTATTATTTTAATTTTTTCCTCCCCTGCACGCCTCTTCCAGCTCTGTTTTTTTTTTTTAAGATCAGCACAGCGTTCCCCGTGCCTGATCCCGGCTGGCCACACGTAGGTGCTGTTGCTTTCCGTATGGAGCATCCCGGAGCGCGCTGGGATGCTCCGTATGGGCCCGCCCGGTGGCACCGGGGAACGGCGGGCGGGCCCCGCTGTCCGCAAACTCCTCTCTGCGAGACCCAGCACCGCTTATCGGGATGGACACCTCTACTTTTAAAGCTCTTCTGGTCAATGGCATCAATCCTTCCCCAGCACCTGAAGGGGGAGAGGAGCTCCCGCTGTCGCTGCTCGGGGCTCACGCTCAGGAGGGGGAGCTCACGCTCTGATGCTCGCTCTTAGGAGGCATTGGCACAGTGGTTAAACCCTTCCCTACTTTTACAGGTGCAGTTGTTCTTCATCTCGACAGCATCAGAAAACAGCTGCGAAAATGCTGCTTTTGAGAAAGGAATAGAAACTCAAGCAGGAAGATGAAAAGGTAAAATAGAAAACTGCCATTAGGATACAGAACTGGTTTGCTTGGTTCTTTGTACTGCAGTGCCCTCCTGGGACCCTAAACCCACACACACCAGTCACTGAAACAACAGACTTTGAGACTATGAACAGTCCTACAGAGGTGAGAGAGACAGCTGGCAACTGAGGTTAAACATATCCTGAACTGAAAAAAAATCAGGAGCTCAAAACAAAGACGGAAGCCTTACCAGATTAAGCTCATGAGCATTGCCTGCATGTCTCAGCAAATCTCCCCAAAAGCTCAGGCACTATTGCTACCACAGCTATGAAAACACTTTCCACTTAGAGCTCTTTATACCAAACAGGCAAACACACTGACTTAAATCCATTGCCCTTATCTGCAAATCAACTTAGTAGAAAAGACTCAGCTAGAGAGGGTTTGGTCCTCAGGAATATTAAAGCAGTTACCATGAGGTGGCAGATGCTGATCAGCTTTTCTCCTGATTGCTTTTCCTTTGTCTCAAGCTCCAGGTGAGATGTGTCCCTCAGACCTCTGGCCCAGCCAAGATGTATATCAAGCAGAAATGGGGTGCTGGTGTTTGCTCCTACCCCAGCTCCCTGCTGGCTCTGCTGGCATCAGAACTGGCTCTGTTTGATGCTGCAAAGAACAAAACCCGAAAGGATCTGACTCTGTGCTGTGACATTTTTGCTTTGGATAGGGATTTTGCAGGCAAAAAAAAAAAAAAATCAATTTCTGTAAGTGAGTGTGTACAAGTCCAGGATGCTGCATGACAGAGGGAGGAGGGGTTAGAGAGCTTGACCCACATCAGGGGGATCAGAAGGTGTGACAGTCACACAGAATCCTTTTAATGATCTCCAGTAGGATGTAACTGAAATGATACTGAATTTTCATATAAAAATAGTTAAAAAAATTTAATTGACTTATTTTTAACCAGGAAGATGCAAAAGGTGAAATCTGTGGCTTGATTTTGGAACAGTGATCCAAATCTTCATGTGAGATAAATCCCTGTAACTTTATCAATATAACCAGGCTGATATCAACAGATCATGGGTGCCATTAGTTCTGTTTTGTAGGGTAAGAAGCAACAGAGGATTAATACCTGAAGAAATGGAACATGCTTATTTTTCATCTCTAAGTAACTTTCCAATGAAAGCTCAATGACCTCAAACTGTGGCAAATCCAGTTTGACGTGCTGTGAGATATTTAGTCAATCCACTTGTCCTTGGCTGCTTGAGAAGCATATGCTCATATGGACTGGGATGGGTTTAGGCACACACAGTGTTCTGCTCAGGGGTGAGTGTTTAGCTGAACAGGGGCTATTAACTACACTTTGGCTGCCAGAAATCAAATTATTATCGTAGGTAGTAAAGCATTTCATCTGAGAAATCACAAAGTGAGACCTACAGCTTCTTGTTTTATTGCTTATGAAGATTAAGGGCTGTATTCTGTCTCTCCTCATTCCCAGTGAATGAGGATGTTGTGGGTCTGGCTCACTGTGACTGGCACAGCTGCACCAAGTTAACCAGAGGCACTTGGTGTGCCCAGATCTGGGGGTGTGTTGGGTTTGGTGACCTCCTCACAACCACAACTGTAGTCTGGAAGAGGAAAATAGGTGCTGATGCACTCAGGTAAGCTCCCAGAAACGTCAGGAGCTACAGACATCCAGGGGAGACTGCCATACCCAGGGGTAAGAGAGCAAATTTTTGCCACTGCAGACAGAGCAGCTGAACAGTTCCTGGTTCTGTTCGTCTCTAAATCTGTGCCTCCTCCCTCAGGGGGGTTTGCCTCTTTCTGTTTGCCTTGGATAAAGCTCCACGGGGCAGGATGTAAGGAATACATCCCTATTTCTGGGGCATTTTCAGGAACAGATGTGATCGTGTTACTGCAACAGATCAGTTTTGCTTCTGAATTCAGTCTGCTTTTTCTTCATTTGCGTTCAAGACTCTGCTACCTTGGGACAACTGGCCACACACAGCTACTTCTCAAGGAACCAGGGGAGTTCTGTGAGCTGGGAATAGGTGGAGATTCTTTGCCCAAGTGTGCAGGTTTGCAGGCAGAGTAAATCACAGGAGTCACCGTGGTCATGAGCAGCCACTGCTGAAACGCCTCCAAAACCAAAGGTCTCCAGGTCTGGCTCCTGACCACTGCTTTGTTGAATATGATGTTGGGTGAAGGAGGCCAAGGGCAGTTGTATGATGAGAAGAAAAAGGAGTCTCTAAAAATAACTTGACACAATCTGCCTAAGAAGGTTCTGCAGAGCTCTCTGCTCGATTCAGCTGGGGTGCAACTTGAGGGGAAAAACCCTGAGGTTTCCTGGAGCAGCTTTTCTTGTTTGTTTTGCTTTTTCAGGCTTCTTTCAGACTGCAAATCTGTGTCACAACATGTGCGAAGGAAGTAAATTAAGAGAACTCTGAGTTTAGATCTTTTGGGGTTTTTTTTCAGGGAATACAGGCCTCCCTCAAAAGAGGATACTTGAATACCAGTCAGACACCTGGTGAGCAAACCAGCTGTTCACAGCTGTTGTTTCCATCTCTCTTTCTCATTGTTTGCAGAAACAATGAAGTGATCGAGGACTAAGAACTGACAAAAAAAGGAACCCCAAGTGCCAAGCTCTGTAGTGCTCTTTGTAAAACCCAAATAAATGGAAAAATAAATCAAGCTTAGACATCAACAGGAAATTGAAAAGTTACATCAATGGAAGGACAGAAATGTATACGTCAATCATTTGGCTGGAGATGTTGTGGTATAAACAGATTTTTATCACTTATAACTCCCTATTCAAGCAATTCTGTCCCAGATTTCTTTTGAAAAAGCACACAGAGTACAATTTTGCCAAGAAGACTCTGGGAACAAATATGAAAAATAGAGCAGGACTGGCTTTGCTGTCCCTGGTTTCAAGTTTGCAAAGTTTCTAAAGCTTTAGTTTAATTCAGAAAAACAGAGAAGGCTCATTCCTAATCCTCAGTCAAGGCTGCAGGACTTGTTTGATGTTTACAGCTGGGCACATCCCAGTGCTTTGCTGAGATGGACTCCTTGAACTGTTCCATCCCCACTGTGTTCAAACCTAATCCACGCTGTCACCTCTCTTTTCCCTCCTTCACAGCCACACACGTTTCTGTGAGTTAGTTCATGTGCCCACAGGGAAAGGTTGAATGTGACAGCAGCCTGTCACCATCCCAGCACCCAGAGCTCCCATTCCTGTCACTGCACCTCACACAAGGTCAGCCTGGAGCCAACTCCGTCACAGGGATGTGGTCCCTCGTCACAGGAGCCCCACTGGTGCCAGCTGCCCTCGGGCACAGATAAACCAGCCCTGAGGACAAAGCCTTTGCCTTCCTTTTGAGATAGAAGATATGGGGATACAAACAGTGATAAACAGCTGATGCGTCAGTCGGAGCTGAATGCTGTTCCCCTGCCTCACCCACTTCCACCCTGCTTAGCATCAGGAGTTTTTGTTCTGTCTCTGCTTCTTCCACACCCACCTTTGAATTTCATGTTCCCTCAGACAAAGGTGGGACTCTGTAGCAAGGGACTTTTCCTGGGAGTTTTTCCTCTCTGACAAGGAAGGAACCATGTCCCCATGCTGTCAGGAGATCTGGGCCTCTGATCTCCTCTTTCTGACTCCTGGGCTCTCCCTCTTGTCTGACCCCGTCAATTGTACTGCAGTCAGTCCTGCCACGTTCCCCAGGTTTCTTTCTTGGCACCACACATGGTTTTCTGCTGCAAATTTAGCCCAAATCATTTTTACATTGTTCTCTCCCCGCTGCTGTCTTATCATCACTGCATTGTTCCCTCTTGGCTTCCTCTGCAGTTCCTATCTGTCTTCTGGCTCTCTGTGTATCACTGTGGGCTTATCTTCTGTCAGGTTTTGATGTCATTCCTTGGACATCTTATTACCATTTATCACAGCATTCTGGTTTCTCTCTGTTCTTGTCAATGCACTCGTTGCATTTCCACCTCTCTGAGTGAAATCTCAGTGGAACTCAAATCAAATGTATCCTCCAACTGACCAAAAATGCCCTGAGCTGGGTGGGGGGATGCAGGGTGGTGAGAGGGTGACCATGAAAGTGTTCACAGGTACAACATGAAATGAGCCCAGTTGTTCAAACCCCTGTGATGCTCCACAGACCCATCTGTGTGAACTCCTGCCAAAATATAGTTCTGTTCTGAAGTCAGGCACTGCTTAGACTTCTACATGATTTGTTGAAAAATCATGAGTTTTCTGTCTCCAAGTGGCTGCTGAGGTTCTGGTTTGCCAGATCTCCAAACAGGTGGCCAACTCCATGTACATGGGAATAAAATTACTTAATGCTTTCAGGTAAGTCATTAACTACCTGGTAATACTTCTCTGTATTTGGGTCATTCAGTGGAGGCAAATCACAAGGAAAATTGACACAAATCCATGATATTCTGAGAATGGTTCCAACACTTTCAGAAGTTGCTCAGCAACTTCTTTTGATTAGCAGCACACAGCCTTTCATGCAGCAAAGGTGGCCAAAGAAGAAATTTTGAGATCTTGAGCATTAAATCCTCCAGGCATTAAAGCCACCATTTGTGTCAGAGGGAGGTCACCCTGTGAAAGGGGAGGGTGACACAACGATTTGTGCTCTTGGGCTGAGTGCCATGCTGTATAGAGACATCTATTTTCAGTTTAATAAAACAAACCTGTCTTCTGTCTAATGTTCAGCAGGTTTTGGGCACAGTTACGCTCAGACAATCAATAATCCCTGGGGATAGAGGTGTTCTAGTCCAACTGTCAGTGATGTGCCACCTCTGCAGGTGAGTCAATGACATCCAGCAGCTGCAGCCCACACAGACCCAGTCAGAGCAGAGACAAAACCAAAGTAAAGGAAAACTTTGGGCCATATGAGACTGGTACATGCCAACCTCCTGCCTGGTGTCCCTTCACTGGTCTCACTTCAGTTGCCATGGGGGCTCCACCTGGGCAGAGATAGCTGAACCTCCTGACACCAAAAATTCTGAACCCCACCCTCAGCATCATCCTGGTTTGGGCAGCACCTCAGTAAAACAAGGGCAGCCAAGTGTTGTTTTCGTTCTTATTCTGACAAATGAGCTAATAGAGTACAAAATAATATCCCCAAGCTTGGTAAATTCTTTTGACTTTGAAAGATTTTTTAATTTATTTGGGTTTTTTTTTTTTTTTTTGCTCAGACAACATGGAGACTTGGTGCTAAACCCCACAAAACAAATTAAATATCCAATTACAAACAGTTGGCTCTGGTCTGGAAGCACTTCAGTTGACTGCCGTGATTCAAAGGAGAAAAATTATTTCATTCTGAACACTGTAATGCTTTCTAAACAGCACATTGGCTGACCTGTCCTGGGTCACGACCTCCAGAGCTTCACATACATGTTTTTGAAAATAAGGCTTGTGCCTTGCCTCATCAAATGGATGCTGAAGCTTCAGAGCTGCAGGAAGGGGAGAGGAGCTGCCCATCTGCCCCTTGGTGCTGTTTCAAGGGAGACACAGAGAGTTCTTCAGTGAGGAAGTGAATAGCTCACTCATATGAGTGTGTGTCTGTGAGTGTAAGGATTTAAAGGTCAGACTCATGTGGAAAAATTGTGGAAGATCTGTCTTTTTCCCAGATGCAACAATTTTACCTCAGAGCTTTCCATACATCCCAGCACTTCCAAGAGATCCTCCTTTCTTTCTGTTGTGTGCATGTTTGAGATGGTTGTTCCAAGGGCACAGAGCTGCTTCACCCCTGGTGTTGGAGAAGCAGGGAAGGACAGCTGAGCCACCAAGCGCTGGGGTGGGTCTGCAGTGGGAACTCTTGGAGACAAGGAGACCCCAGGACAGCAAGGAGGGGTTTGCTGCTCCAGGTGGAGAGTTTCTCTGGGTTGCTTGACCCAGGCTGTAAGGGCAGAGAGCCAGATCAGCTGTGCTGAGGCCATGGCAAACTCAGGCCACCAGAGGAGCTTGTGCTCAGTGACCCCTGGGGGTGTTACATCCCTGAGTCTTCTGTGGCTGCCATCAGGAATTGACAGGACAAAGCCATCCACCGGGGCTGGATTCACACCAAAGTGTGTTTTGGGATCCTAAGAGAACCTCCTGAGAAGCCACCCATCCTCACAGCTCAGGTGGACATCACTATCCACCCCCAGTCAGTACTTGTCCTTCAGTTGTCAGGGCAGAGTTTTAAAGCAAGCACCACGTGGCTTTAGGAACAGTCTTGGGATGCAGCAGGAGGTAAATGAGGTGCCTGATCCTTCAGAGAAGATCTTTGTGCTCAGAGGTGTGTTGTGTTTCACAAGCACAACCCCCAGGCTCCATGTGGACCACCCAGCTGCATGGCAAAAAAACCCCACGTTTCTCATGGTTTTGGTCCGTGCCTTCGCTGTTCTGCTGCTTTTACTGCTCCTTTGTTTTCCCAGCTGGTTTGTGTGCCTGAGATCAGGTCACAGAAAGCAAAGGGCTTGCTCAGAAGTTAAACAAAAGCTCTTTCAAGTTTAAAAAGGACAAAAAAAAAAAAAAAAAAAAAGGCATTTGCAGGAAGACCCCTTCTCCAATATTTGAAGAGTTTGATTTGATTTTTGATTTGGAGGGTTTTCTGCAAGAAACCCAAGGCTGACTTGGCCCACAACTAACATTGCCAAGGTGTGTGAGTTGGGTGAGATTTGACTATCTCTGTAAGGTAAGAGAATTTCAGGAAAATACTTTAGCAACAGAAATAAATACTCAGGATTTAAGACAAGAGATAAAAACTCCCCTCGATAGACAGACATGAAAAAAACTAAGGAGGACATAAGGGCCTGGCTAAAAGAAGATCAAAACTCAAATGGGTGGATCCAGAACATAGAAGCTGAATTCCTACCACAGCCATGACCTTCACGTGTGATTGAACAGTTATTTCTGATGAAGATAAAACCCCAGCCTGGCTGCAGGACAGCCAATTCCATGGCAGGGCAACAGGGAGGAGCTGCTGAGGGGACAAGTTTCCCTGGCCACATAATGAATGATTCCACTTTTACCACTGGTCAGACATCCAAGAACCAGACACTGTAATCATGTAATTCCGTGACAGTTTCTTTTTTTTAAATTTTTTTACCTTGGAGCACAGAAATCAAAACCTCTGCCTGCCTGATAGGAATGGAACAGGCTTTGAATGAACCAGAATTTCTGGAGAAAAATGTAAAGTCTTAAATGTTTTATACAGAAGACCCACAACTCCAAGTGCCCTGTGAGCACACCGGAGTATTGTCCACCAATCCCTGATATTTTGTGTCCGTGCAGACACGCTGTCTTACACATTAAACAAACTGCAAGAGCAGAAATTTTGTTCTCATGGAAGCTATTTTTTTTTTTATTATTATTATACTCCTAAACTTCATCTGAATACTTCCAAGTGTACTTTGGACTGTGGCCAACCTGTGCACGTGTGGTAGGAAGCTGCCTCGCACAGCTCTGAGCAGGACGGGGCAGTGGAGAAGCAGAAGGCAGGAACAGCAGCTTGGCTGGCAAGGAGATGGCAAGTGTCACCCCACAGGGGTCAGGGAAGAGGTGTTACCATAACAAGGTGGAAAAGCAACACATAGAGATCGACAAAAAAAAAAAGGAGAGGGAGAGCGAGCTCCTTTGATAGCCTCGACATCACAATCAGGAGAGACTTCCTGGCCTCATATTTTCCATATAAACACTCTCCACTGGATAAAGTTAATGGTTCCCCAAACTGCAACGCAGAAGGGCTTGATCAGTTCAATTGACGTCACAGATCGGGTATTTTAATGAAATGGGCTCTGCTTCCCCCATTTATACGTTTGACCCTAACCTTTACCAGATGTTCAATTCATGCTCCCTCGCAGACACTGCACTGCTGTGTTTTGGAGGCTCTCTTTTGGAAATCTGAAATGCTGAAGTGGAAAGAAAACCCTCTGACACGAACTCTTTTGTTTGAGCTGCTCCCCTCCACGGGGATGGGCTGTGTGGAGGGCTCTGCTCAGCTTTCGTGGGGTTGTACCCAGGAGAGAGGGGGAAAGAGGGCCAGAAGGGTTATACTGTGCACTGCCTGCCTGTGTGGGAGTGTAAAGGATAGAGTGCTGCTCCCCTGCCACTCAACAGGGCTGAAAGTGCAGCTCACCTCTCATCCCCTCCCACAGAATGTGACCCTGAGACCAGAAAAAGAGCCAGGAACCCTGAACTCAGGATTTGGCCCTGCCACATCCCCTTGGGCATGGTGTTCCTGCCTCTCAGCCTTGTTTCCCAGCCGTAAAACAGGACAATGTCCCTTTGCCCAGTTACATCCTGGGCTTATCAGGGGCAGGGCTGGGCTGGATTGGGCCTTTGAGGGCTCCCTCCTGTCCCCTGGGACAGCCCAGGCTCTTCCAGGGGCAGGAACAAACAGGTATCAGCTCCACAGACCCACCACCCCCATGTTGCTCTGGATGCAAATCTGCTCCACAGAGACCCCCAGCAGTTACATGCCCAGATCAGAGTGTCCCTGAGATGTGCAAAGAGCAAAACCAGCTGGAAATAAGTCACAACCAGGAAAAGGGAATGTCATCAAAAAAGATGCCATCAAAAGCTTTCAGGTATTCGATGCTCATCTAGAAGTCTCTTGGTCATCCTTTCTTCAAAGAGAAGATAAAAAGATGGAGCAAGAGAGGGTTAAAAGGAGATCCACAAAGCCCAACCTCAGCTTTGGTTTTCAATCATTTTAGATAAATTGGAAGCTGGACCCCAGCCACCCTTTAGTTCTGGGTTTGGATTAGCAAATTGAAAGTCACAGATGAGGTTTTGCAAAACCAAACCCATATCCTCCTTGGCCTGCCCCTGGCTCGAACTGAGCTAGCCCTGAGCAAGAATAAGTGAATCACTCCTTAAAACACTCACAACCAAAAATGCTGAACTCAACAACGACAAACTGAGCAAAGGAGCCTCCGAAGGCCTGTGCGAGGCACTCATTCCTTTTAACCCAGGAGAGAGCAAACCTGCAGCACCAGCACTCTGCAGCAGATCAGACAGCACAAATGTTTGGAAAACTTAAAAAAGAAAAAACTGGTGGTTTTGTTTTCAGTAATTCCATGCACACGTACAAAAAGTGTGTATTCCGTGGCCAAGCATTTGCCCCTGAGCAGGTGACAGTGGCTGCCAGCGTGGCAGCCTCAGACCTGCTCTTTGACACTGATCCTGCAGCAGGGTTCAGTGGATTGAATCAAAGTGGATCCAAGGTTCTCCTGACCCCAGGATAAAAGCAGCCATGTATGGAGCCAGCCCAGCCCAGCCCAGCTGCTCTGCCACCAGCACACAGCTCGCTGTAACCCAAAGCCATACCCATGTGTTTATCTGAAGTCTTGACTATGTTCTTCAAAGTCTCAGCTGCTTCTCAGCCCCATCCCATTGCAAAGGAAATCTCCCTCCTGGCTGGTGTGGCCAGAGGATGAAGGGATGCTCGTGAAGGTTGGGCCCTTCCCCACCCATGTGACACAGGATAAAACATGATGCCCCCACAGCACTGCCAGCATTGTCAGTGACTGTCCCACGGCACCACCAGCCTGGGGTTGTCTTCCCAGAAGTTGCAAAAAGAAGCGGGAATTATACAGTAAATCAGATCCCATCTCCTGATCACAGACCCATCAGCACCACCACCCTTTTATTAGCAGGAAATCCTAAATCCAACCATTGAGATGTTCATGTAATTGTAGTCCTGTAAAAACAGCAGGTAGGGCCCCTCTTACCCCCAGGCTGAGCAGTGACCTCCTTTGGGTTCCCAGAGTTACAGCAAATACAACCTGAGCACCATCAGTAAAGAGTATTTTACCAGTGGCAACGAGAGGGATTCAAGCAGAGTAGGAAATAACATCATCTTCATTTGGATCAGGGCTGGGAATGCACCCAGGCTGTGTTCTCTGCCATAATTTACACATCCCCACAGACAGACACATTGGAAGTGACTTTTACAGCCAGCCAGGAGACAGCCACACAACCCACACCAGCTCTGGCAGGAATCACATGCCACAGTGTTCCACAATGTGTCTGTCCCTCTGGGAAGAAGCATGTGGAGGGTTGTTTTTCTGCTTAAACCCTTTTGATTTTATTTTCCTTTACTTACTGGCAGTGAATTGTTCCATTTTTCTTGCTTACCAAACACTTTATACTGTGGGGGTTTTTTGTTTTCTCGTTTGTTGCGACAGGAGTGGTAAAAGACTCTGTCTGGGCTCTGCAGATCACACACCAAAGTTGACACGAGGCAAGCAGCTTCTTTAGACACCCTTCTTAAACCTCAGTTTCAGCTCTCCATTCCAGCCCACCCTGTCTGTCCCTGAGAAACTCCTCTTTCAACATCAGCTGTGTCATGGTCTGCCACATGGGTTGGAGAAAATAACTCAACATCACCTAATGGGTGTTGTTTGGAGACCAATTAGCCTTTCCCAGTTTATGTATTTTTTTCCCCCCTGATTAAAGAAGCACTAAAAGCTGTAATACCCTTTAAAGTGTCAAGATCTGAGCAGTGCTGATCCCAGCTAATGCCCAGCTCCTTTTGCAGCAGCCATCTCCCTGGATGGGTTCACTCAACTGCAAAAGGAAATTGTCCCAAGTGAAGGAAAGTGGAGCCAACAAAGCAGCCAGCATATGAATTTTTTTTTCTGTTTTCTTAACTGGGCACTGTGGACTGACAGTCTGGATTTATGGCTGAGTTTACAGCTTTGCTGCCTCCCAGCAGCTGTTGTGCAAAATAGACCTTCATCCAAACCAAAAATCACCGAGTCAAGAGCCTGAGAGGGAAAAGTGCAGGATCTTCTTAATGAAACTAGTCACTGATAATAAAATATCCATGAGGAAAATGTATTTATCATCATCTCACTGAGATGTGTCACTCCCTCTTTCTTGAATTCATGAGTGCATGCACACTCCAGAGAAACACCCTGATGCTTGTCCAGGGCTTTTGCTGAAGGCTTTATCCAGCCCTCACACTCCAGCTGGGGCTGAACCAGAGGAATAAACTGAGAAAAATATGGATGAAAAATGGGAAGAGGTTGTTTACCAAAAACCAAAGAATGGGAACCACAAAGAATAATTTGGCCTTTCTCACCAGGTTGCAGCCTCAGACGTACCCAGGTCTAATGTGGCTCCACACAGGATGTGCAGACCCTGGTCCATCCCAACAGGCAGTGATCCCATGGCATTTCAAGCACTGCTCATCCAAAAAACCTGCCCAGAAACTGCAGCCTCAAACTATCAGAAAGACTTGGGAAGGGGGAAAAAAAAAGGAAAGATTGGGTCAATAGCATGGAATAAAGTCAGGTGACAGGGCCAGGTTGGCAGGAGGGTGCCACCAGCTCCAGCAGGGAAGTGACAACTGCAGCGAGTTTGGTGGCTCTGAACTGAGCTCTCCTGCTCACATGAGAGGGGAAGGAGCACACAGGATTTGAAGGTGGCTGTTGCATTGGATGTGCTGAAGTCTCCGTTGATTTTAGGCCAGGGAAGAATGATTTGCTGTGTTCCCTCCTTGTCTTGGCTCCCACTCATAAAGGCACTTAAAAAGCTGTCTGCTTCAAGTATGTGCTTAAGTGTTCTGCTGAATTAGTGAATTAGCATATTTACTTGCCTGCAGTGTCTGCAAAAGCCAATTGAAAGCCCTGGGATTTTGATGAATGCCTTGGATGGCCTCTGGGACAGACCACAGGTACCAAGTTACCCTCCCCTATCACACCTCCATGGCCTCTGGCAGCCCTGCCCTGCCTGAGGAAAAGCTGAGCTTGGCTGCTCGTCCCTGCTCATCTCTAAGCTATTCTGAGGCAATTTTAGGGATCAGTTTTCTCATGCCATTTGCAACACTCGGTGCCATTTGGAAACTCCTGCACGAAGCAGAGCTCGCTGTGTCCTGCCAGAAAGGGGTTTAAATTCTTGTGACTGGAGTTTGCTTTTCCTGCTAATTGAGGCTCTGAAGTCCAGTGATGCTTTTCCTTCGATTTAATTAAGGGAAGTTGTTTCCAAGGAATCATACATACAGCTCGGATCAAAGAATTCAAGAGCAGTGATGCACCCCAAGATGCAACGGATGTGATTCACGGTGACTCACGGGCTGTGTCCAGCTGCCAAATGAGTCAGCACTCACAGCAACCTCATCACAGTCCACCCATCAAATTTAAGGACCTGTGGTACCATGTCCATGCCAAGTGCAAGGAGATGAGCCCCAGATGTCCTATCACACCCCAGACTACAGCACACAGCAGTGGCCCATCCCCAGGACAGTGTCCTGTGGGACCTGCAGCTCTGCACCATCAAAAGAACTCCCCAACGGGGAACTTCAAATCTTGCCTTGTTCAAGTCCTTAAAGTTTATAGCCAACAAGGGCTGAAATTCTGGTGAATATCAAGCCTGGCTGCAGAAGACCTCAAGTCTTCTCAGCTCATTAAAAGCCAGACAAGCCAATTCCAAAGGAACTTGAAGCCAAATGAAGTGCTGAAACAAGTCATTTCTTTTAAAAATTCCACGGGAGCAATATCCTTGCTGGTGCGGCCCAAGGGGAGGATCACAGCATTGGCCCATGTGCCACTTCCCCTCCCACACTTGCCAAACAGCAGCAAATAATGGATTTTTTTTGGTGGTTTTTCCCTTTCTGTAGAAAGTCTAAGCTGAATTCTTGATGATTCTTGTAAAATCTGAAAGCTGAGCAAGCCTGACTTTCACAAACACACACCCGGACACACACCCGTGTAATTTGTGATGCGGTTCTGCAGGGGAGGGGAGGACAGTGACCATCTGTTTTTCTGGATGGGAGAGGGAAAGAGCCACAAGGAAAGTTCTGGTGGGGCAGCTCAGCTCCAGGCTGTGATTTACAACTGTAAATACAACAAATCCTCTCCAACTGCCCTGGCGTTGCTCAGGAACCAGAGTCCAGCTCACAGAGCGAGCTCAGGTCACTCGAGTTTAACGATGACCGGCTTGACTGGGGAAGCGAGGAAAGGCAGACAAATTGCTGCCCTCAGTCCAAGTTAAATCCCTGTGGGATGCAGCTCCACAGCTGCTGGTCAGGATGGAGCGATGGGCACTGCGTGTCCTAGTGGCCTTACTCACAAAATGAGGCTTAAACTGCAAAGAAAAGGGCTCAGCCCTCACCTCCGGAGGGACCACTGGGACCAATCACCACGTGCAGCTCTGTCCTGGCCCGTGCCAGTGCCACACTTGTGAGCAGGTGACAAGACTGAAATTTCAATTTGAATTGACTGAAAAAAATAGCTCAACAAATCCCAAATTTTTATTTAAAATTTTTGGGGCTTCCAATTTTTCCTTTTTTTTTTTTTTTTTCTTTATTTATTACTGAGTTGGAGGAAACATTGAAACTATTTCCACCTCTGTTCCAAGTTGAGGCACACCTTAGTTCCGAGAATGTTAGAAGAGGATGTTGAAAGTAATTTTTAGAGAAAAACCTAAAAATCTAAACAAAAGCTTCAGAAAACACAACACATGCTCAGAAAACATCCTGATTTCACCAAATCTGTACTTTTCACTGGAAAAGGATGCATGGGAACCTTTTGCCTGTGTTTACAGAGAGCCAGTGGGAAGAGACAGGCTGTTGATACCACACCAGGGCCCTTTCCCATGCCATCCCAACCTCCCAGTCATCCCCTCCAAACTGGGAACCTCAAATCCCCACATGCACAGCTCTGGTGGTGCAACTGGCAGCACCAGCACTGAAGGGACAAGTTACAGGGTCAGCAAGGAGTCCAAACCTGCTGGGTCCTCACCACCTCATCCCTTAAACCACTGCTGGAAGCAGCCAGCAGGAGCAAAAGCATCCTGTGTTTGGTGAATTCCGTGTCCAAAAATACTTAGTGTGTTATTTAGCTTAAATTATATATTAATTTTATTTTCTTTTTCGTATCCAGCAGGGCAGACTAAATAAGTCAGAGATGGGATATCCCAAAAGGATTGGAATAAACAGCTTTTCCCAGAGCATTCACCAAACAGCACCACAGCACAGAGACCACTGGCTGGGGTTCCTCGTGCTGCTGCAGTTGGGTGCTTTTCTCTGTGGCCACGTTCCCCACAGGGATAAACACTGACACAGAAACATCCTTGCACATCTACAGGGCACCCTGAGTGCCCAGCAGCCTGGAGGCATGTCCCAAGGAGTGGGATCGTGGGTGTGCTGCTAAAAACTCAGCAAGAGGGGCAAAATCTCAAACTTTGCTTGCTCGCTTCACCTCTGCAGATAAATCACTGCTTTTACAAGGCATTACCGAATTCTCGTCGCCGTGACCACCCAGCCCCTCCACAGCCACGGAGCAGACTGGCACAGGGTCGTCTCAGACAGGATATCCTCCAGGGAACAGCCTCTGCACAGCACAGAACAATAGAGCCCTGCCTTTGGAACCGTGGATACACAGCGTGCCCAGCCTCTTCTCCCCCCAGGCCTCAGCTATCTGCTCTCAGCACAGCAGGGAGCACCGCGCTATCAGATCCACATCCACATCTACTTCCTGCTATTTGTCAGCCAGTCCCCCCACTGCCAAAGGGAGCAGAACAGGCTGTGGGTCCTGCATCTCTGCCTGTTCCTTCAGATGCTGCAGGTTTGGAGAGCTCAGGTGTCCGATTGATTGCGCACTGAGCTGGGACAGGTGGCTCTGCTCCCAGTGCTCGATGGCACAACAAGCCCACCAGGGCTGGTCCACCTGACTAGTCCTACCCATGGCAGTGGCTACAGGGCCTCGCTGCAACTCCACTTCCATAGGTACCCGTCCATGCTCTGGGATCAAGCACATGTACATCACACCAAAGCCTTTCACGAGGGCTTTACAGAAACTTCCAGACTAAAGCGTCTTCCAGTCACCTTATGAACCAGATGGAGAACATTTACAGTGGCCCAGGTTGGTTGTAAAACACCCAGCCAGTTGCTCACAGTCTCCTTGGTGAAGCTGCACTGACTCAACTGCTGCCAGCTGGGCTGCCAGGGCTTATCCTGCTCTCAATTACATCAGTGCAAATGTGGAACAACAACACTGACTTTCATGGCATAACCTGATTTACTGGAGAGCAGGATCTGGTGTGCTTTCTAGGTTCATGCTGTCTAATAGAGAACAGACTTGAAACTCTGACTCATTAGCAGGGAAACATAGATTGAAATTAAGCTCCCAGTAGATAAACATCTCTTGAGCAGCACTGAAAAGATTTTCTTCTGCTTGACAGAGCGAAACAGGGAAAGTCTCTTTAAAAGCCGTTTCAGACTTAATGCAAAGCCCTGAAATCCTGCCCCTGGGAGCACAGGGACCCTGGGCAGCCTTGAGGGAGCAGATGAGTGCAAAGTGATGGCACAGCTCTGGATGCACACAGCAATGGATCTCGGGAGCCCCAGGGATATTTCTTGTGCATGGATCATATCTAGTTCTTCCCTCGTAACTGCACTGAAGCTGGGCTTGATTTATTAATGTATTCATCAGAGAGGAGACTGTTTATACTGGAAAAACCCTGAATGGAGGAGAGTGCTACCCCGTGTGGGGCCAGGTGGCCCCTTTCTGGCTGACAGTGGCCCCTGGTGTGCCCTGCCCTGCAGCACCATCTCTCTCAAAAGACTTCACAGAGGCTTGAGGCATTTTCTGAGCACTCATTCTCATTTGAGCCCCAGGAGTTCCTGTGTCTCAGGCATTCCCTGAGTCTGAAACCCCATTTCTGTTAATCTTTATGTGCAGCCTTTCAGAAAATGGCTTTTTTTTGTAAATGGTTCATCTCCTACAAACAGATTTCTTTGTGCTTGCTGAGGACCCAGGACACCCACCTACACTGTGAATCACAAATAAGGAGCAGGTCACAAAAAAAACCTTAAAACCCTCTAAATAACCTTTTGTGACCATGTCCATGACAAGCAGACTCACAGGCTCTGGTGCTGGGTGCATTTCACAGCAAAAATAGCATGTTGCTTCATCCCAAGCAGGAAACAGCCATTCCAGCATTCATTTTCTTTGCTGGGTTCTTGTCTTTCATTCTGCATCCCCGAGCCAGTGCAGGATTTGCAAACATTTCATAATTCCAAGAACAAGCACATTAAAGCCTCAGAGCAAGGGGAAAGCCCTTTTCCTGCCAACGAGGCATATTATTGTCAATACCCCATTGTTGTACTCACACTCACCACCCCTTAAAGCAATTAATGGATAAATCAGGGATTTTTCTGTGGCATTTCTGTGGGTGGAGTTTATTCCCATCCTTATCTGAGCAGTGGATCTTTCCCACCAGCAACCTGGTGCCAGGGTGTCCCACAGCCCATGACGCCGGAGGGCCCTGCAGAACAAACAAACTCAATTACAGGAGGATATTTACAATTGCTGACCAAACTCTCGATTTCCTTGGTAAGCTCCTCCAGACAATACACTCCAGGCACTGGCCTCCAATTGTACTGTCAGAAATTCATACGGGCCCAAGAATGAGAAAATATTGTGTTTAGATTTGCGATAGGCAAAGCAAAACAAGGGAGCGAGGGTTTTGGAGGGTTCCCCCCCACCTCAATCCCAGGAGCTTGTTTATTTTTACAGCCACAGGATGGAGCAGGGTGAGTGTGGAGCCTCCTCTTGCCCACCCTGCCCTGTCCTGCTCCTGCCCAGAGCCAGCCACCAGTGCTGGCAAGTTCCCAGGGAAGGATGAGGAAGCAGGACAGCACTGCACCTTGTGCATGAGGATTGTTGTGACCCAAAACTCATCCAGTGCTTTCACTGAGCTCTTAAAAACAGCCTTTCCCAGATCTGTCAGGATTCAGGCAGGAGGCTGTAGTACCAGTTTTCAGTGGAAGGTGAAAGAATCCTTCACCTCCCATCACAGGTGTAAATTCCTGCTCATCCAAGGGGTGCCCTACGTGCTGCAGCTCCCAGCCCCGTCCCACATGTGTCTCTCCAGCACTTACATGTTGAGTTAAAATGCCCCCCACACCAGACTTTGCTCCCTTTTGGCACTGGTTTGTGTCAAAATCCAACCTCCAGCTCAGCCCACGCTCACCATGAGCTGCTCTCAGGCATGAAACTCCTAAATCATCCAAAGGGAGAAGTCACTCCTGAATTTGAGCTGCCCCAGCGTGCCCTGGGATGAGCAGTGGCCCTCCTGGAGAAGGTCTGACAGCCACCCCCAGGGGAGAGGAGCCATTTCACACAGCCTGGCCTCGAGCTGCTGGTAGAACACAAGCCCTGTGGCAGAGGGTGCATCCCTGGTTAATTCCTGTGCTGGAACATCTTTCCCAGGGCCGTGTTTTCCCACAAAATGCTTAAAGGTGCCACATTAGGGGGAAAGTCTTTGGGGTTTTTGGCAAAGAGGTGCTCAAGTTCAGCTCTCGTTTTTGCCTCAAGCAAAAAAATCAGGTTTACATCTGCATATACCCAGATTAACAGCAATGCTTAACTCTGTGTGGGCTGATGGTGTAATGTTTGAACCAAATTCTGTTTCTTATTACAAGAGCAAACCCTGAGTGATGGCACTGCAAGCAGTGTTTTCCAGATTTTCACCAATTTAATGAAAACCAGAATTTGGCTCTACATCTTAAGAGATAACACTCTCTGTACTCGTGGCCAATCTATTAATGACTTCCAGCATCGTGCATCTTCCTCCAAACCCCTTGTAAGCCTTCCTTTATGGGTTTTCCAGGGATCAAGATCTGAAAATCCATAAAATACACTGTCTGTGCAAGATTTGGATTTAATTTAACGTGGCTTTTCTTATCACTAGGCCGTCTCGTTTCACTGCAAACCTCCATTTGTTATTCAGGGGATTAGGAACATTCAACAACAGAGGAGAAGGGGCTGTGGGACTTGAATTCAGTAAAACAGAATTTCACCAGATTTACACCAGACTAACATCAAATTCTGGTTCAGAGAAGAAGTATAAATTAGTTGGTTAATAAGAACTGGATTCCAACCAGCTGGATTAGGATCCTGTAACACTCATGTATTCTACTTCTCTCCCTTGCCCTGTTAGTTGACTGCAGGCCACCCAGGGTAACAAAGACATATGACAGAAATACAGTGTATATTTATGTTGGCTTGTCTTGCTGTAATCTCCTTCAGGGTATGACCTGATTTTAATAACTCAGCCTTACCCTATCGCTTTCTGGCTCATTCCCTTGTGGGTTTATAGCTTATACAGTGCTTTTTGGTTTATTCTTTCAGCACATTTGGAAAAAAAAAAAAAGAAAGAAAGAAGAGGGAAAAAAAAAAAAGGAGAGAGGGAGAGGAAACCTGGCCACAAAAATTCATTAAAATCCATCTCAGGGGCTCCTACAAATATTTATAAGCACAGATCACCTCTTGACAATGGCCAGTAACAGCATTTTCAGAGCACAAATGGAAGATGTGAGTGCTGCCATCTGTTCCACCCTCAGTGAACTGAGAACTATAAACATCTCCAGGGCTGGGTAATTTATCTATGCAAGAAATTACACAAAGAGGCAGGAGTTGAAGTAAAATCAGGTTATATCGTGGGAAGAAATCTGATTGTAAGGTACACCAAAATATCTTCTAATGTATCAGCTCTCCTAATAGCTTGCAATGGCTTGTACATCCAGTCCTGCTTAAATTAATTTAAACCTGCCTGTTTATAATTGCTTGTTTACTTCTGATATTATTAGTATAGATAGTTGAGTAACCTTATTATAGTTACGCTGCTACAGTACATTCAGAGAAACTATGAATTTTAATGGAAATTTCAAATATGTTGTTAGGATAAGAAGGAAGAAGAAAACCTCAGTTGTTTAGGATGGAGCAGAGAGGTTTTTGGGGTGGAATTCAATGGTTTTACCTTAACAGGCAGACCTTTTAGTTTCAGCATCCTCTGTTCCACACCATTTATCCACCCTGTCTTAAAGCAGATATCCCCTAAAACTGAGAGTAGAAGAAGTGATAATTTAAGACTCAGGGAAGCTCCTCTCAATTATAAAAATGAGAACTGCCATCCAGAAAATGGGAAAAAGCAGCTGTGAGCAGGTTCAAAGGGTGATCCACAGGCACACAGTTGTGCCTTTAGGATGCAACAAAGGATCCAAAGGAGCCAAACATCTTGAGGAAAGCAAACAAAAGAATTGGCCTCACGCAAATTTTAATTTTGTCCAGAAATTCCACTCTGGATCAAAGAGCTACAGTGAAAGTTTAGTTGGAAACTGCATTTTCCTGCACAGAAGTTCAGCTTCAGCAAGTGGAAAACTTTTGCCCTCCCGATGAAAGGCCAGTTTTGTCAAATTCCTGGTCTGTTTGAGACTAAGTTAAGTGCAAAGGCATCTTTAGGAGAAAAATCAGGTGCAAAACATGTTGGGACTGTTACCTGGGCTGACAGGGCGAGGCACAAAGGGAACATTGGGGGACCCCTTCAGCAACAAGTCTGCTGAAATCCTGGGAGCAAACGGTGGGGTGCAAAGGACCAGGAGAGAAGGTGACTGGTGGGTGTGGATCTGTCCCTGGGCCTGAACAGGAGGATGCCAAGTTCAAGAGGAACCAGAGAAACCCAGTCAAGAGCCTCTGAGTTCGGTCCTGTTCCTGGGAGAAAAGGAGATCCTGGACAATGCTGAGAGAAGCTACTGCAAACACCTTAACAGCTGTGCCATCCTAGAAACAGTCCCTGGAGGTGTGTGGATAAATGCACAGCTGCATCCAAACGTCCTTAAAATCAATCTTATACCTTCATGTCAGTGACCACAATCAGAGGCAGGGCCTGATGGATCAGCATCACAGCCCACAACACCCTTCCTGAGGTGCTGCAGGTGCTCAGCTCAGACACACACTCGTGATGGCACTGCAGAGGAGCAGAAAGCGATGGGTCATCCTTGCAAAAATTAGGATACAGACGTAGAGAAAGGCCATAAAAAGTGGCACCACACAGATCTGAATATTGGTTCTGTGCACCTCAGGATCTGAGGATGTTCACTCCTGACTGTTTTCGCTCAAGCTGAGGTTGGAAAGGAATTGGCTTGGCACGTTCACACTTGGTGTCTTTCTTTTGCAGTGATCCCATTGTTCTGAAACATAATGGGGCAGAGTTTTCTATAGTCCCACTGGGACTGTATCAAAATTGAGATCAGCAATGAAAAGCGTGCTGTGTAATGCTGCTGCCTGCTCTTAACACCGCGATTTCAGCCAAGAAACACTAACTTATTCACATTTACTCCCAGTGAACTGGAAGGTCTTTTATTCAGGGGCTACATGAAATTTCAGCTGCCCAAAATGGTCTCATTCTTATTCAGGTTAGTAGCTTTGACTTCTTAGGCTTGTACAGTTCTCAGGGCAGCTCAGGCCTGCAGCAGCTCTGAGGAGCTCTGTTCTCTCTGGTGCTGTTACTTGACAGCATGTTGATTTAAGGCACTGTTTTTCTTCAGAGTCCTTCAGTCAATATCCAGTAAAGGAGAATGGGAAAACAGGCTAGTCAAAGACACTGCACTCCCCCCAAATTCTGAATTCTTTTTGACATCCTCACCTTTAACATTAGATCTGCACTTGAAGCTAGAGCTGATTAAAAAGTAGTTTGTACTTTTGGCATTGCACCAAGACTTCTGTACAGTTGAGGTGAACGCTGCAGGAAGTCAGGCTGACAAATAGCCACTCTTCAATACCACATGCTGTCAAGTAAAAACCCTCTAATGGTGTCCTCACAGTGCCTAATTTTGCAGATTACATTTCTTCAGAAAAGCCACTGAGGAATTTTTTTTTCCTGCCATTTGCATTGGTTACATCACCGTGCTGAGCTCAGACTGAATTCATGCTGAGAGAAAGAGGAGCACCAGGAAGCCTGGAGAGGATGCTGTGGGAGAGATGGCATTCAGGGCTCTTACCTTGATGAGAAAGGACTGACAAACCTGCAGTGCTGTGGATCTACAGGGATTTAAAAACATATCAAAAAAAATAACAAAAAAAGAAGGTCTATGAGAATCATGGTAAAAGACAAAAAATTATCAGACTGCTTGCCCCTGAGGCAATGATGCTCCTTCTCAGTCAGGGATAAAGGGTGAGGTTCAGGGCTATCTGATAACTCCACTTTTCAAATCCTTCAAGCAGGTAGGGACTGAAAGCACTGTCACAGAATTAGTGGGGAAGAAAGAAACTAAGTTTAATTGCAACTATTCAGTAAAAGCTGCCTGATTCCCACCAGCAGTGACAGCCCCTGTGAGCCCCGAGTCGTGTGAGCAGCATGGGAGAGTGCTGTGGTTTGCACCAAGCTCTCTGAAAAGGAGTTCTGTTTGTTTTTCATTTTCCCTTTCCACAGAAGTTGTGCCAGCTCAAAGCTGGGGAAATCGAGTATTTTCTTTGGAAATGCCTCAGAGATAAACACACTCTCAGAAAGGTCTGCAGATACGGCACCATCCACGCACACCTCGGCAGCAGGGGCGGTCTGAGCGAGCTGAATGTCCCCAAGCACCACCCTGCTCCTGCTCCAGCCTGGGCAAAGCCTCAGCAGCCTGAGCAGAGCTGGAACAGTCTTTATCCAAGAGGGCATCCCAACCCTCCGTGGGTGACGACTCCCTCACTCCAAAAATCTCAGTGGGGATCAGTGGACTCCTCTGAGTCTGGACTAGAAGATTCCCTGCTCCTGGACCTGCCTCTTCATGGTAAAAACCATTTCAGCATCATTTCTCCATCCCCCAGGCTCTACTGGGAGCTCTGCTGCTGCAACCAGCACGATTCCCTGCTGGGTCAGGCCCCAGGGTACACTGGGCTTTGCTTCCTTCCAAAGGGCCAGCCTAGGTGGCACTCAAAACCAAGCCCAAAGACGTGTGACACACCTGCACACATGGCAAGGGTGGAACACCAACAGATCTGAGCCCACTGCTCTCCACAGGTTTGAGTGCTGGAAACCCTAAAGAGACACTCTGAGGAATTTTGGGACCTGTGGACGTGTCAACACCTGTTTGTAAACGCAGCTAATCCAAAATTAGCCAGGAGAAGTGGAAGAATCATTTGTCAGCTCCTGGTCTCCTCAGCCATCTTGAAAAAAATGTCACAGATACATTGACACTTCTGCTGTCGATTTAAAATAGCAGCCACCGGCCAGGATCGGCTGCTGGGCGAGGGGGCAACGTGGAGCTCCTGTCTCAGACTCCTCCTGTATCAGATGACTCACCAACATGCCTGAGAAACTCCCTTATACCACAGACTCCAGTAGCAACCCCACAACAAACATTGTCAGGGGCTTGCAGTCACCCTGTGGGGTTTAGGATGTAATCCTGCCCGTGCTCAGGGAGTGGAAGGGAGATGGCACCGCTTCGCTGCTCCTTCCTCCTGCTGCCTCATGGCCACCTTGCTGCACCGGGGTGCAGGTGACATGGAAACACCCACTTGGCCATCATAACCTTTGCCCCCTAAAAAGCTGTTCAGTCTCTTGGTCCTGGTTTTTCACTTGTGACAGCAAAACCTCCTCCCCAGCCTTTTCAGCTGACCTCCAAACTCCTTGAACCAGAGGGTGTTTGCAGTCACGTTTAGCAGGGTGTTGCTCGCTGTGGTGGCTGGGCAATTGTGCTGCCCTGTCTCTGGGTTGTCACTGCTTCTGTGGGGCTCCACTGATGCCTCCTCAGAACACTGGATTTGTAAAGCAGAAAAAGTCCTACCTCAAAGCAGCCACTGCAGCCGCCCAGCACCTCCTGTCTGCAAAACAGGCTAAGGAGGGGTTTCTGTCCCAACCCAGCGTGACCTGCCAAGCCTGCCTTTCCAACATGGAAATACAGAGCTCCTAGGAGTGATTTGGAAAGCCATTTCCCCTCCACCTCTCCTATCATCCTTGATTGCAATGCTCCCACCCTTACCCCAGGAGAGCTGTAGCTCTACCTCCAAACTGCAAGCTAAGCTTTACAGCTCCACTGCTCCCCAGCTCTGGGGAGGACACTCCTAAACAAACACGTCTCATGTGGACCAAGAGAAACTACAGAGCTTCCTATTAGCTCATTATGATCCGCACTGTGACCCTCTGCAGCTGCATCAGACACACCTTCCTCCTTGTCTAAAAGCCACACTTGTGCCCAGCTCCCACAGCTTTACTCACAGGAGTAATTTCTCAGTGTAAGTTCACACTATTTCACCAGGATTAGTGAAGCTGCACATGGTGAAGGGCAGTGCTTTAATATGGGTTCACAGAAGCAGGCACTTAATGGTTTAAGCCACCCCAGCAAGATCTTAGCACACCAAATATTTTCTCTACATCTGTCAAGAGAACTTGACCAATATCCAGAGATTTCTCAGCAACACTGGGGAAAAAAAACCTGAGCTAGAGATGATGTATAATTTTCAATATGAGAGTGAAACTGTTACATAAAGGATTTCAGAGCCAACACAAGTCAACATGCTACGAGGTTCTCAAATATCTTCTGCTCTGGCCACGCCAGTTCCAGTTTTGAGTTTCTTTCTTTTTAAAATAATAGTTTCAGCCAGGGATTACCTACATTTTAATGAGAAACAAATAGTTGTAGTAGAAAGCCAATTGCTGAAATAAACATTTGCAAGTCCTAGAATATAACCACCAGTCTAAGTACCAGGATCCTTCTTAAGAAGACAAAAAAGGGCAATCTTTCATGGATAACATCCATTTTATATTTAACTTTAATATTGAACTTTTCCTGCTGTAATTTCACTTTAGCCACCTTTTCTCCACCGATATTTAGTTCCCTAAACACACAGTAACCCAAGCTATTAGAGTTAGAAATTTACTTTGGAAATTTTTAATGCTTTGAAGATAACGTGTGTTTATAGCTGAAATCATGTCTTTATTTAGAACCCAAATCTTCAAGCGCATAATTATGTAAGTAGTTCTTGGCCAGGCAGGAGAAATTGTCTTCAGGATTTGGAAGCTGTGAGTCAAGGCTCCCAATCTGTCAGGGTTCTGTGAGCCTGCACAGGCAACAAGGCAAGAAACACACAAGCAAGACCCAGCTTGGACTGGGGTTGTGTTTGCCTGTATTTATTCTTCATTCAAAGCTCAGCCTCTTTTCACACAGTTAAGGAGTCTCTGGTGGACAGTTGGCCACAGCAATTAATGTCACTGTGTCACCTAACGAGCAGCCACTCATGTCCTCGCTGTCCCAGGTCAGACACGGGTCCTGCCACCCCAGTACCAGTGGTACCAGTGGCTTTGGGAGAGGACATCAGCAGCCCAGGAGCCAGCCCTGCAGCACATGATATATAATTCATTGTTCTCACGGACCCATGAGAGACCCTGCTCTGTGTATACATCCAGATGGAACCGCAACCCTTCCCTGCCGCTATCTACTGCACAGTGTTTATCAGGGCTTACAGACCACTTCCTTTCTAAAACCCTTATTGAAATTTGCACAATAAACAATTTACCCAATTGGTTTTAGGAAGCCCTCAGCCCTTTTCCTTTCGAGGCAAAAGAAAACAGATTTATTTATTTATTATATAGGAGTAGGCTGGGCTCTGGAGGGGTTGGGGAGGCAAGCGAGAGGGTTTGAGGCTCTGGATGTGAGCTTGGACACCAAGAGGGGACATGGCTGCCTGTTAGACCTCAAGAGACAAAGGTATAGCACCTACTCTCCAATCTAAACCCCAAAAGTCACCCAGATCACAGGAGCAGCACAGCTTTCCTGCAGGTACCAGGGTTAGTAATCACACACAGCATGGCCTTGGCTTTTCCCCTTGTACAGCACTGCCAGCCCACCAGCAAAGTCTCTGAGCTCCTGGAGATCCCTGGGCTCAGCTTTTCAGTAACCAGAAACAGGTCTGCCCTCTGTGGAAGACATCCTCAGGGACAGAGGAGCTGCCAACAAACAGTTCTGTACCAGATATGCGTGGCACAACAGGGAACACAGATGCTTTCCCCTTATTGGGTCTGACTTAACAATTATATTCCACATTTTCCAGGTGTAAAACTCTGTGTGAATGCTGCATCCCATAGGAATTGGACTGCCCTGTGCAGGAATTGAAGGAATTCGAAGACCAGTTCTGTGTTCAGGGCACCACATGGGGGGCTGAGAGAGGAGGGAAGCAGAAAAACCTTTCTGAGCAGAGCAGGCACATCTTTAACACCATTCCTACAAAAAGAGGGGACAAGAGAAGCAAGATAGTACTTGCTCCTTGGGAGAAGATGCTCTTTCAAACAAAGTTTTCCAGCATGGCTATAAGGAGGACTGAGGAATTCTGCTTCCAGCTGAGAGCTGCCAAAACCAAACCCCTGCCCAGGTGAGCTGTTATGGGCAGTGATGCAAGTGGGAAGCTTTGAGCCTACAGCAATTCCCAGGTACACAGGACTCCCAAAGGGGAGCAACAGCTTCTCTTATTCTTTTGATAAACAAAGGATTTCTACCAGCCTGAAGCCTGAACAGTTTCCTCTCCCTTTTTTTTCAACATGAAAAGCCCTCCGGGAACCTCTGCTGGGTTTTTGGTGGGATCTTTAATTTAAATTCACACCACTTGCAGGCCTGGTATGAAATGCAGCCCCACCTGGAGGGGAAGGAGTTAGCCAGCCAGCACCAGACAGGCTGCAGACAGAGGAGAGAAGTCAGGGATGGATACAGTGGCACCAGGCATCTATCAAGTGCAAAATCATTAGTGTTCTCATAATGTACTTTCAAAAAAAAAAAAAAAAAGGGTAGAGCACAGATTTTTGCTGCAGTGCTGGGGTAGGAAGCATCACAGCTGGAGCTGGGATAGCTCAGTCTTGCAAAATTCTGTTTGTATTTTCTCAAGGCAATGAATACTTGCTGGGCAAGCCAAGTGCAATTAATTCATGGTAAAAGCTGGCAAGTACAACCCCAGGACCAGATTTCCACCCTTCCCCTCCATCCTGACACACACATTTGGCCTCCAAAAAATATATTCTCATCAGGAAAGAAAGTGAGGAGGAGTGTTGTGTTCTGGGCTCCGGCTCTGCCTCCAACACTGAACTCCAATATTCAACATTCCCAGGGCCAGTCATTTATTCTCTCTGCTTTGGCTGTGGTAGCTTCCTTTGGGGAGGGGGTGGCAATTAAACTCACAATTAATCACAATTTTAAAGCACTTCACTACTTTTCAGAGCAGAGATGTTACAGATGAGGAAGTGTTAGAAGTGAGAGCAGTAAAATGCTGTGATTAAGCACCTGAAGGTCACGGATGGCCTCTACATGAAGGAGGGAAAACTTCCTCCCCGCTACCCCCATCCCTTCTTGATAGCACAGATTAAAAACAAAGGCAGCTGTTCAGTCGGGAGTGACTTTAGTTTAAATCTTTCTGTTTCTTGCTCAATAACCCTTTCATTATAAGCTTCCTGCTGGGAAAGTTTGTGAGCCAAGCCCTGCTACTGAACACGCAGCACTCGGGGCTGCTGAACACCAGTGCCCAGGGAGTCCGTGTCCACACCTTCCTGAATCACTGCAATTCTTAGATCTGGATGAGGCAAATCAGAGGGTGTTGGTCCACAATAAAACAAAAATTAATAAAAAAAATATATTAAGATACAAACTGTTCTCTGAGAAACTAATCCCATGCTGAAAAGTTCTCTTGCAGCTCGAAGAAGAGGCAAGAAGACAGAAGGAAGCAGCTCAGGGATTTGTGTGCAGCAGGCTGTTCCCTGCCCTGCACAGATTACATTCATAACGTAACCTCTCTAATTGAAACAGTTTGATCACTTATGAGCCAGCTCCAAAGTCCTTTGAGCTCTGTAGGAAATTCCCAGGGTCCTGGATGGGCTTTTGCTCAAGTTCTCTATTGTTTGCACGAAGGGAAAAATCTGAATATTGATACAAGCCCTGCAATTTGGAGGCCTTGCTAACAAACACTGAATCTGGACAAGGGAGGACAGAGAGAAACAAAATATGACCAGAAAACTGGCATGGCCCACTGAAAGAGTGTTTACAACTGCTATCTATGGCTCTGGTCTAACCATGCAACACTTCTGTTGCTTATTTTTGATATGTAAATTGTAAATCAAAGAGCCTATCCCACGTTGTCTCCAGAATGCCTTCTGAGGCACTGTCCTCTGAAGGGACATTATCAAAGTCACTCAAGCAGTGGCTGTAAATTTACTGGGCAGTGTTATTTTCTGTGTTACCTGCCGACCTATATAACTCCAGGAGAAGGTGTTATCCTGGTACCCAGAGCCCAAACTCACCAGTGTGGGCTGTGTTCTGACGGACACTGCATGCAGGGAAAGCTGCAGAATCCAAATATCCCATCCAGGCTGGGAACATCCAGCTTTCCACCTTTCAAATACCTCTAGCTCAGATTTTACTTCTGCTGACCCATGATTTAAAGCCAACCACCTCCCGTGAGCTTCAGACCCGGCCATGCCAGCTTTGTTTATCCAGACCTGTCAGCAGTTTCAGAAACCATATTTAATTGGGCTGACTCCATCCCCACGAGAACACTGTGGTCATTCTTTACCCTTCAAACACTTCCCAACTCAACATGTTACTGAAACCAGAGAGCCCACACCTCCCCCAGCCACTGCAGTGTACATCACTTTCAAACAGGTTCACCACCTTGCCCGTCGCCTTCTCTCGCTGGGTTACTCATTTTTGGTGTATTTATTTGCCCAGTGCTGGAATATCCCGTGTCTGCTGACACCAGGGGCTGCACGGCAGCCGGGGCTCCTCTCCCACACGCACAGTGTGTTTAGGTTCTTGCTCAGACCTCCCAGGCAGCTGGGCTCGCTTCTCTCAGCCACTGATCAATCTTTCAGAGCAGCAGCTGACAAATTTGTTTTAACCCAAGTTTCTGAACGACAACCAAAAAAAAAAATCCTATTGCTCTTTTACTGCAAGAGTTAAGGGGGAAAAGAAAACTTTTTTTTTTTTTTTTTCCTACAATGAAACCTGACTAGCAGGCCTGTTTCAAATGGTAGAAAACACAAATGTTATGATTAGAGAATTCAGCGTGGAAGAGGACACTGCTTTTAACCTCAGATTCCACCGTGCAGCTACAAAAACACGCTGGGGAAGGTAAAGTCAATGCCAAGCCCTAATGACTTGCAGTCAGTGCTGAAGTACACGCAGATACAGCAGTGGTCTCCTGGGAGGGTATCACACCCCTCTAAGCTGAGCCTGTGCAAAACACCATTCCCAGGGTTTCCTCCAGTAATTTCTTTAACTTGCTTAAGCTAGAATATAAACTTTTCTAGATTTGATTTCTCCTAGAAGTTTAGAGCAATAGGCCAGTTGCTTAATCTCACGCATGAGAGGCAGAGCATTCATGAAACGAGCTCGTAATGTGCTAATTCGGGGGAATATCTTTTTTCCTAAAGGCTAGCATTACAAAATAGTGTCACTAAACACTACCAGGAAAACAATCCAGTCGTCTCTAAAGTTCAGCAGTGTTCATGACGACATTCCTGTCCTGAGACTGCCACCAAGATGTTCTCATACAGCCCAGTCATATGGAAATCATAGCTCTCACAGAGCAGCTGTGTTTTTTGGAAGTGACTTCATATCTTTGGATGTTGTCTACCACATGGAATCTAACATCTTCAACAGCAAATAAAGCTCTTCCTTTCATCCTGTGCCATGTTTCCTCCATGTAATAAAGGTGGTAAATGATTTTTAACTCTACAATGACTGCCACTGTTCCTTAAAACACAGAGACTGTCTCTCTGTGAATATCTTCACGTTTCTAGTATTTCTAACATAAGTTGAGCTGAGATTTTACACGAGACTGGAGGGATTCTTCTTCCCTTTTGCCTCACATCTGGGCTGACTTGGATATACTGACTCACTCCCAAATAGTCACTCTTGCAAGAGAGTTCCTTTCCCAAAATTACATGTTTCATAATGACATTTGTACCACATGTATGTCTGGCGAGCCACAAGAATTGTTGGCTTCCACCTTCAGGAGAGGTCCAAACTGTGTGGGACATGCCAAAACACACCCCTGGGCCCTTCCCTGGGGCCGTGGGAACCAGCAGCTCAGAAGGCTCAGGGGTTGGCAGTGGCCAACACCTCTACAGCCTCTGCTGTTAAAGGGGTGTCAACAAGTCTTGTAAGAGGGTAATGAGAGAGGACAGGTCAGGCTGCAGTGACATGGCAAGACAAAGGGCTGGGGTTCACCTTGTTCACAGGGGAAAGCTGGAAAAAACTTTACTTTTGACCAGCATCTCACCTTCCCCAGTCACTCCCCACGTGTCCACGCAGAGGAGGCAACACTGCTCCCTACACATTGAGGCAGATGAGCTCAGGCAGGACAGCAGCCTGTGGAGTCACAGCACAGATCCAGAAATACCAGTCAAGGCAAAAACCCAGACTCCAGTCACTCCTCCTGCCCTGCTCCACGTGATAACCAATTCCATTCTCAGCCTTCCCTTCAGTAAACAGTGCTCAAACCTCACTGCAAACAGCGATGGAGAGCTGTCCTTTTGTCTGCTTGGGAACATACTTGACAAATAAAACCCAAACATTTCCATTTGCAAGAACAGCCATCTGCACACGCTGCTGCAGTGTATCTGCCATTCTGCCTCACCAGTCAGCTGCTCACCCCTGGAAAGCAGCTGGATGTCCACAGGCGCCAAATGGATGAGCACCAAACACGGCTAAAGCAGCCCAGGGAATGCTGCTCCCTGACCTGCACTCAGGATCTGCCCCAGATTTTTTGGTTTGAGAAGTTGTGACAGCGACTCCCAAATCCATTGACTCTTACCAGTTCAGGTCCTGTAGGTTCAGGTGACCATATTTACTCCCTGGAGTGCCAGGAATTGATAAAAGAACAGTTGATTGCAGAATTTTGGAGTAAACTCCAGACCTACACCAGGATGTTCAGCTGTTCCAAGCTCAGCTCATTTTCCACCTCTCCCAGATCCCTTAGACTATCTGCAAATTGCAGATTTCACAGAAGTGCTTGAGGATCCAGATGCTCAAAACAGCACCAGGTCCTTAAGTGGCTTAAAAAACCCCACAAAACAAATCCTTCTTTGCATTTTTAAATCCTTAAAGGTCTTTTATTTTCAGGGACCTTTGAAAGTGGGAGATATGTTGGTGTAAGCACTTAAGGCCTTAACTTTGAGTTGGGCAGACCTAAAACATCAACATTCTCCCTCAAGATCTCCATTAGCTGCATTTGCTTTCCAGTTTCCTTACACTGAGATCAATGTAAACTCAGATTTATTAACCAAGTTCTCAAAATTCTATACACAATGGTGGAAAGATCCAAATATGATTATATCTATATACATTAAAAAAAACCAAATCATACCCAAACCATTTTTTCTCTTCAGCTTAAAATTAAAGGCAGCAAGACAGTAAGTGTCTTATTAAAAGATAATAATTCAGAGGCACATAAAAGTATCTAACAGAGCTCAGGTGATGAGTCTCAGCCAGTGACTGGAAAGAGCTACAAAAAATGGTTCATTTTCTTGGGTAAGACCTGTCTGGAGTCGAAAATTTGCATATATTTATAAATATATATGCGAGCTGCTGCTAGCCAGGAGGGAAGCAAACAAGGAAGTAGTCAGGAATTGGGAATAGCAGGGTGTCTTTTAGTTATTTAAGGTATTAACTGAGCCAATGGGCATGCTTTTCCTGTTTTAAATAGACACAATAAGATAAAGGTCAGCAGGGGAATTGGTTACATTTCTCTTTCCCACGTATAGGTATTGCTGTGGAGGATGTAATCCTGCCAGAACACTTTAAAGATACAGAATAATTTGGAGATTTTAGAAGGATCACATTGTGGCTTCATCAGCCCAGGACACAGTGCATTCCAGGTACCAATTCCCTGGGAAAGCCAGAAGAATTTGGGATTTCAGGTGTTCAAACAGCAAAACTAAGTCTTATTATTCAAATAAGGGATCCCATAGGAAAAGTTACTTAGCATCAAAGCTAACTACCCTGTATGCTTGTCTTTAAGAAAGAAAACACCACACTGTAGGGAAAGCACATATTCTGATCAGCTTTTCTGTGCTTCAGCAGATAATTGAACTAGAAATCAAGCTCCAAGTGCTGCAAGAGGCTCAATAAATACCACCAAACCCAATAATTGCTTAGGCCAGGCAACAAGATATTCAGTGGCTCTGTTCCAGCTCTATTAACATGCAGACTTGATACAGACACCAGGCCACCCACAGAACCCACCTTTGTTTTAGTGACTTTCCTTCTTACTTTGTAATGAAACCCATATTTTTTTCAGGATACTAAACAATTATAGAAGTAGCTCTTTCAGACAACAAGAAATAAAAGATACCACATTCTTACAAACCTGCATATCCCACTGAGATCAGTAAGAGATCAGCTTGCTGGGAGCTCAGGTTAGCTTGGAATTACATTTAAAATGCATTGTGGTTCGTTAAAACCAATAAAGAAAGTGGCAGCTGTAGATAATTTAGTTAATCAATTGCTAGTTCTAAAATGCAATGAAAGCAATGCTTCTTATTAGAAATTACTTCTAAAGATTATGTAATTTCTCAAAGGAAGAATATTAGAGGTTGGGGGGTTTCTATATGTATTCACAGACATGTATATTAAAGCCCAAGAGAATTTGTTTCATGGAGAATTGTGGAAGGATCTTTACAATGGGCACAGTGCATGTTCTGAGTGCTGCTTCTGTGCTCTTAAACATGAAATCCAAAACTGACCTTGCAAAATACGCAGCAGTCTCAAATATGTTGTGTCTTGTATCCAGGTTCTGTTTTACAGTTTCCTTATTGCCTCCAGGATCAATACTCTGGAGAACACGCTGTTAACTCAGCAGAAGTCAGAACCCTGCTGTCAAGAGCTCAGGGAAAAGCCATTACAGAAGCCAAAGCATAAGGTGTGATGTTACTGGAATGTTCCTGAATAAGGGACTCAAAGCAATCAATTAGTTCTACTTTTGTTTTGGAAAGAGAGTAATGAAATATTACTCTTAGGATCCAAAACGAACAAGAGATCCACTCTGTGCCTTTATTGTAAAAAGCCCCCACATCTTGCAAAATCTGTTTCAATGGCTCAGTCCTGGTCCAGGGGATTTCAAAATGTATATGGCTACCCTCCAAACTTTCCTTGAAATAAGGCTGTGTTTCAGTTTAACTTAGAAAAAAAAATATTTTCATTGTATGCAAATTCCTTCCCTGGCCTACGGCAAAAATACGTCAGCGTGAAACCTTCAGAGCACCAACCACGGTGTGTGATTTGACAGACACCTCACTGCACCTTTCAGCTGTCACTGAAGGGCAGAAGTACAAGAAGTCACCCAGGTTTTTGGCTCAGGAGTCACAGGCATTAGCTCAGACTTGGTTCAGCAGAGCACTGGAACCCCAGTTTAACCTTAAGCCTCTCTGTATTCGTTGCTTGGTTCACAACAACAGCAGAAAGTCGTCCCAAAGTGCAGCCCTCGCTGTGACTTTCATCTGAACAAATGTAGTCAGCGGTTTCCAAATAAAATACGTAGGCCAGGGAATAAGGGGATTTGATGCTGAGTTGAACTGCTGTTCTTTGGAGGCATTGGAACACCAGTTTTTGGAAAGGCGGCTTTCACAGCTCATTGTGAGACTACCGAGAACCTCTGGCATGGGAACAAACAAAAGGAGTGTTGAAGAGAAGGGAACTGGCTCTGTGACATGGCAATTTAACGAATAATGGACCTCCAGTGACCAAATCTCCATGCTGTGCTACTCTGTTAGCAATTACTGCAGAGGAAGTTTGTTTAGGATTTAGGCCCAAGGGTCCCCAAGCGAGGCTTGTAAACAGCGTGGAAGTTGATTTTCCTGTTGGTGATAGAAAGATTGACAGCTAAGAGCAACCTTTTGTGTGGCAATGACAACTGTGATTACTGTGCAGTTTCACTGCAATGTGATTAGATTGTAATCAGACTGTGGCTCTGCTGGGTTTTTGGATTGCTTAATTGATGGCCCCAAACCAAATGACTTTCACTATGAGAAAAACCCCTAAAACTTGAATTCCCTGACACTGAATAGGTTTAAATTATTCTAGTGCTGTTTCATGCTTGTGGCAAATGAACCTTCTCTCCTTATGTACTTTGGATAAAAGCCACAGAAAGCATGGAAAGATCCAGTGACAGTTTCTGGACCTCAGTCCAGGTGACATCTGTAACTAAAAAGTTCCTCAAATTTGATTGAGAGAATTGATTTTCTATTTTCATTTAGAGATAGTATAAATTCCTTTCCTCAGTTCCATAAAATTGTCATGAAAATGAAGCTCCTTTTAGAATGAAAGAGTTGTTGCCAACAGGTAGACAATTGTGGGTACAATCTTGGGTTTATAGGAATCTGAAAGTTGGGTTATCATCACATTTTGGGGATTCAGAATAAATGAAGTGCTCTGGTTTCTTTATATTGTATAGCTTTTATAGGTGTATTGCTCAGGGCACAATTCTAAATTTGCAGAATTACTATTTACAGATCATCTACTTAAGTGAAAAGAGTTATAACAGGATGATTGTTTATATGCACAACGATAAAACGTTGCTTAATTGAGCAGATGTTAAAAGCAAACAAACAACTGAACAAATAATGTCTGAAAAAAAAAAAAACCTTTGAGAAAACCAGATCGCAGTTATTTCCATCAGTTAGAAACAAGTGTCTAATGGAAAGTGTAACTAATGAGCCCATCTTGGAAAATTTTAAATATATCCAGAAATTTGAGCTACAAGCTTGTGTTTGGCAAACACTGTCAAAATGTTCCAACATCATATGATAAGGCTGTGTCATATAAACACAGCCCATGCATGAGAAAGTTGCCTATTTATGCTTCATAGATTGAATAAGATGATGGAAACATGCCAGTATTCAAGAGATGATGTTAAAACATGGAGACTTCTCCTTCCATCCTCCACAAACTTAAAGATGGGAACCCAGTTCTCTACTCGGGCCCACTACCAAGGTCTCCATTAAAAAAAAACAACACTGCTTTTAATTTTTCCCCCCTTTCTGGCATCTAGGTTTGCTCTCTGCTCACAGAGGAGGAGGCCACTTTGTGGATGTCCATGTTCATCTACAAACAGGCTTCAAAATGCTCTAAACTGAGCTGATGTTTTAGCGCACACCCCTCCTCCGTCGGGAGCCTGGAGCGTCTCTCTGCAGCTCAAGGCCATTCATTACCAGCTGCCCCTCTCTAATCAGTCATTCCATCATCACTTTAGGACACTTGTAATGCTTGACGGGACTTTAATATAAAACTTCCCAAGGCAGTTGTCAGATGGCCCTGAGTTCTGACCATGATATAACTCACATGTCCAGGAATGGAATTTCATGCTGAACTGCAGGCTTTTAGTTCTGACTTCACGGTGTTTAATCTCTTCCATGACAAAAATTGCTTCAATAGCAACTTTTATGTTCAGTTGAACTGCTGCACTAACCCAAAGGGAAAACTTTGTTTCAAGGTGGATTTTAACTTTCAGTCTGCACTGCCCATCCCAAAGCAGCTATAAAGAGTGGCTGAATGAGATGGAAATAGCAGTTGTCCCCTGCAGATGGAGTGTTACCACCAGGGGCTCAGAGTGCTGGAGTCTGAACAGCAGCCCTCTAACACCAGGTCAACACTGGCTGTTCATGGCAACAGTAATTTGGAGAGCAAGCTGTGACTGCTGCTTCTGTCCCAAACATTTCTCTGCCTCTTTCTCTCCAAACTGCTCCTCAGCCCTGTGTCCAGACTGCAGCTTTCTGCAACAGACTCCCCAAAACCTGATGTCCATTCAGGGTATGATGCAGGGGAAAGACCAGGGGAGATTTTACTTCTTTCAAAGCCAGATCTGTGCAGATGAGAACTCTCGAAGTGCTCTGCAGAGCTGATGCCAGTCACATTTTCAGAGTTCCAGCATTTAACAAAGACTTCACTCTGGGGACAAGAGCATTGTCCAGCAAAGGAGGTGACAGAGACACCAAATCTATCTGCCAGATGTCGGTGTCGTAACTCGTACCGAGCCTCCTTTCTCTTTGTACACTTGGCCCCGCCGCCTGCAACGTGCATTTCCCAGCTGGAAAGACCTCGCACACTTCTATTACTGGGAAAAAAGAAAATTGCCCAAAGGGAGAAAGTACAAAAGGTTTGCCTCTGCTACAGGAAACTGGAACTGCCAACAGTCTTGCTGAACTGAGTGCGTCGGCAGAATTAGGGTTTAGCAAGGTATCAGCAGCGGGACAGACGCAGAGGGAAAGAATTTCCCAAGTCAGGCTATTTTCTCTCAAAACAACATAGAATGGAGAAATAAAAAAATTCAGGGAGCGGAGCTCTTCGCAGTCTGGAATTTCATTCCATGAAAAACTCCAGGGTTCTTCTCATTTTGTTGCCTTCCCAAATAAGGATGAAAATCTCAGCCTCAGGAGTTTATCTATGCATGGATTTAGGTACACAGCTTTCCCATGTTTCATTCCCACATATTTCATTTCAGCAAGATGAATATCTTTCGTGCTATCTTTCCCTTTCCGATTTTTTAAAAACAATGCAGCTGAAAATTAAATGTGGCAATCCAATGATTACGATTTCCTGTAAAAATGAATAAGCAATAAAATTGTTACATTTCTATGAAATGTTTTGACTTAATCAGATCATCGTTCTCCAGTGGAAGACTATTCTCTTGGGAGTTTCTGACCAGCTGTAGCTCTTGTGTTGGGAAATTTGTCACCCTAGGAAATGAAAGACTGGGAGCGTGACAAAGTGCTTGTTGTGATGTTGGGAGATGCCTGAGTCACGGAGCACTGTGGTGCTGAAATCTTACTTTCTCATTATTTTCAATTTTAAGTCCTTCATACCTCTGAACATAGATTATTATGGCTGTAAGAATATGTAAGCAGCACACCAAGTGTGCAAACAATTAGGAAACAGACAAAACTCCAGTAGATGGCGCTCAAAAATATCCCAAATTTGTGTTCAGGACCTCAGGGCTGTGCAAAGGGTGCAGGCAGCTCTGTGCAGCCCTGAGCTTCTGAGGACTCAGGACAAGGTGCTGGTGAGGGCTGGCAATGTCACCGTGATTCTGGGAGACTGGGGATGCTCAGAACGGCAGGACTTGCACACAAAGGTGTGCTCAGCAGTGACAGGCAGCTGCTGCTCACCCATGCAAAGGGAAATGGGGTTCTGCATGTCCCAGTTCCCCCCAGTTTCCCTCAGCACCCTGCTCTGTCACACACTGCCATCAGTTGTCCTTACCGGCCATGGCCTGGCTCGCTGTGAGGCTAAACAGAAAATACATCTAAAGCAAGTGGATTAAGAGATCTTGGCCCTATAAAAACACAACAGAGTTTTGGAGAAGGGCTGAGACCCAGGGCAGTCATAGAGTATGACTTGCCAGGCAGGGGAATGTCTGGCTGCCCATTCCTGTGCAGTCCTGTCGTTCAGTAATGGCCACTTCGGGTGGCAGGTTTAAATTCTGTAGCTTTGACTGGAACAAGCTTGTTGTATTCCAAAGGCAATTGAATAGTTATTCTTGCACAGAAGCACAAATGGTTTCAGCACCACCAGGGGAATGTTTTTATTGACCATTTAGACCAAAAATCTGAGTGAAAGTTGATACCATCTGATCAAGTCCCCGTTGTTGGCTCTGGGAAATGATCTAATGGCCAGTTCCCCAGAAGTCCCACACAGCCACTGGCAGAAGTGCATCAGAAACACCACAGTGTGATTCACCCCATGCTCTGGGGTGTCCAGCAACACTCTGTGTGGAGCCCAGACCTGGCTGTCATTGCTTCATGCAAAGGAAAACCAAGCCCTTCACCCAGCCAGGGATCAGACACATCCCAGCAGCACTGGTGAAAGCCTCCCCAGGTTGGTTGCCAACGTGCTCCAGTCCTTCCCTGCAGCACTTACCTCTGCTTTAGCATCAGTGTGAGCAAAGCACATCGATCCTATCTGGGTGTTTTTGTCCCATCCTGAGCTCCAGGCTCCATGCCTTCACTTCTGGTCACTTGACAGACCAACTGTGCTTTTCCATGTCTGGAGGTTAGTCCCTCCAATCCTGCCTGGCATGATGAAGCCGCCCAGGCTACAGTGAGGACGAGGTGGCTGCTCAGATAAGCCACCTCAGACCTACTGATGTCAGCACACAGTGGGGCAGAACCTGAGCCAGTGAGTGGCTGTGAATGCTGTGCCCAACACTGATGGTTTACATCTTTCACAATACTTGGAGCTGGTGGCAATCGAGGCTATGACATCTGTCACGTCCCAGCTGCTGTGACAAGGAACTGAAATGCTCTGCCAAGGGAAGAACAGCTCGTTCTCTAGCTTGTTGGGGTTTTTATCATAAAAGAAACATGAAGGTGTTGGTCCTATTACACTTAGTCACTCATCTTGCAAGAGTTAAAAATGTGAGCAATAATTTGACCATCTTTATGATCTTTTGCAGGAGTTACATTATTGACTTCAGCAGTTTTGCCTTTGGGCAAAAAGGCATAGGGGTGACAGGATGCTCTGCTTCAAGCCTGCATTTTATTAAACTTCTGCTGTACCACTTCTGCTCCAGATTAGGCAACAGTTTTGCTCCAGATCCAGTTATTTGACTTTCTTGAGGAAAATATTTATAGGGAAATGGCTAAGAGATCAGAATGTTTCTTTACAAATTTATTTTACAAGCCAGAGTGAAGGCTGAAAAGCCCTTTGCTTGTGTGATAGCAGAGGTCATTCTTGAAGCACCATCAGTTGATAGGCAAAGAATGAAATTATCTTTGTCTCTATCTAGCTAAAAACAAATCAGAAGTGGCAACACAGATGGTCATACATAACATACCCCATGGAGTCCAGAAATAAGCCTGTTCACACACTGTGTATCTGAGCCCAGCTCTCTTAGCTGAGGAGCTCTTGAGTTACATGATGTGAAGTATGATGGGATTTCAGCTCCTCCATTACATGTAAGATGAGGGGAAAATGGTCATGGCTTGATTTAGAGGAGAAGACATCTCACCACAGCAAGCCAGAGCTTCTTGGGATCAGACATTTCTTAACCACCAGACTGCAAATGCAGTGGGGAGCTGGTGAGCCCTGGCTTGCAAATAAACTTCCATTTCGGCTGCAGTCTCAATGTGCCTGGCCCTTCCAGCAATCATCCTGGCTCTCAGCCATCAGTCCTGGGAAGGAGCTTCCTTTGGGGGAGTGCATTTTTATGCTGCAAGCAGTAGAAATACACACATCTCAGGCTATTTGCTCCTACACGTAGTCAAAGAGTATGCGTGTGTATATATGATCTTTTCTCTTTTTATGTTTATTTTTACCAATGGAGAAGTGTTTTAAGATATAAGAAAATGGACTAATGACTTTGGGTTTAAAAATGGTATGTCCTTCAGGAGAGCACAGCTGTCTCCTGTACCTCTGAGATGAGGAGCAAGAGGACCAATATTCCAGATTAATACTCTGAATACCTCAGAGAGCATTTCCCTCAAGAGAACCTAAACAGATTTTGTCACATGTGGTCTGGCAGAGGGAAAAATGGGAATAAGAAGTCTTTTTGTCCTCTCTGCACTCTGCCCAATGCCTATACAGTATTTAGGGATGCCAATTAACCAGATGGACAAGGGATGGCTGGGGTGGTCTCAGAGAACACACATTTCAGTGTGCACCATGTCAGAAACTGAGCCCAAGTCTGATTTAAGGGTGATTTGGGCTCCCCTGACTCACCACCTAACATCCCTAAACACCCAGCTGAACTACCTTTCCCAGGCACACCAGGAGAGAGCCATCTGCAAACCACTTCAGGCTCATAACTCACGTCCCCCCAGCAGAAGCAGTGAAGTTGTTCAATGAATCTTTTGTGCTCTTTTGGGGGGGGGGCCCTCAGCAAACTCCCCTACCTGCCTTGCTTTGCACTTTTCCACCCTGCGAGGCAGCCCCTGCGCTCTCTGCAGCACGGCGAGAACAAAGAGCGGCGGGCGGCGAGAATGTGACACCATCCCTTCCCATGCGGCTCCTGCCGCAGCTCTGCCGGCTGGATGTTATTTTAGTGGCTGTGCATCCCACCCATGCGCTGCCGAGGGCCCGGGAGCCGCTCTGCTGTGACGCCTGGTGAGCTCGGAGCTTATTCATGTTCAGGAATGGGAGGGTCAGGGCCATCGACACACACCAGCATCCTGCTGCCTATTATTTCCTGCCAGCGCTGGCGTCGCACCAAGCCCTAACATGACAGGTGGATGGAGTTCACAAGGAAATAATGTCATGGGCCAGTTTTCCAGGAAAGCTGTTAACTCTATTCACAAACTCGGGCCTTCAGATCGAAAGGGAACGTGGCTGAGAAGGGCTGCTCTGCAGTTATTTACCTTTTTTTTTTTTTTCATAGATAATTCACTGCTATCTCTCACTGCAGTTCAGAAATCTTTAACACAGTGCCTCCCTCTTGAAGAGCAGACTGGGGCTGAATGCCTTATAACTCACAAAACCAGGGGGGCACTGCTTCTGCAAATCCCAAATGGCCATTTGATTCCAGTCAGACTGCAAAAGATGAGATTCTGCCTTTTGCTGAGCTAAATGGTTCCTGAGAAACAGAAAATAAATATGAGCTGAGATCTAAGACTGATGTTAACCTGGGGAATTCAGGCACATTATAAGAGTGAAAATGAGAATATTGCCAAGGATGTATCAGAAACAAGACTTACATATTTTTTAAAGTCTCTGTCTTTCAACAGGGCCCTTATGTAAAGCATTACTATCCCTCCATGTCTTTATGCATAGTCCAACATCTGCAGCTGTGTGATATTCACTTGCTTTCCTCTTTTTGTCCCTGTTTTTTAAAGTTTAATGCTCATTTTCTCTTAGTCTAGAAAGCACAGAAGAAGAGTTAAGAAAAAACCCAATCAATCAAAAAAACCCTGTTTTTCAAATATGCCATGTTTGCCACAAATTCAAATTTTAAGATGCACAGAATCAGGACAATAGGACTCCAACTGGCTGCTCACAAGAGGAAGGATTAGGTCTTGTGTCATGTTAATAGTGACATCAACAACCTGAATAAAAGCCAAAAATTCAAGTTGATTCTGCAGTTTAAGACCATTGTTCTCCCATATGGTTTAGCCTGTAAGATTTAGTCTATACACAGATTTCTGCCAGGATTTATATTTTTTTGCATCACACAGTGCAATTCTTGACATGTAATGTACTTTTATATATAAAATCCCTTTGTAATCAGCAAATATTTGTATTGATATAGCTAAAATGTCCCACAAGCTAAAGGCATCAGAGGTACTGGAAATATAAATGCAAAGTGACAGCTGCTAATACTTAGAGGTGCTGGAAATATATATGCAAAATGATGGCTGCCAATATTGTTCTGCTCTTCTTATTTTGGAGCCCATTGTGAAAACAAATTAGGTGGAACCTGCTAATAATATACAACAACTCCCATCTCAGATGTTAAAGGAGCGGTAGCCCTGGGTTTGACTCTGGGTAAGCAAAGCTGAGGCAAGAATAGGGGATATTCCAGAGGGTTTGTTCCTGGCCTGACCCTTCCGGATCCTGATGAGACTCTCAGGCCTCTCATGGTTCCACTCTCTGAGCCTGGTTCCTGTTCTGTAGAGCTGCAGTAATACTGTACATCGGTGTTTGGTAACAGGAGCTCTCCCAAGTGTCCCAGGCAGAGAAACTTAATTCTTGACACAAGTCCATGAAACTAACCTTTCTCTCTCTCTCTCTTTCTCTCATTCTTTTTTTTTTAAACCTGGCAAATTACGGTGTCAGAGCCACAGTCACGTACAAAACACGACACGTGAAGTGACTGGGGAATCGTAAATTGGGCGTTTTGACTTGAGCAAAATCTTAAGCATTGTCACACCAAACTGATTATTATTTTAAAATACTGTCCCAGGCTATAACTGTCTTTGTGTACAATAGCAATACAGGGTGTAGTTGCAGACACAATTTCCTGTGCTTGGGTTTTGAAATTATTATTTAAGATCGCGGCAACGTTTGCCCGGCGCACCAGCGCAATTCCTCTATTAGATAATTTTCTATCCTTGTGAGGGCAATTTTGCTTGCACAGTCCTGCCAGGGCTTTCAGGAAGGGAGAGACAAGCAACTGTGACAATAAAATTTGCATCAGCTCCCACCCAGCCTCTCCCAGAAATATCATTTGTTGCGTTCAAAGCCTTTTCACACCAGAAGGGAAGGTGTTTCTGAACTGGAAAGTCACTGTGATCTCCACAGGGCTGCATCCTTCTGCCTCCCAGATTCCCATGGGAAAAACCAAACAGCAATTGTGGAGTTCCAATGGCTTTGTATCAAAGACTTGGTGGACTTGGCACACAGGCACGAAACCCCAAGTCAATCCAGATTAGGTCACGGGGTTCAAAATTTGAAGAAGAAATTTTGCTGGTTGCATCCAGTTTGAGGGGGCTGACCCTTGTAAAAGCATTATAGATGTGCTCCTGTCAAAAAGACTTCTCAGATCTAACAATATCACCAGATTCTGGGAAAATGAAGGTGCTGAGCCTGCACACTGTACTCACACAGCACCTCCCGGAATGGTTGGGCTTTAAGGGCCAAAAAGGATGTGCTGTTCCTGTGTTGGAACCAGGACAAGGGGTGCAGGGAGAGAGGATAATAACAAAAGTGTCTGAAACATGTAGATTTGCAAGACTTTGTTGGATTCATCCTTGGTCATTCAGAAGAGATGCTACTACTGCTTCAGATTGTCCCAAAATTGAGGCACACAAATCACAGTGGAGAAGTCTGTACCAGTTTCTAAGACCATGTGACCACTTAATTGATGAAACATCTGAAAACATCTTCAACAGCATAAGGTCTCTGACTAAACTGTTCACAAACCCTTCCTCCTGCAGGACACCAGGAACAAGTGCTGGGATTCTCCCCAGTAAAGCTACTGTTTTGCTTCTCTGAATAAAGGCCAAACAAGACTGAATTCCTGCACAGACTTTCACTCACTGCTTGATATGAAGATGCCTGATCATGTACCTTCTCTCTCTGGGACACAGCCAATGCTACTGAGCTCAGCAGTGTGTGCTCTGGCAGCCCCATATCACCTGGAGGCCTCCCAGCCTGTCAGTTAGATGGTATTGTGGGACACCACGTTGCACCTGAAGCTTTGCTGTGCCAGGGGATCATGTCTAGGGTCATGCAATGCTGCCTGTCACTGCTCACATGCTGCTTAGTGCCTGGGTGTCCCACAATCAGCAGGGCAGAGGGTGGTGCAGGAACTCTGCTGTGTCCTTGTATGTGCACTGCAAATATAAAAGAGAGCAGAGATAAGGGAAAGGAAAACTTCTTTAGTAGTAGCAGAATGACTTTTACTCACTCTTATTTGCCCTTCCCGAAAAAACTGCTCCCCAAACCCCACTGTCTCTGTTCCACTGCAGTCTGGCTTTTTCTTCTGACTTGGAGCTGAGCCTCACCTTGTACCTCTGCCTTCCTCAGCTGTATCAGTGGAGAAGGGAGGACCCACATATGGGAAAGGCTTAAAAGAGCAATGGGCTGCTCCTGCTCTGGGCTCAGCCTGGGAATCATGGGCCTGAGCTGCCACACGTGTAGTGGAAATCACTGCATCTCTATATCCCTGGCAATTCTCTCCTCGGCAGCCCCCCAAAATTCCACTGAGGAATAAAAAAAAAAAAAACAGAGAGGGGGAAGAAGGAGTCAGAAAAACTATTGTGTTCCCAGGGAGGGGGGGGAAAACAATAAACAGCCCTATTTAACTTCTCCAGCTTTGCTAATGTCAATCACTTTTCTCATTTTAAACAGGAAAGACACCACTTTAGTCCACCTGTTCCATTATTTATCATGCTGTGCATTTCCCATGAATTGTCACTCATGCAAAACCTGTACATCGTAAGGGGACACCCTAATATTTTTAATGACCTTAAGCAAAGTGATTGACACTAGACACCGGTGTCAGATGTTCTGGTGACGCAACATGTTCTCCTAGCAGCAGGAAAGCTTCCTGCCGTGATTAAGTTGGGCCTATGGAAGTGCTAAAATGTGTTGTCAGCTTTCCTCTGATGCAAGTGATTTTATTATAGCGTCTGGTAACCACGGAGTGTGGCAACGCAAATACTGACCCCAAACATCCCCTCCCCGCACACTCAGGCCTGCTCTATTTAAAACACGGAGTGCACTTTGCAAATCCGGGGATAAGTTATGGATGCAACGAGCTTAGAGCGTGGAGGGCAGAGGAAATGGAGGCACCCGAGCCAGGATGCCTGGGTGATTTCAGCAGGAGGAGTGCACGGATCCAGGATGACCCACAGAAGGAAACCCCTGCAGCACCTCCTGCCAGGGGCATCACCACAGCCCTCGTGGCTGCCAGAGCCTCTGGAGGGCAAAAGAGGAGGCACATTAGCACAGGCCTTGCTCACTGTGGCAGTGGAAAGAAAAATCACATCCAGCCCTTTGGAGTCTGGAGAAAGTAAGGGGGAAGAGGACTTGGTGCAGCTCCTCCAGCTTCTGACACCCTCACACAGGCCAGGGTGGAAATCTGTGACTCAGCTCACTTGTCCTTCAAGATATAGACAAAGAAATCACGTTCTGGGTTGCTACAATTTGGGACCAGTCCCTCAGTAGTTCATTAATTGAGAAAAGCTGGAAGACCTCTAGAAACAAGAGTTACAGAATGAGCATCTCAGACACACACGAGGGACACCTGGCACCTGCTTTTCGTAAAGATTCATAAGCTCAGTCAGCAAACACCACACATGAGGCTTTGCTTCCGTGAGGAATTATTAATAGTTGTGTTTCAAACTGACTGTGCCAGTGTCTGCAGAACTGACTGCTATGATTTTTCAATAACCGAGCTGGTAATCAAGCTGCAGAGGGATGGGCTGTCAAACCAAAGTCCACAGGCCACAGAGATTTTTGGAAGAGATCAGCAGTGCATGTGTTCACAGTTATTGTCACAGGGGTTGTTCTACAAAAATAGAATCACAGAGCATCAGAGTTGAAAATACAGGCTATCTTGATGGCAATAAAGATTTTCTAAAGGTCTAGCAGCACTGAATATTATTTTAATGAAATTTACTTTTTAATTTTATAGCAAAATAATCAAAAGTGCTAAACCTGACCACTTTAATTTACAAAAAAAAAAGTCTCATGTTTTAAGCTATAATCATACCTCGTTATTCAGGTTAGACAATATAATTACACATTTCTACTTATTTCTATTCAATAGTAAAACAAAATTAATATTAGTTGGTTTAAAAAAGGGGGGGAAGTACCACAGATATTGTGAAGGGAAAGTTACATAAAATATAAGAATCAGCTTATTGAGCAAACTGCAGTGTGTTCTAATGGCCTTCTTTTTTTGTTTTGTTTGGTTTTTATTTTCTGAGCTACAGTTTAAGTCCCAGGCACTCTGACCATAAGCTTGCAGTCACTTCAAAAGTTATGACTTCTCCCTTGGTCAAATGTCACAGTGTGTGTTTAAGGAGATCTCTGGCATTTCAAGTCAGTTCAAATTATTTTCTCAGTTCCCACAAGTTCCGTTTCCAACACGATCAGCGTGTTGGAGAACGCAGTTAGGATGGTTGCAGTTATGATGACAAAGTTTTCTGTGAAGGAAAAGGGGTTTTTCCTCCGTCTTGGAAAGAAGTCTGCACTACCCAGTCTGCAGTAAGAAAATATTAAGAGCACTTGCAGAGTTAAGGGCATTTCTTAATCCATTCCATTTTCATTTCCACAGTTAAATTAAAACCTGCAATCTCTCCTACTGATAAATAGCCAAGTTGACTTACAAAGGCTCTGCCTTCTGTCCAGCCTTCTCCTGGTTGTCTTTAACCAAACAAGGTTCGCTGATTTGCCACGAGCGCCGTCTGGCTCTCCCGCCTCTTGGCTTTCTTGTTTTGCTGCCTGATTTTCCAGCACACTGCACTGGAAGCCAGCAGAAGGAGTCCTGATGACAGGAGGACCAATCCAAAGACGGAGATGATGGATCCATGGGAGTTGAAGCTGTATGCCACGGCGGTGACCACGATGCCGGCTATGAGGATGACCACCCCGAAGGGCACGGTGCAGCGGTAGCAGGAGAGCTCCGCTCCCCCCGTGGCTGCCGTCAGCTGGCACTCGCTGACCAGAGGGATGGTGGTGATCACACAGTCATTGTTGTTGCTCTTCTCCGTGGTCACAGAATCAGGGTGCTTTGGGGAGCCCAGGATCTCTTTAATAGGTTCGTTTGTCATCTTGGTTGCCTCGAGTCGGTCGGTTCCTAGGCTAGAGCAGGCTCTGCTGAGCACGGGTGGCGCTGCGGAGAGAAGAGCACCAGTTCAGCCAATAATTACCAATTACTGCTCTGTGACACGTGGGTGGTCCCAAGAACAACTGTGATCCCACTTGGGATCACAACCAACCAGGCACTCGGAATCCACAAGGATTTATGCATGAGATCAGTGGTGACACCACTGGTTGTGGAGTGTCTGAATCAGTTCTTAGAGTAGTTACCAATACATGACTAAGTTCTAGAAAGAACTGCATCACAGACCAAGACAGACACCAATCTTGAAGTACTGTGAGCCAAATCCTATTTTAAGTTACATCCTGAAGTCAGCATTTCTGGATGTAATTTAGATTTCAATGGCATTACATCTTCTCACACAGAGGTAAAGTTCACAGTCTGGTTTGATTTTTGCTCACATGCTTTTTCACACTGTTTCTTTATACAGACACCTAAACACACACGTTACACAGATTTGCTTCAGTGCTCATCACTGTAACATGGGCAAGCACTGGCCCAGCAAAACCAAGGATGAACAGTGAGCCTTTTCTCAACACAAGTGCTACTTAGGGAAACAATTGAAATGGTGGATGTGGGGGGAGTGGGGATGCAGAAAGTTCCCTGCACTGAGCTCAAAGCTGGTGAATCTCCCATCACAGCAACTTCAGTACCAGCTCAACAGCTTGCCATCTACACTGCCTTCATGCAAAAGCAGTGAAACCATGAAACCACATCCCTGTAACTGTGTGGGAGGGAGATTTCCATTCACATTCACTCATCTCAGTTACAGCAGGTTGTTTTCCTCCTGTCTCCACACCGTAAACACACTCTCACTCCTACACACAGCAGCACAGTTTGACTGCATCTGCAGTATGATGGCTCCAGCGTGTAACTGGAGCCCACCCGATCAGGGGAGGATGAGCCCACGGCTCTCCACTGCTACAAGGCTGCCTTCACATCCCTTGGCCCTCTCACTGGGGCTCTCGTGGTGTGAGGCCACCCTGGGGCCTGCAGTGACCTCTGATGGTGCCAAGGCTACCAGGGCTGTGCTGCTTTAGACCAGGCTCAACGCTCAGTGCACCCCAACATGTGCAACAGAGGCTGGGACACTGGGGCACCACTAGTTCTCCTGCTGCAAGCAGCTCCCTCCACCACCCTGGTGCAGGCTGTGTAGTTTTGCTTTCATGAGCAGCATGATATGCAGCTCAGAGAACAAGGAAGAGCGTTGGCAATGCCGTAATGCTTTTATCACTTTTATCACCTTCACATCTGTGACTAGGAAGTTAATTGCCAGATACTTGTATTCTCCTTTTCCTTTCCCACCACTCCACCCTTGTTGCTAAGATATATTCGTTCACTGTGGAGAGCCCTTGGTTTTATATCTCAGCACCTCCTATAACCGACCGTGGGTTCAGAGAGAAAGAGGATTTCACTGTTTTTAAGCACAGGCACAAACAGGCTTTATGCTGTTTCTGCTCAGAAAGTTTGTATCTGAGTCTCAGGCCCTCATGAGAGAAGGACAGTTCAGATCTGGTTTGCCAAAGCTTTTGTTGCAGTGCTCTGTGGAAGAGTGCTCAGCACACAGCGACACAGCCCTGAGCACACCCTGGCAGCCCCAGAGGCCACGGGCACACACCGGAACACCCTGAACAGCAGGAAAGGCTTTTTCAAGTGAGGATGGTGACTGAGCAGGTGGCCCAGAGAGGTTTTGGAGTCTCCATCCTTGGAGATACGCCAAATCCACCTGGACAGTCCTGGGCATCCTTCTTTAGGTGACCCTGCTCAAGCAGGATGGGGGTGGACCAGACAGACTCCAGAGTCCCCTTCCAACCACAACTATTCCATGATTCCGTGAGTTTCTGTGGGAGTACTTGCTGCCTCCAGGGGCAGGAAGGGGACTTATTCAGTGCTTATCAGAAAAGCAAAGATATCTGTGCTGACACCTTAGGTATCCTAAGTTCTCCTGGGTTCTGTTGCTTTGTTCTTTGGACCATAACACATGATTAAGTACCTTTTATATCAGAGAGGAAGAGCCCAGGAAAGCCGTGGGTTTGCTCTACAGTGCCACTGATCTGTTCCCCCATGGATCTGAGCCCAAGTTCTGCATTTTCAGTAATGACTTACGTGAAAAGGCTTTGGATTAGGCTTATAATAAACATCATTATTCTGAAAAACTTCAACATTCATTCGAAGTAGATTTACTCCTGTCTCTAAAGTCATTGTCCCTCCGCTTCAGATACATCCCCAATGAGCATTTAAATCTCTTAGTTGTCTTGTACAGACACTTTTGAAGAAAGAAGATATGTTTATACAGCTAAAACTAACAGGAATTAGAAAAAAAAAACAAACACCTTCTAAACTACCAAAATTAAGTCAATGGCAAAATACCTGCTGACTTCTGAGAGCACAGTTCTTGCATGAAATAGGATGCAAGCAGACAGGCATTCACACAAAACAAATAAACAAACCTCTATTGAAATCCTATGAAGTTAAATAAACAACAGAACCAATTTGAAGTGTGAGTAAAGGTATTCAGCCCTAGAGAAAGGGGCACTGGATCCTCATTGCCAGCAAAGTCACTTCTGACTTACCCCAACAGGTGATTTGGTTCAAGTTTCAGGGTAAGAAATTTAGGCAAAGATACCCGGCAGCACCAGCATCCTCTCACTAATCACACCACAAGTACTATCTTAAGGAGCCACTTGGGGTTGAAGGAAGAATGTGCTTCTGTGGCGATCTGTGGCCAATGCTGGGTAATGGGGAGAGGAAATTTTTAGCCACTGATAATTGTAAGCTGAGATTTACTGAAAAGACGTGAAATCCATCAGCATGCACACCTACCATGTCCGTGAGAAATCAATGGGAACAAATCCTCGTCCCAAAAGCCAAGGGACAGTGCTGAAGATGTCTCTTGTGTCAGTTCAAGGCAGAGTCATGCAGCAGAAAGAACTGCTCCAGGCTTTGAGGTGTCAGATGTTGCTGAATGATGAACTGGAGGTGACAATATTCTAGCATGGAAGTTTCCTCCTGCAAGAAAAGTTGTTGGGTATTTGTCAGCTTCTCAAGAATAAAACTCCTGCATGGAAAAGCTCCTGCTGTGTGCTGACTCCTGCTCCCAACCTAACGGCAGCAGGAGATGTTCTCCCTCTGGCTCTCCTCTTTTCTTGGCAGCAGCCACCCATTTCTGGCCCTAAGTAACATTTTCCTTTGATGATGTGACGTCTTGATAATGAGTATCATAGCCCAGGCAAGTCCCCCAGAAAGAGCTAGGCAGGAAAAGATAATGCACATGAACTTCTGTAGATAAAAATCTCATTTAACTTCATTTCTCTTGCTCACTCCGCCTCTGTGAATAACAACTCAGAATACCTGGGGATTGGTATCTTCTATGTGTCCAGTTTCTTTGAGCAAATCACTTCATCTCCCTTGGTTTTCCTAGCTGTGAACTGACCATATTAACACACTTTCCACTAAAAAAAAAAAACAAACAACCTTTTAAAACTATGCTACTATAACAAAACCTAAGTAATATAATCCCAAAAACTCTTCTCAGAAAAATAAAAAAGGCAAACTAACAGAGTCCAAGAACTCACTGTAATAAACATAAGTCTGTTATATTTATTATTGTTCATTTCTGTTTTATTGGATTTTTTAAAACAAGATTCATAACTCAGAGAGGGACAAGGTGGAATCTGCAGCAGGGCAGTGTGAGGACTGCAGAGAGCAGAGCGATGGAAATTGTTATCAACTGCAGAAACAGCTGTGAAACCACCAGGCAGCCAGGCAAAACTGACCAAGCAGCAGAGATTTATGTTGCTAATCTTATTTGACATTCCCTTTCTATATGTGTGTGATTATGAAAGATCATTTCCACCCTCAAACAGGAGTTCTAAGTGACAATGAGAGCAAATTCAAGGGAGTAAGTCTGTATAATGATGAACTTTAAGGGCTCTTCTCTTTTTAAGTTATTTAGACCATACTAACATTTCACTAACACAAACATTTACAGGCATAAACTGCTGCTGTTCTCAGGGGATCCTTGGAATAAACCTGTGACATAGCTAAAGTATATTTAGCTGATTATTGAACTTAGCTAATAATAAGGAAGTCTCCTTGCTTGTCTCCTTGACTATATTCTTGTACACACCACCTAGCAATCAGTTTAACTTTCTGAAAAGTTTGGAGGGAAATGCAGGAAAAGAAACCCACTTTAAATAAAAAATCTAAGTTACATTGAAACAAACACAGACCTCTGAACTGTACTTGCAGCCAACTTCCACTCGGATTACAGAAAGGTTACATTTGTTTGAAAAGCTCTTCCTAGAGCAATTGTGCCCCCTAAGCCACTCTGCCAGCATCTTGCTTTGAAAAGATTAATTGCTCTGTCAGTTCTTTATTTGTATTTATTCTTGACTACACACAGTTTAGGTAATTCTTTTAAATTAATGTCTTTATCAAAATACCTGACTGACAGAGCAACTTTTCAGTGATGAGATTTCTTCTTTTCCACCTCCCTCCCTGACCACCAAGCTGAAAACCAGAAACTCATGAAACCTACACACGAAGCTTCCAATATTTTAACTCAGAATCATTTCAATGTGATGCTCTCTCAGCAGCTTCCCACATAAGAAATATCTCTGTGCAAGGGCAGAGAGATGACATTGTTCAGCCACTACATCCCTTTTTTTTTTGCATTTTACTCAGAACCAGTGGGTCATGTTTGAGCTTGAGTTTTCTGCCTCCAGGCTCTGGACCTGATTCTCTCTACCTTGCACCATACATCAGACACCCTTTTAGCTTATGTAAACTTCAAATAAAATTATAATGCTTACACTTCACACTTGGTTATGCATTAAAGTGACTATGGAAAACAACGTAAAGAGTCCTTCTGTACGGAGAGGAGAGCCAGAGTTCATTCGGAATTCAACAGCCTATAGTAATCCTGAACACAATCCCTCAGCTCTTCCCCAGGTGAACATTCCTGGAAATACACAACCGGAATCTGTATTTACCAGACTCGAGGATCAGCCTCTAAGCTCCAGGGGCAGGAGGAGAACACACCACCTCCACACCAGCTGCCTGAGCCTCAGGATGCAGAAAAAATTCTCTCACCAAGTTTTTACGTAAAATAATCACCAGATTTAAGCTCACACCTTTTTTTCATCTTTCCGACATAGCAGAAGGGTAGGATGGGAGCCAGCCAAACCCCTCCACAAACACGACCCTGTTATCTGCAAACCGCAAAACTTTCAAAGGCGCCCATAACACACAACACACACACCTGGGGTAAAACCCTGCGTGTCACGCCTGTCCCCGAGCACCTCTGCGAGAGAGCAGGGAGGCGAACAGGCGGGGAGAGCCTTGTGCACCCTGTCTGCCCGTAACCCCTCCGGGAACGCAGCGGCACCGGGAACCCCCGACCTGCAGCCGGGGCAGAGGCTCCGGCTGCGGGGACCCCGAAGCTGCGAATAACCGGGAGAGCCCTTTGCCGCGGCGGAGAGGGGACCTCCCCGGGACCCGCGGCCGGAGCGGAGAGGGTCCCGCAGTGCCCGAGCAGCCCCAGAGAACCAGGAGCGGGGGAACCGGGAGCCGGAGCCCCGCGGGCACCGGGAGCCGGCGCGGGCGCGGGCGCGGGGCGTGCGGGTCCAGCGGCTGCGAGCCGAGCCGAGCCGTGCCAGTCCATGCCATAGTACAGGCTAGCGTGCCACAGTGTGCCGAGCATGCCATGCCTTGCCGAGCCGAGCCTTGCCGAGCCGTGCCTTACCTCCCGGCCGCCGGGCGGGACTGCGGCGGCCGCCAGCCCGCAGGCAGAGTACGAGGGGATGCAGCTCGCTCGCCGCACAAGGGACTGTAAACAAAGTTCTCGGTGAGAGCGAAACAATTAAGGGACCGGAGCAAACTCAGCCGCGGGCGGGGCGGCAGCGGGACGCTCTCCCGGCTGCGGGGCGGGGGGGCCGGGAAGGCTGGGGAAGGCTGTCCGGGGCTGGGCAGGGCACGGAGCCGGCCCTCCTCCCTCCGCCGTGCTCGGCTCACACGCCCGGCTCAGGGATGCGCACGGCGGGGACGCGCCTGGCTCCTGCTCGGCACCGCGCCCCGGCAGGTCACACAGGCTGGGCGTGGGACAGCGCTCCCCAGAGCCCCCCAGCCCTCCCAAGCCCTCCCTGCCCTCCCGCACACCCACCACCCCGCGGGGTGTGCGGCCACATCCCCCTTGGAGCGGTGCGGGTGAGGGTCGCTGCCAGTCCTGAGCCTCGCTGGGTCACTTGAATGCACAGCCCATACCGAATTCCAGATGAACCCCTAATTCGACTGCTCAGGAATTGCACGAGGAGGAGCATAGTTTTGGGTTACATTCTTAGGGGATAAAGTTTTGTGTATCATTTAGAAATATTTTAACTGGCTTTTCTAAGCTTTAATCGCTCGTTTCTGCAGCACATCAAATACTGCGGGGGTTTGGAGTGGATGGATGTGGGTGGGTGCTATTTTATTTTACCATGATTCCTGTTATTTCAGATAAAAAGCAGACAAATTATGCTTTTAAGTCTTGTAAAGGACATGTTTGAATTTTGCGGTTAAGCTTCCCCAAAGTTTATATTTAAAAGGCACTATTTTATCAATGATTGATAAAAGAGCAGTGCACCAGATGTATTTAATCAGCCACTCTGTCTCTGAAAGCATGCATGTACTTTTGACTCCCTTTCCAGGGTGAAATCCTGGCCTCACAGAAATTAATAGAGAAACTTCCACCAACTTCACGTGGGCCAGGATTTCACCCTGTGTGTTGTTAAGAACCACCCAGTGATGGAGATCCTGCCAAGGGTTCATCTGCTCCAGACAAATCAACCAGGAGGTTCTGGAAAAGCTCCACAGCTTTACACAAGGAATTAGCATTTTTTTCCCAGTTTGCTGGTGCTCCCTTCAAATATATCAGCATTTGACCAGAAACAACAACAGAAGCCAACTCTATCCGAGGGGAACTTCATTAGGCCATTAAGTCCAGTCCTTCCTATTCCAGGCAGCAGTGTCAGTAATATCTATCTTTATTAAATTTGCTGAGTTCCACCTCAAACCAACTGGGTTTCCTACCCCTCCTGTTGGAACACTGTGAGATTTATTCTGTTGGTTTCTAGAAACCTCTGTCTTGTTTCTAGCTGCATGGATTCATAGACAATTATACCTGGACAAGTAAGCCTTTGGCTGAAGTCAATGTTCTTTCTTTTGGCAATTAAACCTCTACTGTCCTAAGAGGGATAAATGAGACTATCTCAGGCTTATTTTCAATAATTTTTTCACATGTGGCCCTACCAATATTCTGCATGGAAGTGCAAGTATTTTCCTGTCCTGCCAGAAATACTGACATTTCATAATTTTCCTCTGATTGTTCAGGATGTCTGGATTTTTCTCCAGTATCAGTTTCATTTTTCACTTTGTATCAGAAATTCTTGCTGTTAGCACATGTGTGCATGACCCAAATTTCACCCCAGTCCTATTACATCAGTTCCACTCTAGTCCTTCCAGTGCAGTATTTGGTTCTCCTGCGTTGATAGAGAACCTCCCTCCCATGCTTACACCATCCACAGTTCCATTAGTACATTCTCACTTTTCTATGCCAACTTTGTTACTGAAAGTATTACATAAAAACCTGAAAGTATTACATAAAATAACTCCCAATACTGATTTTTTTTTGAGGAACTAATCTGAAGTACACGTAAACAAGCACTAAATGCTAAACTGGGTTTAGAATACATGTTTCTGCACAAATAGATGTCCTAACAAATAGGTTAGAAAGTCACACTCTGTCCTAGACTTTGTGTAATTGTAAATCCTTTCTGTGAAGCATAAAAGCTGCCATGAAAAGTGATGGGAATGAGGCCTCCTCTAGTGCTGGGAGATCAGTGGGCTCTCCCCTAGAAGGGTGGGTTTGTAGCACTCAGGCACTGAAGGGTCACACACAATTTGGGCACTACCCCTCTGGCCTTTTAAAAAAGGGATGAGTGACTTTCTCTGCCTTTTAAGGTCCTGCTGTGTTCTGAGCACAGCTCTCCAAGGATGTAAGGAAAGAAGGACCAGACAGCAGCACGTTTGGCACCTGTAGAAATTCAGTGCAAACAGCTGAGGAAACTTCAGGGCTGAGCAACAGCTGCAGTGAGGGGTTACAGGTTCACAGATTTGGACTGCCGTGCTTCCATGATACATAGTTCCCCTTTAGGACCTGCCCTAAATGACAAAATCTCCTCCCTGGGGCCTTAACACAGCTGCTTAGAGGGAGGTGCAGCCCCAGAGCTGGGATGATAAGCAAGAAGCCTGTGTGATTCTGGAACCCACGCAGCCCACTGAGAGAGCAGAGTTTTACTCCTAAATTGAGCAATGCTGTTGCTCTGCCGACTCAAACACACTTGCAATACTTCATGGCTTCCTTTGAGTTTCTAACAGTCTCCTGGGCCTTGACAGCACAGCAAACAGTGACTCATTAATCTGGCAAAGTACAACCATTGTGGGCTCCCTATTCAATTAGTTTTTCTTGCCTTTTCCCTAACCCTCCACTGAATTTTCCCTTATTTCATCCCTAAGCCCACACACGGACACAACATGCCAGTTTACTGCATTTACTGAAACTTTCAGAAAGCACTCTTTCAACATGTTTAATACGTTGTAAATTATCCTTACCACGTCGTGCTGTGTGTGTGTTTTGTGACAAGGAATGGAGTCCAAAAGGAGTCCAAAGCCAGTTAAACCAGAGAACCAAATCATTTCACATGAAAGGCTGTAGCTCCCCTCTCATTAACACAGTTCACAGCACAAGGGAGTTCAGCCTGGTTGGTTGATGGCTATGCAAACCACCCACTGGGGGGGTAATCAGGCTCACGAAATGGATGTGCCTACAACGACTGTGAGAAACCTTTCTGGTGACCAAGAATATGGAAAGGAATTTTCTTTGAACTCCATTAGATCCTACCAGTACTTTGGTCAACATCAGTTATCCCACTGTGCATGTGAAACTTTGTTATTGCCCTGCCCAACTTTCACTTAATCTTCCTGCGGTGCTGAAGAGGACAGGACATCTGGAACTGAAAATAATTATTCTTATCTCCTACTGCTTTCATAATTACATGAAGTTCCCATTTGAAGAGCTGCATTCCTTATGTGGACGTGTGCTTTTAATTAGCATAGGGATACACCACACCACCAGAAGTCAAATCCTCAATCTTGCGTAAGTTGGTTACAGAACCTCTGAATCTTTAGCCACCCTGGCAGCTTTCTGGCTAAGCCAGAGGGAAACCTGAGAAGAAACTCCAGGCACTGTAATTTCACCACAACCAGGATTTGTGTTAGAGACTGCTGCAGTAGGATCCAGCAGATTCAGCTGAGATTTCAGTCAGGGTGGGAACAATCTCCTCCCATGGCTCTGCAGAGAGGGCTTCTCTTGCTTTTCCACCTGCACTGAGTACCCCAAAAACTCACAGGGCACAAAGACATGAAGGGAAATGCAGACAAAGAGCTGAAAAAGTGAGTTGTCCAAGCTAGAGGATGGTGTCAAGAGACATTTTCTGTTTTGTTTCCCCACTCTACCAGTAGGTAGGGCACAAAGAGCACACAGTGTTCCCTCCGCACATGGTCAGTCTAATGAACAGGGAGCATTTCAGCCACTTGTTATGGACTCTCCAGCAGTAGAAAGAAAATTTTGAGCTTTAAGCTAAGCTACACAGGCCATTGGCTGAACTACTGCCTGACTGATGAGTCTTTGTCTGTCCTAGACCACTATAATTTATGCAGTCTTTAGATATACTGTATATAGGGAAAATACACAGATTTTCTCCTACATAGTAGATGACTTCTGAGAAATTAACAGTAAGTGAAGTGTCTGATCTAAAGAGTAGTTAAGAAAGAACAAAAAAAGAGGAGTCCAGCATAATGAACATGTATAGTATTGAAAGGCAGAAAAACAGAACTCCAGTTATTTTCTGAACCCTCTTCTATTTGGGTGGAATTCTGTTGAAATGAGATACCAAATACAGATGCAGTCATAGTTTGGGGTTCAATTCAACTCTGTGAAGAAGACCTTTATAAACCACTTAAGACACCTTCTGACAGCTCAAGCAGTGCATGTCTTGTGCTAGTTCTTTGCAAAAGAGGTGATTGTCACTCTGGAAGCCCCTTCCTGCCTAAATACGTAGGAATAAAAAAATGTATATAAAATGTATAAAGATTTTTGGTGTGTTAGACAGGCTGGATTTTCTGCATATTCTAAAGATGTTGAAAAAACAGATTTTCCTTTGACTTATAGAAGAGACGAGAATACAGACTGGCTTACACATACATGGCTGCGTTGGGAGATGCTGTTGTCACTTCTCAGCTCTCTGGATTTAGAATTTTCTTCTTGAAAACTGCAAAAGTCATGAAAGAGTTCGTAAGAAAGGTTTTTACATAATGCAGTTGATAAAACAACAGTAGCAGAAGCTTATAATTGCTCTGGCTGTGTATACTAGAAATACGAATGTGCACACTCTATAAACTGTGTGTTAGGACTGTTCAGCACTTTTGCAAAGTTTTTGGAGTGCACTGAGTAAAATGGAACGACAACAATATGTAAATGTCTGCACAGCAGCTGAATCCATCAAAATCCCACATCTTTAGTTCATCTTCAAGAATTTCTCAAAGTGCACCAGTGCCACACAGAGACAGATGCAGGAAAACACAATATAGCACCCTGCCATACATGGATACCCATGTCCAAAGCACACACTGAAAATCACCTGGGGCCTGAAACATCAGTGTAGTGTTCACTGCTGTTCTCACTTCTGGCCATGTAGCATTTGCTGCTGGGGGAGTTGTCCAGTTTACTGGTTTGGTTCCACACCATAGGATTCAGTGGATTACTCAGCATTGATTTCAGTAGCAGGAAGGTTAGGTGTTAGGGTAGAATTAATACAGATTATTTCCATTCTGAAAAACAGGGGGTGATTTAGGTACATTAATCCCATTGATAGACCAAGTTTCCTTGAGGTATCATTTCCCACGGAGAGCAGCAGCAGCTAAGGAGAATCATAAAATCACAGGATGGTTTGGTCTGGAAGGGACCTTAAAACTCATCTCATTCCAATGCCCTGACATGGGAAGGGACACTTTCCACTAGACCAGGTTGCTCAGAGCCCCATCCAACCTGCTTTGAACACTTCCAGGGATAAAATTAAAACCTTCCCCTACCAGGAGTTCAACCTGGACCCACCTGGATGAAGACCAGGTATCTGAACTGCTAGACCATATGAGAGACTATCCTAAAGCCTGAGAAATAGTAAATAAGGGAGTCAGGTTGTGAGCACTTTTGAAACTCCCACTTCTTGCCCCAGAATGGTAACCCTCTATTTTCATTCAGTTAGGTCCCTGATCCACATGTGGGACTGGGCTGTGCTGTATCTTAGGCTGCCTTTGGTAGCTGTGATGTGAAGTTTGAGTTTGTGTTCCCAGACTCAGCTGCCCCAAAACAGTTGTTATCCCACTGTGTTGGAGCAGAGCTCTAGGAAGTCAGTCTGAACTCACCCCATCCCTACAAGCCACACTACCAAGTAGTGCAGATACCAAAGGTCTTGGGTTCAAACTTTAGCTTATGTCCCTAAGCTAAGGGCAATACATGGACATACAAGTGACAAATAGCAACACTTACTTAAATGTACGTGAAAATAGAAAATAAACTCTCTTTTCAGAACTGTTTGTGCTTTCTCAGTAATCACCACTCCTTATTTACCAAGAAAAAAGGTCACATAGTAATGCTTTTTTTTGAAAGCTTTGGTCCCTGGAGTAGCCTCGTGAGATAAATCTTTTTTTCCATGAAAATGCTGGGGGAGGAGGGAGGGGCCAGGCAGCTGTGCCAACTGACTGATGCCATGTAGACAACCATATAATGCAAGACATTGACCCTAAAACAATAGCCAACGTTGAGCTGTGATCACTTCAGTCCTTTTGCACAAACAAGGCTCCTTAAGGGATCAGGCAATCTCACAGGCACATTTCCTTGCTGCGTGTTAAACATCAGCTCAACTCACAACTCCTCCTGTTCCACACTGGGTCAAAGTCACCTCTGTGCAAACAAAAGCCCTGAGCTCTTTCAGTCTCACAGAGTCCTAGTTCAGAGCAGGAATGGGATGTAAAAGTGAGACAGCAATCTGATAAAATCTTTGAAAAGTAAAGAAATATTTCTGCAAGATAAACTAAATCAGTCTCACCTACAGGCCATTGTCTCATATTCCATTTTAAAGACCAGCTCCTCAGTTGGGTGGGCAGCACAGCTCCACTGGAGGCAACTTAGCCAAGAATTTACTTGTAAGGCTTCAGCCCTAAGAAATGTATTGCCATGATATTTGCAGAACCAGCTAGGCTGACTGAGAGCAATTGTAGTTTACAAAGAACACAAACAAGCCAAAGTATTTATATGTATTGTATAAATATTAGTGATAAAAGGTCGTAACACATGTAAGCATACTACAAAACATAAAAGAACTGAAATGTTTGCCTAGCAGTTTCACTGGGGAGGTGAGAGCAGGTGAGGTATGAGCAGATATTTATCACCATTACTGATACTATTTTATAAAGGTGCTGCAGGTCAAGTTCTGACATCAAATTTACATTCTGGGGGGGAAGTTTGTGAAATACCATCTTGCCTTCTGCCAAAGCTCTCCAAAAGTTTTCTGGACTGTGCAGAGATGATGATCAGCTTGTATGTCCAAAGCAGTCAGCCAGAAATCTTCATGCACTGCTTGCAAACCAATTGACTGGAACTGGAAAGGACAGCTGACATAAGTGAACTCTTTGTCAAAGAGCTCAACCCTTTGGCAGGGAAGCTAGAAAATAGTACATTATTCCAGCCTTGCACAGAGGTTACCACCAAGTACACTGGGCTAGTGCTGCCAGTCAGTAGGTTTGATGACGTCCCATGGCTCAGAGCTGCCTTGTGTTTTATTCTGAAGACACAGTGTTCAGTAGGAATATCTCACAGGAATTAGAAGAATAAAGCTGTAATGAAAACAGATTTACAACTCCCAGGAGAAAACTGGCTTTAACCAGTTACATTTTGAGGGCCTGATGCTTTGTCTGTGTGTGGCAGCCTCACACTGTTATAGGTGGTGTCACACAGCAGGAACCTAAGCAAGATGTGAAGTGTGTCCATCTCAGTGGATTTCTCCTGCCAGGGAGCTCAGCCCAGAGAGAGTTTTCTGTCTCCTTCTATCCTGTGTACCCAGTGCATCCCAGATTGCCATGGGCCAGAGCCCACTGCCCCCTCCTCTTTGCCGAGATGGCTGGGTCTCGGTGGGGTGAGCCAGGGTCACCCCTACCAACCAGCTGTACAGCATTTGTGGGTTCTTTATATATTCTCATTCATACACTCCATAAGGAGAACTGCTTTTTAGAGAGTGAAAAGGTACAAAAACACAAAATAAAAATTAAAGAAAAAAAATACAAAAAAATTACACGTGACCACAGTGTTCAACCTCTATCCTTAGGGAACACCCGAAAGGGAAAACCCTGACCATCACCTTCATGGAATCTGTTCCCGTTCCGGCACCAGGCTGATGACACGCACATTTAAAGCCACCAAACGAGCGGCTGAGACCCCGCAAGAGGCGGGAGCGCACGGAGCACCCTTGCAGGGCAGCGATGCTCCGAACCCGCATCCCCCGGCCCCGCGGGCTGTGCGGGGCGGGCGCGGGGCGGGGCGGCCCGGCCGTGGGCTGTGCCCGCCCGCCCGCCGGGGATGGAGGAGCCACCGGGGATGGAGGAGCCACCGGGGATGGAGGAACCGCCGGGGATGGAGGCGGAGGAGCCGCGGCGCTTCTCGGAGGAGCAGTTCCGTGCCGCCTGCCGGGAGCTGGACCAGCCGGCGCCGGGCGCGGAGGGGCCGTGGCAGCTGCTGGTGGAGACCATGGGCGTGCGGATCTACCGCCTGTTCCACGAGGTGCGCGGGCGGGCTCCCGGAGCGGCCCGGGGGGCGCTGGATGCCCGGGATGGGGGGCCCGGCACGTCCCCGGTGCCCCGCACAGGCCAGGCTGGCGCTGCCGGGCCGGGCTCGGTTTACGCCGGGCTCCCGGGAAGCAGCTTTGTGGGTAATGCCATTAACTGCTGATGGCAAAAGCTGCTCGGCCGCGGTGACCCCTCCGCCCGCGCAGACGGCCGGGGAGCCCGAGGCTTCGCAGGGCTGCGGACAGCTGGGGGCTGCAGGAATTCCCGGTGGAAGGTGCTCCCGGTGGTGGGTGGGAGCAGCCGTGGGCCTGTCGGGGTGTTTGCTGTGCTCTCCCGAGCCCTCTCTGTGTGGTGACGGGAGCTCCGTCCCTGCACACCTGCTCCCGAGCATCTCCCGTGCCAGAGCATCCTCCTGGTCTCCAGGCTTCCGCCTCCCTTCTCGCCTCTCTCCAAAGCTCCCTTCACACTGATTTCCCACCATTCTCCCTCTAAAATCGGGAGGTAGTTCAGGAAGGGTTGAAATTAAATTCCACCCCTTTATGGGGGAATAACTTCAGTAGTTTAGGCTTCTGGAACTGACTTGTAAGTGATTGACAGTGAATGTTTTGTATTCTGATGCAGATTTATGATTTATGAATGACTTTTAAATCCATATATAAATGGAATAAATAATAACATATATTATATTTATATAATATATTATATAGTATATTTATATAATTAATTATATAATATATTATGTAATATATGATACATATTATATATTATATAAATATAAAATATATAATGTAGATACATATATAATATATAATACTATATCATTATATTTTAATAAGATATATTATATTTATACAATATATATAAAATAAATATTTATAATCTATATTTTTAAAACCCATATATAAATACCCTATTTCTTTAGCTCGGTGATCATAGTTTCCTCTCAGCTCCTTACAAACCTGAATTTCATGTGTTCCTTGCGTGGCGACTTTGTATTCTGAAAAATCATTTCAGACATGGTCATGTCAGCAAAAACAGCAAACATACAGGTCTGTGCAAAAGGCAAAGTGGGGTGGGGAAAGCCTCTTTAAAAACACATCACTTCATAGACATTGGAATTTTTTTGGTGATAAATGGTCCCTGTTTACAGTGTGGATGTGGTAACTGGCAGTAGCAAGGCAAGCTTATCAATGAATGCACACAACACAGGCAAGGCTGAAGTATCTACCAGGTATCCATGCAGGAATTAATGTGCTGATGGAGTACAGGGTGCTTCTGAAGCTAAAAAACATTTAGAAGTGTCTGTCTTTTTTTTTTTTTCCCTTTTTTTCTTTTTTTTTTTTTTTTGAAAAGGGGTGTGTGTGTGTAGAAACATGCTCCCTTTGGAAGTACAGATGAAGTAAAAAGGTACTAGTGTAAGGGAAGGAACAGCCATTGTGCAGGGCAGGTCAGCCTGCCTGGGTTTAAACTTTCATGTATAGATCAAAAAGTCGAGAGGTTAAAGACTGAATCTTGCATTGTTTTTTGAAGATTTGCTTTCACAGCTCTTGAGCGTATTTGTAGCTTGTGCTCCACCTAACTTCCTTCAGCTGTTCTCCCTGATGCAGAGTACTTCCCTTTCCTGTGTGACTTTTCCTCTCCCCATTCTGTTTCCACAGCAATCAGGACTTTATGAGTATAAAATCTTTGGTGGTCTTGCTGACTGTCCCCCAGAACTGTGTGCAGATGTCTACATGGACTTAGATTTCAGAAAACAGTGGGATCAGTATGTTAAAGGTAAGCTCATCTAGGCAGTGTAAAAGCCAGCTTTAGTCCACGTGGATTCTTCCCACTAAAGCTTTCCTCAAAGGTACTTTGAAGTTGCTGCATCCAAAGACTTTGGGCCAGACTTCAGTATCTTTTTGGGATAAGGTTGCCCTCTGCAAATATACAAGTAAACACTGATATGGAACAGCTAATGTCTCAACAGCATATGTCTTGCCTCTGGAGTGAATTCTTTCCATGTTGGTTAAAGCATATAATTGGCATCACTGGTTATGCTGGAGCACCTCGTAGCTTCTGATTGTTGTAATTCTTGGGTTAAATTTTAGCAGATGTTCCAGGGAGAAGTGGAGATGGTACCTTCTGAACATCTTCACCTATCACAGTGGAGCAGTGATCACAGAATACCAGGGGTGGGGAAGGGACCTCTGGGATCATCTGGTCCAACCTTCCTCGACAAAAGACAAGATGACCCAGCACCCTGCTCAGCTGAAGTCTTAAAAATGTCTGTTTTGGGGAATCCACCACTTCCCTGGCGAGATTATTTCAATGGCTGATTGTTCTCATTGTGAAACATTTTCCTCTGGTTTGCATCAGTTTGAGGTGTGATGGAATGACTTTCCTGAAAGCATTGGTTGTTCTTGGCACCTTTTACCATCAGGAATGGGTGTATCGAGAGAATAGCTGGTGACTTTGGCTTTTACAGAGAAAGGAATAACTAATTTAGTTGTTTTTATTTAATGTTGTCTTTGGAAAAGGGCATTGAACTTGGATATCCATATGATGTTAAAACATCTTAAGTCAGCAGTTACAAGGTAAGGATTCAGCTGATGCAAGCATCCAGTAATCCATTTATTTTAAAGATGGGGAGCCTTTCCTTTTTAAGCCTGTACTTGGAATCACTTCAAGCCAATAAAACTGAAACATGGTCAAAGTGTTTTGCTAAAAATAGAACGTGCTAAAGCCCAAAGGATTGTTAAATGTTTTGCTTGTTAGGTTTAGGACAGTTCCATGGTGAACTTTTACAGGTAATGCCTGTGGCTGTATTGATACAGAGAACCACATTTGACTCATGCCAGTACTTGATCAAGTTTGAAGTGGTGGTGTCTTCATCAACAAGTCTTATTTGTCAAAATGGTCAGCAGCTTTCTTGTAGCAAAGGCCTCTTTGCCGTTAAAGAAGCAAAAGGAGCCAGACTGGCACTCAACATTATCATACTGGATGTAAAATATTATGTTGAGTTAATTTAGTAGTCCTGAAGTGCCTGTAGGAGAACTCAATCTTTCTTAAACAAACAGCTTTTTTTTTTTTTTTCCAATGACTTCTTAGAGATAAGAAAGGAAGCTGTTGGGGAAGCTACACCCTTAAACTAAAAACTAGATAATGTTGCAGAGCTGACATTTATGTCCTTGCTGACCGTGGTTTGTTCATCTGTGAATTTATACTTGTGCTGGTGCCTTTAAGTCCAGCATTTCAAGAGTTAACATCTGGGAAGGGCATAAACATAACCCAAAGCTTTCCTTCCAGCTTCAAAATTGCCACAAGCCCAACTACTCTTTAACTGTACATATGATGAAATAGTGCCAGCCAACATTTTCAGTGTAGCCTATTTAAGTATGTTTTTTCTCCTTTCACATTTAGGGACAAACCCCAGAAAACTTCCACTGAGAGCCTTCTTGCTCTTTGTATTACTGTTTGTATTCCTTGGTGCTCTTACAGCTGGGCAACAGTGGCAATCCAAAGGAGAGCTCTCTGCTGAACTGCTGGCTGGCATTGCAATAAAAACCTGCCTCTTTATTGAAAAGGCAACTGCTCCTGCGTGGTCCAGAATATCTACAAGATGTGGACAACCTGAGGTCTGGCTTGTGCTGCAGCTGCCAGTTCAGCAGGGAATCTGTGACTAAACTGCAGAGTAGTGATAAAGGAACCAAATGCTTCTGTGGCATGATATAAAATGGGTGGGCCTGACCAATGCTGAAACTCGCTGCTCCTGATTGCAACACTGTCGTGATTGAGATCGTACTTCCCAATAACTTAACAATAATAACTGGCTGTTGGAGCAGCGAGTGCTGCTGTGCCTGTTATGATAGAATGCATTTGTGATCTCGTGTAGTGATGCTAAATGAAATCTGGGTATTGATTAAAATGCACTGAATTCTGCTTTGATCAGAAGCTGTACTTCTAGATCCCCTAGCACTGACAGACTAAAGTGAATACAAATGGGACTTGGCTTACCTAGTCGTGTGCTTTTCCTGGAATTGTGAAGGTACAAAGGTAGATCAGTTAGGTAATAACAGTTTATCAGTTTCTTTAAAACGGTGTCTTAATGCCTTTGAAAAAGGAAAGTCCTGTGGTTAGAAATGAAAGCAAAGTGAATAATCCAATGCTCCAGTGACCTCTGGTGGAAAGCATAATGCTGTGGGTTATTACAACACCAGGTGCTTCCAGTACTGCTGCAGCCTGGAGAAGAGGAGAAGCTGTTTTTGTGGGTGACAGCTGATTTCAGGGCATCCTAACAGAAGCCTGGTTTGGAACATGTTATATAGGGAAACAATCTCCCATCTCTGGCACTGTTCTTGCCTTGGCAATGAGACTATCAGTCTGTTCTGGCCTCCTTTTCAAAAGCACTGAAAGGATGTGGCTGGCTGTGGGCATTAGCTCTAGGGGATGTAGAGCCCCTCAGTTGCCTGTCTGTACTGCTGTGAAATTCCTGATAGCTTTTGGAAGTTTCATTAATCCCTCATGTAAGACCTCCTGAGGTGTTAGAAAGCTGCACTCATCCTAGTTCCATGTTAACTCAGAATAATTTACAAGGATAGTGACGTGCGAATTGTGCAGAATATGCAAGGGAAAAGCTTTGAGGTGGCAAGGCTTTGAATGAGCAAACTGGCTGGAGAGGAATTTCACTCTGCCTCCTCCAGAATTGTTCTGGGTTTTTTTTTTTTCCCACCAAGGAATCCAGTAGCCATAGGAAAACACACCACCTATTTTTGTGTATTTGGTTCCTGAACAACCCTGCTATAGAACTTTTTAATGTCTTCTACTGCTACAACTTTACATACATATCAATTTTGACTTCAGGGTTGCGTGTAAAATGTGCTCATGTCAGAAATCTGAGCAGCTCTTGATGTCATCTATAGTCCTGTTGCAGTAGAAATTCAAAATATCTCACAATCTTCCTCTTTCAACTGTAGAACTGTATGAGAAAACATACGATGGTGAAAAAGTAATCTACTGGGAAGTGAAGTACCCTTTCCCTCTGTCAAACAGAGATGTATCCTTTCAAGCTTTTGTTCCCGTGGCAGTTTTTGTTCCCTGGTCATCCAGGAATCCCAACAATGAGCTGACTCCACTGCTCTGCTGCTCTTGATCTAAGATCTTGCAGTCCTCATGTTAACATGAATATGCACAGTGTGAGGAAGAGCGTGGGTGCCTCTTCCCACACACAACTCGAGCTCACATAGCTGCGTTATTACTCGGCAGGATTGAATCCTGTAGAAGCACGAGCAGTAACTTGAAGGAGCTGCTGTTTGTGATGGAATTCACTTGTCAGTTTCTCACACATCAAGCTGACAGTGTTTTGACGTTCCTCCTCAACTCTGAGCACAGTATGTCTACGTTCGGGAACGTCGGGAGATGGATGTGGATGGGAGGAAGATCTGGGTTGTGTTGGCTCAAAGTGTGTCTGTTCCTCAGTGCCCTGAAAAGCCCGGTATTATCAGAGTTAAAAGCTATAAACAAAGCATGGCAATTGAAAGTGATGGCAAGGCTGGATCTAAAGGTAAGAGGCCAAGAAAATGTGTCACAAGTCATGTAGGAAGAGAATGTGTGGATTAGCAAAATGCATAAAGAAGGGGACTGGAAATTTTAAGCTGAAAACCGTTACAATGAAGTGAATGCACTGAGCCTTGGGAACACTTTAAAATGAATGTAACTTTTGAGAATGTCCAGTGCACTGTGCTACTGTGAAGAATCTTTTATTCAACAGTTGGGCTGGGTAGTTAAGAATAGATTACTGACCATTCTGTTCCCCCATCCCACCCCACCCTCAGCGTGCACTTCTTTTCCTGCCAGCCAGTTCAGTGGGGGAAAGTCTGCTGCAATCTGCTTAACTCAGCAATGATTTGAGTATCATGTTTGACAGATGTAGAGATGAAAGGATTTGCCTGGAGGTTTTCTGCTATCTGAGATTAGTCCTTTAAAAACGTTATTTTATAAAACAGGGTGCCTAAAACGCTTTGCAATAATGTTATGGCTCTGTCAGCTTCACTGGCAATGCTTCACAGTTACTTCACATTCCACTTCAGGACAAGCTGATTTTTTGGTGAAGAATTTAGAGCAGAACAGTTGTACTTGGTGCCTCAGTCCTGCACACCGACAGCTTTTGCTGTGGGGTGTTAGAGCTGGTACTCAGAGAACTTTCTGGTAACTTCTCTCTCCTCTGCAGTCTATATGTACTACTTTGATAATCCTGGTGGCATGATCCCATCGTGGCTGGTCAACTGGGCTGCCAAGGTAAGGGAAGGTTAACACACAGTGATATTTGCTAATCCATTCCAAACAAGGGAGTCACTGCATCCATACCCATCTTCTGCCTGCTGGGTAGAGTTATTTTTTCTGAAATGGATGTATCCACCTTTCTGGCTCTTGCACAGTCCTGTTTTTAGAGTCTCACTATTGTCTGCTCTCATGACAGTAGTACTAATTTATTCTTTTCTTAATTCCTGACGAATTCCTTTGGTTAGCCAGCCAGGTGGGTGGCTGAAAAAATCCATGAGCATACATGAATAGCCTAAAGACAAGCAAACTTCAATAATGCAGTCTGTTCCCAAAGTATTAAAGGAATGCTTTGCTGCTTTGTACCAGATCTTAGAATTGTATCTTAGAACTGTATCTGTTTGGAGGCCTTGATCTATATAATGGGAATTCTCATCTTGCTTATAGTTCTTATTTATTGCATTATGTAAGAATGAACTTTTCCACTTTTCTCTTTACAGAGTGGTGTGCCTGCTTTCTTGAAGGATATACAAAAAGCTTGCCTTAATTATTCTAAGAGAATATAGCTCGAAATTGATCTTAATTCTTCAATTCCAAGAGCTCTGCACTTACAGGAGTGGCTGTTATATATTACACTGGATAAAATCTACCTCTAATATTGGAAAGAATTTTATTTTAGTTGGGTTATGCCTTGAGCTGTATTAGATTCTTTTTCCATCTCCTAGCTGAGGAGCTGGGCACTGACAAGGTAACACCACCATCAGCTGCAGCTTGGGCTTGCTTGCATTTTTAAATTTCATGCTGATCTAAAGACTGAAACTGTAATTTTGGATGGTAATGCCCTAAAAGCTCAACTGAGCAGAAAATCAAATTTCCAGCACCTTTGTGGGAGGTGGGGCAGGGAGTGCATAAAAGATGAGAGGACCTCAATCTCAGGGATTTAAAATATACTGCATTGTTCCTGAATCTAATCCTGTTTCTGGGTAAATCTTGTAGTGGGGTAGCTTTGTCTTGTTAAAAACCAAATGATTGAAATGATTGCCTTTTTACTTTGTGTGAATATTTGCTTCCAATAAATCATTATTTTATCCATGTTCTTGTTCTGTCTGTTGTGTTTAAGAGTGGCCCTGCTGGGCAGGTCACAAATGAGAGGGTGATATCATGGGCTGCTTTTTTTGTTTTTTAAAAGGGTTTTGAAGGAGTAAATTGTATTAGAACTAAGCAATAAAAACGAACAAATCTTTTTAGCAAGATTAGTTTTGCTGATTTTTTTTCCTACTACTCTGTCTTATAACTGCAGATTTAGGAGGAATCCTGATCAGTAAGATAAATAAAGTTGGTGTTTAAGCATCCTACTAATTATTCTCTGCACCTGCCAATGAGCATATTAATTAGGATTATATATATGAACACGAAAAGAGGATGTCATCTGTCTCTGTAGTTCAGTATTCCCTGCATGTTGAGAACCTGTCCATAAACAATTATTCTCATCTGAAATCTGAGTTATAAATGTATCCTGAAATCCTGCTGTGAGGCAGGAACATTTTACATGGGAACAACTCTCCACTGGAAACCTTCATTTCCAGAGTAAGAACTGCATCCTGTGAGTGTTTCAGTGGAATCTGTCACAATAACCAATTATGTTGAAAGGCCTTGAATATACGTAATAATTTTAGCCTTGTGAAAAATTTCCTGCCTTCCTGCTGTGCAACATGTTAAACTGAAAGCTGTTCCTACAGTGTAAGCACAAGTACCTGTAACACTGATATGGGAGTTTGCCTTTATCTGTCCTCACTAGATTTCATGCAAATTTTTATATTTTTCTAAGGCCTGTTTCATCACTGGAGGCACAAGAGATTCTCTGATGGACTTTGTGACACTGCAAGAGTCACTTTTTGCCCCAAGCTTAATTGTCTTATTATTCTTAATCTCTGGAAGAAACTCCTGAGAATTAATCATTTTAATGGATTGTGTTGTTCCTGGAACGACAAGTTTGGGGTTTTTGCAGTTCTGCAATATGTAAGGCCAAGGGTTACTTCTGTGCTGCACATACTTTGAACAGATGCCTGCTGTGAAGTCACAAGGCTCATTGCATTTCTGCCTGAGCATGTCTGGAAAGGTCTGAAGTCTTTCCCTGTTTCACCCTGAGCTGCTGGGGGGGTTTGGCTTTTAATATTCCTAGTGCATATACACCTTCCAAAGCATGATAGAAATTGGATGTAGTTGGCTGGAAATGGATATTTCATATTCAACTGCAACTTGGAGTTATAGTTTAAGAGTAGGTTTTAAATATTTTTATTGAGACCAGGCTACTGCTGTGCATTTTAGAGTTAATGTGTTTTCTCAGCATGGAAGTCGTATAATTGATTTGTACATTTGAGAGGATCCTGCAAAAAGCCAAAATTGCTGGGCCAAGCCATTTACCCTGTGAAAGGCTCATGATGCTGTTCAACTCTTCAAATTAAACCAAGCAGTAGGAACATTCCTCCAGCAGGAAATTACTGTGACACTGGAAGGGCCTTTTGGCTCAGAGTGTGAGGTGGGTATGTGAAAGAGAACATTGCCTTCCACTCATGTTTTTGCTTTTAACATGGGAATAAACTGACCCTTGATAACACTTGAGGTGTGGTTCTAGGAACCATGAAATTCAGAGCTTTATCACTGAATAATGAGCTTGATTAATTCACTACAATGACAGGCAGGCACGTCAGTGATTTAGAAAAATGACTTTAAAATCCATTTGGAACAATTTAGAGATTAAGAATAAACAAGTAATCTGAGGACCCTTTCTGCCAGATCACCAAATGCAGTTACAAGCATCACATTATAGAAATCATTCCCTTGCATAAAATGTGTTTCACAACTATGTGTTTAACCCATCCTCTCTTTCAGACTAGTAACTCTCTATGCTCAATATCTTTGCTAGTAAGTTTGTTGGGAAAATATGACTTGAGTAGAGAACTAATATTTTGTTCTTCACCTTTTTTCTTTAGTCAGTAGATTTCAGAATATTTTATGCCAATAAAAAGGAAATTTTTTTCCACAGTGATCATTATCAGTAATGAACCACATTGCTTTGAGAGACTCTGAAATCTCCATTTTTGGGGATACTCAAAGCTGAGGTGGACACAAGGCCCTGGGCAATTTATCTGACCTTGAAATTAAAGCCAGCTTTCAATTTGGTGCTGCACTGGGCTGTGGGTTGTACCAGATCATGAGATGATCCCATATGTCCTTTCCAAGATGAATTATTATAAGAATTTTAGTATCATTAAATCCAGAAGATTACAGTGTGAATCCTTCTGAGAAGGCAGCATTATTTTCTTTCCAAATGCTGTTATTTAACAGATGGACTTGAACTGAGGTACAGTGAGATGCACAAGGGTATGAAAACCCTATAATCAAGATCTGTATTAGAAACAGGTACATGCACATTTCTGGCAAGATGCTTCTTGTAGGCTGCAGTATTGCTTTAGCTTGTTATTTTAACTAAAATTATTGGTAGGGAATAGGTGAGAAATCTGGGAAATTTAAAATTAAATGAAAGCAGACTTTCTGAATTTTTGCTAGTGAAGGTTAGTATCATAGTGATTGCATTACTGAGTGAAAACATGATGAGTATGTTTGGAAAAGGACAGCAGTACCAGGCAAACTGAGGCTGTGCTGCACACACAGAAGTGTTACTGGTGCCAGTTGTTACTGTTCATTTCCTGTCGCATCCAGCAGCTGCAGATTGTATCTGAAAGGTTAAAAGCTGGGAAAGGATCAACCAGGCAAGGCTGAGATGCAATGAAAAGAGAAGATGAAATGTAGATTTAGGATATCTAAGCATTCCACGATGATCCTCTGGCTTTACCTGAACTGGCATGGCACAGTATTTTTAAGGCCAGAATGCTGAGCCAAGGGGCACTCACTGAATTTTAGCTTTCTGCATGGTGAGATTCTCTTTTTGTCAGATGGGAATATGTACTCAATCACATTTAATTAAAATTCAATTATTATTAAAGGATGTTTGGTGTCAGTAAGTAGAGTCTTCTTCACCAGATCTGGTGCTTGTTACCAGCCTAATTCAACATTTAGGAACAGAAGAAGAAGAACCTTTGTGTTGATTCTGCAGTGGCCTTTCCTCTCCCAGGTCCACTGATGGATATTTCCAATCAACATTTACTGTCACATGCCTTTCCCTTTCCCTTCCCCTTCCATACTGTGTCAACATTTGGGATGAGCCCAAATCCTAGTGTGTGATCTGACCTTCTGACACCGTAGGCCAGTGAGCTACCAACCTGGCCATGCTTCCTGCTCTGCAGTGCAAGCACAAACATCTCTCTCAAGGATCTCCTTCTGCCCATCTATTCTTTTCGTGCCTGTTGCTTTTTACTGTGTTATAAAAATCTTGAATTTGTTCCCAGAATCTCTTGGATCTCTTGATATGTATTTCTGTGGGAATTAGAATTATGTCTTTTGGAATTTGTGACTGTTGAAATAAGATAAATGAGGGGTAAGAATAAAAACTGGACTGAAAAGACAGTACAAAATATGAAATTATGTTGGTCAGCATTAAGCAGCATTCCAAAAACAGGATATGATTTTTGTTTAAAATGATGTAATAAAGTACATTCACTATATATTATAATAAAACCTTTACTCACATTTCCATTTAAACAACAGGGCACTTTTTTTCCGGTGCATTTTTCTTTTTTTTCATTAAGCAGAGACATATTTTGAAATATGCAAACTGCACATTTTGGTTTGCTGAGCCAACTAATCAATGGACAAAAATGTTTGACAGAGTCCCAGGAAATGGGACTGCCTCTGACTTGTAGAACTGCAAACCTGTGCTAGTTTAGCCCTGTTACACTGATGGAAACACTGAGCTCTTAGAGCACTCTAGATAAGAAAACATCAACTTTTGCAAGTTTCCTGTTTTCTCCTGATATTTTGAAAGGTAAAAAAAACCCACCCAAAAACTGCACTGCTCCAGCCTTGCCTTGCACAGAGGCTCCACTCCAACAGTGTTTTCTTTGTTAGTAACTGTAAGTTCATTGCCCTACAGCAGCAAACAAGGAGGAAAACAAAGAAGATTCCTTTTTTTCCCTCCTCAGAATGGCAGTTTCAGTAACACACCGTTAGTGGTTTCCACAGCAGAGATCAAATGAGTGAAAGCCCAGCACCAGTGAGGTCTATTTTTGGTAGTGAAGCATCCACAGAGCTCCTCTGGTTCACTGGGGATATCAGAGGAAATTGCAAATACTGTAGAAGGCTGTTCTGATGTCATGTGCTTTTTGGTGGGTTAAAAGGACAAATACCCAGCCTTTCACTTCGGATTCATCTGCCAGTTGCTGTTTATTCAAGTCAAGTTTTGGTTTTGTCTACATCACCTACATTGTCCCTCAAACAACATCTTTTTTTCACATACTAGTGAACTGTCATGTGGTAAAGTACATAAATAAGCAGCAAAATTAGTTCGGATTTTTCACTTGGTTTTAAAACATACATTAAAAACCAGTTAATGGATTCATCTCAAATGCAAACACAAAGCTTTTCCCACCTCATTTTCCTCCCACTTTTCAATGATTAATCATTAAAAATATGATGGGCTAGAGAAAGGTGCAAAGAAAGGTACAGCAATGAGGAAAATAAATCTTCAAATTTGGGGGAAAATGGGGGCCATGTTCCAACTGTCATTGAAAAATAAGGAAAATGGTATTTTTACTTTTGTGAAACAATTTAACATTTTTTAACTACTAACAGTATTGTCCACTGCTGGAAAGCAGTTACTACGGGGGGCAAAACAGAGACAAAGCATTAAATGTGCAGAAGCAAATAACTCCTCCCTCCTCTCACAGCTGGGTGGCACGGGCAGTGCTTGGTATTCGTCCCCTCTCCACACTGTTTAAGAATTTTAACACTGAATTTGCTCCATAGCACTACCTGCCTCTCAGCAGAGTCTTTGGGAGAATCCTGCCTCTTTTCCTCATGGATCTGGGTTGGTTCTGCCCGTACTTAAGGTTTGCTGCACAGGACAGCGCAGTCCAGGTGCAAAAATGTTCCTCTCTTCAAAACCCTGCTGATCATGCCTGGACTGAACTCCCCCCCTGGAGGAAGCAATCTCAAAGGAACAACAGCCCAGACACCAGATTGCTTCAAATACTACTTTACTTCATTGGGAACCAAATTTTGGGAATCTTAGACTAGAAATAAATATATTTAGTATTATCCTAGCTCTGGTTTCAGCAGGGTTACCTCGAGAGCAAACCACGCACCCACAGGAAACGCGATCGTTGCTTAATGGACTTCAGGGCAGCAGATCCTGATAATTTGAGGATGCTGACAAACAAAACCTCTGTGTTCTGATCCAGGGGATGATGTTGCTAAATTGGCAGCCTCGTTGTCTTACAGCCTGACCTTGTGTCCCCAGCCTGGTGAGTCAGCTGGCAGCAGGATCACTGCCTGGAATGTGGCAGGGGGGAAGGAAAGCACAAATACCTACGCACACAGAGGCTCGGTACAGTTACATGGGAAGCAACCGAGGGCAAAGCAGCACCTGGAAAAGGGCAGTAAATAGGGCTTAGGAGTGAGGAAAGACTACAGGAAACTGGATACCCAAACACAGGAGAGCCAGGAAGGAGCATCAAAGCCTTCGGAAAGGGCCACAGGTACCGTGTGACAAACAAGGGCACCAGCAGGCACACACTGCTCGTGATCTGTGCAGGGACAACAGCAGGGATTTGGGAAACAGGAGCAATGTAGACACATTATCTTTTTTTGCTTTCTTTCTTTCTTTTTTTTTTTTAATCTGAGAAGTCACATCAGCATTTGGTTTCCTTTTTCCTGATACTTTCCTGATGTTTCAAGTCAAGTTGGAAAAACATCAGAAAAAAACTGAAAAAAAAATAATTGCTTGGCTTAAGAAAACATAATTATTTTGCTAATTCATGCCTTTCAGAGACTAAAGTATATCTCTAATATTTCTGTATACGGAAAAAAGGTCGGATGTGGCCACTACTGAAGGAAACACTGAGGCAAATTCTGTTACCCTGCAGTTTCACTGTCTTAGTGAATCAGAAACCTCAACACAATTCCTTCAAAATAGCGATAATTCCCTCCACACTCAAACACACACGTGCACACACAAAACATGTCCCTCTGTCATCTGACCACAGGCAGCTCTGAAAGTTTGTTGGCTGGCTCCTTAACCTTGAATACTGCAAAACTGCTTCACAACCAAGCACTTCCCGAGATCTGGAAACTGGAAGTTTTAAGTCTTCCCCAAATAATGAAACTCAGCAAAACGATGAGCTGCCAACCTTCTTCGAGACATTAATTACAGTCTGCAACTGCCACCTGGAAACAGAGGGTGAAGCGCTGCACTCATCACTTATTTAAAACAGCCTGGGAAGAGTTCCCGGGTTTGGTTGGTGACACCCAGTGGTGACCATTGTATAAAACAGGGGCTCTGGAAGGTGGAAATTATGGACTGTGCCATCACCCAGCAGCCTGGGGCCATTTTTCTCCAAATTTAGCAATAGCGTTTGCTTCTTGCTTGTAAAATCACGGCTGTGAGACCTCCCACAGGTTGTGCACAACGACAAGAAAACTTCTCGAAAAGTTCTGCGGATATTTTGTTTCTTCTGCAAGAAACTTCCCTGGATGACAAATAAACTGTTAAATGCCTGACTTTTCCCTGCAGTGCCACAATATGTGACATCCTAAAATATTTCTTCTCCCGCCTGAACACTCTGTTTTGCCATCTCATAATGTGCAGCTGAACATTAGGCAGTTTCAGAGAGTCCCATTCTAAAACAAATTAAGAAAGTGCAAAATCCCCAACACAGTATCTGCAGTTGGCTGCCCTCTGCTTTCATTTACAAAGGCAGATTATAATGTACATTCAATTTGCAAATAATTTATTGTGATCTAAGGTTTTTAAATTAAAAATATTTTATTAAAAGTAAGGCCCAAACCAAATCTGTTTGGGTCGTGGAAATTTAATGACAGAAATCTTTCAAAGTGTCTGGACTTTTAGAGACAAATCTTTAAAAGAATAGCAATAGATGGATTAAAAGCTTGGAAATTTTGCTAATCCCATTTAGGGTTATAAATCCAGCCTTTAGATTCAACAGGCTTGAATGGGATTATTCACTCAATTCTATTAATAGTTTAATATATCCATGTAAGGGTCACTTAATATATGTGTGCTTCTTTTTACACCATCTTTCATATGGGTCTAATTACTGTGCAGAAGATTGATGATTTTGAGGAGCAAACACTGAAATACCCCATTGGAAAACGTTACTGATGCACATCGAACTGGGAAGAGGCATTTGGTCCTGCTTGAGGATATTATTCATAGCAATAAATTCGTGGAAATCAAGGAATGTCCTTGACATTACTCACATTTATCTAATATTCAGTGCAGTTGCGTGATGGTAGATTTGCCTAAATGTGATATGAATAAAGCTGTTTGATTTTACTGGTGTCTGAACTCACAATATCCACCGTTTTCTTGGCAGACACACAAATTAGCTGTCCCATGCAGGGGAGTGAGCTGTGTGCAGCATGAGAAATGGGGCTTGTGGGCAGCTTAGATCAACTTCAGACTGTGGACCAAAACAAACCCGGGGAAGAAATGTGGTTCTATTTTGCACGTAGTTTACATTTCCCAGCCCAGACGAGTAATGACAGCGAGGGGATGATTTCCCTGGAAGTGCAATATGGTGCTGCCATCTAGTGCTGTGCAGCAGGCTCAGCCTCTGCCACACAACTCAAAATGTTTTCATGCTACACAAGAAAGTATTAGATAAAAAGATCACATTTCCTATCCATTGGTCTATGAAGTTCAGGATTCTGGTGAGAGACATGAAGACTTTGGGTCAGGCCCTGTGATCTACCCACCACATATATGGAGTAAAACAAGATTGCAACAATGAGAAAGCTCCAAAATCAAACAAAAGCCATGATGGAAACTGGTGAGAAAGCCAAGACTATTATCTTCAGAGACAACATCAGACGAGTGGAGTTGCCCAATGAGCCAATAATCCCCAGCCAGGGTTGGGTTTTCTCTGCCTCTATTAAATAAAACACCCAGAACTCTCAGGTGGCCTACAGATGGTTTCCCATCAAGGTTTTTCCTGAGTTCATATGGGAAAAATTTGTCAACATGCAAGAATAAGGCAATTTCTTGGTCAATATTTAGCCCCTTGACTCATAATGAAAAGAATTATAATTAAAGTTTTGGTTTATGAGACCAAGTTCTGGACGTTGATAAAACACTTGGAGGGAAATGATGCTGAACCACAAAAAAAGGCTGCCAAAGGAAAAACATATTTTAACTGTAAGGACTCTGAGCACTGCTAGGTAGGATGTGACTAAAATAACTTTGGCTGTCAGCACTGAGGATCTCATGTTTATTGACAACTGTAATTGTTAGTGGTGCAGTAGGAGGAAAGTTGAAATTGAAAAAAATATTCATCTCAAAATAGTTCAAAACTTGATCCAAAATGTACCACAGTGCATTAAATTCTTGGTTTGAATTTTGGGTCAGTACTTCAAAATGTGTTAAGAGAACTCCAAGCATGGTTTGTGAGCAGAATGAACAGTGCAGAGTTAAACTATTTGCAGGGAAAGGCTCATGAAAAGGTCTTTTCTGCATTTCTCTCATTTTAAGCTCATTATTATTTCTCAGAATAGAGGTGCTGCTCAGGAACTGGAAAGGTTAGGATAATCATTCACTCAGAGGACTTTAAAAGTCCTCTTTTTACTGAAGTAGCCAACTGATCAAGCCCTAAGAGTAAAATTAGAAGTCTAAATTGAAATTTAAAGTTTTTAAAGGATTTGAAGATTGTTCTTTTTCAAACCTGGCTCAAAGTAAAAATGAAACACATAACTTTCTCTCTCAGGACTTTCTTTTGGATCAAACCTGTAAGGTTTTTTTATGGTTTCCTTTTTACTGAAGCAAGTGAATAACATCTTCATGGTTTGCCCCACTGAGATTAAGTAGTTCCATAAATTCTACATCGTATCAAAATGTGATATTGTAACACTGGTTTTTTTGTATTGACAAAGGATGAAATGTCACACCAGCTGCTGCCAGATGCAGCCATTCATTATTTTCATAAGAAGTTTGTGGCAATCTCTTAGTATAAAAAATTTTCCATTAAGTTTGGTAGCAATCTTCATTTCCCCATTTGGTGAAAGTACACTTTAAAAGTCTTTTTTTTTTTTTTTCATTCTTTTCCAGTTAATTGAATCACATATCTTGCAACTAGAGTAGGAAAAATACTTCAGAGTAATTTCTGGGAGAGCACAGAGAAAAGCAACCCACTGTTATAGTTCAAAGTGAATCTTTTTCTATTTCTATACATTTCTTCTTTGCAACGTGCAAGAACCCCACAATAACATCTTGCAAAATACACTTCAGTCCAACTCCACCCTACAGTAAATGGAATGCTAAAAATGGTAAAATCCAAGTCAAATTTGTAACATTTGTTTCTTGAATTTAATAAAAATACCGAACAGGAGTGCTGGTGAGATCTGCAACAGCCCTCTGGTGTTATAAGAAGCAGATTACAGATCAGATCTTCATTTCCTTTTGCCCTGCATTGGACTAACGTTTTATGACCTTTATAAAACAAAAAGAACAGTGGAATGTTGTCATTTTGCACTGTTGTGTGTAAGAACAACCCAGAATCAGTCCTGTCTTGGATTTACCATTGAACCTGCAAGTCATCCTCACTGCTGCAGTGATTGCAGGAGCTGATCATGACCTCTGTGTTATCATCATCAGATGCAGCAGTGATGTTTCTAAAAGTGATCTTCTCGAGCAAAGGCCTGCAAGGGTGGTCTCTTCCTCCCCTTTCTGGTCCCTTTTCCATCTCCGTGTTTATTCAAGTCACCATTCAGGATCTTTTGACACCACACTTTCTGCTTCCTGGTACCAGTGTCAGTTCACATCTTCCAGCATCTGCCCAGGATGGATGGCCAATAATGTAGGCTTGGAATGAGCTTTTTATTACTGGAATTCCTTGTGCAATGCAAACCCACGCAGTCAGTAACTCAAACCAGGCACACAATTCTCCTGGCTGGGCAAAGAATTTATCTCCCCTCAGGCTACTAAAGAGTGAAAAAAAGCACCTAAAAACCTGACCATCAGCCACCAACAACCATTGTTTTCTTTGCAATGTACATAAGGTCAGAAGCAATAGCAAATGTGGTTATTTCCACCAAAGAAAAACTCTTTGTTTTTTCTAAGCAGTTTCAAAACAGGCTTGATATGATTTAGTACAAGAATATTGCTTTCAAGTCAAACATTTTCCTATTGTTGCAACCACAGCAATGAAATAAGAAACTGAGTAACAGAAGTAGGAATCCTGGGAGCTGTTAATGATGGATCTGCAGCTGGGTTTGTTCTGTGACCTTAATGATAGGTATGAGACAGGAAGAGAGGCTGCTGAAGTGTGTAGGAAACAGCCCCATTCACAAATCAGACTTAGGTAAAATCAGCCTCTAGAAGAGATTGAGCCAAGATAAAAGGAAAGGCCATTCCATCAAGGAAATGGAAAACAAATATTCAATTCCTAAATAAACAGCACCACTATACTAAATCCAAGGAACTCATTCCTACATCCTCTTGGCAAAGACCAGCACTTTTCTTCTACAATGCAACTGATGTCATATAAATTAAGCAACATAATGGTAACTAAAGAAGCTCATCCAAAAGAACATCAGCAGAATTGGATCAAGCTTGAGAAGACAATTAAGCAAGGGCTTAACTACAAAAATGAAATCGCTGGTCTGAAGTGCATAAAACCAGCCAGAAAGATCATAACTGTTGCTTCTAAGCTCAGGAAGTTTTACCAACCAAATATGCAGATATGTCCCTGTCTGAGCCTGGAAAAATGGGGCACGTTCTGATGGTAGGGTGACTTCTCTTCAGATTATATCAAAATGATGGACGGGAATGATTTGTGGCATGGGAAAGTTTGCTCTTGTCACAAGGGAAAGAGCTACTAAAAAGGCAGCCTCGGATTGTCTCAGGGGTAAAGGTTTTCCTGATTGAGATTATTTATAGAGAATTAGCTTTTATGGTGGGCGTTTTATGATTTTTCTTTTTCTCTTGAAAATTCCACCCGTTCCTTGTTATTCCTTTCAGATGTTCCGCATGAATGAAGCATATCAAGGTGTCCTTTGTCGAAAAATTCCGGCAGCAACTCACTAAACTCACCATCACTGTAAGTAACTTCAGCAATCAGAAAATTGCTAATATTTGTCAAAAATGTTTTGTGCTTTCCCTGCTAATCAGCTCGATGTACTGGAATAAATGGGGTGCTTTAAAGTGAATCAGCCACATCACAGGGTGTATGTATTTGTTATCTGCGGTGTAATTAATCTCTCTCCAACCAAATCAGAGCACTCATGAGCTGTCTGCATATTTAAGATATTTCCTGAGTTGTATCTGCCAGGAAGGACGTTTTGCATGGGAAACTGATTGCTGCTTCTGATTTATTGTACTTACAGAACTGGCTTTTTCACAGGGGCTGATTACCATTGCTGTATTTTAGCAGGATTAGTGTACCATGCTGTCTTATACACTGGTAGCAGTTCTAATATACTCAGCATGATTATAATACAAGTTTGCATTCTCTGGAGTTTTTTATTCTTCTAGATTTCTCATTAGTGACTCTAAGGAAAAGAACACCTTCCTTTTTTGATTAAAATATCCCATGTTCAAGCTTTCAGTGATAGAAAAGGCTCTTTTAAATCAACCTTTAAAACCATATCAATCTAAGAATGTCTGTATTTATGAAATCCCAAGCCACTTCAAGATGATGATTAAATGATTTAAAATTCAGATTAAAAAAAAAAAAAGAATCAATCATACATCACTAAAACTTCAGCACATATGCTTAGAGGGCTATACTGATAGATCCCGTCCTTTCCCATCTTCCAAACTGTTCTTTGGATCATGCTGACTCTCCTCTGGACCTCTGATGTTCTCCTCCCCAGAGAGAGGTGTTCATCTCACTACTGGAGGTGAACTGCTACCTCATATCCCACAACATGCTTTTTATCTCCATCTTTACTGTGTCCCATGCCCACTGTATGAACACAGAGGCTTCTAAAGCTTGTCAGGAGGCACAAGGGCTGTTGGTAAAGTGTTGTCTGTGCTCAGATCTTATGGATGCAGCTTCTGTTGCAGTGGGAGTGTGGGAGGATTCGCTTTCGAGTTGTTTCTCAGCCAACTCTGCAAAGTGAGGATGAAATGATGACACCTTCCGTGGTCACAGAAAAGCTGCTCAGTTGTCTTAGAATCTGTGCTGGGTATAAAGTAGAGTTTTGTTTGGGGTTTTTATGCCTGAGAATGTTGTTTCTACACGAACCCTTTCACCTGTCTGGGTGATTTGGTCTTTATGCTGTTTCATTTCTCGGGGGCACAGAGCACCACACAGAAACAGGCACAGAAAAGAAGTGAATTTTCCCCCCTTAAATCCCTTCACATTTTTAATAATTCCTGTTGACCCCTGGCCACTCTGCAGTAACAGATGCAGAGAGTTATGAAACTGTGGAGTGCTCAGCACTGAGATTCTAAAATATAATCCCAATGGATTCTGAAGCAGCTAAATCCCCACAAAACAAAACAATAAAAAAACCAAAACAAACCCCAATATTATAGTCTTTGAGTCAATCCTGTGGCTGGTGTAAATCATCACTCCTCCTCTGACTCCTGTGTAATTCTGACCATATCAGCCACCTCAGACTGGTCCTCCTCGAGCTGTAATGGGGAGAGTATCCTGCTTAAACACAACTCTAAAAAACAGCAATTCTCATTTTGACTGCCCTGTTCCATTTTTAAAGGACAGTGAAGAAGGAATGGACTGTTCCTTTCCTTTAAATAAGGTTTTTTCCTTCAGTCCCCTCTTCCTGTGCAAGAAAAAAAAAGAATTGTAAAGGCAGTTTTAATTTCCATCCTTCTGGGTTTTTTTTCTTTTTAATTGAAAGATAATATTCTTTTTCAATGAAAATAGAAAAAGGTTATTGAAGATGGCTTTCTCTCCAGAGAAAATACATAATTAGAAAGCAGTTTCTTCAATGAGGAGCGATTAATAAATGACATTCACCCATTTGAAGACACAGCATCTTTTAGCATAATTAAAATGGGCTCATTTTACAGCTGAGCAGTACCTTGTGTCTCTGCCCTCCCACCTTTGGGTGTTGTCTTTCAACATGCTGAAAACACTGAGGCCAAGTTTGAGACACTGCATGTATCAGTCTTTCCCTTTTGAACCATTTGTAGTTCTGTATCTTAGGAAAAAAAGTGCTGTAGATAAGTAAAATTTATTTCTTAATCAAATGGACAAATTCTTGCTTAATAGATTAAGATTCTTCCTATTTCACATTCCTCGCAGATTTGAAATATTGAATAATTTCTGGCTTCAAATTCCAAATACAGAAGTATATAGTTCCTTGTAGAAAACTGCTTGTATATTTTCTTCCAGAAAAACTGGAAGCATGAGTTTGGTCTTTATATATTGCATGTGAAGTGTCTCTTTGGTGTCTGACATACGAGGGCACTACAGCTAAGGATAGCAGAGTTTCAGCTCCTTTCCTCTGATATGAGTACAGACAAATACTTTCAGATCTTGATTCCTCATCTGTGAAATGGAAAAAATAATCTCTGGTTCCCTTAGGTGGGAATCACTGTATGAGCCAGAAATCCTGTCCCCTATTTCAGAAATATGAAGGACTAAATAAGTAATTTGTGCTGCAAGAAGATGGGTTTGTCTGTGTCCTAAGTAGCCTGGAAGCTCCTCAGCTCTACTTCATTAATAACAGCAATGATTTACTGTGTTAGGAATTTGAAATGTATTCAGATCTGCTCTCTGCCCGGGGAAACTTCACGATTAGGTCTGGCACAAACAAAAGGTTGCTGCCACAATGCACTGAGAGATGCAGGAGCCCTGGCTGGTGGGCATTTATCAGTGTTCACCAGTGAAAGGCTCTTTTTGTCCACAGCACATTTGAGCAAGCAGGAAAAACTAATAGCTTTGACTTCAGGAGGCCAGACAGTCTGCAGACAAGCACTGTGCAGATCTCCAGACCGCCCTGCGAAGGCTCCTCAGTTCTTGCCCTCAACACTCCTATTATTCCCTCGCAATTGCTGCCAGTTGGCTTGGTAACCATGGAGTATTTGAACAGCTGAATTCTCCCCTCAGTTACACTTGGCACCGCCGTGGACTTCAGGGGAGCTCCAGGGTGGAACCGAGGGCAGGGCTTGGCTCCCGGCACCCACGACAAACCAGGTCAGGGCCACCAAACGCGGTTTTGCCCTCAGTGCTTTAATCCACACCATCAGCAAAGGGAACATCAGCCTTCAGCTGTGTCACCCAGAAAGTCCTGCTCCTCCACTTGGGCAGAGGATCACCTCTGTCCACGTGCCAGGGGGTGGTGAAAGCAGCACATTCGTCATCCCTGAAGTGTGGCCTGGGTACCACTCACGCCGACCCACCGACCACACCGAGCTCAGCCAGATCCCCCAGCTGGGCTTGAAACGCTGCTTTGTTTTAACCACACATTTTTTATTTCATGAAACAGAGCTAAGTATCCTGAAACTAAAGGAGTATTTTTTCATGCTGCTATAATTTGTGAAATAATGAGACATTTTGGTCTGTTAACTCCTCTTAAGTCTCACCACAATGTTATGCTTTGACTTCATTTGTGGTTGCAAAATATTTACTCTTCTCTTTAGCAGATTATATGAAGCTGTGCATTTTGTCTTGGGAGATATATACATATATTTATATATATTTAATCTTAGTAGAAGCTGTTAGTAAAGCTACTTTTGTGTTCTGATCTGTTTTTGGATCCTCTAATACTCACCAGGATATTGTGGATTTATTTGCTGATGCCATCTTTTCTCAAAAAAAAAAAAAAAGTTAACACAGACTAATAGTGTGGGTTTTTTCACTGTGCAGGTCATATACATACAAAGAAGTCCTCACTTGTATGGGGAATATATTCCCAAAACAATTATTTAATAATATTAAACTTTCCTCCATTAGTGATTATTAATGGAAGGTGGTATTTTTAAAATTGCCAGAGGGATTTAGAATCTTAAGCCTTCTAAAAAGTCAGAGTGAGTTTTTACGAAGACAAGCTCCAGCATAAAGAAGGCAGAACTGTCTGCTTAGGATTTAAACAGCAGGACACCTGGGCTTACTTCCCTTCCTTTTCCATCAACAATCAATCATCAAAAACAGATCATCCCTCATTTCCCAACTGAGCTGCTACCCAAGTGAAATTCGGGCAGTGAAGATCCCATCCCAAAGTGAACAGCTGCAGTGTTCAGGACACTTCTGATTCCACATTTGAAGCACCTGTAGTTGTTACACTGCTGCTTCTGTAACATGGCTGTGAAGCAATTAACTGTTTAATTTAATGGTTGTAAGAGGCTATGATATCCTTTGGAAAAAAACAACTGTGTGTCCAGACATACTTCTCTCTAGCAGTTTAATTGGCTGCTCCCAGGTGTTGTAAAGTCCCCAAGACCACTTTTGAAAATAACAACTTTTCCTTTTTATTTGTGCATTGTTTCCTATTGTGGAAGCAGAGAAAGGACACAGAAATGAATATAAATTATATACATTATATATATATATATATATAGGAGAAGCAGGATAAAGGAGGTGTTTGTTATACTTTCTCCTTGTGCTGTTTTATAGTCCCACTTCCAGCTATATACAAACTGCAACTGGCAATCTTTCTATTAAATATCTACATTAAGTACAAGATTTCTCATAAGATACTAAAGTAATTCAAACTGAGCCTACAATTCACTCTTTTTTTGTTGTTGTTGCTGTGGTTTTTTTCCCAGAACTTAGCAATAACATAAATGCCTGACCTTTGTTCTTATTCTTATATGGATTTAAAGTAATCTGGGGAAGGCAGGGGGGAGAGGGAGGAGTGAAGGGGAGTTTCTGATTTTTCCACAAGACACATCTTGGAGAAAGATGAACTAATTTAGGAAACGAGAGATGCATATGTTTTCCAAATGTCTCAGGGATTTTCAAGCTTGTGAAGAAAAATGATGTGTTTTATTGTTGTCTTTGATACCTCCTACTTTCTCCTAGTAGAATCCCAGGATTTTTGATGCCTAGGTTCCACAGGAGCCACAGAAGCTGGATTGAATGAGGCAGTCTGGCACTGCTCTTGCACCTCCAGGTGACACAATCCAGTTTTGCTGAGAAAACTGAGTCTGGTGATTCTAAACCAAACATTGAAATCTACACTAAAGAATCTGAACACAAGCACTGAGGTGATCCTGCAATAATCACTTAGATTTTAATCAAACACTTGGGTGTCTAGCCAGGGATGAAATCCTACATAGCAATACATAACCACTGATACATACCCAAAACATTCTGGGCTAAGTGAAGTGAAACCCTGCATACTCATCCTGCTTTTCAAAGGGTTTAGCCAAGGCTTTCCTTTTTCCAGTGATAATTTTCTTGGATGCCATGAGGAAGAGCAGATGCCTATAAAACTTTTAGCATGTGGTGCTTTGTCAGTGTACTCCAGAGGGCAGCATGGTAATGCCACTGAGATTGTCTACCATGTCACACAAGAGTACTCTGAATTTTCTTATTAAAAATAAAAATTAAATTATTTACTAATATTTTTTTACAGAGACAAACCATCAAATATATGAAAGCAACATCTGAAGAAATGCAGTTCAGACTTCGTAGGTCACAATAAAGAAGTGGTTTATAAGGAGATGAAGTTTAAATTAAAAATATCAGTCCTCCTCTGCAATACGATAGTTTTATAAAAAGATTGCAAAATCTCAAGATAAATTCAAACAAGAAAATAAAATTAAACCAGCTTTCATCTCCTTTACAAAATGTTTATTTTCTGATGATTTGCCCTCTCAGCCTCAATTTTGGATGAGAAAAATGTTATTATGTTAACTTAAAGTATTCTGTATTAAGTTCTTTCTTCAAAGTCAAAGATATACATGAAAGCTTTCGTAATTTGCAGTATCTAAGTAAGGAAAGAAAAAAAATCAAACTTTTTAAGTACTTTACTTTAGAAAATGGTCACTATGTGCTCTTGGTGCTTCTAGATATTGCAGCCTAAGAAATTATTTGTTTGGTGATTTATATGTAAGATAGATCTTAATGAAAATCACACCTCTTTAAAGAAAAATAAAACCCCAACAGTCTGAAGAGAGTTGATTACAATATCTGACTAGATTATATTATTGGAGTGAAATGTATCCCCTTTATCATGGTCCTTAATCTGGCAAGTAGCCAGCCCCTCATTAAAAATACTCACATACACACACACACACACATATATATATATATACACTAAGTATGCAGGTGCCAGAATGCTGAGCAACTGAGAATCAATTGCCACCATCACAGTAACATTAAAAAAACTATTTCTCAAAAATCTTATTATATAAAATTACAGTAGGATCATATTCCAATTGTTTTAATGAAGTGGCTACAATATGGGGCATTGTTTAGCCAGGATTAGCCATAAAATGCTGAAATTAAGCTCCAACCTATATGTAGTGGAAGGTTTCTTATAAATAATGCCAGCAAGACAAATGGGAATCCCTTTATATTGCAACCATTAAAAAGCTTATGGAGTGTTGCTTTGCTTATTATGGATTTTATCAGGGTTTTGTTGAGTGAAGTAGCAATTAAACTAAATATGCTGTCCCAGAAACCATTTATTACTGCTCTGTCTACACAGAGCAGACTATACAAGAGACTGTGACTTGCATTTCAAAACAAGGTTTAGGCTTTCTCCTCAATGCTGTAAAGAACCTGGTATGGGTCTCTCACAAGCCACCTGATGAAGCCAAAAATCTACTGTGTCACATTTTTAGAATTTTGAGTCCTATGCCACTTGCCTAACCCAGCAGGTGCCTTTCCCAAACAATTAATAGATGGCTAATGATGCCTTCAATAATCCAATATGGTGTTCCTAAAGGAAGTCTTTGTGTTTGATGAGCTCTGGGAACAAACCCTGCAAAACTTTCATTCTGCAAGTTTTGTCTGGAGTAGCTTAGACACAAGAAAACTTCCCAAGGAATTTTGGAGAAGCTATCTTTCCCTGAATAAGTCTTTAAAAATCGGGATCTTTGGAAGAAATATTATGCAGAATCACTTTTATAGCAAGGCCTTTCCAGTTCTAAGCAATGCCAGGGCTGTACCAACACTGAACACTTGAAGATGCTGTAATACTTTTGCCCACAGTCCCCTCCAAAAGAAGGATGTGCTTAAGGAAGGCTCAGTGTGGGGAAATCAGTAGTTACAATCTGTAGATAATTAAGCTTAGAGGAAGGTTGGCTAGAGATAGCATCTTGCAAGGGAAAACACAGTTCTGCAGCCTGAAAAGACATAGATACTGCCACAGTATATTTTTGATGGTTCACTAACTCTGTCTGCAAGCCCTGACCATGGACATGGGGATTTTTGGCTGAGTTTTGCTTCACTGTTTATCTCTGTCCTGCGGGTCAAGCAAAGCTGCTTTCATTTCCCTTTGTCCACTTGCTCGCTATGAAAATAGATTTTAATAGCCCAGCTATTTGAATAAATGTTAATTTGTGTAACTCAAACTGCACACAACTTTTGCTATCTGGGTTCAAATGTGCACCAACCTGGGCAGACACAACTTTGCTTTTCCCTGTAGTAATCCATGTCTCATCCTTCCATGGGAATCTACAGTGGTTACACTGGACATCTAGACATAGAAAACATGGCAGAGACACATTGTGATAAAAATATACAGTAAATATGTATTTAACTCACCCCTTTAATTAAATTGCAGCAAAAATATTCCATTACACAATAACAGTGTGGATTGCCACAAAAATGACAAGCAAGAATACTCTTTAGGTAAAATATTCCCTTCAGATTTGAGATCTGTATTCAGCTCCTCACAGAAATATTTTCTGTTTCAGAGAGGAAAACCCCACATTTTCTATGCTGTATTTCTCCATGTGTCAAACTCACCCTTTCCCTGTCACACTAGAACAAGACAGAGGCTGGGTAATTACTCTCTTTTAAGAACCTTGTAGTAGCATTGCCTGATGGCAGCTGGGGCTGCTGAGTGCTGTATGTAAAAAAAACCCCAGACATTCTTGGATTTGCTTTGATTTGACTACCAATACTTTAGATCAGCCTCTAAGCTGCTTTAATTTTTAATTAAAATACACAAATTATACCCTTTGAATGGTTGCTCTCTGTTGTTTCCAGCCACACGCTCATTTTGTTGTCCTCCTTTACACAACATTTAATTTTCTGGTTGTTATCCGGAGAATTTCCAGGGTAATTTTCCAAGCTTTTTTGTTGTTGTTGCTGCTGTGGTTATGCTGGTTTTCTCCAAAAGGCACCTGCTTCAAAGGTAAATCAAGATCTTTGCCATCTTACTCACTCCCTCCATGATTTCCATAGGATAAGAACATCGTTCTGTAATTATCTTTAATTCAGTGGTACTTTCCTTGGATCAGCTGCATGAGGACTGAAACTGGTGCAATGAAAAGACAGCAGCAGGAGAGTGAAACTACACAGTCTTACACACAAGGGCATGTGCATCACTCAGCCTCAATACAATTAAGGCTTTTGCCCTGAAGAAATTGTGATCCAGAGCTTTCTGCAAGCTCTAAACAAGCATTTCAATGCTCAGTGTTATGTTGTCTGTGTTGCCAACCCTCTCAGTTCCTACCAAGAATCTTACAATGATATCTGCCTAAAATCTCATTTCTGAAAGTCATAAATCTGCATGAGAACCTCCAGATTCACTTTGGGGAAAAAAATAGAGTTTCTGTCATTGCAAAGAAAAAAGACTGGAAAACATGACACAGATGTTTCCTTAAGGCTCAGTAAACAGAAAGCAAATTAAAAAATACCTTTTAAAAAACTTCTTTGATTTAAAGATCAATCTTTTAAAACTTAAAGGGCAGCCTGCTGATGTTTTAGTACTTCAGGTTGACAGAACAATCAGTGAGACTATTCAGAGAGTATAAAGATAAAAATGTGCAAAAGATCTTTGTCAGATCTGGGCCTACAGCCAGCCTCTCACTCCCCAAGAGCATGTCATATGGCACTACTTCTAAATTTGGCTCAAATTTGTTTTGGTGAGTGCAAAATTTGTCTAGATCCAAAGCTAGCTCTGCATCTACCATTGAAAGCTTTTCCATCACATGCAGAAACCTCCAAATAAATAAAATTTACAAAGAAGCTTTTATCTGGATGTAGATGTGTTTATAAGTAAGAGTGAAAGCAAAAAGCAACATTGGGCAGGGACCCAGAGGCTGATACCTGAGCTATAAACTACCACTGATCACAGTACTTAGTAAATTCACTAAAAATATCCTCCTCAGTTTCACTGCCTAAAGTCAGAGAGACTCCACAGCCTCCCAGCTCTTCTTGCCTGGACTCCAATTTGCCCCCATAAAGCCCCAGGGAATCAAGATAAAAGCAATGGCAGAAACTGAATGGGATAATTTCCTTCCTCTCCAACATTTTCCATGTAATGTTGGCTGCTAAATCTGCCATGTAAGAGTTAGCAAAGGAAATCTTTGACAATGACTGCATGTCTCACATTGCAGCCCCTTCCTCCCCCTTTTTAGCTGTTTATGCTAAATCACTTTTTATTTGCCACATGGAAAAAGCCAATGCCCAAGATGACAATACACGGAATGCAGCATCTCCCTTAACCCTTTCCAAACTCCAGAAAACTCAGAAAAAAAGGTGGAGTTGACTCATCTCTCAACAAAAATACAAAAAAACCCCCAACCAACCAACAAAACAAACAAACAAAAACAAACAAAACAAAAACAAATAAACAAAACAAAAACAAACAAACAAAACAAAAACACACCAGAAGACAATTTCTATCAAAGCAGAAAAAGGTGCTTTCCCTAAATCTACTGATAAACACAGAATATCACATGAATAACATCCCTCTTCTGTCCCTCCCTGAGTGATTCTTTCCTCTGGGAACACGTTTTGCTCTGAGCAAGGGGAAAAATGATGAGAAAATCAACTGCAAGATGGCAGTAAAATATAACCCAGGTCCCAGAAGAGCCCCTGGACCTGTGACTGGACCAGCCCTTTAGCATTAAAGCCCTCAGGAATCATCTGATCAAGGACCATTAGATCAGTGAGGTGGCAAGGAAATGGCCCTCCTCTTCAACACAACGGCTGAGGGAGATGAAGCAGAGTTTATAATCAAACCAACCTGCTTGAAGAGTGGGGTTTTGTGGTCCCAGCTCAGCTTAGCTCAGCACTGAGGGAAAACTTCTGTCACCTGAGGGAAAACTACTGTCACCTGAGGGAAAACTGCTGTCACCTGAGGAAAAGCATCTCTCTTGACACCTCAGGGAAAGCTTCTCTCCTGCCACCTGTGGGAAAACTGCTGTCACCTGAGGGAAAATTGCTGTCACCTGAGGGAAGACTCCTGTCCTGCCACCTGAGGGAAGACTACTCTCCTGTCACCCAAGGGAAAATTCCTCTCCTCTCATCTGAGGCGAAAGTACTGCCACCTGAGGGAAAGCATCTCTCTCGACACTTCATGGAACGCTTCTCTCATCTGAGGGGAAGTTTCTCCCCTGCTCATGGTCAGTGTGGATAGAGCCAGATTTCAGACATCTTTCTTCCCCTCTTCGCTCCTTCCCCACAGCTCGGCCGGCCCTGGGGCTGGAGGGCGGCAGTGGGATGGGATCCACTGCAGAGCCGGGGTTTTGGCCATTTTGGTGGTGTAAATATTTATTTCAACACCTCTCTGAATCCACTGTATAACGTAACATGGAGGAGAGGCAGATGTTTTACAGTTGAAGTGGCATTTCCAATTTAATGCTCCGGTCCCGTGGGCTGGGATGTGGTGGCTCTTTGGCACTTTGGATCCCGGATCATCGGCTCACGCTGCTGAGGGACGTGCCTGCTCAGAGCCTTGGAATTCACGTGGCACTGCCTGTTTATGCTTGTAAACAACATAATAACATAAAAATAGAAATATTATTAATAATATTAGAGTAATATAATAATGTAAATACTGTTTCACGCAGTTTGCGAAAGAGCTAGCTGTGGTGTGAGGCAGTGCCCAGCCAATCCATCCCTTGATTTCAATACTGAAAGAAAAACATGTGAGAATATATTTCGAGGTTTGCTAAGTTTTAGATTTGTATAGAAATGTGGAAATCTAATGGTGCTTTCAAACAGAAAAAGGTAAAGCATGCACTTCATGTGGAAAGTGGGTGCAAAATTGGCATTCCGATATTTTTCAGATTTAATTTCTTCCTGAAGAAAAATTAGATGTCAAAATTAATTTTTTTTAATTTATTTTGGAAGTATTAACCTTTAAATGATTCCCAAATATAATCCTAATGGATGCAATTTCCTCTTGCAATTTTCTTCTGACATGGCACATTCAAAAGTTGTGGGACTGGCTGTCATTGCTTGTACTAAAGTTCTTTTGCTCCTACCATAACCTCAGGATTACAAGGGCTCATTGGCAGGATAATGGCAGTGTTACTTCAAACAGCATGGTTCCTTTTAATTGTCTTGAGAGAATCTGACCATTTTATAAAAGGAAAACAAATAAGCTTATTGTTGCCAAAAGATCTTGGGGCAAAAAAAGAAAAGAGGCTGCAATAGTACTAAATAAAAGAAAAATTATCTATGTTCTTACTGAAATTTGGTAAGATCTGCACAATCTAAAAAGCCATGGTTCTTTGGACTACTTTAAAGATTCATGGTTATATTTTTAGACATTATAATGTTTGTTTAAAACTTAATTTAAAAAAAAGAGGCATGTTTAATATTTTTTCAGCATGAAGTAGTTTATCAAAGACTTTGGGACAGTCTCATGAAAATTCACCAGGATCTACAAAATGAAAGGCTCAAAGGAAAAGTATGAGTTAATTCGTGCTCTTTCATAAGTTTGGGTTTGGAACTCTCTTTTTTGAAGGCTGGTCCATTTGGCTGACTGTTTTTCTGGTCAGCTCCATGTGTACATGAACTGATGAACAAGAAGAGTGTTTATTGTTCATTCCTTATTTTAAATCTGCTTGAAACTTTGACTGATAAAATCTAAAATGACCTGGCTCTACTTTGCCTGCCATGGGTTCTAATAGTTGCTCATATGTAATAATAAAGAAAAAACCATCATGCTGCAATTATTACTAACCTTTACTTTCTTCTTTCACTCTTTTTTTGCCTTTCCTCATTTTCCATTATGACTGTGGCATTGAGACAGAGCTGGTTTCAACCTCTGGTACTTATTTTTGGTTCATTAATTTTTGGCAAAGAAGGGACACTTAGTAGGTCTGACGTTCCTGGCTAGGTGGTGATTGATCAAAAGTCAGCACAGTCAATGTTGTTATTTTTTCCAAACTTGTAATAATGTTATTCCCTAAGAGCCCACAAAACCAAAGCAATTAGGCTGGCTTGATAGGAGTGATGGTGGCTAACCAGAAGTGAAGACAGCAGCTTTCTGAACTACCTTTCCCCTATCTCAAGTCTGCTGCAGTCTCATTTATAAAATGAGAAGGTAATGAGTGTTGTATTTAAAGCACATTATCTGCATTATGCCAACTGTGCTCTTCAGGAATGTGACACTGTGAGATGAGATTTCCACACACCTACAGGAATGAGCAGACACTGTATTTATTAGCCTAGTAAAAATACAATCTTGTATCAATAACACCCAGGCTCTCTCTCCATGTCTTCCTGTTTGTGTTGTGTGTCTGTGTCAGCCTTGTTCTGAGCCACAGTTGCCAGGTGTACTCGCCAGAGCCTGCTCAATTGGAGCTGTGAATAGCAGCCAAAAATAGCCAGCCCTGAGCAGAAGCCCCAGCACTCAGAAAGTGCCTGCAGAAGGTACACACAGCTATTGGCTGCTGGGGTTTGAACTTCTCCACTGGAGGTGGAGTTGTGACTGGCAGGGGCTGTGGAGCTCTGTCAGCTCTCTGGGCAGGCTGGTTACTGAGCATCTGGGTGGTAACTTCAAATATTCAGGTTCTAATCCAGCCTTTAGCTGTTGAACACCGAGTGCTTTTACTTAGCCAATACCTTTCTTGTGACTTGATTTCCCCATCTCTGAAGTAGGAGGATGCTACTCATGAAATGGAAAGATTGGATATTCCGGGCAAAAGTCATTATTGCTATTATTGACAGGAAAATATCCCACTTGGATTGATTTGGGATTTCATAATGTTGGTAATACATTTCTGAATAAGGTGGTACTGCTGGCGTTCAGTGGATGACATTCAGTTTTGCACAAATTGAGTTTATGTGGGTCTATTGAAATTGTTTATATAAATGTGCTTCCTATACATTTCAGTAACTCCCTTTTGAATCTCTGAAAGGATCTCTGTGGGTGTTGATCAGGCCCAGAATACTGGACACCTGCCAAAACTCTGGCAGAACTTTTTCTTCATTTGGACACGTACGGCAACTTAGAAAATTGAGAATGGCCATTTTGGCTTTATCTCAGTAGGTTTGGGGTCTCCCTAATTCTGATAACTCTGTTTTGAGAAAATGAGGTTTGAGTGAGCCCCTAGAAACTGTGCTTCCAGGGTTAATGAAAACAGCAAATGGGTCTGGTCTGACTACTCAGTGAAGAAACTCTGGATTGCCTGCTGCAGCTGGTAGATTTCCAGGAGGGGTCAGAAACAGGAAAACTCAACTTTGCTTAGGAATATTGTTGGATAACAAGGCATGGCAGCCTGAATTCTCTGTCCAAGTCTTCCTATATAATGACAGACACAGCAGGACGTCGCTTTCTTTGGATGTCAATGCCTGACTCATTCTTGTCTGAGCCTTAGTAAAGCTGAATTGTTGGTGCTTCAGAGAACCAGGGAGCTGAAAGATGTCTGCTGAAGTTTGAGCTTGAAAGGAGTGAAAGACTGTTTGTGTGTTATTTGAACTTCGGGTAGGAATGAAAAAAATGTTATCTAACTGTAGTGCTAAGTCATCTTAGCCTGGAAAGCGTTAGGAGCTGCTTAGGTCAGCTGAAAGATTGGGAAGGAAAACACTGACTCAAGTATTTTCTCGTGTCAGCAGAGGGTCCCTGCTGCAGTTTGGGCTGAGATTTAGAAGTGGAAATCTGAAGGGGAACGTTATAAACAGCAGCTGTTTTAAAAATAGCCTCATTCCTTTGCTTCTGACAATTGCATAAAGTCGTAGGAAATCCTGCAATAGCTGTCCCTGCTAATTTTTCAACAAGCAATATTCACATCTCAGTTATTTTCTAGCCCAGTTGCATTACTTGGTGCTTGTTTAAGAAAACCTTGGTTATACATTCTTTCCTTAAATTGGCTTCATCTCAAGCACAAGTTTCAGATGCATCTAAAATGATTTAGAAGCCTGATCTGACTGAATCACTCCTGAAAGTGAGACCTGCCATTCACGAAAGTTATCTGTGGGCCATTGCTAAAAATGAATAAGGATGTAATATTTTTCAACTTCTTTGGCTGAAGGTCTCAGGAACCTTGTAAACTTCTAAATTAATAATTTCATTCTATCTAAGTGTAAAAATATTTACTGACCGCCCCCCTCATATGATGGCATCAGTATGGTTGGCCTTTGGTTGTGGGAACATCTTTGAGGGGCAGAAGTCAAATTGTTGATTTCAATTCAAAAAGATAATTCTCTCTTCTAAAAGTTGTGTTATCTCAGATCTCAATGTGGAAAAATGAATCAAGGCACTTCAACTTTTCTTCTGCCGCCGTGTTTAACATTTCTTTCTTTTCCCTCTAAAGTGTCAGGAAGTGGTGCTGAGTTGGCAGCAGTACATACCATCCCAGAGGAGGCTGTAAAGTAAGTGTTAAAAATATTTAGTCCTGTCTATAAAAATGAGTTTTACTGAACTCCAAAAAATTAGTAATAAAACTGCCTCTTCTAGCAGTTTTTGTGGTTATTAATAGATGTTAGCGAGTTAATTATTTTCCAATGGATGTATAAATTCTTATCTGAACTCTCTATCCAAATTGAATAGTTACCTAACCTTAGCTGTCTGATAAAATTTCTGTTAACTCCTTTAAACAGAATCAAATTTACCACTGTATAAATTAGTAGGCTTGTGGGAATGATTATTGATTCATACAACTGAATCTTGAGAAGTCCTCTCTTTTTGATGGAGAGCTTGCCTTGAAAATTCATGTTACAATTCACCTGCTCACTTGTTTCACCACAGAAGTTGCTGTAATTAAGGTCTCTCATACACCAGAATAAATTTAGGAAGCTGTGTTAGAAAGACGGCCCTTCAACAGAATATTAGAATTATTTCTTGTTACTCCTTTTTTATTTAGACAGTTACAATGTTTCTGATCCTCATTGTCAGCACGATAGTGCTGACATCAATAGTGTAATTTAATTTACTGAAGGCAATATTGTATCTATCAGGAGTATTTCAGCCTTTGCTGTTCTCCTGGTAAAGAGAAATTGAGATTTTTTTTTTTCTCCTTCTAATTAAAACAGAATTTCATTTTAAAGGAACATCTACGTTTTGAATACCATGATACTCACAATACTGATTCCAGTGTTGTTGTGCCCTCACAGGCTTAGTACCAATATTTTATAGTTTTTCTGGGGTTTCAAAATGCCACTGGAGGACAGATGACACACTGTAGTGTACCCTTACCATCTACAGTGTTACCTTGTGGTCTCAGGTTGCTTTTCCCTGAGCAGTTGGGTACTATCAGTTGTCAGCTGCCCATCTATTGTTTCTTCCCTGCAGAAGCTCAGTGAGTGGGAGATGACAGAGCAGCCACACTGCCCGTGCTCGGGGAGCAAGAGAACTCCAGTAGTGACATAAATTATTGGAAGAGTGTTCATCCAGGGAACTGCAGACAGACAAAGCAGCTCTGATGAAATGCATCCCTGTCAAAGGCAGTTTGTTTCAGCTGAGGCTTGAATAAGAGCACAAGTGAAAAACAGAGTAGCCTGGTGAGGGGGAGAGCAAAGTGGAGTCACTGTACGTAAGTATTTTCCAATAATTCCTTACATACTTCACTTATCTGATGAGCAGATTACTCTCTGTGTTTCTGGACACAATTTTTCATCTTTGAAGAATGAAAATAGTGTTTTCTTTACTGTGATGCACAGGCAGATTATTTCTTTGCTGTTCTCTAAATACTTAAAATATTTTATATGAAGAATGGAATTTGAAATATTTGTTGGGGAGAAAACACTTTTGTTTTGCCTTCCAAGTATATGCTGATACTTTAAACCAAGTATATATTGATACTTTGATGTGTGGTCAATACCTGTTCATGGGACATGCTTATAAACCAATAATGGTCGTATTTAAGACTCAATGTTTATAATTTCCATTTATAGAACTGTTTATGTTTCTACTGTTTTCTTCAAGAGTCAGTTTAAGGGAGGGTTTTAATAGCAATAACTTACCTGCATTTACACATGAGCAAACCCAGTACTAAAAATTGGCCAACTGGAATGAGTGTGCAGAGAGTTTTATGACAGTCTGAGACAAACTGTGGTTTTTTAATGAAATGTTCTTCTTTCCTTTGATTCTTCCCAAGAAGGTGTGTGTTTGATTGTGATAACTATAGAATAAGTAAATTTGGGAGTTACCAAAAACTTTAGGGGACTGGTTTTGACTGGAACAAATCAACTCCAGCCAATGGAAGATTAAGGAACCTAATTAAGGTTAGGTAGCATTGTGCTACCAGACTCAGACTGCTATGACACATGGAATAAAAAGGGATCATTTGGATTTTCTGAAACCTGGTTATTAACCTGCAATTATTTCTCAGTATGTTTTCCAAGCCCTACTCATTAGCAACGAATTCAAAGCTCGTGTTCCTGCTATAGCAACAGCCCTTCTGGTCTTTAGAACATTTATGGGGAACCGTGGCACTGCAACAGGCTACGTTTTTTTCATGTTTCATAAACTGATTATGATGTCTTTTTGAAGTGGAAAACAGGGATATAACTTAGCCTGAGTCTGTCTTCTCTGGAAGAAATTGATTTGGCTGTATCTTGTCAGAGGCTGTAGATAAATAGTGATTCATGTAACTAAATAGCCTCGTGGAGACTGCTTCTTCTGATGGAAGAAACTTGGCCTGCACACGCACGTTACAGTTTAATTGACTGCCTTGGAAGTAGCATGACATTCTTGTCTGTACTCTTTCCACATACTGCATGAGGTGGTACTGGTTTCTTTATTTTAAAGACAGTTTAATGGTTTTAAGCTCATGACAAAGAAAGTCTCCAAAGAACTTACCTCAAACTTCGTTCTGAGCTCAACACGAGCAGTGACAGAAGGGCAGCCAGTAATTCACTGAGGAGTTAATGCCCATTTCCTTTGTTTTCAGTGTGATGGCATGTCCAATTCCTCTGAGCCTTTACTGCTAATCTCAACAGGCCCTCTCTTGCACTTCTTGCCTTTATTGTTCCTACAGTTTCCCTGGTGTAAAGTTAGTGGATGATGCTATTAGATGTTATAAATCTCGGTTTTTACAAGTATTTTCTGCATTTATAGAATAAAGTGAGGACACCTTGTTCAGCCAAATTTAATGATGACAGGTAATTCTCCCTATCATTAGAGCTGACTAGAAACCCTTTCCCCTAAAATCAAATCCGTTTCAGTAAAGTTACTATGAAGTTTTAGTAGAAACTTGGTCTCCTCCCCCCCAAAAAAGATAGATTTTTGTTCTAATGAAAACTTATTTCCCCATAGATTTATGACTGAAAAAAGCTCCTATATAAAATAATCTTTATCTGTTAGTTGTATTTATGATATTAAAAAAGCAGAGTGAAAGTCACCAACAAGTCAGATGAAAACATTCTGCAGCCTACAGCAGCTTCTGTGCTCCATGGCCTTTGAGTTGCCTGAAGAACAATTGGGGAATTGCTTTAGAGAAGTCATAAATTGTTTGGGGATTTACTCAACAGATTCTAATTTTGGATGAAATATGTGATTATGGAAGCACATAATAAGCATTCTCTCCTACACTCACAAAGAGTTTTATTTTCAAATCACTCTGTGCAGCAAATACTCAGATTCTATTGTACTGTACCAGCCCCTTCACAAGCTTCAGTCAGGTTCCAAAACAGACTCCTAAGGATGAAGTGATTTTTTTTTTCCTTCTAAACACATAAATAAACAGAATTCCTACTTGTCCTACAAGTACCTCTGTACTGGTGACAGCTGCTCTGCAGTGGTGCTGGGTTTGTTCCAGGTGGGATGCCTTCCATCCTTCCTTAGAGCAGAGAAAAAGAGGGAAGGGCACAGTCTTTAGGATTCATTCACTGATTCTTGTGTTCTGTAGAGGAATGAGCAGAGAAGGCCTGATGGTAGCAGTAGATGGGGGTATTTGGCCAACCTCCCACCCAAGCAGACAAAATGGGAAGAAATTATATCAAAAAAACATGGCAAAGATGAGAACATTCTAATAATTTCTGAGCCATGCTAAAACCCATGAGGTGCTCTTTTCTTACCTTAAGGAAGCAGTTTAAAAAGTTTATTGCATATAACACTTTTTTTAAAGCACTTTTACAATCATTAGCAGAATTATATATCAATTGGCACTGCTCCTTCGTGTCCTTCAGTAATGACAAAGATGTAAAATAAAGGCATGGAATTAAGTGGAGAGATTCAGAGCACTGATTCTTGCCCTTCATGTGTTAAAAAGTATGCCCTGGAAAGTTCATATTTAAATTTTCTGAAAGCATGAGTGAATTTTCTCCTGCTCTTATCCTTACTCTTATGGAGTAATTTTCAGTGGCTATAAAATGTGGTTATTAAATCCAGAATGTATTTTTTGCAGTGGTATTTCTTGTCCATATATAGATATCAAGACAGCTACAGATTACTTCATGACAGCCTTTTGGTCCAGTGAATGTGTCAGTAGAGCAAACCAAGCATTTCTCTTCATAAAACGGTTTTCAGCATCCTTGAGGACACATTAAGTGATCTCTTTAGAAGTCATATTCAGTAAGCTAATTAGCATGATCAGAGCGTGCATTCCTTCCTCATGATTAACTTCATGACTCCGAAAGGAAAACTCTAGGTAAAAGTCTTACAGTGACACTAAATGCATAGATTCTTATATTCTGTATTGGAATGCATGACACACTGGCTACAGTTTGAATAACTGCTTAAAGTATTTCGAAAGCAGCAAGGACATAATTCAAGTTAAGCTCTCACTTTCCCTCAGCAGAAATACACAGGGCATTAAACAGCTTGGGCAAACAGTCTGGAAAGTTACATTGCGGTTCATCTTGTTACACTTGGGGCTTTATATGTAATGGTGGTTTTTACTCTGAGTTCTGCTCAGTGAGGCAGGGACTTTGGCTTCTTTATGAAAACACAAAAATTTGCAACACCTAATCTTCTTTATTGTGATAATCTCCTCGCTGTGGAGCAAAGATAAAACCTCTGTGAGTGACAAGGATCGCTCTGGTCACACTCTCATAGAGTTTGATGTTTAAGAGGTTAAGAATATTACAATATTAACCACAGCAAAAACGTTACTGATGGTTTCCAAAATTTTTTAAAACTGAGATATATGTGACACGACCTATTGCTGCTGCACTTGCATTGAAGTTAATTGGCCCAGTGATGTTTTCACAGCAGCCACATGAACACTGCTCCCTGGTACTGTGCTCAGGGTGTAAGATGAGCAGTGATGCTCAGGTATGCTGTTCCCTATAAATTAGTCTAATCTCAGTTTAGCTGATTGAACCATAGGTATATTATTGGAAGATTTCGGTGATATAATTTTGATTGTAGTAAGATGGAAACCCAAATAATATAATCCTTAGAGTCTGGGACTGAAACAGATGAACGAGAGGGTGTCATTTAATACTGCTTACAGAGTTTAGGTGAGGAGTTCTTCAGCAGCATTGCACAGATTAAATATTCTATTTTCCTCTGTGTCTGGTGTGCTGAACTGACTGCCTGCTCTTCTTACTTTGCTTGAACAGTTGTCTTCTTTAGCTGTGATGAGATACATCAATGTAGCTCCCACTAATACTCTCTGATTTCCATTTTATTGCTGGCTTGTGTCACTTCATTGATTTGTCTCCATTTGGAGATGTCTCCATGTTTCCCCTTGTCAGATGGTCATTGAACCACTTCTAGCTGAAGCCTACTAAGACATTTCTTTAGATTAAACTTTAAATCTTTACTAATTTTGAGCCCCCAGGTTCATATGAAAATGAATGAGATTTGGTAACTGAAATATAAGTTTTGAAACAAAAACAGGAATGTGCTGCCTATTGCAATTGATTGTACCTTGTAAAATGATAAGCTTTCTAAAATCAGAAGATACTGGTGAAGTAACAGAACAATGATGCTTTATTTGCAAATAATACTAATTATTAACTACTTAAAAGGATCAAATGGTGTCGTTTTCAGTAAAGAAATATTATTGATATATTTGTCATTATGACAATGTAATTAAAAATAATATTTTAATGAAAATACGTGTCTCCATCCAGACTTCTGGTTATTGTGCATGTTCTGCTGTGGTCATGACCATCTCTTTAAAGGAGTAGTACACTTGATGAATGATCACCATTTAGGTGTTAAAGCTACCAAATTAAAAAAAAACAAACCCAACCACCAGATCACTATACCGAGGGTGGGTTTGCTATTAAATTAAATCTGGAATCAGAAGAACTGTCCTGATTGGTTTTGGCACTTCAGTAGTCTCATTTCTTATTTAAAATACTAAGCCCTCTGTGAATTTTATCAGATGCTCCTTTATGGGGGTCTGTAGTTACAGATTGCTGTCTCTGAAGTTTGTCCCGCAGAGCAGAGAAGGGGAGAATGCAGTTATATGTTCCATCTTTACTGCTGCATTCCTTGGAAGGTTCCAGATGTTTACCTTTATCTGACTTGAGATTTTGTGCCGTTGTGGTTGCTGGCAAGAGCAGCTGAATTCTTTCATGCCTGTTGCTTTAATAAGGAATGTGAAGCCACATACATAGTAACACGAGAACACAACAGTATGAAGCACAAATAATCCCCGATGAGATGCGTATCTTGAGCAGGGATTAGGAATGCTTTGCACCCGATGCTTTTATTTGGACTGTTACTCTGAAAAATTCCAAAAGGGGGCAATCTTAACCTCCGCCTGGAAGTCTACAAATATAATTCAACTGAGAAAATACAGCACACTACTTTCTAAGTTCTCATTTACCTTAGAAAACTGAAGGCTAGTGCAATGGTAAAAGCGACTTTTAAGGGCTTGGTTTTGTTTTTGAAAAGCAAGTTTTAAAAGTGACACTGGATTTTCAAACTTTATTAACTGCAATGTACGAATATATGTGGTCACTTTGAAATTGTGATGGTTAAAATTATCTGATGCCCTTATAGAGAAAAACCATGTTGTTGAGAGGGAGAAACATTAAAAAAAATTATGCTCTGAAATTCCTCTTGGGCATAAATTAAACATGCTTGTGATGGAGATTTAGGGAAAAATAGAATCTCAGACTCACCCTCCTTCATCGGCTGATGGATGCTTATGAATTTGAGACAAAAACTGTGCATGCACTTGGAGCAATGCAAATTTGTTTTTATAATTTCTTATCTTTCTGTAGTGAAGCAGGAGAAACAACCTGTAGCCATGTGCTTGCCACTAATTTGTAGTAATTTTTAACTATATAGAATGTTTTCCATAAGGAGAATGCCTATTTCCTTTGTATGTGCTTTCCCAGCAATGTGTTGTTGACCCATCTTTTGTAATTCGATGGAAACCAATCATTTAACTCTGCAAAATGAAAATATTGCATGTATATGATGTATATGCATCTACTGGACACACACCCCCACCCCCCAAATAGATTTAAAAGATATTAAAAAGCCAATACTAGGCCAATATCCTTTGGCTGAACCAAATACATGTTCTAAAGGAAGGCTGCAGGAATCTGATGAGGACCATTCCTGCTCTGGACTGTGTGGCACAGGGTGGCACTTTCCTCCAGGGACCAACTTCCTTGTCTTACTCTAAGACTGAATGTCTGCTACATGTTTGTAATTCTGGCATCTCACTGATAACTCCCTGCCCTGGAAATCAGGGAGGATCCCACCCCTCACCTCAGCTGAATTAGGCCTGGCAGCCGAGGGAAGTGTGTTTGTCACGGGGCAGGTGAGAGCTGCGCTGGGTGGAAGGAGATGGGCACATAAAGCCGAGGGGTATCTTCTGATCTTGGCTTTATCTTAAGTTTGGAGAACACTTCAGATGTTTTAAAGATACTTTTAAATTTAAAATTTTTGAGAGACTTCTGAATGCCGGTATTTATGAACTGAAGCATCATTGTTCAGTAATTTCTCTTTTTGCCTGAGGCTCATCCTCGTAACGCTGGGGCTGCGAATCAACCCTGATAAGGCCAAATCCTACAATGAGTCATTCCTACCTGGGGTCTGGCTAAGGCTGGTAGATTACTTGTAGTTAAATGAGTTTCAGTTTGTGATGTTTGGAAGCTTGGGCTCCAGTCCATACAGTATGAATAAAGAGGTACAGACTGTCAACCTGTGTATGCTGCAGTGGCTCTGACCCCTGATTCACAGCCAAGAGTGAGGCTGGTCCAGTCACAGCTCCATAAAGCCTTATGGTTAAATATGTTTTCATAAGATGTAAATGAAGCTAAAATAAATTATAGCACCACTTTATTTTTATTGTGTTAAGCAGTATACATAATAATTTTTTTTTTTTTGCCTTGCTTCACATTCATACGATGCAGACTATTTTAAACCCAGCTTAGGTTTTTTTCCCCTCTGCAGAAGATGACCATACCAATTGCCTCACTATCTGTTTACATTCTGGAAAGAGTCATTTGGGATTTTCTCTTTCTGAAATAAACGTTTGCTTATGGATTTTTTTTTTTATTGTCACATCCATGGCATTTTTAAAGTAAATATGAGTACAAGGTTTATATTATTTTAAATGTATATTGTATTTGTCTTCCCAACACTGTGGTTTTTAGTACTGTGAATAACGTAGTATGGAGCCAGCCTATTAAACAGCCTGTTTTTGTAAGGAAACTGTTAGTCCACCTACAATATTCTATTGCTTACTGTGTTCTTCCAATATGCTTAGCATTCCACAACCTAAATGATCATTTGTTGAACAAATTCATGCTTTTATTAGTCAAAATACAGAGAAAACAGAGCCCCCCTGTTTCAAGATATTTGCTAATGCACGGTTAATTATCACATATAGCTTACTATAATTCATTTTACAGGGAGACCTCCTGCAGGTAACATACTAGCAGTTTATGAAGCAAAATAACCTCACTATAGATTAGAACTGTTTCACTGCTGGTCAGACAGTTGCTGCTTCTAGGCCTTCTCACTTCACATTGCTAATTTGAACAAGGCTTTATTTTTATATTTGTCAGCAGCAAGACTGTAGCATGGTTGTTAAACCTCTCCCAGGCCTAATTAGAGTAGCAATGCTCGCATTCATAATGAATCTCGTGTCCTGGGTTGGAGGAGGTAGCCGTGGTGCTACAGTAGCTTCCTGGCAGACAGTTGCTGGCAGGTTTAAGGTAGCTTGTGGCTTGCAATATTAAGTGACTGTTGAAATTCATTGACTCCACTGCGGCTTATGTGTCTAGATGACAACAAGTTTACACGGTTCTTTTATAGTTACAGCAAATGGGTCCATTTAAATATTTATTAGGTGATTATGGTGATGTGAAATGGAAAAAAATTGCAAAGTACAGTATTGCATGTATAACTGTTTTAACTGTTTGTACAAAATAGGCCCGTGGTATCATTTGAAATTACAGCATCTTTTTTTCCTCATAAATATTTATAGTGTATCAGTAGCTAGGAATGCTAATTTATTTGCATTTTGTTTCTTATTTAATTTGACAGCCTTTTGGGTAGCCATTAAAGGCACTCACTCTGATTTGAATGAAGGATATTTCAATCAGCAGTTGAGTGGCATTTTGATTGGAGTGGCTGAAGTTCAATTTTAGGAGTTCTTTTCACTTTATGAGACACAGAAAGGAGTATTACCTGTGTGTGCTCAATGACGGGAGCACCCCCAGAAGACCTGCCTCTCTAAAAATCTTACTTCTGAGGAATTGTTTGTCAGAATTGTTGCATTAAATGCAGTCAGCTTCTTTTATTTTGTAGCTTGTCTGGCTTTATCGAAGTGAAAATAACACAAGAGCCAGGTACATATTTCTGCAAAAGATTAACCAAGAGTTTTTGTAAAATACGAATATGACTTGGAATATAGAACAAGCTATCTCAGGTATACAGATAAAAGGATTAAATGAAGACAGGAAAAAAATCCAATTCATTGTAGCTACTATTTACTTTTTCATAGCAACAGAATAGATGGAAGTGAGTCAATCTCACTCAAGGGCATGAGAGAACATGATGATGATCATCCAGGGGTGTCAGAGCAAATAGGTACATTGGAAATGCTCTCAGTGATGGCACAGAAAATACTTATAGTGAAGAGAAATCAAGCATAGTACAGTAAATTTAGTCTGAATATATGTGTGTGTGTGTGTCTATATCTACATGTAAAGTTAAACATAGTATGAGAGACTTGCTCTTTGAAAAGAGAATAATTATGCTTCAGCAGCCTCACTCACGATGCTGTCGCTGAGCTTTGCTGTTGTTTAGAAATTTAAATTTGCTGCAAGTGGGTGGCACAGCTTTCTAAATCTATGTCTTATAAAGAACAGCAATCAACAGCAGAGATAAATCTGAATTCAGCTCTTGTCAGGGGAAGTGTAACATGTCATTGTCAAGTAGAGGAGAGAACACCAGCTGAAGTCATTTAACTGCTTTGAGATATTGAACAACGTGTATCCACAGGTCTGACTTGTTCTCTGCTAACTCCCTACAAATACTTTCTTTCATAGTTTCACATCAATTTCAGCAGACTTGGAACACTTTCGATTTTCTCCTGTGGAAAAATTAATTCCTTACTGGGGAACATTTTGTCGATTGTACTTGGGGAAAGTGGTCACACGGCCCAGAAACAGTAAAATGGGAATGGAGAAGTTTCATACTCTTGAAAATGAGATGAGTTACTCTTCCAAACAGAATAAGAATACTAGGGAATAAAATGGAGACGTGAAGCTGAATTAACTCTGCCACACAGGAATGTCCACAGGCTTCCTTAAGACTTGCTGTAGTATGTCTAGGATTGGGATTTAATCTACTATATAGAGCTCAAGTTTGGCTGGCATTTTGTTACTGCATTAATGCTTATTTCATTACCAAAAGCAAGACAGCAATCCTATAGGCATATGTTTAATCCTGATTTTAGCTCAAATTTGGTGCCCATGCTCAAAGTTAAGACTTTGTGACTGAAGGATAATACCACACTACCAGTAGTGAGAATTACAGGTGAGAATGGGTTGTTCAGGTTTTTTTCTGCTATGAGAACTCAAAAGCTTAGGGGATGAATTGTTGCATTAATAAAGTGTCTTTGTGATTATAAAGATATTCACCCTCAGGCTTAAGGGTGAATATCTCTGCACTAGTTTTTGAGTGAAGTTCTATCACACATCAGTGTGAAAGGAGAACACTGAAAGTGTCTGTACATTGTGCACCCACAACAGTCCTCGGTCCTTGGACTGTCCATTTGATGCTTTTCACAACGACTAAATTCATTTAAAAGAAGACAAGGTAGGGGGGGAAAGAACATTCCTTAGCTTTTTGAGTCTGGAACTTCTGTCCTATGTTTTGCTCAGATTTTCCAGTGAGATCACTTCCTGAATGGGGTGTAATGAATTAGTGTTCTGAGAGGCAGGTCAGGAGCTAAGTGTGCAGGAACGGTCCAGTTCTGTGGTGTCCCATCACTGACAGAGCTGAACATGGATCAGGTTCTCCAATAAGCTCATAATTGTCACATGTGCAGCTTGAATAAGATGAGCTAAATTATATATATTGCATATACATTTTTGTCCTGAAGAATCTGTGGAATCAAATATTTGAAGTGTGTGTGGGTGTGTTGTATTTGCATTCAATGTACAGCTGACTATTCATCCAGTGCTGTACCTTCTCTTCTTCAGCTTTGTGCCACAACTTTGTGACGTCTTTCCTCAAGATAGTGTTAAATACTTCATTTTCAAGAGATTTCTGAAGTTCAGTAGTTGAAGCTAATACACTTTTTACACTTGTCAGAACTGTTACAGGTTTATTGTTAGAATCCATGCATACTAATTTTAATAACAATGCAAGGTGTACTGTTTTCCCTACTGAACTAACACAGTAAGACAGAAATTGTGTTCCAGAGAGAGATACTAAAATCTGTCTCTGAGTACAAACTAGTGGTCTCACCACTCTGCTGACACTCCTTGTGATCCACTTAGAGGAAAGACACTGGGGGGTGAGGAGATGCCAAAAAACATGGAGGTATGAGACAGCAGCACTTGCTGCAGATGGCAAAATAAAGCTTCTTTTTACACTATCAGGAGAAATCATTTTATACAATCGGCAGTACAGTAAAACTACATTCTGTCTCTGTGCATGACACCGGGAAATAAAAATCCATTCTTCAGCTGAATGAAAAGCACGAAGTCCGAGTGTCAAGATCTCAGCACCGGGACAAACTGGAAACTTTCCAGTGGAACATTTTTCCCTCAGCTAACGCCGGTTCACCAAAACCTAACACGTTGCATGAAAATGTCTATTCCAATGAAATTTTTGATGGAAATGTTCTTGGTCTCCTGCCAGCTCTCCCGCTTTTCCCAGCTCTCAGCTCCCCGGCATCTCACGTGGAATGGTGCCAGAAAGTCAAGTTTCTCCACGTTCCTGGCCTGCTTGGCAGACTGCCAGGAGGGATGGGAGTCTGGGCTCCCGAAAGTGGACAAGAAACCTTATACATGCACATACAACCCTACACATACTCTCACAGGTCATTTAAATCCATGTCAGTTCATTCAAACTAAAGGGTTGGGTTTTGTGTTGTGTGGGTTTTTTTCTTTTTTTTTTTTTTTAACATAGAGGGTCTTTTAAATACGACCCTCCTATGGAAAATTTCTCGTGTCGGAATTTTAATTCCAACTTGCAAATGAGAAAAAAAAAATAAAAAATTGGGGAATATGAAAAATTTTCCTTATAAGGGGAATACTGGTTCCTGTGCAACTGCATGTTGCTCCATTGTCACCGAGGCTATCAACAGCTCCATCTGCTTCTCTTTTTCATTACATAACAAGATCTATATTTGTAACAGGTACGGTGTTTACACACTTAACCTTAACAAAACATGATAATATTTTTAGAGCTTTGTAAATATTTATTTTAAAAATTCCTCTTAAGCCGCCTTATATAAGGCAGGCAATCTTTTCTTGGTCACTAAGTGGACTGAGGGGATAGAGAGTTTCAATGTTTTTGGCTGAATAATAAACAGAAAATAGGCACATATACTGAATTTCTGACTAAGAGGGGCCTGAAGCAGGAGCACTGTAATGTACTTTTCCATAGCCTGACTCCATGCACTGCAAGCTGCTCAGTTGCTTATTATATGTAAGTAAATAAATAAACTTCAATCACAGTGTGTTAGGCAGTTTCTGACTGGGGCAATGTGTTCACATTTGGGACAAAAAGCAGTTGATTCAAGTAGCCATTAATTAATTCCTTTTCTGACTGTTCTTAATACCTTGGATTAGCATAACAAAGGCTCTTTAGGACATCAGTAGTTAATGCAGTTTATTTTTAAATTGAGAAGATGGGATTTATAGTAATAGATACAATTCTTACTATTTCACAGAGGAAAAGTTTCTGAGTAGAATTCCCCTTCTGTGTAAAATTGCATTTTCATCATCAAATCTGAGCCCCAATGCTGGTGAGTTAAAGAAGTTGCTCTTGTAATAATGGGAAACTGGTAAATGCCCTGTATAAGATGCTAAAATTTCTACTAAACAGAGAAAATTCCTTTCTTTGTTAAAATAATATATTTATATATTTTTTTCTTTTGTGGGGGGCATTGTGTAGTAGTGCAGGAGGCTGCATTGTTGCTGTCCCTGGCTCTTTCACAAATGAGACCTGATGTTTCTCCCCCTGTCTTTTTATTCTGAAGTGATAAAATGTGAATGATCAGCAGAGTGTTCCTGAATTAATGATAGCACTATATACCCAAATATTTGTAAGAGGCTTAGATAAAGCACACTGTTAGACTCACTAAACATTAATTTGAAGTGTTGAAGAATTTTATTGTGCTGGGAGTTAACTTTGAATGCTCTAAATACACGTGGGTTTGCCCTTCTTGTAATTATACTGAAGAATATATTTCATGGGTTGCAAGTAGCAGAAAAAAGTGGGTAAAGAATTTATGGGCAGAAACTTTAGTTCAGTCCTAAAAACCATTGTCTCCCTTGATGTGGCTGCACAGAATCCCAAGATCCTTCACTGGCATCCACCTTGGCCTCAGTCTATCCATGAGAAGGAGAAAATGGGATGAGTGTGTGTGTGCACACACAACAGGATTGAGCAATTCAAATCAAGCCTCTGAAGGGAAAATAACAAATACAATCACAAACCTTTTAATTGGTTTCCAATTAAAATCTTGCTATAAATGGTGCAATGGCAACCTCACTTTCTAATGCCCCTAAACTGAACCCTCAACTGCCCCTCTCTAATCTCCTAATCTTTCTGCAAAGGAGAGCAGAAGGGCCTCTCCACAAAGCAATCCTGACTGCTTTATTTGACTCACTGGGGTGAGAGGAAGAAGGGAGGGGGGTTGCAGCACATATCGTGCTGCAAGTGCAATTCAACATGTGCAATGAAGTGACAACTGAGTTCTTCAGGTCTTTATGTCAAAGAGTCAGTGCTGGACTGTGGTGTGTAAGCAAAAGACATCTCATACTCGTATCTGAGTAGTGTTCTCTAAAAGCAACAGCCTCACTGAGGGGGGGAAAGTCAGCTCAGCTCTCTGGAAAACAGAACACTGCCCCTGACTCCTCTCTACCTTGCAGAAAGTGAACCTCAACTCTTTACCATAAGACCAAACTGACCTCCCTCCACTATTCCAGGCTCTCACAGCTGCTCTCTGGTGGAACAAAAAAATTGCTTTCCATGCAGAAGTGCATCATCTAAGATTTTGAACTTCTGTCTGTTCATCCAGACATAATGGAACACGATTCTCTGATTGTTCTCTGGATGTGGTAAGAGCCTCAGATAAGTCTGTGCTTGAAAATTTCTATCTGAATCCAAGTCTTTGTAATATTAGTCTCCCTGTAATATTGAGGTACTGAAACAAGTAAATCCACAGAAAAAAATTGCTTTCACGGTATTTCAGGGTGCTGTTTTTGGTGTCAGCTGAAAGATAGCAAGACACAATTGTGTTGTGCAGTGCATGTTGTGCTTGTATATTTTCATAAGGAGATTGATTTTCTTAAAACAAAGAAAAAGTTGGAGGTTACACTCAAGGTGTTTCTGTTCCCAGTGTACCAATCTTCCTGATAACTTATATTAGCTCCTCAAGCTGTAGGACCTCAGCCTGACAGTGAAATCAGCCTTATTCAGAAGTACACATCCTGGTGCAGTCCTTAAAACCAGGGATGGACAAAGACAAGAAACAGGGATTCCTAACTCCATATGCTGAACTGGGCTGAGCCAAATGGGCCTGTATAGAAGGTAGATTCTCAAATATTTGGGGGTTCAGGAACACGGTCAGTGCAGTGCTGGGCCTGGGGACTGAGAGGCAGTAGAGAAGAGCAGCTACAGAAATCAGAGCTAGGGATTCAGGCTTGGAGTTTTATAGGAGCCTGTGTAAGTAAAGGCATCTCTCTTCAAGTCCCTCATGAATACCTATTAAAAGCTTTTATTTCTTGCTGTTGATCTCTCTCCATTTGCTGCTGTTAACTGGACCTGATTTCTTGATCTATCTTTCTATAGCCATCTACCTTGATCCCCAAATCCTGATTACAATAAGTAAATTAAACTGTGTGCAGTGGTGTATTGTCCCATCAGATGGCACAGATGAGTTCTACAGCCTCCTTGGAGTCACCCAAATCAACTATTAATAGCTGCTTTTAATGTAAGAATTCCAAGGCAGTTCAGTTTTCCTTAGGTTGTAAGATATTCTGGAGGTTTGTTTTTTTTTTGTTTCTTTCTTTCTGAAATTGTTGTGCTGTTTTCGGTACTTAAGAGACAGACTCCAAACGAAGCAGCCATTCCTAACCTATGCAGACAAAGGGAGTGGTTCCCTTAGCAACAGGAACCATGTGGAGGTTCTCAGAGAGCTCTCTTTTCCCCCTACTCGTGTTTTCTTTTAACTCAACATTTTGCACAGCATCTTGCATGGAGACTCCGACAGCTGGGCTGGAGGCAAACGGTTCTTCCGGCTCTGGCTAAGCAGTGCTCGGAGGGCAATTGTTCCACGCTCATCAGACAGAAAAAAATGATAATCATGGGTAAGTGAACTGGCACACAATCAGAGTTCACGCTGAGGAGGGGGAAAGTTTACTGGCTGGCAACCAGAAGTGGCCAGCACTCCCCAGTAGGGCACGTATGTTTGAGACAGGGGTGCTGATGCGATGCTTGCCTTGTTTACTGGGAGGGTTGTAGGTCTGCATTTAGCTGCTGATTTCTTTTCTAGCCCCAAAAATCTCACCTCTGTGTTTTCCTTCCTCATCCACCAAAGGGAGATGATGTGCCGGGAGGATCTGGAAAGGGCTGTAAAGTACTGTAGGAATAGACCAGATTGCTCGTGAAAATTGTGTTTGCTTTTGGAGTTCATTGCAAGATGTGCAGGACCTGAGATAAAGTATTGATCTTTTACTGCAGATTTAACTGAATTAACTTTTCCGTAGATAAATCTCCTTGCTTTTCTTCATAGTACACAAGAAGTGTGTGCATGTAGTGTTTGTGCATATATGTTCACATGTAGAAAAATTTGTCTGTGCTGATGTATAAATAACAGAAATAGAGCAGTTTATTTCCCTCAAAACAGCTACAGCATTGATAAAGTAGTAGCTGTGATTCAGTGAAATCCAGCATACTATAAAATGATAAAATTTAATTTTTGTGTGTATTGAAATAAACACTTGATCTGCTGAACCTAAAGTGTTATGTATTACCAGAGCTCCTGCCAGTCTCAGTTGGGAAAGCCTAATACATAAACTCCCTAAGTTTGTGTCATTTCATCTAAAAAGAGACACCTGAATTATTCCAATTTTAAGACAGTTTATTTGGGGGGGGGATGAATTTGTCTCTCAGTTCTTCTTGCTTTAATGTACGAAGTTCCTCCGGTCACAATTTTTCATCATATTTGAATTAAAATTCAGTATTTCGCCGGCTGATGCAGCCCACTGACCGTTTGGGTGCAGGCTCCCTTTGATTCCACGCTCCCAGACGAGTCTCACACTGTCGCAGTGGATGCACTTCCCACCACAGGCAACTTAGTTGTTCGTCTTTCGGCTGTGATACTGCAGGGAAAAGGAGTTGTTGGTATCTGCATGCACAGAGCAGCTGCACAAGTGTCACACACCAGCCCTCCTCATGTGTACTGTCAGGAATCATGCACTGTCATTACTTTTCCTGTTCCTCACACAACACTAACCTGCAGATCACTGCTGAGCTTATCCTGAATGATCACAGGTGCCAACAGTCACAGTACTCCCTTTTGCGTGGGGATTGACAATTTGTCTCTGAGCTCCACTTTAAATTAAGAAAAATTGCCACGTTTGCGCCTTTATGAATAATATTAGCTTTTGTGCTTGAATAAAGATGAAGGCAATAATGAGTCACTCAAACTGTTTCCCTTTTCTGTCTGTGGTTATAATTCCATCCTTTTATGCCCTACTTCAAACAATGTTACTGCTTGAATCAGTGACACCAGCTAAGGATTAAAATACTGTACATTTAGTAAGCAGTGTTTGAGTTCTTAATTACAATTTGGCATGTATGTTTTGCAATATGTGAAGAAAATCCTGGATTTATGGTGTGGGGGGTTTTGTAACCAAGGATTTTAAGTCATTGCAGATTGATCTTCTTAATTTCTTCCCCCGTCCTCAGTTGGTGTCTAGTTCTGCAGTTTTTCCTTGTTTGACATTTACATTTTTGGGTAGAGTTTATTTTCAATTTTCATTCAGATGAGCAAAAATGTCAGTACTTTTGCCAGGCCTGCTGTTAGAGATTTTGCATGAATAAACCACTGAGAGCACTTTTAGTTACTTCACATTTACTAAGTTTGTCCTATTATCAGCATTAGTTACACCCTGCCTTTCATCCAAGCCTTTGAAGTGCACTGCATGTGTAGATGAAGCATTCCCAGAAATCTGGAGATAACACCAAGGGATCACTTAATCCAGAAACTAAGTAAATAACAAGAATTCTAATAATATAGAGAAGTGCTGCATATCTTAGAAAAGGCAGCAAAGATCGAATGTAGAATAAGCAGAGCAGATTGATGGCAACAGCTATTTCAATTTCTTAATGCTTTACACATAGGACACATATATATACACTGAGCTGAAACAGGAGAAAAAGTGGAAGTTAGTCTTAAAGATTAAAGAAATGAATGATGATTGACCTATAGGAAGAGTTATGAGAAGCTGATTTATGTGGCTGGCAGCCAAGGAGTTGGCAAAGTTTCATGCTTTTAGCAAGAGGGATAATCTCATACAGATCAAATTTCAGGATCTTACCATTTTTATTTAGTATATGGTTTTTCAACACCAAGTAAAGGCAAGGCTTATAATGTGAGCAAGTCTTTGATCAATCTGATTTAGTCACTGAAAGATCAGCAGGTATAACTCCTCCAAGACACCTCTAGATGAAAGACAGATCATATATTAGCTTGTGCATGGTTCATGGCTTTTTATATTGTAGTCCTGAAAAGAGGACTGCTGTGATGGTCTGGTGTGGTGCTGCCCCTTGCAACCTGCTTTCACTTGTCTGATTCCTCCCCAACATCCATCACTATTCCATGAAGGTAGGCAGTGGGCATCCTCTTCTGTAAAAGCTTTACATCATCTTTTGTTGGAAGAGCCAGATAACCTCGGATTTGTGAATGGTTCTTACGCAGATGCTTCCAATCCTGGAACTGCTCTGGCTTTTTCAGAGAGCCTTAAAGGATTTAAGAAGCCAGGACTAGTGACCACAAACAGTGTGTGGCTGTAGCTGCAGGCTTTATACTTGTGTCATGTAAGTCCTGGCTGGGTATTGTCAACTTTGCAGGCTTTATATTGTGGCCAGGGAGATGTATGTGGATCAAATACTGATTAGCCCATGGGACTAATGGCCCAGCTACTTGTTTGTATAGATGGAGGCTCTGAAAGCAGACAAATCACCCCAAATCTTTGCTTGCCCCAATATCCCACTTAGTCACATTGTGTAGCTGAGCCCACTGCAGTTCCTGCTGCAGCACATGGAAGAGCAGTGTGCTCTGCCTGACAGAGGGAACAGCAGCTGTGAAAACACTGCAGTGAGGGGTTTAGCTTGTTCCAGGTTGGTGAGAAGGCAAACTCTCCAAAGACCCCTGAGAGCACTCTGCTTTCCAAGGTGCACCAAATCTAGTGGTTTCACATCTTCATTGCTGGTGTTGCCCTTGCTACCTCATTTATGACAAAACTTACTGTAATCACATTATGTTGGCTTGATGTGTAGGCACTCAGGCACACTGAAAAAAACAACTGGAAAGTGTTAGACCCCAAAGATTTATTTCACTGAAAAAAAAAAAGGATATTCCCCAGTAATTAAGATGTAAAACTAATAGTGTGATATGCTGAAAAATGTAAAGGCAATGAGCAGCACTTGCATCTTCTGAAGTGCAAGAGGATGTGGGACATCTGAAAGTGTTCAGCAAGGAGTTTGGATGAACAAACCTCATCTCAAAGCCTTTTCAAATCCCCAAACATCACACATATGAGAAGACTTGGATTAATGTTTCTTCTCTCTTCCTGAATGTTTATCAATAGAGTTTTAATGGATTGCCCTATGGAGAACCAGTACTACTTCCTTATGCCCTGCTTTTATTAATTCTCCAGCCCTGGGATTTGTGGAGCTGTTATCTCTTCTTCCTGTGACAAGTTGGTTTTGCTTTTTTTTTTTTTTTTACCTGAAAAAAGTCCATCACTGGTTTTGTAGCCTGCTTTTGTGACACCTTCAAGCCTGTGTTAAGGATGATTTGGATTGGGATTTTTCTGTACTAGTAAACCTTGAGAGTTTGGAGTGCATTTTGGAGGAAGGTCCTGGAAATTCAGTATGAGCTTGATGCCTAAACTTGCCTTCCCCAGAGACACATCAGAAGTGCACCCAGAGCAGCTCTGAGGTCAGGGTTGGTGTCCTGCCTTAAGGCAGAGGGTGCACTGGGAAAGATGGAAATCTGCAGAGGGATCCTAAAACGCTCTTTTCTAAATATTTTAAGGCTAATGTCTCCCTTCCCTTTTGCCTCCTGACAATGTTGAAATTAATGGTCTTTGGATTTAAATTTCACATGGAGTCAAGCTGAGATGATGTACCTGAATCCAAGTTCCTTCTAAAACCAGAGTTGCTGCAGCTTTTGTTCCGAGCTAATCCGTGTGTGAATCATATGGCAACGCTCAGCAGGCCTGGGCTCCTGAAGATGTTCCTTTGAGGTCAGCAATTGTCTCAAGCAAATATTTGCCACTTCATAAATCTCTGCTTGTATAGGCTGGCTTCTATAGCCTCTCTTTTTGGGCAGTGCAAGATTATACAATAGCCATCATGCATCACCAGGGGAGTAACAAATTCTTTTGGAAAGGGAGAGTGGATACTCAGACTGAAACACAATGTTTTTTGTAGCCAAACTAAGTCTTAGATCAGTCAAATTGTCACTTGAAACAGAAATTTCAGGTCCAACATTTTAATGACCAAAGTTATATGTTGTAGAAGTTGACATGTGCAGCCAGTGCACTTTTGAAAAGCAAAGGGAAAGTTTGAAATATTTCACTGAATGTATAATTATAGTGCTTGGGGAAGTTTATGTAAGACTGTTTAAAATGATGACTGTATTTCAAAAATTGTTATAATGAAGTGTATCAAATTTGTTCAGAAGTTAATGTTGAGTTAGAATTCCCATTTAGCCATTTGTTCCTCTTAAATACATATATATCACTAGGCATTTTATATATGGAAAATTTGATCTATGGTCATTGCAAAAGGATATGGAAAAGAATTGGCTGGTTTTATTGGATTCTGTCTGGTGTGACAATACTTTTTGGCTCACAAGTGCAAGTAATCATTCAATTTTTATTTAATATAGAGCCAGCAAGTTATGATTTAAAATAATCAACATAGAATTTTACTTTGAGCTGGAATTTCAACCAGATGATGGCTGTTAGGGGCTTTTGGGAACTAAATGGGTTAATACAGTATAAAATACCCCACATCCAATTAGTTCATGTTGATTGTTTTAGAAATGACCTCCATTGTGTAATTCCTTCTGTATAACCTGACTGCTTTCCACTGCTGTAACTGTGAGCAAAGAAACCCTGAGACATCACTGGGCATCTGAATGTCTCTATGTCATTTATTGACAGTGTTTTTCAGATTTCTGACACAGTGTTATATGACTTAGACCGATGCTGCCTGAACATGACCATTGTGGTCAATTTGGGATTAAAAACAAATGCCATAACGGCCATATGTTCTTATATAAAGGTATGTTTTGTATCATTATCTGCATGTACTTTGAGCATTTGGGACAGCAAGTGGCTGCCTGAGTGTCCACAGGGGCAAGGAGTGAGCCTCAGCTGTGACATGTTTCAGCATTACCAAATGCAGTTGAACTCCTACATTTATAAGAGCTAAAGAATGGTTCCCTGCAGCAGTACATTAAAAAAAAATAACTGGACTTCATTTGGATAACAATAAGAAGCTGAGAATTGCAACACTTGACGTCTTACAGCTAAGCCTGTATTTTTACATCGTGACATGCCACAGACATGATGCTTTAGGCATTTTTAAACTCTGTAGGATGATGGGAAGATGAAGCTTTGGAGAGCACACCAGATTCTTAGAAATGTAAGAGAAAAACAGGACAGAGGGAAAGATTGGTGTGAGGAGTTGAAATTTCTTTCATTTTGTCACGGCTTATCTGCAGTTTGGGGATAACCACTGCTCCAGACAGCTCCCATCCCAACTCATTATTGTCCCTATCGACCAACAGTAGCTCCTTGCTATTTTCTATTTAAGGGAATGAAACAGAATGGCAAAAGCATTTCTCCAGTTAATATCTGCTGTCATGTTCATAGGGCTCTTTATTTAAACCCACAGTATGGCTTAGTTAAGCTGTGAAAGGGGTGTTATTTCCACTGAGCACTGTCAGCACTCACAGCCTGATTATAGTGCCAGTTAGGATTAGATTCAGATTCATCACTCAAGAGACAAAGAATTGGGATAGAGAGAGGAGAGGTGATACGGGAGGATGCCAATGGGAAAAGTGAAATGTTTTAGCCTGTTACCCTCTATTCTACCTGGCTCTTGCAGGCAGAGGTGGCCAAGTGAGAGATAAATGTCTGTGTTTTTATACAAACCTCATAAGTTGTAGTTAAGTGTTATTTATAGGTATTATTTAGCTCCCTGTCTCTGCTATTTTGTTATGAACCTCTGCCCACTTTCTGGCGTGCTTTTCATTAGGTTGATTAATGGTGGATTTTTAAATGAATTAAAAACTAACTGTCCCACAGGAATGTGTGGATAGCAGAGAGGTGATAGCAATGCACTGCTTTAGTGCAAGACAGAAGCTGCGTGTTGAGAGTAACTGTGGTCATTGTTGCAGGGGCTTTTACTTCCTTTGAAAAGTTTTGCTCAGCTTAACATTGCTACTGAAAAAGGTGACGCCTTAGACTTCGTGTTTCAGTTGCTGACATAAAGTTTGTTTAGTTGTAAACCGAGCAAAACTCTCTGTAAACTGTATTTCTGAGACCTTACTCTTGCAAACACCTACTCATGGGTCTTACCTCATCAAAACCGGCTATTTATACATATAAGTGTGTTGATTAGGCTTTCTTGCTTTATACCAGTGAGGTAGAAAGGCTCCTGCTTTCAGGACACTGATGGATTTATTCATGTTACCAATAAAATACGTAAGGTACCACAGTCCTTTCAAAGTGCCCAGCCAGCTTTATTGGGGCTTTTATCCTGCTCACAAAGTTGGCCTTACAGGACCAGGTTTCAGCACTGATAGACTTCCCAACAAATGGCTGGATTGTTTAATTCACGTTAGTTAGGCCCTTACATTTCTTCAAGAGGGTTCTTAGGTTTATCTTGGAATTTCAAATTAATATTATAAAGGGGTTTTGTTGGGACAGAAAGGGAACATAATCCAAAAGCCTCTGAAATTAATGGAAGTATTTAGCTGATTTCAATGAGCTTTGAATTTAACTGTCAAAGGATGGCTAAGAGAAATAATTAGCTTATTTAAATAGAAACCACATTTATGAAACTGATAATAATTTTTTCTGTCTTGCTAAAAACCACCTGGTCTTTACGATCAGAATCCTGTAATTTTCAGTACCCAGTAATGTAGCTGAAATAGTAGCTCCTGCTGCATTTTACTCTTCTTTTCTTGTTCTTAAAGATTGAAATGATATATAAAACCCAAGGCACCCAAGTGGTCAGACATGGGAATGGGACCAAGCAGGGTCAGCTGCTAATCATGTCTCTAACACTTTGTAACTAAACCCAGAGATAACTATCATCTCTTCACTCTTCTGTTTCCTCTGTGTCTTATTTATTTATATCGAAAGCTTGAAAGGGAAAGTATTCTCTCTTGCTAAGTGTTTGTAGAGCAATAGCCCCAGTTTCAGCAGGGGCCTCTTGATACTGTAGTAATAAAAATAAACAATTAAAGCCCAGAATAATTGCTTTAATTAGATGGTTTAGAGCTGACCAACTTCTGATTATGGTAGAAATGTGCCGTTCTGGCTGCTGTACAGGGGACAGAATAACTGGTTTGTGTCCTTAAGCTTGCCAACAATAGCCTTTTGAACTGGAGTTATTAACCTTTATTCCCCCTGAACTGAAATGCAATACCAGTGTGGTAACAAGCAGAACAAAAATGCAAGCCATGTGTCCATGCATTACTAAATGGTTTTATTTGGAAAAAAAAAAAAAGCACAATTACTTTCTAATGTCTATTCCTTCCCCCATCCAGAATCCATTACATTAGGGATCTCCACAGACCATAATTCAGTCCTGGCTCTCAGCACATTCTCTATCATTTTCTTCATACTTCCGTATTGCAAGGTTAAGAGTAATTTTCTTAAGATCCAGAATTTTTCTCATTTCTGGAAGTTCTGATTTATGTTTGTAGTTCTCTGTTTTGTAGAGTTGAAAAAAAAAATAAGTTGTTAGCAGTTGGTCATTTGTAAAGTTCTAATTTGCAATGGGTGAAAGTTTTTAGGGTCAGGCTCGATGGAGCTCTGAGCAACCTGGGATAGTGGAATGTGTCCCTGCACATGGCAAGGGGTTGGAACAAGAGGAGTTTTAAGATCCCTTCCAACCCAAACCATTCCAAGGCTCCGTGATTTTTACTAAATTTGTGTTGTCAGTTTTCAGTAGTTCAGTGCTACAACACCAAATGTGCACTGTGTTTGGTAAGGGGGGGAAGGCTGGAGAGAGTTTTGTCCAAAGATTTACTGGAATGATCTGCTGTGCCTGTTTTTCTGCTGAGACCAAGGAAATTCCTGCAGACAATAAAAAAATAGACTCAGGGTTAGAAGCGTAGAGTAAATCAGATAAATTATTTCCTTCCCCCAGTGAAACGTGAATAGTTTGTACAAGATTCTACAGGTGAAATTCGTCATTAATGGTTTCCTGTTCTTTGGTTAAATCTGAAACAGGAATGCAGAGCTTCCGAAAGTTCTTACTCAGAGTGTCTTACTGTGACCACTGAGAAGGGCTCCCACCATCCTTCCTTGTGTGTGAGACAGCTCAAAAGGCATTTCATAAAATAAGACCCTGTTCCTCTGAACAAAGAGCATTTTAAAACACTGCCTTTCAGAAATCTGTCTTCCCTGGGAGTCACTTCATTTTTTGATTTAAAGGTTGGACTCAGAGATTTGTACAGGAAGAACTGGATTATTAACATGCAAAAACCAGGCACCAGCAGACACATAATATACCTGTCTCAAGGTATTTTTGAAATGTCACCTAAAGCAGTTAATAGCTAATAGAAAAACTCTGCAGAGGAAGCTGAGGTGTCAGATTCTGTGTGCTAGCACATGCAGCAACTCTGTGTGGTCACTTGGAACACTCAGAACCAGACAGTTTATTCCACTTTCTAAAGATTTGAGGTATAGTGAGCAGATTAACACAGGGAATAACTTCTGTCAATTTATATCCCAGTGTAATTGGAGGTGATTTCCTGGATAGACAAATGCAGCAGAAAATGAAACAGAAATGAAGGAGCAGGCAGAAGCCAAGCAAACCCCAGTTAGCAATCCAGACTGCAAAGCTGGAAGGAAAAATCCCAGTTTCCATCTGGCTGAACATAAAGGAAACACGACCCATAAATGGGGATATTGAGATCTCCTGCAGGTTCAAACGAGGACAGCTGTGCATCCTCAGAGAAGCCATGACCAAACTTGTATGGGAAGAAATGTAAAAATAGCCTGTCAGCAGCTTTGTGGTTTTGTTTTCGTGTTCTGCAAGACAATCACTGGTGGCAGACAGACCACCCCAGTTTGCATCTGACTAATCTGCACTGGAGGCTTAAAAATGACATACAGTTTTCCCCAGCTTCTCCTAGATCTCCCAGTTGATAGTTTGTGTGGAGGGCCTTTATTTGGCATATTTGGTCAGATATTAGGTCAGTTAGGAAGAAGTGGTAAAAATAAATTATTTGCTAACCACTATGAAAATTAAATGCATCCCCATCTATGAGAAAGGATTTTCTTATGTAATTCTGTCTCAGTGTGCTGAAACATTTGTCCCTTACAAAGTGCTGTGGATGTAGGAGTGGGACCTAAATGATCCACAGCCACCTTTTCTGCCTTGAGTAAATGCATCATTGCAACTAGAAATGAAAAGATTAGAAATGGTTCACATTAAGCCAGACACCTGAGCACATCTTTGTTTTGACTGTTACAATCGGATTTTTTCATAGATTGTTACCTAAAAGAATTCCAAAGGGATGTGAAAGGGAAAAACAGTTCATGGGTGGGTCCAGCATCATCAGGGGGCACCAATCCATGGCTCTGTTGCCACACTTACTGCTAATCATAGCTACATAACGTGCCAGCCTGAGCCTTCCTGCAGCCACCCCCAGCTCCATCTCCTTGGAAATCTCTTTGCAGCACTTCTTGTGGAAGAGGGGAAGCCAACTTGGAGTTAATTCTGCTTGCCATGAATGGAGTGGTGCCCCTTCGTTAGGTCACAAAACAAACTCATAAAACAATAAAAATAAATCTGATTTTCATTCCTAGCTCGTCCCAGAAAAGTTCTTTGTATAAATGAGTGTTGTGGTTCTTTTTCCAAGAATGATGTGGCTTCATGGGACAGGGAATGGTGTCTTCTGAGTTTACGTGGAAATTGCCAAGAAAAAGACAAAAGAAGAATTGTGTTTTCTTCATTTAGAAGTCGCTCCAGGAGGCTGATTTCTCAAGCACATAAACCTCTGCCACATGATTTTATTTTGTGCTTTTCACAACTGATTAGGGAAGATAATTCTGGAGAATTTTAAAGAAGAAAATGAGAAAAATACAAAGTCATAAACAGGAATGAGAATGGAATCTTGACTGTCATCTCTAAATACACTGTCTTGATAGAGGAGTGTGACTACTGGCCTTTTCTTTTTTAAAGTGAAAACTAACTCAGCATAGATATTTTCCTAGATTTTTCCCTTGAAAAGTTGAGCTCTGAACCTATTACCACAAAAAAAAGCCATTTAAAAATCAGATCCCTGATGTTGTATTTAAAGCCCTTCCCTTTCCAAGAATCAACTGACCAAGCTATTTCAGCTTGTTCATAAATACAAGCAGATTATTTAATTGTGCTGAAGTGCCTGTGTGAATTTCTACTCAAAAAAGAAGGGCTCATGCTTTAAAGTATCTTTCTTAAATGTTTCTAAAATCTTCAACCATATTGATGGAAAAGAATTTTAGAAAAGAGACTCATGCAGTAGGAGATTCCAGTGTTGTGTTACTCACTGTTGTAGTGATGCTCAGCTACTTGATCTACGAAATCAGGACCTGGGCCAAATTTTGTCAGTGTTTTATGGCCTAGAATTTCACAGTTTGCAAATGGAAATCTGTTGCTCTGAAAATTTTAGCTTGTCTTCAGTCTGTCAAAGCTCAGAGAGAACCCAGAAACTAAAAACCCAAAAACTGGCTGAGAACTCAAACCCCAAAATTTTCACCAAGCTGGAAAATGAGTTGAGGTTTTCTTGTCATTGGTGTATAATGATAATGACATTTACAGCAGAAAATATTCCTTTTCTAGTTAGAACTGTAAAGCTTTTAAAATAAGCTTCTTCAACTTAAATATCTGTGAACTTCTGCCAATTTTTATCAGCGAAATCATTGGTTCCCTGGAAATAAATCCTAGAAGCCTCTTGATAAAGTGCTCTAGACTTCAGAAATGTCCAAATTCCTAATTGTGGCCAATAAAGGACTCTTCAGCTGGCAGAATAACTTCTCTTTATATATATATATGTATACATATATATGCTTTCCCTACACACCAATTTGTTGACATCAGTGGATTCTGTATGTGAACCAGGACTAATGTACAGTGGAGCAATGTCCTGAGCAGCAAGAACAATTTTTCAGTAACTGAGCTTGCATATGGAGCAGTGAAGAATTTGCATGGTTACAGATGTTGCAGAAGATTAAATATAAAGGCCCTGTTACCTGCAGGAATGAAATCCATCTTGCCAGCCCGTTGGAAGACTCGTGAGAAGGAATTTCCTGTTGTGGCCAATTCCATCTCTCCTTCCTCCGCCCCCCAATTACGTCTTTGCCGTTCCTGCTCCTCCAGCTCCATCCGAATATATTTTCACTACGGCACATTTAGTTATCAATCAACGGGAATCTCAGCTGCTGTTGTGCTTGGTGGACAAACTGTTCTTTCTTTACACTAACAAGGAATGCCTGAAATAGTCAGACACACAGCACTGATTGATGCAGCTACAGTTTATACACCTAGATTCAGACAGTCTGCAACTGCCAGAATTAATGGCTTATTATTAGAAAAATACTTCTGCTAGACTTATAATTTAAAGCCATTTAAATGTCTCGGGCATAATCACTGAAGTTCAAGTTTTAGCTCGTAAAGTGCTTGATGGTGTGAATTAGACACGTCTGCCTGTCTCAGGTGTATTTGCTCTTGATGTTTTTGCTGTTTAAATGGGGGGTTTTGTATTTCTAGGATGTGATATCTGGGGTGATCAAGATTGATGCACAGCTTTCTATAGGTTACAGAATGTCCCCACCTTATATCACCGAGGAAAGGAGAAAACTGTCCCTCTTTCACTGAGTCACGCCCAGTCCAAGCAAGGTCTGGATCCCCTGGGAATACAGCTCCCACTTTTCAGTCCTCAAAGGATAGCAGTGCTCTGGTATTAACTGCAGAGAGGGAGGAGTAATTAAAAAGTGAAATGCAGACTTCCTCACTCCACAAGCTACAAAGAAAGGGCAGAGAAGGGCAGAGAAGGACACAGCAGGCAGCACTGGAGATGGGAGCTGTGTCTTGTTTATCACTCCAGGGAAAAGCATCTTTAGGGGCGCTGGTGATGAGCACAGTTCTACAGGCCTGAGCATAAAACACCCAAACTTCAAATCAGCATATCAACAGTCTGATTTTGGGGAAATTGGAAGAAAGATGAGGACACCCCAAAAGTTTAGGGTAGTTAAAGTTGTTGCAGGAACAGTAAATGACCAGATGTTCTCTCTTACAGCCTTGAGCTGTCTGGTTATCTCAGCTCGGTGAGTGCCCACTGCTCAGGGAGAGCACTGACAGCCCACCCCCAAAGGGATCCTGCATTTGCTGTGGTCTTGGCAAAAGCAACAACTGCTGCTTCTCTTGGATTTATTCTCTGACATAATCCAGAATTAAGGGCTCCAAAGAGAACACGTTGGCAATGAACAGTGAAGTGTGACAGGAGTAAGATGCCACACAAACAGGGGCTAAGGGACAAGTAGCTCAGTTTTGCCACACACGTGCTTGTTGCCTTTGCCTGGGTCTCTGAACCTAATGGTTGGCCTTTCTGGTTTATATAGGAGAGTTTAGGTTTGTGACTGGCTTTCATCATGAAAATGCAGCATGATTTAAAAGCTCCAGCAGCATAAAACACAGAATATTGAGCTGTGGAAAACCTGCCCAAAGGCTGCATTAGCCTGAATGCTCAGGAACAGAGCACGGGCTGCCCGGTTGGGTGAAAACAAGACAACATGAGGGACTAAAAAAGGATTGTGGCTCTAACTGAGATTCAAAGCACAAGGCTGTGTGTTGTCTAAGCAACAGTCTGCACCCAGAAAAAAGCTGTCAAGCAGAGCTGGGTTTGCTCATCTCACCGTGTGTGGTTTGTAACGTTCAGTACAGAGCACCAGGGTGCCCACGCAGGGACAGTCTCTTACAAGGTGTTGAACTGTAAATGGCTGTAGCTTTGCCACCTGTGTTAATGCAGCACTTTGAGTTGGTGTTGCTGGGGAAAATTGTAGGAGAAAATTACCAGTGCACTTAAGGAAGCTTTTTCACTGATGGAGTTCTGCTAGCTAACTAAAAGAACTTGTCTGGGAATATCTAACATTTCAAAATATTTATGAAGGCTGATGGAACTATTTAGTTATTTATCAACTGCTGGATATCTTATTATCTCTATTCTCTTGCAGCCTGGTCGATCAGAACATCTGCTTGAATCATGTAAAGGCTTTTGTGAATTGGTAAACTGAAAAAAGGGTTGTATACTGAGATGCAGATTTTTTTTCTTAAAAATTTAATGCTTTAAAACCACGAGTTCTGTTATTTTAGCAGTCCTCTTTTGAAAGAGAATGCTTTTAATGATCCACTATCCCGCTCTCTCTGTCATCAGTAATGAGAATTAAAAGGTCTCAACACTAAAGCATTTTCCTCTTGAGCTAAATCTGTGCTATTCATCAGCTTTCAAAGAGAGAGAAAGGACTTGGAGTTGATCTAGGAGGGAATCAGAGGCACCTGTGGAGCTTTGAGAACATGTGGGGCTGCATCCAGGGCTGTGTACCAGGATGCACAAGGACACTCTTCCAGCTTGGCTGGAAAAACAGACTATTTGGAAAAACAGATTATTTTGCTGCTCTTGCAGAGAACATCTTTTGCTTCCTTTCTCCATTGGACTCCTGGTAGCTGAGCTTGGTTGCTGCTCTGTAGGGCACAACCCTGGTGGCTGTGCCAGACCATTGTCCCTGGGTTTGTCAGAGCTCTCAGTCACCCTGCCACTGAACGTGGGGTGTTCAGTTTGTCCCCGCTCTCTTCCTACCAGAACTGCTGCTGAAAACGTTCCTTTAACTCAAGCAGTGGCAGGAAAAGCACAGTTAGTATTGATTTCTCAGCTTATCCCAGGCAAAATCTTGTTTTGTGTTTTCTAGATAATTTGAGTTATCCTTTATAACCGTGACTTTCAGACACCCCTCAGAAAGGAAAGAATTCTGGAGCCTTTTTTAAAAAGTGAATTCAGATATAAGTCGTTTATATTTAGCCTGTCTTGCTGTATTTAAATGAAGCATAACTTTCTTCTCTATTTATTTGCATTTCATTTGTTTCAGAAATAAATTCCTACTATAGTCAGTGACAATATGCAAGTGTACTTTTTTTTTAAATCTGGCTCTGAGTAGTTAATATACTTTTATACAAATTAGGGCTAAATTAATGATATGTTTGCACTAGGAACACTAGGACTGTTTGCACTCTCACAGCACTAGGAAGTTCATGGAAGGACATATTTCTTATTTTTATTTAACATCCCAAATTTGTTGACTCAGAGTCTTAAGGTTAATAGGCATATTTATAAATATAACCACATCAATCTATATTGTGGCTCTCAGTAAGTGCTAGAGAGGAGTTGTTTGCACAGGAAGTTAAGACAAATTAACTAAAGATATGATTTGAAAGTATATTAGTTAAAGTGCATTAAAGCTTGGTGTGAATGTTCTCATTCAGAAATAAAGTGACTGTAGTTCACTTTACCTTAATGCACTTTAAATTCACACCTTTCAGCTAATTTAGCTTAACTTCCTGTGTGGACAAGCCTTAAGATTGTTCCCATTAAATGGCTGTGCTGAGCTTTATTTTCTACTTCTTAAATCCAAACACGTAAAATAGTCTTATGTTCTATAGAGACTGTTTTAAAAAGAGAATTTGTTACGAGTTTTCCAGGCATGACATTTGCTTGAATGGGGTATTAACTGGTAAATTTTAGGATAAAATATATTTTTGAACTTTTATTTTCAATTTCAGGTATGAGATTACTGAGAGATAGAATGTATTTATCAAAAAAAAAAAATCATAAGTCACTATGGGAAGCACATAAAACTATGACAAATCATACTCAATGAGTCTGTTTTCACTTGGGATTCCACTGGAGCAGAATAAAGAGAGCTTGAACTATTTTTTTTGAGGATTTCTGAACTTTAATGCTCTGGAGAGAAGGTGCTGCACAAACACAGATCGATGCACCAGCACACACACAGTGACTGATGCTCTGAGGATGTGACACTTGGAGTGGGGACATCTACACACAGAGCTCTGCCCAGGAAGCCTTGTCACTAACGTGGCACAGCACAGACATTTTCTGTTTAAAAAACCATTTCCTCTCACTGTTCAGCTGTAATTTTGGTACAGGTATTCCATCTTAAAGATGGATGTTTAATCACTATTTATTGCACTGTAACCCTAACTCTTTGTGTATTTTGGGGTACTTAAGTATATGAACCACTCACCCTATTTCTCAGCACAGATTTTTCATTAGTTTGGAGATAGGTTTGCATCCTTTTGTTCTCATGTTTGCTTTCAGATAATTGTTCTTCTCACTTCCACTAAAAGCTGTGTATTTCAAGAAACTGAGCTCTGCTCACAAAAACTTTCTGTCTGCAAATTGTTTAATGTTATTTGACGTCAGGCTCTTCTTAATGTTGTATACTTATATCAGGGATACAGGCAAGGCTGACACAACTCTCATTAACTGAAGTTTAATCTCTTTTGATGTGAATTGATCCAGTTCACTCATAGTGACATTATTTCCCCTTCCCAGCAGTGGTGCTGCTGCACTCCCTGTAGGTTGTTGTCTCAAGAACAAGGATGTGAATTAGTGGTTGGTTGGATCTGCAGGGAGTGTTGGTCCCCATCCAGGAGCCCACCTGAGCTTCCACTTAAATATTTAAGTACTTAAGTGGTCTCCTTGTTTTCAGTGGAACTACTGAGACTTCTGGAGGCGTTAAAGAAAATCATGTGCTTATAATGCTTTCCAGGGTTAGGAGCAGAACGCTGAACACGTTTTAGGGTTTAGCACTATGCATTTTACTCTGCTGATGACATGAACTTTAACCAGGCAGTGTGTGTTACAGTTGCCAGCTGTTATCCAGGGTGCTCCAAGGCTTGATCCGAGCTGGCACGTGGCTCAAAGGAGACTGTGTGGCAGCTGATAGCTGAGTACGTATGTAATAAAAATTGCAATTCTGCTCTTCAGAGAATGCTGAAAAGGCTCCAGTTTTCGTTCATACTCTTTTCACCATTTGTCTTACTGCTCAGATTTTTAGGAAGTGGTAAAACCATCTTTAGATCAATCTTTATTAACTTTTTCTCACTTTGAACATAACTTCCGTTCCCTCTTTGCGTTGTTGACAAAAGTCACAAATCATTTCAGAAAATGAAACTCCCAAGTACCAGTAATTCCTGATGGCCTTTTCCATAAAAATCAAACCCTATGTGAAACAGGAGAACAACATACAAAATTGTGGGTTTTAAAATGGGTAAACAATAAGCAATAGCAGATATGGTGGTGAGGTACATTGCCAAAGACCAGCTTTTTCACACATTTAATAAGTAAGAGAAAATCTATTCATTGGTGCTTGAAAATGTATTTGTATTTCATATGTACTAGAAGGTTTACAGTGTACAAAGGAAACAAAAAGCCTTTGGCATCATTAATGGTTCACATAATTGCAAGACTGTTTTGCCACTGGGAACGAAGATAATAATAATTCTGTGAGTTTGACAGTAATATGGTGCCATCTCTTGAATCACAAACACAGAATATCATGGAGCTAACATGCCTTAATAAATAGAGGCAAGAAGCATTGTACAGATATTATTTGAGCTGCAGGATCACCCACAGACCCTATTTTATTAGGTCTTACCCACAGGAAGGAGAGCTTGCTGTGCAGACAGATGATGGATGAGGGTGGAAGGGGTCAGAGAAACAGGAAGCGACTTGGTCACAGTCATATAACAAGAATAGAAACGAAGTCTCCTCACTCCCAAACCCAGTGTGGTATCCAGGGTGGTATCCACTATTCCACACTGCTGCTCCCTCTGTGTGCTCACTTACTTCTTAAGCTCAACCACTGCTTGAAATCTGAGCCCACCTCCCCTGGATGTGACAATAAGCACCACCACAGTTTTCCGTAGGTAAGTTGAATGGGCAGGTTTAGCATATTTTTTAGCAAGTGTAATATCAAGTTTCTAATTTAGTCTGCAGGGACCATCATTCCTGTTGTATTTTAACACCAAAATAGCATATTAGGCAAAATGAATTTGGCAGAAATAGTGAGTTTATCATCTCTGTGTTTCCTCTGTACATATGAGAGGTTCAAAGCTGCATTTCTAGTTGCTTCACAGACACAAGTGTAGTGTGTGGGAAGGCCTGTAAACTAGTGGTGTCTGCAGCCAGATTTTTAGATTTAGGGATGATGTTCAAAGGAAACCTTGTTTTTCAGGCTGTTTTAGCTTTAAGAGGAATAATTAACTTGTACCAGCTTTTAAGCTTAAGTCATAACCACTGTGGACTCTTTTCCCTGGTACACCCTGTTCATCTTACAATCAGCTATTTTGTTAAAAAAAAAAAAAAGAAAGAAAGTCAATCTTGTTGTTCTGAATCAAACATGCAATTTTATGGCAAGCTGAATCTCTTCTGTAGTGAGAGGTGGAGCGGTGAGATTGCTTCCTTTATGATGCAGTGTGAGCTTAGCAAAGGATTCAGGGAGAGAGATAAAGTATCCCACAGCTACAAGAAACCTTGTTCACGTTCTATAGGTGTGCATTATCTCACAATTCCACTAGGGGAAGGTTTAGCTGTTATATTTAATTCATGTTTTAACATCATAGTCATTACAGTGACTCAGGAATTTCTTGGGGAACAATTCTTCTCACTGGCATTTACTGCAAAGAAATGCTGGACACCACGCCTCCAGATTTTCCTCTCTGGATCAAAACTTTACCTTCCAAGATTTTAACCTATTCATTTATCCAGGCTCTCTGATAGCACGGGAGGCCACCTGGAGCATCAGTGACTGTGTCCACAGGCAGTTGTAGTCAGATGATTCTTACAAGAAGCCTTGGAGTACATGCCCTGCTCAGCTGTCAGCCTGCCCCACACGTGCTTTCAATTCTGGGTGCTCCCAGAAGTCTTTCAGGAAGCATCTGAGCTGCTCCACAAGCTCTGTATCTTTTCCCCTGTTTTGTTCCTTGTGTGAACAACGATGATCCCCCCTAGAGCAGGTCTGATGGGATGTTTCCAAGGTCCTGAGCTGGGACTGCACAGGTATAAGAATTTCAATCTGGACTTCCTACAGGAACTCCAAAAGCTGTGAGTGAAGTTTGGCTGAAACAGTTGCAAACAGAAAAAACACAGAGCTGTTACTGCATGGACAGATTAGAGACGAGGGAGAGAAAGAACAACATCTCAAGTCAAGGGGTTCAGATTTGCACAGGGCAGCCCTGGGAACAGACTCAGGATGCAGCAACACCAAACACAGCCCTGATCTGCACACACAGGGGCTTTGGATGCTTAGGAGAGAGTTACAACTTGTGCTTCACTTGCAGTGTTGTTTATTCCTCTGAAATACAGAAGAAAATGTGTTCCTAAATTTCCATAGAAGAAGAAAGACTACCCTTGAAATTATGGTAGATTATTTTAATCGCTGATGGAAATAAATTGCATTGTACAGTCACTCCTATTCACGCTTTATTTGTGCCACATGTCCTATCAACATACTAAATTCTCTGCTTACTAAAAGAATATGGCCAGTATTTTCAGATGGCTGGCCTTTACTTGTTTCAAACTTCATTGTTTGCTCTTCTGAAAATTTATTTGCTTTAGAAACTACACTTGCATGCAAGTTGTTGTCAGATAATAATTACAGCTTCAGCTGTCAGCCAAAATACACCAAAGCCATGGCTCTCATGTTTGCATTCTGTATTCCTTCACCGTCCACCAAGGCAAATTAATTACCCTGTGTTTCTTTTGCAAGTCAGCAGGAGGTAAATTGGTATGGTAGAAACAAAAGGGAAGAGTTTAAAAGAAAATTGTCAATCAATTTGTTAAATTTTAATTTCTCTTTGCTGCATTGTTTTGCAATATCAAAGCCTGAAAATGAAATGCCTGTCATTGCTCTGGGCATTGTCCTGGTGCTGCTGGCACAGGAACTGTTAGTGGTGAGAGAAAAGGTCAGATAACTTTTAGAATGGCAGCTAAAGGGCATCATGAGAACTGAAAATATCTGTTTAATTTCTAATGGGCTTCATCATTCATTATATTTTAGAGATACTGAATAACAAAGACTTGATTTACCTTCTTTTTGAGGCTTCTGGTATCTTGGTCTTTGCACATGGAGGGGGCGGGGAATTCCATCCTAATTTTTTCATGAAAATAAAGTTGTCTCTTTTGCCAGTCTAGGTCACCTTTCATTATATTCAATGGTCTTTAGGCTTGGGTTTATACATATTAAGAAGTACAATGTTGTAGAGTGTGTGTATTGCTCCTACTCTTTAGATCTTGGTTTAGGTTAAAGAACTGAAGGATGAGGCAGAAGCCCAAGATCTACATACAAAGGAGAGAGAGACCTGGGTTGAAAGGAGCTGCACATATTAGAAAAGCCTTTTTTTAAAATTTATTTTGTTTATATTATTTTATATTTATATCTAGGGGCAAGTCTGGGAAGTTCACAAAACTCATGTATGTTGATTCTCTCATAGGTAATAACTCTGATTCCTTCACTGAAGGGCTTAAAGATCTGACTCTGATCTGAACCTTCAACACAAGTGCAAATTGAAAGATGTAAATCTGATCTCCCAAGTCTAGACATAACTGTCAACTACTTTTAGCCCTTGTTCTGTATTGATTTTTATGTTCTTAGTTTTATTTAATGAACAGGTTATTTTTCCCTTCCTTTGTAATTCTGACCTTATTCAGTAGAATCACAATCTGCAACTGCCCTTTAACATTCAAAAAAACCCTCTTCCAAAACAGGTTCAGAAAGCAGTTTCCTGTGCATTTTTATGAGGATGTTATGAAAATTAGGGTTGCATTTTTGACCCCATTTAATCTCCAAGCATCTGGCTTGCACTGTTCTGTTTGGTGATGTTTCTTTCCCCCAATATGACTTTGATAAATACTTTTGGTAGGCTGCTTACCCTCTGCAATTCAAAGCATTAGAGTTATTTACTACACTCCTGCAAAGCTTTCCTATTGTTTCCACTGTCCTTTGTATCAAATGAGTTGGAGAACTGCACCAGCTTTGCAGGAGATTGATTATGTGGCTGTTGATGGCTGCTTCTTTGGTAGTTTTGAATTTCAGTGCAGAGTAAGAAGAACGGTGCAAGCACTATAAAATTATATCTTTCTTGCTTTTATTTTCCCTTTGCACATGATGCTTTTATTAAGATGATATACTATTTTTATTTGCCATGAAATCTTAGTTCTACAAAACTAATTTAGTTCAGATGGAAATACTTGACATATGAATTTTTAAGAACTTTGATGTCCTACAGGACAAAATTCTTTTCATGCACCTTTAGTCGATGAGCTGTATTTTTACCATCAGTAATATTTACTTTTTTTTTTTTTAATGTGGCATAGTAATACCCCACTGTGAGCAGATACCCATTGTAGTAGGCACTAAACCAACACTGATTAACAGAATTCTTGCCCTGAAGAATTTACTGTCTGAAAATGAACATATAGAGGAGAGGAAAGGAAGGGGGTTTTATTCTCCTTTTACAGAGCAAAAACTTAAAGACATTTCACTGCTGTGGAAATCAATTAATTGATTCAAGGTCCACAATCACTCTCGAGGGAAGACACCCAAGTTAGACACACATGTTCAAATAAAAATACTGGGAAAAATTAACATCATATAAACTACCCCCAGATACACAGTAAATCATGTGGTTAATCAGGACTGATGGAAAACACTCTTCCAGTATGAATCTTGACAGCAAGAAACCCCACTCTATCCATGGAAATGCATAGTTAAGTGCTCTGAGGATCAGAGAAATTAAGAGGGGTCTCAGGCATCTGGTCAAACCTTGGAGTTTGGTGTTTGCCCTTGAAAGCTGATGGTAGAGACTTCAATGTTCACTGACCCAGAGTCATTATGGTGTGGTGGTTTGGGTTGTTCTGCAGCAAAGTTATAAATGCATAGTTTATAATGCTCTTATTTAACAGGGGAAATAGCCTTTGGAAGCACAGAAGTTGTTTGATGTGTGCAGTGTTTTCCTGCAACAGAACCTCTCACTGGCCTGGAGGAGATCTTGGGCTTTGGATCTCTGCTCTAGATATCCCCCAAACCAGGAGATAATCTGATAAGACTAAAATTCTGAAGGTTTTTTAGGGACTTGTATAAAAAGCCCTTTAGATCAAATAATTTTAGAAGAAGACTCCTTAAAACTATGCACTCAAAATGAGAGGAAAGTGTCCGGTTATGCCACCCCAAAAAACCTAGATACAATGCTCAAAAACCAAAACTTAGATACATAAGCTCTGTTGCCTGCTCTGCTACTCATTAGCAGCCAAACCGATGTAAACCAGCTCATTGTGCGTGAAACACTACATTTCAAATGGCATCATTTCATTGAGTGAATGCTGGTTTTTTAAGGAAACTTAATTTTTCATAAATGGTGAGAAGCTTAACTTTTGTTCTTCTCTTGACACAGATTGTGGCATAAAATAATGAGATAATTAGAAGATCTGTGTAAAACCTCAGAAGTTCATTTTCCCTCAGATCAGTTCATGGAGCTCTATCTCCACAGCTAACTTACAGATTGCTCGGTTTCAAAGCTTGCTTTTCCATTATCTCACTGGATAACAGAAAATCCCCAATAATTAATGCCAGATCCTCAGCTCTGATAGTTTCATGGAAACCATTAGGTCGATGCCAGTTTACATCATTTGAAGATCTGACCCAGCAGGTATAAAAATGAAAATGGCAAGGCAAAAAAATATGAGCAATTTGATATCAATAAAAATGTGCACGAGGTCAGGGAGGACAGAGCCTTTTCAAGTTTTCCTTTGACTTTTTTATCCTAAAGAAGATCTTTTTTTTTTTTTTCAATCATCGAGCAAGGTAATGTACAGCAAATGATAAATTACAAAAGAAAATAATCTGTTGCAATAAAACCTGGGCAGAGGCCCAAGTATTTGTTCCTAAAATATTTTTTTTTCCCCAGCTGTATTTATGCGTGAATGCAGTGATGTTTGTAAATCAAGCATTGAAAAAATGTAACATTTTTGAATTATGCACGTTCCCCCAAAAAAAAAATCTTTTCCTTTTTGAAAATTCAAACTTTGTCCTTCCTGAAATTTCCCTATCACAACTGACAAGTTCCAACTGATTTTGTTGGACAATGTCTGCAGAAAAAGAAATTTCAGCTCAGAAGTTTGAATCAAATTTCTGGCACAGAAAGTTAATTGGTTGCCCAGCAAAGAAACTTTACCAGATCACAGAACAAGTAGGTTTCTCACTTTAAGTAGTAAATACATTGATTAATTTGTATTGAAATTACTGTCGCTATAACTTATGGCCAGAAATGATACATTAATAATTATTTCCAAATCAAAGCTGAATCAGAGACAAATGTAGAATTTGATGTTCACAAGGAGGTGTTTTCATTGTATTTCACTGCAGCACTGGTATAAAACCTCAAATGACAATTGTTTTAAGAAAAATTACTGTTTAAATAACAAGCCGGGACGGGGGGGGGGAGAGAAAAAAAAAAAAACCAGAAAGCTCAGACCTGAAGATCTGAACGTAGAAAATGAAAAACTTGAATTTTCCTGAACCAGGGAGAGAGAACTTTGTCTGAAGGCGTCGGGTGCGCAGCCCCCACATGTGATTAATTAGCTGCACCCAGGTGGTGAGATAAAAGAACAACAAGCAGCTTAGCTGAGAGGGCGCGGAGAGCTGCGGGGATGGGGAAGTGCTGGGTCAGGGAAAGGGGCTGCTCTACCCGGGAGATGAAAGGCAGGGCTGGGTCCACCTGCTGAGGGGACAGCGGCGCTGGGGAGACAGCCCGGCAGGCTGGGAGGGGCTGTTTGCTTTGCTGCTGACCCGTGCTGGAGCCGTGAACACATTCCTGAGAGGGGGACACGGTGACGCTGAGGATGCTCGGCTCTAAAAGCGTGCCTGGCTCGTATCCCAAGGGAGGGGTGGGGGGGGAAACTGAGGCAGGAATGTTTCTTGTACTGCGCTGCCACTTCTCCTGAGCCCGGGTCTGAGTGCCCTCCCAGCTTTTGGAGTCAGCAGCAGTTCAGGTCTCACCGAGGGTGAATGGCAAAGATAACGCCGGCTGGTGGAAAAGCTGCACAGGCAGCCCGGGAACAGATAATTCTGTTCCCAAGAACAGGAAAATATATTCTCCTCCTTAGTGGATCCTATGGAGGAGCAGTTCCTTGTCTGGAATGGTGTGAGTGTGTGGTGGGGCCTAAGCTCGTTATAAGGAATGGAATATATGGAATCAAAGTGAAATTCTATAAGGGACAAGAAATGGGGTGGTCTTTATAGCAGGGTGGTCTTAAAACTGAGGTTTAATGTATGTACAATATACAAACATTTTTGACAGACCATTAACACCTATAATCTTGTAAATATTTGCAATTTTCTAGATCATAAATATAGCTGCATAAGCAGTTCTTTCAGGACATCATTTATACTCCATTAAAGGTTAATTTACAAGTTAGTACCTTATAGAAAGAAGATATGTGTACTTTTATGTTAACTTTCTGTAAAGGGAGACTGGTGTCTCCAGCAGCAATTTGTAATTCTCCTGTGACGCTCCCAGTGGCACTATTCAAAGCACTATTTGAATTCTTTTCATCAGCTCATGTTCACAGCAAACTTAATCTTCTGTTTTGAAGACGAAGGGAGAAAGAAAAAGAAGAAGAAAAAAAAAAAACCAGCAAGATCTTAGGTCTTCTGTCTGTGTTCCCAAGCATCCAACTGTTTGTTTAAACAGTCTCCCCTGACACACATTCTCATTTGTCACAGTGCTGATGAGACCTGCTGCTGCATCTGAGCCCAGCTGAACCGGCCTGGCTGGGCTGGATCTGGGAAGGGGGGCAGGGAGGGGAGAGGTAAATAGTAGGGGATTGACTCTGTGGGCTATGACTTTATTCACTGTAATGGCATTTGTGCTTTCTAAAGATCAAAGGCCAAGGAAAAAAAAAAAAAAAAGGTGGGGGCAGGGGGGAGAGAAAGAAAATTGTTCACTATAGACCCAGTCAGGAGCTCTCAGAAGTGCCTGTGAGAAATTAGGTGCCTCTCTGCACATTTGATCATCTAACTTTGAAATCCTGATGAGAGAGCTTAGAGAAGGATCTGAAGAGAAGGGAGAATAACCACTCACAAGTTAGGACTATTGGGGAAGAATGAACAAGGAAGGTGCCAAATCTAACTGAATTTTGATTTATTTTCTTTCTCTAAATGCCAGCTTTCCTTGTTAAGCCTGGTAGTTAAACAAATGAGGGGCTTTAAAGTTGCAGTTAGTTGCAGATTTACAGGAAAAAAAGAAATCTGATGTAAATGCATATACATTGTCAGCTACTAGGATAAAAGAAAGCTTTCTCAAATGGTAGGGTATGAGTTCCTACAGTGGTCTCTATGGGTTTATTCACCTTTCATAGGATTTCCCACAAAGAGAGATGAAAGCTTTACGCTTGTTACTCACCATGCAGTATGTGTTTACCTTTGTTACTCATATCTTAATACTGTAAGGATTTCAGCAGCATTTCTTTCCTGTTTCAAACTACTGTGCACGCTGCAGAATGTTCCAAGCTTCTGTATTTCATATATTGAGTTTCTTTCAGCTGGTTTCATGCACAAAACAGAGGGTGAACATTATGATGCATTCACACCACACTAAATAGAAGCTAATTAGGTTTTCTTACTGCACTGTTTTCACTGGCAAACTCTTTATAAAAATTGGAGCTTTTCTCAAAACACAATGACATCAACACTTGAATAATTTCCTCAGCATTAGGAATGAATATCTGACTAAGGGATGCAAGAACTGGAAACTTTGACCATTTTACATTGGATTTGTGATCTTCCAGTCCATACTTACATTTCTTATCTGCAAAAGGTAGATCAAGGACCAATGAAAAACTCACAGGCTGCAGCCTGGTGTGAAGAGGAGAGAACGAGCTGCTCTCTTACCAGGTTAGTGATGTAACTGCAACAGTGAAGAGTCAGTCCAACCTGTCAGAACTGCTCCTCTTGCTTTGAACAATGGCTTGTCAACTCAGAGAGGAATTTTCTGAGGCACTGCTTGTAACCTCAAACTAGTTTTTCTCGAAATTTATAAAAACCCATCCTTATAAATCCAGTGTCAAATGAAGTAACTGCCTTCTTGAGGCCTGAAAGAATTGGCACGTATTTTTGTATGAAATTCAGTGGAAAGTCTACAGTAGACGTAGCTGGAGTTGTACCAAGCTCCAGGGCATCTCTAGAATGCCAGGGACAGCACTGTGAGTCCCAGTGCCATCCTCGTGCCTGGAAATCACAGCATTCTGCAGGACCAGAGAGGCACCTTTGATTATTTTGGCAGGCTCGTCGATCTCGACGCCAAGGACACGATGGTGCTGTTTGATGGCACGTGCTGGGTGGCACAAGAATCCCAACAAGAGCTTGGAGAGGAGCATATTCAGATGGCAGAACTGCTCAGCTCAGTCCCACATCAGTCAGGGCCCTCATGAGGCTCCCAGGTGGTTTGCTCTGTTAATTGGAGCGCTGGGTTTGCCCGTGCATATCGAAAATGTGGGTTTAATTTATCCTGGAGTAGTTACCATAAATAGCCTTATTATAGCTGGTGTTGTAAGTGGGTGGGCAAAACAAGAGTAATCATAAAGGGAAGTCTAAAATGATTCATTCACTAGGGAAGTCATCAAAGCAGTTTCTTCCTCCAGCCACTACTGAAGGGGCTGTGGGGAGGGAACATCAGGTTTAATGGTTGTGGAAGTGCTTTAATGCAATTTAGCTCTAGAAATCAGTGGGCCTCATTGTGTGCAAGGCCCCTCACTATTTCTGTGGTACTGGGTCTGTTTGTGGGTCTATGACTTGCCATTGCACACTTGAGGCAGTTTAAAGATATGTTAAAGAAGCAGCTTTAATAAAAGCCTGAAAATGTAAATTAAAGCAGGATTCATTCTATTAATTTTAGTTCCTAGAATGGAAGCTATTTCAGCTACATTAGAAACTTAAAGGAGTGTCTTTTAACTATTAAATTCACTGTTTAAACATCTAGCAGACTTACTTGGAATTGCATTAATTTTTTTTTAAGGCAAATTTCTGTAAAAATAGGTTCAGTTGCCCCATCTTTGAAGTAGTGCTGTGTCACACACTTACCCAGGAAGCTTTACAGGAGGTTGCTTGAGGACACCATTTATGTGTAACATCTTTCTGATGTGATAACTTTGTTTATTTTATCATCAACGTGATTCTTACATTCATCAAACAAGTATCTTTTCCCTTTTAATTTAAAGAGTGATGAAGAGATATAAGAGAGCAGTTTTTCTTTGCTGCTGTGAGGGAATGGGAATGTACCAGTGCTTATGAAATTACCATGTTATGGTTTGTTTATGACATAATTAAGACATCTATCAGGAAGGGTTTATTCCTGCAGTAGCAAAGTTAATGAGATATTAACCAGCACTTTACAGCTTGATCAAAGCTATCATTCCACTATTTTGCAAGTCCTCCAAAATTCCTACTTTTATAGTACAGTGTTAATGTGAAAGAAGACATTTTAATGTTTTCCTGTAAATTTTAAAAATGCTCTGTTATAATTCCAAATACAAGAAAGCAGTTTCATCCTTGCAATGAATTTCTGGATGTAATGAGTTGCCACTAAATTTTTTTGCATTAACCAGCTTGGCACAACATCTTCCTGGGTAACAGCCAGCTTTGCTGAACAGTAGTTTGCACGAGTTGAAGACAATGACAACTCTTGCTGAATGCACCACGCTTCTGATCTTCCAATATAAAGCATAAATAAATAAACAGAAGTGCTAAGAGAGCAGTTTATCCCCAATCCCTCTCTGAAGCACTGCATTTCCCAGGGTCGTTGTTGTGAAGGTGACCAGCAAAGCAGTGAGAAGATCAAGATCTCGATTTTTTGAAGAGTGAAATAATCTCACAGTTATCTAAATATTTGCTCCAGGAAATCTGCTGTAACTTTTTAAAAAGGGTCTTCTCTGTCCTTATAACCAAACAGCACAGAGGGGCACAACTGGATGCTTGCTGCTGTGATGAAACCAAGCGAAGTTAAAGAAGCTTCCACACAAGGTGCCAACAAAGAGCAAAGACAGATGAGTTGTGGGTAATAGGAACAAGTTGCAGAATGGTCAACCTGTGGTTAAGAAAAGCCTTCCACTTCTGTGCTGTCCATCAAAGAATTCAAGAATCAAAACCTTCTCTTGGAGCAGTGACTGGCTCAGAGGCTGTTGCAGTTAACAGTGGATGGTAATTTCTGCTCCTCGAATGATTTTCTTCATTTCTCATTTGGTGAGGGTTTTTGAAGATATTTTTGCTTCATTCGTTCTCAATAGAGCATTACTTTCAGAACAGGGCAGATAATTCAAATGTCATCTTTTGACCTTTTTTAATCATGATCTGTCAGTCATAAAGAAAGGCAATTTGGGTTTGGGGTTTTTTTTTTTCCTTATCTACTTGTTTCTGGATTAAGAAAAGTGTAAAATCCTGTGTTATTTGAAATAGGTGACATTGTGTAACAGTATTCTGCTTGCCTTCTCAGAGACAGAGGTGAAAATCAGTTTATATAGAACTAATATAAAGTACTCTTTACATAGAGAAAATGGGATAAAATTCCACTGTAATTACTTTCAGACTTTTCTTACTTTTGTATTTCACTCATAAGCCTAATTTTCTTACCCATCTGTGTATGCTAATCAGTTTTATTAATTATTCCACACTGAAAGACACTACTTGATAATTAGTTGGTTGTATAATTTGAAGCAAATGCTGTAGTGAATTTTACCTCTCTTTTTATTTGGAAATCATCAGCAAGCAGTTTTCTCAAAAGTGCTATTTACAGAAAATTATTTACCTGGTAGTTATACTTGAGGAAATGAAATTGCTCTCTAATTATGCCTAAAAAACTCACTGTGTGTATGTCATATTTTCTTTTTTAATACATTCTAACTCTGTTGCTTGCAGTTTTTTAGACAGACACGTATGGATGCATTAATTTTCAGTGCAGTAATTCCTTAATTTTCTGCACTGCTTTTCAAGGAAAGGAAAACTTCCTGAGTTATCTCTGAGAAGACCTCTAGTTTTATATAATTGTTTGCTTGGCAATACACTTGAGATGCTGCTTTGTCTAGACAGACAAGTGAAATGAAAAGGAACTTACTCCGCTTGGGAGCATGTGGAGATAAAAACACACCTTGCTTTTCCTGCAGGTTCAAATCAATCCCGTTGGATTTTCCTGTATACCTGTGAACACTCATTTATTTCCCACTTTTAAAAGCATTTCTGGCATGTGAGTGACAAATGTAATTCTTGCACTGTCATCTCCTGTGAGCACCCTGTGCACGGTTGGAAATCGTGTCTGAACTCAGAAACACTTTGCTGGTACATTTTGACAACTGATTGACAACAAAGAGCAGCAGTAGCTGGGTCCTGCCAAGGTTTGTCAGGGCTGGTGTTTGTGTTGTGATTTGCTGTTTGTGATTGTTGAATTTAGGGGTGAAGAAGCTGAGGAAAGTAAATATTTCTCATGTGCAGCGAGGTTTCGTGTTTGTAACCTGTTGAGAGATTCTCCCTATCCAAACCTAGGATCTAAGGAAGCTGAGAAACCATCAGCTCTTTAGGAGATATCCAAAAGGCATTAATTTAGAGGGGTGGTTATTATTTGCTAACAAATAAGAGCCCCCATTATGGAAGGAAGATCGTATGGAGCAGTGGGACTTCACAGAAAATTAGAGAAGATTCATTTTAAAGCCCAAAATCCTTATTTTTCATGAGGGCTGTATAAATGATTCTGGCTGAAAGTGCCAGTTGTATTATTCTCCTTATTATTCTCAAAAGCCTATTGAATAAGATGCTACATATTAAAATCACATTCATGTGGAAAAACTCTGCCCAAAATTTCTGGTTTTAATGGTGTACAACTATGATTGCATTATTTCTTTAAACTCATATTAGTACTATTTGGAAGCCTCTGAATCAGGTTTTTTCTATTACTTATGTTTAAAAGCTAAATTCTGGTACAAATAGAGGGAATTCCAGGCAATCTTTGTGGTGGTGGACTGGTGCTATTAAGCTTATATCTTGTGCTTCTTCCAGTGTTAGAAAACAGAACTGCTTCACTTGCCTTTTTATGTCTCCCAAAATTTTGTATTCTCCCAGCACAGTTTGGGTGCTGATATATCAAAGCATTCTACTTTTAGATTGCCTGTTTTCAGGATGCTGGTAGTTAGTCTTGGATTTCTCAGCCTTCTAAAATATCATTCTTTAAGTACTGAATCTCAACAACCTTTTCTGAGTGTCTGGATGTTCTTCACAAAATGGGAAGAACTGTATTATAGCAATATGATATCAATCTCACAGTTGTATTTAAACTGAGACTGTGATATAATAATGAGTTCAGTAATCAAACTTTTCAATGGTATTAAAATACGGATAAGTTGGCTTTTGCTGAAGTATAGATTAACTTCTTGGTGCTAAATTGGTTTTTAAAATAGCCACATTTCAAGAAAAATGATGGAATTATTAGTTGGCCACTGGCTCTATTCTGTTCTAACTCCATGTAATCTAATCTATGGGGTTTCCTAATACAAGCATCAGTGTAGCATGTCAGTAACATGAAAACTCGGTGCCATGGTAACTTCTTGAATGGGGGAGTAAAAATCAGGGAGGGGGGTAAAAATCAAAACATTGGACAGAATTCCAGCATTTCTGTTAAGCCACATAATGAGGTTTAAATACTGGAAGAATAATAATGTCCAATTCTAGCTCTGCCATAGGTACACTTAGTGACCAATGGACAAAACCCTCCTGCTACTTCCCTTTTCCTGTTCCATCTCTTTGCAACCCATGGACCTTTCAGGTGTTTGTACTTACAGCAGTAATTCCAGTACAAAACACCCATTTCTGTCCTGAAGTCAGTGTGAAAATGTATCTCAATTTTCTGACAGAATATTATCAAAGGGATTGCTCTCTCATAAAACTCCTTTGTTAATTTTTTTTTCATGGTTGCTCCTTATCTATGACTCAAGGCTGAAGGTGTTCATGGCAGCTTGACTTTTCCCCCCCCGCCCTGTCTGTAGCTCAATATCTCTCTCAAGAAAAGTCACCTTGTTTGTATTGAACAGCAGGCAGCAGAGCCATCTGCACCAGCAATTCTAAGAAAGAGCCCTGTGATTCATGTTTAACACGGAGTCTTCCCAAGTGCAGCTGGAACAGCCAAATTGACCTTCTGTTATTAAGCGAATTTATATAAAAGACGAGGCAAGGCAAGAAACTCACCCTGCATACTGACAGTTGCTAATGCACAAGTTCTTTCTAATTAGGGCCCCTCATTAAAACCAAACTACGTGGTTTTGTTAGAAAGTACAGGCAAGAGAAAAGATCATCTGAAGAGAGCATCTGAATTAAAACCTTGGGAGCTGTTTGGGGTTTTCTGTACAAACGCTCAGGTGTCATATTGATGGGTGTTATTCGAAGGATAATTCTCTTGTCAGCACTTAATATCTGTAAAGCTTCTCTTGGGCTCAGTGTTGCCTCATGGAGAGACTCACTGCATCAGCACAGGAGAGAATTCTGTGCAGGTTTGGGGGCACTCACAGACGAGTTATCTGTGACACACAGGAACACAGATCATGCCCCTTTTCCCAAAAAAAAAATACGCAGAGAAAAGCTACACAGTGAGAGGTTTTCACATTGTGTGAATTCAGTTAATTTTTCCTTATAGCACCTCATAATTTTTCGGAACAGGGATCATTAATCATTCCGAAGTGTGTAGAAGTTTGTGTGATAGCTGTAAGACCACCAAACACTGACCCTGAAGGAAATTAATTCCTAAAGGTGAAAAGCAAGTGTTTTCTTAATTAAGCCACCTAAGCTGCCTGGGTTTGCAAATATTTATTAAGGCTATTCAGATGAAGTCAGATTAGCACTTCTAGCTGCAGAGAGTGTTGTTTCACTGGACCATGAGTCCTTGTTTCCAAATCAATATTCCATCTTTTTACACAGTAGCAAATTATATTCCTCATCTGCCTCCTGTGACAGCTCTAATGAATGTAATATCTGGATGGTGATGTACAAACACTTTTGAAGTGCTTCATTTATAAGAATGTAGGTAGTAGTTATTTATAATATTCTGTTGGGGCGTTGGTTTTTTTACACTTTTTGAAGTTAATTTTTAATATTTTCAATATGCTGCATGTAACTGAAACACAAGTGAACATGTAGATAACAAAACATTCTTGATACAGGGAACTTCTAGGGTATTTGAGCCTGAGATCTCAAAGGTTTTCCCAGCCAACATCTCTACTCTGGGACTAACAAGAGTTCATCAGATTCTTTTCTCACCTTTGGAGTTGGTTGAGGCATTAGTGAGGATGGGAAGAAGACAGAGGAATGGGAGGAGAAGCTGTGAACCACATCCACCCAGACTGTATGTGCTGTAGGGAGAAATGATCCCTTTCTATTCCAATCTCCTTTGTGGTGGTGGAGAGGACTCAGAACACAGGGAGGCTGAGCACTGGTGTTTATTGCTTACTGACATGACTAATTGAAAGGGAACAGATTCATCAGTTTTAGAGCTCAAGGAAAGTGATGAGAAGATATTTTTCATGAGCTGCTGTTCTCACTGCTTCCCATTTTAAAAGCCTCCACTGCAATAAGAAAGTAATGATTTTTGGCAAAGTATGTTACAGATCTTTTATGTTCTACACAGGAAAGATTTGGTTGCATCTCCTGCATTTTAATATCACTTTTATTGAAATGTTGCACTTGAGGAAAGAACAATCCCATATTTTGAGTTTTGCCACTGATTTTGCTGTGCCCCATGCCCCTTGTAAAGTATACACAATAATATGACCTTGTCTCTCTAAGACACAAAAAGGTTTTCACAAAAATTGTTATGTCCATGTACATTGGCTCTGCAGTAAACCTTGGATCTTCGTGATTTGAAAGCTCTCATAAATGCTCAGTAAGGAATGAATGTTTAAATGTGCTCTTGAACTCCATGTGAAATAGAATGGCATTGGAAAATCTGGAATTACTTCACAGCAGCCGCCTCTATTCTGTTTAGGTTTTTGTATCGCTCCTGTGAGACACTGGTTTGGAATTCCTCAGAGTTATTTTCATTTTAACTCAAATGTAAATGAACAGCCACATCAGACCAAATGATTGCAGTATGAATTCCAGCCTGTGGAAAACTCTCACAGCCAGGAATCTTGATGCTTCTCTGTTACAGAGATGGCCTAGGGGGGTATTCACAAAAGCTGGTCCAGTGAGACAGATCTGCTTTGGTTCTTACTCTGATAATGCAGACAAATAGGCCCTGGGTTTGAACTGTTGTTATCTAGAATAATCTGTCTCCATCAGGATCTGGACAAATTATTCTCCCCAGGTAAATGCTAGCCTTTGAAAACAGCCCCCCTCTTCCTACTCCTTGTCCTCAGCAGCAAAGTTTTCCTGAAATGGTACCTTCTTCTGGTGTTTTTTATTTTGGTTTGTGTGGTTTTGTTCGTTTGTTGTTTGGTTGGGATTTTTGTGTTTCTTTTTAAATGCCTGATTTTTAATTTGTTAAAGAGAAATCATTGCTTGTAAACAGATCTCTGCTTTTACCAGGGCAAACCAGCTGCTCTTTAAGGAGTATCTGTTTAGTGAAATAAACAGTGCTTGGTGTTCACAGAACAGTAGGAAGTTGTTCCTCTGTTATCAAAATTGCCTCTTTATTCAGTATGAAAAATAATGACACGTCTAGTGCTTTATAACAGATGCTCTTATACAACAAGTTTTGAAAAAAAAGGAGATCAATCTTCAGAAATAGGACTTATATTAGTAAGTACACTGCTAATTGCTGCAATTACACAAAAATTGCAATGACACCTATCTATATATTTATATGTTCTTTTGGGGTTTTTTAATGACTGCGTCACAACCCTAAAATTGTGTGTAGCTTTAAAAAAAAGTGCTTCTCTGGAATTGTGTGTCTGCCTCTGTTCAGCTTTGTTCCATGCTCAACATTGGTAAATTCTGGTTTTTCTTTATTCTTCCCTAATCTAGAAATTGCCAGCTATGAAAAGCCTCTTAATTCCTGTTTGTAACATGTTCTGCTGTAACTTGAATTAAATGCAGTGCAGCTGGGAGTAGTCGTGGCCAAACAATACATGGCATAAATTATCTCTATCTGGAGTGTCTGACTAGATAGCATAATCAACAGGAGGCTGACAAAACATCACAGTTGTGCTGCTGTTGCTGACAACTTCATTATTTCTGTGATGTTCAGCTGGGTCATTTGTTTCTGATGAGCAGATTATGTTATAGGAGGATAAGGATCTTGGGGAACGAATATCTTCAGATATGTGCAGTGGTCTTATGTACTTTTCCACGCTTTCTGAAGATAGATGTGTTTGCACAAATTTAGGGGGGCGGGGGTCCTAATCTGGAGAACAATTACAGGGACCATCAGCAAAGAGTGTTCTGCTCTGAAGAGTGTGCTAGTTCTGAAGTAGGGCAGCATTCCCATCAAGCAAGGCTGGTGCACACCTCTTGGTAGGTATATCCTACAAGATCTCTTGTGGATCCCTAAGGGAACAGCAGCTGCTCTTTGATTCCTTGGTTCAAACAGGAAGGTGGTGGACTTCTCACACCAAGCTATTTCTGTCTACCTTAACATAAACTCCAAATGATCCCAAATGACCAAGTAGCATTTTGCAGCTCAGACACTCCAGGTCTGATTCTATTCCACTGCAGCAGGAATTATTATACTCAGGAATTTTCCAATTACAAAGACTGAGGGGGGTAGGGGGCAGACACTGTGACTGTACAGAAAAAAATGCCATCTTTAAAGAATTTGGAGCAAACAGTCCTGGTTTTCTGCTAGTTCACCTAAACCCAGACCCAGAGATACAAGCAGCAAGCCCTCAGCTCCAAGGCTGCCCTACAGACTGCCCCAAAGCTGGAGGACTCCTGATCTCCACATCCCTTCCTCGGGAAGTGGGAGCCTGCAAGCCCCAAGGTGCTGGTGCATCTGCCAAGCTCAGCCCTGCAGCAGAGCCCGGGTGTGCTGAAATGCAGGTTGTGCTGAGAGGAGCACAGGTTGGGAGCCCTGGATACAGCAGAGAGCCTGGAGGAGCCAGGGCTGCCAAACTCAGCTCCATTTAGTCCTTACATCACGGGCGTCTCAAATATTTCAAAACACTCGGGGAAATTATTTCATTGGGAAATTTTCTAAACTTAGTCCAAACACAATTTTTTTTTCTTCACTCACAATTTCAGAATTTCTTGAGTTTGATTACGTCTGTGACTGATGAACTGGGAAATATTTGTCTTTTTTTACAAGCATACTGAGTACTGCTGTGTCTCTGTGGATAATAGGTTATTTGCTGTGGATTTGGATCAAGAACACTGGCTAAAGGAACTAGTGAAACAGTAAGACTCAGATCAATGTCCTTGAGGAAACACAAGAAACCAGGGAATAGGACAGAGAATTAACAAATTGGCAAAGGGGTACGTGTGAAAGATGATAGGTAAACAAGGAGCCAGAGAGGCAGCAATTGCCAAAACCAGAGTTGGAATTTACTACAGTACCTTATATATATAAATGCTTGCAAGAAATTATGAGGGGGGGCAAAGAAAGATATACTTTTATAGGCTTTTGGGGGAGTTGTTTTTATTTTACATTTCCCAGTGAATACCTTTTACTGTATGAAAAATCACCCCAAAATTTTGTTTTGAGGAACAGAGTCATTTTAACCACCTTTCTAGTCACAGATTTTCAAAATGAGAGAGTGTACAATGCCAGACAGAGTTATCCTGACCACGCTACTTTGGGAGAGGGGCTGGAGAATCCCATTTTCAGGTATCCAATCTGCCTGGCTCCATTGCCTGATATCAGATCTGACAACTGAGCAATATTTGTTCTTTGAGGGGGATTATGAACAGCCTAAAACACGGCTTTGTCTCTTAACGATGATGAGAGCTTTGTTATGGACTGATCTGGAAGAAGAGTCAGGCTCCACGTGAGATCCTTTGCTCCAAACTTCCCACCCAGTTTCCAGACTACCGGTCTACCAAATGTTCTTTTCCCAAACTCATTCTCTGCGACATAAAACACGGGGATGTTTCTGGGGATGGAGGACGTGGGATGCCATCTGCAAGGAAGAGTTGGACACCGTGTGCTGTGGACAAGGCGGTCCCTGTGTGGCCGCTGCTCCAGGGACCACTCCAGGATTTTGGAGAACTGGGCGAACGCTGCCACCTAACGATGGAGGACGCGAAAACCTGGGACGAGGAGCAGCGCTGAGAGCTCCTCATCCCTCGCCTCCCTCATCCCAGAAACGTCCCAGTGAAGAAACGAGCAGAATGTGCTACATGGAGCTAATGGCCAATACAACAACAAAAATATCAGTGGTGTATAAAGCTGAGATCAATAGAGGGCGAATGTTTTGGTGACAGTGTCGGTGAATCAGACAACTTGGGTGGCCTCTCGGAACGAAATGTCCCCTTAAACAAACACCTTCACAAAAATGTGGAGCTTTAGCAATAGTAATAATAACAACAACTTGTGGAATCAGCTCACGGTGTGCACTGCAGGTAGAGTCATCAGTCGTGGAATGAAAATCTCTATAAGCCAGCAGTGTGAGTATAGCCAGCAAAATACTGTTTGACTGATAAGTGTGGAATATCAGCAAGTACAGCAATAAATGGCTGACATCTCCCAGTCAACTCATGGAAGCATCAAAGGCTTGAGAACAAACAAATTTCAGTACAAGATCAGACTAACAGATCTGCTTCCCTGTGTTTATCATAAACCCAGGTGTTGATTTTCTGCAGGTCTTTTAGTCTTCTCCACAATGAGATGTAAGGGCCTCTTGCACTTACTTATACACACTCATTAATAATTTTTAATAATCCAGCTCATGTTTTTATCTGGTTAAATGTTTTTATTTGGTTAAATGAATGACTACTTTGAGAAACCTCTAGAAAATGTTCAAGAATAGACTGGTTTCAGTAAACTCACTTTAGTTTTATTCCTGAAAGCAGCTGGAAATGGAGAATTCCTTCCCATGTGAGCTCCATAGGTGGGGTCCATAAAGACCAAAAAGCCTTAATCGGGTATTTGGACTCAGAAGAATCATCCCTATTTAGCACAGCACTTAAAATGGATTTTTTTGGGGCTTACATTTAATTTGAACTGATTTAAACCTCTCAGATTTTCAGCATGCTTTTTTCCAGATAGTATCTCAGTGTTAGAGAGGTATTTGGTGGTTTTTTAAAAGACTTCCAGTTTCCTCCTGTTGGCAAGGAGCAGTGACCTCAGTCAGCTTGTCCTGCTTCCTTCTGACTGATGATCCTTAGGAGGGGCAGAACAAAAGAGAGAATCCTGTACACTGTGATTTTCACAGGACAGGAGAAGGAATGTTGTTCATAGTGTGTTGTCATAGCACTTTGCAATTCTCTGCTGCAGTAAAACATGTAAATAGTTGCATTTGATATTCTTGTTATGTCCTTGAGATAAATACTTGTGCATGTCAACATACACACATGTATATGGATGCATGTGTGCATATAAAAAACCCTCACAGATTAGTTTGGTCCATATCCAGATTGATTTAAAAATATACACTAAGTTCAAGTTCCATTACATACAAACATCAGGCCTGGGACTGCATTTTAGGTTCAGCTACCTGGGCAAAAGGATGCTATTTGGTAGGAGGCACAGCATCCTTAACTGAGTCCAGAAAGGTGGTAGAATCAGGCTGATCACCAGATTTTGGGAGCTTTCCAGTATTTTCCAAATGATCAAGCATAGGGTCTGAATAAAACCAGGGAAATTTTTTCAGCAGACTGTAACTCTAGTTCTGGTATCCCCTTAAAAGCAATGAAAAATACCTTTTCTGTAGATGTTACTGGTCATTGACTATGACAGACCTAGGAATTAGTGTGTTTTAATTCTTTTCTATTGCCAGATGTTACACAGGAGCATTCTGGTTACACAAATTTAACCCAGTGGACTGTCCAGAAGGAAAATGATTTTCTATATTATTGTTTCTCTTTGATTATCACCTACTGACTATTTTTAGAATTCCGAGTATACCTGTTCCATATTTGACTTTGCAACATTTTTGTGGCTTTCTGTGGGATCCTGCATTTGCATTTTTTGCTCTATAGTAAAAAAAATAAATTAGTCTTTGCAATATCACCCTTCTACTATTTTGGAAGCTGCTAATGCAGACATTACAGGGTCTGTTTCAGCAGAGTTTGTTTTTCTTATTCATTTAATAATCTTTTTTTTTCTTAAGCATAACCTGCTCAGGCTGGGAGCTTTCCAATGATCCTGCAGATGTCCCACAGCTATGGCTATGGTTGCTGCTTTTGTTGCTATGATTGCAGACAGCTGTAGTGGTAGCGTGCTTCAAGAAAGAAGGAACAATACATCACATGCAACAAGCATTACTGCACTCAGTGTAGCACTGTGATTTCCCCCCCCCTTTTAATTGTTTTAACACAAAGCCAACTGCATGAAGATGGATGCATTAATGTCTTTTTGCTCATATTTCATGGCAAATTAATTACAATCGCAGTTTGCTTTACTCTGGCTGTAATTCTTTTTTCTCCTTGCACACTGTGCTGCTGATCAGTTTGGAAGGCTACAACAAGCTAAAAGCACACAGGACTCATGGCATCTTTGACATGGAAACAAGAGCTTCCCATATTAGGCACTGCTAGAGCTGCACAGGTAACTCGTTTACAGTTAAGGCACCAAACATTTTACCTGTGACACGACACGATTTGCTTTGAATGCTGTCTTGCTCTGAGATTTTATCAGCAGTCTTGGACTTGTGTAATTACTAGTAATAAGCTTTTCCATATCTGATCATTCATGCAGTATAAGGAAGAGGTTTACTCATTCTGCCCAGAGGCTGAGCCAGCAGAGACAGCAAAGCTAATGTGATTCATTGAAGGAAGACAGTGGACAATTACCAGCAACTTGTTCACGTTTTTGCCTTGGACAGCCTAAGCTGGTAAGTCAAATTTAACTCTTTAATGCATATATTCTTAATTATTAGTTTCAAGTGTAAGATGGTTTCATAAACGTACAGTGTGGAGTGGTTTCTCATCTGTTGTGTTTTCCTAAAATCTGAAGTTAATGCTTTTACAGTTATTCTGTGCCCTACCAGTGCACCTGTCTATGTAGTTTTGCATATGTGTGCCACAGACAAGAGAGAGTGAGGTATAATTTAGGTTTGGGGTTTTTTTTCTCTCTCTGTAATATTTTTTTAAAAGGACATGGACATTAGGTCAGTATTTGGCAATTAAAAGAAAAAAAGCTTTTATAAGGGCAACTATTTCATATTCATTTGTATTTGAATTTTAATTTGAAAGCACCCTGATTGGGGGGAATAAAATGATTACTTCAGTGCTTAGAGGGGCAAGCAGAAATCCGATGACTGAGATTAAGCTACAGGATGTGCAGCATGAAATGTGTGTGGGGAGCCCTCGGTCCCTGGTTTGGTACAGGCAGGGTGACAGTCACACAACCAGACTGGTTTGGTGGGTATTTCCAGGGTTGTGCAGTAACTGTTTCCCCAGGGAGCTGCCATAAGACTTTTGTGGGTTTTAATTCTTGGAAATGCAAACTGCTGCTAATTATGAGCAGTTAAAAGGGGAGCTGCTGTTGTCATTCTGTCTGGTTCTGCCTTGTACTGAGAAACCTTGGGCTGTGCTGCTTGTTGCAGTTCTCCAATTGCTGTGGGAATGCAAGCTGGACCACACATCTCCAAACCAGAAGATGTCCTTTCTTCATCCTGACCTGTGTCAGCTTTGTGCAGAGGCTTCCATAGGTGAAAAATCAAATGGATCAGTTCTGGCCATCTCCTGTTTCTAACTTAGTCTTTGATGTGCTCTAACAATTTTCATTGTGACAATGATTTATCCTGAGGCTAAGTGCATTCCACCTGGCGGATTTATTATTTCAATCCAGACAATGCACATTTCAGGACTGCACTGATTGTTGAGGCAAGGATTCAGTTGTAAAAAAATCCAAAATTAGTAACTTTAAATGGAGCCTAAAACTGTTCTCATTAAATAGTTTATGTAAAAACAAAATGACAACATCTAAAACCCCCCAGTGCTGGCCATCATAGAATCATGGGAATCAAGATGGTTTTTTTCCTTATTTCTTGTTATGTTTTTATCCATGCTTTTGCCCTATTTCATTCACATTGCTCTCCTGGGAGTTATTTCTACACCATAATAAGATCACACTTGCAGAAAGTTTTCCAGAATATGCAACCTAACTTTCTGTTTTTCATTTCATATCTTGTGTGTGACTAGAAAACATGCTAAGTATGATAATCTGCAGTAGCATTTTGCATCTTATTGTTTCAGTACAGTGGTGAAAAAATGCAGTTCATTTGCAGCATGTTATTCCAGCTGTTGCTTTATTGTTCTGTGTTTATTCCCTGCACTAATCCAGGATACTGATGGTGAGTATACAGGAAACATTTCTGCATTTCAAGTCATTTGTGATGCCCCAGTTCTGTGTGGATGGCAAAGATGCCACCTGTTTTATTGTTGAGTAGCTACAATTTTTAAGCTGCAGACTCACCTGCTCTAGACTTAATAGAAACTTTGATGAGATTATAATTGATTCCATTGTCATTTTACATGTGTTTCAGTCTTGGGGGTCTGCTCTGGCCATCTACTGACAAAGCTTCCATGTGTAACAGGGACAGTCTTGAGGGTGTTTAGGTTTGCACGGTAAATGCAAACTGTTCTCTCTCTCCTGAGTTTACTACTGACTGTGTGGTATTTGGTATTCAATGACTGCACTCTTGAAATCAAATTATTTTGGGAAATTGAAACTTCCTTTGCAAACATGCCTATGGCAATTATTGGTCTATTTTTATCCACAATTTGGGACTGTGTCTCGACCCATGCTTCACTGATGGTTGGGAGAAATTCCTGAAAACAGATGTAAGAAGAGAAATTTATGTGGGATAATCTGTAGCACTATATAAAAATAGAAACTGGAAGTGTTACTCTAAGTAACTGAGAATTACATTATTATTAAATTTGGTAAATTGTTGAGTTTCTTTAAAATACTAATAACATAGAAAAGTGGAAGGTAGGTAATCATTTTATTCCATAAACTCGGAGAAAATCAGTCCAAAATCTTTGCAGTATTGAGTCCCAGAAAGCTCATTTCTCATCATATCCACAGTTGCACACTGGTTTCAGGGATGCAGCTCACATAATTCCCTCCTGATTGCACACACTTTTGCTCTAATTTAACAAAGTCTTCTCATCACATATGACAATTGTGTTGACTCTGTCTCTCCTCATTCAGAGACTTGGTCTCCCTTCAATACCCTGTGCACGTGGAGAATACCTGAGATTACACAGAATCAGATACTTTTGTGCTCAGGGTGTCTGCTCACCACAGTGTACAAGTGAGAAAGAAAGACATAGACAAGAAAGAAGGAAATGTGAAGAAATAGTGCATTTTTTTCACCTTTTTACTTTGAGATCCCTGGGGATAATTCCTTATGCCTGAAGTTGGGTCAAATCTGATTCTTAGCTTCCCTTCAGAAAGGCAAAATTATTCCCACATAAAGTACTTCCAGAGTTAAATATTAACTCAATTTTTCCTAATATGGAAAAATTACTGTAATCATAGAGCATAGAAAGTATTGTTTAATTATGAGATAATATGGAAATCTCATTAGGATAGGCAGTAAAAGGCAGCAGTCCCTCTTGGAAGGGTTTGTGGTCTGAATGGAGAGGGCAAACACAGAGCAGGATAAAGTGATATACAGACAAAACCACTGCCTGTCCACTAACTGAGGAAGAAACCACTCAGTATGAAACTGTAAACAGCAACATTTAATTTGAGTGTCATTTTTTCTGACACCTCCACACCAGAACTCACTCTGCAAAAAGGCTGTTTTCCTCATTCATCGAACCCCCTTTCTCCTTACACAAATTAGCGAGTAATTTTGAAGTGGTCTGTTTTATTTTTGCCCTCCTTAATTCCCCCTCCCCACACATGTTCCACGAGGAGCAATTTGCCATTGGAAAAGCCCAAAAACGTGGGCTCTAAGTGTTGATAGACCAGGGGTGAGATTCCAACCACAGCAGTCTTGCCTTTCACTGCCACAGCCCCGAGCGGCGGTGTCGCAAAACCTCGTTCAGCAGCTGCCGCTTCTCTTCTAGAAACTCCCAGAAATGACCCAGCAAATGCACAGCCTGAGTCTCCTCCAGACCAAGAAGCACAGCATGCCCTCCTCTCCCAACGCGGCCAAGCGGCTCTATCGGAACCTGTCGGAGAAGCTGAAGGGCAGCCACACGTCCTTCGACGAGGCCTATTTCCGAGCTCGCTCCGACCGCCTCAGCCTCCGCAAGACCTCCATGGTAATTACTTGGTCTCTACCACCTCGCCAGTTTACTGTCCTGTTGATCCCCTCGATCGGTTTGCTTTTAATCTGCGCGGTTTTCATCGTCTCGCTCCTGTTCCCCCACCAGCGCTGTGTGCTCTTCACGGCCTTGCCGTCCGTAAGCCCTTTGTAAGTCATTTGTAAGGCTTTTATTTGAAAATAGAAGGCTGCCCTTCTTGAAGGCCAAGGACAGGCTGCCTTATGCAAGTGATGATGCTTTATTTTAGGAGTAAGGTTTTAATTTGGCATTCATGTGACCAAATGTGAATTAAACCGAAGATGGCTTAAATAGAGGTTCCCGTTTTTCCAAACAACACAGCAAGTGGAATTTGCAGGCATGACAGATAAATGCAAGGTTGTTCAGAGACTGTGGGGATGGCCTTTAGTTAAGATTGTGGAAGAAGGAGATCATACATGGAGCAGTCTGGCCTGAGCACCCCACCCAAATCACAGCCAAGCACTCTGCTGCCAGCACTGCAAAGCACATGCTGGACTTAATCCTCACAGGGGCTCCTGTTTCTGCCAGTGCTGATGAAGGCACACAACCCTCAGTGCACAAATTCTGAAGGATGGCCTGAGTGTCCCTGAAATAACACCACAATGTAAGTTCCGTGCACAGCAGAACTTTTTGCTGGAGGAAGATGAACCTGCTGTTGATATTGCCAAAAAAAAAAAAAAATCCCCTTTTCCATAAGTAGGAAGAACATTCTTCAAGTTCTCCTCTGAATTATTTATTTTGAAGGAGAGAGGTCCTCTCCAATTCTGAAGAGCAGTGACTAATGGCAGTGTCTGTGAATGCACCAGCAGATGCCTCTCGGAACCACTTCTGTGCTACACTAGAGCAGATGTTTAGCACAGTGCAGGAGTAAACTCTGAGTGTGGCTGGGCCAGATAACAAAAATATTACATTTTGTCAGAAGGAAAAAGCCCACTCTAGACTCCTTTAACACTCACAAATCTGTATTATGTATGAGACATATTGTATGAATCAATGCAAGAATTGAAAATGACTTTAAAATCAAGTGGCAGATGCTATCCCCGAGGATCCTGCCTTCCTTGAAGTCAGAGGACCCATGGAGACTGTTGTCTCTCTCCTGTGAAGAAAAACCACGACCTGAAGGAAGCAGGGGATTGTCACTGCTTCCCTCAGCTCTGCCAGAGCCAGTAGATTCTTGTTTTACAGGAGAAGCCTGAAACTCAAACAGGGCTTGAGAGCTGGAAAGCAGCCTTTGCATGGGAGCCAACAGCTGCGCTTTTTGAGGCTGTGGGTTTCCAGATGCTTTTCAGTTTGTAGGGATGATTTCAATTGGGGTCTCAAAGTATGAACTGTGGGAAAAGATTCTTTAGATGAATTTTTTTAGGCACTATCTTTTCCTGCCTTTTTTTTTTTCTTTAATTGCAAGCTTAAGTGTGACTAAGTGAGGGAACAAGGAGGATAAAGTAGTGCTGGGGACCGTGCCAGAGCAGACTGACATGCAGACTGAATGAATGCCAGTCTGTCAGCATATCTTCTGACCAGTGTTTCTCCAAATACACACTTCAAATTACATATTCCTTCAAATATGGGATCTTCTGTCATACTTAACTAATGAGAAGAGAAATTGCCAATGAGCCCAGCCAGAAGATTGAGGAGCAGGGCACTGCTGCTGAGGGCTGAGTCCTCTGCTAACCACGCCAACTACTTACAGTCTCACTTCTGTCCCTCCTCGCTCCAGATCTGTCAGGTGCTGGGAGTGCCTGTTCAATCAGTCATCACAGCTGTGAGACTCGATTTCACCTTGTGATGTGGGTGGTGTTTAATGGGATACAGACTCACTTGTGCTCACTTTGTTTCCCCAGCCCACCCCACTGCCATGGGGGTGTCACAGCTTTTATCACTGCTGACCTACAGCGAGCAGAGGTACCTGTAGGTCCTGCCAGCCTGGGGGCTGAGCTGGTGCCCACAACACTCAGTGAACACATTCCCACTGAACTCAAGAGGGTCTGGATGCCATTCTCTCCATCCTGCTTGTTGTTTTCCCAGCTTTCCCTACAAATAAATAGCGAGGGGTGGAAATATTCCAGGTCAAGTTGCTGACTGATGTATTTTCTAATCATTGAGTTTCTGTGCCCCAGAGCGAAGTCGATGAGTAAAATCATGTCTCCAGACAAGTGAACAACATTTGTTAGAATTTGTTTTCTTTCAGCTTTGGCTAGTGAAGAGTTTTCTTTCCACTCTCTCTTGCTGTGCCACACTTTCCATTCAGTAAATTGTTGTCTTGCTGCAGACATAGCAATGTCCCAAAATAGCTTTATTCTTGAACTCATGTTTATCAAAACAAGTCTTTGCAGAAATTACTTTACCACTTTTTCCAACTCCAGTAGCACATAGTGGACTTTTTCAGTCAAACCTAGAGCAAATAGCTTGAAAGGGGCACTTCATTTTAATTAAGCTACATAAGATTGCATTTCTAAACACTCTGGCACTGAATCACTTACTGGAACATGGTTATTACTTACTGCAAAGCAATACTGTAGTCCTTTTCAGTATATACATTTGTGCATCAGAGTAACACCTAAATAAATTAATCACATAGCACAGCTGTCCAGCTAATGATTAGAGGCTGCAGGACTGAGTCAAGGAAAAAGCAACGTAAAAACTGCTCCTAAATTTCTCCCAATCACTTGTAAATGTGATTCAGTTTCTCTTTGAATTCAGTGGTTTTGTCCTTTCAGAGCAGAGGAAAGTTATCTAGTAAAGGTAAATGAAGGCAGAAATCAGAAGGCTCTTGTTGGTATTTGTGACAATACCAGCTGGACTAAAACTGAGCACCTGGGCCTGAAGATATTGCCCCTTACCCCTGTCTGGATTTCTTATCCTTGGGCTGCAGAAATCTGAAAAACCCTGGAGAGCCTTTCACATGGAATACAATCAGCTTTTTGCAGAAAACTATATAATCTTCAAATACATTTCTGTTTTCTATGTGAGAGCAAATAGGTGGGGAAAAGTTGGTCAGGTGTGGAGAATATTTTTCTGGACTCGGTGGATGCAAACTTCCGAATGGGGCAGTTCCCTGTCAGGGCTGAAGATGTAGCAGATATTTTGCTGCCTCTCCAGGATGTTTTTGACTGAAAAAGATCCAGCAAGGTTAGATGTGCACTGCTCTGTGCATGCCCAGCTAGAAAGGCCATCTCACAATTCCCATGTTTTTACACTCTTGGAAGTCACAAGACTTGCCAACATATTTCAGCCTATTGCTTGTGTCTGAATTGTTCATTTGGAAAACCTGATATTTGTAATTTGGTCTCATAATTGTTTGAGCTGGACGAAGTAGCTTATGATATTCATGCTGTTTCTCATTTAAATCAGTGCAGCTTTTTCAATCAGATTTCTAATGAAATGAAGAAATAGAAATTTGCTTTTATTTTGTCTCTTTTGTTGAAACAGTCTTGCCAACAGGTTAGTTGGCAAGAGTGTTTATGACAAATTAACTTAAACATGTGCTTCGATTCTGTTCAGCAACTTACTTAGGGCCAAAATTTCACAAATACTTCAGGTATTTCACTTGGCAAGCAAAAATCCAAAGATGCATCTGGGCAGGTCTAAATCTTGATAACTGAATCAAAAAAACCCACAATCAAAATCAAAGTTTTTCAAATAATTCTACAATAATCAGTCAGATAGGTAATATCTGTTGTTAAAGTGGGTGTATATATATTTGAAAAGGATCAAATGCCTTTGCAAGCCATAATCTGGGTTAATTTTAGCAGTAAAACCAAAGTTAACCATCTCTCTTTTTTTATTATTTAGCAGGGAATTTTTGTTTTATATAATGCAAGAAACTCCTGAGATGTAGCACAAGATTTCCTGAGTCTCACACAAAGTTGGAATTAAAGCCAAATAATGGTACTGAGCACTTAGGGTAGCACTCCACAAATGTTAACTCATTTAACTTTGGTGCACATATGTAAAGCCAATTAAAAGAGAATTACTATTCTGGTTTAAAAAAAAAAAAAAAAAAAAAAAAAAGAAAAAAAAAAAGGGAAAACCATGTGCCAGAGAAAGGAAAATGTGAACAGAGAAGTAACCACATTCCTGTCACTCAGTGACAGCTTTACCTTTTTGTTCTGCTCTCAGACTGTTTCCAAAAATGAACTTAACTAAAAGAAATGCAGACTTAATGTAGTAATTTAGTTTCCTTCAACAAATTCCCTTTGTAATAAGCTCTTGATTAATTTACTGCTAAAAAAGTAGATTTTCCTAGATGGGATCAGTTGCAAGAGTAATATGATTTAGCTTGTTTTCTGATTGGATCAAAATGCAGATGATTCTGAAGCAAAATTATCCTGTATTTCCACAAACAACAGTAGAGAAGAACTTCCAATATCAGTAGTAGGAGCTGATGGTATACAGCAAGAATCAGAATAATATTATTAAATAAAATATGTTTTACTAATAATTAAAATTACTTAAAATTCTTGTAATCTCTAGCCAGATCACTTCATGTTTCAGAGTAGGGGCAAAACACCAAAATAAGAGGAAGGTCTCTGATAGCAAGATTACAAGGTGTTATGTAAGCAAGACATCAGATGTGTGGAGCTACTGGAAGGAAAAGAAAATATTGCTGCATTGCAGTAAAAAGTTCTGTCATGTTCTAAGTTTCACCTTATAATAAGACAGATATGTGCTGTCTTCTTTGCTAACACTTTCTGGACATGTGCTCTCACTAATGACAGTGTATGACCTTAGAGACAATTTTTTTCCTTGAACAGAGGGGTGGATAAAGAATGATAAATCGAGGTGCTCACCATCCAACTCTCCCTTTTTCTGAGATTTTTGTCTTACACCTAACACTGAAGTGTGGTCTAAGTATTTGACAATAAAATTAAGTTTGAATCTTGCAATCCAGAGAAGGATTTGGCAGAGCCCCGGGATTAGCACTGATGTTTAGGTGGCATCTTTTTATTCTGCATGGAAATCTCTCTCCAGCATGAGCTGTCTTGTACTTCAGTGTCTAAAAGGAGATTCCCAAGTCAGCACGACTGTCCCAGAATTGCTTTATTCCTGCATAGTTCCTCTCATCCTTAGAAACCATTTAGAATGGGAATCTCATTTCTCTACACTGGCAATTTTGGGTAAAGATCATCCAGTGTCCATCTGCCCTCCTGTTCTGCTGATCCCTGATATCCAGCACAGGTGGAGTCCATATGAAAACTTTTAGATAACATGATCTTTGCAATTTCTTAGTGTGGCACCAACACTTCACATGCCAAACAGTTGACCAGGAGATCCCTGTCAGGCCTGGGAACTTCTGAAGACACTTTTAACTTCAAGCACACCTGAAAAAAAACCCTCCAGAACTATCACATTCCAAGGTGTAGCTGTGGACTCTCGTTTCCAGAACTGCTTGCAAACCATTAGCCCATCAATTTTAGGAGACAAAAGATGTTCCAGCAGGTCAGTGCTCTTTCAGAAAGTGTTATTTCACTGACAGCAAAGCTCAGGCAGGGATCTGCCAAACAAAACCACATCGATTTAAAAAAGAAAACAAAGTTTCGGTGTGGTTGAAATGTTAATTTCTAATCACACTAGAAGACGGTTTCAATGTAATATTTATTTCACGGAATAAAGAATACATTCTGTGATAAGAATTTTCTCTGTGGTCCCTCCATGTGGTTTCAGAGAACAGGGAGCAGGTTTACATCCTGTATCCAGATCACTTGCTCTCTGATCCTTTCAATTCCTTAACTCTGCCCATGAGCACAGCAGATCTACCTAGATCTCAGCTCCTCTGCATGCTGAGCCCTTCTTGCCTGCCTGGGCCTCTTGCTCCTGCTAATTCATTCCAAAGAGGGAAGAAACCCTATTGGGTAATTATGGCCATGGGACACTGGGAGAGAATTTAAAGAATCTTGGCAAATAACATGACATTACTGTAGCTCCAGAAGGATGTTCTCATAACAGAAACCTGCAGGCCATGCTACTCTCCTGCACCTGCTTCTCCCCAGCTCAATTAAGGAACAATAGGTGCCTTTGTGTTATACCACTTTTTTATCTCCTTGATGTTGCTAAGGAAAAGGTTCAGTGGTTCTCCCTGCTTGAGGGGTAGTCAATTTTTTCAGTCTCCTTTCTACATCCTTTTATGTATTTCAAAGCTTCTTCCAGTTACAACTTAAACACAAGAATATGAACACCTCTAAATGACCGAAGTGGGAAAATGGTCAATACCTGTTGCTGGCTCACACTGGAACTGGGAAGGTTTTCCTCCAGAATAGCTTCTTTGATTTGGATTTTGATCACCTGAGTTTGTAGATTTTTACTCTAAATTTTGAGTTTCAAAACTCAGTAGTCCAAGACACTGACAAAATCATAGTGTAGCATCCTGTTTCACACTGAAAACATATAATGTTGCTGATATAATTTGATTACAGGACAGATGTCTACACAAGCATGGGTTTGTTTCATATGGGTTTGAACCTCACGTGAATCTTCCCATGGACCTGCATGAAGTTCAAGCAGACCAAGCCCAATTCTGCTGCAAACAATTGCCCTTCTTCTAACTGAACCTATAGTTGGGACTGGAGGATCAATATTTGACAGCAATCTCACAAAACACAAATCTTCTCCATTTATTTTTAAGGCACTAACAGTTGAAAAGTTTTACTGAATTTCTGTTCTCATTGATACACAGAATTTCCAGTGCAACGAAGCAATGTTTGAGGCCGTGGAACAGCAGGATCTGGATGCTGTTCAGATTCTTCTTTATCAATACACACTGGAGGAACTGGACCTGAACACACCAAACAGTGAGGGACTAACTCCTCTGGATATTGCCATTTTGACAAATAATGTCCCTATTGCTAAGACCCTTCTGCATGTTGGGGCAAAGGAAAGCCCACACTGTAAGTAAAGAGCACAAATTGACTTCGATAATTGCCTGTAGGAGATCAAGTTTGCTGTGGTTTGGGGAAAGTAATTACATGATGCACCAAAATTGCCTGGTTTTATGATAAGGATGATGATGACAGCACAGTACCACAGTGCTGGGGGATGTTTGCAGCAATATCTGCTTGTTGAATGCATGCTCAGGAGATATTTTTGTTCTCTATCTCAGATACACCAAGCGATGAATCAGATTGAGCTTCTAATGTGATTAACACTGGGCAGCTGAGTTAATACCAATACTGAGAAAAAAAAAAATCTTAAAAAATGCAGAAACAGGGACTGAGTGATCCAAAGATCATGGCCTGAAATGTAGAGTTTGTTATCAAAAATGAAAGGATGCTGGGTTGTCTAGACTTTGGTTTATTTTGATTATCCTTTTGATTTTGGCTAGGCTGCCTTCAGGAGACCAGTTGTGTGGAAATCTATAATTTCCATTACCCAGAGATTCCTCACTCCTGGTCTTCAAACGGCCTAAAATCCCACTTAAATGAGAATCTCAAAGTTCTACCGAACCAGAGAAAACCTGAACACAAACCAAACCTTCTCGCTTCACTGGAATACCAATACTGCTCATAACTACACATTGTAGTTATAAAACTCCTTTGTATTCCTCCGTGGGCCCTTTTATGCCCAATCTGCGGGTTGGAGGGTGACTTACCAACCCAATTAATCAACCCTATGCCATGACACAAACTGTGACGCCTTACTTGGGTCTAAAAATACCCCGATGTATGAGAATTTGTTTGGAACTGTCAATGCCTATATTTAGGACGTTCCCAGCAAGGCTATAATGAGACTGTGTTTGAGGGGTTCGGCCACTGCAGACTCTGCCATTAATTTGAAGTTAGTTAAATTAACAACATTTAGTGCTGGCATGTCAATCTCAGTGCTCCAGGAAATTGCACCTTGAGGCTACTAACATTGCCAGTTTTTTTCACTGCAGAGTGTGTGTGCATGTGCATGTTGAGTTTTTTTTGCCAGACCCTCAGTGTTGGTACACCTTTATTGCTTTTCTATATCCACAGCACTTATATTATCATTTATTCTGGCCTCCTTTAACCCTCCCTGGAGGTTTTTGCATAGTGTAGCTGCTCAGTGAAAAGAGTTTTTTAGTTTTATATTTATTTGTTTATTTTTCTGTCATGGTTCATGACTGAGGCTTTAAAAAAAAGTGTGACAGCATTTAGAGTACATGATTGACTGCTGAAGAAACATTCATTAACCATGACAAATCTAGAGGAAAACACAGTCTTGAGTGTTCTAAACAGCAGTAAAAAAGACTAAACTAATTTTTCATTGACCTCATCTGTAAATAAATGCAGTCTGATGGCGAGCAGGGGCAATCATAAATTAGTATTCATTTCCTGTAATTAATGCAAACATGCCTATGAACACAGAGAATATGAATATATAACCACCTCATTTCCATTTCAAAATATACCCACCAAATTTCCACTTCACTTATCTTGATTTTTAGTTTTTTCTGATTGAAATAATGGATGAAGCATTCTCAATAAAAAGCAAACGATTGTTTGGTTTGGGTTTCTTACCTGGAGGGTTTGCAGTTGCTACTTGAGAGCAAAATGCAGAAAGTTTTTTTCAGCCCTCAAAACAAGGGTTCACAGCACCTCTGTGCGTGGCTTAACTCCCGTGGAACTGATACCAGTCCCTTTGTATCTGCTTTCTGTACTTACCCAACCCTGTTCAAACCAAACCTGTTCTGTTTGTATCAGCTCAGAGCTGCAAGAACATGACCCAGCACCCAGCAGGAGCATTTCCCTTTCTCTGTGGTGGGCAACTGAGCTGAATAGGAGGGTAAAATCCTGACCCACCCAATTTGGGGATTGCACACAAGCATCTCTTGATCTGATTAGAACTGTTATAGGACAGATGCACAGAGCTGGGAGGCTGCAAGAGAGAGGAATTCCCCATTCCAAGTGCTTCCTACAGAGAAAACTCCTGCTCTGCCACTATATTAGGTGTAGTGATCCAGCTGAAATCTCATTATAGCCCCCAGCCTAATGCTGTAGAAAAGAGGATCTGGAGGACAAATAACTTCCATCTGTACCCCTTGGATTTCTGCCTGGAAGAGGAACAGCAGCAGATAAAGCAATAGAAAGTAAAACTGTGATCTTCATCTCCACATGGAGCTCAGATTGTGTAACTTTTAACAGGAACCCAACATCTTTTAAACACAGAGCAACTAAAGTCAGGGAGTACAGCATTTAAAATATTAATTTAGTTGGGGAGGAGGCAAAGTCCACTGTGTTATCTTTTCAGTTACTCTTATTCATCAGATACTCATGGTTTGGCTTGTTCATGTGAACCCAAATGAAAAATAAGATTAAAATTCCCACTGGCTGATTGGACACGTTTCCAAGACCTGACAAATGTGAATGTGAATCTTGATTAAACAGATAGAGCCAGATCCTTGGTGAGAACTTGAGCCAATGCCAATTCTCAATCACCTGAAGCTCTGGCACATAAAATCTCCTTCCCCAGGCCTGTTGTGCTGTCAGATGTGTTGCACACTTATTGTAGGCATGGATCCAGGAAATCCTATCACCTTTGGCCTCCCAGTAAACAAGCAGTTCTGAGGATAGCAGCAGATTCCAGCGAGCCTGGCCATATGTCCCTGATGTCCATATGAAGAATGATCCAACTTAAGAAGGTTGGCTGCAAGCCAGCTTCTGAAAGCAAAGTCTTAGAGACAAACCTCCTTCAAAAACAGCCCTTTGGATGTCAGAGGTGTTGGGTAATTCTCTGCTCTCCTCCTGTGGCTTTAGAGATGCCAGGGCAGTTTTCACAGCAGTCCATAGGGTTATTCTCAAACTCTGCTAAACTTCGACTGTCAGTTATGAGAGACAGGGGGGAAAGTTAAAATAAGAAGTTCAGATTGGATAAAACAAACACTCTTTTTACCATAAAGAGAATGAAGCAGTGGAACAGGTTGCCTAAAGCTGATGTAAAGCCTTCATCCATCCTGGAAAGTTTTCAAGACCAGACTGGATAATGCCTTCAGTAACTTGGTCTGACCTCTTGGCTGAGCCTATTTTGAACAAGATGGTTGGACTAGAGGAGGTCTTTTCCAATCTGATTTGTCCCATATGATCCCAGTTTGGAAATAGCACGTTTGTATCTGCAGACATATTCGCTCCTGTGGTGTTTTGATGTCAAAAACCTGTCAGAGCCTCAGTGCTTTATCTGGTACAATTTGATGTTTTCAGAAATGTCTGGCTTGTGCAAATCAGTGCTCAGTGCAGGCTGTGCAAGATTCCTGCTGTTCCTGTGAAATCCTTGGGGAAACAAGAGCTGTCCCTCCATAGCAAGCCCCCACCATTGCTAAGAGAAGCTGCATGTGGTAGGGCACTGGTTTTGGTAAACAGAGGCCTTTTAAATTAGGACTATCTCAGCTCTTCTGCAAAAACACCAGACACCAGTTATTTTCTGGGATTTCAGCATTCCTTCTCCTGTACACAATTCCCTGCATATTGAACATCCAATCAGTACTTGCATTTCTTTTGAGATTAAACAATGTTACAAGTCCTATTTTCCAAACTGCAAACTGTTCTAACAATTTTAGGCTACGAGAAATTATGAAAATATTACTTGATTCACCACATTTCACTGTATAATCAGGGAGGTTTTATAATTGGTTTAGGGCAGTCTTGTGAACTTGGGCTAAAATCAATCCTATTTTAGTTTGTAACCTACGTGATCTTCATTTTCACCTTTATGTAGCCCACAGTAGTTCACACAGGCAATCTGAACTGCTAAACATCAAATTAAAAATATCCTGAGCACCAGAGAAAAAAAAAATCTCCATGTCTCAAGCTGCTCACAGCCTGTTCAGAGGACTAATTAGGTATTACATGGGCAAAACTGGCACATCAAAAACCTGGAAAGGGATCCATTCTCTACCAGCCATGGCCCTCAGGCACAAAACTCTCATTCTTAATTTTGTCAATTAGATCTCTCTTTGCTTGTAGAGGTTTATATATTGTATGTGTTTACAACCAGGTTGAGGTTTTTTTTGTGAAAGCTTATGATATTATGGCAAAGCAAGGGTTGGAGAGAGAAAAGTTATTATTTTAGTTTGGTTTTCACATCCCACCAACTTAAAACACATACGCAACCTCAGTCTAATTAAGACATTTTTAAGCATATGAGAAAATACCAGCAGGAAAAAAAAAAAAAAAAAAAGTGCTAAATTTATTCATGTTGCTAATCCCACTTAAGTGGCCAGATCTTTAAGTGGTATAAATTGGCTCTAATCCACTTGATGACAAGATAACTACCGGAAGGCAGAGCGTTCGAGGATTTGACCTTAGACGTGCTTTGCACGGATTTGTATTTTGCAGAATTTTGTCTCCACCAAGAAAATGGTGGTGACAAATCTTTTTTCCCCTCCTTTTCTTGGCAGTTGTTGACGTGGAGAGCAGGTCGGTGCATCTGAGCACGCTGGTGCAGGAGGCGCAGCAGAGAGTGACGGAGCTGTCTGCACAGGTGGGGAACGAAGGTCTGGGCATCGACACCACGGAGAGGGAGAAGCAGCTGAAGGCCTGGGAGTGGAGGTCGAGGCTGTACCAGCGCATGAAGGCCGGCTACGAACACGCCCGTGAGTGAGAGAAAGGGCCAAAATTCTCCATGTAAACCCTGCAGCTGAGAACATCCTGCAAAGGTGCTCTCACTGACTGACCCTCCCAAAGCTGCTCTCACTGAATGACCCTCCCAAAGCTGCTCTCACTGACCCTCCCAAAGGTGCTCTCACTGACCCTCCCAAAGGTGCTCTCACTGACTGACCCTCCCAAAGGTGCTCTCAGTGATTGACCCTCCCAAAGCTGCTCTGACTGACCCTCCCAAAGGTGCTCTCAGTGATTGACCCTCCCAAAGCTGCTCTCACTGAATGGCCCTCCCAAAGCTGCTCTCAGTGACCCTACCAAAGATGCTCTCACTGACTGACCCTCCCAAAGATGCTCTCACTGACCTTCCCAAAGCTGCTCTCACTGACTGACCCTCCCAAAGCTGCTCTCACTGACTGACCCTCCCAAAGCTGCTCTCACTGACCCTCCCAAAGGTGCTCTCAGTGATTGACCCTCCCAAAGGTGCTCTCAGTGATTGACCCTCCCAAAGCTGCTCTCAGTGATTGACCCTCCCAAAGCTGCTCTCAGTGACCCTACCAAAGCTGCTCTCATTGACTGACCCTCCCAAAGCTGCTCTCACTGACCCTCCCAAAGCTGCTCTCACTGACTGACCCTCCCAGCACTGCGGATGTCAGGGCGGGAAAACTGAGGTGTAACACGAAAAGGCCTTTCCAGGAGCAGGAAGGGAATTGATGTTAGAACGATAAAGGACCAAATATCTGAGGGCAACAAGCACTTGTGTCCTCAGGAGTGGGCTGCATAAATTGATGAGGCCTCCAAACTCCTGGTTTGGGGTGTAATGATTCTGTCCTGCTTAGTTCTCTTCACGTTTACCCCTGGATCTCATTTACCATGTTCAGAGTTTAAAGCCAGATGACTATAAAAGAACACACGAACAGGCAGGAAGAGGAATGGGGATGTGGTCCTTTTCTCTGCTGTGATTTGATTATTTTTCACAAAAACTTTTTCTGTTTTGGAACAGAAATGTTCTAAATGTTTGGTCAAACAATGAAATTTCATTTTGCATATAAATATTGCGAAAATTTCATCTTAATTTTGGTAACCACTTGGTATCCATTTCATTAGCTCAGTCACAAACTGAGTCACTTTAAACAGTCATACAAATGATTGTGTGCCCAAAGTAAATGGGAATTTGGGCCCATGGGAAGGAGTAAACAGGACTGAATTGTTTCACATGGAGATCTTTTAGCTGTATCCTATTTGATGAAATACAATCATTGCCATTAACATTTTTACAACCATCTTTATATAAATGTACTTACAAATAATTTCCCCAAATTTATTGTATTCTAAGGTTACTTCTTCAAGACAGATGTAGTGCTCCTTCTATTAGATACTAAATACAGGAAATGCAGCAGTAGTGAAAGTTAATATACTGATTTTTTAAATCAATCCCAGCAGTAAGACATTATGTGTTTGATTTCTGAATTGAGTCTGATTGATATTCTGTGAATTAAGCTTTTTTTTTCTTCTTTTTTTTTTAAACCAAAATGTTAGGCCTCAATTGACAACAGTATTTTGGAACTATTACATGGAAACATTTGTGGAATTTGCAATTTTTGAATCACAATAATGTAAAAATGTTTTCTGCTATTTGATAAATTTGAGTTTGTTAGTGAAACCATAAAGGTTTAATTAGTTCTTTGTGGTTATGTCCTTTCTCTCTCCTCCTATCCACCCCAAGAGATTTATAGGGGCTTTTCATTGACATAATTAGCATGAATCTGTTTTATTGGGTTACATATATGCAGGAAGATATTTTTAACTGAAAGGAGCCAAAAAAACCCATGATAGAAACAAATGGTGTCTGCAGGATATTGTTAGCAGGGGCACTAATTAAAATGCTCAAAAGGCAGAGAACACAAACACCTAAAACCCGAAACTCACAATTGCAGGGTGATTTTCAGGGGGTTCTTTGAAGACTCAGAAACATTGTTTGAATAGGATTTGTTGTGCTGAAGAGCTGATGTTTTCTCTTCTCTCCCAGGAGCCCCTGAGGCGCCAACCAATGTCTGTCTCATGGTAACAAGCAGTACATCACTCACTGTCACCTTCCAAGAACCTCTGAGTGTCAACTCAGCTGTGGTGACCAAGTATAAAGGTACTGGATTTAGACATCTTTCATTTGCCTTAACAATGTACAAAAATTGGAGGGTTAAGGGACAAAGGTATTTATCTACACACAATGCAAGTAATGTTTGAATTTATTTTCCCAGTAAATAGCCATAGAAGCAGAATTTTCTTACAAGATTCCCCAAAGACAAGATTTTTTATTTAAAAAAAAAAAAGAAAAAAGAAAAAAAAGATTAACCAAAAGCTTTCTCCAGGAGTGCTTTGAAGGAGTTTGCTTGACTCACTGTGGTTGGGACATCAGCTCAATGACTGGGTTGAGATGAGCAGTTACAAAACACAAACTAACTTTTGGTGCCTGTGGGCTTCTGAAACCATGTGTATCCTTGCAAAAGCCAAACCCACACCACCATTCCTTAAAGGAATGCCTCTGGAAGCTGAAACTTTTGGCAGAGGCTTCATACAGCCCAGCTAATTAGCTATTCCAGGGCTGCCACATCGTTCTTGGAAGAGCAATACATTTGGGGTGGCACCAGTTAGCTGCAAAGTGGAATGAATAAGAAAATGCTTCCATCTGAATAGCCCTGTTGAATAGAAATGGTTTTAAAACAGAATTTCTGTTCCACAGGAAATTCCAACATTAAGGAAAAAAAAAAAAGTCTCATTGAAGATTTGAACAAAAAATGAGAAATTTTAAAATTTCCTGTTTAAAGGAACTTCCAGGTTCTCTCAGATGTTTGGAACAGTGAGTTCTTCAGTGTTAAGCACAGCAAGCCACAACCTCCATCTTCCAAGTGGGAGCCCAAGTCAAGGGGCTGAGGATCTGAGGCTTTCTTTGCCCTGCCCAGGGGAGTCAGGAGTGGGGACCCTCAAAGTCCTCTTAGTTATTTCCCCCCGTTTCTTTCTTAATGCTTCCTGTTGTGTTTGTTTCTTTGTATTAATCACTAAAAACTCATTTCAGAGGTACTTTTACCTTAGATTTCCACAGCCATAGCAAGAACCCTCCTGGCTGCGTGGTGGGGGAGCCTGTTCCCTGTTTCCATGGGGGTGTCACAGGGATTGTTTCAGCAGGAGAGATTCAGAAAGACCCAGTGCATCGAGGTCCAAAAGCTCATGGAGCTCTTCCAAAGGTGGGATATGGCAGTGCAGAGGCTCCACTGGCATCAAGCACAAAGCACCCGAAGGACCTATCTTGGAAAAGGCATATTCTCTTTCTTTCCTCCTCCTGCTTCTGGTCAGAGATTCCAGTCATCCCTGGCTATGCCCAGCAAAATAATTTTCTACATTCTATGAAACAAGCCCAACCACCCAGATACCACTGAAGCCATCAAAGCGATTCTGTTCTTCAGTGGAAGGTAAATTACTGTATTACACCTAGTCAGCTGGGCAATGCTGCAGGAAGTGTGACTTTCAAAAACATCAAAGCCTTTTAGAAGCCTAAATCTAATTTTCAGCAGTGGCTTGGGTTGCCAGGAAACTAAATTTCATTTAAGGGCTTCCTACTGCCTGATTTACTTGTGAAAACAGTACTTGGGCTCCTAAAACACCAAAGTTCTCTTGAAAATACCAGTCTGCTTTTTGTAATACATGTATTGTAAACAACCTTGAAATGTTGCCCACCCTCCATTTATAATGATGGTTGATATTTTCACAGGAAAGCAAATTTCCAAATAGAGATAATTTTTAAAAACACTTGTCTAAGGGTTGTAGTATTTTTCTCTTGGTTATTCATTTGAGTTGAGCCTGGTTTGTACCATGTCAGTGCTGACCTCTTTTTGGTCAGCACCACATTCAGAGAAATTTAATCCAACTCGACCTAACTTTCTAATCAGACCAGGTAGCCCTGCCCTGTATTTTGAATTACCCTCACTGGTGATCATTTCATGCTTTATCAGGTTGACAGTTTGTCTTGCCAGAATGTTCTTTTTAAATCCATTATCCCCAGAGACTCGCATATTTATGGTTAGATAAAAAGGAAGGATCATTAATAGCTCCTTTTGGTGACTTTCGGGAATTAATTAAGCACTGGTTGTGGAATTGTTTATTACATTATGGAGTGAGATTCTTTGTGCTTAGTTTGAGGGGTCATAAAATGAACCTTTCAAATGATCACTTGCAGGAATGATTAGAACCAGCTAGCAATTACTAGCCCTGAAAGGAGAGCTTGATAACACTGTGTGAGGATCTTTTTAGTCAGATATATAAACCTCCTGTCCAGAAAACCATCGAAGCATTTTTCTAATTCAGGGGAAAAGAAAAAACAACAATAACAATAAAAAAGGCTTTTAAGGGTTTTTTTCCTCTCAATACTTTACCATTTCTTCTTCTAAGCAAATTAAGATTCAGGAGCATTTGCAGCAGTGTTTAGGGAATACCTGCTCATTAACAGAGGCTAATAATGTTCTTTTCTCTAGACCTGAACTATAGGGGATAAAAACTGACATTAATTCTGTTCAGTTTAGTTTAGTTCCCTGAAAACAGTGAGAAACTGCCAATTCCATTTTTTCTAATGCATCATCTTTTTTTTTTTTTTTTTTTTAATATATTTTTTCCAAAGCTATATTTGCCCAAATGTCATTTAGAAACTGGGCTTGGAACGTTATCTAACTGTCTGCTGTTTTCCTGTGTGTGATCTTTTCCCTTGTTAGCTGTATAACTTACAAATAATAATACAGGAGAATAATACTTTGCACTCACTCTCTAACCACTAAAACCATCTCACTTCATTAGGAGATTTAATTTTAACCACACACGGTGAATGGGTATTGACTTTGGTGTCCCAGCTGGATGGCAGCTCAGTGACTGCATTCTGCTCAGCCATTGCTTTAAGGAGCCAGAATATTCTTTACTTCCTCTCCTGGATTGTTGTTTAATGTTGCAGGCACCATCCTAATGGCTCCCTTCAGCTTCCCTCAGGAGAAAGCTCCAGCGTGGTGGTGGCTGATGTGAAATGATTCCTAAGTATATTGTAACTTAGTAAAGTGTTTCGAGGCTGGAAGCAGACAGGCCCGACATAAATCAATAATAACAGTAATATTCTGCTCCGTGCTGGAGAAAGACTCCAAGCCAGGGACACCTCAGCCCAGCCAGTTTTAGAAAGGATGTGAAGCATCACTGTTACACTGAGAAGAAAAACCCCTGCCCTTGGCTAATCGTGCCCTGGAGCCAAACTCCACATCCCAACACGGAGGTACTTATGGCCTGCTTTGGTTTGACATCTTTGAAAGCACAAGCAAAACGTCCAACACACAGGAGAACTTTGCCCCACTTTGAAGCTTTCTGTGAGCTTTCTGTTTACACCATCACATGGTTGCTGCAGGAGCTGTTGTTATCCCAGAGCTACACCACTGGAAGTAGCTCCATGAAAAAAAAAAAATAAAAATCCCACTGCAGCATAATCCAGACAGACACCACTCGACTCCTGGGAACAGTCCCACTCGAGCCCAGTGGCAAGTGCTTGTAGGGCTTTCAAGAACTGTTGTCTTTCACTCATCAGCCTTTCCAGGGTTCACATGTTCCACACAACAGAGCCACACAAAGAAGCACCTTTTTTCAGAGAACAATTTTATAAGTAATTTTAAGCCATTCTGTTGCACTTATTCTCTGTGCCTTTTAAACATTATTATTTTGCTTTTACAGTGAATAAGTGCAGATAAACTTCCTCCTATTGCATAAATTTTTTTTCATCCATTTCCCATCAGAAGTACTCATAATAATGCTGTGATCCCAAAGTATAAGATAAGGGAGAAAAATGGACATAGTGCTGATCATTACCTACTGGAAAGGATCACTATGCAATGGAAAAAAATCTCTGTTTATATTTTATTTACAATTTTTAAACAAACATCTATATTCCCTTTTGGAGCAAAAAATGAAGCAGCTTGTATAACCCAAGCTGAGCTAATTTATTTAAGAGCCTGGAACTATTTATGTTTGAAGAGAGAGGAAGAGAGACATGTTTGATGTAGCAAACAGAGCTAATCTTCTCTCTGTTTGGATGTGGCTGTGGACTTGGATGCCAAGGTTTTTTCCAGATAATGATGCTAAGCTGCCTAGGCCACTTTAGCCCTTGTTACCTTTTTGTTTAGTTTGGTATTTTAGCAGAATATTTCATGTTTGTCAAGACTGCCCAGCTTCCCTCTAGGATTGCTTTTGGATGGAGAAAAGATTTTTTTTTTTATTTTCAGTCAGTGTAGCTCTTAAAGAAAAAAAAAATGACACTGGCTTAGATCAGGAAAGAAGGAGTTATGTCTTGCTTAAATTTTGAGAAAAGGTCATTCCCTGCCTCCATTCTTCCAGGGCGATTTCTGGTTCATTTCAGATTTTTTTTCCTTTTTTTTTGCAGGAGAATAATTTAGATTGTTTTTAAATCACTGGTTCAGTCCTGGCTAGATGTACAGTAGCCAAAGGATGTTGCTCTCACGTGGATGCATGAAATGGGTTGGTTACAGTGCAGAACAGGCTGGTGCCATTTGGTGTTGTCAGTGGAATTCTCAGCTAAAGGAGCTGCCTTTGCACTCAGGATCAGCACCTGTGACCAGGCTGACCGGGCTGGGCCTGAGATCTGCTCTGTAGCTCAAAACAAACCTGTATCTGAGATTCTCAGTTGACTTCTCACCGTGTAAACAGAAAATTTCCATTGAAAATTTCAATGTGAAAAACCTCAAAGATTTTACAAAAGCTATCTACAAATTCTGTGTGATTCTGCATGTTTTATTCTCAGGGGTAATCCTTTCACAACCAAATAATCTCATCATTCTGCATGGGCTTCTGCTTGTCCCTGTGAGCCCCTAGAAACAGCACATACCATGTGTTTTGTAATTATGCATTTGATTTATCCATCAAAAGCTGACATTTCATGTTTGGAAAACATGGTGCTTTTTTCTGTGTGTCTCTCTGAGTAGATGCTGTGTCACTGCTTGATCCCGTTCCAGTCTGTGGTGGAACTGAGTATCATTCTGCACTCGACTTGGCCTTGAAACCCTTTTCACTTATTATTCAAAGTTTCTTTGTATATTTTGAAACTCATTCTTTCTTTCCTCAAAACAGTTCTTGCTCCATAAAAAGAGAAGAGAATACATTTCTTTGTAAGACATTCGAATTTATCCTGCTGAATAGGTGTGGTCTGATATTTTTTACAGTAGTTCATTTATGGTATTTTATTAGGTCTCCTGGGCACTTTATTTGCACGTTACATTTTGGTAGCTAACAGGACTGTGCAATTTGACTTCTATTTTTATGCCTAGCAAGTACAGAAATGTATAAAAGTTAAAACAAACCTTTCTATTTCTAGCTCCTCTCAATGTCTGTAGTATGTGCTGGACTTAAAATAAAATTTAAAACCTCCTATTTTTTAAGTTTGCTACATATTTAAAATCACCTTTGGACACAGATCACATATCAAGTGATGGTGTAATTAACTAATGTACTTAATCAGACACTGGTTACTCGGTTGAATCATTCTTTCTTCCTGCTTTGTGTTTTATAAGGATTTTGAACAGCAGCTCAGGATGAATGGCTCTGAGAAAACCCAGACATGCAGGCTCTGCTTTTGTCTGCCTTGGTGTCTAAGGAAAAAGGCTCATATCATGATGTTGTTGAATTGTAGACATTGCTTTGCCTTTGACATTTGCTTTGACTTACCAGAATTAAGAAGTGTTTTTTAAAATGGTTTGCACGTGGCTGAGTGCTGAGTGTTCCAGCTCCCAGTTCATAGGTACAGCACAGGAGAGGGGAATTCCTTGTGGTCCATGGCAGGACTGGGACTCAAGACCTTCAGCTTCTGTCTTGAAGAAGATTCCTGATTTAGCAGATCTTTTGATTCACGGATTTGGGAATGTTTCCTCACTGAAAACTGAAACAAAACCAGAATCTCTTCAAAGGGTTTGAGGCAAAGTTTCCCTGCTCACTGCTCCATTTTAAGTCTTCTATGGTCCATCATGGACTTTTCTGGACCATTTAGAAGCACAAAATGTCTAAATTTAGTCAGTTTGCCTCCAAAACCTGACATTAGTCTAGTAATTAGATCTGACCCACAGAACTGATACATGACTATAAATTTGGAATGAGGCCTTTGGATCTGCTGCAAGCTCTTACCTTGTGTACTGAGCATAAATTGCTTTCCTGCATGAGTGCCCAGTGAGTTCATGCACGACCAGCCCATCAGCTTGGGCATGAGCACCCAATCAGCCCATGCATCAGCACCCATTTAATTTCCTAATGAACCCCCAGCTGGTTCACACATGAGCTCCCTCTCAGCTCACGCCTGAGTGCTGGGCATACATGGCAGCTTTCAGCAGCCAGGGGCCACAGGGGTGGGAGGAGGTCAGGAGATGCCAGGTGCAGGTCAAAACTGGCCTGGATACATCAAAATGTGATGGAAAACCCCATCACTGAGTGTAACCCCAGTGTGGAGACAAGGGAGGTTGACAGGAGAAAAGGAGGAAGAGAGGTGTTTGGCTTCATTTTAGCCTGGGAAAGGTGGTGGAAAGGTGTTCACTTGAATGTTTATTTAATTATGTTTTCTTTCTTCTCCCTCTGAGTGAATGATTAGAAGTTTGTGTTAATTGGTAATAAACTAAATTAAGTAAAAGATCCCCAAATCAAGACTGTTTTGCCTGCAACACCTGGCTGCATTGCTCGGGAAAGGTGAAAGCTCTTTATGTTACTGTAGGGATTAGTTTATAAAGAAATAAAAGCCTTAAATATGATTAATTAACATCCATGCAGCAAAGTCCCTCTTTATATCACAGGAGAACCAGAGGAAAAGGAGTGGAATCCCATTACACAGATTACTTGAATTAGTGTCTGTATTTCCTTCCTCTGCTCACCACGCTGTGCACTGCTCTGCTTTGCCTCCTACATTGTGATAGATTACTTTTTTTGTTTGCATTTTCCCAACTGCTCATTATTAATTAGATTTTAATGTCATGTTTTGGGAAGAAGCTGGGCCTAACCCATGCGTGCCTCTCACAAACAAGTAGCCCTTAGGTCCAGAAACTTCCCCACTGGCTTTGGCTGCACAGATTACAGGAGTCAAATGCACCCACTGGGAGGGGAAATTTGCAGAATCCAAGCCAAGCTTTTCTAGGATGTGAAGCCTTTGCATAAGAACCCCATTTATTCTCCAATCCCTCTTCTAAAACATATTTTCTCCCACTTTCCTCTCCACAGCCAGAGTGGGATATGTTTGTCATTGCAGGGCTGAGAAACAAATCTTGGCTGTTATGATAATCCATTGTAGCTTTTTAACCACTGGCCCACTTTGGAAGGCAATGTGCACCCCATGGCACATTTTCTTAGTTATTTATAAAATGTCAGGAAGAAATGCCATTTTCACTGACAGAGAGGAAAAAAAGTTCCTTCTTTTTGTACTGGAATAGCTGACCTTATTGCAAACAGATAAAGAATTGCTAGGATTTAGAAAACACTAATCAAATACTTGAGAAAAAAAGGTCAATAATTCTTTTTAATTTTCTCTTGGTGAGAATTTTATTAAAAAGCAATAAAAATAGTATCTTATAAATCATTTATATAATGTAGATTTGCTATAAGATGAACCAGTGAAACTGTGATCAAGCAAAGATGTGTCTTTGGCACCCAGCCTGCTGTCAGAATGGTTCCCATAAACGTCAAGACATAAAATAGAGTGTTCTGGCCCAGGTCAAAGGAACATCCAGAAACAGGGCCACAAGAAAGGTTATTTAACATCAGGGGTTATTATTAGCGGGTGTAAAACCTAAAGGAGCCCACAGCTGTTGGGAGAAGATTTACTGCAAAAAAAGTATTTGATTATTAAAAAAAAAAAAAAAAAAAATCTCTGAAACAAGTCTCATGAAGATTTATATCCATGGAAGTTTCAAATGAAGATGTGCTCTCTAGGAATAGTCTAGGAATGCTTTTCTTGATGCTCTTGCTGGCACTGCTCTGACTGTTGTTCTGATGAGAGCCCCTTAAACCCACCCGTAGCTCTTTCCCACTACACCCCAGCAGTGCTTTGTTTACCTCAGGTGGGCACAGAGCTGTTTGTCTGCATCTTTTTTCACTCCTCTTGAATAGGTGTACAGGAATATCTGAAATAATAGATAAAATCCAAAATAATGGACACTAGTGTTGAGAGCAGTTAGAAGCTCAGGTTTTAATTTAAACAGTGCCTAGAAATCCTAGTCCCAGGCCATGACTGCTCTGTTTTAATGTCTGTGATTGCACAAACTCCTCAGTGCCAAACATTTGTTTTTTCCTAATGGATGCATTGTGCTGAGATCTCTGTCAGTACTCCCTGGGATGACTTGTCTTTCTCCTGTCATTCTTTGGAGGATTTCCAAACATGAGAGAGGCATGAACAGAGCCTGGTAACTCAAATCTGAAAAAAAATGGGCTCCTTTCTTAAATCAGCTGGAAAGAACAGTTGAAGGCACCAAGGAGGAGCTGACCAAATACTGCAATGTTCTCCATCTGAGCTGCTGATGCTCTACACCAACAGATTCCTGCTCTTCACTGGTGTTCAATTCTCTTCACTTGTTCTATACTTCTAAATATTGCTTAGGTTCTTTCACCCTGGTTTTATGCACACAAATGCCAGTGTTTAATGTCCATAAATCCAGCTGCTAAGACACCATGAGTGTCAACTATTAAAATTATTTCTTAAAGATCATCAGGCAGAAAAAGTTGGTGTGAAGTGGTTTCTGGTGATGCCCTCTTTCAGTTTTACATTTCAAAGGCAGCTAATGAACAACAGAATTATCTGCTTGGAGGTCCTTGGAAACACAAGCCAAGATCACCTTATCCTTCAGCCCAGGGCTTGGACAGGGGAAGGAGAGGAAGGAGCCAGAATCTTTGCTGCTGTAGCCTGTGTTAAAAGCCACAGTGGCATCATTCTTTGCCCAAGGTCACACAGCAAGTCAGAATGCAAGAATAAAACCCAGAATCCCAGCTCCATACACTGTTCTGTAGACCACAACAAGTGGCAACAGAGCTCATGTCCCCTGGTCTAATTAATCTACTCAGCAATTCAGTGAGTGATTTAAGTGCAAGCAAAAACAAACATCAAGAGAAGTGACAAATTCTGCTGTGGCTTGGGCTATTTACTTGACTCAGGAGAAGGTGCTTTCCTGAATAAATTCACAATAGGGTCAGGAGGTGTTTTGTGCCTTCCCTTTGCCTTTTGTCTGTCCGTCCATCTCTCTCTTAAGCTGTTTATGACGTGCTCAGTACAACAGAAAGCTAGTGAGTGGGAAAGAAACAGGTGAAAATAAACCTCTCCCTTTATTTTAAACTGCCTGAATTGAGTATTAAAAAAGAAAAAAAAAAAAAAACTTGGCCAGAAGTGAGTTACATAACTTAAGCCAGTCTAAAATTATGTGCCAGCAATTTACATGAGTTTTATGTAACTGTTTATACTGCTGTTTATTTAAAAATTACTACTTATCTTGGCGACCGCAGCAACACATCGTGCATTTGCTAGCTCTGGAATACAGGGCACCTTCATTAAAACACATAGTCACCAATATATTAAACACACAAAAAACCCCTGCTCTGACATAACATGAAGTGTCAGATGGAAAGCCGCAACAGCAAAGACATTCAGCGTTCACAACAAAGCAGCCCTTTGGGGTGTTCAGAACAGGACTGGAACATGCTCCATCCTTAATTCACCCAACAGCTTTCAGGTCCTTTACAGCACAGTTGGTGCAGTCTACAAGACCAGCTCCTGTTCCTGGGCTCTTATAAAGGACCCTCTTCATCCTCGGGTTTCTCCACTCGAGCGTGTTTATATTCAGCATTTACGTGCTGAGGTGAGGCAGCCTTTTGTTCTCTCTTAAAGTCCCAAGTCCTTCAGCGTGACACAAATGGTTGGTAATTCCTGTTTGCTGCCAGAGCTGTCTCCCAGCACTCCCACAAAGAGGGTAAAGAAGTAGCTAAATCTTCCTGATGGGTTGCTATGCACAGATTATCTCATTTTTAGATCCAGGTTGATCCCAAGACCATTTATGTGGGGCTTGGTGTTGGTACCAGGAAGATCTGTGTATATCCCACAGGGCCAGAGTGGGAGTGGGGGCAACACTGGCCTAAGACATGTAAACAGAGGGCATGGGATTTTTCCCCTTGTTTTGGGGCCTACAAGATGCTCTACCTCTCCTTCCTTCATTTTCCCATCTCTGAAATAGGAACACTGGCATCCACATCCTTCTAAGACCTTTATAACCCAGTGAACGAGTACAGCAGAATATTATGTATTATTTTTAGATGGCCATTATGGCAGAAAGCTGAAATCTGTCAATGCACAGCAGGAGATATAAACTTAAGTGATAAATTACTTCAGTTGATTTGCATTTCTTTAAAGCTATATCATGTCATCTTCTTCTCACTTGAATCATTAAAAATCATGGGGGAAAAAAGTTTGTTAAAATCAAAAGTAAGCAAAAAAATTCCAGAATTTGTTATGAGTTTCTTTACAACAGATATACTTTGAAACGAGGGGAAAAAGAAGGCACTATTCCAACACAGCTGTTGAAAAAATATTTATTTTTCAGTTATGGAAATTTTTATTGAAACTGGGGGACGGGGTTTTTTCCAAAAGTGAGGTTTTTAAATAAATATATTTGAAAATTAAGTTTTGAGTAACTTTGGATACACCATCTTGTTAGGTAAATATCCTTTAAAAGGGGGGGTTCTCAATCATAATGATAACCATAACCTGATCCACAGGCTAAAATCGTACTCCTATGTTTTCAGTTCCAGGGGTCTCAGCCACCACAGGGTAAGCTAAAATAAAGTGAGTGCAAAATGCTGGCAGTGCTGGCTGTGTAATGAGAAGCACAGCTGGGCAGCCAGGGAAGGCTGGGCTGGGTGAGGGGGTCGGGGGGCACCCACAGGGGTGGCACCCGCAGCACCTGGGACAGGACAAGCAGGGAGTAGTTTTCCTTCAAGGGACCATGAGATGGGTGTCACCCAGCAAGGGGGTGAGGGTACTCACCCTGCACATGGGAGTTTACTACCAACATCAGTACCATTTGGCCTGGAACATCAGAGCAGAGCTGGGATTTACCATCACAAAACCCACTCCCCGCTGTCCCTGAGGTGGCTTTAGAGCTGAGTCTGCCTGTTCTCCCCTTGGAAGCTCAGCTGCTCTCTCTGAACTCAGTGGTCCTTGGTTATTTCTGAGAACAGGCTGCCATGCTGTTGATAGTCCCAACACCAGTATCCTGGTGTTCCTGCTGGTCACATGCTTGCAATCCTGTTTAGGTGAGTTAACTCCTCCTCAGGCAGTGTGTCAGGATCTCTAAACACTGGAGCCCTCAGCCTCATCAAGTGGAAGGGTTGAGAAGCAGACCCACACCAAGAACAGGGCTGCAATGTTTATTTGTGAAAGCCTCCCAAATTTAAATATGCCTCTTGAACTACCAGCTTATGTTTGGGCAGTCTCCAGTCCACAGAACAAGTAAAAATTTGGGAAGCTCAGAAGCAGCTTAAAGCCACTTCTTTCATCCTTGGCTTTTGTTTTGTGCTGCCTGAAGTGTGACCCTCCCACTGCCCCTCACGTGGAGTGGGACACTCAGGTGTGCCTGGGGATTCCAATGCAGGCAGGATTTGCTGGCAGAATCTCCCTCAAGTGACTCTGTCTTGCTCAACATGAATCCTTGGTAAGAAAAGTGGTGATGGAAGTGACTCTGAGTTGTTGACATGTTCAGCAGTTTGAACAGGGTTTCTCCTTCTGGTTCATCCTTCTGGAAAACAGAAAACATGTCTAAGTTTGCAGCACGTGTAGAGTGTCTGCAATGATTTACTGCAAGTGGAGTTTGAAACCTTGGAAATCACAGTTTACAATGGAAACTCTGACTGGTAATCACATTCAATGTTACTTATAAGTATTCCTATAATTAGGTTGTCAACAAAACCCTACAGTATGGTACCATAACAGTCTCTATATTTTCATATCAATGTATAGACATAGCTGCCACTAAAGGTGGCAGCAATTAGCTATTTAAAACCCATGGAAAACTAAAGAAATACGCAGTGAAAAAAGTTGAAAGACAATAGACAAAACCAATATTCTTTTCATTGCAGCAAACACAAAAATGTTGCAGATCATGCTGGGCATTCACAAACTGCAATCATGGACAAGGAGCTACCAGGGGAGAAGGGAAAAATGAGTTGTGCTATTGATACTTGGCTATTTTGGAAAGAATGTGTTGGCAGTTAAATGTTGTATATGCTGAGCAGAAAATTCTCTCAAGCAGTTTTCTTTTAATATGAAAATACCAGTATGACACTGCCAGAAGATGAAAATTCCCCATGCTGAAATCAGAATACCTATATCCTCTGATCTATTCTAAATTATTGACTCCAATACTAATGAATATGCAAATAGAGTATCCAAGAATTATTCTGTAAATCTTGAAAGGAAATCTTTGTGTTGAATTCTCTGCTTTGGTGTAAATCCAGGATATTAATGAGATCTCCCAATTCCTACTGTAGAATAATTCAAGAGATTCATTTCACAATGGTTTTGACAGGTTTTCCTGGAAGTTTGGCTCTGAAGATACAAGTCACTAAATCCCAGAGGTATCACTCCAGGATCAACCTCACCTCTAATCATGGCATCTGTCATTATTAAAGAATAATTTAACAAAAAAGGCTGGTTTTCTACCTGCAGCCATCAGTTCCCCACTTGCATATATTCTTTCTTTTTTCCAGTCATCCAGTAGTTTCTCATGGTCTGATACTGTTTTATGTGCACATTAATTTTTGCTGTACTGAGGAAGAGCACAGACAGCAGAACCACTAATTCCATAAGCCCTGAAGCAGGAATAGGAATGACAAGAGCACTTTGGTGAAGGTGCCCATTGTAATTCAGGCTGCAGGGCAGATGGGAGGGATCTGTCAGCCCAGCACCTCTTAATTCCCTCCAAAAGTGGACACAGCTCAATTGGTCCTTGTGGAGCTGTGTAATTTCAGTGACCACAGGAACATCAGGCCTGGACAGCAGAGCCAGAAACCACTGAAACCAATGCTGAGGCTCTAGTGAGTGTCAGGTCTAGTCCAAGGAGGATATTTCTATCCAAATTAGCCAAGGGGAGGTGATGAAAGTTTTGTGGACCTGTGGAGCAAAAAGAATTCTCTGCCCATGCAGATCCAATGCAAACCAGTGCTTTTTGTTGGTTTGGGTGTATAAACTGCCAAATGGCATTAACAGTCCCAAGTCTTCTACCTTCTCTTTTGCACTACTTCTCTTTCTTTAAAAGGAAATAGTTTAAGTGAGGGCAAATGTTGGCTGAAGGTTATTTGTATTGCAGTCTATTTCTAAGCATTCTTTCCTGAAAAGCTTCTGAACAATATTTTGCTTTTGTCTCCCATACACAGAGATATAATTTAATTACTGTGTAAAGCTTTGCTAAACATTACTGTTAAACATGACTTTTAGTATCCACATGGACTGGGAAACTGCTAGGAGAGAAACCTAACCTGTGAGTGACTCAGGTACTTTGACTTCTTTGCTTGCACTGGTACCTGATTTGATTTTCTCCTACCATTTGTTTCCTAGTGGAATGGAGCTCTTCAGAAGACTTTTCTCCTTTGGCTGGTGAAATAATCTTGGATAATCTTCAGTCTTTGAGGTGCTCTATCACGGGTCTCAGAACAGTAAGTGCCAGAGGACTCTTTAGACCTTGACAGCCCCAGTGATACAAAGGTGGATAATTTGCATCCCTGTCTGTTGGTAATCACTGCAGTGCCTTGCTTGGAGCAACACATTCCAGTGATTAAGCACAATATGTGTGGTATCCATAATCCAAAAGTGACAAAGGAATAGACAGTTCAGCATGAACCATTCCAGGAGTTATCACTGATAGGGGAAATCAGAAAAGACTGGAGTGAAAGCTGCTGTTTTCTGGATCACAGGATAACCTTAGTGCAGATAAAAAGCTCTTGAGAGGTCTAGTCCTGATTCTGATGGAATACCTAAAATAACAACTCTTCCTCTTCTCCTTTTCAGGGAAGACACATGTTAGTGGAAATCATTTTAATTTTTGTTATTTATCTTTGTATATCTGTTCTACACCGATCAGAGCTGGGTCAGCAATGGAGAAAATTGATGACTTTTGATATGGATTCTTAAGCAGAATCATTTTGACCATGTGTCTGGAAGTCTTTTTCCTACTTTCAGTACCATTTGTACAAATGAATTTTGATTCCCAAAATACTTGATGAAAACAAAGCCTCTCAAAATGCAAGTATTCCCACCAGAAACAGCACCAGAGGGGCCAACCCAGAAGGGAGCTGAGCCACAATATGCATTTACTCTCTGTTTCCCATTTTCTAGCAACCAAACAGAGTAATTGCACTTAAGTTAAAATCAAGGCAACATGCACAGCCACTTCCACAGGTACATGTTAAGATCAGTGCTTACCACATGCTTGTCTATACTCTCCAAAGTATGTAACATATTTAAATTGAAAGTTAAGCCTCCAGAAGTGCTCTCCACTGGCCTAGATTTATGCATCCAAATCAGTGATAAAGGTCTGACTGATTTTAGTGGCAGCCAAATGAAGTTTCTTCCACTGCTGTGCTGGCAGAGAGGCTCTGTTAAATACAAAAGGGAAAAGGGAAGTTCCTGCTCTGAAGTCTGATTGTCAGAATTCCCAGGGTTCAGATTTGGCACAAGAGACTGTGGTTTGTCAGCTGGGATTGTTGTGTTCTGATAACCCTGAGCAGATCATCTGCCCTCGAATCTTTGCTGTTTCAATCTGTCATGGTGCATTTAAGTTACTAAACCTATTTAAGTCTCTCAAAGAAAATACCTCTGTGAGGGGCTGTTTTGCACTTATTACAGCCAAGGTTTTGAATCCAGTGATAGTTCTGACTCCAGCTGTTTTCCATTTGCAGGGCCAGAGGTATTATGTCCATGTTTCGGCGTACAACATGAGAGGATGGGGACCTCCAAGGAAATCTACTCCTGAATATGCTTCTCCTTCAAGTAAGTTGAGTTTGTCTGCCCTCCTAGTCTGACTGGTGATGTTGCTTTGTAAGAACTTCTTCCTCCTCAAAGAACAGAAAAGGACAAATATCTTGGAGTTCATGATATAATTTTCCCGTCCTCTAGGAGTGAAATAAATAAATCTCTCCCAAAAATGAGCAAAATAATCGCATATTTATGTGATATTTATATTTATGTCCTAGCTTTTATTCTTCTCCAGTCCTTCAACAGAATGATGTTGTCTAGTCACTGACACTTTAAAAAGTGAGAAATATTTTGACCTTTACTTCTCTTAACAGAGTTCTGATGGTTGGAACTTCATTTTTCAATACAGGAATGGATCAAAACCTGAATCTGAGCTGCTGCAAGCGAAACACTTACATGTATCTCGTGTAATTTTGTATTCTGCCTTGCAGCATTACAGATCCCATTCACAGGACCATTCTTCCAGCATCCTGTATGTCAGATACTCTAGTGTGAACACACATGTTGACAGGATCTAGCCTGCAAGCACTGAAATGTTCCAGAAATGTCCAAAAGACTTTCTTCCCCTTCCAACCTCTGACAGGTTTTCTCAGACTCCATTAGGACTGTGATTTGTCATTTGTAATTTTTAATCTATTATAATCACATTGTATTGTTGGTTGCTTTTGCAGACTCGGTGTTCCCTGCCAAACTGGCTCAGTGTGTTACAGCTCCCCTTGTATTGACTAATGCAGTAAAGTGAGACTTTTCCTTTTATTGCATTAACACTAGTGTTTATTAGGCTAATTTAATAACCTTCACATGCTAATGTGAGAAAATACAGCAAGCTGGACCTACTCTCAGTAGTCATAATGGAGAGGGTTGGATAAACAAGGCTCTTGCAGTACCATTGGCCCATTTTGCTTCAATTTTGCTCTTGTTTGCCGCAGAATAATACCAGAATTAGGCTAAAGAAACACTCTGTTTGAGACCAGAAATGTGCTACAATCATGGGACAAGTCTCTATGTGGACAACTGAACAACTGAGTGATGTGCAATTACCTTGACTACAGCCAGGTGTAACCACACAGGACTGGCCTCAAAAACCAGAGATTTGCATCAGCTGGGGCACAGACTCTATTACAGTAGCTGCAAGTTATCCAGCTAAATATCCCCAGAGAAGGGACACTCCTGGCAAAACAGGTTGCATTTAGGTCTTCAGCTTTGTATGATGTGAATTTTGCATCAGAGAGACAAGACGTTATTTACCACTGCAGTTACTGGAGTAACTTCAGAACTTTACCCTGTGACTGCCTCCACCACTGGTTTTGAAAACTAGCAGATTTGTGCTTGGCAAGAAGGCAGCAATCTGACATTACACCAGTGTTGCATAACAAAACATGGCCCTAAGCTAAAATTGAAATGTGAATACATTAATACTCTACAGAGTTGTCTGTAACAGCAGCCAGAAGTATGTGCAAGGGAAATAAAAGCTTCAGGGCCTAATGCTGATCCATCCTAGAGCATCAAAGGTTTGTGACATCCTTGGAGATGTGTCTGTGTATCAGTGAACACTTGCCACTGTCCTCCTGTTTCCCCCACACACAGGAGCAGCCTGGAAGGTGGTGGCCAATGTTGTGCAGCTGCTCTATGAAATGATAGCAGATTTCTAGGATTATTCATTAGCAGGTGAGAGATGGACAATGAGGGAAACTGGTTTGCATGTCATTTTTAAGGTAGTCAGCACTCTGGAGGTTCAAAAAGTTTGGAAGGCACTGGGATAGAGAAATCATAAGAAATCCCAGTTTGATGACACCAAAGCACTTGAGATTGGTGAGTTCCAGTTGGTCCCTCTTGGCTGCTCACAGGAGGTCCAAGGACATTATCCCCACACAGAGCAACGAATGCAGCTGTCCCTGGATCTCTGCAACAGCCCACAACACAGGGGACAGCCCCTCTGCAGCTGTCACACTGCCCACAGGCTACAGGGATACCAAATATCTTCTCTTTCCAGTCTTTCAGGGGCTTACTCTAGCTGCTACTAAATGTAAATAAATAGGTATTTATATCCCTGGCATAGTGAGCCCATTGGAAGGAATGTTTGACTCCAAACTTGCACTAGAAACTAGATCTGTATATTTAGTGAGTGAGCAAACTGTTGGTGGCTGTGAGTACGTACGTGGCCTCTGTGCCAGCAAGATGGAAGCGTGTCTCCTGTGCAGACAGATCTCTTAATACCTTGATTCACCATTACTTTGGGTCAGGAAACGAGTGCAATACTCTTTTCTCTTTATAATCAAAGTATGAAAATAGCCAAGTCTGGAATTAAAAAGCTCCTCTCTGACGCACACAGTTTTATTCTTCCTATTTGTGATAAGTTTGGTTTTTAAAATCAAGACTGAGACTGTCACTAGCAGCAAAGGAGTGAAAACAAAGTCTGTTGGAGGTTGTAGGTTTGTGGGACAGAAACCGCAGCTTTTTGCCTCAGGAGTGCAGTGCTGAGCAGCCCGAGGGCTCCAGGGCAGGCATTGCCAGCGTTCCTTCAGGCCGCTGGGAGCAGATCTGAAGTGATTTTACACGGAACATGTTCCTCTGGCTACAGAGCAAGCTCTGGGTGTGGGAAGATGTTCATTCCCCGCTTTGCTGTTTCCTACAAACTGGACTCGAGTGCCTAAAGCCTCCCAGTGTCTGAAAAAAAAGAGTAAGAAGGAGCAGAAGTGTCATCTTAGTGAGGGGCTGAGTGTTGGGACAGGCTGAGAGCAGCTCTGGCTGCAGCAACAGAGCCCATTCATGTACTGAAGAGAAATAGTTGTTGTCTAGTCAGGCACTACAGGAGCTTCTCAGAGCTGGTTGGGAGCTCTTTGTTAATAATCATTATGATTAATTACCCAGCTGGCACAAGGCAAAGAAAACTCGGTGTGCGAGTAACAACTGCAGAGTTGAAAACAACTCCTCCTGCCTGCCGAGACGTAAAACTCCTCTAAAGCCAAGGAGGACCAGAGGCAAGAAAATATTTTTAGACCTTCTCCTGCACCTTTGTGTTTCATTTCTGTTTATTTCCTTTGTTCAATAGACTGGAAAGACTGCAGTGGAAGAGAACCTCGGCACAGGGGACACACTGAGGCCCTGGAACGCCTCCTTCAGCAGGTTCGAGCAGCTCATCAGCACTATAATTGCAGAGGTAAGGATAAATATCTCTGTGGTAGGGCACCAGCTGAAGCCTCTGTGGCGCCTGTAATTTTAGCAGTTTTCTAACTAGGTCATACCTTCTCATTCATCAGGAAAAGAAAGATATTAATATTGGCCCATCTGGAATCACTTTAGCACACTATCTTGCTCTTAACCCTTGAAATTAGTTGGATGAAAACATCTGAAAGCTCATATGCACACACACACACACAGGCACACCCTTTCCCCCTCTGTACCCTACACACCTATTGATTTGTTTTTCCCTACAAATTAGTTTCCCACAGGATTCCACTGAAACGTTTCAAGGATGTCTCTTATTTTTTTTTTTCTATAAGGAAATACTTTAGAAAGTTAACAACTGGTTTGGATCAAAAGAGGGGAATTGGCTGGCTCCAAATGGAAGACACTAAATACTCCAGTGGATGCCATTGCCAATCCATAATGAAAAATACTTGCACAATGCAGTGGGAAGATAAGATTGCTACATTTCAAAATAGAATGGATCAAAACTAGGAGAGAGTTCGAATCTCAGCCAAACTTCATTCATGAGAAACAGACTGTGCCTTTAATAGCTCAAGAGCCAAGGCAACAGCTTGGCATTCTTTTTAAAGCATATATAAAAACTCCTGTTCTATACGGGTTGTTGAAAAGTACTATTTATTTTCTTAAAATAAACTTCTAACTGGAATAATGCTTCATTGCAAAGGGACTTATTTCAAACTGAAAAGTTAAACTACCATGAAGTTTTCATTTTTCTTCACCTAGAATGACTGCTGTGTCAAGCTGCATCAATTGATTTAAAATCGCAGAAATACTTGGGGCTAAAATCACGGGGCTGAAATGAAAAGATGCAGCCTTTGTTCCTTACGTGCAAATATGTCACCATCCCGATGATCCACAGTCTGCCACAACCCATCGTAACCATAGCAACTTAAACTACTCATCTACGGTGCTAGGAAAGGGAAAGAAGATATTGCAAGAAAATGTTGTTTCCCTGATTAAAATTCATGCAAGCATTACCACTTGCAGGTGGTCTTGGCACTGAAAATACAGATGATGTACTCTATCTCTTACACAGCTTTTTCAGGCTATTCAAGAATATAATGTATGTACCATTTTTCCACGGTACAGTTTTTCCCTCTGGAGTTAGTGCCTATCTCAGGTCTTTCCTGCCACCTTCCTAGTGAACAGGGAGTAAGTGATGGAACATCTGAAACTATTCTCAGTATAAATTGTTTTACTGACATACCAGCCCAGAACAGAAGCAGTTATAAACAACATGCAGAAAATCCCTCCTTTTGAGAATCTGACACCAGGGCCTGGTTCTTATAAAATTCTACCACTCCAGAAATTAACCCCAGTCTCCTCAAACCAGAGCACAGACAATTCTGTTGTTGATTTCCTAACTCCTTTTCCTTAAATAATAAATAATAACAATACAAAAAAATCCATTTAGCTCCAGTTTCTTCTGTGCCCAAAAAGCTGTGAGAGCTCTCATGGGGCAGCACCACATGTGGAGTCAGCTTGAGCTACACCCATGCCTCCAACCAAATAAAAAATCTCATAATTGCTTGTAATGCTAGCATCACACAGTAGTGTATTTTGGACAAATCAGGATGGTAACATCACAGGAGAACCTTTGGAACTTGCTTTAAATATATGACTGATGTCAATCCCTTGTATTTCACTAATGTGGTAAGGAATCACGACAAAGTTTGCAGGAAAAGTAAGAATTATTCCATCATTTTGACTCTGAAATTTGATTTGGAATTTATCAGCCTCGGTGGACTCTGAGGACTTTGGTCAAGGATCTGAGATAAACTGATGTTTAAGACTGAAAAGCCCAAATAACAGCTTTCATTTCATATAATACAGAGGCCTGATCTAGATTCTTAATTAATGTAAATTTGCATGGTTCAACTGACAGGGAGAGAAGTCAGCACAGACACGCTGTCATACACAGGCTGAGGACCTGCCCAGGCATTTATCCTTTATCTTTACCCTGCTTCCCTCTACTAACTCCTTCATCTAACCCTGGCTGGATGTCAATACTGTGATCTCTGTTTGCCCCATTTGGTTTAGAGATGTCTGTGAACAGCTGGACATTGTTTGAGGAGGATCCCTCAATACCACTGATTTGTCTGTGGTTTATTAATGAGAGCAGAATCAAACTCTGCATGAATTAAAGCCCAATGATGACAGATGGAACTCAAACGAGGTGTCCAGGCACCTCGGCTCTTCCTGGAGTTATTCCTCTGTGGGATATCCCATTCATGCTGCTCGGGCTGGCTGAAGGAGAGTGGAGGATGAGTGCAAGGGAGGTGGAAAAACTGAAGGTGATCAATCTAAAAGGTCTGAGATCACTTGGATAGCATGGGCAAAAGCCTCTGATCCCAGAGGATCTGGAAGGGCAAGGCAGTGTGCTGGTGCTCCAGTGGGATCTGGGAGGGGACATTGCCCGGATTCCAGGCAGATCCTTTGCCCAGGTCTGCTCATTCAGGCTCTGCCTTTTGCCCTGTACTTTGCATTGCAGGGGCTGGAGAAAACAAGCTTACAAAAATACCAGGAAGAATACATTGGAATGTACAGTGAGTTTAAGAGCTTTTGGAATTAGATCAGCTGTTGCTTTTGAACCTGCTCTGTGATATGATGAAATCTCCTAGGGAATTACTTAGGAAGCTTTGCTTTCATATGTTTAATCTTCTGGAAAACCCTGATGATTACAAACAACAGTCATCCATTTGTCTTCATAATACCATGCTACAGACTATTATAACTGAGTTACTACAATTGTATGTCCTGGCAACACTTCAAATATATTTTTAAGCATTTTTTTTTCTTGTAGCTCATTTTTTCTAAACAATTCTGAGTGGATTAAGTAATTGTGTGATGCTTCATTAAGAAAGCAACCCAACTCTTCAGTAAAATTCTTACCAGATATTTTCTTTCTGAAGTTTAATTGAAATGTATTTTACTGGACAAATCAGAAGTGAAATAAATATGTTCTAATTGTAACTTGATTCACAAGCAGAGCACATAGTTTTAATTGCCTTTAACAAAGAGAAGGATCTCTGATTCCCCAGGACATTTAAAATGTTTAGATTATAATTATTTGTGAGAATATACACAAACAGACTTGAGAACCAAGCCATAAACTGAGTTTAGGTAGGGAATTTAAGAAGTTACATGTTTTAGCTGTTGAGCCTGACTTTGTCATACAAAACATGTGACATTTGTCATCCAACATACGGTGGTAGAAGACTGTCAGGCTTCCTCATGAGATACAGAATTTCCTTTTGAAAGACATCCCACCTTGAGGTGAGGTAACACAGAATCTGTCACGGTCTCAAGCTATTGAGGTGTCTGGCCACTTTAATTTCTGTGTCTCCATGCACATTATCCCAGTGTCAGCTCCCTGCACTGCTAAAAATGTGCAGCTTTAAATTGAGCTTGAATTCATCTGGAAGTTTCCAGCCATTCAATGCATTTTCATAAGGTTACACAGTAAGTGAAGACTCTAAATCCCACTTTATGCCCTCCACTACGATTGCAGTGGGATCTAGCTCACCTTGTGCTACTTTGCTTCCCTATCCAGGGTCACTCCAAAAGATACTTAGCTGTTCCACAGACTGCCTGGCTTGTGGGGCTAAGATCTCAGATAATTTTGCACTGAGGTAATTCCATTTACTTCCCATCTGCCCCACTTGAGAAGAGGCACCCACTTGTCTAGTGACAGGACAAAGAATTCCAGATGACCTTCCTCCTCAGAGACATGGCACAGCATAACACACATTCCTTAGAGACTCCAGATACACACAAACACCAGTGGGCATTGTTCTTGTTCTTCCATGAGGTTGCTCTTGAGTATTAGTTGTATTTACATAAAAAACTGCAAGAAACATTTGCACACCCTACCTTTGAAGAGAAAGGCTGCCAGTGTCACAAATACATCTTTTATTTAATTGTCCATTTCAATCCAGGTTTGAATGCTTCTGATCTCAATCTAATCACTGGGAATTCTCTCGTCTCATCTATGTGTTCACTCCTAGGCTTCTGTTAAAAGAGCTCACAGCTCTATTGCTGTATCATTTATTAATATAAACTTACTGTGCTGCTACTGGTGCTTTTCTATGAAGGTTACTCTATGTTATTTATTAGTTAATTAAGTAACAGCCAAGGCTCCATTTCCTGCAGATCCAAATTATCCTCTAATCTCAGCTCCATGTTTTCTGGCTCCTACACACATGTTACTGTAAAACAAAAGCAAACAGCAACGTAGGAGAGTTTACAGTCTCCATCTAGTTTTACACTATTTCTTTTGCAGTTGGCTTCTGCAAAGCTGTGGACTAAACCCAAACCACTGAATAGCCCAATAACATATATTTCACTTGTAATGTGCCCTCTTATTTTAATGCTGCAGTCTCTGGGAGTTTCAGAATTATGTTGCTTTGCCTTCAGCAATTTCCTCCTCCCCTCCCTCCATATAGATGGAGGGAATATAGAAGAAAATAATTAGAATGAAATTTATATTCCTAAATTGGTCTTAACCTTGGAAGAAGGAAACAGGAAGACAGGAGTTTTCATGTAGCATTTGGTTTGCATTACTGCAATACACTGAAAATGCTCACAGTAAAATAACAGTTATCTGAGGGGCTATGGGTAGAAATGCAAAATTAGTATTTTTAAAGGGAAAAGAAAACAAAGGTCAGTTGCTTCAAAGGAGTAGTCATAGATTTGGATGAGTCTGTTAAAACTAAGCTGAACGGTGCACTGGAGAATATGCCATGGAGAACAAGTCTGCACTGGAAAGACAAGGGATTTGATGATCTAATAAGTCTCATACATCTGAATTGTATGATTTCACCCCCAACAGAACCTTGCTCTCTTTGTACTCGCTGTTCCACAGAGCAGTAATTATTGCTAACAATGTGTCTGCTTTCTGGGGTTTTCAACGTGCGAATTATGGTGCAAATTTATTCAGCATTTAAAAATATGCTGAGCACTTCCACAGATGGGGTTGTGACAGCAGCAAATTTAGATGTTCTTTAAATGTTCAAACTTAGAAATCAGTAGGGAGACACAGACAGACACCTCCCATTCTTGGAGGTAAGTGGGAAATAAGTTACTCTGAGAACACCTAAGCAGATGATCAGCAGCTTTCAGCAAATGGTTCTTCATGAGTCATGTTTTTTTTTTCCCACTGGAAAAGGGTGTCCCTCAAAATGTTTTGTGCTTCCATCTGGATGGGGATCCACGATTCATCCAAACAAAAAAGTCAGATCCTGGTAAACTGAGATGCACTTTCACAGCTGCGTTTTTCTTTTTGCCTTTCTTTACCTGCCACAATAAATATCTGAAGAATTAACTCTTTTTTTTTTTTTTTTTAGTTAAATATTGCTGCTGTTTCTCTTACAGCAGCATTAAACAGGAAAGACATTGCAAAAGACAATGCAAAAAGAAATCAGTGTTAAGTGCTTTAAAATGCCATGTGTGGACAACTGACAGTGCATTATACAATCCTGCATGTCCCTGACTGCCATCTATTGGCATCCCCTCCAAACCTGCTCACAGGTACACAGGTGAGGATCCACTCCCATGGGAATGTATTTCTTTGGTTTACAAGGCCATGCGTGAGAGAAGGAAAGACATTAAGTCACATTCACCAAAGTGAAAAAGAATACAGTGTATAAAAATATAACAACTTTTTTTTTTTTAGAATACTGGGGCAATATTTGAATTTATAAAATTTTTCAAATTGAGACAGCTGGTCCAGAGGTCCTGGCAGGCACACAGCAGGTCTCAGCTTCCTTGGATTCCAGATTATTAGGGAGTAAAGGTAACTGTGAAAGCTCTGAGGCAATTCAGGTGAGTGGAAGTTGTGATGGGGAAAAAAACCTCGAGCAAAAGCAGATGCACTGAATGTGATACAGAGAAAGATGAAGGTCGACCTCATTGTCTCCTTAAAGCTCTTCCTTAGTTTAGACTGATGATGCCATGATCCTGGTGACTGCCAGGGCACCAATTCTTAGAAGCTTAAGCTGTAAGTGGAGAGAAACTGAAGAATTACAACACCAAAAATGCTGACTCGTGGTTCAAATCTCTTCTTGGGTTTGTCGAGTTCCCTTGCAAAATTCACACCATTAAGAGCACACAGTGCTGGTTCAAGCTATACTTTGCCTAGGAGCAAAATATTTTGTATCTAGTCTGAGTTTGCTGCAAGTAAGGAAATTGTTTGCTGGTGTGTATCACTAAGTTAATGAAAACACAGTCAAAGGGTTGTGTTTGAGCAATTTCTAAATGTTGCTTTTTTGAAAGGAATAAAATGGACACTGACTGAAATTTAGTATTGTGGGTCAAGAAACAAAAGTTCCTTATGAGGCACTAACTGAAATTTAAGAGCTGGGTTTGGTTTTCTTTTTTTTCTATTTTAGAAAGTTCTAAATTACAAAATGCTGGTCGCAAGCAATCAGTTTCCAGGAGCCTGAAGCACCTTTTCCACTCATCGAACAAGTTTGTGAAGACTCTGAAACGGTTTGTCATTCATTTTATCTCCCAGACACTCGGAGTTTTAGCTGTTGTTGTTGTTGTTGTGACAGTGAAAAGCACCTTAGAAATCTGTGTGGAGATGCCACTACCAATGAAAGAGCAATCAGTCAGAAGTGAACCTGATAAAATCACACACGTGTGAGACTGACAGGGAAATAAAGCTCCAGCCCCCACTGAAATCAATAGAATCTGTTCATTGTTACTCTTGGAAATGGAGTCAAACAGTAACAGAGTGAAATATTCTGTGCAAACACAAAGTGCAGCTACTGAGGTATTTGGGAAGCACTGCCTCTGTTGCTGCTCAATAATGAAACTGTGACATTTATTTTATTCATAACATAAAGTGCAGAGCTCAGATAACTCGTTGGAATAGTCCACTGGCAACAAGCTACACACGTAGAACTCTCTAACAGGTTTGCAGTCCAGTGTGACCCAACCCTCAGCCTTGATAATTTAGCAATTGGAAGTTGCTTATGCTGGAATTATTTCTTCTTTCATTGCCAGCAGTGTTCAGTTTGCTTTTTCTCCTTTGTATTTTGATAAGAGTTTGATTCTTCCAGAAGAGCTCTCCAGAGTCTTTAAATTCCCTACGGCAACTACTTAACGTATGTAACTAATTGCAAGGGTAAATATTGAGAGGAATGATCTCTCTAAACAGTTTTGAAGATATGTTGGCCAAATTACACTCAATTACACTAATGTAAATCCATAATAACCCACCTGATTTCAATTGAGTTACCTCAGATTTGCTCTGAAGTAAACGAGGGCAGAACTAAGCACATTAATGATAAGTTTTAGTAAAATTTCTGATTTCTAAAGGGCATAAAGCCCCCATTATGTACTGTGTACTCTGGCAAAATTCGCACTGAAACTAAATATCAGTGGCTTGCACAGATTCATAATTTCTTGGATTCACATAGTCTCACATCATCTAAAGTGGTAAAGCTTCCCAAATACTTTTTAGAATTCACTGACTGAAGTTGCATGATCTATAGAACACAGAATTTAAGACCAGATGATTCGATTTCTCTCCTCAGAACTTAACACCTATGATTCTTTGACTAAATTTGGCATGGATGTGAATAGACATGAAAGGTGTTTGATAGTGTTTCCTTCTCTCTTTAGGGGACTCTACTTATGTGTTATACTTTTTTACAAAGACAATTTGTTAGTAACCAATGAAGATCAAATCCCAATTGTGGAAATCGATGACTCTCACAGTAGTTCAGTTATGCAGGATTTCCTGTGGTTCACAAAGGTAACGGGAGTCTAATTTCATATATTGCTTCTGCAGATCTGTTGCTAGCAGTGCCTAGGCCTCAGCTCATCATTCTGAATATATGAAATGATATAATTAAAAAGCTAAATGATTGAAGTGCTTTATCACTCATGTTAAATGCAATTTTCACAAACCATTTATGTGGACTAAATTCTGACTGGGTCACTGCCAGTAGCACAATTAACTCTTCAATGCACAATCCTACATCAGTGATTGCTATGTGGGTGCATTAAGGTTTTATGAACATTTAGAGAAAGAGCCTAAAGAAATAACTATAAGTTTTACATTTGGTATTGTGGCTGTGCCATCATTCAAGTTGTCTTCACACTATTTTTTTAAGACCCCAAAACCAGTAAATCAATTTTGTACAGTAGTCCAAAACCAATTGAAACAGGTGCATGATGTTTACAGAACACCTTCTGTGTCTGAGTCAGTATCTGTGTCACGTTTATCCAGGCAGCTCTTTGCCATCCACAGAAACTCAAAATGAGCGATACCCACTGATCTTTCCAAGTCCAAAATGCTGGTTTAGCTTCATTTCTGCTTTTGTAAATGCTGAGAACAAAACCTGATTGAACTGGATATATTTTTGCAGTTGTCTTGCATGTGGGACGACATCAGATGGCTGAGGCAGAACATGGCTGTGTCCGTGTCCTCATCAACAGCCCTTCAGGCCAGGCAGAAGATGCTTTCAGCAGCAGCACAGCTACAGGTGCGTTCCACGGCGTATTCCTGGCTATTAACTCAGTGACTTTCTCATCTCCAGGGGACAGTGCTGCCAGCTGTCCCTCCAGCCTGTTCTTTGAAGCAGAAATGAGGCACTGAGCCCCTCCTGCCAGCTGGGAGCAAGGAGGTGCATTAGAAGTGAGGGGCAGGGAACACAAAGAAAAGAACCAACAGTGGCAGAGGAAGAAACAAACAGATATGAGCCAGTAAATAGTGACCACAGACAAGCCTGTGGGTTTGCAGGTTGGGAATTCAAGAGTTATAATCCTAATATTTGCTGCGCAAAAGCCTCTTATAGGCCTATTCATTATTAATTATTAATCTATTAATGAAGCATTTAAACTCTGGGTAAGATTTAGCACTCCCTTGTGCTGTGTGGGAACGTGCAGCAGTAGGCAGCTTCTGTCCCTGACAGGAAGGACAAACACACTGCTGAAGTTGCCAAAATGTGCTCTTTATTCACCCAGGCTCACAGAGTACAACTTCTAGGGCAGAGCTACACTGTCTGGCAAACAGGATGGCCCTGGTGGTGTGGATTGTCAACGGGGAAAATAAAAACAAATCTTTCATTAAGTTCGCCGTTGAGCTGCCAAAATTTTTAGGTTAAAATGTGCCTTTGTGCACAGAACAAGTCAGATACCTATTTAGACCCTTAAAAACAGAGACAAAGAGAGATTAGTGGTGCACAGATCTTGCCAGTGGTAAGGACAGCAGCACTACATGCACAATTCATGCCATGTGTTAAAGGCTTAGCAGTGACTCTCAGGATTGTTCTGTTCCAATCTCTGCTACAGATACAACCTGAGTCACCTAAACCTTCTGTGTCTCAGTCCACTACTCGTTACCCAAATAGAAATTATCTCCAGCATTACATTTTGACATTTATTGTAAAGCTTTGAAGGTGGTTTCATGATACCATAAAATCTCTAGCTGGAAGGCAGATATTTTCATTAAAATATTTGCTTTTATGGGAAAATACATTCTCAAAAAAACTGTGTGCACAATCCTTACAGGGAAAAAACTATATCCAGGCCTCACTTTCTGCCACCTTTTGCTTGAGTGGAGGCACCAAAGCTTCCCACAAGTCTGTGGTACAGCCATGGAGTTAATGAAGATCCCCAACGCTGGGCACGTGTTGGCCACACGTCATCCCGCAATAACCCGCTTTACAGCAGCTCTGAGAGCCACACACTTCGGGGCCAGTATTAGGAATATCCACGTGGGGTTTTGTTTTACATCTTTTGGCCAGGCACGCTGTACAGGAGAGCAGCCTTCCTGGGCAACCACCTGTCCTGACTGATTTCCCCAAAGTGCCCCGAAATATATGGAATGCCAGCCTGCTGCACCTTTATTGGAGGACCACCTGTGTGAAGCAGCAGCTGCCTGTCAGTCCTCTGAGCTGTCACTAGAGAAAGTTTTAACTATACCTGCCGAATATTCCCTCTGGTGTGGTTGGCTCAGCTCAGGTAGCACATATTCCTGGGGTTAGCTCAGCTCCATTCCCCCTGTGCAGGTTCCCTTTAGCAGAGCATTGCCAGCCTGCATGGACTGCACTCAAGGATACCCAGCATTCCCAGGACATCGTGTTATTATTTGTTACCAGGGATGCAAAGCCCTGAGATACAGCAAATGTGCCCATGTGGTGTATTGCTCTGCTGAATTTCTGGCAAATTCATTGCCCTCGATGCCTGTTCTTGTAGCTTGGTCCCCGATGAACACAGGGATTGTCACCGATCTGCCAGCCTCTAACGGTGTGTGGCCTAATGGGATCCACCATTGGAAGGATCTCAATAAAGTTTATATGGTTGAATACATTTTATTGAGGAAGTTAATAGACTGACTCCACAGGAATTTAGGACAGAATGGAAAAGATCAGTGACGACACAGCTGCTAAGGGACTAGATCAGGAGATTCAGAGACAACAGGGACTGCAATTTTGCCTGTTGTTACCACTAGACAATAAAGCAAACAAAACACAAGTGATGGGGTGCCCAGCTGAGCAGACAAAAAACTTTTTTAGTCTATTAATCAGTCCTACATTGATATTAGTAGGTCCCCTGTTTTCTGTGCTGGAATCCATTCACCCCACACACTCAGTGACAGTCAAGAACTGCTTGTTTTCATCTCGGCACATTCACGTGTTGCAGTGATTAATATGACAACTAGATGGCTACGTCTGCTGCAGTGACTTATCCCAGCTGGAGACACATGGATTAACACAAAATGTACACTCAAGACAGCCAGTGTTAATCAGAGATGGAGGCAAACCTCAAAAGGCACAACAGTTAAAAAAGGCAGAGGGGAAGTGCTGCATTGACACCAACAGTCTGCCCTGGAGAGGGATGGATAAAGCCAAAATTATTATGCCACATAAAGGGCAGTCACTGTGGTGACTACCTAGAGCTTATAAACAATTTAATAATACAGTTCATAAGTAAATATTGCCTGCTAAGTACAGATAAATAATTTCAGGGTAATCTACCAGTTTACAATGTCATTAGGTTAATGTACAGCACTTCCCTAAACATACAATGTGCTTCATTGTGAATTCAAGTTTTCATTTCAAACTATCCCTCTCCCTTATCCAGCTTACTGCAGATCTCTTGAAAAATCACAAAGTAATGAGCATATTTTAAATGTTAGGCATTTTTCTTTAAGACATCTGGGAATCTCTTCAGTGGCTGGTCACTGGATTGAGTGTGTTTGCACCTATAAGCAGATGCCTTACTGTGTGAGGAAAGGGATTTTGACCAAAATATGTATTTTATGTGGAGCCTTTTAAAATTACTTTTCTTTAATCCTCACATATTTTCCTGGAGAGCTTTGCCCTGGTAGTTTTGTTAGTTTCTGCCTGTTTTGTCTAGCACATTCTTGGTATCTGAAGTAAAAGGGTCCATGTCTTCTCGAATCCTGTGTTTCTTCACAAACACACTCCACAGTTAAGCTACAGAATTATTTACATTCAACACAAATATCTCTTGCTTTTGTTCCTGAAAATAGTCTGAATAATTTTAAAACAGGGAACAGAAAACTGAGATTACAGTTAATGGAGAAAACATTTAAAGTGTCTGTTCTGAGTGATCTGGGGAAAGAGGAAGAATTTTATATAATCTCTGACATTTGGTTCCGGGCAGGTTCAGACAAACACCAAGCTCTTCAGTGAAGCTCAAATTAAAGAAGGCACCACTGGACCAACATTGAATGCTTCTGAAAATTGCATCCTTCATCATTACAAAACTGAGCAAAAATAGCAAGTTCAGCCCAAATAAGTGAATTACTTTGCATCATTTCCTTTCACAGAGGTATTGGGTCATTGTTCTCCATTAAACATTGGACTAAACCCTGCTGGACCAAATACACTGGAGGACTCACAACTCAATCCACAAACACAGCCCAGGGAAAAACTTTTCCTTTTGCTACTAAATGATCCGACTGCAGGGCAAGGGTTTCAGAAACACTGTGTGTCTACTTTTTATTGAAGTCAACAGGAAACCTAAGTTTCACAAAACACTCTCCTGCTATGTGATAAATAACTTCTATTTTATAATTTGCTTGTTTTCTAGAATTTGCTGGGAACTCACAACTTAGGCAGAGTTTTTTATGAACCAATCAAGGATCGACATGGCAATATGCTGATAGTTACTGTAAGAGAAGTGGAGAGTCTGTATTCATTTTTTAATGGCAAATGGATGCAGGTATCCAAACTACAAAGCCAGAGGAAATCCCTTTCAACTCCAGAGGAGCCAACAGCGTTAGACATCTTGCTCATAACAATCCAGGTAGTGCTTTGCTTCTCTTACTGTGTGTTATTTGCTTTTGTAAAGCCTGTGCCAGAGCCCTGATTTTTGGAAGCCTCTTGTAGAATTTTAGGCCAAAGTCCAGTGCCCAATAAAATTAATGGCAAGGCTCCCATTGAAAGCAAAGACTTATATTACTTCCAGTGAGTCTGGGATCAGATCCTTAATATGCAAAATATCCATGAGATTTGAAAGAAACTACCTCAAAATCCTAGCAGAGAATAGTAGTTTCTATCAGTTTCGGGAAACCATGCTATGGAATTCTGTAGCAAGGGATATAAAAAGCTTTAAAATTCTCTGGGATGTTCTTAAGCACCTCTACAGACACTTAGAATTTCTACACTCCATAAGATTTTTCCATCCAACCTTGAAAACCAAATCTAGGTTTTAAACTTTACTGTTCTACTTCATAAACTTGTTCTGTGGGGTTCAGGGTTCCTTGGAGCCTGGTATAGTTGCTGAAGAATTCTTTACTGACCATAACCCACCTTTAATTTCTGCATAACGTGCTCCTAGACTTACAATTAGGAAAATACCATGGTAAGGATTGATCTTGGAAGTTGCTTGGCATAGACAGTTCAGTTACCAATACTGAGAGACAGGGGGGTTCAGCCCTCCAAGAATTGGGGTATCTGTAAATTCACATTAAACAGTTTATGGTAAGATTAATACATGTTTTCTGTAGGTAACAGCTACCTACTTCTCCCAGTATATCAGTAGCCAATCTCCCTAAAAATCAGTTGCACAGTTACCCAAAATACAAGACCAATTGTCATCTTAGTCCCTTCTTTAGCACCCTCGATGAGATGATGACTTGCTGTGATTAATTTTTGAATTATAGGCACTTTCTTGGGCAGAGACTCTGCTTTTCATACCGGGAAGTGACAGGCAATCAAATTATATGTTACCAGGTTTTAGGAACGTTCAAAAATTTCCAAAAGACAATAAAAACTACCTGATCTATGTTAGATTTAATGTTCTAAAGTGCGTTAAAGGTGTAGAAAAATGTCAATCTGGGCAAAAGTTTTATATTAGGAAAAGCAAAATACAGGCCTGATCAGATTTCCACAGAGATCCTAGTGGAAAAAATGTTCCCCTAATGGTTTACACATTCCTATCTAATGCCCACCCTTTCTTCTATTACTTGTTTAATCATCGAATGGGTATTTTGTTCATGAAGTGCTTGTGAAAATGAGGGTCTAATTGCACTGGTCAGAGCCAAGCATAGCACTGGCAGATAATTTGATGGTTCCAAGAGTAAAGGCATAAGGCCAGGTGTCTTAATCCTCACCCACTGCAGAAGCACACATTTCTCAGGATGGCAGCAGACATCACTTTTTGGGTAGTTTTGGAGGACTGCTATACATAGCCTTAAAAATGTCTCCTGGCCTCAGCAAATACACCATCAATACTCTTTTCTCCTATGCTCCATTTGTTGGAAAAGATATTTGCTCAGAAAAACGCTGCCACTAATTCAATTTTGTAAAATACCAAGCCCCAGCTCCCTCGCAGGGAACTCCCTGGTGACAGCAGGTGATGCAGAACAGGTTTTGGGGAGCTGCAGGCTGGGATTTCTTTGGGCACAGTCCTGGCTCAGGCAGCCGCTCTCTCCCACCTGCCCCAAGGTGGCAGCTTTTCCCCAGTGCTCTGTCTGTGCAGCCATGCACCAAAGCTGGACCAGGGAACTGCTCTGCCTCAAAAACAACTGCTCCTTTTCCCAAGTTGTTTTTCAGATGAATCAGCTCCCTGACCCAGCTCACTGCTGAAATGATCAGACGGGAGGCAGAGGTGGGGGTTATTTAAGCCAGTTTAAACACCAGAGTTGTAGAAGATTGAAACCCCAGGTTGTCAGAGCCAATTCCTGCATGACATGGAGAGCTTAGGGATCCTGTGTATGGCTTTAAGTAAGAAGTTGTCCAAGTGCATCCAAGCTACCAGGGATTATTGTTATGCTTAAGCATGTGCTTAAGTGCTTTGCGAATTGGGAACACACTTGAAACAAAAAGGCGGCTGTAAAAACATCTGTTGCTTTTTGATCTCAAACTCTTCTGCTTATGTGGAAAAAAAATATGAGATTTTTATGAAGGACTGTTTCCCTTAAAACAGGACATACTTTCCTATCACAAACGAAGTCAGCAACGCCTCCCTCCCGGCCTGTATCTGGGCTACCTGAAACTCTGCAGTTCTGTGGATCAAATCAAAGTGCTGGTGCTGCAGAAGTTGCCCAATGTCCTGTGTCATGTTAAAATCCGGGACAACAGCAATGTCTCCAAGTAAGTAAATATATATATATGTATGTATTTACACACACATAAGAGAGAAAATATTTAAGCCTGAAACAACTGATCAAATGTAAATGCCGAGGCAATTCTGCCATTGCCGAATTGTGGGTGCCACGAAGGTTTGGCTCAGGTGTGTGGCAGAAAGGCTTGGCTCAGGTGTGGCCATCCCAGAGATTGGCTCTGAGTTAAACAGGTGCACCTGTGTCCTCCCAGCAGTCTGAAGGCCAGCCCAGAACATGTGCATATGACCCTGCTGGTTTCTAAGGATGGTATTCCATGGTCATTCAAATTCTGCACAGAATGGACCTGTTCATAAGATCACAGCCTGCAGCCCTGATTTGACCTCCAGTGGATTCAGTGCCACCCTTCTTGTGGATTTTCACTGACCACAGTGTGGGTGATGGTGTGGGTGATTTTCCTGTTCATTCTCTTGTGTCATACCTGGTTTGTGACTCTAAACCGCAGCAAACACACAGCAACTGAAAAACATATTTACAAATGTGACCACCCAATGAACTGCTGTGCTCTGGGAAAGTGATTTTCCCTTTGTCCACCCCTTCCCTTATCCACTGGCAAGTGCACTATTTGCACTGCCTGGTCCTTGCCCGGTGGGCAACACATTTTATTGGCTTTTTTTTCTGGAGCTTTTTAATCCCATATCATTTCAGAAACCAGCTGAGAATTTTGCATGAGGAAAAAGGAACTGGATATCTACATGGATAACAAGGATATCCAGAATGTAGTAGTTAATACTAACAACAATGTTGGAAGGAATACAAAGCCTAATGCTTCAGAGTTTATAACAATCCCTGACTCTTGAAGTTTAAGATCAGATCTTTATTTAGGAGCAGATTGTACCACATCTATTACTTGTCTTGTAGTGGGATTTCCTGGAGGTTTTTTTCTTCCCTGAATGTTTGATTCTGGCTGCTTTTCAAGACTGAATACTGGGCAGGGTGAATTAAGGATTTGATCCAGAAAGATGACTCCCATGTTTATCAGGTCTCAAATGGACATATCTTGAGCAAAGCAGGAAGTCCTTTGGCTGCAGACTCTGAGAAGAGTCCATCACTGAGATTAAACTTTCCACTAATGGTTGTCATTTCCAATGTATGTTTTTTTAAAGCATTGTGGTAAATGGGGAACGAAGAACATGAAAGAGAAAACCTGGAGTGAGAAGCCTTAGTGAAATATTTCAAAGGCAGTTGGACTTCCAGAGGTTTGCAAGGAACATTCAGCCTGATGTACATGTGCTAGAAAAATTAAACTTTTCAAAGTTAGATTTTTAGCCCCAAACAGTCGAGATTGCACAGGTTTAGAACGTTTGGGAATATGAGGATTAAACGATCAACAGATCCCAAATGCACATACACTGAATTCCTGCTTGTGCACTGAACTTTTGTTGTATTTCTAATTTTAACTTGACTCAACATACAGAGATGAGTGGGAATGGATCCAAACACTTTCTGGCTCAGAATCTGTGGAAAGTATGGATCATACTTCAGACTGCCCTACTCAATTGTTCTTGTACGAGCTCCAGACGGCAGTGAAGGCTCTCCTCAAACAGATCAATCTACCTCTGCATCAGGTATTTATCCCCTTTTTAAAATCTGATGCTTTAAGAACACAACTAAAAGCTACAAACTCTGTAATTTGCAAGTAGGGATTCAGTGTCAGGGCTACAAGACAAGGAAAGCAGAGGAGGTTTGTATTCTGATATTCTAAGTGTGTGGAGGTGGAACATCTCTGATAAACAGTTTCCTGGATATTCGAACATATAAGGATTAAGAGACGAACTTCAATTAGCTCCTATTGTTGCATCTTTTAGCATATTTGTGACACTTCAGGCAGGTGCAAATAAGCACTTGTGCAAGAAACTGGTAGTTCTGAGCACCTTTACCCAGCTGACAAAGAAAATTATAGGTATTTTTCCAGGCAAGCAGAGCAACTGAGGTTTAGAATGAGGTTGTATGAAAGGGCTGCTAATGACACAGCATTTTGCTGTTCTTTTACACCCAGATAAACGTAGCACTTCTAAAACACATATCTCCAGACCTCCAGATTGCTGTGGGTGAGGAGAGGTATCTGGCTTCTGGCTTTACATTTAGGTACAAGAAATGCACATGTGAATAAATAAAGTCAGGGAGGATAATCTATGATGTGAAAGATCTGTGAAAAAATAAGCTAAGAAGTTTGTTTCTTGTTTACATGAATTCCATTTTATTTTGGTCTACAAGGGTAAAGAGGTCTTAAAGTAGAAGTAAATCATCTTTATATTCACTTCAAGGTCTGTTTGTGCAGCTAGAAAGATGTGGCCTTAAAATAAATTAATCTGGTTCTACATTTCTCGATTTTGAAAGGTTTAGGCTTTGCTTTTAAAAAGGAATCCATCAGTGCTGCACCTTCTAGCCTGGGAAGAGCCAAGTAAGACTCAAGTAAATCCAAAATTAAGACAGATGGTGTGCTGCCTTGTGGTCAGTCACTCTAATTCAATAGGGCTCTGTACAGGTCTCTGTGTTACTGTATTTGCTTGGAGGTTATAGCTTTTGTGCATCTTTTTTGGTTTTCTTTCAGAGTTAGGGACTAAAATATTTAAATCACTGTGCAAAATGTTCCTGAGGCTGCAGCTCAGCCAAGCATTTGAGCTCATCTATTGTGCATGAGAGACAGACATCAACATGACCTTGCACTTCAACACAGTTGCAAATGGTTTGATGGCTCAGGACCAAACTTTGATGTTAATGAACTGAATTTTTAATTCAACAGATTTATTGATGTATTTTTATTCTTTTTTGTGGTGAACAGGAGCAGGGGCAGTGACACTGGTGCACACCCAGAGTGCAAAGCAGTGCTGCACACAGTGGCTCTGAGCAGCCTCAGCCCAGCTCCTGCCTGTGCCATTTTCTCCTGCTGCAGCACTTGTTAAACCTTTTCAGTGCTGTGTTGAGGGAGAGCTGCATATTTCTCTTAACCAAGCCTAAATTGAATCTTAAAGGTTTTTAATTGAATCCATTTTCATGTTTTCACATAATTATGCAATCATAATCTTGAAAAGCACATGGCATGTGATCATTTTCTGCCTAATAAGAAACATAAATGTTGTTTTCAGGGGGGTTGTGCCTGCGTGTGTTGTTTTAATGTGGAACATTGCAGCTTTAAATCTTTATTTTATGTAGTGACATGAACCCACATTTAGACCCGACCCCCCGACCTCCTCCCCCCCCCCGCCCCAAATATTTATGTTTTATAAAAATTCCGAGCTTGATGTTGTGCAAATTTTCTTTAATGTTTTATATCATTTGGGGTGTTGTTTATATAAGTGCCATGTTGTAATTCTCTCCTATTTCTTCCCCCCGCGCGTGTCCCTGTACAGGCAAAGCACTTCCGTCTGTACACACAGGAGGTGTTGGAACTGGGTCACAATGTCTCCTTTCTTCTCCTGCTCCCCGCCTCAGACGACGTCTGCACTGCCCCAGGACAGAATAATCCTTACACCCCACACTCAGGATTTCTTAACCTCCCTCTTCAGATGTTTGAACTCGGTATAGTAGCTTGCTTCACCCAGAAATATTAACCCAGTCTCCTTATAATAAAATCACAAAGTTGTATCTGTTTTCCCCCTTGTCCCAGTGGAGAGTCAATAAATCACATGATGGCTTTGGCAACAACACTACCTATAACTGTGTACAAGTTACAGAGGGAGCAGAGCGGTTAAAGCATATACTGTAGCCATCGTTATTGAAATGCAAAGCGGAGAGCAAAGCCCACAGTTATCCACTATGTGTCTATAAGCTTATTTGGAAGATGATGTTCTTTAAAAAACAGAACCAGAAAAAAAATTGCACACAACACAGCAAGGTTGGAGTGTGAAGGGAGATGCAAAAAACATCCCTCTGAGTTGTCAAGAGGGTAACCACTGGTTCTGTAATGAGAATATTTGCAGTTCCTGAGTGCAGATGGTCCCACTCGAGGTCTGACTCCCTCACAACACTGTGAAAGGTCTGAACAGATTTTCCCATGTGAGGGTCATCTTCCTTTTGATTCCTGGAAAAATGCAGGAGACTGTCCTATTGCTGTGGTGAAGGAAAAGCCTGTTGTGAAAAATGCCAAAGCACTGGACTTGAATCTCTTTCTTTAGGGAGCACATCCTGCGCTGTAGCAGATTCAGCCCTCTTGTTCCACTGCATTGCTGACTGGGTAAGAATTCCCCAAAACAGAGTTTTCCAGCTGTTTCACAGAAGGCATAAGATACTTTAGCTTCAAGGTCCTCTATTTCTCATTTCTTCTTCTTTGGTCCACAGAGAAAAGAAAGGTTCCACATAAAAGCAGCTCATAAAGACTTAACAGTTCTTTTTAGAAAGAATATTATATTTAAGTACGGGGACTGCTGAGCCTTTCACATCAGTCTGCTCTGTTTCCTTCTGGCCTGTAAAACTGGGTATCTTTCCTTCATTTGCCTTGGAGAAGAAAGATATGAGCCAAAAGTTGGTACACCAGAAGCCACTACAGCACAGGCCTCTGGCAGCAACTGTGTCCTCAGTGATGTCTCTCTCAGGTGTGATGTGACACCAGTACCTTCCTGTCTCCTCTATATCAGTGTTGTTCCAGTCACTGATACACAGGAGAACAATATTTATGTATTGATGGAAGGTCTGACCATGCCTATGTTTCTGCAGTCACAACAGATCCAGGACCCACCATCACCCACAACAATTTCACTTGGATCAGGCAGGAATACATGACTGTACTTATGCCACATCAGCCACAGCACACAAAGTGGTGCCTGTGACAACCCTGGGGTTTTGTGGTGGCTGTGGGATGACAGATGCCAGCTGAGCTGCCATAAAATTCTGAGGGGTACAGACCACACAATACATGGTGTAGTCTGCCAAGGAAAAGTTACCCCTTCAAAGGAAAACTAATGTAATTGAACATGAAGAGTTAGTTCAGTGCTTTGGGTCACATCCCATGGCTGCAGTGCCCTAAAGCCAGACTTTTATCTCCTACCCTGCCACCCTTAGGCCTGTTGGCCTCTGTGTTTGGAGCGCATCATTTCTCCTGGTGAGAGGGGACTGCTGTGTCACTGTGCAAATTAATGCATGAAGCATATTAATCTCTGATGAAATTAATCTCCACTCTAGAGGTTTTGCAGACTATTTAACTCTCGTTATGTGGTACAGAGGCCACAGGCAGGAGTCATTCTCATTTCTGTAGCACAGTCTGCATCGGGCTGGCAAAGCAATAGGCACTGCATGGGGTGATGTGCAGGTAAACACTCAACAGAGACATCTCTCAAAAGGAATTCCAGGTGCAGCCCTCTCTGCTCAGCAACGTTGCTACAGTGAAAAAGCAGCTCAGGGTGGAGAAAATAGTATGGAAAGCTGAATTTTACTTTTGAGTGTGTTTACTTTTGAGTGTGTTTTTTCAGTAAGCAATCCTCTGGCCAAAGGCAGACGACATTTCTATATGACTTATTATATATGCATCCCTGATGTTCTATAAAGTGACTGTGATTCACATCTCAAATATTAGAAGCTTCCATTCCCCATTAGCTGGTGGCTACCAACTATATAATTGCATAACCACAAAAGACTATGTTGAAGTAACATTTGTTAAAGTAACATTAAAGGGTCTGACTTAAAACCACAAAGGCTCGAAACTTCAGCACTGGAGCCGAAACCGCGGCTGTAATTCACTCAAGAGTCCACCACATATGGCACATGTACTGTAAGACCACACACTATTCAGACTGGATCCCTGCTATATCTAGGCATGGCTGAAACCAGAAGGTAGAATTCTTCCTTTCACTCTTTTTTTTTTTTTGGTGAGATTTCTATGTTCAGATTAGGCCATTATTGTTACAACGTTTCTGTGATTGGATTTCTTCGTTTGAGAATTAATTTCTCCGTTATTCTTATCATGTTGTTTGGAAGGGACTGGGACACTGTTTTCGTTTCTCTTTTTAATATTTATGATAAGACTGTATGAAATTTACACTTGAAACACCCTGAAAATTACCGTGCCCCAATCCAGAACTCAGTACACAGACAGGCATTCGCTGCTCTAACAAGATCATGCTGTATGTTTGCATTTACTGAAGCACCAATGAATGGGGAAGTATTTCTGAAAACTTGTTCTCCCTCAGCAAGTTCCAGTACGTCTGCACTGCCATTTGCAGAGGTGACTGCTAAGTTTTGCCTGAGCAGTTACAGGTTCTGGAATAACAAGCTTTAAGAAGGCAGGTAAATTAGCGTTTGAGAAGCTCTGTGGCACTGTAGCTGTTCTGTCTCTGATAGAGCTCCGAGAGCTCTGTGCTCCTCCTAAGTCAAATTACACAAAGCAAGGGGTCATGTCTGAACTTCCTGTGTCACCCTTCTGCAGGAGAGTTCAGAGGATGATGTGTGCCAACACCTAAAAGGTTTTTAACTGTTTCCCCCAAACTGTACTATCACTGCAATACTTTTCCTCCTGAGTCATTTACACAAAAGTTCCTGATTTAAGCCCAAGAGAAAGTTATTAGCCTTCAAAACGATCCTTTCTTTCTGAAACACTCAATTAAAAGAAATAAAAGATGAGTTTCATTTTCCAGTCATGTCACTACTTTCTTGATAAAAGAAATGATGAGCTATGAAAGCCTCAGAAACAGCCTTTCTGATTGAAGCTATCAAGGGCAAGACAGCCTCTGGAGCTGCATACTAAGGGCCTGATTATCCCTGCACTTAGATATAAATTAGAAATGACTCTTTTGAAATCAGTGAAGTTACAGACTAAATCCAGTGTAAACGAGAGGAGAATTAGAGCCTGTATTATTTATTTCTAGCTTAAAGTAACTCATCCAGAGCTGGTTACTATATGTCATAAAATTTGTGTTCTGAAAGCTAAGGATTTCATATTTCATAACCAGAACGTAACAATTTTCCCTTTGCACTTGGTCTTTTCACAGTTCATTTTTGCTGTTACAAGGAAAAATTTATAAGCCTGTATTGCCGCCTTTCTGCTGTCATAGAGCTGGACTCTCTGAAAACCCAGCAATCCCTGAGGGAAGCAATTTCAGACAGTGAAGTCGCTGCAGCCAAACAAAGACACCAGCAAGTTATAGACTACATACAGGTAACAGTCTGTTTCTGACTATTCCAAGGAGATTTTAAGGTGGCTTTCTTAAAAATTGCATAGGGCTGTAATTTGAAATCTAAATGGAGAATTATTCACAGACATCATAAAAAGAGCAGTTGTATCAAAAGTGCAATTCTGTTTTTATGAAATTCAAACCCAGAACATGCTTTCCTTAGTTGTTGCTTTTATAGAAGGATTTTTATGGGTAAAATCAAATGACAGTTATACTAGACTGTTATAAAGAAATGTGTCAGTCTGCTTGTAAAACTCCCTCCCATCTAACGTGAGGTAAGTTAGCACCATGTCTGGGCATTCAGTTGTGTAAGAGTTTTTCTTTGTCTGTATGAATTGAGGACATTTTCCACCACGATAACGTGGCAATTAAAAAGATTAAAATGAATATTCCGACTGGGTTGTGGAGACAATCTGCATCAACAATATCACACTCAAGAATGCAGCTCTGCAAGCTGGCCCCAAAAAGATCTGTGAGTCTGGCCAGCACCAGGCAGTGGCACTGCTTCAGTGCAGAAGGACCACTAATGTTACCATACTTGTTATGGTGATGTTAATTTAACTTTAGTTTAACTAATTATGTTAACTTTAATTCATGCTACCATAATTTGCTTATTCTCCGTCTCTCACACTGATTTTCCTGTACTATTCCCAAATCAAGACTTTACCAACCCAACTCAGGGCTCTTTTAACTACACCCCATTGTTCAGCATAGCAAAGCCTGTCCTTTTGCATTTGTAGATAAAGCTCATGACCTCTGCAGAGTGTGTCTATGGACATGGATGAGCTGCCTTTCTACAGGAGAGGTGCACAGAAGTTTTCAGCTCTCTATTCTTAATATTCTAGGAATCTTCTGCTGGAACAGGGGCCGAGACAACCATTCGTCCCATTGACAATATGTTTGGCCCTCCATAATTACGAAGAAGTTGATAATATTTCTATTCCTCTTTAGGGGTATTTAGACCCCCCCTTGCCTTATCCACTTGGAGCTTTTGGCAACCTTCAGAGGGGCAGAGAGGAATGTTCCATTGTACTTTTACCTCTCAGTCATCTCCCTCCTTCTCACCTTCCCATTCTCACACTCAGAAAATCTAGCTTTCTCCCAGTATGTAGGAGAATTTGGAAGATTTTTATCATTCACATCAAAAATAAGCATATGTACATTAATATGCATGAACTGTACAGACAGTTCTGTGTCCCTCTCCTCCAAAGTGTCTGGGTCACATCTATAGGCTGGGAAAAACGTGGGAGAACACTTCAAGTTTCAGTCTTTTGTGCTGAATTATTGTGACAGTGTATTGGGCTTGTCAAGTTTCCTCTCAAAATGAAAACCAGCTGTATTCCACCTATTGGCAAAAATATCTCAGCCCACCACACACCGCAATCTTCAGCAGTGACCACGAAACCGCAAGAGCATTTGTGTGATCTGAGATCTGAGACAGTGTTGAAGTCACTACACAAACCAAACATTGTAAAGAGCAAGGGAGTCAATATAAATCCAGTTCTGAAAAGGAGTCAGAGGGCAACTGAAAAGTAAAAATTATTAAAAAAAACCCAACAACCAGTAGATAAGGTGCTTGAAGTCTTTACCAGAATGTTACACAGCAAGGACAGAACTCTACAGACACTGAGACTAAAACTGAAGTTAAGCTGTAATTTATATCCTGTAATGCTTCTAATGTTCCTAAATTTTAAAAGAACCACAGTTCATTAAAATGACCTGCAGAATGGCATCAGGGGGAAAACCAAGAGGATTTGCATTTTATTCAACTGCATGCAGTATGATCCTTGTTTGGGGTTGAGGGAGGATCACAGAAAGGAAGTATAAAATCTCTACAATCAAATAGGTGAGATGTTTGCTAACTGGCATTCTCTTCATGGAGCTGCACTGAAGTCTTGAAATGTTGCAGGATTATGAATTAATCCCTGAACCATTTGCTATTCTTATCGGTGTATATTCTTAGCTCAAATTAACTCAGTGGCAAGGCTTGCACTGACATCATTGGAGCCGGGATTTCACCTTTACATAAAAATGGCCATACTAGGTCAAAACAAAGATCCATCTAACCAGCTATCCTGTCTCCAACACGGCTCATCAAGAACTACCCCAGCTAATCTGGCATCTACAGTACCCCTTGGGAATCAATTTCACACTTTGAATATGCATTTTGTGAAGTATCTCCTGCTAGGGGTAATTGCTGGAGAACTCAGAACACCAGTCTCAGTCTCCTCACTGATCCCTCTGTCACTCCCCTATCTGACAATTCTCACTGCACAAAGTACCCCTCACTTTTGCCTCTCCATTTACTGACCCAGGGCTCTCTGCATTCTTGCAGAATGTTTCTTGTGTAACTGCAAAGCAGTTTCCCTCAAACGCTGCAATATTAATATGAAGGCTCACTTTAAATGCAGAACCTTCTGTAGGAGAAGTACAAGGGATGTTCTAGAAGGACACTGCTGCAGGGGGATATTACACTCACAGCTGCTGTCATTTCATGGTTGCAACAACATTTGCCCAGTCATCAGTGATCTTGAATGGCTGGAAGATGTTAAAAGTGTTCCATTATCAAAAGACTCTTCATACCCACATTAAAAAGCATCCTTCCTCTCTGAAGAGATGCTTAAAGCTCCATCCTGCTATTGATTTAGGCACTTGTCTCTTATTATCTCTCAGGTGTGTTAGAACTGGTTTTGTGTAGATTTATACTTTTAAAATGCATGCAGACCAAAGTGATGATAAGAGAGACACCTGCAGTTTGACTCACGGCTGTGCTTCAGCCCTCCATGCAGGTATATTCTTCCACACCTGTGTATGTTCTTTGTCTGCTAAAAACTGGGTTTGAACTGAGCTGGTTTTGATCACTCCGAGGTTTGCAACAGTGAAGTCTCACTTTCATTCCAGTACAGAATGAAAGCAACTTTCAAGTGTGCTACAAATTGATCAAAAGACAATTTTCATTTTCTTCCTATGTCAGATTTTAGGCTTGAGGGACATAATTTGAGAGTCTGGTGGCCCCTGCAGTGGTGAAGGAGAACAAGCACTTAATCAAAATCACTTCAGACCACCTCAGCCTGAAGTGTCCTGTCAGGGGATGCTGCTGCTCTCTGTGGGCAATGACTACACAACTACTTGGGCACTTGAAGAAAGTACAGACTTAGGCAGAATTAATACTCAACTGTATTTTTTCACCATTTTTTCCCCACAGCAAATCGATGAGATCTGGAGGGAGATGAGGTGGATCACAGAAGCACTGCAGTATGCAAGGTACAAGCAGCCAGCAGCTGGCCTGCCCATAAGGAAGCTTGTGGATCTTTCAGAAGAACACCCTCAAAAGAAAATGAGCTCCACCTCTTCACATCTAGACTGTCTTCCTTCACCTCCCCCTTCCCCTGAGGCCAGAATCCAGAGGAGAAAAGCTGTGAGTGGTAAGAGAATTTTCTTGTGTTTACCAAGTGCAATCTTTGAACTCAATTTTAATTATAACAGTTCTTGAAATGTCTTTTTATAAAAGGAGTCAATTTTTTCCCATACCTGCCAAGGTATTTTAACAATCATTTCACCCATCATTTGCCACTCAATATCCTGAGAGCCTTGTACAATCTCTACAATCAATTTTTGCTTTCAACTACTCAGAATAACTGCTCATCACGAGCCAACTTTGTCACTCACTGTTCCAGATCATTTAATGAACAGGTTGGAACAGACAAGTGCTACCACTGGCTTCTCCCCTATGTCCAGAATTCCAGTAAAATCCACCCATGGTGAAAGCTGACTGCTTCATTTGTTGCCTACACCAGAAATCTGCTATTATTATATGGAGGGAGCTTTCTCTTTGCTGCAGAACCTGTGGTAAAGAACCTTGTCAAAAGCTCTTCAGAGCTCTGAGGATGGCTGTGTCACGTGTTCAGAGTTTTATGACACTGATGAGACATGAGCTGCTAAGCAAAAGCTACTGACCCTTTCTCATCACTCATGTATCTATTATTCTTCCCCACAGTTTTTAATAATTTGACAGAATCTCAGATTTTTCCATAGTTTCCATTTCCCACCTTTTGTTTCTCTGATATTACAGCCATTTTCTTTCCGGACTTTGACTGTTCCTCTGCTTTGCAGCAATTCTTTCTTATGCCCCTCTTGTTTTGTTTTGATAGAGCAAATTTTAGTGCCAATAGTCCGATTTAACAGCTGTTTTCACACACCTCAGTGTTCTCAGTGGTTTAGACAAGCATTTTAAAACACAGAATTACACAGATAATACCCACCTCATCGGCCATTACTGCTTCTCTGCATAGCCAGAAAATTAAACTGATGAAAGAAAGGGATCACTGCAAATAAAGATGAAGCAAATAAAACAGTAAAACCCATTTTGCTAACAGAATTAGGACTTTGGAGAAAAAAAATAAACCATCATTGTGCTGAGCTGGCTTTAAGCAACAAGTAAATGAAACAGCAGAAACAAAAGCAACAGAAGCTGCATTAAACAACTGCCATGACCATTTTGGTAATCATAATTTTTTTTTTTCCAAATTGGCAGTTTTATACAGTTAAGAAAAATGAAACAATCTACTCTGATTAGATTTCATTAGTTTAAAAGAAAAGAAATCTGAAGAGGCTGCTGCTTTGATCTGCTCCATTACACAGTGGTGTTCATTCTCACCATCCCTCCCTGAGCTATTTTTCCCCTGTATTACAGACCATGAATGCAGAATAATCCTCAGCTCTGGCACCATGCAAAATGGAGCATTATCTTGTTCTGCATGTGCTGGATTCGTTATTTCTAGGCTATGTGGCAATTTACACCAGCTCCAAGGGAATAGTCTATATAAAATCTATGTTTTATTCCTTTGATCTAATATAAACTATCCAGGGCAATGGAATGTCAATCCATTCTATCACATGTGCCACTATTTATTACATTATTGATCCTTCTGAAGCCAAAAGACAGCAGGTGATTTCAGTGCCAGTGTGAGATTTGCTCCACAAATTCACAGGTGAACTATGTGTGTCTGCTTTGGATTTGAACACACATCATGCACTTGATGGGCAAAAGGGTGGATTTTGTTCATGAACCTCCACGTTGCGCCTCAAGCCTCTCACCAAACATGCAGTCACACCCTGCCCACAGTTACACAGGTATAAATACAGATAACTCAACTGATATCTTTAATAAAACAACCTGGATTAGAGATTCTCACTCTCCCAAATCTCCATCTCTATGAAATTTAGTGAAAGCAAGAAAAAATAAAACAGACCCTTTCAGAAATTAGCCCCAATTCAAATTCACATTTTTTTCCCTGCACTTAATATAAATTAAACCCTTCTGCTTTTCCTAACTCTACCAGCACCACATAACACATCTGTAAATCCTCCCCGACTACTGTCTTTGCTGTCACCTCAGCCCATAGCATTTCCACAGAGGCAACACACACACATTTTAAGAATTGTAGCTTTGATTCTAAATTAGGCCAAAAAAAAAAGCCCCCATAAACGACAGTTCAGCAACTTCTCTCCCCTGCTTGTCCTTGCAGACTCCCAGCCCTGCTCAGACGAGGAAGGCTGCTCCGAAGTGTTCCTCCCAACCGACAGCGACTACGACTCCAGCGACGCGCTGAGCCCCAGGGAGCTGGACCTGATTTACTCCTCGTCCCAGGACATCTCCCAGCAGGCCGGCAGTGGCCTGGGAGGCAGCGCTCCCGACGTCCTCCAAGCCCACGACATGAAGCCCTGCCTGGCTCTCCATGGGGGCCTGACGGAGTGTGGTGCCTTTGATCCTCACGCTGAATGTTGCACAGAGTCCATGAGCAATCTGAGCATGGCAGGGCTCACAGAGAAGAGCACGGACAAGTCCTCCAGCTCCAAGCAGCCGCTGGGCTTTTTAGGGAAAAAAAAGCTCGGGAAGCACCAACATTACAACTACTTCGGCCGGCAGCACCGCTGGCTGCGCGTGCACAGCGAGACACAGGCGGGCTCCCTGTCTGAGGGGGTCTACACTCAGCATCTCATGAGATCTCCAGATTTGTCCCAAGAACCTACCTCCGGCGAGCAGTTCAAGACCCCCACCGATGGGTCTCGGAGCACTTTCGTACCTCATGCATCCAGCCTTCCAGAAGGTGAGCAAGGCACGTATGAGGAACCAAGGCAGAATGTCCACAGGATACACGTGGAGCCTTATGAAACAACATTTGTGCACGAGGAGGGCAAGCCCTGGGCAGTGAGCACACGGCCTGTAGGACACGCAGATGTGCACAATGCTATGCAACAGACCACGGGTCCAGATGAGCAGCCGGGTTCTGCTGTCCCAGAAGTCTTCAGCAGCACCCTTTAGCCCCAGAATCCTGCATGGCTTCCCATGAGATAAGAGCATTATGCACAGAAGGCCATACTTACAAAAACCACTGGTAAAAAATCCAGCTCCTGAAACGGCAACGCACGCCACCCAGAAGAATCCTGATCCTTCGACTTCCTCACCAGGTTTCTGGTCTCACAGAGGTATCATCTGTCAGGATGTGAGCGTTATTATTATTATTATTATTATTATTATCATTGGCATCTGCAGGTTGGCAGGAAGAGTCGTAACAATCACCACATAACAGAACAATCTGTGGCTGCAAATCCAGTAACAGCAGGTCTCTTGATGTCCATGTTTCTCTGAGCATGCAAAATTTTAAGCATGAGTGGTTCTGCCTGCAAGTTAGCAGAAACTTGGTGTCCTCACGTTAGGGCTGTGTCCTAAACTTCTATTTACCTGTTTTCCTCTGTTTCTTGTAAATTTGCCTACTTCTCAGTCTTTTCAAGTGGATTTAGGTTGGATATAACTGGAGTGCTAACTGGTCTAGTAACACAAATAATCCAGAGTTTCTAGGCATTCAAAGAAATGAAAATTCTTTCAGCATCTACAAAATGCAGTCAACACCATCTCTGAACGCTGTCAGAGCCTGACATAATTAGCACAATGGGGTTTTTTCAGGAGCTAAGATTTCAAATTATTTATGTAGCAAGTTATTTTAAAATCTTAGGAGGTGAACCTTTGAGGCAAGTGCAGAACGAGGGCAGGTTCTGGAGGGAAAATATGCAGGGTCTGCACGAGATTGAAGCAAAGTTTATCTTTTCTTCTGCCACCACACATTTCATTATGTTGGAATCACTGTCACAACACCCATTGGAAAGAAATGCCCCTATTTTTGTTCCTGAATATTCATTGTAATTTGATCACCACGTCTGAAATTGGGATATTCTGGCAATTCAGGTTAGGGAAATTTGGGGTGCAGTTTGAATCTAAGATTTTATCTTTGGACCCCAAACAAATGTTCATATCATAAGGAGGGTGGGAGGTGGTGACTTTTCATCCTGTATTGTTTAATGGCAGATTACAGTGAGCCAGGATTTTGTCCTTTACAAGCACAGTAAGACTTAGAGAACTACAGAAGATGATCTCAAAAATGAAATCTACATTAATGAGAACCATAACACTGGAGTCACTAAGAAAAGAACTAATGTGGAGAGAAACCCCAGCTGTTGCACAAGCTTTAATTTTTCTTAAACAGTTCTTGAAGTTTAATTTTATAGGCCACATTCCTGCTGGTTAAATTCCCTCACTCCGTGTTTGCGCAGCCTTCTACCTTTCGGTTTTCCAGCCTCCAGGTGGATACATTCTAAGGCCCCCAATAAAGAGATTTGAGTTAAATAGTTGAGTTTACAAGTCCTTGAGGTAAAGGTAAGGATTTGGGCCCATGATCTGTGGTCCTTATTAAAATAGCACTTCCATAACCCCAGTGCTATTAAAATCCCTGTGAACTCAATCCATAAATTCAAAAATAAATGTTATTCACTATTTTATGCTTGGTCAGTATGGGGAAGCCAAGAAGAGTCTTTGCAGTGATACGAAAGGCAAAAAACTTTCTCACAAGGGATTTGCATTTGTAACTTCTCTTTTTGGGAGCGGGAAGTTAACTTTCTTGCACCAAAAATATTCATTCATTACCTGATCCAAAGCCCAGCGAGGATGGAAAGACTTCCATTCACTCCCACAGGGTTTGGATGAGACCCACACTGAAAATTCCTGTGGGTGAGAGCACACGGGGGGGAGCAGAAGCGTCAGTGCCCGTTTGCAGTTAGAAGGACACCCCTTGTGTGGAGCTGGGACTGGGGAAAGCCTGACTCACCCTCCAGAGCCAAGCTGAGATGGCTGACTGTCACTGCAGGCACTCGCAGCTTTAGATTCTGTTCATCAGCAGAAGGCTTTGCACCAGGGAGACAAACAATGTGATGCTCATATGCAGAGCCAAAATAATTCACACAGGTTTTCTAGTGCCCAGCCCCTCCCCTAATTTGTCTCACCTCCAAGTAAAACTGCCATAAAAACTGTCTATTGGAGAATAAAAATAACAATGCACTGAGGCCATATATTTTTGCAGTAAGTGACAAGATAAAACAAGATGTTTCTAAACGAAACCCACCTCACTTTGCTCTGGATCATCAGGAACAGTGAGGGCAAGAAGCAGCAAAATCTTCAGCAGACAGGTACACACACTGCCGGTGAGATAAGGATGGAAAAATCTGTTAGCAGAAGCAGCTATGTAGCCAATAAAGACTAGGTTCTTTATTGGTAGGAAAGCCTTGACTTCATCATAATCTTCAGTGCTGAGATGGAATTTGGGAGTGCAATGCCAGCCACATTCTACCCTGTCTTAATTTTAACCCTCCTGTGTGGAAGGAGTGTTTAGGTGATGCCCAATGGGACATGCTTCCTCAATCCTGTAACCTCTAGATTGAGGTTATTCAACATACTTTAATAGTCAAAATAGTAATTAATAGTTCTGGGTTTAAATACTTCTGGTTATAAATGTGTTCTTTGTTCAGAATTGCTATCCCTCCCTATTCTGAGTCTCGTTAAAAGAACAGTTATAAACACCCTGAGATAAATAAATAGTAGATAGAGGTGCCTTTTGAGTACTGTCATAACACTGATCATAATGGTTCTGCAGTTCTCTTAGGAAGATCACTCACACATTTCACATGCAACCACAGCAATTCAGAAGAATCCTGCTTTAAATACTAATTAACAATTGGATTTTCTACACAGTAAGACACAGAGAATTCTATAAAATAATGTTTTTAAATACAGACAATAAAGGGGGAGAGGAAAGACAGATTATTTTATCCTGAAAATCTGAAGTGTTTTGCAAGGAGATAGTGCATCTTCAAATTCTCTGTGGTATAAAGAAATGCATTAAGTTGCTGGTCAACTCTTCCAGGGTGATTAAATGCATGGCTCATGACTGTTATGTAAAACGTCAATACAGCCTTACAAACAACAAGGGTGCAGTGTACCTGAAAATAAGATATACAGCTTGGAAACTTACTCTGAATTTCTCTGAGGTGTTGAACTTTGCCATCAGCAAAAAGTGTTTTTAGGAAACAGGCCTTGAATTTTCAGACAACACAGATTTCATCAGGTTGGGTGTGTCATTTTTCCACTACAGAAAAACATTAAATAACTAGAATACTTTATTTGTAAGTATAATTTATCTTCTGACTCCACAAAGTAGAATTCACAAGGCTAAATCATGCCCAGAAGTGAGAGGCAGAGCTGCTGGCCCTGTATATTTGCAAAATGCAAGGGTAGCATTCCCCAAGGTGGGCTGCACGTTGTACCCTGGCAGCATGGACTGGTCACCCACCCTCCTTGGTGCAGGCAGCCCCCACAGCCTCCCTCCAGCTGAGGAAGAGCCTGCAAAGCCATCAGGAGTTGTTTTGTTGATCTGATCAGGCTCTGGAGCAGCTCCATCATTGTTGGACCCCGTACAGATCCCACCAGCTCAGAGATCACCTCTCCTCGCTCCTGGTGTCTGTGAGCTCTGACCCAGCCAGCTGGTTCTCAGTCTGGAATTCTGGGGTGAATAAGAGCCAGGCTGGACCACCTTCCTCAGCCTTTTCACACCACAGCACCTTGGGCAAGATTTAACCTTTAAACCAGTCATCCCATAATAGGGCGATGTGTTACTAAGCTTGGCTGTCACTAGGCTACAGAAAACCTCCTTTTGGGCTTGTCAAATAACAACAACAGATTTTTTTATGTACATTGTTATTTTAATTTTCTTTCTTGGAAAAGCTACGTGGAACTGACCTGGAGGAAAGGATTGGTGTAGCACTAATCTACCTTATTACTGTGAACCGTCGTAATTTATTAAGCAGATTTTAAGCTAAAAGCACAGGCTTTATGCATTTTATAAAGGTCTGTTTGGGCCCAGTCCTGCTGTCCTTGGACCTCACTGCAGGTTCTTTTGCACTGGTGTAGATCCAGAGTAGTTCCACCCAAGCTGGGTTAGGTGTTCCCATTTACAGGTCAGCATATCCAGGGCTGGCTCGGTGTCACCTGAGGACCCGCACCAGTGGAGTCACCATGAGAACAGCACATTTATGCTGCTGTAAAAAATGATACCTGTAGGGAAGATAAAAGGGTTTTATCTCATGGAATACTGCCCTGGAGGTCACAGGGACCGCTGGGTCTGGACTGGGAGAGCGAGCCCAGCACGCTGCTGCGTTACCAGTGGGGGAAGCCCACCCTGCATAAAACACTGCTCCTCCTTATAACAGGGATCAAATCCCTCTCCCATGTTATGCAAATGAATCCCCTACTGAATGCAACGGGAGTTCCAGTTATTTTGCCGATAAAAACGAGGACTTAATAGTGTTACTGGGGACTTGGGGGAGGGGAAGGGGGTTGTTTGTTTTTTCCCCTCAGAGAAAAAGTAATTTAAGTGAAATGTGCGAGGCAGTGTTTAATTGCTTCCTGCCTTGTTTGTACATAGCAATTTGGCTGTTTATTGGTTGTCTTTGTTCAGATTTTTATTGTCACTTGTTGCTATATATGCAACCAAGCGTATGTTAAAGTTTAAACTTTGCCACACAATAATGCACAATTTTATGTGCTTTGAAACTTTGTAACTATCTCGGTGAACGATGTATGCTGTGCTAACTGTGAGCCTGGGACTTGACACAACAATATTTTCATGCCTATGTACCTGCAAATGGTTTGAAAATAGCAAAATATATATTGAGGATGGCCACGAGCCAAGGGTAAATGAGTGCCGTATGACTCATGCTTCTTTAATAATTCCTGAAAGAGGCATGTACAGTACATAAAATAGACAATAAAAATAATTTTCAAGGCTACAAATATTTTTTATAACTTCAGATATTAAATACTATTTTAGAAAAAAAAAAGATTGGTCGGTAAAAGAAATCTTAAGTTTATTCGAGTGAATCATTGTCATAAAAATGTTCTTAACATAGATTTTTTTTGTTTGATCTAATATCATAGAAAGTCAACTCTTTTAAGATTTAGAAGACTTGAATTGCTCTTGCATTCTTACAGCTCCTGTGATCTTCTAAAATTATGGACTTCAAGTCTTCTCCCTCATTAACAAAAAAAATGCTGGTGTGTACACTCACATGATCCCAAATACCACATGTACTTGTGCACAATCTTTAAAGGGTGTTTTTTGAAACATGTTTTATTTTACCATCATCAAGTACCCCTGTATGTGAGCTTTACAATCCATGCAAATCTGAACACAGTTTGGGTTTTTCCCTGAATTCCTTTATTTTTATTGGAAAGTGACTTTTTCTAAGGCCAAGCTTTCAAATCTGGTCTCTAAATTTTGATTTTAATTCAGACACCTGAATGAAACAGGCATGGCTTCCAGTGTTTGTGGGTGAAACCCACCCAAGGCAACAGAAATTTAAATTTTTTCACATATTCTTGTACAAAGAAAAGCAAAGCCAGGTAAGATTTCTCATGGAGTATGGAACAGAGCTACTGCATGTAAGCAAGAGAAATAAGAACAACTCCATTTGAATGCTGAACTGAAACAGGAAGGTTTCTGCTCTGGGTCACTGTTTACCTGCTTTCAAAGACAGACAGCTTGCTAAATGTATTTTAACAATGAGATGATGCCATAATTGGAATAAGTGACATTGCCATGGTCACAGAGAGCTTGTAGGAGAGCAGGTACACGATTTTCTGGTCAGCATCCATTATCAGTTGATTATCCATGCCTTGTGCACAGGTACACATGGTAGAGTATGTGCTGACCAATGTCTGTATTCCAGCCAGGACATGCCAACTCAATGCAAGTTTCTGAACAACAGCATCTTACTGGAGTATCTGTGGATGTTTTCGCACATGGAAAATGTTTCAGCCAAAACAAAGCCAAAGTGCAGTTAGCTAGCAGAGCAAAACAAGTCTTAAAATACAAGATAAAACGTGACTGTCATTTCTGCTTCCTCAATTTTTAATTTCAGAATATGAGAACTGTCACAACATTTACTAAGTTAGTACACAAAAAAACAAAACAAAACAAAACAAAACAAACAAACAACAACAACAAAGGCAAGTAATTAGTCATGTACAGTAACCTAAGAAATTAACTGGGAGAAACAGCCCAAGACAAAGCAGGATTTTTGTGTGCATGCACTTCAGTCACTCTGGTGCATTTTGCATGTCCCACGCATTTTTAGAGCCTGCTTGTTTGTATGTTTTGCTTGCCCCAAGCTGAGATATTTCTTCTCTAAGACCAGTAAGTGAGCAGTGCAATTCTCACAGACCTTTCTCACACGTCTGCCATGAAGGCCAGTGCTGTTCTCTACCTGCCTCTGTGTTCTCTGCTGTTTTACCGAAATGCTTTTCAACCAACTGGAAAAAAAGTTACAAACTCTTCTAGGCATGTTTCTGACTTGCTCTTCTGACAGTAAAAGATACCCATTTCGCTGTTCCACTCCAGTATATTGACCTATATAAACTCTCATCTCTCTGAGAAAACTATTAATTTATTTTTTAATTCTGTCTTTAAATAAAAGCTTTGGGTTTGATTTGGGTTTTTTGTTTGTTTTTGCAAACACACAAAAAATCTTTACTAATAAGCTTCGTTGTTCTCTTCTCCTGGCTGCTGTTTTCAATCTCTCTTTTCAAACAAGTAAATGTTCATTTAGAAAAGAACTATTGAAATGTTTTTATTTTCTTCAAGTTTTCAATTCATTAATATTAATGAATTGGCCCTAATTAATTAGTAGGACTTCTGCTCCTTATATCTAATTATTCTGACTGTCCAGTTCATCTTTATTATACCAAAAAACCCCCAGGTAGAATCCTCTGCTCTCTGCTCACAAACACAGTTACAAAAACAAAAAAATAAACTGAGCAACAACTAATATTAAAATCAATTTAAAGGCAAAACAGCCTTTTATACCAGTAAATATGAATGCTTTCTTTTGGAAACAGTAAAATAAAATCACCGAATTTGGTGATGTCATCATTTTTTTTACTAAATCCATGTGATATTTTCAAAATAGATAATTTTGAAATTTCAACTCAAATTGATTTTTCGGGGTGGGGGGGAAAAGGCAATGCCAAAATGCTTTGTCTGGAACTGTTTGTAATCACTTTCTGAAAATCCTGAAGCAAAACATCACAAGTGTGGATACTTCCATTAAGTGATGATAAATAATTCTGTAACACTTGAAACACCTTCAGCAAGAAACACCAATATCTGCCATTGCTGCTGATTTTAATGGTATTGGGAGTGCTCCTCACTTCTGAAAATTGGGTATTTTGTTGAAGCCCTTTGTCACACAGGTGTGAGAATGGGGCTCTGGTTCCCCTCAGCCGTGAGCATTTCTGGAGCACAGAAGATTCCTCCACCTACACAGGGGTTCTTCACAAGAACCTGCATGGCCTTCGCCTTTTCCCATAGTGTTTTGTAAAATTTTTGAGAAAGGAAAGTGATGGTCTTTTTTTTTTTTTACTTGTCTCCTCTTTTCCTGAAATGGTCACAGAAAGGAGCTAAATCAGAACTCGGGGTTGGACAGTGTAACACCCCATTCTCATGGCTACACGTGCTTTGAGCCTGGGCTCAGCAGAACAAGGATTTTTTCAGGCTTTCTTCTGGGTCACACTTGCTCCTTCCCTCTTCTGTGCCTTGTGGGTTGGTCCTGATCCCCTGCTCTCTCGTGGCTCCATCCTGATCCCTCTTTTCCTCGAGTCTGAGTCACAAGAGCAACAACCCTGCCTGCTCCGACCAACTCAGTGCCTCAGCTGTTAGGGTAAAGCCCACGCTCCCGAGGGACTCACGTTTGAGTACAACCCCAGGATTGTCAGGGCTCTGGCTGGCAGTGCTGCCGAGGGGACAGTCTAAGGCTCTATTTTAATCTTCTGGAGCCCGGCCAAACACTGGAACGGAGCTGCCAGCACGAGGGGGGCCCTCCTGCTCACTGCGCCTGACCTCCCATCAGGAGAGGTGCTGGTGTGTTCCTTCTCAAACTACTAGGGCTCTTTCATTGCGCCTGACCTCCCATCACGAGTGCTACCAGGGATCCAGCTCCGACTACAGGGGGCTTAACCCTGGCACGGGTCCAGCACACGAGCCGCACGCTGCCTGTCTCCAGATGTAAGATGCTCCGAGTGTAAATTCACGCGCCGCGGGCTCAGCTGGAGGGGCTGTTTCAGGTACGTTGTTCAGCAGCCGTGGAGTGACACCGACTCCTCGTCCAGTCTTACAGAGCTGGGCGCACCCCCCACCCCACCGTTTTCAGCCGCTTCTTATCTTCTTGATTTGGGGAAGCGTGTTTAAACCAGCATTTCAGGTGTGTTTCTGGTACTAGCCTGAATCGGCTTCAGATCCACGCTCCTGGCGCGAGTGGTATTGGCTCCACAGCCCATCCCCGTGGGCAGTAATGAGGTAAGTGAGCCCTGGCTGTGCCATGGGCCTCGGGGAGAAGCCCGAACCCAACTGCGAAGCAGAGCATGTCTTATCCTCTCTTGGGTACCCCCAGAGGTGAATTTTACAGAAAGCCCTCACAGAGGTGAGCAGTTCAGCTCAATCATGCCCTCAATCGTGTTTTTGCTGCTCAGCTCTGCAGAGCTCTCCTCCAACACAGGCAGCAAGCACAGCAGCATCCTCCTGACTTACTCCTGGTTTGCTCAGTGTCCTCCTGACCTCACTCATAAATTTGCTGAAAGCTCAGGGACACCAGTGCGAGTCCATACAGGTATGTCATAAACCACCACACCACTCTCCGTGTCACCCTGACACCTCCTGCAACGCCGTTACTTTTCACCGAAAGAGAAATGTATTTTTGCCAGCCCACGTCACTCTGCCCCTGTTAACTTCCCTGACGCCCGCCGGGTCAGTGCCAGAGTTACACGCAGCTTTACACCAGATTTACACCTCGGCAGCACCGCGGAGCTTCTGATGCTGCGGTGGTGACCGAGCCCGGGGCAGCGGGACAAAGCTTTGTCCCGAGGACGCTCATGTTGAGCTCGGCACCAGGCACGGGCTAAGGGTGTCCCGTGTGGGACAGCCCGGGGGTCTCTGCCTGTGCCATACACAGTGTGGGACAGCCCGGGGGTCGCTGCCTGTGCCATACACAGTGTGGGACAGCCCGGGGGTCTCTGCCTGTGCCATGCCCGGTGTGGGACAGCCCGGGGGTCGCTGCCTGTGCCATACACAGTGTGGGACAGCCCGGGGGTCTCTGCCTGTGCCATACACGGTGTGGGACAGCCCGGGGATCGCTGCACCGGTGTCCCCGCTGTCGCGGGCCCGCTGCCCCCGGTCCCCCCTCACGCCCGCCCTTCATGGCGTCCCGCGGGCGCCGCCGCGCCCCCTCCTGGCAGCCCGCGGCAATGGCGGCCGCCGGGCGGGACGTGGTGGCCTGAGGGGGATGTGACGCCTCGTGTGCGCTCGGGCTTCAGGGAGCCATCCAAAAACCACAAAAAAAGTGGGTTCCCTGGGGGTTTCCCGCAGCCCTGGACGAGGCATGGTATGGCAGGTATGGTGTCCGCGTTGCTGAAGCTCATCCCGCGTGGATCGCGGCCTCTGCGCCCGTCGATGGCCAACGATGACACGCTGGTCGTGAACGTGCTCGGAGCTCTGAGGTGACACATATGACACAGGCAATATTTTTCCTTACAGTTAATCTGTGAACTCCCATAATATCAGAAAAAGGGGCAGCTCAGAAGGAGATTCTCTCATGCACTGGTCTCCCCACGTTCTGGGATGGGGTGGGCAGCCTTTGGCTCCTCATGGCCTCAAACACAACCCAAACCTTCCAGAGCCTGCAGCCACCACCGCCAGCCTTTAACTCGCCCTACAGGGCTCTGCACGGTGCCTTCGGAAACCTTTACAGCTTTTCGATCAAAAGAGGTTGGAAAGCACCGCGCTAAGTCACCGGGAAACACCTGATGTGGGAAAACTTCCAGGCGTTGGTCTCCATGGATGAGGCATTTCGGCAGCTGTGTCACCCGGGGCTGAGGAGCCTCGGGAAGACAGTTTGCACAGGGATTCTTGGCAAAGCTAAACTCATAAAGATCACTCTGTTTGAGTGATTGCATCACCGCAGGTTTCTGAGTGACTCCAAACTTGAGATGCATATTTTAAATCTCCCCTGCTGTTGCTGATAATTTGTTCCATATTTACCATATTACTTAGGACTTGCAAATGGCGTGGGGGGGGAAGGTTTAGAACGTAAATGTTAATTGAATCAGATAGCCATGGTCACAGCAAGCCAAGCTCATCTCTGGCCCTCAGTGCCACTGCAATCCATGGTTTTAACATTCAGGGTGAATTTAGTGCTACCGACTTTCCCCCAACATTAATCCATGGTGCTTGAAAAGAGATGGGACTTTCTCTCCTATTTAAGCTCAGATGGTAACGATTTCTCTTTGAGCTTCGTGCTGGCTTTGGGTCCCAAGGTTTTCAAAGGATGAAGCTACTGAAACTGTATTGCTTGTTCAAATATAAATATGGGATCAATATACACAGTTCTGGACTTACTCAAAGACCACAGTTCTTTTATTTGCATCTGTCAAGGTAGGATTTGGGTAACAACGTAGGTAAAATAAAAGGCTTAGTGCAACAAGCTTTTAAAAGCACATTTACTCAGCGGGAGTTTTTATGGTAATATTTTTTCCTGAAAGTAAATCTGCAAACTCCCATAATATCAGAAAAAGGGGCAACTCAGAAGGAAATTATCTCATGCACTGGTCTCATACATTCTGCAGAGATTGCATCCAGAGTCCAGTATTGCATTGTTAAAAAACATTGAATGAAATTGTATTTAAGGGGCCATAGTTACCAGTTATGAATAGAATATGCTTTACACACAGGATGATAGCCTTCACTTTGGAGCAGGTATGGAGTAAATGAGATCTGTGCCTTTGGGCCCATTAATGTGCAGGCTGGTGAGAGAGCCACTGTTTCTGTCACAGATAGCTTGATTATTTCATTTTCCACATGTTCTACATTATTTGCTAAATCAATTTACAGAAAAATCACTTCAACCAATGCTGAAAAAAAATATTTTAGTTTCAGCAATTAATTTTAAAAGCAAACTGAAGCTTCATTTCAGTGAGAGTGTGCAGCTATACTGGGCCTCAGCTACCTGATCACAGTCCAAGTAGACAATAATCTAGTTTTCAGCTTTCATGTTAAAAATCTCATTTGAAGTGAGAAACTAATGTATTTTACTGGTATTCTTCTTGCTAAATGTCTCCTCTATTTGTGGTTTAACCAATTATTTTAACTTTAATTCTTTGCCAAATGACCAGATTTACCACATACAGATCCATATTAATGCACATTAATGCAAGTAGTAAAGTATTTCATCCTGTTCTGGAAGTCAGACTTCAGAAAGGTTCAGAAGGATCAGTAGAGATTTATAAGAATGATTCAAGGATTGGAAAACATACCTTAGAGCAAGATACCAAGGCAACTCTTTCTAGTTCATTTAACCAAGAGGTGACTAAGAGCTATTAGTTCACATCCTGCTCAGTCTGTGTGTTCATGAGAAGCAGGTTTTGGATCATAAAGGTATCCTAACATAGGCAAGAAACTGCCTTGTCAGACACAGTGTCAGGGTACTGGAGCAGTTTGGGAGTAGAAATAGGGAGTACAATTAATTTTGGAAAAACTTGCTGAAGATTGATTTGCCCTTTGCATTGAAGTGCTTCTCTAAATTCATATTTCTTAGTGGATGTGGAAAAAAAAAAAAATACTATACCACAGCATGTATTCCCATGAACAGTTTTAGGAGGAGCTGTGCTCCCAGAATAGTTTATCTCTGGCCTTACATATGCATTATTCATGGACACACGTCATTTCTGTGAGAGGTGAAGGAAATAAATGAAGACATTAAAAGTAAAATCAATTCAGGTGGTCACATTTCATCCCAATTTCTGTACCTAAGGTCTTTTTTGGCTTCAGGTGTTTTTTAAGGCTATTTGCGAAGTTATGAGAAAAAATGACGAATGGGTTGAGCTTTGCCTCTGGAATGTATTTCTTGTATTGGGGTATTCTTTAATTTTTAAAAAAATCCACTGAATAGTTTTTCATACTGGATGGCATACAAGATAGCAATACTTTTCATACAAGATATCAATTCCCCTCTTTAATGTAGAATTTGTGTGAAAAGAACCAACCGTCCTCATTCCCTTAAAACTTCACCATGTGCCTTTGGTGTAGGTATTATCAGCATAATTTAGCTGGTCCTGCTGGTGTTACAATGTCTCCTGTGCTTTAATTCAGAGGGAATTATTTTGGTCTACATTGTTAACTAGTCTAAATAGGCTCCATGTTAGCAACCCCTGAAGTGAGGCATAGCTTTAGCCTCCATGTGATGCTCAGCAGTTTATTATTAGCTTTGTATTTTGTGGACTTTCATAACACACAGTCGCTGCCCTTTTGTAATAAAAATCAACAGCTGTTGAAAAAAAAATGGTGCAGTTGGGCTGTACCTCTTCCCCTGTGGCCTTTCTGTCCCCGAGTGCTGATCCCTGAGCCCTGCTGGAGGATGCAGAGAGCCCGGAGCTGTGGTGCACCAGCACCTTCGTGCTGCTTCCCCAAGCTGGGGCAGGAGCAGGTTCTCTGATGGGTGGGGTTGTCGCTGCTCAGCAGGGAATGTTGTCCGTGAAGTGCCCACCCAAGTGTGGGAGCACCTCCTCCAGCTCTCAGTGCTGACAGCCCCAATCTACAGCCAGGGGATTTATCGATACATTGAGACCTCTGGAAAGGACATTGGAAAGTTACTGGCAGAGTGAGTGATCTTGACTTAAATCTTCCAGCCTGAAACATAAACAGCTGTGCCCTCTAGGCTGGCAAGAAGGCACCGATTGAGAGTGCAAATTAGCACACTTTGCAGGTTGTTTTGGTGTGCGGTGATGGGGGGCAGGTAAAAGCACACAGTAGGAACACTGAGGCTACAGAATAAACAAATTTGGACTTAGGGCACCCAGTTTTACTGGGTTGAGACAGAACTTCACTTTCTGAAAGAGTGAGGGATACTGGAAGTTGAATGGCCCCAATAAGAGTGTTGCTTCTGTGTGATGAGCACAGGTAAGACCTGCATTTTTGGGTGCAGTTTGGCAGCAGTGAAAGTTGGCAGACCTGAGCCAACAGCGAGTCCTTTAAAATTCCCATCCTTGCCCTTTTAGTTCCCTGGGTAATACATCCCCTCGGGCTGTGTGACTGTACACAGCAACACACCTTTAAGTACTTCCGTGCTGGGTTGGAGTATTGGCTCGTGCTCTTCCCCACTTGCCTGTGGGCAGGTTTATAAATTATCTGCTGAGGCTCATTTCGCTTATGTGGTTTCTTGAAACATGCTTAAACTCAGGAGATACTTAGTCAGTACCTCTGCCTCTTTCAAGACATTCTGCTAGAGTATGTTGCTCTTATATTAGTTTTTTGGTTTCCCAGACACTCTTAAAGCCTCTTGACCAGCAGATCTGCAGTAAAGCTCAACCTCCTGCTCTCTAACCATGAGCTGCTTGTCAAGGTGCCTCTTCCCCCCGGTTCATCAACTGAACCTTGTTGCCAACAGTGAGCATTTAAGTAGCTAAATGTCTATTCAAAGACTGGCCTGCCAAGTTACCAGTGCAGGCATATTTTTGTAAAAAAATATGCAGCTCAACTTGTGGTGGCCATTGAGAAGCTGAGCTGCAAAAACATCAACACCACAAGGACACAATATTTTTCTCCTGATTACAACACGCTCATTTATTTTGGAATTCTTATGCCAGCAGAGGACTACAGGGCAGTGACAGTAGAAGAGTTGTCCAGATGCCAAGGAAAAGAGAGAACTGTATATGTACTCCTGTCCTGAAATGGTAGAGGGTAGGGAGAAAGGCTAGGTAGTGATTTGAAAGAATACATTTCCATAAACTTTTCAAGGGAATCCACAGATTGCTTCCACAACAGATACCTGCAATACTTTGGAAACATGTACAAAATCCAGCTAGCTGATTGCCAAATTCTCAAGTCTGCTTGTTCCCTTTGCAGAGATCTGCAGATTCAGAACAACCTTTCTTTTAAGACTAAGATAAATGATTGCCTTTCAAATTAGCTGGGAAAGCCATCACATAATAAAGTACTTGTGGTGAGAGGAATCCCTGTGCCTTGGGCCAGAGAGATAGTGGGCTCTAACATCTGACTGGGGTGGCCAGGCAGCAGCACAAAGAATAAACAAATAACTATAATAGTGACTTTGTTTTGGTTTATGTGGAAAACTCAAATCACTGTGTTTTTCTCTAATATATGTAGAGAGGTTTTTAGCTCCTACTATGTGATCATTTCTGTGCGGAGACAACCTCTCCAGCACTCAGTTTTATTTAAAACTTTTAGATTCCCTGGCAGTTCTCAGCACTGACTTTTTGAAAGAGACTGTGTTCATCGAAATGTAGGGAGCACAGGCTGTATAACCTCATGCAGAGGCTGTGCAGAAGTCTTTTTTCTGGGTCATACCACAGTATCTTAAGCTTTTTAAGCCTTTTTTAAAAGCCTTCTTTTCTGTTTCATCTGATTAAAAAAAAAAAAAAAAGCACAGGTGTGCTGAGGCAAACCAGCAGACAGTTCTGTTTCATTCTCTGTCTTCTGTTCTACCATGTGTTACCTCCTGGGTTTAACTTAGGCTATAAACTTTTGTGGGAGCAAAGATGCCTTTTTTTTTTTTTTTTTTGTTACGCATTTATACAATACCAAACGTGATCAGTCCACATCCAAGCTTTCAGGTACTATGATAAAATAAATAATAAATCTTTAAAAGGATATATTTATTTTTATATATATATTTCTATTATCATCATGGGTGTGATGTCATTTTACAGCTGGAAAACCAAGACATGGATGGTCTACAGTCAAAGTTATCGAGTATCCCCTAATTGTGGCTGTGCTTATTCAAACCACCTCAGAGCTGCTATTTCATACCAGGACTTTATGTGTTCAAAGCCCAGTTCCAGTTGGCTTGAATCGCAGCTGTTGTGAATGCACGCCCTGCTATGAAAGGAGCCCAAGTGAGGCTGCATAGCTTGAGTGTTGTTGAAAATGAGACATAGACATTAAGTGGCCACCTGTGAAAAGTTTTCAGTTGCTTACATGCTACTGCACTGGGATTCCTGGCAGAACCCAGGGAGAGGATTCATTCTTCTGGGATGATGTTCAGTTCCTGCAAGCTTGTCTTCTTGCAATCTTCCGCTTGGGTCAGGATTTACCACGGAGTTACTGTAACAGATCAGAGAGTCCTGTCTCTGCAGCAGTTTCCTTTCACTGTATATCCATTGCCAGATGCACCAGCAGCCAGCTCAGAGGTCAAAATGAAGTCCACCCACTGACTATAGAAAGGAGTACAGGGAACAAATGGCATTTGCTCAAATATAAAGTGTGAGAGCAATCCAGGGCTGCCTCTCAGGCACTAGTGGCACACAATAGAACATGGTCTGTGCCCACTGCAAAGGGATCCTGATTAGAGTGCAATGCCATTTACCTGATACACTTCATTGGAAAACCAAAGTGACACAAGGACCTGAAGGAGATGAACTCCACAGAATAACCACTGAGCAAGCACTGAGTACCCACAGCATGGTGCAGAAAACACCGTGGTCTGTATGAAATCCCTTGGATTCTCTTAGCAATGTCTCTGATAAATCTCTGTACAACCATGGCTGTCCTTGTATGCTACTGCATACGTGTTCTTGATGTTTTGAAAATTTGCAAAGCAGCCTTACAACAAGGAGCCATTATTTTCCAGCATTCTCAGTCCATGATACAACATTCCTGTATGAATCTCCTTGTACGAAATGGCTTCTTTGCCCAGTGAATGATGTAATTTAAGCCAATCAAATCAAAGTCAACTTTCATTATAAGCAGCATCAAGTGGCACAGCAGGATTTTAAAGCACTAACTGGGGTTTCAGAGCTCAGTTTTCAGTTCTGTTGCAGATTTGTGCAACCGTCTCTGTTCAGGTGGTGTCTGGCTGTACCTGCATGAGGAATGAGCCATGCAGCCCACACAGAGAACAGTCAGGCTGCCCTGGGCCTTGGGAGAGAGATGGGGACCTCTAGCAAACCAAACCTGGCTCTTCCCACTGTAGTTTTGCCGCTGGTTTGAGCAAATTCAAGTCCTATTGACTCCATAAACATGGTTTTTTCAGCAGCTAAGCCAACAGGGATCTAAGGGAATCAAGAGACTCGATTGATCTTTGTTGCTGTCTTTTGGAAGGCTCTGTTGCCCATTAAAATGCATGTGAGGTTTTTCTGTCACTCCACAGGCTCCTTGAATTAAAGCCTTTCCAATGGCAGGATCTAAGCTGCAGGATCAGGCTCTTACCTTGAAAATCTATGCATTAAGTGCCTTGTATCTTACCTATATAGCTATTGAACTAATCAATAAACCCTCTACTAGTTACATTTATCCTCCCAAGCTGAGGGATCACGCACCACTGGCACTGAAAAGGCTGAATGATTTGCCCCAGTTCATGCTTCTGAATAAAATTGACAGCTATGAGATGGAAATGTTTAGCTCATGTTTTAATTTGCTGCAGGAAAGATTTATCAGGCAGAGGTGAAGTCTTTGACCCAGTTTTGTCCTACTGGGGTCTCCCAGTACAAGCTGCACAAGGAAAGGAGCGGTCCCAAGCACTGATATTTTCAGGTATCTCTTAACTCTCCCAGCTACAGCCAGCTGGGTTTTTAGGATGACTCGTGGCTGTGTGCTGAGCAGAGGTGTTGCAGGACTGGTCAGGGATTGCTGCAGAGCAGGGGTTGGGGCAAGGGGAGCCAAATCCACTCACGAGGAGCAGTCGGGGGTGGGGGGCAGAGGATCCTCAGGATGCTGCTGCTGTAGCCCGAGTGAGTACATCGGCTCCAGGGGCAGCTCTCAGGGACCCTCGCTGGGGGAACTGCAGGGTGGGCTGGGGACTGAGCTGAGCTGGGCTCGGCCCAGGGCTGAGCTCCACGCAGGGTGGGCTGGGGACTGAGCTGAGCTGGGCTCGGCCCAGGGCTGAGCTCCACGCAGGGTGCCGGCGGCCCGCGGGCCTGGGGGCAGGGCGGCTGTCTATTTTTAGTGAGGGTTTTATAGAGTGGATCCCTGCGGTCTGGCTCCACACTGAAATATTGTCCTAGTCTCAATGACATAAACACAGGGCCAGCCTGTGATCCTGGCGCCAGCTTCAGCTTAGGGAATGTGAATGAAAGTACCAGTGGGGTCCAGGCAAGAAGGAGAAGAAAAAAATCCCGACTGTAATTACAAATAAATCCCAAACCCTTTCGCTCTCATGGCTCACTTAGTACAGCAAATAGCCTCTGATTCTCTACAAATAAGTCCCAGCTTAGTTACTGACAGATCTACGAAGAGGCAGTTAATGGAATAATGACTAAGGGAAGCTTAGGGTAATTTCCAAACAGTTCCCAGTGTTGGAGGGTGATTGCCCCCACCTCCACCCCCGCCCTGCTCCCTTCAGGTCCTGCAGCAGTGAGCACCGAGCAAGATCCAAGCCTAGGGACACCAGGGACCTCTTCAGCTTGTGGAGGAAGGCTGCTATTTATTTATTTATTTAAGACATCTCACACAAGAATGGTGACAGGCAGACTCTGATATCTGCATCTGAACTGTACCCCCAGGGAGAGCTTAGGTTAGGGTCTGCAGAGCAAGGTTACTCCCACCTTCTTTTTTGATAAGAAAACTGGGGAGATTTTAAATGAAAGTGGCATAAAAAGCCATCCATGCCATGAGGCACTTTAAATGCAGCATTCTTCCTCTTGCTTCTTTTTCTGTTACAAAGGCATCTCTTTTCTTTGAATCCCTTGTCTGAGCTTGTTCCAATACCTCATATTTGAGTTGAAATGCTCAGTTTGCTTACAAAAGTTAAATTTCATGTTCAAAGTATAGAGAACTCTTGTGGCTCTTCCAGAGTGGCCAGGGCAGTGCTCTTTTATGTTTGGTTTTGATCTTTCTTTAAATCAGAACAGGATCGTGTGTCTTTGGAATATTATTTCATCGAGAATGGGAGTAATGGAAAGGCTCTTCCTACATGGGAACAATTGTAAATGCATACACAGAGAGAGAACAAATAATAGTTGACATATATGACATTGTGGCTGGCATCTTATTGAACTGCTGTTGTGTTTATTATGACAATAAGTACTTTAAAAGGTGATGAGGCTTCAGGAGAAGCCTTGCTAGGCAGCAAGGATACTCAGTTGAAGTGCTGTTATTTCAGTGTTGCTTGAAAGAAAACGATGCTGACCAAGGTCTGTGCTGGAAAGTCTAGCTGATTGTTAGTCCTGTGATGCCTTGTTTCTTCTTACTGTTCCATCTTAGACTTTCCAAATACCTCTGTTAAAAGGAGGAGAATAGTGAGTTGTTATTATTTAAAAGAAAACCTGAAAGTCCTTACTTATCAGAGGAAGTGAACTGTACATAAGAAGTGCTGTGCTGAGTGCAAAATAGTAATTTGTGACCACTTCTTTCAGTGCTGTGGGGCTGTTTGTCTCATATTCCTGCTGTACCCCTGTACCCTGTGTCAATTCTCTTTTAGAGACCATGGCGTTGTGGGATGTTGCTCTATACCCAAAAATGGCTCCAAAGGCTTTTAACTCTCTCCTGTAATTGATGTTTTGTGTAAACTGCAACAAAAGAAGGATATTTAAAAAAAAAAAAAAAAAAGAAAAAGGGAGTGGGGGGAACAACATATTTAATGAGGATGAGTAAACACACCCAAGATGTAACTGTAGATATAAGAAAAATAAAAGCAGCTGGGGGGCTTCTGAGACATTGTTTGTCTTGAAAGTGATGAGAAGAGGCACCATCAAAAGACTTGTTTTACTACAGTCATGCTTCATTATGGGGAAGGAGAGTGTGGGGAAGGGGAGGGGTGGGGGTTCCCTACGTGACCAGGTTGCCAGAAGAGAGAACCTAACTCGTTTGCATGGCCTAATTAATCCCTGAACCCAGTCAAAGCCTGAGTCAGAGGGAGAGAGCAAATGTCAGATCTGTGTCTGGGAAGCCTGGATTCATTATTTTACTCGCCTGGGTCCCTTTGCCTTCAGAGCCAAAGACTTGAAACTCCCAAGCCAAAGAAACACATCCCAGAGATTCCTACTGAACATGAGCAGGTTTGGAATCAGTCTCCTTTGTGTCTGTTTCTGTATCTGAATTAATCCCATACCCCCATGAGTGTGCCTGTTTCATCATTTGTGAGAGAAAGGGGAAATCATTCCATGTGCCACTAAAGGTACAAGTTTCTTTGAAAAGTATCCTATTGAACATCCAGCTTTTCACAGCCAGCCCAGTCACTGGGAGTGTGTATCTTGTGCCAGTTCATAGTGGATGCAGAGATAATGCTATGCACACAACTCTGGCTGATCATTGTGATCCACTTCTTTTTGAAGAGATCAAATTCCCCAAAGGGATAAAGCATAAGAAGCTGGAAAGAAGTGATAATACAAAATGCTGGGGAACGATGCACACTTTAATCTTTCTCTAGTTATTAAAGCTCCTTCATCCTTGCACATTTTCTAGCCAGAGCAAATTTAAAGAGTGTCTAATAAAGCAACAGTTCCGAATTTGTGGGACCTTCCTCTGCTGCTTTAATTCTTGAGACAAAACTACAGTCAGGAGTTGTTTTATATAACGGGCTAAATTCTGCTCTTTTATTATACCATAGGCAAGATTCTTTTGAGCATAAAGTGCACCCCTTCTAGATTTAGTCCAGGGTTTCTGATTTGTATATATTTGTGATCCAGCCTGGCTCTCTGATCAGGATTAGAAGCTGCCTCTGGGACTTTGTACTTCCACAAAACCCGTGAGTCTCTTGGAACATTTTACACCAGAATCTGAGGCCGCATTTACTGAGTGCAGGGGACCTGGGGGCTCAGGACTTAGTTGACAGAAGTACTTTTAAAATAAGTTTCATTTTCCTTCATTCATATAACCAACAGGCTAAGTATGATGTAATCGGATTTATTTTTTCCTCTTCACCCCCACTGGAGCCAGGAAAATGAAGTAGTTGAGAGAAAAGGGGTTGTCATTTTCAGTCAAGCAGTCATTCATCACGTAGCATTAGACAATTAGCAATAAAACATTTGAAGGGCTCCATTGGTGCTAAAAGGGCGAGGGGGTCCTTTTAAATATCAGAGGTGAGAAATGTTATGTATCAGGGTTATTCAGTAGCTGGCACCAATGAATCACTCCCAGGCACACAGGGCTTGATTGGGGGGGTTGCTGGATTTCTCGCTTCACTGAATCTCTGTCACTCAGTTGTCTTTAGTGTTTTATAAAAAAGGAATTGTAAAAACTTGGTTTATCTCAATAGATGTTTATCTTAATGAGCAGGCTGGCTAAAAAGGATAAATACATTCCTACTTGTCATATGTGTATATATGTAATATATGCTGCCACAGGGAGTTTGTTTGGATAAACAATGTTGCCTGTGTGGAAATTCAAATCCCCATCAGGAGCCACTGCTTGTAAATATAAGTGTCATTTTTTTAACATAAAAAATGCCTTGGTTTCTGTTTCATCTTTGCCAATTCTCCCACTGGCCTCTCTCCCCATAATGAATTGGTCTGCACACTGAGACGCTGGTCTCTTCTCCTGACTGCTGGGATGTTAGTGTTTGGCACGAAAAGTGGGATGGTTAGGTGGGGTAGAGGAGGGGGAGGATTTAGAAGAACTTTGGGTTTCCTCTGTTGCAAACCTTTTGCGTAAATAAATAAATAAACCTAATTCCTCCAAGTGGGGCTGCAGCCAAGAAAACTGCTCTGAGAGAATTCAGATTTACGGCAGAAGACACTGCTGAGAGAAAGAGCGAGAAACAGAGACAGTGGAGTTCCACCTCCCATGATATATAGAGCCAAGGGAGGTATAAATACCCGTCACTTCCCGGACCCTCTTTTAAAAAAAAAGACAAACACCCAGGATCCTGTCTCTGGCTGCCTTGCAGCAAGGCGCCCTCATAAAAGCTAAGATAAACAGTTTATCAGCAGATGAATGCACAAGCTCTGGTCTGAAGACAAAAGTCTATACCTTAGGAAAAATGCAGAGGCAAGAGGAGAGTGGGCTGAGAATCAAGCACAGTATTTCAGGAGGAAGAATGATATGAAATGAGAAAAATAGAGCAATTCTATAAGGATTCTTTTAAGGCAATGGGTACATCTCTATGTATATCTATACTTAGACTAAGAAAAAACTTGGGTTTTTTCTGGGGTCTTCTCTTTTTTTGTTGTTTTATTCTTCATTGCTTTAATGGATTAGTTATCTTAGGATTTACTCCACTATAAAACATTCATCCCATAGCCAAGTTTCAAAATATATTATTTATACATCATTTATCACTGCAGATAAAGATTCTTGGCCAAATGTATCCTTCCCTGTCTCCCTTCTGTTGGGATTTCAGGGCAGAACTTTTCCCTGTCAAAACATGTTTTACCTTCCAAAGTATGTGATTCATAACTGTTATCCTTCAGAGCAGCTGATCACCTGCTGACACTGGGTCATCCTTAACACAGTCTTTATCCTGCAGCCCCTTCTGTGCATCAGGAATGGGGCAGAGTCACAGCACCACATTTCAAAGGTCCAGCAAGATCTCCCTGAATCTTTCCAGACTAAAGAATATAGATTGAAAGTTGTAGAAAAATGATTTTCTACCGGTGGTGTGTGGATACCTGGTTGAGGTCATACATGACCCGTGATAGCTCATAATGTAGCTTGTCATCTGGTATATTTGAATCATGTAAAATGGATGAAAGCTGTACATCTCCTTTAGCATTTCTTTAGGGATTCACAGTTTAAAAAAAAGGTAGAAAATTAATCTGTAAGGAGCTCTCTATAAAATTTATAAGACTGTGACCAAGGAAGGGGGAACTGGTCTAGGAGCTTGCTAGGACCTAAGACTAAAATTTAAGTGATTTTAATTCAGTTGTCTGCTCTATCAAGTACAGGTTTTCTCTATAGTTTTATTAAAACACTGGACTCTTCCGTCTGCATTGATACATTGATACTGGTAGCATCTAAATCAAACTCTCCAACATCTCCATGTAAGAGGCAAGGATTAGCATTCCTGCTCTACAAATAAGGAAAGGCAGACCTATGAAATGTGTTGCCCAAAGCCATACAAGAAATTTGCATGAGAGTTGGGCAGAGGATTCATTTGGTTATGGTTTTGGTTTTCCTTTCCTTAACAAACCATCATTGTTTCATGCCAATAGATTTTTAAAAATAAGAAGCAAAAGGCAATGCGATCATGATTTAAATAATCTTTAAGTGTCTGGGAAGCAAGAATAGTTTCAAGGAAGCCTCCACTGCTAAGGAAGGCACAGCTTTTCCAAGCACACCTGGCATAGTTCTTCCTCATCCCAGTTCTGTAGTGGTTTCTTACTTTCTGGGAAATTCCTTCCATGTTTCAGAGTGGTTCGTGCATCGTGCCTGAGAGCACTGCTCCACAGCAGACTGATTCTACACCATGGGCTGAATTCAGAGGGGTGTCCCTGAGCACTGGCTTGGGTGAAGTAGATCAGGCCATTTGCCCTTAGTAGATTTAATAGGAAACAAATTTATCCTGAGTTCTTCCTGTGCATCCTCGCTGCTGTGGACTGCAGTCAGCTGCTTACATAATGTGTTTTCAGCGCTGTGCCTGTGGAGCCGTCAGCAGGGCCGTGCAGGCTGCATACCTCTTCTCTCCTCATCAGCGATGTGACCCTGCAGAAGTGGCATCTTACTCTTGCCCACATTGGCTTCCTGTGTGCCTTGAAGGCTGTATTTGCTTTGTCTACTGAAAAAACACATTTTTACTACTGACAGCACTCCAGAACCAATAAAGCTGAGGCGAAAGGAGTTGTTTTCTACTCTGCTTCATGCACCATTGCCAGTAGAATGACCAGCTAAGGCCTCTGTGAGCTGCTGGCCTCTCTCCCTATCCCAGGAAGGGTTGGCATTGTACACAGAGCCTGGATCACACCCTTTTACCTCCAGGTTTCATTTACTGCTGTTTTCAGCAAACCCTGAAATAAACCAGTTTCTTTTCTCTCTGACCCAGAGGCCTCTGGCAGGGTCACTGGCAGCTCTTCCCCAGTCCTGCTATCAAGCCATTCCACCCAGAAATTCTTGGGCCACAAGTGACTTCTGTCACTTGTGCATCCCTCGAGCTTTCCCAGCCTCGCCAGGAGCCCAGTGCACCCGAGGTGAGGTGGACACATGAGCTTGAGCAACTACTGAACTTCAGCCTGCTCTGCTCACAACAGACCTTTACCTCATTCCAGAAACTTCCTCCTACAGGTAACTCAGTTCAGGAGGGAAAGGTCCTCCAGTCCTTGCTTATGGTCACAGTTTGGATACGTAGAATTTTTAACACACATCTGGCTTGAAAGAGATGGAACTCAGTCCTTATAGGCTTTGCTTTTCAGACTTAGAGGCCAGTAGTTGAAGAACTGATTTCAAATACCAGCTGAGAAAAACTGGATTTATTATTAAAGGAGAAATACAAACCATTAGGTGCAACTTCCGAATTTTTGCTTTCTGTTCTGTTTCTGAGGTGTGCCTTCTCACTTATATCCAGGGACAACTTTCATGCCAAATTTCAGCAATGAAAGTTTATGAGGTTCTTGATGAACGTAGAGACCTCAACTTCCAGATGTAAAAAATTCTAATAAGGCTCCAGATCATCTTTGACTGGCATTGTAGCAGCAAGTGTCACTGTGAGGCTCTTGTACAGTGTCAAGTTAGGGTTTTTTCTTTTTCATGTAATTTTTTTCAGTTATGTATTATAAATAAAATACTCTATATGCTATATAAAATATTCCTGTATGCTCAGAAATAAAGCAAAGTAAGAGTTGTTTTAAATTGAGAATTAGGAGTGAAAATAGTGGAAAAGTGTAATTTTTATTAAAAACACACAATCTATTACTTTCGTAATGAACCCAAATATGAAGTTTAAGATTTAAACAAATGCATAAATAATTTAGGTGAAATGGCTAAGCTTCAGTCCCATTAAACTTAGGCTCCTAAGTGCCTAAATAGCCTGCAGGAATGGGATTCAAGCACTTGAGGAAATTTTACTCAAACAGTAATAGACCCTTACAGCAAACTGCCTGCCGTGCCCAGCGAGTGCTCTCTGCGAGACAGTAACTCTGCCATGGGACAGCATTTACTATCAATTTTTAAATTGTTTTATGTATTTGCCATTGAGGCACTTTCCATCTTTTCCTGTATGGACTGAGGGCATAAGTGGAAATTGCGCTTCTGATGGAAAATTGTTGGAGAACTCCCTAGAAAATCGCTAAGCAAGTGCTCCGAGGAGGGCTCCGAGCGGGGCCGCGCAGGCTGCCGCAGCATCCGCCGTGGGACCGCAGCTCCGTGCGCGGGGTCGCGCCGGTCGGGAGCGCCGGCGGTGCCAGACCGCGTCCCCCCTCCCGCAGCAGCGCGGGGGCCGTGCCCGCCGGCCCTGCCCGCGCTCCCGCAGGGGTGCCGCGCTGCCGCGGGGGTCCCCCCGCTCCGCGCTGCCCCGCGGGCACCCCCGGCCCGGCCCGGCCCGGCGCGGCGCCGCCAGCAGAGGGCTCGCTCGGCCCGGGGAGCCGCGGGCAGCGCGCGTCCGCAGCGGCGCCGCGGGCGGGCAGCGCACCCCGCGCCCATGTGCGGGGCTGGCCGGGCGGCCCCCGCGGCCGCGCAGCGCGGGGACGGCGCGGGGAGCCCGCGGGGCCCCGGCGCGGATCCCCTCCGCGGGCGGCCGGGCTGGGCCGCGCCGGGCGGGCGGGAGGGGCCGCGCCCTGCGCTCCGCGCCCGCGGGGTGAGAGCGGCGGGCCGCGCCCGGAGCCGGCCGGGGAGCGGGCGCCGGGCCGGGCGGTGCCCCGGGCAGCGCAGCATCTCCCGCCCGGGGCGCGGCGGCCGCTCGCGTGAGCGGCGGCGTGCAGAGGGCGGGGGGAGGCGGCGGCTCCCGCCTCAGCCTTCCCCAGCAGAGGGTGCCTGCCGGTGGGAAGGGGGAAGCCACGCTCTCCTGGACTTTTGTGGGAGTGGGGGTTGTGTTGTGTGTGTGGTGGTGTGGTGTGGTTTTTTTTTTTTTTTTAAGGGGGGTGGGGTGGGTTAGGAGAGAGTCTGTGGTTTCCATGGAGATGAAGCTGAAAGTGCAGGAAATTTAAAGGCTTTGGGTCCTTGCAAAGCAGACAAACTGGTGCCAACGTGCGTGGCTGCTGTTGCTGCTGAGGAGGCTGCTTTGCAAACGGCGGAGAGGAGCGGGGAGGAAGAATCGGCAGCAACTTCTTCCACACGCACGGGCAGACAACGAGGAGCGGCAGCAGCCAGCAGAATTCTCAACAAAAAGAGGCATCTCCCGTTCCCGGGAAGGGCGAGAAGAAGCAGCAACAGCAGCAGAATTTTGGAGCGGCTCCACCGGGAGAAATTTTATAGAGAAGGCTACAAGAGAGTGTTTGCAGGGGGCTTGTTCTCCGGTCTTATCAGGGGGCTGTCTTTGCTGGTGGTGCGGCGAGTGGAGGTGATCCCGTCAAAGACGAGCTATTTTGGATATCCCCGTACAAGTTTTCTGATGTATTTGCTTGCACCTTCTTCCCCTGCTGTTTGGTGAACCCAGCCCCCCTTCCCCCCCCCCCCACCGGTCTCCCAAGGATGGATCATTCCCAGTGCCTTGTGACTATATACGCTTTGGTGGTTCTGCTGGGTCTCCGGCTAGAGCAGGGCGTCTGCCAGCACTATCTGCACATCCGACCTGCTCCCAGCGACAACTTGCCCTTGGTGGATCTAATCGAGCACCCGGACCCTATCTTTGACCCCAAGGAGAAGGATCTTAACGAGACCTTGCTAAGGAACCTCATGGGCGGACACTTCGACCCTAACTTTATGGCTATTTCCTTGCCCGAGGACCGGCTCGGAGTGGACGATCTAGCTGAGCTGGACTTGCTGCTCAGGCAGAGACCCTCGGGAGCGATGCCCAGCGAAATCAAAGGGCTGGAGTTCTACGACGGGCTGCAGCCGGGCAAGAAGCACAGGCTGAGCAAGAAGCTGCGCAGGAAGCTGCAGATGTGGCTTTGGTCCCAGACTTTCTGCCCGGTCCTATACACGTGGAACGATCTCGGCAGCCGCTTTTGGCCCCGGTATGTCAAAGTGGGCAGCTGCTACAGTAAAAGGTCTTGTTCAGTCCCCGAAGGCATGGTTTGCAAACCTGCCAAGTCCGTGCATTTAACGATCCTGAGGTGGAGGTGCCAGCGCCGGGGAGGGCAGAGGTGCACATGGATACCCATCCAGTACCCCATCATTTCGGAGTGCAAGTGCTCCTGCTAGAGTTGGCACTTACCTTCTCGCCCCTTCTCCAGCGGACTCACGTGGACCTTTGCTGCAACAGAAATAAAAGACATTTGCTTTCTGGTTAACGTTGTAATGCACTGTAACCTGTAGGAGAATGTATATTGTGTGTATATATGGCACCGGTTTAATATACTATTAAAAGGTCAGTATTATACGTGAAATAATCAGCGTCTACTGTATTTTTAAGACTATTACCCCGATCGTTGCTAATGTATCTTTTTTTTTTTTTTGTATTTATATTCCAGAGAGAAGTTGCTTCGTTTTGGCGAAGTAGGTTTTTGTTGGGTGTTTGTTTTTTTTTTTTTAATAAAAGGATTAAAAAATAGAAACCAAACTTTTTGATAAGAAAACGTTTAAAGCTATTTTCCATTATTCGGAAAGCGTGTGTGTGAGATTTTGGTTTTTTTTTCTTTTTCCTTACGGACTTTAGATTTAAAATAAAAGTGAATAAACGCCTAGAGCACAATGTTATTGTAAATAGAGAGAACAGTTTGAATGACTTAATCCTATGTAAATGAAGAGTATCTGCTATTTATTCTTTATATCCTTGTAGTAAAAGTGCAGTGCAGAATTAAAGTCAACCACTAAAACACGAGCCGTTTGGATTCTGTTTGCTTTTTGGTTTGGCCGCCGTCGGGGGGGCTTTCTTCTCTCTCCTCGTTCTCCACGCTCAGCAGGACGTTTCGTGGTGGCAGGGGGAGGTGGGAACCTGCTCACGACTCTGCTAGGAGGGACTCTGCGGCACCTACCCGGCCGGGGTGCCGGGGGGTCCGGCCCCGTGGGGGGGTCCCGGTGCTGCGCTGTCCCCCCGCGGAGCCGCTCCCGCGGCCGCGCAGCCCGGGCGCGCTCGGCGGCAGCTGCTCGGGGATTTTTTTTTTCCCTTTTTTTTTTTTTTTTTAACTGCTTGACATTTCATTTACAACGGGACACGTGTCTTTCACACCTACCATTGTGGTGGGACACTGCTGAAACTTGACCCCTGGGCTTTGGGGGTTTTCAGCGCAGACACGTTATTAGGCTGATCCTGTGACAGCCCCGCACACCGCCCGGCCCGGCCCGCTTTTAACTCTTTGGGCTCCCGCCTGAGCCGAGTGATCGCTCTCCTGCCGGGCTGCCCCCCCGCTCTTCCCCGGGGAGCGCCGGGCTGTGCGGGTGCCCCGCTCCCGTCCCGCCTCCCGGGGCCGCCCCCGCCCGCCCCCGCCGCGCTGGGCCCGGCCTGGCCCGCAGCGCTCCCGCAACTGCCCCGCGGCTCCGCCGGGACCCGGCCCAGTTCCCCGAGTGTTTGACTTCTACGTGCCCGGGGACCCGACGGTTCGTATCTCATAGATACCAACTGCGAAAACAAACCCTCCACGTGCTCTTCAGAGGCTCCTTGACAGTGCAAAAAAAAAAAGGCTTTTCCTTATTTATCTTGGAATCAAAAAACTTTTTTTTTTTTCCTTCCCCAAAACTCGGAGGGAATCGATGCTAATCATTTTAAACCCGTGGGTCTCTCACTGAGACAGCCCAGCCCTGCTTTTCTCTGACGCTTAGTTCGGTATCTCCAAATGCATATTCATTCCCTCTCTCCCTCTTTCGGTGCGTTTTACCGCCCGTCTCTTTGCTTCTAATTTCAATAGTTGGGGGGGGGGGGCGGGAAAATCAGATCTTGGGACATTTAGGGTATTCATTAACCTAGTGAAGAGGAACAGAGGCATTATTACTCACATAGAAGGCACCCTGCCCCCATGTCTATCTAAGGGTTCATTGTAAAAGGATTAAAAGTTAAAGACCTTCATCTTATGATTCTTTCATTTAATCTTCGTGGCGCCTGAAAGACATGCTGGATGGATGATCACATTTAAAATATTCCTAATGTCGGCTACCTTAGGACTCCAGGCAGGGCAAACAAACGTAATTTATTTCCAGAAGAAAGGGTATATTGAGATGTTTAAGTTTATGAACCACCATTACCATGTATATTTGTTAGGTTCTGACAAATACCCAAATAACATTAAAATCAGCCATTCATCACATATGAATTTATGCAAAACCTTGTATGCCTGGGGCCAATATTTTTTTAGACAGAGTTTCACTTGCAAAAAAAAAAAAAAAAGTTTATTTAAAAAAAAAAAGGCAAGAGTTTTTCATGACTGGTAAACACGAGAATTATGTGAACAGAAACTATTTCATGCTGGGATGGCAGCCAGGGACTCGGGAATGTCAACAAAAGTTCTCCGAAGGTTGAAAATGTCACTGGATTACAATACAAGGTCCTTTGCCCCATTAGCAAACTTTACTAAAGTAATATTCCCACTACTTAGTGAGGGGGCTCACCCATTGATTTATCTGTCGGTGATCCCAGCAATGGGGCAAACAGAGACTTCATCTGGAAACCACCTCTGACTGCTTGCTTCGAGGCTGAAAATGTTTCTGTGTGCAGAGCTGTGTATGCCTTGGTGAGTGTTGTGCGAGTGCAAAAGGAGTGTGCTGTTAATGTAGTCTAAGTATCTATCAGCAGATCTGTCTTATTTTTATTCCAAGAGTCATTGTAATGAGAGAGTCATGTGTACACATGTGCTTTCTCAACCAATAACACCCTGTTAATAATAAATTTACAAGAATATTTTGGGTTTTAAAAAAATCAAGTTTCACCATCCGCAAGGCCCATGATTTTTTTATTTAAATAAATAGCTAAATTTTGTCAGCTGGTAAAACAAAAATAAACTAGTAGTTTTCACTGTTGTTTCTGGTCAGGTCCACTTTCTGGTCCTCCTGCCCTGGTGTTGAAATGTTTGGCTTGAAGTGGAAGTGTTTCAAGCCAAACAAATAAAATATCTTTCTGATGAATATTTCTATGCAAATCTATTTAATATTGGATTTTGTAATATGTTTTTAAAGCAAAATTGAATTATAGCTCTTTTAAATAGAAATCAATTCATAGCACAGCCAATTTCTGTTTGCTGATCTTTGTAGTGGCATCGTAAGACCTCACAGAGACCACTGTGGGGAAGAAATAAGAAGGGAAAGGTTGAAAGTTTGCTTTTAGCTACTCTTCAGTTTCTTCTTTGGCAATTTTAGGGTCTGAAAGCATAATACTGGGAATTTAAATTAATTTCTGCCTCAGCCATAGGCTGTGTAACCTCACTTGGGTATGTAACCTGTGTGCTGTAGTTCCTGATGAGTGCAGGGTGTCGTCATCTTCTTCACTGTAGTTAGTCTTTATCCAGAATAGTTTGTTCTCTCACACCATGTGTTTATTCAAAATCCACTATAGGTAAGGCCTAAGAGTAACACAATTGATAAAAGCATAAAAAAGTAGACCAGAATAAGTTGTCCAGAGGTTTGTAATAAGCTCATTCAGAATTAGTGCAGGTAGTGTGATGAAAATCAACCAGCTAGAACACATTAGACACACCAATAAAGTGCTGTGCCCTCACATATGTACTTAACTGAAAAAATAGATTAGATTCTTTTTATCATTTTCAAAATACTACCACAAAGGTGAATTCTTGAGGTTGCATGAGTGCACGGTGGAGTCATCACCAAAACAACCACAGCCAGAAATTACAGCAGTAATATTTGTATAAATACTGGACAAGTTTTTGCTCTCTCATAGTTTTAATAGAGAAATAATCTTAATTTAGTAACATCAACACTTCACCTTACTTGGGCTGTGTTGTGTAAATGTAATCTGCACACCACGTTGGCTGGATCTTGGACCCATTAAAAAGAAGATATTCCAGCTCGGAGATTTGCCAGGAATCTTCATTGAAAGTTGAAATAAATATAATGACGTCACCATATAATATAACATCATAGCTTTCAAGGTAAGCCAAACCAAAGGTATGTTGGCAGGGGAGTGCTGCCACCTGGTAGATCCATGCTAGGAATAGATACGATACTCCCGTGCAGAGGGGAGGAGAGCAGCCACGCTCCTCCTGGAGTGCCCACACGGATCGTGCAGTCTCTCTGTGCCTGCAGGTCCTCCGGGAGCCTCGCTGCACCAGAGAGCTGCAGAACCTGTGTCAATGCTCTCTTTTAAGAGAGCAGCTACAGCAAATTTGAAGAGACCCTTTCATTCCCTCTTCCCTGCTCCCAGGCCAAGCAAGAAGCTCCAATGGTTAAAAGGAAGGGAATGAATACATTCGCTTGAAACAACTGTTGGAATGGTTCAGAGGGGGAACAGAAATATTCAGCAATCAACATTAAAGACTCTAAATCCTCGGAGGTGTTATTGCAGGATCAGCAGCTTACAGCCCTCTTCGTGAAGGCTGGGTACCAGTGTATTACTGTTAAGTCCCCTGCAGCTTGTTGCCTGTGGGGAAAGCAGCTGCTCTGTGTGATGGGCTTTTGAAGAGTCTGGGAGAAAAGCTGCTGGAAGAGAAATGTGCAGGGGTATAACGTCACAGTGAGTCACTTCTCCCTGCTGAACTGAAGGACAGGAGTGCAGAGATGGCACAGTTTAGCCTTTGACTGTGTTGGGAGACAGCTCAGATGGAGACCAGCTGAGAGCAGATGCTCTGGGGCTCACTGGTTGTGCGTTCTGCCCTCTCTAGGGGTGTATTTATGCTGCCTTCAAGTATCATTCTGTGTCGGCGCTCAAGGCCAGGCCAACCTGTGTGTGCAGTCAGGCCTGGTCAGCCTGTGGATGTCCTGGAATGCTTTGGAGCCATCCCTGTGAGGGGCTCTGGCAGTGTGCGGGTGCTGCTCTCCAAGAGCTGCCACCCAGCTGAAGGCAGCAGCACACACATCCTAGCACTGACCAGCCTACTCTTAACCTAAGGCAGACATTCCCCAGGACTCAGGTCTCTCCCTTGGAGAATCCCAGTGTAGTCACTGCATCAGATAATCATAACACAGTTTGAAAATAGGTTTCACACTCCCTCCTCGTTGTTTTTTTTCCCCTCATGAGAGGGGGAGTGGCAAGGCTGCCATCACAAAGAACGTTACTCAGAACCAGAACAGATCTTAAGGCACAACACTAAAAACCTGTATGCAATGGAGAAGGACTGGGTGGCTCGAGGGATTGGTAATGGTATAAAGAGCTTTTCACCACTAGGCTTCTGGCTCCGATCCAGAGGTAGTAACTGAAAGCCACAGTCATCTGATGCCTGCAGAGTGGGCTCTGTAGAATGAGTTGTTGGTCTGTGCATAGATCCTACCAAGCAGGATCCAGATCACAAAGCCACCACCAGAACTGACACGCTTGCAAGGATTCTCAATCCAAAGAGCAGAATGAAACAGGAATGGGGATGTTTGATCTGTGTTTGTGATTTAGTAGCAATAAGAGGACGTTGTTGTTGGGGATTTTTCTGTTTGTTTTGTGGGGGAGGGATTAATATAGGAGAATATAACCAGTATAGTCCCTTGTATTGATACAACCCTTATAGTATTTTCCTTCTGGCATAGTAATATCTTTATTTTTGGCCTACACCTGGCAGCTTACTACCTGGCTTGGATGCACAACCATGATCCAGAGGAAGACGCAGCAAACACAAGAGCCAGGCTCTGCCACATTAATTGAAGTTCGTGCTGCACTGGATGGTGCAAATAACTTCATAGTAAGTGCATCTGATGCCTACCAGTACAAATACCTTAGTTATTGCAGTGACACTTTCCAGGGCTCAGGTTAGAGGTTACCCTTCCATGGGATCCCCAGTCAGGCAGCTCTGAACACGCTTTTCTCTGAACAAAGGATGAACAAGATGTGATTCAGAATATTCTTGCCAAGTTGCTGCATTGTACCTGTGCAATAACAAAATCCAGTGCCTTTTTTGAGCTATAAATGAGTTGAAGTATTAAGAAAAAGAAGTACATAAAACTAATACATAATTATATCAGGACAAGTGTTAAATATCACTCCTGTGTTTCAAAATGAACCTTCTGGTATTCCAAGCACTTCATAATACTGTCTGTGAGCAAAGAATGGACAGAAAATAGTTTATCCTCACACCCTCTCCTAGTTTGCTTGTGCATTTAGAGATACTGCATATCTAGGCAGGTTTATTTTGCCCTTTGCATGGATTTGTTCCTCCAAGAGCACTCCATTTCTTTCACACAGCAACAGAATTGTTGAATTGAAAAATATTGCATAAATATTATTGAAAATGTACATAAATTGGTAGAGAGACTTTATAACCCTGTGAGACAAGGTGAAATACTGTCTTTTAAAACTGAGTGAACTTCAAGGTTCATCATGTCCTTTTGGAATAAGTGGATAAAATTTTGTTTTGCAGGTAATACTTGCACAATAAATGAGGTCATTGACTTGAACCTTGAAGGTCTTGTAAATAAGCCTCAGCTAGAATCACTTCCCAAATTAAGTCTCAGTGCTACATTAGAAGTCTTTCTCGTGGCCTTAGAAACACTCAGGTGTCTCTGTCTCCCTGTGTCTGCTCTTGGCTCCAGGAGAGTGTGAAGAGCCCCTTTTCACCAAGCAGTTTGCTGGATCTGGATCTTATGTTATTGTGGTGGGTTGACCTTGGCTGGATGCCAGTGCCCACCAGAGCTGTTCCATCACTCCTCTCCTGTGCTGGACCAGGAGAGAAAATAAGACAAGAGGCTCTTGGGCAGGGAGGGATCACTCACCAATTACCACAACAGGCAAAACAGACTCAGCTCGGGGAAATTAATTTATTACCAATCAAGTCAGAGTAGGGTACTGAGAAATAAAACTAAATCCTAAAACACCTCCCTCCCAACCCTCCCTTCTTGCCAGCCATAAATGCACTCCTGATTTTCTCTCTGTCTTCCCCACGAGCAGCACAGGGGGATGGGAATGGGAGCTGGGGCCAGTTCATCACACGTTTTCTCTGCTGCTCCTTCCACCTCAGCCAGAGCATTCTCACACCCTTCCCTGCTCCAGCATCAGCTCCTCTCTCCATGGGACCACAGGTACTGCCAGGACCCTGCTCCAGTGTGGGCATCTTGGAGCTGGCTGGAATTGGCCCTGCTGGACATGGGGGAAGCTTCCCAGAGAAGCCACCCCTGTAGCCCCCCCCAACTCCCCAAACCTCTCCCCAGCCCCCCAGCACCGTTGTGTGTACACACAGTGGAGTGTTCCAGTTAACTGGGAAGTCTAATAAAGTTCCCTGAGCACTCCATGTAGAAGGCATTAAGGCTGGACCACCAGGTCAGGGATAGTTACGCTGCACTTAAGCTGTCTCCGAAAGTGCAGAGCATTCTGGGCTGAGCCAACAAAATTTCAGGCTCACACTCAACCAACGCTTCAGGAGCACCTCCCCAGAAGGACTGGCTGCTCATCCCACGTGCCTGTAGGTTCTCCCTTGGACCAAAATGCTCAGCACCCTGTCCCAGAGTCCCGAGGGAACCAAGAGCAGCCTGGGTGTTCAGGGGAGGGCTATTCTACCTAACCAGGAACAGCTGAGTGTTGTGGTTTGTATAAACTGTTTGCCATGTATGTGTGGCATGTGGCAGTAAATGAAACACTTACTTTAAAACTTATTGAAGTTCTTTCAGCAAAAAAATTAATGTGGGGTTGGCTTTTATGCGTTGTTTCAAATGAAGCAGAGATTTATACACCTTATTATCCTAATTTTTTTCCAGACACTGCCTTGAATATCTCTCATATCTTATGGGAAATCAAATATCAGAGATCATTTTTAATTTCCCATCCATGGTATGAACAAAAAAAATGAGTGAGTCTAATGAAGTGGCATGTAGTCAAATGTTCAGACTGTAATCATCCACCAAATATTTAAAGCAATCTGAATGAAACTTTTCAGACAGCCAGACTAGGTTCCTCTTACTCCTAAGCTTCTGAGAGATGCCAACAGATTTTAAGGTTAACATTTTCAGTCCTGGGTGCCTGAGATTAGGCATCTTGTTCAACAAGCAGACACCTGGGGGAGCAAAACCCATGGTTTGAGTTTTTGGATGCAGAAATTCCCAGCTCTCAGTAGGAGACAATGATAACACACAACACTGCAAAAACAGCAGATGTAGCATTACTGCTACATACAAGTTTCTGTTTGGTATGGTGAATTTTGTAACTGGTTATAGTAAAGTTTGCAGTTTTTTTCCAGAAAGAGCTAATAGATGTACATTTTTTTAAAAAATATGGGATTTTGGTATATAACTTTCCTCTGAGCTGCAGAAAATTCCTTTTCCAAATCTTCTCACTCTGAAATAATGAGAAAAAAAAAAAAAAAAAAAGACTTAGAGTTTGTCACAGAAAAGAGAAATCCTAAAGCAAAATAATTGGATTCTAAGCCATATCTCCTGCCAGGCTGGATTTGTAGGGAAAAAGGGAGAATGGGGGAGGAAGAACTGTGGCAGCGTTACCCTCTCTTTACCTTTTTCCCTCCTTTTTATCACCCCTTTTCTATTCTGTAAAATATGTGGATTCTAGAGCTGTGCTGCCAAATCTTGAGGAGCTCATGAGTAACTTCCAGTATAGCCTTTGCCGTTTTGCTACAGTTAAGGTGAAAATCTACAACTAAAGTGACCTTGGTCACTTCATAGTGTAAAGAAGTACTGTTGAGAGGCTGAGCATAAATATTATTTCCCTGTTAGGCAGAATATTTGGTGTAATAATCCTTGTCAGTGTGTTGCAGGATCTTTGGTGTCTGTGCAGACACTGCTGCCACTTGACCTCAAGAAGCCATTTGCTGGCAGTTTCTCTTTTCCGTGCAGACTCAACCTTCAGAAAGGAACACAATCTCTGTATTTCACAAGAGTGCAGGTATATTCTGTGTTCAGGTTTGGGACAGCTACTACTGCAACCTGCAGTGACCCTCTGTGCTGCTTGGTGGAAACAATAATTTGAACACTGAGGGGAAATTGCAATATTTGTGTTACAGTAACCTATGGAACGTGTGAAACCTGGTTTCCTGTGGGTTTGTGTCCTGCAAGCGAATTGCCAGAGCTCAGTTGCCAAATTTATCTGGAGCCAAACCTGGACAGCCCTGACCTGACCCTCCCATTTCTGGGGAGTGTTGCAGTGCTCTGCCCTGCAGCTCAGGTGACATCAGCTCTGAAAAGGCTGAGTGGTCTCTGAGAGACACGACCTGAGTCCTGCTCTGTGTGTCTGTCCCTCTGGGCAAGGCCTTGGGTTGGTTCCTTGATTTTTGACAACAGCTGAGCTTGCTCTTCATCTTATCTTACCACATAAGGGAGCTACTGGATCTCTCTTCCCCACATCACTTTTGTGTTCTGTTGTTGTCAGGAATTTAATATTCATAACAGAGCATATGGACTCATACAGTCCAGCATATAGACAGCATGGTCCAAAAAAACTGATTTTAATTGAAAAAAAGTATGTAAAAAAGTTCTTGGAGCACTGAATGATAGATCTGAATGCCCTGAATCCATGAGTAGCTCTGCTGTATTAAACAGCCCCAAATCTTCTCCTGCCTCAGATGTTCTTGAGCATCATTTCTGTGATGTCACTTGCAATGTGTAAGTCAAATATGTTATTTATTTCAGAGTATTTTGCTGCCTTCTAGCCTTACTGAGCAATTCTATAATTTGTTCTGTATTGACTTTGTATTTTGGATTCATTTCTTTGTACACTAAATGAAATGAGATTGAAAGTTTCTTTGAGTCTCTGTTTCTATATTTCTGGTGTAAATTGCTCAGAATGGTTTAGGTTCTGTTAAAACAGTAAACTTAATGCCCCTGGCCCTACTTGTGCAAATTGTCTTCCTAAGGTCAAAAGATTTGTCTACTGGTACAGCTGAGAAAAATATTTTAGCAGCTTTTCTGGGGCAAAAATGGTGACTCAGTGGCAGTGTAACATTTTACAGATTCACATCAGCTGACAGAATGTGGCCAATTTCCAGCTTTGGAAACATTAAAGAATTTTTAAAAAAACAAAATATTTTGCTCTGATGTTTTCAGAGTAATACCTGTTGATTTTTTAACTTTAAATGGTTGGGGTTTTTTTCCTTTTGAAAGTCCTCATTCAATTCTGAGACAAAAATTCATTCCTTTTTTAGCCTGTGTAAGCCAAAATCCCATTTCAATCAAAATTACACTCTGTAAGATCGAACAGAGCATTTTATGTGATTCTGAGCCAGCGTTTCTTATTTTTCAGCTCACCAAAAATTCCGAAAATGTATTATTTTTGGTGAGCTCAGAGCGCATATTTAAATTATTCACCAGGGCTGTGAGGAATGGAAAAATTAGATTGTCTCAGAGCTCAAATCAGCCGCCAGACCCACGGCTGCAGTAAATCAGCACAGCTCTGCTGGTGTCGGATGAGCTGCTCAGTTTTGTGCAAGCGAGGAATCCAGCTCCATTGCGGTGGTTGGTTCAGTGGGAATGTGTGGATGGGCTCTCCAGGTGACTATGGCTTGGAGCTGAGATCCTTGAGAGGAAGGACTTGTGAGACAAAAGTATTGTCTGAGTTATCCGTGGCATTAAGGTGTGATGCCTGTGTTGGAGTGCTAAGTGTTAGTGTAAATCCTATGTGATTGGCCACCAGTACATGAATTCACTTCTGCTCTCCTTCTCTAGGAATATTAAAAGTTGCATGACTTCCAAGTCTTTCTATGTGCTGTTGATTAGCATTCCACCAGGATCACTAACCTATTAGAGTGTCTGTCACTATTGGTGGAAAAGAGTCTTTTATTTCCTTCTCAAATGATTTTGCTTTTCTTCAATGGTGTCCATAGCAACACATACTGGTAGTGATGAGTCCCTGATTCTGTTGCAGCCTTTCCACAGCCGTGTCTTGCCAGTAACAACAGTTGACCCGACATTGGGAGGCTGCTGGGAGGCACGTAGCTGGTTCTCCTCGGGAATGGGAGCTGTCTTTCCATACGTGGCAGGTCAGTTCTGGTAAACACCACGGCTGATTTCTGATCAGAACAGCATCCTCCTCATTCTGAACACATGTGTAGTGATGGGAATCTAACTCTGGAAGGTCTTTTGCCTGAACTGTCTTTGCTGAGCGTGTCTGTCCACATGTGTTCCTCTGCTTGTGTTTCTACCCAGTTTGCTGCTCTAAGCTGAAAGTTCGGATAGCAAAGAGTCTGGGGAAGAGGTTGTCTAGAATGTAGCCAGAGGACAAGGAAAGCCACTCATCTCTTAATCTTCTCAATCATCTCTCCTTGTTTTAAGCTTTTTGTCTAGGTAAAAGACATCTTAAGAAATGAGTAATCTGCAATATGGACTCTCTCTGCTGCAGACTTTAGATCAGAACCAACAATTTAACATCAAGCTCAAATAAGAATGACTTCATTACCTAGACTGAAGCTGGCAAGGAAGACAAAGTGCTCTCCTGTGCCTTAACCTAGTATTCACAACTAATGGGAACAAGTCTTGGACTTACTAAGAGTTGGCTTTCTATCACAACGTGCATAAAGCAGGGACCAGATCCAGTGACCTTTCTCCATGCGAGCAATTCTTGCCTACATATGTAATCAATGGGATGGTTTGCTTAGGTAGAGTTTCTCTGCATGTGTAAAAAGTGGAAAGGACCTGGACAAAATTCCACAGTTTTTCTTTCTGTGACTCATACTTGTCTCTGGATTTGCTTTGTGTATGTATTGGCACTGTCATTACGTCCAAGCCCCAAGTACATCTCTGCGGTTCTTTAGGTTGTATTTTGAGTGCCAAATAGTCATCCTGCATTTCTGGTGCACCCATCGAAGAATCCGCGTTTTGGAAGCAAGAAATCTTCACCAAATGTCTGTCACGTGAAATGAAAATGATTTGTGCTGACTGCAACACCCCTGCCACGTTCATTTGTGCTGCTGGTGGTGTGTCATTTCTGGTTTTCAGTGTCTCTCTTCCAGGGACAGCTTGCCCCTGAAGTCTTGGTGTGAGGGTCCCACCTGAGCTGGGGCCAAGCACAATGAAGGTTGTGTTAACAGATGGACATGCCTGCAGTCAACAGACCGTGCCTGAGTGCGAGTGCTGAGAGCAGAACTCACAGGTGGGAATGGCCAAATGTCTGTCTGTGCTGTGGTTAGGGGGACATACCATTGCTAATTCTGCTCTGGGCTGACTTAACTGAAAAAAGAAATTCTTCCCTCACCACATAAGGAGAGGTTTTGGCCTGTTGGAATTGCCTGGGTGGTGCAAAGGAAGGTGGGGTGTAGAGAGACATTCTAATTAAGTCTCTATCCCCTTTTGTTCATATCTTTTTAGGAAAGCCCCCATGGAATAGACCAAAATAAGCTCCTACCCCTAGCTGAATAAGTTGTCAGGGTGCAGAACTATATTCTGCAGACTTATGCATGTGTAAGGGGTGTGTAACATTTTTGTCTGAATGGAGCCCTATGTTCTCATAATTTATAGTAAGTAATCTTATTTGCAAAGCATGCCCTTACAGTTTTAAAAAACAAGTTAATTGACTTGCATAAAAATCAAACATGTCAAAGTTTTCCATCTCGACACAAACACCACATTGAGCAGCGCATTGCTACAATAGCCATGATGCAGTCTGGGCTACCTATTGAGATATTTCATAAACCAAAATGGAATCTTAAAAAGTTTGTCAGTTTTGCATACCTCTGAGTTGCTGAATTTAGGAGTCCATTACTCGACTAATTATACAATGTTTTATTTTTTTCCTTGTGTAAATAAACAAACTTGTGTCTGAATTTTGGCAAGGGGCACTAGAAGCCAATTAGAAGGTGTTCCCAATGTATTACAGTATTACAAACAAGATGCCTTTTCTTAGAAAGGCGAACACACCGTGTTTCTTTTAATGAGTGTGAAAATATACCAGTTGCTTAATCACTAGCAACTTATAGTTATAAGCATAAGTGAGTCCTTTCTCAGGAATGAAAAACATAGCTTAGTTTCTTTACTAACAGATGACATTTTAATTTAAAGCTCCAGTTTTTGTCTGGAAGGGCTAAAACATCTGAATTATTTGAGAGAGAAATAAGGGGCAGAGGGGAGGTGTGAGAGAGCAGGAGGGATTTTCTTCTCTGAGTAGACTTCACCCCCTGTTCCTTTGAGTGGTGAAGGTGATGTGTGTCCCCTCAGTGTGTGTCTGCAGTGTCATCTGAGATACTGTGCCGTGGTTCAGTCTCTCAGTCTTGCCTCACTTTAGCACAAAACTGCATCCAAAACTGGAGCACTGTGAGTTACTTAAGAGTAGATTATTCTTTCTGCATGTTTTAGGTATGGGTTGGAGCTCAGCAGCATCCCTGGCAGAGCGAGCCCAAGGAAGGGTGGTGTCTCAGCTGTAGTTTCTTCCCCTGATCCTCTTCTGGGGGAAAAACAGGGATCCAGCCTTGAGTTACTTTGAAAGGGTAAAGCATCCTCCCCTGCAGTCTAGACAAATCACAATATGCTCATTGTGAAGCAATAAAAATACTAAGCTGGGTAAGAGACTGGATAGAACAAATAGCTCTATATAGAGATCCTTTATCCTTGTTTTTCTTGAAATGTTTGTCTAGAAACATAAAGATCGCTTGATTTATGACTTGTTCAGCAAGCTCCAAATCAGATGGTGTTGCATTCAGAGCAGTGAATCTGTCAGCCTGGCATTACTCCACTGCAGCCAGTGGAGTGCTGCAAATTCCACAGGACACATCCCCAGCTGCTGCTCGCTGGGGTTATGGCAGGAGTATGTTACTTGTCAGCAGATAGAAGAAGTGTGGAAGAATCTGGACCATCACGACTTTTAATCCTTCTCATAAAAATAAAATAAGCCTTGGGAAAGCTCTCCAGTGTTATTTAAAAATAGAAGAATGAGTGCTAGTGGTTTTATATGGATTACATAAATTACTAGTTTATTAGAAAAAGGGATAATTTTAAAAAGAGAGAATTTCCCTCGAAGGGAATGTTTAACTTCTTTGCGTTACTTTATGGATATTTTATTTTACATTTAGAAATAATTAAATCTTTTAAAGCAGAAATTTTCTCTTTTTAAATTTTTTTCTTTTTTTTCTTTTTTTGATCAAATAATGCCTTTCCTGCTTCAGAGCTCCAGAGCCCCATGTGAGCCATCCTTGGTGCTGCTCAGCCCTGAGGCCTGAGCTCGTGCAGCCGGTTACTGTGCACGGCTTTGCTCAGGATCTGTGCAGACACTTAATTCAAGGCAAGGTAATGCTGACTAGCCAGAAAACCAAACACAGGAGGTTTAATCCAAAGCCAGCTGCACTGCCCAGCTTTAGTTGTGTCAGGTACACACGTTAGATTCCTAAGTTGGGAGCTTAGTGTCCCTGGTTCCAGTGTTCGTGGAGGCAGAGCACAGTTCTCAGCCTATTTACTGCCTTATTGCTCTAAATCGTGATCAGAATTTTCACACAGGCATTATAATAACAGCAAAAGCAGTTCAGGACTCTGTGAAAGATAAAGGAGTGCCAGCTGCTCACTAAACCCACCCTTTAACCCTTCTGAGGTGCAGGGAAGAAGGGCCTGGATCCTGCCTGGAGCAGCCTCCGTCTGGACACATCGCACTGTCCCTGTGGGACAAGTGGTGGGGAAATGCTGAGGATGGGAAAGCCATGGCTGGTGAGGTCCTGGAGTGCAGGGCAGTTTAGTGCAGATGTAGATCAAGAGCAATTTCTGCTCCCTGCTCTGGAGAGGACTGGGATGGGACTGTGGTAATGCTGAGTCTACGGGACTGCCTCCTAGAGCTGGTCCTAGAGTGGTGCTGCTGAGACACAGCCCTTTACTTCCTTCCTTCCCACCACTCACAATTTTGATGAAGAAGAGGAAGAAAATGGAGAAAATTGCCCCTTACTCTGTGATTTTTAATGGAAAGTTTGTCTTGTCAAAAAAATAACCTTTTTTTTTTTTCATTTACTAATGATCTGAAAATGTTCAAGTTCAGGTTCTAAAAAAAAATATGAGGCTTTGATTGGGTAGCACAGTTTCTGTTAGAATGAAGGAAAAATCAGGTTTGCTTGTAAAAATTCTTTGGATTTCAGTCCCCAAAAGCGGAGGGGAAGAACTTTGTTCAAAACTAAAACATTTCAGCTTTCTGTCGCTGAAAACCAAAAAGTTGTCATTGAATTTTTTGTGGTGGAAGTAATAGTTTCTAATCTAGTTCTGAGATTTTCCAGGACATTTAGGGAATAGGCTGTGCTCTGGATGGGAACACAGGACGCCAGTTCTCACTTTGTTAGAGTTTTCTGACAAGATACATAATTTCATTGGGTATGTCTTCATGCCCTGATAGAGGTGGCCCAGGGCTCTGCTGGAGTCAGTTCTGTCTGGTTTGGTAGAAAATAGTCAGTTAATGCTTTTCTGTCTCCGTTTTTCTTCTGTAAAATGGGAATAATATCCTTGACCTGTTTTCTCTCTTCAGTTTGTTGGTGCTCCCTGACAGCCTCTGTGTCTCTTGGCAAAATGAGGTCCCGTTTGTAGCTGCAGAGACATGGCTGTTAAAGGTTCCTGGTACTACTGCTGAGGAAAGAATATATGTCTAAATACTCCCTTTTATTCAGATTTTTTATAAGCATTTTGCTTTACTGGGAAAGATCCTCAACTATTGTAAATTTGGCAGGCGTCCACCGAAGTGAGAGCAGCTCCACCAGCTTCCACCAACTGAGGAGCTTGGACCCAAAGTGTGCTTGGGGGGGGGAAGTAAGCTTGGTGTAGGAATCCTTTTGTTAATACAATTAGCATATTCTGTGTTTACAGCATTTTAAAAAAGTTCTGTTAAAAATAAATTCCTGAAGTCCTGGATAAATAAATAGTTGTACAGAAGAGTCCTCTGTAGCCACGAAGTTGCCAAAAATTATCAGTAATCCTCAGTCAGATGGAATGTACAGTTGGCAAGGGGATGGCAGGAAAAAGTCCTCACCAGTTCTGCCTCATATTCCCATACAATGAGAGATGCCAAGTTTTTCTGTTAGTGTCTGTGATGCAGTTGAAGATGGGAGTGTTTGTCATTACAGAGACCTTGTTTTAGTTAAATAACCAGTGAAGGGCTCAGTTCAGTTGCATGTTTTTCCATCACTAGGCGTTGATTTCACACAAGCTGCTTTATTTTGTTAATGAAATCTGACCCTCATTTCTTCTCCCTCTGCATTTAACTCAGTTTAGGTCAAAACATATAATATGCAAATGAAGAACCACAAGTCCAGCCCACTAGTGATGTGGTTTTAAAGTCATGAATAAAAATAAAAATTATTTACAGACTAGTCTGGGGCAATATATGCCTTGAAAACTGACATCCAGGATCCCTGCAGTTGACGTATGTATTTATTTAGGCTTTGACACTGCTAGGATTTATAATTTGGGGTGGGTTGGTTTTTTTGGAAAGTGGCTGGTGATTTTAAGGGCCTTTATTCTGAGTGACGAAATTCAGACAAATGCAACTGGCATGTGCTCCCTGCTGTCTGAAACACTGCTTTATTTGAGCCCTGGGTAGTAAAGCTTCAAGGTCTTGAGGAACCCCCAATCACTTGTCAATTCTGTGTATCTTGGCCCCTGGGCACAGTGCATGTAAGTGGATAATGGGCCAAGAGCTGTTTTTATTTAAAACTCTGGAATTCCCGCTTGGTTCAGCAGGAATTACACCTGTTCAGCCAAAGGCAAACTTTGGCGCAGGGATTGAAATCTGAAGATGCTGCTGCATCAGAGCACAGTCACACTGAGCAATCACAGCCTCAACACAGTCTTGTCCCAGAAGTACTACACCCACACCAGGCACAGCATGAAGATGAAGTAACAGAGTAGCAAAAAAATGGGAAATCTGCTCAATCTGAGGTTGTCCCATCAGGTTGCCTGGATCCAGCTCTAATAAATATACCCACTAATCGTTCCACCATTAGATCTATGTGATGGCATTGCTCTGTGCCAACAGAGAAGTTATAAACACTTCGCTGCTTAGAAAAAACATCTGCTGAAAAGTTTAGTAGCTTAATTGCAAAGTGTGTAGAAATGTTTAATAGAAGAGTAGGAGTGACTGTGTCTGTGTAGCACTCGAGTCTATTCAATTAGCCCTGAAGGGAGACGTCTGAGAACAGAAAAATTGAGAGACTGAAAAGACTTGCCATCATTGCCGTGATTAAGCCCCATTCATACTCAATTTTTCAGCTTTTTCCAGACCACCAGAACATACAGGCAATGTCTGAACTGTTTAAGGACTGATGCAGCTCCAGATTAAATTAATATCTACGTTACAGCAGCTACTTACTGTGACTGTCAAAAGTTAGTTTTACCCCAGGGAGAAGGTACAAAGGAAACAATGGAAGGTCTTCTGTGTGAAACCCTGAAATCAGATCCTAACAGGCACGCCGAGTTGTGCAGATGTAACACAATCTAACCTTTTCATGTTTAGACTAAAGCACTTTCATTTAACATTACACTTAGCGGAACAGCTTTAAACCAGCCGCAAAGGAGTGACCTGGCATGTTTTGACTATAATAAGCATTGATTCCATGCCTATAAATTTTATAGTTGAATCAATTATACTCTTTCTTTATAGGATTAAGGAAAACGTTCCATTTCAAATGGAATTTTTTTTTTATTCTCATGACAGAGAGGAGTTGAAGGGAGGAAAAAGAAAAATGAGTGAGCAATGCTAAAATTATTAAGAAAATGCCTACAGTATTTTCTGCTAGAATAAAAACTGTCTACTTAGAATATCTCAGCCTGTGGAAAGATCCACAAGCACTGAAAATATTTCTTATTTCCCATAAATTAGAAAGTCACCAGCTGTGGTCTATCAGTTCCCAGAGCAGTTAGGAGCTGACACTCAGATCTCACTGCAGATGGGCCTGTGCCATCAGACTCAGCACTGACGGGAAGGCACATGGTTTTCCATCAGAAATAGTAGACTGGGCTTTGGGGAGAGCTCAGTTAAATTTTCATCTCTGCCACAAGCTTCTCCTTTCATCTGACAGTATGAACAGGTCAGGCCTGGTGCTGTGTTTTCATAAAGTGCCCAGACAAATGGGACTGTCAGTCTTTGGTGGGGCTGAACACCAATCCTGATCATCTCAAGCTGATATGATTAAATGATGCCCATGGAACGCAGTGTTCTCAATGCTTTTTGCCTGCTGAGTGGTAGAGTTGCAGAATCAAGTGGTAGGGAAAAGCTCTGAAAATCTCTGGTTGAAGTTGTGTGAAGGTTTTGAAGTACTTTTTTAACTCCTTATAAACAAGACACAGTTCTAGACATTTGCAGAGGATTCACTAAGATACCAAAGGCCACTGTTAGTCAGTGGTCACAGAGCAAGGAATAGAAGCCAGAATAGAAGCTCTTCCCATTGAGCCACATCTCACTCTGGAGTGAAAACATCCCCTCACTGTGCTGAAGGGAGATTATGAAGCAGCTTGTGACAGATATCAACAACACAAACCAGAACTCTTCACAGTCTCCAGAACTCAGACAGGCTTGTATACTGCAGTAGTCTTTATTTACAAGTGCTCTGAGTGAGGTGCCAGTCCAGAAGGGCTAAAGATTACATCATGCATAAGGACTGAAATCACATCCTTGGTTTATTCAGAAGCAATCAGGACACAATTTGTAGGGGTGCACTCACACCCTGCTGTCAGAGCAATGCCCACCAGGGTGGAGCTGGGGACCATTGTGGTTCCTGTGCCGTTGTCACCATGTCTCACTTCAATGCCCATGTTCATGTCCATGACTGCTCAAACATCACTGCAGTTGCACAGACCCTGCAGAGCAGTGCCAGGTCAGGGGACAGCAAAGCATCCTGGCCCAGATCATCTCACTCCACCCTCCACCATAAAGAGAAGAGAGAAAAGGAGCCCTTGGCTGCTCCTTTGCACTCCCTTGAAGGTCAAGGCCTGGGGCAAAAGCGATCATTTCAAGTCATGAAAGTGCAGTAGCTGATCAAGGTGCATGTTTGATTTTATAGTTCTAGATTAATTATACCTTTTTTTCCCCTCCTTGACAAAACAGTTCCCAAGCACATTTCCACAGAATGAGGACGTGTGGGCAGCTTCTGTTGAAGGATACACCTGAAGTTTTACATCAGAAACAATACAACATGTTTGAAGCTGCTAGAAGCCGCTGATAACGCCTTTTCAGTTATTTGGAGTGTGGTTTAAAGTAGATGAGATTTTAAAAACTCCTCTGGCCTAAAAATCTGGAAATAAAAATACTGATCTCTCTTTACTTCCTTTGTAGGAAACAGTCTAGTGCAGGCATTGCTGTGAGCATCATCAAATCAGCAGATAACCCATTTAGTCACTGAATTTCTGTAATTGCATAACCTGCAAGACCTATTGATGCTCCCATTAAAGATGCCCTTCAAAGGTATTCCTAGTTCCTCGGGCTGGAGGCTGTGGTAAGGTGGTTCTGACCAGGTGAGGATGGATTCTTTTAGTCAGGAGTTTCATTTCACCCACAAGTAGCATGGCCTGGTTTGCCTAAGATGGGGAGTGATAGCGTAACATTTCCCTGAGTGTTTTGTTTTTTATTTTTAGAATAGTAGCATTTATATAACAGTCTTGGTAGAGATTTAGGGTACAAAAATCCCCCTAACCGGGGCTGGAGCTATTAACCTCATGTGTTGTGTTTATAAAAAGCCACTTTAATATGGTGCTGTATAAAGTACGTATAAAAAGAAAAATCCATTACAACCAAGGGGATTTTCAATGAAGTATTAGCCTGGTAAGAGGGTTAACAAGGTTGGTGCTTTGCTTCCCTTCCTTTTTTTTTTTTTTAAATCAAGGCACAACTTAGTATAAGCAGTTAATGTGCAATTTTGGTGCCATAGATTAAATCGTGCAGGCAAAAGTACTACAAGGGTTTTGTAAAGACATATATTCAGTACATTGATACATATAAATAAGATTATACCCTTTCTCATGTATTTGCATTAGCCAAGACAAGTATTAGACATCATAATACAGAATGCTTATTCAGAGTTCACTAATTATGGCTTCGTATATTTAAATGAGATTATAATATGGCCAGCTCTGGATCCTGGTACAGCCTGACTGAGTTATGCTGTGACACTTGGAGGTAGCAGAAAAATAGCCTGGAAAAAAACTTCACAAAATATTTCATATCGAGTTGGTGAGAGAGAGAGTGTGTGTGGGCAGGACAGAAAATGGACTTTATCCTCCTGCTCCAGAGCTGGGATTCCTGGTGCTGGCAGCTGTCTGTGCAGGTGCTGAAGGTAAATAACAGCAGGCTGCACTAAACCTGCCGTGAGAAATGGAGATGGTTGCCTCCCAAACACTCCTACACCGCTCCTGCAGCAGCAGAGTTTGTCCCTGCTGGAATGCTTTCAAGGACTATCCCAGAGATTTCCGATTCAGCTGAAGATGTGACTCTGCAGTTGTTATATTGGCTCTGGGCTCAGCAGACCTTTCCCAGTTCTGGCCTTCAGATGTTTGGGCAAAGCTGTGTGTGAAAAAAAAGAGGCAGGCTGGGGGAATTTTTATTTTGCATGGGAATTCTATGGGAATGATACCCACATTTCATCCTGTCCCTTGGGAGCCCGTTGAGTCTGCTGCTCTCCCCCTTCTTCCACCTTTTAGTTTCTGAACACAGTCACATCCCTGGCTCTCTGGGTGGCAAAGGGAGCAGGACACTGCTGGGTTCTCCTTCCTTTCCTCGTGGAGCTACAGCCTGGCATGTTGATGTTCAACATCATGTGTAAATCACAAATAACATCACAGAATTCCGTGTAGATGCAGTAAGATACGGAAGAAGAGATTCAGGCACTGCATGGTCCCTGCTGGAAGCTGCTCTATCATACTGCTCTGGGCTGCTGCCTCTGAACACACTTCACCCCAGGGCTGGCTGCATTTCAGTGATGAATGAAGCCACCCTGTGTCCAACATGTCTGTTTTGTTTTAATTCTGCAGAGCTCTTTGGAATCTTCTAGGATGAAAGGCGCTGTATAAGTGTGAGATTGTTGTTTTTATTTGAATTTGGAAATAGCCTTTCTGAAAATAGTAACTAGTAGATTAAATGCCAAACCAGGATGAGGCAATACGGCTTTGTACACAGAGAGGATTATTAGAAATATTTCTTTAGAATGATACCCAGAATGTGAATTACTCAACTTGCCAGGTTACTTATGAAACAAAAAGTTACAGAAGCGCTTATGTAACATTGGTTTTTTCCAGAAAAAAAAAAAAAAAAAAAGGTGGTGATTTTTCCCCACAGTTCCATCTGCTAAATGGACTCACATCTTGCAAAACCCCCTCACTGCTTTCCCTCCCAGAACTCCTGCAAGGGGACCCTCACAAAAGCACAGCCATGCGTTGCAAAGAGCAGGCTCAGATGGTTCAAGTAGGCAATCGGATACAAGGACAAGCTTGGACTATTTGGTGGGTGAGAAAGGTCAGTTTGTTTTTAACTTCTCTGCATATAAATCATCTATGAAAAGGTTTATTTTGCAAACGTCTTGAGCCGCACAAACAAGCAATACAAAGTTCACTGGTTCGGGGGTGGGGGGCAAGTTGGCCAAAAAGGTCTCTTGACGTGCTTCATCCTTGTCACACCAGCAGCCCATTACACCCCTCAGACACAATCCCAAATTACCTCCTTTCTGCCCAGCATGGATGGGCAGAGGGTCGGTGTCGGTGCAGAGTCACTCTTGCAACACTCACCTCTCCCCTGGATGCAGCATTTATAGATTATATTATAGATTAACAACTGCTCCCTCTGCCTTTGGAAAGACTGGCTGGAATGCTTAATATTTCAGGTTGAATTCTTCTAGAAATGTAATTATTGTTTAACACAGAAGGAAAAAGGCTTAGACAACAGAGAGTATTGGCTTCTAGGCAAATATCTGGGAGGTCTCCAGTGACAGAGAGTTGTGTTGTGCTGCTGTTTAGTTTGCTAATAGCACTTGCAGTTCTGGGTACTGAGCTGACAGGGATCTCTTTCAGAGGGTGTATAATTTACCCCTTCAAAACAATACTTCTTGATGCTTATTTTTTTATAGTATTTTAAAACGTACTGCAGAACAACAACAACAAAGAAACCCTCCTCCTTGGCTCCCCAGTAAAGCTCCGAGTGGGTGTTTATGTCACTCCTTTAATGACCATTTCTATTTAATGCTTTATTTCTAAAATGCATTTACAGATTTCTTTCTAATTAAATTTTATGGGTGAATTTACCGCTCATGAAAGTGAATGATTAATAATAGTGGCTGGGGTCAGAAGTGGTGGGGTGGGCATTATGCAAACTTCCCTGTGTGGCTCTGCCAGAGCATCTCAGTCTTGACCAATTTTACCCTGGAGACAGGGCTGCCCAGTCGTGTGACAGTTGTGGCACATGGCGTGACTTTTGCATCACATGCCACCAAGGAAGAATTTTCCCTTTGGGATATCAGTGGCTGGCACGGTTCTGTTGTTTCTGCTGCTGACATCTGTGGTGCTGGCACCAGTAACAGCAGGGAAACCTGACTGGGAGCTTGGCACTTGGCTCCCATGGAAGCAAAGAGGAGGACTAACATTCCTGTCCCTTGGAGAGGGGCTGAAACTTCGGTACGTGAATGACTTCAAGGATGTAAATAATCTTACTGCCTTTAAGAGGAGAGTCATCTTCTTCAAGTCAAGTATGTGCTGAAGTCATTTCTTGCCTGTGAAAGTCTGAAAGCAGAAGGAGCAGTGAGACAGAGAAGGTGAGAAACACAAAGGCTTGAAATAAGTCATTACAAACTAGAAATCAGCATATCACTAATCCATCTATATCAAAGCATACCTTAGGCAAGTAATAAAGAAGATCCCCTTGTTAGTACTTACCTGCTATTCCGTGAGAATCCCATATTTTTGTGTGTGTTCAGAGCAAGTCATGGCAAACACTGGACCATTTATGACAGTGTGCCCTGAATTAACTGTAGGAATAGCTCCATTCCCAAAAGTTTGTAATGCCCAGTGTGTTTCCCAGTGAATCCTTCCCAGTCCTGAAATGCACATCAATTTTCAAAGTTGTAATACAATTCTGAGTTGACACCTTGGCATCTTCAGAAATCTTTTTGATACCAAATATATGAAGTTGTGCCAGCTCTGAAAGATACAGATCTGAGCTCTACTCAGGGTGATTTTGGAAAATATAAATCTCGAGCATCACTTGTTCTTTGACACTTTCTGTCTCACAGCAATCCTTCTATTCATCTGGAAAGGAATCTTATTTTACAATGACTGTCACAATAGAGCATTTCTAGAAAGCAAAATTCCCTGTGACAGCTGTTCCAGTCCTTCTCTTCTTTCCTATTTTTAGACAGTGGGCACATCCCTCAGCTGATACAATCTCAAATAGCACTATTAGTTAAATGTAAATTTTCAGTAGCAAGAGTTTAGCCCCCAACACTTCCAACATGTTTTTCAAATACACTTAAAACTGTGACAATCTTTAGCTTATTTCCTTTACATGCCTGTTACATTTTTATAGAATAGGCCCTCTCTTCACCACATACTTTCTATTAACAGTGTTTCCAACCCTCTTACTACTCACTGTTTATACATAAAGGCTTGGCTTTGGGATTTGCACGAAGACATTAGAATAGTAATTTTCAAGTTTTGTATCTAAAAGTACATTTCTCAGTGCTGTGGTTATGAAGTTTGGACACGTTTCTTAGAACAAGAAGGCAAAGAGAGGTCAACAAATATTTACAAACTGTCATCAGAGTTTATTTGTTTTCTAAAAAAGCATAATTCTGAGTCTGCTACATCATTTCTTCAAACACTTTGTAATGTTGTAATAGATATAAATTACCATCAGGAGGCAAAAAGGGCTCTGGAAAGAATGAAATGATGCTACAGTTATATGAAGAGTAATTAACTGCAGTGTGTAAATAATGCCTGTGCTGCTTGACCAGAATTAGCCAAGCCACACACAACTCATCTGATAACGCTATTTGTGGGTTTAATTTTTCTCCCAGAGAGAGTTCTGGCGCTGCAGAAGAGTCTAATGAAAAGTCTAATGTGAAGACTAATGACAGTCGATAGATTATTTAATGTAATGCTGGTTATGACTGTGGGGTGAGGCCAAGGACGGTTGCTGAGAAGTTTTTAGCAAGCAGTAGCTGATCCAATAACACTGGAATAATTGATAGGTGTTCCTGGACACCAGAGTCAGGGCTGGTACAGCTGTAGGTTGGACATGGAGTCAGCTTCTGCAGGGTGATAGTCTGCAATGGGATTTGAAGTATGGACCACACCTGCACTCCTAAAACTCAGCAGAGACTCTTGCAGGACATCATTGGACCCCTGGTACATTCTGGGATGTATTGATTGCATTATTTTCAGCACAGATTTTAGGCCACTTCATAGGGAAGTGGCTACTTCCATGTGGAAAATGCAGCAATGTCTTCCTGACCACAAACAGGATTTCCAGTGAATATTTGATGTTAGGCAAAATAGATCATCTGCAGTAACCAGCAAAGTGGCTGCCATAAGTGCACACTTTACAAATAAATAAATAAATGTTGCACCCACATTTTCTTTGCCCTTTTAAAAATTTAGCCTCATAATCCCACATTACCAGACAGGATTTTTATTTCTAGGGCCTTATATAAATTACTTTCTCATACTGCTTGAAATACATCTCTCTCATACCAATGAAACTATAACCCACTTTATCACACGTTGTCTATAATTTATTCATGCCATGTTCTGCAAGATTGTCATAATGGAAATTGAAGAATGTTCCACAAGGCAGATGAATGTGTTATGGAAAACTGATAAGGTAAAAAAACCTGATTAATCATGTAATAGGTTTTGTTTCCTGATGAAAATCATTCTGTCTGTACTGAATTGCAAGTACATTTGTTGCAGAACTCCATAAAGAAGCTTCCATCCCTCCTCCTCCTCCTCCTCCTGGCTTTCACTGCTGCCAATCCAGCCTAAAACCGGATAAACGAAGAAGAATCTTCACAAAAGGATTTAACATTCACTCCTTGGAAAAGTGTAAAGAGTGACCATCAGATAGGACTCTGCAGAGAAAATATTTACCTGCAGCAGCACTGATGTCTCAGTAACTGTGAAGAGCATTTCCCAATGAATAGTCAATGTTTGGCTTAAACTCAAGTGGCCCAACACCTAATTCAAGTCGGCAGGTTTTGTTGACCCGCAAACCTAATTATTTACACTCTCCAAGTATTGTGACCTTTAAGAAGCATATTTCAGATTGAAGTAAATGGATATATGCCAATTTACACCAGCTGTGGAACCTGCCCTTAGTTTTACACCCTGTTCTTAAACATTTTGAGTCAAAACCAAAAGTACAAGGATTCACAGAATTTAAATAATTTCTGGATGTGTTTCTGCATCCATATCCAAGATAGTTTGTCCCCTTCCCTGCTCTATGAGCTTCAGAAGATGTCTTCAGCACAGTAATTCATGCCTCTGAAAGGCAGTCATTGCTGTTTCAGTAATTCCTATCTACATAAAGCATTTCATGTCAAGGCCTACTCTGCTGCTGGTTAACATGGGTGAAAATCAGGGGGAATGTCACACACCTGGCTACAAAAAAAAATGAGAGTCTTTTCTAAAGACCTCACCTAAAGAAGAAAGAGGAGGGAGTGAAGAATACATCAGCACAGAGCAAGTAAACCATAAAGACAGAAATAGCACTGAAGTTTGCTGACGTTCTCTGAGTACCCTGCCCACTGGACTGCACAGGTGTGGTTAGGGAGCTGAATTAAGTTGTAAACTAAATCCATGGGAACTCAGCATAGAAGAGCTAGCCAGAATATCAGGAACAAAACTTAGTTGTTGGAATTTGAAGTGCTCTTTTGCCGAGCTCACACAGAGCACTTCTGGAGCCCTTTGCGTGTAGAGCCCTTAACTGTGAGGCTGCTCCAACCTCTAGACACTAAAAGACAATTCCTTTTCATCCCTTGAGCAGTCCTACACCTACAGGGGAAAAACTCCAGAGAAATACATGGATATTAGTGCAAAAAACAGCATTTTGTCCAACACACAGCCACTGGAAGTGTTAGAGAGCACAGCATTGGTGACCTTGTTGCAGAAAGTCATCAGATTCTGGTCAGGAGAATTTAGTCTATTTTCTTACAAGTAATCACAGTAGAGAGCATTCCAAATCTAGTTATTTTGAAAAAGGAACCAAATTTCAAGAGCTCCACTCTTAATGTTGCCCATATTGCTACGATACGAATCTCAAGCTACACCTTAGGCCATCAGTTTGCACTGTGTGGGTTTAAAAAAGGACACATCACAGAGTGATCTGCAGTCAGTGAAAGACTTCAGGGGTTCCTGACTCACTGTGTGACACAGGTGCTTTGAGAAAAGGCAGTGAGCAGCACTAACTGCAACTTTGCTATTATTTTTTCATAGAAAAAAATGCCATTTTGAATTTTAATTCAATATTCTGATGTTTGGAAAGGAACTTTGGATCAAAATCAGAGGAAAAAAAAGAGTGAAAGAAACTGTTCCTTCCATCCATTTCAAAACAGTCAGTAAGGTGGTAACTGAGACAGTTACTTGGAACATGAGATAACTGGCTTCTAATCCCTCTGATTCAGAGATTTAAAGCTTATCCAGCAGCTTTACACTAATTGTTACTCTGGAATTGTTACCTTTTTGGTTTCTTCTCTGACTTTTGTGGATGAAAATTCAGATGGACTTTTGTTCTTCAAAGAAAGGCTTGAGAGTAAGTGCTAATATTTAGCAATTCCTACAAAGTCCAGTTCTTATTTCCTAGCTTGGATTTCTCTCTGAAGCTGTCACACAGGAAGAGTTTCTGCCTTCTTCCATCCCAGTGTCAGCTTTGAGTACACCTCAGGCCAGGGAACTCCTATGCCCTGAGATTTCTTAGCAAACACAGTTGTTACACTGTACAGGAAAGACTAGACAATACATAAACATTCTTATTCTTTCAAAGTCATATTTTTATCTGTTGGCTTTAAACTCACAACCCTGTGTAGGAGGAATTGGGTGTGCCAATCCCATTAACAATAATGGGAGCAGAGGGCTTAATTCTCCACATGCTATGCTGAAAATGTCCCCCCTTAAAGAATATTGTGTGTGTAATTGATTTGGGCTATTTGTTTGAACTTGCCAAATGGATTTCTTGAATATTTGTAGCTAGTTTTGAAAGCACTCCCATCCTCAACCAGACACACACGTTATTAAAGGATTTGATTTGACATTTAACAATTTTGTATATTAATATTCCCCACTTTTTCCTAGATCAACATAATCCTCCTAAATCCCAGCATCAACAGTCATTACACCAGAAGAACAAGATGTTGCTGGTGTCGCTGGGTTCCAACACTGAATTTTGTAGCAGCTTGGCTGATTTGGACAGATTTATATTCTGCTATTTCCTGAGCTGTGAGCAGGACCTTGCAGGTTCAGCTCTTTGAAAACATTCACATAAACAATCTCACTTCATTACTTTGAAGGAAGTAGATTCAGTGGCATCTGCTCGAGTGGTGATCTTCTGTGACACAGAAATATATCTTTCTGCTCTCAGTCCTGGCTAAATAAGACTAAACCCTGGGTACCAAGAGACTGGTACATGATGGAGATCTGATCTCAGATATAGTGAGGATTCATGTAATTTTGAGCTACTCTGGACTTTGGCTGTTTCAGGAGAGAATGACAGCAAGAAGCTTAGTTTCAATTGATGTAGTGGTTGACAGTTCTTCCCATAGCCAATGTGAGTTGCAAACCAAGGAGTTCAACGATTTTTTCCCCAGCTTTTCCTAGGACTTTTTCTATGATAGGTCTTCATTCTGTCTCACATCACTAAAGTGCTTTTCCTGTCATCTCCTGCTGTGATCTCAAGCTATAAACTATGTTTTGCTGTCCTGCCTCAGACCGACTATTGCATCACTCAGCAGATAATTCCATTGCAATGAATTGGGCTACTCAGAAAATTTACCCTTCACCTTCAGATCTGGGCATGATGGAGTGAAGAGGATTCACTCATCAAGTGATTTCCTTATTCCAGTAGGTAAAGTGAAGAAGGAATGTTGGCTCTAAGTTTAGAGTCAGTAGCCAAAACAGCAAGGTCAGCATAGCAGGAAGATGCTGTCATTTGCTGCTGGTGTAAACCAGCAGTAAGTTTCTACCCCAAAGGACCAAGAGAAAGTAATGAAAGAACAGTGAGTCAGAGGTGTGTCTGTGAGTCACAAACACCCTGGGGATTATCTTCAAGACAGGGTGATTAAGCCTCATCCCCTTTGTTGGAGGCTGTGCCTAAAGGTGCAGTACATGGTGAACATTGATCTGAGCTGGGGCTGGTGTTGTACTGAGAAAGGTAAATGCTAATCCCAAAGTCTGGAAGTTGAATGTAAGTTGTACAAGTCAGCCTCTAGCAGAGGATGCTTTTGAGAAATGAGAATTCCTGAAACTTTCTGTGGAAGAGGCTTAACTCTTTTTTTTTTTTTTTTTTTTTAAACTCTTGTCAGGCACAGTTCAAACCCAGGCTGAGGAGCTTGGAATAGGTTGATATGGATACAGATGAGTGTTGGTTATAGCAGAAACCCCCAATGAGTGAATGAAGAACTATGTTTAGTGCCATCCATTTATCAGCAGTGGTTTGTTCGGTGTATCAGCCTTACACTGACACTGTAGTGCTTTCCAGGCCTGAGTGCATCTCTCCAGGCTGTATGCATGGAAAATGGGAGAGAACAGCTGTCAGTCTAGAGAAAGGCCATCCCTCCCCTTGGTCCTACTGCTCTGTGCACCACACTGAGCACCTCAGGAGCTCTTTCTGACCCTTTTTGCCTTTAGGTGTTAGTCCTGACTTGAGACATCTGAGACCTTCTAAAGCTTGCTCATCATATAAACCAGCAGTAACTAAGAATATACCTCTTCTTTTTTTTTTTTTTTTTATTCCACTATGCCATACCACTCTTCACATTTCTGTTATGATTCATGGAAAGACCTCTAGTCTGTGATTCACATATTTTAAAAATCACCAGTGTTATGACCTTTATTTCCTAATGTGCTGGCAGGAGTTGTGGTCTTGGTTGTGTTTGGTAGTTTTCCCCTATTAAAATGTCTTGAGAGAAGCTGTGGTTGGTGTTGTTATTGTAAAAAGGACTCTCACAGCTAAGATGACAAAGAGTGTAGTTAATTTGCTGGACTCAGCAGGACTGATGAGCTGCATTAGCAGCACAGGCACTGGCTTTTCTAAGGCTACTAAGGACAAGCAATCCAAGTCTCAGTAGAATCTCCTTAACCTTTTTTTTCCTGCTTTTGAAGCAAATTAATTAAGTATCAGAGAGTAATGGGGTGAGAGCTTAAAGTCTTCTCTAGCTGATCAACATCATGTTGTACTTTGATCAACAACGTGTTGTACTTTTAACAAAAGAAAGAGATTGATTTTAGTCGAAATACTGTGTTCTGCTGATAGTGTTGGAACTGTCCTAGCTGTTTTAGCTTTAGGGATCCCTAAAGGAATGGAAGTGGCAATCTGGTCATGGGCAGTAGTAACACAGCTGACTTGCCCGTGGTGTAGGGGCTGAAATGGTGCAGCTGGCAGTGCTTGCCTCCAGCCTTCACCTTCATGGCACAGTTACCTAATCCATTTTCTGACCTCAGCAGCCCCAGCTCAGCATAAAAGCTGCATTAGCAACTTCAGGAGGAAGCCAGATACTGGCTCCAGTGTTGTGTAGGTCCCTGTCCCTGCCTCTGTCAGCTGCCACTGGCTCAGTCACTGCTGCAGAGAAAAAGGATTTCCCTGAAAGCTGCTTCTCCCAAGGCAAAAAAAAACATTTGTGTGACACTGCTGGGATGTGAAAGACTGACCCACAGCAAATAGTATTTGTACATTGCTGAGAAGACCATTTAGGGGTTCCTGTACTATGAATGTTGAAGAGACACTACTTCTGGGGAGGTGACATTCAGTGATACTGTCATATTCCACTCCACCCTCTCCAGGTTAAGATGCAGAATTGCAGTCTGGAAGGAAATTATTTCTCCTCCATAGTCTTAAACTTTTCATCTGGGCTTGCGTGTTTGACTTTAAAAAATCCTGAATTAGGCAGGAAAAGAGAGAACTCTGAATAAAGGTAGCTCATAGGAGAAAAGAATCTCTTTGAGCTAATCTTAATAACTCTGTTAACAGCCTGTCTTTCCCAGCAGCACTAAAGACCTCTTCAGCTCCTGAGGAGAACAGGAACTCACCCATCCAAACCCAACCGCATCTCCAGCACTTGCTGCACAGTCCTGCAGCACCACATCCAGCCTGGGCCCAGCTCCTGGACCTCCTGTCCCTGCAGGGCTGCTCCTGGTGCCCCAAAAACCAGCACAAAGCACAGTCCCACCCTGGGAGGGACAGACACCTTGCCTGGAGTGCTGGAGGAGAGCTCAGGCCCACTGTGTGAAAAGGGGGCAGGTAGAGCAGCAACACTGATCTTTGTGCTTTTGATCAATGGGGTTATTTTAAGATTTTCATGTCCCTAAAAACAGTGCACAGTCCTTTATTTTATGTCAACAGCCTGCAGCTTAACTCTGTCAGCTCCACTGAGTTCTGTGCACGTTCCATAAATATGAATCATATAGTGCGCTTAAAAAAAAAAAAAAAAGGAGGGCTGATTTATGCTTATTTATTCTGTACAACTACAAACATCTGTGTAGAAAATAAATATGGACACTGAAGAAAAAAAACACTTCACCCTTTTTCCTCCAGCCCCCCCCTTATTTTGAAACCTTACAAAGGCAGGCCATGTGGTCAACATCTGGAATGTATGTGGGAATTATTCAAATGAGCCTTAGTGGTAGTTGCCTTGTGCCAGGCTCCTGAAGTGGTAAGGAGGAGTGACAGCCACCACACTGTGTACATGCCACAGCCTTGTGCACCACATCCACATTCCAGTCATCTTCTGCTTGCTGGGTTTGCCAGTGGTGGCCAACAGGCCTGGTGGAACGAAACTCCACCTATTTCATGTCAAGTATATTTTGCTTGTGTATGGACACGTCTGTTCCGGGATCTCAGAGCTTCACAGTGCCCTCATCTTTGGGAGGGAGGGAAGGAGGGAGGGAAGGGATGTTGTTGCTGGGTTTAGTTTGGCAAGACAATGTTGAGCTACCTGAGCAATATGACATTTGCCAGGCAAGGGGAGGTCAGTCACATCCATTCTTACAACTGCTGAGCCCCTCATCCAGCCTGGGGTGAAACAGGCAGTTCCTGGCCAACTGGAGCCCATGCTGGAGCTCTCCCTGTGTTACCTCCAGTGAAGCAAATAAATGCTGTTATAAATTGAATTTGATGGATCAGCAGTAGGACAGAACATGGGCCACAGTCCAGCTCCCTGGGCAGTGTCTGGGAGGTTGTGGCACTGAAGGTGAATGGCCATCAGGTAGTCTGAGGGCCTTGTGCTTGGACTGGGCGCTCAGGCTCTGTACAGCCCAGGCTCCAGTTTGCCATTCACCTGTACAGCCAAGTTTGGAACACCTCACCATGCTCTGGTTGGCCTCCCTGACCTTGAATATGTATTTGTGAATCTGTGTATTTAAAACACTGCATTTAGTATCTGATAGTTTGAGGTTTGTGCTACTTTTCCCATGGCTATCAGCTAAGAGTCACTATCCATACTTAGGGAAGATTTCAGCAAAATCTTTGTCTTCTTTGCTACTCTGCGAAGAATCACAGAAAACACCCTGGAACTAAGCAGACCTTCTCTCCTGACCTGGCAAATCTTGTTCCTTTTCTTCCCAAGTAGCCAAGCATCTTATAATTCGAAGCTGGATCGTGAATGACTTATTCACATCAGCGGCTCATTGCATCAGTCATCCCACTTACGTTGGTGCCGGGCTAATGCTCTCCCTGCTAACTTCGGTGGGAATCGGCGTGTGTGAGTAACCCGGGCGAGCCAGCCCGAGAGTGCCGCGACTCCTTCTGAGCTCAGCGGTGACCCAAGCACTGCGCTTTCATCAGCGGAGCTCACAGGGCTGGCAGGAGGAGTTGGGACCGTGCCGGCGTCCCGACCGCAGCGGGAGCGGAGCCGGGAGCGGGGCGGGAGAAGGACGCGCGGTGTTCCCGCAGCCCCCGTGGGCTGCGATCCCCGCAGCATCGGGAAACCTCCTGACAGCGGGGTCCAGGCTCCGCGGGCGGGAGGCGCTGGGGCGGCTCCGAGTCCGATACGAGCCGGGCCAGGTCGGGCCGAGCCCAGCTAGGTCGAGCCTAGCTGAGCTGAGCCGAGCCGAGCCGGGCCGGGCCGAGCCGGGCCGTGGGCCGGGCCGCCGGTGCCCTCTAGCGGTGCCCGCCCCGCGCACCCGCTCCCGGCTGGAGCGGAGCCGCTCCCGGAGCCTCCAGCCGAGGATCTGCACGCCCCGTGGCCCCGGCTGCTCCCACAGTGGCCCTATTTGCTCGCACAGTGGCCCCATTTGCTCGCACAGCGGCCCCATTTGCTCGCACAGTGGCCCTATTTGCTCGCACAGTGGCCCCATTTGCTCGCACAGTGGCCCCATTTGCTCGCACAGTGGCCCCATTTGCTCGCACAGCGGCCCCGCTGCACCAGCCGCGAGTGCCGGGGGTGTCCGTGGGGGAATCGCTGGGCAGTGTGCGAGCGCAGCCCTTTGGAAGGGCAGAACGGCTCGTTATTGGTAGGGCTGGTTGGTCACAAGTGTTTTGCCAGAACGGTTTTTCAGTGGGAAACTGAATTTCTGAAAGCTCCCCATCTTTTTTCACAGTGGAGTTGTGGTTTTGCAGAAGAAATGTGTTTCCCTCGAGCACAACTCAACCAAAATTTTCAACTTCTCTCTACTCCTAGTTTCTGTTGAAATTATTAATATTTTAACCTTTTTTTTGTTTAAGTACAAACTTTGCATTTCTGCAGCAGAGGAGGAGTCATTTTCCATACAGGTCTATGAATTAACTCTCATAAAACCCCAGCCAGCAGCTCGAGCATAGTTTTCTTTTTATGGATGAGAAGCCGAGAAGCAAAGAGGTTAAGTGATTTGGCTCCAATCCCTACAGGCACCATTAAAAGCTCCTGGCTCCCAGTTCTGTGCTCAGAATGTTAGATCGCATGACATATCTTTGTGAGGCAGTTAAATGCTTTCAGACTCCCTTGGATTTCAGCGGGAGAATCAGCCAGTCTATGGAGAACAAAAAGAGTGATGGAGTGGCCTTGCCTCAGCTCACACAGCGTGTCCTCAGCAGAACTGAGCGAGGCCTGTTGACTCCTGGTCCTGTGCAGGACACATCACACAACGTGGCTCCCCAAACAGAAAACTGGCATTTTCCTCTGACCCACCTGGACAAATCTTATGTCCCAAGATGGAACACTGTGGCTGTTCCATGGACAGTGGAGTTTGTCCTGGATCTGAAATATGGTTGATAGCCAGAATTGAAAACTGGAACTGTTGAGTCTCACTGAGTGATGATATTACAGCATTACACCATCAACCCCAAAATGTGATGGTCAGCCACGGGAGGAAATAAAAGACTAAATAGGCTGAAGTTGCCTGAAGGTGTCATGTCAGTCTTTTCTTGGTTTGAGCCCACAAGCTGAAGTGCCTAAGCTGTATTTCCAGTTTTGGTACTTTCATAATGTCTACAAATGGTAAAATCATAGCATTCCAACCCAAGCCACCTATGTTTTCCTTGTACCTCAGCTTTCATATGTGCTTATACAGTGTTTCCAAACCTTGTGAGGGACCAAAGTCTTACTAAAAGGAATGGTATTTAGCTGGGCAGAGGCTTAGATCAACCATACTGGGGTTGTTGTGTGTTCTCCATAATTAGGAGAGGCGAGATTGCCTCCCACCTGTGCTCTACGTGTGCACGTGTAGCTCCAGAGCCTGACACCTAAAGTGAGGTTCCCACTGTGGTGAGGCATCATAATCTGAAGCGTCCTGTTCTTTAGTGATTTCCACTAACGTGTGTCTCTTCTCAGATATTTGGAAAACTGAATCACTTTGTATATTGACTGAGTATTTCACTGAGAAGAGCCAAGATGGAAAATCTTACTTAGATGCTTTTGTACACTGGAAAACACAACATTTGTTCCTGGGTGGTTCAGATCTTCTCACTCAAGCAACTCTCTGTGTGTTAATATTTTTACATCAAAGTTTTATTACCTTCATTCACAATTTCTCTCCTTTAGAACTTCTTCCCTTTTATTCTGAACCACTGTCATGATGAACCAGGCCAAGGAACTTTACTACAAGTTCAGGAGAATTCACAATCTTGCAGGAGCTGCTCAAGAAGTCCCATATCCAGTTCAGAGGCCACTAACCAGAGGGTGACTTTTATCACAGGATCCAGTACGATTCTTCTCCTTTTTCACTTCAAAAATGATTGGTTTAAAGATCCAGTTCCAGAAATGTCAGTGATTTATTTTTAATTCAGAATAATTGATTAAGGAGTTCTTACAACCTAAACACCAGCAGTTTTTTATAAGTAACTTCAGATTTTTTTTTTCCTGTTTCTTAGCCAGTTGTGGAGTTGATAAATGAATTTTCTAAATTTTAGGAGGAAAAAAAAAATCCATATCTTTTTTTCCCTTAAAAAAAACTTTCAATCTTGTGTTTCTTTTAATTTCTATTTCCTCACCCAGCAAAAAAGTGAGGAGGGTTCCTTCTTTTGGGGCCCTGGGGGCACTAAGGGCCTTAACTGCCCTCACCTGTGGCCTCCCCACACTCCACCCCTGGCTCCAGGAGCTCTATTTAAGCTCAGCTCTGGGTTGTGAGCTCTTTTTGGGGTTAAGGCTGTGAAGCATCTCTTTGCAGCCCCACCTTAGCTCTGTTTGGCTGTGGTTCCCAGAAATCTGCCCTTGCCTTGCAGACTGTTTTTCCTGCTTGGTCCCGGACTTGCCTTATTGCCATGGACTTGCCTGGTGGGCTCAGGACCCTGGTTCCTGTCACTGGAGCTGATCCTGATGTGACTTCTCAGCTGGACCTCGTCACCAGGGGCTCTGCTGATGTGGACACTTGGCTGAAGCTGCTGCTGCCTCGGGCCTGCCCTGCTCACCTTGCTCAGGTACCGTGGTTTATTGTGCCATCCTTTTTCCTTAGCAGTGAGGAGATAGAAAGCCTGGGCTCTTAATGCTAGTCTTGTTTTTTTAACCCCCCTGTCTGAAATAGTTGGCGTGTTCAGAATTAAATCCATTTAAATAGGAGATTAAAAACATACAGAGAGGAATTATTTATGCAATAGCCTGATAGGAAACCTAGAAAGTAAACTCATTTCTTGAACCGGTGATCCCCTACCCAGTGAATCAAATTTAAATCTTTTTTAATGCACATTCACCTCAGTTGGAAAAGGGAGGTTTGAGTAATTCAGTTTTGTACCCCTCTTCTACTCTGTTAAGGAGTAGCCAGGTAAATTGGCTCCTCTTAGCCCTTGGTATTTCTCCTGTTTTGAATCAGAGAATTCATGTTGGTGACACTTTGCCACTCATGTGAGAGGTTTGTGTGATTCTACTGAAATTATTTTTATTACCAAATCAGCTCAGATTTTATAGTCTCCAGTTAAAGTTTCTCTTTTTTGCAACTCAGACAGCAGGTGAGCATCTTGGTCTGGATATACCTGTAGATGAAGCTGGGACTGGTGTCTAACCATCTGCTTAGTGATGTTTAGACAGTGTAATATGTATCCTATACACTATTTAACAATTCCTGGAAAAGTCCATGTTGTTGATTTCATTAAGTCTTAAAAATTAACACAATCAGCCAAGAAACATCATTTTTCTACCTGAAACTAAGGAAACAGAGGCACTTGGAGTCACAGCAGTGTGAAGTGGTTAGTTGGTGGTCGTTAGGGGAAAAGAACATGCCATGTACCGGTGTCCATCACTGAAATACTCCACAAATATTAGTCCTCGTAATCCCTCTTTCAAAGAACACACAGAGACAGAATTAGTTTAAAATAGCCTATGCTGTGCCTGTATTAAGTCACTGGCAGATGCAACATGAACCCAGGCTCCTCAGCCCTGTTACTGTGCACCCAGTTCCCCCTCTGGCACAGTGACTCTGTCCTGTGCTGCCAGCTTGAGCTGGGAACCTCCATACTGGGAGGAACTGGGAAAAAGACCTAACTTGTGAACTGGTGACATAGATTGTTGTTTCCATTTTTTGACATATGATTTCTTCAATCCCTGAAAAAAAAGCATCTGCCATCTCACACCACCACAAATGGAAGGAAAATGATATTTGGTGTATTTGAGGGAGAGGGCAGTGAGGAACACTGCCCCAAAACGTTGCTTCAAAAGTTTTGGGAGGGTTGGAGCTGCAGAGTCTAGGTTTTCAATTTCCCTTTTTTTAAAACATACTTTATTATAATTTATTATTGCTAAGGTCTAAAAAGGAGCTGTGGAAGTGGCCAGAACCTTTTCTGGTGAAAACTGCTAAAATTCCCTGTAACTTGAGCAGTGTCACATTGATTGGCATGGCCTGGGCATGCTCTCTCTGGAATTCAGTGGAGCTCCACTTGCATCAAAAGCAGTGTTGGTTGGAGATGCACTCTGATTTGTGTTTGAGGTGCCTGGCAACATGGTAATGAGCAGCTTTATAAATAACTCTGTATTATTATCTTTATGTCTTAGTGCCGGTATTGTTATTTTTATGGTACTGTAATGTTTATTATGGCTATTTTATGATGTAATTTGATTAGTGTGTTACCCTAATATCACACAGAAAAGGGGAGGGCATTCTTGTCATACTTCTGAACACTGCTCCTTCTGTTTTCATCTGAGGAACCCAAAGCCCTTTGGTGATCATTAATTGTCCCACACCATATAAATGAACTCAAGCACAGAGAACTTAAATGATTCCCCCAAGCCCACACAACAAGTCAGTGGCAAAGCTTAGAGCTGGACCTCGAGATTCCCAACTCCCTGATGTCTGTGTTAACCACTAGAAAGCGTTCCCATCACAGGAACAGTAGGTATAATAGAAATGGAGATTGCCATGCTGCAGTTCTTTCAGGTCAGTTGTAATGAGAACGCTCAATGTTTTATAAACCCTTTAGGTTTCCTGTTTAGGACTTGATCAAACCATAAACTGCTCGTTTAAATAAGCTCCAAAAACAAAATGTACTAGAAAGCTGAGGAGCAAGGAGACAACATCTAACAGCAAACTTATGTTTATTGCTCATTTGCTTTCCTTGCTGGGATGATGCCGTTTACTTAGATTAAATATGCAGAGCCAAATTTATCCCTTGGGTGTAGTTTTTTTGGACTCTGAATGACACCAGGGTGAATTTGGCACATTTACACTCAAAATTATTACGGGTTTTACAAATATTTGGAATGGTGTCAAAATGTTGTGGGTTAAATTCTGTTCTCAGTTCCACCAGTGCTAACACAGGTTAACACCGTTCTGATCTCGCACTGGATTTACAGCAATATAATTCCACTGGCCCAGCCTTCAGCTGGTGTGAATTAGTTTATCTGCACTGGAATGCAGGCAGCTCAGCTGCTTTACACCAGCTAAGAATCTGACCCATATTTAAATAGAATTACTCCTAAAATACACAATAGCAAATGCAATGTGAATTGGGTCCACTGTGCCCCTAAATTTGCTGAGCTGAAACTGGTTCTGCAGCTCTGCCGTGCAACAACCCAAACTGGTGTCACAAACCTGAACCTGACCCCCATTCGCTCTCCTGATGCTTTATAAGTTTTAAAATAACACTGCAGCGTTACACATGCTGCATGTGTGTAAATCATCCCAAACTGCTGCAAGTCATCGCCCGCTCTCTTGTTTCAAAGCAGAGATTGGGAAGTGCCTGGTGATATTTGGGCTCAGTTCAGATATTCCAAAGCTTGGATGGATGGATTGTTTTGATTCTTTCTTTGAACTCTTTTCCCACCCCTGCTAAAAGAAACAGACAGATCCACTCAGTTCAGCGACAGACGAGTTGGAGACAACGCGCCACTGCCCTCCCGGTACCACCCCCCACGTGCCAAATTTGCAGACATCTGCGAGCTGGAGCCCAGCGCTGCGGCAGTAAAGAAGGGCTGGTATTCCCGGGATGTACTGCCTTTAGCAGGCACAAATGACTGGAATTAACCCCTCTTCTATGGGCCTTGACTTGGTTTACGACTGGGGGTCTTTTGTTTTATACCACCAATACAGAGGTGCCTTTGCCATGCTAAAGATTTAACTAAATTATAATGAATGATCCTCACCAGCACTGTGCCCCTAATTAGAACAAGTCGCACAGACATATTGTCTCCTTGATTTCCTCTGTTACATTTCTCTCACTCTCTTTCTCTGCCTGGGACACATGGGTCCCATTAAACATTTTAGCATTTAATGTGGTTCCCTTAAATGACTTCTCAAGTTTTCAAGTTCCATTTAGAATTGTATGTTACTCTCCTGACTGTGGTTTTGATTTTGTTATGTTTCGTGCATTTAGCCAAAGCAACTGCTCTTCTCCCCCCTCTAGTGGGGAGCAACTTGGGTCTGTGGAAGTAGTGCCTACCTGTAGATTTTGTAGACATCCTTACAAATCTTTACATTTATATATAAAATAAGGAGGTTGGGGAAAATAGCTCATAATGATTAATTAATCATGGTGGTTTTGTGATGTTCTTTCTGTGCAGTTGATTTGTTAACGAAAACAAAGCATCTGTTAGTTTACTATTCACAATATTTCTATCAAGATCTCTTTCTAAGTGGTCCTACAATACACAGAGATTCCTATTAATCTTTATGTATTTCCAACCTAAATAGAAATGACTGACTAGAAGCTTTTATAACCTGTAGGGTTATGTACGATGTGTATTATCCCCATTGAGTGCCCCTGTTGTACAGCTGGAGTGCTGAAGGACAGAGATTTGGTTGTTGACTGCACTGTCTGTAATGTACTTCCTCAGTAACCGCTACAATGAGAATTCCAAATTGTCCTTTCCAAGAGTATCAAGTCAAGTTCAAGGTCTGGACCCTAATCCTCCAGGTATTTTGTGGCCTGGGCCCAAGGTGTCTCGTAAAGCTTGTCTGTGATTGTCTTAAAGCTTGTCTGTACCACTGTTATCCCCTTTCAGATCTGTGCCTGGATAATTGTTTTGGAATAAGAATGCCTTATTTCCCCCACTCTTCCCCTGTTCAGTTTATTCTCCCCTGAAAATGGTAGTACCTATTTGAAGGAAAAGGGCATTCTTAATCCAAGATAAGCATCTCTTTCCAAATAGCGTCATTAACAGTAAAGAATACTATAACAGCATAACTTTGCAATGTACTTATCAGAGGTAAGATTTATTTAAAAGAAAAGGCCTTTCCACAGTCAGAAAGGAAATCTGTTACCAAAGTGAGCAGTAAATCTGGATTTCTGTGCTCCTGGTTACATAAGTGGCATTATATTAAGGACCCGTGTCTGTAAAGCTGTTGACTTTCTCAGCACCACCAGACTGACACTGGTTGCTGTGTTTGGGTACTGTTAGGGTGGTGAATCCAGAAGCTTATTCCTTCCTGCTAAAGGCCTTAATTCCCTGGTTCTGATCCTGTTGTTGTAGTATTTTAATGGTGCATCTTGACGTGCTGTAACAGAGACATAAGACATCGTTTCAACGACAACGTCTTGCCGCTCGGATCCCTCAGACGTGAAATCAGCAGAGATTTAATTGTGGCGACTTCCCAACACTGCTTGTTCTCTAGATAGTTCTGAAAAGTTTCCGTGCCGTATTGGCTTCCAGGGTTAAGCCACAAGAAGCTTGAAATTTATCTCTGGCGCTGAGATTTAGGTTTCATTAAGAGTTAAGCCTTCGTCTGGAGTGCTGATGTGTTCTGCAACGGGCAACTTGGCTTGTTAGTAACATTAGCAGATTTGTGAGCCCTCAAACACGTCCGTGGATAATTGTGTTTCAACCTTGTGTTCTTTATTATAATCCTCTGTCTGATAATGGGTGACAGGGGAGATAAGGGAAGGAAACGTGCCAGGAAGGTTTCATTCAGTCTTGTACGCTCTGCCCACAGCTGCTGTTTCCTCCGAGGTGATGCCTGACTTGGCATCTCCTGCTTTAAAGCAGAGGAGGCCAGGATTGATGGCAGGCTCTTTAATGCCTCTCTCATGGAGACTTTAACATTCCTGCAGAGATATCACAGGTCTGGGAGCTGCTCTCTGCAGTCATTCTTCTTGCAGTAGTGCAAATGGGCAGCTTTTGTTTCTATCCCAGCGATGATCACTGTTTAAATTAAATAGAGCTCTTTGATTTTTTTATTTTATTTTTTTAACAGGGCAGTTTTCTATTGATAAATGCTGTTTCACTAACACTGAAATGTTTCTTCAGAGAAGGTGTCAATTTTGGCAAAATTTTCCATGAGGGAAGTTAAAAAGCCCCTTGGCTTTGTGGAGAGGAATTCTATGAAGTATTTTGGTTTGACTCTATAATTTTAACCGATGTTTAGATTTTAATTTTTATACTAATGTTACAAAGATAGATGTTGAATACCATACAATTGCATTAGTATATTTCATTATTGCTACATGATTGTAATAAAAATGTTTAGCTAATTCTAAACCTTGGAAAGTGTTAGAAATCCTGATTTCAGGGGGAAAATCTGACATTTCAATTGGGAATGAAAGCAAATTTTAAATACTGAAATTTCCTATTAGAAGAAATTCTGGTTCCTGAATAATTCCTGTAGTAAATGCAGGCATTATTTCCTCTGGCTGATCTTTTAGTTCTTCATAGCTCTGCAACCTTCTAAAAAAAACTTGTAGTGCATGAGACCAGTTCCCTAGAAAAGGTTGTGATAAATATTTGCCTTTCTAAACCATAGAGTAGCATTTCTTTATCTTCCCAGAAGGGTAGCCCTGTGTCCTACTGGCCTTTTCTCACAGTACTGATCATTTCACTTATATTAACACTTCATGACTACTACTACTGTCTTTGCAATATATTATAGTTAATTTTATTTTATGAATTAAAAAAGGTGACAGGGACACTAATATTCAGGTTCTTGTACTGCTTTGGCTCTGAGTGACTTGCTTCGTCATAGTCCTCCTGTATGGTCTGAGGTGAGGAATTAACAGTCCCAATTTCCCTGAGCACTTTGTGGTGACTTTCTGGCAGCAGCTCTGTGCCTCTCACCAGTGACAGCCTGTGCTGAAAAATCCTGACTCATGTAATCTAAAGGGTTAAAAATCAAGGAGGCAAAGCACCACCAACAAAATGCCATGCCTTTGATTTAATAAAGAGATAATCCTCTTTCTATTAGCTACGATAATAATGACTCACCAGTAGTAAATGAAGGAATACACACAGAATGACATCATGTGAACAGCACAGTGTCTGTGGGACTTAAAATGAAGAGGATTATTCCAATATATCAGTTCTGAGCCTAAAACTGGCAAGGATGGATCTGGAGTAAAATTTAACATAAGAAATGTTTATTGAAGCACTGACATGAGAAAGGAATTATATAACTGAAGTTATTAAAAACAATAAGCTCCTATTTCAAAAGCTTTAATTTCAGTAGAATAATATACACCCAGATCGACAGAAGGCTGTAATTCTATTGAGTCATTCCAATGACATCAGGAACCACAAGAGGGGATGTGCCGTGGCTTATTGATGTCTGCAAACCACACCCCATCCCCTGGATGGAATTACAGCCTCCATCTTTCCATCTTACACTGGAGACCAGAGTCTCATCTGGTTCTTCATGCAGAGGGAACTGCCCTGAAGTCAGTGGAGTTGGTCTGGACTGACACTGGTGAAAAGGAGTTATAGTACTGATGGCTCACAATTCTCAGTTTCCAGGCCTCCTGCTTTTTGTGCTTTATCACAGCAAGAGTTTCCAAGTCCTTTCCATGGATCAGAGATTATTTCAAATAGATTATAAACTGTAGCAAGTTAACACTTGGTTCATAAGGTCTTCATCTGATTTTTACAGATAAAGGACTTGCTTACACTGATTTTGTGAGTCAGGATTGTCCCTGATCACCACAACAATTGGGTTACTTGCATGGAGTGGGAGCTGGGGAGTGGCTGGAAGTAGCCACTTTGTCTAACTTTAATACTAAAACGGTCATTTTACTGTACTGTGAGCAGAGAGAGGTTCCTGAAGAGAAGGATTCAGAGCAAAAATTGAGTAAAATACAGATGAGATGCTCAGGCTGGGAACAGGTGATACAACTGACTCCTGTGTCCCTGGTGCAGACTTGGAGAGGTTCCTCTGCAGCTCTGGTGGCCTCATCACAGGTACAGCTGTGCAGGAGTCACACCTGAACAAGGTCCCACAAAATGCTTCTGAAAAATCATACAGCTCACCACCTATTTCACTACCAGAAAGTGCAGATGATATAATTTGTGTGTTCTGTAGATATCTGGGCTGGGTACCAGTTAAGCTTTACTCACACTAGGCTTAGATTTAATGTTTTACTATAACAAGTAAGGAAACACCATTTAGATCTAACAGGCCAAAGCTCCTTCTATTTACTATTCTTATATTTGGATACTAAATCCTGAATATCTATTTCTGGTAAACTGAATTCCAGTGTGGAGCAGAAGAAGAATAACTCAGAGGTCAATGAGATTCACAGTGGTGCCTCTAAGGGACAGGTCCTGGTGTCAACAGCAGTGCCTGGGGGGGGAGGAACCGCCCTGCTCCATTACTCACAGGGTGCTGACAGGGTATCTTTTATGAGGAGTTTGAAATATTCTGGAATCTGCTCCCTACCCTAGTCCAGAGGAGCCCAGATTTGGTGACTTTCCAGGCACGTTGCAAAAGACATCCATTGTCAGCTATCTGGAGAAAGCGAGGACGTGGCTCTGCTCCTCTGCCCTGGCAGCGGGGTTGGAGTGCTGATGTCTGATTATTCTGCCTGTGCTGGAGCACCAGCAACTTCATTACCTGACAGCTAAATAGAAAATAGATAAAGATTTGATTAGGGAAACTAGGCAATGGGGAATTCTACCTACAGTTTGGGATAGGAACAATTCTCACACTTGGGAAAGAGGAATTATTTATAAAAGGACCATCACAGTTTGTTTTCCCTGTGTTTTCCTTCTCTTCCCCACCCATCTCTTCTCCTGATTGAATGCAGAAATATTTTATCAATGATTTCTTGGTTTGGATGTTGTTTTTTGTTAACAAGTTTCTAAATGCCTGATTAAATTTACTCCACTCTACTGCTGCAGATTGCATTGGAAAGGCAATTACTAGATGAAGCTGCATCAGTAAAAAGGTGGATAAATAAATGAACAGGGAAGATGATGTTTTGGAGCAGAGCTGTAAAACTTCTAAGTAGGGTCATTTTTCTAATTATAGGATGGTGAGGCTGAAGACTCCAGTGCCCAGGCAAAGGATGAAAAAAAGTATCCAACTGAATAAATAAATCTCTTAAAGAAAAAGATAGTTGTCTGCCAAGAAACCTAATATGAAATGTTGAGAGTGCAGTTCTGAAAAAGATTTAATTGGAGATATACTCTAAAGAATATGTAAATAGTCTTTCCGTTTCTTAACTAAAAGGAGAAACAGATGCCAGTTCTAAGATCTGAGATCAAATATGAAAAGCACTGAGGCCTCTAAATGTCACTTTTAAAAGTATATAATTAGATTCTTATCTTGCTAAGAGGTTGGCCAGTAGTTTTTCAGTGAAAGGTATAAACTCTTTGGGTGTATTTTACAGCGAACGGTTCAATCGTCTACTTTAAGTGCAGTAAAATTCAAACATCTAGATTTTAAAATGTAATTTAAAAATTTAAATGGCCTTAAGACAAAACAGGGATATGTCAGTTTTGACTAGCCAGTGTTCTGGCACTCCCTGGTTTGGAATTACTGATCAGGGATCCAGTGTCTTTGTAGTGTTTGGGTGCCCCAACGGTAAAAATTTCAGTGATCATGTGTGGACTTGATTATGATGTGAGTTACAGATGGATCAATGAATCTGAGTAAAATAAGTAAATCCATTTTTATTCACTTAAGGCCCCACCAGTCAACAGAAATGTCAGTCCTTACAAATGGAAGACAGCAGTTCCATGGTGTCGGAGGTCTGTCACTAAATTCCATCTGCTTTTCCCCTCCCTGGCTTCAGTAGGGACCATCAAGGAAAACCCTGACCCATAGAGTAGAAATTAATGTTGACAGAGGGGATGGTTCAGTCACTGCCTGACATTGCAATTTTTCATTTGCATGGGGACATTAGATAATTCAACAAAAATTAGTATACTCCACTCTGCCTTCATCAGCAGCCAACAGACTGAGACCCAGGAGTTTATTTTGTTTGTCTGGGGCAACCGCTCTGACTGCAGTTCTACCAAAAGCCAAGACATAAAATGATTGTGACATTTCTGATCCAGTAGGAATTTGTAAGTACCAGAAAATTCAAGCCACTTTCATTCCACAAGTCACAGGTTCAGGTAGGAGGTTTGGTCTTGGGGCTGATTTCGTTCAGTTTTGATTACCGCAATAAATCTGAAATTAAACCGAGCTTTCCAACACTGAGTTTCCAGTGATGCCAGGCTAGATTTATGGTTCTGGGAACAAACCATACAGTTTTGCAGAGATTGTGGTGTTGCCATAGAATCATAGACCTAAAGAGTCTACTTCAGTCCCTCTGCCTGCTCTATACAGAATGAACCCCACCTAAATCCCTTCTAATCAGGTGCTTGTCTGGCCTGTTTTAGAGACCAGTAATGGTGATTCTCCCTAGATGTTCATAGAAAAACACCCAAAATTAAAATTCCACGGGCCAGCTGCTTTGGTACACCCAGATGTATCTCAGTGGCAGTCAGAGTTACGTGGCTGTGGCCCATGCACGGTGAAACCAGATCTTTCTTGTGTTAAATGTTTCCATTTCACTGTTCAAAAACACTTTAGTGACATAGTTTATACAAAATGATGGGGGTAAAAAATGATTGCAATGAGCCCATTTCCCTTATCTTGGGAAAAATCTTGGTTTAAACCTTAGAAAAATCAGCGCTTTCTTGTTTTTCCAAAGAAATGCCCCACTGTTATGAAATTGTGACAAAACGTGAAATTCCTCAAAACTGATGTTTTCCAAGCATTCCTAGCAGGAGGTCAGCACAGTGCTAGAAATGCAATTTTATAGTGTTTCTCTGCCCACCCCTGTTCTGTTGGATGTGCTTCTCTTTCATGCCTCAGAGCTACTTTAGAAGGACAAGGAAAGAAACGACGAGTGAACGTCACTGTCTGTGAAGCCATCAGGAAACCTTCCCTTTGCCTTCTGTTGGCTCTGTAGCAGCCCTGAACAGAAAACCTGAGAAGGATTAGGGCTGTCTAATTCTCCTGGGTTCTCCTGTGTGGCCTTGTTGTCCCCAAACACAGACTGCAGCCTGAGCCAGAGGCACCGCTGCCTGCACTCGTCATCCTCTGTCCCAAACGACTGTAAATCCACACCATAATCCCAGCCTGCTGCTCCACTGCTCTCCCATCCTCTTTGGGACCGGCAACAAGTGTTTAGCCTGGCCAGGAGAGTATCTGGGAGGGGGTTTATTTTTGTGGGGACAGTAGCAGTGACCCTGGTGCGGGCGGCGCCGAGGCCAGCGCAGACGGGTTGGCACCTCTGCAAAAGCATCACCTTTGCCTTTGCCGTCTGCCTCTGCTCTCAGATCTCCCACACGGTCCTGGAATGTGCCTCTTGTCTGCTACCCGGCTGGCTTGGGAGGTTTTGAAAAGGTTTAATTTAGCTCTCATTTGAGTCCCTTTGCGCTGCCAAAAAATCTGAACTTTGGTTCCAAGCAGAGCTTAGGAATCCCTGTTCCCAGGAGAAAAGAGAAGGGGAGGACAGGGGAGAAGAAACTGGGCATTTTAAATGAGAGAGAAAGCCATGATACCAGATAACTGATTTTTTTTTTCTTTTTTTCCTATTTAAAGAGGCAGTTGTTTTGTGTTCTCATCTGCATGGTGCTGTAACTGAAGGTGAGTGACCAGCTCCAAAATTTGGGGTAACAGCGACACTCTGTGGCCAGCTATAGATGCCTGGCTGCCCTTGGGCCTGGTGGCTTTTGTAGAGGGTAGGTGACAATTCTCTGGCTTGTGTCTATTTGAGATGCAGAGATGTGCTGGGCTTGCCTGTGCTCTGAGGAGCACCAGAGTGGTCCTCTGTGTGCTCACACCGGCCTCTGATTCATGGCATCCTCAAGAGCTCCTGCTCTGCCTGGGACAGAGGATTCCCGAGTTATTGTAAAGTGCCAGAGTGTCTCAGTTGCAGTGCAGCCTTGCACCTCGGAGCACAGGCTGTGTGTGATGTGGGGATCACCAGGCTGGCTCAGGTGGGCACTGAGGAGATCAGGAGAGTGAGTCTCAAGCACTGTGCCATAACAGAGACTGAGGGGAGACCTCACTGCGGTTACAACTTCCTCATGAGGGAAGAGGAGGGGCTGGCATTGATCTCTGCTCTGTGGGGACAGGGACAGGACTCAGGGAATGGCCTGAAGTTGTGTCAGGGCACGTTTAGATTGGATGTTAGAAAATGCTTCTTCCCCCAGAGGTGGTTGGCACTGAACAGGCTCCCCAGGGCAGTGGGCACAGCCCCAAAGCTGCCAGAGCTCCAGGAGGGTTTGGATGATCATCTCAGGCACAGGATGTGACTCCTGGGGATGTCTCTGTGCAGGGCTGATTTGGAATCAATGCTCTTTGTGGGTCCCTTCCAACTCAACATGTCCTGTGATTCTGTGAGCATGTTTATTTAGTGCAGCTGTGAACAGTGTCTGCCCTGCAGAACTGCAGAGGTGCAGAGCAGAATCAAATTTAAGGCTTCACAGACAAAGCAGGGACCACTGTCTGGCCTGGTGTAAACCACCATCACTCAGATGAAATTAATAGTGTTGGTAAATCTTGTCGTGCTATTGGAAGTCTGGCAATGTGTGGTGCATTGCTTGGAGCCCCAAGTCCTGTCTCATGTGGATGCATAAGAATCTCAGCTTTCATTTTCAAAAGGCCTTGTACTTGTGGGGGAAAGTTTGATAATGTGACCAAGCACTCTGTAAGGGCTTAAATATCTGGAGACAGATAGAAAATAAAGAAAAAAAAATTTTAAAATAACTTAAGTGTGGGGGGAGGGAATCCAGCATGAGTTCTCTGCTACACTCTCAAACTTTCAAAATAGCCTCATTATCCAGAGACCCTTGTGGCTCCTCTGCTGGATTGAAATTAAATTAAACAACTTGCAGTGTCTTAGGATTTGACCTAAATATCTTTAATATAATAGCGTGGGTATGGCAATAAATTCTTCTTTCCTATAAGAGAAGGACGCTGTATTAAAAGCTGTGTGTGCCATTTCCTACTAATCTTCCCTTTTCAGATCACTTTCCCCCTTCTCAGTGATGTTAGTATATCCAACTGAAGTATGTAAAACTCAGCAGCTTTGGTCTCCTTAGCTCAGAGAGAGTCGAAGTCTGTGAATTTATAGCTATTGATAGTTTTTGGTGCCATCCCAATAACTGGACAAACAAAACATTTCATATGTGCATGTAAGGAGCAATTACACGAAGCAGCAGCCCCAGGGATCACATTTGCAGGAAGATGTTTCTCTCCTCTCTGGTGCATCTGGGGTGGGCAGTTCAGCAGCTGTCAGGGAGAAGACTCTGGGGCTCCTCAGAAGATCAGCCATGGGACACGTCCAATGATCTTGTTGACCTCAGATGTCAAACATAATCGGGTTAACACACCAAGCACTGAGCTGCATGGAGCTGTCAGCTTGTTCCAAAACCAACAGCCAAAGGGTGCAGTTCTGCAGCCTCTTCACCAGCCAGTGGGACTCCTGAGACAGGAGTGGCCCCTGGGAAGTGAGCACAGGAGGATTTCTCCCAGAAGAGTTCTGTAGGAGGATATTGATGATCAGTAAATATTGATGATGTTTACTAATAGCTGCAGGCTAAGTTATGATGGAAAGAGCAAGAATAAAGGCATTTGTGTCTAGAGAGAAGAGGTTTCACTATATAAGTTATTCATGCACTGTGGCAAGGGACACCAGTGGCCAAAGGCTGTCAAGTTTTCAAGCTGACTGCAGTGTAGGACGTGGAGATGTCAAAAGATCTCGAGGAGTTGGGGACCTAAATTCTAGGCACATCTGAACAGTAGTTAAGTAGAAAATACAAAAAGCTGAACTTGCCTCACAGAGGTGTTAAATATCATGAAGTCTTCTACCACCATGGAATGTAGATTGCAAGGATCCAATTCACAGATGAATGTTGGAACTATACTTCAAACTTTTATGCTATATACTATAAACTATGCTGTACAAAATTTAAGTTTATACTTTGCTGAGAATTGTATCCCTTGCTACTGACCATTTCCAGATGTGAGAAATGTTACTGCTTTTTTCAAAAGTGGTATAAACTCAGACTAGGTAAAAGCCTGACATACAGTGTGGGAAGGTGAACTGCTGCAATAATCTGCTGCTGGATGGAAAAATCTGGGAGCAAAAATCTGGGAAGGAAGGGAAATGGGGTGGGTGTGTGGAATAAGCAGCTGGGGAAACACCCTGGATGTTTGAGCTAAAATTGCACTACCTTCATAAAGATCTTCAGTTGGTTCTGAAATGAGGAAACCTCAGGTTGAATCTGTTCTATTACAACAATGTAAATAATTACTTTGGAGACTTGTAGTCATATAAGGTGGAGATAGTTAACAGGAGGATTGGACCTGCTTGGTGGGTAATGAAGAGCCTCAAAGTTTCAAAGGAACAGGCAACAATACTTTTTTTCCATGACAGCCTTCATTTGAGGTTCTTGTATGCTTCACAAATAGTAATTAAGCTTCAGAATAGCTACTTTACAGATTACCAGAATGAGGTGTAAGGAGATTAAACAATTTGTCTAGATTGACAGAGTGAGTGAAAGCAGAAGCAAAAGCAGGGATACATCCTGCTTTCCTTTGCAGGAATGCAGTGACACTGAAAATCCATTACTTGTTCAAGCAGCATCCCCTATGACTGACAGACTGGTGCTATTTTTGTATATAGCTTATGCATAAAGTTGGTTATAATTTTCATCTTCCAGGATTGTATTAAGATTGGCAAATAAGATAGGCCATAAGAGGCCTGAAATGGTTGTATTGGTAAACTAATGTATTGCACACCAGCAGCAGCTCTCAGCAGCACCCAGTGCCTCCAGGTAGGTGAGCTCAACTCATGTTTTATAAAGAGGAGACTGGAAAGGAGCTTTCTGAGAAGAGGTGCCAAGGTATCACAGTTGTAGCTCAATATAGCCCAGATGCTGCAATAAACACCACTCACATCTCATGCTTCATTAACTTCTTTTGTAGATTAATCCATGTTTGCACAGAATGCCCTAAGCCTATCTGCACTGATCCCTTGGATTCACCACATGCCTTGCAGCTGAGGGCTGGATGATCCCACTCCTTTAGCAGTTCTGGGAGGCATAGGATGTGCTCTGGCCAGTGGGTACATGCACATGGGTATGGGCAAGGGACAGAGGTGTGACTTCTCTGATGCCTCATTTCTGAGAGCTCTGTTTCTGCACAGTCATTACAAATCGCCCTCATTCTGCTCTGACTTGACTTCCCCTTTCATCCACTCTGCCCTGGACACCCTGACTTGGAATGCTGGCACACCCAATTACAACTAGGTGGGGAAAAAAGATTTGGGTTCAAGTGCAGCTAAACATCTTAAATTCATGCTGGGGGACAGATCTTGAGCTGCTGTATTTCAGTAAGGATGTTATTCTATATCTGCTGAAGACATAGCTTCTGGTTTTTGATTAGCCAGAAAACAGCTTCTAAAAAGCCTGGGAATATAATATGCTGGGAATTCTTCACAGACTGTTTTTCCATTAGAACTGGCTGCCAGCCTGCTTATGAGGCTGTCTGACATCAGGTATATCTTTCCTAAGAAGTCTCTATTATCAGATACTGGTATTATTTTTGTGCCAATGATTGAATTAAACTGTTCTGTTCTTATTTCAAAATGAAACCACTCTAATGTGAAAGCCATGGATGGATCATATCCTTTAATTCAACTGTCCAAAGACACTTCCTTTTGTTTTAAACGAATCAACCTAAAAATTGAAACAAAAGTTTGACTGTCGAGAAACTGTAGTCCAGAACAGCTCACAAGTTACAGAGAGCTAATCAGACAGATGTCTGAGACAGTGGAAGTAAATACTGATCTTATTCACACTGATCTAAACTGAGTTACATGATAAAAGCCATAGGAAGCCCTTCCATCAGCCCCATGCTGAGATCATAATAAGCTGTGGAACAGCAGCATTTGGCCAAGGCTGCAAATGAGATCTCTCATCCCTGTAAGAAGCACCCTGTCCAGCTGCAGCAGGGACTTGAGGAGCAAGGACTGTTTGGGGATTTTTTTTTTTGTCACTGACTAGAGTTGAGCAGAGACTGATGAGGTGTTATGCTGAGACACCTCAAAGGAACTGATTTTTGGAAATCCTCAAACTATCAGGCTGTTCTCAGGGCTGGCTCAAGTTAGGCACCCCAGAACAGGCATGCAAAATCACTAGTCCCTTTTAAAAACCATCAGTCTTCATCTGCCCAGCAGGCAGATTGGAAAATCAGGCTAATGTAGAAATATTAACTGTGAAAAACCTTGAAAGTTCTACAAATCCAAAAAATGGTACTTATTAGTGACTGTAAAATCTGTGTGCATAGTGCAGGATTTCTTCTTCCACTGAGCAGAAGAACATGCTGTCCTTAGCCCTCATCCCCATGAAACTGCTCATATGCTGTAGTTATGAATAGTCATTAGAGAAGGAGAACTGTCTTTGCAGTTTTGGTACTCAGCCAACCAGCCCACTTGCCCTTATTCTACTGGAACTGCTGCTGACTGTGCTGTGTTGCTCTTGAGGATGAATTAAGGCAGAGAGGGAAATATTTCTGATAATGATGCAAACTGAAAAGGGCTTGGTTCGCTTTAGAACTCTGCTCTGGGTTGCTTGGGAACCAGCCCAAATGGGCTCGAGCCACTCACACAGATCAGTTTACACACATTGCTCCCAGTGTCACCTCCTAACAGGCCTAATTAACATCAGAGAGATAATTTATTAAACATTTGACTCCGCTCTGCAGTTAGAGACCATGTAAATAAGAGTTACCCTGGAAACGTTAAGAATGGCCATGGCACGTTAATACGACCCCACTGTACTTTCAGATGGATTCTAGGAACATGTAAAAAGGTGTTGGAAAATCCACTGCTGGAACTGAGTACACTGTGATGCATTTATTCAGGAGCTGGATTTTTTTTTTTCATTTCTGTCTCTTTTACCTCCTCCCACTCGTCCTACCTGTGACTCTCATCCTGGCACCCTGATGAGGGCTATAAAAATTCATGTGCTGGCTTTGAGAGGCAAAGCGATTCTACCCATCTGTGATGATATTAACATCTCCTAAAAACTAATGAAATGGGTGGCATTATGATGTCAGGAGGATCAGAGCCAAAGGTGGTTTTCTGAACGGAGACTCTGCCTGAATCTCCCCAGACTGCCCAGCAGTCAAGGAGATTATATTCTCAACTGTTAAAGCTGTTTACACATACCAACCAGCACTGACTGCCTCTTTGTGGCAAGTTGTTTACATGAATTTATTTTGGGAAAATTCCATTAGACGGGACCAAGATTTCTTCATAAATCATTGAATTTAGCTTGTGTACTGATAAAATCTGGTTAGTCATTTATTCTTCTGAGCAGCGTTTAGTTATGAGTGTTCATTATTTGTTAGGAGCAGCTTACATGGGTAATATAAAAAGAATGGATTGCCTATGGCTGTTTTCAGGGGTGGGTGTTTTAGTCTGCTGGGAAAGATGTATTAGAAAATGACCCTCCTTACCAATTCATCTCACAAAACAAAGGACTCATTAACTGGAGTCACAGACCTAATGTATGCTCTGAATTTTGCTAATTTAGCCAGCACAAATCTCCCAGCGAGACACTGGAACCGCTTTGAAAGTGGTCCTGCAGATCTGTTTGCTGTAGTCTGTGTGGCTGTGTCCTCTGGAGCAGTGGGGATCTGGCTGAGATCTTGCTGCTGCTGCAATGCTCGGTGCTTTCTTAGTCAAAGGACTTGATGCTGTTGGACTGGGCTGCAGAGCCCCGATTTCATGCACCAGCAGAGAGTTTCCACAAAGTACCATTTACCACGTCACGGGAGGGATATACAGAGTCTGAGAGGACACAAAATTCGTTCCTTAGTTTTGAACAGAAACTTATTCTCCCTCTGAACTAGCATATATGTGCTCCCTGTGCAATTTCAGGTGAACTTGCAGCATGTCTGAAAACAAAAGGTCTCAAAATTCTTGAATTTATAAAGCATCTTTCTGCTGATCTGTGATGACTTTACGTTTGCTGCAATGCATTCATATAGCAGTAGATCATCACTGTGCAATAAAAAAAAGGCCCAGAAAGCAAAGCCAGGATCTAGACATCAGTTTTAATACAAACTTCTGGCAGGACCAAGATTTTGGTTGCTTCATTTCAAGCAAATGGACCAAGGTCAGATTCTTTGTCAGTACAACTGGAATAACTTTTTTTTAACTGTCTGCATCAGTTTACATGAACGTGGAACTTGACACCTTGCCATCAAATGGAAGGTGGCTTTTCATCCTCTAAATTCACACAGACATATTAATCCAACACTGAGGTTTGGCATAATCTCTAATTTTACATAGCACATTTCTTCTCCAAGTGCCTCACAAATATCACTCAAACGCAGCCATGTCTGGTAGGGAAGTTAGAAACATTCCTCAATGCTCACCAAAGAAGGCAACTTAACGCCTCCTTTTATTAAAAATAACATTAATTCAGGGAACCACAGTTCCAATTGTGTTGGAAACATTCAGACACTCAGACTGAACGGCATGAAGCTCAGTTAATGAGGTGTTTAGCTGCTCCTTCCAGGGCAGCTCCTTTATACCTCTGCTTCAGGCAGTCTCTGTGTCACTTGGAGGATTCTGGATCTTTACCTTGAATTAATAATTTGCACGTAACAGGTCACCTTCAGATGTTTCCTTATTGTAATGACCAGTTTCCATAAGGACAAACAGGTTATGAGTCCTGCAAATAAGGCTGTTTCCACTGAAGTTAAATGATAGTAAACATGTTGGCAGGAATGCTCAAGAGCAAGCAATATTTTATTATGGAAGAAGTACTTCTGATATTTGACGTATCTGGTGATGTTGGGTTTCTTGTTCCACAAGGTTGTATCTTCACCTTCACCAGGAAAACTAATATGTGAGTTGTTGTGTCTGCTTGTGTGTCTCAGTCAGCAGGTCCTCTGAATAAAATCTCTCTGTGTGCAAATAACTCAGATGCAGATTCAGGCTGTCCTCCTGAGAGAGAGGAAGAAACACAGAATCCTGCCTTCTAGACAATAGGAGAAGGCTAGGGTGACACAGGTGGCTAATAAATTAGTCTCTGGATTAATTCAGTCAAATAAGAGGATTTAAGACAGACTAGGACAACTGGAGTCAGGATGTTTGTTGTCTGTGCAGGCGAGGGAGAAATGCAGGATGAAAAACCCTTGAGCTCCCACAAGCTCCTTCCTCACACGTGAGGCTGTGGATGCTGATTTCAGATTGAGTTTACCTCTGCAGAGGCAGTGGTGGATATTAGGAAGTTCCACATGTGTAGGTCCTTGCTGGACCTGCCAGCTGCCACACACTGCTGAAGTTTAAAAGGACTTTCCTACATGAGCAAGAGCTTTATTTCCCACCAGGGCTTCCTGAAGGACTTTCTTAGCAACCTTTCCCTGAGAAGTGCACAGAATCAGCCCTAAACTCTGCTCGTTTGGCCCAACCAATTTTAGGAGCTCACCTAAAGCCATATCTAAGCATTGGAGCATCCCTGGAAGGACAGATGTAGCTGAGGCCAAGCTTGGGTGTGAAGTGGACCCCAAAAGGGAACACTTCCCGCTTTCACTCAGCACAGTGTGGGAAGTCCTTGAGTAGCAACAAGCTTCAGGCCAAGCAGTTACTTAAATTTTTTTTTTCTCCCCTTACTGATTGTTTGCTTTAAAAAAAAAAAGATCCCCAAACCTGGCCATCACGAAAGCACAGGATGGATCCAGCTGTAGTGAGGGCAGGATTTGTGTGTGAGTGCCTCCACAGAGCTCTGCCAATGCACTTTTGTCCTGGCCAATTCCTTCTCTTCCAAACCTTGGCCTCTCCAGCGCAGACACTACCAAGTCAGGAGGAACTGAGACGTATTATTAGGTGGTTTTGAGCTGTGGATCTCTGCCTATGAAAATGCTGGGCTTGCTTTCTCCCCGACCCAACCCAGCGCTTGCACTGGGCTTCCAGAGGCAGAAAGTGGAGCAAGGCTAAGTGTGACTAATCGGAAAGGAAATGGGGAAGAAGGGCCATGTTCACACCACTCTCAAAATACACCCTGTGGCGAGGGCCCTGCCTGGGAGTTCCAGGGGATGTTCTGCTTTCTAGAGCATTAGGCAATGATGTGGCTCCAGTCTGTCTTGGGGATTGGATTCCCCTCGCTGGCTGAATGTGGAGACCTCTGTCTTGATTTCAGTGGCTGTGCTGTGCCTATCTCCCCGGTGTCCAAACCCATCCCAAAGAACAAGGAGGACCATTGTGGCCTCCCCCAGCACAGGGCTGGGAGGTCAAGGAGATCCTGGCTGTTCTTCCCCTGAGGATTCCCATCCACATGTGCTGGGGTTTGCTCGATCCAGGTGCCAGGCAGGGGCTGAGAGGCAGCACGTCCAGTGACACAGAAATACAGAAAACTGATTTGCTGTGTGACTTTTGGGAAAACTCCTGGGCATCTCTGTTTCTCTTCATGTTTTGTTTTTTTTTTTCCTTTTACACAATCCTTAGGGTAGGGCACTGGCACAGAATTGCTTGTATGAGAGAGGGGGCTGCTGTGTTAGGAATGATGAGGCATTAAAGGTCGTGTTCTTCAAGCTGGGAAATCTCACACTGAAATGAGTAAACGCAGAAACTGGGAGGGTCTGATGTTTTACCCAATAGATAACAACTACTAACTGATTAAAATTAAAAGATTAGGGAAAACTTTACCTTCCTAAAAAGCAAGCAAAGATAAGTAATTAGATGAAGGCTATCTAAGAAAAAAAAAATACAGAACTCACAGAAAACAGTTTCCCTTATGGCTAAAGGCACAGGCTATAAAATAGAAATTTTTTTTTTCCTTCACAAATCATTTAAACATAAGTAAGAAATCAGTAGCTCCCTCTTCAGAAGCACCCTAAGGAATAAAAATGCAGTGAATCATGGGTATTTTATTACTAGTCTGTGTGTCTATCTGATGGCAAGCATCAATGGCTTCCCTTACACAGGGTGCCCAGGGGGATAGAAGAATGCAGGGAATAGCTTACTAGTTTCTGTGTCTGTCTGGTGGCAGAAATCCATGTTTTCTTATAGAAGACACTGTGGTGCTGCAGGGGCAGCGTTTCAGAGTGTGTGCCTGGCCTTCTGGTGGCAAAGCACAAAGTGGGATTGAAATGTTGCCGCTCAGCCACGCCTGCTGTGCCAGCAGGGCACAATCCCTGGGCTCAGCCCCTCGCAGTGGAGGCAGGAATGTTTGCCAGGCAGGTCTGTGAGGGGAGCCAAGGACAAGAGTTGGGAACTGAGAGTGCTGGGGGGGGGGATATCCAGGGTTTAATAATAGAAACAGATACTGATGGAGGAGTTTATTCTGACATGTGGGGTGGGGATCTTCTCCTACCTGGGGATGCTGCTCTGGTTTGGATGGAAGGACAATAAAGGCATCAGACGCTGGTGTTGGTGCATCTCACTGGTTTCCAAGATGCTCCTGTGGGAATGCTGACAACAGTCAGGTCCCAATACTCGACTCCCCACATAGTCCAAGCTTCACTAACAAGAACAGGGAGTCAGAGAGGGCCAGAGCCAGACAATCCCAGAGGAAGAAATACTTTATCTGTAATACTGGGTGATCTGTTAAAGGGATTATCTCTGAAAGTGGATTTATTTTTATCTGCATAGGCTTTAGAGAGAGACTGTCTAGCAGGCCATGAGCATGATCCAGTGATCTCTCCATGGAGTCCATAAATTCTGTCTGAGCTTTAACACTTTATATAAAAGTTAACCACAATATATCTACACCACAGGGTAAAGATACATAGGGTAGTTTTAAATAAGCTGGTGGGGACAGAGAGCAGTCCAGCTGAACTCAGAATGGGATCATCTGCCCTTGCAGCACTACTCTGCCTGTCTCCTGCTGGACTCCTGTTGCTCCATGAGCTTGGTGGTTTCCACACAGGGCTCCTGTCTCTGCTTTACATCCCAGTGTGACACACAGACATGTGCCAAGTCTTGATTTAAAGACTGTAAGTAACAGGAATCTTGTTCGTCCCTAGATAAGATACCAGAGTGATTAAGTGCCCTCATTGTTAAATTTGTGCATGTTATTTATTGGTATAGACACAGTGTCTAATGTTGACATTCTGATCTTAAAGGGAAAGGGTTTCGAAAGACTGTGGCTGATGCTCTTAAACCTCTTGGCTGCTTCTGAAGATTGCTGATTTTTTTTCTGATAATAACAGTGCTCCAAGGTCTAGGCAAGAATAGCTTTTTTTTCTCCTTAGTTTGGTTCATGCTTCTATTCATCATTTCCTTATGGCAAAACATAATTTCAAAAACAAGCCATATAAAATTTTGTTCCTGTAGTGATTTATTTTATTTTCACGGTGTCTGGAGACATGATGTACTCCCATCCTCTCAGAGTGGCTATTAGCATTTGGCCTGGCTGTTTCTTGTGGAAAATCATAAAAATATTTGGTGAGCAGAAGAGATGCTAAGTGCTTTGGTGGTCTGATCAGGGAGGGCATTTAGGAAGACTGCATGTTTTGTTTTGAATGAAATGATTAGCTGTATCCTTTTCTGATGGCAGAGACACAAGGTTTGCAGCAGAGCTCTGCAGTTTTCTTTTAAATCGTTATTTTTCATTTAGAATGTTTGAATGTTTCGCGTGAAACTCCCAACTGGAATGTTTTCGGTTCTTAAACTACTTCTGGTGTTTTGGTGAAGGGTAAATAAGCATCCTGACAAGGCAACCATTGGAGCAGGCCAGGAGCCAAGGCCAGCTGAAATTTCATAAGACAGTTAGAGGGTGAATAATTTCCATTGTCACAGAAGATCAGGAGATGTGGATAGTGGGTCTGAGTCAAAGGACTGGAAATCAACCTCAGCAGGCTCTGGATCAGGCAAGTAAGAGAAGAATTGGCCAGCTGAGAGAGGGCAGCTTCCCAGAGGACATTGGGAATGTTTCAGATGGAATTGCTTGGGTGAAAACCAGGTGAAATCAAACCCTGTGAGCACCAGAAATGTCCCTTTTCCAAGTGTCATAATAACCAGTGAGTTTATAGGGAATTAGAGGTACCACTTCAGTGAAAACATGCTTCCTTAATTCAGCTTTAACAAGGGAACCAAATTTTTTCTAGATTTTTCAGTGCTTTTGGTCTATGCTATTTTCGAAAGAAAAACAGTTCAGAATGTTCATAAATGTATTGAAATCAATAAATGTGAGAGAACAAACTCAAGAGGAGTTATTACTGAAATTAGACTAGTAGGACAACTGAAGCTGAAAATACTCAGTTGCTCAATATCAAATTAACACCTACAAAATTAAAACCGGGAATTACAGAAGATTATTGGAAAAGCTAAATCATTTCATTAAAGTTGCAGATAAACTATGCAAATCCTAATAAAATATTTAAGAAAATGGTAAAAAGTAATGTTCACTATAAACACTCGTGGCCACTTTCATGGTTGCACATGGAGGGTAATTTTATAAATAGCCCTGAGTCAATTGAGGACCAGACATGGAATTATTATCACCAGCAGTGGAATTGCTGTCATTATTGCAGTGACCTAAAATAACATTATGCTGCTCCTTGGCCACCCTGTAGGAGAGCTTGGATCTCAACACATCCGGATTTATTCTGCTTCTGTGATTTCTGCTAAGATATTTTCTGCATTGTGAGAGCAGAAGATTGGAAGAGCTCGACTCTTCCCTTGGGCCTTTCATTGCGGGCTCTCAGCTGATTCAGGGCAGCATTGGCCCACAATTTCATGGCTCTTTCCATGGTGGGAATTGCTAAAGGAAGCTGAAATTCCAAGTTGGAAGCTCAGACCTTCAGTTCTAACCCAGAAAGAAGATACCTTAGGGAAAGTAGAAAGCTTGTGACACACAGTCAATATTTTGTCCATATTCTGTATCAGTCCATATTCCATATCAACCCCTTTGCACTGCAGTCCCTGTTTTCTATCTGTAACTAATGTATATGCATACACATGCATGTTTTGATTTGCCACTTCATTTAAACTCCTCTCTGCTAAGAGAAATACTAATATTTATTTCAGAACACTGTAAAGCTTTTCTGCTGCAGTGTCTGCTTTCTGATTCCAGGAGAACACTATCATGTGAAAGAACCTATTCAAAATCCATTGCATTCCCGTCCTTTTAATTTATGCAGCCAGATTTATACTCTAACTTCACATATCAGTTCTTGTCTGCTCTTGACTTCATTTGCTTTCACAGCAGACAGAGCTGCTAAAGTAGCTGCACACATACCAGCCTTCCTACACTGGAATGATATTGTCCCTAGGTGGGTTTCCCTATAATTGCCACAGATCCTCCCAGAAATTCTGGCAGAGCACAGAGCACATCACAAGTTCAGCAAATGTGAGACGATGGGATGATAAAAGCCTGTTTGTGCTGCTCTTAACTCAGTAGGAGTAATAGCTGATTCTTCACATGCCCAGAATGAAATTAAGGGGGCTCCTCAAAGAGGCTGTGGTTGCATGGTCACTTTAATCTGGCATAAATCTGGCTGCTGCTGAAAGGGGTTGTTCCACTCCTCTCCCCGCTCTTCCTCTGCACCCTGTCACTTTTTTCACCCACTCTTGTCTGGCACCAGGATCTCTCTGCTGTGCAACACGTTGGACCACAGAATGATCCAGCTGAATATCAGATCAATTAGATGTATGCTTTTTTTAAAATTTATTTAAATCAGTTTCTTAGGGTAGCACAGTCCCATGAATGCTTGTGCTGGCGTAAGAAATGGGTGTCTGGGGGAAGAGGGAATGGAAGAACCACTTCTTCAGTAGCAGCCATTGAATGATGGCCTGATTAGACTGGCAGCATCCAACCCACACAACTGAAACTACCCAGGCTAGGCTGTGAACTTCTCACATTCCTTGGCAACTCCTCTTCTTCTTTCTCATAAGCCCCTTCCCATTTCCTAGTAGCCATTGAGCACTGAGGTTTGCAGGCACTCTCTGTCCTGGGAATCCATCTCTTTAGCAGTAAACACATTTATCTGTGTTGCCTTCTTCCTCTGTTTGTAATTCCTCCAATCCCTCAACAGCCCCACTCCCAGCATGTCAAATTAATTCAAATTTCTTGTTTGTTCTCTTTTTTTTTTTCCTTTTTACCACAATGTGCATGCCATCCTAAACTTTTCCAGAGGCCAGTCAACCAAAGGAAAACAAGGTATTTTTCCAAATTATCTAAACAATGAACATTTCAGTTCTGAGACACAGCCCAAAGATCATTCCCTGAAATATTGTCCTCGTTCTGTTGGGCTTAGGGGCAAACACACAGCATACAGTTGAGTTATCCCAAGAGCAAAGCAGGGCTTCAGTTGTGGCTCCTGGGTTTCCTCCCTTCCAAAAGAAGCAATCCGTGTTACATTGTGCTTGGCTCCGGCCACGTTCCCGCCTGGCTGCCTCGGCGTGCAGGGGGTGCCAAACCAGAATTCCTCAGCTCCCCTTCCCAGCCCACCCCTTCCCCACCCGGCTGTGTGGGAACGGGGAGGCCACTGCTGGGACCTGCCACACCAGCAGCCAAGGTGAGAGAAGAAAGGGAAAGCTCCGACTCCCAAACCCCGCCACGAGAGAGGAATTCCCTGCCCGCTGCTGGGGACTGGGCAGGTTCAAACCCACAGCAGTGGGAACTCCTGTAGCTTCTCTGGCTTTTTCTTCACTGTGATGTCAAAATCCCATGTGTGCAGCACATTTGCACAAGACTTGACACCAGAATGCATTAGCAAAGGGATCAGCCTGGAAAGACACAAAATCTCCCAGGTCAGTGTTTTTTGCATTTGTCCATCCTTGATTCAGTTTTATCCCAGAGCTGATGGTCATTAGTGCTGGTTGGTTGCACCTTCATCCAGTTGTCTGGTGCAAAACAGCTTAAACTCCACAAGCTTCCCCCTCTACCACTTAAAATCATAAGTTTAAATCATAATTGGTGAGAGTCTGTGATATTTTATCCCCCAAATCAGCCCATTCCAAAAGGTGGATGGCTTTGGGTGTAAACACAGATGTGTTATAGTTTTTCCCCTGCCACAGTGGAGGCCCATACATGGTGATATCCATGTGACTGTCCAGGCTTGTAACAAATGAAGGTCTGACCATTCAAATTAAAATTCCTTCTTAGAGAAAAAAATTATCCTGAAACAAGGATTTATTTTTAGGTGGAACCTCTAAAATCAGCTTGGTAGGACTTGCACTGTTAGAGTAAAACTGAAGATGGCAATAAGACTGACAGCTTTATGTAACTGTGCTCTCAGATAAATCATACATAATTTAACAAGGGATTCTACAAAACAAACTGAAGTTTTCTGCAGGGAATCATCTTTGTGGTTTTAGTCAAAACACAAGGGAAAGATTCTTAGCTTCATTTTATTTTACAAATTTTCAGAAACAAATGTGCTCTTCCTCACTTTTTTTTTTTTTTGGTAGCTTGAAATGATTTCTGATTCTCTGAATTGCTCTAGTCTGTTTTGTTTCCTCTCTTCTCTTGGAGCTAATTTCTATGTCTTTGTCTCACAAACTGATCGTATTTGTACCATCTCCAGACAGGTCACAGGAGGTACATTGAGTGCACAGGGGATACTTTGCACAACATCTGGTTTATATCCTCCTCCACTGAGCCACTTCCCACCCCACAATGCAGGATTTCTGTATCGTTGCCATATATCAAAGCAAAAGAAGGATGCACAGACAGTGGGGCTAAGTGGACACAGTACATGAGACACAACTTAAAATTCAATTAGTTTAAAAGAGCCACTTTTCTTTTAAGCACAGTTCCCAGTTCCTGCAGGGGAGTGATACTGAAGAACACAACGTAGACTTCTCCACTGGGCAAAAAAGGCCAACAAACTCAGTGTGCTGGGTTTTCTTTGCAGCAGCCTTCTGGCATTTGTGTGTAATCCTGAGAGACTCATTTCAGAGACAGAAAAAAAGCAATTTCTATTTAGACAGAATCTGTGTTGGGATCTCATTTTTCATGATATGGACTAAAGCAGTGATTGCTATGCTATCTATTTTTGTAGGTCTTTTCTTGGGGACCCTTGGACAATAGTTCAGGGGCATCAGCAGAGGGGTAACGTCCTGTTGGTGACCACAGGCACACCCTTGGCATCTTCAGTCTTCCACTTAGGAGTTGGGAAGAAGCCTTCTCAGTCAGGACAATACCTCTGCTTCCATAAGCTCTTGGGTTTGATAAAAAAGGCCTCTGATTGTCAGAGCTGGGCCCTGGGAAGGTGTGACAGGAGTGGGAGCTGGCTCTGAGATGATACGTGCTGGGAAGAGGGACAGCACCAATTGCCCATTGTCTTCTTCCCTCCATCCCTCCATCCCCACAATGTGCGTGCCCACCTGCACCTCCACACACCCAGTTTCACTCTGATTTGCCCCTGGATTGAATTAAGTTGAAGGATCAAAGAGCAAAGCTGGGACAGTTTCCACACAGAGCATAGATGGGGCTCTGAGAAACCAGCCCAGTGTTTGTCCCTGCTGGCCTCACCTGATTCAATCAAAACACAGCCCAAGGTCTGCTTTTCCAGCCCCAGCTCCCTCCCATCACATCCCCCTCAGCTTTCTTCCCACTTGGGCTCCTTCCAGCTTTGCCCCATGTGCTAAAAAATGCCAGAAAGTGCAATTCCTTTTTTATAATTTTCCCTGGAGTTGGCATTAGAGCTGGAAGTAAAGACATTTCTGTCTGGTCAGAGAGGGAATATCTGTTCCAAATGCTTTGGAAATAGGCACATCAAACTTTATGATACTCCCTTTAGAATAGTGGATTCTATTTTCCTCATATAAAATTTGGAGCAATTTTCCATGCCCACATCCATGCAGACTGCCTTATTCCTGGGTTTGAGGAGGCTGAATCTCCATTAGCTGAGCAGAGCAAAGTTTCTTAAGGTGAGCTTGCATTTCTGGATGCATTAAATCTCCAATTTTAGCATGAGCTTCTATTGAAAGCGTGGCTCTTAATAAAGAATAATATATAGTTATAGAGCCTTTTAGCTAAATGCAAACTTTAAAAATAATTAAGCTAATTTATTTACTGGTTTCCTCAGAGAGTGCAGTTCATTATCCCACCCTAAAAATTCTAGGACAGTCAAGGTGATGTATTTATAGTTCCTAAGTACTCCAGCCTAATACCAATCAGTGTGGGCCTTGGCATGCATTGTCTGTGTGATAGCAGCTGAGACCAGGAGGGGAGGTTTGGAGGTGGTAAACTCTGCTCAGGAGGCAAATTAAGTGAACAATGTCTGAATGATAATGCTGTGGTAAATGCTGATCTCCCTGATTTTCAGTAACCACTACAACTGCTTGCAACATCTCATCAACTCTGTCCCCAGCTGGGTGGCCACAGCCACTGCAGCCCAAAGTTAGTGGGTTTGGCTACATAAAATACAGCAGCATTATGTGGGGAGATGTTTGCACACTGTGTGCCATGACAGGAGTTGAGTTTTAACAGGGGACATTAGGCAATTTTGTAGCTGAATTCCAAAAATAAAAGGAAGCTACCAAAAAGTGCATAGGGCAATAAAAGCCTGCCATCCTTTGTAGTCCTTCCCCACTGATAATGTCCTGTATCCATCCCTTGCAGCATAGAGATAGCAGAAGGGCATGGGTGAAAATAAATGAGACACATGTGTGGGTTTAAACTGGAGGAACAGTTAAGGAAGAAGTGACCTTGCTGTCATTTCATATATTTTCTTGTCTTGTTTACAGAGTCATGTTCTAAAAAAGCATGTTTTGGTATTTCTGTTGTCCCTGTGCTTCTCTCTCTGTGCTGGTGATTTACTGTGTGTAGCCCAGAGCTGGAATCCATTTCTCCCTCTGCTCAGTTGGGTTGTTCTGGGCATGTGTGTGTCCTGCTGTTCACTTCAGACCTGCTCAGGACAGAGTGTGGCTTGTGGCTTCAGCAACAAAGAGCTCGATGCACCTGGAGCAGAATTAAAACCTTGGGAATAAGTTCACTAGGTGGCTTGAACATTTGTCATCCCTGGTAAATAGGAAATAGATGGGCAAGTGAATTGATGGAAGCAGCATCCTCCTACCCCTGGGCAGACATGAATTTCAGACCATGTGGGATGATCCCTTTCCAAAGCAGAACTGAAGATGCATCAGCAGTGTGAGGGTGTAAATAATGCTGCAGCCCTTAGCCCAGTCAGTACATGATCCTCTTTGTTTCATGGGTGGGGTGAAACTCTGTGAGTCCCTCTGGGGTGAGGCAGCTCCAGGTGCAGCTGGAATGATGAGGACACAGGCTGGTCCATGGCAGAGCTACAGGACACAACCTCAATACACACCCTCAGACACTGGGTAATACTGGGTAAGGAAGCTTGGACCTCCCTGGGCAGTTTAACCAGCGCTCTGGAGGAGGTTGTGCAGCTGATAAAAGCCCCTAAACTGCACACAACTCCCCTCAGCTCACTGAAGCTGGTGTGGAGAAGACCTGAGGCAGTCCAGTTCACCCTGAGAGCCTGGAAGGTCTGTCTGGCTCCAGAGGTCACAATCTGTGGCATCCACGAGCAATTCTGTACTGAGGGTGGACTGGCAACTGATACAATCACACATAACGAGTTCTGTAGGCCTGCAGCAGTAAATAAATAAATTGGCTTTCTATCAGCTGGAGGGATTTTGGTCTTTGACTCTATTTTTGTGATTGTTCACTTGCCTGAAACTCATTGCATTGAAGTGTCTCTTTTAGCCCCAAAGCCATATTAATATTTGAACAGTTTTTCTTGAGCAGTGCAACAGCTGTGCAATGTGAAATAAAGGCATTTTTTCTCTCTTTCCCTGAGCACCTCTAAAGCATCAAATGGAGAAGAAGGGGAAGGTTTTTTCTGCTGACTCTTATATAAAATACCAAATATTAACAACCCACCACCCAAGCCTCCTCTGGTGCTATAGATCTGATGTTAGCAAAACTTTCTGTATCATTGCAATGCACTCAAATATTGAGTACTTAAAAATTAATTACTCTGGGCAGAGAATGTTCTTGAAACCCCTAATTTCTGCAGCTGGAATGCTGAAATGCAATTCAGATCCATCCACTGTTGAAACACAAGCTTAATTTCTATCATTTAGAGCACATTAAAACATCTGTAAATATATACACACAAGAAAATAAATATAGACACAGATCTACTGCATTTATTTGTTTTGCTTTTGCTAATAACTGAGTTTGTTGCCTAAAATCGTGGTTTTCACAATTAGGAAATTAAAAAAAAGGATGTGAATGGTTTGCAGGACTAAATGAAAGCAAAGCTATGGCCCACCATAGTGTCCCGTGCTCAGGCTTCACCCTGGCCCTCAGAATGGCCAATAAATGTCAGAACTGGGAGGAAAAAAGTTTGTCAGGTGTCTTGGAACTGCTCCCTCCCTAAAGGCACAGGCAGGATCTGCTATACACAATTCCTATTTCAAGTTTTCCTTTGTATCCAGGGGGGCTGGAATCATGTTTTCTAAGTGGAAGATGAGATTCTGGTTCCTCCATGTGAGTCTGGGAGGTGACCAGCAGCAGTTCAACCCTGATCCGTGCCTGTCAGTTGTTCCCAGGAAGAATTTGCTTTGGGAACATGACATTTGGAAAGATTTATTTTATTTTAAGCCACTCTTGTTTCATTTTTTAGCAAGGTGAGGAATCCAATACACCCTACTCTGGGTAGGACCCTTTGAAGGGTTGGGATGGTCCAAGAATGACAATTTTATCCACAGCCTCAGAGTAAATATTCAATGGTTTGTAACTAAGGCATAAAGGAGTAGATATTATACAGTTTGGCCTCAGATGCCTTGTCATTTCCCAGTAAATTAAAGAGGCTTCCATTGGACCTATAAATTTATTGTCCCACTATTCTTCCATGATTGTAGAAACAGCTTGACCCTGTTTAGGCTGGAGTGTTCTGTTCCCTACAGATAACGAGAGCCTGGTGCTGGTCCTGTGCATTCCATGGCACCAATAAATTGAGCACAAAACCCTTTCTGTGGCTGTCACTCAGTGTTACTCTTTCTTTTTTACTGTTTTTTTCCCCAGAACCTTGTTCAGAGTCTTTGCCAGAGGGGGGGAGGGGGGTGGGGGGAAAAAGGTGCTCTGCTAATTACTTATGTGCTTATAAACCATGTTTTGATAGAAGAAGCATTGGAGTTTATTATGGATGCTGGAACTAATCCTGTGCAGGGTATGGGAAGCATATAGAAATCCATCCTGATTGCATTAAGTGGAATATTGAGCTCTGTTGATGCCTGGACAGTAGAAGTGCTGTGAATTTGGTAATCCAGGCATTTTGTGGACTGGATCCCAGTCTCGGTTTTATAGACACTGCAGGCACATATTCAGAGTCACACCAAAGAGTTCAGGAGCAAATCTCTAAGCCAGGTAAATTCTGAACATCTGAAGCACTTTGCTGAATTCATTTTTGAGGTCATTCAGTAGTTGCTGTTTATTCTGATAAATACAAAATGAAGCAATGTCCTGCCTTACTTTGGTCTACAATCTCCTGTATTGAAGGTTGGCTCACTCAGTTTAATAAATGTATGTACATGATGCTTGTGTTATATGGAGAGATGTTATATAGACCCAAATGCCCACAAACTGAAAAAAAAAAATGCACTTCAGCTGATGATCTCTTAAAAAAAAAAAAAACCAGACAGGAAGTACCAAGATGAGTTTGAGATTTGGAATAATCGTAGGGCTCAAAACTTTTGGTTTCATGTTGAGCCTACACTGGGCTGACCCTGCTGCTTTGATAGAATAAGGATAATTTTATTGGCTCAGAGTTCATTGAACCTTTTCTGCTTTTTACTGTTTTTCATTTTGGTACACAGCTTTGCCCCCAGAGCTGAAAAAGGATTAAAATGCCAGATAGGAGACAGATCACTCAGCATTTCTAATCACATACCAGAAACCTCAAGACACATAGTTCTCACAAGGTTTTCTACTCTTTGTGGACCATAAAAGGCTCAGATAACCTTCTAAAGTCCATTCTGATCTCTTTAGTCATTAAAAAATAAGTTTTTACTGAGAAACTAAACTAGGTTCCTGCTGCAGCCATCACATTCAATCCATCAAGTTTCACTCCACTGCTTCAGAAGTTACTTATGCATTCATTCACTGACAGTAACAGAAGTCTTCATTCAAAACAACATTCTGACAGTTGAAACAAGGCTGGAACTATTGCAAAAAATAATAATAATTTAAAAAGCCCTGGAGTACTGCAGGAAAACATTTCCATATGTATTATTTCATCATTTCATTTCAGATGGTCATGGGCATTTGCTTTCTAACTATATTTCATGTTCATGTTTCAGAAATGCTCCATCTGTTGTGGGTGGAAGAATAGGCTCACCTGCTCAGCCTCCCTGAGAAGCAGGCAAATACTGAATCACCTGAACTGCAAACTGGTAAGTTTAGTGTTTCATTTTCCATTACCTTCACCACTATGAAAGTGAATTTCAAATGAAGCAAGTGATTGACCTTCTTTCAGTGAGCTTCCTGGAAATTCCAGTCTTAGTAAATTAGTACTTCTGGTGCGTGTTCTCCTGCAAGGTAGGGCAGTCTGGTAGAAATAGCCAATTATTTGAACTACTAAAGTGCTTAGTGGCATTAGTGCAACTACTTCATGTCCTATTTATCTGTCTGTGATAAAACCTTTCGGTCTTGGCCTTGCTGAAGAAGTTGATGCTTTCAAAAATTCCAGCCTTTGTGTCTTTTCACTGAATTGTTGTATGTTTAAATTAGAGTTGACATTATTTATTTGCTCTTTATAGAGAGGCACTGCATTTCAGGCCCTGGGCATAGTCTACCTTTTCAGTACAGGTTTTCACAGCACCTAAAACACAGTAAAGATAATAAATGTAGGAAGATAACATCATGCCTTGAAGAGTGATGCTTCTACCCATGTGTTAATCTGCAGCTTACAGTTGGGGTAGCTGAAGACAGACCAAATGGGACCTGCTCTGAGAGGGAAGAGCTTCTGCAAACACACAAAATCCTTTCTTAGGATCTGCATTTGAATGGCAAACAGTAAAAAGTCACAAGCCACTCCAATGTGCTGTGTAGGAGCTCTCAACCATTTCTTTCTCTGGCATAATTAAACACAACCAGGCAGACACCACTCTCACACCCACATTCACAGCAGCCTGTGATCCAAAAGGCAGAAAAAAAATCAGCCACTTGCTGAGGGTCTTTTTTTTTATGGTTTAGAGGTGACTTTTCATTTCCATCATCTGAGCTGAACATTTTAAGAAAAGGAGTAAAAAGGCAAAGGGGGAGAAGGAGGGATGAGGTGTTTTGAGTCGCTGGGGGCTGTGATGCTGAATATGTGCAGAAACAGTGGCATCTAGTGGGCAGGTCCTCAGCTGAGGGAAGGCAGCAGGCACTGGATATGGAGCAAATCAGCGATTGAAGCTAGTGGTTATCCTTCTCACTTTCGTGGATGAAAGGCTTTCTCAAGTCTGTTGTAATCCTTTTCTTTTAAAAGCATTTGGAAACCAACTATTTTTCCAGCTTTCCCACCTTCAGTATACAACTTTCAGGACAGTTGTGCTTCCTATTTCATTTTTATTAGGCCCTCTCATGGCGAATTCCAATTATTTAATATGATGTAGATTACCATAAATCTTCCTCCAGCAGGAAAACTAATGGTTTGCATGTATGTATAAAAGTCCAGCATTTTTCCCCAAGATTTTAGACATGGACATAAAACAAACCTCCAACTAATCCTTGAACACACTCAATCTAGTTCAACTTCTGAGGATTTCCAGCACAGCTTTGAAGGACAGATCTGAGAGAATAAAGTCACACTGAAGGACTCTGAAGCAAAGTTTCACTACACCATTTCTGTAGCTATAACTAAGTATAATATTTATGCAGTGTTTACTTTTTATGCTAATCATGTATGAGTTTCTTCACTGCTGAGTCACAGTAAATGAGCTAATTTATTTATACCTGATCCTAAGATCCTGTTCTCTTATTAGTCCCCTGAATCACATGTAAAACACTGTGTGTGTGTGTGATGGACATGCAGAAATTTATAATAAGCAGGATGAGGGGTTGCTACATCCATGGCAATAGTCTAAAGCAGACACACTCACACCTTTGCTCTCTCTTTAGCCTTCAGAGTCTGCCAGTGGTGAGCAAACTTAGGAAAGTCTGCTGGGCTGGGCTGGGCTGGGCTGAACCCCTCTTCTTTGGTTGCCTCTCAGGCAGGCTGAAGGGTGTTTCTATGTTTGCTTGCAGGGTCCAAATTAATTTGTATGAATGGAAGATTTGGCTTCTTAAATCTGTCATGAATGGGCTAAAGACTTTCAACACTATACCATAATTTCTTCCCTTATGAAGTGGGAGAGAACATGGATCGTTGACCTGGAAGTACTTCACCTTTCTATGTTTCTGGTTTTCTCCTTGTTAATTAGATTTAATAATACTTAAATTTCTTTTGAGTTACCTACATGAGATCCTTCAGCCCTAATGTGGAAAAGCAAATTTTAAAACAATAAAATGTCCCTATCCCACATGTTTGTTTTAGGATTAGCTCAGTGTTACTGATGTTGGCCTAGAAGCTCCTACTTAACCTTGCCAGTTCTCTAACAAATGACTGAATATAACTAGGTGGGAGTTCTTTTATTTCAAAGAAGTACTTGAAAATCAACTTTCACAGGGTGAAAGTCAGCATAATTGGCATCAGCATGAATTTTTCATTGTGCAAGTAAAAACAGAGTCAGGATTTCACCTAATGACTTTAACTCAGAGAGATATGCAAATTTAGATCTGTGTATTGACAGTGTTATGAATGAAGCCCACAATAGCAGCCTGATTATGCTTTTTTACACTCCCAGATTTAATCTATGATTTATCTTGGCAGTAGGGGAAGGCAAGCCTTTGATGCTTTGAGATTTAAATTATTTCCTTGGAGTCATCTAGGGGAGTTCTTTTACTGGAAGGAAAAGTATAGTAGAAGGATTGTTGATCCATTCCAGCCTATCCAAAGCTCTGGAGCAGTAATTGCCTTATATATCTTCATAAAACTGTGTTTTGTTTTGCTACCAGTCCTCAGTCTCTTAGAGTGACTGCAGTGAGGAGCTCTGAAAGTTACTTTGGTCCATTCATAACTAATTCTCTTGCCATTACAGATCATAACAGTCATGTAAGAGCTATCAAGAAACTTTTCATGTTGTTTTGCAGATATCATATGTTTGCCATCTGACTGTACAAGATATTCTATTCCAAGGCACAGCTTATAAAGGCACACAGGCAGGAAAGGGTTGGCTGGATACATGTACCCCTCCTGGCAGAATTCTAGAGGAAAGGGATAGTTGTGCAGAGAAACTACAAAATTATTGGACTGCACTGTAGTGCTTCCCTAAAGCTGCTGATCCTAAAAAGTCCTCTGATGTTTCCTTAGTAATTCACAAGACTGAGCCTCACTTCCAGTGATTTTTGTCAGCAAATAGTATGGGAGACTAAGGTAACAAAATCATCTGAAAATGGAATTGAGCCAAGCTTTTATTATGGAACAATACATGAAATGCTCATCAGGTGATTAAACACAGTGTTGAGTAAATGTTATGTCTTCATGCAATATTGTTATTTAACCTAGAAAACTGCAATTAAGGATTCCTGCAAAGTCCAGAAAGCTGGCTGCCTCTTCATGTTGATATTCTCCCATTTTCTGTGGACCTCTCCATCTAAATTCCTCTTGCTTCAGACAGTCTGAAGCTGTGCCCTTTAAAGGACTAATCAGGGATTTATTCTTGCCCATACCTCAGAAACTGGGGGAAACCTTTGATTCATTTATTCATTTATTCATTTATGCAATCATTGCTGGTAGAAAATATAGGGTGGCCTATAACATATTTAACCACTTGTAGCTGGAAGTTTTGCTGTATCACTAGGATTGCACTGCATTGCAAAGAGGTTCAGGTCTACAGTGAGGACGTAGCCAATGCAGGAATAATCTTGTCCTCCATAACACAATCGTAGTATAAATCCATGGGTCCATGAAATCTGCAGAAAAAAACCCCAAAATATAATTAAAAACCATGCTGGCTTTGGCCATACTAATAACATCTAAAGGGCTTTGAATCATTTAAGAACTTTTCTAACAATAATTCTTCCCAGTGGCCGGTGAGAAGCTGCTGTGAAGAATTCCTGTAGCTAAGTGGGCCAGCTCTCAACTGTGCCTCAGCTGGAAGGCTTTTTGAAAACTGCCAACTTACCTCCTAAGGCTGAGGTTTGAGAACTTTATGGTTTTGTTTTTAAAGAAGTTTCAGACCTTTGGCTTGTTGTGGATTAGCCTAACTCCACTGAAGTCTACCACAACACCCAGATTTTTAAAGGTATTTAGATATGTACAAATATCGGAATTTTAAGCAGATGAACTTTCTGTCCCTTGAAACAGATCAGCCCTGACAGACATACATCTCTGTATTCTCCTGCTTAAATGCTTTTGAAAGCATGGAGCTAAATCTGTGACTTTTATGTTAAAAAGTTAATTGGGAGTGATATAGCATCACCTGTTGTGGTGATGATTCAAATTTATCCCAGCTGACAAATTTTAAAGAACGCAGGAAGGCTTCTCTGTCATAAAAATGTCCAAATATATGTTTTATATATATATATAAAGTAAGTATGCACTGTAGAAGAAATATATATACCAATTGCAGGGTAGGCAAAAGCATTAGACTGGATGCACTAGATCCCTGTTGCAGTGTGGGAGACAATGTGGATTCAGCCAGTGTTCAAGGAATTGTTCTTCTGATCTCTGCTCCAGGCGCTGGAGATAAAGCATATACTCCTATTGAAAGAAAAGAAGAAGTAATTTCATTATGTAATCACTCTATTCTAATGTCAGGCCAATGAACCAGAAGAATTTTACAGCTTATGTAAGAGCAATTAATTTACCTCTTAAAAGAATCAAATATAGTGAAACCGTGTTGCTAGTCAGCTTGCCCCAACCTAGCAATATTTAATGAATGACATCATCATCCACATCAGTAAAGGTGTCAAGGAAGAATCTTACAACAATACCCATAATTTTGGAAGTCTGCATACACATTTCTCATTTGCATATTGACACAGAAGCTTCTGTTGGTCCTGAGGGCACAGAGGATTCTCACAGAGAGGTCTGTTGTAGCCTCTTTTGAAAATTGATTCCTGCTGGTTAGAGAACATTAACCCCTTGTAGGATCATGTGGCAGAACTCTGAAGGGTTCTAGGAGGGTAGCACACATCAGTGGTCTTTCTGTGATAAATAAAATAATGTGAATTTCCCATACCAATTTATAAGGAGGGGGTTTGGTCCCAGCAACAAATTACCAAAGTGGGTAAATTACCAAAGTGGGGTGTGTATCAAAAACTTGACCTCCTTCAGGAACAAAATTTACTTTTAAAAATCCCCAATCCCAGTGCATGTGGGCTCATAAGCTTTTGAACAGTAGACACATTTATTCCAAATACACCCCGCTGCTTTGCACAGCAGGCACTGTTGGAATGGAAGCTGTGGCCTAAACCCTTTGCACTGGCCAAGTATTCCTGCTGTCATCCAGCTCCCTGCTCTTTGTGCTGAGCAGAGCGTGGGTACCCTGGGTGCCAGCAGGCAGCATTAGATTCCTGCCTTTTACTGGGCTCTCCTCACAGCACAGGGAGACTTGGCTCAAATCCCTGGTGAGAGACTGCATTAGGAACTGGCAGAGAACAGAATTATATGACTGAGAAGAGGCCACGTTACAAAAAGCAGGATCTCAGTCAAAGTAAGATTAAAACATGCTGATAGCATAAATTACATTTTTGTAATAAACAAAGGAGGCAGATCTTGCTGTCTGTATCTGAACAGGTTTTTGATTCCAACAGCACTGTGGAAGTCAAAGAGTGTCACAAAGAATTGCAAATTGCATTCCCCAGCTCAGCATGATCTGGCCTAGTACAAACAGCTTTTGCTTAAAATACATGAACAGAGGTGGGTTCATCCCAGAAATCATTTCATTCTGCTACAAAGCATCCATACAAAATCAGTTTTTCTCCTTGAGCCAGTGGCAGAACTATGCACAGGGATGCAGCAGCCTTGCACCTTCACTCACAAGGGACAATCTCCATTTTCCACATGGCAGCGAGGGTTGGCTTTTTACCAGAAGATGTTTCCTTTTCTACTGAAAACCTTGACATTTAGTGAGCAAAACAAATACTCTTATGTTTGGGTTTTCTTACAGAAGGTCAACTTTGCTGTCTAGAAATAGAAGCTTGGAATTTCTCAACAAGTGTTTGTTCCTAATTGTGGAAGGATGGAGAAGGAACCCATAAGGATCATCAAGTCCAACTCCCTGCTCCTCACAGGACTCCCTAAAACTAAACCATAGACTAAATGTTGCACGTCAGATTGTCACTTCTTGCAGTACAGGATTTACCTCAATCCAACTGTTCTGCTGCTTTATTTGCTTTGTATTCAGTATGTGCTATATTTACTATATAACATTAATCCTGGTGGTATATTAAGCACCAGCACAGATGGGAGCTGTTATTCCTGCTAATTTGCAAAAACTGCAAGGCTCATTTAGCAACAGCTTAGAAACCAACCCAGTCCTGAGTGTTGTGGGCAGCAGTGAAGCCGCGAGGGTTTTGGCTCTGTTGTGCAATCCTCAGTGTATAAGGCTGTTAACAAGTGTGCAGCAATATCCCTGTGACAGCTTTGATTTGTCGTGGTGTCACACCTGACAAACAGCGTGTTCATCCAGAGTGGTGCACGGTCAGGTGGATTCTTTTTGGCTGGTGTACAATACCCCCTGGAAAAAGAAAACCAGGAGCTGTCTCCACAGTCCTGGCACACTCTGAGCTCAATCCTCAAGGATCTAGTGCTCCTCATGTCTTACAGAGTTCAGAGGTGTTCAGTATCTTGCCAAACTGAGCCCCTTGCACTCGTCACACGCTCACAACCCGTTGGAGCTTCTGGCTTCTGTGGGGTTTGCCTCTTCAGAACCATGTAATTTTAGCTCAGTTTATTTACTTTGGAAAGAAACAGGCAGTAATTTCAAAATACCTTAAGTACCCTCGAGAAGTGCAGAATTATATGTTACATCTTGTCAAAGCCAGTAAAACAGAAGGCCCTTTAATTCTTTTACTTTTTTCTTTTGTTGCAATAGGGTTTAGTAATAAATATGTGTAGATATCACATGCAAACCCAATGCTGTTGCATTAAGCTAGCAACTAAAAACTCCTACAATATCATTAAAAAAATCCTATCTGTATGCATAAATTAGTGAAACTAAGTGATTTTAAAAGCTAGTTGAGAACTACCTCAATCTCCACACTGACCACTGACACCTGCATCTCCTCCCTGCCTGCAGTGCAGAATGTACTGTTAAGCAGAAGACATTTCCTGTTATTTAGTTTTTCAGGAACAACCCGATGAAATGCACGTTTCTATGAGTGAAAAGCCACTTTCTTCTCGATAATTCGATCGGCGTTTGTGAACTGCGGTAAATAATCTGCACGTTCTGCAAGTGAACATTTCCTGAGCAATACTCAGCACTTACAGAACGCTCTTAGCAGCAACTGAAAGAATGTAAAGGGGATTTTTGACATCTCGTGGAAGAACTCAGCAGCTCAAAAGGGTGACACTCATAACATATTGCTTGGAATTAAATCTAATTAAACCTAATGCTAAGCACAAATGTTTCGGGGGGTTTTGGTGTTGGGTTTTTCTTTGGTTAATGTAGTTTAATAGTAAATGTCAAATCACCCTCATTGGCTCATCAGGGAAACCAGCTTTTCTCGGTCTGCTTTCACGACGAGTTCTCAGAAGCTGCTTGGCCTCTTTTTCAGACAAAATCGGTGAAGTGTCTAAAGGCAGAAAAGCAGGAATTAGTTCTGAAATTATTAAAAAGGTAATACTTTGCCTGTCAGTTGCAAAATGAAGTGTCTCCAAACCTGATTTTTGTCTCAATACAAAGTGTTCTTTCATTACAGCCCCTTCCTAGGGGATATTGCATTCCAGGAGATAGGAGTGGAATTTTAAACCATTTTTATACTTGTTTTCTCTAGTTCTACTAGTAGGAAGCAAAGCCTACATGTTCATGTTACTATAAAATGAGGAAATATAACAACACCATCTAACCACTGGCATCAGTGGCTCTCCCAACTCTTTGTTCTTTTCTGTGTTGTTTTATAGGATTCTTTTTCAAAGTAATGAGTTAGGTGTTGAAAAGGAGAGATTGCAATGAACATTCCACTTGCAGGACCTCGGTAAAATAAGATTAAAATAGTAAGCTAGTAAAATGAAACTTTTTGGGTTGACAACAAATTACTCCAGTGTGGTGATGTAGAGAGTTAAACACCAAATACAACAGCATGATTGTTAAAAATCTAATGGTGGAAAACCTGCAGTATAAAATGTTAAGTATTAAAAATGAAAGATACAAAAATATATGAATAATGAAAACTAAAACAGAAGGTTGAACTAATACTACTTATATGCTCTTCAGCTCTACATACATACACAGGTTTATTGATATAAACTCCTACCTGAAACAGTGGTCATCAGGACCAAGAAGGAGACAAACACAAGAAACTTCTTCATTTTGATTCTGCTTTCTCTCAGTCCGTTCCAAAATGAGTAACACTGACCAAGGCATTTGCCTATTTGAAGCAGCTACGTCAGTCACAAATGTTTGTTTATGCTTTAATTTGAGTGATAGTATGATTTTGAAAACATCTGGTCTGAAGGTTTGAATTAGTCTATTATCTGCACACACATTCTCGACATAACTCTGTTCCTGGGGGAAAGAAAATAGAAGACCTTTTTTTCCACTTCAGGCTTCAGAGTTACACTGGGTATTTTAAATTTGTGAAAATAAAGCACATCACCTTACACTTGGCACAGCAAGCAAAGGTTTTGGACGCCTAAGGTATATTATTGTTTTTAAAAGAAACAAGTGCCTATTACAGAATGTTAATTTCGAAGGCAGCTGCAAATCTTTTTCAAAGATTGTCTCTAACTTTACTCCAGCAGAGAAATACAGACTAAAGGGGTTTAACTCTAGCAAAGCCAAATTATCACTGCTGAGAAACACAGCAGAGTTTTTTATCAAATTAATAGAATCATACAAGTGAAAACTCATGTAATTCCTCTCTTTGCAGGACAAGCTAGTAGAAAACAGGATTATAAATATCCTTACTAGTAAATGCAGTGTGAAGTAAGGATGAAGGTTAAGAAATGTCACTGCAAACAGGTAGTTTCAGCCTTGAGAAATGTGACTGGGCAGTGCTGTGCTGGACATAAAAACCTAAAAGCTAAAAATGTGAGTGCTGTGGGCACAAGGGTTTGACCAGAGTGAAGCTTGAGGTGGGGATGGGGCAGTTCAGAGGTCAGGCTGTTCTGACGTGCTTTTCTGACAGGACTGTTCTTGGAAACCTGGGTATTACCCACCTATGGAGCATTTGCATTTTTCAGCCTGTGGTTTAAGATACCAAGACCGTAAAATCCCAAGAAATTTTGTATATATTGTGTGGATTTGTGTCATTGCTCAAGATACTGTTTTGAAAGCACAAAAACCTGTAGCTTCTAATAAATAGCAGCCACTGTTTTTAGAACTGCTGCAGGGGAAACAGCCAAACATATGAGGACAGAATGAAATTATAGGGGAAAATATTTATGTTGGGCAATAAAAACACAACTCAGGGAGCACCTCATTGCTGTCCACAACCACCTCAAAGGAGGGTGCAGTGAGGTGGAGGCCAGGTTCTTCAGCCGTGCCTGCAGTGAGAGGACCAGAAATGGCCTTAAACTGAGACCAGGGAGATTCAGATTAGATATCAGAAAAAATGTTTCACTGTTTGTGTGGTCAGGCTTGGAACAGGTTGCCCGGGGGGGTGGTGCAGTCACCATCCCTGGAGGTGTTCCAGAGGAGCTGGGCGATGTGGTTTGGTGGTTTTAGGGGTTACAGTGGCAGTGCTGGTGGACGGTGTGAGTGGATGATCTTAGAGGTCTCTTCCAGCCTGGATGATTCCGCGATGCTACGACAGAACGAAATCATGGGGAAGACCACTGACGGTCGGGCAAACAAGGCACAAACAGGGCGGTCATTCGGCCTTCTGCCCGGACCCGGTGGAGCCGAACCGCTCCGTCACGCACTGCGGCGGGTGCCGGCGGCGCCCCTGGCGACATCCGCGATGTCGCGACAGGCCGGGGGGCGGGCGGCGCCCGTCTCCTGGCAACCGCCTCGGCCGCTCCTTCCGCTTCCGCCCCCCGCGCGTCCCGCGGTGCCGCTCGGACCGCGCCGTGTCCTGCGGGCCCTGCCCGGCCCTGCCCGGCACTGCCCTCGGCAGGAGACCAGGGAGCGGCGCGGGGGCCGCGGGTGGGGCCACGCCGTGCCCCCCGCGGAGGGAAGGGCGAGGGGCGGCCGGCGGTCCCCGCGGGAGCAGCACGGCCCGGGCGGGCGGCGGAGGAGCAGCCCCCGCGGGAAGCCGCTCGCCCTGCCGATGTGGCGCAGGTCGGTGCCGAGCGGCGGGCAGGGGTCGGAGGATGGTTCATGAAGCTGCGCGCCGGCTCGCTGAGCGCAGGGGCCGCGCCGGGGCTCGCCCCGCCGCCCGCCCGAGCGGAGCGAGGGGTTAGTGCGGGGAGCCGCGGGCATGGAGGGCCCGGGCGGGCCCGACTGGCGCCTGGCGCTCTGGACGCTGTTCTCCGTGCTGCTGCCCGTGCTCATCACCGCCTGGTGCAGCTTCCAGCGGTCGCGGCGGCAGCTGCTGATACGGGACATCTTCCGCAAGAGCAAGCACGACTGGCACTACACGGACCTGTTCGGGCAGCCCTCGTACTGCTGCGTGTGCGCCCAGCACATGCTGCGCGGAGCCTTCTGCGGCTGCTGCGGGCTGCGCGCCAGCGAGCGCTGCCTCAAGAAGGCGGACCAGCGCTTCGCCTGCAAGGAGATCATGACGAGAGGCGCCGGGGCAGCCCAGAGCTCCGTCCCGCACCACTGGGTCAGGGGCAACGTCCCCCTGTGCAGCTGCTGCGTGGTGTGCAAGCAGCAGTGCGGCACCCAGCCCAAGCTCTGCGACTACAGGTACGGCTGGGGGCTCAGGCTGTGTAAGACAACGTTCGGTGCCGTGTCATTGTTGTGTTTTCTGCAGGGTTAATGGTAGACATCACCCCGAAGGAGGTCTTGCAGTAGTCATATAAGAAATGGTTAAAAAAAAAACCCCAAGCTAACTTCAAAGAGCCTAAAATTAAAATGGATGCTTGTGGGTAATTTGAGTCATAGATTAAGATTAGTGCGGCATTGCATCTCATGGCCACTCGTTCTCTTAATTGCATTACTCCAGCATGATGGGCAAGCTGCCCTGTAATTACATAGAAGAGGCTCTCTGTGTCCAAGAGAGTTTGTGTTTTAGGGGGTAACGCTAAGAAGGTTCTGATACATTTGTCATTTGTACAGTGGGTAGCCTGAGCAATGGGTGGCCCAGCTCACAGTTCAGAACACCAGAGTGTGTTTGCACATCTCAGAATTGCCATCTGCTCAGTGTAAACGGAACAAACAACTGTTCTATAGATGTTTCTGGTTCACTTTTAAGGATGCTCAAAAAAAGCTAATGGGAAGTTTTATAACCTACTGTGATATAATCTATTAAGATTTTCTGCTAAGAGTGTTTAAAAATGCAAAGAACCATTAAATGGTCTTTCATTTGTAAGGCTGCTTGCAAAGTTGTCTGTGGCATGTTGTGCCAAAATACAGCGATAGTGCCCCATGTCCTGGGTACAGCGTGTTGCTTCATACTTCCCAAAGGATGTCCTCTTTTAAGCTTATTTTTTGCCAGCTTTTGCTTTGCTTCTGTGTGATACTGGCAAACTGCTTGGTAAGTAAGCAGAATTACAGTGTAAGAGTATTACTTTCAGAAACAAAACCTTGAGAGTGTGTGTAGGAGAGGAGGAAAGGGGAGCAGTTTGGAGGCAAAGGGGAAAGGAAGGAAGAAGAGGAAAAGAAAGTCCTAGTATAGGGCAAGTATCATTGCTACTCGTGTGTTGGATTAGTCAGGGGAACTCCAAAAATAGCTTTCCCAGCTGCTTAAATCAAGGCTTTGGATGTACCAAATGAGGATTAACATTCTGCAGAGGCTGGTAGTGGATATTGCAGTATTTCCTCTTGTTCCGGTCTGTTTTCCAGGGCAGCTTTTAGAATAGGTCAAAAAACAGCAGTTTTGCATAACAGAATCCCATCAGCCTTGTACTGTGCTGTGCAGCCTTTTAGGTTTCAGATTTAAAGGGGTAATACCAGTATTAAGAAATGCATCAATTAATGTTGCTGGTAGTACTTTACTGAATTGATCTCCAGTGTTTTATCTGTGCTCTTTAAGGATAGAGAGGAGTTCAGGTTCTCATACAGGCTTTCGGTGTAACTGTTAATATCACAAACAATGCAGGAGGATATTTATAGCACCTGTATTTTACTGAGAACAAGATTAACTTACAACTGTCGGGGTTTTTTTCCCCCCACAGAATTCAAATGCTTTCCTAGACTTGAAAGCACATGAGCAATTTATGTCATTTTCTGTAGCCAATACATATTTTTCCCAGGAATGCATGGTTTTCCCTGTAATGTGCTTTAAATATTACTTATAATGGTGTGTGCCAACATAAGTAATTTTCTGAGAGTTAGTCTGCCTAAAATAAATGAGCAAAATCAACGTGCCTGTTGTTTGAGGGTTGTTTTCATGCTCTTTGGTCTTTTTTTTTTCCAGATGTGCATGGTGTCAGTACACTGTGCATGATGAATGCATGGTGGATTGTTTAAAGACTGAGGAGTGTACATTTGGAGAATTCAAAGACTTAATTATCCCACCCTACTATTTGTCTACAATCAACCAGATGCGTAAAGACAAAAAAACCAATTATGAAAAGGTAATGGCCTCCTGCTTCTTGGACCAAATAAACTCACAAACACACATTGAAACTTGAACTCAGTGCATTGTCAGGTTAATAACTATCAGGTGAATGTTCCAAGGTATATTAAGTACTTGCAGTGCTAATTCAGAGCTGTTTGTCATTTTACTAACAGGGTTGTCGAAGCACAGTCATACAGGTGAATTTTTTTATTCCAAAATACTGACATTTGAGTGCGTTTTGTGATTATATATTTATTAATTTTTACTACTGTGTTCATAACATTGTAGTGTTTGTTTTCCTGGGCACTGCAGAGTCTTCAGCCTTGGTGTGTCAGAAATACTTGTTCTGTTTTGACTCCTTGGGACTAACTGGTGACCTCCTCCTTTCAGCACTGACAGGGGGTGGGTTTTGGAGCAAGGCTGAAAACACTTTCAAACGTGCAGTATTTGTGTGACTGACTGACTGACTGACTGTCACCTTTTGCAGGTGGTACCTTACAGCAGAAAACACTGGATGCCAGTGATCGTCCTGGCAAATACTCGCAGCGGGAACAACATGGGCGAAACTTTACTTGGAGAGTTTAAAATGCTGCTGAACCCCGTTCAGGTATTTGCTGTGAAAAGCTGCTCTCCTAAAATGAAGGTTTCAATTAGAATGACCGTCACTTTGCTTGCACAATGGCAGCAGGATTTTTTGAATAATCAGTAGGAAACAAATTCATGCAGTTTGCTCTTTTGGAAAGAACAGCTTCGTAAAGAGAAACCAAAAATGTAGAGGCTCCGCCCACCCCCAAGTTTGTTGTGATTTTAATACCAGTCCAGATTTTTTTATTTACAGTAATAATGCAGTCATTAAGTTAATGAGAAGTGTCTGACTCTTGAAACAGTGTATGCAATTTGAAAAATGAAGTATTTAGATCTTCTTAATTTGAAGCCTGTATTTTAAATCCTCGCTTGTGGAAATGTCAGCATTTACAGTTTCTGCTTTGTGTAGTTGCTTTCCCCTTAAAATCCCCGTGGGATGGCACAGGATGCTGACGTAAGGCAGGCAGTTGTTCCCTGGATTTCCTGGCTGCACCTTAATACTCTTCCTTTGAAGTTCAAAACCCAGCCATGGAATACAGCCTAATAGAAATCACTGTGCATTTGTTTCAAATGCATCCCAATAAGGCTTTAAAGAATAAACCTCTTTGTATGCTGAGTGGTTTAAAATTACTCTTATCTGAAGTCTTTCATCTTTACAGAATTCATTGTCATGCTTCTAGATACAGACTTTTCTGAGGACTCTACCAGCTCAGTTTGTCAGTGCCATTTAATCTTAGTGAGGCAGCTGGAGCTCTGTTGTGAATTTGGGAAACCAAATCCTGCTCATAAAAGTCAAGACAGCTCATTTGCTAATGTGATATTGTAAATGGAGGATCTTTGTTTTGCATTGGGATGAGCTTCTCGAAGTTGTTTATCCAGGAGGCAAATCCTGAGTCATGTTGTGTGAACTTCTGGAATTCCTTCTTTCCCTTTCTTGCAGGTTTTTGATCTAAGCAAAATTGCACCTGCTAAAGCCCTCCAGCTCTGTACCTTGCTGCCTTGCAACGCTGTCAGGGTTCTTGTCTGTGGTGGGGATGGCACAGTGGGCTGGGTCCTGGATGCAATTGATGAAATGAAGATAAAGGTATTGTGGTTTTAATTTAAAAAACGTCTTATCAGTGAAATGAGCTTTGTTGCTGCTGAAGGGCTACCCCTAATCTCTTACCTGCATTTCTTCCTGAATAGTCCTGCAGAGAAATATTTGCAGAATTGCTTATTCATACTGGGGAGGGATGGGGGGAGTCTGTCTTGTTTTACAGAAGAGAACAACTTTAAAAAGCTTTCGTATTTTTCCTGAACTACAAGACAAGAACAAGCTGCGGGATATTTTATGCATTGTTATTTCCTCTTTGTCTAAACAGATTTATTTTGTCATAAACAGCATGGCTAATACTGGCTAATGCGCTCTGACTGCTCGCTTCTCCCAGCGCTCTCAGTCTTTTATAATAACCTCATAATTTTACCAGCTGTACTGGTTATATTGCCAGTGCATGAATGAGAGCAGTAATTTGCTTCTGCTCCTTATCATATATTCTGAAGAGTCTGTCTGTTTGCAGCCTCACCTCTTAACAGCAGAAGGAAAAAATAAGCTGGATGTTTACTGCTGATTTGAAATGGAAGATAATTCTAGTTTATAGGGTACTGCTAAGAAGTCCTGAGAAGATTAAGAATGGAGAATAATTACTAGGGCTTTAGTGCTTTACCTAATAAACTTTTTTCTAGTGCTAAAAGGAAGTTATTCTTCTTATATCAGTCTTTTTTTTTACTGCAGCTTTCTTGTTGATACATGAAATATTGTAGTTGAAGGGCATTATTACAACTTCATGCATAATCAAACTCATCTTGATAATTATTGTATGCTGATAAAGTAGAAATAAAGTAACTGTAAAGGTTAATGAATATGAGTATATGGTTACATGGTCTTGGACACTTGATATATTGTCCCTCAGAGCCAACAGAGTTGATGAAATCTGAGTTTTTCTTGGCTCAAATTGAGTCATTGGTGTTAGGTAAATACTGTTGAGGTTACCAGCAAAACCTTTTTATTATCAGCAGGAGGTTATTTGCTCCCTTCATTTATCTCGACTCTCAAATACAGGTTACCTGGCTGATAACTCTGCTTGAAAAAATAGTAACCACAGTGCCAGTTCACTTTGAGTGCTTTTCACAGCTGAATTTCCAGGGCCATAGTGCATCAGAAATAACTGCTCACCCTGCTGTGGTGAGGAGAGCCAAGCCCTTTGCTGAGGTGGCTGTTCTGAGTGTCTGCTTCTGTCACTGTGCTCTGCAGAGGTGTTTATCACCTGCTCCATCTGTGGGTGACAGACTGAGACTGAGACACTGCCTCTCCTCCCCTAAGTGTGTGTGACTGAACACTGGAATTCTGTGCATGTGTTGTTTAGACCCAACCTCACCTCAGTCTGTAAGAACATTTTGGTGTCTTGTTGTTCACAGCCTGCTGTGTTACATCTCAGAGTTCATATCACTTCCCAGATCCAGAGCACCATTCCTTTGAAGGAGTACTCTGTTCAGTGTTCATGATGCATTGTTTCCATATTGTGTTTGTAATTCTCTTTCCTTCTCACAGTGGTTTAACATTTCCTTCCCTTACGTTATCCCCGTGGTAAGTAGTTCAGTGTACCATCTGCTGTGCTGACAGTGCCAGCCCAGTGCCCAGCTCTGTGTCAGGATTTGTGGTATTTACCTAATCTGAGCATTTGGGGATGAAATGGAGACAATGAGTGCTGGAGCAGGAGCTGACACGCAGTGGTTTTGTATCCTAGGGGCAAGAACGATACATCCCACAAGTTGCAATTTTACCTCTGGGAACAGGGAATGACCTGTCCAACACACTGGGCTGGGGGGCAGGTTATGCTGGAGAAGTCCCTGTGGAACAGATCTTGCGGAATGTCATGGAGGCAGATGGAATCAAACTAGACAGGTAAGGGACAGTGAGAAGGTAAAATGTGTAGGACCCAGTGCTGCTGTAACTCTGCTGATGGGCCACTGCAGCACTTTAGATAAAGAAACGCAAGTGTTGCTGGAAGGAAATACAAAAACTGAGGTCCAAATTTGGTCTTTATTTAATTGTTATGCAGGGCTTAACTCCTTCATAATTTAACTAAGTTTAATCTTTTACCTTGATCCCAGTATAGATATGAGATTCCTAACTGCAGCCTTGTACTGAGAACTGTCACGAGTCTAAGTTACAACTGTTGTTTTTCAGATGGAAGGTTCAAGTAACAAACAAAGGATACTACAACTTAAGGAAACCAAAGGTGTGGCTTGCAAGTATAAATATGAATTCTATGGAATACCTCTAGAAGTATTTTTCTGTTTACCAACTTCCCATTAAACACTCTGAATTTTAAACCCTAATAATAATTATATTTAATAAGACCATAACTGGAAGTTTTGTCTTACAGGTATTCACAATGAACAACTACTTTTCTATAGGACCTGATGCTCTCATGGCTTTAAATTTCCATGCTCATCGTGAGAAGACTCCCTCTCTGTTCTCCAGCAGAATTATCAATAAGGTGGGTTTGGTAAAGTGACATTCCCTCTTTGTAGTTGTTGATTTGACTTAAGGCTGTTTTCTGCTTTACATTAGTTTACTCCCCTACTTCCTTTCATGCAACTTTAAGAGTTTAAATTCATTTTTCTTGGAGAGGGGACTCCACAGGGAAAAAAAACATTTCCAGCCCACTACCAGGTGTTACTGCCTTGGCTCTACTTACAGAATTTGCTGTTCAGTTTTTGCTCAGAATTTCTCATTTGCTTTGAAACGTAGTGGGTTAAAGACATTGCTTATTTCCTTTTCCAGTGGAAAGTAAGTTTCTTATTCAAGTGGTAGCCCATCTCATTTGGAAAACTTTAGTTTGAGTGCAAATAAGGTTTGCAGAGCCATAACTGTACATGAATATTTCACATAGTCTCCATATGTGTTTTTCTAACAGTGTTTTCTTTTCTCCCTGTTTTGTTTTGGGGCTTTTTTGTAGGCTGTTTATTTTTTTTATGGAACCAAAGACTGCTTAGTACAAGAATGTAAAGACCTTAACAAAAAGGTTGAGGTAAGTTTTTTAGCTTGCTTATTTTCTGGATAGTTAGTGGAGTGTAAAAACTTATCATGTGAAGAAAAAAAAAAAGGGAAGAAACTTTGCACTTTTTGTGATATTTGTGTAAGGGTGGGTCTAGCCTTGGAGTATTTTTGGTGTTCTTTTTGCTATCTGCAGCTTACTTCATGGAATTTGTGTTTTGAGCTTACTGAAAATTCCTAATTTTTTTTCTGGCCTTGACTGAGTTCTATGAGTTCAGGCACAGATATATTCAGATAAAATTTGCCTTAGCACCAGAGGCTTACATAAGTGAGAGTTCTTTTTCTTTTCTTTACTAACACAAGTTTACTACAGCTCAGGATATCTCGTGAAATCAGAAGTAATTTTTTTTTTTTAAATATGGAAAGAAAACACATTCTCTTTGTACAGGGTAAATTTTTCTTGAAGTGGAAGCTTATTAAAAGAGCATAAAGAGAATAACTAGCTTATACTGAAGTACTGAATTTGATCCACAGTAACTAACTTCTGTTTGTCTTTTAAAGCTAGAGTTGGACGGTGAGAGGATCGAGTTGCCCAATCTGGAAGGCATCATTGTGCTGAACATTGGCTACTGGGGAGGTGGCTGCAGGCTCTGGGAAGGAATGGGGGATGAACCTTACCCCTTGGCAAGGTACACAGTGCATTTTTGGCTTTCCTTTTTCCCTCTAACAGCCCTTGTAGTGGAAGGAATTCCCCCCAGTAGACTGTGCTTACATAGCCAGACTTACCTGCAAATCAGAAGGATTCCTGGGCTGTCTCACATTTATTTATTTTCCTCATAGTAGAGACTTTGATTAAATGCATCCCACACGTCAGGGGGTTCTCTAAAGACTCAAAATGCCTGGCATGACAGACAGCAGTAGCATTGAAGAGGCTGTTAAAAATTAAAGTAGCCTTCAAAAAGTAGAAGATGGATCTATTTTAGAACTTAAAGAACTCATCTCAATGGAGGTTAAAACAGAAAGTCAAAACAAAACACATCCAAATTTTAACTCCTCTGCTCTGAGTAAGCTGTGGCGTCCTTCTTCAGAAGCCATATATACAAATATACTTCAGAGTTCTGTTACAAGGCTTATGATCCTGGATTTCTAAAAAATACTTGGGCAAGGTGCTTTACCCTAATCTGAAAAAATTAAGCCATTAAAAGATTTTCCTGTAGATTAATAACTGAGTGCAAAGAAAGAACATTTTACAAGTTCGTTGAAAAGAAGTCCACTGTGAGCTTTAAGTAAGCACAATGAGCCTTGGAAAGTTGTGAATCTGTAATTTCCAGAAGCCAGCTGGTGTGTTGCTCCATAATTGCAGGGTTTTATTTGCTCTTCACTGAGCTTTGTTGTCCAGCACAAATAGATAAACCTCTTTGTAGAACATTTCTCTGTGTGGAAGCCATAAAAGGACTGTGCAATATCTGGACAGGAATGCTGGAGCTCCTGAGCATCACTAAGAAGAGTGTCCTGTTTTTGTTTCCCAGGCATGATGATGGACTTCTGGAAGTTGTTGGTGTTCATGGTTCTTTCCACTGTGCCCAGATCCAGGTGAAACTGGCCAACCCTGTTCGCCTGGGGCAGGCACATACTGTGAGGGTGAGTGCTCATTGTCAACCTGCTGCTTCCCTACATTTTTTTTCATAAATACACAGTGCAGAATCTCAGTCACTCAGCTGTCAGATCTGAAGTTGCAGTTGGCAGTTGAGGTAGATGTTTCTCTTGCTTAGTAAAAATTAAATATGTCATAATTCACAGTCCTGCTGTGAGTCCAGGACCCTAACCCTGTCCAGGACTGGGAACGTGCCTGGCATCAGTACACAGCACCTGGAAAAGGTGTTTTCAGGGCCCCTTTGAGCTGCTGTGATGGTGTCTTGTTCTGTTTGATCCCAGCTGATCCTGAAGAGCTCGAAGATGCCGATGCAGGTGGATGGAGAGCCCTGGGCCCAGGGGCCCTGCACGGTCACCATCACCCACAAGACTCACGCACTGATGTTGTACCACTCGGGGGAACAGACGGATGATGACGCTTCCAGCCTGTCCGAGTAGCACCTTGGGACAGAGCAGAGGGATGAGGACGTGCAGATTTTATGGAATTCGACGTGAGACAGCGAGGAACTTCAGCTCGTTAAAACGCACCTAACCTAGAGTGAGGTTTATGCTGTGAGGTTCACACTTGTGAATGAATTAGAGCTGAGGAAAAAGCCATGCTTTGACACGCCTGAAAACTTTCACAGCTCAATTACCACAACTGGTTTGCCTTTTAGATTGGTGGTGATGCCCTCCAGCCTTTATAGCTGGAGTGAGTTACTCCAACAGCTCGAAAAGGACAGATGCTGCAGCCTTTCCTTGCTGAGGAGTCAGACCTTCTGCACATCCACAGTACAGTGTGTGGATGTTCCATACCCTTGGAAAGGGGCACAGCTGGAGTCTGACCTGCTGCCACCTGCCCTCTTCCCCAGGACAGAAGACCAGACCAAGTAGGATGTGGGCTGATTTCCTGACAGCAGCCTGCTCCTGGCTGCCACCTCTGCTTGGGAGCAGAAGAAATAACTGCCTGTACAGTGCATTTCTAATCTGTTCTCTGAGAGAGTGGAGGATCTGAGAGCTCTTGGGAAGGTGGTCAGCAAGAAAAAGATGCTTTTGGACCAAAGGTTTCTGGAAGTGTTCTGTCAGTGAATGACCTTTCTCAGTGGCTTTGTAAGCCATAAAGTACCCCTGACATCCTGAGTATCCAAGATACAGCTCAGAGTAATTGTACCATGACTTGCACTGAATGATCCTGTGACTTGACTCAGCTTCAGTCCAGTGAGAGACTAATGCCAGGCTTTGTAAATAACAGCATCACAGTTCTTGGGGAGGCTTTTTGGAGGAAAACTTGGACAAAGAGCAGCCTTTTTTGGCTGTTTAGAGAGAAAGGCTTTAAAGAAATAATGATGATTGACAAATGTGGGGTATTTTTTAAAGACTTGTTAAAGTTCTGAGAATGCTCAGTAGTAAATCAGTCTGTTAACTGTGTCCGTTTTAAGAGTGGAGGTTGAGAGCTGAGTTTGCAGAAGTTGGCAGGTTCTGGCATTCCTGTGCATAATTGGATTGTGAAAAAAGCATGGAAGCATTTCTTTTCTGACTGGCTCTTAGGGAGCCAAAGACAGCTTGCTGGTACCTACATTTCCCTTATGATTATAAGGTGAGGAAAAGGTTAAAGCTTGAAGGTTCAGAACACGTAAACAGTGCACAGGGACTGTCAGTTTGGCCTATCTGAAGCTTCTCAGGTTAAAGCTTCTCAGGTGAAAACATCTTCATGGTTAACAAAAGCAAAAACCTGCTTCCTTTTTCCTCTTTTGTTGCAGGCATTTTAAGCCTGCAGTGGGTGAGAGGTGAATTGGGGTTTAAAATGTCAGGTTAGTCCAGTTCAGTTGCTGAAGGTGCTCTTCCAAGAAGGAAGAGAATTTATGCTACATAAGCCAAGATTGTAAAAGAGGTTGAGAGCTTTGGCCTGAACTTTAAATATTGCTGCGTTTGTCCATTGCTCCCCCGTGTTTGTTTGTTTGTTTGTTTGTTTCCTTTTTATTTTGTGCTTACAGGAAGTGAGACCACTGGGTAAAGTAGGCTGTGTTTCTAGGTTTTTTAAAATGAAACCATTTTTCAGCCATCTGTAAAATGATGTTTTCGTTAACGGTGAACGAACTATTTATATTTTAAAGTAATTTATTGAAAACTTGGCAAAGTCAGTATTTTTAAAACCTTCAACTGTAATCCTCTTTGAAGAGCGTTTTTAACTCGATGGTGTTCCTTGTAGAAAGTGTCTGTACTAGAACTTCAATACTACTGATTCTCAGTGAATTTATAGGTGTCTGAAAATGTGATTAGAGTGTAATGAGCTGTAAACAGAAGCCATTTGTAAATTCCATATTCATTAGCCTTATACACCTCATTTTAATTATTTTACTGTATGTAAATATAGATAAAAATAATAGTTAAGTCTATGTAAAAAGTGTTTAAGATACCCTAGATATATGTTAGATGAATCTACTACCTTTTTTTTTTCCAGTTATGAGGTTCAATTTGTATTAGCAAAAATCTTACCAATTAAGTTATTTTTTTTTAAAAAACTTGTAACCATCAGCATCCTAAAAATATTTAAGTTCTGTGCTCTGGTTCTTATGTAACTGTTGTTTACAAACAAATGACAAGTCTCTGGAAAAGCAGGGGATGTGCTCTGAAAGGCAGCATTTGCTCAAGAGAAATGATACCACTGGTTGCTTTAAACTATTCATGATGCAGTTTAAAGAGTTGCCTGAAGCTGATCAGGTAATTATTCAAATTGGTTTATAGCCTGAGAACTTTTAACTGTTCAAAAACTTCACTCTTTGGACTCCTGACATCTAACAGAGAAAGAAGTGATGTCCAGGCTTTGAAGGCTCCTTGTGTTGCTGTAGGTGAGCAGTGAGTTGGTTTCTCACCCAGTGGGTGTTTGTGCATCCTCCCACTTAACTGCAGCTTGCTGGGAGTCCAGTCCTAACTGTGTGAAACCCTCTGGGAAATGTAAATCCATCATTCCTGTTGGAGAAACAAAGTGAAAGTAGCACCTCATTGGGTGCTTGTTTGGGAAAACCCCTGGTAAATGGCCTTGTTCGTGAAGTTTGAGTCTCAAATGGTGATGGCAGCAAATGTGGCAGTGGTAAACATGAGGAAGCCTCTTGTGAAATTGTATTTATGGTTCTTTAGGGTTGAACTGTCCAGTTCCCAGTGGGACATGGGCTCACCCTTCCATTGTAACTCTGTGTAGCTGTCATACCATGACGCGAAAAGTTCTTGTAAGACATGCATTGTTAGCACTGGCATCTGTTGGGAAGTCTTGCTGTTTCCAACTGTCCTTTGGTTTCAATGTATCCTCCTTCCCTCTGTGTTGCCAAGTGGGTTAAAGTCTGTTTTGAGTTCCTTTGATAGAACTGGTTTTAGTCCCACTGCAGATGGTCGGTGTCAGCAATGGGTTCCCAGAGTCTAACGCTGCACAAATGCCCTTGGCTGATTTGTAACAGAGCTGCAACTGCCTGATGTGCTGTGCATTGTGACTGTAAACTATTCCATGCCTTTTTAATGTTGTAGTGCATAAAGCACCTGTTCAAACAGCTACAAGGAGGGGATAACTCCTCCTGTAGCTTGGAATCCTGAAAACCCCACAGAGAGGACCTCTCTCTGTCTGGGAGAGGGGACTCTGCAGCTGCAGCTCCTGTCCTGCATGGAAGAATTTTCCCTTTTCCTCTTAATCATTAACATTGGAAAAATAGTGAAAGTAATGTTTCAGAAAGACAAATAATGAATTGTTTCTTCTGTCAGTCTTCATACATCATACCTTTGTGTAAAATGTGCAGAGCAAACAATAACATCAACAGGCAAGCACTTAAAAGCGAATTCACAATGTTTAAGTTTTATTGCTGCATTTATTAGCTTAACTGAAGTTTGGTCTGATAACTGTCTTTACTGTGGTTTCTGAGTCCCGTGACATGCAGTACAAAAACCATAGGTTTGCATGGAAAGCCTTTCTGTGGGTCAGCTCCTTGCCTGGCTCACACCAGGCTCGTTTACACGTGTTGAGAGGATCTGATGGGTGTTTTCATGTGCACAGAACCTCCTGTCACAGGCTTTGTTTGACTTTGTGTTTTCACTTCAGCAATTCATAGCAGGGTTAAACCGTTTCAAATGCCAGCTGGATCTTTCTTCACGTCTGGGCTTCATAAAAAGTCCAAACTTGCATTTTTAGTCTTCAAAAACAGCTGAGGGAAATGGCATTCATTTATGCTTTGGGGTTTTTTTTTGGTATGTCTGTTGTTCCTGGTATTTAAAGCAGGTCAGGGTAGTATGTAGAGCATACCTTTAAGAGCATTTTGGAATTTTTGCAGTTATTAAAGAACACAGTCTTGTGTTTTTCTTTCCCTGCAATAGAAATATTTTGGTTTCAAATTAATTTTGGATTCTGTTCAAATTGGAACATTTTTCTCAGCACTGTTATGAATTGCTTTTCTTGTTTATAATGTAAAGACTGTAGCATAACTTATGCATTTGATACTTTTTTATATGTTCACTTCCAGTGTTTCTCCATATGGTTTTTTTCCCCCCCACATCTTGCTTTTCTTGGTCACTGAGGAACTTGAAACACCACTGTCTTTAGTTAGAAGTTTTAAGTATTTGCCATCAGAAAACAGACTGGAGCTTCTCCTGGTTGCAAAAAACACTTTACCATTTTTGAACACACTTGGAGGCAGTGATCTTGAGGCAGCACTTATAGCAAGAGTGAGGTAAAGGTTAATTCTGTGTAACCTCAGCTGATTCAGATTGAGAATTTATTCCCCCCTCTTGCTTCTTTCCCTCAGTCATTTAATTACTCATTTTGTGCTGGCTCAGTTTCAGCTAAAAACTGTCATTTGGGACAGTATCAAAAGCTCTGCTGAAGCCAGGATGGTTGAGCTTCTGTCCAGTTTATCCTCATGTCAGCCAGCCTGTCAGCAAAGGAAACTGGAAAGGCTCCACACAGCTGTTCATAGCCCAGTGACCCACCTGCCTGGCTTTTCCAGTCCCCATGACTCCCTGGGAGCTGTCAGGACTCCAAAAGATTCCCAGACCCCCTGGCCTGCTTTGAAAACACAGTTTTTGCTCGTTGCTGCTGGGCAGGAACCTCCTGGTTCTCCCCATTCTGAGAACTGAGTGTTAAAGGGTTTGCTTTCAGTTTGGCCAGTTCCTTCTGGTTCTGTGTTGTGTTGCACTGAAGCTCAGAGCTTTTACAGTGTGTTCTTGTATCTCACTGGTTAATAAAAGCCCAAAGCACTGCACCTTCAGCTGGGAGCAGCACAATGGTATCAGTGTTAGAGGAGTTACTCTTTTTTTTTTTTCTACTTGGCAACAAATGCTTTTGGTAGAGCAGCACTGGAACCCAGTTAGTCTAAGGGTAAGATATTTAGTAATCTTTGCATGTGTTCTAACTGAAAACCCTTTCAGGCTACTAGCAGTTTTCTTCCTTTTGGAAAAGGAAAAATTGAATATTCAGTTAGGAGTAGATTAGGTTGTCTTCAGTTTTAAAAATACCAGTACATAACTGATTCTGTTGAATGTGAACTACTTAGTTAAAAAATTCCTTTTTTTCCGAGAAATCAGAGCTGCTGCTTGAACACAGGGACGAGACAGCAGAGGCCACTTGTTTAGTGGTAATTAAACATATTGAGAGAATTTACATGTTCTCTCTTGATGAGGCCACAGTTCTAAAAGCACGACATGATCACAATTTTGTTTTCTTGCTAAGAGTGCTGAATATTCAATTCAGGTTTTGGGCATCTCAGGGAGATAATTCCAGCTGGATAAAGCCACATGCCTTGACTAAACCTAGTGATGTTGTGCAGACTTACCTTAGCTGAGGATCTGGCCCTTCACTGTATGAATGTATTCAAAATTGTACTTTGTTAATGCTGCCCTGTGTCCTGTGTACCCCTACTGCTGTATGAAATTAATTTTTGGCATCGTTTAATTTGCAACTCATTTGTAGATTTCAGCATAGAAATAATTTTAAGGTTAAGTGGGAACTTATATTGTGAGTTTATTGCATTCTATAACTTCAAGGTTTACATCCCTCAAAAGCCATTTTGTCTGCTACCAACTGCTGTAATCCTTCGAGTACCTCCAGCCATCTTCTCTTTCTAGGATTTTTATAGTTAAACAGAATGGATTTTTATTTTTGTAGCTTGTAACTTCAAATGTGTACAGTAGTTTAGTAATCAGTGATCAGAATACTGTAAAAATGTTACTTTTAAGAGCTGTAACTTTAAATTGGTAATAACTACTTACAAGAAAATACCAGCATGTTAGCAGTTAAAAAAAAAAAAAAGGTTATTCTTTAGCTTCACATACTGTGATGCTGCAGCTTGGGGTTTGCATTGAATGTGTTTATCCATATATTCTGACATTGCACTAAACAGGAAAAATATGAGCTTAAAGTGCAATAGGTCAACAAATAGAATTTATAACATCTTAGCTTTTCTCATGTTATAAAATTAACATTTGGGATTCAGTATTTTTTGGTTTCCCACCGAACAGTAAGGAAGGAGTGATCAGTGGACTCCTGACAGATCAGTTGTATCCAAATGATGCAGTTTGAGATCTGTATTTAGTGCTTTAAACATAAGCAGACACCTTCTGCATCATTCCTGCCTCTCTCCTCAGAGGACACAAACTCAGAGCAAACCCCACTGCTCCTCACAGCTGTACAGTATGTGAGATCTTCCTTGCAAGGAAAGAACCAGCCACCATAATCTTGAACCTCCAAAATAAGCATTTAAATCAAAATTTTCCAATTTTTCCTTGACATCAAGTGACGTTTTCACATCCCAAACTGGTTTTCCTTTTGTTTTTAAAAGGAGGGCAGGCTGAAATGGGAGGATAAGGAAGTATTGCTGTAAAAAGTCTTGGTCATAAAAGCTGGGAGGTCTGTTCTTTATTTGCTGCAGAGGCACAGTGACTGTGATCGTGTCTCATAAAAACTTGTGATGTGTGCTCCAGTCATGACATGGGGTGATGTGTGATTTGAGTGCTTGGGTCGGGTTCTGTCTGTGAGAAGCTGCAGCTTCACAAAGCCACAGAACTACTCCGTTCTGGGGTGTTACTCCACAGTAAGGGAGGCTGGAAACCTCAGTGAGTTGTACCGTGGCTGTCTCTGTGACTTGCGCTCCCGGAAGGCTCCTTAGAGAAACATCTGCTCCATATTTGTCATAGAAGTTTGTAAATACAGGTTTTTCACACCACTGACTCTGTTACTGAATTTCCTGTTGCACTTTTTGTTGTCTTGTTGTTTGTACTGTATTCTTCTGTAGATGTAAGTGTGTGGATTAAAGTATTTAAACTCAGGGGTTTTTTTATTCCTCACTATGCATAAAAGCAAGTATGATTTTTTTCAATCCTCTGACAACCCCGGGATGAGGATGACTGCCTGGCTCTGGGAGGGCTGCAGCAGGATGAGACCAGGGATTTTAAAAACAAAGTTGCATTTTTTGACCTCCATGGCTGTGTTTGTGCCTGAGATCCCTGCTAGAAAGTCGAGGTGTTTTAAACCTCAGTGCATGGGGAAAATTCTGGACAGCGTGGTAATGCCATTTGGAGGTAAATCTGACACTGGTAACCTGCAGAGATTTGTCACAGCAGCTGAACAACTGTTCATCCTTCACCCCGGGGGAGAAGGTGAGTTTATGTGGCTTTAGAATAGATGTGGTTAAAGTGGTGGAACCCATCCTCCAGCTTCAACAGGGAGGTGAAATGTCCAGATTGTTCCTTCTCACCTCTGTTGTCAATGATTTGGGATCTTAAAAACAGCTTGTGACCCTGCCCACTCTTGATTTAGTCTAAGGGGGGAAAGTCCTACTAATGTACTACCTGTAATGAGCAATTTCAAGCAAGAGTTGTAACAGGAGATGTTTTGTGTCATGTGGTGGTAATAGAAACTGGAGATGGGGTGGGGAGGCTGCTGAGAGTAAGGCAGGAAAACCCACGGGGCTTTTCCCAGAAAGGAGAAACGCTGCTGCTGGAAGAAGTTCAGGGATCAAGTGGCTCAATGCTTTCTCCTGATGGCAGCAGATGGGTTAGTTTGAGCTTTTGGAAGTGAATAAATCCTCCTGTGGGGCCACTTTATCATAGTGTCAGTTCCCTCCCCGCGTCCTCTCCTCTGTTCCCCGGTCTCATTTGCACAAAAGAGAGAAGGGCTCTGGCCTCTCAGCTCCTGTATTATGTCACAATCAAACCTTTTAAAGAGTATTTGTGTGTTGTTTTCCATTCAAGATGGGGTCAGAGCATAGATATTCAGCAGGATTTTTTTCTTAGATGGGTAAGACAATAGTTTCATAGAGCTTTGAGGATCGCTGGCACTAATGTATATAAGCATCGAGGTTTAACGCATTTTAAATGTTTTTAGAACTGCCGGAGTGAGCCGTGCACAGCAACAACTTGAGCCGGACTTTAGCCCAGGGTTGTGTAAGGAGTTACATCACAGGTGCGTGTGGGGAAGAACAAAGAGCAAGCCAAGGCTGAAATGCTTTTTTGATTATTAAAGTAAAAATGTAAAGTATTTGGTGAATGAACAGAAAAGTGGTTGTGTGGGGATTCAAATACAATTCAAGGAGTCCGGTGTTGGGACAGTTGAGGGTCTAACAGGGTATCTCCTCTAACGAATCTGTTTTCCTCTTCAGGAAAATCCCTCGCCGCAGAGAAGGCAGCGGGCAAACTCTGCCTCTTCCCCTGTGCATCTGTGGGCAATGTGAGAACACGCTGGTAACCGCAAGGTAACAGATGGCCGGAGGGTCCCGGTGACCGCGGGCGCTGCGGCGCTGAGCGCGAACAAAGCCCCGCGGATCTGGGGATGTGCCACCCAGCCGTGCCGAGGGCCATTGTCCCCGCCCGGCCGCGAAATCCCGATTCCACGCTTAGGGGCTGCTTAAAAGAGCCTCGCTCTCCCAGACCTGCAAAAGAGCAGCTCCCCATGTCGTTCATTGAAAATATGGAAAGGGCAATGCATATAGAAATCTAATTATTGGCAGGCACAGCCCGGGCTTTTAGCATGATAATCGTGGGCCTCGGAGCTTTCTTGTGCACGGACCCCGAAAGATAATCATGAAAGCAAAAGTTAAAACTATTGAATTTCCATCACTCGCTCAAAAGTTCGCTTTGATTATGTTGACACGATTTTTGTTTGTCCCTGCGCGGCGACGAGAAACTGTTATTAATCACTTCTAAATATTTCAAAGACAAAGGGGGCTTGCCCGCCCCGGGGGATGGAGAGGGGATGATGATGGGATGAAGGGTGATGGCGGGGTGTCCCCCTCCTGTGCTGGGGGGTTCTTGCCGAGCTGGCGGGGCGGAGGAAAGGGGTCGGTGACGGGCTCGGCTGACACCCCCAGCCCACCCCCTTCCCTCCCGCCGCCCTTATAGCCCGGCCCGCGCCCGGGCGCTGCCGGCGGCCCATGGCCACGGTGAGGGGCTCGCCCGGGCTCCCGGCCCTGCTGCTGCTGCTGCTGCTGCTGCTCGGGGCGGGCGGGTCGCGGCCGGGCACCGCCGATCGCTGCAGCTGGAGGGGCAGGTACGGGGGCACGGGGGCTGCGGGCACCGGGCGGGCCCGGCGGCTCTCGGGGAGGGAACGGCCCGTTCCAGCATCCGCGGCGCTGGCGCGTTTGCCTCGGTCACTGACAAGGGAAATCGGCGACAAATATTCTCAAATGATGGCTCTCACCCCCATCCGCTCACCGGTGGGATTTTCCGGGTATCCGAGCGCTGGCCAGTCCTGCCACACGGAAAGGTTTAGAGCTGTTTAGCAGAGAGTTGTCCTCTAGCATTTCCCTGGATGCTGCAGGCATCCGAGCGTGGATTTGTAGGCAGGCAAAGGGTCTGAGCTCCTTCCCATGCACTCAGGTGCAGCCCCAGATGTGAGCAATCCCTGTTTCCCCCATCCCTCCCGCGTGGTGCTGCAGCTGTGACCCGAGGGAAGGGAGGAAGGAAGGAAGTCATTAGGAGAGAGTCGGTTGGCAGTGGGGTTTGTGTCTCTGGGCAGAGCGTGGTAGTGGTTTCCGGGATGTTGTGGCTGCGCTGTGGGCACCATCAGTGATGGAGCAATGGTGTTGCCCTGGCAGTGGTTTGAGCTGGGAGCCCCGTTCCCGTGCCGTGGAGCAGGTCCACCTGCGCTGCACCGAGGGCTCCCTGGAGTGGATGTACCCGGCACGAGCCCTGCGAGTGGTCCTGGAGCCCAACCTGTCCAGTGCCCAGCACACCACCGTCTGCATCAAGCCCGCCAGCGACTTCCAGGGTGCCAACATCTACGTGGAGCGCGCTGGGCAGCTGCACCTGGTGCTGAGCGAGGCCGAAGGGGCTCGGCCCCACCACGTGTCCTGCTTCAGCGCCCACGGGCCGCAGCGAGTGGCCCTGTTCCTGCAGGCCAGCCCGCAGAGGGACATCAGCCGCCGCACCGCCAGCTTCCAGTACGAGCTGCTGAGCAACCAGAGCACGGCCGGCCCCGACTTCAAAAAGATGGCCCTGGTGGAAGGTAAGAGCAGGGGCAGCCCCGGGGCTCTGCTGCCAGGGCAGATCTAGGAGAGCATCAGATATTCCCTGGTGCATCCCTTGTCATAGAAGCTGGTTTGGGTTGAGGGGTTTGTCACTGCAGGGGGTTTGTCCTTCTACCTGGTGGTGCCATCACTGAGAACATCCCCTGTGCTTTTTTGCTTTGCTGTGGTTGTATTTGCATAACAAGAGTTTTGGGTTGCATCTGATGATAATTCTCTCTAACCTGGTAGTTGCGCCTGATTTCCTTTCCTAATTCACCAGTCCTGTATTATCTAATGTAAGTATTATTGTATAATAATGCATATATTATAGTGTTACAAATAACTAACTGGTCTGGGTTTTTTCTAGCTATGTGCCGTCCTTGTGACAACGTGGAACTTCTTATGGCCATTTGCAGCAGTGATTTTGGTAAGCTGACTAAAGGGGAGTCATTCTGCCTTTCATTTATATTGATTATTTGGATTTGTTTGTTGCTTTTCCTCAAATAATGTAATGACTGTGCTCCCTGATCTGGGAAAGAAAATAGCTGTGTGAAAAACAATCTGAATGGGGGGATGAAAGTGAAACCTAGAAGGGAGAAACTGGCTGCCAAAGTCCTTGTTTCCTGCAAGCAGAAAGGTTAAGGTCTAAAACTGAACTGCGAGTCATTCTCACAGGTGCGAGCTGCTGGCTCTTAGGCAGAGACACTCATACACACAGGTTGTACGTGCTTGGTGTGGTCATTTTTATTCCCTTTGTCCATGTTTCTTTTTATCCTAACTACAAATATGCCCCCTCTCTCCCCTCACAACTCATACACTTCTTTTTCTGCAGAGGCAGTGAGTTGTTTGTAGCTTAGTTAAAGACTTCAGGTGGTTTAAACTCCTTTCAGTGATGTCCTGATTAAGTTTCATGCCTTATGAGAAAACAGAGCAGTTATAGTCCATCAGAAAATAAATACTAATTTGATGATACCTTAAAAGCTTTTTCCTTTTTCTCTACTTGATAGTGTAATAGGATTTATTTTCTTCTGAGTGGTTTGTCCGTTTTATTCCCCTGTTTTTCCATATGCACATTTGTGCCTCTTCGATCAGGTCAAGTAGCTAAAGCTGTAGAGCTGCCTCTCCATGAGGCCACAGTTCTATAGCTGTAAATGTATCTACATGAAAATAAGAGTACAAATTCCATCCAATGTTTATAAAACCCCACCAAATCACTGCTTCCCTACCCGAGGCCGCCACACTTCGAAGCTGATAAAGCCAGACGCCAACATCACTGTGCAAATACAAACCCAGTGCAGAGCAAGCTTCCCTTGGAGTGCTCCTTAGCTGGTAATTTTTATTCTTCTCCTAAATTAATCGGCGCAATCCAGCCCATTGTTTTTCCTTGATGAAGCTCCTGGTTCCCATGCGGGTGCTCTGCCGTGGAACAAGCGGAGACTGACAGATGTGGAGGCCCTGGCACACAATGGGGGCACTTACACTCACAGCAGCAGCAGACCAGAAGAAATGGCCCTTTGAACTGACTCTATTTATGGCCTGACTTCCTTGCCCCGAGCTCACAAATCGCTATCGTCAACTTTTTTGATGAGGGAAAATAGCTGCTAATGAAAGTGTAAATGACACTGGGAGTGAATAGGGGCTTTATAGTCACCCTTAGGATGGGGGTCTTCAGTCACTGGGCCCTGAGCAGTGCAGGAGCAACTTGGAGCACCAGGAACAAGTGCATTATAGCTTGTCAATAGACTTGACTGCATCTGATTAAAAATGATCACACAAAGAGGGAGACAGAGAGCAGAGACAGCTGTTACCTAAAATTCTGGGTTCCCTTGGAAAATCTAATTAAATGAGGAGGTTCTTGGAGGCTTTGGAAATAAGCTTGTTCTGCATCTTGGGTTGTTGAGTTTTCTGTACCCAAAACGAGTGAGTTTTGTGGCAGGAGGGTGGTGATGTTCCCACTGCTTTGCAAACCTCTCATTTGCTGAAGAGCTCATGGCTCAAATGGTGGCCTGTTTCTGAGCCTTCTATGGATGTGGGATTGAAATTAAATTAATTAGTAGAAGAATAATTGATTGCTGTGAAAAATGGGGGCAGTGACATTGAGAAGAAGATACATGAGTAGTCAAAAAGCACAATTTCAAGGACATGGCACTGTCTGTGTAGGGATCCTCTGGGCAAAGGATGCAATATAAGCTCAGAAATGTGTCCACATGTAGGTGGGAGGTGTGAAAACTGCACCACTCCTGCTCTCCAGTTATTTCATTCAGTGAGCTCCTGGTACCTGAGCTGCTTCCCTGCTGCTCCATAACCAACTCCTGTCTTGTTCGCATCCAGTGGTGAAAGGATCCATCCGGAACGTTTCCCACGACTCGGAGAACCACATGTCCCAGGTGGATGTCAGAGTCCAGAGAGTCTACAGGCAGAAGAACAGGATTTTCCAGCAGGATGAAGGGAGTGGGGAGTGGAGGGGCCCCATCCGAACCCTGCTGCAGTGCAAGGTGAAGAAGGGAGGTGGAGATTTCCTCTTCACTGGGAGTGAACACTTTGGTGAAGCCTGGCTGGGCTGTGCCCCTCGCTTTAAGGATTTCATGTTTGTTTATCGAGCTGCCAGAGAAAGAGGAGCCAACCCCTGCGAGTTTGAGCTCAACTGACAAGAGAGGCACTGTTGTTGAGAGTCGAACAATTTCAGCCCAGTTTTCGGATTCTGAATCTGGAGCAGAGTTAAAACCAAGGACCCAAACTGGGAAGCTGGAGAATTCCCTGAGGATAATGGCTCTGTGAGCCCTGTGAACTCTTCTAACCCACATTAGTTTCTCCTTCTTCACAATGTCATTGTCTCGTAAAATAACTCTGAAGTTTGAAAAGATTATCTTTTTTTGGGGGGGTTAGAAAGCAGCTTGTGCCCAGGATTACAAAATTCTAACATGTTTTCTTCTGTCTACGTGCTATGTGCTTTTTCTCCAGATATTTTTCTCCTCCCCAATCTCTACTTTTTTTTTTTTCCTTTTCAGATGAATGTGGAAACTCTCTCTAAGCTGGGGGGGGGGGAGGAAACTACCCTTGAGGCAAAAAAAACCCCAAATCCCCAAGAACTACTTCTTTTTTAAAATTGAAAATAGGCTGCTGTAAGAAGTACATTTTCTTTTCTTACATTGAAAAACATTAAGGAGTTTAATATAAGCACGGACAAAATACAACTAACTTGACTCCTGAAAGTTCTGTTGAACTAATTTAGGATCAACAATTGCTCATGATGGTATTTTTCACCTAAATTATCTGCCTCTTTTCAATTAGCTTTCATTATTTGAAAGGTGGCTCCTCCCACCCTCCCTCAGTGCTTTGGCCAGACTCCCATAATTGCCTGTATTTTATGTAAATGGAATTGCTACACCGTAAAATGATATACAAATGTGTCTACCACACAGAGCCCAATAAATGGTGTGAATAAACCCATTATTTCCCATGTAACAGCATCTGATTGCAGCCTGGGAAACACGGGGCTGACAGATGTGAGCCCGTGACAAGGCCTGCAAAAAAACCTGAATGAGGAGCTCCCTGACAGGCCACAATTAATTGACTTTTGAAATGACTCCTTTTTCTTCTCCACAGTTCTACTTGGCTGAGCAAGATTCACAAATTGCTGTCTTGAACTTTTTAATGGGACAAAATAGCTGCCAATGAAAGTCTAAATGACAAGAACTTTGAATGGGAGTCGCACAATGGCCACACCGTGACACGTTTTTAACTGACATATTGATTATTTGAGAAGTAGCAGCCACTTAATTGGGAGGGAATGGGGAAGGGGGGAAGAAATGGGAGGCAGTCAGAGAACTGGGTATAGAAATACAGTTTTTTTAAAATAGGGGGCATCCTGATAACAACATTCACATGTGTTCCCTGAGAGTACAATTTGGAGTCCAAGCCAGTTGTTTCTTCTGCTGTGAAAAAGTGATCACAAAGCTAAATCCAAAGGAAATGTCATTAGCAAGGAAGAAAACAAACTGTATGAGCAATGACCCTGCTGACTTCCTGGGGATCTTGGTACTTGCCCAAGACCCAGGCTGTAGTTACAGTCAAGTTTCTATGGGCTTAAAATATCTATATGGTTGGCTTTGGAAACTGAACCCAAGCTCTGACACACCTGATTGACCTCCTAATCCCAGAGCCATCATGGTTAGTGATAATGGGGATTTTTCCTCCCCTAGGTTTTGCTGGTTTATTGTTTTGTGTTATCCTGATCAAGCAGTACTGTTTGAGTCTCTGAGAACTCTTCAGAGAGTTTCTTCTCCAAAACCTTCATCAGGCCAGCTGACTTGGAGAACTTTAAGTGGAAAAGGAAATGCTGAACTTGTTTCATGGATGCCTTTGTTTGGGCTGATTTTTAAACACATTGAGCCACCAGAACAGCTCCCTGTTGAGCTGTTTTCCACTGGCCATGTGGGGAGGCAGCAGCCTGCAAACCACACTCCCTTTAGTTTGATTTCACTGGGTAACATTAGGAATCATCACCCATTGCTGCTTCTGGGGGTACCTTAAGCTGGCAGATGCTTGACATCACCTGAGGTTTTCTTAAGCAATCCCACACTGAGTCCTCAGTTGTTCATTTTCCCCCAGCTGCTGACCACGTTTTTGTTTACTTGAAATGTTCCGGTTTTGTTCAGTGGTCAGGATGTTCCCCTTGTCCTCAGCTGGTAATGGGTGTGGAGGTCAGGGGAAAGGTATCTAGGACAGCATTAGACAGCCCAGAGCACAGTTTCTGCAGGTCTCCTTTCCTCTCTTCCCCACTTCTTGTATAACTCAGGGAATTATGCAGTAAAAGGCCTGTTATTTGTACTCTGCTGTGTCTTCCCTTCTGCCTCCCTCACTGCTTTGCTTCACCTCTGAGCACAGAACAAAACACTGAGAGTTGGGGGTTACTGTGAGTATTTATTGAATTCAAACTATCACAATTCACCAGTCAGCTCTTGCAGCAGTTACAGGCACAGATGACATAAAATCCATGTTGATGGCCCTGATGAGGACACCTGGCTGACACAACTACATGGAATGAACACCATGCACATTCTGAAGTACCTAGCTGATACATCACTGCAATCAACAGATAGCTACATAAGCATTTCTTTTTCTAAATACAATGTTTTACTGATGTGTTTCATTGAAGATTAAATTTAAACAGATTAGTTTATTTCCAGTGAGCAACTGTTTCTTGATTTCCTCTCACTTGCACATTAAAATGCCAATCAATCCATATCCTCAGGGTGTTATTAACACCAGAGTTAGTTCTATATCTATACTGGGTAAGTTGAGTTCTTTGTAGTTTTATCAAGAGAAGTACAATTAAAATATATGCTTCTACATATGTTTTGTTTAAAATCAGTACAGCTTTGACAGTTATTGCCTAAGTAAAACCACTTCAGTTATGTTGAAAAGGTTTTTGAATCATCACTTATTATGCTGTAGCTAATATTTTTCTAAATATTATACCACCCTAATGTTTCAATATATCCAAGATATCTGAAGCTAACCAAAACAAGAGTTTTCAGAAACCCAGCGATTCAGTTACATGTTTCTGATTTCATTCCAAAAGAACAGAATCTCCTTTTATGATTTCTAGTCATTCACAGCACTAAAGAAAGCAAAAACTAGGATCAGGAGTACAGTGGCAGGCTTGTTTCACTGCCTGGTGATCCAGGACACTTTATGTCTTCCGTACTGTCAGTCATTCACCAATGTCACATTTCAAGAATTCCCACCTTGTCCAGAATAAAAGCTGCTCCTGACTTTGGGTGTCACTCCAGACTGTGGCTACAGAAGCCCAAAGACTTAGAGGTCAGTACTGACACCCCTGTAAGTCAAGAGGCAACAGAGACACTGGGGATTTTGTCCCAAGGGGACAGAGTATCCTTCAGCACCTACAAGTGGATCTGCAGCCCTGTGGCACTGCCAAGCAGATAAAGGATTTCTCAGAGGAAACTGCTCTTGTCCCTCAATGCTGACAAACTGGAAGGGCAGAAAACCCAGTCTGTCATTCATTGTTGGCTCCCAGCAGGACATATCCTCCCTCCACACCTTTTAAAGAGCTCTGCTTAGGTTGGTAGTTTCAGGGCTGACTGTGCTTTGGAGAGTGGAGACCCTTGAGATGGTACAACTGCTCCAGAGACAGCTGTGGCTCTTTTAGATCCACCATCCATTCCATATCCTATCTTGGTCAAAGAAATGGAAGAAATCAAACTTATGCTCTCCTTGACAAAGCACCAAGAGTTTACAAACCAAGTGAAAATAGAGACAACTAAGCCCTGAAAGTCTCTCTCCAAAGCACTTTGGCTAATGTGGAATGTATCACAGAGGTTCTTTTAAGCCTTCTAACAATTCCCTGCCAAACTGCCAGCAATGGCTTTGTGTTCTATTTCACCAAGGCCCATAAAGGGAGTTTTGTAAATCAAAAGTCCAGGAGGTCTCTCCTGTGAGCTTCCCTGTTCTCCATGGGCTACAAGAAGTAGGAGCTACCACAGTAAGTCCAGAGGCATCAACAAGATACAGACCCAATAACTATGAGATCCAAATACCTTGATTGCCTACAGATTGTTTTAAAGTTGTAAGTAGGAGGTACAGATTCCTCTGCACACAGAACTTCTGAAGACACACCGCAACCCAAAGCAAAGAACGCCAGGAGAATTAAAAATCCACCCCAGTAGGAATGGATGTATGTTCCCCTTTGTGCTAATTCCCTGCACGTTTCAAAGAACTCACCTGTCTGCCCACAGGCTTCATGCAGAGAAGAAACAGCATTTTCTAGGTACTGTGCACATGTCTTGAGACTCCTCAAATCAGAGTCCCAAATACATGCAAGAAATTCAGTTTCTACCACCTGAACAACTAAAGATACACCAGCAGAGAATATCCCACCTCACAGAGGAAAAGCTTTATGACAGAAGATCCTGCTGTAAGCAAACAGCACATTTATGCTCCATATGCAAGCCAAAAATGCCCCCCAACACTAAAGAGCCTTCAGTGTGAAAATGTGAAGCATATTCTGCGTCATTAGATGAGACAGAATACTTCATCCCACAAACTGTGTCATCACAGGACACACATCACTGCTCTGCAGGATGTCTTCCTGAAGACTCTCTGGTGTATTCCCAGAGTCAATGTCATTTATTCTCTGGTGCTTTTAACACCATTTCTTTCCCATCAACTCTAGAAGTCTCTGCATTTCCATTCTGATGAGATCTGTCATATTAGCTTTTACAACTTAGTACCATAAGACCTGGACTTACTGATTTCAGTAGCTCTTTCTGCAGCATCTCATGATGAACATGTCTGTGTATAGACAAAAGGGCAACACTGAGAGCCCCCTCAAATCCTGGAACCTGAATTTGTCAAGGAGTTCTTCCTGTTTCTTTCTCAAAGGGGTTATGGTTACCTGTGGAACACATTAATCCTGGGGCTCCTTTACAGCCAAGCACAGAATCCACAGCAGTTACCGAAGACACTTAACAATGGTTCATACCATGACTTTGATTTTAGGGCAATCAAAGCCTTTGCAAAATCTTTCATTGTAGTTTTAACTATCAACAGCATTTTGTTAAATCACTACCTAAAGGCTTCATACCAAAGAATGGGCAGATTTCCCAAACTGCTTGAAAGAGCTAATAATTTTTGCCTCAAACAATCAATCTTTGAGACTTTGGGTTTGATTACCTGCATATAACTACCTAGGGGAACTAAGCTAAGATACAAGACCTTAACTCTTTCATTTAACAGAGGGAGAGCACACTGCCATTGGAGAACAGCCAGAAGGCAGGGTACAAGGCCTCGGTGAACTGGGCTTTGAATTTATAGATCAAGTTGTGCTTCTCCCCTACCGCCATGAAGATGACAAAGCCCCCGTCGCAGTGGAGCAGCACACCAATCCTGGTGGCCTTTGTGTTGGGTAGGCACTTCTCAACATCATCGTGCCAGGACGATATTTTGTTGTTGAGCCACTCGATGCACCAGGAGCTGCCGTTCCTGCCCAGGCGGCTCTCGGGGCCGTGCCGGGCCATGCTGCCGTAGCAGACCCCGATGCCGCAGAAGCTGTTCTGCTGCAGCTCCACCTCCCAGTAGTGGATCCCTCTCTTGAAGCACTGGAACCCCAGCACCTGGCGAAACTCGGTGAAGCGCTGAGGGTGGTCCTTGTGACCCACAGGGGTGTCTGAGACAGATATCCTGGTGTAGTTGTCAGACAGCATCACGTTGTTATGAGCTGTGTTGTAATCCAGGGTGATTTTAGCACCATCTGCAATGACACGAATCGTGTGAAGGTACCGAAGAGCAAAGCACTTTTATTTATTTATTTATCCAGTCCCACCCAAGCACTTGTTCCCACGCACATTTATCTCCTAGCTCTGCTCTCCTCCTCAGTGCTACCCTAATGCCATCATTCTGGAGGAAACCAAAGCCATTACTTAGAAAACTTCATTTATCTTCATAAAAATACACAAATACTGGAGACAAATTTGATTCATCTGGCAAAAGAACTATTTAGAAGACTCCTGCCCCCTTTTCCTCCAAAGATTTCCTTCATTTGTAACAGCCAGCTGATGGCCTATCAAGCTAACAAAACCCCCTCAGAAGTATTTCTGTCAGGTAACTACAGAGGACACGTAACACCAGAGCAATAAAAGCAGAAAGTTCATCTTTAAGTAGTGTAATATTGAGTGTCTTACACTGCAGAAGCTCCACTCTGGATTTCTTCAGAAAGCTGTCAATAAGTTCTTTAGCTGCAGGATTAGCTGCAGGTTTTGTTGCTGTGTGGACAGAAGAAAAGAGAGTTTGGCCAGTTGGGAAAGAAACCCTGCATGTTTAACACACCATCACAGACACACTCAGGCTGGAGCTCATCTGGATTAGCCTCCTGCTCCATGCCAAGTTAACTTCAATATTAGCTCAGGTTATTCCCCATCTTGTCAAGTTTTGAAAACCCCACTGTCTCTGGACAACCTCTATCAGTGTTTGATCACTCTCCTGTTGACTGGTAGGAGCCTTCTCAGAGCAAAAGGTGATCATTACACCAACACTATTCACCAGCACTCAATTTACCAACACCAGTGACCATCTGCTTATCATTTTAAGAGCCGTCAATGAAAATCAGAATAAGCATGCTGAAAGTTTGGACTTACCAGCTTTAGCAGGTTTCTTTTTCTCCTCTGGAAGGGGAGAAAGAAAAAGCAGACTGTGAGTTCTACTGGGAATGACAAGCCACTGATAAGACTGTGTCAGCTGTAACACCATTGTCATGGCTCTTTGAAGCTGCAGCAGTAGATGGAGCCGACAGTCCAGCATGCTGAAGCCAAATACACCCACACCGAAAAGCTGCACAGGAAACACGACCTGCTATTTGCTTCCTATTTCCAGAGCCACAGGAAATATGACCCTGGAATATTTCTCTCCTCCAGGATGCTGCATTTTCAGGCAAGTGGCAACACACCTGTTCCCACGAGGCACAGACTAATCCTTTTTGTTTTTACAACACAACTTCAGTGAAGCAACAGGAGCTACAAGTCAATTAAACTCCATCTTCCCCAACAGACCCCACTGAGTGCTCCACACCCAGGACTTGTGGATGGAAAGGACCTTTTGTCAAGAGCTCTGTGGGAGTAATAGAAGCAGTTTCTTATCACTTGGATTTATTTCCAAAGAAATATGGAAGATCTTCCAAACAGACTATGGTGCCCATTAATGGTGGTATCTGGACAAAACAGCACTGAAGGGCCCCAGTGTAACCTGCCACAAAGACTCTTCTCCATCACCCCAGCCCTACACTGCAGGTGAGATGTGGCCAGCAAAATGTTTGAGTTCCTTTAATCACCACTTACTGGTATCTGCCTCCACCTGTGGAGTGGCTGGAGCGTGGGAAAGGCTTTTCTCTTTGTGGAAACGCTCTTGTGAGGGAGCACCTAAAACAGCAGAAGGGGAACAGCCCATAAGCAGAATTCACTATGTACAAATCCATCAAACAAGCCAACAGGTGTTTGGTACAAACTAAAAAACCCTGAAAGAACCAGAGGGTGGGGAAGCTCTGCTTTGCTTTACAGCCCACACTGACAACACTACAGGCTGATGCACCACTGTACCTCTGCAGTTCACTGCTTTCCAGCTCACAAGGCATCCATCACTAAATATCCCAAAGCACCCTCCCTCTCCCGTGCCCAGGTGCTCATACAGACAATCACTGCATCACCACTACAGCAAACAGCTCTGGGGTAAGTCCTTGAACTCCTATTTATTTGTAAAACCATAGTTAGGAGAGGATGATTTCTTTAGTACTTACGTGCTCCATGAGGCTTTTTTCCAGCAGAGGTTTTGTTTGTAGGAGCCACCGGAGGGCCCACAGGTTTTCCAGGTTTGGCTGCAATGGCAATATTTTACATTATGGTTGGTATTGCCAGTCACAGAGAAATGCACAGTAATTACAAAGAAAGGCATTAGTGAGGACGTTTTTCAGTCTTATTTATCAGTTCTGTGAATAGAACTGAAGGGACACTCAGCAGAGATGGAAAGTGCACCCCCGTGACCCAGTCCAAAAGGTAGCTTTGCTTAACCCAGTAAGCAGGTCTTACACAATCAGCACTTTGACAGTTGGGTAACCCAAGTCCTATCACTCTAAAGAGTTTCACGGCTCCCCTCAAATCCATGTCCTAAACATGTCCAAGCCTGCTACACAATGACACCATAAATTACTCTAAGGAAGAAAGGCTGAGCTGTGCCAGAAGGGTGTAGGATCATGATACTCATCAACTTATCCGATTACAGATAACAGAGAAGAGACACTGGCACGCTTTGTCTCCTAATTTAGCCCAGACTGTGGTGGTTTTGTGTGGAAATGGAGGACTGCAGAGGTTGGAAGACACAATTTATATTAACCAACTGTACTTGTTGCACTTTTTTAAAAAATTATATTTGGAGAGGGAAGATCCCTCATTTGAGCTCACAGCCAAAGCAGAAAATGCCAGTATTCTCAGTGATACAGTACCTTCTGCTTTTCTCTCCTTATACTGAGCCTCTGTAAGTTTTAGTGCTTCTTTGAGATTAAGGGCAAACTTATAAGTGGAATTCATCACATTTTGGTCCATTTCAACTGTAGGAACGAAAGCCTCTTTTGGTGATGTTCGTTGCAGTGCTACTGCTCTCTGAAATGACAAACGGAAGACTTGGGCAGACCCCTTTGCATAGCACATATGTTAAAATATAACCAAGTTACTCTAAATGCCACAAGGGCTACAGTTGGACACAACCCCATGGCAAAATTTCAGCAGCAGCCCACATGCTTTAATTCCAACTGATATCTGAAACAATGAGAAGGATCTGGACAGAACTGCAGCACCTCATGGAGATGACTTCTCTCGCCCACTGGCCCCTCTGCTTGTGGCAGAGGTAATGGCTGAACTGGGGGAGCTTCAGACACCATTTCAGTGTTCTTTCATTGCTATTTGTGTACTCATTGGTACATCCTTTCACAGCAGGTTCTTGCACACAACTGCAATACCATTTGACTGAAAGTGTCTGGAGAGCAGGATGACCGCAGCAGGATTCTGTGACTCTGCATTCTAGAAACACAAAGAGTTGGATTCACACTTAAAGGACACAATACCTTCATAAACAGAACGTCATCGCTTTCAGTCAGTGCCATCTCAACCTGATCTCTGAGAGACTGAATTTCATTCTTCTTGTTTCCCAGAACACCACAAATATAATCAAACTTGTTCCAAACTCTCTTTTCTTCATCTGCAATTGCTTTCAAGACTTCATTTTCTTTTTCTTCAATTATAGCTCTAATTTCTGAAAACTCACTTCTGATCAAATCCTTCTTTCTGGAAGCTGTCTCCTGGAGCAGATAAGAGCAGACAGACACTGGCTTCAAAAGAACAGTTTGTGAACAAAATACTCTTACTGCTACTGCACAAAAACCTTTGAGGAACATTTAGGCTTCTCTTACTTGAAACAGGAAATAGAAGAGCTGAGTATTTCTATGTTGTTTGTAAAGAAAACTGCTTCGCTCACAAGGAGTGGGGGTTTTAACACATAGTGCCCGGTTTACTCCCATATCCCACAGAGCTGCCTGGCCCTGCCAAAATGCCCCTTTTCTGTTCCTTCCTAACAACATCTTCTCCTGCCAACTCAGTCTCAGTACTACAGCCCTTGTCACGAGGGCACAATCACCAACACCACACAGTGGCCAGCGTGTGCCAAGCAACCCAACAGCACTTTGAATAGTCACCCACTCACAGCAGATTGGCTTTGGTTGGTTTTCACGGTGGTCATTGCCCGAGCAGCTCTTTCACACTGATTATTCAGCTCCATGAGTTTCTTCTTCAGCATCACCTGCAACAGGAGAGATCAGAAATTATTTCAGAGGAGCATTTGCATTGGGTCACACTCACTGGAATAAGAATCACGTTCACAGAAAGTTTTAAAAAACCTTGTAAGCATTTGGTACTATCGGTTTAAAACCTCTCTCTCTTTAAACCTTACAAGATGGAAAAGTGCTGACCTGCATACGTGTGCCTTGTGGCACCCACGCCCTCCCTGCAGCTCCACCTCTCCCAGAAGCAGATGCACGCTGCTGACTCAGTCTCTCGATAAGCACCGAGTGCTTTCAGCAGTTCTCATGCTAAGAATAAATGTTAGCTCTCAGGCTGGACTTTGGGCACAAAGTTAAGGCTACTGCTCACCCCTCTCATTTTGAGAATTTTATCACTCAGATGTGAGTTACCTGTTCCTTTGGCTCAAGATGCTGCTAAGCTCAGTCAGGGATGAGTTCTGCAGGTAAGCTGTACACACACTCACCAAACAGACGGGAGTTTGGCCACCTAAACTTTTCAAGCATGCTTTACTCAACTACCCTCCAATTTTCAGCTGCACGGTAAGATATGAAGGCCAGGCTTCCACTCTGTGAACCTCATTTCTGGCTTTTATCTATGTGCTGGTGATCTCCCTAGGCTACTTCTATAATCTTCTGAGTCTTAAAAACATACACAGGGCAATGTCTGTCCACAGCCCCTCAGGTCAGCCTCTGAGAAGGCCACGCAGTGAGCCCTGGCAGCAGAGGAGGCTTGGAGTTCTGGATGACACTGGGAGTGTGGGAGACCTCACTGGTCAGCCCAGCCCAGCCCAGTCCAGTCCGGGAGCTGGCAATCAACCTCATGACAGCGCCTTCCCAGAATCCTGGCCCTTGAGCAACATCTTGGAAAGAGGAGAAAAATGCAAGGAATGACTCCTTGCAGAGAGGAGGAAAACCCAAGGAATCAATCTGATGATGTGCCTGGGAGGGAGATAACAGTCTGCCAAGACCAGACAGAAGGGAGGCTCCAGGGTGTCCCTAGGAGGGTGTTCCAGCCCCGGAGGGCACCAGCCACCCCCCAGCAGCTGCTCACCTGGGCATTGGCTTTAGCCTGCTCCAAAGGGCTGGTGTTGCACATCTTGTGCCCGAGCAGGCAGAGGGAGCAGATGCAGGTGCCGTGATTGCTGCAGAAGAACTCGAAGAGCCGGTTGTGCGAGGGGCACTTGCGGTACTGGAGGTCTCGCAGGGGCGGGCAGAGCTGGTGGTCGCGGAAGGCGGGGCTGTCGCGGTGCGGCCGCAGGTGCTCGTGGCAGAAGGACGCGGTGCAGGTCAGGCAGGTCTGCACGGCCGGCGCCTCCCGGCAGCTGTCGCAGAGCACGGGGGGCTCCTCCGCCTCGCACCCCGCCGCCCCCCCATCCTCCTCCTCCTGCTCCTCCTGCTCCTCATCCCCGTTCCCAGCGCGGCCCTGGAGCTGCTCCACCACCCGGCACAGCACCGTGTTCTTGTGCAGCTTCGGGCGGCCCGCGAAGGTGGTCCGGCACTGCGGGCAGCTGAACCCCTCCGACAGCCCGGCCCAGGTGAGCTCCAGGCAGGCGGCGCAGAAGTTGTGGCCGCAGGGAACGGTCACGGGGCTGCTGAAGAGGCAGAGGCAGATGCAGCAGGTCAGTTCCTCCTCCAGCCCCGCCAGGCGCAGCTCCGGCTCCAGCGTCGCCATCGCCGCGTCCGTCTCTGCTCCGAACAGCCAGAAACGAAACTGGGGCTGGAAAAACGAAACTGGGGCCGGGGCTTTCCGGAAAATTGCGTGTCCTCTTCCCCGCCCGATGGGAGGGGCGGCAGCCCTGGGACACCCCCTCCAGCACCCGCCCGTCCGCCGGACCGGGCAGCCCGAGGTGCTGCGGGCTCTGCCCCGGGATGGGCCTCGGGAGCACCGGGACCGGCCGCCCGCGACCCCTGGGCTGAACGCAGACCCCTCCAGGCACCGAGGCCGCGGGTGGACCGGGTCGAGGGGCTCCGGGGCAGCGTCACCCATCGCGCCCGGAGACGTCGGGTTTGGTTTCTAAACCGCAGCAGGTGATGTCGGGTGCGGTGCCCACCCTGGCTGCCGGCCCCGCAGCCGCTGCAGCCCCCATAGCTCCCCGCAGCCCGGCTCCCGGCCCGGGACCCGCACGAAGGGAGCTCGGGACACCCCAGCGCAGTCCGGCACAACCCGCAAGTTCCTGCGTGGGGCTCAGGGAAGGGATGAACCCCAAATCCCGGCTGCTCTGAGCTGTGGGTAAGCTGGCTGTTGAAGATCAGATAGACTCGTAGAACGGTTTGGGTTGGAAAGGACCTTAAACATCGTCTGGTTCTAACAGCTGATGTCAATCCAGCGTTTTTAAAGCACACGGGTTATGCGCGCTGAGAATGTGGAAATCATCACAACAAAAGGTACTTCCTCGAATTTTGTTTACTTTTCCTCAGTCTCTTGAATAATCGCTGTTTCTAAAAGGAACATTGGTGCTGAATAGAAACATGAGCCACTACTGTTTTAACTAACCTGATTCCAAATTCTTACTCCTCCTTCTTCTGCCCTGTCTGTTGGTGTCCCGGGGACTTGCTCAGGTCTTTCTGTACTTCTCCACCCACGCTGGCAGCATGGATGAAACAGAGCACAAATTCTGTGGGCCCCCAGTAATTTAAGCAGAGCCTGGTGGTCTGCAGCAGCAGGAGCTGGCTGCTTTCTCCTCTTGTCCAGTGGGCAAAGGACATCTTGTGTGGAGAACTGCTGAGGTTCCTTTTAATGTCAGTAAAAAGTATTAGCAGGCAATCGTGTAGTCATTAGTCCTTAGGGGCTTCCAAAAATGCTCAGGGATTGTATAAAGCACTCAAAAAGAGGCAGTGGTGGGCCATCTGTTACAGCTGAAATGAATTCCTAGCCATTTCTCTTGTAAGACTGAATTAAATCTGGATGGTCACTGCAAACCTACATTATAGAGATTAATGTGGACTTCTGCCTACATCAGTTAATCACTCCAGTCTTGCAATACTCCTGCGGGATAAGCTGCCCAGGGCTCTGAGTCACTGCTTGGTAACAGATGCAGGTGCAGAAAGGACAAGAGGAGACATCTGGAGCTGCAAGGCTGTGACAGGAGCAAAAGTTCAGGGATGAAGCCTCTCAAATGCTGGAGGGTGGAGGAGTTTTGAGGAGATGGGCACAGTGCCATGCATTTACAGCCCGGTTGGGCTGGGCTGATCAGGACTTTGTAACTGCTGTCAGAGGAAATGCAAACACCTGGGGGCACCTGAGAGGTGGTGGCTGACAGGGACTGCAAAGGAACATTCTTAGAGAGCTGTGCTGTGCACGTGGTACTGGTGACTGGAACAAGGAGCAGCTCTTTATGTTTACATTTTTAATTTTTCTACAGTAAATTAACTCCTTGGGCTTATCTGGACCAAGCCATTGTCATCTTTCAGAGGCTCAGTACCTTCACTGATATTTTCTGCATCACTCATCTGGTACCTACTGATACAAAGGTATGTAAATAACGAGGGTAAATATATGCCCTGGCAACTGCAGCTTTTGCTTCTGGAGCAGGGCACAGGATGTTTAGAGCTCAGATGAGCAATTTAAGTTCCCCATTGTCAAAGAGGGCTTGAAATTCTGGTTTTGAGGAAGCCAAATCACTCCTTTTGTCTAAAAGACAATAACGTTTTAACATTAAAAATTACTGTTACTATTGGCATAGCTAATGAAGTTACTACTTTCTTTGCTTCCGTGAAATTACTTGAGAACTTCCTGTGGTCCTGAACTAAATCTAACCATGGCCAAAATACACTGTAGGCAGTGGAACAAGCGGCGAGTCCTGCTCTAACAGTGCTGTGAAATACTTGCATTTAGCTTTTACAATTTCTTAAGAATTAAAAATAAACAATTTCCCTTAGAAAAACAATCTTTCCATTAATCCCCACTGTCTCAGCATCACTGTGCTGGTGTCTGGCATCTTGTCCAGTTTGCAGGAACAGCCCCACGTGAATCTAACTGTCCATTTCTCTAAAAAAACCCAAATTCTGGCATGAAATAATGGCAACTAAAGAGAACCACAATACACAAATCAGTTTTACTTGTATAAAAATGATTCCTTCACAAGCAAGACATTTTAATAGGGCTAATGCAAAGATGTGCAGTATTTTAATGTAATCATGCACTGGTCAGAGTACATATTAGCTAAACCACCACATACAGTTTTTTGGGTGTTTGTATCTAGAGTTTTTGGGGTTTTTCCATGTCTTCTCTGTAAGAGTCAACTACCCAGGACAGGGATTATCTGGAACTATAAGACTTGCCAGGTCTCCAGAGGTACAAGGTGTCCCCTCCATGTTAATAATTATCAGAGCTGTCAGTGCAGCACATTGGCAGCACCTGGTGACCCACTGTGCTGCTGGAAAGGAAAGAAGCTCAGCTCTTACAGAGCAAAAGGGTTTGGTCTAAAACAAACAAACAAAAAGGGGATTTCAGAGCCTACACAGATTAACACAATGGGGCGCAATTTGGCTGGGGATTCGTGTTATTTTCCACTGGTTCTAAGCAAAGTTGAGTTACCACTACTATTTATAGTCCTCAAAATTACAGAAGCTTGAAATCCACGTGGATTTCTGGACACATTCAGATGAACTCTGTAAGTAAATGCAAACTCATGACATTTGTATGATGCTCAGCAGCAGCAGACGAGGAGGTGTGCATATCAACAATATGTAATTTCTAAATAAAAATGACCTCTGTATGACAGTTATATGGTTCCAGCCAAACCCAGACATTTAAATAAGTTACTGACAGTACAAGGTTGTATTTTATCTTTTGATCAAACCATTCCAGTTCTGCAGGATATAAATATTAAGAAAAAAAACCCCAACAGACCTGTGTCAGACTAAACAAAGTCTTCCTGTATGGCATAAAAACACACCCTAAGGAAAAAAAAAAGTGTTTTTCTTTTGGCATACTTCTTTTTAAAGCAATTTATTAATAATATCCACCAGTGCACCTGCCATCCTCAGAACCAGAAGGCAGCATTTCACAAAACAAGTCTGTACAATTATGTACATTTTTTCACAGTTTAGATGGTTCCATTTTCAACGTTGGATCCATTGACTGGAGGCTCAACAATCAGTCTTGGCTCTATCAGGGCATCCCAGCTTTCAGTTATCTGAAAACAAAGCACAGACAACACTTAGCAGGTACCAGCTACACCAACAGATGCAGTTTCTCTGTCATTACTCTTTGTCTAGACCTGAACAAAGACTCATTCCTGTGATTCATTGATCCTCTTGATGAACCTCAACCTGCCTGACATCCTGGGTAAGGGAAGATGCAGGTAAGAACAACAGTGCACGAAATCAATAAGGCTGAAAGAATGGATACTCTGTGAGACATGATGTTGGTTATTTTATTAGCCAAAACAAAAAGTTACAGTTTGATAACTGCCTTTGACCCCAGTTAATTGAGTAATACGCAAGAAGTGATTCTTACCTTGAGGTCATGCACATTCTTGCTCGAAAGGAACATTTATGTTTGCTTCAATTTATTTTAATCAGATAAATCCCATTATTATAAAGGGAATCTCCCTGAGATGAACAGAGCCAAAAAGCAGGGCAGGTGTCAGCTATGCAAAACTGGATTCAAAGCAGGACCCACGTACCTTGGTGTCCTGAGGGACAGCGTACTCGATCAGCTCTGCTCCATCTGCAGACTGGTAAACCAGGTCGAATTTCCCCGGCTCCTTAGCAGCTTAAAAACAAACAAAACCACTCAACTGACAACAAACAACAACAACAAAAGTTTAAATGTTTACCTCAAACCCCAGTTTTGTTTTGTTTTGTTTTTCAGTTGTGTGTCTGGGCTTGTAATTGGAACAAAAAAAATCTGAGGTAGAGCTGAAGACTGCACATCAAAATTAAGGTGACTCGTATGGCTACATGGATGGAAAAGGTAATAATGTGTTGCTTAAGTTTAAGAAAAATTCTGGCTTCAATGGCAACTGCAGGACTCAGTAGAGGTGAGTTACTGAGCACTCACACTGACTGAAGAAATTCACTTTTGTAAATGCCCATGAGCATCTTCAGTTCAACTGGCAAGGGTTGGAGCTTTTCCATTTAAATAGACTCTCTGGGGAGGGAATGAGGAGGGAAGGGGTGTGTTGAGAATGAACCCAAGGAAACTGGGAATACTTCTGAAACATAAGCTGTGCCTTGGACTGTTTCCCAAGTGATGCACAGGACAAGAAGACTTTGGTGTCCCAGGGTACGTACTTGGTCCTGCTGGTGCCGAAAGGATCTCAAGCTCGATCTGTTTTTTATCAGCATTCCAACTGATTATTTTGGCCTCCTTCATAAAGCAACAAGAAAAGAATCAGGTAAGATACACTTCAGCACTGGATAACTACTCCATATCTACAACCACTGTGCTACTTGATCACTGCTAGAGGAAATTTGGCTATCAGTTTTTCCTATCTCTGTGTATAAAATCTGTAGAGAATTAAAGCTCAGCAATCTGTGGCTACTGGCACCAATAAACCAAAGTTTACTGACTGTCACTGACTTTCTAGTTTAACTCAGTACTTCCCCAGAAACCAAGTTATCTCAAGTAGCTAGAAAATTTTACTTGCACCAGTTTTAAGAACTTGCCTTGACTTCAAACCACAGCAGACTCAAAGACAGCTATATTTTTCTACTTGAAGGTCTGCATTTTTTTGTCATCTCCACAATGTCAATGATCATTAATAATGCCTGCAGTTGGGTTGGTGTTTCTTTTTTTTCTTCCCAGTAACTTCTACACCTTTCAAATTTTCAATTAGTTTTGGCTTCTGGAGTTTTCACTTTTACTGCTGCACCAGGAATGGCCTCTGGAGCCCACTGGATGCAAAGAAAAACACTGCACAACCTCAAAATATTTAAGTCATACCTCACCTATAATGGTTCTCTGAGTGAATTAAGGGAGGAAAGAAAATCAGTACCTTATAGTCTGAAACTTCAGGACTGTAATTTTCAGTTAGTTCCAAGCGCTGTTGAAAGAAATACAAATAACAAATCATAAGTTTTTGCCGTGAAGTGTTAATTATTTATAAGGTAAGATTTGCAATAATATTGTAGAAAAGGTATCTAGAGAAATAACAACATGTACGTGGAAATTCTCACTGGAATGACAGCAGACACAACATTTCTTTGTGTTACACAAATATCTAAAGAAATGCATTTAACTTATGCACAGGCTCCAAACCTTTGTAAGAATCCAAGTCAGACTTTACAGCGAGAGAATTTTTTAGAGAAACTATTAGGTCAGAAGCTTAGAGTGGCCCAAATCAAGCAATTTTAGCCATTCAGCATTTTCAGAGTTCTTTACCTTAAAGGCAATCTTTTCTCCCACTTGGGGTGGAGCAGCTAGAAGGGGTAACACACTATAGTCTCTCTTGGGAACCTCCACGGGATTCTGTGGAAAAAACAGTAACCCATTGACTTAATTACTGGACTAATAATTACTGAATTAATAAAACCAGAAGATAATGTTTATGCTGTAGGCATTGTGAGAAGCTCTGAGAAGGGTAAGGCACACATCTGCATGCTTTGTTTTGAGATGTGTAGCACAATCACTTAAATACAAACACTTCCTCAGGCATGACAAATGGAGATATGATAAATAACAGGTTTACTAAGTTAAGATCAGCCTTTATCCCATTATGCTATTTCTGCTTTCATGAATTACTCTCATCCTATAGACTTCTTGTATAGTTAAAGCTGCAACAGAAAGGTGACCTCTGACTATGCAAGTCACTCACCTGGACAACAACAGAAGTATTTGTTGCAGATTCATTTAACTGCCTCTGCTTCTGGCCTTCACTGCTGTAATTGTAGAAGAAGCCAGGGTTTGCTCCTCTCCCATGGCCTTGGCCCCTCATCATCCCACGAAACCCACGGCCCCTAGGTCCTCTCCAGAAATAATCCTCTCCCGATCCACGCCCCCTTCCACGGCCTGGGCTGGCAAAGGGTCCTTGAATACTGGTTGGCAACTGTTTGATACAGTTTCTTACTGTGGAATTACTCAGTCCAGCATCTGCCGCGGGTTTTTTAGTAACAGGTGTGTCTGAGTCCGAACTATCAGACTCTGAAGAGGAGCTCTTTGCTTTGGGAGCCGTGGTAGTGGCTTTTACAGCCCCCGTGTTGGTCGGCAGAGCCTCTTCCTTTGCAGTGCTGTCTTGTGCTGGTGTCGCCTTCTCATCCTCTGTACTCGAGTCAGAATCTGAACTAGAGGACTGGGGTTTTTTAGCATTTTTACTAACTGCAGTCTTAGTCTTTTCAGTGTTAGACTTTACAGTCACTTTATTCGTTTTTGCACCAGAATTTGCAGCAGCCTGGGATTTGTCTTTGGGAAGTGTCGTCGCTACGGGTTTATGGGAAGATTTGTTCTGCTTTATGTTTAACTCACTGCTGTCACTGTCAGACGATGTGCTGGAGGAATCTGAAGTTTCCACCCTCTTTTTGCTGGACTGTGTTGTGATCTTCTTGGTAGTATTTTTACCAGAATTTAGAGAAAAGTTCTCATTGCCCCATTCTAAAGCCATCTTTGCTGCAGCAGCCTTTGTCTGCTTTTCATCCTTCTTTTTTGTTGCCACCTGTTTCTCCCTCTCATTTTTTTTAAGCTTTTTAGAATGGGCAGTAGAGCTCTCTTCCTTACCTTCTGCTGGTCTGTTTTTTCCACTAACTTCTTCCTTTCTTTTTCTTTTTGTGTACCTTTTTTGAGAGTCCCAGATATCTACAGAGCTCTCTTCCCTACAAGAGGAATACTCAAGATTATGCTTGTCCTTTTTCTTCTTCCTTTTATGCCTGTCTTCATTTCTAGAGAATTCTTCCTCATCCTGCTTGTGTCTGTGCCTTTTTTTGTCTTCTTTTGTTGTGTAAGTAAAGCCATCATCTGTCTCTTCATAATCATCTGCAACTATGTCATCCAATTTTACTCTGCCAAAAAAAACCCAAACAAAAATCACTGTTGAGCAAAACAAGCACCTCTTCCTACATGTCAGCAGCTCAAGTAAGTTATTCTGGAGCAGGGATGCTCCACCTGTGCATGGGACAGTCAGGAGCCTTCCCCATGAGCACAGGCTGTGACAGGCAGGTGCTGGGGCAGGGCACAGGCAACACCCCCCTTCCATCCTCAGGGACATTCCCAACGCCTTGGCTCCCTCCAGCCCTTTCCCAAGGAGGCCCCACCCCTGTCTTGCCATGTTCCAACCCCACGAGGGGACTCAGAATCCCAGAATGAGTTAGGCTGGAAGGGACCACAGTAAGGCATCTGGTCCAGTTTCCCTGTTCAAGGAGGGCCATCCCAAAGCACGTGGCACAGGACTGTGTCCAGAGGGCTCTGGAGTATCTCCAGTGAGGAGACTCCACACCCTCCCTGGGCAGCCTGTTCAGTGCTCAGGTCACTGCACAGGGAAGAAGTTCTTCCTGATGTCCAGGTGGACCTTCCTGGGCATCAGTTCCTGCCTGTTCCTCTTGTCCCATTGCTGGGCACCCCTGGGCAGAGCCTGGTCCATCCTCTGACAGCCCCCTTTGGATAGTGATGGGCATGGATAAGGTTTATATGTGGGATTGACTCCCTGGTCCCGTTCCCGCTGTCCCATTCCCGTTCTCGCTGTCCCATTCCCGCTGTCCCTATCCCGTTCCCGCTGTCCCAGCTGTCCCCATCCCATTCCCGCTGTCCCCATCCCATTCCCGCTGTCCCATTCCCGATGTCCCTATCCCATTCTCGCTGTCCCATTCCCGCTGTCCCTATCCCATTCCCGCTGTCCCTATCCCATTCCCGCTGTCCCAGCTGTCCCTATCCCATTCCCGCTGTCCCATTCCCGCTGTCCCATTCCCGATGTCCCTATCCCATTCCCGCTGTCCCGTTCCCGCTGTCCCTATCCCATTCTCGCTGTCCCATTCCCGCTGTCCCGTTCCCGTTCCCGCTGTCCCAATCCCATTCCCGCTGTCCCGTTCCCGCTGTCCCTATCCCATTCTCGCCATCCCATTCCCGCTGTCCCCATCCCATTCCCGCTGTCCCTATCCCATTCCCGCTGTCCCGTTCCCGATGTCCCTATCCCATTCTCGCCATCCCATTCCCGCTGTCCCATTCCCGATGTCCCTATCCCATTCTCGCCATCCCATTCCCGCTGTCCCTATCCCATTCCCGCTGTCCCGTTCCCGTTCCCGCCCGTACCGCAGCGAGTCGTTGTCGCGCACCAGGCGCGCGCTCTCGGCGGGCGGCAGCAGCGCCCCCTGCAGGAAGAGGCTGAGGCGGGCGCGGCGGCTGAAGCCGAAGCGGTGGCGGATGAGGCTGAGCAGGTCGGTGACGAGGCGCGCCTGGCCCGGCTCCAGCAGGAGCCAGCACAGCGCGCAGCCCGGGCTGGCGGGCGGAGGGTGGTCGAACTGCAGCCGCAGCCGCACGGGGCCGCCGCCGGCAGCCGCCATCATGGCCGGGGAGGGCCGTGAGGAGGAGGAGGAGGAGGAGGAGGCGGGGCGGGCGCGGGGGGCGGGGCCGTGGGCGGGGCGGGGCCGTGCGCGTGACCCGCGGGAGCTGAGGGAGCGATGGGGCCGCGCCGCGCCGGGAGCGCGCTGGGGGTGCTGCTGCTGTGGGTGCTGGCGGCGGGGACCGCAGGTACGGGACGGGACGGGACAGGATAAGATAGGAACGGAACGGAACGACACCCTCCGGGCACAGCGCGTCTCGCGGCCGCGCAGGCCCCGGGCTGAGCCCCGCGGTGCCGCCGCCTTGCCGGGGCTGGCGGCCGGGAGGGACGGGGACAACGGGGCAGCGGGAGCAGCAAAGCCCGGGCACTGCGGCGTGGAAAAGCCTTGCTGCTGCTGCTGCTCCTCCGGCGCGCTGCTGCCTTTTGCCCTGGCCCAGGAGATAAGGGATGGAGTTTCAAAGGTCTGTGCTGGGGAAGTGCCTGTCCTAGGGGGGCGATAGCGTGATTGCTTAAGGTGTCCAGGCTGTACTGATTTCATTAACTTTAGGATTAGATCTTGGAGTCATTGAAAAAGTGGCCCTCTGTTTGGCCTGCCTTGGCTGTCCTTGGGGACTGTAGTGATTTGGTCTCGCCCAGCACTCAGATCAAAGTGTTGGAGATAGCTCAGCTCTTCGGAACACGGAGCTGATAACGCCGAGGTCTCATGGCCACTCACTCCAGAGTCGGACTCAATGGGCCCTCTGGGTCCCTCCCAACCCGGAATATTTATTCTGTGAGCCCTGGAGACCCTGAAGCTGGTGTGAGTTATTCCATCGTGTCCGGTGGGGCTGCCTGTTCAGCTCAGGCCTTGGAAAGACTTGAAGTGTTTCCTGATAGTACAAATAATACCAGTGATTGGGCTGTTATTCCGGCGGCAGCTCCAATGCCAGGCTCTGATAAGGAAGCACTTAATTACAGACTTAGCTTCATTCATTGATGATAACTCAGCTGTGGGTGGGGGTGTAAGTATAGGCAGGTTTCTTATAGTAAACTTTTTTCTTTAATGGAAGCGCTTCTAATTACCACACCCAAGACTGAAATGTAATATTTTGGAACAAGTGTAGTGGAAAGCCCAAAGCTGAGCTTTTATACCTGGCTGATCTTAATTTTTATTTCCCCCCAAGGTGTAGTTCTGAGGCAGTCCCAAGAGCCCAAAGAGCTGTGGGGATATGTGCAGGTTCGGAATAAGGCCCACATGTTCTGGTGGCTCTACTATGCAAATAACCCAACCAAAGACTTCACAGAACTACCTCTCGTCTTGTGGCTTCAGGTAAGGTTTGCTGAAAGACACCTACGTGGTAATTCTTTCCATCTGTGGTTCAGTTTGATTGGTATCTTGCAGCCCTGCAGAAACAGGGTTGAAAATTGCCCGTTTCTAAATGACTCACCTTGTGAATGAGTTGTTCAGGTTGGGAAGAAACAATGATGATGACATCCTACAATTGTGGGTTGTCCCCAGCTGCTCGCCTTACATCAAGTTCAATTCCAGAAGTGGAGATTTTTCTTGTCTTTCACACAACAGTAGTGATTTTTGTGCATTGTAGTGTCATAGCTCCTTTCCTGGAGAGCTTGCAGTCTAAACAATGTTCAGAGAGAGAGAGGAAATAAAATAATCAGAGATTTAACATGGAAAGAAGTAAGAGAGACTCTGTTTAGAGATTGGTGCCATTCAATCCCAGTTTGATAAAGGCAGTGGAGTGTTCCCCACAGTCACCTCCAGCAGTACATTTCAGAAGTTAATTTGAATTTATTCACTTTGAGGACTTGGTCTTTTTCTTTCTGGGTTATTTCATCAGGGTGAAATGCACATGCTGTACATGCTGGTTAAACTAATGACTTGCAAACCCCTGCAGATCACTAACTTTTGCATTCGTTATTCAGGGAACAGGGTTTCGAAACTGCCCACATAGCATGCAGCTCATCAGATGATCTCCCAAGTGACTGCTTCTCTATTTAATTCTTGCTCTCAGAAACGGGATGTGTGCACATAATGAAAGATGAGGAAGAGAGCCTGCTATGCGAATTAATGTGTAGTGCAAAAGCCATTTTTTAAAATTTGCATTCTGTCATTCTACTTACTGGCTCACTTTTCCTTCTCTCCTATCTATCGTGTGCCAGGCTGCCTTTTAACTTCTTTGTCATTTGGTTTTTCCCCACAGGGAGGTCCAGGATCTTCAGGATGTGGATTTGGGAACTTTGAAGAGATCGGTCCATTAGACAAAGAATTGAAACCAAGAAATACAACCTGGGTACAGTAGAGAGTTAAACTTCTAATTATTGATTGCAAATGTTTGTTTGCTTGTGTAAGCAGATGACTGCTATGCAAAACCACACTGTTTTCATGTAAAGTTCAGTAGAACTATAATATTTCATCTTGAAATAGTGTGGTTAATAAATTGGCTTATAGGAGTAACCTTGTGTAGAGCTGAAGACTGCACCTCTTAATTTGATTTGCTGGAATATGTCTGGGCTTCCATGAATTTGTGAAATGCAGATATCTGGGAAGCAGAGAGCAGGGAGATTGTAGAAAGTCTTATTTCAGATCACAGCTTCACTGTGTGCAGTCATAGAGCTTTTTCTGGATGGATGGCAGTGTAAAATGTATGGCTTGTAATTACAGGTCCAGTGTGGCCTTCAAGGGAAAACAAATTACAGCTGCCTATGAAGGTAGAAGTTTAATTATTGAAATGTATTGGTGCTCTGAGCTACAAATAGTCTGTCGTACTTTGGAGTTCCCCACACCGTGTGGGTGACCTGCCCCTGGATCACTGGGGTTTTTTGGGTGCATTTCACGTTGCAGATTGGGCAGTTTGAAAGACTTTATGTTGTACTGCTGTGTACAAAAGTACAGAAGCTCTCTGTGCTGATCTGATTTTATTTTACAGTTGTAACTATACAACAATATCATTTACCACATCAATCTCACAAAATCTCAGCAACCCAAAAGATAAGACTTTTCTTTAGAAGGAAACCTTTTTCTTTATTTTGCATTCTGACAGAAAAGTGTCACCTGCACCATTTCTCTCTTTTGGTCCTTCACCTAATTTTTCTGCAAGGTTCTTTCAGCTCCAGAGATTTGCTGTCTCAGTTAATCATTTGTGCCATCAAAACTTAAGTATTTGGCCGGGTCTGAGCTGAGGTTTCATACAAACCTTCTTTCTGCTTGTACAGTTGCAGGCAGCCAGTATCTTGTTTGTGGACAATCCTGTGGGCACTGGATTCAGTTATGTGGATGACTGTAGCTTGTTTGCCAAAAACCTTTCCATGGTAGTTTCTGATATGATGGTTTTCCTTGGAGAATTCTTCTCGTGCAGAACGGAATTCCAAGTAAGTGAAATGAATTCTCCTTCAGCATTTCCTTTCTCTTTGCTTTTAAGTGGAGCTCAGAAAGAATTAGTGAACGTATTTCCAGATGGGCAGTGTTTGCTGCTAGGTAGGGGTTGGTGGGACTCAGTGTAGGTATAATCACTGCCTCTTACTCCCCACAAGTCAGAAGTTGTATCTTGAATTTGGGGTTGGTTAGATAAGCATTGGAGTGGGTTGTTGTCTAGAGTGAGCTGAGAAGCATAAGGAAAATACTGGGTGTTTGGTGGGGAGAGGTGACCAGCCTGGCTTCTGTGGGGTGTGGTTGGAGGTATCTTCTGCCCTCTGCCCAGCGAGTTCCTTGTGTGGCTTTTCTCTCCCCAGACCATCCCATTCTACATATTTTCGGAATCTTATGGAGGTAAAATGGCTGCTGGCATTGCCTTAGAGCTGCACAACGTAAGTAGCTGAAGGATGTGGTTTGTTTTTCACTTGAAAATGTGATGTTCTACAAGTTCTTGTATTTTCTGGAATACACTGTCCCTGTTGCCTAATTCACAATGGTACTGAATCTTTTTCACTTAAAGAAAACTGATTCTGGAGTCATGACTATCTAACTGAAAGTTGTGGTTTTGTTTGGTTTTGTTTTTCCTGTTATTTACCCAGGCTGTTCAAAAAGGGACCATAAAGTGCAATTTTATGGGGACTGCTCTTGGAGACTCATGGATTTCTCCCTTGGGTATGTTGAAAATCCTCAGACTTTGGGTGATTTGTTGGTGTTTTGTTTTGTTGGTTCCTTTAATCATTCCATGAGCACCTAAAGTCAAAAATGCCATGCCTGCCTTAAGTGAATAGATTTCACTGATTAATGCTTTAGGGGGTTAATGATGTTGCAGGACTTGTAAAGAACCTGCTCTGTGGAAATAACCTTAGGGCTAAACTGAGCTGACAGTACTTTTTTACTGACCAATTCATCTCCATACATTTTTGTCATGGTCAGTGTTGCCACAATAAAAGGAAAGTAAGTTAAATCGTACTTCACAAAGTTCCATGTTTGAAATCTGTTCTGTTTCTTTAGACTCTGTGCTGTCTTGGGGGCCCTACCTTTACAGCACTGTAAGTACCTTCCTAAACTCTTGGTCCTCACCTGAGCTGCCATACAGTATAAATGAATGTTGCATTTTAAGGTTAGCTCTTACCCAGAACAAACCCTCGAAAGCGTGGAGGCTGTTAGCAATAAATGAATGTGAAATCACAATTAAAGCTGTCCTCCTTTGTGTTTGCTTTCCAGTCTCTCCTCGATGATAATGGTCTAGCAGAGGTGACTGCTGTTGCCAAAGATATAATGGATGCAATAAATAAAAATCAGTATGGGCTGGCCACTGAGCTCTGGGGCAAGGCTGAAGGTGTCATTGAAGAGGTGAGATCTTTGACCAACATGAGTAAGTAACTGGTGCCTGGGGAGGCACATGATTTCAGGTTATCCTTTTTATAAGAACTGGGTTGGCAGGAATTCTCCTGCCCAGTCATTTTTGCCAGTATTTATTTTATCCCAGTGCTGATGTAAAGGAGCTGTTTGTTTGCTGTGCACCACTGTGTGATTAAGAGAGGCAGTAGATAGGGCAGCTCTCGTGGGTTTGTATTGCATCAAGGTTTCAACCTGCCAATCACTTAAATAGATGCTTAATATCTAGCATGCAAGCAGTCCTGCTGATTTCCAGAGAATCCAGTTTCAAATTAAATGAGCTATATCTCCTTGAAAACTTTAAATATTGAAAACTGCATCCAGCAAGACACAAATTTCAAGTTAAGCACAGATCTCAAGATTTGAAGAACTACAATAGATGTACAGGATGGAAAGGAACTTCAAGTTATGTCCTGTTACTGTGAGTCACATCTTGTTACTTGGCAAGTTCCAGCTTAAAATATTGGTGAAGTTTTGCTCTTGTCTCTCCTGTTGAAAGGTTGCTCCAAAAATCTCATTCTTTGTAGCATCTTATGCTTTAGTATAGGTAAGAATCTGGCTACCTCAAACAAAAAGGCTAATCTGGAGCCAGTTCCTTTTCTTGCTCTTTTTTTGGGGTTGGTTTTTTTATTGTTGTTGTTTCATAACTGAGAGTGCCTCGCACATAGTTGGTTTCACTTCTTGCTGTTTGAAAGGAACTTGTGGTTCCTGTTTTACCTTTCTCTTCAAGTCTTGTCCCCTCCTCCCAGCTGTGATGGTGCTGGCAGGTGAAGGCACTGCAGTTCTTCTGGGCTTGCTGCTGTGAGCTGATTTCTGGCCTTCAGAACTATAAAAATTCATTCTACGATCCTTGGACACATCCAGATGGGTGGCTCATACCTATCACCACTTCTTGAGGAAGCATTTTAGCTTTTGGAGGGTTGTAGGTTGGAAGGATGTTGAGGCAGCACCAGGCCAGGCTAGATGTGGCAGCAGAGCCCATCTGAAAGCATCACCTGGCACTGCAGCTCTCTGGAATGAGTAATGAGAATCCACAGTCATTTGTGGGATGTAAGGCTTCCTGTAAGCTTCCCATCTGTTTTGGAGGAGTAAACAGTATCTCTGGCACAACCCATGAGTGAGCAATACAGGCTTGAGGAATCTCTTCCTCACTTCTCAAAGCAAATGTAGAACCAAAGTTTTTCCATAAGTATCTTTCTGCAGTGCTGGTAAAGTGGAAGGTCACAGGGTCCTTTATTTAGGATTCACTTACCTTTTTTTTTTTCAGAATAGTCTGTTCCTCATATCTGAGAAATGGTTTTGTTAGTGTTACTGAAATTACCTTGTGTTTTCAGAACACAGACAATGTGAACTTCTATAACATCATGACTAAGGAGGCTCCAGAAGTGAAATCAGATGAACAAGAAAATCTCCATCTCAGTAAGTTGTATTTAAATGCTTAGGCTTCTATGTTTGCATTCATACCTTCAGCTCTGGTAGTGGAAAGAGCCTCAGTTTAGCACATCCTTAAAATGGATGTTGATATTCTCCTGAGCAGAACTTGTTTACTCTTGCATAAATAGAGATGGATAGGAATGTGGAGCAACCCTATGGATTACACCTCCACCTATACATCCTGCACAAATTACAGCAAGGAAGCACTCAGGATAATTACAACATATTTTTATGACCTTTAAGTTGCTTCCTCTTGTTGTCTTTCATTTCTGTCTTCAAGTTAGGACACAGAAATGTCTCATCAGTACCAACAGTCTGATGAGACTCTTTTGCTCCATGATGTTTGAGCATCAGTGTGAAATCAGTGGTTTCTAGTAAAAGGAAACAAATCTCTCTCTGTGGTGTTGCATTTTCATTAGAGCAGGATTTGTTGGCCATGAGTGTGACACTGGGAATTATCTGTGCAGGATGAGTGTCTTTGATGTGGCACTGATCAAAGGGTTCTCTCTTTCTCCAGTGCGACTTTACCAGCGCCATGTCAGAAAAATGCACCAGGACAGCCTGGATGAACTGATGAATGGCCCCATCAGAAAGAAGCTGAAGATTATTCCTGACTGTGTGAAATGGGGAGGTACATTCCTGTGCACCTAACGAGTCCATTGCTGCTGTTCACAGTATTGCAGCCTGCAGGAAGATGCTCTAGCAATTGGTCACATTCCATTGTCATTATCCTTGGGGGCTAAGAAGGGGACTTAATCTCAGAAATGAAGATGTCATAGGGCAGGTGTGGTTCTGGTTCCAATTCTGCTGCTTGTATCTGTCTTTAGCCAAGTAACTAAAAATACAAGGGGAGGGAGGCAGAAGATCCTCTGTGTCTCAGCACTTGGTTTCTGTTTTTCATGCAATCTTGCTGAATTTGCCATCAGTTTTTCTCTGCCAAAAGTCTGGTATCATGTAATGATGCACTGTGTGGAGGACAGGGTGTAAAACACAAAGGAAGGTTTAAAGAATTGATGGATGCCAGCACCCTGTGTGTGTAAATAGGAGCCAAGAGCTCCAGTGCTGTCTGTGAGCTCCAGTGAGAGCCTGGCTGCCTTCTGGTCCCCTTTGGTTCCTCAGACTGATAAATCACTGGCTGCCACTTTGGGCTGGGACTGGTTTTTATGCTGTTGTGAACTGCCTTTCAGAACCTTTAGACCATGCTTGGGGATGACATCCTTTGAGGATCAGTTAAAATTTGTCTTTCTGGCTCCAACCAGGTCAGTCCAGACAGGTCTTCGAGAACATGGCTGAGGACTTCATGAAACCTGTCATTGATGTTGTTGATCAGCTTTTGGCAGCCAACGTGAATGTTACAGTCTATAATGGGCAGCTGGATCTCATTGTTGACACCATGGGTAAGGAACTTCTTGGCTGGGGTTGGGAACAGAACATCTGATGAGTAGAATGTGAAGTTGCCAGGATATTGGTACCTGGATTTCTCCAGTCTCCTATGCAAATCTTTTAACTGGCAACACTTAAATACTACAGTCATAAGAGAGCAGCTTTTAGTATGTTTTGCTTATATCCCTCCGAGAGAGGGAAATCCTTTACCTCCATTATACTGCTGAGAAATGGATCTGAAACATTAGTAGTTGTTTGTGTCAGTGAAGCCAATAATTCACTTAACTCTTCTGGATAGATGCATATATATGTGTGTATGAATGTGTGCTTGTTCATAAATGAAGGATGTTGGTAGTTAATGAGGGAGGTGCAGTTGAAGAGTGATCACACCTGCCCTCAGTAACATCTAGACTCCTGCACATCTTGGGCTTTGTTTGTCCCTCACTGCTTGCAAGATGCAGATTCGGTCCAGTGGCAGTTTGGGGGGAGGCCAAGTCCTCTTGAAGTGCTTCCTGCTACAAGACTGCCCTGCTCCTTTCCACTCATCCTTTCTTTTGAGTTAAATAATCTTCAGTCACAGACCACCAAACACCTTCCTGTGTTGTGAAAAGCTTTATTCTTTGTCTCTGCCCACTTAGGTATTCAGGTGCCCTTCATGAACAATGAAGCAATCAATAAATCCAGGAAACAGTATTTAGGCCATCAGAACAGATTAGCAGTTAGTGGTGCTTCAGTTTATCACATTTTGAGCTAAAATGGAGCTGCAGTTAACATCAGTAAATTCTTCCAATAGTTCATAGGTGGGCTAAAGCTTTGACACCCTTGATGTCCTGGATTGGTCTTTTTTCTGTCTTGACCACCCTCTCTAGCAGCACCTGAAAACAACCTTTCCAGGCTCTTCTCAGTGAGTGTCTAACAAACAGAGAAGCAGTGTCCTTTGATTTTCAGGATGGGAGCTTGGTGTGGCTGATCCTTCTCCATGGCAGGACATTCAAGTGTTTGAGAAGTAAAGCAAAATACATTGGAATTTCTGGGGCAGCGGAGCCTCCAAGAGGCACATCTTTAATTTGTGCAATCATAAGTCCATTTCATACACACCTTCAGTGTTTGCTTTCCCCTTCTCCCTCCACTGATTTGTTTTCAGCCTGTCCTGAGCCAGCCTTGATTATTTTCCTAAGCATAGCAAAATTGTTTTTGGAACCTGAGCACACAGAGACTTTCTGCTCACTCTGCTGTATTGGTAGCTCGTACAGTGGGCATCCAGCTGAACTGGACTCCCAAGCTGTTGTGTCAGTATCTGTAATCAGTCATATCCCTAATCTCCTCCAGGCCAGGAAGCATGGATCCGGAAACTGAAATGGCCCTGTTTGGACCAGTTCAGCCAGAAAAAGTGGAAGGCACTGTATGTGTCTCCAGAATCCACCCAGACAGCTGCTTTCTACAAGGCCTACAAGAACTTCGCTTTCTTCTGGATTCTCAAGGCCGGGCACATGGTAAATAATGACCTCCTTGGGGTGGGGGGCACCATTATCAGCAAGGAAACTGCAGAAGGTTTGTGCCTGCTGTCTGCTCCCTTAGAGCAGCTGCTTATTGTGTGCTTATCTCTGTGCCAGGTACCATCTGACCAAGGGGAGATGGCACTGAAAATGCTCAGGATGGTGACCCAGCAGCAGCTCTAGGGAAGGGGAGCCCAGCTGGCCTGGCCTCCTGCCCAGCCCCAGGGCTCCTGAGGAGTGAGTCCAGAATCCTGAGCTGAAGAAGGAGCAATGGCTGTTTGGACACACAACCTCTCTGATCTCCTGATAAAGTGCACAAGCACTCATGGAAAGGCAATTTTTTTCCTTGAATGAGTTGTTGCTTTTGAATTTTTAAGTTGTGATTTGCTGCCTTAAATACTGTTCATAAATGACTCTCTCAGAGGGAAGTCCACTGTCATAAAGAACTAACTCGGATCCTTTGACTTGGAAGGATTTTGTGCTCTTGCCCTTTCCTGAATGCTCCCTTCTCTGTTCACACACCAAGACTAAAACTGATTTGACCCCTGACAGATTTGCTTTGTGTTCCTCTCTGAGAGCTGATCTGCTTCATGAGGCCGTGGAATGTTCCTTCCTTTGTCCTCAGGGCTCTGCTTGAGTCACCTGGCTGGATTACAAGCTGAAGATATAGAGACACCAGGATAGAGGACCTGCCTTAGAGGAATCACAGTCCATCTCATCTTGCTGGGGGAGCCTGAGTTAGGATCCAGAATTCTTCAGGCTTCCTGTCTTAGAGAAAAACACCCCCCAGAGGAGTATTTTACCTCTTTCATGTGGCCATTTGTTTCTTGTTTTCATTCTTTTTAATAACTGTTACTCAAACTTTGCCTTTAGCCTCAACACCTAAAGCACATCCAGCAGGAATTCCTGCTTTCCTGTGTGCTGAAGCAGGAGCCCTGTTAACACCCTCTTCTTGTACAGAAAACAGTCCTAATGGACAGAAGCCACTGAAACCTTCTGGGTTTAGCCTGGAGAGTGGAAAGGAGCATTATATGAACAATAGTAGCATAGTTCTGAGAGATAATAGCAGTGTTTAAAAGAAGGGTATACAATATAGAGATCTATATTTTTTAAAGATTTTTTTTTAAGTCTTGCAGAGACCTGTTAGTTTGAAACAACATTTTTTTTTATATACTGGTTAAGAAAAGACTTGGTCAGACATCATTTGACTTCTGCTACAGAGCACAAAGCTGCTGCTGTTTATTGGTGTCTGATAGGAGGCACAACAGCTTATTCCAGCTGTCAAAATCCTAAATAAATAGCAACCCTTCAATTACTTCAGCAACTGAAACTGTCCTGAAATGCCTGATAGCATTGGCTCAGCAAGGGCTGAGGCATAATGCTGTGTAAACACATATGCAGTCACCCAGCAGCTGCAGCACTGGCACCTAATAATTGCTTTCCTTTCTTGTGTTCTCTCCTTGAACTGTATTCTAGAGAACTTTAGCAATGCAAATCCAGATTTATTTTTTTAAACACTTGTTGGAATAAATAGGTCTAATTGATCTCTCTTCAGCATCACATTGATTTCACTGCTTGAGAATCACATCTTTTCTGGTTTGGCTTTTAGATGAACAAGAGGAGGGTGCTGGAAGTGTGTAAGTGTGCACATCTGCATTCTTGGAATATTTTTAAGTAACTTGCCTAGCAAATCAGCGTGTTTGAGCCTGGGCAGTGTGCTGGTTTGGGCTGGGATAGAGTTCATTTTCTTCATAGTTGATAGTCTGGGCTATGTTTGGATTTGTGCTGGGGACAGTGATGGTAACACAGGGATGTTTTAGCTGTCACTGAGCAGCTGTCACTGTCACAGCATCAAGGCCTCTTCTGCTCCTCACCCAGCATGAAGGCTGAAGGGCACAGGAGCTGGGAGGGGACACAGCCAGGACAGCTGATCCCAACTGACCCAGGGGATATCCCAGACAATGTGGTGCCAGGCTCAGCAGGGGACATTTGAAATGATGGTGTTTCTTCCCAAGTAACTGCTACATGTGATGGAGCCTGGCTTTCCTGGGATGGCTGAACACCTGCCTGCCCATGGGAAGTGCTGAATGAATTCCTTGGTTTGATTCATTTGTGTGTGCAGCATTTGCTTTCCCATTAAACTGCCTTTATCTCAACACATGAGTTTTCTCACTGTTACCCTTCGGATTCTCTCAGGACTATCTTTGTGGTGCTTGTTTGCTGGCTGGGGTTAAACCATGGCAGCAGTTTGAATTGGCTTGTGGTTCTCAGTCCTGTTATATACAGTATTTTGCAGTATGCCTAATATAGTAATACTATAGGGCTTGCTAGGGGAAAAGAATTAAGAAGATGGTCTCTCCAGAAAGCACCACTTAGTGCTGTTCTTACACTTCTTCATCAAGTGGGACATTGATTCACGTTGCCTAGAGCTTGTGCTCAGGCGTAGGCCTGAGACATCTGTTTCTTGTCCTGCTTTGTTGCAGCTTCTGCAGGTTTTCAGTTGGCAGAGAGATGGCTTATGAGGAAAAAGGATGGTTTCAACAAGGCTGGTGTTAGGGATTTGTTGATTTTAGGGGCTATGCCAGATCTAAACTTGTTGGAATAAAAATACTTGCCCACAGAGACAGGCCTTTAAATAGTGTCCATTCAAATGCAAACAGCAAAAAAGCAGATATCCTTTAATATCAAGGAGGGTTCCTTTTATCTCCCCAGAGGCTTTGTCACTGGTGTGTCACAGCTCTAGATCATCACAAAGGTAGGTCACCTGTCCAGCAGATGCTGTAGGAAATCAGTTGCTTTGAAAGGAGTTCAAGTCCTGCTGTGTGTATCTGATTAGCAGTGACATACTTTGTCCATTTGGATTTCATGCAGTGTGTCATTTCCAGATAAGGGCAGTCACTTGGCAAATCCATTAGAGTGAGTCATTCTAAATATTAATAAGATTTTTTACAGATGCTGGGTCAGTCAGGAGAAAACAGCACAGCATTTTTATTTCATCCCCTGCAGCTGCAGGCTTTGACTGCACAGGTATCCTGACAGCCACTGACTTGTTTTGCTCAGTTTTGCTTTTACTATCAGTTGAAGATAATTTTCACAGAAACAAATCTGTGTTAAAAATCAATAATTCACCACTGCTGCTTCAGCAAAAGCAGTTTTGGCTTTCTATAACAATCTACCTTTTCTAAGCCAGAAAAAGAAATCTAGAAGTTTCTTTCAAAGCCACAACAGAAGCAGAATGTCTGTGTACAGAGGCACACAATGGAAATCTCAGAGCACTTCTTCACTGTCATGTTGTGTCTCCCATCCTGTAAATATTCTGAGGTATTGCAGGACAGTCTGTGTGTGTCAGTTCTGAACTCTCACATACATTAATGGTTTTTCCAGGAGGGATTCAGGAAAGGAGTAATTTATCTGGCCCACAGTGATGAAGGAACAGTGAGAACTTGAATAGAGCAGAGTTCACCCTCACAGGCTTTCTCAGAACCTGGTTTTGGCATTTGCTATATAATAGATTTGGTAGTTAAAGAGCAGTTTTAGCTCTTATGGAGGAACAAATGTCATTTGGTCACTGCTTGGGGGGAATTTTTTTGCTTTGTGATTGGTGGTTGAGGTAGGAGGGTATGTTGGATATACCTGCAGAACTAGAGGTGTGTTAGTCTGAGTGGCCTAATGCAGTGAGTTTATAGGTAGATACTGTTCTGACTAGGGCTGTGTCAGTTCTAAAATGCTGTGAATCATCCAAGCCTAAGAGACAGCTGGAATAATTCCATCTGCAAGCTGCAGTCACTAGATTTGATAACGCCTACTACAGTCATTTTCAAAGGCAATTATAAAGGCTGCCAGAACCAGCCTGGTTAAGGTTTCTGATTGCTCCTCTGTTCCTAAAGTGTCCTTTTCAGAGGTGTTTCTCTACAAGCTGGTTGCAGTGTGTTCTTGGAACAGCCTGTTGCTCAGCACCATTAGCCCCACAGTCCGTGGATGGTCACAGTGATGATGATGCTGCACCCACATCCTCCTGTATAAATATTTTTTGTTCTTTATCTTCCACTGCTCAGCCAGTTGGGACTCATCTCACACAGTCTGTTTGGAGACGCACCAAGTGATCACTGTTTGGCATGAGCATCACTGTGGTATATCATGTTCTAATTTTATTATTCTGTCCCATTTCTCCTTGCTAAATACAGCAGTATCTGGGAATTACATTCCTGTAGTCTGCTGTAGTAAAACTGCAGATGGAATGTGTTTATTCAGATGGTGTGTAGTCCATCTTGGGTAGGAGAAAATAAATGAAATTGTAGAAACTTTATTTGAAGCAGTAAGAGAGAACTTTGAACAGTTCATATGCTGTGTTATGGGTGAGTTAGGCTAAAGAAAATACACTGGCTGGTGTGTCCTCGGTTCTGATCTAGCTAGGTGATTTTCTATGATGAATCATTTATTTTTTAATAAATGGAGGGAGGGAGAGGAGGCAAAAATGGTCTCCAAGAATTTGTGGCTTAGGTCTGTTAATGTGGTTTGCTTAATTCCAGAGAGGAATGCCACTTGACAGTTCTTTTGGGGGTAGAAGTTGAAAATAGCTTGGCTGTAGCTGTTACACTGGGTTTTGGAGTTTTAAACATTTCACTGCTTTCAAGAGGTAGCCAGATGCCATTGCATGTTATAATCTGAGGGCAATGTAATTCGGCCCAACTGCTTAGAGCTTGTCTAGAGAAAAGTGGACAGGTGCTGTCCCTTCCCCAAGGCAGCAGGGAGGCTTCTGGGATGTGCCAAAGAGAGGTTTGGCCTCGGGGCATTTGGGAGGACTGTGGGACTTGTTGGAAGAGGGAGAAAGCAGGCTTTATCCCATCCTATTCAATCACCTCTGGTTTGTGTATTGTTCTTCTTGCTTCACCTCGCCAGCCGTGCATTCCCTGGGCTGGGACCGATGTGCAGTGGGATGACCGGCCACTCGGTGGAGTAAGGAGACCTCCAAATGCCATGGGAACACGCGGGCCTTGCCATCCCAGCTCCTGGCGCCGTCCCTGGAAACACCAGGGCAGCACTTGGAAACTCGTTCAATCCAGAATCTTCTGTGCCGTACCTCATTAAGCTTGTCTGAGAAAACTCCATTACCTCTTAAGTAATATTTTTAAGTTCTCAGGGGCAAGAGTGTTAATAAGCTAATTCTTGCTGCCTGTTACCTGTTGTTTGTGATGCTTAAAGAGAATACCCAACTGATAAAGCACATCTGTTATGTTGTTAATCAGTCAGTGGGAAACAGGATTTGATTCAAAATACAGTAAGACCATTAGAAGACAAATATTCAACGAGGGCTATATCGTGTATAGTATAAAGAGAAACTGTTCTGTGAAGCTGTTCTGAGAGGCTGGGTCTCAAATAGCTGCTGTGATATTCTGGATCACAACCAGAATTGTAGATAAGGTCATCAGCCCTGGGGAATGCACTCTTCAGACGTTGTTTCTGACACCAGATTACAATTTTCTGTGTAAGTGGAAGTGACATTGATGGAAAAGCAGCTGATTGTAAAGAAATCCTGCAGATGACAGCCATGGCCTGTGCTATTCAATGAAATATTTCCTACTGAACTATTTATTCTTAATGGGCAAATATGAAATCACCTCCCCTAGTCCTATTTCAAGTTCAGGAAACTAGATTGGCAGGATGTAAAATATTTATTTCACATAGTGCATGAGTCAAATGGAGAAGCTGCCAAACATCTCTGATTAAACATTTTGATGCACCAGCAGGGAAAAACAGCCCACTGGTACCAGCAGACGTGTCCTACCTAGGCCTGGAGAAGCAGAGAGCAGCAAGGAGTAATGCCAGCTCCATCCACTGGCAATAAAAACCGACATCCTTGATCCAGCCTTATAAAAACTCTAGCTTGGCAGTGCAGTTGCCCAGCAAGTGGTGGCACAGGTTTGTCTCCCTGTCCTGACTTCAGCACCCATGGGGCACCCCCAGCTTTCGGATCCCAGACTTTTACTGACAACACCTCCCATCCCAATTCTCCCGTGTTCAGTGCTGTCAAATCATCTCCCCGCTGTCAGATATTGGCTCAAAATGTTCAGCTGCCTCTAATGACAGCTTCTACAGCCTCTTCAGCTCTCTTATCAGCTTGGTTCCAGTGCTTGCTGGCACTCAGCCTGTCTGTGGCAGTTCTCAGACTTCAGTGCTAACTCCCCAAACTGTAGTGTCTCAACCTGGAGCTTTTGTTCTTCCCCCTCCCCACCAAGTTAATGAAAGAACGACACAGATTTTAATACTGACAGTTGGGGTCTAAATCTGTGTTGCTCCCTACTTGCATATCTAGACTAATTTCCTTCTCCAGGAAGAGAGAGAATCAGTGGAAATTACCTGGATTTCATGAAACTGAGCACAACCCAAAGTGTGGGAGTTCCTCCCATGGCCAAGGCGAACAAGAATAAGTATTCCTTTTTTTTCCACCACAGTACTTAGTGTAACTCCACTTCCCAGTCTGGAACTGCACAGCTGCCCACCTGCACAGAGAGCAGTGAGTCAGAGGGTGCAAGGACTCACTGAGACATCTCAGCAAACAAAGTGGGACGGTGACACAGATGTGCTCTGAGGCTTTGAAGAGGCTGAACTTCACTTCAGAGCAGTCAGACTGACAGTAACTGATTCCACAGTTCCAAGGGGCACCAGATCACAGATTTTTGAATAGGTGCCCCCAAGGGCTGTGCTGAGCTCAGTCCCCACGTAACCTGAAGATGAGTTCAAGGGTTCCTTTTTTCAGAGATAAAAGCTAAACATCCCCACATCTTAAGAATCCTGCTCTAACTAGACAACTTCAGAGAAGTTTGCTGATCAAATATTTTGCTTCCCTTTTCTCTTTCAGATGTCCTCACATCTCTTCCTAAATTCTTTGCTTCCCAAGGCTCCTATCTGATCTCTGCACTTTGATTTATTTTTTTTTCCCAGTCTGGAAAGACCCTTTAGTACATCAGTGAGGGAAAGGAGAACTCCTGAGTATTTTTTGTAAAACTAAAGGAAGGTAAATGTGGCAGAGGCTCTGGAACCAGCTCTATATGTCTGTGCCAAAGGGTGAATACATGGGGGAGCTGTATTGCTACTGCAGTGTGTGCTGTCACTGTGTTGTGATTGACAGCTGACTTACAGTCAAGCCAACCTCTCCCCTAACCCTGAATTTGCACATAAAAGGAATGAGAGACTCATGTTCAAAGAAATACAGCTTCCTGAGAATGCTCCTATTGGTTCCCAGAACAGAGATTAATTTGACCAGCTTGCTCTAATCATGGGATTTTCAGGGTTGCTAAGGGCCATATGGACCTCTCTTAGTGAAGGAAGCAAATGAATGGATACTGTCTGGATTCAAAACCTGCTGCACTTACATGGTCATTTTAGTTGGACAGCTTCATCAGTCACCTCCAGAATGTCACTCAGTGATGGATGGTCACCTGTGCTCAGCAACCACAGCGGGAAAGAAGTGCTGGCAGAGGCAATAAGTACCTGAGCCTCACTGAGCCAGTGCTCCTTCCTCCCCAGAGGGTGACCCATCATTCTTGGTCTGAGGCACAATGCAGAAACCAGAACCATCCCTGGTCTCCCCTCTGGCAGCTCACAGCGTGGGCTTAAAAAGCAGTCCAAAAATCTACAAGAGAGAAAAGGGACAGAGCAGAGAGATCAAATTAAAACCCAGCCATGGAGCACAGCAGTTGCAGGAGGCTTTAATGAGGACTCCTGCAAAGGCAGGGACATGCCGTTTGTTAGCAGCTCTGTCTCATTAAAGTGTGGGTGGACAGTGGCTGTTCCATCCATGCCCAGCCACGAGGAGTTCCTTTGCCTGGCTCTGCCTTCTCGCTTGAGCGCAGCAGAGCGTGGGAACCTCTGCTCATCCTGCTTTTCCTTGATTGTCCCTTAACTCTCTACACTCAGCTTTTCTCCCCCTGGCCTGGGCCTGTTCAGAACAGGGTCAATGGCTTTTCCTCAGAAAAAAATGTTGTAGTGTGACCAGTGTTTTATTTGGGTTGTCAGACTGATGTGTGGAGCAGTGAAGGTGCAGCAAATGGGTCTGTCAGAATCGTAGAAGGTAAAGGGGTTGGAATGGACTTTAAATATCATCTAGTCCCAACACCTGCTGCCATGGGCACCTCCCACTAGCCCAGGCTGGTCAAGGCCTTATCCAGCCTGGCTTCCAACACTGCCAGGGTTGGAGCATCCACGACCTGTGCCTGTGTCTCACCACCCTCACAGTAAAGAATTTCTTCCATATAGCTAACCTAAATTTCCCTTCTTTCAAGTTATATACCCTTTCTCCCTTAGTCCTATCACTAGAGTTCCCGGTGCACAGTCTCCAGCTTCCTTTGATGCTGGCAGGGCTGTGTGGTCTGCACGGAACCTTCCCTCCTCCAGGCTGAACAGCCCCAGCTTTCTCAGCGTGGGGAAGAGAAGGAGGGACGAAGCCAGCCGGCGGTCTGTCCCCACCCTGCCCCCTCTCCCTCCCTCCCTGCCCATTCCCTGGATTTCCCTTCCCTTTTCCCGCCGGCTCCTCTCCGCCCCCTGGCGGCGCAGCCCACCGCGGTCCCCCCTCCCTCCCTCCCTCCCTCGCTCTCCATCCTCCGGCTCTGCCCTATTGTTCTCCCGTCCCTCGCTCCCTCCCTCCCTCCGCCGGCTCTCGCGTCCTCCCTCCGCTCTCCTCCCTCCCTCCCTCCATCCCTCCCTCCTCCTCCTCGCCGTGCCTCCCGCCCCGCTCCCCGGCGCTGATGTCACGCACCCGCTGAAGGCGCGGGCGATCATGGCTGCTGCGGCCGCGGCCGCGCCGCCCGCCCGCCGCTGATGCCCGCGATGGAGCCGGCCAGCCTGCTGCGGTTCCTGCGGAAGCTCAAGGAGGTTTTCGACGTGTGCGACGAGGATGCGGACGGCTTCATCCGCGTGGAGCACTTCGTCGCCCTGGGGCTGCAGTTCGGCCAAGGGGATGAGGTGAGTGGGGCAAATCCCCCGCTCCGATCCCCCCGCAACTTTCACCTGCTGTGCGCGGCCGGACCCCGCCCGGGCCGCCCGTCTCACGGCAGCCCAGACCCGCTCCCTTCTGAGACCCGTCCCTCGGGGGGTCCCACAGCCCTCCCCATGGCAGCCTGGACCCCTTTTCCCCCCGGCCGCCCTCCGCCTTTCCCGCATGAGTCCTCCCTAAAGACATCCCGGCTCCCTCCATCCCTCGGGAGGGTCCAGACCCCCGGGCTGACCCTGTCGCGGTCCCCTGGGGTGGAGGGACCTGTCCCGGTGCCGGCAGGGCTGGGGGGTCGCGGTGCCTTTCTTGGGAGGTGTTTATTATGGTTTTTCTCCGTCCTGGCTGAGCTGAGCCCGCACCGGTGCCCGGCTCTGTTGGGGTACTGGGAGCAGAGCCAGGTCTGGACAGGCAGGGAAGCACCTGTGCGGGCACCCCAAAAGCTGCAGGTGATGGGTTGGAAGCGAGGGCTCCCTCCATTCATCCATCCCTCCCTCCAGCCCTCCAGTGACACAGCGTAAATCTGGAGTCGCGCCACTGGTCTCGGAGCGGTTGCGTCAGTGGGACCACTGTACATCGTGACATCAGTGTAAAATGGGAGTGGGATTCGGGCCAGAGGCAATGAGGGCAACGACGCGTGCTTGGTTTGAAACGGTTCCCGTCAGTGGTTCCATCAAGGGCTGCAGATCCAGCGAAATTAACCAGCAAGAAACGCTTTCCCGTGGAGAACTCCCGGGATATTGCACTTAACTCTTCAATACGTCCCAGCAATTTTGGGTGCCAGGGAGGAGGAGTGGAGTTGGGACTGGGACAGGGTTCAGAAAACCAGTATCAAACAACCTTTTAAATTGCAATAAAACAAATTAATGTGAGGAGCCCACGAAACGGTGGTTTATAAAGGGATGCTGAAGAGGCAGCAAAACCAGAGTAATTGTTGGAGCAAATTACTTACTTCTGGCTTACCACTCTTAATGAAACACAGCTTGTGAATTAAGTCAGGAAACCAGGAGACAGAAGGCTTATTACTTACAGATAGTCACAGGTCTGTTAAACATTTTCTTAATGAGAAGATGGAGTTTATTGTTTTAACTAGCAAAATAAGGACAAATGAGCAACAGTAATGAGTTCTTTGATTTCTGGTTTTATTTGTCTCTTGGTAAGTTGTGTAATTTTATATAAACTAAGAGAAATATTTTTAAATCCTTTCTGCTACCAGATACACTGCATCCAAATTGCTTTTTGCACTGCTGTGTTTATCTGGAGGCAGACCAGTGGCTTTCTCATGCAGCACGGAGAAAGACTGATGAAATTCCACTGGCTGTTTTGCAGCAGGATGACACTGATGATCATAACAATACTTTTTGGTCTCAGAAGTCTTTAAGGTTGTGAGAGGGGAGCGGGTTCTGTAAGATGCAAAGGAGGATTCAGGTGGTGATCTCGTAAGCTTTGAGTGAATTGGAGTATATTAGTTGGAAAACATTTAAATGGAGAGAAAGAGGAAACTGAAATGTCAGTACAGACAGCACTAGAGAAGTACCAGGTGTCAGTGGTTGTGTGTAGGATTCAGGACAGGCTGGCTTGCTGGGCAGGCATGGGAGAGATTGCCAGGGGTGAGAAGTGCATCCCTTTGTATTTTGTTCAGTTGTAACTGGCAGTGTTTGATAAGATATTTGCAAATCTGGGACAGAGAACTCTTATCTCTACATCGTATCTTTTTATCTGTCAGGGTTATAATATAACTTGTTCTGGTTTACTTCCCTGTGTCTGGTGTAGTCAGGGGTGGGAGCACGTGGCAGTTGAGTAAATGGGATTTGTAAATCACCAAAAGAGGTTTGCTAGAGGAATACAGAATCAGTTTTGCAAGTGCAGATTTACTGTAGAACAGCCACTGTAGATGAACTAGTCTGGTTTTAAGGCTTGTTAAAAAGGGGCTTTCTGTGTGATGAATCACAGTTGATGTTTGGAGATGGCAAGAATCTACTCTTTCAACCTTGCATCTGCAGGAGCCTAATAAGTTCTATGTGGAGCCTAATAAGTTCTATTTCTATTCATGAAATTGAGGAGACACTGTTAAGGAGCAGTTCCCTTTAACACATTGGAACATATTTACTGTCAATGAAAATTAATTCTATTTTTGAATATGCTACAATTCTTGGGCTTGATCCACCTCAGCTCCCTTTACATTCCAAAGAGATCTTTCCATTCTCATCAGTGAAAGATGGATTTGCCCTCCTGTGTCAGTCATTTGCTCCTTCTGTTGACACAGTTCGTGAGGTGACAGGAGGGATCCTATTTGGTAGCACTGTGGTCTGAGTAATTCTGACTCTTACCAAGAGTAGCCCTGGGTTATGTTTATGAACTGGGAGAGTATCTGTCCCTTCAGTAGTGCCAGCCGGGCATAAGCAGCTTTCCACCTCTTCTCTACCTCCTCCAAGCCACCGCCATCCAAAGTTTGGAGTCTATAAATTCTTAATATTGACTTCAGTAGGGCTTGTGGCTTGGACTGTTTAGGGCATTTAGCCTTTTCTGGCTGTTTCTTTTTCTTTCTCTTTCCTTTTTCTTTCTTGTTTGCTTGTTTTTGTGTGGTGTGTAGTAAACATGCTGAATGTTACCATTCCTGAAAGATAACAATTCTGAAAACTGCCCCAAGGGCAAAATGTTGCACCAAGGCAGCAGCCTTCTGTTGAAGCGAAGCAATCCTTACCTGCACAGTCAAAATAATGAACTTTAACCTTTCTGGTTAACTTTTTTACTGTTTTATTTTTAGTGGGCTTTGGAGGCCTCTGTTTCTAGCAGCTTTTCTTTTCCTGAGACTGCACCATCACTGCTGAACCTCATTCCATTCTGCCTTGCACATGCACACCAAAATCCTGGTCGTGCCATGCAGTTTGATGCCCACTGCAGCAATGCCAGTGGCCTCAGAGTGGCTGTTTAGGTGAGGTGTTTCAGCTGTGGAAACACTTCTAGCAAGTTTGCTTACAAGCTTTTGCTTTGCCCTAGAAAGCACATGGTTCAACTAAAGGAAGAAATGATTTGGCCATGTAAATCTGGCCCAGCCAGGAGCAGAGTCATGTCTCTAAATTCCTGAATTTAGAGCAGACCAGACTAGCTGTCGAGTGCTGCTTGCCCGTACAAATGGTTGTGCAACTTGTGCTTTTAGGCAGTTTGGCTTTCTGGCCTCCGTTCATCCCATCTGGCTGTGGGCATTTAACTGAGTTGTCTAAATTAATCTTTCTCCATGGACATTGGTGAGCAGTTGAACACTCAGAGGCTGTAACAGGACCAGAGGACAAAATAAATCCTTCAGAGGTGCTTCTTTATCTCCAGGACAACAGAAACTCTGAGCTGAGACTTCTGGTTCAGTGCTGAAAGCCAGCAGGGTTGGGCCTGGCCTTTCCTCTTGAATGGGGTGTTTGCTGTTTGTGTAGAAATCTGAAGGGCTGTTTCCAAAGTGACTTGACGGGATGGCATGTGCTCACCAGCTAAAGAAACACTTCACATTACACTGAGAAATGCCAAGAGTCGCTCGCCATCTGCTTCCCTTTCACTGGGAAGGGAGTTTCACTACCAGCCAAGTGTCTGGGAGCACTGTGAGTGAGTGACATGTTCAGCAAGCCCCAGTTCTGGCAGGGGATTGTGTGAATGTGTATTTCAGGATAGTGCCAGTTGATGTTTTATTATGCCAGATTCTACTTCAACTCCACATTCAGTTTTCAGCAACAAGTGAAATAGGCTGAGCATGTTTACAACTCCTTTCTGAGAGACAGGTAATCACCTTTTGGAGGTGTGCAGACCGTGCAGGTGCTTACACAGGGATCTGTCATGGTAAAATCAACTGCTGCTCATCAATTTGAAGCAGTGTCACACCTGAAAGGCAACTAATAAAATATACAGGCCCATATCAGTTATTCATGTGAGTGGACAGTAACTCATTTGAAGTCAGTGGTTTATTAGTGGTGTAGAACAGAAGCAGCTGAAAACAAGTTCACATATTTCACATGAACAAATGAAAGCTTCTGGCCAACAGAAACTATTGCAATAGGGAGATGTTTGTTGCTAATTTTAGTTGCTTCCATTTATCCCCATTCTGGGCTGAAGTTAAAGGCATCAACCTCAAGTGCTGCCCAGGCAGTAGATGCTCCATTTTGACTTGCTCTCAGATGTCTCCCAGGAGCTGACGTTGTCATGCTCTCAACTCAGCCCTTCTGTTGTAAGCACTCCAGAAGCAGCTTCTCCTGTGAAGAGCAGGGCTGTAGTTTCACTGCCTGACAGCCACGAGTCTTCCTGAGGGGTCTGGGTGAATTTCATGCCCCTGGCTGTAGTGATGCAGCTCAGAGTTGCACGCAGAAATTAATGAAATCACTGCAGAGTTACATCAGTGTGCATGATGACAGAGCTCATACCTTGACAGTGTGCACTGTGCTCTCGACTGACCTGCAGCCATGAGAAAAAGAGGCTTTGGCACTGAGACATTGAAAGGCAGCTATGAGGGTGTCACCAAGTGATGCTGCCATTCTCATAATGGAGGGGGTAAAGGGCTACGACTTCCTTCTTCTCTGCTTTTCCTGGAAATAATTAAAGAAAAATTAAAGTATTTGCCTGGATGTAACAAGGATACAAAGAGCACACCCATGTGACAGTGTTTTCTAGGTAGCAGCAAGGCTGCCACACATTCAGATTCCTTAAAACTGTAGTTGCTAATGACCCAGATATTTCATATAATTTACAGTGGCTGGGCAAAAATGCAGTTCTGAAGTGGCACAGTGGGGTACTTATTTTATGGATTAGCCCAGGCAGAGCCACTGTAGCCTTCCTAATTCAATACAAGCTAGCAGTGAATATGTTTAAAATAGCCCTTTGGAATATCTTGAAAGTGAGCATGTATTTCCAAACAGCTGACATAAAGCAAGCTTGGTAGTCACGATTAATCAAACATTTTGCTGTGGTGAGGAGGGGAGCTGTAGGTTTGCTGTGCACTCATGAGTTTAATTCCTTATGTAACGTTTGCATTTCAAAGGTGAGAGCTCTGAGGGGGTTACATACACAGTTAAGAATTGATTGTTTTGATTGTTGCTGTGTTTTGCAATACAAGTCAGTGATCTGAAACAGTAAATTCTTAGTCCCTAAAGGAAAGGCCATCAATTTTGATAGTAATTCTTGGTATTTAAATGACTGCTTTTTATGGCTACCTCACTGTTTGCGTTTGCTGCAGGGACAGTGATATTGTGTTTATTTCTTATTGCCAAATTCAAAAGTTAAATAAAAGCATATAGATGAAACATAGAAGGCAGCACAGTATGGAAGGTGACATATGTAGCTGGTGAAGTAAAAACATTCAGCTGCCAGGCAAGACCAGCTTTTTTCTACGTAAATTTTTCTCCCTCCATGCCTGATTCAGTCCATGCTGCTAAGTTGTAAAATCGGTGTTCTTTGTCTGTGACATGCCTGCATGTTGTGCAGAAATTTGCTCTTGCAAATCCTAGGGAGGATTTCAGATTTCTGGCACGTATTGATTTTATTCCTCTAACATGATTAAGCTTTGAAAAGTGACTTAAACAAAATTGCTGCAAGGGAGGGTAAGTCTTGGAGGGAGAACAAGCCACTGCCATCTACTATTTGGGGGTGTGATCCCCAGTACAGATTTTTTTTGGCTTCTAAATTGCATTGTTACCTACAATTTAACACAATTGACTCATATTCAGTAGCAGAGCTTTTCCACAAAGTGGAAAAAATCAATTGCCTTCTAGTGTTTAATGTTTTTATTCTCTGTGTAGCTGACAACATAAGTTTCCTATTAATTCTATCTGATTTTAATGCTGATATTCACAAACATTTTAAAATCCCTGATCTGATTTTTGCATCAGACTGTCTGCTCAGGAGTTCTAACAGTTCTTAAAATATGCAGTATTTGGGGGGACACACGTGATCTCAGACCTAGATACTCGCATAGGCTGCTGAGTAAACACCCATCCTGTGAAGTTAACTCAGTGCAGGGTGTGATTAAGCACATGAATGATAAAAGAGAGCGTCAGACACAGTCACTAGTACTCTAACATATGGTTTTACAACAGCAGTGTGAGTGTAAACAAAGCACCGTGTAATACCTCTCAGTTCCTTTTTACTCGAGATATAATTGAAGGGCCTCGCTTGGAGAGAATGCAGGTGTTTCTGTAGATCTAGGAACGCTGTTCTCACATTTTGTGTGCAGTTAAAACCAAAAATAGCAGGACTCCTTCCTAAGCCTGGCATCCAGTTCAGCCCTGAGGGATGTTCAGCCCCAAAGTGAGTGACAGGAGTGACCTGAGGGGTCAAAATAGTGCAAGGGAGACAAGGCCAGTGCACAGGGGTCTGGAAAAATTGCAGTGTACTCCTCAGGTTTTAAAGCTGCTCTGACAATTTAGTTTGGGTGTAGTGTTATGGGTTTAGGGGGTCAAGTGAAAAGCTTAGAAACAATAGAGGCTTTTGTCTTTACGATTCCTGAAAGGGAAGGCACTGGAATGGTCTGTTCTGGAGTGGAGGGGCTGTTGGCCTGGTGGAATGAGAGGTGTCAGCCAAACCAATTTCTTCCTCTGGAGTGGTGTCAGTTTTAAAATCACCTACATTTCGATGCTCACAGGTGGGTTTTCTCAGGTGTTCTAACATCACACATACGCCTGCATTGTCAAACTGCATTTTTTCCCCACTTTTGGGGACATTCTGGTAGTGTTCCATCACCTCCAGATGAACTGACCCTCCCCAGTGGGATCCAGATGGCTTTTGGAACATGAGATATTATTTTCCAGTGACACTTCTGTTGTTATGATAAAAAATATGCAGAGGCAAACAGCTTTGTCCATATGCTTGCAAGGTATAAATAGATTTGAGAAACTGTCCTAAAATATTGGTGATTTCGCTGGTTTTGTGGCAAGTGACTATAGGATCAGTTTTAAACCTAACATATATGATGTGTGTGTTAGGGTACAGTAGGTAATAGCAATTCAGAAAGTGAAATGCCACAGAGATGTCAACGGGGAGAACATTTGTCAATGTTGGCCCTTACCCTTTTGTCCTGTGCAATAGCATATTCTGTCACCCTAAAATAGCACTAAATCCTCTGGTAATAGCACTTTCTCAGCACTTTCTCAGTGTTGTTAACTGCTGGGAACAGGAGGAAAGCTGTAGGATTCTCATTAGGAGAATTTTGTTGCAGGAGTCTCTTGTGCGCCGGACTGGTGTGGTATTGTGTCAAAATACAATAGTCTGCTCAGGAGGGGTTTAAAGGCAGCCATGGAACTCATAGGGATAGGGGTGCTAATGAAAGGGAAAGGAATGTAGTAAAGAGAGAGGTTCTGCTGTTCTTTCTCACTGGGATTATAATCAGCATCCATGAGAGCAGATTTGGCATTTTGACCCCGGGAATCCTGGGGCCGTCGCATTCAGTGGTGTGACCCTTGTGTGTTGTGAGGGAATAAGGACAGCAAATATTATTTGCAGCCTTGTGGTAAAGACTGGCTCTGCTTTTGGTTCCTTATTTGGTTTTGATGCTCATCATGCAGCAGCCCAAGCAGCAGCTTGTGGCCAGTGGGACAGACCCCCTTTGCATCCAGCCTGGAGAGGGTGGGAGCCTGTAGTCAACTTCTCTCAGTGTTGTGGCTGCTTTAATTCAGGTTTTAAGGCCATTTTGCTCCTGAGGGCCCTGGTTGACTTGCTGGCAGCTGTTGTGTTCAGTGATGTGGCCACGAGCCTTGGCAGGCTGGGGTGGTCCCAGTTGGCTACTGGGCCCCGCTGGTAGAACTGTGAGGGTCACGAGGGCAGCTGGAAGGGCAGCAAAGCCATCCCGTGCCACAGAAACGTATTTCATGGCAGTGTAGTTTTTACAGCACTGTTTCAGGCTTTATGCAGCCTCCATAGCAATTGTTTTATGAGTTTGACATGTTATTGTTGCCTAAAAGAGGTAGGAGTGTAATCAACCTCACCTTTTGGGGGGTTTTTATAAGTATGATATCTTGACTGAGTTCACTTGAAGCTAGCTTTTTATTGACAAAACTTAAATTGAAATATTTGGCAAACAACAGGTGAAGATGCTCCAAAACATAAGATTTTGCTCAACACAAAGCATCTTCCCTATTTCCTTCCGAGAAACATGAAAAAGAAAACATGATTTTGATTTTCTCTACTTAGCAAAAAGGCTGAAAAATCAAGTTTTTGCAGGAAGCAGGAGCAGCTTTAAAGTGGGGTACAAGAGAAGGCAGGATTTTGGCTCATGAACATTTGTATTTTTGGCTATTGGTTTTCACAGCATGTGACCACAGTTACCTTATCAAACCCTGGTCTTGAGCAAATGAAGCCTGACTTCATTTACTGCAGCCACACGTTGGTGAAACTTGGGCATTTCAGCCTCCAGCGTGAAGAGTGAATTGTGTGTTCCATTCCTCAGTTCTCTTTGGGCTTGCTTGGAAACAAAGAACTGAGGAGTGCTTTGGGACCCATCTTCAAAGGAGCTTTGATAATGTCAGTTTTGCTTTTCTTGCTGAGCAATTACAAGGCATGGAAGTTTCCACTGAGCAAAAAGCTGCATCTTTCCTTCTCACCTGGGAATTCGGTGCCCTTTGCCAAATGCAAACTCCTCTGCACGGTCTGATGCCTTTTCTGGAAAGTGCTGTGGTATTTTGCTTCCAATCAGGCAGTCCAAGGTGTCTTGTTTAGAGAATGAAATTGGTCTGAACAGTCTGCTGTTGACGACTGTCATTTGGGAAAGTCTAAATTTGAAGGTCAGTACATCTCTAAGTACTGACTTTGGTGGTGGCAGGTCCTTAGCAATAACCTGCCACCTCACCAGTGTCCTAGTAGTGACCTTGCCTGATGACTCTGCTGGTACTCCAGAGAATTTCTGGGTATCTGTCAGAAAGATTGGAAGCTTTGGCTCTAACCAAGCTCCTGATGTCTTTCCAGTGGGTGAAAAGATAATTTGCCATGCACAGTGAATTTGGCACAGGTCAAGTTTCTGTCCTGGTACCAGTGCTGGCTCATGCAGGTCATTTGTTTCTTGATTTAGACAGTCACCCAGGTAACCTCAGGAAAAGGTAAAATACTCACAAGTTGCTTGCATTTTGCCAGGGGTCCATGGCACAGATTGCTTTTTCTGTGTGCATAGCCCCACGTGATTTCTCTTACTGTATTTTTCTTGTAAACCTGGTCTGACTGTTGTGAACTACATTTCTTTTTTTCCAGCAAATATTTTCTTTCCCCTGTGGCATTGTAAATAACATTTTTAGAAACTTGACAACCCTGCTGTGTGGAGGCATCATCTTGACTCAGTGTGAATGAACCCTGCTGCTCCCTGAGCTGGTGGAGGCTGGTGATCCTCTGCATCAGCTGTTTCTTTGGGGTGGGCTCTGAATATTCTGTTCATTCAAGGCCAAATTGCTGCTCTCAGTCTGCTGCCTGGGGCCACAGGATGGGAGGAGGAGGAGGAGAGCACTGTGCAGGGGATATTTAATGCATGAGGATCGATGATGCCTCAAGGGTCTCGTCCTGAACAGACAGTAATTCCCACTGTCATTCCACGGCTCTGCCTGGGTGCTGTTTCCTGCTGGAGACTATTTGAAGTAATGCACAATGTTCTGGCCTCACCATGTTGTTCTCCCAGTTTATTCCTTCCTTCTTCAGGGACAGCTTCAGTTTGGGACTCGCCATGGCTGGTGTTTTTGGCTGGGTGGCTCCTGTTCAAATGGTGGTGGTCAGTCAGCTCTAGTTATGTTACAGCAGATTAGCACCTGTTTGGAAGGGAATGGAGCTTTGGAGGAGTTGGGCTAAGTGGTTATAAACACGAATGATTTACACAACATTTCTGGTGAAAAGCTTGCTTGATTGAGTTGGTGGAATAATGTGGCTATAAATTACCTTTGGGTTTATTGCAGTTGGCTGCCTCAGCGGCTCTTTAGCAATATGTTCTGTTCAGTGGCGCTTCTCCTAATTCAGTGCCTGACATTGCATGCTTTTTGTAGGTGTTGCACTATTCTGCAGAGCTGATTCCCTGGATTTATGGTACAGGGTGAAGAGAGTAGGAGAGTAGACTCCTCTCATAGCAAGAAATTGCTGCTGTCTCTATTTTGGGGGAAGAAGTGTGAAGAGGCACATTTCAAGCACCTTTTTTACAGGAGGAAGTGTTGCCATGGATAGCAGTTGTGAAACATTAGGTCTGATTTAACTGAGGGGACACTGGTATTTACTGTTGTTGGCTTCCAGAGGTGGTTCCTGAGCCCACAAGGACACCAGGCTGAGCACCCTCAGCAGAGCAAAGATGCAGAACTGGCCTTTTGTTTGGGGGATTTTGTGTAGAGAAGGGTGTTCCTGGAGTCCTTTGAAGGTGCCTGTGTGATGGGACCTCACTGAGCTGGTACACTGGAACCTTCCTTTCCCTTCTCACACTTTGCAGCTCACAGTGTCTTTATTCACTGAGTAACAGGTGTGCCAGTCACAGAGGGTATTTCTCTGATTACCCAAAAACTATTTCAACTTTAATTTCTCTTTTTCCCCCTGACCTGTGTTTTCTCTCCCCCTCTTGTTGCTGATAGCACCTTACCTGTTTTACAATGTCTGTTAGTCATTATGCCAGCTTAACTTAGGTGAACTGCTGCCAGTACCACTGGCTGTGTGTCATCAGCAGCACCAAACTGTGTTCTTTCTGAATGAGCTGGGCAGAAGGGTCCCAATGGGGAGGAGGAAGAAGGATGCTCTCTTCAAGTGGATTGCAAACAGATGGACAGCAGTGAATGAACACAAAGGAAATAGTGGTGAAGTGCTCCAGTGTGTGAAACAGTATCAGTGTTTGAGTATCTGTGTGTATCTTAATACCCACGTGCAGTAACTGATTTCTAGGAGTAAACTGCCAGCCTGGAATAGAAATTGATTTTAAGACCCGTAGTATGTGCTCAGAGCACACTGTAATTAGATTGTGATTGCAGTTTCAGCACAGGACTGAACTTCAGCCTTTTAAAAACTTAATCTTTCTTCAGGAGCTCACGGGGCTATTTATGATATCAGCAATGAACTCGGGGAATGTCACAGGCTATCAGATAGGGAGGAAAGGAGAAGCTATCAAAACAGTAAATTTTGATGGCATTTTAAATGTAAGCCTCCACACTGTATTTAATGATTCTCTGGTTCTGCTGAAAGTCAGTGGCTCTGCAATGCTCCAGTCATTATTGAAAATGTGATTTTATTTCCCCAAGTACAGCAGAGACTTAGTAAAATTTTACCTCGGCCCTAGGAAAAGACTCAGGAGGTGTTAGACCCAATATTGCATTGCTCTCCACAGAGCAATTTCCCCCGCTGTCAGAACTGGCTGTTGTACTTTCTGTTATTAATGAGGGAGTTATAGTTCTCCTTAGGTGAGGTTTCCATGAGACCTGCTGCTTGGCACTTCAGAGACTCTTATTAAAGGGCTGAGGAGATTCCCATGAAGATTCTGTGAAGCCTCTGTTAAATGGGTCAGCCCATGCCAGAGAACGTGAGCAGTGTCTGCAGCACTGCTTGGGACCAGCAAGGAAGGCAGGCTCAGAACAGTGCTGAGCTGTGTGTCAGCACTGCTGGAAAGAAACACCCCACAGGATTTTAAAATATTCATCTTTGTTCAACTAATATCACCAAAATAAAATAATAAAATAGGCTGTTTGGTTTTTTTTTTTTTTTTTTTGGTACCAGATTAATAGATTTAGGTCACAGACTGTAAATGAGTGTGACTCAGCTGTGTGAATAAATCAGTTCACTTGATTGTGGGATGAATTTACACTTTCAAAGCTTTTAATAGGTAATGAATATTCAGGGTCTACCACATGGTAGGAGATCTAAAATGAGGGCTTAGATTCCTACAGCCTTGGCTCTCAGTCAGCAAGTGTTGATGCAAAGGAGTGTCTTGGAGTGGTAGATAGCAGTGCTGCTCCCATCCCCCTTGTTTTCCTTCTTTGCTGTTCCTAACGAGAATGTAACAGTACAATACACTAACTGGTGGCTTTAAAAGACAGGTTTTACCATACTCAGAGCTTGTTGTCCTCTTAGCACTGTTTCTAGACACCAAGTGGGGTTGAATGGGTGTCAGGGAAGGGGAATTTGAAATCCTCAGTGACTTGCAGAAGAATCTGGGAGCAGTTCCGGGAGCAACACCCATCCTGAAACTCACTTCTCTTAAATTTCCTGTTCAGCATACCCAGAATTGGAAATGACTCCTGAGAAGGAGTTTTTATGGAGGATTTGTCTCCTCTTGGGTATGGGTATAGTCTTTCTGTATATGATTTGGGTTATTGGGTTCTTAAGGGTGAGGGGAGTTTTGTTCTGCTTTTGTACAGCCAGGGGTGGACTATCCTCTAGAACCTCTTGACACAGACACAGGCAAATAATAAACAATAAGTCCACTTGTTTTCTGGGGAAACTGTCTCCCACACACATTTTTGTGCTGTCTTGCAAAGAGAGATGATCTTTGATTCTGATCGGTTGCAAGGTGGTTCCCCAGTGCCAAAATCTGTGCAGTAACGGGCAGTATTCAGTGGAACACTTATCAGCTGAGTTCATGCTGAAGAAAATGGCTCCCCTGGGTTTTTATGATGGGATACAAGCTTTGAGGTGGTAAAAAACCTGCTACAGTGAGACTCAGGACATTGATTTGCACAGTAGAGCCCATGCTCCTGCAGGAAGCAGACAAGATATTCATCAGACTTTCCTGGGCCCTGTGGAGTGACTCAGCATCCTGTAGGAATTCGTAATTCGTTACTTTTTGAAATACTATTCACAAGAGTAGTGGAGAAAGGAAATAAAGATGCTGGTGCAAAGTTTTGCAAGTTAAGAATAGCCTACAACATGACTATGAAGTGTTTGAAGTTTGATATTTTTGCTTGCAATAGAGATTTCTTGCCAAAGCTCTCTGTGGAATTGGTTTGAAAATCTTGAGTTCAAGGCAGCTGAATAAGAAAAAAGGATTTGGCAGTTCTGTGAAAATCTTTAATCAGAAAGGGTCTTTAGAGCACCTCAGCAGAGTTCTGGGTACAGCCTTTCACTGCCTTGCATGTGCCAGGAGTGAATCACAGCTGATGATGAAGGGGAGGAGGTGACAGGGCCCATCTGGAACGTGCCAGGTTTAGGTGTAGCTTGTACTAACCTGCCATGGCAACACTGTGTAGTCCCAGCAGCTCTGGGAATGCTGCTGATGGTCAGCACTTCCTCAAGTAGGGAAAAATGAGAAACACACTTGTTAAGAAAGCTGAGCTGATGATCCATGTGCAACCAGGAGCTTCAGGGGTTTCACTGATATTCCGGTGTGCAGATCCAGAGTTTGCGATGCCAGCAAGAACTGATGAGCTCCGTTACTTCTGCTGAAAATCCATCAGTTCTAACAAACAGAAATAAAACAAAACAAAAGGTGATAGGTTTCTCAAAGGCAGGGGGAGATCTCAACCACAGCACTGTTGCAGGGAAGTCTGGTCCAGCCTGCACAACTGCTCCTCCTCTGCCTGAGTGCAGCCAGGCACTGATGGATGGTGGGGCAGAATTTATCCCATGATAAAGGCCATGGATGAGGGGCCTCAGCTGTGCCAAGCACTGAGGCAGGGATGTTAGTGGGGTCTGGGGGTATGAAGATAAAAGCATTGATGGTTTCTGTTGAACAGGAGTGGAGCTGAATAAAAGTTTCAAGTTGAATGCATATAGCAGTGATTTGTTGAACTGAAGCCTTATTTTTTTCCCCCTCAGGAAGTCCTATATGGTTTGGGGCATCCTTCTTAATCGAATTCTATGTAAAAACTGACAGCTTTCTAAGGTTTTAACCATGCTGTAGAATTCTGCAGCAAAAGTACATTTCATTCTTAAATTCCACAAGCAGAGTAGAAATCTGTCATTTCCATTCACTGCTACAGTTTTTTTTTCAATAAGGAGGTTAATTTATTGCTTGATTCTATTATCTGTAAGGAGAGTTAAGTGCTGAATTGGGGCTAAACTGCTCAGCATTCCTGCAAGGTGAGAGTCTGAATAGCAGAGCAGGGCTGGGGAGGAAATGACTTTGCTGATCAAGATGTTCAAAGTGTATCTTCAAGGCAGGTCTGAGTCAACACTTTGAGATAATGCTGTCAGACTAAATGATAACACAAAACATTCTGACAACCTACTCGGTCTGGAAACAAACACTGTCTGTTCCTTGGCAGAGATTTCTGATTAAACTGAAGGCTCTAGGTGCCAACAGCCCAGGGTTAGCCACTGTGACTCAAGCCATTGACTCCTCCTATTTGGCATAAAACATTCAAATATTGAAATAAATTCAAGTGAAAGATAGGAATCATCTTTTTATTTGAAAAGTGAAAGTGCTTTGTAACTTTATGAAAGATCTATGAGCTCCACCTGAATCCCAGACAGCAGTAAGGAAGCTCACATACACATGCCACAAAATCAAATATTCAAGACAAGGGTTTTGATGCAGGTCCCCTCCATCTACACTTTGCAATTAGATCTGACCTTTTAAAATAACCCAGGTGCAGAAAATGTGCTTGAACACGTCACACCTAAGATGAGCTTCATATATACTTCAGGTTTCCTGAGAGCCCTGCTCTTGGCAGTGAAGAGCAATCAGGGGAGTCAAAATAACTGAGGAAAAGGAAATCATATGCAGGAAAATCTCTGCTGGCTCACCCAGGTACACAGATTGTGTGTCCTACCTGGGTAGTAAAGTCTTGCTGACTTTAAGGCAGAGTCCTGAGACACTGAACAATCTTCCTGGTGTCTGTGAAGCTGTTCATACACAGAGTAAAAAAATATACTAAGCACTGTTGCTGGTATTTTCCTTCATTATTTGTTTCCTTTCCTGTCTGTTTTCTATTCTGTTTCATTCTCTTCTTTTTTTTTTTTTTTTTCTGCTGCCTATAGCCCTGACTCAATGCCCTTGGCAGGATTTATGGTCTTTCCTGCAGGAACAGCAGCCTTTCCAGTGACTGTTGTCCTGTACCTTTCTGCCCTTAAATCTTTCCCAGCCAGGTTTGGAACATTTACTGGAATTTCTGCCCTCTGTGGAATTTCAGATGGAGCTCAGATGCTGGGGCTCCAAAGCATGAACAGCTTAATTTCTCTGTACCCGAGAAAACACCTCCACCAGTTAGACAGCATCCCTGAACTGGGACCTTATGTGGATGTTGAGTGATCTGTGCACTGGGAACAGAAGGGCATGTGCAGTTCCATGAAGCTGATTTACAGTGGGATGATTAGCAATAAGACAAGCAGGTTCCTGCTCACTGGTGAAGGTCTGTCACCGTGATGTGACAGTTTGTTGCAGTGATGCATCAAGCCAGCACAGCAGCATGTCATGGGAAAACGTCAGATCTGTATCTGGCAGGAAATTGGCCAAATTACCTGTAACTCTCAGGACTCCTGCTGTCTTTAAATAGCTTTTTCTTATATCCATTTTCCCCATGCACATCGCTGAAGGGGACATGAGTTGCTTTTCCGTTTCCCTCTCTGCCCTGAGTGTTCATGAACAGAGCTTGACCAGCTGCCTGGAAACCAACCTGAAAAGTTAGAGAAAGATGGTGTGGTCATCTGCCACAGCCTTTGTGTGGCTCTAGGAGGGCTGCCCATGTCCTCAGAGGATGCCAGAGCAGAGCTTCCCTTATTTGCTACAAGTACATTGAGGAGCAGGGGAAGAGGATCAGCCGTGTATTAGAAGAGCATCCTTTTTTGAGGGTCATGGTGGTTAGAACAGAGCTGAAAATAGATGCAAAGAAAATTAATAAGCCTCAGAATCACTGTAACAGAATAGAAGAGAACAAGGTACCTTTCCTGGTGCCTGTTCAGTGTGTTTAAATTGTACTTGGATTTTAAAATTATGGGACAGACTCAGCAAACAATCAGTCCTGACACTTTCAAATCAGCTAAAGGGCACTCAGCAGAAATGTTAATGGATGAGTTGTGGTGAACACAGAAGGGAGAAGGATGGAAATTGCCTCAAAGGCTATCAGCAGATTTCTCTGCAGTGCTAAATGCAAAAGATTAATGAGCTGAACACTGCAACCACTGCATCTATTGTACATGTCTTCCTGCAGTGTTCACTTTTTCTCACCAGTGACAGCTGTTATTTGTAACCTCTACCAGCTGCTTAAATGCAGATTTTCTTGTTCCTGATTTTAATTTCTTGCTCAGGAAGAACAAAACCTTACCCCTAGCTCAAATCTGCATTTTTACAGACAGGGTCTCTGTCTGTGGCAGTGAGGGAAGGTACAGGTCTGATTGCATGAAAGATTCACCATTTTCCCTGAGCTGGGCTCAGCCAAACCTGGACTAAAATGCCTGTGAGCTCTGAATTAAAACTTTTAAATGCAAACAGAGCACTTGTTTAAATCTTCTCCATCTCTGTCCTTGTGGTAAGATTGCACTGATCTTTTCAAACAAAAGCGAAGATGTTTCATCTTAGACTGACTATCTTTGGTCTTTACTGCTGAAAATCCCAGAAGCCTCGATATTCTGTTTTTTATTGGTATGAAAGAGATAACAAGAGGGAGAACCTGTCTGTTCTCTAGCACTCTAAAGAACACTGACACATGAACAAAAGGAAACAGAGGCTTTAGTGACCTCGTGGAAAACCACCTGGAAAAAAATTAAAATTTCTCTTTGTGTGTTAATATAGGTGAGTGAGTTCTGTTTAGGATTTTTTATTCCCTTAGATTGAAGGACATTCCAAGGGTCTAACTCTGTTTTCCATTACTCTTGCACCGGTGTAACTGAGCGTTAATGAATTGCTGATTGATGGAATCAGAGCTGTGATGGTTCTGTTAAGAGTAAAAGCAGCTGTACCAGTTTATGCTTAAAGCTCAGGAGCCCTGTTCCCAAAGCAGTTATGTAACATTTATACAGAAGAAACAAGGAAGTGATTAATAAATGCTGTTTTAAACACTTACAGGTCTCTTTATCTTGCTTCTTAGAGATTCAGGTATGAACAGCTGTTGTGGAAAAACTGCCCTGTCTCTCTGCCTGGCCAGGAATTTCCCTCTTTTTGTACACAGGAGGCAGAGAAAGGGGTGGATGGCAGCCCAGCTGAGAGCTGCTGTGCTGTGCTGGAGTCCTGAAGCATCTGGCTGCACCCCACAGCCCTGCACAGGAGAAAGCAGAATGTGTGTGTGTGTCAGAAATCCTTCAGAAACCTTCAGTAACCACTGTTGTTTTGGTCACATCCTGGGCTACCTCCTCCCTAACGGGGGGTCCTGAGCTTTGCTTCGTTCACACTCCTGCTTTCCTGGCTGTGTATGGAAATAGCAGCTCCAGGGACATCTTCCCAGGTGTGCTCTGAGTGCTTCCTCCCGCTCTTTGTGATCCCCACTAAACATGGAATTTGGGCTCCAGTGCCAGGGGTGGAAGGAGGATGAACTGCCATTCTAGCATCACTTCTGGGAGAGGTTTTCCATGCATGTTGCAGCTCCCTGGCTCTTCACAGACATCTAGAGCCAGTAATCATCATATGTTTCTCAGCACTGCAGTGGGGAGTGGGAGCACGGGTGGGATCAGCTCTGCTGGTGGATGAGCAGAGCAGTAACCTCTGGCTGAGGGACAGGGACAGAGGTGTGCTCTGCCCTTGCTCCCCCAATGTTCAGATTGCATCAGCTGTCCCGTGCTTTGGAAATACTCAGCACTTTTAAAGCTCTATTTGTCATTTTTTTCCCCACTTCTGAGAGTAAATATTTTACATTAGTTCCAGGATTTTGGTGTCACTGATCCCTGTTTGTGCTCGACTTCAGCAGCTCATGGCTTAAGCGTTTTCCCTCATTCCAGATCTTTATTGGTGAGTTATTTGCACAGGATTTGCTTCTACTGCTTTTCTGCTGTCAGAATTTGAGCTTGCTGGCTGTATGCTCTGTGCTGGGTGGTGATTTCTTTGGCATATTTCCTTTCTCCTTTTGGCAGGTCCTGAATTTATTCCATTCTCCTTATGAAGTGAAAAATGCTAAGCAGAATTTTCTGTGACTTTCACTTATATTTAATTAGTGCTTTATCTTGACACTGTCTAGTGTGTAAATCTTGTCCTCTTGGAGACCAGGAGCAGTTGATGTATGGTGGCTTTGGCACTGGCTGTAGATACCTCTCTGCTCAGCACTTGATGTGTGACACAAGTTTATTTCTGAGGTGGGGAAGTGCAACCAGCATTACCAGTATCTGGTAAATTGTTCTGTTCAGCAGTCATGCAGAATGTGATGCTTTACTGCTGCCACCTGACCCTCTGAATGTTCCATTCTCCTTGGTTTCTTACACTTCACCCTTCATTACGTGCTTTAAACAGGCCATGAGTTTGCCACATCCTGTGCCTCTGCTTCCCTCTCTCAATTCCAGAATCCCTAAAGGACAAACTCCACATCAGTGCTGAGTCCACATGCAGGGCTGGCACTGGGCAGCCCAGGTGCTGGATGTGGGTGTTGGTCTAATGTCTTGGACAGGTATGGAGCATTAATCTGCTGTGCAAGAGCCACTGTGGAGCACTCAGAGGCATCTTAGCCCACAGGGACTTTTCAGGAGCCAGTGAAATGACAGCACTGACAGATCAGCTGCAGGAGCAGTGTGGTGTTTGCTACATCATATAAGACAAATCATGTTCGTTGTGTGCCATGGTGAGGTGGGATTAAACCAAATTATGTAATGCCATAACTGGCATGATTTGCCTTTTCTGTGTGTGCTTGAACGTGCTGTCTTGTGAATGGAGGATTGCAGAGTCCTGGGAGTCTGAGTGGGCCATTCACACACTGGATATGGGGAGAGGCACAGCTCAGTTTACCCTGCACAGTCTGCCTGAGGCTGGGGTTGAGGTGTGTAAATGCCATGCACAGAGCAGGACACAGAGCTGCAGCACTAACCACAGTCTAAGGCTGTAGGATAGCAACTGATTTCCCATCCAAATCAGTGACAGTAACACTGAAGGACTGAGATTAGGTAAAACCAGTTGGAGCTGTTCCCAGGTTTGAGCTGAGAGCACGGTTTTGTCATGTGTTTGTTGGGAGAAAGAAAAGCCTCCAAACCCTCTCACTCATTCAGTGCCCTTGCTAGAGAAGAACAAGTTAATTGTACATCTGACACAGCAGGAGCCTTTCTGGATGTCTTTCAGATGAGTTGACAACTGATAATTATATGAGAGCTACAGGCTGTCCGTCCTCTATTACTCCAGCATAGCTCTGAATGCTTTCACTAGGGGAAAAACAACACAAGGAGTATGAGAAAATCTTTAATTACAGGGAAGGAAGTAAAATTTGTTATTCTTTTTGTTGTTCCTTGCTGTTATCCTGTCTAGTCAGTGTTAAATCTTACATCTGGTATAACTGCACAGTGTTGGGGGTGTTGCTGTTGTGTTTCAGGTCTTACTCTACTGGGTGGCTGGAGAAGATCTGCACAGCAAGCCAGACTTCTCTCTGTGGTTGTAGCTCCATCAGGACACACTCAGTTTGCAAGGGCAGAATCTGGGATGCAGCACATCTTGTGCCAGCTTTGCTGGTGTCTTATACCTCATCTGCTCTCTCCATATCTGCCCATCTCTCAGCAGTGACTTGAAGTCAATGTCAGTGACAGAACACAAAGCGCTTGAAAGTGTTTGTTAGATGAAATCTGGGTGTTGTGTCCGCTTGCAGATTGTTCCCAGGTGTTGTGATTTAGCTCTGTGATGCCATGTGAACTGTGCTGGCACCATTAATCTGCACAGACAAATTGCATTGCTTTCATAGTTGTCCCTAGGACTTCACAGGAAGCCTTTTTCTTTTATGCAGCACCAGTTGTTGGGCAAGAACTGGAATATGCTGTAGTCAAGTGAGAATAGGATTGGGAAGTGGGGAAGAACAGTGTTTTCCCCAGCATGCCATAAAACCTGTGACTGGGACTCAAGTTGGAGCCCTGGAACAGCAGTGCAGCGGGAGAGGAAAGCTTGCACACAAGAATATGTTGGGTTGGGTGTTTTTAGATCCAGTTTTACAGCTCACAGAAGGGACCTCTAGCTAAACAGGCTGGGGACTAGATTGCTGTGATTGAATTAGCAGCTCTGTATATTTGACTTAGTGTCAGGGTGATGTCCTACATCAGTTCTCTGACAGCTTGATTATGTCTTGTGTCAGAGCTCTCTTTTGTGACAGTTTCTGGCCTGTCCTCAGACTGAAAAAATCCCTGCTTGCATGTCTTATATATGCATTTAGGCCATGTGAAGTTTCCATAAATGGTCTGCCACCAAGACTTTAGGGAGTGCAGGGTTTCTAACAGAGCAGGACTGGAACCAAGTGTTCCTTGGGCACTGTGAACTGCTGCCTGATCCACAGCCAGGCCAAAGAACCATTTTCTTCCTCATGCTCCTCTCCCTTTCCCTGCAGTGGTTATTTTTAGAATCTCTCCACCTCTGCATGTCAGTTGTGTTGCAGAAGATGGGAGTAAAGGCCAAATAGGTTCAAACCAGCCAAGCTCAGTGTTTCTAATGGTTTTTATGTAACCCTTCATAAGGCATTTGTTCCTTTCCACATGCCCATGATATATGTCAGCTGCCCACTGTGGTATTGTTGCAGTGCCTGAAGTGGAATAACATTTTATTTTTCAGTAATGAGATTCCTTCACACATTCTTATTTTAAGAATAGATCTAGGGATGGAGAAGCATTTGCCTCACCTCTGAGAGTTCTTGGAGTGCTGTAATTGCCCCAAGTACTTACTTTAATATATACAAACCTCTGTATGCTCACAGATTTGGGTTCACTGCCATGGTGTCCGAGTGCCTCAGTTGGTGTGTGCTTATTAACACTGTTCTGGGGGTTTGGGGAATGGACATGCAATCAAACTCATGACCTGTCCATGATGAGAACACCAAGCCTATGGCAGAGTTGTTTAACACTGGTCTGCTCAAAGCTGAGCTGCTCTTTCAAGAACTGAGACACATTTTGTGTGGAAGGAGGTGCTGGGGTGAGTGTGTATGTGTGTGCCATCCAGACCATTTCAGCACAGAATTAGCCTTACTAATTACTTGCTCTCCTTCCTTAATTGAGTATTTACTTAACATTTGACCTCCTTGAATATATTCAAACAGTCTGAGCTGGCTTTCCCGAGGAGTTCAATCTTCAGCTCTTTATTCAGACAGAATTCCCTTTATACCAGTTATGCTCCCTCTGGAGCAGGGCCAGCAGCTCCTGCCCAGGCTAAACCATGGCCTTTCAGGCAAGGCACAGACTTTTTCCATCCTTGCCATTAGATGTTTTATAAGCACTTTGAGAGTTTTGCCTCAGTGAGGACAACAGCAGCATCCTGGAAAAAAAGAAAAAAAATTCTGTTTCTATTAAAGACAGAGGTTTGTTCTAAGTTCAGCAAGGACTAGAGAAAAACACATCAGGAGCTGTGAGAACTCTTATTCTCTGGAGGTATTTTTCTAGTGTCACAGACTGAAGGAGCTTGGAGCAGCCTGCTGAATGGATGCAGAGTGAGTACAGATGAGATCTGACTGCATTTTGTGTTGCTGTGTCTTTTAGAAAGAGAACTCCCTCTCCTCTTCCCACTTCTATTTCCCATCCCTTTGCTCTTAAAGCTTCAGAGTCTCACCCTCGCTCCAGGGGCAGCTTCGTGGCATTATGGACTTGAGTGATGTTTCTTGTCTCTTCTGTAAGAAGTTGTTGGTGTCAGAGTGGTTCTGAATGATGAAGAAGGCAGACCCTGGGGCAGTAAATGCCTCAGCTGTGTTTGCAAACTTCCACAGATGAGCAGTCAGTGGATGCAGCTTAAATTATCACGAAAGGACAACAGGAAGGGAGAGTGATTTTTTGAGAACAGCGTCGTATTATATTCTTCTCTGAGCAGATAATTTATTCAAGGAGTGACAGATTGTCTTGTCTGTCTGAGGCACTACCCTGCAACTTGGACTTAGCTGTGGTTGCCACAGATTCCCTTTACTGTCAATATGTGGGGTATCCAAGCATAAAATGAACCATCAGACCACATCTCAGAGGTGCTGTCTTAGGTTTGAATGGCCAGGATGAGAAACTTTGAAAAGCTGTTGACTGCACCTGATTCACAGGTGCTCTTAAGGCTTTGGTCTGCAAGGCTTTAATTCAGCACACTGAATTAGCACTGAATTTATGTCTATATTATATATGTCCAGTAAGATATTAATAGCTCACAAAGCAAGTGTCTTTTGGAGCAAGTGTAGCTTTTCCTGCTGGAATTGGCCAAGTAATTGATCCTGGAATGTGGGCACCTGGAAAATGCATGAAAACCAGATGAGAAAGGCTAGAGTTCAGTCAAGTATACAAAAATGCAAAATTTACTTAAGAGATCTAGTGCAGGAAGGAAATGTCCAAGAAACAGAGTATCCCATGTGATAGGGAAAGTGCCAAGACTCTGCAGCTTCCCCTGAGCTCAGCACTTGCCATTCGTCTTCCCCAGTCCTTTGTTCACCTACATTCCATAAGATTGATAGTAGCAAGGACACAAACATTACCTCCTAATATTTCTTCCCTTTTTATGGGTGTTGCCTGCTGTTTCTTTGGCACAGAGACTGACTCTGGCTGGTGTTGGTGCTGCCATTCCAAGGTGCACCATTCAGTGGGCACCACGCTCTTAGATTCTTCTTTTGTTTAGTTATTATTATTTCTTCATTTTTATCCCAAACAAAGCACGTGCCAGGGCAGCAGCCCTTGTAAGGCCTTGCCATCACTATCTGCAAGTGCAGCAGTAATTCAGTTATTGCAGCTTTCCGTGATTCTCACCAGTGCAGCAGTGTAAATAAACAGGGAGCAGTGAGACGTGATGGGAGCCAGAAGCAATTTAGCCACAAGAGTTTATCATCAAGATCCAAAGCACCCTGGAGCAGGGAATTTGCCTCCTTTGCCAGCTCATGGCTCTAACTGTTGGCCAGATAGATGGTACCCTTTTCTTTTTTTCTAACTGAGAAAATATTCCTTTTTCGTGGAGCCTTGGGGCTTCCCCTGACCTCGCTGCTGGATGCAAAATACATGAAAGAGCTGTGCTGATGCTGTTCAAAGAGACGTGGAGCCTCCCTGTGTGCAGGGAGGGTTCAGCAGGAGACCAAGGATATCTGCACAGAGTTGTATTGGACAGGCTCTGGTTTGGTTGCTCTGTTTTGAAAGGCATTTGCAAGGTCCTGGTGTCTCCAGGACCACTTCCACCTTTCCCATGTTTGGAATGCCATGTAGGTCCAGCCCACCCCAGGCCTGCAGGGAGCTGTCCAGCTGAGGGGAGACACAGTGCAATCTGTCCAGCACCTTGTGATTGTCTCTGGTGCCTCCAAGAGCCGGCGCTGGCGGAGAGCCCATCTCTGAAAGAGCTGTACACCTTCCCAGCCAGGTTGTTATTCCTAATCTTACAGGAAATGCATGGATCCTATCCAGACCAGCACAGTGCAGAGATATGGGAGCTGCTGGCTCTTCAGAAGGTTGCTCTAGGGTGACTTTTGCAGTGGGGTAAGTGCCTCTTTGCTCTTACTGAGGCACCAACGCTGCTTTTGGCACCAGCTCATCTTTCCTTCAGCGTTTCCCCTCACACACTGACCAAGCTGCAGCCCTGAGGTTCATCAGCTCCTGCAGTCAGACTCTTCACAGAGGGATTTTAAGAAACTATGTAGAAAAAGGCACCCAGCCCATGAACATGTTAGGCAGTCAGCCCATCAGCCCTCTCTGTGAGGAGCTCTCCACGCTCAGGCAGTGCAGACAAACAGATGTAAAAATGTCTGTGTTTAACTCAGGATGGTTACAAAGCACAAAACTGCTTCACCCCGTGGTGAGGAACCCTCCCCATGCCCAGTACAGGTTTGGTTATTGAACTGGTCCAGGGAAAGGTGTTCCAGAAGGTTCCTTTTGTTCTTTCAGGCTCTGAGTACCCCACCTCATGTTTCATATACAGCCTTGGCTTTGCTGAGCCTTATCACTGAAGGGTGAATTACAGCCCTGCTGCTGCATCAGGTGCCTCCTGAGCACCTGCAGATAAAGCAGATCTGAGACTGGAAGTGCACAAGCAGTAACCTGTGGTGTCCTGGCCCTGGTACATGTCCAGGAATTAGTGAATTGACTTCTCACATCCAGCACTGCAGTGAAATGCATCTGGGTGAGGGCCCTGCAGTATAAATCTCTTGTGATTTCTGCGTTCTCTCACCTCTTGATTGTAACTCCTACAAGGCATCTTTATGTTGGAGGAAAATAGATGCAAGCACAGTTTTGGCAGGTTGAGAGGAGGCAGCAGCAGCAGAAGCCCTGAGTGTTTGAGAGACACTGCACTGTGGAAGGTCTGGCCAATACATAATAATCAGTTTTTAGCCTTTAGGGATTTCCCAGGGGATCAATAAATTGTCAGGAGCGTTTAAAGTGGTAACTGTGAAGCAAAGAAAGGCCAAGATGGGGGTGTAAGTTCCTTCTGCTTTTTAAAGGAGCTCAGCTACTTCAGAAATAATGTTTTACTGTATGTGTTGTACCTGGAATTGGGGTGAGGTACAATGAGAAGGATAAACTAGTCCACTAGGTTAGTCCACTCTTGTATAGATGCTCCCAAGCAGAACTGCACAGAGGCTGACTGGAAGTGGGCAGGGGATGTTCTACACCAGAGATGGTATTTTGAGCTCCAGTGACCAATTCTTACCTTATTTCTGGGGTTCCTTTTAGGAGGAGCTCTCCTGATTCCCTTAAACAGGACCTGTTCTGTTTTGACAGTGAAAGGGTTGGTTGGTTTTGCTTTCCAAGCAATTCATTTTCACTGTCTGTGGCCCTGTGGTGACACGTTGTCACAATAACTACAGGGGACTTATATTAGCTGGAAAAATCAAAACCACTACGTTTTTGGTCAGGCTGTTTGGTTTGATTTTAATGTGGGGAAAAGTGAATTCACATCCTGATACACAAAGCATCAACAGATATCAAAAATAGATCAGCATATACCACAGAGAGATGATAAATATATACATGTTGACAGAAAAGGCAAGCTACATTCCTAGTAAGAGGCATTGAAAAAGGCAGCAGTAGAAATGAGCAAGATCAAAACAGTAACTCCTTAAAAAGGCTTTAGGAGGAAACAATTTCACACAGCAGGAGCAGCCTTGTGGACTTCTGTGCCACACATGCAGGGATGAACAGTCACACTCCCACATCCAGCTGGACAGAAATGTCTCTCTGGTAACTATTATGTTGATTAACAGCTGGACTGGGAACAGTGACCTGCTTACCTGAGCCTGTGAGATGGGGTTTTTCAGCTGATGGAAGTCATCACATCATTACCCAAACCTCTTTCTCAAAATCTGCCTTTCCTACTTAGTCCCTGGGCCCAGCACACTTTGCAGTCCATCTGTTTCTGGATAAGAAGAGAATGGTAAAATCACATGTCAGTAGAGAAAACTACCTTTGTGACAGATACTATCTTTGCAATAGTGTGTGCAGTGAGCTGAGAATACTGGGTCCAGTCCCTTGCTGAGATTCTTACAATACCAACACTAATTGATAGCAGATGAACTGGGCACACTTTTTAAACACAAAAGTACAATCCCATTGTAGCTGTGCACCTTTATTTTATTTCTTTTTGTGTTGGGCTTTGGATCTGTCCTCCATTCAGCCTTGTAACCATTAAGAAGTACTAATGTTGACCAGGCTAATAAGGATGTAGGCACGGCGTGGGCAGCCCTGTAACGTGGAGCACCCTTGTACAGCTTCTGAGGCTGCAAAGAGCACTCATTTTCTATGCACACAGGCTTTGTATTTCATCTGTCCCTTCCTACACAAAAATACCAGCTAATTGTCATTCCTTCTAAAGCCTTTCCCAGTGGAGATCAAAGAGCAGTGTGGGTTTCTTACGTGTGGTTTTGTACAGTGAAAATCTCGGCTGCAGTTTGAACGACACGATTCTCCAAGGGGGGCATTGCTCATGACACGGGAACGGGAGGTATGGGGGGGCTTCTGGGCTGCTGCATTGCCTGGAGCTGCCAGCTGAAACAAGGCACAGGGGAATTACAAAAGATGAACACTGTGTGAGTGCCCTGGTCAGGAAGCAGCAAGGACTCCCTCCTTCCCTCAGCCCCTGGTAGCTCTTGGCTGGGGGTTCCTTGCTGCCCCCTCTCAGCATTAACAGTCCCAACTCATCCACTGCTGTCACATCCTTCTTATCTGAGCTTCCCTAGGTTTGACGTCAGAGGAGTCAGCTGCTGTTCAAACCTGTCAGCCTCATTCCAGACTTGGTAATTATCCCGCCACAGTGAGTGGTACTTACTGCTCATTTCCTCCTCTGTTCTTTGGGGAAGGACGTTATCTACCAGCCACACTTTTCTAAAGGTTAAGATCTTTCTCTTCAGCTAAATGCAAGATTGTTCCTTTAATCATACCTTTCTGCCTGATGTTTGTCATCTTAACTAATGTGTGTCTCCCTGAGCTGGATTCATCCCATACTCATTCCTCCCAGGATTTGTGTCAGGGCATTAATTTGCCGTGAAATTTCTTTCATTCAGTTTAATTTCAGGACTGCTGCTCAGGCTCTTTCATTTGAGATCAGATCTCAAGACCTACATTTCACGCTCTGCATCTGTGAGAATGCCAAAAGCCACGTTCCCGTTTAACAGCTGGTTTCAAAACTGGTTTTAGGAGAGCAAGCTGAGAGGGCTGAGGATGCCCAAATTATGCTGCCCTGGGCGGGTCTCTGGCTGGCTCTCAGACCACTAAATTGGTTTTGGATGTAGATGTTATGCCTGAGACACAGAGCTGTGTGCTGGTTGCATATTGTTGGATTAGTTTTATGCATTAGGGAGAGAATGTAACAACAAAGCACACAGTCAAGAGAAGTGACTGTCTGAAGTGCAACACCTGCCTTGTATCTTTGAGGCTGGAAATCCAACCTCTTTGGATTTGCTGACAAAGTTGGGTGATGTGGTATGTCGTGAGTCTGCTGCTGCACTTAGAGGTGGTTTTGACCCATGAATCAGAAATGAGCAAGTGAAGTGCTGGCAGTAAAGTGCCTTGTTCTGGTTTTGTGTCAGCCCTGCAGTCTGCAGCCACTGCCTGGCTTTCAGCACAAGCCTGGATCACGCCTGTAGCAGTGGCACTGGCTTTGGGCTCTGGGTTGGTGATTTTTCTGCAGGTTCCATTTGGCTCTGGGCACTGTGTTTTCCCTGGTATATCCCTGGACATCCTCTGATGTCTGAGCTGCACACTGTGACCTACCTCCCAGTCATGGTTCACACTTGCTCTGTTCTCCCCACCCTCTTCATCTCCTTCCTGCTGGTCTTTGGTGTTTTGTTTGTTCTTTGCATATGATAACACCTCAATTAAAATGTGACTGCAGATGTGTCAGCAGGGAAGGCGACAAGAAAGTGTTTTCTGGCACCATGTGCCCCACCTCTCTCCCCAGTTTTACTTCAAAAAATGATAATTATTCCGAGAGTAGATCCCATCTGGCTGATGTCTCACAACTGAAAGCCACGAAAAACATCATTCTGTTTAAGTGTTGATGAGAACAATCACACACACCACAAGCTGCAGAGGGGAAGAATATTTTCACTGAAAAGGAATCCTTGCTGCAGCACTTGTGGATAAGCCTGACGTTATCCAAACATTTTCCTCCTTGTTTAAAGGCAAACGGGCTGCACCCACATGACCACTTGCCTCATGTGCCTCTGGAGATCTGGCTATTTTTTGTTACGTTTGACTTATGCTAATGGAGATGATAATAGGCTGCACCTCATTTCAGCTTGTCACAGTTTTTCCTAACAGCCTTGTTTTCCAGGAAGTCTTGGTTGCAGTCCTGGGAGCTGTGGAGGAGAAGGTGTTAATGCAGCCCTGCTTATTTTAGCAAGTGGGTGAATCAGTGGTTTTAGGAAAACAGTTCAACTCGTTAACCCATTGTTTCCAGAGTGACATAAAAAAATCACTGTAGAGTGAACAGATGGCCCAGCATATTTTTAGCCCTGCTCTCTGTTCCCATGGTATTCCAGACTGTGTGGGATTCCCCATAGACTGTTGTAAGATTGGTGGGCCCAGCCAAATGTCTTGTTTTGCAACACAGCATCAGAGGGAAGGAGGGAAACGGAATCCTCTTCAGATCAGCTCTGTTTAAGTAACTAAATTAAAGGCTCTCACATAATCATAGATGATGGGGGAGACTGCAGAGAGATCTTGGTCTTGTGATTCTGGTGCTTGCTCATTGTCAGCTGCTACATTAAGTCAGGAGGGACAAAATAAATGTGAAATACTATTCTAGTGGTATTGCCTGTATAAACAATTGATGCATCCAGAGGTTCAGATGGTAGAGGAAAAACTCACCAGGATTTTGGTGGTCTCTGGTTTGCAGAAAGGATGGGGAGAAGTAGGTTCTGTAGCTGTGAACTGTGTGCTCTGAGGAAGTTCTGAATACTTAATTCCAGGCCATGATCCTTTCTCGAGTGAGGTCAGATTCAGAGCTGTTCACGTGCACTTTGTATAAAAGTTTGTTGGTGATTGTCTGTGGTCATAAACCATTTTCTTCTGTAAGCAGAGGGGTATAACCAGTGAGGGGTATGGTGTGAGAGAAGGGGTTCCTCAGGTGTAATGACTTTTGGATCTCAGCTCTGGTTAGAAATTCTAACTGCAAGGTATGTGATATGGCAACAATTGTATTTGTTGTTATCCCAAATTAGGTTTGTGTCATTGTGTGTATTAAACACTGCAGGTGGTTTCTCAACAGGGAGCTGAAATCATAGCATCAATTTTCCTAGCAATGGCTGGATTTCTGTTTTACACAAACATTCATTGAGGTTCATGGAGTATTATGTTCTAATAGCTCATTTAGCATATTAGAATGTTTTAAACAAATTCATCCCTCATGTGTTCTCTCTGTGCAGTACCACGAGGCTCAGTCTTTTTCCAGGAGGTAATAAAATGATGATGATAATAAAATGATGATGATAAAGGTCTGCCCGGTGGGGTGAGTTTCACTGCAGCACAGCACAGGTTACTAATACCCCATTCCTGATCCAGCAGTTCAGCTGCACTCACCATCTGTTGCCCACCTGAGCCCAGGTGATGCTTACACAGAGCATTAATAACACATGAACAGCAGAAGCTTCCCTTTTTCCTCTGGTTGCCCTCAGCCACCTGCAAAGCCTCTGGAACCACCTCTTTCCTTCTGTGCCTTTGTAATTCACTGATACACTTCACACACTCATCAAAATGCCACAGTGGGGATGTTTTCTCCATCTGGGTAACTGGTGGATATTTTTCTCCTGCTGGACCAGGGCCCCAAGGACACATTTCAGATGTGGAAGAAGATGCAATTCCACGTGTTGATGCTAAACCCAGGAAAGACAGTGAATGGGCTCCCTTGAATTTGGTGAGATTTTTGGTATTGGTACCATTAGTAAATGATGGATTTGACAGATTTGGGAATTTGCTCGAAGTCAGGGCCAAGATTATTCAACAAATTTGCTTGTGTCATTTAGGATATGGTCCCAAAATCTGCCCTCTGGCTGGTGAATTGGGCGTGCACAGTTAAAGCAGAAAGCGAAACAATCATTTCTGTTTACACAAAGCTTACAGAGAAGCCAACTTTCAGGCTTGAAGCCTGCAGATAAAGGGGCAATGACTGATGCTTGAAATCAAAATTCAAAGCCATTGTTTCCAGCAATGATGTATGTCCCTGCATGCTTTGGGATCAGACAGCAGCTGATGGAAATTCATGATGCTGTTTGCCGGGGTGTGAATTATTTACGTACACAGTCTGCCAGATCCGAGTGGCAAGGGCAGGCAGTGTGTTGGACTCCTGATGCCCAAATACTGCTCTTCCACTCCTTACACATGTGACTGGGAACATGATCCTTTGTGTGCTTGAAGGTCAGGTTCAGGGAGAGCATCAGGTTATTTGGTGTGACATCCTCAATTGGTGACAGCACAGCTTTTAACCCGCTTCCTCTGGGCTGGGTAAATCTTCCAGGTGTATCTCACTGTCTTCTCAAAAAGCCTCAGATGAGGAACTCCATTTCCTTTTTATTGTCCCAGACGCCTCCTGTTTTATAGTTCTGATGGGTAAACAATCATGCTGATATAAAAATTGTGCTTTGCTTTTAATTGTAATTTGTTCAGTTTCATTTTGCAGATAATGGTTCTTTATGGCTTTCCTCTGCTAGACTAGAGAGTCTTTTAGAACCTGCAATTCCCTGCTTTCAGAAGTCTTTATACCTAGTAACAAATCACCACTTGGTTTCCCTTTTGCCAAATTAAACAGCAAAAACTCTCTTTGTTTGGTTGCATAAGCTGTTTCCACAGCATGTGAGTTGTATGTCAGTTCTCTGCAACCTGTCTGGGTTTTCAGCATCTCTAGTTACAGTGGGTACCACAACTGTGGGAGTGTTAGTTTCTCCACTGCAATGTAAAATAATCTCCCTCATCTTGCCCTGCTTCCCTTGAATGCCAGAATGTCACAAAAAAGTCTCATTCCTTCCCCTCCATCTGTAAATCCCAGCTCATCGAAAGACAGCTCTTCTGTCTGAAGAGCTCCAGCACCCAGGACCACATCGATGCTCAGGACACCCAGGGGTGTTTCAAGAGCCAGGGGTGGATCTTGGCACACGTGGTGGCTGCACTGCCTGGCCCTGCTCAGCTGGAACAGGTCCTGCCTCTGCATTTTCGTGCCACGAAGGTGTAAAATGACAACCCTTCCCCAGAAGATTTTTGTTAAAATCAGAGCAAGTGCAATTCTGCTGCTCCCTGTATAAATCATGTGGGAAGCTCTCTTAATTCCACCCTGCAGCATTTACATATTTAATCTCCTTTTGCTGTTTTTTGAGGTTTCTCCCAAATGCTCCTGCCTCAGGAGATCCTGCCCAAATGTCGCTGCCGCAGCACGACCTGACCTTTCCTGCAAGTGCTTGTCTTGCCATTGTCACAGCTCCCAGGTGCTCCCTGCTTGCACTTCGGGGTGAGACGTGCTCACAGGCTCCTGCAGTATGAAGGCAAACTGCTGAGACGAGGTGTTTATTTCAAATGGCATCTTCTGGCTGTGATTTGGATCCTGCTGCAGGGTTTCAGTGGATAGAGTCAGTGTGAGGTCCCTCTGATCTCAGTTACATCTAAATCTTACGGATTTCTGTGTGTTAACAAAATCTCTCCTGTGCTGGTCAGTTTTGGAAGAAAAATTAAGTGAGGTCAGTAGAGGTCTGAGTTTCTTCTTGCCTGGAAATGGAAGCAGGATTTAGTTCCAGTCAGAAAATCTTTGCTGCAAGAAGTGCCTGGCTGCTTTGGCAGCATCAGCAGGAGAGCTGACCAGGAGTCCAGGGAGGGTTCCTTGGCCATTCAATACCTGTATTGAACTCACTTGCAGGAAAAGATCAGTTCCAGTAAATCTCTTCTGAGGTCTGTCACTGATTTCTCCTCCTCTCTCCCCTTCCTCCACTCCCTCTGCTACAGACATCCCTTCTGTTCTTCTCTTTGAAGTGTTCCCGGCTTCCTTTGATGTGTCAGAAGGCAGCACAGGGCAAACACCCCTTCCCAGGGCAGTCAGGATAGCTGGGAAACCCAGCAGAGATGAGGGAAATGCTTTGGCTGAAGGGAGCTGTTATTACAATGCAGAAACATGTTTGCATTGAAAGGATAATCACCATTCATCCAGGCAAGTTAAACAATACAGGCTGAGGTTTGGTTTTCTCCAATTGTTTCCCAAAGCAAAAATGATTTATGTCTTCTCTCTGAGACTATTGGATGTCTGCTGAGGGGTTCATTAGAGAGACCTTTGCAGCTGCCAAAAGAACCAGCTGGATTATTGAGCCTGCAGCTCATTTTTTCTGTCCTTGTCTGCTTCCTACAATGCAGAACTAGTTTGCAATCCAGACCTTGTCTGTGGTGAGTGAACCACGTGGTGGGGGACTGCTCTGTGCAGTGTCTGTCCCCAGCCCAAAGCACTGCCTCTAGCTCATCCTGATGGCTTATGATGTTAAGCTCTGGAGCACATGGTGTGTTCCCTGTGCTGCCTGCAGGTATCACAAGAATCACACACTCATTTCAGCTCTGGATTTTGGCAGCAGTTGGTTTTACAGTCCTGTGCCCCTCGCAGTGGGATCAGCAGTTTATTTGGCCACAAATTGAAACTTGAGGTTAATTTTAAGTAGTGCCTTCAGTCTGGAATTAACTAGGAAGAGCTTCTTGCCTTATCCCAGAAAGCTACTGGTAAAAATGCACGATCAGGTGCATTGCAGGCTCAAAACTCAAATATGCAGGGATTTATACATGTGTGTGTATTAATGCACAAACTCTCTGCATTTATCCACCCAAATGTAGGCCCAGTTGATCAAAGTCTTATAGCCCCTGACCTGTGCTGGGAGCTGTGGTGATTAGCCCTGGCTGAAGATCTGAGCACTACTGGCATTAATTCCATCAGCCTGTTCTGTAAATTCTTCGTCATCTCCTGCACTGATGTCAGTTATTTGCATTATTAAATCTAATTGAAAACCTGCAAATTAGATTTAAGTGAAACTGGAGACTGAAGCGCTTTGCTCAGGTGATAATTTCATTTACTGTTAGACCTAAATGTGAATGTATTCTCTGTTCCTCCATAACACCCCCCCAGGCATATGACATCTTATTTAATTTGATTTTAAAAGTGTAATTGTGTATGTCTGAGCAACAAGGTAGACTAAAATCATTGGATCAACTTTCAGAAATAAACTTAACGTGCCAGATTCACTGGGAACACCCAGTGACACTCCTGTGTTACAGCACAACATTAAATAGTGTAGAGGCTTCCCAGCTGGCTGTAGGAATCTGTACATTAAAACCTACAACACAATTTGTTGCCTCTTAGCAAAAGACCTACAGGGAATAGAAATCTCTAAAGCAACCCTGCAAGCATCTGAAATGGTATTTACTGACATTACAGAGAGCTTGCCATGTGTCAGAGAGGTAGAGGCTGACCCTGTAACCCAGAAGACTGGTGTGTGATTAGATCCTGTTGCTGTATCCATGAGGGGACAGATGCTCCGCTGGTGCCCACACCAGGGTCTTCATCAAAGCCTGAGCTACACCAGGTGACACATCTGCCACATATTTAAGCTACTGCAGCCATCAGGAAGATTTTTGGCTGCAAAGTCATGCTGCTCCCAGCCTCAGCAGCCTGTTTGATCCTTCTGCTTTGAAGGCAGCACCAAATTGCCTGAAGAAGGACATTTCTGCCACTGCTTCATCCTTCTGTAGCATCGGTGTTGCTGGTGTTACTTCCTTGGTTTCAGTCAGGATTTCCAGCCAGTCTGGGGTGCATTAACCACACACTGCAGTTTCTGATGAGGTGGCTGTGTTTTGGTAAAAGAGATGTCTTCTGCTGCTATAAATTAATGGGCTACAATAATGTCTTGTGATATCAGGAGTAGGAATTAGGTTGTGAGTCACACAATAACATCTGAGCTGTGCTGCCCACCTGGCAGGGCTGCAGTTCTTGAAGTCTTCTGCAATGTGGAAGTTTTAAGAAGATTTCTAACTTGTCCTAGGCTCTGAGCTCATCATATAGCTCCTTATGTGCCTTACCTACATGAGCTGATTTGTTTTATTTTCCCTAAGAAAAGGAGAGGGGAAAGGATTCAATGTAAGGATCAGATCGTGCCTTTCTCATTTAGCCCAGAAATTTTGCATGTGAGTAAAAACTTTGTCATTTTCTCATCCAGATTTGCTTGTTCTAAATGAGCCCTTTGGCTTATCATGGCATTTACTGGCACGGAGGGAATTTAGAAGCAGTGAGAGAATCTGAAGGAAGAAATGTCATGTGCACATTTTAGAGCATTATCTGCAGGGCTTTGAGAAACTGCTGGGTTTTATAGCATGTGGGGAAAAAAAAACCCACCACCACACCAGAAAATTGAGAAACTGGGTCATCTGGATTCATTTGCTGCATCTTTCCAGCTGGGCTTTTGTTGCTGCTCAGGCTGACATATCTGAGCTCACATGGATTGTGCTGCACCAGGACAGTGCAGGGTCCTGTGTGGCTGCTCTCCCTGCCTCCTGCACTCATCCTGTTCGTCCTCCTGGGTGTCTGCAGGGCCCAGATCAAGGTCAGGGTTGTGCTGCAGCTGGTTGTGAGCTCTTAGAGCAGCCAGAGGGTCCCTTCTGGGTACTACAGGTAAAGCCACAGGCACACGAGGGGACTCTGTTGTCACAGAGAGAACAGCCAGTTGGAGGGTCAGCACTGCCCCCACCTCCCTGGACTGTTCTACCTCTCACTTCTTTTTTCAGCTACTTGTTACCCCATTCCTTTTTTTTCCAGACAGCACAGCACACAGCAGCCTCTCCAGTTTAGGCTGCTTTTCTCCCTCTATCCCAAAACCCTCCTGAAAAATCTTCCAGACAGACCTTTTCTGGGGCAAATGCCAATTTTGTGGCTGCGTTTAAATTCAGTATAATCTCATTTTATGATGAGTAGTGATCAGAAAGGATAAACTGTGAAGCTGAGATTGTCAGCAATAAGTACATTGCTTGTTTGCACAGTGTGCTGAACACAACCATTCTCTGTCTCATCACATGAATATATTTTTGGACTGCTAATTTTCCTATGCAAAAATTGTAATCTCTGCTGCGTCAAGGAAGTTTTGTTTTATCCCAAATGCCCAGTGAGTTTTCTTTCCTGTAATCTGGATCTTTCAGGGGGTGAGACTGCTGTGGGTTGTGCACGTTTTTGTCTCTCCTTTTTCCTTCCCCAAGAACTTCTGATAAGAGGAATGGGGGTCACTAAGGTTTTAATTTCTTGGGAGCTCCATGCACAGCAAGAGCTCAAACAAAGACATTATTTCTCCTTGCAGGACGATATTGTTGGCTTATTCAAGTGAAAACTACTGGTATTCTTCCACTTGTGGTCTTCTGTAGAAGATGCAGGCTATATCTGAGCAACAGATGATCCACCAAGCTCAACACATATTTTCTGATCTTTTCTTCTAGGTGGAAAAACTGGCAAAGTACTTGGACCCAAATGATTTGGGAAGAATCAATTTTAAGGACTTCTGTCACGGAGTTTTTGCTATCAAAGGTACGTGCATATTTCTTAAAAATAATCCCCTTCGGTTCCACTAATGTTTCTCTGGTTGCAGAAAATGTAATGATCAAAGACATCCTCTCTTTTGACTGTGGTTATTTGTAGTGACAGTAGAGCAGCTCTGGGAACAGAGCCAGGATATTTTTCCTTTTTGTGCATCTCACGTGTTAATGGTGAGCAGTGCTGGAATTTCTGCATCCACTGGTGCTTGTGCATTGGTTTACTGGTAATTTTTGTCAAAATAAATGTGATGAGGTTTAAAGACAAATACAGCAGGAGAAAGAGTAGCTTTTTGGTTAGCAGGCAGTGCCCAGGTCTGATACTTCCAGGTCCTCATCTGGTTCTGCTGTTGATTTACCTCAGGGGGTTAGAGACCCCTCAGGCTTTAGTTTCTCTTCTAGGAAATTTAAGACTATTATACTCTCCTTGAGGTATCTGTAGTTAATTCATGTTTTCAGAGTACTTGTGGTCATGTATTGGAATGAAAAGGGTTAATTACAGGTTGGCCCTGCAAACCCTGAGGAGAGAGACCAGCTGGATCAAATCACCTCCTTTGCAAGGAAACACAGTCCTGGACAGGAGACACAGACATTGCTGTGCTTTACAGCTTAGCCAAAGGGCAGCAAAGAAAACAGGGAAGAGGCACTTTGGCTGCTGATTAGTTTCCTGACTTCCCATAGTGGAATAACCCACCTGTCCTCTTCCAGGCACATGGGGTGTCCTTTGTAAAGTGCTGGAGTGCTGTCACAGCCCAGAGGCTCCACTTCAGGGACAGGGTGAATGTCACAGGGATCGTGGTGTGATTCTGGGAGAGGCCTCTGGAGAGTCTGCTATGATGAGATTATTATGAAGCCATAACGATGCAAGACCATAACACCACAGCAATTTTAATTAAAGTTTATGGCAGCCAAAGACAGGGCGTAATTAGGTAAAATTACAGCAAGAAGCTGCTCTCGTCCATGTTCTTGGAGACACCATCCAAGGTGACACTGATGTGTTTGAAGAGAAGGCAAGAGAAAGCCCAGAAGGAAAACTAACTCCCCGGTGCATAGACACTGAAGTCTGTGCTGGAGGTTTTCCTTGAGCGGGAAATGCTGTGGCAAACTGAATTTTAGGTTAAATCATCTCGTAGTTGTCTAATTCACAGTCTGAAGATGTGCACAAATGCACAAAATGTGATCAGGAAGGGATAGAAGTGACCCAGAACATCTCTTCTGTAATAACAGTGCCCTTGTCCGTGGTGGGCAGTGCCCTCAGGGATGGAGTGGGCAGCTGTGTTTCCTTTACTGTGAGGACAGTGTGTCATGTTGGCAGGTACCAGAGAGTGGTGGTGCCCTGGGAGTTCTCATCCTTGCTCCCCTTGTGGGGCCTGATTCATGTATCCTAAGGTCTGGTCCTGCAAAGATGTGACTGAACCAAACTCTCTGGAATACCTTGTACTCCGAGTTTATGAGTATCTTAAAGCTCTTACACTGAGCAAATTATCAGGAGGGTCCAAATCATTTGTGTGATGGTTATTGGGGTGTGTGTGGGGGTGTGAACAGCTGCATAGAAACCACCCAATCCTGCAGCACCACCCAGAGCTCCTTTTGCACATCATTAGCATTTCAGCACTCACACAGTGTCAGTGATAAGTGTTGTATCATCACAGCAGCAGCTCTATCTGTTTCTGATAAGACACTGTACTCCGTGTTTTCACAGCATCTCTTTAGAGCAGCTGGTTCCATTGCTCACCTCCCAGCACGGAGATTTTATTGCTCTTTGGCTACCAGCCACGTTTTCCTTAAAAATGAAATTGCTCATGTTAAAGTTCAGGGAGGGTACGTCTGCCTTTCAGAATGGAAAGCCTCCACATTTGTTACCTCTCATTTTTCAGTGCAGCCACATCCCAGGGGTAGCATCAAGCTTGTTATCAAACAACAGCAATTTGTCTTGGCAGCAACAGATTATAAATATGATTCTTTGACATCTCAGCCTACTACAATGGCTTGGGGCAATCAGATTAATAGAGCAAAATGAGATGCTACTGTAAATCCAGTGGGTTTTTCAGTAATGGAGCATGAAGCTGTGCTATTCTTAGCACTGGAAGGCAAATATTCAAATTCAAGTTTTACTGTCCTAGTGCCTTGCTGTATTTCTTATTTATGAGACTTCAAATTAATTTGTCTTATAGATTCTTTCCTTTATAGTGTGCTGAAGAAATTGTTTGCTGGCCAGAGGTTTTTGTGGTAGTTCGGTGCCTGGAATTTATTTAAATCATGAGGGTTTAGGCATCTAGAACAACAGATTCAAATCACAGTTGACTCCTGATGATGGTTTGAGCATTTCATATCCAGGGATGGATCGTAGCAAAAAGCTAAATGTTGGAAACTGAAAAAATCCCAGACATCAGAGTGTTTAATACCTGTTCTGTAACTGGTTGGAAACTCCTGCCCCTTTATCTAAAATCTGCTGCTTGGCCTCTCTCCTCCATAAACCAGGACATTGTTCACTCTTGCATGGTGCAAATAAAAAGGATTATGTTCCTCTGCAAGTGGACATCGAGCCTTGCCTCCTCCTTAGTGCTTCAGAGCTGGGTAAACCTCATGACAGAGGAGTCATGTACGTTCACAGCAGCTGATGGGACCACCAGGTGTAAAAGTTAATTTTCTTCAGGTGCTGAGCAGCAGGAGCTGTGGGGAAGGATGGGCTGAGGAGTCTAACTCGTAGTAGGGACCCTTGGAAGTGATGGAGAGGGCTTTTTCCAGTGGAGGTAAATATGCTAGAGAGGAGAAGTGTGTTGGAGGAGCTCATTTCCAGTGTGTCTCTGGGGGTGGAATACCAGACAGGCATGGTGCTTGCTATTTATGGAAAGCTTTGCTTCTTTTTGCTGGTCTTTTGTGGATTAAAGGACTTTGCCTCAGCATCTGTGCTGAGCCCCTGCTGTCCAGGCTGCTTTCCCCGAGCAATTAGGCTCTGCCAGAGCCAGGGACAGACTTGCCATCAAATTTAAAGCTTTGCAGCAATTTCACTGGAATGTCAGAATATGAAGGTTTTGCTCCTGCTGAAGCTGCCCTCTTTATCTGCTCACTGCAGGGCTTTATTCCTAATAACTGTGTCTGTCTGGAGAGCAATTGCCATGAAATAACACCTGTAACCTCTTACCGAGCTGCTGTGTCAAATCCAGTACAGCCTAAGAAGTGGGTCTGCTCAGAGACACCAAGAGCAGCCACAACATCACTCAAAGGCTGAATTCCCATTAATTTCAGCAGGGTCAGCATGGGATCCATTACTGTTTGCTCAGCAGAGCCAATGGCTGGTTTTGCTGTGCTGAATTTATTGTACTGATCCAGTAAATATTTTCTGCCACTTGTAATACTTAAAGGCTTGAGTGGAGCTGTTAATTCTAAAGTGCTCTGTGGGCTGTTGGGTTCTACACTCAGACATTTGCAGGACCAGGCTCTTGCTATGTTTAACAGGCTCTGATTAAGTCTGACCTATTCCTTGTATTTTGAGATTTCTGTTGTCTTTCCAACAGTCTCTTTGCTTTGATACTCTGCTAAAAAACACCCAGACCTTGACAAATAAAGGGGGAGCTCCCCCTGCTGCCCTTGGTGTTGCAGCTCACAGAGATGAGAGTGTGGTACAAACACAAAGCAGAATTAAAATTTAAAGGTAGATATATTCTGACTCTGTAGCTTATTTTAACCATGAAAGCAGCACTGACTGTGTAGCAATTGGGGGTTTTTGTAACGGGAGAAACTGAGCCAGTCTCTTGATTTTTCAGATGAAACCATACAGCCTGTTTTTCTCCCAGAGCAAGAGAGTCTTTCCCTCATCTTGTAGAAGTTTTAAGTTTTGCTCTGTCACAGTATTTGAAAATGGAGAGTTGTAGGAGCTCCTTCATATTCATGAGCAGGGTGGAAGAAGCACAGCTGTGAATTTTTAAACTTCCCCACCTGCAGCAATAGCAACCCTAGAATCTTCAAAATAGTAACACAGACCATAATGTGCCTTCAAAAATCCATCTCTGTGCCTCCCCAGATCCTTAGGCAGCTAATTACTGCAGCTGGCTGGAAAGCTTCTGGAAGCAGGCTTTATGTGAGCAGATAAAAGCTAAAAAGTAGATGTTTCTCTGTGAGTTCTTAGCAGTTTTGATGAAAATTCCGAGGATACAGATTTTGCCCAAAGTTTTAAAGAACTGTTCCAGAAGGAATGTTGGCTGCTCTGGCAGCTCAGACTGTCACAGGTTATTTGGACTGTAAAAGGATGTGAAAATAGTAAAGTATGAAATTTGATGGGGCTTTTTCAAAACAAAGTTTTCCTAAGCAGGGTGTTTCTGGCCTTCTGTTTCACTGGAGATTTTTTCTTTTTAATATGCTTTTGTGGTTTCCTTCAGATGCTCCAAACAAACGTATTTCTCACAAAACCAGTGCCAAGTTCTGACCATCTCTTTCAACTTAATTTAAAATCTAATTTGCAGTCCCATAGCTGAGAAAAGTATTGTACCAGCCTTGCCTTGAAGATCCAGCAAGGAATAAGAGATGGATGTGTTGCAGTTATAGAAAATGGAGTTTATTTGCCAGACATCAGTATTTGTGTATTGTGGACCAATACCTAAGACCAGGGCAGCTGCACTGGGAATTTCAGTAAAGGGCTGCACAAAACCCCAAAGTCCTGATGAACCCATTTAGGCTCGTGCTGTAGATCTCAAGCTTCACACTAGGCCATAACTGGAGATGATCTGATGGTTCTATCCATTTTATTAAGAATAACTTACTGACAGGAGAGGTGCTTGGGCTGGCTCAGGAGGAGGACTGTCAGTAAATGTGAAGAGCTGAGCTCTCCTGTTGTAAATTAAGCTATAGCTGTTCAATGAACTGAAGTTGGTTACTCCTAAAAGTACTTGAGAGTTTTCAACTAAATTTTACTAAGTACAGCCTGAAACCATAAATGAGTCTAATACAGCATTAAAGATCCAAGGGTAGATAAGGTAAAAAGCCATTGCTGTTAGGAAAAATGCCAGAAACCAACTACATTCAATTAGGTAACCAATTTGATTTCCTATAGTATTAAAATTGCCTAATTGCCTGTGAAAATTGCTTGATGTGGTATGGGTTAAATCTCCTTCTTGGAGCATTTACAGGAAACAGCTTTGCTAAAATCGAGTTTATTTGTGACCAGAATGTCTGTTTGCAAATTGACTGTTTGTTAGGGTGTGAAAACCATTTTTTCTTTTTAAGTGAAACTGAATGTAAATTTGAAAAATTATCTCATGAGATAATCATGTCCAGCAACCTGAGTGACCTGGAAAAGTTAAAGGTTCATGTCTTCCCTTTCAGTGACTTGTAAAACTCTCATCATCTTGGCTTAGGGCTAAAGATGACCCTGTTCTGGCCAAATGAATTGTGGTTGCTTATGCATTTGTGGCATTAGGATAAAGAGGGTTAGGCTCAGATAATTTTGACAGACCAAACGCTGCCCAAAAATGTAGATGAGGAAATTTCCCCAACCATAGCAAAGGAGAGAGAACATCAAGCACATTAATATCTCATGATACAGGTAGACACCCAAATGAACTGTCTCTAATCAGCCATGTAAGTGGCTTTCAGTTCTACCTTTTCCTGGGAAATGAAGTTACAGAAATAATGGGGCATCTTAGTGCAGGATTCCTTTCCTCCTTTGCAGTGGGTTTTTTTGGACAGATTCTAGCCTCGGGTGCACAGCTTGAAATATCCACTGTGGCAGCTCTGCAGCCTCAGCTCGATGTCTCTGCTCAGGAGTGGTTCTGGTAGCACAGAGCACTCCGTGTTCCAGACCAGGCTGCTCCCTCTACAAATCTCTGCCTGTTTTTTGTCAGTATTTCCGCACTGGGATTTGCCAGAGTAAACCTTGATTCATTGTTGTTTTCTGTCTGGACTGTGACACACTAATTTAGCTCCCTGGCATTTCCCAGTGAGCCAAAATGTGTTCTGGTGGTAAGAATATGCACAGTATTTGAGGCACTCCAGTGTTCCCTCTTTGTGTGATGCCCCTTGTGTAAACGTCTCGGGAGTACCTGGAAAATTCAAACTGGATTTAGGTTAGGGAAGCAAAAGGTGAGATGTATTGGCACTGCTGCTGAAAAACACTGAGTAAGAAAGCTGATGTGTTGCCCAGCTGTGCCCAAACCCACCTTCCTGCCCAAAATGAGTGGCCCAGGAAAGCACCAGCACCACAGTCCTGCAGAGGGAAGAGATTCCTGTTTGTGTCTTCACAGGGAAGAAGAGCAATGGAGAATTTATTCTTTAAATTCAGTTCTTAACAGGAATAAAACCAGCGCACAACCCTAAGATTCTTGAAGCCAGGGGCCATTTTTCCATTGATTCGATGGATGTTGGGACAGGTTCAGGTGTCTGCAGGGTGGCAATGATGTGGTTTAGTAATCTCAGGGGAAAATGGCCTCTCAGCGTTTCCTTCTCCTCTTCCCTTTTTTATGGAGTATAAAACATGCAGACCTTCCCTGGAGGATGAGGAGATCCAAGCTGTCATGCCAGCTTCCATGCCAAACAGTGCCCAGGGGACACTGCCTGCTGCACACCCAGACATCTCCCCACCGAAAAGTCACCTTTGCAGGAGTAGATAGTCTCAGATGAACTTATATCCTGTCAGTGCCAGGAGAAACTTGGCCCATGACTTCAGTAAAAACAAGATTTGGCTTCTTTTGCCATTTTCAGCTGTGCAGCAAGGTAAACAAATTGGATTAAATGCGTGTTGGTGTTCTGGAGGTGGGTCAAAGGCTTGATCATTATTGTGGTTCTGGATGAGGCAGTAAAAGCCTGTGCCAGGAGGCTCTTGTGAAGAAGTGGTGAGAGCTTCCTCTGAGCTGGTTGGGTACAAAGGAGGAAGCAATGCTTTTCTCCCCAGTGAGCTTACTGAATAAATGACAGGCTTGAATTTAAGTGGCCAGGGGCCATCAGTCCACCCTGATGGACAAGGGAAATGAAAGAATGTGATCAGGAGTAGTCTTAGGTAAGAACTGAACAGCAAAGAGGGGACACAGAAGACCTTGCAGCTAAACTCTAGATTTGGGACCCTGGAGATCTGGGATCTGTTGTGACTCTTAACAGACCAGTCTGGCTGGCCTTTTGAAAGAGGAAAACGAGAAACATTCACACCTTTTTGGGTAGTTGAATCTTTCTTTGAAGACCCACAGCCTTCATGACTTTTGTCCACCAAAAAAAAAAAAAAAAAGGTTTGGGAAGGTGCTCACCTAACAGGCTCAGATGAAGACTGGCTGCTAAGAGGTCTTTAACTAGGAGCACTGTTGTGAGCACAACTGCATGAGGAAAATAAAGCTTGGAATTATGGCTGAAGAAATTGTCGTTTAGAAATTTTAGAACGGTATAAACATATTTCCTTCATTACAGTAATCTACATCCATTACTGGGCAGCACTTGGCATTTATTTTCTTTTTTTTTGCTGGGGATAGCTCACTTTAACGAGTAGCTGCTCCATATCATGCAGAGACCTTTTAGCAAAGCAGTTCATACATGTAATGACTCTCACAGTGGGTGCTGGCACAAGGCAGTTTGATGAGTAATAAGCTTTGGTTATTAATGTCAAAAGGTACAAACAGTACATTGAATTCTCCTCTACGAGAGGACTAGAGAATCACCTCAGCCAGGCACAGGCTGAATACTTAATGCTAAAGCCAAGGGAAAGAAAAGGGTCGTGCTTGGGTGGGAAATGTGAGAGTCACAGGCAGGGCAGGTTATGTAGACAGATGCCCTCTCTAGGCAAACAAATTTAACATCTGGTGTCTGTCAACCAATAGATTGTTAGTCCCAGATGAGCATCCTCGTTGGGCAGTGACCCTGACACGCTGTTCTTGCCCATGAACTTCTCCAGCAAAGTGTGCATTGAACAGCTTTATTTGTTCTCTGTTCAGTACCATGTGGGTCCTTCTGCCTGTTGTCCAAGTGACACTCCTGAGATCTCAGTGGTGACTTCATTCACCGGGTGCTGCCTCCAACATATGCCTATTTGTGAGAGACAGGGACAACATAGTGACTGATCCCCCATTTTTGGCTTCCTGCATCTCTGCTCACCTTTTCACCTAGTGCAATAGTCACTAGCTCATGCCAAGCCTGCAAATCCAGGGTTTGACTTCATGAGTTTGTGTTGGTCAGGGCTGGGTTTCTGTCCTGTGGGATGGCTCACCAAGCCAAGCAATGTCCAGCTCCCAGTTTCATTGCCATGCATTGTATCCATGCTGCCAGTTGGCATTAGTGTCATTACACTTCTCTAAGTGCTACACACTGAATATGTGCTGGGCAGAGCATTTTTACAGCTATTTAAATTTATTCCAGAGCTGGCTTCCGAGTGCATGCAGATTGGCTACAAACCTGTGTTTCTTCCTCCGTTGTCCATGCAGTGTCTGGGAAGATAAACTCCCAGCCTGACCATTTGCTCTCATTTCTCTTTGCCAGGCTGTGAAGACTTACTGAAAGATGTCCTGTCTCCTGAAAACTCTGAGCCTCAACACTATGAGCCACAGTATGTTGATTACTATTACCAGGTAAGAGAAGCACTAATTCTGTCTCACGTTAGTGGGCTGAGGAAGCCTCTGGAGTGATGTGTAGTTGTGTGGTTGTAAATGCTGTTGTTTCACTTGGCCTGTTGACTCTTCCTTCCCGGATTCAGCACTGTTAGCAAACCATCCATTCTGGTTTATCAGCATTTAGCATGGGGTAGCTGTCAGCTGCTGTGAGAGTGTTCAGCATTTGGATAGTGATACTCCTGCTTGGCTGTGAAGGGAGATGTGGTACAAGCTCGCTGGCACCTCACAAGTGCAAAACACTGATTTGTATCTAATTAGATCAGTCAAACTTTGTAGGTGAACAATGCCTCAGGGACCTTCTGCAGATAATAAACAGGGACTCAACAGCTGTTGGGAAGCACAAACAATACACCTTTGAAAGTTTTGATAGTATTTTGGCTGGTGGGTGTAACATATTTTCAAACCGTTTAATGTCTTCATCTCTGTCCTTAATTTGACAGTGTCTGTTCAGTCTAACAAGAAAAGCAGTCTGAAATTTTCCTTTAAGCACCTCTTTGTCTCTCCTTCACTTTACTCTGGTTTTAATCACCTCCACCCCTGTAAATCCTGAAGATTAAAAGTGCATTGTCCATTCAGACAATGATTGTGTGTCAGTGGTGACATGAGACTGCAAGTGATCCTGAAGTCAGTAGTGAAAGCGTTTTACCTTCACATGTGGTGAAGTGTGAGAACAATACTCGTGTTGTGGAAAGAGATGTGATGACCATGATGGTGTTTCACCACTCCATGGTGTTATACAGAATGGTTTCCAGTGCTCATGCAAAAAGCACAGAGACATTTCCTTCCCCTCAGTGTCCATCACCACTCTGCTTGTTTGTAAACCGCTGGTTTTTTGTAACTGATGGCACAGATACCCACCATGCTGTTGCTTGGTTACCTTAATGGATACCATAAACCAAATTCCCTGTTCTGCAGTAGCTGATAGAGGCTATAAAATGAAATTGGGCTCTCTGCACACTCTTGATGTTCCCCTGTTGCTGTGCAGACATTGCAGGCTGGTTCTGACACTCTTTGAAGGCAGCTGATGCGGGTGTTGGGTTGTTACTTCTCAGGGATTTCACATCCGCTGTCACCCAGGGATGTGCTGGGGAGAGAGAATTCTTGAAGACAAACTTGAGATTGGCTGCAAACTGCACCTCTCCTGCCAGCTGTCCTGCAGGAGGGCCTGAGGGTGGGAATTGAGGTTGCTAATCCTGATTGCAGCTGATGAGTTTTCTGTTCGAGTGCTGGATTTTTGATTCTGGGAGAGGCAGTGGGCAGAGGAGTGCAGTGGAATCAGTGCAGTGTTTGCCCACTGTAATTGGGGAAAGGCAGGATTTGTGCAGCCTGGGAGCAGAACCAGGTCCTTCCCCACCTTCCCACAGGGTGATCTGTCGTGGTGGGGAGAGGACAGGGAACAGTGCACGATGCTGCACAGCCCGTGCTTACCCCACAGCTCTGCACCGCTGCCCTCCAGAGGAGCTCGGTCCATCTCCCATCTCCAGGTCCTCCCGGTGCAGTTTGGAAAATGCTCGCTAGATGTCAGCTAAAGACTGGGAAAAGGCGGTGAACAGGCTCGGCGCTTGCCTCTGAGGATCCTCTGCTATGGCAGGGAGTTGGGAGTGTTCAGTCTGATGAAAGAGGAGCACTGAGGGACAGGTGGATTTGAGATTATCACCATTCCTGACAGTTGTTTCCCTTTCTGAAGGAAACACGGACTGAAAACATACGGGCTGTCCTTGCATCTCCCAGACCTTATTGAGTGTGAATTCCTGGTACTGTAGTCAAGTTTATGGACAGCTCCCAACGGCACAAATGGTAGTTGTTTGTCTGATCTCATTTTCATCCCATTATACCCTTTGCATGTCTGTCCAATTCTCAGGTGAGGTCAAATTCTCAGGCAGCAGAAGGATACAACTGCTGTGATGGCACAAATAGATACTTTAAAAGGGAATGCATCCTTTTTTATTCCTCCCAGGGGTTGTGCTTACACAAAGGCAGGTACTGAGCTGGTTCATTGTTATGCTGTCTCTGTATTCGTACGGTGATTTGAGAAGGGGAGATTTATCCTTGTCCTGTGTTACTCCCTCTGTCCCCTGCTTTCACTTTTCCTTCCCCTCCCAAATGCCTACTCCGTTATAGCTTTCTGAAGCCCAAAGACAGCAAACTGAAGAGGTGAAGGTAATTCCAAGCAGTGGGATGAAGTGGCAGGAGCCACAGGGAGGGGCTGCACTGATCCAGCTGTTTTTATACGTGTTGAGTCAAATGGGGAAGAAGAAACTGCCAAGTCTCCAGCCTTTAATTGCAACCAACTCGGTGCAATTAATTTAAATTAATATATAAAATCCCCTGATACCAGGAGCTTGGGGCATTTAATTTGACATTTTCTAAATGGTCTGCTTTTACTTTCTGGGGTTTTTTTCAGCGTGAACAAGAGCAAAAGCTGCCAAGCTTTTAAGGTCTGAAAACAGTCTTAAAAAAAGGAGAAAAAAAATACTATTGTATCTGTAATTCAAAATGCAAAGACCATTCCATGGAAGGTTCCTAATGGTCTATATTGAGAGGCTATGTGAGTGATATCTCAGGTAAATGGAGAGCTGTTCCTTTGAGCTCAAGTCTGATAAGGTGTGATATGCAAATGAAAAGGGCAGCACTTAGTTACTCCATGACTCTACATTCAGTGAGACCTCTCCCACTGATTTCCATCAGCATTGATTCAGCCTGCAAAGAGTATGTTTCCTCTTTGAACCAGGGAAAGCTTGTCCACAGGAATTTAGGAGGATGGGGTTGCAGTTAGGAGTCAGCAGTGGTAGAGCCCCTCAGCTCCAGGACCTACAAATAAACCTGCCCCGTCTGTCTGTGAATTCAGAGTCTGTTAATTTGGTTAAGGTCTGGACTGTGCTCCATTTGAGGCACTGCTTCAGTCAAGTGCTGTTTATTAGTATAATTTCTGTCTCTCCCAGCCTTTAGAGAGATAATAGAAATGCTCTGAATTTGCCAGAAGCCAGTTTATCAATCCTGAATTCCTCTCACAGTGTTTGCTGCTACAGCCCCAACTCTTGTTTTGGCTTCAGTTTGAAGGGAGACAAAAGTGTCCCTAGTCCAGTTTGCTTTGTGGCAAGCATCTGGTAGCACTCCAGAGCCCTTGGATAGCCTCTTGGAGACGGTAACCCACACAAAGTCCAGAGCTGAAGTATGTGTGTGAAAGCCCAGACCCAGACTGAGCCAGCTCAAACAAAGCCGAGTGCCTGTGTCTAGGATTTCCAAATGGCTGGCTCCCGGCCTTCCCGGGCTCCTGGCCAGCTGGGAGCAGTAGCCACAGGACTCCGAGGGAATCAGGCTGGCTGCAGCTGCAGCTCCCTGGCCAAGGTTTGCATGACAGAGAAGCAGAAGCCTGGGTCTAGGTGCTCAACTGTCTGAGCACCCCTTAGGGAAAAGGGAATCAGCAACAGGAGCTCCTTGTTCAGCTCTCCACCTGATGTATTTTGTCTGTTCAGAGTTACAGGGAGCCTGACTCTGGAGCACCCCAATGGATGGCAAAAGAGGGGGTTAAGTGACAGGTCTTGGAGCCTCTCACCACCAGTTAGCAGGGTCCCTACTTGAGTAACTGCTTGTGAAGGGACAGACTGTGTATCTTCACATGTGAGTGGTTGCCTTTTCATCTGAAATCAGTGCCCAAAAACCACACAAGCAAAGCCAGTGGAAGAGCATGTTGTGAGGTACAATAGTGGAAGGGTCCTTGTTTTAAACAAAGCTGTTTGTTTCTTATTCATTGTTGCTGTATTGAGTTGCCACTTACCTTATTTTTTTCCTGCTCTCACCTGTAAATAAGAGAGTGAATCTGCCTCTTAACAAAGTACAGGATGATTGCTGCATGCTTGCTTTTTCAGTCCTGTGTGTGTGTTCTCCTGCCTGCCAAGTGATTAATTACACTGTATGAACAGCAGAAAAATTGTTGAAACATGACAAATAAATTGTGTTTGCCTCTGGGATGGAGCTGGGGCTGCTAGCTGATCTGCTGCTTTGGAAATATTTTCAGTAGCAATTAGGAGTCCCCACCAGCTTCTGAAAAAAAGTTTTTCTTCCTCGCTGGCTGCACAAGGATCTCTGCTAACACCTGTGTCAGGGCAGAGCTGGGGGAGTCCTTCTGCACTGGGAAAAGACTGATCCAAATGGATTTTTCATTAGGCTGTGGAGGGAGGTGGCACTCTGAGACACAGTTGCACTGAGGAGAGGTTTGCACAGGTCTCCCTAGACAGTCTGGGATGGCAGTTATCATCTCTGATGGTGCCATCTCTTGCTATTTATTGAAAAGCAAAGTCCAGGAAAGCATTGACTGTTTTATTGAACTCAGACCTGCTGTTCTCTTCTTGTTTATCTCTTAAATAAAGCTGTCCTTTTTTTCCCCCACAGAATAATTGACCTCATTTGCCAGGAGAGTATATTTCTTGATACTGTTTTTCCTAACATTAAACCCATCTGTTAATGTGGAATACATCTTTCCTCCTGCCCTCTGTGGCAGCATTAGCTGAGACACTCCTATCTTAGCAGAGCAACTAAGAAGTGGTTAAAGTGGAAATACCTTTTTGACCCATAGCCAAGAGAAAAAAACAGCCTGTGCAGTTAGAAGCAGCAATATTAAACACAGCAAATTGCAGCTTTTTTTTTTTTCCTTCTCCTTCTTCTTATCAGCCCCCAGTTTTCTTCACCACCCACATGCTCTCAGTCATTCTTGGCTCCCACTGTGTTTTCAGCTCTGCAGATGCTCCGTGTCACTCTCGGGGTGTTGGTGGCACTCGGTGATCACACGGTGCATGTTTGCAAATCGCAGTGTTCTGTCTCTCTTGGATAGGCCAAGGGAAGCAGGAGGTTTTCCCTGGCTTTCCTGCTCTAATCTAGAAGTCTGTTTTATATTTGGTGCTCCTAAATCTGCCAGGTTCTCCTTCCCTTCAGCTTCTGCTGCATCCCCTGGGAAATAAGTATGTTCAGTATAAACCTTTCGGGAGGCCCAGCCCGAGGATTGATCCCAGCTCCTGCTGAAATCAGTAGAAAGACTGTTAGATCAGCACCTTGGGATGTTCCTGAGGTGATTGTTGCCTGAATCCCTCGCTGGAGGGGGAAAAGCTTGATAAAGCACAGTCATATAGTTATAGAGAGAAAAAAAGTCTCTGTTCCTGGGCAGGACTAGGCAGGATTTTACACAGGCAAGGCACTGTCGACAATGATGAGAAGTTTATTGTAACCTCTACAGGCAACACTCTCAGTAATTCACTTTTTCCCTATTTTATTCTTATATATTTTTTCCTATTTTTATTCCTATATATACTTGGGAGCATCAAAAAGCAACATTAACTACAACTGCTGAGAAACCCCCAGAGAGCAATTACCAAGAGCAATGAAGAGCACAGTGTGCCTCCATTTGGGACTCATTTACATGGAAATTGCCTGAGTTCACCTGGCAATATTCTGAATCATATTTTTTATGTTTGTGCATACATGCTAAAATAAGTGTCCTTGGTACAAAACACCTGCATAAAAGTGAACTGCCTGTCTGGCTGCTCAAGCTGATTCCAAAATGCTGCCCTGAGATTGAGCAGTTCTGCACTCAGGGCAAGGTAGGCATCTTCCAACAAAATAAATGCCAACTCCTCCAAAAACACCCAGTGGAGAGATTGAGGATTGTTTTCTTTTTCAAAACCAGGTTGAATTTTTGATTTGGTGGAATGTCACACACTGGCATTTTTAAAGGGGAAATTACTTCTCCCTGACTTGTTTTTGCTCAGTTGTGGTATAAAACCCATGTTAAAATAACACAAAAGGAGTAAAACACTCTGGCCTGGTCAAAAAATACTTCTCAAAATGTGCTTTGGATTTTATTTTGAGGAAAAATCTGAGGTTTTGACCTGATTCTGAGCTGGGCCATGGAAATCCTTTGGAATCTAAAAGTCTGCAGACTGGGAGAAATATTTTCCCACCCAGTTCTTGCCACTACACCCCAAATGCAATCCCAGTGTTTGAGGCCAGCAGAAGACAGCCCAGGGCTGGGGGGGGACCTGGCAGAGGTGGTGCCATGGCCCTCAGAGTGGAATTGTCTCAGAGTTGGTTCAGTTCCCCTTTTGGGGCTGAGTTTGTGTGTCAGTGGTTTTGTCCAAATTCTACCTGTTAAGCTGGTTTGAATTTTAAGCACCTGTTCTTGCAGGTGTTGCCCTCCTGTGATAGAAGTGTAAATCAGTGGGAGAGGCCAAAGATTATTCCCTTCCCACAGGGTCTTGTCGGAGTCAAAATTTACCGTTTCTTAGGGCTGTGTTTGGCTGGGTGGTTTGAGCCTGCCTGGTTCAGCCATCCTTGCTGTGACTCGGCAACAGAGATGAAGTTCCAAGAGGATTGTCCTTCCAGACATCCACAGGAAAGTAATTTTGTGCGTTTATTGTTATCTGGGGCTCTTTTTTTGAGTATTTCTTTCTTTTCTGTGGCCCAGGTGGGGTTTTGTAAAGCACTCAGAAGCTTTATTGTAAAACCTGTCACCCACCTCTTTGGCAGAACTGTGGTTTAATAGACATCTTCTGTCTCATCCCAAGTTTTTATTTCTGAGGCATTATCTTCAAGCTTCTAATCTGCTGATTTTCTTACAGAGCACAGTTTTGGGGGTGTTTTTTTTCTGAAATTGTCAGTTGCCATGGCAAAATATTCCTCTCCCTGGATAAACCAATTTAGGCTATGGCTCAGTCTTGAGGTAGAAGCTGTGAAAGGACTGAAAGCAAAAGTTGGGCTCTTTTTATCAAGGAAAGTCACATCCCTATTGATTTAATCCTTCAGGTAAGCATGGCTTTGTGGTTTAGTGCTTTTTGCCTTTTCTTTGACGTGCTGAAAATCTGTCCACGTTTATTTGTGGTGTTCTGAATGCAGCGTTCTTAACAACACAAGCAGAAGGAATATTATGAAAGCACTGGCCTTGTACTGCGTTCCTGTGAAAGAAAAGCAACTGCTCAGTCAGAGGGTGGTGAAGGAATCCTGACTCTGATATAGAGCCCTTGGGGAATACCAAAATATCTGTAATAAAAGTAGCTGCATAAGGGCAGGGCACACACAGCGTTCAGTGGGTTTCTTGACACTCGTGTGATTGGGAAATCTTCACCCTCCAGTTCATAAACTGGCACTGGCTCGCTCTTTCTTGATTTTTATTTCTCTTTTAAATTCCTGTTCTATTTTGTATTTTTTCTCCTTGCTGCTTGGGGATATTTGTGCTGCATTTATGGAAGACTGTGGGACACAGAATATTGGATTATTTTCAGTGGGAAGGCTGTGACACTGAAATATAAGGAATTCTTTTTTTTTTTTTTCCCCAGTAATAGCATTGGTTTAAATAGGTTGTTTTCTTTTTATTTGTTTGTGGGTTTGCTTTGTTTTTTCAGAAGAAGAAGGTTGTGTGTAAACGTGTGACAGCTGGTTTGTAAAGCCAACACTCCAGGTTATTATGAAACTGTAAAGAGAAAGTCAACCACAAAGGGATGTTCTAGCTAATAAAACCAGTGAAATCCCTCATTGCACAAGCAAACAAAAAGGATTTGACTGCTTCTTTTCTGCCTTCTGCTCTCTGACCAAACTGAGAGCAGTGGAGTTTTTTGGAGGCAGCTTCTCTTGTTTTTTATAAACAAAAGAACTGCACATAATGCTAAAAATTGTCCTGTTACGTAAAACCATTCCTCCATAGGTGAAATCTTACAGGATTCATTTCTGCCACACAGCTCTTGCTGTACTGGCACAGCATTTTAGTGTTAAATGAGTTATTCCAGTAGCCTCAAGAACTGCCACCAAAGTGACCCGTGCAGCTCATGGCATTGCCCAGTGCTTTTCCCACTTATGGAAGCTCTGGGACACCTCTCCCCTGTCCTTCATCTCTCAGGTCACACCCAGCTCTTGGCATGCCCAAAGTCCCACAAAACCACGTGGTTTTTGTCCTGCCCTGGTTCTCAGGTGTCTCCCCCTGGTTCTCCTGGCAGGGATTCAGCCCCAGTCAGGTGTCACAGGGGGACCGTGGCATTGTCCTCTATCAGAGGCAACAGAACTGTTTAAAATTAAACCATCCTACTCAGCTAGGCTCACAGAGCTAAAAATGAGATCTCGATTATCTTGTCTATTTTTAGAAACTGGAGAAAAATAAAAATGTGAGTCTTTTGGTGGTTTGTTTTTTTTTAATTTTTTTTTTTACATGCTGCAGTGGAGAATTTATTTGTCTGGGAGGAGGCAGCTTTGCCAGTACTGCCACACATCTGGGCTATGAGAAGCAATTTGTAACTGAACAGGAAGAAAAAGTAGGCCAGCCTGCAAGAGAGTATCTAGGAATTACTCCCGGGGGATTTGTGCTACACTGCCTCCAGCAGCTGAAATAACAGCATGAAATTGCGATTAAAAATTAAGAAGAGATATGGGCTATTTGACCTTCTTTCAGTCAGGGACACAGAGGCCCTGCCTGGAACGGGGATGCAGAGAAATGCAGCTTCTGTTGAGCGATTATGTGCCAGCAAGAGGCTGCTGAAGTTCATCCTGAGCTCAGTGGAACAGAGGGATCATTTCCTTCCCTTTGACGTGGTCCAGCCTGGTTTTGGTGCTGGTGGCACAGTGACACCAGGTACAGGGACAGGTTAGAGTAGAGCCAAACAGTCCTTGCTCCAACAGCTGCAGTCCAAACAGTGAGAAAAATAGGAAATAAACTGTCAATTGTCACGTTTCCTAAGTTTACAGAAATCCAGGAAGGATTAATTAGGCCCCTGAGAGGCTGTGTTAATTAGGAGTTAATTTGCCAGATTTGCTATTGGGCTCACCTTTTTTCCCAGGCTGTTACTGTAATCACCCAGTTGACTCCGGCATCACTTGGGGAACAGGCCATGAGACAGAGCAGCCTGTTTGGGTGGATGTGAACGCTGGACCCCAGGCTTGTTTTGGTACTCAGTGTTATGATAAGCTTGGAGGAGGGTTCAGTTGGAACAATAATATAACCATGGCAGTGTTGATACAGGGCTGACGCAAATGCTGATGAGGGTTTTGGGCTGACAGTGTGAACCTGGCAGCCCAGACTCCATCCACCACGCCTGGGAAGGCTTTGGAGAGGGATTGCATAAAGCAGAAAAAGGCGTATCCAAAAGGGTGATTCCTTGGGGCTTGTGCCAGCCTGCGTAAATAGGGCTGTGATAACAAACTATTTGACTTTGCAAGAGAACTTTGATTTGTCCTGAGCTGTGGAGCCCGAGAGTCTGCAGGAGACAGCCCTGGTGGGAATCCTGCTGGTTTGTTAGCTCTGTACATCAGTCTCTGGTCGTTCAGGGCACTGTTTAGGGAAAGGCTTTCTCAGTGGGTGTTTGTGCAGCTCCACTTAGAGCAAAGCAGGGTAACAACTGGAGGAGAGAAAATCTGCAGGTCCTTCACCCTTTTATAGGTACATCAAATACATAAATGTGGTGTAAATACTGTAGAGCTTTGGCCATCCGTTTTTGTAGGATAGTGCAATACTCAGGTAAACTTTCTTGCCATGGTAGGAGTTTATTCATAGCACTGTATACAGAACCTGACCTAGTTTAAAATGGGGGGAATGTCTCAATTTACACATACTGCATCTGCTGCCACCTGCTTCCAGCAGCAGAGAGGATGTTTGGCTTGTTTTGGTAACAGACAGAACCTCGAGTATTTTTGTATATTCTCCACAACAAGGTTCCTATATCTGTAACTGTTCTGCATTTATTACTGATATGTGTGTGTTGAAAAAATTATGGGGGTTTGTGGCTTCAATGAGTTTTTAATTTCTGTGTCCTTGAAGGTTAATGTCATTGAGGAACATTTGTGGGGGGAACTGGGGCATGTGTCTTTCATCAGGACATGGACCATATGGTTACAATGCCCTAAGGCACACTCATGGAAAAGTCTAGAGCATGGAAGATGGGAGCCTGTCCAGAATGGGGAGGGGTGTTAAGAACTGTTGGTGAGGTACATAGATGATGAAAATCAACTTAAGAACATGAGAAAAACAAGGCTATGTTCCTGTTGGGTTGGTTGATTTTTTTTTTTTTCCCCCCTCCACCTTGGAAGTTTTTGAGACTGTTCCAGTAGGAGCTTTTCCCATATATATCCCTCCTTCCAGCTCTTACAGCTTCACCTTTGCCAGGGTTCTCTTTTGGGTTTCAGAGTTTCAGAATTTTAAATGGCCTGTCATTGTTAGAACTCTAAAAGGTCTCTGCCATAAAACTGTACGTTTTGGACTAATGTATTTCTTGGATCTTTGCTCCACTGGACTCTTGTTACGCTCCTCAGAATATTTCATAGTCTAGTTACTGTTAAAAAGGGAGGAGGGGGACCTGAATAATGAATGAAGTCAGTATTTCACTGCACCTCTGAGATCTGATTTTTATGGAAATCAGTAATGCATGGTATTTTGTGAGACTAATGGATAAATATTGCCTTTCATACCTCTGAACTCTTCAGCACAAGGATCAACAACCATCCCATTATGAATCACACTTCGCAGGGTTGTGTAGCTGCGGGAGCTGACACAGGTTTCTCACCTGGGAACCTGTCAGTTAAGTGAAAGAGTAAATCACAAGCTTTTTCTTTCTGCTGCATTTTGAAGCTGCACTTAAAATCTTTCTGTTTGTCTCATTGCCAAGCCAATGGTGAGATATTACAGGGGAATTATAAGGGGGGTTTTGTACAGTAAATTCAGATTTCAACTGTTGTCAGGTAAAATTCCTTGCCTATAAAGAACCTCTGAGTTAAAACTTCTCAGATTACTGTGCCATGACAAAACATTGCAATCAGGAGACATCCCGTGTCGTGGTTCTCGAATCAAAGGGGAAAGAGTTTGTACTCAGATATCACAGAAGATGCCCTGCCAAGAGCCACTGATCTCCTGCTGGTCTACAAAGAAGAGTTTTAGCAGTGAAATGTACCAAATAACACTGACCCACGTGCTTCACGAAGCGGAGTCCTGGGGCTGGGGAAAGTCCTGCAGCACTTTCTCTCCAGTTATTGGAGGTTACTAATTTTTCCCCGTAAACAAGGTGTCAGATGTTTCCTGACTTAGGGCCAGGGCATTACTTGCTGTGCTGCTGATGGACATGCTTTTTTTCTTTTCCTCTAGCTTGTGTGTAGTCTTCCTAGATCAAAAACCTTTACTGGAAGAGAGTCTCTCTCAGTTGTATTTTTAGAGTGCCTGACATGTGGGCCCCTTTCTTTGCCTCTCCCCTGTGAGGACAGGGCCACTTCATTTTAGAAGGAAGAGATTGGAAAGTGAAGAAACCAGCACTAGCAAAAGTATATAAATATTTACTGAATGAAATGGTAATATTTAGTTTGACTTAGATACTTGTATTCTGTATGGACTCACCTTCACCTGCAGTGTCTTCTCTCTTACGAAGGAACTGATACTCAAGGGAGGAAAGACTCTCCTGACAAGGCTCCCAGGAGCTCAGACTGTGTTAGGATATCCCCTGTGACCTGCTCTGGGCTTGTCTCTGTTAGCACAGCTCTGTGGCACTGGCATGTGCCACCTGGGGAGGCACAACATCCTTTCCCCAGCTCCCACTTTCCAGGAGGCCGGGGCTGCCTTCGCGCTCCTGCTGCTTCCACAAGAGCCAGTGGGTAACAAGAACCACATGGACCACACGGGTTTCTGTTTCCTGAGGTAGTTCTCCATCTGTAACTGCTTCTGAGATGACGTGGGGTCTCAAAGCTTCCCCCCTGCTGACAACTCTCTGCCTCACAGGACCTCTTTTCTCATGGCATCTGAACATTTCCATATTGAACGTGATTAATTAGAATGGAGAGGGGAGTGTCAAGGGCAGGAGTCAGTGTTTAAGAGTAGTTCAGTATTTTAATCTGAACAGATTATGGAAATAGAATGTGAATGGTAACTGGAGGTAGTTTGCTCCCTGCTGAAAGCCAGGTCACATTTTTCACAGGGAGAGCCCCTTCCATGGCCTGTTCTTTACAGGACATGGGGCACTGCAGTCCCCTGGGCTGTTCTGGTTTTCAGTAGAAATATCAATGTGGTGGTGTCTCAGGAAGGTCTGGATGGTGCTAATATTGTCACAGCTTTGCCCACCCTGGTGAGCTTTGTCGGCCAGCTCTGTTTCTCCCGAGGACGGGAGTTTTCCCTGCGGCGTTCTGACAAAATGCCGTTTGAGTTGAAGGTGTTTTGCCTCCTACAGCAGATCTGCACCTGCTGTTCCCTGCTCCGTGTCTGGGGCCCAGTATCACCCAGTCTGCCATCATCACACCCGGCTTTTGCCAGGCTGCCAACAGCCCATATGCAAGGGCTGGTCCCTGCTGTCTGACACGGAGTGTCTTTCAGATCCTCCTCACAGTGAAGCTGAACCAGAGGTTATGTTTTTCCTGGTATGTTTGCATTTGTTAGATTTGCAGTCTTAGCCATGAAGGGACTGTGATAGAAACAAAAAAAGGCTTTTTTTATGTGATTCTCTGATGCTCCTGCAATGCTTGTTGCCCCAGGGTTCCTCTATAGCTGAGTTACCTTCTTTTCCAGTTTCTGTAGCTAGAAAGGGACACATTTCTGTGACCAGGATGGAGAGACTGATACAAATACTTGGCTAATGAACATTTGTCAGCTAAGAAAAATGCATTCCAACTTCCCTGTTAATGAAAGGTGTACATGGAGGGACTATAATGCTAAACACAAGACCAGGAGAGAAAACAGCTGAATTCATTTTCCTAGTGCTGCAAACCTCCTGGGATTTTTGGGAAGGGCAGCTGAACCACGACCTTCATCATACCACGTTGTCCTCCCTATCGGTAAAATAAGGATAAAACTATTAGTTCTGGCTGCCTGGATGGTAAACTGACTGGCAGGGCACATTCCCTTGACTCTGTGTGCCAGCTGTACTGAGCAGAGCATCTCTCTCCTCTTATCTCTTGGCCAGTTCCAGAGAATTGTCATGGAATTAACACGTCCTGCCCCACAGTCTTGAGAACAGCAGCCACATCCCTCAGCAAACAACTCCAAAAGGCCTTGACAGTTCAGTAATTGCCTCTGCTGTCTGGCTTTTAAGAAATGAAGTGAAACTTAAATGGGAGTTCTGCAAAGTTTGATAGCCCTTCCACTCCGCTGGAATCATTCATGGTGGGCGTTCAAGCTTCCAGCCTAATGGGGATTTGTGAGAAGGCATCAACTCAGAAAAAAGTGTCAACAGCACCACAGGTCAGACAAGGACATATTATTATGCACCTTTGAAAACACAGCCAGACTTCACATCTCAGCCCAGCATGCAGCAATCATTAGTCACCCTGCATAATCCTCTTGACCTATTTTTTTTTTTTTTCCTTTCACAGTGGTTACATTTGAAAATATTGTCTAGAGCTGGTTGGGCCCACACAAAGTTGTTAATTGGGAGCTGTCTAGTTAAGGGGTAACACAGAGGCAAAGTTCAACACAGAGTGCTCAGCGCCCCAGGCTGCAGCACTGAGCATTCCCAGGGAGGTGGTGGCCAGGAGACCCAGGAGGCACCAGTATGCACAGAAACTTTATTCCTGTTGCTTCCAAAAGGGGCTGGTCACCTGGGTGTTTGGCTTATCTGGAATTAAGGGTTTGACAGGATCTGGCCCAGCGGGAGGGTTGGAATGTGAGAAGCACTAATCACATATAGGAGTAGCAAGACACAGGTTGGAACAATGGGCCAGCCAAGAAAAGCCTGCCCATACATCTCCATCCCAGAGAGCTGGGTGGGCATGGCCCTTGTCATCAGGGGATTTTTAAAGGGTTGCCACCCCCGTGGTTTCTCCCTGAGGCTGGTCCCAAAGATGTGTGGAGCAGCACAGCTCCCACGCTCTGTGCACTGGGGCTCTCACTCAGCACCATCTCACAGCAGGCTGCTCTCCCCTGTCCTGGAGGGACAAGTGTAGGGTGGCTCCCTGCACAGGTGGGGAGATGTGGAAATGGTCTGCAAACTTGGTACCTCAGAGGCTTGTAACTTCCAAGATTTATTCCACATATCTGATAAATTCCTGAAGGCTGCGGCCACAGTTATGTAGATGAAGGAATTAGCATAAAAACTATTTACAATACTTATTCCATTATTATACTACCAAAGCGCTTCACAGGCTCTAATGAATTCCTGTTGCAGCTTCTCTGGGAGCTATAAAATTGTTATTCATCCAAGTCTGAAGAAGATAAATTGAGCTGTTCAGTGGTAAGGCCCAGGTTGGTGGCAGAGTCAGACTGGTTTCCAGAAGAGCCAGGTGACTACAAACCACTGAGGTCACAGATGTCCATCATCGAGTGGGAACAGGTACCTGTGTCTCATCTGATGCCCTGTCTGCTGGCCCAGCTTTTATATCTGAGCATCTATAACATTCAGCAGTCCTTTTTTGCATGTAGGTGGAATTTGATACTAAATTTCACAGGCTGATAATTTTCCAGAGTGCTTTTTCCTTGTTCCTCTGTCTACAGAATCCAGCCAAATGAAAGGCAGAGCAGAGCAGGGCTCCGTTGCCTCAGCCAGGGAAAGGATCAAAGCTCTGGCTGGGATGGTGCTGAAGGCATGTGCCTCTCTTGCCTACCTGCAGTAGGTTATGAAGCTGCTGTCCTGGCAAGGTTGGTAGGTGTCAAATCTACTTTATAAAAACAGGCAAGGGTGGCATTCTAAGTTTGCTGCACCCCTGCACTAAAGGCATGTTCTAACTGATTGTGTCAGGCTGTGTTCTGCCAGAAGGAGCTAGTGCTGGAAGTCTTGCCTCTCCCTGTCACATCGGCCTTTCTGCCTGTTCCTGGTGTCTCATGTGCTGTTACCCTCCAGTCCCTGCAGGCATCTGTAAAATCACAAGGCTTGATCTGGAGCTGATGCTCCCAAAATGTGGTGCCTGCACTGCCAAACAGAGGGGTCAGAGATTGCTTCTCTCCCCCTGTAAGGCTCCTTGTTGTCAGGAGTGGTGCATTGAGTGTATTTGAGGGATTTGCAGGTAGGGTCTAACTTGGTTCTTGCTCTTGGTGAAGTTGTTTCCTTGTCTATTCTTGACCTTCTGTGACAGGACAGGGCTGTCAGTCTGTCCTGCATATTTCTACCTTCATTAAATCCCTGGGTACTGAGAGTGCTACTGTCTGTGCTCATTTAGGGATTTAGGGCAGAAGTGCTTTATGCTGCCATCATCATCCTGTAAGGAGCAAAGAACAAATGCAGTGGATTCCCTAGATCCAGGATAATCATATCTTGACAGCATACTAATTAATCTTCTTGTAATCAGGTAATTCTTGCCCATGTAGCTGCCTAATTACTATTTAGTAGCTCAGACTGCAGTATGCAAATAACCAATATTTTCAAGCAGTGGTTTTAAGGAGTGGAACACAGTGGGCTGTGACTCCTGGTGTAACTCCTCTGTCTTCCTTGAATTGCTCCTGGGATTAATTTGGTCCCCCAATTTCCTTTAGTCTACAGAGCCACCCAGCAGCCGTAATTGTTGCCATATTGGCAATGAGGAAAGAGTGTGCCCAGCTCCACTGCTCAGTGCCACGGGCTGAGCTGCTGCACTGCTGATAATGTGCTCAGAAGTACATCCATATGTTGGCTCCCTGGGAGCTCTTCCTAACCCAGCAGATTATAAACTAATGAGCTTGAGCCATACTTTGGAGACCAATATACAAGAGTGTGCTGAATGTCTCCGTGGTAAAAAGTTACTTGTAAGCCAGGGACGACAGCAAAGATAAAAATTACAATTGCTTAACATTCATATCTTGAGATTGTTTTCACCTCTGCCTCCAGCTGATTCCCTGCTGGATTAGTTGGGTTTCCCAATGTTTGTGGTGTGTCCTGACTATGTGTGTGCATGCATATGTGAGTCCCAATTCTATCCAGACAAAAATTTACACTCGTTCAAAAATTTTAACTGCATTTGGAAGAGCAGCAGGAACTTCACAATATTAATCTCTGATGTTTCATAAAAATAGGCTTTTGTATGGGGATAGTTAAAGCAAGACAGGCCTTCTCTGGTGTGGCTTTACCAGTGTAAAAATGATTTAGTGTTTCAGTACCATTCTCATATGTGAAAGAAATGAGTGAAAGCTGACATAAGGCACTTTCCCACTTGCAGAGCTGCCTCTTGGGCTGGAAACATTATCTAGATGCTTGTGTTTTGGGTTGTTGTTAGCTCTATCCCATAATACCTGTGTCCAAGCTATAAAACTAATCCTCAAGACATCAGTGCCCAGCTCAAACAGCACGTGTACACCTGCCACGATGCTGGCTGTGGACACACTGATAATTTGATATCTCCCATTTTTTTAAAGCTGTTTGATCCTACCAAAGAGGTGACTTCGTGTCTTGGTGTCAGGTTTACCCCAGACAAGCTGCAGCAATTCTCCCATGCATTTTACTGCTCACTGGTACCCAGCTGCCTCTGGATGTATTTGCTGCATGATTACACCTTCAGTGTCCAGATGACCAGACCTTTGCCCAAACCAGCCTGAGAGTGGCCTTACAAACTGGCTCTGAGGAACTGGAGTGTGTTTGATTTTCCTTGGCTTGTTTGCTTTCCATTATCTGTCTTCATGGTGATAAAGAATGCTGCTGTTGACCTCAGAAGTTCCCTGGCTTTGCTGTGTGGAAGACACAAAAGGAGGAACGATGGTCCCAGTGGATGCCTCGTGGAGCTTCTCCCCAGAGAAGCCAAGAGGAGGGAAGAAGTGTGGACCACATAAATAGAGGGGACTCTCCAAGAACATGTGCTGAAATAAAAGCAGCTAAAAATAGTCTCCGAGGCTAAATGTGAATCATCTGGAGAGCAACTAGCAAAAGTTTCTGCAAGAAAATCCTGAAAGGAGGAGGCCAAGCTTTCAGAAGCAATCATGGAAGCTGGAAGCAAATAGTCTTCCTGTGAAAAACTGCCACTTCCAGGATGTGCTGGTTATGCTGAGGCTCAGTCTCACTCTCACCGGTGCAGTTTTTGGCTAAGTCTCCCTCAGGATGGGGTTCTTCTCCCAGATTTTGATCATGTTTCAAGAACTGGAACTCCAGCAAGTGGAATCAGGCTTTGTTAGAACAGCCAGTCCACGGAATGTCTCCCTTTCTGCATGGTCAGGCAGTTCCCCGAAACACGGCAAGGTGGTAAAACCTTTTTAAAAACAGTGAGTTCCCTTTGCACCCCTTCTTCCAGTGCAAAGGCTTATCCCTTCCTCTCTTCCCTCAGCCATTCATCCTTCCCTCTTTGCCAGCTCTAATCTGCTCCTGGGAGTTACCGGAGCTCTTTCCAATGCAACACGTTTAATCCCAAATTGAAAAGTCTTTGTGAGCCGAGGCCTCAGTGTAATGTGGTGAATGTCTGAGATGCAGAGAGGGATCAAGGTGGCTTCTTAGTTACCAGCAGTTAACACAGCCTATTGTGGTTGGTTTAATTGCCATTTATACGTGTCTTTGTGCCTCCTACTCGGAAGGAGCGTGAGCTGGAAATGAGGCGGCGCGTAAATAGCTGCGGTTCTGCCGTGGCACCAGGCGAGGCTTCAGCTATAGAGCAGCCACAGCGTGCTCTGACAGGCATTGAGGAGCAGCCGAAGCCTTTCTGCCGGACAATGCCGGGCCACAAAAGCAGCATTAGGGCCAGCAGCCCCGAGCTAGGCGGGAGTAGCTGATCCCAGATGTATCCCGAGGCTTTCCAGAGCCGCACGCACCGGTTTGGAACAGGACACGGCCGTCCCACAGCCTGCACTGCTGTGCCAGGAGCGGGGACTGACCTGTCACAGGGCTGTGGAGCAACCCTGGACCTCACCTCTGCTCTCCACCTGGGCCATGCTTTTCCTCGGGGTGTCTTTCGGCTTCTCGTTTTGCGATGGCATTTCTAGCTGAGACGCTCAGTAGAGTAGAGTGCCAAATTCAGCAGTGAAGCTGCTTTCTGTCAGACTTGAAATGTCCGTAAAATGCTGATTTTGACAACTTGGCTCAGGGAAAAGGAAATTATGTGCAAATTTCAGAGCATCTCTCACTTCGATGCCTTTCAAGAGTAGAAAGCTTCGGTTTCATTTTGACTGGATTTTTAACAGATATGTTTAATCACAACATAAACATTTAAGAAACACTTAAAGGAACTGATTGACCCCGGCTTTTAAAAAAATCTTTCTAGTGATAATTTTCACGTTTTCCTTTAATTATTTTCGAGAGTATCAAAATTTCTCTTTCAAAATTCCAATTTGCAGCCCCGGGGCTGTCGAAAGACAGGGCAGCTACCCAACAAAGCAGTCTAGGAATATATGGGAACTATATTTCATCAGAAATTGTTCTTTTCCACTCAGAAGACGGATGACTAATGTGTGGTGCTTTTCCACTGGCTGTTAACAATGCATTTAGTTTTTCCTGACGTGTTTAGAAGAATGCGACAAGAGCCCCGAGGCATCTTCTAACAAAGAAACGTATCACTTGGCGTTCTCACAGCGAACTGAGGCTTTTCTGGGTTACACAGTCAAAACCAGGTAGTGGGTGTAACTTCCATTACCCACCAGAAAGGAAACAGAAGGAAACAGTCTGATAAAACCGTGGTGTTTTATTAAGCAAATGTTCCCATGTAAGGCCAGGAGATTGCTGCCTGCTGAATTTATTCCAGACTTCTGGCCTGCTTTTTAAAGCGTGAAACAGATAAGGAGTTAATTTACCTTCTCAGATTTAGACCTTCTGAAAGATTCATGAATGGGAGAAATACAATTTTAATCGTGCTCAGCTTATTTGATTGTAATCTCTGCCAGTCTTTGCCGTGGAGTGTGGAGCCCTTCCCTCTGGGTTCACACCCAGGCACATCCCATCCTAACTCCGGGGGAGAACTGGCTCCTGCCCTGGCCTGGGGGACACTCCGTGCCAGCCTTGCTGTGGAGCTGGGCAGACCCATCCTCTGTCTCAGCCTGCTGAGGAGTAAGAAATAACATTTCTTTGGGTTTTGATGTCTCCAGGCAAGCTCCAAATGCAGAGCTGCTGAATTAAGGAGCTGTACACTCTGCTGTATTCTGAAATTTTATGGAGAGACAGATGATCATCTTCTTGGCAGAACTATTTGTGCTTAATCTCTTGAGGGCTGAGTGATGAAGCTGGTTGAAGGCTGCACACCCCAGGGCTCAGTGCAAATGCAGTGCCAGGGGCAGGCAGAGGAGCAGTTTGTTCTCCTTTGGAAACGTGTTTCTGGGAGTACAGAGAAGTGTGAAAACTCAGATGCAAACCCAGAGTTATCTTCCCTCACTAATTCTGTGACCTCATTGTCTCCTTTTGCTTCCCAGTCTCCCTTACAACACTACTATTTGAAGTCAGGCCCTACTGGGAAGGTGTATTTAGCTGGCTTACTCCAGCCACACTACACATGGCCTTGTATGAGGAGTTAATTTTAAGTAACTTCCACACCCATAATGGTAACTGTAGGAGGAAAGAGGAGGATTAAAAGTATATCCTCCCTGAAAACTCCAACCTTTTAAACGTTTCACCCTTCCCACTTTGAGCAACCCTCATTAGCAAAACTAAGGGTTCATAAATTTCCATTGTTGCAGAAATCTGAATGTTAGGAGTTCACCTAGTTTATGATTAACTAATAGAAAAGGGCAGGAAGTGTTGTTATTATACCATTAGAAATTGAAAGATACTGAAAAATGTTGCCTACCCCAACTCAAGAAGTCATTTGCAGAACTGCTTGTGAGATAGAGGAAAAAATGGGGAAAAAATCTGCCAGATGAGTCATACTGATAATTTTAAAATGCTTTGATCTGACTCCCATAACGTAAACATTTTTATTGAAATCCACTTACCTGTGGAAGCGAAGATTAATGTTGAACAAGGAAGCTGGAGTGCATTTAGCTGTAACAGAGGAGCAATGGAAAATGGGATTCTAAAATGCCTATTCATCTCTTCTGGTTTTGCACAGGCTTGTGTGAGCTCTGTGAACCTCTTCCATCTTAACACCTCTAAGATATGAAATAGCTATCAGCACAATTAACGTGTTATGAAAGGGACAACAAATTCAAAAGGGTGAGAGCCCAAAATGACACCAGTTGTACTGGTTTGAGAGGCAGCACAGAGGTGGTGTGTTTTTAGATAGATACTTTGGCTTCTGAGACCCTGGTGGTCTAGCGGTAAAGGCGCCGCGCTATCACCGCGGAGACCCGGGTTCGATTCCCGGTCAGGGCCACTCCCGGGCAGGTGGGGCTCGTTAGCCCTTAAAGGCAACCCACCTACGTCCTAAGGACCTCGCTGCCACTGTCCAAGCTCGCTTGGCCCCGGCAGATGAACCTTAGGATTAAAGGGTGGGCTCAGTTCCGCGCACACTGTGTCTCACCTAAAAAATCCAATGCGCAGGCTGGAAGGTGGAAAGACCTTCCCCGGATCTTCGCTCGCGAAGACTGGCCATTACTTTGGCTTCTGCTGCGCTTGAGACTTCAGTTTTCCTCCTATTTCTTGCTCTCTGCAACTGCACACATCTTGTGTTTTGGACTGTGAGACCTTTGGGATAGACCTTGGCATCAGGAGACCTGGCTGTCCAGGACCTGTTACCATAATGCAAAAGTTTAGTCATGTGTGTTGCTGCAGCAGCTGATTCTGTGAATTCCCTGTGTTTCCATCAACTACAGAGGCTAAAATTTTGGTGAAGCAGATTGTTACAGTTGCTCAGAAATAACTGATTCCACTGCAGGCTTCAATCCCGCCACTGTTTCTGTGATCTCTGAGCAGCTCAAAGCAGGGGGGTGAGACAGAAAACTCATTTATTTAAAAAAAAATTAACATAGCTGGTTACAATTCCAGACAGAAAATGTTGTGTTAATAAGCAATATTCCAGAGTGATGAGAGCACTTCATGGAGGTTTATCTTTACCTGAATCAAAGGAACTGGTGCTGTTCGCAGCTCCGTGTGATGCCCGTGGCCGTGCTGAAAGGAGCATTTGATTAGGAATGCCTTGGCCAGGGCGAGATCTGGAGGCTTTGGAGTCTGCCCCGGGTGTCTTGGCAACGATACACAGTTGAGAGCCCTCATCAGCACAGACACAGCGTGTCCCAGGTCTGGCTTCACATCCCACTCGTACGCGGCAAGAGGGAAAACTTTGCTGCTACCGAGACGGGCTTTGGAGACACCGCAGCTCCCTCAGAGAACTCCACAGCCCTTCCCAGTAAGTAGAATTTTAAATTAAGGGATGATAAGTTTTCTTCCCTCAGTAGTCATCTTTTGTTTACGCGGGGCTGTGGATCAGGAATGTAAATCAGGCGAAAAGTTAAAATATTCAGAAGTCTGCTTTCAGTTAGCGTGAAACTGCTCTAACCAGCCATTAATTAGGTGGTGTGGGATTGAAGGAGATGAGTTTTAGAAAGCGTTATAGGCTGGGAAAGCAGAGGCTGAGCCTTCCCCCTTTGTCAGCATTGTGTGTGCAGTGCTACCTACAGCAGAGCCGGCGCTGTGGGCTCGGCAGCAATCCCTGCACGGCTGATGCAACAGGGAGCCCTTCCCACTCCCTGTGCTCCGAAGGCAGAGCCTGTGACAAAGCAGGTTTGAAGATGAGAACTTGAGCTGTTCTGGTTTTTTCTAAGATGTCTGTTTTCTTGTGCAGAAGTGGGCTGTGCCGTGAGGTCTCGTTCCCTCTGAGGTTTTCCGCTTTCTGAAGTGTTTCGTGTTTGCTTTTAGCGGAGTGAAAAGGCGTGGCTGTGGGATACCTGGAGAGGTGTTGCAAGCCAGAGGAGAGGGTACATTGTGGCTGTATGACTGGTTTAGGATAGGGGTGTCTGAGTCCATCTCCAGCCTCTGTCACAGCCTCTCAGCACGGCCTCGGGGAAGGAGCTGATCTCGCTGTGCACTGTTAAACAGCCCACTCAGAGCCTTCTCTCCCTGGCATGTGACGTCCCTGCGTGGGCTGGCCCGGCGTGGGTGGGCATGACTGGCTGGTCTGGTGCTCATGGCAACCTCTCCCCGTGCCTGTGATGCAAACAGCAGCCACTGCAGGTATTGCTGCATGCAGGGCACAGGCAGGGCACATCCTGTGATGGAGCAGATTCCTGGGAAGGACCTGTTAGCACCCGGAACGTGTTTCCAGGCATGTTCAAACACCTGGAACATACCTGAAACACACCTGGAATGCCTTGAACTTGACTGAACACAACCAGAATATAACAGAAACACATCTATAACACGGCTGGAACACACCTAAAACCCACCTGGAGTGCACCTGGAATGTAGGAACACACATACCTGGAACACAGCTGAAACACACCTGGAACCTACCTAGACCAGAACACATTTCACTGCCCAATTCACTGTAAAACTGGTTTCCTACAAGGCTGCTTAGGGATTCCTAACCCATTTTTTCACCTAAGAGAGAAATGGGATATTTAATTAACAGAAAGCAGCATGGATGTCATTTGTTCATTCCAGGTCCCCACAAAATGTGGTGTTTCCTGTTTGATTCCCCCATTTATCTCAGCAAATGTGCTCCGTGAGGAGATTGTCCACAAGTAGGGAGCAAGTCCCTTTCCCTCTGCACCTTCCTCCTCCCTCATGGAACGTGTTAATGTGTGTTAAATAAAGCCTCAGTGTTGGGCAGCTCCAGCTTGGACTCATCTGATGAGTCTTTAGGCCTCCCTATCTCTGTCTTTCTGGCCTTTATCTTCCCCCTCCTTCCTTTCTGTTCCTTCCTCTATTCTCCAGTAGCAGTGGCACCTAATTAGGTCATGGATTGTTTCCTGCTCAGAACCTTTCAGGAGGTTTTGCAGTAGCTGTGGGGTTTGTTACTCAAGGCACTTGTTCTGCCTGCCCAGCTTTCCTGCTTGGTGCCTCTCTTAACTGCTCCAATACTGAAATATTTCTTACTCGCAGGACTGTGGCAGTAAAAGCCATGTTAGTTCCATAACAAGCTGCTACTGACTCCTCGGGGAGCTCCCAAAGAAACATTTTACTCTGAGATGAATCTGCTTTTCTGCATTCCCTACTGTTTTATTAATAAGACTATTTTCATGAGAAGAGGATTCTCACATGGAGCCGCCTGCAGCTTCAGCTGCTGCTCCTCCCTGGAGCCCAAGCACGGCCTCCCACTGGCACAAGCTGTTGGGATCCACATCTGGGTAACAACACACATGGTGCTGCTTTCAGGGCAGGACTAGCAGAATTGGGGTTTTTTGTATCTCTAACCAAAATCTAGGGAACACCAGATACACCCAATTCAATCTGCAGCCAGGAGTCTGTGACAGGATGGGCTGGGACTAGATGCAGACCTTGCAGTGGGTATTTATAGGAGATTCCTACCTCCTTTCCTTGAAAATACCAATTGTCTTCTGTTCTCTAATCCTACCTTTGAAACAAGCGGTTTATTATATGGTCCTAAATTATGGTTGTGAATATTCCTAATAGTTGTGTAAATACCCAGACATTGGAGGGGGAAAAAAACAAACAAACAAACATATGAAAGAAAGGCTGATAATTCAGAATGATTAAAGAGATTTCAGCTTTGCTTCAGAGTTAATTGAGAGCAAAGGCTGTTGCCCCCTTACTGCACAAATTTCAATTAGGCAGAGCTGGTCACAGTGGCTGAATCTTTCCAGTAACAATTTGTTAAGGGAAATCTTTCCTGTTTCAATCACTGAACCTTATTAAATGAGTTTCATACAATGTTTTAGTGGTTGCCTTTCTTCACGCCCAGCTAAAGCTTTTTCGTAGCAATCAGTGGCAACAGAATTTGCACACTGGAAATGACAGGACTGGCTTTGCCTGGCCATGTGCTGCATTAGAGACTGTCCAGAAATCTTTATTCTGTGCTCTGCTGTGTAAAAGAGGGGCAGGTGGTGCTTCCAGCTTCTTCACCAAGCAAGGTACCAGTGCATCCAGGTGAGGTGGTGGTGCCTGAGTAAATGTTTCACATGGAATGTTTTGTAACACTTTTCAAAGTGAAGGTCGCAAATGGTTGTGGAGGGGTCACCTTGGATGGCTTTTTCACTGTGACATTTTCTGCCATTGCTTGCTAAATGTGGCTCAGCAAGAGTGGAGAGATGCTGGAAGATGGGAAATGGATGAGGAACACAGAAAGCTGCATAGAAAGCAAAGGAGGTAAATCTAAATTGGGGGGCAGTTTCTCAGGGCACTCAGGATGTCCCAGATCTGAGCACCACTCCTGTCTCCAGAAATCTCCCAAGGTAGCTTATCCAGTAAACTTCCTGGACTAGGACATAACATCTCTTCTGTGGTGCATTTCTGCTCACATTTGTGTCCAAGGTTTGTTGTGTCACCTCTGATTTTTTTTGAGATTCACTTCTCATTCCTTAATCAGCTCAAGCACTTAAAGCCAGTGGGCATTTGGAGTAAGTCAAGAGTTTTGAGCTCAGCCTCTCCTGCTGTCTGAAGTTGAAATGGCTCAGCCTCAGGAACTCCTTGAGATACCCTTTTTAAGCAGGACATCCTGTAAGGCTTACATGGAAATAACAACTGTCTTGATAATTTTAATTTTTTTTTTTTTGCTTCATATCCCTGTCCCATCTGCCAGCAGCACGTGAGAAATCAGGGATGCAGGCTGACCTCCTGGAGGAAAAGGCATGCATGCTGCCAGGGAAGCAGACCTCAGGTCTTTACAGAAGGAAGTGTCACATTACCAGCTGATTAAACAGGTCTGGCAGAGCCTAAAGCATTGAGCCCGAAGCAGTAACACAATAACTGTCCTGAGAGGAGCTGTGTGACCCTTGGGGTGTTCCCAGGTGGCTTCCTGCAGTGTCTGCAGCCTCAAAGGAGAGTCCCCTGGGTGTTGTGCATTCCTCTGGGTTTGGGGAGTAGAAACACAGTTGTTGGACTTTCGAGAAGGGACTGAGGGGAGAACTGGTCACACAGCTCAGAGCCTGCTCAGGCCATTTAAAGGCTCTGACTGGGGTACCTTTAGCTCCAGCTGCTCAGGCAGCCTGAGAAGCCCAGCAAACTGCAGCTGGGTGGTGTTCACATCCCACACGGGGCTGTGGAGCCAAGTGCCAGGAGGGCCCCTGTGCTGCAGCCCCCGTGCAGGATGTGTCTGTGCTCACCTGCAGCCCCTGTCTCCTGGCTGCCTGTGCCCAGAGTTGTGTGGTGCTGCTGTGTCTCCTGGAGGGGCTGTGCCACATCTGTGTGATTGCCTGGAGTATGCTGGGTTTTTAGAGTGGCATTAAATGTCTGTGTTCAGGCAGCTGAAGCCGTTCAGTCCCGCTGGACACCAGGTGGGAGTGACAGATGACTGATCCATCCTTGGGCTGTCAGTGCTGCTTCTGCCTGCCTGGGGCTGTGCCACCGGGAAGGAAACAGGGAGCAGACACCCCACATCAGGGATAATTGACAGCAGGGGCCCTACACGGACACTGCAATTATTTCCTTCATTTTCCTTTTTGTCTAATTGTAAGATGTGTGATTGCCATGGGGGGGACCACCTACTGTTTTACTGTGATTTGAGAAAGCCTTTGAACTCGTTTCTTTTGTGCTCTGGTCACCCAAATGTAAAACAGAAGCAATTAAAACATGGGAGAATTGAAAAGGTCTGGAAGATGGACATGAAAGGCTGGGCTGAGCATCCTTGGGGCCAGCTCCACAAGGGGGGTGGAGGAGAGGGAGGACAGGTTTATCTTTGGAGTGAAGGGCTCTTTTCCCCTGAGAATTGCATGAGTTCTTACACCAGACTTGCAGCTTCCACGCTGTTTCCAGGCAGAGCAGTTGTGTCTGCAGGACAGGTACAAATGCCAGCTCTTCTGGCAGAGCTGACACTCAGCCACAGATCTGAAGCATTTGCTGTGTGTCTGTGGCTACTCACCAGTGCATGAAAATGACAAAATGCACAAAGAACATTTATCTTCTGTGAGCCTGGAGGACAGAAGTTATTCCTGGCAAGGAGGAACTGGCAGCATTCAGAAAGTTGTAGGAGCAAAGTGGTCTGGTAGGACACACTTTCTGTTTCCCCTTAAGCTTGGTGGCCGAAGGGCACCAGAAATTTCCTACCTGGAGGAACTCTCATGGTCAGCACTGTCCCCAGGCAGGGCACAGGTTGATTAAACCAACAGAGATGCTCATGAAACAGAAGCGATTAAAGGGTGGGAAGAAGGTGTCTGAACACCTTTAACAGCACAGCCTCTCTCTGTCAGATTTTTTTGCAGTGGAATAGCAGTAGCTACTCTTCCTTTTCCTGCAAGTGTTATGAAATGACACTGATTGTGTCCAAGCTGTGTTGCCCTCAATCTTCCTCCCTTGTTCTCCTGTGCCTGCCCTGCAGCACCAGACAGCACCTCCAAAAGGCCACTTACTGAGCAAAGATTCTCCTGGGTGATTTGGGGAGTTCAGTGCAGCTGTTTATCCACAGAACAGCAGCACTGCAGGTGAGCAGCACAGAGCCAGCTGTGCAGGCCCCCTCTGCAGTAACCCCAGGTTTGCCCATGTCCTTTCTGGTGCTCTCTGTATAAAAATGAGCTCCTGTTGGAATAAACTCATGGTATGGAGAAACTATTGCATCGATCCCAGAAGGAACCACAATCCCCAGACGTGACACTCCGACTGCTTCCAGTTAAACACACTCGGTAGGTCTGTTTTACGTCACCTGGCATTTGTCAAACCTGTCACAGTTTATGTTTGCCACAGTGTTCTTTTGGGAACCATTAAGGTTGGATGTGTAACCTGGGGAAAAGGCCACGGGACTCAGATTCAAAATATTTGCATTGCCTACAGCCAAGTTTCACAGCGTGGCAAGGGCGTTGCACTGCCTTGGGCTGTTGGAGGTGTTGGTGTAGGGAATTAAAGACAGAAGGTGATTGGGACCCCCTGCACGTGTTGGTCTGTGCTCCTGAGGCTTAGATTGCTTACAACCTCACTGCTGCCCAGTTTTTACTATGAAAAATAACAACGAAAGATTTGACTTTGTATTAAAGACATTTGCATTTGAGATGTTTACAGTACAGAGCCAGGTCCTCCTACTTAACTGTATCATGACTCAGTCCAGTCATTTCAGTAGCAAAGCCTGATTCTGAGTTGATTTACACTGGAGTAATTCCAGGTTAGCTGAGATACAACCACGGAGCAATCACAGTTATAAAAATATTGTTGAGTGCTGGGAGAGAAATAAGGGAAGGTGGAAGGACAGGCTGAAAGAACTGGTGACTGTGTATCTGCACACTCAGCCTCTCAACTGGAGCATTGTGGGTTTGTGTCAAAGCGGGAAGTTTGACAAAAAGTGCTGATTAAGACCAGGCTACTATCCCAGAGCAGACTAAAAATACATTTCATTTGTCATTGTGAACATTTGCACTTATTAATAGACAATACTAAAAAAACCCTCCAGTTCCATCTGTTGCAGTTTCTGATTCAGGCACTGTATGTTCAGGGGATTTGGCAGGTTTTTAAAAATCTCTGCCTTGGGGAAGATTTTTTTGCTGATTTTAAAATGATGACAGCGTTTTTCTGAAGTTTGTTAAAAACACTTCACTTGTTTGGGTCAATAAATCAGGACCAAATTCTCCCTGTAACACCCACTGCATTGAGCAGTGGCTGAGGAGCACTGAGATCAGAACTGGACATGAGTGATGAATCCAGCCTTATATCAGCATATTCAGTCAGGAATTTAGCCTCCCCTTATCAGTACATCAAGGACTTGAGTAAAACAGAGAGATCGTGTCCGAGGTGAATGATTAATAACGGTCATTTTGGATAAGACAGGGAATACAAGATTTATGTGCTGGGAAATCTGTAAGAAAAAAAGACCCTTAAATTTTTCAGCCTGATCACAGGACATCAGCGTTCTGGGACATGAATCTAAAAGGCAGTGTGTGCATCTGGTTCTTAAATAATTATCTTCGTATGAGTGCTAGCTCGGTGTGGAATGGAAGGGGCTGTAAACTGCAGCCCTGCAGTGTGTCACAGAGCCAAAGGGAATCTCTGCATGTGACCCTTCCAGCCCCTTGCAGGGAGGGACAGGGCACTGCCACTGTGGCTTTGAGGAGCCTGTGGTGGTATTAAAGCTGTGTTGTTCCAGGCAGGGAATGTGTTTGAGGGTGAGCATCTCCTGTCAGTAGTTCCCATGCTGGTGACTGGTTTGTGCTGGTGACTGACAGCTGTGATAATGAGGTTATTGTGAGGAGGCAATCAGTGCACAGAAATGTTTTTATGTCTTATGGTCTGGGATCTTGGGCTTTTTTTGTGTCCCGAGAGGCTCTGTCTCTAGCTGGCTGGGCCAGAGCAAAGGGCAGAACATGAAATGACTGTACAAGAAAAATCCCTCTTGCCTCCTCATCTGTGTTAGGTGGCTGGTTTGTCATAGCCCTTGTAGAGCTGTTTGCTGTGCTATCAAGACAAGAGTTTTCTAAGCATTTTTATGTTCCTTTGAAGTGAAAATACCTGGAGAGCAAAGTGAGTCCATTAGTCCCTATGGACAACTGGGGGTTCAGAGATGCTCCATTTCTGGGTGAGTCCCCTTTGCTGCTCACTCTCTCCATTTTCCCTGAACTCTGTTGACTTAACTCCAGGTTTTCATGCTGACCCTCTCCTTATTATGCATCTGTGAGCTGCAAAAAAACCCAAAACATCCCCAAACCAGAAATGGCTATCAGCTCCTGTCTCTCAGGGACAAGATTAAAATCCAGCAAAATGAAATGTCATGGAAAGCATTGAGTTGTCATTTCTGTGATGCCACAGAAAATTGACTTGCTGTCTCTTGCTGCTGCAGTGCAGAGCTGATGGAAGTACCTGACTTGCTAGATTTCAGTATGAATGGGGATGGGTGATGAATAGGAACCACAAATCACAAAGCTAAAGCTAATGTGCTAGGGATGGTCCGGGTTGGAAATTGGATCGTTTTGATGTCTGTACTGAGTCGTTAAGGGTAGAATTCGTGTTTCAGGTGATAAGACTGTCTATGTGTGACTTATAAATTAAAGTCTGTATGTTTCTTACTGAGATTGGACTTCCCCCTGTAATATCCAACCATGGCTCTGAAATGCTTTGTAGGGATTACTTGTAGAAAGTAGTGGGGGTTTTCCATCCATATGTTAATATTTTAGTGGTTGCTATTTTTTTTAGCCACATCCAAGAATGAGAACTCTGTTTCTGGATAGAACTGATGATTGAGCCTATTCCTGACATTCTGCATGACCTAAGATCCTAAACTCAAAAGTAATCCTGAACCAGGCACATACAAATGTGCAGCAGCTGCAACTTGGACTGAAATGATTTTATTAATATTACTTACTGAAAGGTGCTTACCCTGGCAAGGCAGCTCCTCTGCTCACAACTGGGGCAGTGACTCTTGGTCAGAAGGAAGTGGAAACATCTGGTTCCTCATTTGGTGATGCAAAGAGCCAGGAGTCTGCCAAAAAGTGAAAGATTGGGGCCGCAGCAGCTGAGTGAACTGCAGAGTCACAGGAACCAGACCAGTTCACGTCTCTCTCGTATCCATGGAGACCCAGGGACTGCAGGGGCTGGGATGCTGGGGTCTGTCACACTGTGCTGTCACCAGGTGACAGGGGAGGATGGAGCTCAGCTGGTGGGGAGGGCCCTGCAGTGCTCACTGCCAGATCCCTGTGAGAAGGCAGAGTCCAGGCAGAGCTGCACCTTAACCTGGTGGAAAGGGTCACACACGGCAGACAGTTCAGCTCCTGCGCTTTGCAACCTTCTCATCCTTCTGTTAAACAGCTCCCCACTTGGCCTGCATGGAGAGACCACAGCTGGCAGTGCCAGGGGCTGAGTCAAGGCCCCCTTGTTCCCCATGGGTGTTTTCCCTGGTGACAGCCAGTTCCTGGTGTTGGTGGCACTGGGCTGGAGGACCAGCTCTGCTTAAGGAGTCCCATTCCTAGGTATGTGCTACAGGAAGATGGCACTGGACTGATGAGACAGAAAAGGTGAACGGCCTCAGCTGCAATTTTCCAAACAAATGAAACTTTGATCTGCAATGTAATTTAAGTGATATAAATCATATACAGTCTGGGGCCTGAGGTGTATCAGGGCTCTCAGCTAAAAAGCATTTCCCATGGCACGGTTTGGTGTCTTTCAGGAATAACAAATGAAAAAGGCTTTCTTTAAACTTCCATATCACTCCTCTCCCTGTGTTTTGTTGTCTTTCCTTACTGTAGACCTTCCTCATCCACCTCTAAAAACTGGGGCTGGAGACAGGAGCTTGTGTTGGGCAGACCTGTGTGCTGAGCCAGGAGGGCACTTCTGAGGCCCCCTGTGAAAGAGATCATGAGATGAAGCAGAAAATAACATCTGTATTGCACTAAAGTCAACAGTTTGACAGAGGAGTTTTCTTTTGAGGTAGAAAAGTGTCCATTTTAGAATAGAAGAGGGAGGATCAAATATATCCTGCAAGCTGTGATCCATCATTGTAAGTTGCATGGTCATGTTATCAGTCTAAACACTGTCCTGGATTTGCAAATCTCTGTAAGCACAGATGTGCTGTGGGCACAGTGGGCTCATTGTCCAAATAAAAATTGAAGGGAGGTCTGGAGTGATGTCTCGTCGTATAAATGTGGCTGCTAAAAGCAAATTCTCCCAGCAAGGAAGTGCAGATTGTTTCTGTTATTGATTGCCACGGTCTCTGCTTCATTGGGACCACATGGCCCACGCTGTTTTTGTAGCTGTCCTTTATTAAAAGTGACAAAGAAGTATCAGCGTTTGAAAAGATGAGTCTTGAGAGTCCCCTGGGCGGCGTTTTCATGCTGTAAAGTGATACTGGCACATTTGATCCACAGATGCTTTTAACACAGTGATAAAACAAAAGCTTCCCTTCCCAGGGTGGTCTTCTACACTGCAAAGCTTTCTGGGTTTTTTTCCATGCTTAATGGGCCAGACCCCAAGAAGTGGAGAGAACCTGCAATTCTCCCCACCTTAAACTCTGCTCTAAGGATTTGGTCCTGTTTGTAAAGGCAGGGAGGGTTCCTATGTGTATAGTTCTTTAAGATATACTTTGCTGCTTCATCAAAGGCTCATAATGTGTTTTACATTCACATGGGTTATCTGTGCTGGTTTTCAGTATTCCTGAGACTGGTAAGTTGGAAAGCTTTCATCCTTTCTGGTGACCAGCATTCACAGTCCCTGCTCCTGCCCTGTTCTTGTACCTGGCTTTGTAAGAAGCCAGTCAGAGCTCTGTTTGAACACACAAACCAGAAGATTTTTGTTTTGGCATTATGTTTGAAGATACCTAAAAAAATTTAGATCTGAGACATTTCAGACTAGGACCTATCATGAGTGGAAATGTTTGGCCTCAATCTGTCTGTGCAACAGCTCCTGATCTGTGAAATGGGAATACCATCTTCTCTCATTTCGAAGAGACTCTATGAAGATAAATTAATCGTTGCAGAGCACTCAGATGTCAGAGTGATGAACACCACAGAAAAGCTTGGGGGGAAATAAATAGTTCTGTCTACAGAGCAGGCTGTTAGTAGTAGCCATAAATAAGACATGAAGCTGCACTTTGATCAAGAGACTAAAGCAGATATTGAATAGTTGCTGATAAACTGAGCACCATCCAGCCTGTGTCCTGAACACATCCAGACCAGGGGGAAGTAGCGTGTGATTGTGTGATTAAAGAGATGTGTTAATGCAAACAAGCCATAGGACCAGAATGTTGCACCCCTGAGCTCAGTGCAGCCTTTCCCTTGCTTCAGGATGTTCTGTTCTGCAGCCTTGCTCTTAGAATGTGTCATGAGAGAAATATTAGCCATGGTGAGCATGAATTATTCTTGTCCTGGACAGCTGATTCTTTTCCTTGGTTTAAGCTCTGGAGTGGCTCAGGGATGCTCACCCTTTCCTTGCCATCTTCTGTGCTCTTACCTGCAAAGTGAACATGTCCTTGCCCTCAGTCTGCACAGCCCTCCCAGCCCTTTCCAAAGGACAGGCTATTTCAAGTATTTTTCACTTGAAATTGCTCACATAGCCTATTGTTTTATTTTATTCCTTATTATTAGGCATTTTGACAAGGGCTACATAGAATAGATTTTGTGTCTGGCACATTTTTGTAATGTTTTTGACAAAGGTGCTTTAATCATGGATTTATGACTACGGGTATGAAGCACCTTCAGAGCTTGATACAAAAAATGCCAGTGGTACAATTGCAGTGATGAGCAAAAAAGAAACTGCTTTTCAGAGGGGAATGCATATCCTGTTCCATTATCTGGCCTTTGGACTTACAGTTCTTGACTACTTGTCCCTCCTGAGGGGTTTTGGAGAGGACCACAGAAAATCTCTCCAAACGCAGTCTCATTAAGCAACTAAAGTGTAACCTACTGACGGCAAAAAGGTTACAAGTAGCTCCTCTCTAGAGACAGCAGTGGGAAAGGCCCCCAAAATGTCTTTGTGCTGTAATTGCATGTCACAGAGTCAGGTCCAGCTTCATTAGAGGCCCAAGGAATTGATGCTAATGGGCCCTCAGCCAGCCCCATCCTGCCTTCGGTGCTCTCGCCTCGCACAGAGCCCTTCTCCTGTGAGCCCCGTTTGACCCGAGCTGTTTGATGTGCTGGCTGCCTGCCCTGCTCCTGAGGGTAGGACACAGGCAGGAGCTCTGCTCTCACTGATGTTAAAGGTCACAGGGAGAGCAGACCCCCCTGGTCTACCCCACGGTGTGGAGTCTGAAGAGCTGGTTCCCTACTTACTAAAATAAGCCTCTCTGCAGACACTTGGGGTCTTGTTTTTTTGGGAGTGGGAGCAGGGGTTGAGCTGAGCCTGCTTCACTCTGAGCAATGTTCCTGTGCAGCTCTAGTTTGGAGCTGACCTCCTCACCCCATCCAGGGATGAAGGGATGGGGAGGGCAGGGAGGAAGCTGCAGAAAGTTCTGGATAGGCTCTGTTGGCTGTAAATGCAGCCTGCTTCTTCCCCCTCTACAGTCTGCATCTCACCAGCTCCACACTTCTCCTGTGCTCATCCTATCTCAGCCTTCTCCCAGCCTCCCCTTCAAACAAGTCATGGGAACAAATTGTAGTCTGGAGTGAGCTCATTCTGCATTCCCTCTGTCCCCTTTTCCCTACCTCAAAGTCTGTCTTTGCCTGTCCTAATTGTAAGGTCTTTGGGGCAGGGACTGTACGCTCCCTGTGTTTCTGCAGAAACTTCATAGCTTAATTAGGGATCAGTCTTGGTTTGTTCTGTCATAATAAAAGGGATTCATAATAATACTTCAGTAATTCTCACCAGTCTTGCTGCATTTCCTTCAAAGGAAGCACTCCAAAACAAGCTGAGAGTAGATGAGATGAAGATCAGGCCAGCTGTAATTACAAGTCTGCGATATCTCATTTTGAAGCAGAGCAGTTACACGCAGTAGTAACTTGGCTGGCTCTTATTGTAGGGGGAAAAACCCTATACAAAAGGTATTTTTACATATGTCTCTGCGAAATAGCCACCAATATTCATCAGAGAGAGCATGATTAAAGGCTCTTGAAGCATGATTGGAGTTGCCAGTTTTCATGAGATAATTAAGATGCAGGTTTGGTATATACATTCCAGTGATCTCATTATCTTCATTATTAATTAGTCTCTGTTCTTCACATTTCAGCTCCAGTTTCTTGTCATTAGGGTGACTCGCCTGTGAGTGATGAGTTAGTGAGATTCAGAGGAGGAATTCTGCCTCTGGAACAGCAGAGGAGGTGGCAGCCTTTGTTCAGAATTGCTCCAGAGAAATTGCGGTGCTTTGCACCAGATCAGCAGGTTGTCCTGCCATAAACCCTTTCAGCAACACACCCTGCCCAGCATTTCCTGGCCAGGAATCCCTGGTTTCAGCAGGGACGCTGGGTGATCCTGGGAATCATCGGATCATGCAATCATAGAATGGTTTGGGTTGGAAGGGACCTTAAGGATCATCTCATTCCAACCCCTCTGCCATTAGACAGTTGTGTATTCAGCAATCTTCCTCTTAGGCACCCAAATACAAATATTTTTCCCAAATTTCCTCTGGCATGCTTCTGCATAGCATTATCTGGCAGTACCAAGCATCCCTTTGCCAGTGTAACCTTCTCTTTCCTTTCCTGTGGTAATGGGGATAAAAGTTTGCTCTCCATTAACAGTTAATTGTCAAGGAACCCAACCTCAAATCCTGGACAGGAGGCAAGAGTGCACAAGGAGTATTTGCAAATACCTCTTTGTAGAAGTAGGCATATGGCAGATGGGATTTAGGGAAAAACAAGGTGAATTAAGATGGAGACTGGGTGTGAAGGAACGCCCTGCCCGTTTTCAGAGGCCAGCTATTAAGGCAGTGGATGAGCACATCTGCCACTGTAGGGCTTTCCTTTGAAAAAGCAGCAATTCTGCTGCTGATGGAGTCACAGAATACCCAAATAACCACGCTCAACAGAGTCTGGGTGTGCAGATCCTATTCACTCAAGCTACTCATGATGCCTGGAGCGTATTTCAGTGTCTGTGGCCATCTGAGCAATTACTAAACCTGCACAAATCCCTCAGCTGCCCGAAATCATGACGAGAGAATAGACTCCAGCCTCAGATGGGAAAAACGTTATCACGCAACATCTCCTCCTGTGGCGCTGACTCAGTGGAGGTGCAGCTGCCAGTGGTACCAGGCTGCTGCCCTGGGCAGACGTGCACCCCTGCTGCTCCTAGGCATGCAGCACTTAAAGGCCTGTGTCACTCCCAAAATTAGTCCTCATCCCTCCAAGAGAAGCCAGTGATAGCCACCCGCCCTCCCTCAGCTGAGCGTGCTCTGCGTTTCCCTTTGTAGGAAACAAATCGTAAGTCATATTAAACAGAAAATTGTCACTTTGCCATGAAATATGTAAAAATAAGGGTTTTGTCTCAATGGAGATCAAAGACAGCTTAGAACAATCTCCACTTAATCAGGCTTAGCTTTAATGAAGTGAGAAATGGACCTGTATTATAGCTAGGGTTATTACTTAATAAAGATTTTATACAGTCGTTCCTTAATAAGCAGTGATTGTCAAAACCCTGGAGGTTTTTAGGACCTTTATGAGGAACACTCCTCTCAGTGAGAGGTTTGTACCTTCTCAGTTTGACAAATGGCAAAGCCCTGGGTAGCAAACTCAGTAGTACATTCAGCTGGTGTCCCACACAGTTGTGCTTATGTTCTTAACATCTCTATTATAACATTCATTTTAACTGCTGCTGCTTTATCTGTTTAATGCTTATTTTATGTTTTGCTCATCACAAGCTATTGCAAGTAGAGCTGTGTTGGTTAATGGTTCTGTTAAGGGTCAGGAACCATTTCACAATATCTGTAATACTGCCTGATCCCTGTAACAATACAAACACTTCTGACTTGCATCTTTCAGGAAACCATTACAAAATGTACTGTGCAGGTAATTATTTTGTTTAAGATTGTTGTTTAGTCTGTAGTGAACCCCTGACATACAACTGTCTCTTTCAAATTGAACACTGAAAGGAAAAGCGGATTTTAGAAGTGCCCTATTTAATAAGCACATGCGGTTGTCTGTCCCCAGATCTGTCTTGTACAAAGTGCTTTCCCGTTCATTTAGATTAATGAATAGAAGGATGTCTGGGAGGTGGTTCTGATCCCTGTTACACCGTTCATTATCAGCTTATCAGCTTCCCAGGAGAGCTCCCAAACAGGAAGGGTCTGGAGCCCCAGTGCCACCGCAGGGAGCCCGGGGTGTGCTGGGCCCTGTGTGTGCAGGGACCAGCCCCGAGCTGAGCCCTGCTGAGTCCCAGTGACCTCCCTGGCCACGAGGGGACAGAGCCTGGACTGGCTGAAGCTGCTCTTCGCTTTCATCTGTTGCTGTTACACCAAACCTAAGGCATCCCCCAGCCTTGCCACGCTTCTCTGCTCAGCAGAGAGGGAATTCTTTTCATTTTCCCTCAGTGAACTGCGCACAGGGTCAAGTTCAGTGATTGCTTTAAGCGTTGCATGTAAGAATCGAGGCTAATGAATTTCATTCTCTTCTTTCACTTTTTGAACTGCAATATTTCACACTTAGCAGTCACTGGCTGTGACGAAAACGAGAGCAGGCTCAGGCAATACCTGGGACATGAGATGTTAAGCTGGTAGATGGGTTTGTGTAGTGGGCTTGTGTCTGCCTGCTTTGGTCTGTTTGTGAGAATTTCCTTATCCCCTGCTTCACTTAATTCTTGGGCCTCTCTGGAAAACACCCTGTCTTTGGACACAGTGAAGTCCAAAAGATTTGAGGACAGAAGTATGAAGTACTTCAATGATCTTTCAGTGATTTACATTTACAGCATCTCTGTTACTCTGTGTATGAGCACTGTTACTAAAGCACACCCTGAAGAGCTTTGCCTCTTTTGAAATACCTGTAGGTAACTTTAAAAACCAGGTTTTGGAATATGGCTGGATCCAATGGCAGGGTAACGACTGGGGATTCTTTCCTTTTCCAAGTGTTTCAGTACCTTAAGGTTGGGAGGGAGGTGCTTGTCTGTGTGTGTGACACAGCAGTGAAAACTGTCACAGTCAGTGAGGACAGGGTTAGGCCTGGACAGGAGTTCTATGTTAATAGTTCTTCTGCCTCAGAGTCCTCTGCTGCAAAGCCACAGAAACAGATTTTCTGTATTTATTTTTTAATTCATTAGCACAGACAGCACAGCAAACACAGTCCTTACGAGGTGTTGCGAAAAAGGAAGTTACACAACTTCGAAGAAGTGAAGTGAATGTAAAATAGCGAAGTCAGTGTGACTGTTCTCAGCCTCTCTGTTTTGCTTCTCTTTATCTTGTAACTAAAGGGATTAAAATCAAGGACAAAACAGACATCACTTCCTAACAGGATCTGTTTTGTGTTGTAGCACACTGAGGGTGTTTTAGCCTGGCACCACCATAAAGGAGAGGCTGTCCCTGTGTTTTATCATCACTCTGTTGTAGGAATGAGAGAACACGAGGCAGGTGAGGTGATCCCCAGTGAACCCTCATGTCCCCAGCGACTGTCCCTGCCTGGGACCTGACAGCCATATCTGCCAGGGCAGGCCCTTCACTTAATCAGGCATCAGAAAACCAAAACTGGTTCTTAAAAATTCCTCTGTTGGTGTTTCAGACGTGTTCCTGCAGACTCACCACCTGCGGGAAAGTTGTCCATGATCCCTGGTGGGTGCAGTGCCTGGAGCAAGGCAGTGCTTTACCTGCCCTCACCCAGATCTACTCTGTGATCTTCTCACTGCAGCCTCCTCCCCACAGAGAACTGGTCTCTGCCCACCATAGGCTTGAGCACTGATATACATACAGATATATACATATATATACACTCAGAATGGGTTGGGTTGGAAAGGACCTTAAAGATCATCTCCTTACAAGCCCCCCTGCTGTGGGCAGGGACACCTTCCACTAGGTCAGGTTGTTCAGAGCCCTGTCCAACCCGGCCTGGAACACTTCCAGGGATGGGACAGCCAGAGCTTGTCTGGGCAACCTGTGTCATGTACACACACATAATTATATAAAAACGTACACATTATATATAAATATATAATTAATGTATATTTTATAAACACATTTGTATATAAACATTATATATAATATGTATATGTGTATATATATAAATATAAATTATATAATATATAGAGACTTACTAAGGTTTTAAGCCACACTTCATTTCTCAGGAACCCCAAGCAGCTTTCCCCTCTCACTAGTAATCATGGCTAATTTTAATTACGAATAATTCTGAGCATCGTCGAATTATTTCTGAGCAAAACCGAGTGCCGCTAAACCCACCAGCGAGGTCGAGCACGCACCGATCCCACCCACCCACTCACCCACCCGAGCACAACATCCGTGGGGGGACGGGGACCCACGGACGGACCCCGCGCTCCGGTGTCGCGGGTACCAAACGCCCGTGGCCGGACCCTCCGCGTCGCTTGGCAACGGCGGGGCGGGGATGCTCCAAGTGTTGCCCGCCCCGCCGCCCCCCGCACTCCGCCCGCCCCCTCTGCGGGGCGGGGACGGGGCGTGGGCACCGCACCGACCTCCCGGCGCCGCGCCAGGTACGGGCAGCACAGAGGAGAGGAGAAGGAGGAAGAAGAAGCGGTGGTTGGTGTCTCCGTGTGGGGTGAGGAGCAAGTTCGCGGTTGTTTGGTTTGTTTTATTTTGGGGGTGGGTGTGAGGTGGCTTCCACGTCGCAGCCTCTGCCCCTCCGGAGCTGCGGCGTCAGGACGGGAGGATTCGTGATGGGAGGGGGATCCGTGAGGCCGCTCGGCGCCGGTGGGGACCGAGGAGCCGGGGAAAAAGCGTCTCTGAGCTTTCCGCTGCGGTATCCGCGTTCTCGTGAAATGCGGGGGGATTGCAGGTAGAGCGAAGGGGAACCCCGCTGGGTTTTTTTTTTTCTTGTTTGCCAAAGGAGAGGTTTTTCGCTCCAGAGTTGTGTGTGTTGGAAGGTTGGGCTCTCAGTGAGCAGGTCCTGGGGATACTGTTCTGTGGGAAAATGCAAAACCATACGTGGCTGTCAGCAGCCATGTGGGGTGAAATGGGGGTGTTGGGGAAGAAGGGGTGTCTTCCTGCGTAGCTGAGCCTCGTAGAGCACTCAGCTCTATCACCTGGAGATGCCCAAATATCTGGGATTTAAACCTTTACGAGGGGAAGGGGAGGAAAAAAACTACTTTTTAATGATGAACACAAGCAAGGGGTTCGTTCTGTAATTGTTTTCAGTGGCACTGGCAATGTGTTTGGATTGCCATTACTTATTGTTGAATGTTTCTAATACCCAGTTGTGGCTCTGAATGCATTTGCTGGCTCTGGGATGCCGGTGACATAGGCAGGAAAAAATGATTTGCGGTTGGTTGTGTGGCTGTCACGACAGTCTGTGCTGGAACTGCAGACGCTGCCTGTAGCCCTCGTGTGGGACCCGTGTGGCCCTGATGGGCCCGCGTTAGATGTGCTTGGCAGCCTAAGAAAGCAGCTCCCAGCAGAGATGTTCCTCTGAAGCTTTCTGCAGTGGGAGTGGAACTTTGTGAACAGTTCCTGGCCCGGAGTCGTTTGTTGTGCCTCTGAAATGGAGAAGAGCAGTTGTGCTTCCCTGTGACGGAGATCCCGGGGCAGGCAGACGCCGTCCTTGCCCTGTGTGTTGTGCTACTGCTGATTTTGGAGTGGCAGTTTAATGCTGTTGCTTTGATTAGTAGCAATACTTTCATCGCTGGTGGCGGATTTGTGAGGTTGGTGGCTTTGGGGACTCAGGTAACAATTTATCCTCACGTTATTTGGCTGATTTACCAACTTATGCTGAGGAGGCACAGAGGAGAGAAAACTTCTGAAGTGGGTTCAGAATAGGCTCCCTGAAGGTGGACTCTGTGGTACCTGTATCCAGGCCTTTATACCAGTATAATTTGGGATTATTTTTGGAGAGTTGGGGAATAATATGGTAGTCACCAGTAGATATGTGCAGTACTGGGGAATATTATTCATGCAACTGGGTACAGAAGGAGAGACTGGAATTTCCACTGGCTGTTTGGCAGCATCTGCCCAAACTGAGAGGAGCTTGAGCTGTACCCAACACTCGATGTGGCAGCCTTCAGGCAGCTTTAAAAACTCTTTTAATGGGCTTCTTTTAACTTTGTTATTTGAAGAATTACTGCAAACAGCAGCAAGTCTCCAGAAGCCACCTGATGTGCAGATGTTCCTCAGCTGTGGTTGCCTTGTCAGGGCTCTTACCACCAGGGTGGTTGGGGAATCTCTACCATGTGCAAAGCCTGCAAAACAAAAACACTTCCCATGCCAAAATAGCAGGGGGAATGGAATCACTTTGCTCCAGTTATTGATTAACCAGTGCCGTTGTGTGTGTTGAGTGTGGCTTGATCTTAACTCTCAGTCTTCTGAATACTGTCCTAGTGAAATATTTTAAATGGTTATAAAACTAATGGTGAGTTTCTGCTGTATTAACCATTGTCCAAACATTAATATTCTCAAATGTTCGCCGTGTCTGGGTAGCTGACCCCTTAAATTCTGAATTGCAGCATAATATATGTCATTCCTTTTGTTCTTTCTTTAGTCGTGTAGGTTGATTGCTACACTGAACATAAGACAGGCTCTGTGAGTCCTTCCTGACAACAAAAAACAGTGCTTTGGGCACTGTGTTGCAGCAAATACTGCTGGTTAGTAGTAGGGGGTCTCTGCATATGGCTCCGCTTTGAATCATGTTTTCAGTATGCAAACTAATGTTGTTATAAATGATTTCTGCTTGGTCCCCATCTGCTCTGTCTGTGCAGGTTCAAGGGTAGAAATATCTCCTGCCTTATGTGTATTTTACTATATAAGTGCAATAACACAGCTTGTTGACTGAGCCAGAGTTTACGATCAGTGGGTTCCTAATGTTTGTCACATGTCGAGCTCAGTGATGTGCTTGGCAGCCCTTCTGCAATTAATGCAGTCAGTTCACTGTAAGAAAGTAAAAGAGCAGGTATGTGAGAGCCTTTCTTTAAAAGGAAGTAAAATGTCTTTTAGAAATAGACGGGGAGACTAAAATAGTTTTAAAAATCAGTGCTTACGATCTTTGCTGGATAAAAGCTGCAGTTCCAGTTATTCCTGCAGCAGAGACACTTTCACCTGTGGTTTGCCCAGCCTCCAGCTGAAGAGAAGCCAAGGTCCTGCAGCTCCTTCCTCCTCCTAATGAGGAGCTCTTCAGAGCTACTTCAGTGTTTCTTAAACATGAAGTAAATTACCTTTTAGGCCTGTCTGTATTCAGGGTGACCAATGAGCTCTGGGAAGTGTTTCTGTATAAACTAGAGCAAAGCCACATCCTTAATGCTTTCCCTCTGCTTGCCAACATAAACTACTCATTATCAGGCATGGCTGGATTTCTTACTGTGCTGAAGAAACTAGAGATGTTTCTCTACCTCTTGGGGTCTGAAATTGCTCCCATTCCCCGAGCATCCCTCCCCTCTGGAGACTGCAGTGTAATCTAATCCGGGTGGGTGGCAAGGCAGAAATATGATTTGTGATGCAAACATCTCTTTTTCTTTGTTTTTCTTTAAATGGCTTTATTTCCCTGTGCTTGCTGGAGGCCAAACTTGCAGTGGTATAGGAAAGAAATGGGAATATTATAATTGCCAAGTTCTTTTGGGGGAAGGGAGTTTGACCAGCGTTCCTGTAAATAATTAGCTCAGACACAGGCAGAACTGTTCCTACCTGGGACGGCTTCTTCCTGTTCTTCACGCTGTTTGTGCCTAATGGTGCTCTGGAGGTGCCAGGAATACCCTCCTTCTCCTCACCCAGCCACTGGGCTGGGCAGCAAGAAGTCAGCTCAAGGGACTTTTCACCCATTGCCTGCAGCACCTCCAGGCAAAGATGATGCAAGTTTTTTTTGTTATTTACTGAGCACCCAACTGGGTGACCTTGAGGCCTGTCAAGGAAAACGTGTTGATGTGTGAGCTGAGCTGTCTCTTGAGCAGCAAACACCAGTTACAAAGAGCATCTTGTAACTACAGAGTTGGTTAATTAGGGAACTGAACTGAGAGGCAAATGCTGGACTCTGCTTTAGGCTTAAAATAAAGACATTTCTTTGCAAGTAGCTTCCAGCTCTCTCTGTCATGGTAGAGGTGTTCACTTGTAGCATTGCTTCAAAATAACGTAATCTGGTCGTAGCTCTGACCCTTGGTCTTAAGACTGGTCTGTACAGGGGTCTTTGGGGTGCATTCAGCCATCAGCTGCAGCTCTGTGTTTGCTGTGTGAGTGATTTTGGGACATCTGGCACCCAGAGCACAGTGGCCTCCCTAACTTTGCCAAGTGCCCATGCCAAAGGAATGGTAGGTGCTGCTGCCCACAGTGTGCCAGAGGTGCCTTCACTGACCCTCAAGGGGCAAGTTCAGCAGGGACAGGTTCAACAAGGTCAAGTCTGAGCATCAGTCCTAGGCAGCCAACCCTGGTAAGAATTTGACGTTTTCCATCCTCCCTCCCTGTTACTGCTGTTCTGACTTTTTAAAAATAGAATGAGATTGTCTCATCTGAAGGCAAAGGCTTCTCAAGAGGGTTAATTATGTCACATTTATTATCTGCTGTGCAGATCTTTTTAGGCAAACACGAATAATTTTTTTTTTAGTTGCGTACCAGCTTTTATAAGCCAAGGTCTGCAGCACCCCCACACATGCTGCAGAGGCAATGCTGAGTTTCCCACAGCTCATTTCAACACAGAGCTGCCAGGCTTGGATGTCCTCCTGTCCCAGGGCAAGGGGTGACAGGGGGGAACCTGCTGTGGGCTGTCCCAGCAGTTCACTGTGTGGGAAGGGCCGTGGTTATCAGTCTGCAGAGGGCTGGCAGATTGCACAGGCACAAGCACTTCACTCTCGAAATGATACCAGAGACTTTTCGGGTAATTAGGTCTCGTCTCTGCTCTTGCTGGAGTGGACACCTTAGGAGTTTCCTGAGTGACATGCTCATGGTGTACCAGCACGGGGACACTTTGCACCACTAGGGATGTGAAAGAGAAAGGAAACTGTCTTCCAGCTCAGAACTAAATGTGCCCTGAAGAATGTTGGAACAAGGTGCCAAACGATGTGGTGGGTTTCGTTCTGAACTCTGTGGTTGCTGTGCTGGCCCTGTTCATGCTGAAGATAATGTACTCTTTTTCCTAACGCTGCAGATTAGGATGTTTTTGTTTCATCTGCAAAGGGATGCTCCTTGCTTTGATGAGCCTCCAGTGGTGGCTGATGGGTGTATGATAGGCCAGCAGTGGGAAGCAGCCCAGGGAGTGACGGGACACAACTTCAAAGTAAAGGGAAGAGGGTGGTTTTTTTTTTTATTTTAACTTTCTTTAGAGGATCAAATTAGCAGTCTGCTAAAGTCTTTTAATGTTAAAACTTTCAGAGCATAAACAATGACCTGTGAAAAGGAGCGCTTGGATCTGGACCCTGTGCATGATGAGGTCTGGCATCTCTATTACGGCCAATTAAAGTGACAGGTAGCAGAGTGTAAGCACTGCTGACTCCTGCCGTTCCCTGGCTGGCTCCGGGCTGCACACGCCCTTTCTCCCTTGCCTTGGAAAAGGCACGTCAGTTTGAACTCCCCAGCCAGAGCACAAAGCAGCCTTTCAGAACCCCTGTGCCCTCTGCTCGTGTGGTTCAGCAGGAACAGCCCAGAAGCTGAAGCTTGGTCTTTCAGTCAGAACCTGCTGTCCTTGAATTGCACGATTGTGTGAGGTGCAGATGTTATCCTGCCGAGGCTGGCAGTGCACTGCAGCACAGGCAGAGCTTGCCCTCTGTCTGGGGGCTCTGCACTGGCTTTCCAGGATTCTGTCCAGCACTCGATCCTAGATTTAGATCTTAGGAATAAACTTACTCCTGGAGGTCCCTTCCAATACCCCCAGCAGGAGCGTGTGAAGCTTTGCTTTAAACTGAGCTTCGAATATTATTCGATTTGAGTAACAAAACAGTCAGAGGAAGCTATTGCATTGAGCAAACTAACCCATGGCCCTAAAATAGCTTCTTACTTGAACAGCTTGGTAAAATAACCATGCTCTGCACACCGATGCTGAACTCTGAGAGATTTTATCCTCCCAGCTGTGTGGGGAGACTTGGTGTTCTTCTGTGCTGGAGGAGGAGATGGAAGCAGTTTCTGTGGCTTCCTGCCTGCCCCAGCAGCCTACCTGCAAGCAGCCCCTGCTCTGCCTTGTGCAAGGCCACAGGTGCATGGGGGAGAGAGCCAGATATGGGAGGGAGAGAGCCAGTCGTGGGCAAGAGCAGGACGTGGGTGAGGGCCGGCGGGCGCTCGCTCACATCACGGCTGCAGATGCACACGTGTGGTCTCGCTCAGTGCTGCTGCATTTTCCTCTTCCGTGGTTTCTCCTGTTCCCATGAGATCAAAGGGTAGATCAGCACCTCCCCACCTCTGCCTGACAACTGAAAAGGGAGGGGAAATAACACCGGGGAGAACCCCGTGCGTTAAAAAAAGTTCACGACCCACTTGGTGTAAATATGCAAATGTTTGTAGAGGAGTGGCTGTTTCCAAAACACATTAGGTGGAAATGCTTCACACCCTTCTTTGTCACCCAGTAATTAAGAGAATATTTGCCTTCCAATGCACTGGCTGCTTAAATAAAGGTGAGAGAGCCTGGATTTTCTCTTACGGTAAGTAACAATCATCTGAGACCTCCAAGCCTGGCACACCTCCACGTGGCACCTCTTCCCTTCCAGTTGTGGTGCAGTGACTGTTCCTGCACTTTTGGTGGGAAGAAAGTGAATGGGGAGGGTGCAGGGACTCAAACTGGCATCTGCCCCCCACCTGGATTGAGATTGTCCGAGTGCAGGTTGGGGGCACGATCCTGGCCAGGGAAGTGCCTTGGCTGATGTGGATGTGGTGTTGCTTGTTTCTGGTTGTGTGTGGTGGGTCCAGCTCTTACCAATCAAATTACACAGCGGTGGGATACTTGGATCCTCTTTTCTTCCCTGTCTCCTCTGTCATACTGTGAAGCTGTCTAAATGTCAGGGGTGCTGGTGATTTGGCTGTGATGGGAGTGAATTTTAACGAGGCTTGCTCCTCAGCGTGAATGTATTGATGTAGGCATGTCATGTAGCCTGTCTGTCAGCCAAGTTACTAGCTTTCAGCTGTTTTATATGCATATTTTAGGGATTGCTTCCAACCTGGGAAAGCCCAGTCAGGTCACTGCAGGGCAAGGCAGAGCTGTATTCCCATACCCACCTAATGCTGCCGCTGCTTTCCTGACCCACGAGGATCAGAAGGAATCCATGGGAATCGCTGTCTTCTGGCTCCTGCTTCTGTTTGGGGTGGCTGTTGCAAAGGCAGGCTGGGCTTACTCATCTGCCTTCAATGCAGCCACACAATCAGCTCTTTCGAGGAAGGGAATTCATTAGTTTCTGTGAAGTGGCCTTGGATCTCTGGGCAGCAGGTGCTTCTATAGAGCAAACTGTTGCTGAATATTCAACAGTTGCCATACAAGCGTCGGGCCGGCTGCCTGTGAAGCACTTGGAGTTATCTTGAGCATCCCATTAGATAAAGTGCAGAGCACTTGCAGGTTTAAAGCTGCCCGCAGCTATGTTGTGTTGGTGGTATCTTAACGTTAAGGGCTGGAGTTGGTTTTTTTCGTTTTTTTTTTTCATTTTTTTTAAATGTGAATCTTCCAAGATCATAAGCAGCAGCTTATCTCTTTTGACTCAGCTAACAAAGGGAACTGCCTAGCAGAATGACAGCCACAGTGATTCATATTCAAGGCATCATTCTCTTACTGGTTGGGGCTAATGACATGTGCACTGGAAACAAATGACTCAGGCTGGAAGTGTCTCTTCATAGTTAAACTTCTTAAACTCTCCTTAAACTCGAGTTAGCTCTTTCAAGGCTACCCGAATAACACTTGTTCTTATCAGCTTCTAATTTGGTACCTGGAGTACTGTAGATATCTAAGCTATGAAGGAATAATTTGAGGGGTTAAGGTGTGCAATCAACCTTTTTATTCTCCTCTCTTTTTTCTTTTTTTTTTTTGTGTTTTTTTTTTTTTGTTTGTTTTAGCAGCTTAGGTGTGGTCTGTCAGCAGCTCGTGCTACATGGCATCATTGACAGTAGGGTTCTGTGAGAAACTGTGGTCAGTGAACAACTGCAGCTTCAAATAACTTACAGCTTTAGTCAGGAAGGTGTGGATGCCTGTATATTGTTTACTAGTGACGTGCTCTGATCCTCTTGTCTTGTAGTAGCTTATTTAACCTGTATTAGTTGTTTTAAAGGTGCTTTGTCTGTGTTCTCCTACTGGTTATTTAGGCCACAGAAGGAAAACCTTTAATTAAATGTGTAATTGTGACAGTTGCACTGCAGGCTGGTTTCACCAAGGAGCTGAAGAGGCATCTTGTTTCGTGTGCTTTACAGGCATCCTTGTGCCTGGAACACTGCATAATGAGGGTGTAGTGATTCCACACCCCTAAGGTTGTAAAACTTAATAGCAAAGCGCGTAGTTCCTACCCACAGAGAACAGCTTTCAGCACAGGGGCTGCTCCTGGTTGCTGTACATCTCGCTGAAATAGTGTTGGCACCGATTGGAGGTGGACCCCGAGCACTTAAAAGCATGGAAAAGCAGCTGATGCAGCTGCTGGAGCTGAGCCCTCCTGGCAGGATTGTTTGTTGGTGCTGCTTGCGTTGAAAGGACCGGCGTCTTCAGGGTGTGATTTGGCTGTGGGGTGTTCAGAGAGTAGCTGAGCACTTTGTTTGTGCCGGGCAAGGGGGTCAGTGCCAGGTTTGAGGAGGGCTGGCAGCCTGGGATGTGGAATCTGCTTCCCCCGCTGCGAGGAAGCAGCTGAGGGGGAGCTCCTCCAGGGACCTTGGCTGGCCCATGTTCTTCATTTATCCAGTCCCCATCAGTCCCTGAGCTCCCCTCAGCTCAAGGATGGGATCAGCAGAAGGGAGGACCTGCTTCCAGAAGGGGTTCCAAAGTCTTGCAGTGAGGCTGTAAAGGAGGTGTTCAGGCTTACCGTGGGTCATCGCCTCCAAAAGCTCAGTACTTTGCTCTTTTTTTTTTCCCCCACGGGACTTTAAAGTGTAGGAACAGAACAATTACACCTGGGAAAGGAATCCCTGGTACTGAGCAGGCTGGGGACAGTGCAGCCTGTGCTGGAGCTGTAGATGAGAACTCTCAGACAAGTAAATGTGTGAAGGGTAAGTTGCCACAAAGTGACAGGGAAGAGAAGTGAGCCCTCAGCCTGCATAGATGACACTGCACATCTAATTGCTAATGGACTCTTTTTAAAGAACAACTCAGCAGCTATTCTTAGAGAAAGCAAATGTGTGGTGTTACCTACAGAGAGCAAAAAGGGAGTTTTTCCTGGTCTTCTTGACCTTTACTTTCTTGTGTTAATTTGTGTAATACCAGTGAGATTTTCCTGCTATAAAAACTTGCTTAAGCAGAGACTTCTCCAAAACCTCTGGAAAAGAGAAAGAAACCTCTGAAAAAGACTGGCTAATTGGGAGCTTCAGGGATCCACTGTATGCTCCATGCCCTTCTCTTTCCCTCCTGGATCAGACTTTTACCAGCTGGTGCAATTCCATAACAGCAGTCAAGGGCTTTATTGCATTAAACTTGTTAGGAGAAATGGGACCTCTGTGCCTGTGGGGCTCGGGGTGAGGGAGGAAACTTCGGGGAATTGTTAGATAAACAAACACTCCTGGGTACTTCTGAAACATTTTAATTGCTCTTAACAATATTTGCTTTTTCCAACACCTACTAAAAAGGTCTTACTGCTTGTGAAGTTTGTAGATCCCGAGGTACTTTGCAAAGAGCAACAGTGGCGTTGTCCCTGCTTGCTTGTGATGGTGCAAGAAGCAGGTGAGATGTGCTGGAGAACCCGGGGCTAAGGCAGGGCCAGGACAGGCTCTAGGGCTGGGGTCTGACCTGCCAAACCACCCTGTGGGTGAGAGGCTGTGGCTCAGAGCTATAAATCCGATTGCATGAGTCAACATGGCTTCAGTAGATGCTACATGGCAGAAACCAAGGCTAAATAAATCCTTTTGGACACCTCTGAGTGATACTTTAGGAAAGTTTCAGGTGTAATAAGGCTGACACAGAGCAGTGGGAAAAGGCATCTACACGTGTGCTTATTATTGTATAAGTGTCTCACTGACATTCCTTGTTCCTCTGGAAAACCTGCTGAAAGCTCAGCTAGGAAAGCACCCAGTGTCTGCTCTCAGTGTGTACCTGGAGATTCAAACACAGCAGGCAGTGCTGTGCTTTTCCCTGCTCTGGTGTTCATTAGTTAACGGGGTCTGAGCAGGTGGGGTTGTTTTGAATTTTTTCAGCCTGTATGTGCTGGGAGATTTCACAGTTATACAAACTGGTGTTTTTGGGGAAGAAATGGACAGCAAGACCTGCCTTTCTAATAGTAGTTTTTGCAAATCTTAAGAAGCTGCAGCTTCTGCCTGACTTCAGTCATGATGAAGTGAAAAAGACACTGAGAACAGTTTGTGTCACCGGCACAGAACGTGTCTGGTTCTGCAAGAGGGGGTTTAAACCTCCTTGTGTTCCTGCAGAAGACAGTCCAGAGGCTGAAGCAGAGCTGTAGCAAGTGGTGCCACTGTGACAGAGTCCCAGTGAGGGTGCTCAGCAGAAGGGCAGGGGATGCTGGCAGTGGTGCCAGGCTGCCAGTGCCTTGGGATTCCTTGGGGAGGAGCTGGGCAGGATGACAGTTGTGCCTAAACATGAGGTATATCCGTGAATGAAATACTCCATTCCTTGTGCCAGTGAACTGAGCTGTGAATACATGACTGTCTTCACTTCCTGACAGCAGCTCAATGGTCAGGCTGCCTGTGGAGCTTCCAGGTGAGCTTTGGAGTGGAGCTCTGAGTTAGAGCATTTGCAGGACTCACTCTGGAGCTCTGAGTTGTTCGTGTCATGCTGGATGGGAATTGTCAAAGCAGCCCTGTGTTGCTGCTTATCAAAGGGCAGAGTGAAATCTTAGCCTTTATTTTTTCAATTAAGAATTTTTGTTTGTCCCTCAGGGCCAAGCAAATAGAACCCAGCTTGTTTTGGCTATTGTGAGTGTTCATGGGGCAAGAAGGGGAGGGAGAGGACGAACAACAAGAGCAAAGAGTTGCATTAATGAGAATGATGTCTTATTTTAGTTGATACTTGATCAAGACATGTGGTTCCAGGAAGCAGGAACAGATGATTTCAGTCTCTTTTTTTTTTTTCTACTCTCTTAAATCTTTGATTATCACCATGACTTATCATAAACATTTTAACACCTGCCAACTCTTTTCTCACTTCATATATTTTTGCCCATCCTCAAAAACAGAGTAAACTGTTAGGCTTATCTGGTTTGCTTTTGTTTAATCTATAATATTAATCACAGGAGTAACTCTCAGTGACTTGTGTATTATCTTCTTCCAGAGGATGCCTCATTTTGTTACAAAACTTTGAGGATATTTATTACTTCAAGTGCATTGTTTTAGTAAATTAGGGCAAAATTGACTGCGTTTCATACCTGAGTGTTGTGTCCTCCTCTCCCATGTAAGAGTCAGAGACAGTATTTGAGCCCCTCTGGAAGGTACAAGCTACCTCAGGGGCCTGCAGGAGCTGGCTTTGTAAAAGCGCAGGTCAGCTTGTTGTGTTCTGGCTTTTATTCAGTATCACTCTTGCTTACCAGGGCAGCCAGAGAGTGGGCTATTGCTTCTCCTGTATCTGCTCAACTGCCTTAAGGAGCCATCTGAATTGACTCCCAACTGTTCTTTTTCCAGGGGGGTGAAATCCAGGACTGCGCCTACTTGGACAGCGAAAGCGCCTTCAGCGAGTCGGAGCTGTTCCCTGATGAGGACGGGATGACTCTGGCCCAGCAGGAGGTTCACCATGAGTCTGACATGGACAGTGCCATCGAGAGTGCCCAGAGCTCGGAGGCCTCTGACGTCTGCCAGGACAAGGACGGTGTCCTGGGGGGCCTCTTCCTGCCCGGGGACAAGTGAGTGCTGGTTCTGCCCCCTGGCAGCTCTGCTCCAGGGCGTGTGCCAGGGAGGAAGGAGCCTTTGTGTGACTGATCCCTACTGTGGGAGGCTGAGGATGCCAGGTGGATTGAGAAATTTAACATCCCTTTGCAGTGTGAGGGAGATGGATGTCCAGGTCTGCTTAGGTAGTCTCAGTCCTGGCTCCTTCTGGCATGTTCTGTGAGCGCTCACAGGACTTGTGTGCTGAAGTGAAAGCGTTGTTGGGTCTCTCCAGGATGGATCACTGCATTAGAATCTCCCCAAACCTTAGAATCTTCTGTGTTCCCTTAAACTTTCTGTGCTGGAATCAAAACAAATACTTCCTGCAGAGCAGTTCAGTATGAGGAATGCTGCTTCAGTCTTTTGTGCATCGAGTTACCTGGCAATGTGGGCTCTGCAGATTTGCTTTGCAACTTCATGTACCAAATTAATTCTTTGTGTTTCTAATTTTCCATAACCTTTAGTGTTCAGCAGTAAATGGCGTTTAACACAGGGTGTCCTGGCATGTCTGTGTGTAACCATAGTTGCTGTTAACACCAGTGTCTCTGTAATCCTAACTTGACTCTTCCCAGGTATGTCCCTGGGGGTGTTGGTTAAAGCTGATTGGGGTGGGAAAAGGACCCAACTTGATTTAATCCTGCCTTGACCTGAGTTAATGCAGTACCACAGGACAGAGCCCAGCTGGGCTTGCTTTGTAAGCCTCTGCCTTGTCTTCCCTATTTTTGGCTTGCCATCTTGACTTGTGTCTCCTGAGCTTTGTTCATTGCTAAGGCAGTCTTCCTTCTCTCTCTTGGGCCTCCTCAGGTGCTCCCTGTGCAGCCTCATCCCTGCCCTCCTCCTCAATTTGCTGTTCTGACTTTTTCCCATTTGCCCAAGCCATCTCAGAGATTTATCAAGATAATTGCAGTTTTCATCAGCTCTTTATCAAACCTGTCTCCTTTGCTTGCCATTCCCAGTTCTCCAAAGCCCCATCCTTGCAGTGACTTTCACCAGTACTGTGTTTGAAATGAGTCTCTTTCCTGCCCGCTATGCCAGTCAGGCTCTTGAGAAGGGGGTGGGAAAGGCATTGTGCATCCTGAACCCCCCTTCTAGGGCAGGCAGGAGCTACTAAGAGCTATTGTGCTGCTACTGATAGACCTTGGTTTGTTCTCTGAGGCCTCCTCAGCCTTGGTGAATCTGTGGGAAAACACTTGTGAAGCTTCCTGCAGAACAGGAGATAGCTTTAAAACGCAAACAAACAAAAAGCCCCAAACAAACAAAAAAACGCCAAACACATGGAAGTTTCCTTCAGAAAGTGTCAGAATGAGGAAAATCATCTGCTTTTAGAAACTCTTTCGCAAATGACTTTGCAATTCCAGTCCTGGTGGGGGTGTTAGGAGGAGCTTCTTCCCAAACTGACTTGGTGTAACTACAGTGAGATGCAAACAGCTGTTGCAGTTACACAGGTCATGAGATCTCCCAAAAACTAATCAATACACAGTATGTCCATGGCACAGCAGCACTTCATGAATAGATGCTGAGCTTCTCACTAATCCCCCAGCCAAGGAGCCTTGTTAGATAGGTTTGATCTATTTCTAGTATGAGTATTCCTATCTTCATCCTTTAATAGTGTGCCAGGCTTGACTTGCCCTAATTTCTGTTAATGTGAGTTAGATAAATGAGTTGCAGGTTATAAATGGATCTCATCAAAACGGGAGAAACAAAAGAGCATACATCTGAAATGCTGGCAGGCTTCCTCTTCTACTAATTGCTTTTGGAGGGAAGGAATATGCAAATAGTGCTTGCCAAAGGAACACTGGTGCATCTCTTGTTTACAGCTCACCAGTGTAGTATTACGGGAAAAAGAATCTCCCTGTGGAGGGGTTGGGAGGTTCAAGGTAGACTCAAAAAAAAAAGAAAAAGCTGGGAGGAAATATTATTGAGCTGCTGTGGAACATCAGCAGGAGTTACTGTCCCATGGCTCAGCTGGTGGAGTTGAAGGTGCAGGCACTGTGCACTGAGGCAAAGGGAGTGGAAAACTTGAATCAATCGGCACAAGGTGCCAGCGGATTCCATCAGTGCCTTGTCTGTATTCCAGAGGCCCTGCATTCTGCTCTGTAGTGGGAAGAGCAATGTGTTGGGCAAGGCCAGGGTTTCACAAGTGAAATCATCTTCTTTCAGGCCTTCCAGGTGGGTTTTCTGTGGGGAGAAGTTTGTTTTTAAGGACTTGCATGTGAATTTAGTGGCTTCTCTCTGAATGCCTCACTGAGGAGGGAGCTGAGCAAACCTGTGTCAAATACCTGCCCTGCAGGTGCCCTGTGGGGCTGCAGGGCAGTCTGGGCAGGAGAACACTGTGCACTCTCTGCAGCCAACTTTGTTTTATTTGATGCTCTGCCAGCTGCTTTGCTGTGGTGCCTGGCTCTGCTGATCTATTTACTTCTGTGCCCTCTCTCTCTGAGGTCACAGGGTCCTGCCATTCCTGCCTGTTGGACATGATTTTAGGTACTTCTCTGGTAGTTAGGCAGCCTCTCCTTGTGGTCCATATCTGCTCTGAAAGGCACAATTTGTCACGATGGAAGGGAGGTCACATCAGTAGCTTTAGTGACTCTCAGGTATGTGGTGAGCTCAAGTTTGTTCCTGACCACACAGAGGAGAGTGGCTGGAGCTCATGGGGTGTGGGAGAGGGTTTATTGGGATTACTGGAAAACTCTCTGATTGCAGAATACAGCAACAGCCTCTGTCTTGCATACTTTCCTCTCACTATCCCATGCATTTTGGAGTTGTCTGCACAGTTCCTGCATTCAGAGCAGAAGTCCCCACGAGGAAATGGTGACTGAGGATCGTCAGGGTGTGTGCTCTTTAAAGTGAAATGGTTTGTGTTGATCCAAACCTGTCTCACAAGTAGCTTGTTTGTAGATTCCCATGCTCGTGTCTTTCAAGGCACCGTGTCCACTGCACATCAGATGCATTTAGCACTTCAGGGTTTTGGCACAAAGTAAGTGGGGTGCAGCTTCCAGTGAGGGGACAGGCTGTGAAGGTGGAGGATTCCATGTGAGATGAGGTGCTATCAAAGTCGGCCTTCGAGATGTTTTGACCTCTTGTTTCAGGTCAAGTCCTCACAACCCTTCTGCAGCATCTGACCTCTCCACTTACTCTACCGCCTCTCTGATCAGTAATGAAGAACAGTTTGAAGATTATGGGGAAGGAGATGATGTGGATTTTACTCCCAGTAGCCCCTGCCCTGATGATGAGACCAGAACCAACGCCTACTCTGACCTTGGCTCATCTGTATCTTCCAGGTTGCTCCTTATTCATTAACAAACAATTTCTCATTTTTATTCTTCTCTGACCACACCAGAGGTTACACTGGTTACACAGACTCACCTTAAAATGTTATCACTTCATTTTCTGCCCTCCAGTTGACAGACTGCATTTAATAAGAGCTGAGCAAATATATTGTTTCTGATAACCTCTGCTGGGTTCTGTTGAAATAACTGGGCTGTTTTGCTTCTAGAGATTTCGTTGTATTGCAGACAATATATTTCACAGTTCAGGGCTAGTACTGGAAGGGATCTGCTGCGATGGAAACCAGCTTAGCACTGTGCACCTGATGCAGTGGAGAGAAGACTTACAGGAGAGCTGCTTCTCTTTAGTGTTCTGATACTGCAGATCCTCAGCACTGTGAGGGGAAGTGCTGCCCACAAACAGGGGGTTATCATAAGCAAGTAGCTGCTCTCTGTTAGGAGCTAGAAATGCCACAGCACTGCACTGGTTTCCTGCATGTGACCTCAGTCTCTGCAGCTCTTACGTCCTGTGACCAAGTCAGTTCCAGATTTCACAGTCCTTCCCCAGGCAAGAGAATGGGGGAGCAGGGTCGGGAAGAGCTGAGCATGGACATTCTCTAGGATTTGCCTGCTTGGATCAATAGCCCACGAATGTCTTGTGCTTCATGGCTAACACAGGACAAGCTCACTGCATCCTTCTGTTCTGCATGCAGCCCCCACGTGCTCCCCTCTGTTTCCAGCACTTCTGCAATCCTGCCTTGCCACCTCTGTCCTGCATGCAGAGCCAGCACCCCTCTCCTCTGCCCCTTCACGAGGATGGCTTGTGTCCTTCATCCCCTCCTTCCTTGGGTTTATGCAGCCCTTTCCATTCTCATTCCTGGGGCTCAGTGCACTTCATGCCATGATTGCTCTTTTTTATTTGAGTTTATTTTCTCTTTATCATGCCAAGAGCTACTGTTATCTCCTCTTTAGAGCTGTGTCCACTTCTCCCTTCCTCCTCATTCCAGGGTTCCTTTCATCCTACCATCTGAAGGGCTTTGTGTGACTTCTTACCCAACCACCCTGTCTTTCATCTTCCTGTCTTTCTCTTGGAGAAGAGACTCTTCAGTTTGCATGCCAGGCTCTGACGGGAAGATGGGCAGGATGAGAGGAGGGCATTGCTGAGGTGGAACACTCTGATCTAGCTGCCTTTGCCTCATGCATCCCAGTGGACTCTGTGTGCCTTTTGCTGTTCTTGTGGTCACCCAGGCTGGTTCTTTCCACTGACACCCAGACCACGTCCTCTGGAAAGGCTCAGCTCAGACAGGTAGACTTGCCCTAAGGCCAGAACTCTCCATCATCAGCTCTGAATTACATGACTGTGGTTAGAGGTGATTCTTCCAGTCCCTCATCCGTGATTCTGACACACAGACACACAGTCAGGAGGAAAGCCAGTGGTGAGTTGGTTACTACAGCCGGTAACATCTCTCCTTTCCCGCAAACAGCGCTGGCCAAACCCCCCGAAAAATGAGGCATGTTTATAACAGCGAGTTGCTGGATGTTTACTGCTCACAGTGCTGCAAAAAGATAAATCTCCTCAACGATTTGGAAGCCAGGCTGAAAAACTTGAAAGCAAACAGGTAAGCAGCCTATTGCACTGCTTTTGGCAATGCCCCCTGGAAATGGCACCAGGTAGAAGCAGGAGGAGAGGAAGAGTGAGCCCTCTCCTTTCCTGTGTCACATTCTGTCTTATGCATGTTTTGTCCTTAAGGAAAATATGTATGTAAGAAATTTAGAGTTTGATATCTAGCCTGAATCAAAATGCTGTTCTTCATTAGCTAGTTATTATTTTTCTGACTTAAGGTGCAGACAGCATTAGTAAATATTTTAACAAATAAGCTCTTTGATTGCAGAGTGAGAGAGATATTTCCATGAATTTTTCCCAGGAAGTGAGATCTGTTGTGCTGCATAGTGCAGATCTACATTTAACCACTGCTTTCTCCAGGTGGGAAGGAGGGATCTGCAAATCCTTAGCTAATGCATATAACCTTACACACACCTCTCCTAAAGCTACTAGTCAGCAGAGGTACTTTGTTCCTGTGGGATACTGGGTTTTTTTAATCCTCAAGGGAACTTGAAAAAATTATAAATTCCTGTGGCAGGAGTTACTTTTGGGGTTCTTTGCAATTTCAGCTTTTTCCTTACATTTCTGTTAAGGAAATTTCCTTACATCTCTGCCACTCCATCCACTTCTGAGCTGTGCTGAGCACTTGGAAAGTGCTTCCAAGGATCCCCTAGGGTTTTTGAAGGGAATTATTTGGTGGGATTCGAGCTCCCCCTAGAAACTGAGCGTGAGTCGTGCCTGTTGGCATAATCCTTGGGACAGAGCACTCTTGATGGCACGGACAGGGGTCTGCCAGCACCCAGAGCATGACCCACCAGGGCTCTGGGAATTTGGTGAGGGTGGCTGTGAATGCCTGGCTGGAAGAGAGCGGTGCCCTGGCCAAGAGCTGTGTCTGTGCACACTGAGATGTGACATCCTCTCATGGAGAGGTGCAGCAGGAGATTTTGATCTGGTTCTAGTGCTGTTGTCTGCAGTGTGGACCTTTTGTTTGGATAATACCAGTCCGTGGCTGCAGAAGGGAGCTGTGAAAATGGGAAGCACCTCAGTTCCTGTGCTGAACTGGGAAGCATTATGGGGAAGGATAAACTAACTGTTTATAAAATCATCTAAAAACTGGGAAATCCAGAATATATGTCCATCACTAACTTGGTGTCCCTTTGTGGTGTTTCTAATATTAGTTTTGCTCTGATTTACACTGACAAATCTCTGCTAAACATAACAGTATTTGCAAATTGGCTTATTAATGATCACAGTAATTTGTGGCTTCACTCATCTTAGCATTGTTAGTAACTGCAGCTTTTGGTTAAGTTGTTAAAGAACATTGTTCACAGAATCATGTTTTGACTTTGCTAAAACAGTGAATATTATATTTTATTATGCAATTAAAATTGAATCAAATAAGTGTTTAATTCCTATATCATTCATTCTGTATCCATGTAGCCCTAACAGGAAAATATCAAGCACAGCTTTTGGAAGGTAAGAGTCTTCAACTTTTCTATAAATACTTGTGGAATCAGTTGTAACAATTCCATGAGTGGAAGTGGGAGAAGAGAGTAAGAATAAGTTTGGAAAACAAAAATGTGCCAAGATAGTTTTTCAAGGAAAGGGGCCTGTGTTTGGGTAGGGATGTTAAAGAATATAGAAGGCAATACTTGGCTTGGAGCAGGCCCCTGAACTGGAAAGAACTGTTAAAAACATAGATAGTTGCTTCCTTGTCTACCAGCTTTCTTCCTTTATACTGCTACTCACTCAGTCCAGGTATTGCTTCTTTAACCCTCATAATGTGGGCCTTGTTGCTGTTGCCAAAATGCAAAGGGAAGCAAGAGCACCCCTTTAAAAAGGACACACAGCATTGTCATCTTCCTTTGACTGAATGAACCAGCCCTGTGCTGGGGAAGCCTGTAAGGGTCAAGAACATTTTGGATAATCTCCAGTGTTACCTATTTCTGACACTATTCTGCAGTGGGAACTACTTGAGATTTCTTTTTTTATATATTTTTAAGTTCTTATTCTGTGAAATCTTCTAGGTTAACTGCACCAACCAGTGGGCAGTGGTGACCTTTTTAAAATTTCTAATAAGGCAAATACAATTCAGTACACAGTGTTAGTAAGGCTAAGTATTTTTTAAACTATGTTAATGCTGGTGGCAGATCCTATCAAAAGCAACAAAGAACTCACTCCCTAGAACTAATGTCATTGACTGTGCTCAGTATGACTTCATTTAGCTACCAGTCTCTTGTAAGACTTGTGTTTAAACAGTTGTAATTGTCACTGAAATGATTGCACCGATTTTAGCGTCGGATGTTCAAAGTCCGAACCAGACTCTTTGTCCTCCCTCCTCATCAAGCAAAATAATTATCCTTCTGATCTTTCAGACAACTCTTCCACAACAGTAACTTCAGCAGCAGTAATGGCAGCACAGAAGACTTGTTCAGAGACAGTATAGACTCCTGTGACAACGATATCACTGAGAAGGTGAGAAGCTGTGAGCCTTGGGATTAATGCACCCAACCAGACCCTGCTGCAGACCTGCATCAATGGACAAAGCTCTTGCTCACAGTAACCCCTGTTCTGAAGTGCCTCATTCAAAATTTCCTTGACATTCCATTGATATTACGACTTTGTTTCACAGTAATGCAAGAGCTGTGCAAGCACAGATCCAGGCATTGTGGTAGAACTTCTTTGGGGTGTATTTGCATTGGTCACCTTCAAGAAAAATGCTGGATCTGGATCTTTGGAGCTTGATTTCACTGCTGGCTTTGCAGAGAAATATGCCACCTTTAAAAAGGGTAGAATAGCTAAATGCCAGTTGGGAAGAGTGAAGGGGTGTTTGAAGAGAGATTCAAACTCCAGTTTTTTCCACTTCCCCTTGCAGGTAACGTACCTAGAGAAGAAGGTGACAGAACTGGAGAATGACAGCCTGACAAACGGTGACCTGAAGAGCAAACTGAAACAAGAGAACACACAGCTAGTGCACAGGTAACAGAGCACAGAGCCTGCCCTCCTTACCATGTCAGAGCAAAGCCACAACACAGCTGTGGGGAAGGAACATCCCTACCTGTAGAGTATGACCAAGTCTCCTTCCTTAATGCTGACAGATGAAATAAGGCTTCATCTGAGAAGTCAAGTGGAGTAAGGTTGAATTTTCAGCAAGCAGAGGCCTTCCAAACTGGTGTCTCTAAAAGAGATGTTGCTGACTTGTACAGAGCAAGCTGTTCTGCTGTGAGAAAGGTTGCTGTGGTGGCTGGGTTTGTTTTTTTTTTCTTGCATGTAGCAAGAGCAGAAGGCTGGGTCGTAGTCCCAGCTTCTTGAGATTGAAAGAATAATAGGTGAAGCAATACTACTTAATTCTGTGTTCTTGGGTAGATTAAATACCAGGAGAGATACTGGGAGAGATTAAATGCCAAGAGAGAGGGTGAAGTAGAATGAAATAAAGGAACGGGCAGGGAAGATGGAGGCAGTGAACTTGCACACTTATTTTTTAAGTACTTGAGAAGCGATTACTGAAGTGAGATCTGGTTTCCTTAGAGTTCACGAACTAGAGGAACTATTGAAAGACCAAGAAACATCAGCAGAACAGACCCTGGAAGACGAGATAAAGAGACACAGAGAAGCTTACAGCAAGTATGAAAAAGAGAAGGGCACTGAAATTGAACTGCTGAATACAAGGTAACAAACACCTTGGTGCCACCCAGAACAGAGCACAAGGTTCTCTTGTCTTCATTTTTACTTTGCATGTAAATGCAGGCTGTTCACCACCAGACACTGCACAGATGGTGGCAGGTTGGCAGGTCTGTAGAGTAGCTGTGCAGTTGTGTGTCTTAAAGCCCAAAAGCTGGGAAGGGTGCCTTGCATTAATGCTTTAATCCACATGGCCCATGTAGACAGCTTAGCTGGATATTTGGCATGGATTCAAGGAGGGAATTGTGGCCAGCTGTAGCAAACATTTGTTTCTTCCGACTTAATTTATTTATTTATTTTTTTTTTAGATACCTGTTTTTAGGAGCACAAGAATCTGAGGGGGTCAGTGTGGCATTTTGGGCCCTAAAAACAAACTATCAAAAAGCTTATGCTAAAATGTGCTAAGATAGGAAAGATTTTCTTGTCTGGTCTTCCCGTCAAGTGCAAGTGAAATGGCTTTTTAGAGCACGCTATTTTGCATGTCTGCAATCTTGAAGAGGTATTTGCTATAAGGTTTTTGTTCTTAACACAGGGTTCAGCAACTGGAAGAGGAAAACGGTGACCTGAAAAGCACTGTCACACGGCTGAAATCCCAGACGGAGAGATTGGATGAGGTAACGAAACCCCCCTGAGTGCTTGAGCAATTTAACAGCAATTCCATTTGTGTAAGAGCAAAACTCATACAGTGCCTGGCCCACCACCTTTAATTTTTCTGCCTTAAAACTGTCAATGGAGTTGGAACATTGGAGGCAGGAATGCCCCAAGACACAAACCAACTTCTTGACCAGCTGTGCCTGTAGGTTCATGTTGTAAAACTCAGGGTTTCTCCTGCACTTGCAAGCTGGTTGTGAAGTTTCCCATTTATTGTAGGAAAGGCAGCGCATGTCAGACAGGTTGGAAGACACGAGCCTGAGACTGAAGGATGAGATGGATTTGTACAAGAGAATGATGGACAAGCTGCGGCAGAACAGGCTGGAATTCAACAAGGAGAGGGAAGCCACACAGGAGGTAGGTGTGGAGAGGGATGCAAGGCCGGGTAATCTCTTCTCACCTGCGTGGAAACCCATCTGAAAAAGAATGGGCAGACAGGGTGAGCACTGAGAACAGCACACCCAGGGGACATCCTGCTGGATCGTGTCTCTGTGGGAGGGGTGCCCGTAGGGTGGTGAACGCTGCAAGAATATCAATGTCCATCCCTGACCCAAAGGGTTTACAACTCTTTGAGAACTTTGCAGCGGGAGGGGGCTGGTTGGGCAGGGCTGTGCTGGAGACACACGACCTCCTTGCGTGCCCACAGCTCATCGAAGACCTGCGGAAGGAACTGGAGCACCTGCAGCTGTACAAGCTGGAATGTGAACGTCCTGGGCGTGGGAGAAGCTCCTCGTCCAGCCTGAGTGAGTTCAACGCCAAGACCAGGGAGGTGGAGATGGAGCACGAGATCAAGCGGCTGAAGCAGGTGAGCAGAAAAGGCCTCTTGATGATCCACATGAAATGGATGGGGCTGCCTCGAAAAATGCCTACAACTGCAACCCCTGGCACGCTGCCTTGAGATTTCGTCCCCCCCTTTGTCACAAGCACGAGACACACGTTGCATCTGTGTAGGATTTCTCTGCATCAGTAATGTCAAGTTGTGCCCTGTGATCCAGCAGGGAGGACTTGTCAGAGGAGGTAAGAGAGCTGCTGTTCGCTTGCAGCCTTACCACGTGTCACCCAAATTACCTGTAATGTTAAAATAAGTACTTATTTTTAATGAGACCTTGTAAGAAGAACTTAAAAGCGGTGTGTCTTTTCATCTTCCTCAAACAGGAGAATCAGAAACTTCGTGACCAAAACGATGACCTGAATGGACAGATCCTAAGCCTCAGTCTTTATGAAGCTAAAAATCTCTTTGCAACGCAAACAAAAGCCCAGTCACTGGCTGCTGAAATTGATTCTGCATCAAGAGATGAGGTAATGTGCTTTTTTAATCAGGTACTACATCCAAGAATAAGCGTTTTTCGGTCTAATTAACTGTCAAGGTTGAACTGTCTGAAGTTGACAAATGAACAGCAGAAATTCTGCTTTGGTAGGAGTTCAAGAGTGTTATAACTCTCCCATTTCTCTCTCAAAAAAATGGAATTACTAGACTCTCAGTGAACTGCTTTACAATTTGAGGGTATTGTGATAGTATGACATTAGTTTCATACTGAAATGACTATGGATAGTTACTTAAATTTTTACTTTCTGTTCTAGATTTAGTTCTACGTTACTTCAGTAACTTAGACCTAAATTTGAGCTATATGTTGCCTTTGTAGCAGAGCTGGGTTCTTGGAGAAAGTAAGTAGTTTGCAAGTAATAGTGTGGTAATGCTTTGGAAGATATTATGGGATGCCCGTTTGCGTGGGCTGAGTGCAGCTGATGCAGCTTCCTCTGAGCTCCAGGACAGGTTCAGGTGAGATCAGGCCCATGGACCCATAAGAGCTCCCAGGGAAGAGGACAGGTTAGTGGTGAAGGAGATTAAAAGGAATTGTTTGCCCTTTATGCTCTGTTTCTTCCAGACAGAATTCCCTATTTCTTCATCAAGAGGAGTCCTGGGACAGGCCTTTTACCCAGTCTGTACTGGAATGACCTGCCAGCCTTTTAGCTCCTGGGCAGGCCCTTGAAGTGAAGTGCATACTTGAGTTTCTTGCTGAACCAGAGCTCTGTGAAGGAAGGCTGTTTAATTGTTGATCTCTAATTAGGTAAAAGCAAATTGGGCTTTTGCAATTGTCAAAAGAAATCTGACTTTCTCCCTCTGTACCTCATGACTCTGGCTCATGCAAGGGATGCCCAGCACTCCCCCTTTAAAGGGGGGAAGTGCCTGACAGCTGTGGCCCAGGCTCAGTAAAACCTCACAGACCTGCATAAACCGTTCCCATCACACCATTTTTCCTGTCTAATAAAAGAAAGGTAAGAAACTGCAGATTCAGGGAAGTATTTATGTGAAGGCTAATGAAAATGGACACCCAAATAACATGAGCTTTAGGTAAAAAGCAAAGCACTCTTCATCTTTGGAGAGGTTGAGGGGCCTTTGACCTCTCAGAAATCTAGCTAGTGGTAAACTAGTGAGAATATTTCAAGAACAACTTGGAAATGTTGTGTTTCAGCTCATGGAAGCCCTCAAAGAGCAGGAAGAGATAAACTACAGATTGCGACAGTATATGGACAAGATCATTCTGGCAATCCTGGACCACAACCCATCCATCTTGGAAATAAAGAATTGAAGAGAGTAGGAGAAGGAAAAAGCAGCAACTGCCTGATATTTCTGCACATGCCACTGGATCTAAACAACACTCTGATACTGTAAATTAATCTATAAATATATATATATATATACACTACGTGTGAGTGTGGGTGCGCGGGTGTGTTTATATGATGTTTGGTACACTGTTATTTGTCATTGAATTGGCTTGGTTAGACTTTTTCCATGCACTTTCAATACCTGTGATAAGATGGATACTGTATATTAATGTAATAACAATATAACTGGATCATGCTGTTTTAGATACTGGACAAAATGACTCTACCTCTAGTTGTAAAGGTAAAAAAAGACAATGGAAACATATGGATGTGGCCCTAACTTTAGGAGCAAGAATCTTTTTCTTCGTTCTTCCAGGAATTTGGGTACCACAAACCAATTGGCATACCCAGGTTCAGTTCCTGACTGGTGCTGACTGTGTAATTTACTATTTGATTAAGTTTTAGTAGTTCAACCACACATCGGGTTAAAAAAAAACAAACCACACAAGAAAAAACAAACTTTGGGAAAAGACACAAAGTAAACGGGAAGAAGAGGAAGATACTGCAAAATTGTTGCTATTTGTGAAAAATCACCATCCACTTGTTTGCCACTGTCAGCACAAAGTGCTTTTGATGTGAGGTCACTTTGGAGCCTGCTGGGGGATGCCCTGAGCCAGCTGCTCCTCGGCGTGTGTGCATGTGTGTTTGTTGTGCCAGGGGGATCCCTGTAGCATTGAGGCGAAGAGCTCTTCCAATCTGTTCCCCTATTTTCAGGGGTTATATCATGGGCCATTAAGATGAGTTCTGGGATCCTGCCCCTTCCCCTCTCCCTGATTTTAAAGATTTCACTGAAGGAACACATTCCAGTTCTTACCAAAAAAAAAAAAAAAAAAAGGAAAAAGAAAAAAATTGCATGAAATATCTTCACTTCAGGGGAGGAGGAGTAGCAGCCCTTGACATCACGTGCTGAGTTGCTTTTCCAGCCCATATAGCTGCACTCCTTCGAGAATGACCTTTTTTTGGGCAGGCTGTGGAGAGGATCCACTGGTTGCTGACACAGCCTTGGAGAGCAGTCTGGTGTGGAGTGGCTTTTACCTGTAGGGCAGGAAAAAGAAGGAGCTTGGTCTTGCAGGAGTTACCAGTCCAGACTGAGCACACACGTGCATATCTAAAGCTCTAAATAGGGAACACATCCTCGCTTAGATGAGCAGTTGTGCAGGTGCTTCAACTTTTAAGTGGGTACTGAGACTGCTCAGAGAAGTCAGTGCGACAGAACATAAGCTTTAAAGTTGAGTTTATGCTTAAATGCTGCCTTAAATAGGGATGACTTCAACATGTGCCTGTGTTCTCCAGAGCTGGATCTGCGTACTGTAGGGCTAGGACCTTTTTAATCAATAATGTAGCTTATGGAATTGTTTGGGTAGTTGAATGCTAAAAGCAAATTTTATTCCATGCACTTTTTTTAAAGTAAAAGTTTCACACTTTTTTGATTCACACCAACTGGCACAGAAAAATAGGCCCGGGTGTCCGGCTTTCCCCAGTGCATAGAGATGTTTCCTCTCTTGAATACACTCCCCAGAAGAACGTTACAGTAGCAATGACTGTGCTTTTCTGTGTATTTCTTGCTGTTGGCAGTGTCTTGCCCTTAGTATTCTCTCGATGTATCTTGGTGTGTATATGTGATGCATTTTTCCTGAATTTGAATACGTAAAACTGTATTCAGTTATGGATGTAAATATATATATATTTTTCTGCAATCTCTGTGCTCTTGCCTTCAGTGACGTGTTACTGGAGCGATGGGAAGCAGGGGATGTGCTGGAATCAGGCTTTCTTGAAGGCAAGAAGATAAAAAGAGTTTGTTTCTATGTATCTGCATTAGGCAGGTGTAAAGTAACTGGAAAGAGAGAAGGGACCAGAGGAAGGACTGTGGGACACAACACCCCACACAAAGGTGTCTGCAGGAGAAATGGTAGTGTGGTTTGAACAGGGATGTCTCAGGGCTGGGTTCCTGAGGCTCTAGGGTCATCTGGAGGAAGGGATCCACCTGGGAATGGTGTAAAACGTCCTGTGCTACATTGCAGCAGCTTCTGTTTGTGGAGAAGCAGGTGGAACACCATGGAAACCCCACACAGCCACCTTTCTGCTGCTGCTTCTCCATGTGCCACCCAGAAGGTGGGAGAGGAACAGTTAAGCCACTTGGTGCTACCTGCCTGCAGGAATCCTCACCTGCACTTCAGTGATGCCATTTCCCTCTGCCTGGTGCTGTCTGTGGGCTATGCCAGGGACTTTACTCTCTGTATAGGCCACAGAGGACTCTTCCACATGGTCAGGTGGCTGTTGCTCACCTGCTGTGACCAGCAGCCCTGGTGCTGGAGCTGCCTGTCTTTGGGAAGTTACACTCCTGTCCTGCTCTCGTGCAGTGGATTTAAATGTGAGTGAAGCTGTTGCAGCTTAGACTGGTGACTGAACATTTTTCCCTGATTATTTTTTAAGTAAACTAGACTTGGCTTCAAAATTTTAATAATCTAAAACCCGTTCCCACTAGGGTGTAACATCAGTAAATGTTGAGGACTGTTTCACTGAAAGCAGAGCCTGGCTTACTTCACTGAGACCACAGAGCCCATGGACACGAAGAGAAGACATGACTGTAGTGGTAGCCAAGTTCTTGTGAAGGTAGTTATATGTAAGAGGTGAATAGTCACTGAATCTGTCTGAAATCCTGAAAGGGATATTCCCAGCAGTGGATTTTCTAAAATCTCGCAGGACTTCTTCCTCAGCTCTGTACCCAAGCGTGTCAGTATTTAGAAGCTCTTCCTTGCCCCACTGTTTGCATTTGAAGAGTTGTTTTACCACCATGTTTGTGGTGTTTGTAGCTTTGTTTTATTGTGTAAAGGAGTTACCCTTCTGCTCCTGTGGGGCCCTTGGTGTGGTACTACTGTCTGGTACTGTTGAAATACGTATCCAGATACCTGCTATGTTTGACAGATAATGCGAGTTGGAGGCGGGTTGAGGCATTTCCCTGGCAGATTTTCCTCTAAGGTATCCACCTGTAAAAATAATAATTAGCAATTGCATTCTTAGACTGGGCAACTACAGGTATTAGACCAACCTGTCTTGCAGTTCAAGCCCTGGAAAGCAGTTCAATCCCAGAAAAGAAGTCATCACATTTTATGGCAAGCAGGTAACTTGGTAATAAGGGATCACTTGCTGGGTCACTGGGGCAGGGAGGAATCTGATGCTGGCAATGCAGAGAGTGCATACTTTGATCAGGTGTCAGACAGACACTTTGGCAGAACAGACGGCAGACGTGGCAATAGGGAGGCACCGGTTTGGGTGTCTGTTCTCTGAGAAGTTTGACTTCTTTGCTGGGCTGCCTTTGTGCTCAGGACAGCTGGGGGAGCGCAGCCTGCCTCTGTCAGTGTTACTGTTGGTGGAACAAGGGCCTCACTTCCCTGGGTGAACAGCTTCAAACACAGAACTGTAGTGTCACCCTGTTCTGGCAATACACAAATGCAGCAAACATTCCTGTGTCAGACCCCTGCTTCTCACCTAACCCCTGGGGAATGCAAACACAATCCCAGGTTCTGAATCCCTGATCTGTTCCTTAGCTCATTCAACCTTAGATTCTCAAAAGCTAAGTGATACTCTGGTCGAACCAGTTGCAAACCACTGCAGGTATTTCTGTACCAGTGGCTTCTGGCTGGAAGCTGCCCTTGGTCAGGGCAGTCCCACACACAGAAAAATTACCTTTCAAAACTTGCACTTGAGACTACCTGAAATTAGTCTCTAAAGATTTTTCTGGTATTGGTTGCTTCTCTCCAGACTTCAGTCTTCAGCTGTTGCCTAGTTTTGATTTCAGTGATGCTGATTCAAAACTGCTTTGACATCAAAAGAAGATTTTTCAGCTTTTTTAATGACTTCTACTAAAGACTCAAACTCTTCAAGAATTTGTCTTATTTTGAAGTGCAACAGTGACAAACTGTAACCATCCCATCTATTTTTAAGGAATTTTTAATATGCAAATTTGTAGCAAGCCTCAAAAAAACACCCAAAAGCATCCCGTGCACTTCTCCTGCCAACTTTCCTTGGTCTTTGGGAGAAAGTCAGATTTTCTCAGCCAGCTCAGTAGGGATTTGAACACAGCATTATTAATTCTCAAAGATACGTGTATCAACAAATATTTTGCTGTCTGAGTGCAGCAATGCCCCATTTACTTTGGTAGAACTGCGTTGCTCTCCAGAGAGCATCTAGAGCTGCAGTGTTTAGGCTCCCTCATCTGGTTTGTAAATGAGGGCTTGGAAGCTGATACATAAACACACACTTGGGGCTGTTACACCAGGCACTGCTCAGCGGTCTCTGCATCGTAGTGCTGGTGACATGTGATGAGTCTAAGAACTAGAATTTACAAATAAAAGAATAGGGTTTTTCCTTCTTTGATGGCAGTGAATATACAGTGGTTTTCTCTTAAAACAAATACTGCGTGATGTGGTCTGAGGGATTTTTTTTCCCAAGGAAGGAAGGAAGGAAGGAAGTAGCAGCTGATCAAACACTTGCCAAATCAGTGGCTTGGCTTATATTGATTTAAGAGAAAACTTGACTCAAACTTTAACTGAGCAGTTCCTGGTGCAAGCAGCAATGCTCATATTCTCGTCAAGTAATTTGTTTCTCAAGAAACATTGTCAAGAAGTCATGACAGGTGATGTAACACAGCTGGTTGGTTTTAAAGGATACAGTTCCACAGTTGCTGACATTTTGTTCCTTTGCATCGTTCCCCAGGGTTGGTTTTTTTCAGTATTTTTGAATTCAAAGTATTGATTCTAGGAGCAGTTTGGTGTTGAAGCATGTGTGGGTTTCTGTTCAATGAAACTCTGTATACACCTTCAGATATTGAGAAGGATTGCAGTAGGTGTTAGGTCTGAATCCTGTCATCCTGCACAATGCAACTGGGAGTTGCTCTGATGTGCAAGAGAGTTGTTTCTTTCTGGGATTTTTCCCCAGCGTTTGTTCTGTTAACATTTACACTCTTGGTCTTGTCCCACTGTGCCCACTGTCAGAGTGGCTGTGTGCCTTGGGGCAGCACTGGGAGCAGATAGAAGGGACAAATTCAGCATTCTTGGCTTCAGTATGGCTGAATATACCGAGACAAGAATATCAGCCTTGTCTTTATACCAGGCCAGTCCTGTCCCTGCCTTTTGTGTGGTCATGAAAACTGGTTGTGTTCCATGTACAAAATGCTGTAGCTGATTCTCACAGCGTGCAAGCCGATAGGAACATCTGCAGCCAGGGCCACGGTACCAGGGTTTGCCACAGTGTGGAGCCAGCTGACAGTGCTGCGTGGTGTTCTGGATACCGTGGGTTTAGCTCACTGGATTAAGTCTGGAGGTTGTGTTTCAGCTGCGAGAGTAGTGCCTGTTCAAACAGGCACAGAGGGGTTACTTTTGACTTAAACTTGAAACCTAACGAAAACACACAGTAACAAACATGGGTTTCTATGGTGTAATTTGTGAAATACCCAACACCAGCCCTATTTTGTTAAATACCTTATCCGTAGCTAAATTATTCTGGCTTTGGAGAAAGGACGCCAGAAGGGGAACCAAGAATTTCATATCTTGTGAACCTGCTACAGGGCAGTAAGTGTTGCACTGATGTTATGTTTAAATACTGAGACATTTTGAGAATTACTGTAAAATCGGTTGTGAGAGCCATTTGTTTTTCTTTGTTGCACAGACTACCCACGTTTTTTGCATGGTTACATATTTTAGTACTTGTGCCTTTTACTTCTCTGTTGTGAGGATACATTTTATTTTTACATTTTATCATCTGTTTCGGGCACTTTTTATATACACTTCTTTCATTTGATCGTCTGGTTTCTTGTAATGTACATGTGTATATATGAACTAGATCAGATTTGTATTCATGTGCCTCTGAGATGTAAAAAATACTCATTTTGTACAGGTTTTTTTAGAAGCACTAGGTCATGGTCTAAATTACGTAGCAAATGAAAATTAACATAATTAGCAGTTCTTTGTCTTCTTTTAGAAATGTTGTGTCAGATGGCTGGTCTCTTTTGTAAGGCAATGTTTCACACACACACACACACACTCGCAGATTTATTGTTCTAGTATCGTTATGAGACCAATTCTATCCACTTGTTGGCTTCAGTTAATTCAAAATAATAAAACACTTAACTAAATGTTATTGTCCTGACTTGGCAATTATAGTTTTTCTTTCCATTAAAGCCAATTTGCTTCTTTTTATACTTGAAATGGACACCAGACCCAAACCTCATTTGAACACATTGCCCATTTCAGGTTTACTTCAGTTCTGGGATTATTTTTGTGGGATTGGGCAAGTGATTTATTTTGCCCATTGAAATGGAAAGAGAAATAGCATTACCAGTTCATAGAATCGCTGTCTTAGAGTGCCTCAAATGCTTTAAGTTATTCCTTCTCTTCCCTCCCTGGCTTCTGTGGCAGCGTTTCCCGAGGACAGACCCTGGATCTGCACAACTGGAGATCTTCCTCTTGCAGATGTGAGAAACTGGGTGTCTCGCTTTTCACATTTGGGCAAATGCTCAATAAACTCCTTCCCATCCTGCAGCATTTGGGAAGCTGAATGGATGTGTTGTGAGACTGGATGTCTGTAACTGGCAACTGGGGAATCTGGTCCTAGAAGTGCCCTTCCCTCCCACCAGCCTCTTCTCAAGCTGATGGTTTCATTTCTCGAGTGTTGACCCCCTCATCTGGTGAGATCCTCAAACTGTTCCCTCCCCTCACATCTTGTGGTTTATCAGAACCCCACTCACCAGCCCCAGACACAGTGAGATAATAAACTCTGCTAAGTCGCAAGGAAGATATCATCAATATCCCTTAAATCTTACAAAACACAGAGGTTTTTATCTATAAAGTAGTACATTCTGCTCTCATGGAGCAGAAGTTCTTTGACTGAATTCGGCACCCATTTGAGAGAATACAAAGCTGCCTTAGGAGCAGTGAGGTGGTTTTATTTTTTTACTTTAAAGGCTGCTCAGTTTGAAAATGAGCAAAGTCCACTTGCTCCATTGTTACCGGGAAAAAAGCAGCCATCAGAAGTGGCATATGACTATTTTTAATCTCGTTCTGTAATTTACACCACCAGGGAAGTGATGTCAGTACTGTTGCAATGTGCCATTTACACTATTTTCTTTGTATTTTCTTGAAATACTTTCTAGGGACAATAAAGCTGTCCTTGCTGATATGGATCCTTCAGGTAGCTGTAATGTACAATCAGACATGTAAATAAATTATTTGCTTTCCCTGCATGACCAAAACGTTGTCTGTGGTGGATGACTGATTTGATGTCCCTCCTTACCTTCCTTCCAACTCTATTTCTGTGCTTCATTTAAAGGAGGATTGCCCAGCTCTGCTCTCACCTGCCCAAACACCAGCTTCCTTATCTTTGGCTGAGTTATGAGGGAGCTCCAGGATGGCACTAGGGAAGGATTTTGCTCAGCACATGCCTTACCTGACAGCCACAACTGTGTAAAACTTCCAAGAGCTGTGTGGGACATGTTAAGGCCAAAGCTTTGCATGGGACCGACCCCTTAATCTCTTTGCTCCTCCGTTGATGGGAGCTCCAGCTGTGAGCTGTTTGCAGGATTTGGAGCCAGCTTTTTAATCTGTATTTACTGACCTGTGGGGCTGATGAGCTCATGCTGTGACTCCTGCCTGGAGGGGCAGCTCTCTGCCCCGGGGAGGGCACAGCCTGGAGCGCTGTCCTGGGGGAATCTGGTCCGACCTCACATGGCCAGCAGTGACCACCCCAGGGCCTGTGCAGGAGGGGATGTTCACAGTTAAACTGGAGGCACCTGTGCCTGGAGAAGCCTGAGGGAAAACTGCCATGGGAGTTTTCCTGGGAAAAAAAAACTTTTCCTGGGAGAGGCCAAGGCTCCCACGTGTGCCTGGAGGGACCATCCTGGGAGCAGGACAGCAAGGATTGTCCATGAGGGGCCAGGGCGGTGCTAGGACACCTTGGGCTATGTCTGGGAGCTGGGACCTGTCACTGGTCCATGAGTGGAGACCAAAGGAGCCCCTCAGCCTGGTGAGGGCTCAGGCCAGGACTCACCACATCCCCATTCCCGGAAGAACAGGCTCTGCGTGAGGCGGGATGCTGAAGGACACACTGGGGCCCACTCGACCAACACCCTGAGGTAATTTTTTATTAATTATTTTTTATTTTTATCTTCTGTTTGAGCTACCAGACCCACTGGCCTATTCTCTGCATTTTAACTGCTGGAGTTAAATAAGTGAGGGAGCAGTGTGGGTTCAAGGCTGCTTTTTGCAAGAGCCTCTGTGGAGTGAGGGGAGGGCACCGTGGGCACAGTCACCTCGGGGGCAGCCCAATGTCTGTGGGCATTGTTGCCCAAGAGTGAGGCCATGGCTTTGAGAAAACCCTGCTGACAGAGGGGCAGACACAGCCAGCCTAGAGAGGTGTTGGGTGCTTCCTTCTTGGGAAAAAAGGGGGAGTTTTGTTGTGTGTTGGGACAGTCCGGGGGCGAAGCGTCTCCTCAAGCAGCCCTGTGCAGCTCCCTGCCTTCTCCTACCTGCCAGGCATTGTGTTGGAGGAAACCATCAAGGCTGGCCTGGGAACACCAGCAAAGCCCACGCTGACGCAGCCACAGGGTGCAGGTGGCTCAGGGATGTGTTTCCACAGCGGCTTTACTGGGTTTGAAGTTTGGCTCCTGAAAATCTGCTGCTCCCACCCCCAGCCTGCTGCTCCATCGGGTGTCATTCGTGCCCTTGATGTAAGAAAATGTGACTGTTTTGCACCTGTGTGAAAGATGGTGAAGGGTGTAGAGCCAGGGAACTGAGCCTGTGGTGTATTATTTAAAATACAAAGTGGAGTCTAAGGTGGTAAGATCTCTGCCTCCAGCTGGGCTTGGAGCAAAGGAAAGGGGAAAAGGGAATTTTGAAAAGGCTTCGCTAATCAGTTCAAGCCTTGCAGGGTGAATTTTTTCCTTCTAAAACATTTTGATGATCTTCAAGGGATCGTAGCGTACCAAACAACTTTCATCTGCATGTCAGGAGTCTCTAAACCTGGTATGTGTCCTTTACAGTATCACCCCATGTGGCTGTGGGGCAGCTTTTCTCACAGTGGGTACAGATATTTGGGGAATCAGAGCAAAGATAGTGTATAAATAATACATGGAGCAACGTACCTGTGTGTTATCTTCTCAGGCTTTCCCATTCCCAGATTCCTCCCAGCAATGAGATGTTGGATATTCAGATTTATAACTGCAGGCTTGAAGAAAACTCCCTACTGTGTATGCTAAACTACTTCACCAGAGAGACAGGGAGAAGTTTTGTTCCCAAATCTCAGCACCTCAGGCTAACGTGAGGTACTACTGACCTACTTCCAGATCAGTTACACACTGGCACACAAGAAAGACACAGTGGGAAAGCAAATCACCTGTTACTCTGGGGATAGGAGTCATCAACACTGCGTACCACAAAGTCTGTAATAGTTTCTAAAAAATTATACTATTTTACATGTTTTTACTGGGCTGGGGAGAGCCACAACCCTTGGGTCATTTTACAGCTGGGAACTTCACAAGCTCAGAACTCCTGGGAGGTGATTCTTATCTTGTTCCTGTCTTTTGGGAGAAGGGAGGAGGGAAGGAGAGTTTGAGGGCAGACAGGTTAAATGAGGCAGTAGCAGAGTAGGAAATAGATTGCAGGAGTTCAGACTCCTGAGAACTTGGACAGTGACAAGGAGAGCTGTTACAAAGAGGAGATACATCTCATGTGAGCACCGAGTGAGTACATTGTCCAACTGCTGTGGTCTGTCAGCAGGCTCTGATCTCCTCCTGTTGTCTTGGCTGACACGTTTTGTTCAGCAGAGCAGTCTCAAAGCCATGACTTCAGTGTTTTCCCTTGCTCTGTTCACTACTCTTCGTGGCCCATGTTTCAACGCTTTCCTGAATCTCTGAGGGCAGACTGGGCTGTGTGACTCCACTCTAAGTGTCTTCTGACCCACGCAATGCAGCAAGGACTCTCCTACCTTGCATAACTCGGGTGAAGTTTGTCCTCGGAGCCAACTGCTTTTTGGATGCGAAAAAAAGAGGTTAGAGCATATGACTAGTAAATTGAAGACTGTCCCAGATGTATAACCATAACTATTTGGGTTAATGGTGATTTTAAAGCAACTTTGCAATGATAATATGTCAGCATGTCCTCTGGCACGCTACTCATTTCCCTCACACCGAGATCTTTGTGCCTGAGCTCACTGACTGACGAGGCAGTTTGCATTTTGAGGCAATAGTGTGTAACAGGGGGTTTATGACTCAGAGTACAGACTGTTTCTGAAAAGACAGAGGATCTGGGCTGTGGCACCAACTGAGGAAGATGGAGCTCAGCTGCTGAAAGGCTGCCCTCGCTCTCTCCCTGTTGTACTGGAGCAAAGTGCTGGTTGTGTTTTATGAAACACTGTCTCTGTGGCTTTTCTTAATGTGCTCAGGCTTTTATTTAAAACCTGAACAGTCACCAGGCAAAGCTGCTCTCAGGAATGCTCTGGTCTTCCTGAGCACTTGTCCCATGTGACAGAGAAACAACACCTGACCAAGGCTGTCCTTCAGCCTCTTGGATCAAAGTGTGGACTGAGAAGACGAGCTCTGGCTGTGCAGAGCAATGAACTGGGGGGCAGCAGCAGAGGAGTTTGTTTTCATTCATGGAAATAACTCTGTAAGCATGGATTGAAGGTGAAGCCCTGAAGCCCCCCCACTCAGTGGCCCCATGCCAGGGAGCAGCAGGGCTGGGCAGTGGGGGCAGCAGAAAACAACCAGGCTCTTCCCATCACTCTGCCAGAGCTGGGGAGGGAGTAGGAGCACTGCCAGGACTGTGCTGTGCCCAGGGATGTGGTCAAACACCCACCACCTGAAATGCAAAGTCCAGGGCCATGGAGGGGGCAGGATGTGGCTGAAAACCAACTGCGAGTTCTGCAACCCCAGCACCTCTTGCCATCCTGCTTTTTTGGGGGCTCTGGGTATCGCTGGGATGCTGAGTTCCCAAGCAACTGTAGCCTCAAAAAAGTAAACCTTAGCAGCAGAGACAGGCTGGGATAGATTCAGTGCAATATTTGTACAAACACCTTAAAATGGGACCCTGAGGAAAGCAACTTTTCCTCTTTGGAATGAGCTGCTCAGACCTCACGTGGTTGGTTTATTTGAGCAACGAGAACACTGCAAACACAGGATGCATTCCTGTAATAAAGGTTGTGTAACTTGGGTCTGATTTGACCAGGCAGTGGGGCCTGGTTACAGATTCATAGTATAAAGTAACAATAGGGATTCTATTATGTCAGATTGGTAGTAGGTTCTAACTGTGCCTGGTTTGGGGTTTTTTCCCATTTTTGGTTGGTTGGTTCGGTTTGCATTTTTCAGGACGAACATGTAAGCTAAAAAATAGCAGATTACTTTCTGCTGCCCAGCATTGGTTGAAAACCAGAAGCTAGGATGAAAAATTTCAATGCGAAGTTAAATAATGGTTCAAAACCACAACCTTCAAATTCTTCCCTCAGCTAGTGGTGATAAAAATGAGAGCTGATTCATTTCTTGGGTTTTAACCAAGCGTTAGCCATAAGACTAAATATTTGGTAGCTGGAAACCCAAAGGAGGAAATATTAATAATGCAGTATTGTATTTATGATTTATGCTATTATGATTTGACTGTGTAAACAGAAGATAATGGGATTGAAGTAAAACGTGAAATTTCGGTTTGAATATCAGGAAACACTTCCTGACACAAACCATATTAGATTGCCTGATGCTGTCCCAAGGGAAAGGGGGGGAAACGCTGCTACTTGGCTCACAGGGAAGAGGCGGGAGGCTCCGGGACAGTCCCCAGCATCCCGCGATGTGCCGGACCCTGCGAGGGGCTGTGTCCGATCCCACTCGGCTCTTGCCCTCGGGGGACCGTCACGACCCCCCAAACCGGGAGCTGGCGAGCGACAGGGTGAGCTTGGCAGTGCTTTTCTCACACCGAGCAGCCGCTGTTTCCCGAGGCAGCTCCGTGCTCCTGCAGGGACGCCCCGCGTTACTCCGCCGGGAGAAAGGAACCTTCCCCGGTAATTCCGCGGTGCGGGAGCAGCAGCGCTCGGGGAAGGGGTCCCGCTGCAGGGGGACGGGGCAGGGGGCGGCCGATCCCGGCGGGCGGGACACGGTGCGGGCACCCGGCGAGGGCCCCGCCCGCTCCCGGCGCCCCGCCCCGCCCGTGCCCGCGGCAGCCCCCACGGGACGGCCCCGCGGCCGCTCCGCCCCGTCCCTCCCGCCCCATCCCCGCCCCGTCCCGCCCCGTCCCCGCCCCGTCCCGCCGCCGGCAGCGCCCCGGGACGCCCCGTCCGGTCCCGGCGGCGCCGCCCGCTGCCTTCCACTGGCGGCGCGCGGGTGCAGCCAGCCCGTCGGGCGCGGTGGCCAAGTGGTAAGGCGTCGGTCTCGTAAACCGAAGATCGCGGGTTCGAACCCCGTCCGTGCCTGCCGAGGCAGCGCGGTGCGCTGGCAGCCCCGCCGCGGGGAGGCCGCGGACGCCGCCTCGTTTGCGGCTCATTTTTGCTCCCGGTGCCCCGCTGCCCTTCCCGGGGTGTCGGACACCCGGCCCCGGGGAAGCTGCGGGTGGCGGGCGAGCCGCTAGTGCCCACCGTGGAGCTGATGGGGTGGCTGCGGCCCCCACGTGTCGTGGGGAGCACACGGGTGGCATCAGCAGGGCGTGGGGATGATTATGCTTCAGGCAGCACTGGTGGTGCACCCTCGGGAGCCCCGACCCCTGTGTCCCCCCTGCACCACGGGACCCACGAACCACGTCCTCGCAGGGGACAGTTCTGTGTGTTCTGCCCCAGGACGGGTGTCCCGAAGGCAGCGAGGCGCAGCTGAAGCAAAGCTGCGCTGTGCGGGGGAGCGTTGGATCCGCTGGGATGTGAGCAATCCCGCTCCCCGGTGCTTCCTCAGTAGGTGCTGGGCTTGATGTACTTCTCACATCAGAGAGTCCTTAAAGGGTTGAGAGGTCAAATCCTGGGATAAAAGCTTAGAGCAGTTAGAATCAAAGAATTGTTATGGTTGGCCCTCTGAAATCATCCAGTCCAGCTGTTAACCCAGCACTGCATGTTCACCACTAAGCAATGTCCTCCAGTGCCACACCCACAGCTTTTTAACCCTTTCAGTTTTAACCCTTTCCCAAGGCAGCCTGTTCCAGTGCCTTACCACCCTTTCAGTGAAGTTGTGCCATTTACACCAGAATTGACCTTCATTGTTTGGTTCTTAATACACCAGTCTGAGCAAAGCTTTACACATGTGGGAGGGCATTTCTGCTGGCTCTGTATAACATCACCTTGCTTATTGCTGCTTCCAGACAGCTTAAAATCTGTAAAGAATAATCATTGCACTGCAAAATCACAATAGCCAGATATCTGGGAAGAGTGGAGGAGCCTCTTTCAAAGAACTAGCTGCTTCCTTTGATGCTCAGGAAAAAGCTGGTTTTGCTGTTTCAGGTGCCACGCTCAGCCTGGGCCTGACTGGGCAGGAGGCTGTTTGCCTCTCTCAATAGGGACTGCACTGTAAGGCGTTTGGGGGAGGTCTGTACAAAATGGTTGTATAGCATGTTATTAACAAGCCACAAAACAAGCTCCACTATGTTTTGGTATAAAAACAGGAAATGCAGTTTAAAATTTGTTTAGAAAAATGTAGATGCTATTTTAATAGGAAAATGCAGTGCTGTCAAAATCCTGTCCCCTTTGTTAGATGCAAGTTCCAGCTTTGAAACACCTTATTTTGACCTTTTTTTTTTATTCTACAGTGTCTCACATCAGATTGTCAAACCAAAATGGTTTTAATTATTCAAAAGCCACCTTGCAGCTTTTGCAGAGCATTTCAGAATCCTGTGGGTTTGTTGCTGGTTGAAAGCAGTTGTGAAAGTGAGGTCCTCCCTGAAGGAGGCTTCCCATCCCGAAGACTCGAGCAGTTGAGTCTTGCCCAAACGTGTGCCACAAACCCAGGAGTAAGAACCAGGTATTTCAATAAAGCTCTGGCACTGCTGTTCTCTGTGACCAGAACACATCCAGGCAGCTTCCCAGTTGCCTAATTTCAGTCTCTGCAGAACTGGAATATTTGCTTTTAGCTCCCACACGTCTGTGAGGAAGGTCCTTCCCAGGCTCCGTGCTCAGCTCCTGGGGAGGGGCCCACAGGAGAGCCCTGTCCCAGGACTGCTGTTGGAAGGTTGTTGTGCATTTTCCCTCCTGGAATTAGCTCACGTGCCCGGATCCTTTCTGTCCAGGAACACACAGTTCTGTCAGTGTGTTCTGCTCATGTTGTCTTCAAGGCAGGGTTGTGTTGAGGCAGATCATGTGTTCACTCACTTCCCAAATTCCTGCCCTCCTCTTATTACTCAGGCAATAAATTTGATTTTTGGCTTTAATTTAATAGCTACTCCTGGAGTGCCAGTGAACTTTAATCAAGGTGCTTATGATCTGATCATAGCTGTGCTGGAGATGGGTTTGGGTTGGGGTTTTTTGGTGGGTGAGGGAGAGCTGTTTGTTTTGGACACAAGTCTTGACTTAAAACATAAAAATTTTTACGTGGCCCTTTTGAGTTGCTTTAAGATCTTTGACTTTATTCCAGAAAATACTGAGCAGCCTCCCTCTGAATCTAACACCTCTGTGAAATGAGGATTAAAATGAGGCCCCTTTTAATTACCCAGTAAAAACACATTACAATTAATGTACTTAAAAGATGTGTTACTGCTGAAAATCTTGGCCATATTTAGATACAGAATTCTCTAATCTTTCTGACTTGACAAACCAGTTATTCAGAATCCAGACTTCTTCGTGACTGCTTTAAAATAAGTGTAAAAATGAATGGATTATAACAGCAGTATTTCTGGGGTTTATGTATTCTTTTTAGAGGCTGACACAAAATGTTTGCTTTTGAAAGGTAAGATGTGAATGGGGACTAAAAGTATATAATGTTCTTTGTTTGGACTATTATAACATTTTCAGGGCTTTGCAACTCTCCTGAGTCGCATCTTCCCTGGGGTCAAACTTCAGCAACCACAAACCAGTGTGCTGGGAACACAGGAGGAGCTGTGTCTGGTCAGAAATAGCAGTGAGGTCACTCAAAAGCCTTGCTCGGACCTTGCTGTGTGGAGCCAGGCAGGGGATTGTCCCACAGGCTGGGACAGACCCGCCTCTCCCATTAATAATATTTCGGATTGTTTTCCCACCTCTCTTGTCACCCTTCCATGGGATGGCTGACACCTCTTTAGAAAAAAAAAGAGGGGGGGGGGGAAGCTCAACCACCCAAGCCCTGAAACCTTGACCTTGGAAGGAAAAGGGCCGTGCTGAGTTGTGCAAAGGGAGCGTGGTGTGCCAGGGGTGAGCGGGCTGAGCCAGCTGGGCCGTGAGCTGGGCAGAGCCCCCGCTCTCAGCCTGGGGGGCTGCCCCGGGGGCCAGGACCCCCTTTGTACACAGTGAACAACTGGGCCAGGCTGGGAGGATGCTCAGTGTCTGCCCTACAAAACTGAAATAATGTTTATCTGCAGGTTGGACAACTGAAAGTACAATTTTTTTTTTATGAAGCTGCAACCACTGGTGAGACCATGGACAAACTGGGGAGGAGGCAGGGAGCTCACATGAGGCAGGAGAACACTACTGCAGTATTGTCCGAGTCCCAAATGCATGGCAGGGTAAATTAACCCGTGAGTAAATAAACCCCAAACTGTGGAAATCTTCACATGGCTACAGCAATGTGATTCCCATTTCCATTACGCCTGGAATTTAATGGACTGCTGAAGTTTGACCAAAAGGCATTTCTTGTGTCAAAATGAAAAATTACAGATCAAAAGGGTGACTTTGCAGACAAACATATCGATCTAAAGCCTGGGTGACACAGACTTCCTGGAAGAGAGCCCAGAAGCATGTCTGTGTTTCAAGTCAAATGGCTGTAGCCTTTTACCACTGATGAATAAAAAATGTTTTTGTCTGCATGCCGAGGGCTCGAGCAGAAACAGAAATTACTTGATTTGTTCTGCCAGAGGAGCAGGTACGTGTTTGCGAATAGTAATCCATTGAATGCTGCAGAATCCAGTAATTTTAAAAATGACAGGGAGATAGGAAATAAGAATTATGTTTTTCCCCTTGAAAACTCTGTTTATGGCACTGTAGGAAAGGTAAAGTGAGACTCCTTATTCTGTGTTCAAGGGGCAGAGTTACCGCTGTCCTCTTCTCCGGAAACATGAGGAGGGGAGCAGTTGTGAAGTTCCTCCGTGAGGATCCCAGTTGTATTTTTGCTTTGGTACAGGAGCAGCAACTCTTCAGAGGCCCCTGAGGTAGCTGCTGTCATCTGTAATCAGATATTAATGGAAAGGTCTGGGTGTGCCTCCCTGACCAGGATTGATGGAGGGCCCAGCACAGGAACGCTGCTGCTGCTGCTGCTCCTCTGAGAACAAGGTGCAAGGCAGGAGGGGGAGCAGTGGGATTTTGTGAATGAGCTCTGTGGGCACCGGGATTGGCAGTTGGAGCCTTTCCTGCCGTGCTGGTGGAGTGGAGCAGCGCTCGGTTTCCCAAGAGAACCCGTGAGATGGATTTTAAATGAAAAAAGTGGTGCTGAATGGCAGCGACTGCTTCTAGGAAGCCCAGAAAATGCCAGCTGACACTCCAGGCAGTGTGTCTGAAAGGAACTGCAATTATGCAGGGAAGGAGGAGCAAGGGGGATGGATGGGAGATTTCTAATCTCTTCTCCTCGGCAGCCTGTTCAACCTCAGCAGCACCGGGCCTGCTGGGCACAGAAGCCCTGCTCCTTCCCCTGACTCTCTCTCAGGTATTTATTCATGTTCCTGGCTGTAAACTGCATGGAAAAAAAAAAAAAAAAGAGAGGCTCAGAGCCAGGCCTGGAAGGTTTGTGCACGGGGTTCTCCTTATCTGTGTGAGTAAGCTCTTGCATTTACCACAGAGTGAAGTTTGCTGCAGTGAGCAAGCTGTTGCAGGATGAAGAGCAGTAACATGAGTATAGCATTTGTTATGACGATCTTGCTGTAAATTGGAAAAAAATTCTATTGGAAAAAAATCGTCTTGATGAAATTTTATGTTTGCAAATGCACTGCCATGGAAGCAGAGTCAGGTGTTGGATTAATATAGAAATAGGACAAGAGGAAATGGCCTCAAGTTCCACCAGGGAGGGTTTAGATTGGGTATCTGGAAAAATTTCTTCACCAAAAGGCTGCCAAGCCTTGGAATGGGCTGCTCAGGGAATTGGTTGAGTCACCTTCCCTGGAGGGATTTAAAGGATGTGTTGCATAGGGACGTGGCTTAGTGGTGGACTTAGCAGTGCTGGGTTAATGGTTGGACTTAAAGGTCTTTTCCCACCTAAACAACTCTGTGGATTTCATGTTATGGAGAGGAATGGCCTTGGTGTTCAGCACAATACAGCTCCATGGGCCTGCTGATTACAGTGACAGAGCCAGGCTTCAGAGTCCAGCCTGAGATCTCACCTCAGTGCAAAAAGCAACAGCAACAAACAGGGCAAGAGGCAAAGGGCACATCCTGAAGCACAGGAGGTTCGTCTGAACATCAGAAAACAGTTTTCTGGGTGAGGGTGATTTGAGACTGGAACAGGTTGTGGAGTCTCCATCCTGGAGACACAGTCCTGGGCAGCCTTCTTTAGGTGACCCTGCTTGAGAAGGGGTGGCTCCAGATGACTGTCAGAGGTCCAGCCTCAGCCATTCCATGAAACTCCTTTTCCTCTGAAGTTTGTACTGAAAGACCTGGGGCCAAACCTGCCCCTGTACCAACAGCAGTGGCTGCCTCAGTGGTGATTCAAACTAGTGCTGAGTTGGTACAATCACCCAAGTTAAAGAATTTAAACTGTATATGAATTCAAGGCAAGGACAGCCTAATATAGAATGTAGTGTTTACTGTCTTCGAAGAAGCTGTAATAAACTTGGACAGGGAGCTTAAGCAAGAGATGGAGCAATCAGTCAGCCTTGCAAGTGTGTCAGAGGGTCCTTGGGAGCCCCAGCCTGAGATTTCTCTGTTATAGCTGGGCACTGCAGCCATCAATTGAACACAGAGAGTCTTAAGAATTTGATGGCATTGTGCAGTTTGCGCTGTCACAACCTTTTGGGACTGTGAGGATTGTGCATCTGGATCGATGGCATCTTTGTCACTAATTTCACAGGGACTGTAGCCAAGTTCAAGCATGTATTTCATCATAGGAAAAGGAAAGCAGGAGGCATGTGAGGCTCTGCTGGTGTAGCTGGGTTTAATGCCTCATTTCATACTCCTGGTGTGTATAGGGGAGGACTTATGCTGGGGCAGCATCTTTGATTTTAAGAAAGCACCTTGTACAGTCCTGCGATCACTGTCCCCTCCCAGCAGTCCCTGCAAGGCCTTGGTGCCCGTGTAAGACCTGCACAGTGAGAAATGAGCTCCAAGCCCGAGCCTGCTCCCTGTGAGACTTGCTTGAGCTGAATTCCTGACTCCTGTCCTTTCATCACTCCGGGCCCAACTGAAAGAGTACTTGTGAGCTACCAAATATAGAATGTGCACAGCCTATTTCACAACTGGAACTTGCAAATGCCGGAGTGGATTTCAAGGACTGAAGCCCCCCAGGGAGGGAACATTACAGTCAATAATGTTAGTGCATTTGTTTAATCCCTGGGGATTGTGGAACGCAGGATTAAAGTGGGCTAAGGGGATTTCCCCATTGACAGCTGCTCCGCAGTGCACAAACACACATACACAATTTTTTTATATGCAACTTGTTCAGGCCCAAAGAATTTAAACTGCATATGGCACTGTGCATAACATGACCGTTGTTTCCACATCTGGTTACACATATCTGTCTGCCCCAGTAATTGTCTTTAATAGACACAATTGGGGATGAGGTAGTTGTACTAAGAAGAGACACACTCTGTGTTTGAACAGGAAACCATTATTTCTGAGCTTAATCATAGCTCGTTAGTCCTGTGATTTTCTCCTCTCCCCCATACACACACAAGCACACATGCTTTAAGAACGAAGGCCCAGTTTTTGGTAGGGCATTCCTCTTGTACTGAGAGTTTGCCAGAGGTTCTTTGGACAGGCAGAGCCTTGGCCAGGGAGCAGAGAACCAGAGCATGTCTGAGCAGTGACAGGAGGCTGGAGCTCACTGGTGTTACGTGGGTGCTCTGAGGTGAACAACCATGTCCTAGTAAATGTCTGAGAGTGGGGACTGCAGCTCTATAAATCTTTAATGAACTTGGCTGTTCAGTGTTCCTGCAGAGATACACGGGGTCAGGCCAGCTCCTTGCAATACATCCTATTTGCACATTTCAGAACATTTAATCACAAACTTGCTATTCCTGTTGTTCTGAGTCAGATCTCACTCCGGGTCTCTGGCATGGACTCGTATTTTCAGGTGAAGACCAGGGAATTTCATCGTGTGCCATCAGTGGATTTCAACTATTTCTATCACTACATTGTGTTCCAGTTTAACTTCTCTGGCAATCGAGTCGCTTTGTCAACAAGGTCTGATGCTGAAATACCAAGCTGTTGGCTACAAGCCACCCTTGCTTACACACTGCTCAGTGCCACACGCTGGAAAGTTAATAAATCAATGGATCTACTTGCAGAGAAAGGTATTGCATGAGCATAGGAAGGATTGAGAGAGAAAAGCTCAGAGTAAGGCATGCCTTCAACTAGACTAAACCGTGTCCACAGGGTCTGTGTCCCACCCAGCAGCAGGCCAGCCTCCCACCCAAAGGAGGTTCCTCCTAACTTTGGAGGTTTCGCACCAGGCTTCTACTTTGTGAAACCTTTGTGGAGACCTATAAAGAAGCTGTAAAAACGTTTCCTTTTTTCCAAAGAGGGCTATTTTCAGAAGTGATAGAATCTGTTGTTCCACAGTTATTGTTCCGGGCTGTTGTTGGTCAAATGTTATTAATATATTAGCCCTTTGGCTGCCAAACAGCTCGAAACAAACTGGTTATGTTTATTTTTAGAATTGTGTAAGTTGTGATGCTTTACAACTTGATACGCTTGTGATTACATCTGAACTGTATGCAGAGCTAATCCTCTTCCCAGCTCCCATCCAGACAGGGGCTGCAGTCATGCATTCCCAGCACATGGATTCTGCACACCATGGAGAGCAGCCAGCAGGTATTTGAGAGAGGAGATGAAGTCCTAAGACCTGACCTTCTCAGGTGCGGAAGCGCCTCCTGCCAAGGGAAGACTTGCCTGGAATATGCCTTATCCAGTTACCACCAAAGGGCTGCCAGTGGAAGTGGGAGCGGGCTGCCAGCAGCCCAGCACATCCCATGGGATCGGGCTCCCTGTGCAGGAGCTCCCGCTGGGCACAAATGTTGTGTGGAAGTCTTGCTCTGCCTCCATGGAAATTACGAGGTGCTTCACATCAGTGCCGGGGGGGGCAAGGTGAAGACAAGAGGCAACATGTTTGAGGCCGCTGAAAATAGCAAATTAAACAGTTGGTCGGGACATCAGCGAAGCCCTGTGCCATGAGCTTCATTAGGATGAAAATTCTCCACTCCCTGGCTCCTTCTCTTCCTTCCATACATGTAGGTGCATTATTTGCTGTGAGGTTGCTCTGCTCAGAATTGGTCTGTGGTGTTACCAGCAGCTCTTTGATAGAGCCAAAGAGCACGAACAGGTTTTTTTCAAAAAAAAAAAAAAAAAAAAAAAGAGTAAGAGGTTAGCAGATGTAACTTGCAGTCTCTGTAAGAGTAACAGTCTCTTAATTTCTAAAATTTTAGACCTTCTCATGTTCAACTCAAGTAATTTCAACAGTATCCATTTCCTTCATCAGAGAAAAGGTTAGTGTCTTTTATACCTTTCTGGGAAGTCTTAATTTCTACCAGTACTTGCTGGGCATCATCACTGCAGAACCATTCCAGATGGTTCAAGAAATTCTTCATTTCTGTACCTTCTGCCAGTATGTCTTTATTTTCAAAAGGCTTATACAGCTTTGTCCCTCTTTCAAACCTTTTTGCCCATGGTCTATGATTCACTTTGCATTCTACTATCAGTTTTAAACAACATGTTCCTTGGCTCTAAATATTCATCAGGCTTCCAGCCAAGGAACACGTTCTTCTGTGTAGAGGATGGCTTCACAGTGTTGATCGAGAGCAGTTCCATGGCAGATCCGTTCAAATTCCCCTCTCTGGCATTCCATCCACGCAAGCCAGGTAGAGTCACCTGCCACATCTGCAACAATGCTGAGCACACAGTGCACCTGCACGCACTTGTGTGGCTTTGGCATAGACACAAGCAAAAAATTTGGTGTAGATGGCAGAGATGTGCATTTGTGTCCTGCTAAACCCAAAGGTTTAAAAGATGAGGGGCCTCTGGCTGCCAGCTTTGATTTTTTTCACACATGAGCACACAAGTACATCATGCATGAGCTCACAGTTGTGTAATGCATGAACACACAATTATACCCTGCATAGGTGCACAGCTGCCTCATGCATGAGTGTGCTGTTATATCATGCATGAGCACACAATTACTTCATGCATGAGCACACGATTACCTCATGCATCAGCGAAGAAGTCTTCCCAAAACAAGCGAAAAACTTTTCAGGGCCTTGTGGCACCTTCCTAAAACATGTTTATAACTGAGTGTGCGTTGAAAAACTGTCCCATCTATGCATGCATGGTGCAGCTGTGCTTTGTGCCCAGGTGTTCGTGGTCATACAGGTGTGCTCACGTGGCCTTACTGGAGATGCAGATGAAGAAATGCAGGACACAGGAGGTAGAACAGGAGGTCCTCTGATGATATGGACAAGGTGTCTTTGTGGCCGTTTTGAGGTGTGCAGTGGAAGGCTGGATGTGCGGGGAGCAGCGCAGGGAGCTGTGCGGGGATCAGCGCAGGGATCAGCGCGGGATCAGCGCAGGATCAGCGCGGGGAGCTGCCGGCGCTGAGCACCCTCGGTTTAGGGGGTGCTGAGCGAGGTGTCCCCGTGCGCGGGGTTCGCTCCCCGCTCCGCGCAGCGCCGCGCGCGGCCGGCAGGGGGCGCGCCGCGCCCTCGGTGCGGGTCCGGGTGCCCCGGCGGGAGGAGCGCGGGAAGGGCGGGCGCGGCGGGCGCGGCGGGGCCGGCGGGGCCGGGGTTCGCTCCGCGGGACTCAGCGCCGGGCCGGGCCGGCGGGCAGGGCGGCGGGCGGGCAGGGCAGCCCGGCTCAGCCGCCGGAGCCGCCGGGCCGGGCTGCGGCGGGAGCTGCCCGGCGCAGGGGTGGGGACTGGCCGCTTCCTTAAACGGCGCGGGAGCGGCGGGGCGAGCCCGCACCGCCCCGGTGCGCGGGGCCGCGCCGACCCACCCGGGACGCGGCCGCAACACGTGGAGCGAACTTTTGAGGGACGCGTGTCCGCGCCGGACGGGAGCCCCGCCGCCCGGGACCGCAACGCTGCGCGGAGCAGCTCGTCTCTCTCCGGTTTGATGGCTTTGGGTGTTGGATTTTGGCTTTTTTTATCATTATTTTTTTTTCCTTCTGCTTTTAGGTGGTTTTGATTTTTTTCCCCCCTCTTTCCCCTACTTCTTCTCTGCTGCTCTTTTGTCGGGACACTTCAATCTCGCCGGGGCAAATGCAGCGTTTGAAAAGCCGAGAGAAATGTTGCAACGTCCCTTGTGACAACGCATTTTATTTATTTATTTATTTTTAAATTTTGCCTTTTGCGAGGGCAAAGAGGAAGGGCAGAAAAAATCCCACCGTGATCAGTATCGGTTCAAATACCCATCTGCGAGCCGCTGGGCTGCGGGAGGCAGGCGAGGAGAGCGCGGCCGCCCGCCCGCCGCCGCTCCCCGCTCGGCTGTGGCTCAGCCCGAGCCCTTCCCGTGCGGAATCCTGAGGACCTGCGGCTCTGGGCGGGGAAGCGGCCGCGGGGCCCCCCGAGCCCCGTTCCCGTGTCCCCCCTCACTCAGAGCAGGTAACGGAGGGGGCTCGGAATTTTCTGTCCGTTCGGTGTGTTCGCTCCGCTCTCCCAGCACACGAAGTTCCCGCAGGAGCGGGGTCGGGATCGGATCGGCGGTGCCGAGTCACGATGGGCGTCGGGGCCCTGCCCGAGGTGCGGGGCTGGGTCCGGGGCGGCTGCGGGAGCGGGGCCGGGCCGGCTCGCAAGTTCGGGGAGGGGGCGGCGCGGGTCGTGCCTGCCCCGGCCGGGGGGGACGGCCCCGCTCCGGCGGGGTCCCCGGTGGCCCCGGGGCGGGGGCTCTGCGCTGGCGGCGGGCACCGGCCAGAGAAAGGGGCTCAGTTGAAGGTAGCGATGTGCAGTGGCCGCCTGCGCCTGATGGGCGAGCTGAGGGCTGGGTCTTTGCGGGCGAGATGAGAGGTTCGTGTCTTCAACTGGCCTACAAAGTCCCAGTTCTCGGCTCCCGGGACCTGCCGGGCGCGCAGAGGGCGAAGACGGAGCGCGGTGGCGGCGCTGCCGCTGCTCGGGGCCGCCCCGGGGGCAGCGGGTCCGGCCCGGCCCGGGGGCTCGGCGGGCGCTGCTCGGGCTGCTCTCGGGGACCGCGGCTCCCCCGGCGCTGGGGCCGGCGGGTGCCCCGGCTCGCCGCGGTTCTCCGCTTGTTCTCCGCGAACCGTAAGTGCGTTTAGTTTCCTTCCACCTCCGAAAGGGCCTGGACCGGGCGCGTCCCGCCGGTGCTGGCGGCCCGTCCCGCCCGGCCCGGGCTCGCAGGACGCTGTGCCCGGCCCTGCCTCGGCGGGGAGCGAGCGCCGGGTTTCGCTCCCGCAAGACCATGTGCATCCTTCCCTCCGCTTTCACTTTCAGAAAACACATCTGTTTTCTTTTTCCTTTCCTTTTTTTTTTTTTTTTTTTTTTAAATAAATCTGGTCGCATCCATTTGGAGTGGCTGGGCTCCCGGGAATTCTCCTCTTACTCACCTAAGCGCTTTTACCCCCCACCCTTCCGACGTTCCCTCTTTTTTGTCGAATTTGGGTTCGGCACACCACGCGTCTGCAGACACCGGTTTGTGCTCCTTCTTTGGGCACGCTGTATATACAACTCCGGGTGTGTATATTACTCTTGGCTTGTATAGCGTCGTATTTATAACTCCTGTGCCCTTCTGTGTTGTGTTACATTGCATTTTAACTTCTTAGAATTATTTTGAGGGTCCTCATAATTTTTTTGATTTATGTAGCAGTGTTTTTATTTCACTCTTGTAAAGTCAATGATATTGACCTCCAGTAAGTAAAAAGGCAAAGTGGCTACGGTATTCTCATGGCTAAGGTCTATAAAAGCAAATGGAAAATTAAAATCTTCCTCTGTGTGTTTTTTTTTTTTGAGCCACTTAGAATTTCATTTTCTCTCTGATGTTTGAGTCTACATTCTGTAGGTGTGTATGCAAACTACATATCATAGAATCACAACTTTTATACTCTGTTCCCATTAAATTTTTGCAAACAAACCCCCTTCTCAGTGCAATTTTCTGTAGCAGTTGCCCATAAAAATAATGCTATTTACTGATTTACAATTAGGGAAAAAATGCGAATACTATTATAGACCTCTGCCTACTTTTTTCTTCTTCAGCCCTCTATATCCAAACACTCGTGTGCAGCATGCTAACATGTGTATTAATAGCTGTTGCTCTGACACACATCAGGACATACAGACCTTGACAGATCAGAATTGTTTCCCGTGTTCAGTCCCTCAGGTGTCTGTTTGATTTGAAGGACAGCGGGCGCAGTCAGGGCTTATTTGGGCCTGTTCTCTTCATAAACCTGTTCATAAAGAACTGGCTGGGAGCTTTCTTTGAAATCAAAATGTCAACGAAAACTTTTTGCACGTTTCTTTTCCCCCTATGCCCGTTTTCCCAAAGAACTCGGTCTAGTGGCCACAAAAAGGAAAAGTATGTGAAAGTCAGGAGTAAAGGCAGAGATACTGTTACTCTTCTCGGAGAGAACCCGTTAAAACCCGCTCTGCTGGCCTGTTTGCAGCCCTCTTCTCCCTGCAGATCTGTTAGCTCTCAACGAAATTAATCTGCAGTGAAATCACAGAAATCTGATTCTAATCATCCGCCCTGGAACGAGTCGGAGCTACAAGAAGACGAGCATAGTGTAAAAATACTTCAAGCACGCGGGGCCGTATCATTAACATTAAAACCTGATGGTGTGAACGGGGGGGCCGGGGAGCAGATTCCTCTGCCTCCTTAGCGTGCTCCTTCCAGCTTCTTGTGCAACTTCTTAGGTATCACTGGCAAGCAGCGATTTGTGGAGGTTGGTTGTGTTGCTGGTCAGGCTCCTGGATTAGCTGGTGGGCTAAACTCAAGTTTTCCCTTTCACAGGAGAGTTTCTTGAGTGTGCTGTGCTTTAGCTTTTGTCAGGTTTAACATAATCTGGATTTTTTTTTTTTCCCTCCAGAAACAATTTCATTTCTTTCTGCCTTTAAGTAACTCTGGCAAGTTTTGTTCCCCTGAAACCTATTTTGGAGCACTGTTGTAGCATAGTTTGAGTTACTGTCTTTTCATTTGAGTGCATCAGTCAAGATTCAGTGGAAGCCTGGCTTCTGGAGGGAGTGAGTGCTCAGCTTTTTATGGTCAGCAGGACTTTTTAAATGTGTACTTTTGAGTTTCTAACTCCCTAGTCACTTTTAGACTTTTTTTTTTTTTTTTAATGGCATTTACCAAGGTGAAAGGACACATTTTTTTAAGCAACATTCATGTTTGCACTAGTGTGGATGTAGCTGTCTATAGCTGCTGGAACTCTGTTGACAGACTGGCTGATACGAGGAATGTGGGGTTTTTCCTCCATTCATCTACATTATTAGGATTATTTAGATGGTAGCTGCACACGCTGCACTGACAGGCACTTTCCAACTTCTGTCTGTGCCCCAAAGAACATACAGTACAATGCAGATGCATTTCTCAGCATCTGTTTTACACTGTGGAGTTTAAACATTCTCTCTGAATTAAAGTTCAGGCTGGAAGGGAACATTCCCTCATGCCCCAAATGACTTTTTGTGGGTCAAATTACAAAGTAAAAACATTTTATTTTTAAATAATATTGCTCTGAAGGCTAGGTTGGGGGTAGCCCATGGTTTAGCACTTTCCAAATGCTAAAGAAGATGGTTTAAGCTTCTGCTGCAAGTTGTGGACAAGCTCTTAAATTATTGTTTTAGCTCTGAGGCTTTCATAATGTCCTGTGCTCTCTGGGATGCAGATTCAATTATTCCCCCCCTCCCTGGTTAATAATGGGGCTTTGTTTTATTTTCACTTCTAAACTTTATGCCTCTCTTGCTAATCTTTCTGTGTGTACAAATATGCTTTCTTTGTCAGTCAGACTTGGCAATACTTAGGCCACACTAAACTAGTTCTGGGCAGTACAGCAAGGCTTTCTATTTATCAGGGCCTTTCCGGGGAAGTTTATTACACTGTAGGAGTGACATTTTCAGCCTTCTGAAAGAGTTGGTAAATATTTGGCAGGTTCTACTCCTTCAACAACAACAAAAAAAAGGGCCATATTTTATCTGTGATAAGGCCTGAAAGAAAACTATCTAGGCATTAAGGGCTTGAGTTGTCGGGCAGAAGGGTGGGGTTCGTGCAGTTTATTCTTTGAATTGCCCTGAGTGAAGTCAAATGTTTGCCTGCAATTTAAGAACCGCTGTTCCTCTATGTTTGCAAATAGAGACCTTCGAGCCAGGCTTGTATTTTAAGTTGCAGGAGGGCACAGAGCAGAGCAAGTCTGCAGTGTCTGGGTTACAAATACGTAATCAGGGGCAGGTTGGAGTCAGACCAGGCCTGGTAGTGGCTCTGCTGTCCAGTGCAGACCTTTCACAGAAGCTGGACATGCTTGTGTTAGAGCCTTGCACCCTCAGTAAGGACAGACTCTCGGATGAGCGAGGCACTGAGTGAACACCCAGCTTGCAGACACTTTCCCCTCTGCTCTTGGCTCCATCTGCAGATGGCAAACCCCAAGCTCGGGCTGTGCTCTGTGCCAGCTCTCCAGCACGCAGAAGCAAACCAGACGTGGAAGGGAATGTGCTTCTCCCTTCCTACCGCTGGCCCACTTGAGAAAATCTTTCCAGCTCGTGCTGATTTCATCACTTCCCTTCCCGAGGACCCAAAAGGGACAGGTCCCAGAGGGGAGAGGAGGAGGGCAGGAGAACCTAGAAGAGGCTGCAGGGTGGCTGGTGCTGGTCCACAGGCAGGGACACACCCCTGAGGCTTTGGCTCCTTCCCACAGTCCGAGTGACATCCCTGTCAAACAGAGATTGGGGGATCTGGGTGGCTTTCCCACTGTCCCCTTGGCTGGTGTGATCTTTGCTTGGGAGAGGGGTTTCTGCTTGGGTTTGACTGCTCTGGAGTGAGAAGGGAGAGAGTGCACATGGTGGTACTACCAGGAGGATCTCAACTGCTCCAATCCCAAGGAGGGGAGTGTCTGACACTGGTGCAGGGAAACTCTTCCTTGCTGAGGGCAGAATGGGCCTTTTGGATCCCACCACCAGCCTGGGCATTCCCCTGAACTTTGGTGTGAGCCAGCAGGGGTGTGCAAAAGAAATCATGTGGCTGAAGGAAATGAGCCAGGGTGATGCTGGTCCAGGGACAGATTCCTCTTCCCTGCATAACTGGTGGCATATTTCTTTAGCACTGAATAATCAAAATATTTCCAAGACCTTGCTTGGTGGATTGGATGTGGGATAGACTTCTTGAATTTTATTTAGATCCTGGTGGCCTCTCAGTTTAGGGGGCTTAGGTTGTTGGTTTTTCCCTTCTGTGGCAGCAGGCAACAGGCCTTTGTTCTTCCTACCCTTTGGCAGAAGGTCCTTCCCAGTGTCCCGGACATCCAGGTGGGTGGATGATGTGCCCACACTCCATGGCAGCATGCAGGATTTCAGGATTTTCCCAATGCAGTTTGTTAGTGACATCATTCATAGGTCCAGGACTGGAGCCTTGACTCCTAGATCATGCCTGCTAATGTTGTCATTCATTATTATTATTTTAATTACAAAATGTCCCATCTGACCAAGGCTTTGGAGTTTTGCCAGGCAGTTACTGGACAGTCGTGGTGTGGATGACAGGCTATGGAGGAATGAGGAATGCACACTGGTTTTGAGGAGCAAATGTTACCCTGAACTGCCCAGACTGGTGAAGGGGTCACTCCTGAATGGCTGGAGGCAGGACAGGGGCTCTTCCCATCCTTTTCCTGGTGAAATCTGATGAAATGAAATAGTGACATTCCAGTTCTTACAGCTGTTTTGAATCTCTATAAATGCTTTACTTTTTTTTTTTTTTTTTTTTTTTCCCCCCTGTTCCAAGTAAGGAATTTCCTCAAACTATAAACTTTGAAAGCAGATTTCATTCAGCAAAATGTCTTTTAAAATATGGCGAGGAGCACAATTTAAAACACTTTAATTCAATCAGCAGCCTGTAGGAACTGATCTACAGTGGCCCAAAGGCCTCCTAAAATTAGTCATGGTTTTATGTTTTTGGAAAAACCCTCTTTAGGAGTGGCTCTGTCGTTACGAAGAACGGGGCTTTTGGTTGCATGACTGTCAGTAGGGTTAAATTCGAATATGCAAGTGCAGTAGTTTAAGGACTAAATTCCAGAAGCTGTTCAAGGCTCAGCTGCATTACAGAGCCACGATCAGGTTGGGTTGGACTGAACTGCCATATACCCAAACATCTGGAATAATATCACGTTTCCCCGAAGTGGAATTTTCTTCAAGAGCAGCAGCAATTGCTGACATTTGAGAGGGTGGAGCCGGGAGGAACCTACAAATGCTGGAAAACGAATTAGGAATTTATAGGGTGAAATACTGAGACTTTGTCAGGAATCATGATTTTGATTATGATCTCTTGTTTAAAAGCATCAGCTCCTTCTGAGGACTGGGACTTTCCGGGCTGTGAGGATTGGTGGGACAGTTCACGCCGTGGCCGGGAACTCGGCTCCTTGGCACTTGGTTTTTTAGCCCTCTGATGAATTCCAGGGAAACAAGTTGTGGCAAACTGATTTGGAGCTTTGGAGCCAGAATATGCATGAAAAATCTTGTATGAAAAGAGAGATTGTTTCATAAAGATGAATTTAAATGTAGTTCAGTTAAAAATGAAACTGTAAATGCTGTTTTGATTTTTTAAGATAAAAGTTTCCTCAATTCTGGCGTTATGGGTGTATTTTACACCTGAAGGATGCCATAAAAGCAGACTTGAAGTCTTAGTTGCATTTAAAGTTACTTTTTATTATGAAATCTGCTTTGACTACAGAGATATTTTGTATAATTGTGACTTTATCTGTTAATTTTGAAGGAAATATTTCTGGAGGAGGAAAACATTCCCATGCAAATATAACAGTTGTACAGAACAAGGAACAGAAAGGTGCTCAATCACAAACAAACTTGCCCATTTTTATTTTCCTTGGACTATAAAAACCAAGCAAATAATGTAATTTGTGAAAAAAACATAATCAGATATTTACAGTACCCATGTTGTGGATTGTTCAGCAGTACATTTAACAGTGTTTTGCAAAAAGCTTTCAATATACTAAGAACGTCTGCTGTTTTACACACCTCAGAACCAGCTTGAATCCACATTTTAAAAGCACCTTAAATGAAGGTTTTTTTTTTTTATAAACTATTTCACTGAACAATGAAATTCAACTGAGTAACACAAGCTGAATTTCTTAAATCTGAGTCGGTAGAGAGCTCCCAAAATGTCACCCACAATAGACTGTAACAAAGGAGCACCACTTCACTGAATCATTGCACAGTGTTTGTAGCTGCACCTCCGAGTGCTACTCCGAGATCAGAATTACTCCAAGTCCCAGCCCAGATTTAGCTCCAGGATTCACATACTGCACTCTCTTCTTTGGAAGAGTCTGGTTCTCTTGGAGCATATTTGAACTAGTTTTGCATCTCTTTGGGGAATAAATTACAGCCTGAATGAGAACATTCACACACATTTATGGCATTAATGCTACGGGCAGTTGGAGGGGCTGGGAGCACTCAGCCTTTAAAAGTGGTGCTATCTCCAGCCCCCTTCCACGACTTAATTTAATTGCTGTAGCAATGGCCATCAAGGGCAGTGAGACACAATGAAACATTTTTTCTGACAATGTTTCTTTGCAAACATAGCAATAAGTTTCTCTCCTTCGAGTTTCCACCAGAATGAACTCTTTCCTCCCCGAGTCCAGCCCCACGTGAGTAAATGCATTTGTATAGCAAGTTGTTTCACATGCCCCAAATAAAAATGTAATAAATCCAGAGTAAGGAAAATGCTTATGAGCCAGTTTAAGGTGTTATGTAATACTAGTTACATAAAGTTTTGGATGTCTTTATGCTTTTAAGGTACTATTGCCTTCAAAAAGAACACAAACTGTAGTTTAATTTCGAAGCATTTGATAGGAGTTTAATCTTAAAATACGTAATCTGGGTTTGTAGATTGCCTACATCACAGAATGAATTTACAGCTCTCCAAAGACACAGCAGGTGTGCCCAGTGCTAAATAAAATGTCTCCTGTAAGCCAGCAGAGATCTCTTGATCTGCACCAGGCCAGGATTTGTCCTGTGCTCTAATTTTGGTGACTGGTAATGTTTTCAGACAAACAGCCATGAGCACTCTATCATTTCATAGCAGTATATTCGTAACTGTTTGGAAATTGTAGCTTTCGAACCTTTTATAGCTTTCTTTTCCAAGCAGAAACATTTTATAATTAGCCAGCTATCAGTGTTACAGTAATGCCAAATTATGGTTGGTTGTTTGCAGGGAGCTAGCAGGGTTTAGGTGCTCAGAAATACATATAAAGCAGGATTTCTGCAGAGAGCCAGCTCTGTGGCCAGGATCTCAAGCTCCCTGTGCCTCTCTTGCCTGTGGCCTGTGCAGTGCACAGGAGGTGGTGGGATCGATGTGGTGACTGAGCCCTTCCTCTCTTCTCTCCTTTCCCCCTTGAGTCAATCCACACCCTGAAGGAAACACTTCAGTGCAGGTGAAAGAAATGCACTACATCCCAATACGGCCTCCAGACACAATCTCCCACCAGAATGATTTCCACAGCAACTAAAGATTTTTGTTTTAATGAAATTTGCTGCAACTTGACTATTCCAGGCATGGCTTTTGAATGTAAGCAGCACTGCTGAGCTATTACCTGACAGCCAGAAGCCTCTTGTTTGTTAATAGCATTTTCATAGGGGTAGAATTTTCCCTTTTCCCAAGCATTTCTTGTGCACCCCTTGCATTACTGAACAGCAATCATAAAGCTGGGCACTGGCAGAGCATTAACTGACAACATCTCATTCTCCTTGAAGTGTCTCATTAGAAGTATCTGGCAAAATGATTCCTAATTCACCTAAGATGGAGTTTGGTTAACTTCATCAGTCTAAAAAAATGGATCCTTGGTCTGAACTTTCTTTCAAGGCAGAAGGAAAGGGGAGGTGGCTCCAGGGTCAAGGTGTCTCACTGGGGGAGTTTACACCTGAGGAAGGGAGACAGCCCCCTCCACGTACAGCTCTTTTCCCACTAACCGGGAAGTTATAATCAGCTTTGAGTCACAGATGCTTAATATTTCACTTAAACCCTTTCAGTAAACTCTTAGATTTCACTTAACTCTTAGATGTGCTTGATGGCTTTGGTGTGAGAGGTGTAAAACTTGCAGGGGAGAAGCTGCTCCTGTACCAGGTCACTGGTGGTCAGGCACTGAGCACCAGGGTGTTGCTGCAGCATCCAGTGTTTCTGAACACTGCTGTGGCTTTCTTTCAATCTCTGTGGCAAGTGAATTGGGTTTACTGGGTTTCTGCGATCTGTTCTTATGGCTCTAAACTATCAGCAATTTTAAGGGCATTACCTCAGCTTCACGTTGCAAAATCCTGTCTAGTTCAATTAATTACATTCATTAAATGAGGGAGGTGATCCTGTGACTTACTGCTGTAAAGAGCTTCTGGATATAGAGTTGGACCCAAACCCAGTGGGCATTTCCAGCACTTACTGAACCTGTACCTGGCAGTCTGGTCCCTTTAGAAAAACATTTCAGAGTTACCAGTGAGAAATAATGCTGAAATGAGAGAAAAAGTCGTGTAAATTCTCCCACACCTTCAGCACTAGGGCTGGGTTCCCTAGTAATGTAAACTTCATTTTCTGTGGAAGATTTTACTGCGTTTTCTATCAAAAAAAGCTGCAAACTTCCAACAAAAGACCAACCTCTTACGCAGAGAGCAATGTAGTTTAAAAGCTCGAGGTCACCATAGTAGTGCTGCAAGAAGAGTGAGTGCACCTGGGCTCGGCCGGCCCCCTCTCATGGAACTGTGGGGTTCTGTCTCTTCCCTGCTGTGCCCCAGTCTGTCATGAATGCACTGGCAAGGAACAGCATGTGACAGGACTATTTAGGAGGAGCAGCCAAAACGTTTATCAATTATTGTATCTGTTTTCCTCCTCCAAGAAGGCTCCTTCAGAGGCACGTGCCTCCTCGCTTGCAATCAAGCCCTCTGTGCTCTCCCTCGCTTGTTGAAAATCGATTTGCTCATGCTTTGCCCCGGTTTGAAGTCTCTTGGCTTGTTGCTGTTCCCTGTCAGCACTGCTGGGGTACTGGGATGGGTGCTGCTGCCGGGGGGTGCTGGCAGTGCCCAGGGGTCACACGCCTGCCTCGAGAATCTGCTCCGTCCGCTCCATCCCAGCCCCCCCGAGCAGGGATTTCCTGAGGCATCAAAGGGGGCAGTTGTTCCTTAAAAAAAAAAAAAAAAAAAAAAAAAGGAAGCTTTCAGGTCCCAGTCTCCTCTGCTTGCTCCTCCCAGGGGAATGGATGCAATTTGAACCTTCCTAAATTTTTATGAACTGGGAGTGAGCCTTTGCTGGAAAGGTGGAAAAGCGCCGTGAAAAAAAAAAATCCCCAGGATGGTGAATGCTGGGGGTAATGAAATGTGAATTTACGTGACCACCCATAGCTGATGCACATTTTATGCTTGAGTTCCTCCATGCGATGAGTCCACTGCTAGCAGGGGCAATACTTTTAATTATATACTTCATAATTTTTTTAGAACTTTGTACACTGCTCAGACATAAGGGGATGAATCCACTAAGTGTGCAAATGAAATTAATCTAAGTTCTTACTTGAAGCTCTGCTCAGGCAAAGTAAAACCTAAGCTTTTTAAGCTTTTCAAAAGCTTGTAAATGGCAATAATTAGCTCGTGGTTTAACGCCAGTACATTCTGAGCATATACTTACTATTGTAATGCCCATAATCAGTATTGGTGTGAACACGGGGAGAATAGGTCCAAAGTTTCTGACTTCAGAAAGTCAGAAACTGGACTTTGGGTGAATTTTTTGAGTGTATGGCCATAAGAATATTCTTATATTCTTTCCACTTATTGGGCCTCAAAGAACTGGCAAATGGAGAGCACCAGAACACCTGACAGATCCACTGTAAAGCTCCAGGTCAGTAGCATGCTTAAGCACATGCTTAACTTAAAGCAAACCATTAATCACATCCCTGGTCCATGGGGTAATTAAACCTGTGCTTATGTACTTTGTACGGTGCAGTACCAGCCTGCAGGCGGTCTCTGAGTACTGGTGTGCCTGAGAAAGTGGTGAATCAGAAAGTGATTTTTGGCTGGAGTTCGAAAATGAGCTTAAAAGAGTGAGTTGGGCACCCAGAACTCATTAGATTTGAATAACTACGGAAAAGCTGGTCTTGTCAGCAGAGCTGTGTAAGTAGCAAGGTGTGGCCATTTACCTCATGGTAATGCCTTAGTTTTGTTTGAAGAGAAATGATTTAAAAAACCCTTTTGCTCAGTAATTTCCTGCTGCTCTCCTATAACTTTTTGCTTCCCTTAATGCTGTCCAGACCAGACTGTGCTCCAGCAGAGCCCAAGCCAGGCAACCCCTTTGCTCTGGCAGCTTCTCTCTTACCTGGCTGGTCAGAGCCTGGGCAGGCTCAGAACTCAGGGCAGTGCTGGCAGGTCGGGGCCAGCAGCGTGGCTGTTTGCCTGACGGTGATCAGTCCAGGCACAGCTCTGTGGTATCCCACTCCTCTGGGAGCCAGCAGGGATCTGTGCACTGCTGCTTGCTATCCCCACACCTCCCAGCCTGCTTGGGTTTTCCAGCACTGCCGTGCCCTGTGCCAGAGCCTCGGCTCACGCTGCACCAGTGAGCCCAGCACTGAGGGCCGCGTGCTGAGCGTGGTCCTGGGCACAACTGTGGCCTGGGACTCCTCCAGCCAGTCCTGGACATGGACTGATAGTCAGCACGAGCAAGGGACCAGTATCAGCAGCCTGTCTGGATGCGCCCTCCCCCTTCTTTTGGTGGCTGAGACTTTAATAGGACAGCAGTGGCCAGACTGGGCTGGTTGGCCGTGCCCTGGTTAATTTTCTAGGAGCCATGAAGCCTCTTCCAGCCACAGCTCCTCCCCTGGCATGTTCTCCCCTTCCTGTCTCCATCCTGGTGCCAGCCAGTTTAGTATGTTAGTCATCACACCAGCAAGATCCCTTCTCAGTTGCTCTGGGTGTGTTTTGCCCACATGCAGGCGATCTGAGCAGGCCACCCTCTTCTTTGCCAGCCTGAGCCAGGTTATGGTCTCTTGCCACTCAAGACCAGTGTAATGTGGCAGCCTCTAGAAGACTTGTTGATGACTAAGTGTTTTATTTAATACACATAAAGTCAGCTGCTTTAATTTGCTTGTTCTCCAAGGCTCTGTGTATAACTGCTGGTGAGGTCACCACAGTGAGCCAAACCAGTGCAGCATCAAACAGCTCCTCTTGGAACTGTTGGCTCCTGAGTATCTGACCGGTGGGAGGCTGGTTTGCAGAGCAGCTCCATGGAAAGTCTGTGTAATGTGTTTGATTAGCCAACCTTGCCATTTTCGAAGGGACCCAGTCAAGATTAACAGGGCCTAAATGTACCATCTCCTAAAAATAACTCTGGCTTTCCAGCTCCTCTGCTGATGTTGGGAGCGGGAGAAAAAAGTGACGCTCCAAACTGAGGATTGCAGAGAAATGTCGAGTGCACGTGGCCAAACCCAGCCCTTGACAGCCCTGGAGAATGGGTGCTCTTCCATCAGTGCTCAGGTTCCTTCACTTTGGGGTCCCCAGGCAGGCTCTCCCAGGGGACTCTTTACTTTCAGGGCCACGCTGGTATAGTTGTTTCCTTGCTGTTGTGTCCACTGCAGTCAGCTCCAGGTTTGGGAAGTGTACAGTCCCGGAATCCTTGGAGGCCTGGTGTGTTCTCAGCTGCTCTGAAGGCAGCCCTTCATCTTTTCCAAGCTGCATGGAGTCAGCACTGTTGCCATGTAACCCAGGGGCTGAAGCTCTTGTCCGGGCAGAGCAGGATCGGCAGCTGCTGTTAGAAGGCCCAGAATCTCTCCTGTGAGTGGGTGTTATTCACTTGGTTATACCAGTCTATTCCAGCTGAGGATCTGTCCCTTTGTTTTGTGCATGGGACAATTTGTTTTCAATTTTTGTTTCTGAAAGGAAACTGTCAAGACAAAATTCACACTTAAAAAAATTAAGGGAAACAGCCCTTTGTCCGTTTCTAACAATCCCCTTCGATGACTAAAGCTGGAAGAATTCTAGAAACTGCAGTAATTTTCTACCTTTGCTTTGGTTTTGTGTTGCTCTTGCATTCTCTGAGTTTCAGATCCAACTCACCAAAAACACTAGAGGCCCAAATCGCCCTGTTAGGACCAGAGTAACCCAGAGATGTGTGCTCTGATGATCAGAATCTGGTTGTGCTTTATCTAGAAGTGGAACTGGGGCAGCAGGGAGCTGAGAGCAGCTTGGGCAGGATTCCCTCTTCTTGTAGCACACAGCCTCGTGCTGCCTTTGCAATCCAAGAGGGAACTGTAAAGCCTCCATGAAGGGTGTTCCCTGGAGCAGCACACACCCATCCTCACTGGTTCTGCCAATGACCCAATGCAAGTAAAATAAAATCGAGGGGGAGACAGCCTGCCCAGGCACCAATCTGTAACAACCCCAGCCTTTCTGTGCCCTGGGTGTGCTCAGCCTGCTCCTGGCGGGGTCCTGGCTGCCAGGGAGGTTGTGGTCTCCCTAGGGCAAGGGCTCCTCAGATTTTCTTCCATGATGGTACAGCAGCCAGTGCTGCAGGGACCTGGTCCTTGCCTGGGGCTCCTTCCAACTACAAAGACTTGTTTATTGTCAATCCAAGAACAAAAAAAAAAAAAAGAACTTTTGAAAATAATAATAACAGCATGCATCTCATTTTCATTTTAGTCCTAAAAACTACTTGATGCTCATTACAAAGGAATTGATTCCTTAAATGAATGAAGCAGCCGTGAGTGCTGCTTTCAGTGTGGGACTGCTGACGCTCTGACTCATGCTCTGCTTCTCACAGGCTCTGGCTTTTATGCTTCATTTAGGACACCAACGTCATTAGCATTCACAGGGCTGCTGCCTTTTTTTTTAATTATTATTATACCGCTGTTGTAACTTCTTCAAAGATGCAAATAATATTTGGATCCGAATCACGGCTCGTGTTTTGTTACCAAATCAGGGCACAGGGTTTGTTTTCTGCTGACTTGCAAGCCCTGGAAGAGATTCTAGATGAAAATAAGGTGTGGCTTTGTACAGTTCTGAGGGGGTTTCCGGGGTTTTCGGACGGCAGGTTGACTGCTACCGTGGAAAACCATCCTCTGTGGGATGGGTGAGGGTACTGGTATTGTGTTGTACTGTATTCTGTGAGTCTCCAGGCCTCAGAGTGGCCACACCAGCTGTGTGTGTGTCCCTGGAGATGGCAAATGTGAACAGCTCCAAACACGATGCTTTGCTCCAGAGATCCCTCTGCTGCCACTCACATCCCACCTCACAGCGTTTCAGACACTCAACCACTTTGTTCTTCACAGCCTGTAATCAGGAACTGGGGAGAGGATCCCTTGCTGAGGGATGTGATGTGATGTTTTTATTGTGGGGGGGGGGGGGAAGAAGAAAAGCCCTGAAAGTTCTCACAGGGCTTCCCTGCTCTGCCACAAACTCCTGGAAGCCCTCGGGCATGTCACAAAGTCCCTCTCAAGGGCAACAGCTTGCAGGGATGCTTGCAAGCCCACCAGGGGATGGGGCCCACCCCAGCTCTCTACAGAGAGAGTTTATGGGGAAACAACAGAGTAGAATTGTGGGAATCTGCCTGCACTTTCTGTTGGGTTCCCTGCCACGAAATTCAAAGTACTGATCCAATAAAAGGGAAATGTTGCTCCTTGCCCAAAGAACATGCTGGGCTGGGCTGGGATTTCCAAGAGGACTTGTGAATGAGGGTTGAAAATTCCCAGCCAAATACCTGGCACCTCTTTGATTGAAAATGTATAGATCTTTCTCAGATATTACTTAAGCTGAAAGTTGTTGAGAAATCAGTAGTAATTCCCTCATTAAAATTCCAGCTTTATTAATTAATTAAAAGCAACTGCTTTTGCAGATGGATGTGAGCTCTTCCACGGGTACTTGGGTGCTGTGGTTGAGCAGCTCTGAGTGCCCTGGAGAGCTGTGAGTGCCCCAGGGATCGTGGGTTATGACACAGGAGTGTGGGTCCTGGACAAAGCAGCAGTGCTCACCTGAGTGCCAGTACCAGGAGGATCTGCAGGACAAGGCATTCCTGCTTTTGCCCCAGTGGCTGGGTATCCCAGGGCTGCCTGCAGATAGCTGTGCCAGGCTCTGTTTGGTGGCATTCCTCTGTTTGGTGGCATTCCCAGTGAGTGACAGACGAGCCATCTGGCATGACGCTGAAACTCAGCACAGCTTCATGGAGGAGGAGCCCACAGGGGTGACAAAGCACTTCCACACCTTCTGCTGCCGTGTGGGCTGGGCACTGGCACTGGGCTGTTCCTGGGCACTGGCACTGGGCTGTTCCTGGGGTTCCTGGGCACATCAGCGTGAGGCGGCACAGCCGTCCTGGAGAGAAAGGACCCTGCCAGACCCTGCCCTCGTAGGGACGGACTGAGCGGCAGCAAGAAAAATGAGGGACTTTCAGGGGCAGCTGTGTTTTACTAACCCAGTCATAATGCCCCTAAAAATCCTTATTGTTCTTGCAATGGTCAACTGTGACCTCCGACACGGGAAGGAGAGCACGAGCGCTCAGGGCTGGGCACGCACGGAAGGGCAGGCGGCGTGGGGAAGGATGGCTGGGGAGGGGCAGTGGGGATCCAGGCTGGGGAGTGGGAGTGGGGATCCAGGCTGGGGAGGGGCAGTGGGGATCCAGGCTGGGAAAGGTGTTTCTGTTGCAGTGGAACTGAAAGGACGTGGTGTTGTGACCTGTGGTGTGGACTGTGCGCTCTGTACGGCGCTCAGGGCACGAGAACCGGAACACAAAGACGGGGAAATGAAACAATCCCAGTGCTTTCCTCCCCACATCCCCAGCAGAGCGAAATGCAGAGGGATGCACAACCCAACCCCAGAGAAACAGCCCTTACCCAAACCATTCCCCTCTCCCAATTCCCTGTTTTACTCCTCTTTCAGCAAACTGTCGTTGCAGGTCTCTGCTCACGCTCCTTTCCCTGAGCTTTATTCCTGTTCTCCTTTCCCAGCCCAGCCCAGGATGCAGTAATTGCATGCAAAGAAGCAATTTGTTAAACAGAACCATAATATTTAATTATTTGCCACCTTTGTGCATTCTAACGCTTCATTTGCATTTCTGAGAGCTTCTGTATGTTGAGTAAAAGTTTTTATTTTCATTGAACTCTTCAACAATGTTCAAAGCTTTTATCCTTTAATAACTCTACCTTGGGGTATGGATAGTCAAATCAGTCTGGCCCCACAGCAGCAATGGGCCTTTCACTCTGTCTGCTTGGAATGCTCATTCATTACCTTTTTGAAAAGGCTTTGTTTATGGCTTTTATCATTTTTATCAATTAATTGATGTGTGTATCAATTAATTCTGCTTTATATACCTATGCCAGTAGATTAGATTAGAAGTGCATGCCTTGTTTTTTCTTTTTTTCTTTTTTTTTTAATTGGGTTTTATGGTTCTGGAGCAGGATTTACTCATGTGTTATTTGTCATTCTCAGGAGCATTTCAGGTGCTTTTCCTAAAGCTGAATTCTCTATAAAGGAGAAGTGACTAGAAACCCTGAACTGAGTCCCAGGTCTGGCTTAACTTTGTAAGGCACAGTGACACACTGAGGCTGCTCCACTTAAGGTATGGTATGAACCAGGAGCTGTGGAATGAGCGTTCACATGGATCATCCTGCCTGTGGAATGAGTGTCCACATGGATCATCCTGCTGCAGCTGCTGTGTAAGCAAGGCCTAAAAGACAATCCTTGCCCCAGTGACTGTGTGGCAGATCAGACAGACAATGGGCACAAGGAAGGCCCCTGGCTATCAGGGAAGGATGGATACCGTTCAACCAGCTGGGAACAAAGAAACCTGGGCTGCTCAAGGCCCTGCAGGACTGTCCATGAGTGTCCTTCCCTGCCTGCTGCTTCCAGGAATGTGGCACTTTGGAACTGTTTGTGGTCAGGACTCCCTGCTTTGACACCTTTGATTCCTGAGACTGCCTCATTTCAGGAAACCCCAGAGCTCCTCTCCACAAGGATTTCTGCATCCAGCAGATCTTCACTGGATACTGAAATGAGATGGAAGGGCTTGAATGTTTCCTTGGCAAGACGGGTGGATGGAATTAGTTTAATCTGTTCTGATTCTGGTTCTACCAAGTCAACTGGACCCAATCACCTCCTCTGCTAACAGGCTGCAGAGCAACAACCCACTGGAATATTCCCTGTGCTGAAAACAGGAAGATCTGGAACGAGGGTTTGTAACATTTTTGGATGAGTTTCTATGTTACGATTTTTACCTTTAGTATCACCACTTTAAATAAGAATATTTATATGTTGAAATAAACATTTTTATTTTTTGCCCCAAAATACTGGAATACGCCTCCACAGCTTCTTCCTACCTCAGCTCTGCCCCTGTGAAGAGAACCCACTTGTGGATTTCAAAGTCAGAAGGACGAGCTGGAACCTCTAACAGAGGATGTGCACAGAGCAATTCCTGCACCTCCTCCTGCAGCCAGGGCCCTGATGAGTGGATCTTTTTCTTACCTGCTCCAGGAACTCCTGCATAAATGTCTGACAAGCTCTTCCAGGGCTTTATAACTTTGTGTCTTGTTCCTTAAGGCAAGCTGCACGTTGCCTGCTTATCCTGTTCGGTCTTGTACGGCCCCTGCGGATGGAACCCTTCCTGTGTGTGACTGCACGTGGTGAAGAGGAGAGCACGGGGGGTTTGGTGCTATTTTTATCTGATGTGTTCCCAAAGCAGCTCTCCCAGTTGCCACACTGCCTGTCAGGGTGGAGGTCTGTAGGGACACTTGGTGGTCACATGCAGGATCCCTTGTGCACATCCTGCAGTGGGATCCAGCCCTGCTGGTCCCTCTTTCTTTCAGGACATTCTCAGCAGACCCCTGAATCCATTTCTTGGTGCCCAGGCCAGGCCTCCAAGACTTCCAAGAACAAATCTGACTGGTTTTGGTTTTCTTTTTTTTCAAGGTTCAGCGTCACTGAGCACCTCCAATTTAGCTTGAAAAACAAAATACCTAAAATAAAGGTGTTTGAAAAGCACATGCAGGTAATCATGGGGTTTTTTCAAACTCAGCCTCAGGTGATGCCATCAGCTTCTACTGCAGTTAAGCACTGCCCCAGACTTCCTTGAAGCTGCCATCCCCAGTCTGTGCTAAGCAGTATGAACATTAAAACAGGCCCTGCTGAAATAAAACACCCTGGTAGTACTTGCATGAACACACAGTTTCCCTGAAAAACAGATAACAGCACATGAACTACACCTGAGCCACCATCTGAGCTGCCTTTCACATCTGTGGAAGGTGCAGAGCATCCAGATTAGCCCACAGAGAACAGACCCGAGGCAGCAAAGAGTGCAGGGCGAGATCCCAACGGGGAAAAGAAAAAAGAAATTAAATTTCTCTTCAAGCACAAGCGATTCTGTTGATGCCTTGCAGGCTGCAAGGAGGCTCTCCCTGCAGGGGACACTTGCTGAACTGCCCTGCACTATTATCGGCTGCTTTCAGGGCACAGCTCCTGTCCAGAGCACTTTAATGTGGTGCATTCAATCAAACAGAAATTGTATGCCAGCCACATGCATGGAATAAAACAAGTGCAGGAAATACATTTTGCAGGCAAATTTGTTGATTTCTTTTTCTGAAGCCCTGTGGTACCTTGCTGTAGTTTCTGATAAATAGCTGCTTCAGTGAGGAAATGTAGTTATTTAGGCAAACTTTTATCACAATTTATACCACTGATTTTCAGTGAGACTGAAGAAATCCAAACTCTCAAGGAACCTCTAGCTTTAACAGGTCCTTATTGGGCTTTGTCTTTTTAATCAGCCCAGAACTGGCCACGTTTAACTAAAAAACATTTGCAGGTGTTGATGGAAAAAAACCTGCTCCTTCAGTGGGATTGCTGGGCCAGCCTTCACATGAGCTGGACCCTGTTCTGGTGCCCAGTTTGTACTGCCTGGGGTTCAAAGGTTGATATTTGGTACTTTTTAAAGAGGAGAACCAAAACAGCCCCCCAGCAAAGTGAGCAGACTTCCCTGGGCCTCAAATTCAGCACCCAAACTCATCAAACTCCTTAAACTTCCCATGACTTTTGCTCAGCATTCTTAAAGGAAAAACTAAAGACTCAGTGGTTCCTACAGCCTACCTGCAAATACACTCCTAGTTCCACTTCTGCTGATTCATTCACTTCTCCCACAGCAGACTGACATCCTAAATAGTGCCAGCATATCCAAGAGGCATTTTCAACCATCACAGAATAAAGTGGAACAGAAAAGGACCAGTGATCCAGTAGGGCCCAGAGCCATTGCACAGGAACAGGTTTTGCCCACCAGTCTGTTGGCACAACAGAGGTCCCACAGTCCCCACATCCCAGCTACAGAATATTCTGATTTTTATGCCTGGCATCACAGATCTTGTGCTCTGTGTAGTACCAAGGCTTTTGCTCCATGACGGATGAGAGGCAAATCTATGGATCCCAGCGTGTGGACTTCAAAGTAGCTACAGCTTGTGCTTGATTGGGGAAAGGAAGCCAAAGGAAATCATGTGCATTGGAGTCAAATACCATTTTTAGGAGTGGGAACTGCGTGTGTATTTCAACAGTGATTAAAATAGCCAGGGATGAAGGCACACTCTTGATTAATGGTCTCTCTGTGAGCTGAGGACACGTCCTCCAGAGTCTGGCCCTCCTGAGAGACACCCATGACGTGCCTTTGGGCTGAGCACAGTTTAAAGGCACGAGCAGGAACTGGTTGGTTGGGTTTTATCGTCCTTCTTGGTGTGGATCAGTTATGTCAGGTGGCTTGAATGATTATCTCCTCCTTCTGAAGCGTGTGCTGTGTGTAAGTAGCTCTAACCCAAGCTGGACCAGGGTGCAGTGGTGCATCCCTGCAGCCGGTGTTCCCATGGAAGGTGCTTCCCTGAGCTCTCCCTGGCATGCTGGGCTGGTGCTGCAGTTGGAACAAGACCAACCAAATTATTATTTTAAAGCCACTCATTTTTTCTGACGCTGTTCTCGTTCACATTTTGTGACTCTGCTGCTTCCTAAACCCCTGCATGTCCCTCTGGGCAGTGGCAGCTAAACCACTGAGCAGTGGCTTTCTCCTGATGGAGAATCCTGTGGGACACATGGAGGTGAGGTGGCAGGCCCTGACTCTATCCTGTCCCCATTACAGGACCAGCTCAGCCCCATTTAGCAATCCCTCCCAGCCACTCTCAGTGGGGTACATCAGCAGGGTTCCAGCTCCCTGATTATTTGATGCCAGAGGGGATGTTCCCCAGGGCCCCCAGAGCTCCAGGAGCAGCTGTGAGCAGGCTCTGAGGGTTCTGGGGAGGGCTGAACCCCACACAGAAGGTGAGCTGGGGGCTGCTCCACACTCCACCTCCTCTCCCTGTGTGGCAAAAAGCACAGGCTTAACCTCTGCGTGCCTCCCACCCCAGCTGAACCAGAGATAGGAAACTCTGTCTGTCTCAGTGGGTTTCTGCAGCACTGAATTGATTTGTGCTGCTGAACACCCCGCAGTAAATGAGTCCAAGGTGTTAAAGGAGGATGCGTTAGTGGGAAAGCTCCAGCTGGAACACAGCTTAGATAGGAACCATGTGTGTGCTGGGACAGAGTGCCCCCTCGCCCCGTTCCCACCCCGGCCCTGCACAGGGGGATTAATGCTTCGTGGAAATGCTGGCTTGTTTTCAGGCCTCTGGCTTGTCCTGGAGCATCCCCGTGGCCTGAGTGTCCGGTGGGATTTGCTGCTGCAGGAAGGAGCCCCGAGTGGCACCAAGGAATGACCCGTTCCAGCCCCAATGATTGGCACATTAAGGGTCTCTTTTCCTGCACGGAGACAGCAATACAAGGCATTGCTGTGAGAACACTTGAAAAAGACACAAACGAGGAGCTTCCGGGAATTCCTCAGGTTTTTCCAGCTGCAGAGCAGGGTGAAAACTGTCAGCTACAAAAATGTTATAGTTTATGCTGTTAAACAAATCATCATTTGTCAACAGGTAGCTGAATTATGTCCAATTCCGCTGGCAGAGGCAGAACTGATTTTGTTCCCAATGCTATTGTATAGTTAACAGCTGGCAGCAAACTGGCAGTGAAGGCTGTGCTGGGCTGATAAATAACCCAACGAGCCTCACAGCACAAGTATCTCATGGAGCGACTGCAGCTCACGCTGGAATGTGTTGAACAAACGCTTGTTAACAATCCACGCACAGGCGGGGAACTGCTTGATGAAAAGGTACCAGAAAAATGTTATTTAAGACACAGATTTCCTAGGGGTATCAAAAGACCAAACCAGGTTTTAGGCCCAAGAGCACCAAACACAGCAGCAAAGCAGCAAATGTTAGCATTTCTCGCTCACTGAAACCGAGAGTCTGGTAATAATGAGGGAAACGTCCCAACCAGTTTGAAGATATGAAAGCCAGAAAACCAACGGGAGGGAAATATTTCTGTGTTTGTTTCACAGCCCCCGAATTCTGCTGGACAATTTTCCACTCTTCCAGATGTTTTCTGAGGGAGAGAGACATGCTCTGATTTCAAATGCTGTGTTGCTTCCAAGCTGATGGGGCCGCACTGTGCCACCTGGGACAAGGCGAGGTGACAAGTGGAAATGCTCCGTCACGAGATGCTGATCAAGCTGGAGCCCCTCAATCTGTACTTAACACTGCCCTGGTTTTGTCTCTGCTTTGCAGACATTTTATTTTTACCATGGGCAAGAGCAGCAATGTGTGTGTCTCTGTGAGAGAACGACCAAGGGGCTGCAAGCTTCATCTCAGTGTAAATAATATTTTGGCAGGGAACCTGCAGGAGATTAAATTAGGGGCCTAACGACTGAATATTAAACATTTCAAACTTTGAGTTCCTTTAAATAAGCAGCTACAAAACAAGGAAGAGTCTGACAAAATTAGCAGGTCCAAAGCACTAGAGGAATCCACTAAGGGTCACTTGTTTACTGATGCAAATTTAAAAGGCCCTTTTTTATTATTTTTATTAGTAGCTGTGTATGTCAACATGCTATTTCCTCAATGCATTTTGAGTCCAGATTAGCTGAAGTTTTAGGTGTTGGCAGACTTGCTACAATAGAAGGGAAATGCCAATGGAATAACTTTAAACATGATCCAATCCCTGATGATTCACTGGATGTGTTAAAATTTCCTTTGAGACCATGTAAGTAATGCAGGGACTGGAGTGCAGAGTGCCTGTGACTCAGCTCTCTGCGAGGCAGCGGGAGGATGTCAGAATTACTCACTGGGACAGGAGGAATCTCATTTATCTATTTATAGGCAAGGCTGAGATGAGCTTGTACCATTAAAGAGCTGAGTTTGCCAGTTCCCATAGGGGAGGAGGAAGGAAGGACTTCACTTTAGCTGTTAAAATAAAAGCCTCCTTTTTTCCCCCCATTTCCAGAGCTGATGACTGGCCAGTTACGTTCTCCCTGCTTGCACAGGCAGTGCAGGGCTCCTCCTCCTCGTTAGGGGCCAGTGCCCACTTTGCCAAAATCCTGTCTGCTGCACGTTTCTAGGAACACAGTGCTCTGGATTACTGATCCAGTCTCCCACTATCACAACCAATTACATCACATCATGCTTTTTGGCAGGCTATTCCAGCACTTCATTTTAAATTTTCAGCCTTAATATCATTTGTTCCTGTGCCAGCATCGTAATTCGGTTTAAACAATTCTCTTTTTCCTCTGATCTTTACCTATCAGATGTATTTACTGAAAACAATCCTATCTGCTCTCGTCTTTGTTTTGAGAAGCTAAACAAATGAAGTTCTTCTAGTCTCCTCTTGTTCTAAACCCTCTGATCATCCTCAGTGCCCTTCTCTGTACCTGCTAATCTTCCTTGAACATGAGTGAACCTGTATCTTCCAGGACTGTGTTTGCCTTTCCATTATCAGATCGGTGGCTCACAGTTATCCCTCAGAGCAAGTAATTCTCTGTATGTTTTTTTTTCCACCACCCTGCTTTTGTCATTCTCAAGTGAGTAATGTGATATTCTAGTTATTAATTTTTAACTGCAGGTCTTTATGCTTTGTCTAATCTATCTCAAAGTCTGTCATTCGGTTGATGTTCTGATCCTTCTCTGTGTCAGCAAAGCCTGTGTCCTCAGCAAATCCTACAGCTGTGCCAGAGTCATTTACAGAACAAGTAAGACCTGCTCAGGACTGACCCTTGAGGAGTTCAGCTTTCTAACTGCCTCTGTCCTGCATTTCTCCTTCCCACAGAGCTCCCCGTCCTTTGCTCCAACAGTTCTGCATTTGCCATCTACACTAATCCCCATCTTCTCAACTTCAACTCGTAATTTCCCATGTGGTGTAATATCAGATTCTCGACTCAAGTCTGCATAGAGTAAAATCACCTGTATTTCATTTGTCTAGGAAAAAAAAAATCAGTCATCAAAGAGAAATATGAGGTTAAGCTGAGCTCCTTTAATGTGCCAGTTCTTTCCAAATCCTGGGGTGGAAATCTGCCAGTGCACCTTGATCTGAGCACATGGAATTCTTTAAGCTTTTCCTTCCGTCTTACATGTGATAATTTTCATTCCCTTAAGTATGTGCCTACCAGAAATCCTGTCTTTGCCCCGCTGTTCAATATGATCATCTGTACTGAAAATGTAGGCAAAGTGGGTTTAGTTCATTTTGGACCATATGCAGTCTGGTCTAATCTCAACTCCATTCTCACTACATAATGACCACATTTCCCCTCTTTTCCTCTTCTGTATTTATCGAGCTGAAACCTTCTGCCATCTGTTTCATTTCCTCTTCAAAGTCTGATTCACAACTTTACTTCTGACATTTCTCATTCTACCCCTACATTTTCTGACTTCAGCAAATTAAAATGGGATGACTGAGGCAAACAGTGCCTCCAGTCTCGCCCCACCGCTCTTCTCCAGGGCCACCCTCGTGGCAGGGATGACAGAGCGGCTCCTAAAGCAGGTCGGGCACTGCTGGGCTCTTCGGGACCTGCTGCACAAGCAGTTCAGTCAGCCCTGTGGGAGGGTGATGGGCTCCAGCAAAGAGCAAGCCAGAGGGTCCTTCCCTGCAGTGGTTCCCCTCCAGACACTGTTCCAGGCCCTGTGAGCTGCACAGCCCATCGCTGCCCACACCTTCTGCCCAGCCCTTGCCTGCTCTCGGCTGACTCCGCATGTGTTTGGGGCTGCTTATTTATCCCGCTGGTTTCGGACTGTTTCCCTGCAGGGTTCGTCCTCCTACATGTTCCAGCTAGTGTTGGAATCCAGTTTCCATCACATTCAACTCCTCAGCTCTTCGGTGCCGTTGATTCCACTCATTAGTTCCCTTAATTTCTCAGCGTTTGTCCTTTTTGAGGTGAATGTTTGGTGTGTGACTACAGACAGTGCTGCAGATTCAGCCCTAATGAGGTACCTTTAAAAGCTTCTCTTCCTTAACCAGGGTCTTCAGAGGCTCTGGATGACTCAGAGCTCAGCACTTTAGAGACTGAAAGAACTTCACTTGCCTTTCTTGTGTGTGTGAGGCACTGCAACCCTTCTCAGGATTAACTAGATTTTCATTTATAGACAACCGAGACATGAAGAGACTAAACACTTCAGAAGATACTGCACTGGGGAGTTAAGTGCACTTAGTTAAGTGCCTGAGGTGAAGCACAAAGCTTCCTAACCCCACTGAGATCACTGCAGCAGTCAAACCCCACTCACCTGAATGCCAGGTGCCTGTGCCAAGCCATTTGCTCTGCATTCTGTCGAGTTTCTTGAACAAAACAAAGCTCATCCAGGCTGTCGACTGACCTGTCCCAGACACGCAGCCAGGACAGGCTTAACTGAGACTGGCTGGACAGGCCAATGTTAGGAAAGAGGAGCCAAGCCCTCAGAACAGTTCACAAAAATGTCCTTGTCACCTGAGCACCTTTAAAAATCACTGTCCTGTAGGTTTTCTGTACTCAGAGTGGGATTTGAAGCTCAGCAGTCAGTCACCCACCCACTGACTTTCCCCGCTCCCTTGAGACTCGCTCTGGGATCCTGCCCATGGACACATCCTTGACTCATCTGCTTTCTGGGCTGCAGGACAGCAGCAGCACAGCCCTCGCTTCCCAAAACAGCGACAGTGGCACCACCACAGCACTGAGCCCCTGCTGCCATCCTACACTGATGGAAGCTCTTCCACTGGCAAACTGGTGCATGTTCAAGCCCCGTAGAAAGAGGTGAAATGACAGAGAAAAGCAACTTTCTCTCCTTTCCATTAATATACTTGGAAATACTCTGGAGTGGAAGAAAAATGTGCCCCTCTCCCAGGGCACATCTGCCTCGACTGCCCATCGCTCTGCTGGGCACCTACTGCCCCTGGCAGGGTCACAGGATTTGTGTTTGTCTAAAAAAGTAACCTCCTTGTGAACAGGCTCTTTGCTTTGGGAAACACAAAGCAGTCTTGTCCTCCAAGTGTCCAAGCCTTCTTTTCACGTCTGTTTACTCCTTCAGTAGCATTTATTTTTGGCCTTGAGAGAAAAACACAACTCCACTTTAAAAGGGGTGGTGTCCAGTTAAACCCACAGGCTGTACCACCCCTTTGCTCCCCCTTTGCAGGGGAAGGCAGTGGAGGAGACCAAAAAAAAAAAAAAAACCAGGAGAAAAATCTATTGCCTGTTGGGCACAAAACTGCTTTTGCTTTCTAGTGAAAAGGGGCAGAGCATCCTCAGAAGCACAGAAAAACTGGCCAAACAGGCCAGAGCCTGGATGCCTGAGGCTTTTGAGTAACAGTAATAACAAGTCCAGGGGCCACATTTCCATTTGTCCTGGAAAGCCTTTCCATCTAGGATCGCTCAGGGCAGGGAGACACCGGCAGGGAGTCCACAGTGTTGGACTCAGTTTGTGGTGGGTCTGACTCTGGCAATCCCAGACTTTAGCACATCACCCATCAGAAACACCGGTCTGTGCCTGTCTCACAATGAGCACAGCCCTTCCAGCACTCCAGGACAAGGCTGTTCATGCTGTGTGAGGGGGCTGAGAAGGGGCTGCAGATCACCTCTGCCTCCTGAGACCCGGCCAGCTGCACACACACGTCCTGCTCAAGGCCAGTGCTCAGCCAAAGGGCTCAGTGCTCACCTGTTTGACTCTGCAGAGCAGGGGTGTTCACACAGCCAGTGCCAGCTCTGTGCCCCTCACCTCCAGCACAGACTTGTGACTGTGTGTGGCCTGAGGCAGCTGCAGAAGGGCCATCTAAGGGCTCACAAAGCTGAAGCCTGAGGCACGAAGTTCAAGGCAGAGGTCCTGTACGGGCAGTGTGTGTGGTCAAGACCTGCATTCCTTTGGGGAGAGGCAGAGGAGGAGCAGGACTGCACCGGGAGCCCTTTGGGCTGGGTCTGCAAGAGGAAATAAGCTCAGTTTGGCCACAACTATGTTTTGGGCCACCCATCAGCATCCATCATCCCAGGTCAGGCAGCTGAGCTCCCTCCTAGAGGAGTGACTGAGCTGGGCCCCTGAGAACAAAGTCAGGAGAGCACCCTGCTCTCGAGACCTCCGGGACAGAGCCCGTGGCCCTGCCCACTGAAACCAGGACTCTGCCACAGGCCTGACTCATCCCCCTCCTGCAGCAACCCCTGATCTTTTAGGTCCATAGAATTCAGTCCATGTCCATGAAGGCATGGCTGGGCTCAGAGAAACAGAGGCAGCAACTCCTGGACAGGATGGAAGCTGAAGTGCCAGGAAAGCCTTGTGTGTGCCTCAGCTTAGCGGAGCATTAACAACGCATCGCTCACAGCAAGTGCCTCTGGATGCCTGGCTGACTTTGGCAAGGGGCACTTTGAGAAGGATAAAACTGCATTTTCATTGCTGAGAATCCTCCTCCAGTAATAAGATGTGCCCCGTGGGATGCTGGTAACATATTGGTATTGTCTGCAGAGTAGCTGGGGGCGAAGGGCTGACAGTGCTCAACCCTACACACGGAACACCCCTGAATGTCACCATCCAGATCCAGGATTTACAAGCACACAGGCAGCCACAGGTAGGCTGTCCAGCTGCCCTCCGATTACTCTGGGAATTCAGAAAAGAAATCCCAACCCAAAGCCTTAAGTAATTTTGTATTCTTTCCTTTGCATATAAAACATCATTAAAATAATTAGAAAAACAGATGCGTTGTGTCAGTAACTGACAAATTAAGAATTCAGTCATGGTTGTTCAGGAACCCACTGCCTCCTTGCAATACCAATAATGATTATTTATAGCCTGCTCTGCAAGGAAAGTAGTCCAGAAAAAGGGAATTATTATAATGGAAAGCAGTCATCCCCAGGGAGAATTCTAGTGCAAGATGTAGCCGAGATCTCACACCATTTTCTTGTCTTGAATTATAAACTTTATTGTAAGCACTGTTTGTGTATCTTGTACAGAACATCTCGGTTCCTCTGTAACAAGTACCCATTTTATTCCTGCTGAATTTCATTGAACTTGCCCCTGATTTATAAGAGGCAGATCCATATTACTGCTTTAGGGAGCGATCTCTTAGCTGCCTATTCACAGGGATGTGCAGCCTGGCAAAAGAATGAGCGGAGGGAATGAGCTGGGTGGCAGACGAGCTATTAGTCTGGATGATATCACCATAGCATCTGGAGCAGTTACACGCAGCACTAACACAGGGGGATGAGACATTCTCTGCTCTTGAAAAGAGCTAACAAAGAAAATACACAGAGGGTGGGAGCTGTGGAAGAGCCACAGAACACAGAAGGAGCTGTGCAATGTCACATCGCAGCAACCGAGAGAGGCAGGAGCGAAGTCCTTGTCTCAGTCCTCTCCAGCTCTCTCAGGCTGCCTTTGCTCCTTTCTGGTCCTGCATGGGGATGTGACAGATCTTTAACTGAGAGTTCAATACAGAAAAAGAAAATACTTTTTTTTCCTATTTGTCAGGAGAACCAGCTTTCTGCTGGTTGTGCAAACAAATCCTTTCCCACGATTAATACCTGTCTCCTGTGCTCAAGACATCAGTCTCTGCTAATAAAGCAAAGGTCTCTTCTCAGAAAACGTTTCCCATTTGTAATGCTAACTTTCCTCCTCACAATTGCCCTTGTTTAGCCCTATGATAATATTATGATGCACTCCCAACATAACTCACAGTACTTCCTATTATTGTGTGCCACAAGTGTTTACAGAGCCATTTTTGTGGCAGACACCAGCCTTTAGACATTCCACATTTCCTGTTTCACTGGAGCCAATCACTCACTGTTCAGTGCTGCGATGCAAGTCCCTAATTAATTTATACACAACGAAGCACTTCAGTCATTGCAATGGAAGTGCAGTGGAGAGCAACCCATTAGCAAAAATTGGCTATCAAGCATGGACAAATTATTTCCTTTTCATGTTTCCATCAATATTAAGATTGATTAATCATCTTTCAAAAGAAAACCTCCCCAGTGCCAAACTGCCTTTACACTTTTCCACTAGTGCTGTATGGGACACTTGGGCCAGTCCTGCTTCCTCTCACAGCAAGGAAACCTCTCTGATGTGCTGAGAAGAACTGGGTTTTCACCACCACAGGGGACTTCACAATTGGTCCAACCCCACTCATATTCTCTTTATAGACTCAGAATATAATAGCCTGGTTTTAACAAAAAGAAATCAAGATTAAACTCAATATATTCTGAAGGAGTGAAAATTCCTAGCAACAGCTGAAAGGGAAGTGGAATCTATAAATGCCTCTTTCATCTTTATCAAATTACTATTCAGCACAGTTACATTTATTAATAACAACATTCCTTAAGCCACATTGTAAAAATCCATTAGCAAGAAATGCTTTAAAATGTTCAACAGGCTGTAACAGATGATTTATCAAAAGCTGAAACAAATACTGTGAGCAGAGTGGGCACTTTCATGGGCCACAGAGATTGGCAGAGGGATGTTATGGTATGTTCAGAGATGGACAGTTTGCATGGCATAACTTCAATTTTTAATTCCATCACCTCCTTTAGGAAGGGGTAATGCCAGCTAATAGTGATCTTTGAGGGTTTTTATCTCACTTCTGTGTGTACTCACCCCTGAAAATGCAAAGTCATCACCTGTGGGATTTGGGACACGCTGAGGGACCAGACTGCTCTGATTCAGGGTTGGAGAGAGGGAACCTGTGAGAGCAGATCTCTGCTCACAGAGGAAACACCCTCTGATTGTCCCAAACCCTGACAAGGAGAGCCCTCTAAGGAGTTGTTTAAGTGTCCCCAGGAGGGTCTGACTGGGGGGGCAATCACCGCATTGTTTTCCCTTTCAGCACAGCCTGCATTGGCCCTGCACATTCACATATTGCCTTCCTTCAAACACCCCCATCACTGAAGGTTTGCTCAGGTCCTGGGGGGATCATTCCAGAAGGACTGTGAGTTCTCTCAGTTGCTTCCAGCGAGCAGCAGAGAACAATAATGGCACAGACAGTCGGCACTGCTCCGCTCATTCCCCAGCCGTGACTGTGGCTATCGCAGCCTCCCGCTGCAGCGGGGTAAGGAGGGTTTTGATGACATTTTCTTTGTTGCTGCAGAAGGCAAAGCCTGAGTCAGGGCTTACAGGGAGAGGGGGAAGGAGCAGGAGATGCAATCACAACCAGGGAGGGAGTGAAGTGGCAGCTCTGGGGTCTCAGTCCTTCTGGCTGCACACGGGTGGCCGTGGGCGCGTTCGGTTTCCGCTCACCTGCTGACAGATCGGGTTCCCTTTCCAGATTTGATCACTCCCTAAATCCATAAAGAGATGCCTAAGGCAGGTCAGATGGTTTCTGAGGCAGATAACACAGTGCAGCCCAACTGCCTCTAGAGTGAGCAGCTCTTTGCACTCTAAGCTGTGTTTAATTCCCCCCACAGACAGACCTGTGCCACGGTCCAGCCTCCCCCTCTCGTGTTCATCCGTTCCCCCAGGGCCTTCCACTTAGGAGCACAAAACGGTGGCAGAACCAATTCGTGGCAGAATGTATCTTCTGTAATCACACACGAGCCAACTTGTTAGATCATTTTGTGTCCCAGCTGAGATTGCAGCTCCATGATTACTTGTGACTGAGCAGAACTAGAAAACACATAATTACATGGGCCAAAGCACAGACAGTGGCAGCTACAGATGCTGGTGCTTAGCTGGGAAAGTGCAGCACATGGTGGGAGGGAGAGAGGGAAAGGAAGCTGGAAATGAAGTCTACATTCCACCTCATCCTCACTGCAGAGCTTTTGGCTTTCAGGCTGGAATTTCTCAGGTGTAATGACAGATTGTGTGGCCTGAAACACCATAAGCACCACAGTGCTCGAGCCTGGTGGGTTCAGCTTGCCCAGCCAGATGAAAGCAGCCTGGACTAACCCTGGTGAGACAATACTTGGCATCTTGCAGGCAAGATCATTCTTGGCTGTAACATCCCCCTCCTGGTTCATTTTCTGTTTTCTCTGTTGTTGACCTCCAGTGATGGAGGAAAGGGGCTGGACAGGGAGGGGAAAAAGAGAAGGCAGTGGATGGTGCTGTGAGCAGGAGAGGGGCCTGAAGGAATGGGAAAGAGAGGGAACAGCTGTGGGGCTGGGAGGGAAACAGAGACAGGGGAGTGAAACAGATATGCTTCCCCCTTGGGAGGATGGGCTGAGCCAGTGTGAACAAAAAGGGGCTAAAATGAAAGGGAGGAAACCAGAGAAGAGAAGAAAGATGGAACAAGGGAGATCACAGAGAACAACAGGAAGCAGCGCTAAGAGGACAAAGATGAAGGCTGGGGATTGTTGGGGAAAAGAACGCAGAGGAAAAAAACTTCACAAATATTGTGCAAAAGACAGAGGGAATTAGAAAAGAAGTCCAATGAAAATGCCAACCACCCAGCTGCTCTGAAACTCCAGTACGCTTACGTCAACACCACACCACTGATCAGCACCAGGGGAGGAGGTTTGGGTTGTCTTTTAATTGCATGGAAAGGCTTTCAGCAATGCAGAACGTGAACTTCAGCTCCCACTGAAGTCAGAGGGGTTTAGAGGTGCTTACAGCCACAGGAAAACAAGACCCAGCCCGATAAAACTCGTGAGACCAGGACGCCACGTTATGACCTTGAGAACAACCAGCCTTTCTTTACCTTGTGTGCCTTTCCACCGGGACACCCAGGGTGATAAGAGCAGCACGTGTGGGGATGGAGCCCAGGGCAGCCTCAGACCCCCTCCAGGGACACTGCCCAGCTCTGCCCAGCTCTGCCTGCACCACAGCAGCTTCTGCTTTGTTCTTCCTGACCAGCAGTGAGGTCCTTCATTTACATGTCTAAGCTTGAGTAGGGGTAAGAGGCATCCTCTTTGCTGGTTGGAGTGAAATGTTTGGCTTATTGGCACGGCTTGTTTAATTTGGCTCTTAGTGCTCAGTCAGTGTTATTAGAGAAAGCAATAAAAACACATTAAATACAAGGAGCTACATTAAAACAACACGGAGTTTGCAATGAAAACCAAAAAAAGCAAGGGGGCTGAGTGTGGAGATTGCCATTCCCTCCTTCAGTCATCCTCCTCTCCATGAATATGAAGTGTTTGAAGGGGTGGAGGGCCCAGTGGTCACCACACATCAGGGAGGTGTCAGATCTGTGTCCAAGGTCGGCTCCTTCCCCCAGTGCCAGGGTGGCTGCTGAGGTCAGAAGTGGGGGCAGATACCTCACTCTGGCGCAAGGTGACAATTCAACAGCACTGAGCTCCCAAAACTGAAGCTCCTGTCAGAGTTTTGCTTCAGTGAAATCTCCCCAGAGGCAACAAGTGTTCATCTTCAGCTTCATCTCTCTCTCCCATCTATATAAACCATCATTAAAGAGAACTCTGTGTTCCACGATGTTTTTCCTCTCCAGGTTTGTAGATCATGTGCCATCTGTCCCCAGCCCCCTGGATCAGAGGCACAGAGAACGATGCACAGGGAGCAAACACTGGCAATGGAGATGTCACCACTGCAGTGGCAGCAGCTGGGACTTGAGTCAGCCTCCCAGGCTGCAAACACTGATGGGATTGTCGCAGATGCTGACATTAACTGGTTATCTTCACATCCTACTTCACCTCACAGCACACCTTCATGTGCTGCTGGGGCTCATTCGATGCATTTCAGCTCTTCCACTGCTTGTTCATGGCTGCTTCCCCTCCACCTCTGCAGTCCTTTGCAGACCTGGAGGCCTGTGTCACACAAGCAGCTTTCCCCAGGGTCTCCCCAGTCCCACCCCAACCCTGGTGTGCCACAGCAGCCCCCCAACACTGCACCCCCCTGGGCTCCTCACGCGGCTCTGCAAGGGGGCACCCAGGGGCCTCACTGCCAGGTCTGTGGGGAGCAAGACAGGGATGACACCCCCAGGGATCACTCCCCTGTACATCAGACAACAGTTAAAGACAGTTTGGGCTGCCTTTGACCACCACACGCAGCCTGGCTGTGCTTTTAGTGGCGCTGACCAAGAGTTGCTGCCTGCAGCAACGTGAAGATGTCGGCTTCTTTTTCCCCCAAGCAAGCGGCTCTAGGAAGACTCTGAAATGCTGCAAACAGCCCCAACACATCCCTGCTGAGCTCCTTCCAGACCGAGTTCTTACACTTGTCATGTTTTTCCATCATTTTCTTTCAATCATATAATAAAGGTCAGATCCCACCAACGCCACAGGGAGGGACTGAGAGACGTCACAAATGACATGTCTGTCACCTCCCCAGGCTGGTGCTCACTGCTCTAGCCCAGCTTTTGCAGCTCAGTCAGATTTCTTGGTTTCTGCTTGGCCTTGATATAGGACTCCTGAGGCTCTGGGATCTTTAATCTGCCCGTTTTATTAACTGATCTGAGGCACAGCTGCACCCTCACGTTTCTCCTGCACCACGAAAACCAAAACTGCACATTCTGTTTGGGCAAACGGCGAGGTGACTGTCCCAAAGCCTGGAATTTCTAAGGAAACAAAGCTTTACGTGGGATCACTCTGTGTGTGTGTGTGTGAGTAGCTCTTGAACGTGTCAGACAATTTCAACGTGGCAGAGAAGAGGATCTCTCAGAGCTCTGAAGCTCCCAGAGGTGCTCTGGAGAGGACAGATGGAGGGGACAGACACCATTAGTATTCCCCGAGGAAAAGGCTCCCTCCACACCAGACAGAGGAGACGCCACACGGGTGAACGCTGCTCACTGGACCTGCTGCTCAGGAAAATACTCCTCAGTGTGCCTGAACATGTCCTGCCAATCCTGCTGGAGCTGGGCCCTGCACAGCTGGTACAGTCACAGCTTTCCTCACTCACTGCCCGTCACCCCCAGGGCCACGTTCCAGGCGAGGAGGGGACCTGAGTGCCAGTGCAGAACGGGCAATGGAGGAAACACCACGAGCACCCAGGCATGGGAGGAGGTGCAGCAGGGCAAGGATGTCCCTGGGCACAGCCATTGTTCCCGCGGGGAGGCAGCTTTGAGAAAGTGGTGTCAACTACAGGAGCTGGATCACTGGTTTGGGCAATGTCAGCACGTCCCTTGGAGGGCATTCCCTCCTCCTGCACCACGAAACGACCAGTTATTATTTAACAGCAGACCTCACAGGGAGGAATGTTTGTCTGTATTCATGACCTCTAACAAGTGTGGCAATTGTTTACTACACTCTGAGCTACCCAGCAGCAGCTATAATGTAATAATTATAGAGAAACCTCCCTAAAAATACATTTCTGATGCATCAGCAAAACTCCAGCTGGCACTGAACATATGAGTTCAGCCCAATCTGAGAATCAGATCGTGCACTACATTTTGTGCAGCTGTGTAAATGCTCCAGTGAGGAGCTCTGGAGCCGATGCCTCACAGTGATGGAGGGAGGGACAAGAAGCAGCACAGAAGATCCACAGGTTCTTTTCTGCATGGTCAATGACAACAGAAAACACCAGGCCCATTTTCAAGCCAAATAAACTGAGATTTTGAAAATCAGAACATCAGCATTTTCTAATCTGGGTACTGACTCGGTATCTGGTTTTAGAGGTTCAGCCTGAGCCCAGGCTGTGCCACCATTTTTCATGGAGATGATTCATTATTATTATTTTATTTCATCCACACACACTAGAATAGCATCCTGAGGATCCTGCAAGGATCAGCTCTTCCTTGTGCTCAGTGTTAGTGAACTCCAGCTCCTGTTCTTTGCAGAAGGATCTACCAGGGCTTCAGATGCTGCTGCCTTGTAGCAGAACCCCCAAAACGTCACCCTCTGGCACTCGGAGCCCAAGGCTGACCCACCCCCATCACTGCTGTTCCAGCTGAGCAGGCTGTGACTGGGAATGCCAGGGCACAGGTGCCTGTTTTCTTCTTCCAGCCCTGCTGCAGTGCAGCACGTGCCTGGACACAAGCTGGATTCCTCAGAGATTCTGTGGGACCCTGGCAGTCCCTAAATGCTTCTGTGTCTCAATTTCCTCACCTGCAAAAAGGGCCAAGACGAAAAGCCCTCAACTGAGAGCTGCGTTCAGGTTTGGAAAACAATTTTAGCACCTTGAAAGGTGGCTTCCCTGGAAGCCCAAGCTGCAATTTATTGCTTCAATTAAAAAAGTGTGTGTTTTGCAATCCACAACCTGTTTACACTTCTTACAGCTATCTCTCTAAAAAGAACTCGGCTCATGGATCTGGCACAGCTTGTTGGATAAGCAGGCTCACCAACCCTTCCAGGACACACAGTGCTGCTGTGTAACTTTGCAGGCTGTGTTTGACTTGCCTGAACTTGAACAGTCACCACTGATTGATTGGCTTCTAAAAATACCCTCCCGCCATGGTTCGAAGTCTGGAGAGCTCGTGTTGATTTAGGGATGGAGACCTCGCCGGTCAGAGGCTCAGCCAGACATCTGACACCAGGCTGTGCTCCCTGCTCCTGCCCTGGGAACCATGGGCAGGGAGACCCAGGAGCACCTCCTCACTTCATCTCGGGTGTGGCGTGACAGTTCATAATCATTCTGCCAACCAAAGACTTCTTTTCATTTCTACAATATCCTTCCTTCTGCAGGAGCATCTGCAGTGCCCTCGCTCCAGCTCTCCTGGGCTGAACGACCCACACTCCTCTGGGTACCCCCTGTAAGCACCACCCACTGTCCCCATCCCCTTCTGAGCTCCACTTTGGATTTATCCTCCCCGAGGATGGATGATGAGAACTGACCATGACTTCTCAGATGAAAGCTCAGCTGTTCCCTGTGCAGTGGCAGGAGCTCTTCCTCATCTTTCTTGGCAATAGCTTGCCCGATAAACCCGATGATCTCACTGGGCTTTTGTGTTCAGTTTTAAAAGGGGTATAAAGCAGGCTCTCCAGTATTTCACTTCATTTTATTTTAGTGTTTGTTATCTGGAAAGAAGAGGGTAGTTAAACTGCCTTTTTAATTAAATTCCTTTAAATCTTTGAAAACAATAAAGAAAGAAAGATAGCAAACAAAGTAAGACAGAAGAATTACCATGTGTATTACCAGAGGTATTTTTTCCCGTAACACATTTATATATAAATCTCTTTTCCAAAAACTTGCAACATTTCTCAGTTGCTCAGTCTGTCTCCTGGGTAACTTGACACCTCACAAGAGGAGCCTTGTGCCTCTGCTCTTTAGTGGGACATGAGTCTTAGGAACTCTATTGAAATTCTCCTCTAAAGAGAGAGTATTCCTGGTTTCTTGAAGGTAAGAAGAGTTTGTGGTACTGCATCCTCCTCCCTTTGCTTCTCTCCAGCTTCACACAGCTTATGAAAATCAAAGGCTCTGAGCAGCAATAGCTGCATTAAGCAGCGGTCCCTTTGGCACACAGACTCTTTCTATAGGTCTGGGAAAAGCTTCTAAGAATTTACATGAGCAAAGAGATGGTAAATGGGCTTGGGTTTGCTGTACAAGGGTTCAGACCTGCAGTGTCAAATGTTTAGAGCTCCATAAATTAAAAATAAGGGGGGGAAACAGTGGTTGAGCTAAAATAACCTGACAAAGGTCCTGTGCTGTCAGCACAGCATCCACAGGATGGGATCCCACCGGATGTGGGAGAAAGAGGGTCTGTCAGGCTCAGACCCTGCCATCCAGTCAAGTCCCCAGTGCAATAGTTCTGACCATGATGAAGACATCTGAGCACGGAGCTCCATCCTGCCACATCCCACGTCTCTACAACTTGCCTGATTTCTTTGTTTTTTCCCTTAAATAAGGAGACAATGCTTTCTGTGTCTCCTTCATCAGACACCACTGCTCTCCCAGGGACCTCTCAAACACCAAGGCCAGAAACCAAGTCCAGGAATTGTAGGTTGCAGTTAATCTAAAATTGGTGACTTGTCAATTTTAATAGTTTTAATTTCCCAACTGTCTGCTTGGGTTACACACATAAAACTTTTAAATAATATGCCTTCTCTGTCTCCCCACATAGAAAACCACTGTGTTTCCCTGTCCTCCATAGACTGTGTGACCTTTAGCTGCTCTCCCTTGCTTATCAAGTCAAGGAATTCATTCAGCTCCTCAGCAACCCCAACCACTGACTCTCCATTCACATCCCTCCAAAGGCCCCACCAGCTCCTCGATCAGTTCAGAAAGATTTATACTCATGTGCCCCTTCATATCCTTCCTCCTCGGGCTTTGATTTACCCTCGTGGCTTCCTTATCGCTCTGGAGCACTTCCTACATGCCTGTCTTTACAGCTTCTTGTTCTCCCTCTTTGGAATCACCAGTGAGTTGTGTTTCCTTAATGGCAGTGGGAAAAACTCTCCCGGCAGAGAGGCCTTTGGGAGGAGCTGTGCAAACCTGAGCCCCCGTGGAACACCAACAGCATTTGAGCTCCTGACGTTGGCCCCGAGCACAGGAAGGACTTTCAGCCCCTACCAAACCTCCTGAGCCCTTTGCCTGCTCTGACACTTCCTGTGCACTCCCTTTGTGCCCCCTACGAGGCAGGAGGAAATACGACCTTCTCCTCCTCTTTCCTCAGTGCCCCCTCCACAAAGAGCCACCCCAGCCCAGCACCCCTTTCTCTAGCACAGACAGTGCAGCCACAGCTGCAAAATTCTGCTCTTCAGTTTTCTCCCCTCTGGGATTTGTCTGATTTGTTACACAGTTTGTGTTACCCTGCTAAAGAAAGGGGACTAATGGGGAAACACAAGGTCATGCTGGGGGGAACAGTGGCTGGGGTGACCACCACCCTAAGGATCCCCAGTAGGGACTCTTGGAATCACAGCTGCACCAACCTGGAGCAGAATGATGGACCAAAAAGAGCCACAGCCCCCCCAGTGCTCAGCTGCTCGTTGGCTGGACCCGAGGTTCGTGTTCCTCACCTTTTAACTCTGCCTTTGAAGTTACTTCCACATTCGTTCTCCTACTCCTAAATACTCCCCTCTGCAGGGATTAAAGCTGGTAGTAAAACATCTCACAAATGTTTATGATCACAATTACACCTGTTCCTGCAAGAATTTCACAGTCAATTGAGTCGCGTTATTCTTCTCACATTTGCCTTTCCTGCCCTGGCATCCAGATTTCCCCAGCACACAGACCCAGAGAGAGTCCTGGCAGGTTATGAGTTCAGAGTATTCCTTAAAGTGTTTTAAACTCAAATCTTCACCAAATGCAGATATGCCAGTCAGGCAGATAATGAGATATCTTCAATCAGCTGCAAAAAAAGCAGGAATGTTTCCTGTAAGCATTGCCTCTGTGAAGGACTGGGATGTGGATGACCAGGAACTCCAGCCAACTGCTGTAATTTTTAGATCAATTTTACCCAAATAAAGGCATTCCTGCTTTACACTGCACAACTTTGATCCTTTAAGGGGCAATCTCAGTTACCAGTGTGAGTTCACACTGATCTGGATACCAATACTCAAACATGCAAGAGGCTGGGCAGAAAAGCAGGGGGAAAATTAAAGCTTTCTTTGGCATTTATTCAGCCTGAATTTCCCAACAGGAAAACAAAAGCTCGGCACTCATGGGTGAAATTCCCACCTGACACAGTAAGGCCTTTTAAAGGGGAGCTAAGGCAGGCCAGGCCATTTGGAGTTAGACCCTACAAAGTCTAATAGGAAAGGAAGAGGAAACAGAGCCTTTGAGAGCCCCCTACTCCCATCAAAATCACCTGGAAATGCCGGGGGCTGTAAGGAGAGGAGAGTCTCGATTTGTCAGATATTCCTGGCCAGAGCTCAGTTTGAGGTACAATCACTCACTGCTGATCACCTTTCAGCCCCTTTTCTCCTGTAACCTATTTCAGCTGTTAGCACCAGGCAGCAACAAAACCACATCCACTCAGAAATCACATTGAAATGCCTTCCTGCAAACAGTTTCACATCCTGCACATCAGATTTCACGTGGGAACATCTTTCAGATTTCCAGAGTAGAAACATTCTTCCAATAGGAAAGATCAAGTCCTACAGTAAAGGCTAATCTAATAATTATGTTCACAAGGATCACTCCCCACCTTTGAATGCCCATGAAGTTGCCACAGAGATCCCACAGTTACATCCTCCTCCAGCTCTAAGGAAAATGCAGCTGATCCCTTCCACTGGGATTCAGCAACTTCCAGCACGATGTTCAGTAGTTACAGCTCTGTCCTAAAACTCTAATTGCACAACGCAGTAAAAATAGATGCAACACGAGCACTTACAAAAATGTACTGCAATGTCAAACAGCACTGCCAAAAAAACACAATGGCAGGCCTTGGTCCTGCAAAGCCCCACATGCAGTCACGCTGCTTTTTCACACATTTGGAATAGCTTTTCTGAAATCCATGAGCTATCCATAACAGGCAAGGCCATTGCCAGGACCAGAGGACTCCTTTCCTTGTTCTACCGGTGGAAAATCAGACCTGCTTGCTCCTGTATAACCTCTCTCAAATAATACTGAATTACCTACAAGTTGCTTAAATTAGACCAACAAATATATTACTTTGTAGCCAACCTGATAAAGTGTGACTGTTTACATATGATTTAATCCTAGAACTGAGATTAAAGGCTACCTCAAACAGAGCCTTTACCCAGTACTCACATAAAATTCTGTTTGGTTTCAGCAGAGCTGAGAATAACTCTAACAACCTTGTTAATCCCAGATTAAGAATGGAAAAGATCCTTCTTGGCACCAGGTGTGCCATTAACAACGAGTGGGGGTGCAGGGGAGCTGCAGAGTGACCTCGTGGAGCGCCAAGGAGAGGCTCGGCGGGCTGGAGCTGTGCCAGGGACCGGGCAGGGCCGGGCACCTCACAGGGGCAGAGCAGCCCTGGGGACAGGAGCTCCTGGGACCTGCCCCGCCCTCCCTTCTCACCTCATGTCTGTTTGAATCTCTGCAAACCGTTTGAAAGGTCTACAGCTGCCCCTGGGAATCCAAAATTTCCCAAAGCAGTGTTTTCCAGCCCTAATGAAGTCCCCCCCCATGCTGGTGGTTTGTGCCCTGGATGGAACGTGGCACGAGACTGGTGTTCCTCACAACACCCTTCCCTCAGCAGGGGCACCGCGGGCATGGCTTTAAATACACGGTCAAGTCCTTTTCCAGCCCAGCAGTGCAGAGGTGCTGGGGGAGGCTGAGCACAGGGAGCTTCCCGTGCTGGCACAGCCAGTGGAGCTCCTGCCACCTCCTCTCCTGATCCCACAGGTAACCCCCCCGTGCTCCCCAAGGCTGGGCTCGGGGCAGGCACCTGGACCCTTCTCACGGCAGCACCTCCCCCAGCACCTCACCTGCCCGTTCCTGGGCCCTTCGCCTTCCAGGATCTCCTCTGCAGTGCTCCATGGGGCTGGAACAGCCACCCTATCCCCCCAGCTCTCCTCCTGGAAGCACTTTTTTCTTCTGGGATGGGAAATCAGCCCCTCTGTTTGTGCAGTGTCCGGTCCATGAGCCACTTGCAGGCACTGTCACCAAACCACATGTGAGGTCCAGGTGGCTGGAGGAGGGAGAAGGTCCAGACCTGCAGGACCTCGAACCCTGAATGAAAGTCCCTTTCCTCACCCAAGGCAGAGTGCCAGCACCACAGGCTCTCCTGACCCCACCAAACCACACAGGGAGAAGGGAAAATCTGTTCCCCATTAAACATATCTAACAGTCATTTTCAAGTACAACCACAAAGGCTTTGCCTGAGCAGCCCTTCTCATCTGTGCCTCCCATGCAGTCCCAAGGTCCCCCAAAATGGATCAGAGAGACTCTGCACACCACAACAGTCTGGCTGCAAGAGCTGCCCCGTGCATAAACACTGGGCAATGACAAGCTTTCCCACCAGCAATCCACTACAGAAACTTTGCAAGCCCATCTTTTGGGTTTTAGCTCTTGCTCTGCAAAACCTGGGTCTATGTGGGCAGCACAGAGCGCACTGGGGTGGTGCCCAGGGATCTGGGTGGCACTGCCAGCCACAGCTCACCTCCAGCACGCACACAGCACAGCCAGCCTGACCAACCACCTACAGGTGAATTATCTCCCAGATGTCGCAGGCAAGACAGAAAATACAGACAGGATGGGCATTTCTTTCCCTGTGATCTTCTCAGAAGGTGTTTGCCATAAATCTCTTGAAGGTAAGAAGCAGAAGAAAACATCTGGAATCCTCCCTTATGCTGTGCAGAGAAGATAAGCTGTGATTCAGCACGAAAGTCCTTCGGAGTTTTTCCCGGTTCCCATTACCACAGTGCCCAAATATCCCATTGTGAAACAAAGTCTCCCCCAGCGAGGTGCAGTGCCAGCACACAAGAAACATCAGGGGGTTTACAAAAGAGAAGAGCAATCCTGGCGCCTGCTCCTCTGAAAACGCTGAGCAGCCGACCTTTGAAAGGCAATTCCAAAATCCCTCTCATCAAAACAGAGTCTCCTAAAATCACTTCTCACATTTTATAATGTTGGTCAGATCCCTGCCCTGACAGTTTTGCAGTGAAATTCAAGTTTATGATCCGTACTCCACAGCCTTTATTCAGCAATTTACTGCATCTTAGGGCCCAGGCAATTGCAGAGAGCATGCACAGAATTCCCACTTAAATTGCATGTGGTTTGCATTGTTTAGCTTTTTATTGTATATTCTGTGCCATTAATGCCTTGTGTTTTCACAGCATCTCCCAGGTGAAGGACTCGATACACTCAGAAAGGTAAATGCAGCTCAAGAATCCCACCGGGTCTGGCAGAACCCCCCGCTCTGCAACTGCTCTGACAACTTTAAGCTGTGGTGTAACCGCTCAGTGGTGCCTCTCTGCTCCTGCAGGACGCCCGTGCTCCTCTGCAAGCGGCTGCCAAGCTGGTGCAGGACCGGACTCGCTGATCCCTGCAGTTCCCCTGGCAGGCGCTGGGTAAGCTGGGTGAGCTCTCTGCCCTTTCCACCGCGCAGAGCCAGTGCCTGCATGTCCTGACTTCCTCGGGAAGCTCTGGGAAAGGGCAGAGCTGAAAAAGCCACTGCCGTGCAGCCAGCCCAGATCCAGCCCTTCCTCCCCTGCAAGTCCCGAGGGCTTCATCAGAATGCTCCTGTCAGTACCAGGAAGAAAGGGAATTCTGCTGAAGGTGCCAGGATTGAGTTTGCTGACAGTGGCATTTTCTTTGCCCAGAGCTGCCATGTGTTCAGGTTTTCCTGGATACTTCTTTTTTTTTTTTTTATCACACAAATGGTGCAGAACATAAGTAGAGGACTTTATACATCTGCTGAAAAGTCGGAATTTTCAAAGGGAAGCAGAGATAAGCAACTGCTTGTCTAGGGTTCCTGGATATCCAGCAGCCAGGCTGGGAGTAGCAATTGCTGGGCTTTTGTCACATACACAGGGATCAGCTCCACAACACACATGTGACCCTGGAGATCTGAGCCTGCTCTGTGCTTCCACAACAATCCCAGTGCCTGAGATTCCCGTGTGTGTGGATCAGCTGAACACACACACCCGGATGCTTCCTGCAAATGCTGCACTCACTGTACCAACAGACAGATTTCTGCAGGGAAATATTTACCTCAGCTTGGCTTTTAGCAAGTCTTCTTGTACCTCAGCATATCAGTGGGATGCTGTCATCAATCTACAACGTTCTGCAAACGCCCAGGATAGATATCATTTCAGCTGAATTAAAAAGGTCACCCAAGAGCAGCACAACAACACAACCAACTCAATCACACGAGGTATTTGTCAGATCCTGTTCCTGTGTGCTGTTCTCAAATATGACTCTCTTTAGATTCTGACTGAGCCATCACACTTCTGACTGTGCCCCTGGTACTCAGACATATGTTCAGCTTTGGTTAAATTTGACTTCTTGTTGTGTTATGCAACCGAGCTTTACTCAGTGTTATCTTCTGATTGACTCCTCCACTATTCCCCTCCCAGCGGATTTATCTGAGGCCAATGACAGCCAGCAAATACTTACTAGAACTCTTGTCTTTGGCAGCACACGCTGGCAGTGTGTGTTTTCAGAGGCAGTTTGAGAAGTGGGTGTCACTTGCATTAGCTCACTCTAAAATCTTGACTCACCCTTCACGCACATAATCCCTCCTGCGAATTCTAGGCCACGGATTTTAATAGAGTCTCCAAAGTAGGTGTGAGGGCCGCTGGCTGTGCTAATTTAGTTCCTATTGATTTATCTTGTCTCCTTTCATGGCAGCAAATTGTAAACGCTTCCTTTGCTTCCCTCGGTGTTTGCTCCCTGCGTGACAAGTCTCGAGCACTGATGGAATGTGTTAGTGAAAAGTGCCTTGGCGGCTGCTTTCAGTGTCACAGGGACAGAGCCATCACCCAGTGACAGTCCCACCTCGGGAGAGCTCAACCTCTGCCTCTGCACTCGGAGAGGAAAGCTGGGCCTGGGATGGGAGGGCTCCATAACACACAAAAAGATCTCTGTAAGACATTAAATGAGCTCCTCTGCAGGACTGGAGTCAGCCTGACTTGCTGTCAGCACTGGGGCAAAGTGGAAGTCCATGGAAGAGCAGAGCAATCGAGGGACATCGATGCTTCATTAGTGTGAGCACAAGCACCTCAATCCTGCCTTCCTTAGGTGTGTTTAATTAGGGCTTGGTCCAGTCCCGATCCAATCCCTGGGAAAGGGCTGTGTTCCAGCTGCTTTGAGTTCTCACTCATGATTTGGGCACTAATCACATATTTTTTGCAAATATAGCACGAAGAGTTCCCTCTAGGGGAACTCAGAGTTTAGATGGAGCCTACAAAGACCATACATTTTCTCTTTGGTTATAATTATGTATTACATTAGTGTTGTTTTTTTTCTTTTTTAATGAACAAGTGACTTAATCTTTATAATTACACGTTTGAAAAATTAAAAAAGAACAGAAAAAGGGAAGAAAAGGTTCCAGCTGCCTTTTGCAGCATGCTTCCCCTGCCCCCTCCACTGGGAATCCCAGCCTGTGCCTCTGCAACAGAGACACTGGGACTGGCATTTGCCGGACTCAAATCCACAAACTTCTGGTTGTGCCAGTTTGGGAATTACAGACCTGCTGTCTGCAAATGACTGGTTTTCAAAGCTCAGGCAGCCATCATTTCAAAGGCTGAGAAAGAAATATATCAAAAATCAGCATATGTGGATTTTATTTATAAAGACTTAATTAAATTTTGTTCTGTAATTTCAATATGCAGTTTACACACACAGGGTATATATTTTTCCTTCCTCTTTCTGGCCATGAACACAAACAATATACCTTATAATTCTCTCCCTCCGTAATGGGCCTGTTTTGTGTGCTGGTAAAGTAACATCTTAGCCTATTGTAGCTTGTTACAGTGCACTATAGAATTTTTATTGTATGTTACAGTCTGGTTTGGAGATCATCCAACCAAGCAATCTGCTTCCTTTTAAAAAAATAACATAAAATACTGTATTTTTCATAACGTGTATAAATCCATGCAGAAATCCAAGCCCGGAAAATAAACACAGCATTGCCAACACCAAGCACTTAACAGTCCTGTCCTAGGCCACAAAATCATGAGTTTGCCTTACAAATCTGGAGATCTCAAAGAAACATAATTTTGCGTTTCCTCTCTTTGCCCTTCTCCCTTTTAATGCCTTTTGGTCGTTTTTAAGCTCTTCTGTATAATCACAAAAGTTGTCAATTTACCTTCAGCTTTCAACAATTCTGAACCTCTCGTGTAATTACAGGATATGAGGAACCAGAGCTCAGGAAAACAACTGTAACAAAACTGATGGTAAAATCACAAAAGCGGGTGCCCCTGTGGGCTCAGATCCACTACCTGGCACAGGGCTGACACATCCTGATCCCTGCTAACCCTCTGCACTGAGATGCTTGGAGAATTAATCAGGAACTAAGACTGCCCTGAACACGTGCAGCACTCGCTTGTCTCTACTTCCCTTGAAAATTCCCAAATTTCCAGCTTACTATCAGACAGGCTTTCTGCGAGCAAACCAATCAGCATCCCAGGCTGGAAAGACCATTTTCAAAATAATAATAAACGTTTGGTTCAACCTGAAATATAATTTCCTTTAGCAGAGTTTTGGATTCTTTTTTTTGTACCCAGGAAACACTGAAAAAAAGGTCAGTGAGTGCTCGACTAAAGCCACCAAGGGATTGGAGCAGCAGTGGCTCCTGCAGGGAGCACAGCTCGGGAATGGGCTGCCTTCCCACCCTCCACCTGCACCCAGATCCCTGAAGTTCACGGGATGGGCCTGCTCAGGCTTCCCTGGTAAGACAAAAGCATTTTGTTGTAGTCAGCAGGGCCAGACAAACAAGCACTAAATGACAGATCCTCTGTCTCCTTCAGCCCAGCCTCAGGCAGGACTCCAAGGCCTGGCACCAACTCCCCTGGGGCCAAGGACCTGTCCTGGGCTCTGCCCCGTGCGTGGGCTCAGCTCCCATGGGCACTGACACACCCAACCCTGTCCCTGCTCCCTGCTCGGGCCAGGGCTGCTCCCAGCTCTCTGAGCCACTCGTTAATCCCTGCTCTGAAGTGCCCTTGGTGAGCTGACACAGACTGGGCATCTGGAACCCAATTTTACCCAACACCAAAGGCCCACACAAATGTACAAAGAGCCCTTCCCCACCTGAGCAGCCCTACAGCTCGTGCAGGAGTGGCTGGCTCCAAGCACGGAGCCCTTTTCAGATGATTTGTTATGAAGCACATTAATTAAAGATCATCTTCCACGGCAGCATTAGTTGCCAGCAGAAGGACTGCATGCAGCAGATGTGCTCTCAGTGTTGACATGTGAGGGGAGCATCACTTCAGCAGTGATAGGAAGGTGCTGAAGGGATAAAGCCCACCCTCCCAGGAACTCCATCTCTGCACTCACAGCAGGCCAGGAGCCAGCCAGGAGCTGGTTTTCTCTGTTCCACAGCCCCAGCATCCACGTGAAGCAAGCCCCACAGACCCCCGTGGGATTGTACAGACCTCACTCTATGCTGGGTGTGTTCATAAGGTAAAAGGCAAAGCTCACGTGCAAGTTAACCAGCAAAAGGCAGCTGGGGAAAGAGATGCAGACTCAGATCCATTTTGGATGCTCAGTTCCTGCTGACAAATCCCCTGGAGTTTGGAGGATACACGTTCAACTGCAAACTCAGGGCCTCAATGCTGCTGTGGAGCAGTTTGCCAGCCATCACCAGGGACCCCTCAGTCCCACAGGGCACCGTGCCCTGTTCCCATCAGCTGACACAGGCCTTTTACTCCAGCAGAAAAAAAAAAAAAAAGAGAAATAAAAACATAGCGTGGCTCTCTGTGAAATTCAGTTGTTCCTTAAATATCCCCTCACGTCTGCCTCAGGTCACACTGTGAGTCAGTTTGACACATAAAAGGGCTGTTTCGCAAGGCAGTTTCAGATGTGATCAATCACACAGAGCAAACAACCAGCTCCAAACCCACCCAGCTCCAGCAAGGGTAAATGTCACTCTTGTGCCAGCAGTGTGCCCACGAGCCTCCACACCCACGCAGGGCAGAGTCTTCACAGGAGATCACAGGATCCTGTGAGAAAAGGGCCTTGTGAAAGTGATCCTAATGCCACACCCCTCGACAGCGAGGGTGCTATGCAAGAATGATTTCTGTCCTGAAAAAACAATCAAATTCTGCCCAACTTTTAGGCCAAAGCAGCTCCCATGTCCAGGGTGAGCTCCGAGGCTCCAGGAGCTGTCCTAGTATTTACCTGTGCTCAGAGGGCACCCACAAAGTCATGGTATTAATTTGTATGTGGTGGTTTAATAGCTTGAGGAGACAGTGGGTCTGCTGGCACAACCTGAGCTCTCATGCTGTAGGATGGAGAGTGGATAAGGGAACAGGCTGGGGTCAGTACAAAAGGAAGAACTGTTCAGGAATGTCTTGCTGAAATAGCCCCTGAACTCCATAAAGACTTTGTAAGCACAGTAAACAGTTTTCTAGTAGGCTTTGGCCCTCAGCTTGTAAGGGCAAACCCACAATTAGAACAGGCTGCAAAACCAGGGAAAATAGCAACACAGAGTGCCACAAAACCCGAGAGGAGGAATTCTTCACCCAGTGTCCAGGCAGATGTAAAGGCAGAGATTTCTGTAGCCTCTGCCCCAAGGTCTCCCCCAGAGCAGCAAGACAGGACACCCTCCGTGGGACCCTGTCCTGCAGCGGCCAGGGCTGGAGATGGTCACAGGGCAGGCTGGGGACAGCCTCCAGATCTGCCCTGGGGACAGGCAGGGAGGCCCTGGGGACACGCAGGGAGATTCCTTCCAGATCAATGCCTGTTTCCACAAACTGCTCCTGTGTTGTCTGGGCCCTGTCCAGATCGCTGCCAAGGGCGGTGTCTTCAGGCCAGGGCTCAGATCTGATCAAGGTGGGTGAGACGCAAACCTCCAGAGGCATTTCCAGCTTTACACCAGCCAGAACTCACCCTTCTCTCCCAACATGAGAGAGGTTTCACTTGTATCCTCGTAACCTCTGCTCTAAACAAAGCGGCAAAACCATTAAGTAAGACAAAAGCAACTGAAAAAATCCGGATGGTGAAAGAGCCCATGTGCATGGAAAACATGGCATTGACCCAATAGGGCAGGGAGCAAAAATTGCAGCTAAAATCGTAGCTTAGGACAGCTGGGATTGGCCTGAACCATGGCAACACGTTTAGACTCCTGTGGCACAAAACGCCCTTCTCTCAAGGCACTGCCCAGCAATCTGGGCAGGATGATGTTCAGCAGGATCTGTGAGAGGATGGCAGGAGTAAATCCTCCCTGTGGAGGAGCCAAATGCTCCAGAAGCACTTAGGCATGGCAGAAAGGGAGCTACGGCTCCCTCCACAAAGAGCTCTCTTGCTAATTGAGCAAGCAAAGGCTTTTCTGGAAGAAAAACAAATACATCTGCAGACAGACTAAAACAATAAAGGAAAATTTAAAAGGCTGAACAAAGGCACTGGAAAGCCAGTGACAGAAGTTAAAATCCCAGTAGCAGCTGCCTGCAAGGGCAGTGGGGGCTGTGCAGAAGCGAGGGCTCACTGCCTCTGTCCTCATGTGAGGAAGAGGAGGTATAGCACAAGGCTGCAGAAATCAGAAGGACATCTCAAACAGCAATAAATTATCAGAGCCTGAATCCACACGTAGGATTGAAGCAAAGAGAAGTGCTGAAGCCATGCACTCTCCTTGGGGAGGAGCCAAACGCCAGGGAAAGCCGGAGCTGTCGGGTCGGAGCCAAGAGCAGAAGCACGAGGGGGACCTGGGACAGGAGGTGGCTGCAAAGGCACCAGTAGGGCAGGGAGCTCCAAGCCCTGCCTGTGCCTGCCCTTGGGATCAGGAATCGTTCCATGGCTTCAGCACAGACTTTTTCCAAAGAGAGGGACACAGACCTCGTTCCTCCCCTGGCTCAACTATCCGAATGAGCTCTAGGGCTGTGAAGCCACAAGGTGGGGATGGAAAACCCTGAAGCCCCTGAGATGTTGTTGTGTCACCGTGAGGTGATGGCTGGTGATGGGAACACTGCAGGGAAAATCCCAGAGCTCCTCTGTGCACGATACCCAAACCTGCGGAATGCAGGGATTCCAGTCACCAGGAACACAGCCCAGCAAATCCCATTTCTCCAGAAGAGACCTGTCTACAAGTGGCCATTTTCTCCAACACACACCCCAAGCCTTTGGCAGATTTTTAAGGATGCTTATCCTGAGATCCTCAGCTTCAAGGAAAACGAAGATGTGCCTAAAGCCGTTTATTCTGCCTACGTTTAATGACGATGCCTGACTGTAAGGGTGTGATTATATCCCTGCACTTCCCTTGATGTCACAAGAGAGGGGCTCCTCACAGCCCTCAAAAGCACCATGAGTGGAGCTGCTTTCCCTGGCCAGAGAGGAGCTGCAGGGAGGTGGAACGGAGCAGAGAGAGCAGCCCCAGCACTGCTCACCTCTGGAAGCAATTACTTAAGGCAGGAACCCGCCTAGATCCTGGTCTAACTGCTGAATTAGATGTTAATTATTGCGTTGATATCCTGTTCTCCCTGACGTCGCGGTTGGAGCCGCTGCCTGTTCCTTCGGGAAGCGCTGCCGAAGACGCTCCCGCCGAGGGAGGGGGTTGCTGTGATTAAACCCGGGCTGTCTCTTTTCACACACTGTGGGCCAGATGTGTGAGGTAAAATCCAGAGTCACTCCTCTGAAATTACACGTTACATAGGTATGACTGAAAACTACTGGTTTATTTCAACAGGGTTATTCTGGATTTACAGCAATGAAACTCAAAGGAGAGTTTGAATTTGCCTGTCCTTGACAATTATCTGGGAGGAGTACTGGGTGTGAATTTAAGGCACAGTAGTTATTACTGAATTGTTCCTCAGAATGTAAGTGAATTAGAACAAAGATACTCTTCATTCTGGAATAAAGCAGTAGGTTTTAGGAATAGGTGCTCCAGAGTGGTAGCCTGTTATTTTGCAACTCTGGAATAACAAGTCTGGCGGTGAAGATTTAGCAAGATGGCCATTTTATGCTTCACCTTCTGGGCATCAGAGAAACTCCCTTCCACCTTATTTTTTTCAAAGCCAGTTGACTCTCCTGAAAAGAGTTTCTGTTCATAAATACAGCGGGAAATTCTACAGGGCTCACCTGCACCACTTCCTTTCAGCATTAGCTTTTTATTGCTAAACTCCTGATTTATTTAAAGTGGAAAAAAAAAATCACACGGCGAAGGAAACCAGGCATTTGTAGGAGTATGGCAACGTTTTCCATACATGCTTTCCCCGTGAGTCAGGGTCCATCCTGTGCACTGACACATCCTGCAGACTTGCTCCAACTCGTGGGGCAAAGCCGTGGGAGACACCCGGAGAAACCGGAGGGAAAACTCAGCGTCCCGGGAGCCTCCAGGGAGGACACGCTCATTTTTTACTGAACAAAAATCTACCCCAGTCCTTTTTCCCGGGATGCCAGAGTGCTGCTCACTTTGCTCCTCGCCATGATCAGGCTGTGGATGTGCTGGGAAGCAGCTCCTTGGTGTTGGACATTCTGGAGGAGCTCTGAGGGCTCTGCAGTTACAACAACCCTGAGCATCCCACGGCTTCTGCTGAGAGTGGGAAACTCAGGCTTGGCTGAGCCTCAGGAGTGACTCCAACTAAGGTTGTGCACTCAAAGCACACGGCTGTTCCCACAAAACACCACACCTGGACACATTTATCCTGGAATAAAATGTGACTCGATACCATCCACTTTATCCCTTCGGAGGGTTCAGTTGCATTGGCTTGAAAAGCTGATTAGGCTCACACAGAACAACGCTCTGTTTATTCTGCGATGAGTTGTGCAGGAATATAGATGATGGAATGAGCCCATCCCTAAAATTAAACCCAGAAAAGCACACACTGAATTAATGTATTAATAACCAGTATATATCATTCCAGTGCTCAGAGGACCAAACGGCCTCCTGAGCAGGACAACTCGGGTGACTATCTGTCAGCAAGATTTCCATCCCCAAAATATCGTTATCTAATCTCAAAGCTAGGCAGATATTTCAGTGACTTGGACTGTGATTTATAGCATGGTGTATCAGTCCAAACCTCCTGAATGATCTTAATTAAACTCTGAGGGTGAAAAATTAATCACCACAGATATTTTATTATGCATGACCAGTAAAAAAATTGCTTCAAATTTACATAATGCCTAACTGAAAATTATTTCATAGTCACATTGAGACTCAGATTATTATTAATTATTTAACTTGTCCTTTTATCATTGGGGAGGAACAGGCAACGTTTTGGCACCAAATTTCTGGACAATGAAAGGGAAGGGACTGCTGTGGTATTTCTGCCTTCTCCCACAGGTGGCCAGGCTTCATACCTGCTCCAGTCCACTGCAATAATGCCAAATATCTGCTCCTCTCCCCAGAAATCGGTCTGTATCAGCACTCTGGCTCCAGAAATACTTTTACCAGCGATATGGAACAAACACCGCACACCAATTCACCCCCAAGCCAGCCCTGTGTGCAGTGACCCGTTCTCGGTGCTGGGCAGGATTATACACAGGTTCTCAAACAGGCAGGAGAACGAGACGGGACAGGAGCTGCCCTGCAGGTACCTGCCCTGCAGCTGCCCCCAAACCAGCCCCTCTTTGCAGCTCCACCACGTGCCCAGGACCCAGAACTACCATCGTTACCCGCTCCCTTCAGGATTCCTCTGACACCTGCCCTGTCCTGGCAGGGCACACAGGCCCTGCTGGATGAAGCTGCTCTCACCCCTCGTGTCCCTTCAAGGCACCTGAGTGACAAACTGAAGCAGCAGGTTGGTGCCAGCCAAGGCCCTGCCCTGCTGCTGGGGGGAAATAACCCCTCACCATTTTCTGTGAGTTGTCTTGACTTCTCCCAGAGAAAACTGATCTGGAGCATCCTCACGGATCTCTGTGACCTCCTCAACCCATTGCAGCACCTGAGTTACTGAAGAAACAGGCTGTCCCTCTGAGGAGCTGAATAAACTCCTCCCTGAGGTCCTGTTGGTGCCCAAGAGGAGCCAGGGAGGGGCACAGCCATGGTCTCCTCAGAAGCCTCCCCCAGTCCTTCTCCTCGCCCCATCCGCAGGTTTTTCCCAAGGCACTCCCTGGACAGCTCTGCCAGGCACAGGCAGTGAGCTGGGCTGGCAGCCTGCGCACGGTGGGGCCATAAATCACGGTGTGGGACGTGCCGTGGCACTGGCTGAGAACAGGGGAGCATATTGACAGGGCTGCCCACAGCATCAATGCTTCAACCCAGCAGAGAGCCCCCAAGGTAAAGACAACAACCTGCTTTATCAACTTATCACCCTAATGAGCCAAGATTGCAAGTAACAGACAATCGTGTGGGCTAATGGCTTGGGACGAAACCAGGTAAAACAGAATATGCACTGGCATGAACTCTGCAAAACACAGCAGACTATTGATACCGATTTTCCTCAAGAATACCAATAAGCAATGTTGAAATTGAGAAAGTATCCCAAAAAACAGCCTCGCAAGGAAGCCAAGGAGCGCCTGGTAAACTATCACATGCTGCACTGCATTTGCAAGCTAATATGGAAAATTATTACACCATGAGATTCCTTACCACTGGTTTCATCATCTGCAAGAAATAGTTGCCCCATGATAATATCAGCCAGAGATCAGCCTGGATGCTCCTTTCCAGCCCTACTGAAATGGCTCCCAGCCCTACATCATGTGGTGTAACACTGCTCTTCTGACAGCACACCAAGAAGCCACAGCTCAGACCTGCTGTGCTTTTCTAAGGAGAAGGAGAAGTGGGAATGTAACATCATGGAGTAACGTAGACACAATTACCCCCCTCCATTTGATAGCCCCAAAAGACAAGCCCCACCTCACAACATGGTATGTGCCCATGCCAAAGGGCCACTGGACCAAGGCTCCAACAGCAAAATAAAGCCCTGGAGGCTCAGGCTGCACTGGGGCTGTCCCAGAGGGGGGATGTTGTTAGTCAGTCCTGTATATATTTATACATCGGCCTTCAGAGACCAGCAATGCTCAGTTGTCCTCAGATGTTTGCATGCCTGGGGAGAGGTTTCCAGTTACACCAATTTATTGCAGGGTGACACTTACAGATCTGGTTTCTTGAGAGAGAGAATGAAGCCCAGGAGTTTCTGGCAAGGAGCAGAAATGTCAGTATGACAAGATGATCCCTTACTATACCATAACTTAATACATCCTGTGCGTGTTTGGGAGGATGTTTTTGATGAACTAGCAACCCAAATTAGCAAGGAATTTTTAGCATGTGCCTGGTCTTCTCACACGTCAGGTATCAAGATTCACCTTGAATGGGAAGATCATTCCCTAAGCATGACTCTATCAGCTCCAGCAGTGCAGTTTATGACTCCAAGGTGCTCGGAGGGATGAGTGGAGAGGTGGGAATGTCCACAATTATTCAGGGAAAGCAGATGCTATCAGCCAAGCCTGCACCATGGCTTTCCAGCTTTCCTGTGAGCAGGGCAGCAGTGACAGCTCCCAGCACTGCCTCTTGGTGACCAGGACAAAAGATGGACAGTAATATCCCATTCTCCAAACTGCAGAGGACAGCGCTGCCCCACCCCAGACACTGAACTAACTCCTTCTTTTGTAAATCCCTGCACAAGTAGGAGGCCGGGATGGTGATTTTTTTGCTGCTGGCAAAGCAAAGGACTCCTCAGGGGCAGCGAAACATTGCAATGACAGAATCAAATACTGCAATTGTGGACTTAAATACTGCAGTGGTGGATCAGGGGGATGAAACAGAGCTGCTGACAGGAGTGTGGGCAGTACGTAACTCAAACTGCAGAGGAGGAGGACAGGTTTGGGCCTACGGCTTTGTTATCTCACTGTAGTCAGATCCTGTTTACTAGACTGACAAACACAACAGCTCGAGAAGTGAAACTGTTTACTTGTGGCAAACTGCTGATGCTCACAGCTTTTGCTCCATGTGCCTCTCGTGTTGCTTTCCCATCCTTCCAAATATAGTCTTCTGTGACAGGCAGGATGAGGAAGGCTTTTAAGCAGGAGTCTCTTCCCAAAGGGCACCACGCAGTGCAGTTTGGCCTTTGCATATCACTGGCACTTGGGATATAGAAAGAAATTATCGTCCTGGAGATTAGACAGGAATCCATACAAACTCAGAAACAGGGAGATTAATTGCCAGGAGTAATATTACCAAAGCTGTATCCCATGTGCTGGTGCAGGGTGTTTGTGTGTATCTTTACACAGTCAGCTGAGTGGGTGTATGTACACACAGCCTGCCCAGAATTTCACAATTTAACTGGGTGGAGGGCAAAGGAGGCTGCGGGGAGGGAGTAGAAGGATGCATCCATTTCTTCTATAAACTGGATGAATTGTTGGTGTAGGGAATCCTCACTGATGTGCCTGCCCAACCTGAGTGCTGCCCTGCTGATCCAACCCAGCAATTCAGCTCCTGATCCTCTGGGCAGCCGTGGGAAATCCATAAACATCCTTTCCACTTTCTCCTCCCTGTGTTTACATGGATTCAGATCTAGAGATACTACAGAAAAAGAAGCAAAATAATTTCTAAGATCCAGAGAGAAAGAGCAGGGGACCTGAAGACAGAAAAGGATGGAGGTGACAGAAAAAAACCACCTGCAATTTCCCAGCACAGAAAAGGTACCTCAGGTGCTGCCAGGGCCCACGAGGCTGCCCAGGGACTGACCATGCTCTGAGAAAAGCAGCTGAACGAGCAGACATCGAGGCCACAATAAAATATGTGCTCCTCACATGCAGTGCTAAGTGAAATGCTGGTCCTCTGGAGTCCATGGGAATTTTGTCACTGATTTTACTGGGGCCACAGTTCCACCCAGGTCCTTTATTTCTTCAGTCGACAACACCGTAAACAACCTCACCAAGTTATAAAGTGGAAACCTGCCCAAGGCACTGCTAGTGATGAGCCACATTGCTGTAGGTGGTAACTAAACTGTAAATAAAGCTGTAACTCTCTGGACTTTGCCCGCAACAACGTTTTTTCCTGACTAGAAATTCAGGCTTGATACAGAGCAGTGAGAACACACTGAGCTCTAAATCTGCCAGGGCACACTGACATGGCAGACCAAGCTGATGCCAGGAACACAAGTAACTGAATTCTCCATCTTAGAAAAGGTTATTTCTGCTCTGCAAAGCTACAGTGTATGAAATGTATATAAGCAAATCTGAAACAACAACAACAAACCCCCCACACCAACAAAACCCCCACATAAAGTCTCTGACATCAGCTGAAAAAAACTAGTATACCAGAGAACAGCTTTTCAGTGCTCTCCACAGAGATCTTGCTGGAGATGAGTTGACTTGGTTCAGGAGCTGGCTCCTGAGCCCACACCTCCCAAATTCCTGGATTCTCCAGGAACATTCCAAACACCCAAAACTTTTACAGAGAAGGCACCAAATCTCTTACTTTGCAAGGGAGAGGTAAGGTGGGGTGAGGATAATCAGAGGGATATAAAGTTGGACCTGCCTTCCTGCTCTCACTGACAATCTGGGCTCTTTTGTGACAAATCCTTCTCTTGTCAGGTACCAGAAAGAGGAGAGGGACAGGTCCTGAGTATCTGCTTAGCAAAGGCTTTGGCTTGGAGTTTTAAACTATAGCCATGGTAGCAAGAACATCACTTTGACACTTCTAAAAGCCAGCAGAAAGCCCTGCAGAACGATGAGGTTTGAAATGGTGATTCCTTCTCTGGTCCTACTGCAAATCCACGCTTTCCCAGCCTGTGCCACCCAGCAGAGCAGGACAGTTCCATGGGACAAGGTTACCGGGTGTCCTGCTGACCACGAGCACTCCTCGAGCTGTGTGAGCAAAGCCCTCAGCACACACCAGCAGCACACAAAGCTCCCCCCTGAGAGGTACATAGCTGTTACATCTCCTAATCTGAGCTCCAAATCTCACTCAGAGCCATCTCTGGTTCCTCGTAAATCTTTTGATCTAATCCTTGTCCTGACGTGTTGGTGATATCGCCACTGGCAACAGGCAAAGTCAGGAATGTAAGAACAAAGGAAGGTAGAACAGACAGAGACCATCCAGGCCAGAAAGCCCAACATCATGAAAAGCTCCTGAGCCTGGAAACTCAGATGATTCTTCTATCCATTTTCTCTATCCTGTCAAATAAAGGTTTTTACATCAAAATTACCTGTAAACAAACCGGTGCATTTTCAATTTGGTCAATGAAACTCCATTTGGGATTTTATTGCAGTGGAATAAAAAAAAAATAAATCATATCAATAAGACCAAAACTATTTTGATTATTTTATCTTTCAGGTAACACAAAACTATGCAGAAGAATTAAAGAATTGAAGAATTAAAGAATGAGTTGACTAGGTTGATGTTGATTTAAGTTGCTGAGTTCCAGAGTAGCTGACATCTCAAACCCAAACTTGGCATGATCTGTTCCGCATGTAAGAGCTCCACTGACTTCCCAGCCCTGATCCTGTGGATCAGGCACACTCTGGATGTCACAAGTGGAGAGGCAGCACTTCACTACCCTGCATGTGTCTGCTCAGCAGGGCAGCAAACCACGGAAACATTGACACTGCCTGTCCACAAGGCAGACGAAATAAGAAAGGACACACTTTCAACACGACAAGACTCAAGATGTTATAGAGACAGATGCCAGTAAAGCAGACAGAAAAAGCAACACCTATTACTATTCACTGGGAACCCTGTTTTTTGAGTAGCATCACACATAAAATGCCTGCTCCCATTCCCATCAAAGTTAAGAGCAGAATTCCCACTGTCTAGCCTAAGGATCAGACCCACTATATATTTCAAAAAGTTAGATCAGCAGCTTTCAAAGCCTCCAAAGCGGTTTTATGATGCTGCCTAATTAATTCAGAAGCAAATAGATTATTTCTCAGGAGGTGAAAAGCAGGAATTATTTAAAAGCTGCCTTTAGGCAAACTACCAAGGAATAACAAAAATGTAACTACTGCTGATGTCAGATTTCATTTTCCAGATCAAAATTCATTGTGTCAGCTCCTTTTCTTTGTTGTGACTCCTAAAAGATGTAACAAGAGCCCTGTGTGTGTGGGGACAGAAGATGCTTTGCAGAGCAGTGCAGCATTTTACTGTACTTTACCTCCTAATAAATATCTTCCCAATGGGAGTCTGAGGGGGAGGGCAAGGCAGCCAAGGAAACAAAAGATGGAGGTGCTTTCCCCTTCTCCAGGTTTCCTCTGCATGGGGCAGGAGAGCTTTCCACACGTGGAGTTGTGCAATGCGAGTGATCTGATGGGTCAAGCACCACATGACTGTAACCCCTGATATAAACTTGGGCATAAAAGAGTAATAAAGGAGTCCTTATCCAGAGGTCTTGTCTTTTGAGTGTGTAAACGTAGGGTTGAGAGGACAGCAGAGCTGCAGATAAAGGCCCACACAGGTCAGGGACAGGGTTAGAATCCCCAGCTTTTCCCTGCCAGCACAGGCTGCCTCCAGGTTTGCAGTCATTGCAGCTTGGCACAATCTGCTGAGGCAACTGGGACTGCATCAGCTGCCCACACCCGCTCTGGCTTGACCTGGGAAGGTGGCAAATGTCTGCAGAAGTTATGGTGGAACACCAGGAGACCAAAAAGGCACCAAACACCCCAGTCCACAGGGAAGTCAATAAACTCAGCTTCCATTACACCCCCTGAAACAACCCAGCTAGGATGGAGAGTGACAGCAGAGCTCTGCCCTTAATACATCCCACACCAGTAACTTAGAAAAGCTTACTTAGTGTAAGCTCTGTGTGTAAGAGGTTTGTGCTGCCTAATCCCATCTAAGCCTTCTAAGACACTGCTTTTTAATTCAAGGTTTTACAGGGGAGAGTGTTAAGTCCTGTCCTGCACAAAGAAGCAAAGGGTGTAGGGACCCTGTGAAAAGCACAGCAAGTCCAGCATGTGGCCAAACTCAGCTTTGTGGCAATCCCAGGGCTGGGGATGGGCAGGAGGGAGGATGGGCAGGCACAGCACAGCCTGGACAGATCCTTCTGGAGTCACTGGAGATGCTGCACTGATGGGAGGGAGGTGGGTGCCCAGGGTACCCCCAGAAAGTGCTGCACGTTAACTCCAACAGCTGCCAGAACCAAACACAATTCCAGCCAAGAAGTAGCCAGAGGACCAACCAGAACAAAAAGCATCTGACCAAGACCTTTGGTACTGAGCAACACTTTCCCTCGCTTGCTGCAGTTCTGCTGCAGAGGCTCTTCCAGCTGATTCCCTGGGTGCTGCCTGGAGGACGTGGGAATCATTCCTGTGCAACAGGACGAGCAGAGGCCTCTGCATTATTCACTCCCACTGCACTGCCAGCCTCGCTGGTTCTCTCCACGCACAGCACGAATTTCACCCACAGCAATAAAAGCCCCACTGCTGGAAACCACCAGGCTGGAATAATGGTGTGTCTGCCCAGCAGCTCCCAGCACACCAAGGGCTGGCTCTACAGGGAGTGGTGCTGCTGAGCTGGTTTTCCTTTTGGGATGGGGGGGGGTGTTACGTGGCAACTTTGAAGACCCTTAAATATCCAAACTTGGGTTTAGCCAGTGAGATTCAGAGAACACCAGAGTTTGAGAGGGCTGGCTCACCCTCCTGTTTTTCTGGGATGCCCTCCAGGTACCTGAGGACTGTAAAGCAGAGAAAAGAGGAGAGTCAATAATTCACGCTTTTACAGGACAAAATTCAGATAAGCCTGAGCAAACCAAGCCAGCCAAGCACTCTGCTGGGGCTTAGCTGCTCCAGTCCTGAAATATTTTGGCTGATGGCTCCTTTGAATTCTAAAGGAAAATTAAGGAGCTTGCTGTTTTAAGAGGTTTTGCAAATCTCCTGCCTTTAATTCTCCTCATGTACTCTGTCTGGGTGTGTTCTCATTACAACTAGGAAAGACCTGAAGATCTTGTTTCCAGGCTCTTCAGTGTGGGGCAGATTTGAATTCAAGTCATAAGAATGTGAACACAAAGGTGCAAATGTTGAAGGATTTCCTTACTCACCAGCCTTCCCCAGCCTTGACTTAGATCTTGGTGACTCTACCAGTAATTTCTGTATTTTTTCACAACCACAGAGCCCAAACTGTGTATTTGATGTGAATGTGCTGAAGACAAGGTATTTATAACCTTTCTTCAAAGACTTGTCTATATTTGAATACAGTTGCTGCTTGGGCTTTAGCTTCCAGTTGTCTTCTTTTCAAACAAGGACAGAAAAAAATAAAAAAAAAGAAACAAAAAAGGAGGGGGAAAAAGGAAAAACCCTTGCCTGCTGAGAGGAGACCCTCATTTACTCATTACTGTGGAAGCCTTGGAGGAGTCTAAAGGAGATTCAGACAAGGACATCTACTTATGATTATTTTATAGCCTTTGTAACGTTCACAGCAAACTAATGCAAGCAAGGACTCATTTCTAGTACAGTCGAGAAAGTGTTTATGTTGGCACAAAATGTATCTTCAAAGCCTATCAATGCAGCATTACAAAAGACAACAGTTAGTTACTCAAACTGGAGAGCAAACTTGTTTAGTTTGATGAAAGAAATAGTTAGGGGCACCAAAGGGTGCAGCAGCAGCTGACAGGCCAGTGTACTGAGTCCAACCCTGTAAATGCTTCCTCCTCTGAGGCCAAAAATCTAAGTAACACAAGTGATGGGAACACGCACAGCAGCTCTGTTATTTCTAGCTGTAGTTAGGAATGAAACCAGTCAGGACATTTGTCAAGGTGCAGCCATGCAAAACACGAGGCTTTATCTTAAATGACACATAAATAAGTAACATTTCCATTGAAGTTTTTTGGTTGCTTTAGCCACATATTGGCAGTCACACTTGCTAAGCAGATAATGGTTGGTTTTTAATGGGCTCTCCTGGGAGCGCTGGGCAGTGGGGACACTTCAAGACAGTTTATTACTGTTTTCTCACTCTCAGTCTCCCTTGGGTGACTTCTGGATTATCCATGCCAGGACACAGACACTTGGGCTGCCTCCAGGCAGGCCAGCTCGCTTCAGCAGAGCCTCTTGGTTTGTGTGAATGTGACCGTGCTGCTCTCAGCAGGCAGCCAGAGCGTCTCTGTCCCACATTCCTGACGCTGGGACACCACTCCCATGCCGGGATGTGCACGGTCCAGACATCCAGGCACGTTGCAGGGAGCCAGCTTGAATAGGAATTGCTGGCTCTGAGCCAGAGCTAATAAGGCTGGCGGGACCTGAGCTGACTCCTGCAGTCAGGAGTGCAGGGAGCCAGGTCAGGACCAGCGCTGGAGCCTCGCCTGGAGCCAGGAGAGCTGGGAACGGGGCACCCACAGCAGCTCAGATCCAGCCCAGTTCAGCTGCACCAGCTGGACTTGGCCTGCCTGGGTGTTGTAGATCACTCTTCCCAGCATTCACACCATCCAGTTTCTCTCCTTACCTGAACTGTCCTGGCCTCTCACATGCAATGCTGAGCTAACTGGGTTCGAAATCAATTTATAGCAATATTAAACACTCCAGTGAGCTCCAGCCAATCTGCAGTACAACAGTTTTCAGCCAGATGGTGAGGCTACCACAGCCATCTAGTCTGAGCTCCTGACTAAAGTGGGGCACAGAAGTTCCTGCAGGTTGGCAGGATTAGCTCTGAGCACTCTCAGTCCACACATGCTTCTCCATCACCCACGTGGGGGCTTGGGCAGGGCAGCCAGGCAGGATGGGCGTTTTTACCAGTGGACAGAATCAAAAATCATCTGCAAGACTCAGAGAGGTGCAGAGGGTTTCAGTGCACTGGCAGGTGCTGGAGCTGTGGAAGGGCATCAGCTCCAGGGGCTGGCACCAGGCTCTTGCAGCCAGCTCCCGCTGGCAGGGGCCAAAATGCCAGTCCTGCCCCCAGCTGTAAAGAAACCAAGTGGAGTTTTGCTTAAGTAAGGGCTGAGTCAGTCATGAGTCAGGATTCATGGACTTGGCCCAAAACACACTTACATTTAAAAATAATTGCCTTGAGTGCTTGGAGAAGTTTTCAGCAACACTGGGGAGATGAGAATAATTTTGGTCCAGTAGGAAGATCAAAGAATGCTGCAAACATCCCTGTTACCCAGCCTCATGGGCACTGTCCAGCCCAACCACAGGAGCTGTTTGCTTCCCAGGGTGAGAACCTCAACCCATGGGTGTCAGAGAGTGAAATCACAGCTACTCTTTGATGTATTTATATGGGTGGAGATTCCAGGTCATGCAATGAAATGGAATTACTCACGCCCTTTTGTTCCCAAGGATTAAAGCCTTTATCTTCATATTCTCAGCAGGAATATCATAATGTTTCGGGAAAGAAACCCTAAGATCTACACCAGTTGTGTGCTACTGTTCTTTTAAATATATATGATGTGTGGTTAGCCTCCAGGACAGAACACAGCAGTGTAAGAGCAAACAAATGAACCAGCAGTAAAAGTGGTGCCTGACTGTGAACAACTGAGCCTGGCCTATCGGCACGGGCCTCATCTTCCTTTCCCTCACTCCCACGGAGCACTCATCACTTGTAATCATATGGGAAAACTGCACCAGCAAAATAATGTATTGTTAATATTCCTGTGCTGATTCTTTTCTGCCTGTGATATCTTGCCCCAGCTTGAACAGCCCCAGGCACATCTGTTACACTCACCCAATGGAGACAGTTCCTTCTGGTCTGAAGGTACCGAGCAGATCCGTGGAAGTGTTTGCCTGCCTGGTATGGAGTTCACATCCTAAATGACGAGCACGACCACAACACGTGAAGTGACTTCAGGGACAGGGATAATAACGCCAGTTAACAGGTATCAGCGACTCTGTAAATACCTGTCTTTGTGCTTTCTCTACCCACTTGGCAAATGCAAAGTAAGACAAAGTAGTTTCCCCTTCCACAAGAAAGGGGAAGAGCTGCTCTGCTGTTACTGGGGCAGGAGCACGAGCAAGGCAGCTGTGGGGAAGAACCTGACATGCAGGAGCCTGTTAGGCTGCAGCAACTCACCCGTGTGGCAGAGCCCTGAGCACGAGCAAGGCTTAGAACCAGAGCAGCTCATAAACTGGGAACAGATAACACAAAGCTCCAGAACCTCAGCACGTCTGTCCTGGGTCACGCAGGCAAACCCTGGTGCTGAGTGCTGGAACTGTGCTAGGCCCTTTGGCACTGAGGAGATTATTTGCTTTGGTGACATCTCCTCGTGATTTGCCTTGGCTGGCTAGAAGAGGTGTGAAACAGAACAGCTATTAGAACTAATTATCATTTTTTGCCTTCAGCAGGTGCTGAGAATTTCACAGCAGAGTGCAGGGTGCTGTACAGAACACAGCAAGGAACGGGCACGACAGAAAGCACACACAACTGATGTGAGCAGAGTGTCAATTCAGTTTTAAACACGTCTTAGGGTACCTATGTGCCTCAGTCATTTAGCAAATAAGACCTTAACCACAGTTTCTGCAATAATTTACTACATAGAAGCAATACAGTACATAATTCCCTTTTGATTCCTCAAGTCAAGCCATGAGGTGAGCATCCTGTATCCACTGAAAAAGAACATGATGCCCAGAGCTCCTGGCTTCAAGGCAAAGTGTAAGTATCTCAAGCACACCCTGAAGCAGAGATAGCAAATCCCAATTAAAGACTAAAACTTAAAAACCCGTCTCGTAACTTTATGATGCTATCTTTGATTTGGGGGATTTTTTTGCTTGTTGGGATTTTTAAATTATTTCTTAACATATGAGTAAGATGGACACCTGGTAAGGCCCAAGTTTCTCTTGGTAGAGAAACAGCCAAGGAGAGACTGATGAGTAACTGAGTGATGAGAACAGCAAAACACACAGCAGTCGTGCCATGGGCACTTCACTTGCACTCAGCATTTGACAGGCATTTCTAAGAAGACTTCAGTAGGGGATTTCATGCTCTATTCCTTCCCTGGACAATAAAACTGCACTCATCTGCCATCAGAGCAGGCACCGACCGTGGGCTCAGAAAACACTGTCACAGAGACCCCAACGAGAGCCTTGTCCTCGTCCTGCCACTACTCAGGTAATCAGTGTGACCCAGTTGTGGCTGTGAGAGGGCCAAGGACTTGCAAAAGACTAAAGCACATGCTTAAGACTGAACACAAGAACAGTTCTAGCCAAGTTAAGCACATTTATAAGTGATTTCATAGAGCTGGGCTGAACTCTGTGACTGCTCGGCATCTCTGCTGATTGCATCTGCAGGGTGGTTTCAAGAACAACCATCAGCTGTGACTTACATAGAAGGGAAAGGTGAAGAGAAGAGAAATCAAGGAGGAAAGTTGGTTGCTAAGGAAAAATCAAGGTCTGAAGAAAGACTTTCTGGCTTCCAGCAATTACAAAACCTTCCCAGCTCCCAGAAGGGAGAGCTCAAGTGAGCTGCCTGTCATAGCTGTGACTCCAGTGTTCACAAAGGTCAGCCTGGCCACAGGAAAACTCAGGCACAGCCAAATGCCAGGCACTTGTTTGGCTCCAACAGTCCCTTACTGCTTTAAAACGGCAAATGAAATGCTGCACCAAGTTGGAGCTCACCAGGACTTGAGCTTTTTCCAGCAGCTGGGGAGGCTGCCTGGTGCCAGCAGCGCTTGTGGCTGGCAGAGGTGAGGCCAGGAGTGGCTCTGGGCTCCTCATCTCCTCCCAGGCCATCGCCCAGCCCGCATCCTACAGCAGCCTTGCGAACATCAGGGAACAGTCAGGGACTCGGCAGCGGCTCATCAGTGGTGGAGGACAGAGGGCAGGACAAGTTACTGACCTCAGATGTGTCACTGGGATAGGATAAGCAGGGCCAGGACTCACAGCACCTGGCTTTTATTCCTGGCCTGATGGGTAATCATGGATAAAAACTCAACTCCTCTATTTAGCACTCTGTAAAATGGGGGTCATGGTACTGGCCTTTGTAAAGCTCTACCAGACTGTATTCTTGTATTTGGAAGAGATGTAGCAGTGCTATGCCCAGCATTATTCACAACCCTGCCACATTCTCCCTCCTCTCTGACCACCTCCCCCGACACTGGTGGGGGATGAGCCAGCCCTGCTCGGGATCGGAGCTCAGGCCGCGGGATGCCACAAGAGGGAGCAAAGCTGCCGGCTGGGCACGGCGGGGAGCGCTCAGCCTGGCCGGGGACCCCCGGGCTGGGGACCCCCACCAGCCCCCGGCCTCTCATCACACCTCGAGGCGGTCAACACACGACACTTCCATCACAGAACACAATTCCTCCCACAAAAAATAAACCAAGCACGAGAATGAGCCATGAAAACCAACGAAGCAGCGAAAGCCGATCAGCACCTCCAGATTTCACAACTATGGATGCGTGTGTGTGTGTATGTATAAACACACATCTACAAAAACACATACACGTCGATATAAAATCTTCCATTAGCCCTGAAGGCATTTGATTGTTTTGTTAATTCCCAGGATGTAATCTGTTTTGCATTAAGTGGGATGTTAAGCATCTAATTGTCAGGTGCTGATAAGCCATGGGAAATTTTATTACAAGATAGGCATCAGCTGAATGGAGATAAAACACATCAGATGTTGAGGTGTGATTTCCAGGTGAGATCAGTGTATGTGAATACCAGAACCTGGGGCATGCCAGGGATGGGCTGCAGGACTGCTACAGGTGGAAATGGGCAAATTGAGGAGTTACAGATCAAAACCTGCTATTCCCAACTGCTCCCCCTTCCCAGCTGGGCACTGGCAGTTCTCATCTGGGCTGATGTCATCACTTGGATAAGGCCCCAAATTTCATGCATTTCATGTAAAACCTGTCATTTACACCTGCAAGTACCAAAGCATCTAAAAATACCAACAATTACCCATAAGTACCAGAGCAGGGACTATAAACATGTTTTTCTGCCCCCTCTTGTCTCTTCAAATGAGACCAAACCTGCCACTCAGCCCAGCCCCTTGCTGGCCAGCCCTGTCATGAGCAGTTCGTGCCCTGGTGAGCGAGGATCAGGCACATCTTTGCAATTCAAACTGAGATTACTGTCAGCCCAAGTAATTGCTTGATGCTGTGATTGGCAGGTCCCCTCCTCCTGCCTGTGCACCTCACACCATCTCTCACACTGAGGTCTCCGAGCAGGGACTCCCCTCCCACGTGTACCGGAGTGGCCCCAGGGTGACTCCCAGCACGTGCTGCCATCCACCCATCTCGTACCAACATCCAATATTAGGATGTCACAGGCTACTCCTGGCCCATGGCTTTACTATCAGAACCCTTTAAATGTCAGTAGGCTGTTGAGTAAGTGTGTCTGGAGCAGCACAGCCACAAGGGAAGGAAAGCCCGTCCCTCGGTGCTGGCGCTGGGCAAGAGCTCCTCCAGCAGACGCGGTGTTTCGTCAGCCGGGTCCCGCTTATCTCCATGACCTCCCGCTGTTTGCTGCTCTCTGTCATGACTTTGGAACAGCAGAAGCAGATGCAGAGATTGGGGTTTGTGATGCTGACACACTTTGAGCTTTTTAACCTCAAGCACTCTTTGTTTTGCTTGGCGCTTCCTCTCGCCCGACCCACGGAGGCCGCTCCTGCAGAGCAGCCCTGCGGTTCTGAGCTTCCCACGGACACCACAGGGGACTGTGAGCCTGTCCCTAACCCACCTCTGCAGGTACCATCATTCTGATGCCACCTGCATTAGCTTCTCCAGGGGCAGCAACTGCTGTTGATGGACTCACAAACAGCCCTCAGAGCGTCCCAAACAAGCACTGAGCGCATCCGCCGTTGTTTTGAACTGCGACAGCACAGAGGAGACAGCCCCAAAAACATAACCAATTTCAGCTTCCTGAAATTTCCTCATTATACACTGGTAAAAGGTAACTTGCAATAAGTTCACTCCTAGTTCTTTTAAGAAGCTGCTTTTTCCCCTTTCCTTCCCTTCCCCTTCCTTTCTGTTGTTGTCACAGAAGGTGACAAAAGGAAGCCAAAGAGGAAATCTTGTAAAATTCCTACATATTTTAGGGACAAAAAGCACTTGTCATTTCAGAAAGTATTTTTAAGAACCATTCACTTCCCCAGTTGTCAGGCAATTCTGTCCTGTGCAGCGCTGCTGCAGGCAGGGTAACACCACGAGCGGGTTTCTATTGTACATCAAAATAAGGTTGTACTCCCAGCTGAATCAGAGCTGCTCACAGGGCTCTGACAGTCCTTGCCTGGCGCTCAGGGCTGGTGACTCAGCAGCTGCTGGTGACTCAGCACTCCTGGAAATCGATGGAAGTGCCTCCAGAACTTTTCCCAAGAGCTGAATCAGGCTGCGTTTTAGCCTGGTAAGTGAAACACGCTTTGACAACTTCGCTTTGTAGCTTCAAGTCATTCCATTCTCCGTATCTGCTCTAAACCAGCTTCAACCGTCTTTTCACAAAGACAGCATTTCCCCACTGGCTTCTTGACCCGAAATGGGTTGAATTTCAACACTTGGAGCTATTTGTGCTCAAATCTTCTATGTGTTTCTTGCAGTGACTGCAGGGATCCAAGAGACGTTTGACATGAAATCCTTTGGCTTCAAATCAGCATTTACAAACATAACTCCTTTTTTTTCTCTTCCTCTTTATCTCTTTTTTCCCCCCCCTCAAGGTGGAATGTACATTCTTTGGGTCACAAAGCACTATCTACTCCCATTAGGACTCCTAGTGCATTGTTATTAAACATTGTGGTGGAGATGCACCTCTGCCTCTCAGACACTTGCCAATTTTCTTTAGGATGAAATTCTTAGTGGTAAAAGAAGCTTCTTAAAAAATGTGAGGGGGAGGGAGGGAAAATATTCAGTTGCTTTGTAAATAATTTTGCTCTCCTCCTGATATTTTTGGCTGCCTGGCTGCATCCCAGCTCTGTATCACTTCCCCATGTACCACCCACAGGAACCCCACAAGCTCAGTGCTGTTACCCCAAGCCAGATCTGGAGACCCCACAGACAGAGGGCAAAGCCCTGCCACAGCCACGGGCTCCTGAAAGCCACGTGTGATAACTGCAACTATCCTGAAGAAACATCCTCCTGAGTTACTGACCCCTTTGGGTCTGAATGGAGATCCCTGAGGACCTGGCAATGGCTTTTGTGGTGCCAGGGAGGGGTGGCAGCAGCCCGAGGTGGGAATGTTGCCTCTTGTGGCACTGAAATCAGGCAGGCCAGTCTGTGAGTGCTGGGCAGCCCCTCAGGCAGATGCCAGCCCTGTCACTCTGTGTCAACGCTGGGCACTCAGTGTGGATGTGGGAAAACCACAGCACAGCCACACTCACTCACAGGCTCCCGGCCCAGCTGAGTCAACTCAGCCCCTCATTTCTGCAGAGAAGATCCACAGAATCTGCTGGAGCTTATCAGGTGTGTTTGGGGCAGGGAGTGGCTCCTTGGCTTCAAAGAGCAGATAAGGCCATCAAAGTGATTGCCATCTTCAAACACTGCCTCTTACTCACTAGATCTAAGCACCACCTGAGTTCAGACTCAAGCCTCTCCCTTCAGGAGCCACGAGGATGTGTTTGCTGCCTTTACTGCTTCCCACCGCTGTCAGCTGGCAGAGTCAGCACAGGATGGGGAGAGGAGTCACTCCTGCTCTCTGCCTGTGCATCAGCAACATCTTAGTCAGAAGCTCTGCCCTGAGATGCAGCTGTTGTACCTACACCTTGTAGCATAGAGCTGGGGAGCAGGAGCCCGGGGAGGGCTGTGAGCAGGGACTGCTTCCCCCCTGAGAACGTCACATGGATAGGTTTGGGAAATAAAGGAGTTTTGTCAGGACACACTGAGGGTCAAGGTGGCAAAGACAGACAACTGGGATGGAGATGGACCCATTCCAACAGCACAAACGAAAAGAGAAAGCAGGCAGGCGAGATGACAAGTTCCCCACCCTAGTGAGACCAGCAGAGGGGAGGCACCACCCTCAGGGGCAGAGGGGATGCCAGAGAGGAGGCAGAAGGAGATGAAAACAAAGCCAACCTTTTTGGTTGGCTCAGGGGCAGGAGCAGGGACAAGACAATCTTCTGGCAAGGGCTGTTTCACCCAGCACCACCTCAGCAGGACTCAGATGGAAAGAATTTCACTTGCGAGCAGGAGGGCAAGTCAGATACAGTATCTATGCACGCTACCCCACCCCTCCCTAGGCTTGTCCTCCGTTTTGATATGCAGTGTGCAAATCTGGAATGCATTCATAAATAAATGTCAAATTCTCAGATGTATTGTCAGCCTTAAAGAAAATGAGCAGACCTAATTAAAAATCCCACTGTTCCTCTGACTCATGACCTGAGTCACATCTCCAGCCTTGCTGCTTTTTCTGTCTTTAACACACATGCACTGAAATACAATCAATACTTATCAGCTTCAAGAAGTCAGCAAGATGATACTCCAGTGTCTGAGAAAGTCACCCGTAAGCTGTAGCAACAAGATTCCTCAGGCTTTCTGAGGAATCCCTGCGCAACACACTCATGTGATAATGATAGGCAGATTGCCATTTACTGAAATCACAAGATGCCACGAATCCACTCCCATGCTCCCTATCCAATGATGATACATTTTGCTGCATTTCAAATATTTCGCTCTATCAGGTGTCAGCACAGACCCACTGGGCTCCAGGTGTCTATTGCTACAACTGTCCTTCAGTGGGGTGAAATGTTCAACCCTTTAAGAAAGTCTCTTTGGTCCAGATTTGTTCCTCTACCCCTGACCTGCGGGAATGCAACGCTCCTGCCAGGCACTCGGCTTTAGAAGGAAGCCAGTGCTGACCAACACACCACAGGCCATTCCCAGGGCTGGTGATGTCCCATTCCTGCCTGGCTTCAAAGGAGTGGCTGCAGGCAGGCCCTGTCCCAGTGTGAGGCCCCAGCAAGCAGCTCCTCTGCCTCCCAGCAGTATCTGTACTGTTTGTGCATTTCCAGCGAGGATAAAAGACGCTCCTGAATCCCACAACTGACAACAAAACCCACAGGAGGCACACCAAGGACGGACCTGCCAGTGCTATCCTGTGAGAAGGCTTCACCCAAACCACAACAAAGTCCACAATTTCCACGGGCTTTGGCTGAGGTCTGCTTAAAAACCCTTCCTTTTCCAGGACCAGACCCATTTTGGCTTGTCACAAAGCCAGGGGCAAACATCCAGTGATTTTAGTGGTAGGTGTGTTTTAGCGAAACTTAGCACAAACAGGGATAGCTGGAAGACTCCAGACATCCCTACCTGTCCAGAACAAAACCAACCCTCTGGTGGTGCACTGTGCTGCTGGGCAGGCAGACTGTGAGGGGTTCAGCAGCAGAGCAGCAGCCTGCTCAGCACACCAGGCAGACACACAGCCTGGATGACCCACCAGGCTCTTTCTCAGCCATATTTTCTATTATTAGAGACTTCCACCGTTTCACTGGTTCTTATTGCTACTAAGGAGGTTTATCATCAAGACCTGCCACTAGAGAACAGGCACTTACACCTGATGACACACAGACAGAAACCAAAGAGAATGGGCCAGCTGTGCTGATGCTGCTCATTTTTCAACAATGGCAGAGGACGTGTAAGAGCAGGCAGGATCCACCTGAGTAATTTTGCAAACCAGGCTGTCAAGCTCCAGTGCCAGGAAATCTACCTGTTGCAAAATGCAGCCTGAACACCACATCGTGGTAACATCTGCTCTGCCTCCTCCTGACCAGGTTTAATACAAACTTGGCTCAAATGCAAAGGGCTTTTGGTGGCAAAGTGAAAAGCCTCCATTCAAGTACTAAGATGGCCAGACTGAGACACCAGTGACCCCATTTCCCAAAGAGGTTTCTGCCTTCTCACCTGTGCTCCCACACATCCAGTAATGCTGCCTTGTTTAAGGGTCACTAAAGGAAAGTAGGAATTTTCTAATCACCTTCAGGGCCCCATCAAATCATCACTCACTGCACTTGTTTGGTTTTTTGCATAGCATGATTTTACCTAAACCAAGCCCAAGCTCAGACAATGATCTCTGCTTAGTACAGCATGTCAGCATGAGCTTTACTCCCAGGATTCAGAAACGGACTTGGCTGATCCCAGACTTGAGCATCCATTTTGTTCATTATCCACAGCCCTGAGGTGCTGGAGCTGCCTTTGGAGCTCCACAATCCAGCTTTCGACACGCAGGATCGCCAGCCCTTGTTGGCAACCATAGCATTCCCCCTCCACTATGGGAATGCATTATTAATTGTGGAATTTGGATACTAGTGGATGTCCTTACAGTTTCCAGACTCTCACAGTTGGGAAAGCAGGGCCCATAAAAGGACTCAGTGGGGCTATTTGCTGCTTAGAAAACAGAGAAAATAAAAACTCAGCAATTTACTCCACGTCAGCCCTAACGAAGACTGAGGAACCAGGCTCTAAGCTCAGCTGGCCCAGAACACACGCCGAAAAGTTAATGGAATTCCTTCCGACGTTCCCCAGCACGGCTGAGATCAGACACTGGCCCGCACTGTCTGGGGCCGCAGATATTCCGAGCCAGACTCCTCACCCTGAGCTTGGGAACATTTTCATCGTGGAACACGATGTTTGCAAGAACTAGTCCAAAGGTGGTTCCTCCGTCTGTAAATATGTCAAGAGCGGGTTGGCAAGGCGACTTCCCCGTCCCTGGAATGCGCAGGAAATAGCTGTGACTATACTTACCCCTAAAACAAACAGCTCCATTCCCACCCCCGGCACGGCCCCCGCAGCGCTGATGAGGGGCCGTAACACCCCGAGAGCGCCGTACCCCGCTCTGACCCTCGGCCCCGGCGGTTCCCAGAGCTCCTTACAGGATGGCTGTGCCCTCGGACCGGCCGTGCTCAGCCAGGCAGGGCATGGCAAGATGACTAAATTAGGTGAGATAAGGATGGTTTTTGCCACGTAATTCGCACAAAAATCTCACTCATGCAAATTAACAGAATTTCTAGCAGGGTTACTGATTTTGCTAAATTCTGTGTCAGAACCTTTATTTTAACCATCTTGTTTAAAAACAGTTCATCAGCTGTTGGCAACACTACACTCTGCATTCAGAAAAAATAAGTAAAGAAGAACATAATTAGGTTTTAACTCTGAAATAATTTACTACTTTACGTCCACTGAGGACAAGTATTATTTTTTGACTTGTGGTTTGATTTTTGTCCAAAAATATTACTATCTATCTGTGAAAAGCTATCACATGTCTTAAATTTGAGTTATTTTATTGCAACGAAAGAGGCACTGGAAATTTATTAGTTACATTTTGCAATGCCAGAGAAAAGAAAATAAGTTAAATATCTGACAGTACTGTTTTGTAAGGGTTTTTAAGGGAAATCAAAACTGTATCAAAGCTATGTTCAGTACTATAGCATATTTACAGTGAGCAATTCATCATTATCCCATTAAAGTGGGCTAATTATGATAGTCAAAAAGTAGGTTTAATTTCATTTAGAGTCTGATTAATTTCAGTAGTGAGGGCTGCTGATGCTATTCGAATCACACATATTTTATTTAACATAATATTTCACTCTCTACACAGCCAGCCAGTGACAGCTCTACACACAGAGGGAACTCGGAGCAGAGAACAGTCACAGCCTCACGGTATGTCCTTAAAACACCTAAAAATGCAGTTCCTAACCTTTGGGAAATAGAATTTCTGTACGTCAGATGCTTAAAAATAAACTGGCTACGAAGTGTGGCCACTTCAAGCGAGCATCCTCCTTTGCAGGGATGGGGCTGAGGGTCTGCTGAGCCCACTGTGAACCCAAATCCTGGCAGCACAAAGCAAAGTGAAACACGGCAGAGAAGCAGAGACTGTGAGGAAAAAGATGACAATCTGGGAAAGCAGGGAGGATGCCAGCCCACATCAAAGCCCGAGTCACAAAATCTGAGAAACACCAAACTGAATCAAAGTTCAGCCATCAGAAGTTGGTGTCACTGCGGCTTTCGGGAATTCGTAAGAGCACGTGCTGGGGAGGGAGTGAGAGCTCAGCTAAAACACAAGGGGTTTCAGAAAAAGTTATTTTAAGCATGTGCTCTGTGAAAAAAAAAAAAAAAAAGGAGCATGACTGGAAATCATGTCGTCAGTACGAAAACAAGAAAGCCACGTTAGATGGAATACCAGACAGCGCGGTGTTTGTGTGAACCCTGCCAGGAGCATTTGTCACAAAATAGCCCCCAATACCCAATAATTTGGAGATATATCATGTCCTTGAAATGAAGCTATGCCAGAAGTAAAAAATAGCAGTTGCCTAAAATAGGGTTTTGTGCACAGCAGTTACAAGTAAAGAAGGAATGTGACAGGCCTGTGCCCTGCCGGTGTGGGAAGGGACCAGAGACGTCTCCTCTGCTGTCACACCCTCACCATATTACACAGTCTCCTTCTTAGCTCAGTCAAGCTCTATAGTAATAATTATTAAGACATTTCTGCCACCTTCCCTTTTGCTGAAGGTGACTCCAGAACCCCTCTGCTCTGTACTTGGAGACTGCCCTCTGGTTTCCAACTTAAATTCCTCCCTGGCCAGCTTATAAATACTTGTTCTCTGGCCAGAACTGGGGTTCAAGCTGATTCAAACCCATTGAAATTAATGAGGTTTTTTCCCCATTGACTTCAACAAGCCTTGAATTAAGGCCCTGTGTGTGGACAAAAAGGTTTAGGGCAGTTTTTGTAAAGGGAGAGTTTTATCCTGTTGATCTTGGCCTCTCTCCTCAGCCTGCTGTGAACTGTCTGCCTTATTTTAATGCTGTATTCTCATCCCGCTCTGGTGCAAAACTCCTATTGAAATCCGGGACGGCCTTGCCAAGTTGTTATTAATTACTGTGGTTCTCGAGGCTCAGTCCTGCAAACTGATCTGCATGAGCTCAGAGCTTTCCCTTCAAGGATCTGCTTTCAGGCTCTGGGCTGTGCAGGGGCTGCAAAGCCGAGCACCGAAGGGACCGATCCAGTGTCGCCGAGCTCCGCCTGCCACGCCGGTGCCACCGCAGCCCCACGGAGCTCGCACCCCCGGCACCGCTGTTTGCCTTGGAAGGCAGGGAGGGGGCCAGCAGGGAAACAGCCCTGTGCAGGCAGCCCTGCCTTCAAACAGAGCTTTCCAGGCCAACACACCCAGCCTTTTCGCTCGCTGGCGTTCAGGAACAGCTCAGCTGGGCTGGAGGAGGGCACAGCTGAGCTCCAAGGGAAGAAAGCTGGGGTTTGAGGAAGAGAAAATGGCTGCGGAATCTGAGTCCCCTGGCTGGAGCACAGAGCATTTCTTATCCTAAGAAATGGCAAGATCTCGCCCAGGATGCATGTGAGGTCAGGAGTGTATTGATATGTGGGCAATTTATTGTATTTCCAGCACTGGGAAATCCTTCTTTTATTAGAAAATAGGTTATGGACTAGCTTGCCCTGCCCTCATTACTGAACGCAGTACTTAACGGTGCCAGGACTGCACTAAAAGCAAGTTTTGGGTATTTTTGTGTTTTTCATTTTAGCTGAATAGTGAAAAAAAAAAAAAAACCAAACGGGAAAAACTGCTTTGCAGTGGACAGAGAAAAATCTCAACTAGTTACTTAAAAAAGTTATGAGCTCTTCCATTACACCACAGGCATTTATAAGGCAAGCAGGTCAGGATGTACTTTACTCCCTGAACCTGAAATGTTCAAATAGTTATGTGAGGTATTTGCATGGAGTTATGTAGGATGAGTTTAGATCTCCCTCCCCTAGCCAGTCATATGCCTGCAAAAATAAATAAGAACCTAAAAAAGAGTGACATCAGCCATAACTGCTTATCCTGCTCCAGATTTGGCAGGTAAAAATCAGCAAGAAACCAAGTGCATTATGCTGCCTGGGCTCTGTGCCCATTTCCCATCATGTAGGGAGCCAGGCCAAATCCTTGACACAATAGCAATTTTTGCTCAATGCCAACTATTCCCAGCCTGGCAGGGCGAACGCGGAGCCGTCTCCTGAGGTCATGGAACTCTAATGGCATCCGAACTGCAAGGAACATCCATCCCTGCCTCGGGGGGGGGAAATGGCTGGTGCATGTGAGACCCTTTGCACTGGATCCAAACACAAGCTGTCAGAAGATGAGTTACAGAGACAACAGACCCCTCATGGAGCAGGGGCCTCCAGAGCACCTGGAAAACAAGCGGGTCAGAGGAACTGCTGAACACTCCAGCACCAGGTGTCGGTGTGAGCTACGACACAACAGCTGTCGGTCATGGTAAGTGGCAAGGGACATCTCAGATGTGCTCCACTCAGTCAGTGCCACGATAACAAAAACACTCCACCTCGATCTGTCCTGCCAGGGGGACATCTGACAGCAGCACAGTAAAGAGCTCAGCTGCCAGACTGCCTCTCACTGCAGGCACAGAGCACTTCTCCTCAGCCTTAGGGTTGATCACCACATCCTCTATGCTGAACAGTGCGTGGAATGACACTGGCTCAGTGAGATAAACCTACTGAGATGGACAAGCTAGAAGAATGAAATGATGTATCTGCCACCAACCAGCACCACTGGCACATGTTCGGTCTGGACAGGGACACCCTTGTGTTCACGCTAGAGAGTCACAGCAAGAGAGATCAGCCCGCTCAGCTGGGAGGATGCCAAGCTCTTTCTAAGTAATTCAAAGTGTCCATAAAGGTCATTGGGGCAGGACTGGGAGCCTTCACACAGGGAAACAACGAGGTGCTACCTGCAGTAAGAGCAGGTTCACATGGTTATAATCTGCTTCCACACAGGACTCACAGAGGTTCTTTCCAAAGATCAGGCAACAGCATTACACTTCATGGCAAAACCATCTCCCACTGACCAAGAGGGGCACTCCAAAGGCAAACTCATCAATGCAGAGCAGATGGGGGTCCCAGCAGGTGTGAGAGGGGTCAGCCCACTCTGATAGCCCATAACCTGCCCACACAGCAGGAAGGAGCACCAGGCTGCTCACGTCTCTTGCTTCCAGGGCACAGCACCCACAGGGTGCTCCTCTGCCCCTGGATAGGAATCTCCTGCCCTCCACGCTTCCTGCTCAGCTGAGTTAGATGGGAAAGGATTCCCGACACCAAAGAAGCCCTAGGCAGACAGCCAGCTTTCCAAGCCCCTTGCCGAAGGGCAGCCTGTGCTTCTGCTTTTCTAAGTTCTCTGTGATCTTTCATTTGCAAAGCTTCTCGAGGCCTTTTACTCCCACTGCACATTAGCAATTCACTGAGTGGTTCCTACAGGTCTGAAAGGGAGCAGACAAACTTTTAACATATGGGGACACAGAGTGGAAGAATTTCAGAAGCTTTCCCAAGAGACCATCCCTAAACCCAGAGCAAGAGGGTCAATAGCCTGCTGCACCCTCCCAAAAACAGCACAGCCAGAGGGAACCAAGATGGTCAGAGGGAAAAAAGCCTGCCATCTCCCAAGGAAGGAGAGCTGTGCATCTTCCAAAGCTCCCCAGACATCTTACGTGACCTCAAGTAAGTAACTTCTCTTTCCCAGTTTCCCTCTCTGTAAAGTGGTGATAAAACTTCACAGGAGGCTCAATTCATTAATTCTGAAAGCATTCAAATAGAGCAGCAAAGATTCTCTGTAAATAAGCAAAACCACAAACAAACCAGTACTTGTAGGGGAGGAGAAATCACGGGTGGGGCTGAGAACATCCAGAATTTGCAGCCTCCCTCCTGCAGTTTCCTGGAAAAAGGCTGTTCTGATACATGCACTGTTCTTGTAATGTGAGTTTTGCTCACTGGTCTAATATTATTATTTCTAAATTTACTGATACTGGATACAAAACCATCTGTATTCCTGAAAACCTGCAAGTTTACAAGCTCTCACCCATACAAACAGAAGCCATTTCAAACACCGTGGGCTGTATTTAAAAGGTTGCTTTGAAATTCCTGCTCTTAGAATCACCTTTGGTTGCTAAACAAACTCCTCTGGAGTAACCACAGCCCGCCCCAAAATAGTTACAAAACAGTTGCATGGCTTCCAGTGGAAATGGGTGTTGGTAAAGCTCAATTTTTCTTCATTTAAGTTGAAATGTTAAAAAAAAAAAATACAATATAAGCTCTGTAAGCAGATTCTTCATGGTAAACAAATATGCTCAAAAATGCTAAGTGATCATTTTTAGAACATTTATTTTTGGCAGGATAAACACTTTCAGACCCTGAGCAACTTCTCTGTGTGTACAGAATCTCCAACTGTGAAAAGAAAACAAATAGCAGAGTTTCATTTGTTATAATCAAGATTTTTTTTCATGACTGTTTAGAAAAAAGCTGGATCACATTTGGAGTGGCTTGGAAATTCATTGTTTAGGCATAAGTCTCCAGTGGTAAACATCCTACAATATGTGTATAATACAGCGACTATTTTTGTACTTCAAAGTCTTCCCTCGTAATTTGGGAAGGTGCAGGATAAAAACAACCTCTTCTTTTCCCTTCTAGGGAACCATGGTTTCCCTGCTCGACTTCACCTAGCAGAGATCCCTCCCTGTCCTGCACCAGACTCCATCTCCTCACGTGAAAATCAGCCACAGACCACAGATTGCACCTGAGAAACCCAACTCTCTGCAGAAACAGGAGCATAACAGGGGACTGCACAGCCCAGGAGCTCTGCTGTCCCCCTGCCCCTCTGGGCACAGGGCTTTTTAAGTACAGGAACTCACTGTTGACTCTTCAGGATTGAATATCCTGCCGATGAGGAAATGTGGAACAACAAGGGTAGACACTCAGCTGGTACAAAAAGTCACCTCTGCACGGCCAGCCCCGGCTGCAGCCCCAGCCACCATCACTGCCTGCTCACAGGAGGCGGCTTCTGTCGCTTCAGAGGGACAGAAAGTTCAGGAGCAGGAGCTGAAAAATTTATCTTCTCCTTTTGAGGGCCCGGTGGAAGCAGCCTGGCTGCTCAGCACTTCCAAAAGCACCCGGCTGAGCTGTCCCACCCCGAGTGGCCAAGGAAGGAACAGCCAATATGAGTCAACGCTCTGGGAAACGCCGCCTTGCCAAGGTCACGTAAGTCTGTGGCAGGAGAAGTAACAGGATCATCTGGCTCTTCTCCTGTTTCTCAGCCACAAAACTTTCTTCCTCCCCTAACAATTACATATGTGGGTTTCCTTAACAGTTTCTTTTGACATTCCTGTTTAAACACCACAGGGAAAAGGAAGAGGAGACTTGATGTGGAAAATTAGTTTTGGAAATGTTGAGCGGTGTGGATTTGCCAACTCCTGCTCCTCCAGTCAGTTGGTTGCAGACGCTCTGAGCTCTCACCGAAATGCTATTTTGGGGCTGTACGTCAGATTTCACCACTGAGACCGACAGGATTTTTAAAAATTCTCAGGCTTTTGTCCTGAGAATTAAACAAGAAAAACAACAACGTGGAAATTCTGCTTCCCCCTTCGTGCTGCCAAGGTTCCACCGCTGCTACTCCAGGGCAAAGCTCCAAAGGGACCTGACCACACAGGAGCAGCTTTTCCAGCAAGCATCAGGAGATTCCCAGAGGGGAGGTGTGCAGGAGCTTCCCACCACGAGGGAGATGTGCATCTTTTACGTCCCGTGAGACACGTGGAGACTGAGGATGTTCTGGGATGCTCTGCAGCAAAGCCAAGCCCAGGCACAGAGCGGGGCTTCCAAAACGCAGCTTTCTAACAAAGCCCTTCAGCTGCTGAGGAGCTGCCAGGCGGCTCCTTGGGGCAGAGGCAGCTCCCACTGCTTCCCCCAGCCCAGCCTGGCCATCTCAGCTCCCTGGCTCTCCACCACCACCTCTTCCCACTGCTGGTGGTATCCATGAGCTGCAGCCTTGGCACGAGACGCCGGGAATGCAGAGGTGGCACCTTTGGCTACAGAGGCAGCACGAGCCGTCTCCGTTGCACTGTTTGCTGAGCACTTGTCATGCTGCTGGACATGCACATTAAGAAATTACAGTTTCTCCACGGTTATTTCCTGGACCTGACAGGTGTCCAAAGGCAGTTTCCAACTCTGCCTGACATCCAAACGTAAGGAACGTGAAGCAGGTTTATATTTGGGTTTTTTTAGAGACTGTACCTCAGACCTTTGCCATGGCCACACACACAGCGACAGCCCTTGCTGACAGAGTGGGGCTGCAGGGAGAATGTCCCATCCACACATAAACCCATGGCTCAAGCAAGGAAATGCTGCTGTAGGAGACCTGCTATTGCAACGCTGCTGAGTGTTTTTATTCCATACCCACATGGATATTTGAGACTGCTCGATGATGAGGCAGATTGTTTTGAATATTCCAGGGTCATTTGCTCTTAAGAGGCTTTGGACAAGTAATTCAGCCAGATTTCAGTCTGCACATCAGTGTGTCCTGATAACTGACCACACAGTCCTACGGAGAAAACGTGGTGTCACTGTGCTTGCTGAGGGTGGTGAGTTCACACAGGTGGAACCGAGTGCAGGATCTACCTCCCAAGGGGTTTTTGCTGCTTCCTGAACCTGACAAGATTAATTTAGTGATTTGGAAATCTGTTGCCAAGCCCAAGTCCCCAGAAGACTGCATAGCAATAGGAAGATTAAAAGCAGATGGTTCAGCAACCAAGGTTTTCTAGTTAAACTTTTAACAGACTCAAAATTCTTGGGCTTCATATCATCATCTTCATTCTTTCCTTCAGTTCAGTATGTGTTAGTATCTTTGGAGCACTTCCTTAGGACAAGAAGCCAAACACATCATGCTAATAAAATGACCTCAAAAAATATACCTTTATGATGGGCTTAATAAGAGGTTAAGGAAATGTTGACTCTTGCTCAACCAAAGCTCTGTGCAATTAGACCATCTCCACGTGGTTGTTAATTCCCTCAAAAGGATGTTGGAATGTAAAACATGAAGAGAGAACATTTCCAGGAGGGGCTTTAGCAGCCCAGCCTGTGAAACACAATTTAAACACTGTTGCAGCTGACAAAGAGCCTCCTCCTTGAGGGTGAGGTATTTGGAAAGGGTTAAAGGTGGCTCCTGGGAGTAGATGGCTCCAATGCTCCTGAGTTCCTGTTCCCACTGGAACCACTGGATTCTGTCTTCAGTTCTAATCCTGAGCACTCAGAGTGAGACAGAAAAACAGGCACATCCAAGCAGAATGTGCCTGCCTGGTGCCTGCCTGAATCATAGTGACTTACTCCAAACTCCCAGTTATCTTCACAAATGAAGGGAGGACAAGTATCTCCCATTTGTCTACCAGAAATCTTCCCTCTCTGCAGAAGTGGCAGCTAAAACAATCCCCCAGACTTTCCACATGAGGTCCAAGAAACACCAAATACAAATCAAATACACAGACACTCTCCACTGGGCATTTTTTTTCCTCTGCAGTATCTGAGAAAACATCTTTATAACACAAGGCTGGGATCAGAAGTGACTTTATGACCCCTTCATGCAGGCACTGAATGCTGATGCTGAGCTACCAAGGACACTTCTCTTCACATCACCTACACTGAAGAGTTTCAGACTCCCCCACATTTCTGGGTGCCCCCCTGTTGTGCTGCTCCAAACACTGCAGCAAGTCCCACCTTACCCTCTCCAAATATCCCTTTGAAGGCAGAGTTGGTTGCAAGGACAAAAAAAAAAAAAAAAAGCTGCACCTGCAAAAGCTGAGGAGGTCTGCTCTGGAAAACCAAACCCCAAAAATACATGTGGACACATGAACAGAGCGGCCAAACCTCAAGTTAAATCTTCCATCCGAAGTGTAAAGGAATCAAATAACCATCCAGAAAATATGTCTGCAGAATAACTTGGCTCGTAACACTTTCATTTGGGTTAAATTAAAATAATTGTAAATCTTCAGCGCACAGCACGAGAGCCCCATTGTGTGGAACACTGGATGTATCCCAGGAAGCTTTAAACTCAGGTCAGTCCTGCAAAAATCCTTTGAAAACCAGACCGAGTCGCCTCTCCTTGGGCAACCAGTCCCACTCAACTGCAAGGAAGCAGAGCAGGCTCTGCGAGTGAACTTTCTCCATCGTGTTTAACCAGAGCTAAAAGAGGCAGGGGAACAGGAGGGGCAGAACAAACATTCCTTGGAACCAAGTGGAGAAGCATCACTGCACACTGATCTCCTGGAGCTGTGTTAAGCCTCAGCTGTGCATCAATTAGAAGCCAGTGCCAAGCTGACCATCTCACACACAGACACGGTGTACCTAATGAGCCATCAGTAATGACTTCCGAGTTGTGACTTCCAGGGCATCCTGGAGGTTTAAGGGAAGAAGGTATTTGGCCTCCAAGGCTCCTCATGCACAGAACTGAGCCCTGTTGGCTGCAGCTCAGTCCTGTGGGCAGCAAGAAACTCTGGACACCGTTTGCCAGACTTTTTGCCAGAGAGGGAGGATCAAGGAAAGCAAAGGAGGCGAAAAAAAATCACCTCCATTCACACCCCTGTTCAATCACTGCTCAGCACTACAGGTGAGATTCTCATAACATCAGCAAGTTCAGTCCCAGTGGGGTGGGAATTTGCTGCACAACATATGTGCAGCAGCCTCTGAAACCCAGGCTAATTCCTGATGCTCCTCCCCTCCTTTTGGAGCACTTTTTGGAACTCAGCCACAGCCAGGCCAGTACAGCAGAGTCACCACTCACACCTGGGTCTTCCTGAAGCTCTCACTGACTTTGCAAGGCTTGGAATTAATCCCTACATGTTCTCTAGTCCAGCTGTAAACATCGAGTATTCAAACTCCCACCCCACAGTTGTACTGGCATCAAGTGCCAACCCTAAAGAGGGTTTAAGACTCTTTGCTAAAGGTGGCACAGAAGGGCAGAAGTTAATGATTAATTGGCACCGTTCTGCTCATTAGTTCTTGTAGAGGAAGAGTTCAGAGTTAGTTAAACCCCAACACATGAATTTATTTCCAAAGCTCTTTCTGAAATTGCTCCTTCATATTGGTGCCAATAAATCTTACATTCCACCTATGCTTCTCTAATAGATACAGGCATAAATTCTCATTTCTAGTTGGCCAGATTAATGACGAGGTAAAAGGGAAGAATGAAGCAAAAGCTGCAGCTGGCATTTCTCTGTCTCTGTCCTGCAGCCTTCCTTCTCATTACTCCTGCAGCTCTCACAGTTGGAGCCTCCACATGCAGTGTTACTGGAACACCTACTCCCCAGCACCCAACTGCAGAGTCCAGCTGGGACCACAGCTGCAAATAAACCCACTGTACTCCTCCTGAGCCAGCACAGCAGTGACAGTCCAGAGAACACCTCTGCTGAAACAAGAGCCATCCACAGATTCCAAAGAGCTTTACAGACATTCACAATTTAAGACAATCCCCATCCTCCTCAAGGTGATACTGGATCCTCACTCTGCAGATGCAGAACACAGTCATTAAAAGATTGAAGGGTTGAGGGGCACAGAAGAGTAAGGCAGTGCTGAACAAGGTCCTGCTCACATTCATCACAGCAACCAGACCTTGTGATGGATTTTGCAAGCACTGGAACCACTACCATGTGCTTCTGAAGTTTGCTTTATCAATTTCTCTGGTTTATTCCCTGAATTGCACTCTTGGATACTGTTGCCCCAGCCCTATTAACCTCATCAGCTCCTCTGCTCTGAACCCTCTTGTTTCACACCAGTTATACAGTTGGTATCACCCTGTCCAGCAGTGAGTGGTGACACAGGAAACCAAGAGCATCTGCTCTTTCCACATCATTCAGGCAGATCTGATCTGGTGAAACAGCTATAATGGGTCAGTTATTTTCTATATCCTATAAACTAGATATTACTAATAACTTAGAAAGTGTACCCTGCCTGTCCTGCCCGGGCTGTAAACCCTCTGACAGCGTGCAGGCCGTGATTTACTGAGGTGAGCATCCTTTCCAGGAGGATTTGGGGTACCAGCCTCATTAAGCAGGGCCTGTTCTAGCCCAGGGCTTTCATTCAGCACAGGTTGTGTTTACTGAGCACCACTCCAAGTTTCAGCCCCCAGTTTAAAAGTTTTAATTGATGCACACAGGGAAGTTGGACGAGGCACTGCCTCTCCTGGTAGATCCCTCCCTGCAGACCATGAGACTGGGGAGTTTGAAAGCAAAGCTTTCACTCTTCACTGCCATAAAACTTATCTTCTCACTCTGTAATTAATCCCAGTGAAATGAAAGAAAGCAGCCTAATGGATTCACCTGTTGTGGTGTGAAGTGCAAAGAGGCTGCCTGAACACACACCTTGAGAGGAGCAGTTTGGCTGTTCTGATGTGCCTGTTTAATGAGCATCCTGTACCTGAACATCACAGAGCACAGGACAGGCCAGAGAGACGACAACAAAAGGCTTCTACAACACCAGAGAGAGGTGAAGCAGGGCCCTGGTATGATGAATTATAAAGGAGAAAAGCAAATATAAAAGCAGTCTGCCTCATGAAAAGCCAAATCCAAATCTAAGGCTTACTCCAGCCAAAGGAAAAGCTGAAAGGACAGAATTCAGTTTGCTTCTGAGCTGACCTGAAACAAAAGGCTGAACCCACATCCAAGAATGCTGGAAGAGAAATCAAACCTAGAAAACACCTCAGGAATACAATGGTATCCATGTCAGTGCAATGGTTTTCCTCACTCTGAGTCACAGGGGGCAGCAGATGTGGTTGTGCCAAGAGGGGACACAGTCCCTGCTCAGGGCTCTCAGTGATGGTTCCACCATGGGTTCCACCCCTGGGGACAGTCACAGCATCCCTGGTGGTCCCTCCTCTTCTGCCATCACTCTGGTAACTTTTAAAACTGGATGCTTATCAAGATGGCCAGACAACTATCAAAGGTGAAATAATCATATTTTATACTTCCAAAGAGTAAGATACAAAGCTGAGATTTTACTGATGGATTTTAGTTAGGGAATTAGTCACCATTATACAATAGCAATTTGAATATCCTATCATAGCCTGTCACAAGAAAAATCATTCAAGGCTTGGCTACATTTTAGCTGCATCCGTTAAAGTTGTACAACAGAGTATGACATCAGACAGCAAAACTTATTCCAAGCAAGTATTTATATAGTGCTGATAAATGACAAGGATTTGGCTTAATTGGTGAGTAAATGGAGCTGGAGGTGGCTAAAGTGGTCTCCAGCAACCAAGAGGATCACTGGGGCAGAACGAATTGTTTCGTGTGTCTGTGTTTTAAGCCTTCCAGATGCAACAGTAACTGCAATAATAACATTGTATAATGAAGATGGGTTGAAATAATGAGTGTGGGGTGAGAGGGTGAAGCAGTGACTTGCACAGCAGTATTTCACCAGGGAAGCAGAGAGAAGCTGACAGAGTTTCTGCCTGGAAAGAGATGAAGAGAAGTGGATTGCTGCGATAAACTAATGGAAATTCTCCAGAAACAGAGTCATCAGTTTAGATATGGAGCAGCTTTACCCAGACACAATGAACACCATCCTTTCCAAGTGAGACAGGATCAGGAGACTGCTGGGGCACCCTGAACACATCCTCACAGGGATCTGAATGCTTCCCTCAGCATCTCCCTTAGCAAAGCTTTACTCCTCCACGTCTCCCAAGGAAGCTACAAACACCAGGTGAACAGATCTACGGGCCAGGCTCATTGACACCATCTGATCCACCTATTTATGCAAGGAAACAGGCATGACTTCTTTCCTGCTGCACCGACTGAGATCTCCCCAACCACGGCCTGAGAACACTCCAGGCGTTGGGATATCGACCACAAAAAACCGCGTGGAAATCCCCAGGCAGGAATAAAACATATGTTTAATGCACGGTTCTACAGAAAAAGAGAGAAAAACAACAGAGGGGGAGGAGGAAGAAAGGAAAAGGTTTGTAGTTGTGAGATCATAAGAGTCCAACCATATAAGTGATGACTAAGTGTAATCTTGTATTTCAACAAGATGAAGAAAAACATGGTTTTGAAACTGTTGAGTCTGGTGTTCCCAGTCAACAGATATTCCTTTATTGGCCTGCGAGTGACCCTTTCAAGTTGGGCTTCCTCCAGCCTGTGGGTCCATGGCAATGATTAGAGAGTAGAAAATCCCTGCTACTGCCAGCTGTGCTCCAAATTACCTTACTCAGCTGTGCCTATAAATGTAATTGCGTGTTTCCATGGAATTGCATCAGAATGACCTGCTCACCCCGACATAGTTCATATATCTGTGATCTCTGTAGATAAAAAGCTCTTTCTTCTGCAGGCTCTGTGGGGACAGAGTCAATTCTCCATTAAGCAGGGAAACAGAGGGAGCAGATAACACAGATACAGCCAACCTGGGAGTGCAAAGCACAGGTAAACTGTGTCCTAAGCTGGACAATGAGAACATGACACAGGGAGGAGTTTAGTGCTGCTGCTGAGTGCAGACCACAGATCATCACAAACAGACAGCACAGCACACCAGGATGTGCCACACTGAGCCCAGCTCAGTGGCTGATTCCCACGGGGACAGTGTGTCTTGGGATAACTAACAGTTCAAACTGGTGATGCCCAACAGTGTGAACAAACACTGAAAAAAATGACTTCCAGTTCAGGAGAGAGCAGAAACGTCTCCTGCTAACCTGGAGGAAGTGCCTTTCAAACTGAGTAACCAAGCACTCTCACCTGCCTCAGCTCAGCCTCCCTTCCTGAATTCCACTCACATTCACTCCTTTTCGTGCCCCTTTTCTCCTTCCTGGCTCTTCCACCAGAGGCTGAAGAAACCAGTACTTGTAATTTCTGTGTTCAGTGAGTGCTGTCCCAGCCCAGAGCAGCTTTCCTGTGCTCCAAGAAAGGGGAAAGTCAAGTACAAGCAGAGGCACAGGGGAAGGATATTTTGGTGGCTCTGATGACAGAAGAGTGCCCCCGTGTACGCTGCAGTTTCCCAGCACGGCAGGGCAAGGAGAAGAGACAAAGGCTTGGATGGCCAGAGGACAGTGTTTGGCAAGAGCTTGGGAGATCCAGCTGGAAAAATTTGGATCTAAGACAGAGGAAACCTATGATTGAGTTTCAAGATGTGTCAGGTCAGCCATGAAGGCAGACAGGGACAAGAGAGGAGGAGAGGTGAGAAATCACCTCCTTTGCTTTCAAAAGGAAAGCCAGAGAAGAAGAAAATCAACTCGAGTGTAACAGCCAGTGAAATAAGTAAAACATCTGGGAGGCTGCTTTCTTGGTAACAAGCTAATGTAAATAGACCTTTGCATTAAGACCTAAATGTGACTTCCACCAAGATGTAAGGGAACTGCTGTGGGATGGGCATTTCCCTGGCACTCCCTCCCTGCCCCACCGGACCCACCAGCGTTTCCTGCCAGGCCCTTCACACGGCAGGGCAGCCCCGCTCCTGACAATGACTGGGGCTCAGGACTATTGTAACCAACAAACAAAACATGCTCCCATTAAAAAAATGGGGATGATAGCAATTAATTCCACATTTTTGTGAATAAATATCGTGCGCTCTGTGCCAGAACGATTTGGCTCGTTCGCAGGAGCCAGCAGTGACACATAAATCTATTTTCCCTGTTGCTCAACAGACCAGCTCGCTCTGCCGACCGTTTCTGCAGGGAAAAGAGGTTTTTTCTTTCCATCTCTCAGTCAGCACCTTCAATGGTCTTTGCCACCCATCTTCATGTTGACCCATAGGTTAAAAAATGCACTCAGAGCTCCTGGTGCCAGGGTAGTGCTGTGACTGCTCGGGGTGTTCTCCAGCCACCAAGAGAGACCATCTCAGCTCAACCAACTCCCAGGAGTGCTGGCATTCACCAGGGTGTCCCCCCTCTCCTGCAGCCAACCCCAGCAGAACAGATGTGCTGTGAGCATCCCTGGCACCATGGCCATGCTGAACTGCCCACCCTGCCCTCCCTGCTGCGCAGCACGGACAGACCCCGTGGTGTGGGTGAAGGTGCAGCCAGGAAGGACCAACATCCCAGCAGAGCACCCAAAATAAAAGCTGATACGCTCCTGTCTTTTCCCAGCTGTGTTTTCTTTGTTTCACTCCTCTGATTTCAGTGTGTTGCACCGCAGAAGTGTAAAACCAAAGGAAAGCTCTACGGATTCTGGCTGGTTCAAAGCTTTAGAGATGTTTGCTGGCCTTATGTAGGAGAAGCATCACTGTTTCATTGACCAAACCCTTTTTTTTTTGTTTTAATATGGAAAATCTCAGTGGCACTTCGCCCCATTTGCCTTTTTTTTTTTTTTTTCTTCTTTAGTCATATGATAATGTACACTTATAACCAGTGAATCATCCCCCTGAAAAGTCATAAAGAGAAAAACAGCTCGTACGTATGTCTCAGCGGTCAATGAATCACTGCCGACAGGTATAATGGGAATAATTACACACTGCTGAGAAACTTCACCCAAAGCCCAGCTCACAGGATGCTTTCAAAACTTCTGAGCCGTGCAGTCGGATCCAAGGCTGTGAGCTGCCAGGTTAGGAAGCAGCCAGGAGAATTCCAGATTTGTATTATTGCAAGGAAATGTCTTCTCCAAGTGTCTGTTATGTGCTGACAAATTGTTTATACTTAACCAAGCAATAATAATGAACAGACTAAATAGACATTGATTTTTATGTTTTTAATTCACTTTTAGTGGGAAAATATCCTGGCAACAGAAATATGGATGTCAAGCCTTGGATGCCAGCCACTGCTTTAGAACTATGCTATTTTAAGCAGCAATATGTATTATCTGGTAAAACAACATATATATTTAAGGGTCTAATCCTGGAAGTTCCTACTCCAATGAGCTCTAATCTTCCAATCAAAGTTTCTGGAATTACACACGAGAATGTAAATTTGCAGCAGACAGTGTCCAGACAAAAACCAAAAACACTTCAGTCTCGATGCAGTTTTCCTGCTGCCTTCCCAAAAATAGCTGAAATCCAAATGTGAGGCAGTTGCTCCAGAACACAAGTGTAAAGCCCTTCCCTGAGCCAGTGCAGAGAACTGTAGCAACTAAAGAAGACACGTCCATTGACCAAGTCCAGCTACAGAAGAAGGCTTTGCCACCCAGTGCAGGGGCATCACCTGTTTTGAAGAGCATCTGTCACCCAGAGGTGCCTCACGCTCCACTTCCCACCAGGATTTGTATCCTGGGCTGAGCTCAGCCCCAGTGGCAGCCCCAGCAGCCCCTGAGCTCCTGCACGTCAGTGGAGCCAGGTTCCACGAGCACAAGAGTGCCCTCACAGGGATGTGAGATCCACGTGTCACTGTGGCCACTTCCATCAGTGCACAACAGGAATTCTCTTCAAGAACAGAATTGCTCACACAAGGAAAACTAACAAAATGACTTGGATGAATCAGACCTGTGTGTGCAGCACGAGCCCTGCCACCTGCCAAGGGCAAACCCAAGCCTCTAAGCACCTAACACACTTTTCCTCCCAAACATCCCAGTGATGCAAGAAGGTGATCAGCACCATCCTGCTGCCATCACAGCAGCCAGAGCTGGGCATCAGCACCAGTAGCTAAGTCAGGAAGCTGTAACTGCCCATACCTGGGAGGAGAAGGTGGTCACAGTGGTGAGAAGGTTCAGTGGAGAGAAAAAGGCACCTTCTGAGAGCAAATCTTCTGATCCATCTTAGACATCTGCTGTAGGATAAGCTGAAACACCCTCTGGAGGTTCCCAGTTCTCCTTGTCAACTGCAAAGGGAGCACAGCTCCAGCCACGACCAGCTCAAACATTAGGTGTCTGCCTCCTGGATGCCTTGAGTTAGAGCAGAGATCTCTCACCTTTAGCTGAGAAAGTAGTTGAAGAGAGATGAGTGGCTGCTGCTGCATTTCTGGGAAATGTGAGATATTATATGACCTGTTAATTTATTCCAGAGCTTCCCTTTATGCTCTAACAATACTGTTCAGTATTCAATTCAAGTCATAACATTTAATGACTTGTGGTCAGCTCAGCTTATCCTGCATTTCTGTGCCAGCTTAAAAAATAAACAAAGCTGTGTCCACTGAATGGCACAACCAGAGGGATTTATGCTGCTCTCACCCCAATACATCAGAACACACCAGCACCACTTCAGTTCAGTTCAGAGAACATGGGAAAGTCCTCTACATCCTGCTGTAGGAGATGGAGAGAGCTGAACAGTTTGTTCAGTTGTGAACATCACTCTTTAGGGGACCTGAAGTCCAGAAACAGCTTCAAATTAACACTACCTGGATTTAAAAAATGTCTCGTGGCCTCAGACCTCTTCCTCCCTCGTGGGGTCTGCACACACTCAGCTGCTTCCATAACAACTCAGAACGGTACATTTGCAGTTTCTTGGCCTCAAAACCATTCTCTAGACATAGCCAGTCTATGAATCTGCTGCACAGCCCCTCTCCACATTCCCAGCTTTCTGCTTTAAAAGCCATCAGCCAACCTACACGTCTCCATTTCTTCAAAATCCCTTTTTAATGTAATTTTGCCAAATAGGACTGTAACCATTTAAAGCTGTTTTGTGGGCTATGTGCTTTGAAGAAGAAACCATTACAAGATACTTCAGAAAATTTCCATTTCTCCTCTGTTGTTTCTCTGCCTTTATGCACCTTTCCCACCAGCTGCTGGACTGCTGTCTGCCATCCCACCTCTTCCTGCTCCTGCATTCCACATTCTGCACTCAAGAGCTTTCTCCTGCCTCGTGGTGCCTTTATGAAAGACAAATAATTTGTTTGCTGCATAGAAAAGGGAATTGTTTGGTCCTGTCTTTGAAAACGTACGGCATAGTTACAGAGTCTGTCTTTTTTGCCCTTTGCTTGCAAGTCTGTACAATTATGATTTTAGGATGAAAGTGCATTTTTGAGTGGATCATGCAATGAGACAGCCCATTTCAGCACAAGTGTCTATATGGAACTTTGAGTGGCTTCTTAAATCTATTATAATAAAAGCCCAGAACCAAACCACGAGGCCATCTCCAAAAGTTCAAGCTCTTTCCCTGTCTACACCAAACTGTTGCTGCTGGGCAGAATGCAGCTGATGTGAGGGAAAAGAGGGTGAGGAGAAGAGGGAATATCTTAAAATATATTTTCTACATCCTCTTCCCTATCCTAAGCTATATAGTTCAGATTTCATTCCAGTGGAGACATTTCCCATTGCTCTCTATCCTCTTTCCCTCCTGCCCCAGGAAAAGCAGCAGTTAAGTACCCAAGCCCTTTGTTTCCTCCATTAAAAGTCTTCAGCATCTTCAGATAGTTCCTGCAGTTTCATCCTTGTAATCTATGGATTCATATCTAATAATAGCAAAGTTCTGTAGCACCTCCTGAAAGGATTTCCAAGCTGTGCAGTGAATATAGATGAACTTGCAGGTCAAAACTGCCACTGCCTTTACACCAGTGACTGACCTGGTCAATGGATACAACACGGATCTAGTACAGCCCTCACAGCCAGCCCTATGAAAATCAGGTTTTTTAATATCTTCATGGCAAAGAGAGGGCTCTGAGACTCCTCAGTGGCTCCTGATCATCTCCCAGCATTGCTGCTGACTCACAGGGACTGGGGACACGCTGCAGTTCTGCCTCACAAGCAGGACACCCCGAGGGAAACAATAAAGAAAGAAAAAAAAACACCAAAACAGTCCATGGAAGGGCCCTTGCTGAAGTTTTGGAAGAGCAATCTCTTCTCTTCTAGAGGGCAGAGCAGCGCTCAGAGCACGTGGTGAGGACACCTGGCAGCAGGGTGTGACAATACAACCCAGGGGCTGCTGGCACAGCACCCACACGGCCCCACAGCAAACCCCACTGGGGTGACTGCTGGGTGGATCCAGGGCAGGCAAACCTCTGTGCCTCAGTTTCCAAAGCTGCAAAGGTAGGAATGTGAGCACTTCCCCTGCTTCAGCAGGGCCTGTTGGGGCTTGGAGGTTTGCAGTGTGCTGTGAGATGAAAGGATCAGAGTGGCATTATTACACATTCACTATGGGGCCAGGTGCTATCTGAGGCTCTGGAGGCAAGGTAGGTTGCTTGGCTTGCAGAGGGAAGCAGGAAACCAGAGGTTTCACAAGCCCTTGTACTGCAATTCCTTGGGACTGAAGTGGTCCTGAGAGATGGGCATGCCAGGCTGGCACCTCCCAAAAAGCACTCACCTCACAGGTACCGAAGCTTCAGGGCTTGCCCTAACGGTACCCTGGAAGGGAAGACACTGAGATGAGTCTTCTCCTTGGGAAAACACAGTTTTTCTGAAGTTGGTGAGTTGCTCTCAACCATCTGCCTCTTGCAAAGCTCTCCCTTTATATGACCCTTCGGTTTGTTGGGAAACACAACATAAATCCTGGTATTCACAACACTGTCACAGCTTGTGTCACCCTGAAAGGTCTTGTATTTCTAGAGCAGCAATGACTCTTGTGCTTGTCACCGTAAGCCAAGGTCTTTCTTACAACAGACACGAACACAGAAGAAAATAAATGTATTGCAGGAAAGCACAGAGATGAATTCACAATTACAAATGGGAATCAATGCTTTTCTATACACACACAGAGAAAAATATATGATATGGATCTCTTTTTTCCAGCTACTGTGAAAGGTCATTTCATTTAGACAACCTGACTGGGTACCTCTGGTAGCAACATGGACTCTGTTACTCTCCCTCTTCTGCCTTCACAAACTCGTGCTGCTGCCAGTACATGAGAAAACAAAAAGAAAGCAAGAAAAGTCTTGCTTGCAAAGCCTTAGAAAAGCAGTCAAATGAAAGCCCACATTAATGTTGGCATTACCTGAGATCCTCATTACAGAAACAATGCTTGGAGGAAGACAACAGCAATCCTGGGCTTTACTCAACAGCAAGGACAGCCAAGATTTTATAAAAAAAAGGTTCTCAGCTGATGCAGACAGCAAATAAACTTTTTGAGATTGATGCCAAACGTAAGAGGAAGGATGATGAAACCAGATCTGAAAGAACCAGGAAAGAAGTTTGCATGGATACTGCCTGCAAGTTTGACAACAGGACTGAAAAGCAACACCCTCCAACCTCCACAACCTGAACACAACCCAGCAGCTGAACTGGTCACCTCCTGCCTGGAATGACACTGGAAAGAATCACCATTGAGGGGCCCAAAATGGAACAACCCTCATGGTGCCTTGATCTGCTACCTCAGTCAAGTAGAAAGAGGCGTTAAAAATCTCAGTGACTACAAAGTGAATCAAAAATTACTGACACCAGAAAGAACACAGAAGCTGTTCACACTAATTACCAACTGTGGGACACGGGTGCTGGGTCCCCACCTGAAGTCTTCCCAGCTGAAGTACTCCAAGGTCTGCATCTGGAATATCGGAAATTAATTTCCTTCTAGCTCTATGAGGTCCTTTTTGACAAAAGAAGGTTAAATTGAGACTTGGTGTTGTTCTCAGAGGTCCATCCCAGTGGCTGCACTGCAGCAAACCCTGCTGAACTGGCCCAGGCTGGAAGGTGCAGGTGTTCAGGCAGGAGAATCACGGGGTCCCCGTGGGCCCTGAACTCAGGGCACTGTGCAGAGAGCAATCAGACACTCTCACAATTGGAGATGACTTTGGTTTCCTCTGCTGAAAGCCTCAGTGTGCAGCTGGTCACCTCTTCCTTGGAAGTTTTGCTCAACAACCCCTGAGCATGAAGACAGAAGTGTGTGTGTGTATATATATATATATATATAAATATACACACACACATATGGCTCCTTTGTGCACGTCCCTTTCCAATTTGGGAAAACATCTTTATTCCCAAAACAACTCAGAAAACTGCTTAAAATTATACTGTGCTTACATGCCACCCTGAATAATGAAGGTCTTAAGCATATAATTAAGAGCTTTCCTGTGATGGGTATTTGGAACTATACTGGAGAGCCAAGGAGAAAAGGAAGCCTGTCCTCCTGCCAGTTCTTCCAAGGAACACCAAAACATACCCAGACAGCATTAAATGGGGATATCGTGCTGTGAACATAAACTGAGAAAAGGCACTGATAGAAGACCATGGAGATTTACAGAAGTATTTACTGAAATGAGGGACAAAAAGGATGCTGGGCAGTCTGATGGGTACAAAGGAAGGTAACACTGCATCTGCACAGCACCTCCCACCCAAACATTCAGAGAGCAAGCTGGTATGGTCACCTCCCAGAGAGAGGAACTGAGGCACAGACCAGTTTGTGACTCGCAAGAGGCCGAATCAGATCCAGGAAGGCGCCCTGAGAGGCTGACTCAGGGATCTCTGCACCCACTCACCAGCCAGGGGAATTGTTTCCACGTCAACATCCAGGTCACTGAAGCTGATAAGGAGCCAGGGAGCCACTGTTTGATCATCACAATCACATGTCCAAGCCCTGCAGATACCTGGTTAAGCAGAGAGGGTGACTCCTCCTGATAAAAAGTTTAGAGTATAGCACAGCAAGCCCACGCATCTTAAAGATCCCAAAGTCTCATCTGGAATGAATCAGTATCAATTCTGACTTTATTTAAAGATATTGTTTAAATACAGTTTATCCCTCTCGATGCTGGGTTGAGAAGTTCACTCTTTCAAGTGCACTCCTTCTTACACCAAAATTTTCCTCTATTTAGGGACAACTTGAAAACACATGAATGCACAGGGTTCCAGTGGTCAGAGACCTTAATCCTGCTATCAGTAATCTGTGATGCTTTTCACAGGACATTAGACTGACGTGTCTGTGGGACTGCAGACATCCCACAGCAGCACAGTGGTGTTTGGGAGTAGCTCCAGCAGGGACCAGATGAGCTTACAGCACACTGTGCCTCATGCACAATATACACAGCTTCAGTATCTGGAAATCAAAAAAACCCTCCCAAACTCCCTGAACCAGGAGAACTAAGACCAAAATGTGCAGATCAGCTACACCTTTTCATTTACAGAATATTGTTTCTCTGTGACAAACAGCATCTTCCTAGAAAATCACAGTTCAGCTTCATATGAGTTTGCCCTCTGAACAGTGTTATTTGCTGTTTCTCCTCAAAATCATGGCCCATTGTTCCCCACATGAATTCCTCCTTGGTGAAATACCTAGTATGGTCAAATGAACGACCAACAGCAAACTTGCTAAATTTGAGCATAAACTTGTCCAGGAGTGAACCTTTTAAGGACACTATAAAGAGATAGCAGCTTACAGCCCAGTTTTTAACAGCAATCTAGGGCCAGACTGCAAGGCTGCATTGGCATCCCTATTTTTATCCTGAATGGCTATACATCCTGCAAAAATCCAGCTGCTGCAAAACAAAGGCTGTGTTTAACCTGCCTGAGAGGAGGGCACAGAGATCCCAGAAACAGCCACACAGCCCAATCCACTCACACACTGCAGGAGAAAAGCCACCCAGGACTAGAGGCTCTGGCCATGCAAACCCCACAGCCCAAGGCAACTGCTCAGGGCCAGCACTCTGCCCTGCAGAGCTGGGCTGGGGGGGCTGTGCTGCACTGACCCCCAGCCCCTCTGGAATGGGCTGCCAAAAGCTCCCCCCACACCTGCCAGCCTTCCTCTCTCCCTGGCACTGCTTTATCTTTACTAGATATGTTTAATGAAAGGTATCTGAGAAACAGCTAATAGAGGGTTTATCCACATTTATCAGCTGCTGTGGACACTTGCAGGTGTGAGTTGTGTGTTGCAGACTCTCACCATCAGTAGATGCTCTCCAGCCAAATGTCCCAGCTATCCTGGGGCAGTCAGTCACTCTCCAGACACTTATTGGTCAGTAAAATTTACTAAACTAAACTGGGTTTGGCTGTTTACAAACTACCCTTACTTCTAAAAGGAGTGACCCAGCAGACAGCGAACACCACCAGCCTCAGTGGTGTGAAAGGTCCCAGAGGAAAATTCTCTGTGGGGGGCTCTGTCCAGGGGTTACAGGTGGTCTTGTCCTCTGCAGAAACCAGGACCAGAGGACTCAGATGCTGCTGTGACATCAGCACTCACTTCTCCTGCAGCTCCCTTGAGTGACAGCTCAGAAGTGCTGATGGCACAAGATGCTCTGCCTGAGACAGAAAACCTTCTCATCCAACACCCTTGGGCCTTGTCCAGAGAAGACACCACGAACAAAGGACCTGCTGGCCCAGCTCTGGTCAGCAGATCACGCAATGCAGTTCGTCCCCTCTCAGCAGAGCAAACACAGATCCTGGGTGGCAGTAACACCAACACACCCACGCCTCAAGTGAGCCATGTGCTGAAGTGTTTTCCTGACTGCATCTGGACTGCAGCCTGAGGACCAACAGAGCACCTTCTGCCCCCTCCCTGCACGCAGGAGAGTACCCAGCTCAGCAGAGCAAGTGCCTCTCCCGATTTCCACAGCCCTCTTCCTCTTGGGTAAGCATTGGCAAAATCCAGCTCAAGAGTACCACCTAGCCTTCCTCCAACACTTTACAGACACTCACCAGCGAGCTCAACATCACCAAATTAGGTAGTTACCAACCCTTGCACCTGTCCTACGACAGATTTAAAGCACGGGCTGGTGACTGGGGCAGGTCGAGCTCCACCACAGCACGAAGGGCTGCAAGAAATACAGCCCCTTCTGCTGTGTCCACCCAGGCTTTGCTCACACAAACCCCCCTCCCCGCTCTCTGGCAGGCCCTCCCTCTGCACAGCCGTGCTGGAGCTGAGCCCAGGGACTGACTGACTCAGCAGGGGATGCTCCAGCCTTTGCTCCGTGTGGGAGACACCCGTGTCAGCCCCACGGCACTGCTGTGCCTCGGGAAGGGGACAGTTTGCTGCAGGCCTTTCCCCCATAATGACAGACTGGAGAATGTTTGAGTGCTCAGCAATCATCCCAGTAGGATGTAACAGCCCACACAGTGTTTTACAACCCCCAAACCCCCTGACTCACTCACAGTGATGCCCAGCCCCTCCAAGGGCTCACTGTGCCCACCCGCGGTGCAGCTGCTTCTGAGCCCAAGCAGAACAACATCAACATCCAACAGCAGCATCTGCTCACAGTTCAGCCTGGGAAATGCAGGCTGTGAGCCCAGCCCAGGGCATACAGGGCATGTCCTACACTGGTGGGGACCAAGAGCCCAAAGCACAGCTCTCCCACGCAGCCTGAGTGGGAAGGACAATGGCAAAGCACCTCCTGGAGAGAGAATTGCTGAACTGGTGCCCTGTGCTGGCCAGAGGTGAGCCAAGCTGAGCCTGGAAGCAGCTCTGCCGCCCCTCCAGTGGTTTGGTCACAAAGCAAGGGCAGAGAGACTCCTGAGCATGAGCTGGGAGACCTCAGCAATGCTGGTTTGTGCCCTCTGCACTCAGTGGCTGTAATCTCTGACTGCTCAGGAAACCCTATCCAGTGACAGTGTAAACACCCCCAGTTATCCAACCTGGAATCGTGCCAGACCTCTGGCATGAAATCCCTTTTACTTGGAAAAAAAAAATCAAGATGATCTGAGTGAACAAGAAGAGACATGTTGCAAAGCCATGCAGGAGAGCTGGGTTTTGTTCTTAGCTCCACTCAGCCCTGGTGATGATAATCCTTTGTTTGCTTTTTTTCTCTGTTTAGGTTGTAAGTTCTTCAAGACAGAGACAGTCTCCTGGTATTTGTTTACACAGACTTTATAGATCAGTCCCAGGGATTACTGCAGTGAGAATAATCTTTAATGACCCAAATCACTGCGACTCCTGTTGTAGGAATCCTCTAATTCATGTCAAATAGGTGTTCAGAAGAGGTTCCAAACTAATTACAAGGTCCAAAATACACACCACAACAGCTCACCATGCCAGCTGCTGTCCAGTACATCCAGCTAGGAATCAAATCCCTGTATTCTTGGCTGTCACAGTGGCTGATGAGCCTTAATGTGATTGGGAGCTCTGTGCCTTTCCTTCCTCAGGCTCACACTCAACAGAGAATCACAAGAACTCATTTCTCAATTTACCATATTAAAACCAAACCAACAACAAACAAATTAAAAAAAGAAAAATACAAAACAAAAACAGAACAAAACAAAACACACCAAAACTAAACCAAAAGAACCCCACAACTAAAGAGAGAGAAATTCAACACCACTTCACAGGAACTAAGACAGACAGAACCTTCTTGCAGCTGGGAGCTTTAAAATACAAGCTGGAAGTCCAAGGCAGGGCTGTTGACTTTGAAGATGGACCTGAGGCACAGGCAGGAGGCAAGGACAGAGGTGCCAGGAGTGGGAGGGACTCACTGCTTGGCATCTGTTAAACACAGAGCTGCACCTTGAATTTGCTTTTTATTTCTGAGCAGGAGCATCAAGAGGAAGTGCTGGGGGATGGGGGGGAGCACTGAACCATCTCTGAGCCCAGGCAAACCCAGACCCCAGAATGAGCCTTACTGAGAGATTTGTTTCTCTGGGACTGCCTGTCTTTCTCCAATGCCTGACCACAGCTCCTCCAGCTTCACTCACCTGCTACAGGTGACTTCAGCATAATCCTAGAGCTAAAATGTCCTTAAGAACAGAATTCTATAGTTTCAAGGGTTTTTCTCTAGAGGTGGCATTGTGAGCACACAGGGCATTGTGAACACTGCAAGCCCTGTTTTTAAAGGAAGTTTGGTTCCCTGCAGTCCCTGCCTGTCCTGTCCCCAGCACCCATCCCCAGGTTAGGGGTGCCAGGTCCTTCAGCACATCCAGCCCACCACTGCTCATCCCAAGGCCAGTGGAGTCACAGAAAGGCTTTCACTCCCTGTCTGCAGGGTTTGGCTCAGGCCAGAGAGAAGCAATGACTTGTGACACCCATTTCAGCTGCTGCTGGTACCCTGGCACTGCCCTTCCTCTCAGCCAGCACAGTCCCTGCTGCACCAGCCCCTGGGGAGGCAGAATCCAACCCACACAGTGCTGTGGGGAGATCAGTGCAGATGAGAGGCAGGTTTGCTGCGTGCAGGCTGCAGATCCAGGGTTTGTTTAGAAAAATGACTCTGGTTTACATCACAAGTCCATCCCCACTGCTCCTCTTCCAGTTGAGATAATTAACGAGCTTGAGGAAACACTGATTGGTCCCTGATATTCCTTCAGCCCTGCAGGAGGAAGCTCATGTTGGTCCTGAAGTCAGTCCCGTTCAAGTGAAGTGCTTGTTTGCATTTGAGATCTTACAGGATGTGAAGATGAATCAAGGTGCTTGGGGCTGTCAAGCTGAAAGCTTAATATCCTCAAATTGCTGCCCAGGTTACTTTGAAATATTTATGTAATGTACCTTTCTTTTCTAGCAAATTACCATTAATGGGAAAGGAGCTTAGAATTACCTACTAGAAGCACCAAAGTCCCTTTAATGGAAACAATTATTCATTGTAACTTTTTTTTATATATATATATGTATGTTATTTTTCCTGTAGTATCTTTAAAATACCTGCAATTCCAGCAAATGTTTTATGGTAATCTAAACTCTGATTCCATCTTATTCATTTTTCTCAAAGCTGCTGCCTTGAGAAACCAGGCAAACCAACAGACAGACCCTGACTATGCATCTGATGTGAAAAATCCTTTTGCTAATGTTGTCTGCTTTTAAAAATGCTGAAACCACTCCAGTTGGGGAGCAGACTATTACAGTTATCAATCCAAGAACTACTGAAGCCAAAAGGGAAAATTCAAGAGACTGCTCTTCAAAAGGGTTAATAAGTCAACAGCAGATATTTTCATACCCAGTTAGTCAATTCTAAACAGTCAGAAAGGTCAACAGGCTTTCTCTTAGCTACCTAAAATCCTCAACAACAAGTTTACTCAAAGTTCAGGGTTTTAAAAAAAAAACATCCATTTGAAGAAAACAGTGAGTTTGCAGTAAATAATGAAGAACAAAATACTTCCAGGCTGAAATGCCTACACAGTGGTTCATCCCCTTCTCGAGGGGCAGAGCCTCCCATGGAAACTCAGTTTAAGAGAACTGCAAGAAACTGGGGAATCGAAAGGTAAATGAAGAGGAAGGGTGGTTTGGGAGGGCAGGGGCAGGACAGCTGTGAGATCTGGGTTAATTCCCCAGCACTAATGCAGATTTCCTGCAGGAGCTGCTCACCTGTGCAGTTCCCACCTGTGACACCAGCGTTCTGCCCCTGCCCCCTCCAGAATTCCACTTCTCTGGAGCAAAGACTCGCTCAGAACACATCAGCACAGTGCTCTGAGGAACAAAACCCTTCCCTTTAGACAGGGGAATTGGCCAGCACTGTAATCCAAACAGCTGTTAAAGCCACTGCAAGGGACAAAAACTCGTGCAGAGCTGGATATGAAAGTCAGTATTAATGCCCTCTAGCACCAGAAGAAATGTGAATACAGAAGAAAACAGAGTGAAGTTTTGGGGGAAAACATTAAGACTGCACCATTACAGGCACGCTGTAAATAACGAGGCACTCAGCCAGCTCAGTACCTCTCTTTCTTCCCTAAGCCGACTGCAATGAAGAGCAGGATGTTAAGATGGCATTTTCGTATGAGAACAAAACAAAGTAAGACCAACAAAAAATTACAGCCCTCCCAGGGACCGCTGCCTGTTTATAAAATACCAAACCATTAAGGCTCTTGGGGAAATGGAATCCTCTAGTGCTCTCAGCAGTGAGCAGGTGAATAGGAGCGAGATCTAAAAGCTATGTAGGACGTGCAACAGAGCTGCAGCTCTTTGGGAGTGGAGTGCAAGTACTTACCTTCCCAGTTATTGGTTTCAAATCAATCTCGCATGCCCTGTATTTACCCATCTGTACTTGAGCTCTGGCCTCTCTCAGACTGCAGGATAAAGAGACTTGGGTTTTTTTAATGAAGAGATGTCTAGACAGCTGCCTTCACATCAGACAAAAAGTGAGCACGCAGGAAATTCAAAGGAGAATTGATGTGGGCTGCTACAAGAGAGAGACATTCGGGACCAGGATGGCAGATCTGTTCCCTGACAGAGGGAGGTGGGTGGGCCACCTGCAGCCAGCTCCCACCAGCCCAGCTTAGCTCCCAGCACGAACAAACTCAAAGGAATTGTTCAGTTCCCATCTGAGCTCTGCTGAGACCACTGAGAGATGTCCTGGATAAACCACCACTGAGTGTGACACTGGACATCAAAATCCCCACGTGGGTCAGCACTGATAGAGAAAATCCATCAGGAGAAGTGTAATTGCCATCAGCTGGCAGTGAACGGGTGGAGAACAGACACTAAGCTGGGTTTCTGCTCCTTCCCTCCTTCCAACACAGAAGTGCTAACAAAACAGATCCTGGAATCACCTCCTGATTCATCCCAGCATTACACAGTGTACGGAGTGACCTCTCTGCTTACATGGGCTGGGGACACACGAGGGGAGCAAAGTTCCAAGACAAGGTCAGAAAAGCATGAGCTCCATGGATTTATTCTCATAGTGGCCATGCCCCCATATGAACTGATTTAAAGGGAGAATTCTGAAGGATTTTAGAGCTTTTTTTTGGAGCTACACAAACTAAACCAGAAGAGCTCTGATGCAGATTTGATGTTCTGATCTTTCCTTTTCTGCCTCAGGCTGCATCACAGTCAGGATGGGCAAAAAACTAAGTTTATTTCATCAAAAATTGTCAAAATTGTGCAGTGTATGAAATGGATCAATTTTTCAGTTCTTCTTTGCTCCTTTTTTAATTTATTATTTATTATGTAAAAATGCTGGTGATATTTCCCTATAAAGGCAAATATCTCTTGACTTTACCAGCACTTTCAATGAAAAGTTAAACCACAGTCAAAAAAAAGCAAAACATCCAGTTTTGAAGAAAAATACATTTTTAGTGGTTTTTTTCATTTTAGATAAAAGACCATTTCTCAATTAAAATCTTTCCCAAAGAGAAACTCAATCTTGTGTTATTCTTTCAACATTCTAAAACCTTCTTAGGAAACAGCAGGGGAAGGAATGAAGGAGAGAGAGGTTCAGACAACAAATGGATCCCCTCCCCTTTAAAAACTTTATCAATTTGTGTCAAGTTCTCAAGCCAATCTAACTTACAGTTTGCTGGTCCTAAAGACAGCAAATTTATCTTCAAACATAACCTCAGCTAACGATGGAGAGCTTGCAATTAATAACCAAGCGCTTCAATCCCACAAGGAAGTTTTATTGTTTCATTTGCTTTAATGTGACCATTTTGAGGCAAAAATGATTCCTGAATAGCAGCTGTCACCCAAACTACAGCATTTTAAGAGACTCTAGGAATAAGCCTTCCAGAAGGAACTGCTTCATCTTCTATAAAAAGTCCTGCAAGGCATGGCAGTGTTCATATTGGAGCAGCTGAAACTCCCAAGGCAAACATGAGAAGAGGATTCCTCATGAACCTTTTAACGGCCCCATAACGTTTTCTTCTTGCCTTTTTTGGTTTTCAAATAATAGATGTGAGGTTTTTTTTTACTGCCAATAAAGTTTCCCGGTATTTTCACGCCCAACGGTCCCTCCTGGTGGAAATGAGAGCAGGGATTAAGGAAGGGGGGATGTTTTTACAGTTCTTCTGGCAGGAATTGCTCTTGCTCCACGCTGGAAGTGAGCTGTGGCTGGTGAGCTCTCCTGCAACAGGTAAAGCCTGGCTGCAGGGGGCAAAACCAGGAAGCCTGGAGGGAGGGTTTAGGTTTGGGGGTTGTTTTTAATTCACCATGGTGAAATCCATCCTTTTAACAAGAAACAAGCAAAAAAAGAGGTCCATATCACGTGTGCCTTGTCTGGAGAGCTGAAAGGGGAGATGAGGGGCAGGTCAGCTTCAGTTCCATCTGACTTGAGTCAAATCCAAATAATAAAAGAATTGCAAAATCAAAGTGGGGGGCAGAAAATCCTCATTTCCTTGCAATAGCTCCAAGAAGGGCAGGTGGGGCAGCATCCCAGTGGTGCTGCCACCAGTCACACGGTGCTCCATGTCAGGGGTGCCAATCAGTGATTCACTCAAAAAGTCAAGTTACAAGGATTTCTGTTGGAGATGCTCACGCTTGGAATCCTCTAACTAAACAGTGATGTGATCACACCTGTGCTCCCTGTAGCTTTGGCACTTTCCCTTGTCATTTATTTGCTAAAACTCCTCAGCCTTGTGCAGCTGTGGCTGTTCCAATTCCCCGGCCAGCAGTGTCCTCTCCGAAGCAGAGCCCTGCCCAGGGACAGCACCAACAACAAACAGACAAAACCACCCAGTTATCTCAGCAGGATTAAACGCTCTGGTGTTTAACAGCTCTGAAACACAGACCTATAGCACATACAGCACTAACAGTGCATAGCCAAGGAATCCTGATCGAGCAGAAGGAAGGAACCCGGGAGCCGGGAGTGAGTCCCGTGGGACAGAGCCCAGGCCGGCGTTCCCCACTGTGGTGCCAGGCCAAGACCTTCGGTCCACGGTGCCTCAGTTCCCTTGGCAGGAGTCAGTGCTCCCCATGCCCACGTGGGCAGCCTTGGTCAACACTGGGAGGCAGAGAGAGGAGCTGGGGTCGGAAATAGGTGGAATTCCTGAGCCTGTCGGGAAGGCTGGCGGCAGCGATCCCACAGACCGCGTGGAAACAGCCGTGTTGCTTTGTTTACCTCAAGCTTTATTTTTTAAAGCCCCGTGACAGCTCGGAGACTTTCTCTGTCTCAGACTAATCTATTTTCCCCTCAACACCTCGCAGCAAACTGGCTGCCAGCTGCCCATCCAGCCCGGGGGTCAGAACCTCCCGTGGGGACCCGGCTGCCGAGCGCCGGATCAGCCAAGCAGGAGCAGCGGGATCAGCACAACCTGACCCTCTGGTGTCACCTCTCCACGCTCAGGAGCTCCCCAGACCTCAGCTCAGCGCTTCCCAGGTTCCAGAACTCAATGCAAGCTCCTCCAAGAAGTCCCTCCGGGCAAGGCCTCGAGGAAGCAGAGCAGCTGAAGGAGATTCTGCTCTGTTCACTTCCCTCCTGTGCAGGCTGGGATTGGGAGACTCCCATTCCTGCCTGACCCCGTGCAAAATAAACCCTGAGGCACAGCAGTGAGAATCCCATTATGCAACAAGGATTTGTGAACCTTGGGCTGGAGTTACCTCACGAGTGTTTGAGCAGTATTTCTAACCCTGGACATGCAAAGAGTCATGAATTAGACATGTTCAAGATCAGAAATCAGGAGCTTTTTTTGACATCTCAGCAGTGTTTTAAAGCTCCTTTGGAAATCACAAAGACAAGAAACTTGCTGGGTTTTTTTATAAGAAAGTTGAGTCTTATGCAACATCTTAACTCTAAGTGCTGGGACTTTCCAAATAACACTAATTAATGCAGCACTCATGATAAGATCCTGACAGGTAATCCTATAATTTTTGTAGGATGAACACTGATAAAATTAATCATTACTGTAATTATAACTAGATGTGGGGCTTCAAGAACCTCACCAAAAAAAAAAAATCACTCATAAATGGGAATCCTCAACTTCTTCCTGTTTGTTTTCTGTTTAGATTGTAAACTTGCTTGGGCTGGATCTTCCCCTATTGTTTACAGAGCATCTGGCACATGGGGATAGTGAACTTGTTGGGAACTTCTGGACATTGACATAAACCAAAAAATATCAGTGTGCAGGGAATTTCTGGATCACAAAATACAGATGGAAGTTCCCTGATGGGAACTATCACAGAGTTATTGTGCACATTCATCCCTCTGTATTAGAGAAACTTTCTTTTTCTGGAGGTTTTGGACTCATCCAAGCACAACCAAGACAAGATTCTTTCACTGCAAACAAACAGATCAAACAAAACCAACCTCTGCCATTTGGGATTTTACAGACAACAAGCTAGAAAAATGTGCTTATAGCAAAGGTGTTTATGGCTCCTCTTGCACAGCTGCCCTCCATTTCAGGAAAAAACACCAGCAAAATAGGATCTACCCAAGTATTAGCACAACACAGAGTTAAGAGCTCACATTAACAGTTTAACCTGAAAAGCCCTAACACTTCCCAGTGATGGTACAGACAGCAAGGTTTGCTAACTGGGTCATTCTTTACTAGACATCTCTTAAGTGGTGGTTTGGGTTCTCTTAAAACTGCTGCCTAATGAAGTAGTTCAGGGTTAGTGTCCTCTTGTCACTTCAAAAATAATTATTTCACAGACAGTATTAACAAAACCTAAATTTATCCCCGTAATTTCCCTGGGTAGCCAGGCAGTCTCAAAGCAGTGATGCTCCCAGACCAGCTCCTGCTCAAATCCAAACACCAGCAAGAACGGCAGGAAAGCAGAGCCGGCAGCTCCCGCCACCACCATCCTCTGTGCTGCCCCAGCCCAAGAGGGATGAGAGCAGGGAGGAAAAGAAACTGCTAACATTTAGGTGCAGAAAAGCCTGTGAATGAAGCAAGGAGCATGCCAGGTCCTCCTGCTAACTTTCTCAAGCCCTTAAACAAGAGGAGTGCAGCCCATGTGCTGCCACCACCCACGGTATCCAGGGAGGGTCCATCCTCTGGCTCCTCTCATCGCCTGCGTTTCAGCGGGGAGAATGCCAAGCATTTCCACCCCTCCCCAATATACATCTGGGTTTGTTATTTTTTTGCCTGCAAGACTGACAAGGAGCAACCCTGTTCACATATTTTCTAAAAGAGAGCACAGTTTGTTTATGTGGCAGCTGTAGGTGCCAGTGCTTAATATGTCTGGGGTGACATGAAAATAAATGGACTTTCTGTGCCATATTTAGATCCCCTTCCCATCCCTCACCAGTCCCCCAGTGTGTTTGTCTCCTCTTTGCTCTCACAGGGGACTTGCAGCACACACACCACTCCGCCCTCGCCTCTATTCACTCTGATGCTCACAGGGCATTTTTACAAGTATAGGACATTTTTTTCCAAGGATTTGACCATTTATCATCCCAATGGAAGGAGTTCTCAGTGATTTCATGAGGATGAGCCCTTCATCGACGACTCAAACAGCTTTTACAGGGTTGACCAGATTCTGCAACTTCAACCACTTCCTCACACAGAAGCAATGGAAGAATTTCATCAGATTTAGGGCCTGCAGCGATTTTTCTTCCTGGCACAGGAACCAGCCTGAAGGGAGCTAAAGGTCCCCGAGATGTATTTATGAAACAGCTCAGACTTTTTTCTGAGCATTCAATTCTTCGACCTGCAGCCTAAAGCCTGACAGGAGCACATTTTTTCCTCAATTGAATTTTTACACGAAAAATACAAAGAACCCTAACAGTGAAAATTCAGGAAAGTCAGAAACCACCACATCAAGAAACCAGCCTTGGTCTGCACCCTGTGCTGCCCCACACACTGGGGTTCCTCTGCCTTGGTGCTGGATAGGGACTGGCTGGGGTGGAGGAGCACTGGACCTGCCTGATATTCAGCTAAAGGAGAATTAAATGTGTCAGACATTAAATTATCTCATCTTTAAGAAACTGTTGGGCACATCCCTCTAAATTAAACTAGGCTAAGCCTTCAGATGCCCACTCTCCCTTTATACTAAGACAAGTCCAGTGTCAACCTTCAGGCCAACACCAAGGTGAACGTGGTAAAGGAGAAATGCTCTGAATCGGTTTTTTGGAAGTTACTTCCAAGAGCCAGAGTCCAGGGGAAGGAAACTCAGCAAGCACAATTAATAAAAACATGCCCAGACTGTCATCTTAATTAGCTTCAGCACAATATTTAATGTGGTTGAACAGCATGGGATGGTTTGGGAAACTCAGCATCAACTGCAGCAGACGGGCAGTGCCCCAGCGAGAAAGGGAGGAAATCTCTTTCTGGGACACAGAAAACTTGCTGGGAAATGATTTGTTTGCTGGGAAACAATATCTGGCCGCAGGATGAATGTGCTGCCCAGTTCTGGCTGGCAGAGGGGACTGAGGACAGCATTCATTCCTGGCCATGACACGGCATGCAGAGCCCTTTCTCTTCATGTCCCCGAAATTACACAAAATGGAGCACTGGGCACAGGCTGGAGTGGCAAAGGGAACATCCTGTTGGACACAAAAGGAATTTAGGGTAATTTTTCCTTTCACTTTTTGGTTGTTGAGCCAAAAAGTCCTGCATGTGTACAGGGCATTGCTGAAATTTGCACATTATTAAAAAAACTTTGGGCATCCAGACCAATGGAAGGGCACTGTTATCTCCCCTCTTGCAAATAGCATCCAATTATCTTTAACTGGTGAAAACCCTATTTTTGCAAATGTAAATGTCAACCAGAGTCCAACCCAAAACTGCCTCCAGATTCCTAAGATGGCTTTGGATCAGCTTTAAAGATCACTGCAAGACCAAAACCTTTATCTTATAAACTGGCCCCATTTCCTGAACATATCCAGGAGCACTAAGCTCGAGCTATTTGTCACCTCCACAGCCATTTGAAAAAAATATCTAAAGAGAACCATTATATTAAAATCAAGATTAGAATGGCTCAAAACTTTTGCTGGAAGCATTTTCTGGTGGGGAGAGAGAGGCTATCATTGAACAGAAACACTAAATCCCTGCTACAGTAAATCCACAGCTACATTTATGCTTTTGCACCATCTGAGGATCCTGGCCCCATGGCTTTTTCAAAGGAGGTCAAGGAACAAGTCTGAGAAGCTCTGGACCAGTTTCCTAATAAGACTGCCTTGCCTCACATTTCTGCTGATTTCTTTCATACCTTCAAAGTTGTTACAGCAGCTCATAAAGAGAAAATAAAGATTAGACACCAGCCTTTGCCCTTGAGACCATCCCTGACCTCTGGTCTGCCATTTACATTTATTACAAAAGAGCCTGAAATGTTTCTGAGTCACGGAAAAGCATCTGATGGTTACAGAGGGGTTTTGCACCAATAACACTCTGCTCGCCGGGTCTCCTCAGACAGAACTTTGCAAGGATATTGAAACTCCCTCAGTCGCAGGCCATAAACGCAACTGTGCCAAAGTTGGGAGGAGGAGAAGGAGGGGGATGGCTCCTTGCACACACCACTGTTTCCTTATCCATCTGGAATTAGGAAAGCACGCCTGGAAAGAAAGAGCCAAGAGCTTCGGATAAGTCAGCGCAATTCCTGGGCTATGACGTACTCACCGTGCACACGCACCAGAGAACGCTGCTCGCTCCTGGGTCTGTGTGCAGCCTTTATTTAAAAGAGCACAAACTCAAAGATTCACCACGGCAGTGGTGAATCTTTGAGTTTGTGCTCTTTTAAATAAAGGGTTTTCGAACCGGCCTGATCTGGGCTGAGCCCCCTCCTGCAAGAAGAGAAGCAGCCCTGCCTTCAAAAACCGATTTAGGAGGACATGGAGTGTTCACATCTGGTAAAATTTGACCCCGCGCTTCCCTGCAGGCTTGTGCCATTGGAATCAATGGGAATTACTCTGGAGACATAAATGTGGTTAGCTGGGAGTCACAGCAACCACAGGCCAAGAGTGAGCTGCCGTGACTGGTGGGCTCCTGGAAAGGAGCATCCTCCCCTGCTTCCCTCCTTCCCAGCGTGAGTTTTCTTCATGAAACCAGCTGCAATTTGTCCTTGCAGAGCAGCTATAGCTGCCTTTTAATCTGCCACTCACGAACTGCCCATTGCTACCACATGCTGCACTTACAGCCTAGAGGAGAACGGCAAACTGTTCCTCATGAGTGTTCGTATATTCGTTTCAATTCAATTTAAATGGGAGCTTCATTATGACCTTGTTAGCACCCTCTCTCCTGTTTACTTTCCATTAGCATTCAGCCTGTCAAACTTTATTAGCACAAATGACCATAGAAATTGCGAGCTGCTCGGATTCCCGCAGTTTGGAGCACATTTCGTGGGTGAAATTCAATCTGTCCGGCAGGCCAAGGGAGCTGCGCCGAGCCCCGGCCTTCTGCTGACTCGAGGATTTTAGAAGCGTTCCCAAGCAGAACGTGATGACAGGAATCAGTCTTTCTGAGTTAGGGGAACACAGAAAGGAGGCACGGGACTGCCAGGCAAGTAGCCCCAGGTATGTTCCTGCTGGACTGTCACAGGAGGGAGGAAATGTCACAGGGAAGGAACTCATTTCCCCCCCACACCATCACCTAGCAAGACAATCAGAGAAAAAAACCCACCCCAAACACGAGGATGTTTTAAAAAGAGATAAAAACTAATGACATGGCTCGTGGAGCTCTGCAAACCACCCAAGTGTTTTGCAAACAGCCCACCCTGTCCCCTCTGCCCCAGGAGGAGACCCTTTCTCTGGTGAACTCCCCCTTCCCCTCAGTCCCAGCCGGATTCCTCGTCCCCACAACAACGACGACATGGTAACATATGGTTAACTTTTCCACACAATACCTAGTTCACAATCTCACACAAGAACCTCCACAGTGTATGTCATTTTGACACGGATTTAAACATGATAAACAGTGTAATACAATCTCCAGCTGTTTGAACAGTTCTGGCCATAAAGTGCCTCGCTGCAGTGTCATCGTGCTCATTTCTGCAGCGAGCCTTTGTTCTCTTCTCTTCCCTGCATTGTTTCCCTTCCACTCCAAGACATTTTGAAAGAAAAATGCATAAATGCAACGTTTCAAACGAACATTCCCTTGGGTCTTTTATCTCTATGCAGAAAAGAAGCTCAATGTTAATTTTTATTAAAATCAGAGATGGACCAAAAAAAATAAAATAATGTGGTTTCTTTTTTGAAATCTGGTCAGGCCATTCTGAAATATTGGGTATGACTTTTCAACAAATGCTTGTGTAGAGGATTTCAAGAGTGGGAGGAAGTATAGGAAAGCAAAATCCAGAAGAGTTCAATCGTTCCAATATTTCAGTTCAAAATATCCAGGTCAATATTTAGTTCTCTTTTATTAAAGAAAACTGTAAGATCAAAAAAAGCTTGTAAATGAAACAGCTATTTGTTTATTAATAACTCACAGGAAACAATTACTTAATTTTCAATCAACTGGAGCTTTTTCAGTTTAGTGTAGCTTAGAAAATCAGGAAAAAACTTCCCTTTTTTGTGCATTTCTGGTAAAACAAATCTAACATCTCCCAGTGAAGCAGCTGTGGATGAGAGGAGGTTACTAGCCACTGGCACGTTGTGTTTCCTAAGCCCCATTTCTGGAGGTTCTGGTTATGAAACCCCACCTGCTCTGGTGCCACACAGAGCTGGCAGGAAGCTCCTCTGCTCCCACTGCTCTCAGGATATCTGAAAATTCTGGAGAATGCCCATTTTCCTACAGTTCTGTGATGGCCCAGAAGACACTGAAACACTGACAGATGAGGCCCATAAAGACAAGCCCTGAGTCTACAACGGGCTGCAGTTGCAGGGGGTTTATTACAACCCCTTCCCATCGAGTGAAGCACTTCAGTGCTCCAGCAAGGCTGCAGAAGGAATTCAAATTCCTCCCTGCCAACCCAGGTGTGGAAGAATATATTTTAATATCATAAGAAACACAGAGAAAAGGGAAAGGAGTATTTCGCTTCATTAGAGTGCTTTAAAAAGGGAAGATCTAAGATAAGGATGAAGGGAAATTTAGGGTAGGTTGAGGAGCGAGTTCCCAAGGGAAACCACAGAAGTCCCATCAAGTGAGATGTTTAAAATTAAACTCAGTAAAGCACGAGAAAGCACATGGCACAGACCAGCCCTGCATCACCAGAGGGATCAGCTGCATTAAGTGTCTCTTTTCACTCCTGGTTGCTGTTGCCTCCTCTCATTTGTGTCCAGCTATCCCGGGAGCACCTGCTCCCACACAGCACCCCCAGCACCCCTGGAGCAGCCAGGGACAGCTCCAGGTACTTTCACTGGTTTAGCTTCCTGGTAAATTCCTGTCTATAAAGGCAGATGGACACATTATTACTGGTTTATTTGTGCTGAGCAGTAACTTAGTCTGGGCTAACCTGTAACTTCACACTTTGCTCTGATCACTGTCCCACTGCCCAGCAGGGAAGAACTGGAGCCTCCTGTTTTCCCTCTGGCCATGAAGCATCCCCTTGGGAACAGCCAGCAGGTCCCTGGGACAGGGCTTTCAGAGCTCCCACTGCTCTAAGTCAGCAGAGACTTGGTGGCAGTCCCCTAAGGCAGGGCCAGCAGTGAAGGGACCAGGGGCAGGTACCCGTGTGGGTAACTCATTCTTTTCACTGTGCAAACTTGGGGTAAAACTGGGGTAATTCTGGTTTGCAAATACAATGGGGCTATTCCTTGTGTTAGAGAAAGAATTACCAAAATCAGTTATGTTAAAAACCATGTCGTCTCATGCCAGGAAAGCCCTTAATGCAACTAAATACTGTTGACAGGGAAAAAGATAAAAATCACATGTCAAAGCTGGGGAGAGGAGGATTTGATTAAAGATGGCCTAACTGATTCAGCAGCAATTAAGGCTGCTCTTCAACTGGTGCAGCTCACTCCTGCCAGGAAGGAGGCAGTGGGTCTGACTCTCTCCTCACTTGCACCAGCCTTACACTGGTAAAGCCATCACCTCTGCTCAGGCAGCTGCTGCCTCAGCTCAGCACAGAGCGGAGCAGGATCCGGCCCCAAAAGGCCCGTGGCGATTGTACAGGATCAGATAAGGCACCTCAGGAATGCAGCCCTGAGTGCAGCACTCGGTAATGCTTTCATTTCCATCCCTGGCTTACTCAGCCCCAGCTTTCATTTAGGCTCCACAGCGGTTGGAGGAGAAGTTTTTACATTAATTAGTTTAAAGGGTAGGAATTACATTCGCATTTTAATGGTGTGGAAATGAATAATCTGAACTGGGAGCAACAAACTGTGGGAAGGGCTGCTCCATGTTTTCTGTTTACCAGATGGAAGTAACACTGGATTTTCTTCCTAACCACCACTCTGGTTAGCTGGTAGACACCAAGGCTCCAGCCCTGCACAGCAATGTGGGGGATCATTTAACATTTTACTGGGGTGGCAACTGGGCGACCCAGTTGAGCTCAGACCTATCTGAGCTGGATTCTGCCCCACCAAACAATGCCATGAATGACTGCAGGGTCTGCTCCAGTGCAGCTGCAGGAGGAGCAGGTACCACCTTCTGACACAGGAGACAAAGCAAAGCCATTCTCCCACCTGCACGTTGTATCTCCATTAACAGCCCCTTCCCCAGTGCAGAATCCAAGCTGGATTTGGGAAATGCATCAGAGGACCAGCAGGAGTCACACCACTTCCTGGGATAACCCACCTCATACAATGAGTCCAAGAGTGCTTTACAACTAGTTATTAATTCCAAAGGCACTGCTAGGGAGTTAATATTTGCATCTGCCATTTATCAGTACATGAACTGAGGTCCAGTGCTGTGGGATGTTGCAGTGATCAATGGCAGAGCCAGGAACAGAAGCCAGGGTTCTGCTCCAGTGGGAGTTTGATCATCAGATAAACAGGTGTTTGCACGTTTGTTTTATACCTGCATAAACTAAGGGAGATGACATGCTTGCCTGGTGTTTCACAGTGAATCCCTGCACAAGGCTGGAAAGGACCCCAAGTATTCCTTGTATAAAAAAAGCAAGCTTTGCCCTAACACATCTTTACTGCAGGGTCAGTGCAGGCTCTCCAAGTTGCTGCACAGAGCTACACTGGAGTTGCCATCTTCTCATCTCCTTGCCAAATGCAGCAATGAAACATCCAACCCTTGTTTGAAACATCCAACCCCTGTGTTTCTGCAGTGGGAAGTCCTGAGTGCACATGGTCTGTCACGTCCTTCTTTACGTTGCTGTAGAAGATCTACAGCTCTGGATTGCTGAAACTGCACCCCACAAGCTCAGGACAAGAGGCTGAAGACAGCTGTTGTGTCTTATTTGTGCCTTATTCCCAATCAGGCTCATGCCTGAAACCTCAAAACCACAGTATGAGCCACTTGGAAACACGCAATAGTGATCAACAGGGCAGTGCTGCTTGTTCAAGACCAATAAAACACGGAGTTGGATGGACGCCACCCACAGAGCTGATTCCTTCAACATTTTCCACATAAAAACCTACCTACTGACTTCAGCAGGAATTGTACATGTGCATGGTTCCAAATTCTGAGTTGCAGTTCCTGAAAATCAGAAATAAACTGAAAAAAATTTGTGTGCAGCACCAGAAATACTGTTTTGTGGTGGTGCAGGGAACCAACCTGCAGGTACATACACCAGACCTGTATGAGTTAGTGGACAAACCAGCTGCCCCTCACACCCACTGACCCACAAATCAGTTCTTCCTCAGTCAAGAAAGTGGTGCCATCACATCTGGGGAAGGGGGTTGTTTTTATAGTGCAACTTGATTTTGGTAACACTACAACTCTCAGCCTTTGAAGAGAAACAATCACAAAGAGCCTGCAAAAAACCTCCAGCAGGACTGCCCGTTCCCTGGGGAGCTCTGTCACAGGAACTGAACCTACTGGGAGAAATTAAGGGAACAGCAACTCTTCTGCTGCTCACTGGCTGTCCCAGAAAAGCATCCCAACCTACAGCAACCCCAGAGGATGGAGGAGTGGGTGTGTAAGCAGCAGGGCCATCTGCTGATGGCAGCCCGAGCCACAGGCACGTGTTTCACATACGTGTACTGACATGGCACGTCTGGGACATATTTACCACAACAGTTTGCACTGCAAGCACTATTCCAGTTTCCTCTGAGTTCTGCTGGCCACCTTAAGGTAGGTCACAAGGTCTCAAGGAGATCATCTCATTCTACCACCAATTTTTTGTTGTTGACAGATATTTCATGCTAAAAAAGACATGTTGCTGACTTGTCTCAGGGGTGCTGATTCCCTTTATAATATAATCATTATGAGGCCTCTCAGGATGAACATCAGTCTCATGATTAAAAGAAGCAACTTTCAGCCAGCACACCCACTACCTGAGAAAGACCCAAGTGCCCAGAGGAAGGAAGCAGGTACAGCTTTGCTTACTTACTAAAGCTTTTCTCTGCAAAGAAAGTAATGAACATGAGCTCTAAAACTACAGGCTAGGAAGGAAACAAAGAGGCTTGGGGAGAAGAGCAGAGTGATCTGGAACAAAGGGAATTTGGTGTTTACAAAGAGCAAGGACAGGAACAGCAGCTCCATGAGCTGGGAGGACGTTCTAGGATGGCACAGAATATGTAACTGGTGGTCATTAATCTCTGCAAGAGAAGGAGCTCTTCTTTTGTGCCATCTGTTTCTAATTACTGCCCCGCTCAGCTCTAGGCCTAAATTGCACAATTCAAACTCGATTCCAAACCACCCAAAGTGCTAAAGGTTTTGGAAGGCACAGGAATGGGAGTATCGGGCACAAATTGCAGGGTTTAGGGTATTTACACAAGAGCACCCAATTAGTTCATGAACTGGTGCCAGAACACTACACATGAGCACCCAGCAGGTCACACAGGGGTGCCAAACTGCTTCACCCCTGCACAGCCAGCCCCTTCATGCAGGAATGCCCCAGCAGTTCATGCATGAGCACCCAATTAATGCATGAGTGTCCAATTAGCACACACACGAGCGCCTAATCACTCTGTGCATGAGCAGCCAAACCATTTATTCTTAAGTGCACAATTAATTAATGCATGAGCACGTGATTAGTTAATGCATGGCTGCCCAGCTGGTACATGCATGAGCACCCAATTAGTTGCTACACGAGTGCCCAATCAGTGCGTGCTTGAAGGTGCTCTTAGGTCAGGCCTGGGCACTCAAACGCTTCATGCAGGAGCACCCAAATCACCGATGATTGAGGGATGTGTTTCATGCATGAGCACCCAACCAGCTCATGCATGAATGCCCAAGCAGTTTATCTGGAGGACCCAAATATTCCGTGCCCAGTTACTTTGTGCATCACACCCCATTAACTCACCCCGAGTGCTGCTTGGGCAGGTTTTGGTACCTGGGGCTCCAGTGGTGCCTCTGACAAGTCCTGGTCACCACGTGAAACCAGTGAAAAAAGCCCAAATACCCCCAAACACCTCTTTTGCAGGAGTGTCGTAACAGTCACACCTGGAATGGGAGCAGAAGTTGTCTGGAAGCTCTGACAGAGCCCAGCTGGTCGTGATTCCGCAGCACAGCCACGGGGACACATCCAGAGAGCAACGACTCACAGTCTCTGGAGAAAAACCTCACTCTAACAAAATGCACTGGCTTAAGAAGAAGAAAGGATGAAGCTCTACAGCCTGTGCTACACAGGAGCTCAGGTAAGATGATATAATGACAGACTGGTCATAAAATCTATGATCTTATCAGTCCAACTCGCTGAGGTCTCTTAATCACCGGTGAGTCCGGCTTGCACAACTTTCCTTGTTCAGAAAAAACAAGGTGCTGTGTATTAAGCCTCACTCATGCCAATAAAAATGTACTACAGGAACGAATGTATTTATTAATCTCAGCAGTGATGCCAGTGGTTTTGGCACAACTGCAGTTTCCTGGCCTTGGTCACGGGGTCACAAATCTCGAAGGCTGTTGAGTCCTGCCCTGCTGTAAGTCTGAGCTGGATGCCACAGGGGACAGAAAGCAAAGCCCAGGCGCCCTGAAAACAGCATTATAATATTTTCAGCATTCCAACTGAACAACCTCAACATTGCAGGAGCAGAGGAAAGGCTGGCTTCAAGATATTTTGGATCAGTCTTTGCACTGACGTGCAGCTGGATGCAGAGCACCCTGCCTGGGAGACCCTGCCACAGCCAGGAAGGGGAGGCTATTCCCAAAATCACCATGCAGAGCACCGGTGATCCAAGCTCTCCCAGGAACATGGCAAGTGCAGGACTGCCTGTAAGGCAAGAGGAAGCCCATTTCTACCTGGCTCGTAACCAAACTCACAAAAGCAAGATTATTTATTATCTACCAAAACCACTAACTGGGAAAAGCTACAAATTCAGTCCTTTTAGCATTTTATGAGAGATCCAGAAAATTACCACAGAAAGATGGCAACAAGTCCTTGCCTACCTAGAAAACAGCAAATGTGGGTATAAACAGGTATCACAAGGTGGTTTGATCCTCAGAGGATCAAACTGATTCTCTTTCCTACTGAAACCCAGAACTAGAGTCACATCCTCTAATGCAGGCAGGAATTACTTGGGAAGTCAGTCACTTCACCCCATCCAGCCCTAAAGGACAGGATTAGCCAACGAATTTTGATCAGAAATCAGATTTCATTTACACTTACCCATCAGCTCAAGATCAGGGGCCTTTTCCCCAGTCTGAACATATGCATGAGCAAGTTTTACATTTCTACAAGAAGCATAACAGCATTTTCATTTCTAAAGCAAAATCCACAGATATTGAACATTTCTCCATGTGTTGAAATCCCTGCTGTTAGTGCAGAAATTCAGCCTATCAGAGTTAGCACTGAAGGAGACCATCAGCAGTCTGTGGTTAAACCCTCAAGGGAGGTGAGGGTCTGAACACCTGTGAAAGCCTGGATTTCTGGGGGCTTTCAGCAGAATCTCTCTCTGCCCAGAGCACGTTAACATAAACATGAGCTGCGTGGAAAGGCCCTGAACAGCCCCCCTGCACCCTCCTCCTAACACAGCTTTTTCCTCCCTACCTACATGGGAGGTTTTCAGGGCAACAGGGCCAGTGAAAAATCAAAAATAAAAAAAGGACATATAATTAGGTGAGGATGTGATGTCATCAGTGATATGAAGCATCACTAAATGTACTTGACCCAGCTAATGAATTGCAGGCCAGTCTTACAGACACGGGTAACCTTTACAGAACTAAACGGTTCACAAATCACTGGCATTAATTCTTGGAGCATCAGTGAGTTTCCAGATGAAACAGAGAAGAACAGGATGTTGCAAGAAAATCAGCAGGATGATTTAGGAGGCCGTTATCTCGAGTGTTTTTTAAGCAGAGTTTTGCAATCGGAGAGGATGCCCTGTTAGGTGTGGACCTGGTGTGCAGACTCCATGGTTGAGAAATAACACATCCTGGAAACACAGGTTCGACTCTCTGCAGGCAGATGGGAGAGCCCCCACTGCTGCTCCCTGCAAACAACACAGCAACACTCGGATCACGCACATGGGGAGCTCCCAAACAGCCCCCTGGCCCCCAACACCACAGCACCTCATCCCTGCTGTGCCTTGCAGTGCACTCCTGAGCCCCACCACAGGGCTGGACCTTCACAGCACTTTTATAGACATTAAAGGGAGGCATCAAGGGATTAACTGACTTGCCAAAAGTCCCAGAAGGAACCTGGGGGATAGCAGGGAACTGAACAGAGTGTTTCCACGCTTCAGATCACTGTCATGAGTTTGTACTTCTCTTCAGAGCTACTTCTTGAAAGATGTCTTGGCTGTAGCTGTTAAATTCTCTCCTTATCACAACAACTGATTTGTTTGTAGAGAGATGATGCACGTGTGTAAGATGTGCCCCTAAACCATGATGAGGTTATTTCGTTTTCAATCAGAAACTCCAAACATTCCAGAGTTAAAAATAAAAGTAGCATTTAGCTCTACAGGGCATGCTTTTCTGTTCCAGACAAGGTTAGCTCTGCTCTTGTGTTAAGAAAGTAGTAATTTACTTTTTTATCATTCGTACCTCAGGTGTTTCTAAGGGTGTGTTTGGCCCCAGAACAGCTCTGGATCAGGCAGCAGCACAAACACATCCTGGCTGGCAAATGAATCCCTGCACATTTGGGAGCTACAGGCTGAATGAAGCATAAATCTCCTTCAGTGAGAGTGCCTGGACTCTTCTCCAGGTCTGTCACAGAGCAGATAACAAGAGGGGTCACTGAACAGCACAGAACAGGAGTTTGTGTGGGGCTGGGATATGTCAAGCATTACATTGAGACATGAGCATTAAGATTTGTACTTCCAGTGCACTTGGACTCTTCCCAAAGCAGCAACCAAGGGGCAAAGACAGCAAGGGAAAGGCTCAGCCTCTGCCTCCATGCAGGTAAAGCCACAAGGCTGGGTGGGCAGAGGGACACACAATATTCCATGTTACACACCCCAACAGCTCCCAGGGCTCTCAGCCCTTGGACACAACCAGTCCCAGCCACTCTGCTCTGTCCTGCTCATTATGTCTTCTGCTCTTCCCAGGGAAGGATCCACACAAGCTTGAAATAATGCAGGCAAAGCTCAGAAAAGAAACGCCAGAGTGAAACTCTGATGATTCCCAATTCTACCATCACACTGCTTCAGATCCTGAACAGTGACCCAAGAAGAAAACAGAGCTGTCTCTCACACAGGCAGCACTTAAAAACCTCACTGCAATCCATGCAAATTTCCACAGAAAGGTAAATCTGCTTTACACTGACACACCTTTTCAACAAAGCTGGTTGAAGCAAACTGGATGTGTTTCCTGGTCCATCATATCTAACCAATGTACCAGCACTATTTATTGCTTTTCAGGGCACACAGTTGGTATTATACCAAATGCCTCCATAAGGCATTGTGAAGAACTCTTTTCTTTCCACATCTGAAATTCCCTGTACAGAGCAGGCCTTTGGAAAAGAAAACATCAGTGAGAAGCAAAATACTTGTCAGAGGAAAGAGAATCACACACTCAGACTTTACTAAACCTGCTTTTATCAGAGCAAACTTTCTTCTACAAAGAAATATTCATAGCTCTGGGAAAGGAAACACACTTATCAGATCAGTGCTGTTTGCAAAGGAAATGAAAAATGGTGAATGTTTTTAACTTGAAGTGTTTTTAATGAGCTGAACTGCTGTATTTTAGTCTGGGAGGAAGAGCAAAAGTACTTAGGAAAACAAGCAGTACAACCGAGATTATGAGATGCAGTCGCTCCCCTGGCACCACTCTGTACAGATCCTTCCACCAGCTCTGCCAGGCCCGTCCCATGGCATGTGGGATAATTGCAGTCTGGCATGGAAGGAACGTGCCTTCTCCCAGAGGTGAGAGTGAGCTACCAGTGCCTGCATCACCTCCCTTTGGGATCTCAGTAAAACTCATGACTGAACCACCAACCTCCTGCCACCACCCTGTTTAACACCCCAGTTTCACTCTGCTTAACTTCTCCCATGACGATCTCTGGAGACAGCAAAGCACGTTCCCACTTTTCTGCTTCTGTGGCTAAAACCAAGGGCTGTGCTGCAGGTAACAGTGCAGATGGATCCAAGTTTGAAACCACTTAAAGGCAGCAAGTCACAACAAGAATCTGGGAGTGTAACAATTTCATTAATCATCTTCATTATCTTGGCACACATCAGGAACTTATTAGCAAAACTTAGGAGCTAAGCAAAGGGGTATGAATGCTCAAAAAACTGCAATTAAAGGAGGACAACACACACCCAAGGGAAGATCAAATGAACACTAATCTGTTAAAAGAGAAAAGAAGAATACAGAGTATTGGAGAATAGGTCCTTATCACCAGCATGTACCACACAGCCAGATCGTTCTGCCCCCACAGCACCCGAACAGGTTCCACTGCTCCCTCCCAGACACGGGACTGGAGCTGGAGTGCTCTGGGAAGCAGGTCCCAAACAGGCAGAGATTGATCACAGGGTGCTGTGACTCAAGCAAAGAGTAGAAGACAGAGGTGGCAGCTGGGTCACCCTGTGGTGGGCTTGATCTCAAGTCCAGGACCTCAGCACATTTCCAGGTTACCAATATGCCCTAAACACTCCTGGCCTCTGCAATGACTGCACTTACAGCCTGCAGGGACAGCCCAATCCTTGCCACTGTTCAGGTGGGTGACAGCTGGAGACACATTTAAGAAACCTCCAAGAGGATTTTCTGGAAAAGAGGGTTCCCAGACACACATCAGAAAACAGCCCTCTCACGTGGCATGTGACATCCTGCGAATTTGGACTAGGCAGAAAGACAACCAATTGGGGATTTTCATGGGGGTTTTTTCAGGCTGTAGTTTAAAACACTGTTCTTGGTGAATTTCACCAATGGAGCAACAGTCACGGTTCAGACCTGGGTTTAGCACAGTGAAAGCAGGGCCTGTCTGGGTTCACACGGAAAAACTGAGAGTTGATGGAACACTGAGCCCGTGGGAGTCCCAAGGTATTCCGATGGCAGACACTGAACCCTGGGCAGGCCACTCTGTTGTGGAAACAACAATTCTGGCTGGGCTGGGCTGGGCTGGCACATGCTACAGTCTGGCATTCCTAAACATTGCAAAAATGTCCTCTGAATGCCAAGTGACTGGGGTTGCAAGGACTTCTGAAAGCCCACGGAGAAAGGACCCCTCTTGCCTTCCCCGTAACAGAACAGGTGGAGAAGGGAGAGGTGCCTCCCCACAGCACACTGAAGGAAAGGTGGGAAGGGGATATTCCCAGCAGCACAGGCTGAGACACAAGGCAGCCTCATATGCTGGGATTTCTAGCATAGGATGTGATCCATCTTTCAGGAAATAACAGGCAGTAACTTCAAAATGGGGAGAGCAGCCATTCCCAGAATGTTCCTCAGCCACAACTACTGAAAACTGCACTTTCTACAAAAGCTTGAGAGCAGCAGTTGGGCTGTTTCTGATTAAGATGAAGTCAGACCTCCAGAGAGAAAATAAAATAGCAGAGGACATCTAAATCAGCTTGTACATAAAGGCAATTAAAAAGAAAGACAACTCCCATTCTGCCTCCTCCTCCAAGTACCCTACAAGTGAAATGCTTAAACAGTTCAGATCTAACCTCATATTTAAACTCATACCAGTTTACACCACCTTGGGGGTATATAAAATGGCCTAAATACCAGTATAAATAATTATGTGTAATCAAGAATTCAGGCTCCCTTTGCCTGAGGTGGAAAAAAAATCTATGCTCGTTCCAAATCCAAATTCATTTTGGAAATGAATTTTCATGACTGATCAGCGTATCTGCTAATCAACATATCTCCAGTCTACCCTCATAGCAGGAATGCCAAGAACAGACGGTACTGATGACAAAAGACAATACAATTTGCATGTTCATTGAATTTATCAGAGTATGACGGATACCCTGTGCCCTGGGCAGATAATTAAATGTGATTGATTGGGGTTGGAAAGGACCAAGCTGAAATCCATTTCAGAAATCTGGTTTTTCTCCAAAGGAACAGCCAAGGGCAGTGACCAAGTCCCTGACACACCATCTTTTCATTCACTGCAGAACTTCAAGGTTGTTCTGCTCAGACAGAGAGACACGAGAGCACCTGTTCTGCCTGGAGAGCAGCGGGTCATGACTGTGGACATGAACTCTGCAGGTGCAGCTGCAGAGCACCCTGCAGTGATGACCACAGTGCCTGAGACCACGGCCAGCCCACCTGAGATCCTCGTGCCGTCGGCTCCTGGAATCTCTTTGCCCCACCTGTAGGAATAAAACTGCGGTGCTTTCAGAGCACGGTGGGTGTGTTCAATCCCCAGTCTCAACTCCAAGCCTGTAAGGTTGAGTTACTGCATTTTCAACCCCTGCCACACATCCCTCAGAGCCTTTTAGCCTAAAGCCTTGGCAGAGGAGGGTTTACAGTGAGATGCTGGCTGTACAGCAGAGCCTGGACGTGCCTCAGTTTCCCCTACAGCATCATGCCAGGGATACCCTGCAAGGGTCACAACCACAGTTCCTCCATCCACGAACTCACTGGAACTGCCAGCCCGTGGGATCACACAAGTGTTTTGTGCAGCTAGAAGGACAGTCAGGAAGCAGACAGGCACACATTCACAGCATGTCTAAATCCAGTCAGAGCTTACACCAAGGAACCATGAAGGCAGACACCTCAGATATCTCTAACACAAACCTTAGCAGTTTTGCACAAGCTACAGGAGCATTAGCAGTTGAAACCTAGAAACTCTAACTACAAACTGCAAGTCAAAAGCATCTGACTAGTTCTCATGTAGGCACTATCAATGATTAATTAGGATTTAGGATCTGGCCTTCCTTGCTGCCTCCTAGTTCAATTACCTGCCCATTAAAATGGACCGGTTCACAACTGGAAGCTTCTTGTTAGCTCGTCCTTGAGAAATCCCACTTTGGGGTCTGCTATTTTCTAGGCACTATGAAGGATGAGGAAGAGCTGGAGAGAGAATATACAGCTGAACCTCTGGACTGCTGCCTCTTTTTCTGCCCTTTCTTTCTGCAGCCTCACCAAAGAAAAAAAGGTAAAAGCCTGAGCACGTGACAACATTTCAAGAGTGACCCAGTTAGTCACTGCAGGTTTGGATCCTTGGCACCCATTTGCAACTGCATCCATGAAAATCACCTCACAGAAACAGGGAACAGTTTTCCCATGACACTTCAAAATAAGACAGAGGTTGAGCAGAGCCTGGAAATTCACACTGCAATCTGTCTGCAATCTTCAGGCTATAAACAGCAGTGGTGCTGGCAAACGGGGAAATTATCATTTAAGGGGAAGGAAGAGCCCAAGTGTGGTGATCTGCTGGACGTGCCTGTGTTTGCATCCAGGACAAGACGACTGCAGAAGTAAATGAACACCTACTGACTATTTAAATCTAGAAATGCAAAGGCAGCATCTACCAGCCCAATCCACATGTGCTCCCTGGAAATATTATACTGTGAACTTCAACAGCAGTGACTCCCGCAGCAAACTGAATGCTGGGGTACATGATCTGTAACAGGGGCTCAGACTTGGCTCTTGCTCCTTGGCTTGTTATGGCAAGTGCTGAGACGTGACCAACCTTGCTTTCTGGCTCTCCATTCCCGTGCAGTGACCTCAGACCCTGTAACATGCTCTGTAAAGTCACCCCTCAGTCAGTAGTGAGGATTGGTGGCTGCAGCGACAACCTGGGGGCCCTGATGTCAGACCTGAGTGCAGAGGCCCTGAACTGGGAAACTAAAAATTGCTAAATCAATGTACAACAGAGACCACTGAAACAATCGCTCTGGATTTGAAAATCCCAGGTGGGCAGGAGGAGTGGGCTCAGCACAGCCCCCTCGCTCCCCATTGCTGGCCAGCACCACATCTCCACCAGCACACCCAGGCAGCTGCTCATGCCCCTTTCAGACTGGAAATTCTAAGGAAGAAAAACTCTCTCAGAGGATCCTGGCTCTGCACAGAATCTGCTGTTGGCTCCTCCAGCTGAGCACGCTGCTCCACATCCACTTGGCACAGCCAAAGGAAAGTGCACTTTATCCTGCATCCGTCAGCATCGGTGACAAGCAGATTCCACATAAGGGCATGAAACAGCACATATCAGGGACAAGGTACTCGCAGGAAATGTGAGAGATTTAAACAAGAATTTCCATCTTTGCACTTCTGCCCTCGGAGAATGGACTTGAGATGCTGCTCGGGAAGAGGAATGATTTTTCCAGAACTGCCAAAGGAATTTCTACAGAGAGTTGGCAGCAAGTTTTCCTCTCTTTGAACAGTTTCACTTGGAAGGGCTGTGACCAGTGCTGAGCCTTCTGCAGCTCATCCAAGCCCTCATTCCCATCAGAAATCCCTGCCAAGACGTGCAAGCTCCCCTTTTCCCAAAGGAAGAAGCTCAGATAAACCAGCAGCACCTCCAGCTGCAGGGGAGGTTTCTGGAGGCCGAGGGCAGGCACAGGCAGAGCAGCCTGGACAGCAAGGCCTGGGCTCGGGCTGTGCTCCCCAGCTCTGCTGCCAAAATGCAGCGTCTGGAGCAGCCCAGCCTGGGAAACAGGTCCCCAACACTGCTCTGAGCATCAAATCCATGTTGCTGTAAAGCCCCTAATGCTGTCACACAAACCTGTTCTCTTTGAAACAGCAGATAATTACAAAATAGTACAAAAGCCAGCGTTACTTTTCCATGGCTCACTTGGCCCTCTACACATGCTAGGCCAAAAAAAAGGCAAAGTAAAATACCTCCCATTAAATTCCCATATTTGCAAAGGCAGGTGTGTTTGTAAATGCACACATATATGGACGCTGCTGCCGACCTTTCCTTCCAATTCCCAGGCAATTCCACAAGATCCTAAATGCCCTTTGGCTAATCAGTTCAGACTATATATGGGCAGCCCATCGCTGGAGTAACAGATGCTCCTAATTTATCCTCCAGCATCACGCCTAGAAGCTGTCCCAATTGGATGCCAGAGTCCCTAATTTGGAGCGCTGCCTGTCGGAACAGGGCTGGTCACGGAGCTTCAGAGCTGCTTTGCCACTCAGAGCAGTGGGAAGTGTTAACAAGGGAAAATACAAAAATGAAGGCAGAATCAGCGCTCAGGAACTCACACTGCAGGGACAGGGCAAAGCTGCACCAACTCAGCGAGAGCTGAAGTTCAGGCACAAGAGAAGGAGAATCATAAATAGTTTATTAGTGAATCAGAGACAGGGAATTAGAGGAGGAGAGACAGTGAGCGATGGAGCAGCACGTGGAGGAGGAGCTCCACTGGCAAATAAATGCACACATTATCACGGACAGAAAACAGAGGAAGTGAAACTGGAATAGAGCTACTCCAAACCAAATATTTCTGTGAATAGAAGCATTTTTAAATCATTTTCTTCCTACTGAGTCCACACGGTTCTTTTTGTACTTGCACTGTGTGACAGTTCTCGTAAGGAAAGTTGTGAGTAGGAATGTTGTAAACAAGAGTATTTTAATCATGTGCTACCATATTAAAAGAATTCCCACACAAAAGCATTTTCACTGCAATCCTGGAGTTACACCCATGCCATCCAAGAGGAGAAACGAAATCACACACGTGAAGTGAAACAACACACTATTTATATTTAAAATACAGCACTGCCAACACCAGCCATTCTAATGTCACCAGTGCAAACCTCTGCTTTCCATTTTCCTCAAGGAAGCTGATAGTAATGAACTGAAAGAACACACATCACACAGTGAGGCACAGCCAAACATGGCCAAACACTTGTGTGTGTCTTTTTCCAGCAGCAGGTCTAATAAAAGCTTTTACCTCTCCCAAGAAAAACTTGTGACCACAGCAAGGCAGGTGGAGAAAGGAAGAACGAATTTGCCTAAAAAGACGTGCTAGAAAGATCCTCATTTGCAAAAGGCAGATAAGTTTGGCAACAGCTGGAGCCCAGTTACTGGAAAGTAAATGAAGATCTTGGATGAGATATTCCTTGAGACAGTCTGAGTCACTTTCCTAGAACCTGATCCCAGTGGTCTGCAGAGTATGTGGAACTGAAGTCACATTGTCTTTAAATAAGTCAGTGGCAGATATGTGGCTGCAAATGTATCTCTCATTTTTACACCTAATGAATGTAAAGACAACTGTATTTTAAGTCATCTTCAGGTTATTTTACGTGGGAATTGAAATGAAAACACTGATTTGCTTTATGAGGAATCACTGAATTATGCACCAGTCTCAAGACATCCAGGTGCAGTAATTAAAAGATTTTCCACCTGCAGCAATTCCACCTTGGAAAGGTTCACTTTAACTGAGAGCAGGCACATTTCTCAGCTCATTCTAAATCAAAGAGCTGATACAACGGTGTGGAACACACGGGTCCCTCTGTGGGAAAAAGTCTGTTTAACAAAGACAAGAAAACCAGCAAAGCTGAGTCTAAACCTTGTTCAGATCTGGCTGTTTTTGGAGTGCTCTGTCCCTCAGGTCCAGCCCCAGCTGAGGCTCTCAGGACCTGAGCTGCTCTCACCTCTTTGGGACACATAAACCAGGAGGAGCTGAATGCAACCGAACTCCCGTGCACATTGCCAGTGAAATCCCTGGCAGAGGAGCAATTTAAATTTGTTTATTAATTTTTTAATTAAGTCGGGTTTGATTTCCTCAGATGATTTGGTTCCACCCTGAACAGAAGTAGCGGGGACCTGAAAATATGGAGTGAGTCATACACTGCAGGTTTTATTTGCTTCTGCATTTTTATATATAAATAGTAAAAAAAGCAATTTTTAGTATTTATTTCTCAACACAGATAAGGGGGTTACCATGGCTACCAATCTCCAGTACCATGGTTTAAAAAAAAAAAAAAAAAAAAAGGGAAGCAGACTGAAGCTTGAAATAATCAGGCTGCTCTGCCCAGTGCTCACACCATGCAGGTGATGATAGGAACAGGGCACTGAAATCAGGCACACTGGAAAAACACAACACTGAGAACAAAAACAAGGCAAAGGAGCCCAAAAGGTACGTGAGCCATGCACACAACTGCAGACTCGGTATGTTCTCGAGCACACACAACACCTCGGCAGGACCTGAGCAGCCCTGGCTTTAAAGAAACCACAGCCAAGTCCCTGAAACAAATTCAAAAGCAGCTGCTTCCTAAGGAGATTAACGCAGCTCCAGGGCAGCCCAGCCTGGGAGGAGCATCTGGATGTCCAATTTACGGTTCAGGTAGAAAGATTAAACACTGCCCAGCTCCTGAGACCTGTCATGAGTGACACAGAACATTTCTCATCGTGGCCTTGCCCAACTTCCCAGGACAGACAGGGACAAATAGGAACAAGGACAGACAGGGACAAACCCAACTTCCCAAGTTGAGAAGTCCCAACTCATGCTGCAAGTGCTTGGCTTGGCTGTGCTCAGATGAGCCCCCTTCGTTTCTACCAGAGTTTTTTCACCCTTCTGTTTTTATTACAGAAAAGAGTTTAATGGTCTTCAAAAATGGAAATCTGATGCTTCACACACTTGATTTTCTGATACACTGAGGGCTTTCAGGCAGATGTTTGAGCTGTGGTATTGATATGGTACAAAGGACTCTTTGCATACCAGACTTTCCACTAAGACCAGGCAAAGATATACTGCTTATATTTCAAAAGCTGAGCAAAGGAGGTGTTAAATAAAGGCCAGAGAGGAATGTGTGAGTGTGATTCATTTGATATTGATACACACACTGTTCACAAAACTGTAGTCTCATCTAAACAGTGTAATATATTTGGAAGAGGAAAAAATTACTTGGCTGCACAGGATGATGCACTTTCCAAATCACTGTCATATGAGCAAGCTGAGAGTAGTGATAATTTATTGAGGAAAAGGAATAATTTATGTGTATATGGCTGGGACTTTAATATTCAAATCATAAATGTAACTGTGGGCCTCAAATTTTTCAAAATGATCTTTTTTCCTCTCCCCCTCTCAGCTCCCCTAATACCACCCTTTTATTCCCCACTACTGCTGTCAAGTATTTAGGATGCACTGGCCCCTTTGTGCACAGTCTGAACACTGCAGCAGTGGGGAAGGCTCGGTCCTTTCACAGGATCTGCCTCCTAATTTGTTTCATTCTGGATTTTCTCATTACTTTAAATTACATGAGCAAAGAACAAGAAGATGCCCCCTTGGCAATGCCAGCAGCATCAGCAAATTTTAACAATAGTTTGTTTGTGTGCTTTTCAACCCCACGATGGCCTCTGGGCGTTTGACTCAAGAGCTTGATATTTGTTGGAAATTCTGTACTGCCAGAAGCATATTCTTTGTGGAAGAGATAGAAGTGTGAACTGCTTCCAAAAGCATCACAAAAAATCTCTCTCTGAAGATGAGGGGACAGGGTTTTTTAATCTATTTACATTTTAAATGTCCCTAATTACACAAGTAGAAAGTATCTTTGTTGTCCCTCACTAATTTATCCCCACATGGCCCTGGGGCAGAGCCCAGGGAGCTGCAGCAGCTCTGCAGCCCGTGCAGGGAAACAACTTTCCCTCTGCTCCTGCAGCAGCGCCCCGTGCTGCGATGTGACAGCTCAGAGGGTGCGAGTTATTCCAGTGAAAGATCCCGGGGGCTCCCTCGAGAAGATGCCAACGGAACGGTGGGGTCTGTCCCGCTCCCACGTTCTGGGTACAGATGAGGGCCCGCTGTCCTCCAGGAGGTACAGCAGAGTTCAGCTGAGACAGGAGCTGTGCATCAGCTGTGCTGACAAACAGCCCCTGTGACAGCCATCCCACCACGGCCAGAGCCAGCCTAGGGGCACTGGGGGATTACGATTCGACCACGTACATTTTTCTTAGAAGGTAGAAAAACAGGATAGGGTGAGGAAGTTCTGGCTCACTACAAGCTTTTTTTTTTTTCCTCCTCGGGATGGAGATGCTCAAGTTCCTACTGAATGATACTTTGTGAATGGTTGAGCACGGAGGGAAGGAGGGGGAGGGATGAAAACCAGCAAACGAGAAAAGCAGGTAACGCAGACTCGCAGGCTGCGCTCTGCAAAGCTTTCCCAAAACAGCACGGGATTGGCTTTAGCAGAATGAGAGAGACAGGCACAGACTGAACAACCCACAGTTGAACCAGAAAGGATGCAGAGATGTGCAAACACTGCACATAAAAGTTTTGGGAATACAAGTCCTGGTAGTTGGCAACCTGGTTCTTCCAGTTCCTCGTGCTGTGCTGGAGAGCTCCCCAGGAACGGCACTTGCAGGAACAAGAACCTGGATTGCCAGGGCTGAGACTGAGCTTCCAGGGAACCCCCCCTGCACTGCTGTGCCCCTGCAGAGTCACAGCCAGGCCGAGGAGAAGGGCACAGGGAGGATCCTCTGCTCCTCCACACGTCAGTGAGTGCCTGGGTGCTTTGGGTGTCACTCCTGATCAGCCACCCGAGCTTAGGAATAAAACCCAAAGGGAGAAAGGGCAGATCAAACCCTTTCCTTCTTGAGTCTGCAAGGTGGAAACAATCTCTGCTGCAGCCCCATGAGGTACTTCTCTGCCTAGAGAGATCTTTGAGGTTTCCCTCAGCTGAAGAAACTGCAGAGTTCAATTCTCATCTTGTAAGCATCACGGGGGGCTGGAGAGGACAAACACATGCCTTGGTTTATTCCTTGCTAAACTACCAGCTTCACGTGTGACCTTAGCAACTCATCAGCCTCTCCTGGGCCTCACAGCCCAGCTCACATTTTAAAATGTCTGTGGTATCTACACAGACAGGTAAGATCAAATGATCCAGAACTCCACCATTATAAAGTTCCCCAGCTCTGTTTTACATCAGCAAGGAATGTGGCTCAGCATTTCTGCTGGAATAAATAGTTCACTGCTGTTGCAAACAAAACAGTGGAAAACAGAGAGAGAAGCTGACAGAGTAAGAAGACCCTTAATTTAAATACAAGATGCTTAAATGCTAAAAGCCTGGCATAAGGGACACAGTGAAACCCTTTGCCCAAGGAGGTGCCCGGGAAAAGCCTCCAGAACAAGAAGAAAATGGCTCGACAGGGAAAAATACCAGCAAAAGTGGCTGAGGCCACTTTCATTTATGCCTTTTAGAAGCCCCCGATCGTCTGTGCCTCCATCCTGAACAAAGGGAAAAGCTTGAAGGGGTAATAAGCTCATAGTTATTCACCAGTTATTAACCATCCTACTGATGCTGTGGGACTTTCCACACCCATTTAAAAACAACAAATGAAAGACCAGCATGTCATACCCATCCAGTTTCTCTCAAAATCAACCTAATGATTCAATTAAACCAATGATAACCAATAAAGGAGAGTCTGACATACCACACTGCTCTGCAGATTGCACTTTGCTGCAAACAGAACAGAAACCAACCTAGAAAATAATGCAGAGACCGTGAAGGAAGAGAAAGAGCAAAGGGGGAGATGGGAGGAGTGAATTTTCAGGGGTTTGGTTTTTGTAACCTGACATTTTCTGGTCAGGCCACACGGGGATGGAGAGCAGATCAATCACCCATCTCGGGTGCAATCCAGTCAGCTGTGGAACAAGCTCTCTCTGGCTTTATTGGGACTGAACTTTCCTGAGGAGCATCCTCATCACACCCTCCACCCTCCCACTGAGTGTCCCCTTCTCTTCCACAGCCTAGACCAGGAAGCAGAGAAATCCCAAACTTTTGAACAATACGTGGTGAGCACTAAAACCAGGTTTCAACCCAAAAGTTTTCAACACTTTGCTTAGAAACCACATGCTTTAAGATGTTGCTAATTATTTTTCTAGGCATAAATTTAGGGAAAAAAAAATAGGGAGGAGTTGAATCCCAGCAGATTTTTTTGCTTGCTTGTTTGAGCACTGATACATATCAACCTCCACCCGCACATAACTGCACTGGCTGAATAAAAGTGGCCTTCAGAGGAGTCTCAGCAAAGTTCTGTTTACTACTCTGCCAAAATACTTCAAATTACTCCTCACTGCACCTCACTGTGGCTCTCTAGTTACTTCTATAATAGGATTTTTCTAAATTAATTATAACAATATGGATACCCAATTCAATATGGATACCCAATTCAAACCAGGGAAAAAAAGCCACTATAAATTCCTTATTATTAGGATTTACGTCTCTCTCGATTTTTATCCCAATTATTGCAAAATCTCTTATTCACATTCTTTTTTATTACAAAACAAATTATCAAACTCCAAAATATGCTCCCTGTCAAAATCTGGACTTTGATACAAGCCCACAAAGAGCCACCAGCATAATGAGAAGGGACACTGCAAACATTCACAGTCTTCTCCTCCTCCTCCAAGTCATTCCTCTGCAGCATTACTGAGGAGGAATTCCTGGGAGCATCCTCCTGGGTCAAGGCATACAGCTCACTGATTTATGTACAAACCCATCTAAAGGAAATTGGATCTACCTCCACAAATAAAGGTTATAAAACACCAATTCCAAAAGACTTTTTATTCTGTTAATCCAATAATGCATTTTCCTTTCATTTTTTTTTGCCTCACTTGATGTTTCCTCCACCCATATTTTAAGGCAGTTTCATGACAAGTAGATCCAGGCAATAAATATTTCCGTGGAGTCCGACCTGTGATTTATCAAATCTGACGACACACTGACACAGCTCGTTCTTCCTGCCACGGAAGATTGATCCCATCCCAACTGGAGCCCCTGCGAGCAGGAGGAGCCCACAATTCCTGATTTCCGTGGCTGGGAAGGAAAGGGGCACGCTGGAAACTGCAGAGCTGCAGTTCCACTTTGCCTTCTACTGGGCGTGTCTGATCAGATGAGAGCTCGCAAATCAGGCTCTCCCTGCAGAGGGGAGAGAGCTGTTTTTGTGGGAATGATGTAGCCCAGGAAAAATGCCGGGGTTAGCACAGCCCTGTGGCAAAGCCAGCCAGGCACTGCTTGGCACTGCTGCCTGCAGGTCAGGCTTCTGCTCGAGTCAGCACTCTCGGCTCTCCTGGAGGAAGCTTGGCAGGATAATGTTAAAAACATACATCCCCTCTCCTCCTCACCCCTGGGACACCTGGCAGCAGCACCGGGACTGTTGGATGGTTCTGCTCACCTGGGTTGTGACGTCATCTAACACTATTTTTAATCATTTTTTCCTCACGGGGAAGTAAAAGATTTATTCAAAGTTTCCTTGACGTCTCCCAAAAAGCCGTAAGGAGTGGGAGAGGAGAAGTGAAGAAATAACAAGACAAAGGACTCCTCATCACAGGAAAAGGAAGGGCAGCTGGAGACAGGGTAACATCACTTGGTGAAGTTATTAGAGTTGAAAATAAATCCTATTAATTGCTGTGAGCACACACGAGTGTGCATTCAAGAAAGGAAACAGCTCTAGCAAAGCACAAGGTTGTCCTGATGCTCCCTGCTCCAGTGAAGAAGGGTTAAACACCAGAGAAAAGCAGGATTCAGATTCCTCTGCCCCATAAACCACTCCCAGCACCAGCTGAGCTCTCCTTCCACCCACGGGAGGGCAGGGCTGCTCACACACGGGCCACTCGACACAAGCACGTTTTTACAGCCCTAAGGTCTGTAACTTCAGTACCAAACACCCCTCACACTCTCAAACAGCTCTGGTTGGGAGCAGCAACTCTCTTGTCTCTTTAGAGACATCAGCCAGCCAGAGGAACAAACACCATGTGGTTCTCGGGAGAGAACTGCAAAAGGGAATGAAATGGAGCTCCATCAAGTGCAGCTGCAGTCCCACAGCCAGGACTGGGAAATTCCAAACCTGAGGTGGCAATGAGATGGCAGGAAGAGCATTTACTCAAGAGAGGAAGGAGAAACTATTTACACAAAAGTGTTAAGGTTCTTCTCCAGCATAAGCATAAAGGCTTCAGTAAAAAGAAAGGACAAGCACAGAACTTCCCCAGGTAAGATGATACACAGCAACCAGGACTGCAGAAAAGGCAATTTGTCTCTGCTGTATTAGGAATGAAGTGACTGATATTTGTTTGCATAAAGATGAAACTATCAGTCCTTGCATAGACAAGTCTTCAAAATAATGATTTAATGTAGCAGAAGTATTTCTCCTTTAATTCTTCACTAGGTGTGCACGTTGCTACTTCAAAGGACTCAGAGGCCAAATGCAGGTCTCAGTAACCACAGTGATTTCAGCTCACATTACTCCTGTCACTGATGCAACAGAGAAGACTGACTACAAACCATCTGCACACTTCTGTTTCTCACACAAACAACACCTCATATCTCTTCTGACTTACAAAGTTTTTACCCTTTTTATTCCATATGGAATAAAAATGTTAACCTGTTTATTCACATTATCAGGTCCATCCATTCCAAGGCAGACAAGAAGATAAAACGAAAGCCACGAGGCAGACGGGTCACTAACACGGAGCAGGAATCCTCCTCCAGCCAAAAGAGAAGAACGTCCTTTTTCTGGGGCCGTTCCATTTGTTTACATTATTTTCATAAAGCGGATCCAAGTTCTGCATTTGGCACACATTGTTCAGCAGCCAAGAGAAGATTAAATAAATCAGTGTAGCTGGCAGTGGGGAGGCCCAAGCAGCTGCCCAGAGGAGCCGTGTGTGCAAACATGCAGCTGTGGGCTCTGCTAACCCTGCACACACGCAAATGTGCAAACAGCAGGAAGGTTTAAATTAAGCCATGGCAGTTTAAAATACCTCAAGTGTCAGAACTGAACCAAATCCTCCACTGTGGAGCATTTCGAGGAAGCAAAAATGTTTATTTGGCAGCTCCAGTTTTTCTCCTTTGGGACTTGCCACCTGCCAGGCCGTTAACGGTCCCTGTGCATTTTGTCTGAGCACAGATTCCTCTTCTGCTCCACAGTCAAAGGCAGCTAGCCCAGGAATCAGCACCTCCTGGAGCCAGGGCTGGCACAGGAGGTGAGGTGACCCCTGCCAGGCTTTGCCACAGAGAAAGCAAAAGTAAAACACAGCCCAGGAAAGAAGCTCCAGGCTCCCTGAAGGTCCCTCAACTGTGCCATGAGCCAGAGCCCTCCTTACTCACACATTCCTGTGAAGGGCCAGTCCCCACTGTGCTCCCAAAGGCTCTCTGCCTTCTTCCAACACATTCCCTAAATGGTCATTCACTGGTCCCTTCATGACTGAGACCATCTCCAAGTTTACCTTCCAAGAGGATTTGGACCTTTACTTTAGGGGAGCAGTTGTCTGGGAAGGTGGTGTGCTGAAAGCCTGGATTTGTGATCCTGCCTGCACAAAGTGGCTGTCCAGGCTCAGCATGTTCTTGCTCAGCAGCTTCAAGAATGGAGCACTGAGGGCAAAAGAGTGCACGAAATTCAAGGACCACAGCTGGTCCTTCCCCTGCCACCTCCTGAAACACAAACTCCACAGTAGGAAAGCACCTGTAGCTCTGAATGCCACAGAGAAGCCACCTACATGCTCAGTGGGAATGAAGGGAAAGCTGCTCACATCACACCTCTGCCACTGTTTAGGAAAGGCAGATCAGAGCTACAATCTACCATGCTGGGGATGAGCGAGAAATAGGAAAGAGCAGAGGGAATTAGGAGGCAGTTTGTGCTGGCCCTGAGGGGCTCTGGGACTTGTTGATAATCCCAGCCAGGCTTCTCCTCAGGTCCCTTTCAACTTCAGGCCAACAGGGATGGACGGCACCTTGTCTTCCCACATCTGAACTGTCAGACACAACTCTGCCTTGTCAGCAGGATGGTTCAGGACACCATAAAAAAGAAGTAATAATGTTTAAGCAAACCCCTCTCCCCTCCAAGCTGTGTCCCAGTCAGTGGACAAGGCACCACCCAGAGACAGATGGAGTTACTGACAGGCCATGCTAAACCACTCCTGAAGAAATCTGAGCTCAAGCCAGCAGCCACTGAAGTCACTGGGAAATGTTCCCCTTCAGTAGGTGCTGGACAGGAGCTACACTGTTCATCACTCATTATGCTTTAAATAGAGAGGGATACGAATTCCAGAAGTGGGAGCCTTGGGGACACGATGCTTTACATGCAGACAGGAGGTTTAACATTACTGTCCTGATTTAACAGCACTCTCACAGACAGGTGTTAACCAGGAGCACACCTGCTGAAGTCAGTGGACTTACCCCAGTGCAAAACCTGCACAGCTGAGAGAAGAGCAGGGTCACCATGAAAGGGGGATAGCACAGGCAGGGGCTTTGAGAAAGCCTGTGGAAAAATGTTCACACATACTTTGCACACATCATTGCTATGATTGATTTCTTGTGCATGCAGGGAGTTGCTCAAAATGTGGGCCTGAACTTGCTAACTGCAGCAGTATGAGCACAGACCCACAGAGCAGATCCTCAGCTGGAGTAAATCAACACAACCCTACGAAACCAAAAGGAGCTCCATCGATTTATAGCACAGAGAGATCTGGCCTGGACACATTCAAAAACTGTGTGAGGAAAATAAACCCACCAAAAAAACAAAACCAAGAGGAAGAACACTGCAGGGAATGTGCTTTTCCATCCTACAAGGCAACGCCGGTTTTCTTTCCCTAAAGATGTACTTACTCATCCCAGTCCTCTGGGAGTTGTCCATGGAGGTTTCTTACACTGCTGCCCATTTAGTGTCAGGTTTCCCTCCCACCAGCCAGTTTAGGGGCTCCCTTGCTGATTAAGCAACCCAGAGTAATTCAGTAATAGTCCAGATGCCAGACACTGCCTCTCTAGGTACCTATTTGAGGCCTGGAAATTTGAAACCTTTTATTTAAATCCTCATCATCTACCAAAACACAACTTTTGAGATCTGACTCTCTGTGCTCTCAAATGAGCGAAAGCAGCAGGTGGGCCCTGAGGAAGCCATTTGTTATGAACATGGTGCTGCTCCCCAGTGGGGCTGTTTAATCCCTGTGGTGGTGAACAGCCAGCGTGCTGCAGAGGAGCACAGGGCAGTCTGGCACTCCCAGATCTGGTTTTTGTAACAGGATTCTGGCATCCAAGGACAGCAGTGTGATATCTGGAGCAGGCAGCGCTGATTACGCCTCAACTCTTCTTGTAGGGCCTGAAGGAGATTTGAGGTTGTTCATAATCCAGGTGCTGCCCCAAAACCTGCCACCATCCCTCCTAAACAACTCTGGGAACAGTTTTCTGTTAATGGATTTGAACCTTCAGCATCTCTCCTGCAAACAGTCTGTGTGCTGCTGGGCAGTGAAATGTGCTCCTCTCCCCTTTGAGAAAAGAAGATTTTCAGACTTCGCTGGTGACTCTGAGAGTCCCTCTGAACGCTCTCATCCTACCAAACACTCCAGGCACTGACCAGCACTCACTGCAAGGACAAACTGGAACACATCTGAGAAGCTTCAGGCCACAAGAAACATTTCCAGCTGCCTTCTGACATTACTACAATCATGATGATAAATGCAACGTGCAGGGGGCAAAAAAGTCACGCACACTTCCACCCCTAGCACTTTGGAAAGGCATGAGAAGGAACCAGATCATATCTTTGAGCCTCTGTGCTGCAACTGAAGATGGAAATGTAACAAAACAAACAGCAACCCCAGCAGAAAACAGCATGAGCAGGTGCCCCTGGGGGGTTTGCTGTTTGGGGGGGTTCAGTAACATCTGAGCAGGGAGTCTGTGCTGCACTCACAAAGCACCACTGAAGAGCAGCACTGCCCACAGGGCACCAGAGGCTCTGGCCATCAATCCTGGATCCAGGACTGACCCAGGACTTCCTACTGTGCAGATGTGCAGAAGGGGAAACAACCCCTCAAAGAGAACAAGGGAAAGCTTGGAAGTGATGTCCCTCCTAAATGAACTGGAAAGAAAATGCACTTCCCTCTCTGACAGCAAATCACCAGGTAATTGTTTCTTCCCACAGACATTATTGTAACGTAGACAAAAATTGGTCACCATTAAACAAAGTTTACTCAGTGGCATTTTTACTGTTCTGCTGATGGGCCAGTTAAGAAAACACTGAATAAATTATGAAACAATAGAAGGAAGATGGCTCTTTATAAGCTGCGTTCGATATAACAATTTTAAAAGGCTATAACACAAGTTTATTGAATTTGGCAGAGCTTATAAATCCTAACTCCCATTACTGCGCTGCAGCTTAAAAGAAGTATTCTTCGATTTGTCATTGGACATTTCAAGTTGAAGTGGTCCCAGTGCAGAATGATAGCTGGCTCCCGTGCCTGAGTGTTCCATGCACAGACCACGGGTCAAGCACGTGGTTAAATGCAACGTTCAGTACTGCAGCCTGCCCTGTGCATGAGGGACACCCTGCTCTGCACATGCCCAGCTGGCCAAATATTCATCTGAGATCTCACTGGCAGTGTTGTTTTGGTGGGGTTTTTTAAGGCTTTAGGGTGGATTTGCCCCTTTTCCCTACATCACAAGGCTAATATGAAGCTCCTCTAAACAGACAGAGCTTCCAGAATATTGTGTTACAGGCAGGTCCAAATCATTAGGAGCAGAACAAGATTGGATCATTTGACACTGGTTTTGAAAGTATCAAAAATTTAAAAAATGTAAGAGGCTTAGCCAGTGGAAGCTGCTAGAAATGCAGCTGCTCCAAGCCTGAAATGCCAAACTGTGACTAGAAGCAAATTATTCCAAAATTTGCCAAAAAAGCCTGAAGCTTTCTACTTTGCTTTCATGCTATGAAGGATATAAAGTTGTGCACAGACTTCAGAGGAAAAGATACAAATACTTTATAGTAAGAAATTCACACCGTCCTGCATGTCTTTCTATTAATTTCTGCTTTGAATTTGCAGCTGAGAAGCTGAAATAAAACCCCATGTTGCAATGAATGTGAATAAGATCTTCCTATAGAACAGTATTACCTTGAAAAACATTTAACCAGGGAAGGGCATGAACCAAAGACCAACAGGAGATGATGAATCTGCACGTCTTTAGCAGTTTCTGAATCAAGTCAATGAAAGCTTGAATTGCTCCAGTTATAAATATCTATCTGCAGGAAGGATAAACAGTGTTTTCACTGAGACAGAATGACTGATAAATGGGGACTTTTACAGGGACTAGGCTGAGACATCTATTTTTAAACCTAAAAAATGCTTTCCACATTTCTGTACTCCAGACCTACCTGGAAGGAAATGCAGCACCATTTCAAAAGAGGGATCAGAATATCCACAAACCAGACAAGTCTGTTCCTCCAGAGACACAAACAGTTAAATTAGAAGCCTGAAGTTCAACCCCTGTGTGAAAGCCCACTAAGTCAGCTGCCATTCCAGGTTTGCAGCAGCAGGTCAGTGATGGGATGACTCCTGGGCTGTCCTGGCTTCTGAACACCAGCCTTCAGTTAAGAGCTTTCTTTCAATACAAGCAATAATATTTGGACAGCTCCAATAGAGCAGGATTTACTGCCCTGCTCCTCCAGCCCCCCTCCCTCTGCAGGGTGAGTGCTTTGGAAATACTAATGACTTTATAAGCCTTCCTTTCTTGGTGAGGCACAGAGAGAGTAACAGCTTTGAGCAAAGTCAAGTGAAATGAGGAAAAGTGATATTCCTGCAGGTCACACTGAGGAACTGAGACAGCCCAAGAGCTGCATTCAGATCCTGATCCTCAGCTCTGATCCAGGAGCTGCTGAAGCTGATGCAAGTCTTCCTGCTGACTTGAATAGGCAGCAGAGCAGGGCCCTTTGGCTTTAACCCACGGGTTAATCCTTGGCACAAGGCTGGAGATAAGGAATTGCAGAGCAACTCCACTGCTTAGGAAGCAGCACATCCCCACAGCAGCCCAATCCGCCTCACGTGGACTGAGAACGTGCCGGGCACTGAAAAGCACGAGTGCCATTGTTATCAGAGCGCTGAAAGCCTCAGAAATCTGAAATTGCAGCCTGTGCTTGGACAAACAACCCCTCCCTGCACATGCCATGTCCCAGCCCTTGGTTGTTGCAGGGCCACAGGAGCCATAAACTCTGTTGCTGCCCCAATTTGCCAGACAAGACCAAGAAGAGGACACCAAATCCCTGCCACTTTCTCACGTAAAAAGCACCGAGACTTCTTGAAATTCAGGCAGACTGACAAGGATTGCAAGTTATTTTATGAAGCCAGATGAGATGGTGGTAAAAACTGTGAAGAGGGAGATTATGCTCTAAGATTTCATTTTGATTATTTCAAAACAAATATTGCCTGTGAAGAGCTCTGAGCTCCCCCACATCTGAAGGCCCAGCTGTATTTTGGTGTAAGGTGATCAGGTTGGACCAGACACTGGATGCTACCAAAGCCTTTTTTTTGAAATGAGCTCCAAATGACACATTCTGAGATGCTGTCAGACTAAATGCAAACAGAACATGAGCCCTGACTCGCTCCACACATTAAAAAAAAAAAAAAAAAAAAAAAAGGATTCCTAGAAGTTGCACTTTCTGGGACATCTCCCACACCGCTGACGTCCTCGGAGGCGTCGCCAGAGCCAAGATTAACAGCCTGTCCCAGAGCCTGGAAACGTTCAAGAACTGAGAGGCTCGTGCTGATGGCTGAGCTCCCTCATGTCCCACTGAGATCAATGGATTTGAAAGCTTTTGGCATCTCACATGATGGGTGAGCTCTGCTCCAGCTACCAAATCTTGATTAGCCCAAAAGAGAAGAACTTTGAACGCAGCCTTGGAAGAACATCGAGGAAAATGTGAGCTGTCACGGAGGAGAAGTAAATCTCCTCCCTGTCAGCCATGGTAAATCTTTCTCTCTCTCTCTCTCTCTCATCAGCTTCCCCTTCCCCCCATGATCCCAAGGGGGAAAAAACTGGTAAAAATAAAATTAAAAAAAAAAAAAAATCGATTTTAACAGACAAGACTGGACCACCTGACAGAGGATTTCTGACCAGCTCTGTACAACCTCGTGGGAATTTCAACAAACATCATAAACAAAACCAGGTGAGAAACTGGTTTCATTTATTTTCATTTTACAAAGAAGTTCAGACTGAAACTGAGTTGTTTACAAAACGACAGGACCTTGAGGGGCCAGAAGAAAAACGTATGTCAATCTGAGACCCACAGTCCACATCTCACTAAAAGCAACAGTATATTTATGTAATGTGCCCAGAATTAGCAATAAATAAAGAAACTCTGTTAAGATGCAGAGGCAAAAGTCTGAGTTTACACAGCTGCACCGAGCCAAAGCATTTTATAAAACTGTGCACTACCTGAAAAGGTTGAATTGCAGCCTCCTACAAAGGGAGCTTCACTGCAGGATGTGAGGGTCAACAACAGAGAGTTATAACTGCAATGTTGTTTTTAAAATTGGTGGAAATAAGAAGATGGAGTTTAACCTGAACAGCTTGGAACAGAAGTTCTTTAAAGCTGACAAGTAGTTTGAAATTAATGTTTCCCTGCATTATGGGAAGAAGAGCTGAAAAGAGGAACTGAGGCACCAGCTGGGTCAGGAGCACCCTCAGGCACAGGTCAAAGACTCCAGGAGCAGGTGAAGCTCCACAACCTCCCTGAGTTCCTCGTTTATGGAGGGGGGAATCTTAACTGAGAGCACAGCCTGAGCCTCAACCACAGGGCACAAACATCAGGGGCTTTCCATCCTTCCTCCCCTGCCAGAGAGAAAATGGCACCACTGCCTTAATCAAAGCAAGGAGCAAAGTTTTCACCAGCTGAAAACACAGATTAAGACTTAACTCTGATGAAGCTGCTGTCAGAGCAGCATGATTGAAAAAAGATTCACATCCTTGCAGAAGTAGACTAGAGAATGTCATTCAGGAGAAAAAAAAAATAGTTTGCCAGCACAAGCTGATCTCTGTGTGGCTCCTCTGCCATTTTTCATGCAGATTCAGAAAATGCAATTTCATGAGAAAAGGAAAAATTACAACTTCGTAAGAGCTGAAAATTCAAAACGGCCCCTTTGCATCATTTAGCTGAGCAAAGGAGCTTAAAAATGCATTAAATTTAAATTTACTTTAATATCCTGGCAGATTGCTGGGGTGGTACAGACCGTCTTCCAAAGCAATTCAGAATCAAATCACACTGCAAGTTGCTGAGAGTCTTGAATACCCAATTTTATCAGCACACAGAAAAGCAACACCCAACACCAAATGCAACTCCAGTTGTGTACCTGGCATCCAGGGACACCTGGATGAGAGGAGAGACACGTCTGCCAGTGCACCAACCAACCACCACTCAGCCAAGAGAGCTTCTTCCTGCCACTTTTTTCTATTTCTGGCTTTTTTTTTAATCTTTTTTAATATGCTTTGAATGGCCATTTCCATGCAGATACTGTATGTATGTTTACTGTATATTTACCTGCATTGCAGACACAGAGTACACACATTGAGAGAATAAAAAGTTGACTCACAAGCAGTTTCAAAGCTACAGACAAACATCTTTGATGTGCTGCTTACCTTTGTCTGCAGCTTTGACAGTGATGTGAAGGCAGAGCTGGACAAGTAACAGGAAGAATCAGTGATCTGAGATCCAAGGATCTCAAGGTGCTTTACAGAAGATAATAAAATGGGTAATATCCATCAGAGAGAAGCGTCATTATTACAGCATATTTTACAGTGGGGTAAAAATTACCACAGGCTAACTGAATTACCAAGAAACCACCAGAGCAAGACAGAAATAATAATGGGAATTTGATCCTCAGTTCCCAGCACTGTTTGGTCTGTGCTGCTTCCCCTGCTGTGCAGTCACTGCACAACCCTGCTCTTCCTCCCTGCTGCAGGAACCCAGGGAGCTGCTCAGGAGCAGAGCTCACCAGAGAGAAATCAGAAGGCCTTTCTGGTGAAAATTCAAAATGCCAACAAACAAACAAACAAAATCCTCTTTGGCAGAAGAGATATTTTCATTTGGAAACACTGCCAGTGGATCTGATGGGAGCTGTAGCCTGGGCCCATGCACTCTGCCCATCTGCTGCTGAATGGCTGCATTCTTACCCTGCCACAGCTTTCCCTGCTCAAGCAGGGAGGACCAGAGTCTTCAGAAATGGGAGACAGGACAAAAACGGCCCTTCTGGGGAGCCCAGAGCCAGAGAACACAACATGTAATGCCTTGGAAGCAATTTGACAATTCCTAAAGGAAGTACACTCCATTTCTGAAAGTATTTCAGATCACAGAAATAAAGATTTTCTTTTTAAAAATAGAAAACTTGTGGCAGAAAGCACATTTTTTTCATACACACCCCCCAAAAAAGAAAAGATTATGACTACAAGAAAATAAAACTTTATTTCCTTGAGAGTTTTGTTTTGACCAAAATGACTCCTGAGCATTTAAGCTGATGCTTGGGAACACAAACGGAAGCTGTACACCTTCCAAAAAGCCATCATTTTTATGTAACAAATGAGGAGAACAGAGCCCACAATTTTCCTCGTGAACCTGGTCCTTTTCTCTCCCCCAGCCCTTGCAGTACCTGGGTCCCTCTGCCTGTTGTGTCCTGCACTGTTTCATCTCTCAGCTAAAGCCCAGGCACAATGACAGCACAATGAAGCCTTGATCCAGCGCTCTGAGCTCTACTGTAAATACAGGAGATGGGAAGATCTCATCCTATCTGCCCTCTGTAAGCTCTGGATCAAGTCCAGCACAAAGAGAAGTTCATTAATGCACACACATTCCTGCTGGCCTTTGAGCTCTTGGGCAAAACTGGGTTTTCAACAGGCCCCCGTAGAGCCCGAGTGAGCAGTTCTCAAATATTTACACGGGACAAGAGAGTTAATTACACTTGAAGACATTGGTAAGATTCACTTTGCTGCAACCTCAGCAACAAACTCCGGCAAAGCAGCAACATAAACCATTTTCTGCGATCCGGGCGGGCAGCTTTCCATCTGCGCTTCAGCTAAGGCAGGAATGTTTCTGCCGACAATAGAACCTCACTAATCAGCACTTCACTAATCCACACGTTTTATTAACTTCGCCAAAACCCTCCCAGCCTCTCCCTGCCCCTCAGCAAAGATTTAACAGCAGAGACCTCGAGCGAGGGCTTTCGTTCCCGGAGCGCGTTTTCCAGGGGAACGTTCCGTGCGTTCGAGTCAGAGGTTGCTGAGCAGTTTGATGAATAACTTGAGCAGAACTGGTTACCACAGACACAGCCACAGCTTGGGCATATCTGGAGAAGAAAACCCAAGGCAACTTAAAGTCGAATCTACAAAAGAAGACTTTATCACAACCACTTAATCCTCGGTATCTCCCAGGATTTGGCCCTCTGTGCACAAAATCATATGCACAACAAAACTCACTTCCTCCTGACTTAACACTGCATTTGCCCCTTACTTACTGGCTCCCAAGTTCAATAACTCTCAAAGAAGTCTCCCCTCCAGCCACTTGTGACACTTCATTCTTCCTTTCCCAGAGTAGCCTTGCCTCCTTTAAAGGCAAGCCAAGAGGAAGAGCAAAGCCAACACAAACATTTAACTGCACTCTGGAATTCAACTGTCCGGCCCCGTGTCCGACCTCTGTTTACAACCTCTCTGCCCCAAACATTAGCACTGAAACTCTGCACCTATGGCAGTTTCATTTTTCAAGCCCACCAGATATTATCCACATGCCACCCTTAAGGGTCAAACCAACTGACAGCCCACCATTCGTTATCCTTCCAACTTGCAAGGGCATTTTTTAACAAGTGAACAGAAAAACAAATATCCTACCTTGCTGGGGTTTTCCTTCCCCATCAGTTATCCTTGCTATTGATACAGAATATGAATAATATCATGCATAATTATGTGCATGCATTTATAGACAGGGGAAATTCATATACACAACACCAGTAAGTTGGACAGCATTTACACTGATCCATTTCTGCAGTTTCCCAGGAAATATTTAACGACGCAAAGAAAAGAATGTAATTTAAATCCTACAAATGTTCTTTCATAACATCTACTGGTTTTGAATTTTTAGTTGTGATTTCTGTTCAGAGAGAAGGGAAATCTCAGCAAAAGCCTCAGACCTTGTGCCCAAGCTCACACCTTTGATCAGCATCTGGTGGTTAAAGAGGAGGAGCAGGCAGACACAGCCAGACAAGGAGCCATTGGTTTGACATCCCCATTTGGCTCCAGGTTCCCCAAAACCTTATTTCCTGAATCCAGCAAAGTTCAGATGGATACATCAGCAGCACAGCTTCTCCAGAGCTGCCAGCCCTGGCAGCACTCCTAGCTGAAGAGGCACTGTGCTGGATTTACAGAGAACAGTGCTCCAAGCCTCAGGAATATAATGGGTTATGCCTGTTAATGATCTAACTCAGTTTATTATACAGATCTTGACATTTTAAATTAAATTACGCTCTTAGAGCAAAGGAGCAAAGAAGAAAGCCTGATGAACCACAACTCTAAGTGAGAGCAATAAAAGTAATTCTTGCACCAAGCAGTAACTCTGCTGTTTGCCCTCATGTTCACTCACTATCCTGATGTGTTCTCCAGGTCAGGATTTCTGCTCAACCCTTGTGATCAGCTCAGTTCAGCAGGTCAAAACGGGAAAACACCACGTTGCACTTGAAGAGCCGGATGCTCTTCTGTCCTTGAGAGTTAGAGTGATGTTAAGATGTTCAGACCTTCTGCCTCTGCTTGAGTGACACTGCAAAGACAGGCTGTGTGCATCACTAGAGGCAAGATCCATACACCCACTGGTACGTCATTCTCAGCTTCCCACTGAGGCTTACAGGAGGATATTTTGATTTATTCGAAGAGATGCCCTGCAAAACACCCACTGACTCTGCACATCTTTATCAGTTACCCCCAAGGCCTCTTTTGTCTTAATTTTGGAAAATCACACTGCTCATTGCCTCTTCATTTGAACTGTATTTATTAATAACATCCATTTTGACTTTCTACAGCATACACTGGCAGCAAGTAAAAAACCAGGATATAGACAATATAGGATATACACAATGTAGGATCTGCACCATATAGGATATACACCATGTAGGATCTGCACAGCTCCTGTGTAGGAGGTGAGATTTGTCAGGATCCCGGTGAAATGAAAAGGTGTGTCCCATACACACAGAGCTATGTGGCACAACGAGGAACTGGACAGAGAACAACTCATTTTCCTGCTTTAAATCTAATCCCACCATCTTTCAGAAGGCAAATGTTCTCCCCTCACTCATCCCCTCATCAGTCAACTCCCCACGGTCAGGAACAGAGGCATTGACAGCAACCCTTTCCAAACTTCCTGAGGAACAAGAAGTCCCTTCCTAAAGGTCTGCTGGAATGGCTCCTGAGCTCGGGTATCTGAGCTCACCCTGACACTTGGGCTCCTCTCCACCTCCTTCTCCAATAAACCATCTCTGCCACTGTATGGGTGACACTCCACTTGTCCTCACTACTCCAGATGACACTGGCAGTTTTCAGCTCTGTTCAGGCAGGGGCAGGACAGCAACACCACGTTCTGTGGGAGGCAAACACGCTGCAGGCACAACAACACCCAGCTGTAAACATGCTCTGGATTTATACAAACATAGACACACATAAACTCGCTTTGTAAACAGAGCAGACCACACCTCAACCCTCCAGTCTGCACAGAGACCCAACTCCTACACCACGGGAATTTCAAGATACTTGAAGTTAATCCTGGGTGTGCTTTGACCTCTGAGTTTCTGGGTCTAAGACAGATCTGAACTTGCACAGAAAAGTTTCACAGATCAATCTCCAAATCAGGCCTAATATTTGAAAGAACCAGCTTATCAATAGCAGCCAGCAAAATAATTATAGCACTTAATGTGAACATAAATTAACAACCTTCAGGACAAAATTGATAGTTATTTTTAAAAAGAGATTTCATAATACCAAAAATCAGGAGCTAATAAAGTCAGTCTGAGGAGACATGATAAAATTCCCGAGGTCTTTGTCTCCACCTACTGTATGGAAGAATAATAATTGTAACTCCCTGAAGGATACAAAGATAGTTGATCTCTCTCCATACATCCCCCCCAGCATCTCCTCCATCCAGATCACAGATTTCAACCTTTACCAATTGTTACAACAGCTGCTGTTACAAACCTAACCCAAAGAACAATCACAACGACTTCCTTTACTTAGAACTGAAGAGATCACCAGCCCATAACAACTGCAAAGTGGTAACTGTTGTGGTTTTAGGCTGCACTCTTCCTTCACAGTAAGAGGTTTTGAAATGCAAGAAACTGTTTAAAGTAACTTAAGTAAGAGGTGATCTGAGAACTTCCTGAAACTGGAATGAAAATTAAAAGGCTTCATAACATTTACTTCAATTTTTTTTAATGACCAACAATTATATTAAAAAAAAAAAAAACAAAACCAACCCTTGCAGAATTGCAGTCTAAACCTGCACAGGCCTGTGAACACTCTCAGGTGTAAAGGCAAAAGGAATTAAACAAAATGCTCTTAATTAAAGCTGTCAATCTGTCAAAATCTGGACAAGATCACAGAGAACTCTGATATATGGTTGCTCTATACTTTGCACTTCCTAATTTGAGAGAACAAAATGTAGGTTATGAATTTGTTCTGAGCACAGCTCTTTGCTGCTATTCTGCCACTCACCCGACCGGTTCATTTCTTTCCTACTGTCACCAAATTTCTGTACAATCAAAAGCTAAAATCAAGCTTTTCATTGCTCCGGACTTGGGGAGACTCTGGTGCCAGACTCTGCTTGAAGAGAAACTGGGGGAGCCCCAGGAGCCCATTAAAGACTTGATTGAAATTGTGAGGCTGCTGGCAGGGAAACAGCCAGGCTGCACAGCGAGGGGCGCAGATGCACCCCAGGCAATTCGGTGGCTTTATTTATACAAACCACATGATGCTTCCAATCCTCTGAATGTGTTCAGGGAGCAGATTCAAAAGGGCCAGAAAATGGAACTTTCAGACACACTGGTACCGGTGAACAAGCTCAGCTCGTATTTCAGAAATATGCCCTGGATGCACCCAAGGATGTACTTGTAAAGGTGCACACGGGAAGCATTTTGTTTTCCCAACAATCTCTCTAGACTGCATGTTGCAGATCTGTGAGGACTTAAATAAGCAGTTCCCTGTTTATTTAATATGAAGAAGGGGATGTGGTTACTGTGGCCATTTCAAAATGTAATCCCTTTTCTCTCTGTGTCCAAAATTATATGGGTTTTTCTTACTCTAACTCACAAGAGCACACAAAGTGAATACAGACTCTTACAGAGCAGATGGACCCAAGGACAGCAAAGGCTTAAAAGAAATATCTTCCAGTCAACTCCCAAACCTCAGGAAGATTGGCAGAGTAGATATTTCATCTGAAATAAACAAACAGTATCATACAAGGGTTGGGAGGTTTTAGTACTTCATCCCTTGGTTTTCACCTTCACTTCAGGCACTCCTGGAGCCTGCACAAGGCAGTGATGCCACACTGGATACCCACACTCCTCCTCTGGGGATGAAAGGCATCCCTGCAGCTCCAGCAGGATCAGCCCAGCCCACATCAGAGAGCACAGCAAGGAAGGGAATGGGGAATGGTGTCTCCAGGAATGCCACGGCTTGGCCAGATGTGCACACTCCCAGCTGACAACTGAAGGCCTTCATGTATCCTGACAGATTGTTTTCCTGAGGGACAAAGCTTTGCAGCTCTAAAGCAAACAGACTTCACTCAGCACAGTTTCCCTCCATGAGTTATTTACACAGACACGAATGTACACGTTAAAAGTAGTTTTAAACCAGAAGCTCCACATTGGATAAGAAAAGGTCTGATAATATGCAGAAAACGTATGGCCACAACAAGAGAGTCAACTTTGCATTATAACCACAGAGGGCACGATGGGAGACGTCCAAACACACAGGACAGCCCCTGGCAGCAGGGAGCAGTGTCAGCAGCACCCCATCTCCAACCTCTGCTGGGGTGGGGCAGATGGCAGGACCACAGAGCCTTATTCCCTCTACTTCACTCTGCACTGCTCATACAACCTTGCTGATACTATCATGGACTGAGTTCCATGAGGAAAGGACCAGGAACTGTCCAGGATCTCACCTGGGGGTTCGTGTCCATCCCCTGACATCACAAACAGCAGGTTGTACTTTCCAGCAGACCCACGAATAGGCCACAATGACCCGCTGGTGGCACCTGCAGCTCCAGAGGAAATGAGCCCCAGTGGAACAAGAATGACCACAAAAACCATTCCTGCTCAACCTCTGCATTTGTCTGCTCGAGGGGGAGTTCACAGCACAGACGTTCACAAGTGCAAGGCCAGTTTCAAGAACTGGTCACGAGCCCCTCATACAAACACAAATGTTTAACACACACAGGAGACCCCCAGGGGGGTCTGTCAGAGCTTCACCCACACTCAGTGTTGCTGTGAGCCCCCCTGTCCTCCCAGCCAAGGGACAGTCACTCCTGCTCTGCAGTTCAGAACCACAGAACAGGATTTAATGGGATTTAATTCAAAGATGCTGTGAGAGAGAAGCACGTGTTTTGGGAACAGTTCTATTTCTGGCCTTTGGATTCTTCACAGCAACAAGTTCCATCAACTAATACATGCAAATTAAAAGCACTTCTGAAAGTTCTATTTGATTATACTGTAAGAATGGGGGAAAAGGGGATTTTTCTTTGAAGTGAAATGCACTGCAGTCCTGGCACCGAGGAAGCTTTGGTAACCATAGCAACAGTGTAATTTTTCAATATAAATTTTAATAGATATTTAATTTGTCAAATCACAGGTTGGCATTCAAACTCTTTTTTTCCAGCAGCCCCCTGCTTTTCAATCCATGGAGCTGTTCATGTTCACTAGCAGTGGCCTCTGAGGCGCTTTACAAAGGAGTTCTCTTCCAAATGTAATTTTTGTATCAACCTTGACAAAAAAAATTATTAAGTGGTTTCCACTTCTGCTGTCACTGTCCTTGGCAACTTCATTTTTTATAAACCAAGTGCAGCGTTTGCAAATGTTCATTTTTTTGGAAGACAGAACAGGGAATGTTCTGTGGTGACTAAACTCAGAAGTTGTTAAGAGTAGCTGAGATACTTTGTCTTCCAAATCCTGTTCAATATCCAAGTTATTTTGAAAGTATGCAGTTGTATGGATGGAAGGTTAATGAATAAAGCTGGCACTGAGCTGGAATGTTATCTCAGAATGAAATCCACCAGCAAAAGGCTTTCTGAAATTCACTGAAGATAGGACTGCTAAGCAAGAAAAACATGCTATTTATTACCAGTGGATTTGATGGAGCACCTCAGTAGCAGAGTAAGTCTCCAGGCCTAAGAATAAACTGCATTCCTTGTTGTACTCTGCAGACTGTAAAAAGCTGGAAAGCAAGCAACTCTCTCCCAAATCCAGATTTTTCTCGGGATCATTATGGCAGCTCTTAAACACGACAGACTCACCACTGACAACACATCTCTGTCAGATTTTAAGTGTGTCACGATTTAAAAATCAGCAGTGGAAACAAAGCCAGGAGGAATTTGGGATGTCACACTAACCCAGCTCTGGTCTCTCAGGACATGCCAACACTGCCACCATCCACAGGATTTTGCCCTGGTTTTCCAGGAGAGTTCATGCTGCCCTGCTTGGGGTGGGACCATGGAGATGAGAGGACACCACTGCCAGTGCTGCAGGCACCACATTCTGTCAGGTGATATCATTCACCTGAGAGAGGGGCCTTCTGTAAAACCAGACAATCACTACAGTATCCATTTTGTGATGGTAAACGGGCAACAAAGAGGACGAGGGAAAATATGCAGAAAAAAACCCACAACATAAGAATCTGTAAACAGTAGCATTAAAACACAGTTAATAGAAGTGCTAATGAAAACAGAGATTAGTCTAATTAAATCATCCCCACAGCATCTGATGGCAAAGCACACTGGAGTCCTTATCACTTTACCAAAGCAACAAGACAACAGTTAAAACTACTGAACTGTTAAAAATATTAGCCCTAAATGTCATCCTGGATGCAACAACAGGATCCAGATAAAATGGATGTTAAATCCTCCATCCCACTTACAGGTTTAAAGCAGAATCTACCCAGCCAGCCACAAGTACCTATTCCTAGACTGCAGTCCCCATGAAGAGATGCAATGAGATCCCTTGGGTGCAAATTCGGAAGAGCCAAGAATAAAGAAACTTCTCTGTTATCACTGGAGCATGGAGGATATTGGATAAGACATGGAGAAAACAGCTGGTGCCTGCAGCAGTAAAATGGCACTGAACACTCCAACAGAACCTGTGTGGATTAACCATGGGAAGAAGTGCTATAAATAAACAGCCCTCTCACACCAGTGTCATCTCTGAGGTAAAACAGCAAATACAGAGAAAAGGGTACAAGGCACCCTCGAACTAGAGAAGGGAAAGCTCTCAGCTCATTCAGGTGAGGCTCCAATTAAAGAGGAAGTAATCAAGTGAAACTTGAAGCACCCTCTGTGTTCTCCCACATTTCCCTCATTTCAGCCTCCTCCCACATTTCTGTCGAGACAGCCCCTGAGTTGTTACAAAAGGTGGATTCTGCCATAATAAAGAACATATTTCTCTCCTTTAGCTGGCACTAATTGCTGGGTCTTAGCACTGCAGGTAGAAACTAATGGTAATTTTAACCCCAGGCAGAAGCAGACACTAGGTACAAAAATGACCAAAAAATACTTCCAAGATAGCAAATTCAAGTGGAAAGTGAAACACAAACCACAGGGACAACTTCTGAAATCAGAGAAATCTTATTGCCAAGGCTTGACTGAGTTGTGGTGGAAGGCAGCATTAAAGCCTTAGCAATATCCAACACCAAGGGAAGCTGAACAGGAATAACTAAGCCAAACTTGGAGGGATATGCAGCAAAAGAGGTTGTTTCCCAAGCACCTGGAGTCTCAATTACAGAGCAGTGAAGCCCATCAGCAGGGCACTGAACTTTTGCTTCCAGGCAGGCCAGGGTTACAAAGGCTGGGTGTCACCAACCTCCCCAGTCCCCCAACACCGAGCAGCCACCCCGCTGCACGCTGGACCAACATCCACATCTGCACAAATGTCCACATCTACCCCTTGTCAGGGGGTGAAGGACATCACAACACGTGACCTGTGAGGAGGATGTGGCTCACTCAAGAAGTCAACACACGAGGAGGGATGAAGGAGCCTGGGCAGTCAGGGTGCCTGAGAAGGGCTTCCCCTCACTGCAGGTATGAGGTGGTGCCAGTTTTAGGCAGTCACTCCTCTGCACAACAGAAACCCTGCTGCCCTTAATGGGACAGATGACGAAACTCCCCATTCTTTCATCTGAGAATTTACCTCTGTACGTAATTAGAAGCACAGTCATTAAAGTCAGCCTTCCAAATTGCAGGCAGGAACCAGACACACCAAGTATTCCTACAGGGCTATGAGGCACTTCACAGACCACATAAGAAAGCCTGTCCTCAAACCAAATCCCAGATCTGTCAGAGGAATAGTTTGCCTGCTTCTCTCCAAAGGACCAAATTAAACCTAATCCACCTACCAACACAAGTGCAGATAATAGAACTAAATGCAGTTCTTATCTAACAGACAGGCAGTCTCAGCCTGGCTTTATAATGTCTGACCAACCCCACTGAAAAGAGCAGACTTCTGGCAAACTATAAAGTTGGAGGTCCAACCAAACAGATCAAGTATGAATGATGCAGATAAGCTAGAACTAAACAAAACAGATGGTAAAAAGTGTTTCACACAGGAAAATAATGGCCTGTTTGAAGAACATGGAACTAAAAGTACTGATAAACATAACAGTGAGAACAAGGGGGGGTCTGGTATTCCAGCTAACCCAGTGGTGACAGCAGACAAGAAATCGCTGATGGCTCAATCAGCACGTGGCTGTTTGCAGGCTCCACCTCTCTGCTTCCCTTTCAGATTACCTGTCCCACTTCAGTTTGGGATATAAGGAGTTAACCACAGCTGAAATAGAACTTTCAAAGTCCCTTGCGTGTTCTTCTCCTGTACTAAGGAGAATGCAGCAACTCAGATTCCTGTACCAAATTTGGATTTGTTGCCCATGCTCTGGTGGAACTATCTTCTGACCTTCCTATTCCAATTCTACCACCCTGCTGTCACCAACACTGTGAACCAACCTGCTCAGCTAGAAGAGTTTTCCTTGCTCACTCAATTTCCAGGTACCCAGAAGCAGGCTGTGCTCTCTGCTGTGGGACACAGGTCCTGTTTCATCTCACTGTCACACCTACTGACTTCCCCAGAAACAGCTGAGCATGCAACATGGGAGATGGAGTTACACAATTCCCAACCAACTGTAGCCAGCCAGAACTACATTACAATGTGGCATATTTACTCTGGTGTCTGCATGAAGATTACAGATGAAATGGTATTCCTTTATCTGAGGTCAAATAATTTCAGTATTTTCTAGTACGTGCTAAGTAACCAAAGGAACTCCTCAGTGAAAATGTTTAGTATTTCTAAATACAGAAGTTGCAGGCAGAAAAGGTTTGATTAAAATAACTGAGGCCACACAATCACGACTTGCTGAATCATAGGAAGTTACCTTTCCTGGGCTGATTTCTGCTACATGTCCTGAAACTATCATCAATGTGGGGAGAAAAACCCATCCAAGACAACCTGCTACCATATAAATGCAGATGTTGAGCCACGTTGATGGGTTTTGCTCTGTGAAGGTCAACAGAGCTACAATGAATGTAAAGAAAGCCCATTATATTAAGGACTAAACCCCACAGCAATAATGAAACCCTGCACATGAGGTTGAGCTCAGAGATGACACAGGCATTGCACGGGGGATACGCAGGGACAGAGGCTGTGCCTGGCTAAGGAGCTGCCGAAGTTTGCACAGGCTGAGGATCTACATTCCAAGTGCTTAAAGAAGCTGTTTCCATCACTAAACCCAATTACTGGGTTTGTGTGCTTTGCAGCTTTTTTTAGGAGGTTCCAGTTTCTCCTGCCAAGCTGGGAAACCAAGCAGCTGGTACTCCCAGGACTAACAACTCCAGCACAGATTCATCCTCTGTAACTCACGCTTCCGACGTCTCTGTTTGCAGTCCAGACCCACAGAGGGCATCCCACGTTCCCTCCCGTGCCTGCACTTACCCAGCTCCACAGAACAACCTTTGTTACTAAGGGATTTACACTGGGCTCCGTGCAAGCAGCAGATGGGCAGGATGAGCTGCTGCCATCAGCATTTTTCCTTTACTCTGTGAAGTTACTCACACAGTCCCCCCTCAGCAGTGGAGGCATTTTCTCAGTTTAAGAGTGAAAGCACACCAGCTGAAAGATGGGACAACAAGTGAAGGAACAGTCTTTAAAGGACACTAAAATGGGCTGGATTTTGTGGTTATGTAAGACCAAGAAACTCTCTCAATCTGATGCATGAATTAAGTGTTGTACCTTATCAACAGGAACTATGAACACATTTCCTTCAATTATTTCCTCCTGCAAATCATTGCCTGTAGGTCTCAAAGGAAACAACAGATGCACCCAAAACAAGTTCTCATTTCTTTGCTGGCCTGTTCAGAGAAAGTGCAAAATTCTGTGTTGTTTTTTAAAACCTCACTATTTATACAAAATGTCTTGCTCAGTGAATTTGAAGCACTTTACTGGTTGGTATCTTCAGCTTTACCTACAGAGTGGGGAAATGAGAAGAAAAGCAAGGACAGCACCAAAGTTGCAACCTGCTCTATTAAGCCACCATATTATGCTCCACTCCTAAGCCTTTCCCACAACCCAGCAAACATATTAACCTGCAGCAGGGTCTCTGTCCTTTGAATGACATTTATAATGTGGGTGTAGAAGGGGGAAATTGTGTTAGGGATGTGTGTGCATCTAACTGAGAAATCTCTGACACTTCTGAAGAGCTTTCAGCTGACTTATGTCCTGCCAGTGTGTTTCTTGTATGCATGCAAGATTTATGATCTTGGTCCTGTGATGGGACTCTTTCCCCTCCAATAATCTGAGCAGGTTGAGGGGCTGCCCCTCGGTGTGAATTGCTGGCTCACACGCTACCTTATGTTGTTTTTAAATGCAATGTGTTCCTGCCTAGCATGACACACTTGTGTCAACACAGAACAGGCTCAGAGCAAGATTCACAACGGAATTTGAAACACTGTGTAGAGCAGAAACATTGGAATCCACCAGCTCGGTTTCAAATCCTCCCAGGCAGATGCTTTCTGAGGAGGCTGCATCTGGTTTTCTAATCCCCCTGAAGTTTGAGAGGATTCAGATCAAGCTTTCCATTAAGCCCCTGCCCTAACAAGCAGGGCCAAGATGAACAAAGTTGTATTTGCCAACATATCCCTGGAGAGAGCAGGATGCATCTCTGCTACAAAACCCTCCTGCTATTTTTCCCCACACCTGGTGGGGGTGGTGGCAGTTTTAACCTTAAATGGAAACTGGAAACAATCTTTATCATTTAAAATGCAAACAGCTCAGCAAGGCAGCCATTCAATGCAGTTTCTCCTCAAATAATAAAACCTTGGAGACAGACAAGACTGATTGTAATTAAAGGAAGAGGGTGAAAAAACACCTTGATTTATAGACTGCATGGAAAATGGCTTGAAGATTCGGTACTGATGGAATTTCTGAACTCTAAGAAAAAAATCACCCTAATCAGTGTTATAAAGACTTTTTGGTTATCCTTCTACAACAATTCTACCCAAGATGGGTTTGTTTCCACAGAATTCTATTAGTTTCCTCTTTATTGAATATGGTGGGATATCTCCCCCAAGCATAGTAAAAAACAATATATTAAGCCTGAAGTCAAGTAATGTTCTTCTCTCAGCCCGGGGAGAGATTTTTCAGTCCAGTAAGTATAACTTGGCAGTGAATTTTTTTTTAAAAAAAGAGAAACTAATCCGGGCCATGAATCAGCCTCGCCGGGGACCAACAGGGCTCTGCAGAACACGGATCTGAATTGCTCCCAGCGTTCGAAACGCAGCCCGGGGAGCTCACACCGCCTGACGAGCACACGCCGAGCAGGCAGACAATTTTCTGCTGCCCTCTGCAGGGAAGCGCTGGGCGTTCACAACAGCTGGGCAAAAGGGATAAACAGGCTCACAAAACGAGCCGGCACTTTTCACAGGAATTTTTACAAGTTACCAGTGTATCTGCACTCAATACATATTTATGAATATTGCATTTATAAATGCAAATCAACCCTTTTACTCTGGTTGATGAGTTATTGGTATAACTGAGGTTTGAGGGAAACATTAATCCCCAGGTCACTCCACCCTACAGGAATAAAAGAACAGACCCTCTTTCTTGCAACCTCAACACCAGCTCCCACTCTGTACTTCCACTGCCAAGTACTAACACATAACCAGGAACTGAAAGGTATCCAAAGTAAAGCTCTTGTCCTGTGCTCTCTAGGAAAAAATTAAGGAAATATCACTGTGTCATCCACTTCCTCCTCCAAACCAGTGTGTGAATTATTTTGGTCTCACGCATTAGATGAGAAAACAAAACACCAACATTGTCCTGTGCTCCAGTTCAGTGTCAAAACGTGGGAAAAAAAGCCATGAAAAGCTTCTTGAGAGAACAGTGATTAATGAAACATGAGCATTAGGTGAAGATTATTGTTACTCAGGTGACCAACCTTTCAATCCACTTACATACTTCATCTGAAAACAGGGAGGAGATGGTTCTGGTTCCAGCTATTCTCTTAGGAGGTATTTTGTGTTTTCATCCCCTCATTTCCACCACAAAACCAGCAGAACAGTGTCAGGAACCTTAATCCTCCACTGCCAGCAGGACACACAGATTATGTACCACAAGGTGATATATATAAGCAGAGATCTTTTCTTTGTCATTTCACATCTGATGCTGCATGAGAATGTAATAAAGACAGCAGTGGGACTGCAGGGTAATATGCCCATGGAACAAGGAGGTCTGATGTGGAGAAAGCTTTGTTGGGAGGCAGCCCTGGGCACCCAGCATTCCCACTGGATGGAGCAGGCCCTACTGTGCATCATCACGTGTATTTGCAAAACATGTATCATGTATTTGGAACTCCTTTACACTGAAATACATACAAATAAACACAAAACGACTCGTTCTGTATTTGCCACAGCTGGTTTTGTTAATAAGAAGTATCAGAATCACAAATGGGAATTAGAACCGCATGGAAATACAACAGAAGCTCAAAGGAGGGACAGTTTTTGAAGCTCTTCAAATCCATCTGACATCATCAGGTGAAAAGGAGAGGAAACTAAAACTTACAGACACACAGGGATCAGCATGGCAAAACTCACAAAGCCCTGCAGATAAACAATCTGAAGTTTAGAAATTGAACACTTCTTCTCAAGCAATTAATTAGTAACAACACAGATCTACACAACACAAACAAAACCCGCAGAAATGCAGTGACTGTCACAGCCAGCACCTGCACTCTCATCTCCAGAGCCAAGTGTGGGCAGTCCATGAACAGCTCAGGGAGATGGTGTCACATTTCTGGCCCTGGGCAGAACTCTGCCAGCAAACTAAAGGACTTGACATGGCTCAGTCAGCGAAGAACACAATCCAAACTCAAAAACCAAACTTACTTCTGCCCAGGGTCAACCTCACTCATCTGCATCGTCAAACTGGCCACTCTCAACCTCGCCCCTGACTCGTGGTGGAGAGACAAAGCAGGCTGCGTGGTGACAGCCTGGCTGGTAAAACCAATCCTCCTTCCACACGTATGAGGCCACAACATTATTTTCCTGAAAGCTTCCCCAGGACAGATCATCAGCATCTACAGAAGATAAAAGAAAAGGTTTACACCATGAGAGATACTCAGGAAAGTAACAGAAGGGAAGAATTTCTAGCCAGTAGGCACTGAAAGGACTGAAAAAGCCCAAAGTGTGGGGAGCAGAAGGCCCAACACAGTATTCCACTTGCCAGCCTTCCAGCAGCACTGCTAAACAAGCCAGCACAGCAAGTGCTCAAACAGACATTTTAAAAAGCCACAGAACGACCAACCAAGCACCTTCTTTTATTTGTAGCAGTTAACAACTGAGTTAACAACTGTACTCACTACCCTTCCCAAGCACCTGAGTCCCATAATCACAGCTGCCTCAGCTTGTGAGGATTAAAAAGCATAAGTACAGGTGGAGTGAGTTAAATAAATGAAAAATAAAAAAAGAACTTGTGACAGTTCCAGTAAAAAATTCAAAACATACCATAAATTTGAGTAGATGAGGGATTAAAAGGAAAGCCCAGAATGGAAGAGAGGGAAAATATCCAAAAAGGAAACAGTCTTTTTCCTCAAATTACCCACTGTGAAAAACCAATATTGTGTTTCCCTTTTAAAATCAGAATGGTTTTACAGAAAGACTGCAAAAACTTTTGCACTTGGTACTTGAATAGAACAGCCATTTATGGAATCCAAATAAACAGAGCATTCAGATTTCCAAAGCAAAGCATATTAATTACAAAAAGATACACATTAATGAGAAGAAAATGGAAATGTACTATTTTTATCAAAGACACAGCAGGTTATCAGCCACTGCTGGCTGAACTCCATCCACCTGTTCTACACACCAGCCAGCCTGGCCAATGCAAGGTTGAGACTCTTGGTTCAACACAAAAACAAGTCACAAGCTGGAGGATTAATCCAGCTCCAAAGAGGTGGATAAAACTGCTTCTGTGCCCTGCCACCTTTGTCCATGGGACTGATCACATGCACGACCACTTCAGAGGATCAGGCTTCAAAAAACCAAACAATAAAGTCAAACAAAAAACCAAACAAAACCCTTCCAGAAAAAAAAAAAAAAAAAACAAACCAATAACAAAAAACCCACACACAAAGCCCCAAAAACAAACAAACAAACAAAACCAAAGCCAACCCTACAGCAAAAGCAACAAACCCTATTCAGAGACTGAGCACTTGCAAAGAACTCCATGCTCTAGAGGGATATTATAGAGTAGAATCTGGAATTTTCTTGGAGGAAAACTTTTACACCAAAAAAGCTACATTCCTGCACGCCATGCACCCCTGTCTTCTGCTTCAGAATAACAAAGATACATCATCAAGAGCTTGCTTCTCCCCAGAAAGTCAATACACACATAGAATTCTCCTCCTTCCCATGCCCCTCCCTAAGAATTCCACTGCCCAAGCAAGACTTGCACGTGAACTTCTCCAACACCACCTTTAAACCCTGTGTTTGACAACAAAACTGTGCAGAATTGTTACATATCCATGAGGTCAAAACAACAAGAAACTTCTTCCCAAAACAGAACATGGAGTTACTTAAACACATTCTCCTACCTCCAGCCACCTACCATCCCAAAATTAACTGAAGCACAAGTAAACGTGTACTCACCATAAGGACTGCATGCAAATTCCTCCAATTCTTTGTCCCAGTCCTCCACCTCATGCTCAGCGGCATTTTGCAGCTTCACAGAGTCAGGTAAACTGGAGACTTCATCATCCTCCTCATCCAGGTAAGAGTGCACCCTGTACCAGTCGGCAGGAGAGACACTCTCATCATCTTCACTGGGAGAGGTATCAGAGGCTTCGCTTTCCTCAGGCTCGGTATCAGGAACGTTTGGAATGTTGTCCAGCAAACATTCTAAAACCAACAGAAAGCATCAACAGATACACTCAGAAATTAAACAGGAATAATTAAATGCTCAGCACACAATAATTCAGACAGGAACACAAATGCACTTTGTGATTACTAATTTAATTATAATGTATGCAATTTCCTACATATGTAGTATCACTGCAGAGCTGCTTCACATTGCAGATGCTTGGGAACAGTGGACATAGCCTTGCATCACAGCGCTAGCTCAACTCAGGATTTTCCACACACTTTTGTTGGAAAATAACTCTTTAAGTAATGCAAAGGACCCAGCAGTTCTTGTTTCACCACATTCGCCTGTAGGCATTTTTTAAAAAATTGGTATGCTGAAAAACTGTGGTTCTGGTTTAAAAACAGTCATACTGATTAACTGCTCTTGCACCCAGGCATACACAAATATCTACATGGAAATAATTTAGTGCAGTAACTGAAGAGGCATTTCTCACCCTTCACCTAAAGGTTTTAAATAAATTTCTCAAGCAAAGCCTAAGTTTCGTTACTCACCATCTGCTTTGTTTTGTCCTACCTTTTCTGGGCTTCCAGATCATAGTTTCTCTCTTTTTAGGAAGCTGTTTCTCCTCACGGTTCGTGGTGTCAACGGCACCGGCCATCACCTACAAGAGAGTTTTAAAGAATTCAACAGCAGCTTTCATTGATAACTCCAACACGGTTCACGCAACTGCTACTGCATTTGAGTGTTTCTGCACCCTGGAGCCCATCCATTTGTTCCCTTGATGAATCAGAGGTTTAAAACCAAACAGGCTTTCACTTCAGAGGGCGAATCTGCCGAGGGATGGCTCATCCTGCTGCTGCCATCAGTCCCCCCCGGCATCAGCAACACAGCACAGCCACCTCCTCCCTCAGCCCCGCAATCCTCCTGCCACCTCTCCGGGAAGGGGCCCCAAAACCGACGCAGAATGTGCCCCGTTTGGGAACGGTGGTAGCGAAGGTACAAGGAGAGGAACAAATGTAAACACCAAAAAGCCAACCCACCACCACGTGGGAGCCCACACGCCGAGGGGCAGGAGCGGAGCGCACCCTCCAGCAGCGCTGAGGGGCGGGAGAGCAGCAGGAGTCCCTGATGGTGCCCACGGGGCGGGGAACGGCGAGTTCTCCTCGCACTCCCACCCAGCAGGGAGGCGGCGGCGGTGGATGCGGGCAGCGGGGCCTGCAGCCGGCGGGCGAGCAGCGACGGAGAGCGGAGCTCTGGGAGAGCCCTCACGGCCCCTCAGGGCACCTTCGACCGCCCTCAACTGCCCGGCCCCGCCCGGCCCCTCAGGGCACCGCCCGCCCGGCGGGCCCCGCGGCTGTGCCCGGGGAACTGGCTCCGGGCCTGAGGCTCGAGCTGAGATGTTGCTCCTGCTCCAGACCCCGGTGCAGCTCAGGCACTGCCCTCAGCCTGCAGAGCCCCCTGCCCCAACACTGCAGTTCCCCCTCAGCCCACAGAGCCCCCCGCCCCGGAGCTCTTCGAACACAGACCGCATGACTTCACAGAATCCACTACGTTGGAAAGACTTCTGAGACCATCCTGCCCAATCCCTGACCCAACACCACCACGCAGTGGAGACTACATCCAGAAATAACAGACCTAAGAGCCGGGAGAAAGCACCTTTATGCACCTTACAGCTCACGAAGCTGTAAATAAAGTCTCAATACCTCTGCAAGCTCTGCAGCAAACCCCTCCCACCTAACGCTGGCAGCATGCTCAGATAAGGCATGAAGAGATGGGAAGCACCTGGGCTGAGCTGCTGCGGCAGGTGCTCCACCAGAAGGTGTCAGGCAAATGTGCTTTCAGGGAATGCGATCCCTGGCAGGTGCTGCAGGTACTGACGTGAGTGGCAAAATTCGGTGAGGAACCAGAATGGATGAAGAAAAGGGGCCCGCTTTGTGGAATGGTGGAGTTACTGGCTTTGCTGAAAACCTCTTGCACTTAAAAGCTTTTAGTTGCACAACTGAAGAAGCAAGAAGTGATTCAGAAGTAACAGAGTAGAGGGGCAGAGAGGGTGTAAGTGATTCTCAGGAAGGAAATCTCAAGGTCAGACATGAGATGGCAGGGAACTAGGGCGGGGGAGATGGCCTGGCTAAAGTCTAGAAAAAGACAAAGCACGATGTCCTTCAGATCTGGCCACAGAAGGAGCAATCTTAACAAGCTGCTGCTCCAAACTTTTCCAGCAGGTCAAAAGTTAGTGGAATTCATTGCTTGAGAAAGCTGCAGTTTCTATTTGAGTGAAAAATTTTGAAGAAATATTTCCCTATATGGTCATTATGTCACCCTTCAGTCTCTGGGAAATTAAATGAAGGAACTATTGCTGAATGTTCCTGTACTTTCCTTACATTTCCCTACTGATCCAAGGATAGAATTTATGCTGTGTTTGAAATGGGAGAATGTGGCTCTCTAAAACAGCCAACCACATTTTAAAAAAGCCAGTGCCCATTTTTCAGGTACTGTGGACAGAAAGTTGAAGTGTAGATCGGAACCTTCTGCTCCCACCTCAGGGACAGTGCTAACAGATCTCAGCTCCCCTCTACCTTTCAGTCACTCTCAGGATGCAAATACCAGTGCAAGGGGACTGCAGAGGCTCTGAGGAATACAGATGACTTCAAGGCTAGGAAACAATAAATACTGTATTTTTACTGATTTCTGATTACCTAATGAAAAGTGTTCCACTTCTAATTATTAAGCTTGGTAAAATATGGAGAGCAGCCACAGCTGTAGTAGGGGTGTGGGGTTTGGTTTGGGGTTTTTTGCATTTAGGTGCTGAAATACTTGCTTTCCAGAGTGTAAAAGCTGATGCATTATAACTATCTGAATGTTTGGGCAGGATGAAGAATTTGCTCTCAGAAGTGTCAATGAGAACACCCTCAGAAATGCTTTTGCTTTCTCTAACTGTGCACCTGAGCCTGCCCCTGGCAAAAGCAGCACTAAAAACGCCTGCAATGGAACAGATGATTCTTTTTTTGTCACACAGAATGTAAAGAAGGTAAATTTTAATAAGATCCAGGAACATATTTACCTCTGTACAAAGAAGTTAAAAAAATGCACTGTCACATTACAACTACGTATGGTTTTTCATAAATGTCCAGTTTGCAATAAAGTGTATTTGGAAACAAAATCTTCCACCAGGTCTCCCTGCAGCATCTTCATAGCTCGCCAGTGAATGCTCCCACAGTTTTCTGGTTTGCCTTGGGGATGACTGAGCTCCTCCTTGATATAATCCAGCCACAGATCTTTGAAAGAAAAATGGAAGTTCTGGTTATATTTTAACTGGATAGTTACTTAACAAACAAACCTAACTAGAGACTCTTGTTTTAAGTGTCTTTGATGTTAATGCAATAAGGTTTATTTCATGAAACTACAGTGTCCTGCAGCTTGAGGAGCAAAACCCTGGGTTCTGTTCCCAGCTGCAACAGTGATGTCTTAATAAGAAATGCAGCAATGCCAGTGTCAAGACCTGATGTGCTCCCAGTGGTGCCAAAGCCATCCCAGTGCCAGTGACCCTGGGCTGACAGTGGAGGGTCACTGCAGTGTCCTACACTTAACAGCACAGAAGAAATAAGCTCTGCCCTGCATGACAGCAAGCACAAGGGCAGAACAAACAGCTACCTTCTCAAATGGGTGGAAATAAGAGGCAGCACTGAATGAATGAATAAATGAATAAATAAATAAATAATAGAATCCCCTTACCAGTATCTGTCGAACCAAACTCCCTCAAGGCACGTTCATAGTATTCTCTCAGATGAAGCATTTTGCAGGATTCCTAACAAAGGAAGGTATTAAAAGGCCATTTGTTTTGTACAGAAGTGAATCTGCAGCTTGATTAGATCCTTACAAAGGAGGAGAGTCATGGCAATTACACACACACACACACACAGTGCCCAAGATTAGTTACCATGGAACTGGGCTCGTATCACATCCTGCGAATCAACTCATGAAGACAAACGTGAGCTGATCACAGACTGACACCACCATTCTGTGTCCCATTCAGATCCAAAGTTAGAAGTGTATTTTACAAATACAAGGCACTAATTGGATATTCAACAACTTACTTGCTCCTTTTCTATTTGGATCATCTTCCTGAAGAAGTCAAGCGAAAAGGGACGATTTTCACACAGGCTGAAATAAGACAAGTAACGTCAGACTGCAAGCCTTTTAGCACACACCCTAGAACAATCCGGTTTGAGGGGTTTATTTGTTACCTGGTAAAGACTTTTTTAACCTTCTTATAACCACCACTTCTGTAAGTCCAGTCGAGATACATTTCTTTCATAGTCACAGATTCAGCAGGAGTTGTGGCACGTAAGGACCTCTGCAAGTTTAAAAGGAAGAAAAACACAAAACAAAAAATAAAACAACCACATACCCACACTTGAAAAGCAACAAGGGAGACAAAACCAAACAGTACCTTCTCCCCCATCAGGCATCTGAAACAAAGCAGATCTCCTAAGTCTAAAATACATTTCTCCTCCAATATTCCACACAGCTGGCAACTGGCATTTCCTTAACACCCTTCCTGCAGAGAGCTGAATTCAAGTTTCCACCTGAAATACGTGTTTTATTTTATAAAAGGGGGGAAAACCCCACTACCCAACATGCCAGGCAAAAAGGGAATGTTTTACCCTAAGATATTGAGGAAATTTATAGTGAGATTAAAGTCCCAGTTCTGATCTTGAGTTTTCTATAACAAGACTGATATTTTCAGAGAGACTGTAAAATTTTCTCTCCTGTGTTCAGACAGGTGTCTGAAACAACAAAAATTCTAGACCACAAAGTAAGAGTACATCACTGGTTGTGCTTACAAACATCTGTGTCTCAGAAGAAGGGCAATGACATTTGTCCCCATAAGCCCATGTCCAGCTGATTTTTGGTAACACACACAGTTTTGCTTGAAATGCTTTGATATCAACACATCCACGACAGAACTGCTGTATAAAACATTTGTTACGTGTTCCATCCACACACATTGTTCCCATTTATTTATACAGACGTAAAAGTAGATTTTGATTAGCCCAGTACCTGGTACAGAGCTTCTGTGTCCTCCTTGCTGTTCGTGCCTTCGCTCCATTCCACCCAGAGGGTCCACAATGCCAAAGTGCCCTACAAGGTGAGCAGATACATCAAATGCCTAAAATACAGCCACTGATTGACAGACACAGACAGCAACACATCCTCCAGGTTCTGTATTAGCTGCTGTAAAAATATCCTTTAGGCACAGCTCTTGGAAAGACAGCTTTGGGCTGCACCCTGAAATCACTTCTCATCTCCTTCCTAACACTACTTAGCTGGACAGCGGCATAGCCAGGGATGAGACAAACTGTTCTGCATCGCTGAGCCCTGCAGTACAAAGGGAACTTCCAAGAAGAAGAAATAGTCACCTTCCTGTTTCTTCTCCTCACTCCTTGTGCCCAGGGTTTGAAATGGAACAGCAGAACTCACGTCTAATTCAAGGCTTGAAATACCACACACACAGCGTGTCAGCACAGGGAATAAAAGGAAGCACATTTTTCAAGTAAGACCCAAAGAATACCAGCTCACTGCTAGGAGAGTATGCAAAGTGTCACCCGTGAGCATTCAGACTTTAAACCTGTGACTCTGAAGTGAATTTACAGTTCCCTAATACTCAGCAATGCAACGTGCACGTGGAATGTCGAGTTCATATATCTGACCTTAGAAATTGTTAGGGACTTTGAATGCCTTGTGAAGGAAAACTCAAGCAACCAAGCACCAGAGGTTTCTGGCCCATGACATGTAAGTCCATAAACCAGCACAGACCTTGGATTTCACATGTTTAATGGCTTCTTCAAAACACTGGGTCACATCTTCCCTCTTCAGCTGGATCAGCACCTGCAGCCTCATCTGCCACATGTCCACGGACACGCTGAAGCGCCTGGTCGCAGCTTCTGCCACCTCCACAGCCTTCTCAGAGAGGCTGGACTCCAGCAACAGCTGCAGCTGAAACCCAGCAGATACAGCTCATCACCACAAGAGACTTGGAACACCTTGTTAAAAAGCAATCTGTTTCTTGTGTCAGCTCTTACCCACTGCTTATAGAGAGCTTCTGGCAGCAAATTACACTCATGGGCTTTGTTGAACACACTCAGTGTCCTCTCCAGCCTCTAGAACCAACAGAGAGAAAAAAAACAAGCATTATTCCTGTAAATACCAGATTCCAGCATTTCAAGATGGAAAGTGGACTGTCTACCAACATGTCACTGAATATCTAATTACACTGTCACTGAACATTTAAGGTCCCCTCCAACCCAAACCATTCTATAATTAATGAGTTTGAGTCTTTGCTTTCATCCAAAGAGGTCACTGTACTTTACTGACAAGGCTGGTTTATGCCCAGGTTATTCATGTTCAGGCAGGCCATGTGTGAGCCTGACAGTAAAAGTGATCTCCCCAGATGGACACGAAATGATTCTTAGTGATGGCCACGTTTCTGATAAAATGTCACAATATATTTGCTTCTTGTCTTGTTTCTGAATTACAGAAGTCAGTAAAAACAGGAATGATTTGTTTGTATGATTTCCTAATAAGCTTTTACCTTTTGCTTTAATTCTTCACTGTTGGTTTTCCTGTTGTATCTCTCTAAGCAAAACGTGATGTAGCATTTCCACATGTCCTCTGTAGAAGCAAAGGCATAATATCACACTGCACAGAATCACAAGAGTAAGCACAAATATTTAAGAAGTACAAAGAATCCAAGCAGGGTGTTAACGCCAACTTTGTTTTGAAATGTTCTATTATAAAAAGAGGCCCTAGATTTGGAACATCAACATTTTAAAATGGCTTCCCAGTACGAGCTGCAGACAGGAACTCCTTGTAAAGAGCATCCAGCTCTTGGTTCAGAGCTGAGGCTTCTCAAGGAATGTTCAAAGTAAGGACAGTGCCAGATGCTGGGAGTTGGATATCCACTCCACTGGCCACTCAAACCCATTGCTTACTCACAGCTAACCAGCAATACACTCACATTTCCAGTTAAGCAGCTCCTTTGAGAGCATAAATGCTTTGGAAAATAACCCAAATAACACACCAAACAGATGCCCAGCAAGCAGCATGTAACAGCTGCTTTCCTTCTCTCAGGTCTGGCAGAGCCTGCCATCCCCTTGGAGCCTTCCAAGCACCAGGAAAAGCTGTTCAAAGGCAGGCAGGACATGTCACCTGTTGGCACTGCTGCCACAGCCTCGTCAAAGACTGCACAGCACCGCTCCTCCCTCCGGGCCACTTCTGCCACCTTCCTCTGCTTTGGGGCACGTTCTGGGGGCTGCAGGGACCCCAAATCCAGCTCCCGGCGGGCCATGTGGTCCCAGGTCAGGGGATCATCAGCATAACTGGCCTGCAAACTGAACACACCACGTCTGTGACAGCCCCCAGGCACCGCCCTTCGTCCCCAGCTGTGTTTGGAAGGGTTGGGATGTAACTTGTTATATTTGTTTGGTTGTTGATATATAAGTATAAAAATATATATATATATAAGTAAACAAATGCCAGAGAAAAAAAAAATCTTACTTTCCACAAGAGAAAGACAAAATATTAGGGTTTTTTAAATATTTAATATGGTTATACTCCAGAAATAATATGAACTGGACAGGAAGTTGCCAAGAGAAATCTTTCTTTCAAGAGGAACAACTAAAGAAATAAAAGATGCAAAAATGCTACAAAAGTACACTGTGAAAACTCACAGTTCCTGCAGTGTATTTACAGAAACTAAGTGCAGTAATTACTCAGTGACACCTATTTTTAATCTAAATTTTTAGCAGCTTTTTAAAGCCCTTTCTGAAGTTGGATACAAGCATCCTTTTCTATAGAACATACTTGCCTCATCTTTTGTTTTTCTTAAAGGATTTCACAGAAGCCTTAACACTAATTCCCTACAGGAACAGCCTTTAGTGCTAAAAGTCCTGTCAACCCACTATAAATCAGAGAAGTTATGAGAACATGTTTCTTAAAACCCCAACTAGAATAAAATAAAAACACAACACGAAGCCACAACTCACTTTTCAAGGATTTCTTTTTGCAAATCTTGGGTAAAATCAAAGAGCTTTGCAATGGAGAGCACAGCCAGCTGGAACTCAACACCTGCATTTCAAGAGGAGAAAAAAAACCTATCAAGTGGAGTATTTGTTAAAGAATTCCTCAAAATATCACATCAGTTGCACACTCTGCATTTTTGCCTACTGCAGAGCTGGGTTAAAGGTGACAATTTTCTTACTGAATAAGTACAGGAAATATTAAATCACCTTTAATTTTCTGAGTTGCATCCCTGTAGACTATTCGAGCCATTTCCCCATTGAGAATCTCTTCAGAGTAATTGAATTCCCCCTGCAATATCAAAACATACCATTGGAAAAAATTATTTTCCTTTCTCAGCTATCAGTTTTGCAAACAGGAAAAAAAAAATCAGAAGATAGCACTGTTTTCTTTCATCTATTTTTTTATGTAATTTGCACAAGTCAACTAGGAAGAAAAGAAAGATAGTAAGTTTAACTACTCCTTTCCAGAAATTACTATTAATTTTCAGGCTGGGGAATGTAATGAAAGATGTTACAATTGCAAAGAAAAATCAGCGTGTGAAGTGTTTGAGCTGAGCATCAGCAAACACTTGAAAAGCTCCACACAGGCACAGCACATGAACAAAAACTTTCTCTTAAGCCCTTGTCAAACAAACCATTAATCCAGATCCCTTGAAACTGTGCACTCAGACGTGGGACACACAAGCAGACAATCTCCCTTAAGTGAGTTCAGCTGACCTACCAAGTCCATCTTGGCTTTTTCAAATTCTTTCTTCTCCTTCCTCTGTTTCTCAGCGTTCATCAGCTCCATCCTGAAATACTGTGAGAGTGACAGCACAGGGAAATGACTGGGGGGGTAAGTCATCAAAATCTCAGTCCACAAACGAGGTAAAACAAGCTCTGAGGAGCTACAAATCAGGGCTTTCCCACATCCCATCTGTGTCCAAGAGCCTTGGGTTTTTGAAGCTGGTGCACATAACTATGTGCCCTAATATTGATCCAGACATTTCCCACATGTAGCAACGTCATTCTTTAGTCATTCTTTACACCTTCACTTGCCCTCAGAGAAAACCAAGTTCCCCAGCAAAGGCTGGGGATGCCAGACTGACCCTGAGAAATATGTCCAAGCAGAGCTTAACGGCACCTTAGAAGGGAATTCTGGGGCTGTGTTTTTTTTAATAGTTTTTACATTTTCCCGCTGAGGGGGAAACAAGATTTTTTTCCTGAGAAATATACTGAAGACATTTGCTCTGACTGATCAAATAACTGGCTGTAGAAGAGAACCAGGAGCTCACCTCTTGATAAAGTTTTGGGCACTCTGGATGGAAGCGCAGAGCACGCAGGAACAAGTGCCTGGCACTTTCTGATGACAGTCGTGTCTCCATTTCCCACTTTGCTGCCATAATCCACAGTGCTGCGGCAGGTGATACAAATTAATTAATCTCTCAAAAGGAGCTCAGCATTGGAACCAAACTGATTATCTCCCATGAAAACCAAGCTGAAGGACAGATCTAAGCAGCTAGGCAGATCCAGGAAGTTTAATCTGGTTTAGCTACAGAGCTAATGATGTCTCCCAAAGCCAGAGAGCAGTCTTGAGCATTCAACATCTCCCACCACTGCTATATCTGCTTAGTGCCCAGTCTGCCTGGGAAATGGTCATTCAGACCTACTTCCCATCACAGCCCCTGTCAGAGCCCATCTCTCTGAAGCAGCAGCAAGGTAAAGAAAAGAGAGTGGGGACCTTCACCCCGATAGCTTGAACTGAGATCTACAAGAACTTTAACCAACACCACACAGTCCACACTGAGGCGTTTGTGCAGCACTCACCGGCTGTTTTATTTACCTGGTTTATTGGAATGAATGGCCAGCATGGTAGAAAACACCTTACTGAGTTGATGTTTGGCATTCTGTAAAAGAAGCAGCTTTGTTTTACCCACTCTGGTACCGAATGGAACACTTACACACATCGGGGAAAATCCCAGGCAGATCCAACAATATTATCAAAATTATTTCAGCATTACAGCACTGGGCAGTAAAACTGTCTTGAATTCAAGTTCCAGGTGCCTGAATAACCACCAATCCACCATCTCAGCTCAGGTAAGATCAGCACTGGAAAACTCACCCACTGCTTGCAAAATGCAACATGTGAAAGCCAGAGCTGGACATCATCCTGTGGGAAATGAAAAGAGGAAGAGAATCAACCTCACAAGGTACAAAATCACAACACACCCTTGGTAGAATGACCTGGCATGCAGGAAAAAAACAAACTCAAATAAACTTACTTTCCATTTTCCTGTAGCTCTGTTGAACAGGCTGTGGACTCGGTGCAGAATGGAATGCTCGATTTCCTCCTTCTTGAACGAGTATCCAATGCGCTGGGAGGAAAAATATCAATTTTATAGCAATAGAAAATTTGGCATAAAGTATTTTGCACTCCTAATAATGAGTGACAAACTTACTGCTCTTCTTTTCTTGATCAGTTCCAGCAGATTAATTTCATACTGGAACGGAAAGAAAAATAACATTTAAAACCCAGTGAAGAGACATCTAACAGCAAGGCAAAAAAATACAGGTAAAGTTTGTTAGAGCTAATCAGGTGGACAATAAATATTACAAACAGGAAAACCTAAGCAATAATTTTTTGACTGGGTCACTATATTTCTAAGACTGGATGAAATTAATATTGAGGATTTCTACTTCATGTGACATTTCAGACTTGAGCTGTTGGCAACCCACATTCCTAGAATTGTGATGCCCAAGCCAAACTTGTAATTAGAAGTTTGTTTAGCCACAAAAAAATTAGCACCGTAAAATATCCTGAGTTGGAAGAGATCTACAAGAATCATCGAAGTCCAACCCCTAGCCCTGCCAGGGACACCCCACCAATCCCACCCTGTCTCTGAGAGCGTTGTCCAAACACTCCTTGAGCTCTGGCAGCCTTGGGGCCGTGCCCACTGCCCCGGGGAGCCTGGTCAGTGCCCAAGCACCCTTTTAGGAGCTTTTTCCTAATATCCAACTTACTAATTCCACTTAACTACAATCTGCACGGTGTATCATCCCTGGAGAGATAAGAAGCCACAGGAAAAGGTCACAACACGAGAGAAGCCTCATCCCAACCTCAGGCACGAACTCCTGGCTCTGCTTGCTGCTCTGTTGCCAGCAAGCTGCTCTCAGGTGAACACCAGGGACCAGGCGAGGGGATGGCTCATACAATAGTTTTCTGACCTGTTTTCTACTTCGGGCACGACGAAACTACTCAGTTCTGAGCTGGATGTGCAGCGACAGACGGCCCGCCCTGCTGCTCGGCAAAGCCTACCTGGATGTAGTTAATGAAATCCTCCTTCCGCAGCGCTCTCCGCTGTATTTTGTACTCCAGAGCCGAGGCTTTCCTCAGGACGGCCCTGTGGGGATGGGGATGTGAGCGACGGGAGCGCTCCCGGCCGCGCCACGCGCGCCCGCCCGGCCCCGGCCCCGCTCACCGGATCTCCGTGCGGGAGAACAGCCCGACCCGCTCCAGCTGCTCCAGCTCCGGCACGCGGTCCTCCAGCCGCTGCTCGATGCGCTCCGCCATGGCCGCGGCGCTCCGGCCTGGCCCGGCACAGCCTGGCACAACCTGGCACACACCCGGCCCGGCACAGCCCGGCACAGCCCGGCCCCGCTCACACCCGGCCGGCACAGCCCAGCCCCAGGCGCTGCCGCTGCCGCTTCCGCTCAGCCCGGCCCGGCCCGGCCCGCGCTCTGCCGCCCCCTGCCCGGCCGGAGGGGCCGCGCAGCTCCCGCTGTCCTGCGGGTGGGGATCACCCACCTGGAGCCGGTGGCACAGGAACGCGGCCAGCTGCGTTTGGAATGTCTCCTGAGAGGGAGACTCCACGCCCTCCATGGGCAGCTGATCCAGGGCTCTGCCACCCTCCACGGAGAGAAGTTTGTCTTCATGCCGAGGTGAAACTTCTTTATGGTCATTGTTCCTCGTCTTGTTGCTGGGCACCACGGAAAAGAGTCTGGCACCATCCTCTGACACCTGACTTGGAGATATTTCTGTGCATTGTTGAGATCCCCTCTCAGTCTTCTCTTTTCCAGACTAAACAAGCCCAGCTCCCACAGGAGGAGAAATGGCAAAGCTGAGCCTGAGACGTGCAAACACAAAGCACAAGCACCCTGGTGAGGGCTCAAGCTGGAATCCAGTGTGGGGGGAGTGTGGCCAGTGGGTCAGGGAGGTGATGCTCCCCCTCTGCTCGGCCCTGATTAGGTCACGTCTGGAGTGCTGGGTCTGGTTCTGGGTTCCTCAGTACAAGACAGACAAGGAGAGGATCCAGCAGAGGCCACAAAGATGATGAGGGGTCTGGAGCTTCTCTCCTATGAGGAGAGACTGTGGTAGGATTCCTCCAGGACAAGTGGCTCTTCACCTCTCACATGGTGCCTTCCTTCTTTCCACATTCCAAATTTTTAGGAAAAAAATTCCTGATTGTGAGGGTGGTGAGATCCTGGCACAGGTTGCCCAGAGAAGCTGTGGCTGCCCCATCCCTGGCCAGGTTGGACGGGGCTTGGAGCAACCTGGGATAGAGGAAGATGTCCCTGCCCATGGCAGGGGGTTGGAAAGAGATAAGCTTTGAGGTCCCTTCCAACCCAAGCCATTCTATGAGTCCATGATTCTGAGAGAAGTAACAATAAAACCAGGCAACAGGAAATTTCAGTTTCTTAAATGAGGGACGCCCTGGGAAATGAAAAAAAGTGAGATGGGAGACAATTTATTGAGAGTTGCTTTAAATGCATATTATTCACAGTAACTGCTGCTTGTGCATTGAGTTGTCACTGCTGGCACTGAGCTGGTCAGATATAATAGCCAAAAAAAATGGGAGTAATTTTTCCCTTTCATTACAGTCAAAATGTTTAACAGGTGTTGCCAAGTACAGAGCAAGAACCTGAGCAAGTGACTTTTTTAAAAACACACATAAGACAAAGAACTTTACAAGAGCTATGAAGAGCAGTGATAGTTTTTTTTCACCTGCTGTGACTTGGACTTGTGGTGGTTTTGCTCAATAATGGGCACCAATTAAAAAAAGCCCAAATGAATCCTTAGTGGGAGAGGTTCAGCAACTTTTCTCTCTGACAGGAAACAGTGACATGATTTTCCAAGAAGTGACCAAACAGAAAAGCTACCAGGAAATGGAGAGGCACCATCCAGCCACAAGACCAAGAACTGCAGACTGGTGCTGCACTCAGGGTTTGGGGGCCGAGGCAGCTCTGCCCTGCAGCTGTCTCTGCCAAAGCAACCCTTACCCCAGAGGAACGAGTTCCTGATGGAATTGTCCTCCCTCGAGACTCCCCTGTCCTACTCAACTGCCAAAGGCTCTGGGTCAGAGCAGGGGCAGCACAGCTGTCCCAGCACAGCCACCCCCCAAAGCCTTCAGGCTCTTGGAACCTACAGTTCAGTGAATTCACCTCCCATGGAGTTCAGCTTCCAGTAAATCAGCACAGCAATCCTTCTCAAAGTGTTGGTGAAGGAGTGTTGTTCATAATCAACAGTAAGTTATTAATTATATTGGGGTTGACCTTTTGAGATGCAGCAGCTCAAACTGATTCTTGTACAGATGCAAAGACTTTAACGAAACAGCCCTGGAGGACAACACTGGGGAGGAAAAGTAGCATTAGCACCCTGAATGTGATTGGAATTACTACACTGGATTAACTTCATTTGAGTATTTCTGCATCCGATGGCATGATTTTATACTATAAAATCATTCTGTATTTAGAGCTAATCTGTCGTGGTGCACTGAGATCACAATATGTAAAGGAGAACACCACAGGCAGTGTAGGATTCAGAACTTAAAAGGTAAAAGTCATTACCTGTAAACCTCTGGAAAATTCTATTTCTGTCTTCTTGCTGTTCTCACTCTTTAACCACTAAGCTCTGCTTGGGCTGCACATCAGCAGTAACTGTGGAAGAGAGACACCAACATAAACAACAGCCTTCTGAAACTTTATGGTTGCTCATTCTGTCAGTCTGACAATCCTGTTCCGTGATCAACCTGCAGTCAGTCAGGAACTCCGAACCTCAAAACCCACCACCAAACAATCCCTGACTGTTTTAGACAGTAGAGGAGTGTGTGCACCCTCAGGGGCCACAGCAACCTCCACCTTGAACTGTGCCTCCAGAATTCAGTCCGTGCACAGATCCCCCAACAGGTCTGACATGTGAGAGTTACCCACATACCAAGAACAATGGGTGTCCCACAAGCCCTCAGAGGGCATTAAATTTCTTGCTAGCACTTGTCAAAGCACCACAATATCATCCCACAGCAGCACATAGGCACAGCACAAACCACTCTGCAGGACCCATCACTGTGGCACTCAAAGGATCAAAGAGTGGTGTGCACCAAAACAATAGACTCCCCAAGTTTCAAGTTTAGGGGCCTGGTACTTCCCACTCAAAAACACACAGAGCGAGTAACAATAAGATTTAAAATACTGAACTCTGTTGATGACCTCACAGGATTATTTACCAAAAAAAAAAAAAAAAAAAAGACCAAAACCCTCTTGAAAACATTTTCTGTTCCCTCAGACGTCCCTCCTTTCCTGTCAATGGAAGGAGAACAAAACTAAAAATGCCTTTCCCTTTCTTCCCCCAGGAAAACAATCCTTAGAACAATTAACATAACGGACTGTCAGAAGTGCTCATAGCAAAGTGACAGACGCCCTGAGTGGCAGGCGAGCCCAGCCCGGCCCACCAGAACACTGCGTGCTGGGTTTGTCATGCAAATCAAAATGGAACCTGACATGCTCTTTGTTCCTTCCCCTTTCATAAAATCTACTTTAAATGCCTCCCATGTGCCTTGTTTTGGAAGCTGACATTCCAAATGCATCAGCGCAAATTAAGGGAGGGATCCATTACCGATGAAGACGTCGCGATACAGAGAGTTACAACAAATCTGATTGGGAAAGCTGGGGGCACAACTGCTGCAGCTGGCACCTGGAGGGGCACGCAGTTTGCTGCTTTGCTGAAGGCTCCTTAGAAAAGCTCCATCAGCAGGTCCTTGCAGAACTCCTGGCAAGCTGTCACAGCTTAATATTTATGGATTGTGTCTGTGAGCCATGGGTTCGTTGTGAATTAGGAGTAATCACGGTGGGCTTGATTTAAGTCTCGTCAGCGTTTAAATGCACGATGGTTAACCTGCAGAAGGCAAATATTTAAATTACAAATCAATTTAGATACATTCTATTTATTTCTGCCACTTCACTACCTGAGTGCATAAACAATTGCAGCTTTTTAGAAGATACCTCCAGATGTGCAGTATTTAACAATTAAATTGTATATAATTGTCATAGTGCACTTTATGAAGATGCCTTTTAAACAATGAGAGTGATGTTCTGACCTCATGGGAATAATTGGGAAGCTTCCACTGACTTCAGCTGAGCCAGTGGTTCATCCCTTGGGACATATTTTTAACAAAGCCCTCAAAGCATTTACTGAGCCTGTGGGACTTGGGTTTAAAAATATATAAGCACGTCTGTTAATAAAGCAGTTTGGAATTTACTCCCAACAACATACTAACCCAAACCTTGGACTACATTAACCCCCCTAGTTTTGTAATTATAACAATTTATGTGATGATTTGGTTTCACCTCTGCCAAAACCAGCAGTCAATCTGCATAAATAGTGGTTTCATCACTTCAATTCCACTCTGAGCCTCCAAAAATTCAGATTTAAGACTATGCAATGGGTCAGTTGGACAGTTCCATACCAGCATTAACCTTGGTCCATGTCCTGGACATGTATTTTTGTCCATCCTGATAGAAAATGCTTGTCTTTGTCAATGCATTGCTTTACTCCTGTGGCTTGTAGGCACTTACCCTGCAGCATTAGATCTGAACCCCTCCTGGAATTTCATTCACTCACCTCTTTTTCAGCTATTAGTGGTAAGAAAAAAACCCACAACAAACATAAACATTTTCATTTAATGCCTTATCAGAACTACTATCTGATAATTTACATATCATCTCTTCATAAAAGCAAGACCTTTACTTCTGCATCGGCTCTGAGCTTGAATTTTTCCGAATCAGACTTTTCCTCCTCCTCATTTTGAGCCATCCTGTTTCTTCTCCGTTGCCCCAAGATCTGAACATCTCCACACAGGGAGTTTGCAGCGAAGGGGAACGATGCCTCTGGAACTGTTTCCTTGCCAGTTCACATCTGGTCCTCAGCACAAGATCCATCTGTTTATTCAGGGTCTCCAGGGGCTTGTACAGTAGTGGCTATGAGCCTTTTAATTTGATTTGGTTGTTTGGCTGGTCGGTGAGCAGTTGACAGTCTGTGTAAATGCAGCAGGGCAGTTACAACCAGTCACTCATCGTATCCTGGTGGCCAATTCATAACCCAGTGGAATGCCAGGCACATCTCAACCATTTAAAACTGTATCAGTCATCTGCCCTACATACTCCGAAATTGTCAGCACTGTGAAATGTATTGCTTAATTATCTCTAATTTAATGTTAGTTCTTGCCTGTACACTTGTGCTTAGGATTGTTGCCAGAGGTCTGGAGAGCAGAGTCATAGTGATCTTAATTTACCTCACTAAGCTGTCTGGGTTTGAAGGGTGGGTGAAGTTATGGTGTGGCCTTGGGTGACCCAACGGTGTCATGAGGGACAAGGCAGGTAAAGACAGAACTTCCTCAGAGCAAAGCCTTGTATTTTTAAACACAAAATGTTGGTACCAGCATCGATTACACTGCCATGACAAAGAGCATAAACTAAGCCACAGATGCATTTATTTCTTCTTCCAAAAACTGGGATTAGGACTGGTCACAGTTTGCCTCCTGCTGTTTCTCACCTCCTTCTGTGGAGGTGTGTTGTGTGTGGGAAAAGCGACCACAGTGGTGGCAACAACCAGCAAAACTACTCGTGGAGTATGGATAATTCAGGTCAGAGTGTGCAGAATCACATCCTCCCAAGCAGCATTCCAAACACAAGATAAACTCTTGTAAAAGCCTTCTGAAGCAACCTCTGGCATATGAAACCCCAGATAACACGTTAACTTTCATATGAAACACTTAGATAAGCTCTCCTGGGTGAATTTGATGTGTCTGTGCTAACTGGGAAGCACTGGAAAAACAGTTTCTGCCCTGATCTTATCCTTTAAGTAACTGCTGATGATAAAATTCCCAATTCTCACTTTATTAATCTGTACGTAGTTAAGCCACATAAGGAAGAATTGGTCCCTGTCAAAACTTATCCCTTACTTAAAGCTGAAATTAATTAGTTAACTAATTCACTTGAGGTTTTGTTTTACTGTCTATTGACACGCTCTTTGATCCTCCCATATTTCTCGTTTTGAGTGATTGAAGATTTCATTCTTGCACTGTCAACAGACCTTTTGTTGAGAAACGTCTATTTACATCTGTAACTGACCGAATTCTCACATCTCCCCAGCAGCTCCTCTTTGATCTCTGCATTTCGGAGTTTAATCATTAAGTTTGCCTCACAAGTTCTTCAGTTGCCGTTTCTTTCACCGTTTCCGGGAGTCACTTGCGAGAACACAAACCCTGAAAGTCCACTTAGGATGATTTTTTGAATTTTTGATAGTTTTGCAGGAAATACCATTTCTAGCCTTACAATTTAATAATTTTAAGATTAAGAGATGTCCTCCCTTTCTAGAGCAAATTAATCTAATGGGCCCAGGCTCTTCACAATGCTTTTGAAACAATTCTGGTACTTTTAGTCCACTGCCTAAACTCTGAAGACAAACACTACTGCTAAAAAGCCACCAAACAAAAAGAAATCCTGAAAATCAGGAAATAAATTTCACTGTAGAAGAATCATGAAAAGTATAATAAAACATCACCAAGAGAAGTCCAAGAGACAAGTCCTGAGCACGCATTTCTACTCAGCAATACTAATGACTGTAATCACTGATGGTTCCCCAGGGGGATGCAGGAGACAGGTGATTCCCTGGTGCAAAACATCTTTGCATTCCCTCTCCACTCTCTGCCATAACTCACCACATGAAGGAACCTGTGGCTGAAAGCTGTGCATTGTGGGGGCACTGAGATTCCCTGAGGGCCACGTTCCTGCAGTGCTGTGCTCCTGGAATACATTTGAACAGCTCTGGACAAAAGCAGTCCCTGGCAAACACATGAATGAGAATCACAAGTGGCTGCTCCGTCAATCTCCTCTCCCCCAGCATTCATGGAAATACTTGGGAATACTTGGATTGCCGTGTAGGATCTCCACTCTTCCCTTCCAGCAAAGTTTATTTTCTCTGTTCTCAGTTCCCTGCTCATAAAAACAGGGCAGCTCTGGACATGAACATGCAGAAAACCAAACTGAGACTGAGAGCTCCCACCCCAACAGCAACACGATCCTGCCACCCCAAAGGCACCCGGCATTCCAGCTGCCTCCTCCTCTGCTGTTATCCACAAGTCTGGAAATTTTCCTATCTCCAGATCTGGAGCTGCTCCCTTTCTCCAGCTGCAATATTGTGTAGCCTCTCTTTGCAAGAGGCTGAGAAAACACCAAGTGGGAGTTGACTTCTGTTTTCCAAGTAGGTAGAGTAGCTTATCTAATAATTTCCATGGCCACTTATTGTTAATTAACATAAAATCAGACTGAAAATATAGAAAATTTTCAGAAGATGAGTTGGTCTGTAGGAGTGTTTAGTTAATACCAACAATCCCTATAGACAGACCTATGCTTAAAGATGGGAGGAAAACAGTATAATTATATTGACAAAACCTTCATTTAGGCTGAGCTGTGAGTATACAGGGATTTATTTCCCCTTTAAATAAGGATTTACTTTGTAAATATTCCTATGCCAAGACACAGTAATTTGGGGGACTCAAACTGGAGTGAGGCTGTAGGGGCAGTACAGGCAACCAACAAAATCAGGTTACTATGAAATGAAAAAAAAATGCCTAAAGCTCTAAAATATGCACTTTGACATGTGCACGGGAAGAGGCAAAACTTGCTGCAGTTCAGCTGTTCAGGGTGACAGGAATGCTGGGCATGCATGGGCTGCAAAAAGCCGGAGGAAAAGGAGATTTACAAGTAGCATGTGCTTCCAATCTGCAGGAAACAAATCTGATCTTCTGGATATCAAATGCAAATCCCACTAACAGGATGTGAAAACAAGAATGGATTGGCCATCTCAGGACATAAAAGCTGACATATTATAGAAGCACCTCTACCACCTACTTCTGCTTTCATTTCAGGGGTGTATTCCAACAGCGCTCCTGGTTTGGAACTGATTGTTTCTTCCATTTGTCATCTTGAACTTATGAAACTGCCCTTTTTTTATTATTAGGTTTTAGGGGTTTAGTTTTTTTTTAGTTTATATCAATTTCAGTAAGGTACTCTATGTTTTACTGCTACTTTTCTAAACCACTTTATTTGAAAACACATTTTCTCTGGCTTTGCAGGTCATTTGCTAAGACAAATGTTTTAATTATTTATTTTTTAATAAATGTGTCTGTAAAACCTATAGGGGTCTATATTACCAGGAAGGTCAAGGACACAACAATCTCATGCTGCAGCTCATTTTCCTTCTGAAGAAACCATAATGATTTCCACCTTTCTTAAAAGGAGCCTTTGTTTTCTTGCTTCTTGCAAAATAAATAGAAGTTACCTGCTATTTCCACTAATCCATTCCACGAAGCCCCAAATATAGAATGAATTATGGAACCCCAGAATGGTTTGGGGTGGAAGGGACATGAAAGGACAGCTAAGGGGAACAGGCTTAAGCTACCAAAGTTGTTCTGTTTGCCAGCCAGTCCTCCCCTTGCAGAGGGCTCAGGTCATGCCACTGTCCTGTCCCACTCAGGGCAGCAGTCACAGGTTCCTCTGTTCCCAAGCACATCCAACTCCAATGCCAGACATTAATTGCTTAATTATCTTTCTTACTCCTGCTTGGAAGGCTGCCCTCTGGCTCCTTCCTCCCAGTTTTGAAATTTAGAAGGATGAGCCACCAGCAGCAGCAGAGACTTGGAAGCAGTTGTGAGGAGACAGCAATAAATGGGGTGGCAAACAACATCCAAGGACAAAATCCCAGCTACGCAGCGTTCAGGAGCCTTTCTCACACATAATGCAATATTGATACCTGCTGTCACTTGTAACAGGGTATCACTGATCTCAAGCTCAGCCTCTGATGACCTGAAGATGCCTGTAAATTTGGGGTCCAGCTGCACTCTGGCCCCTGAATCCAACAGCCTGGCAACCACCGAATATCAGAAGCATCACCAGGAATTCCCAGGTATTATGAGCAAAGAAATTACACGTAAGGTCCTCAGAAACAGGCAGGGCATCAAACATTGCTGCTTCCAGTAATGAAAAACATATTCAGCAACAGGTGACTGTAGAGGAATTGAGTAAGAAATAGCACATAACGAGACTGGAATAGTAAGCAGAGACAGTCATGACGAGCAGGATAAAATGTGTAGCAGTATTTTAGAAATATGGCTTTTTGTTTAGAGGGAAGAAAAATACAACGTAGGTAAAGTTGTGACAGCAATGAATTTCTAAAATGTAACAAAATTAAGGTTGAAACAAAATACTGAAAAGCCTGCAGGTAAAACATCAGTGTCTGAGGAAGGAGGGAAGAAAAAAGATAAGGGACGAAAATATTGTTCCAGAACAAACGTGAAAGATAAATAGTGCAGCAGAAAAAGCAAAAAGAGAGGAATAATGAATAAAGACTTGTTTATCTGAATGTTTGTGGGGTAAATGTATATACATACATTTTCTTCAAACATAATAAGGTTAATACCAGACAATTGACATTGGAATCCCCGTGTTGCTAATGTAAGGCACATTTGCAGCACAGCTGACTTTGATATATGGTTTTCCTCTGAATATTTATCATTGAGTTCATTTTTCTTATCACAAGAAATTAGAGGATCGGTGGGGATGGTGGAGTGCCAGCACCACAGCTGTGTCTGGTATGGGAATTCAAGGCTGTATTTCACACACGGACCATTCTTACCCTGCCTTGTAAAACTGCTCTGGAGAAGTTTCACAAATAGAACGGAACGAAGCCTTTTATGTGTGAGGTCGCCACGTCGCTGATAAGGGCTTGATTAAACAGAGCCGATGTTGGGTTTCCCAGTGGCACAGTTGGACTCGCTGGCGTTTTCTCCCACACCAGATCCTGCCCCAAGGGCCCACCCTGGACCAAGCCTGGGTTTCCCTGAGGATTCAGTGCATCCTCAGCAAGCAAAGAAAGGTGGGAATGAACCCAGAAACGCTTTACCTCAGACTTTAAGTCTCCCAGCACCTGTGGGAGGAAATCTACTGGTTAGTTAAAGTCAAAGCTATGGGATAGCAGCAGGACCTCATGGCCCACCCATTATAACCATTTCTACCACAGTACCTTCACTGATTTGTACCCGAACTTCTATTTCAAAAGATTTAGCTCTTTTTTGACAAATTTAGCGCTGGAGCTCCTGGGGGCAGCTGAATGGCCCCTGAGGAAAGTGGGGCACCAGCACCCTTGTGGCTGCAGGACCACCGGGTGGTGACAGGGGGGCCAGAGGGGCTGGGGAGCCCTGGGCATGGAAAACCGGAGTGGGTCTGGAAAGCACAGGGGACACGGAGAGCAGGGGGAGCAGCGGTGAGGGGGACTGGTCAGCAGGGGGCTTGTGAGGGAGGTGTGAGGGGGTTGTGAGGGGTGTGAGGGGGTGTGAGGGGGGCTGTGAGGGGGTGTGAGGGGGTGTGAGGGGGCTGTGAGGGGGCTGAGGTGTGAGGGGGCGTGAGGAGGTGAGGCGGTGTGAGGGGATGTGAGGGGATGTGAGGGGATGTGAGGGGATGTGAGGGGATGTGAGGGGATGTGGGAGGGGATGTGAGGGGGGGAGGTGTGAGGGGATGTGAGGGGATGTGAGGGGACGTGAGGGAGTGTGAGGGCGAGGGGCGACCAAGCGCGCACCCCCTCAGCCCTTCAGCCCCCCGTTCCCATCGTGCCCCGCGCGCCGGAGCGCGAGCGGCGCTTTCCCGCGAATTCAGTTCAAAGGCGGGGGTGGACGCGGGCGGGGAGGGGGCCCCGGGGGTGCGCGCCGAGCGCGCGGACCAACCAAACGCTTCCAGAACCATCGGCGCGTCACCCCGGGGGGCGGGGCCGGCCCCGGCCAATGGCGGCGCGCGGCGCCATCCCCGCGGCCAATGGGCGCGCGCGGGGGGCGGGCGCGCGGCTCGGTGCGGGCTCGGCGCTGAGGGAGCGGGGCGGAGGAGACTTGGCGGAGTTGGAGCGCGGCGCGGCCCCCCCTCGGCCCCCGCCTCACGCACCCGCCCCGGCCGGCCCTGCCCGCCCCGCGCGCTCCGCGTCCCGCCGGGGCCCGCCCGGGGACACCCCCATGGCTCCCCAGAAGCACGGTGGAGGTGCGGGGCCCAGCTCGGGCTCCGCTGGCGGCGCCGCCGGAGGAGGAGGAGGAGGAGGAGGTGGAGGAGGCGGCGGCGGGTTCGGGGGCTCCGCCGCGGCGGCGGCTCCCGGCGGCAAATCCGGCGGTGCCGCGGGCGGCGGCGGCGGGGGCGGCGGGTACTCGGGAGGCTCCTCGGCCTCCTCGGCGGCAGCAGCGGCGGCGGCGGCGGCGCTGCCCCCCGTGAAGAAGCCGAAGATGGAGCAGATCCAGGCCGACCACGACCTCTTTCTTCAGGCCTTCGAGTGAGCACCGGGGGCCGGCCGGGGGAGCGGCGGCCGAGCCGGCGGGACCGGCCCGGGCCGCCGCGGAAAGGGCAGGAGGAGGAGGAGGAGGGCTGCGGGCAGCAGGGGCTTCCGGGGGTAAACACGGCCCGCGGGAGGGAGCGGGGCCCGGAGCGGGGCCGGGGAGGCGGGGGCCGGGCGGAAGCGCGGGGAGCAGGGCCGGGGTGCGGGAGGGCCCGCAGGGCGGGAGGCGGGGGTGGGGGGTGTGTGCCCGCGCCCAGCGATGAACTTGGTGCTCGGCAGCGCTTCCCATCAGGCGCTCGGGCTCCCTTCCCTCCGCCGGCAGCCCCCGGGCACGGAGGGGCGAGGGGGCTCGTTCCTCTGTGGCCTCTGCCGTTCGAGCCCCTGTGAGGGGCAGGATGCTGTTCAGACTTCACTGTACTCGGGTTTTTCTTTGTCTGGCAATAATTGTCCCTTAGTTGAGGTTTCGTAGTGGAAGTTGACCTTTGCGACCCAGGCATCCCCCTGTGGCAGCTCCAGAGAGGAGGAAAACCCCCCTGAACGCACCAGAAAGTTGTTGATGGAAATCTGGTTCAAAAACGCGGTGGAGCAGTGAACTTACCTTGTACTGAGAGACTTCTGTGCAATTGCCAGGGTTTGAAGGGAGCTTTTAATGCCCTACTTAAGAAACTCGGTCCTGCTTTGGGATTGGTGCTGTCACTGCTCGCTCTCGCTTGCTGGAGACGGTGACAGTGTTGGAGAAAGTCGGACTTTTTGGTGTTGTCTCGAATAGTGTGGGGTCGCCTGAGCCTCAGTCGTGTTAACAGCGCTGTGTGTTCAGTTAATACTGTGCTGCAAATGGGTCAAGTGGCAAACGAGTTGCAAGAGGTTTGCTCAGTGTCAGTGGCCGGGGTGGAAACAAATCCTCCTGCCCGTGTCAGAGCAGGGAAGCTCAGAGGTGGGACCGGGAGAAAAGTGGGGATGTTCCATAGAATGTTAACCCTGCAGTGTGAATATCACGGGAAAACTGCAATAAGTAAACACCGGATTAAAAAAATCCCAACACGTGGAGTATTGAATCGCATTCCCTCCTGGCTGATTTTGTCCCTTTTCAAGGTCATATGCTAGAAAAAGATAAAGGTTTATTTTAAGCTTTTGCTGGGTAATGTGGACTTGTGAAATATGTGTCTCTCTGCAGGTTGAAAAGTGTGTTTCAGAATTTCTCTCCTTGGGAAAACTAAAGTTGAAGCAGCAGTACCTTGCCTTTAAATTAAATTTACATCCTTCTGAATGTAATTTAATGTAGTCACACCTTTCTAAATTATAGTTATGTCATGGGCTTTTTGAGACTAAAAAACCTGGGATGTTTCTTTAGAAGTTGTGACTATGTGTTTTCACTTGGTAGCAAAGTGCATGTTTCTTAATTTCTTTCCTTTCTGTCTTTTATCTTGCTTTGAAAAACACAGATTTATTATGATAACTGGAATTAAGCAGAATTTTACTAGTTTTCATCAGGCTTCTAAAAGACCATGTTGTGATCATTGTAAGATTCCCTTCTCTAATAACGGATTCTGTGAGATCTTCCATTCATAACTGGAGAAATCAGGTGGAATCAAATCTTTAAAAAGGGATAAAGGATATAAAAAGCTGTCCTTTTTCACTTCTATTTGCAGAATTCCATACAGTAGAGTTTCTAGCTATTAGAAATAAATGTTTTGCAGTTATATGAAAATGCAGTTTTATATTTCTTAAAAAAGAACTAGTTTGTTTTCCTTCTGTGGGAAGTGGAGGCAGTGTTAGCAGTCTCAGCATGAGCATTAAGACATTCTCCATTCTCTCTTTTCTCTCCACATGATGTGTTTTATCAAGTCCTTTCTAAGTTTCTCGCTGATGTTCCTTAACGAGACTGGCTTTTATTTCAGCATAAATAGGCTGTATTTTGGTTTAGTTTGCAATTCTTGTTAGGTACAACCTGATCCAGACAAAACCTTTTTTGTCCTGATTTAACTGAACGGGTTAAAACTAATCTGAAGGTCCTCCTGCCTGTAGGCAAGTCTTGATCCTTTGAGCTTTGGTTCTGACACCCTTTGAGATGCATCGGTTGGGTACAGCTCTATTATCCTGCCTCTGGTTGCACTTGGAAACAGGAGTTGCTTTAGCAGAATCAACATGAATTTCCCAGCTTAGAGTGATCCCTGCTGGATCACAGTCAACTGTCAGTCCCTGTTCCTGTCTCAGAACCTGCTGCAAGTGACCTTGGGATTTCCCAGAAGGATAAAGCAGATCCACCGTGGCAGTTCCTGGTGCTGTCTGGGTCCCGGAGCAGATGTGTTCATTAACCTCAGGAACAAAACATACCTATCTGACACGGGGCTGTGACGTGCAGAGGTGTTTTTTCTGCCCTCTTGTGATATAAAGCCGGTGGGAAACACGTTTTGTGGGGAGCAAGAGCAGTCAGGGTTGAGTTGTGACCCTGATTTATGGCGGCTTAAAGGAGAAGTCGCTTTGTGTTGTAGAGCAGGTGAAGTAACCTTTGACGTGTTAACTTGTAGTTATTTGGACACTGGGGTGACTTTTGTGGTAATTGTTTCCAAATAATCACCATGCTAAGTTAGATACATTGCCCTTACAAGGATATGTTGGATAACTCGTGTTCCTCTTTCTTAGAACCAACCCAGATATACAGATTTCTCCGTACCCGGAATCTCATAGCAGTGAGTAATTGGTTTTTATCACTCCTTTACTTTGGGCTTGTAGGAAATTTCAATTAAAGCATAACCTTTCTCTTTTTCTTTTCCCCCTGCAGCCAATATTTTTGCACAGAACTCTCACTTACATGTCCCACAGAAACTCCCGAACAAATATCAAAAGGTAAAAAAACTGTTTTTGAAAAGTAATCCTGAAATATTCACTGAGTAGCAAAGGTCCAAAAAATAGTAGAGGGTGACCTGCTCTTTTCACATGGTGTGTAAAACTTCTCCCTTTGAAGAACTTAAGAAATGATCCATCAGTGTACAGTTGATTTCTGAGACCTGAGAGATTTTCTGCCACGTGAAGGGGCTGTGTAGCTTTATGCCTGTGACTTGTGTTGATACTGGGAGTACTCAAAAGTGGAGAACTATCTGCAGAATCCTGACTAATTCTCCCATGTTCGTTTTCTGTTTTGGGGCAGAACTTCTTTAAAAACCAAACTAAACTGTTGAACATCCAAACTCTTGGAACCCATGGTGCTGAGTCGTAATCATATGAAACATTTTATTTTAAACTGTACCCTGACCACTTGTTTTAAAAGAACAAATCCCAAATACAAAACTATTTGCTTCGTTAATTAGTCCTGAAAGAATCCAGTAATTATTTCTGTAGTTATTTTAAAAGCTGAAAAATTAAAGAGGTCTCTTTGTAGCATTTTACAAAAACTCCAGCCAACTGTGAGAAGGTTGTTTTGAGGTGGATGCACCTGAGAGATGGGCTTGGGTTTTGATATTTCAGAATAGTCACTCCTGTCGTGTGAGGGGCTGCAGATGTGTGTCAGTGGGCTTGGAAACGTGGAAACACTGCAGAGGGACGGGTGCAGTGGACATTGTTTGTCAGCAGAATCTCAGGGCCCGTTCTCTTCCTTCCCCTGCTCTGGAAATCCTTTGTTACACTGGAGATTTTTGGTAACCTGAACACTTACTGGGAAATATTTCAGCACTAAAGTTCTTATCGCTTGGAAACAGTTGCTGTGGGACTGAAATGCAACAAATATGCACCAAAATGGGATTATTCTGCAGACAATTCTAATTTAAATTGGGATTTCTTACTGAAGGGAGGTAATGCTTGCATGATCTGTTGATCAGTAGAATTTGCATGTTTTTATTAAATAAAGAAGCTAAATATGGCATTCTTGGATATTGTTTCATGTTTTTGCCATGAGTTTTAGTGCTACAATATAATTTTTGCCTAAAACTGAATCCATAACCTACAATTTCAGGTGCTTAGGACAGGTAACAGTCAGATTTATTAATTTTTTTAAAACTTGAAGTTACTGTTTACTTTTCCTTACAAAAGTTACCAAAATTATTTTTTTGCTTATTTTAAAATAAGTTCAGAGTCAAATTTTAAGAAATTATTTCCAGGTTGTTTTGGGTTTTTGTTTTTGTTTGTTTTTTTATAACTAGAATTGTACGACAGGAAGTTCTTGCTTATAACTTAAATGAACTTCCAGTTGATGGCAATGTGTATGTTTTTACCTGAAACTGCTCTGTTGGATGTTTTTACTTGCTGGGAAACAAGAAGTAGTGCTTTGCTTACCTTGTGTTATTCTCTGTTCCAAACTCTAGTTCAGAGTGAGCTGCACAAGTAATGCTTAGTTCCTCTTTGGAAAACACTGATTTTTACTGGATCCCTTCACCCTTTCGTTTAGAACTCATTTTAGCTGGGTAGTGTTCTGGTAGCAAACACTTTGATACTTGTTTCACTCCATAGTTCTGCTGATTTATTGAAATCATCCTGCTAATTAGGTCTAGGAAGATTAAGTAAAATCTTTCAGGATGTTTTCTTTATAAAACCACAATAATGCAGCAGAAGTGAACCAGCAGAGCTCAGGGGAAAACCAGAAAATAATATGATAAGTAAAATACAAAGAACTGATGTCCAAACTTTATAAAACAATAGTAATTATAGCTCCATGTTTTTTACCTCCAGCTGTGTGGCAGCCTGAAAAAAAAAAAGCCAGGCAAATATAACACTTTGGGAAGTAAAACTGCATTTTTACCATGAAATTATCTCTTGGTATTGGTCCATATGTTTAATACTGAGAGAGTGTTTATAAAGAGTAGAATATAGAAAAATGGGGATAAGGAATAATTAATGGACATGTGTCAGCTTGGGATAAAAAGGTATTGAAGTTGCTGCTTCTTTTCAGAGAGTGATGAGCTTTGGAAACTGAAAACGGGCTTTTTGCTTGGGTCTGTCTTTAGGTGTTACTGTATTATCAGACCAAATGATGGTGTTGGAAAGAAGTTACTAAATAAAATTGCTCCCATACAGTGTTTGGATAGAGAATATTCTTTTATTTATTATCAGAGTCATGACGGGCTCTGATGTGACTTCTAATATGTTGTTAATTAGTACTTTCCTTGACTGGAATAGGAGTGGGTGGAGAAAGGAATGCACAAGATGCATGTACTTGTAGCACCAGGAACTGCTGTCCTGAAAATCCCAGGTGTTAGGGATGGGTATTACCAACACTTCATTTTGTCTGGTTTGCATGGGAATGTGGTAACAAAAATAGTCATCCAGTTTAGAGGAATTTCTGCTCTTACAGGTTAACTTCAAAGGCAACACTTTTGATTTAATGAGTTTCTTGTTTGCTATTTTTAGTTTCTCCGAAAGGTTTTTTTAGGGGGACTCTTGTTTTGACTAACCTGAGCCTGGGTTTAGCAAAGGCTGCACCACTGGGGTTTTTTTGGATCAGTAATGTTCACATATTAAATGCCAGTTGTGTCAGATATTAGTATGTTCTATGATTATGAACTTCCCCCAGCCCTGGATCCTGTTTGTCTCTGAGCTGGTTTCTGGCTCCCATTGCAGTCATGACATAACTTTGCTCTGAGGCTGTTTGAAGCAGTTGCTCAGTCTGAAGAAAGCCCTCTGAAGATCAGGGCACTGCTTCTGTTCTGGCTGATTTTCATGAGCTGCACAAAGTGCACACAGAGGCTTTTTGACCTCAGAATCTGCAGTTTTTACCAAACTGCTCTGTTCTCCACATCCTTTGCTTTAAAGCTGATCACTGTAATGATCACTGTAATGATCCCACATCTGAGTGGAGGTGAGTCAGTTTGGAGTCTGTCAGACGTGTGAGCCTGGTGCTGAGTGGAGCTTTGAATCAGTGATTGTTTACTCCACAGCTGATAATTCATTTGCAGCCCTGTGCTTGTGCAGGGGTTGTTGTCCAGTGTCACCGTTGAGTCACCCTGTGATGTGTAACTCAGCCACTCACGAGCGCGTCATGCTGCCTGTGGACACTGTGTGACATCAGGGCTCATCCAGCCGGGATATTTCTGGAGACAGATGCTTCCCACTTCCCTAGAGCACATTGTTGTTCCCCTCCAGAGAGAATCCAGTGTTTGGCAACAACTTATGCTCTAATTCCATTTTTCTGAGGTGTAAGATGCCCTCACACTCCTACACTGTCACTCCAGCATGGGGCAGTTTTGTGGTATCTCTGTCCAAGCCTTAACTGTAATGAAACATGGAAAGTGTTGAATAACTTCTGTTCAGGAGTGAGCTTGGTTTGGCAATGACCATTAACTGTGTGTGTGGCAGGACAGGCTGAGCACACGAGCACGAACAGCCTGATGTCAGAATTCCAGAGAGGAATGATTTGAAGGGATTATTCCCTATGACATTGTTGTCGTTGTCCCACATTTCCTGTGGGTGCCCTAAAAGTAGCCTGAGAATTCATTGCTCTTTTCCATTTACTAGAAACGTGTGGAGAAATAAGGGTTTGGGGTTTTAATTAAGTTTTTAACTCTTTTGTCCTACAAGCTTTGAAGTGTTTTTCATTATTGTGATCACAATTAAAATATTAATGGCTACAGAGTTGACACATCAATTCCTGGGGGGTACAAGTGTCACTAAAGCAGGAACTTGCTTTGACAAAGCTGAGATGTGGTTAGGCATGTTCATTGCAGGGTTTCAAGATGTTGCTGTTCAATGAAACTTCCTATGAGCAGTGGGATTATTGCTGAAAGGTCTGGTTTTAATTCTTTGCATTCTTTTGCTGCTGCTTGAGAAGCAGTTGTGTCCCTACAACATGGGTGGGATATAAATGAGATATAAAGGGTGCTTTCTGAAGAGAAGGCTAAAATATAGACAGTTTTAGATGAAAACCAAGTCAAAGTTCAGGCTGAATAAATTCTGTTGTTAGATATTAGGGGTATCCTGGCTGTGTAAAACCATTCTTTCTGCTTTTTCTTCACAGGAAAACATTCAAAGTAGATGACATGTTATCAAAAGTAGAGAAAATGAAGGGAGAACAAGAATCTCACAGGTACAGTCCTGCCTTATATTTGGGGAGGGGGTACAAATGAGCACATGCATGTGCTAAATCAAAAGTACTTGTGATTGATAGAGTTATTAGAAACAAAGTATTTACTGCTTCAAATGTTGCTTCCAGGATTTTAAAATGTGGGTGTATGACCTGGTCACTTGACCTGGAGAAAAGCAGTGTTGGGATAAACTTTCTCTGTTTGTTGGGGCATCTGTTAAAATGTTTATGGAAACCTCAAATAGGTGTTTGCCTTAACTTGGCTTCCAACACTGCCAGTTGTGTCAGAACTAATCTCTGTGTGTTGCAATTAAAGGTAACAAAAGAGGCAGATTTGGGAAAATACTATGAAACCACAGAGTCAGAATATTGATTTGTGTGTTGGTTTTGTGCTTTCAAAACTATCAAAAATGTGCTTTAATGTAGAATTGGGCTGGAAAATCACCATGGATGAGTGATGGAAGCTGGGGGAGATGCAGCCCTCGGAATGCTCGAGCTGTTGGGCGCTCACTGGTCATCTCAGAGCTCTTGGGAATGTTTGTGTTTAAAAACAGGGGATGAGTGTCAGGGTGGATCTGCCTGAGGGGTTGGTGAAGGTGCTCAGAATGTGTCTGGTACTGTGGAATAACAGATGGTATTTTGTTGCATACTTTGTATTTCAGAAATACCGAGTGGTTTTGAGACCCTTTTAAATACAGGCTTAAATAATTTGTTTTAAAGTGAAATGTGTCCTGAATTGAACCATTTGAAATCAAAGGGGTCTGTGGTCCATAGGGCAGTGCAGGCTGGGAGCTGCAGTGCTCTGAACAGGGCAGATGCAATTACTAATCAAACTTACAATACTTAGTTTAAAAAAAAAAATCTACACCAAGTCCATGGTTCAGGGTGAAGTTCTAGAAAATTCCCACCAAGCCTGATCTCTGTGGCCCATGAATGTCTGGTAAATGAGAAGGCAAGATCTCCTATCTCCAGGCAACGTCCTTCTGCTGTGGTGTTTAAACTTTCCTTTCTAACATACCAAGTCATAGAGTACCCAGAGAGAATCAAGCTGAAAAGAGTCACTGGTCCAGCTCTGCACCAGCTGCTCCTGCCCTGTCCAGGCAGCTTCCAAGGTGGAAGCCTGGACTGACTCCTCCTGTGCAGGCCTGTCCTGGCCATCAGAGCATGGACTGAAGTGGCTGCTGGAGAAGAAAACATTTGTTCTTCTAACATTTCCTTTCTTTTATTTTTCTCCTGTTTAGCTTGTCTGCTCATTTGCAACTCACATTTACTGGGTTCTTCCATAAAAATGGTACGTTTGCCAATTCATTCCTTGCACTGGTAATTTGTGTAACACCTTGGAAGTTAGCAGAGATCTGTGAGGGGAATATTTGAGTGTTTTTAATCTTTGCTGTTTGGATGCAGAGTTAACTTATTTAAGCTCAGCCTGCCCCATTAGTTACAATTCAATAGTGCTGTAGAAATGTTGTGGTGTAACTGTGATGTTTAACAGTCTGGGGTTTTAGTGAAAACAGTGATTTTGAGAAATACTTCAAGTCATCATCCATTCAAACTGAATTAGACCTTTGAGGAGTTCCTGAAGAAAGTGATTTTCTGGGAGTGTGTCTTTGGCATTTGAAGTAGTTTTTAAAAAACCCACAGCCTTCAAATAGTTTGAAGATTCAGTGGTTTCTAATTTCAGACAGAAGTGTAAGAATAAATTTTATCAAGTTGAGTCTAGAAATGAGGCAAAGGCTGTGCCAGCCATTAGACAAGCCATGGAAATCATATTTTAGTGACTTTCAGTCTTTCCATGGTGCTTTTGAGCACATAAGGATTTACCTTTCAAAACTGGAGTATTGATCCTCACAGAGCAGAACCAGTTGTGTTCCTCTGAGGAAAGCACAGGTGACATGCCCTGGGCTGTACAGCCTTGGATAAATGCACTGCCTTTTTACTCCCCTGAAAAAAAAAAAAAGAGCTGTTTGTCCATTAAAATCAAATGTTATTTTTAACTTTTGGTTTGGCATTGCTGATCACACTGCTGGCAGCAGCTGCCTTGGAGATTCCAGGCTCTAGGAGATTTATCTGAAGCCAAGTCTTATTTTCTAAGACTTTTTGCAGGTTCTTTCCAGAGTCCTTTAGCAGCTGTTGTGCATATATTTAAACTTGCATAATGTTTATGGTTGCCTTTTTAATTTTGTTTGGTTTTCTTATCTGATGGCATCTGGATCTTAAGTTTTGATGCAAACCAAATTCTAGGTGTGCAAGGTGTAAAGAAAAAAAATGGAGAAAATAACTTGACTCGTGTAATTTGTGTGTTCTGACTGCCCTTAAATCTGCCCATAACCTGAACCAGGGGGTGAACTTGCTCTTTTAACCATTAGAGATCAATTATGAGTTTTAATCTCTAGGATGAGAACAGGTAGGAGATGTTCTCAAGTGGGAATTTGCAGTGAATTTGGGGAGAACTAAAATTTAGAATTTGACTGGGGGTCTTTGTGCCTGGAGGTGCTTGTGGTTAAAAAACTAATCAGAGGTGGATTTATGCCATTGAATAAACATTCACTTGTTCAGAATTAAAATGTTTTTCTGTTCAGATAAGCCATCACAAAACTCAGAGAATGAACAAAATTCTGTGACCCTGGAAGTTCTGCTGGTGAAAGTTTGCCACAAGAAACGAAAGGTAAAAATGATTTGACAAACTATTAATGTGTATTAAAGCAAAATGTTTCCCTGCTTCTGGACTATCTGATTAACATCACATGGAATTAGTTTTTAAATTCAATAACTGATCTATTCAAGTTGTTCTCTGTTGGATTTTTGCCTTTTCTGTACCTGTGCTTTTTGCTCTGATCACTTTGATTATTGCAAATTTTAGCTCCTGTGAATCATAACCAATTTTGATTTTATTTTTAAAGCATCTTTGAATTTGCTTGTGTTTTTATCTGTGTTTGTTTCACACCAGTTGGCAAATCATCTTCCCAGCTCTGGGAATATGGGAGGCTCAGTAATGAGTGCTGTAATTTTGAAGCAGAAAGGAAAGATTTGCAGACAGAACTCTGTGTATTTTCCCCAAGACTCTTAAGCTGTTTTGACATGTTTTTAAGAGTTAATATTGTTTCTAGCCAATTTTGTTAATTGCTACAGTGTGGATAAATATGGTGAAATCAGGAGGTGCTGATGGTTTTCCCAAATGTTTTGCTGCAAGTTTCATATTTAGGCCATCTTGCCATGTTTTCCCAAATCTACACAATGTTCAGTGATCTGTTTGAGAGGTACTGAATATAATAAATCCTAGGTAAGTGGTTCTTTATCTCACAGATAGCACAAAGTGCACTCTGCAATATTGCAAGGAGAAGACAGGAAGCCCTTGAAATGTATATATATACCCAAAACATTTAATTTCTTTAGGTAAACAGAATTAAATTAGTATTAATGGCTGTTCTGCAATCTTTCTAAGTGCCTCATGTTAGTGTTAATTTAATCACTTAGAGAAAGATGGCTGCTGCCAGAAGGGCTTGTAGAATGCCAGTTTTATTTACACTTACAAATAATCTGGTTTTGCATTTACAACCTGGGATCGTGCCAGATTTTTTCTGATTTGTATCTGTTACAAGGCTTATTTTCAAAAAGTCGGCAGAACAAGTCCAATTCACAAACAATATAAATTTTAACACTTAGGTCTCCAGACTGTAAAGACATTAATTGCCGTGTTTGTTGTTCTGCTGCAGGATGTCAGTTGTCCCATAAGGCAGGTTCCTACAGGTAAAAAGCAGGTGCCTTTAAACCCAGACCTCAGCCAAATCAAACCAGGCAACTTCCCCTCCCTGGCAGTCTCCAGCAACGAGTTTGAGCCAAGCAACAGCCACATGGTGAAGTCCTACTCGCTGTTGTTCCGAGTCACTCGCCCGGGCAGGAGGGAGTTCAACGGGCTGATCAACGGGGAGACCAACGAGAACATCGGTAACTGCAGCCCTTCCATCCTCCTGGGCAGGGTTTGACCTGCAGCTCGTGTAGAGCTGTGTGTGCAGTGTGGGTCACACTGACAAGGGCCAGCAGGGACTGCCTGGGCTTTCATTGCTTGCAGTCTCTTTGGGCTGGGGTTGGAATTCAGCTGGGAACTGGAAACTGTGCTCAGTTTTTGGGTGGATTTAACACCGTTGTTATGAATGTGATGGTGAGGGTGAATATTGCACTGAGAGGATTGTTAATCCTCCACCAACACTGGTCACTGCTGACCCAGCTGCAGGTTCTATCACTGTCTCTCAGCAAAAACAAACAAACAAACAAACAATAGATAAAATACCTAAGTAACAAATTTTTAAAAGCTGTTTTCATAATGTTGTTAAGATGTGTTCTATCACAAATGTTACAGCCTTGGAGAGAGTGCATGTAGAATGAAAAACTTTATTTCTCACTATTTTATAGCCACAAGAGGAGGAAGATGAGATCCCAAATTCTTTATGCTGACAGAATAATATGATGAAACTAAAAATACATGAGAACATACCTAAAATATGATTACTTTTAAGCTAAGTGCCCTTTCCATTGCATTGTCCTGTTCTGCTGTGTGACACACTGACACAGTGAACAGCCAGTTACAGTTTGCAATTGCATAGAGACTGTTTGGTCTTTTAAATCTGTGCTTATGCAGTGATTGAATCCCTTATTTCTTGTGTGCAGATGTCAATGAGGAGCTTCCAGCTAGAAGAAAAAGAAACTCCTCAAACCGTGAAGATGGGGAAAAGACATTTGTAGCACAAATGACTGTATTTGATAAAAACAGGTAATGTTATTCAAAATAAATATTGTTTCTGGTAGTCATTGGAAATTTAATATGTTAAAGAGTCCTACGCTGTAAATATATTAAATATTGGCTGCATTTTAGTTGGTATTTACAATAAGAGCTTAGGCTTGTTGTGTTTTTGTGTACATTTTACACTGAGATCTGTTCAGTGACTGGGTACAGTATTTGAAAATAAGAGTTCTATCCGTGGCAAGTGCAGATCCCAGGCAGAGGTAGGTACATGGTTTCTTTATCAGTAAAAATAGAGCTTCAAGGAAAAGCTGCTTAAAACATCTCCAAGGGATTCTGAAAAAAACCAGTTATTTCTCAAATACAATTTGGAAAGTTGTATAGTTTGAGAAGAGTTTGGTTTTTTAAGCAATTTTCCTTCTCTAATCTGTATCTTAAAAGTCTTGACAACGTTTTGTTCTTTTCTATTACTTAATTCCACTGGAGAACTTTAATATGCTAAACATAATATTTATATAAATGAGGATACACAGAAATGAGAACAAGAATGTCTGAGAATATATATATATATATGAGAATATCTGATCTGCAACAGAACCAAATCACACATAAAAAATTATATGGTTTTTTTAATCTTTAACATTTTTCTTTGTTGTGGGTGATGTTTGTCAAGATCCACACCCAACTCTCAAATAATTTTGCCTGAAAAATCTGCCCTTGGACTCATGGAAACTTAAGTTACTGTTCAGTAGCACATTTTAACAGCAAACAATAAAAATGAGCTGGGTTATTTACACACATTTTGTCCTGACAGACGTTTGCAACTTCTGGATGGGGAATATGAAGTGGCCATGCAGGAAATGGAAGAGTGTCCCATTAGCAAGAAAAGAGCAACGTGGGAAACAATCCTTGATGGGAAGGTGTGGATTGTTTTAGTGGCTGAGAGAAAACTGTCTTTGCTTTAAGTGATCTGGATTGAGGTGGAGCTCAGTTGGAAGTGCAGTCAGTGGCTGTTCCTCTGAAAATGGGTTGACTTGAACAGGAAATAATTAATTCTCTTTCAGTGACTTGTGAATTTCTGTCTTATTAAAGCATGGAATGTTTGTTGTGGTAACAAGTTGGACAAATCAAAAAGGAATACTGCAGAATATTTTAGGGAAAGAAAGAGGAACCCAGAGCTTTCTTTCATAGGTGTGATCTTACATACCTGAGGAGAATGCTGATAAAATGTAGTGATGGAAAGGAGGTGTATCAGTGTAGGAGACAGTGCTGAGCAGAGAGAAGTTGTTGGCTGAGGTGAATCAGCACTCAGTGCTACAGTGGATGCAGGGGACTGTACATATGTGAAATGCTCCCATGTCCTGGGACAGTATCACTTGTTAGTGCCATGAAGATTCCAGGTTGCAAAGTGTTTGTGTCTCAACATGATTATTATAATTATGAAAAAAGCAGAGATGAACCAAATTATATAGTAAAAATGTAGTTATAAGCTCAATTTACCTGTTAGCCTTTACTTGGATTTCAAAAAAATACCTCGATTCTGTGAATATTTTCTCCTGATTGTTTTTCTACATAGAAAGACACTAATTCTGCTGTTTTATTTTTGATTTCCACCCCCAGAGGTTGCCTCCATTTGAAACATTTTCTCAGGGACCTACACTTCAGTTTACTCTTCGTTGGACAGGAGACACAAATGACAAGTCTACAGCTCCTATAGCCAAGCCTCTTGCAACACGAAATTCTGAGAGCCTCCCTCAAGAAAACAAGCCCAACTCTGTTAAACCTGCTCAGACTATAGGTAAGCAAACTTTGGGTTTGCTGCTGAATAATCACCTGCTTGGCCCTTGTGTGCTGAGGGGTTCCTGACTCACTAGTGCAGCTGCTTCAGGGAATTCTCAACAGGGAAAAGCACAAAATAAGCAGGCTTTGTTGTGTCTCCTATTTTTTAAGGTAAATTTAAAAGCTAAACATAGTTGAGTGTTTGAAATCATGGCAATGTTGAAGTGATGACATGCAGTGCTCGTAGCCCGCTTCCTTCAGCAGCAGTGCCCTTCCCACAACTTCCATTCCTGGGGGAGGAACAGTGTCTGTTCCTCGGCACCAAAGAAATCTGGATCTCCATGTGCTTTGTTTTCAGCTGTGAAAGAATCCTTGCCCACAGACCTTCAGACAAGGAAAGAGAGAGATGTTTTAAATGAACCTCGGCAGAAGTTGCGAATATTTTACCAGGTATTGAAAATAATCAGAGGGAAAAACGACAGTGTTAAGTATTGTGTGGAATTAAAATGTTCCTTTCCGAGCTGGGTGGAAATTCCCATTTGCCCCTTTAGTGGATGCCTTGAGGGGTCTCAGGTTCACAGACTGAAAGCCATTCCACATACTGCTTTTTACAGGAAGCATTTTAGCAAACTGACCTTCCTGGGGGCACATCTGATGTTCTGAAAGACAAAGGGCATCTCCTGTTAGACCTCAGGAAGGGACAGGTGGTCTTCCTGTGGGGAAAAAAATCCCTCAGATACCGCTGTTTGAGTACACCGAGCTGGTGGAGTGTTCCCAAACGTTCCTGTTGCTGTAGAGGTCTCCTGAAACCACTTCTCAGTTGGTTTGGGAAGGGAATGGATGAAACTAATCCTGCCCTGCCTGTTCCTTTGTTCCCTCAGTTCCTGTATAACAACAACACGAGGCAGCAGACTGAGGCCAGGGACGACCTGCACTGCCCCTGGTGCACCTTGAACTGCCGCAAGCTCTACAGTTTACTCAAACACCTGAAGCTTTGCCACAGCAGATTTATCTTTAATTATGTTGTAAGTAATTTTGCAGTAGCTCGGCCCTGTACGGGCTGTCACAGGTCCTCTGTGCAGGGATTCTGCTGCTACTCTGTTAAATTGTAGCACTGCAGGTTAGAACCCACTTCCTTTGAACGTTACATGAATCAATGTGTGAATTCAGAGCAAGAACTCTTGACTGTAGCTACTGCTTTTGCATCAGTGTGCTCTTTTCTGTGGTGTAGAAAACAACGTAATCTACATTTGGTTGGAAGTCTCTTGAAGCTTTAGGAAATTTAGAAATGTTCTGATTTCTAGGGTTCTTGTTAGCTGATATTTTCCTTCATTTTATAATTAGTTCTAAGGGGGTTTATATAAAACAGTAAAATAGTACAGAGCAAGGGAGCTCTGGTGTAATTTGTGTCTGGATTGTAAAAGGAATCTGGAGCTCTATGTGGTTATTGATAGGTGATGTTTAAGGTATTGGGAATTTGAAAGGTTACTTGATGTGCTGTCACTGCTGTCTGCTAAGAGTCTTTGCACTCCTGTTCCAGTATCATCCCAAAGGTGCTCGGATAGACGTGTCCATCAACGAGTGCTACGATGGCTCGTACGCAGGGAACCCCCAGGACATCCATCGTCAGCCGGGCTTCGCCTTCAGCCGCAACGGGCCGGTCAAGAGAACCCCCATCACACACATCCTGGTTTGCAGGTAGGGCTGGGAAACCAGCTCTGTTTGTGCATCGTGGCCTAGAGAGCAGATTTGTGAAACCTGGGGAGCTGTAAATGCGTAGGTGCAAATAAACAGTGGAAATGACACTGTTGTGGCTGAAGGACGTGGTAGATTCACCTCTGATTTTCCTACACCTTTTCAGTTGAGATTCCTGTTCCTAATGATGTAACTCCTCTTAACTGCCTTACCCTAAACCTTTTCTTCCCCAGAAGGAGAAGTTGGGTGTTTAATGGGGTTTATCTCATTGCTGGAGGTTCCCCCCCCAAAATTTTTGCAAGCTAGAGCTTAAAATAATTGTTATGAACCAATTGCTCAGTATTTGCGTCTCTTCCTTCCCTCCTGCCAGGCCAAAGCGTACGAAAGCAAGTATGTCGGAATTCCTGGAGTCTGAGGATGGGGAGGTGGAGCAGCAGAGGACCTACAGCAGTGGCCACAACCGGCTGTACTTCCACAGTGACACCTGTTTGCCCCTCCGCCCCCAGGAGATGGAAGTGGACAGTGAGGATGAGAAGGACCCCGAGTGGCTACGGGAGAAAACCATCACTGTAATTATTCCATTTACACAAAACTGCTCTAAGGGGATTGTGGTTTTTAGAAGATGATCTGCAGTTGTTTCAGGGGGCGGTCAGGCATATATTTTGAAAATGATGCGTTTTAAGAGCGCAACATTTTGCTGAGCAACTGTGGATGGAAATTCATGGAATCAAAGGTTGTTTTTTCAAGTATGCCTGCAGTTGCAAGGCTAGTTTTGTGTTCAAACAAGTTTTCACTGGGGCTGGTTTCCTCCTTCAGAGAGGAGGTGCTGGAATCAGGAGTACCCAGTGCAGGGTGTATGTGATAAGGATAGAATTTATCATCCCAAGTCTCTACAAGAGATTACATTTTTCTAACTTTTTTGACTGCAGAGCCTGAATTTTCTATATATATATTTCTGTGCATAAGTTGAATTTTGGGTCTGCTCTCACTGCTTGGCAGCAGACACGCAGTTCTGATGGGTGTGTTTGTTTCTTTCCCTGTCCTTCCTCCCAATCCTTTCTCTCTCTCCAGCAAATTGAAGAATTTTCTGACGTTAACGAAGGAGAGAAAGAAGTGATGAAATTATGGAATCTTCATGTTATGAAGCACGGGTATGTTACTGTGCTTAGCTTTGATGCAAATAAATTACAGATTTGGTTGATCATATTGCACTGCAATTCATTAAATACTTAAAATGCAGTTAGCTCAGGTGTTGAGGAAAGGATCCTTAAAGGATAACTTGGTCACAAGCTTGTGAGAGTTTAAGCTTTTTAAAGTTCTCGTGCCTCGTAGCCCTTGGGCTTTGAAGAGGAAAACAAACATTGGAGAATGCTGTGTAATAAACCACACCTTTTTGTCTTCGAAAACGTTCTACCTGCACAGTGACAAGCTCTTTCATTTGCCAGGTTTATCGCTGACAATCAAATGAATCACGCCTGCATGCTGTTTGTGGAGAACTACGGACAGAAAATCATCAAGAAGAACTTGTGTCGAAACTTTATGCTCCACCTGGTCAGCATGCATGACTTTAACCTCATCAGCATCATGTCCATAGACAAGGCCGTGGCCAGGCTGCGGGAGATGCAGCAGAAGCTGGAGAAGGGGGAGTCAGCGGCGCCGCCGGACGAGGAACCCCCCGAGGAGCAGAGCGGGACAGCGAACGGCTACGGCGACGGCGCCGCGCGCGACAGGGGGGCCGAGGTGGAGACCATCTCAGGTGTCACCAAACAGAGCAAGAAACAGAAGCTCTGAAGCCACAACACTTGTCATTCAACGGACAGAGCATCGAAGTGACGTTCCAAAAGGGTGCATGAGCTCCACAAAGAATTACACACAGAAATACAGAGGTTCCAAACAGGCACTGCTGGATGGAAATAAATGATTTCAACAAGGATATTGTTTAAACAGGGTTTTTATTCAGTTACTTATGCAAGTACTACATGTATATTGGTTTTGGTGATGTAATGACAATATTCTAAGAGTTTGAGCATGAAGAGCAATATGAAAATCTTTTTGTAATTTTAGTAATTAGTGTCTTAAGAACTTTATGGAATTTACATAATTTAAGTATATGTAAAACCGTTTTTATATTAAGATTTTTGCATCTGTATCTGGCTGTTTTTCCTACCATGAAGTTGTGAAACATTAGGGAAAGGGGATTGGGATACAATTTCTGCTTTTCTTATTTAGAAATTCTCCAGTTAGCTTTTTGTGAAGATAACGTCTCACTATTTACAGTTTAACCTTGATCCTTGTATTTGAAATCATTTATCAATCGACCATAAATTACCGATTAATTTTTTTTTTTTTTTCTTCTTTTTTTTTTTTTTACACTAAAAATTCTCAAAGTCGGTGAACTTAGCACTTCCTTTGTCTCGTGCCTGTTTGGAAAGATCTTGGGCTATTCTCACGTTGCAGACACAGTTGAGGTCCCACCTCGGCTCTTTGGAGGTTTCCCAGCAGTTTGGCTTTCGTGGCTCATTCCGATGTTCCCATCGCCCAGTGTTCCATTTCAAACTTGAAGCTCCTTTTCTGTCCTTCTTACCCAATTCATCACAGCTCCAGCCAGGATCTGGTGGAGCCCCCCTCTCCTGGGGGGGCTGCACATCACCCTGTGCCATGCTAAGGCCGGAGGCTCCTGTCCCTCTGCAGCCACTCCGGCGCCAACTCCCCGGGAACTTCTCTTGCCTGAGGACAAGACTGCAAGGCCGGGCCGCGGGTTTAGCTTTGGCTTTCGAGATGCCACTCTTGAGGGAAAAATGCACTGTAAAATTGGACCAGAAAATGTGTTGCACTTCTTATGTAAGTATTCTGTGATGTATTGTATTCAATACAGATACTAAGATGCTGACTAGGCTATATTTGAGCAGTTTTGCACTGCTGTTAACACATTTTATGCATACGTTTACAGATTTTTTCCAATGGAAAGTGGTTTCACTACTGGTACAGTATCAGCACCGAAGGGTTTATTCCAGCAAGCACTGTGGTTGAGTGACATCACCTCAATTTTTTATTATCCTTAAAATATTTCATTTTTCATATTCTTTATTTATAAAGGAAACAATGCTGCTGTAAATACAGGTTTTTTGTTTTGGTTTGGTTTTTTTTTCGTTTTTTATTTCATTCCATCACCATGAGATGCAGTTCCCTATTTGTTGAAGGGGTATATAAGCTTTCTAATGGTGTCTTCAGAAATTTATAAAATGTAAATACTGATTTTGATGGTCCTTAAGATGTGTTTTAACTGTGAGACTATTTAACTAATGGTGTGGATGTGATTTGTCATCCAGTATTAAGTTCTTAGTCACTGATCTTGTGTACAAAATAGGAAAGAGGGAAACTGCAGCTTTCATTACAAACTTCTTGAATTTGCCAGCTCTCTGAGTTTTAGCAGACTCTAATTACGCCTCTGGATAGTACATCATGCATTTCTCTCTGGCTTTAATTTGCTAAAGCTGTGCACATATGTAAAAAAATAGATTATTTTAGGGGAGATGTAGTTCTAGAATTATTGCTTATGTCATTTCTTAAGCAGTTATGCTCTTAATGCTTAAAAGAAGGCTAGCATTGTTTGCACAAAAAGTTGGTGATCCCCCCAAAAATAGTAATGAAATTACTTCTGTTCAGTAAACTTTGTATGTCATGTCAATTTATAATAAAAGCTGAAAAAATCCCCTTGTTTTCTATTTATAAAGATGCCTTTTCTCTATGTACCCTTGCAGATGCCATGTAAGCTGGTTAAAAAGAATTTGAACGGTACAGTAGATGTAAAACCAAACCCCAAACAAACAAACAAACAAACAAAAATCCCCAAGCAAAACGAGTCGAGTTGTTTAAATGAACATAATGTTTCTCATTAAATGTTTTCTTTGAAATCAGTTTTTGTACATAAAGTTCAGTAATGCGTAATCTGCCACGCTGGGTGTCCGGTCATTCTGTGCAGAGGCCTCGAGCAGCACCTGCAAAAACTCTCTGTTCTGCAGGACTTTTAAAAAACTGCAAACCAAACACATCCCTGGGGATGGCACTTACAGAACCAAGACTTGTGCGTTGTTTACATGCAGGTGGTTAATGTTTCAAGCATTTTATTAAATAGTTTATATGGAGTGAAGTTTAAATGGGTGTTGGCTTAAAATATCCCCTGTGGGACGGCAGGACGGATTCTCCAGGTGAGTGGTGTGGTTATGAGGGAGAGCTGCCAAGTCAGCAACTTTCCTCACTGCTTTCACAAGTTACTTTTCCTTTCAGAGAGACCAAAGAAGTGGAACAGGCTGCAGGTAAAGCAGAACTAAGGGAACAGAGTAAATCTGTGTGTTAGTCCAGTGGGGACTTTATTTGAAGGTGATTAAATAGCTCTGCTGCCAAAAACTACTGCTGGGGAAGAGCTGCACCAGTGGATGCAGCAGGAAGAGATGGGAACAGTGAAATGGAGAAGAGACAGATCAGCCTCGATGGAATATTGAGGGAAGGAGGTTATGGATGCTGGAACAAATTTTATAAAAAGAGGGAACAGTTATTTTTGCGAGAGATGTCAGTTAAAATCTGAACTTCAGCTGGAGGTAAAGGGAAGTGCACAGGTGAGAAAGGTGGAAATAAATTGTTCAGCAGAGAAGCTTTTAAAGATGGGTGCAGTGCTCTAGAAAACACGTTCTTATATTGTTAGAACACCATGGTGCTCAGCTTTATGCCCCAATAAATAACTTCCTAGACCAGGCACAGTTGAGGGATAAAACTTTATTTAAAAAAAATTCAAATTTCACTTGAGACATAAGTCTTAGTTGAGGTAAGTGACTGTCCTAGCTTAGGAAAACAACGTTCAGGGTCGGGTTTCTAAGCCATTAACACTCTGTTGCTTGCAGGGCTTCAAGAGCCAGAGGTGCAAATGGTACAGCAAGTGTCAAGTTTTCCATCCAGCTGAACTCTGCCCTGGAAGAACAGGATTTGCACCCTTCAGTTCAAGCCTCTTCCACGTCTTGAGGACTTGGGTACTTTAGTGCTGGGTCCCTTGCCCTGAGACTCTTGGCTGCTCCCCCGGCACAAGGTGAGGCTCCAAGAGGTGGCTCCAAGTACCTCCTTTGCAATTGGGACAGCGAGGCTTGTGCTGAACTAAAATAAACAAAACCTTCACATCGGTTCAGCTGCTTTGATGTGTGTTCTGAACAAACTGACACGGCCTTGCCACCTCTGGAAGTACCTGAATCCAAGGGTTAAGCTTTATTTTCTGCTATGTAAGTAAATATCCTGCAGAATGTACAGCCCCTCCAAAGGCAGATGCAGAGGTACCTCAGAACTGTGGATATCCACGATTTTAGTTCCCATGTGCTAAAAGTACTACGTTCCAACCAGTACCTGATACCTGAAGTGTGTAAGTAGAACTGCCAGCACTACTGCATGGAGCAAGAGCTACGTCTGCTGCTACCTGGAGTGCCAGCCCACACCTCTCTGAGCGGGGCTGACACTTTCATCTACTAAACTTATTACAAAAGTACTGAGAATACTCTTCACAGAATGAAAGGAACACTGAAAGCACAAGATAAGCCAATATCCTCTCAGTCCCTAACACTGAAACAGCTGAGCTTGAAAAACTAAGAGTACTGCAGGCTTGTTGTTGCTAACACTGGATGATCTGACCTGGAGTCCACTCTTCGTGTCTTACAGCAAATTCCAACCCAACTCTGCCACGTGCAGGTTCTTTGCACCCATCTGAATCTACACCCATTTTCCTGTAAATGGTGTAAACACCAACAGCCATTTTTGTCTGAAATTCTTGCACCCTGCTACAGATGCCTGGGGAAGAATGCAGGCAGAGTGGCTGATCTTTTTGTACTGACAGTGTGAGGATGACAGGGGGATGATAATTCAATGTAAAATAAGCTTTTTATGCTTTAAGCTTATTATGGTGTAACACAGAGGGTGTAACATAGTGCCACTGAAGGAAAAAGGGCAGTATGATTGTCTAGGCTTTATAAAAATACTGCTATTCTAACATAAAATATATTTAATTTTAATTGAACTTGAGGTAAGAAGCCCCTCAGTGAGTGTTACTTTAATATAATCTTTAAATCCAATAGCATTGCAGTCTTTTGACCAGGAGTGGGCTGCATTTGAGAAGCTCAGTGTTTCCCTGGAGGAAACAGGTGTAACTTCATGTAACTTCTGAACTCCAAGTCATTTATTTCATCCTAATCCCTCATCCCATCCCACTCCGTGGAGGGGCAGCTGAATGCCCCCATCTGCTCAGTTATCCCTGCAGCTGGGGTGTGCCTGAAGCCCATGCCCCCTGCCTGCAGGTGGATCTCCAGCAGCAGTCCCAGCTTGGACCCTACACCTGCACTCGTGCAGGGCGTTCCCAGGCAGCAATTTGGGATCGCCAGGAATCCCCCCCGTGGCACTTCCATTGCCTCTGGAGCTGGACAGCAGAGAGAAGGTTGTGCTGATGTCAGGAGGGCTCTGAGGAAGCACAGCTGCCAATCCACACATCAAGCCCAGGTACCAAACCCCTGCCACTTGCTGTGGCAGAGGCTGCACATGAATTGTGAGTGGGGAAGACTTTCAGAGCAGATCAGGAGCCCGTCCCGCTCCGGGAATGGCTCTGGCTGAGGCAGCACGAGCATCACCACACAGCTGCTCTAGAAAACACATCCCACGTGACAACACAGACAACAGTTCAAGCAATACCAGAATAAGGCACTGGAGTGACTCAGTAACAGGCTGGCTCCTGTCCCTGCTCCCCAGGGACGAGCGGTACCGTGTGGGAAGGGGCTCCGGCAGAGCCCACTGTCCAAGCGCTCCTGAGGCAGCAGCGTGTCCAAGGGAGCAGAGCAGGACTCTGCTCTAAACACTGTGCTCTCTCTGGGGGGTACAAATACAACTTTGGTCCACTACCACCCCCACATGCTCATCTCACACACCAGCAGCTTGAAGCAAAGTTAACTCGACACAACGCGCGTACCCTGAGACGAGAGTACAATGAAATACTGACATGAATCAAGTCTGGAGGAAGAAAGGGAAAGGTCTGATGGACTGCTTAAATTGATTTGCCTAAGCAAATGCCTGCTTCTAGCTTTTTCCAGAGTAACAGATCCAATGTTTCACAATTATTGCTTAAATGAATCCAGTAGGAAGTACAATATAGTGGAGTTCAAGTACTATAAAGACAGGTTTTTGTTACCAGATTGTTGTCAAACAGCTGGAAACCCAGGTTTTAACGTTACGCTTTTCAACAAAAATCCCTTTAAGTCGCTGCTAAAACACCAAAACCTTCCAGCCTGGGTATGAAAATGAACACCCAAAATACAAAGAGCCACAGCACTGATCAAGTACCCAGTCAAAGACCACCTCTCTGTTGTTGGAGCTGATGGTCACTCGGAGCTTGAAGTTTCCTCCCTCGCTGCTGCAGGGCCCCAACTGCACCACTTCCATGTCGAACGTCACCGTGGAGCCCGAGGTAACGGCAGGCAGCTGGTTTGTCATCTCCTTCCCGTTCACAAACACTGCCCCTGAAACAATCAGCACATCCACCAGCATTCCCCACTGTCTCCCTGGCTTTTGCAGGCAAACGGGGAAGTCCCTGCAGCGTTCGGTGCCACACACCCAGCAGGGCTGCAAGAGCAGGAGATCTGTGACCCCCCCAGGACTGAACTGCACGAGCAGCACCTGCACAGGAGCTGCTCTGAATTCCCAGGGGTGCAAAGCACCCAGGGCTGTGTGTTGGGAATAAAGGCCGTGTCACACTCACCGTTGGTGCTGACGCACACGGCCTTGTCCCGCTGCAGGGAGTCGAAGCCGTTCTGCTGCTCCACACACACCCCCAGGCTGTCCCGCCTGTCCGGCTGCCCCACGGTCTCAATCCTGCTGAGCAACAGCTCAAGTCAAACCCTGGAGCTTTAAATCAAGGCATACCCTGAACTCCAGACTGTCACACCAAACCCCTCTTCTGTGTGCTCAGCAAATTCACCCAAACTTTTAGGGAGATTGGCCAAAATGACCAAAACTCCTACCAGTTTTCCCAGCAGCTCCACTGAGCAGCAATATTAATCTGTAAAAAGCATAAATGTGCTTCCTGCAGACCTTCAGTGCTATTTAATAATTTTTTTCCACTGTCACACCTTAGAAATGATCTTTAGAAATGATTTCCAGTTGTCTGAAGGAACCAATATGCACAAATCTGCAATCAGCTCTGCCAGGCTGCTGGGCAGCACCACACATCACAGCCAGACAGCTGCAGTTTCAGCAGGGATTCACTAAACACAACTAAAATGGGTGTTCTGAGCCCTGCCATGTTCTGCTGTAACGGGGTGAGGGTGTTGGGTCGGGCTTTTTTAAGCAATCAGCTTGGTGCAGATGTGAGCTAAAAGCAATGCCTAGAAGGGCATTTATGAGTCTGGTTTCTGCTCCGCTGCATTTGGGATTGCAAGAGACTCTGAAGAAAATGCAAACAAGTTGTGCAAATGAGCAGGGCCTCAGTTCCCCCTGGGCCCCAGGGGCTGCACAGTTTGTCCACTGAAAGGCTCTTCTGCATTTGAATCCTTCCTCTTGCACTGCCACCTCTCACAGGTGCTAAATCCTGTGGAGAAAGCCTGAGTGACTCAGGAAACTCAGGTGGTGCTTTCTAGAAAGTAAACCAGTGGTTATTTTCACTGCAGTTTGAAAGACCAGCACTGATACGTGGTTGTTGCCAAACAACAGGAAAGCTTCAGCAAAGCTTTCAAAAATTCCAATTAAAGTGGGAGGTGGACTGGCACACAAGGGGTTAACTCGAGGCAAACAGGGACGCTAAAATTGGAACCATGTTTTACTTTTGCACTCCATTAGGTTTCTCAGTCCCCTGGGAATGTCACTAAGAGAGCAAAAGTCTTGTACTGTAAAGCAGAGGGGAAAAAATGAAATCTCCAAGAAGCTTTCGCCTTGGAAGGGATCCACAGTGCTTTCACAAAGCAACTTTAAATCAGATTTCAAATTCGTTTTGTTGCTCTGCTTTAGATTTTAAACTTGAGTTACTGGTGAAGGTTTATAAGCAGCCATTTATCTGAGAACTCTGTGCACAAGGTAAGGTTGATTCATTCCATCCCTCGTTAAAGGAGCCTTTCCCAGGGGCAGCTCCCTGAAGGCTGCGAAGGAACAGGATGAGGCTTGACCTTAAGCGGTGATGTTTTCCTACAGCTCGTCCAAACGCTTCACCTCAGCACAACTGCCACAGTCTGGCTCTGAAAAGCAGATCCAAAGCACTGTGTTTATCACAGCTTCTCTTTCCACTGATCTTCCACCCACAGCACTCAGCTGGCCCACAGAGATCTGAGCAGGACCTTCCTCTCTTGGTGTCCTCATCCCTGGAGAGCAACTCCCTCGTGTCCCAACAGATGGAGAGAGCCAAGCACCGAGCGCTGCATCTCCCTGCTCAGCAAAATCTCCCACATTTCCACACAGGAAGCTCCCCTTGGACCTTGGAGGAGGAACACAACCCATTTCCAAACTTAAAATTCCTGTCCCAACAGTTCCTGTGGGCAGCTGCTGGTTCGTGCTCTGCCATCCTGAAACAATCTCCCCTCGGAGGGAAGGCCACGCTACCAAAATGTGAAGCAAAAGAGCTTCATGTGCTACCAATAAAAAAAGATAAAAGGCACTGGTCTGAGAGGGAACCAAGGGAAACCTCAGGGTTCTGCCTTTAATTTCCCAGGCATTTCTGAGCCAAGGGAAGTTAAATCTAGCAACAGATTTCAAATGAAAGCTTTAGATCTTTTTATCCCATCTCAGACAGGGCAACTGAACACATCCTCACACTGCAACCACCTGAAGCTCAGATAATCCACTATCAGGAAGGGCAAAATGAAACACCACGGAATAAGTTACAAAAATATCATGAACAGCCCCTTGTAATTGCCTTTTGGGGGTTGCTGCTGTACAGCAAGTAGTTTTATTTAACCAGGGAAAGATGAAATAAAGCTTCAAGAGCCTCTGAGGTTTTTAATTACAACTGACATATCCACAAGGATGTTCCTCATACCCTGTTAAACAGCATCATCTCAGGGATGGCAGGACAGGCAGCAAAGCTGCCAAGGGTTTTAATCATGTTCTGTGTCGAATGGAAAGCTTGGATTTCCCAAGATCCTGCCCCACTCTGGGTTTTCTAATGCCACTTTCGAGCAGTGCCAGACTGTCACTCCAACAGCACATCCGAGGTGTTCATGTCCAAAGCCTTCCCAGCCTGTGGACAGTGTGGGAAGGAGAGCACCCCCTGGCCAAGGTTACACAGAGCCAGTGGCAAAGCTCCACTGCCTTCAGCCAGGAACAGCTGCTACAGCCTCCAGGAAGTTCAACATTCCAGACATTTGCTCAGCACGGGCTGTATTTTACCATCCCTCAGGGGTTCACTCACCCCTGCTTTACACAAGTGCAAGTCCTGCACAAACATCAGGTGTCTTCCTACAAAGCCAGGCAGCAGAACTGGAGAGGGAACGGAGCCTTCCCACAGACTCTGCACCCTGAGGGGGCTGAGCTGATGCACAACCAACACACAGCTCAGCTGGGACAGCCCAGGGGATGCCCCAGAACAGCCACCCAAGGAGTACTTGCCTGAAGGTCAAGGTCTGCCCACAGAAATAGGTGGGAGCTTTGGAGTAGAGGACGCCACAGGACTGGGAATCGTTCCGAAGCGCGATGTTCCTGCGGCTGCTCAGGCTGTAACCCTCCAGCCCAGCTGTCCACTCTTCAAAGAGAGCAAACAAAACCATGAGAAGTGGGAACCCCAACTCAACCCCCTCCTGTCTGTCCCAGTGTCCACTCAGCCCACCTCGGCTGCAGCTTGAGCTACACTAAAAGCAGGGGCTGGGATTGCCTTTTCCTGATGGAGAGATTTGTTTTTCAAATAAAATGCAGCTACAAAAAGTATTTCCCAGCTCAGAGTTTGCCAGAAGTTCAGTCTTTGCTGCAATCCCTGCCAAGTCATATTGTAGGCAAAGGAAAACCTTCATCACCCTTAAAAATCTGCGAGCGAAGGGAATATTTAGGATTTTCCCTCTCCAAAAGCTTGTTGGGAGCTGTGGGTCATCAAAAACGCTTAGGCTGGGGTGGGGGAGAAGGACAAACAGTGCTTTACTTCTGGCTCCCCGGTGCTTCCAAAGGCTGAGCAGCGAGTGAAAGGCTCACCGAGCGTCCCTCGCAGCGGGGAGCGAAGAATGAACCGCAGGACGAGGGACAGTCCATCGTGTCACACACTCCCCCAGCAGGGACACCCCTCACCCACCAAAAGCAGCTCCACTGAGCGGAGGAGCCGCAGGAGCTGGCCCTGCAGGGCTCTGGGTGCCGAGCAGTACCGTGTGGCACCAGCGAGGTGCGGCCGAGCTGGGGGACGCTCCAGGGGCTCCACTCCTGGCGCCCGTCCCCGCGGGCGCACACGCGGAACTGGTAATCCACGTGGGGGTCGATGTGCAGCACCAGGAACTCCGTCTCCGGGCCCACGTACACGTCCTCGAAGGGGCTGGCGCTGCCCTTGCGGAACTGCAGCCGGTAATCCTGGGGGGTGAAGTCCTCGTCCACCTGCAGGACAGACACTGCCTTCACAAGGGGCCCCTCGGCTCTGCCCTCCACCCCTGGGACAGACCTGCAGGTGACCAACCCACGGGGTATCCCAGTGCCTGGCAGGAAACAACAGCGGTGTCCCAACCAACCAACACCAAAACAAGTAGCAGAATGACTCAGTTACAGTTTAAAAGTGTCTACAGGAGAAGAAACATTTAAAAGAAGACTTTTCAATCTAGCAGGATATATTATTATAAATCTTGCTAGATTGCATAGATACAATTAAAATATACCTATATCTTGCTAGATGATACATCTATAACAAGGTCCTTCAGCCAAAAGCTGAAAACAACTTTGCAGAAGAAATTCAGTGCCAGTTTTTAACCACAAGGGAAACTCACTGTTGTCCTTCACAAACTGTTCCAGGGAATGATTTCCAGTTTTTTGATATCTCTAAGTCAGAAGACATTTATACACACACACCCCCTCCAAAAAAAAGAAAAGCTCCACTACCCCCCAGACACAACCAAACCCAGGCAACTCCTCTGCAGCACAGGTGACAACTGTGCCCACTGCCTGGGGGTTTGTAACCTGAGCCCACATCCTGCACTCAGGAGGGGTGGCCAACCAAGGGCTGGCTCCTGCCAGAGCAACAACACTTTATCTGATGCCAAGGAGGGCAGAGCTGGCCAACAACAACCAAACCACAGCAGTGCTTCACTCAAAAATAGCCTGTCTGTTGAAAAGAAAGGCCACTGGACTAACTAACCACAATATTATTATTTCTCTTTCTACCCACTGCACCTCCCACAGAACACCAACACACTCGGGTGTAAAAGCACAGCAGAACAGGTTCAGCCTCATCCTGGCTGTGCTAAAGCACCTTCAAAGCCCCACCGTGCCTGGCTGTCCCTGCCACACAAACCAGCCACTCCCACAGCACAATCAGGCACGTGGAAACCACCTGTCAGAAACACCCCAGCAGCTCTCGCTCTTGTTTGTACCACACGGATTACACTCCGTGTTTATTGGTTTAGTGGGAAGAGCATGGGAAGGAGCTGTTTCCTGCTTGGCCAGCACCTGGCCCTTGGTCAGGGGATTGTTCAATTCTTCCAACAAGAGTCAAAGCTACAGGATCGCCACACGGGATATTTTACCTACCTTACACCATCGGACTAAAATACCCCCAGGCTTTTCCACAAACTCCTCCAGCTGCACAGGGGGGCGAGATGCCACAGTGCCATGTGTGAATATCTGATTTTTCAGTATGGTGAGGAGGCAGTCATCCAGCTGGGCAGACAGACAAGGCACGTCGACCAAGGAGGGCACTTCTGGTAAGCTGAGAAAGGAAAGTCTGCTGTAATGAGAGGGGCCAGCTCCTGCAAATCCATATTTCAATCCAGGCACTCGAATCTGGGCAGATTTGCAAAGAGAGAACAGCTGCAGGAATTGGCACGTGCAGCCCAAACTCAAAAGACTCAGAAAACATCGTGTGTGAGCCCTCACCAGACTGTCTGATTCTCAGTAAACACCCCCAAACACAGGCTGTTCCACAGGGAGCAGCTTCACTGCTCACAAACAAACAGCCTCTGCTTCTGCAGAGCACATGGAGGGTGAAACCCCCCCCTCCTGTCAGTGCCAGCCCCACAGGAAGCCAGGGAAACAGGCAGGACAGCGGCACTTCCAACCAATCTCGGGAGGCAGCGGGGAAAAGATGCCCTGCACGAGGAGGGCACAGGTGCTGCTGCCCCAGATCCCCCCAGGGGGTCACATCTCACCTGTCCAGCTGGATGTGTAAAGCTTTCTTGGTAAAGTTGCAAAGTTTCTCATTCTGCTGTCCCACATCTCCATCCACTGCACTCTCCCCTGCAACCAAACAGCAAAAACATCCCTCATAAGACAAGGCATTCCTGGCTTCAAAGAGCAACCAGTTCTGACATGAGCAGCCAATTAAACATGAAGCATCCTCAGCACTTCTGCTAGTCTTAGCTAGAAAATACAATTATAGTGAACAACACAAAGCCTATCTAGCAGCTTCTGAAGCTCTCAAAGCTCCCTGTAGACACACCCCATAACAGATGTGATAATTTGCCTCAGGTCTCAGACAGTAGCAGAACTGGGGTTCACATGCCAAAAATCAGGGTTATTAATCCCTTCCTCCACCTGCTTTAAAGAAAGAAAAAAGCAAAGCACCTTCACTGATCAGAAAAAAAAAAAAAAGAGGGGTTTAAAAGCCATGAATAGTTTCAACCATTGTTTGCCAGAATTAAAATAATACCCATTGTCATGGTGACAGGAGTAATCTGTGCATTAAAGTGTGGGATAAACAGAAATATTTCCCTGAGCTTTCCACAGAAAGCAGCATCCCACACTCAGCTTACAGACATGTGCTCCACTGTCCTGTCTGATGAGTTTCCAGCAACTCACCACATCAGCAAGCTCAGTCCTCCTCCTGATGGGGGATTACAAAGCTCTGAAGGAAAGCACACGTCACAGTTGGCAGCAGGAGGTTCAATAACCACAGGGTTTAACTCCTTTCTGCCTCAGCTGCCCTGTGAGCTCGTCCTGCCCACAGGACTCGGGGATGCTGCCGTGCAGGGCACGGGGATGGAAGTGCAGAGCCAGCCAGGTTCTCAGGAGAGCCCACAGAACTCACCTAAAACACCAGCAATCTTTGCCACCACCCTGACTCAGTAACCTGAGACTTAAAACAACACCAAGGTGACCCCCAGCTGTCCCAGAGCTGTGGTGATGGACAAGAACCACAACAAATTAATCCACAAATGCTGTCCCTACTCCCACGAGCAGGAGCAGAGAGCAGCACCCCCAGAGCTGGAGGCTGAGGGGAGCTGGGAGCTGTCCCACCCCTGGGACACAGCTCAGTGTGCCTCAGCTCCAGAGCTGAGCTCATGCTGAAAGAAAGTTAAAGTTGAGCCACGAGAACAATGCGAGGAAACTGCCAACACACTGACGGCTCAGACACGCTCCCAGCGACTCCTGCAGCGTGGGGGAAACAGGCAGCACTGCCATTCCCTTCTGCAGAGCTATTCACATCAGCAGGGCACAGCCTGGCCCTGACAGCAGCACTCCACATGTCCATTTGTGCCTCCTGCACAGACTTTTGGGGAGAATTTTCCCCATGCAGTGGCCGCTTCGTTCCTGCTGCTCCCCATCCCCAGTGGACACAGTCACACCCAGCAGGATAATCTGTTTGTGACAGTAAGACAGAATTAACTTATCCACCAACTGAGACACTTTGCTGTAAAGGTACCCAAGATGTGCTTTATTTCCAAGTGGCCTGACAGAACCCCTGTCTGTGCTGGAGAGGCACTGACCCTCTCTGCAGTGAGGCATTTCCCCAGCGCTCCCTGCCCCTTAGCAGAGGCTACACCGACACCTGCACAGCCCAGCACTGCAGGGAAACGTTAAAATACAGGTTTGCAGGACACAACACTGATCAGCTCTTCACCACACCTACCCAGCCTGAACTGAGAAATCCCAAATGAGCCAAACACACTGATAATAACAGGAATATTCCAGCCTTGGACAGGCACAGAGGGGAAGGCAGAACCAAGGCCCAGCCCCGGGTGCGGCCTCACCTTCCCGGAGCAGCTCGTCGGCCACGCTCACCCCCTGCTCGATCAGCTTCTGGCACTCGTCCAAGGGCTTGATGCTCTCCTGCTCTATGGCATCCACCTCCTGCAGCAGGGACAGCAGCCTCTCATCCAGCAGCTTCTTCAGGGTCCCTTTCAAGTCGCTGAAATGTTGCTCGAGCACATCCCTGGTCAGCGCTGCGCTCTCTTTGATCTGAACTCGGACAACAGGAAAGAAGGGCTCAGGAGAAAGGCAGAGGCCACACACATCTTTTCCTGAACTACTTCATCTGCATCTGCTGGAGAAAAGCTGTTGAGTGAAGTCAGCTCAGAAAAACGACCACTAGCAGTGAACAAATTAGTGCAGTCATTTTTAGGACACACACAGCAGGGAGGGAGGCAAAGAAACCAGCCTGCTGGAGGGGAAGGGCATATTAACTAAGCAAAATACAAACTGGGTTACAGGAACTTCAACCAAGGAGTTTTTCTTGTCAGAAAAATCCAAATGCCCTGTAGGTCTTCCCCCCACTGCCCCTCAAAAAAAACCCCGCTGCTGTAATCCTACACTCTGCCATCACATACTCCTTGGAAAGAAAAAGGTATCAGGCTTTTAAAAGACTATCCAGGAGCACTTTTCCAGGCCCTGTAATTTCACAGAGTTTCTGATATCCTCCTAAAACTGCCTTCTTTTCAATTTTGTTCAAATATCCGCCTTGGGGTGAACAGCAAGCCTGGTTCGACTCCGGAAGAACCCGACCACAGAAGGTTCTACAAGTGCTTATTAACATGGTTGCAAACTTGCTGAATCTGACTTTTAGGGAAGAAAACACACTTGGAACGTCCCTGAGCCAAAGATGCAAGAGCCAGGGCTAAACATCTCCCTGTGAGCAACTTGTCTGAGTCCCGCACACAAGGAAAATCTGCAGCATGCTCAGCTCTCCTCACACGTAATTTTGAGATCTTTAGAAGCCCAGACAACCGACACAGGAAGCTCTCTGGTCAGGTAAAACAAATTTCCTCTTCAAGTAATGTTCATGAAGCTCTGCAGCTGCCACCCAGCTCGGTTTCCCTTCTGGTGTTACTTCAGTGCTCGGGGGGTAAAAAAGGAAGCGTTCAGCTTTGTGAAGGGGTGGGGTGAAGGAAGGCAGAGCAGCCACTTCTCTAAGCCCATTACGGGCAGCTCAGCCCCAAAATTAGATCCTCCTCGCCCTGCAAAAGAGGAAATGCGAGTCCCTGGACACACAGGGCTGTGGAAAATCATGTCCCATTGGTCCAGAGGAAAAGGATGCAACAGAAGCAATCCATTCACATCACCTCCCCTGCACCCCCAGATGATAAAGCTCCCATATCTGAACCCCAGGGAACTCCTGGATGTGTGATCCTCTGGGGACAAAACAGCCCGTGGAAAGAAGGTGGAAAAGAGAGAAATCAGAAGGGTGCACACAGCACAGGAATTCCCCCCGGGAGGAAAGGGAAAGGTGAGGTAACTCCACACTCACAGCCACTGCACAAAGGGCTCCCTCTCGGCTCCCTCTGAGCCGTCAGGCAGCGCTTTGGGATGACGAGGTCTGGATTAAAGACAGCCGTGCACAATTCATTTTCTTAAGCAGCCTGTGGTTTCACCAGTGACTAATTTAACGCGCAGCGATCACCCACACCCACCCGGGGCACGGCACTCCCCCAGCACTCCCAGCAGCGTCCGACACTAACGGAATCTGCCCCAGAAAAAACTGCCAGGGCACCACAGAAACATCCTCTGACCTTGGTTTTGTTTGGGTTTTTTTAATTTACTCCTTGCAGAGCTGAATCAAAGACAGAAAGGCACAGCTCCCGGTCCACACCCCCCGAGGTGCTCAGGGGCTGCCTGGGCAGAGGAGCCAGTCCTGCCGTGCGGCTCTCCCTGCCCACACGTGCCTATCTCACCCCGCATCTCCCGCTGCTCCCGTCCCGACGAGAGCCCTGCCCCGGCTCCAGCGCACACCAACCACAATTCCAGCCTGGAACTGTGCCTGACCCACCGAGTACGTGACCCACGGGGAGCGGGGCATGGGGACAGCAGCAGCCGAGAGGGCATCCCGGCCAGAGAGCAGCCTGCCCGGCAGGGAACTGATGCGAGGGGATGGCGATGGGTGTGACACTCCGACTAAATCAGACTCAGCATCCCAGCTAGTTCAGACAACGCACTCCTTTACACATCTTTATCCCTGCTGGGAAACCTCCCTCTGATCCCAGACAAGGAGGCTCAGCGCAGCTACAGATACCAGCTCACAGCCCTTTCCTCCCATTCCCGCATCTCCCAACTCCAGCATCCATCCACGCGCGGGTCCCGCGGGGCTCCCCCAGCCCCGAGGCTGCGGGGTCATGGAAAAACACGCGGCCCGCGGTCCCCGGGGGTGTCCCCGGTGCCGCCCCCATGCCCCGGGGACACGGCGCGGGCAGGGAGCCCCGCACCGCCCGTCCCGCCGCGCTGCCCACCTGCTGCCGCGCCTGGTGCAGCCCCCGCAGGCGCTGCTGCAGCTCCCGCCGGTGGCTCCGCGCAGCATCGATGCTCTCCCGGGCCTCCTGCAGCAGCAGCAGCCGCGCCTCGGCCTCGCCGGCGGCCTCCATGGGCACGGCGGCACCGGCGGGCGGCACGGGCGGGGCTCGGCCCGGAAGGGCGGGGCGGGAAACGGCAGCGAGGCCCGGACCGGGGGGTGACGTCAGCGGGGCGTGACATCAGCAGAGTGTGACGTCGGCATGGGGAGAGTGACGTCAACTGCGGGTGTGACGTCGACGGGTGTGACGTTGCCGGCGTGCGGTCCCGCGTGACGTCACGGCCGCGGCGGGAAAACCCGCCTGGCAGCGGGGCCGGGACAGGGGGCGGGGCCTCGGCGAGAATGGGCGTGGTCTCAGGGAGAAGGGGCGCGCCTGCTCTCCCGTGAGTCACGTGATCCCGGAGAGGGCGGGGCCCGCGGCCGTTGGGCCGCGCGCGCGGGGCGGGCGGGTCACGTGGTGTCGCAGGCCCCGCCCCCGCCGTTTCCGAACGCGGTCCCGCGCGCGCGCTTTTTGCCCGCCCTGGCCGGCGCGCGCGCCCGCGAGGCGGCGCCATCCCGGGGCGGGGGGGGCTCCATGGCGGCCCGCCCCCCGGCCCTGAGGGGACATGGTGGGCAGGGTCGCCGTGGCCGCCCCGGCCGCGTCCCCGCCGCTGCTGCTCACCGGCCACGACGGCGACGCTCAGGTGGGCACGGGGGAGCGGGCCCGGGGGGGCGCGCTGCGAGGGCGGGCTGGCGGGGGGCGCCCCTGTGGCGTTCGCCCCTCGACCCCTGACAGGGCGCGCCCGCCGCACCCGCGGGACCCGCGGCGTGAGGAGCCGCCCGTGCCCGGCCCGCGCCCCGGGTCGGGGTTAGAACCACCCGGGCCGGGCTGTCAGGAGCCGCCTCCCGGGGGCTCCGGGAAGAGGCGTTTTCCCCCTCAGAGGGTGGGATTTCGAGAGTTCGGTTTGTAATAAAGCAGGAGTAGTAAAAGGCTTTGTGAGCGAAAGTCTTCCTTGGAGCCGTACGAGTGAATGCTCTTTGATCAGAGATCAAAATACAGGGAGTTCTGGCTGAAGACATCACGGGGGTTTGAATTATGATCCGAGATAAGAGTTCTCTTTCATTCATTTTCTTTAAGTACTTGAAAGGTCGTCTTAAGATGAGTCAGATGTTCACGGTGGGATCAGACATTTTTAAGTGACATTGGAATTCCCTTCTGAGCTCCACAGAGCTCTGGGGAACATCCCGAGGTTACCGAAGGGTCGAGCAGCCCAAGTGACCCATTCCAGTTCTGTGGAATCTCTGCAGGGCTGTTCTGTCCTCTGGAAAAGTGCCGGTGTCATTCATCTCTGTCACTCTGCTGCTTTATTTTGCCACACTAAGTCACCTTAAGTTTTTCATGTTGCACTTTTTACAGCCATGCAAGAAACGACGAGAGGAAGATGCTCCTGTGAAAACCATCACAAGGTATTTTTCACCATTAGCAAAACCAGTGGATAAAGCTTTGCCATCACCAAAACCCAACAATATCCTGGATTATTTTAAGAAGACCTGTGTAGCTGAGAAAGCCACGCTGCCAGCTGGGGATGGAGAAGATAAACCACTGCTGGATGCTGATGACAAAGATTGTAAGTCAGCTTTAAAACCATCTTTGAAGCGAAAGAGAAAAGGGAAGAAAGTTAATTTAAATAATGAACTCAAGGAATCTGAGAATCATCACGAAATAGAAATTAGTAGTGATGACAGCAGAGTGGCAACAAGACTGCAACAGGACAGCAGTGACTTTATTGCTACTTGTACTCTAGTTGACCAAAAATGTGCAGGAGAATTAGCAGAAGATGATGAGGAAAGGGAGAACTTCTCCAGTGCTGTTCTCTCCAGGAAAAATGCCAGAAACGCTGGTTCTGAAACAAATGGGTCAAAAAATAGGATTAGGAAATCAAGGAAAAGGAAGCACAAAGTAGATATGGATTCGTCTGAAAGTTTTTCATCTGGAAACCAGATGAATGAAACTTGTAAAAAGGAAGCTGAGGAGAAGAAAAACGCGGTAGCAGAGAGTGATGCTGCTCCTGATGATTCCAGTTCGGAGGCTCCTGCGGATGATGGGACGTCACAGGTAAATAATTGCATAATAACGGTGTCATTTGAGGACTTCTTGAAGAGTCAGGGAGAAAACAATGCTGAAGAAGACACAAAGCCAGCAGTGGACAGAGGTGACAGCGTTAGTGACCCCGAAAAGTGTGAGGAGTCTCAGCAGCTGCCGCTCCGAACGGTCACTGTCCTGGCACAAGTTCATTCCGTTCCCCCCAAGTTGCCCCCGTTGCACAGAGGGCAGAAAGGCTCCAGGAAAATTCCTTCCATTTTCCTGAAGCAGAAGGGACGTGGAGGGGAGAAGGAAGGCACCCCACCCCTCTTGGACTGTGAGCACACCGAGCAGGTGGCTCAGAAAAGGAAATCTAACGTGGTTATCCAGGAAGAGGAGTTGGAGTTGGCTGTCCTAGAGACTGCAGGGGCGGATTCTTTGAAGCCAAAATGCACCCTGGAAGAAAAGCATCAGTTCATGAAGGCCTTTAGACAACCAGCATCAGAGGGAACAAAAAGTGGAGCTAAAAAGGCAGCTGGAAAACAAAAGCAAGGCTCTGCAAAGCCTTCCAAAGAAAAAGAAGGACCTGAGGATGCCATTCCTTCAAATAAGCGATTGGAGAGTGGGATCCCAGAAGATCATGTGGACAGATGCACACATTCTAGTCCTAAAAGCAACAGAACTAAAGCCAAAAGATCTAGAAAGGTTCAGAAAAAAGGAAACAGGAAAAGAAAGGGCTCAGAAACGAAGGAAACTCCTGTCTCCAGCACCAGCAATTGTAAGGGAGAAGAGGATTCAGGTGCTGACTTTCTTACTGTGGAAAACACCTCAGATGTAATAATTTTGTCAAGTCCAAAAGTGAATAAGTTGAGGAGGAGTTTAAGGCAGCAGAAAATCCAAACATCAACAAATATTACACCTAAAAAAGGCAGGATTAGAGCTGCCCTTTCTGCAGATGAATTGAGCCCGTTACAGGCTTCCACCCCAAAGGCAAGCAGGCAATCCTCCAGGAAAAGCAGCCTCTATAAAGCTGAGGTGATCACTCTGCCCTATGATGGAAACAGCCCAATAAGGTAAACTTGGTGGAGCATATTCTACCTTTTTGCCCTTTAATTTAATGCAAGTATTTTGAGAGTAAGACATAATTATAAAGTTATATAAAGTTGCATGGGTTGACTATGGTGGAAAATAACAAAGAGCTAAAACTGATTATGAATTTGCACTAAAGACATTAAAAAAACCAAAACAACCAGCCAACAACAACAAATCAACGGGGAGGTTGCCTCTGTTTATAGCACTGCATTTTTAAAGGCTTTTGAACATGAGGTTGAGGGCAACATTTGCCTTTATTAAGCAGTAATAATGTCACAATGCTGTTCCCTTAATTAGGATGAGGTTCACACGTATCAATGCGGCTGCAAAGTCAAACAGAGCTGAAGCAATGAGAAATGAAGAGTTTCACTCCAAAAGCACAAAGGTAATTTATGTAACAGTTTGTGTTTGGGTATTTTGTCATTTCCTCTGTGTGTGTAATTGTGTTCTACTGCAACATGACAGTTCTCAGCTGCCCTGGGGAAAGGGAGCATTACTCTGATTTATGGTAGAATTCCAGATATCTTCTTGTTACCTTAGGTTTTAAAACATGTTTTATTAGTACCAACCTGCTTTTCATACCAGAAAAACCCAGTAAAATGTGGCACTCAATGCTGGGGTTTGCTTGCCAGGGTGGTTGGAGATAAATCAGGGGTTGGACTTTGATGATCCTGGAGGTCTGGTCCAACCTGTGACACTGTTTGGGCACAGCAGAAAGAACATCACTGCTCATATTTCATGTGTTCTGTGGACAAAGGGCCCTTGGAGGGCTCTCACTCCCTTTTGAAAACTTGATATCACCTTGGTTTGCTTCTCCTTCCAATGATTTACTTTTTTTTTCGGTACCAATGACGTTTCATTAAAATTACACACTTTTGTGGAAGTGAAAAATTACATTAATCTGCTAAATACCTAGCAAAGATACTTGTTATTAACTGCTCTTTTTGTTCTCCTGTTCTTTGTTAACAGGCAAACTCTGCTTCCAAAAGCAGATGCAAGGCCAAGCAGCTGGTTGAGAAAGCCAAGGCCATCCAGCAGAACAGATCCCGGGGCCAGGAAGACCCCCCAGCTCCTGTGAGACGCTCGTCTCGCCAGCGAGCCCTGGCTGAGAGGACCAAGTCCCAGGGCAGTGATGTAAGGCTTGGTATTTGGGCAACAATTACCCTGGGGTACTTGGGACTCACTTAAGCAACAAAAATGAGTCTTGGCTTGCAAGCATTTCTTGTAAGGAATCAAGTAAGGGAGAGATCTGTGCAATGTGTTGCTAATGAAGGAGGACAGGTTGTGTTTCCTTTCTGATTTTGTTTGGTTTCCCTCTAGGAATCAGTAATAATTTTGGATTCCAGTGTGAGCAGTGTCACTACTGCAGAGCAGAGTGTGAAGCCAAAGAAACTTCGGAGCTTAAATGACGTTTTGGGGAAGAATTCTAAAAACTTGAAGGTTGTGAAGAGCTCAAATGGTAATTGGGCTTTACTGAGTGTGTTTGTTTTTATTACTGTTATTGACTGTTGTAACTTTATTTTATAAAGCTGTCTTTGCAGTGCATTCCTATTTTCCTCTGATTTTTTTGGTACAATATTCCAATACACACATCTTTTTGTGTGAGGTAACAGTGCAGAGGTTGTTTACATTTGCTGCTTTGATTTTTCTTCATTCAGGAAAAGCTGTGTTTGGAAAGCTGTCAATAGTACACCATGTTCTGTTGCCTTCTAATTGATGATTTTTTTTCTCCTAATGTTACAGAAAATAAAATCTATAGTGATGAAATAATTAGTAATAGAACCATAATGAATTTTAATTCATTATAAAATACTCAGCTTTCCCTTAAGAAAAGGAGATTTCCAAGTGCTGTAGAATGGCAGATGCAGGCAGGGAGCAGAGAAGCAGGGTTAGGATCCTCTATCAGTGTTCATCTAATCGTGTTTTCTCCTTCTGAAAGGCAAACTGGGGTATCCACCCCCCTGCCCAGGCAGGAGAGCTCAGACCTCTGCAGCTGAACCCATCGTGATCTTTGATGAGAGCAGGTCAGTTCACGACATTCCCCTTTGCTTGAGAACCAAAACACATCTCAAGGTTGCTTTGACATTCTCTCATTTTACAAATTCAAATACAGTTACTGAAATGTGATGTAAATGTCCGTGGGTTTTATACTGATCAACATGTTAAGCTGCTTGCAAAATTTTAGGAGCTTTTTATAGAGTTCCTTGACCGTTGTTGTTGTTGTTCCATTTTTAGAGGGCTGAAAATGTAGCTGATGAGTGATTAAAAAGAAATCACAAATTGCATATAAAAATACACAACCAAACAGATTTTTTGTTTTAATTAAAATCTCTAACACAATATTTAAAAATAAATATAAACTTACTCCATGGGAATTAATTTTAGCAGTTCTCCCAGACTATTTCTGACTAGTGTAGAAGAGAACGTGACTAAACTCAGCCCTGAATAGCTGGTAGTTCTAATGATTTTTTTTTTTAATTTTCATTTCTATTTTCATTAAAGCCAAGATGCATCTGAAAACTCTCAGGATGATGATCAGTTCAGAGCAAAACGTGAATTCCTGATGAGTGGCTTGCCAGAGTCCCTGAAAAGGCAGATTGCAAAGAAGGCAGCAGCAATGGAAGCTTATTGTGTGGCCAGTTCCTGTTTTAAGGCTGTGGTCCACGTGCAGCAGAAGGATGACTGTAAGCTTTTGTTAAGCTTTTGGGTTTAATTTCTAGCAAATTTTTGTAGAGAAGATAAAAATTGAACAGCTTATGACTGGAATAGCTGGGTGTTTCCTGTTGGTTTGTGTCCCCAGTAAGAAAACAAAACATAGAAGCTTCCAGTGAGATGGTTTTGAATTCAAAATGTACAGATTAAATTGATGCTAAAACAGTATAAACTTTTATGGGTGAGGATGCAAAATTCTGAATATTTGATCAAAAAAGTTGTTCTGTCAAGTTCCAGTTTGGAGAATAAAGACTGTGTTGGACTGATTGGGGCACAAACCATTTCCTCCTGACAGAGGCAAAATGCTTAAAAAAAAGAGAACAGCAACCTGTTTCTTTCCTCTGGAATAGAAACTCACTGCTATTATTTTGGATTTGGGGGGGTTGTTTTGTAGGTTGTCCAATGTGGAAATTGCAGCCACCTTCATGTCCTCTGTTAACCAAGCTGAGGGAGCTCAGTACTGAAGTCACCAACGTCACAGGAATCACTCTCTCACTTGGTGAATTCTCCACTGTGAATTGCAAACGACCTGGCCGTTGTTCTGCACCTGGGGTTAGTACTTCACAATTTAAATTGGTTTGGTAGTTGTTTGGACTTCTGTTGTTTAAAATAATCCTGTCGTTTGAATAATCCGTTCCAGTCCTGGAATATTTTAATTTGTCTTTTATTTCCCTACGTGTGAGTTCTTCATTTTGCATCTTGATGTTCTCAACAATTCTTTACTTCAATTTTTGTTAATCTCTGACTTCACCCAGACAGTTACCAGTTTAAATTAAGCAAAGCTGCCATTCTGTGTAATGTTTTTGGGTAATTTTGTGCACGTGTGGGTGTGTGTGTGTTGCAGCTTTCAGGCCACAGAGCAGTTCTCCCTGCTACCTTCAAGAAGGATTTACTGGAGGAGATCCTGTCTTCCAATCCTCAGTTTCCCGTGAGGAAATACTTCCGCAGGTTTCTGAGGAAGCAAACGGAGCGCTTGGCTTTGAAAAACCCTCTGCAAGGTTGGTGATCTGGGTAGGGGGAGAAAACAATCTCTCTTACATAAAAAAAAACCATCTTGGAATTTCCAGAAATTCCTCACTGAAGGAAAATGCTGTTGGGGGAAATCAATCGGTCCTCACATTTTAAGCCATTTTGACCAAATTCTACAAACACAGCTTGAACAGTGAGCTTGACAGGTTTTAAGGATGTAACTTATTTTTTCCTTAGAAAGCAGAGATGGGACTGCAAATTCTGAGGCAGATCAGAAACATCCTGACAACAGGAAGGAAACGAAGAGGAAAAGGAAAGAAACGGAAGATCGCAAATCAAAAAGAAGGAAACAAATTGAAGGTACTGAGACTGAAATCACACCAAGAGTTTCCAGGACCCTCATTCCTCCTGGGGAAAACCAGGCAGAGGCAGGACAAACCACACATCTGGGGAAAAGCAAGACCCAGAAAGCAGAAGACACTGGATGTTTGTCAGAGCCAAGTGCACTTTCAGGTAACTGCATTTCCTGCCTCATTGTAATCCTCTGTGCACTGAGGGAGTGTGGTGTATGTGTGATTGTGTCACCTTTCCACTGTGGTGCAAAAATCCTGCCTAGTCTTAATATTCTGGGCTTGATCAACTCTTTTGCATGTATAGAAATGGATAATCTGTTTCTCTGTAGGTGTTGAGGACATGCTCTGGACAGAAAAGTATCAGCCTCAAGATTCCAGTGAACTCGTAGGGAACAAGAAGGAAATCGAAAGGCTCCACAGGTCAGAAGTGGGAACATGGATCCAGTCTGAAAAGAACTCAAAACATGCTGTTACTTGACTGTGCTCAGAGATGCAGTCAGTTATTTACCACTATGCTTGACTGACCCACCCAGGGGGGTGTTTGTGGCCTTGGGTTTGGTTTGCATCCCAAAAGTTATGCAGAATTTAAAGATCCATCTGACTAAGTAATTCTCCAGGTGACTTGTTTTTACACCAACCAGCCTATAATGGAGAAGAGAGAAGGAATCCTTTGGTACAAAAGAGTCAAGCAAATCCTGAACAGTGTGTTTTTGAAATCTGAAAGGACTTGATAAGTTTATGAGGGATGACGAGTGGCTGATGTCTCTTAGTTTTATGTTCTATTCCATCATAATTTCATTCATTTTATTCAGCAGTAATTCTTATTTTTTGTTCTGTTCCTTCCTTTTATAGCTGGTTAAAAGAATGGAAAAATAGAGCTGATTTGGAAGAGAAAAGAAACCAGAAAGGAGAAAAAGAGGACAAAGAGCATGAAGGTGCTGATAGAATTAAAAATAATACAACTCCTCTTTGGTTTAAAGTTGGTAAAAAACCAACATGAATCCTTTCTTTTTTAAATAATTCTGCAGATTCTTTGAGCAGCCTTGACTTCCAAGATAACAAATCTGATGTCGAGGAAGAGACGAGCCTTTGCAACACAGTCCTGATCACTGGCCCTCCAGGAGTGGGGAAAACTGCTGCAGTGTATGCCTGTGCTCAGGAGCTTGGCTTCAAGGTTGGGGCAGTCCTTTCCTCAGAGCTTTTTCTTGTTAATAATTAACTGGTGACACAGAAAGATTTGTAATGCAGGGTGTCCACAAGGGGGTTTTTATGTATTGAATTCCATCCCACTGCAGATCTTTGAGGTCAATGCCTCGTGCCAGCGCAGTGGCAGACAGATCCTGTCCCAGCTGAGAGAAGCTACCCAGTCCCATCAGGTGGACAAAAAAGGTGTCAATGCACACAAGCCTTGCTTTTTCAACAGCTGTAGCACTGCCAAGTCACCAAGTAAGTCTGAGGGGGTTTTTTCTGGATTTTTTTTGTTTGGTTGGAGTTTTGGGATGGAGGGTTTTGCAGGAGGAGGAGGAGGGTGGTAGGAACTGAATTCCCCAAACAGGTTTCAGACATCAGGTGTTTGGAAAAAGGTAACAAATTTCAGCTTGTCTGGCCATAATAGTAAGAAATGCTCTGTTGGCTAACACAGCTACACAGCAAATGAAATAATGGCTTTATCAAAATACTGACTCTTGATTATCTCATTTCTGTAGTGGTGCAGTAAGGGCTGTGGCACTTCAACAGAAAGTTGGATAGAAATCATTCCTTACAGCAAGAGAAAGGAAAATAAGCAGAAATCAGCACAGTAAACCTGTCCTGTACTAGATTAAAAAAATGAGGCTTGCTTTAAATTTGCCTGAGAAATCTTTGACATTAAATTTCCAACTGAAATTTAATATAAAACTTATCTTGCAGAAAAAATGTATTCTCCAAAGAAAGTTATTTCACCAAGAAAACCACCACTGTCACCGAAAGGAGCTGGTTTGAAACGAAACTTGACCCCTAAAACTCTTGCAAACTACTTCAAAATCTCTTCCAAACGTAAAGGAAATGATGGGGAAGTGCCAGCTGAGGGAAAAAATAGAGGTAGGTATTCCTGTTTAATAATTAGTTATCCTTTGGAGATGGAGATGCCACACTGTGTGTGCAGCTGTGTGGAGAAAAGAGGAGATTTTCTTATGCAGTTTATACCTGGGGAGGATTTTTGAACCTGGAATGCATTTGAAATGATTTCAGTCCTCCTTCCTGCTCAGTTGTTCATCCATCTGCAGGAAATACTCAGAATTCACTGGAAGAGAAGAAAGATGCTCAGATTAAATCAGTAAGCAAGGAAGAGGAACACAACAGGAAAAGTGCAACGTCCCTCATTCTGTTTGAAGAGGTAAAATCCACATGAAATACACCCTGACTGCATCCACAGCTTGTGGCTGTCGTTAAAACTGTTGATGTTTTGCACTTGTTGCCTGTAGGTGGATGTAATATTCGATGAAGATGCAGGATTTCTGAGTGCAATAAAGACCTTCATGGCAACTGCAAAGAGACCTGTGATTCTCACCACCAATGGTGAGTGGTGTTTGTGACAGGGATTGGCCTTCACAGGCAGAAGAGCCTCTGTCAATGAGTTGGTTTAAGTGGGGATGGTTGAATACAGCTCCTAAATGCAAAATTAAACACAGGGATTTCAGTGTTTGAATAAAGATACTGTCTGCTGGGATGGATAAAGAAAATAACTAGTTTGGAATGGAATGTCATGACAGTTTCCTGGTATCTCTTTGTGCAGATCCAACTTTCAGCTTAATGTTTGATGGCTGTTTTGAAGAGATCAACTTCAGAACCCCTTCCTTGGTAAGTGTGTTTGGAAATGCAGGTCAGCTGATTTCAGTTTGCAGTTTAAATATTGGTGGAGGTTTGTGTATTTCTCACGTGCCTGTTCCATCAGAAGGCTGTTCATTGGGTTTATGCAAGGATGGGTGGGATGTATTTATCTCTACAGGTTTTTATTTTATTAGCATGGAATATGTATTTTTAAAGCAATTTAGTAGTTCTGAAAACTAAGATATCTAAGTTCTTAGCTAATACATCTAATAGCTCTGATCTGAAGGTTGACTATGCCAATATAGGTTCATTGGTTAAAATTGGAGGAGCTATTTTAGAAGTGTTATGGGTTATTCCTTGAATGTAAACACCACTGTTCTGGATAGCAAATAGTTTTATTTTTAGCTCTGTGTTGTGTGAAAACCCTAAATAAATGAGAATCAGAAGGAACTGACTTTTCAGAAGGGGGAATTGCTTAATGTGAAGCTGAAAACCTGTTGGATTTTTCCAGACAGTTGCAGAGTTAAAAGAAAGAATGAAAAAAACCCTTTAAAATGAATACAGTTCAGTGACAGCCCATCAGTGGTGATGAGAAGCAAGGGGTATGTGCTTTAAGAACCATGAGCACAATATGTTTGTGTGCTTGTTTTTAATGAGCTGAATTTCTAAATTGAACTGAATTCTCTGGCACAGACTGCATGGATTTGGTATTCTGCTTTTCTGTAGAAGGTTTTACTGTAACTTCAGTCTAATTTAATGAACTAATCCCCTGTATTAAAAGGCAGAATTTATTGCAAAGCAAAGCAGAATGATTTGCTCCTGTGGGACTCCCTGCAGGGTGATTGGCAGTTGTTTCAGTGCTCTGTGTCTGCCCCTTGTCCAGGTAAATGCCACCAGTTACCTCCAGACCCTGTGCCTGGCTGAGAACCTACGGACAGAGGGGAGAGACTTGGCTGCTCTGGTGACCACAAATAACTGTGACATCAGGAAATGTGTCCTCTACTTGCAGTTTTGGGCTAGAAGTGGAGGGGGATGCCTGAAGGAGAAACGTCTGGCACATCATGGTAGGTTGATTTGATTTGATCTCTTGCAAAATCTCCATCTAAACACGAATTTGATTAAATCAAACCATCCTTAGGCACATATGAATAAATGGTCACTTCTTGAAGGACCATTTGGGTAGGGGGGTTGGGTGTTTTACGGGTAAGAACTTGATCCCAAAGGATTCAGGAAGAGAATCTTCAGCAGGTTTGGGGGTGTGAGTGCCCAACAGGGAGAGGCACAACCCCCTGCAAAGGTGACTTGCAGAGCAGGGAGGTCGGGCAGGTTGAGCAAGGATTTGAGGTGGGAGTGACTCCTTTCAGTCACTGCACTGGCTCAGAACCACAGCAGGAGCTCCCAGTTACAGTGTCCTTTACAAAAGGAACCGAGGCAAAGAGGTGAGAAATCGATTTCATGGTGCAGTTGTTTCTTTTCAAGTAAATCCTGTTATCTTTGTGCAGGAGGAGAGGAGACAAGTGAAGCAGATGATGCAATTCAGTCCAAGAGTGATGATTCCAAGGTAGATTCTTCTCCAGGTGCTGATGCACATCTTCAGGAGCCTCCAAAATGTGACACAGGCTGTGTGGAGACGTTGCTTGGCCTTCAGAACATCCTGTTGCCTTCAGAAGACTTGTTTACATTTCTTAAGGTATTTTTGGAGTTAATGCTTTGGATGATGCCAGATGATTGAGTGTAGCCAGCACGAGGAACAGTGACCTCTGGGAAACAAATCTCTGCCAAGGTTTCTTGTAGAAATCAGGGGGTTTGTGGTTATTAAGCAAAATCTGAACTGGGACAGTCTCCTACCAACAAAAAACAGTCCCTCACCTCATAAACACAAAGCCAGGAGTGAGAGATTTTCTGTAATAATATATATTTTTTTTAATGTTATTTTAACATATTAGTAAATCTTTCACTGTTATTGTTTTACAGCACAAAATCACAACCATGGAGGAATGGAATAAATTAATGCAGCTTCTCATGGAATTCCAGATGAAGCAAGTGGATTTTATATACAGTAATCTTGAACTTATCCTTCCCTTACCGGTGCAAGTTCTTTCAGACCACTCTGAAGCCTCTAAATCTGCACTTGAAAGGACTACCCCAGCTTCTTCAAAAAACAGGTCTAGCAACAGCAGTTGCTCTGGGAAGAGTAGCCCTGGAAAAAGGTCGAAGAGGACAAAGGCTCAGAGAAGGCTTGATGTGTTGGATGACAGTGACCTGTTTGATACTGAACTCAACTATTCATCTGAATTCATAACGTTGCCATTGGATAGTCCTGCATCGTGTGCTGAAATGAATAAAAAGGAATCAAAGTTGTTGGTGAATAGAGAAGAAAAAGGAGTTCAAACCAAAACGTCAGCAAATGACAAAAGGTCTGCTCTTGTTTTCCAGTGTCTGAATTCACTGACTGAGTTTGTGGAAAACATGTCTTTCCTGGATTGCTGTGGAAGCACCAACACCAAGGAACCACTGGAGTTTTCCAGAGATGAAGAATTTCACTGGGCAAATGCCAAAATCAGAAATGGTCTGTGTGATGAGTTCAGTATAGAAAATACTGATTGGTGGAGTTCCCAGAGCTCTAGTGAAGTAAAGGCAGCTATTGAAGCACTCAGTTTTCACAAGTGTTCTGGTAATATTTCACAAAGCTTGGAATCCTTCTGGAGTACCAGGAAAACACCTCCAAGTGATCAGCTGGAGGGTCTCACTTTGCATATCTCAAACACAAGGAATGGTGTGTCCTTCAGTCAGTCAGCTGATTCAAGGTAAGGCTTTGCTAATATTGCTGCAATGTAATGCAGTTCTGTGGCAAGAAAAGCATTTCACAGGAGCAGGACTGTCCCAGGTTCAGTGGGTACACATTTATAGCACCATGGCTGTTGGCAGGATGGCTCAAAACCCTGCAATGTGTTTTATAAGCTTAAATTAATCTGCAAAAAGTGACTTTTCTTGTTTGAATAGCCTGACTGTAATGTTGTTCAGAAATGGTAGCCTCAGTCTATTTACTTTAAAGATGGACAAACACCACCCCCAAAAGAATAACAAAGCCCTAAAGGAATGGCTTTTCCAAGAGGGACAGATGGATACGATGGATTCTGCACGTGCTGGACGTGCAGATCTGTCATCCAGTGCCTGCTCCTGTTGAACCTGGGTTAGATGTGTTGGTAGGGGTTGCTGGATGAAGACCTAACAAAATTCCAAGCAGCACAGGCAGGAGCTGCAGACAGCTCATCCTGTGGGATGCAGCTCTGGACATCAGTGTGTTTAATGGCATTTTAAACCAGTGGATTTGATCCTAAGGAAACAAAATCAGGGCTGTAAGTTCTTGAACAAGGAACACCAAAGCTTTGTTCTGTGTTTCAGCATTCACCAAAAGGCACACAAGAGGCTGGCTGTCATCAGGACTGTGTTTTCCAGAAGCCCCTTAAACCTGGGGAACAAGCAGGCCAGCGTCCTGGAATACCTGCCCACGCTGCGCACCATCTGCAGGGCTGAGAAGCTGAAAGAGCAAGGCAAGACTAAAAGAAGGTAAGTTCTGGTCTTCCCAAACCTTGCCTCATTCAGAAATAAACTTTGTTCCTTTACAATCACTTTTACTTTTCTTTTTTTTCTTTTTTTTTCTTTTTTTTTTTTTTTAGGTTCTTGCATTATCTGGAAGGGATTCATCTCGAAATACCCAGACAAATAATAAATGGTCTGTCTTTGGACTTCCCTTAGAAATCCTACTGCCAGAAATATTTGGTGCCTAATGGTGGTATTCTCACCATAGTTCAATTTTTTTTTTTTAAATCTTTTTTACCACATTATTGTATATTCAGAGCCATTTGTATATTAAATTTTTATAAGTATTTAAAATAATGTATATATCTATTGTCATGATATTTGCTCTCCACGGCTGAAATGTGGATTTGTTCGGTGCTGGTCCAAAAAGTGCATTTATCACGTTAAATGCACTGACTATTCCATGGGGACTCCTTCAGTCTGGGTGTCAGCAAGAAGTCCTTTTGTAGCAGCCACCTGTCCCAACTTCCACAGCAGAGGAGCCCATTTGGGTCAAGGAAGTTTGGTGCTGAGTGTGAGTGAGGTGATCACTGACTGGGGGTGGGAGGGGGCAGGAGAGGATGCCACAGGTCCTCTAAACCCAACTCCTCACAACAACCACAGGGAACAAAGGCCTTGCAAAGCACTCAGTGCCTCGATGGGCGTGCATTTGTTTACATTCCCTTCATCATTTACAGCTGTCAGATCTGCATGTTCATCTGAAAGGGTAGAGAAGTTATTGCTGTAGCTCCACATGGTCTCAGAGATTTAGGCAAGGTTTTGTAAATAACAATTATCCCAGTGTTACTGTGGGTTCAGGAATATTTAACTACTTTTAGGCTTATATATTGTGTTCTATTTTTATGCTTCTTTTTGTATTTGACAAGACTTCAGCCTGATTGTTTGGATTGATTCTGGTTTTGTACGACAATAAATTTGTGAGACTTTGCTACAACTTTGGATGTTTCTGTTGGATGAAAAGTAAGATTTCTAAAATGTTTTCAGTCCAGAGAGATGATTTTTAGAGGGTTTTAAAACTGGACTTAGTTCAGCCATGTACTTTTCTGCCTTTATATTGCAGTTGGACTGTTCCTGTTCCTCGAACTGAGTCAGATCCTGCCATGCAGTGCTGCTCCACTTACCTCAGTGCTCTGTAATAATAAGGAAGGCCATTTCCTAGTACATTCTCTACTCATCTTACCTTTTTTCATGCCTTAAAGGTGTTCAGGACTAAAAATATTTATGAAAACGGTAAATTATTTTAAGCTTCCACATTGTCGATAATCTTTGGGGTTTACTCTTTCCACAGTTCAGAATTAGCCAAAAATTAAAGTGGGTGCTGTTAAAATCTTAATGGGTTGATGATTTGTTGCATCGATGGTCTGTGCTCCTCCTGTACACTTTTGTAAAAATAAATAAATACACTTTTTTTTTTTTCAATAATAAAGCAAATCTGTTCACTGCTTTATAAAGGCACTCTAGCTAGATTACACTGGGGACATAAATAAATTGGAAACAGGTCCTATAAAGTATTATTATTTTAGGAAATGCATGGGAAATTTGAAAGACCCAAATCAGAAAGCAGTGGGAGACAATTCACCCCCTTTTGAAGTCAGCTCTCTGGTTCTAATAACTGCCTTAGCAAGGTGTTTGCAGAATCTCCTGTGGTGTCCAAAAGGGGTGGTGGAATTCAAGCATTTCACTTCTTGATCAGATCCTCGCCACATCAAATCACCTCGAGCTGCTCTGAGAGAAGATGATCTGCCTGGAATGATTGATTTGAGTTCTGAGAAATTACCAGCTTTGGATTTTGATGCATCAGGCCTGAGCATCTTTTGTCTGCTGGAGTGAAGTGAGTTTCCAGGAGGGATGGGCTCGAGGAAAAGGGCCCTGGGGCTGGTTTTGATTAACTCTGCTTGGAAGCTCCATCCGAGTACTGTGCAGTTCGCCTGCCTTTGATTCAGAAGAGTTTCCTGCAGCAGTTTGGGCCCTGCTTAGTCCTTTATCTGCTGCCCCTTGAGCTCCCTTGTGTGTCTTGGGTGGAATTCGGTGAAACCAGAAGTAAAACAGCCCTGGAGTTTCACAATGACTGCCCCTCTCAGCAGCAGTTATTAGAGGTGTTCAGCAATTGAAAAAGCCAGAAAACCAAGAACCCCCATTGCTCTTGTTGAAATCTCAGTCGAGTTCCAAGCTTTTCTTTCCCTTTACTGTCATTCCAGTCTTGCTTTCCAGAATGTAAATGAGGGTGACAAGATTTACCACCCTATGAGTAACAAAAAAAGCAGACTACCTCAGTCTTTGTAAAAGATAATATAAATAACCACTTTGCAAATCACTCAGATTCTTTCTTTTATTCCGCAGGAGTTGTAAGGACACCACAAAAATTGGTGCATGGCTTGCAAGAACCTGGGGAAAATGAAGTCCATGTTTATATTCCATGTTTATACACACCAGTTCCTAAAGGGTAAGTGCTGAAAAGAGATTCCGTGCAGGTGGTTGAACAACTCAGCTTTTCAGATATTCTGCTGCTGTTTGTTTTTCAACTGCACAATAGTTACAAACTAATTAAAGGTGCAATGCTACTTAGCACCTAAAAGATGGAGAAAATGTGTCAGAACTTTAAGCTGGTAACACCTGTAGTATTTAGTGTATAATGTGTCAGCACTGTCAACTGCTAACACATGCAGTATTTAGTCATCTACAAAATGACAGTGTTTTTACAAGATTGTACATAAACTTCACTGAAGAGGCATCAGTGTACTCTAGCAATGCAAATTAGCAATGCAAATTAAGTTTAGCCTGAAACTAGTAAAATGGAAAAATATTTGAACACCTCTTCATCTATGTCTGAATGAATTACCCTTGAAAAATCTTTCCCTCAGGTTTTTCTCTTGGTTGAAGTGAGTACTAAGCGACAGCCTTTTTGGCATTGGCTTTAACGTGGAAGAGGAACCGTCTCAGTAGGAGATGGAATTCTCGTTGGTCCTGGGGTGCTCCGTTGTCCCGGTGTTGAGCTGTGTGAGAACTCCCGGCTCGCTTGGGGACAGGGACAGGGTCAGGGTCAGGGCGGGTCCGGAGGTGTCGCGGCCCGGGTCCCCCTGCAGGGGGCGGCCCCGCCGGGCCGGGGCTGCGGGGCAGGACGGGCCGGGGCCGCGCCGGTTCCTCATTTCCCTCAGCGCTCCGCGCCGGCCCCGGGCGGAGATGGACCACGACCGCAGCAAGGCGCTGCTGCGGGAGCTGCAGAGAGCGAGCGGCACCGGCAACGACCGCTGTGCCGACTGCGGCCAGCCAGGTACGGGCACGGCGGCGCTGAGGGCACGGCGGGGCTGAGGGCACGGCGGGGCTGAGGGCACGGCGGGGCTGAGGGCACGGCGGCGCTGAGGGCACGGCGGGGCTGAGAGTCCTGCCGCTCTCGGCCCGGCCCGGCCCGCAGCTCCGTGTCCCGCGGGGAGGCAGCGGGAGGGTCGTGCGGGGCTGTTCCCGTGGCCACTGCCCCGGGACGCGGAGCGAGGGGAGGGCAGCAGGGTCAGGGAGCGGCCTCAGCACCGGCTGTCCCCCCGGGTTACCTGTGGACAGGCACGGGAGGACGAGGAGGGTGCGTGGGGTGGGTTTCCAGCCCGGGTTGGGGCAGAGAAGGGCAGCGAGGAGCCCGCGTGGGCGGGTCACTGGGAGCCAACTGCAGCTGGGAGAAGGCGACAAGGAGCTTCTGCTCAGTGTGATAAGGGAGAAGTGGAGGGTGGTGCAGACCGAGGAAATGGTCTCGCCAAGAGCATCGATGCACCTGTCGAGGCCACTCCGGGGACGCAGCAGCAGCAGCAGGCGAGAGCAGGAGCCCTCGTGGGCGCTGGACACGACTCCTCGCTGCAGGTGGTTGTACTGGGTTGTACTCTCGGTAGTACTCACTGCCCACAGCATCCTTCCATCGTTACTTCAGCAACAGCAGCTTTTCATGCAGGGCTAATAACTCGCTGAGCTTTTCCATCACCACTCACCTGCCTGCAGAGTCACATTGATTTTTAAAACAAACAGTCAGTAAAAGAACCTACGAATGCACAGTGTTCACTGTGGAAAGCAGGTGCTGTTCCCCTGAACACAGTGAAGTGAGAGCCACAAACAGTGGGGTGGGATTTGATGTATTATTACATGTGAAGCCTGGGCTGTGCATCAGATGTGCTTTTCCCCCATGTATTAGTTCATTCTTTCTGTTTGTATGTAGGTCCAGAGTGGGCTTCTTACAAACTTGGAATACTCGTTTGTATGAGTTGCTCTGGAATCCATCGCAATCTTCCTGGCATCACCAGAGTCAAATCCCTTGTGCTGGACTTCTGGGAGAACGATCTTATAGAGGTACAGAGGAAAAAGCAGTCATTCACTTAATCCACATTTCATCATAATCTCCTCTATCTCCTAATGCTTATTCCACCCACCATGGACAAGGGAACAGAGCCACACAGAACCAAGTTATCTCCATGGGTAACTTTAGGGGTTTTTTTGTGACCTGCTCAATCAATTGCAGTGATAGGTAGCTGTGTTTCTAACAGCCTGCTGTGTATTTTTATATACACAGTAACCTCTACTGTGGTTCAGAAGCCCCCAGGTTTTTCCAGGTAGTGTTTTCTATTCAGAAAGCAACACACCCTTCTTAAATATTGGTTCGGCCTCTCATCATTCAGTTCAATTGTGTTAATAATCACAGTTAATGTCTGGGAGGAGATAAAAGAACAGGGAGATCAGAATTAACTTTTCTCCTGATTTTCTTTAGTTCTTTTAATCGACAACCACAGTCTTGTATTCCTTCCCATTTGATCCAGAACTGTAAATACTGGAAGAGGCTCAGCCACCTACAATTTGCAAACTCCAGTGCTAAAGGGAATTTATAAATGCATGTAAGACACATTGAGAGTTACTCAGCAAAAAACACAGTGCTGTCTTTGATACAGGTTCCTGTCAGGGTATTGATTTGTAGCTGCACACCTGACTGTAACTTGTTTTGTATTTCAGTTCATGAAGAATCACGGGAACCTCTTTGCCAAAGCTAAATATGAGGCCAAAGTCCCTCCCTACTATTACATCCCCCACTCCAATGACTGCACGTAAGCTGATGGTTATTCACTGCTCAGACCTTCTCAGCTGCTGAGCTACTGCTCCCCCCTGCAGGTCCCTCTGGCTGGTGAAAACAGAGTAGAGGCAGATGAGCTTTACCCATGTTTTCCTCTTTCAGGGTTTTAAGAGAGCAATGGATTAGAGCTAAATACGAGCGTGAGGAATTTGTCGCCACCCGAGTCTGCCAAGACCCTTGTTCTGCAGGTAAAAGGATTGGCAGGGAGAAGGTGTCAGCCCTGCAGCACAGTGTTCTGTTCACAGCTCTGAGTGTCTGCCAGTGGCTTGGCACATCTGAACTGCTGGATGTGCAGTCATTGCTCTGGGTCTAACTTTGAGAAGAAGCTCCTAAGAAAAGGCACTTAGACAAGTGCAAGGTGTATTTGGATCTTACAGTTCTTTAGTTCTCCACTGATTTTTTCATACGAGGTCAAAATTCTCAGATGGAGAAGAGACTTGAAACTGTGCCATGTCACCTTTAGCTAAACAGTCCTGCTCTTGTGCCACCCTTCTCTGACACTTCTCTTGCTCTGCTCTGCAGAGAACCGTGAAGGATTCCTCTGGAAGCTTGGGCAGGGACGCAGACAGTTCCACAAGAGGAAATTCTTCCTGTCACCAAGGGAAGGGGTGATGAAGTACTACGGCAAAGAAGTGAGTTCCTGAGCCAGAGTAGCAGGTCACCATCCATCCTCAGACCCTGCTCTTTGCAGGCGAAAATCAGCATAAATAACTTTGTCTCTAGTTTTGCAGCCAGGACACCCTGTGCTTGCAGGAGTCCAAGTGTTTCCCCATTAACATATGTGGTATCTTTTGGATTTAGCCCCTTTCCTCATCCCTTATCTCAACCCCACAGCCTCCTTTTGCTTGGTGAACAAAGGAAATGGATGCTGGCAGTTGAACAGCAAGACAAAGATGTCTGTTGGCAGCTGTTACCTCTCACAGGACCAAAATACTCTGTCACCAACTCCTGCAGCATCAGCCCCAACATGTGTCCTCCTGTAGGAGACCAGAGCAAAGTGTTCTCCAGCACAAGGCTGAGCACAACCACCCCTTGCAGTGCCCACACATCCCTCAGAGAGTGTCCCAGCATTTGTCAGGGAGAGGGAATCACTCTTTGTAAGCCATTTTATGTTGCAAGTAATTAAGGGGTTTATGTTTCAGGTGTGTCCAATATTCAGGTATTTCAGGATGTCTGCTCTGTCTCCACCAGGGATCTGGTCCTCAGACAGCTGATCTGTCCTGCATCGCCTTCCCTGAGAGCACTTTAATACAGTGATGCTTTCCATTCTGCAGTGCACAGGTCCCAAGGCCATTATCAGCATGGAGACCCTGAATGCAATGTTCCAGGAAATAAAAATAGGACATTCCCACGGGCTGCAGATCACCTACAGCACAGATGGGCAAACAAGGAACCTGTTTGTCTACCACGAGAGTGGAAAGGTGAATATGCTGGAGATGTTGGAATAAGCAAGCTGCTTAGGTGTTGGATCTGTGATTTGGAAGAGATGCCCTGTTTCTGCAGGATCTGGTTTTATTTGGAGTCACTAAGACCTGTAGAAGATAGAAAATGGCAGAATTTGACAATAATAACTGTAGCACTTTGCTCCTCTTCTCTTGGGCCGTATATTCAGCTTCACCCCCTGGATGGTCTTAAGGCTTCAGTGGTGCACTGATGTAAATCTCTGGCAGGTAACTGCCCTCTGGTTTTAAACAATTCTGTGGTTATGTTCTGTTTCCCCCAGGAGATCGTGGACTGGTTCAACGCCATCCGGGCAGCGCGGTACCATTACCTCAGAACAGCCTTCCCCAAGGTCCCTGAGCACGAGGTGAGAACCCTGCAGGGCTCCGAGCAGGCTGGGCAAACACAGCCTGGCAAAACACGCTCTCACTTCTTCTGCCAGAGGCAGGTGCTCAAAGAGCAGCACTTGGGTCTTGGGAATGGACTGGAGAGGTAGAAGGAAGGGCCACGGTGGATAACGTGCCAAAGCTCAGCCAACATTTAAGGGCTAAAAGTCTCCATGTGATCCTTATGAAGTGCAGTCTTTCAAAAGTGTTATGTTCCTTTTTACTTCAGACTTCCCTTTACTGAGCAGCCAAAAAAACCCCGACCCCAAAAGCCACGATTGATGGTGAATAACCTTGACAGAAACAGAGCAGAAATCAAGCTAGAATGACACATACTGTGCTGGTTTTGGCTGGGACAGACACAGAATTTTTTGTGTTTGTGTTCTCCTAGCTCATACCCAGGATCACAAGAAATTTTGTCAAAGAAGGATATATGGAAAAAACAGGACCAAAGGTAAGTGCACACGTGGCAGCACACAAACAGGATCATTGCAGGTACAGAATATTTGGTAATTCTGTGATGTTGCTTAGTACAGGGCTTGCTCAGTGACTGTCTGCTTCCATTGACAAAGCCTGTCACGTTCTTTGGGATCACATTTTATTTTGTGTGGAAAATGAGATGGGGGAGAAGAATCCTTGAAGAGTAAGCAAGATGGATTAGCTGGCAGTGGGACATGCAAAGTGCTGTTACACAACACTCCATGGATTGCTGTGTCTGCCAAGTGCAGCTCCTGCTAGAACAGAACATCACATGCTGACCCCCCTACTTCTCTGTTTCACTTACAGTCACATCTGCCTAGAGCAGCACAGTGCCACTGAGAACATTTCTCCCCACTGAAGCCAATGGTTTGGTTTGGGTTATTGTGGGAAAGTATTTGGGTCAGAACTCCTTGGAAGAGGAGGGTGAGGTTTGGGGCACTGCTGAAGGAGGAGATGAAGGTCTGAGGTCCTGTTTGAACCCGGCCACTTCTGGCCTTGCTCTCCTGAGTGAGCTGTGAGCCAAAGTGCTGTTATGAGGCTCAGGGGTGCAGTTCTGATGCTGAATGTGCTGGGGGTTGGCCCAGCTTGTGCCTGTGTCCCAGCACCTCTTCTGCAGGTGTTTGCACACAGCATGAGAGGTTGTGTGTTCTCCTGAGGCCTCAGTTCTGCTCAGACTGAAGTGAGCCCTAGAAGGGGCCTCTGCAGTTCAGCCCAGAGCAGTGAATAGCTCAGGAATGGTCAGATAAGTGTAGTGACTGGAATTAGTGCTTTTAGACAGACCCCAGTCTTCTGCACCCCAAAATTCTAGGGGCACCCCCCGAGCAAACTGTTGAAGTTGATTGCACGCTCTTCTTACACAAACTCCAGGGATTGTTCTCTGCAGAGCTTCCAATGCATTTTCTGCAACTTAATCCTGTTAATTTGATCACTGGTAGAACCAAACTGCCCTGGCCTGCCCAAGGGGTTGTGATTGAATGCAAATTTGTAGTTTGAGCCCAGGGAGAAGAGGGCTGAGAGCACAGCAGCGACTCACCTGAGCCAGTCATGGGGCTGAAGGAAACTGAACTCAAGCTCCAAGTCACTTAAGCAGTCCAGGGATCTGAATAGACCAAACTCCTCCCAGGGACTTGGTCTTCAAAGAACTTCTACCATCTCCTTGCAGCACAAGGAGGCCTTTAAGGGACGCTGGTTCAGCCTGGATTCTCAAGAAAGGAACCTGATGTACTTTAAAAACCCACTGGTAAGAGGAGTGTTCTTCACTGTTCCACATCCCCTTCAGGAAGTGGGTGGGGAGGAAGGGTCTGTTCTCATCCAGTTCTTCCAGAGCCTGTGCAAGACTGGAGCAGGCTCAGCCTCAAGAGCCCATCTCTCCTGTCAGTGGATGCCTCTGAGCTCTTTGGAGCTCTGGCCCATCCAGTGGCTGTGGGGAAGATCCAAGTCTTTTAAAAGCAGCTGTTACTGCCTGTAGCATTAATGCCCACTCTCTCCCAGCCCTAGTGCCTGTAACCTTAGGCAATAACAGCCCTGATATTCTGCCTTCTAGCACTGCTCTGGCCATGGGAATATCCTCCCCTGCTCCTTCTGAATGCCCATCAACCAGCTCTGTAAGGATGGGTCCCTACCTACAACCTCTGGTGTGTTTCCTGCTGGTGTCACCAAATCAGTGTCCCTCCAGGCATCCCCAGAGCCCATTCCATGCCAAACACAGAGCAGAGCCTGCTGGAGCTGTGCTGTCCACTGGTTAATGGCTGTCTTCTGCTTCCCTCTTTCCAGGATGAGTTTGCACGGGGCCAGATTTTTCTTGGAAGGAGGGATGAGGGGTATGAAGTACGACCTGAGCTGCCCAAGGGAATCCGCATGAAGAAGAGGAAACCAGGGATCATTCTGGTCACTCCAGGGAGAGAGTTTGTGTTTTTGTGCGATAACGATGAGAGGCAGAAGGAGTGGATTGAGGCCTTGGACAGAGTCATCTCCCAGCACTGATGTCCACAGGGAGGAGCAGACTCAGGCAGCTACATCCCATCTGGCTGCAGCTCCTGTCCACACAGGGACAGGGTTGTTTTCAGCAGAGTGGGTTCAATGTCTTTTTACACTGGCACAATAAAAATACACAAGTCAAGTTTGAACTGTGGAGGATGCTGTGATGGAACCACTCTAATGGAATCACACAGATAATCCCAGCTCCTTGCTTTCAGCATTTCCTGCTGTTTGGCTTTTTTATGAGTGGCAAATCCAACTCGTGAGGACAAAATTTTTCCAAAGCACAACAAACCCACACGGTGCCCCAGCAAACACCTCGTGAGCACAGGATGAACATGTGCTGATCTGTCTCACCTAAAACCAGATGAAGCTTAATGAGCTTGATTAGTCTGAGCACTGAAAGGCAGAAACTGGTTTTAAAAGTGTTGTCTTCAGTGACTTGCTTGAGTACACTCACCGAGTGGGGACCAGTTCTCAGCGTTGGGGGTAAGTGCCTCCTCATCAGGTACCCCTTGTGTCCACTCGGGGCAGGACTGATGGACACTTGCCCTGACTGATACAGTGCTCTGAGTGTTTCCTCAAGACCAAGTCTGAGGTCTGGTTCTACCAAGCAGAACGTCATTGAGATATTTAATTCTTTCCAGATAGCCTTAGTTTGCAAATCAAGAGGAAGTCTTGCAGACCAAATTTCTGGTGAGGCTTCCACCTCTTGCTGACTGTTGCCAGCCCGTCTGAGACACTCAGAATAGTTCTCCTCTTCTGCAGAAATGAGGAAGTGCCAATTCTTGCAGGAATGAGTGAGATTAATTCTTCTCTCCCCCCAACAGTGCAAAAGAATTGAGTTGGATCATCACTCTGCCTGTCTCAGCCAGCTCTGAGCAATCTGCAGCAGTTTTGCCTGCTGATATCCTCCCATGAAGCTCGCTGTGCTCCCGCTCTCCCCACACAGCCTGATTCAGTCTGCTTCCCATGCTGGTTCAGCATATCTGTCAAGCAGCCTAATCCTGCAGCTCCCGAAATCAATAGAAAGCACCCTCTGACTTGTTCAAGGAACAATGGCTTCTTCGTTTGGTCTGTCGGGTTAATTGTTATTTTGAGATGACCTGAGTAGCCCAGGATGACCTCAGAAGGGTTCAGTGCATCCCGTGGCCTGAACTTGCCACGGGTGGGGGGCTCTGCTGGGCTGGACTGGGCTGGGCTGGGCTGGGCTGGGCTGGGCTGGGCTGTGCCCCTGGCTGTCCCGGCCGGGTCAGCAGACTGCCCATGTCAGCGACTCACTGCCACAAAATCGGGAAACTCACGGTGAAAATGAAACCCTGCCGCTAACGGGGACTTTTTTGGAGAGTCAAGACGAGTCTAGGCCAGGCCCAGGACACTCTGCATCACATTCCCATTCCCACAGTCAACCCGAATTCTGGGAACGAGTCGCAGCGGAGGAAGCGCTGACCGGCACCGGGCTGAGCGCCGGGAGCTCTGAGGGAGCTGATACCGGAGGAGAGGAGGAGACAGGGCAGGGCAGAGCCCAGCCCAGCCCGCCCCGCCCCGGCGCTCCCGTTTCCCGGAGGAGGCTACCGGGGAAACCGAAAGTGTGGGGTCGCTCCTGCCCGCCGGGCCATGGCCGCTGCCATCGAGCTGGAGCGGCTCCTGGCCGCCGTGGAGCTGAGGTGCTCCTTGTGCCTGCAGTTCTTCTGGGAGCCGGTGCGGATCGCGGGCTGCGGCCACAGCTTCTGCCGGCGCTGCATCAGCCGCTACGGCGCGGGCCGGCCCGAGACCCCCTGCCCGCTCTGCAGGGAGCGCTTCGAGCTCCGCCACCTGCGGCCCAACCGCGAGCTGGCCGCGCTGCTCCGCCTCATCCCGCCCCAGCTCAGGGACGCGCTGGAAACCCGGGATGAACCCTCTGGAGCTGCTGACTGCGGCGACCGGAGACGGGAGAAGGTACTGCTCGAGCAGCGCGGGGCTCCATCCCTCTGTGTCCCGGGACAGCCCGGGGCTCCATCCGTCTGTGTCCCGGGACAGCCCGGGGCTCCATCCCGCTCCATCCCGGGACAGCCCGGGGCTCCTTCCCGCTCCATCCCGGGGCCCCATCCGTCTGTGTCCCGGGACAGCCCGGGGCTCCATCCCGCTCCATCCCCGGCACGGTAACACAACAATCACCGTAGGTTGAGCAGACGAGTTTAACTGAAACAGTGTTTGGGGTTCTTTGGTGTGTCTGACACACTGAGGGCTGCACGGCTGATTTAGAAGAACTGGTATCTGTACGTATTCAGCTGATGTACGACGGTATTAAGTGACTGTTCTCGTTTCTGGGCGTTACTGACTGCATTAGCAGTGCACTGGAGACGCCTGAAAGGACACACAACATTGTTACACGGTGCTACAGCTCCACCCAGCTTCGTGGCACAGAATAGGACCGGTTCAGTATCTGCATCTCTGCTTAAAATAACTCCCAGACTTGGAGGCGATGGGGAAGAATATTTCAGCACATATGTATCTAAAAAAAAACTCTTCTTCAGTCAAACAAAGAGCTGAAGCTCACAATTGTATTTGAACATGCAATTGGTAACTGTTGCATGTTGACTTCACTGTGATTATTCCTGCTCAGAATTGTGTCCTCCAGGCCCCTCCTCAACCCATCCAGTGCCTGTAGGGATGTTTATATCTTGCTGCTTAACTTAGGCTTTCTTTGAGAGTTATGTGGATAAATGGTCCAATGTGTCACTTTAAAGGAGGAAGAGATATGGGAAAGCTCCAAGCAACCAGAAATATCTGCAGAGACCATCCCCCTGTTGAGGAGAGACCTCGATAAAACCAAGGTACCTGTTGTACATCCATCACCTGCAGTTACCTTCTGCTTCCACTGCTCTGGGCTGGAGGTGTGACTGACTACAGGGCAGCCTTCCAGCCCAGAGCAGGAATCTGCCTTTTGGTTTCCCTCTTTTCTGTCACAGTTCTGTTTCTGTTGATGAGAATGAACCGTGGCACCAGCTGCACTAACTCCTGTCTTGGCTGGCACAAAGGCCTCTGGAGCTCTGCACTGTTGCCTTTTTGTGCTTATCCCAGGAGTAGCCTGAGTGTTTCTGGTCCTCTCAGATGCAAATACAAATCATGGAGGGAATATTGATCTTTCTGAGTTGTCAAGAAAAGTCTGCTGGCCATAAAATAGTTAAAATCCTTAACATGCCCAAAATCTCATTGCAGGTAATGCAGGAATAGTCTCATAGTCAAATGTATTTTCTTCCTTTGAATAAAGTTTTCTGGTCTGCAGGGGTCACTCGAAGAGCACATTAAATGGGGCAGTAGATTCTCAGATTTCATCTCTCCCAACCACACAATGAACTCCATGTGTTCTGCCTTTCAGGAATACACCTCTCAGATCAAAAGCCAGATTACTCGAGATTTCTGCTGCATGAAGGAATATGTTGAGAGACAAGAGAGAAACACACTGATGTTCATTGAACAAGAGCAAAAAGCTGCTCAGCAGAAGATTGAAGAGACCATTCAGCAGCTCACAGACAGCAGAGCCCCAACTGTAAGTGATGAAATGAGTGGCAGGATATGAGTAGAAGCTCTCGGGCTGGGGATGCAATTCCAAACTAGATTTGTTCCCAGGGCCTTGGTGAGCTGAAGTGAAGTGGCCACTACATTGCTTAAGTCCAGTACTCAGTCAAATCTGAAGTTAAGGCTGTTTTGTTTTCCAGAATTCATATATACAGTGAGTGTGCAAGTTGAAGAACACACAGAGTTTGAAGTATTTTGTAACAACTTTCTTGGGGAAAACACATCAAGGGCCCTCGAAAGAGGCAGTTAAAGTACTTGAGGTTCTGCAGAGCCTGCTCTGATGTTGAAAACAGCAGTGCCAGGGATGCAGGTCAGCCAGCAGGAACTTGGAGTGGGGCTCACTCTCAGTTTTCTGAGGGAAAACAGAGTCTTTTTATTTTTTAATAAGAATAAACTATGCTTCCCTATTTTCTCTAAGGTTTCAGGTTAGTTCTCTCAGGTAACTATCCTATAAAGGAAACTCTTGATACAAAGGATAAGATTTTTGCAGAGAGCACTGCTGTTTTTCCACTCTGCCTTTATCAAATAATTGGTCTGCTAGATGAAATAACTGCTGTTGTTTACATCTTTCCCTTGATCCTTTTGTCATTATTAGAGTAACTTACCTTGCATTGGTTCACTTTCAATAATGAATAAAATTACACTTGACAAGAAGCTTCATGTTGTCAAAAGTGCTGTAGAAGATCTTAAGAGAAAGTTGGAAGTGTTACTTTTGGAGAAATACCCTCAGCAATTCCCACCAGGTGAGTTTCCCTTATTTTGAAATGTCTTTCTTAGAGGGAGTGGATGTAGCAGATCAAGTAAAAAATTACTCTGTGTTCATGAAATGCACGTGCAAGTAACACAAGAAATATGTGATACTCAGAAAAAAAATTAAGAACACTTTAAAGACTTTTATGACAGAAAATGGTGCAACTGCATAGGAAGATCCAACTGCTTTACCCATCTCCTCTTCTGGCTGCTCCCTTCTGACACTCAGGGCAGCAGCATACAGTGTTTTGGTAATTTTGGGTACAAATGTTTGCCTACACGTCCTTTGATAATTTATACAACCTAAAAAATCAACTCTTTGTTTTGTACTTTATTCACTGGCTGGGTTTATTTAAGGTGTGTTTTCCTTTAGAAGAGGAAACACTTCCTGTGTACATTTTGAAGAAATGCCTTAACACTTCTTTCATTTTTTGTATTTAGTGCAACCTCCAGACTCGCATCAGGAGACGAGTGTCTGCTCCTCACCTCCGGAGCCTGCAGCTGAAATTCCACACCCGGGCATTCCAAGTCAGTTTTCTCAGTGTAAGTGTCCAGCAGGACTCTTGCTGACAGCACTCAGGTGACTGTGAGGCTGTAGCTTAAAACAGAAAACAAATGTTTTTGCTGATAAAATAAGTGGGAATGTGTCGCAGTGAACAGTAAGTAAGTTTTATTAAGGTAAGCATCCCATTTGTTATTGATAACAAGGTAATTTTTTTAAAAGGCTTGTGGTTAGGACGAGGATCCACCCTGTAGGGTGCAAGGTACCTTCACCCTCCCACTGGAGTGCCCGAGTGTGTCGTGGACATTTCCACAGCTGTGCCTGTTAAACGTTGCAGAGAGCCCAGGCTGTGAGTGTTGGGCTGAGGATTCTTGCTGACCTGCAGGACTGAGCTTTGAGTCAGGTTTATTGTGTGATCACTGGGGTTTCCTGTCTGTTCTTGTTGCCTGCAGGTGAGAATGTTTTCCCTTCTCCCTTGCAGGGGCAGAGGACGTGACCTTTGACCGCACGAGAGCTCACGAGTACTTGGCCCTCAGAGCCCAGAACAGGAGAGTGGTGGTTTCCAGCCACCCCACCTGCTATGAACCATCTCTCAGGAGGTTCTGCATCAGCCAAGTGATGTGTTCCCAGAGCTTCTCCACTGGGTGCCACTACTGGGAGGTGATTACCGAGGGCAGCGATGGATGGGCCGTTGGAGTCGCTCATGAAACGATCGGGAAGAGGGACAAATTGGGAAGAACGGAGCATTCCTGGTGTGTGGAATGGCTGGGTTCCAAAAAGCAGCTCTCAGCCTGGCACAAAAATCAAGAAACGTTGCTACACAAGGATAAACCGCTGAAGGTTGGGGTTTTCCTGGAGCTCCAAAAGCAGACGGTGTCGTTTTACTCTGTCACTGACACAGAAATGCTCTTGCACACCTTTGACCTCAGCACCTCCCACCCTCTCTATCCCGCCTTCTGGCTGTTCAACCTGGAAAAAAACGGATCTTTAACTCTAACTCACCCAAACAGGAGATAAAGCTCAGAAAAGGGACCGTTTTGCCAATGACTTCTATCCAAGCTTCATTGTTTAGCACAGGAATTTACCAAGGAGTGCATTTCCTGGGAGTCAACAACTGGCTTTTGCCTGCTCTGCCTCTCTCCATGCTGTGCTCTGGTCTAGCCGTGCTTCAGTAAAACAATTCCAGTGTCTGCTGAAGGCAGGAACCATCCCTGTGGGGATCAGGTGGATTTCTTAAGCAGCTTTAAGTGGTCCCAGGATATTCCTGGGAAGGAATGCACCAAGGGAGCTCTAAGGCTGGGGATAAGCCTTGCTCATGGACCTCATTTTTCCTACACTGATCTAAAAAAATACAAAGCAGAGGATGCCATTACTTTCTGTCAAGTGAGATTTCTTTGGAAAGATCTGAGTGAGTAAGGAATGCTCAGAGGGCAAGAATGTTACTGATCTCAGGCATGAAAATCCATTTCTTTAGATACTAAACTACAGGAAATAGGCTTTGTATTTCAGGACGTGACACTTTGGGTCCCAGAAGATCATCTCCATGGCACTGTATTTTAGTCTTGCCCACACCAAAGGGTATTTTTCAGTCCTGGTGGTGGTGTGACCACGGGAATGGTTGTGGAAGCAGATGCTCAGAGGTGTTTATGCCAGCTAATAAATCCATGGCTTTTAAAGTGACAGAACTGCTGGTCCTCTTGAGGGTTACTCTGTGCTGTCACTGAACACTCTGAGAGCACTTTGGGCAAAATGCACATTGGTAAGATCCCAAAGGCAGGTACATCAGCTCTTCCAAGGCTGGGGCAGCTCTCCCAGTGTGGCTAATGCTGCTGCCCTGTTTGGATTGAGATGTCCTCTCCTGCTCCACCTGGAAAAGCAGCACTGGCCTGAACTCACTGGGCATCTCTAATTTCCCACATACAAGTTGTGCTGCGCTGCCCGGGGGCAGCAATTTGTTTGGATCCCAACAACACACGTAATAACACACAGAACGACACACAGGGACCCTCATCTCTCTGAGGGCACCGAGCCAGGGCAGCGCTGCTTTATCACACTTCTTTATCCCTGTATTCTGTGGTATGATGGCCCACGGCCTCTGGGGTTTGTCTGGTTGTTGTTTTTTGGTTTTGTTTTGTTTTTTTTAAAGGATATGTTTTTACCCTGCCTGAGGTGTCACAGCTCAGAGAACAACCTGTCATCCGCAGGAAATCTCTTTAGAAAATTACAAGCGAGCCCAGCTATTCGCTGGGCTGTTTTACTGAACATACACCGCACCAAGAGCATCTTACCAGACAGACACTTGTCACCTCGTGAACCTCTGAAGTTCACGAAGACAACAGGAAATCCGACTGCAGAGTGACAGGGAGAAGGGGTTGGAGTTTCTTCCCCCTCACAGCAGATTCCGGCACCAGCACACGGAATCTTCACCTCCCTGAGGGCACAGACCGAGCCGGGGAGCGCTGCCCCGGGAGGAACGAGCACACAGATCCTTCACAGCCCGTCCGTGTGAGCGCAGCCCCGGGAGGAACCAGCACACGGATCCCGCACAGCCGCTCCGTGTGAGCGCAGCCCCGGGAGGAACCAGCACACGGATCCCGCACAGCCCGTCCGTGTGAGCGCAGCCCCGGGAGGAACCAGCACACGGATCCCGCACAGCCCGTCCGTGTGAGCGCAGCCCCGGGAGGAACCAGCACACGGATCCCGCACAGCCGCTCCGTGTGAGCGCAGCCCCGGGAGGAACCAGCACACGGATCCCGCACAGCCCGTCCGTGTGAGCGCAGCCCCGGGAGGAACCAGCACACGGATCCCGCACAGCCCGTCCGTGTGAGCGCTGCCCCGGGAGGAACCAGCACACGGATCCCGCACAGCCGCTCCGTGTGAGCGCAGCCCCGGCCGGACCATCCTCCCGCTCCCCGCGCTCCCTGAGGGGCGGGGGCGGTCTCCGCGCAGCCGCCGGCGCGGCGGGTCCCTCTCGAGCCGCCGTAGCTCGGTGAGGGGAGCCCGGGCAGCCTTGGCCCAGCGGCGCCGCCGCCCCGCCCGAGCTGCGCGGCCCGGGCGGGCCCGAGCGCGGCCATGAAGAAGGACGTGCGGATCCTGCTGGTGGGAGAGCGTGAGTGCGGCGGGGCCGCCGGCCCGGCTGTCACGGCGGTGCCGCGGGGCTCAGCCCGGCCCGGGCGCTGCGGGGCAGGGCAGGGCAGCGCCGGCCCGGAGGGGCGGGCGGGGGTCGGGGCTCCGGTGGCGCTCGGAGCTGCCCCTCGGCTCCCCGAGCCGGGCAATTCGCGGAGTTGTGCGGCTTGGACGCCCCTGGAGATGACACCGGGGGGGAGGAGGTTCCTGGCCGGCGTTTGGCAAGAATTTGGCCTGTTCAAAGTTATTTTCCTTTTTTTTTTTCTTTCTTTTCCCACGTTCCCCCTTTATTTTCCTTTTTTTCTCTCCTTTTTCCTTCCTTACCTCCTTTTCCTTTTCTTCTTTCTTTTTTTTGTTTTTTTCTTTGTTTCTCCCCCCCATGGAAACCCAGCTCGCATCTTTCCTTTGACTGCCTTTGGGAATCAGTGGCCTGATGCTCCAGCCGGTTATATGTATACATTTAACTATATTTATATATATGTATGTACGTATATATGGTATGGATTTGTACCCAGGGACCCCGCATCCCCTTTTCCTGCCTTTCCCTCGCTGTATGACCTTGGATAAGCAGCTCGGCCGTGTGCATGCCGGAGGGACCGTGGGGCCGCGTTTTCTCGTGTACTCCCAAAATCACGTCCTTAAGTTCTCACTGAGCTGCCCAATAATCGGCAAGGCTCGCGGAGACGCTGCTGCTCACCGGTGCTCGGGGAGGTTCTGCTCGGGTAGTTTGCAAAGTGAGCTTAAGTTCCTCACGGGGAAAGAACAGAGAGTAATTACCAAGCGTTATTAGTAAAAGTGGCTAATTATGCTGAGAATGCGGTGCTGCTAACAAAGCTTTCCTGAGCACTGAATGCCCCATATATATATATTTATATATATTTATAGTGCAGTTTGTGCAGTTGTTTTATGGTGCAGGGTGGCTCTGTCTGTGCTGCCTGGAAAGATTCTCAGTGGCTTCTCCAGAGGGGAATGAATCTTCAGGGAGCTGCCACTGTGCAAAAAGAGCTCACTCACCGGCGTTGTGGGTGGTTAGTTTTGCATGACTCTGTTTAGGAATGTATTTATGCATTTGAATACACAGTTTCATTCCTCTGTAGAATACATGCCTAATTTACCTCATTCATCTGAGTGCTGAACTGGTTCAGGGCAGTGGTTTCAGCACAGGTGTAACAGGTGCTTTGTTTTGGCAGCAACGTGTCCAAGTGGGAATTTAAAATGTAAATTTAAATATAGCAACTTATAGTAGGTGGCACACATCAAAGGTTGTCAGCGCCTCTGTATTGTGTTTTTGTTGGACTTGTAGCAATCAGAGGGGAGAGATTTGTTTCACAAATCAGTAGAACTCGTCAGTTATAGTGTCAGTGCTGCTTTGGATCCCTGTCTCATGTGTGTTTGTTCATCTGAAACCACAGGTTAGTCCAGACCATCCAAAACTTGTTAGGTGGTAACAGCAGATCAGGTTCAGGATCTGAAATGTGTGAAGAACTGTTATTGTGAGCCTGTTCCAAAACAGCCTTTTTCATGCCTCGTCTTCTACAGTTTAAGGTTGGTTTAATCCTTATAGCCAGGGTGCAAACATCAGTTTTTAATAGCCAGTAATTTTCAGAGTATGTTCAGCATTGTTATTTTATGCAGCATGATCTAAAAACCTCACATATGAGGAAAAAGATGATTTAATTACCCCAAGGTGCTGCGTTTCCTTCATCCCAGTCAGCTGGTGCTGTTTGGGCTGTTCTTTCTCAGACTGTAAACAGACTGGGAAAGGCAGAGGGCTGACCCAGATTCCAAGAAAATAACCCAAATCTCTGCACTTAGAACCTCCTATGGATTTTCGTAAAACTCTGGGACGCTGGGAAGTGTATCAGGAGCTTATAAACACTGAGCATTTACTACCCAGCAACACACAGCCTTCTGTTTTCAGCCCTGTGGAGTGAGTTTCTGTATCTGCAAAGCCAGTGAGTTTTAGGTGAGAACTGCCTTGGTCAGGTGCGAAATGCACAGCACTATTTTCAATAATTGTCTGATAACTTACCTTTTTTTCCTGTGGAAATAGGAGAGCTTCCAAAGCTCTTTTGATTCTATCAGGATGAAATTTTAAGATGCAGCTGATGCAGGAGGACACCTGGCAGTATAAATTAGAGTTTTAGCTCACAGGAGTATCTCTGATGCAAACATCACCACATTGCTGGTGGGAAACCTGCAGCTTGCTGCTCTCCAGGTGGTACCACTGGGGAAAAGTTTAAGGCAGTTCTCCCTAAGGAAGACAGAAATCTTACTCCCTAGAGTAACTTTTCTTTGCTTTCCATAATTTTGTAACAGCTATCCTTCAGCTTACCACGCTGAAGAGAAGGTTTTATTTCTGGAGGTCAGAAGGCCCTTTGGACTATACCAAAAATAGATTTAGATAAGTTGAGTGGAGCCTGATTCGCTCATCAGCTCAGTAATGCCATTTCCTGCACAAAATCAACCAGTTGTCCAATTCCAGCTCTTCCCTCATACTCAAATTATACACAATTAACCCAGAGGAGTGTAAATGCAGTGACAGCAGCCAAACACCTTCTGTGCCTGCTGGCATTTCTGCTGGTTTGGTGGGGACAGTGACCCAGGCTCTGAGCAGTGCCTGGCTTGGGAACACAGAGGTGCTGTCACATCCAGGATTAAACAGGTTTTTCCCTGAACTGAGAGCTGTTGGAAATATCCCATCCCAGATAACGTTTGAATCTGATCATATTATTTTTTAATATGTCTCAAAACCAATAGTCTTTCAAGGCTTCCAAAGGGAATAGGGAATTCACAGCTGGAGGGCTTTTCAGGGAGAAAAGTTACCAACTCTTCATTTTAAATGGTCACATTAAAGCTGCTCCAACCCAAGCAGCTCAGCTGTGACATCAGAAGCCTGAACCTTGCAGGTAAACAAAGTCATTTATTTGATAGAATGGAGCTGGATATTGAAGTAGAGCTGGTCATCTGGGATCAAGAAAGCTGTGACTTTAGGAAGGTTGGTGGTTTTGGTGGGTTTCCACTTCTTGGTGGGACCAGCTCGTTTGTGACAAGGAGATGATGTTCTTGCACTTCCAAATAATCAAACTGTTGGAGGCTTTGTGCACTGCCAGTAGAGCTGTGTCTTCTTGTCCAGTTCTCATCCTTGGTAGTTCAGGCCTGGAGCACAGTCATCATATCAGGAATGCTGTAAAAATAGTTAATTTCTAAATATTTTCTGTGTGCCACCTTGGTTTCTATTTCTGAAGTTGCATGGAAGTGTTTCTGGTTTGTTTTGGTTATTTGTTGGTTTGGTTCCATCTTCTGTGTTAAGGTTAAAACCTGATAATCCTTTAATGTGAGAGCAGAATTTGGTTCCCTTCTGGATGAAATGCAGAAGTGTGAGAGGGATCCCCAGGTTTTCCAGTAAAAGAATCGTGAGAGCGTCGCTGTCATCCACGCTTGTCTGATGAAACAAGAGAGAAAAAGCTTTGAATGGGGCCAGTTGGAAAATGTTTTTAAAATCTTCCCCTTTCAAGATGGGATACAACTACTGGGTGTAACAAAACAAACATCTAATCTGTGTGTTTAATGCTTTTGCAGCCAGAGTGGGGAAGACATCACTAATTATGTCTCTTGTCAGTGAAGAATTTCCAGAAGAGGTAGAGCATTCTTATTTGTTTTTTAAGTTTTGTTTCTATCCTGTTGTATAATTCTTTTTTCAAAGAGTTAATGGGCTCTGCTTTAAAGTAAGGCTTAGAAAAAAAAATAAAGTTTACAACTGCAATGGGGACTTCAGAAAGAGTGATGTAGGTTTTAATATGGAAGATGTAGTTTAAATGTAGAAGATTAGAAATTTCAATTTTATCTGAGTTCCTTTCTTGGTTTTCAGATGGTTAATTCAACTGATTGTTTTGTATGTGATGAATGTTTGGGTTTTTTGTATTTAAAGGGCAAGTAGATTGAAAAATTATTAAGAATGAGGAATCAAAAAGTCACATTGTATAACTTATCTTTAGCCTTTTTGGTAACTAAGCAAGACACTGCCTTCACTTCTGCCTTTGAAGAATGTTTCACTGACTCTCTTGAAGTAAAAAACACCAACAACTCTTCCAGCTTTCTCCCAAAACAAAAGTATAGCCAATACTTCATATTAATCCTTAAAAAAGCAGCACACACTTCTCTGTGTGCCACAAAAAGAGCAGGAGCTGCTGCAAATAGTCAAGCTTTTTACATATAAACATGAATGTTTATTTCTTCTGATCACAGGTCTTAAAATAGACATCATGTGCTGCTCTTTGAATGTGCTCTGTGCTGGTTAATGCAAATCAGGAGGTTACCACAGCACAGAGTGAAGATTGGGTTGTTAACATAACTGAGTTGTGTTAACATAACTGCATTTTGGTAACATCATTGAATTTAGTTCCCAGCCTTGCAGGTGAAAAAAGAGCTCCAGTTCCTGTTCTTACACTGCTCGGGGGCCCCTTCCTTTGGCAGGCTCTGTGTTGGTGATTTAGTGAATGACTGTGCTCTGCTCACTGCTCAGCTCCTCCTGCAGCACAACCTGCAATGTTTATCTCCATTCACACGGGCAGATAAAGCAGCATTAACAGAAAGCACAAAATCTGCCTGGAGTGACAGAAATAACTCTCACAGAAATACTGCATCCCAGAAAAACTGCTGGAAGAGACCTGCCCAGTTCCTGCAGAGCTGTCATGGGGGTGTGACAGGCACTTCAGGCCTGGAAATAGTGTTCAATATACAGAATATTTTATATATCTACACAGGGTATATCAGTAATCATTCTCAGTCATTCTCTGTGCAACGTGAGCAGAGCCTGAAGCTTTACAAAGAGCCATTCTTGTGATTGGCTTTCCTTTTTCCCTTTCTTTACTAAAATATAAGTATCATGTTGGCTCAGTGTCAACAGGTGAAAGTCAATAAGTAGCTGTGCAGGAGATTTTCATTAAAATTAGGTTGAGGTTGATTGTTCCTGAATATGGATTAATGTTCTCTGGGGAAAAAATGGCAATCAGAGCTGGTTTACAGCATTTGGCAGAACATGCTTTTTATCAGTATCATGTTCTGCTTTGCAGAACTTCCTTCCTTCTCACAGTGCTAAATATTAAGTAAGTTGTCAGGTTATGATTGTGTTAAAATTGAGACTTACATTTCGTCTGTCACGTTTGTTTAGGTGTTGCATAGAGGGAATTTGAGTTTTATAGAAGCATTCACTGTGTGTCTCCCTTAACAGCACTACCTTTTTGCAGGGAGTTCCTTAGCAAGTTGACTAATAAAGAATGAGAAGATAACAGTGACATTCAGTACATTAAAAGAATCCCAAAACAAACAAATAAAAAACAAAAGTACTTGAATATCTAAACAACATGAATAACTTAATAAGCTTGTTTACTTAAAGCAGACTAATTGGCAGTTACATTGTAATATTTGCCTTTTTTTCCACCATCTGGGTTATCTTTAAAGGCTCTTTGTTGCTGTTTCTTTCCAACCCAAGGTTCCCCCCCGGGCTGAGGAGATCACCATTCCTGCTGATGTCACCCCTGAGCGAGTGCCAACCCACATAGTGGATTACTCAGGTAGGGTGGCGATGGTTTGTCTGACTCAGCAGCCCTGCAACAGCCAGGCAGGGCTGGGAACAGGGAGGAGAAGGCCAGAGGAAAGGAGAGGCTCAGTTTGTGCACACCATTGCTTCCTATTTTGTATTTTTCCATGTATTTTACTCTTCAGTGGATACATCAATAGGTTCACTGCCAAGGTTGATGTGTTAGCATAAATCCATGCAGCTGCTGCACAGCTGGAAAAACCCTTCTGCCATTTACTGTGCAAATGTTAACAGGGACCTTCCTGTCTTCTCCCCCCACCACTGCTGAGGAGACATCTTTGGTGTGCTGACCTCCTTGGAAAAAGAAATAATGCACATTTTTCTTGTGGGACTTGAGCTTAAGTTTATGTGGAGTGAGTTTTTGTTTCTGTTGGATGAAGTTTTTCATAGATTCAGTTCACAGAAACTTGGTATCACTAAAAAAATCATCACCACTGTAATACAATTGGATGTGCCATATTCTGATGTATAAGTTTACATGGTAGAAGGAAGAGGCTGTTGATAAATGTAGGAGAATGCAAACTATGACTTGTTCCAGAGAGAACCTGTCTACAGATGTAATTCAAAATAGCAGCTAAAAAACTTGTGTGCAGCAGAACTGTTTCTGTCTTGCAAGTTAATGGACCAATTTCATTACTGTTTTGGCAGAAGGACTCATTAGAGTTTTTTTATAAAAAAGTTTAAATAACAAGGCTTTGACAGGGCTGCCTTGTGAGCTTATGAAATGTGCTGGTTCAGTTTCAGAAGTTTTTTTATTTTACTTGCAAAAATGGTTGGTATTAATGAGTGCCCTGTTCTCTTGAATGCAGAAGCAGAGCAAAGTGATGAGCAGCTTTACCACGAAATATCACAGGTAAGGGGTTTGTTTTGTGCCCTGTGCTGTAGCAAAACTTCTTTTATTTCAGAAAAGTGACTCCTGGCACCGTGTTGGTGAGTTGAGCTTGAGCTTTGTCCTTCCGAGGGAAATACAGACCCTAGATCTCTTGGAGTCAGCAGACCAGCGTGGTAAAGAAATCATTTGACCCTGGAAAGATCCATGTTGCTTCTCCCTGCCCTGCTGTACTGCTGCATTTATGAACAGCACAGGAGTGCTGGTGATTTATCATTCCTGGTGTCTGCTGTTTGCAGTTGTCCCCCAGCACCTCTGCCCATGTTGTGCCCAGCCCATCGTGGTGCTGTTCCCTTTCTGGCACCCCCTCGGGTGCTCCAGTGCAGGCTGCACGTTGGGGCTCTGCACCTGAGCTTTCCTGGCAGGATGAGTCCCTGCAGGGAATGCCTCACTGCAGGACAGGCTTTTGGGCACTTCTCAACGGAGAAATTGTTTGGTTTAAGTTGTTGTTTGGGCTACAAGGAACTTAAACACGTCAGGGGCAGGGTGTTTGACTGATGGTGGACTGTTCTTACTCAGATGTATGTGTGCATCTTTATTGTGTCTGTTGCTCCAGAGACTCTGAGCAGTGGAATTCCATGCCTTTCCTTTTCTTTTTTCCATTTTAGGCAAATGTGATTTGTATAGTATATGCTGTTAACAACAAGAATTCTATTGATAAGGTACAGTAGCACATTTTATCCCATTGTTATTTGAGATGTAACTCGTGCACTATTAATTGATGCCAGGCTGAGATCTGTACTAGACATTTAAAATAGCTGGGATGGAGTTTGAGATTCAGGTTGTAAAGAGAATGTGCAGATGTGTTATTGCTTCTGGTCCCTTTCAGCATCTGAATTTTCAGTCATTTCGCTCACCTGAGAAAGTTGCTCATTAATTAACTCCGACTTTTATTTGTTTCCTCCTTTGTTTTTAAATATGTGCCCTCTTGGGAAAGAAAGCAGTAGCAGTTGTAGTGGAACTTGTGCACAGCTCAGTCACCTTCAGTTTGAAAATGTATCTTTCATGTTTGTTTTTGATCCCACTGTAGGTAACAAGTCGCTGGATCCCCCTCATCAATGAAAGGACAGACAAAGATAGCAGGTGCTTAAGTAAAGATGAGAAGTGTCAATTAGGCTGCACATCGATGGGTGGCAATGCACAGTGTTAATTGTTTAAGAAAAGCAAATTCTAAACTTAAAGTTTATTTCAGAAGTCCAAGCAGCAAGAGATTTGAAGTATGTAGGCCTGCTACATGGGCAGCAACGTTATTTGGGTTGAATTCCAGGGGCAGCTCTGCCCTGCTGTGTTTATATTTGGGGTGTGTAACTACTTTTGGCTGCACAGCTTTCCTGCAGGTGCTGCTTTGGGCAGTAACCATGGGATCAGTTGTATTTTAATCTGGGGGGGTTCCTATCCAGCCTTAAAGCTGCTGTCATTTATTTTTACCTGTTGCCTTCAGTGCTCTTTAATGCCATGATGGGAATAATAAAATGGCTTCTGGTGGGGAGATAGACTGCTAAATCGAGGTAGATCTTTTTATACACCTGTCTTTTAAAGCTCTTCGTATTTTTTTGGTTTTAGGTTGCCTCTTATATTAGTTGGAAACAAGTCTGATCTAGTGGAGTATAGCAGTATGGAAACTATCCTCCCCATAATGAATCAATATACAGAGATAGAAACCTGTGTAGAGGTATGCAAGCCTTTCTCCAGTCAGAACAAGTAACAAAAAATGCATTCTTGCCAAGCATGTAGGGCAACTTTGTAACAGAAAAAAGGGATTTTTATTTTTTCCCCAAAATCAAATATTTCAAGTGGAAGTAAATGTAACAGTGAGTTGTATGTTATTTTTCTTCAGGGAAGATTACACTGTTGTATAATCAAGTGCTACTGTCAAATTCTAATATTTAGAGCCTGTTCACATCCTTGCCTTTAGCAAGGGGTTCACATTTAATATTAAGCCAGACAGATGTCTGCAAAGTATTGAAAATCGGTTGTATGACAGCAAATTGTAGTGAAACCTCCCTTCTTAATCCCTGAACAGGTAGAGGGGCTGGGGGTTTGTTTTCTAAACCAGCCCTGTACCCACGAGAGGGGGCTCAGTCTGTACAAAATCGCTGCTTGCTTAAATTGCAGAAGAAATCGCCCAATAGTCAAGAAACTGAACTAACCAATGTGAGGATTTCTCTTCCAGTGTTCAGCCAAAAACTTGAAGAATATATCTGAGCTATTTTATTATGCACAGAAAGCTGTTCTGCATCCTACAGGTCCTCTGTACTGCCCAGAGGAGAAAGAGGTATTTATACAGAGACTCCCAGAGCAGTTAATGGGGGAGGGGGGTTTAATCACTTTCCTGCTCTTTCTTTTCAGTGGATTTTGCATTCCTTGGTGTGTTGTTACCACCGCCACGCCCCCAAATGTCAGGCATTATATCCCAGAACCCTGGTGATGGTTCTGTCTTAATCTGACCTGTCTTTCCTCTGAGTTCAAAGCAGTGAGGACAGTTTTTGGTTGCCCCTGTGAACTGCTGAGTAAAAGGAGAAGCTTTGCTAATGGCTTTAAGGCAGATGTAATGTGACCCAAATCCTGCCTTCAGTTCAGTCCCCCTCTAGATACACATTTCACAGAAACTCCCTTTATTTCAGGGAAAATACTCCACACTTGGCCTGACCTAAGGGATAGTTTTTCTCCGAGAATCTTGTGAAACTTTGGTAAAAGGGATAAGAAACAAGTGGTGTGGCTGGTTTTGAGGTATCGAGGTGGTTGGCTGAGGTATTATTTTAAAGGTGCAGTTCCTGGGGCAAATGCAAATAGAAATCTAAATGTATCCCCCATGTAGTGTTGGGCAGTAGGAAAGTTACTTCAACCCTAAATGCTTTGTTAAGCAGAGAAGCAGAGAATAACCCTCTTTTGATTTCTTCCATCAGAATCACCTTTCTGAGTTAGTAATGTTGTGCTAAGATTGTTGTGCTGAAATCTTTTTGGTTTCCCAACCCCAATCTCTGTGCAATCTGTGTGACCTCTGTGAAGAGAAGAGTCCATCACCACAGTAGTTGTTGGGAGAGAATTGCCAGTGTCTGTTTTCCTTCACTGGAAGGTATCCTAGCAGTTCCTTTGTCCTAGAGATAGTCCATATGCTCAATGCTTTGCCTGGTAGATGAATGAGCCCTGTGAAAATTCTCACTATTTGATGTTTGAGGCCTCCTGAAGCCATTGCTGAGGTGGTGAATAGTCTGCTTGTTTAGAAAGAGTTCACTGTAGTTCTAGACCTGTTTAGTTTTGCAAAGCACTGGGATTTCAAGGCCTTTCCCCCCCACCCACCCAAAAAAAAATGTTTTTTTGGGAAAAAAAAATAATTTAGTTGTTTCTTAAAGTTTGCTGTAGCAATAAGATTGAATTTAGAGAACTGATTTGTATTTTTTTTAATGACTAAGTAGTGCCACCTTCATCTTGTGAAGAGCTTGAGACTCTTCTAATAATTGAATAGAAAGACATTTAATGTGGAGTGATTGCTTTAAATTTATGGATATATAAATGTGCTGTATCAGGTTTTTATATCCTAAATTTTGTGTACAATTGTATGAATGTCTCCATTTTAAAACTGTAAATGCAGACCAGTGTGTGCTTCCATGTGATTGAGCTGTTTGGTGTCATTCAGTGTGATGTTTTTACATTCAGGCCTGGAAAGATACTGAACTTTGCTTTATTCCTCAGATGAAACCTGCTTGTATCAAAGCCCTCACTCGCATTTTTAGAATCTCTGATCAGGATAATGATGGCACTCTCAATGATGCAGAGCTCAACTTCTTCCAGGTACCTCTTGTGCTTATTTTCTCATCATACTTTATAGTTTAACTGTATAATGCCAGAAAAACAAATGATGTTTTTAAAAGAAGTAGCAGTAAGGTGACTTGTAAGGGAATCAGACCTAAATATTAAATCTCAAGTGCAGCAGGGAAGAGTGGATTTGTAAGCACAGAAATGGTATTATTTTTATTTCTAACCACTGTTCAAGTTTTAGTTCAAGAGCAAAATAAAAGAATCTATTGAATGTACAAACCCCAATGCATGTACTTAAAAATAAAATACAATTTCTACACCTTTATTTCCACTAAGAAATGGGATTGTCCTTAACTGGCTGATCAGAAGGTTTAAGGCTGTATTTCAGACAGGCCATGCTGTTTCTCAGCTCAGTACCCAGTGGTTCTAACGTGCCCTTTCTGGTTTTTTTGTTAGAGAATTTGTTTTAATACACCCCTGGCACCTCAGGCTTTGGAAGATGTAAAGAATGTAGTCAGGAAAAACCTCAGTGATGGAGTTGCAGATAATGGATTGACATTAAAAGGTAGGTCTTAGATAATTCTTAAAAAAACATGTCTTTATACACTTCTTCTCGGTGTTTCTATTAAAAATACCTTTAGCAGGTAAAGCACTGCAGGGCCTTAAGATTTCCTCTTTTGGTTTGTAGGTTTTCTTTTCCTCCACACCCTTTTCATCCAGCGGGGAAGGCACGAAACGACCTGGACCGTCCTGCGTCGCTTCGGCTACGACGATGACCTGGAGCTGACCCCGGAGTACCTGTTCCCTCCGTAGGTATCACTGACTGCAGCTCTCTGCTACTGAGAAACTCTTAGTGCCAAACTGGAGCATAAATCTGGGCAGGTGCTTATTGGATGTGGCTGTAAATTGTAAGAGACTTGTTGGGATTTTTGTAGATCCTTTGAAAGTGCCCAAATTAAAAAGCTGAGATGGACCAATTCTGTGGCTTCTGTTCAGAAATGTAGCTGCATCGTTTTCCTTTAGAAAAACACAAACCCCAAACACAACAACAAGCAAACCAAGCTAAAATGTGATTACTGTAGATCTGTGTATCCTGTAATCTCACTCATCATTGTGCTTGGTCTCTTTTAAGACTAATTATTAAAGTTAAATGCAAAGGTCAGATGCCAAATGTTACAATTCAAAAAGTATGAGTTTTGAGTTTTAATATTCTATATTTCATAAGCACAATTAACACTTCGTGTATTTTTTTTTCTGTTTCCAATAACAGCCTAAAAATTCCCCCAGACTGCACAACAGAACTAAATCATCATGCATACTTGTTCCTTCAAAGTATTTTTGATAAACATGATTTGGTAAGCTTTTAATTTGAGTGTCTGTGTGTGCCCTTGTGCTTAAGAGCCTTACTTTGCCAGCAGTTTTGCTGTCAAAAATGTGGTTTTGTTATATATGTCATTTTATTCAGAGACTGGCTGTAGCTTGAGCTGTGCAGTCAGAACCAGCCTGCTGCTGCTGGATTGTCTACAAGGACAGTTAGTTGACAGTTACAGCTGTGCTACCAAAGTGTTTTTAACTAGCTGATGCTTAGTTTTATTTGCAAACAAGAAAGAACAATGATTAAAAGGAAAGCAGCTCAGTTTCTGACAGCCAGTTTCTTGACTCTTACAAGTGTAGGGCAAGAAAATGCCAATTTAATGGGTGAAGTGAATTATGTCTGATGTCGTGTGCTTGTTTCAGGACAGAGACTGTGCTTTGTCTCCTGATGAGCTGAAAGATTTGTTCAAAGTCTTCCCTTACATGCCCTGGGGCCCTGATGTGAACAACACAGTGTGTACCAATGAGAGGGGCTGGATCACGTACCAAGGCTTTCTCTCTCAGTGGACGTGAGTGTGACACTCGACATTCTGTACGAGAAATTCAGATATGGTTATTTTGGTTTGTAGATTCCTCCTAAAAAAAACTCATAGAAGGAGTGCAAGTTTAATAGTTTTGACAAGCAGTCAAGTTTTTGTAGCCATCCAGTGGCCTGATCTGCAGATAATTGTGACAATTTGTTCAGGATTTGGCCAGGATTTAGTGTTAACGATGAAGAAGTGTCTCCAAAATGTGGCAATCTCCCTGACCCTTGCTGAAGTGTTATTTCTGTTGTTTGCTGGTGGTTTGAATAATGGGGTTCAATAACGAGGGTTTTTTTTCCCAAAATAGGGAAAACATTGTTTGGGGAGGAAAAAACCCACAGTGTAGGTCGATGGGCCCCAGCCAGTACTGTCCTCCTGGTGTTTGGGCACCAGTAATGCTGGCAAAGTTGTCACCATTTGCCTTCAGAGGCTTTTGTCCTTCAGTTGTGCCCAGTGCCAGGGATGTGTTCTGTCAGTCTGGGGATAGGAGGGCAGTGCAGTTTCAGGACAGAATTGGTGCCAAGGATGCTGAGAAAGCTCTCTGTGTCCCCTGTGCCAGCCTCACCACGTACCTGGACGTGCAGCGCTGTCTGGAGTACCTGGGCTATTTGGGGTACTCCATCCTCGCAGAACAAGAATCCCAGGCATCAGCAATTACAGGTAACAAAAATTTGATGCAACTTAAACATGTAAATTTAAAACTATGCTAAAAAGTAAATTGTTTAACGGTTCATCTGGCTTCACTTTTTTTTTTTTTTTTGCTTTCTGCTCAAGTGAAACCCTTGATTTGAGATTTTTTGAGGGCTTGTTTGGGGTGGGTTTATTGTTTTACGTTTTCACGTGAAATGTGTGCACTTCTTGTGAGAGAAACATTTGTGTTTTTTCAAAAGTGACAAGAGATAAAAAGATAGATCTGCAGAAAAAACAGACCCAGCGAAACGTCTTCCGCTGCAACGTTGTTGGGATGAAGGGCTGTGGGAAAAGTGGAGTTCTCCAGGCTCTTCTTGGAAGAAATCTAATGGTAAGAACCCTGTTGCTTACACTCACCTATACATGCTCTTGAGTTAAGAGTAGACAGCAATTGATCTTAAAGCTTTATTGGTTATTTAACTGAGTTTGGAGAGTTCTTTGAGGGAATACAGAATTACTAGGGAGGGCTGTTTGGGGTTTGCTTTGGTTTTGTTCTTTTCTGGCAGAGGCTGTTTCATGCAGTAATGGTTTCTACATCGTGGATTACAGCTATGCAAAATAAAGCAAAGATACTGTAATTTCCCTTCATTAATAAATGGAGTAAAACAGCTGCTCAAATCTAACTTAAAGGGAAAAGTTGCTCTGGTCTAACACGAAATTCTGCCTTTTCAGAGACAGAGGCAAATCCGTGCAGAACACAAATCTTACTATGCCATTAATACAGTCTATGTGTATGGACAGGAAAAATACTTGCTGGTAAGGTTACCTTATTCTTGTGCTGGGATTAGGATGGCTGATGTTAATATTCAGTGGGAGAAATAAGCTCTTTAAAGCTTGTTCCGCTCGAGTTTTCCTTTATAATAATATGATCTCTCTCTTTGTTTTCCAAGATCTAGTCCTCTGCTCTGTGGTTTTCCTCTGTAGGATAAATGCCCTTTTCTGTGGGTGTCTAAGACTTTGTGTTGAAGCAAATATCCCTCTTTCTGCTGAGGCTGGGATTGCCTGCAGATGGGATGTGAACAGCTCACACGAGCTGCCTGCATGGCAGATTCCTGCTGTTCTTTCTCATTGGCTCTTCCCATTGTCAGCCCAGTGGTTCTGAGGATGCATAAGAATGAGCCATAAAAACTGTGAGAGAAGAAAAGTTACAAAGTTCCTTTAGCTGCATAATGACAAGCTTTTCTCCCTGTGCCACCATCTTTTCTCCCAGCTACACGACGTCAGTGACTCAGACTTTTTAACTGATGCTGAGACCGTGTGCGACGCTGTCTGCCTGGTGTATGACGTCAGCAACCCCAAATCCTTTGAGTACTGTGCCAGGATTTTTAAGGTTTGTAGATTTTATATTTGTGTGTCTTCTCACTGTCTAAATGTTCAGTGTCAGTTTACTGGTCCTACACACTGGTTCTAGTGCTTAGAAGACATTTTATTTACAAGTGCTGGTTGATTAACGGTGCAGTTCAGTTATTCATACAAAGCCAAATCTCCTTGTGTGTGTAAACTGTTCTGCTAGAAATGCTTCAGTTCAGTAAAAGTACCATATCTTAATGCTGCTGCAGGCAGTTCAGTGCAGCCTGTGCCAGGCTGAACGTGTCTCACTGTGTCTCTCACTGCTTTCCATTTGCAGCAGCACTTCATGGACAGCAGAATACCATGCCTAGTGGTAGCTGCCAAGTCCGACTTGCATGAAGTTAGACAGGAATATAGTATTTCTCCTGCTGAATTCTGCAAAAAACACAAAATGCCTCCACCTCAAGCCTTTACCTGTAACACTGCTGATGTGCCCAGTAAGGATATCTTTGTGAAGCTGACGACGATGGCGATGTATCCGTAAGTACCGGGGCTGTGCTGCTGTCCCTGTGCATGGGCCACGCTCACAACCACTGCATGTCATCGTGAGCCACAGCAGGGAACTGCCTCGCTCGGCTTTAGCAACAGAGTGACTTGAGTAGAATCTTCAAATTACCTCAAATTGGGCGAGCTGGCACGGATCCAACACACAGATCACTCCCAGCTATTGTTGCCAAGGTGTTTTTTCAGGAATACGCTGGTTCATCCAGCTCACGTTGCAAATTCCAGTGTAGGGTTCTTTTTGGTCCTCATTGTGCATACAAAGCTCAGTATATCATTTTCCTATCTTGGTATATTTGAGATGTTCATGAATGAGTTGCACTGTAATCACTGTTAATAGACCAACTTGACAGTTGATTACAACTAACGACACTTTAGTGCCCAGCAGTTCCCCCACTGCCCTGCTTGAAGTATTGGTTATTTTCAGGGTGTTCATTGCTGTGTGCTTCAGTTCATTAACCTAGTAAATATTATAGTTTTAACAGAATTTCTGTATAAACACCTTTGGACTTCAGAAGCAAGATACTTAAGTACAGATTCTCCTTCACATCTCCCTGTTGCTAAGCTCACTTTGCATCTCTTTTTTTGGTGGGTGGAGCTTTTAATATGGTGATGAGCTACATAAATATTACAGCAGATGGAGTCTAGTATGACAGCTGACATTTGCTTTAAATTAAATAGAAGTAATGTCACTCTCACCTAAAATAAGATGGTGTTCCTAATTATTTGAAACTGGAATTTATTGACTTAGACTTGTAAAGCTTTGGTTTGGGGGTTTTTCTCTCCTATTTGTTTTGTAGCACTGGAATACTGGGAAACCACTAAAGTGTAGCACTGCCCAAATGTCTGCCATCTCAATATTCCTGCTTCTCCCTCAGTTTTCAAGCATGTTGTGTTTGTTAGGGTGGGAAAAACAGAGGCAACTGTCACCTTGTAAAGTGTGCAAAGTGGTAGAAAATGTGGCTTCCTTTCCTTTGCAAAAGGGGTGTTACCTATTGCTGTGCAGACAATCCCCGAAGCCTTCCAATGCTCTCCTTCCCGAGTTGGGATAAATTGAGCCGCCATTCCCACCATGTTTGTGCTTCGCCCGATCCCAGCGCGGTGGTGACGCCGCCGCCCGCGAGGCGAGGCCGCGGTGAGCGTGAGCTCTGCACAGCTGTAGTTGGACCCTTCCTTCCCCTCCCTCCCCTCCTCTCCTCCCTCATTCCAATGTACCTGTTACTCCTGCCTCTCTCTGGGTTGTGGCACAGCCCTGATGTGCAGCTGATTTGATGAGCAAGATTTCACGTGCTGTCCTTCTGTGTGTCTCCGCAGCCATGCCCGGTTACGCTGTATGTGCGCCTGCAACAGGTGTACATTTTGCATCTGTCAGAACTTCCTCAACTCAGACTTGCTGCAATCTGTAAAGAACAAACTCTTCACTGCAGTACTTAACAGGTCCTTAACTTTATTTACTAGGTACCAGGTGTGCTTGGAAAAAAATAAAGGGTTTGGTTTTTTTGTTGGTTTTTTTTTTTTTAAAAAGCGATTGGGAACTTTCATATACTGCAGGTTTTTCACTCCATATCCACTGAAGAGGCAGATACTTTAATAATGCTCACAGAATTGTCAAACTTTAACTTGAAGGTACTTTTGAGCTTAGTCCAGTGATTTTTATTTTTTTTAAACATTACCAATTTGATAATTGATTCAGGTTCTTAGTTCTTGCAAAAATCCCGTGGAGGAGTTAGGACTGTGTCTTTAGGGAGCTGCTATGTAATGTTTCTCACTTGAGAATAAACAAACATTACAGGTTTGTTTAGTATTGATTAGAGGTAGTGCCTTTTAGATACCAATTACACAGATGCTTTCATAAAGGCACAGCTTGACTTACAGCAGCATCCTGTAACTTTAATTACATGTTTATAATTGCTAGTTTGATATTTGGGAATTCATAGAATTTCTCTGTGTGTGTGTGTGTGTGTGTTATGCTTGGTTTACACAAAGAGTGAATATTTTGTGTTAAATAATCCAGATCTTTTAACATCCAAATCCTCTCTGAATGGAATGCAACATGTGAGAAGTGGTAAATGCTTAAACATTTGCATTTCCAGACAGTTTGGAAAAACAATGGGTAAAGAGAGATGACTGGTTTTCAGCATTGAAAGCAGTGCTATGGCTTGTCCTGTGTGTCCTGCAGGCAGTTTTGGACACATGATTTACTAACACTCAGCACTTGCCATCACACCCCAGCAAATGGGAGTTCAAACCCAACAATTGTTGCAGTGCAGTGGGTCCATTATCCATGACCTCCTTGGAGGCTTGGATGGTAAATGTGTGTATTGAAGGCCATGGTTAGGGTATCCTGACATGCTGCTGGTCCATGTATGTTACTGCTTTTCATGGGTTTCAGATGGAGCTGCTCCAAATAAGAGTGTCTGTCTCCTTTAAATTCAAGTTACACACACGTGGGAGGGCTGCTGATCAACCCACCTACAGGACTGAGTATTGTGAAATACAACTTAAATCGGAGATAAAAGTGTTAACCACAGAGTGAGAATTCCAAGAAGGGTGAAAAACTTCCTGGCTTAGGAGAAGACTGAATGAGTGAGGCTGTTGATGCTGCCCCTCTTCTCCAGCAGTCATCCCATGGGCAGAAATCCCTTGGAACAGCATCTCCCTGCACACTGTCACTCTGAAACTTCACTGGGCGGTCACTGCTGGGAAATGCCAGCTCTTCATTCCGAGGCTGAGCTCACCTCTGCAGCACAGCTCCATTTTTGGGAATGCTCATGGGCTGCTCCATTGGCTCTTGTGGGTTGTTTCTCTCTTTGTGGGCCTGTGGGGTTTTGAGTCCTGCACCAGACACTGGACTTGGTTCCTCTGAAATGCTGTCAGGGACTGCAGGTGCTGAAACCTTTTAATGAGAGGCTTTGGGGTACTGTCATTCCATGCTTTATCACTAAGGAGTGTGGAATAAACAGGAATCTGCTGCCTAAAGAATCTGTAATTCAAGGTAAAGAGAACTCCTCCCTCCAGAGGGAAGAGTTATTTTTGGAATCCCTTTGTCTCTGGTCCTTCAGTCAGGCCCTTGGGGTTGCTGCAGGTTCCCAGCACGGTCAACTTCATCTCCCCAGCTCTTACCAACACCTTGCTGCAGGTTATTCACATTCAGCACATGAGCTGCTGCACAGCTGCATTTACAGGAGAGCTGAGATAGCTGTAAAAAAGAGACGAGAGCTCCCAGTTGTAGACTTAGGAGGGTAGAGGTGGATTTCTTGTTTAAAAGTGATAGATTTTTAATCTCATGATGTGTGATTAGATCAGAGCGAGCATTTGGATGAAGAAGGACTTTCTGATGTAGTTACTTTCTGTACCTTCTCTTGTTTTGCCTTCCCGAGTGCTTACATTAGGTCAGGTAGTTGCACACAGATAACTGATGGGTGAAGGAGGTTTCTCAAGACCACTTTATTCTTCTGATCCCTTCCTCTTTTGAAGCTTTAAGCAGTGGAAGCTTTTTTCGTGTGAATTTTTTTTCACACTGGACTCCTCCCTGTGCTATTTGTTGCTAAGTAATCCTTGAACACTATTGAGGCAAAATACAATATCGCATTTGAATAGCCCCTCCTTAATATTAAAGAAAAAGCATTTTCTCTGTGCATCTGAGCAGGCTGTTCCTGCCCAGCCTCAGTTCCTGCTCTCTGGGCACACAGAGGCTGCCCAGGGTTTGGAGGCTCAGCTTGGAGGTGTTTGTTGGGCAGGACTGGCATTGTTGGGTTGAACTGCCCAGGGTCACTCTCGGCTGGTTCTTGGAGGAAGGCCCTGCATTCAGAGCACTCCACGGGCATGTCTGAGCCTTGGGACTGTCCTGGAGTACCTTCATATCTTTAATTTGTTCTTTCCTTTAGCTGTTCATTTGTATTGGTCTGGCTGGCACTTAATCTCTTTTTACTACATTGTTTTACCTCTTTTTAAAAGCAAGGTTTCTGCTTTTGTCATTCTAACCCTTTCTTTAAATGATGAGCTTGGATTTTTGGCTGCTTTTTTTTTTCCCCCCTTGCTTTCCAATCATTCATGTTGCCTTTTGCTTGCACAGTAGTGGCATTTTGCTGTCAGTTAAGTTCATTTCAAAATAAAATAATCCTCATGCATGAGAATGGCTTTGTTCACTGAGGAGACTTCTCAGAGCATGTTTTTCTGCTAAAGTTTTTAAAAACACTGTGGAATTGACGTGAAATTCTACTTGCATATGAAACCTGGTTGTTTCAGGAGTTATTAGTGAGGTTTTGCTTTCTGTGAAAACCTTCCTTCTGTGAAATGAAAGTTGAGAGAACGCTTTCATTTTGCTGTAATAATGGGAAAGTTCTCGGAGCATAACCCAGGGTTTCTTTTGCACTGTGTGCAGTGTATGCAGATTATTTCTCAGAACTGTGTATATATAATGGCCAGTCTTCGCGAGCGAAGATCCAGGGAAGGTCTTTCCACCTTCCAGCCTGCGCATTGGATTTTTTAGGTGAGACACAGTGTGCGCGGAACTGAGCCCACCCTTTAATCCTAAGGTTCATCTGCCGGGGCCAAGCGAGCTTGGACGGTGGCAGTGAGGTCCTTAGGACGTAGGTGGGTTGCCTTTAAGGGCTAACGAGCCCCACCTGCCCGGGAGTGGCCCTGACCGGGAATCGAACCCGGGTCTCCGCGGTGATAGCGCAGCGTCTTTACCACTAGACCATATTGCCATTAAATCTAACAGCAGAAATCTATCCCTGCACTGAGGTGCCCCCTAAATTAGGACAATAAAACAATTTTCCCACCTATTTTCCTCCTGCTCCAAACTGTTCAATACCCCAGGCTGTGCAGGAATTTGCAGATTTCTTTCTGAATAGGCTTCACTGAATTGGATTTGACATCCTTTTTGGGGTTTTGTAGATAATAAGATGCATTTGGAGCCTTTCCTATTTTAGATGACTAATGGCATGGGGGGAATTCTGCCTGCTGGAGCTGCTTTGCATCCTAGGAGAACGTGTGCCTGGAGGGAAGCTGCAGCAGGCTGGGCATTGTGTGCTGCCTTTGGGAATTCAGCTGCTTATACTGATTGTGACCCTTTGTGTGTCAGAGCTGCTCCTGCATGGACTGGCCTTTAGGTGTGGTGTGAGCAGCCTGCTGGTTCACCTCTGAGCTGCTGAAAGGCTTTGGAGGTTACTGCAGGAATTCTCCTGCTGCTGCCTCAGGGAGCAGTGGCAGAACCACCCCGAGCTCAGCAGTTCCTGGGTGTGCCCATGGCAGCCATGCTGGTTAATTAACCTCCTAATCAGTGCATGTGGCAAACTAACTGGGAGTTGGGGAAGTCTCTTGAGGGAGAGACTGTTCAGATTTCAAAGATCTTATTCAACAAGTGGCAAGGTACTTGACTCACTGTTAAGGGTAGGTTGAATAAAAACAGCTTTTTTTTTCTTTTCTTTTAAAAAATGTGCATTAAAATCTGAATTTTACCCCACAGGCAAAATTTTTAGACTTTCTTATATTTATGGAACTCGTTGTTTGATTAAGTACACATAGCAGTCTGTCTGGGAAGCTCATTATTAGTGCTAACAAGCAATAATTTCAAATACAGCTTCACTTCCAGAGTTCTGACCACTACTCTGTGTGTCTACAAGTGCACATCCCTATATATGTTTTACCCTCAGAGACAATCATTTTTCTAATTCACAGTTACTCACTAACAAGGCAGTAAAAGTTTCTACCAGCTGTGAAAAATAATTTCCTAAGCACAACCAGACTGAAATAAATTTTGAATACGATTTTCTGAAGAGGTAGAAATTTTCAGTGTTTATTGAAAAAGGTTTTTCTGGCATTGTAGCCACCTTCATGTCGAAGAACCTGTGCTGGAAACAAATATTGATCCTTTTTTTTAATTATCTCAGGTTTGTTTTGTTCCTTTCATGGCAGCCAAACAATGTTAGGGATCAAAACTGTAAAAATGGATTTTATGACAGCAGAAGGAACACTGAAAGAAGAAAAATTGGAATTTTTTCAAAGCTGTGAAGCAGATGGACATCCAGAGTGCTCTGAATTTCAGTGGGCAGTTTTGAACTTGGGTTTTTGGGCTGAGATGTTCATTCCTTACTGAAGTCAGGAGATTTCCTGGAGGTTGTGAGAAAGTCCCTGTCTCCATTTAGTCCCTTATTTAAATGAGAGAATCAGTTGTTGTAAGGCTTAGAAAAGGGATCAAAGCCAATTTGCTGTCCCTTCAGACATTACAAGAGGATTTTATCCTGACTGGGAATGTATTAATTGCTTTTGGAAGGATGAAGCGTGCTCAGCAAGTTTCTTGCACCCCATTAAATATGGACATGTGCAGAAGTCAGAACAAGGCAAATTATGGATAGGAATCTGAAAGTCTACCTGTGAGAGAGAGTGCTTTGTGAGGCAATGCAAAAGCATTCATTTGCAATTTAAACATCGATTTGCACATTTAAATGGAAGGGTTTTTTTAAATTATGCAAATAGCTGGGCATTTGAATTAACCAAATCAAACTGGAGACTTGTTGGTTGTACAAATGCTCATCCAACAGAACCTGTCACATAATCTCTTAAAGTCATGTCACATACAAGTGATTTGTTTTACAGACACAGATAAGCTTTATAATTTACAGATCTGAAGATGAGGATTTTGCAGCCTTTTACTAAAAAAGAAACCCAGACCACCACACGTAGTGATAAAATAGATGCACAGCATTTTATCCCAGTAATGGGTTCTTGTCAGATTTGGGGCTGATGTGTTGGAGTCAATCCCAGTGTTTTTAGCACAGGTGCTCCTGCACGTGGTGCAGGAACGTTGCAGTGTCCTGTGGACACCAGAAAGTCGAGACTGTGGAGGTGGAGTGAGGACAGAGGTTCATTTTCTTAATCAGTTTTCTCTGTCCTTAAAGCAGTGGCATTTAGCTCCAGGGGATCATCCATTTTACTCAGCTCATCAAAAGTACAAACTCCACTCGTTTCTGCTTTTCCCCCAAGCACTGAGTTTTAAACAGCTGCACGAGAACCAGGGGTTAGGAGGCTAAAAATCCTAAATTCTCTGGGCTTTGTGATCTTGTGAGCATCTTTGAGGTGGTTGCTGAGCCCTGCAGTGAAGTGCCCTGTGCATGTGTGTGACAAGGTTAGGAGCCTGCCTGGCTGAGCTGGGGGCCGTGCTGGTAGCAGACCAGGAGCGCAGTGTTATGCAGCAGGTGCACGCCGTCAGCTCTCTAGAAGATTCCATCTTCATGGAGTCATCCCTTGGGCCACGTTTGCTTGAAGCCAGGTAAGGACACCCAGACCGAGGTGACCTTGCCACTGCCTTCTGCCTTCCTTCCCCCCAGCAAGCCACTTGACCTCTAGTTTGTCCAGCCCAGCCGTAGAGAAACTAATGCTTGCAGGAATCCTTGGATTTGGTCTGTCCCATAACCCAGCGAGATGTTCTTCAATCAGATCAGGACTTTTCAGAGAGCAGCTGTTGTGCTGTGTGTGCACCAAAGAGCCTGTTCCTCAGCATGTGTATGACAGAACACTGGTTAACCAAATGGCTGATCTGCTCCTGCAAGTGTCTGCTGAGTAATATCCCAACCTGGGTTTGTGTAGTTTGGTAGCAAGTAACAATTCCTGCTCTGTTAAACAGCCTGTGAGCTCTGCAGTTCTCACTGCATGAACTCCTGTGTGTGCTCAGGATCTCTGTGCTCCTCGCCCTAAACCCTCCTGCAGCTTCACTGAGTAACCCATGGTGATTAACACAGGCTCAAACACTAGGCTAGTGAAGTTCTGTTCTATCTTAAAAGCAAACAAACAAACAAACAAATCAACTTTACTGTTGTTTAGGAACTTCTGTGCTTTGAATGATGGCATTTATGATAACTTGTTTTAAACAGTAGCCCCTGCTCTCTGGTAAGCTGTCATACTTGAGACTGCTCTGAGGGTGGCCAGTGTTTAACTGAGCATGTTCACAGACCTCTTCAGCATTTGGGAGAGTTGGGTCATTGCCTGTCTCTACTTGTCATGCAAGATGTGGCTTTTTCTGTCATACAGTCACTCCATCCTGTCCTTTTCTGTTCATGCCATGGTCACTGCTTGGTTCACTCACACTCTCTCAGCTTTCAGCTTGGTGTTGGATGACTGTTTCTGTTGCTGTTCTTGTGACTACTGGGAAGAAAGGGATTTACAAATGGTCCTTTTAATTCTAGCTTTTGGAAAAATATTACTTGCTACTTGTCAGTAAACTTTTTTGGGGAGGAAGAAGAATAAGTAGACATTCAACAGGACTGGGAAGTTTTTCATGGAAAAGCAGAAATATTCAAAGTTTTTTTAAAAAAGGGGGTTCCTGGACAGAGTTGTTCTCACTGTGGGTTATTAATTCTTTGTAGCTATTTGGGGTTTCCTTCCCTGAATGCTTGGTGGTCCTCCCAGAGGAGACACACGCCCTGCCCACATCCATGGCTCAGGATCTGCTCCTGCATTCCCGCCCGGCCCTGTGAGCGCTGGGGCTGGGAAAGGTGCCCAGGACTGGGAAGGGTGCCCGGGACTGGGAAAGGTGCCCAGGACTGGGAAAGGTGCCCAGGGCAGGTCAGACCCGGAGCCTCCAGCCCCTCAGTGACTGAGCAGCGCCGTGAGGCTGGGCTGGCACCTGCCTGTGACAAGTGTAGTGATGAATTTCCAAAAGCAGAGTAGTTTAGCATGAGTTGTCTGCCGGTGCTGGCACGGAATTAACCGGGGCCTGTGTGTGTGTTGGATTTTAGGCACGTGACACAAGCGGACCTCAAGAGCTCCACGTTCTGGCTCCGAGCGAGTTTTGGTGCTACTGTCTTTGCAGTTCTGGGCTTTGCCATGTACAAAGCACTACTAAAGCAGCGATGATCTGAGAAGAATCACATCTGGCCCTACCAAATAAATAAATTAAAAAAAGAACCACTTTTATGTACATTCTGAATGCTTTAAATTCTGCTAGAAATATTTATATATGCAGAGTTACTTTATTAATATTTGTAATTCATGCATAAGATTATTTTAAATTATAGCTCTAACTACAGTATTGCATAATGTGTGGGGAAAAAAAAGGAATTGCATCTTTAACAGCCAGGTAAAATGGCTTACCTTGTGAGGCCAAAAGGGAATTTGTTGTAAATAACCTGTATATATTAAAGCAAGTAAGACATTGCTTCCCAAAAACCTATTCAAAATACTGTTCTTAGATGTCCACCATGGTGACATTCTAGTGTATAGGTGAAATTAATTTTCAGTAGAGTAGAGTCAACTCAAGGATCAGACTTCCTCAAGGACTGCTTATTTATTTCACATCCATCCGAGGTGACTTCATCTTTTTGGACTATAAGCTATACACCAGGCAGAATTTGTGATTTTCATTCATATTTTTAACTGATGAACAAATTTTCCCCTCTAATCGTGTGTTTCAAGAAAAACTCACCTTTGCTGTCCTGGCCTATGATTTTGTATTTTACATGACCAGCGACATGTTTAGAGTCTGGTTTTTCTTTTAAGAGCAAGAACATAAACTTCAAAAACCGCCAGATCAACTTCATCTGCTGTGTGTGATCCGTCTTTCGTTTTCCACTCTGTTGTGTTTTATAGCCCCTATGAATCAGAGGAGCAAATTTGTATATTCTAAATGTTTCTAATTCGGAAAGTGCTGCAGTTTGATTTCTCCCATCTGTCAGTCATAGCCCTCGAAAGCTGTGTATGAAGACCACACTAGTACACAGTGCCTGTTCTGCTGTAGGGTGTTAGCTGCATGGATCACAGTGCATTCTGTACCGGGCTAGAATTATGTAGAGACACAGCTTTTTTAACGATCGAGTAAAACAAACGTTAATTCCTCATGGCAAACCTATTTTTCCATTGCTGGCCTTTTCAAGTATTTCAATAAAATAACTGTGTACTGTGTTTGTGTTTATCTTCTTTTTCTTTGCCTTCCTCTGCCCTTAAAAAGAGGAGTTTTAACAAAACTTTGTCCTTTAGTTGAGAGGATGCTCTCGGTGCCCTCAGTGGCTGGAGGTGACGTTTCTCGGCTCTGTGGTTTCTCTGATCCTTCTCTTGACTGTGCTGCCTCCACTAGAGGTTTATTTATGGTTTATATCAGACCAAACTGACTTTTATGATACTTCAAAGCTAAAACACAAATGGTTGACCGTGAACGTTGTTATTTGCAAGGACAGAGCGCGGGATAGGAGGAAGCAAATAGTTCAGTGGGGTTCAAGGAACTTTGTGTGTTTTGGTGTTAATTCAACCAGCCCCGGCAGTGCCGCGTTCCCGGGGGCTGGGAGGATTCTCGGGACTCTCTGGAAGGACTTTCCAGAGGGACCTTCCCGAGGGATCCCAGGGACCCCGGGAGCGGCCGCCAGGGGGCGCTGCCGCCGAGCGGACGGGGCCGGCGGGAGCGGGAAACGCTCCCGGACCCCGGCGGGATTGGGATGGGAGCGGGATCGGGATCTGCCCCAGGAACACCCCAGCAGCCCGGCACCGGCGCTCGCAGCCCGGCGGGGAGCGGGTTCTGCGCTCGGACCCCGGCGGGGGGACCCGCGGGCGCTCCCCGGGCCGCCCCACACGGCCCTGAGGGAGGCGCGGGAGCCGCCCCCGCCCTGAGGGGCCGCCCCGCCCTGAGGGCAGGTGAGGGACGGGGCGCAGCCCCGCCGGCTGCGGTCGGACAGCCCTGCCCCACGACCCCGGGGACAGCCCCGCTCCATTCCCCTCGGCACAGACACGGGGCTCGGTGTCCTGCCCTGCTGCGGCCCCGCTCGGGCGGGCGGTGTTCTCCGAGCCAGCCCCAGGTAAGAGCCACGATGTCCCCGCGCCGCTGTGAGGGTTCTGGTCACCGTGAGGGAAAGTGTTCTACTCATCAAGAAAAAGGTCCAAAAAGTTGAGCTGTTGTTGTTGAGTGCTGGGGAGAAAGAGCAGCAGCCCAGTCCCTTCACTCTTACCAGTGATTTGTTGTCTTTCCTCTGGTCCTGACAGTTTCCTAACAACTTCTTTCATTGTATTTTCCACAACCAGACTCCATCTCTGCTCAGTCTGATGCGCGAATTGCTTGGTCATGACGTAAAGTCACTCAGAGGACAAAGATCTTGATTATTTTTCTTTGGAGACACATCCTTTTTTGACTCCTTGTGCGAAAGCTTGTCAGTACAAGATTAATAGTTAGCAAGACTTGATTTTATGTTGGAAATTAACCTTGAGCTGCTAACTGGTCTCCGTTTCAAATAGTTCTTTTGATTCAGAATGAACCCGTGCTGTGATCCCATCAGGTAACATTAAAAAGGGCCAGAGGTACATTTTAAATATCCTAAAGATGATCTTATAGGAGGGCTCCCTTTAAAGATAACCGCCCAAAAAAAAGACTAATAGCAGATTTAATTACTTCCCCAGCTATAACCAAAAAGACAGTTAGAACCAGCTGCAACCAATAACAGCTACTGGGGCACAAGAGAGCTGCGGGTGGAAAGGCCATAGAGTCTAATTCATATTGATTCTAAACTTGTGTTGTCCCAGCACTGATGCTCAAAGAGCCCTTTGCCACTGTTACCTTTTGAACCCCAATCTCAAACCATCTGGGATCCCTAAAGATTTTTAGCCATTTCCATGAGCCTGAAGGGGTAAATCTGACAGGCCTGATCCAGTGCCAGCTGGGTATGTGCTATCTAATTTTTTGCTAGGGTTGTGTTTGGGTGCAGCATTTTGGGTTTCTGATCCCAAATACCTCATTTTCCTTTCTCCCAGGGCTGGCTGGGCTGAGCTCTGATATGGAAATCAAGCTGGGAAGGTTGCTCCATGGAGCTCCAATTGTGAGAGCTGGGCAGTTTTGTAAAAGCCCTTTGAGGCTACTTTGGGTGGAAGAAGGACCTGTGAACAAACTGTTTAGGTTTGTTCCAGGAGGCTTAGCTAACAGATGTTGGCTGGGTCCCTACTTCGAGGGCTTTTTTATTGCATATTCATGAGCTGACCTTTTTAGCCGCTTCCAATGCAGGGAGGATGTATATCTACATTTTCCTTGCAGTATTTGGATTGGGGTTTGTTATGTCAACTTCTTTCTGTCTCAGCCCTTCCATGTTCTGTCTGCATCTGTTCTGGGGTGGCCCCCAGCTCCCCAGTTTCTCCAGCAATTACTGTTTTCTCGAGGTAGAGTCACCAGGGTATGCAGTGGGGAGAAATGACATTCTAAATTAAGAGGCTCACACAGACTTGCAAGATGATAATTTGTCTGTAACAAAACTCCTCATTAGAATACTGTTAATTTCCTTTCTGTGACAATTATAGCACAGCACTAGCTCATATGTGCAATGTGCAGAGATATTTCCCTGAAAAAAAAAAAACCAACCCAAACTATCATTACCACTAGTGAAAAACATTCCTTAGAGGAGAAAAACGAACTTGTAATTTTGCAGCAGTTTTCCAGGTTAGTGGGAGTTTGGTGTTAAGGCAAGGTTTTGGGGGTTCTCCCTGTTGTTGATTGCACTCATGGTTGGCATTTTCCCACCAGCATCTGGAATCAGAGACAATACAGTCCCCAACTGTGTGGAACCTGTTACCCCTGAAATTCAGCTCATTTATTCTCTCTTTGCTTTAAAAACTCGCTTCCCTCCTCCCTACAGACATCTTTGAATGACTGCTGTTTCTCTCTGTTGGCATAGCATATTTTTGCTTATCCATCTGTTTTGAAGTTTTGATGAGGTTTAGTTTTTCAGTCAAAAAAAAAAAAAAGAGATTGTTTTTATAATAGCTGCTTAGTGCCTGGAATATTTTGGCAGGGGTGGTGTTGTATGAGTGAAGTGGGTTAGTGTTTCTCAGAAGTGCTGGATTTGGTCTCCAGTTCTTGTGCTTTGGGAGAGCAGGCTGGACAGGCTCCAGAGCAGCCAGAAGTGGATGCTGTGCTCAAGGTGGTGGTCCTTGAGGGGGCAGAACCTCATCAGTTGCACTGGAGACCCCCGAAGAGCTTTTATTTTGGATCTCATTTTCCCACCCGAATCCTGAGGTAGAAAAGTTCTGCTCTTCAGGTCCAAAGGTCATGGTTTTACTTCTTTGCTTCGCTTCTGCAGGATGGAAGATCCTATTCCTTTTTCAGAGGTATTCTAGCTGCATTTGGGTTTAATTGATGTTGTTGTTGTTGTCGTCTGTTTTTTAAAACAATTTGTAGAGAAAAGATGGACTTCTAGCTTGGTGCTGTCCCTGTGGCTGAGGTGTCTGATCTGGTGCTGGGCCTTTGCACTCTGAAAACGTGGCCTGTGGTGCTGGACCCTCTGTGTGTTCTGGCTCAGTCTGGCTGTGGCTGTCGGTGCAGCAGCGAGCAGAGGCACTGGCACCATGTGGCTCAGCCTGGCTCTGCTCGCCCTTCCCCCTTGCCAACCTGCTATTTCTGCGCTTCACTGGAAGAAGCTAAAACTGCTGGATTTCTGCCTGCAGTCAGGGCATTCCTCAAGTTCCTAATCCGGGCTCCAGGCGGTTAAGTTACCCATCCTGGCACACAGGAACGAGTCATTACGGTGAAAGGTGTAAAACCCCGCAGCAGCCCCTCACGGTGGGACTCTCCGGGACGGAGAAGTTACCTGCTCACCTGCCCGCGGGCAGCACCGGGCTGGGACCGGCGCAGGGGCTGCCCGGCGCTGGGCACGGCCGATCCCCGTGGGTCGGCCCGGGGGAGGCGGTGCAGGGACCCCGGGACCGCTCCCCCCGGGCTCCTCCTGGGGCCGCCCAGCCGCATCCTCGGACGTGCCGCAGCTGCGGGCTCTGCCTCCCGGAGCCCCCGGGGGCTCCCCCGCGCCGGGAAGGGCGGCCCCCCGTCCCCGGGCGATGGCTCGGGGGAGGCGCCCGCCGTGCCCGGGCCGGGGGCACCGCCCGGCCGCAGGGGCGGGCGGCGGGAGGCGGGGAGGGGTCAGTGCCCCGGCCGGAGCGCGGCCGCCGGGATGATGCCGCCCGCCGGCGCTGCCCGCGCTAATTGGATGTTCCCTGGATGGAGGATTTCCTCCCCTGCCGGCTGCAGGAGTCATGAAGGCAGGCTCGGCTGCGCTTGAAAGTTTGCCAAGCAGCAGCTAGGTTTAATTTCTTTAAGGATCTGGGGAGAAAGGGGGGGGCGGGGGCTGGAGGGGGACCGTTTCCAAGCATGGGAGACAGGCTGCCGGAGCCTCACGCCAGCTCTTCCCCTGCTGTGGCTGCCAGCGCGGAGGCGGAAGAAATCGAGGTGCTGGACTCCGAGGATGTCCTACCTATGGCCGCGGAGGATGTAAGTTTGCTTCGCTCGGTGTCTTCCCCTCTGTTCCCGGGCCGGGTTAATCGGCTCAGGCTATTCATAGCTGCATCCCGGGATGGGGGCACGAGCGGGGCTGGTGACCCTGCGGGGCTTGGGAAAGCCGCCGTCCCCGCCGCCCTCCCGCCGCCGCTGTCCGCGGGCTCCGGCAGCCGTCGGGCCGGCTCCGGCCCCGGGGCCGCCGCTGCCGCCCCTCCCTGCCCTGGGGGCCCGGGCAGGCGGCCGGTCCGCCTGGGGCCCGCGATCGCCGCGGAGATGCTGCGGCTGCCGGGCACGGGCAGAGGGCTGCGCGCCGAGGCGACCCTGGAGCCCGGAGAGAGGCTGACGCCCTGGCTCCAGGGGTTTCCAGGGCACCGAGAGCTTCTCCGAGTCCCGGCCACCCGGACGGTGACAGATGCGAAACGCTCCCGCTCTCGGGAGCTGCTCCCTCTTCCAGCCCCCGAGCAGCAAACAGCCGAGGAAGTTTTTTCCCCGGCTCGGCGGAGCTGATGGCTTCCCTCCACCCTCCGAGCTCTGGTTGCACCTGAGAGTGGGATAACTTGGCACCGGGGCTCTGCCTCTGCTCAGCCGGCGCAGAAGGACACCGAGTCTGCTCCTGCCGGGCAGAGACTGCAGAGCTGAGGCGATTGTTCTGCGCCTGCCGGTCCCGGAGGCAGGAGCTCGCTGTGCACCTGTCTGGGAGGGAGCGAACGGGAGAGATCCTGCATTCCTGGTGCATCCCAGGAGTGCTCACAGCTCTCCTTCCCAGCAAACTCGGCTGGGATGAGGACTGCAAAGTGTCTGCTCAGTCTGCAGCGGTAAGCGCAGGGTCTGCTCCTGCCGATGAGACATGAACAGAGACACTAAACATCTTTCCGAAGCGGGCTCTGGTCTTGCACCGCTGCGAGAGGGACACTTGGGAGCTGAGCCTCCAGCAATGGCGCATCCCCTTTGCTCTCTACTTTCTGACGCTGCTGGAGGAGCCCGCCCGGGGATGTTTAGGGACGGAGCCCGCTCCTCATGCCCCAGCCCTTCCTTCTGAGTCACCTACAATTCGGTTGCTGTTGGATTTTCCCCCCAGAGGGTAGCGGAGGAAGTGCAGTTGCTCGGTAGAGCTGCATTCCCCGGGCTGCATCCCTGAGCAGTGTGCAGTCAGGAGGGAACGTGTGATGCAGTTTGACCTCTGCCAGACAGTCCTAGGAGGAGATGCCTGATCCAGGGGTATGTGTAGCTGTGACTTGGAAAGGGTGACTTTCCAGGAGCTTTCACACGCCAGGTTTCCAAGTCCCAGCTCTTGCTTACATCAGGCTGTGACCTTTTCTTCTCTGACAAATTCTGTGCTTGTCTGCATGGTCCTCCAAGAAAGATTTTCTGTTGTGGCACACATGGGCCCCTTGGAGTCCCTCCAGCCTCCACATGAGCGCAGCCATCAGCAATTCCATCCTGCCAGGGAGCCAGGAGATGCTGAGGTGCTGAGTGCCTGGCAGGATTGGGCTCCTGGGACAGTCTCGATTCTCATCCCAGTTGTGCTGGTGCTTTGCTGCTCGACCTTGAGGTAGGACAGCCCGGGTCATCCTCAGCTCGCAGAGTCACCGTTACTGGTGTGGGATCTGCACTGTTATCTGAGCCTGGTACCTTGTTTTCTGTCATCAACAAAGCAGCCCCAGAGCTGCAGTTGCAGTGGTTACAGGAAGCTGCTGAGACCTGGCAGTGGATGATGTGACAGAAGCCTGAGGTATCATGTATCATCTGCAAGTCGGAAGAGCAGGAAGTGGTGTAAATGCCCTCCTTCTCCTCGGCCAAGATTTCCTGCTGAAACAGGCAGGCTACAGAGCATCATCTCTGAGAATTCCAACTGCTCTGCCCCCCTGGGACCTCACTGGGAGCTGATTTTCTTGTTGTTATTACATCTGAAAGCTTGATGGGAGCTCTCTGGCTTGGCCAGCAAGAACTGACACGGGGTCAGGTTTTATGTGTTATTAACCACAGAAACATTAGGTAGTGGAGGTTTGGCTGCCACAAGCATTGGCAGGGTGTAACAGCTCAGCTGTGATGTCATTGCAGCTCTCAGAGCAGCCTTTCACAAAGCCAGGATCCAGGCAGTCCCAAAATGCTCTGTTTAAAGTGCTGGGCTGATTTATGATGATAAATGGGAGTTTGTAAATGGAGGGAGACACAAGGAGGAGGGGAGCCAACAACTTAACTAATGGAAAGGAATTCGGTGGCCTGATATCCCAGTGTCTCTCCAGTCAATTCTGCTTTAGATCTGCCTGCCATGTGAAAGGAAATGTTCTTCCAGGACTAGATAAGACTCTCACCAGAGTTCTGCTTTGCCTACAGCACAGTGAGATTTGCTTCTGTGAGTCTGACGTTTGTGATTTTACTCAATTTGCTTTTATGGGGCAGTGAATGAGGCAGAAACAAAATGTTGTGCTGAACAGCACCTCAGACAGCAGAGCTGGAAATGGGCAAGGTGTTTTCTGCAGATCCCAAACCAGTGGTTACCCCAGTGTTACCCTATGGAAGTTGCTGTCTTCTGAACTGGTCCCTAAATCCAGGAGAGATGAGAGAGCCTTGCACAGTTCATTAGGAATGTCCTCTGTTCCATGGGACTCTGAGGCAGCAAGTCTGGGTTAGGGAGGTGAGTTGACATCAGTCTTTCTACAAAACATAAATCAGAGCCAATCTCCAGCTGGTTTTGTCTGTTCCCAAGTGACAAGGACTTGTGGAGTGTTCACATGGTTGTGAGTGTTGGAGCTTCCTCCTATACAGCATTTTTAAGGTGTGGGATAAATCCCTATAATGGGCTCTCTCCAGCCTTCCACCCTCCCACCTTGCACAGGAGGAATTCCCTGTTTTCCAAATGTGGACATGTGAGGTTCAGAAAACTGGTGGGCTCTTAAAGACCCTGCCAGAGTCAGGGCCAGGCAGCAGACAGGGCTCTGAGTGCCCAGCAAGGCAATCGAGGGGTCAGTGCTGGGCCACAGCATCTCAGAAAGTGATCTGAAAAACCATTGCTAATTCCCCCCTCCCTCAATACACAGCAAGCTTTCTTGATCCCTGGGAGTAAAAAAGCCTTTTATTCCTTGCTTGCCTGCAAGCAGACAAAGAGGGAGAAAACAGAATTAACACATGAATGTTCTGAGTTCATCCTAATTTGGATTTGTAAATGAAAACTGTCCTCCCTGTGTTTGGTAGATTCCCCCTGCCTCCTCCCCCGGAAGGGTAGGTGATTCTGGGATGAAGAAGGATGCTGGAAATGGCATTAAATCATCTGGCTATTCCTCTGTTAGAATGTACTTCTACAGTTGACTGCATGTTAATGTCGTTGCTCTTATACCTTCTTTTTCTTCTTTTTCCTCCCTCATGCATTGCCTCTCAGCACTGGAAAGCCCTGTTTGATCAGGTATGTGAACATCTGCTATATTGTCTGTGTCTCGTGAGCAGGGAGCCTTCACTCCAGTGCGTGTCCTCTGTGCTGGCTTCTCCCTGCATTTAGAGCACAGCCTGGGAGGAGACCTGCTCCCTGCTCCCCCAGGATGCTGATGTGCAAACCATAATCATCACCACTGCTTTGGGCCTTTCTCTCAGCCCCTCTGCAGAGCAGCTGGGGACAGGAGTGAGCCCATCCCCGATGGCACAGGGGCTGGGCTGAGGTGCTGCAGCAGGTGCTCTGTGTGCTGCCAGTCGTGCTGTGCTTGCCTGTGCGTTAGGGGATGTTCCAGTCTTGCAGGCAGGCACACCAGGACCTGTAAAACCAGCGCTGTGCTCTTTGAAATGGCTCCTCTGCTGCTGAACTGACTTGGGTGGGGTTTCATCCTGGGGGAGCACCTGCTGCTTGAAACTATTAGCAAAGAATTAGCAAAGTATCTGCTCCTGTACCAAGACTGTGGCTGTGTCGTGTTAAATACCTTGGGTCAGACCTGTAGCTGGTTGAGATCAGTCCAGCTCTGTAGGGCTCTGAGTTAGAGCTGCAGAGATTTTGGGTGGTGGGCTGGAGTTTGTAAATGATGCTGTCAGCTGCTTTAACGGACACGTTTGCTTTGTGGCATTCCCTCCCGTGCCAGGTTGAAATGTGAAGCACTATAAACTGGAGGATTTTTCTAGGGTTGACTGGCTTCTAAACTGCAGCCCCTTCTTGCTGTCATAAACTTCTGTGCAGTTGTGTGTGCGTGTAAATGTCACCTTCTGTGAGGGAGCTTGCTCTGACTGCCAATAAAGTTGGGATGGGATTTCATCCCTGCTTTATGAGGCGCTAATCTCGCCTCTGTGTCTGGCCCAACTGCAGAGCCAAAGCTGTGGTGCAGTGTGTGCAGGGATGTCCTTGGTGCCCTGGGGGTCCCGTTATCACCCAGTGAGTGCTGCTTTACACCTGATAGTGTGCCCTGCTCCACTGCCTGTACTGCAGCACCGCGGCTGTGGCACAGTCAGTGGTGGGTGGGAGCTGGGGAACACTGATGGTCACACCTGAACTGTGTGGTGTGCTGGAATTTCCCGGGGCTGTTGGGGTTTGCTGCCACTCACAAGGTGGATGCAACAGTGAATTGCTTGTCGTCTGGGCTGCAGGTTTGTTCCAGCCACGTTGAGTTCTCCTGTCTCCAATGCTGGCCCTAATTTGGAGGCTGATTCTACAGGCACCCTTTGAAGTCACTGAGCCCTTGTGGGATGGGGTTGTTGGCTGGTAGCTACCTCAGGCTCAAAGAGAGGAATCTCTAATTTCCCATTGGACTTGCTTGAATAGTAGATGGGGGTTTTCCTTCTTTTTTCCTCTTTTTAAGGGAAGGGAGAGTTTGACTGTTGGGTTTACAGAACATTAGCCCAGTGACAATGGAACTGGCTGTAAAGGCAGACCTCCAGTAATTAGCTACGTTTCAATTAGGGCTGCAGCTGAATTTTAAACCTTGTCTGTAAGGCTTTATTATCAAAGAGAATGCAACCTGTGACAAGCAGTCCTAAGTCCTGAATAAATCAACGTTGTCCTTGTTGCCCCTGGGCAAAGCTGACGTCTTCCTGGAGCATTCCATCAGCAGAGCAGTGCAATTAGTCCTGCAGTGCAGTGCACCATGCCGTTTGTCAGGGAACAAAGTTGCCATCCCCAGCAGCAATGTGCTGGTAGGAACACTTTGTTTGGCTCTGATTGGCACCCATGTGAAACACGAGGACAGGCTTAATAACTGGAGGAAGCCTGGCTGTTGATACTGGGAACAGCTGCAGCCCTCCCTGCGAGCTGGGCCTGGCTGTGTGTGAGCCTGCAGTGGGAATGTGCCGTGGAACGTGTGTGTGACTCCTGGGCTGGGACCGAGGTCTGAGAGCCACCCTCTTGGCTGGGGCACATGGGGCTGTGTTCATCACCTCCCAGGGCAGCAGCAGAGCAAGAGGAGGATCTGGAGAAAGTCTTGGAGCAGTTGGGAATTCACAGGCTGGGACTCTGCAAGTGCCTTGTTGCTGTCATAGTCTGTCACCCCAGAAAACAGTGTCAGGGAGAGGTCAGCACACCCTCCCCAGCCTTGGAGTGGGGAAGAAATTATTATTAATGCTTGCTTGCTTTTTTTTTTTCCCCCTGTGGGGAGATATTTAAAAAAAACTTTAATGACCAAAAAAAAAGCAGCAGGTTTCCATACATACAAAATTAAAGGGTTTGGTTTTTTAATGTCACCCCCCCTCCCAACATCTTATTTAAAAATTCAGTACTTTTTGATGGAAATTGCTGCTCAGCCATAAAGCAGTACTTTTTCTTTGGTTATTTTGGGGGAGAGGAGACACTGACCATGCTTTTTAGAGGAATTTTTTATTTGTTTGGATCCAGTTCTAATCTGTCACACTGGGAACTGTCAGTGGCTCAAGCCAAGATCTTCAGCCACTTGCAGATTCTCTTTAAGAAGTAAAAAAGGATTACATTTGACAAAAACCTCAGCCCCAGAACTGCTTCCTATGCTTTGAGGTTCAAAGAAGCCCCTTCCAGGGCAAAATCCTGACTACACTGAAGCAAGTCCCAAAATTCCTCCTGCATTTAGTGGGGTCAGCACTTCAGCTGAGGGTTTGGGAGCAGCAGCCTGGCAGCTTTGCTGCAGCCAGACGGTTCCAGCTCAGCTGCTGCTCCATCCTGTGCTCGCAGGATGTGGGTTTGATGACGAGGCCGTGGCCCTCGGGCAGCTCTAACTCACTTTTATAAGGAGACTTTTATAGGGATTCATACATTTATTTATTGTGCTCATAAACACCCTCCACCCCCACACACACATCTGCTGCCTTCTGCAGAGCCTGCGCCAGCCCTGCGTGCTCCTCGCTGGCTCCTGTGGAACCTGAGCCCTGAGCAGAGCCAGGCATTGCTGCTCCAGCCCTCTGCAGTCACCTGGGGCTTTCTTCATTTGTTCTTCGCTGGCCAAACCCCCAGTTTTCAGTTAATCATCTGGTAGAGGTACAAATGTGACAGTCCCAGGAGCAGGGCCGGGTGGTTTCACACTTGTCTGTGCTATAAAGATCCCTGTTAATTGCCGTGCACGGATGTGGGAGCATCTCCCTGTCCTTGCTGAAGCCAAGTTCATGGCTAGAGAGAAAGCCTGCAGATGAGTCTCCTGAGGGGCAGTTCCAGCTCTGCTGTGTCCTTTGCAGGGCCTCAGTGCCCTTCTTTCCTCCGTGTCCCCAGTGCCCCTGTCCTGCTTTAGCCATGGCTACAGCTGATTGGAATTCCCCATTCCTTGGCTGTGCTGGGGAAAGGGCTGTCCAGGAGGGTGATCTTTGTTCTTAGGACAGACCTGCCTGCTGAAAGTGGTTCTCAGCCCTGTTCAGTGCCAAGAGCTTGTATCATCCTCTCTGTTTCCCCTTCCCCATGGCTGCTGAGATTTCAAGGGTGAATTAACATTATCAGCCCTCTTCTTGGAGTTCTCACTTCTCACCCATACCCTGGTTTGTAGTCATGACAACAAACTTGTTTTAAATAGACACACACAAAACTCTCCAAAAAGACCCTCCTCACTGGCTCACCACCTTGATCCTATTGCTTGTCAATCCAGGCTGTGTTTTGTTGCAGCTGCTTTAGAAATCCAAGATTCCTTCCTGAGACTTGTACGTGGGTGTGATGGCAACAGATGAACAGAATTTATGGGGAATGCAGAGAGATGCCAAGTTACCCAGTCTGTGTGGGCAGCTAATGGAAAACTTGAGCTCAGAAACAAGGCTGGAGAGATATGCACTTGCCAGGAAGAGTTCAGTTGCTGACACTACCAGCAGTGGGTGCAGCTGAACCTGCTCTGCCATGCTCTCATAAAACATTAAAATATGCTTTCAAATATGCTGACTTTGCAGCCGCCCTAAGTCCAGGGCTGGTTCCTGCACGACTGAAATTGCAAAGCAATCCATAAAATCAGGCCAGCTATTATCATAGGCTGCTCGTAGCTGAGAAAGGGAATTATTTTGACCTCAATGAGCTTTTATGTTAACTGTGTTCCTTTTCTCTGGACAGCCTTTAGCACAGGCAAGACAAACTATTTCCCACACTGAAAAAGAAATTCCATGTTGTTTACCGGGGCACTGTTGAGCTAAACATCGCCCTTCCCTTGGAAAAGCTTCCCTGCCTGTTGCTGCTGGCAAACCCCTGGCAGCTGTGGCTGCAGGAGCTCTGCAGGCAGGTCCTGCTGAGCTGTAGGCAGTGCTCTGGGACTCCAGGTTTTACCTCTTTGTCTGGCAAATACCTTGTGTGTCACTGCTGGGTTGTGTGGGTCACTGGGAGCAGGAGGAGCTCCAAATGCCATACGAGGTGATGGCAGTGAGGGCAGCAGTGCAGGCAGGGGTTGAGCACAGGGTTGAGTGCAAGTCCTTGCCTGAACTTTGCACTGTCACTGCCTTTTCAGGGTGGTGTTGGTATGTCCATATTTAAGTGGGGTGGTACTACAAAGAGGTCATGGGAGTTAGGAGATAGTAATAGAGTTGTTACTTCATCTCCTAAGGTGAACTGGAGAATCAGGGGTGCATCCAGTCCCCAAACCAGGGTCTGCCTTCTCTGCTATATCAGATGCTTCTGAGAGCGTGACAAGAAATGTGTCCCCTTCTCCCCCTCCGCCAAGCTGTGCTTTGTGAAGGGGACAGGCACTTTAAAAGCTACAAGGGTCTCTTGGCAATGCACAGAGGGGGTTCTGCATCTGCCCCACGCCTCGGAGTCTAATCTCATTTACAGTTGTCAGCGTGGGCTGCTGGGGGAGATGAAAGGCGGAGGACAAGGCAGGAGAACAGATTAGTCCCGAGCAGAGGGCGCAGGGAGTGCACCTGCCCCTGCCCTGCTACCTTGAGGAGGGGAGCAGCAGCTGGGCATGTGTCATCTGCTGCTCTTTGAGGCTCCCGGCCATGGAGCACACGATTAATGACTCGGGGGGCTGGGCTTTTGTGAGCCATAAAGCCCTGGGATTTAGGCCGGGCTCTCAGGCCTTTTCCCTGAGCAGCACCATCACTTTACATTTCTCAAGTGGCCTTGTGCAGGGAGCTGCTGTCTGCAGCCACAATGCTTCCCTTTCTCCTCCCTCCCCAAACTGGGCTGACCTTTGTCATGCAGCATTAACCCTTGGACTCCTCCACTTTGGGTTATGGGGTTGGGGAAAAAAAGAGAGTCCCTTCAAATTCATTGCCCTGTGGACAGCCTTGACGGGAAGAATGGGTTGGTGGGAGAGGATCTGTTTTTGCTGAGGGAGATTGGTTGCTGATGCTCTTTGGATTATCAGCTCCTCACTGCCTTCTGCCAGAGGCTTTTTTGAATATAGCAGCGCCCAGGAAAGAGGGGAGGGGAATTTATGCTTCCCTCTGTCAGGAAGGGAAACTGAGGCATTTAGCACGAATAGATGTCTGAGGGACTATTCCCTCTGCAGGCTGGTGCCTTTTACTGTGCCTGGATTAGCCTGTGTCCATCCCCACTGTTGTTACAGAGGATGGCAATCTCCCAGCACTTCAAGGCTTATATCCAGATTTGGCTTTTAGCCACGATGCCCTGGGCTGATGGCTCAGCACGGAAAAGCTACACGGAGGTCGTTAATGATCTTCCTCCTCTCACAAGATGAACAGCAAAAATGCCCTAAGTTCTTCCTTCATCTTCTGATGCCTCTGTGCACTGAGCACCACCCAGCCCTTAAGCTGACTGTGGGTCTCTGAGTTGTCTGTATTTACACCTTGTTTGTGGTTTGTGATCAGCTATCCCATTTCTCCTTTCCCTGGCTCCTTGACTGCTCCTCTCTGCAGTCCCACAGCCTGCACACAGACTGTTGGCTTTGCCTCGTATAAAAGTTTGAGGGTAGGAGCCATCAGTAGGAACCAGATATTGGCAGTGTAGCAAACACAGCACTGTGAAGGTTGTGCCAGTACAAGTAGGCATCTCCCAAAATGTTTGAAGGAGTCACAACAAACACACCAAAAAGCACATGGAGGCTGAGTCAGTCTTACACAGCTCATGAGTTACTGGCAGCTTGATGTCTCTAGGTTTGTAGAAAAGCCTCGGGAGGCTTCCTACTCACTACACATTTGTGTCCCTTCCACGTGTGAGCCGCCTGGAAACCTGCAGTGTCCGCCAGGGACGCGGTGTCTGCGCCGCTCCCGATCCCGGCTCCAGCGGGAGGCTTGGGAAGCGCACGCTCTGCCTTTCGGCTGAATGTGCGGGATGAGCTTTAGGCACACAGATCCTTGCTGATGCATTGTTCTCCAACCCCGTCTTGGGCATAGAAAATCACTGAAGCAATAAAAACATTTAAGCCTGCGTGTTTAAAAAGAAAGGGAAGAAAAAGCCATAAACACAGAGCGGATTGATGGTGTTTTGCAAATCAGCTGGTGCATTGTGCTCCCTGTGCTGTCATGGCAGAGGAGGGGAAGAGATCATCCCGTCTCCAGAGGAACAAGCCAGCTGCTCAGCGAGGGCAAACTGTGGAGGTGCTTTTCTACACCATCATCAGTTGTGCCTGGAACCTTTGCAGGGCTTTTAAAGTTTCTCTCTACCAGACCTAGAAGGCAAACGTTTCTCCTCTGCAGTAGGGAGTGCGATGTTCCCATCGCTTCCTGGTGTTTGCAGTCAGTGCAAATGTACTGGGGCAAGTTTGCAAGTGAAATGCAGCGGTGGGGTTGAGTTTGACAGCAGCCAAGGAAGCTGTGATCCCTTTCTCCTCCTCACTAGGCTCTATGCACTGGTCTAAAGTCACTTTGGTGCCATGAGACAGAGCTGAGGGGGTTCAGCTGATGGGCTGTTTCCCTGCGCCGTTGTACATTCAGGCTGCTGAGGAAAGCTGATCTCTGGATGCTCTGGAGTTTGATGTGACTCAAACCCTGCAGTGTTTGCCTGTTCTAGCTGTAGCACTTGGGACATCACTCCTTTCTCTCTCCCAGTCTCCTGAGCAGTGCCATCAACCCCGATTCAGCTGCTCGTGGTGGCACCAGGGATATTCTGCTGACCAGAGTCAGCATGTCTTGGTGAAATGTGTACTGAAAGTGCTGAATGTTTGTCACTTGGACCTTTAATTCCTTCAGCTCCAGAAGTAAAACCCAGCACTAGCAAGGCACAGAGAATGTGTTCTCAGTGTGTGCTCCTGTTGCTTAGGAACAGCTGTCTGCAGTGACCCTGTGTTGCTGGTGAGGAGAGTAAGGACATGTGGAACTGAAGTTAAACAAGCAGGATCAATCTTCCCCCCAGGAACTGTTCTTGGGGTGCTTTGATACTCGACGTACTCTGTGAGCAGAGAACACTCTGGAGTTTCCCGAGTTGCACGAGGAAAACATAAACGAGGCTGCTGGAGGCACAGCTGTTTGTGACTATCAGTCACCAAACCTCTGGTTTCATGCACTTCTTCAGGGCAGTGTTCCCTGAGGAAGCACCTCCCTGCCTCTGTGGTCCTCCACCGATAGGTACAGGGGCTGATGGAGACCATGGTTTGTGTAGCACTTGTTTGTCATGTGCAGTTACAGTGGAAGTGTTTGCTGGTGGCAGCCCAAAGCCAGTGAGATGTGCCCACCTTTACCCTTGGCAGAGAGAGGATCAATATTGTGGAAGGTGGAAAACAGAAGAGAGTTTCACAAAAACTGCTGGATCCTGCCTGCTCTGACCTGGCCTAGCAAAGCACTTGAGAACAAGTGTGCCGGTTGTCCTGGATGCTCTGCGTGGCTGACATGGATTGTGTGTTTTGCTGGGGCTGGTACCAGAGTGGGGATGTGCCCTAAAGGATTTAGAAAGCAAAGTGGGTTTTTAGTTCTGCCCCTTGGCTCTGAGCCGGAGCCAGATGCCACTCCTCTCACATTTACTTACCCTCACCCTGTGAAATGATGGGAAGTGGGCCTTGAGCATCTTTTCCCACTGCAGGCAGTGGCCTCCGTGGAAGGATGTTGGTTTTCAGCCTTGTCCTTTGCACTGGGGAGGAAAATCAAAGTGTTTGTTGTGGTTCTTTCTTTCCTTTGAGCTGCTGCCTCTTCCCTCAGCTCCCTGGTTGCTGATGGAGGAGTTGCTTCTGCTCACAATCCTGGATTTATGTCTCTGGGTTGTTCTCCTCCCCGTCAGCAGGGAAGGCACAAACATTTTCCCTTCATGTGTCCTCTGACAATAGCATTTGGTTCTTGCAGAAAGATTTATTCTGCTTTGATTTGTGCCTTAAGGAGCCCCTCTGGGGCAGGCTGCTCTGTGAACAGGGGAGATGGTCCTGCTGCTAATGCTGCTGCCTTTGGTCTCTGAGCTGTGACTGGAGACCAGGGCTGGAGGAATAACTTCCTTCCAACCTAAATAACGTATCTGGAGAATCTTTATTGAGCTGCAAGTTTGCTTTATCACACTCGGACTTGCCAGCCTTGGGAACAGTTTGGGCAGGTCGTTGGTTGGTGTGTGTGTGTGCAGGATTGCTCTTGTGCCTTCCACATGTTAAATATTCTGGTGTTCTCTCCTCTAGGGCTCTATGAACCAGAGCCCTCTTCAACAAAACAGGTGCACTGGATGATTTCCCCCTGGGTGGTGACAGCCAAAATGCCTCCCAAAGAATTGTCTCGTGTGTGTGAAATAGCTTCTTCCAGCTTTATTCCCTCTGTGGCCCATCAGCTGAGAGCTGCCATTGCTGCACTGATTTATGGGGTTCTTTAGTGTTGGTTCTGGTGGCCAAGAAAAGCTGGGGCAGAGGAGTCGTTTGCCAGCTGCTGATTTATGAGCCCAGTGAACAGTCCTGAAAAGCACAGTCAGAATTCTCTGGGCCTGATGTGGTTCCAGCTGACTGGAAGCTCCAGGCTGTTATTTGACCATGTGGAGTAATAAAGCTATGAAAACTAATTAACTTTTGTGCCTACTGCAAAACAAACAAGTTCATGCAAAAAATTACTCCACACTTGCAAGCAGCAGTGACTTTATGGGCTCCAAGCCTGTGTTTAATGACCAAGCATGTAGTGCCACGTGTGAAGTATGTCCCTTTTGCTGAACAGAATATAACGAGCTCTGCTGATCACTGAGGATCCCAACAGCAGCCCAGGATAATGTTCTCCTTGCTCCTCATTAATTATGTAGGTGCTGTGTGGGTGGAGGTTTTCCACAGAGCTGCGTGGGGCGGTTCCTCCTGAGTTGCACACGCAGTTCATTCAGGGGAGGGTGCTCCCTGCAGTGAGTGCTGCTGCCTGCCCGAGCTCATCCTCTGCTCCCTGGGAGCTGCAGCTGGAGGAGCTCTGGCCCAGCAGGAACACCAAGGGGTTTCTCTGCTGTTGGCAGGAAACAACCGGCCCTGCTGAGGAGCTGCCCCCGTGCTGAGGATGTGCCGGCTGGGATGGTGACATCAGAGCAGGGATGTTTCTGAGCGTCCTGATGTTGTGTTCCCTGCCCCTGACCAGGCACTTATCGACATTGTGGAGATGATCCAGTCATCCTACACCGATTCAGGGAAAGGGAAAGACTGGCTGTTCTTCTCCCTTAATCAAATTACTGAGCCCCTCATACTGGATGTTTAACTCTGTGTTGTTACAGCCTATTATTGTTGTTAGAGTCAATTATTCATTTATTTATTTATTTTAAAGTGTTCCCCCCCCTTCTCTTTTCTGAGGGATGTGCTTGAGTTGTCATGGCACTGAGTAGCAGAGCCCCAGCCAGCGTGTGTCTATCCCAAGCTTTGGTTTTCTCCACAAAGCAAAGTATTATTGCAGAGCTATTATTAACCCAAAATAAGAGTGTGCATACTCACTGCTATAGAATTCTGCTTTTCACGCATCAAATCAAGTCCCTGTGGATTTTCACCTCCCTCCCAGATCTGGCAGACAGTGAAAAAGGGAGCTATTTTTAATCTAAAATGTTCTGTGTTTCAAGTCCAAAGTACGAAAATGTAGTTTTTACTCCTCATAGCTGATTGCTATACAACTTTTTGTCTATAAAGGGAGGATAAAACTTCCTTCGGGAAGGGCAGAAGTTCTGATTTTGGGGCAGCTGATCTTAGTTCCCTTGAGAAACTGAAAAACAGTGGCAATCACTGTCCTTGGATTAAAGAACTTACCAAGTAAGAGGAACACTTTAACAAAGGGAGCTGGCAAAGTCTAGTGTGGTAGAGTGGTATCGAGAGATCTGGTTCCCTTCCAGGGGGGAAGATGGTGGTCATGGATTAGGAATCACTTGCCTGAGACAATGTTTGTGGCAGCCAGGGAGATTGGCATCACTGTCAGAATGGTGCTTACACACCTTTCATCAACTTACTGTCACTCCAGTGCCATCCCACGGCAGTCCCTGCTCCATCTGTCCTCCTGGCAGGCTGGCAGGTATTGTCCAGGAGAGAAGGGCAATTTCTGGTCCAAGTGTGTTCCCTGCCCAGAAAAAATGGATATGGAAAAAGTTTCTTCTTCTCCCCACTGTGTGTGCCCTTCTGTGGTGAGCCCAGGCTGGTGGGCCAGGGGGAGGTCCCTCCTTCCCTGCTGCCTGTCCTGCAGCCAGGGCTGTGCTGGTGGGGACAGCAAGTTCTTGCCCCCAGGGTGCAGGTGCTGGTCTAAGCAGTAAGGGCTGAGGCTTCTTTTTGCCCCAAAGGGAGGAGGAGGGAGAGGGGCAAAGCAGATCTGACTGTACAGGAAGGGTTGAGCTGGGGAAAGCACTTTTGCAAGTTAACTTCAGGCCAGGCAGCAGGCAGGAGTGTGGCAGGAGCAGCATTCCCATATCAGCACTGAAACCTTGTCCCTCCAGCTCTGGTGGAGCTGCTGCAGTGCCAAGCCCAGCCCAGCTGTCCTTGGGCTGCTGGTGACAGCCCATCAGTCACAGCATCCTGGCCCTGAGGAGGCTCAGGGGCACAGCCAAGCTCTGAGCCAGCAGCCCTGCCCTGCCCTGTGCTCCTCTGTGTTCTGCCCATGGAGCAGAAGGGGGAGCAGCAGCACTCGCCTCCTGGGGCTGCCCAGGTCCTCGGTGTTCCTGCCTGGCCTTCCTCTGGCTGGTGTTGCTCACCAGATATGTCACTGAGCAGCAGCAGAGAGCCCCAAAGGCTCAGATCTGATTAACCTCTACAACTTTATCCCCTGTCTTAATTGGATTAGCTGCAGGGGGTGGGTTGGCTCTTGTTCCTGATTTTTTTTCTTGAACAGGTACTTACCACTGTGACATCTGATGGAAGCAAAAGGCTCAAGTAGCAAGACCTGTGAATAAACAGGCAGTGTTTGCTTCCTCCCCACTGCTCAACTGACAGCTCCTCAGTATTCCTTTCTGAAATACTGCTGATGCCTAGAGATGGCTCTGAGTAAGCCCTGCAGTTGGATCTCCTGGGAGGTGTGGGGATGCCAGCCCCAGAGTCCCTGATTGCTAATTGCAGCACTTCTGTCACTTTGAGGAAGGATTTCTGCTCAGGAACTGTTCAAAGCAGTATTAACTTTCCATGTTCAGTTCCTTTCATCTTTTCTCTGAGCTTTTCAGTTTCCTTCAGATTCTTCTGCCCCTCGGGGTTTTTGCTGTGGGTTTTGCAGCCAGCAGGGCTGTGGGTTGTAGGGGATTGGCCTTACTCAGCACTGTCATAGCCCTTCCTCTTCCAAGACTTCAAAGCTCATGCTCCAGTAGCAGTTTAGTCTCACTGGTGGGCACATGGAATAAGGAGATCAGTGGCCATATCCTGTTACAGTGGGGGACAGGCTGCTACAGACCTAAAGAGAAGGAACTGAATCCATTTGATCATGAGATTGCCTCTCATTCCTCGTGGTGTTGCCTGCCTCTGTGGTGCCCAGTCGAGGAAAAGGAGATCCAGTTGACAGGAGTCTTTTCCCCATGGCCATCCTGCAGCACTCACTTTACCTCTTCAACAAACTTAAAATTGAAGCCTTTTTCCTTGCCAGAGCTGTCATGGATCCTGGATTGGTGGATCCTAGATTGGTGGATCCCTTCATCCCTGGGGTGATGAAGGGGCACATGCTGCTGAGATCTCTCTCTGCAAAATGAGTGAATTGTAGGTGTGATATCAGGCCATGGTTCTGTTCCAGGAGGAATAACAGCTGTCCCAGCACCACTGTGGCTGTTACAAGATCAACACTGCAGTTACAGTAGGGCTGGTGATACTGCCTGGCTTGGCAGAAGGTCTGACAAAGCCTTCCAGGATTTAATGTATGCCCAGATAAACTGCCTTCCCCAGCCAGGCTCAGGCCTTTAATTCAGCCCCTGTAGAACAGCAAGGGCTTCATTGACTTGGCAAAAAGGGAACTCCACGGAATCTCCTTTGTGCAGGGGGATAGATTTGTGTGAAGCACAGTTACAGTGGAGCGCTCAGGGCTGCTCTGCATCTGGGATGTGTGGTGTGGTGTGGTGGCCAGGCAGGGCTCAGCTGCTGCTCCCAGGGAAAACAGGGCCATTAAGCTGAATTAGGATGGACAGGAGGGTCCTTTCTCCCATTTAATGTATTCCTGGGCAGCTTGCAGGCTAGGCATGGCAGTTGGGAGCTGCAGAGGATGACTGAGCCATTCACAGGCGGAATCTGATGCTGATAAAAATGAATGCATTTAACGTTGCAAGGCTTTGCTTTGGTCTCCTGAGGATCTGTTACTTGGAGCTCTGTGGCTCAGGCTGTATTTGTTACAAAAGCAATACAAAGGGAGAGGCCCTGTGGTTTCAGGGGCTTGGCTGGTCCCTTGTCTGTGAGTATCACTCCAGCTTCTTCTGTATCAGATGTTATTCCAGGGAAGCTGTGAAGGTGTGAGAGGTGATGATATCTGCAAACAGTGCTGCAGTCCCAGTCCATGGCATCCTCAGAAATATCTGTGGAGATCTGCTCAGATACTGTTTTTCAGGAAAAGCCAAGTTGCAGTAGATAATTTTTCATTATTAGGCTTTCACTGAGGGATATAGAGGACTAAAAGGATTTGGTGGGTCATTAAAGTAAGTCCAGATCTGCCACTGTGGGGTTTTAAACACAGGCTGAAATCCTGGTCCCTCTGAAGGGGCCTCGTTTGCCTCCTTCGGGCCCCACTCTAATTTCATTACTGCTTTCAGAAGGGAAAGGACTTCACTGATTTTAATTCTACAGTGTTTCTTTTAGCATGCAGACACAGAAATATTCAATTTCTTTCACTGAGGGTTTCATTAAAGGAAGCTCACACAATGTGCACCCCTTCCACGGTGGAGCATTCACGTGATAAATTTAATTTACCAAGCAGGGGAGGTTGTGATGATCTCTCAGATGTTGTGAGGGAAGACACTGGTGCTTCTTGCTTTTCCCTTTAGCACTGAGGGACAAATCCTCCTGCAAGGCTGGGCTGAAGGGGCAGCAGCAAATGGGAGGATATTGTGAGAGGCAACCGTAAAGTTGTGCCAAGGCAAAAGGAACATCCAGGCTGAAATTGCCTTCTCCCCTGAGGCTTCTGTGGTTTATTTTAATATCTTCTGAGGGGAAGGGCTGGATCCAAGCCTTGCTAACAGCCAGCATCCTTCATGTCAGGCAAAAAGTCTCTGCTGGTGCCTTCCTTGGCCCCCAGAGCTGGGGATTTCAGTGCAGCACTTTGGCTGTGGGCAGTCTGTTGTTGCTGTAAGAATGTGCAGCTCTGTGGGTGCTGCTCCCACCTGATGTGTTCTCACAGGGGTGTGTGCCAGGGTCAGGCTGAGCAGTCTGAAATTCCCCTGTTCCCCTCAGCCCCCCTCAACAGGTCAAAGTTATCTACAGTGCCCCATTTCCTTGGTGTGGGAGGGGTTGTCACTCAGCTTGTCTGACAGCAGCACCACAAAGCCTGGGAGGGGAGGAGTGAATGGAGCTGTTCACCAGGACCTGCTTCTTCTGGTGACACCAGCTGGCAGTTTCTGAAATAATTTTTACTTTAGCTGCCTCCAAACTCTGTAGAGTTGAGAACTGGAGGAAGCAACACTGGTCAATTAAAATGGCCATATAACTTTCATTGACATAATAAAGACTAAGGTAAATTATAATTAATTTTTTAATCCAATAAAATAGGACGGGAAGGGACAGGAATTAACCTCAGCTAAGCAACCACTATGTTGTACTTCCCTACTTGCTACAACACATATTCATCCATGCAGTGAGATTTGCTGGCACAGAAATGGTGAGGGAAGAGGGTGATGGCCGTGGGAGTTGGCCTGGCTTGCTCTTTGCTGTCCCAGGCGTGCTGATGTGTGGTACCTCACTGAGGGCCAACCCAAGCTGAACATCTTGTCTTTATATCTCCTGTCCAGCCCCTCCAAGTCACCCAGTGTGATGAGCAGAGCCCGGTTATCTCTGTTCTCCATCTGTCCCTTCCTCTGTCATCTCCACTGTCTCTAATTGTTGACGTCTGGCCTCAGAGACTGCCTCCTAGCACGGTGCTGAGGGCATCTCTCCCTGGGGGATTAGGGCTGCAGTGGATTGACAGGAGGCAGCATCCTTGCTGTGGGAAGTTTGCCAGTTGTGTGTGAGCTCTCAGTGCTGCTGCTCTGCCACCTCCTCCAGTTCATGTCAGGACAGGGGCAACCCTCACTCAGCTGCCCTGTCAGCGAGCACAGCAGGCCAGCTGTGGCCTGTGCCCTGTGTGCTGGCTCTGGGGGAGGCCTCCTGCACCCACTGCTGCACGTGGCCTTTGTCAACACCTTCTGTGTGCTCACCCCACCTGCACCTTCCATGGAGGGGAGTTCCCACCTGCTCAGGTGGATCCCAGTGTGTGGTGGCAGTGGTTTGATGGAGGCTGTGATAACGACACCAGCGCTGGGGGTGCTGGCAGTGGCAGTTGAGATGTCACTTCTCACTGTGTCACGCTCCCCACGTGGCTGAACGTGTCTGTAAATCACACCAGTGCTTCCCTGTGGCTTTGCTTTCTCTCGCCGCCTCAGCTGCCAGGATTTCCTGGGACACAGATCTCACTTTTGGCAAAAGCACGGCCTCCTTTCCTTGTGGAGGTACTTGGGATGTCCTTCAGTGCCCTGAAGCGTAGCCAAGGGCCCTGCTAAGCTCCCTGAATCCAGGCTCTGAGAGATTGTATTTCACTGTATTTTATTGGCTTTGCTTGCCCGTGGAGTCTGTATTTCTTGCAGTGTCTGCCCAGGGAGCAGGGGAGAATCCCTTGGCACTTCAGAGGCTGAGGATTTCCCCTTACTGGGTTGCTCAGGACTCTGGTTTTCCATGCCCAGGACAGGCTGTGCTTTGAAGGTGTCACACCAGAGAGGGTTTCCATGTGTGTTGGTGCTTTCTACAGCTACAGCGATTGCAGAATAGCCTTCCCCCAGTCTAAAGGGAAACCTTTCTATCTGATCCATCTCAGACTTTAAATCTCAAAGATAGCCAAGTAAAACCAGCAGAGTTTGCACCAAGGGGCTCGATTTTGTGGGCCTCTTGGAGGGAACGTTAAAAGATGTTCACAGGGTTTAGCAGCATTGTTGTATTTATTTATTTGGGTATGAAAATCCCTCTGGCTGGTATTCCCACGTCCCTTTAAGCCGTTCAAGATGCCATTTCTTTTGTTTCTTTCATTAAAACTGTTTTTACCCTGGTTCGTGGGGACTGTCCAAGGAGAAATGAAAACACTGCTTGGTGTTTCGTCACCCATCCCATCAGTTCTTCATCCCCAGCTCCTTTCAGCCCTCCCCAGCTCTCCCCCCTTCCCTGCCCAGCGTGCCTTGAAGGGCTGGGAAAGCCGGGGCTGGCGCGTTCTGCTGCCTGTGTGATTGTTGTGGGGTTGTGTTTGTGTGGGGAAGGTCACCAGACAAAAAGACCACCAGGCAGGGCTGGCCAGGGGGGGCTCAGGCCCTCTCCATTCAGCCCTTGTGGCAATGGGTGGGAAGAGCCTTGTTTGCATGACAGGATTTCAGGGGGCCATTGCTTTTTGTTTGGGTTTCTTCCACGGCTGCTGAGTGGGCCCTGAAGGGCACAACAAAAGTAGAGCATCTCTGGGAATTCGTGGGGCTGAGGCAAAGGAGGGACTGATCCTGCCCAGCCCCTGTGCTCCTGCAGCCTGGAGACTCCCAGCAATTCCTCTGGCTGGGCTCTTTGTGTCCTGTCCAGCCTTGGCTCTGCTGGCAGCTCTGGATCTTGTGGGCTGGGATCCTGAGTGGGATAAATGCTCTGGAAGTTTTCTGCAATGTTGTAATGCAAGGGCACAGCTCCACAGACCTGCTACAGTGGCTACTCTTCTCAGAATATTTTGGAAACTTCCAGCCAGTTACTTTTACTTGCAGCATCTGCTCCTGCCCAGCCCATCGGCTGGACACTTTTGAGAGCGTTGTTGTGCTTAAACAGCTCTGATTTCCTCATCAGCCCTGAGAGAAGCTGAGCTGTCCCTCCCTGCAGCTCTCCCCTCACCCCGTTCTTAGAAAGCAGCTCTGTCTGTATTTACCACTGGCGTGCACAAAGGCAAACATTGTCAGGGACTCTTTGTAACTGTCCCAATTACCCCAGGTTCATTTGCATAAGAAGATTGACCAGCCTGTGGCAGTGGCATTGCCTTGACTGGCTGATATGGGACACTCAGATTTAGGGGGCAGAAGAGAACTGCAGGCCCCAGGCTGGCTGTGGCATGGAGAGGAGAGGGCAGTTCTGGTCCCTGCTACAGCAGCCCTTCCTGGAGGGAGGATAACTTGTCAGCTCCCAGCCACTGGCAGCACAGTCTGTCTGATCCAGATGGAATAGCTGCCAGTTCCCCAGAGATGCAAATCCCAGGAACCCCGAGCACTCCTGGCTGTCCCATCTGAGTAACTCCTTCTGCTGCATAGTGTGTGTGTTTATGTGTTTATTTTTAGTAGGTGTTGACCCTACCTGAATGCTTTTGGGCTAAGCAGTGACCTGCCTTGTGTTGTCACTTCCCTCAGCACACGTAACCTCTCCTCCCTGTGTTTGGATTTCTTCCAGAGAGCTAGCTGTTCCTGCAGGCAGGCACTAGAGCCAGAGGAGAGCAGCTGGGATGGAGCAGAAGTCAGGAAGCAGGCTGCAATGGTATGATCTCCTGACCCAAAGCAATAGCTAGCACTGCTAGGGCTTGCTTGCACTGCAGCAGCTGCACAGCTCTCACTCCTTTAACCGAACTGGGAATTACTCATCTTCTCTCTCCCTTCCCCCCGTGCCACATGTAACTCGATCTCCCGGTGCCCAGGCTGGCAGATGGAAAGCCGAGGCACTCTGCAGTTTGCAGCAGTGGTTCCTCACGGGCTCAGCTGGCCTGTGAGCTGCAGTGTTCGGGCTTTGGCAGAGCAGCCCTTGTGGAACCCCTTTCTGCCCCTCTGCCACTGCTGGCTGTGCCTGCACACCCCCAACACCTCCCCATCTCCCTGCTGCTTCCAGGAGAGACCCCCACACTTGGACATCTTTCCTTGTTGCCTGTGGGTATCACCAAGCTTAGCTGCTTCCTGCAGGTGCTTTGACCTTTATCTTCCTCCATCCTTCAACCCCCCTCCAGTATTTGGCAGCTGGGAATTGCTGTCAGTCAGTTATCAGGTGGCAATACAGCAGTGTGTCATGGAGGGGGCTGCAGCACGGGCAGCTCATCTCAGCTACAGAAGTATTTTAAGCTTCTTGCATCCTTGGGTGAGTTACTTTGTCTCTCTGTGAATTGGGTTGGTAATTCATGATTCAGTAATTGGGTGAATTACTTTGCCTGTCTCTCAGTTCGAAAGTGGAACTCCTTAGGAGGTGGTACCACAGTGAATCATAAAGAGCACAAATTACCATTTCACAGTGCTCTGTGTGCTGGAGACCTCACTGCTAATGGCCAGACCCAAATCTCTGTCCTTATGTTTTTGGACCTCTCCGAGAGGGATTGATAATCCAGTCCAGACTTCTCAGCAATTCCTTTGCTCTTTCTTTGGAGGGTTGGAGAGGGAAGAATCCCAATGTTTTTCTCAGGTCAGGTGCTGCTTGTGCTCTGAGTCCAGGACACTCATGTTGTTTGTCTGAAATCACCCTCACTGGTATTGTTACCTTTGCCTGGTGCAAGGAACACCAAAAAGAAGGGGCAGAGCAGAGTCTCAAGTTGAGGCACAGACCAGCCCCTCGTGGTTCCTCTGCAAACACTTTAAAACCAGTTTAATACCAGTTTGTATGTTTGACTTCCCTGATGTACTGAAGAAGCAAAGTAGGGTCAATTCCTAGATTTAAATTTTTCTTTCCAATTTATTTGTTTTTTGAGGGGGGTGTTTTACCTTCTGCTGGGTTTCCATCACCTCTCATTTTAACCTGTGTGGTAGTGGGGTCTATTTATGAACAAGCAAAACATGTGCTCCAGATACTGAATTAGCTTTTAAATGGTTGTTCCTGACAAATGTGAAGGGGAATACTATGATTTAAGGCCTTGTGCTGTCCCTTTTAGGCTGAGTCACTGTATCTTTTGCTTTGCAGTTGGGAAATAGCTTTGGCACAGGATCATGGAGGGGTGGCTGATAGACCTGGGAGGATAATGGGTACCTTGGCCACCCAAAAGGGATGGCAGTGTGTCCACTTTTCAGCTCTACCAGCAAGCTTCAAGTCAAAAGATGTGCCCTTTCTGAATGCTTTGTTTTCCCCAGCTGTGCAAAGGGTGGAGGTGGATGAATAATGGAGGAGATCTGGTTGCAATTCTGAAATTCTGGGGAAATTCCCTTTGTTTCTCTTCAGCAAAATATTTATTTTGAGCTGAACCATCTGGGTACTCTGAATAGAAATATAAATGGCAATTTTCTAATGAAACATTTTGGAAAGGGTGATGTCCAGTGGTTTGGCCATGCAGGATCTAAAGGAACATCTTACAAACAATCAGTGCTCAAAGCTAAGGCAAATCCTCGGGCAAGTCTTGGCACGAGCGAAATCTCAGGAAATCTCTTTGCTTGGAAAAGTTTTGTTTGGAAAAAGCTTCTCTTGGCTTTATAAATGGGAGCCAAGCCCTGCAAATTAACAGTGCTGATAACCAATCCCATACATAGAAAGTGCACCTTGTCCTGTCTTTAGGATAATGCTACAGTTGCATCCCTTGGGCTGCCGCCGGTGATTATCCTCCTGCTTTATCCCATCGGCTCTTTCCATGTCACTGGCTCAGTTTTGCTACATTCCCTTTGATGGGGGCAGCCTGACCTTTGGGGGCTGCCTTTGGATTTGCTCTGGGTTCATGAGAATTTGCTGTCTGGGAGCAAAGGAGGTGCCTGACGGTGGGGGGATTACTGTGGGACAGGCGACGCTCGCACTGTCTGCTCGAGGCAGCTTTTCTGCTCCTGGATTAAAGTTCACGCTGTGTTACTTGTCTCCCTGTCTAAGGCCTTGTCAAGTCCATGTGGGAAGCTGTTCTGTCTGCACTGTTTCACTTTGTGCTGCTCAGCTCTCTCCCTGCCTCATTTCTCCCCCTCTTTCCCCTTCCATTCAGGCGGCATCTTTCAGTCTTCCCCATTCAGGTCTGCCTTTGCTCTCTGCCCTGTGTAAAACTGCCATGCCCTCCCCACCATTCATCACCTCCTGCTCATTCACCTCCCTGCTTGCCTTGCTCCATTCATCTGGGCTTCCTCCCAGCCAGCCTGGGCTGCCCTCTCCTCCTGCCCCTTCCCCACCCCTCCCTTTGTGCCCCTGCACTCCCTTCTGGGGGACCATCCAAGCTCAGCAGTCAGCAGTGTGCTCTGGGAGGATGCTCTGCTAGAAGTTGGCCCCTCTTGATTAATCCCCAGTGGAAGCCTGGTGGGACTGTTTGGGGTGGATTTGTCTCTCTAGTTACCTTGCAGGTGAGAAGATTTTTTTCCCCACTTTCTCACACTTCCCAGAGATGCAGCTTGATGCTCAGGAATAGGAAGAGGTTTGTGATTCCCTAACCTTCCTGTTCAGTCTGTTTCTGTCTCTCCCTCCTGGCTCCTTCCCCTCTGTTTGCAGCAGTTGCAGCTCTCAGGTGACTCTTTGCAGAGGTTGTTTTGACTTCCTCATTCCTGAGGAACATAACATGAATACTCTTAATTCTGCTGGCTCCTGTAATTCTGGTTGTTGCCTGTGTCTTCTCTGCTTCCTTCTTTTAAATCACCTACACTTTGGCTGTATCAGTTTTGGAAACCCATCTCTGCACTTGAATGTGTGCTTGAAGTGTTGCCCAGGAAATAGAGCTTGTGAATTGGAGTAGCCAGGGCTTGTTGTTTCTCAGTGCAGCCCCAACCCTGTGCTTGTGATGCAGACCCAGGCAATATGGACCAGAGGCCTCTGCCAGAGCTCCCCTGGCCTGCAGGGAACGGGCTGGGAGGGCTGCTGGCCTTTGGGTGCCATGGGGGGCTGCAGCTCTGGGGGGTTAAACTGCACCCAAACCAGGCTGTTCAAGCAAAAGAGCAAGAGGAGCAGAGCTCAGGAAGAGTGGCTGGACAGGCCTGTGGGAGGAGCAGGAGCTCTGAAAGCCTGGCTGAGCCCTGCACACGTGGGAAATGTGAGCAGAGCAGGGAAGGAGCAGGAATGAGCTGGAGAGGGGCAAGGGCTGTGTGAGTGAGTGCAGGTCTGACTGACAGCATGAGCTCTGTGGGGTGGGAGGCTCTGAAGGGACTATCTGCTGTCTGCTGAGGGTAAGAGGAGCTCCTGATACAGCCCAGGCAGGGCCAGGCTCTGTGAGGACCTGTCAGTCCTGTGAGGAGCACCCTTTTCCCTGCTAAGTGTCTCAAAGAGGGATTTCAAACCCCACTGTGGTTTTCTGGCAGGGTTTGTTAAAAGGCATTCTCTGCTCGTTGTGTTTGTGCCCCACACATTGCACTTGCAGGGCACAGCCAGCCCCAGGCCAGCCCTGCAGGGAGAGCTGCTGTGCTCCAGCAAGGCTTGGGCTGGGAACCCTGCATGGACAGCACTTCTTCCTAAGAAGGGAGTTGCATTCCTGTTGTGGAGTTTATTAAGTAGTGATTTGCTTTAAAACTTCAGATACATTTTCTGCCTGTTTGAAAACTTGTGGCAGACACAAGTCTATAAACATTGTGCCTTGCCTCGTGTTTATCCCTTGAGCAAATGAAAATCCAAAATGCACCTTGATTTTTCTGATTTGTGGCTCTGCAACTTTGGCACTTGGACAAATCTCTTCTACCCTTAGACCAAAGTATATTTGACACAGTAGACTCTGGGAAAGTGCAAACACTGCAGAAATGAGCAATGCAGCTCTGCATGCAGGGAACCTGCGGTCTGGGTGTCACCCAGGACTCGTTTGGAGAGATCTCCTAAGGAGCAATGCAAAGCACCACAGCCTCCAGCAGTCTGGCTGCTTTCTGCAGCTGTAACCCCTGTGATCACCCTGCAAAGATACAAGCCAGGATTTCTTGCTCTCAGGCATTTAAATGGTCGAAGTCAGAGAATAATTAGTGCTGCCAGCCCAGTTTGGAAGCGGCCTGTCTGTGGTACCTTTGGGATGGTTCTGTGGTGTCCCTGTAACACCAGGTGCCTTCGAGGCAATCATGGGATACCTCTGCTCCCCTTCACAGGGCTGACATTGCCTCCTGCTCCAGTTCAGCTGGGAAAACAGAGGAATTTCTTTGCACCTTCTGGTCCCCTTGACTGAGTAAAGCCAGTTGTAAGACCAGTAGGAGGTAAATACATTTCCCAGTCTGTTTAATAAGGGTTCTGCTCTGTGGCTGTTGCTCTAAGCAGAAGCATGGTTTGATTTCCAGTAGAGGTGGGTCATTCTGGCTGTACCTGTGCTAGGGCACTTGTTAGGTGGGGCTTTAAAGGATCTGTTTGGCTCAAGTTTCTCTGAGCCCCAAGAGCTGCAGTCAGGTCAGAAGGGAGCTCTTGGGGTCATCCACTCTCATAATAAAGGCTGGATTTTCTGAGTGATCCTCTGCCTGACATCAACCACTCCTCATCTCCCAGGAAAACTTGCAATTCAACTGTAAAACTTTTAGTGAGACATTTCACTTGTTAATAGTAAAAAATAATCAACTTCCTCTAATCTAAAGTTCTGACCTCTGTGACCTTTGTCTCAGAGGAGGTTCCTGTACTGCCAATTTTCTGTTACTCTGGACAGTGATCAAGTCCCTGCTTTACCTTCCCTTTCCCAAGATAATGAATTGAGCCTGTCAGTGCAGCCAGACTGGACCAGTCACTAAGTGCACCTCATTTACAACCCTGCCCGGTTCCTTTTCTGCAGGCAGCGTTACCTTGAGTGCTGTCACTGTAACGACCAAGGCTTTTTATCCCCCCAGTGGCTGCTGCTGAAGGTGGCATTCCCGGTCCTGTGAGCTGGCTGGCGTTCCTGGCTCCGGGCCAGATGGCTGTCTCTTTGTTTTTATTGTAATATGTATTGTTTGCAAGCACCCACATTTACCAAAAGACCCAGCTCATGCTTAGTAACTTGCTGCTTTAACTCATCTGTGAGCATGATGCAGAGTATGATGCAGACTTCTGCTAAGTCACAAATGAGAATCTAGGAGGAGCAGGAAGGAATTCTCATGGGACCCCATTAGTGGCATTGCCATGGGATGGGAACTCTCTCTGCCTTAGTTTTATTTTTGAGACCTGTCAAATGGCCTGAATTTAACATGTTGAGTGTGTGACAGCCTGAGTTTGTGTCACAGCAGGTCCCCAGAGACAGGGCTGAGTGGTGAAGTCAGACACCCTGCAGGAGCCATCACAGTGTGACCTTGACTCGTGACCTGCACCAGGGCTGTGTTCTCACCCAGGGAACATCAGCTGGACATAACCTGGTTTTGTTGCCTGCCCTGACTGATACTGGACCAATCCTCCTTCAGTTTTGGGAGCAGGGTCACTGTGTTTGGACAGGACTCTTGGAGCTGTGGTTGGAAGGGCTGCACTGCTGATTCAAAACTGGAAGAAAGGTAAAAAGCAGATCTTGGTGTTCTTCCAGTGTTCCCAGACTTGCAGAAAATCAGTTTTTGTAATGACTTTTCAAAATCTTTTGGATCAAAGTTACCTTGAGCTGCTGATTCAAGACTATCTAACTTTAGCAGCTGCTGTGTAACATTCTGCAGAGTTACTGCTGGGACAGAAAGTGCATCATCATCCTATGATAGAGACAATTCCTTGGGCTTTTGTCCACATACAGAACAGAAGCATTTCAGCTCCCCTGACTCATTCACACTGGTATCACCAGTGCAACTTCTTCCAGGTAATATCAGCCCAAACCCCTGTTTTGAATGAGGAGAACTCATCTGCCTCACCTGTTCCAGCAGAGATGCTGTGCCAGGAGACATTGTCCACAGCAGTGAATTGGGTAGAAACCTTGTGTACAATCAGCTGACCTGGGAGCAAGCAGGGATGTGACTGCAGGAACTTGGCCTGAAATACAGCCCCAGCTGAACAGCTCTCCTCCCTGTTGTGTGCTGGATTTCAGTTTGCTTTGTATTTATTATTATTTTCCTTGCAGCAGCAGTGATTAGAGCCTGTCTGTGTCCTGGCTGTGAGACTGACTGTGCACCTTTGTGTCTTCTGTTGAGTTCTGTGCTCCAGACAAACACAGCATCCCACCCAGAGTGTGTTACATCTCAGTTCTGGATGGACTTACACATTGTGTCTCCTCATAATGTAGAAACTCTGAGATGTAATTAATACAAGATTTTGAGATTCTCCAATAAGACGTGTCTAAACCCACATAAACCGTAATAATGGTGGTAAATGAGAATATCACATGTCCTGGTACTGTGGGTATTTAATGCCTTACACCCCCAGATGGAAAGTGGGGTTTGTTTTGTTTAGCCTGCAGAACTCGTTGCCTCAGGAGATTGTGGAACTCTGAAAACTAGAGGGATTCAAAAGGGAGAGCAAGTTGGACATTTGCACATGAACAGTGCTGATAAGCAGTTCTGGAAAGTGTCAAACCTCTTGTCTCAGGACTTAGGAAAACTCTCTAACTGTCCAGATGAGTTTGGTCATGATGATCTCTAGGTGGTCTCTTGTCCTCAGGCTCAGCAATGAGGGACAAGCAGCACCAGAGCTGGGCTGGGGATGTCAGGCAGAGACTCTCCAATCTGGCCCCTGGGCTGCCCAGGTTGTTGCTGCAGCTCAGGACAGCAAGCAGTGAGGTGTGCAAGGTGCTGGGTCAAGATTAAAAATTGCATTTGCACCTAAAAAACCCCTACCACTCCTTAGAGTGCCTCAGCTTTATTCCATTAGTCTTAATGCAGTGTCATAAATAATAAAGCAGGAGGAAGCAGAGCTGGAGGAGGCTCAGTCTCTAAACATGTCTCCTTGCATCAAGCCTTGTGGCACAGTGGAGGGCATCTCCTGCCACCCGTGAATCACATCATCATCGCCCTCAGTGTCGGTGCTGCCTCTCCTTCCCTGGCAGTGCTGCTGATCATGGAGCTCCTGTTTACCTGCCTTCTTTCTGGGGGCAGCTCTGGTTTCAAAGCCAGCACAGTGGGGTGTTTTGAATAATTTAGTTCTGGGTGGCTCGAACACTGAGTGTCACTCCCCAGGTGAGACTGCAGGCTGATTTCTGGGAGTGTTCTGCCAGGAGGGCTGGTCTGGAGAGAGGCACTGGAATCACCCAGAGTGGTGGACATGTCTGAAACCTCATCAGAAGGGCAGTTCTGGTCCCAGTCTCCTGTGCTGGTGGCCTGGTGGCCCTTTGCCATCAGAACCAGTCCCCAGCCACGCTCTGTGTGTGCTGCACAGCCCTCACTGTGCTGGGCCTCACAAACACAGGGGTGCTGCTTGTGCCCTGGAGAGGGCAAGGTCAAGGTGCTCCACCTTGGCAATACCAAGAATCAGATATGATCCCAAGCCCCCTTTCCTGCCTGCCTAAGAACTGAGCATTGTGCACTCCTGAATCCTTTGATTCTCCCCTTCTTGTTGAGTCTGTGCTTTCAGTGCCTGTTTAGATGAAGTGCTTTTGCAGAAGGTAACAACAGATGGTAGTAATGTAGGTCCCTTCCCTGTCTTTATGCCTAAGATGGTAGGAGAAATAAATCAGAGCAGAAATGTCTTTACAGATTGGCCAGCTAGCCATGACCCTGGGCTTCAGGCTCCCCTGCTCTTCAAGGAAAAGGGAATCTTATACCAGCTCCCTCCATCTCCACTTTGCCATGTGCTGCGTGAGACACTCACCCAAATCCAGGTGACAGCCCATCTGCTCTGGGATGAGTGCTGAGCTGGGGAGCTCCCTGGGCATCTCCCACTGCAGCTTTCCAGGGAGCAGCCCTGCCTGGGAGCCCTGCTGGGTCAGGGAACATCCCCTGTGCTTAAATGCAATCTGGCTTTTGAGAGCTGGGGGTGCTTCCAGCCCCCGGGGTCACCTCAGGTCAGAGCAATCTAACATGCCCTAAAAGTACTGCAGGGCAGCCCTTAATCACTTCATATAGTCTGGGCAGTGGTGAGTAAATTCATTATTTACAGGGAGGCCAGGCTGCGTCACCGGAGCACTGATGTTCCACCACACGTGTTCAGGCAGCTCAGATGAGGTGAGCAGCTGGATTTCAGTGTGCACTGGAAGGCACTTAACCTTTGACTGGCCTTCCTCTGCTGGGTCAGGGTTTTATCCTCTCACCTGCACCTCCCACTGTTGGTAGAGAACAGGATCACAGAGCTGCCTGGAAGATCATCACCACCAGGCAGTGATGAAGCTCCTGCTAAAACAGCCCCTGTTTTTTGCCCTCTCATGTGGATTATAAGACTTTCATCTTCTGCCTTGTCATTCCTTTAATCTTCATCAAAGCAGTAAATGCTACATGTACTCTTGCCACATTTTGGTTTGGTTGGTTTGGTTTGGTTTGGTTTTTTTTAAACAAACAGACTCTGCTTCTGAGTGCTGGGAAAACCTGGACTGAATGAGACCTGGAATCCAGAATGGGGGAAAACCAGACTGGATCCTTCAGGCTGCTCAGGGAATTAGTGAGGAAGGTTCCCTGGAAAAATGTCTTTGTGGGTGCCAGTGTCCATGAGTGCTGGTCCCTTTTCACACATCACCTCCTAAGGGCAGGGCAGCAGCGGTTCCCCAGTGTCAGGAGTCAAGCAGGAGAGGCAGAAGGTGGCTTGGCAGAGCAGGGATCTCTCTGGGAAATAAGGCAGAAAAGGAAGGTGTGTGCCCAGTGGAAGCACTCAAGTGGAAGTCAAGTGACACGGAGAGAACTCAGAGATGCTGCTTGCTGCTGCAGGGACAAAATCCGTGCAGTGGTGTGATCCCTGAGCACACCCAAGAGTGCTCCTGCTGTGCCCAGCTCAGCTGTTGACTCTCCAGCTGCTCGGATGCCCCGGGGGTGTTTGCCATGGGGAGAGGAGCAGCTGGCTGTGCTCTGTGCAGTGTCTGAGTTTTCCCAAGATACCCATTGTCTGTCTGCAGCACCAGCCTCCACCCTACTTGCTCACTCAGCCGTGTCTGATATATCTTTAATTAAAGAGGAGGAACAATTTGAGATTTCATTTTCTTTTCTCAACCAAATGTCCTCTTTTCATCAGATTTTGTGATGCCCCCTCCCCTTATTTTTGTCTTGTGGTTTTGCTGTGGGGCCTTTATTTTGCGGTGTGTTGATCTAATATAAGGAAGACACGGGAGAAAAACAGCTTGTTTTGAGCGAGGGAATTAAGACCCCGGGTCAGATGGCTGCTACGGTCATTAACATATTTACATTTTTGCTTAAGAGCCTGGTTGAGGATCAGGGGAGTTAAGGGTGATTGTCATTGAAATGCGGAGCAAACCTTGCATGAAATCGCCGTTAGTGTCCCATTGTCCGGGGGGACGAGGGGGGGCAAAGGGCCTTCCTCATCCCGCCACGTTGGGATGCTCTGTGTGCCCCGGTGGACGGGCACGGGCGGGAGGGACCGCGCGGGAGGAAAGCTCCGTGTGCCCGTGCCGTGGGAGCGCTCCCGGTGGGGCTGGGGCCGCTGGGCACAGCCCCGCTCCTGCCCCCCGGCACTGCCTGCTGGCCCCGGGGCACACGGAGTGCCGGGCTGGGCTGGCGGGACAGCAACGACACCCTCATGGACAGACACATGAAACGCCTTGTGAAGGTCAGTTCTGCCTCTTTTATACCTGGTGGACCCCAGGGCTTTGAGTCTGGTGTCCTGTGTTCTTGCACCGCTGCAGCTTCACCTTGAGTGCCCTCTGCTCACTGCGGGCAGTTTGGGGCACCACAGTACAAAAAGGGCATTAGAGAGTGTCCAGAGGGGGCAACGGGGACGGGGACGGGTCTGGAGGGGAAGCCAGCTCAAAAAGCATTTGCACAGCTCTCTCAGGCACGTGGTGTGACTGTTGGGGATGGTCCTGTGCAGGGCCAGCAGTTGGACTCAGTGATGCTTGTGGGTCCCTTCCAACTCAGCACATTGGTGATTTGCTGAGTATGTGGATCCACACAGGATCCTCAGGAACAGCTCAGCCCCTTGATTTTTGTGGCCAGCTGTGACATCAGAAACAGGGTTCGAGGCAGTTTTAAGCGGTGTTGTGGATTTTGAGTTCTGTGGTGACAGATGAGATTTTTATATCCTAAAAGAATTGTTGTACGATTAAAAAGTTGTTTAGACATAAATAAGAGAGCTCCCTTGCAGGTGGGTCTCAGAGCAGAACGTTCTGCTCCAGGCTGTGGAAGACGTGCTCTGGCCCTGCTCTGAGGCCTTTTATTTCGGATATCGGTTGTTTATTGTTCCCCTCTTACTTTTTCATGCTGTTCAGATCCACTGCTTTACTTCAAACCTATTTCTAATTAGTATCATTATCATAATGCCAACAAATAATTATACATAATAGTGTGGCAGAGAAGAACAGGCTGCCTAGGCTGTTTGCACTACTGAAAACACCAGCTGCCTTCTGCCACTGCTTTGACTCGGGTGGGACAGGCAGCAAGACCTGGAGCTGGGGGAGGAATGCTGGTGCCTGCTGGTATGAGAAAGAAGCATCCTTGGAGCAAGGGCTCGACTGCAGCCACCAGACAGGCTTCAGTGTGCCTTTGGAAAACCACTTCAGTCACCGACCCTGGCCCTCAAAGTAGAGAGGGATTTACGCCTTCAAGGAGCAAGTGGTTCTGTCCTAGGCAAGAGAGGTTCTGACACCTTAAATGGCAAGATAAAGTGGTGCTGTTAAGTAAGATGTTGGTTAGGTCAGATGTTTTCAGGAAACAAAGAGGCAGTATTTATGGGATTGCAGGTCTTAGATCCATTCACTGAATGACTCATCTCCCAGCTTCTGCAAATTCCCCTTGAGAAAGGTCACCTCAGGTGTTATGCTAATAATCCTTCATTTCCTGGGGATGTGTCTCTGGGATTGGGCACTGCAAACTTAGACTGGCTTGGGAGTCCCAGCAGGAGCCAAAAAGCAACAGAGCTGAGCCCAGGTCAGAGGCCCTGACTTCTGGGGTTGGTTTTCGAGTTTGATCTGTGAACTCCAAGCATCAGAGTGGGCCAGAGCTCAACTCCTCCAGGGATTATTATTAAGCCCTTGTTTAACAGTAAACAGCTGATGAAATCCACCTTTGGCTCTGAGTGCCAGCTGTCAGGGAGGAACATCCAGGGCTCCTCACAAGGACAGGACAACCCTTGCAGAGAGCAGGGGAGAGTGCCCTGCTCTGCCTGCCCACAGGTCACTTGGTTTATCTCACTTTGTGTAATCCCCGGGCTCCTCCCAGAGGGGCTGCTGCTTTGACAAAGGGCAGGCAGCCCTAATCCAGCCAGGAGCTGGGATCTCCCCTGCCCAGGTCAGACAGCCCCTCCTCAGCCCAGCAGAGTGCCCGGGAGCAGCAGCACGGAGGTGCTGGGGCCAGGAGGAGATGGAGCCAGATCCTCACACGTGGGCACTGCATCCTCGAAACAAGCTGCCCGTGGCTGAGGCTGTTTTAGAGCTGTTGTGCTCCCTGTGCCAGCCCTGCTGCTGGCAGGCTGCACCCTCTGCCAAATCCTCCTCCCACCTCCTCCCGTGCCAAGGCAGTGTCTGAGCGAGGGCCCGGCGCCTGCTCGGCTTTTGTTCTCCATTAGGAAAGAGCAAGGATTGTCAGGACCTTTTTGGCTCTGCCAAGGCCCCTTTATGTCCCAAATGTTTCCATGAAAAGACTCCCTCCTGCCCACCCTGCCCCCTGACAGCCATTCAATCCAGCCAACAAGCTTGATATCATTATCTACAAAAGGAGGCCACTGAGCACCAGGGTCCTCACAGCCAAGTTTGGGAAATCAAAGGCAAATCTCCCAGCAACAGGGAGCTGGTGCAGATCAGACTGCACAGGGCTGGTGAGGGCTGGCCTGGCAGCTTGCAGCCACTCGTTTGCCAAGCACCAAAGAACAGTGCTGGGCATGGTGCCAGCCTGGCTTTGTCAGACTGTGCCCAGCTCAGGGCCCTGGGGAGCTCAGCATGGCCAGAGCCTGCTGGAACAGCCCTCGCTTTGCACGGCCTTGTGAAGGTGTCTCCCTTCAGTCAGTGGCATTTTTAGATTAACCACGTAGTCTGAGGGAAAACAGTGATGTTTTTGGTCAGAGTGGGAGTCCCTCCAGACCTCACCTGGCACTTTCCTTCTACTGACTCTGGTTCACGTTCTCCAAGTGGCACGTGGCTGCCTTGTCACTTTTGCTTTGACATAATGTTCATCTGCTCTGCTCCCTGTCCAAAGACTTTCCCTCCAAAACATCTTAAAATAGCTCTTCAGCAGTGAAAGCATTTACCATCGTGATGGCATCTGTAGAGGTGATCTGGAAAGGTGACTGTCAGAAACTCTGAGCACAGAAAGGGCTCGAGGAGGGGTGGCATATTCATGTGGTGCAACTGTGTTAGGAAATAGAGGAGTAAAACCATTTTCAGTATGTTTTATCTCACAGACTGCATCTCTGTTTTGCTTGATGGTCCAGATAGAGAGGGATGTAAAAAACAGATAAGAGAAATGATGATGCAGAGGGAAGGAAGGTGAAGGGAGAGGACGTAGCAGAAGCTTGGGTGGAGATGGGATGGTGGTGTGGACGATGGTGCCTGTGCTCACCTCTCTCTGCAGCAGCCCCTGAGTGACTGCAGGGCAGTGTCCCCAAAGCCTGGAGCAGCCCCTGGGGGTGTGCAGGGGGTGATGGGTGCACAGGAGGGCAGAGGTGTGTGGAACATGGAGTGGTTAACTCTGGCCCTTTCCCCTCCCGTCCCAGTTCGACCCTGACAACACCGGCTACATCAGCACCGACAAGTTCCGCTCCCTCCTCCAGAGGCACGGCTCGGAGCTCGACCCCCACAAGCTGGAGGTGCTGCTGGCCCTGGCTGACAGCAACTCTGAGGGCAGGATCTGCTACCAGGACTTCGTCAACCTGGTGAGTGTGTGGCTGGCAGGGCCTGGCAGCCCTGGGCTCTGCTGCAAGCAGGGGCTGTGCAGGGACACACTCGCTCTCTCCCTTTCCCTCCCTCTATCGACACCAGTGTTTGCTGTGTCCCTGCACCACATTCTGCTTGGACTTGCTGAAACGCTCAGTGGTGACTGAACCCTTAAGCCAAGAGTCGAGTTGCTGCTGATTTTTCCAGGGAAACAAATTTGCATGGGAAGGAACTGTGGGAGCCATTGTAAGAAGATCATGAAGCGATGTCTGCTGCTGGTTTAGAGGCTTTTGCCCTCAATATCACTTGTTAGCTGCAACAAGGAGCCATTTGTTTGCAAGAGTGTCTCAGTCTGGGTGTCTCCTGTTTTATCTAGAAATTTCACCACTTACAGACAAAAATGTACAGATAACATTGTGTTGACGTGCTGGGTGGAGTCACATTGCACTGCTCTAGGCATCAACAGCAGGGAGGAATTATTTCTAGGTCACGTTCATTTTATCCCAGGTGAGATGTCTCAGACTGCATGAGTCATGATCTGGATGCCTCTCTATCTCTATTAATGAGTCAATTAGTGAAGGGATGGCTCTGTTTCTCCTCAGGGCTGTTTGATGAGTCAACACAAACGTAGACATGTGTTGTCAGGTGTCCAGGATGGCCTAGAAATGTTGTTTGCAAGAGCAGTGGCCAGTCAGGGGCTTTGCCTTTGCACACCTGAGTGCCAGCAGCTGTAGAGCAGCAGGGAGATAAACCTGGGTGAGACAAAGTCACTGAGCAGTGGAAGATAATGTCTCTGAGGTATCCCTGGAAAGCTGGATGTGTTCTGGCTGCAGAGGGTGGTCGTTTGTCCTGGTCACTCATGCATGTGCTTTGGGTTTAGAAGGAAAGTGTCTTCTGTGTATACTGACTTCACACTGACCAGAGCAGTGTGATTACATGGCCCAGCACTGAAGGATCCAGGTCACAGCTCAGGCCACGGGCACTGTCGAGGTGACATTACTGTGATGCAGTCCCAAACCTGCTGTGTCCCACCAGGCTGTCTGGGCAGCCCCCTTGCCAGGGCCTGGGGACACAGTGACAGAAATGTTACAGAGAGCCCAGCAGTGTGGGGTTGTCCTCAGCTCCAGCACAACCAACAGTGTGGGCCATGAGCAGTGTATTTCCAGCAACAGCTGCTGTTCTGCAGTTTGGGATATTCAAAGTCCCGTGCAGGCATTCACTACTTGGGCTGCACAGCACTTGGGTAGCAGGACGAGGTGTCATCTCATTTCTTGTCCAGAAATGGTGGCCCAGGGCCAGCCCACGTGTTGGCACCAGGAGCAGAACTGGGCCTTTTCCTCCCTCCTCGCTGCCCTGGGCTCGGGAGCAGCGTGAGGATGAGAGGCAGGTGGGAATGAAGCACTTGGACACTTCCCCCTTTGGGAATAGGGGATCCTGCCAGCTCACACCACCTGAGGGGATTTCTGCAAAAGGCAAATTTCCTTCACTGCTATTGAATGACTCTGTAAAGAAGCCATTGATTTTCCTGTCCTCAACCCCTCCATCTTTGTCTGCATTTTTTTTGCACTTTCCAATCAATAAGCAGTGCAAATGCCAGAGCATTAAACTACTTACAAATGACATCTCACTTCTCTACTTCCTATTGATTCCCTACATCCAAACTTTATTAGGGCTCCTTCTCTTTTCCCTGCCTTTTGAACTTCCTGATGGAAAGAAACAGCACAGTTGACCCAGGATCCCTGTAAAATTCAGGATTTTCCTTCGCTTCACAGCTGTCAGTTCTGGAAACTCTGTATGGGGGTGTTTAGGTGCATGTTTGTGCTTGATGATCATCAGCCATCTCTGCTTTTTGCTCAGGTTAATTTGTCTGTATCAGCAGCTTAGGAAGAATTGACCTGCTCCCAAAACTGATGGTGCTGGGTGTGAGGAAAGGCTGCCCTTTTATTAAATGCAGAGGTTTTACAAGCACCCTGTGTGTGTGGGATTCCTTTTCTCCAGCATCATCATGAGCACCAAGAACTCTGCTTGATCCCCAGCTAAAGGACTGTTATTGAGCAAAGCTGTGTTATCCTCTGATGTCAGATTGCTTTGTGAACTTCCAGATGCTCCAAAAATGTCATTATAGGACTCCTGACCTTAATAAGGACATCCACACACGTGCCTGTTCTCAGCTCAGCCAAACAACTTACATTTCTGAAATTGAAAGTTGTACAATATGAGAACAGACCCTGGAAATCACTCAGGAAATAAATTGAGTAATGAATAAATTCAGGGAAGCTGAAGGCTCCTGGTGTGATCTGCAAACAGAAAAGGCTGAAAAAAATCAGATAAGCAACTCACTGGAAATTCCTGCTCCTCTGTATGCATGAAATTCATCTCGTGTGGTTGTAAAACACAATGCTGCAATCATACCCATTTCTGTTTCTGCACTGGGGCTTGCAAGAACACCACAAAGCACTTTCAGATGGGGCTTCTTGTCCTGTGTCTGGGACAGTGCAGAGTAACAAAGTGTCCCCTCTGCAGGTGGAGGCATCTCGTGCCTCTCTGCTGGGCTCACCTTTGCATTTCACCCACGAGCACACACAGTGAGACTCTGGGCAGCCACTTCTCTGCCCTGGGGATCTGTGTAGGTGTTTGAAGAGAAGGGCAGGAAGGGATAAAATCCTTTGGGATTGTGTTACAGGCCACAAACAAAAGCGATGAGTCCAAAGTGGATCCTGGAAGAAGTGGGAAACGAGCTGGAGGCTTTGACTTGCCCTTTGTGCATCATGTCTCATCCTAAAGAAAAAATACAGCAAAACAATTGATTCCCACTCTAGTTTAACACCTCCATACACTTGTGAGAGTCTGTAACGCAGCACAGAAAGATATTTTAAGGTGCTCTCCATTCAAGGATGATTAACCTTAAGTCTATTAGATACTGGCTAAAAGTAGCAGCAGAGGAGAGGACTTTCTTCCAAGTAAACTAGTCTGGCAAACAATCATGATGCCAATTAAAGTGAAACTTAGCACAGAAATTTCCATCCCTAGCCATGATTCCTCAGCTGCTTTCAGTCACATACATTTGAAACCAGAGAAGTGCAATGTCAGCTTAAATGGGAGTTTTAATTGTGTACATATCTAAAATACACACATGGTGGGAAATTTTATAAAGATATCTTTTTCTTTAAAAAAGTTGCTTCAGAAAATTGATCTGGATGAATTTCAGTTGTGGAATCCTTCCCAGCACCCATGGGAACTGGAACAGGTATTGGGGGTTTGAAGTTTCAGACTTGCTGTTGTTTGGAGCGCAGTGTTGGTCTTGTCCTGCAAGCAACTACCCTTGGAATCTGAAAGTGGTTTTCCTTTTCTCTTGGGAATGCTGGGGGGTCTAAGCCTGGCACATTTAACAGGCAAAACCTTGAACAGGGAAGACCCCTGCAATGACCAGGATAATTTATTTGGTCTCTCCTGCCTCTTTTTCTTTGATTAACCCCTGCTTGGTCAGACCAAATCAGGATGTTGGTATTTGCTTTTTTCCCAGTTGATCCTGTTTGGGAAAGTGCCACCAGGTTGACTCAGAGGATGTGAACATCTGTGACAGATGAACTTGCTGCTGAGCTACGAGCTTTGGGAAAAGCCAGCTCTACCCACATTAGCATTTTGTAGAAGTGTGGAGCGAGGGAAGGAAATAAATGTGAATCTTGAAAGCCAAATTGATTGGAGAGGTTGCATTTGGAAGTAAAGTGGGTTATAAAACTGGAGCTGGCAGAGCTTTTTAAAAAGCTTGTGCTAACTTCTGATTTAGTGTTGTGTGTCTTGGAGGATCAGAGCTGGGTGCCAGGCCTGTCCCAGAGCTGGGTGTGTTTAAAAGTAGCTCCAGACCAGCCTCAGAGGTGCCAACACGTGATGGGCAGAAATCCACATCTTCCCAAACCTCCTGAGCCAGGCTGGAAAAAACCATGAAAGGGTCCTGTGCCCCACACACACTGTGAGAGTGGAGATGGGGAAATGCTGCCTGAGTGCCTGAGGGAGCCCCAGCAGCACAGGGAGCACAGAGGAGCTCCAGAGGGATGGACAGCTCCCATTGCAGGCTGCAGATTAACCCAGCCCAGTTCCAGACTTTCACTTTCCCAAAGTTTGGCTCTGTCCCAATTAGACAGCGAGGACTCTTCCTGAGTTTTGATGTTTTCAGTGTTGAAGACAGAGATGGGTCTATGTAGGAAAATATTTTCCTTTGGGACAGAGGTCCCAAACCCAGCCTTTGAGGGAGCTGGAGCACTAAGCCTGGCTTTGTTTGGAGATGGTAATGCCAGAGGGCAGAGGTGGCAGCTCCTGGGTGACAGGAAGGTCAGCTGGGCTGTTCTGCAAGGGAAATTTCTTTCTCTCTGCAGGCCTGAGGGACTGAGGGAATGTGTTGTTTCCCCAGGGCTCCCTTCACTCTCCACACACAGTTGGCTGTGCCCATCTGCTTGCAGCTTTGATGTCACACTCATTACAGGAGTCACAGACCAGTTGCATGAGGAGGAGTGGGATGTGGTGCCATGGGTTCTGGAGCTGCAGCAGCGTGCAGGCCAACAGTGGGCCCAGTGTTCTTTCAGCTGATGATTAAATACTTGGCTCATAAATACCAATATTATGTAATTCCAAAATCAAGTCAGCAAATTGTGACCATATGTGAGACTCTGTTTGGGAAGACTTGAGCTTTCCAAAGCCAGTCTGAGGAACAAAACAGGCTTCTCATTAAGAGCTGGTGAGAGCAGCAGCAGTGACTTAATCCTCTTGTCTCTGCTCATGTCCATCTCCTCCTCACCGGACCCAAAGGCCTGGGGGGTTCTGTGAGTGCCAGGACTGTGGGGTTTCCTTGAGCCCTGGCAGTCCTGCTCAGCAGTAACAGAGGGTTCAGCAGTGCCTGTGTTGGATCCTCTGCTCAACAGACACAAGGAAATGGTTGTTAAGAGCTCAGCACAGACATGAACATCAGCAGCCTTTGCAGTTCCTGCCCATCTGTCTTGGCAGTCTCTGTAGGGATGATCTGCTGAGGGTGGTCAGCACTTGTGCATGCTGAACTGCAACCATGATTTTCCTTGGCTCTGGGAACAATCCTATTTCCCACTGAATGCTGCAGCAGGGAAAAGCACTGACTGTTTGGGGGAAGGCAGGAAATCACATATAGCACTGTAATTAGAATAAGCAAATCAGCAGCTTCAATCAACTGTCTGGTATCTTCAGGCCAGTCTGTAGTTTCAGTCTGGTTTTATTCTTGTCCACAAGAGGAACAAAGGCAGAGAGAACAGACTGAACTGGGTGAGGGAGCACTCACAGGAGGGCTCTGAGCTAACCTGGAGTGAAGCTTTCTTCTGCAGAGAGGTCACCAGGTGGCTGAAGGTACCTGTGAAACAGAGGTACATCTGTTACCTTCCAAAAAGCATCTCACACATCCTAAGGAAAGCCTTATACCTGCAGGATGTTTCTCTGTGACAATAATGGCTTTTGATATAAATGGGCTTTATTAATGCAACAGAAAATCACCAACAATTTTTTTCCCCTCATATTCCCCAGCTTTAAATAAAAGCTTTTGGGTGATAGACTTGAGAAGACTGGAAGAAAGATCTTTTTGGACCTTTTTTCTCCTTCTTCGCCTTTTCTGCTTCTTTTGCCAGAAATGTTGTTGTTTTACAACTGTTTTCTGAATGAGTGAAGACAGAGAAAAGAGAAATACCAAAAAGGAGAGAGCCATTAGGGTAAACCATCTTCTCACTGAAAGAACTCAAAGAGAACAGCAACAACTACAAATTTTTCCCAAGTTTTTAAAAACGGAAGAACATCAGTTGCCTGTCAGTGTTCCTGTGTGCTGGAGGGACAGGCTGCAAACTGAAGGCTCAGGAGGGCTGGGAAGGCTCTGGGTGAGTGGGTGCAGAGCCATCACCTCAGATGGCCCCTGGCCTTCCTGCAGTGATTAACAGGAGGTGGCTCCCTGCAGTGATTACTGTGTTTTAAGCAGCTTGGTCCAGCTTGGAGCAATTCCCCATCTGACTGGGCACTGGGCTTTGCTGGCTTTGGGGTATCAGCCGGAACCAGCGTGATCCAAGACAACTGGGAGCCAGTGGTGTTGAGTGTCATCTCTTCCTCCATTCTGGGAGGCTGCAGATGCTGCTGGGAGCGTTTAGCAGTCCTCTCAGAAAAGGACCAGGCTGTCATGTTTGCTTTGCTGCCTGTTTGCTGTAAAAGGTTCCTCTGCAGTGCTCTGTGTGCACAGTGAGGCCTTGGAGCTTCCTGCCAAAGATTCAGCCAGTGCAGACAGTGACTCTATTGCAGGAGGTTTGTTTGACATCAGGGCTAATTAGCAATTATCCAAATCTTGGAGCAAGCTCTTTCAGACCTGGTTTGTTCCCCCGCCCCCAGCAGGCTCGGCGTAAAATTCCATCTGCCTAATTTGCAAATGCAATTGCTTTAATTATGCATCCAAATTGGGCAAGTGTGTGCTCAAAAAGATAGACAGCTAAATCTCTGCATGTAAGGTGATAATGCATATAGAAATGATCTGTGAGCCTGCTCCATCTCAGAACCTGCCCCCTCTGAGGACAACTTTTAAAAGAAGCCTTGTAAAGACTTCCAGGTTTATGGGACCTAAATCAGCCTGTACACACAGGTAACTTGATGTTCTCTTGCTGTTGCTTGTGCAGTTTTGTTCTACACAAAGAGATGATTTTCTTTGCCCAGAGACAACTCCTGCCATGAGGGTTAGAGGTGCTGTCAATGTACCTGCTGCTGCACTGGAGGAACTTTCTACCCCAAGAGATGACAGGTGCAGGGAAGTGAGACTGAGCAGGGAAGGGGGACACAGGAATGTGGATCGCGATAACTGATGGTGAAGGCAGCGGATGGGAGGCTGGGGAACGGGCCAGGGAGCTCAGCCGGGTGCATCAGCAGCCTCTGTTGTGCCCTGACCTCGTTTATTGGCATCAGCATGGCAGCCCCTGGTACTGGTTTTCCCCCCTGTGGTGATCCCGGGGCTCAGCCATGAAGCTCAGCCCGGTGGTGCCTCTGCTGCCAAACCCGCTGGTTCTCCCTGGGGTGGCTGTGCCAGGCCTGGCTCTGCCCTCACGGCTTCTTCCTTCTCTCCTTGCCCCAGATGAGCAACAAGAGGTCGAACAGCTTCCGCCAGGCCATCCTGCAGGGGAACAGGAGGCTGTGCAGCAAGGCCCTGCTGGAGGAGACGGGGCTGAGCCTCTCGCAGAGGCTGATCCGCCACGTGGCCTACGAGACCCTGCCGCGCGAGATCGACCGCAAGTGGTACTACGACAGCTACACCTGCTGCCCCCCGCCCTGGTTCATGATCACCATCACCATTGTGGAGGCAAGTACCCCAAAAGCCTCTGGGAACCCTCCCCACGCTGCCAAAGGCTCTGCTGGGACACAAACAAGGGTTGGAGTGGGACTCCTTCAGATCCGGGCGGGGACAAACGCAAAGCTCGTGGCCACTGTCAGGGGTGGGTGTGAGTGGAACTGTGATCCTGTCATTGAAAATGTCTGTGTGTGACAGAACCTGGGAAACTGTCACTGAAACCATTTGTATGTGACACTACAGAACCTGGGAAACCACAGCAAAACTTCCTGAGGAGTGAGAACTGGGCAGTTCCAAGGAAACTGGTATTTCAGTAGTAGGGTTGGAAGACAAATTCTTGTATGGCTGCCTCTCTTCTGTGAATGGAGAGAAAAAGGAGGGGAGAGAAACTGGGTTAAATATTCTGACCTGCTCATCTTTTTGCCCAGATGAGATCTCGGCCCAGTTGCTGAGGAATGTTCTGGAGAGGAGGATATAACATGGCCCTGATCAGTCGGTGCTGAGTTCCTGACTCAGTGGCTGCTGTGTTACAGAAGGCCATGTATAAAGTTATCTCCATGTGCTGCAGGTTCCTCAAAACAGGCAACTTCTGTGCTGTGTGAAGCTGTCAAATGAGAGAAGAATTATTGTCTGTGCAACTTATTTCTCAATGATTTTGAGCTACAAAGTGCTTTTCAGTGAGAAAAGGCATTTGTTCACCAAGGAATCTCTCTGCTCTCCTAGGTTGCCTTTTTCCTTTACAATGGAGTGGTGTTGGACAGATTTGTGCTGCAGGTCAGCCACCCCCTGTACCTGAAGAATGCACTGTTGTACCATCCCCAGCTCCGTGCTCAGGCTTGGAGGTACCTAACCTACATATTCATGCATGCAGGGTGAGTACTGGCAAACTGGAGATTCCCCACACTCAGCTTCCCCAGAGACAGGGAGGAGGAGGAGGAGGAGGAGGAGGAGGAGGAAGGGACAGAATCAGCTCAGAAATAAATTTTTAAAAATCAATTCTAAATTGTGTGTAAAAACCCCAAGCTGTTGTGGAGTGTTGGGCCGTGAGGGGCATCCCTTTGCAGCTCCCTGAAGGGAGAAGGCAACGTGAGGAATTTAAGGGGAATTAAGCTCTTCTCCCCAGCAGTGCTGGCACCACACCCCCCTCTTGCTGTCCACTTCCCAGAACTCAGCAGCTTGTACCAAAGCTCACCAGTGTCCCACTGAAGGAGCTGGGCAGGTGGCAGGACAATCTGCAAGGATGCTGGACTGGCATTTAAACACTGCAGGGGTGTGTTCTTGCTAGACTGCCTAGCTGGGGTTGGAAGAGCCACTGTGATGTGTCATCGCTCAGGAATGTCCCTCCTGCCGGGACTGAGGTAATGCCTGGAAGCCAAGACTGAGCTGCCAGTGGGTGCCCACAGTACAAACACCAGTGTTCCCAAAGGGTGACAATCCCCTGACCACGTGGACAGAGGAAGGGCCACCTCATGTTAAATGCACAGTAAAATGATTCCCTCTACATTCATATGTAGCAGATTTGGGAAAAGAATAAAAAGTGTGGGGATCCTAACTCTGTTCTAACCCTCCCAAAATTCAGACTCAGCTGTGTGATGTTTCTGATGCCATGGTGATGAGTGAGTGCCACAGGAAAGTTCATCCCTCTACAAAACAGAGCAGTTTCTCAGATCATTATCTTTGCACATTCCTAGCAGATAATTGCAATTTTCTTTAATTCTGTCATTGACAAAATTACAGCAACAAGCCTTTTAGCAGTAGTTTAGAGTCTGAAACTGCATAAGGACCCTTTGTTCTTAGATAGAGAGCCTAAATTCCCATCAGTCAATGTTCTCCTATGAAAGATCAAGCTGATCTTTTTCTTTTTCCATGCTTCTGATGGAAGATATGCTGATGTCTCTTCTCTGCCATGGGGTGTAATTGCCCCAGAGCACAAGATGTGCCCCAAATCTCTGGATAAAAATCACAGGACAGAACAGACTCCACTCAAGGGAAGAGCAGGAAAAAGTTGATTTGTATTGGGGCTTTGTGCTGCTGGTGGTGTTTGACTGCATCACTCACACCACCACAGGTTGCTTTGGGATCTGTTTGCAGAGAAGCACCTGCACAGGGGACACTTTTTGTGTCCTGCTTCCCTGAGCTGTGCCGGCTCACCCTTCCCTGGAGCAGGCAGAGCACTCCTCACGCTCCCAGGGTTGTGTCACCTCTTGGCTGGCCCAGGGTGGAGCAGCAGGGAAGGTACTGAGCAGAGGACTCCCTGTGGTGATGGATTCCAAGTCCTTTGGCTACACAGCCTTAAAAACAACGGAGAGTCCCCCTGGAACAATAAACCCTGTGATTTATCTGCAGTGTGGGGAGTTAAGCTAAATGTTCCTTTAGTGCTGACTTCTGTGTGTGAAGCTCCTTTCTCAGGAGGAAAACAGATAAATCTTGGAAAGGTAATAACATTTTTAGTGGCTGCCCATCATTCTCCTCTGGTTTCCAAACGGGAGGATAACACAATGCCATGGGTCCATTGTTATCCTGCTTCCAGCTGAGACTTTTAAATGGAAATGTGAGCTGCTCCTTAATTTAGTGCACTGGGTGTTTTTTTGAAGAGCCAGCGGCAGCAGGAAGGTGTTGGGGAAGGCAGCAGTTGCTAAGGCTTGGCTGGCTGTGCCTCTAGAAAGATTCCAAAAATGTACAGGCTGTGTGTTGGTCCTGGTGGAGGCAGCTTTGTCCAAGGCTGAAAAGGCAAAGTTGTAAATCCTGCCCTTCTGCCTTCATGAAAAGCAGCCGTTGATTATCTGCAGCCCACACATTTGTATCGCTGCCATAACTAATGGCTTGCATTGATGCTCAGCCCCATTTGTTTGGTCCCAGGGAAGGAGAAAGTCTTGAATAAATCAATGAAATTGTCATTTCAAGAATGACACATTCAGCACTGGCAAAGGGTAATTATATTTTATGGGTTCTTATTGACTGTGGAGCCTTCAAAGCTCTTACCATGATGGGGAAGAGAAGCGAATGGCACTGCTCCTGGGAAGCCTTTTAGGAACAGCTGGGAATCTAGAGTCCCTTTAGAGTCCAGGAGGAACTTTGCTGAGCCCTTACAAAAACTTGCTGTGAAAAACCCAGCCAGTGCTTTGTGTGAGAGTGTCAGGTGGCACCTCAGGACGTTGTGTGCCAGCCAGGGCTCCTGCCCTCCCCTCTGGGAAAGGGCACTGGGCTGCTTTGGCTGCCCCCTGTGATCTCAGTCTGACCTTTGCTGGTTGTTCCTGAAGCAGTTCCTGAGCTCTGTGACCAGACCATGACCATGGCCAGTGGCTTCCCCAAGCCTTGAGGAAGGGAATAAAAGAGCTGAGTTCAGAGCAGCAGCTTCCCCTGGTGACAAACTGCAGTGCTGAGTGCCTTGTGCAGGAGAGAAATTTATCTTTGGAGAGAAATTCAGTGGAAACAAAAATAATAAGATGCCAGGAAAGGGCTGTTTCCTGCAGTATCATTTCTAGCAGTTTTTTCCGGTCCCACTTTAAATTCTCGTTTATGAGAGTGTTCTGTCATTACTGCATCTCACCAGCAGTGTTTTTCCCTCATGTATATGGGAAATTGCTATGGTAACACGAAAAAAAGACCAAAACAGTGGAAATGCATAGAACTCAAACCAAAGATTGCTGGTGGCTGCCTGTGAGCAACCCTTTTCCTTGTGCAAAATGGGATGTAGGCTTTCACAGCATTAGTTACCTTGCTCTCTTTTCCCCAAAAAGATGCAATCCTTCTGTGTAAAGGTACCACTGTGTCATTAGATCCACCTGCTTTGTAAGCAGACTCAGGGACTCTCCATACAAAAAGCAGGATAACTGGCTCCAGTGGGATGTCACAGCCCTGTGAGCCCAGGCTAAATCTCAGGCACTACCTCGGTGCTGGGGACCCTGTTCAGGGCCCTGGTGCTGTTGTTACCTCACTGGGAGACCCTGCAGATGGAAAATGTTTGTACAGAGCTTTGGAAAGTGGCAGGGCAGTTTTGTTGAGTTGTATTGATGAGAGCAACGAAGAACTTGCTTTGAAACTCTTGATTCAGCTCAGGCAAAGGCTGCTCCCTGGAGTCTCTACCCAAGCTGCCCATCTGAGCTGTCACACTCTGCCCTCTCTGCAGGTGCCTCTGCCCACTGGGACAGGGCTTTTCCCCAAGAGTCCCCTCAGCTTTTCCCATGGTGGGCAGCAGGAGTTTTGCTATGGATGGTACTGGGAACGAGGGCAGGTGAAGAGAGAGCTTCAGGGAATACACCTGGGCCCTGAGCAGAGACCAGAATGCCCTGTGCTTCCCATCCTGACCCACATCACATGGAATCAGAAAAGAGCCAGGCAGCACACACTGTAAAGCAGCATTATGGTACAACTGCCTTGGAACTTCCAGGCTCAACACCCCCCACCCCCAATCAAGGCTCTGTGATGTGCAGGGAAAGGAGGGGAGAAGAGCAGGTCAAATTTCTGCCTTCTGTTCCAGGCTCTGCTGCCATCTTGCTGCTTTTTTTTGACAAGTCATTTAACTCCTTCAAACAAAGAAAAAAGGTGTGGGGGGGAAGTCTAACTAAGAGCCAAACATTCTCTGAGGTCTTTGGCTGAAAGGACCTGGGTGGATGTGAAAAAGATAAAAGCAGCAAGGAGGGAAGACACATCCCAGCTCTGGGCCTGGATTCTTTCAGGAACCTTTGTCTTTCCCAGCGTTACAATCTACCTACATGAATTGGGTGCTGTTTGACTTGTTCTTTCCAAGATGCCTCTGCCTCAAGGGTAGCCAAGGAGCAGGAAGAGAGGACAGCTGTTGTTTTTCCTTGCTGCAGGATAGAACACCTTGGCCTCAATGTTGTGCTGCAGCTGTTGGTTGGGGTTCCCCTGGAAATGGTGCACGGGGCCGCCAGGATCAGCTTCGTGTACGTGGCGGGAGTTGTGGCAGGTAGGTGACACCTCGTGGTGCCCCAGGGGGAGAAGCAGCTGAAAACAACCTGTGCTGACTTCTGTGTAGGAGAAATGTTTCGTGGCATTTGGGATCAGGAGAAGAGCAGTTAGTGATGATCTGTACATTGGAATCCTTCTGGGGCTGCGGTGGGAAATGCGGCACAGCTGGATTTCTGTCCAGCCAGAGACTCTGTGTTTAGGAGACCCCCTGAAAAAGCACCAACAACCTGCTGCTTTAACACAGCCTTATTTTAGAGGGGCTTGCTGAGTGTGGAGGTGATGCTGGTCCCATGCCAGATCTGCCTCCATTTGTCCTGGCAGCTTTCCACAGCCTGAGTAAGCAGGAAGTGTTTGGTTGTAGGTTGTGAGCAGTGCACAGGAATCTGGAAAATTCATTTAATCAATCACGGGGTTTGATTGATTTTCGGCTTGTGCTGTATTGCTTTTATTTATGTTTGGAATTTCCAGCAGTTTGGAGGTGATGGAAGTTAGCTGACAATAGATCAACATCTAATTAAAACAGGAGGAGGGTGTGAGAACAACCAGAAGCTTCACAGTGGAGCTCAGGCGATGACTGACTGCCTCAGTTCCAGATTTATGGGGTTTGGTTGGGTGTTTTTTCCCAGCTATGTAATTATTTTTTTTCCATAATGAGCAGATAAAGCCTTTGTAAAATGGGCTGTGTTGGGTGCTAATAAATCCTACATTCCAGGAGAGAGACTGTGGAAAGAGTAATTGGCCTAGGACACAGGGCTAGGCATGGTGCAAACCCCACACTATTTAGTGCAGAGAAAGGAATTAGCAGACCAGCTCCACTGTCCCTGGACTGTGACTTTAACAAGCACTCACAGAAGTGGTTCCCAATTTGCAACTTCCCAGTTTTTCTACGTAGATACATCCACCAAAGCCTGGAGATTCACTGGGGTGTGTAGATACACTCCCCTGGCCCAGGTGAGGGAGGCAGGTGAACCCCGAGCCTGCTGCAGTGGAGCCCAGTGAGCACTGCGGGTTTCCAGCTGCCTCTCACATTCCTGAGGCCACAGACTTGCCTTTCCCACCTTATAACCCATAAACTCTAGAAGAAAGTGCCAAATGGAAAGGGAAAACTTCCTTTCTTGGTGCAGATTGGAGCTACAAATGTGACCAGACAGTGCCCACGGAAAAGCGTCCCTCGATACCCACTGGAGTTGTCAACCAGTTGTGGGACATGCTTTATTCTTTGTGCCAGCAGAGGGACACAGATATGTTCCTGATGGAGACCTGGCAATATAAGGATAACTCAACTCCTAAACAGCCAGGAATAAACAGTGAAATGTCAACATGGGCCACAAGTTTCATGGGTTTTTCTCATCTGCCTGCCATTACCAAGCAGACACGTTGGAGCTGGAACTGAGAGTGTCATTGCAGTGGCTGAGGACATCACTGCAAGTTCTCATTACTCCTTCCTTTATTGCTCATTAACATTGTCCTTAATGGCAGTGTTGAAGGGCTGAGGGGTCTCAGGGCCAGACAGTGAAGGAGGGAGCTGTCAGCACAGTTGGCTGGTGGAACCTCTGCACTTCCTTGACCCAGAATCAGCTGAGCAATTAGCAAAGAAGTTTGTTGGATTATGGCCTGCCAAGGACTCTCTCAAGATTTGCCAAAGTGTCTTTTTTCCCTTCCTGCTCATCAAAAAGATCTTCATTATCCCTGCCTTGTGACACCACATCTGCCTTTGTCTCTCTGGCTCTGAAATTACTCTTAAATTTGGCAATGAAAGGAGCTTTGAGCAGATCCAAGCCTCCAGCTGGGATAAGGAGAAGCAGTGTCTGTGTTTGGGTGCATTGTTACCAGTGGTGCCTTTATGTACCTGACCTGTCACTGTGCTGTCATGTGTCTGCTGCCCCCATCCAGGTTATTTTTAGCTGGTTTTACTCTGAAGCTTCACAAGTAACAAGCTGTGCTTGTTGATCAGAGGCCTGTGCTGAGTTACAAGTCCCGAGTTCCTTCTCCCTGTGCAAATATTTGTCTTGCCACCATGGGAGCTCCTTCTATTTTATCTTTAGAGGAGAGACAGGACATGGACATTTGTCTGTCCCCTGCTTCCTCGTTACTCCAATCAGGGTATAAATGCCTTTGTGCAGCACAGGTTTAAAGATACTTCACTGCCTTGCTTGGCTGCTTTTAAAGTAGGTGCAGAGGAATCAATCCCTCACTGTCCTGGCAGCTCTACAGGACTGAGGTGGCTCCACGAGCCAATCGATCCCCCCTCCTTCTCTTTCTCTATTACTGACCTGCAGCAATTAGCACAGCCAGGCAGTGGCAGGCACGTGGGGGAGGAGAGGGGTTGTTTTTTTGGCTGGCAGTTGTCCCAAAGTCTGGTTCTTCCCGCAGGGTCCCTGGCGGTGTCGGTGGCTGACATGAGGGCGCCGGTGGTGGGCTCCTCTGGAGGTGTGTATGCTCTTGTCTCCGCTCACTTGGCCAATATAGTGATGGTGAGTACCAGAAGGACTGTCTGACCTCTCCAAAGTGAGCCAGGTGGCCCAAAGGGCTTGGAAATCAGGCCTGGCCCAGCCGTTGGTGGTTCAGAGCTTGTCCCAGTTCAGTCTTGTCTCAGTGGTGTGCTCCTGGAATGGGAATATGACACTGGAGCTGGTGGCTCGGTACCCTGAGGGTTGGCAGCTCACCAGGAGAAGCCAAAGATGCTGCTAATCCAAGACTTACCAGTGTTCTCCAGGCTCTCCTTGCTCTCCTTGCAAGGGCTGCCAGGTGTTTGAGAAGAAGGAGCTGCCTGGCTCTGCAGAAGGTGCAGATGTGTTTCTGTGTGCGTGTGCCATGTCTAAGGAAATGTGCTCAGTGGACTCGTGTGCAGAATGTCCCTTACCTCCATCTGTAAACCCAGCCTGGAGCTGAACCCTGGGGGATCCAGTGATGCCTCTTTTGGCTGTTCCACCTCATGAAATACTTCCCAAAGGTCAGTAAACAGCAGCAGCACCTTTCCTCCAAAGCTGGAAGCAGGAGCTCGTCCCCAGCCCTCACCAGGTGGTGGCAGAGCCTGGGGGGCTCCTCAGCTCACCCTGGCACAAAGGGCTTTGCTGAGAGGGGACTGTGTGTGGTGGCACAGGGGTGCATGTCTGTCCTGCACCAGCAATGCCAGAGCAGAATAACCACAAAAATGATGATAATCCTCCTCCCCTGGCTCCGAGTGGGAAGGTAACGTGGCTTGGCTGCAGCAGGGACAGAAGGTCTGTTGTGTGGGTGCTGCAAACAGGGGACTGTGTGGTGGTCCTGGAGTCGGGCCTAAAAGGAAACCTTGTGCTTAAAGCTTGTGCTCAGTGCAGGCTCCAGCTGGGCCCCACAATGGTGCTGCTGCAGACAGGCTGTGGAGCAGCTGGAAGCAGGGAAATGAGTGATTTCCTGAGCACAACTGGTCTCCTTTGCCTTCTTCAAGCTTTTCAGAGCATGAATGAGCTGGGGCTGGTGTCCAAACCAGGACACTCGAGGGCTGGCAGAGGCAGGGAGTGGAGGAGAGGGGCTGCCCTGTGCCCCAGGGTTTCTGCTGGGAAATTGCCTCCTTAGATGCAGTTATTTTCAGTCTGATTTGTGCTCCCTGCCACTGTGCCAGCAGAAGCAGGAGGGAGCTGCCTCTGCCTCCCAGGGTGGGAATGCAGACACGGGGGTTTAACACCACGATTCACAGGATCACACTGGGACACTGGAGGAAATTTGGGATTGCTTTACAGCAAGAGGCTCTGCCAGAGGTACATGGAGTGTCTGCAGCAGTTACCTCCCCAGACTTCTTCAAACACCACAAAGTGGTCTGTCATTTCACTGCCCATCAGCCTCCTCCAAATTTATTTTTTATTTAGCCATTGCAACCTTAGCATCTGTATTTCCCTGCTATCCACTGCCTCTCTTATCATCTGAAATCACTTTTACTGCCTTTCCAGTTCTTTTGGAGAGTTTTGGTGGGTTTTTTGTGCTTTTCTTTCCCCCTGTCCTGTGTCTGTGCTCCCTTCTTGTCTAGATGTGATGCTGAAGGACACTGGGGCTGGCACAGGTGCTTTGGGGGCTGGGACAGGAGGGGCTGCTCCAGGGAGGGTGTCCTGATCCCCCTGTTCCCCTGAGCCTCCTGGCAGTGAGAGCAAATTGGAACATTCCTGCTTGTAAAAAAAATATTACTGGAATTAAATACACAAACTAACCAACAGGGGGAAGCAATAAAGCATGTCACCCCAAGGGAAAGAGGGAGGGGAGGAATTCAGGGCAGCTACATGGAGATGAAAACTGAGGGAGCAGCACAGTATTAATCAGTGCAAGCTCAGAGCTTTCTGACTGAGTTGGGTACCTCTGTGGAGAGAGAGAAAGTGAGTTACTCATTTTGTAGAGATTGCATTTTTGCAGCCCCAGAAGTGATTTACAGACAGATCCCACATCGAACTTGAATATATGTAATACATATTGCAAAATATTTCTTCAGCAGGCTGAAGAGTCACTGGGTGCCATTAAAGTGAGGCTGAAGAGTTTACAAGCTTTTTTTTTTATTATTATTATTCCTTCAGTGTGATGAACAGGGAGGTTTTCACAAGAGACCTATCTTGGTATCTCAGACTGCTTTCAATGGGAGAAATTTCATTTAGTCACTGAATAATAATAATAATGGTGTAGTCATACTTCTGAGTTTCCCAAGATAGGATCTCTTTTTCTACTTGAAAATTTTGTGCAAGTGAGAAAGGAGGAATTTAAATATTACTCCTGTGATTTCTGATTATCATTCAGAGATTCTTCTTCCACTGTACTGATTAATGGCCAAGCCTGAAGCCAGAGGAGGCTGAATCCAGGCTTTCTTATGGCTCTGTTTCCTTGCTAATGCTTTTTCCGAGGTCTTTCTCATTTCTGTGTGCTCAGCTGAAGGCCTGGGCTGCAGCACCTCACACATCCTGTGTGGCCATGGGCTGTGGGACTGGCAGGTGTGTGTGTGGAGCGGTGAGTGAACAGATGCCAGAGTGACAGCCAGGTGTGGGTGCAGCTCCGCTCTGTTGTCCTTGTGTCTCCTGCAGAACTGGTCGGGGATGAAGTGCCAGTTCAAGCTGCTGCGGATGGCTGTCGCCCTCATCTGCAGTGAGTACCACACAGCCCTGGGGTCCTGCTCTGCCAGTCCTGGTCACAACAGCTCCTGCTGACTCAGGAGGGTTTGACTTTGCAGCAGGTTTGGGCTGTCAGCACAGGGGTTTGTGAATGAGGGTTTGTCATGAGCCAGCCCGTGGTGTCTGTGGGGATGTGGGGCTTAAACACCTTCTCCTGGGATGGCTAAAACAAGCACTGCTTTGGTAATGGGGATACTTGGGCTTCCTGGAGCACCTCCTGTCTGTGGTGGCAGCAGCATTATCCACACACTGGTGAATTATCTTCCAGCCACATCCCCAGGGTGGCACAATAAGGGAAACTAAGCCACGTGATCATCACAGACAGCTGTCTTCAAATTCCAAGTCAGTTTTTTTTATAGTTTTGATATAAATTTTGGGAGGTGAATATCCCCCCACCTATCAACACTCCCCAAGCCCTGGGGACACCTCGTGTCTGTGCAGCACAGCCCTGCCACAGCTCAGGCTTCCCTGAGCTCACCCTGCCAGGCAATGTCCCCCTCTCTGTGTCTTTAGGGGTGCAGAGCTGCCTGCCAGGTGGCCTCCAGAAGGGACAGCCAGTGAACTGATCTCTCCTTCTCTGTTGCAGTGAGCTTTGAGTTCGGGAGAGCCGTGTGGCTGCGGTTCCACCCCTCGGCGTACCCGCCGTGCCCCCACCCCAGCTTCATGGCCCACCTGGGAGGGGTCATGGTGGGCATCACCCTGGGAGTCGTCATCCTCAGGAACTATGAGCAGAGACTCCAAGATCAGACTTTGTGGTGGATCTTCCTTTCTATTTATGTCATTTTTGTCTTGTTTGCCATCTTCTGGAACATTTTTGCCTACAGCCTGCTGGATCTAAAGCTACCTCCCCCTCCCTGAAACCACGGGACAGACAACTGGAGAGCGGAAATCATCTGTCAGCTGCGTGGCATGAATGGAGATGGAGGATCTATTTTTGTGTTTAACTTAGGGGAGGATGATTCTTCTCAACACAAGTGTGTGCTTGGAGGAGGTGCTTAAGGATCTCGTGAAAGAAGGGGCTGATCAGTTTGTCCCCAAATCCAGCAGGTTCTGCAGTCCTGGCTGGCCGTGCCCTGCGGTTTGTGCCCTGCCCTGGGCACTCCCTGCCTGGGCTGTTGGCACACAGCAACCTTCTGCAGGAGGTATCTGTATTTTCCAGGTCAGTGCTGGAATCAGGGCCAATTGCAGAGTGAATCTCCTCGGTGTTGCTGGACACTAAAAGGGAAAAAGAGCAGACATTTGCTAATTAGAGACTCACATGGTACTCACAGGGCAGCTTGAGCCTGGTCTCCATGGCCACATCTGACTGTCCAGCCATTCCAGTGCCACTGTCTGATTACTTGAATGGTTCTGAAAGTATTTCAGCCTGTGGGGAATCTTGTCTTGCACAGCTTTCAGAGGAATCAGCAGAACTTGCTCACACAGAGTGATGGAGACTGGGCTTCAACTGCAGCTCAAATGAAATTGCACTACAAACGTTGGGAGTCTTAGAGTGTTGTGGACACCCAGCCAAGGGTGACGTCTGCTGTGCATGGTTCACTTGATTTTAATTAATTAGTCTCCCCTCCCCAGCCTACTGTGGCAAGAGGGTGTGGCTGGGGTTTCTTTTTTGAGGGATGAAGAAAAGGAGGGTAAATGTTCGTTTGTGGTTTTATCAGAGGACAATCAGGTGCTGTTCTTTTCTCACTTTGTTTCTGGCCACGCTGACCTAACACCTGGCCTTGCAGTGAGCTCTCTAGCTAGGATCTCAACTCTTCCTGCAGGTTCTTCCTGGAAAAATGGGCCCAGGATCACCTATAGCAGCCCAGGGTGGGAACTATCCAGTCTTTACAGCCATACAATCCATCTGGGACCAGGCCCACTGGAGGCAGTGGGGTTCAGTCAGGTTGTGTGCAGCACTGGTTTCCCACAGCAGTGGAAATGGTGTTGTGGTGCTGCAGTGATCATTGTCAGACAGATAGAACTGTTTTCAAGGTGACTACTGCATTTTGAGGGTGCCTCTCCCTGAGGCCGTGGCTGTTGAGGAGCTCCAAACAAGAGGTGGTTGCAGTGATGCCTTTTTTCTTTGCTGGTGGCCAAGGCCAGGCCCAGCAGTGTCCCTGGGCTGTGGCACAGTGCACACAGTTCCTGCAGGGACCTGGGGACCACAGGGGACCATCTGTGGCACGAGCAGTGCCTGTAGGTACTCCTGTCTGTAAGGTGCTTAATCTGCTTGTCACTTTAGAGAGCTGCCAAACCACAGTCCAGGAGTGGGGGTACCCTCCTTTTCTCTCCCCTTTACCCACCCACTGGATGGGCTGGATAAAGCAGCCAGAAGAGTCTCTCCAGACAAGCTCCTCTTTTCCTTTGTCCCCTTTCCCTGCTGGGGCCCAGGCACAGCCCCCTGAGCCTTCCACAGCTCATCTCACAGGCCCTGGGGCAGTTGTGTGGCAAAATGTCTCTGTTGTGGGCTTTATTCTCCCAGCTGTGTTGTCTGTGCTGCCATTTGATCCCATGAGCTGGTAGGAGTCTGTCCTTCCACAGGGGACATTCACAAGTGCTTCTCACCTGCCCCCTTCTTTGCCTCCTGTGGGAAAAATAGCTGTGGTTTGAGGGGTGAAGTTCTGCTCCCACAGGAGAGTCATTCCTTCCCTCACCTGTTGCCAAGCCTTTCTCATTGAAGATGCCTTTAAGCAGAGGTGACCAGGAATGGGAGTTCCCTTGAAGTTTTAGGAAAACTTCCAAAATGTTGGTAGAAAATTCCGATTGCAAAAGAAAAGCCCTCCATACTATTTTGCCAATACTTTACCGGAGTACAATATGCACCAGTTGATTTTTAAGTTTGGTTTCTCAGATGAAAGCTGCTTAATGCCCATCAGTGTCTCCCCAGTGAAGGTTTCTGTGCCTGCCAGTGTGTGCTCTGGGGTGAAGCAGCAAGGTACAGGTTCAAGAGCCACCAGTGTCTTCATAAACCTACCCGTGGCCAACATGCTCTTGGTCTGCTCAGGAGTGGGAGGAGCTGAACAAGGTGATGCAGACTCCCCTCTCTGGTCCTTTATCCACGGATTAATGGAGTTCACATGAACTGGATGGAAACAGCTCTGAGGTTGAGCTTGTGACTTGTTCTTTTAAAGTGTTGTTCGTCTCCCTGACTCCCATTCTGTGTCCTGAGCAAGTCTACAAAGAGCCCTGGGGACCAGAAAGGGCAGACTTTAGAGCAGTACCAGATTTATTGGGAGTGAAGCAACCAAACCCTCTCACACTCCTCCCTCCACACACAGAGCAGGTTGTCTGCTAAGAATCGATCAGCCCACGGAGTCAGGAGCAGCACCAAGTGCTTAAGCTTTTATAATCATTGTTTTTAATCACAAAAATTACAGTGTGAAAACTTGTTATGTTTCTCCAGAGCACCGTGAGTTCTGGTTGTGTTGTTTTCTAACACACCCAGGAGTGCCACAGAGCTGGGAGCAGCCAGGCTTTCCTGTCACCTCCAGATGTCCTTGGAGCTGCTGGCTCGTGTCAGAGCCGCAACATTCCCCATCCTGCTCATTGATGGTTCCAGCTTGTCCCAGTCAGCAACGTGTTCCTGAAGGAGTGTCCACTGAGGGACTGGTTTTGGTGATTGCTATGGTTTTATTTCAGCTGCTGCCAGGATTTCACATCAGTCACATAAACTGGGAGTTATTGACCCTCCCGGCTGTGCAGTGCCGGAGCAGAGGGACTGTCACCCACGGCCAGGTTTGAACAGGGCACCTGAGAGGGAGGTATTTTGTGCTGTGTCCCTGAGCGAGGACACAACACCCAAAAAAACCCCCAAAGCAGCTGTTTCTATGCAGGGATTCCCTTGCAGAGAGCACATTGCGGGTCCGGCAGGGATGGGGCAGGAGCAGTGCGGTACCCGGAGCCGGGCGGGATGTGCAGCTTCCAGAGACACCTGCCGGCAGCGCGGGGGCAGCACGGGATCCGACTGCTCCCTTCCCTAGAACGGGATCCAACTGCTCCCTTCCCTAGAACGGGATCCGACTGCTGCCTTCCCCAGCACGGGATCCTGTCCTGCCTTCCCCGGCACGGGATGTGGTCCTGCCTTCCCCGGGATGGGATGCGGTCCTGCCTTCGCCAGCACGGGATCCGATCCTGCCTCTTGTCCAGGACAGGCAGGAGAAGGGGCTCAGGCAGCCGTGGGGAGCAGGAGGAGGAAGGAGGAGAACCAGGTAGATCAAAGTCCAAATGGCCCCTTTTGTTCCCACATGCTTGGAGACAGGTAAAGATTAATTTCACACAGGGTGATAACAGAGGAAGGAGGAGGGAGAGAGTTGTAATGCAGGGATGGGAGAGGAGGGAGGTTACCAGGAGCAGTCTCTGAGTGAGGTGTAGCAGAGCCGTAAACTTGCTCATGAATTTACTTTGGTGGAGTTCTTAAAACAACATCTCGTGTCACTGTACCCCCCATCAGTCGAGGAGGAATCTTAGCACTTACGTGGCATATTGTGATTTTCCACTACTTGCTCCTTTGGCAGTGGGAAGTATGTTATCAACAGGGAAGGGGAGGCTGGAGAAATTGTTACTAGGAATAAAGCTCGGGATTCTGCATCCCAAGACCTTGCTCCTTCCGCTGGGTTACCCTGCCCGTGTGTTTGAGATCAGATTAGACCATTTCAGTTTGAGCTGGGCTAGGAAGGATGAACCTGAGACTGCAGAGCTGGCACTAACCTGACTCTCCGTACTCACCTCGAGGCAGCTGCTGCTCTGTGCCAACATTTCATCTCCCAGGATCTCCCGTAGGCAGGACTTTCACACGTTCTCCAGCGAGAAAAGAGCTCAGAGTCTGTTTACAAAGATTGGAGCTCAGCTCAGTTACTTTGGAACCCCCATCCTCTGGCTTTTCCCAGGGTGGAACTGGAGAGTGTGGGTGCAGTTCAACACCAGCCTCCCCTGGGGACAGGCTGGGCCCTCTGGATGCTGCTGCTCTGCAGAGCTCTGGGACACAACTCAGAGATCCCTCCTGCAGTCACTGATGCCAAGAGCTGCTTAGGAAGGAAAACAGTACATTTTGCAGCTCTCTAAAAAATCATACCTAAGACAGAAACCAAGCTTGTTTAAGGGTAAATGTATTTTTAATGTCACCATTAATCATTGGCTTTTAATTGGGAAAAGCTTTCTAATGAGGTATTTCTGAAATGCCAGTAGGAGTACAGGAAATTTATGTTTCAGGGTACTTTACAACAGAGAGCACAAAATATTCCCTAGGCCTGACTGAAGCAGCAAAAGTCCCTTATTTTCTGTGAGCTTAATAGACACGTTGTCACTGAGTCTCTCCTGACTACCCCACAGTGTCTGTTTAGTTTGCAAATAAAACCAGATTTATGCAGCTTTTCTTTTGCTTACACTGCTGATGCTGACAACACACGTGAGTGTTAAATACAAAGCACTAAACTAAGTGATTTTCTGCCTTAAAATACCGAACAAATGATACTTTCCCGCCAAGGGCTTGTAAAACAGAGTGATACCTGCAAGGTAAGATGCCATGGATGTCTCCAAATATTTTTGTATCGTGTACATTCTGTATATTTTTGTTGTAACAATATTATTTGAGCGCAGAATCCATTAAATTGTTTTTTGGTGTTTGGTTTTTTTTTTTTTTTTTGGTTTGTTTTCTGTTTCAGTCTTCTTCTCTTTTCTGATAAAATTAAGTTGTTCTGTATCACACGCCAAAAAACAACTGAGAAAAAACTTTCAACGACAGTTTTGTCAGTTTGTCTACACATTATTTAACAAGAGAATTGCTTTGGAGCTCTGCAATGGAATCTGCTAACGATGACATTGGTAACTCATTTTATGTCTGTCTAAGAGATGAAGGGGGAGTGAGGTGCAGCTTCACTTCTTTTGGGATATAATGAGGATGCAGATCCAGCTTGGGTCTTGTCTGGAAATCCAGGTTTTGTGCCGTGTTTTGGCAGCTGCCACTGCAGCACAGCGGTGACCTCAGCACTGCAGGGAAGGTGACAGCCACGAACATGAAACTGGTTAGAAGTTGTTCTGGGGGAGGAGGGTTGTGCTCTATAACAACAGTCTTTAAATCTGAGAACTAACACGTTCCAGTCTCTTGAACCAACAGTGGAAACAACATATCCAGAAAGTTCCACTGTGGAAAGGGGAGGCTTATTTGGAAAAATCTGGTTTTGTTGGGATTTTCTGGGTTAAAGTGTAAGTTCCAGGGATGGAGATGCAAGCAGCAGCAGCTCCTGTCAGATTGTTATTCCTAAGGGAGGAGATTGCTGCTGTGTGTGGGACTCAGCTCTTCCTGGCAGCTCCCTGGAGACGCTGAAATCTCTGTTCATTACTGAGGACTCCCAGCAGGAAGGTAAGGTGGGCCTTGTGGGGGTTTGTCAGATAACACAAGAACTCTTATTGCCTACGGGCACCAAACATTTTTCTTGCTGCCTGTTCTTCACATCCCACTTTTTGTTAGGAATGTACAGGAGCAACAAAGGCTGACATGTTTTATGGAGTTGTGCTGCTTTACTCACTCATGGATAAAATATTCTGAAGGCAAACAGTGGATACTTCTCAGAGCAAATGAGCACACGGGGGGTTTGTTTTCTTTCAGACTCCTTTTACTTTCTTCTCTGACCTGCCCAAATATGTTCTGTGTCACCTGAGCTGTCAGTATGACACTTGCAGCTCCTCTGCATCGAGTGATAACGGGTTTTACACAGGACACATCAAGGACAACACTCATTTGCAATTTACAGACACACTACTAAGGATTTGAGTTTATTGTAAACCTTATTCCACACAGTGGTGTCCCAGGAAAGCACCAAACTTCTGTCATCACAGTACAGAGCAGAGGCACAACAATCACACTGAACCACGTTTGTCACAGCCACTGTTTCAGGGAGAGTTGTCCCAACAGCCTCTGCTGGGAAGGGAAACCAGGGGAGTTTATCAGAAATCATCCTCACTCATGAGGTCTCTCAGAGACCTGGTGAGTTTTGATTCCAGCTGTAGCCTAAGATTTCCTTCAGGTGTTCTGCTGCCTACCTGTGCTATGATGGGGGAAAGAACTCATGGCTGAAATACAACAAAACATTTAGAAGTCTGAACCTGGGAACTTAATTTACTTCAATTCTGAAGAAGTTTCTCTTAATTTAAAGTTCATATTTAATCTGTAAAATGTTCGGATTTATTTCTTCCCAGTTAGAAAACATATGATGATTTACAGTTATGCAAAATGGGTATTAAGAACACACAAAGGTGCTGATCACACCACAAACTGAGAAAGAAGGGGATTCATCAAACAGCTTGGGAACTTCAGATGCCTGTCCCGTGTCAGTGAAACTGTTCAGTCTTAAGGCAGCTCTGTCTCACCCCATTGAATGACCTGTTTGTCCAGTGACAGAACAGTCAGTTTGAAAGCACAATGCACAAAGTAGCTACAGACTCGTTACCTGTGCTCTCTAATATAACCTGATTAATTCATTTACTGTGATCTATCCAGATGTTTGTGCTCCTCTATTAAAACAAAGTAGCCAGATCCTAATGATTACACATGATAATTTTGAAGACAGTTAAAATACTTAAAACACTGAAATGCTTGCCAGGTAAGGGATTTGGGTTTGGGGTTTTTTTTCATGTAGTGACTATAAAAAATAAACATCATGATTTCCTCACAACAGGAGCAAGTCGAGTCAGTTGGAGAATCTGATAAGCACTAAAAACTATGCAGGAGTTTGTATGATCTGATATTTACACATTAAAAAAGCCTCATCTAAAAAAGACAAAAGGCAGGTGAAACTGCAACTTAGGTTTGACTAGGGTAATACTTTTAAGTATAAATTAAAAATCCTGCAGCAGCTGCACAGAAGAAATGACTGATTTCCACCCAAGGTGATTTTAAGCCACGGCCGTTTCTCTCATGAACTCCTCGAGGACGGTCACCACGTTCCTGGCTTCTGGCATCTCGGCATGTTCCACCTTGACAATCTTCAGGAGGATGTCCCCACTGCCACAGTTCTTCAGGAACAGGTAACACTTGAACAGGGCGTAGTGGTTCATCTCAGCCTGGCGGATAAACCTCTTCAGGTTGTTGATGTCCTGTATGGCCTGGGAAAAGAGTAACCAGAGCATTTCCTTACCCTTCTGCGTGGAAAGAAAACACATGTGCAGATGAAGGATGAATAGCAGGAGAAGCAAAAGCATTTCCAGTAGCTGGGTTTTCCAATAGGTGGGTTTTATTTTAAATGAGAAAACACCTTTGGAGCATTCACTGAAAAAACTTCCATGCTGCTTTACAGTGGCCAACTGCAGTGAGCCAGGCCATAATTAAACTTCAGGGTTACTCAGTTAATGACAGACACTGTAAACAACCTACAACTTCTCTTTGCTGCAAGAAGAGTTTTTGCTCCCTCAGCAACCCCAATGTCTTCTTCAAGTCTTTAACACATATGAACATGTACCTTCAGTTTGAAGTTTTCCAAAATCTGCCGGAAGAGAAATGGATTGCCACCTTCAGCCCCGTTCACAAAAGCCTGCATCCAGTCCTCACAGAACCTGTTGCTTCCTGTTACATGTTCAGGAATGTGGAGAAGAGAAGAGAAGGAGTAAATGAGCTCCACATAAATATACAGCTGCATTCACCTGGTTTAAGCCCTCTCATGTGACACTGATAGTCGTATACCTGGGCCAGGAAATGAGTTTTAAGGAAAACCAGTACATGTGGAAGAGAAAACAAACACAGCTACAGTGATTACATGACACTGTTGTGATTGTTGAATCCCTTTTCACAGCATTTGCTCAAAATCACAACAGGAAAAATAAGTTCTGTGGATTCCCTGAATTGTACAATTGTATTTTCATAGGGATGATTGATGGCTGTTATTATCAAGCATTTTCAACCCAGAGTTCCAACAAACCACCCTGATCTTCCAGGTGCTGTAGTTTCCAGCCAGCATCCAGACTTTCAGGGCAGCAGCCTCCAAGTTGGTGAATATCCTCACCAGCCTCTGCCGTGCCCAGCTCTGGCAGCTGCGGGATCCGAGGAGGAACAGGAGGCCCCCCCGCTGGGATCTCACCTGCGTTGTGGAGCTGGGGCTGAGCTGCACTGCAGTCAATGAGCAGGGCCTTGTGCTGCTCCTCGCTCATGGCAATGCACAGGGAGGTCATGGTGCCCTCCTGGACGAGTCCTTGCAGGCTGGCAGCTGCCAGGAACCTGGCACAGAGAGCTCTCGTGACCTGCTTGTTCTCTGCAGCTCCTGGACAGCAGGGAGCAGCTGTCACATACACAGGCCAAGTTACTCACAGTTCCTTGGTCCCAAAGCATCTTTACCTGCTGATGTCCTTTTCTGTTCTTTCGTCTGCATTTTTCACTTCTACAGGAGTGTAACTCAAAGCCTGAACACAAACAAAGGAAAAAGCCGGATGCAACAGTGCTGTTACTTCTGTTGCTATATTGCAGTTATGAGCAATAAATACATAATGTGGCACTTTAAAAACTGCTCTTTTCAAGGCAGTACTCCATGTTATAGTTATTGCAGCTGGTTTTGCACTCAGAAGAAATTCAGCAGTTATACTGTTAGCTATTCCATCCAAAGCTCCCTCAATCTCAGGGATTAGAGCTAGGATTAGTTTCTTTTCTGTTTCCAGTGAATTACAGGAGGCACATGCACAATATAACACCCCTTTTTGTTCAGAGGAATTATAGCAGGGACAGCCTGCTCAGGCTATTTCTAATTTTCTTATTCTAATCTCAACGTAGACACTGTTAGGTAATTTTAAATGAGTTAACTATAATGATTAATGGAAGAAATTGTCATGTGTTTCCTTAGCAATAATGGAGGGAAGAGGTACTTGTGCTGAATTAAAAAAGAAAAATTAAAGAAGAAAAAAGTTGCTCTCCATTTCCTCCTGCTGGGAAAGCAAGTGCAAGAAACATTTTAACTATGTTGGAGTCCCCGAGGTGCCATCCAAAGGTTTTTAGTTCCGCAGTTTAAATACACTTACAGCATGTAACAGAGAGGCCAGTTTGTCCTGGAAGAGCTGCACCACCCTCTGGATGGGGCAGATGGCATCCTCAAACCAGCTCCTCAAGGAGGGGCTCACGCAGCTCTCCAAGTTCTTCTGCTGTGACAAGTTGAAAGTTAAAGCTTTAACTACAAATTAGATTTCTACACAAATAGAAGCCTATTAATAATCTACTCAACCAAAGATGTTTGGATGTCAGAGCCTTCTTAATCCTAAACCACAGAGAACTAAAATAATGAGTTTGACATTTAAAGCCGTGCTTTATCAGCTGTGAAAGGCTTTGCATTTTAAGGAACAGCCAGAACTGAAATATTATGGCATATATTGAGCCAAGACCACGCAACAGCAGACTGGATCCCAAAGACACTTAAGAGGAAGAGTTTCCACTAGAAAAATGTGACAAGAAACCCACAAAAAAAATCCTTCCTTAACGTTCAGAAGGGGTGAGAATCGAGGTGGACATTGATAATTTCCTTGTAGACCGCTACCTTTTATTCATCATTCTTCTCTCCAAATCTCACTGCTGTTAAAACACCTATAGGCTCTATAGACGAAATCTTCCAGATTGTCTTAGCAATTAACTTGGGTAAATACTCATTTTCACCACTTAAAAGAGTTAGGCCTTACCTCTAAATTGAGGTTTATCTTCAGACTTTGAACATATTTGTCCAGCTCAAGTCTGAAAGTATCTTCTTAAGGAAAATAAGGTGCATCAGTTAAGACCTGCATTTTCCCCTTTCAGTAAATGGCTGTTACTGACATTTTCAGTAACTGGAGAGGTGTGCACAAACGAGCTGATTCCAGGTAGAAACAGACAAAATGACAGGATAATTTTTACATCATCTCCCTCTCCACACAGGTAAAGGCAGTCAGAGGTAAGGATATAGTTCCAGACCTTTCTCTGAGCCACCTAAGAAACAGATCACATATTCTGGAGCATTGGCATCTGATTCCAACGTTGCCATTTCTAGAAGATTGTCTTGTTGGAAACGACAGTAGTAACAACCAACTTTGCTTTCTGGTATACTATGAAATAAAAATATTATTTTCTTCCAGATACATCACAATAAATAAGTGCAAAAAGCAGACATACATGATTTCTGAGAGAATTTTCACCCACTAGCACTGGTGGCTCCTATGGTCATATATAAAGCTCTTAGACCTCTTTTTTTCCCTCTGAGGTGTGATTAGTTGAAAAGGAAATAATCATAAACACATGCAGTGCTTCATTTCCTGCAGTATTTTTGTCCCAGCTATGTAAGTGCCTTTGTGTAAGGCTGTTATTCACAGCAGCACTAAACTGAGAACACAGGATTAGACCCAAGAGCAGCAGCACACAGGCGAGATGTGCAGTGCTGCCAATGTTCCCTACAGCTTCTCATCCACAAATAATCTTCAGTAGTTTACCTGAGCCCCACTGAGGCTACACTGCCCATCCCTTCAAACAGGGCTCCCTTAGTGAGACGCTTGGCGATAAAACCGCGCAGTTCTGTCTCCGCTTCAGCCGGTAAGTTCGTGTCCAGCAAGGTGAGGCTTCACAAACAAGAAGAAATCGTTAGCAAAAATCACGTTATTGTCTTGTTTCACCAAATGCAGAACCTGCCTCTAGCAGGGGGACCCCTGTGATCTCTCTCTGGTGACAGCTGACACCGCTCTCTGACTTTTGGCCCATCAGGAGCAGTCAGTGATTTGTCACCTCCCCAGGAGCCTGGAGTGGTGGTGTCAGCTCATGCTGACCTTCCCAGCAGCTCTTTCTTCCTATGTTTCCCTAGTTGTGATACAGAGCTTATGGGAAGATGTCCATTGAAAATTAATAGTTTTTTTCTATCTGTTACCTACGTGAAGACCTAAATCAGTACAGAAATATGAAGTAGCAAAGAAAAGAGAGTTCAAACTCAGAGATGATAGCTTATGTCCAATACATTATTTGAGCTCTGCAGTTGTGCCCATTCCTCAGGCATTCCAGAAGAAGCACCCAGGGGACTCCAGTCTGCTTTCACGGGGGCTTGTGCTTTGAAGGCACTGCAATGGACCTAACAATGACCTGACAGCAATTCTGCAGAGACTTCAAAGCAGGGTGTTGCAGGTGATTGTGCAGGTCGGCTTTACCTGAAGTCCTCGGTGGAGGGTGTGTGAGCCCCGGCCCCGCCATCCCCGCCGGCCGCTCCCTGCGCGGACCTGAAAGCCAAGGGATTCCCAGGATGGATTTTACACCCGTGACACGGAACAGCGACCGCAGCGGGGAAAGGTACGGCCCGAGGGCGAGTCAAAGCAGCAGCAGGGAATCGGTGCATTATGGGAGGGAAAGAATCTCATCCGGGAGAGAGGAGAGGGAAAAAACCGCAGGGGATGGAGGGAGCTGGGAACAGCCGAGGCCTGGGGCGGCCTCCCCGCGGGCAGCCGGCGCCTCACCTGCGGTAGCCGTAGAGGCCGTGGTAGGTGCTGCCGTGCCGCTCCGGCCGCCGCTCCTCGCCCGCGCCGCCGCCCTCCTCGCTGCTCTCCAGCTCCCGCTCATCGCCATCCGGCAGCGCCGGCAGCATCGCGGACCGATCCCCGAGCCCCGCGCCCCGAGCCCCGCCTGTGCCCGCAGAGCCACCCCGGAGCCCCGGGGCGCGGTGGGTGTGCCTGAGCCCGCCCCGCGGAGCCCGCCCCGGGCCCGGCGCTGGGAGGAGCGTGCGGAGCCGCGGGAGGAGCCGCGGGCCGGGTCCTCACCCCGCCGAGAGCCGGCGTTGGGAACCTCTCCGGCTGCCGCAGCTCCTGGTTGCGCAGTGCGGGATAGGGCGGTTCAGATCCCACGGGACCCGTGTCAGGACAGGCGATCCTTCACTCGCCTAACGGCAGGACCCGCTCAAATCACGTTCCACAGAATGGTTTGGGCTGAGAGACCTTAAAGATGATCTCTCCCGACACCTTGCTATGGGGGATTTGGCAGGATTAGCCGTGCTGCCTGTTTTTGAAAAGCTCTGCCTCTGAAATACCTCTTCCTCTGTTAAAGCAGCACATTTGTTTGCTGTGGGCTGTCCCGGCAGTTACAGAATCACAGAACCATTTGGGTAGGACGGGACCTCTGGAGATCAGCCAGTCCAACCTCCTGCCCAGGCAGGGTCACCTGGAGCAGGGGACACAGGAACGTGTCCAGGTGGGTTTGTCCCTTGTGTTATAGCCTCCCTTGTGTCGCGGACAAGCCTCACTGGGAGCAGCTCTGACCCCCAGCTGCAGCAGGGCCACTGCAAAGGGTTGGACGAGGCTGATAGTTGGACTTGATGATCTTACAAGTGTTTTCCAGGCTCAGCAATTCCATGATTCTGTTCTAAGGAGCTGGTGGACTGGCCCAAAACTGAAGAGCCATGGGGATAACAGACACACCCCGTGATGGGTTGTCAGTGCAACAGAGGGACCAACCCCTGGCCAGGCACAGGAAGAGTTACAACACAACACAGTTCAGTTGGTTTTATTGTGTTCTTGGAGGGCTGGGCTCCCCCACACCCCATGGCCTCACTGTCAGCAGATGGTAACACAGACACAGCCAGCACCACAGCACTGCTTAGAACAGTTTAAGCAACACTGGCTTCTTGCCCCGTCAGATTTCGTACGGAAGACACTGTCTCTCTGTGCCATTAAATATGAAGTTGAGAAACAGTTTAGATTAGCTTTTAGGAGGAAGTTCTTTGCTGTGAGGGTGGTGAGCCTCTGGCACAGGTTGCCCAGAGAAGCTGTGGCTGCCCCAGCCCCGGGAGCATCCAAGGCCAAGCTGGACGGAGCTGAGCAACCAGGTCTAATAGAGGGTGTCCCTGCTCAGGGCAGGGGGGTGGAACGAGACGCTCGTTAAGGTCCCTCCCAACCCGAACCGTCCCATGACTCTCTAACTGTGACACATGCCGGTCCAAAATGGCGGCGGCGCCGTGAGGGGACACGGGACAGCCCGGGGGGGCCGCGCGCGCGTCACGTGGGCACTCCCCCCTCCCGGCGCGGTGCACGCTGGGAGCGCGGGGGCGGTGGCGCCTGAGGGAGCGCGGCCGCCATTTTGTGCTCCTCGCTCGGTCCGGGCGGGCGCTGCGGCTCTGAGGGAGCGCTCGGCTCGCCTGTTCTGTAGCTCGGGGCCGCCGCCGCAGCCATGGGCCGTAAGAAGAAGAAGCAGCTGAAGCCTTGGTGCTGGTATCCTTGTGTGTGATACGCGGCGGGTGCGGGGAGCTGGGTGGGGGAGGGGAGCGGCCTGGCGCGGTCGCGGCTCGGCCCTGGCCTGGCCCGGGATGGGGCTCCCTGTTCTCCCCATCTCGGTTACGGTTTGTCTCGGTGCTCGGCGCTGTTCCGTCCCTGTGCTCTTCGGGATGGACCCCGGTTCGTTCCCTTTTTCCCCTCATGGCCCCTCCCGCCGAGGCCGCGGCCTCACACCCGCTCCCTGGAGCCGGGCCGGGCCCGGCGGGATTGCCGGCGTCGTGGGGAAAAAAGAAAACAGCCTTTCTGCCCCGGGGGAAGGATGTTACAAACGAGAAAATCCTGCTCCTAATATACACGATACAATATATTCAAGGAGTGGGGCGGATGTGGTTAAAAGAGAGATTTTGAAAACTTTTTTTTTTTTTTTTTTTTTGTGGCCGGATAGGCTTTCAAATTTGTAATTGCTGCATCACAGTCAGGTGGAATTTCTCAGTGTTCTGAAATACTGGTGGATTTTTCTTTGGTCGTTCCTTCAGAGTCTGTTGGGGGGTTGATTGCAGATTTACCTTTTCTCTCTCTCAAATGTTTCTGCCCCATCTAGGATTGCTTAATAAAGGAATATATAAGCTTCTCTGTGCCGTTTTATGTTGCAAGGCCTGTGTTTTAGATATATTTCACGTTTTGGCGGAAGCAAGAGACACTTTGTGATAACAATGTTAACATTGTGTTAATAACGAATTGCAACCGTGTATTTGTCTCGCCGAGGAAGATGCGTGTGGAGCGTTTGCTGAAATCCCAGTGCTGACCTGCAGGAGGGAAATGCAGTTTTGCTTCTTCTGTTACCTAGATATCCAGGAAGCTCCTTGTTTAAAATACTTCTGTTTAAAAGCAGAGAATTCTTTAATGACAGCAGCAAATTGTGCAGTGGCAGAAGAATTGATAGCTGGGTAGGAAAGGAATTTTTAACTAAGACCTTTGTTCTCTTTTATGTTTGTTAGTTACTGGTACTTGTTACTAAAGAGACAATTCTGAGTCTTTAGCATAGCCTCTGTTTTTCTGATTTCAAGTCTCTTCCTCCTTTAATGCTTTTGCACCTTTATTTTCATCCACACCCTTGAAGGGAAGGAGTGAGTCCACTTAAAAAGAAGTAGGACTTGAAAACCATGTGACAAAGGATGTGGAATCAAATGATTCTTACTGCACACACCTCAGTTTTATACCTGTCTGATGAGGGAAATGCTGGATCACATGAGGGTGGTGATTTCAGACATACACGAAATATTTGTCACTCTTTGAATGCTCACATATGTTCATGTGCCTTTTTGCTTTAGGAAAGGTCACCCTGGTGCTAATTACCTTGGTTTTGTCTAGGAGGTCTCTTGCAGCATTAAATGTTTCCTTAACAGTCTTCTACAGGTATTGTAATAGGGATTTTGATGATGAAAAAATCCTTATACAGCATCAAAAAGCAAAGCACTTTAAATGCCATATATGTCATAAGAAACTGTATACAGGACCTGGTTTAGCTATACACTGCATGCAGGTAAGGAGTTTTAGGTTTACTTGGATTTTTCTTAAGAGTATCTAAAATTTGAATGAATCGTGACCTTAAAAAGGTGGCGTTTGGGGCTTCCAGAGTCTTAAAAATTGATGAGGAAAGGGCAGCACTGGCCTGTTTCCAGCACGGGAGTCCTGCTGTGTCAGCAGTCAGGTGGACACTGTGCAGCACAGATCTCTGCCCTCAGTTCTGGAGGAGCAGTGAAGGAACTGTGTTGTCTTGATGTTCTAAGTCTGTAAACTGGTTTTAGAGTTAATAGTAGTTACCAGAGATTAGGAGGCACAATCAAGGATATGCTTGGCCAGAGAGATTATTCCCATTAAGGATGTTCCTTTTCTATCTTGAAACTGGCTGAAGAACACAGAGAACTGAACCTGAATTGTGGTCAGCAGCATTTGTTTGCTTTTCTTTTCCTTTAGGTACATAAGGAAACAATAGATGCTGTTCCAAATGCTATTCCCGGAAGAACAGACATTGAACTGGAAATCTATGGGATGGAGGGCATTCCAGAGAAAGACATGGAGGAACGGAGGAGGTTACTTGAACAAAAAACTCAGGGTAAGGTGTAATGTGGCAGGTTGTGTGTCATTTCCCTGCTCTGGGAACTGTGGCACAGTGAGGGGTGGCTTTGCTGTGTTCTCCGACGCAGCTCCAGATTGGAATTTGACTATTTTTGTTCCAACCAGAACACCCCAGATAAAGGTAATTTCATAGAACATAATTTGCCTTCTGTCTGACCATCTCCTGTCCTGTCTGCAGAGAGCCAGAAAAAGAAACAACAGGATGATTCTGATGAGTATGAAGATGATGAATCTGCGGCTTCAACTTCATTTCAACCCCAGCAAGTTCAGCCACAGCAGGGGTACATTCCCCCAATGGCACAGCCAGGTCTGCCTCCTGTGCCAGGTGCTCCAGGGATGCCTCCAGGTGAGAGGGTGTGAAAAGCTGGGCAGGAATTACACAAATTGCTGCTGGTGTGCTGAGTAATAATCTACCCTCTTTGCACTGGGTCTGGGAGGTCACAAAATAGTTCTGTGAGGAGCAGATAAGCAGTTTGTTCATTTTCTTCCCCCATTCTGTGTCCTTCCCCCATACGTGAAGGCATGTGGTAGTGAGACAGCTTAGTGCTTCAAAGAGACGTGTCCCAGAGATGTTTGGTTGTGGGATTTTGTCACAGGATTCTGGAAGCAGGGCAGGAAGGCTGTTGTGTATGTAGAGACTGCTCGCACAGAGCAGGCAGTTTGTACACAGGCCACAAATACGGTGAGGAAAGAATTTTGATCAGTGAGTGAAAAATGGTCTCTTCCCCTTGTAATAGGGTGTGTTCTTCGGAGACCACTGGGAAAATGTAGAGTCTTGCAGGACTGAGAGCAGTGAATCCAAATCAGATGTGCAGATGTTTTATATTGGGTTGTTTGTAAGCAGCATTATTTCAAAAGCAGTCTTTCAGAGCTTCCTGTAGAGCAGTTATCCAGTCTGCATTTATTACATGCCGTTTCTTAGCAACTGTATGTTGTGTGAGTTGCTGAAAACGTATTTTTCTTTCAAGGTATTCCACCATTAATGGCAGGTGTTCCACCTATGATGCCTGGAATGCCTCCAGTTATGCCTGGAATGCCACCCGGGTGAGTAGCAAGAAAGACTTGATATTACATATACATACTGTGCATTTTAAACTGTCACAGAAGAAGTAAAGCTAATTAAAAAACGTATTTGGGAAATTGCAAACTCTGTGACCTAAATATTAAGGCTAAGTAGAGAACTGGATGGCTGTAAACCAACATGTAAAATATGGGCAAGCTGTGAGTTAATGTGTAAAGTATGTTGCCTTTCTTGTGACTTTCTTAAGTAGTGGTATATTAATTTTATATTAATTTAAAGCTTTGTTGTGTTGGTTTAGAGCCTTCTGTGAGCCACTGTTCCCTTGTGCACTGCACATATATTGTGCATCTGGTTATCAGTCATCAGCCTAACACAAAAAAGATACTGGATAGTTTATATTTTTCTTGTATTTTGGGCAAAAGGTGTTGTTTTTTTATGCTTGTTTGGGGTTGGCACCATCCCCTATCACAATGTGTTTTGGAAATTCACAGTTAGATTTTTGATTTTGTCATAAATTTTCACAGATTACATCAACAGAGAAAATACATGCAGTCATTTTGTGGTGGAAACATGTAAGCATCTCATTAATGTAATTTTAGGTACATTCATTATGCCATTTTATGTCATGTTTTTGATAAGCTTGGAATTGTCTTACTGAAAACCTCTGAATATTGCCTGAGAATTTGGGGAAAATGTCTAGTTAAGTTTTGTTCTTGTATAATATATGAATTTTTATGCTTTATCTAAATATTACAAAACTATGTGTGAAATGTGTTCTGCAGAATATTTACAAAATAGACCCTCAGGGACTGACAACCTCTCTTGAACCAGAGTGCAGCTCCTTGTGCTCGGTCCTTCCCACTGCAGGATGCACTGCAGGATCTCAATTTGGAAGTTTTAAAGTTCACTGAGGTGGAAAGTTGTTCTCTTCTGGGACACAAATATTGATTTAACAATCTTTGAATTTAAAAATCGTGCCATAGTCAAACGTGGTGTGGATGCTCATCATGACTTTAATTTCTCTGGGTGGAAACTAAACAGAATTTAATCAGGTTTTCTGGTGCTTAGTCCTCACTAAACACCAGGTAAAAACATAACTGGATTTGCCAGAATTTCACTGCATTTCCATTTGGGAGCAGAGGGTGGTGTTGCACTATCCTTTTACCCATTTTAATCTGAAGTTTTGCTTATTTAACCTGATTATCTCGTGTCTAAAAATGAGGAGAGAGGAATTAGGACACAGAAAGCAACTTTGTTTTTAGCTTGACAATATTTGTAGCACTGTCTCTGCAGTTCCTGGGGAGTCACCTTTCTGGGGGAGCAGGCAAGGAGCATCCAGCACTTTTTTTTTTGTGTCTAATGTGTCAGGACTGACTTTGCCTGCTGTGACCATCAACCCAAAAAAGGGGAAATGGTGCTGTGTTCCCAGCCACTCCTGCTCCTGCACAGGGTGTTCCCTTTAGCACTGGCAGTTGGGGATAGAACTCAGGCTTTGCTCACCCCTTCCTGGTGATTTGTTTTGATGCTGAAACACCAGGGGTGAAGGTGTCTTGACTCTGTCATACCAACAGACTGCTTTTTAGGGGTTTTTGGGGTGCACTTGTTTGCTGCACATCTGTTTATCTTGCTCACTAAAGTAATGAGAATTCCATTATTTTGTTTCCCTGATATGTCTTCGAGCATCTGTACAAAAATGAAGCAAATTTAAGCTACACTTGGTTAGTTCCCTGTAAAGCAATCACACATAATCCTCTAGGGAAAAGCCCTTTTTAATATGGAGAAAAATATATTATAATGAGGGCTTCTCATATTAAAAAAAAAAAAATCCCACTTTATCATTAGTATGTGGATGATTTACTGTAATTGAAACTGCAGAAGCTTTCCTAGCCTCTGCTTTTATCAGTATTTTATGGATAGCTGTGCACATTTGGGTTCTCTGCCATTCCCTTGTGGTGTCAGAGAGGAGTAACAGCAGTTGTGCAGCGATTGAGGGTGATTTGAACTGCCTCTTTTCCTACATTCAGACTTCCTGAGTGTGCCAAGATCATGTTCTTGGAACACTTTGCTGCAACTGGTAACCTGAAACAGATTTCAAGAGGGACACCAGTTCTGGATATTTCATAATAGTGGAAGTGAAATCTTAAGAAATTAAAGCTCAAATTTTCTTGGGGGTTTGGGTGTTGGGTTTCCTGGTTTTTTGGTTTTTTTTCTTGTGGAGTCAGCTGGTTTTGAATTGCCTCTATTGAGGGCTTCTTGGCATTATTATCATGATTTTTTTGTCTAATACAGGTATGTGCCAATTGTCTTAACAGTTTATCAGGAGTGCTGATACCAGTGTTCATTTTCTGTTTAATAGGATGATGCCAATGGGTGGAATGATGCCTCCTGGGCCAGGAATACCACCTCTTATGCCTGGTATGCCACCAGGTAGGTCAGGGTTGTCGAACTCGTACTATGGTGAGAGTTATATTTATTTATTTTCATTAAGATTTAGGATTTTTATAAGTGCCACCACCTTGATGTGGTTTGATTGCCACAGAAGCCACTCCTGTGCAGAGGTGGTTGATTTATTGCTTTTTATTTTAAGTAATTATTTGAGTTTTACCCTATTGTTAAAGTGAAAAATAGAATATAGTTTTGTATTATTATTATTATTTATTATTATTATTCTCCTCTGCTGTTGTGTTGTCTCATCCCTTTTTTTAATGTCTGTGGCTGCAGCTGGAAAATAGTAATGATTGAAAATGTGGGAAGTGAGGAATAATGTTGGTGATTTACCCAACTAATGAGCCTTCTATTTGAAGAAACTTAATTGCAATTTTGATCTCTAACCATAGCTGGAAGAGATGTCTCTTGAGCTGCCTGAAGTTCTCAGGGTGTTCCACCTGAGCAGCAGCTGTGTGGTCATGAACTGGGATTTGCTGGTTTGCTTGATGGGACTCCTGGGAGCTGTTAACTTCCCACCTGAGCCTCCCCTGGAGCTCCCTGCACACCAGGTGCAGGTTTGGGGATGCCAGAGCACGAACAGTCACAGTGCTGAACCCCCCAGCAGCACTGAGGGTGTTTGTCACAGTGCTGGTGCTGTTGGTGAGGGCTGAGGCTCTTTGGTTCTGTACCAGTCTCACCCACACTCGTGGCAGGGTGGGCACAGTGTGTTGGAAACAGTTCCTGCATTCATTGCCTTGGTTTAACAGGAGCATAAACTGCATTATGGAAGCTTTAGTAAAAAATGCTTTAATTCACTACTGCTCTGAAGGGGTGGAGGTTACTAACTGTGATTGCTGACATTGCCTTGTGTTGTGTTTTGTTTTACTGTTGCCTCAGAATACATCTTCCTTGTGGGAGATGGTTCTGAGGAAGCCTCTTTGCCCCTCGAGCCTGATCCGTGTGCCGTGCTTTGTGGTTGCAGGAATGCCTCCCCCCGTGGGGCCCCGGCCTGGCATGCCCCCCATGACCCAAGCACAGCCTGTCACAGCCCCGGGCATCCTTAACCGGCCTCCAGCTCCTGCTGCAACAGCGCCTACCCCGCAGCCTCCAGTTACCAAACCACTCTTCCCAAGTGCGGGGCAGGTAAGGTGTCCCAGAGCCTGCAATGGCTGCTCCTTCATCCATCAAATTCCACAGTGTGGGCAGTGGCTGTTTATTACTGAGGAGGCCCCAGAAATGACTGGTTTCTTGCTTGGGTTGATTTGGAAGTTTAATTCAGTGTAGTGATTGAATGAATTGTAAGAGATTCTTTGTCTTGCAACAGCTGTGAAGCCAAACAATTCTCTAAGCATGTGGGGAAGAAGGGGGTAGGCAAAACACTTCTTTGTTTAATGCCTTTAGGTTGTTGTTTATAAAGGTGCTTTGGGTGGGTGAAGGGATGTGTTAGTCAGCCAGGAGTCTGATTGCAGAGAACTCTACCTAAAATTTACAAATTATAAGTCTTGGCATGACTTGTTCTCAGCTGTTCTCATAATGGGCTCTCTGCCAATTGACAGACTGATTTATTCTATCTTGTTAAACTGCTTAAACATTGCCTGAGTTAGGAGGTTCTGTACTGCAGAAAGTTTAGGAGCAAGTTAGGGTGGTAAAAAATTCATTCAAGTGTGTTGGGGAGGGAAGTGGGGAATTGATAGTGGCTTGTGACCTCTTCCCTTTGAATGCACTTGTGTGTAAGCCCTGAAGTCTTAACTTGCTTTCAAGTATGTTACAGAAACCTCCATAGTGTATTATCTGCATTTTGGACTTCTGCAGGGAAGATACTTATTTACAAAAACCCAGTCCTTTTGTAAGGAAGGGCTTAGCATAAGAAATCCTTTCATGTGGATACTTTCCACCCTTTTGTTTGGAGACTTTTCACTGTTTCCTTTCTTTTATGCTACAGATGGGGACACCTGTCACAAGCTCAAGTGCAGCTTCCTCCAATTCAGAAAGTCTGTCAGCATCTTCTAACGCTCTGTTTCCTAGCACAGCACAAGTACGCAGGAAGTCACAGTTCAATTGCTTTGCAACTTAACCCTTTGGACCGTTCTGTCAAACCTAAAATTGACTAAACATCTGCAGACCATTTCTGTTCCCTTCCTGATTGTGTTTAGCTGGTAAAACCACAGAGTCCTCCATTGGGAGTTGTATCTTGCTAGAAATCAGCTTGTCAAAGTGCCCGATTTCCCTAGTGTGAAAGAACAAAATGTTACCTCCTGGTTCTAAAGGGTTAAAAAAGCATGAAAGCAGTTCAATGCATTTTAGTGGGCAGTGGTTAGCTTGATGCATGGTGAAGGCTTTTTAGTTTATGTTGTTTAATATGGTACATCACGGTGCAGGAAATTTTTCATTTGCATTGTGTGCAGAAAGTTAAATATTTTTGTTTTGGCTGGGAGGTTCAGGTGATTGTAAATACACAGTGACTAGAAACAAAAGCATTCTCTCATAACTAAGGCTTGCTTTGGACATTGCTGTGTCTTCCGAGACAGCTTTGTAAAGCAGACTTTGGCAGGGTTTTTTTAAGAAAAAAGTAGGAAAGGTGAATTGCTGGAATCTGTAGTGAACCTCATATCTGCTTCCATTGACTCTTCATTCTCAAATGAGATTAAAGTTCTGCAGGTAGACATAGTACTTTTTGACAATGCTGTAGTGTCTTTATACAGAGAACACTTAAAAACCCTGACACAATAGAACTTTCTTAAATATTGGATTAAAATACTACTTAACTACATAATTTTAATGAAAACTAACAGTTTGAGCTGTACTCTGAACTAATGGTTGCTAAAGTATGTTAATTAGTGAGAGAACAATGAATTTATACTTAAAACTCTTCATAAAACAGTGGATCAGGAAAGATTTAGCACCTACCAAATTCAGTATTTGAGATAAAGGTTTTGATAGTGGGGTTTTGGGATTTTTTTTGTTTGTTCCTTTTTTCTAGTTGTGGCTTTTGACCTGCAAATTTTAGACTTTCCAGTGTGTGTGTGTGTGTATATGTGTGTATCCTGGGTTTTATTTTGTCTTGTTTTCAGTTGCTCTAGTGTGCAATAAGGCTGAACTTTACTTTTGTCGAGCTTGTTACAATTATGTATCTCACTGGAAGGTTTCAGAGCTCTAAGAGACATCGTTATTTAAGTTTTCTGCTGCTTTGAGATGCAAGCATTGACCTCTGTGTGTGTTCCACAGGCTGCAGCAGCTGTGCCAGGGCCAGTTGGTACTGATTTCAAACCTTTGAATTCTACACCTGCAACAACAACGGAGCCCCCCAAACCTACATTCCCTGCTTACACACAGTCCACAGCCTCAACCACTAGCACCACCAACAGCACTGCAGCTAAACCAGCCACATCTATAACAAGTAAGCCTGCTACCCTCACCACAACCAGTGCAACCAGTAAGTTGATCCATCCAGATGAGGATATATCACTGGTAAGTTAAAATGTTTTCGTTGTCTCACTGAAAAATGCAATTTGTGCTGGTATGGCTGATTAAATGGAAATTCTTCTGTGCTCTGTATTATGTGTATTTTAATAATGGTGAGAGTGCAAACTGTGCAGGATTAATGTAACTGAGATGACTGGCATGTGGCAATGATCTTGCTGCAGTTCTGTGCCTTAGCTTTGTTGGGGACAGGAAATCACTCAACCCAAAATGTAATTGGGACTTTTCCTGCATGTGACTTAAACTTGAAGTGTAATACATGCAGGTAGTGTAGAACAAGAGACCGAACAATTTGATGTGGTTTTGGTGCTGTTACAGCAGTCAGAAAATGGAATTTATCGATAAAACAAATGAACCTTATTTTCAGGTCAGGTATCTTTAGATCTGTGTTCAACTTTTTTGTCTCAGCTTAAGAGAAAAAGGCTTTGTTGAGTGGGGGGGAGAATTTGTGTTGTGTGCAAAATGCTCCATTGAGCTGGAATTGATGCAGTAACTGCAGGAAAGGGGAAAATGCAGGAGCTCCTGTGTCATGTTAGTGGTAGTCTCTGAACTGTAAGGTGGTTAATTAAAATACTTTAGTGCCTGTAATCTGCTTTGTTGAACCTCTCTTTGCTGTGCTCTTGGTGGGTGTTAACACACCGTGTTGTGCTTGTGTGCTCTGGTTTTAGGAAGAGAGAAGGGCTCAGCTGCCCAAGTACCAGCGCAATCTTCCTCGGCCAGGCCAGGCTGCCCTGGGTAATCCACCAGTTGGACCAATTGGAGGTATGATGCCACCACAGCCAGGAATTCCTCCCCAGCAACAAGGAATGAGACCTCCCATGCCACCTCACGGTAATCACAAATTCCCCAGCTTTCCTCTCCTGAAAAGCTTTGTCTTTGCCGTAAACCTTTTGAGAACTTTGAAGTGGCCTATTCTGGCAGGGAGGGGTGAAGCTTATCACAGAAGGCAACTTCTCATTATTTAAAAAAAATAAAACCAATTCTTCTTTGCCTCTTAAATGTTCTGTTTGTAGGTCAGTATGGTGCTCATCACCAGGGCATGCCAGGATACCTTCCTGGGGCCATGCCTCCATACGGGCAGGGACCTCCGATGGTGCCCCCGTACCAGAGTGGACCTCCTCGACCTCCCATGGGAATGAGACCCCCCGTAATGTCGCAAGGCGGCCGCTACTGACGCTCCTACTCACGCTCTAATAGGTTTGGAGATTAAACCTTTTCTCATCTTGTGCTGTTAATATAGCAGAGCTTCCGTCAATTAAGGCTTCATTGTGACTTTAAAAATATAAGTACCTTCCCACATGCAAGGAGCTATTGGACATTCTTATTTTACATGGGAAAAAATTATTTGGAATAATAACAGGAACTTTTCCTGATGTTGCAATTTATACTGTATGGCTTCTTTTTCATGTTTCATCTAGGTTTTTAGAAGTGAAGTATAGTAAATATGGTTCGTTAAATTGTGAAGGCGCTGGAATTACATGAACATACCACCTTAAAGGCAAGTTCTGTGATGTTACGTTGCTCTTTGTGAAATGATGCCTTCACAGCACTTCAAGTGCTGTTGGACTTCACGTCCCCAACATAGTTTGGTGAGGGCTGTAACTGTTCCCAACTACTTGTACATTAAAGTCTGAACTTGTAACAATATTTAATGTATTTAGAGTTCCTCCTGTTTCAGGGTTTAAGTAAACTGACCCACTAAGGTCATGTGACTTTTCTGTACTGTTATAAACTTCATTGTAATAAAAGAGGAGAAAAATTTATATGCCTTTTTATTCGTGACCAGCTGTGGACAACTGCCTGAAAGGTTTGTACAGATGCATGCTGTGGTAGCCATTGGTGTAGTGAGCACAGTTACTGGTGCTGTTTTGATAAAATCTGAATTCCTTGTTCTATAAAAAGTCACTCCTTAGCTGTACATCTGAGTAGACAAAGACCTGTACACTTATTAACAGACTCCTCAAAACTTGAGGCTGCAGGAGGCACATCCTAACTCTTGGTTGTAACTTCTCTTAATGCATATGTTTCTTTATTTGTGCTTTCTTGTCCTCAATAAATTGGAATTGATTTCTAGTCCTGGCACTTACTTGCAGGATGTGAAAGTGCTCTCAGACGCATCCTCGTGCCAGGTGTGTCCTGTTAGTTCACTTTTCATCTGACCCCTGTGCAGGTGCAGATGTGTGAGTTGCAGGAGTCTGGTAGGTTCAGCTTTCTAGAAGCTCAGGTGCATGGCACACGGGTGAGTGACTCCCAGCTGATGTATTGAAGTTGACCTGCAAAAGAGAAATAGTAGCTCAACCTTGTTCGTGGATGGCAGAGGCAGAGCAGGCAAAAGGAGTGTGTTATGGGCTCTATTTTGAAGTGTTCAGAATTTCATGAACTATCTGTAACCATCTGTTGTGTGATGAGATGTTGGCTGAATTTCTTGAGCCATTCAGTGAAAGTGTCTGGAAGAGTAAGAGACCTTTTTATCAGAGAGGCTTTTCCCTATGAACTGGTCATTTATCTGTTTATAAGAGCAGAGCCATAAATTCCTCTCAAGGTTGCAGTTCTCTGAGTGTCTGACATCACTGTGTTCCTGTGCTATATTTCTGATGGAGGTGAGAATGCAGATAGAGATTTTTGGAGGGGAGGGCAGTGAGAGCTTCTCTGGCCTCTTTACCACAGGAGGAAACAAAATGAGTGGTGAATTTTTTCATTTGCAGGTCAACTTTAAATACATGTTTCAGCCTCAAGCCTTATCTGTGCAATTTAATTGATGGGGATATCTCTTCTTTTAGGGTAGGTTAGAAAGACTATCAGCATTTTTGTGTCACTGTTCCACAGATGTTTTTGTAGATGGTGGAGTTGTTTTAAATTACATTACTGAGCATTATGGCTCTGGTTCTTGGAAGCCTGGGGGTTTTTTAGCTGCATGTAGGTACATCCAGTGGCTTTGTACTGTCAACAGTGCAAAAATCCAGTATAGCTAAAGCACTCCATGGTCTCAACTTCTGACCTGGGGTCACAGAATGTCTCCTAAAAGCACAAGAGCATCCAGTGCAGTCTAATTACAGCTGACTGGCCTTGTTTTAACCACGCAGAATTGCCAGGCACTTTCTCTGAAGTGTTTAGCAGTTGTAAGACCATAACTCCAAGCCTCTGTTGAGAAGCAGTCCTCTCTGATCACTGGTATCTGCTGATCACCTGTCAGATGTGCAGTATTTGGCTTGCAAATGTGCTGAGTGGGCCTTGATGTCAGATCTTTTGTTAGCTCCTCATCTTGCTTTACACACAAGTCTAACAGATCAAACTGTTCTGCTCAGGCAATGCTTTTACACTCTGGTTTCTTCTGTTTACCTAATAAGGATCATTACACAACAATGGAGAGATTATTACAGTGTCTTATATTTATCCTTTTTGTAATACTACACATCGAATTCATACTTTATAAAAAGTGATCTTAACTACTGCTTGTAAAACTATAGAACTTCTTTGCTTTTCCTGGAGATCATATTGCTGCTGTAAGGATGCTTTGCCCTCCTGCCCCAGTCAAGTGAATCCCTTCTCCCTTCGGTGTCTTTCCATAACTTTCTGTGTGTTGTTTTCAGACCCCTCCTTCTCCTGGGATCAAACCTTACTGCATGTACTGTTAACTCAGCATATTCTGCAAGTTGTATTAATTAAGAATTTCCCTCTTTCAAGCAGTGAATGCCTCGTTGTTCTGATAACGGTACCACTGGTAGCTAATACTGCATAGACTTAGAGCTTGGATACATTTTGAGACTGACTTTCCTTATTGTAATGTTATGTGATAATCCCTCGAGTAAGCACTGCCACAGTGTGTCATTGGTACTCACATAGAAGCAGGTGAACAATGTTTTCCATGATTTTCCTGTGGATTCTCCCTGTCCTGCTCCTGTCATTCCTGTGCTGTAGGAGCTGTGGTGTGGCTGCCTTTGGTTACTCTTGTGTCTCGTGTGACTCCTCTGTCAACAGGCAGCTGTTCCAGTGCCTGTGTTGTCTGTTGGTCCCTGCCTTCATTTCTTTGGATACTGCTTCTTAATGTTCAGAGAGTTGGATTTATGGTGCATTTACCCAAAAAGATGTCCCAAAACTACCAGGGATGGAACAGTGGCTTGTGTAAGGACTAAGGCTTGGTTTACAGTGCTGAGTGTAACCAACATCACTGTGCCAGCAGATGCCACGTGTGCCACAGCCAGCAGAACAGGCCTCCCTGGAAGGAGGTGGCAGAAACCTTTCTGATCCCAGAGAAGCATCTCTTGTGCTGCTGCAGGACTCTGCTGCTGGAATCACAGAGGCAGAAGCTTTGTTCTTCAGCTGTTGCCTAAATATGCCACGGTAGATCTTAAAGGAAAGTTATCACTTGCAAGGGCATTTTGATCAGTCTTGGAACTGCAACGTAATGCAAATGCTGATTACAAAAAATAACACTACCAGAAAATCTCAGGCACAGGTGGGAAGAGGTTTAGCAAAAAACTTGCCAGAATTTATGGCATTTAGGATTTGTTTGAAAGGTTCTAAACTATTTTATGCATGGTCTCAATATTGTTATGACCACCTGGCCTTTAGGGCAAAGGGGATGAGACTGGCATGAAAGAACCTTGAAAAAGCCTGGGCTGGTTTTGCTATGACTCTTTCATACTGCCTTTAGAATGGCTTCTGCCTTTGGCAAACAGATAAAATACATTTAGCTGGCTTATGTGGACTAAACATTTCTTCTGAAACTTTGGGATTTTTTTTTCCCCCCACAGATGAGATTTTAGGTGCTGATAATAAATTTGAGGCTGGGCTGAATATCTAATAACAGTGGATAACAATTCCTCGCTCTGTGCATGCATAGGAGAATATAAACAAGCTTCTAGAAACACATTCAGCTGCATTGTGTGGGTTCTGCCACTGGTTTAGTCTGTGGAGCTCTTGAACAGCACTTACACACAACTGTGGAACTTATTAAAACCTGGATAAAATTGAACAGGAGCTCTAACCCACAGTTATTTTATAGGAGTCAAAGAATTCTGCATGCAGGATAAAATATAAAATATCAGGATTACATCAGTTTTAGGAGCAGCAAGAAGGGCATTATGACCTTCAGTTAAATTGAGACTGATACACCAGTCCATGAGCTGGGGCTGCAATTTAAAATGGGAACTGATGGCACTTCATAGTAACTGTCTTAATAATTGTACTGGTCTAGTTTCTACATAAACACTCAGACAAGGGTGAACATTTCCAGTGGCTGATGGAATCTTTACTTCTCATGAACTAGTACAGTAAGTACTATCAGTTATGGGAAAAATGCCCCAGGAGAACTGACTGACGTTCCATTGATCAAGATACAAAGCAAAACAAACTGTCCAATTCAGAAATAGCTACCGAGTTCAAAAAATACTGTTTGGGCCTAACCAAAGAGGTGCTGTAGCAGTCATTTTCTTTTGTTTGCTTGATCACTGGAATTTTGTTAACTTTGAATGCATGTCTTTCACTTAATTGGGTCATGTTTTTTCTAAAATTTAAATTTTTCTTCTTCCTATAGCCCTGCCATAGGACAGGCTGAGGCAGAGTCTCAGTGTTGCCCTGTTCAGTCTGAGGCAAGTGGGATTTATTTTATTCATTCTGGGGGCTTTCACAGCTTTATGGCTGTTGGATATTTATGTCCCCAAACTTGCAGCAAGTTTGGTGAAGGCCCCTAAATTTATTTTAATTTAGGTTTTTTCATTCTCTTTTGGTAGATGGGCTCTATATTAAATATTTCTCTTTTGATTATCGTTGTGGTTTTAAGAGTCTTAGGGGGAGGGAAGCTGCTTTAAGATGTTTGGGTACCTTTTCTCTTGGAATGCATTTCCTTTGAGGCTGCTCAGGGGGTCCTTCAGCCACACTGCCCCTCCCCACCTTTCCCTGCATTGCATTGGGGCTGTGTTTGGGTTTGGGGTTGGTAGTGGTGCCTTTGTGTAGTCTCTGAATGAGTGGCATGTAAATCCCAAGTCCTAATGTTTCCTCTGCTGGGGAGATGTATCTGGTGAAGTGCTAAAAATAGGTTTTAGCCAGCAGGTGACATTTACAGGCACCAAATTGTGTAGCCCAAATTCTAGAACAGAGCTTCTTTGAAGGAGGTTGAGATGTCAATCCTGCTGCATCCACGAGCTGCACCTCAGCAAATATTAATGTAGAGCCCTGGGAGGAACCTGAGGGTTGATCCAAGCTGGTAACACAGAAGAGAGGAGTGAGAAGTGGAAGCTGCAGATTTTTCAGTTGCTGAGTTTCAGGAAGAGCCTTTTCCTCAACCTCTCCAGTGCACCAAAATTGAACCCTTTATGGAGGAAAGGCTGCTCACTCTGGTGCAGATACATTGACCTTGACTGCTTGAGGTTGCTTAAAGTCAACTTCAGAAGAGCAGGTGTTGTCCAAGGAGGTCTTGCAGCCTATCAGCAATGAAACAGAAAATAAATGTAGGTGTCTGGTTTTACATTTTTTTCAGGCTTTCAAAATTTATGGTAGTTTTTAGGAGCATACACTCTGTCTCATTTCTTCCAGATTTTCCTGAATAATGCCCTCCAGTGGGATTGTCAGTAATTAGAATTCAAGGATAGAGTTATAATTCTTAACTTAGAGTGATTGCACATTCCTGTGTACCCCTCTTTGCTTGTACTTTGCCCTTTGCATTTTTCCTGGAGAAGGCCCCCCCCCCCCAGGTCACCCAGACTGACTGGGAAATTGTCCTCTGACTGTTCCAAAATGGTTCCTGAGCATGGCCTTGCTTTTCTAATTCTCATTGTGGTGCTCTCCCAATAACAGTGAAGATGAGAACAACTCTTCCACTAGGATTTGTTTCACTTTCTCAGTTTACAGGAGCCTTTGGCTTATTCTTATTTCCCTGCAATGCCCAAGGAAAGTGTTTAACCCAAAATAACGAGTGTGGGTTGTACTTCTTGCTTGAAGTATCTGAATCTCTCAGAGACTCCAAATGAGAAATGGGCAAACTTCAAATGCCTGATCCTGACCTGTATTCCCAGTTTCCATTTCAGACTGATGCAGCACTAGGTGGACTTTACCCAGCTGCTCTTGTTCAGCCTGTCATCCAACCCACAAAGCTAAAATTCACAGTCCTGTGCTGTCCTGTGGCCAGTGAAGTACCCACTTAGATCCACATGGGGTTATGCTTTATAAATTGGTACCCTGGTGACAGCTGACTTTTCCAGCTCAGGGAGATGTTTTTTATCTGGTTTTGTTGAAGATATTTTTTTCCATGAACATGTCAAATTAGTTCTCCAGAATGCAGTTCCCATTTTCACTGTGTCATTATTTAACCCCTGTGTGCTAATCCTTCAGAGCAAATGAACCATTTCTTCGTGTTCTGGCATGTTTTGTGAGCAAAATATTAACATTTTGTCAGCACCATGTTGCTGTGGGATTTGTTTCCTTACAGGTGCTTTTAAGCAATACCAAAAAGTTTAATTTCACTCTACCTACTTTTGAATGGTGCATTTGAACTAAGACAGTTCTGTGGGGTGTTACTGTATGAATTAAAGGTTTTCTGACTGGATTTTCCTGCTCCACTGCAAACACTGCTTGGAATTTCTGGTGGGTACTTCACCCCCTTTACTCCCCACTGGCATTCCTGTCCTTTCTGTTGTCACTGAAGGACTGGATGGCACAGGCCTTGTTTCTTCCCTCTTTGGGAGTTGGTAGCCTTGGCAGATGACATTGGAGTTACTCTGATGTTACCACAGACTGATGTTTGTCCTTAAATTTGCAGCAATAATGACTTTGCTTTGTGTTTTATCCTTAAGTGACATGTGCAAGTGCTGCTGTCCTTGTAGTCCCCAGCATGGCATAAAGTGCTTTTTGCTGGGAGTATCTCCTCAGCTGTTAGACCAACTGGCCTCTCATCTCTTTAAAACAACTTTTAAAGTTCTCATCTGGTGCAAATGGTTCATGTCTTGCTCTTTTTGTGACATTTCCTTAGTGATAGTTTCCTCCCTGCCTCCTCATGTGGATCTAAAGGGGATATTAAAATAATTTACAACCTTTATTTTGAGGGATGAAGTGTGTTCCTCCTCACATTCCAGTACTGCAGCAGCTGGTGTATCACAAAGTTGTACAGCTCGCTGTTTGTGAATTGTCTAATTGTGACAATACTTTAGTGACTTTTGTAGATGTTTACAGAGGTAGGTCTCAGAGTTCAGGAGGGTTTTAAGCTTAAATAGAAGTATGTGAGTTTTTCTTTAGGGGCAGGAGTTGCTGATACTCTGCTAAATGAGGTAAACTTGCACCCACTGTTTCAAACGAGTTTAAAGGGCTTCCAAAAATGTGTGTGCTTGCCATCACAACGCTGAGAGCAGTGACAGTGCCTGGGTCCTGCAGGAATGCAGCACTGGGGACTCCCCTGCCTGCAGGGGCTGGGCTGGGGAGGGAGCTCAGAGGAAGGGAACTTTTGGGGCAGCTGCTGAAGGGCTGAAGATGAACTCAGTGTAATGCAATAACCTCCTCCTGGAGGTCCTCATTGACCCTGGCTGAGTTCCTGGCACGCTGGGCAGCAGCTCTGGGCAGCCTGGCTGGCAGAGCCCAGACTGCCAGGAGGGCTGGGCATGGAGCCTCAGCCATGGGCTGTCCTGACTGCAGCATCCAGGGCTCATCCCCGGGGTTTGTTCTGACCATCTGGGGAGGCACTTCTGACTGACCCTGGCAGGAACAGTGGGAGGCACTGGCACCTCCTGAACAAGCTTTCAGGAACCTCTGACATTACCAGAGGCTTCCTTGCAGTGGGCACAGTCAGCAGCACTGCTGGTTTGGTGCAGGGACTTTAACTTCTCCATAAATACTGTCCTAAAGTTAAGGTTTTTTAAGAAAATAGAATTTTAGTGCCAGTGCCATCTTAACTGAAAGCGAAAGCACAAACTTCGACAGCTTGAAAACTACCTTAAAAATTCTTTTGTTGGCAGCTAAAGAAGGTCACACTGCCTCAGAAGAGATTCAAACTTCTGATATCTCAATTTTTTCCCTTAAATTTTGTTTGAATCTTTACCATGTTCCCAGGTGCTATTCAGAGGGGGGTGGGTGTAGAATTTCACCTTGCCCATGTGTGTAACTGTTCCTTGCTGAGAGTAATTGTGAATTACCAGAAATTAGTGCAATACAACCACTTTCTCCCAGCTTAAAAATTACATAATGCTTTGAGTTCAAGGTATTATGCAGAGCTTTTTTCTTTCTCTTTTTTTCACTGAGTGACTTGCACTGAATCCTTTAGCTTCCTTCTCATAAATCTAAGTGGAAGAAAATACATTTTGCTCTTTCATTTGTAAAGTCCAGAATAAGAAATCACACTTTATGAGACTTTAAATGAAGGAACCTGGCAATGTAAGTATTGTAATTTCTTCTGTGTTTGTGGTAGGCAATAGGATGACCTTGTTAAACTTACGGGTTATGTATGAAAAGTATCAGAACAGTAAGGGCAAATTGAAAAGAATTTTGTAGTTGCCTTTACTTCATATGCTTTTCTTAAGCAACAATTTGCAATAATTGAAGTTTGGCAGCTTTTTTTTTTTTTTTTTTAATTAAAAAAACTAAATTCTGGGTTAAACACCTTGGTTTAATACAATTTGTGTTTCTGTTAACTAGCAGCAGAATTTCAGCATTTGCTACTTACTGGTAGAGAAGAAAAATTCCACAGCACTGCCAGTACAGGTTAGTTTAATCTGTAAGTACCTGATGTTCCTATTTGAATTAATTTGTTCAAATGATACCACTTAAATACATGAGGGGAATTTTGGTCTCTGAACTGTGATTGTTATCCTACTACTGATTTCAGTAGTGAGTGAACATCTAGATTTTTTTTTTGGGAGATCTGTAATGGATTTAACTGTGCTTGTGGGCAGGTAATAAATACCTGCAAGCACCTCTAAGGAAAATTTAATTCAGAACCATAACAAATAGCCTTTGTTACTGGGAAGTGTGAAGATGTAAAGCTGAAATCACTCCAGTAACATTCCCTTATTGAAGAGGCTGTTTTTTATCAGCAAACCCACAGGATCCTGTGTTTGTTGTGTTGGGGATGAAGCATTTCTGTTTGTAAACTCCATAGCAGTAATGTAATCTTTGGGTTTCCTTTAGCTCTTACTAATTACCATTTCCTACCAACAGATCTTTACTTTGCTAGGCCTGTGAGCCAGGAGCTTGTTCTTCTCTGCTTTTTTTTAATCTTTATTTTTGTTAGTCCATTGCAGCACTTCAGAGGCCACCTACAAATGTGGGTTTGTCCAGCTGTTTTATCTTACTCCAGAGTTACTGCTGTACCTCTATTTTACTTCTGCCCTATCCCATATTCTCAGATATTTTGGCATTTTATTTTCATTTTATACAATATTTTACACCTGACAAGAAAATAGGAGAGGTTCTTTGTGATGGGATAAAAGATTGCACCTTTCTCCAGAGTGGCTGCAGACATTTATTTGTATTTAGACTTTCTGTATCTCATTTCTACATATCAGCACAGGAGATAACAACTCCTTCTGTGCTGTAGCACCAAGCATAGATCCACAGCTGGATGGGCTGTAGAACTGTGCTTTAATTCACTTTTCAAGGCCATGTTATCACACTGAGGGGTTTTGACATCGTGGGTGGATAATTCCATAGACAGAAGGTGCTGGGGGGGTCAGAGTAAAGAGGGAGCTGAACAGACACTTCATTTGTGCAGCTCATCTGGAGGGCTGCAGTGGGTTGTGAGTGTCCTGCCCCTTGCAGTGGTACTGTTTGTTGTAGAATTCTGAGATCTTTCCCAGTGCTGCAGAATTCACCAAACACACACACTCTCAAGGGGACTGTACCTTCCCAGGCTCCACAATAGTTACACTTGCAGCCCATCTCTGGCATCTTCTTTACATCAGTTCTCAGGAATTCACACTAAACTGCTTTGTCTGCAAAACTAATGTTGCACAGGGAAAAAGGGGAAGTCCTGTATATTGAAATGTATAACTTAGCTCTGCCTGTGTTTGCTTCCTCCTGGTGGCAGGGGTGTGTGAGTGGCAGGGACACCTCGCTGGGAGGCCGTGTCCTGGTGACAGGACGTGTGGTGTCACCTGTGTGGGTGACCCTCCCTCCTGCACTCAGTGCTGAGCTGGACTGAGGGACTGGAGGCTCCTGCCTGCTCAGGGACCTCATGCAGCCCTGCTGCTCACAGTGCTTGGTGCCACCTGCACTGCTTGTGCCCCAGCCTGGCAGTCAAGGGGATAACCAGAGGGTGCAGCGTGTTCCACACTGTCCTAACCAATTTGTGCAGGGTAGGTGCTGCTACAGCTCTGGGAGAACATCATCCCTGTGAGTCCAGTCCAGTGTGGTTCAGCACTCTTCCCCCAGTTCTGGAACAGTACAGATGGAGCAGGTTGGCATTTCCCACTACTTCCTTAGACTTCTTGCTGACTCCCAGCTCCCCCTTCAGGGTTTCTGGACACTGCAGTGAACCCAAGCTGAGCAAACTCCAAGCTGGTTTTAGTGCCTTCCTAGAGCCCAGGAGTGAGCTGTGTCCCCTCTTGTCCCCTCTCAGTAGCAGTACAGCCACACAAACGAGTGTCTGGTGAAGGCTTCTGCTGTCACTTGATACTGCTTTGTGTAAGTGGTGTGAAAGGGCTGGGATTACTGATCTTTTTCAAAAGACAGGTGGTGTGGCAAAATACTGATGTTGAATTTAATTGGAGAAAGTGAGAGACTGGTAAGTATGTGCATCACTTTAATGCATGCAAATAATAACTAGCTTAATTTTATAGCATTCAGTTTACAAAGAAGATTCAAAGAAAACATGGAGCAAATATTTGCTTCCACTGGGAATCTGCTATGAACTGTGTGCTTCAGCAATGGATCATTGTAATGTGTAACCACTTTGTAACAGTCTCTGATTAAAAGAAGTGAACCACTGTTTCTGTGTGGTATTTTTTCTCTTGTGAACCCATCTAAATTACTATTGCCAGAAACGTTATGGTGTGAATAACTTGGTACCAGCTTTTTAAATGTAAGCTGCAAAGACTTGCTCACATGAGTGTTACCTTAAAGTGGAGATAAGCAAGAGAATCCTGACTTCTTAACTGTAACTTCCTCCTGCTGTTGATTTGCTGTCCTGCTGAGCAGACTGTACAGGAATTTGACTGCTGAAGTTGGAAGAGCTGGGGAATGTGGGGAAAAGTTTGCAGCAGTGTTTTCATCAGAGCTGGAGGAGGAGGAGTGGTGTGAGGGGCTCTGTTCTGCCCCTCTCCTGGCACAGCCCTGCAGAGATGGAATGGGTGTGTCCCTGTCCTCATGCACAGGGTGAGGATGGACTGCTGGGCTGGGCTGGTTTGGGCTCATTTAGCCACCACTGTACTCACAGATTAATTTCTGAGAGAGTGTTAAAAGGAAGATAAATCCAGGTTTTAATGCCACCTGGAACAATGGCTGGCATTTTGAACGGGGGATGTGTGATGAGATGCTTAGCACCGAGTGGAGGGGCCTTCAGGGAAGATGCTGCTCTGCACGAGCTCTTTGTCCTCTGGCCCTTTTGGCTCCAGGGAAATCTGAGGGGGCATTTGGAAGATGGGAACTGCTTTGTCCTAAAAGCTGGCTAGAGCAGGGGGGTGGTGTGTGTGGCTGCCTCAAACCCCCCCAGTGTGAGTGTGGCTGGGAAGGGGGCTCTGTGCCTGCTGCCCTGGGAGCCTCTGCAGCTCTGTGGCACCCCAGGAATTCATCTGTAAGTTGAGACTTCTTAAATCTTGTTTTTCCTGGAGGGTGTGGGGGGTCAGGTGAAGAGTTTGCAACCAAGCTTTCAGTTTCTTGGAGGTACAATGGATATATTTGAAAAGACTTCTGTAAGTCTTTCCTTCCTCAAAGGAGAGGCTCGAGCATCTGCACCAGGGCTGGGGGGCAGAGGGGCCTTTCTCTGGCCCTCCAGCTCTCTTGCTCCTGGCAATTGTTCCTGCTCCCTGAGGCCAGAAGGTGAAGGCTTGCACTAGAAAATAATCTTGGTTTCATCCTGTTTCTTCTGAATTCACAGTGGCCTGCAATTCCTTTTACCGTTTTTGACCGTGCCCAGATTTTGACTGAAGTTGGAAAAGCAAATCATACCTTGCTACTGTTAGAACTGCATCTTCAGGTAGGGTAATAAAGCTCCTGTAGATACGGTAATTCTTCATAAAGAATGTTTATTGGATAAAAAAAGTTATAGGACAGATTTTCTGGCAGTTTTAATCACAATATTTTCTGTCAAGCAGTGCAAAGCTCCAGCAATATCAAGCAGCTTTATTATTAGAAACAGTGTGACATGATCATTGTAAACTTTGCTGAAAAACAAACTCCATTGCAATTCTCAAGGAATGGGTATAAATTTAATCCTGTACTCTGTACACATTCCTTGGATGATAATGCAGAAACACCAAGTGCAGGAATTGTTTGGACTCATAACAGTGCTGACAAATAATCTTGTGTGTCATTCATGTCTTTAATGCTCGTGTGCCTGCACCCTGCCCCAGATCCAGCTCTATCTAACGCTGCCTAAAAGGCTGCAGAGGAGAAAAAACTCCAGCCAAATTCAGTAGGAGGTAAGATAAGGATACAAAAAGGTTTTAATGAGCCTCCAGGAATACCACACCACCTGAGCACAGGGCTTTACAATTTTTATGATGATTTCCACCCAATCCCTGTTCTGCCACAGCCCCTGTTCTGCCCCTGACACACCTTTGGGGAATTGAGTCTGGGGGCATTTGGGACCCCCTCTGCCTCATTTCATCTTCCTTGGAGCATGTGCTGTTCCTGGAGGCCTTGCAGGGCTCTGGGCCTGAAGGTCCTTGTGTCTATGGCTGTATCTGCTTGTGCAGATTTTAGGGTGTTCTCTACAATTCTACCTTGAAAATGAGACTAAACAGGCTAATGGAATTTAGGGGAAGGGATATGGGAATGGGGAACAGGGTTTGCTATGTTTTTTTTTCATTTGCTATGTGTAACTACTGTGTTAAGGGATAATATACTGCTACTTTAAAATCTACATTCACTACATAACTACTTCTGAAATCTACAAAATTTAAAAAACCCAACCCCCTAAGGTAGCACTAATAAGGTAATATTTACCCAGAGAAGCAGTGAAATAAAATCTGACGTCTGTTTTTTTTATCAGTTCTGATGTTTGCAAAGTCAGCTTTAAAACTGCTTCTCTGCTGGCTGTTTCCAGTAGTTAATTGTGGATTTCTTGCTCCCTGGTGCTCAGCCAGGGCAGTCCCCTTTTAGTTTCAGGTGTGTCAGTGGACACCTGCAGTGCTGTAAGAGCACAGTGCATGTTGTTCCAGTGCTACACCCCTGAGGTTCTGCTGCAGCCTGCATCGTTTTCAACCTCAATGTTGAAAGCAACAAGCCCATTGAATGAAAAGCCTAAATAAAAGGTCACATTTTCATTTCCCAGGGGCACTGATTCACGATGGAGTGCCAAGATGGGGAGCTTCTTTTTGTGACCTTTTGTAAACAAATTCCTGTCCTCGGTCCAGCCAGAAACTCTTTTGAGACTGTCACTAGTACTGGAAATATTCCATACAGTTCCATTTAGCCACTTCATTCTCCTCTCATCTAAAGGCCCTGTAATTAACTTATCAATTTTAGCTTTCTGCACAATCTTACTTAAGCCATAACCCTTTCCCAGAAAAAAATGGGTGTAGATTCTTCTCTTCCTGGTAGGAACATCTTTCATCTTGATGTCATATAAACGTTTCAGGGTTTGAAGGGCTGAAGTCAGAATTTCATCTTTGTCTGGATTGTGCTCTTTGTCCAGTGCCTCATCTGGCCAGTACAGCAAGGTGAGCAAAAAATAGGCACTTGCTGGAAATGGTCTCTTTACTTTGAAGAATCTTGTACTGAGCTCACGGAGAGTTTGCAGTGGCAGAAGTTTGGCTGATCCTGGTGCTAAGCAGGCTAAGGTGATGTGGCAAAAAATATAATTGATCAGGTCATTGTCCTCCAGCCTGTCACTCAGTGGGTCAGGATAGAAACTCAGGATGCTTTCTAGCTTTTCAGCCGACCTGCTCTCTTTCTTGTCCGTTAGGAAATACAGGATATTGGTGACGTTTCCTCCCCCGCTCTTGTAAATGGTCATGCGTCTGACCAGCTCGGTTTCAGGGCCATTGTTGCTCTCCTTGACAAGTGATGCTGAAATGAAGTATTTAGCATATACCCCAGACTGTCTTTTCAGCCATTTCCTGGGATTATGAATTTGTTCTTCCTTTTTATCACTTTCATCGTCCTTGTCTTGGTTTTTATCTGTCTGGAAATAGCTCAGCTCCTCTGAAATCCATTCCAGAGCGTTGTACAGTCTCTGGCGCAAGCCCTTCAGGCGGGAGTGGAGGTTTCCCCACGTCTTCTTTATCTCTTCAGGGATGTAATCTGTGGTGAGGTATTTCACCAGCTCAGTATATTCCCCCTCTGGACTCCTCTGGAACACAGGGACTGTGGACAGGAACCGGAGGAGTTGACAACCCACTTCTACTTCTCCGTGAAAGCCGGCGTTGTTCATAATGTCCCGTTCTGCCTTGGCAGCCTCTTGTGCAGCCCTGAAGCATTTCATGGCTTTAAGAGCGATCTCTATCTTCTCGATGATCGTTTCAGGGGTGTCCCCCTCCTCTGTCATTTCATCCACATGGAAACTAAACCATCTCCTGTAGACTTGACCTTCTGTATCTAAAATAAAAGAATCATTTGGCAAATGAGCTTTCGCAGTCTCCGCCCACAGTTTTGCATCTTCAAATTTTTTGTTGCTGTAATTGAGCCTGGCCAGCTGCTGGGCGAAAAAAGGATCTTTGCCAAGGAGTTCATATCCAGCTTTTAAAACAGCAATAGCTTTCTCACAGTCTTCAGCCTTCCAGACGTGTTCAATGAAGGGGGAGAAGAGCGTGTCAGTGTTGTCACCCCTGCTTCTTTTACCTCGTCGGATAAAGAGATGTTTGATAAACTTGATGAATTCTTCTCGTCCAAATCTGTTCTCAAACAGTGTCTTTTCCTGAAGAAGATTTATTGCAAGTTGACTTTGAGATTCATTCACTGAAAGCTGGTGGAGAATTTCTTTTGCCACCAGGCAGTGTATAATCCGAACGGATGAAATGTAAGTGGTGCTTTCCCTCAGCTCGATAAAAATCATTCTCGCTTGTTCACTCAGGTGGTGTTTGAAATCGTATGCTCTTGCTTTACTCTCCATATATGCCCCCAGTCCCAGAAAGGCCTCACAGTGTGACAGGGAAATGTAGGAATTGGGTACATAACAATTAAGCAGAGCCACGTAACGCACCAGGCAGGTGTCCCGAGAGTGAGGGTCTATACCCTGCAGGATGTTTGCTACCACACGTGACACGTAGGTGTCACTGAACTCCTCACACATCAGGACAAATGTAAGGATGAATTCTGGCTTGACATCTTTCTGCTTCAGTTTTTCAAGTTTGGTGTTGAAGAGGCTTTTCTCTGAGTCTGTCAGCTTGTGAGTGACAGCCACTGTGTCCAGCGGAGAAGCCTTGCAGAGTCTTTCGGGGTCATTGCATCGTCTGCAGCATATGAGGATGAAGTGAGGTCTGGGGGTGTTCATTTTCCTGGTTGCTGCAGCCTCCAATAACTCACTCTGGAGTTCTTCAAAGTATTCGTCATCATAATCTTCGATCAGGAGGAGCACAGGAAAACAGTGAGTGATTTCTCTTTCTTCATAATCTTTTAGTGCAAGCACATGGTTACAAACAGTCGAAGGGGAATACGAGGTCTTGATAACAGCACATCGAAAGTTCTTTCTGCTTTTCCATAGGACTTGCCGTGCTATTGTGCTCCCACCACTTCCAGGGTGGTGAAATATCTTTAGTTTGGCCACAGGGTAGTTCAGGACACTGCCTCGTAGAATGCCATCCAGGAGTTTGCAGGCGTCATTGCACGCTTCCCGCTCAATGATGTCCCCACAGAGCTTTTTATCAGCAAGCCACAAGTTTTCCCAGATGATTTTTCTCCCTCGGTAAAAATTTTGTTCCGTTTCTTGTATTTGCTCTTTGGTCCAAAGGTCTGATTTGGTATCATCACACTGGTCAGCACAAAGGATTTCCAGGGAGTAGAGTTTCTCCTCTTCCCTGGAGGGCAGGATGCACACCCCTCCAGTGGACACGGGCAGGTGCCTGGGCTGGGCTGTGGACGGCAGCATTGCCTGGACGGTGGCGTCGATGTGGCTGAGCTTCATGCCCACCACGCTGCGCTGCTCCAGTGTCTCGATGCTGCAGGAGGTCTGGGCCAGGTTAGCCCACCTTGCATAATTTTCTCTTGACTCTGCAATGCAAATGATGTAGTCCATGCCATTCATCTCTGTATAGAACTCCTGAAAAGTGTCCACAAGTGGTTTCTGCACTGGTGACAGGAATAGGAAAAGCACAATGAAAGACCTCTCTGGCAGGATTTCCTCACAGATACAGGTAATGACTTTCTTAAGGTGTTTTTTTTTTGTTCTGATCCACGTGTTTTCATCGCAAGGTTTCTCATCCCCCAGGAAGTCACTGCGCCCATTGCAGAATATCCAGCTGGTCTGATCAAACAGTTTCTGAGAGGGAGGGGCATCAGCCTTAATTGCCTTGAAAAAATCCTGTAAAAAATAAGAACTTGCTTCGTGGTGCTCTTTGTACTTGCTGCATAGCCCTGACACGTTGGAATGTTCATCAAAGTCAAAGACACAGAAGATGTTCAGGTGCATTAAGAAGTTGATGTAGTTCAGATGATCCTGCTCACATCTGTTTGTGACAAGGATGTACCGTAGGGAATCATCCATGTAGCTTTTGCCATCGTTTAACAGGATTGATAACTTTCTTCCTAAATCCTGAGGTATTTCTGTGTGCACCTGTGTGCTGGAGAGCTCAGCTTTTTCTCTCTGAGCATCCCTGTCTGGCGTAGCCTGGATAAAAGCGGTGAGTTTGTTGCGCTGCACAGGCTCAGACTTGGCTCCCACTCTCTGGTAGAGCTCTGGCTCTTTGGTCAGGGTCACCTTGCGGCTGCTTTCGTTGTAGTTTGGCAAACACACTTCAAAACATCTATTCTTTACTAAGGTGTGTGTTGGTTCAATGTCAACCTCCACCACAAACCTTTGTTCCTGAGGGGCTTTTGAAATCACTTCAATAAAAACAGGTGGGTGAATGCATTTCCTTGCAGTTTCTTGTAAATTATCACAAAAGCATTTTTCTACATATAAATCCAGTGCTTCAACATAGTCTTCTCTGTTTTTGACCTTTATGCCAACGACCTGTCCGTGTTTCCAACCCTTGTTCTCGACACTGTCCATGACACCAAAGTGGATGGTGCCGTTGGTTCGAATGTTCATGCAGGCTGAAGCAAATCTTATCAATTCAGAGGCAAACTTTGCTTGCAGTTGCTTTTTGTCCAGTTTTGAAGCAGTGTCCAAAGATTTGTATTCGTGGCAAGGAATGATTAAATCAGTGACTCCTGATTCTGGAACAAGAACCGTGTCTTTCACGTACTTGAAGTCGACATCCTGACTTCTAAAGGGCCTGCAGTTTCTGACCTCCAGGACTTCCTCAGGCCCTTGAGGTTGGGTGTTGTCACTGCTGCTCTGCCTGTCTCCAGAGGCAGGAGCTGTGCTGCCAGTGCTGGTTGTTCCCATGGCCCCAGAGCTGCCTCCCCCGGCCGTGCTCTGAGCTGGGGCACTGCTGGGAGTCCCCGGGGCTGTCTGTGCCTCCCTCCCGTCGGGTGCTTTGCTGCTGGAACTCGTGGCTGGCTGGGCGTGGTCCTGCAGCTGCAGAAGTTCGTTTCTCTTGCGGATTAAGAGCTGCATTTGGCCTTTCTTCATACCTATTTCTTTGAGGAAAGGCTTATCCAGTTCCATTAGCACTGGCCCTGTCACTTCCTCTTTGTACAGTTTATCTATGGACTCCTTCTTGATTCCAATGGATTCCAGCCAGCATTTGACGTGGTTCTCGTCCCAGTCGCTCACAGGTAACGTTGGGTAATCTAGAAGTTACAATTATGTATGTAAGATGATGTTAAGAGTACTGATTAGTTCCCCACTAGAGATGAATCCTTAAAATGCAGATATTAAAAAGGAAATAGCTACATATAAAGTACAAATTTTCCAAAAGCAATACATACCCATTGTCTTGGGTGAGGGAAATCCTGTTGTTAATGCACAAAACCCTAGAGGGGGAAAAAATAACTGTCTTCAGATTTACAGTTAACATTTCTGTGTTAACATCCCCCAGGTTCCATCCCTTGCTTTCTAGGGCCTTTTTTCACTCTCCCTTCCCCTGCCTTTTGTTCCCTTATGCTCCCTTTTTTCTGGGTACACTCTCCTCCTCTCCCTCTTTTCTCCACGTGTTCTGGTGCTCACCAAAGTTTCTGTGGAGCAGCTCAGTGCCTGACCCAGCAGAAGAGTTTCTGTTCAGCGCGGTGTCCTTGCCCGAGACTTCACATCCATTCCCAGGGGTTCAGAGGGGGACAGCAGGGACAGCTGGCTCTGCACTGCCGGAGGAATGGGATAAATACACCTGCTCAGCATCACAGCACGAGAGATTCACACATCAGCCATAGCCACCCCTGAGCCCCAGCCCAGCCAGCTCAGGTCACAGCCAAAGGTGTGTGGTGATGGGGGGGTTCTTCTCTCATGGGGTGGAAGCTCAGCTCTGCTGGCTCAGCAGGGGCAGGAGCTGTGCCAGCTCCCTGCCTGCAGCTCAGGGTGCTCCAGCAGCTGCTCCCAGCTCTGAAGGTGCAGCAGGAGCAGCACAAAGGCAGTCTGAGTGCTGTGTGAGCTCCACTTGTCTGCAGAGGTGGAACCGAGGGAAGGTCACAAGCACTCGCTCCCGGGACCACAGCCTGGCACGAGGTGAGTGTGGCACAAGGTGCTGGTTTGGGTCTGATAGAATAGGGGATGCTAGAAAAGAGTGGGGTGTGCACACTGATCGTTTCAGCAGCTGGTCCGCCCTGCAGAGGCTCAGGTGTGGCCGTGGCTCTGGTGTGGGCAGGTGGCTCTGAGGGGAGCCTGTTACGGGACTGCCCTGCTGTGCTGTGGGTGCCAGGGGATCCCTTGCAGTCAGCAGGAACAGGCTGGTTGGGAAAACGGTGCGAGACATTTCCACTGACACTTGGTGCAGCCTTCCGCGAGAAAGAGGGCAAAAAAGGTCCCTGAAATACTGCTCGTGTAGTTCCTCCGGCCACCTCCCGGGGCGTGGCTCGTGAATCCTCCCCTTCCCCATTCCCGCGCGTCTCTGCCACAGCCCGCTGTGAGCGCGACGTCAGGGGAAACGAAAGGGAAACGAAAGGGAAACGAAACTTGCCGGGGAATCGAAACTGGAGTGGAGGGGGGACAGGGCTGCGGGAGCGAGCCCGGATGGGCCCCGATCCCCCCGGGTTTCAGAGCAGCCGGGGGCGGCAGTGGGATCGCGGTCCCTGCAGCCGTGTGCGCTCCGGCAGGGTTTGAGTGGGCAGCGAGGGGATGCAGCTGCAGGTGTGGGGGCAGAGGGGTCTGTGCCCACCTCCCTGAGCTGCTCAGACAGTCCCACCTGCTGCTGCCGAGCAGCTCTTACCCTGCGGGATGTCCGGGGGCAGAGCTGGGCTGGTGGCACTGCAGGGACAGCCTCGCTTTTCCTTAACCCTGCTCCCAGGAAGGTGATCTGCCAGGCTGGGAATAACCCCCATCCCGCAGGACCCCTGGGCACAGGGAGGGCCCGAGGCTTACCTGGCAGAGCCCGTAACGGGATGTCTCCAGCGCTGTCCTGCCCGCAGGGAAAGGCTTTCCCACAGGAGGGAGGGAAGGTGCTCCGAGCTGTGGTGCCAGGTACTGGGTGCGTTCCGCAGGGCTCCTGCAGGTTTGACTGCCAAAAGTAAAAGACGAATCTCTTTAGACAAAGTCCTGATGAGCCACCAAGTCTCCGCCCCGTTCTGAGCAGGGTGGTGCTACTGGGTGGTGCTGTCTTTGCAATGCATCCTGAGCCCCACCACCATGCATGTGTTAGGATGTGATATGCCAGGTTTTTATTTAAGTTTTTTAACTTCCAGATGCAGCCACTTCCTGCTCTCTTTGTCAGCTAGATGCTCCCTCCAGGCCAGCTCACCACAGTTGAGGCTGGCAGGGTCCCAGAGCACCAGGCGGGCACAGGGAGGCTGTGCTGGTTTTCTTTTTCCTGTAAAACACGTGATTAGTTACCAGCTCAGATGCACCAAAAAAATTAATTCACGGCCATCACTTGACAGTGCAAATTCTTGCAGCCATGTTGTCTTACCTGCTCACCTGCCTCAGCCTCCAGCAGGGAGGGGATGGTGCCTGGGGCCTGTCACAGTTAACAGAGGCTCAGTGCTCACCCACCCCAGCAGCTCTGCGTGGTTCCTGCACTGGAGCCCCCCTGGATCAGCAGCCAGGCTCACAAACCAGGCCCGTGCCCCTTTCCCAGGGAGCCAGGACAGGGCTGCTCGGGCAGGAGCCTCTTCCCTGCTCGCTGCCCCAGCCCCAGTCCTGGCAGCAGATCCCAGACACACTGAGAGCTGGGGGGTTTTCATCTGAGTACAAGTCTTTATTTAGTAATTTATAAAAGAACTTTACATGAGAAGTACAAAAATATGAAATAGGCTTTGAATCTTCTTAGGTAAAATTACCATTATTTTTTCAAGCTTTAGAAACATGTAACCTGCACAGTTTGGCATCTTAGGTAAATTGCTCTCATACATTGTAAAAATAGGAAAAAAACTTCCTGTAAAGTAGCTGTATGCACCCAATCATACATATTACTGGCAATAATTTATTATTTTAAGACACAATGGCACAGTCATACAAATTCCCACTCTGTAATTTCTAATTAATTAGTTCCATTGAAAGATGCAGTATCACTTTCCTCCTCCAGTTGTTAACAGGTGATTAAATACAAACACAAACCCGATTAAGACTGATCTGGCATGTTTCATACCTGTACCACTTGGATTCCACCCCACTTTGTAGTAAAAATTAAATAAATATAAATACCTTAAATAAATACACAGTAAAAGAACATCCCAGTTCCATCACAGAACTCAGCATTTCTTCGTCCTTTGCACACACGATGCTGTCACAGCCAGTGACAAGAAATCCTGCATCCTTCCACCCCCAGGCTGCCAGGCAGGGAGTCACCAGCCCGGACAGTTCCACGGCACCCCCTCAGCACTGCCCTGGTTCCTCTGCTCCTCACAGCTCTCCTTGTTTCCTCTTCAGCTCCTCCTGCTCAGGACTCTCTCACCCCTGGCTCCATCGTGGCAGTGTTTTCCTGTGGCTGAGGGACAGCTGCTGACCCACGAGCAGCTCCCAGCTCTGCTCCCTGCCCTTCCCTGGGCAGAGCTCTTCTGATCCTGTGACTGGAGTCGAGGGCTGGTCAAGCTCTTCTGTGAATACTGGTTGATATCAAAGTGAGGCTTGTTTGCAAAGAAGGTAAACCTTGAACTGATTTTCCAAGTCAGTTTTGTTTAGAACTTCGTTGTCTCTGCTCCAGTACAAGGGATTAATTTTCCAGGGCAGGACTGATGAACCAGCAGTGGTTCTTTCCTACTGGCTTTGGGTAATGAGCGGTGATTCCCTCTGCAGTCCCTGGTGTGCCCAATGCCTCACAGGGCAGTAGTGCAATGGCAGGTTTGGATGATTTGCTACAACCAAAGGGCTCCTTTTGCAGTTCCCAGTCCTTTGTAATTATGATTTCAATTACTGTATTTTGATTTTTTTTCTTTTTGTAATAAAACACATCAGTTACAAAATCACATACAGCACAGGGAGATGGTTTTATCCAGGTTTTGCTCTCCACTCCCACAGTCTCGAACACTGCCTCGGAGTACATGACTCCATCCCCAGGGTCCATCGCCTGACCTCTGGCTCCTTGGGCTCCCACCACCTCCTGATCCGGCACAGGCAGAGGGACAAGGCACTTTTTGGAAGCTTGGTTTCTTCAAAGAGAGAGAGAATTCAGCTCTTTGATCCCACTTTTCCCTGCTAAAGGTAGGCCTGTGCTTGGAATGTTGGTCCCAGAGAAGAAAGCTCCATCCCTGTCCTCTCAAACAGTGTCTCCTGCCAGGCTGAGCTCTGCAGAGTCCTCGGGGTAGTAATGCTGGAACAGCCTCTCCTGGCAGCAGATGTGCATGGCCTGGTAGGTGTGCAGGAGCAGGCGAGGGAACCGAGCTGTGAAGTAGCACACAAAGTCCTCTGGGATGGAGCCCAGGGTCTCCTGCACCTCGGGAGGCAGTTCCCTGTAGTGGTGCTTCTGTGGAGGAAAACACAAGATGGCAAAGCTCAGCTTGTGTTCAAGGAGCCTCTTGGAAATAGAGCTGTTGGTGTTCCTGGACAAGGAAAGCTCCTGTTCTGTCGTGCAGGAGCTCAGTGCCTACACTGAGGGGAGGCACAGGCTGGCCCCAAGCAGGGGGGTGAGGGAAAGGAGTCCTTTACCTTATTTCTCATGGCCCTCAGAAGGTCCCGTACAGAGCCTCCCTTATAGGATCTGAATTTTCGAAGATCTGCAAGAGAAATGACACCATTTCTTCTCGTGTTGTGATGCAGTTTTGGTTGCTGGGGTGTGTCCCCACACTGCAGATCCTCGAGGGGTGTTTCAGTACATAAACAGGGACTGGAGTTTGAAGAAATACTCTGGTGACAAGTAAAGGTCATGTGCCAAAACTGAGACAGAGTTATCCTTACTATCCTGTCCCGGCACACTGGGAACAGCATGTAACTCCCTTCCCCTCAGAGAAACACTGCCATTACCTGTCTGAAGAGGAACAGTGATGTGCTCTCTCCAGTCCATTTTCACCACTTCTCTTCCACCTCTTTCTAATTGCTTGACTATTGGACCATCTAAAGATTCCTTCTCTATCCGGTCACTAACATCCTGCAGGAGACAGTCACATTATTTCTAGTTTTATTTCTGAGTTTTTCCCAACAATTTCAAATTGCTGCTTCTGGCCAATTACAGCCTGTCCTGGTAATGACGTTAGAATTTCACTTCACTCCTTGACAGTGCTTGGGAATAGGATACAGAAGTTTGAGATGATTTGTTTCACCAACTGCCAAAGCCTTTTTAGCACAGAGGAGATGAAACCTCAGGTCCTCAGCCAGTTCCCACCCCCCATCAGGATTTAGTGCATATTCACTGCTGTTCCTGACCCCTCCCAACCACCTTCTCAGTCCTGTCCTGCTGGAGACCTTCCTCATTGACAGCTCCACCTTTTGGCCTCCTAGACAAGGTGGTGCTGGGTCAAAGGTTGGACTCCATCTCAAAGGTCTTTTCCAACCTCCTTGATTCTGTGCCTAAGCCAATTCCTCAGGAGCTACTCCCAGCTATTACAGCTTTGCTCTTCACTCCTCACAGAAAGGCTGTGGCTTCTGAATTCAAGACTACAGGAGTCCTGAGAACTAAAGGAGAGAAAAGGTCCCCACAAACCTGAAAGAACTGGAGCTGTTTCTCCAGGCTCCAGAAGAAGGGGTGTTTCAGCACACAGCTGGCAGACGGCCGCTTCTGAGGGTCCATGTTTATCATCTGCTCGATTAAATCACGAGCAACTATGTCCTCTGCAAGCAAAAAGGTTTGTTACTTCTTTTGGCTTATTTTATTTTTCCTACACTCTCAGGCTGTTAGGAAATGTAGTGTTTTGTACTTTTATGGTATTTTGTACTTTACAAATTCATCTTGGTCTCCACTTCCTCCTGCCCCATCACAGACATGCTGGGCAACAGCAGGAGAGCACAAGGGTTGACTCAGAGACTCAGAATATCACAGTGCAGCTTTCTCCTGCCCTTTAACTACAGGAAATAACTTCACAGGACTCCAAACTGTGTACCCCACAGATGCTCTGGGTATTAGAACTGAGAACTTTAGGTCCTTTACTTCAGGAGTACCTGAGGAGTACAACTGTCACTGCTATCAGCCTGGAAATCCTGGGGGACAGAGTTCTCTCATTTCTGTTGGCATTTTACACCGTGGGACGTTCCCTGATCCCTGTGGAGTGTCCTTACCATGTCTCCCTGCATCCAGGGCCTCCAGGCTGTAGGCTCCCAGCAGGATGTTGGCTTGTCGCTGCAGGGACTTGCCGAAGGGGTGGCCGCCTTCTGACACCACGTAATAGAAGACACAGCCAGCTGAGAAGATGTCCACGGTGTAGGTCTGCAAAGAAACAACCTTTAAGAGCAAGGACATTTTTTTTCCCCCCGAAGACTCTGATCATCACAGGGTGGTGATTTTGCAGAAGGAAATTTCCAGAATAGCACACTGAGCTGCAAGGCAGCCTGAAGGCCCAGGCCCCAAGTCCTGTGCATTGCAGGGTCTGGGCTGCTCCTGGGGAAGGGGAAGGACTTACAGGGTTCTCTTTGCAGTCCTCACTCAGCATCTCCGGGGCGATCCAGCCCTCGGTGCCCGGCACGCCCGAGCGGCGGCTGAAGCTGTGCCGACCCACTGCCAGCTTCTTGCACAGCCCAAAGTCTGAGATCATGGCCTTGACCTTCCCGTGGGCATTGGGCATCGAGATCAGGATGTTGTGGGGCTTCAGGTCCCTGTGGACTGTTACAAACACCCATTTACCACTCAGGCACTCCCAATGATATCTGCACCTATTGCAGTGAACCTTTCACAGGGCTGAACACCCCTTGTTAAACCAAAGTGCTGACTTCAATTGACTGTCGTCACTTTTTTATTCCATCACCACTAGTCCTCATGTTCTACAGGACTTCCCTCCAAAAAATGCAGTGCCCTGCACAAACAGTAAGGACCAGCTTTAGTGCTTCAGGGCAGCAGTTCCAGTGACAAGGCTGGCATCAAATCACAGAATCACAGGATGGTTTGGGTTTAAAGGGACCTTTAAAGACCATCTCGTTCCAACCCCCCTGCCATGGGCAGGGCCACCTTCCACTAGGCCAGGTGGGCAGACCAGTACCAGAGCAGTTTCTCTTCTTTTCCCAGCTCAGAGAACGTCCCCCTCATGCAGCCCAGCCAGGAGGTTCTCACCGATGCTCAGGGAGTGCAGGTAGGCCAGCCCCGCCGTCGTCTGCTGCAGGACAGTGATGGGCTGCAGGCCGTGCTGGCTGAAGGCCTTTTGCTCCACGTACTGCAACACAGAACAGGCAGAGTCAGCCCCAACACTGCTCAGCAGCTGCAGAAATGGTAAATCTGTGCACTTCACCCCCCCAGAAATGTTCAGCTGGGTAAATTGTGCCAGCTGGTAACACAGGGAAAAGAGCTTTGTTTTGGCTGAAGGTGCTGATCTCTAAGTGTCATTCAGAGCTGGAATTCTGCAGAGCACTGTGCTCCAGAAACAAGGGCAGAGAGTTTTCAAAAGTCTGGGTGGTGGGAGGGGGAGAATGACTAGAAAAAAAATCCAAAGACAGCAGTGTCTGTCCTTAAATCAGTCCAGGGTTAGGGGTGTCTTCCTAAAGGTCTAAAACCACCCTGGCCCAGGAATGTGGGATTGTCAGGGAGGTGACAGTGGCAGGAATGGGAACATCCCCGTGTCAGGCACTTGAGCAGCTGAGGCTGGAGGGCAGTGAGGCCTTGCAGGGAGCAGGTGGGCCGTGTCACCTCCTGCAGCGTGGCCGCGCAGAGCTCGAGGGCGATGTACTGGAACTGCCGGTCCCGCTCCGTGCAGAAGTACCGGATCACGTTCGGGTGCTCGTCCGACTCCCGCAGCAGCTGCACCTCCCGGTCCGCGAAGCTGAAGCACTCGGGGAGGATCCTCTTCACTGCCACGTCGCGGTTGTCAAAGGTGCCCCTGCAGGCAGAGAGGGAAACCACAACAGCCCTTCACACCCCGCACAAAGCATGGCCAGAGGAATCGGCACCTCTGGGCACGAAACGCTTCTTAGGGAAGTAAAGTAAAAGTTTTTACTGCTGAAGAAATGCATGAAAATACTCCAGGTACATGCAAAAAGCTTAATGCCTGTTCACATGAGGTATGTGAGGACATTTATAAAAAATAAATGCCTAATGCAAACAATGGTCTGTTCGATGCACACATTCTCTCCTACCTGTAAACAATTGTCCCTTCAGCTCCATGTCCCAGTACATCTTTGGGGTTAAAGGAAATCTTGCCAACCATCACTCGGTTTGCATCTTCATCTGAACAAGAAAAGAGAAACAAGGACTGGTTCAGAATGGGGCAAGGCAGCCTTTTACAACTGCACAGCCTTTGGGGCCAGTCTGGAAAAGTCCCTTTGCTCATGTTCAAATTTAACACACAGATGATGAAAGCAAATGAGCATCTGCACCTTGGCACTCACCCTGAGGGGGGAAATACTCTGTTGACCAAATGATGCAACACTAAGAGTCAGAAACACACAACACCTGACAGAGGGTCTGCAAAGATGATGGCTCAGAGCAGTGAGAGATGAGTGGTTCTCAGCAGCCAAGCTCTTTCTAAAAGTTTACAGATGTTGAATTTAGGAAATGCTGACTGGCAGTTATGGAAGTGGATTGGTAGCACTTCCCCTGAACAGAGGATGAGTGAGTGCACAGGCAGGCCAGGCAGGAAGGCAGGCAGTGTGTGCAATCCTTAGTCCTTGATTCCAGTTAATCATAATATGTGTTTTTATTTAAATGGACCTCTCCCTGGAATGGCTGCAGGTTACAGGAACACAGTGCCATGGGCAGCACAACCCCTCAGCTGGCTGTGTAAAGAAAATAATCCTGCAGAGGGTCAGGGTGTGCAGAGGGTCAGACTGGATGAGGAAGATGCTTCATTTGCTGAGCTACGAAATATCACCAATAAGTACTTCAGTGCATCATCACAGACTGGGGAAACAGCCCCAATAAACCCCCCTGGGTCAGCCTCACCTCCCTCTTCGTGCTCGGTGGAGAGGCAGCTCCCGCCGTCGGAGGTGGAGAGGCTGGAGTAGGCAGAGTGGTTGGAGGCCCGAGGGGACAGGTTTGGGGAGCTGCCGGCTGAGCTCTCCGTGCGCCCGTACGACGTGTCCAGGAAATCCGCCTCGGGGGGGGCGTCACTGGGGGCACCAAAGGGCAGCTTCTGCTGCTGCAAGAGCTGGATCTTCTCCTCCAGCTGATGCTGCCTCTGCTGCTGCTGATGGACACTCTGTGAGAGGGAACCTCAGTGAAGATTGCAGAGTCTGGGTCACACAGGGGAGCCCCACAGCTACTGCGGAGCTGCCTCTGAGAGGTGGGAGCAAAACTCTCCTGCCATGGCCCTGCCAGCCCCTCAGATTCAACTTCATTCTGAACTTCCATTGCCAAGCTGAGAAATCCCATGGGTTGGTTAATATGGGAAAAGCTGCTACTGGGTTAACCAGTGTCTTTAAACCCCACCAGGATAAAGGCTTGGATCCAAAACCTGGAAAACCTGACAGTGGTTCAGGTGAGGAAGGGAGGAGTGAAGCCAGTGGTGTTACGATCTTGTCTAAAAAGAGTAACACCTACAAGAACCACAACTGGTAGATGAAAGGAGAAAGCTCTCCAGAGCTGGCCCAAAGAAATCACTGTTAAGTCAGATTTGTAGCCTTTGCTCCCCACTGCAGATGTGTGAGGAGGGAAAGTCCCTGGAGTGTGGAACCAACTCCGGTATCATTCCCTGGCTGTCCAGCGTTATGGACTCTCCCTCCCACCACCCAGAAGCACAGGAAGCCAGGTCAGCATTACCATGGGGTAGGTGATGATAAAAGCCACCCAGCCCACGAGCAGGAAGGTGCTGAGGATGATGGTGGCCATGTCCTTCAGCATGGAGTCCACCGGAGCCTCGGGGCGCAGGACGGGCCGGGCAGGAGCCTCCTCCATGTCCTGTGGGGCAGCAGGAGGCACTTCTGGGGAGGAACCTGCCACGATGTCGATGACCTGAGGCCAAGAAAGCTCTGTCAGCTCAGTATCTCTGTGGGTGACGAGGCATTTACATCCAGCCTCTCTGCCACATCGCTTTTAGTCATTTCTGAACCCGCCAAAGTCAAAGTTTTGCATGGGGGAAAAAAAAAGGCAGCTGAAAGTCTTAGCTGTGAAACGAGGAATGACACAGCACACACCAGTGATTCTGCGTGCTAAGGACATGGAAATCTGACACCAAAAATATGGAGTAATTCCATGCAGCTTCCTTTCCATGTCCTTCCCCAAATTCTACTCCTTTATATTCTTCTACCCCCAGTAGGATAATTATTCTCATATAATTATTATATATTATCTTCTTCTCATATATATAATATATATTATTATATAATTAATAATCACAAACCTCTTCAATAGTGGCTTTCTCAGAGTCAGCTGGAATCACATTTTCAGGCCTCTTTGGTAAGTTGCTTGGGAATTTCTCCAGGATCTTTGTAGGGGCAGATAACGGTGTTTCATGGTGCCCTTCAAATAAAACACATTTGTTGAAACAGAAAGTTGTCCTATTTGTAGGAAAGATATCCTTGATTTCAGCATCTTTGCTGAAGAGCAGATATAAAGCTGATTTACAAAAGGAAGTGCCTGTTGTACTGCAGAGTGAGACTATTAACAAGGAAAGGGATCATGAAAGGTGGCACTTAAAGAGGCTGAAAGCTGCACACTGTCCCAGAGCTCCTACATCATTTAGGCATCACTAAAAACTGAACTTCAGACAGTTCCTCATTTTGGAAGCAAAATTATAAATACCATGAAAAGTCAATTCCAAAATTTGGGGATTTGGGATGCACAGGACAGGCTGACATTTAATATCCTTCAGCCTCTGTGTTCTAATCCATTTATAAAATGGGGAACACATGACCATCTGATCCATATGGTGAAAATGAAAGTAACAGTAAGCATTTACAGTAAATAATAAATAACCTGTGCCCCTCTCTGAGGAAGGGGACAAACAACCAACCAGCAACTTTCCACACATGGAGCTAAGCCCTCTTCACCCTGCCACTGAGTCACAGGAGCCTTGGGAAAAACAGTGTCCAGTGGATACTTAAACACATTAATTCATATGCAAATGAGGACAAATTAGAAACTGTGGCTAGAACTGGGTAATTAAGGCCAGGCAGGGCCTCCCCACCTATCAAGAGCCAGTCGTTCCAGTAGTTGAGCTTGTGCTTGTCCTTCAGCCTCCCCGAGAACTTCACGTCGGTGCTGGGGGTGATGACACACTCGCCCTTGTCCTCGATGGTGACCCCCTGTGTTTTTGGCCCCTCCAGCAGGGGTATGGCACTGCCTCTGGGCTGGGGAGAGATTGGGGTTACAGTTATTGCTGCTGTGACCTTGCACTATTTAAATAAGCAAGAAAATAAAAAACTGGAGGTGGAATGGGTGGGCAGGCAGAGATTACCGGCAGCGCCGTCACCCTGAGCAAACACGGCCACTCTGCCCTCAGCAGCTGCTTCCACAGCCTTGGACATTGCACCTCCTCAGGGACGTGTTGCCTGGGAGATGAGATTATTCCCCCTATTTTTTTTCCTAAACAGGATCTGTATTTCCTACCTCTTCAGCCACAGTGAGAAAAACAAAACTATGACGCAGTTTCCTGCCTGTGGGGAGTCACTTTGGTGAACAAACCAGCAATTTTAACACGAACCACCAAGAGTGGTAACCCCAGGTCCTCTCCTGTGAGTCTGCCTGGCACAGCTCCTGAGGAGCTGCAGTTACTGCTCTGCAGCACTGAAATGATGCCTGAAACACGGCCATGCATCCTTAGGGCTCACAGGGAATTGTTTCAGGACACACTGCATTTGCTATGCATTTCTCGATAGCAATCTGCAATAACCCTGCATTTCTGCAGATGTACAGTCTTCAGTGCTTTATTTTCTGTTTAATATATTTATATATAGTAAATTATATATTATACCCTTTCTCCAAGCCCACCCAACTCACCACGACGGTGACCCCCTCGTGCACCATGGAGGGCGACGCGTACAGGCTGGTGGAATATTTCCCCACGTACAGGGTTGGGCTGGGGAGAGACAGGCAGGGTTAGCAACAGGCAAATGGCTGTTTTACCACCACAGCTGAAACCTGGGCAGCACAGTCCTGCAGAACAAGTGTGTGACCTTCCCAAATCACCAGGGTTTGTGTCCTGAAAAGCCTGGATCTGTAAAATTGTTGGAAGTATTGCTGTGCTATGAAGCCTTTTTTAATCATGAAAGCATTGTTAGTTCATCCCTCACAGCATTTACTCATTTGACATAACTCATGTCCTATTTCTGTGTTTTTTCACATTAGGAAAAACAATTTAGTTCCACACTATGAGAAACTACTCAGCACAGAACATCTGATAAGAATATACACTTATGTGTGTATAACCTAAGTTTATGTAAGTTTTTTGGTTTGGTCTCTGGATGAAACAGCAGCTGCAGAACTAGAGCTGATTTTATGTGTTCTTTTCACCATGTTGCAACTTGAAGCACAACCCCTGACTTGTGTGTAGACAAGGTTTTACTGCCACATGGACAGTGAGAACCAGGGGGATTCCACACTCACGTCAGTTTGCTCTTGGTCTCCGTTTCCTTGGGGAAGGGGTATTTCCACTTGGTGATGTGTCCCACCTCCCCGGACATGAAGGTCAGGTAGCGCAGGGTCTCGATGCCCACGTTGGTGTGCAGGACCTTCCTCAGCCCCTCCCTCTGCCAGATGTAAAAGGCCACCACGGGGGAGGCGTAGTTCTGGATCCACAGCACGTCCCCGGACTCGCTGTCCACCGTCACCACCAGCCCGTCCCCGTTGGACACGAAGTGGGACATCTCTGCAACACAGAGAGCTCCTGGGCTGCTGCAGCTCCACTGGCACACAGGACACTCAGCAGCAGAGCCTTTGTCAGAGGGGCTGATGGAAGCTCAGCTGCCCTTCAGAAAAAATCAGAATATTTTTGCCTGCACACAAAACCCCAGTGCAGGGGGGAGACAGCAATCAAACTCTTACTGTATTTGATGTCTTCATCAGGCAGAGTAGCTGCATAGTCAAAATAGGTGGCATTCCATCGCAGCTCCTTCTTCTTGGTGTCATACATGGTGATGGTGTACTCTGTTAAAAAATATACAGTCTGTGAAGCAAAAAAACCTTTGAGAGAACAGAATCACTCACCTCACACCTGAGCCACTCCTCAAGCACCTCACACACTCGCTGCTCTCTCATTTCATTTTCCCAACACTATCCCACTCAAGGAGCACACTGATAGAGGGGTTAAAGAACAAGTCTGCAACACTTATTCCTTTTTCCCAGTCAGCCCCTCCACGGTGTTGGAGTAACTCCAACAGTGATGTCACACACTTGCAATGCCAGTGGATGTGCTTTATCTATTACCAATTCCTCTGTGTACAGTCTAAAATCATAATTGACAGAAGTTTTCCTAAGAAATCAACCTGTAAACCTGAACTGCTCACAAGGTCATTTGTTATGAGCCTAAACTTAAATATGATTTTCTTAGAAGCTCCAGAAAAAAAAGCACATGACCTGTTCTGCCCAGATACAGGAGGGATGTTGAGGGGCAAAGACTTTCAGCGAAGGAGGAAGTCAAGGTCTGCTGTTTCTCCCCAGTCATGAGGTCCACCACGTACCAAATATCCTGCTTTTTACCTGAAATCATCATTTAAGCCACGTTACCATTCAGCTGGAAAAACTGCACTTCCATCCAGTTTTCAGTCCTGTTTTTCCTTTAGCAGCCTCGTGAACTCAGCACCAATAAAGCGTTTTTAATAAAACGGTTTCTCGTAGTCAGGGTTAAATTCATCATTGGCCAAGCCCAAATATTGACCAAAAAAGCCCCAAATACAACATCTAGAGCAGGAAGTTCTTGGCTGAATGACTTTTCCCACTGATAAAATCTAACAGAGCCACAGGAATGTCTTAGACACCAACACATGTTTAGAAGCCTCAAATGCACATTTTTCACTCCTTTACTGCAAAGGCACCAAGTGGAGAACTGGAATTAAAACTGGGCCTTTAGGAGGTCTCACAAAAACAATGCTAAATTTATCCTGATCTTCCCATGTTTTACTGATAAGTAATAACTTTCCTTCTTTCTCCTCTTCTCCTCCCAAATCCATCTGCAATCAGAATGAGTCAGGGCAGTGAGCCAAAATTCTATTATTGGTAGCACAAATGAAGTGACTGTGGCTCAGATAAAGGAGGATGTCTGACTGTGTGGCAATGGGATTTCTATTTAATTCTAATTGTCTGGCAGTCAATGTCATTTATTATTGTAAGAAGACTTTAAGCAGAAGTCACATCACAAACAAACCAAAAACCCCATACAGGCTCTTCACTGCTTAGAAAAGCTATTTTCTCCTTCAGGAAAAGCAGTTGGGTTTTAATCTTCAAAGAGTAATTGAATTCTACATTAATGAGATTTTTTTATCATCAGGAAGGTTTGTGAAAAACCATAATTACTCCCAAAAATAAAGCCTATTTCTATTTCCCTGTCTGGGATTCTCTCCATTCTGTAGTCACTGAACATCTTACAGCCTAGAGGAGATAAAATGTGAGCTCACCCATGTACAGGATGCCATCAGAACTGCGACAGGGAGATGCCTGCACCAGCTCTGGGATAGTAAATGGAAGTTTCTGGAGGAAAAACAAGCAAACAAACAATAAAGGAATAGATTCAAAGAGATTTGTGCTCCCTGGATTCACCCAGGAAAGGTACCAGGAATCATATTGCAAGTTCTGATCTGCCTGTCCTGAGGGTGGGGGTTAAATAAATATTTACTAAAACATTTAACAACACTGAAGGTCTGAAGGGAAATCATCCAGCTGCCAGAGAAAAAAAAACTTGTGGGAAGCCAAACATTTTATCTGAGTGTCACCACAAAGTTTTAAAAACACAAGTCAAACATTTGCCAGGAGCTCTGGGCTACAGGGACTGGTGACTAGGACAGGTTCAGCCCTCCTGGCTGCTTCCTAAATCTTCAAAGGCACCTTCTGGTGGCACAAAGGCTTTAGAAGATGAAGCATTTGGGTGAGAGTAACACATCTGGTGTTATTTTGGGTCCACCTTTCCCATCAAACCACGCAGAGATCATTCAATTTTATTTTAGCAAGCCACAGGAACGTTGGACCAGTGGACAAGACGTGGTGTTGGTATTTTCATGCCGAAATCATTTCCTGACCATCCCATTCTGCTCTGATCAATCAGTGTGTTTGTTTTCATGCTGCAGAGGTGGGAGGTGACTGGGGCACTCCCCAGCAGAGAACTGAAATACTCACAGTCAGGCCCTCGCTGTTCTTGCCCCCGAGGGTGTACAAACTGCCATCGTTGGGGTCCGGGAGGAACGCTGGCCTGGGATTGAAGCAGCAATTGGGAAGGATAAAATGTGGAACAGGAAAGTAACTGTGCTCAGTGCTGGCTTTACACAGAAGTTCATCCAACGTCACGTTTTTTGCTTTTTATTATCCAGTTTTTAAAATTTCATTTATTAACATGAGAATTAAAAAATATAAAGCAGCTTCAGAACTGATATAATTAAGATTACTGATGCATTAGAAAATTCAAAGGCTCAAATGTGGCAGGCAATGACTTGAGTGAAAGCTTTGAAACGAGATTTATATGCTCTTCAAGTGCCACAGAATTACAACCAAACCAAATAAAATAACCCAGAAAGCATAAAGGAAGGCAAGAAACAATAAAAGAGTTGCCAGAACTAAGTAAATTTGAGAGATAAAGGCAACCCTCCCCCAAACTACACAAACCAACCCAAACCCTGATGTCTAAGGTTCTGTGATCAAAACCAAACCACAGAAAAGAAAGGATGTCACCACTGACTTCAGAGGCATAAAGTTAAAGCCCCAAATTTGGGTTTTAACCTCTTTAAAGTGGCTGCTGCAAGGTTGGCAACCTCTGTAGAACACGGACTGTTTGGGTTCAAATTAAACCACATTTGAAGGCATCAGTGAAGAATCAAACAAGCAGCAAAGGAGATAAAGGAAACACTTACTCCTCCACATGGATGGGCACCTGGAGCACAGGATCTGCACACACAGAAAAACAAAAGGTCATAAAAGCCGTGGGATTTTCAGTCCTGATGCCAACACGACAGAAATACCCTGATTTATAAGACATACCCTACAATTCCCCAGAGAAATGGGCATATTGGCAGAAAGTAGCTCAGAAGTCCAGAGGATGCAATCCTCAAAGTATCTGCACTCCCACAGGGAAAATCAAACCATTACACTGGAATAAGCCTGGGCAAGAGGATGACAGATGACCAGGCAAACACTGTTTTTTTACCCCTTCTGCCTCCATGCAAAGATCATGATGCAACAGCAGGGAAATAGGGACAAAACCAGCGATGTTTTGAGAGCCTCTGATTGGGAAACTGGCACAGACTCTGGGCATTATCTGGGATATTTGCAGAACAGATTGAAAACACGTAAGAACCCCCCACCCAGGCAGATCCCTGGCTGAAAACAGCACTCACCCAAAGGAATGCACAGAGTATCAGAGACAGGAGGCAAGTTATGAGGGATAACAGTACAATTATCCTTATTCCACTGATTTCTTTTTACAAAGCAATCATTCTCGAGGCAGCTTTGTTCAAAACAGAACTACAGGGATGTCATTTTTTTCTCTTTAAGCCTACAAGACACTCCAGGTACATTCTCCAAGGTGTCCAAATAAACTCCATCTAATTCCTTGAGAACCCAAGCACACATCAAAGGCCCTGAGAACAATTAACACTCAAACAAAGCAGTGACTCAGTGCCCTGTATGTGTCTCTACAGACCACGCTGCTTAGTCAGACCTTTATTCCATTAACTCCATCAAGCAATTCATTTCCACCCCTTGTGTGATGAAAGTGGTTTCAGGATGCGTTGGGAGAGACACTCCACACTCCAAACTTAATGTCAATTATTTCTCAGGGTGTGCTCCAAGTATCCCACAAGCTTTGTGATATCTAAGTCTCTGTTGCTGAAGAAAAGCAAAGTAAGAAAGCAGCACTTGCTGACCATCATGTAAGTGGATGAACTCGAGCACTCGAACACCTTCTAGTCAGTAAAACACAAGAAAATAGTTCCTTGTTGGAATAACTTCAGAAACTTTTCATTTTAGCAGAAGGACTGCTTATTCTCTGAGTGAAATGGTGAAGTTGCTATGTGGAATTAGAGTATAAAACTGCTACCATGTGAATCCAGCCCCAAGCTCCCTGACTGCTCCGTTCCTGCTGTGACACAACCCACTCCTCAGCACCAGTGGGAGCTCCTCCCACTCAGCAGTGTTTCAGGGGTTTGTTTTCAAAGAATGCTCAGGAAAACCTGAACAATCACAGGAAATTTCAAAAGGCAGATTATGTTTTCTAGGAACTGATGTTGGTTTGCCCGCGACATTTGCAGGAGAGTCTGGTTCCCAGTGCTTTCCTGCAGCTCCCTCCCTGCCTCAAAAATACCCTGAAAAACCAGAATACACTGAAGCATTTGGGGCTAATAACTTATTGTAACCTAATTTTCTAAAACTGAGCAATCTATTTTTATCTACCAAAAAAAAGTGCCCCACTCTGCTCCAATTATCCCAAAGATGTGAGAATCTGTGCACAGTATTACTGACCACACAGTACCATAAAAGTGAAGGAACACACACATATATATATATGTGCAGTATTTACTTGCATTAATCTTTTACCCCCACTTACAACAATTTCCAATTTCATCAACAAATGTCTCCTCTCATAAAAACTGCCAGAAATCCCATGAATGTCTCTTCAAACTCCTGCAGTGTGTTTTTCTGGAGCCCTGCTGGATATCAGATGACCTGAAGGAAAGCCCTGTGGCAAATCCCAAGCTGTACAGAAACATCACTCTCATGACAAAGTCCTTGAACTCCTCTTTAGCACCATCATGTGCTTCACCAGAAGTGAAAAAAAAAAATCCTGCTTTTCCCTGTGTTCTTAGTAGCTGAAATTTGATTTACGAGCAGTGATAAAGAAGAGGGAGATGGAACAGAATAGGAATTATTACAAAGCAGTAGAAATTTTTTTTAGCACAGGAACCAAAACACTGATTATTCTGATGGTTTCCTGCAGCACTGAGTGTTGTGTCAGGAAGCATTTATTGGTATCTGATTGATTTCCACACATGGGGCTGTTCACAAGGACTGAACACAAACCCAGGGAAGGTTCATCAGCTGAAGTGAAAGGAATTCTCTCACTAGCACCTTCCACCTGGAAAGACAGGCCTGGGAGAGCCATTTCTCTACACTTTTAGCTACTGGGGTGATGCAAATGTTCTCCTTCTCTTAACACTGGTGTGATGCTGAACTCAGGTTGTAGCTCTGCAGAGATGCTTTGAAGACAGACAAGGAGCTCTCCACGCTCTCTTTGTGGGGTTGGGATGTGTTCCAACCCTGGGGTAAAGTTTGGTTTGAAATAAGAGCCCACTCTGAGATAAAAAGAGAATCTTGAGTTTAATTCATTGCTGCCAGGTTTTACAACAGTTTTCATGTGCTTGAATACAGAGCAGGAAAAGGGTCTGACCCACAACGGGTCAAACCCAGAGTTCTTGCAAAAGTCAGAGAGCGAGGCCTGGTCTGCTCTGCAGCTGCTGCCCTCTCAAGTGTTGACATGCTGGGACTGCAACCACGTCATCCTGCTTTCAAAATTTCCCTGAACTGCAGTTCCCTGTAATTAGGTAAGTCACTGCAACAGCCCATCTGTTCCAACACCAGCAGCGGTGATAACCACTGAACAAAGCACTAACTACTCGGTATCAGAACAAAAGCTTTACAAAGAAAACATGATAAACCCGTCATAAAAATACATTTCTCTCTCCCTCAAGCTTCCACTCCCTGGAGCAGCAGAAAAGCCAACCTCTTGCAATGTCCTGCAGAAGCATTTTGGTACAAAATCCTGTCCAAAAACCTTTCCACCTTCTAGACTAAGAAAACAAAGATGCCAAAACAACACTGATCCTGGATTATAAAGATTTCTTCTAGAACTCCAAAAGTTTATTTACAAGCAGTTCTTAGGAGCCTGGTAACATAATGACTGTCCAGATATTTGGTAAATTATTTGGCTCTGTTACACTTCCCCAGAATGAAGGGTTTGACCTGGCAGCAGCAGATGTCCCAACCCAGTTTTGGTTGCATCATGGCCAGAACACATTTGAGAGTGGGCAGAGCACGTTTCAGGTCATTCTAACCCACACTTTGCATACACATATGGAAAAAAGCCATTTATACAACTTCTGAAACTGTACCCATACTGCTAAATATAATGCATTTGACTTTTCTCCGTATTTCACAAAGACACTGCAAGATAAAAATTTGTCCTTTGACCAAAATCTGAGTATTCTTAAACCTACAAGATAAAGTTGCCTGTTTTCATCACTGTAATGTGCCCAGAGACTGAAAAGGAGAAGTGGGAGACTCTGAAACAGCGAGTTGGAATGAGTTGGAGAAAATGGTTTCCTGGCCTGAGGTCACACCATAAAGTTTGGGCTAACGGGCAATTTAAACCATGTCAGCCTTCCCTGCTGATGCAACTACAGCAAGTGAGGTTGGAGGTACAAATTATGCTCTGGAAATTGCTGAATACCATCCTGTCCTACAGCTGTTTTGCTTTGACAAACCTCATTAATTTTACACATTATTTACGCATATTTAGGCTAACTATTTACAAAGATATTTTCCCTTTTAAAATCTACATGTGGCATATTAATAGATAAAGTCTTTCTATCTTACCACAGAGCCCACTGAAGTGCACAGGTTATAAGTAAGGAATGGGAAATCCAAACCTTCTAAATTGATTGTGGGCCTTCAATTTTTGATTACTACAGAGAAATGAAGATCGCAACTAAACTTCTGCTGGTCCTAAATCTAGCTCCGAATCTGTATATATTATTTATTCTTCTGGCCAAAGACTTTGAATCAGTTCTCAAGGGAAAAGCTTTTAAGGAGCTGGTTAATCTCTTTAAACAGTACAGAAGGACACCCAGAAGTGACTCTCAGAACAGAGAAACAGCCTAAAACAACTGCATCTTTAGCATCTCAAATTCAATCTTAAATAACACAGATTATTAAAGTGGAGAGTCCTATGCCCAAGTGACCCATTTCTTGCTTTCTGGGGAGCAGGAGTAGCCCAAGTACCTTTCATGCCAGCACTAAGTGAAGGCAGGAAACACAAGTTATTGTGGTGATAAGCACTGGCTCATTTACTCAGTGTACCCAAGATAAGCTTCAGCACTAAATTAAAACAAACCACACACCGCAAGATTTTCATGTTTGTTTAAGCACTGCCTGATAATGAACAGTGCCTTGGGTTTTTTTCCCCAATGAAAAAAAAAAAGTACCTGAATTGCCCTTTGTTAAATACCTTGCTGCTTAAGTGCAGTAATAAAAGGTTCCCTTCCTGGTGGATGCCGATGCAGCACTTCAGGTGACCTCCAGAGCTCCTCATGTGAGCTACAACACATGGCTCATTTTCCTGGTAATCAGGGTAAAATGGCACCTGCAAGAACACTGCAGTGCAGGCAGCTTCCTACTCATAATTCTCTGCAACACTACAAGCATTTCACTGATGTAGAATCATAGCAAGTGTTGCAAAAATAAACAAATACCACTCCCATTAAAAATCAATTCACCAATTTATGTGTACAGGCCCTTGTTCCATGTCCACTTAGCTAAGCTGGAACAACCACAGCCACCACTAACCGTGTTTTTCATTGGCCCTTGTGTGTTGCTCTGTGGCACAGAAATAAAGTAACAGGCAATAAGTGCTTTCCAAACATCAAGTGAACACCCCTCATGTACAGAAGATGCAGAATAATTCATTGGATTATTAATTCATGGTTAGCAACAGAGAGAAGTCCTATAAAACTAGATAATCCAGTCTGGCAGTTCTACTGTTCCAACTAGAGTTTTGCAACCTTTTTTTTTTTTTTAAACAAGGAAAGTTCCTTGAGCAACACACTCTGACAAGGATCCTTCTTGTTACCAAAGTGTGTTCATTTCTTCCTCAAAACACCTCTTGCCACTTACTAAGTCTGGCTGCAAACCAGTGCCAGTTGGGATACCCTTCTGGGCCAGGACTAAGCATCACACCCATTAACCAGGATCCTTCAAGGAAATACTTGCTCACCCCCTTTTTACTCCAAGAGGAGCTACAAAAGCCTTCTTTGCTCATTTAAGAAGTTAACTTTTTGGCTGCTGCATTTGCTTTCCAGTGGGAGTGGCTTCACAAAAAACAGCAGCTGGTCTGTACTGCAGACATCAGACCTGCACAGTCCATTTCCCCCCATTTCAGCTCACCTGCTAAACTGAGAGCAGGTGTAAAAATAGAGGACAGAATGATGCAATCAGTGACTCCCTGCATTTGACCTTCTATCTAATTCATTTCCAGAAGGGAAGTGCTGCTATCAACTCTGCCATATGTCATAGGTCCCACTAAACCAAATATGTATCAACTATCAAATTTTTCCTGAGGACAGCTCTGCTCAATAATTAAAATTACAAAATCCCTTCCAGTCACTGAGCAATGTTAAATTTCTTTACACAAGTGCAGTTCTTTTATTTAAAAACCTGTGCTGTTCCTAAACATGTATTATAGGAAAAATGCACTGGACCAGTGAATGCAGGGTATTCCAGAGCAATCCCTGTGCCATCAGCTCCACAAGCTGACACATCTATTCTGCTCTAAGCTTGCTTATATTGAACTCACTCCCATAAAAGATGTTACCTACCAATTATACCACCACAGCCTAAACATCCTGAGGGGGGAAAACAAACAAACAAAAACCCCACAAACCTAAAAAAACTCACACACAAACCTGGAAAACATCTGCAAGTGAAATTACCAAGGTGAACATGACTCCAGGAACACTGGAGCTTAAAGCTGGAACAAGAGCCAAATTAAGAAAGAAAAGGAAGTATTTACCAGGTCCTCCAACAGTCAGAATTACCAATTAATTTGTCTGTTATTGCTGCTATTGAGGGTATCAGGACAGCTCCTGCTCACCTTCTTTTAAAGTCCACTTGATGGCTCCTGTCCTCTTGCTCACAGCATGCAAACTGCCATCCAGGGTTGAGACAAACAGCAGCGTTTCTGGCACCGTTACTGAGCTGGTGTTCTGCAAAACAAAACCCAGCTGCTGAATGCAATCATTTACTACAGAGTTTACTCACAACTCTCAAACAGTACATGGGCTACAACTTCCCTTCTTTTAAGTGCACAGGCTGAATAACTTTTTTTGCTTTTAATAATTAATTAACAACATCTTCAATGATTCAAATGGTACAAAACAATTGGTCACGTTACAATTACTGCAAAGCAAAATATTTAATTGCCAAATGAAAATGCATGGACAGAAGAGTAACTTTCTTTGAAAAACTACACATTTTAGTGCAATTCAGGTAAGGCACAAAGCCAGAAGGATAATATAATACAGGAATAACTACCCAACGTTCAGGTTGCACCTCTAAATATTGCAAATGCTTCTTTCCAGTCACAGTCAGCTGGAGCAGACAATTGTAAAACACACAGGGCAGAAAAATGAAAGAAAAATCAGCAGTCCAAAAGCCACAGATCAGGAATAACTGCGGAAAATGGGAGAAGTATCTTATTTTTCTCTACCTGACATCGTTAAATTATGCAGGCTGACCAGGCATCTGCACTCAGATAAAATATTTACAGCTGCACTGGGATTAAACTTTGCAGTGTTTGTTCAAACAGGGACAGTGAGTACCAGTTCCTCTCGTGCTGCCCTACAAAATATGCAGCTCAAGATGTTCAAAGCAGGACTGAACTCAGAGTATCTCTCAAGCCCAACGACTGGATATAAGAACAAGGGCAAAAAGAAAATACAACTGTTGAAAACAAGACATTAAAATTACTGAAGTTCCTTTAAATTGCAGGGAATTTGACACCCAGAATGTAATGACTAGTGTTGAAGTTTAGTTGCAAATAAAATACAACATAGAGCAAATCCAGCCCATTTTCTCTTCATAGAAAGTTTTATCTTTCATCTTCTTATCTTACAGAATCAGCATATTCTCCACACAGCAGGTTCTCTTCCTGTCTTCTCAGTGAGAGATCAAAGTGTGTCATCTCCACAAAAAACAACCTGTGAAATAACCACCATGCTGATGGTTGGGTATCACAGATCAGGAACATGCAGCACATGGAACGCTACTTGCTGCAGATGTGTAGATTTAACATATGAATATCTATGTATTGTGGCATCAAGGCTACAGAAATGTTGGAATTCTATGTGGGCTCTGAAACTCTCCTCAGAACATCAGTAGCCTGCACTGTGTCCCAGATGTATTTGAGAAGGTTGGTAGGACTTGGGACCCAACAGAAAGTAGGAACGTGCCAAGGGTTCCTCTGCACACTCTGCTTTCTGAGAAGGAAAACTTCTGTACTTCCCTCAGTCACTCACAAACTGAGCTACAGAGAAAGAAAACCATAAGGCACGAAGCCAATCATGCAAGTTCCTGTTGAAAAACCAGATGAACACCTGAGTGAGCCACGGGCAGAATGACCCAGAGAGTGCTCAGCTATGACCGAGATCAGGAAATCACAACAGCTTTTGTAAGCTTTGGTTTAAGTGAGATCCTTGGTGTGGGGGAAAAGCACCACTGCCGCCTCCCACCCCACGGTGCCCGACACCGCTCCGTGGGTAACAGGAGGTGTGAGCCTGTCCTGGGATGGCAGCACCGAAGGGAATGGTCCCTGGCACGGCCAGGAGGTCCAGCAAGCCAGGGAAAGCACCTGCCCTGGGCTCAGCTCTGCTCCCTGCACGAGGAGTCTAAGGGGAGTGAAAGCAGCACGAGGCACAGGGAGGTTGTGCCACACGTGGGCATCGTTTCCTTTAAAATACCCCCAATTTCCAAGGCTTTCCTTCTCCTCCCCCAGAGCTCTGGGTTCAACTTTTACTGCTTCTCAAGGGTTTCTTATATTCAACCATCCAAGTCACACTGATGTGGTCAGTGCCACCCTGAGTGTCACAGATTGCAATGCCATATTACTCATTTATTCTGACCACCATCTGCAGCAGTCACTTGCAGAAGGCTAGGGAGTTAGTTTATTCTTTCAAATTGTATGGCCATAAAAATGAACAGATTATTGAAATAATTACAAGTGTTTCACCCACACCCAGAAACAAAAAAAACACTTTCTCCTGCTTGTATTTATGACTTTTATCAGTGGTGCAGAATGTGGTATCAAGGTTGCAAATACTCAAGAGATTTTATTTTCAATACAAAGCTTTATAATTAATTGTTTAATTAAAGCCTGGGATTAGCACTGTTATGAAAAGCTATGGAAATTATAAAACCCTGTATGTACAAGCCAAACTTGTTTTCATTTTTGTGTGAAGTGTGTAAGAACATTCTCCCCCACAAAAATCACAGTGTCAGGCCTGAGACAGACTCTTTATACAAAGTGGTATCAGAGATTTGATCCTCCCTCCCTGCAGGGGTGGGGTCTCAATTCTTGTGTTGTAATTCTTGCAAGAGATTTTTATTTCATATTCTGATTTTATTTCTGAGAAGATACAACAACTGAATACAAGAAAAATATGTCAGGACATGAAACAACTACACAAAAGTAATTTAGTGAACAAAGAAAATGAGACGGAATGAAAACCTGGTTTGGTTCTTCTTTCATTTCATCTGAAACTGCAAAAAGGTCTATTTTAACAAGTGCCTTCTTTGGAATTCAGGGAGAGCTTCTACTGTCCTGGCAGTCTGTACTCATAACAATCTTCCACATCAACAGCCGTGTTAAGTGAAGGGTTTACAATATTTTGAAAGTACTTGGGGACCGCTTTAGAATTAATTTTTAATAATTTCATTCAAAAGACAAATTTTCAAGCTCCCATTGGATTCAAATTTGACAAAAGCTCTAAAAGCTCTGAAGTGCTGACTGCTAATAATCCATAACAACCCAAAATTTGGGACTAAACAGAAAAAAACATTTTTAAGCTAGAATTGAAAGATACTGTCTAATAGAAATGCACTTTCTAAATACTCGTCAACCCTTGCATAAGAACCTCCCCCTCAGTCCAGACCTACCCTATCTTTAGATAAAATGTGTTAGAAAGCCGAGGAACAAAATGACTCCAAACAGCTCTGAAGGCCCCGTGGAGTCCAAGGCAGGTCAGTGAAAGCAGCAGAACGAGTCCTGGTGTGTGTGGTGCATTCAGTGCCCAGGTGATACCATCTGCCTTCACCCCCACAGCACCAGCTTTTCTAAGGGCTGGCAAAGCAATGCCCCAGATTGTTTTATTGCCCTGGAGGAAACCAGATCCCCACAGCCCCAAGTTCCCCCGTTAATTCACGTGGGGAAAGGCAGCAGTTTGGCAGGGCAGGTCAGTGGGGCAGCAGACACAAACCCAGGCCACTCAGTTCTTGAGGTCACAGCTCTGCAAGGCAGAAACCAGCTTTGCTGGGGGAGTGACACCACAAGAGGTTCCTCGGTATGAACAAAGAGCAGGAAAACACTTCACAATGACACTGGGATGGTGTGTGCTCACTGCAAGAACTGGGACTGATTTCATAGGAATAACAGTGCCCACCAGTGAATAGATCAGTGCCAGGTAAAGAACTTTCTCTTTGATGAGTCTGAAGTAGCAACACTCATGCACCAAACTTCATGTGCTGGGCTGATGGATGATAAAGGATAGATGGTGTGCTAACCATAACTTACAGCCTCAGAACTTCTTTGGCAATGCCTGGCTTACCAAACCAAACCATTGACAAGATATATAATCACTCAAGGGAAAAAAACTACATTCCTCACTCCATAATTAGCTTGATATTCATCAGGCTGTACATTTGCACTTAACTCAAAACCATTAAACCAACTTCAGCATTAACAGCTCCAGACACTTCCCTCCCAACAACAAAGGGCCCACACCATAATTTATGCTACTGGAGCCACAACTGGCAAACCAAGAAGGACGCAAAGCAAAATATTTTTAGACATTAGCACACACTGCAAGCACTTGGCATATTCATCCCAGATAGCCTGTGATGCATTACCCTGGTTTTGACAGCTATCTCATTACACTGCCAGGCTAAAGCCTAAAACTCCCTGGGCATAATAAAACCAGGCCACGAAGAAAGTCTTTGTGAAATTCAGAAAACTACTGGGGAGAGGTTTTCAGTGTAACTAATAATGAAGATAATATATGAAAGAAAGCTGACAAAAATACATTTTATCTTCTTTGGAAAGCTAAATCGATTCTACAGATCTGTTAATCTTAGACTAAATTCCAATTAGCTATTTCTCATCTACAGATCTGTTAATCTTAGACTAAATTCCAATTAGCTATTTGCCATTAGGCTGTAACCCAGTTCAGGGGGTTCTCATTCATATACCCACTCCTACTGCAATAGGAAAAGCTGGAAGCTACAGCAGGTCACCCGAACTGTCCTTTGCTGCCCAGCTGAGCTTTCACCCTTGGTTCTCTCTGTAAAACCCAAACTTATTTCAACAGTCACAAGAACACAGCAACCCAAGGGCAGAGATATTAACACATAGCACATAATTTACACTCCAGGCCAGAGCTGTCCATGCTAATTTTAAATGTGCAAGACAAATTTACATCCCCCACCCTCAAAACCCCCAGACCCTATTAGACTATTTTTCTGAGCAGCCAAGGAGAGCTGCAACTCAAATAAAGCACATCAGTGTTAGTTAACACAGTGCCTGAACGTGTCCTCTGTAAACCTTGCCAGGGTTTCACACCCCTCAGGTCCCTGGGCAAACACCTCGTGCTGAGATAAAGAACACTCCAGAAGAAAACACACCTGGCTGAGGTCGGGATTTTCCCGTGTCAGGCGCTGCCTGCACACAAACCCAGCACCGAAACCTGTCCCACCGGCTGCAGGAGGGACAGCCCGTGCTCCAAATGCCACTTTAATCCCAGAGAGGTTGTTATTTTCCAGTTGCACTGACTCCGTGTTAGAACAGAAACAGGCACGGTTTGGAACGTCCAGGGCTCACCACAACAAGGTTCTTTTCAATGCAAAGGGAGCTGGGAATCATTTGTGGATTATATCGATGGGAGCTGTTATTTACTGACAGCACCACTGCTTTTCTCACTGCTGTATCTGAGAGTTCACCCTCTCATAATGTGGAAGTCAGGCAACCAACAGGATAGTGATCAAAAAAGCAAATACAGAGGAGCAGATCACCACCAGCACCACTCTCCGTGGAAATCCAAAGAAAACAATCTGCAAAGTCTTCAGGCAATCTCGTGTTTTTACATTACCTCAACACCAAGGATTGTGCTCCAGTCTTTTCCATGGAAATTTATTACTCCAGTGACAAGAATAGTTTCACTGTTAAATGGGTTAATCACAGGTGAGATGACTGGGACTGAGTTCATAGAAACAAAAACTAGTTCTGGAAAAGGACTGAAGTTGGGCAATAGATTTCAACTTGGAAGTCACAGTGAGGATCTACAGCTGGCAGAGCAAAAAGAGCAGGGAGAGAGCCAAGAAAAGAAATAGAAATGGAGAACCTGAGATCAGATATTGAGTTGAGGTGGCAGGGCAGGGAGACCAAGGGGAGAGAGAAATCGAGGGAAAAAGGGCTGAATTCTACCAGGGCATGAGTTTATTTTTTTGTGACTATGCAAGTAAAATTATACAAAATTTATTAATAATATCTTGATTTGAAAAGTATTTTTAGTATTTAAAAATACTTATTACTGCTCTTATAGAGTTCTGGTTTTAAAACTTCCAGAGTTGCAAATCAGTGTTTTCCTAGCAAAATCTGAAGCCCAAACCTGTCAGGACTATGAAGAGATCTCAGTTCAACCTCACAGTCCAGACTAAGACAAACACATTAGCACTGTACGATAAAGTAATTTTTGTTGACAGCCCGAATCCAATTTTTTTCAGTTTCCTAACTAAGTATCAACATCAGGTATGTTACACAGCTTCACTGCTAATGTGTTTACTTTACTTTTAAAGGAGGGGAAGTGGAGCTATTATATCCCAGGTGAAAAACAAAGCCTTCAGCTTTGCTTAACCTGAACTACAACCCCATATCTTACTCCAGTATTTTCAGGTAACAATGAACAATCCATCAAAGAACAGAACCACAAACTTTCCTCTGCTACATTCGAGTACAATGAAAACAGTAAATGCCAGGTGGCCTTTTTCATTGTCTCCTGATCTGGAGCACTTGCAAACAAGAGCACCTTTCAGAAGTGAATTTATGAACTTAAGCTTTCCAACTCAGTACACACACAACAGACAGCACCCACTGGAAAGCACACTGGTTAAAATTATTACCTCTGTAAAAATAATCTGCTCAGCGTTCCATCTGCTTTGCACCAGTTTCCCTATTCCATGCACTTTTATTGCTCCACCAATTGCAATACCTTATAACCAACCTGGTTATTTCTTAAGAGGTTTTGTAGGGCAGTGACTCGTGCACTTTGTCTTTCACCTTTGAATTCAAAACCGTGGCCTGGTTTGGATCCCAACCAACCACATGTAAATTTAATGCACGTTGCTGCCTTTGCTGTGGAAACAGAGCAACCAAAATGCCATGACTGGGCCTGTAGCCCATCATTTGCATTTGGCTATCAATATATATGCAACGTTGGGATTTTTTTCAGAAAGAAAACAAGCCCCATTAATTATGAAGAGGCAGAGCAAAGACCTTCTTGCATCTCCCTGGTTCCCATACCAATCTACATGGGTTCAGTTTTTAAAAGTTTCTTTGTACTACTGTTTCACAAGTTTCTCTGTACTACTATTTACAACTACTTTGTGGGGAATTACCTGTACTTTTACATCTCAAGGATTATAATGTACATGCCCTGGTTAGGACATGTATATCATACGGACACAGCTGGTGGCAAGGTAGGACACAACTGTAGGTACACAGCTCTGGGGCTGATCAGGCTGTGGGCTGATCAGGCTGTGGGGTAGGATCAGGCTGTGGGGTGATCAGGCTGTGGGCTGATCAGGCTGTGGGGTGATCAGGCTGTGGGGTGATCAGGCTGTGAGGTTGATCAGGCTGTGAGGTTGGATCAGGCTGTGGGGTTGATCAGGCTGTGAGGTTGATCAGGCTGTGGGGCTGATCAGGCTGTGAGGTTGGATCAGGCTGTGAGGTTGGATCAGGCTGTGAGGTTGATCAGGCTGTGGGGCAGGATCAGGCTGTGAGTTTGGATCAGGATGTGAGGTTGATCAGGCTGTGAGGTTGATCAGGCTGTGGGGCAGATCAGGCTGTGGGGCAGGATCAGGCTGTGAGTTTGGATCAGGCTGTGAGGTTGATCAGGCTGTGGGACAGGATCAGGCTGTGGGGCTGATCAGGCTATGAGGTTGGATCAGGCTGTGGGGCAGGACCAGACTGCGGGGCAGCAGCCTCTCACCCCGCACACAGGAGCACTCGGCAGTACCGGCAGTGCCCCGGGCGGTGTGTTGGCTCAGCACCCACGGCCACCCTTCGCTAATCCCGGCAGGATCCCCCGGCCCCGCTTCCCCGGCCCTCCCCGTGCCCCGGCCGCCCCTGCCCTCCCCCGGCCCGGCGGGCCCGGACTCACCGCGGGCCTCGGCGGCAGCAGCAGCAGGAACAGCAGCAGCAGCACGGCCGGGCTGAGGAGGAGGAGGAGGAGGCGGCGGAGCCGCTCCATGGCTGCACGGCGGGGCCGCTCCGCCCGCACGGCGCTGCCTCCGCACCGGCGCGTCCGGCGCTCCCCCCGCGGCGGGCGGGGCGGGCGAGGGGCCCGCCCGGCCGGGGCACCACGTCACCCGCGGGCGGCCGGGCACGGGCACCGGGCTCGGCGACCGCCCGGCCCGGGAGCTGCGGGGTCCGTGAGCGGGCAGCGACGCTGCAGCCAGAGCCGCCCCGTTCGAGCGAGCCCCGGTCGAGCCGCCGCCTGCCCGGGGCTCGGGCGGCTGCCCCGTGGCAAACCGCGGGCTGCGATGGCAGCTGGTCTGCTGATGATTTGTTTTTATCAAGAAATACCGAAATTCAGGCGGCACGAATAGCCTCCCGCCCCCTGCAGCACCCTGCCCGGGACAACCGGGGGGTCAGGCACTGGAATGGGCTGCCCAGGGAGGTGGTGGAGTCACCATCCCTGGAGGTGTTCAGGAGGCGTCTGGACCTGGCACTGGGTGATATCATTTTAGTGGTTACAGCTGCTGGGTTGACAGTTGGACTTGATTATCTTAAAGGTCTCTTTGAACCTTCATAATCCAACCCTCATAATCCTATGATTCTAATTTCCCTACTCATTTCTTACTTTTGGAGCAGATCAGGCCAAAGTTATTTGGCATAGCCTCTGTCTTGACAAACTCACTGTTGACCCTGTGCTGTGCAATACCTTAAATAAATGCGAAAAAAACCCCCATCATTCCCCTTTGAACCGAAAACCTGGTCCAGGATCCTCTGAACCGATAAAAATAAACACAAAAAGTACTGAATCAAATGAAAGAAGCTGTAAAAAGAGTAAATTTAGAGTGACTGGCAAAGGCCCAGCGTTCAGCCACCTATTTATACAACAAAGCCACTCTGTCCTTGTACATAGTTTGCTTTTTAAACTGCTATCACTAATGGAGCTGCAGAGCACACAGGGTCCTGGCCATGCCATGTGCACACATCAGCTCTCCTTGACAGCGGGCAGGAGATGTAATTATCACCCAGAATCACAGAACACCCCGAGCTGGAACGGACCCACGAGGATCGAGTCCAACTCTGGGCCCTGCACAGGACACCCCAACAATCTCATCCTGTGCCTCAGAGCCTTGTCCTCCTAATGGTGACCTGACCTGCAAGCCTGAATACATAAAAACATGCTGGAGCTACAAACCACACTGTGATTCCAGTTCTCCAGTTGGTTTCTTTAGGGAGGCCTTGACTTTCAAGCATTCAGGCTGAGAACAAGCAGATCACTGAAGACACTATGTGTGCCTTAGCATCGTGCTACATCACGGGAGGAGTTTTTCAGTGTGCTGTACAAACGCTGCATGTGCCAGTTCCAGATTGGAGTTATTTAACACGAGTGTCTCCCCGCAGGAGACAGGAAAAATTACTAAAAGAGGGGCTGAAGAGGGGCAGAGAGCCGAGCGTTCCCGAGCGCCCTCGGCTCACAGCACCTCCCTCAGGAACCACCTCAGACCGGGGCCTGAGCTTTGATGTTTTTAATATCGAGCCCTATTTCCTCAAGCAACGGAGCGCTAGGGACAACTACGAAAAAGAACAGTACTACTGCTTCGGAAAAGACGAATAAAGCTGCGGCACACGCCGGAGGGCGACACCAGACCACCAAACCCCCTCACGGTACCAGATCGCCCGCCCAGAGACCCCTCAGCGCTGCCCGCCCCCAGCCCTCACGTAGCCCCGCCCACTGCCCTCACGCGGGCCCGCCCACCCCCGCGCGCAGCAGCACCCGGATCAGCACGTGCCCCCACATTGGAATCCTATTGGACAACACGCAGAAGGCGGGGCCGGCCCTCTATAAAAGGCAGCGCGGAGAAGGCTTCGGCCTTTCTTTCTCCTCAGCAGGGCAGGTGAGCGCGCTGTCGGCGTGGGGGAGGGTGAGGCCGGGATGGGCCGCGATGATGTCTCTTGACACGTGTTAGACTGCTGATATACGTGAAGCATACCTACTGCTGAGCGCCCCGGCCGCGCCAGCCCCGCGGGGCGGCCGGGGTGAGGCGCGTGTGTAACCTGCCCTTTTCCCTCCGTGTCTTGCAGGGCCCGTGCGGAGTGTCCGGATCGGCGGTAAATAAAAGCTGTGTTGCCCCAAATCGCGTCCGCCTGGTTCTTCCCGCGCCGTCCCGCACTGCCTTTGACCCGGCGGTGCCCGCTCGGCGCCGCCGGCCAAGCAGCGGTGCTACAGCGAAGGCTTGTTCATAACTGGGGCCGCTCGGCATCTCCCGGGCGGCGCTTTTAAAAACAAGTGACATTTGTGTGCCAGAGCCGCCCTGTGCCATCCCTGCGGGACACGCGGCTGGGGGGGATGTACAAACCCTGCTGTCCCTGGGGATGGGATGGCACAGAGCCCGTTCCCTGCAGAGAGGGCGGTGCCAGCCACAGCAGATCCGGGTCGTTCTGTCGCGGGTCAGGGCGACTTTAACCCAAAATAGCCCGGGGCAGGAATTTTTTCCTGCAGTAGTTCAGGTTTCAGCTGTAAAAGGGACTTGGAAAAAGTAACCCAAGTCCTGGGATTCCTGCCAAGCTGCTGCAGGAGTAAAGCAGCTGGATGAATGTGCAGGAGGAACACATGCAGGGCTTGGGGTCCTTTATGCACACAGAAAAAAAGCAACTTGGAAATAAAATGGGAATTTGACTCCTGCAGCTGTTTAAAGGGCCTCTGTTTTTTCCATCTGTTAACAGTGGTGCTAAGGGTGTCCTGCAGACAGAGAGGAGAGAGACACAGTGTTTCTGTAAATATAAAATGACAAGCATTCTGATGCCACGTTTGGACACAAAAGAGTAGCAGCAGAGTCCAGGCAGACTGTAAAAGTCTGCAAACACATGGCACACTCAAACTGCCTTCCTAATGAAGTTTTTGGAACAACTTGCACAAGATCATGGCTAAGTGCTGTAGAAATAAAATTTAACTGAACTGTTGGACATGGGATAAATTTATTTAATAAAACAAAGCAAGCAGATTGTAGTTACCCACAGTTTATGAAGTGCAATATGACAATTTTGTGTAATAACTCTAAATTTGTTTACACATTAGTGCACCTAGTCCTTTGACTTCAGTTATTGCACATAGAAATTAACTCATAGAAAAGACCTGCGTACAAGACATGCAGACTTCATGGAAGGCAAATAATGCCTACAGAATCAGCAAACCCCAGAATATACACAGCCTGGAATGGTCAAGGAGGAGTTCAGGTAACAAATATAACCTACTAATATTTCAATTAAAGGTAACCAAAATAGGTGTTCAAATATAGAATTAATTTTAAATATATTAAATGCTAGTTTTCTTTTTTTTTTTTGTTTCAGGCAAGGTGCTGTTTAAAAAACCTTCAATAGAATAGCTTCATTTAGAGATGGTAAATCATCAAGTTATACATGGAAATTTTGATTTACATCAAAGGTGACAACACAATGTACAAAAAAGTTCTTTAAAAATTCTAAAAAAAAAGAAAAAAAAGAGAAAAAGCAAATCATGTTATAAAAGGAGAGCCAAAACTCACCTTCTTTGTAAACTAAAAAACGTTTTCTGACATCCATGAACAGTTGGCAACGCTGAGCATCAGAAAAATATTCCATGTGTTAAAGAGTGGATATGTAGTGTTCCAATCTTGCATTTACTGCATACATTTAGCCTTGAATCATGACACCTGACAGAAATAAAAGGCAGTTCCCCCTTCCCCCTTAGTTTTGGCCATTAATGAGCAGGAAGAGTCTTCAATCATGATCGGCTCGAACAACTGCAACGCTTGAATTCCTAAAAAACCAACGCACGGGGTGGGGGGTCAAAATCTGTCAGCCACAGCTGCTCCCACGGGAGTTGATGCCTGGGGCTGTGACAGGAGGATTTGGGCCCGTGCTTTGGGTGTAAACACAGTGCAGTGGGAAAGAACAGCAACAAACTCCGCAGAAGGAACTGGGTGTTTCGCCGTAGCAAGAGGCTCGAAGCACAGTAAGGTAACTACTCCTGCTCGTGTGCAGTGTTGGCATTTTGTGTGTGTGTGCTCATGTCTTGAGAAACATTCAGAATTAAGCAGGAACCAAGGTGATTGTACCTCACTATAAGGCGGCTTGCTATGGTTTGGTCTCATGGCTTTACCAACTTTTTTTCCTCCTCGTTTTACAAAAAAAAATCTGACAGTCCCACCTTTCACTGATAGTTGTGTTTTATGGCTACTTGCTTCCCAAAAAAAAAAAAAAAAAAAAAAAGCACAAGTTCTGTATGAAAAAAGTAATATGTATATACCACATTGAATCACAATATTACCTATACATCCAATTTACATTCTTTTATCCTGAAAGCGTTTCATATTTCGATTGCTTGACACAAGCTATTGACTGCAGAAGTGAAAGAACATAAAATAGTTCATTCTACACCTCCAACTGCCTGAGAAAGAAAAATATTCTTCCAGTTTTATAAATTCCTTCCTTATTTAGGATTTTTTCCCCCCATTTGGCACGCAGTTCCTTTGCTGCCAAACAACTTCTCAATGCTTTAATGCACATTAACAGAGCACGAAAACATAAGCTGAACAAAAGGTGCCTCAACGAGCTCCTTGATCTATTATATTTCAGTTCCTCCTCCCTCCCCCAAAGGATAGGTCATTGCAGCCTCCCAGTTCAAAATCCTGATGGCAGCCAGTACAAAAATAAATCAACAGCTTAATGGAATGGAACTTCATGGAGCTGAAGTACACGGGAACAATAACCAGGCAAGTGAGCACAAAGGTATGGGCACAGTCCTGGGGAGGGGGGGAAAGTGGCACGAGTTAAGGATGAGAACTACAGCACAGTTTATAAAACCATGAGAATAACTTTTATAATACTGTAAACTGCAAGAGTCTTCACATGTCATGGTTGATCAGAGGCCTCCGCGCTCAGATCTTGAGGGCACGTGGACGAGCGGGGATCCATGGCTGAGTGCATTAAAGGAATATAAACATCATCCATGTTTGGCATGACGAAGATTTTCTGGGAGAGAGACACAATTAAATCAGGTTACTCTTCATATGTCACTGGAAACCTTAGTTTTGCAATTTGTTTAGTTAAAAAAATGCCACAAATTTCCAGACAAAAGATTCTCGAGTTCAGCGTTCAGACAGTGCAGTGCCCATTAATTCAGGCCATTTCGTTGTGTTACACTTGTAAATGAAGGTCAGAAATATCTGTATCTTTGCAAATTCCATTAAATTAAAAGGGTTCTACAGAAAAAATCACCACCTTTCCCCGCTCTGTTGCTTTCTCAGCTCTTACCCATGTACTTTTACACTGCACTTTTAATGAAATAAGTGGGTTTGATTGTACAGGTTTGGGTCCAGAATCAATCTGGTCAGTCTTCCCATCCTACATGTCTTTGGAGGTTTTTTCCCATTTTACACTACAGTCAAAGTGATTTTTAAAAATCATTTTCAAGGAAGTAGTGACAGGACACCTTAGTACCTCTCTTAGTATCTGTGTTTGGGTTTTTCAGTTTTAAAACCAGTTGGGTGCTCTTCTCATCTAAGAACAGGAGCAGTGGAGGACACCAACTAACTTCAAATCAAACAGTTCAAAACTACCACCACTGAAAGGAAGATGTAAAGGAAGCACACCTGGAACTCCTGCTCCAGTTTCCTGGCTATCCAGTCTGTCACATGAACCAGAGTCACTTCTCTCTCCCCGAGTTTTGGCCGTGCTTTTAACTCCAGGTAGGGAGGCCTTCGGAAGCCGTACCTTGGGAGAGCACAGAGCAGCTTTTGTTACAGACACTCCAACAAAGCAAACCCTTCAATGTGTAGCTCAATTTCCTCTTGACAGCAGTTCCTACCTCATTTACCACTAGTCTGTTCTCTTCCAGAACTCACTTTAGCCAGACTTTACCTTTTTTTTCCTCATCTCTATCTTTTCAATAGCACAACCTGCAGCTAAGTTCCTCTTACCATATTCTGTCAGTGGGTGGAGGTGGAATGTTAATCACTAGTGTTCCTCTGCACTCCTGCACTTCAACTGTTAGCAGCAATGGAGTATTGGAGACCTCTTCAATTTTCTTCTTAATAAACTCAGTCTCTGTTGCTTTCTGAAAGTATTTTGACTTGGTGATTTTATCCACAATTCTCATCAGTTTACTTGTCCGAGATCCTCCCACGTACCTTTAGATAGAGATTAGAAAAAAAGGACAGTAAGGTAATTTTCTCAAACTACTAAGACAGCCATGGATTTTCTAAGAAACCATTAAACTTTGGTATTAAAATTCCAAAGAGATGCATGGCCAAGCAGCACCTACCAGAGCCTGCAGCCAGTAGCTGTGCTCTGTCAGCTACAAGTGTCTGGCAGGAATTCCCTTCAGGCTGAACAACTCCTTCCCACATGGCATTGGAAACACAACACTCTTTCAAACTGCAAATACACTGCCATCACTTATGCCAGCAAGCTGGCATGGGAAATGACACCTTGTCTACTGCCATTCCAACAGAACTGTCGGGACACTGATGCAGCAAGACAGGCACAAATCAGCAGCTTAGAAGGCCCAGCCATCATGTCTAATTATTTAACAGCGTGTGCTGAACAGAAAGGTTTTCATTTTAAGGTACTTCAGGAGTATAAAGGTGTTGATAAAGAAGTGCAAAGCACTTTTAGCAGTGGGTGGAATGATATTCTAAAAATGGTTAACCATGCCTGCAAGAAGAGGGCTTTTCCTGGCAAACGTGTCAGGCATTGCTGGCTTCTAAAACAGATTCTTTAAGGGCTGAATCTGTCTTTTCTCACCCCTATCTCATGTTGGAAATATACCCTCCAAGAATAGCATATTTGGTATTTTCCACACACTATATCATAGCTAATTATGGCTCTTGATGTTATGTACCAGAGATGACCTTCCTAAGGAAATGACATTTTCCTATTGAGGTTGGGGGGGAACCAGAAAAACCCACATTCTTATACAGACTTTTACAGAGTTTTCTCCTTAGCACAACATAAGGCAAGAAACTCCTCAGCTGATATAAAAAGGCTGAATTAATTACAACTCTTGGATTTTATACTTAGCTGTATTTTTACCCAGAGAAAGTAGTTACTCTCTCATCAGCTCATCAGATTCTATAGTGGTAGTAATGCAGATTCTTTCTTTCAGTATTCTACATAAAAATTCTTTATTCTCTTTGTCCTCTTGATAAAGAACTCTCTATATGATCTATGAATTTTTAGAAGATATGAAATGCATCAAATGCAGTAATTCCAACAACTCTTCACACAGTTTTCAAAAGTGTACAGGAACAAAACTGAGGGAACTCCCTGGAACATTTTGAATAAGTCATGAGTCTTCTGGTACATTTCACTGTAAAAATCAGGGATGTGTTCAGTCACAGAAAACACTGGGATTGTCTCGGACATTTCTGGCTGACTACAGCTTTCTCACTGCATGGCACAAGTGCAATCAGATGCAGAAAGCCAAAAATCAGAAGAGCAGCCAAAACAAGGAATGACGTGGCAACGCTGCTGTTGGGAAATCTCCTCTGAAACTCAGCATGAGAGGGCAGCATTGCACAGCCCAGACACTCAGAGATCTCCAGAAATAATAATTAAAAAAAAAAAAAACCACAAGAAAAAAAGCCAGCAACACAAAACTGAGAAGAAAGCGAGGCTTGAGGAACAGTTGTTTCCTTTAAGAGAAGAACACCCTGGAAATCTGGAGCAGCAGGAGCAGCACAGCACTCAGCACAGCAGCTCCCTTGGCTGCCAGCACTGGCTCCACTGCTGCTCTTGGCTCTGCAGTTGTGTTTGCTCCACTGTCAGGACACTGTGACACTCTGGGGGACACAGAGCACCCAGCACTGAGCAAGGCACGGGCTGCTGGGGAGGGAAGGATTAACCAGCTCACCCTTCTGCTCCTGGAGTCACCTGCTTCTCTCCTGCCAGCTCAGGAGCATCATCTTCCTCCGAAGAGCCGGCGCTGGAGGATTCCTCATCGCTGTCTGCAAGACAATACGCCCTTGGCCTGAAACTGAAACAATTCCCAGGTCAAATGGAATATCCTGAAATAGCTTCTCATCCTGTGCAGCTTTGGCTGACATTACACCACTCTGAACTATGCCCTCCTCTTTTTTTATAAGCACCATCTGAAAGAACAAACCCAACACCGCTCTGAAGCCAGGCTGGCAGAACTACCTTCAAACCAGAAAATCTGTTTTCCCCTGTGGAACATAATCCTGCAGGAAAGAGGTTGGCAGGGGGGCGGCTGTTTTACATATTCAAATCAAAAGTGGAGATTATTCCAAATACATTTGAAAGCATCTCTGCTGCTGCTCGTGGCTTTCCATGGGTTGAGCAGAACGGAGGCTGGACAGGTAAAACAACCTTTGAATGTCATGTAAAGTAATAAAATCAAACAAGGGCAGGTCTCAGGGTACAAAATACCACCTGGTAGTAACTAATTCCTGGCCTTAAACCTGTGGAAGAATTTAGGCACAATCACAGGAAAAATTTCAAATCTTTTAAACGGATTAAAAAGAGGGAAGGATGGAGTGGACACACTTCAGTATGAACAGATCTCTACTGAAAGCAAGAGCCTGAAACAGTTACACAACACAAGCTTCAAAAGCATATGGCTTTAGCCCTGGGGACTGTACCCAGCACTGGAATTCTCTACAGCATGTTCAGAACACAGTTCAGAGCTGTGTCTTCTTCCTTTGTGTGCCTGGGTGTTCCTGGAAGTGTATCTGAAGCATTTAATAACCTCACACAGGGCATGGACTGAGGCTGCTGCCTGATACTCTGTGCACAGAACCAACGGGGTGGCTGCTGCACGAAGTCCTAATGAGAAAGGACAGCTCCAGTGCAGCTCCCAGAGCACAGGACTCCTTCCCAACCCGAGCAGTGACCCCAGGACCTCTCCACACTGCAGAATTTCCCAGCCAGGGTACGGAATCAGAACTGCAAAGCTCTCCTCACCCAGAGCTGCATTCTGTACCTGCACACAGTGCAGGCACACACCAAACTGAGCCACCTCCCCGAGGACAGGGGGGTGTGGATGGCTCCTGTCACTGGCCCAAATAGCAACCCTGGAGCTGCTTCTCAGGGAGAAAATCCCATTTTTAGGTCAGACTCAAACTCCACATTTTCTAGGAGGGCGTGACCTCCCTTCACTTTCCCGTGCAGGTTGTACCACCCAGCTCAAAGCATGCCCAGAGCATTCCCAGGGCTCTCAAAGGTGTCACCTTAAAAAGAGGTGTTTTATTTCCCAGTTAAAGGTGCCTCACAAGCCCCGACCGGCTCAGACCTCAGGATTTCCTCGCATTAAACAAAGCAGCAATAAATAAGCTTGAGTGAGATTTCAGGGGCTCTCTGCATACAATGGACCATTTATATGACACAAACACTGGCAGAATAAACCCACTTTGGAGCTACAGTATTGTTGCTGTGCAGATTGCACAATATTTTATGAATTGCCATTTGTCAGCTTGTTTTTATGGGGTCCAACACAGCCAGAAGGACTGATGGGGTGAGAAGCCGTGGTAAATTTGCGTTAACCTACCTGAGTTTGCCTCATCTCCTGTATGGCAGAACCTGTGCTGGAGTAATTTTATAAAACTGGCAATTAAATAGTTTTCCACCCTCTCTGAGAGCTCTATTTTCTTGAGAGGGCATTATCAAACTTATCTCAGCCCATCTCACTTCTGTTTCAAACAGTAAGTGCAACACTGGCCCGTTTGTCTCCCTTTACACTGACAACATCATCCACAGACAGTGAAACATCAGAGCTGTCACCCCCTCCCTCTCTCTGGAGCCTCTCCTACACCAGTTTGTGGTTACTGCCTCTCAGGAGATGGTTTGTTCTGGGCTCTCGAGGGACACAAATGAGTGTCACCAACCAACATTCCTCACTTACAGCACAATCACAGATGCAAACACTTGCAGAGCAGTTCGTCACAGCAACTGCCGACTGACGATTAAAAAAGGCAGTAAAATGAAAATCAGCCAACACAGTGGAAAGCACAGATGAGAATCAAATCTTCTGTGCTTCTCAGTCTTTGCTTATTTATTTACAATATCCATTGTATTGAAGGGGAAAAAAGAACCCCAAAAACCCCTCACTTTAAACCAGAATACACCAGGCTGCTCTTTATGTAAAGCTGGCCCCGAGGTTTGAAACACCCCAGCCCCGTGCAGGGAGCAGAGCAGTTAATGCTGATACCTCCAAGCAATCAGTTGCTTGGCTACAGGCACTTGCATCTGCCTTGCTGGGGGCCCATTGCTCAGCCAGCAGCAAACTGGTTTTTAAATATGAAATCAATGCGTTCACTAATTATTTCTGAGGCCATTTCTGCACTGAGCAGATATGGAAATACACAAAGAAAATCCTGAAGGGATGGGGGAAGGAAAGCAAGAATTTGATTTGTATAGACATTTCCTTCTCCATCCCCCATTTTTGGGAGGGGGGTGGCAGGGTGGATTAAAAGGATTTTGAAAAATGTGCACCTACCAGTTCTACTGATGTAAATTCAGAAATATTTATGTCAAGCAGTGACAATGAGAATCTGGGTCGATTTTAAACCCTCTGAATTTCTACCACCAGTGTATGAGATCATTCAGCCTTTAGGTTTTTTTTCACATTTATTTTCTTGTCATGACTGCACTGAAATATAGGGCTGCTGGAAGTCTTGCTTCGAGATATCTCAGAATAAATGGTCAGAGCTCTGACAAGAGTACACAAAGCATCCAGTATCCTCATTGTGATGGACCACAACATTTTATTCATAGCTAAACAAATGGCCAGATTTAGAGACTATTTTCTTGATTTGTGTCCACCAAATCAGAGACCACCTCCTGTCCAGGGGCTGCAGATGTCTTAAGCACAAAGAGAACACAGCACAGAAAGGATGAACACTCCACAGCTGATGGGATGGATGCTTGACAGGTGTCACTCACCAGGTAAATACAAATGGACAGATTGATGACGCTCCAAAATCCCAACAGCATCACAAAAATGAGAGGGGAGGCACAACTACAGGAGAGGTAAGTCACTGTATAGTGTTCCTTAATTAGTTTACCTACAGGAGGCATTTCACTTAGACATAGCAGGGAAACAGGAGTGGGCTAGGAGGAAAAACAGAGACTAAAGCAGGGGTGTGATTACTCCCATGGTGCACTAAAGCTATTGAAAATGTCTCTACATTACATTTACAGCCTATTTACCTTCCCCATTGTTTTCTCCTCCGTGGTTTACAGCTGTAGCTGTGCCATGCTGTCACCAGGCCTGTTACCTCCCTCTGTGCATGTGTGCATCTCCAGTACTGAAGCTTTACTAAGACCCCAAATCAAGCCTAAGGCAAAGCTACATTTTAGTTGCTGCACGTTTTAAAATCCTACTAAAATACACAACAAAATAACTGCATCACAAAAGCCTTTCATCAACATGATCATCAACAGGGCAATCAAAGCTGTGCAGAAAGGCCACGTTCTACGCTCACGTGATGAAACCCCCCACTCCTTTCATTCCCTGCAGAGCCACAGCTGCTCATCCACAAGGAAAATCCCACTTTTTCCCCGTGCAAGCTCCAGCTGGATTCCAGCACTGCCATCCCTTACCCTTCTCTGCCGATCTCGCCAACTTTAAGCGCTTCACCAAGAGGCTCTTTACCCAGTTTGGTCAAGTTCATCTTGGTCTCCAGGGTCATCAGAAAAGATCCATTGTAGGACATTTCCAAATCAACCCACAGTCCTAAAAGAAACAAAGCTGTCACTTTAAGAACCATCACAAAGCAAGCTTTCTGTTCATATTAAACTCATGGAACAAAGTCAGATGTAAATCAAAAGGAGCGTGATTTACACCCACCTAAACCGCTTAAGAGAGCTGAAGTGAGATAAAGAACACAGAATACAATCAGGGATTCGCTTCAAAACTATTTACAGCACTGCTCCAAGCCAGACAGTAATGGGGACACTCCTCTAGTGACGCTGTCCAAACAAAGCACAAGTTGAAATCCCAGAGCAATATTGCTTGTGTCACATCACAACCTGCTGCCTCTTGCTTTGCCAGTGGTGGATTGAAGGAGTATGACAAGGTTCCCCCAGTAACTGAGCTCCAGGCATTCTTTATGACTCCCAGCAAGCAGGGTCATTCCTTTGACAACTCTAGACATGGGGTATTGCATGAAATCTAGTGTGGTGCAGAATATTCACCAAAAGAATTCTCTTGGGAATAGCTGCAGGATTAGGTCCTGCCTCTTGAGTGACCCCTTGCAGCCCCATGGACTAAACAAAGCTGCAGGTATTTGGGGTTCAGATATTAGAAACCAGATGCCAATAAACACAGATTATGCATCTTCCTTTTCCAGACACTGCAGCTGCACAAAACCAGTACCTGGCACATCATCCACTGACACATTCTACTTTTATTCACTTATTCAGAAGCAATTCATGGTAATTACTCTTTGGGTTTGAGTCATCTGTAAAAGTCACATTTTAAGAGTTCAAGAACTACTGTTTCCTGCAAAAACATGTCAGAAAACCAGCACTGTCCTTAATCCCACCGTGTCTGTTCACAGAAACACAGGCAGCTCCCAAAGGCCAGGTCACTGATTCCCTGTGAGGTTCCCTGCTGGAAGCAGGAATGAAGACAAGCTGGTGCTTTATCCACCCAAATCCCTCTTTTCCCTCTCACACTGCTCCTAACACTGCTCTAAAACCAAACACAACAAAGCTTATATATATTTTTCCTCTTCACAAGGAAAAAGCAGCAGTAAGACAGACTTTTTTTTTTTAACAGACTTTCTGGATTATCAATGAGCCAGCACAACTCAATCATCAGTGCTGTTTTAACAGCAGATCAAATTAAGCAAAGGATGCCATTACTGAGAGGGAAAACTCCTTCTGGCCAGAAAACATTCATCCACATTTTCCAGAGGGAAAAGGGGAGGGAGAGGGAGTGAAGAATTGGGCAGATGGTACAATTTATTCTGAATTTTCTGGTTCCCTAGCCTTGAGAGAATTACAGGAAATGCTACAGCATATGCTGTCACCCAAATAGGACTGTTTTAACACAAACAAGATTTTTTTTCTAACACTGCCTGTTAACAAATTGAGTTACTTAGAGAAGCCATATAATAAAAAAAAATATTTTCCTTGTAATCAAGCACTGGTTAAAAACAACTCTGGATGAAACAAAGCCCTTCATTGCATTGTAAAGCCTCACAAAAGGCTCAAATGGCTCAAAACCACCTCAAATGACTGTCTCAAACACTTAAAAAAAACCCCAAAACCTTAGAAATGTTCATTCTAGATACTGCCCTGAAATTTTAGGGTTTTTCCCTCATATTCCCCAATAAACCAAGTGGTTTTTTCATAAGTCAACTTACCAAATACATTTATCCTTACGAAAACAAGCATTTCCAATTACCATACCCTTATTTATGTCCTTTTAAGTGTAATTACACAACAAGTTATTTCAGTAATTATTCACTGCAAGCTCTTACAAACTAAAGAGTTCACGTGGCACCCAAAAGTGGGAAAGAAGTTACAAGGATTAGCAATTCTCCCATAAATGTTTCCTTGTCACAGTTTTAAGCGAACAAGCAACTGAATTTATCGAAGCCAAGTTTCCTAAATCCCATCCCATGACTTGGAATTCCAGCCTTGGCTTCCAACTGAAGTTATGAGAACAGAGAAAGGAATTCCAAAAACGCTTCAATCCAAGGCAAAGGGCAACGCTCTGACCAGAGCCCTGAAATGAATGCTTGTTTAAAAACAAACCCTGAACCCACTTGGCAAGCATCACAAGTGTAACAAGTTTAAAACATTGGGGTTTGTTTTTTTTTTGTTCTGTAATACAAAATAAAATTTGTCCCAACAGTGAAGTCACTTTGCTGCTGGGAACACGGGAGGATTTCATCAGAGAACCTGCTGTCCCACGCAGGGAAGCACATGACAAGCAGCAGCATATGTGTTAGTTCCCTAAATACTGACTGCACTCTCCAGCTCATTCCATCTATTCAGTTTTCATTTCTCTTAAAAGGAAAAAGACAGATTTTCTGCCTCGTGACAACCAAACACTTTGCTCTTCCTCACACGTGCTTTGTTTAGAAAGCCCAGTGGCCAAACACACTTCCCAGGTGGGTCTGTCCCAGACAAGGCTTTTCCCCAAAGTCTCAGGGAGATAAGGGCAAACAATAGCATTTGGAGACATAACTGATGTCATGTGTGGCCAAGAGGGTTTCAGTGAACTCCCCAAAGTCTGGTTTGTTCTCAGTTTTAGGAGGGAAAGGTTGTTGCTCACACACCTCGTGCCTTCAGGCAGTGCTGTGAGTGGCACAGAGCTCATTATCCATTCAAACTTTGCTCTGTCCATGGTTGTTGTTGGTCCAAATATGCTACTGAGACTTGGAGTCTGGCTCATTGCTGGCCTGTAATTTAGAGCCTCTCCAGAGGGTTTTAACACTTGTACCAAGTATCTTAAATTCATTAAATTCTTACCATCTCACTACCAATTTATTGGTTTTAGCCCCAGCTAGAAATTATCTTGGTAACTTCACCAAAGAGCTGAAAGAGCAGTTTAAACCAAAAATCAGCTGCTTGCCATGCCATCCACAGCTGCACCACAACAGGTACTCCAAGGAGGTATTTCCCTTTATGCCAATGAGAAATCTCTCCACCTTGAGTGGAAAAACTCAGACACACTTTAAAATTAAAAACTGCTCTGATTCTGTCTTAGAAAAAGAGAGAGCATCTAGCTCTCGTCAGCATGTGGAATAAATACTTTGGAAGCTAAAAAGCATTTTCCCAAGTTTTTCTTTCTTGTGAGATTACTTAAATGACATGAGTATCCTCAAATATACTCCTGTGACCATATGCAAGCCAGAAAGAACAGAAAACAAACAGTTCTGATTCACAAAGCAGCAATATGAGAGTGATTCAGCTCATAAAAAAATCCATATTTAATAGTAAGGACATAAAATGATGCTGTATTTTGAAGTTTGTTTTCAAAGCAACACTGTATTCTTGTTTTCTGAGTTAGTACAATTATATTTTCTGAATCTCCTGTTCTCAGAACAGGGGAGCCAAACCTGTTTTGTGCAATGGTACAGAATCAGATCTGTCTCAAGGAGAGGTGCAATGCTCTCTGCAGCCAGAGATGTGTCAGCACCTCTGTTGCATGCAAGTTTTAGTTTAGTTCAGTCATTATTGCCTCTGGAAAGACAAGATCACCCTTCCACAGCTCCAGAATTACTTCAGACCAAGCCTGACATGGAGACCCCTCAGCATCTCCTCAGCACAAGCTCTTATTAAATGTATCTTCCTCTGAGTAAAACATCCACAAATAAACCAGATGAAAATCCTGTTCTCCACTGCTAAAAAGGCAGGAGGAACCAGACAAGGGAGCTTGTGTTTTACCTCTGTGATCAATAGAAGGTTTGAAGGCCTGAAGGATCTTGGGCACTGCTATCCCCATGTCCAGCTCAGTCAGAGTCAGCTCGTTCATGAAGTAGGGCAGCTGGGAGGACAGGAGATAGAAAGTCAAACACATGTTATGGAACTAAACATTCATTTCCTGAGAGAGGAGAGGAAAGGGAAACTTAAGGAATGGGCTGAGCTGAAGTGCCACCAGTGGAAGAACAGAATGCAAGGGGAAGGCACAGGAGTCACTCAAAAGCCCCTTTTGAGCTCGTGCAGCTGGTGGAAGCTGCATCCTGGCACTGCACACACAGCTCCTCCCATGGCCATTTACTGCCACTGACCTGTCCTGCAAGCAGTGCATGTCTGAGGTACACAGGAACACACTGGAATTGTGGTTCCCTTATCTCCTCCACCCTAAAAGCAATCTCTTATTTCCCAAAACAGCTTTCATCCTTTATAAGCAGTTCTATTTATCCCTGAAGTACACACAACAATAATTCTACTTTTCACATAAAAACCTGACAGACAGAAAAAGTTCATCCAGCTGTAGCTCATTTCAAAGTGAAGCAGCCAAGTTAACATGTTGAGATCCACGTGAAACTAAACTGGAATTCTCTATCACATTTATTTACTTGTCTTTTACAAGTGTGAAATAAATACCTTCTCATACTGTTTTAAAACTCTAAGACTGTGTTTCATTTCTTTCACAAGGAGTGTGTAGGGCAAATCTCCAGATCAGGTACCTTTATTTTGCTTAATTTCATCTGGATCTTCTTTGACACTAGATCAGACCAATACTTTTCTCCTAAAAAATCCCAAAATATTCTTCCAAGCAGAGCATTCACCCAGGCCTCCTGCTCTTCCTCTTCAGCTTCCTCATGGGCATCTGGCAACTGGAAAACACAGAGCAGGTCATTCAGCCCAATAAATTCTATAAACTGAGAAGTTTATTAACAAAGTCTATAAACAGAAAAGGCCTGTTTTACACTGGAAGTTCAGTGTTGGAGTCCAGGTCAGCTCAGAACTCAAATGCTCAGCAGAGAGAGCAGCTTTACAAACACATCAGCTGTGCTGCCACGAGCCCGTCATCATCCTGACATGCAGCAGAGGGAACAAGAGCACGCAGATACAGATTGACCTCTGGCAATATGAAATGAGAAAGCTGCATGTCATTTAACCCCTGGCAGTAAAAGAAGATAAACCCAGAGCGGGCAGACTTAGAAATGTGTCTGCAGCAGAGACACTCTCTCTTCCCAGTCACATCTCTACCCTTCCTTTGATTTAACAAAACATTGGAAAGCAAGACCCCATCTTACATCCTTAAATCCAGCTCAGAAACTTCACAAACAGATGATAAACAAACACAGTACAGGCAAACACACTCTTCCTTTCAATGTTTGTAAACAGGATTCAGGAAACTATTGTTCCCTCTGCTGCATTAAAGGTTTTGTTTACAATCCGAGAGGATTATGTCTTGCTTTGCTTGAGAAGCATCTCGAAACACCTGGAAATATTAAACATTCAGATGCTGCATCACTGCCCACACACAGAGAGGCAAAGGCAGCTGAAATCAAAGGCAGCTGAAATAACTTTGGGGGTGTGCACACACTGCCAGGTATTTCATTAAAACCAGGAGGTTTCCACGAAGGAAACACCAACACATTAAACGTCTCTCAAGCGCCTGCAACGACAGAAGAATTCACCACCCTTCATTATTCCAGGCAGAGCTCCCAAAGCCAGCAGAAAAGCAGTGCTTTCTAAGACAGGCAGGTAGATGGTACAGTTCTGACCATCATTTCTTGGCAGTGCCTGCTCCCCAGGGCTGCAGCCTCCCGCTGCCAGAGCTGCTGGCTGAGGAGGTGCTGCTGTGACGCAGCTTTTCCTGCCAGCCCCGCTCATCTATTTATAGAAGGATTCCTGCCACGTGCCACATCCAGCAGAGAATTCCTCACTGCTTCAGGGGCTGTGGGGGGCTGGAATATCTGCTGTCCTGGGGGACACAGGTTGTGTTTGTTTGTATGCTATTATGTCACTGCTTCCTCTCTGGACATTGTGTGAAAGTCTGGAAACAAAGATGCACGGCAGGAATTACAGTTTTAAATGAATGGTGATAGGACTAAAACATTAAGGGCCCATTTATTAAGAGTGCTGTACTGAACATTAAGGTTCTGTTTACTGAGAGTGATTCAGCTGCAGTCCAGGAGGCCAAGGGATCAGCAGGAGCTACAGACACCCCCACTGGTGCATCCTCTGGAGGACAAGCATTACCTTTTTCCCAGCTGTAGGGCTGCTGTCTGCACTCAGCACTGGGCTACCTGAAGGGCTTTTCTTTTCCTGTGGAACACACTTTGCCATATAAACGCTGTAGTCCAGGAGCATCTTCTGCCTCGCGTTGCCAGCCAGGTCCTTGTGCTTGGGCTGGGCTGCGATCTCCTCTGCGTTCCCCTTGCTGCTGCTCCGGCTGTGCGTGAGAGCTGCGGGCTGAGCGTCGGCTCTGCCGTGCCCGGCCAGGATCCCTGAATGCAAAGGAATAACAGCCACTGAACAGAGAATGAAGCTGACAGCCACGCAGCAGAGTGCAGGAGCAAACACTAAAGGAACTAAGTTACTCTGCAGATATCATTTATTCTGAACCAACCAACCAACCAAACGACATTCAGAGTAGCGCTTTCTCATTTTGAAGGCTCAAAGTAAATCCCACTCCTGTGGGGAGTCCTAAACCCAATCCCTGGTATGATTCAGCACCCAGCAGGATGGGGGACTGGGGGAGTCAGCTGATCAATAGCATATTTAAATATGGACACTCACATATGTACAACCCATGGCAGAATTCCCAACAGCCCTGCTGGGAACGCCTAAAATAAAAGTCAGGTGATTCAAATGTACCTATGACTAAACTTTCTTTTTTGCCTAATCTAATTATAGGCTGTTACAATTAAAAGTACTATCAAAAGCATGTAGCTATAAGGATTTTAATTAGCCCTTAATTTTGCACTTGCATTTCAAGATGTTATATGCCAGAAATAATGATGCTAACTAATTTTTAAAAAGCTTCTCAGAGAAGAAAGACAGAAAAGTATGAGTCATTCAGGTTTAAAATTATATTAGAGAATGGTTTTAAATTACTTTTTCAAACATTTGATCAATACTATAGACTAAGATGTTTGGTGGTTTGGATATGGATGTATTCAGATAGATAGATACATTAGTGCAGGACTTCATAAACAGAAAAATGTGTTTTCTTGGGACACTAATCCATGAAAAAGCTCTTTATCATTTTCAGATTAGAGTGGAAGCAAGGATGGAGGAGGAAAGATGGGTAATAGGAGATGAGTCTAATACTGCAAATGTTGATGAGAAAAAAAAGCAGTTTGAACAATTCATCCTTACAAATATTGCAGGAGTTATTACAGCCACTGAAAAATAGTGCATTCATATAAAATAGTTTAAAAATAGTACCAGTTGAAGGCACACAGCCAAGTACACAGCCAGGAGAAGAAAAGGCAGGGCGGGAAGGTGGGAATGAGAGGCCAAGACAAGGAGCAGAGGAGTGTCCTGGGTACTACCTGCCTGTAAAGATCACTGTGGTTCACCCAAACAGAACTGTGGGATGTTTCTTTTAACAGACAGATACACTAGAACCCAAAATGTGAGTACCTGACTTGCTCCCAGACAGACTCGATGGCTTCTTGGCCTCAGCCCTCAGCCTGGAGGCGAGGAGGAACCTCTGGAACCACTCCTCCTTCTCCCTGCCTGTCCTCCCAAAGAGGTAAAGCACTTGATCCTTTTGGCTACTGCACTTTGCCCCCTCCTGAGGCTTCTTGGATTCTTCGCTGTTTGAGTCCACTTTTTCAGCAGATGACTTTTCCTCTGCGTTCTCCTTCTCAGCCTGGGCCTTGGCCATGAAATCCTCCTGTTTAGCGAGCTCAATGCAAATTGGGTATTTCTTATTCCAGATTCGTTTCCGTGCCAGACTCTTGGGAACCAGGGAAATCTGAAGGATAAATGCAAAGGTTAAAATTAACTTTTTTTTTTTTTTTTCAGTTGTATCCTCTATGTTTCTACACTCACACAGGAATGCAAGAGATACAGATCCCACACTGGATCTGCTGGGTTTAACTGACTCAGCATTGCTATCACCGGGTCTTTGGTGAGCCAAGGCCGTGGAATTAAAACAAAGGCCATCTGAGCATCTTATACAGTCGTGTGGATTAGAAATTCTTGTTTTCATTGAGAAGATCTTATTTTTATAGATACAGGGAAAAAATAGAAAAACCAAGAACCTTGTTTCTGTGACCACAGGGTATGTAATGACAGTCTAAACTGTGTTTTAAACTCAACTTTTCAGGCCCATCTCAGGAAACTGAGCTTTAGAAGTCCTTTCCCATATGGACTCAAGGGAATGGAGGGAAGTTTTCCTCACTGTCACTGTGGTCCCTCTGTCCCTTTCACTTCCACACTCAACTGAAGCCTGGTTTCCTCCCCCATCTGCACTGCCAAGGCCCTCGACTGATGCAGCACATTAAAAAAATCCATTCTGTTAATAATGAGCTATTGATGTCTTACTTAATACAATGCCAATGGAATCAGCTTCACGTGGCAGCTCTTCACAGGTTTGAGGGAGGCAAACAACACGCAGGGAAACTGTCCCAGCATTACTGCTGATGTTCCAACTGCAAGAATCCCATCTCCTTCCCCTGGACAGGGGGCACCTACAGCAAGTCATGGCTTTCCAGCCACCTCCTGCTCTCCCCTTTCACGTTCCTATACAGTGTATGTTCCCCCACTGAGTGGAAAGCAAATGTTGTCTGAGCTGCCTTGGCACAGAGACAACCACCAGAGATGATGAATTTCGGTGTGACCCCCAGAACAGTCCTGCAGTAATCTCCTGTGTGGGGAGCGAGTGTCTGAGCTGCCACGAGTTACCTCCTGCTCTGAACAGACAGAGGAAAAAAAACCATGCTTTTCCCTTGTTGTTTTTCCCTTTTTTCTAAATCCTGCTCAATCTTCCTCCCCAGCACAACCTTTTGCAAGTTAGACACGACAACAGTTTCGTTGACCTAATGACAGAACATGAAGGTAGAGGAGTTGCAAAGTGTTCTTTGCTAAAATCAGGTGTAAGTAAGGCACACTCACCTTGCTCTCTGTCAGTTCATAAATCTTCTGGCTGACATAGGTGACATCAGGCTTTGGCTCATTGTACAGAGCTCTTCTGGAAATGTTTTTGTTGGGTTTGGAGAGTCGCAAGGTGCTTCCCTCGAGCCGCACGAACACAGAGTGAGTCAACGTGGCATGGTACGTTTCTGGATCATAATTATAAATTTCATTCATCCATCCCTAGAGAAGAAAACACCCATTAACAGGCTTTTAAGCTGTTGGAAAACCAAGTACAGCACGTGCATAAAAGCTTTAAAATTCTTATCCAGGCTTTTGCTGAAGTTGTTTCGCTTCCTGCAGGAGCAGAACGAGGCAGTAAATGCCCCAAATGAGGCAGCACCAAATTGACAGAGCATGAGATGAGGACAGTGCCACATAATTGGTTTTGTATGTGTGGCACAGGGTGCTCTCACCTCATCCCCAGGAACCACGGGGGGACGTGCAGGATGCTGGGAAGAGCCACCAGGCAGGCACAGGAGGGCTGTGCAGCTCCCAGCAAGCACAGACACCCTAATCACCAACAGCCAAGGCAGAGCAAACAGCCTGTCAGCTTACAGACAGCTCTGACGTTTCCATCACCCACAGTTAAGGGCTCAGTGGAAGACCACAATGGAGTCTGCTTTCATGCACCATCACCGTTGGAGATCGTTTAACGTGTTGTGTAAGGGCCCCGCTACAACACAGGAGTCACACACGTGGATTAAATTCAATTCATTTCTGTGCAGTGAAAGCAACAGCAAACAAACCAGCCAGCCCTGCTGGAACAGGCCTGCAAGTGCTGACTCTGCCCATGATGTCACTCCTTGTCTCTGACATCTGACTGCAGAAATGCAGGATGAGAAATGGGGCGGAAGACGAGCCACGATACTCATTCAAGGGAGAGAAGTTTCCCTCCTCTCAACCTGCCCCACCACATACTTTGATAATTGCTTCTACCTGCACATCAGAGCCTTAAACTCAGCACACTCAACGTTCATCAATGTCAACAGCGAGTGAAGTGGCATCTTCACCAACACCTGGCTGAGCACAGTGGGGGAAGTGGGGAGAGCTGAATGAGCACCCCAGTGTTCCTCCAAACAATCAGCTGTAACTACCAAAACAACCCAGAAGTTACTGCCACATTCCAACTTATTAAAGTTTCCACCCACCCACACAGAAATGTGAAATTTATCTGAATGCTCATTTTCTTCAGTGCCACAGTTCCTTACAGCAGACAGCACACACTTTCTTAGGTGCCATAGTAACAGTGATATCCACGTTGTGCTTACTCCACCATCGAGCTCCACTTTCACTACAAACCCTAAAAACCTAGAGAAATTAGCATTTCTTTTATGTTCAGGGAAGATTAAGTCATTCATCTTTGCTCAGCTCCAAAGCAGATTACCTCTTTTATTAACAGAAATCAGGGCACACTCTTTGAGGCAGCTTTGTGTCCGGGTTCTTTGCTTGCACGGGGTTCTACACAACCACCACACAGGCAGCAGAATGCACAAGGCAGAGGTTTCCATCAGCCATCAAGCTCTGCTCAGCAGGGATGATGCATTTCTGAGCACATCCCATCTCCTTCCTAGAAATTCTTAAGCCAAGGCATCTTTGAGCAGACAGCAATTAACTTTCAGCCAGGAACTCCAGCTGGACTCAGTGAAGCACAAGGACATCACGTGAACTGCCCAAAGCCATGGTGAGCCGTTCCCTCTGCGTGGAGCTGGCCCATCCATATGGCCCAGAGATCTCTGGAGCAACTCCCACCTGCCCCCGGATCAGCACTGCGAGCTATTCCGAGCTCAGACACCGCGGTCTGGAGCCTGCAGATGGCCAAGTGCACACATGGACATTTGCTGCCTCCTTCTGCAAGGCAGCTCAGCCAAACACCCCAGCAGCTGGCACAGGGAGAAAGGGCTCCTTGGAAAGTGGATCTCTGCAGGAAGCTTAGCCACGAGCCCTTTTTCTAACTCTGCTGAGCTGTGAGGTTATACAGGAGGAGGGCTGGGAACTTTGGGGTACGCGTGGTACCCAAAACCTGACGATCCATTAACGCCCTGCTTGGCACGGAACCGGCTGGAGTTTTCCAGCACATCCTTCTCTCAACTGCCACGTGCCACAGGAAGGAGTAAAAAAATCCCTCCTGCTTTTCTGAGCCCTACCATGTGCCCAGGCTTTCCACTTCCAACAAGAGGATTAGCTGCACAACCTGCCAAACACTCCCAGTGCTCACACCCTGTGGTGCCACCTCCCCTGCTCACTGTTCACAACCACCCAAGGGAAGTGTAAATGCTTCTCACAGCACAACCACCACCTTATCAGCAACTGGAGAACCTCATCAAGACTTTCAACCCTGATTTCTGGCTGTCAGAGGTACTGGACAAAGCCTAGAACCAACAGAAGATAAATACATTTACTGCCTAAACCAGCAACCCACACAGTGATTTCTGTACCAGGAGGAGAGTGGCTGCTTCCTGGATCTGAGACATAGCCCAAAACCCAAGAGATACAGAAGTTTTGATTCAAATAGTTAAGGTTTTATTTTCAGACAACAGTCAGGATGAGAGAGAAACAAACTACATTACTACAAACCCTCCTCGTAGGTAAAATTTTAGTTTCCTAATTTCTAAGGAAGTTTTTTCAAGTTAATTTTGTTCCAGAGAAACACTGCACTGCTGAGAGTGAAACATTAATACTTCTCCAAGTGAAGATTCTTCACTCTCTTACTGAATCTGAAAATGTGTGGCAGCTGCAGGAATTTTATCTCAGGGTGTTACAGGGGGTAACGACACCACCTGCCCTCTCACGTCAGTGATCTCCAGTTTTGTAAATTGTTTCATTTAGCTTAAAAGAAAACATTGAGAAGGTTATCCAAGAAACCCCCAAAGTCATCCCAAAGTTCCTGCACTTCAAGAACAACTGCAGCAGAAACACCTCCACCCCTCTTTTTGCAAAACCAAATTGCAACAAAAGATTCACAGCCCACAGAAATCATTTTGCAATGCACCCAAACAGAGAAGTTATGTTACCATAACGTGCTAACAACAGATAAATTTCCCCCAAACTACTGAAACAACAATGGATTTCCTTGTGCAGGAGAGGAGTGACTGTATGATGGGTCTTTTTTGTGCTGGCGAAGTTGTTAAAGTAAGAAATTCAGTAATTCAGGGAGGACAATGCCCATAGTCATGTGCTGCTGTGCAGCTGCTGGGCATTCACACTGATCCTGTGATCTCTCTTTATAAAGGTCAGCACTTGCTGATGGGGGGAACTGCAAAAAGATCCTTAAGAAAGGACCCAGAGGGTTTGGGGCACAGACCAAGTCTGCAAGGAGAAATAAATTCAAATCATTACTTATGATATTTTCAAATACGTAAATAAAAGAATCAGCAAAAGGCACTTCCACAACGCAATTCCAAATCTGAATCAAAACTGTCCCCAAACTGATTTTAACAGATTAATATCCATTCTTATCAAATGATACAATCATCACTCAAATCACACTAATTCTATTTGCATCCCTCACATTGCCACTATTTAAAAATACTGCAACAGTGTTCTGCTTGATAAATGAGCAAAAATGTAAGGCACTTTCTGAGCATTATTGACAAGATCTGAGGTGGCAGAAGCAACCATCACCTTTCCTGGAACACACATTCATCTGTCAGAGGCCACTGGCAAACGTGAAATCCCTTGGATGGTAACTCAGGAATAGCTGCTGATAAAAAACCTCCTCTTTCTGCAGAGCTGGGGCTCAGAAAGCTTCATTTCTCCAGCAGGCACAGCCACTGTGCTCTCCTAAAAGTTCCTTCTAATGGAAAGGGTAAATCTATCACTCCCCTTTTAGCTGTTACTTAAAACCTTTGGGATCAGCCAGCACAACACAAGGGAATGCACACTTGGAAACAAGGGAAGACTAATGGAGGAAAGAAGAAAAAAATATGTGGGCAGAGAAATAAAAAAAGAAAAAAAAAAGAAAAGGAAGCCAGAGAACTGAAGACTAAGCAGGTAAGAAAACATGCAGTGTAGATGCAGGGGGGTTGTGCATTTTCTGCTTGGGGGGATGTTCTCCCCCAGACCCAAAGACATGAACAATTTAGTGGGAGACAATAACAACGTTCAAGCATTTCAGCGATTGCTGAGGGGAATTTTCCACTAGTTTTTGAAACTTGGGAAATGCAAACTTCTCAAACATTATTTCCATGGGGGAAGAGAGAATGCACACACACACACTTGGAAAAAATAACTTGACAGCAGTTTGGCAGAATCCCCAAGTCCTTGAGCCCCATGAAGGGATCTTACTCAGGGCATTTATCATGACTGCATGACAGGAGGCCAGGCCAGAATACAAGACCAACAAGTTCTGAAGAAAAACATCTTTATGCAAGAGCATCAAGTTTCATTTTCCTGTATTTGCCTGAGTTTTGCCACAGATTAAGTCTTTACCTCCTTTTTTCAGAGGATCGAAACTGTCCAGTACTCATTTTGACAGATGCAAATAGAAAATACTTGTATGAAGTGGGAATAATAACTTGCAATCTGCTAAATCACATTACATTATGTTCCACTACAATATGGGCACTGAGCTGGGTTTTCAAATCCTGAAACATTTACATACTGCAGACAGTTACTTTGTGTGTTAATGAGCACAAAAATACTTGTCAGGTCATAAAAACCATTAATCTACATTCATACAGACTTCTCCACACTGTTCATTCCCCTGCCTACAGCCATTCTCACAAAATGTATCTCCTGGATAAAAGCATTAAAATATACAGTTTAAAGGTTCCTGACTAGCATGAACATCTCAGAGACAGCTGAGCACCAGCCAGTGATGAACATCAGGACCTTTACCAGCTTCCAAAGATTGAGAAAAATTTATATGCAGGGTCTCAGCACCCAACTAAGAAGGAAAGAACTGAAAACTTGTCCAGACTTGTCCATTTGAGCAGCCAGGAGTGCCCAGTCTGCATTCACAACAGCAAATGAAGACCACAGTTTGTATCATCCAAGGGAAAAAGGGAACACCAAGGGAGAGTGAGGGCTGGACATGCAATTGCTGCCTCTACTCAGCAAAAGTTGCATTTTGCATTTCATTTCTCTAACTTTTCAGTTTACCTAAAGATACATGAGATTAGCTGTAAATGCACCATAGATTCTCCAGCATATACCCAACACTGGGTGAATTTAAATTCATGCAACCTTTGTGCTGTTACACAGCTGGAGATGCATCTTCAGAAAGCTCAGTTTAATATTTACACAAATACCCTGCTAAGCAAGCGATGTCAGGTGAAGGTTGTGCCACTGTCACTCTGAAACGCCTCTGGAGCACATGAGAAACCAGCAGGTGCTTTACTGCTCAGAATTCTGCACTTGGGAAAAGATGAATTCATCCCAGATGGAGATGAGGAGAGGCAGGGCAGGGACAGCAAGCACAAACCACTGAAGGAAGCGAGTGGTGGATCCCAACTGAACTTGCATTGTCCAAACAAGAAATGGAGATGGGGAAGGGCAAGGAGGAGGGAGGATAACTCTGCTAAGAGCTTCATGTAAAACCCAGCTCTCAGGCACAAGTTTTGCTGAACTGTAATTCCTCCTCCCACCCTAATTAGCTCATGTCTGAGGAGAATCCCACGTGCTCTCCAGCTCTCAATGCTGCACTTGAACACAAAGCTTCTGACTCTGCTTAGGCTGAACAGACAAGACAAATTACTGCCTAGACAGGAAAACATCCCAGAAACAAAATACACCCCCCAAAATGCAGCTTCAAGAACAAATGTTCTTTCACACACCAAACTCTGACACTACTTGCTCTCAGTAATTCAGATGGATCATTTCAAATCCATCAGCAAAACCATTTGCCCTTTTACTTCTGAAGAAATTCCATTTTCCACTAATCCTTAAAGACACTGAAATCTCTTATATTCTCGGATACTAAACCATTTGTGCCCCTGCCAAAGCCACCTGACCCTGAAAAGGAACTCTATTTACCAACGGGGATAATTCAGCTCATTTACACCTTCAGAACAAATCCAGTTTATTCCTTCTACCCAAAACAAAGCCCACAAACACACAGAGAATGCCATGACCTCACCTTGAGTATTTCAGGTTCTTTGATGTCCAGAGCTCCTGTATTGCACCGCTTCTTCACACTTGTACGAAATTTGAGATATTCGGGAGTACGTGGAGTAACAAGCCAGATCACACAGACAGCTACCATAAATCCAAGGGCCATTCCAAGTAAGAGTCCACTTAAGTAGCCAGGGAGAGGGATAATTAAATAAGCATAGACTAACAGTGTTAAGACATACAAAGTTTTCAACGGTGGTTTAGGCTGTTGCACATCCAGATTATTTTCGTCTTCACTACTGAGCACGGTAACGGTTTCCTCAGTCATCTCGGGATCCACCACAGTTTCAGCAGGTTTATCAGTTTTGCTTTCCTCCTCCAGCAAGAGAAAGTCCTCAGAGTACAGTTCACAAAACTCCTCATCCTCCCTGCTCACCAGTGCAGACAACGAACATTTTTCAAGTACGAGTGAAGGTTTCAAACTCACGTCCTTTGTGCTTGAAGACTGAGAGCTCGGGGTCTCTGCCTCTCTTGCGTGTTCCTCAGCAGCCTTGGACTGATCACCCTTGCTCCCAGAGTCACCTCCAGAGACGTCCCCCTCCGAGTCACACTCTTCCTCCTTGATGCTGTAGTTGTTATTGCTTTCCAAATGGCCATTCAAACTGGAAAGGTTTGAGAGTTCTGAAGCACTTGAAGATAAGGCTTTGGGCCTGTGGCTACTACTTTCATCACCCATTATTTTACTGAGCAGCTGAAGAGGCTCGTACATCACCTCAGAAAGGCGTCTTTTAGTATCTTCAATTTTAGCCTCCATTTCAGGTACTTTAAAAAAGGAACGGGTGTCAGAGGGGGATGTCAGTGGAGAGGAGGGGGCAGTTTTAGAATCACCACCTGTAGCTCGAGGTTGAGTGAACTGTTTGAACAGATGCAAGTTCAGTTTCGAGTCAGGTGGCCTGTAAGACACAGCTTCAGACTCTTGTTTGGAAGTGTCTGTAGACAGAGATTTCACCAAGGTTTTCATCAACTGCCTGTGTCGCAGCGGTGGGGTGGGTTCTTTGGGTTCCACATCTGTCGAAAGGGACTTGACTAACCCCTTAAAAGGCTTGGAACTGGAAACTGTGGATGACCCGGCAGATCTGGAAGGGGACGAGGATGGGGAAGACGACAGGCTGGATTTCTGCTCCACAGATCCCACCTGATACGCCACAGATGCACCTGATACGTCAACCGTGTGACATGAGTGTGACGATGGAGACAGGACCAGTGGCACTGCACTGAACACTCGGGATGCAGAAGGGGAATCCAAGAGCGTCACAGTCTCTGCAGTTGGCACAACTGCAGGTGATGAGGACAGCAGTGATGCAGAGTTGGCCACGTTAAGCGAGGTAGCTGGACCAGAAGAGTCATGGCCGGGATGCTCAAAGCAGAGGTCTTCCTTGGCTTCAAGTGCTGTTACAATGCTTTGGTCATCTAGTTCCTCATCAAGAAACTCCTTAAACTCCTCTTCCTCCTCTTCTTCCTCCTTCCCAAATGCAGAGAAATGAATAGTGATGGTTTCTTGGGAGACAGATCGTTGGACCTGCACTTTTGGTGTTGACTGCTTTGAGGACATTTCACCAGTTTTCTCTGCATGGCTACTGTTCCGACTTGTCATTGCAGGTTCCAGAGATGTGTCAGAGTCTGGGGAGAAAATGTAGTACTGTGTTAAATGCATTTTTTTTCCACCCTTCAAATACCTTATTTTCAAGTGTTGAGCCAAACACAAGAGACAGGTTATAACAACAGGTCAGTCAGCTGAAAATTAAAATGCTCTGGACACTCTCCATCTCACTGGATTTACAGCTGTCTGGTCAAATTACGGGCTGATACTAAAGAAATGTACTGTGGATTTACTTCATTGCATAAAACATATCTATATTTTAGTTAACACTTCCTCTGCATCTGCTTAAATATCTCATTTTTATTACCAATGAATGCAAGGACAGATTCAAAGGAAGACAGGGAGAAAAACAGGCTTAGGACAATTGCCAATCATGGATAGGCATGGAGAGCATTGTAGACCCTCTTAAGGTGATCCTGAAGGAAGAATGACACAATTCTAGGTAGGAAAAACATCAAAAAAACCCCAAGCAGAACATACTTTTGCTCAGACTTACAGATCTAGGTTACTGTTTGCTACATATTTCCACATAGCACAAAATGGCAATATTAACAAGCTGCCAAAATTATCTTCAAGTGTTCTGAAATCACAGCTCATCTCTGAAGCACCACTTCCATAATTTCCCCACTAAATGCACCTCTGAGTTCCAGAAGCCCCATCCCACCCCAACACACCGAGATTCTTCACTCCTGGCTCTCAGTTCCTTCTGCAGGCAATAATTAACACAAGCAGATCTGAAACCCAGAGGAAGGTCTGGAACACGTAAAAAACTTCCTCACACAAAGCACGTCATTTCAAGAACTTTACTGATCAAGAAAGTGGACTTTGCATATATTTACAAGGAGAGGAAATGCCACACATTTAAAGCACCGATGACCATTCACAGAGAAGGATGAGGAGTTCCAGGATTGGCTCTGCCTCTCCGGCTGTGAGGCTGCACTTCATCTCCACCGCCAAGACAGCGAGTTTACTACTTCAGCAACTGAATTATTTTTCAGAAGCTGTTAAAATGCTGTAATCAAACTGTCAGGCTGAATTAATGAGAGGCCTTTGCTGACGTTCAAAGAGCAGCTCAGGAGAAGGATTATGTGGCGGTGAAGAAATGTGCACTTCACAAACAGTTGTGATATCAGATTGTATTATCCAGCAAGGCTGGGCCACCTGCTCGGCATCATCACCCCACTCAAGGTTGCAGCCCTTTATACTTCCCAACAGAGCTGCTCATGTAAATGATTTTTAGCCTGTCAGTAAAATAAGCTGGGCTGAACATTTTAAAACAGCAGATCTCTGCTACTCAGCTTATCCAGCAATGCTGGAACAGGAGGGAATATCTGCCCACAACTTCCTACTCGCTAGAGTTGCCCATTTTACAGCTCCTAAACGGTTGACTACTTTATTCCTTGCTCCTTTGAGCATTTGTGCACTTCCCAATCAGGTTGTATATTATCAGTCACATGCAAACACAACTTGGTGAGTGCTGAAGTTGGTGAGAAATTTGGTCTTTCATTTCCCTGTCGGATTAGCAACCTGGGAAGCACCAGCATCCAGGACCCACAGTGCCTTTGGACACAGTTCCATTTCACGGAGTTCAACCTGCAAATTACCCCATTTTTTTTAGATAAATGCACCCAAATTTGTTTTGGAGAGGAAAAAAACTGCTACTGGACATGATATGTATCCAATATCCTTTCCCCTTCCCTTGTGCTGGGCCACCAGCCATCTCACACCTTTAATGCTTTGTGCCAGTTGTGAAATTGCAACAAATAAATAAATCTGCAAATATTGCAACACTATACACTCAGGAAGAAAAAAAATCACCACTCCCCTCCCCCCCCAAAAAAAACCCCTTGCATAGGATGCTGTTGGCATCAGCATGACCCCTTCTCTCCTGCCATTTGGCACTAACCATGTATCAACAATTTAGCAAAAACAGTGAAAAATTTCCCTCCCAACAGCACTTTCAGCGTGGTATTTTGTATCAGCTGGAACCTGATGGGTTTGGATGGCTCTGTGTTTGCAGGGTGCAGTTAATCACCTCGTGGTTAAACACCACTTGCCTCGCTGTGCTAATGCAGCGCTAATGACCTGAAACAGATGAACTTTACTTGCACACACCAAATGTGCTGAAAAGAGATTGTGCTCCTTACTGAACAAGCAAGACTTTCTTAACATCATGATTAACTGGTTAACACGGAGAGGAAGGAAATTCTTGATTAGCCACTATTTGCCTACCCTAAGCATGTTACTACACCGTGAATTATGTCTTATAAAACCACGTTTCCAACCCTTCCTGAACACAGCTTCTGTTCTGCTGGGAAGGATTTAGGGGTTTGTTTGTTGGTTGGTTTTTTTTCATTATTTGTTTTGTTGTTGTTTTTTTTCCAAGGAGATGCTGAAAAGCTTTTCCAGCACAGCTCTTTCACTTTGGATTCGATAACAAAGATATTTCATCAGGTTCTCGAACCGCACATTTTTATGCCTTAAATCATTCTAACAGATTCACTTCTTACTGATTTCTGGCTCCATTTTCCTCCCTCATTGCTTCCCCTTTCTCCTACTCCTCACCTGTTTGAACACCTGACATTCCCTGCCCATCTGAAGTGGCACAACCCCAAACCACATTGCACAAGCACAGGTTTGCTTTGGGCCTTCCTCTGAAGGCCACACTGTCCCCACCTCCTCTGGCTGCCTCTTCAGGGCTTTTCTGTTGTTGATTCTGAAGATGCAAGGTACCAGTTTTATTTATGTGGCAGGCAGATCTGAATAATAATAATAATAATCTCAGATCCTCGGGCTGCAAATGATTCAAAACATGAAGTTCTGCCTGGAAGGGAAGAAGGCTGCTCAGAAAATAACTCCTTTCCCCCGCAGTGGATGCTTTTGCAGGGTGGAACGAGAGATGCTGCCAACCAACTGCTGCCATTTCCACTTGTGACCCCGAGGCACTGCATCCCCATCACCCACAGCACAGCAGTTCAGAATCCTCACCTACAGGCAGTGCTTTCAAAGCTGCAGCAGCAAACAGTGAACCAGCAAACTGGGAGCAGAAAACATTCCTTGCCCAGCCCTTTCCCGAGGATGTGTTTTCACCCAGGTGACAACACGTCTGCAACGCTCCAGGAGGCACCTGGAGACGAAGAGGGACACCCAGGGAGAGGCTGGTGGGGGTCAGGCCATGGCACCTTCTCTGAGTGTCACTCCAGTGTCATGAGCTCTCATCTGCAGCAGGCAGAGCTGAGCACCCACAGCCTGTCCTTGTGCCCAGCCTGTCCTGAACTGGCAAACCCTGCAGTGGGAAGCACAGCAATTATTTTCACATTAACAATTTCATAAGTGATTCAGCCAACACGCCAAGCAGCAAACCAGGAGCTAACTTCAAAGGTCAGAGTTGCACCCACCACGCTCGGTTTACCCACAGTTCAACCTGGCCACGTTTCCTAATTAAGGTGTATTCAGGAGAGCAACTCAACACCTTTCATAATCATTCAGCTGGAGAAACAGCCCCGATTGGGTAACTAAATTCACATGCACTGCAGCAGCCAGCTATTCCAATCACACTGCTATTACTTATTGCAACATCTGCGTGAGGGGGAAAGGGTACAGGGCACACTGTATTACCAAAATGCTTTCACAAAAGTGGCCAGCAGGGTTCAACACTCGTATTTTCCCTGCTGGTTGCTACTAAACACAGACCCAAAAAAATGTGTTTTTCACAAAACAGAAATTCCTTTCCTCCTAAGTAAAGGAAAATCCTTGCAGGATATTAAACAGCTCTGTCATACTTTCCCCTGTATCTGCCAGTTGTGCCAGAAGAACAAGCCCTAAATGCTGTTCAGGAAACCACTCATTTGATTATTGATAATGCCACAACGGGACTTCATCCTAAATCTTTCCAGGACTGGGAACACCTGCACAGGCCAACACATTCTGAAAGCCATATTTGCTCCCAGAAATTTTAGATTCCACTTGATTTACCAGAGACTCAACCAGTTATCTTCCTCCCAACACCCAGATATGTGGGAAAACTGTTGCAACTCTTTCCACCTCTTTAAAATAAGTAACAGAGCTCTCAGCAGCAGACACAAATCCTTCTCTGAAGAGCTGCAAGTCTTCATTTCAGGTCCTTCAAAACCAAGCCCAGCACGAGTGAAAGGCACTCCTTCAAACCTCGCTTTCCAGCGGGAAGAAGGAAGTTTTTGCTTCGCCTTTCAGGTTCGTGCAACCGGATTTGAGATCCAGAGGGAGGGGGAAAGAGGAACAAAACCCCGATAAAGCCTGGTTTAAGTCCAAGGGCAAATGAAAAAGTTGGTATCAGTAGTAAATAGTATTAAAAGAAAGGATTATATTGTGCACACACAGCACACACCTCTAAGAGAGGTAACCCAGGTTGTCACAACTAAGATGGTTAAGATCTAAAACACCTCCTGTAGGAATTCTCTGAACTTCACTAAAAAAAAAAAGATACAACTTTGTGTAAATGCTTTTACCAATTTCAGTTCAATAGAACCAATTCAGTTAAATAGAACCAATTCAGTTAAATAATCAGCATTTAAGTGATACTTAAAAAAAAAGATCCTAAGCAAGATTTTAGAGTCTTCTCAATGAGATGACACTTGTAATGAGAATTATAAACCTATCAGAGGGACAAAAAAGTGTCCCTGTGTTGTAAGGCCAGGACAGAAAGGTCAAGGAAAATTGCAATGGCAAATAAGGAGCCTTCAAAAATAAGGTCCCAACTACAAGCTTGTATTTACAGTGCTTCAAAAATAAACAAATAAAAACCGTTTAATGTCAGCTGAGCGAGTTTATTCTACATTAACATCTTCCCCAAAGACCTGAGAAAGGTCAGCTCCCACATTAGTTTCTCTGCCTTTACTGATAAAAAGAATAATTGTTATTCTTTCCTGTTCTCCTTCCATGACACATCACTCACACCAAAACCTTTAAAAGCTGCACTGGGGTCTAATTTTGACAAACACAGAAAGCTGAGCTGTTAAAGGTTGAGCAGAAACTCAGAAAAATTTAATTTCTTCTTATTTCATGACTTTCTGCAGGCTGAAGCGCAGCAGGATTTGTAAGGAATCGAACGTGTCCCCTAAGAGAAGAAATAAAAGAAGTTTTGAAGCAAAGCTCTGCTCTTTGGAGGAGATTCAAACAGCACCAGAGTGTAATTATGTTAAAGAACATTCACTCCCAGTTGGTACAACGAGAACAAATACAAATTCTGGTCCATGATACTTTGTCCATTCACGTGTTCTGCTCCTGTGAACTCTGTTGTTTCTTTATCACTTGTCATTGCAGGCAACAAGTGGAACCTCTTCCTTCCAAAACATTTAACACTCAGCAGTTCAAAGGGACCTTTTACTAATTCCCAGAACAAGCCAAAAGAGGAATATATGATAGAGGAAATGACTAAATCTCCAAAATCTGAGATGCAGGGGGAGAGGAGGGGTTTGGTGATTTTGCCCCCAAAAAAAAGGATTTACAGACCTAGATGTGAAATTCCTGCAGGAAGGGATTCAGGAATAGACACATTAACACCAGAGCAAACTCAGGGGCAAACTTCTGTCCCAGCCTAAAGCCAGCTATTCCCACTTTTCCTCTCCAAAACTGCTGCACTGCCTGGCTGAAGCTTCAGAATCATCCTTGCATGCCAAAGGTGAGTTTAAAAAAAAAACCAACCCAAAAAACCAATGGTCTTACAATTGTGAGCAATAAATATACAGCTAGTGGGTTTGTTCTCTTCTAAGAGGGAGGAAAGGCTAAATCAGAATCTTCTGGTGCTGCAGAAGTTCTCCCTCTCAGCAGAAGATGTTTTATTTCTGTAACAACAAACCATGAAAAGCCTACACATAAAAAGTCACATCCTGTGGAAAGGGTAAATGGTGAGGTAGAACATAAAACTGTGCAGAATTGGAACTCCCTCTTATCTCAGTGGAGGGGAAAAAAAAAATCAACTCCTCATTAATCTGATAACAGCTTATCTAAAAGCTCCCTGGATTAGTCCACGTTGCCCACATCTCTGATTAAATGAAAGGTCACTCTGAAATCTTCAGGGGAAATTCTGACCGAGTGACTCCCAGAAAACCACGTTCCCAAAACGAAGCCAAAGAGACTGCCCTGGATCCCAAATTAAAAAGGGCTCAGCCCTTGCAGGCTCCTCTTCCCAGCACTGCAAAGGCACATCCACAGGTGAAAGTGCCCACAGGTAACAAGGAGCATTCAAGGACTTCTTTTCACATTTAAGCTCCTTTCATTACCAAAAAAAAATTCAGGCAATATTCACAGCACCTGCAAAGCTGGTAAGTTAAAACAACCATCATATGAAAGCAGCAGAAAAGGTATTAAAAATAAACAGGCTTGCCCAGGTGAGATGCACAGAGCACCAGCTAGTGGGTCAAATTCTGGGTCCTCCTGTAAAATGTAGTGATGAAAGATCATTAAAAAAGGAATAGAATCTACAGGTATTTACAAAATATCCCCCAGGTATCTCAAGAGGTATTTTCCCCTCCCAGGATTTTTAATGATTGATCAAATCTCGTATTTCTGGTGCACAACCTTCATTTTCATTTCATGTTCTGCAGAGGATCAGCAGGCAAGGTGCTTTATGGCTTTTTAACCTGCCAGGATGAAACGTGGGACACAATCAGGGGTTCTTTGTTTTCAGAATTAGAGAAGAGGAGATTCTCTGCTATTACTAAACAGGACTACAGCATTTAATACTTGGCCCTAAGCAGCAAGGTAACAGGTCTTCAAATAAAATAAATTAGAAAGATTTCAACTTTTGGCTCCCCAAGCAGTTGGCACAGAACAAGACAACTGATCAAAGCAAGGCTATTTTCAGAAAGCCTAAATTGTCCAGGGGAAGGAGGAGAGCTCCATTCAATCCAAACAGCAAAGTATTCCCACCTAACTATAGAGGCAGTTGTGCCTAACACCTGAAAATTAATTATCCTAAGGTACCTGAAGATACCCAGCAAGCTGCAACTATTAACACAGAAAACTTCTGTTAGAGGGCACCTTATTATATTTATTTACCTCCTTACACCTCACCTACCTAAGGAAAAGTGTCTGATAAATGCAGAAACTGCATTTAGAACAGACCAGGATTTCTCAGAAGCTTCTGCAAGCCCAGTCCCCAGAGGGTCCAGAGGACAGAAAAGCTTAGGAAAAGGTCAATAAACAGGACTTCACAACATGCAAGTCCTTTCAGAGTTGCTATGAAGATCAAGAAGTGGTGGGACAAAAGTAATTGAAGCCAAAAGTCAGACTGTTCTGCAAAGTTTCCTCAAAAATATCACTCCCAGCACTTGAGAGAGGCAATCCTGCCAGTGCTCCATGCCAGGAGTGGTCTTGCCTGCCACTGCATTCCATGAGAAATGAATGCAGAAAGGTATTCCCAGCATTTCATGCTACCTGGCAACTGCAAAGGCAGGAGACAGAAACTGGCACCACATGAACAAAAAAAAGCTCTCTGTGATCTAATTTTGGAAGGAAATGGAGTGGAACTCCAGAGTTCTCTGGAAGCCCTGAGCAGGTAATCACGTTATTTTGAGTTTCAGTACTGTTAGGAGGGCGAGGAAAATTTGGCTTTAGCTCACCCCACTGAAGAGCAAAGTGTTCACAATTCACACAGCACTTGGGGCAGGATCATACAGAGCCACTGACACCTTCAAATGGCAGCAGCAAGGACTGAGAACCACATTGTCATCACACCCTGTTCTAGCAAGAACTGTGCAGAGATCTCAAACTACTCATGGCAGCTTCTAGGCTTAAAATGCTTTTACCTTCCAATTCACAGGAGGATCCACAGAAAGTTAACAAAATGTAAAGCAAAGTCTGAGGAATCCTTGTCCCAAGAACAGCAGGAAGATGAAATGTCAGACTGAGAACTGGCAAGCACCAGACACCTCTCTCTGCTTGAGGCAGCACTCACCTCATTCCCATTTCTGATCACCTCATTCCCATTTCTGATCACCTCATTCCCATTTCTGATCACCTCATCCCCATCTCTGATCACCTCATCCACATCTCTGTTCACCCCAAAGACCAGAAACCAAAATGCAGAAGTTCAGCAGCTCTGCAGCTTTCCCACTGGAGGACACAGTGCAGCAGAACATCCAAGACACCCAAATGGAACTCAGATGGCCCCAAACAACCAGGATTTGTATCACTGTAAGGACAGAGGGGTTTGCACATTAAAAGAACAAACCAAACACACGACACAGGAACACTGACAACCCTCGGTGAGCAGAGATGTGAAGTGAGGCTCAAATAAAAACATCAGGACACACAACCCAGCCTTTCCCAGCTTCCCAACTGACTGTCACGACATAAAGGGGGTTTTTCAGCTTGTCAAAAGCTTCCAGAGCTTGTTCTATGCATTTCAGTATTGTCTCTTAAAAGATGAATTTGGAATTAGAGGGTGATGTAAGCATAGTCCAGAAATGCTGGACTTTGAGACAGCCAGACACAAAAACACCCACTCAAGTGCACAGGGCTGAGGCAATGACAGAATTCCTCATTATTCTATCACAGTATATTCAAATATTTGACAAAATCCATGAAAGTGTTAAGGCAAAAAAAGCATGTGGCACAAACATCCACGTGTGCTCTCATTTAAATGTATATTCTTATTTTTCACACAGTATTTATAGCTTCAAACACTTCAGGATGTAAACCTATTAACTGGCAGATGTTGGCAAGAATATTCCCTGGACTTTGTTATGCAGAACATGAAAGAGGTCCCTGCCACAAACAGCCCTGACATCAAAGCCACCAGCTCGATCTGCACCCCCTGTTTCTTGCATTAGACACGAAAAGAGCAGCAGATAATGAATCAGTTTAATACATGAAAGCTTTCTGATGGTTGGGTTTTGGGTTGTGTGTCGGTTTTTTCGGGAGCAAAGGAGGGAACTCCCGTTCCTAACAGCTGTGATCCACTTTAACTGCACCATCTGATGGGTCAATTGCAGATTCCCTGCCCTGAACAGCTGCTTTACAGGCCTGACTCCATTGAAACCAACTGAGTCAGAAACGATGAGCACCTCCCACCACAGAGCTTTTTATTCCTAATTGCTAAGAAACCAGGGGAGGTAGATGCATGAAAGAAAAACAACTTTTGCTGGCACTCTTAATTAAAATGATCATTTCCCATCAATGTAGATAAAAAGACACGATATTGCTCATAAAGAAGAATAAAACCACCCCGGTGCGATGGCAAAGCGAGGTCCTTGTGCCCCTTAAAGCACTTTAATCCACACACTTCAGCAACAGGGACATGAGAGGATCCTTCCTACTCTGTTTTTCTCTCTCCAAATGTGGGTAGTGATAACATGCCTAGAAAAGATAATTTGTCATGTGAATACTCCAAAAAAAAATAAAATAAAAGTAAACAAAATAAGATCGGGAAGAACACAAACAGAGCTCTCCTCTCTTCTCAGCAGCATGGACCTGCCCCAACATGGTTTTTCACCGGGTGATCAGGCCACCAATGGGAAATTCAGGGAGGAAAAAAATTCTCCTTAAAAGGTTTAAGTTCAGTAAGAGTTTTGTGAACTTTTCAGCATTCCTTGAACAGTGTTCTGACCCACTGCTCGTTTTCTCTCCACTCAGAAAAACAGTTCTTTGTTCCTCTGTGGTATAATCCACTCACAGCACGCAGACACGGGGGGAAGCAGACCTCAGGTAGGGCAGTAAAATGGACATCTGCAAAAAAATGAAATCATTCCTCCAGGTCTCTGTTTCAGAAGCACATACTGAATTCTGACCAGCCACACGTGGAGCTGTAAAACACACACACAACACACGGATCTCACTTCTGCAAACATTAAATCCACATAGCTAGCCTCCAGGAGTTTCATCTGACAACCACACAGGTTGAAAAGCAAAAAGGTCAAAAGGTGGGTGTCTTGTGGGAACACACACCAAAACTCACCAGTTGCCAGCTGAATTCACGGTGCAATATGAAGAAAAGAGCTTAAAAAAAAATTACTGGATTTTCAAGAATCCCAGTTCCACTTTACATTCAAGCAGTATTATTGCAAGCTCTGTGCTGTCAGTCTTTGAAGTTATTCCCCTGTAAAAAAATGCCAGAAATCTTCCCTTTCTCATCCCTTGCTATTCAATAACCAGGTATTATCAGTGTAATGTTTGTCCAGCAAATGCCTCCAGCACCATAAAGGTTTCTACCACTGCACTCAGAAATAATGTCTGTAGTCTGAAGCACTCGATAAAGAGTGAATGTAGAAATGGTTACTTTTTGTGCACAAACATGCACAGAAAGAGAAGTGTCATTACAGCAGCTCCAAGGAAATGAATTTTAGCTCAGTAATTTTAAGGTCTCGCTTTGCTGGGAGATAAAAGAACAGCAAAAGCCACCAGCTGGACTCCAAAGGGCAAAGGGAAATAAGTGCCTTTGAGCCATATCCTGCCTCCTGCAATCAGGCACAGGGCAATGTTCCTGTGCACATGCTTAATTAATCCACCAGGCATTTGTTTATCAAAGGGAGGCAGGCAGCTCTGAATTCCAAGCACTGTGAGCAGGTTTGTGAGGAGCTGATACTCACCTGCTCATTGTCAGGGTGTGGGTGTTTCCACGGGGCTTTGAATTGCTGAGAGGTCAGGGCAGAGGAGGCAGCTCCTGGGTGTCTTCCAGGATAAGGTGACAAACCAGTGATGACTGAAGGGAGAGGAAGCTGCTCCCATCCCTGAGGAGCTGCCTCTGCCCTGCTCTGTACAATGACAGGCTCCAGAGATGACACTGGCAACTCTTTTGGGGGAACCGGAACAAAGTGCAAGTGGAAGTCCAGACGTGGATGGAAATCTTTCCACCCCGCACTTGTCACCACACCCCGAGCCAAACTCCTCTCTGTCCCGCTGAGGAACGGCCTCCACACCCCTCGGTTCTCCAGGAAGGAGTGAGAAGTGTGACCCTCACAGATCCTTCTTCAACAGCCTGAGAGCTGCCCAGACACACAGCTCAGACCGACTGGGTTTGGGGGACTGGAGAAGGCTCCAAAGTCACTGTGCCCATCTCACCCCTTCTGTGAGCAGAAACTCACAACAAAACAGTCAACCCACAGCAGGTTTCATCGGTAAATGCTCTGCTTGACTTGATAGGAAGAAAAATAAATATCTAGCTAGAATTTTTCTAAAGATGGCCAGTAAAAATGAAATGGAAAAGTTGTCCCAACTCATCAGAAAAGCAAGGGTTCATACAATCTGTTCAATACTCAAAACCAATTGCCAAACCCACATCTCAAAGCTGCGTGACAAAAGAAACGGAGATCCACACAGCCAAACATTTATACCCTTAATACAACACACCTCTAAATGCACCTTTTGAGACACTCAAGAGTTTTCTGGAACTGGCAGGCACTGCTCTTCAGCTTGCCTGTAACCTCTCAGCAGTGTTAAGGCTTCTGGGGAAACTCAGCCTGTTGTCATAAAGGGAATGATAACAGGGAATAAAGGGAATTACAAAACAGGAGATAGTTTGTATGCACAGCTGGTCCTTTCTCCATCCACATCTCTTGTTATTCACTAAAAATAACATAGAAAGAGTAGGAATTTTTTCTTTCTTTTATATAAAAGTACTTCTGTGAAGTTGTCACGCATTTGCTCAGGTTTATTAAAGACCTGGCAAAGCCTTTATTATTAACCAGCACATTTTCAAGCTGATGGACATTTAGGATTATCTCCCCCTTAGCTCCTTCCCCCTCTCCCAATTCCTTTGTTTGCCACTTCAAGTCAAGTTGAAAAGGAAGAAGTGTGAAAGCGATTATTAGCCAAAAAGAACTGCTCCTGAGAAGGTCCTGCAAAGATAAGCCTTATCAAACTTCACAGCAGCTACAAACAAGGCAAGAATCGTAGGGATCACTTTCATTTACCACCAAAGTACATTTATTAATGTAATCAACCCCAAGCCTTACACAAGAGAATTAGGAAAGAAAGTGAAGCCCCTCCAGGCACGACGGGAATGTATTAAGCAAGAATGGAATTGCCTGGCTTGGAAGGCACCCAGAGCAGAAATCCCCTTGCACTGGGCACTCTGGGCAGGCAGACGGGAACAAGAGGTGGGAGGTGGTGGTCGGGAAGGGTTATGGGAATGATCTGCAATGTTCTGCTGTTATCAATCCCGGCCTCAGCCAGAGGAACTCTCGGATCCCTGGCAGATCCAGCTTCTGGAAACTCCCAAGTTTCAGAACTGACGACACAGAACATTCTGCAGCTCTAAGCCAAGGGACAGCAAGTGCCAAACTCGGACAACTTTCGCTGTCTGCTCTTGGTGTCCCATGCCCGGTGACATTCCCTAACCCTTCTCCCAAACACACCCGTGGGAGCACGACCATCTCCCTTCCCTCACACAACACTCACTCTTTGAGCCTGCCAAAAGAGACAGTAGCTTGGTTTGTGCTTATATTTTTGCAGTCCTATTTTACAGTTGACATATAATTTAAACAAAACACATGAAATCCAGAGTAGGCTCCAGTCTTACAGCTCTCAGTCTTTACTTCAGCTACTAAAACCCAACAGAACGATTTTTCAGGCTCAAGCAGATCCTCTAGAAGAGCAGCCCAGCTCCTGAAGATCCATTTTCATACTCTTTTAAGAGATCCTATTGTAAGCTTGACCATCCCCTCTTGTCACAGCTTCAGGATAACAATCCTGCACTGACAGGACATGCAATATGTTCACAGCACTACGGGACATCCCTGTCATCCAACACCAGCGGGGTCAGGGAGCACAGCACTTTCTAACCCCCTGAGACCCTGGGTAATGAATATTAAAGCCTGGTTCACACCCAATTCATTTCCTCTGCCCTCCTGACCTGTATGGGAAAACACCACTGTTGGCTGTGTTTATTGATCTTCTGTTATCCCTTGTCCATCAGTCACCTCCTCTTTTAGAACACCAACTTCACAACTGATTTGGACTCTGCACAGCAGAGTAACACACCCTGCTGTCTGGAGAGGAGAGAGTTAAAATAAAGAGAGAGAAAGGTAATGAACAGAGAAGTAGGAGTTCTGAGGAACAGGAAGGCAAGATTGGCAGGATCTTGCTTTTTTACCATTCTGTTCTCATGTCTCTCCAAAGGCACCAACAATGGGCTTCATCAGAGGCCACAGATCTGAGTGCCCAGAGAATGAAGGTGATGGTAAAGAACTCAACACCTCAGAACTCTTCTCCTTGCAGGTGGTCAAAGCCCAGCCCTCCCAACGCTCCCGAGGGGCTGAGGCTGCTGGGTGAGGATTAACATTCCCACCAATGTGCAATCTTCAAGTCTTGTTGCCCCAGGCTGGAAATGGGACCTCGATCAATTATTATTAACTTTCCAACTTCCAACCTCCAAGCTTGCCATGTTAACAGAAGCATTAAAGAAGTTCAACTGTCCCAGAAGACATAACTCACAATTCTGTCAAGAACTGCTGATCATGTACTTTTATGACACAATAATTGCAATTTTTGTCCTACACATCCAGAAAAGCAGATGAATCCAACCGCTTATCGTACAAAAAACACCCAACCCTTTACTTTGTGGATTTAAACCATTTAGCACAATCCTCTACTACAATGAGTGGTACTTTTTTTTTTTAATCAACAGTTCTCTCAGTAATTCACTGTTCTACTGTCCTCCCCCTGGAAAGCACAGCACATCCTCTCTAATGTCCACTTCACATTACTTAAAAAGTCAATGCCCATCTCTTTTACTGGGCACACGTGGCTCCCTTCTGCATTTCCAGTGTTCTCTCTCCTCTGAATGCCTCTCTCCTAATACCAAGCACACGCTCCTGACAGCTCACAGTATTAACTCTCATCTTTATTTCTCTAATCTCTAAGCCTGCATCACACCCTTCTTTTCCAACATACATTGTCATCTGATTGTTTCATTTAGGGCACTGAGGGTTTCTAGCACATGAAGGCCTTTATTCACAGATAAGTGCTTCAGAGCACACTGAATTAGCTTTACTGCTGTGGACATCTGATACCACAATTTCTAGCTTACCAAGGAAAAAGAATAAAAATCCAAATTTGAGGGACTTTTCCAAGCTCCAAAACTGTGTTTAAGTCCAGAATTTACGTACCCTCCCCTTCACTACAATTTATCCTAATAAATAGCCTTTGTTTTATTTTATTTCAGTTCCTGGGCAGGTATCAGTTACACTCTGCACATTCAGCACCACAATTTACTCATCTCACAGGCCAAAACTGGCTAAAGCTCTTTGAGGGCAGGACAGGGATCAGCAGCACAGGAAACATGTCCTGTGTGTCCTGTGCCGTGCTTGTGACTCGTCACCTGCACACCCACACAACGTCACTCTGGTGGCCTCTCAGAAACCTCCTGACTTCATGGAAGGGATGTGGCTGAATTGCACAGAAAGGTGAGGTTAGAGCAGCACAGGCACAAATCTGCCAACTAAAAACCTACTGGAATGCAAGAGTGCATCTTCAGTCCTCTAGCTACGTGATTTGCAATTTATTTCATTTGTATTAATCTTCTATTTACCGGGTAGGTTTCTGTATCTCCCATTCCTTTGTTTACACACCTGCCACAACAGAGGAATTGTTAACATTATGTGTCCTGTCAGGGTTTCCCACTCCACATTCTTCACTTTGAAAACCAGCTGTTTTAGAAGTTCTTCCGTTAGAAACAACTAAGCACTCGCTATTAACATCTGAAACTCCTCAAGAGTTGTTTTCATGCAAAAAGAAAGATGCAATTAATGTATGTATTTTACTGGGCTGTGTCCTTCTTCAAGTTTCAACTTTGAATTTTATTCACTGATTTTTTTTTTTCTGAAATAAAGGCAATATCTCACTAAGTTCTTTGCCTGGACCAAAAGATGATGTTCTCACAAGAGATGATGTTCCCTTTACCAGGACAATTCCCATACCATATCCCAGCAGAGCCATCTTTGAGCACAGAGTTAACTTTTTGGTCTTTTACTGCAGAGAGAACTCACCTTACCCTGTCCTGCCTCAGAAACACTACCTCAAGCCTCAGCACCTACTCGGAGTATAATTAATATGCCACCCACAACAAAGCAGCTTGTTGGATCAGCTCTGAAGTCAGACAGAACAGTAACCTCCCATACATCATAAACCAACACAATGCCAGCCTTTAAAAGTCAATTCTAACATCAAAAACACTACTTTCTTCTGCTTAAATTAAAGTGCTTTTATCTCTAATTTAGTCCATTTTCAATCCAGAGAATAGGGTACTCACACTGCCTGAATTTTACTCAGTTTAGGAATATGAAGTTATTTTAACAGTAAAAAAAAAGGCTACATCTTCCTGTAAAAGTGCACACTCCTGAAATTGTGAGCCTGCCTTGTTTTCCCGAGTTAGGCAATATCATCTTGAAAGAGGAGTATGACAAAGCATCTTAACAGAAGATAATCTTACAGCACTGAAGTCTTGCTCTAATTTATCTTACAGTTACAATACTTAGGTCGCATATGAAACTTCAAATGAATCTCTGCTGTATACTTAATTCCCTGAAATTACAGACAGCAATTCCTCAAGACATTTGCTGAGAGACACAAATCACCAAGAAGTTGAGCACAAACATGAAAAAGGAACTTTAGCACACGCTGAGGAGACACAGCACACGGGTTCAGCCACTGAACTGCAACAGAGGCAACACACAAACGACGCTGGGAATGGAAAGAGAAGCAGAAACCAGAGAGCCGACCGGGGAGAGAAAACAATTTCAGGAGACAGAAAACCTTTGGTACTAAAAAAGCCAGCTGGAAACGCTGCCCCTGCTCCCGCAGGAGCGGCCGCCGCTTCCTCCGCCGCTTGTTCTGGAGGTGTCGCTCGTACTCCGGCAGCTGCTGCCCAACCGCTCCCGCGGCTCAGCCCGGCTCTGCCACACCGGGGGGCAGCGCTCCAGGCCAGCCCAGCCCAGCTCAGCCCAACCCAGCCCAGCTCAGCTTAAGCCCAGCCCAGTCCAGCCCAGCTCAGCTCAGCTTAGCCCAGCTCAGCCCAGCCCAGCTCAGCCCAGCCCAGCGCCACAGCAGCCGCCGGGTCCTGGCTCGGCTCCCTCAGCCCGGCGGGTCCCCCCGGCCGCCATCGCCCTGCCCGGCCCCGGGACACGCCCGCGGCGCGGCCCGACCGCCCCCCCGGCCCCTCCGCTCCCCCCTGGCCGCATCGGCCGGCGCGGGGCCGCCCTGCCCTCACCTCGGCTCAGCCGCGGCTCATGGCACTGCCCGGCGCGGCCCCGGCCCGGCTCCAGCCCGCGCCGGGCGGTGGCAGCGGCGGGGAGGCGGCGGCGCCGCCGATCCGGGCCCCGCGGGGGGACGGGCCTGGCCGAGCCGCCGCAGCGCCGGCCGGGGGGCGGGACGGGGCGGAGCGGGGCGGGACGGGGACTGGGAGAGGGGGACCCGCGGGCTGCGAGGTGGCCCCGCGGGCGATCGGGCTCGGGCGGCCGGTGGCGGTGACGGGCAGAACGGGCCCCGCGGCCCGCGCGGGGTCACGGCCGCTCCCCGCGCCCCCGGGCCGAGCCTGCCGGGCCGCCCCGATAAACCCGGCGGCTCCAGGACACGGGGTTCGGCTTGTGCTGCCAGCGCCGTGCGGGGAGCGGCCGCTGCAGGAAGTGTGTGTGTGTGCGGCCAGCAAAGCTGGTGCCTGAACGCTTCGCCAGAAATCCTCGTCTGTCACCCAGCGAGCCCAGGAAACGTGCCCTGGCAGAGGTCGTTTTATTTACCCTTCGTATTTACCAATTAGTAGCGCACAGGGAGAAAAAAGAATTAATTCTCTGTGTCAGAAGGTTGTTCTCCCAGTAATGGTGTCTTGCAGTAAATTACAGCCTCACCACTGCTTTTACCCTTCACTTAATTGCTGTTGCTTCTGAGGGCAGTTCATCATGACATTACAACATTACACCGGGTCAGACTCACGCTGGCCTTGGCTGCCCAGGTTTCTTTAGCTCACCCTTGGGTTAATTTGGCTGTGTCAATTCTTAATAATTTCAGTTTGAATCGAAACATAAAGAATCCTATGAGATCTTTCAGACTCTGTATTTCATACCAGTGTTCAAATTTGTGATACATCATAAGGTGATGAGACAACAGTAATTTATTTACGAGCCAACATTTAGTGGGACACGTGAGCAGAATTCAAATTACTCCAAACTAGCTAAAGCAAAGAGTTAAATACCTAATTATAATTTTCAAACAGCTTCCTGCCTTATCTGCAGCTTTAGCTCAGCCACGGTTTGGCATCCTTTTATATCAGGCATTATATACATGGGTTTGCAGTCTAGTTCAAAAGGATGTGCAAGTGACACTCAAACTGCTTTGCTCTTCACATTGCAGCAACAGTCCAGTGCTTGTGGAGGTGAATTTTCACCAGCATCTTTGAGTTCTGATTTTAAAACCAGGATTCCTGCAGGTAACTGGAAAACAGAGTTGCTGAGAGGGGTCAGCACCCAGCAAAACCTGTGTCAGTGAGGAGTCTGAGCTCACCAAATGGATGGTAGAGCCTTCAAGCTGTTGGACGTCTGAGCACTAAGTTCAGCAGTCTGAAGGCTCCCTGAGCTGCAGGAACCCAACAAGAGACTGGATTGTATAAGCATCACTGCATCATCTTAATGTTAATTAAAAAGGCAACGTTCTATTTGAAATATATGTACAAGTGCATTCAATCCCCTAGGGCAGGTTTCTGTTCATGGCTGCCCTGGCATATAGGCAGACCTTTGAATCCTTATACTGTGCTGATGTTAATAGTTTCCACAGTCTGGAGATAAGATAATGGTTGTTTTCTTAACACCAGGTTTTCTGTGCAGGAACAGAGCCTATGGCTGAAACTGAGGCTGGTGGGCTGGTTTTAGCCTTGTTAGACTATAATCCACTCACTTCAGAGCTTCTGAAGCTTTTTCTGCCCTCTCTTTGCACATAAGTTCAACAACATATGGCCTGAAAAGCATGACCTTAAGAGAAATATTTTTGCACCTGAAATGAGGTGCTCGGCAGAGGCTTCTTCCCTAGTGTGCTGGGCAAAGGCTGGAGCCAGGCAGTGGGAAAAACTGGCCACAAGCTGTGTCTGACCAGGGTACCTACCTCTGGGCTGCATGGCCTCTTGGGAATCCTCTTCTGAAGATGAAAGAGGAGGAAAAGGGAAAACCTCTGAATTTTTGAATCATTCGGTGCTGTAGGAATGGATCCTTTTGCTGGATAATTATCTTCTACCCATCCTACAAAAAGACAACAGAATAAAGTAATGCTTATTTATTTTAATGTTTCAGTATCCTGTGTATAAATACCCAGCTATTCTGAGAAACAGCAGCCTGCAGGCTCTAGGAACAGGTATCTACAGTCAGGAGCTGCTTTTGAAAAAAATTACTTTAATCTTTTGGAATATGTGAGGGAGACATTTAAATACCTTTAGAAGCAGTGCTCAAGCGGGCTGTAAAATAATATTTCTCCCCCAGAACTCCTGTGAGGCTCAGTTCCCTTCTCTGTAATGCCCCCATCAGAATTTTCACAGCTCAGGGCAGTTCACAGCTTCTACTTTTGTGAGAAAAGAACATTACATGAGCTTTGGGGTTCCACGTGGTTTTCCCAAATCTCATTTGCCGTCAGATGCCAGGGAAGACCCGGGAGCTGCAGGACAGGCCTTGCAATTTTATCCAGAGAGGCTTTAAAGGGAATGAGGAGCAGCTGTGCCTGAGCGCGGGAATCTTGGCACACACGGGGCTGTGTGTGTGTGTGAGAACAGCTTTGCTCTTGGTTTGTTTGGTTGTCACTGGTAAAATATTAAATGCAATGGAAAGAGGCTTAGCATGGAAAAAACAAACACGGCTCCAGCCCACTCAGAGTGTGCAGGGCTGGCCAGGCCGGGGCTTCCCAGGGAGCTTCAGCTGGCCCTGATAGTGGGTATGGAGGAGAGTGGGAGCTCCCTGAGTGCCACCCTCCTTCCACACCACAACCACGGTGTCCTCAGCATCCCCAGTTCTTTCCCTGCCAGTGGTTTCACTGCTGTCTTTGGACCTGAATTGTCTACGTTGCAAATTGCCCATCCTGGCCTCCAGCCCGTCACTTGTCCCCACATTGATCCCAGTTCCTGGCACAGAGGGGCACAGCCTGGTCCTGCCCTCCTCAGGGAGCCTTCCCAGCCAGCTCCCCAAGCCTGGCTCTGACTCTGCTTCTAAAATCCCCCTGGGATCTGCAGAAATCCTGAGCTCTTGTTGCTTCCTGTGCTAAAGCACATTATTCTGGGGTTTGGGTGGGGTTTTTCTATTACTGCTTCATTTTTAAAGCTGAGCTGAGGATAGATCCTCTCCTCCTCATTTGCCCTGGTGATCTTCCTGTTTCTTCTTTTATTTTTTTTACATACTTATTTATTAAAGGCTCCTAGATTGCCAAGTGTCTGTGGAGAACCAGCTCTATGCATCTCCTCACGTCAGAGAAGTCACATTTCCAGAGTCGGAGGAGGTTCCCATTTCCAGCTGTCTCGGTGCAGCCGCAGGGGAGGCACAGGGAGCAGCAGCACAGCCTCTCGTGGCTGCCTGCAGGTGAATGTGTTCACAGAACAGGCTGAGTCAAGGCCAGCAAGGTGTGCGGAGGTAGAACGTGTCAAGGTGACACCCAGAGGCAGAGCTGTTCCCAGGGAGGGTGCTGGGTCAAACAGCTTCAGTGCTGCGAATTTGCACTGGTCTCCCTCAGACGTGCAAAACATTCGAGATGCTTCTCACCCCCCTCCCCAGCACTGAATGCAGCCGGGGGAAGGGCCAGTGCACACCCAGAGCAGCGAGGCCACCCCTGACAGGAGCAGAGGGGGGTCCGTGTGCCGTGCAGGACAGCCACGTGCCCGCCGCCAAAGTCACAGGAAGGTTGGAAGAGCTGGTGTCTGTATTTCAGTGTACCTGGCAAATGCACAAAACTCTAAAAGCCTGAAATTTGATCTGCACACGGTGGAGAAGTCAATACCCCTCCCTCCACAGAGACCTTGGTGAGTTAGAATATTCTGGCTGAGTGCTGGAGTCCTCAAGAGAGCGACTGTGACAAAATCCAGAGCTGGGGGAAGGTTTGGAGACATTGGACTACATTTTGTCTGGGCAGGTCTCACACCACAAAGCCTTGACAATAACAGCAGATGCTACAGATAATTTTCTATTAATCTGGAAAAACAAACAGTGGGGTGTCCTGACCTTTTAGCTGCCAAATCATTCACCTATTTTAAATCTGCAAGTAAATTTAGTCCTGCCAGTGCAGAACAGCTGAAGATACATATTTAAATCAGGCACACAGGCTGCCAGTTTTCCACATGCACAGCTCTGCCACAGGAGCATTAACAGAGCCAGCAGTGCCCTCCTGCTCCTGCCTGGCAGATGCTGAGGTTCTACCCTGATGGGCTTAATTTAAATGGTTAGTAAAGGGAAAAAAAGATCATTTACTATAGACTAGAAATGAAGAGCAGCTTCAGATCCACAGCTCCAAACCAACTGTCCAATACGGGGTTTTTGGGGGGGGGAGGAGAACATATGGTCAGGTCACATATGATGATTTCATTGTCCTTTGTCTTCACAGGGAAAGTCAGAAAAATTAATCCAAATTAATCACACGTGTGACTTGCAAGTTACACTGGAGTCCTGTGTGAGTGCTGCTGCTCAGTGTTCCAGTGGCCTTCATTTGATTTAGCTCTCCTCCTTTTCAAAGGGAAGTACACTAAGTCAGATTAATGCCACTTAATTCTGAATATGAATATCTGCATAGGGTTTAATAGAATTTAACTAATCTACTTTAAAATATAATTCAGCTAAGGTTTCCTGAGTGTGCCCTTCGAGGAAAGACTCACATCAATAGACTTAATGGGAATTGTTCCTGGACTGTGTTGGCGTGAGGTCAAAAGTGACTCAAAACATCACTATCATAAAAATAGTCACATCTTGCTTGTCTTTGTTCTGAGAGCATGAATATCCAACCCGGAGCTGGATGTATACCTGCTGAAATGGATTCAAACTGCAGCATGCAGTGAATTCCTTGTTACAAAAGAGGGATAAAACACTGGCTTTGGTTTCTCCAAAGGAGATGGAGAACTGGCATGGATGGTCAGGATCATTTCCATGTTCTGAAGGTGTAAACAACAGCATTGTTCTCATAAAGCTGATATCGTTTGGGTTGTCATGCAGTTCTAGGCAGTTCAAATCTGAATGGTGCTTAGAACTTTTATTTATATGAACTTCACCAAGGTGTTTTTTCACATGAATCCAGGGAGATATACTAAGGAATCTATAGGTACACAGATAGTCTGCCCTGGAATAAAAAGCAAGCTAAACACAAGCTTTTAGAACATCAAATCCAGATTCCAGGCAATATTAAAACCTTCCAGATTTGAGGGAGACTCACCAGTGCTGCCTTCCACTGAATTTAGACAGAGAATTAATCTTGATATTCAAAGCCTTCCAAGACTTGCATGTTTTTAAAATATCAAAATTTATTTCTTTTGAAGTATGGGCTTGTTACAGCTATTTAGGAACCTCTTACTCAACTCAGATGGATCTTGAGCCTCCCCTGGGGATTGTTTAGATGTCAGTGTGCATCCATTAACAGACTGGAAACCGTCCAGGACAATATTGCAAGAAAACACGCCATGTCCAGGCTTCCTTTTTGTTTCTTCCTCTCTTAAATAGGACTCTGAGTAGATCCTTAATCCAAGGTTAAAGATGATGAGTAGGGCAAGGAGTGCAAAGCAATTCAAATGAGTATTAGCAATGGCTCCTGCTCGTTGGTCAGCAGGGTATTTCTCTCTAGTGGAAGGGGAGCGTGGAGTAAAAACTTCACTTGGGCAGGGAGAGTCTCATCTTGCCCCAATTCCTTCACATATTCCTGTTGTCACTGACAATAAATGTGCAAAGGTCTTACTTTTCACCAGCACAAGGGCCACATGCTGAGTGTGTAACCCTAATTCCATCCAGACACAGAGTTCAGGCAAAAGCTTGTGACCCCAACAGGTTTAACGCTGCCTTTCAGTGGATATTCTTCTGTGGAAGGAACAAGCAAGCTCTTGCACGCAGGCAGGCAGCTGAGAGGAGCAGCCACCCGAGAAACAAGGCAAAAGGGCAAACCTGGAGGAGAAGCTGATGCATTCCAGGTTCCTGCCAGCTGAGAAAGGCTGGCTTTGAAGATGCAGGAGGAGGCAGCGCTTGGAGCGATGATGAGTCCGGCAGGATGAGCCTTCCTCAAAACCAGGCAGAGCCACATGAACCCTGCAGAATGACCTTGAGCAGAAAAGGCTGCTGAAGTGCTTCTGGATAAGTGCTGGCTGAAAGGACTGGAATTGCATGCAGAGAAGGAGAATATCCTCTGATTCCTCCTCTGTTCAAGGAAACCGAATTTTGTACTTTCTTTGTAAATAAAAGGGCTGCATCAAAGTACCTGAGTGATCAATTTTCCCTGCTATTAGAAACAATCTGCTGGGCCTAAAACCATCTAAGTGCTTTGGTCAAAGATGGGGAATAAAAGCTCCATTCATTTCCTCGTGGAAAGGCAACAACTTCACCCCTTTGAGTGCAAGTGTGCAGAGCTTGAAAAGCCACGGATGCATGAAGGGTGATGGCTGTGCTGGGCACACGATGGCTGCTGACACTGCTCTGCTCTCAGCCTTGGCTTTCACTCACACAAGTACAAAGTGGGGGTAAAGCAGCTACCAAGTGATTTTGCCCCGGTGGAAACGGCTCCAGAAACCAGAGCAATGAGGACAGTGAGTCGGTGGGAGCACACAGCCCTCTCTGTGTTTGTAGGCACTGAGGAAAACACAGATGTGACCTTTGTCAGGCAGTCAGTGCACTCATTAGTGCCTCAGAGATAATAACTGTTACACACGGAAATCTGACCTACATATGCTACAAAAGAGGAAAAGGCAACAATTTACTTAAGACTCCGTCATACTGTTAATGATTATAAGCTGAAAAACTAGAGCATAATGCAGGAAACTTGTAATTAAAAAGCATCAATTATCATTGTCTCCTTGTAGGGGGCATTAGTCAGGTTTGCTTTCCACAGTCCCACGGGGAATACAGATAGACACGTAGGACTGGGTGATTCATCCTGGCACAGTCAGAGAGGAATCAACTCAGTGGGAAAAGATCAGCTTCAGGAAAAAAAATATGATTAAAAAAGGAAAGGAAAAGGAAATAACGACAGTTAAAGACAGCCCTTGCAGGGTCCCTCATTTGACAAAGCACAGGTGTGTGTCAGGCCAGCCCCTGACTAACCGGGATTCACACAGAGGGACTCACACACCGTACACAGTGTTCTGAGCCAGCTCATACCTTCAGTCATGCTGAACATACCATCCCTCTGCAGAGATCAGCCAGTGCCCGAGGGCCTGGGAGCAGCCAGGATCTCTCTTCAGGAGGCTGCACAATCCCCCCTCCGCTCCCTGAGGGTCCCTGACTGCCTGCCAGGGTGGACACGTTACCTGGGGGCTGTTTGAGGCTCGGCACCTGCAGGTGGAACCAGTTTTTCCCCAGTGCTGTAGGTACAGTCAGAGCTGTTCTTTCAGCCCTGAGGAATGCCCTGACCAGGTTTACTGAGGGGGTTCTCTGCTGTTCTCCTTGTCTCTAGGCCAGCACTTCCAGGAGTCCAGGGCAGTGCAAAATGCTAAATTCTTATCTGGAGGCCACGGAAACCAGAGCTCTGGGAGTGTCACCCAAGGATTTCACTTGCTTGTGGGAAGCACTGGCCAAAGCAACTGCAGCAATCCAGGCTGTCAGGTTCTGATCCCCTCCCTGGGTGACACGGGCACAGGCAGGGGCTGGAAAATGGGATCTGGCATTTTGCAAGCAAGGACTGCGCTCAGACACCCTTGGCTTTCCCTGATTCCAGCTCTGCCATGGATCACTCTGCAGAACCACAGCTCATCTCCAGCCACCCCTGAGCTTCTGCCTCGTAACACAGTTACGAGATATTGCAGCTCTCAGCATTCCTAAATATGAAAATCTTGCTCTTTAAAACTCCTGTTCTTTAATGAGCATGAAGTTGAAACAAAAATATAAACCCCAACTCAAACACTAATAAAATCAAAACTAAGCTTTGCATTATGGGAGACTGTGGGATTTTCATCATTAGCATTCATTCAAAAGCAATCTATATTTCCTATTGACAATCTCATGTTAATTTAATAACCTGGGTGGTTGCAATTTTTGTTAATTGACTTACACTCTGACCACATCTTAATAGACTTCACATGATTTTTTCTTCCCTTGGACTCTCACAGACTATTATCAAGCAGAGATACCAAGTTCACCCCTTCTAGAAATACCAGGAGGACTCAGCTCATTTAAGACAAACCCCTCGTGTTTGTCCCACTGATGTCAACTTCTCTGTCCCCCCTGCTCCTGAGGACAGACCAGCAGCTTTTATTTTCACTGCCTTGGAAGCATTTAACCCCACACGAAGCAGAGAGTTCCCTAAGGAAAAGGTGGGGCTGGAAGGTGGTGATTGACACATTTCCCCAGTTTACTGCTGCTTGGAGCTTGAGCCACTCCAGAAGATCCCACTAGCAAAGCGCCTGGGAGGGCAGAGGGAGCCCCAGGGAGCTCAGGGTTTGGCACAGATTAGTTCCATGAGGACAGAGCCAGTCAGGGCTGTCAGCTCGGCACCTCTGAGCAACTGAAGTTCACAGGGCAGACTCTTCTGCCCCTGTAGCACTGTCTCCTTGATTTGCAGAGTGAACCTGTGCCAGTCACAGTGGAGACTTGGCTCTGCCTGGAGTTAAGAAGTGGATAAACAAGAAGCCAGTGCGGAGGATTTAAAGCCAAGCTCTCCCTGTGCAGTGTTGACAGTGCTTTGTGGAAACAGGTGATTTCAGCAGTCACAGCTCCTCTGCAGGCACTGAGCAGGGCTTGGGTTCTGCCAGCTAAATCCCAGTGTCATGGGATGTTTCCTTTTGAAGCACATTCCCAGTGCCAGCATCACAGTCTGTGGATCACAGACCCCTCAGTGCCTCCTGACTCTTTCCTTTCATCTTATTTTCATTTTTTTCCTTCACCATAATAAGCCTTCATTTTAGGATCTCTTTTTATCTCCCAAGTAAAACATTAAAACAAAAAGACAACTAGAAAAATCAGGGCAGTAACCAGAGGAAGATGAACTATCACACTGGTCACTTCTGGTTTTCATTCAGTGAAAAAATTGTCATATTTTCATTGCCCAGAAAGGAGACCCTGATTTCATCTACCCCTCTCATGCTTTCAGAATTGCACAGGAATATATTACTACTCCATTCATTTCAGAGGCAGATTCCATCTTTCCTGTAAGTAACAGTTTAGTTGTGGGATTTCTCCTCAAACGATACCTGTTGGATCTGAATTCCCCTTGGCCTTGGGAGTGTGGTCAGAACTGTGGGAGGTCCATCTCTAACACTCACCCGTAGAAGTTCACACAGCCCAGCGCTCCTGCAGGTCCAGATTGATGGGGCAGAGCCCGTGTGCCTTTGCAGTGGCTGCCTTGGCTTTTGCTGCTTTGTGCTAAATCTTTCATTTCAGCCTCACGCTGCTGTTCTGTTTCTCTGTCATCAGACTTTGCAGGTGACTCTCTCCCCGAGGAAACTGCGATTCCTTTTGCTATTAAATTTAAAATTTAACTACAGCGATTATTGCCTGCAATGGTGAGAATTTTTTCAGCCTTCCCACTCAGCATGTCTGTGGCTGGTGAGAAAATAAATTACCTGTATAAATATAAATGCTCACATTTAGCTGAAGCTTCCCATGCAAGCTACATTCGTCTCTCTAATGGGAGCACTTGTGATTTAGAGTGGAGCATTTCAAAGCATGAAGGCAATAAAGCCCCGTTCTTTGTGATTCTTTAGACGTGACAACTTGCTTATTACCTCCCAAATAACAGCAAAAGTGATGCTTATTTTGCTTTCACCAGCCTACTTAGAAAGGCCTTGACATTCTAAATAACAAAATGTGCTAGCATTTTAAATCTGTACTGATACTTTATTACTTTCAGTTTGATTTCTAGTGTAACTGGGGGGGGGGGAATGTTTTTCATTTGATAGCTTTGTTTTTCTTAAACTATATTTTTTTCCCTGTTCCTGTCCTCTCCCTTCCTTGTTCCTTGTCCTCTCCTCTTCCCTGTCCCCAAAAGCTGTGGGCTCATGATGCAAGACAAGCTTAGGGATGAACTGCAGCATAAAGAACCTGAACAGAACCAATCTCATAAAGCAGCAGGTGGAACAAACACATAACACCCCAGAAAAGTAAATAAACTGTGAGGTTTATCACCCACCAACGAACAGGATATTTACTCTGCTCAAAGTAGTGCCCCAGCATTTACAAACAATTCACTAACCTATGGAAGAGGGGAAGAAGCCATGGCTGGGAGGTTTACACTGCATTTAGGAAACTGTTCACAGAATCACAGAATGTGCTGGGCTGGAAGGACCCAGAAGGACCACCCAGTCCAACTCCTGGCCCTGCACAGGCCCAGCCCCAAGAGTCACCCCCTGTGCCCCAGAGGATCAGCCAAACCCTCCTGCAGCTCTGGCAGCCTTGGGGCTGTGTCCACTGCCCTGGGGAGCCTGTTCAGTGCCAACCACCCTCTGGTGGAAGAACCTTTCCCTGAGATCCAACCTGACCCTCTCCTGACACAATTTCAGGCCATTCCCTGGGGGCTGTCCCTGTCCCCACAGAGCAGAGCTCAGTCCTGCCCCTCCTCTGCCCTCACCACAAGCTGTAACTGCACTGAGGTCTCCCCTCAGTCTCCTCTGCACCCCCAAACTCTCTCCCCCTGCCTTCATGTGGCTCAGGAAGTGACCAGGCCTTGTTATTCCTTCTAGTTTGTAAGGAAGGTTTTTTAGAAGAGGATGCTGAAAAAGGGCTAAGCAAGAGAAAAAGCTGTTGCTCTTGAGAGCTCAGTAGCAAGAGGAAAACATCGACCTGTGTAATTTCATCTCTCAATGCTGCTCCCAAAAGGATTTTAAATGGGTTAAAGGGGGGTTGACAGGGGTCACTTGAAACTCCCCAAACAAATGATACATTTTACATTTGTTTTTCTGCTGTAAATGTGTCTGGAGCTTAGAGGGGGTGCCTGCCCCTCCTCTGCCCCTCACGAGGAAGCTGAACTGCAACGAGGTCTCCCCTCAGCCTTCTCCAGGCAGAACACACCAAGTGCCCTCAGCCGCTCCACCGTCCTCCTTTGGACGCTCTCTAATGGCTTAACACCTTCTTTAAGAGCGGCTCGGTTTATTTACTAATTAAAAGCGTGGGAAGCCGTCCCAGCACCGGAGCCTTCCCCACAGGCCCCGCCCGGGCCCCGCCGTTCGCCCGGCGGCCACCAGGGGTCAGCGCCGGGCTCGGCACGGCCCTGAGGGACCGGCACAGACACACAAACATGCCCCTCAGACACACAGAGACACGATCGGCACGAGGAAACACGCGGTGGAAACGACACAGAGGGAAAAAAACACAACAGCGGCAAGGAGGAAGAGTCTGTTTGAAGCATTTCGGTGTCTCACCGCTAAAGCCTCCGCTCTGTGAGAGTGGGAATGTTCCTGAGTTACCCAAGTGAGGCCGTGGGGTGGGTAGGGCTTTCCCTCAGGATGTGGTGCTGTCGGTGGAATCGCTCGGACAAGCCATGGCACCCCTTCTGCCCCGCTCGGAAAGTAAACATTTACCAACGCACCTCATTTTATATTTGCTGAGCTCAACGCGGTGACAGCGTAGAAATCTGAATTTTGTTTGGCTGTTTTCAGTCACGTCCAGTTTGAGCTCTAATCTGAGCTCCAGTCTGTTTCAGCATTTCCCAAATGTTTCCCATGGGATAATAAGGCTTTTTTGGCACGTGCTCATATCAGGACTTTTGGTCTCCTTGTGTAGCTGTTTACTTCATGGGCCCATTTACCTTGTCTTCATTGGAGACATCTGCTGATCTAATGTCCTGTATTTTGAGTTACTTTTGTTATCTGCAAGACAAAACAGAAAGGCTCAAAGCAGCACATGGCTCTCTGAGAAATGGACAGTTCACACACGTTTCAGTAGGGCAAACAAATTGTATTAGACTAAATCTAAAATAATTTAGGATTATTCCAGACAAGAGACAAGCTGAAAGCGAGCAATGAATTGTCCCACTGCAGCTCCATCATGCCCAGGTGACAGTCCGAAACTTCCCAGAAACCAGAGCTTTCCTGAGCTGTCCCAGGGGTGGGGAAGGGTTTGTGGAGGAACTTTTACATTTGTAATTTAGTAAAAGACTTGTGTGAACTCCCACACTGAATTCTTAAAACAAATTAGTGCATTTACCTGCTGCTGAACTCCAGCTCTGAGTGCCTGGAATCACTTGGTGCAGAGATGACAATTCCATATGCAAATCCAGGCGATGGATCTGCGTGGCTCATCGCTAATAAAACCCCTCATGGGCACTCATCTGCAAGTGGTCACTGATATGAACGTGCAAGATCCAGTGCAAGGGTCAATTCAGAGTTTTCTTTATTAAAATACCTTTTCACATTCCTTATACTAAGGCATTTGCATGGACACTCGTGGGATGCTGAAGGAACATTTGTCAACAGAAGAGAGCTGTGAAGTCAGTCGGTTGTGACAGGCTTGTGATACAAACAACATTTGCACAGGGAACAATAAATTAGAGATATTAGCCAGTAACTGGAGCTTGACAATTTAAACACTTGGAATGAGGATATAAAACCCTTTTGTGTTTTGTGGTGGTTTTGCACCCTTGATGCAATGCTTAAAGCAGTAACTTTATATATGTATATACAATCCACGGCCTCTCTTTCACTATTTTCTAATTAAAATGAGAACCTTCTTACCTGTGGCCCAGATCTTGTAGTAATTTAATCTGCAGTAAGAAAAGGAGAGCAGTTGCAGTGCCAGAGGCCAGCTGGTTATGGGGCTGGGGACAGCATTTTATCTGGTTCGTTTTGGGTTCTTTTTTAAAGTAATGCAGCTGAGATAAACAGGGGCTGCAGAGATTAGAGCCAGGTCCACACTGGATCCATGTTAGCGGTTTATCATGCTCTAGGGGAAAAGGTTAGGCATGGAGTCCCACACTGGACAAACTGGGCACAAGTATGACTTCAGACCTCTCCTAAAACCAAAGGAATAAGGATTATACATAACATGATTTTCAGGTACAAACTCACTGACCTGGGTGCAGTAAATCCATCTACTCCCTGAAGACCTGGCACAGAACCATCCAAACCAACTGTGATGGACAATCGTTTCTTGAAGAACCATCACACCAAACTAACCAATAAGCACCAGACCTTTCAAAGGGGAAAAGCAGTTTAGCAAAGAATAAAGACTATTTGTGCCCCTCCTGGTAGAAGCACTTGGTAAAGTCTGAATCTCTGGACAGTTATTTGAGTTTTTCGAGCACCCAGAGCTCTCTGTTCTGTCAGGCCCTCCCTGCAGGGAAGCATCCCCAGGGCTCTGAGCTGGCTCCAAGCCTGGTAGCAGTCCAGCTGCTGCAGCACAGGGAGTTCAGCACAAGCTGCAGGATCAGAAGGTACATCCATGGCTGGCCAAGCTGTGCTGAGCTCTGCTCTGCCACACAAGTGTCACCGATAGCCAAGGTAGCGAGTTCAAAGCAAGCTCAGATATTTCTACATCCCACTGGCATCCCAATAGTGGCTGCACTGTAGAAATGTGCTTCCTCAGCTGTAACCTCCCCTTTTGTTTCCTCAGGGAATGATGAATTGGAGGCAAAAAAAAAAAAAAAAAAGGCAAAATTGCATTAGCAGGAGAAATTCAAAATGAGAACCTGGGTCAGTGGTTTCTAGAGCCACTTTCCTATGGGAATTTTTATTCGCAATTTTTTCCATTAAATGCTTTAGGAACATCCCTATTGTTCCCTCTAAGGAAATAATCTTTGAAAAGAAGAGTCTGGCAAACTCATAAATAACTGCTGCGGAGCCTTTGAAACGTTTGCAACGTCTTCCATCTCGGCTTGTTCTCTTCTCCCAGCTGATCTTTGAGATGACTGTTCTAAGTAGCATCAGGATGCCCTGATATTCTCTGTTGGCAACAAGAGCAAAAGAGAAAAAACCAAGGTGTGAGTATAAAGGTGCCTCTGACCCCCTGTCCTGTAACATAACAAAGCCAGGTGTGAGTATAAATGTGCCCCTACTCTCCTGTCCCATAACATTCCTGAGAGTGCTGCACCAGTGAGCTAACAGATACTCACAGTTCCCTGGGGAGATATTAATATTATCTTCATCAGATATATAAGGAAATAAGACAGTGGGAGATTTAGGTCAACAACTACAGGCTAGACTGCACTGCTGTTAATCACCAACATCTGCAAGCGGGTGCTTGCTGATAAAAGCTGGATTTTTAAGGGAATTGCTGGCACTCGACACATCTGGGAGTCACATCCCTATTTACTAGGAGCTGTTCAGCTGCCACAATCAGATCCTCGGCTTCGATCTCGTGAGAAGGAAAACCCTTTCCTAAGGCTGGTGTCTCCCAGGGAGCAGCTTTGGGACACCACGTTCCTCCCAGAGCCTGGCTGCTGGGAAGAGCTTATCTGCAGCACACAGCAGGGACACACACCTGGCACTGGGAACCTGCAGATGCAGCGGTCCAGCCAATGGGAACGGGCAGAGAGAGATCCCAAACTTCATTGTTTTCACATTATACGGCAGAAATAATTCTGTCCGCCGGGGATTCACAACTGTCAGGTCTTTCCTGACATCGGCTGCCAAAGCAAGTCTTCCTCCAAGGAATTTCTAAGAGTACATGGTGGCCTCTAACCTAATAGTTTAGTCTGTCAGCACCGAGGCGCCTCGTTCCTTTTGTGGCCTTACCCCCAAAGGATTTGCCCCATGAGTCAGAGGCAGGAATTCCTGGTTTATAATTCAGTGTTTATTCCAGAGTATCACCTTGTTTTCCATATCCTGACTGCCTGAAATCTCTCCCCCCAACCCCCCCCCCCACCCAGTTCTAAATGGACACATCCTTCATCTTCCTTTCCTGTCTGCAACTGTTGTGCCATGTCACTGTGCCCAGTTAAACACACGCCAGGTCCCCCTGCAGAACCGGCTGCGTTGCGCTGGCAACGTGAACTCCTTCACCACTGAGAAAATACTTCTGGGATCACTCAGGCAGGATGAGAAAGCAGCTGAATAACACCTCGAAATTCCTCCAAATGGCTGTAAATTGTGCAGGTTTCTGTCTCAGAGGGCACAGGCTGAGGCTGAGCAAACAGGCAGCTGAAAGTACACGATGTCCTGGCCGAGGCTGCCAGTCCTCCTGCACCCCCAGGACAGACTCCCACAAACAAACACACACACACAGCTGAGAGGGAGCAGGAGAGCAGGAGCTATGAAGTCAGAACGTTCTGCTGAGGTAAATTTGACACAATACCAATTAGGGTTTGGCGAAGTGGCTATCTCATTGTCAAGATATTTCCTTCAATATGTTTTCAGAAACTGGGACCATTAAATAACTTAGAAAGATTGCCAGCTCTGATTTCAGGAAGGAAACCTCCTCCCAGTTCCTCTCTAAGTAATTCATTTCTTTTGCAAATACTTCCTATGGATGGCATTTAAGATACAAATTTCTGAACCAGAGGAGATGGAGGGAAGCAACCCCCAACACAGAACTTCAGGTTCCTTTCTCAATGACCCTAAAATTCCAGACATTCAGGTTCAAGGTACTCTGGACTGCAAATCACTCACAACCTGTACTGCAGCAGGGCCTTTACACAATTCAGTTATTCAGACTTTAACTGGTTGCTTTTCTAGAACCTTTCTTGACACAATACAAACACTTTGAATGCCTAACACAGCACTCACTGTCAGTGCATAGTGTTTACTAAAGGCTCGATTTTGTGATTGTCTCTCAGTGAAGATGAAGCAAATTTCCTAGATTTCCCTGCTGCATTCTATTTATTCTAGCAGAAACTGTGTAGGGGCAAATGCACAAAAGCAGGGCTGACAATCATTACAATGATTTGTTCCATCTTCCTTCTCCACAGAGAAGAGTATTTTGCCCATGACTTCTGGAAGAGCAAAGCAGAACTGAGCATTAACAGACTTCATCTGAGCTGGGGAATCCACATTATTTGATTTTAGGGAGTAAAAAGGACATGAGGATCCAATGTTGAGTCTCACCCATCATTACTAAAACAAAAAAGGCTGAGTGTCCTCCCATCTCTGAAAACAGCTCTTAGAAAAACACTCCTTTTGCTGGGGTGTCCTTTGCCCCACACTTCTGGAACAGCTATTCCATCCTGAATAGAGCCAAATTCTACAAGTTTTGTGACAGGCCACTGTGCTAAGGAATCCACCTGGCATTCCATGGCATTGAGATGCCAGCTGACCACCTGAAGGCCTCCTTTCACTCACCAAGTAAGGGAGCAGCACGTTAAAAGCAGCTTCACCTCTGAGCCAAACACTTAATTTGACTATCAAGAAGCAGAACAGCTGGGGAGGAAGTTTAAGCCACTTGATCACTTCATAAGAAGCATTTTCCTTTTCATGAGTAGGATCAACAACCCCTCATTTGGACCAAACCTCCGAGAGACATCCCAGTCAAGCACTGTGTGAAAATGAGCTACAGAAAAAAAAAAACCAGCTGCAAGAAAATAACGATACAAAGCACATTAGCAGTTCCCTGCCTCTTCTGTGCTGCCTGAAAAGTGCTGAGAGGCAGACAGAGGGGACAGGAAATCTATAAAAAACCTCATCTGTCCATCCAAAATGGTGCTGCTTTTTGCCCCAGGCTATATATTGTGAATAGAACAGGGCTCTGTTTTTTTGCTATGTACTTCAAAGCACTCATAAATTTTAAAAAAAGGAATAGTTGCTATGTTAGTACATGAACAGTGCAGCAAAGCAGGGGACAATGTCTCAGAGGTGAACTGAGTCAAGCTACTTCCAGGAAACCTCAAGCACGATGTGAGGTGTTAAAAACCTGACTTTTCTTTGGGGTGTTTCTGAAAATGGGATTAGTTTTGCAGAAGAGTTTTATTACTCTTCTACTGTTAACAGGAGAGTAATAAAAGAAACACAAAGAAAGCACTGCCCTCAGCTGACACTTGTTCCTTGAATCTGCCATTACCTCACAGATTGTCTGGTTTAGCAAGCTTTAATAGCCCAATTAATTATGGAAGTCATTTACGGGGTAGCCAGTGTATTTTCACTGACTTTTCCATTCTAGTTCCATGGACAGATGTTTTACTCCCTTTCAACCACAGGAAAAGAAAAGCAAAACAAAAAATTCATAAAACTCTAATCTTTTATCCCATGTCCATCGTAAATTAGGTAGGCTGTGGAAAAAAGAAGACAAAACCTCCTCCCTGAGCTCACACTGATGTCTGTCACAGCCCCTTGACCATTTTCTCTTTTGTGTTGGACAGGGACAAACTTTCTCCTGCAAGGAATTCCTGCTACAACCCGGAGGAGGGTTCAGCTCCCCGTATTTTTAGAAAATCGAGAGCAAAGAACAAAAACAAACCTTTAAACTAAAAAAGACAATGCTACTCTAAACCCTCCTGGCCTGTTTGAATACGAGCCTGTTTATTGGAAGGCAATCTGTGACCTTCAGTGCTCTGCCAGTGTCTGTAAATAATACAATGGGCTGCCTGTGTGTCCCGGGGGATGGGAGTGCTGATGGAGCTTTCAAAACTCACATGGATGCCACAAGCTGACGTAGACTGGGCTATTGTGACTCTTATTTATGGGTCTCTTCTTTTTTCTTTTGAACTACGAGTTCCAAAGTGGATGGCAAAAAAACCCCTCCCTGTTCTGCAAAGTCTAGAGCTTGGATTTGAGAGCTTCTCTAACATTCATAAAAGTACTCCTGAAATGTCTTGAGGGCAGAGTAACAGCTCATTCAAGACATTTCTTGGATTTTTAAAGAAAATCCCTATTTTTTCCACTGGCTTCTTAGCACTGTGCAGTTTTTCACCACCTACAGAACCTTCCTGCAACTCCAAGGTTTTTTAGCTGAGATGCTCCCTAAATGGCTGGTGTTCTCAGTGCTTGGTTAGAGCAGCATAACTGTGACCCAGCCATGACCCAGCAATGTACTCTGCAATTAAAAACTGCCTTTAAAGTTTCTTACACAGCCTCAGTTTAGCAGCAGCCCTTGGAGTCACCCAACCTGCTGTGCCAGTGGATGGAAACACACCCAGGAGGTCACAAACAGGGAACAGAAGGGACTTGTGCAGGTTGGGGTCATTCCTCCTTAGTTTAACTCTTCACACCTTAGGAAGCACCTCCCTTTTTTTTTTTGGATGTTTTTTTGGATGTTCCAGTCCCAGGGGGTGTGTGTGAACAGCCACATCCCCAGGAGAGCAGCTGGGAACTGGAAGAGCAGCTCTGTCCAGCTCTGTCCCCAGTGTCACACTGACCAGTCCAGCAGGTTTTATCTGCACAGAACATTTACTTACAGAGTGCCTGTTCTCCAGAGAACCTGCAAAACAAAACACAGTGCACAAATCACAACATGGCACACAGCAGAGCGAGTTCTGTGCTCCAGAAAATGCAGGTTGATGCACTTTAACCCTTTTGTTCACTTCGAAATGATGTAAAATCTGCTACCTACAACTGAGCCCAGCTCTGGATCCAAGGACTGTCCAAGCTCTGGTTTAACCCAAGTGCAGGGGGGAGACCTGACATGTCAGAGACCACACTGAGCTGTCTGACAGCTTTTTGAGGATGGCTTAGGGCACAAGTCTCTCCTGAGGGCACAAACTGTTACTGGACAAGAGAGTCTTCCTTTAAGAGGCAACTTCTCAGGAGCATTAAACTTCCTGACCCCGCTCCTCGCCAGGGAAATAACGGACTGCAGGAATCCGGTGTCGGATACAATTTTCAGGGCCAAACAAGGTCTTGCAAAGGCACCTGAAGTTTTATTAATAAAAAGCTGCTCGTTCCCAATAAAGCCTGGAGGTCAGCAGGCTCTTTCCATTTAGGGTCAGTGACCTCAAAATTAGATCTTAGGGTTGTGTTTTTTAAAGAAGTGGATTTAACTATTCAGAAATTTCAGAGAACACAGTCAATAAATATATATTTGCCCTCTGAAAGGAACTCCAGTTTGAGGAGAGGACTTCAAGTCTTGTCAAAAGTGCTTTTCTGTTAAGATACTTCACACATGACAAAAGCAAGTGCTGACTCTTGAATGGGATTTTCTTGGAAAATATATAAAATTCAGTAGAGAGAGGCTGTGTGGAGGAAATTCTTCTAATGCTCAAAGCAGAGGGTTTGGACTGGGGCTCTGGGTTAATCTTGCCAGTATTTTTCCTGTAAATACAGGATAATGTCTAAATCTGTGTATTTTCTCAGTATTTAGTTTTTAAATAGCAAATAATAACATAGGCAGAACATTCTGAGAAGTTCTCTGAAATCATTCCATGAATATTATGCAGAGCACTACTACCATCACCAGACCTCAGTAAAGGTTTTTGGAACTCCCTTTTCAGCAGAAGTAACCAGGAAACAGAGGGCAGGGTCTCTGGCTTGGTACATTCTGAATTTTCTCCAGGACAGATCCACACAGAACTATTAGTCCAGGCAGAGGATTAAAAACTGAGGTGATGCAGCACCCTGTGCCAGTGCATGAACCACATTTCAGTACAAAATGATCTCAGTGTGTGGTAGGATGGATCCATACATGTTTAGCCATTTTGATAAGAGACAAAATGGAACACACACAAAAGCTTTTGGTGTCCTGAAAGGCAGGAGAAGTGAACAAAACCACCCCTGACCCAGTGCTACATCAAAGCTTGGCTTTAAGTGGACAAAACTATACATAAGGTTTATGAAGTGAGGCATTAACAAGCTGTCATTTAGTTCTGTCACCGTGTATTGTGCTCACAGGAAGGAGGAAATGAGAAATTCCGTGTAAATTCCCAACTTCAAACAACGGGATGTTGGCTGCCCAGAGCCTCTGGGTCACAGTGCCAGCTATTCCAGCTCCTTGTTACCTGTCACCCAGATCCAAACCAGCGGGGCTTCCTCCCTGAGGGTCACATCTGTGCCAGGAGAACGGCAGGACCTGATTCCTGGGGGATTTCTAACAGCTACCAACCAGGGAAACCAGCAGGGAGCCACTACTGAAAGCTCAGTGATACCGTGCTTGTCTGATCCTTTGCTCTGTCAATCTTTTCACAGCCTTTCTCTTTCTTTTTTTTTTTTTTTAATTAGGGTTTTTTCATTATTTTACCTGTGATAAAATAGAGAGGTTTTCCATGATGGCTTTCCCTCATTACCAAAAAGAGGGAAGGGAGATATGCTGGGTTCCAGTCATGTACAGAGAAGGCCAAACAAGCAGCTGCATATTTTGGGAAAGGACTCGAGAGCTGAAGGTCTGATACTGAGGATTTCTAAAATATTCCCAAGCCTAACAAAGGCAGGTGTTTTTATGGATTTCTGATGGATTTAAACCCTTGCTATTGCTTTTAGTTGATGGGATTTTAAATTCAAAGGCCACATTTTTACAAAGGACTACATTAATAGCAGGAATTTAAGAATTTCATCTCCACCTGCTCCACCATTTCTTCTTGCTGCAGGTGATGGAGAAGAGAATATGAGATTAAAAAGCTGCAATTCTTAATCCATCTCAACCCCATGTCCAAGGCTGGTGAAAGCCAAGCTGGCAGCCCACGAGCTGGAGGTGCTGCAGACACACAAACACCCCCCACTCTGCCCAGCCCTGCCCTGGAGCAGCAGCTTCTGCCACAGGATCCAGGCAGGCAGCTTGGGAGCAGCTCTGACACAGGGCATGCCCGAAATTCAGCTTTGCACTGGGGGTTCAAGCAAGGTCAGAAGCTCCCAGCATATTTGTGCCTTGCTGAAAGCATCTGGCTCTGCTGAATTTTGGGCTGGAGCTGTTGTGAGCCTTTGGCTCTGGAATGGGCGTCTCCCAGATCCAGGCTCGGGTCTAGAGTGTGTCTACAAACCTAAAGGTCCAAAGAGTTCTTATTTTGGAGAAGGGACAAGTCCTTTGCACAATTTTGGACTGCATGTGCTCATAAAACCTGAGTCCTGAACAACACAGTGAATCCCCAGACACTGTGAGTTTTCTCTGTGCTGGAAAAAGCATCCAGTGGGAAATTCTGGCCAAGCATGGAGGTGTTAAAGACTGAGCTTCAGGAGCAGGAAAGTATTTGAGCAGATTTCCTGATTGCTAGAGCTGATTTCAAATAGTTTGTTCCAAACCACTGAGTGCAGTGGGGATTTCTCAGGCCTCTTTCCACTGGGATATATTTATTTTTCCACAGTGCATTGTTGGTTGCTGTAGGATTCTTTGAGTTTCCTGTCTCACCGCTGCAACTGCTTCCAAGTGACCAGTTCACTTTTCCAGGCTTAGCAGCATAAAAGGCTGGCTCTGCATTTTGTTCACTGCATTTCCACTTTCCTCATAAGAAATTAGGAATCGGTCACCTTGCAATAAGGCACTCTGAGGTGGATTCAGGGAACACACAGAGCAGTGCAAAGCTGCTGTGAGCTTTGGGTCTGGCACAGAGCAAGGACAGAGCTCACTGGAGGAACAGGAATGTCACAGGAAGTGCCCTGGAAAAATGTAAGGAAATCTGGGACCTGGAGTTGGCTCCTGTCTCCCCAGCAATAGGAACAGAGCTGTGCTACCCCAAGAACTGGGAGCAGAGGGAAGGGCTGGAGCTGAGATAAAGAACCAGTATGGAGATGCTTGGACTTCCTGCCCTTACTGCCCCTGGGGAAGATGAAAGGTGTGATGGAAATAAATCACGTCTAAAAGAGCCTCCACCCACGAGCTGAACTGGCTGGGTGACACATCCTGACCCTCCCTCAGGAAGAGCTGCCAGCCTGGCCCTCTGGGACTGCAGCACAGCCACATGGGCAGCAGGGCCACACCAGTCTGTCATTCTTGGCAGGCTCTTGATTTAGGCAATTGCCTGTTTTGTTTAATTTTTGGACCGTCTCAGTTCTTTCTGAGCAAAAAGTAACAAGTCTGGGACTGGGCTGGATGTTCCTCCCTCAGTAAACTTTGGCCTTGTCACAGAGCCACCAGAATTTTAAGGAAATCAGTTCATCCTGGTGAGTCTAAAGGGCTTTTAGGCAAAGGTGTTACTGCCCTGACTGGCACTCGCTGTGACCATTCCCCAAATTCCCATGGGGGGGGTAAGGTTTGATTCAAAGCTGGGGCTTGAAGCTGCTCTAGGTATTTTATGTAAAATACTAAAGTAACAACCTATTGCTCTAGAAAAGGTTTTAAATCAATACCTGGGGGAACTTGCTGAACACCAAATATGTCACTGAATTAAACTAACCTTTCAGCAACAGTGCAAGGACAAGTTCTTATCTCTGAGACAAAGTGATCAGCACCCTCTTTAAATTCTCATTACAGCAGAGGAAACCCAGCATCAGACTCGAAGATCTACAGGACTATTATTTGACTTTCAATCAGAATACACCTGACTAGACTTGAATTTCACAAATGTCCTGCTTTCCCTGCTGTAAATGAGTTCACTGTAGTTAACCATGAGCATTTGACAGTTTGTCCATCTCAAAGCTAAAATCACCTCCTTAGGCCTGGCACTCAGAACAAGGCAAGCACAGCAGAGAGGGTGAGGAGTAGTGGGATGAAGGCACTCAAATGACAGTAACAGGAGACAACACAACCAGCAGCAGGAGAATAAACCCAAAAGGAACAGTGACAGATACTCAGCACAGTGCCAAAGGCTTGGGGAAGATCAGAGCATTATCTGCACCATGGATTCATGAATGGGGATAAGGACAAGCAGTAGCAAAACAGAAGAGTTTGTTACTGATGTGGCATCTGCCTTGCTGGGGACAGCAGGGAGAGCTGCCAGAAAAAATGAGGAGGGAAAATGTTTTAGCTCAGTCACAAAGAATTGCATCAGGCATAACAACCACTGACAGCGCTTCAGCTCCCTCTCCAGTGGCCACGGTTTGTGGAATGCACAAACAACCCCCTGAGGTTGCTTAGGAAGCACTAAATTCTAATTAGAAAACCCCAAACCATAATAGTTACCTACAAACAAATAATAATAAAATGCTACATGGGTCTTAGGTGTTAAATCTGCCAAACTGTGTGGCTGACACCACTTCCCAAACTCCTGGAATTTCCCCAGAGGACACGTTTGTCTGACCCTTTGACTTCCTGAAGTAGATTGGACTCGTGGGCTTTTGCTCAAAAGTCTCAAAGAACAGTCAAACATAGTGAAGATCAGAAGCGTAAACCAACTTCTGCCCCCAGCAGTGATGTTCACCTGGCCTTTAACATCCTCACATTAATACAAATTCAAGTACTCCTGAAGAACAGATGTATTTCCTAGGGATCCTCCACTGCATTCACCTTGGCCACCCCCCCATCCCACAGCCCATCCCAGCGCCAAGTTAACGTTGCACTGGCTGGAAGGTGGCTGTCCAAAGCACTGCCCTGCTGGGGATGCTCTGCTTATCTCCCTGCAGCACTTTTCCTGTGGATCAGGTCAGGAAAAACAGACGGGATTGAAACAATAAACGGCTCCCACGTTTCCAAGAATAACTGAAAGTGCCGAACGTTATGCGTGAAAGAGCAGGTGGACTGCAAGATTAAGGGGCGTTTGCAGATGGTTTGGCTAATCCAGCTCAGCCTTTCAATCATCTCTCATTTTACTGCAGTCCCCACTTTATGGCATTACAGCCTTTGAACTGCCTGGAATTACAGCTCTGCTGTCCCTGCCCTCACAAAACACCCCCCTAGGACACAACACCTTCTGTGGTGTCAAGAGCAGGGATGGGGAGAGGTGGGATAATCCCCCTCTCACCTGGGCAGAGCAGGAGGGGGGTTATGCAGCAGCTGTCACAGGTCCAGTTCACACTGTGTCAGAGTATTTGTGGCCTTTGGGTTCAGCCCTAAAATAAACTGATGGTTTTTTTCCTCATGGTGCTGCCAGGTGATCCTGCACCAAGGGCCTGGTCCCATTTTAGTGTGAAGGATATTCTGATTTTCAATGTGAAAAGTGAGCACAGGCTCAGCACCAAGGATTCTGGAACTCTGTTCCCAGTGTTGTCACTCCCTGCACACATTCCTTTAAATGAGTGACCTAATCTCTCTGTTTATTCAGCTGGAAAATGGAGATAAAAATTGCCATGTGTGTCCTCACAAGGGAAAATTAAGTAATGTTTTCTAAAGTACTTGGAGACCCTCACACGAAAGATTCCCTAGAGACAGAAGACTGTGTCAGAGCAGGTGGGAAATCCCTTATAAAATACAAAAAAAAAAAGAAAATTAAAACACAACAGTCAAAAATTAAAAATGGCACACAACAAAGCCACTTGGTCACATGGATGGAGGAAAGATGTGAACAATTTGCAGCCCCAATATTTACAAATCTCAACTTCCTAAGGCAAAGAGAGGAAAGGAAATCCTTTCTGATTTAGTCTGACAAATGATGAAGAAATGCTGTTAACCCACTGTCTCTGAGCTCAGGAGTGCCACAACATTTACAGTCAGGAACTGCCAGGGAGCTGGTAGTGCCCCCTCACACAATGTATGACCCCAATCTCCAATGGGTTAGGGGTTCAGCTCTAATTCAGATCAATACAGGGCCCAAATACTCAGCAGGTACAAAACAAAGGGGCTGATGAAGTAGATGTTACCAATATTAATGCCACTGCAATAAGTATCGTTGATTTATGAGGAGCCACGAGGGTGTTATACAATCTATCAGCACCTGTGATTTTGTAGCTGCACTTCAGTATGTTCCTGTGGGACTTGCACCTCTTTTTTTTAAGGCTCTTTATCTTCTAAATACTGTCTTGTAAAATATTCAGTCACAAATTTATCCCTAATCTCCTCCCAAATGCTTCCTTTAAGAGTTGCATTTTTCACTAGCTTACTTACCATTATTAGCTTTTCTGATTTCACTATAAACTGTTTCAGTCCCCTTCTGTACAGGAGCTGGAAAATGTATTGGCACAGAATCAATTTCTTTTCCTTTTTTTTTTTTTTTTAAATTATTTGCCTTATGAAAAGCTCCTCAAACAAACAGAACCCACTGTTTTACTTTCAGAGGAAGCAGTTACACAAGCAGCAACGAGCCTGTGGAAAAGCAAGAGCACTCCCTCCCCAAACCCAGCCTGGAAGGAACTGAGAGGGAGATGTCTCTCCCCCTGTATAAAAGTGATGATAAAAATCTGCTTCCCCCTTCTAAATTGAACATTTTAATAATCTCCTTTGAACTCAAATCGATGCTGCTTTAATTTTACAGAGCCATCCACCACTGGAGAACAGTTCCCCTGGATCCCTTTGAAGAGCTGCTGCAATTTATTCTCAGCACTTCAGGAGCCGAGACCTGAGGTGATCCAGCATTTGGAAGAGGAACTACACCCTTTTTTGGCAACCAGTCTAAGTCTCACGGGCACAAAATACTAAATTGCTGTTTGGGAGGTGTCTCAGAAGGGCATTTCCAGATTTCCCACTGCTGTTCAGGGTTACCTGGGCAAGGTGTCCCCTCAGTGTGGGGGACCCTTCCATCAGCACTGAGCTCAGGTGGGCACAGCAGGAGTGGAGGCTCACAAGGCTCGTGGAAAGAGTGGAAGTAAAGGAAAACAAGAAGCAGGCAGAGAAGGTTTGTGCCTCCAAGGACACAGCTGGGGGTACAAGTGTGATGTTAGTCCTTCCAGAGCCTCAGGCTGGCAAATAAAACTCTGCTCTGGGGTGAGAAGGAAAACAAGCAGCTCTGCCTTTTCTCCTGACATCTGTGAGAACTTATCCATGGGGTTTGGTACCAAACTAGGGACACACACAGGGAGGAGGCAGAGCTTTGTCTGAAGGCCTGAAAACAGCCAGAACTCAGGTTGTGTCTGCTCAGCAGAAACTGCTGGAGGGTGGGAGATCAGAACAATTTCCTGGATTTATTGCACGGCTGTAGCTTAAAAATCCCTGGGCAACCAAAGTGCATTTAAAGCCACTTTCTTCATTTGCTACAAAGGCCTGTGCTGGCAGGGTCCAGTAGCTTGCTGTTCATCGATCTCAAAGTGTTTCAGAAACACTCATTCATTTCAGTTAAACTGAGTCTGAATTCTATCTCTATCACCTCCAATTTCTGGGCACCTTCAACAAAACAAGAGGTTAGGGATTTTTGCCAGTTAAAGGAAAAAAAAGTGGTTGTTCTCTCTCTGCAAGAAACTGGAAAGAAAATTCACATTCTGGATATAGAACCCTGTACTTCAGGATTATTAAAAAACACCCAAAACACTTCAAGAATTCAGACAATGATCTGCAGTCAGACTCAGAGTCAGGACTGTTACTGTTCTGCATCACTCTGAAGAACCCAAGTGTCTCTGGCACCACTTTCTGATTTCCCAAAGCCCATTTCATGTTTTTAAAATTCTGTTCAGCATCCTTTAAAAGCTGGGAGCTCACCCATCAGAGCTGGGCTGCAAAACTGCCGGTAATTCCAACGCCAGGAGGAGTTCCACTTCCCCACGTGGCTGACCACAGCTTTCAAACTCCCAGCTTTGGCAGGAACCCTCTTTGCAAGATAATCTGAAAGACCTTCAGGCCCATTTCATGTGCTCGTGGGCTACTGCTTAAATGATCCATTCATTTGCAGCGAAGTAAGGAGCTATCTCGTCAGAATTTTAATAAGAGGTAGCTCATTTTGTTTGGGGACTCCTTTTTTTAGCAGATTACAGCCCTAAATCTACTCCTTCTGACTCTGTGGAAAGATTTGGTTGGAGGCATTTCCTCAGCTTGCCTTTTTTTTTTTCCCAGCCCCATTTAACTGAATTGTGCTGTAATGCCACTGCCCATGTTATTTCCTTTGTTAATCTTCCAGAAGTCGCCTCAGCGCTGAAAAAATGTGCCAGGAGAAACGACGTGGATTATTTGACATTCTGTTCCCACCAGCTTTATAATGTTGCCACCCTGCAGATAACTAATCAGATATAAAAGGAGAAGAAGGAGCATGTTCTAACTCAGCCATGATTAGAGGTTTTTCCCTTCTCACTTCAGAGATATTTCCTAATCTTACTTTAGCCCCAGCCTTTGGTTTTGCTCAGGTTAATAATAAGGGGTCTAAATCACCTTTTCCATCTATTTGCACAACCAAGCTTTAGAGAAGACAAGCACAATATTTTTGTCAGGCATATCATCTCCAGAAGCATTCAATTTAATCACTCCTCAGGATTGCCACCTCTTTAAATATCAAATTACCATTCCACTCTGACTGCCCCAAAGAAGAGCTGGACTGTGCAGCCCCAGCTCTACCTCAGATATGTTCTACAATAATTTAAACTTGTTTTGAGGTGACACTCAATCGTTCCTGCTTCCCAGAAGTGACATAAAGGCTGGAGTTACAGCTCAGATGCTGCAGCATTTATTGCAGGAGTCTTTCAAAATGCACAAAATATGATTCTCCTGTTCCTGAGATGAACATCAGCACTGACATCGACAACAGGGGCAGGAGGAACAAATGACTGGGAAGATAAATTAATCTGGGGTTAGTCCTGAGAGATCAAAGCAGTCTGGAGCTCCTCAGAAGGCAGAAGGATCAGACTCTCTGTGCAGCTGCTGGATGAGATGGGAGTGCCCAGAGAAAAGGTGGGATCTGCTTTGCCTTCATTCAGAAAACAGCAGGGATCAAAAGGGCTGTAAGAGGGGTTTGGAGCAAGGGGACAATCTGAAAGGTCTGTTCCCTAGGAAGGGCTGGTCATACCCACAGACAGGACAGAATATCATGGTTTGAAACCAAACCTTACAATAACACTACGTAGCAGAAATATCAGTGGCCAAATTCCCTCTGTGGGTGTACATGATTATTACGAGGGAATATTAAGAAACTTGGCTTTGTTTCTCTTTTCCCAAGAATAAATCTCATCCTGTTTTCATTGTGATAGGCAGTGCAGAGCTGAAAGAATTAACGTGGCTTCGTGGAACTCCTTCTATTCAAGCAGCATCCTCGAGATGCTCTCAGAGATTACCACATTAAATACTTGCAGTGCAGTTGCCATTTACAGAACCAAAGCATTCGTTTGGGAAGCCTTTAACTGTGCCCTGGGGCAACAAAGCAAATTGATTAGGGAACTGTTATCACATCTCTGCACACCTGAAGCACGATTCAGTCTTACAGAATCAATCAGTGTTCTGTTAAAATAATCTGAGCTCATTTACACGGCATATTAAATATTATTTTGTGGTTTAACAGTGTTCAGTCTACAGATCACAGATACTATCTTATAACTCAGTCTGAAAATCCAGGAATAGTGTTATATATAAATAACAGGAGCAAAAGTCTATTTTTAGAGATGCTGATCTTGCATTTAACAGGGCTTTTAACTTAAATAATCATGCACACTCAAACACATTTGGAAGTACTAATTATTAGCCCTATTCTGAAAAAGAGTCCAACAACTGTGGTTCTTCAGAGCAGAATTTAGCAGAGGGGGATAAATAGCACGCTTAGGACACAGGGAAAACTCTGATGAATGATGCCAGGAAGGGAAACAGAGAAAGGAGAGGAGGACTGGCTGTTCCTGCAGGGCTTGAAGGGTGAGCACTTTTGCCCAAACATCTGTTTTACCAACTAAACAATCATGTCTTTGGTCTCTGAAATAAGTGACTAGTCCTTCCTACCAGGAAAAAGGAAATTTATCTGTTTCTTCCTCAGTCTGTTTCTCACTCAGCTGAAGCAAAGAAGCTGGAGCAGAGCATAAACCTGGAGTTTATTCACTCCCAGCTACTTGGAACTTTGAGGTTTCACAGCTTTCCACACAAGGCCACAACAGTATCAGAGCTCTGCAGATGACACAGAATGCCTGCAGTGTGCATTTGGCTCTTTCTCCTCCAAGGTTGCAGAGAAAGGTCCCTGAGGGCTGGTTACTGCTCCCACACAGGACTGACAGGGAGGAGGACAAAGTCATCTGGGCATTAATACCCTCATTCCTCTGTTTAAGGGGACACAACATTCAGGATGCTCTCCAGGCCTCTCCAGACTGAGAGGCTAAATCTGTGCTGGTCTCTCTTCCTTCTCTATCACACGTTAATTACAGCTCTGACCCTTCAACCAGTTCCTTTAAAAAGGAAATTCCACTGCTCTCTGGTGTCTCCATCATCTGTGGCTCACCTGCCACAGCTCTCTGGGACAGGGACATTCACACACACAAAGCACAACCTGCTCTGACAACACCAGTGCCAGGGGAGGAGCAACATTCCCAGAGCTGCTCCCAAACAGAGACCAAAGAGCTTTGGAGAGTTCATTTACCTCTGTGAGGATCGAGCGTTGACACTTCCACTTCAGTGTACTCCACCTCAGCACTCTCAAGGTCAGGTCCTGCCCCAAAAATACCAAGAAGATGTTTCTTTGTAGGACTGCAGGCTTTGTTTGAGCTGTGGGCCTGATCCTGCTGCCGCTGGAATTAAGGGACAAGTCCTCACTGACTTTGGGAGGTGCAGGATCAGGCCCTACTTACAGATGGTAGTTCCTCTGCTAAGAGCTGGAAGGCCAACCCATTCCTAAGGGTCATCCCAACCCAAAGGGCAGCAGCCCAACTAAAGGCAGATTTCTGAAACTGTGGGACGTGCAAATTGTACCTAAAACCCTTACTTTCCATGTAACACCTTCCAAAGTGTCACAACACAAATGGAGCATGGAATTATCACAGACTGTCACTGTATTCCAGCCCAGTTCCTCTTTATTTCTCTCCCTGCCCTTAACTTTCTCCTTGTTTTCTATGGCTATGACAGACACTTCCCATCCTCTGCTTTCCTCACATTCAAAGCCATCTTTAACTCTTTCACAGCCTCCCTCATTCTCCACATCTCTGCTTTTCTGGATACAACAGACACAAGCAACAGCTGCTCCCTTCTACTCTGGCTTTTTCTTAGAGTGCAGATGGTTTTCCACCAGATTTCTGTAAGAGTTGGAAGAAACCTCAACAGCCATCCAGACTGGCATCCTGCAGAACTGATTTGTCAGATTTTTTTTTAATTCAGATTTCATAGCAGTTTATTTTTTAGATTTAAGGCTTAAGTAATTTCAAGGTCAACTAAAAGGAAGACAGGACAGAGAAGTAAAAGAAGCAGAAAATACCTGGATATTTGTTATATAGAACTGACAGTTTTGAGCCTAAGTTGTATTTTTATCCCAATCCAGCACAGCTAATTACACCTCATAAGGCAGTTGGCAAATGGGTCCTATCACCATCATTTTGTGCATAAGAAAAGGAACTGAGCTCAGCAAAGGAAAATCTTCCCCATTATCAAAGAGAAAAAGGAAAGGGCTGGACCTATCCCAGCCTTGTTGCTACCATTAGAAAAACATCGTGACTTTCAGTTATAAAATACTTTAAAACTCTATTGTTTAAGTATGAAATTACCTTTACTCTCATCTGCTGATTTCATGTGATTTTCACTATCTTCAATGTAACCTGATCCTAAAATATTAAAGCCAAAGTTGAGCTGACAAAAATGTTTATTACAGCCAATTAAATACATGAGTTACACAGCTGCAATTCCTCCTGCCATTATCTGCATTTTTCTATGAGCCATTCTACTTTTGGTGTCACACCTAAGACATTCCAGTAACACAGCTGGGAAGAATGGGGCTTTTTAAATAATCAGCTAAACAAAAAACACCCAAGGGGTAATTTTTGTTTATGTCCAATACTCTAAACAACATGTCCAGCTATTTTTGTAAAGTGGGAATTTTGAGATCCTGGAATGAAAAGTTAACACCTCTGTCCCGTGGCCACCTCACAGGACCACGAGCCACGACTCAAGTGTTCCTCTCTGCAGTAATTTTCTTGCAGCTGTGTCAAACCCAGAAAGTAATTTTCTTTTACCATGATTTCTCCATCTGTAACACTGTCAATTGATTGCCTGGGAGAAGTGTCTGAGCAGAGTTAGAAACCAATCTTTGTGTGAGACGTGCTCATAAAAACTGTACAGAGACAAAATGACAGAAGGCACTTTGGAGAATGTTACTGGCATCCCTCTGTATTCCCCCAAAAACTGGGCCCTGACAAACAACAGCTATGCAAGTCCAAAACTTTCCATAAATGTTGAATTCAGCCCATTTATTACCAGTCTTACAGCAGAATGTCCTACCTGGATAATAGTCCCCATCGCTGGGCTGTCTCGTCAGCTTTTCATTTGTCAAGTTTGCAGCCAAGGCTGAGCTGAAAAACAAACCCACAAAAGTTGCTGCAGTGATCCCCAATCAGCCAATAACATGATCCTGGGCAAAGATCAGTCACTGTCCATGCTGACTGCCACCTGTTCTGAACTACTGCAGCTGAGGAAGATTGTGCCTTTCTCTTCAGAAGCACCAGCCAAATCTAAGGTAAAAAATGTTCCGTATTGCATTATTCTTCTTTAAGACCTCTGTATTTTCAATCCATTCCATATCTAAATGCATTCAAATACAGGCCTGACATTCTTCTATGTCACTTAGCTGGCCTTTTTTTCTATTTTTAGAGCATTTCCTCATCCTGTTGTTGTGTAAGCAGGTGGTACATGAAGCAGAACCATCTATTGTCTGCAGGTGTGGGCCATAATAAACTACAGTCAGGCCTTTCAACAGGAATACTCCATCATTATCCTAAAGGGTCGTGGTTTAATCCCAGAGGGCAGCCCAATATCCCACGGCTGCTCCTCACCCCCCTCCCCTGCCTGTGGGGTGGGGAGGAGGACTGGAAAAGGTAAAACCCAGGGGCTGAGATGAGAACAGTTCAGTGGTTGAAATAAAGTTAATAATAATAACAATAATAATAATAGCAATGAAAAGGAAGGAGAGAGGAATGAAACCCAAGAACAACAAGTGATGCCCAGCCAGTCCCTGAGCAGCGACGGCACCTCCCGGCTGGGTCGTTGGGACAGTGCTCGGCACCTGCTGTCCTTCAACCTCCAGTGCTCGGCACCTGCTGTCCTTCAACCTCCAGCGCTCGGCACCTGCTGTCCTTCAACCTCCAGCACTCAGCACCTGCTGTCCTTCAACCTTCAGCAGCCCCACAGCAGGAAGGTCCTCTGATAGATGGGACAGGGGAGCCACTTCATGTCCTCAGTCTCCAAGGCTGCTGCACTGACAGCCCACCACAACTCCTCTGGCTCCTTGCAATCCTCTCTCCTGAGAGTTAAAGCCCCTGGAGCCTCTGGGCTACTCAAATTGGAGGCTTCTGCCACACCTGGCCAGCCAGGCTGATTTCAGCCCCCAGTACAGTCTGCTGGGTCCCTCTCCAGAAATACAACTGGGTTGTGTCCCTGTACAGCCTGATGGCATCAGGGCACAGCGTGCCCCAGGACCTACTAGAGCCTCCCAGTCCTGGGGGGTTGACATTCCAGGCATCTGATCCACATGCTCCAATAAACAAGGCTGTCTCTCTTCTCCACCTGGCTGGAGGCAGAGCCCCTCTAATCCTGGCCATAGGATTATCCACTTGCTGCTTGTAAAAACAGGTGAGAATTCCTTTCCATAGAGTCAGGAGTAAGCTCAGCCCTTCCACCCCGAGGAGCTGCCCATTGCAGATCGGAGCAGCAACTTTCCTGGAGGAACCCCCATTTGTGATCTTCCCTGGCAGTCCATGTACCCTCTAGGGTGCAGGGAGAATTTCCATCCCTTTTCCTCATGTCCTCTCTGGGGTGCTCACAGGTAAAACCACAGGGTCCCCTGTGGTGTGAACCCTCTGCATCCTCTGTCTGGAGAAAGAAACCACTTACTGTCAATAGCTGAGATGCTGGCCTGTACATGTGGGGGTACAATCTACCCACTTTGAGTTGCTCAACCAGCTTCTCCACAGCACAGGCAAGAGAGGAAGAGAGATTTTCTCTGTACTGCTGGGTTGGTGAAGCCACTTCATCCACCAGTGGTGCCTCTTTGTCTCTCCAGGCCATCACTGCCAGTGAGTTGGTGCACGACAAGGGTGCACTCTGGACAAGTTTCTGACACGTGGTTTGTGCACATCAGACTTCACCTGGATCTCTGAGTAACCTTGTGTTGCCTGGGTCATAAGTTATCTGTAATTCCCTCAGGTACTGGGCACCTCTCTCCATCATGGTCCACTTGCCTGGGTGACACAGAACATCCTCCTTGAAGGGATACCTGTCCTTCACACTTGACAAGAGTTGCCTCCAGAGGTTGAGGACTTGTGTTGCTCTTCCAATGAACTCATCAATGCACCCTTCCCTAGAAAATGATCCCAGCTGCTTGGCTTCCCTATCCTCTAATTCCACACCACTATTCCCATTATCCCAGCATCAGAGCAGTCAGGGAATAACGTGCTCACCTGGATGATGGTTGAAATCTTCCTGCACATCCCACCGCTCACTCAGGGATGGGGATTGAGAGGTTGTCTCTTGTTCTGCCTCTTCCTCCTGTTCCTGTTGTGGCCTTGCTTCATCCTCCTTTATTAAACCAGCTGTCTTTCCTGCCCATTTCTCCTTGTGAACAGGGGCAACAGACACACAGGGGCTGGTCCTTTGATTCAGCTGCACCCATCGGTGGGGTGAGTTGTCACAGGCTTTGAGTAGCCAGGGATTGAGCAGCCCCAGTGTCTGTCGTGGCCACTGTGCTTGTTGTGGGAGTTGGAGCAGCCCCAGTGCCAGTCATGGGGGTTGCAGAGGCTGCAAATAATTGCCTAACCCTAAACAAATCTGAACCCCACTCTCAGCAACACACTGGTTCCTACCAGTAGGACCACGGTGGTTCCAACACCCCAAGTCGATTCAAAATCTTCAGAGCTCTCAAGCACTTTTGCAACTGGCCTGGAGAAGAAAGGGAAGCTGTGGGAAGCTGTGTCCATGGGCTGGCTCTCCGAGGACAAAGGGACCAGGTGTAATTATGGGGGATTCCCAATAGGTGTCTCCCCAGTACACAGGTGACAGCGGCGCTGAGGACACGGCCAGGTGAGCCATCACCAGCGATTCCATCGCATCGTAAATGAGGGTCACAAAGCAGAACAAAACAACAACCTCAGCCCAGCCCCCAGTGGCAAGAAACACAACAGGGAGGGCAGCGTTCCCTCCAAGGGCAAGCGAGGTGTTTACACCCAGCTCCGAGAACAAGCACAACAACTCTAAGATCAACCACATCATGACAGCTGGCTGTTAAACTGATGAATGCTTGGAACAAATCTGTTCCAACGTGCACAGGTCAGATCTGGGTTTAACTCTGAGAGTCCCACTCTGAGCTCCAAAAACGACTGTCATGGTTTAAGCCCAGCTGGCAAGGAAGCAGCGCACAGCACCTGACTCGCTCTGCCCCAGCCCACCCCGCCCCAGTGGCACGGGGAGGAGCACTGGAAAAAGGTAAAACCCATGGGTTGAGATAAGAACAGTTTAATGATTGAAATAAAGTAAAATATAATAATAAGGACAACAATAACCACAATAATAATAATAACTATTATAAAGGAAGAGAGAGAGGAATAAACCGCAAGAGCAACAAGTGATGCCCAGTACAATTGGTGCCCACCCTGTGCCCGATGCCCGGCCCCCAGCACTGAGCAGTGTCCCCCAGACAATTCCCCCCCAAGTTTCTACACTGGCCATGATGCTCAATGTCCCTTTGGCCAGTTTGGGTCAGCAGTCCTGGCCATGCTTGTGCCCCTGCTGGTGGGCAGAGCATGGCAAACTGAAACGTCCTGGAGTTAAAGTAAGCACTGACAGCTAAAACATCAGTGTTAGCAACGTTATTCTCCCAGTAAATCCAAAACTCAGCACTGTACCAGCTACTAAGGAGAAAATTAACTCTATCCCAGCCGAAACCAAGACAGCAAGACATCTTACCCAGACATCTCCATGGACGGTCCTTTAGCTTGACAGAGGGAAAAAAAAAAAGGCATCTATTAGTGGATTGCACAAGTAAAGGATTTAAAAGTAAACATCAAAACAAAACAAAGATATAACAATTATTTAATCATGTAAAAATAATTTCTCCTGGCAATCATAAAATTAATGTTTCCTTCAGAGAACCTAAGATCCTAAACCTAAAAGATCCAAGATTTTGCCTTGGCCAATTTAAGCAGTCTGGGACATCCAGATGCTTCAAATTTTCCCAAATAATTTGCAATGTACTGCATATCACGGGATAAACCAGATTTATTTATATTCTGAAAGAACAAGGTCTGAAAAAATACCTTAATGATAAAAGACAAATCCCTAAACAAAATCATATTACAGTATGGGGAGGAAAAATAAACAATTCCACAACCTAATAATCTAAATTTATCTCATGAGGACCAGAGAAGCACCTCAGTAACACCTGGGCTGGGACCCCAAATCAAATTGTTATAGCTCTGTGAGGGATCAAAAGCCTCCTCAGGCCCTGTCTGCCTCTTCACTGCACTGACTGATCCACACCTAGGACTGCATCTGCCCAACGTACCTGAAAAGCCTCAGCACACTTGCAGCTTAATTTGGGTCACCTGGCATTTCTAAGCATATTTTTAGTTTTTTTTAATTGTGTTCAGTCTCCCTCACAACCCTTTGCTTCCAACACAAATGCAGGTTTAACTGGAATACATCTGTCACCAAAGGGAGAAGGGAACCACTCCTTACCCTTTTTCTTCTTGCGCAAAAACCACCACAGGGCAAGTGCTGCTGCTCCTGCAACGGTGACCAGGACCAGGGCAGCGATGACTCCTTTCTTCCAAGCTGCCAAAATGACTGGAAGTAAGAAAAACATGTTTAAGAGAGTATTTACTGTGACAGGCCAACATTACCAGTTCCTGACCTTTCATTTTACTACAAATCCGCCTTCTTACACCCCAGGGAAGAACTCTGAGGGGCCTTGCATGCAAAGTTCACCAGTGAGCCTCCACTAGTGACCAAAACCTCAGCACAACCATGGCTTGCTTTCAGTTTGCATCTGCCCCTTTGGCTTTTGAGCATCCTCAAACTTTCCTCTGTTTTTAGAAAGAGATCTCTCTGTTCAACTCCTGACAAGGGTGAACAAAAGCAAGTCAGGGAGCTACACTCAGGAACAGCCCAGGTGAGAGGAGCCCACCTGCCAGGAGGATGGGGGGGCAGATTAACCACTCACCACTGATGGTGATGGGGCGGCTCCTCACGTCCACGTTGGCTCTGTTGGAGGCCACACAATAATATGTCCCCGTGTCCTGCCTCTTCATCGTCTTCTTGTGCCACATGGCTCTGTCTGCATGCTCCACTTTCTCGAACAGGAGAACCTCACGGTCAGTTTTTTTAAAAAACCTGAACAGGATTGGCCAAGAGCCTTCTTTGACCGAGCAGAGAAAAGCGGTCTCGCTGCCATCTTCCACTTCTCCGTATGGGACACTGCCCAGGCTGGCATCCCTGACTGGCACTGCAGAGCAAGGCACAGAGAAAGCAAATATTAGCACTGTTGGGAGGAACTTTGATGCTAAAATATTGTGCTTGCTTTAATGCTTGGTTAAACAGAGACTGAATGCACAGTGTTAATCCTCCCAAACACCCTCTGACAGACACCATCCCCTGGTAAATATTTTGATACACCCAGAAATAGAGAGGGCACGACAAAGAAACAAAGCAGGCACAGGAGGAAATTATATCCATTCCCCAGGGGGCAGTCAGTCACTTTCCTTAAAATCCTTCAGATGCCACTCCAGCCCCAGCCTACAAACTATTTCATTTCCAGAAATAACACACTCAGCTGTCCAATAGTGCAAATAATGATGGTCCAGTTTATGTAGCTGTGCTTTCATAGTTATGTAGAGTTGTGCTATTTTATGCTAACTGTGTGGTGACTGTATTCTTGTAACCTTTAATACACAATAGTGGGTATCAGCAGATAATGGATCGAGTTTTCCAAGCCAGTCCCAAATTCCAGTGGTTTTACAGAATATGGCAAACACAGTGAGGGAAGTCAGTTTGCATTTGCACAAGCTGGAAGAATGTGCACACGCAAAATACAGGTTTTTTTAAGACTGCTAGTTTACAAATTAAGGTATTTTAGTGTAGGAGCAGATGAGCATCAGCCCTTGGAACCACATGGGGGGAAAATGGACACACATTGTGTGACTCGAGGCTCGTGGAATGTCAGCAGCTTTGCAAAATGTTTGGCAGATGAAGCATCTGCTTTGCTAAAATCCCTACTGAAAATGTCTCTGGAAATATTGGAATTGTGTTTGGGGCACTGCCATGGGTAACACAAGGCAGATGCAAAGAAGGAATAGTTAAGGCCACACTGGCACAGAAGCAGAAGGAGGAAACCAGACCTAATATGGAAAGATGCTGATCAGGAAAGTTCGTTTTGTATTAGGGAGCAGATTCAGATATGACATGGATGGGTTCCTATGACAGACTGAGCCTATGATAGAGTGGATTGCTCTGGAAAAAAAGTGCTTTTCCAGATCTAGTACAGACAGAAAGCACAGAATACAGAGAATTCAAAGCCACCAAAACATGACTCTATTCAGAACTTCCAACCAGTGCCACAATAAATCCTGAACCACAGCTCTAACAGCTGGGATACACCAGTTCCAGCAGAGAAACACCCACTTGTTGATGGATTAAGATTATACTTTGTGTATTTGTACCTTGTTATTTCAAACCACCTTGACTTTAAATCTCCCTGGATAAATCTCTTCAGAGTTTTTATCACTCAGCTCCTCTCTAGAGTCAGTAAATGGTGGAGCTGATGAACTTCAGGTGAGTCCTGCTGCCATAGTGTGTGTGAGTGCCAGTACTGTATTAAAAGCCCTTTTTGGGAGCTCAGTGAATGGGGAGCACATCCTTCACTGTGCAATAATCCAGAATAAACCCAACCATTCTGGATGTATCTGTTCAAATCACACACAACTCCATGTCCAAACTCAGAGGGAAACCAGCCTATCAACCACAAGTTTATCTTTTTAAAACCCACACAATCTGGGTTCCAGCCAGGATACAAAACTGAAAACTCCTTAGCAGAGAGAAATTACCTCTTCTTTTTGAAAGGTCAAGAACAGACCTGCTCTGCTCCTGGACTTGTGTGCTGTGACCAGCAACCATTTTTAATTCAAGTGAGCAACAGTTGGGAAACATTTCCCATCCATTTTGCTTAGTCCATCATTTGCTGCCAGAGTTTCAAAACTCTAAATGTGACATCAGACCAGAAGAAGAAGAAGAAGAATTGAGCAGACTCACCAATTACCGTGACGTTCAGGATGTCGCTGCTTTTCACACCGCTGGAGTGGTTATTTCGAGCGTCACATCTGTAACCCCTCCCGTCATCCAGCCTAATATTTTCATCCAAGAACGTAGCATACGTGTCATTAATGACTGTTTTCTCTACTTCATTCCCTTTGTAGAACCTGAAGGTTTTGGGGGGCGTCCCCATCACCGAGTGGCAGATCAGCTGCAGGGGCTTCCCCAGCACCACCTCCGGCAAACCCCCGGCAACGGAAAGAGTTGGCTTGGAAACTGGGGCTGAAAGGGGAATAAAAAGGAAAACATTGTTGAAAATTGCACTGCAGAAGGGCAAAAGACACAATATTATTTCATAGGAAGTATTTAAATACACAAGTTTTATCTAGTTTGCACACGTTTTATTGGGAAGCTCTTCCCCGTCGATAGAATAGAAATGGGGGGACTTGACCAAGTCAATGATGCAGGTAATGGAAAATGTGGCTTTGAATTAAACAGCATGCAGGGAGAATGGGAAGGGAGACAAAGGATGAGTGACACAGCTGGGGATCACCCAAACTGCAGAACTAATCCTGACCCACGGACCGAGTGTCACATTGCAGGTATGAGCTGAGATGGACCGTGCAGCACCTAATCAGAGTCACAACCCACTTCATCCCCTCCCAGACTGGAGAGCCACCTGAGCTCGTTCCATGAGAGGGAAGGGACCAGAGTGCTGCTAATCAGCTTTTGTGGAGCAGAGCTAACCAGATGACCTCTGGTTCTCCTGGTTTCTGCCTGGAGAGTCAGGGAGAAGGATTCAAGGCAGACACTGTCAGAGTTTCAGCTCAAACTGAGGAGTGAGAGATCTGCAGAACAGTTCTGGCTCCTGCAAATGGTAATGAATGAATTTACCTGGCACCCAGCAGAGCCAAGGGAGCAGCAGGAGGCCATTCCAGCTCCCTTCTCTCCAGGGCCAGCCCTGGAAAAGCCTGACTGGATTGGATCGTGACACACCAAATCCTCTCCAGAGGAAGATGACGAGCACACCTCACAGAAATGAATATTGCAAGAACTGAGAGACACCCTGCGAGGTCATGGACCAGAGGCTGATTCTGTATCAACTCACCATAAACATTAATCCTTACAGGTCTGCTCTCCTTGACTATTCCTTTTACTTCAGCTTTGCAGGTGTAAGAGCCAGTATCATTCACATTAACTCTCATTTTTAAGCTCTGAGAACTTTTCAGTGGGATGTCTCCGTTGGAATTTTTCCGTAGGATAGAGAAGTTCGCTTTCTGAAAACCATTAATGCTGCAATTCAAAATTAACTCTTTATTCTTATCCAGCTTAGTCATAGAGGCAATCAGTGTTGGCTTGGGGAATAACTCTGCAAGATAAAAAGAGAACTAATTCATTCCAATTGAGCCTGAAAGAATAGGACTATTTAACACATACAGAATGAAGGACATACGGAAAGTTTATAATCCGGGAACGAAAAAACCACGTTGTTTTAATATTATTATATTTTCAAGGAAAACAGAAACTCAGCAACCACTTGAAACCACTTTTCATGTGTTATTTGAGGATATTATTTTAGCCTTTAACTTCGAGAAAATTTACCCTCGGATCTGGAGGTTACACTTGGGTCTTGGGTTCTAGCAAATTCAAATTTAAATATCAATACATTGAGTCAAGTCTGAGACGAACAGAGGTTTTACCTGACACAACAACGTTCAGTTTGGTGGTTTTAGATGCTCCCCCTTGCTCCACCTTACACAGATATTCCCCACTGTCCTCTAGAGTAGCTACTGTGGAGTATCTCAGAAGCTTCTTATCTTGGACACTGTTCAGGATTGTTTTGTTTTTCTGGAGGATGATCTCCAGGTCCCGCATTCGAACCACGGCAGTTGAGCACTCAAACTGTATTTGGTCTCCTTCTGTGACATTACTGGAGGGCACAGTGGTCAGAGTGGGCTTTATAAAAGGTTCTGCAAGAGGATACACATAAACATGCAGATGAACACATACAGATAGAAAGGCCTGGCCCGATTTTAACTGCAGTAAGCAAACAAATGTCCAAAGAAAAGCCAAGCAACTTACCCCTGACCGTAACGAGGGTTCTGTTGCTCCGGGCTGACTCTTCCCATTCAAGCTTTACATTCCTCCTACCAAAGCAGTCAAACTGTAAAATATGATCTCCTTCTTCAACAGAAACCTCCAGTTCAGAGAAATTGGTGTAAGACTCAGGTACACATCTCTCTTTGGGCGTTGAATTCGTCTTTATCTTCCGGAAGCAGAACAGTAAAGGAGGTTCTTCTTCGGGCAGCTCACAACGTAACTTCACAACTTCGCCCTCCAAAACATCTCTCTTGTCAGCAGTCAGGATTGGCTTGGTCATTCCTTACACCAGAAGGCAAGGAAAGAAAACAGAATATGCATAATCCTGAAAGAAATTCTATCTCTGGTGACTGTGGTAATGATTTATGCTCATTAACAGATGCAAACACTTTGCAGGAACCAAGCTTTTGAAGACCACCCAGTACCTACTTAATGCTGAACAAATTCTTTCCAAATTGCTTTTCCAAGGGGAAAAATGTCACTTGCAGTCAAGAATACACGGCTAGAAAGAGCATGGATGGAGATGGCCCCTGTTCTCACCAGAGATGGAAGAACAAAACTGATACAACAAGCAGAGCTGACACTCCTTTGGCTGTGGCTGCCACAGGCTGAGCATCTCTGTACCTTATTCCCAGCATTTCCAGGAATCTACCCACCCTCCATCACATTTCTGGGAATGGGCACAAGCTTTCACAGCTAATATTTCCTCTAGGCTAGGGCACAGAGGCTCAGGGCAGCGGGGAAGGTGGCACAGGGGGCACAGACTGCTCCTGACTGTCACTGATGTCACCCTGGGATCACGAGTCCACGAGGCTTTAGTACTAAACTCTCGTGAAGTGCTGTGGATAAAATGGATAAAATGGATAAAAATCCCTTTCCAAGATATCCTACTGAGCACTGACCATTATTACTTCCCCTGGAAGGTTGGGGTTTGGTTTTTTTCCATGTTTGAAAGAGCACTCACCTGCCACCCAAACGTGGACGGGGTCACTGGACCGTGTCTTCTTCTCCGCTCTCACCGTGCACTGATAGTCCCCCGTGTCTGAGGATCTGGCCACGGGGATCTCATACCGTGCCTCTCCCGTGTCTGCCACGGTCATGAACACGAGCTTGCGGTCCTTAAAGATCGTGAAATTGTATTTCAGCTGGAAATCGGCGCTTTTGCTGATGTCAGCGTGGCAGATGATCGACATGGCAGCTCCATTCCTCACTTTGACAGATGGCTGAACCTTGATTTCAACTGTGTTGAAAGTAAAAACTTGATAGAGGGGGGGGAAAAAAAAAAAATGTTACATTTATTTACTTCAAACACGACACTGCTATCTCAAGTCGCTACATTTTAATCACAAAAATTAATTACAAAATTTGACATTTTACTTGACAGGAATGTTGTAATTTATACACAAAGTAATTTATATACAAAAATAATAATCATATTTAGAAACAAAGTTCATGATAGTATTTATATATACATGTGTATGTGTAGAGAAATATAATCTGTTTATAACCACAGCAATGATAAACAACTTGTAGCTTAAATGTTGTAAATGTTATAATCTTGGTATAATTAATATTTTTACTCACACAGCTGGAAGAACAAGCAGAGAGAAAAGATCTATTAGTTCATTCATTTTCCCTTCCTTTAGAACTTACTCTTTTTTGGGTTATGCCCGTTTTGCTCAGGATTTACTTTATAAATTTGCTACTAGAAGAGGAAAACTTTCCTGCATCTAAAGAAGCCCTTCACCAGCTCTTATATAATGTGCCCTCTCTAGAGAGAGTTTTGGGCATAAAACCAGTGCAAAAATTGTCATTTTTTTTGCATGTGAATAAAGCACATGACAAGAAGAAGCAAAGCTTTGTCCCTGGTGATGGAAAAAGGGAAGCAGGAGGAGTGTACGTGCTGGGAGTCAGCGAGATGAAAAGGTTAAAGAGTTCCTTTAGAACACGAGTTCTGAGCTCTGCTCAATTGACCAATTCCCTGGCAAGAGCAGGAGAAAGTGCCCTTAATTTATATTCTGTAATTTTATCCTCCCTCCTTGGGCACGAGAGGCTTTTTTAAATACCAAAAAACCAAATTCTGATTTTCTCTCCCACGTCTTTCGTGCCTCTGGAAAGCAAATTACTCCAGGAAAGATTTCACCAGAACATTCACTAAGATAGAGCAGCACATCCCTCATTTAAACACTGTACCAAGAAACACCACCAAGCAATACCTTTTCTTTTTCATATGGCCAAATTTCATACTGAGATATCAGACAGCAAATCCAAATAAACTCTGTTACAAATGCACACCAACAACAGAGGAATTAGTTAAATTACTTATTTTAAATTTGCATGTGAAAAAAAAAAAACCAAACCCACACCAAAATTATAATTCCCTACCTTTATCCTGAGTGTAAAGTTCTGAACCTGGGGAAAAGAAAAAAAAAGAAATGTTGTTTTCAAAGCTTGCAGATTGAGAGACAGCAACGTGAAACTGTTAAAAAAACCTCCCCAAACCCCCCTCCCCAGACAAACCAAAACCAGCAGAGTTTCAGTTACCAAACTTACACTGCAAGAAAATCACCAGAAGAGCAAGATACATCTCGTTCCTGAAGGACAGACACTCAACCCCCCAAATCAAACAATATTCATCATCAGAGGTGACGCCTCCAGGTACCAAACCCCACGTTCTGGCTCTTTTATCCGGTGGCGTTTTTATGGGAGCCGATAAAAATTTGCCATGAAGGTTTGTAAGTTATCCCAGGGTCCTCCACAGCAACTGGCTGGATCAAGTAATCGTTCCCATTACTGGAAACTGGAAATGGCAAACAATGAGAATCTATCTGCTGCTCCCAGGCAGATTACTGGTCAGGAAGTGACTGGACTTTTCCTGAGGGCGCCACCAAATGCATTTGCTTTGTTTAATTTCTTAAGGTGTATTAAAAAAACAAGAAGTTCCAATGACATTTATCCCCCAGTTCCTGTCAATATGGGTATTTTTAAGTCACGATTAACCCTTTAGGAACACAAATCACCTTTGCTACTTGAACTCAGCAGATTGTTGAGCAAAGATTTCCCTCCATCCTGACGCGGTGAATAGATGTACATAATTACCCAGTTTTCCCCTTTACACCCATATTTAGGTGTCCCATCTTTGCTGTGGCTGTAGGGTGCACAATAAATTATCTCAGAAATCAGAGAAAGCAGAATATGGACAGGCAGATCTGTCATACTACCATCATATATCAGAAACATGCATCTGCACCAGATTTTATTTTATGCAGTTAGGACAGTGCAAAGCCTGTTGAAATCATGCCTTTCAAAAAGTGTGTCTGGAGTTGTGTGCCCCAGAACTCCCCAAGCAGTGATTTAGTTATTCTTGAAAATTGAGTGTTCAGCTCTTCATCTCTTTCTCTCCTTTGTAGACAGAGTCAACGCTTTCCTTTAATCCCAGCAACATTTTCCAAGCTTGTCAAAACACTGTGTAAAACAACACTAAATACGCTCACAGAAATCTATAAACCAGACAATTCTCATGAGCTTCACTTACATAAAATCCTCTTTTTTTGTTTTCCTGGGGTAAATGAAAACTGTATTTCTCCCCAGAAAAAAATCGATATTTTAAAGCTGTAAGTGTGGGTTGTTAGCCACACAAGCAGGGCATTTTGCAAAGGGAAGCAGAAGGAAAACACTCATGTGGTTAACAATGCACCGGTGGTGAACAAGCACCTCTCTGGCTGTTTCACAGAACGGCACAATAGCCACGGCAATTAATGACTAAAAGCCAAGCCATTAACTGCCACCAGTGTTTGTTCTGCTCAGCCCGGGCTGTTGGAAACGCTCCACCAACAAAGGATGGGGGGTTTGGCCCGTGGCCAACAATGGTCTCCAGGGACAGGTAGAGGAAAAGGCCAGGAGGACACGTGGCAGGTGGAGAACAAAGGTAGATCAACCCTTGCTATGGGTAACAAAAAACTAGGAAGGAAGGAGATTTTCCCCTTCCCTCCTTTCCCCAGAAAAGAATTCAGCACAATGTAAAAAGCTCAGCAAAACCACACCAGGCTTTCCCACGGGGGACAAAAGTTTTTCTGAGCCCCGGTGAGGGAAGGAGAGAGCGAGTGGGGGCCAAGTTCAGAGCCAGGCTAGTTTGAGACTCGGGTGGAAAGGCCAGCTTAGAGGATGAACCAGCCCAGGAGCAAGGATTAATGCCAAAAGTGAAGCACATTCCAGAAGATCTTACAGGCTGATTCCACTGTCACATTCCTGCCCAGCCTCGACATTGTCCTGCAGAGGAAAATCCCGCTGGCGTTGACCAAAATCCAAGAAGTAAATTCAACTGCAGGAATTCCAGCCAAAAGAACATGACACTTGAGAGAAAAACACTGCAAACACAAAAGAACGGCTTGAGACCATCTCCCCTGGTTACCCTGGGAGTCACATGGACCTAAAGAATTTAAACTCCAAAGCACCTGTGCCAGTAGTAGAGCTGCAGATTTTCCTGACAGCCAGCTGATTGTAATCTCTCAAGATATGTATTTCTGAGTTATATAAGATCTAATTTATTCTACTATACATCATATATAGAACTCTATTCAATCCCTATCTCCATTTACAGGAAAAGCAGGACTGACCTCCGAAATGCAGCAGACAGAATAAATCATTATAATCCGACCCAGTGCCCTTTGAAACCCGTGGGAATCATCACATTTCATCTGCTGCCAACAAATTGGGCCCTTAAACACGAAACCTCCTGTGGGAATTCCCAGTTTCTGCTGGCTGGATCCCCCGCTGCTCGCTTCCACACGACATTTCCTACGAGCCCTCAGCCCTGGCAGCCGAACAGAGCTGCGCTGAAACGAGAGGCAAGGCCTGCTTTGCCAGCTAAAGGGAAAAATGCTGAATAAGATTTTCAAATTTTTTCCCTCTGCAAACACAAGTGTTTTCAGGCAGTGCCTCCTGACAGGAAAGGCAGCTCGGAGTTCCCAGCCCGTCGCAGCTGGTTGTTTGGGACAGCGCAGAGCGGCCGCGCTGCTGGTGCTCAGCACTGACAATTCACTTCCTCACACCGCTGCTGGTGCTCAGCACTGACAATTCACTTCCTCACAGCCAGCCCAGCCACTTCTGGGCCCCCCCAGCTCTGCCTCCTGCTCTCAGACGCCTGTTCCTGAGGGCAGTTTTACTTTCTGCAGAACAGAATTTCTATCTCACCGATAAAAACCTTTCTGGGGTCAGAAATCTCAGCCCTCGTACGTAATTTCTCGTGTGAGTTCACCGGGTTTAAAAATAGTTAATTGCTACAGAGGTGTGTCTACAAATGTTTGGGGTTTTTTTCTGAGTTTTATTTTAAAATCTCTAAAAATTCAGAGGTCTGGGTCCATCTACGCCACAGTCAACACAAGTTTTCCAGTAACTCAATCAAGACCGAAAAAGCAGCTCTGATTTCTAGTCCTCCAATTCCTGACACAGATAATCATGAAATTATTTTGATTTCTTGCAGCTGGGAGCTGTTTTGCTCAATTCTAAACTCCTGTTTCAGTATGCTCACAGATAATAGAACTATGACAAACACTGCTGTTTACACAAGTCTGGCCAAATCCCTGGTGAACTGGGAATGAAACAAGTTCTTTCTACATAGATTTTCAGGGCATACTGTTTTCTCTTGAATGTGGGACACTCTTTGTTTTAAAAGTGTCTCTTTATACCTCCCCAGGGAAGAACTAAAACTTATTTTTTCCTCCATGGATTTGCATATTTACAGAGTACAATAAAGAAATTAACTTTTTTTTTTTTTTTTTCCCCAGGAGTCTGGAAGTTCTACAATTTACAGAGACTCTGGATTGCCAGTTTGTGCACCTGGGAATAAATTGCATTTCACAATGGCACCATCTGCTGGGAGATGAGCACGGCAGCAAAGTGCACTTAAACATGTGGTTACTGGTATCCAACACCCCCTCCAAATGGCAACAGGAATTAAACCTGGAAAAGCAACTAAAGGAACCAGGAGCTGATAATTATAGAATATCACTGAGGCTTTCACACTGCAATTGTTCTTTTTAATAGAACAGGAGTTAATTATTGCTAGGTGGGTTTTATGCTTCCTTACTGATAGGGTGCAACCACAGCATTCCCACGGCAATTCCTGAACACATTTCCCTGGAACACTCTTCATGCAGTGATGTCTGAATTTATCCCATGAGAAGTGCATTAGTAACCCCAGTTTTCTGTGTCCCACCCCAATTCTTTCTTTCTTTCTTTCTTTTACAGTTTTGGGAGAGGATTCAGAGGACACCACATTTCACCTTTGGGGTTATCAAACTGGGTGCCCAAAAGTTCCTTTCACCTGCTGACATGGCCTTTGCAACCTGCAGTTAACTGAAAACCAGGCACTATGTCAAAATTCTCATTCACAACCTGAGCATCACTGCAAGAAATTTAAAGCTACCTTAAATATCCACATAGAAGAGATCCTTTCATCTTCTGCTCTTAATTGTCCTCCAGGAGAACAATCCTCTCACAAACACCAAGTAGTTAAAATAAACAGCAGACTGGCTCCCACAGCTATTTTTACAGGAGTGTACAAATATGGTATTCAGTGAGGATCGAGCTGTATCAGTAAAACCTTTCTGCAGACAAAACAGAGCCTTCACTTAACTCATGACCAGACATAACTGTCAGTACAGGGGGATTTCTAGCAAACCTTCTGCAGATATCTACTCCAGCAGATGCTCCTCCAGAACCTCTCCGGGTGAGAAAATGGGGCTGGGAATAACTTTCATCATTCTGTTGAAAAATGCAAATGTCCCTGGCAGGCTGTGATAGAACAGACACAGTGTGAAGCTTTCCCAGCCTTACTGCAGAACACTATCACACTATTTACATTCCCAAGTGAAAGAGCTGACCTTGTGAATGAAAGCTCAGTTTTATTCTCTTCCACCTGCTCACCTGAGGCAGAATATTGTCCCGGCACCGAGTGATACATATTTCCCTTTCTGATTTTTTTAACTTACTTGTTTTAGCTGGATGGCTTCTGCTCTGTAATGTCATGTTCATTACTCTTTGTTAAATTTATTCAGTTTTTCTTACACGTACAGCCACTTTAATTCCAGGCAGGAAATTCGTACATCTAATAAAAATGGAACTCTGAGCTTGCACAATATCTTACTGGTTTGGCATCAAACTCTCTGTATACATGCTGAACAAAGCAACATCACCTTAGTCCAAAGTCAACAGCCAGCCCTGCCAGAAGAACAATCAGCATGGAAGTAAATTCACTTCCAAACCCTAACCAGGGCTTTGGGCTTGCCCTCTTTGGACACCCAGGCTGTGCATCCCAAGGGAACCTGCACACACCCCACTAAATCTGCTGTCAATGAGAGATCCTGGTGACAACCAGGCTTTCATTTTTTGAAAGGCAGGGCCAAATTCACAGCTCATTTGCTGGGTAACCATTCCCCACTGCCCACACACAACGAGAAGCAGCTTCTTAGAAAGAGAAAAGCCTCGGGTGGTGGGTGAGCACCTCCAGGGCCTCTGAGGGGACAGGGCCATCTCTGAGGGGACACCACCACCTCTGAGGGGACAGGGCCATCTCTGAGGGGACAGGGCCACCTCTGAGGGGACACCATCCCCAATGCCGGTGTCTCAGGGACTGTGGGTGAGGGTTTCTGACAAGAACTGGCTGCCACACCAGGGAAATGCACAAACACCCCCCCAGTTCGTCCCCCACAGCTGCATTTTCACACGTGCCACCTGACAGCTGTGAAAAGAAGTTCCGCCTTTGTGGTTTGCTGTCAGCGTTTCCACCCCACAAACAGTTGTGAGGGGAGGGTGGAGACTGTCTTAGAAGAAATTAAAACAAAACAAAACAAATCCCCTCCACCCCCAAAATTAAAAAAAAAAACCACCAACAAAAAACAAGGAGGAAGGAAGTGCACACACATTCTGTGAGGAAGTTCTGCAATGCTGCAAGAGCCGAGGGTTCAGAGGGCTCCTGTATTACAGCTCCACACTGCAGGGCTTTGTCTTGTTGCCTTCAGAGACTGGAAACAAAGAAATCAGAAATCAGATGAGGATCACAACAACTCTTTGAAGGCACGTTCTGTGTAAGCAATCACCTCCTCACACACCACAGGGCCTGGAGCCCCTCAGAAGGCACTGCTCGTGAATGGCTGATGGTTACACTTTGCCCAGGGGCGGACAAGGAAGGAACATCCACTTGCCAAGCCTGTCATTTATATTACTGATTAGCTCATCAAATTAGTCATCAGGTTTGTTTCTGCAGTGCTGTTGAACTCAAGGTCCTTATGAGATCTGGAGCATCCAATGCAAGGTCTCACTTCCTCACAGCTTCACATTTGAAGTTTGACCAAAATATTTTCCAAACAGGCTGGCTAGCTATAAATATTTATTAGCATCCTAAAACTTCTATAAATTTGATACTCTCTTTTTCCTTTTTTTTTTTTTTTAAATTATATTGCTGCTAAAAAACACCCAGCACCAAGTACTTCCTTAGTGTCAGCCATATGATCACCTGTAGTATTTATGGTAAACATGTGACTTTTTGATACGGATCAATGATTGATCTCATTCCTTTTAAGAACAGTACCAGAAAAACTACTCAAAGGAGGTTGTAGCCGGGGGTGGGGATGTGGTGGTATTTTCTCCCTAGTAACAAGTGATAGGACAAGAGGGACAGCCTCCAGTTGTACCAGGGGAGGTTTATATTGCATATTAGGGAAAATTTCTCCATGGAAAAGGCTGTCAAGTGTTGGCACGTGCTGCCCTGGGAAGTGGTGGAGTCACCAGCCCTGGAGGGATTTAAAAGACGCGTAGATGTGGCACTTGGGGACATGGTTTAGTGGTGGACCTGGCAATGGTTGGACTCAGTAATCTGAGAGATCTCTTCCAGCCTCAGTGATTCTGATTCCATACGTGACAGCACTTTCTACCACCCAACTCACGTGGAAAACTGCTGATTGTGGCTTAGAACAATTCCAGGTAACACTTACCTGTACCCCAAACTGCTGCTCCTCGCTCTGCCCACTGCCCTGCCTGCCCCAGGCTGAAAGCACATGGAACATGACCAGAAAGTCTTCACAGAAACATCAGCAGAGATCAGCACTGTTTCCGTATTTAGAACTTCCTCAAGCCCTGGAGCCACTCCTCGGTCTCTTGAAAGGAAGATCTGTCATGTAACTCCACCAGCTCTCTTGCCCAGTATCAAGAAGATGTTTTTTCTCACAGTTCTGCTGTTTTCCTACCGTAAGCCAAGGACCTGCTTCTTTCCTACTCCAAATCTTTCGAGACCAGAACCTTTCAGATGTTTCTCATCTGAAAGCTTTTTTCTTTTCCTTCTCTTAGCTCAACTGTCTCAGCAGATACAGAAAACTACTGCAAGTGGCAAAGGTAGGTTCTCTTTTGTTGATTTTGAGATACGTGCTGCAACTGACTGTTAACCAAAAAACGGGGAAGGGATTTAAAAACCTCCAAAAAGTTCATGTAAAATTCAATCTTTTGCCTGTCTGTGCAGTGAGGCAGTTTACAAGTTTTTGTACAAAGTTAACAGGTCTCTTTGCTGTCCTGTCTGTACAGTCAAATTTGCTTTAAGTTGTTAAAATATTTTTTCCCCACTAGAAATGCTCTGATTTTAGTTATGACTAATTTGGTACCACTTTTTATGAAAAGACAGATTTTTGTTACAAAATTATTCTTATAATATTATAAAAGGAAACAAATCTGAGAGACCATGAAGGCCCTTGTTGCTACTATTCAAAACTTCAATCTACTTACACAAGGTTAATTCTGCCTTTTTACATCCAGCCACAAATTAAATACTGCTTTTGCTTTCAGGTTCACATGCTACCTTTCACAGAGTACATAAGGTTACTTTCCCCTACAATTAACACCCCAAATATTTCATTTATCTTTTGTACTTCTATTATTTTAACTGCAGCTGTAGTTGAAAAGCATTTTTGTTGGTTCACCTGGACACACCTGTGGGCTTTGTGTGGCTGTGCCCTCCTCTGCATGAAGACAAGCACTTTTTGTCACGGGTGAAGCTGCAAACTGGTTTTAAAAAGTATGAACTTGAGTCGCCTGCTAATGGAGGTGGAAAAAAGCACACAATGCCCTATTTCAAGAGAGATATAAATATAGCTTGGTTCTCAACATATTTTGGGAAAAACCTGAGAGCTTTTTGGGTGATAGGTGCAGCCAACTCACTCGGAAGTTTCTCCTTCCCAGGGATCCTGTCCAACCCCAAGCTCGTGCCGGTTCACAGTTTGAATGTGGTGATGAACCAGAACGTGACGCTCTCCTGCTGCTCTGCCTCTGCCTCTGCCCCTGTCAGATACACCCTGTTCCAACACAACCAGCAGGTATCCTCTTTGAACAGGTCAGACTCCACCCCTGCACTGTTCACCCTGACCATCAGCTCTGCCAGCGACCTGGGTCCCTACAAATGCAAAGCTGAGCACAACAGCTCCAGTGCTGGAAAATACAGCAACAGCCTCACCTTCACCCTTCTAGGTATGTCTGGCTGTGCACCTTCCCAGCACTCTTTATTTTAGGGGCACAGTCCTACCTTTACTGCAGATGGCTGTTATTCCCTCAGCAATCAGCAGTGCTGCCCTGCCCTGGCTCACCCAACCCTCCATCCTCGATGCCCATCTCATTTTTTGTTGTTTAACTGCGAGTCTTGCTTGGAGCTTGTCCTGTACTCAGTGATTGAGCTCTTCCAGTTTTCTTTTCACAGAGCCAGTCTCCAAACCAGTGCTGAGCTCCCCCACCTCTCACCCAGCCAAAGGCCAGAACGTGACCCTGTCCTGTTTCTCCCAGAACGGATCTCTTCCCATCACTTACACCTTCTTCAAGGGCCAACAAAGCATCTCTCCCCCAAAGATCACCCACGAGAGGGAAGCAGCCGTGATTTTTCTATCTGTCAACTCCTCCACCGACTCTGGAACCTATAAATGCAAAGCTAATAATAGTTTTCCCAACAGTATGAAATACAGCAACAGTTTCAACTTCACATTAGCAGGTAAGAGCGTGTGAGAAGAGTTACCACTGACCAACAGGGAACCACACACAATTCAGAACACTCTCATGACCCAAGTGTTTTAGCCAGATGTTTTGTTCCTGCAATATCATGTTCAAAATATCATTTTTTTACAACAAAAAAAATGATTTGAGTTTTTAAAATGCATGCAAAACCATAGAATTCCGTGCAGCCTAGATGGGAGCAGCTGAAGTGCCCATGAAGAATGACTGTAAAAGACTCACTTTTACAAGAGACTCCTGGTCCACCTTGGGAATAGTCTGGTTTCATTTTTCTCTCAGGTCCTAGGGAAGAGCCTCCTGGCCCCACCAAGCTGGGGCTGTGCCCTCAGGACCCTCCTGAGCACTTCCACTGACCACAGTTAATCCAAAAGCTGAAAGGAATTCCAAAGATCTTGATTTTTAATGCACAGAAAATAGTTAAAATACAAAACATTTCACTGCAGAAACACTTTTTTCTTCTTCTTTTTTTTGGCAGAAGAGAGAAGCCATTCTCAGGCCCTGATAATTTCTCTTGGGCTGATCCTGCTGCTACTCGTAATAGGATTTGCTCTGGCAATTCCATTTTTCATAATTCCTTCATATAAAGCAAGTGAGTTACTGGAATGTCTCTTTCATTTTCATTTCTGTTGTCGATATATTATAGTGTGTAAACATCACCTTCCCAGCAGAGCAGCTCTTGGTGATTTAGGGTGTTGTCAAGTCTCCTCTCAACCAGCACTTGGCAACTTAACAAAACACTGACAAGGCAAAGCTGGTTTGGATGGCAGGTGTGGGATGGGAGTAACAGAACAACATCTAATATAATACACAGAAACACTGGAAGGGATTAGATCTCACTGGAAAGGGAAATCTATTAAAATCTATTAAAATGCCCCTGGTTAAAGACTAATACTTATCATGAAAATAACATTATCTGAGCTCTCCAAATATTCAAAAAAATCACCATGAAACTATTTATTTCCCTCTTAAGAAAAACTGATACAGGTATAGACACTTTTCTTCTACTATTTGCAGAAAAATACAAGTCTACCAGGCCCTCAGCTGGCTTTACATCAACAGTGAACGTGGAGGAGACTGAAAATGATGTCATATATGCAGAGATTGGTAAGTTCATGCCACCCCCCTGCAGTGAGGATGGTGTGAGCACAGCTCTCAGACACTGCAGGAGCAGCACTGCTGACCCTGCCTGGCACAGGCACTGTTTGAAGTCCCTCAGAATCCATCCCTGGCATCACCAGATGTCTCTTCTGAAGGGGGAAAAAAGAAACCCCCAAAGCAAACCAACAGCAAGGGCGTGATGTTTCCCATTTCTGAATATCCAAATCACTAAATATCTCCAAACTGACCTGCCTTCCTGGTCCTGCAGCACACAGGTAAGGTCCTCACTGCCCTGCTGTGCAGCTGCTCGTGCCAGGGGTCACTCAGCATCCCCCCCACAGCCTGCAGGGACAGGGACAACAGCTCTGATAAGGTCCAGGAAAGCTCCCCAAAACAGGATTTATATTCCCTGTAGAATGTCACTGTTTTATTTCAAGATTATAGGAAAAAAAAAAATCTGATTAGTTACTTGTAATTAACTGCTGTTCACTCCCTTTAATCCAGAGCCTGTTAAGCCAGAAGAAGAATACATCAACTTTTCTGTTATTAGAAGAGAAGATGAAAAAGGTGAAAACCTAAAGCTGTAATACTGGAATATCTGATGCTCACAAACGTGTTTTGAGGGGACTTTGCTGGGTGGAGGCAGGGCTCAGACAGCTGCAGTTGCTTGTGAAATTGCTCAGTTACCATGGAGAAATTAAAGTAACTTAAGATCTTTTGAGGGGGGGAAAAAAGAGAAGAAAAGAACTATCCTATGACCCAAAAACTCAACAGCCTCACTATGAAACCATGCAGATGTTATTGGTAACCATGCTGCTGATGTAAAGTTAATTCTTCTACTGGGGTTCTGTATCAAAAAAGCAATTATGAATTGTGCTGTTTTGGCTTTTAGCAGGGAAGAGGGCATGTCCTACAGTCTATTCAAAGGTCCTCATCAGAAACTGAGTACCAGGTATGATCTCTTTTGTGATTAACTTAATCATGTGTTTTTAAAGAATTCTGCAGTCCCCAAATGTGATAAAGTATCAAAAGTTTCACAGGAAGGGATGATGTTCAGATAGCAGTTTCCTGGCCTAGGCAGTCTGTGGACAGATAAAAGCAAAAACTCAAGAGTTATAACATCTAAGGACTTCAGAGAAAAAGGATGGGGATTTCTCAGTTCTACATTATTTCAGCTCTCAGAGTAGGGACAGGATGACAAAATTAACTTTTGGAACAGCTAATTCCCAAACAAATTCTGCATCCTGCCACAGGCTGTTCTTAGATAATCCTGGGTTGTTCCAATACCATTCCAGAGCCAGCTTATTTAGAATTCCACACGTTCAACAAGTCACACTATGCTGACCTTGCACTTTATCTAACACAATTACACTATGCAGCAATTATTGTTACAAAGAACTCATTTTTAGTCAAGAAGAAAATTTTAAGGCAAGTTCTTGTGTTTCACGACACTGATGACTATCAGAGGCCACGGGCCTTGCTGCACACACTTGAAGCACTTTACACAGTGACTCAACAAGCTCTAAACATGTAAATCTCCAGAAGATCAGAAACACTCAATTCTAAACATGTAAATCTCCAGAAGATCAGAAACACTCAATTCTGTATCTATGCAACCTCTTGTATCTGATTTTAACCACTCTGCTCAGTAGGAAAAATGTCATCACATATCAGAGTCTTTTTCCAGCATTTTATATCCTGTATATTTTACGTACAGCCTTTTTCTTTCCACAAAAAATGCTTGTATAAAGGTCACAATTTATTTAAATCTATTCCTCTGTTACTCTTGATAACTTACTTCTGATTTTTATGTTTATCAAGTGCAAGATGAAGTTGCTTCAATGTTGGAGAACTGGGGCCATGTGACTAAAATACATTCCTACAAACAGATAGTACAAAGATACTGATTTATTAAAACATTTAAGATTTGGAAGCCTTTTATATAAAATCCCATTTTCCAGCAGAGATCATAATTGTGTCAGCAATACAGATGAAAGCTGAATTTTTAGCTTAGGGTGGAATACTTTTACTGGATATGGTCAGCCCTGCTAACCAGGGACAAGTCATGTCTCTTCCCTCTTTCCAAGGAAACCTGGAAGACCTGGATGGCCTAGATCTGGCAGCAAACAGATTCACCACCCAACTTTAGCAGAGCCATTTGCAGAGAAACCACCGAGTCCACGACAACGCTGAAAGCGCTCCAGGCACAGCAGCTTAAGAAAATCCCTTTATTCAGCGAATCTCAGCTTACACATTTTTGGCTGACGTCACATACTTGGTTAAAAAGTCCTTCAGCCTAGAAATGTGCATCATTTCCTTCATGGTGGTGTCCCTGCTCCTCAGCTGCACCACCCCGTTCTCCAGAGTGGCATCAGTTATCAGGATCATGAAGAGAACGCTCATCTCATCGTACCTGAAAAGGAAAGAGCCCCCCTGTTACTGCTTTGGGTGTGTGGAAAAAAATCAGATCAGTTATGTGCCAGTGACCACAGGCTGTAAATGGTTATTTTTGCTGTGCTGCACTAAGTCCAGCAGGACAACATCAGTTTTCTTATTGCCGTTCCTTGCTTTCCTGATTACAGTTCTTTAAATTATTTAGCTACTTTAGTACATAAAAGAATGTTATTTAGTGACCTATTGCAGGAATATTTTTGTAGAATTCATTTGACTTACTTTCAATATTACTGCACATGAACAAATAGCTGTATTTACTTTCCCTCAGGAAGAAATATTCCTCAGTATGCTCCCCATCCACTGACATGAGCAGCCACATGCCCCAAACTCACTCCTGACAAACATCATACATGATCCCCCAAATGGAATAGCTGTTTTTATACCCACAAATAATCCCATCAAATACACTGATAGTAATGGTTCCAGACTGGGAAGAACTTTTAAGGTTAGTCACAGTGTGCTGTTTGAAACAGTACCTAAGAATGGAACACAGAGCCAGAACAGATGTAAAAATGCGGGGGTGAGGGTGGGAAACAGTTCTGAGAGCTTCTGACTCATCTGAAGACATTTACTTTCACTAGAGAGTCTCTAAAAGGCATTTCCCACTTCCAGGGACAACAATAACACGTGAAAGGCTTAGACTTAATTTAAAAAATGAACAATATGCTTTTCATAATAAACCCACTCAAATCCAACTCTGTATTTTGGGATCGATGCCTTCAGTCACAAGGTTACTGCACCCAATGGTTTCTTCCAGAAACCAGGCATATTTTCTCTAGGCCACAGAAAGTCATCTTTCACTTTTATAGTTTAATTTACCAAAGATTGTTTTTCCTTACTTTGTATAAAGCTGTTCCAGAGACACTGGCACAGTCTCAAGATAACCTGGCCACACAGAAATTCTGTTTTCTGTCAGTTCGTTGAACAGTCCTTGACAAACCTGGGATCATTCAAAAACAAAAGTTAAAAGACAGACAGGGAGGGTTTGAGACTCTACAAAGAGACCATTAAAACTCGAACACGTGTGGTATTAACATTCCTAGCTGGTGTTAATTTGCTGGCTGAAATAATCTCCAAATGGAAAGCAGCCTGGCAACTAAATCTCCATTTCTGTTTAAAAACAGTGTAAAAGTTTCCTCCTTTCTGTGAGGACTGACATAAAAACTTTTAAAAAATCCTTCTGAAGATGCAACCCATGTGTTAAGATAATTCTGAAATATTAAGAAGCTGGGAGGGACCGTGTTATTTATTTTCCTTAATTTTGCATGGAACAAGTAGCAGGTCTATGAACAGCACCAAAAGCTGTTGTGCCCACACAGGGAACTGCCTGCAGTGAATGAACTTCTTTGGCTGTGACTCACAAGCTGCACAGCAGGAATCAAAGCAGCAGGAAGATTTTTCCCCCTAACACAAACCCTGTCTGAATTGTAACATGGAGATCCAGTGCTCAAAATTAAAATGCTGTCTTACCACACACCTGTCTCAGCTCTGTTGTTGGACCTTTTCCTACGTCCAAGGCCACTTTGAGAGGTGCTAAACAAGGATGGAGCTTCAGCACCTAATAAATTCACAAAAGGCAACAGATCACCAAATGTGTTTAGCACACAATTCTACAGAACCAGGGAAGAGTAAGTTTTTTAACTGAAATTAAGGCTCTAAACGGGCAAAAATTTTCTCACAGCACGAATTCCCGAATTAGCAGCAAGCTGTAGTTTATATAACTGGCACACTCATACTCCAGCCACATTCACAGGATTATTATTATATTATTATATTACTCAGTTCTGGCTGAGCCCCAGGAAAGAAATGAAGATTTGTTAGCAGAGCTCCATCCTCTTCAGTGGAGCCAGAGCGATCAGAGACAGCCCAGCAGACACCTCCCATCCAATCCACTGCCTGTTCTTACAGAACAAACAGCTGTTTGGGTGACAAGCCCTGTGTGACAGCCAGCACTCCAACTGCAGGGAAACAGGGGGAAAGTGGGAATAACCATGGCCCTTGGGAGGATGCCCCACCACCACCTGTGACCCACTTTTTCTACTCTTCTCAGCCGCCTTCAAATGCTGCTGGAAGAGACAAATTCCTCTTTCCCACAAACTGCAGCCACATTCCAACTTCTCTTAACTCCTTCACTGCTTGCATGGCAAGAGCCTGCCTACCCATCAGAGAAAAAAGTAAGATAGGAAAAGGAACCTCAGAATGAGAGAAAAATTGCTTCTGTGTGTGACTGGTGGGCAGTGCCATGGGCCAGCCTGGTGCTACCAGTGAGAGCAGTCAGTCCCCATTTGGGAAGGGAACGGGATGGCCAGGTGGGAAAAGGAGACATTTCCACGTCTGAATTTACCACACTGTCTGTGGCTTTTGTACTCAGGCTTTTCTTACACTTTCTAGAGGAAGTTACCTTTCTCTGTGAATTTTTCTTTGTTGTTAATGGGTTCTCAGCCAGCTGCAGGGAATCAAAGAGATAGGCCAAGACTCCTCGGTCCAGGTTCCCATCCATGGACAGAACATGAGGGATGACATTCCTCCTTCCATCTCGGCCCTGAGGAGAAAAAAACCACAAAGGAAACATCAAAGATTGACCCAAAAAGCCTTTTGCTTGCTTTAAATGTATAATGAGGCACTGAGGGCAAGTACCCTCATTATATTTAAAGCACTATCAGACATGTATTTTAAAAAGTTGCCAGAAATCTTAGAAGTGTAACAGGAACCACGTAACACTGGGGAAGGCAGAAGGTCAGAGGAGGATGGGATTAGTTTCTTGCCTGCCACTATGATCATAAATTTAAATCTATGGCAAACACACTTGCAGTTGCATTTTGCTTTGGAGGTGTGTAGATTATTTCAAAGTGACCATGAGGGTCTCTCCCCACGTTCCAAGAAATCCCTGCCCCAGTTTTGTAGGTTAGTCTTCCACCTTCTCTATAGAAATAAACTGCAAAGCCAGGAAAGACAGGACTGCCGTGAGAAGGTTGCAATTTACTGGTAAAATACCAAGTTACTCTTATTTTCTCAGTTCAGCCTGACTTCAAACATTGCCATTCACCAGAAGTTTGTCCCTCTCCAATACATTCAGTGCAGAGGCTTCCCTCTGATCCATTCCCCCTTTGAGTGTGGTAACTTCTCTAAAGCCATTTGCAGTGTTTATAACCCATTAATCTACATAATATTCCATATACATGGATGAGAACAAGCTACAGCAAGAAAAAAACATTTACAGGTTTTTTAAACTGAACACTGCAAAGCTGAACAGGTTTTTTAAACTGAACACTGAGTTTCCCTTGACATCTTTTAACAGATACAAGTAAAGACTGTGGCACTGACAACAGCTGTCTTGTCAATACAGCTCATTTCTAATTACAATGAATTAACTTCTGGGAAAAAAAAAAGTCCCCTAACACTGTTTTATCAGCTTCTGAAAATGAAGGTCTGACTGCAGAGTATCAATTGTACTACTTTTACAGCAAACAAATAACAAGACAGTCACCTGCTAAGCAACTGGACCAGCAGAGAAACCTCTTCCTCTCACACATTACCCTCTGTATCAGAAAAGATTTTTGATATAGTGAAGCTTACAAGTAATTTTGAGCTTTCCCCTGGATACATCTGTAACAGTTCAGAATCACCAAGGTTCTTCAAGGTTTCTATTGTTTCTGTCCCCCAAGGAAACTCTGTAATGTAACTTAAATCCTCTTCTGCCTTCTTCATCGTGGAAGTCACTGCTGCTGAAGTTAGATGGGCCTACTGCAAACTGAAAATAAAAGGTGTAAGAGGTGCAATACTGTGAATCCTGGATTAACTAAAAACAAACAAGTCTGCAATGCAAGCTGAAGTCTGTGATTTTCAGCAAAAGATTTGTATAAATTACAACACAAATCTCTGTTGTTTCCCAGCATTTTAACCTCCCATCACTTACAAACACAAAACATTTGCCCTTCCATAAGTCACATGACAAACTTCTTATTGGGTTTGTCACAAACTTCAGTAGCTTTTCAGTTTCCACGAGAAATCAGCCCATTTCAGTGACTACAACAGGCCAACAACCTAAGGTCATAAAACCAAGCAGGGTGACTGTTTCCCCTCTGAGGCACTAAGAGCAGGCCAGGATTCCCCAGGGATAGGCTGCTGTTACCTTCCTCCACCACTGGAGCCTCTGGCGTAGCCAGTAATCGAGCCACTGTCCTGCAGTTCTGGGAGCACTAAACCATGCAAGCAAGGACGTGGTGCTCTCGCCTATTCTTTAAACAATAGCAAGGGCAGCAAGTTAACACCTTCGGAAATAACAGGGAAAAAGCAAGAGACAGCGTTCAAAAACAGTCCAGTAGTGAAACAAGTGTTAACAGTTACTTTAAGCGTGGAAAGGGATCAATCCCCCTATTACTCTACCTTGTAAGGTTTTCGTTGGGTTGTTCACTTTCTGGAAGGGAATGAAAGCACACTCCAATCTGAGCCAGGCCACAGGGCAGTCTTTTGTTCACCAGCTCTAAGCAGCTGACATACTGTGCCAGAACACCTGTCAAAAGGTAAAGCCCTGATTTTAGTGGCCACAGGGAAGTTTCTTACGTTTTCAGTCTAACAACAGCAAACACAGCACATGATGTAAATGTTGTTTCTATGTGAAGCCTCACTAGTGCTGATGCTTTGCAGGGACGGGCTCAGCAGCCTGGTTCCTCTGGGCACTTTGATTTGAAGGTGCCTTTCCCCTAATTACAGGGACTGCACCCACTGCCCATCTGCGCTGCTCAGGTCCTCGAAAAGGACACAAACTCACAGCATGCAGTCAACACAGCTGGAAAATTCCCTTACACGCAGCTGTTTCTCTCCCAGCCAGGACCCCGCTCGCAGGGCCTGGGCTGTGCGGGGCCGCCCAGGACCTACCGGGCAGGAGGCTCTGCCGCAGCACCCCCGCGGTGCCCAGCACTCGGTCCAGGGCCGGGCTGTGCCCGCAGCCCCGCAGGGCGTCCCGCAGCGTGTCCGGGTGCAGCAGCCGCAGCCCCCGCGCGTCCCGCGAGGCTCCGGGCGGGCCGTGGAGCGGGGCATCCACGGCGAACACCTGCTCCCGCGGGGGGATGGCCGAGTCCCACCACTGCGCCGCCAGGTTGGCGCGCAGGGCCGCGCCGAGCGGCCCGAGCCCCGGGTGCTGCCCGCTCAGGTAGGCGCGCCAGGGCAGCGGCCCCGCCGCGCCGCGCAGGAAGCGCCGCCGCCAGCACACCTCCAGCAGCTCCGCCCCGCCCGCCGCCTCCACCGCGTAGGGCCGCGCTGGGCACCCCGGCGGCTCCGCCCGGCCCGGGACGCGCCGCCGCCCCAGCTCGGGCCGCCCCAGCGCGGCGCGGCCGCCCCAGCGCCGGCCCTGGCGGGCGCCCAGCGCCATCTTCCCACCTCCCTCACGGCGGGGCGCGCGGGTGCGCATGCGCGAGGGCACCGCCCGGGCCCGCCCCCCGGGACACACCGACCCCAGAGCCGACCGGGCCTGGTCCTGGGCCCAGCTCGGGGCTGTGTCCAGATTTTATTACCTGTGCCCTGCCGGAATCCTCGCGTCTTCTGTAAACGCAATGGTGCCTTCGGATAGCTTTAACAAAAGCATTTGGTGTCTTCAAGCTGGACTTCCTCGCCTTTTGTAAACGTAGCTAATGTCGTCGGGTAACTTCTGAAATGGAAGTCGTGTAATACAGAACCTTGTTTTGGGCATTCAAGATCACACAAATAAATATGCATTAGGTAGGGGGAGCACATGTAGCAAGTAGGAGGATTCATGTATATTTTACTGTATGAAAGATTTCCCTTTTTACCCCGTGTTTTTGGAAGCCTCCACCTTGTGCCCTGCACCACGGGGTCACATCTCACCTTCCCCTCTTGGACACGGAGCTCCAGAGCTCCCGGGGGGCTGGAAGGGGCAGTGGGGTGGGAAAGGCCCTGCTGTGGCGGGAACACGGGGACATTCCAGGGGAACAGCCCGTCCCAGGGCAGCCCCAGGCCTGAGGCAGAGCGAGAGGCTCCTGCCAAGAGGGCGGGCGAGGCTCCTGCGCTCGCCGGGGCTCTCGAGTTCACGCTGGCAGAGCGGAGGCAGCGCAGTGGAAATTTCCATCGTCGCTGCATCACGAGTTGCTGGCGGCGCCAGGAGGAGGAGCGTGAGACGGGAACCATTCTGAGGGCTGTGGTCACGAAAGGCTCGGGCTGGGATAATCCCCGCGCCGGTTCTCCTGCTCAGCCCCCACCCCGGGGCCCAGGACTGAAAAGACGCATTAGTAGGGCACTGGGTCAGCCGGAGGAGCTGCTGCTCCTGGGTGCAAAAGTATTGCAAGGCAGTTTATGTCTAAGGCAGATTTGCCATGAGCTCAATTCCACCACAGCAGCCAAGCTGCTTAGTAGAGCTCGTCACTTCATCATTTTATGTGCAAATGTTATGAGTGCCCACCTGACACTTCCCCCAGATGATCATCATTCGACAAGTAAAAAAATACAAGTGGAAAGAGGCTGTTTAGGTTTTGCATCAATAAGATCCTCATCTGTCAGTTTTAAGTCACAAGCTGTAAATTTACTTAATACTAAAAAAACTTTAAAAAACTTCATTATAAAGGAGGCTTTCAAATGAATTTTGTTTCAGGCCACTGACCTGGAAACTTAGGGATTAAGTCATACTTCAGTGATAAGTAACCTACTTCCTTGTCTTTCGACACTGGTGGCACTGGGCAAAGGAAACGCTGCAGAGCCAATTAAAAAAATAAAGCAACACTTTGCCAACTGCAGTTTTAAACTCAAGTGGGGTACTTTCAAGCCTCCAGCTGAAGTTCTCACAACAGCAAATGCTCACAAAATACTGTCAAGTGATAGAACTCCATAGAAAAGGAGGAAACAATTATGAGGCAGATTAGGCTGCGTTAAAGAACATCACAAGCTGAACCTCAGAGGGAAACAATCACCAAGGGCTAAGCACAGACTAAGCAAAAAAGATCTTAAGTATAAAAGAAGTAGTCTGACTTGGGTTTAAAATAACCTAGAAAGAATCTTGTAGACTCAACCTTGAACACATTAAGCTGTAATTAAGCATTGTTAAACTTGAAACTCATCATTGTTACTGATAAACAAGTGAGAGGAAGGAACTGAAAGTTAGCATTAACCGGAATTTTAATAACTGTACTTGAAAGCATTAAGCACTTTAACCCCAGGATCAAGTATTATTCCAGCTCTGCTCATCAAGGAAATGCCGTTGCTTCGCTCAGCATGGGCAGTGCTTTGAGATTAAAGAGTCATTTGCACATATTAGAAGTCATAAAAAAAAAAAAAAAAACAACCAAGAGACACATTCCTGGATTGCCAGCCCAAATCCCTCCACCCGCTTCCATAAAGAAATCACTGCTCAATACCGGTTTAAGTATAATTTGAAGTTTTAATACTAAGATCTTCCCGTTTCTCTGAAGCTCAGAAGCCTGCATGCTAACTCACAAGGCCTGGCAGCTGTGGGTACACGACACTCAAGCCTGGTCTGCACATATGCTCGTGTGAAGGCGACGGTTACGGTGCTGCAGAAGCTTCCTACGCTCGTAGCAGCTCGTTAGCAACACCACTACAGAGTTTTGATCTTCTCCAAGAACTGGCCCTACTCTAGTGAGACAAGGAAGAACAGTTTCCAACACTTTTTCTTAGAAGCCAGCCTGAATTTTCTTCCCCCTCGAAGCAGAGCCTGCCATGCTAAGCGATCTAGCCCAATCAAGGCAAGGCTGGTTTTTGTATAAGCTTAAATGTTTAATCAGACACAGTTGAGAAACCTTTCTAGAATTTAATATAAAAACATTTTGACATTCCATTAATGTAAAGTTGTGCACATGTTGAGAAAATTGTCATCTGAAAGAAAATTCGGTCTTCAAATATCTTTATTGGAAGGCCATGCACTGCCTTCTGGTACTGTATTTCAAATCACTGTACATTTACTTTGAAAACACTGTCTGCATTTTCTAGTACAAAAAACTAAAAATTGTTTCAGGAATGTAGAGAAATATTCAACTTAAATAGCGAAAAAGTGCACCATAATTACTGCTGCACTGCAGTCATTTCTGCATTTCCCATTTTCTTAAATAACTATCCTGTTTTTCGGTAACACACAATATAAAGAGCAATTATGAAAAAAACTGAGACATTTAAATTACACTAAGTTATTGAGAATAACTTGTGGGCATGGGGTAACCTATCATAGGAGCAGCACCAGTGGCAGGGTAGGCGTACTGCTGCTGGTTCATGCCATTGTGCATGTTGGCAATGTTGGAGCCGTACTGCTGCTCGTAGCCGTTCTGGTACGCTCCCGCGGGGTTACCGCCCGCCCTGAAGCCAGCCTGCATCCCTGCGGCCGCAAAGCCGTTCCCAAAGGGAGTTCCATTGCTGAAACTCTGGGCGCTGTAGGCCCCGTTCTGAGTTTTGGCTCCGAAGTCTCTCTTGCCTAGCGCGCCATAGGTTCTCTCAAAGTTCTCCCTCTCTCTAAAGCTACTAAATCCACCCCTTTTGCCCGCAGAGTATCTGTCACGGCGATCCCCTCGGGAGCGACCTGGTGAGAGAGACAAGAGTTACATGGATTACAGAGGCTGCCTGAGTTCAGCTCAGCGCGTTTCCTTTCCTGGCCCAGCCGTGCAGATCTACTCTGAGGGCAGTCACACGCTCTCCCTGTACTAAGAGTGGTGGCATCCAGGCAAAACGTCACTTTCACCTTGCCTGCAGGACACTTGGGTCCATCCACCTTTCCAAGCCACAAAACTGAGCCCACAGCTGTTTTATTTCTGACCAAGTAAGAAGTGCCTCTTTGGCCAGCAGTAGCCATAAGTGCTCCACAGCATGAGCTGGGAGCACATCTGGGTGTTGTTTTGTGATATTGCTGTTTATAAATACCTTCTGAGGTCACCATAACTGGTAACTAAACCACCTTCCACATCCATTTTGGAGAGAGGCTGGAGGTGGAATCTGAGTTTCCTTTTTGTTCTGAGATGAAAGCTATGCACACTGAGATCAAGAACAGCGCTTACCTGACCCTCTGTCTTCAATCAGCTGAAGCAATTTGGGGTTGATGGCTTGATTAGCCTCCCGAAGCACAGAGATGAGGTCATTTACTTGCTTAATATTGTTAGGAGTAAAGAATGTGTATGCTGTGCCTGTTTTGGTACTGCGGGCAGTTCGTCCAATTCGGTGGATATAGTCCTCTGAGGAGTTAGGGTAGTCATAATTGATGACAAATTTCACATCTTCCACATCTGTAAAGTGTTGCAGTGTGGCAAAAAGCGAAGTACAAAGTTTTGCACACCACAACAGCCAAATCGAAGATAAACATTAGACAAGAGTATTTTAAAGGGAATAATGGCTGCAAAGAACAGTGTTAGAATCATCCATTTCTGCAAGAGTATTGTGGAAGAGAAAGTAATGCACACTCCGTCTGATCCCGTCTCATCACCCACCCTGTGAGCCAAAACCTTACCATAAGGAGTATGCATTTGCTTGTCATTCCCAACTCAAGAGTCCCCTTTACAAATCATCAAGTGACATCTGAAAGCTTCTTGCAGTAGGGCCACTAAATCTCACAGCAGCCTCTTCATGTGCTCATTTGAGGACCTTAGAGTAAAAACATACAAGGTCCTTCACATACACACTCATTAGAAGCTCAAAAAAAAAATGGGCCACACTGCTCGTCTTGCCAAGACCTTTGAACCGCAGCTGCAAGAAAAACATACCTGTCCCCCCAAAGTCACCAAGTTGTTTTTATGCACTGTGTCTCGTCTAGGCAAGCGCTTCCAAGAAGCCAGGGTTCACTTGAGAATGTGTCTCTCTCTGGCAGGTCTCGACATGACGACTATGTATAGGTGGAGGAACTTCGACTTTCAAAGGCATTGAAAAGCCATTGCTTTCCTGCCCCACTTGTTAAAGTGAGAGGTGTGGACTTTTATTCTCAGATTTCATGTGCCAGTACTCACCAATTTGCACAAGGCTTAGTACGTTTTAAAGCTGCTCTCTCCATTTCATGGTTGAAAAAAATTTCATTGAACATTGAAGTTTAAAATTATGTCCTTCAACATTTCCAAAAAACTCACTGAAATTCAAAGACCCACAGATCACAGCAAACAGTATGCACAAAACTAACAGTACTGCACCATGGCAAATCATGCAAAGCATGGAGAGAAGAGAAATACCAGGGCAAAGTGAACTGTGAATGAAACTGCTTATTTCATGAGAGAACAGTTTATGGGGTAGTAGTTTAAAGGATGATCTTTGCCTTTTGAAGATTACTGGCACACAATGCTCTCAGCTTTCACCTCTCTATTTGACTGGAAGCAGCCAGCCGATCATTTCCACTAGTCCTCCATCCCCCTCGAGTCCTCCGATTGTCATGCCTAGGCCTTGCCACAAAGACTGCACCTTTATGTGAAGAAAACTTAGAAAAATGCAGAGGTTAAAGAAAGCAATAGACTTTCTTTAAAAGCTTTGGGCAACTGGCATTACGAGTTGTACTAACCTAGACCTCTGGATGCAACATCTGTAGCAATCAGGATTGGTGCTTTCCCATGTTTGAATTCTGTAACACAAGAAAAAGAACCAGTTTCTCCCTTCAGTAACACACATCAGATGCTCTGCAGGAATGCTCTGCAGGAATTCCTGAAATACTCACCATTTAGAACCCAGTCCCGCTCCTGCTGACTTTTGTCACCATGAATACCCATCGCTGGCCACCTGCAAATACAGAATGTGATTGACCCAAGACCATCCCTTCAGTGGGTTCAGTAGTTAAAGTGAGTCTGAGCACTATAACTGATGCCTGGTGTCACTGTATTTGACAGTTCTGACACCACAGTTAAGCAACCAAGAGCCCACTCAGACTGGTCAAGGTGGCTCAGTGAAGTCCCAGCTGTTACTCACCCATCTCTCCTCATCTTCCTGGTAAGATCATCACAACGCCTTTTGGTTTCCACAAAAACAATTGTTTTGTTTTCCTTCTCGCTCATGATTTCTTCCATCAAACGAATAAGCCTGTTACAAAGAGATGATGGTTGGACTTCAGATTGATTTAACTGGTGTCAAAAGTCCATCAAGACAAATTCAGTTCACAGCTCAGAAACTAGAACTGACCATTAGAAAACACTGAATGCTCTGCCCCCCCACACCACTTACTTGTCATCTTTCTCTACGTCGTGACACACATCCACAATCTGCAGGATGTTGTGGTTTGCACTGAGTTCCAGTGCACCGATGTTGATGTGCACATATTCTTTCAAGAAGTCTTCAGCCAGCTGCCTCACTTCCTTGGGCCATGTGGCACTCCACATCAGGGTCTGCCTGTCAGGCTGGAGAAGGATTGGGACAGTACAAGATCAACATATAGCAGGGGTCAAATGCCAAACCAAAAAAAAAAGAAAAAAAAAATCTAGCCAGGCAAGTGTGAGAAAGTTAATTGCACTGCCCTTGCTTTAGTAAGCACAGGGGCATTTGTTTATGCAATAATGATAAATGCATGAGTTATTTATACTCACCCTAATCTGATCCACAATTTTTCTGATCTGAGGTTCAAATCCCATGTCAAGCATCCTGTCAGCTTCATCAAGGACAAGGTAAGTACACCTCCTGAGATTGGTCTTTCCAGCTTCTAAGAAGTCTATAAGTCTTCCAGGTGTTGCAATGCAGATTTCCACACCTATAAACCAAGCAGACCAGTCAGCTGGAGCAGCTTTCCCCTGACCTCAGACAGACCTGTCCCAGGACTGATCCATACCTCTCTCCAGGTCCCGGATCTGTGGTCCCTTGGGAGCACCTCCGTAGATACACGTGGACTTCAAGCGGCACGCTCTGCTGTACTCAGCAGCCACCTGCTGCACCTGCTGGGCCAGCTCACGCGTCGGGGCCAGCACGAGGCACTGCAAACAACACGCCCAGCTTTTAGTCCAGTACCCACTGGAAGGTGGGAGCCTGACACTAGTTTTGAGTGCAAAGTTTGTCACATATTCCTTGGGTGCCAGAATGAGTGGATTTAAGAGGTCAAGTCAGCAAGCCAAGTTACCTGGCATCTCAGCTGCCACCAAGCACTGACCTACGCCATGTGCAAAGATACCTGAAAGTCACTGGCTTCCAGGGGATAGCAATTTCCAAAATGGAACATCTAGCCCTGCTCTACACTATTTTTAGGACAATCCAATCAGAGCTTATAGAATCTTCTTGGGAGACTACACAACAGGGAATCACTTCAGTCGTGTACAGGAACACAATGCAGCTATGCACTCTCATAAGCATGGACAATTTGGACTGTGAAAACCACAGTCACATTCCCTAAAAGTTAAGATCCCCTTCCATTTAGGAATACTCACAATGGGTCCATCTCCTCGCTCCAGGAATGGCTGGTGATTTATATGCACAATGGCAGGCAGTAAGTACTGTTTGGAAGAAAGAAGAGTCTCATTACAATCTCTTCCCAGAAGTGTTCAGCCTGCACTAAGGCAGGCCACAATGTCACTGCTGAAGTCCAGCAGCATTCCAGGCTACAATCAAAACTTACAGAGAGAGTTTTCCCTGATCCAGTCTGTGCCACTCCGACCATATCCAATCCACTCAATGCAACAGGCCAACCTTGTGCTTGAATAGCAGTTGGTTCAGTGAAGTTCTGCCTCTGAATTACTTCCATAACATTTGCTGTAAGAGAAAATTAAAACAGATTAATTTAGATGCCGCCCTAATCCAGCCTGAAGGACAAGTAGTTCTGTGAAACAGTAAACTGGGCTTCACTTACCAGGGAAGTTTGCTTCATAAAAGTTGATAATTGGTTTTGGACAGTTATGGCCCCTAACAGTGATCTCTTTGCTCGCTCTGTACTGTTCAACTTCTTGCTGCAAAACAAAATACCCATTATTGGAAATCAGCTTGGATACCAAGGTTACATTTTTAGTTAGCCCACATGTGCCTGCTGGGCCTCATGACCCTCAGTGTGTTTGCACTTTGTGTTTACTTTTGCTGGAGTCAGATTGGGTACGTACCTGAGTACGTCTAACTACATCAGGATGTTCTTGATAGAAGTTCTTCTCAAATTTGGGCAGCTCATCTAAATTCCATTTCTTTTTTGTAAGTTTTTCCCCAGGGTTTCCAAATTTCTTTCCAGACAGAGGTCCACCTCTACTTCCTCCAAAACGGGGGGCTCCAAACCTAGGGAGTAAGAATGTAATATAGAATCCAAGAGAAACATTTTGGTCTTCTTACAGGAGTTAACCACCATTTTTGTGGTTCACCCTGTACAATTTGGATGTATAATCCCTACCTACTTTAAGATATCGAAACTTTAAAAAACATACTTTAAGCTGCAAATGCCACAACCTGCCTCTCTACAATTCTTACTCAGAAGCTAAGGTAACATATCTTCGCATTTTCCAGAAAATGCAATGAGAAGGCAAGTTACAACAGGCAAGGCAAGGCCATAAAACCTTTGCATTACCCCGTGATCAAAATGGATTCCCACCCCGTTGACACTCCCTTTGCTGAAAGCGGGCAGGGGCAGTTATGAAACACTGGGATAACTTTGCCACAGACCGTTGTTGGGTTTTTTTTGTATCCCGGAAGACACACTTCACTGAACAACGGTATTTTATAAAGCCATACATTTTATTCGCATTTTAGGTTCGGTCCCCGCGTTGGGAGCGGGCAGATCCTCCCCGCCCCGAGGCGCAGCTCGGAGCCGTGCGCTGGATCCGAGCGCGGGGCTCCCTCCCCCGCCCCGATCGCTTCCCAATTTTGGCCGGGCGGGCGCCGGGAGCGAGATCCTTCCCAGCACAACCCAGCGCTCCCCGAGCGGCCGCTGCTTCCTGCCAGCGCTGTTTCCTTTGTCTCTCATTTCTGTCTACGCCACATTTTCCAGCCGCTGCCATTTTAGAGCCGGGGCTGGGCGGGGGGAGGAGGAGGAGGAACAAAGGCAGCAGCAGCACAGCCGGCATTTTGATTCCCCTCAGCCACCGCATGGCGGGGCCGGCCATTAACATCCGCTTACACAACACAAAGCGGAGCCGGCCGGCTCCTGCCGGCCACAGCCCGAGCCTCGGCGGGGGGAAGGGAGCGAGGGGAACCGCCCTGCCGAGCGCTCCCCGGGGCTCCGGCACCGCCAACCCACTGACCCACAAACCTGCCGCCCGCCCGCCGCTGCCGGCGGGGGGAACCGGGCTCTGCGGGGGCCATCCGTGCTCGGGGGGTGTCCCCGCAGGAGCGAGGAGCGAGTACTTTCCCCCAAACACATATTAAAAAAAAAAAAAAATTTAAAAAAAAAATCCCCCACCCGCGCCCCCCCTCAGCGCTCTCACACCCGCGGGGCTGCGCTGAGGCGGAGGAACCGAGCCCAGACCGCTCCGCCGCCCACGCTCGGTGGCCTAAAAAAAGCCAGGTCCCCTCCCCCCGCCGGCCCTGGCGGCGGGAGCGCTGAGGGAAGGGCTCGGGGCCCAACCCCCGCCCCGCCGCCATCTTAAACGGCTGAAAAACAACCCCGGAGCCCCACGGGCAGGCTCAGAGTCCGGACGCTGGCGGCGGCTGGCGCCGGCCGGGCCCCCGGACTCACCCTCTGTCCCTGTCGCTGGAATACCCGGGCATGGCGATGGTGGCGGTGGGCGAGGCGATCCCGATCACTTAAAGAAGGTAACGAAGAGTCGGGCACGATCCGGCGCCGCTGGCGGGGGCCGCTCACTGTGGGCGCCCGGCCGCGCGGACGCCGGTTATATAGGGGGCCGCGGGGGCTGCCGGGAGCCGGCGCGTGACGCACGCGTGGGCCCCGCCCCCGCCGTTATGTAAGTGGCCCGAGCCGGCCCGGAGGCCCCGCCCCCTTCCGCGTGGGCGCGGCCTCGGCTCGCCCGACTGACCGGCTTTGAGCTCGCGGCCGGAAGTGCCCCCTCCCTTCGGGGGCGGTGCCTGCGCTGACGTCACTGCCCACACCCCCACACCCCCCTCCCCGAGCCTCGTTCTGGCTGAGGGGTCGCGGCCCGAGGGGTCGGGGATGGAGGGGATGGAGATTTCCCCCTCCACAACCGCAACCTTTCGGCCGCCCACCGCGTTTAAAACGCTGCTCGGCTCCTCCTGCAGCTTCTGGCCGGGCAGAGCCGGACCCCTCCGCCCGCAGTGCAGCCCCCCCAATTCTCACAAATCCATATGTTGTCCATGTGAACTGCTCGTGAAAATCCTCCTGAAAGGGCTGCCACACATAAAGCTCAGGCTCGACAGGAGCCTGGGCTTTTAACTAATCACTGATACTTCATGTTAGATAAGCCACATGCCCACCTGTGACTTTCGCTCTTGGAAGGCCTCAGATGTGCAGATCTTCACCATGGCGAGCTGGACTCAACAGTAACTGAGCATTAAATGCTTCCTAGTTCTTTTAGACTGCTACCCGTTGCCGTTTATAAATGTTACATATATGTTCTGTAAACAGCTACCAGTGTTATCTTTTGGAATTCCAAGCAGGGCCGGTAACCTGACTCAAAGGTCACCCGAGGAGCTGCAGTGAGGGCAGGCTGTGCTGGACAGATAAAAACATCCAATACCCCCAGTGGACACCGAGTTTTTCACCTGCCTGGCTTTGCCAGGTGAGGAACAGCCCAAATGTCTGGGTACCTCAGGCTTTACACACACAAAAATCGAAGTATAAACACCAGCAGCCACCTGTTCCAGGCAGAGAGGGATGGAAACCAAAACAACATAAGGAAGAACTGCCATAACAAGACTCTCCGTTTATATCCTCCCACCTTCTAGCAATCCGTGATTTAAGGCTTTTCTGAGACAAAAATAACTGCATCTGATGGCCATTTCTTCACATTTTGGTTCTATTTATGCCCTCAGCTTCTAAGATACCATGACAATGTGTTTCAGTTTGACTGTATGTGACCTGAAAAACATTTACTTTCATTTTCAACAGACTGCCACGTAAGAAAAAGGGGCACGAATCAACATGAGTTATTAGAAATGCTAATGATTGCCTATTTATTTATACCCTTTATGCCCTTTATTTATACCCTCACCTCCTCTACAAACCAAAGCTGAAGTCTAATTTTTCCTCCTTTTTAAAGCAATTCCACACTTCCAAGTATCTTTGCCATTTTCTCTTTATTGACAAGAAATTCACAGTATTTATGGTCTGGAGCCCGTACAGATTTACATAATGACAGTATAAAGATATTTTCGATCTGTTGTGTATTACTTCCTAACGATTTTTTTTTCCTTTTTTTGATTCTTGCTTAGAACAGAGCAAGGTTTGCAAACTGGATGTTTCCACGACATCTTCCTCGAACAGAACACTTCAGTCAGGCTTATCTTTGTTTATGAACAGCCACAGCTGCTCGCCCTTCAGCAACTTGGAATTCCACCTCTTTTTCTTGTTATTAACTTCCTCTCTTAGTAGCACTCCAATTTGACAACCAGTTTTGTTAATACTATCCCTGCAAATTTCTAACAGAGGAACTTCCCCATTTTTTTTCAGGATGGACTTCACTGATTTAATAAGGCTTTTGAAAGATTTTTCTCCCCAAATGCTTCTTTTAACACTCTATACCTACTGACCCTAGAGACTTCCTGTTTCTGAGGAGTCTGAAAAAGGTTTTTGCAAAGGCTCCAAAATAACAGATTATCTGAGTTTTTCTTCTTCTATTACATTTATTTTAACACAGCTAATTTGATTTTGTGTGTGTGTGTATAAGGTGGCTCTGTTTCTGTGCTGTTTAACCTTTCTCAGGTTTTAAAGAATTGAAAAGTCTAAACAAAAACCTCGCCTCTGCCTTGCCTGCACACATTTGGTCTGCAAGGAACTCCTTTCGATTTCCTGTGTAAAAAACTTCCTCGTTTTTCTGTTCCACCCAAGTTAAACACCAGCGACCTTCCTGTTTTCTCTTCCTAATTTGAGCCTAATTCTCCGTTTACAGAGCTGTGTGTGTATCAAACTGCAGTCCATGTTTAGTTTAGCGTCACAGCACCGATATGTGTTTGCTTACCTGCACAAAAGCTCTTTTGTGTTCCCAAGGTGATGTGTGGATTTGGATTTATATCTCCACGCGACACCCGGGGGGCTGCTGGAGCTCACATCGCTCAGCTTTATTTGCTGCCAGTCATTGTTCTCGACAGCCGTAATTGGGATCTCAGCTGCTTCTCTCACGCTCCAGGACTTTAAGGACAAAGGGCACCATTTTTCCTAGACTCGATGCAACACGGAAATTCCAGAATTCCTAAGGAGAATGTGGAAAACTGTTGCTCAGTGAGGAAGATAAAGCACTTTCATCATCCCACCTTCCCAAAAACCTGTATGCTAAGAGCTAATAGAATCAGTTTCGCTAAGCAAACCGTTCTAAATCTTGTTTTTAATAAAGGTTTTAACACTCCTTCCATGCACAGAAGCCATGAAAACCTGGATCACCGGGCAATTAACACCAAACCCCCGGTAATGGCCACACCGGCCGGCAAACGCCCCGGGCCAGGGCCGCAAGGTCAAGCGCTGGAACCTTGGCCAGGCCGGCCTCTCCCTACCTATTTCACCGAAAAAACGCCCACAGCCGCCTCGCTTCAGGTGACGGAGGCGGGACCGCCCGGCACCCCCCACACGCACCGCCGCCATTTTACACCGGCAGCGCCCTCGGCAGCCAGGGGCGCTCCTGGGGGTTTAGTCCTGCGCGGAGGGCTCAGGGGGCGGCGGCACCGACTGGGGGGAGCCGTGAGGGGGCTGAAAACACCGCGGGCAGAGCGGGACCAGGACCGGGACAAGGACAGGAACAGGGACCGGGACCGGGACCATCCCGGGGACCGGCACAGAGCCAGCGCCCTCCCTTCCTGCGCCGCCCGCCCAATGAGCGCGCGGCACGCGGTTTAAATGGCGGGGCGGGCGCCGATGGCCGTTGGTGCCGCCATGGGCAGCGCTGAGGGCACAGGTAGGGCCGCGCTCCCTCAGGGCCCCTCGGGGCACTGATCACCTCCTCCTGAGGGCACCGACTGCCGCTCCCCGGGGCTCGCCGTGCCCCTGTTCGGTCCCTCCCTGCGCGGCCTGGCGGTGGGGCGGGTCCCGGTGCCGCGGCTCCGGGAGCCGCCTTCTCTCTACCTCCTCATCCCCGGCTCCTCGCATCACTGGCGCTGTTTTATTCAGCCCCTTAAAGCTGTCTTTTCCTTGTGTCGTGACTTTTGAAGCTCTTTATTTTACCCTCCCCGGTGGCGCTTTTAAATTAATAAAGCTGGAGATAAGCAATGAGAGGAGTCTACCGAGACATCAGCCTGAAGTGTAGGGAGTGCTACTTTAAGCTTTCATTCACCTGAAATTATTAAAATGTTTAAATAAAGTGATGTCTGGAACTGATGGAAGACTAAAGGGGTGGAAAAGTAACACCCCCTATGTACAGAATAGAAAAACTGTGCAAAGTAGTTACTGTTGTGGTAACTGTATACTTTTTTCCTTCCAAAGATGACTTACCCCTTCTCCAACCATTAAACTCCTCAATACTTGTTAAAATACCACAATGATTTGCAAAGGCAGCATCGTGGAGGGGGAGGTGGAAATCCAACCCCAAGAGGTCACAGGCTAAGGGAGATCCAGACTTTAGTTCTTCCAAGGTGCTGTTTGAACTGGGTGATGAGGAGGAAAGCAGAGGGTACACGTACTCAAAGCACTTGGAATCCAGGACTCAAAGTCTTGGGAAAATCAGGCTGTTAATGCACATCTCATTGTACTCCTCAGAGTGTGGAGTTGGTGGGACCAGCTCCATATTCTTGTAATCCCAAAACAATTCATAAAAGTAATCCTAAAATTCAGCTTTCCTGGGGAATATTGACATCAACAATGATGTCGTTACTGAAGGGTATTGGTGAACCTGGGTTTGGAAGAGAAGCTCCTGCTTTTCCAAAGAGTGCATGTCCTTTCTGATTATTGATAAGCAGCATATCAAAGCTTGGTAAACTCGTCAAGGATTGGAATTCCTGGCTGTGAGGCCACATCTAAATTTGTTTTCCATTATCTGAAAGGCAAAAGGAACCTGCCCAGCCTGTGGTACTTCAGTGCCCTTCAGCTCCCAAGTCTGGTTGTGCTGTGACTGTACTGGTACAATATGTTCAATATTTGGGGTGATTTAACTGACCATGTCCTTATTTCTGTGTCTTTCACCTCTGACATTAATATGTTTTACTTCTTAATAGATTGGGTTGACGTTGCCAATGGTCTTTTGAGGAGCTGTCACATAAACCAGCACATAAAGCATCTCTCAGAATGTGGTGCTGATGTGTTTGTTCGTCTTTATGAGTCAATCTTGGGAGAAAAAGTACCAGGTAGGAATGATAATTTTAAAATCTTTTGGGTTTTGTTGCCGTGTGTTCTGTAATGAGAAAAAAATTTAAAAAGTTTGTGCTTAGTATTTATGAAAAATTTCATGTACCAGCTACTGAAAAAATACTAATTTGTAAGCAGAAGTTAGAGTAGTTTAATTAAAGTACCTGCAATAAGCTGGCCATTTGGATAGCTTAAAATCTATTATTTCTTTTAAATAGATTTCATAGCTACTCCCAGGAGCCAAGAGGATGATGCACACAATGTACAAGCAGTAATAGATTCCCTGGCACTGGACTATTTGCAGGTCAGCTTGTCTCATATCACTGGTAAGTATTTGTTTTCATGAGACAAAGACCAGCTGAGTGTGGTTTAATTGGAATAATTTATAAGAACCATGTGTTATACAGAATGCTCTCATACCTGCAGGAAGGTCTTTGTCCCACAGTGAATGTCATCAGAGCACCGAACCCTTGCACTGAACATCAGGTTGTAAATTGAAACAGCAAGCAGAGAATAAATAAGAGGAAGAAATGTTAAAGTTAAGCCAGCCATCCTTCAGTTGGCTGCTAAACTGCTACCTGCAATCTGTTACTTGCTCGTGCTTGCAGATTGGCTTTTCAGACACGAGCCTCGAATTTCAAACTCAGTGCATTTTTAGGAGTTGGTTTGAGCTGCTGTGCCTGTCCTTTGGACACAGAAAATGGCTCTCACTGAGCTCTCATGGACAGCCTCACATAACACAACCTGCCAAGAAGGAAAACTGCTTGTTGTGAAGTGTCTCTGGTGCCTGGATGGTGTGGCTGGTGTTTGCTGCTGGCACCCCAGAGACTGGGGTCATGCTGTAGTTTGGATAAGAAAAGTATTAAATACTAACTCTCCCTGAAAATATCCCTGAATATTTTTCTTAATAAAGTTGCACTTAATAGAAGTGAAAATATGCAACTTTAGGATGCTAAAAGATACCTTAAGCTTACATGTGTAGCCATAAACAAGTGATCAGTTGTCTTCTGAGCTGACACCTTCACCAAGCACTCTTCTCCAGAAAACTTGGAGAATTTCTCCCCTGTGAGGTACCAATTATTAACATGTACCACTACCTTCTCTTCAGGTGAGAACATTGTGAAAGGAGAGAGGGAATCTATCAAAAACCTCCTGGAAATATTTGATGGTTTGTTAGAGTATCTGACAGAAGCCAGTGAATCTTCTTCTCACACTGGAGGTGAGCAGATGTAAACCCAAAATGTTTCCAATGTAGCAAAGATTTATTCAGTGTTTTCCCCTCATTTACAACATCAACAATGCAGAAAAGGAGAAAGACAAGACTGACCACGAGGGAGGACATTTCAGTGGCCAAAATGAGTGTTTGCATTCCTTATTTTCATAAGCAATAACAAAATAATACCCCCCAAATCTTGTTAAAAGGCAAGAATTGGAGTACATAATCTTTCTGCTTTGTTTTTGTGGCAGAAACCTACTCTAGACCATTCATCCTCTGTTAGCTGCTTCTCAACCTGTCAGTCAAATGATTCAGGATTAGGATTCAGGGAATGTTGGCTGTAATTGGAACAATGAGCAAATGTCCCTTTTACTTACTGAGAGGCACGTGAGGTGGGTCCTGGGGGTAAATCCAGAGCAGGGGCTATTTTGAGGAAAAGGGTAAATGAGAGAGAAGCTGTTTCTTGCAAATAATTGCCTCTTGGTTATTAACAGCTGAGGCAAATGTGCTGTCCAGTCATGAAATTCAAACTGCATCTCAAGAGCAGCTGGAAGGCAACACTGATCAACTTACAGAGCATTCAATACCCTCATCAGCTGAAGGGTAAGAACAACTCTGAATATTTGCATTGACATGGAGATTGACCATCTTTGTGTATCTGTAGAGAAACTGGTAAGTTTTTAATAGTGTGGAAACCCGCTGATTACACCTATCAAATGGCATGTGAGGTAACTCCTTTGGTCAGGCAACACAAGGGCTAAAATTAGATCCAGAACTTTTTTTGGAAGAGAGTGCTGATGGCATTTTGTTTCCCTTAGGTTTGCTTTACAAACTTTAATCCGTTCTCAACGATTGTGTTTTAGTGACGCTGAACTGGGTTTGTCTTTGTCGCTCCTGCCTTGGTTTCTCGTGTGGAAGGAGGGCTCGTGTCCAGCCACTGTCTGATGTCACAGCTCCTCTGCAGCTCCATCTCGTGGGCTGAAGGGGCAGAGACCTGCAGAGGAAATATTTCATGGCTTTATGTTCCCTTCAGGTCCCACTCAGAATATTTCCTTCTAACCTGTGATACAGATGGCTCAGAATCTACTGGTGAATTAATTAGGCTTGGAGACACCGCTCATTCATTTTCCAGGAGAGAGGAAGGTGAGTTTGGATGAAAAAGCATTTAAGACCACTCTGTGGTAACACTTCTTGGCTTTTTTTGTGTTGTCACAGGTGACACCTCAAGTCCTTTGTGTTTGTCTCTGCAGGGTGGATGGAATCTGTTCCTGCTGCTGAGCCTCCCAAAGAGGGGGTGGGTGCCAGTGCCACCAAACTGGGGGAGCCCATCCAGCAAGCCATTCCTCTGCTGCCCCCCTTCCAGCCTTCACACCCTGCCTGGAGAGGTTTCCACAGCTCACACAGACAGGCAGCAGCTCTGGCAAGCAGTCAGAAAATTCCTACTGTAAGGAAAAACCTAGCCTTTGGTTATTTTTAATTTATTGATTTATTTATTAGTAAGCCATACTGCTTTCATTTTAAAACCCAGTTAGTTCACTTGCAGCCTGGGAGTGGTTGGCCTCTGAAGAACAATTGTGAATGTGTCAGAGTTTATCTCATTCAAAGGATTTGGGGTTGTGGATTTGTTCTTCACTAAGGGTCCAGAGAGGAATTTAATTTGAGGGGTGTATTTATTTTATACACATCCCCATAATCAATGTAACTGCACAGTTGGCAATAGAGCAAACAAAATAATTATAGTGATTTTTGTCTATCCAATGTAGCAAACAAAATAATTATGGTGATTTTTATCTTCTATAAAATCAGCATTGGCTTCCATTTGCAGACAGACCTAATGTATGACCTTCCTGTCAGCACTCTCCTGTGAATTTATAGAACACATGTTGCTTTTTATTTCAGCTTGAAGAGTCACCTACTGAAAAATCTGATGATGATTCTGGTAGTCTCCCTCTATCAAGAAAGATCCCTGGTGAGAGAAATTTTTACCTCCTATAGGGGAACTCTTTAAGTATCACACATTGCATTTATTTTCACTGGCACCACAAGAAACATGGTTTTGAAACTACTAATGCACTGCAGCCACAAGTTCATATTTCTATCGCTGTTTTATAGAGAAACAAAAATAGGTTACTTTTAATCTTTTCCCTGTGCTGGAAAAAAGTAATCCATGTCCTCAGTTCAACTCCTTTCTTAGTTAATCCAGTTAAGATGGGCCTGCTCTACAGAAATCTCCTCCAGCAGATAACTGCCATGGCTGAGCTTATTCTGAGCAGAGAAACATGGAGCAAACAAGGCACTTTAACCAAAAAAAAAAAAAAAAAACCACAAAAAACCCAAAACATGAACTGCTATTGTAGCAAAGCTTTAGAAGCTGTTTTTTCCAGTACTCATTTTCTCTGTTGCCTGGGAAACACTGCTTACCTTTCCAGTTTCCATAGCACTGCCATGGCACTGAGATTGCCAAACTGACTGTCACAGCTGTGTCACCGACCTGGCTTTGTGTCTCTCTTCTCTTTGAGTAGCTCTCAGAATCTCTCTTTGGCTGCACAGGCCGTGGCTCACCCCTTGTTTTCCTTTGTTCCCCCCCTCAGAGGGCACAGTGCAGGCTGAAGCATCAGCTCACACTTCCCTGTCATCTGCTGCTGCACTGGGAGCCCAGGTGGGTGATGCTGAGGACAATGGGAGAAAGGTACTTCTTGCATCTTTACTTGTGGAAGCTCTTTCAGTATTTCTGGATTTCTGCTTCATTCTCCTGATACCTCCTGGTACTTCTGGGCTTGTTTCAAAGCTGCTCTAGTCTCACTTTCCTCAATGTACAATCAGTGTTGAAAGACTAGGACTGTGTACAGTTTGTAAGTCACATCAGTTCTTAGCTCTTTCTGGAGCTGTTTGCTCCAAAAAGTGCATGAGCCAGCACCCAGAGAGTTCTAATTTATCACAACCAGCCAGTCACTAATTATCTTGCTTTTTAATCAAAAATACACAAAACACAAGAGTGTGGTCACGTCCTTTCTCTGCAGTGTACCAGCATTCTAAATCAGTAAGAATGTTGGGGTTTTGGGGTTATTCAACCTCCAGTAAAACTTAGATTTACCCCCTTCTAAAGATCACTGTACTGCCTGGTTATATTGGTTCATTTGATTTTATTGCTTTGTCCTTTGCTTTTCAAAAACTGAATAATGCAAAGCCCACCAATCGATCCACTCTGTGCCCATAGAAATGTGTCTGTATAGGAAATTTCTCGCTCTGGAAACACCATTTTGCCTTCTGCAACCACAAGAGGTACTCACAGACTCCACTTGTTCCTCCAGTTTCAGCAGCTTTTCCTTCTGCACTGCCTGTTTCAAACATTGTGTGTGTTTGAAGCTCAAGTCCATGCATGGCACCTCCAAATTACTCCTGTCTGAGCAGAGGAGTTCCCAGGCAGCACCAAAGCAGTGGAACTGAGTGGCACAAGGACACTTTTGGCTCTCTGGGAGTTGCAGCTCAGTCTGTACTCAGTGAAATTCAGTTTATTTCCACTGCCTGGCATCAGGCTCAGGCTCAGAAGGGGCACTCACCACTTAACCTAGACCTTGTTCTGGTTCACTGGCTGAGCTGTAGATGATTCTTGAGCTGATAGTCTACATTTTTGCTGCTCTGTTGCTTTAAGCATTATTTCTCCAAAGCACACTATCTTCAGTCAGGGACCTGGAAATACAGCTATTTTTATGTGTCTGTATCCACAGGGTTTGAGATGATTCTGTAAAAGCTGTTGTAGCCTCTCTACTCCTGTGATCTATTAATAAAATCTCAATTTACTAATTTTCTAGGTTCTTCTGGAACATGAGCCTTCTACATCTGTTTCCTCTTCAGATGAAAAATTCTCCCTACAATTTGAACAACTAACACAAACTCCAAGACCTGAATCCAGGTACCTGCCTAGAACATCAAGGCAAGTTCAGTTTTTTGGTCCTAAACCACACTAGCACTTTAATTTCCATGGCCATCCAGCCCCACTCTCCTTTTTCAGTAAGACCTCTTCTTCCTTGGCTGTGTGACAGTGAAAGATTAATGTTAATAGAAGGGTTTCCTGTTTCTCCTGACATATATTCATGTTCTTAAATATAGTTATAGGCACTTCCACATTCAGCTTCTACTTAATCCTATAAAAATGTGCTTATGCAGAAAGCGGAGGGGAATTGTGTGAGATAATTGTTACCTTCAAGTTTTCATCAGAGAAATGAAATCTATTTTCTGCTTTAGCAGATATGAAACTTCTACCACAGATTCATTTGAAGATTCCCTTTCCCAGGGAGCAGCCAAGAAGAAGCTGCCTGAGCAAGAGCTCCACGAAGCATCAGAAAAACTGTCTCGCAGGCTCAACGAGCTGGATTTAGTAAGTGAAGTCTCCCTGTTGGGCTGAGCAACCTGGCTTTAGTCATGGCAGTGGAGACAACAGGAATATGAATTTAACATCCATGAAATGAAAATCCACAGCTAACACTGCCTTTAGTTCATTCCAAATTTACAACTGTCTGTTCAACTTGATAACCCCTCCTCAAAAAATCTGTCCCTTAGATGTTAAAGAGAGCTTTGGGGGAGTGCAGCAGAGAGGAGCTGCCAGATGAAGACAACCTGTCCCAGCACAGTGACAGTGTCATGGACTATGGCCACAGGACAGCTGGGAGAGGTAACCATTGATGCCAGTGAAGAATTGGGATGTAAAGCTGATACACTGAATTACTCAGAGTTAATTACTAAGTTTTGTGTTGTCAGTTCACTTATGTTTGGTCTCTGATCCAAACCTGAGCAACAGTAACAGAATTACAACGAAGTTCCTGTTTAACACTTAAATAGCTGTGGCAAAACAGGCACAGTAAAAAGTGTACACAAAGTGGGGGAGGGCAGGAACAGAAGCTCCCAGGGCTGGGGTTCTGAAATGAGGGCCTGGGCACAGTCACCTCACTGCTTTTTTTGTCTCAAATCAGCTCCAAGGTACCCAAGCAGGCCACGATCCCTTTCTCCACCCTCCCATTTATATCAGCACCAGGAAGATAAACTGTGTGGTAATGAACACATAAAGACAATCCGCTGCCAGCTGCAAAAAGAGAGGGACGAAAGAACAAGAAAAGCAAAGGTAATTTCTGAGTGAGACTTTGTGGGAATTCTTACCAACAGTTATGCTAAAGCCATGAAAAATGCTCTGACTTAATGGAGGATCTGGCCTCCTTTAGTCATCATGTGCTGTTGTATCTGTGACTGCTGAGGAAGAGACTTTAAACCCCAAATTTTGCAAAAAAAAGAGAGAGTTTAAAGTGGAAGAAGCTCCTTTGACCCACACAGCAAACAAGTTAATGAGGTGGTTGTATGGACTGATTATTTCCTCTGGCAGGTCCTTCTGTTTTTATTTTCTAGATGGTCAATAAAGCTTATGAGGATGAACTAAGGATTTACGAAGCCAGGGAGAGGCTTAGACTTTGCAAGCTCAGAGAAGTCCTCAAGGAAATTGTAGGTGATGCACTGTGGGGATTGTTGGTTGTGTTTTGTTTGGTTGTGGGTTTTTTCCATTTCAAATTTGTCTGGATGATCTGTGCAGGCACTTTTGGGTACAGAAACTCCTTGTAAATTGTCACAGTTACAGCCCTGTGTGCTACTAAAGTAGTGACTTAGTTCAGTGCTGCAGAAGAGCTGAGGTTATGCAATAATGAGATTTAACCTTTATTTGAACCCTGACCTGCATTTTGGTGAATTCTGGCCTTCTGGAGAATCCAGGGCAATATGTCCAAGTTCTCATTCTAAAGTTTCAAAGACATTTGAGCTCTGGTGGCCAAACTCTGTTCTATCAGTCTTTCCCCTTCTCATACCTGTTCTCCATCTGTTTTACATCTGCTCCTAAGGAACAAGAATACAAAGAAAACATCTTTAAAGAACCTCCAAAAGTGTCTCAGCCAGTGAAAGTTTATTCTAGAAAAACCACACCTTGGATTCCAAAACGAGGGACCGTGAAGCCAAAGCAAGCATATCCAAGTAAGAACTGCAAAACTATCCTTGGTGGAAAACTGGCATCCTTTGAAAGCATGTGTTGAACTCCAAGAATAAAGGCACCAGGCCAACATATACCAGGCAGCTGCAGCATTTTCCCCTTCTTCTGACCTCTATATGTCTGGATTTTTGTTAGGGAAGATAATGCTCTAAGTAAATGTAAGCCATCGATGCACAATCAAACTGTGACCCATTTACTACTTCCTTAAAATCCCTTGGATTATTTTCAGGGCTTGTTTCCATTACTGCTGCTCCTGTGCTTGTTCCACTCCAGTCTGAGCTCTCCTTCTGTTATTTTTCTGAGCATGGATCAGGTTTAAAGTCGGGCCTTTGGCTTGAGCTGAGCCACGTGCAGGTAACGGAGGAGGATCTGTCAGGGCCCTGCCATTGTGCTGTTAATGCTGCCACTGCTCTTGCTGGGCAAGTGATGCTCCAGGAGCAGCCAGGATGCAAATCCCAGGCTCAGTTTTGGTAACCAGCACTTGCTGGTTAGTGTGTGCTGTTAAGTGTGTGCTTATGGATCCCCTACATACCTGCATGTTGCTCAGCTACACTGCCTGGTATTTTCTTTTTCCAGTTTTTAAAGGGCATGTACTTGGTAAATACCCTTTTGTTTCATCTCCCCATCATCTTTTCCTGCCAGAAAGATCAAAGATGTACTGGGAACGAGCTGGTTGCAAACCAGTTTATTTTGCACTTGTTTACTTGACCTGGATCTGTCATTGCTCCTGTGGTGTTGGCATTATTTGAAGTTGCTGCAACCAGAGAGAGAGGGGCAGCTAAAAAAAAATCACTGATTAGTGATGGTCAGAACCAGATGAAGAAAAGGGATACCTGTCTTAACTGGATGTGGTGGTGGTGGGAGGGAAATAACACCTGAGCTGTAAAAGCAGTTCTTCAGAAAAAAACAACAACAACAGATTGGGATCAGTGTCTGCTGCTGGACTGGCAGGGTGATGTCATGTCCTGCTGGGCTCAGCCTGACACTGGAACAGCAGGGTGGGATTTTATATAGAACTCAACAGAAAATACTTCATAACTTAGCCTGGGCAAACTCACCACTAAATGTGTTCTGCAGGAATTTATTGCTCACATCTGCCTTTACCTTGCAGTGACAATAAGGGACAACGAGCTCCTGGTGAAGCTGCTGCAAGAGTTTCCCTCCCTGCACATCTCCCACCGCACCCTGAACAAAATGTGGGAGCGGCAGCTGGCACACACCGAGCACCTGCAGGCAGCTCCTGCCAGGGCCAGACCAAAGCTCCTGAACGAGGTGAGTGTGCCCATCTCACCTGCTGGGTGCCAGCACAGAACTCCTGGCACTGGGGCAGCAGCCACGCGCGGCACGGACGGGGCACCCGCACCTCAGGAAAGGCTGAGCTTGGGTAAACAGGGATGTGCAGATTTAGACACGTGGATTCAACTGATCAGCCACTGGAATTGAGTGGTCCTGTTTTATACTGCTTTTTCTAGTACTGCTTGGGGTTGCTAATGCCTTTTTAAAAGCACTTTGGTTTCAAGTGCTGCTTCTGAACAGTCTTTTGGTTTAAAGGTTAGTTGTGAGATACAAAAGCTGATTAACTTCTGGTAACTCTCAACATAAAAACCAAAACACAGCAGAGGGGCAATGTTTAAACCTCCAATATACAACGGCTTGTCCTGCAGAATGATGGAAGTGATCAGCTTTTATTTTTTAAACCTCCAGGTTCAACAAGCCCTGAGGAAGCATGAGCTTCTTGCTGCAATTATTAAAAAAGATCAAGAGCACAGCAAGAGACTGGTATGTTCTTTGGAGGGTATTTGTCATATTGTACATTCATGTTGAGCTACCTGGAATTCCTTGGTCAGGAAAGTGGCTTTTTATCTTAGGACAGTTTTATGCCTTTTGAGCAGCTGGGGTCTCAAATGCCATGTGATGATTGTGGTTTGCCTACTGGGGTCATGAGAGTGGAGCAGTATTTTTATGACACTGCACTGCTGCTTTAAAAGGTCCAGTTCTAGAACTGTGCAAGGAACCTTCAGGCTCTGGGTGCTGCAGCTCCCACGGCAGCGCTGACTCCAAAATTCTGTCGTGCCTCAGCCGTGCCCCATCAGCAGTGACCAAAGCTTTAAACCCCAACTGCAGGGTACAACTGGGCTGTGGGCAAGAACCCTGATCAATCAGCAAGGATTAACAAAGCTGTACCTGTTGGCAGGTTGGTCTTAACAGCTGCTTGTTCTCCTTTCAGCAAGAATTCAAGACCCGCATCTCCCGGCAGAAATGGGCTCAGAACAAAGTGACCGAGAAACGGCAGCAGGTGGCTCGAGCCAGGAGGTACTATGAGGATTACAGGGTGCAGCTGAGGGCCAAGCTGATGAGAGCCAGGACACGGGAGGAGAAGGTAAGGACAAGATTCCTGCTCTGCAAGGCTGCAATTCCTTAGTGTTTGCACCCCAGTGCTCATCCCACAAGTAGAGAGCAAGGGAAGTGACAGGAGCAGGGCCATGATTAAGTTGGTCAGTCAGTGATGAAGCAGTTCCTTCTCTGGAAACATGGACACAGTGTAGAGCAATTCCCTGTGGAACAAGAAAAGCTGCTTGGGGTTAAAAGGAGAGGAAGGTGAAGTATTAGTATGGAACAACGGGGCTGGTAATGTGAGAAATTGGGGAAATGAGTTTTTGGATTAAGAAGTTCCTGTGGTTACTATCCAAAGAAAACAATCTAAATCTTCAGTTAAGATGATGATCAAACAGCAAGTTTGTCATTCAGTTGTGTTAAACAAAGTGGTCTTTGTGCCAGATATGATCTCTAATTAGGGCTGGACATCAGAGAGAAGGAAAGCAAGGAGAGCTGTTAGGCTTTACAAGAGCAGATACACAAATGTCACCTTTGAAAAGAAAAGATGAGAAGTTTAGTGCCTAATCCACTGTTAGTGATTTGGGAACTGTTTGCCTCAAGCTGTGAGCTACAGCTGGTAAATGTTCTGGTGTAGAAATGGAAAGGCTGAGTCCAGGCTGGATTTCCTGCTGCTGGAAATCTGGATGAAGGTCCTGAAATCAGACTCAGAGTGCAGGGTGGGCTGTAAATCACAGTGCATGTTCAAAGGCCCTGGCTTGTGCTGTCGGGTCATATGACTAAACTGACATGAAAAAATGATTTTATCTCCCAGAATTTCAGTTAAATGAGTAATACAAACCCAGCTCAGCTGTATCTGCACCACCATCCCCAGCTGCACAACCTGGGCAGTGGCCTCTCCTGGTGTGAATGCCGTTCCAGCAGGAGGATGCTGCAGCTGAAACGTGTAAACATAGACTTATAAGTTTCTGGGAGAGTTTCAGCTTTGCTTTTCTCCACTGCTGGCAGATCTTTAAAAACTTATTTGAAGAAGGCTTAGAAATTCAGAAGCAAAGACTGAGGGACCTGAGGGCATACGCTCAGGAGAAGCGCGATGAGCAACGGCGAGAGCACCAGAACGAGCTGGAGTCCATGGAGAACTACTACAAGGGTCAGGTAAAGCTTCATCTGCCTCACACAGCCCCTTTTCTTTACCCTGGAAGTCTTTCTTTTCTTTAATTGCTTCAACTGACACGTGTTCTGCTCAGTTTGCCATGCTAGCAGAAGCTCTGTCTCAAGAATTCCAGCAAATCCAAACCAGAGAGAAAGCACAAGCACAGGTAAGTCTTCTTCCTTCTGCCTCCTTGTGTTTTCTTTTCACCTGCTGTGGCTGATGTCAGGGCTTTGTTTTAGATGCTACAGAAATCCAAAAGAGAACTGAGATCAAAGATGGAGAAGGAAATACAGCAGCTGCAAGCAGCGATCATGCACAACGACGACGACACCTTTTTTCAAGAACTCGAAGCGGACAGACTGAGATCCAGACTGCAGATGGCTTCCTTCCAGTACAGCCAAGGCCACTTCTTGTAAGACTTAGGTAAATGTCACTGGCTGAGAGGATGAGAATCTCTGCTGGCTGCTGTAATGGGAAGATGGTGTGTGGCTGGTTTGTTTTTTCTCCAGAACATTTGCTCTGTCGTTTTGACCCATCAGGGGTGTAGCTGCTGGGAACTGGGATCCCCACAGCACTTTTATGATCACCAATAAAGTTTTTGAAGTGCTTTCTACCTTCTTAGCAAGGCTGGGATAATGTTGAGCTCTACCCAAAGGAAGTGGGATGAAGTCAGAGTGCTTTATCCTGGTGGAACAGTTGGATGCTGGGGCTGTTGTTGCTCAGCCACACTAACACCATTAGCCAGAAATTACTGGATTGGAAAGCTCACAAAGAACAAGAAGATCTTTAAAAGAACATCAGAGGTTCAAGTTTCCTGGGAAAGGCCAAGTCAGAGAATGGTTGCAATAAACCTGACATCACAAATCAGGAATTCAGATACACCAAACAAGGGAGCACTGACAACTTATTCCATGAGCTCTTCCCTTCAGTTTGTGTTTGCAGGGTTGGGGTTCCTGGCCTGTACAACATAAAGGCACATAAAATACTCCCCCAGTGCTATGAATGCATTGGGAAAAGTGGTTTGGAATGGAAGGAAAACAGTGAAGGTTCTTCTGAAGCAGTAAAAGATGAGGTTCTGCAAGAGCTGGACCCTGGGAAGGAGCTGGGGCTGTTACTGAGACAGTCTCCTCTGCCTGACAGAATTTAAACTTTTAATTAGTTCATCTTGGTAATGAAGATGAACTAAAGTTTAATTTTAACAGGCTCCAGTAGAAGAGTTCTTGCTTAGCACTGCTGTGTGAGAAGTGATATAGTTATTAATTGCATTATACTCAATATTTGAAGGCTGCCATGAGGTGGTGTCTGATAGAACTGACAACACAGGGAATTCAGACTCATGCACTGAAAGGAAAAAGAACTAAACAGAAAAAAAAAGAAGCTTCTTTCACAGATTAAACACACCAGCCAGCAGTTAGAGCATGAGATACTTCAAAAATAGACCCAAAAACCACACAGCAAAACCCAGAAACACAAACCCTTCACTTTTACAACCCTTTCCAGGGAGCTGCTTTAACCTGGCTGACTTGAAGTCTCTAAGGGATAAAACTTACCAGCTAAGTTGATGAAATTTAGCAAGTATTTACCAAATTAACCCTTTTTTTTTTCCCCCTTAAGGAAGATGGTTTAGCTTTGCTGAGTTTTGAGAGGAGGCATCAAGATAAGGCCAGGACATGAGAGAGCCAGAAGTAAAACCTGCTGTGCTTGAGTAGAACATTCAGCAGAGCCCTTTCTGTAGGTAAAAAACTGGTAAAACCACCACACAGCACATGGACAGACACCAAGGTTTAAGTGTTTTCTCCTGGAACAAAGTCGAGTTACTTAAAAAAAAAAAGAACATTTTCCATTTTAAAGATTTAATGAATAAAAACTTGAGAAACTTTTAAAACCATTGATGCTGTGACAGTGCAAACAGCATACAATTTATTGCTCAACTTCTGCATGGGTACATACATTAAGTACTTAAAAACCATTTTATACAGATTGTTGTTGTCGTCGTTGTTGTTAAAGCTCATGTAACAGCTGGGTGAAAATACAATGATACCAACGCTAAAACACTCGGTAATAAATACAATGGCAATGAGAAACTAAGAACTGTCAGTTTGTGGAGGAGTAATTACACTTGGATAAACTAATTACAGCTACAGACAAAGCTCTGAGGGTGTGGCAGAGCCAGGACTTAACTACTTAGTGTGAAGTACAACCTGGGAAGTGTGGTGCTGTTTCAGACCCGAAGCCATCAGAACGTGCTACATCCAGCTGGAGGGTGACAGAGAAGCAAAGCTTTGACTTCCCTCACTGCAGCCAGTTCTCAAATGCACCAGAAGTTCAATCCAGATGTAGTGTTTGTTGGAGAACAGCAATTTAAAAAAAAAAAAAAAAAAAAGTGTGCTCTGGACTTTAGTACAACACAAAAAAAAAATTTTGGTACAAATAAATCAGTTTAGGGAAACTGAAACTATGTGCAAAAAAAAAAAAAATTAGAATACATACTGTACAAAGCACCATTACAAAACTCTTTACACCGAGAAATTAAATCCTCTGAAACTCAACTGTGTAATATTTGAAATCTACAAAAAGTCACTGTTCATAATTAAACATTCATCAGGAAAAGCAACAGCATAAAACCATGATGTGACATCTCTCTAAAACAACTAAAGACTGGATAAAGTAAAACCCAGTAAGAGGGACACATTGAAATAAATATTCACATTAATCATGGGGTGAAAGTCCAAGGTTAAAATGCAATATTAGGGCTTAGCACCTTCTTTTTTTTGAGGGGAAAGGAGCTGACATGATCTTGAAAGAAAATTTTGCAAAGGAATCAACCCTTTAGCACTTTCAGATGAACATCTGGCTGGGTGATGAGGTGCTTCAGTTAAAGCTCTCAGACTTTATGAAGGTAGAAAGGCACTCAAAATAACGTGGTATATTCATCCTCATCTGTCAGCTATGGAAAGTCCAATGGAGATTTGTCTAGCTTTGCCTATAATATATTAAATTTTAAATATTTAGATCTGTGGCAGTTAAAAAAAAAAACAAAAAAATTTCTCTGTGCCGTAAGAAAACGTTTGGTAGAAAAAACCAGACGTGCTGCTAAGGCTGCTGTGAAAATGGGCTGGGGGCTTGCAGAGCTCATCTCCTGCCTCCTCACAAAGGGATCAGTAAACCCACCAGAGGGCTCAGGGGACACTGCAGGGCCAGGGCTGGGCTGAGCTGTCTGCCACAAATCCCCTGAGTGGCCCCTGAGCCCTCCCAGGAGCTGCAGCAGAGCAGATTTTACACCTGCCATGACGTCCCTCGTGGCCAGGGAGCAGCAAGAGCAGGGGAAATAAAACCAAACCTCACTTCTGCAGCGCTGGAGGGTCCTGGGAAAGGGGGCACAGGGACCTGGCCCTGGAAAATCCCTGTCAGCAGTGACTCCACCACACCCAGGCATGTGCAGGGGGGGAGCAGAGGCTCTGGGAGGGTCTGTTTGGAGCTTGTTCCCAACCAGGGGCAGAGAACACACTGAGCAACAACCACCTGCTTTGCCCTCCCAGGCCCTGCACTGACACAGCAGCAGCTTCTCTGCTAACCAGAATTACCTGGAAGCGGCGAATTAGGGAGCCCAATTAGGGAGCAAAACCACCACCAGCCCTTCAACAGGAGTGCAAGAGTCCCTTGACATTAAAAGAAGGCTCTGATCTCTCTCAAACCTGGCTGTCAAACCCAGGCTCTTGGCTCTCTGCTCACATCCCTGAGCAGCCTCACCCTGCAGCCAGCCCGGAATGGGAAGCAAGTCCCTCGGAACAACCCAGCCAGCAACAGCTGCACAAACCCAATAACCCACTGAACATGTGGCTTTGGCTGCCCAGCTTCTCACCACGAGTCTCCAGAAGCAGTCCCTTGCCCGCTGTTCCACTCCACCACCTCAGCAGCAGAGCACTCACTGTGGCAGCCAGGCCTGGCAGGACAGAACCGAGCTCGAGCTCCACAGAACGAACAGAAAAGGAGCCGGATCGCTGTGACTTCCACAACACGGAACAGCTGCTTCCATCCCATCCTTCAGCCATCCCATCCCCTCAGCATTCCCAGCACCTCTGCCCCTCTTCTCGTGGGCCGTGTAAAACCAGTGCAGATGTGACGATGAATTGGAACCCAAGCTACGAAACCACAGCGCTGATTGGGGAAAAAAAAAAAACCCTCCACTTATTCCAAAAATGCTCCTGGCTGAGAGGAATGAGAATGGCTGAGAACGGCACCGTCTCTCGAGCAGCCTCCTCCATCCACACACACCCCACGAGCAGGTCAGACAGATCCTAACGGAGAATTTCCAAGCTAACACCAAAAGTTCAGTTCCCTCTACTGGTAGTGCATTTTTTCCCCTTTGCAGAGATCAACCCATGGCATAACTCACAGAAATCCTTACTTCCATCCCTACAATCAATAAATTATGTGCTCTCACCACCTCGTTCCCAAAGCACGTGACACAGATTTCAGTCAATACACCGATTTTTCCTTAGCTGTAACTTCAAACCCACGTGTCCTGAGCAGCTGGACAAAGATTACAACGTGGGGTTTTGTTTTTTTTACCTGATAAATCTTTAGCATCGACAAACACAGAACGTGATTTGGCTGCGTTCAAACAAACTTTGGTTGACTGCACAGGGTGGGTTCTGAAAGGAGCTTCTGCTCTTCAAAAGCTGAAAAAAATGCAGTGTTTCAATTTAAAGTCAAAAGCAACGACAAAAAAAAAAAAAATACTCTTGACGGACTCATTAGAAAAAAATGCCTTTAAAAAAAAAAATCCAAACATCCACTGTTCATTAAAAAAGGTTATTCCACATGTTAACAGCAGGACTGCACAAACACAGCCTGTGTCACTCCCACTAGAAATTCTGCTGGAGGAATCTGGCAAGTGATATAAATAGGACCCCAAAACGTTCGGAATTCATGCTTGAAAAATATAAAAAAAAGCCCCTTGTGGCACCATTTACCTTGAATTTACATTGCAGAATATAATGTTTCCCTATAAGAAAATGCAGTTAACATGTAAGTGCCTTGAATTAAAAAGGTTAATGATTCTTTCAGCCAATTTTATGCAAAGTTAGAATAATCCAAAATATTTTTTTCTTTTTTCTTTTTTTTTTTTTTTTCCAAAAATAGCAGGAATAGATGCTGTTCAGTATCATACATTTAAAACAGGCTGAAACGTGACTTGTACCGACTGCTGAAGTTGTGTCTTGGTATCTGAGAATAGAAATCAGGTAGGCAAATATAATAGATTACCTCTTACAAAAATAGTAGTAGTCTTTAAGTATAGAATACTGCTTAACTGTTGAAATGTAGGAAAAGTCAGCATTCTGTATGTTCAAGATATTAGTTTTTAATAGCAGCTGAATGATCCCATGGCAGGAACCACAGAACCCATTTTCTTGAAATAAAAAATTAAAAAAAAAATTAAAAAAAAAAAAAAATCCAAAGTTGTCCTTTCCCTCCCAGTGTCCTAGTGTAGAAAAGGGAAAGTTTCCTGTATTTCAAGCATCTCTTGAGTCTTGGCTGAGGGAAGGAAGGGCTTGGTGGCTGACAGGAGTATAAATAGAGGTGGGAGAGGCTGGGCAGGGTCACTCCACGGCGAAGCCGCAGGTCTCCTCGATGGCCGTCAGCAGCTTCTCGTAGAGCTTCTCGTAGCTCTCGTACGGGGGAATGTCGATCCTGTTGAAGCTGAGGGGGGGAACAGAGAGGAGTCAGCTGCCTGAGCTCCCAAAACCACCTGCAGAGGTTTCTGACACCTCATCCAACTGCAAACAGGGGCAGATGAAACACCCGCAGGTCGAGATTCTCTGCTGCGTTAGGGACAGTTCATGTCCCAAAAGGAGGGGAGGACAGAGGAAAAAAGGAGTGAGACTGCTCAAAATAAACAGACAGCAGGTTGGTCTTCATCTACAGATCACAAGAGAGACCTGAGAGAGCCTTACCAGGTATGAGCTTTCGGCAGGTTGTTGGTGCTGGCGTCGATCTGGTGGATGGTGAAGAGCCGCGGGCCTGCAGCACCTGCACGGCAGGACAGGAGAGCTCAGTGCTGGGAGGCACAACGTGAAATGTCTCTGTGGCCCTGCAGCAACCCGAGAGGAGCTAAAACACTGAGAGCAGCTCTGCTCAAAGGAAGGTGAAGCCATGAACAGGCTTTTGGAAAACCCCAGTGGGGTGGGACGCCCTCCCCTCTGCCCAGACAGACAGTGATTTAAACCATGACAAGGTAAAGAACAAAGCACTGATGAGAAGAATAAATCAAGTGTTTCAATGCACAATTCTAAGTTTTTAATTTAATTTCTCTCACCCTTCCTAGGCAGCAAAACTTGCACAGCTGTACCTGTGCCTGTTTTATAACAGGCCCTGAATGTCGGCCAATTCCACTGGAATTCCACAGAGGAGTCACAACACCAATTCCTCATAACTTTGTTAAATTTATCTGACTATTAGAGATCCCCTTAATCTCTCTGCTAAAGGAAGGAGACTGCAGCACAGCAATCCTTCAGGCTTGGAGTGCACTGGAGATGCCACAAAGGACAGGAGAGGTTACAAATGCCCCAACCCGAGCAGACAGACATTAAAAATACAATTCACAGGGTCTGTGTTTCTCAGGGGGGCTCTGCTGTTAAATAAGAGTCTGAGCCTGTGCTGTGTGGCTCCATTTCAGCCTACAAGAAGACTGGTGGTGTTATTTGCTCTGTTAGAAGCAGGAGGTGTTATCTGGTCCCAGAGCTGTGCAGGTGATGTGAGCTTGTAAAAGTCGGGAATTACAAAACCAGGCTTGTGGAACAAACACAGCGAGAACCCCCCTCAGCTGCTCAGAACTCCTGCCAGGGGAGGAAGAGCAGAACCGAAACAAAAGAGCCATTTACACCCCAACAACCAGGTAGCAGATAGAGACACACAAACCAGGGCTGTTTGTGATGCTAATCAGAGCATTAAAATCGCCCCCCAGCCCCATTTCCAGCGTGCCCGGGGTCACCTTGCAGTGCCTTGAAGCCCTGCAGGGGCACTCGGGAGGAGCCGGTCACGAACTGCAGCAGCCGCGCCCTCCTCTCCTCGTCAAAGAGCTCCACGGCCTTCCAGAACCATTTGACGATGTTGCTGTCCGGGGTACAGTGTTTTAACCTGGTGTTCGCCTTCCAGTCGTTCACGTCGATTTTTCCCAGTCCACAGATGATGAGCTGGAAATTTTAAAGGGAATTATTAGAGTATTTCGTGGCTGAGCGGTATAAAAACGGGTTTGGAGGAAGCTAAGTGTTGAAGAACTGATTGGGAAAAACTGGCAGATTTTATACCTGTCACTCATTTAAGCAATGCAGAAATATAACTCTTCTTGTTTTAATTTTACCTTTGTACATAAACTATTTTTGAAATGGCCTCAATTCAAATTAAAAACCAGCAACAAACCAAACAGCCATTTCAAGCTTAAACAGAACTGCCCTGGCCTGTCAGTTAAATAACAGAAGCACAGATTCTACCCCTGAGTGATAAATGCAGGAATAATTCCTACTTGAACTCAGTATTTCTTTCTGGAGAGCAGCTCAGGGTGTAGCTTGGCTGGTGCCACTCTGGATCCCCAAAGGAATCCTGTTCCTGTGACACCACCCAGGTGACACAGAGCAGCCTTTCCTGACAGAGCTTTCGGTGCTCCTGGAGATCCACAACGGATCAGTTCAACTCAGCAGGGATGTAACTGGAATTCTGAAGACATTTTCTTGTGATTAAGGACATTGGACCTTCCCCTTTCCAGGGAACAGAAGCACCAGTGAATAATTTACCTGTGGCCACTTTACATGGTCAAACCCTCAGCTCCACAGCTGGCAGACTGTGATGAGATTCCAGCTGAAAGCAAGCTTGGGATCTGTGGATTTGCCTTCAGAGGATATTGTTTAGATGCCAATCCTGACATTTTGAAGCACAATTGTCTGTGACAGCACCTTCCCTTCTGCTGGATTTACAGGGCCAAACCTCAGCTCTGCCCTCCCTGTGGGAGCACACCTGGAGCCCTGGGAGCACTGGGAACACAGCTCTGGGCTCCTCAGGCTCTCACTGTTCCACTTGACAACACAACATCGTGCACTGACCTCCAACTCCTTCTCATCAAATGTCTTCAGCAGATGTTGGGGGATTACTTCATTAAATCCCTTCTGCAGCGCCAGGAACTGCGCTTCGATTCCTCGTAAAAACCGCCAGTTCACATAAAGTCTGGGAAAAAGTGCAAACTGGGTTTGGGGAAGATGTTTCAAATGCAAGAAACCTGCAGCTTATCCAGCCCCCAAAAAAACTGGCCTTGCTGACAGGATCACACCCTCCAGCACTGCCCAAGCCCTCAGGAGAAACCACCACCACCAACCCAACGCCGACAGTCACCGCGACAAGTAAAATTCCTCCCCACACTAAAAATACTACTAAAAAAACCCAAACTAGAGCAAGCCCCTGCTGTACCTGACATATTCCTTTTTGTTCTCCTCTGTCACGGGGATGCTCTTGCCGTTGGGTTTGAGCTCGTGCTGGATGATCTCCCCGTACGCGTTGTGCTCCACGCAGAACGTGTGGTCCAGCACGCCCGTGATGTCGTTCTCACTGGGGGCAAGGAGTGAATAAAAACATGTTCTGCAAGTGATTCCCAGCCATAACCCATCTGACAGGAGCGCTGTTTCATTTTTCAATGGCATTTCAAAGCACTACAGGGGAACACACAGTTTTCCTATGCTGTATTTTAATAATATGTTACTCAATGTTAGATTTTATTAACATGTTACTCAATGTTATGTTTTCAAACCGTGTTACTGTTATTAAAATATAACATGTTTTATAATGGCAAAATTAGTAACAGGTAACATTAATACATTAAAATTTATCAACTCCCCTCCTGGCTCCCCCTCCCCGGATTTGAATGCCCTGATCATTTTTAGCCTTAAAGAAGCTGAGTTGTGCAAGAAAGATATTTCTTAGGTCTGCCTGAGCAGGAGATTAAAACACATTTCATTTCCACTGGATTTAGGAGCACGACCACACAACTGAGAAAGCATTCCAACATCCTGAGGGTCACTGCAGGGTACATACAGTATCCAGACTAAGCTGTTGTGGAGATCAGGGTCAACCAATTCCATGTCATCCAAAGTAATTGGCTTCCCCAGCAACTGCTTGTAGAAAGGCAACGTGAAGCCGCCGTCGATGTAGTGCCCGTGGAACACGGCCATGCCCATGATCCGGCCCACGAAGTGGAAATAGGACAGGTGCTCCTGGAAGGGACAGCAGGGACAAAGTCAGACCTCCAGGTCACGGCTGCTGGGTGGGAGATGAAATTTCAACACAAAGAAAAGAAGAAACAAACCCAACCCCAACCCCAGTGCAGAGTGTTTGGGTTTGTTCTCATGCACATCCTGCCCCCAGTCCAGAAATCCAAGCAGTGGGGATGGAAACAGCCCCAAGCCCTCGGTCCCAGGGCAGGCCCCGCCGTACCGGGTTGACGGCGGAGTCGGGGTTGATCTGCAGGGTGTAAATGTCATCTCGGGAATACTGGAAGAGCCCGTAATATGGGTTCAGCATCTCATGGGACAACAGGTAGAGCCACTCCCTGGAGGAAAGAAAACCATCTGTTGGTACTTTGGAGACAAATGGATTCCTACACCGAGAATCTCTGCAATGGAGTCTGAGTCTTTTCATCTTCAACAGATGTGAAGGAAGCTATCTCTGAACAGGCTGAGATTAGGCTGAAATCACAACTATTTTTACTGGCTCAGTAACCACCCAGCCCCTGACAGCTGATGGATTTGCCAGCTTTCTGAGATTTTTCTCCAGGTTACTCATTCCTGAGAGTTTCTGAGTGTGATTCTCCTTTCCCCATGACACACCAAGACAAGACACCACCTACTCACGTGACCACATTACACAGATTTCAGAATCAAACCTTTTCACAGAAACCATAATAAAGGTATTTGGTTCAAGTTTCAATGACGTGATCACAAATCAGTAAATAATGGTCTGAGAATAAGGAATGTCACCTTTTATAAGTGAAAAATAACCTCAGACTATTGCCCACCAACTGCTGGTTTTTAATATTTTGCCTCAGTTTGCAAAAAAACTAATTTTTTGGTTTAAGTTGTTCCACAAATCTATTTAGTGGTGTAAATTTTCAGACACTCAAACTTTACCAACCAAAGACAATAATTTCAATAGACACCAAAACCCGTCTCACAGATGGGATCTGTACCTTGTGTTTTGATTTATTTCCAATAAATTAGTGCTTTTTTTGATGCAGTTTTTCTTTTAAGAGACTATCTAAAGCTATATATCCCTCTGAAATACAGTCTGTTAGAGAAATAAATATAAATAAGGATAATGTCAAAGGAGCAGGGCTGGTTTGGGGTTCAAAGCACAGGAGTTGTCAGCAGGGTTGGGGTGCAGGGAAGAGGCAGAGGAGTGACCTCACCTGGCAACTCCTCCATAATCAAGGCCTTCCTCCCCACGGAATTTGATCATTAATCGTTTCCACAGGTCTTTGGGCCTCATCTTCATGACTTGCCTGTAGGATTCCTGTAAACACACAACACTGCCTTTGATTAAACTGCCCCTTGCAGAGTGCTGTGCACTGGAAGTGAAGGGATCAGAGGATCAGAGTCTGAAGGGGATCCTGTTAAAGGGGACACTATTTTCCTAAATACCAACCAGTTCCTCAAACCACAGATTGTTGCTTCATTTTCTACAAGTGTGATAACATCTGACAGTATGATTTTCAAATAAAACAGAGAGATGAGAAGATCCACCTCCTGTTAAACATCCAGAGGTGAGCAGTGAGCAGAACATCCCCTCTCTCATTCTTATGTAACTTATAAAAACCCTAAAATCTGTGTCAGTGAACTCCTTTTGTTTTGCATAAAGGCTTGTAATTTTTGCAGCCTGAAGAGCAACAGAGGAGCTTCTGCTCTGGGCACAACACACGTGCCAACCATCAGGAAGCACCTTCAGAACAGAAGCAGCAATGCCATCCCTGGAAATACAGAATTACTCCTCTATCAGAAAGAGCTCACCCAGAAAACACAGACACAAAGCTGAAAGGCAGAACAAATGCTAATTTTTAAAAAGGAATTAAACAAAAATTGAGTTCTTATTTATATCCAGTATCAGCCCCAATGTGTGGCTCTGCAGGACAGAAGAGGCAGGGGGTGTGCTGGGACCCAACACACTGAACAGGAACACGGAATTCCCAGCGCTGTCCCCTTCCCTCCCTTGCTTTTACAGCTCCTCCTGAACTGCTCTGACTGTCTCCAAAGGGGACACCAACACAAATCCTTCTTGGCTGGGAAAAACTGTGACAACACAGCAGGGTGATCGAGTCTTTGGGTGGGGTAAAAATGCAACAGGGGATGGGTGGGATGGGTGAAAGTTCTCGAAAGGACAAAGTGTTCTCCAGGAAAGGCCAATGAATTATAACTGTGTTGAATCAGGTCAACAGGATGATTCTGTAAAAAATGCCCCAAAACAGAATGCAGATGTCCCACTGTGGGCACCTCTGGCCACTCCAATGCCCAGACAGTTCATAAAATTGGTCTGAACCTGGAGAAAACAACAACAAGGAAAAAGAAAAAAAAATCAACCAGAATTGAGATTGATAGTAAGTCATCCAAAGGCTGAAGAGGAATCCTGCTCAACAGTAATTTTACTTCAGGTACAATACATCACAGAGCACTAACAACTGCTGGGTGTTCAATTTGTAACATCCCCTCTGGAACAGACATAAATTCAGGGAAGAAGTGAGGCAGGATCTTCAGACACACCAAGTGCCTGACTCCTTCCCCAGTCCCTGCCACAGGCTCTGCATCTCCAGCCACAGAGAAAATCTCAATTTTCTCCTTCTCCATAGGGTAAATACATACTTTGTAGACAAATGCATTCCTACATTGAGAATCTTTTCAATAGAGTCTGATTTTTTTAATCTTAAACACAAGCGTGAAGGAAGTCATCTCTGAACAGCTGAGATAAGGCTGAAAAATCAGAGTAATTCTTTACTGGCTCAGTAACCACCCAGCACCTGACAGCTGATGGATTTGCCAGCTTTCCAAGCTCTATCTCCAGGTCACTTACTTAAATTTAAATTTACTTTAATCACACCACTATCTTGACACCCCCTTGAAATGCCTCCTCTTCCACAAAACCCCACCTTTAACCGCGGCCTTGGCCATTCCACCCGAGCGAACGCTCCCGACAACCCCTCCTGCCCTTCCCTCAGCGTCACCAAACGGGCCCCAAATCCCCAATTACCTCAAAAATCTCCTCCCTGGAGACCTCGATGCGACAGTGCCCAGCCTGGGGCTGCTGCTGGGACAGCTCCTGCCTCAGGATCTTCAGCTTCTGCACCAGGTCCCGCTTGTAGCGCGGCACCGTCAGGCACTCGGCCTCGTCCGGGAGCTGGCACAGCGACACCACCTGCTGCTGCTGCTGGTGCTGCTGGTCCTTCAGCTGGTTCTGCCGGCTGCAAACACACACACACACACTCAATCCACACCCCTCCTCTCTCAGAGGTCGAGCTTTGTATCTGAACACTTCCGATTTGCTGGGATTATTAACGGGGATTGCACTGAAAACGTCCGAATCGATTCCGAGGGATTTTTATCCCGGCTGAAGTCGTGCAGTTCTGTCTTTCTTGGCAACCAGCAGTTGTTTTTAGTTGTTATTTCTCTTAGTGCTACTCTGCAGAGCATGTAAAAGGTTACAGCACAGACAGTAAGGCATTATCCACACCATTTCACTGTTGAGCTGCTGACACCGAATTTCTCAGATACCGTTTCCATATTTCCTTCGCGTGTTTTTCCCTTCCTCCACCATTTTAAAAATTCAGGGATCTGCCAAAACACTCTGCCTCTAATCTCCAGTCAATACCATCGTCTGTTTTACATGGCTTGTCTGGAAAAGAGCGAGCTTACAAAAAGATGTTTGTACTGGCAGCTTGGCAAGGACCTTGTCCCTTGTACCTGGCCTAGTCTGGACCACAGGAATGTGGGAGTTCACATGGAACTCACTGGCACAGATAAACAAGTATTTTTACTAGCAATTCCAAGAGATTTTGTAAATCTGACTTCTTACTAGGAAAAGTAAATGGATCATGTTGCAGAGAGATGTGCTCTCTGTGTCTTGCACGCAGCCAGTGGATATTTTTACAGTTCTTAGTGTGGCATTCCCAAACAAGACAGGATAAAACCTCTGTTCTCCCTAAATAAATCTGTGTGGAGCACATGAGAACACCCTAAATTTACTGGATAAATCAGAAATGTTACAATTCAGAATGCTCTCCAGTGGAACATTATTTTTTTTTTCAACAGAGCCCAAAAAAATATTAGATGGAACCAAACAGTTTGAATGTATTTTATAATTTCAGCCTATTGTCTATTTTGAAACAAGGCCTAGCTAAAAGCTCTCCTGGCCAACCAAAATTCACCTCCAGCTTAGCAATAATAACACTTCTTTATTCCTGAGCTCTAAGGAGGGAATAATACACTGAAATCCTGCTTTGTTACCACGTCCTGGGATGCAGAACTTCAGAAGTCAGCTCAGTGTTGGTATTTTCAGTGTTCTGTTTGCTCCTGGTGCTGGTGTTTTTACATAAGGCTACCTTAACTTTAATTGCAAAGCTGATCACACTGGTCTGACAATGAACTGCACTTACTTTAAGTTTTATTTCCTGAAAAACCAAGTAATTCCAATAATTTAGAGACACACACTTGCTGTGGTTCCAGAACGTGGCTCTGTGTCGGTTCTGCATGGCAATGTTCACTTGGAATCAGGTTTAAATATGAATCTCATTTGAACTGCATTTACTTGATAGACAAATTAAAGCAAAATCTTTAATCTGTGTCCTGAACTTTCTAATTCCACAGGGAGGAATATGGGAAAATATTCCTAGTACTTCCCAAAAAAAGGAAGTACAAGGAGGAGAAAAATAAAATGCCATCCTCCATTATTAGACTACAAATAATCAGTGCAGTATTAGCTAAACAATCTGCAGTGCTTAAAATCATTAAACCTCACTTCTCAGTTTGTTTGCACAGCTGAATGAGTTTGCTCCATTCCATACAGTGCTTTAAGGATACAACTAAACACTTTTCAGGTGCCACAACCATCAAAATCCATCACAACCTCTCGGTCAATATTTTAAAACAGAACTGGGTAACGAGTTTGATTATTTTCATAACTTACAATGTCATCACTGGAAGAACAAAGGGCTTTGCTCAGCTCAGCAAGAAAAGTCGGTACCACTGAGAGTAAACTTTTCCTCATGCCTTTCAGCCTAAAACACCATCCCACCCATCCCACCCAAATACTGAATTACTGTCTCAAAAAATTTACAAAATGTCAGGCCCGAGGCAAATTCCTTTTGTTGTTGTGGTTGTTCTTTAAAGAACAAACAAGGAGGTGGGCTTAAGGCAGGGGAAGCTTTCACACATATCCTGTTTGGTGCAATAACAGAATAAACACCCCAGATGATTTATCAGGCAGCAGACTCTGCTGATGACACCGTTGGGTGAGTTTCTGAAATCCTCCCCTAATGAAAGACAGATGGACAAATGAAAAACTTCAGCCCACTGCAGGAGCACTGGAAGTTTAAATAAATGCAAAACGGTTCTGTGAGCCTGGAAATGAAAAGTCAAATTGGGTTTTGCAGCTGACAAAGGCAGCTCTGTATCTGTCCTCCACCATCCAGGCCACCGTGACCCTTCTGCCACTTCCAAATGAACCTGCCTGGGAAGTTTGGCAAATACAGAGTTTGGCTGAATTTTCCATAGTTTAAGAACAGCACTGCTGTAATAAGAGAGTCTGAAGATTTCTTCAGGTAAAATATCTAAATCCGAATCGATTTAAGGAACTTTTCTACCTTTCAAACATGAACATGCTCCTCCACTGGTAAGTTTTTTTCAAGATCACGTTCATTTCAAACCTGGATTAAACTAAAATTAGTAGTGATTTCTTTGTTTGAGATAAAAATATTGCCGAAGTGTCTGGATGAGGGGCAGCTTACTGAAGTCCTGTAACATAAACCTACACAACCACTGATTTCTCTAAACAAAAACACCTATTTGTCAATATTTATAGACTCTTCCCCCTCTTGGGGTGGGAAGTCCAAGTGTATATTGGGCAAAGGCCAGACAGCTTTTGTGTAATGCATACAGGACATGTTGACTCCTGGGTATGACTTTCCATTCCTCGGTTTTGTCTTTTCAGTGCCTGTTCCCATTATTCTTTCCTCCAGCTTTTCTTGCCAATGATTCACTTCCTTTCAGGACTATTCCTCCTACTTGCTCCTTGCCCAGGGCTTTCCCTGGAACCGGCTCTTCATTGTTTCTTCCACTTAACACCCACTCAACACTTTACAGGTGTTTCCCAAGAGTATTAAAAAGGTGTCAGCAGGAGAAACAAAAGAGTCCAACTCCCAAATAGCCACGTCTGGGCGAAAAGAACAGTGTTTGTTTCTTTTTGGTTTTCCATTTTTAGTAGAAAATCCCCACTGTGTAACGAGTGCCGAGGGAATAAAACAAGAGCCAGAATTCTTTTGAGTTTCCCCTTCTCTTTTGAAAACTGCGATATGAAAATGTGATATCGAACCACTAAGGCAGGAAAAAAATGCAGTGCCTGTTCTATTTTAGAATAAAATTAAAAAAAAATAACAACACGGTTTAAACTGTTGGGGTCTTATTTTGAGAACATCTCAACCAGGCCTGCTCTGACACTGAAGGGAGGAGTGAATTATTCCTGCTTTATTCCAGGATAGTTGGGCAGTTGTGCACCAAGTCATCAGCATTTCACACCACTGGCTCACATGCAACTTCACATTTTAAAACAATTTCTCCACAACTGAAACAGAACGAAGTATAAAGAAACTGCAATAAAGAAAACAAAAGTGTCCCTCTTGTTGTTAGGAAAACAAAAAATCCACGGCCAACGTTTCCAACGGGACAGCACTTGCTTCCCTCCCCCTCTGCATCACACCGGCCACATTCCTGCCTAAACGCTCCTTGGGATTTGTTTTCAGGAGCAACCAAACTGGTCTTGGAGAACACTCCTTAAATCGCCCTAAATGAATGAATCCTGATATAAACCCAGCACCCTCCTCTCAGAGTCACCTCCTTCCCTCCATGCACTCAACTCGTGCCAGAGATTTCAGACTCACTTCAGGACCAAGTGCAGGTTCGCGGAGAGCCGCGGGTCTGTGAACTGCGTCGTCCTGTTGTTATGGTCAACAAAATAAACCCTGCCCGTGGCTGTGTTTCGGATCTCCCATCCAGGAGGCAGCGGCCCAAGCTCCTCACAATTGATGTTGCTAAGATCCCTGGGAAAACAAACAGAAAATGAAAAAATACCTCAGCAAATTGGCCTGCGAGCCGGAGCGAGCGTAAATGCGACAGAACAATTCCGTGAAGTCTGAGAAAATGTATTGTTTCAGAAACTTGAGCTGTTCAGCTGGAATCTCTGCTCCCAAGGTGCAAGCCCACCACAGCACAAACACACACCGTGGGGGGAAGAAAGTCCTTATCAAATAACCCTCGTTTTTACAAACCAGCTTCAGCTGTGAAATTAATACAGCCCTCGAACAAAAATAAAGACCATTGCCATATTGGTCAAGATGGAATTGCAGTTCTGCACCGGTTCTGACAGAAAGCATTTTTAAAACAACATTAGTCACGTAAGGAACTGTGAACCACACTTTTTATAATAAAACTCCTACGAAACAAAACTGTATTTCTGTAGAGCTCCAGTTTCCACGAAGAATTACACATGGGATGGGTGTCTGTGGCGCTGGCAATTTTGCCCCCAAATCCCCAGTGCTGGTGGGAAGCAAAGAGCTCTCTAAACAAAGTATTTCAAATCAAGTGTTATCTGAGCAATGACTCAGCTCTGCCCCAAGCAATGCAGAGGTGGCTCAGCAGGCCTCAAGAAACATTCTGCTGCAATTAGGAAGATGCAGATTCATTCCAGAGCTTCACTGAAAACAAACACCGGTCTCCAAAAGTTATTCACGGACATAATTCACACCTCGGGTCCCTCACGCTGTCCAGGGCAGCTCTTTCCAAAGGTTCAGCTCTCCCAGCGTCCTGGGAGTTGAGGGAGGAAAGAGCCAAGGGACAGAATGGCTAAAAAGGTGCCACCTGCAGGGATTCCAGGGACTGGATGGAAACAGGAGGCTCTGGGATTGAACTCCTGCTGCCATTCCCCATAAACACGCTGCTGCTGGACCACAGGGCTCACTTTTGTTGACTACATGACTGTGGCTATCAGCATAAAAACACGATATTCCTCAGAAATGACATCAATTCCACCCCCACGCAAACAGCCAAATGTTATTCTCAGACACACTCACGCAGTTTGTGCTGCCACTCCTCGGGGCAGAGCTCACTCAGGCTGCACACAGAGCTATCACACCCCAAACTTTAGGAATTACATCTTCAAACAGTTTTTGTCAGCGCCTGGTTTTGGATGATACACAAGTCAAGGGCTTCCTAAGGCCCAGCTGCAGCCTCAAAGCAAGGGACAGTCTCGTAACACAGAAACAGTAACAAAAGAACAATTCCAAACACAAGGAAGTTGTGGCCGTGAGGCATCTCAGCCTTCCCAGGACACGCCATTTCCACGGGAAGGAACATCAGCAACTGTCAAAGTCACTGCAGCTCTCACAAATGCCAGCACTGGCTGCCAGTTTCAAACCACACACATCTCACACCACCATCCACAGGCTTTGAGAGCCAAGTGTTTTCAGCAGGATTTCTTGGTTATTTAAAGAACAATTGGGAACTATCAATAATTTCCATTATTATCCTTTCAAACATGAGAAATAATCACATGTACAGTCATGTCCAGTGTGTATATGTGTATCACGTAAATAAGGACAATCAATCAAAAAGACTTTGTATTTATCTTCTCCCAAGTGTTGAGAGAGCTGCAACAGGAAGAGCAGTTTGACTGTTTCAATCCAACCCAGCTTTCCCTGAAGTATCTTGATAAATCTAAATTTTTGGAAGTTCTCAGTCTCTACTTTTTGTTTGATTACTGGATTTGGAATCGATGCACATGCAATATGTAGAATCAGTGAACTCTACCTGCTTTCAAAACACCACTGTAATTTATTTCTTGATTTTCCCTCTCTGCATTAAAACAACAACTTGAAGAACCGAGGAAGAGACACTAATTGATTTTCATGAATGACTTGTTAAAATGATATGTTAAGGGCCAAGAATCAGAAATATAATATTAGACAGAGGAGAGCAGTGCTTAAATGATTTTTATTTGAAACCTGAGGGGTAATTCCATCATTTCTTACCTGGGTACTCTTGGATCGTGCCACGTGCTGACACCAGTCTGAGTATGCAGAAAATAGACCTGGCCTTGCTGAGTCGTCCTTTGTTCTGTGAAGCCAAGACAAAGTAAGAAATGTAAGAACAAAAATGCAACACGAAAACTAATGAGTTCATCAATGTAAGAACAAAAGATGCAACATGAACACTCACAAAGACCAACGTCCCCAGTCTAAGGAATCAAAAGGATCTCACGTACAAGGAGAAGACACAACCCATTTTCCCAGTTTTCTGGAGACTCCTCACATTAAAAAATCTGATTTTCATACCATATCCTTCAGGTAGATCAGGAGGAGTGTGCAAGTGTGTCCTGCTCATGTAGTTCCTGTGCCTCTGGGAGCGGACCCTCCTCTCGGCCAGCCGGGGGTCGGCCGCCTGCCCGCAGCTCGCGCCGTTGGTGCCCGTGATCGGAGTGTTCTCGTCCACAAAGCAGCTCAGTGGCCTGCCCGGGCTGGAGTACTCGGATGCTGGCCTGGGGAAGAGGGGAACGTGGCACCCTGACTGGATGTGGGCCGTGGGACACCCCCTGCACCTCGGGGTTCCTCGGGAACGCTCTGCGGGAGCCGCTGCCGTGCCGAGCAGGACACCCCGATGGAGCAAAGCTGCTGTTCTGGGCTCACAGGGGTACACTGAGAGTCACACAATGTCACACAATGTCACACAATGTCACACAATGTCACACAATGTCACACAGTGTCACACAGTGTCACACAATGTCACACAATGTCACACAATGTCACACAGTGTCACACAATGTCACACAATGTCACACAATGTCACACAATGTCACACAGTGTCACACAATGTCACGCAATGTCACACAGTGTCACACAATGTCACACAATGTCACACAGTGTGCTGGGCTGGAAGGACCCACAAGGACCACCCAGTCCAACTCCTGGCCCTGCACAGGCCCAGCCCCAAGAGTCACCCCCTGTGCCCCAGAGGATCAGCCAAACCCTCCTGCAGCTCTGGCAGCCTTGGGGCTGTGCCCACTGCCCTGGGGAGCCTGTTCAGTGCCAACCACCTCTGGGGGAAGAACCTTTCCCTGGGATCCACCCTGAACCTGCCCTGACACAGCTCCAGCCATTCCCTGGGGGCTGCCCCTGTCCCCACAGAGCAGAGCTCAGTCCTACCCCTCCTCTGCCCTCACCACAAGCTGGAACTGCACTGAGGTCTCCCCTCAGTCTCCTCTGCACCCCCAAACTCTCTCCCCCTGCCTTCATGTGGCTCAGGAAGTGACCAGGCCTTGTTATTCCTTCTAGTTTGTAAGGAAGGTTTTTTAGAAGAGGATGCTGAAAAAGGGCTAAGCAAGAGAAAAAGCTGTTGAGAGCTCAAGTGCAAGAGGAACATTGAATTGTGTGATTTCATCTCTCAGTGCTGCTCCCAAAAGGATTTAAAATGGGTTAAAAGAGGATTGACAAGGTCACTTGAAATCCCCAAAACAAATGATACATTTTACATTTGTTTTTCTACTGTAAATGCGTCTGGAGCTTAGAATAGGTATTTTAACATACCAGGAAAAATAAAAATAGATAAATTAAAAAGCTGTTCAATCCCTTCACTCCAAAACTGCATGAGAGTTGGCAGTGTTAACAGTACAGATTATTTTAAGTCAAATATATCCATGCAGAGACCAGAATAATGTCGAGAATGGAAAAGACACTCTGCAGGCAACAGAGAGTCTGCAAAATCTGCAATGACACTGCCTGCAATTCAGGCAACAGCAGAAGTGGTTTGAGGAACAGCTTCACTACACACATCCACAGGTACCAGAAAAGGTGACTGAAATGGTTTTCAAACATGCTCTGTTTGGATCAGCTCTAACTATTCTGGGTTATTCATGGTCATGCCATGGACAGAGGCAATGTCTCACAGCTACTCAGGATATCCTTTCTTCAAGAAAACCAAAATGAAAAAAAATCAACTCAGAATGATCTTGTGAGTGAAATATTAGGCAGATTGAAGGAGTAAGATGCTAAAGAGGAAAGCATAACCTTGTGTAGAGTGACTTGGAGGAATGGCCAATACCCCTGGAGTCACTCTAGTGCTCAGCAAGCAAAACTCAGCCCATCCTCAGTGTCCCCAAAATCGCTCACCGTGTCGGTCGCTCCCACTGCGTCGTCCGCGTGATGTGATTTAAGTACTGGATCCTTCCAGAGGCAGTTCTGCGCTCCTCCCACCTGCAGTCCAGGGGAGATAAGGCAATGAGTGGTACTTCCAGGAAACCAGGGCACAAAATATTTCCAACATAAATGCCAGCTCAGGAAGACCTGCTCTGTTCCGAATCACGGTGGCCAAACGAGGTAACAGGAAACAACCGAAAGCTGAACTCTGAAATGATTGAACGTGTTCTCCCCTTGGACCCAGGCACATCATTCACAACATCACACCTTCATGTTCCATAACTGCTCGAGTTCAAATTAAATCCTAACAGCCACATAAAGGAACTTCTTGAAACCAGCACGTTTAATAATGCATTGAAGTTGTCTTGACCGCTGACTCCAACGAGTGCTTTCACGGCATCTTCACACACTGCTTGCTTTCATTAAAAAATCAGCTTCAAACACTGTGACTTTTTAATTATTATTAATCTGGCACTCCAAAACACACGAGGTTGGACGGGAAGCTTTGCAGTCACACAATTAAGTGAGCAGTATTTACACAAGGAACGTTTTGAAGTGAAGATTTGGAAGCATTTTCAAAAATGTTTTTGACTTATCTGGACTCCAAATTAACAAAAGAATGCTGTTTAGGGCTCAGATGCTAATCTGCATTTCAAAATTCATCATCTGAAACCTCAGTTTCCCCTGTCTTTACCTGCCAAGAATCCCATTCAGAAGGCCTGTGTTTGCTCTGACAGCACCAGAGCCTAAACCAGAGCATTTCCCTGTGCCCTCCAAACTGTTTTAGGTGATAATGATGTCATTAACTCTCCCAGGGACAAACCAGAACCCTAAACCTGGCCTTTGGGCAGGTAAATGCAGTGAGAACTCAGGCTGAGTGCAGACCTTTCCTGATCATGTTTTCTTCACTGTGATAAACACGGAATAAACTGTGACTCGTGTTTATCACAGTGTATTTATGATAAACAGAAGGCAGCCAGGCCCTGTGATTGCTACAAAACCACTACATGGATAAGCCAATCTGCTGCCTGGGATCTAACATTACATTAATTTCTCAATTTTAAAACTTGAAAGCCACGTTCTCTGAGTGTGTTTTTCAGTGCATTTGTTCACGTGAGCCACGTCCCCATTCACTGACAACTCCTGTGTGTGTCCCAGCTGGCTTAGCCCCTGCTCCTGAGTGCACAACTGCACAACTCCCGGGGCAAAAATAAAAATGAAGTGATTTATTTGCACACTGGCTTCTCCTTAGTGCAGAGGTGTGTTGGGTGAGCTGTATTTGTGTTCACATCACTGCTTACCCATCCGGTAAATCGTTGTCGAACAACCGACTGCAATCCACGACTTGTCCCCCTGTGCCTATTCGGTCCCTGGACTGGAGACTCACTATTAAGAGAATAAAAGGATTATTAAAATGATGATATCTGAATGCCAATGAGACAGTCACTTTGAAAGAGAACTGGGAGGACTTGGGAGGGCTAAGCTGAGCCATGCTCTGGATGGTTTCTTCCTTCTCACACATTAAAGATGGTCAGACAGAAACAGCAGAGAGAATTCCATGTATGAGAACATACATCTCAATTCAAAAAAAAAAGTCAGAATATTAAAAATGAAAGACTATCAGTGCAAGTTAGGGCAGAAAAAGAAGTGAAATCTGAAGCTGTCATTAACTTTTCTCCATATGAGGTGGACTCTGACACTTGAGTGGTGGCAGGAGGGGCTTCAGGGCCAACAGGAGAACTGCTAAAATAAGGAATTCTCTCTGGTTTTGACTCCTTCTTACGTGTTTTGGGTGCCACGTCCACGCAAACACAAAACCCAGGCAAAATTGAACTGCTAGAAGCACTGCATGTCTGCTTTATTATTTCTAACACCAGCAGTAAGAAGTCAAATGCAACCCACACAAAGCACCCTGAAAAGCCCTCACTGCCCTCAGCAAAACTGCTTCACTTGGGTTTTAATTTAACTTTTCTTTCTTTTTTTTAACCATGATTCATTGTAATGGATATTTATGCCTGAAGCTTTTGTACTGCAATTATGAAAACAAAGATTTATTTTTTATTTTTTTTCTTAGGCTGCCTTTGTTCCCAATATCACAATTTGCAAGTGTCCAATCTGATAATTTATGACACTCGTGTTCCTGCGGGGTTGGGGTGTGTTTTTTTTGATGTTTTGTTATGCCTTTAACAATAAAACAATTGCTTACAAAGCTCAAGACGTGCTGTGGCCCACATTTCTTGAGGTGGCAACACAACTGTCTTCAAGTCCTACTTGTAAATGCAGTGAAATGACCTTAACTTGGTTGCAACCAAACTTTGGGCAGGATCACAAAGCTTCAAAAGCTGGAGCAGAACGGGCAGCTTTTGCCTGAGCCTCCAAATTTTCAACAATCAACACATTTTGCAGCTTAGAATTCAAGAGACCAACCCAGGGAGCCCTGCAGTACCTGCTGCATTCCTGACCCAAAGGAACTCCTGGTCTAACTAATGTTACAAAACGACTTCTTGGAGAGAAAGACACCTTTAATTTCAACCAAATCAAAATTTAGATGATGTATTTATTCTGAAAGAACCCCACACACTGCAAGTTTGATTTGCAAGGTTATCATCTGCTGAAGGTATCAATTACATTTTAGTATTGTTTTCAAATCTTGCACAGTCTCTTAATTTAAGACAGTTTATCCTTTGAAGAACTGAGAGTATTTACAACTCATTCTACCTTCTTATTTATTTTTAACCTGGATTTCTCCCCCATCTAACCACTGCAGTGGAATTATCTAGTTTTACTCAGGCTCATTCACCCATTCCACAAAACTGCATTCATGAAGAAAGATTAAAATATAAGAAGATTAATAACGACAACTTAAATAAAACAAGACAGGAGTCCCTGGAATCTTCCCAAGGATGCATTAAATTAAAACAGGGCCATGATTGAGCAAACCTGACCTTTCTGACGAGAGCAGCAGGAAGCAGAACACACAGATTGGCTCTGGGTCTCTGCTGAAACCCCACAAGGTGCTTTTTTCTGGGTTCAGTGCCCGATCCAGCAGCTCCTGCTGCTCAGGGATCCCCACAGAGCCAGTGCTGCTCTGGCCACACCACTTTCTGTGGGCACAGCAGGTTAAGCCAACCTGTCAGTCCAGTCCATGCCTACAGTGCTGATTAGTTCTCTCACCAGTTCACTTCTCTCTCACCAGTTCTCTCACCAGTTCAGTTCTCTCTCACCATTGCTCACTGCAACAGCTTTGCCCCAGGCCTCCCATCTGGCATCCCAGCAGCCCTGAGCCCTTTCAGCTTTGGGGTGGGGTTTCTGGTTTGTTTTTTTCCTTTCCTGTAAGGAATGCCAGCATTCCCCAGCGCTGATGGCCAGGATGTGTGTTCCATACTCTGGAGGGCAGCACGGGAGCACGGTCCCTGCTCCCAGCACAGCCTGGGCCAGCTCTGCTGGCAGCTGGGCTCAGCCCCCTTTCAAAAGCAACCCCCCAACCAGAACCTCCCCCATCCACCCCGGATGCTCAGGGGACCAGAACACTGGAGCAAACCCAAAAAGCAAACCAAACCCACAACATAACACACCCTGCAAGAGAGGCTGGTTTATCCTTCACCCTTCTGTGCAAGTTCACGTGGAAAATTAACACTCAAGAACAGCCTGAAGTGTCAGCAGTGCACTGACAGTTCCACATTTCTACCATCATTTCACTCTCCTGTGCCACCACACTTTTATCTTAATGCTGTGCATGAAAATTGACATTCCTTTGCCCCACATCCAAATATTCTCATTAAGACCTTGCTTTATAAAAATAAAGGCCTTCCTTATCCTGACCAACTTTTGGCTGTGGCCCGTTAGAAACACTTCACGAAGAACTGAGAATGCACCAGAACGTTTATGAAGTTTTTTGTGGATATTTGTTTTCCAATTTGCCACCTTCTTTCCAATTTTTAAGTTATGATTCACACAATGACAAAGCCCAGCTACTGAGGTTGGTGACAGACTTGTTAATAAGCCGTGAAAACACAAGATGAATTGACCAAGTCACACCAGACAGCAATTCCCTCCTGTCACAGCAAGATGCTTCACCCTTTTCCAAGAAGCTCAGCTTTGCTGGGGCTCTCAGTGGCCAAGGATTTTGCAGTCAGTTTTCCATGGGGAGTTCAGGTTCAAACTGTCCCCATTCTTTACAGTGAAATAAAAAACCTCAAATAGGTTTTTTTATTATCTATGGTCTTATTTGCCCCAACACTTCTTATAATATTTTTGGTTTTGTTTTTGTTTTTTTCTGTGTGTGTGGTTTGAGCATTTTGGTTTGGATTTTCTGCCTTTTTTTTTTTTTTTTTAAATTCTCTTCATCCATACTTCCAAATGGCTCTGGCAGTAGACACTGAAGAATTCAACACAGAAAAATGACATCTATTAAAAGATGAAAAGCTTTACTTACCTACTATCTGCCCTCGGACAGTATCGTTGTCGTTTGGCCCAAGCTTGCACAGATCCAACCTCTGATCTACAAACGGAGGACACAAAGTGTAAATCCCACAATAAAACACCACCACGAGCTACCAAAGCATAAAACCCAGCAAAACCCCATTAACTGTCACAGTCTGCACATGCAAGTTTGGTGTGAGAGAGAAGAAACGAGTCCAGCTTACTTACAACCAGTGTCTTTAAGGCGGTTGATGGCATTTGAAAGAAGCCTCACGCAGCCCAGAAAACCAGCTCCCTGCTTTTTATGGATCTTCTTGTGATTCCACACGCTGATTGTTATTGAATCCGACTTCCCAATGTACCTGAAAAACGTGGACAAACAGCCCTGTGAATGGCACTCGCTGGATATTTGGACAATGCTCCAGAAATCACCTTGAGGGTGGGGGGAATTATCAACCACTCCATTCCAAACATCACACAGGGCAAGAGAGAGCGAGTCATCTGCAGGTTAGGATGTACACTCCATACTCTGATGGAAGGAGTTCCCTGGAATACAGACCAGTCTGAAAGCCTGGCTCTGGCAGGAGGCGTTCAGGTGACCCAAAGTCTGGGAAATCCGGATAAAACAGCGACACAGCAGGCCCAGGGCCGGCCCCTGCCACAGCTCTCCAAGCAGCCACAAACATGCTCAGCCTCATGCCCTGCTCAGCCCGGCCACGGGGGATGATGGAATGCTGCTGGCAGCAGGGTCTGGGAGCAGGGGCAGCAGGGACAGCAGCCCAAACACCGGCACAGCAGCTCAGCATCCTCCTGCAGCTGCTCCTCCAACCCCCAGGAAAGCATCGCCCTCGCTCAGAGCCCTTCCCGGCACCCACACCCTCCCACTGGGGCCACATCTGCAGCCATCTGCAGAGTGCTGGGGGCTGATTTACCGGGAGTCATGTATGCTGGTGACATACATCACCCATCAGGAGCACGCCAGAAGGTTTTAGCTGAGATGGGCCACGTTTCCCCCTCAGCCCTGCTCGCGTGGGGCTGACTCCTCGCAGCATTCCCACGGCAAAACCTGGCCCTGCATCCCACTGGCCTGGGAAAAACCTGGACACTGCAGGCTGGTTTATTTGTGCTTTTTTTTTGTTTTGTTTTGTTTGAAGCTTTTGTTCTTCAGAGGCAATTACACTGTGAGTTAGTTTTTTGTTTTCAAAACTTCCAGAGGACAATTCCAAAACACTCCAGATAAATCAGCAATTGCCAATACTGAACTATTAGAGTTGTTTCAAGTTGAGGGAAATGAATTTGTAACTATGGCTTAGATCCCAAGAACTGCTTGTAGTTCTCCCTTCCCAGACCACAAATTCTGGCCTTAGTTTAGTTCCAAGTGCTTTTCTTTTTTTGTTTGTTTTCAGATGAAAAGTGATCAAACTCACTCAACCCATGCCTAAATACATCTCCCCATTGACTGTGGCTTGATTGGCTTGAAAGCATCTTAACATTTTCAGAAAGACAGAAATGATACTGTCAAGGTTGGCAAACCAAATAATTGAGCTAACTGTCGTGGCTTAAAATTCCAGCTGTGACCAGGTTAACACTTCTCCCATTTTCCCTTTCCCAAAAAGCAGGACTTTGACAACTCCTTTTTTTCCCCCCACCTGCAGAGACGAACTGACCCAAGGAGACAGAAAAGCCTGAAGGTTTCAAACAACCCCTGCACATTTTAACAACCACAACAACAAAAAACCCAAAACCCAAGCAAAACACAAACTTCATATAAAAAAAAAACCCAAGTTTTTTGAATAGTGAACTGATTGCACAATATAGGTCAGATTTTTGGCCTCACAACCTTGACAATGCCAATTTTGCGTAAAGAAACGAGATGAGGATGGGGATTCACGTGCACAGTCGCAGTCTACGATGTTTTATGTACTTAAAATAAAGTCTTATGAGAACAAATCAGGTGCACTTTAAAAAAAACAGAGACTTATCATGACCTGTCTTGAATTTTCCAGTTTTCCTTGTTGCTTTAAGAAAGTCAAAGGTAGATGGTTAAACACAATTTCATAACAAGAGCAGTTTGAATAACACGTAGAACAGCTGAATATACAACACAGTTTCCAAGAATCCCTGTTTTCAGGGGGAGGTTCCCTTGGTTGGGATGCAGGGAATTGCCATCCACACCAAGCAGGTGAGGACTCCACATCCTGCTACAACCTGCTCTGATTTTTGCATCCCAAAACCTGGCTGGTTCACATATTTAACAGGAAATAAGTGACACAAGCTGTGTTTTCCAAATAAAAATGGCTTTTTTATATATATATATATAAAGGAAGAAGAGAAATATTTAGTAACTTCTAGTTGGCTTTATAGCAAAATAATCTACATTTCTGCGTAATTTCAGGCATGGAAACCCCTGGTTGCATTTAGAGAGTGACGGTAGGACAAGCTGACATTTCCAATTCGTTTGGTGGGCAGAGTTACATTTGTTTTACATCATCTGGCAATAAAGCTCCAACATAAAAGCCTCAGCTAGGAATTTGATTTTTGATTAAAGAAGAATGTTCCAAAAAAATAAAAGTGCAACAAACCAAACCAGAAACAAAAACCACACCCCCCCATTTTGTTGGATGACTCTCTCTTCCTCCTCATAATTAAAGTTCTTGGAGCTTATTTTCCTTTTTTTTTTTTCCCCTCTGCCCTATCAGCAATTTTGATTTCACAGCTTTAGTGCTTCAACAGAGATAACAGGATTAGTATTAACGAAGCGGAAACACAGAAATTCAATTTCCATTGACATTTTGTTAAGTTCCATATTTTCTGAATCTGTAAAATCAGGGCTCTGGGTAAGAGCTGCACGTTCAGAAATTTCAATTTCCCTGCTCTTGGCACTCACACTTCTAAAAGGGAAATATCAAGCACATGTCATCCTGGAAACCTCTTAAAAATGTTTTAGTAAAATTTAAAACACAGGGGCAATTTTGCCTGAACAAGATTCTCTTTGCCAACGTGGTTTTTATTCTGGAGCCAATACACCCCCCAGGAAGGTTTGGGATCAAGTGGCTTTTCATCCCCATGGCATTGGATCCACTTTCCCTGAAGAGCTCAGCTCCCTGCAGAAAAATGTGGAATGAAGGGAGTGGAAAAAACATATTCCTGAAAAAACCACAGCTCTCCCTGCCCAGACACGCTCCAGAAAGAGGGAAAAATGCCCCATCAACAGGTATGAACTCGGAGCTGGAAGCCAGGATTTCCCTGTTTCTAATCCATCCCAGTTTTTCCTCTTCTCTTTTCCTTCTCCCTCATCCCTGGCAGCAGCTGGAGGGTGTTTGAGCTCTGGGATGGGCACAGGGGAACCTGTGGCTTAGGCAGGAGCAGAAGGCAAAGCTGCTGCACTTGGAGCTGCTTGGTGGCTCTTTGGGAGTCTAATCCAGGCTGGGATTGTCCCACCCAGCACTAAGGAGAGCTGTTGCCTCCTCTCCCTTGAGAAAAATCCAGGATCATTAGCAAGAACTAGGCAAAGTTGGAAAATTGGAGGGGAAAAAGCAATTGTGCCAGGGCAGCACAACAGCCCGAGGGTGGGAAGGGACCAGAGAGCACCAGAACCTGCAGTGAGGGGGTTGTGGGAAGGGGAGGAGTTAGAAGTGGAAGTTGGGTGAGGTTACACCTGAGAGGTAGCACAAAGGAGAGCAACAAGTCCATGCTGGAGCCTGGGGGTGAGGGTTTGAAGGGCACAGAGGAGAGACGGGAGCAGGACCTGGTTTTGGTGATCATGGCACAGACATCTTTTAGAGGTAAATGCGTGGTGTGATTTGGTGAGCTGGCAAGGCTGTAGGAGAGATCACTGAACAGGAGGGGAAGGAAGGGAAAAAGGGCATTTGTTCAGGTTCTGACCTGCTGGTTTAGGTAGTTTAGCTCTGAATGCAAGAACCTGGTTATTCCAAAGCTTTGAGGAAAGGCCTGAACACAACAGGGGAAACACAAACAGGACTGAAAAAAGGGCAGGGGAACACACCCAGGGCAAGCAGGGTACTCTACTGACACTAAACTACATCCAGACACCAACTATTTGGCAATTTCTTCCTGGAAAGCCTCCCAGATTCCCCCCATCAACACACACACCCCATCGAGGCTGGAGAATCCCAGCAACTCATCCAACCACTTCCTTTCACACCAAGATCTGAATTAAGAACCACATCAGGCAAACACCAACCCTTTTTTTGCTCTTTACAACACTGCAGAAGTGTTTTCAAAAAAAATTCTGATACAACAGAACATTTATTCTGCTGAATCAGGTTAGCAAGTCCCAAAATTCCACGGGAATTAGCAACTTAACTCAGACATTATTGCACAAACACATCCCAACAGCTCCACCTGACTGTGCCATTTGCATCTGCCACCACCTGACGGATGAGAGTGTTAATTAGCAGCATGTTAGTTAACCTGCTGAAAATTCCAGGCTGAGGACACTTCAATCAGCCCAACACAGTGGCAGAGACTGTGGTGTCCCCATGCAAAGCTGTGTCGTGAGGGAAAACATTAAGACATTTAAAATCCCTGTTGTTTTCAAGAATAACCAGAAAGATTGAAGTCCTGTAGTGCCTGAGGTTTGCCACGAGGGGCTTTGCAGTAGGATGGTTACTATTCCTTTGCTTCTCCCTAAAATAAAGGTTAATTATCTTAATATCTAGTGCAGATGAGAAGCTGAGACCTTACACTGGGTATATCACACTAAAGTCACCTTAAGACAAAAGCCAGGCAGTGAATTGTTGTACCAAAGAGATCTAAACTTTTACTGCTGATTTATTTGGAATAAGAGGCAAAACTATAAAAAGGGTTAAATGATTATGAAGAAAATTTGGAAAGGAAAAAGATTATTTTCAAATTGCAAGGCCTGACATAACTTTTACTTTGGATTAGAAATGCTGGATACACTTCTGTCACCAGGGAATTCAACAGCCAGCATCAAGCAAAGTAGTTTTCCCTCCATGGCAAGTAATTTCTATTGGGAGTAATACACTAATTAACCAAAACCTAATTTTTAAGGGATGTTCTTCCCCAAACAAGAAAATAATAAAAAACCCACCACCCACAAAAAAATAAAAACGCTGGGACAGCTACAGGATCCAGATACAACCATGGCCTGCTCTATAAAACCACCTAAAAACACCTTCTGTTCAGCCTTCCTTAAAAATCATAACCAGAAAGGAATTTTTTCCTAAAGATCTGACTATTTTTTTCCCATTACTCTGGTTGCACATCAGCATCCTCCCTCATTTCCCACGTCCTCTGCTCCTCAGTTTCTCCAGAAGGGAATCAAACCACTCGCCCATGGAGCACTGAGCATCCCTTACAATCCATTTGCTAAGTTTAATAACATTTTAAAAAATCAAATTAACTTAAATTTTTTGAAATATAAAGATCCATTCCTTCTCCACGAGCTTAAAACTTGTTTTATATCCATTTTTCTGATAAACACGAATTACAGTCTCCCATGCAGAACCTAAACCTGGCCTGGGTTTGGATAATAAAACTGTAATTCCATTATTTCCCTAAACTGCCACGGTATTTTGTTAAGCAGTAATGAAAATGCTCTGCATCCTGCACATTATGAACAATGACTTCACATCTTTAGCCTTGGCTATTCAAATAAAGAGTAGAGCAAGACATGAGTTTAAAACCAGGCCTTCCACATTCTGCTGACAGACCCACCAAGCTGCTTTTCCTCACCTGGAAAAGGAGGGGACAAGAAATTCTCTGTGCCCAAATAATTGATCTGCTGTAGGTTTGGTGATGGCCAAAGCTCACAGAAATAATGCTCAAACAGTTTTTAATAACACAGGATAGGGAGTGGAGCCAGGGGAATAAAGTCAGAGATCAGAACAGGAGAATATAATGAATTAAATGAATGAAAACAGTTCCCCAAGAAAAAAAAAAAGATAAAGAATAAAAGACTAAAAGGCAGGGAAAATAAAGCATCCACAAACACCAAGAGACCTACATAAAAATAGCAGCTTTAATAACTGGTATTATACAGAACAGTCTGTGCTTTCGGAAGACAGAGGAAAACCATGACATGCATGTGCCATACTGATCATACTGCTCAAGTGATGGTAACAGCAATTCCTGGTGGGAAGAACATTTGGGACAGAAAATGACAGAAGAGGAAACTGATACACAGAGAAAAAAACACTGCAGCACCACGACAGACAAAACCAGCATCGAGAGAAGAGGGAAATATTGTCAATTATTTGCTTCGTTTTACACAAGTGTTAACATGAAAAGATTACAATAAAATAACGCTGTGGTACATGGAAGGCAAGCTGCAGAAATCACTGCAGAAATCACCACCAGGAAAACACAGGCAGGGCTCAGATTCTGAAATGAGAAAGGGGAATTTTGATACAGGTATTTTTCACTCTGACCAATGAAGGCTGGGATCCTTCCCAGAGACACAGGACAGGACACTGAGAACACCTGACAGTGTCTGGGTGCTTTAGAGGATTTCACTTCAAACCTTGGGTTATCACTGTTACCACCTACAGGTCGTAATGCTGATTCCACTTGGGATCAAGTGTATTCTTCACAGTATCTGTAGAATGGCATTGGCCAGATCCGTCCACCACAACCTTGGCAAAGGGATCGGGGAGTCCTGAGGGGAGGAAAAGAAATAAGAAATAAAAAACAAGCCTGGCAAATGGCTCAGGATGCTCTGAAGCCCTGCATCATTGCACAGGGAATTCACTTTTTAATCTCTTATTTTGAGTTGCCTTCTATTCATAAATTTGTATTTAGTGAATGGGAACAACAGGACGTGTTAAGCACAGGGATGGTAAATTAGCAAATTATTTCACTGATGTGGACTGAGAAAAAGTTGTCTGAGTCAAACACATTGGGGAAAAAAACTGAACACCTTAAATCTTCCTAATTCAGGGTTAAATACAAAGCATACAAAGAAGTCAGCCAAAGGCAAAGAAAACAGATTTACATTGTTCCTATGTTTAAGATTTATCACAACCACGGTTTTGGCTGATATTGGTATTACAGAAAATTGCCTCTAACGGGTTATTCTTGCTTTTGAGGGGCACTTGGTTTCCTGCTAAGCTTCTGCTTCGTTGTCTGCCACCTCTGCACCTCAGAAACCCCGAACACCAGCCCAGTGAACACCCAAAATCAGTGCTAAGATGGTGCTGGACTGCCCAGCTGGGCATGGAAAAGCAGCAGGAGCAGCCCAGAATCAGCACAACCAACTGCTGGATTCTGCCCAGGGATCCACTGAGCCCAAGGATGGTCCCACCACTGATGTCCCCAGGTCAGCTTGTCCTGTCCCTTTTCCCCCCTCATCCCAGTGCTCAGTGAGCCAGCTGGGGGAGCTGAGATGGGAAACATCAATCCCATTTGCTGTGGGGCAGTTTAGTCCCAGTGCCACTTCCTCAGGTGACTCAGGTGGAGCTGGACAGGACAAGAGCCAGAGAAGGCACGTGGGGAAGGGGAGGAACAGGACCCTGGCATCTACTTTGGGATCTGTGTCCCAGTCCTCGAGAGCATCACAGAGCTCACATCTTGACTTGCTTCGGGTTTATTTTCAAGGCACCATTAAACTGTTAAACACCCAAGACAAAAATCCAGATCAAAGAGGAATATCACAAATCACAGGGTAATTCTGTATCATCCCCCTCTCCAAAGTTCTTTCCAAAGCTCAGGTCTGATGTTTGGAATTCCTCCTGCTCCCAGGTGATCTGTGTGTGTGTGCAGACACAGACAATAACATTCCTTTCTGCCTCCTTCATCTGCTTCTTAGCACTTCTCTCAAAACATTATTAAAATTAATTAAAATATAATTTCAGAGTAGGTCGGTATTATGAGGTGATTATTAATAATTAAGAAGCGCATCTGTTTGCTTGACAAAAAGTTCTTACATGAAAAACATTTTAATAAATATATGACACTAATTGAAAAACATGTCATTTGCCTGAGTGGGTACATTTGTCTCCCACTCCCATAAAACCAGAGAGAGTGTGTCAGTGCTTTAATTATTATTATTATGAAAATCTGATGAGTGTCACTTCAGAAAAAATTAGAAGCCCTGAAATAAAACAGTGTGAAAACATCAAAGCCCTCACCCCCTCATTGCAAATATCTTAATAAAATGATCATGTGCAAACAATGGGCTACAGCACCTGCACAACATTTATCCCACCTATAAATAAATGTATAAAATTACTTACGGAAAAAATCCTTTTTCACCAGGTTTTTTGCACACAGTACTGCAAGAGAAACAGAAAGGCAAAATTAAGTTCCTGGTTGAAAAGAAAAAGTCACTTCACCTGTCCAGCACTCCAGAAAATCCCGCTCAAAATAAAAGGAATGTAAATGAAAACTGAGCTCCTTCATCATTTATATCGTTCTACAGCCCAGCAAAAGCTTCCCTGGTCATAAAAAGGAGAGTATTAGGCAGCCAAGGCTCTTCTGTTATCCTGCACGGTAATAAATAAAAGGTTTTACCTGAAAAACATCTGGGTGGAGCAGACTAACTTCTAAGGCCAGGGTTTTGATGGTTCCAAAGATATCTTTTATTTGTAATAGTTGGTAATTGTTTCAGGGTGGTTTTTTTTTTTGGGTTGGTTTGTTTTAAAAGGGGAGGAACATTTAAATTTGTCAGCGGAAAATACCAAGGGGAAAACAACCTCCCCCGAGAATAAATTTAAATAAACAAATAAATAAATAAATGAAAGGTCAAAGGGGACAACTTTCATATGAAGGTGCCAAGGTACACAATGAAGGCTTCTCCTCACTAACTGCAACACGTTCAAGGCTTATCTATTATCACAGGTTTAATAAGCAGGAAATATTAAGATTCCCCCGTGAAACATTAAAATATTTACTGATAACACAAAAGGATTCTTGGGGATTGAGTAAAAGCACAAATTCCCACAGCCAGCACAAAAAAAAAAATTAAAAACAGGGGAGTGGGGGAGATATTTGGATGGAGCCGATACTGCAGGAGGCTCCTCGCTGTTCCGTTCCCTGGGATGGTTTTCCTATGAGGTCGCCAATATTTATCAGTGCCAGGAAATGCAAAGACAGAAAAGTGCATCCAATAATCCCACCCCACAGACATCACCTAAAAGCACACAGAGTGGGCCCTGCTTTCCCCCCCAGGGTATCCCCACGCTGATCCTGAAGGGCTCCTGCTTCCCTCACTCCTTTTGCAGGATCTGAGGGAAAGCAAATAGAGCAGTCCACGAACACTCCAAGTGTCCAGCAATTCAAAGTCGACTCTATTCACACCCTGGAGAACAACTGAAATGTATTTGGAGAAACAGATTATAAGACAAAGCTAGAAAACTGCTTTTGCAGTTCCTTAAGGTTTTGTTACAAGGACATCCTCACCTGCCCAAGAACTGCGAGAGGTTATTGCTCACCAGCCACCTTGCATGTAGTGGTGAAAATCTTCATGGAAAATAGATGCTTGTATAAATGGCTTTTTTAATATATTTAAAAATATATATATAATTAGTGTCACAATTCCAACCATTACAAGTAATGGGAAGTGTCACATGAAGGTGAAGGCTTTAAATCCAACAGTTAAGTCAAAACTCATCGACAGCACAGTGAGCCATACAGGGTGCTCCTGGGACTCTCTAATGCCAAGACAAAAGAGGTTTGACTAATCTTTTGAGAGACAAATTGCAAGGTTAACTAATTAACACGCCCCTTTTCAAAACTGCAGCCAGCCTGCCAGTGCAGTTTAACCCCAGTCCCATTTTTATAAGATCAGGCACATGCACAGCACACAGACCAATAACTGCTCCCCCAGCAATTAGCCAGCAGTGAACAAACTCATATTTTTGGCTCGAGGTTGCCCTCTCCAGTAACCACAGTTAAGGAAAGTCAGATGTCAACCCACTCTGGCTTTGTCAGGTTAACAAAACAGGAGAGATGCTGAGAAGCCTTCCATTAACAACACCCCCTGTGCCAGGTATTTTAGGTGAGAAAGGCCAGGTCCCAGCTCAGTTTGTGAAGTGAAACAATCTCCCTCCACACACAGAGCTCTAATGTAGCTCAGGCCTTTTTTCTGCACGACACTTTTCCCACCGGTGGGAAAAGCACCAGAGTTCACGCTCCACTTCTCTAACAGTTTCAACACCGCATTTAAACCTACCCTGAATATTCTGATAACCAACTGATGAATAGTTCCTTGAGAATAAAAACGAAGGAAGTTTGGCTTCCTATGGATTTCTGTTTTCTGGCTGACCGAGAGCTCCAGCTGAGGCTTTTCCCAGCGGTCACACAGACCCTCTCCCACACAGACCCTCCCGTGCTCCGGCACCTCGGCATCTCCCGCTGCAGCTTTTTCCTCTCCCTCCAAGTCACCGCCTGGGCCTCCTCTTTATCCAGGCAAGGATTCTCATAAAACTCACGGGACTTCATTATCTCTGAGTCCTCCATCCCATGGTCCATCTGAGCTCCAGATTCAAAAACCAGAAAGAAACCACAAGGAGATTTATTGCCCTGGACAAAGCCAAGTGAAAACGCTGATGGGTTCTGGACCCAACCCACGTTGTTATCAGATCTGCCACTGCTGGGTCCTCCAGGGCACAAGGGCACCGAAGGGGGTTATTTGTTATTTTTAAGTGCTGTTTCTTTTTCTTGAAAGTATTTTAGAACCAGAAGTGAAGCTGTTTAAACTTGCACTGGAAGTAGAACATGAACCAGTGGTTGGATACACCGACAATGGCTGGGGAAAGAAAGAGGGGGGAGCGTTGTGTGGTAAATGCCTCATCAAATGACACTAATGGCTCCTAGCACACATCTGTAGATAAAGTATTTCTTACAAAGTATCAGTGAGTCAGTGGATAGTTATGTTTTGTGTTTATTACAGACTTCCTGGGTAGTCCACAGACAGGAGAACATTACTATTCCAATGTGAAGGAACAATATCTACGTGCCAAGACAAACAGCACATCGATTTTACATACCATACATACATGAAATAGCTTTTGATCATGCTTTATGATCTCATTCTAACACATGCTGCTCAGGTCAGCTCGCAGAAACTCGAAAAGAGCACAATATCATAAGCTACCCAGTCTCCTTCTACGACAGCTTTGCTACAAAACACTCAAAAATAGGAATTAAGTGAACCACGTTTGCCAATTTCCTTTTTCTGATTTATTACTCCAGTGACTGACAAAGAATGGTTTACTGAAAAGTTATTTAACTACTGCAAGGAAATGTAAAGTATTTCACATCCCCCAATCAAAATGTACATGCAATTATAGAGGGGGGTGAATAATTAGTGAAACCCACATAAAAAATGACAGGAACGATGAATGTTCAAAAGGTGAATTTTATAGAAAAGATAAATATTTCTCTCATTTTCTGAACTCTTCTTGCTCTTTTTGAAGAACTCTTGTTACAACTGTTTTCCACTTGGGAATAATTTTTACAGAAACATCAAACTTTTAAATGTCATCAAGCTGTTGCTGTGGAAGGCACCCTATGTAATACATTACTGCTATTTTATGTAAATATTAAGAAATACGTTTATTGCAGAGTATTAAGTATATCAATAACATCATATCTCTTGATTTATGACAAATGACAAGGTTTAATTGTGCTTGAGGCAGGAGCACCTCAGGGCTACATCTGCAGCCAATCACAATAGAAATTACACTGAGTTTAAAATTTCTGTGGTAAAAAATGCCACTGCCTGAGCCACCTTCAGTAAATAATTTTTAAATGTGGGTATTTGAGACACGACCGGTGAAAGGTAACGGGAAGGCAGGTAAGAAAATAAAAAGTAATTATAAATATCCATGGAATTGAGCACAGAAGGAAACATTTAATTAAGATATTTAAAATTACATGGCTTAGAAAGAAACCCCCATCCCATGTCAGCCATCCCTAAGAACCAACCACTGTGTCAACAGCCAGCCCTGAGGTTCCAGGCAAGGGAAAAGCTAAGATTATGTTTACTAATCTGCTGGCTTTCCACGTGTCATCACCACAGAAGAACAAGCTCAGCCTTCCGAACCCAACCGACAGTTTGGACATCAGAATTCCTATTTTTTGGGGTTTTTTTCCTCTCCCCGAGGGTTTTTCTCCCAGCAGAAGTGCTGGTTGCAGAACACGTCACACGTGGCAGAGCGAGGAGAAGGACAGGCTGCCTATCAGTTTTGACCACAACAGCTCATTGGGGAAGACAAGTCTTTCTCCCCCCTCCCAGAAAGAGCATCCTTTAAGGAAAGCCATCAGTGCTGGGTTTGGGATCAGCTCCCCGTTGTTTGCACGTTGTGTGCAGTGCAACAATCACTGCAATGGGTCCCAGCTGTAGAAACACAATGCTGGGCTGTTGCTAATGTGTGTTGGACTGATAATGAATGGTCGTCTATGCTTTAATCTGAATAAAGCTCCCAACTGCTCTGCCTCTCTCCTTGCCAAAAATTCCCCTTCCTCCTCCAGACTGTGGTTGCATTCCAATTACACTGCTGATTGGAATGAGCCTGCTTGGGGGAGGGAGAGGGAGGGAGGCAAATGAAGGCACACATACCCCCCCCCCCTCCTGCCTTCAGAGGGTGCCCCCAGGACCCAGAAATCGCTGGGGTGTTGGAACCTACGGCTGACACAACCTACTTTTCCCCACATTGTGCAAAACTCTTTGCAAATTCACTTATTTCTCCCAGAGAAGCATTTGTGACAGGCCCAGGTTCCAGCAGGATGGCTCAATACTTGAAAGGTTTCGAACAAATTCCTACTGGTTTCTTCCATCGCTGTCACGCTCCACAGAAACTTACATTGCTCTGCTTGCACTCCCTCCTTGGACCTGCCTGAATTCCCACATGGGAAGATACAAAACAGGAGGTCTTCAACTATTCATGGGACAAAGAGCTGTAAATAACACCACACGGATTTGCAAATCCAGCTGTTGAGGTGACAACTTCCTCAGTTAAGGTTTTGAAATAAAATTGTTTATCCCAACTATTCACATTAAGTTTTATTCTACAATTAATCTGAGGAATTTTTTTTTTTTTAAGGTTTCATTTCTTTTGAAAGGTGCTTTTTCTGCAGATGAGCAGAACAAGCGACAGGACGCGACCTGATGGTTTTTCCTCTTGCCTCTGTTTTGATTTTTGCCCCCAGGATGCCAAAATAACCAGCTGACACCCCTCAGGTTTTCAGAGCCATCTCTGATTTCTAATTCTCTTTCAGAGACACAATCTTCACCTTCAACATTCGGGATTTCTATTTCCCAAAAGAGCATTTCTCTTGCAAGTGAACACACGACTGGTGCCAGGCACCAGAAATTCAGGATAACCCAAGGAGCTCTAAACTGGAGTCAGTACAAAACACATCCAAGAGAGGCTGGATGTGAATTAGGAGCTGCACAACACGATCCTCACAGGTACATTTGGAGCTCGTTTAAATCTAATGCAAATTTACAATCTGTACCAATTCTACCAAGAGTGTGTGTCAGAACAATTCAAAAGCACTGATGGATTTTTAAAGTGCTATTTAATACTAACACGTCAGGGGAAAAAACATCCCACGCTAGTTCTAAGTGACGTATAAAAGCATCACCGCCAGACTTATGTCCAAACACAAGGTAGACAGCTTTTAAATCAGCTCTATTAAGATATGCATTAGGATGAACATAGTGCTAGAAGAGAACTTTTAATAAGAATTTCCCCTAATAATTGTCAAAATTCTAAATTGTCCCATAAAGGTATTTCTGTAAGTTTGACTTCCACACGAGCCAGACACTCAATCCTTAATAAACTGCATGTAAAATGAAACCCATTTCCAAGGATCACATGCACCTGCTTATAAACACTGTCAGTTGGAAATCTGCATCTCAACAAATCAGGATTATTCCCCTGGGACTAAAGAAACAAAACCACAGTAACCTGCATTTAAACAGCGACATGGATATCCAGAAGTGATAAATGCCTTAATAATGCAATACCATTTAAACCACTGCAAAATATGCCAGAAACTAACACAGTAACTGCACATTTTTCCTTTCCAACAAGATTCACTCTATCAAATTCCTCCTATAAGAACAGGTTGTGTTTTGAGCAGATTCAGAGTTCTAGACCCTTATCACTTGCATGGGATACAACCCACAGAGATTAAAACAGATGAAACCACCAGGCATTTCTCAGGTTAACAGAGATGCACTTGCACCACTGAGTGCAAAGGGTTAAGCCAACAAATCATTCACCTCGTGCAATAGTAAAACCCTGGGGCAGAGCCTCCCAGGCTATTTTGAATTCCCCTAAGGAAGGAGGACAGGGCAGTGATTCCAGACTCCAACAGTCTGTGCCGGGGACTCGTGGCCGGGGCCAGATGGAGCCTGCCTAGATTTGCCCATGTTTAGACTCCTGCTTTTACATCACCACGTCTACTTCACAGTATTGTTTTACTGTAAACAAAAGGCTTCCTTTTCCACTTCTCCTCCCTTACTCCACTCCAAGCCAAAAGTAAAACAAAACCCCCAATCCCCCCCCCCCCTTCCCCATGCCATTGAATTCCTCCTCCCAGCCACTCGTGCATTCCCATTTCCCAGGTTCATTCAGCGATGGGCTCGGTGCCACACACGTCACCCTCCCTATTCATGTGTCCAGGGTGTCTGCCACGCCTGTCAGGAGGTAAAAGGCAAGAAATTACCCTGCCACTTGTGCAGTGAAGGTAGCAAAGCCTCCCAGCGAGGTCTGCGAGTCTCTTGTCCGGAGATTCACGTTTGAAGCGGTTAAATCGGATAAGGAGATGCGAAAATAGGTGGGTTGGTTTGGTGGTTTTTTAGCTGTATTACATTCACATTACAGGGGGATGATACGAGGATAAACCATCCCCATCAGGGCTCGGGGTAAATTAGGGTTTCAGCCACAGCTCAGTGAGAAAGGAGTAGAAGTGACACGTGGGAAACTTAAAGGAAACAAAGGCTATTGGGAATATCTGCATTTCCTGGTTCGGTGTGGATGGAGCCTCTCAGACCAGCCAGGATGTTTCTAATGCACAACTTTCATGCACTAGAAATTCCACTTCATTTCTCCACCCTACTCCAGAAGAGCCCAACCCTCCCATCTCGCCCATTTTTCGACATCTGAAAAACCACCACTGTGCCACGAAATCATCAACAGGCACCACTCACAGAGGCTGTGCTGGGCAACTGGGCTGGGGGGAACAGCTCAGCTCTAAATCAACAGCCATGAGAAGACTTTCAAAGCAAGAGTCAGCAGTCAAGGATCAATTTTCAGACCAATTTCAAATATATCCCCTTCTGTTTCTCACGCTGGTAGCAAGCATAAAATTGTATTCCAGTTAACAAAATGAGGATGGGAAACAAATCTGTTAAAGATAAAGGAACCCTCCAGCTTTGCTGTTATGTTTGCTGGACCGTTCTCTATTTTTTTTGCCCTCCCGTAGTATTAAAAACATAGTCCATTGAAAAAAGTTTTAATTTAAAGTAATATTACCAAGATTAACTAATCTCAAACCTGCAGAGGTGGTTATTATATTCAAGTGTGAGTGAAGCAAACTCCAAATCAAGAATTAACTCAATTATACAAGATTACAGGAATAAACAGAGGCAAAGAAAAGGGGGTTACTCATCTCAAACTCTCAGAATCAGTGCTCTAAAAATCTTACCTCAGTCCTTAAAGACTTGTTGGCCATCCCAGCAGTCAGATTTTAACCAAGACAGAAGCGACCAATCCAGAACTACCAACTTGCAAAATACTTAAGAGAGCAGAGGATCCTTCCTCTGATGGGTTAAAAAACCAAGGCAACATGGAAATCTGCCCTTGGATTTCTTAAGTTTGCTTTGCCAGGAACGGGAGTGGGGGGAAAAGCTAAAGGGAGAAAGGCAATTCTAGCTGTGTCTGATGTGTTTCATTCACCTCTGGAAACGGCACCGAGGAGCAGAGCCCTGGGATTTGTGTCGCTGTATAAAACTCTCCACCCTCTGAATGAGCCGCAGCAGAGGCACCAACAAAAGAAATCCATGATCTAATTACCAAGCAGACAAAACTGCCCTGGATTTGAACAAGGGCTCAGACAAGAGGCACCTGCAGCTCAGGGAGGCTCCTGGTGGATCCCAGCAGCGTTCCAGGAGCGCTGCCGTCCCTGGCAGGACACACCACACGCCTGATTTACACAGGAAGCCTCACAGCTCTGTCTCTGCTGCACACACCATCCTTGGGGAACACCAGCTGCTTTTCTGGGAAGAGGCAAAAGGAGAAGAACCAGGAAAAGGAAAAGCCCCTAAAAGCATGAGCATCATTTACCCTCCGTGAGTAATTCCCACTCCTCAGCAAAATGCGGTAAATATTCGTTTTCTCAACATCACAAAAAGGATTATCAGCTGCTTTGTAAGGAAGACACAACAACAGCTAAAGTGACAACTTTTGTTAGGGGGAAAAAATTCATTCTGGCGTTTCAAATATGGAACTTGAATTATTTCAGTAATTTAAAAAAAAATAGTTCCTTAATAAATAAAACGTAAAGAGTTCACGAGGATCACGGTTTTGATGCTATCACCAGTAAAAATCACTAATTCAACATCTGCCCTTAATCTAAACTCCCAGTTCAGCACAATTGACACACCTGATGCACTGAAATCGTATTCTATGTGGCAATACAGATGAGTGATGGACTCTCACATCCTCCTGCATGAACATCAACATCCACAACCTCAGACATTCTGTCTCCTGCCTAATATGTGGATCCTGCCTTTTTCTCGTTTAGCACAGTTGAAACATTCAAGCACAACGTCCCTAAGATTTACTCTTTTTGGGGGAAAAATTTGTTTTAGTGGAATGCTTTCAACTGTGGAAGAGTCCAAACTTGGCAGTTTGGCTTCTGCCAAAAATAAATAAGGCAGGGTCAGCAGGGAGATGGGTGGATTCTGAACACACCTTCCCCTGGTTACTAAGCTCCTGATCATGGAATTCTGTCTGTACCTGCAGAAATGCAGCCACTCAAACTCTCCTGTCCAGTCTTATTCCCCATCACACATCATCAAGCCTCACCTCCAGGAGATTATTGTCTCAACAGATATACAATCTATAAACTGATTTGGTTAAGTTAGTGCAGTCCTTTAATATGTGTAATATCTGTGGAAACAGATGTGTCCCACAGAACAAATCCAAACAGTTTAAGAAGCTGCTGCTGCTGGACAGAGATGAGCTAATTGGATGAACAATCCTATTTATTTCAACTTACAGGAAAGCCTCGTTTTTTGTTGTTTTACTTTGGTCTTACCCAAGCTGCTTAAATTATTTGGTCAAATCAGTACAATTTATATAGCACTGTAAGAAATAAGAGGGATTTTAAAGAAACAGAACACCAAGAGATTCAGATGAAATCGCTCACCGATACGTGAAAATAAAGGATCTCGCCCGAAAAAACCCTTACTGTGCAATTTAAACTGCAACTTCAGAAATCATTTGGGAAGATGCAAAGCTCCAGCAATGAAAATGCAAGACCTTTTGTGAGAAAGAGGAGCAGAGAGTAGAAGATATTAAGCAGTGGAGAGTGAAGGCTAAGAAAGATAACGGGAAGGAGATGAGACTGAAATCAGGAGCCTGAAGCTGAGTACATGAATCAACACTCCCAGCAGTACAGCAAAGGGATGAAACTCCAGGGAAATATTCCTTACAGATTCTTTACAGTCATTCCCTGGACACACTCCTTGGATATCTCAAGTGCTGACTGAGGGCTGTCCAAGGGCACCCAAACATAATATATTGTTTAGCAAATAATTATCTTACCAAGTACAATATTTTTTCCTCTCACAACTATGTTCTATAACTGTACAACAGTCTCAATTATTTAATACTAAACACCTCCCAATGACTTAATTCCTTTATTTTCTCTATAATCTACGTACCTTAGAGCCAGTTTATACTGAAATAAGACCACAAACATGCTACAACTCTGATAATATATGAAGAGACAAAGAGGGTATGAGCTTTTTCCCCTTTACATTCCCTCATTTGGCTTTGTAAACTGTACCTCCCTTCTGCACTAACTAAATTATTCACAAATATATTTCCTGTTTATCTTTCAGTTCTTTATCATCTGTGAACCACAAATGGCATTACCAATGTTAAAGTGGGGTAAGTTTTCTAAATACTAAAAATCCAAATGCAGTGAGTGCCTCGCAACTGGCATCCTACATTAAACTGCATCTCCAGCTAATCACGGATTTGCACTAAATATAAGCAAATAAACTGCACTCAGCCAGCTCAGGAAGTTGTGCCTGCACCCCTGACACGGAACAGTCCTCACTAAAAGGTGCTATTCCCAAAGGGTCACAGGATGGGAGTGGTTTTTGGGGAAAACACCTAAACACTGTTCAAACATTCAAAAGAGAGATCAGGACAAACGGGGTCTCGCTGAGTTTGATCCCAAATCAGGAGACAAGGAAACCCAGGGGCCCGGGTAGATAAAGTGTTAATCACATATTTGGCGGTTTGTGAGCCAAAGCAGTCTGAGGTTTCAACTGCTTCTGCTCAATGCTCATCCCATTCAGAGACGATGAATCATTTCCCATTTGGCAACACTTCTGCCTACAAGGCTTGTCCTCCTCGAGATTTCTGCCGGTGCCTCGGAATAGATGTGCTAATTCGGTACACCTGACTCGAGCAGGGCCCATTGTTGCCAGCTGTCAGACTAGACCTCGTCCTGTTTATCAGACACATCTCGGCCCCACTCGCACAAACACGGCTCTCCCGTTAATCCCACCGCGGTAAATGACTTTCTAATACCCTTGTTTTCCTTGCCCTGCCAAAATACCAACACAGCACGGATTTCAAGCAACAGCAAAATCGATTTCTCCACCGCAGCTGGACTCGTCCCAGGCCGTCCAATAACCACGGGGTTTGGGTTTTTTTGAAGTCATATTTGCTGTTCTAGTCATTCTGTCCGTGGATTCCTGAGTTCCAGCAGCAGAGGTTTGACTGTTTCAGAGGTAACAGAAGCTCCCAGGGAGTGTATTCCAGTTTTTCAGGCGGGCTCCCCAGCTCTTTGAAAGGTAAAGCAGAACAAAATAAAGTACTGACCACCTCACACTCATTTTCCCCAGGGCATGCAAAAGAAAACTGCATTACTGGCTGTTTATAAATACTTGTGCAGGGGTAACAGAGGAAATACAGGGCAGTTGGGCAGGTTTGGGTGTTTTTTGGTGTTATTTCCCCTTGGTTTAGCCTTTTTTTTTTTTTTTCTAAACCTACCTACAGTGAATCTGGGAAACATATGAGAAAACAATCTGTGTATGAGCAAACAAAATCCACCAGAAGTCAAGTCTTTACATTCCAGCTGACATGAAGCAGTTGCACAGATGCACAAAACCAGACTCACTCTTTTCAGGTTTCACACATGCTGTGCTCACAGCAACACACTCCCACATGTGAGATGCCTCTGAATAGTTTAAAACTCAGAATAATGAACAAAAACACGAGGATGTGCAGGGCTAACAAAAAATACAGGGCATTGACACCCCTCTCTTCCATTCTCAGCGGGGTATATATATATATATATAATTTCACCAGGTTTTTCATTGTGATGTTGTGAATGATGAATCAGATGCTGCATTTCAAGTATTATTCATCTGCACAATTTAAGCGAGTCCTGAGTAACCATTAAAGAAAAATATCTGCCAGGAAAAAATAACCCAGAATATATGATTCATTCACCTCTGAAACAATAAAAGGGTTCACTACAACAAAAATAACGATATTGTAAATGCTTCAATTAAAAAGTTAAGAAAACAGCCCAGCACAATGAAGAAAGCATGCCCTCCAAATAAAAACAAACCACCAAACGTGTGTGTGGGTGCAAATAACAAAACATCCCGTCAGAAAGAGGTAATTCCATGAAATACAGCAACACCAGAGCTGATGGAAATTGTGCTCTGTTCTTCAGCTATTTCATGGTTTTAGAACAACAAAGATACTCCAACCTCTGAAACTCTGACAAGTCATTAATAAACTGATAAACACATCCTTATTTCAGCACAAAGGTGATGTGTGCAGTGTGTACCTGATCCTGGCCAACCCCCTGGGAAGCAGACCTTAAACCATGATAAAAGCTGAACAAAATCAAGTATTTAACAGCTTTATAAATGCCAAAAGATTCTTGGAAAACAAGTCCCACAGGGGCAGACTTTGCTTCAGCCTCGTACGAACCGCTGGGGAGAAAGAGGAGCAACAAACAACACTGTGCAAACATGAAAATGGTTTTAAAAGCTCATTTTTTTCCCCACAGTTAGACAATATTAAGTTTATTTGAAATGAAACTTGCAGTTTCACATTGTATAATTTAGTTTACTAAAAAAAAGAATGATCCATCTGAATGCACCAGTAACTTCTCCTCACCCTGCCCAGACACAGAGATTTTCTGCACAGGCCTCTACAAGAAACTCCACTTAAAATACCTGCCTGTCTCCTGCTGGAGCTACACCTGCCCAGCACAGGGAATTTCTGATTTGTTCTTCACTGTTTAAACTCTTCTGCAGCTCCTGGGTGTGTGTTCAACACACACAGATCAAAGTTTTTCACTCCACTGGCAACTCAGTGTAAACAAAGGAGAGTGTGTTGTACCCACCCCCTGACACAGGGAGGTGCAAATCCAGTGGGGACAAAGTGTGAAATTAGAGGATTCCCCTCTTCTAGAGAGAAATCTGCCCACAGATCCATCAGAGAACACGAATTGTGACTGCCACAGCTCACAGCTTTCTCTGCCCACTCGATACTTAACGTATGAACATCGACTCTAAATAAAAAAGGTCAAATCTCTCACGCAATGAACTCATCAACAGCAGACAATGCTTCTCTGGAAAATAAAATTAATTGTAATGCCCAAACCTGGGTGAAAAGATGGCATGTAAATTAGCCAAGGAAACTTAACAAGTGTATAATTCCATTATCATAATTAACAACGAGTTTTCTGAAGAAAACATTAACATTAATGAAGTGACCAAGATATCACATAATTTCTTAGAATTGAGGGTTTTTTAGAAAAAAATTCTCAGGTTTGTTAAAAGCTGAAGAATTCCTTTTGTTCTACCCATAAGGAGTAACCCTGATGTTATCTGAGAGCCTTTTCAGAATTCTGCTATGAATCATAGCCAAGAAGCCAGCCCTTAATTCCCTATTTTTTCCCTGTAGGATCAAGGTGACCAACACGTGGAGCAAAGGAACAAATGGTAGAAGTTTTGGGGAGGGTGTTTTTTCCTGTTTGTTTTCCAACCTGTGGCCTCTGTCCACCTGTGGCCACTCACATTCTTTGTATTTATGATGCATCTTTAATTCTTACAAAGCCCCTCTGCTGTCCTGACCCCCCTCCCAAGCAGTTCACCGATGAAACATTCCCTGCTCACAAAGCCAAGTGTTAAAAAGTCTGGAAGAGGAGAATCCAGGCTGCCCCCATGACCCTGGGTCATGTTCAGTGCTGCAGCACCAACAGATCTCCAGCACCTCGTCCTGCCAAAAGTTGTTCTCCATCAGCTGCCCATTTGCCCTGGACATTTCCCTGTTCCAGGTCACTCCTTTCTCCTCTGCATTCCAGTTAATGCCTCCCTTACACCAGGAGCACACTGAGCTCAGCATTAACAGGATGAAATCACCTCCCATTTACTAAGCCTGGCTGCCACAGCCACACCTGCCCATTACCGTGTCCCTGTCTGACTGGGAATGAAGCATTCACAAGAACCGAGGATTTCTAAAAGATGTCCAATGTATTTTTAATCCCCTTCTTGAAACTGGTTGAATTGGAGCAGAACCTTCCCAAAATAAATTCAGTCTGATTTAGCTCCTCAGCATGAAAACTGTGCTAGGCTGTTCAAGCAGGGAACAGCGTGTTAGGATGGGAAGTGCTAACTAGAGCTGGCACTGTGAGCTCCAGCTTGGTGTGTTCCAAGTTCAGCGAGAGTTATAAATTCCACTGGTGGCAAATAAAAGGCAAAGATGTTCAGGCAAAGCAATTCAAAACTGTGTTCAAACGACACAAAGCAGGGGCAAGTGCAGGACCCAGCACTCCCACAGAGCTGAAGGGCCACAGGGACACTCCAAGAGTGAGGGGGACCAGGGACAATTGTCCTCTGCATTCACTGCCACTCCACCAGTGACACGAGGGGGTGCAGAACAAGTGCATCTCCAGGCATGGACCACACTGGGAAGAACTGCTGAAGTGTGGAGGCTGAAGTTCCTAAATTTCCATAAACTTCCCACAAATATAAAGCTTTTGGGTGGGTCCAAAGCCCTCTCAGTGCAGATGAAGTTACATTACGCCGATGCACAGGAAATAGCTGACTTATTCTACAGGATGAACAATCCACCAGAGGAAAGGAACTTTCAGGAAAAATGATAAATATTGTAATGAGGAAATCCGAGGCACGTATTCACAATGCCACATTCACATCTCACCCATGAACTGAAATCTCTTCATCATCATCATCTCCCGGCCTCAGCAGCGAGTGAGACACAAATATAAATATATAGTGCTACTCCCAGGCAGAATAATTTGCTGTTGGGAGGGGAACCAAGAGCTTTACTGTCTGTCCTTGTTGATGGGGCTGCAGAACTTCTCACCTCCTTTTACCACCCCCTGTAAGAGCTGCTGAGGGAACCTCATGAACTGTGGGAACTGCTCAAGGAAGGGAGAGAAGAATCACACAAATATTTCATGACAGGCCAGGCACGACGCACGTACTCCTGAGAAGTACTCCCAGTCACTTTTTCCTTGCAGGCCTTCTCTTTTCCTGCTGCAGGAGAAGGCAGAAGCCAACAGCATTATTTTAAATCATCTGTCAACACAGCTCTGAAGCAGAAATCCCAAATAGGAAAGGTGTTCACCAAAGGGCCGCAGTGTCACAGGACAGCACAACTCCAGGGGAAGTCTCGCCCTCCTCGGCCCCCTCTTCAGCACCGGCACAAAGATTTAAACCCTTTGGCTTTTAAACAAAAAGCTGACACCCAACTGTTCAAGGCAAAACTGGAATTTGCTGTGTGGAATTTACAGATAGGATTTGCTTCTGTGAGGAACCAGGGGCACCTCCTCTGGGCAGCAGCATCAGTGAGCTTGGACAGAGGGGTTTTCCTGCTCCATCCACCCAGCATTTATTGTAACAGTATAACACACACACACTTGAAGATTCTGGTCACCAACACCTTGGGCTTCACCAAACACCCAGAATTACCAGTCAGACATTCAGAAATGCCTCAGACACAACCCACCAGAAACTATGAAAGATGGCACAACATTTTTAGGGTCATTCACAAGCTTTAATTACCAAGAAGCTCCACCCTAGAAAGTTTCTTATATCACATCTGATCCCATCTTTTATAAATTCAGACAGAAGTACTCATTCTGCTGCTAAACAGAAAAAGAGGACCCCTTAGTATGATTACACTTAAACATAATCCTATTACTCATTTAGTCCTGCACACAGCCTTCTATACATCAGGGAACACGGTGAGAGCTTTTTCTCTGAAAATAAATAATTATACTTGTCATAAATTAATAATTTCAGAACAATATATAGTGAACATTTGCTGTTAGGAGTTGAACTGAAGAACTCTCTGCCAAAAGGACACCTAAATGCTTGGTACAATTAATGCCACGAATTTCTAGTCCCAGACAGTTAAGCAGGAATGTAATTCTATGAATTTTATTCGGACATGTTTTGTTCCTTTTCATTTTTATTTTAATTTTTTTTTTTTAACCAGCCATGTCCATAAGTACTCTAAGCCAGATAGATCTTTCCTCTCCCACCAGTAATAAAAGTGGATTAATGTTAGTACATTTACATGGTTTTCACGAAAAATACCTGCATCTGGTAGATTGCATTTCATTAAAATGAAACAGCAAATTACTAAGTACACTCCATCTACCTTCCTCTTGTCCTGTGATACACACAGAGCAGTTTTGCCACATGGAATTTCACAAGTGCACAGCCTGGTCTTTATCTGCATTAGAAAGAAATCCCCAAATTGGCTCAAGTTTTCAGCAAATGCCCCTGATATCAGCAGTGCACATTCCCACCTTCAGTCAAGCTCAGCTGCATCCCTAATTGAATTTATGTACCATCTATATATAAACTCCAAATCAAATGGTTAAGCACGTTAAAAAGAAGCATCCTGACAGATATAATTAGTTATGACTCCGTTTAACTCCACTGGTAATATTAAAATCTGGGTCAAGGCAGAAGGAAAAGGAGTGTCTGTCACTTGTTTCAAACCATTCCAGGTGATCAGCCAAGGGCCCTCTGTTGTGCACACACCTGAAAAAAGGGGAGGAGAGGAAGAGGTGGATTCTTAACTTGGATATATCCCCTCAGCCCACCCCATGTGACAGCACAGGATGGAGCAGCAGGGACGTGCCCATCCCTAAGAACGGTGCTGTGGGTTGGAAAGCTTTCCCATGGCATTGTCACTCCAGTGTTTGTGGCAAGATGGCATCACACACACACTAATTGAAGCCTGAATGGTAGAATCTGGGGGCACAGTTTTGCTGTGACCTGGAAATTACATAGTCTGGACATTCTCTGCATATTTGAAACAACTCAGATGGGTTTGTTCCAGAAAGGACCCACTGAACCCATCACACTGACAATGCCATGGCTGGATCACCCTCCCTTCCTGCAAGAAAACAAGCCCTGGAAGTTGGGTGAAATGTGTGCTGGCCAAGGCTCATCCCAGAAAATTACCAGCAGGATACAGCCACAGAAACTCACTGAGTGCTGCTCGCTCTTTCACTTTCAGAATTTGGACAATGTGAGGAACACTTCACCCAAGCAATACTTCATCCTCATCTGGGGGGGTATCAGTCCTGCTCTGCCCCAGCAACAGCAACAACAGCGTTTGGAGGCAGAAGAAAGGTCATGGCCAAGAGTCTGCAGGATGCTGAAGCACAGCTGACAGTGCAAATCTGGCACACAGGAGAGAACTGAACCCAAACCACCCCAACCGCTGTCTCAGACGGCCCAAAACAGATCCACGTTTTCTGTGGATTTAAACTCAAGGGAAACGAGGCCCATGGGCAGAAAGTCAAAAAGGTAGTGGCTCTAAATCCCAGCTTGACTTGGTTTATCCTTTTTATGATCTTGAGCATGTCTACTCTCCATCCTGTCTCAGCCTCCCCCTTAAACTCCGAGGATAATGCTGAGCCAGTTTCATCCTGAGCTTTGTTACCCACCAGCGAAGATTTCTCCAAAGTTACAAGCAATCTTATCTCTGCTTTCATTGAAAGCATTTAAAGATTAAGCAGCAAGAAAAAGTCAACAGTTTTGCTTCCTTCAATATGTTATTGGCAAATATCCCTGGGGATTCTGATCCTCTTTCCCAACCAGGAACGTGCTTTGCTAATGGCAGACACACACAGGAGCTGCTTTTATAAGCGTTGTCTGACATCACTGAGATGGGTCTTTCCCACCTCTGAGGAGCCACCAGAATGATGTCAGACACTGCACGTGCCACGGGCACATTAAACCTGCACGGAACAGCTGGGCAGTCACTGTGTAGTAACCCACTCGTGCCACTCAGCAGAGTCAGAATCCAGGGCATGGCACTGCTGGGAGGAGACAAAACACCCAAAGAAATCACCCACCTTTCGAAGCACTGCAAGGGAAATCTGGCCCAGGGGGGAGATGTCATTTTTAAGTGATATGGCAAAGCAAGGGGACACTTCAAAGGCCATGGGACAAACCAGAACAAAACATGAAAAGCTGTCTCCTGTCAGGCATCAACCCCTTCACCTTATGGGCATAAAGGCAAAATGTCTTCATCTGGGGCCTGATCAGATTTTTCAGTGTGATTAAGAAAGAGAACAGAAAATAGTCTGTCCCCACTAGCTGAGTCTCTCAGACAGACCTTCCGGGGCAGCTTAAACTCTTTAAACGCCACTGAGAAGCACAATTCCAAACACCACTCGCTATTTTTCCTCCCCTGGGATTTCTCTTCTTTTTTTCCCCCCCCAAGAGCTTTATTTTTTTAACCATTACCATTAGGACTGCCTGTAGATTTCCCATATGTCTCCTACATATGCCCCATATGCTGCCTGCACATGTAAAACCTGCACTGTGTGATGCTCTCCTGATTGTACAGCTAAAAGTGGATATTTTTTACATTGAATTTGAATCTTTTCATTGAAGCCCCCCCAGAACTCTTTTCCTACTATGATTCCCTCTCCCAAATCCTTTCTGATCTTCGCTTCCCTTGCCATGATACCCCATAATGTACCCTTGAACACACATACCTGATTTCACACCCAGATGAATAAAACTTTGTCATATAAGCTGATTTCATAGAAACAAACAGCTGAAAGTGCTCCATGCAGCTGCTCAGCTGTTTATTACAATTCTCTGGCATCTGTATGCTCCACAACTGATTTATATGTATATAAATATCTATAACCATACACTGTGTACATAAAAAGCATATATTTACACACACACTGCAGACTCTGATGAAAATATTGAGGGCCAAGCAGCCATCAATCAAGGCCTGCACCTCTGATCAGACACGTCTATTGACTCTGTTATGACTGCACCAGTTTAATCCACCTACTATGTAATTTATTGATTGGGACTTCTTAATGACACACGGCTGACTGAAAAGCAGTACTTAAGTCAAATATCCCTTCCATGAAGGAACCCCATTGTTTTATTGTTGACCAAAGCCTATCTAAGTACAGGCTGCTGGTCAAAGAGGCAGCCCTGCCCTCTTTTCAGCTTCTTTTCTGCATCCCTCTTCTCCAGGACAAGAAACCATTTTTATTCCTGGTAGGATTAGCTTTCAGCTCATCCCAGAGTTGCTGGAGTCAACACAAGGGAGGGCCCAGAAAGTGCAGCCAGGGACTACAGAGAGGAAGAAGAAACAGCACTCAGATTTGAAGCTGACCTAAAATGGCACTAAGATTTCAGTCAACTACAAAAAACACTGCCTTGGTCCTTAAAAACACAGGGATCTACTTTATCAATCAATCAGTCAGAATGCTGTTCCCACAATGAGGCTCTGCTATCCATGAACTTCAGTCCTGCTTCCAACACCACTGCTGACAATTTAGGACTCAGGTTAACTGCTGTCTTAATTGTATTCATTTAGCAGTTAGATTCATCCACTGCAAAAAACCCCAGGTTTGAGGATTCCACAGTCTTGCAAAACTCAAGAATATTCTGGCTTTTTCCAAATAACAGGTGTGTTTCTCAAGAAGTACTATTTGCATCACAACAAGAGCTTCTGTGGACTGAGAGAACAGCAGCACTTTCTTCTTTCAACACTGTAGCTCGACTGGAAGGTCCCACCTTTGCAGTGTGAGGGCTGAAGGGACAGTAAAGCAGCAAGAGAGGCAGCAGAAGAGATGCTGATCCATCTTCTACACCACAACACCCAGTGCTTTCATTTCCCTGACCAGCAAACCCTGCAGAAAGGAGGAGGAAAAACAAAGGTAGCACCACTTCGGTCCTACCTCTCATTCTGCACCAGCAAAACTCTTCCAGCTCGTTCCAGCTTTATCCCTGGGATATTTGTTACCACTTTTTCCAGCCCAGTGTGGCTGTGGAAGTATCTTTCCTTGTTAACTGTTCTCACACAAACACTGTCTGGAACACAGGAACTAAATAAACTGCACTAACCTTTACCCAGCTCTGTCTGTTGGAGCACTCAACACTTTTGCAGGCTTCAAACTGATTTTAAAAAGCATCTCCTCGATAAAAGAACCTCATGGGCTTCATTCAGACACCTGCCACTGATCTCCTAAGTGAAAGTAGTGAAATGTAGCTATTTTAACATCAGATAATTCACAAATTCGGACATAAAACTATTCTCTGAAAGCAATACTCACTTCTTAATTTTTTGAAGAATATGAGATCAACACAATTCAACATTCTGAGAGAAAACATGGAAGAAATAATGGCATGGTCTGTCTGGCAGGGTATTGACAAATCCACAAATTCAACACAACACTGAGAAAAATCCCAAGTAAGAACGGAAGGAGGTGACTGCACTGGCAGGAGGATTCAGATGTACTCAGGACTAGAGCAAATGGGGGTAAATATGTGAGTTGATGAATTTTCCTTACACCAAAGCTTCCCTGGATATTGTTATTACAAGCTGCTAAGGCAAAGTCTGCAGAAGACTGGTGCAATTCTAGGCCTCAGGTAATTTAAATCACATTGCCTACATTTCAATCAGAAACAAGGATTGACACCTCCTGCCAGAAGGATCATCAGAAACCGTAATATTGGGATTTTAATGATTATCCAGCGATTTTTCTGGCTCAAGATAATGCAACTGTATTGACATGTATCACCAAAGAGCCAGGTGACATTTGCAGCAGACAACTGACCCTCAGAGCAGAAGAAGAACCTTTTATAAGGAATGTCTAACACAGATGCACCGCAAACTAAATAAAAACCTACTCCAAATGTGCCACCGCTGTGGTTTGTGTCTGTTATGGAACCCAGACCTAAATAAACTGTTAAACACTTAGTGTAAAGGTATGCCAAACATTTCTCAGAACTTTCTGAAGGTCCCAACAAAGAATCAACCTTTTTTTGCAAAATGAGGCCTAGGTTAAATATTTTATTTGGCTCCTCAAGATGGACTGAGAAGTTGGGCACCAGCTCCAGATCAGTTCTTGGACTCACATCAAACATTACCCTGTCATTTATCCAGTCAGTCAAAACAATGTTTTCCATCTAAACCTTTAATGTTTATGTCCTGAAAAAGTGCTAATTGAATCCAGTTCTTGAAATCCATTTTTTAATCTATACCATCTAATTTAGAGATAATGAACAGAAAAGATAAGCATTAAAACAATGATTGCAGAATTAATCCTTACAAACATTCAAGCCAAAACAGAAGACTGCTGGTTTCACAGAGCCAAAGAAAATTAAGATTAAATAGCATTTGTCAGTTTGAGAATAAACTTTTAAAAACACTGGATATACAGATTCTTCTAATTCCAAACAGTTTCAGAATTCAACAGCCCTCAAACTGCTTTTCCAATCAAAAAGGGTAATCAAAACCACACAGAACACTTAAAAACTATTCCTAGGCAAGAAGTGACAACATGCCAGCTGAATTAATAAGATTCAGTGTTTTCCTTAAACATGTAAAGCTTCCTTACAACAAATGACCTTATGTGAAACCACTCACAATTACCTACAGCAGAAAACACCTCAAGCTGTTCAGCTCCAGAAACAGGCCAATGTTTCCTATAAAATTTCAATAACAGAACTGGTCCTCAGCGACTGCAAGAGCTGCTGACACTGGAACAGCCCCTAAAAAGACCATTTTACCTTCACCCTGAACTCAGGATGACACAAAAAACTCAAAAATGCTCCTTAGGATTGTACCTGCCTGGTCTGGGGACCGACCACAGAGTGAAACTCAGCGTGTAAAAATGAGTTCTGGTACAATCACACCCCCCACAGCACCCTGATACTGTCACAGGCACCATTTCATTACATGCTTAATCCTCAATAAAAATAAAATATGAAACAAATTTGAACCCAAAACACAGAGGTGAGAAAGACAACTCCCCGGACAGCGTTCTCCATGCTCTTAAATAAATACGGCTACAGACCCTTTTTTAATGTTCCAAAGATAAGCAAGTCTGAGCACTCACTGCCCAGGGAAGAAAAGTATTAAAGCACTGCATCAATACAGCAATAACCTGAGGAGAAGGCTACAAAACACTCTGTAAAAACAAGGCACCACTGTTCATGCAGCAGCTCATTTGAAGAGTTTTATTTCCCACTGTAATATATAGACACTCACAAATCTCTCTGAAAACTGGATTACAGATCTAGTCCAAGTATTTCCAAAGCAAAGCATAAGCAGACACATTTTACTTTCCCTGTAAAAACAACACACTTGGAAAAATCCGTATGAAAACACCTCTCTTTATTAGGCATTAAACTGGAGATATTTCTCATGCACCTAAAGTAAATGTATCAACTCTTCTAGTATTTTTAATAACATTTGCTTTGCAAGCTGGTTAAATGCCCTATACGTAGAGGTGAGTATTTACTGTGTTATCTATTCTTTCCTAATTCCTTACCTTCATGTACTGATGCTTCAGAACACAAAATACCCCTTATCTGCTGAAGAACTTTAATACTTTAAAGAAAAGAGCTAGTTCAAAAGTGTCCTGTATTTTTAATACAGAAAGCTCTAGCAAGACTTCCAGGTTTTTGGCTTTTTTTCTCCTCTAAACCCATTTCCCCGGGTTCTTATGCTGGAAAGGACATAGTTTTAAGCATTTAAAAGCAGGCTGTTTTCCTCCCCAGCACGCAGGTGAACCTTTTTATGTTATTTTGAAATCCCAGGGGTCAAGTGGTCCTGTGGAAGAGGCACCGCGAACCACCCCAGGACCAGGGGACACGCTGAGCTGGAAGGGACCCACCAGGATCACCCACCCCAAGTCCTGGCCCTGCCCAGGACACCCCAAACCCCCTCCATGTGCGTTGTCCAAACTCCCCGAGCTCCGGCGGGGCCGGGGCCGTGCCCGCTGCCCTGGGAGCCTCCTCAGCGCCCGGCGAGCTCCGCCCGGCAAATCGGTTAAAAATCCCCCAACAGCACAACAACAACAACAAACAAAGAGCCCAAAACAAAGAGCGTGACAGTTTCTCCCCGGTCCACGCCGCGCACAGGGGGCAGAATGACCCCCGAGTCGGGCTGCGGTGCCCCAAGTTCGCCCAGGCGGCGGCGGGGCCGGGCCCGGCCGGGCGGCGGAGCACGGACACGCCGAGCCCGGGCCGAGCGAGGGAGCCTCGCCCTGCCCTTCCCTCCCCTTCCCCCCGAGGCCCGGGGGCCGCTCCGGCCCCAGGTTCAACCTCAACGCCACCCGGAGCCGCCGCTGCCGCCCCAGCCCCGGCCCCGGCCCCGGGCCGGCCTCACCTGTCAGCCGCAGCTTGACGGGCCCGTTCCGCCGGGCCCCCGGGTTGGACATGGCCCCGGCCGGGGCTCCCCCGCCGCTGCTCCGCCAAGGGCTCGGGGGAGGCGCGAATGGAGCCGGGCCGGGCGCTCAGGGCAGCGGCGGCCGCCGGAGGAGGAGGAGGAGGAGGATGAGGAGAGGCCCGGATGTGCCCAGCGTCGCCATGAGCGGGGCCGGGGCCGCGGAGGAGGAGCGGAGCCTTCCCCGCTTCCCTCCGCTCCCCTGCGCTTCCCGGCGCTTCCCCGCCCCCGAGCGCCACAAAGCCGGGACGGGGCCGCACGGACGGGACGGGATCGGCGCGGCTCCCGGCCCTCCCTCCGGCCCCGGGGACGCCCTGCCCGCCCCCCGCCCCGCCTCGGGCCGGCCCGGCGGGACGGACGGGGAACCGCGTCAGGTGGCGGCGGGGCCGGGGCGAGCCTGGGCAGGGAGCGGGGCGGGCGGGAGCGGGGGGATGGCCGTGGGCTGGGGGTCGGGAAGGGTGGGGAGAACAGCCATGAGCCATGTCCTGGGAGGGGACTGGGGGGAAAGGCCAAGTCCTGGGGGTCTGGAGGGATGGGGGGAATGGCCATGAATTGGAGGTTGGGAAGGATGGGGAGAATGGCCATGTCCTGGGGGAGCTGGGGGTCGGGAAGGGTGGAGGGAATGGCCGTGGTGGAGAGGAGGGGACAGAGAGGAGGATGACCCTTTAGTTGTGTGGGGAGTTGGGACAATGAGAATCAAGGGTGCAGGCATGGGGGGAGAATTCAAAGCCATGGTCACACTCAGGGGTGCTGTGATCCAGGGCACTATTCCACATGGGCAGGGTGTGACAGACCAGCCCAGGAAATTGTTAAACTTTGGACCAATTTAGTCCTTATCTGCACTGTGTAGAAATCAGCAGCCCGGTTCTGTGAACTGCCGTTCTCAGAATACTAACAAAAAGTACAAAAATGCCTTGTATCCATGTGCCCTAATTTAACTCCCACCCTGCAGGAAAGGTGACTCTTTCCAGAGTTTTCCCAGCACTGCAACACACTTCCCATGAGGGGAGCTCCAGCTGCAGCAGTCATGGACAGCTTTCTGCAGGGCCAGAGGGGCCTCGAGGGTGGGAAAAGCTCCTGGAAAAGCTGGGAAGGTTGGCACATTAAAGGTTCCCTTAGGAATTTGAGCTAACACACCTCACACCTTTCCTCACTAACAACCCCACTAATATCTGTGCTCCTTCAGACGTGTCACTGCTCTGGCACCTTCCTGCTGAGGTCACCTCTAAAGTATCATCACATGGGCAGGCAGAGATTGGGATCCAGCCCGTGGAGCAGGATCCAGAGGTGGGATGAGAAGATGACCTGTGCTTCACACACCTCGTGGTGTGGCTTCCACACAGCCCAGGAGGTTTCCTGAGTGACACAGAGCTGAGCTGTGGGGGTTATCCCACCCTGACAGAGCTCAGAGCTGGGCCCTGTTCACTCAAACCTGGAGTGAGGAACTGGTTTTTTCCCCACTGAAGGCCTTGGAAGTGGGATGTGGTTCTTGAAGCTTTCCTTCCATACAATGGGACACCTCCCCACAGTGGGTACAGGTGGATTCACATCTCTTTCCCCCAGAAGTGCCAGGTGCTTCCAGGTGGAAGTTTCCAAAGCTTCCTGCTGTGGTGCCAGTGTCTGGGAAGCAAAAGAGTCCTGGGACCAGGACCTGGGATCCCTTCTTCACTCAGGGCTGTGTTTGTTGCCTTTGCCATCACCCATTCAACACAAAACCAGCATGTGTTGGACACTTCATTTCCTACAAAACACAGGCACAATATATCTACTGCTTTTATGCCTTTATGTTGCACTGAAACAGTTAAAAAGTTACTTTGTCATGGTTATGTAAATTCACACACACCTCAAAGGCATTCCAGGTGTCCTGATTTCTGCACTGAAAAAAAGAAACAGAAGAAAAATCAGCCTTTGTAATTGAAGGTCATACTATTAAATTCCAATCTGTTACAAATTCACATAGCCAGGTCGTTATCCTTCTTCTCAAACCAAGTATATAAAGCAAATGGCTGATGGTTTGCAAATATTGCAACATTACCTGGCCACTGCTGAACTGAACAGAAAAACAAAATATAAAGCTACTTTTCACATGCTTCACATATTTCTAGGTTATTCTAGATTCTTCCTAACATGTGATGATTATTCATTTCTGAGGTCTCATAGTGCTCTCTGGACCCAGCATTCAATAATTCTGATATAATTTGACAGAAGTATTTAGTGTTATGTTAAACATAGAACTCTTGCTAATGATCTCTTTCTAATGGATAACTAGTGTGTCAGACATTAATTGCAATGCCAATATTATTAAAAAAAACCCTTTTGGATTAAATACAGTATTCCATTGTTCAGTAGTTTTATGAACATTTAATGCTTTCATTAAAAGGGGTTTTTAGAGGTCATGAAGCACACTTAGTTTCATGCTGCTTTTCAGAGAACTATCAGTTTTGCTGAGATTTTGGGACACGCTGCTCACCTTGGAGTGCAAACACTGTGATGTATTGCAAGTGTGAGAGCATTCACTGACAGCCCCTGCATTTGGGTCACTGTACAAAACGTGCTGCCTGCAAGATTGCTGCTACTGCTGGGCTTTATTTTTTAATAGGGTATTGGGGTTTATTTATTTATTTTTAAACAGCCAACATGACTGGAGTGTTTTTGCTGCTACACCCAAGATGCTCCATGAGGGAGTCAGTGCAAGATCTGCAGCCAGCAGAGCTCAGGAAGCCTCTCAAAGCACCAGCAACTGCAGTGAACGTGGGGGATCCAAAGATGCTGACACACCTAATGGTTCAAAGTGCTCCCTTCCCAACAGGGGAATTCCACAGGAACGTCGTGATCCGCAGGTTCTCGTGCCGGTGCTGTCCCCCAGCTTCTCAAAATATTCTTAAATTGATGTTGCTGACCCTGCTTTAGGTTTTAGAGGCCGAGAGCTTGCGGTGAATTTTGTGTTTGGGCAGTTCCATTCCAGGGGTGAGAGGAGGTTTCCTCCTGTGAGAGGGACAAGCAGATACCACCCTGAGCTGCTGACGAGAGCTCCATGTCTCACTCCGGGCTGATATCACCGAACAACAAATCCTTCCAGGCTGAGGGAGCCAGCTGGGACGCAGAGGGATGGCAGTGCCTTGCATCAGCCCACAGCTCACTGCTGGATGACAGCCTCGCTGCCGGGCTCGGCAGGGAATTCCAGCCAGCCTCCCTCAGCCAGGAGGTCACAGCTGAGGCTCCATCCAAAGGATTGGAGCAAACACAGAGAACGGGCAAGTTCGGGCATCTTTAGGACACCAAAACTATTGAGGAGCCCACGAGGACAAAATAAGATGATGGTTGGTGTCCCATGAGTGAAACTTCTGAAGAAGTGTTTGGAAATACAACAATTTCTTCTGTTCTGTGGCTGCCCAAAAATCAAGGGGCTTTGATTTCTTGGATTTCCCAAGAGGAAGAAAGAGAAGGTTTTGCACTCACAGATGGTTCTCAAAGGGTTTGGTGGGTTTGGACACTGGGAAATGTGAATAAACACCTTTAACCAGGTAGCGTTCATTTCCAGAAGAGAAATTTTTTGGAGTAATTAATTTTTTTGGAGGTGAGGTCCTCCCCATCTTTAGAAACTGAGGAATATACTGCAAACTCATTGCTCAGCATGTGGTATGTGTTCAAAGCAAGTCAACATTTAAGGATTACATTCCATTTCTTTCTGTATAGGGGTTTAATCACAGCACATTCCTCCAGCAGTAACGAGAGCTGGCTGGTGTTATGTCACATTCTTCCCCAGCTTCTGTAATGTTATCAAGAAAGCAAGGCAGTTCTGCCCCTATTATTGAGCTTCTGTGAGTAAATTGAAAGATTAAAACTATTTTCTGGAGGCAGTTTTTAAAAATAAAGATATTTAAAATTATCTGGATTATATTTCGTTCTACTTGTCTTCATTTACTTAATTTCCCAGAGCCTGTCATGGTTGAAATTATATAGACACCACCCCCTAGAGATCATGGAGTTAAAGATGAATTGATCAGAAGAGAATTACACCTCCATTTCCTTTTTCTCTACGATGTCTTTCCATTGTATGTGCATCTGTTAAAGCTAAATGCCTATTTTGCCACCTAATGGTGTAGTTCTGAGGAGTGTTGCAGCAGAATACCCCATGAAGATTTATATATTTAGCAGGTTCCATTTCATTAAAAAAGAAATACATTTGAAATATCCACAGAAGTCCTTTCTTACCATATTTTTTGTAAAGCTTTGTTCATGTGGCAAAACCAATCTAGAAATTCTTTAGAGCATTGTGAAGAACGATGAACATTTTTACCACCAGAGTTCCCTACCTCTCTCCTGATTTGCCTGACTGGCTCACTCCCTTTCCAGGCATTCCTGCTCCATCCACACCTTTGCTTGCAGTGGGCATTGTTCTCCCATCTGTCTCTCTGGCACAGCTTTTCATTCTAAGCCTTCTCCCAGCCAATCATGACCTCTCACCACAGCTAAAGTCCTTCCTAAACTCATTGCAGATCCATCCCATTTTGGTCCTGTTCCTGGATGGAATCCTGTCCTCTGTGGGGGTGCCTTTCCTGCTGCCCTCCCTGTCCCGAGGGATCCAGCCCCGCTGCAGTCACGTATGAAGTGCTCCTGCATTTCAGGAATAAAAACTGGGAACAGAAAGTTCCCCTTTGTACAAAATTCCTTTTTTTTTCCTTCGCAGGTTATGAAAATTGTCAGACTGGAGCATTGTCTGCGTTGCTGGTGAGCAGAACAAAGTGCATTAAGGTGCACATGTGTAAACAGTCTGGCTTTACTCCGTCCCCGTGGCTGCTCCGAGGCCAGGAGAGTTAAACCCGCCGTGGAGGACGCACCTCTCGGAGCCCTGGGATGAAGAAACGCGTCTAGACAGGGGCTCTGGTCCTCACTGAGGCTCCCTTTGGCATGCAGAGGCAATGTTTACGCAAGAGGTCAAGATTCAATCCATTCCTCAAGCTGGAGATGAAGCTTTTCAGGAGAAGAAACGAGGAAGGAAATCCCCACCCGTGCTCCGGCTCCTGCGACAGGGACAGAGCTCGCAGCAGAGACACCGTGGCCCTCGGAGACAGGATGTGTCCTGGGGAAATGATGTGTCTCTGAGGGGAAATGACTGCAGCTGTGGCTACAAAAAAATGCATGAGCTCCCATATCCCAGGATTTTCCAGTGGTTAGTCACTAAGATAACTCCTGAGTCCATCCATCCAGAGCAGATTAGTAACTGATGCACTGATATTCCATGCAGTCCCTTCAGCCTCGTTGTCCCTGCAGTGCTATCCCAGTGCAACTTCAGCAGAGGAAAAGGCAGATTTTAGAGACAGGCACCGAACACCAAATGAACAGTCTTTGTCGAGTGCTTTGAGAACAACACGTTAAATATTCCAGCTGAAATTCCTGAGTTTTCCTGAAGAACCACATGCTCTCTCTTGCAATTGCTCTGCAGGACTTCCTCACCGTGCTTTGTGACTGAAGCAACTGTGGGATCTCATCCTTAGGTTTAGTGGGCTGGTACAAGGAGGTTCCTAGAAGACCTTACAGAACAGGACAGTGGGAAACAGTCTCCTCTGAGTGACACATCCCAAGGATTTACTTTGCTGTACTGCAACATCTGTCTGCAGAAAGTGCCTGACTCCACTGGACACAGTGTGTGTCATCCCAGTGGAACACAGCTCAGACAAATGAAGTGTTCTTGGGAGGACTCTCAGCCCAAACAAGTGTTTAGGAGAGCTGACAGCACTGGTTTGGACCAAGCCATATTATTGAGCCACGGAAGGAATATCAAACCTTCCCTAATCTTTCTTATCCCCCGTGGCCCAGCAGCAGTTTGAAATAATGGCTTTGTGGTCTGCCAGAGCTGAGCTGTGAGATGTCCTGTGCTGCCTCTCTGAGTTTTAATTGTGGTGGTGAAGCAGAGAGCGAGGGGTGCCAGGAGCTGACTCAGATACCTGATCAGCAGTGACACACTGGAATTATCTGCCTCCTTAAACCAGCCTCTTGGCCACTGAACACCCTGCTTGGGCCACAGACACTGTTTAATGCTTTGGGAGAAGTAAAAACTGTTCTGTGATGCACCTTCCATCCATGCAGCCGTGGAAAGCAGAGATGCTTTCCTGGCTCCCCAAAACCCTAGAGCATTCTCTGCTAAGCCTGAAGACTTTGGCACAATTAGCTGGTTCTCATTGGCCATCGTTACTTCTCTAAATATTCAGGGATTAACCTTTCCAGCTTTCCAGAATTCCACATGTCAGGGGTTATGATGAGGTTTAAGAGGACTAAATTATCTCATTCCAATCTGTTGCAGGCACTGTGGCTGTCAGAGATAAATACAGATCCAGATAAGCAGCAGACTGCTCTGGCCATAGAATGTTAGCAGAGAAAGCCTCTTGGGGCAGCACAAGCCACTTAAAACAACCCTCACCTGGTGGTTCTGATTTTTCCCCGTTTCTTCAAGCAAGTGGAAGTTTTTCCACGTGTCTCATACAAGTGACTTCCAAAGGTTTCCATCCAAGAGGCAAGATTAATTCCAGGAAACTTATCGAATTGTGGCAATGTTGTTTGCTTCCACAGGTGGGTGAATCTGCAAGGTTCAAAGATGAAAATAGCTCCCAAAGCCTGAACCCCCTGGGGAGGGTTATTTTCTGCCAGGGGGAAGGAGCCACTCAGAGCCAGCTGAGCTGTCCCAGACTGTGCAAACCACATCTCCCCACAGCTCTGGGAGCTGCTGAAAGGAGCCCAGGCTGTCCAGCTTTGGAAACAATCTGCTTTGTCCTACGTGAATTCTGGAGACATTTATAAACATACTACATGAAAACCAAATCCATAAATAAGCTCAATCGTGACACAAAAGCATTTGCAGGTTCAATAAACACAGCAATCTCTCTTTTTTTGAAAAGAAAATAATTCCTAATACTTTCTGAAGTGCAGAAATACTTAACCTGTCCACAGGCTGTACTGGCTTCTTTTGTGCTTTCTTTTAACAATCACCAACAAGTCCACTGTGAAATCAATGTGGGAGGATTTAAGATAAAGTTTTCTCTGAAAATAGCCCTGAAATATTTAATTCTAGAAATTACAAAGCAAGGCTTCATGCCAGATAAGAACAGCACAGGTATTTAAGTAGGTTAGTGGGTCTAGTGAAGTGCTAAAAGTAACCTAAAGCAAAATCTGTCACCATGTGTCTTGAATCAGCCTTTTATTCTCCACTTGAAACCCTTTAAAATAGAACTGCAGGAAAGGTGGATTTCTCCTTTTCTTTTTAGCAGTAGAATTCAGGGGCAACATATCCAATTAGGCAAGGTGTCTAATGAAAGATGTGACATAATCAGATATAATCAGCCTGCAAGCAGACACATCCAGCCCCTCTGTGCATGTGCAACTCGTTCACTGACTGCTAAATTTAGGGTTTCTTTGAGTAAATGTCATCTCTCATTTGTTCTGCAAAGCTCATTGCACACTCTGGCTGCTACAAATTTAACAAACATTTGGATTGTGTTGCTAGAAAGACATTAGGTTCCAATTTGGGTCTAATACACAGTGGGCTGGCTATGAGGAAGTAAACTTTCCATGCAGTTAAAACGGGTTTTCTTGGTTTTTTTCTTTTCCCCTGTCATGTTTGTTCCTGGGGTATTTTTTCTGTCTGTACAGCACCCTGAACTCTGTTGACAGCTGATAATCCACTGTGCAGTACAGCAGCTCAGGTTTGTGTTCTGCACCTCTGTGGGGTATCTGCAGATGCTCTTGGTTGTACCAAACAAACGTTTTTAAAGGTAGTCTGGACAAAAGCTGGATGCAGGAATGGGCTAATCTGACTTTTCTTAAGTAATTCCTAGGATAATTTGCTGCTAAAATTGGAGTTTTTTTAAAGAAATTATTAGATCCCCATTGTCAGGTTTCCTCAACCCCCTCTGTTTTTCCTTTCTGACTTCACTTACATCTTGTGAAGTTGTCACCATTCCCCCTCTCCTTCTGTTTTCCTTCCCTCATCCCTGTCTGGCCCCAGCCTGCAGGTGTTGATTTACTCTCAGGTACAGATGGGTAACGGCTTCAATTTGAGCAACTACATAAACCAATATTTCTACAAGGCAGAAAAATTCCTGCTCAGCTCAAGTCCAGCTTCCCAGAGCAGTTCTTTGGAAGTGGAAGGTGGATGTCCTGTCTGCCCCATCCCCCTGCCCCGATTTCCCTGCACTGGGAATGTTCTCTCTATTCTGAGTTCTATGAACTGCAGCAATGGGGTTTGGGGTTTTATTTTTTTTAGCCATTAGGGGAAAGGAAATGACATATGGAGAGAATTCAAGTCCCTCCTCATTCCTAGAGAGTCTGTCCAGAACGTTGGAGTGCTGAGCTCCATCCAAGTGTCGTTTCCTGCTCACAATTGGGAAGGGGAGCTGGGGGTGGGAGGAGAGACGGATACGTCACATTAAATTGCTGCTTCTGATTAACAGCACATTCTGCAAATGATTTCACAGCGTTGCTTTGAACACAAACTGAGCCTCTGCAGCCCAAATATGTGTAGCAACCCACTGATGAAAGGGCTATTTTTACATCTGGTTCACAGAGTGGGTAAAAATGAAGTGGTTGGGACGGTGGAAATGGGCTCTGGAGATTTCTCCAGATTTTCTGATAACTTTTTACCTCCAGTCTTCCACAAGCCCACAGAGCACTGTCACACACTCCTGTGGCACAGCTGTTTCACCACTGGGAACCTGCACACAGAGCAATCTGGTACAGAGAACAAATCAGGCAGCTTTCCACTATTTTAGATCTATTTATGTACATGACCCCATGACTTATAAATATATAAAGATATATAAATCCCACCTTTAAAAGGTGACCCCATGATTTCCATTTCACATTGCAATGCCAAGTCGAGAAGGATATGGAGGAGAACAATTCCTCACTACACTGCACCTCTTTTGCTGAGCTCACAGGTTGATCCAACCTCCTCCCCAGTGAAACCAGTGATTTTGCTTTCAGTGTGTCAGTCAGCTGAAACTCCCTCCCTGCTCCATGATTTACACATCAGTGCTGGAGCTGGCCCATTGTTTTATTTAGTTGATCAGCACAACATGTTAATGTGGTCCAGCAAGTTGTGCTTGGTAAGGACAGACAGGATTTTTCTCCATCCTGCTATCATTTTTCTCTGCTCTCCTCGTGCTTTTAAATCCCAGCTCCACTTCCCTCCCACTAATGACACTCCCCAGGGCAGTGGGTGAACTGCAACCTGGAAAGTGGCCACGGCTCTTCCACGAAATCTTCTGGCTTCTGCGGAAGAGCGTCCATTTCCTGGAGCCAGCCCGAGACAGGCAGTGCTGTGCAGTCAGGAACAGCACTGCAATCCACGACCCCTGATCCACAGGAGGTGCTGGAAACTCCCAGCAATCAATTCCCTCTTCCCCGTGTCCACAGGGGGAGTTTCTGCCTGACTCGTGGCAGTGCCATTCCCTGGATCAGTGAGTTTTCCAAACACACAGTGAACAACTTTACACACCTGGAGCTGAAATTCCAAAGTTTTCTGAAGTTTCCAGTTGCCTTGGGTACAACCCCTGCCAGCCTGAGGAAGGGTCCTCTAATTCCCTCTTAGACTTTTCTCCTGTTCCTCTGAAGGCCAAAGGGTTAATGTGTTCCCTATAAGTTCTAAGTGAAAGTCCCAACATTTTCCATTATAGGTCAAATATCAGCAGACCCAATTAACCTGCATTAATTACTTCTGTTTTGACTAGCAGTGCTCCATCCCCAAATTGCACCCTCTCCCAAAGTCTTAAATCTATGTTGTACCTTATCAGAGAAGAGCTCCAGTACTCCTGGGACAATCCCATGCTCAGGAAGAGCAGAACTGTGAGCAGAGGTGCTGTGGGTTAACAGAGGAATGGACAGCAGGATTCCCAGGCTCCAGGTGAGTTCTGCCAGCTACTTTCTGAATGCCTGTGGATAGTTATGTCTCAGTTTGCTCCACTGTAAAATAGATTTAGGAATAGAAGAGAGCTGTGAAATGTTGTTGGTAGTGGATTCCTCCTCCTGCAAACTTCCAGCTGTTCCTTTTTGCTGGTATTCCTGTGGCTCTGTGCAATTTAAATCATTCTGGAGAGAATAGCAGGAAGCAGCTTTGCTTGAGAGAATATTTCAGTCTAATTTCTACTCATTTAACCATCTCTGGCTTTTCCACAGTTTAAACTGTTCTTCCTGCAGGGGCAGAACAGACTCGCTGCTGAACCCCAGGACTGCAAAGCCTCTGCCATCCTTCCAAAGCCTGGCACCTTTGGGAACAGCAAGTGGAACAGTCACCCAGGAGCATCTGCTGGCATGACTTTGGACATCTCAGGCTGAAGTCTTGCCACCCCTCCACAGATAAAACAGCGTTAGCAACAACTGCATTCCAAGGCAGTTGATGTCAGCAGGGGGCTGGTTTTGTTGCTCTCAGCACAGAGGAGTTGGCAGATTGACACACAGGCCACCAGACATTTATTCCAGCCCTTATCCTGAATTAGGCATTTGAGAAATAAAGAGGACAAGCTCTTAAACCTGACCAAAAAAAACCCAAACCCCACAAACCCAGAACCAGGAGCAATAATAATAATAATGATTCTCCTCTCCCTTTTTGCTCCTACCACTTCTTTTAAAGCTGGAGGTGCAGCCTGGTAGGTGACTGTGATCCCAAACTCAGAAATAGTTTGCATTTTCTTAGAATAAGGAGTGACTCACCCCAGTCACTTACTCATAATCACTGTAGATTGTTGCTTGTGGAAATAGGTGCTGCCAACAGGGCTCGTTGGTGGGCAGGCTGAACACATTTTCCTTGGATAAAAACAGTGTCTCAGTCCCAGAAAGTTAATTATTAAGCCACTGAGCTGTCAGGCATCTGGAGAAGAATTTGCAGTGTTCTATTCTTAACTCAATATATTAGATAAATCTGAAACAATTAATTCAGGGGAGAAATAAAAAAAAAAAAAAAAAAAGGAGATAACACTATTGAACAAGTGTTCTGTGTTCTCAGATATACATACACAGAGACAGAAAAGCCAGACTAACTACATATATGCTAAAGAGCAATTAAATCAAGGATTTGGGTTTTAAATAACAGTACCCCGACTTTAACAGGGCTTTCAAAAAGGCTGTATCTTATATTCAACATTTAATCTGGTTAAATATTTGGAAGTTAGCACAGAGATGCTTTACGTGACTACAAAGGCTTTATCTCAGTGTTTTTAACTGGAAAAGGGAGCGGATCCCAGCTGGGTATTCCAGGTGGGATTTTCCCACCTCATCCAGCGGCGAGCGGGACCGGGAGGCGCCGGCACCGCCCTCTGCCGGCACAGCCCGTGCTTTGCAGCCCCCAAAATTCGGGATTCCGAGTTCTCGAGGGGTTTGTGTCATTGCCCGTATAAACCCACGGACAGGGAAGGAACGATTCACCGGTTAAAGCTGACTCGGCACAGTTTGTTTTCTACCGGTTAATTGTTTCGGTTCCCTGCAGTTACACAGAAAATCATCGTTTTACAGGTGATGGGTTTAGGTCAGGGCTCGAGGTTTCACAAAGCCAAGGACAGAGGAGGCTTCACTGCAGGTGTGTAAATGCCCTGTTTGATTTCCTCGAGGTTTGAGCAGTGCAGGGAAGGTGGATCTTTCCCCTTGGTGTAAATACCAAACTCTAGCACCAAAGATGCTGCAGTATCCATGATGTCAGACTGTTCTCCTGGGGTTGGCACTGTCCAGCTGCTTCCAGAGATTCCAAGTGCCACCTGCAGCTCATCCCTCAGCATAGGGGACAGGCAGGGCTGGGAACTCCAAAGGTGACAAATGCACGAGCCAAAACCAGATCCTTTCATTTAGAATAAAAGAGTTTTTTTGGTTTTGTATTTGGGGTTTTTATTCCCCTCCTGCATCAAGGCAGAAGCAAAGCCAATGGGAATTCTGGGAGAATTGCCTGCATGTTACATTTTCCCCCCTACCTTTAATTTATAAAGTTACAGGCTATGGTCCAATTAAGTCATGCCTATAAAACACCTACCCCTGAACTCTGAGCTCTCCTGCACCATCACTGGAGCTAGAGTTGCTCAGAGAGCTGAGGAAATAGATATTCCAACACATTTGACTCCTGGGAGGTTCCAGTTAAATACCTCAATCCAAGATTTTCCAAAAAGCTGGAAAACAAAACTACAGTTCTTCCTCTCCACTCACTGCCCACCCTGCACAACTACCTCTAAAGAGAGAGTGGGTTCCTGGAAGTAATGGTTTTAGAAATGCAGGGAACACAAATTCCAAGAAAAGACCTTCGTTTTTCCTTTCTAGAGCACAAAACAGCTTCAAAACCCTTCCTCTACCCTGAACATCTGCACAACTGGTTAACTGCTGTACTTACCCCTCCTCCACACTATTACCTGCACTTAAGTAGCACTTCTAGTCCTTAAATATTCCTCCAAGAGGCAGAAGCCAGTTTAGCTCAGTTATGAACAGGACAAGATGAATCAGGTTTCTATAGGAAACCTTTGGAGAGAAGCAGCAATTCCTTGGTCCTGCAGCAACAGAAGGCAGAGCTTGAGGTGACCAAGCTGTTCTAAACCCATCATCTTCAGCACTGAATCTCTCCCAGTTCACACTTACATTGGTGCCATTATCTACTTTTGACTAATTTTACTTACCCTATCACAATCAGCCTTTAAAAGAGCAAGTGACACAGCTGAATTGGATGTACTGATAACACTTTATTGAACTTCAAGTAAATCCTCTTTTAAAAGCCTGTTGTGTGTTGCACAGCAACAGGTCAGGTAGAAGGTTGGGGGCCTGCAGAGTGGTGGCTCATGCTCTGGGACAGGCCTGCATTGCTCACTTTGCAGTCTTACCCCTGACAAGGACAGAAAGAGGAAGTATTTACAAGCAGACCTCAGAGAAGGACAATTACAGTTAGGAATTCACAGATGTAGAAAGTTTGAACTGTTCAAGTATGTTTTGGTTGGATAAAGTGCTACAGGACACAGAAAAGGCAGTAAAGACAAAAGGAATTATTAAGACAAAAAGGTGGCAGTCATTTATGTGCTAAACCACTTGTAGGTGGCTGCAGTATCTGCAAGACCTAGAAGTTGAAAGAATTGGGGGTGTTGCCCTGGATTTGGAAAGTGTAGCTGTCAGCAGTTGAATCTGGTACAACGTTTTGGTCTTCCTCCTCCTAAAAGGAAAACAAGAGAGTGTTGAAACAGGAGTAGCATTTTAACCTAGTAGTCAGTGCTAGAGTAAAAAATGAAAGTGGAAATAAAACCCTGCAACCACTTACTTCTGCTGAGAAGTATTTCTCAATGATGGTGGATGAGGCTCTGTACACTTGTTCATTTTCATGTGACTGGAGAGCTTCAATTTTGTCCAGACCTCCACACTCCTCAATCATGAGGCAAAGCTTTTCAGTCTCATTAATCTTCTCAGCAGCCTGTGAGAGAAAAGCATGGAATCACCTCGGGAAGGGTGGATGGCAGCACTACTGGAGAGCCAACAGCAACAGCTTGGGCAATAACAGAGCTTACTGCACCCACATACCAGGAAGATATTGGAAACAGCATCCAGGATAACCAGCACAGTTTTGCTGTCCTTAGTTGTGAGGAGATTCAGCAGTGGTTCAAGAACACCAGCCTGAACGAGGTACACGATCTGGTCAATTGTCCCACCGCTCGTGTAGTTCGTCACGGCCCACACAGCTTCCTTCTGAGACTTGAAATCCCCCTGCAGAGGTGAAAAAGCAGAGTGTTTGAACACAGACAGCAGTAAGAGGAAAAGCCCCAACATGGTAAATGTAGCTCTTGCTCACCTTCCTCAGGATGCCAATGAGATAAGGCACCAACCCGTGGTCCACCACCCGCTGGATCTGATCCTGGCGCCCAGCAGTGATGTTGGACATGGTCCAGGCTGCTTCCTTCTGAATGTTGTTTTTATGGTGAGAAAGGAGACTTGGAAAGACAGCAAGTGCTCCTGAGTCAATAACGAGCTGTGTCTGCTCATCAGTACCAGTGACAATGTTTCCTATGGCTCGTAGGGAAGGAGTCTGAAACAAAGAGGAAGGTAATACTGAGGAAACTCGTTCAAAACCAGATGAGATTATATCAAATACAGCCATACTTGTTGCCCACCCGCTCTGACCTTCCCAGTTAACAGCATGATATGCTCTGCACAAGGAGTTTCAGGTTCCTGGTTAGCATTGCACAGGCAGACATTAAGGGTGCTAAGACTGCACACTTTCCAAGGCCCATCTGCAAACAACCACCCAGCACAGAGCTCAGGAAAACTGCCTGCCAAGTATGAATGCAGCTGTATTATACTGTAATTACAGTGAGCACATAGCCCACTTGTGAACACTGTCCTGAGAAGCTGGGTTTGCAACAGCAGCTTAAAGGCAAGCTTTAAAGGCTGTTGACTGTTGTGCTGGGCTGTGAGTTAAAGATTACATGAAGCAGTTTGATAGTCACCACCACAAAGCAGTCTGCCTTGAGTGGAACCAGTCTCTACATAAGGCAGAATCTCAGGTCTCACCTACTCAAACCTAGAACAAGGATCTGTCTGATGTATGAGAGGAACCATTCAGTCACATGGACACTACTTGTTTTATCCCTGATTCAGATGAAGCAACATCAACCTGCACATCCAATAACTCACCGTTATTGGCAGTTCACTACACCCCAGGAGCCTCACGAGCTGTGGCACCAACCCCGTTTTCACAACGACCTCTATCCTGTCATTGGAACCGTCTGTGAGGTAGGAGATGGCCCAGCAGGTGTCTGCCAGCACCTCGGGGTCGTCGTGGTGCAGGAGGCGGACCAGGGTGGGCAGGATCTGCTGGATGGCCTCGATGGGAGGGGCGGGGTTCTTGTTGCGACACAGGTTTGAGAGGGTCCAGGTGACGTTGCGCAGGTATCCCGACTGCAGGGGTGGAGATGGAGGGTTAGGAATGGTTTAATTTGCTTTCCCTCACCCAGTCATTGCAACAGGAGTCCCACTGCACACTTACAGCCAGGGAGGAGAGGTCAGGAACAGCCAGGAGACTCAGCAGAGGCTCGATTGCACCGTATTTAATAACCAGATCTCTGTAGGCAGAGCCATCCCCTGGGAAAACAGGAAAAACAGCCAAGTGAAGACCAGAACAGAGGTGCACACGATCATTATGTGTCAGAGGATTAGTTCTTCTCCTGCTTAAGGAAGGGTAGAAGAAATAAGGAGACAAAGGGACTGCTGCCATGGTGAAATCATATGACAGGCATGTGTTTTTCTAATCAAGCCACTGAGTTTAAATTTTTTTGTGTTGGAAGAAGTAATCTTTTCTATACATTTTTTCTTAGGAGTTCATAAACATGTAAATCCCTGCTTAATTGTTTGGAAACATAGCTCAGCCCTACCCCTAGATCAGAGCTTCCCCCACCAATATGGGACTTAAAATGCATTATGATCATCTGTTGCATGATTGACTGCTACAGGATAATGCTGATGGAATGTCAGAGTTTGACTGAAAGGTCAATATTGCAAGATATAAAAAATACTTTATCATTGAGTTTAAAGCTCTAGGGACAAGTTTCCTTAAAACTCCAATCAAACATGGCTTTCAATCAAGCTCATTTTCTCTGTGTGAGGATTCACTATTTCCTGAAAGGCACAGCTGTTGGACCACAATAGCAAATACAGTATTTAACTATATTATTTATTTTGACAATGTTTTTGAAGAATGGAGCCAACACTGGCAGACCAAGTAATCCCAAAAGGAGCACGAGAAACTTAAGTATATAAATACTTTCTCCACCAGCAAGCATCTGTTTCAAAGCAAGGAATATTGGCCATTACATACACAATGATGAGTCACCTGTTACCAACAAGCTGTACTTGGTGTGTTGACTGGAAGGGAGGAAAGTCACAAAAGCATTAAGTGAGAGACATGAGAAAGGTTTGTGTTGTAGCATGTTTGGAGATCCACCAAACCTGGAAGCAGCGCCCACAGTACCACCCCCAGGTTGCCAAGCATTGCATGAGCCACCCCACAGCAGGTCTGAAGACAGAGAGCTGCTCTGTAGAGCAGAGCATGTCGTTACTTGAACGCCAGTGGGGCAGAGCTCCCCAGCAGCTCAGCCCTGCAGGAGTGGTGAATCAGAGCTGTGCAGCACAGGGACATACCTGCAATGTTCCCCAGGGCCCACACAGCCTGCTCACTGATGTGGGTGTGGGGGGAGGCCAGCAGGGAAATGAAGGCTGGGATGGCCCCTCCATCCACCACGGCCTTGGTTTGCTCTGAGGTGCCCGAGGCGATGTTGGTGAGTGCCCAGGCAGACTCGAACTGGATGGGACTGCACTCTGCTCTGCCCAGGAACGACACCAGCTTGGGGATCAGACCAGCCCGGATTATGTTGTCTATTGGGGGCTGCTTCTCTCTTGAGAGGAGTTTCCTAGGGAGGAAGGCAAACAGAAAGTATTATTTTACCTTATTGTTCTGATCTCTGCAAGCAAAACAGCCTTAAAACAAAAACAATTAAAAAAGTGTAGCATTGTCTTAACATTCAGAGAAGGCAACACAGCACAGCATAAAGGAGAAATGCAGACAAGCTGAACAGCAGCTTTCTAAGCCTCTGCTAACACAGGGTTTGGCATGTCTATACTGCCTGAGAGAGGTTCTGTTCAGCCTCTGAAACAAAGCAGACATGCAGGAGTCATAATACATCTGAATTGCTGAAGGTTTCTCAGCAGAGGTTAATGACTGCCAGGAGCAGCACTGCAGCAATACACAGGCTTGCTACTCTGGAAGGAGAGAAGAAACTTGGCATACTTCAAACTCCAGTCATCTTAACTCTTCACAGTATTCCAAGGTGGAATATGCACATGCAGCCACTTGGGCAATGCTGTCCCCTTGCCTGGTTACCGGCTTGCACAGCTGAGTTTGATACCTCTTCACTGCTTACCTGGCAGCTTGAGTAGCCTGCAGCTGCAGCTCCATATTGTTACTATTGACTCCTTTGACTATTTCTTCAACTGACCAGTGTGCCAGAACCTGTACAATAAAATAACAGTAAAATAAAAATGAAGGCTTTGTTGGGAGAGGAATGTGTATTCCTGACCACAGAGGGCTTTCACACAATAGCATGAATGTGCTCCAGTTTACAACCACTTTGCTTATTGTCACCACCCTGTGATCCTCCAAAACCCCATTAGCTACAGCTTTACCTGCAGTCATCTGAACTGCTGGAAGCTTTCTTAAACAAGTGCTGTACACCAGTTATACTGAGCTTAAACTGCAGCTTCAGCCAGTTGTATTTAAGAGTGCTTTCCATCAGAGCTGATGGTACAGAGGCTTCACTGGTTAGTGCACAGGTAGCAGTGCTGTCCCCCAAGAAGGGATTCACACTGGCCTGGCTGCAGGAGCTCCCATTGCAAGGCTGCAGGTGTGTTCATTGCAGGTACCCGCTTACCTGATTGCCCTTGTTCTCCTGAAGGGGAGAAGTTGCATCGTCGGGTAAAGTGCTCACGTTTCTTCTTTTAAGCATCTGGTCGTCTTTCTTGGCTTTCCTCAGCTCCACATTGACTTCAATGCGCCGCCTTCTCATCTCCTGCAGGACACACATCGAGTGAGTTCTTGGTTTTAGCAACTGATGTCTAAAGAGATGATGGCTGGCTAAAAGCGCTGATTGCACCAGGATACTCACTGTGCTGTCCTTCCCTTTGTTCTTGAACCTGTTCAATCGAGCTGATGGTGTACTGGCATTCTCATTTGTAGACATCTCGCTTGCTGGGTTTGTGAGAGGGGCAGATAAAGACAAGCCTGAAAACAGCAAATAAACAGCGAGTTTACTCCACCAAAGTTAACTTAAAAATTTGGATCAATACTCGAGAATGAGAGGCACTTATTTGTATTAGATACAATAACAGCCTCTGACTTGGTCAACAGCTGCCTCTTTAAACAGCCCGATGTTACAGCAAAGCCTTAGCACCAACACAAAAGCAGAAGACATTCTCATACCGTTTTAAGACACTTTCAACCACAAATATTGCCAGAGTCGTTACTTTTAGGAGCAAGATAGATCTTCCTTCCCGCAGAGAGCACACACCCTTTTAAATACTATTTGAACGCTTCTTTCGCTGCGTCACGTACTCGTGCCGCACAGGATCCCACCCAGTCCCACCTCGACCCTTCTGGGAGAGAACAGCGAGCACAGGGCAGTTCGCTAAGCCGGTGCAGCCAGCAGCAAACAGCAACGGCTACACGGCTAACGAGGCAAACCCCTGCCCCTCGGCCTGACCCACCGCGGCCACAACCTCGCCGGAGCAACAGCCTGCACAAGGATACAGCGGGAGACACCAGCTCTGTCAGCACAGACTCGGGAGGCTCCGCAGGGAGGCCCCGGCAGGGATTGCCGGCGGAGCAGGGCCCCGCCTGACGGAGCAGCGCACGGCCCGCACCCCCCACGGCCCCCACCCGTGCCGCGCTGTGCCGCGCTGTCCCGCCCAGGCCCGCACCCGGCCCCCACCCGTGCCGCGGTGCCGCCGGTGCCGCCGCCTGAGCCTCACGCTGCCAGCACTGCCCCGGCCGCCTCACGCGGCCCTTTAAATTTCCCGCGGCCGCGCGCAGCCATTGGCCAGTTCGAGCCAAAGCAGCGCCCTGATTGGCCGGTTTGAAAGCAGCTCGACACGCGTGGACGGGGCGGGCCCGGTACGACGTCGCGTGGCCACACGCCCCGGTGCCGCGGGGCACGCCGGGAGCTGTAGTCCCGGGGCCCGGCCCGGCCCGGCGGGGTTTGTACCCCCGGAGGGGTTTGGGGCAGAAACACCCATTTCCTCACGCACGGCCCGCGTTCTGCCCCAGTGACCGGCAGGGTGCTCCTGAGACAAGGGCATGGAGCGGCAGGATGAGGGGGAATGGCTTCCCGCTGCCGGAGGGCAGAGTTGGATGGGATATTGGGAAGGAATTCTTCCCTGTGAGGGTGGGCAGGCCCTGGCACAGGTTGCCCAGAGAAGCTGTGGCTGCCCCATCCCTGGAAGTGTCCAAGGCCAGGTTGGAGCAATCTGGGCTAGTGGAAGGTGTCCCTGCCCATGGCAGGACGTGGACTTGGATCATCCTTAAGGTCCCCTCTCAACCCACTCTGTGATTCCATGATTCCAAGACCCCCTGTGTTGTCTCCCTGAAGCACAGTGCATAGGAAGTTAGATGTGAGGCTGCAGCTGAAGGCAATTCCACAGCCATCAGGGCAGATAAAATTAAATCCTATGGAATAACCAAAGGATTCCTGTCCTTGTGCATGGCCTGAAGAGGAACAGGTCTGGGATTGCTTCCCATGGGTTTGGCCTGCTCATGAGGAATGGAATACAAAAGAATACCCTCTTTCACAGGGGATGTAATTCAAATCAAAAAATAAAACCTGTGGAAAAACATGACTCTGACAGCACCTCCAACATCTCAATATACCTACAAAGTGCAACTCAGATAGAGAAGCATCAGGGATGCACCCATTTGTGTGCTAAACCATTACATTAAACCACTTTATGCTGGCCTGTAGATACATACAGTAGTGGAAGGGGAATTACCAGTGACACCTTACACAGTGTTTTGGTTTTGGGCCTTACAGTTCTGAGCTTCCTAAAGAAAATCACAAAAACAGCCAAGTAAGAGCAGGGAAGTCAAGAGAAGAGAGGCACACTACTCAAAAAGGGAGACATTTAAAAAGACTAATTTGACGGGGAACAAAAGCAGCTCAAAACCAGAAATCGAGATAAAACACCTGCTGTCCTGAAGGCTCGGAAGGTCGGCATGAAGGAATCGCACTGGGTCATGGATCGCTGGCAGTGCAGGGTCCAGAGCAGCAAAACCTGGGCACAGGGATGGGTGTTGAGGGCAGGGAGAGAGCCAGGAGTGCCCGGGACAGCCAGGGGGTGTGTGAGGGGCTGCGGGCGGTGTGGGGCCTGAGGGAGGTGAACCAGTCCCAAGGGCTGCTACTGGCACAGCCGAGCCGTGGAGAGGCGGAGGGAGGCCAGAGAAAGGGCACGGTGGGACTGAGGTAATGGGGCTGCAGGGGGTGTGAGGTGGTAAAAAGGGCTGTGAGGGGAGACTGAGCCGCGAGGGGTGAGAGCCGTGAGGGGAGAAGGGCCCCTGAGGAGAGAAGTGTGGAACAGCCGGCAAGGTATGCGGGATCCACGGCCAGGGTGGGACAGTGTCAGGAGAGTGAACGTCGGGAGCCGGTGACGGGAAGAGTTTCGGGACGGGGGGTGACGAGGCTGCCGCGCTCCCGCCGGGCGCTCTGAGGGGCTCTGAGGGGCGGGCGGGGCTCGGGGGCCCCGCGGCCAATGGCGGCCAAAGGCGGGCGGGGGGGGCGGGGCCGGCGGCGCCGGGCGGGGCTCTTGTGGGGCGGCGCGCGCAGGCTCCGGCGGGTGACCCAGTGGCCTAATGGATAAGGCATCAGCCTCCGGAGCTGGGGATTGTGGGTTCGAGTCCCATCTGGGTCGGGCCGCGATCGTTTTTGTGCCCCGTCGCCCACCCGCGACCTTCCCGACTCTTTTACCGCCCACGGGTCCCTTCCCGTCCCGCCGGGATGCGGTCGCGGCGCTGCGGGTCCTCGTGTTCCTCAGCCCCGCTGGAAAAGCTTTTCCGTGCCCGCTGCTCGGGCGTCCTGGAAAGCCGGGAATGCTGCAAGCGTCGCTGCCGCTGCTGTGGAAGGGTGGGGATGCTCCAAACACCACTCCTCCTAATGGAGATCCTGTGCAGGTAAAGAGGCTGGAGGAACTCGTGTAAGGGTTGAGTTACAGCACCGGTTAATTCAGCAGGAAAATCCCTGGAGCTGTGGGATGCTCACGTGGCCATCCATCCAAGTGCTCACACTCCTGCTTCTCTCGGTCGCTGCAGGTACGAGCAGGACACGAGTTCAGCAGGAATGTGGGAGCTCTCCTCTCCCTCATCCTTGGTTTACATTCCCGTTCCCGTACTAGCTCTCTTGGGATACTTCTGGCCTTAAAATGGGAAAAGTAAGAAAGGAAAATAAGGATTAATAAGCACTGCAGTAGAAATGTAACTCACTGTGTTAAAATGTCGTTTATTTTGCACGTTATTTTAGTTAATTTTCTGTATATTTACCCATCGGATGCTGAGCTGGTAACAATCTTATTGAACTGCTCAGTGAAGGCAGGACAAAACAGACTGCTTAAACCAGATAACCATTCCTGCCCCAGGCACTGCTCAGGGGCAGATTTTCTGTCGGGGGTGGGTTCCCAGGAGCCTTTATGGGGTTTATAAGTTGTTTGTTGCACCTTGAGCGAGTTCACAAACTTCCACACCAGCCGGGAGCAGCTGGTGTGAGACACTGTCACAAAGGGCATGTTGTGTGGCAATAAGCTCACATAGAAATAAACCCCCTTAATTCAGTAATCCAAATCAGGGCTGGCTTGGTGTGTGAAAACTTGCAGAGTTCTTCTTGTTAGCAAACAGAGATTTCAAAATAAAGCCGTGTCGGATCAGCAGAGCTTTGGCTTGGGCTGGACAGTCACCACTGCTTTTCTGCAGTCTGGAGAGAATCACTGGAACTGGTTCCTTAAACTAAAAGAGGAGATTACCAGCTGTGTAAGTGGAGGTGGCCAGAAATCCCCAAATATGTTCCACTGCAATGCACATCCTTCACAGACGCAGCGAGGCTGTTCCAGCACCTTCCAATTCCAAGATGAATTCCCCATATCCAATAAACCCCGACCTGTTCCGTATGGTTTTCTCTACAAAGCGCCATAAGAGGCAAGACTCTCCCCCAAATACAAAATCTGCTGCTAAAACCACATCATTCCCAGCACGCAGGGGACAGCAGCAGCACAGAGCTATTCCCGATGGGAAGAGGTGCTGGAGCACATCCCTTCTGGGCAGGGGTGCTGGAGGGACGGCAGCAGCTTGGTCTTGCTCCAGGGGGTTGTCCAGTGAGTGATTCCCGTTTCCCCTAAGGCTGCCTCTCATTAGCATGAAACGGGGGAAGGGCATAAAAGATTCCAGTTCGTTTTGAGTCTGGAAAAATACTTCAAAATGACAAGCCAAGTGTTGTGGCTCCTCTGCTTTGCCATTAGATCATCCTCCGGTAAGTCTGAGCGGGGCTGGGGCAGATTTGCCTTTGGAATCAGGGGAGGCTGAAAGACATTCCTGCAAATCCTTGCCCTCCAGGCTGTAACCTTTTCAGAAAGTGATATTTAAGGGCTCAGGAAAGAAACATTTCAAACTGTTGGTGGGGTGGGAATGCAAATTGCAATATTTGATTTGTCACATTTGGAGGAACTGAGAGCACCTGGCAGGAGCAGGCAGGGAGCTGCTGCCATGAGTCCTGAGTGGCAGGTGAGGTTTGATTTGCTTCTGCATCTGGCATTTTTACATCTCTTTTAGTCCCTTTCACCTGTAAATACCAGGTTTCTGACTGACTGCAGCTCTGTGCTGCCATGTGTGCCTGCAGCAAGCTGTCCTGAACTGGTTTATTTGGGTTATAGTACATCACTGACAGAAAATAAATAAGATTTACATCTGTTCCATTGGGAATTGGTTACGGTGCAGTCATACTGCAACAGCTAGACAGGAATATGCTGGTACAGGAGGAGGAACCTCAAGGTCCTGAACAGACTGAGTAGAGAAAAATGAACTATTTCTTGTTCCACTCCGTGACTCAGAGGGCGTGATGAACTGGTAGGAGAGTGTTCTTACACACCCAAGTGTGAAACACCTGTTCAGAGTGCACAGCTCATATTGAACCATCTCCAGAACACCCTTCCCTGCTGCTCCCTTCAGCTTGGACTCCTTCCACCCCACTCTCCATGGACATTCTTTTGACTTTACGTGTGGCCAGCCTGAATATCAGGGAATCTTTCCCATGACAGCAGCTGGTGAGAGCAGAGGGGGAGAAGTGGCAAGGTCAGCAGTTGAGTCAGGCAGAGGAGATAAACCAGGACGTTGTTCATCTGGGGGTGTCAAACCTCTCTTCTCACACAGGGACTGGGATCAGCCTCCTACACACACAGAGTACCCACGGCCACCACCAGCAGCACGGCTGGGTGGGGGGGAGCTGTGTGAGAACTCTGCTGGCTCGCTCAGGGCTCAGGCACTAAAGGAACAGCAGAATGGACTGCAAGGGGAATTTCTCTCTTCCCAGCCTAATCAGAAGGTCATTGTGCTTTTTTGAGGTCCAGCTGATTGAGGTGAAGGTATAAACAAAAGCATAGGTGACTGCCCAGTTTGTGTGAAGTGTCAGAAAGTCATTTCTCACTGGATTCCCGGACACTTCCTCTCTTTCTCAAGCCTTGTCCTCTCAAATTAAGAAAAGCCTCGAAATAATTGTTTCTCAGCAGCAGTAACCTAATTACCAGTTAGAGATCCAAAAACTGTGGATAAAGATCTTTCCAGTAACGTCCAAAGCTGCTGAAAGGTCCGGATGACACTGTCAATAAGGCATCCCATGGATGGGAAAACCAAATAGTTCTGCTGTCATGGTCTTTTAAACAAGCATCCCAAATGGCAACGTGAACCTTGTTTCCTCAGATGCTCCCTGGAGACTCAGGGGTTTGAGAAAAGGGTTTGTTTTTAATTTGCAACAATAATAAAGTAAAAATGCAAACCTCCCGTTCTGCTCACACAGCTGCATTCCCTGTGCTGGGCCTGCCACGTCTGAGGAATGAGCAGCTCTACTGTATTTCATCTGTTCAGCTACTTATCAGTGATATCTTTATCAGTTATTAATATATCAATTATATATTGTTGAGGGACTTATGGACTAGAACCTCAAAGCTTCCCATTCAGAAGAAGATGGAGTAAAAAACTTAAAGTGCTGATTTCTCTCTCTCTCTTTTTGTTGTAGGATCCCTGCCCTATGCTGAGAAAGCTGGCCAGGCTCTCAGCAAAGATGCTTTTAGTTCAGCAGCTGCTGCACCTGGGCAGGTGAAGCTGCCAGCCCGTGGCACCAGCAGTGCCAGTGGGAATTCCAGGGAACGCTGGCTCCTGCCTCCCGCCCACCTGCAGCCGCCAAAGCCTCCCGAAATGCCCTCCCTGCCCTGGGACAAGAAGAAGCGCACCAAACCTGCCCTGGAGAACAGCACAGGGCTGAGGAAACACCTCTGGCAGCCCCTGGAGAGCCCATCTGAGGGGCCTTTCCCCAGCTCGCAGGACTCCAACAGGAAGCACACGGACCGGCGCCGCGCCGGCGCTGCCAACAGCGTGTCCGCCCGCGCCCCCCACGCCACGGCCCCCCAGCAGCACGGGCCATCCCCACAGGGGGCTCATCCTCTGCCAGGCTCACTGCAGCCAGCCGATCCCAACACGCTGCTCTTCAACCGCCCGGGCCAGACCACCCCCCACGAACACCCCGACCCCTTCGACAGGATCCCCAAACCCTCCTGGCTCCCCAACCGCTGGTCCCCCGGCCCAGCCCCCCGCCTGGCAGCGCTGAGGAAAGGTAAGGACAGGCTGCTCTGGGAAGGGGCACCCCGAGATCCCAAAGGCTGGGTGGCATAACTGGGATGAAACATCCCAAAAGGCCCGTTTGTGTCCCTCGGTGTGTGCTCCTGTTCCAGGTGGTGACGAGGAGAGGGAGTGCCTGACCCAGTGCAGGGGAGAGTGGGATGAAGTGGAGGCCTTTTGTGCCAGTGAATTCGGTAAGTTGAGTCCTCCCTGACCCACACAGACAGAGCACAGCCCTGCTGTTCACCTGCTGCACTTCCAAATACTGTTAAAAGACACCATAAGGATGTTAAATAATTGCCAAGTACGCTAAGAGTTCTCCTCACACCTCTTTATAAATGTACTCACGTTGTCCTTTCCCTACCTTGGGCTAGTATTGATCTTTTTTTCTGTTTCCTCTACTTTCCAATCCTGGGAGGAAAAGTGTCCTTGGGACTGGTCAATGAAACTGAAAAGACCAATTGTTTCAGATAGATTAAACATTGTAGCTGGGTTACTTACCTCCTACTACTTAGAGTGAGTTTCATTTTGGGGGCTGAAGCTTGAAATAAAAAATATAACAGTGAACCAAACAGAAGTAAAACTGTGATCCTCTCTCTGGAGAGGATTCTTCCTGAAGTTCCTTAGGATTCAGCGTGTTTAGTTACACCAGTGTGGGCACAAGGACTAAAGAAGGCAGGAAAGAGCCTGGCATTTCTGTAGGGCTGTTTAAGGACAAGCATTCTCTGACTCAAATCCTGCCTTGTGCTTACGAAGTTGTGAAACAGATACCAACTTTTTCTCACAGTATTTTAAGAGATAAGAAAAATACAACCCCAGTGGTAACAGATGTTTCCATTTGTAGAACATAAACACGTTAGGAGACATCTGTTTTCTCTAAATGGAGAAGTCAGGAAGTGCTTTCTCCAAATGCTGCCTGTTTTGGTTTTTACCACTCTCACACATTCCTGTCCAACAGGGAATGTTGCTTTAGCCCTTCTTACCCAACAGCGGCCTCGCTCTTCTCTCAGACTGAAAAGACAGGTAGGAAAGAGCCTGAGCAACAGCTGAGCCAGAGTTCCATTGCAGTGATCAGAGAGCTCTCCATTTCTTTCCATTTCCAGTGCTGAGGCAGTTCTCTCCCCAAGGCAGGTGTAGCTGGAACAGCCCCCTTTGCCTTCCCCACCCGACATTCTTGGAGTCAGCTCAGCACTTGTCAGAACCAGGCACTGGGAGCACGGCCTGAAGTGACTGTCTGAGCACACAACACAACCTCCTTGGTGCCTCTTCTTTCAAAAGCCCAAGTGTTTCATATCCAGCTCACCTTGGTACCTCAGTGGGAAGTTTCATTACCTCACCTTTGTGAGTAAGTTTTACATTTGACTATTTGACTTTGTTGGATAAATACGTCCACTTTTTATGTATTGGGATAGAAAGTGGTACAAAACCCATCCCTGTCTTCTGGAACATTCTATAAACTTCACTAAGAAACATCTCAGACCTGTAAAGCACAAGGTTAGTAAGGCAGCAGAAACTCAGGCAATGATCTCACCAAAGGTGACTTGAAGCAGCTCCCTCTGCCCCCTGAATCCAAGGATTTCTGCTGACACTTCCCTTGAGCATTTTCAGTAAGAGCCTTCACACGTACCCTGAGTTGTCACCATTATATACAGCCTGATCCTTGCTTTTTTCCCCCCTTTCTCCCTTAAAACAGCAGTGAATGGAATTGTTTATGACATGGAAAGCCTGGGGAATGGAGTCCACTGGATCACCCTCCTGGTGAACGGTGATGGATTGTACAAGATGAGCCGCCTGTACGTCGTTCCCGATGCCGCCTTCTTCCGAGTTCACATCCTACTTGTGGATACTTTGAACTGCAGTAAACCCTGCCCAGACTTCAAACTTGGTAAATAATTCCAGCTAAATCCATTCTGCTATTCCTCTGCATGCAGTGCAGTCTTAGTCTGCCCCAGTTTAATAGGCTTACCCGGGGTTGTCGGGGAAATCTGGGAAAAAAGCATTTACTCAGAGTGAAGGGCTTTCTCCATCCCAGTTTCTGGAAACTTCCAAAAGAGAAGTGGGAAGAAGTCAGGTATCAGCACAGTCCTTTCTTCACTTTATCCAGTTCCAAAACGATTGCAAGTTTCCAGGATTGCCAAAGCAATTGAAGCAGGAGCTTAAGATGGTGTCTTTGTCAGTAGTCCAGTTTTCCTTCTAAATTCACGTTTATCAACCACCAGTATTTGCCCAGTAAATCATCATTCCCATGCAAGCACCACCCCCAGGCCCCAGGGAAGCTCCCTTGTAGTTCAGGATGTTTCCAAAGGGCACAACTTCCCACCTGTCCCCACCTCCGGTGCCCACGGAGTGCAGGGAGCGGTCCCACATTCCCTGTGTCCCAGCAGCCCCGTTCTCTTGGCAGGGAGCAGGTACATCGTGATGGGGCGGATCTTCCACAAGCGCCGGGAGCTGCCGGCGGAGCTGCTGCCAGCGCTGCGCGGGCGGCTCCGCCCGGGCGACGGCTGGATCGGGAGCGGCGGCGGCGGCTTCGTCAGGAGGTTCAACAGGAAAAGGGATCACAGGGTGCAGGCGGCGCGTTCCAAGTGTCCCTAAGGGCCGGTGGCCCCGTCCAGGACACGGGGAGCAGCGGGATCCACGCCTGGCCAGGGCAGCCATCGGACACTGCTTGTGCTTCAGCAAACACGGAATGCCTCGGCCAGGCCACTCCGGTGGGGCAGGGAATGTTAACTTGCTCCAGCTTTTTCAGAGCCACAGGTTAGTGTAGCCTCCCCTGCTGCAGTGCACCCCCAATAATCAGTAGTAAATGCACAGCTCTGGAGGCTTCATCCTCAGTACTCGGCAACTGCACTTTAGAACCTCTGCCCCTGAACACGGTAGGTCTGTACACAGCTTTGTCTACACGGGATGTCACACAGTTCTGCCTGAAGTCTTCCATGCATTTGATTCAAGAGAAACCAACACCACTAAGTAGCACTTGTATTGGTTTTGGTCTCCTCCAACACCTCTTTTGTGCTGCTTCTAAAATGGCCACACAAAGCACACAGAATGCAGTGTCACTGTTTGAGTAGATGAACACGCTGACTGAAAGCACACCAAGAACTGCACAGCACAAATGCCCCGTTTGGCTCATGAGTAACGGCCCAAGTTCACTCCCAGGGATGCAGAACGAGCACGGCCTGCACGGTTTGTGTGCCTGGGTGCACGGGCAGATCCTCCTGGATGCCACCCCCCTTCAGAAATATCACCCAGCTCGCACTTGCACATCAGTAAAGTTACTTTTAAAGTCACGGATACAACCTCTTAGTACCTTTAACGTGGTGGGAGGGAAGAACCTGTGAAAGGGTTGCAGAGGGAATCAAATGTTTGCTGTTCCCAGTCAGTGTTTGCAGATCTTAAGTCTGTAAAAGAAACTAATAAAATGTTCATGAGGTTCTGGTTTCACTGTCTGCTGGGTTCTGGAACACCCAAAAAGCTCGTTATAATATCAAACAAAGGCATCTCCTGGTTTGATAAGTTGGGGATTTGACAATACATATTTATATTACGAAATGGAAAAATAGTTAAAAAAAATACATCTACAGTGGTATGACATGAGCTGCAACAGGAAGCAGTGGTTTCTATAAGCATTTTCTGTCTTGAAACAAAGGCAGTTCTGGCACATTCTACCTGTCACACACCTCTGCAGCTTCATTTAGTGTCACTGAATGGGGATGGGTGACAGGTCACTGCATCGAGCATGTCTTGACACCCAGCCAAGTACCAAGAGCAAACATCACATCTTGGGACCCAAAGGCTGAGAAATTTACTCACAGTGTGGGTCTAACTAAAAAATACATTGTCTCCCTTCTGCTCTGTGGAAGGCTTTGCATGGAGCACAGCATGGATAGATGGAATTTTCCTGAGACTCTGAGGGGGCTCTGATTTGGCAGCAGGAGTGTTCTGGCAGTGAATCCGAGCCCTGGAGCGGCTGGGAGGGACAGGAGGAGGAAGGGTTACATGAGCATCTCCAGTTTCTCTGTTTCTATTTCCAGCCAAGTCCAGGGACAAACCAGCAACTCCTCCAGGCACCCCCTGCCCAGAGCAGCATCCAAGCCCTGTTCCCACTATTGTAACCTAACCCAGGGAAGTGTGGGTACAAACCCAACCTGGATCTCACTTCGATTGTCCCTGGGAAGGGATAAGCACAGGACACCAGTTCAGTGCCAATAACTGACACAAACACTCTTGGATAGAGCTGCTGCTCTGGGAGCCCGAAGAACAATTTATCCTGTGCTCTCTTTTTTCATCCTCTTACCTTTCCCTTCCTCCTTGGAAGGGCCCTCCTTAAAATGTTCCCAACTGAGCAAGAAGCCACTGCAGTTCCCAGCCCAGCTGAGACAGAGCTGGAGCAGCACTGCTGTTACCAGGCTCATCACATACTAAAGGTGCACACTCAATAAAAAAGATTTCTTAGATCACGAGTCTTTCACTCGCTATTCCAAAACCCTCACAGCAATAACCACCCTGAGAAGACAGAGCTCAAGTCCAGCAGCTGCCACAGTAATTTTGGTACCTTACAGTTGATAGTTTTCTCCTCAGTAGGATCAACAGGAAAACTCTGCAGGCAACACACAGAAATCCAGGTGTGCAGGAATATTGTTGTGGTCTTGTCTTTCCGGGGTTTTCTCGAGGCTTTTGGCTGAGCTCAGCTTTTCACTCTGCTTTAAACCTCCATTAAACTTCTGCATGAACTAAACCAGGAGAGAGGGTAATTGCTTCAAATTTGAGGAGACAGAAAGGAAAAGCAGGCTGGTACAGCTCACATTACCACAGTGTTACAACACAGGCCATTTCAAAACAACTGTTGCAATCATTTATAAAATACAGAGAGCAGGAAGACTGAGCAGAGATCACAAACCTTATGGACTTTATGCTTTAAGGCAGGTGGGAATTAATCACAAGTGATTTATTTTCAATAACACCATTTAACTGTAAAAGATCACCACTAATAAACTGAGAGAAGCACCTTGACCTACTCCATGGCAAGTGAACACACTGAAACAGGATCACAATGGTTTGGGTTGGACAATTCATCAGCAGGATTGAATATGATCTGGCAAAGCCAGGACCTATATCCATTAACATCATCAAATGTTTCATTAGAAACACCACCAAATCCATGTCAAACACATTACTTTATTTGTCTAGGATGATGTGTCCTATAAGGTACAAAAAAAGTACTGTCCAGTTTGCCACAATTTGTTAAAAACAGCAATCTATTGCCTACAGGTAGGAAAGGTTTAAACCATCTCATATGGATTTAAAAATGAATAAATAGTCCAGAAGTACTGAGGAGTTTGGATGAGATGCAGGATATTCCCAGTGCTGAGAAAGGGGACGTTTTTCCTTCGTTGCATTAAAACACAATGCTTACAATATGCAGCATTATTGTTAAAAAACTTCAAAGGACGACATAACCTAAATGCAACTACTCTTCTTTGACTTTCAGAAGCATAAATGGATTCTTGTCTCCACACTGAACAATTAGTAATTTTCACATAGAGTAGGTTAAATGACAACATTTGTATGTACAAAAAAACACGCGGGTTTTTTAGTAGATAAAATCCCCCCAGAAGAACCTGAACACCTGAGCTGAAGTGTAAGAAAGGGTGGTCATAGCAACACCTTTGTAAGAAAAAAAATAACAGACGAGGTTCTTGCATAGCAAGGTGTGAGGTGAAACCCAAAAGGAGCTTATCCATGAATCAGGTGAATCCCAGCCCGCCGTGGAACAGCAGCTGGCTGTGAATCAGTGCAAAGGCTGGGCAGGTGGGGGAGGAGCTGCAGAGAAACCAGGGCTGGGAACTACAGACACAGGTACCACGAGCAAGTCTCACTTGCAGGGTGGGGAGATGGGCAAGCAAACCTCCTCATCTGCAATTTGCATCTTCTTGGACTGCAGTTCATCCCCCAGGAAACGCGGGGGCAGCCTCGCAGGGATCCAGTTACACGTGGCACTCCACATGCCCAGAGCACTTGGCAAAGCCCCCTGAGGGCAGCAGTGGGCAGGGACACTCCACAAGATACTTCCTTACCCAGTTCCACCTGTTACAGTCATTCTGGCACCTCTGCAGCCCTGTTAGAATGGGATAACAGGATAACAGGTGCTTGGGAACCAACCGTGGTATCCACAGCCTTGGGAGCAGCGGGATCCGACCTCCCTGGCCATTCCCACCCCTAATTCCCTGCAATACCTGCACTCCTGCACAGAGCCCACGTGTCAGCGCACACTCAAACAACACCTCCATCTGTGGGGAGAACAATGATCTCCATTTATTTTGTTTCATATACATCCATATTTTGAATTTTAATACAAAAGAAAAAAAAAATTAGAATCTGACAAATGTTTACAAACAAGATACCTTCAAATAGATTTTACTCAGTTCAGTCTGGTGCAGAGTAAATGACAAATTGTACTGTTATATTCAAGGCAACAGAGTCTGTAGTCCATGACCACTCAGCCCAACTTCTATGCAAGCTTGTTTTTTATCTACCATGAATGATAAACTCCTTGTTGATTCCCAGTCCTGTGTGTGTGCACATGTGTACATAGCAGCTCCTTTCATAGAAAGAAAAGACATCTAGAGGTCTTCTTGTACTTTTACCTACAGGAATCATGTTAAGATACAGAATGGATTACATGGAACCGGGGCTGGATCTTATAAGAAAAAATAATTAGCTGACAAATGAGGGCAGCAATAAAAAAGCGTCTTTTTTGCAACAATAAATAAATACAGTCAAAGTTTTCTGTGTGGACTTTAAACCAGCTTCTTCACTGAAGAACAGACGTGGCATTTCCATGGAGTTAAACGTGACCCCATTTACTGTATCTTTTTTTTCTTGCTCTCTTTCTCTCTCTCCTTCACCAAAAACAAAGTTTTCCTGCTTCTGCCACAATAGTACAACAATTTGATCTTGACAAGAAAGTGGTGCTGCTGATTTCTTTCTTTTTTTTTTTTTTTTAATTATTATTTCTTTGTCCTTTGGACAAAAATAAGCCAAGAATATAATTTGACTGTTGTGACCAATAAAAACGCAGTTTACATCGAGTCTTGTCAGGACAACCTGACTAAAAACATCTGGCTCCTTTCATTAAAAATTGTCAGACAACCAGATCCTTGCTCGTGTGTTTGGTTGAACTCTAAGAAGCTGTAGACTGCAGTTTGTTGTTATGGGACCTGCAGAATACACAAGAAAGTGAAGAATTAAGCACCCTTCAGTTTGGAGAACACAAAGTGTTGCCAAAGGGTAAAGCACAAATAATAAAGGAATTACCACCACGTTGCTTCCGTTTAAGTTTTTTCCCCTTCAGGAAAAAAAAAAATAAAATAAAAAGAACACTTAAAATAATTCTCTCTGAATTTTAAGCACGTTTTCTCCTATAGAAACAAATATTTCAGTACTTGGAAAATGCAGTGTGTCTCTGGAATATTCCAAAGCGCCTGCAATCGGTTTTACTCACATATTTACATAATAGTAGTCCATCAAAAGGAAAGCAAAAAGACATTTTTAGTTGTGAATATTTATAATAAGATCTACTCTGCTTAAATTCATTCAAGAAATCTTTGGATTAACTTAATAGGAAAAAACCGAACAGGCATGTTAAAAATCACATTTTTGCTAAGCAGAGTTCAGCAAAACTCCTCTTTGACATTCACAGTTTTATTCGTGACTTATCATAATAAAACAATAAAATACAAGGTTTCCAAGATGAATTTTTCCTTTTTCTCCATACAGCATTTGAGGAACGGGACAGTTTGTGTTAACACAGTTACTTTCACCAGCAGGACTGCTGGCAACAAAAACAACAGTTACTGTTTGGACAAGCGAGCTGGATTTTTAGGGCAGTTTAATGTCAATGAATTGTACAAGAAAAGAAAGTGAACCCCAACATCCAGTTCTGATTCCAGTTAAAAAGTTCAGACTAAAGATATCACAATCTGCAAGAAAAGAAAGAACATGGATGGTATAAATGAAAAACAATAACAAACAAGGTGCAGCAAATGAAATCAGTGTGCTGGGTACCAGCTATGACAGAGACAGAAACATGGGCTGAGAAGTGCCTGACAAAAAGCACTAATACAGGATTAAAGTGGAAAGAAAAATGCTGCTGTCCTACTGGGTAGGACAGGCAAGCAAGAAAAACGTGGGGTGCAGCTGCCCTGTTTTTTTTAGGAATTTCTGCATGAGGGAAACACTACATTGGCCCTTCTGCAGACAAAGAAAAGTTTAATTTTAAAAGGTAAATTTTGAATTATGTTCATTTTTCCATCTCCTGCTTTAAACCGGATTTATTCCCTCTGTTTCCAAGGTGGTTGTAAAAAGATGAGAGAAGGAGTAAACCAGAAGGATTTTAATTTCTTCCAGCAGGATTGTCTCCTATCAGCATGAGAAGTATTTGCTGCAGAGTAGAACATCATCAGAACCCAGACACAGCATCTGTCCTGATCAGAAATCATTAAGTTTTCTGCAGGAACGAGTTAAAAGTGTCATTCAAATTTTGTACATTTCTGATACTGCCCAAATTTCTGTGGGACGACTCCTTTGGAACAAACACCTCCACAAACACCATATTTAAACCTTAATTTTGACCAAAAAAAAAAAAAAAGACAGCTGGCTATTATAGAACAAATTGATTCCACTTTCAAAGCAAGCTGTCCAGGAAAGTGCAGGGGGCAGCAAATCCCGGCACGAACGTGAGCTCAGAAAGGAGATTTTAGGGGAGAACACCCCAAAACTTACCTGCTTGCCTTAAATCCTTTTAGTTTCTGTACAAAGAAAGACTCGAGAACTTCTGCACACTGGTAAAAAGGGGAGTCACTGGGATTGTAGTAACGGCAGTTATCAAAAATTTTGGTCATGTCTGCCACAAACTCCGTGACCTTTTTGTAGTAGCGTTTCAGGATCCGTTCTTCCATGGTGGCCAGGTCTTGAAAGAAACCAAAAGATGATTTAAATGAGACATTTCCATCCTAAACACAAGTCCACGCTGTCAGGGCTGGGGGAAACAAAGCCCTGTTTGCAAAGCCTCAACTGCAAGAATCAGGATGGCCTTGGACAACTTGGGTCTCTTGCAGGAAACTCCCTGATTTTTTCTGAAGAAATTAAGTGGGGAGGGAGGAGAAAAAGGTCAGACAATGTGGATTCAGTTTCTGGTACTGTACCTTCTGATTATATTTTGAATTCCTGACTTGCTTTGAATGAACCATCAATTCTCAGGGGCACGTGCACGTTACACATGGCAGGGAGGAAAGATTTCAAGTGCAGGGCCATGGAAAATGCCAGAGCTCCCATCCTGCCTGACCAGACACTTTAAAGAGGCAGGAATGGTGAAGTGAGCAGTAATTGTCCTATTCTAATGCAAACAGCCATTAAAAGAGGGAGAGGAATGAGAACTGCCATAAATATAAGTGTGTAAATGTCTAGTGGCACTTTTAGACAGAAAAACAACTTATCCACCCTTGGAAAAAGCCTTTGAAGTGCTTGTTTTTAAATACCAGTAATGCCAGAAAGTGTGAAAACAACTGCATTACCTGGGCCTGGATTACCTTTTGTACTTACAAGTGTCTTTTCCTCCTAGTTATGCCAGAAAGGGCTAAATGCACTTTTTACTCCACTCAATCATCATGTGCTTACTGATATTGTTCTTTGAGCTTTCCTTATAAACTTTAACCCATCAGTTATGAAACGTGTTAAGCATTTTCATAACAGCCCAATCCAAAACTCTGGAGCAGAGAAGGACACAATTTCTAAACAGAAATATTATTCAAGTGCTTATCCAGCTTATTCCCAACTACCTGCTAAGCTCTAAGGAGATCAGAGCAAAGCACTTGTAAAGCTGCAGCATCTCCCTCTCCTCTCTCCCCACATGCACAACATCTGCATCCATTTTGTTCCTCCAGACAAATTACATGGAATACAAAATCTAGAGCTCTATCAAGTCAGATGAAGAGGATTTTAAACTCCATCTTAAGCTGCATGCCACACTTCCCTGTGTTAGCACCACCTTCTCCTCAGCCTCTGGAGTAACATCCCAGACTTTGTGGGAGCTGATGCACAAAGACATAAAAAAAAACAACTAAAAGAAAACATAACACAATTGTCCTCTTTAAATACAGCAACTCAAACCCAAGAATTCTATTCTATTGCTGCACTGACTTCCACGTTTCATCTGTTAGACTCACAGCACTCAGGGTGAAGGAGTCAGCCAGGTTTAGACAAATTAACCCCCAAGAACCTCTAAATATATCACTGAGAAACCACATTGTTTCACCTGCCTCACTGCAAAAACTGGGTATTTCCCAACACATGGCCAGAACTGGGCAGCAGGGAATTAATCTGATATCCAAAAGCCTGAATCCCCTCACTCAGGCTCTCCTCACCACCACTTACCCATCGGTTCTTTAATGACACCATAATAATCTGGTGCATCATTGGGATCCACTGGTTCTAGGAAGGGCCATGCCATCTTGTGAGCCTGGCAGGGAAACAGAAGAGAATTGAAAATAAAATTCAATCAGCACTATTAACAGCGACATATTTTCATCATCCTTTTATCTGTTGGGGTCTAGAGCTGAATTTAAGGCAGAAGTGCAGCATCATATGAAAAAGTGACCAGTTCTCTCTGATGTTTTAAATGTCAATGACCGAGTAGTTGGGCTTCAAAACAGGAAACAATGTGAAATTCAGACATAACAGGATATTGTGCTGAACGGGCTGCATGGAAAAGTATGGAATGAATTTACTGGGAGTGCTTTCAAGTACTCACAAAATTAATTTGTTTCCATAGAATGTATGCAAAATATAGGACAACAAAAGTATTACTTAAAGGATTTCTTGTTACCATAATTTTAAGAATTGTAAGAATTCTTAAAAATTCTTTACAGTTGTAGCAGAAAAAGCCTATTTGGGAGGGACAGACAAACCAGAAATGTACTGTATCAGATAGTGATGTTATTCTTATTATCAGGATTATCATTGACATGCTGATAACGACCCCCTGGGAGAACACTGATGAAATCTGGTAACTCTGAATCAGAGCCCAGAAATGCAGAAGAGAGAGCACAGGAAGGTGATGTGAGAACAGAGCAATGAAGAAGAGAAGGCTGCACCTTGCACAGCCTGTGCCCCTGGGCTGCCACTCTGCCCTCTGGGATTCCAAACCTGCTTCCTCTCAGAGCCTTTCAGCGAAGACACTGCTTGGTTTCACCGACTCAGAAGCACTGACACAGCAATTACTGTAAACATTCTTCAGCACAGTCATGTCAAGCCCGTTTGCAGCTGACACAGTGGCATTTCTCACCAAAAAGCAAAGCTTTGCTTACTCCCTCTTCAGGAAGAGTTCCCACAGAGGAGTCCAACCCTGCTGCCACCCTTCTCCTCACCTGCAAGGAGCGCAGGACCCTCCTTAACCCTTCATAGTCCTTGTCAGTGAGGGGGCTGAGCACAGTCATGGCATCCTCTGTGGACTGGCACTGCGGGCACACGTACTCGTCGATGAGATCGGCCTCGCTCTGCAAAATGCCAACGCAGCGCCCGTGATACCAGTTCTGACACCGGTCACAGCCAATGTAGAATCTGCAAGAGCCAAAGCAAGCGTCAGTGCCTTCACCTCCCCAGTGCCCACTTCACATCTAACACAGAAACCTGCAACCCCCAGGCAGATACTTGGCACGATTCGGTACAACAGTGATACTGGAGAGTGACAAATTCTAAGGACGCTATTCCGGCCGCTTTTGTGTTTACAAACAGGCTCAGTGACAGACCATTGCAAAACAGGCTCCTGGGTTTTGTAACAGGCACTTTCGAGCAATTGAGATTGCCAAAATCATCCTTCTGCTTTAGAGATGAAAGGAACAGTGGGAAGCCAGAAGTCTCACCCAGCCAGTATCCAAAACAATTCAAGATGCATTTTGCACAAACTGGACTAAAACTAGGGCTTGGTTCACTCCACACAAGCATTTTTCATATGGGAGCTTCAGTCTTGGAATTGAATACAGGAGGGGTATTCTATGACACAAAGCCTTACAGTAAATAAATAAATATATATATATATCATATACCAACCACACATCCCCATACTAAAATTATGTTTTCTAGCCAGATCAAAGCACAAAAAAAAAAAAAAAAATATCCACTCAACACAGCATTTGTCTTTTAATCTAACCAACCCTCGTTAAAACAGAACAAAAGGTAAAATAAATCCCAATTTAAATTCACGGTGTTTTGGCATAAAAACTACAACACATTTCGACCACCCTGAAAACTCCACTTTTCCTAAACATTTACACAACAGAAACATTTGGGGGACCGGGGAAGGGGGTGGGGGGTTAGGGAGGGGAAGACAATTACCAGAAAGCAATTTTGTATTACGAACGAATACAATATATGCAGAATAACTGTTTGTTTTGTTTTTTGGGTTTTTTTAATGCTTGGCAAGGAACAGGAAAGCACAGTCAGAGCAGTTTTGCTACCTAAACATGGAATAAGAGGTTCTGATCCGAACTCACTGCGACTCATCATAAGGTGTTCTGCAGATACAGTACAACTCCTCACTGCTGCCCTCTTGTGCCCGTTTACACTCATTACAGATGTACACATCCATTTTCTTAGCCTCCTTTTCTGTGATTCCAACACATTCTCCATGATACCAGTTAGTACAAAGATCACAGCCAATATAGAACCTAAAAGTGTTCACAATGAAAATGACAATGTAATTGTCATTTCAAATGGCATGGCACTTTTTTTTTTTTTTTTTTTCCCCCTGCATTTCTCTCTGCTGGCCTGTTTTCTGCTCCCTGCCCTTCCAAACTATCTCACGCTGCAGCTAGACTGGCAGTAAGGTCACTGGGGTCAATTTGAAATTAAAATGCACATGTAGTAATATGTACATGTTAATCTGTAACCAGAGCGGGCTGAAAACCTCCTGTCTTCAGTGTGGAAAAACTCTCAAAGGCACAAAAAGACAAGGCCAAAGGAAAAGGTTTACATTTTCAAAATTGCAGCTCCAAAGCCACTGGAACGTTCTCTTTAAGGTTTGAAAATGTAGGTCTCAGTTAATTTAAAAAACAAAAGCGAAGCGCAAACACCAGCTAGGAGTTACAAGTACACTACAAGAACATGCAACCAGCCGTGTGGAGGCACTACTGGTACAACACGACACGACAGAAAATGGGCTCAGGGCATGGTTGGCAATTTTAAATCTTGTTTTTTGGGTTTTTTTTTTGATGGGAGGGGCACTGAAAAACTGATAATAAACTACTTAAAACTGCGACAGAGTGGAATGTGGAGCGTTCTGGAGTGAATCTCCTCTCAGACACAGCTGTGTGACAGAACCACGTATGGCATGACACGAAGTGAAGGCAACCAGGGACAGAACCATGGGGATGGCACCTTGCACAGAATGATGTGACAAAACTGTAAAATATTATGCCAGGATGTTTGGAACTCGGGTATGGACACCTCAGGACACACCTGTGACCGGTGACAACCAGATGGGGACGGTGCACATCCATCCTCTCTGCCTAAGCAAAAGCAAGCGGACTGGGAACCTCCATCCTCCTGGATTTTTGGAGAACACAACCCCCTGTCACGTGCTGCCATGGGAATTCCTGCCATCCTGTCAGTCTGCAACACCCCTGGGACACCACAGCAGCCCCAGGGCAGTGCCTACCCCACGTTCCACTAAACAATCCCTAATTCCCTGGGCCTCTGCACACCCCCTGGACACCCAGATCCTGCCTTTGCTCCTCTATTCTGCAGTCAGGAAAACCCTCAAATCGGTATCACACAACCCAACCTGCACAAAGAACGGACAGACAGAGCTTCTGACAACTCCCAACAACTCAGCCCGTGTTCCCTTGCCAGGAGGGGCTGTGGCTGCTCCTGCTGATGGGGAAGCACATTTACATCCAGCTGTGGATGCCAAACCTCGCACTGGAACGTGGAACAGGGGTCACATCACGCTTCGACAAAACAGGAATCTTAGAAAGATATCCTTACTGACCAACCTCAAAACCAATATCAGCACACCCCTACAGCCCTGGGGTATCACAAAGGAGAGCTAAACATGAGAAACCTGCAGTAAAATACACGGCAGAATTTACTACATCCCCAAAAAATGCACAGGGTATTCATAAAATACCACAAATTCGCTTTTCAGGTATCTTTTCTGAAGTAGAAAAGAGACACCAGCACAAAGAGGAAGCTCTGATGCCTACGTATATATGAAAATAAAAAGATGTTTCCCAGAAAATTGTTTTAAAACTTGACTAATTCCTTTCCAAGTAGGGAAAGGATTAAGGAGTTCAACAGTACAGTCTATCATTTGTAAGAACATCACATTTAAAACTCACAAAAACAGAGCTGACTCATATTGCTGAGGACAGTACTGAGTGATTAACCTTTCATTTTCTTCAAGTTTTATTCAGTGCACTGAAGCACCTGATTTTAGGCTATCAAAATTCAGTCTGTTCACCACAGAGTTAGTCTGACAATCAACTCCCTTTGCTCACAGAATTTGTTCCTCTCATTTTGTGCCAGTTGCATCCCTCACTAACTGGAGGCAGTAACACATCTCTGTTCAGGATCACACCATCAACAGGGTCCCCTAAAAGCACTGGATGACAAAGCCTGACACAGACACAACATTCCCTAAGTGATATTCCTTAGAAATCACTGTGGATTCCCAGCCAGGGCATCGCTCTGCCCTTCCTGCAGCACTGGCAGCACAGAGAGCAGCCCCATTCCCCATGCTCAGGTACTGGTGGAATGGGCAACAACCAAAGACCTCAACTTCATCTAAAAAAATAATTAAAATCCAAAAAAGGCTAGGAGGAACCTCAAGAGATCCCCTAGTCCTGGCCCTACACCTGGAAGGAAGAAGAACTTCTGGAGTGAAAGCACCACTCCAGCTCTGTGGTTCCTCTCTGGTGTCAGCATTTGATCCACCACCAAATGGCATCAATTCATCCTTTTGAGTGTGAATCTGCTCACTTGCTGAGCAGATAAACACTCACTTGGAATTGCTCTGAAGTCAGATTTATTTTACATACATCTCTACACAGCTCTCAGATGTCAACCAGTACTAACTGCTGCTGTTAAGCAGGAATCTGTAACATTGTTCCCTGGAATCCACTGGATCTCCCACTCCACCACTTACAACGTTTCTTCACAAGCTCTGTAGGTAGGACAAACATTCGTCCTCATTCACAATCAGAACCAAACTACAGAGAACTGCAGTTTTCCCTTTGCCAAATGCTTAAACAAACGTTCATTTTTATTTTTATCAACCCTGGGATGCAAATTCTAACACATGGAACCCATTTCTACCCGAAACATTGTCCAAAGTGAACTGCAGTGCAGTGGTTCAGAGCCCCCCGTACTGGCTACTGACTCACAAAAACCAGAATTCATTGACTGGAAGACGGTACCAAAGCTACTTATCCACAAGAAACTGCCCAAACCAAGTTGTCACTTGCTTCTGAGGCAGAGGCAAAACAGCAAAAGAAAGAGAAACAGAGCGGAGGGAAAAAAGAAAAGAGTATGTGCATGTGGGACAGGAAGGTCACACGATGGAGACATGCAAACAGGGAACCGTAAACCACGAACAGTAACGGCAGAAATCAGGTATGTTAATAGTTGTAACTGCTAGTGGAAAATAGAGACTTCATTCTCTACACTTCGGTGATCCCTGCAACAACCTGCCACTATCTGCAGCTCTAGCACTGCCTGGCACTACCACTGACCCTGAGCCTACGCTAAGAACATGCAGGAGGGGGCTGTGGCCCCACCACTCACTTGGACTCGTCGTAAGGCGTTTTACAGATGCAGTAAAGCTTTGTGTCCTTCTTCGTTTCCTTTGAGGTAGTAGAGATCATTTTCTTCTTCTTGGACTTGGAAGCCGAGGAGTCCTTCTCCTCCTCTCGTTTCCTCTTCTGGGAGGACACTGGCACTGGGACAGTGGTGGAGGAGCAGGAGGTGACGCTGGCTGCCTGCTGTGCTGGTGGCACTGGTGGCACTGGCGGTGGTGGTGGCGGGGCAGCGGCAGCGGCCGCGGCGGCTGCGGCTGCTGCTGCAGCAGCTGCTGCCTGGGCCTTTTCCTTTTCCTTCTTAATTTTAGTCAAGTCTCTCTTTAGCTCCTCCTGAAGTGTATTAAATGAATAAATAGAGAGGGAGGCACTTCATATGATTATTTCAAGACAGTATTACAGTCTAGGCAAAAATCCCCACACTTAGCAAAAAGAAAACAATCAAGTCCATTGAAACACGCATTTTTTTCATGTTCTTAAAGTAGAAATTCACACAACATTTAGGGATGATACTCTTGGGCTGCTCTGGCCCACTGGCTGTAAAAACAAGGTGACTTCAGCCCACAGGAAAACCAAGAGGCATCCAAAGGACATCCAGTAACTCGGCAGAGGATCCACAACCAGAGCTTCTTCCTGCAAGGATCCTTAAAAATCTCACCGAGCAAACAAAGATCACCACACAAATGTTCTCCCCAGCTTCAAACCAGATTAGTCTTTGAGGCTCTGCCCTTACCTGCACTTCAATCTGCAGATCTTTGTCGAGCAGTGCTCTTTTTTTCAGTATCTCAGCCTTCAGCTGCTCTTTGTGCTTGAAGAGCAGCGCTGAGAGCTTGGTGGCGTTCTGTTTGCTGCGCTTCTGCTCCACGCTCTCCTCTCGCTTCCGCTTCTTGGCCGCCTGCTTTTCCTCCTTGTCTATCTTATCCAGGATGTATTTCATCACTTGGTTGCACACAATCATCCTGGGGAGGGAAGGAAGAAAAGGGACATGGTGCTGAGCTGCCTGTTTACTCCCAGCTGAGAGAGCAGAATGAGGGCTCCGGTGAATTTATTGTATTTCTGAAGATGCACAAGGTAAATTCAGTAACACACACACTGCTCCCACTCTGCTCATTTACTGCAACACTACTGGGAGACATCAAGACCCTTGTTAGGCTCCAGAGAGCCATAACTGATCTGAGTACTTCCAAAACTCCCAGCAAAGCTTTGGCTTTAATATGATTAAAGACATTTTCACTCAACCCAGTTTCCACAGCCTTGTTTGAAAGAGCTGGATGTTTATTCTGATTGAGGATGGAAAGTGAGTTGGAAGCCTGTAACTCCTAAAGCAGCCATTTCCTCACGCCAGTGACCACCAAATACCACTAAGATTTTCTGTTTTGGCACAAGGACTGACAAGTAGCTTTCACTGTATAAAATTCACCATAAAACAGTTCCCACTTTCTTCACTAATGGTTCAGGAATAATTTTTCATCTGCTAAATGAAACCCTAAATCTATTTTCCTGCTCACTTGTTCTGCAATTTTTAATTCTTTCTGGAGAAGAACAAATCAGTGAGATGGAAAGACAGCTGCACCATGAACCAGGCTACTTAGAACCCTTTTCTCCCCCTTTTTTCTTAAATTGGGCTTTTGTCAGTCGAAATACCAATGTGGCTGTCTGACACCACTAAATGAGAATATCCAATTCACTTTATTCCTTAGGCAATTGTCCACACTAAATAAGCAGCACCCAGTGATAGTGTTGTAATCAACTGAGCTTGTGATTTGAGGATCAAAACCTTATAAAACACACTATTCTTTTTCTTAGTATGTGACACACACACTTGTGATTATCTAATTGAAGCAACTGCAGGAGTGAAAAGGAGTCCCAAGACAAATGACACACACACTTCAGATTTCTGGTTAGCAGCTTCCAGCACAAAATCTCCCAGTTTGTCAAACTGTCTCCCAACTCTTCAGCTCCTTCTGTAGAGTGGGATGTGCAGAGGACAAGAATGGAAACAAATGGCCACGATAAAGGACAAACAAAAAACAGACTTTTTTTTGGCAGCAGAACCATTAACTCTCCATTCTGTGCTCCTTCAAGGGTGGGTTTTACCTGGAGTTTAAAAAACCATGGCCAACTCCAAACACAATATATAACAATCCTTAAATAACATATAATCAAAATAAAATCGAGATTACACAGGATTCAATCAAAATTAAGATTATAAGTGTTACTTTAAGCAATTTCAAACCAGCAACATTTCCTTAAGCAGGTTTTTCCAAGCCAGTGTTTCATTATGCCACCATTAAAAGATGTTATAAATGTCAAGCTTTCACATCTAGAGATGCACTGTGATGCACATTCACCTCTGATTTTCTTCCCTCTCAGCTGGAGTCAGCATCTTCTTCTGTTTCAGGTGTTCTATGACAGCATTCTGCTTCATAACCACCTGTAGGATGATACAGAATCCAAAATAAAAGATGAAACCTTGAAATACTTTTCACAGTATTACTGGGAGAACCAGGACATTTCCTAAGTTAAAGAAAAAGAGTGTTATTTATTTCACTCAGTGACAAAATAAAGCTGATTTTATCAGGGGAGCAGTGCTTGTTTAAAACAGTTATTTGAAAATTGGAAAAGAAATTAAAAACTAACATCCCACCACCACCAGAGTAGGATATTTTGCTTATGTCAAGTTTAAACCCAGGGTCTAAATGTGAATTGACTGTATTTCCTCAGTGACTGGTTGTTTTGTTTTAAAAATGGTAAGAGTCTAATGTGTCTATTTTTTGGTTTTAAGCCCTGCAGCCATCCAACAGCTTTTCATGTCAGTTTTCAGGTTAATGAAAGTACTGCACAAGTGTTCTGACCATCAGCTCTCCTGGCTATGACCTGCCTTTCCTGAACTGAGAAGAAAGATGGATTGTCCCAGCAGCCAGTGGGAAGCTGAATCAAGGTGACAGAGGAATGTAAACATGGTACAAGTGACTTGATGTGCTGAATTAACTCAGAATATTTAATTAAATGGCCAAAAGCAATCCTGCACTAACTCTGAAAGAATCACATTAACTGCCTATCAAATGTATTAACATCGTTAACAAGAACAGGCATTTAAAATGAGCTTTGTTTAATTCATTAAGGATTAATTTCCTTCTGTTAACTTTACCTGTTTCTGGATAATGTCACTTTGATTAGAAGCCTGAAGGGTGTGCTCACGTTTAATTTCTATCTGTTGCTGCTTTTTCTTCTGTTGCTGCTCCCTGAGCTGCTGAACTCTGTGCAGCTGCTCCTGAACACTAGCTGCTTGCACTGCCACCACACTCTGAATCTGCTGAGCCTGCCCTGGGCTGCTCTGCTGGATGTGAATGGGGAACTGCAGCTTGATCTGCTGGGGCAAACTGCCTTGTATCTGAGCCACCAGCCGGGACTGCAGCTGAGAGAGAACTTGCACTTGCTGCTGAAGCTGAGGCACTGCAATAACTTTGGTTGGAGGCTGCTGAAGCTGCAGCTGAGGACGAGCTGGGGGTTGCCCAGGAACCCGATTTAAGCTCGGCAGGGCGAGCTGCCGGGTGGGAGCAGGGGGCTGCAGCGGGCCCGGGTCGTGGGGTGGAGTCTGCACCTGAGCTGGTTGCTGGGCCTGTGCTGGGGACTGGCCTTGGGGCAGGACCGCGGGCTGTGGCTGCGTCGGGGCTGGCGCTGCAGACACTCCTGGAGCCTGGGCCGGGCACTGAGCCGCAGATTTGGACGCTTGTACTTCGGGAGGGAGCGGAGAATCACCGGGAGCTGCGGCCGGAGCCTCGGGCTGGCCCGGAGCCTCGGGCGGGGGCACCGGCGGGATCTGCGCCGTGGCCTGGCACTGCTGCTGGCTCTGGGGCTGCCCCTGAGCCGCTGCCACTGCTGATGCTGCCTGGGCCTGCAGGGCCTGCTTCTGCTCCCCTGCACCTGGCAACGAGCAAAACAAGCGTTCGTTAACTTCGGATGGCACATCCACGAGCCCGGCCCATTCAAACCCCTCAGAACCACTGCAAAGCTCTGTGCAGAAATTCAGCAGACTTTGCAACACACTCCCAACAAATTTACTGTAATAGCAGACCATCTCCAGCTGCATGGAAACTCCCCTACAGCTGAAATGGAAGCCTTTTTTCTGCTGAGCAGAGCAATGCTTACCCGAGGTGGAAGCAGAAACCGTGGTGGTGGTTGTGCTGGCTGTAGTAGCAGCTGCTGGGAGTGGGGTGAAAAGGAACCTCTGAATTGTACCATTTGGCATAGCTGCTTGCATTAGCTGTTGTCCTGGGCCAGGTATTACAGTCACACCCTGAGGGATTAATTGTAACTGCCCAGTAGTTTGACCTTGTCCCTGAATTACCACAGTTAAGCCTTGACTGCCACCCTGAGGAAAAAGTTAATATTGATGTATTAGTGATACAATTCTTAGACAGACTTCGCTGCAAATCAGAACAATTAGGGGTTTGGGTTTCAGAATTCAATACTTTTACCCCATACCATATTCCCAACACCCAAAACTAGCACCTGAGATCATGAAATACTAAAATACACTTTCAACAACTCTATCATCAACAGATGACTGGGTTGGAGTGACACACTTTGTGAACCCACAGTAGAGAGTGAGGTCCCTACAAAAATTCTTCTGTGTCTTTGGTGTAGCAGCTCACAGAATCCCAGAATGGTTTGGGTCAGAAGGGACCTTAAAGGTGATCTCCTTCCACCCCCTGCCATGGGCAGGGACACCTTCCTCTAGCCCAGGTTGCTCCAAGCCCCATCCAACCTGGCCTTGGACACTTCCAGGGCTGGGGCAGCCACAGCTTCTCCATCAAACCTGTGCCAGGGCCTCCCCACCCTCACAGCAAAGGATTTCTTCCTAATATCTAATCTAAACCTGCCCTCCTTCAGCTCAGAGTCTTGTTCCACATAAAAAAAAGTGTCACCTGGCAACCAGCAGCCTGTACATTACAATCATTGATACATATTATTTATAATTTGTAGAACAGGTATTGTGATAACTCAATGAAGTCTATTTTTACCCTATGCTCGCCTCTCAACTTATTTCTTGCTGACAGAGCCTCATGATCTCAGTAGAAGCTTAAAGAACCTTTTCTTCCTTCACCTCCAGATACTGTAATTTTTTCTCTGAGACTCTCAATAACATGAATGGAAACCAAATCTGAAGGTCCATGAAACAGGCCCTGCAGAATAATTATGTCCCTTACTGCTACTAAAGACTTTTTTCCACACTTGCTAAACAATCCTGATGCCAGTCAGCTTACTGGGGAATCCAACAGGAAGCAACAGTTACAACTTTGCAGACACTATTCAAGCTTCTTTCAGTTTGTAACTATACCAGTGGTCACCCCAAATGAAGGTGACCCGCAGATTCCAGAGCAGACGCTGAAACCCAAAGGCTTGGGGGGTGTCAGCACAGCTGCACAGCCAGGGCTGGACAATGTTTTACCTGTCCTTGTGTGAGCTGGGTGAGCTGGGCCATGGTGAGCTTCACCTGCCCCTGCTGAGGGCGAGGGGGCTGCGAGGGGGGCTGTGGCTGCACCGCCTGGGGGGGAGCTCCAGAACTCGGGACCGTTTTCTGCCCAGCACTGGAAGGAGCTGTGCTGGTGCCAGAAACTGCTGTGGAGACAGGCTGACCCCTGATTATCTGAGTCACCACTTGCTGTGTCTGACCTGTAAGACAACAATTTGAGATAAGGAACACGTTTCCAGCATCTGAACCGTAAGCACAGCAAACCTTCCGTGCCCAACCTGCAGCGGGATGTGATGGTGATCAGACAGGTGATGCAAACACTGCAGTTTGCACAGAAATTTTTTACCTCACAAACCATTTGTCTGGGTGATTGACTGAAAAAAAGTCTGCAAAATGTTTTCTGTTTTAATCAAATTTGCATACATAGGGAGCACTTCAGACACTTAGCATCTTTTTTTGCTTTTTCTTACAGGCAAGCTTTCTCAATGCAGAGTTACTCTAAATGTTTTTAGTTTTTTCAGTTCTTTTTTTTTTTCTCAAATGAATGGACTTCTCAAAAATAAGTACTAGATTTCCCCAGTGTCAATGATGAACCACACTGACAAAGCCTGCAACCAACACATTCAAAAGCCAAAAAAAAAACACAAAAAACAAAAAACCCACGCATAAGTTAAAAGTCAAGAATCAAAAAGAGGGACATGATGATACAGAAGGAGTTTATAAAGAAACAAACCAGGGATTGCACACTAGAAATTTAAATAACAAAGTGAACCTACTGGCTGGAAGAATACCTTGTTGCACCACTACAGGGGTTCTGATGATGGTCTTGCCAAGGGTGGACTGCTGGAGTGGTGTCCGGATCACTGTCATCCCAGGGCGGAGCGGCGTCCCTGGCACCACCTACGGGCACCAGAGCGGAGACCACGTGTAAACTTGGGAAAAAAACCCCTGGGATATGCCCTGAATTTTATTGTGTGTGGGATTTGTGGGTTTTTTTATTTAAATATAGTAAGAAATAATAAAACAGAAGCAGACCCAATATTTTTTCACCTATGCCCACACTGCTTTACCAAGCTCAATTAGCTTTTCCAACTGGAGAGAATTGTTGGACCTCCTTGGAAAAAAACATTGAAAAGCCATTAGACAGAACTTTTGATATCTGCCAATAACTTCAAAATCTTGGCCCCCACATTTCTTTTTTTTTTGTTTCTGGAGTTAAATAATCAGAAAAACATCTTACTTGTGAAGTGCTTGTTGTTCCTAATGTCCCTGTGGTGTTTGGCCTAATGGTTACAGTTGCTGTCCTTGGCTGGAATGAAGTAAAGGTTTGACTTGCACCTGTGGTTGATGGAATGATACCCAATACCTTTTGCTGAACTTGAACCACACCTAAGCAAAGAAAAATGGAGAAGTCATTAATGACAGAATGGCCAGAGAAAGAAACCAGTGCAGCTCCAGGATGGCATTTACAACTCGGGCTCCAGGTTTCTAGAACACCTCTGAGCCTTTCAACATTTCCTGGGAGAGGCTTTGTCTTTTTTGTGAAAAGAAGCAGCGTGATACTTTGTCAACAGTGCAACTACATTTTAAGTTAAGAAACAGGTATTTTAGATAAGAATAAGGAAAATGTGAATCTTCACAAAGAAGTCCTTGCATTGACAGGGTGCCACAAATTAGTGTTATACAACCATTAAAAGTTACAATCTGATTAATTTCAAATGTAGGAGACCACTTTAAACACCTTCCACCTACAAGCTTGTGGGGTTGAAGAAAATGGGCAGTTTTTCTCCTGTCACCTAAGAAATTCCAATGCAAAACCAGCAGCCTTCATGATTTGCTCAGATATGAAGCATAATGGAGACAGAGAATTGAGCTTTGTATATACACAAATATCAAAATATTCAGTCCTCTTCTTGAGCTAAAATGAAAAAATGCTAATCTTAGTCAGGATCCAAACTCCTGCTCATCAGTGAAGAGCAGCTGTAAGCATTAATAACTAAAAACAGCAGGTTTTTTTTAATGAAGAAAGCTGTTTTGTTGATTTAGATAACATAAAAAAGAGCATGCTTCATTCCACACTGTTCAAAGTAAAGCTCCTAATTTTGCACTTAGAAATGCAGAATAATTTACAGGCAAAAAAACCTTGCATTTTTTCCCCTTACAGACACAAACAGGCAACACTGGGGGGGGGGGGGGAGGGAACAAGCTCTAGAAACTTGTAATTATCCCTATAATTTTTCCCCCTTCAAGTCACAGTTGGGCAAATAGTGTCAATGGCGAATTAATCAGCAAGCTGGAATACATTTGAATTGAGTTCCCTTTCCCTACCTCCTTGAGTTGATGGCACATTGACGGCAACAATCTTGCTGTTTGCAGGGAGTGGCAGCTTAGTTATCACTTTCCCTGCCATCGTTACTGGGCTGCCTGAGAGCTGGAAGGTCTGCCCTGTGCTGGCCATGCTTGTGGCTGAGGTGGCAGCTGTGCTAGTGGCTAGTGAGGCACACAGAACAGGTAGGTTTAGAGCACAACAATTAGTCAGTGAAATGAGTGTTGTTTTTTTTTTTTTCAAGTATGAAACAGTAAACTACAGGATGGTTTTTACATTATTTGTTTCTTTTTCTTTTGAATGTGTCATGCTTGCTTTGGTAAAGGTTCTGGTTGGTATGGTACACCACAGAATGATTGTGTTGATGATTACTAGTACAACTGTCAGGAATTCATGAGACAGCTCAGAAATAAAGACTTCCCAGCAAAGAAAAATGACACAGGTACAATCTCAGAAATGTTCTCGTGGCACAGCAAGAATCAAGAGCAAAGATAACCAGCAATGTCACAATGCTGTGTGTTCTGGAGAAGATGGGGAGTTTATAGGATGTGATGTTATAGGATGAACTCCAGCATGTTCTTCCCATGCTAAATGGCCACTTACCTGTTGAAGATTGGCCTTGTTTAACCCAAGTGGCAAAAGTCTGGTGGAAGTTCTTGTTCTGTTGGAATGTTACTGTGGCTGGAGAACCCACTTTAGTAGTCAGCACTACTTTGGTTCCCGTGGGCACTGGGCCTGCCAAGGGCCCCACCACGACTTTCTGGGGAGTGGACACGGTGGTGGCAGTGCTGCTGGACGTGGTGGCTGCAGCCACCACCCCCCCTGCAGGGATCTGCTTCTGCTGCTCCAGCCGTTTCTGGGGGTTTAGAGAGAAAATTGAATAAAAGGGATAATGAGCATCTTCAGATTTTGCAACATAAACACTGTCTCTACCCACTATGGAAAAACAAAGGACTCTGGGAGGATTTTAGCTCAAATTGTAGAGGATTGAAGAACAGGCTCCCTGCAGAACTCCAGCTCTGCTCAGAATACACAGCCAGAAACTTTCCTTACAGCAACTTTAAAATCCCTGGCTTATGTTCATTTCACTGCACATTTTACTCAAAAAACCCCAAAATATTAGTCTCAAATTAATCAAAAAGGTTAAAACTTTGAAAAATATCCATTTATGTTTGGTTTTGACCATGTGTGTACCTCTAATGTCAGTAAGTGGCACATCATCATCAACACAGAGTTTACTATTTACAGTCCTAAATTCAGAGCTTCCAGCATGTTACAGAAAGAAACAGATTGTATCATTCTACTTCACCATTAGGAATGCAATTTTAAAAACTATTCTTTTAAATGTAAATCCAGTTTGCAGCCTGCTCAAAAGAATTAGGTTCAAAATCCCTTACCTTACCCAGACACCTTCTGTGCTGGAACTGTTGAGAAGCTACATTTAATTCACAGAGCCCCCTTGTGAAGGGATAGCATCAGTAAGCTCTTCTAGACATTTCAACTAAGCTCACATTTTTCCCTTTGCCACTGGAATTATCTCTGTATTTATTAATTTAAATTCCAGTGTTTGGTTAGTAGTGCAGTAATGGCCATTTAATTTCTTCAGGATGATGAAATGAAAGGAGTGAGTCGGAAAAAAGCACAGTTCTTAATAATGTCTGTGAAAGACCAACGTGGTGCTGGGCTCCCTGATTTTAATTGCATCCATTTATATATAAATACATGTACATATCTCCATATATTTAAATAAAATTATCAAGGGGCTTCACCCAGCCAACTTAAGACAGAATAAAATCAAAAGATTCAATTTGATTGAAGCATGAAATGCAGCTGTATCCCAAGAAAGCTGTATTCCCAAGAAAGCTGTATTCCCAAGACAGCTTTCCATTGCACACCAATGACCTTACCTGGAGATTGGTGCTTCTCAACCTTAAACCTTTCTAAAATGTTATAAATTAGGCAGGAAAAAAAAAAAAAAAGGCAATCCAACCCAAATCTTTGCTTTAACCCTGTTCCAAAATAACAAATGTACAGTGGCAGCAGCATTGGTTGATGTTAGTCTGCAGTTTTCACTGTGTGCAAAACGGTGTGAGATTAAGGATAAAGTTAATTTCCCACTTGTAACACATGTGGTGACCAATTGCTGACAGGTGGAACACCAACAGCTCCCCACCTGCTGGGCAGCCAAACGTTGGTGTTTTAGCTGAGCCTCCAATTGGGCCTTGAATTCCTCTGCCTTCTTCTGTTCACTAACCTTAGCCTGTTGTTCAACTGCCTGTGCCTTTTCCTTCTCCACCCTGCCAAAGACACAACCAAGAGTAAGTTAAACCACCACAGGAAATCCCACCAGAACAACTGTCAAGACTGAAGAGCATTGCCAAACTGGTCATGGCTTTAAAACTGGCTTTTATGATTGATCTGAGACTGCACACAACCTATGGAATAGCATTAATGTAAAATTATTCTTTCCAAGAGACTGAAAAAGGTTGTTGCCAACTCTTATCATAAAATAATGAAAATATCTTATCACTTGTATATTCTCAGGCTGAATTTACCTTCACTTTACTTGTACACATTCATTTTCTTTGCATTATAGAAGTATTTAACACATATTGTATGTAAAAAGTCATGCCAAAAGCAGCCTAATGCCTTTCCTGGCATTACAGAAAAAACCTTTTAGCATAAACAGTGATGAGTTCATAAGCATGGAAAAATTAACGTAATAGTTCTAACAAATCTGTAATATCTGCATAAATGAGTTTTGGTGCCAGCAAATAGTTTAGCTTTACAACTTAAAGCCCAACCATCAAAAAGGCACAGCAAAAATATAACAGAGATGTGCTTTTAGTGATCCCAGTGACCAAGTTTGTGTTCTCTGGTGGGAACTTCGATTTAACAATCACACAAATTAAAGCTGCTTTCTTTAAAAAGCTCACTTGAGTTCATTTACCTTTCAGCAAATGCCCTGATCTCCCACAGTTCCAACTCCTCCTCTGCTACCCAAGTTTCCATTATCACAGGGCCTGTTTGCTTGGGTGTTTCTGGCCTTTTTGGCCTGAGGGCACTCGAGCGCAGTCCCTTCCTCTGGGGTGTTGGAGTTTCTTTGGAGAACAGTCAAAACACACACATTAAACTCAGTGGCAAAACCAAATAAAAGTGTAAACCAAGATTCAGTGTCTTTTTCAGTCCCATTTGATGAACAGGGAGGCTTTTCAGCTTCAGATAAATCACCTCCCTTTGTCAATGCATCATTGTTCCCCCAGGTGAATGAACAGCTCACTCAAGCTGTGTTTGCCCCCTCGATGGTCTGAATGAACCCAAAGATCCAGTTACCTTAATTTCTCTAGGAGATTACAGGGAGGGGTGAAAATGTCTAAACAAACATACCTTTTGGAGCCTCTGGGACACCAATGGGACAAATGATTTTTCTGATACAGTACTCTGACCGGATTCCGTAGGGACCGACGTCTCTCCTCTTGATTATTTCTGTCGTCGTAATTTCAGTTTCAGTTGTTTCTACAACAGATTAATCCCAGCACATTTAGTAACAGCAAGAAACAAAGCTAAATCTATAATCAATAGACTCAAGGTAAAGAAAGAGAAACTATTAAGGATTGTTGCCTAAAGGAATTCAAATGCCACAGGTGCCTTTGAACCCTTACAGAAACACTCAAAATTAACAGCAAGGGCTTTACAGAAATACTCAGAATTAAAGAGCTGCATTAAGAAACTCAGAAATTTCGAGTAATGATACCTGTCCTCGTGGTTCCTCCCCCAGGTGGAGCTTTTGCTGCCATATCATCCCACTTGAGACATGCCCAGAGCAATCTCAACATCAGGCTCACCCCAGCCAAGGATTTGACTGTTTGGAGTCGGTACCTAAAAGACAGAGTAGGAATTATGCCTTAAAATCAGAATATGTTTAAAAATACCCACCCAAACTAACAGGACAAAGGTTTTCCATTCTACTTTTACTGAACAATATAGAAAATTATTGAATGATAAAATTTGCATGTTTTGGACACAAACGTGTATTTCACTCGTATTTTAAAATTCAATTAATTTCATCATGTCCTAAACTTTTCCTCAAAAATGTAAAGTATGTACCTCCAAGTGATCCCAAAAGTTGGCCTTGGGGATGGATATGGCCAGATATCCAAGGCAGGCTTTGCATTGTAATTGAAGTAGGGAACCTCTCTGATCCCTCCTCTCCTGGCCAGCTTTTTTAAGTCATCATTGGGCAAAACAAATATGCTTTTTTTACTGCTTTTGGTGACAAATTTTCTATAGGACGGTAAGGCAGTTCCAGAACGAGTTTTTTTGGGTTTTGCAAACTTCATGAGCTTCACTTTGTCTTTTGTGGAATATTCCTTGCTGACGGTCATGGAAGTCACCAAGGTGCCCTCCGGGGTGGTCAGGGAGTCGGTGACTGTTGTCGTAACCACTGTTTTACTGTGCTCCTGGACAGAAATGACATCAGTGTTGCTGTCTGTGGCTGGGGTGGTGAGCTTGGTTACAGTGGTGGTGGTGGTTACAGTGGATATGGCACAGTTTTCTGTAGATGAAACGACAGTGGTTTTCTCCTCACTGGCAGCTCCGGTCTCGGCCACCTTAAACACCGTTTTGGATTCCGTGGACACAGTCGAAGTCGTGGTGGTCACCTCAGTAATAACAGTTTTTATTTTGCTCTCTCCATTCATGTTTTCCATCTGGTGTGTCTGGACACCGTTCTGGTCAGCGCAGTGCCCGCTCAGGCTCGACTCCTCACACGAGGCCACGGCCGACGGAGCGACTTTGTTCTCCTCAGCGACCTCGGTTTCCATGGACTCTGCCTCACTGCTCAGGGCTTTTTCTTTACAGACAGTCTGTGCTGGTGAGGAAACAGAGCCAACACTGGCAGATCTCTCAGGAGAAAGCTGGTTTTCTTCAGTTTTCTGCACATATTTGGGAACTTCATCCGGTGGCTGAAGACTCTCTCCAGACTCAGGCTCGGGTGAACTCTGCAGGTGTGACTTTGAGTCCACGTTATTTTTGTCCTTTGTGTCCTCTGCCATGATGTCCCCATTCATGAATGGCTTTACTGAAGATTCCTTAAAAGCCAATGGTTTTATTTCATGTTCTGGGATGGATTTATTGATATTATTAACTTTGGGTTCAATATCACCCCCTGCCTTAGCTTCACAGGTGGCTTTCACTGAGCACTCATCATTTGACAAACCTTTAATGTCACTGTCTTTCCCATTCATTTGAAATGATGATTTTTCTTTTTCTACATCTGCCCCAGTTTCTTCATCATTATTATTCTTTCTGTCAGTGTTCACATTTGTCTGATCAAGGTATTTGTTTATGGTACTTGTTTCCACTTTCAGTTCCTGACCTTTCTTTTGACCATTTGCCTCAGTTAGTTTGGAGCTCAGTAAATCCTCATTAACATCTACCCCATCCATGTGCTCCAGAGTTTGACTTTCGAGGTTTCTTTCAGAAATCAGCCCTGATTTAAGCGGTTCTAGGTCTTTGTTAGCTGATTTTTGGTGAAATAAAATCTTCTTTTCAGATCTACCTTCTGTCTTTACAGGAGGAATTTCTTCCTCCATTTCGCTTTCTTGAGAGGTCGTTGTTTCCATATGGCTTTTTGTCATACAATTGTTTTCTGGATCTTTGCTCTGCTGCTCAGAATTCCCTTCTGAATCTGGTTTTTCAGGAGTGGCCACAGCATCTCTTCGACTTTCAGGTACCACTGGCCCCAGGTTTTCGAGTTCTCGCTGAGATACTCTGCTAACAGGTAGTTTTTGTTCCGAAGGTTCTTCGTTCGTTTCTGAAATGTCCCATTTGATTTTGCCTTCTGCACTGGTTTGCTTCAAACCATCCACCAAAGAACTCTCGGACTCTCCAAGAGCCTCTTGCCCTGGACACTTCTCAGCAGTTGTAGGCTCAGGGTTGTTCTCTTTACCATCGTTGTGAATGGAGCTCTCTCCTTCAGAGGACTGAGGTGAGTCCTCCTCCAGTAGCTGCCCCTCTCCTTTGGACAGCCTGTTTGCCAAAGGTTCATCCTCCTCACCAGTTTTGGTAGAGCAGATGCTGCTGATGGCCAAAGAGTCCTGCTCTGCATCTTCAGGTTGGGTCTTATCTGACATGTAGGTCTGGTCTTGGGAAGAAATGTCAAACTGGCCTCCTCCTTTCCCTTTCCTCTGTAGCTCATCCGTGTTTTTCTGGGGGCTCACGGGTCGAATGCCCCCAGTTTTAGCACCAGCCTCCAGCTTCATCTTCTCCAGGCGCTGTTTTTCCTCCAGGGTGAACTGTTTTATTCTCCTCTCCAGAAGTCCGTCCAATTTGGAGGATTTTACTTTCCTTTTGTAGCAAGTCCTTAAATGAAAGCCCTCACTGACATTGATTATATCCAGCTTACAGTGACTGTCCTCGTCTTTCAGGGAGGATTCAATTTTCACATCATCTACATCCATAGGTTCTTCCTTGATGACTTTATCATTTTCACCATCGATTTCTTTTTCCGCTGTGAAGAAGGAACAGCTCTGAGTCAGTGAGCCCCCAAACTCTTATTTTCACATTAAGTACTAAGAAATAAACACAACTTTTAGCATATTAATAGACTTGGGGAAAAAAAAAAAAGGAACAAAAACTTCAGACACTACTACAGTGGATAATAAGCAATCATTTAACTGAGACACTTTGATGTCTTGACAAAATGTGTTACACAGTTTTTCAACAGTTATTTCTGAGGTTCTAGGCTTTTAACTGTGTAATGATTAGGGAGCTTTACAATAAGATTATCACCTGTGCCTCTTGCATGATCCAAGTTTTCAGAAATTGTATCAACTTCTAGTTTTTCTTCAGGCAACTTTTCTTCTTTCACTTTCTCCAGGGTTTCTGAAACATCTGCTTTGTCTTTTGCTTGCCCCTCACGAGAATCCTTTGCTCTGTCTTTCTCTGGTTTTACCTTAGCGGGCCCTTTTCGTTTATCCAAGTTGCATTTTTCCTCTTCGCTCTTTGCTATTAACAAATTAATTATTTCAATTATTCAGAATATTTTAATTTTTTTTGGTTCACTGCCACATTTTCCTGTGTGTCAGTTTACCTCTCCAATCACTTGCACATCACTAGTGAAACTCAGAATTAAGTAGGCAGTGGTAACACCACAGGTTAAACTTAGTGCAATATTGAATATATACACACCCCCAATATTTCAGATGTTACTTTTTGGTTTTGATTTTCTACACAATTTTGATCTACCTTTAATTTAGACAAGCCTATGCAAAGCTGTGCAAATACTACACAAAAATTCATAACTGAAACAATTTAATGTAGCTATTTGTGACAACTGACAAAGATCAGCAAATACCCACAAAAGCTTCCCTGGAACATCATTCCTGAAAGTCTGCACAAGAAATATCACATACAGATAATTAACTGTAATTAAACAAAAAATAAATGTGTAAGCAATGCAAACACTTACTTGATAGCAATTTTCTGTAATTTGCATTAGTATTTCCTGGCAGTTTGGGCATAAACCTGTGCACATGGGTTTTACTAATCCAGCTCCAGCCACCATACCCTGTTACTCTGTATTCCTCTCCTTTCTGCTTCCAAACCTGTCAATATATTTTAAAATAGTAGCATTAACGATGCTATTTGCTGCATTATTGTTTACATTTAAAAACCAAAGATGAATTAAAAAGAAAACACAACTAAAAACTTTATTTTACAGACTTCTGAAGTATACTTGTGAAATAACGTACTACCTAAAATTAAAGATACATCTGCTGATAATTCAATTGATTCTATCATAGTAACATCTAAAAATCTTATTTATTTAATGTAATAGTGAGAATCTGCCTAAAAGCTGAGAGATTATAGCAGTTTTTGAACCAACCTGTATGTTTGGTACAAATAAATGCAAAGCAACAAACCACTCCAACAAAAGCAGTTAATATCATTTACAGGAGAATCTCGAGAGGTTTCTGCAGTATTACACATATTTTTAAACAGAAGAGGACCCCACCTGATGTTTGACAGGAAATGTGTACTTCACCCACGTGGCTTGCTGCATGGTTTCCTCTTCCTCTTGTTTCCTCTCTTTTTTTTTCACTTTCTCCTTCTCTTCTCTCTCTATGGCTGTCATTCGGCGTAATCTACCCCCAAAATTGAAGTGCAGTTAACAACAGCATCTTGAAGTAAATACAAGGAGCCAACAGCACACAGTCCCCCTTTAAAAAGCTTTAAATATCTGAGGTTAAGAGGAATGCCCAGTGTCAGCTTTTATGCATTACTTGCCACAGTAACACCACTTTTTTGGGCTATTCCAGTAAAGCAAACACAGCTGCCTGCAACTGTTTCTAACATCAGACACCTCTATTTTCTGCTCCTGTGACACAATGAGAGACAAAAACCAGGCTCCACTGAGCAGAGAGTGTTGAAATTTGCTTTTCTGCTGTCCCAGAGTTTTAGCACTTGGAGACTGTGGCTCAGATAAAACAAACACAGCAGCAATGACACCATAAAAATGCTGTCATGCCTTGTCAGTGTTTCTGGTTGAAATAAAGCACTTCAAGGGTTGAATGACTAACTTAATTTAAACATAATTCTTCCAGGCTTAGAGGAACTAGTAATTGTAAGGCAAAGTAAATTCTCACATTCAAAAGTATTTTAGTATGTATTAATTTTACCTTGTGTGCCCCAAAGATTCCCTCCAGATGGGCAGCATGACAACTGGTTTAATTGCACACTCCAGTATAGCCAGTGCTAGTGCAAATTCCCTGGGCTTGCTGCACATCTGAACAGCCTTAATCCAGTTAGACCTAAAGTAGAAAGCAGAGTAAAACCTGACACATACCCAGGCACTAAAACAGTACACTGTGTTAACAGGTTTAATGGCAGGATAAAGACTCCTGTACTTTAATATTTTAGTCAAATGTACAATCCTTTCAGCCAGCCACCATAAACACACATTATCTTATATTTTAATCTACTGAAGTGCTGATTTGAAAAAACACAGACCGTTGCTTATTAACACTGCAAAAACGCACGTAAAACAAGAGAACTTGTATTTCCATTTCTTAATTTACCTGTGGGAAGCCCAGTTGGGGTGAAGGAAGGATGCTGGGATGTTGTTTTCCAGCTGAATAATGGTGAGCCTCAAGGTGGAGATGGTCAGGACTTTGGAGCCGTGCACGGAGCCGTTCCACTTGAACTCCCCCGCTGGGCTCAGGCAGAATTTATGGGACAGGTGGCGTCTCTTGTCGTGGTCCTCCCTGTGCTGGTGCTTGTTCAAGGCAAAGGAATTGGTGGCATATTGGTTGTGATAAACTCTGTACTTCCCCTCCTGCCCCAGCTTGAAGTAATTGTTCATGTTTGCTTTGATCACAACGTCCTTCTTGGTGTTCACTCGGGACACTTCGCCTTGGGAGTTCACAACCAGAACCTTAAGAAAGAAACAGGGATTTTAAAGAGGCACATTTAAGTTTGCAATATTTCTGTTTGTTTATTTATGATTATTTACTTATGATTTGGGCTTTAATTGTCTATCTGTAAGAGAATAAAAATACCCTGCCTCATTTTGCAGAAGCAAATAAATGTTAATCCAACATACTAATATTTGTACTCCATCACTGATTGTAAACAGAGTTAGGATATCACCAGGATCAACTTTAACATTAAAAAAAGCACTATCCAGGCTCCACAGTCCAAACAGGAACCTGCTTTCCTGCTCTGAACTGTGCCTATGGAGGGGGTGAGAGCTTTGGGAAAAAGCTTCACTGAACTCACTCAAGCTTTCTGAGAACCCCCTCCCTGGTACATCCCACAGTTCAGACACAGAGCAGAGCAAACAATGATCTTGGACCTGGTAAAACATGGCATGGCTAAAGTCACTGGTCCAATTTGTTTGTCAATACATACACTAAATGCTTACTTCCCTTGGAAAAAATCAGTTAACAAAAATAAAAGTAATACACCAAACAACATGCAACGAACTGCAACGAACTCCCAGCAGTCAAACACTTCCTTCCCGGACAAACTACTTGAAAAAACAAGAACCAAACCAAACCACCAAAAACCCAACAGACAAGCCCCAGTGATACAAAACATTTATACCAGGGCATTGGGTCACTGTCAGCTCACTCTGTAGAGAGCAACCAGGAGAGCACAGCCAAAGGACAAGAAGAAAAAAAGCTTCCTGGGACATTACAATGTCACCATTTGCTAATCCATTATTACTGCTTTTCATGTACCTCCATTGCCTGCCAAAATCACTTTCTTATTTTTAAACAAAAATTTATTATTATTTCAATAAATTAGCATTTTTCTAGAACGTTTTTTGTACTCCTTTTGAGTTTTCCAAGGCGGGCACAAACCTCTCTGGTTTCTTTAAATGACTTATTTGCTTCCTGTGCTGCAGCAGCAACTTGCTGGTTTTTCATCTGGCTCAGTTTGCTGTCTGGATTCCTCAGCCTGGTGAGCATTCGTGTAGAGCCTGCTGTGCCTCTTCCTGCTCCTGGAGAATCACTCCTTTCACCATTTGATTTCTCTCCTGCCCAGGAGAAAAAAAAAACAAAACAAAAACAAAAACAGGCTTTTAAAACAAACTTCCAAACTGGGAGCTTGCTGTCGATGTATACAGGAGTTACAACGAGAAGGAAAAGAAGCTTAGTGAAGAGAAAAAAATGCATAAAGTGAAAGTTGGAGACATTATTATTATTATTGTTGTTATTATTACCTATGTCCTCTGAAGTCTGGGATCCCCTCTCTGCATTTTCAGCATCCTCCAGAGTCCTGATGGAGTCGTTGTGCTCACTGCCACTGCTGCTTTCAGCATCTGCCTGGGGAGGTGCAGCAGCCCCACTGCTGCTGCTGCTGGGGATCATCTGACCAGTTTCTTCTACAAAAAAACAACTTCATTTTTAGCTGTTTGTTTGGTTTTTTTAATTGGATCAATGCCTCTTTTTTTAAGCTTTAAAACTTTTCACCAGAAACAGTCAGGTGAACGTGTTTTGCTGGACTGGAGGGAAGCACTCATAAAAAATTCATTCCCTTCAGAGCAGAGTATCCCTCAAAGTGCTTTTTGTTCTGTTTCAAGCAGTTTCAGCTCTGAAGAACTGAAATTCATCCTTGTGTTTAAGATACATTCATATTTCATCCAAGACAATTTTTTTTTTTGCTTACAGAGAACCCTCTACTGAGACTCTGCATTTAGAATTCAGATTCCATCAGATCTGGTCTTCCTGCAGCTCCCATGATTTTCCTGTGTGCCACCTGTCCCTCAAAGCACACACCTTTCAGCTCCCCCTGTTTAGCACAGAGTCTTTGACTGTCTGGCCTTCAGCTCATTAATCCTGAGGGATCTCCCAGATTTCAGTTCAAATAATAAAGACTAATATCCAAATTACATTTTAACAGGGATGGTGAGAGATGTTCTCATCTAACTTGGCATTTTACTCTGATTTTCCCCCTGTTTGGGGGAGCTGCCTCAGTGATCCTGATTCTGGTTCAGCATCCTTCCTCCCTCTGAAAGGAGAGTCTCAATCTGGAATTTCACAGTAGGAACACAAGCATTGTGGTGAATATTGTAAATTAAACACGAGGAAAAACCCTCTCCACACACAACTTTCCTACAAAAAAACAGCCCACTAATTTAAAACTAAGCCAGAAGCTTTGGAAGGAGAAAAGTACTTGTGGAAGTATAATAAATAATGATAAATATATAAGTGAATCTTTAAAATAAAACACAAACCCATAAATGTGTCTGAAACAAAATTATAGGATATGGATCTTTTCCATTAAACCTCCATTTAACAACTTGAAAAGAGAATAAAAAATATGAGAACAGGTAAAAATATATTTGAGGGGTTTGTCTCATGCATTAAGACATTTTCTGTACTCAAAGGGTGTGTTATGAGGCTTCCAGATTACAGATTAATCTTAATTTTCATTTTGTCCTCCTGTTAAGAAAGTCTGGTACAAGGTTGGGATGTACTGATTTTCACAAGTTCAAGAACTACAATCTGTCCCTGCATGGAAAACTGTTTCTGTAGGAGGGAAAACAGTTACCACCACTTTTTAAAAGAAATTAAACCCCTCATCATTTGAACAATAATCAGCTGTCTAGAACAACATTTGGTTATCTGGGAAATCTTGTACAGAAAATAATTCTAAACGTAATAGAAAATAATTCTGATAATTTAAATTACCTTTAGTCAAGTCCCATTTATTCCTAAAGCAAAAGTTTGATTAGATTTCTTTTTTAATTAAATAATATATATTATGTCATTTGAATTGTGACATGGCAGAACAAAACACATTAAAACACAAGAGCCCCTGTGCTTATAATTCTTCAGTCTGTTTAAAATTCCTACCATGGCAATTTTAACCTGGAATGAAACTCCTTTCACACTGAATGAAAATGTTTTGTTTGTTAGTAATTTATACAGTAAATGAGAGGTTAAAATAATAAACAAGCCAGTAGCAAATCAGAACTCGAAATGAACTCTGAGAGGACACCAACAATCATCATGGACCACTATGGGAAAATAAAATGTAAGGAAAAGAGCAAATAAAAAGCTGAGCCAGAGTCATTCTTGGGAAGGCATGGAAACAATGCTCACGTGACAGAGGATTTCAAGCACCACTTGCAAGAAAATTAACTCTGAAATGTTAATAATGACAACGTAGCAGTAGAGGATGGCACTGCAAGCAAACAGCATGAGTGATATACACTGGGAATGGTTTTAGTGGACAAATCAGAGAGAGAAACTTCACAGATTGCCCAAATTACAGAGGCATCGGTACCAGTGCCCTCTGTACCTGAGAGTTCCAGGGGGGGCTCTGCTGCCACCTTCTTCTCTGCCACGTTGTTGCTATCAAGGCTTTCTGACTGACACCCCAGGTTCTTCCCTTCAGGGCAACTACTGTCTCCTGCAGAAGGATTTGTGGTGTTGTCATCAGTGCTTGGTGTCACAGAGTTACTTTTATCCCCAACGACTGCTGCCTCTACAGTAAAACCACAACAAAACTTTAGGGATATTCTTTATCGTGCCTTCCGATGTCATTTGGCATCATCCACAGAAAGCAACTTTGTGCAGCAGCTTCGTTTGGGTGATAATGCTGAAAAATATTGAGCTTTTTTTGGCTTTTCTTTCCCTTTTTGCTGGGAGAGAATTGTCTCAGAATCGAAGAGCAAACCCACTGTGATGAGGAAAAAGTTAAAAGTGAGGTCACGTGGCTTACTATAAACCTGCTGATCACAACCTGGAAGTGCCTCCTGCACCTCAAGGCAGGGGATCTGGAAGCTGTGTAGGAGCAGGAAAATTGGTGAAATTACTTAACAAGAAAAACAACTGCAAGATGCAAGCACGAAGGAACTGTCAAATATCACCTATTACAAAAGTATCTTAGAGAATCATATCAAAAAAAAAAGCATCACATTCACACCTGGAGAAATGTGAAGCTCTTAAGTAAAGATTCACTGCACTGAAATGGAGCTGCTCAAGCACAGTCAGATTTGCTTTACCTTCTGTTTTCTCTTTTTCCACATCTTGCTCATTCTGTGTTTCCTCAATTTTCTCTTGGTCTCCAGATTCTTCCTTGTCTCTCTCAGCATCTGGCTGGTCATTATCACCATCACTCTTGGCCTTTTCTCCTTCATCATCTCCTGTGTTTTTATCTTCCACTATTTCTCCTTTTCTTGCTCTGATGATGTCCAAAATTTCATCTACAACAGAAAGGATGTTGTCACCAACAAATAAACCACCACCTACAGAGCCACAGAGCACAAATAACACTCCATAAATCCTGCTTCTGACAGGAAATAAATTCAAAGTGCAATTTTATTCCCATCCAACAAAACATCCTTACCATTTGCTGCAGAAAGGAAAGACTTGTTGTTGCCCCTTGCTTTGTTTGTGAGGTCTTCTGTCACATCCATGTGCCGATGAACCTCCTCCCGCATTTCATCCAGGGTTTTGCATAGCTCAGCTTCCCAGTAATCTTTGTCCAGGCATTCAATCAGCTCTGCCAGCTGGATCTTTGTGCTGTAGTACCAGATTTTCTTATCCTTCTCACTTTCTGAATCTTCCTCTCTGTAGGAGTATTGAAAAAATATTCGTTTGAAAATATCTGGGTGAATGACAAAGATGAGTATCAGGTTGCTTTCTGCAGAGAAACTGTTACAGAACTGTTACATTCCAATACCTGAGTGTGACCAAACAAATCACATGTGGACATTTTATGCACCCAGTTTAATACTAAATATCCCTTTCTTGCTTCCTTCCCTGTCTTCATTCCCTCAGTTCTCCTGACAGCTTCCCTGGGAAAGCTTCTGAAGAGCCTCCTCAAAACCTGTTTGTCCCATCTGACACCAAGATTTATTCTCATTATATTTAATGTTACTGTAACCAGTAATTTACTACAGAGTCTCAAACAATTGGCAATGAAAGAGGGTATGGGTCCAGACTCCACAGTGGGTGGTGTTTGTAACTGCATGCTCAGGAAAGAGCACAGTTAGAAAATTCCAAGAGTAGAATGTCACATCCATAAAATATTTTATATTGGCATCTCTACAACATCCACCTGTGAAGCACCAGTAATAATACACTCCTTTGAAAAGATTATGGGATTGTCACTGTTTTTATCTGGGTTATTCCACGACCCCACAAGCCCAAACAGAACCGCTGGAGGCCACAGTGCCCAAAGCACCTCAGCAGGGCCAGCAGATCCGAGGGAGCTCCGTAAATACCTCAGCTTAACAGGCTCTCCTGGAGCACTGGAGAGCACAGGGAGAACACTCTGGACTCCAGCCTGGCTCGTTCTGCCCTGCTGAGCAGCAGCAGCAGCTCTAGGCTGGCCCTGAGCCCAACCATTCACCTCCACCTCCCGTCCCAGTGCTCCCAACAGCGAGTGGGTGACGCTGCTTTACCACCCGACCCCACTGTGGGAAGGGACTGAAGTGCTGCTGCACCTGCACTCCCTGGCACAGCCCTGCAGGTCTGTGGCTCCTGCATAATCCCAACCCAAAGTGCCCACAGGAATGGAAAGCTGAGGGCAGGTTGAGCCTTGGGAGGGATGTTGCAGGTTCCTCTCTCCTGGCTGCCTTTCCCTGATGGTGAGAATTGGCCTCAGGGATTCAGAAACACAAACAACCCTAAGGCAACAACTAATGCTGGCAACCCAATCAGGACACCACTGAAATAAGGTGGTTCTGAAGCTCATAAATCACAATACTGCTCAAAATTCATCTACTCACTCATCACAACCATTATTACAAACCAGACTTTTTATTATTATTTATTGCAAAGAAATACTCTCATCTCTCTCATAAAGGCATTTGCTCATAAAAAGCAACTCATTCTACTTTACCCATTCCTTCCTCTGAACTGCCAACATTCCCTTAGTTTTAACCACACCAACCTGTTACATTTGACAAGTTTTCCCAGAAAACAGCTCCTTTCAGGAAGAACTGTCCACTTACAACACCAGAAAGTAACAGCTGAACACTGACAATCATTTGACTCCAAGGAATATTCTGGGCCTGTGAACTTCCACGTTAAAGAAAAATTACTAAAGGCAAACACTCAAAAAACCCCAAGGTGGAAGGGGGGGATGAGAATGCAAGAATAGAGCTTTATAGAGCCTGAAGAAATAAAAGGATGAAACAAAATGCTAAACTAAAAAGGCCAGGGAATGTATCCCTTGTGAGGTTTCCCTGGTAAATGGTCAGGGAAGTGGCAAGTGCAAGAGCCCAGCAGAGCAGGGATTGTGAGGCTGCCCTGCCCCTGACAAACCTGTCTGCACAACATGATGCTGGTGAGTTCTTAACTCACCAAAAAAAGGGGAACTTCAACCTTTAATTTTGAATGCCTACAGGATTATCTGCTGGAGAAATAATGCCATTTATACATCATCTTATATGACCTAGATATGCAACAATATGAATGCTTTATATAGAATCCCAGAGTCACTTCAGTAGGAAAAAATATATAAGATTAAACCTGACCATATATTCCCATCACTCCAGGAGGGAAGGCTATGCCTGTACCCATTTCCCAGACAGGCACAGAGGTTTGGACACCTTCCTTCAGTTTTGATGGTGCTCATCCAAGTATTTCCTTGTTTTCATCCTTTCCCCCCTGTCCAGCACATCCACACAGCCAGGATTTGTGTGTGTGTGTCACCTGAACAGCCCAGGCAGCAATCTGGCTTTTCCAGTTCCAGCAGACCTTTCTAGTTTAGTGTTCCAAGGTTCCTTGGACTGCAAACAATTAGCTGCTGTCTTTAATTTCCCTGGATAGCTCAAGAAGAGAAACTTCACCACCAGAAAAGGTTTGCAGGTCAACAAACCCCAGGGCTCAGGAGAAGAGCAGAGACACCAGAGCACCAGGAGTGTCCTGCAGAAAGCACCTGCAGCCAATCCCTCCAGGTGAGAGCCCTGCCCTTATAGAACTGCTCAGACAATATTCTAGAAGCAGACAATGAGGTTATCCAAGAGTATTTTAATGCCCTTCTGCTTCATTTATCTCGGGGTTTGAGCAGAGGGTTTGTTTGGAACTCAAGGCCATCCCAATCTTAGCAGGAGAATTTCAGGAATTAGTTTTCTCTTCAGAAAGCACAGGCAGAAAATGAAGTGGTACAAGCTGGCTGGCCTGTGCTTACACCGAACTCATCTCTGGCCAGACTTCTTGTCAAGACTCAGATGCCTGCCAGGGGAAGATTGGAGCACAGAGCAGAAATCATTCCATGCAATCCACTCTGGTCAAGTTAGTTAAGATTTAAATTAACAATTCAATGATTTATGCTAACTTTCCCTGACCACCTTGTTGCATTTGCTAAAGGGACACTACTTCTACCCTCTGAGGAGATCATAAAGAGAAGATGGAAAGATCCAGGGCTGCACAAGGATCGACTCCCACTGTTTTTCTTGGCCAGAGCCAGAGGGATTTGCCAGCTTGGTGCTGCACAGGTCCAGTGATCTCCAGGGGACTCAGCTGAGTCACAGACAATGTGTGAGGCCAAGGAGGGAGAAAAGGATCACATGAGCATTTCCTACCTCCTTCAGCCTCCTTGGCTGCCAGGAACCATTCCCTGGCAGGGACTGATAAAAACAGCACCACGGAAGATGCTCGAACTCTCAAGTAATAATGACCCCTTCCTAAACTCCATGCTGATACAATTAGAAACTCAGCAATCCAGTAAAAATGGTTTAAAGCAATCTATTCAAATGAAGACCCAAACCCTGTTAATTAATTGGACAAAACAGAGGAGGAGCCACTAAGAACATAAACAGCACTAGAAGCCTCACTGCAAAAACGCTGAAGCTGCTTTTGACTGTCGAGGAAGATCCACACAACTCAGGAATAACAATGTGTGCCCTATTTCTGCTATCAAAATGAAAGCCACACACTGTTCCATTATCTCCTTTCACAGAGGCTTTGAGAAATCCAAAGCATCTCAATATTTATGGCAAGATAAGTGGTGAAAACACTGCAGGAGTTTACTGGGACAATGCAAGCCCAAGTCCTAAATTTCCAGAGTTGTTAACTTGCAGAAAGAATCTTCACAAGTAAAACAAATACAGCTGATCCAGAGGCATCATCCTTAATTTGTAAACAGCTTGAAACAAAAACCTCAGGAATTTTCTATTGCCCTTTTTTTTTTGTTTTGTTTTAATCTTGTTAATATTTGTTCATGGGGATTCACGAGGAGACCCCCCCTCAGTGGCCACTTCTCCATCTTTTAAAAGGAGGAGAGGTGGAAAAGAGAAACAAAAACACAATGAAAGGCTTAAACCAGGCTTATTACCCCCAGCAAGTGATGGAAATTAAAGCATCAGGGAACAACAAGTCTACAAAACCCTTTAAAAGGTGACAAAACCAGTGGTATGATGGATTTATGATATTTAAAGGGGGAGAGGGGAGAAGAAGTAAAAAGCCCTAAAAACCCTTTTGAAAAACAAGCCCACCAAGAATTTAGGATTTCAGCTCTCTAATCCCCCCTGGGCAAGATCTCAAATGGGTATTTGTGCAGCTTATTTTTAGATCTATTCCTTTCCCCTGATATATTTGATCACATGGCACTGGGGAATACATTCTATTCATTTTATATTCATTTTAATCAAGTTGATATGACAATATCCTTTCCTGAATCTCAGATTTTACCTTTGAAGTTATCCTTCAGTTATCCACAACATCAGGTGTGGTTTGATCTTTTTCAGTGTGTAACTATATATATATATATATATATATATATATATGCAAAATGGTTGGGTTTGCAATACAAAGTGCTCCCTGAATTCAAAGGGCATTAAAAAGTGCAAGTACTGAGTTACTAAAGTTGAATTTCCCTGGCAATTAGTTGTGCAGTACATACTTTTGTCCCCTTGTGGACTGGTTTTAATATAAAGTTTTAAGGCACATTGTGCATAAATTTAATGATGCCAAAGTTCCCTGAAAAGTCCAGTGGATTTGGCTGATTCTGTTCATCCCACACTGCCCTGTCCAAGGACTGCACATCTGCCAGAAGCATCTTCATAAAACCTGATTTATCATTTCTGAAGCAAATAATTTGCCCACAGGAATGCCAAAATGCTGGCTTTTGAAAAACTCAATACATTTAACCTTTGAAAATGCCTCTTCTGGTGCAGATAAAATCACCACCAATGTGAGAAACAACCCTCACATGTGCAAATTTCAAAGGATCACGGAGCACCTGCAAGATTTATTTTAGTTTAAAGAATGTTCAAGTATTGCCTGTACCAAAACCTTCTGAACACCAAACACTCCACTGGGAAAAAAACACATTGTTTCACAGATCAACTTTAGTTAAAAATAATTACCAATCTGCTACATAGAGGGAGGAAACAAAAGTCTGCCTATTTATCTTCAAATCACCCCCTGAGTGAGTGACTCTGGATTTTTTTCTGTGAATTCCCAGCCCTCTGCCAGCACAGCAGAGTAGGGAAGACAAACCCATCTTTAGAACAGCTTTTCCCTCAAGAGTTTGAGAGGAAAGACACAAAACCCAGACACAGAGGAGACCATAAGTTATTAAAGCACAAGTAAGTAGAGCAAAAATAATCCCAGCTCTGTGTCCTTCACAGCCAGACTTTTTGTGGGGGAAAAAAAAAATAAAAATCAAACTTTCAACACATTTTCTGGAAACAGAAGGTAGGAAATTCTGTCTGAGGCAAAGAATTGGGATCTCAGCAGCTTCAGGCTGCCCATCACATCGTGGGGAAGCATCTGAATGATCCCCCACTCAGTGCTGAGCGTGTGACTGAGAACAAACATGAAGGGTAGAGATTAAAAAAGGTGAGAGTACAAAAGATGCCCTGCCTCCTTTACAAGATCACCTGACACTACTGGGGCATTTATAACCCAGAGAAACTCCAAATGATCAAACATTCGCTCTTTTTTTACAAGTGGGAAAGGAGAGCACAGGGAACAAAGGGCAGCAAGAATTAATCCTTAAAGCATCAGCTCACAACTCATCAGAGCCCCACATTCTGAAGGACTACCAAGAGACATCACAAGGGTGTTCTTGGCAAGATGTAACACCATCAACAGTGCTCCCAGTCCCCTCTAAAGACACTGGCTACTATCTTAGCATTCACTGTGACCTGCCTTTTATTAAAAAACAATCTATTTTCCTGTGAAAATCCAGAAGGGTTTTATTATCATTTCAGATTCAGTTTTTCAGGTAAAAAAAACAGGGTACAATGCCCTCACTACCAAGGGTTTGATTACTCTGTATGTTTTGAGATACATTTTTATCTGAAGACCAACCAGAAACAGTACAGAGTGTGAAACACATGAAGACAGGCATGCCTTGCTATTTTGACTTTGTTTACACTGCAGAAGTGTTCAATGCACCATTTTCTGCATTTCTGTGTTGAATATCTTGGAGTGCCTCTAAAAATGTCAGCTGCAAAGGCAAAGCATCCAAGCAGTACCTGGCAGCCAAAGAGCACCCAAGCAGTGATAAACCACGACCAGTGTCCCGTCATAAAACCAGTTCAGCTTCTCCTCAGTGACTTCTACAGGCAACTGGAGGGTTCTCATTAAAATTCCCTTCCTTTTCCTCACATTCATGTGTTTTAGGCACATTGATATGAAGCCTGAGGCCTTGGGTTTTTCTTCCTTTTGATATACAGATTATGAGAATATTAATTTTGGGTAAACAGAACGGATGAATTACACGGTTTTCAGCAATCTGCTAACAGAACAACGAGCCATGGAGTCACCTAAAGAAAGAACAGCTCCAGGATCTATTTAAAACCCATCCAACCCAGTATATCACTGCTCAGAAATGGCCCCTTTACTCACATGATGATCCTCCTGTTGAGGAACCAGTATTTCCTCCTGTGCCTGTCGTACCCGATGGGCTCGTGGCGGATGTAGGGCTTGTTTTTTTGGATCTCGGCGACGCAGTCGGTCACTCCGGGCACCTTGTGTGCCACGCACACCTCACACTGCCACTCGTCCTCGGGCACCTCCTCCAGGGGGGGTTTGACGCACTCCAGGTGATAAACGGCCGAGCAGGTCTCACAGCACAGCAAATCCCCCAGTTTGTGACACACCCTACAGTGATCATCGTACTGAATGACCCCTTCCGACATTAACTCCTCCCGGGCAATGTTTGTGGTGAGGAACTGATCCACTAAGAACTGCAGGACTTTGATTTTATTCTCTACTGGTCCATAAGGATAGTCCTCTGTCTCTTGGTAAGGAAGAACATGATGGTATTCCTTGTCACTCTCACAATAAACCCGCAGGACCTCAGGCCACGTCATTCCATCTATGAAATACAAAGTGGAATTAACGCTATCTTTGAGGTCAGCAGGTCCAAAGGTAGTATTTGAAGTGTCTTCTTCACGTAAAACTGCTTTTAAAAGCACTATGTGCATCTCTGCCATAAGTGTGCACTGCTCTTGACTTACCAGAGCAGCACAGAAGTCCTCAAAACGAAAAGGAGAGAGGCGTAAAACAGTGCCAAAGTTCCTCAGTACCTCATAGATGGCAATGACATTCATGATATGCTCACTAGGCACCATTAAGTCCTCTGAGGATTTGGGAAATTCCAAGGGGGGGATGTCTTTCTCTTCCAGGATGGGAGAACGAGGCCGATGTGCTCTTTGTCTTCTCCTACCTGCAATAAAAAAAAAAAACCACAGTCAGGATTTTGCTCCTCAAGGGTCAAAGTGTTTAAACATCAGTGATTGTCTCACTCTGAACTACTGGAAATGAAGGATTCACAAGCTTCACAGTGACATGAGCGTGATAACTCAGCCAATGATCTCGAACGGAAATAAAACCCCAGATAGCTGAAGTTTTGTTTTAGAGCAGTTGCATTTCCTTTACAATATGCATCTTCTAAATCCTTAAAATGACATCTAGAAATTTCATTGTTGGAATTACTTTGAAAGAAAGCCATTCCCTCATAATTTAGAGATTCTTCTCATTTTTTCTTCAGCATGATTGGTTTCAGTTTGAAGCACCAAGCTCCAAACAACAGATATTTTGTACTGAAATATTGCAAGCTCTTCTCCTACCCAGCAATAGATCCAGGAAAGCTCATTTCAAGCAGATGTCTTAGGATATCAATTTTAACCAGATTAAATTGCAAAAGAGAACCTAAAGCACTTTGTCCACTGCTTTCTATCTAGGAGATTTCACCTGGATAAGCTACAAGCCACAAACAAAAAAAAAAGTGATGTTTTATAAAAATATGTCAAAAATTCCTGATTTCTGAAAACAAACCAACCAACCAACCAAATCAACCAACCCAAAAAAAGTCCAACCCACTCTCATGCTTCAATAAAACAGGAGCAATGTCCACAGAGTAAGAGGCAAAATCGTGGAAGGACAAAGCTTAACACAAAAAGCTAAACTAAAGAGCTGTTTCACTACCTGAAAGACACTGAGCATAATTAATTCAGTCTCAGGTGCCAATTCAGATAAGAATTCCTTCTCTTTAATTCCATTATCCTCGATGCCAAGCAGGAGGAAATACAAAAGAGGAAAGTTTTTGCACAGGACACTACCAGACAGGTGAAATATTTTAATCATCTACCAAAATAACAAACTAAATATCCAGCAACATGCAACTATTTAGCAGCTAATGGGTAAGTTTTAGGATGCACTCATTAAAATGACATCCCTTTTTAGGAAAAAAAAACCCTTAATCAATTTTGGACAATCTCATAAACCATCACTTTGGTTTAATGAAGACCTGCTTAGGCAGAACCTGCTGAACCTTAAACACCATAATTAAAACTTTAATGCATTGAAAAGGGAAAAAAATGGTACCAGAAAGAAAAGATCCTTTAAAGAAACACCTTGATTCATCAGAAATGATTCTAGAAGAAAAATAAATCAATTCCTGAGCTGATATGGCAGAAGGACACCAGATAAACTCTCCCTTTCCAACTTTAAAGGATTAAATCTTATGCAACAGGTTCCACACTCAAACAGTATAGTTGAACTGCCAGATGTTTCCATGACAGAAGTAACGGGTCAACATCAGCTGAGGGTAAAAATAACTTGCCAAGTTTAGTGAAGTTGGAGTTGTGAGTGTGGAAAATGAAAGAATGCTTCTGTGACTGTCTCCCAACATGCATTAACCAGCGGAAAATGTTTAATCATGGCAAACACACCGAGACACAGGAGTGTCCCAGCCAGGCCCAAAGCAAGAGTTCTCGAGATGAAACTCAGCTTTTCTATCCCCATGACCCAAAATCACAGATTAATTAAACCACCAGTGGTTTGTGCAAAAATCCCACACATTGAACCACTGCAGGGTCCTGAACCTTCCTTCAATATTGGGGTGTCCCAGCTGGCCATGCAGGACACGGACAACACAAAACAGAGACCCTGAGATCACTGCTGGTCCTCACAGAGCCCAAATGTCACAAAGCCACTCGAGTTAGCAACTGGGATTCTTTGCAGTGCTTGCAGCTGGAGCAGAAAAACGTGTCTGTCACGCAGCAAAGCCACAGACCAGCCCTCCAAGAAATGAAGCAGCAAGGACATTCCCCCACTTCACCCAAATTCATCAGGGGTGACAAAGCCCAGCAGCTTCAGACAGAGACAAACTGCAGGGAAGAACCACTGCTGAAAGCAAAGCCTCTTTATTTCTTCTCAGGTGTTGAGGTTTTTCCCCTCCAACAAAATTCTCCTTGTTCTATGCACAGTTTCCCCCCCCTCTTTAAAAACCAGACTCCCAATACTGATACTCCCTTTGCTGATGTGTCTTTCCCAAGAGGTAACCACAGGTATGGAATCACAGAATAATTCTGCTTGGGAAAGACCTCCCAGATCAGCAACTGTCAACCCACCCATGTTCACCACCAAACCACGTCCTCAAGTGCCACATCCACTCATTCTCTGAACACTTCCAGGGGTGGTGACCCCACCACTTCCCTGGGCAGCTGTTCCAGTGCTTTACAACCCTTGCAGTGAAGAAAAAAATGTCTTAATACCTAATCTGCACCTCCCCTGGTGCAGTTGGAGGCCACTGTATTTGTTACATCCAAAAAGAACCCTAAAACCAGGCATTCCTGTATGAATCCCTGACACTTCCTCTATTGCAATCAGCTCATGTATTTCCATGTTTGCACAGACATCTCAAAAGTAATAATAAAGCCAATAGTTGGGACAGCAAGAAACACATCCTGCAGGATAAAACACGTGCTCCCCTTGTCCACTGCTCTGGTTACACCTCCCAGTTGTAGCACATTTAAATGTTGTGCCTCTCAACACTCCCCAGCCACGCTGTAAATCACACCCCAATCATTTCTCTCTGCACACACTGAACTGCTTTGAAGAATTCTGAACTGCACATGAACTGGTTTCCAGAGCTAAAAAAGGAAAGTATTCAGAGCTGTAGAATGTCTTAGAAAGAAACTGTATTTTCCTTGAATGAGTTGGTGGCACAGTGTTTCAGATCTTTCTCTGCTGGCTCTTTCCTTTCCCATTTCACTTTCAATTCGTTATTAACACTTGCTGTACCCAGGCTGAACAGAATTTGCAGTTGAGAAGGGAACCACAAAGTGTGATTTGGAAATTCAGAAATTCCAAGCAATTGGTGCTCACACCTGTTCCTGCTCAATGCATCAACAGGGAGCTCAAGGAACACTCCAGACACCTCCAGAGAAACAACAAAGACCTGCCCCAAACCCCAGACCAAGCAAGCCAAGCGGTGTAAGAATCTCCAGGGAAAAGGATGGATGTTCTCTGCCAAGGTGCTCAGAAATCTCAAAGCATCTCTAAGTGGCCACTGAACTGAGATTACAAGTGCAGGTCACTGGAATATGAGGTAACGGTGTCAAAGTGCTACAGGCTCTTGTTTTGGAGCTGAAATGTTTGTGTTCTACTGGTTGGGTGGACAACCTTCTTTCTTCACTGCTGGTTATCTGCATGAGCTCACACCCCACCCAGTTCACCCTGCTTGGAAGCACTTTCATTTCTGTAAAGGTTTTTGAAGATCACAGTCCGTGTTTATCCAACTGTGTCTCAGAAACACACACAAAAAAAAAATCCCTCAAACCTTGAAAAATGCCTTCCTACCACAAACACACCCAACTTTTCAAGGACAATCTCCTTTTCCACAAGGCAAATTGTCCAGTTTTGGAATTTGACATTCACTGGTAGACAGAAAAAAACCCAGCCCAGCAAAAAACTTGGGTTTCTTCATTCTGACTTTAAATTATTTTACAGATTTTAGAATTTGACAACAACTTTTTTTTTTATTTTACTTGTCACTTGTCAAGGATTTTGGCCTCCACAGGGAACGTTTGTTTCAAGGAAAAATTGCAGTTTGTACTATTTTGCCTGGAAGAAAAACCACCAAGAGGATTCCAGAGCAGGTGTAGGAGCAGGTTCCTTCTGCTCCGAGCACCACCTGACTGAGCAGACTTTAAACTGAACCACATCAACCTACTCTCAATTAAAGACATCTACCCTCAATTTACACACGCTGCAGCCTCCCAAAACGTGCTCAAGTTGAATTACATGCAAACTGGATACTTTTAAGATGGTTTTTGCATATTAACTAGGTCTCTGAATCAAATTTCCCCTCCAAGTTTGAGGTAGCACAAAGGGAGAAAACGTCCACTCCTGTACCACTCAAATTCCACAGCTTCACTTGGAAGGACAAGTGGATTTGCCTGGATTTGACTCCTGCTGCCACAAGTGGACTATTGACAGATCACCTTTAGTGTCTCAACATTGTATTTCTATGCAGCACAAACTTCTTTTAACTGCACTTCCTTCACCAGTTGTCCCCCAAAGTGCCCAAGCAGCTGCACTGGTTCCCTGTCCCTACCTGGAATTCTCTGGTTGAAGAGCTGCCTGTAATTAAGATTAAAGAGTAAACACTTTTATTCCCGTGGTACATTTAATTATAGATATTGATAATTACAGCCTACACTTACAATAATCTACTAAAATAATTTATGTGACAAATGTTGAAGCAAACACAGGAATGATACTCGAAATAAAATGAAGTTACTGAAGTAACAATCTGAACACCCAGAACCAGAATTTACTTAAAAAGTAAAAAGAATTTACTTGCTATTCAACCTATTTGGTTCAAATGCTGACCCTTGCAAAATTTAGCAACAAAAAGGAGCTTGAAAGGACCAAAAGTGGTGGCTGCACTGGTATGACCTGAAAAATAAACACTGGGTCCACCCTTTCTTGGTCTGAAAGCTCAAAATTGGTCTGTAAAAACTTTCCCTTCCTCATCATTTCTTAGAGCAGACCGCCCCCTCTCCTTCATTTTCCTTCCTCCTGTACACTCCTGAACTCCCTGGTTTGGTTTTAATCAACACACCCTCCTTGTCCCCTCTTGCTGCTTTGCCCCAGGGACTGATCAGCCACACATCTTGTTGGATGGCACTGATGAAAATGCACAAGAGAAGGTTTTTTGGGGTTTTTTTCTTGCCTTTCCCACCAGAATGCACAAACTGGAGAGAGCTGCCTGTTTGTCACAGCAATATCCAAGCTGGTTCCTTAATTAAAAGTCAACCCCTTGGGAGAACATTTGCTCAGCTTACACCAAAGAAGAAAAAGCAGTGAAAGGAATGAGTTTAACATAAAATAAGAATATATTATGAAAAGCAGTAGCCGAAATAGAAGAGTCTAAATCTTTTCCTTGGGATGGGCCAGAATTAAAGTTTTTGACTTCTACAAATACACTTTGAAAAATGCCAACCTGATAATCAACGTGTTTCTAATATTCACAAGTGCAACAGTCTCTTCCAGAAAGAAAATTCTGAAAGAATAAGATTGTGGTTGTAACTACTTGTAGGTGCAGCTCCAATTTGAGTTGCAATAATCACACCAACCCCAATTTATTTATTTTTGCCTGGGAAAAAAAAGTAAAAAACCGCCAAACATAAACCAGATTAAACTTAATCTTAAACCAACATTAAAAATGAGACATTCCAAGCACCACAAAAGCTTTGGAAGTTGAAATACAAAGGGAAAAATAACTGGTTATGAGACTACATCCTGAGTGCCCCCCTATCACACAAATTCTCACGTTAAGTTTGACTCCTGCCTTGCCCTGTACAAAACCACAACTTTATGTTCTTTTAAAACCTTAAAACTTTTGGTTGTTTTTTCTCAGCTTGTGCACCTGTCAGCAGTACATTTTTAAATTAAACCAGGGTTCTCCACGGATTTTACATTAGGAATTTCATCCCCCACCATTGTGGCCACCAGCACAAGTCAGGAGTACAAACCCACCGTGTTCTGTGGCATCATCTGAACATCTGGAGAATTAATGTCCTCCCACTGTCATCCTGAGAAGGACTCACAGGAACAGCCCCTTCATGCCTTGAACCCAGGCAAAAAAAAACCACCCAAAAATACAGGTAGCACTGACATGATGATTTTCAGGAACAATTTGACAGTTCCTCAGGAAGGACACTCTGCTCAGTTGTAACTCATGTCGGAAGTTTGAGAGCCCTGAGAGTCAGTCCCAACCTAAAATCCACCTTATTCACCTTACACCAGTTCTATGGAAAAAAAAGATCAGTTATGGAATTTTACTGCAGATCTACAAAAAACAAAACAAAAGTTTGCACAATAAACTCATCAGCAGCCCATCAAATTATCCTCCCTTTTTGATAAGGGTGAGGTACCTGCAGCTCAGAGCTCCCCAGACGACCCAAGTGACAAACACCCTCTGCAGACAAACTGCCAATTTACAAGTCAATAGAGCAGGATCAGCCCCAGATTTACTGCTCTGGCCTTCACAGTTTCTTTGTTAGGATTCTCTCCTACATTTTCCATGAGTGGCACGATGAGCCAGTGATCGTTGCCTCTCGAGTGCAAATCAAAGTGCAGATCACTGAGTGGTAAAATAAGAGCACACTGGGTTTAATTTAGAGAGGGGGTACCCCAGGTAAGGTGTCTGGAGCCTGGTAAATCTGCTCTCCCTGCACACAAAAGAGGCTGCATATCTTACTGTCCCATCTCAATGTCTCCACTCCAGCAATTCCTCAAGAGCAGGAAAAACGTTAAGGTAAAAAAAAAATCACTACAGGCACACAAAATGCTGCTTTCACTCAGAAGGAAAAGGTGAAGTAACCAGTTAATAGCAGGGATGGTCAAGTCCTGCAGGTGCTCAGACTAATAAAATCCATCGAAAAATATTATTTAATGGATTTTAGGATAAGTATTTTGGCTCCCAACTCGAGCTCGTTGGACAGATTGATGATGATGATCTCAGCCACAACCTAGATGTACAGTTCCTCCTAAAGCTAATTTTTCTAGGTTTTGAGGAAGAAAAAGAAAGAAACAGAAAATGAAGGACTTCCAGGCACCTGGATTAAACCCTTCCCTTAAAATTCTGCGACAAATGGAAAATACTTGTGGTAACTACAATGCAAGGGTGACAAACCTAAAGTCGAATTTACAGTGGACAGGGAATGGCAACAATGTTGAGTGATCCAAGATGTACAGGACACCTGTCCTAAGAGTACCTCCACCTGCTGGGGATGCCCAGGGGGAAGAGACATCACACACACAAAATCTGGGTGAAATCAGAAGTGTCATATGCATTCACTGTCCCATTATTAAGTGATATATTAAAGGCATTTTACCTTTCCTAAGATTCTGCTGCTTTAAAGACTTTAATAATAACAACAACATAGTAAAAAAGTATCCCTACATTCAAGTTCAAGATAAATCAAACTCCCCATCAGAGCATAAAAACTGAGCCTTTCTTGGCTTGAGACACAGCTCTGTGATCTTTTAATTCATTGTTCAATGGAAGTTTGAAAAGACTGCACAAAGAGTCACCCATTTAAGTGGGATGTGATTTATGTGTAAAAGCTTGGTTGGTAGGGGAGTTTGACTGGGAGGGCAATTTTTTAATATCCTGCTCTCAAAAAATAAACTCTTCAGCCCCTAAGACTGTATCCTGAGAGTGCTGTAATGCAGGTTGCAAATGACTGAGGGAAGATAAAAGGAGAAGGGTTGTTCATCATCTGCTCTGGTAAAAAACTGCAGGATTCTGTCAGGAGAGAGTTTAACCCAAGGCAGGAGATGCACCTTCAAGGCCTCCAGTTCACCAGGAGCTCCATCACTGTCCTACAATTGGTCTGGTGTGAAGACAAAGATAAGAAAGGAAAAACCCCCAAATCCAAACACAGCTCTGGCTCAGGGGGCACCAAACACCCCTGGGTCAAACAGCTCTGGAGCCCCTGCAGAAACATTTAACTCTGACACATCTGTGACTGTAACTGCACTGCCACTGTCCCACACAGAGCTGATGTTGATGAACCTTTCCAGTGCTGCTCTGATGCCCAGCATCTCTCCCTGGATCGTGCCAAGACTGGCATTCCCAGCAGTGCCACCACACAGGGATCCGTCCAGGAGAGGAACAGGCTGAGCTGAGCCAGTGAAAAGTTTATATTTTCTTTGCAAAAGGGCACCAGAACGTCTGGGAGGGAGAATTTGAGGCAAATATTGAACTAATGGGAACCACCAGTAAAATCACCAAAACATCAACATAGCTGTTTAAAACTCCCAAAAACTCAGCATAAAGGAAAAGCACCCAAGGGTGAAAATGCTGACACTTGCACTTGTCCTAAAGAAATCAACTGAAGTCATCCTGAGCAGGTGAGAAATAAACACACAAATGATCAAAATGGTTTCTGATACACCTAAATACCACATAAAACCTGTCTCTGCTTGTACAACAATGCACACAGAGCTGTCCTGGGATTTGCCAAAACCCTGAGCACATTTCAAAGACTGCATCCACCCATTCCCTGCACAACTCCTTTGAAATCTGGATGCTCATGTGAAAAGTATTTTCCCAACCTAGCCAGTTCAAATCACAAATAGATTATTTCCCTGACATGAGCACAGCCAAAAAGTAATAAAAATTAAAGTTGCCACAACTAAGCAGAAAATGAAGAGTTAAAAGTCAAGAGAGTGCTTTAAAGCTTTCTTCTTCTGTGAAGCCAGATCTCAAGCTTTAAAGTCATAAAAATATTCCAGAAATTTCAATTTGATTGCAGGACATCCCTGCAACAGGTAAACTAACTTCTTAAAAATTATCTCCAAATTAAATTCATTTAGCAATGCATGTATTTAGTTGGATTCCTTTACATTCTTGAGCATAGGGATACAGGCTAAAAAATATACAGACAAACACACAGAGCCTTTTAAAGGACTATTATGAAGTCAGAGAATGAGCTGATAGCCTGAACTCACCAAAATAAAAACAAATGACACATTAGCAGCCAGCACTTCCCCCCTTTTAAGAAGTCATCAGGTAACTACTGGAAACTACATTCCTGTTTTCAATTAAGATGCAATGCATTTACACCAACAACCTGTTCCTTCCCCCTTACAAACTGGCCAAACACTCCCACACCAGCAGTGTCTGAAGTTCTAGAGCCCAACTCACCACAGGTGCTTAACTACTCTCCTGGTTCAGGGACTTTAAAAAAAAAAAAATTAAAAATTCAAATATTCTAAGCTTGAACTCCATTCTAGAACGAGTTCCAAAAAATCCAAAGTGCTTAAGTTTAAATAAAAGAATTTTGGAAGCTTGAAACCTACACGGTTAATGAACCAATTAAGGGCACACAGAAGAGCAGGCCTTAAAAAATTGTGCCCAAATTTACCACTAGAATGAAAAAAAAACCAAAACAAAACCACAATGATGTTTAACGAGTTGTAACCCCAGCACAAGTTTTAAAGGTTGCTGTATCTTAAGATAAACGCAGCATTTAAACCCAAGACTTTTGACTCAACCTCCACCTTTTAATCTTCGTGCTTAACTAAGACAAGGTTTACACCCTTGCAATGAGGCCCTGTGCACTTTTCCCTAAACTATAACAATGCAATCTCCATTTTGAACAATGCACCTCATTTCCCTCCTTGGAAAGCTACTTTTGTCTTAAAGCCAGTAAATGCTGGATCCAGTTGTAGCTCTGATTCCAAGAGCCTGAAAATTGTCAGTGTTTCTGGGGTTTTCGTTTTTTGGGTTGTTTTTTTTTAGGCCACTTCCAAGTTGCATGTGCCTCCTTTCCTTTCAAGTTACATTTGCAAGCACAAGCCATCTCTTCCTGTGTTTAATTGAAAGGACCTCTTTGCAAGGCGTGCCTGTCGCTTCCCCTGCTCTTAAATCTAAAGCGAAATGCTCCACGCACTTCTGACATCGCCTGCAACACGTTCTGGTGGGTCATTTCTGCAGGCACCACAATCCACGCGCGTTATTTGCAAAGCATCCCCCTTGTTACAGCCAGTCCTGCCCGCCCTCCTCCCTCCTCTCGGTGCGTGTGTTTGCGAGCATCTTGCGATGCTCCCGCATCCGTGGCGTTGCCAGTGGTTATCTGCACCCCCCTGTCCCCGGGAGTGCTCGCAGAGATCCCTCGCACCGCGCCTGGGAGCGCGGACTGGATTAGCAAACCCAGAGGGAGCGTGCGAGGGACCCCTCGACTTGTTTGAGTTCGCCCACGGGCTCTCTACCTGGGGTGCTGCTGTAGGTGCTGTGGCTCCTGAAGCTGCTCTCAGTGCAATAACTGGCGTCGTCCTCATCCTCCATCTCCTCGGGGTAGTCGGAGTCGTCGTCGTCCTCCTCCTCCATTATCTCCTCCTCTTCTTCCTCCTCGGAGTCCTGGTTATCCTCGGGGTCTCCCTCCTCCTCCTCCTCGGACACCATGCTCTCCTCCTCCTCCTCGCTCTCATGATCGTCGTACACCACTTTGCTGATGCTCCTCCTGGACGAGGCAGCCCTGCCTTGGCTGTTGCAGCTGCCTCCTGCGCCTCCTCCTCCTACCCCTGCTCCTGCCGCCCCGGCCCTGCCCCTGCCCTTACCGCCGCTGCCTCCCCCACCGGGGGTGCCGCCGCCGCCGCCCGCCTTCCTCTTGCCGCCCCCCCTGGGCGAGGCGGCGGCGGGCGGCGAGGCCTGGGCAGCGCCGGCTCCCTTCTGCTTGGGCCCCGCCGTCTCCGCCTGGGCCGCGGCCGCCCACCTGCCGCGGCTGCTGCCGCGCTGCCGGGAGCGCAGCCCGCCGATGGGGCCCGCCGGGGCCGGGGCGCTCGCCGGAGCGCCGGCCGCCGCCGGCTGCTGCTGCTTGGGCGGCCTCCCGCGCCGGCCCTGCATCGCTGGGCGCTGGCCGAGGGAAGGGGAAGGGAGGCGGCGGAGGGGGCGGGTTGGTGGTGGAAAGGGCGGCTCGGGAGGGCGCTCGGAAGTCCGGACAGGCGGCTACGGGAGGGCTCGGCGCCCCGCTCGGGCGCGGGGCCGGGCCGGGGGCCGGGCCGGGAGGGCCGCGGCTCAGCGCGAATCGCCGGCGCCCCGCTCCGGATCGCCGCCGGCCGCCATCTTGTTTCCCCGCCTGCGCCTCGGCCGCTCGCGCTGACTGGGGGAAGCGGCACCAGGCCCCGAGCGCGCTCACGTGACCGCCCGCGCGCGCCGCGCGCCGCCGCCGCCAGGGGGCGCGCCCGGAGAGGCTGAGGGGGAAGCGCTGAGGGACGGGGAGAGAGAGCAGCGACACGGCGGGATACACCGGGATACGGCGGGATACAGCGGGATACACACACCGGGACACACACACCGGGATACACCGGGATACGGCGGGATACAGCGGGATACACACACCGGGATACACACACCGGGACACACACCGGGACACACACCGGGATACACCAGGACACACACACCGGGATACAGCGGGATACACACACCGGGATACAGCGGGATACACACACCGGGATACAGCGGGACACACCGGGATACAGCGGGATACACACACCGGGATACAGCGGGATACACACCGGGATACACCGGGATACACCGGGATACACACCGGGATACACACCGGGATACACCGGGATACAGCGGGATACACCGGGATACACCGGGATACACACACCAGGATGGACACACCGGGATACAGCGGGATACACACACCGGGATACACCGGGATACACCAGGATACACACCGGGATACACACCGGGATACACACACCGGGATACACCGGGATACACACACCGGGATACACCGGGATACATCGGGATACATCGGGATACACCGGGACACACACCGGGATACACACACCGGGATACAGCGGGATACACACACCGGGACACACACACCGGGATACACACACCGGGATACAGCGGGATACACACACCGGGATACAGCGGGATACACACATCGGGACACAGCAGGATACAGCGGGACACACACACCGGGAAACACCGGGATCAGCGGGACACACCGGGACACGGCGGGACCTACCGGGACACACCGGGATACAGCGGGACCGGCACCGACCCCCGGCACTCACACAGACCCCAGCAGCGCCACCGAGCCCCGACCCCCGGCACCGACTGCACCTGACACTGCTCTCTAAATCCTCACCCACCAAACCCTTCTTACAGCTCTCCCTTACGCTGCCAGTCATTGCAAGGCACACACTGAGGTCACATATGGACCCACCATTAGCATTTTCATTCATCTACTCCGTGTCCACAGTTCACTGGATCACTACATCATCTATTTCGTACTTTCCATTTGCCAGAGCCCCCAACGCACTAAAAAATCGACAGTTGCACTGTTTGGTTTCTGACAGCATCGCTTGAATTCAAGGTATCGGTTTCAGTACAAACTGAAAGCTGGCCCAAGGCACGCAAACAACTTGCATTTCTTACAACCAGCCTTCTTGTCACTGCTAAACCCACACAGCTCTGGGATTCCAGAGAGCCTGAAGCTTTATCATTGGCAAATCAGTCCATTCACATGCTCATCTTCTCTCAGTCCCTTGCTTACGCTTCTGAGCAAGGTAAACCCCAACACTGGCACACAAGTGTGGCAGCTCCATGTCCAATGTGTCATTTCATTTCCATTCTTCCAGAGTAATTTTTGGAGTGCCTTTTGTTCATTACCTTGTTGCTCAAGCTGAGCACCTCATTAAACCCACAAATCTGCAAGTGTGCAACAATGGCAGCAGGGCTTAGCCCAGTTTGCACTCTCACATCCAGCTTTTTATCTGCAGCCTCTCTTATTGTGGCAGCTGCACAGGATGAACCTTGGTCTAAACACGCTATGAGACACACACAGCAACGTTGCCCAACCCCATTTACACCTTTAGACTCAATTTGCATTCTGAACCTTCCAAAGTTACCTTTAGATTGCTTATGTCAGGCTAATTTTTGCAACCTCTTACAAGACTGCAAAGGGTTATGGTAACTATTCCAACACATGAATACAGAGATAAGCATTTTGAGGGGTTATTTCACTATCTCCCTTTTCGTCATCTTGGAAAAACCATCTGTGCATTCTGCCCTCTGTACACTGGGAATCCAGCAAAGGTAGGCAGTGCATCTACTGCAGTAATCACACAGCCTGCAGCACTGAGAGCATCACCATCCCTGAAACACTGTGCATTTTGTGTACCTGGAGCAGATCAAAGGTGCTCAGCAACATCTGCTTTTCAGCTGTGAATCACAATACCTTGTCTCTTAATCCCATCTCTTATTTAGCAGTTGGTGATGTAGGAGTGCTTGCTGAGCAGGACATAAATAATTTTATAGGTGGAGAAATGGATGCAGGGAGAGGTACATTAACTTTCAGGGTCAGGACTATAAATTAGTCCTTTCCACCACACTGCTCAGTACAGAGAAATCAACACTAACCCCTTCACCTCCTCACATCCCTTCAGAATAGAACATATTGATTAGGAGCCTGCAGTTCCTTTTTACTGGTATGGTTAAAGGAGCTCAGGACAGATGGAGAAAAAGCCTCCTTTCCCAGGGCACTTGGGAGAAGATGAACAGCCCAGTTGTTCCAAACTGTTGTCTGTACTTTTCATCAGAAGTACAATTCAACAGGTGCTTACACCTGTAAAACCCTTCATCAAATGTTTTCATAAAACTTCATCACTTTTTATTTTAAAGAGAGTCAAACCCAATCTAAAACTCTGATATATTTGAAATGCAAGACTTGAAGTGGTACAGATGAGGTTAAGTAAGTTGAGGTGTTCATTAGTTGAAAAAGTACTTGGAGAAAACAGACTGATGTAGGTAAGGATGTTCTTATTTTTAATTCTGAGTTTTCTTGTTCAGAAAATGCAAAACAACTGCTACCAGTGCCAAGAAGTCCCCCTCTATATAAATCTTCAGCTGCCATGCCAGGGTTTTTTTTAAAAAATTTTACTTTTATATACATTTGGTACTGACAAACAGTATAAACACAACTGGAACAACTTCCAAGGTGTCTTAAGGCTCTTAACTGGGGGAGCAGCTCTTTCCAAGTTACACAACCCAAGTCCAGCAAAAGCCCCCAGCACTTCTGCCACAACCACCTCGTGTTTGGCCAAGAACCAGGTGGTACTTTAGGATTGTTCCTATGATAAAGGATCGAAATTCGACAGGAAAATATAAGCAAGCACCCAGCTTCTCATCCAGTCCAAAAGAGAGCTTTTAATACACCACTTTCAAACTTACAACCCCCACGTAGCTACAGAGTAACCAGGCTCCTCCTATGTAGAAAACAGCTTTTCACATCCCCAATATGGAGTGCTAATACATCCCTGTCATCAAAGGAATCAATACAAAATAAATGTGTTAATAGTGAATTTCCAATTCAGATGATTTCCAGCACTTCAATTGAATAGGTCTGAGAGTCTCTCAGGTGGTTAAGTCTCTGCAATTCCCTCAAACTTCCTTCAATCTTGTTGAGTTCAGAGTAGAACCTCACCTAAAAAAAACAGAAAACGTAGATATTTATAGTAAACCACATTTTAATTCTTTTCATGCATCATCATCCTGTGGAACTCTCTGTGGTTCTGCACAGTTTCAGATATTTAAACCAAACAAACACAGCAGCTTTTGAAATCACACTGAGACAGAAGCAACTGCCACTTCCTGCTCAGGAAGGAGCACACAGAGGAGGACAGACATTATTTAATTCACTGCATCATTTGCTGCTGTCTGCTTCCTCCCTCCTCAATGCCCAGGTTCTAAACCCAACTGAAAAGGAAATAATCATCCCAGAAGGTGCCACTTACCTGGGCTCTCACAAACTTATGCAGCTTTGACAGCAGCTCTCTTGCTTCTGGCAGTATCACCATGACTGTGAAATGAGCATCAAGTAACAGGCACATCCAATCCATGATCTGAAGACAAAATAAAGAGAAAAGAACACTTGCACTTCACACTCTGCAAATGATTCTGCTTTAAAAGCTCAGCTCTGAAACAGTTATTTCTAATGCAAAATGCAGGGGTTCATTTTTTACAGCGGTATATTTGGGTTTTCATTGTTGCAGTGTTACCTCTGACAACACAGGTTGCATTAACAGACAATACTTTCTAAAAGGAGCGTAGATGTCAGCTGATTTCAGATATTCACAACTGCTCACCAAGTTCCACGGCACAGAAAGAGAAGGAAACACAGCTCTCAGAATGAATCTCTCACCTGGTTTATAGTGGGAGAGCGAACTCCAGGAAGAGTGGTATTCACTTTTTCACTGCATTTCACATACAGGTAATACAAATACCTGAGGAACAGCTAAAAGTAGAAAAGTCAGAAGATTTTTAAAGGGCAAACCTTGAACAGACTGAGGGGTTCTGTCCTGCTCACAGTAACACTCATGAAGATTTTTTTCCTTTGTTTTTTAAAGCAACACAGATATCTGCATGCTACACATTAAAAACAAGCTTTATGGTTCTCTTACACCATCCAGAGCTGGATGCTTGAAAATTCTCACCAATATTCAGTGTAAATTACAGTCAGGGGTAATCACTGTTCCAGTGATTGTGCCAATGCAATGTCATTCAGATACAGCCCTTTCTAGGAACTTCCCTAAAAACTGTATCAACATCAACCATCTTCCTCCCACTTTCATTTTCGGTGCCCCAAAATAAATTGCTAACGGTCAGAATAAGGTCAATAAGGAGATGTGGCAGTGCTGAGATGGTTTTTCTGAAGTCATTGGAAAGCCACAGTGATTTGCAGGTGTACCACAGGTACATGCAGCTCTTGAAGGCATATTTCAGGTTTTCAGGAACAGGGGAGTTTGGTGGGTTTTTTTCCTTCAACTGAGATGTTGTGAGAAGATCTCGATTTGTATTGCATTTGACATTATACAGAGTGTACAGTTTGCTTCTCATATTTTCTAAATTTCTGTTCCTGATGGAACTGATCAAATCCTGTTCTTTTCTTAAAAAGCATCTAAATAAACAAAAGCACCATTACTTGTTAACAAAATATGAACAGCATTCTCCAAGTAGGCTGGGTCATAAAAAGGGTTTCTTACCTATGTTCTAAAATAAGCAAGGACTACAAAAATCAGTAAAATTTCCATACATATGTGGAAAAACGTGACATTCCTTAACATTAAATCTTCTTAGGCCCCTTAATTTCATTTTGGTGCAACAACTCATTATTCAGACTCCAGTAAGAGCGGTGAGTTTCTCAGATACAATTGAAAAACTCTTTTCTTTCTCTCCCCCCAAAATAACACAGCTTTTTCCACTTTTCAAAGCCCACATACTTACAATAGTTTGTTGAGCTGGGAGGTTTTTCAGGTGAGGCAGAAGAAACGTTTCACTGTAAGCTGAATGGAGAACAGCATTTCTGGGCAGTGCTATTATTAAGGGATAAAACTGCACGAAAAATAGCATTTCTACAAACCAGAGTGAATTCTAAATATTTCTCCAGGTTCCTTAAGACAAGTCCTACTTGAATCATCCTTATTTCTATCACGAAATACAGACAGCAACTAAAACATCATACCTTGACCAGTTGTGTTCACTGTAAGGATGTAACTGGCTCATGTGCTTCAACAGGCAAACATCCAAATCACTGACTCCATTTTCTCTTGAAGAGAAAACACTTTTGCTCTAATGTAAGTTTAAATTGGTGTAGATGCTTTCTAAAAGTTATGTGTTTTTATATATGTAGCTCGTTACATTGTTGTAGTTCATACACATTTTCTATTTATATAACTCAAAGTGAAAGAGGGGAGAGTTAGATGAGATGTTAGGAAGGAATTCTACTCTGTGAGGGTGGGGTTGCCAAGGGAAGCTATGGCTGCCCCATCTCTGGAAGTGTCCAAGGCCAGGCTGGACGGGGCTTGGAGCATCCTGGGCTGGTGGAAGGTGTCCCTGCCCAGGGCAGGGGGTGGCACTGGATGAGCTTTAAGATCCCTTCCAACCCAAACTATTCTAAGATTCCACATCCCAAATGATGTTTCTACTGAGTAAGAACTTCTCTTATCCCAAACTTTCAGCAGTAACAGAAGATGTGTCAAAGAGAACCATCCAGAGCACACACAGTGCACTGGCTTTGCTTCAGCACACAGAGGATACAACAGCGCTGCCCTCTGAGGTGTGATGGGACAGGATTCCCCATCGCTCCTGGAATGGGCTTCCCTTGGGATTTTGGCATCACACATGTCCTCATCCAGCTCTGCATTGAAACCATTTTCTACAATTTCAGTCTTAACTTCCTTGCTGTTGAACTCCACATCGATGTAGCAGATGACGGAGTCCAGGTCCACGTCTGTCACTCGAAGGCAGGCGTCGCTGATGCTGCAGAACAAAGTGCCACACGTGGAAGACTTTTAATCATTAGCTTTAAAAATCAGCTATGCCATCAACCCACCAGCAGTGCACACTTTTTGAAGCTTACCATGAAAGTAAAAACACATATTAAAAGTTGGTGAAGAAGAAAAGGAGTGATTTCAAGTTACCTTAAAAAGGCTTTCAAGCAAGCATAGGTCATTTCTTCAGGGATATCTGGAAACTTTTGTAAGCAGATTTGTAAGAGATAGAAATCTCTCTTCTCCAATGCAACAGCCATTAAATCTGGACATAAACTGTAAAAATAAGCAATTAATAGGTTGCACAGTTCACACCCACTGAGAACTACTTTGACAACTAAGGCAGTGGCACTAATCTTGCTCCCCCAGCTGGATTTTTATGTAAAACATCAGAAAATAAGCACCTTTAACAGTAAATTCTGATAATGCAGGAATGCTTTATAAAGAAAGGGATTTCTATTTTTTCAATTTTATTTTTAAAGACTACTCCCTACAGTTTAAAAAGAGCAGAGTCATTCCTTACCTGTAGGACAAGTCTCGGGTTTCCACTATCTGCAGCAGGAAACTTTGAGGGTAGTACCTGGGGTTTGTTTTACATCTGTTGGTCAGGGCAGTGACCACACTGCCCATGGCAGCCTGTAAATCTGGTGTCTGTGCTTTTGACATCAGCTGTTTCAGTTCACTTTCCAACACGTTTGTAGGAGCGTCCTGGAACAGACAAACATCGTGCAACTCAGAAACACAAGGCCCAGGTTTGAGAACTGTCCTGGGACTCGTCAGACCGAGGAGAAACAGACTTAGTTTTGAACTCAAGCTAAAAATATTTACAGAAAAGCCTTCAGCACTCTGTGTTTTGATAATCTGTCTAAAGCATGAAAGAGCCAAATGAGGTAATTACTGCTCTCAACTCAGGTAACTGTATCTTTCATAGCTGCTCATGGATTAATCACCTTTTACTTCAGGAATATTCCCAGGGTGTTCAGCCACACGTCCATTCACACAGGAGGGGAAACTTAACCTACCACAACACCTGCAGCAAGTCCCAGAAAGGAACTAAACAGCTTATTCCTGCATTTGCAGTGCATTTCCCAGTTTTCAGAACTCAGCTGTTACAAGCCCTGCCCTGTACAGCTCTCAAACACCCTCCTTATGACAAAGTTGAATTTCATCAAGCCCAAATTCTGTTCTTGTACAATTTATAACATCCTTCAATTCACCTGTTCAAGGCAGCTTTGTCAACATGATGTGTGCAAGAGGACATGGAAAAAGACAACAGCTTAAGAGACACCTGGGATATTCTGAGTGTCTAAATGCTACTTGAGAACATTTGATTTACTTACTTTGAGATTTAGTAAGAGCTGCCCAACTGAGAAGTTCTCTGGCTGCACTTTGGCAACACCGCTCCTTCTTGACCTTAACTGTGGCAAAGAAAACCAAACAGTTACTCTCCACTGACCGCTCACTTAAGGATTTCAGGAAAGACAATCAGGAACTTCACGGGTCAACTCACTGCACAGACACAACGAGTAACCCCAATCCCAGGAAGAGTGCTGGAAACAATGAGCAACACGAGGGCAAATTTCCAGCATGGGGAAGAGGCAAGACAAACAAAAACCTCCCCTGAGCCTCATGCCAACTCACATTCATCCTGGACTCAGCTTTTGGAGCCACAGACTCCTGGGGCTGAAAGGGAACCACCCGCTCCTCGTTTCCCAGGGTATCCCAGTTCACAAAGGATGACACTCCTGGGAACACACAAATGGAACCACGTGAGGGTAACACTTAGAGCACATTTACTGAAGTAGGAATATTGCATTAACTTCTTGTGCTAAGAGACACTTTCTGAAATATAACCCAGGTGATTTTATGCCAAGGAAGTGGCCAGTTTTATCTCAGCACCATGCTTTTTCTCAGACTGTTTCTTCATTTTGCCTCTGGGAGGAAAAGAAGTTATTACACAATTTATTCTGAGCGTTACTTGCAAGAACATTTCACCAGTGCAGTGTTCAATGAAAACCAGGACAATTTCAAACTGCAGTTCCCATTCTGAGGTTTGGTGTTGCTCTATCTAATCACAAAGTCTTTGAAAATATATTTTAATAAAGAGCACTTCCTTTGGCTTTCAGTATTCAGCACCAGCATTCCAGTATTTTCAGTAATTTCCCAGTATCTGAATGACAACCCAGGTTAAGGGAAGCCACAGTAAATTCAAAAATCTGTGTACTTTGGTGTTCCCAGCAGCAGTGAATTTAACAGCCAGGAACACAATACAGGGTTAGGTAACTTCAAGCTGGTTAGAATCAATTGATTTTTATAGGACTGCATTAAAATAACTTTTACACAAATTTAGAAGTCTTTCTTTTACGAGATTTTTTTCACTGTAATTATATTAAAAAAAAAAAACTTACCAGGGGTTTGACTGTCCTTGAGCTTTCCCACAGCAGCTGCCAGGGATGATGTTTCACACTTGTACAGAATCACAGTCAGCACTTTCCCATGGGTTAAAAAAAATTTTTCCTCATAACACCACAACTGCAAAATATTGAAATGTACCATTAATTAGATGAGCAGAGAAGTGCATCCTGCACCAGCTGATGGGGAACTCCTTACTATAAAGTTCAGCTAAGAGTCAGTGATCAGATTATTTTAAATCACTTTCAGTAGGTTTGACACTTGTCAGCAGACCTTCATTACCTGTTGGTTTTAAACACAGAAATTAGAAGTTTTCTGTTGGGTTTTTACAGAGATGTCTTAAAGCACAGAGGCTGCTCTGAGGCATTAAGTCCACTGATAATTTTACCTTTTAGGTTCCCTCTTTTGCAACATTAAGACAAAACCAGTCAGCTGTTCCAGCTCATTGGTGCGTTTCTTACTGAGGTGTTCTTTTACCGGATACATGAAATTACCTGGAAATACTGTTCAGGGAGATCATAGAATCATTTAGGCCATCAGCTGCTAATTGTCTGAACAGAACAACTGGCTGGGTTTTGTATTTAATTCATGATTTCATTTGCACCAAACCAGCAGAAGTGAGAAGGTACTAAATTAACCAAAGAAATTGCCAAAAGACACCGATCTCCTGCTAAATATTCCAACTGAAATAATATTGACCACTGACTGGTCAATATTAATTTTGCTTCAGGAGGTGGCCCCCAGTGCTCCTCAGCAGACTCTGCAGCCCCACACTCCCCTCCCTGCTGCCAAACACACAAAACCTGGGGACACATCCAGCCTGAACTGACCTGGCCACTGGTTCCCAGGGGCAGCTCCTTCGAGGTTTGCAAGGTCTGAAATTTTGTATTCCATATGGTCAGGCACTCTAAGGAACAGAGACAGGAGTTACAAACCCCAAAAGCAACATAAATGCTACATTTGCCTTTGCTACTTTCAGTTACAAACACCTGAGGCAACAGCAATAACTGTTTCAAAAGTATCCAGCAGCAGGAATTGTGTCACTGAGGTCAGAGCTCAATGTCTAAGGATGGGCTGCTTTTCCAGTGAACAGTTTTAAACAAGAGGGGCAGCCCAATTTTCCTGCCTGGTGCTTTGCCTCAGGAAATTTCAGATTTTCCAGTTACCTCTGGGTTCTTTATCAGGTGCAGCCAGACTGCCCAGCACTGCCACGTGGTCTTTATCCACGACTACCAAGGATGATCCCTTCAGAACACTTCCAGACACTGAAAGGTTCAGTAGCAGTGACTTGGGCAAAATTTGTTCTTCCTCTTTAGCATCTTGGTGCAGAGGTACCAGAACCTGGTACACACAGTCGTTGGAATCTGTCCAAAACAAAAAGTGATTACTCTTTTATCATCTGCCCTTGTGGAAGAACTATTTGATACAATATGGCAAAGGTACATCTAAAAATAACAAAACCCAGTGAATGCTGAGGGAAGAAATCACACAGGATATTAAAAGGACAAACTGTGATGCAAAGCAGCAAAATAAAGCATGAGATCTACAAGGTACAAGTGATAACAGCTACAAACAGTGAAAGTATCAGGAAGGTTTAATTACCACTTCTAAAAATATGAAACAGCCATTCACAAATATCAGCATTTCATGTCCTGTCATACAAATCTTTGCTTCACTATCACACCCTGTTAGAAAATGGAACTTACACAAACACAGAAGTGTGACAGTTTGGTTCTTCAGATATGCTGTGAAACTCAGTGGTTCGGATGATTCCTGTGGTTCCAGCCTGTATTTGTGCAGACTATCCACCTTGGGTTTCTGCACATAGACAAAAAAGTCCCCATCCTAAAACAAAAAATAATGTGTTCCTTTAATTTACACAAAGAAGAGAGAACAGAAATTCAGATATTAGTACTGCTTAACTTGGAATGTTATGCAAAATTAGGAATTTGTGGTACATAAAGAAGATTCTAATTTGATTTAACAAATGGATTCACAGAAAGAATCATTTGAATAAAGATAGATTCATGTATAATTCCTTCTCAAAAACTATAAATCCTACTAAATAAGATCTTCACAATGAGCAATGAAGAGTCTCACAATGCCTACTGAGTTTCCTCTTAATTGTTCTCTGAAGTTTTAAGAGCCAAACCCTAAAAGCAACACAGCTTCCATTTAACTGCTGCATTGACTAAATCAGGATACCAATTTCACTAGAAGCTCTTAAAAATCAAGTGAAACAGGTGATGGATTTTGAAAAAAAGCACTAATATCTGCTGCTAGGAAAGCTTTTAAGAAGGAAAAGTATTTGACTCACTTTCTCAGTAGCGAAAACTACGACAGGTTGCTGACTTTCCACAAAAGCTCCACTCCACCTAAAACCAGAAAACTGCATGAGCATGTTCCAAATTCTAGATTTACACCTGAATTCAGATCTCTATTCTTCAGGCAGCTTCCTATTTTTAGGATACTTATATAAATAATTCTAAGATTTGAAAAACGATGTACCCCGAGATCTTGGCCTTTGATTTCTCCCCATCCCCTCAACAAGGGAACAGCCTCCATCACCACGGGCAGCTCCTCCAAGCAAGAAATGTTTCCCAGTTCATCACTCACCAGATGGCTTCATCTGACACAACGTTTTCAATCTCTTGTTGGGGGGCTTCCAAAAGCACATCCAGAGTTCGGACAGCCCCTCCCCTGAACAGCACCAGGGCCCCTCCCTCGGGCAGGGAGTGTATCCTGTGCACATCTGCTGAGAGCTGCAAGAACCCAAATAAACCCGTGTTCTTCACTGCATTACCTTGAAAGGCAAGTGCTTTAGTCACTTTTCAAAAGTTCTTCCAATAAACTTCTAAGAGATGAATGATGAACCTTTAAGATACCCCACAATGGAGATCTGCAGTTGCTGGTTTGCTGAAATGCTTTCAATAAAGCAAATCACTGCCCAGCAAAAGGCCAGAACAGTGTCCTGAGGAGCATCCCATTCCTGAATCACATCAGAAAACCCACAACTGAGGGTCAGGAGTTCACCCCAAGTACTGCTTAACACATCCACCAGCAGCACACAAAGATCTGTGTTTGAATACAATTCACCACCTTTAAAGAAAGTCCTCAGAAACGCTGACCTTGGAATACCAATCATTTTAAGAGCAACATTCTGATGATGAAGTCAGTTCAAGGGGATTCCTTGCAATACTCCACAACATCAGGGAGCACAAGTTAAAACTGGCCAGCTAAATATGACCAATACTATGAAAATCAGAGCATCTCTGCCCTCCACCAGAGTCCAAAACATTCCCATAAAAGCAAACACAAGGAAGAGACTTACTGTTGCTTTAAAGGCCTTGTCCAAGTTAATATCTTCATCCTTCCATATCCTTAAAACCTTTAAGAGAAGCATCATTTTTAAGGCCAATAAAACAGAGCACCCAAAATAGCAGCAAATTGCACCAGGAGGGAAATACATGGGAAGCATCCAGAGGATCTGAGTGGGAACTGCCCCAGGGGGGTGGGTTGTGTGGGAAGAAGCAACTGCCAACTTCCCCCTGCCCTCCCTCAGAAGACCCCCCATCCCCTTTTCTCCCCTAAAGGGTGAGGGCTCTCACCTTGTCATCGTGAACAGCGATGTACTCGTGAGTCTCAAAGTTGCACACGACAGGACAGGTGAGGACCTGCCCGTGTTTCACTGACCAACAGCCCAGGGGCTTCTGATCCGAGATCTGGGGGAGTCAGAACAAAGACACTGTCACTCAAATATAACCCTGGGCACTCTTCTCACTCCAGAAAGGAAATGCAAGGCAGCAACATCTGGTCTGAATGAGAATGTAAAATATGGAAACTCCAGTTCCTCTGGAGCATTCCTGACTTCAACACCAACGACTGCAGAGTAACAGATAGGAACTCCACATTAATTAGAATTATTTCTTTTCACATTAGAAATAACTGTCACAGACCTGTCACAGTCTGGAGGGCTCATGCCACGAAGGAAGGTTCCAAAGGGCAGACACTCATTTTAATCACCAGTGAATGTGGTTTTACTCACTAATCCAATCCTGTGTTTTTTCCCTTCCTATTTTGAGGTGGGTTAGTGAGACCAAGAGCAATGGATGCTGCTGTCTGAGCTCCTGCTCTGGGTGATTTACAGGCTGCTCTGAGGGCACTCAACCCCCTCTGCTCCCTCCAGAGCTACCCTGGGTGTGTTCATAACACAGTTCTGTTCTCACATTTGGTCTTGGTAGTGGGAATAAACAACCCAGAGGAGATTGTATCATCAGTCCACAGCTTCTCTGGGCAACCTGTGCCAGGGCCTGCCCACCCTCACAGGGAACAATTCCTTTCTAATATCCCATCTAACCCTGCCCTCTCTCAGTTGGAAGCCTTTCCCCCTTGTCCCAAACCCATGGGTGTTAAAACCAATTAGAGAGAAACTCAAATATCTGCGTCCTTTTCTTATTACGGTCACCGCAATAATTCACACAGACCAGCGCGTGTTTTCAGCTCCAAGCACTGCAAACTAAAGCCTCTCCTCCCGCAGCCGCCAGCCCGGCACTGACACCGCGCCGAGCGCCCGGAGCTCCGCGGGCCCTGCGGGAGCGGCCCCAGCCGCGGCTCGGGAGGCGATTGCTGCGATGGGGAACGGGGAGAACATCGGCAAAGCGAGCAGTGACCCGAACAACCGCGCACAGGGACGGGGGCGGCGGCTCAGGCCGGGAGGGAGGGAGGGAAATGCGGGAGGGAGGGAGCGCGGCGCGGGCCCCGCGCGGGGTCCTCGCCGGCCGGGGCCGCCCCCGGGGAGGCGCGGGGGTACCTTGAAGAGCGTGGCGGCGCGGCCGCGCTCGGTGAGCAGCACCAGGTCGGGGCCCGGGCCCGGCTCGAGGCTCATGCCGGGGCCGCCGCCCGGGCCGGGCCCGCGCAGCGTGAAGCCCTCACACAGCGCCGCCATCTTGGCCCGGCGCGCCTCTCGCGAGACGCGCCGCGTGACCCGGCGGGGGCGGGGCCGGCGGGAGGGGCCGCGAGTGTCGCGACAGGGACGGCGAGGGTCGCGACAGGAGCGCGGCTGTGACACCGCCCCGCCCGGCCCGCACTGCCCGCCTGCCCCTTCCCCGAGCGGGCGGGGAGGCTCCGCAGCGTCCTGCGGCACAGGGTGTAGGGGCACGGTGTAACTGTTGTAAATGCCGTAAAATCAATCGCTGCTCTCGGAACGCCGTCACGCGGCGGGGCAGTCGGGATCGGTCACGATTCAGGCCCTGAGTCACTTGTCCCCAGAGGGTTTCCCGCACGGTACCGATCATTCATTCCCACGGCCATTCCCACGGGAGCATCCCGGCGTGCCGAGTGTATGCTAATGAGGGGTGACGTATATGCTAATATATTTACGTGTATGCTAATGAACGATCAACTGTATGCTAATAAGGGCCGCTTATATGCTAATGAGGGGTCTCGTATGTTAATGAGAGGTCATGTGTTAACGAGAAGTGTCACGCCCGTGTTAATGAGGGGATTAATTGTATGTTAATGAGAGGGGTCACACGTGTGCCAATTAGCGCGGGGGTGTCAGGCAAAAGGCTTCGCTGGGGTTTGATCTCCACGATAAAACACCGCTGTGTTCCGGACGGTGACATGAGCGGTGTCCCCTCTGTCCCCCCGAGGGGTCCCGGCCCGGTGTCACCGCTTTGGGGGGCACTGCAGGGACAGGATTTGGGGGGTGCTCACACTGCACTGCACAACACACCCGACCAAACCAACACCCGCCTGGGGGTCACTGGGGGTCACTGGGGGGCACTGGGGGTCACTGGGGGCCAGTCCTCTCCTGTTCCCTCTGTCTGTCCCAGCTGCCGTGGAGCGTTTCCCTGCTGACCCCGCAGTGCCGTTCCTCGGGAGCCGGGAAAGCTGCGTTCCTATGGAGAAGCCTCTCCTGAAATGCTCCAAGAGATCCTGCACAGGCAAAGTGCTGCTGACTAAAATGAACTGACTGACTCGGAGACAAGTCTGAGAGGCTTTGAGTGGTCTCTTTTCCAGTATTTTCCAGCTGTTTGGTACAACAGGCTGCCAAAACCCCGCACAGGGAATTGGATTCCCCACTGGAAAACTTCCTTGTCAACCCAGCAGTCATTTACAAGTGAATGGGCCGGTGCCAGACTGATGGGGCACCTGCCCTGCTGAAATCCTTACAGAGCTGAGGCACAACAGGACCAAGGAGAGCTTGGAAGTGCTTTAAATTTTCCTTTCAAAGCCAATTCTTTGTGCTACTTAACTCTGGGAAAGTGGCTTGCAGAGCTGGGGGGAGAAATGTTAATGGGGAAATGTTAACGAGGAGGTTCCTGCCTGCAGGAGACCCAGTAAGAGAAAACAGTCCCCGTTGTAAAGAATAGTTGTTGGTAGTTTATTTACAACAAAATGCAAGGGAAAATACAATATTAAAAATAATAAATAAGTCGAAAAAAACCCCAGAAACTAAGTGATAAGAATGAGAAAAATGACAGTCAAATTGTCCTGCTGAGCCTTGCACTATTTAACAGGCAGAGCAAATCAAGACTTGGTCCTTCTTGGATGGTGCTGATGCATTGCCTGATGTTGCCATCAGTGCTCTAAATTAAAGAAATGGATTACTGGACACACAGAATCCTGTGGAATTATCACAGAAATGAAATAAACCAACGAAAACCTGTTTTAGTGACACCACAAAACTACAGGAGAGCGGAATTCAATGACCATGCTGTTCATTTAAAGCAAAACATTGTTAAGACTCGTTTAGCAATTTTAACTTACACAGAGAAAACCAAGTCCAAACAATGGCAACAGAAAAATCTCCTATCGACAAGATCATGAATTCTCTCTTACTGCACTCACTATTTGATAAAAAGCATATACATTTGGCTTATTTCAAAGAGTAACACATCAGTTTGGAGTTATAGTGCAGCGAGCTTCGAAGCAGTTCTAACAAAGTACAGCGGTCCTGTTACAAACTGAAACCCAAGGAACAAATATTTCGGTTTCAAAGTCTCTACAGCAGCAATTAATGCAAACTGGCTACTAGATGGCACGAAATCACCTTCCAGAATAATCAAAAAAAAAAAAAAAAAAAGAAAGCCAAAGAATATTAAAAGGTCAAATAGTTTCTTTCCATAGGATTTATCCAGTCATTTACAAAATTGACCATTACATTCATAAGAAGTCCCATTAAGTACGTGTTTCAGGAATGTGCTGCTCCTCACAGCCTTTCTGGGTGCCTCCCTTTTAGATTTATTAGCAGCTCAGCCCTTCTGAAGCTGCACTGAATTGCCAGTTGGTTTGCAATGGTTGTTCTATCCCAAAGACATGGAAGTACAAGCAGAGCTGGGAGCAGGTTTTTCAGAGAAACCCCAACAAACCAAGCACATTTTTTTCCTCTGAACTGTGTTCTTGATAAAAAAATCCCTTGCCAAGTCCTAGCAGAGCTGTCTCCTGGAGTTCCCGTGGCTGTGGCAGGGAACAGGAACACGGCTGTGGTGCCTGGCACTGTGCTCTGAAGATGTACTCAGTAAATAATCACAGCTTGCATTTCTGCAGAAGAGGTGAGGAACACCTACAAAACTCTATTTTAATCCTAATAAACATGTTGGAAAATACAACAGAAAGCACTAGGAAAAAGTCAGTATTGAAAACAACCCCTTTGCCTCGAGGTGTTACACTGAAATACTCAGACCTTCCTCCTCATTCCAATGTTCCAATCGTGATAACAATTAATAACAATGAAACCAGGATTAGAGCAGTTATAATCATGATTGTATAATCTGCACCCTTGCTAAAGTGAAATCATAAAGTTTTGTTTGTGTCATTAACAGCAGCTGCTTTTCAAGCAAACCAACCATCACCCATCAGGGTACCAATCCCTTGGAATTCCCAGCTCTGGGGAGAAAAGCAAAGCCAAGCAAGGACAGGACTGGGAGAACAGAGGAAGCCAAACCCACAGAGAGTTCCTGGATTTTGCTGGCTGCAGGATTGTCACTCTCAGACAAATACACACCTGCTTTCAGTGCAGGCTGGCAATGGAATTACTTCTGCTACTAAAACTACCCCCTAAATGCCACACATTCCACATAATTCCCTCTGCAGCTGCATCCACCCAGGAGATGGGTGCATTCCATCCAGGAGATGGGTGCATTCCATCCAGGAGATGGGTGCATTGCAGCCTCTGTGACCTCCTGCCCAGGTGAGGGGCTGCCCCCAAACTGATTGTTCAGTGTTCAGTGACAGCTCAGCTCTGCAGGACTCTCCTGTTTCAATCCATGCATCACTGTCAGCACTGGTACAAAACATCACCCGCTCTGCCCCTGCTCCAGGTGGGAGCTGGCATTCCCTGGGGATTGAACAGCAGCTACCAGGAGACAGGTCCTGCCAGCAGCCTCCAACCAGCAACTTGTGTGGGGGAGAGCAAAGTCAGCAGGGAAAGAGTCTCACTGAGTTCACACTTTGAACTGGAAGGGAAGAAGAGAACCCTCCTGCCACTTGTTTTACTCCTCCTTCCACAACCTACACTTCCCTCTGGGAAACATCCTTGTCTCCATTTGAATTCCTGAGATTGAAGAGTGATTGCACAGCCAGACCAGGAGGAGCACTCCTGGTTCCTCAACGTCACCCACAGTTCATTTGCTTCTTAAAGTGACTGATTTTGTCCCCCCCCCTCCCCAGATGATCCAGCAGATTGTGCTGTTCAGGAAAGATGTGAGGCAGGAGAGAAAAAAGAGCCTCACATTTTCTTCCCTTTACATCCAAGGTTTCACAGCCTGACTACTCCTCTTCTTCCAGCAAAGGAACAGATAGAATTCCTTGGTTTTGCTTCTCAACTGGCACATTTCAGCTGCTTTTTGTCACCCTCACTCACAGAACACCATTGACAACACCAGCAGGGACTCTGAGCTCACAAAGGGACAGGGCAGAGCTAGGAAAATACATTATCTACAAGAAAAAGGTGGTTTCTCTTACAAATTCTGTGCAAGATAGAAATAGTTCAATGGCCTCAAAGTCAATATAATTAATTACAAGTGGGGCTTTGATACAGTGATACTTTAGGACTGAAAAGATTTGTGGTTTGCATTTTAGGCCCCAAATCCTGAGTCATATTGAGAGAAATGTGAACCTGTTGGTGTTCCAGTACAATGAGTTACAGGTCAAAGGTTTATAAACACACAGGAGAAGCCTGAGAGTAGGAAGGATTTTAAAATCAGCTACAAAAGAAGAGAATGGGAGGTGTTTTTTTTCCTGTTAACCCTGCATTCGAGTTGGCACTCATTTGCCTCAGAAGTCCTTGGCAGCTTTACTAAATACCTACTCCTAATTATAAATGCTGTGACCTAGATGAGGGTTTGCAGGCAGAACTCTGCTACAGAAAGATTGATTTTCATTTCGAGCATCCCCTCAGACTTTTCCATGGATGTCAGTAAAGATGCACCATATGGCTTGAAACACTACTTTAGGAATACAGAAACTACATTCTCTTGCATGCACTTCTCAGAAGGTTTTAAGGATCGAGTCTGAGGAAAGAAGTCACCTTTCCACACCGGGAAGATTATTTTAAGCAAGAAAAAAACAAACCAAAACAAACCAAAAAGAAACAACCAACAAACCACCACGACCTTTGTAGCAACTGAGTTATGTCACTCTTGCTGTGGCAGACATGGCTTATCAGGAGGAAACATGCAGGGTTCATTTAAAAGGTTTTCTTGGCTGGATCTGGAAGAGTGAGAGTTTCTGGAGCAGATTTTTTCCGAGGCCGGTCTTTGGGAACTGTCAGGAAGTCAGGAGCATCTGTGGAGAGAGGAGTTGACGGAGCACTAGATGGAGCACTGCGGGTCGAGGAAGGCATGGAAATGTTAGAGATAGATATTGCCGGTGGGAAAACCCCGATCTTCTTGTTGGTGGCTTCCTGAGTGGCTCGTTCGAACTCTCGGACTTCATCCATTGTCATGTCTTCAGCGAGGGGGAACGAAACACAAAGGCACGTTAGAATCATTTCAAATAATTTCACCAGCTCAGTTCAACTACTTCCATCCGAATTCTAAATCGGGGAACGATGGCTTATCATGCATCTCATTAAGTGATTCTCCACGTGAATGCCCCCCCATTGTAATGCACTGACTGGAGCACAAAGAGCACAATGCAAAGGAAACAAAGTTTTAAGTAAATTAGTCACATCCTAATGGTTCTTCTACCTGGGTCTGAGCTGAATAAAGATTGCTGCCTCTGGAATCGCTGGGAAAATCCAGCTGCTGCACAGCGGGTAAACAGTCAGCAGGTAGAATTTTTCAGAACTTCAAGCAAAATAAAACTGAATTCTCGTCCTGCAGGTGCCAGAGCTGTCCCGGTGCTGCCGAACCCCACAAGAGGGCAGAGCGATCCCGGGCTCTGCCTGAGCCCAGCTCTGCAAAACTTTCCCAATGCGATCCCAAAGGATTGGCATCTGCTACAAACCGGGAAGCTGAGCGGAAAATCAGGAAGGCTCTTTGGAACCTGCTGCTCCACGCCCGCAGTGCCTGCAAGACGCCCACCCAGCCGACTGAGGGTTTGCATTGAATGTCACGGTAAATCCGTGAATTCGAAGTGTTTCGTTAAACCATTTATAGACTGAGCCCTGAAAGCTCAAAAAAATAACCAGAAATCAACCCACGAGGCTTTTCATCAATTTAGAATTCTTGCCCCTTTGGGTGTCTGAGGCACTGGATTGGCAGTGGTGGTGACCAAATGTACCACAAAGCCCTGCACTTCCAGGGCATCCACACTTTCCATCAGCACCCAGCTGCAGGCTCGTGTCACCCTGGCTGCAAACGTTATGTAAGAGCAGCTTTTTGTTGTATCCCGAGACGATATTAAATAAACAAAAGCGTGCACGTTGCCAGCTGCCTTCCCCCTTCCCTGCACCGACATTCCAGGGACCTCTCCAGCCCACAGTTCTTAGGAGGGAGGTGGAAGCTGCTCTCAGACCTGGGAATTGTGGCCATAAACAGGTGTTCCCAGAGGGGCTGTACCCACTCGTGCTGGAGAGAGATCTGAGCCTCTTTTGCTGCTCTGCACTTCATTCACCCCCTGCAGCAGAGTGTGAGTGTTCCTGCACTCCGGGGGTCCCAAAGCCCCCCCACACCTCAGGGAGCTGCTGCAGGATTCCCATGGAGGAATTCTGGACAAGGGCACCCAAAAGCTGCCTTGGAAGAACGAGAGGGGACAGGCAGGTCTCTCAGTGCACCGGCCATTTCAGTGCAATCTCGCTGAGTGGAGCCCCCAAGACTCTTCACTTCCAGTGCAGACATGAACAACCTGATGCCCCTTCAGTTGACTTCTGCTTTCTTGGCTCATAGTTGCTTTAACTCCCCTCTGCTCTGACCCACAGTCCAGTAAAACAGCCCTTACCCTGAGCTGAAAAGGCTCAGATTCTTTTTTTTAAATTCCATTATTGACAACTTCTGCTGTGACCTCAATGACAATTATTCCACACGGGAACCACGGACAACAGACTTCACTCAGAGCCAAATCCTGAAGTGTGGAGCCAAAACCCGAACTAATTCTCAACTAAGGAGGGTAACCTTGATGACAATGAAGCTGCTGCATTACAAAGACAAGAATTACCTTCCTGGTGACTACTCAGACAACACCTTCTCAGGCTGCTGACAACTGGCACTGAGTCAACACTAAGACTTGGAGCCCTTCAGGCCTTGCCCCATCTCGTTACACCCCTAAAACCATCACTGAGTTCCACAGAGCAGGGAGTAGAAATAAAGGAATAATGACATTTCAAAAGCAAAGACTCTTCTATCTGCAGAGAGTAACTATCTCTAATTTTAGACCTCTACATGTGGTGCTCAAGTTAGGAAATAAAACACTTTATGAAATGTTCAGAATTTCAGTCAAAGAACCTGCACAGAACCCTGCCCTTCCCCACAAACTGCTGTTAAATACTTCTGAAAACACTTCCCACCTTGTTGGTGGTCAGTCAATGACAACATTAAAATTACTTAGAGAAGAGTGAATAATTCATTGGATTCTTTTTTTCCTGGTGAAGCAAAGAATTTCAGCAGTCCCACAGCAATTTTCCACTCCCCCCATTCCTGGCTTTTTGACTGTGAACTCCTGCACTTTTTAACTATTTAAAGAACAGGAGGAAAACTCCTCTTTAACTTCCTCTTTATGCACCCAACTGAAATTTGAGCATCGTTGTTTTCCTGGAAGACAGGGAGCCCAACCCCACCCTTCCTTCCATCAGTGCCAGGTTGAAAGTGCAAACCAAAGGCAGGATTGCACTTCCTGGAGAAAGATTCTGTTCCTGCTGAAGCAAAACCTCCCCAAAATTCCACTGGCTGATCAGCAAGAACCAGCTGGTTGCTCTCCTCTGGTCTCTGCAGGTGGATTAGCTGAGGATGTTTTAAAAGTGGACCTACTCTTGCTTTGCCATGGCTCTCTATTTCATCCACAGCAGATGAATGCTGGTTGCAAACTTTAATGTTGGTTTTTTCATGCATATTTTTCTCGTATTCTCGAACATCATCCATAGTCATATCTGTAAAAAGTTCAAAATTGTTTGGCATTTTCCACTGATTCAGTGCAAACTTAATTTTTTTTAATATTATTATTGCTATTTCTTTTATCATTTTATTTTTTTAAGGAGAAGGTTCTAGGAACACAAAGTCTTTCAGCAGAAGCCAACAAAGGATTTTTTTTAAAAAAAGCAAGGAGCAACTAGCTTTATGAAAATTGCCTCATAAAGGTAGTTGTGTCAGCCAAGGGAGGTGCAAGGAGGTTGAGTCAAAGGGAGCCAGAGAACAGGAAGGAGTGGAAATTGTTTAGGAGTGTCTGTGTAAGGTAAGGAAGGCAGGAAGCACTGAAGTGCAAAGGCCAGGATCTTCTAAGGAGGTTTTAGAAGATCCCTTGGAATAAAGGAGAGAAAATCTTATAAATACTACAAATATTTTACTCACCTTGCCAGCCCTTGCAAAAAGATTTCACGTTATCTTCGCATTGCACATCTCATCACCAGCAAATCGGTGTTAGACCCACCCTCCCCCAGCTTAGATTGCAGCAACCAACACTCACTTACAGGGGGAAGTGAATTAATAGTGGCTACAATAAGAGTTTTGGAGCCTCAAGCAATTTAGTGAATTAGCAGAATTAGAAATATCCTACAAACCAGGCTGATCCCCCCAGCAGGATCCTTTCCCACTGCCCAGGCCTGGCTGGGGTGTCCAAGCAGCTCAGTCTGTCTCGTAACACCAGGCAATAATTACAGATTTAACAGGATTTGTCATCAACCACAACTCCAGTAAAAACAGAAAGAATCCAATAATTGACTTGTGACCTTGCTCTCCTGAGTATTCCCAGGCTTTCAGGAAATCCACTTGGGATCAGGAGTCAGAACAGGAATGGTGTGAGGATTTTGGTCTGGTCTTTACAGGGCTTTGGTAACTTCAGAGCCTCATAAAAACAGCCAGCAACTTTTTTACTCCTGGCACTTCAAGAGCCTTTTATTGGCACAGTCGACTTGCAAATGGGTGCCCCTTTGGTCCTGCACGGTGTGAGCTGCTCTGGGGGCTCCCATTTCTCCCAAGTTTATGATGTGCCACCAGCACTTGCAAATTCTTGCATCACATCACTCCTTGTTCCGTGCCAGGAGGCTCCTGCTGCATTTTGTGAGGCAGCTTTTAGGGAAAGACACAACCTCAGCCATTCTATTGGCAGCAGAGAGTCACAATTCACCAGGAAAAAGAAATGCAGTCTGAAATTTTGATCGAAAGGAAAGGTGGAATACAACTAATTCCTACTTTTTCAGTCTTTTACTGTTATTTGGAAAGAAAAACAAGCTCAGAAGCCGTGTCAGCAACATGCTGGGGTGCACTTTGCCAAGCAGAGAACATGCTCTTTATTAGTGAACAACACTGAGAAAATGGGGTTTCTTCATAATAAAGCTAAATATGGTTTAGTAAATTTAATGGCAAGACATTCATACTTACGGTGTCAGTCACAGCAATCAGTCACTGATATCCACAACAGAACACATTATTTACCACACTGATTATTTCATTCACTTTACTCCCATCATCTCCAGGTCTTTCTCAAACTTTTAATTTTTAAAGATGCTAAAAGATTTTAAAAATAAAATTTTTCATGCTCTACACCGAGTCTGTTTCTCGCATCTGTTTTAGCAAGGCCACATTTTTTAGGTGCTGTACTTTGCCTGATCATTAAAACTCTAAAAGTTCACTGCATTAGTTAACAAAACTCCCACAAGGGAATTGTGTACCACAATAGTTCAGTCCTTTTGTCAGGGTGATTTCAGAGATAGGAGGGGAAAATTTGTGGTGAAATGTTTTTGTGCTAAACTGCCCGGTTTAACTTCAGGGCTATCCATCTGTCATCACCCCAGGAACTCTGCTGAAGGGCAGCTGACACTTTGCACCCAGTACCACTCACTGGATAGATGCTCCAAGCCCTGTCCAGCCTGGAACATGTCCAGGGATGGGAGTCCACAACCCCTCTGGACACGATGGTCCAGGAAATCAACTGGAAATCTGCTGTTAATCATCTGCAGCTCTGCAGGAGCCCTCAGAGAGGGGCCGGGTTTGGGGCTCACTCACCGTACCACTCATCCACCCAGGCGAACGCCTGCCGGTGCCCGATCAGCAGGATGTCTCTGACCACCTGCGAACAGGGAAAGGGTTAAATAGCAACAAAACACCTCAGAAAAGTGACACCATTGTCTTTCAACACCACTGGCAGTGAAAATCACTGTGGCAGTTTTGTGTCTAAAAAGCCATGCCCTGGAGGGTCAGACGTGCTGGCTCGGGAGGGCTCCAAGTCCAGTCTCCCACTGGAAATGGATCTGCTGCCAACACTGGCTGGCCTTGGCTAGCATGGAATCCATTGGGAATGTGTATATAATCCATTAATCTTTGGGCAGTTGGACATTCTGCATCAGTACTTTTTCTTTCTTAGTTTTTTTTAAAACACGTGGAAGTTCAATACTCTGAAAAATCTTATCATTTGGCTGTTATGCCATTCATTAATTAATTGTTCAGTAGACTGGAAAACTTTCCCACTACCTGTTGGTAAGGAATTCTGAGAGAGGTCTGAAGTAGACTCAGCTGAGCTCCCAGGCCTCTCCAAAGCCAGAGCCACATTCCTGTGTGTGCTCCAGTTCTGCTCATGGGAAGGGGAAGAAAGGGCTCCTGTTTCACTGACCTTGTGCACAAACTGCTCTACTCTGGTCTGAAGTCCCCAGACTTCAAATTTCACAGTCACAAGTTTGTAGGAGCACATAATTGGCTGGTGGGTCTCTCTCCAGCCTTCTTTCAACTGGCCTCTCCCAGTCTTCTGTGACTTGAAATATTTGGGATCCTGCAAAACAAAGAAAACACCCAGGGAAATGCAGGTGGAGAAGCTGTGTTTGCCAGCCTGCTAAAGTAAATGTTTTGATAGGACATAAAATATTAAACCATGCTAACAAACCTCTTGAAAAATGAACAGGGAACTGAGTTAAACAAGCACTAAGATATCCTACAATCCAACCCTGGCAGGGAATCCATGGCAGGGTATTCCTGGAGATGCACTGACAGTCACATCAGCTGGGACGCTTTCTGCCACAGGAGCATCTGTTACTGCAAGTCATTGCAGTGCAGTGCTCTCCAAGGGTTATTTCTGGCCTTTGGAAATAAAAAGTGGCTTCTTCAGAGCCTGTTTTTCCACTCTCCCTCGGTGTGAATGACTTGTATTTTCCACCCACTCGTGTCTTCCTGAAATGGTGGCCAACTGGGCCTTTGACACCTCAGCACTGATGTGACCCTGACAATGCCACGCTCAGTTTGAAGGGAACTTGGACAGCCCCGTGGGCACCTCAGCAGGAAGTCCTCCAGTTTAGCCCTCTCTGGTTATAACTGGTTCATGGGCAAACACTAATTCCAACCCTGCCTCTCTTTCACAAACCAGAAAATCAAAGAAATTGGTGTTGAAATGACAACATAATTTCATAAAACCATTAAAGACATTAGTTCATCCTTAAAGTCTGTACAAGAAGCAGTTTTATCTATCAAAGTTTGATTTTCCATATTGGTATCATTCCAATTCCCTTTATGCCCAATCCTGCTAATTATATCTTGTAAATAGAAATAATTTACAGTTGAGCATTGCTTTTCAGAAGTTGAAAATAATGTCATTTCAGAAAATTCATAGTGGAGCTTCTAAAATCTCTCCTCAAGAATAACCACCAGTGCTCAGCTGGGTTCCTTCCCCAGAGCTGAGGTCTGGAAAGATCCTTTGCTAGAAAAGCAGTTGAACATGTATTTAAATCTGTGCTTTAATTATGTGCTATGCTGAAGACAATCAGGAGAAAAACTAACAAAAAATTGACCTTAATTTTCTTTCATTCCGTGAGAGCTTACGTATCATTCAGCATTCCTGCTCCCTGATGTTCATCTCCTGACTCGGCTTCTGCTTCTATCCCCAAACTGAAGCTCTGCCATTAAAGCTCCTCCACAACCCCCCTAACGAGGTGAGCAGTCTTTCCCCTCTGTGAAAGTCACTGCTTTAACTGCTGACACAGGCTTTGCTGAGTGGAGCCTTCAGGCTCACAGCACAATAAGGTTTCAATGTTAAATCACCAGAAGAACAATTCAGTGTCATCATCTATCAGAGCGACACCCCCCAGCTCGTGGTCACACGCTGCTGCCCAGCCTCTCACCCCACACAGCTCCTCAGGGGGATGTTTTCTGGGTGAAAGAGCTGTTTTCTGATTGATCCCTGCCTGAAGCAATCAATTAAATAATATTAATAAAAAAATAAAAAAAATAAAAAGGGAAGAAGTAAGACATCATAGTCAGAAAGATTTAACATTCTAGTAGGTGGTTCCTTGAATGAGGAAATAATTACAAGAAAATACGATTTCAAACATCCCTGCAAAATACTCCAAGTGTAAAATAAGTATTTCTGAAAGGGAAAATAGTTTCCTATAAGGCAGGGTCTGCTGTTCCTTGCACACACACAGTGCCTTGATTCAGCATTTCAGACACACTCTTTAATAACTCTGAGTGTTGCACTTTACATCCCTTCCGAGGCAACCGGAGCTGTAATGGAATAACTTCAGCGCGGTCCAAAGGGATTTAATGGAATCAATTTGAGTCAGGATCAAGGATTGAGACCTTGCAAATGCAAAAAAAAGAACTCCTGAGGGACTGCCCTGCCCCACTGCTCAGGCACAGCTTTGGTACCTCGGGGTTGCCTCGGTTTGGTGAGTTTAACCTGGCACGAGGGGCAAAGGGAACTGGAGAGCTCAGTCTCTGGCCCATCAGTTTGAAGGGCACAAATGGTTGAGAGAGGTGAGCTGTTATGGTTGTTATCATCACTAAAAGCAACAGCACTGGGTTTATCTACCCAGATGCTAAAAAATTAGGTGTTAAAAAACATCTTGGACTGTTTTAGCAAGGCACAGATTCTGTCTCAGCAATTGCTGAAGCAATTGCTGAGACAGAATCTGTGCCTTGCTAAAACACTTCCTGTTCATAGCAGGAAGTATTTAGGAGAAGAATCTCTATATTTTTCTCTATATTTTGCATGTATTTACACTATTGGTCACAGCCATGGAGAACCTGCCATGCCAGAGGGACCTTGGTGGGACCAGGACTGCTCATCTTCTGCTCTTCAGTGCTGCTCCAAAGCCCCCTGCAATCAGTGAGAAACTGAAACATGAATGCCTAACTCATTCAAATTGCCAGACTGGGACTCACAGCCTGGAATCCTTTCTGCAGTTAGGCCTATAAAGTCCTTCTAAACCAAAAAAAATGAAGCAATAAGGCAGGGCTGATAATTTTCTATCTAAACCAAGCAGAAATTACATTGGTACCCAGCAAATGCTTCTCTAGGCAGGACTCGTGGCACAATATTTGAAATATTTCTGTCCATGACTAGAAATTGGGCAAGCTGAGCTTTGCTCTGGCCCCAGTTCTGTGTTGTTCTTTAGATAATTAATTTTGTGTGTGCCTTATTTTTGCTTTTAGCCACCCATGCCCACCTTCCTGGAGAAGGTATCATCCAAAGAATACTGAGTTCTATCCACTATTTTCCCCTTAATTTATCTACTGGCAAAATCCTCAATCTGTTTCAAATGTAATGGCATAGCTAAAATCTTTTTTGTTTAAATAACCTTCTCGTCCTTTTATCAGACACAATTTATTAGGAAAGCCCATCTGGCAAATCCTTTTGCTGGAGGAGCAAAACCTCCTCTGTATTTGCAATACATTATTGCCAGGTGCAGAGTGAATTAAAAATAGCACTTCTGCCAACAGAGCAGAAACATCAGAACCCACGAGCTGGGCTTAGTTGAGAATAAAACGTAAAATTACAAGGAAATAAAAGCTCCAGTGTGCTGGGTATGGTTTCAAACCTAGCACTGTCCCAGGGTTTATTACTTAGACCACAAGTCCTGGCTCCTGGTTATTGTTGTAGAGTCTATTATTTAGCATTTATTGGCTTAACTTTCCTCATGGCCTGTGGACGTCACGGGCATCACACATGGAACTGTCACCCCCCCCTTTCCAGGAAGCAAACACCAACACTGGCTTGTTGCAACAACTCTTCAGAATTCGTTCTGTTAAATGTTACTTTGCACTTCAAGTTAAATAATGAACCCTATTTGAGTTAAATAATGAACCCCACTTGTTGTTCACAGAAAACCTCCCAATCCGCAGGGCCACGTCTGCCCCTGGCTCTGCCCCGCTCTCACACAGGATTTGGAGATGCAGCCCTTTGGCCACACCTTGGGAGCCTCTGGGGTCACCTTGGGAGCCTCTGGGGTCACCTTGGGAGCCTCTGGGGGACACCTTGGGAGCCCTGTCCCCCACCTGCCTCGCCAGTCCCTCGCTGCTTGTGTGGCCATTTCAGCCTGGCCAAAGGTCCCGCAGCTGAACGCGCTGCCAACCGTGCCGTGCCCGTGCCATGCATCCTGTTTTCTCACTGGGAGCGCCCAGATGTCCCTGAAACAGCTCCTTCCTTCCTTCCTTTTAATGCCTGGATTAATTTTTTCAGACTCCCCTTGCAATATCGTGGTGCTTTTGAAGTGTGGTCAATTTTTCCCCCTTTGAGCTGAAGACCGTTCTGTTTGATCTTGAATTTCAGACCCAACCTTTCATGGGTTTAATACCTGTGATCTGGCATTTCAGCATCAGCTGGAGTTGCCAGGTTTTGGATTTCAGCTTTTACAGCCAGGGCTCAGGAAAGATTTGTTGATGTAAAGATGTTACTGTAGACATTTATGGAGAGTCATTTTTTTAAGGGCTCTTTTAAAAATTTCCATTAAAACGTATTTTCTGGAAGAGCCAGCTAAATACTTGAGAACTGTAAATATTGGGACAGTGATAAAATATGATAAGCCAGCCAGGTTTATATAAACTCCCAACTGAAGTGAGTAAGGAAAAAGGAAACGTTCGTGTTTTTGCAACATCCTGCAGTGAACTCCTGTGCTGACACGGTGCCCACGCTCACTGGGGGGCTGAGGCAGCTGGATTATTTCAGCTACTGTCACTCTGTGATGTGACAGAGGTTGGGTCACTCTGAGAGCACCTGGACTGTGCTAAGCTGGACGGTGCTGCTGTGCCAGAGGAGAAAAGGCAGCAATGGCAGAAGGAAACCGCAGCAGCTGCACGAAATCTGCGTGTTTGGAGGTAGCCTGAAAAGTTTATTCCATTTGTCCAGCTCTCCGTTGCTTTGTTATAAACAGGAAATGAAACATTGTTAATTCTGAGAACTGGAATATGTTTGCACAGAACATTTTGCTCAGTAGCTCCCAGCTCCGGTAAATGTTTCATTGTGGGAATGATTCACTGGAGGCTCTCGCTCCTCAGCTCGGCTTCCTTCTTGCTGTAATTCAGATGAATGTGTCTGCCTGTATGGGGAGTACAGGATGGCTGGTGATACATATTCATGGCTGGTAAAGTCACGAGGAAATGACTTTATAAAATGTACAACTACTCTCACCTGCAGGCTGGGACACGCTCTGTGCAGAACCACAAAACTCTGTACTCAGTGCAGCAAGCACATTCAGATTTGGGAGCACACGTGGCTCCTCCTGCCAGCTTGGATCCACGTTCCAGCTTACTCCATTTGGAACCTCCAGTTTAAACTCTTTAAAAGTGTAAGGATTTTTAGCTCCATGCTTGTAGAAAACACCTCTTGTATTTAGGACGTGGCTCCTTCGCGGTGGAGTTTGTAGATGGGCACGACGTTAAAATGAAGTCACCTGCTCTGGGACCCGTGAATTGCTGCCTTCTACAGCCTTCTGCAAGGGCAGGAATGAGTCCACCTCCACAGAGGACAGAATTGGACTCTGTAAGTGTTTGTAACAGCTCACAAAACTGCCTTCTGATTCACTGTTGACTCGGTGATTTCGGTCCTCCTGCACTCACGCTGCCAGATAAGCCCTTCAATCCTTGAGGGAATTCCAATCACTTGGATGATTCTGTTCAAGAGATCCCTCAGCATCATTGGCAGGGGTTCCCTTAAAGTGTTCCTCAGTGAAACCACAGCTCTCCTTAAGCCTCCAGCTAACTACAGTCTTCACTTTTCAATTTCAGTTAATATTTAGAAGGAGAGAAAAGCAAATATGCACAAAGTTGAATTCAATCATTTCCCTTCAGCATTTTCATGGAACACTTTTCCTCCCTCATCAGTACCAGCACCAGTCAGAATGAGCTGTGCCATTCAAATGCAATATTACACTTATGAGGGTGGTTTATACATTTTGTCTTTTGGGGTGTGAATCATTATCATGTAAATGAAAATGGAAGGTGGTGACTGTCCCTTTACAATCAGGCTCATAAGCCCCAAGCCAGAGCAAGCAGTGCAAGTGGTGTGGGAAGGGTTTAAATTATTTAAGCCACTCTCTAATATGCAGTAATACAGTTAAAGAATGACATTTGCTGTTAAAAACTGAAGTATATTTTTAATTGAAGAGGGCTGAGCTTTCGTCAGGATGTAAAGCAATTTAAAGCTCATTTCCAGAAGCTGCCAAACACGCTGACCCTGATACAGAACTTGCTTTATTTTAAGCCTGTGAAAGAGCCCCTGAAATGGAGGGATTACTGAGATGCCTGAAGTTAAAATCGTTCTCATTGGTCTTTCTGGGTGGGAGTCAGGACATTTATCCTGTTGGATCTAATTGGTAAATCCTGAGGATTGCACTTGGCCTTTAATCTTTAAACTTAGTATCAGTTCAGATTACACGACCTAAAAGCAGCCAAATTGTTGTTATTAGTGCAACTAAAATACATTTCAAAAGCTTACCCTAACTGGGCTTAGTTATCTCTGAAGCTGCTCTTTGGGAAACACAAACCCTTTCTCATTTGCATGGAATTACTTTTTCATGCTGTTCTGATTGAAAACAGCCGGAAATTACATTTACAAACATTAAAAACCTTTTTACAGTGCCTAAATTATGTAAGAGGCCTCATCACAAATGGGGATTTGGCTTCATGTTCATCATAGGGTAGCACAAAAAACCCCATAGTTTGTAAACTTTGGAAGAGACACTATTTTCGAGCATTATTAATTCACTCTCAATTACAGCATGTGCACAGTTAAATGCTAAAGGTGTTCTCGCTGTTCTGCATGAATTCTGAAACAGAATTTGGTAGTCAACAGACAAATCATCCATCAGCACAGAAAAAAACAACAGATGCTGGGCTATTTTTGTTGTTTCAACCCATACAAAATTCCATTTTGCTTGGAATCGGGTCTCTGGATTAGTCTTGGAAATAACAACACAAAGACTCTGAAATTCTTTCCTCCCTCAACCTGAGGCTGGTTTTCTATATCATGAGGTTAATCTGATGGAAATTATGCCTGATAGATGGCTTATCAACAACAGGCAGGAAAGTTCCAAAATTAGATGTCACCTTTGTGTTTATAAACTTTGGAATTGCACTGGCTGAGATGGAAAAAATCTCACATTTCTTTAAAGCACAATCAAATGCTGCCCCATTCCACGGCAGCTCATTCCTAAACGGAGCGAGAATCCTTGGAGTTCTGATAAGACGATGGGACCCATAAGCTGTTTGATGAGGTGTTATATAATTTTTGGTACTAAACAGATGGGTTTCATTATCTAAGGAAACCAATAAAATTACATTTCATTCTCCTGGAGACCCAATTTTGGTTTATGACCTGTACATAACATTTGGAAGAGGATCTATAAATGGAAGATAACATGTACTCGCCTTTTTTAGTCTGAAAGTCGTGTCTCCTATAGGATGGAAATACATTTATTGGCAAGCCTTCACTTTTTATCCTAAAAATGATCCTGTAGTCTCGTTTTATACAGTCAAACAGCTGCCACACTCACTGCCAGCTATGAATATAGACTTGGCTCCGGAGACAAATCATATCTCCAAAATTAAATGCGAGCACAGATCCCATCGTTCCTTCTCGAGCTGCTTGTTGTGAGCCATCGTTTTTCAACCCTGAGATTAAAACACTGAGAGACCTCATCTTCCTCTGCATGGTGGCTGCTGATTTCAAACAGTGAATTGCATTGACCCAGAAGAAGCAGGCTCTTCAGAGACAGGCTCCATCAAATATACATGGGAGCAACTTCCAAGGGAATTTTCGGAGAGTGGCTGCGCCGGCTGCCATTGATGTTTTTTGGCAGATGTGCTGCAGTCTGCAGTGTGCTTCAGTCCCTCTTGGTCCCGTGTCATCACTGTGCACTGCTGTCACTGCAGAATATCTGCCCTTTGCTGGGCTTGGGCACTTTGTGCCACTCACACTTGGGGTGGGATGCAAATAAGGCCGACAGGGAAGTTTCAAACTGCTCAGACCTGCAAACTCCTCTCTGAGCTTCACCATTCAGAGAAAAGGCCTTTTTCTATTTTGGATTAATTCAGCCGAATATCAAAGGTCTGGCACAGGATGTTTCCTGATAATGGTAGGGAAGCATTTCAAAAGGAATCATCTGCAAAGGAACGTGTCAGGCAATCCAGACGGAGAGGCTGCTGCTGCTTCCCCTCTGGCTTTTGGAATACCACTGACCAGCAAGATTTCAGACCAAAATAGAAACAGTTCTGATTCCTATCCAGGCTTTTCTGCAGCCTCTTCCCTTCCCTTCCTCACCACTTCACAACCAGGCTGCTCTTACCTCCGATTCCTTGTAGTAGCGCTCGGGAATTTCGTCGCTGGCGATGTCGATGAAGCAAACCTCGCGCTCCAGGTCCTTCGCTTCCTTGTCAAAAATCTGCAAGAGTTACAGAAATGCAAGGCTGTTACAGAACAACACCCTCCCAAGAATCCACCTGCAGTGGTGGTTACAAGCAGTTTCAATGACCTGCCACAGAATGTATTTTTGGCTGAACTGCCTCAGTGGAAGCTGCAAGCTGCCCCTTTCCATCTGTGCACACAGAGCTCGTCTTCATTTCCATCCTTCAGGACCTGCTTTGGAACCCCAAGTCTCTTGTTCTGTGCAAGGCAAACGTTGGGGATATTTTGAAAATCCAGGTCATTTGCAGCTGCAGCACAGTCTCCTTCTGTGCCTCTGTCCATAATTTAATTATTTAGGCACCTCGGTGACCCATGTGACTTGCACTGTGTCTGCAGAAGGTTTCTCTCATAATTCTGAGAGGTGGAAATAGTGCTGAGCTAAAGGCTGCCATGAATCAGTGCCATGAAATTCAGGGAAGCTGTGCATCCACTGTCAGGATCAGTAACAAGCTCATGATGTGCTTTTTCCTTCGGGGCACAATGTTCTATAGCTGACATTTCCAGGAAGCATAAATATTTTTGTTTTCCTTTTTTTTTCCCCCCCTCTTTAAATAAATGCAGTGAACGCTCTGCTGATTTAATTTCATTTAATTTCATCCTGGAGGAACAGTTAAAAATACAAAATGCCAGCAACTCTTTAGTAACAAGAATGCTGCTTTATTATTTCTGAAAGCAATGCAGCTGCCCATTTAAAGCATTTGAAGTGAGCAATGGACTCCAGTGAACACAGGAAGAACCAGCTGATAAGAAGAACATTGCTCAGGAAATCGTCATTCAAATCCAGGAAAAGCTGAAGGCTGACTCTAAAATTTTAACTTGTCCTGGTAGTGAATGGAACAGGCAGCACTGAATGTTCATTGAGCTGGATGTAACATGTTCACACATCTGACACTGCAGAAGAACTGAAAAAGAGAAACTACAGCCTGGTTTTATTTGTGTGCTTGTCCTCCTTCTCCAACCCCTGTTTTCCAAAATCGGTGCTGATTATTTGAACAAACTGGAGCTGGGAGGTCCTTCCCCTGGAGTGCTCTGAATTGGGCACACTGATGTAAATCACTGCTGGGTTTTATATATGTAATATAGGTCGCTTTTTCTAAGCTTCTTCCCTTGCTTGTTTCCTAAACAAATGCAGAAATACAGAGCAGCTCGCAGTAAGTTGGACTATTTCTGGAACAAGATCCTTTTCACCATAATCTCCACAAAATAATGGAGATTGCTCTTAAATGGACATTACCAGGTCAGCTGAGGCTCTGAATCTGTCCATGCTTTAGGTACAAGCCTCAGAAATTTAAGCACATGCAAATCTCTGCACATTTGCAAGGCCCTAAATGGGGATTATTACCCAATATCTTATCCAAAGAAATGTGCCCTGCTCTGTCCCAGGCTTGCTCCACATATTTCACCTCATTTAGAATATAGCTCTAAAGTCTTTTTCTCTCTTTAAAGTGCTGGGATGGAAGTGGGGATGACAGATGCCTTTGCCAATCTGTCAAAACCAGGAGGAATTTTTCAGCCGTTCCAACGATGCCTCATTTGCTGCCCAGGCTGTCTCTGACCATTCCCTCTATGCCAGAACTTTGCTGAATGACGTTTTCCCTTCCCTTTGCCAGCAGAACTTGTTGTCTAATCATTTATGCTTTCCCCCTTCTCAGATTGTCCTCACAAGATTTGCAGTTTGAGATTTAATCTTCTCATTCTATCAGCAGTGGAAAATAAGAAGTCATTAGAGAACAAGACCGATTTCTTTCTCAGCTCTTAATTCTCTTATTGCCTCTCACAGCCACAGAACGTGGGATTGCCTGAAACCCTGTAGGGAGGACGGGTTTATTGTGGTTGTGATCAAAGAGACTGGAGAAATTTAAAAGTTTTGAGGGAAAAGATTAAAGGCCACAAAAAGAAGCAGAAGGCTCCCAATCTGTGCGACTGCCTTTGCAAATGTGCACAAACTGAAGGGTGAGAACAATCTGTATCCTGAAGAGGATGATGTAGAAAGGCAGGATATTAAATATTGTATTGGAAAGAACTGGACAGGCTTTCCATTTAGAAGCCAAGTTATTAATGGAGATTGAAATACCCAATCAAATGGGAAACAAAGAGCAACTTCCAGGCTGAAGTGTCCTTTTTGGGCTTTGGTTTCATTTGGGGGGGGTGGAATGGGACAGCTTTTTTACAACAAACATTTGTACACTTCCTCTTCCTGAGGGGATGGAACCTCAGCACGTCACAGAGTGGCAACAAGTGGGAGAAAGGTTTCAACTGGGTCTTTATGATTGCCAGCATTTTATTTTCTCCTGGTGAAAATAAAAAAAACAAAACACAACAAAACCAACCAACCAAAGCGCACAAAAATTCCCTCTGGCAGATGATCCCAGTAGCTCAGGAAAGACACCTCTCACAGGGCACTGCACAAATGGAAGTCCTGAGGTATTTACATTTCCCTCACTGCAATGACATGCCCTGGCACACCCTTGGCTAGTGACTCCCTTTCCCTGGTGGCCACAGCCAGAATAAAAACTCATGTTAGGAGGTGATGGGAAGTCAACAGCAAATTTAACATCATCTTTCCCACAAGCTTCTCTCTCGTTTTTCCTCTTTTTCCTCCCTTTTCAGGCTAAGTTACTGGCTTTGACTCCATTCAGATGTAATTAATCCAAAATTTAACTTTCACGGCCAATCCCCACCGCTAACCTGGGCTGGATATAACCAGGATAAACCCAGACCCTGCTGAATCCATCGATTCCACCCACACTGGCAAACTCCTGGCTCATCTGCACTAGCAGGAGGGTCACAGCTGTGCCTCTGGCTTGGCTTTGTTTTATAATACATGATCCTCTCTTGTGATGTTGGTTTTTGTGCCCTCAAGAGCAAAGGAGCCATCCAAGGATTACCAGCTGGAAAAGGTGTTCAGCTCTGTCATTCCACACAAAATGTTTTGTTTTTTTACCAGCCCAAACACAAGAGTTTGTGGTCAGGAGCCTGTAATGAGGCAGCTAATTCATGTTAGGGGTGTCATTGCAGCAAGGGCTGCAAGAATAATCCTTTTTTTCCATTTAAAATAAAAGGCACAAAATGCACTCTCCACCTTGAAATCCTGATCTCCTCAGAGTGCCATGGCCAGAACCCTGGCAGTGTTTGCTACAGCACCTTGAGCAGGCTGTGCCACCTGGGGCACTGCAGCTCTCCTTTTTCCCCAGGAAAATTTGGTCTAAACCAAAAGAACTCCCACTCAGAACTTTATCCACGGAGTTTATTCAGTGTGTAACTTTTCAGCAAGTCATGCCCCAACCTCTTTTACCTCCCCAGTCCCTTAATTTGCTTTAGGGATTTACTTGGGCAAAGATTCCAGGAATTGACCAATTTCCAACCTGTTCACTGGCTGCAACAATTTATGTGGACACACAAAATTGGGAGCAATTCTTCTATGTGGGAAAAGGCTGAACCTCTCTGTGAGAGCAGAAAATGTGGCTCCCTGAACAGCAAGGGAATATCCCTGCCTGCTGCAGAGAGGGAGAGGCACTCACATATTTATCTGCAGCCTTGCTCCCTGCTCCTTTAGATCTCCATGTCACGACTCCCCTCTTATTCCACCTTTTACACAGCATCTCATTTAGGTTTGCACTTTCTGGACAGAGAAATGGATTTTTATGTAATTATGTCAAAGTAGCTGTGCTCCCACGACCGTGATAGACTGTCTATAATATTTACTGGGATTAGGTTTTTTTTGTTTTAAAAAGTCACATCTAGCTCAAGTGCCAGATTTCCTAAGACACTTTCAGCAGTTCATTTAGAAAAATCAAAATGCAGAGGCACAACCACAGCACTTGTTCCCAGTCCCTGCCAGTGTGGGCCCTGCCATTTGCTCTGCAGTGGCCATATGTGCTTGGGACACACGATCTGCAGTTCAGCACAGAGACAGCTCCTCACACAGCAGGAGTTCCAGGCTGACCTCTCCCCTTGGGGGCTTCTATTTTTTGAGAATTATTAAGAGGGGGAAAGCTTTACAAAATCTCGATTTTTCATTGTGAATTACACAGGAGAAAATGGATATTTAATACCATAATACAGGAAAAGTCCAGGTGCAAATAAAACCACCCTCAGAGTGTCCCTGGCTTTGACTCTGCCTGGTTTTGAGTGATGCCCAGCAATCCTTCTTGACAGTTTCCAGAATGAGATCCTGCTGTGCAGTGAGGCTAAACCAGGGCACAGTTGAATCCTTTTCAGCTTAAATCAGTGTTTCATGGAAGTTGCCTTAAATAGTGAATTTACATTTAATTTCCATGTGCTATATTCAAGTTTGTTACAACCTACTTCCATGGCACTAAGACAGGAGATAAAAATATGGAAAAAAACCCACCCTAAACCAAGCCAAACTAGAAATGGATTTTTCTTGTGAGCTGCCATACCTAAAATGTATTTTACTTCAGTTTAATAATCAAGACCCAGCCACTGAGTTTTCCAGAGAAAAATATTATGCTACAAAGAGCAAGGCACTGGAAGTTTGACATACAGTGAATTTCCATTATTGACAACCTTTGGATTATTTCACAAGCTGTACTTTTTTTGCTTTCCCCAGACACTGTCAGATGGCAAAGACTCGCTGCCCAAATATCAGCAGCAATTAATTCCGTGACTAAAAAACAAACCAAACCAAACCAACAGCCATCAGTCAAACACAATCACCCCTCTGCAACAAACAGGAAAATGGAGTGTCTCTGTGACGCAGTGATTTGTGTCTGTCCTCACTCTGCCTTTCTCTACCTTCAGCTACAAACTGCTTTTCAGCCCCTTTCCCAGGGCTCAGAGCGTGGCATCCAAGGCAAACAGGGAGCTGCCGTGTGTGAGATCACTGAGCAGTGATCACAGCATCCCCTGCAGCCATATGGTGGCTCCTGTGCAATCCACACAGCTCATTGTCAGCCACAGTTGGGGCACTCCTCACTAAAGGTAAAAAAAACCCAAAATGTGTGTCCGTAGCGCACATGGAAATAGTGAGAACGTGAGATGGGGGAAAGTGAGAGCAAGACACCAATTAAGACTAAAATTAGCCCTGTGTGACACAATCACTGACCATTTTACAGATTGTATAAAGAAAACACCTGCCCCAATGAAAGCACAGATTATGAGGTCTGTTCCTAGGAACCAACAAGCTCCCACAACACCCAAACAAGCAGCAACTCCCACCCCTCCTGCCTGGACTTGTGACCATTTCATCCCTCAGGCAGCCTTAAGGATTCTCCAGGCCGTGCCTTATGGTTTTAATATTCAAAATACAGACCCTGTGTCTCTACATCCCAGTTCCCAAAGTGCTGGTTATCCTTAGGGGAAGGAAGGTGTGTGATTACTCTGCACTTTCAGCCTGCTCTGTGCTCCCTGAGGCTCTGCTGCAGCACCTGCAGCTCCCTCTGCGACCCTGACTGACGTCACGAGCTGGGGGTGCAAAGGGGAGCGGTATTTTCATGTGCCCTCCAGATCCCACCTCCCCTGGCGTTCACACCACACAAAACATTCCAGTTTTCAGAAATTCCGTTTCAGAATTTCAAACGCAAGTCCGATAAAAACAAAATTTCTCCTTAAATCAAGAACTTGGCTGTTTAAAAGGAAAAAAGAGGCAACACTGCCTGGCCTGAGTCCTGGGCCCGGTTTCTAACAGTTACCAGAGCTATAAACTGCAAGGGAGCAGGGACAATATTTGATGTGCTAACGTGTTCATCCAGCACTGGCTCTGTTTTTCCAAGGGGAGAGTTGCCATGGAACATCTCGTGTGATAAAGCAAAATCAGCTGCACCGGGCACTGACATCACAGCTGGATGGATTTGTGGTTCTGCACCACTACACGAGGTTTTACCTAAATAAAGGGCTTTATTATCGTCCACTGTTCTTTCTGTCAGTGTTTATGTTTGTGCAAATCAAGTGCAGACTCGAACAGATTGAGAAAACGGTGCTTTAACACATTTCAAATAGGTTAAGATGATAACAAAGTCAAAGACATAGAAAAATGAAGTTCTGGAGCAGTGATCATTATTGTTCCCTGGTATCTTCTGTCAGGACAATTAGGAAGGAAAATCAGGAGGACTTTTGCATCAAGACATACTGCAGTAATTTGGTAGAATTATACCAGACAATGCAACATGTTAAATAAAATAATTCCAATAACACAGCAACCTGCTAAATGACATCAGGAACCCGAGGCATTTATATTGCTTGCTTCCATTCATCACTGGAATTAGTTTTAGTGTCCTTATATCTAACTATTGCTTTTCACAATCAATATCTACTTTACCAGACAGCATGGAAATGAAGAGGAGATCAAAGATTCCAAAAAACCTGCATGATCTCCAAAAATATATGGAGAAATAGCTGAGTTAAAACCAGACATGCATTATTACCCTCATTACCATAACATTAATATTCATTTGGTCTATTTTGCACTACAACTGCAAAATTTACAGAATTATTTTTCTGGATTAATTATTTCTTCATCAGCCAAGGCTGATAGTTGCAATGAAGGAATATACAGTGTATCTGTGGAGAGCTATAGGAATGGATGCTGTTCCCAGTTGTTTTCTAGCCAGACAAACAGAGTGAAATTTAATCCAAACTTGCCTGACACGAAGGACAAAAGCACTTTGTGTGTTCTTAAGTGAAGTTTAAGCCTGCTCAGTGAGTAATGGAAACAAGATGGACTCTTAGTCCCAGTTCCAAGGTTTGGATTAACAGAAGTCTCTCCCTGTTTATGAACCTTCCAGCATTTCAGGGCTGAACCAGCCACGTCTGTGTCACCAGATCAAAGGGCACTGGCTCAGCAGCACAAAAATGCAGATATTCCACTGGTTTCTTGTGTTCACACAGCAAACAGCACAGCTCACAGAATTACAAGATCAGGGAAATCAGGGCTGCAGTGCAACTCTAATTCAGTTTCTCTTTCTCCTCCTCAGTTCAAGGAAGGGTCAATGAAATCTCTTCATCTAGGTAAACACTTGCCTAGGCTGTGACTCAGGTGCTGCAATATAAAGGTAATATGATATTCCCCCCCTGGCTCTCTGGGAAAAATGAGATTGGGAGAGCTGGATTTGAGCAGAGTAGAGACTCTTTGATTTACACCACCCGAGTATCCCACCCCTGTGCCCCTTTCAACTTAAAATTCCCTGGCTGGGGACTGTTCAGGGCTTGATTCACAGGATTTTAACCACAAGCTGACACCCTGAGGAACTCAGTGATTGAATAGCTTCAGTTTTCCCTCTGTCAGGCAGGAGCACAGAACGTGTTTGCTCACTGCTGACATTAGGATGTACCAGAAGACAAGTCTGCACCCTCCCAAAGCCAAAGGTGTGGGCTTGCTCTCAATGAAAGTGCTGCCAAAAAGCAGAAGTGAACATTAAATAGTGCATAAATTACATAATGCTCACATAGCTGCTAATGGAATACACTTCTAACTCACTCACTGATCTGGCTGAGAGCAGCAGTGGCTGAGGGCTGTGGGTATCTGCTGGGTAAATAGATGATCCCAGTCATGATCCCAGTGGGAAAGTGTCTGTGTGCCAAAAGCATCATTCCAAATGATACCTCGTTCTTGTGCCTGGAATTACTCTGCCATGAGCAGCTGCCAGGAAGAGGGAGAGGGACCTCCCACCTGCAGAACAGAACACCCTCCCCTCCCCAAGGCTGCAGGAGGGACACCTCCAGGACACTGGAAGGCTGCGTCTCAGAACCCTTAAAACCTGCTTTCCTGCCTTCTTCCTTCTCAAGAAGGAGTTCAAACACCCCTTCACTGGGGTCTCTGCATCACAGATCACTTTTCTGGACATTGCAATTTGTATTTCATGCCTACAAGAAACTTCTTCTCCCAAGTGTGCAGCCAGTGGCTGTTTAAATCAAACCAAAATGGAACACAGAGGAATGTATCTGTGTGTGGATCCAAGGGCTGAATCTTTAAACGTTGGGCTTTATTGGAAGTTACTCTTTTTTGGCAAGGTGTAGGACTCTGCTTTGCTCCACTGAGCTCAGCAGCTGCTGGATACCCACTCCCAGCCTTCCCTAGAGAGGATTTTAAATAGTTAATTGTCCTTCTCATCTCTAACTCTGGGTAAATGACTGCAAAAAGCATCACCTCGGTCCCCACCCACTGTTCCCCTGAAGCTGTTTACTGAGATCTCTGACCATTGTTTGGTTTCCTGTTTGCTCTTCCTGACACCTCCTTGGAATTCAACCCCCTTTCCCCACAGAGAATTCTGTGAAACAGATAAAGTGGAACACAATTACACCAAAAAAAAAAAAAAAGAGAGTAATCTTTTCTTTACTCTGCACAAACGTTCACCAGGACTAAACTCACACGTGTAAATTGTGTTTAGACAAGTAAGGAGTAGAAGGGGAGAGGCAGAAGGGCAGGTGTGTACACGGAGCTTTCATCTCCTGCTGCTTTAGAGGCAACTCCTCTGCAAATTTAGAAGCTGCTCAGGGCCAGAACACCCAGGGAGGGGCAAAGGCACAAACTGAGGGGCCTTTTCCCCAGACTACAACCCCCAGGTACACCCCATGGATAACTAAAAGGAGTAAATCTGATTTTGCACGAGCCACTGTACTTACACTGTCGTTGCTTCCTTTGTTGTCCTCGTACTTTGTCTCTATATGAATGGAGAATTTAGGCAAAAAGGAACACTGCAAGAGAAGAAAAACATGTTTAACATGAAAAAATACACCTTGTTTCACCAGCTGACATATTCAGTACAGCCCCTTCGGGATCAGCTTTCTTATTTTTTCCCAGATTACTTCAAGAAAAAAACTTAAAAGTTCACAGAATATAAAAGCAAAGGTTTTTATCATTCTGGAGGGATGTAGAGATTCTATCTAAAAGCTGAGTACTATGATGAAGGTATAAATAAATTAGTAAAGGCACTCTGGAATAACTGGACACAGTTGTTTCCATGCTCACTATGCCAAGGAGTTTGAATGTGCTGAATGCCTCGTTATAAATTTAATTCACTAAGATCTTGAGAGCAGCTTGATATTCCTCATCATGGATCAGTCCATATAAAATAAGCCAAGGGCACTTCACTACCTGCAGGTCCTGACCAAACAGACAGCAGTGCTTTTATGTGTGAGGGCTTTTATGAATTTTAGTGTAATTTCCTATTAATGAAACTAAGATGGATTATGAGCTGCTGAGGAAATTCCTTTACACTAAACCCAAGTAAATACTCAATAATGCAAAAAAAATTTAAGAACACACAAATTTTTTCCTATTAAATATAATATTTCCGTATTTCCATGGGAATAAATTTATTTTTCTGAGGACTGCTTAGCTTATCTGCCTTGCGAAGACCAGAATTTATAATACTGGGCAACATAATTTGAGTAAAGAAAAAATACTTCAAGTCTCTCTTATTTAGCATTTCGCAGTTTTTCTTTCAAAGCAACTTTTCCAGGCAGGCAGACAGAGCAGCTGTCCAAGCAACCCTGAAGGAATCCAGTTCAGCATCTTTACCATTAGTCACCAAGTCTCTGCTTGCATGAAGTGCCAGTTCCTCGTGTGATGCATCAGCAGTGCCTCTCTGAGGTGCTACACACACAGGGTACACCAGGAGGACACGGTGCCTCAGTGCCCACCTGGCTGTTGGCCCCAGTTTGGGCTTGGTGACACCGGGAGAGCTCTGAGGACTTGGGGAGGGCTGGTTTGGGAGGGCAGGTGCAGTGCAGCACAGCTGAAATGAGGAGCCAGCTCCCTGCAGACTGGGGAATATGTGTCCCTTCTTTCGTGGCTGTCACCCACCAAGTCACTGCTCAAGCTTCTCCCGAGCACAGCACAGCCAGCACCCAGCCAGCACATCCCTAAAAAACGAGGCAGAGAGTTTTCCCAAAACGAGGTGCCCTGAAAGGCAAACCCCGCTTTGTGCTATTGATTTGAGCCATGGCTGCAGTTGCAGATGAAATTATGAATAAAGCCAAATGCCAGATTTCCCTTTCCCCTGGCTATTAAAAAATCCCTGCTGTCTTCAGTCACTGCCTGGGGGTCACCAGCCATGAGTCGGGTCATGACACTGCAACTTTGCTGCCCCAAATATCGACCGTGACCTGCGCTGGGCTGACACAGCAGTTCACCAAGACACTGCTTCCATCTCCTTGTTGACTCCTGTGTGACCCAGGAGCTCATCTCTAATTAAAAACACGAGATCTTCTAACTCTGTATTTCAAAAAAGAAACACTAAGGAGTAGACCAAGGATCCTCAGAGCAGCACAGAAGAACCACAAGTGCCTTTTACCTCAAGCCACCTCATTAGAGAGCAGAGCCACTTGGTGTAAAGCCACCCACAGTCAGCCTCCCTCGTGCTGAGCACCAAGGGAGAGGACTGCAACAACCTAATTTGAGATTATAAATGGTAACACGGGGTTTACCCCAAGTGAAAACTCAAATTCACCAAAAAAAGTGACTGCACTGCAAATATATCTGCCCAGGGACTCGAGTGACTGGCAGCCACCGCTCCAGCAGCCGTGGGGGGTCTCGCTGGCTTTCAGGAACACACTTAGCAGGGTCCAAATTTTCTGAACATTTCACAGAATGTGTCTCATGATTCATCAGCTGCGCTCTGACTAATTGGCAGAAGGCTCTGGCAGAACCAGAAAACTGCTTATGCATCTGTTCAAAAGACTTATTATTCATCGTGCAAAAAGTTGTTGGGGTTTTTTCCCCCCCCTCCCACCTTCCCTAAAGTGGCCTCGTATTTACTTAGCTGGGGATTAAAATTGTTATGCAACAGTCAGAATCAAAGTGGGGAGTGAACAATAAGGTAATAAACCTGTGAGTAGACTTTTTTTTTTCCTTCCCAGCACTACTCCCTTCCTGCTCTGCCTCTCCTGGGGCCCGTGTTCTTCCAGCACAGACCTGGAGGTGATCGATCCCCACACACTCAGGAATGCACAGGGCACTGTTTCCAGCTCTCCATCTCACTGCATCTACAGCTTGCAAGGTTCCTCTTTGGAATAAAACAGTGGCAGATTCAGTCTTTACCTTGAAATTAAACTTAAATTCTGCGTAATAGTACAAAATCTTCACTGGTAAGGTGTAAAGCTCTCAAAGGAAGTCTCTTCTACATTGTCACCTCCAGATTTTTAGATGTCTTACAAACCCCTTAAAAAATTGTTATACCCCAGTATACCTGTGACACTCAAACCCAAACAAGGGCAAGGATCTGAGGGGCTTATTTGCTTGTTTTCTTAAACTCTCTACATTTGGCACCTCAATTTTGGAGGAGCTGAGAGAGGTTCAAGGCTCAGGAGAGCACTCAGTGCAACAACCAGCCTGTCCCAGTAATTACCACCCAGGAGAAGGGGCATTTCCACCAGAAAATGAAGGCAGTGAATGCAGCACACGGAAAGCACAGCCTGCAGTTGCATTTGCAATTCCCCACATATAACCTCTTGAAAAACGAAAGGCCTATTTTTAGCACGATGATTGATTAGCGTTGCCATGGCAATAAGCAACACTTAGAAGAGCAGGGTAGAACCCAAGTGTGCCAAAACACTGCCAAAGTCTTAAAGAGACAGTCAAACACAGGGTGTGTGACAGTGGTTTTATGGACAGGGCTGTCAGTTTAACCTTTGCATAGTAATTACACCAGAGGTGGCTGCAGGAATTCCTGGAGTTGTCAGTAAATATGTTGGTCAAGAGAGGTTTCTTTACCCTCTGGAACCTGCTTTGTGTGAGTGATGCCAGTTCATCAGTGCCATTGCAGCTGGTTTCATTTTCCACATGGTTTTTCTGTCTGCAGAGTGTTCAAAGACCTGCTGGAGACCTCACCCTTGCACTTCACTTCTCCTGCTCCCTGTGAATATTAATCCACAATCCTCGGCAGCTATTTTTGTACAGTAAAAACTAATCCCACTTTTTATTTAAGCAGCAGAAGCACATCCCCCTAAATCTTAACATAAAAGCCCAGCCAGGCAGACATTTCATGTAAATGTTCTCTCTCATCTCCCACCACTTCTCAGACTGATGATTTTTTTTTATAGGGTCACAACTACGTTATTTTGGCAACACAGGTGGAACTGGATCCTTCACAGAGCAATCTCTGTGGAACCTCCAGGTAAAGAACACACTGACTGCTACAGTGAGGTGAGAGTGGCCAAGGTAGATTAAATCCTTTTTTAACAGGGTCATTTCCAGATACCACACCCTTGGAATTAAAAAATGCTGGGCACTATTTTGCTCCTCGGTGGGTGACAACAGCATTTCTTTACCGAAGATCCAAAAACTGGTAAAGGCAAATGGAGTCCCTGCTTCTCTGTAAGCAAGGGGATGTGACAGCAGGGGGTAGTGGAAGGTGGAATATCCAAAGGTACAGGTCACCCACGGCAGGGAGCAGCACTCAGGGTGACAGGGCTGGGAGACAATGGATGGAAAGGGCTGGGCAGGGCGATGGCAGGATCAGGGAGATGTGACTCAACCAGAGGGAGGAGAATTGGTAAGCAAGATGAGCACAGGAAGGTGGCAAACAGCAAACCAAAAGCGCTGCTGAGCGGGAAGGGCAGAGAACAATCCAAAACCAGGGCCTGAAAATAAACAAGAGAGCAAAACTCATAAACAAGCCGAGAAAGAAACCCACTCTTTGTGTTCTGTACAATAACCTGGAGATGAAACAGTGAGTAACAAGTTGCCTCCAACCACTATGAAACTCTTCTCTCTGGCTTTGCCTTCCCTCAGGATCTCTGTGTTTGATGCCTGGGAGCAGGAACCTGCTTATTGAGGGGGAACAGCAGGGAGGAGCAGTGTGAACAAGTGGAAATGACAGTCCCATCCATCAGAGGGCTCTGGATTGCTTTACAGTGAGCCAGTGCTGGAAGGAGGGAATTCTCTGAGCAGTTTGGTTTACTTGTTTCAATGGGATTAAGCTATTAGATGAGAACACAGGCTTGCAGCTTTCTAAAAATATGTTATTTGGGGTTTATAAATACCACAGAGGTCCTTCCTGTTGCTGGAACCTCTAAGGGACACAAATCTGGGGTTTTTTTAGAGCAGTGGCACCAGCCTGTCTTCTGAGTTTGGGGGTGAGAGGGGAAGAATTCTGGTAGCAACTTCGCATTAGGCTCTAATCCTTCAATAAGATTCTGTTGCACTTTTGATGCAGGCTCTTCTCAAGCTGGAGGAAAGTTTATGCACTGAAGAGTGATGGGTTACATCCAAATTTCAAGGGCTGGTAATCAGGCAAAGAGAACACAGGAAAAAACTCCCCAGCCATGTTTATCTGAAACAACTATTTTCCTTCTCAAGTCATCTCATTATAAAAATAACAGTTACAAAAACCTCCCTTCCAGCTAATTTACTTCATGGATAAACCAGCAGCAAAGAGAAGCACAAAACATGCCTATTCTCAAAAGTAATCAGAAACCAGCAGGTCAGTAATGGACCATTTAGCAACTCTCACTCTGGGGCCTTGACACATACCAGATGACATAATTTTATTTTCCTCAGTCATTTGCTGCAGAAGAATTACTGTCATTGTGATAAATCATCAAAGGAATTGTTGTCTCCTGCTTTCTGTTCCATAACTGTTTTTCATAAACATTCTGAATTTATATCCTATTCCTAAGTTAATTTGAGACATTGGCACGTTGAAGGAATCCTCCTCCTCACAGAGAGTAAGCCATGCCATTTTAATGTTTATTTTGCTTTACATAATTATGAAACCAACAACTGACCATAAATTATGCACCCAAAAATTGTCCAGCTGTTTGTTTTTTTTTTAATTTCAGCCCCAGAAGTGAAATATTGCTGACAACACTGAAGCTGTTCAGGTCAGGCAGCAAATTCATCTGAAATGCTCCCTGGTAAACACTTGAACTGCTCCTTCAAACTCAGAAGAGTTTGCTTCAATCCTGTTTCTATTTTTCCAAGCCTCTTTGTGCTCTGACTTGAGAGCTAAACTTTGTTTGGCTCAGTCTCACTGCACTTGGATCATATGAAGTTTTTGCACCACGGTTTAGTCACCAAACCATTCGTGATCTGATTATTTGTTTGCTTGAGGGCTCCTCTCTTTTTTTGGTCCAGAATCTCCACTGTCACTTGAGCAGGTCAGATGGGGATTTGCTCTGTGCTGTTTATTTTCTGATTCTTATATCCCAGTGCAGGCAAAGAAGCTCAGTTCTCCACGATTCCTTTTTGTTTGGTTTGCAATAGGCACAAGTTTGCTTTCTAGTTAATTATTTCTAATCCAGAAAGAAAAATAACAAAGCCTCCTGAAAGTTCCCTCCTTCTTGTCCACCAAGAATAGCCTGAATATTTTCCACTCAAGAGATGTATTTGCAAAGGCTGTGATAAGCTGGCACATAAGGGGTTGTTGGGAGCTGCAAGGCATCTTTCCTCCATCCTCCAAGTGACAAAGGCCCCAGCCTAGAGAAGGAATTCCTTCCAAAGCCAGCAGCTTTCCCCCTGGGAATGCAGGTGGAGCTGGGCAGGAGGCACTTGCTGATACCCAAGCCCTGGAATCCCTCATGGAATGGAATCCATTGGGCTCTCCTTCCTGCTGTACCTCAAATGCAGTATCCCAGCTTTGTGATCTTAACATCAACCTCATCACAGCATTGATTGAACTCGTAGATAAAAATGAACCCTGTATTTTGGCAAGGGATCTGGTCAGGTTTCCAATGACAAGATCAAAACCAAAGCAGCTCCTGACTAACCTGAAGAGACTTTCTCTTTTGGGAAGTGGCCCCAGCCACTAAAACTGAACCTTACAGGGACATCCTATTCCCGAAATAGCACCCCCAAATCCGCATGACTTCCTTTGCCTTCAGCTTCCAAACTATTTTCTCAACTTCCTCCTCCCTCTCAACGTCAGCAGGAAGCTTTCAAGGATTATCTCCAGCTCTGAGACAGCATTTCTTGGGACAGTGGCCATGTGTCACCTCCCTGGTAGGAAGTCTTTCGTATGGCAGCTTTAAGGAGTTTCATCTGCAGATGCTCCCCTGACATGACACTGTTTCACACATGACACACCACAAAGGCACTGCTTGTGCAACAGTTCTGTTAAGCTCATTATCTCAACTGTGTCATCTGCTTTCCTTACTTTTAATATGGCTGTCAGTACTTGGTAGCAGCCACGCTGTTTGCTGTCAAATTTATCCGTAACCAGCCCCAGATTATTAAGGACTAACATGATGACAGTATAATTTCCATTCCTGCTCTCATGCCTCCAATTGCTCTTGGCTTTTTAAACAGCCAGTGCAGAGAGCAATACTCTGAAAATTATTTTCAATGCCCGGTGAGCACTTTTTCTTAAGTGTCCTAATTCCAGGCCCCCAGGAAGGTCATATTTCTGAATTCCATAATATTTCACAGGAGAACCAGGTTGACAGGATATGGGTTTGAACGCAATTTCTCACCAGCTGTCGTATTTTACAACTCAAAAGCCCTCCGACCATCAGCAAAATTCAGTCTGTTGTTCATCCTCTTCCAAATCTCTGACAGACACTGAAAAAACATGCTAAGCCTTCGAGGCCCTTCCCTCTGTTTAGAGTGGAACCTGCAAGGTTAATAAGGTGTGAACACACCACAGAGCAGAATGTGCTTGATAAGATTATGCTTGATTTATCCAATTATTGGCCTGCCTTTGGAATCACTTTTCCTTGAAGTGAGGCTCAATTTAACTCTTACCACGGTCCCCAGACCCTTTGGAGGGGATTTGCTCTCCCTAAGAAAAGGGTTTCCAAGCTGACTCATGCATTTTGGGCAATGCCTGTGGGCTTATTCTTTTTTTCAGAATCCTCTAATGACTAGAGAATATCAAAATTTAGAGAAACATTCCAGACAGGGATAGAGATTATTCCCAGTGGTGTATTTAACATTTTTGTTCTAGGTTCAACAGTTTGAGGCAGAGGCACTGTCTCTGTTTTCCATGAAGATAAATTCACAGTCCATCAGCTGCATTAAAACATACTTTAGGTTTTTGTCTGAAGTAGTTTCCCTCACCTCCTCCCAGTATTTCTGCTTCTGTTTCCTTGCACCATGGTGAGTAATTAGTCCCCAGCTCCCCCAGGCAGTTATCCTGTCACTTGTGACTGCTCTGCCTACCATCCACATTTGGAGACCAATTCAGTTTTACTTTACAAGTCTCTCCAGCCCTGCAATCATTTCTGCTGATGCTCCTGAACATCTCTGGAGCTGTTCACCTTCCACCACCTTCCCCCTTGCACTGAAATGTGTTCCAGCTGTGTTTTCATGGGAGTACACAGAGATCACCTCCTGGTTCAGGCTCTCTGAGCTGTTTGGTTTTGAGAATGTGTTGCATTTCAAACTCAGACATGTGTATTTCTGTCTCCCACCATCCCTTTTCATCATTCCCACTTGTCTCTTTCAGTTACAGAAAATAAAAAAAAACACATAAAAAAAAAAAAGAGATTTACTTTCAAAGATACAATGGAGAGACATCAGTGCAGCACAGCAAATGTCACCTTCCCAGCCTAAAACTAAACGTGCTCTCAAAGGTAAACCCTTCATTAATGGGAACTGAAAACATCTTCTGGCAAAAAGAGCTGAGAATTTGCCCCTCATTGCTACTGTCCATTCGGAGGCATTTGTGTTTCCTCTGCCAATCAAATGAACTTTAAACATGAAGCAAAGCAGAAAATGAAAGAAATATCTACAGAAAAGCACAGTTTGGTGCTTTGGGTTTTCAAACCTGGTCATCCACAGTTTCAGCTCTTGGTCTCCACCTTTCAGATCTGAGCCTTTAAATCCCTTTATTTTCACATTTATCACACTGAAATTTCTTTCCTCTCTTTATGCTTTCTGAGTTTTTGAAAAAAAAACCTGCATAAACATTTTGAGCACTGCAGAGTTAAGAACAACCAGTGGATTATGTTTTATCCAGAGACAGAAGTTCAGACTAAATCAAAGCAGGAGTTTCCAAAAAGGTCCCTTCACCTGGAATTTCCTCACCAGCTCCTCCTCATCTTCCAAAGGCTGCTGAAAACTTACTGTATATTATTGAGGCCAGTACATTTAAAACAGTTTTTCTCATGATTTATGTGCTATATTTTGCCTTAGCTCTGCTAGAGGGAATAGCTGATTTTTCTGGGCACTGTGCCCAGATTATGTTTAATTTTGTCTACAGATTGTACAGTTTCCCAGATACTATACCAGAGATGAGCATTTTATAAGTTAATAAAACAATAAATAAAGTAAAATCTGTTCTCATGTCTCCACGTAATAACTGGAACCTTAAAAGCCTTGCCCTGTTTTACAGAAGCTTCTCCTTGTTACAGTCAGTAACTACAAATATATCAAATTATTTCCAAGTGATAAAAAAATAAGGTAAATAATTTATAGGATCCCTGCAGAAACACTTCAAATTTCACCTTAAATTTCTGAAACAAATAAATAAAATAAAGTTACACTACTGAATTCATTATGTATTAGTTATATTACAAAGGAATCAGTTTAGAATACCACTATATTTTACATATTTTTTTCTATTTTTAGAATAAAAAGAGGAAGAAAAACTTACTGTGTATTCTGATTTCCAATTGTCCATTTGCAAAAAAAAAAAGAACGATGAGGGAAAAGAAGAAAAAAGAAGAAATGTGAAATAAAACAATGATGCAAGATCCTTACAGTAAACATATATTAATAATAAAGATTATTGTGTCAGTCTGCTGATTTCATTTTAGTACAGTCTGTGGGACAATAAAGGACACAAGTCACACAGAACTCAAACACCTGATGTTTTCTTTGCAAGGATGAAACTGCACAGCTACAACTCTCCAGTTTTTACCTGTCCTTATAGACATATCATAAACAATCTTTATTTTCTGGTATCAGCAAATATAAGGTGGAAAAATAGGTACAGTTCAAGGGGAGTTATTAAAGGAACTTGGCATCTACTGCTCAATATGCAACTTGGAGCTTCTGAAGATAAACTAAACTATCCCAGAATCACCACCCACTCGTCATTTCTGCTTTCATCCTTACCTGTGATTGTGTAAGGATAATAATTCCAGGCCTTCTCCGTAACATAAAATATTTTGGGAACAACTGCTCTAGCCCAGCTAGGCAGTTTGCTGCAAGGAAAAAGAAAACACGACATTAGAAGGCTTTATGACCTCTGAGTGCTGTGGGAAAGAAGGTGCTCGTTTTCTGGCAGGTGTTTCAGGGGACACAGCAGTGCCCAGAGTTACCAGGGGTATTTTCATGTTGTGTCTCAGCTTTCCCCACGGTGAAACTGAGGCTGGGGTCCCCTCCCCGAGGGAGCAGCTCGGTGCCAGTGCCATCACCTCGGAGCAGATTGAATGAGGCTGCAGATTTCGGGAATTCCTGGCCCCAGCCCTTTGGCCATGGCTGGACCCTCCACAGGTTGGTCCACAGCAGGTGTAGCCATGGGCTCTGTGCCCTCAACCACAGGGAGGCACTCTGTGACAAGAGCTCCTGAGGAAACCCGCATTCCAGTCCCCTGCCACCCCCAATCCTTTATTTCTTCTCCAGAGACTGTTTTTCCTCCCTCCATGTTCTCTGACAGTGCTCAGCCCCTCATGCTCAGCTCACCTGGCACCCAGTTGTTCCCACACTACCAGCACCAGCTCCTGGGTAGGAGGGTTTTCTGTTAAAATGAACAAATCACTCCAAAGCTGGGAGGCAGCGTTTGCCCCTCTCTGCTGATGGGAAAAGTAAATAACAAAAGGGAAGGGAATTAATGGCGCTGATGTCACAGCTCAGAGCTCAGCCTGCCAACAGAACTCACCAGCATGGTCGTACAAGAGCAGCAGGAGCAGAAATGAATGGATACAGCACCATTAAGGGATAATTAAATAATTCTGGGGCAGGGTGGGAGCATTCTCTTAGCATGGCTCCTGGGGCTCTTATTCCAGCACTCTGCTCACAGAGACTGATGAACAAAGAAACATTTTAATAAGGCAAGTTCACTGTTATTCCTCTTGCAAGCCTTTCCTAATGACATCACTGAGGCTGCCAGGACTGGTCACTCCAAGGCAGGAAGACCTTGGAGACCACAAATATCCCAGTTCCTGAGGGACTCAGTCCAAGCTGTTGGTCTGGCCAAGCGTCGAGAAGGTCACCTGGAGCAAGAGCAGAATCCTCACTGAACTGAACTGGAGGCTTCCAAACCTCCCTTTTCCAAGTGTAAATGTTTGAAATGGTTCTGTTTAGACAACTGTGTGCAGAAAGTCAATTAACTTTCCATGTTGGCAAATTTCTGAAGAAAGTACAGTTGGGATCATTAGGGCTTATTTAACTACACATAAATATTTTATCTGTCCAGAGGCAAAATGCAGAGTTAATACATCACCTACAGATCCAAAGCCAAGTGCACACTGACTTTTGCTCTTTGATGACATTGCTCAAAACTCCATTCTTTTCTTTACATAAACCTTTCTTGTGTACAGACTTTTAAGCAGCATTTTACCTCCTGCATAATAGACTTCCCTGTGTCAGATCTGTTTATTTTGTCAGCCTCTGTCAGTGTTTTTACGACTGCCTCCCTTACCCCTGCTAAACTTTACTCTGATGCCTAAATTATAAATACCAGAGGATGCAGAGACTTTCAGCTTCTGAAAACATTGTTCCAGCAGGAGAGAAGAGGCAGTAAACAATTCTAAATATAACTAAGGTTACACTGACACTCAAAACACACATCTGCTCATTTTGCACTTTTTTGGTTATTGTTTTTAGCATATTTGCCTGTCTGCCTATCCTCACTGGCACAGCACATCTTGATAGAAGCAATTTTATGAGCAAAACACATATTCTACTCAGAATTGCCAGTAAGTCCCAGTCACAGACACACATGAATTGTACCAAGGGTCCACTCAGAGAATGAAAAGATAATATTTCAGGTATCTGTGGATCACATGATCTATTTGATTTCTCTTATTTCTCCCCTCCCCAGGTGAAGTTCAGTCTCTCACAGGGAGAATGTGTTTCTTAAAGGCAGTGCAGCTGAAACCATTGGTGGGCAAGAAGACCCTCTGCAAGAATTAAAGTATTGGCAGGTAAGAAAAGACAACACAAATAATGCACAAGTATTTCCAAGAAACCATCACTGAAATAGAGAAGCTCACATTTCTTCAAGAGAAATCAGGCCAGATCAAAACAGAGTAAAGAAAAGCTCCCAAGTTTGTTAGGGCAGTGGGCCCTGGAAGGAGAAAAGCTGAGGGAGAGAAAAGCTGGTGTGAGGAGTCCTGTTCCTCAAGGAAGGCAGGCAGAGAAGTCTCCAGCACACCTTGGATGGAAGCATATGTCTTGGAGTGAAGCTTTCCAGAGATATTTTGGCCTCCCAACAAAAATCCACAGTGGCCTGAAAGCCTGCTGATCCCTCCCACAAACAGTAGTGTGATATCTGGTGGCACTGTGACACCAAGCCCAGATTGAGATGGCGAATCTAGAGCTGGAGGATTCACAGTTATCATTAAACTTGGCCAGCCTGACTTCACACATCCACCACAGCTGTAGGCTGTGGATGTTCTGAGAAGGTTTGAGTGGGCACTCAGATCTTCTTTGCTGGTGTTTGTACCCATCTTTGGCTGTAAGATCCTTTGTTCCACTGCCTGCACTACCAGGAACCACTTCCCAAGCATGGTTTGTTCGTGTCTTTTAGGTCCTTGTGCTTGTTCTGAATCACCCTAGAGTGGCAATCCTGCAATGCTCTTCAGTGCTTAAAGCCTCATTGCTTTTTAACATGCAGGAAAGAAATATCCAGAAACATTTTTAAAAAAACCACACAAGTTCTGGGAGCTCTACAGTGGGAACACGTTTATTGATTTTTCCCAAGTCCTGTACCTAGCCTGTGAGAGAACAGTTACAATCACAATAATATGAAATGGTGGCAAGTATACATCACTGGGCTCCTGTGTTATGTGTGTCTGTGTGCAGCATCACTGGTGATTGGATTTGGCTCAGTTAAGGGCAGATAAGTCAGGTGTGCAGTGCAGGGGTAACCTGCAGTGTAGAAACAACAGCGGGAGTGTTTCTATGCCCACTCCAAAAACCCTGCAGAGCACAGGTTTAATAAAATGAAACAGGCCCAGGGAGAAGAAGAACTTCAAAAAAAGCAGGGATATTCAATTAGATCAGCAGTAGTGAAAAAGGGAACAGATTGGGCAATATATTTCATAGGACATAAATCTATATATACACATGTCTGGCCTGGGAGTGTGGAGGAATCGATGGCTCAGCAGCATCATCATTTCACCAGGGAAGAGACAAGTCTAAGAAATGAAGGAACTTCGGGGGAAGAAAAGCAAATTTCCCACCCTGTCTTTAAGCCTAATGGTCCAGAAGGTTGTCATTGTGCAAGCCTAATGGCCATTTATAATGCAAATTAACTTTGCCGAGGCAAACTCCATCACCAAAACCACTGGCTTTGTGACATGATTCTGAGGTGAGAAAAACTTTAAAAGAAATTTAAATGGTTTGGGTTTGGTTTTTAATTTTGGCTCCTCCTCCCCAACATTTTTAGAAGGCAAAATGACAGTTAAGCGTAAAAAGAAAACAAAAGTTCTAATTTTCAGTACATCCTTAACTTCAAGTTGTAATTCCTTCTCTTGGAAGCAATTACAGCAATAATCCCTCTCTTTCAAACTGCTGATCTATCCCATCTCCCCACGGCCAGCAGGAAGCAGCAGGGATTCCTGGGAACACCTTCCACTCAACCAGAAAGGCTCTTGCCTGCAAGGGGCATCCCTGGCCAATTTTTATTTGCAACAAAGAGTTGGACAAAGAGTTTCATTGCACTTGCCTGTTGAGATAGACACGTTTTTCTGTCAGCTGCCCATTGCCGTGGTTGGGGTCTTCGAAGGGCTCGTTCTGCACCACTTCCACCCCCTCCCCTCGGTCACTCTGCTCATGGCTGTGCTTGCTGATCATGTACAGCTGTCCAATCCTGTACTGCAGAGCAAAACACCAAGAAAGAAGCATTAGCTTGATGCAGTGATGCAATGCTATGTGCAAATACAAGGTAGTTTAAAGGCAAAACTATTTTTGGGGTCCTCCCGTTGTCTTATTAAGTCCAGAGGATCACTTACATTTTAGAATAAAACTGTGCTTTCCCATTCATTTTCTGGTCTGAAGTTTTATTCTCAAGTCCTTTGCACATTCTTATAACAAACTGTCTTTGGACCTATCCAGTTTTCTCCACCTGGATCCCCCTCTCCCCCAGACCAATTTGTTTGGGCACATCCATGCCAATAACTTCAGTCACATCAATCCCTTCCAATACAAAGAACAACCTGTTAATTTAGAGACTGGCTGAGCTACCACTCAGGCTGCCAAGGACTAGCTCAGCATAAGCAAACAAAAGCACAGTGACAGTCTGACCTCAGAAAACTCTATGAGATTCTTGGGGTTACTGCATATTCCAAACAGCAATCCTATCACATACCTGAAAAAGCCCAAACCAAAAGAGCAAACGGCTTGGAAAAAAAAAACCAAACAACACAACAAACCATCACAGGCTTTATTAGCAACTGGCAACAGGACAGTCTTCATAAACACAGTGACAAGGAATAGGATGATGGAGGGTGCCCTACAGAAGTTGTTCAATTCCATATAACTCCAGTTTATTCCTCTGCAGCAGCCAGGCCACAAGAAGGTAAGAAATTCAGAACCTGCATCTTGCAGATCATTAAACCCTAACACTGTTGTACTTGCTAATCCAGTTATCTACCTTTGTCTCTGCTGAATCCTTTATTCCTGCCCTATCTCATCATATTTGAACATTTTGCCCTAACCTCCAGAGCTCTGAAGAGCTGCAGACCTCACACAAACCCTTTAACAAGATCCATGACAAATTGTCTTCCCTTTCTCACTAACAATAAATAAATGCACTGGTGCACAGGCAAAGCCAAGTTTGTGCACAGAGGTTGTATATTTGATCTGATCAACTAGTACAGCTGGGGAAAAGAATAACTCTCAGGCACATGAAGCTGTTCTTCAGGTCTGAAATCAGAGCAACACACTTCAAAGCTGAGTGCAAGTTGAGAAAAACTGCTTTGCCTCTAATTAGATATGTATCAATTAGACCCCCTGAGAACAAAGATGACTGCCTGTGGAGTGACAAGGATGGCAGAAGAGAGGAAAGGTGATAAGGTCCTTATCTTCTAATGGAAAGGAAGAGGTCAGTAATTTATATCCTGTGGAATATGAAAAGGTCAGGTGAGCAGAGGGCAGAGAAATTACAGTTTGCCATAAAGTCAATATTTCGATTGAGATCTCTCTTGGGATTTTTGTTACCCCATAAAGTCATGACTTTTAGTTGCCATGGACACCTCAGGAAAGTGTTTCATAATTGCACATATCAATTCCCTATTTCCATGTAGTCCTTTGCAATTCTGCTCTCAGCTTTAATGGTCAAACACAAACACCTCAGTTTCTGCTGGAAATTCTGGCTCAGAAACACCACGATGAAGGCACATTCCCACTGACAACTGACAGTGGGCTTGTACTAAAGCCTTTATTTGCTCCAGCATCGTGAATCAGAGATCCCCACAGAGGTTGTTGCTCTTTCAAGGACCTACATAAAAACGCTTGCATTTATGGACCTACCATAAAATGCTTGCAAAATATCAAACCCCCCAAGCCTGAAAATCAAGCTGAGCAGAGCCTGCACCTTCCAGATCAGGAGCAGGGCTGTCAAGGAGCAGCTGCTTTTCAGGTGCTGCACAGTCAGTGGTCAGAGGAAGGTTCTCCTTCTCCCAGGAGTCTCCAAATCGCCCACATTCCAATCATAGCCCAGATCTCCCAGGAGGGCTCCAAGGCAGCTCAGCAGGCGCCGCTCCCTTGGAAGATGCTGGAGGGAACAGAAGGCACCAGGAGCGGTGCTGGACAGCTCTCCTGCAGGAATCCCACTGCTCCTTGCCTCTCCACAGGCCATGGCTTTCCAGACCTGTGGATCTGACACCAGGCAGGCAGAAATATCCCCCTCCAAAGCCAGGTTGGTTGGATGGGGCCCTGGGCAACCTGATCTAGTGAGGGGCATCCCTGTCCTGGCAGGGGGTTGGAGCATTAAGGTCCCATCCAACCCAAACCATTCCATGACCTTTCCCTGCTGGAATTCTACAAAACATATTTTAAAGTAGCTAACTTAGCTCTTTTGTGTACTACTCATTTGTTTTTATCTGCTTCAGAATATTTCAAAATCATTCTGGAGCAGGATGGAAAATGTTAACTTCCAAAATAATAGTACTTCACTAAACCAGAGAGTACAAAACTGTTATTTCAGATAAAATAACATGTTTTAAAGTGCCTGTTTCTATTTACATGAATAAAATCCAAAGCAAAGACGTGTCTTTTAGAACTTGTTGGAATTTAAATGCCTGAATAAAAAGTCACAGCTTTCTCAAAGTTCCTATCGATATTGTGGAGAAATAGCACTTAAGGACCATTTTACAGCAGCAAATGATACTCATTATTCCTGCAAGGGTAAACTGATGCAGCACTATTATTTATGTTGCTCTATGACAATCTGAATTTACATGTTCTTAGCTGAAAGATAATTTCCCATCTACTGTTCCAAGGATTTCAGTAAAATTTCACGTGGTGCCACCTGACCTGAGTTTGGATCTGGACAAAAGGTCTTTGTTTGAAAATTCTTCTTTTCATAGAGGAAAATTTATGCAATCTCAGAGGAAGAACTTCAAAAAAAACCCCACAAGTGCACAGAACATGGGAGTTAGAGGTTTCTAAGGGTATTGCTATGTAGTTTTTGTAGCAGACTTGATGTTTTCCAACCCTGACGAGTGAGACACTGTCTGGGTGGTGACTCCTCCTTCAACAGGCAGATGGTGTTTGCTGTTGGGAGTTTAGTCAGACAAGAAACAAGGCTCATGTTAGCAACAGCATGATGGTGGTCAATCTGAGTTTGTTTAACATTACCAGTGAAACCAGAAGCTTTTTTATGCTCTAGATAGGAGGGGGAAAAAAAAGAGAAAAAATGAAAAAAAAGGGGGTCCACCCCACCCATCTCTCACTGGTCGAGAAGCAGAAGCTGCACAAGAAATCTTTGCACAAACACGTCTGAATTTTGTTCAGCCTGACTGACTATTGCTCAGGGTTTGATCTAATACAAGTCTCAGAGTGCAAACTTTCCAACTTCGCGTGGAATGTAAAAAAGGAACTCTCTCAAAGGAGAAATTATACCCCAAACTCTCTCTTATCTGAAATTTTCATACCATTCCTTGAAGCTCTTATCTGAATGCTCCCAGAAAACGTAACAGATTTATCACTGGCTTCGTCTCATGAGTCAATTCTCATATTCAAAAGAACGGCTGAACCCTTTCATCTGCATTTACTTTTCTATAACTAAACTAAACCATCAGGGATGGTGCTGCCTTTTCAATTGATGCAATTTTTTTGTTCTAACCAAGCAGTGAGATCCCTCCCTGCAGACAGGAGCTGGAGGCCAGAAGACACTGAGTGTCTTTTCTACCTATTCAAGGTAATGATTGTTCAGCTGCATTTCGACAATGGAAAGTATTTCTCACGCAGTGATTCATGCTAAAACATGCCAGTGGCTTCTACTCCCTTTCCCAGAAAATTGCAAAGGTAAAACAGGAAAAAAAAGGAAGAAAACCAGCACCAACCGAACTGAAACAGATCTGTACTTGTGCACGAAGGCAGCTCGAAAGGGCACGGTCCTGCCTCCAGTGATGGCAAGAGCTGGTTTGTCATTGACCTCAATTTAGTAAAGATTTATTTACAGCAAGAAAATACCATGAATCAGCTTCATCATCAGTCCTGTCTGTCCAAGGGCATTGGTTATGGCAAAACAGTAGCAATTTGATTATGGAACTCTGATTTATACAACGCTGCCTCGTTCATAGAAAACAATCTTAAAACTGACTGTCACATTTCTGATCTATTTTCAACTCACAGTCTTTGAAGACTCTTCGTGTTCTCCTTGTGAACATGCTCCAGAACTTCAGATTATTTTATTAAGAATTTTAATAGGAATATTATTCATCACTTGCCTGTGTTTAGAATGATTTTAAACAATTTCTGATTATTCCTCAAGGGACCACCACGAGACAAGCACGGTGATCCCCGGGGATGTTACTTGTCCAAACATGCACAGCCTGTCACTCTGAGCAACCTCTTACCAGCAGTTTTCCAGAGATGTTTTACCTCTGGAATAACTTGTTTGGAAATGTACTTGCTTGAGTAAATATTTTTGTTTAGGAGGACACACTGAGGTTTCCTGGTGTGTTTGTTTTGATGTTGAAGGCATTGTTTTCAGGGCTGGGTGAAGACCTAAACCTGCCATAAGTATGAAAAACTTGCAGTTAAATATTGAAGACAGACAAAGAAAGCATTATCCTTACTTTATATTTGATTAATTGGAACAGAAATTAATATCTCAACCTTAAAAGAGCTGTCTGTGGTAGGACAGGGAATTTAGCCTCAATCTTAGTGATTTCCAGCTCAGTGCTGTTACCACAAGACACACCTGTAATTTCTTTTTAATTCTGAACGGTAATTACTTAAACAGAAATGGTTTCTTTTATCTCACTCACTAACCATAAATCCTTCATGTTAACACAATTAGACATCGTTTTATCTGCCCTCTGAGCTGGGTGAAGCCTGATGCATCCTCATGTTCATTTGGAGGCTGGAGCAGAGCCCTCACACGTGGGCAATTCCAGCCCTGGCTGATGGAGCACCCAGGCTGTGCCCTCTGCTGCCCCAACTCCTGCAGGTGATGATTCACAGCTCTCAACAACCATTTCAGGAAATCTGTTCCTGACACAAGTCCCAGGTTCTGACAAGGTGATTTGTTTCCCTTGTTATTAACATTCCTCCATCGGTGTTAACAGGAAGGGAGGGCTGTGCAATGTGTTGGTGTTGATGGGTTTGTATTGGCTGCTCTTTGGATTTTGGTTTTGGTTTGGTTTCCTTTCAGTGGGTGCACAGAGCTGCTACTCTGCAAGCAGTGGAGGTGAGGAATGTCTTGACAACCACCACCTCAAGGTTTTACTGCAGGACATTGCTGTGGAGGGAAACTAATCCAACTGATGACCATGAAAACTTCTTGCCACTGGAATAATCCTTGTTTTTCACATGCAGGAAGAAAACAAACTCACTGTAAATTGGAAGTTGAAAGCCTCTGTTATGTAGCAGAACTTAGCAGTGTGAAGTAGTGGTTTGTAGTTCCAAAATAGTGATTTTCCTGGTAAAGTAACTACACTATGGGTAAGGGTCCTGTGAAAAGAGCACTGCTGGGTTTGACTGCTTGGGAAATTCTGCAAGGGAAGCATGAATAATAAACAGAGAAGGCAGAAGGGGGGTGTTCTTACAGTTGTGTGCAGAGATCACAGACTAGCCCTGAACTGACAGTAAATCTCCTTTAGCCTGGCCAAATAGCAGCGTGGAGCCTGCACTAATCCACCACTTGACTTCTGGTTTCTGAGCTGAGATGTTGAGAGCAAACCAGGCACCTTTGCACTGCATTCTCCTTGTCAGGCAGAAACACCCTCAGTGCCCAGAAGTTCCTGTGAACTGGTATTATTTCACATGGCTGTCCCAGGAGAAGGCAGCTCCAGAAGCAGAGGCAGCTTTCTAAATCACTGTCTTCAAAAGCAGATCTGTTTTTACCTACCCAAAAGATCGATCAACTCTCTGAAACAACAGAAGGAATAACCCCAAACATCTGGGTCCAGACCATGCACTGTTGTGATTTGGGGCCCTAGAAAGTCATGTTGTGGTTTAAATGTCACTTCCCCCAGAAATGCATAAAGAACCTGACCAGTCAAGAGTTTAGAAATTTTTCTTTCAACTAATTCCTGCAATGCATCTGTGAGCCACAAAGCCCCACACATCTGCTGACTTGCATCAGCAGTACTCTTTGCTGCTGCCCAAATTCATGGCAACGAGCTTTTGTAGCCTCCCAAACAAACAGTTGCAGCAGGAGCAGTTGACTTTTGCACGCTGTGAAGTGCCATTCTCACTGCTTTCATGCTGGTTTGTCTTTTCAGGGAAGAAATTACATCCTTTAGATACTTTATCTGTTTAAATCCCCGTGAATGACAGTTCAGCAACAAGACACTGGATGCTCAGAAAGTCACTATCCTCTGGTACTTCCAGCTACAAAGACATGGCCTACCCTAAATTTAGAGTATCCTGGCACCTAATGGCTTACAACCAAACAAGGGATACTGAAATCAATGGCAGCAGGTCCAGATCTGTGGTTAATAGGTGTACAATGAAAATCAGAATTAAAAGAAATGAAAATTCAGTTGCAAATGTTCTGCTTTCATGCAAATGGTTTGCCAAACATAGCTCATGTCCTGTTCAAATTGTAGTCATTTTATGCTTCCACACCAGCTGTGCCATTGAAAAAAGCCAGCTGTTTATCTGGAGTGTACAAGCTCATGCAATTTTTAAGAATGAGTTTCCATTAACAATATTTTACAGTGAGTCAGCTGGTTACATTTTTCAGCCATAAATACCAATATTGTTCTATTATGTAGATTTACACATGTATTCCCAGCAAAGGATGCATGTACATTTTCCAATGTCTCCAATGTCCTCTGTCCACATAAAGAACAGCTAAAAGGGACTTATTTTGTCTCTGGACCACTGACAACCAGTTTGTCCTGCATTCTGGGACACTCTTCACTGATTATCTGCAAACATGCCATGCCTTAATTACACCTCATTGCCTTTCATGCCCAGTTCACTCTGCCTTACAGGGCACAACTGGTTTGATAGCTATCAAATACTTTGTCCAAGTCACCACAAAAGCATATTTTATTTGTTAGCCACAGTTCATTCATGAGATTGTAGTTAATGTAAAGGCTGAAGTTCAAGGAGCTGTTCAGTAAATATCTTCAAATTTTAACTTAGAATGCAGTAAAACGAACTCAAACCACAACATCGTTTTTGTAGAGGTTACGAAAGGTTTTTCAGCAACGCAAACTCTTCTCCTGATATTCCAGGAAAATGCTATTTCCAGTTCAGACATTCCAAGAAAAGTCAGAATGGAAAAGCATAGCTCCCTCCTCCATCCCTGTCACCAATCCTCTTCCAGCAGCTCACAGGGGGTGACACACACAGGAACCTGTTTCACTCCCAGTGAAAAGTAACATCCTCCATGGACTAGTGATGGGTATGGAGAAGTTTGCTCTATTAAACCTGGCAGCAAAAGCTCTTATCTATTTTTCCATTAAAATAAACAGGATTTGGGAGGGGGGGAAACATGGAAAAAGGACACCTTGTGTACCACGCAGCAAAGGGTTGGGCTGCCAAGCTGGGTTCAAACATGAAGGTTCACTCCTGGAGGGGCAGGGTTTTTAAAAGTGTATTTATTTTAACTGAGCTCAGTTTAAGCTGGGAGCATTCTCAGTTGTAGAAGCCTCTCAAAATTCAGCGGGCTGGGGAGCTGGGTTTAACTCTAAATGGACTGAGTATGTGTACATCTGTTCATGCTTTTAGAAATGATTTTCTCTTTTTTTGCATGGCTAATGGTGTTTGCTTAATGTTTAAGTAGAACTTCTTTCCCCTCAGGCTTCTTTTCTCTAATTACTCTTCTTCAGTAATTACTCATTTTTATGGCTTACAAGGATCCCTCTCACACCAACACCACCAACTTTCAACTACGGAGAATTCGGTGCTTTCAGAAAAAAACATTTGCCTGTAAACTTTGAGTTTAGAAGCACCAAAGAGACTCCAAAGGATTCCATTAACTCTGTCAGAATCACAGAAGGGAATAACTCTGCAATTAGATTTTTTAGTAAGCAAGTTCCTTACAAGGCGTTTTAAGCAATATAACTCTGTTTATAAATATGAAAAAAAGGAGAACTTCCTTAGGATACACAATCTAAAATGAATAAAACAGCATCAGAATTTAGTACTTAGTATTTACAAGCAGAACAAGACAAATCCAATCTGCCTTCTGATAACTTATTCAGAAGAAAGGGCAATGTTATTTGCTACTTACAATGAAACAAAAATACACTCGCGGTCCAGAATATTTCATTTGATTATTACAAATACTTCATCCTACTTTCTGACCTAAAATAAAACTGACTTCAATTTAATTTTTCAAATGCACATGCTTTATGCCTGCATCCTGTAGATAAAAGTAATGTTCTATCCAATCTAAAGTCTGTAAATAGCTGAGGTCACTCCTGCGTCTCTCCACCTCACCCAGAGCTCAGGGTGATGAAGATATTGAGGTTATCTAAAGTCATCTGATGAAAGGAAGCATCTGAGAGCAAGACTTGAGTTGCATAAGAAGGAAGTGAAGACATAACTTTCCTCGCCACTCCCTGACTTTTAAGATACGCTCTAATCTCAAAACCAATATGAAAAGAAGACATAATTTTTTTCCCATTCTACTTCATCAGAACAAACATTTGCAATTTAATACCTGCTCTGTAAATCTGTGACATAATTCCCCCACGTTGCAATGAGTCATTGCTGGTGCACCTTTGCCTTTGAACACGCATGAGTTTCTAATAAATGTCCTGAGCACAGTTAGGGGAAAAAATATCTTTTCCTGCTACTTCTGGAAAATCCAAACTGCAGCCAAATAAACTCCTGGGCAGGAACCCCCAAGTTTGCTGCAGAAGGCAGTGCAGTGAGACACCCGTGGGTGCACCCGTGGAGGGGGAGGGTGCTGGGGACAGGCTGTGCTGCCACCTCATGTCTCTGCCCAGAGCAATCCCAGGCTGCACAACCTTTCACTGCAGACTTTCCACCTTGAGGGTGCAAGCTCTTTGACAACACACAGATGGGCAGAATTGCTGCTTTCCAGCACAACACAGAACAGAAGCTCTTACGTAAGTCCAAAGCCAAATTTCCAGGAAGGACCACATTCCTGACTGCCTGACCAGGCTGCAAAGCTTCCCCAGCAGACATTCCTTCAATAGCACGTGCAGAATGAGAGGAGGATGAAGGCAGAGAATTCCTGCCAAGGAACTCTATGGGCTTAATTGAATTTTATCAGAATGCAGAAATGTGAAGCTATATGGTCTCCAGATGTTTTTGAGGGAGGGTGTTCCAGCATTAGGCATTCCACCAGTTCTCATCTGTTCTTAGTGTGCCGTAAGGGGAGCGTAGAACATTCCACAAACCCAACCAGCATCTCCTCTGGGACAGAACCTGGAAACAGTGCAGAGGGAGGTACAGAAAACTGCCACAAATGTGCAGATTTTAACCAATACTGAAGAATTACACCGATCCATCACACTTAGGAAGATTAGAGGAAGTGATACTGCTTGGGCTGAACGGGATTTAATTTCTTGAGCTTATACAGCAAACAAATATCTTTATATTCCACAGGGATAACAACAGTTACCCAGGGGCTGCAAATCATAGCTGGCAATATATCAGTGCAGATATGCAGCATGTCAGAGGATCCAGGGGTACAAATGGAGCCTTGACCATACAGCAGAGAGCTAAAAAACTCTTCTGGGACAGATGTTCCTGCCCTATCCCTCTGGATACCAGCAGTGGCAGTGCTGACCACCAGCTACAGCAGAAGAATGAGCAGCTCCTGGTTCTGGGCTGGACTGTGCACTCTTTCACAGCAGCTTGTACACAAGTAACAGATAAATCAATTCCTCAGGACTTGCCAGTGGGAATATCTTTCTTCCCACCACAAAGAATTGTGTTTGGTATTCAAACTTCCAGGTACAGCAAAGTTTCCAAAAGGCCACTTGACTGGAACAGATCCTGTCTGAGTTCCATGGAAAGGCTCTGCTGTTGACTCTGGAGAGCTTTGTGTGTAAGTGAGCAAACAGCTCCCCTGCACTCCCCTCTCCCAAGTTAACCACTTCCTCATTAACCAGAGCAGCTGCGTCACTCGGAGCGGATCCTTTGGGGATAAGAGTTCAGGGTGTACAGTAGCACCAGGGAATAGAGCTGAAAACCATAACAACCAAATGTATAAATAGATAAGGATTCTTTATAGAGAACCTGGTTTTCCTCCTCCAGCCCCTCAGACCAGCACAGTGCTCTGAGACAGCTGTGAGAGCACCCTTTATCCGTGTGCTCCGGGCTGGAATCTGCCATCTAGGACACGTGTTTGAAATGGAAAACACGCAGACCTTAAATGCACACACACCCTGCAAAAAGCTGGGTTTGGAAAAAGTCAGAGAATTAACACGAAACATTCTGCTGTAGACCTCAATAACTGAAAAAAACCCACAGAACAACACCCCAAATAAACCACAGGCATAGAAGCTGAACAAAAAAAAAAACCCTCCTTGCCATAGTCTAAAAATACAGTTAAAAAGAGATCGCCGCTTCCCTTCCTGCCACCCCAGGGCCTCGTGCTGCCCAAACGACAAACACTGAAGTCATCGCCTCAGACTCAGGGAGGAAGTGGTTGCTGCAGCAATGGCAGCCCAAAGAAAGCTCTTTATCTCCTACATCTTTGATTTTTTTTATAGCATGCAGAAAGTGCAGACAGCAAGAACACAAACTTGTTGCGTGGCAACACAGCTTGACCTTCCTCTAGCTCGTCGTCCTGGTAAACTTCTTACTTTTCATAAAACTGAAGAATTCAGGCAAGTTTTTAGAATCCTTTCACGTGTCACGTGCCTGTAAATTATTCCTTGGGAAACACAAGAAGGTTTAATTAAGGAAACAGGATGGAAGAAAATGACAAAGCATGAATGAAACTCGCTGAAAATGTGTATGCCCCAACAGGTTGGTTGGTAATCAAATTTTAAAAGAGGAAACACCTCAGTATTACAATAAAATACAACAGAGAATGCAGTGGACTGAAAAATAATATTTAATGTCGGGGGGGGGAGGAATGAAAAATCAAACCAAACTTTAGATTCCAACTTGGTTTTTTAAATAGCAAAATCAGTAAACACTGTTGAAAAATATTTTAAGACGTTTAAAGTGAGGCCTAAACACAGAAGAGAAGTGAGCATTGTAAACAAAGCTCTTTTAGGGAAAGGAAAGCTGCAAGGTTGCATTCAGGGCTCTGCATGACAAGTGTTTCCATGTCATTTTCCCATGGCACTTAGTGACATTAAAACTACAGGGTCTGGGAAGCGTGACGGATTATTGCTTTATTTTCTCATTCTTCCAATAAATTTCTACCACACAAACACATAATGACCATCAACAGAGAACACAAAAGCTCGGATCCGACAGCCAAACGGGCCTTTCAAAAGAGCAAACAGTGTGTTTGACTCAACTGGATTTAGTGCCGGGTCAGAGCTCTTCTGTCACAACTCAGAGGATTCCCATTGCCCAGCTCCTCCCGAGTCACTGAGAACAAAGAAAAGATTTGCATCCTACTACCTGAATTACAAAGTGTGGAAGGGAGGAAATGAAGTGAGACTTCCAACCCTGGATGCCTTTGCTGGGCTCTCCCATATTACCCAGCAGCGCTGCCTGAAGGAACACCAGAAAATTCCACAGGTAGCAAACACACATCAGTACAAAGGATGGGTACAAATCCACCAGATCCAGCTCTCATGGCAGTCCTGCATCTTCCTCTATTTATTTTTTTTTATGGGCACAATATGGCAGAGAGAACAGGGATGACTACACAGCAACCTGGATCTGGGGGCCTCCTAAACAAAATTTAGTGAATGTCTCGAGCAGCCCCAAAAACAGGACTGGTACAGAACACACTGACTGCAGGTGACTCCCTGCAGGTCACTCCATTTTCGGTGCCAGAACTCACACAAATGAGAGATCCAAACTTGCTTTACTCTGCCTTATTTGCTTAAAAAAGACTTGTGCTTTTCCTCCCAGCCCTGACGTGCCACAGACAGAGACACAACGTGCTCTTCCATAGCCAGGAGGTTTGGACTTGAGGATTGTTACTAATATAGTCATTCTAGTCCTCTGCTCTGCCACAGAGCCCTGACAGCCCCAACTATTCAACAACTGACTTCTCTGTCACAAAGACAGCCAGAATGACTAAGGATTCATTCATATGAACAAATGCCTATGAGGCATCAACTTTCCCACTTTTTTTTTTTGACCTGTGGACAAGAAAGGATAATTCAGTAATTTCATTATATCAGGAAGACAAAACTAGTATTGGTTTTCCACTAACTATTAAAGGCAATCCTGCAGGGCTGAAACACCACACTATTCTTTGCCATTCCATTTTTAGTTTCTTTTCTTCCCCCTTCTATTGGGGAGATTCATATCACAAAACTCTCCACCTTTACAAAATGGATGCTTTCATCTTTGCAGCTGAGGTGCTTGTGAAGTCGGTGTGCTGTGAAAGGGGTTTTGCATTACAATGCCTTTGCCGTGTGATTAACTAGAAGATGTCACTGTGGTGTCACCGTCTCATCTTTGTGAGGAGGAGTTTGGGCAATGACAGAGCACAAGATGCACTTTTTCAAGCCCAGAAATGCAATCCCAAAGGGAAACTTGCAGAGACGCATCTGCCTCCCCACTCAACCACAGACCACACGTTTCATTAGGCCCATCTGACATTTCTTCTTCCAGTGACATCAGAGAGAAGAAGTGACATTTAAATGAATCCCCAGGTTACCATCGGGTATTGGCCTCAAAACCATTTTCTACACATCACAACTAGTTGGTGGAAACTCCTAAAACTGCAATTGCCCCTGCAACAACAGAAATCCATGAACAAAAATGTAGCATTTTATCTTTTCAGAAATACATTAAAACATAGAAGAAATTCCTCTTAGCTTCTCAGAGAACACCACCAGTTTAAAGATTTGTATGAATAGCTATTAAATGAGAAGCTCAAAGAGGTGGAACTACTTTAAATTTTCTTGAAATGACAGCTTAGAGATGGTTTAGAAGGTTTATATGCAGAGGATGCTGGAAGAAGATGAGTTTTAAGGGCTAGGAGATAATTAATCTGTGAAACAAGATGGAAATAATAACGAATAAAACAGACATGTCCTGCAGTGCAGGCTCAGCAAGGGCTAATCTGTTTGGCTGCACTGCTCTGGGCTCCCATGGACAGGCTGTTTCCAACACCCAGGCCAATATGTGCAGGTAACCCAGGTGCAGATAACCATCTGCAATATTGCCCTCAGGAGGGTCCCTACACTCTTCAGCTCCTTCTTTATTTTTACTGACTTTGACTTCTGGTTTATTGCTATTTTTTTTGGAACAAAATATAAATGAATTATAACTGAAGTCGAATAACCCTTCTCATCTCCTGCTGATCTGTATTTGACTTGAGGACGGCCACTGTCTCGCTGAACCTGGCCTAAAGTATCACGAGCAGCTGGAAATTTCACTTAATCCAGTTTTGCTCTGAGGACAATTCCAATGAGGCACTTCAGTGCATGTGTTGTGTATTTACTTGCTGTCTGTTTATATTACTCCCAATGATGCTGATACTGCAGCAGGTCATTGCCAGTTAAGTAAATCACAAGTTTATGTTACCATCAGCTATTTATTTTAACATGGACATAGGCACTATACTGTGTAAATATGTAGAGGTGTTTTTCTCTTAACTGAATTGTATTTGAAATTTATGCCACCAGGAACAGTAATATGAAAATGAACCACTTACATTGAAGAGTTTTGTATCTAAAGTATGAGCTGAGAAAGTAAGAGATCACCTGTCATTAAGCTTGCTAACAAATTCCATTAGAGACTGTTCTCTTCTTGGGAACAACTCTGCTGAATTTTAGTTCCACGGATGTTTTACTGGGCTCAGAAAGCCACAATCAAAATGGCTCAGGAATGTTTCAGTTGCTGCTAAGAATAATAGCAATTATTAAATAAAAATGATTCATTGTATTGGAAATAAATGTCAGAATTTTTTTCCTTTGGAAGGCTCTTCTGCCTACAGCGAACTAGGAAAGGGACTTGAAATTCAACAGTCATGTAGTCTTTGCATAAATACTCATCTTGTGCATGAAAATCCCTTGGCTAAATATAAACCTTTAAATTTAAGTCTTTGCAAATACAGCTCCATATTCTCAACAGAAGCTTTACAGGGCTTTTCAAACGAATGATCAAAATACTGTGTTCTTGCTGCACACTCTCAGGCCTCTCGCTATATTTAGGATATATGGTTTTCATGTACTTCATCACACATTTTTCTCTGTGGCTTATTCTCTTCTCTCATATGTCCCTGTGTACATTTCCAGGGCTCACTGTATCCACTCCCCTCCATTATCTCAAGTGCAGCAGCCTGTGCAGAGCATCCCAAGGTTCCAGTACTGGTGATAAGAGCCCGTGGCTCACATGAGCGATCACACATCACATGATGTCCCTGCCCACGGCGAGGGGTGGCACCAGATGACCTTTAAAGGTCCTTTCCAACCCAAACCATTCCATGATTCTATGAGAGTCAAGCTTTTTTTTTTTTCTTTTAAAGTTTTCAAAAGCCCCCAAAATAATTACAAACAAAAGCTGTGCTTAAGGAAATCTAATCCAGGCACTGAGGAGCCACAGAAGGGATGGATGGCTGATTGGATATTAATGCACTTGGGTACCTAAAGGCTGTGGCACAATTAAATAATCATGTAGCACTTTCTCTCCCTGTTGGAGGCAGTTGCATACTAATGGGGATGATTTTACGTAGGGCTTCTGCTCCATTTGCTGAAGTGATGAAAAACACTCTGGGAAGGGCAAACAGAGCCAGCTCAAGGTCACAGAACTGAAGACCCACAGTGTGTCCTCTGGACATCACCAGCACAACACGATGGAAGGAAGAGGAATCCCAAAACTGGAGCAGAGGAGGGAACACAAAGCAAATCACTTCATCCTAAATCTTCCCAAGCAATTGCTGTTCCCTCGTTCCTCCTCATCTGGGTGCCCCACTCGACACAAGAGATCTGATTCAGGGAAATGGTCAATATTTACCCCGTTGCTCAAGTCAATGAGAACTGTGTTTTCAATGGGCTACAGAATTCCACTCTGAAAAAGCAGGTTCCAAGTGTTAAATCATCAAAAAAAAGTGAATATTTTCAAATATTAAGTCCCAGTACAGACATTTGTCATCTGTAAAATTAGAAAATTTGTCCAGTTTACAGAAGTGTAATGAAAATAAATAGATTAATGTTGCCTGATATTCAGACACTTTAGTGATAAGCACCACTGAAAACCACGATAGATGCTGGTTCAAACTTCAGAGATAGGTAATAAGTTACTGGAAAAAGACCAAAATATTATATAATGAAAAAATGGTGTTCACTTGAGCCTCGCCCAGCCTTTCCAGGAACCAGTTTTGCGGCAAACACATTCAAAAAGCAGGCAAACCAAAACCGTACGGGCAATAATAATTTTGTCACCTCCTAATTCTAAGTGTCCTTGAACTCCTAAATAACAATTTTTAACTCAGTCTGCGTTGATAAACCACAAAATTGTAACTTCCTTGCTGTTTTGGAATCTGTGCAAAAGGACACAGGTACTGAAACCTTTGCAGATGGGTTCCAAAGGAGGGGAGGTGGGTATGGGTTGCACTTTGCAGATGTGCTTTCTCCTGCTTGTGCTGCCTCTTTTTCTTTCTGTGGTTAAATAAAAGCAATCAGCTCTCAGTTCTTATCTTTTCGACGTGTTGCATTCACACTCCAGGAAACAAACCAGCAGCATTTTGACCCCGTGGGGTTTTTCTCTGAAAACAAGACATTAATACAGGGTGGAGCAAGCAGGAGCAAAACTTCGGGGTTTTTTTTTTTTTAGACTGGAGAAGCAGCAAAATGAGTTTTGAAAGCTGCTTCTTTCACAGCTGAAAGGCTCTGTACAAAACTTCATCCTGGAGTGATGTTTCCAGCTGTAATATAGGGGTTAGGAATGGAAATGCTGACAGGCCCATAATTATGGAAGTGCAGCGGGCACCACTATCACAGTATATCAGATAGGAAACTGCTTGAATTCAATACAAGGTATCAAGAGATGTTCCTGTCTGTCCTCATTAAAGCAGTACTCGAAATTTCTTTTAACCTCTGCGACTCAAACTATTAATTTGATGTTCAGAAAGACACAGACACCAGGATAATCCTTGAGTGAGCACAGCCCCTTTCGTGCTCCCAACCCAACTGGAGAATCGGCCGAAATGTTTCAGCTCACAGAGACTGAAAAAAAGCGCTCAGGATCAGAACATTTTCTTTACAGGACACAAAGTGAAGCCGTGTAAAGTAACATCAAAATGCCACATTGTTTCCTGTGTTCTGTGAGCTTTTAAAGCCTCTCTTTAAACCCAAATATTCAGTGATGTATCTGTGATGCAATTACCCTGTTGGAGAGGGGGGAGAATTTTTATCACCTCTGTTCACTGGATTGTGTTTGACATCAGTTCATGGATTAGTATGAAATTCTTGATGCCTGCACAAACTCCATGCATGCAGAGAAAAGAAGACCATGCCTGAAGATCCAGGAGGGCAGCTGGGTGGATAATATGTTTATAGCCTATATAGATTTTAATTTTATGCTGTTAATGCTGTTAAAAAACCCCATTCAATAAATTGGTAGCATGATTATAATATGTACAGTATATTCTACTTTTGTGACATATCAATTCTGAAATTTCATCTCAGGGTTGTGTGCCATAATAATATTATTTTTTTCAACAGGGAAATACTAGTGGGAGGTTACCTTTGAATTATTTCTAACCATACACTCTATTTCATGACTGCAACCAACCCATTTCCTTCCCTGCATTAAGGTGCTTGAAAACAATACAAAGAGTGAATTTACCTTTCCTGCACATAGCCAGAAAATCAATTTTTTGGGGAGCAGTTTCTCCTGGACAAACCCTTTTTCAAGCATTAAAAAAAAAAAAAATTAAATTAAAAAGAAAAGTATGTGTTGCATTCTGAACAAATCTAGGTCTATACTCTTATCAGGTAAGGGAAATAACAATGTCACATTCCACCGAAGCTTGCCTCACTGGAAATGGGATTGATGGTGTTTTTGATGACTTAGGTAGGGAAAGAAAACATCTCACTGAACAGAAAGTACTTTCCCATGGAAAGCTGGAATAGTACTATTTTGAGTAATGCCCTACTTAAGCACAGGGACACCCTCACTGTGTCACTCACACGAACGTGATTTGCATGTTTTGATGGCTCGTAACTCTGCCTCAGATCCAGCAGTGCCTTACACAGATGATTCACAAGATTATTCTATTTGCATATTTCCCCCATTCCTGGCAGCCGAAGCTTCCACGGGCCAGCAATTCCAGGGCTGCAGCCACTCCAGGAGAGCAGGAGCAGCGAAGCAAAGAGGGCCCAACACATGCACTGATGTCATTCCTAACTGGAAGTGGAGCACAACTGACACCGCCGGGATTCCTGCACTCGTGGCCGTGGGATGCTTCAGGTTTCCTGAGGAGGAAAACACTTCTTCTGGTGAAGGGGACAGGTTTTCATGCATCGACAGCTGACAGTGGAATTGCTTAAGTTCCAGAACAAAGAGCCACACTAGGAATTTTTTTAAATATTAAGTCACTTGCTGAAGATGCTGAGGCAATAAAGCAACAATTGCCAGAATAGAAAAATGTACTGGCCTACCAAGCCAGGGTCATCCTTCCTAGAAATCCACTGGCCAGACAAAAACTTGCTTCCTCCTGTGCCATTCTGTCCATGTTGTATAACATTTAGCAAAACATCAGTTTTAGAAGTCCCTAAGAAACAGCTTGAATTTTCTAACTTACTTTGGTCTTCTGACAGCACAGAGTTAAAGAAAACATGAATGTGAATGCCACATGCAAAAATGACCTGTAGTACTTTGTGGGAGGGGAAGACAAAGAGCACTTGACCTGAAGTCAGCAGAGTCCTGTGGAGTGCAGCTCAGGACAGAGCTGAGCTCTACGTCACACACAGCTCCTCATTCAGTGAATTCCCTCTCAGGTCCAAATTTTGCCATTCTTAATGCAAAAGGAGAGAAATTCCCACCGACTTCCCCGTGTAGCAGTGGGCCTGGGAAGGGCATTAATCTTGCAACGCTGTCAATTAATTACGACCATATCAAATGCCTGGCTGCAGATCATGTGCGTGCTGTGCTTTGCCCTTACTGATTTACAGTCAGGGGGAGGAGGTCAGAGCCAAAGTGTAACAACAAATCAAAGTTAAACACGGACATGGAAATTTATCTCAGTTTTCAAGAGGGACAGCTCTGTGTGCAGTGGGCAGGAACCAGCGCTGTGGTGATGACACAGCAGCAGAGCAGCCTTTGCTCCTGGCAGTGCCCAAGCAAGGAATCACTGCTCCTGACACAGGATCTACCAGTTTGCATGCTGTCTGTGCATCCTGCACGGGCTGGGATCTAAAATAAAGCAAATGTTAACTCCTTTCAGAGATAAAATGACCAGAAGAGTTCTCAGCTCTGAGAGGAATCCAAGGAACACGACACACTGCCAACCAGCACTTGGCAAAACAACTTCTAATGTAAGATGGCAATGCTGGTGCACAGCACTGACTGATATTACTTGCCAAACATATCAATAAACTGCCTGAAATCCTTACTGTTTGCATTATTGCTACATCTGTGGTTCTCTTCAAGAACCAGTCCCCAAAGAGTCAAGGATTTAAATGAGTAAGAATTAAAGAATAGTTATCAAAAATCTTCTACCAAGGTTTCATTCTTAAATGCAGTAAAGCAGATAGTCATGGTAAAATAAAATATTAGCCGGTACTCTAATTGAAATTTGGTATCTTTGCACTTGCAATTCATTCAATATATTGTGCTGGTATTAAATTAAAATTCTATACTTTCACCAGCTAGGATGGGAGCTGTATTAATTTGCTTTTCATAAGGTTTTCATTTGCTATCACCCATTCAATGCATTGAACAGAAAGCTGAGAAAGAGTGTATGAGGGTGGTTCCTGTTGCTCAAGAAAAATAAAAAAAAAGTGTGTGAATAGCACAGCTTGGATTCATAAATATAGAGGGAAAGTTAACACAGCTTTAGTGAGGAAAATCATGTCTTAGTCTGTCTCTGAAGAGGTCACAGGTAAAGCAGCCAGAGCAGACCCAGCTGATATGGGGCAATTCAACACCAAAAGCCCATTTTGCCGAGGTCATTGCCCAGATGTTCTAAAAGAAACAAATCTGCCATAAGAAACGTCCATAAACACGGACAAATCAGTGTTTAAAAGATGCAGTTAAAAAAGTAAAATAAATAGACCAATAATTGTTAACACTGCAGAGAGGAAAGTGAAACCCAGAGGAATCTGAGCAGGGTCTGAAAGTATCCGGCTCATTAACAATGGTTGTAGCAACTTATTAAAAAAATATCCCCAATGAACAATATACAAAAAGAACAACTGATAACTTGAAGCCAACAAGGATGGAAAGCTACAGTTTTGTAATTAACCTCCTACAAAAAGGATTTAAAAGAGGGAGTGGGAGGAGTACATTACAGAGAGTACAAAGAGAAAAAAAGGAGAAGAACAGAGGATACAGTTACAGTGATCACCGGTAGCCTGCAAGGCTCAGAGAGCAACTCTTGATTAGATGGAAAGCAGAGTAACTTTATCTCCTTGACCTCGATGGCAGTGAACACCTGGAACACCAGCTTAAAATTCTTTAGCCCAAACGCACCACGGGGTCACCTCGGAAAGGATCCCGTGCTCAGGATGTCACCTCTTATGTCACCCCCAGGTCTCTGCATTTTCACGACAGTAACCCCCCTGGTGGGAACCTGCCCGGCATCTCACGAGACAGACACACCAAAACGCTGCTTTCTCTCAAGAAATGATTCACAGAAGAGTTTGTGTAATTTTTGAGCTTGTAAAAAAAATGCTGAAGATTTCACAGGAGCAAAGCCAGCAACACTTTACCTCATCAGCATAAATGCAAAATAGGAAGAAATGTTTGCTATAAGGAAAATAGTCTTAAGTTAGTATCAATATGCAGGTATGGGAAATGGTCAAAAAACCACCTACTGATGCTCCACATATTTTAAAGTTTGATTATATCATTTTTCTTTCCCTGTGTTCTAGAATATCTTAAGCAGTGCACTAATCTGGTGCAAAAAGGGCACAAGGGACCAAAGCTTTGGTAGGATTACTGAGGTGAACTTTATATGTCAACTTGCAAAGTTTACTGTGCCTCCAAAGCAGTATATGTTTAAATCTGACATGCACAAACAATTTGCACACATAAATCAGTGGGGTGTTCAATTGTTGATGGAGTGAAAAATCCTTTCTCTTTGAAACTCTTGACTGGAAAGTGTCAAAAGTGCATAAGAAAAATCAGGGTTTGCAAGATAAGAAAGGCAAAAATGTACCCCAACAACTTTGTCATTATTTTTATGTCAGAGATTACACAACAAAATATTTAAAGAATGGCAAAGCTTTCATTAATCAGCAAGTCTATTTCTTTTCCTACATGGCTTCCTTATATTTCCAGTTGCTAAAAAATGGAAGATGCTTTTAAATGTCACCTGACTGAGCAAGTGAATTCTCTCTATTGTTATACAACCTTATTACTTCTTAAATTCTTTCTCTGAAAAATGCCTTCTGTATACTTCCTTCTTCCCTTATTTTTCACTTATTGTCACTTTTAACTGACATAATGGGTAAAAATCCTATTTTAGACCAAGAATCAAGGAACATTTGCACTGCAGGGTAACCTGGAGTTATGAAACAAGACACCAGAGAAATGAATACTCGAGGCAGGAGGGGGGGAGCATCAGGAACCACCTATCAACAGTGAGAGAAAAATTCACGCTACAATTTCACACAGAGAATCGTGACTGTTAAGAATGAATATTCATAGAGAACTGTTTAAGAAAAGTGTGGAATAACCCGACATAAACTCAACAAAGTGAAGCCTGGGAGAGCACAGTGGCAAAGCTCTCCTAAATATCAAGACTGGTTTGGGATTGGTGAAGACTCTGCTAGACCAGCAGCCCGACTCAAGGCTCTCACTCTTGGACCCACATGGGCTACACTGGTTGGAAAGGCCAGTTAGTTCTTTCCCAGGTCAATGGTCTACTTTGTAGGAGATTTAGGCAGCTCCAGAGCACCACAGGTTCACACAAGGGCTCTGGGACTTTCACACTTGGAACAAGACTGCAATAAAGCAGAGGTCTTACACCTCCCAAAAACACCAGGCTGAGCAGGGACATCTCAGCAAAACCATCAAAAACCTCCAAGCTGGAGAGTGAATTTCCATTGGATGGGTCAATTTATGACACATGATGTACTAATCTACATTAATCACCTTCAGCAATGCATTTTTTAATTCATTTGATCAAAACCGTCTTGCAAACTCAATTTTTTTCCCCTTAACTCATTGTTCTTGTCAAAGGTTTGGATTGGCTGCAGTGCTGAGTTCTTCCCTTGCCATTAAATATGCATGAATACTTCAAAGCCCTGTGCCTTCCTGCACACTTACTCCTACCTGGAAGTTTGGTGGTGGCCCCAGGGAATGTCCTCAGCCTTTCTGTGACAATAAACTCAGTCAAGTGCTACCTATAACATAAGCCCAGAGAGCTAAAGTAGCTCACTTAATTTGCAAGTCTAACTTCCAAAATTGTGGAAAAGGCCTGCAAACAAAGATGTTAGGCAGAACAAGCTGTGGGAAGGAATGCAATTGCCAGAAGCTTGTTTTTAGGAGGCCTTAAGGACCTCCTTGCAAAGCTTTAAGGTGCAAACTCTGGCTCTCTTGGTCTTGTGTGCAAAGGAAGTGATACTGGTTTGAATAACATGAACCTTTCCAGCCAATGTAAACCAGCTTAAAACCAAAATATGACATATCCTACCATCTATGAACCACTGCTTAGTTTGGCTTTGCTTTACAAACTGGCAAAATGTGGAAGGAAAACTGAGGAATAACCTCAAACTGAGTTCAAGAGAAAACTGCATGTGTGCACACACCATCTGGGAATCCATTTGACAGAGTGCCCTCCACTGCTCCCACAACTGCACCAGTGAAGTGTCCTTGCTCTGGTTCTATTAACGTGGATTTTACCAATGCCTCTGATAATAACCACACCATCCTGCCTGAAGTGTTTGCACCTGGTTACTTAATACTCCTGGGCATCTGAACTCAAATTAGCAGTATTGTCTCACACTCTCTATTGACTGCAAAGAGTAATTTCATTTTCACATTTAAGAATATTTTTGAGAGAAAAAGCTGCAACGTTTTTTTTTTCCCCCCACCTAAATATTAATGAGAATCTAGGATAATAGCCATATGTTTCTGTCCTTCTACTCTGAAAAATGGAAAAAAAAATACATATATTTATGTATTATAGAGATAACATTTAACTGATGTTACAGGAGTTGACAAAACTTAATCAAAAGCTATTCTTACGACTGTGAGAGGGGGATGCTTTGAATAGTTTTGCTGGTAGGATGGGTCTTGCCCACGTGGAAAAACTGGAAAACTTCAGTGGAAAACTGCAGGAAATGAAGAGGTGAGATGAGGTCAGAGGGCTAATATGAGGAAACACAAGGGAACAGTAATTGCTGTTCCTCAAATGCTCCTAAAGAATTTGGGCTTTGTCCAGACTGTGGTCCCCAGAAGGATGAGATGCAGAGCTCCCCCACACACCAGAGCAGCTCTTTTTCTGCTGCATAAGAACATTTGCTTTCTCAAGTCTGAAGTGGAGGATGCTCCTTGATTGCCACTGACATTCCTTGGCCTGTCACAAGACACATCACTCACGTTGTTTACTCCAGTTCTGGCCACTGAAGACACACTGGCATGTCTGAAAATGTCTTGGCACAGAGGCAGGGGTAGAGGTATCCACATTTAACTTGTAATATGCTTTCAGCATGATTAAATAAAAACATAACCACCTGTTACCCTTAATTCAGTGGGAGTATCTATTTTCAATTATAGCATTTACTATCCACCCTCAAGTATGGCAAGGAACACCATGGCAACATAAACACAGTCGTGGCTGCTTGAGAAAGTTAAATTATAAATAGCAATGTATAGCCCATGAGGTCCTGGAAATAAACTAACTAATCCATAGGCATTTGTTACTATGACATAACATTTCCACTCAAAGGCTGTTTGCCTCATCTCAAACCCCCTCAGAACACATTTAGAAGTTCATCATCACTTGACTCTAAGAGAGTTCAAGTTCAGACATGAAAAAAAGCAGAGACAGTGGAGATAATAAGTATAGCAAAACAGTGGAGAACAAATGAACAACAAAAAAGTTCCCATTATAGGCTTTATTCTGTTTCCACTGAAGTTAATGAGGAAATAAACACCTCAACGTATCCTAAATGTGTAACAGCATCCCCTCAATATACACAAGCATGTTTTCATACTGAATCATCCCTGAGAGGGGGGAAAAAGGCAAAAAAAAAAAATAAAGAAAGCAAAAAAACCTGGGCTTCACTGAGTAGCAAACAGTTTGGGAATGCAAATAAACCCAGCAACCCTGTAAGACACTGGAGAGATTTCTGAACTCGGTGCTCTCTTCAGCTTCAGTCTGGGGGAAAGATCCATGGAAACTGAGGGAATCCAGGGACTCAAGCCCGAGCTGAGCACTCGAGAGGGAGCTGAATTATCAATTGTTCTGGTCTGCTGTGCAGTTCCTTATTCCCTGCAAGCCCGAGGCCCAGCAAGAGCAGCAGCTTTTTGCCAGCTGGCCACGCGCCTGCGGGGCCTGGAGAGGCTCCCTGGCTTGGGAGCACCACCAAGGACTCCCCAAAGGGAGAAGGGAAAGGGAATCAAAGCCTCTAAAGCTGGGACTGCAAGTTCACAGCAGAGAGGGGACTGACAAGTTTGGGGGATGAGGACAGCAATAACTTCATTCCACGTGGAACAACAGATTCCAGAAGTTGACATTTTCTTTTAGTTTATGGCCATTGGTTGAAGCCAACTCAGGCTGAGAGAAATCTGCAATGGATCTCCCGAGGGCAGGGGAATTATCTCACATTTGCACCGCGCAACTGAAATGGAATTTAAATTCCCAACATTTCTGTTCTAAAAATATGCTGTGTTTTATGACACATATTTGGTGACATCTTGGCCTCTTTAGCATCAGTGGCAGAATTCACTGGTATTACTGTGGTGGAAATTTCTCTGAATGATTTTCCTTTCACACAGAGCGAAGCAAAACAAAAACTGACCCACTGAAGGAGGACTTAAATCAATTTTATATCAAGTCTATGTAATAAGAGAAGCAGGCAGGCTACTTAAGAGTGCAATCGTGTGTAAACTTCAGGGCTTTCATTTAGCTTATTGCAGTCATTGTACAATTAATTTATTAAATGGAAATATTACTTAAAGGTCAGCTAATCTGAAGTTTCAAAGAAAACCTGACCAAAAAATACCCCAAACCACAAAAAACCCAACCATCTGTATGACCAGGACAAATACAAGCTTGGTCTGTGTAAGAACTTAATGCTTCTCAGTAGAATTATCATTGTCTTTATCTTTCTGATAAACACAATTTTTTGGTTCACATTGGACTTTGTATTTAGAGAACCTTTCAGTTAACGTGGTGACACCAGCACAAGAGGTTATTTTTATATTTTTAACGGCCTTTACATAAAATGAGAGAAAAAAGCTGAAAATATATTCAACAATTAGTTGTGTTTGTCATCAGTGACTGATTGTTAACGAAGCAATCGAGCAACAGTGTGTGTCACACTGGAGTGTCATTATCACACAATTACTTTGTCATGCATTGTAATAATATTTTTACTGAACAAACCCTGAACACAGTCATTAATTGGGGAACACATTAAACCCAAGATGACATTTAGCGTGATGAAATGGAAAATAAGGCACACTCAGCATGCCCACAGAAAACAATTCCCACAGAGCTCAAGTATTCCTAAATCACTTGGGCAAGACTAATCTTAGAACAGACACGTAAAAACTCCTAAATAAAGCCCATGATTTTTCTGGAGAGCATATGAACCAGTCTGCTCCTAAATCCAGGACTGGTTCATCCCCCAACATTCATGTGTGCGACTCACATGACTCCTCGTGCTTTAAATTAACTGCGTGCACAAGTTCAGGATGTGCCAGGGCTCAGAGTGTGCAAAAGCAGCTTTGGAACTGCAAAAGAACACAACTAATGGAACCCAAAACTGCCTCAGCATTTTCTGACCACAAGCAAGAAAAAAGATGGAAGATTCTTTTTTTTTATTATTTTTTTTTGCCAAGAGGAGCCATTAAAATGTCATTCCTACAATTTAGCACCCTGCATTATACTTCATAAAAATAGTATTTTGATACATATCCAAGCATTCAAAATTGGCTGATCACTTATAACCAAAACTGGGAAGAAATGACGAACTGGGAAGGAGATAAACAAGATTAAGACCAGACTAAAAGCATTATATATATAAACACAGGTGAAGTTCAAGTCTGGTTTCCCCCACCTACAGTCTGTAAACCCATCTGTTAACACAACTTGAAATCTATATTACCTTTTCTTAGCTCCTTTTTAAACCCAGTCAATAATCCTGGGGAGCACCTTTCCTTCCTTTCTGGATGCCTGCAGACATTGGTAATTACCCTTGAAAATGTGCACAATATGCCCACACAGAGCTCTTCAGGCTGCACTGGAGGGCTCTCAGAGCAAATCTGCATGAAATGTCACTATTTGCTTTATTTTGGTAGAAAAACCTTACAAAATGCACTGCTGGTCATGAGAGATGCTCTACGAACCAAAGAAGATAAAGAACAGAATATCAGGAAAATTATAAATAAAAAAATTTAAATTACAAGCAAGATTTCCGTAAGGATACAAAGGATTGTTCCTCGCCCACAATGAGCATTTCAAGGGTTTCCATGGGTGTACAATCCATCTCCATCCCCAGAGTGCAGAATGGGTGCCTCTGTGGTAGGCTGGACAGTAAGATGGAAAGCCTGCATGGATTTTAGCATCCACCACTGCCTCAGCTCCATAAGGACAGCCTGGGGAGCAAATTTGTCAGCTCACCACTCACAAAGAAGGATACAGTGAATGAATCATTGTTACATACTATGGCTTTTCCATTATCTGACTAGGCAGCCTTTTGTCCCAGAGAACATGATCTCTACCAGGTTTTAACAATACAAATGTCTATCAGAATAAAATGAATATCCATAAAGGAAAATATGATTTGTAATCTTTCCTAGTTATTACAGAAATCTTTCTCTTCCTCTAATCTAAAGGGCTTTATAGACTTTAGGGGCTATAAATCACCTAACTTTTTTTGTCAGTCAGGCAAAAATCACATGAAAATTGGTGTAACTACATTATTCCTAACCTTAAAAGAAGACAGATGAAGAAATTAAAGAGACTGGACTAAGGGAAAATGTATTTGACATATCAGAGCTATCAAACTTCAAGCTGCCAATACAGAAATCTATGTTCATTATTAGGTACATAAACAGAAGTGGCCTTGATTTGTAAAGTGCTGATCACTCAGCATTCACAACAACTCTTACAAGAACCTCATGTTCTCAGCAAGTCAAAGTTCATCCCAAAATAAAAAAGAAATAATTAAAGTACTGAGTTTTAAAAGCCAGTATTGACATTCTGTGCGTTTCTTTCCCAGCTCTTTTCTTTCCAAGCCTACATTTTGCTTCAAAGACAAAGAGAGCTCATGGAGTTCCTGATGGCATCAAAGCTCTGTAAAGTGCCTTAGCTAGAAAATGTCCTAAAGCACTGACAGGCTGCATTTTCTTCTATGGGAAATGCAAAACTGGGCCCTGCATTTTGCTAACAAAGTCCTGAAATCAACTGTGTGGTGTTATTTGCTGTATATATATATATATATACCATGTGGAAAACAAGTGTTGACAGGGAGAGACAGAGCAAGGGAGATAAAGAGAGATGTATGTCAGAACCTGGTGTTCCTCGGTAATATCTAACCCTTTCCACTGAAAGACTTTTTTTAATGGTTTACACTGAAAGTTGGAGAACAAAGGTTGTCTTGTTCCTTTCACAGAGTTTTACTGAAAAGTGCAAACAGGAGTAAGGGAGAAAATTGGGGTTTTTTGGGCTTCTCTTTGCAGTGGAGCTCAATAAGGGCTTGACATGTGCTGTGCATTGCTTTGCTACCAGAGCTGACCACAGCTAGCACAGGAAGGCCAAATTAAAGCAAGGCGTTTATTTTTTTCCCATGGTAGAACACAGCTCTCACTTTTCATTTGCTCCTCCTCACAGCCAGACTGTGCATCAAAAGAAAATGAAACAGGAGTTCTTTGGGGATAATAGTTAACTTGTGGTGCTTTCCCTCACCTGTTTGATCTGTTGCAGTGACTGTCCCTGGGCCAGAAGCTCTCGGGTCAATGTGAGGTCACGCTGTGTGAGCAAAGGCCTTGTGATGTGAGCAGAGGTGACCCCCACCAGAGGCCAGATCCCTTTGTTAACAGGAGACTTACACAAGGATTTCTTTTGAAGGGTAAAAAGATGTTCATCGTGGTGCAAAGAGGTTTCCTAGGTCAATAATTAACCCTGAATACCCCTCAGACAAACGTGGCCCCCAGTACTGAAGGCAAAAGGCAGGTAAGGCTGATGTTCTCTAAGGCACATCCAGACACAATGATTAACCACTGTCCCACAGCAGTTTAGTGCTTTGCAAAGGAATTGGTGCAAGATGCATTAGAGCTGTTGATAGTTTCAATTAAAATTGCACAGTAAGACTCCATTTTTGCTGGACAACTTCAGCTCCAACCTGCCAGAGAAACTTTTCTGCAGAGGTCGTGGTCATTACCGGGTTCAACCATTATTTCATTTACAAGTCATAAACTGAATTAAATTTGAAACTTTGACTTTATCTTCTGTTTGCTTATAGTCCCCTTGCTTACAACCCACATACTGCTTTTACAAATGCTCCATACATTAAGGTGCTCCTGAAAACACGTTCTGTGGCTGCAGCTGGGAAATGAAAGCAGCACACACCGTTGGTCATTATTTAATCTATCTGTATTAACTGCAGGACAAGTTGATGTAATTTGTCCTGCAGGAGATCACTGTACTTATGAAAAAGAATTTTTTTACACTTTATACCCTACTAAAGGCTTTGCTGTACTACAGACATATAGTTATGTCTAAATATTGTAACACCTGCTGACTCTCAGGGCACACCACCACCTTCTCAAACGCTTCCAATGAGCTTGAAATCTGCCTGAATAAAACATGTTATAACAAGCACCCTCTGCACACAAAACGGGAGACTATGAAATCTTTTCAAGAAGAAATGTACACAAGATTCAGAGAGTACAAACACTGTTTACACAGATGTTGTGGAAATAATTTCACGTAAATAATCCACACCGGGAGAATTCATAATGTTTGAAACAAGAGCTAAACAATGGGTATTTTCATAAAGGAGCAAGGATAACACCTTCTAAACCCAGAATTTGGGAATGCTGAGAGGACTTTTTGTTGAAAAACCACGCTCTCCATTTATGGCCATTTTGCAGGTCTCTGCTTGTTTGTATTCATGACAATACAGCTGTTCCTGCACACCTCATGCAGGCAGAGCTCCCCACAGATCCAACCTGGCTTTTATTTAAAGCACAGAGTGGGGGCAATTCCACCAGGCTCAGCAGAGAGAATCTTGGTTGAAATAAAGAACAAAGCAAAGGAAAACCTGTTAGGAATGTAGGGACTGGCCATGCATGTAGACTTCAGAACTAACAGAAATGTTAATGGGCATCCCTGTTTCCAAGGAAAAAACCCTGGGAGTCCTGCAGTTTATTTGATGTTTAGCTTTCAAATATACACAGCCCAGCTTCACATCTTTCACAGCGTTTTACAGCAGTAACAGCTCCATTTTCAACAGGATCCAGCAAAAATGTCTTTTCACCTCCCTCCGGAAAGAATAATCACTTTCCACGCAAATCAGGAACTTCACTGTACTTTGCCTCTCCCAGAAGAGCTCAGTACCACGCTAACCTATCACCTTTGATTTACATTTTCAGATAAAGGCATCCCAAAAGCACAAAGCCATGTAATCCTTCCTGTGAAAAACTGTGGAATTCTGATTTGCAATGAGACCCAAGTCTGAGAATTTTTCAGCATCTCCGCTCTTTCCCATTGCTTGGTGCTCTTTTCACTTGCTTAGGAATGTGGGGTTTTTAACTGATGATATTTAAAACCCCACAATGCAGCCTATTATAATATTCTCCCATATGAGGTAACAAGCTATTTGTAAGAATGAACTAACAGATGAAAATGCAAGGGGAAAAATAACTGAGGCAGGCTCGTTTATTAATTGCAGCTGGGATGAGGACTGGTAACGTATCTTATGCAATTACTGGAACACATTTTACTTGCTTTATATATTAATGCAAAGAAATTCTTCTCTTTCTCTTCTCTTTCCTAATTTGTAAGATCTCGGTGTTAACAAAAGCATGGAATTTGCATGGGTCCCTCCCAAAAGGAACACAAACGAGGTAAAGAATGATCTCTAATTGGCAATCACATTGGCTTTGTCAACCAACAGCTCTATTCTGACCTAATTTACGAAGTTCTTACAACAGTTGTTATTATTTTGCTTAGAAATTAACGTGGTATTTCCTTTCTGAAATTATTTTAAAGCTGATCAGGCAGCTTCTGACCATAAATATGTAACAGACCTGAACAGCTGTCAATAAAAATGCAGTTTTCTGACTTAGCCTTAAATAAGAACTGTAGTGTGGTGCCACAGCACCCCAGCAAGGACTCTTGGATCAACCTGTCTTTCCTGGTGTTTATGGCCAAGGCACAAAGATGCATGTCCAGCTCCTCCATCCTAGCTCAAAATACACCAGAGCAGCTCAGTTTGTAGCAAACAGCATTTCTTAGGAAATGTTTTATTTGCAAGAAAGCATTTGGCCTCCAAGCTGACAGGGAGATAAACAAAACTCCCATAAATATTTGGGTATCTTATCTAATAAGGGCATCAAGGAAAGCACGGCTCAGGAGCAGGATCTGCAGCAGCTGATGAAGGCATTTCCTACCCACAACAATGCCAGAAACTCTTCCAACCTGGAGACAGCGCTGCTGTTACACTGATGTATCAGTTCTTTACTCTTCTCTAGAGATAAATTTAGGTCATAATAGTCACCCAGAGCAGCACTAACCGCTCCCTGCTGCGTGCAGAGGTATTTACATGCCAGGCAATGACTTGCCTGGACATTACACAGCATTTTACAGCATGTTTCTTCACATTACACACAAAATCTGACTCCAGAAGATCAGGTACAGGTGCTTGGCTGGCAGACTTAACACTGCATTTTGCTCCCTGTGCCAGATTATCCTCAGAGGAACGGCATGGGAAGCACTGTGGTGTTGGTGACAACACACCACCACAGACTGAAGCCACAGTTCCTTCCCATTCATGCCGTGAGCCTTCTATGGATGGGTAACTGGCAGGGCAGGGCTAAAAAAGGAAAACTGCTCAAGGAAATACTTCTGGATTTATGTCTAAAGTGCACAGGACGAGAGCCAGAGCATCAACCAGGGAAAAGCAGCGTTGTGAAGTCTACAGAAGAAAAAACAGCACAAGAGGGGGAGCCAGGCTGTTGCATAAGAACTGCATTTTGCCCATACCTGTTGAAACACAGAACCTCAAAAAACCTTGGGTGCTTAAGCGCCAGCAGTGTCCCCAGGTGAGTCAGGATCCCAAGTGCCACTGCAGAGCAGGGCCCAGCATCCCAGCCCCGTGGCAAATTCCAGATCCTTTGGAAACTGTTTCCCTCAAAGCCCACTGAGCTTCAGAGTGACTTTGCACCTTGCAGGAGGCAGTTTGGGCCTCTTGGAACCAAAATGCTCCGTGTATTTGAAGGGTCAGTGTTGCCCCATGATGTTCTCCTGGTGACTGAACCACCCCATCCCCTTGTGGCAAAAACAATCACACATTGTTGGCAGTTAATGTGCAACTGAGGGTAAAAGTAGGATAACACCACCTTCATAAGACTGTAGGGAATGTGACAAGGATGAACCACTCTGAGAAACAGCGTGGACCTTTTTTAGTATGTAAATACTGTAACAAAAATAAGATATCTGCTAATTTTACAATTTTGTCCTAGTTCATTTTATAATTAGTAATTAAATTGATGCTAAATATCAGACATGTTCTAGGTTCCTCATTAAGGCATCTCAGCTGCAGCACTTGGATTCAATAATGGATGATTCAACATAAGAGAAACTACAAGATAGAGTATCTTTACTAATTCTGTTAACATTCTAGAGAAACAATGACATCCAATGTTTCCTTCTGCCTCATCATGCATCGACCATTCCTGTTTTGAGAGATTTTTGAACTTTTCTGCATCTGGAAATCTTGTTTAATAATAATGTTTCAAAATAAATTAGATCTGCTCCCCTCTGATGATGTAATGAACTGTCATTAACTAAGTGTGGTAGTCTGAGGACATCAGGAACTGGCTTGGATAAAACGTTGTCCACAGTAGGGTAATGCAATAAACAAAGAGAATTATGTTTTAAAAGAATAATGCCATCCAATATCACAGGATATGATGGAAAAAGGCTAGAATTAAACCTATACCAGTTTAACTACATGCATGTGGTGGCTTTGGGTCCTGCTCCCTGCAGAAGGAATTTCCTGCGCAGCCCGAAGTAAATATTTGACAGTTCCAATCCTCAGTTTCAGAAAACTGTTAATTTGCCAGAACTGGTGAGACGGACAAAAAGAGCATTGAAATGACCAACCTGCCGGGCTGCTGGAGGCTCCCCCACACACATATCAGAGAAAAGAAAAGTACGCAGCAAAACACCCTCCTGGACGGACTCAACCAACAAACGCGTAACTCAATTAGCGAGTTAATTATCCATTAATTAGCGAATTAAGCCCCTCGTGAGGGACCCTGAGCCAGGGCGCCCCCTGGCGGTGGCGGCCCAGGCGGAACTTTGGGCGCAGCTCAAGCGCAAGATCCGCGCCCAGCGCGGGCTCGTCCCCATCCCCGCCACCAACGGCTCCCTAAAACAGCATCTTCTCACACTTGCAGGGCACCAAACCATAAAGCACCCGCTCTGTTTCGTATTCCATCCGGCCTTTAGGCACCTCCTGCACCCGCAAACACTTCCCAAGTAACTCCAGAACACGTGTGCCCCACGGAGGTATTACGGACTTACTTAAAACTCTCCGCAGACAAATAAAACCAGTGTTCCCAACACGGAGCTGAGAGCACCCGACAAACAGCAGATTGACTTTCAGTCGTTTCTTTAAATGACAACAAAGTTTTGCTAATAAATGATCGGCTCTCTTCCCTACCTGTGCTGGAGGGAGTTTCAGGCCGTGTTCAGCAGCGAGGGTATTTTAAGTAAAGGTGAAATATATTTAGAAACTGGGTTTTGGACAAACGCTTTATCAGCTAGAAATTTCAGCACAAAAGCATTCCCTTGCAAACATGCATGAGATCCCTCTGAAAAGTCTGGTCGGAAAATCTTTATAACCAATATTTTGACGACACAGTGCTTTTGATACACTTAAGTTACCTTCGTTCCTGCAGGATTCCTTTATTTTCCAATAAAAACATTCCTCTCTAACCAATCATCTCCGACTAAGTTCATTACACGAAGAAGAAATATTCAGCAAAACAAATACAACCTCAAGTCGCCTGGCAAGAGAAAACCCTGGGTAAGGAACAGCCTCTCCGCTACGAGCGCGGATCTTACCTCTTCAACTGTCAGAGGCATACAGATCCGGTACTCCTTCATGAGCATATTCCTGCTGCTCAGTGCGGACCGGCGAACTGCGAGAAAAGTGGGGATTTCTGCACAGAGATCACGACGAAAACCAAACACGGGAGAAAATAATCAAGCCTCTCTCTCTGTGCGCGCTTGACAATGTGTCCACAAGACAGTAGCGCAACCATCCAGGAAGGCTGACCCAGCAAGAAGAGAAACCAATACAACTGCTTCTTTCTTCCAGTTCTTCCTCCTTCACGCTGCGATCATGGGAATCTCACGGACGCTCGCACCGAGATACGCTACCAAGTCTCAAACCCCCACCGCTCTCGCCCCAGCCGAAGACATCCGTCGGAAGTGCACGGAAACGCCGGGCTCTCTCGCGGCTGTGTCAAGACATGCCTGGGGCGGCGAAAAGAACAAACGAGCCGAAAATGTGGCTCTCGCCCCCGCCGCCGGCAGCAGCAGCAGCACCGTCGGGCGGCAGGAGAGAGAGATGCGATGCTGAGTCCCGAGACAAAGGCTTTTTATAACGTTCCCCTCTGCCGGCTGCCAAGCGCGGCTCCCACCTCCCCGCCGCAACGCGGCTGCGGCCGCCGCGGCTCCCGCTGCGCTCGGGGCGGGGGCAGGGGGGGCACGGCGGGCGGGCGGCCGCGGGTCCCCCGCGCAGCCGCGGGCGGGCGGCGGTCACGGGCGGGCGGTATCGGCGGCGGCCCCGGCGGGGCTGGGCTGACATCAGCGGGGCGGCAGGAAGGACGGAGGCAGGGAGGGAGCGAGGCGAGGAGGGAAGGCGGGGGGGACCGGGCGGGCTCAGCGGGGCCGGGCCGCGGGGGCTCCGCGCTGCGCCCGCCGGAGCCTCCCGGGCGGGGGGGACCGGCAGCGCCGAGCGCGGAGAAACCGCGGGTTTGGTTTATTCTTCCGCGGGTTTGGGAAGTTTATTGCCCTGCGTGTGGCCAGGCACCTTGCGAAGCGTTCGCGCCCCGCGAGCCCCCCGGTACAAAGGAAAGGACAAGCGTGCGCTCGGTGCGGACACAGCACAGGATGTGGAGGCCTCACCCATTTCCCTTCTGGTCAGCCCTTCGTTATCAGCCAGCACATTTTGCAGCACAAATAAAACACTTTTGTTTTCCGTATCTTTTTTTTTTTTTTTAAACTTTTAAATGCCACGCAGAAAGTTCAGTGAGAAAGTGCCTCCTTCCCAGTTGAACAATAAAGCCAGAGCCGTTTCAGGAGGGCTCCCCGCCTCCCTTAGTTGCAATTTGTTATTGAAATCGGCTTTTAATATGCTTGGGGGTTGTGTTTCTCAGAGACATTTACCCGTCATTAAGTTACAACTTGAAATGCACTGGAACCCAATTCTGAAACTAGCTGAAAACCCCGAACTGTTACACAACCTCAGCATTTTATGCTTAAAATGCTCATCCTTCTGTTTCTCCTGTGCTCCCAGTGGCTATAAAGCCATTCTCTGGATTGCAGAGAAGCACTGTGACAGTAAGAGGAAAATACAAGGCACTGCACAGATAGTGGTAAAATATCCATCTGCATTTACATATCAATTATTTGCAAAAAAAAAAAAAGTGGTGAAATGCTGTATTTGGGACAGCTAAAGATGAATTTATGTCTACAGTGAAATGTGTGTTTCATAACAAGAAAGAGCAAAAACCCCTCAGAATTTTATTGGTTCTGGATGTACATTTCGGAGCTGTGGGTATAATTCTTAGCCCAGAGGACACAGTGCCATCTCCTGGAGCCAGCTACGTCCCTCTGCCAGCCCCTTGCAATAATGGCACAATATTTCACATCCCTGCCTTCCCAGGGAAGTGCAAACACCTACACAAAGAAATAAAAAATCTGGGAGCTCTATTAACAGTCTGCATTTTCAACTGAGGTATGAACAATGTGTTTAATGAGACTTCTGTCTCAAATGTGACACAGCCATTTATAAATATGGAAACTGTGGCTATAATTCATAATGTTGGTACTGTATGTTCCTGAAATTCCATGCAAAATAGCCCAAACAAGGCAATACCTTGTGATTCTCACTGCAAGAAGGACGTTGAGCTGCTGGAGTGAGTCCAGAGAAAGGAATGGAGCTGGGAAAAGGTCTGGAGTACAGGTCTTATGAGGAGCTGGGAGGGTTCAGCCTGGAGAGAAGGAGGCTGAGGGGGAACCTTCTCACTCCCTGTAACTCCCTGACAGGAGGCTGTGGCCAGGTGGGGGTCGGGCTCTGCTCCCAGGGAACAAGGGACACGATGAGAGGAAATGGCCTCAGGCTGCGCCAGGGGAGGTTTAGATTGGATACTGGGAAAAATCTCTTCACAGAAGCATTGGAACAGGCTGTCCAGGGAAGTGGGGGAGGTCTCCATCCCTGGAAGTGTTCAAAAAATGTGTGGATGCAGCATTTGAGGACATTGTGGTGCTGCTGGGTTGACAGTTGGACTTGATGATCTCAAAGGTCTTTTCCAACCTTAACGATAGGCAAGGACACTGATTTCAATAAAACCTTGAGAAAGATTTAAACCATTTTGTCCCCTGTTATGTGCTTTCAACATGAACCAAACCTTATAGCTCTGTGTACAATAACGAAGTGTGCAGATCCGTGGAAAGCAGTGTGTCAAATCCACAAGCTGCTCAAAATGGAAAACAAAACCACTTCCTATACCTGCAGTCACCCTCAACTTACTGCCAGAGGCACAGCTCAGTCTTGTGCTGGCTGCACATACACATGGGATAAAAGCAGTGACCCTAAGGATGTCCCTTACAGCTCCCCACTGTGCTGACTGTCCCCAGCCTCTCTACATGCACCACTTTCCAGGGGATATGCCAAGACAGAAAACTTCCAGCTCCCACTGGCCAGGCAGTGCCAGCCTCAATTTTGGGTCTTTGATTTCCACGAACCGGCAGAAATTACTACTCTTACCTCTGCAACACCCTCTCTAGGCTCAGTTGTGAAAACGAGACATTTTTCACTCATCTTTCATTTCTGCCCTGAGGGGAAAAAGCCCATATGTTAAATCATGCTGAGTATGAACTCCAGATGGACTTGGGTCAGCAAAGTGTTGCTTCAGAATAAGAGACAGCAAAAGCCAAGCTATTTTTTGGCGTGTTTTACTAATAACTTCTGGATAAGAATTTAGAGGATTTTTTTAGCCATCCAGGAAGTCTGCATTGGAGGCAAAAGCTGCCTCCTTGTCCCCCAACAAACCCATGTAGGTGAAGGAAAACAACAGTTGCGGTATGGATTCATTTTCTTCCTCTTTCACTCGCTGTCTGAACCAAATTACTGTGTATGGGACTATGTTCAATTAGATTAGTGTGTGACTTTCAACTTCCCTGGAAGCCATCACTCATAATCCATGAGCTGTAAAATTATACTAATATTACAGTGAGCTAAAGGAATGAGATTTTAAAAATCAAAAGCTCTGTAAAAATTTGTGAATGGCCAGTTAAGAAAGAACAACTGATGCACCCTGAGTGATACATGCATGTATTTTCAGTACTTAGGTCAATTAAAATCAGCTAACAATGATTAAGGGTAATGGATAAATTGTGTTAAGGGACATTTTAAATCAAGTTTGAGTTCAAACAGAAAGTGATTCAAGGCCCATGGTCTGTGCTTTGCTAATTGGAAGGCATGCATCAGACACAGTTGCAAAATACAGTATTAGAGCTCTGAATCCATTTAATTGAATTACTCTGAATTTACAACAGTGCAGCAGATGTAGGAACTCAGTCTTAATTCTGTCAACAAAAGATTTAAAACAGTTATGTCAAATACCCCTTTGGCACATTGTGTTGGTCCACGTGCAGTAGAGTCTCAAAGTAACACAAAATGTAGTTTTGTGGTAACTTATTCTTTCTGGGAATCTTAAATAACATCCAAAGATTCCCATGGTAGGGAGTCAGAACAAGGTGATTTTCAGGTCCCTTCCAACCCAAACCATTCTGTGATTCTGATTCAGGGCATTACCTGCTCAGCGTTTCTTTCTGAATTGTCTGCTTGCAAACATGAGGGAGTTTTTCTGGATTTCTTCAGTGAATGAAACTTCTGTGGTGTGTGACACTGTGCTGGGAGATGATGGCAACCTGCGTGCCCAGGCATGGATGGGTTCATCATCTCACAGATGGCTGTGGGGGCTTCAGATCCATTCAGAGCGGTGGGCTGAGGGGGGAATCCCCTCAGACGTGCCTGTTTTTAGGGGCAGATCCCCTCAGAGGGTCGGGGGGGTTCAGATGGGCTTGGGTGGGTCTTGGATCCCCTCAGAGGTGGGTTGTGATCCGTGTCCCCTCACAGGGTCGGGGGAGGGCCTCAGATCCTCTCAGAGGCTTGGGGTTGGAGGTCAAGATTTCCTCAGGTCCCCTAAGGGGGTCTCTGATCCCCTCACACTATCAGGGGGTCTCAGCTCCCCTCACAATGTCAGGGGGTCTCTCCGATCCCCTCACAGTGTCAGGGGGTCTCAGCCCCCCCAAGGGGTCTCTCCGATCCCCTCACAATGTCAGGGGGTCTCAGTCCCCCAAGGGGTCTCTCAGCTCCCCTCACAGTGTCAGGGGGTCTCAGTCCCCCAAGGGCTCTCTCCGATCCCCTCACAGTGTCAGAGGGTCTCAGCTCCCCTCACAATGTCAGGGGGTCTCAGCCCCCCAGGGCTCTCTCCGATCCCCTCACAATGTCAGGGGGTCTCAGCTCCCCTCACAATGTCAGGGGGTCTCAGTCCCCCAAGGGGTCTCTCAGCTCCCCTCACAGTGTCAGGGTTTCTCAGTGCCCCCACAGTTCTCTCCGATCCCCTCACAGGGTCGGGTTGGGGGGGGCGGTTCCCTCAGCGCTGGCTCCTCCCCCTCGGCGGGTCCTGGCGCGCCCGGGGGTGTCCTGTGCAGCGCCTGCCTGGCGCGGCGCGGGGCCCTCTCCGGGGCTGTCCCCGGCGCGCCTGCGCGGCCGTGCCGGTGGCGGTGCTGAGGCGGCGGACGCGGCCATGGCGGAGGGCGGCGCGGAGCGGGCCGACGGCCGCATCGTCAAGATGGAGGTGGATTACAGCGCCACGGTGGACCAGCGCCTGCCCGAGTGCGAGCGGCTGGCGCAGGTGAGGCGGCGGGCGAGCCCGGCGCGGCGGACGGGCTGAGTCATGGCGCGCTAGGCCGCGCGGGGCAGAGCTGCGGCCGCGTCCTGCTCCCCCCCGGAGCGGTGCTGAGGGGGGCCCGGAGAGGGACCTGGGTGCCCGGCCGGGGAAGGGGAGGACAGGGACGGCTCCGCTGTTTCAGGGCTCTGTGGGAGGTTGGTGCCCGAGCAGAGGGTGGTTGGCACTGAACAGGCTCCCCAGGGCAGTGGGCACGGCCCCAGGGCTGCCAGAGCTCCAGGAGGGTTTGGACAACGCTCTGAGGCACAGGGTGGGGTTGTTGGGGCGTCCTGTGCAGGGCCAGGAGCTGGACTTGGATAATCCTTTGGGTCCCTTCCAACTCGGGCTATTCTGTAATTCTCAGGCGGGAGGAGCTGTAGGGTGAGAGGAGGGCCCGGGTGCCCCACAAGGGGTGCAGCCCTTCGCTCTGCCCCTGCCCGGGCACACGCGGGCTTGGTTGCTCATCCCACGCCAGCGCTGCCTTCGTGTGACTGGTCCCGGGTCAGGCTGGAGAGGCAGCGCTTGGCATCCCTAAACTCGGGGATGTGCGAGCCCCGAAAGGCTGGAATGGAGGGGCAGGGCCAGGGCAGGCTCTGGGGTGCCTCCCTCGGCTCAGCAGCCGTGTCTGTGCTCCCGCCTGTGACCGCAGGGTGTGTCTTAAGGGCTTTTTTATAAAGGACTTGTTCTGTAGCCTGGAGATTCCTCAGAGCTCAGAACAGGCAGAGTCACAGAATGGGTTGGGTTGGAAGGGACCGTCAAGACCATCCCGTTCCACCCCTGCCATGGGCAGGGACACCTTCCCCTGGCCCAGGTTGCTCAGAGCTCCATCCAGCCTGGCCTTGGACACTTCCAGGGATGGGGCAGCCACAGCTTCTCTGGGGTTGCAGTTTGCTGTCCCAGCAGGATGCATCTCACCCTTTATGTGCTGCAAATCTGCCTTAGTCTGTCCTAAGCCCCTTGTGTGGCGAGCAGGCACTGGGGGTTTATGCCACAGGCACAGCTCTGTGTAGGAGTGGACACCATGGCCACGTTTCATCCTTACACAACATGTAAATTCGGTGGCAGGAGGAGCACATCCCTCACAAACATTGTATGTAAAAGGTTTCAGTAGGGTAGCTACGTTTTAGAAGCAAATCTCACTTTCTCTGCTTTGTTACTCGTTTTCTAGTTTCTGACTGTGTTTTGCAGCCCCACCATTCCAGTGGGGTGATACAAAGCCACCCGTATTAAAATTTTTGCACGATTTTCTCTAGGTATTACAGTTTAGGACTAAAAGTACACTGTGGTGTCTGTAACTCCCCTAAGCAAAGGCATTTATAGTTCTCAACCCCCCCCCCAAAAAGCAGGACTATTATAATTCCACGTATTTCATGCTTTGTGTAATACTCTGTAATTAAGATATGATGGATGTGGATGAAAGTAATAGCAGAATAACTTTTTTGGCCGAGGTGTTTAATTGCATTTCTCACTTCAAACTCTGTTTTGGCCAGGGAAGAAATGAGTCTTCCACGCAGCTCAGTGAACATGAGCTCACCAAACCTGTCTGGAACCTGCTAAGTTCCTCTCTCAAGGCAGACAGCTTGGAGCATGTGTTGTGCAAAAACAAAACTGTGCCTTTCCAGTTTAATCTCTGTGTAGGACCATGGATTTAAAGAGGGTGCTGTGTGTGTTTCCTGGTAAATGAAAAATGAACGTACAGGCTGGCCTGTTGTTTTTACCTGGGTGAGAATTAGAGCTGCTCTCGGTTTAAACTGAATTATGTTCTTCACTCACGGAGTTGATTCTCTGCCTGTCTTGTTAGGAAGGAAGATTGCAAGAAGTCATTGAAAACCTTCTCTCCTTGGAAAAGCAAACACGGACGGTGAGTGGGACGTGGATATTCTGGGGTGTTAACACAGCCCTTGTTCCTGTCTTAAAGTCAGGAAGGGACTTGGAGTCTCAGTCTGGCGTTTCTTTAGAAAGCAAATCCCTGAGGCCAGACACAGTAATTACTGCCCTGTGTGTAAGAGAAGTGCAGGTGCTGGAGGGGCTGCAGGTCCATCCCCCTGTGACGTGCTCTTGGTGTGTTCCAGGCGTCTGACATGGTCTCCACATCCCGCATCCTGGTTGCCATAGTGAAAATGTGTTACGAAGCAAAGGACTGGGATGCTCTCAATGAAAATATTATTCTTCTATCAAAGAGGAGAAGTCAGTTAAAACAGGTGAGTTTAATCCTTTGAAACAAAGGAAAAAAACTCCATTTGGAGCTGTATCATGTACCTGATTCTGTATGTAGGTAGTCTGTGTGTAAAGATGGTGGTGCATCTTTACACTCTTCTACATTCTTATTTTTTCGTGTTCAGATGTACATTTAACAGAATCACTGCAGTTTATTGTGATCAGATAAAGGATGTGCTTCACCTTTGGAAACTCTTTGGCATTCAGGCCTGTGTGAGAAATCAGCTGAAAGCACTTAGGAAAGCATTTAGGAAAGTGCGAAGTTTATTGCACTCTGTGTTTAGAGTGGCTTAATTAGAAGTCAGCAACAGGCAATTTTAATGACATTGTTTTAGGAAGAAAAAGGTTACCTGTCAGTGTGCAGAAACATTAAGAGTGTGTATGAAAGTAGAGTGTAGTTTAGTTCTCTGAATTGCACAGACTGCAGCTGAAGGCTTGGATCATTTCAGCTGAATTTTGAGTAACTTCTTGAGGAAGAAATTTCTAGAAGTTTCATTCTGGTTTTTTTAGAAGTATTTTAATAATCATTGTACCAGCTTTGTCAGCGTTGTTACCAGTACATATTCAGTGCTTGCCACAAAAGCGTCAGTGAGAAGTGATCACCCCTCTTCCTTCCCTTGCTGAGGAATCTACAGGTGTCCTGAGGAGAAGGGTTGGTGCACATAGTTAAAATTCACCTCCCCTCAGCCGTGCAGGTCTTGGGGCAAACAGAGAAGTTCTGCCAGTCCATGTGAGAGTCCTGTGGATTTGGCAGAGGAGGAGGAACTGCTTTTCAAGAGAGAACTGCATGGAGTGGATTATTTTGAATATCACTGGAAAAACTGAGATGAAGGAGATGACAGAACAGCATCACATTTGACTCTGTAGCAGCAGTCACTGGTGTTGTTTTACAGCTCGTTATGACCCAAAGTGAGGAGATGGATCTTGGGTGCTTTTTGTTGAAATGAGTCTCTTTAGTTTGATGTGAATTATTACTTACCTCTGAGTGTTATAGTTTGACTACATTTGGGAAATCTGAACCCACAGTGTGTTTTTCCCTTCTCTTTTCATACCAGGCAGTTGCTAAAATGGTCCAGCAGTGCTGCACTTACGTCGAAGAAATCACAGACTTGCCAGTGAAACTGCGCTTAATCGACACGTTGCGAATGGTGACAGAAGGAAAAGTAAGATTTTGTTTTAAGACTGACTGTCTAAAAGGTAGAATAAAAATATTCACCTTCTTTAAAAGCATAGCTCCTTAACATTATTTTTTAATCCTGTTCAAGTAAGAGCAAAAGTAGTTTTTAAATTAACCTGAGAAGCCACATAGTGTATTTCTTTCCAAAAGAATGCAAATATTTTCCAGCTGTCATATTTAAATCATATGCTGAAACACTGGTCATGTTTCTATGATAATTAATGCAGTTTAGAATTACAAAATGCCACTTATTTTTCACTTTTTCAAATGTTATGTCCTTGTGATGTCAGATCTATGTGGAGATTGAACGCGCTCGCCTGACAAAGACTCTTGCAACAATAAAGGAGCAGAACGGGGAAGTGAAAGAAGCTGCCTCCATTCTGCAAGAACTGCAGGTAACACCTGGGAACTCAAAATTGCATCAGCAATAGCAATTAATCCTGACTGTTCGCAGATTAGTGTTTAGGAACTGCGTCAGGTCCGTCTGCAGAAATGCTGGAATGAGATTGTTATTGGGGAAGGTGTAACTCAGCTTTAACTGCTTTTGATACTCTCATGGGTTGGGTTGCATAGAGCATTTTCTACCTGGGAAGTAGAGTTAATTCTCTAGGTAGTGCATTGAGTTTAGTGCTTGTGGATTGGTATAAATGGGGCCCATAATTAAAATGGAATAACATTTACTCCATTTTCACCTGCTCTGTAATAGCTTTTTTTCTGTTGTTTTGTTTTGGTGTGTCCCCCCTCCAGACAACTCCCACCCTTCTGGCACAGCTAAGACTCGACTTTGAGTGTTAAATAGTTACATTTTCATTTCAGGTGGAAACCTATGGTTCAATGGAAAAGAAAGAACGTGTAGAATTTATCTTGGAGCAGATGAGACTCTGTCTAGCTGTAAAAGACTATATTCGGACTCAAATTATCAGCAAAAAAATTAATACAAAGTTTTTCCAAGAAGAAAACACAGAAGTAAGTCACTGGAGGATTTTTGTCTCTCCCTCTCCAATTCCAGTTTTTATCTGAGTTACCTCTCTTCAGATCCAGGTGTTTTTCTGGGATCCAGCTGAAATTTCCTTTACCTGTCATGGAGCTGTATTAATGTGACTCTTTGCTACTGTTTCAGAAACTAAAGTTGAAATACTACAACCTAATGATCCAGCTGGATCAGCATGAAGGCTCCTACCTCTCCATCTGCAAGCACTACAGAGCCATTTATGACACTCCCTGTATCCAGGCTGAAAGTGAAAAGTGGCAACAGGTAAAAAACTTGGCACACAAAATATCTGTGTTTTTGTGTGGCAGATACTCATTTCTTACCAGATCAATGTGCAGCAGATGGAATAGCTCACCAGTCTGTTCTGAGTTTGGTTGTCTTTTATGGCAGTTTTAAGAAATTGGCTTGTTTTCAACTTAACAAGTTTATTGCACTCTGTTTTCAGCTTAACAAGTTGAAAACAGATACGATAAAGTTGATTTCAAAAGAATAACCAACATCTTCATTCTGTTGTCTTTGAAATCTCCAGAGTGTCTTGTCTGTTTTGTGTAAGTGCAGGGATTATATCCAGCTGTGCAGGTGTGGTCTGAGTGGTACAGTTGTGTGTGCAGTACAGATGTCAAGTGTTTGAAAAGGGGTTTTTAATGTATTAAATATTAGGATTTTAGTTGACCTGTATCAATTTAAATGCATCACTGTGAATGAGGGTTTGTTTCTGCAGATGGCATCAATTTTCTTCTTAACTTAATGGAAAAAACCCCACTTTTTTCTCTCAAACAGGCACTGAAGAGTGTTGTTCTTTATGTTATTCTTTCACCTTATGACAATGAGCAATCTGATCTGGTGCACAGAATTAGTAGTGACAAAAAGCTAGAAGAAATCCCCAAGTATAAGTAAGTGTTTCTGATAAACAATTCTTAGATTAAAGAAAAATGTCTCTCTATAACAGCAAGTGAAATCTCTTTAAGCAATTCTCAATTTAAGTGTTTGTGAAAAATACCATAAAAATGTCATGATTGTGCAACTTGTACATGAAAATAGATATCTCTTTATAAAAGAAAGATTTTCTAATTAGAAAAACAGTCTGATTTGAGCTGCCCCCGACAGCATGAAGTATCAGGGTATGTTCAAGAACAGTGAATATTCATGTTAATAAAAATAAAACATTTCAAATTAGGCCTTTGATCTATTCTAAGTGCGAACTAAGCCTTATTAACACAGGATTGTAACCCAACTTTCCTAAACCCTTTAGAGACCTCCTAAAACTATTTACCACCATGGAACTGATGCGGTGGAGTGCCCTAGTTGAAGAGTATGGGAAAGAGTTGAGAGAAGGATCCCTTGACAGTCCTGCAACAGATGTTTTTGGGTGTACAGAGGAAGGTGAAAAGAGATGGAAAGATTTAAAGAACAGAGTTGTGGAACATGTAAGTCTGACTGGAGCTGTGTACTCAGTGCCTTGGCTAAAACTGCTTTTTGCTTCCTGTATTTTAATTACAAAGAAACCCAAAAAAGTAGGTAGTAAAGCAGCAGATAAGGTGCCTTTTCTTTTGTGTTGTAGTTCAACACTTCATTTGCTTGTATATCTTTGTTATATTACTCTTATTTGTATTATTGGCACAGTTGCCAGGAAAAAGAGCATATTGCACTCAAATGGTGAGATTCAGCATTCCCATTTGAATAGAACAGAAACTTTAAAGTCTTGCTTTGTATTAAGTTCATAATTGGTTGATTTCTTTTCTCAAGAATTTGTCACATAGAGACTGTTACACCTTTTATTAACAAAAGAGCTGTTTGTTCACAACTCCCTCCCACACCCCATGCCGGGCTGCAGTTAGAGCACCACAGTTCCTAATCTGCTTTTAACATGGACTTTTATATTTTTGCAGCCTGCTTCAATTATTTTTTGCACATAACCCTCTACTCTGAACACTTTTATTCCAGAATATTAGAATAATGGCTAAATATTATACCAGAATTACAATGAAGAGAATGGCACAGCTCCTGGATCTGTCCGTTGACGTAAGTGTGGTTTTGCTTCTCCTTCTTTCCTCAGGGGTGTGCGAGTGGGTATGTGTGGATGTTTTTGTGGCAAAAATGTGAGTATTCAGCAGAGGAATATTCTTGTTGATTTGATTTCATGCCTTTATATGAGGTAGAAAAGTGTTCTTTACTAAAGAGCTTTCTAAAGACAATGACACATCATGGCATATTAGTATTTTGACTGCTAATAAAAAGCTTTGCCCTACTGCCTTTTCATTAAATCTGCTTTTCCACAGGCTCATAATAACCCTTTTTTTTTACAGTGGTCAGTAGTTCACAGGGATTTTCCTCTCCCTTGCTTGTCATCGTGGCTTGCTTTCATATCTGTGTAGCCAAGTACTCCAAAGTGTAAAAGTCTGTATTAAATTTTTAATTTCATGGGAGATAACCAGATATAGGTCAAATGGAAAAAAAAAAAAAAAAAGGTTTTTAAAGTACGGTATTGTTACAGCTGTATTTGTTAGGTATAAAGGAAATCTTGTTCCTGGTGCTTTTGTGCTGTTTGGGAGCAATTCTGATGTTTTGTAGCTAAAAATTTGACTATTAATTAGCTATTAATTTGACCCAGTGCTGTTTGTCTTTCCAGGAATCGGAGGAGTTCCTGTCTAACCTAGTAGTTAATAAGACCATCTTTGCTAAAGTAGACAGGCTGGCAGGAATTATCAATTTCCAGAGGCCTAAGGACCCCAACAATATCCTCAATGACTGGTCTCACAAGCTCAACTCCCTCATGGCCCTAGTTAACAAAACCACCCATCTCATTGCCAAAGAAGAGATGATCCATAACCTGCAGTAAGGTGCCTCAATAATCTCAGTGCTTTTAAAGAAGGCATTAAATCTTCATAATAGAGACTATTATTACAAGTGTGTATATGGTTTGTTTTCTCCCTGTCAAGCCTTCCTGGTCTAAAATTTAGAACATAATTCTGAAATTCCTGTTGACAATTAAGTTCCCTTGATTATTCATTCAGTTGTTAAATGTTTTTTGCTACAATTGGTGAAAGAACATAATAAAACTGTATTGCCTGTATAATAATGGTCTTGTGGTTTCTTTTTTTCCACATGTATCCTTACCTGTCTAACACATAATTCTGTGGTTATGTCATTACAGGACTATTTTTGAGGCTGTGATTGAGAGGATTTACTGTAAATAATAAAATCCTAAGGGTTTACAATGAGGGAACTTATAATATTGTGAAGTTAAGTCAAGATACTGTTTAAACAAAATTCTGCATGTTTATGCTCAAGAATAACGCTATTTCTTGTGATTTGGTACTACAGTTAGACTTTAATTAATTCTGAACTGACAGAGCAATCAATTTATGAGTAAGTACCTAAATCTTGTCTGCTTGATGCAAGTCACTAATTTCCCCTGTTTTGTTGTTGTACTTTTTAATGGTTACAATAGCAATTAATCAGTTACTTTAAAGCTCCTGCTTATCATCATGAGTGTGTTCCATTCAGAGAAGAAAAAGCCCTGTTTAAATATTTGCTTTAACCTCCTGTAATGGAGGGAAGTTGTGGACCTTTCCCCACGTCCCTGGGCTGGTTTTTAGGGAGGTAAATAGCACAAATAGTATAGTAAGAATGGAACTTCTGTTGAATTTGCTCTGTGTTTGAATGCTTTTTAATGCTGGCCATAACTACTCTGCTCATAATTAATTATGTAAATGATGTATTGAGATGTGCATAAATCCCATCTCATCACAAGAAGCTGAACTTCATTCACACCAACGCTCTTGTCACGTGAATACACGGGAAGTCTGCAAACTTCAAGCAGGGATTTTGAGTGAGGGAGGTCTGTGAAGGGACAGGAAAAGATGGAAGCCTGTGAGCAGTGATTTGCATTGGGAAATGCAGACTTTGGACATGCTTCTGGGAGATTTGGGAATGTCATTTTGGAGGCTTGTAACTTGAAAAGCCCCCCCCAAGCCAGCTCACTGCGTTTGAGCATCAGAAAAGCAGCTGAACCATCAGTGAGGGAAGGGAGAGATCGGAGCAGCTGTTCAGAAAGCACAGAACGTCACTATCTCACTTCCTAACTTGCATTAGAATCTCAGTGGAACAAGTTGTGTAAAGCCTTGTCCCAGCCCTGGCTGAGTGTGGGATGTTCTGGTCCTTGTGAAGGCCTCGGGAGCACAAGCAAACCTGCCAGGAGAAGGGACAGAGTGACTTAAACCCCAGCCACTCTGCTGGAAACAGGCAAGAGCCATCAGAAAGGAGAACAATGGGTCATCAGGGGAAGTGGGAACTTGCCTCTCCCTGTTCTTATCATAAACATTTTCCTGCCATTTGCAATCTGCTCTGGAATCTTCAGCCCTGAGCGTTTTAAGCTTATCCGCCCTGATGCTTCCAGCAGATGGGATGTGTGGGGCCTGATTCCCCAGCCAAGCCTCTTGTCCTCTCTATCCTGGAGTGGAATGGTTCTGTGTTCCTGGCCCTGCTTCCTGAGGTTCTTGCAGATTGTCCTTGCAAGAACTCCCTCTCTGGCTCTATCCCTCTGTGCTGCCTTTAGGTTGGATTTAGAGCAGGAGTTTTGTGGAGAAAGGTGGTGGTTTCTCCCCCCTCACAACTACTTTGTGCTGTCAGCATTGGAAAGAACTTACCCTTGGACAGCCCAGGTATCTCTTTAAAACTCGATTCAGAGGGATTAGGAAGGTTCACCTTCATGGTCTGTATTCCTGCCAAAGATCCACAGTGATCAGGCTTTCTGCCTTCTGATCCAAACCAGATTTTTGTTCTCCCTTAAATCACCTTGGTCTTGTTTTGGAACACACTGCCCAAGGCAGGCTCCCTCCCTCCCTCTGTCCTGAGTGAGACATTCCTGCTGTGTACTGAGTACTTGGTGCCAGAAGCAAGAATCCCTCAGGTTTCCCTCCCTCCACATCAAAATTAAAAGTTTTAAAACAAAATTGTAGAATTAGAGGCTGGTAGGGTAAGTCCAACTGAGTGGAAAACAATCTATTTAGCCTGGAGTTTGTTTTTATTTAAGGGGGTTTTGTTTGTTTGCAGACTACTATTGATGAAAATGAAATGACTATCTCGGGTCTCTCTGGAAAAGGTTGCCACAATCAGGTTCCTCGGAAAGAAGCTGTGAACTTCTGGTGCCAGTTCATCTCAGGAAGGCAGATACATGTCAGCCAGAGCTCATCCATGAGCAATTTAAAGGTCAGCATAAAGACATTTTGGCTTCTTAAAAAGATTGCACAGGGACTGAAGATCTTTGATCTTGACAGTGTGGGATCAAACCATCCCATTACTCTGACCTTTGCAGTTTCCTCGGTGTACCCTCAACATCCCCTGATTGCTTCTCAATGCTCCCATTTTGTGGATCAAAGGAGAAATGCATTAGTTTGAGTATTACTTGCTCTAGAAATTGTATGTGTTTAAGGAGTTCATGTTGAAATATTACCCGTGGATAATTATGAAGCAAGATTAAAGTTGAGATCATCTGTTCATTAGAGGACTCTGGAGGAATTCCAGGGGAATTTTCCTGCTGGAAAATCAAAACTTGCTACTCTTCAGCCTAATAACCAGCCATTAATGGCAGCCTAGAAACAGTTTGCTTTATTGTTTAGCAAGGCTAAGAATTACTGTTGCTATCTCACCTCAGGTCTACCACTGCCTTGTTTGTGGCAGAGGCTAAACCACTTAACTTCTGCTCCTTTCCCATGACTGGTGCTTCTGAGGGAGTTCAAAAATTTATAGAGGTCCAGTGTGCTAAGACAATAAAAACACTGCTCCTCTTGCTGCAATCAGCCTGGCAATTCACTGAGAAAGGCCTCCTGTTGTTTGTGTTCTCAGGAGGGGAACGATCTGCTCAAGAAGCCTTGTGGGATGTTGGGCTGCAGGGTCAGGGAGGCAGTTCCCTGCTGAATGTCTCCTACTCTGTGTTTATTACTTTGACATGTTAATTGTGATGGGTTTTCCTCTATTAGACATCGTGAGTGGGGCTGACTGAAAAATCAAAGTTTTCTGTGTTCAAGGAATGCCAGTTCCCAGAAACGGGAGGGAACTCGGGCAGAGAATGGAAATTGATTTTCTGAATTTCCTGTGAAAGTAGAAGTCTGAGGAGAAAGAAAAAAAAAAAGCAGCAGTGTAAGTTTCAATTAAAATAGTTTTGTTTTGAAAATGTAGAAGCCAAGCTGTAGCTGTGATTCCAAGCGTGCAGCTCGTGGGTGAGCCAAGACTCCAGGGCTTTTTGGCTCCCAGCTCTCCATTAGCCCTGGAGCAAGTGAGGCTTTGAGTTCCCAACTCTTCCAGAATCTGTGCCACACCTTTCAGAGCTCTGCTTAGATCTTGGCCTCATGGCAGGGAGCTGGGCAGCTCTGAGTGGCCCCAGCTTTTCAAACTCCTGCTTTTTGGCCAGGATCCTAGATTTTCCAAGGACCTTGGCATGGCTCCTTGCTCCACAGAACAGGGAGAAGCCCTGTGAAGCAGCATAATTTACAGAATCCTGACTGAAGAGTAAGGACACAGGATGTGTCAGTGCTTCTGCACAGGGATTCCTTGCACATCTGGTCCCTGGCAGGGTGGGCTTTCTAAGCTTCCAACAGGGAAGTGCAATTTTCAGATGGGAAGAGACATCTCGTGGAGTTCCTCCCAGAGTAGCAGCTAATGGGATAAACTTAGTTCCTTTAATTATCCTTTAATTCTGTATTGAAACCTATCACTGAAAGCCACACAGTCTCTTTCTTCCCACGTGGATGTGTAACCAGTTCCTGGGACATCCTGTTACAGCAGCACAGGAGGCAGAGAAGTGGCTCTGAAACCAAATTTAGTTTATTAAGGCCCTTTGGATTTGGGATCTCATCCCTCAAGCCAGCTGCTAAAGGATTCTCACTTTGAGCAGCATTTCCAAGGTTAACGAGCACTTGGAGCCCCAATTTGCTTTGGACTCACAGTCCTCATCTTTCTATCTGGTGACAAAGGCTTTGAAAGAGCTTGGAGGGGGCACCACATGGAAACAGGGGAGTTATTCCAACCTTGCAGTGCTTGGCAGCCACTCTCTGGGAGCTGCTGGCTCCCTGTCCAGCCTCTGGCATGTCCACTGAGGGTTTATGCAATACCATTAACCAGTCCACGAAATAGGGCAAAACCTCCTTCATCTGGGGGCTGAGAGGGTTAATTGAAGTACCAAGATCATAAAAAGCAGAGGGGGCAAGGGCAGAGGCTCCAAGTTGTGTGGGTTTTTTTTCCCAAGGTGGGGATTCCCTGCTCCCAGAGTCCTTCCCAGCTCCCTTCTGAGCTGTTTCTTACAGGGCAGAGTTGCCACCTTTTTACAGCAGCCTTTGCCACTTGGTACTTTCAACCTGGAACTTTAAATCAGCAGAGAGCAATAAAAATAGGGTCTGTCATTGAACAGATCCTTCTTCCTATAACTCAGTCACTGCCACACAGGGTTTTTTTCCTGGTACATTTTAAAGAAATACACTCAGGACAAAAGGGCACAAAAAAAAAAAGCTTCTGGGAAAAATAAACCCAGAAAATTTCTGTCTTCTCCAGTCTGAACTCCAGAGGATATAGGTGTGTTTATATCTAAAAACATGCATAGAAAACTAATTCCATTTTCCACTGCTTTTTAAATTATAATTTATTTTAAAGAAAACCTTTGTATTTTATACCAGAAAAATTTATCAGTAATATAAAGCTCACTAGGAACCAAACACAACCACCCTCCAAAGGGACTAATTCCACTTCAACAAGCTTCAAGACCCCCCACACTCCCCTCTGGCACGGCACTGGCATGGGTAACTGTACTCCCAACCCTATTTCCAGAGCTGAATTAAAAAGTGGACTGATTTAAGTCTGGGGCTGCAAATGCAAAGGATTTATTTAGATTTCTTTCCTCCTGTATTTACATTTTTGCAGGAGCTCTCTATAAATGCATTACTGATGAATATTGAAAACCTTCTTGGGCACAAGTATCTTCTTGCAGTGGCAATGCATCAGAGGCTTGGCTGGTGGTTATTCTTCAAAGACTTAGGAGGCATTTAAACGTAAATTTAAATATAAATGCATTTAGGAAAATCCAATACTAAAATGATCTGGATCTTATAATTATTTTAATTAAAGTGGAAGGAGAAGTTTTCCAAAAACACTGAAATCCTGTCTTGGTGATAAAGATCCTGATGTAAGCTGTATTTCCCCAATTTTTGCTCCACTTTGCCCTAAATCACAGAGCACAGGGCACCCACCCACGGCAGCTGGGCCAGCAATGCCTTGAAAAAGCCAGGTTGCAAAACAGCGTAGGTATTAAGGACTGATTGCCAAACATTTTGAAAACACAGCTAACAGGGAAGATTACTCCGTGAAAATAAAACTGTTATGCCAAGCAGTTTCTGGGATTCATGCACGGCCAGGACCTCGTTACCAGCAGTCCCTGGGCACGGCCAGATGGGTTTGGAAAACAAGATGTGCAGCGGGAGCTGCTCCATCCCCTGCTGCAGCCCCCGGACCCAGCCTCGAGAAGTTTCCTTGAGGGAAGGATGGGGTTTTTTATGGGAAAAAACCCATACAGAATAAGAACTAAAAAAAAAAAACAAAATCCCAAACAAAAAATCCTACTCACACAGTAGAATCACCATGAGAAAAAGCCATTTCCATGCTTTTTTTCCAGGGGTGGGATTCCTGTCCTGCCTGTCAGGGCCTCTCGGGCTCCGCAGCTGCTCCCCGAGCCCCAGGAAAGGGGATGGAGCGAAAGGAAGGAGAAACACTAAAAAGGAAGAAAGCAAGGAGGTTGCTGGTTCCCAGCGCGGGCGGTGCCCCCGGACCCGATCCTTGAGGGGACCCCGGGCCGGGTCCCCATCCCTATCCCCGTCCCTGTTCCCGACTTGGATTCAGATCACGACCCGTCCCCATCCGCGCTCCCATCCCGTTATCGTCCCGTCCCCATCCCCGTCCCGATCCCGGTCCCGATCCTGGTCCCGTCCCCATCTCTGCCCCATCCCGGTCCCGTTCCCGGTCCCTGGTTCCCATCCCATTCCCCTCCTCATCCCACTCCCGGTTCCTCGTTCCCCCTCCCCATTCCGTTCCCGTCCCGTCGCGACCCCGGTCCTGGTCCCAGTCCCGGTTCCTGCTCCTTATCCCGGTTCCCGTTCCCATCCCGCTCTCGTGCCCGGTTCCCTGGTCCCGTTCCCATCCCATCCCATCCCGTTCCAGGTTCCCCATTCCCGTTCCCATCCCATCCCATCCCGTTCCCAGGTTCCCCATTCCCGTTCCCATCCCATTCCCGTTCCCAATCCCGATCCCGTTCCCAATCCCTATCCCATTCCCATTCCCATCCCATTCCCATTCCCGTTCCCGGTTCCCGGTTCCCCGCTCCCGTCCCGTCCCCTCACGGTGTCCCCCGCCTCCCTGCCGGCGGCGGGCGGGGAGGGCCGGCCTTTCCCACAATGCTTTGTGGGACGTTGACAAGTGGATCCAAGATGGCGTAGAAAGTAATGACAGGTAAGTCGGGACTTCCCCGTCCGCCCCCGCGGGCACCGAGCGCGGCCCGGCCCGGCCCGCGCCGGCCCCACCGCCCGCCCGGGACCCCCGCGGGGCGCCGCGGGCCGCGGGGCGGGCGCTGCGGGGCCGCGGGGCCGCGCGGGGCCGGCGGGAGCGGGCCCTGTGCCCGCCGAGGGCCTGCGGCGGCCGCCGCTCTGGGGGTGCCGGCGGCCGGACCCCGCAGCCGCCGCGGCCCCCGCGCCCCGCGGGCCGGAGCAGCCGCCCTGGGCCCCGCCGGGCACAGCGGCCCGGCCGCAGAGCCGGGGATGCCTCGCACAGCCCCCCGGGTGCTCCGGGGGGGATGCAGGGGGGGGTGGGAGGCAGCTTTGTTTTTGTGCCGGGCGGGGCGGGAGGGGGCACGGCCCGGGAATAACAGCCCTGGGAAACGGGGGTTTGCGGAGGGGTGGGGAGCGTAAATCGGGAGGGTTTAACGGCCGATGTGAAACTGACCCCCCTCGCAGCAGTTGGAGGGTGGGCAGACGAGCCTGTGTTTTTGTTTTCTGCAGGAGGCTTTGGCAGGGAGAGTGGAGTGGAGTTGGGAGGTTTTAACACAGGTCCCGGGAGCACCATTTACACCCTGGAACGGCCCTGAGACTGAAAACGGGAGACTTTACACTGCACAGCCCCTCCAAGACACTGTATATATATATATTTAGGGCGAATCCCCAGGCAGGAAAAGGATATATGTTGCCCCTCCCGGGGTGGGCCATGTCCTTTCATTAATTTCCAAATGGGTGCAGTTGTTTTGGCCTCAATGCACTGTTAGGCAAAGTATTGTTTGATTATAGTAATGTGATTTAAACGTATCATTGATGGAAATTAGGAAATAAGTGCAGGGAAACAGTTGCAAGGTTGGTTCCCAATTAATGACAAAATGAGTAAGAGTTAACCAGGTAATAGGATTTTTGCATTAACAGAGGTACAGCGAGCTTGAGATGAAGTTTTAAAATAACATATTTAGGTTTTTGTTGAAGGGAAAAAAAAACCCATTCAGTTGTAAGGCAGAAAAATACCCTAAAAATGAATACCACCATTGACAGATTGAGTGTATCACCAGGGTTTGGGATGGTTTGATTGTTGAGGGCTTCTGATGTTCTTAACAAATACTATAATTGAATCGAGGCAAACGATAAAATACACCCCCTCACCGTTATTTATATAAGAAAAGACACATTCCTTTATAAAAATAAAAAAATAAGCAAGTGATACTTGGCAAGTTTGCATTATTTTCTGAGACTGATTGGTAGAACAGGGAGATTTTAAAATGGTGTGTTTTAATTTTGGTTGTTTTAGTACTTTTGAGCCGTAACAGATTGTGAATGAAAACAATTTTTGATTTTTTTTTTTTCTTAAATGGCAAAGCTCGTTTGACAGGGACAGTCTGGGGGTGCTAGGCAGCTTCTTGGTCCATCGTGAGGAGCTGATTTTAAACATTCAGCTGAAACTTAGAAGAGGGGAAAGTGTACAAAGGACCCCCAAGTTCCCTCCCCCTCCTTGGGATGCAAACCAAGGGGTTCAGACTGTGGTAGGTTTGGCTTTCGCAGCACAGAAATTGTGAGTGGTAGAAGCTGAGTTAAGCTTTTTTTTGTTGAACTTTAATTAGCAGAACAGTTTCTCTTTATTGGTAAGCGAAGGAACATTTTATGTGTTATTACTGATAAATTGAGTTCTCTTTGTAATTTGTTCTGAGAGCAGAAATTACTTCTTTATTTTTCCTGGCTGAAATCACATTTCTATTATCACTCTTCACCTCCATGGAATTTTTGGACTTCTGAAACATACAGTGTGTATTTTCCCTCTTTTAATTCATACAGACACTGTGCCTTTTTAGGTGAGCCAGATGAATTTTTCTGTGGAAGAGCCTTATTAAAGTGATGGCTTGAGGACTTGAAAGGTTGTAATAGCTGGCTTTGCTGGGTTTTGTTGGTTTATTTGGGGATTTTTTTGCTGGTTTGTTTGGGGGATTGTTTTTATCTCTTCCTATCAGACTAAAACTTTAAAGGGAGATGTGGAAGCAGCATCTTATTCTGTAATTTGTCCCAGTTCTGCTTCTTGATCCGTCGTGGAGGATCCTTTTCCTTTGTGAAATCTCACTGGTTTCAGAGCAGTTCCTTCTGGGCTTTGGGATCAGTGTCAGCTGATCTGGTTACAGGAGAAGGGCCGTAGTTTGGAGAGAAGGGTTGGATTCATGGAGAAATTCTCATCTCAAAGAATGTGATTAGGGGTGTCTGGAAGGCTGGAAGAGGTGATGTTCCCAAGTGGACAGGTACAGGCTCAGTCCTAGAGAGACGTGGACAGGCTGATGCAAATCAGTGCACCTGTTCATGCTTCCTTTGGAAGGAATTTAAAATAGGAGTAGTGAATCTGACCAATTTGTAAGTTCTGACACCAGTGGATGAAAGAGCCCATGGAAGAGCTGGGCAATATTATTACTAATGTTTTCCAACTCTGGATGAAATGTTTCTCCATCATTGGCGATTATTTTTGTTACTAAAATCCACTTTGCAGTTATAGCTGGATATCCTTCCTGACTTTCAGTGTGTTGGTTTAATTTGTCTTTTTATTTGTTATTTACTGCCATCTTACATTTGCTGCTGCAGGTTATTCAAGGTGTTTTCATGTCAGTAATGGCAATTCAGATGATTAGTTCAAAGCCCTTGAATCTCTCACCTCGGTGCAGCCCCTCCCGAGGTCGGTGGTACCTCACAGCTCTGGGAAAAGGAGTGAAATCTAAATTAGGAAAGATTTAAATCCTGTGCCCTGTGTGCAGCCTGAGGAAGTCAGGGAAGCCCTGGCTTGGGGAAGGAGGAGGAAGGATGGTGTCACTCTGCCCCAGCTTAGGGATAGAGTGGTTGGACAGCTGGAATTCCCCTGCCCTGGGGATCAGTAGGCCAAGAATCCTGGTAGGCTCCTGACGTCTCTCCTGGCATTGCCAAAGCCTCCTTCCTGGAAGGAAGCAGATCTCCAGTGTTCCTCCCTGTTCAAGGCTGCCACTGTGTCATCAGGGGGGGGCTAAAATCCCGAATTTTGTAATCCTGACCTTCCCTCCTGCTCATGTTACAGCTCTTAAATCATTTCTCCCTTCCTTTGTTAGGGCAAAAGCCCATTTTCACTATGTGGCCCGTGTATTTTTTTGCCTTGAAATGGAAGGACTGTGGGTTAGATAATCAGAACAAACAAGACCTTCCTTTTTTGTTCTTGTTTGTCTTGCTATTTCTTCCGTGGCCTTTGGCAGCACTTGTGTTTATATGTATCAATGACATATATTTAAAGACATGGCGCTTTATATGTTTGATTTCTTGCTGCCCTCAGTGTAAACCTCTGCAATTGCCATTCTTTTTCAGCGAGGAAGAAAAGAGGCTGGTTTTAAAAAAAAAAAAAAGTTTGCACACAGCATTGGTTTGGAATTGGAAAAAAAAAAAAAACCAAACAAAAACAAAACCAAAATCAGAGGAATGCTTTGTCTTCTGGGAAAGTAAACTCTTGTTTTCCCCCAGTAGTTTGGGGTGGGAGAAAATAACAAAACTTTATAGATAGGGAAATCTGGAGTCTGCAAGGTCAGACTGCTCCACAGGGAGAGGTCAGCTCTTGGGGGGTTTTATTCTGGTGACATGGATCTCTAACTCCAGTTCCTTATTCCAAACCAGCCTTGCTTACTGGGCTTTCATCCTCTCTGCACACAAATGTTTACAACGTGAGGCTTCAACCAGAAGCAATCACTCATGTCTGAGAAACACAGAAATGTGAATATTACTGTAGGAAAAGAAGTGCTTAGGAATTTAAGCAGGGAGATTGTAATTACCCATGGGTGAGAATATGTTTTTCTGTTGCATTTCTGTTGCACTGCCAGTTGAAGTTTGAGGATACTTAATGAGGCCATAATGTAATATCCAAATATTTCTCTAATTTTATATGCAAATTTGTTGCTATAAATTAGGAATGCACTGGTTATTTACCCAGCCTTTTCTCAGAGTCCTCCATAATGCCAAATTACAGCCTTACTAAAGGAAAGGCAGATAAGAAATCATCGATTTCAGTCTTTTTTCCTTTTTAAATGTTATTTTACTGCACTGAGAGGTTCCATTTCATGACTGAAGAGTTCGAGTGGTGAGTGAGGCCCCATCCTAGTGCTGAATGAGGACAAACTGCCCCATTCTCTGAGCGGTGTGGAGTCTTTGTCAGGTGTTGGGTGGCTCATCATTTAGAATTAGCAGCACTGGACTCTGCAGGTTTTCCACAGCAGCAGTGGGTACACAGGGCTGCTGAGCTGGTAGCAAGAATTTTTGCAAGTGGTGTTATGCAGGGAGATGTTTTGGAGATGTGACTGTGAACTGTTGTGCCTTTTGTTGCTGTTGGTCCCGCTTGCCTGAAGAATGATGTGTCTGAGGTGGATGTTTTGAATCTTTGGCCTAAATGTGGTCTGGGGAAATAAATGTCATGCTCTCTGCTGTTTGTAAGAGGCTCCAGGAAGGCTCATGATTCTTCAGGCTGTAGTGCTGAAATATTGGAAGGAAAAGAACAGTGGGTTTGTGTTTGGAATGAAATTTTGAATGTTGGAGCGGCAGGAAGTGAAGGATAGAAATGTGAGCACTGTGTGGATTGGACTGAGCTGGTTTTATGGTAGTTGGGGTAAGTGTGACTTAGAAATGATCTTTCAGTCTGTGAATTTCACAGTCTGGGTTTTTTCCCATAGTTATATATAGCAAAAATACTGTATTCATCAAAACACTAAAAATTACACTGCTTAAATATGCTTAAAAGGTCTTTCATAGCCCTTCAGACCCCATGGCAAGAGGGAAATATGTAACATGAGCTGTTTTTGAGTATCTTGGTTGTTAGTAATGTGGCACAAGTGTTAAATTGGCTGGAAAACATTTAGTGGTTCAGCAAACCAAGAAGGTAACAAATCATGAGCAGGGAATGCCACAGACGAAGAGCGGAGTGGGTTTGGCAGCACGTAAAATAAAGCCTCTTCCACGTGTAGCTTTTCACTTGATGTAAGGTAACCTGTATTTTTTTTTTATTTAAGTGAATATTTCATTTTATCCTGGGATAATTTTGGGGGGACAGGGACAGGTTTCTGTTCCCAGGTGACGTTCCTTGGCTGCTCTCAGTCAAATTCCCCATCAGCTGAGATTCCCGAACGCTGTTGACCAGCTGCGAGAGCTGCCTCGTATCTGTTCCTCTGCTGTCTCGAGGGCCAGAATTTGTTGGATTTCTCTCATTATCTCCACAGGGAGATTGCTGAGGGGAATGTTTTTTAGCACAGTTTGGAATCTGCACCAACCCAGCGCTGCGGGTGTGCTCTGTAAGCGCTGGCTTTGATGGGGGCTGTTGGTGCGGATGGGTTCGAGGTAACTGCGCTCCGGCCCTATCTGCACACACTCACACCTTTGGAATGGTGCAGGACGTTTGTTTTGTCGTTTGAACTGACTGATCTTCCTTGGCTGTGGCTCTGTTTATGTTTGTTTGGCTGGGCCAGACAGAGCTTCCCTGCTTCCCAAGTTTTGTCAGGATCACGCCGTTAACCACAGCAGGATCGTTACTCATTCCTGCTGATGCAGTTCTTTGAGTGGGGTTTCGGAGACGTGACTGAATCGTTAATGTTCCTTTCAAAAGGAATGAGGAGGGTGAGTTCCAGGGGGAAACGTGTTTGGGATGCACGTTGTGGTGTTGCTGCGAGAGGAGAACTGGGGAATCCATGTTCTGTTCTTGGAAGAGCCCAAAAACTGAACCTCTTGGTTGGTCATGCATTTGAGGAGAGGAAACAGGGATGTTATAAAAGCATTATCCATATGCAGAAAGGTTAATAAAATTAAAATACAGAGTTAGAAGACAACTCCCCAAACCAGGCTTAGCTGTATTATGCCAAACTACTTGAAGTGGGGTCATGTAAAAATGGATTTCAAAGGTTATTTCCAATAAAGATAGCAGTTTTTAGAGGTGGAGGTTACTTACTGCTTTGAACTTTCCAAAAGGCACACAAAAATATCATGCACAGTTACATAATAGGTGTGGTTTGGGGAGAGATGTGTTTGGAGGATCTGGGGGTGGCGTGATTGTGTTATTAAATCTGTTACGGGAGGACCCTTTTGTGCTCAGCACTCTATAAATGCATAACCAGAAACTCAGTCACAGGGTTGCTCACTACTATAATAAATTAAAGTTCATTATGAAGCTGCAATGAAGACTGAGGTATATGGAAAGAAAATTTTCCTGTTCAGTTTCCCAACGTTCTGGTTGATTCCTGGGCTCTGTTTGTGACCAGTGCAATGGAGCTGATGCTCAGCATGAAGATTTTTACAATCTTTTGCCTTTTGAATGGATTGAAAGAGCGATTCACATTTTGCATCTCAACCAGAAAGTTAATTTAGGGCTTTTTTTTTTTTTTTCCCCCCTTCCCCATCCATCCAGCTGTAAACCTCTCATATATTCACCTGTAACATCTGTATTTGCCCTGGGGAAAATACCTGTCCCTGTGCTCTTCAGGTGCATCTGCTTTGCAATGTCAGGAGTGGAGAAAGTTCTCCTGTGAAAATGAAAGTTTGACACTGGAGGGAAAACTGTTCCAGCATTGCTGCAAGATCCCTGTTAAGCAGAGAAAATGTGGATTGGACCACTGAGCTTTGGAGCTGCTGGGGGTGGGGCAGAACTTGCATGGGGTTTTCCAAACGGGGATGTGCTGTGATAAATAATTCCCTAATTTAAAGCCACTTTTATTACTGAAAGCCAAATACAGCTGTATTAGATGAAGCTGTGAATTGAACACGAGACTTGAGAGTTAGGAACTGCTAATTTTGGTTCTGCCTCTGAGACTGATTAAAGTGGTGAATTTGGCAGATGAGCTGTGGTCAGGTGCTCTGTGCCGACAGTGCCGCACGAGGGGCAGGTTCAGTGAGCGCTGTGGAAAACTCTGACACGTTTGTGCATCTTAACTTCTGAAGCACATTTGCAAACATCCTGGTGTGTGTTCTGTGTTGAAATGATGCTTGGGAATCTTCCCTGACTCCCCTTTGCATTCCTTGGGAGCACAGTTTGGCACTCGCCTGGCATTTTGAAAAGGAGGTGACACATGTTTAGTCACATCGCCGCAGATGTACCTCTGTATCATACAGCAGGCATTTCTCAGGAAGGACTTCTGGCACCATCTTATGACTCAGAGCAGAATAATACTGGCAATTGCATGACTGTAAGTCCTTCAGATTAGTGGTGTTCGCTTCTTTTGGTCAAGAGTGTTACAAAACACTGTGATGTGAAATGTGCAGAGACAGGAACAAGGCCGAGTCCTGTTGTCGAGGTGTTTAAAGGGAGGTTTTGCCACAGGTTTGGAAGGTTGTGAAGGATGATGTTTTAACCAGCTTTTAGAATTTGGATGCCCTGTTCTGCAAAGTGGGGTTGAGTTTGAGGCTTGTAGGTCGGTGCTGTTCCGTGGAGAGCTGGTCAGGCAGTGCTGATCCTCCCCTTTTGTTTTTCTCTGGCAAATTTCATTAAGAGAAGCAAAGATTAAATTACTTTTCTAATGCATTTTTTTTAAAGTAAGTAATTGGTGGTGTTGTTATGGGGATAAAATGGTAACCATGGGACAATATTTCAATTAAAATGCCCTCATCTTGGCCAAGTGTGAGAAACCCTGCTCAAAAAGCAGTGTGAACACAGAAGTACACGGACTACAAACTGCTGCTGCGTTAAGCACTTATTATGAAAGATTGTTTACACGAGGATTTTCTATGAAGGAGCCAAAAGAACTTTAGGTGGGGCAGAAGCACCACCTATTATTATGTTACCTGATGCTTACTATGACATAGTCCTCATTTCACTTGGTTGCAGCCTGCCAAATTTTAATTATTTGGGTTGAAATTTCCCATGGTAGGTGTCTGTCGTAGGCTGAGGTTTTGGGTGCTGTGAGAAGAGAAAGGCTCTGCCAGCGTGGTTTGGTCTCTTCTAAAAAACTGGGCAAAAAAATGCTTTCTTATGTTCATAATATAATAGAAAAGAAATAATCTAATGACCTGCAGTGCTGCTTTGTGGAGAGTTGAGGTGTGTTATAATATGATGTTTCTGCCAAGGATGTGCTTGTTATTGACCCTGTGAAAATCTGCTCAGCATTGGTCAAATTAGCATTAAGGACAAGTGTAAAAGATAATCCCTGTAGTGAATATACTTGGGATACTAAATGGGATTTCTCTACAGTATGGAGGCTAGGGCTCCTGCATTCCTCCCTGGTATGATTTTGGACAAAAATAAGAGCACAGAAAATTCCCTTTGTGTCCTCCTGACACCCAGTTCCTCTCCCCTCCCAGCTCTACCTTCCTGCAGCGCAGGGGGAGCAGCGCCTGGATTTAAACAGAAGGTGCAAATTTTCGCAGAATATGTGCAATAAATGTGGGGATGGGGGTGGCTGAATGAGGAGAACGAGGCTGAAAAAATATTAGTGTTAGCAAGAAAGAGAAGGGAGGCTGTGTGGTGTGGGTACATATGATTTATTTTACAATGCTAATCCAGTTGTTTGTTGGAATACACTTTCACCGTCTGCATAAATGAGAGAGCGGTTCTGAAGTGGAGCAGGGAATAGCAGAAAAACAGGAAGGCAAATCTTCCTTAAGCCCCATCTTTGCTACACTTCATTTTCTCTGTTTTTAATGATTCTCCCATGTTGTGAGGCAGAGAAATGCTGGATGCTCCCCAGTCACTGTGCAGACACTGGGTGTCCTGTGTGGATCATGGGAAGGGCTGTACAGTTACAGGGCAGAGCCTGATGGGGAAAAAAATCTCTTCTCTGAATATAGGAAGTGTATAGGAACTTTTGCCTTGTGTTTTAATGTCTTAATTCTTTGCAAAATGAGAATATTGTCAGAATGATGAAGATGTTTTTGTAATGCTTGTGAGGTGCTGGGTCTCAGCACTGGAGGCATTACTACAAAGTTAATGAAATCATTAAAATGCAGTCTTTAGACCCAGATATGAGCAGCATGCAGTAAATAAGGCCTCAGGCCCTGTGCTGAAGTATTTCACTGGATGTCCATTAAGCAGCAGCCTCAGTTCTGCCTGTTCATTCCGCCAGGTAGCCCTTGGAAAATGTTCCCTGTGACTAATAGAGTTACAGGCAATATCAGAATGCACACACACAGGAGGCCAACCTGGGCTTGGACAGGTTTGTTTTGTCCTCACACAACCTGAGAGTGTCGAACTTTACAACCTGGGGTTTGTTCTGTTCATGAGTGCAATATGTATATATACATATATATATATATATATATATACACAAAACACCAGCACATACCACGTGGATGTCGTGCTCTGACTGGCCAGGTATTCTGCTTGGTTTCATCAGGACAGGTCACATTTTCAGGCATCTCTGTGAAGAAGGATCAGTTTAAAGGCAGGATATGAAGATATTAGGGATATTTATGTGCTGGTTGCAAGTTCTGAGGCCATGAGTTATTCCCATGTTTTTGAGCCAAAGATAGGCCATTTGTCCATGTTTAAATGCTGCTGCTGCAGAGATTGTCCTTTCTGCTGGTGTTTCCAAGAGGAAAATAGAAGAGATTAGTGAAGGTACTAAAGTGTTAATAATCCCTTAGTAGTCAGTCCTGAAATCATAACTAGCATGCAAAAACCTTGTTAGTGTTTGTGATGTATGTAAAGAGATTTAAAGCCCACAGAGGATCCAGATGCAGAAGGCATTTGCTCTTAATCTTGACTGCCTCTATATTTTGGTTACTGTCCTTATGTGGATGATAAACCACCCACAGGCACTTGTTCCTCCTTCAGTAAATGTGGATTTGTTTATTCCATACCTTAAATTTACAGGATCAGACTCGAGGTTCCCTTTATGTGGCCAGAGATCCCTTGTCCTCCTAATTCATGGTGCTCTCTTTGATTTTTCAATGTGGAAGGATAACCTTAACAGTCAGGGGCATCATGAACCTCTTCATTCCCTTTTTTCCCCTCCCCAAAATCAAGCATATCATGTTCCTCAGAGGCCACAGAGCAGAAGTTCTTGCTGTGGAATAAAACCTTGAAATACTCTTTCCTCATCCTGTATGCTCCAGTTCAGATTTAACATCATTTTTGGAATTTCAAGTAGGGTCATTTTGCCTGGAGTTGTACAACATTAGCTAAAGTAATTCAGTTATTTCAGAAAGCTGATTAGATTGTCCTTTCTCAAGGGTGGAGGCTTTTGTATTTGTTCTGCAAGGTGTGCAGTGCATTTCTGAGAACTCTGTGTAACTGCTATTACAGACCTCAGCCATAATTGCAACAAATGAGTGCACAAGTTCTCTGCTCTTATATTTTTCTTTAAGAAGAACAGGCAAAAGCACCTTTCCTACAATCCTTCTCTTCACCCTGTGCATGGGAGATGCACCATCCTTTCTCTCTGTTGCATCATTCACACTGCTCTAGTGCACTGTCACTACCCACTCTCATTAAAGGATTTCTCAGAGTGGGATTATTTATGATGTATATGTCATGACACTAGGAAAGTGCCTTTTTTCCCCCCTGTGTGTGTCTTTAAGTCGCTTCTGTCTTTTGTGCAGCTCTATTTTATTCCTTCCTGGAGGCTTGAATAAAATGGGTTTGAGGTTTGGTATTATTTTTTTGTCTTAAGGCAAAGCTTGGTTTATTTTATCACAATAGGTAAGGAAAATAAATAGATATTTAATTTTATTTTATTCGTCTAAAGGTGCTTGAGTGGTGTTTTGTAGTACCAGAAAAGCAGTTAACATGTGGAGGTGCAACACTGCCTTAAGATGGGATCAGAGGAGGTGCCAGAACAGCTCTAAGAGTGGACAGATGTATTATTCCCTATTTTAGTGTGTGCTGACAAGTGCAGTTTGGTTGCACAGTCTTGATAGTTGAGTTCCAATGACCCATCATTTTTAACTATAACATTGGCATGTTCACAGTAGCCAACTTTTTGATTGTGTAGTGTACTCAATAAATTAATTCAGATTATTGAACAAACCCAGATCTTCCCGTGCCTGTGTAAACTAAAGTATCTTGTCAGTCTTGTCCTGGTAATTTTGAGTGAGAGGGGAGCTATTCAGGCACAGGGATTGCAGCCATACCAACTTGGTGCTTTCCCAAATCTTGTTATTTCTATGTTATGGAAATAACAGAGAATTCTGTAGCCTTCGTGTGTGAATTGTTTAAATCTCAGTTTACCAGTAGCAGCTTTCAGAAAGCAGTGTGTTGTGTATTGCTCATGTCTGTAGCCTAAAAAGTTTGGAAGCTCTTCTTTAGGGAAACCTGGATGGATCCTTGAGCAGTGAAGGTGATGAATGTGGTTTATGGCAAGAAAAATAAATAAGGCTTTCCCTTCCCTGGTGATCCTTTGCTCCAGCAAAGGTAAATGGCAGCACGTGGCAGTAATTGATGGGGTAGCTGATGTCTTGGTATCCATAAGAGGCTGAATTATAACTTAACCTTTCCCTGGGTCTGTTATCTGTCTTGTTACACATTTTTCATGAAAACTGAAGCATCTTCGAGACCTTTCAGACTTCTGGGAAATTCAGTTCCAATTGACTTGAAGTTCAGAAGTTACTGGGGGAGGACAGAGCAACCAGCCTCGTAAATAAATCTAGTGGGTCTCTTCTTGCTCTTAAAAGGAATTGCTGGGCAGTTCTGATAAACCAGCTGTCTTTTCTCGAGGACTGCCTGAATTTATTTGATGTTTAAAACTTCTGCCCCGTTTGGTGGCCAGCTGAAAAATCCCCAAGGCTTGGGAAACACATTTGTGCAGAGAGGGGCAGGATGAGTGGAATTCCTGTCCTGCTCTGAGCCCGTGCCAGCCTGACCCCGATAGGCAGGGGAAGGGCAGATCCATCGGCAGCTCTGCTTTCCCGCAGGACAGCGGGCTGGGAACAGGAGGACACGGCTGAGTGGCTTTGGCAGGGGATGGTTGGTGCTTCTCTCTCCCAGCAGAGCTGTTGGAAGGGCTGGGGGTTGTAAATGGGAGGCAGCTGGAGATGCTCTTCCCCTGCATGTTCCCCATGGCAATGGGGCTCATTCATTTGCCTCCCTGTGCGATTCCCAGGATGTGGCTCTTGAAGCCAATTCAATTGACAGTAAATTCCTACCAGTCTCACTGTAGGACTGCAAGTTGAACATCATTGCTTTAGCATAAATCTTTACAAGAGATGCTAATGTTTGGTTAAAATATGCAAATATTTACTGACTTGTCTACTGTTTGTCAGCTTGGCATGCGAGACCTTGGATCTGATCCTTCTGTCTTGGCAGACATTGGGAATTTTGCCAGTAACATTAATAGGAACAGCATTGTGCCCTCTAATCTGTTTGTTTATGAAGTACAGCGAGAGTTATCTGGCTTGATGCTTTACAGTGATTTGAAAAAGCATCTGTTTGAAATTTTTTGGGGAACTGTCACATGCTTCAACTTATCATTATCCTGGTGTGTGGACCCTTTGATTCCATCAGACACATCAGCAAGCTGTGAGGTTTGGAAGTGCACAGTCATGAGTTAAACTGCCGTGAAACACTAGAATTTTAGTTCATGATGTTCTCGCCTCCTACATTGATTTTTAATTTGAAGTTGGACTCATCAGACTGGAGTAGTTCTTCAAAGCCTCCTGTGCACCAAGCAGGGGGAGTGTTTACTTGGGAATAAATGACTGGAGATCACGTTGTTTATCACTCTTCCTCCTGAAGCTGCCCCTTCTGCCTTTCCCAGCTCTAGAGGGGAAATGTGCAGTTTTATTTGCAGATCAGATTTTAGTGGCTCTTTTCATGTTTGCTTACAAAATCCCTTTGGCAAGAAGGTGAAATGCTTGTTAGGGATACTGAGCCTGAAAATCATTAATTGTAGGGGGAAAAAAAATAAATCCCTCCCAGCTGAAAAAAACCACCAAAGTTTAAGTTGCAGCAGTTGGAACAAACCAGGCATTTGAAATGATGTTTTGGGGAAGATAAGATGAGCACAACTTGGCCTTCAAAGAAATGCAAGATCAGGAAGTTTTCTTCTGCTTAATGGCAGGAGTTTTTGGGAGGTACAAAGTATGATGCCAGATGATATCTTTAGATATATATTTTCTTAGATTTGTCCACCTGTTTTAGTTGTGCAACTTTAAATAGTGGGAACATGCCTGTTTACTGTTTCCCCAGTATTTTGCAGATGTAATAAACTTTGCTATTAGAATAAATTGTTTCTCAAATTTAAATTTGGAACTCTTCTGGAATGTGGCTCTCCAGACCACACTGAGAAAATGAATACTCCTGACATCTATTCTGCTATGTGTTTATTATTTTAATTTCAGTTTTACAGGCAGAAGTGAAGTGCAGAAATCATTTGCTCAGTTTTGCAAAGAGAGTTGGGAATATGGTGCAGACCTTGTGATACTTCAGCCTTCAATTCTTAATCTGTAATAAATTCTACTCTTAGAGTAAATTTAGAAATTCCAGTTTTACATCTGAAATTTTTGAAAATATGGAATTGAAAGCAGGAATTTCTTTTAAAGGAGTGTCTCCATTCCTTGGCTGTTAATGATGCTGTGAACATTTTAAGTTTGGGAAAGACCTCCAGGAGGCAGTTGAGAAGTCCCATCTTTGCCTTTTATGTGTTGGAGAAGAAGGGCTGGGTAATGAAGCTTTCAACTGCCTGTCAGTGGGGCTGGCCAGGTCAGTTAGGATGGGATCTGTGTTTAATCAGTTCTTTGGGAATAAACACACAGAAGCTCTGCTCAGGCTTTTGGTCAAAGGAATTTTTGGTTATATGTCAGCCAGGAAGTGAGGAAATCAAAATTAACAGCAGAGTTCATGGAGTCCTCTATTTTCGGTCCCTCAGGAGGAAAACAAAATGTACATGAGAAAAACATCAATTAACTATTGTATTCCTGTGGAAGCAAATCCCAGATTTGTAAAATACACTGTGGCCTAAAATGTTAGTGGAGTGGAAGCCAGTGTAATTTTTAGTTGTATGTACAAAGGATCCTTGCATACACAGCTTAAGAATACCTAACATTTATATAATTGAAATTATGTGCTCAAGTGATCCAGCTGAATCTGTCACAGAATTACCTAATGAATGGATTTACTCACATGTATGGAAATGCAAAACCTACTTGCCTATTCCTAGTTTGGTTGAAAGTGGGGACTTATTTTTAGCAGAAAAAGAAATACGTGGATGAATGAGGTAATATTTTGCAAGGCTGTTATTAAGAAAGAGGCACATGTCACAGATTTGTACCAGGATAACTGCAAAATATTCCTGCTTGTGTTCCTTCACTTTTGGGAAGATATTGTTGTACATAAATTTTTATGTTAGTGTTGTAAAAGGGGAGGGGGTTTAAGTCAAAATTGTCTTGAAAAATCGATATTCCTTTATGTTATTATTTTGATAATGAAATTTTGAGAATGAAAGGGATCACATAGAACACAATGCTGTATAGTGTATGAAAAGTCTTGTTTATGTTTCTCCTGTGTGTTGGCCTGTGCTAAGGGGAAAAGTGGGATAGTGGATTATTTTTCATATGAGGAAAATGCATTTATTGGATTTCCAGATTAAATTCTTGAAGTTACTTCACCTTTGGTTGCAAATCTGAAAATATCAAGTATAAAGGAAGCTTTCAGGAGTGAATTTTTGAAGTGGACTAAAATAGTCATGTGAGCCAATTGTAATAGTAAATCTGTAATCTCAAATACTGATAGGATGCTGCTTGCTAAAAGCAAAAGGGAGAGCTCTTACGTTGTTTCCTCTTTCAGTGAACCCATTTTTGTGAAGTCAGCTTTAAAGTGCAGTGTCTCTAGGGAGGTGTGTCATGTATTTAAATGTTATGTTAATGAAGGGAGGATGTGGGTAGGGATTATAGAAGTGCTTTGCTTTCCTCCTGGTGGTTCAGGTGTGGATAACCACTTGTCTCAGTTTATTGGCAGATGTATCTGTCTGTATATGGATTTTTATTATAACTGCCTCAATCCCCCCAAATATTTACTATAAAACGATTGAAGAAGTTGTGTTGGTGTGCCAGGGGTATATCTAGATTTTCTCACACCTCAATGTAAATAAACCAGCCAAAGGCAGAGACAGGGGTTGCTTTGCTGGTGATCTCCTGGTCTTTGTCCTTCCTCTTTGTCCATCTCCGTCGGGCTTCACCCAGGGAAAGTGACTCCTTCTCCTGAGTGTAGGAGAGAAGCCTGGAAAAGTGTTGTGGAGTACATGGCTTGGAGGCAGAGCAGGTGGGGGGTGAGTTGTGTTCCTTCCAAAGCAAAGCTCATGTTGCCTTTCAAGACCCAAAAGCTTTCTCTGAGTGTTTAAATCCAGGCTGGCTCGACCATTTGGAACCACAGTGACATCCTTAAAATCAGCCGTGGGCTTAAATACCTCCTGGAATTAGAATGAAAACCTGGAGCTGGGAGAGAAGGAGAAAAGGCTGGGAAGAGAGGAGTTAGTGAGGAGGAGCTTGGGACAGGAAACGTGAGTGGCACAGCGCGAGGGGGATGTGATGGACGCAGCACCTCGAGGCGGGAGTGGCAGTTGGTTGGCAAGTCGGCAGTGCCATCACCCAGCTAACCAACGTTTTATCATCCCCTCTGCCCCGCTCTAGGATTTCTGTCCCTGAGTCATGGCAGACAGAAGACCAGAGAAGTCATGTGAACAAGCATGTGAATCCCTTAAGCAGCAGGATTATGAAGTGGCAGTGAAGCATTGCACAGAGGCTCTCCTTGCCCTCAGCCAGTTCCCCCCCGCTCACCTCCCGGAGCCCTGCCAGGCACAAATCGACCGCATCAAAATCGAGACTCTGCTGTATAGAATTGCTTCCTTTTTACAACTTGTGAGTGTGACTCTTTCATAGTATCTAGTGAACAATCACATGCATCATCGGGATTTGGATGAAAATTCCAGGTTTTCCTGGGATTGGCATGGGGGTTTGCCACAGAATCCCTCTTGCTAAAGCGCACGTGAGGCTTCTCTCTTGTAGTTTTTCCCTGATGTGTTTTGTTTTTCAGGATTGGAACCGCTTAGTGTGGGTCTCAATCACAGTTCTCTAAACAAATGAAGAAAAAATATCAGTTTGGGTTTCAATCACAGATGAAAAAAAAAAAAAGACTTTAAATATTTTTTTTTTTTTTAAATACATTCCAGGAAGGCAAAAGTATCTGAGGTTTAGGATATTTCGTTTGTATGCTATGCTGAATTACATACCAAATTACCTGATCTTTAAAGAGCATGAAATTAAAGTTTCTGCAAATATAAACACTTAAAAAATGAAGTTAAGAAATGCCCAAATCCGGGTAGCTGGTGCTTCATACCCAATTTAGCAACATTTGCATAGGTCTAACATTAGTCTTTTAATTCTTGATCCTCTACTTGCTTTGCAGTGCTAGGCTAGAGCATAGCTGGTGAAAAATAGAACTTTTAGATTCTGGCAGATTTTTAGTGGGAATGTGAAAACTGGGCTGTTGGAAAGGTTTGTCAATGCAAGGCAAGAAGAGGCATAACCCTGAATTACAGGTTTTCCCATTGCCAAATTCCTGTCCTTCCTTCAAAGCATCAGAGCTACAGTTTCTCCAAGGAAAGGACTTTACAGTGCTTAAGAATAAAGCTGCAACCTGCTTTTTCTTACCTGTCTGGAAATGTTATCACAGATTTCCAGGGGCCTTGTCCACCCCAAATCTTCACTTGTTGAGTGTGAGCAGTTTCAGCCCAGGTGGGAGAAGTTTGGCCAAGTCCTAAAATCTTTCTGGGCAGCTTTAAGATGAGTCTTGCCCATGTGATGAGGGAGTGTTTTTAAGCACTCTTTAAATAAATTGGATAACTGAGTGTGCAAAACAAGATTTGGGGAAGCTCTTAAATTAACAGGCTCCTCAGGGAAGGGATTCAGAAATAACTAAGGTTGGTTTTCCTACTGGAAGTTGTGTTACTACAGAGTTGACTTCTCAAAATTATTCACATAAGCCAATAGGCAGGTTGGTGCTTTAGAATATTTAATGCATTTCTGATATCACTCGTTGAAAATCCTGTGAGGCTCCTATCTGGATGTTCATCATAGTGATATTATTGCAGGGATTTTGGAAAAGTACTTGTAATCAAACCCTTCCTGCTGAAGACATGAATTATATAGATATGTAAAGGCTTGAAAGGAAAAGAAAAAAAAACAAAATTTTCCCTCTTGTTTTACTAAATGAAATAATCTTTAAAAATCACCACTGATAATACGGAGTAAAATAATATACATACCTTAAAAAATTCAACACAACCATATTAAGTGCAAGTTTTGAAAAAACAAACAGTGGCTAAAAAGTTAAGTTTTGTGGTTTTTTTCCTAAGTGGTGTGAGCCACCTGCAAACATATAAAACACACACCTTTACCCATTCATGTTCCTCTTTTAAAATGTCCTTTTGCTGAGAATCAAAAAAAAAGTCAGCATTCTAAGAATGAGTTATATTATAATTGACTTGTGTTCTTTATGTGTTCCACCCAGGAAAAGACAAGGTAATGGTTTCTAAAAAGTTTTAAGAAACTTGTAATTCAAGCATGTAGTTGTGTATGCTAACTGGAATAATGCTATTTTTAAACTTTTCATGTTTTACTTTTCAGAAAAAGTATGGGCAAGCAGATGAAGACTGTAGGCATGGTATGCTTATTTCTTTTTTTATTACCTAGTGTTTGAATTGCAGTCAGTTGTCTGAATTTTTAAAACCGATGCCCAGATTTGTTAGTTTGCTAACAGTGGTTTTTTTCCCTAGTTAAAATTATGTGTCTGCTTTATGAATTTATTTTTTTTTTCTCCCCTTAAATAGAGATCTCACTATTTTGTAACTCTCCCTCAAGGGCCAGAACTCAAATACACGTCTTTGGTGCTATTTGGCTAATAGATATTTTAGTACCCACATGGAGGATGAGCTGATAGTGTCAGGATTCGTGTGAGGATAAAAACAGCTGATTGTTCTGCCTTTTTTCCGAGGGACATGGTGGATATTTTGGTTTGCATTTGGGACTTGATTCAGAGAAAATCAAGATGATGTACTTACATTTATTCCTATTTGTTAAAGCTTCCAAACGTGCACATGTCACGTTGAAGCTGAGCCTTTCATATTTCCCTGCCTTCTTCAGTTGGGGTATTTTTAAAGGAATTAACCCTCCTGCCTAATCTGTGTTGTTCATGTATAATGCAAGTGATTCAGAATTCACTGAGAACTCCTTGCTGAGTTTGGAAGGCATTGGAACAGAGTTCATCAGTGAGATTTGGAAAGAAAAGGTGGGCAGATCCCACCTTTCAGTTTTTAGTTCTTTAGCTACTCTTGAACATTAAAGGATATTTTTTCAGGTCACAGTTTAGTTACACAGACTGTGACCCACTCTTCTGAAATTCCTGTGCTAGCAATGATAATCTTTAAATTATTCCTTTCTGGCTTTATGGTTTTCATGTTGTCTTGTTGTTTTTTGTTTTGTTTTGTTTTTTTAATGTATTTGTCTTTATTGGTAGTCAAGTCATAGTTTGGGGATTTTGTGGGGCTCTGCAGCCTGCTGGTGAAGGTCCATAAAACTCGACTGAGAAAAAAGAACTTGCCTTCTGTAGGTGTAAAATTAAAGTTTAAGAGATTACAAAGGGCCAAACATCACTTAATCAGTACCATTCCTAAAATAGCCTGAACATTTTTTTTAAAGCTTGTTTTAAGTGTTGATATGTAAGGGTGTAATATTCTGACTAACCCCAATGTTGTCTTTCATTGGTGGCAAATAAAAGACATATGGGAAGCTGAATGCTGGTTAAAGGAGGTAGGAGGGAAATGCTGTTTAATGAAGAGTGTTCTCATTGATGAGCTCTGATGGGTTTGTCACAGGGGTGACATTCAGCTGTGGGACTTTTTCTTGGCATGTGTGTCAGTTGTCAGGATCTCAAAGGAACTGTCATGGTAACTGCTTGTCATCTCTCACTGGACCAGCAGAGAAGTGGGTGGAACGGGACCACTGATCTCTACCTTTTTTATTAAAATGAAGAGGAAAAAAACAGCTTTTAAATGTATATTAATGACAAAGAAATAGCACCCAGTTTAATCACACCAGCATCTTCTGTAGGTATTTTTTCCAGATCTAAAACTGGGGGCATTTTTCAGCTTATTTATGCCATATTTGTGTAGGTATATAAAAATGTTATGTGTGTGTTTTCATATATATATATATAATATAATATATATGTGTACATGCACACCATGTTTTTATGGATTATGAGAATGAATGATTTGGTTGTGGCTCTTCATGATCAGTTGTAGCCCAGCATCTGACATTGGGAGTGTCTGCATTTTCGATCCCAAAAGGTCTTAGCTTTGGTTTTATGTCTGAAAGACCTCTGGGAAGAAACAGCCTTAGCATGGACCACCTGATAGGCACAGGGTCTTTTTTTTAAAATAGGCAAAGCTTTATTTAAGCTGCTTTTCAGTCTTTTTACAAGACTTGCTACGTTGCACAGTTTTATTTGACCCTGAATGATCAGTACCTTTTGGAGTAGCAGGAGAAATCCACGTTCTTTGTAGCGTGCTGAGAATGAGGATTATTTACAATCTGTTCAATGATTCCACCAATCCTTACCAAAAGGCACTGGTTAACGTGTTGCAGCTTTTCTGTGTGCAGCTGTATGTGTTAGCTGGGTGGTGTTATGCAGCTAATGATATGAAATATCATAATTGCAGATCTAATCTCGGAGATGAAAATAGCAAACCGTCAGCCACGTTGGAGCTATTCCTGGCTCTGCTGCTTCTGATTTGGGAAGTTCAGTTCTATTTTGGGGAACGTGGTCAGTGCCGTCAGAGTGGTGAATTAAGACTAATCTTGGAGGCACTTTCTAAGCAGGGGTTTAGTTACCATTGCAGTTTGAAGAGATGTGGAGTTGTTTTTCTGGAGTCTTTCCTGCCATTTCTGTTCACACCATGTGAACGTCTGTGGAGTGAGGAATTCTGATTTATTATTCTAAGATGTAATCCTGAAGTTGTGGTGAATGTAAAATTCCTGTCAGCACTAAGAGGGGCTGTTTGCATCTGCACCAGTAGCAGTAGAAACACAGATGTTGATGTTGCCTGCGATCAGAGTTATTTCATAATTCCCTAATTTTAAACAACTGTCCAGCTTTCTTTTCAATTCACATGCTTAAGCTTGCCAGCTTTTTAGCAGCCTGGCATTTCACTTTCTGGACAGGTAATATATGTGATTAAGTGTTGTTCCTGCCTCTCTGAAGCACGGCTGTGCTGTGAAATAAATCCCGTCCCTCTTGGAAGTGTCGAGGAAAGTGTCTGTGTGTGACCCAGTGCTGGGAAGCATCAGGAAAGTTTTCTGTCACATGGAGCCTGTACATTTCTGGTCTCACAGAATCCTTCCTTATACCCTGCACTTCACAGCAGAAGTGAATAAAAGCCCTTTTAAAGGAGCAGGAGTTGCCCACGAGGAGGTTGGCTATTTTTGGAAAGGCCAGGGCATGTTTTCTGTGAGCATGAATGGATCTTCCTGAGCATGTTTGTGTTACTCAGAGGTTGTTGGTTGCTATTTCTTTTTCACCTTCTCTGTAAGAGGAGGTCCTCTGTGTCTGTGTCAGGTATTTGAATCTACCCTTGCCATATTTAATTTCTGTCCATTTTAGCATGTAAACATGGCAGCCTTTTTGAGCTCATGTGCAGCATTTCTGAGACGGTGCGAGACACGTTTCAAGTTCCCATTAGACCAGAGCGAGTAATACTTAATTTACATCCAGCAGTTGTCTTTCCATGGATGCAACCCGAGCTTCAGACTTTATTTTCCTGCTAAAAGTGAAGAAAACTCTCTCTATTTGACTCAGCTGCGTGGTGTGATGATGCTGATGGTCACTGATTTGTGTTGCAGTGCTGGGAGAGGGGCTGGCCAAGGGCGATGGACCTTTCCGTGCAGTGCTCTGCTGCATGCACCTCAAAGGGAAGCTGCAAATTGTGTCTAATGTTCTTTCCAAATCACTGATGGGGGAATCACTGGTAAGTGAGTTTTTCTGCAGTCTGCAGAACTTAAAAAGAAAAAAAAACAAAACAGTTTTGTATTCCATTCTTTAAAAGATGTTTTTAACAACAAACTTCCGAGCGTACGGTGCAATGGCAGGTGGCAACAAAAAATGATTTGTAGGATAGAAAGACAAATATATTGGCACACAAGTGTCAGCAGGATGCCAGTTCGTTGCATTACCAGGCTTTCAGAGTTGTTGGGGTTTTGAAAAGTTTTTTCATTGTTGGCCCTGAATCCTCAGGGAACGCAAAATAAGTTGCATATTTGGGCGATGTTGCACCTGATCCCATTTTGTAGGGCTTCAGGAATTTTAGCCATTAAAGCAGAAAAAGTACTGATTGGATTTTTAAATAACTGGCCCATGATAAGTTGTAAGACATAAAAAGCTTTTCAGGAAAAAAAAAGAAAAAAAAGCTTTGCATTTCCAGACAAAGATAAAAGTTTGAGTTCAAAGCTTCTGCTTTCCCCTTGAACTGTTAAAACTTGTAAAGATGCTTTTAACCCCACACATGTAAGTAACTGTTCTGAGTCATGTGGGGAAAATTAGGGGCACATGTAAGTCTCTAAAGAATGGTGTTCTTTTTACTCCTGTGATGTGGATTAAATAGGCAGTTCATCCCCAGGAGCTGCTGGTCATGCTAAACCCAGAAACACGGGCAGAGGAGGGGCAGGAGCAGCTCTGGGCAGACCCAGAGGAAGGTGTGAGTGACATTAGAAACTCTTGTAGGAGAACCTGTTACCTGCAGTTGGATCATGGCTCCAGTCTCCTGGTGCTTAACTGAATCAGTAGGTTGTTTTTTTGGAATCCTGTTTGTCTGTCTGGTGTATATCCTGAATTCCCACCCCCATCCTCAGCCACTGGCTATTTTTACATAAAGAAAAGGTTTTTTTCTTTGTTAACTGGTGTTTTCCAATGAAAAAAAAAAAAATTCTTCACTGAAAAATTCCTGGTGAGGTTGAAGGAAACTTGCCTTCAGGAAAAGTCAGTAAAACAGGCTTATTGCAGGGAATGTACAGTGCCCTTGTTTGGAGCTGCTGTTGTGCAAATAAAGGTAGCTTTGTATAGAATTCCAGAGTGTCATCCCAAAGCAGAGTTTGAGAGCTTTTTACAAGCTTTTAGCTTGTTAGACACAGTTGTTTTCAGAAGGAATATTAAAGTCAGCAACCGATTTACTGAGTTGTGCCATTGTCTGAGAGAAGAAATGAAACTAAGTTTTGGAATTAATTTATTGAAGAATTGGAGTCCATCCAGTTTCCTCCCCAGTGACTTAAGAGAATGATTCTTGGTAACATTTTTATGCTCTATTACATTTAAGCTCCACAGGTTCAATTGTCAGCTTTCTGCTGAAAAAGTGAAAAAATCATTAGGAAAAAAAGCCCGAGCGTGAGAATTGTTAAGTGTGGAAATTTTCAGCAAAGAGTCATTTCTGCTGCTCAGTAGCACAGTCAAAACTTGGAGAAGTCTAATAAATGTAGTAGCACTTAATTAAATTTCTGCAAGAGGTTATTGGAATAAACCCCACAGGTCTGGGTTCCTTTAATCAAAGTTTTGACTTCCATGAGTGTGAAATTGTTACACTTAGCGATGTATTTCAGATGAGTTCAATTCTGAAAGATTTTTACTTCAGATGTATTTGACTTCGCAGTTAGTTAATGGCTAATCTTTGCTTTTTAGTCAAAATCCAAAAATTACAGTCTACATCAAAGCAGGAAGAGTTATGGAACTGTAGAAATTAGCAATCTGTGAAGCAGATCCTTGAGATCTGAAGACATGAATCCTTAAGACAGGAATCCATCACTGCAACAGCAGGGAAGGATTGTCATTAATTCTTTAGATCCTCAAGTATTTTAGTAACCACAGTATTTATTTTTTTTCCCCAAAGTTGTTCTAAATGTGATGCTTTCCTGCACTGTCCTGTATTGGTACTTGCTGGTTTTGGCCACTTAGAATTCCCCTTTTCACCGTAATATTTGCTCAGTGTGATGTAATATGGCTTTAAAATGGGTCTTGTAAGTCAAACTCATTTTTCCTCTTTCCCCTTCTCCTGTTGTTGTGGGGAAAAGTGAACTTACCTTCTGTGGTTTAATGCACGTGAAGGTTTATCTTATAAATTATAAATTAATTAGTAAATTAATGTTCTTTCTGCCCCCAGAACGGGATGGTAACTAAAGACCTGACACGACTGAAAACCCTTCTTGCTGAAACAGAGGTAATAATGAGCATATTATTGGGGAAATAGTGAGAGTACCTGAGGCAGCTGACAGGTTGGTTCCCACGTGTCCCAGGAGGTCTGGGCTCACTGGGAACACACCCACCTTTTCAGGAGCTTTTCATCACAGTCTTGCAGGATATGTGAGAAAATAGAGAATGATGCTAATAGGTTGTTGGCTCTCTCTCGAAGTAGCAAGAATTTAAAACCTTTAGGTCTGCATTATTTATTTGTTTATTCCATTTTTCTCTGTTGGAAATAATTCTGAAGTAATAAACGTGACTTAAGAAATATAAATATCTTTCCTTTTTTTTTTTTTAACAAGAGGTCAAATTGTCATACCTATTGATGAAATTACCCCCTTTTTTTTTTTTTTTTTTACTTACGATTTGGGCTTTATTTTTAATGTACATTCGAGGCTGAAAGACCTATCAGTGTAGTTCAGACTTTTGGCCTTTAAAAACCTCCCTGCAGTCCACGTTAAATTGATCACAGGGCAGAACCCTGTAAAAAATCTCTAAAATTTTCCTCCAACAATGAGTGGGCTCAGCGTTCCTGTGAGAATTCCTGTTATCCTCAGAATTCCTGTTATCCTCAGAATTCCTGTTACCAGGGGCTGCAATCCACTTGTTGGGTTACCGTGAACTCCCCTTTGTGACGGGAAGTGCTTTCACACTTCTGATTGGTGTTTCTCCATTGGTTGCTCTGAAAGCAAGTTCTTGTCGATGAGATTGTTTTTGTGTTCCTTTGTAACTGTGGGCTTTTTTTGAATCCAATTGTAGGCAGCTGGCAAAGTGCCATCAGGATATCACGGGGAAGATTTGGAAGAAGGTAACGTAACTGGGTTTTACTGCGTTCTGTGGGGGGAAGGCTTGGATCCTGCTGAATGCTCAGGGCTGCAGAGCAGGCAGAAAGCAAAAAAAAAAAAGGGCTTGACTGTTGTGATGAGCCCCCAGGTGCTGAAGTAGAATTACCTCAGTAGAATTATGTCAGCACTGAATTGGGAGGCAGAAGTTTATTTATTGATCAGAGCCTGCTCTGTTTGAAACCCGCTCTGAATGAGTTCGTTGGGGATTAGAAATTAATTTTCGTTGGGAAAATTTTGCTTGGGTTCAGATAACACTTTGGGTTGATGTTTGGAGGGGCAGTTCCCTGGACTCTGTTACCCTCTGAGTGAGAAATACTTGGGAATTAGAGAAGTAACCCCGCTCTCCTCCCGCAGGGTCCCGGGATGGTTGGCAGTTCCGCCCTCCCCCCCGGGGCGTCACCAGCAGCGAGGAATATACCCTGTGTAAAAGGTAAAGTCTCTGCTTTGTGCTGCCATTCTCCAGGGGGATCAGAATGCTTCCTCTTTTATTTAGCTGCTGACAGAATGATTGAGAGGTCAGGCAAAGGAAGGTACTTGTTAGAACAGCAGTCGATCTGCTCACAGATTTTTGGAAGGGTCAGTTCATCCAGAGGCACTTCAGTTTATTCAGTTTTCATAATACAGTGGTTTGAGGACCTTTTTTCTATGTCAGGTCAGCATCTGTCTTTCTTCCTTTTCTAATTTGGATGATCTCAGAGGTGTGAGAAGTTCCCCAGACAGTGCTGTAAGCAAGACTGAAGCGAGGTGTTCTTTGGCAGTGGACAGGCTGCTGCCTTCAGATAAATGGGCTTTGTTGATAGATGGCCTTTTTCTTCACATTAAAAAAAAAAAAAAAGTAGAATTTTCCTCAGGTCTCATTCTTTCCCTTTTGCATAAGCTCAAATACACAGAGAAGATCGATTGGCTTATATTGGAGTTTCTCCTTGTCCTCTGTGGTCAATATTGCCTGGAGTTTGTGTTGTTAATTGTCATTGCTTACATAAAACTGTATTAATATATATGGAGAAGAACCATCATTATGCACTTGATTCTGCCATTTATGTAACTAATGCAAATAAATTATTTTCCAAACACGAGCAGGGCTCTGACCTGCTTTTTAAATGACAAGACTGAATCGCTGAATTGGAGCTGCTTTTGGCAAGATTTTCTAGAGATGCTAAATCTTGGCAGCTCTTGTTGACTCTTATCATGTCCAGTGCTCATTCAGCAAATTTTAAAAAAGCAGATATTTGCAATTTTTAGCTTGTGGTGTTCTTTTATTGAGTAACATCTTTACCACGTTTCCAACCATTGCTCTGGAACCTTTTCCCACTAAAGCTGTAATGAGCTTTCTGCACACTGTTAATTAACCCTTACAGTGAGCAGGATGTGCCTTACTCATCAAATCCCTATGAACAGGATCATTCTGATCAGGGACTAAAGATTTTAGATCCTTCTGAGGAGGCAGTTCCAGGTGCTGAATAGGAATTTTTGAAGCTCTGGTTTATTTATCCCCTGTGTGCCATAAAGCAGTAGGAGTGCAGCATATTTATTCCAGATAATGAAGCTATGGAATTGCAGGAGATATTAAATAAGAAAGTAAAAATGAGAGAAAAAAGGTGCCTGTTAAAAATATGAAGAGTGAGAACTTGGAAAACTTGTATAATGATGGCAAAGTTTAAAGTAATAGGCTTTCCTATTAAATAAAGAAAAGGAAACCCAATTGATTTTAAATCTGCTATGTAACTAATGAGAATAGGTCAGCAGTTTTTTATGCTTGCACGTCTATTTGGGCCATGAAAATCACAATTGTACTGCAGCATTCTAATGTAATGGTGAATTGAAAAATTTACAGTAAAAGTACTGAAATTGACTGCCAAGAAAAATATTTGAATTTAAAATATATTAAGAAACATAGCTTTGAGAAGGCACTTAGTAACATGATGTTATATATCATGCTTGTTTTATTTACAATTTGGTCATGCAAACCTTTAAATACATCTCTTAAAGAAAAAAATGAATGCTAAATCAAATTATAACCAATGATACAAGTGTGGCCTGGATATCCAGGTACTTGTGCTGCAAGGTTTTCGTGTCACAGTCAGGTGTGATTTGGTTTTTGGCTCAAAGGTGCATCCTTTCTTTTTTACAGTAACTTATCACTGTAGAGGGAGGTTCTTAATATAACTATATGCATAGATATACAGATGAAATTCAAATATAGTTATGTTTACAGAGTTTCTATTAAATTAATATCCCCACAGAAGTCATCCTGCCTGGCTTTATTTATAATAAATGTGATGCTTGCATTAACTTTTTATGGTTTCTTTTCGCAAAACAAACCAAAACAGCCTCCTGGCCTGATTTTATTCTGTGTATCCAACTGTTTTGTAGTACCTTCAGAATGCAAAGTTAAATCATAAAAATAGTCCCCAAGTTATACAGTCATTTGTCCAGAGCTGCAATAAATTCTGAGAATGAGAATGCTTAAATTGTATAAAGGCTTTTGGAATGTCATTAATTTCATGCATCAGCACATGCCACTAAATGAAAAATGTGTTTCTTTAACAAATTCTGCAAGATTAGATCCTTTTAGACTGATCCACCCTTTCCAGAGAAGAGGATTAAACCTTTTCCTTGAGAGATGATTTCTGTGTAGGTGTATTTGTTGGAAAGGACCATGTGATGTCACTGTTGCTCCAGGAAAAGCTGCTGAATGAGTTTTTATCAGCTAATAATGTAAGCACTGGAAGAAATTATGCTACATTTTCCTTTGCCCCTGATTAACTGGGGGTTTATGCATATTAATACAGTGCCAGATCAGCTCAGGCGTGGTCTGTGATCTCCTGGTGTAAATTGCTGCACGAACACTTGATTCTTTTTCCTTTAGAAAAGCTGGAAATTTCGGAAGACTTCTGTCCCCTTATGTTTCTAAGACATTTGATACACTTTTCTGGGCTTTGCAGCAAGAGAAGCTGCTGCCTCTCTTCCAAAATTCTGCATATATTTTAGTTCATATGGACTGAACTGCCTTTAGTTCTACAAGGGATAATTAAAGAATTAAAGTTCTTCTGACTCGACAAGTAAAATTCTGATAAATTTTTTTTTTTTTAATTGGAGACCGAAAAAACTTCGAGGCATGATGTTTGTTTTTTTTTCCTGTTTCCTGCAGATTTTTAGAGCAAGGGATCTGCAGGTATGGTGCCCAGTGTACTTCAGCACATTCCCAGGAAGAGCTGACGGAGTGGCAGAAACGTTACGCCTCCCGCCTCATCAGGTTGAAGCAGCAGAAGGAAAACAAGCAGTGCTCGGGCAGTTACATGGAAACCCTGATTGAGAAATGGATGAATTCCTTATCTCCTGAGAAAGTGGTAAGGAAAACACCCCCCCTTCCCTCTGTGTTTGTGTGTAAAGCTGACAGCTGGGCCTGGTTTTGGCCCTTACGGTCAGAGCTGGTCCAGTCACTCCTCACCGAGGAATTGCCCAAGCGATTTGCTCCCGTTTCCATCCTGCCCTGTGTCTTCTTGCAGAGATCCCAGAGACTTAGGCTGATTTTGGGTTCATTTTGCATATTCAGTATTCTGGGGCAGGATGTGTCAGCCAAGTCCCAGGTATTGTTCCTGTTCCTTGACTTTTTGAACTGCAGAGCAGTGACTGATGAAGCTTTCACGACTCAGAGGAGAATATTCCTGCTTGTGCACGGCTCCTTTTCTTTGCCTGCAGCTGCAGGCACTTGGATGCAGACCAGCCAATCCCCTAAATGTTCAAAAGACTCTGAATACCAGGGAGTGTGGGATATGGATCTGATCAAACTTAGCAGCTCTTTGGAATTCCAGAGGATGTTTTTTGTGGCATTTGACCAGCTCTGCTTACCACAGACCCCAGGGAGTTTTCAGTCCATGTATTGTTGATCAGGATCTGGGAAAAATGGACTTTGTGCAAAATACACTGATGAGTAGAAAGCCTGATTCTAGTTCCTGGTGTCTCACTGATGTCAGTGAGATCTGGGCCTCATATCCCAGATCCTCCTTTCCAAATGAAATCTTGTTCTACTTTAAACATTTACAATTAAGTTGGGTCTTGAAAATCAAGTCTTGCAGTTAATTGTCCTTAAGTGGTTACATTCTTCACTGACACAGCATGATGTGGTAAATTTGACTTGCTTGTCTCTGAATTAGCACATAGTTACATTAATTCCTGCACAGGACTTGCAGCCAGCCTGCACAACTTAATTCTTTCCACTTTCTGTAAAAAAGTACTCCCTTCTCCTGAATGTTTGCATTTTGATGCTGCCTGTGGAAGTTTAATGTTACCTTCTTTTTCTTTCAATCTAGCTTAGTGAATGTGTAGAAGGAGTGAGAGTAGAACATAACCCTGAGCTGTCGGTAACTGTCACCACCAAAAAGTCTCATCAGACATGGACATTTGCTCTCACATGTAAGGTAGGACTACTTATCTTTTGAAATTAAGTCAGCAATGACTAGAATGCAACTCCTAACCTTTTGCAATTAAGATTTCAATTGCATCATTCTTAAAATAGAGAAACTTCCCAGCACCGTCCCCTCTCTGTCTCTCTTTTCCCAGCAGCTCTGGTGATTATGTATTTCTGGAAATCAGGCAGGACCTGGAGCTGCCCTGAGAAGTTCTTACAAGCTCTCTTTATTTGATTGCAAAGGCAGATATTCCTGAAATAATTTCAGCCTTTCACCCTCTGCCTTTCTCTCCTAGCCTGCAAGAATGCTGTATCGAGTGGCGTTGCTGTACGATGCCCATCGACCCCATTTCAGCATCGTCGCCATATCTGCTGGAGACAGCACTACCCAGGTGTCACAAGAAGTTCCAGAAAACTGTCAGGAATGGATAGGAGGAAAGATGGTCCAGAATGGAATAGATCATTATATATACAAAGTCAGTATAGCCTTCAACACAGAAATCTTTGGAACTTTTCGCCAAACTGTGGTGTTTGACTTCGGATTAGAACCAGTCCTCATGCAACGAGTGATGATTGATGCTGCTTCAACTGAAGGTAATGTAGGAAAACTTCTTTGCTTTTTTTGGAATAGTGGAAATGTTTCAGGCCATCTCTTTCCTTTCCACGTTTCTGGGCAGAGCAGCATCTGTGTTACCAGCTCGTGAATGCCTCGTCCTGTATGTTGTGTTCGTTGTATCTATGAATGTAAAGAGTGGACAAAAGCTTCAGAGGCTCTGAATAAGGCAGATAATTGGCATGTGACTTGCTCTGTGTCAGGATATGATAAATATTATCAAAATGCTGGGAATTTCTGGTTTGGTGTGTGTCCAAAGACAGCACTGGAGGTTCTGCCTCTATAAAACATGTTTATGTTTTTATAGTCATTCTTGAATTGATGAAAACGTTAAACACATAGGAAAAGGTCAGTAGAGAAATGAAATGTTTCTGTTTGAGAATACACCTGGTACTCAATCCAGTAGATAAAACTGCCTATCTGAGAAGTTAGTTTGTATTTTTTTCTTCCCTTGCAATGTCTGACAAGGATTGTCAAAGGCAAGAGGCCAAGTGTAGGCTTGCAACTCAATAATTTACTGTTGACATGAGTTTTGAAAAATGTAAAGGAAGTGTAACTATATTTGTGATTTCAAGTAAAAAAAAATTAGCTACAAGTTCCTGTCAGGGTTGTATTCTGCTTATTAAAGTGATCTGTGTCTCTCAGTTCCAACCTGAAATAACTCCAGTATGAGAAAAACGTCAGAAAACTGAAAGATGTTTGAAGGGGTGCAAACAAGAAGGCAGCACTTCGAGTTATGGCTTAAGAGAGCTAAATATAGGTCACTGTGTCACTTGGCAGCAGGCCAGGGGGTGGGATACAGACTGGTGACTTCGAGTGAAAATTTGAGAGATACAAACACCAAAGAAACAGAATTGTAGCGCTGGGATTTAGGCAGAAAGAAGAGGAAAAAGGGGGAAAGAAGGGAAAAAGGTGAAGCTGAGAAGACAGCAGTTTTCTTTTCCTGGCCTTTATTTTCAATTAGCAGATTAACATTTGCAGCATTAACAGAACGGAACTGTAGATAGCAAATGCCAAAGATCAGGAAGGGATCTTTGCAGATGGCCCAAGTCCTTGTGGGCAGGAGCAGCAGGCTGGGCACGTTGTAAAGTCTCTTGAAGCAGAGGATGTTGCTCTGCCAGGGAGAAGCTGCTCAGGGCCGTGATGTTTTCAGGAGCAATTCCATGATGTCCATGAGTTGTGTGGATAATCCCAGCTGACAGGCTTCCCAGGACACTGAGCTGGTGGAGGACAGTCCTTTCACTGCAAACCTGTTCAAGATCAAGGGGAACAAGCCATGACTTATTTGCAAAGCCAGAGTTACTGTCAGACCAATCTGTGATCTGGGGCTTTGTTGTTTCAAACCAGCTCCTGACCACAGTGACCCCAGGAACAGCCAACTGAATCCCACGGGAAGGTGATGGATGAAGTTTCTCCAGCATCAGTTGCTGATATTTCCTTTCCCATACTGCTTGTCTGTGTGCACAGGGATGCTGAAAGCTCCAAGCAGATCATTGCTAATATTTATTCCAAATGACAAGTGTTTAGGTGTTCAAGGACAGAATCCTGGGCTTTTTACTCTGTCACCTACAGAGTGTGTAATGGGCAAAGGAAAGGGAAAACTGTTTTGGATGTGTGTCCAATTCCATAGTTTCTTTTTGCTTTTGACATCCATGAGTTAAGATCTGGTGGAAATGCTTTTCTCTCAGAAAGATGCTCGAGGTCTCTACATTGGCATGGAATTCAGGGCCCTCCCTGGGTGTCTGGGCAGGAATGAAAGGTCAACATTAAAATCTTCTCATGGAGGAGCCTCCATTCTGTGAAATCTTCATTTACAATGGAGAAAGGGAGCTGAAGGAAGGTTTGCATTGAGTGTGTGCAATCTGCTCTTCAAGGGAGGGTCACTGTGTGCCCAACCTGTGCCAGGGACAGTTTGTATCAGGCTCCCAGGGAAAGCCTCTCCAGTGCTGGGAATTCACTGGCTGTCTTTGCAGGAAACAAGGACTAAATCCCAGCACAGTTACTGAGCTTTTGGGATCTGAGGCGTGGTTTGTACCAGAGAAAGCTTCATTTATGGTGGTGTGATTCCAGACACGGAAACCACACAAACACAGGCTTTTTCTTGCCCTACAACTGTAGCTCCTGATACGGTTTGGGCTGGAGGGTTATATTGAAATGTGACTTCTTAGTGAACACATGAGATTAACTAGGAAGAAAAGCCATGTTCCTGTAGTCAGGCAAGCTGAACTGAGATTCCTTTAGCTAAAATGCTGTGGGTTTTTTTTTTTTTTCTCATTTAGAATAAAGACAGTCAAGATGATGTTAAGTATTTAATTTGAATTTGAGAATGTGTTTTTTGCACATTTTTCAGCGTTGGTGTGATATCCTGGATACCTATCTTAAATCTTACTCAGAGATAATACATTAAGATACCATAGCTTGACTATAAATGCCAAATATTTTCAGCTCTGCAATTTTAACTGCAGTTCTGTTGAGTGATTCACTGTTGTCATAGTGGTTTTGTGGCGTTAATGGATATATTTTGGGTGGCAGTAGACAAGTGCTTGGTCTTTTGTTTCTCATTTATGATATGTACTGAAAAATTAATTTCCCTTTAATTTTCTGACTTTATATCAAGTGAGGTCATATTTCCCAAGTTTTACCTAACAAAACAACTTTAGCTGTGTAGTGCAACTGTCTGCATGATGAACATATTAGGAGACTGTGGAATTTTTAAAAAAGCTTTCAGTGTTGCAGATTTCTTACCAGCTGGTTTACCAACTTGTTTTTCTGACCTTCTAAATTTTGTAGTATGTATTGTAGGATTCTTCACCGCTGTGTGTTTTTGGAATGATGTTGCAGTTAGGCTTTGGAGGCACACTGTGATGCCAAGCCCTTCAAAGTTGCTTGTGTGTTATTAAAATAGAAGTTCTTTCCTTGTTTGTTTTTATTAATTCTATTTGCTGTCTATGGAATACTTTGATTTCTGGTGCTGTTTGAGAGCCTGGTTGCTCTCTGTGCTCACCTGAAAAGTAGGGATGGTGAGTACTAGTAGGCAGTGAACTTGCTAAAGCTGTTGTGGAAGAGGACACTCCTACCTATGTTTAGTTCATTATCTCTAATGGGACTGGGTTTGGTGGGTTTTGTTGGGTTGGTTTTGTTTGTTTTTATTGAAATAAACCCCAAACCCCTGGGGTTTGTATTTACTTCCCTTCCCTGTTGTGTCTGCACCCAGACCTTGAATACCTGATGCACGCTCGGCAACAGCTCCTCACCACAGCCAAGCGCTGGGATTCCACCTCCAAGACTATTGTGGAGTTTGAGCCCAATGAAACTACTGAATTGGAGAAGAGCCTTCTGACCAGATACCAAATCCCTCTGTCTGCTGACCAGCTCTTTACACAGTCTGTCCTGGACAAATCACTGACCAAGACCAACTATCAGTCACGGCTGCACGACCTCCTTTATATCGAGGAGATAGCACAGTATAAGGAAGTCAGCAAGTAAGTGGTTCCTTTCGAAAAATATTCCTGTTAAAATGAAGATGGCAGCTTTTTTTTCATTAAACCTACATGCTTCTTTAAGATACTAAGTCTTCCTGTTTCTTTTGAAATGAATCTGACTGAGCCCAGGAATAGTAATGTTTGGTAAAGGTCACTAACACCTAACAGATGTAACTTGTTGCTAATTCATTAAAAACAAACACTAAATATAAGTTCTGTGCTTACAGCTGGAGCACTAAGCAGCTGTTTTACATGGTTTTCTTAGTGTCTGGATAATAATTATTTTGGGGGGTTTTCGTCTCTACAAAAACACATTAATAATAGTTATATTTTTGTTCCTGTGTGAAAGTAGGTTATAGCAAAGGAATAAAATATATGAATAATAGTTACATTTTTGTTCCTGTGTGAAAGTAGGTTATAGCAAAGGAATATATAAAATCTTTGTATGAAGGGTTGAATTGTGGGTGGATCAAACTCTGATCTACAATGATGTGGCAGCTAATTTTATTATATTTATTCTCTAAATAGGCTGAAACTCAGCTTCTGAATAAAAGTTCCTAATAAAAGGCATACAGTACACATTGTTTGGTTTGTTCTGTCTTGAGGTGTTGTGTACAAATTACCCAACTGGAGTAGCTGCATGACAAAGATGTGAAATTCCCATGTGTAGACCCTCACGGGGCCTTTTTTTTTTTAATGTAGTTTAGTATTTGTGGTTGAAAATTTTGCCTGTATTCGTGTGGCAGTTGCACTACTCAGAATGGAAAGTCAAAAAGATGTAACTCCCCTTTAACCTAATTTGGGAGCAAATTTAGTTCTGTCAACTACAGAAAGTTCCAAATCAGGAATGTCTTTTTATAAGATGAAGAACCACTCCTGGAGCTACAAAGCTGAATCACCCCTGTAGAACTTAGAAAGAAAATACTATGAGTGGTTGTATTTCTGATGCTTTAAAAGCAGAAAATTGATTCCATTTCTTTTTTTAATCTCAGCTGAAGGGCAGTATTTGAACTATTTTTCTTCATATCTTTTATCACTGCTGCCCTCTGCTCTTGAGCTGGAGTCTGACACGTGGAGGAATCAGGCTTGAACGCTCTTCAGCACGCAGAAATACTCTCCATCATACATATTTATAAACAAGCTGACTTTCCTAAGGCTTTTTTGAGGGGAGGAAAAAAAAAAAAGTGGATTTAAAGTAAATATTATGAAACATGATCAAAACATCAACAGTTATTTTGACTGAGTGAATTTTCACATGGAGAGTTGCCCTCTCCTGCCTCATAGGAAACCAAAGAGCATCAAGCCTGCAGACATGAAAGAAAAATAAGTGTATCCTGTATGTAATGCTTCCCCTTTGGACTGTTTGGTGCAGCAGTAAGTTACTGCTTGATAAGTTATAAGTAAGTGTTAATAATGTTCTTGAAATCATCTGTTTTGATGGTGTTGATGTCAGAAACATCCTTTTGATCTCGTAGCTGACCCACTTTACTGCAGCAAGGCTGGAACCAGCACACATTTCCGCTCCTCTGCGGCTGAGATCACACGCTGGGTGTTCTCCAGTGAGGTGTCAGGGTTGCAAGCCTAGAAAGGGGCTGAGAAATACAAGTGCAAGTGGGTTTTGATACCTCTGGAGCGGTGCTGTGAGTGACAGTGTTGATGAGCTGTTGCACTCCAATGGTTTGTGAACTGGCAAGGTAGCAGAGTTGTCAGCGTGGTCTCTTAAGACAACACTGGAGTAACAGGAGTGTCTGCAGTTCATGGGTGTATCCTTGGTTTTTGAGGCTGTTGATGATTTCCCACTTTCTAGGAAAGCACAGTTTCAGACTTGATGTGGAATCATCTCAGTGGAACTACTGGAGGAGAGTGTTGGATGAAGGTGTCAGTGGCTCTAAAATGTCTGGAACTCAGTTGTGAGGGAGTTCATTCTGGGTAGACTCAGGGAGCTCCACTTTTAAATCATGTTTATTGTAATATTTCAGGAGGCTTTTATAAAAGTTACTCCACATGAGCACATCACAAAATAGAACAATGAGGGAGTCACTGCTATTTCATTTCAAATGCAAACACGCTGGATAAGGAAAAGCATAGCAATGATCTTGATAGTAGTTTGCTTTTGGAAGGTGTTGCCCTACAAACACCTGCTGATGGTTTTAAAACTCTCCCTTTCTCTCTTGCTCATTGAAAAGAAGAGCCATGTGTAATTTGTTGGATGGACTAGAACTTACCGTGCATTTCCTTGTGTGAACATTAAAGTGTGTGTGAGGTGACACACAGCTCCTTCTGTGCCACCAGAACTGCAGAGCAGCTTTATCCTCAAGGCTGAAACATAAAATACCGGCTCTGATGGAAAATAAATTTGCTTTTGTCATTACTGTGTCTTCCACTGATCGCTCCACGGGCAGGTTTCCCTCTGCACACCCTGTGTGAACCCTGGGAAATGTGCTGAATGTGCTTTTAGCAAAGTGGTACCTGGGGCATCGCTCAGGACGGGTTTATTTGCCTTTGGGGAATTTATTGTTTGCACTGGTACTGGAGGATTAATGATTTATGAAGGCTTTCTTTAATTTCTGTGGGTTTAAATATGAACAACGGGCTTACTTGTAGCTGGTTTCATTAGCGCTGCAGGTGGGCTGGGATTTGCAGTGCTTAGGAGGAAATGGAGGATTCTGTTTGTTCAGTTTGTATCAGCCTGACTGAAAACCTTATTTTGCCTAAACCTGCAAAGCAAGGGTGAGAAATGGATGAAAGCAGCAACTTCTGATTTTTTTTTAAAAATCAAATCCTTAGAGAATTTTGCAGTTTACCAGTTTGCCAGAAGGTGTCAGCTTACTCAATGGAAATTGCTTGATTATCTCTAAACTTTAGATTCCCTTTAGCACAGCAGACTCATTTATGAAAACACTAACCTGTGCCTCCCCTCAGAAATGCAGTAATACTGTTTTCCAGCACGTTTTTATCAATCTGAATTTGAGCTCATACATATTCAGCAGCACACAAGGATCAACTTTGGGAAAGTTTTAACCAAATAAATTCGCAGTAGCGAATGATTGTACCTCAGTAAAAATTCTCAGCTTTTGTTACTCAGTTAAATGTTTCATATGGTATTTCAACCATCATCTGAACGAGATGTGAGCTGTTGCAGAGGTTGTTAACTTGCTGATAGCTCCTTTGGAATAGTGCAGCACTTGCATAGAAGGAAGGTTGGGTTTTGTTTGGGGTTTTTGGTTGGTCCATGTGGCAGGTGGAAGGATTACACTTAATTCTACGTGCTGTGGAGTGATTGCTTTCACTGCAGCTTGTGCAGTAACATTTGTGGTCACTGATGAACCAAACAAATCCCTGTTAGGTAAGAGAACATCTCTTGTTTTTGGGGAAACGTGGATCTGACTTTAATGCCCACATTACATAAAGCAGCAGCTGTTACCACGTGGGGGCAAACTTGCAGTTTCTGTGCAGGATTCCTCCTGTGCCAGATATGAACAAAATATGTTTGATTGGGTTCGGTAGATGTTTAATTACCAAGCAAGGTAAAATGTTGGATTTTATTGTTATAGGTTTATCATTATTGATACTACAGGGTGTAGGTGATGAATTACCAGCTTATTAGGTTAAAATACAAATTATAAGAAAAACTGATCAAATAAAACAAGTATGAGTATGAAAAGTACCATTAAAAAATGAGGTATTTTTCCAAGAGGCTTATTTCATTTGTGAAAACATTTAGGTTTTACTTTCTGTTTGTAATTTGTTGCAAATGTAGGAAAAAGCTGCTGGTGAGAAAAGAGCAGAATATTGTTACTGTGTCAGACTTCTTCCTCCCTTTTGTTCTTTTTAAAACCAGGTTGAACCAACCTGTTTTAAAAAACCCAACACACTAGGGAGAGGTTTCTGTGTATTGGTGAGAGGTCAAGAAAGTGTTCTAATAAGTCACTTTAACGTGTTGTGCACGTGATTTCCAGAAAATGGCAACTGAATTTCTTAATCTCTGATTACAGGAGAACCTGCTGCTAATAGGAATTCTGTGGATAGATGGTTTAGAGGGCTGAGCCTGTGATGCCATCCCCTCATCTCAAATAAAATTGTATCATTTTAATGCCTGCTATCTGATTCTTTCAAGGCATTTTAATCAATCCCTCTGAATTATGGGTATAGTACCATTTACCTTTGAGGATGGAGATTGCCCTCTTAGGTGCACAGCCTGGAAGAGTGACATGGGATAAATAGGAATTTACTCTATTTTTTACCTGCTTACCTCTCCTTGCATAGTTAATAAACTATTTATTTTTATATATATGTTTATATATATGTATATGTACATATATATATATAAATATGTATATATTATAGCCTACAAACTATTTAAATAGAAATTTTTGCTGCTTTGGCACATGCAGAGCAACTCTCGTTCACTCTAAACTTATTTTGGTGTCAGAAAAATCTCGTATGTGTTTCTCTCTTGTGAGGGTTCTTTTTTTAAACTTCCTAGATGTTGATTCTTTTTTAAAAGAATATGTGCTTTATAGACTGTGATCAAAAGAAAATGTGTGAGTATTTGACAGCTAGGTATGAAGAGCCAGTTTGACCATATACTTGTTTATATTCGAAAATTAAATGTATAAATATATATATATGAAGTGAACACCTGAAATTTCGCCATCTGAGAGCATTTTCGTGCACTGACTCGATGCTTTCTTGCTTAGGTTCAACATAAAAGTGCAATTGCAGATTGTAGCAAGCTTCATGCTCACTGGTGTTTCGGGAGGTGCAAAATACGCCCAAAATGGACAACTCTTCGGGCGCTTTAAGCTGACGGAAACGCTCTCGGAAGACACCTTGGCTGGCCGGCTGGTCATGACCAAAGTCAACGCTGTTTATTTATTGCCTGTCACTAAAGAGAAGTCAGCACAGACCCAAGGAACCAAAGAGAAGGTTTATGAAGCAGCTATTGAGGAGAAGACAAAGGATTATATCTTCTTGAGGGTATCCAGGGAATGCTGCGAAGAGCTGAATCTTCGGGCAGATTGTGAAATGCAGGTGGGTCTGACTGCAGATGGGTTTGCTCTGGGGACTGTTTGTCTTGTGTTTGGTTTGGCTCCATGGTTGGTCTTGTATAACCAGGCAGAAATAACCTCAGATTAAGGTCACTGGAGTTGGCCTGCAGTGAACACATTTTCCACAAAGGATTCTCTCCTCCCTTTTATTTTGTTTTTGGGGAAACATATGCAAGAATCCTAATGTCTCAATTTAACATGGATAATTGGGCTGGGAAGACTTATGTTGTTCTGGGCTCTTGGTTTTGTGTTTGTTTTCTTAAAACAATAATTAAACTTCCTAATTGATTCTATTGGAAACTCCACTGGAATGCAAAATCAGCTGGGGCTTCAGGAACTGACTGATTTTTCCTTGAGTGTCTTATAAATCTTAGCCTGAGGCAGCAAATCTATTCTGCATTTAAAATTTGGGTCCTAAAGTTGTTTGTAAAATCATTTAGTACTTCCTACATGTATCAGTGGTGGTCAAATTCCTAAAGTGTTACCTATATTTGAATGAATTTTAATTGTGAGGAGGTTTTTTTCTGATTTCACTATTAACTGAAACTTTGGAAAGGGATCCTCAGGTTAGAACTGAGGAGACTGTAATTTGGATGTCTGGAGTTTTTGTGAAAGATACTGGAGACTTTGCAGTTCTCTTCAGCAGAGTTGGTATTCCCTGTGATTCTTAAACACTGACAAAACTGCTTTGATTTCTGTGGGTTTTGGATAAATTAGGTGATTTCCTTTGTTTCTTCTTCTAATAATTCATCTTGGAAACTTCCTGCTCCCTTGTTTACCTGCTGTTCTGGCTTAGCTATAATAAATACACATTCTGCTGTTATCAAAGGTACCACTGATGAAGGTGGGATGGAGGGAAGTGGTGCTTTAAACCCCTGCTGCCACTGTTTTATTTTTGGAGTGGTTCCTCTGTCCTGTGTCCTCTCCTGTGAACCTGGCACTGGATTAACTTCCTTTCCCACTGTTTTCTTATTGTGGAATGTGTATTAAAGCAGGTTACAGGCATCTCCTTCACAGATGGCCTCATTCAGTGCTCTGCAACAACAAATAGGACTATTTGATTCCATCCAAGCAGCATTAAAACCAAAACAAATCACAAGCTGTTAAAGAAGGAGGTGGATGCAGGTGGATAATACGAGGTATTTAATGCCAGGCATCTTGCTTGCACTCCCAGAAGGGGCTGTTAAAGCATCACCCAGAGGAGCATCACAATTTTTCTGCATTTAAATTCCCATCATTACACTGTGTGGTCTGTTGTCAGCCTTGGGTCTGTCTGAGCAAAGATGTTTTCCCTGTACAGACCAACCATGAGTCTGGGACCATTTGCCACTTGGGTCTAAACACCTGCAGGGGGTGGTGGAGGGGACAAGCCAGCACTGATAGGGATGGGGAGGACAGAGCTGTGGAAGGAGCTTGAGGTGCCCCTCAGGCTGGATGAGCTGTGCTGTCATTCCTGACAAGTCCTGAACCACCTGCTGGGAAGAGCAGTGGGGAAAAATTCTCCAGCATTTAAGTGTCCTGTTTAGAAAGAGTTTTCCAGGCAGTCACATCCACTTCAGTGAGCTCCATGCTTAATGTTGTTAGATTTGTTACTGCCCTTGTCTGCAGACTTGTGGTTGTACATCCTGCTGTAAAATGTGATAGTCAAGATGAATATTTAATGTTTTTATATCTGCCAGAGACTGAAAGTTAATGGCTACGATCTGCGGGGATACAAGCAAACCTTGTTTATTTACAGCAGAGCTGGTGTTGATTTTACATGCTACATAATGGTATGAACAGTGTAATACTGAAATAGGGCAGGAAAAAAGCAAATGCTAATTCACAAATCCTTTTGAAGGAGATGATCTGCGAGCAGTCAACTGTACTGGTGCACAGGAGGGTTTTTAAAGGTGTGATCCCTGTGGTAGGAAGGGACTCTGTGGGCAGATAAAGGAGTGTTAGGTACAACAAGTCGTTAAATCTAGAAGGATAAATTGTTCCTGCATAGCAGGAATTCTCCTCCACAGGGGGAGGATCGTGAGAGAAGTTTAGGTGGCTTTGAGTGAGTTTAGAGAAGTGATCATCTGCTTTTCAAACTGTCTTCCCCACCCCCCAAGTTTACTGTCTGATTTTGATAACCATGGTGATCTTTAATATAACAGATCGGGTTTTGTTTGTAATATGTGAGGAAAACTTGGTTTAGCTGGAAATTTCAAGTCTTTATATAAAGTTGTCGAAAAAAGATAATTGCAAAAATATATTCTGTTATTGCTTCTGATTGGTAGCAATGATTACCATGAGATTAAAGTGTGATTAAGTAATAATGGACTAGTAGATTATCAGTGAGTGATAGAGGAGAAAATGAATAGATCTGAGGCCAGATTGTTGCTTTGGGCATGGGAGTGACTGTCACCTCCATGGCTTTTCTCTGGGATGACAGGGGGTGTTGAGCCATCACTGCTGTGGTGGTGCTGATGGACCAGCTCATCTTTGCTCTGCTCCTGTTCTTCTCATCTCTTAATTGGTAGGACAGAACCAGCTCCTGTAAGCTGGTGGTGAAAGCTCTTAGATGGCCACAGAAATTGTAAATATAACTGATTATTTCCAGGGGGGTGAGGGGTACTCACCCAGACAGGTTGCAGTGATTTGGCTGCTTTGTAACATGCTCACAGTCACTGTAAATCTCAGAAAGGGGCTTATTTACTCTTATTTAATCACAAATGCTCGTTAGAGTTGCAGCACAGTAATTGCATAAATATGTAGTGACAGCAATGCTTTGGAAAAAAACCCTAAAAAGATGTGTGTCAGTCACTTGAAGCTCTTCAGCAGCTCTTGGGGTTTTTTTGCTGTTTATGTTAGTGCAAATCTGTGTCAAATTTTGTCTAAAGGCTTCTGTGTTCGTTGTGAACGTGGAGTTCTCTGGGGTAACACTGATCAGATTCTTTTGTTTTTGGAGAGATTAATAATTGCAAATTTAAATATGTGGAAATGATAATCTGAGTGAACTGTTTTTGTCTCCCCAGGAGCCGCTTTTATCCTGAGCTCACATTTAGAATGTATTTTTCTCTTTGGTCTTTTAGTATATTTATGTATCAACTAATTTCACTCTCCATTGTTCAGTTCTGAATTGAATCAGGAATTTTAACGTGTTCTGTGTGTTGTTTCTGGCTCTGGACCAGAATTCTCGTTGGCAATATCTTTTATTTACTAGCATTAAAACACATGTAATTGAGACAACAAAGCCAAGAGTGTATTAATAAGCAGCTGATTGTTGGAAATTAACTTTTGAGAGTTCTAATAGTGGAACATAAATGACAAGTTAATATAATTCCAGAATGTTTGACTAAAAATAACGTTTGGGGTTTATCTTTGCTGGTCTTGTGTCTGATTTAGGTCATCTGCTGATCTGTAAAAATGTCTTGTCAAAATGTCATTCTTTTTAAGTTGTTCTTACAATAAGGGATGAAAGCATATATTTGTAAGAACAACATTATAGGACAATAGTATTTTCCAGGAGTGTTTTTTGTATTAAAATTTTTTTTTTCAATAATGTTTTCCCTTTAATTATTTTCCTGAAAGCCCAGTGGAATCTTATCTTAAAAGTCAAACAACGAAATCACATTAGAAAAAAATGCTGTGTGTATGTTTTGATTCAAACCCACAAAAATTAGCAGGTTAATTTTATCACAGATCTTTGGGCTGAATGCTGTTTGCTGTTTCCTTCTGAGAGCCTCTGCAGGAAGATAAAAATGTGTCACGTACAGCAAAGTCTGATGAGCATTTTCTAAGTGAATCCTTTTTGTTCACCTCTTCATTTATTCCTTGGTTTTGTGGTGCAGGTTGAGCTCCAGTTCCAGCTGAACCGCTTACCCCTCTGTGAAATGCATTATGCCTTGGACAGGATTAAGGACAACAGTATTTTGTTTCCAGATGTCAGCATGACTCCCACCATCCCCTGGAGTCCCAACAGGTACACAAACACCAGCACTTTCATATCAGAGATTGGGTGGTAATGCAGCCCTGAATTTCTCATAGCAGATGGTTGGAATGTGCCCTAGAACGAGAAACAAGCCTTGCTCTTCATTAATGGTGAGGGGGTTCAGAGGAGGGAGTGAAGCTGTGCTAAATAAAACAAGAAAAGTGATCCTCTTGAGGGCCAGAACTTGTTGATTGGTTGTCCCTGAGCTGTGGGTTTAGAGGCATCACAGTTCCACTGTGGCTGCAGAAAACAAATCTGCTGCTGTTAATTACTGTGCTGCCTCTCTTCTCTGAAAATGTGATACTTTATGGGAATGTAAATACCAGTTCCGAGGAGTTTGCTGTGCAGGATCCCAAGTGTGCAGAGCCCTGTTTGCAAAGATCCCTTGGTGTATCTTGAGCTTGATGCAGCGAGCCCAAATTTGGACAAATCTCTGAGGGGGTGGATGTGGAAGGTGTGGGAATGACTCTTGGAAGGCTCCCTGCAGTTGCAAGCAAGCCCTGAGATTCTTTGTACACCTATTTCCCAGTTTCCTTTATGAAATTATAACCCCCCCGTGTCCCATCAATACTCCTCAAGAAACTTAAGTCTGATGCAGTGAAAATAGTTCATCTTGAGGAGGAGGCTTAGGGAAGAGCAATGTGAGGATCAGGGAATAGGGTCAGTATTCCTGCTGCATGGGGAAGGGTGACAGAGGCACGATCTGTGCTTGGAGAGCAGGGACATGAGAGGAATCTGGAACTGATCCCAGGCCCAGCCTGCGAGGAGTCGTGTGGGGTCTCGAAGGTGAGAACGAGGAGTGGGATTGCGGCGCAGGACGAATCAGGAGATGGCTCAGGGATTACAAGGAAAATGATCCGGCAGAAACCCGAGACCCTGAGATAATGGAAGACAAAAATGACAGGAAGAATTCCGGTTTGCCTTTGGAAGTGTAGGAAGAAGGGATCGATAGAGGGGCGGGAGCAGGAGGATTGCTGGGGGCATCAAAGCTGTGACAGCACTGGCAGAGAGGAGGGAATGGCTTTATACAGAGTCACACTGCAGAGCTAATGGAGGTCAGGGACAAGACTTAATTAAGTCTTGAGTGAATCCTACAAGGAAACTGTGTGTAAGAGTAGTTTGGAAGCAAGCAGCGATTTCAATTGAAAGGTAAGTCAAGTAGATAGAACTTTATCTTGTGTACAGGTCAGTTGTTGATATAATTTATTTGTATAATATTTTATAATTTTTTATACATAAAGAATGCAAGGGTTGTGGTTCAGTTTAAGTCACTGTAGTAAGTATGTTTTTTTCTATCTGGTGGCTTGGTTTGCTCTGCCCTAAGAATCAGCCTAACTCCAAACTGTCTTCCCTCTGGTTTTCTTCTATGTTTGTTTTATGTCCCGGTTACTTTCCAATATTTCTTAGAATCTCTTGCCAGCTTGTTGTTCATAACCATCTTAAAAGTTCAGTGAATTCCCTCTTGAGTTTACTCCCTGTTGCTGAACAGAAACTTTCCCAGTCTGTAAGAAGTGTGGTGCTTGTACCAGAGCAGATCACATTACTAAAGAATGGCCATATGTGCAGCAGTGACAGGTGTTTTTACTATGCATGTCTCCTTTTAAAGCTGTCACTGGGAATATTAAAAACTCTGTCTAGAAATCTTTAACCTCTTATGCTCACTGGAATTTTCTGAAAGCATCTTCCTCTTAGTGCTGGTATCACTGGCTGGTTACAGATCCTTTTTTTAGGCTGCTTTGCCATTAGAGGTATGTGCCTTGATGAGCTTAAAAACAACAAAAAAACCCACAAAGTAAAGAGAAGTTTGTAGTTAATTTGTAGCAATTAGTTTTTTAATTACTTTTTAATTGGATTGTAGATAACTCTCCCAAGCCCTGGAGCTGTGTAACTGTTGACTTTGAAAGTTGACAATGCAAATACCGCAGGGAAGAAACATATCTAATATAACTATTATTTTGCATGATAATAGTAGAAAATCATTATATGTTTACTTGGTTTTGTTATCAGGGGATGGTGCAGCGTGTACTTTCTCTAACACGTGTGCTGTGCAGGTTAATTATTGTTAGGTGAGATGATGTAAATTGAGAATAATTAGGCTCCTTGTGAGAAGAACTCGACCGATTAATTGCCAATATCAGATTTTTCTGATTAAAGCGTGCGGTTGTTCTGCCGGATTTGTTGCTCTGTTTCGTGTGCCTCAGTGCCACAATCGATACAGCAGCTCTGTAAGGGCTCTTTAATTTCTCTAAAGCTTTGGCAATCTTGGGAAACCTTCCTGCCAGCGGCTTGGCAGGGCTCGTGGTTGTGACCTGTGTGTGGTGCCTCTCTTTGCCCAGACAATGGGATGAGCAGTTGGACCCTCGGCTGAACGCGAAGCAGAAAGAGGCTGTTCTGGCCATCACCACCCCCCTGTCCATACAACTGCCTCCTGTTCTGATCATCGGTCCCTATGGGACAGGAAAAACCTTCACTCTGGCTCAGGCAGTCAAGCACATCCTCCAACAGCAGGACACCAGGTGAGAGGGGCTGCCGAGCAACCCCAGTCGCAGAAAAAAAAGGGGCAGTTTTGTTGCTTAAATCCAAGTGAAATGTAGAAATGGAGAAAGCAAACCTAAGCCATCCGGCGTGTTTGGAATGATAAAGTGATTTTATGATCTTAGCCCCTCTTTCCCATTTAGATCAAAGCTAATTAAAATGAACCATATGTAGAACGACTGCGATTTGCTCGACGTGGCGAGTTTTGCAGCGTGCTAGATAATAAAAGCTGTTCCTTAACAGCAAGTCTGCATTAATAATTACAAAATAATTATTGAGAATCTGTTTGAGCTGTAAATCTTCTCCTAAGTGAAGGGTTTGAGTTGAGGGCTGAATCAGACAGTAGGTTAGCTACTAATTTCATGAAGAGAAATGTGCAGGAAGATGGCCACTGTTTCCTTTTTTTTGTATTCTACTGCTTTGAATTGTTTTCTGTTTTCTTCATTGCTTTTTTATTTGCATCCATTTATTCCAGCAGGATTCTCATTTGCACCCATTCTAATAGTGCTGCTGATCTCTACATAAAGGATTATTTACATCCATATGTAGAAGCAGGCAATCCCCAGGCAAGACCTCTCAGGTATTTTTTTAAGGCTTATTATGTCTCTGTTAAATACTATTCTTAAGAAAAGGTGTCTATAAAAAAAGGTTAAAGAACTTTTAAAACATAAAAAAGCACATTGGCATTACCAGCCTAAAAGGAATGTGAAACATTGACAATGTAATTTTGGGTCATTTGTTAAATAAAAATAAAGACATCCTTTTTTAAGCTTTTATTATTCTATTGATAAATGTGTCTTTCCTAACGAGCAAGCTTTTGATATGCTCCTCTAAAAGCTACTATGATAAAATAAAATGAACTTTATTGGTATTTTAATTGCAGAAAATTTTGGCTCAGGCTTAAAATGCTAATTTGGAATCTGGGGTTACCCACCTGCCTTCTGGGAGAGAAACTTTGGTGTCACAGGAGCTGCATGTTTAGAGAATCATGTGAAAGTAGTTTGGCCTCTTCTGAAAAGTCAGTTTGAAGTCATTGTATGTTGTTGAAATGCACTTTACCATTGGTGTTCTGGGGAAATAGTTAAGGAAAAGAATAGAGAAGTGGAAGCTTAAGAGCAAGGAGGGAAAACTTGCATGGAAATAGTTAAGGAGGATTTATTTATGGGCATAAATCTGCTCCTGGGAATATTTTGCACAGTAATCACAACGTATACTTTGTGCTGCCAGCTTGGTGTTATATATACATTTTAAATTATGGGCATCATTTTCTGGATGCCAACGTGTGAGTTTATAATATTACTGAGAAAATGACTCTGTGTTTACTTGCTGGCTATTAAAAGCCATCCTGGACTTATATTTTATGCAATGTCAGGGAAGTTATGTGGAAGGGTTAGATTTACAACAGGTGTAAATTCTCTTAGGTTTGTTGGCTTTAGTTGCCATGTGACATTTTACAGACACTGAGGGGCTGGCCAAGGGGAAGGAGGCAGAGTCTTTCTGAGAAGATACCTTTGATCTGCTTGTATTTTAACACAGATTGTTTTGAGGTGATTTGTAAAGCACTTTGTGATGAAAAACATTTTGGTGTCTTACTTTTCTGGTGGGGAAAAAAAGTGTGTACTCCACCCTTTTGGGAATATTGGAGTGTGATTTAACAGGGCGAGGAGTTAAAGTTAAATACAGTTTTATTGTGGTTGCCAGGCTTTTGCTTCCTCCTTTTATACTCTTTTTTTCCAACTATCTAGTGCAGTCTCAGAAATATTGTGAGAAAACACATTAACAAAAGTAGTATTTTTCTCATGGTTAATATATATGTACATATTTGCCAAGAAAATTACAGCACTAATTAAAAAGTCACTGAAGTGTTTGAATCAAAGTCCAGTTGTCTTAGTATTGGCTACAAAGCCTTCAAAAAGTGCTGCTGGAGATTATCTGATATTGTTCAAATAGTCAAGATACCTCTGTAAAAAGTTAAAGTTTTAGAAAATGGAGCCACCTCTGGAGGTTTTTATATAATATATATATATATATATATATGTATATATAAGTGGACCCAAAAGTATGGATGTTTTCAAATAAACAATGTAACATATAATTGTTGTTTGAGCACTGAGTGCATCTCAACCTGCTGGGGCAAGAGTTAAAGGTCAATTTATCTGAACTGAAAGCCAGAGCTGTGTGAGACTCCCAGCTCAAAATTAATTACGGATGTACCTCCCTTATTGACTGTTGTCAAGATATATTTTCAAATTAAAATCATGACTGGTGGATTAAAATCATTACAGGGTGATCTGAGCCTCTTGCAATAGTTTAAAGGAAGCATCAAGTGGAGGGAAGCAGTTAACTATCCAAGGTGGATGTGCTGCTTGCAGAGTTTGTTGTGTTTCTAAATAACTGAACACTTTGCTTCAGCTTTTACTCCTTATTTACTCTACAAGTGATGAGTTGGCTGTTCAGTATCCTTGCTAAAAATGTTTCCATAGCTTAGTGGGGAGCAACATAATATTTATGTTGTTCCTAAAGAAGAAAGGCTGAATTATTTAGCATTGAGTGCTGAGAGCCATGTAGATATTTCTGTGGGTAAGATGTACACTAAATAAATTATCCTGTCAATGATGTGACATAAAAGTTGGAAATGTAGAGTTTATGGGGTTTTTTGTTTAAATATCATTTTATAAATTTGTGTCTTTTCCCAGCAAATAGCCTTCTGTGCCCTTTGGAAAATGCAAAGTCAGAATGAACACTGAGAATTGATGTCAAATCTCAGTTCTGCACCTAAATGAAATACCAGTGAAGCCTGAAGGCCAAATTCTCATAATCCTCATACCCATAAACAAATTTTTACCCAGGAAAAAACCCATGCCCCTGAGTCTGATTAGTAGATGAGTCAACTCTATTAGGGGCACACTCCAAAACATGACTTTTACTGGAGGAACTTAACACTGAACCCATTTCACAGACTTCTGTAAATGATGCAGAAACGTTTCTGAAGGAAGGAAACCCAAACCTGAGTGAGAGTTGGGAGCAGAAAGCCTGCACTGAAAGTGCTTCTGCTCACGGGAACACTTGAGTTTTAGTGCAGGAGCACCTTCAGATGGTGAGTCAGAGCTGTGAGAGGCAGTAATTGGCTCCTAATTGCTACACTCCTTTTCTCTGTGGATGTGCTTGCCTCCATCAGCTGCTGGAGCCTTCTGGAGGTGGCTGCTCAGGTAGCTGAATAATTCAGATTGTCACCCTCTGCTAAAATATCCAGGCAGCAATTTCTCTGTGTGTCTCTGGTCATACAGTGGTTGAGCTATCTATTGTTTATTACTATTATTTTACTTGCATATTTCAAATGTACTCATTTCCATACTTCCCATTTTTATGGAATACTAAGGGAAGAGGAAAGAGGTTTATGCTGCCTTTATCTATGTATTTAATGTTTTTATTTCTCCCTAAGCATCTTGTTGCTGACTGCCAGTTCAGCAATGTCAGAAAATAAGTTGATTCTGATTAAAATGTCTCAGCATTTTTAAATCCTTTGCTCATCACATAGATGTGTAAGTGCTGCAGGTATCCTGCAGGTACCTTCAGGATGTGGCTGCTTCAGGAGATACCCAGGCTATGAAAATTAATCAATAGGAGCAAAGCAGAGTCTGAATTCAAAAAGAAAACAAACAACAAGCCAAACCAAAACCCCAGCAGGCTTTAAAAGACCATTGCCCTTTATCCAAATTGCCTGTAGTAAAGTTCTTGTACAGAAAATGGAATTAATTTATCTTATCAAATGTTAGTCTGGAAAATAAATTACTCCTCTGCCAGTTACTTTTTTTTTTTCCTTGAAACTCTAGCTTCTATCTTACTGCATCCTCAAAGTAAGATGGATTAAAAAAGTTAACTTTCAAGTTGTGAGACAGGTTCTTCACATGTTTTCTGCATCCCAAGGAACGTTCTTGTGAGAATGAGCCTCTCCTTGGAGATGGATCAAAAGAAATGGAAGAGGGCAAATCAGGTGCTTTTAAAGTTTTCTCTAGGCTTCTTGGGACTACTTAGATTTATTTTTTTTCTAATGATCTCTTTACAGAGGCATGAAATTAGACTGTTAGATTCCTTTCCCTCTTAAGTTTCTGTGCTCTTTTTACTGGAGGGATTTCAGGTGAGAAATAACTGCACAGAATCTGAGGAGCTGGGACTGGAGTTGATCCAAGGAGAGTTCTTTGGAGTACAGCCTGAAGGGAGAGTCCTGGCCTTTGTAGCAAGAGCTGGGAGGAATTTCCAGTTCAGAACAGGCAGAAGGGAAGAACTGAAGTTGAGTCCCCACTTGCTCCATTGTAACAAGTCACAAGAAGTAGAATTTCTTTTGTAGGACATTAGTGCAAATGAAACCCTTTTCAGCCTCCCTCAGGGGTACTGACTGCAGGCTCCCCCTTATTAAATTTTACAAGTATATTTGAAGTAATTAGGAGCAATCCCAGCCTGGAATGACTCAATTTGACTAACATTTAATTGAAATATTTGGGCAAATTTCTTTTTTTGAGGTAGTGGCTGGGAAGGTGATGGGATATAGGCAGGTCAGCTCGTTGCATTTCTGGCCCATTGGCTAAAGATCCACGGAAATTAAGGCTTCTGTTGTAGATAACCAGGTGCCACATCTAGAAAAAAAGGTATTTCCTTTACCTTATTCCACACAAAATGCAGATTCAGTGCATGTTAACCAAGCATTAAGCACAGTGGATATATCCAGTGCTTTTGCAGAAGATGGAGTTCCTAATTTATAACCTTCTGGGACTTCCATTTTGAGGTGATTCTCTGTGTATTTGCTGGTAGTTTCGCTGCCTATGGTTTGGGTAAACCTTGGTCTGCAAGGTTTGAATTTCTCCAGAATTAAAGTGTTGCTCTGAGGCACATGATGTGAGCAAATCTACTCTCAAGTGAGCTGTGAGTACTTTTATTTTCTGTTGCTGGAGCTTTTGCCCACTTTAGTACCCAGAGCTGCACTAATGGAAGGTATTGTAGGTACTGATGAGTATTTTGATTAGTACTTGGCTATGCAGGTGTTACCATGAGAAGTTTTAGTCTTTTGTTTAATCAGAATTTAAGGGCACGTCCCAGGGTGAAATGTTTGTGTTAAGCTGTTAAACCCCGTTTTTGTAATTGGTTCTCCCAACTTTAAGGAAAAACCCACCTAATAATGAAATTACAGGAGATTTTGTTAGCCCAAGTTGCCCCTGAGAAAGAAAGCCCTTGTTCAGTGAGGTTTACTTCTCTCTCGACATCCTCCAAGTAGTCACATCTGTCAGGTGTTTTTATGCCAGTGGTGAATAATAGCTCTGGGATACCTTTTTCATCTCACATCAAAATAAAAGAAATTAATGGGTAAGCAGCAATGCAGTTTGAAATGCTGTCAGCCAATCTGTGAGTCACCCACAGTTGAATTTTTGTAATAAAAGGCAGTGCATGGTATAATAATGTCTAATAACCATAATATTTTGCATTTCAATAGCACCTTTCATCCAAGAATCTCAAAGTGCTTTACAAACATAAACTCACAGTAAACTCAGTAATCCTTACAGTTCTCCTGTGAGGTGGTAGGTGAGTATTAACCTCAGTTAGGGCAGAAAAAGTGAATCATGCAGAAATATATTACTTGTTGTAATCCTGATCCTCGTTTCTCTCCCGTTCCGTGGTAATTGTCAAACAGGGGTGGACATGTGGTACCCAAAGTCCCTCCAGTGCCATCCTGTTTTGCAGTTCAGTGCAGAATTACACTTTTCCAAACACTTTATTAACGATTTGGGATTTGTTAATGTGGGCGCAGGAGAAATTAAGTAAAGAATGGATAAACCAAACAGCATTAAATCCCAGATTTAGAAGTGAAATTAATTTAAACAGCTTCATCTTAAGTTGCTTTGGAAAGAAACTAAAATAGCTTTAAATATTGATATCTGCACAGTAGTTACCTGTAGTTTCAAGGCTCAGACAATCCATGGTGTGTGCAAAAGGAAGAGCAGGATTTCAGTATATTCCATATCTTACCTGCAGTGGATGGGATGTGCAGACTGCAGCTCTGGCAGTTCCATACTCTGGGCTATAGTTACAGTTCAGCTGAGGAAATATGTCTTTAAAATGAGTTAAATGAGTTAGTTTAAAATGAAATAGACTTTGATGTGAGGGTTACACAGAACTTAAATGTGTGAAGAAAGTACAGATTTCCATATGTGAATTAATCCTTGGTAGCTGTTTGTGTCTGTAAAATGGCACTGCAGTGAATAATGCAAAGTAAATCCAAGGTATTTTAGCATGTAGTTCTGCAGAGTCGTGATGTTTTGCTTCTTGAAGATCACGTTTATTTACCAGAAAACTGAATGTCAATATTTGAAATATTAGGCTGCTTCTGTGTTCAAACAATATGGAAAATAAGCCCCTTTTTGTTTTCTAGGGTATATTTCAGAAATCGCTGGGTAAAGACTGTTCACCCAGTTGTGCATCAGTACTGTTTGATTTCAAGCACACATTCCACCTTTCAGATGCCACAGAAAGAAGACATTCTAAAGCAAAGAGTAGTAGTTGTTACTTTAAACACATCACAGTATCTATGTCAACTGGATCTTGAACCAGGTAAAGTAATTTCTAAACAAGAAGTGTCCATGCTTGAGAAAAATTCCTCTTACCAGTGTTGGTTCCTTACCCGGTACTTGGAACTGTTCCAAAATAAAGTAAACAATGATAATCTTAAAATGCTCTTTTGTTTGTATTTTTTTTTTAATGAATAAATGTTTATTACAAAGCTGTAAACTACTGGCATTCAAATTAACCTTTTGCTTGTTCTTTCTTCTCCTTACTTAAAAAAACCAAAACCTAAATAAAGAAGCAATACTGTGTATGATCTGGTGCTTCTGAGATCCAAGAGGGAAAATTCTGTTTGAGATTCTGACTTTGAATATTATGCTCATTAAGGTCATTACTCAGTGGAGCATGTAAGCATAAATACACAGAGAGCTTTTCCCCTCGTTTTGTGAATTGTTCAGCTTTGCAAACAACTCCCACAAATACAAGCCCTGTGCTTTGTTAACACGATACACTTAGGGTTGTTTTCTAAACTGAAACACATTAGAGTGATATTATTTGGGGGCAGAGGCTGCTTAGGGTTTATTGTTTCCTTGATCTCCCAGTGAAGTCCATCTGCTTTTTTTTGGAGAGCAGGGGATTTCCTCACAGAGGTTGTTAGGATTGGGTTTTTTATGGCGACGTTTAAGCATTTGTTGCAGCAGAGAAAACTGATATGGAATTCATGGTAAATATTTTCAGGTCTCTAGACAGAAATAGCTGCTTTGTTTGGCACTGAGCTGTGTACAGTCATGCCACAGTAATGTGTGTGCAGCTGGATGAAATTCATATTTTCCAAAGAAAATTGCTGCATTTGTATGTATGTAATCTTAATTGGATGCTGCACTAAGTCCTGTAATACTTTGCTTTACACCTTAATATATCACAGATACCAATGTATAAAACCACTTCTCTTCTATACCTGTCTTGAGCTTACATTTCATGCAATATAAGTCTGCAGTGGCCAGGTTTTTTTTTCAAGTGCATGTTCTCCAGTGCATAGATTCCCACCCACCCACCAAAACCTTTTGGTCCAGTGTTGTCATAAGATTGAATTGAAATTTTCCTTCAACTTCTGTTCCTTTTTTCCCCCCCAACATTCCTTTAAGCCCATAACCAGCAAAGTGCTCAGGTATGTGTGCAATTTTAATGGGGAATTGAGTATATAAAATATAGTTAATAGGACTCAAGTACATGAGGAAGTCCTTGTCATTGTCCAAAGCTCTTCAAGTCTCATGGTGGTGAAAAGACTTTCAGATTTGAGAAACCTCCTGAGGGAGGTTGGCCAAGAGACATTTCCTCTTGGTATGAGGAGGGCTCAGATAAAACAGGTGTTTAATTTCATGTCTGTCAGAAGAAAGAGGCAGATCTGGGGGCTCCTGCCAGTGTCAGTGGCAATCAGGTGACCACTGTTGGTCATTTGATGGGTTTGAAAATTCTTTGTGTGGTTTCTTGTAGTTGCTAGAAATTAATTTGTGGTTTGGTTTTTTTTTTCCCCCAATTTTGGATACTGTCAGAATACAGAACATTAAGTTCAATTTTTTTGTTTTGTTTTGTTAATTTTTTGGGTACTATCAGAATACAGAAGGTTAAGTTCAATTTCTTGTTTGGTTATCAGTGTTTATTTTATCATATTTCACGTTCATTTATTTGCTGATATCTCTGTTTTACAGGGTTTTTTACACACATTCTGTTAGATGAAGCTGCTCAAGCTATGGAGTGTGAAACTATTATGCCTCTAGCACTAGCTAATAAAAACACAAGGATTGTCTTGGCTGGAGACCATATGCAGGTAAAAGCTATGGAATTTTTGAGTAGAAAGTGCACATATATATATATAGTATTTGTATTTATATGTTTAAGTTATTTATCTGCTCTAAATTATATAATAAATGGGGAAGCCAAGGAGAATTCAAAGGATGTGATCTGGATAAGATAGAGGGGTGGTTATTCCAGTCAGGGGTTCGTGACTGCTGTTCCCTGTTGGTTTTTGAAGGAATTCAAGAATACGGAGTATCTTTATTAGGATTTATACAACTACTTTTAAATTTTTATTAGAAGCATCATAATCTGGTGAACAAGAAAGAAATAGGAAACTGAAAAAACATTCTATTTCACTTTTTAAATTGTGTTAAAATTTCTGATCTGTGCTATTTGTGGTATAACTTAATTGTAAAGTGGTTGTCAGAGCAGTGGTGTAACGTCATTCAAAACACAGTTTGGGGTGTTGAGAGTAGATATAAGGGCTCTTACATCTTCTATGCTGGTCTTTTGTCACTTCTGTGGTAGGAATGGGCGTTTCTCTGGAATAGCCTTGGTCTGTGTCTTCCAACTCTGAATGTACAGGAAATGTAAAGTCTCGTTTTCGGTTTGATGCAAAATACTTAATGCTGGGAGCGTGAAATTCCGAGTCCACATCACTTAGTTACGTTTTCTTTGTGTGTGTGTGTCTATTACAGCTCAGTCCTTTTGTCTACAGTGAATTTGCCAGGGAGAGGAACCTTCACGTCTCCTTGCTGGATCGGCTCTACGAGCACTACCCTGCGGAATTCCCCTGCAGGATCCTGCTGTGTGAGAACTATCGCTCCCATGAAGCAATCATCAAGTAGGTGTGAACTTTTTCACTGTATCACGTGGCTTCTTTGACTGGTGTGAGTGAACCAAAGAACAGCCAAGCGCAGCTGAAGCGTCCCTGTGATGGGATCTTAGCTGGGGGTTGAAATTTGGCCCCCTGGAGCAGATGCCAGGGGTTCAGCTGGTTGTGGGACAGACCCCTGGTTCGGGTTGGGGATGCTTTGGCTGCAAGGCTTGCACACTGAGCCAAAGCAGAGCTAAGTTGCCCTTTTTAACCATTATACAGCATATTATGTGGGGTCTGTGTGCAGAATTTTAGCTTTACTGGGGTGGATTGTCTCAGAACTGTGAGCTGTGGGCAGTGCAAGGAACATATGGATATGCAACTGCCAACAGGAAAAAATAGGTCACAGTTGGAGCGTGTTCCTTCACTGTTGACATCTTACATTACTTCTTTCAAGACACATTAATCAGTGGGTTTGCATTTTTCTGCTGTGATAAACTAATGGCTGCTAGTGTAATGAGCTCATCCATGAGCTGTGCTGGAAAGAGTAAGTGCAGTCATGGGGAAAAATGCTAAAGTTTAAATCCTGGCTCAGATATGTACTGAGGAATATTATGTTGGTATCCACTCATACTAATTAGGTTATCACTGTGTTCAAAGCAAAAGCAGAAATATTTAAGTGCTCTGGGGAATCAAGAGTGAGAATGTAAAATATTTTCTTGCATAGCTTGATCTGTCTGCACTTCATGGACTTTGTAATTATAGACTCGGTGATGCTAAAATTTCTTACACACTTCTTGGAACTGTGAGTTTGAAATGAGAGAGCATTTGGAAAGGAAGGGATTGTTTCAGCTTTTGTTTAGAGATCACTTTCCATGAAATTTGCCTCAGAAAGATCATGAAAATTCACTTCAGCACTTGGAGTTCAGACAGGGAGTTCCTAGAAAGATCCACTGTGCTGAACACCAAGGTAAGGACTGCAGGAATCCCAGCAGGGCTGGGCTGGTGAGAGTCCAGCGTGCCCAATCCCACCAGGAAGTATTGCTGGGGGAAGTGAAAGCTGCTGAACTCTCTCAGGGTGGTCCCTTTGGATGTCTCAGGTCCACTTTTTTATATGAAGTGGAGTTTCCCCTGACAAATGGGACCATGGCACTTAAGACAGAAGCAAGTGTGGGAAGATGGTTCATGGAGGGCTCATTAATCATCCCAACCTCACTGAAATAGAGACACCATGAGAAATTAAGGGAAGAACAAGCCATTAGTTCAGCCTAACTTTGGAGCTGTAATTGGAAAAAACAGTCTGTGTAGAAATAGTTTTGTTGTTTAATGAGATCTCATTCCTAAGAGCTAATTTGCAGAAGAAATTGTTAATTTTGCTGATAGGCAGCAGTGGAGTGACTGCAGCTCCATCCACAGAGGGGGTGAATACTCTCCAGGGTTGTCCAGGGTAAGCCAGGTCAGGTCAGGGATGGGCTGCAGTTGTTTGATGGTGATTTGGTAGCAGCCAAGTTTCTTTAGCTTTTCCATGACCGGCTACTTCCATCTTAAGCTACAAGTGCTGGAATCCTGGAAGAGCTCAGTGGACCCACCAACTGCCCAGGGCCCTGCTTGGGTTGTCTTCATGTCAGGCTGTGTTCAGGTCACTGCATCCCCTGAGGGATGTCCAGAGAGCACTGAGGTTGGATGCTGAGCACTGGAAAGTTAGATCAGACCTAAATTCACTAATTACTGGAAGGCAGTGCATTAGTTTGGGTCAACTGTGCATGCAGTAGTACCCAGGATTTATATCAAACTGCAAGTCTCTTCTTGCTGCCTTTTTGTCTCATTCCATTCCGTTTGCCTTCTTCCCTCCTGGTGAGGGCACCACGAAAGCAGCTCTTGCCTCATTTCTTTCCCAGTCAGCCAGCTCTGGAATGGCTGCTGCCAGCAGAGGAACCACCTTCTGGTTGTGTTTCTGATGTCTGACAACATAGACTGGCCTGGAGTAGAAGTCACAGAGGAAAAGGTTGCTTGAAAGCTCGACACTTGGGCTTGTGTCGTGCTCAGCACACGTGAAATCTGTAGTAAATTTATCTTCCAAGTCTAATAACTCTTAACTGATGTGAGCAGGCTCGTCATCCAACCAGCCTGGGGAATAACCAAGTGTTCTCTTTGCCCAGTTTCCAGCCATCAGAACTTCTGAGTGAAACAGGAGTGAGAATGTTCATGACTTTGTCAAGCGTTGGATTAGAAGGAAAAACGGCCTTTGTAGAAAAAGTGTTGGAAAAGCATATTTTTAGTGCCTTCTGCTCTGTCTGTAGTATGGAAATATCAGTTCAGAGAAATCACTTGAAGATGCTGAATAGTAATTAGTGGTTCTGTTTTCCTTATGAAGTATTTTGTGGTTGCATATTTTATCAGTGAGATTTGCATATTTTTATCAGTGAGCTCCTGTGTAGACTCCACATTTTATCCTGTTTTGCCTTGTTGCAGTTACACATCTGAACTTTTCTATGAAGGCAAGTTGATGGCAAGTGGAAAACAGCCAGCACACAAAGACTTCTACCCTCTGACTTTCTTCACAGCACGTGGAGAGGATGTGCAAGAAAAAAATAGTACAGCTTTTTACAACAATGCAGAGGTAACTCTTCTTTGGCTTTATTCTTGATTGTTTTCTTCAAGCTCCCCCCCAAATTTACTAGTTTGTGCTCAGTGTAGATAGAAGACATAGGTTGTGTAGTCTGCTAAACATAATACAGTGAAAATTGCAATGGTAGTAAACATTTCCACTAATTTCTCCTCCTTTTTTTTTCTTTGCAAATTGTAAGCTGCATTTCATCCTCTCAGGCTCATTCTTCAGGATGTCTTTGCACATAATTTGTGTGGCATTCTGACAGATGTATCTTAGCAACTGAGAGTAACTGCAATTTGAAGTAAAACTCAGATTTCTTTGACTGTTGTAGAAATGTTCCCACTCAGATAAGACTCCTCTGGAGCAACATTTCATATTTGCCTTAATATGTTTAGGATCAGTGTCTTAACTGATCATGGGTAGATGAGACTTTTTTTAGGTGAGAACTTAATATGTTTGTTTCATGTGGATTTATTTGTGTTCTTCAAAAATTACTTTCTATCTCATTTCTCCCTTTGTGTTTAAAAAAAAAACAAACACCCAACCCTAACCCACAAAATCAACCAACAAACACATGAGCAGCACCCACCTCCATCCCTGACTTGTTAATACTTATTGTAGTGGAAGATGCCTCTTTCCAGTCACCTCCAGTTAGGGGAGGGAGAGAAAATCGTAGAAATATCACTGATTTTCTTGAGCTTAGGAGGAGTTTTAACTTGTTGGGCTGCTTGTTATGAAGGACTGCTGAGCTGTGTTTTCCCCTTGTTGATCACGGTGTGGTTCATCTGATGCCCAATTTTAAAGCTGTTTGTTGTTGTTACGATGCACTTTTTAAGCATTCTTTGATGTCTTAAAATATCTACTTAAATAAGAAACTTCAGTGACTTCTGGACACATCACTGAAAAAAAAAAACCTGAAGGCACCCGACCACTTTCATTAATCTACTTGGATTACTTTGCCATTTAAAAAAAGTTGTAAAAGTCCTAAAAATATCTTCAGTGACCAAGTAACTGTCTGCAAACTGTGAGTCATTAATAGCCACGGGCAGAAATGAAGGACAAGGGCTGCTGAAACACCACCAGGAAAAACTGAAATTAGATGATGAGGGAGATTTTCTTCTCTTTGACCCTTCATGGCCGTTTGCATTGGGGCATCTCATGGTTCACTGGTGCTTATATTAAGAATTAATCTGGAAAATGCACTTTCCCTTTTTGGTCGTAGTTCTAAAATTTCCCTGTGTGGTGTTAATTCTAAATACATACCCAGGAGCTTTATGCTTTCAGAGAAGCTTGCCAGAATACCTACAAAAGATCATTACTTTTGTGCTGTGGTTTTTATAGATATCAAAGTTTATTCTAATGTCCTTTGTCAGTAGAACTGGCTTTTAAATACAATTTATGTTGCAAAAAGTTATACTCAGGACCTTGCTCTGAGACAGCCACATTTTCACTGCCTTCTAAAATTACCCAAAATAAACTATTTGTGACTTTTTAAGGATGAAGAGAATTTTTTTTTGTGCTTTAAGAGGCTGAGCTTGCATTTGTGATGCTGTAGAAAAACTGCGTCATCAATTATCCTGCTTTAAATAACCAGAGAAATATTTACTGAATGACACATTGAATGTAAATTTAAAACAAAAAAAAGAGAAGGAACTCCTGTAGTGCAGTACCTCTGTTTGGTGTGTTGAAGTGAGCTGCTGTAGCAGGAGGTTACTTTGAGCCAGTCTCTTCACAAGAGGAGGTTCTCAGGTTTTATTACTCCTTAACCTTCTGATCAAGATGAACTGGCAGTTGATGAATAATCTGGAATTCCCAGTGATACCCTTTGGGAATGGGAAGTGATTGTGCCCTGGTATATGGACTCTCTTTCCATAGTTACCAAACTCCAAAGTGACATGTCTAAAATCCAGAATAAAAATAAAATAATCTCTGTTCAGGCAGTTTATTTACTTATGGGGATTGGATCAAGTATGGAAAGACAGGTCCTACTGTACTTGACATTTTCATGGGGATGAAAATTAGGATTATAATATCCAAGTTTTTACTTTAAAGATGACATTTTAAGATAACAAAAAGACCCTGTGTAGTAAATACATTGTTTCAATACATGGTATTTTAGAGCATCACCACAGAATGCAATAAAATGATTGCTTTTGTAATGCTGTGTCATGTAAGTGCTGTAGAGCTTTAAAATTCAAATTCTCTCTCCATATCAAAGGATGGATCATTCTTTTAAGAATTCTGCCTTTTCTCTTGAGGTGTTTGAAGTGGTGGAGCGTGTGGAGGAGCTGAGAAGGAAGTGGCCCGTTGCCTGGGGCAAGTTGGACGATGGCAGCATCGGGGTGGTGACGCCTTACGCTGACCAAGTGTTCCGAATTCGGGCTGAGCTGAGGAAAAAAAGGCTGTCAGATGTCAGTGTGGAGAGAGTGCTCAATGTTCAGGGTGAGTGTGTCCCAAAAACGGGGCAAGGGAGTGAAAAATGGGATGGGTGAAGTTAAGTAAGACCTAATGAAATATTATAATAATTGATGGAAACGGGAGAGCTGTGATACAGGTGGTGTCACAGCACTGACTACCAGAGCAATAAACTCCTGGATGTGACATTATCTGTTCTCAAAACGAAGTTCAAGCTTGCTTAAAAAACAAATCGAGTGAAAAATGTGAGAACTGATCCATTTTTAACATAAGGGGACAACCAGAGTTCCAAGTGAAAATGTAACGAGGCTTTGGCCTCAAAATGTTTCACTGATTTTTTTTTGCCTCTGTGGAATAAACTGTAAAAAGGAGTCCAGGAGAAAACCTAAGGAGAAATGTAGGTATTTCTTCCTGGAATCACACTGATAACAAGAATTTTGTGTAGGCATAGCCTGTTGCTAGGTTGCACTTTTAGGCAGTGATAAACAAAGGCAGATAATAAAGTAACTGAGTGACAGTGAGTGGTGTGGGCTCTGTTTTTTTCATGGTTGATGTTGGTATAGTTGAGAAATTTTAAAATATGAATCAAGAATGTCCAGAACTTTTGTTTAAGGTAGAATAAAGAGGTTCAAGATTTGTGTTATTGGCTACCTGACAATGTTGTGAAGAAAGTTCTGGAGTGATTAATATCGAGGTGAAAAATAAGTTTTTTAAAGAGGAAATATTCTTGTAATAGAATATGCTATTTATAGCGCATCTTTTAAAATTTTTAAATCTTATTATTCTTGCATAAAGCCCTTCACGGGAAGGGTAGCTCTCAGTTCAGAATATCTAGGTGTGAAATCTGGCTGGCAAGTGCAGTGTCCTGGTTGTGGTAAGAGCAGAAACAGCAGCAATTATCTCAGACGTTTGTTTTTCCATCTCATTTTAGGAAAACAGTTCAGAGTCTTGTTCCTCAGCACGGTCCGAACACGGCACACGTGCAAACACAAGCAAACACCAATTAAAAGGAAAGAGCAGTTGCTGGAGGATTCAACAGAAGACTTGGATTATGGGTTTCTGTCAAATTACAAACTTCTCAACACTGCCATTACGAGAGCACAATCCTTGGTAGCTGTGGTGGGAGACCCCATTGCTTTGTGTTCCATTGGAAGATGCAGGTAAATTATGGATGTTCCTTGGTTAAGCAGGGCTGAGGATACTAGAAAATGTCTTTATTTAGTAAAATGATAAACTGCCTTTTCATGTATTTATAGTTGCTTGGATTTTCACTTGACAGAGATTTGAAGATGCTTCATTTTACTTTCTAGTAGAGGGTTCTTTTCTACACCTCTTACAATTTTATATATAAATAAAAACAATACATGATTTGGAGTTAAAAATTATGATGTAATGTGGTATTTTAAAATTGTGTATTATACCAGCTGTAGGGTGGTAGAAGACTTTAAAAACCTTATTTTTGTTTTGATGTGTCTTCATGACACTTGGAAAAAACCTCATTAAGGTTTGAGTGAATTTACTTTTTATAGGCCTAAATGAATAAATGTGGAAAATGCTGAGATATGTAAACACTGATGTTAAGGAGACCAAGTTCTTGTTCTTCAAAGGTTTGGTTTTTTTTTTTTTTCAAGTGGAAGAGCTGAGATTTTGAGATGATCAGAGATAAACCCTGCAGCTGATTTCTCCAAGAGAGGAAACACTGCACTGACTACATTATTAAAATAAAGCTAAAAATACGTGTTAGTCAGTTGTTACATCTCTGTTGTGCTCTACTTTCCTGAGCTGTGTTGAAGTGGTTTTCAAGGGTTAGAAGTGAAGGAGCCAAAAGGAACCCAAACCTGTGTTTACTGCGTTTATGACACAGAACCTGAATTTAACCCCTTACCTGCTGGGGCCACGTCAGGGGGATCTGTAGATGGATGCAGAGACCAGCTCTAAAGGGCTCATAACATATTATTGACAGGGAAATAATGGTTCTGGGTTTAATTCACTTTTCCCTTTACCTGGTTGGGTTTTTTTAGCCATGAGCTAAAATGTAATGAACTGATGAGAAAGAGCCTCCCGAGTGCTCCTTCAAAATACCTGAAATAGGGCAGGCCAAAACTTAATAAAATAAAAATACAGGCTGGCAGCAGGTAAACGAATTACAGTCTTGGCAGTTAAGCATGGAGTTTGCATTTTGGAAGACCAGCAGCTGTTTATGTATGTGTAGCTGCTCCAAATTATAAAGCAAAAAGATGATTAGGAAACAAGGAGCACTGAAACTTTATTAAGATGTAGCTCGAGCTTTCCCTTTAATACACCATTGTCTTGTTTCACTGAATAATTGAACATTCACTCTTTGAAAATAGTGCTGGAGGGGCTCAGGCAGAATGCTGGGAAGAGGGTTCTTTTTTAGTCCAACAGGACTATAGAAGTCTGAAAGAAGTGACATTTCGTTAGGAAAAAACAGACCTCAGAAAAGTGTTGAGTGCACTTGAATTTTATAAATATTCTAATACCTGTCAAAACGAGTCAGGACTGTGAGGATAGTTGTGGAGAGCTTTGTGAAGTGTGCCCAGGGTGATCATTGCATTCCTCTGCGCTCCAACCGGACCAGACAGGGCTGTTTTGGCAGAACCCCCCTTTAAATCCCGAGCCCAGCGAGAGGCAGCAGCGTTTGATTCTCTGTTCCTACACCCCACTACAAATGTTCCTGTGTGCACAGACTGCTTAGGGCACTCAGAGCAAAAGTGGCTGGGTCCCAGTGGATTTGTGGCACTTGGCGGTAGGTTTGGTGACTGAGCTGATTAATCAGAGGGAATTCCCTCATTAACAGCGTCCCACTCAAGTATTTAATTTGGGGTTTTAATCCTCACTTTAAAACCCTGCAAGATCTCTTTGCCTTAGAGCAAAATGCAGAAAAAGGACCATCTTGCACTGTGAATTTGAACAGAGCCATTTCTTGCCTCTGGAAAATCACAGCAGAAGATGGGCTTGTAGGGAAAAGCGTTTGGAATTCTGAAATGTGTCAGTAGCATTACAGAATTCCTGCAAGACAGACATTTGTTCCTTTCCACAAAGTCAGCTGCTCGGCAAAATGGGACACTGCTGTTAAAATTAGTGTGCAGCAATCTCTCATTTTACAGGTTTTGGGGAAATAACAGTGTTTGCTTACAGGCCAGACCTTATTACTGAAGGGTGAACAAACATGAGTTATAATCAAGCACACTTTTAAGATCATTGTCTTTTAATACTTTTTTTCACTATCTTTCATTATTCTTGATTTTTTTTTCTGAAAGAGTCAACTCAGTCAGGTTTGGTGTTTTTTTTTTAAAGTGACATCTTCAGACCTTATTTAAATGTCTTTTAAGCTTCAGTGACTTCACCCAAGAAGTTCTTTGTGGTTAAAGAAAAAAATAAAATTTAAGTGTAAAGTTTTTGTATAGATCCTTCTGTGGATGTTAACAATAAAAAGACTTTATAAGCAGTAGAAAGACATGTCATGAGAAAGGAGAAGACAGGGAGGAATGTTCTTTTATTGCATGGTTTAAATAACCCCTCCAAAAAGCTGGGAACAGAGTTTTCATAGAGAAGATGTGTGATCTGCTGGTTGTCTTTCTGCCTCAAAATTACTTCTATATGTTATAGAAAAATCTGACACACAATAAAATTTATGGGTTTATTTGTTTTCCACCAGAGGATCTCAAAGGATCTCTGGATACTCCCAAGTATTAATCTTCACATGCCTCTGAAGTGTTTGGCAAGAGTAGTTTTGAGGGAATATCTCACCTTTGGTATTTGTTGCACTGCATGACCTACCTGAATTCAGAGAATATATTTGACATCATCTGAGTCTGAGAATCTGTATAATCCCCATGACTATTTGAGTTTTAACAAGTTCCTTAAATCATATGCTCTGCAAAATTTTAAGGATTGTCGGTTTTCTAGGAAAAAATCCCAGGTTGGACCCGTCCATGACATTAATATTGAATGTGACACACACCCAGTGCTTTGCTCTGACACCACGGGCAGACCTGTGTGTGCATTGTAAATGGCTGGGGAGCTCTTCACTGTGCTGGGGGGTTGCAGGGTGTAAAATGAGCATCCAGGAAGAACAAAAACGCCACACAGTTCTCTCTCAAGTCTGGTTTAATTTTCACAACAGCCCTTTGAGTCTTACCCGCTGTCTCTAAATTGTTTCCGTAGGAAATTTTGGGAAAGGTTCATTGCCCTGTGCCACGAGAACGAGAGTCTTCATGGTATCACGTTTGAGCAGATCAAAGCTCAGCTGGAGGCTCTGGAGCTGAAGAAAACCTACGTGTTGAACCCTCTGGCTCCCGAGTTCATCCCCCGAGCGCTGCGCCATCAGCACTCGGCCAATCCCGCCAAGCAGCAGCAATCCCCTCCCAAGGTAAAGCATTCCCAGCCCTGGCCTCTGTCAGAAGGGGAGGTCAGTGCAGAGAAATGACAGAAAAGGTTTATGGGACAAGCTGTTTGTTTTAAAATTGCATCAATGCAGTCAGATACGAGTGTGAATTCCAGAGGGATCTGCGGCGTTTTCAGGTGAAAGCTCTGGACTTGGACAACCCTAAATACTTTATATTGCAAGTCCTGTTTCCTTACTAAAACATCCACCTTGGGTCACTCTGGCTTGGTCAAAACTTCAGCCTCAGGGTTTTAGATAAACCAAATTAAACCCTCTGAACGAGAGCCAGTCCCTATCTCGGGCACCCCAAAGAAACAACAGGCAAAAGGCCACAACAAAACAATACCCAAAAGGGGTTTGATTTTAAAAAAATCACACTGAAAATTCAGGGCCTTGTATTATGTAAGGTAGTTTTTGGATGTAATTAAAAATATATTGTAAAGCAGTATCTTGCAGTGATAATGCCCTTCAGAAGACCAGATTCCAGCAGCATCAGGAGGGCAGAGATATGAAATTACCTCTGAGTGGTAATTTCATCAGCTGCTTTATAAAAGCAGGTGAAGAAGTGATGAAAATACATGGCCTCCTTGAGATGACAAGGAACAACACTAAATTTTAGAGCTTTCTTGGGGGGTGATATATTAATAATTCTATTTTAATAGTTCTTTGTAGCTTATTTCAAAATAAGTTGAGTTCTGATTTAATTAAAATGTGTTTAGGGATGCAGCTGAAACGCAGGTTGTCTTTGTGATGAACTTTGTGATGAGCTCAGTTGCACAAGAAGGAAGAAATGTGTGGATTTCCCATAGCTTTGCAGTTGTGTTGCAGGCTCTATCACTGAAATGAAATTTTTACGGCAGGTTTTTTTAACAATACAAAAGGGAAAGCCTTCCCTTTGGCAGCCCTTCCCCAAAGAGGCTTTGTAAGTGAGAACATTTGGTTTCTTCATCAAGATGCATTACTTTCTGAACCAAACACCAGATTTCTAAAGCATCTAGTCATGTGTCAAAACACCGGGCCTATGGAAAACCAGAAATTACAAAATTATCTTTAAAATCCACTGCTGCACTCTCCATTTTTCATGAGTGCATTTTTTTTTTCTAATAGAACATCATTATTAATACTTTTAGTTTCCTAACTGAAATAAAAAAAAGCTGTTTGAAAATGCGGGTATAGTACATTTAGGGGAAAAAAAAGGGGGGTGGGTGTTGGGGGAAGTGAGAATCTTGTGAGTAGATGGCTCTGTTTATTTTCCCTGGGTTTGTTGGTAAACTGAGCCCTTGTGCTGTAGGAACGCGAAGAGACGCTTTCAAACTGCCAGCACTGTATTTTCAGCTTCAGATCTGAGGTGTTTAAACCTCCCTGTATCATAATTCTAAATAAAATCCCTTCCCCCTGGATACAATTGCCAGGAAGTGTGTGCAGTACCAGCAGCAAGCAGGTAATACCCAACCACACACAGAACGTGGCTGTGAGCAGGGATGCATTTATTTCCCTTTGCTCGAGTTTGAAAAGCAGATGGTTAGCTTTGCTTATTTTAGACCTCCTAAGTACAGTATTTAACACTGAAAATGAAAGATTAAAAACCCGGTGCTGGTGTGTTTTGTAGCGAAAAAGTGAGAGCAGCCCCTGACACCGTGTTTTGTGGTGAGTTTATGGACATCTGTGCAGGGCAGGCCTTGTCTTTCACATGCTGGGAAAAGTGATTTTGAACAAACAGCACCTTCTTATTCAGCAGAATTGCTCCTGGATTTATGTAAGGGCATTAAAACCCTCCTTGCTGTTTAGATTTTAAAGGAGGAAAAATGTTTGAGTCTTGCTTGTGTGAGAGGCAAACCAGCCAGCATGGAACGGGCTGTCTGAGGGCATCTGCCTTCCCCAGTGTTCCTGTGGCTTGGCTGGGCATGGGGGTGAGGAGGGAACACAGAGCTGGACAGGGACAGCCTTTATTGGAGGTGATGATGTGGAAAGGGAAAGTTTTCAGGACTGGGAGCTTCCCTCAGGGTAGTTCCCATACAGTAAATTAGGCTCTGACTTCACAGCTTTGCCCCCCTCCCTCCTGCTGCCTGTGCTGCCAGCTTGGGCTGGATTCAGGCACTTAGGTCAGGGAGCATCATCGTCCTGGCCATGTCCTGCAGTCAGGGAGGGCCACAGGTCTGATTTACATCTCTGGAGAACACTCAGAATTCTGTGTGTTGGCTAACGGGGGATCTGAGGAGTGATGACCTGTTCAGTGCCTGCAGCCACCCAGATCTTGGTCTGAGCACCTTTATGTAACCTGGATTTTTACACTCCGAAGGTGGAGCAAGTTTTTAGAGCAAACTGAGCGTGTCTGTGCTGCTGTGTTGACAGTCAGCATCAGTTCTGGTGCAGGTTTAGGGCTTTTTGGGTGGGGACATGAACCTTGAGGTGAAAATCTTTGAGAAATGGCAACGATTAAGTTAATTACAGCCTATTATAAAGTCATTAAGCCATCACAACTATGAAAAGAAGAAGATAAAAGAAAGGCAGCACCTCCCTTCCCAAACTTACAGGTGGCCCCAGTTGACTTTTATTTACCATTCTGATCCTGTGACCTGTTCCTACTGTGACATGTCCTGTTCAGCGGGACAGCTCTTCTTACAAACTTATGTAACTATTTGCTATTTCAGTTTCAAAAAGATGACACCCATAAAATACAAGTCTGATAGGTTAGAACAGAGGTTTTTCTGCACTTACAGCTTCACTCTAACTGATAGTATAACAGATACACAAGTGCCTTGTGCTGACCATGAGTGATTGAGGCTCCTCTGTGTTTTTAGATTGAACCTTGCTCTGTTTGGTGAATAAACAGGCTTCTTTTGTTTAAGTGCTGCAGTGAAAAGCAGTTATTATTTTATTTTTCAGTAATTCATTTTTAAAATGAGAGGAAAATTCGGAGACCAGTTCTTTAATCTGGTTTATGCATGAGTCAACATTGTCAAACAACCTGTCTTTGTACCCTGACTAATTTGCTCAGACTGCTGGAAAACTGCCTAGACTTATCTCCTGGGCAGGGAAAGTTTTGCAGCATCAAAGTCTTTTTAGATTTATTTTAAATTTGGGAACATACTTAGGTCCAGATTAAGTAAAGTATTCCTCTCCTGCAAAGGACTTAAGAGCATTCTGGCACTTTGAATGTGTGCTCAGCTTATGAATATTAACTAATTAGTTGATGCTGGAAAATCAAGAGCGTGTAGGAGGGATAACTGAGTTCTGTTAAAATCCTTTTCTAACGTACAATTCACCAAGGGAAAACAGTTTCTCCAGAGCACTGGGGTTCCTGGCTCTCCTGTGTTGTACTTTTGGGGAGCCACAGTCCAGAAGCCAAAGATGGGATGGGGCAGGGGTGTCTGAGGAGGTTGGGTGAGCACTTGGGTAAAACTGGGAGAAGCTGCTTTGCCTTCAAGAAGGTTCTTGAGCTGGAAATGGAGGGGAAAATGGATCACACTTCCACTAAGAGCCGTGGCAGGGGAATGCTGAGGGTTATGTTGTACTGGATGCTGCTCCTGGAAGAAGTGAGACAGTGGAGAATGAAATGGTGAGGAGGGAACCTGAAAATATTTACTGGAGCTCTCTTTGCATCTGGAAACAGACCTTAGGAGAGTTTTGCCAGAGGGACTTGTAATGACCCACTGGTCAATTGGATTAGTGGTATTTAATGTCCAGCTTTGTGAATGCACAGTGTCAGGTGATGGAGCTGGACAGGTGAATATGTAAGAATAAACTGTTGGGCTGACTTCTTTCAAGCTCCATTTTGTGTTTAATTATAATGGTCACTTGAATAAAAAGCTTTGGTTTACATAATAATAAAAACCATGGTAATTATTCTTTTTTTTTTTCCTTTATAAAGGGCAAGGTCCATCATCATAACCAGAATGACCATTTCCCACCTGATGGAATTGGTAAGTACCTGCTGCTCCTGGAGGAATTCCTGAGCTCACACTGGTTTGGCTTCAGTGACACTGATACTAGTTTGATATAAATGGAATATCTGGTCCCTTCCTTATTTGAAAGTCATTTACTTCTTGTGTAGTCTGGGAAACAGATGATAGGCTGTTAAATGGACACTGGGTATTTCTGAGGCTCTCCCTTTATGGGTGTTGTGTGCACTGACTTTGGAGCCTTAACACAACATAATTGTAGGCTGTGTTTGAAATTCATCCTGTAAAACCCTGTCCCAGTGTATTTGCACTAAAAGGGTTTGGACATTATAATGCAGCCACTTTTTTTATGGGGTACTTTGAACTTAAATTGTGCTGTCAGATTATCCAGATATTACCAATGCTACCTTTGCAAGGTAGATGCAACAGCTGAATAATTTTGTTATTAATTTGAAAAAGCTTTCATTTAAAGCTTGTCTTCCCTGCTAAAGAAAGGAGGGTGATTTTAGGTTTTGATGCAGTGCTTAACAGCTACTCTGACTGTCAGCATATTTAATTGGTCTGGGACGTTCTCTCATTAATGCACTTACCAGGTACCTGTTTCTCTGTATCTCAACTCATATTTTCTGCCTCTTCAAATTTTTGAAATGGAATTCAGGATTTGATTAATGCTTTCTCTTGGTTGTATCAGACCTGTGCTCTTAGAGAGTTTCACACAGGCTTTATAAAGATAGATGCTATCAGGATGAAAAAAAAAAAGAAAAAAGAAAAGAAGACAGTGGCTTCATGTTCTTTTTGTGTATATATCTTTTTTTTTGTGTATATATATCTTTTTTTTTTTTTGTCTTTCTTTTCAGTTCAGCCCAATCCTTCTGTTCTAATTGGAAATCCTATCCGAGCATTTACTCCTCCCCCTCCTCCTCTGGGACCTCACCCCAACCTGGGGAAATCTCCAAGTCCTGTTCAAAGGATAGATCCACACACTGGGACAAGTATTCTCTATGTACCTGCTGTCTATGGAGGAAATATGGTCATGTCTGTGCCTTTGCCTGTAAGAATTAATTTTCTGTTTACCCCCCAAACCTCTCTTCAATTGTTGTATGCACAAAACACATGGAAAAATCAGATAGTGAATTTATTGCAGTTTTTTCCAGCACTTTACTTCCAATACATGGGCTTTGCTGGCTTTAGGAGTGGCAGTGCAGAGGGCCACCAGAAAACAGGGACTTTAAAGCCTTGCTGCCACAAATGACTCCAGGCAGCCTAAAAGCAATTCCATGTCCATGTGATTTGGTGTGTCTCAGGCACACCAGTGGAATCTGCCTCCCGTGACTGGAGCCACCTGCCTCGGAATTATTGGCCCCGTTCAGTTCTTAATCATTGGAGAGAGGTGGGTGATTCACACCCAGTTTGTTTCTCTTTATTGCCTTCACACGGGCTAAATTACCAGGTTTGGAATTCTGCAGTGCAAGGTGTCTGAAGTGAAGTGATAAGAAAAATAAGCATAATGGGATGTTTTTCCCTTCCAGAACCTGGTAGTGAACCAGTTTCCTCTCCAATCCCTTTCCTTAATGACGTTTGGGAACAGAATGGAGATCTCTAATCAGGTCTTTTAGGCTCCATTTATGCATGGAATTTTGGATTACGAATCAGGCTGTCCCTCCAAAATTTACACAAATTAAAGAAGCAGCCTGTACTTTGTTGCTGCCCTTCACAGGCACATACTCGTGGAGGAAAATGCAAGGAAAGAACAAAGGCTGCAAAAGCTTGTAGTGTGTCTGTGTTGTGCACAACTCCTGCAGACTGTGGGAAGGACATGGAATTAAACACATGCAGATGTGTTTAATTCCATTCATAATGCTAAATGTTGGAACACAGTTAACTTGGTTTTTTTCCAATAATCATGAGTCCTCTGCTGTAATTTGGGGTATGGGTGCTGAATAGGGGACTTGCTGTAGTTTCAGTTGCATGCCTTAGATCAGCTGGCAGCTGTAAATTGGTTTTCTTTGCTAGGCCAAGGAATTTTTCTTTTTCCAAGCTTACTAGAAATCTGCATTTGATGAGTAAATTTAAATGCAATGAGAAGGCCAGCAGCTGTATCTTTGTCATGCTTGCTCACATTATATTAGTCTCAAACCAAGGTAATTTAAAAAGCTCTGCCTTATTGTTCCAAGGTTAATATATTTTTTATGTATTTCCAATCAAAAGAAATATATTAAAAATAAGTATTTTGAGCTCCCAATCCCTGAGGATGGATTTTTAAATAATTAAATGGGAAGACTGAGGTACTAATGAGACAGCTACATTTGCAAAGAGGCTCAGAGATGATTTCAGGTTGTACAGATGCAAGAGTAGCCTAAAGCTAAAGTTCAAAGTGCACATTTCAAGGGCAAATAGTAATTTAACACAAAATAAATTTCTTGAAAGTTGTTACACTTGAAACAAGTAGGGACTGAAGTAAAATGTGTTTATGGTCATGTAAGATGTCTTTGCTTTGTTTAATGCAGTTCCCATAGCCGAGGTAAAAGCAGGAGGAGGTTGTGTGCTGTCATCACTGAGGGATGCTCTGGCAGCCTGAGTGGTGATTACTCTCCCTGCACTCGCCTCTGATTCATGTATTTTCCTCCTCTTAGTAAATTCCCTACAGGGAGAGATTGAACTAATTCGATCCAGAGCTGTCTTCCTTTGCGTTCCTTTCAGGAATAAAACCGAAACTGTTGTAAAGAAATGCGGACTTTTATTCCCTGCTCTCAGGAGGTGGATTTTACTTCAGATGTGCAAATTCATGTGTAGCACAGACACTTTGGAGCAGCCCTGTCATTCCTCACTTGTGGAGAGTGTTGGATTGTACCCACAGTCCTGTTAACTTGCCAATAGTCCCGTTACCTTCCCCAGGTGTCTCCTGGGTGCAGAGGAATGGCCTGGCTGCTCCTTCAGTGGTACAGAATCACAGCACTGCCTGCTGAAAGGTTCCTCAGGTCAGAGGCTTCTCCCTCAGCCACAACCCAATGTCTCTTAACTGCCAGGAGAAAGGGATTTTTATTTTCTTGACCTTCATCCACTTCTGTGTAATTAGAGAAGAGGTTAATCTAAAGTTTATTGAGCTACAATTTGTCCGTCGGTCTTTTCTCTCAGAATTTTGAGACCGCTGAAAAAACAATGGGTTTTGATACAAAATTTTTTACCTAGGATTGTCCTCCGAAATCTTTGCTGCCCTTACAGCTCTCCCTCTCCATCACCAGCTGTAGCTGTGTGTGAGTGTGTCAGGTCATCTGATGCACAGAAAGCTGTTGCTACTGACAGTGTGCTTGTTACTTCTCTGCCTTTAATGTACCTTAACAGGTTGCACCTCTCTCTTTTTTAATTTTTTTTTATTTTTTTATTTTTTTTCCTGTGTAGGTGCCGTGGACGGGGTATCAGGGTAGGTTTGCAGTCGACCCTCGCCTCATTACTCACCAAGCAGCTATGGCATATAACATGAACCTGTTACAGGCACATGGGCGGGGGTCTCCCATCCCCTATGGCCTGGGGCATCACTCTCCAGTTAACATGGGACAGCAGCAGCTCCAGCACCAGGAAAAGGAGCAGCACGAACAAAGTCGAAATGGTCAGTGGTGGAAATGGCAGTGAAAGTTGGTCTGCTTTTGAGAGTTTGTGCTTTTAATTACTTTATGATTGTACTTTGCACTACCCTTTAAATGGGGTATTTTGGAAAGGGTTTCCCTTCCTCCCTCCTTCCTTTCCCTCCTTCACCCTCTCCTTCCTGATGGAGGGGTCTGCAGAGTTGAGGAAATAACGTGAGATTTGTCATTACAAATGGAATAACTCAGAGACTGTGAGATTCAGAGGAGGAAGAAATGGAAGCTGGGGAGGGGTGTTGAGGGTATAATTGTTCCATCTCTGTTCTGCAGTACAGTGCTAACGACTGCTGATGTTATTTGCAATTAAGTTGGAAGAACTACTTAGAGATGATTAATGAACAAAGTGCAGAGATTAAAGGAGAAGTGTTATTTAGGAAAATGATATTAAATGTCTGTGATGCTGTAAATGTTATACTAATAAGTCTAAATTTTCCTGTGTCTGGCAAAAAAGAAAATCCCAAAATAATAATTTTTCTATTGAAACTAAATAATTTTGTAAATGTTTTTAGGTAAAAGTGAAAATGCTGCTGGACCTGAAATCAGTAAAATTCGAACACCTGAGAAGAAACCTCTGGAATCCAAGCAGGTGGGTTTCTCTTGTCTGGGTTTGTGGTTTGGTTTGGGGTTTGTTTGTTTATTTGTTAATTACTTTTTGTGTATTTGTTTTTTTTAATATTCTCTCTCTTAATGGGCTTAGTCATTGCTGAAATGGCTCCGTTTGGGTTTTTTTTAATGTGCATTTTCAACACTCTCCCTTCTCTTTCCTGCAGGTCGATTTAGAAGCCAGTTCTCAGCAGAGGAGCCCCGAGTCCCGCTCTGGTGTTGGGTTCCCCAACGCCAAATTCCACCGCAAAGAGAATCCCAACCCCAGGCAGCTGAACCTCCACCTCACCCCGCCCCACTCCCAGTTTGCAGTTCCCAACCGCCACTTCCAGCACCTCTCCCAGATCCCAAGGCAGCCGTATCCTCTGCAGCAGCAGCAGCAGCAGCAGCAGCAAAACCTTTTAAGTCAGCAGCAAAATCACTTGCCTGACCAAGCAAACCAAATGCCACCCCAGCAGAGCCAGGTAGTTCAGCAGCATAACCATTTGAATCAGCAGCCTCCACAACCTTCACAGCTTTCCCCTGCTTACCAGGCAGGCCCCAGCCAGTCTTTTTTTAATAATCCAATTCCCCACCGACCACATTCTCCTGCTGTAGATGCTGTGATTTCAGAACAACACCCCCCACCTCTGTTACAAGAAGTCAATAATCCTTTGAGGCCTCTTGCACAGCACAACCCCGTTCTGCCAACCCACTTGAACAACTTCATTGAAGAGAATCCATCAGGAATGCCCTTAGGGGACACTTTAGGTAGGTGACTTTTCTTTATTTAAATTCAGAGTGTGCAATTATAACTACATTGAAGTGAAAATGAAGGAGGTATTTACCTTTTTCAGGCATATTGCTCTGAATTGGGTCATTGTTGGGTTAGTTTCCATAAGTAATGTCATTGAGCATAATTTGCTGCTTGAGGCATGTTTGAATATTCAGCACTTTATTAGAAGATTCATGTTTATATGATTTTCCATATGATTTAAATAACCAGGTTTTACACTGCAATGCAGCTAGTATATAATAGGCCCTGGAATATACTGTTTAAAAAGTATTCTTTTTTTTTCTTTTTCTTTTTTTTTTTTCTTTTTCTGACATAAAGATCTTTTAAAAAAGGGCATTAGATAAAATATTTTTTTAAAACTATTTTTGTAGATCGTATGCATGGAAATGTAGCTTTGGAAACAATAAGGCAGCAACAACAAGCCAGGTTACAGCAATGGAATGAACATAATGCCTATCTCAGTCAAGGCACTATTCCATATCAACACCATCACCATCCTCATCTACCACATCTTCCTCAGCAACCAATTGGATTACATCAACAGCAGCAAGTTAGGGCAAACTGGAAACTTGCCAGTAATACAGAAGATGAAACAGAGGCAACATATTCAAGGTATTTGTTTACTGAGTCATCAGAGCTTGTGTAAAATTGAGCAGTGGGCACCTTACCTATCTGTAACCCTGTGATCAAGTGCAAGGCACTTAAAGGTATTGCTTTTTGCTGCTGTTATTATGAAGGTTAAAATAGCTGGCAGGCTGACTTACAATTGTGCTTTTATTATTATGTGTTATGCTTTGTTCTGTGAGTATATTGGGTAGTAAAGCTGTAGTGGAAAAATATTTTCGTGGAGCTTTTCAGTGTTGTGTTTATGGAGTAAGGAATGGGCAGAGAGTAACAACCTTGTGCTTTTATAAAAGAGGTGTCAGAGGGTAGTGAAGGCCTATTTAAGTTGTAAATTCTTCAATTTGAAGTAGCAGGTCTCAGATTTATGTGCTTGAAAACAAACAAACCAGCCCCTCCCCAGACACTGCTCCCCGGGGAAACCTCAATTTTTCTTTTCAAAAACCCCTTTGCTTTTAAAAGCAAAAAAAAATGGTTATATTTGAGATGGAGCATTAGGGGGCAAGAAAGGAAGCTGTTGAATGTCAACAGAAAAATGGTTCCAGTGGTCATCAACTTTGATCATGTATATTGTAAAGGCTGGATTTTTAAATTGCCTCTGTTTACTGTCATCTCCCACTATGCTTTCTTTTCCATCTGGGTTGTTACAGCCATGGTAAAGCATCTAAATGCCCTTTTATCTGACTCTCTGAAGTGCTGAATTGAATATTCTTGACCTTCTGAGGAAGTTTGAAAGTATATTGTGCAAGTGAGGGGAATCCCTGATTGTTCTGGCTTTTTGGCTTGTAAGGGGCTAAAATTTTCCTGAACTATGTGAACTTTTTACCCTGTGTAGTAAAACAGGAAATCCTTCCCTTAGTTGTCTCTTAAGAGATAACAAAAAAATTGATTCTTCTGACCAAAAAGGAAATCTCAAGAGTTATTAAAACTTTGAGATGATTCAGGTGGGTATTTCATCCGATTAATCCTCTTGTGCCTGATTTCTGATTGCACAGTCCCATCCTTTGAAGTTAGGGGTCAGTAAGCCCAAAGATGAGAATATTTAAATTCGGTGGTTTGTGCTCTCGAGTTTTTTTTTCTACCTCAAAAAAGAGTGGGATTTCAGCAAAACTTTTTTTTTTTTTTTTTTTTCCCTTGATGCATTTATTCTGTCAATGCAGGTTCCAGGATTTGCTCCGAGAACTGTCCCACCGGGATCCAAGTGAAAGTCGGGACTTGGCCGAAATGCCCCCCCCTCAGTCGAGACTGTTGCAATACAGACAAGTGCAGCCCCGGAGCCCACCAGCACTCCCTTCTCCTTCCTGCAACTCCAACCACAGTGCTCACTTCCCCACCTTCACTGAAAACAACAGAGACATTGAACTGCCCAGTAACCCAGCATTTCAGCAGCATTTACCCCAAATATACAACCCCCCTTTCTCAATGCCATCCGAACATATAACCCCATCTCCCTTGAAATACCTGCAACCTGATGGATCCTGGACTTATGCTAACCTGCAGCAGAACCACCTTATGGGGCAGGGCTTTCACTATGGGATACCTCCACTGCCCCACAGGTCGCAGCAGAACCCTTTTATACAAATCCAGAACCATCAGCACGCGGTCGGTCAGGAGCCATTTCACCCCCTCGCATCTCGAGCAGTATCTGCCTCTTCGCTCCACAGCTTAGAAGAGGTAGGTGGAGGTGTTTGCTCGTGTCTGCTGTGCAGTTGTCGTGTTGTTTCACTGTCAGATTGCACCGTGGAGCGGCCAGGGGTGCACAGAACCTCACGCACTGAAAGCTCCCACTGGAGTTCCTGGGAGGTGGAGTCGTTCTTTGCTGCTCACCCCGGGCACGTTCGTGATTCTCGGGGCTGCAGGTGCAACATTTTCTCTGCAGAGTGGGAAGTCTTGGCTTTTTTGAGTGTTACTCGGAGTCTTCTTGCTCGGTCTCTGCCTGTGCTTTATCTGGGGTGAAGTTTAACCCAGCCCAGGGGAAAGCTCTGGAGGTGACTCTGGACAGGCAGCGCCAATGAACCCACCGGCTGTCCCTGTGAACTGGGAGTGTGGTTGAGCTACTTCTCATCCAAGCTCGAGAGCAGAGCTGGACAGGTGTTTCACCCTGATTTAATGAACCCCACCCTGCCTGAACTAATTGGATATAAAACCATCTTGTGTGTTCTGGGGGCTCAGAGTGCTGGAAATGAGTGCAGGGATACCCTGCTGTGAATCTGGCTCCAGCACCAGCCACAGCCAGCTCTGTCCCTCTCCGTGTCCTCTTGTCCTGCACTCCAAGGAGGTGTATTATGGGATGTAGGCTGTGCCAGCACCAGGACAGGTCACATTTTGAACAGGAGTTTTTAATCCCTCTTGGAATAGGGAGTGCTGAGGAGTGTATGTATGATATGTAGACATGGAACATATCCTGGTTGCATTCCAGGAATGCCAGAATTAATATTCACACTGGCTGCCTGTAATCCAATATTTGTACATAAGTGATGTATTTCTGTTAAAGTTTTTACAGAAGCCGTGGGGGGAGCCCTCCTCAGCACTATCTCACATAATACATATATAATTTAATTGTCTTTCGACTTCTGAAAATAGGAAATATTTAGTTTATGAGCCTGAGCAAAATAACTAAAATTGAATTCCAGTGCATTTTACAAATTTCTGTCTTGTGTAGATCCAGAGAAGTTAATGGAGTCCTCAGGCCCAGCTAGAGCTGTAGTAAGGTTTGGGGTTATAGACATTTAGAAATTTGATGTCTCAGTCCATTAAGTTATCTCCCTTGTATAAAATCTAATACTTTGTGACAACACTTACTGCTGTCAGTACAGCAGGACGTAGGAACAATGTCTTTTCAGCAGTAATAAACCAATAAATATTCCTATAGAGCTTGTGACAGCTCCTGCTATCTGAAGACAGTGAGCCTTTATGTAATTAGTGCAAATTCAGTTTAGTTGTTATTTCTTCTTCCTTTCAAAATATGTGACAGAACTGCCAAATGCAGTAAAAGTGTTCCAGGACAGAGGCTTGCCTGTAAACTTTCCAAAACTGCTGGTCCAGCTGGTAGGTAGGACCAAAGAACGCACAAAGAAATCAAAACGTGGGTTTAGGTGTATTTTTAAGAGACATCCCTCGTACAAGGCAGTTGTCAGGGCAGTTTTGTTGACTTTTGGTATCCTCACTAAACTGTCTTCTCCATCACTATTTATAAAACTGTTAATTGACTTGATACTTAAAAGCTTTTGCATGTGTTTAGTCAAGCCAGATCTGAACTGCACATCAAAGGGAATACTGAAGTGATTCTGTCTGGTTCTGTACTTGCAAGTGTCCAGAATCTTGATAAATTCCTGCCTGCTTACCAAAATTGCCCATTAAACTCAATAAATGGATAATATTTGGGTGTGATTTGGGCAGTAGCTTATGAATTTGGGGTCTTTGTTGTTTTTGAAGAAAACCCTTAGGAGAGTAAATTGTCAGGATATGCAAGTGTTGATCCCTTGATTATGGTGACTGAAATAAGATATAACAATTTCCTTTCATGCACTTTTTTCCTCTATCTGTTTTTTGTGGATGATACAGTAACAATATTGGGGCACTGCAAGCAAGTTGTTTGATGTTTATTTAGCTAATTTCTTATGGCATTTCATTAGGATGTTTTCTTTTTCCTTTTACCAAGTATAGATTTATCTGCATGACTTTTCTGTTATTGATGCTCATTAGTCAGTGCAGAAGGGAGAAAATACTGCATTCATTTTAAAAAATAAACTCTAATATAGCAGACTTACTTTAAACCTTGAGAAAGTTTAGAGAGCCCTTAAATCTGAACTTTTGAAGTCCACAGGTTAATTAATGGAGCTCCTGCCATTTCCATCTCCATGATCTACAGGGCTTACAAGTCATTTCTGTGGTTTCAGATAAATTTTTCTGAATTATTTCTCCCGAGGGCAGAGGCTTCTCCAGAGTGTTTGTTTGTGTACATTCACAGCATCCAGTGCACAGATGTATCCTGCTTCCCCACGTTCTGCTGTACAAGTCACTGATTTATCCTTTGGAAAAGGAAAAGCCATATTTTTTTTTTTCCCTGGCTACGTTGTAAGAACATTTTCTCTTATGTGTTTCTGTGCTTTCTTTGCTTCATCTGTAAATGCTGGGTATCTTCCTCCTCACTGTGTGATCCATCGCCCACGTAGGACTGTGAGATGTAAAGGCTGACGAGAATTAAGGAATCTCAGTTGATGTTCTTTGCAGTTGCTTTAAAATTCTCTATTTTGTGTGATCAAAACACATTATCAGTGACTGCAATACACAACATACAGCTTGAAATGCACGAGATTTTTTTCTAAATGCAAAGGACATTTTTATTCTTTGGTGAGACATTTCAGGGAAAAAAAATCGAACCGGGAAATGGTGTTTGATACATAAATAAATTAAAAAAAGTAAAAGGCCACTTTTTATTTTGTGGTTTTTTTTGTTCACAGTATGAACCAAGAGGACCAGGCAGGCCGTTGTACCAAAGAAGAATTTCCTCTAGTTCAGTCCAGGCTTGTTCTGAAGAATTAAACCCTCCTCAAGACAGTCTTGGTCAGTGTAAAGAGCTTCAGGACCACAGCAACCAGTCATCGTTCAACTACTCCTCACCTGAGTTGTGGGTGAACTCCTCCTCCTCTGCCCCGTACCCAAACATTCCATGCAACGGAGCCAGCAGAGCAGTTCCACCCCGGGAGTTGTTAGGTGGGTACACCTGGATTTTTGCTCTAAGGACACAATTTAAGCTGCAGAGGCCAAGCCCAAGTGAAAGGGTTGGGTGTGGGGTTTTTTTCACAACACGTTTTCTGCCATTTCTTCAGTTCCCAAACTCAGATGTTGAAGTGTTTGTTGTTTCAGCAGTTAAAGGTTTGGAATAATCCTGGTTTTGTTTGCCATCTTGTTACCATCCTGCTGCTGTCTAAAGAATAGTGTGAGTGATCTCCTTCTGCAAAATCAGTGCTGCTTCTTAGTCCTCTCCAAAAGCTCCAGTAAACCCAAATAGTCTCTTCCAAGGGTTTCAAGTGCAGCTGAGCCTTTGCTGAAAGGAACTGAGGTGACTGGTGGAATTTATTTGCAAAGATAGATTGTTTGTTCCCAGAATCAGTGATATTTGGTGTTGATATTACAGTCTGGGGGAGCGGCACATAAACTGAATTAGTACTCTCAGCGTTTCTCCCAGTAAATTCTGGTACTTCATCAAAGTAGTGACGAGTTTAAATTCTCTCTCGCTGTGGAACAGTCTCGGTGGAACGTGGCTTCCCTGGTGGTAGGAGCAGTGCTGATTGATTGAGCAGACAGAAACTAAATTAACTTCTCAGAGGTGAAAAAAAAAGCAGAGAGTTGGAGCAGTGCAGCTATTCTTCTGTTCTCCATACCTTCAGTGTTTGTGAAAAACAAAATAACCACGATAATACAGTTTCTTCTCCGTGGCTTTGCATTAAGAATCCCCAGTGGTAATTTAAAAACAAAATCAGTAAAAATATGAGCAATATCCCAATGTGGATATTAAACCCACTTAATAATGCAGAAAAATATTTATAGGATGGGTTCTTTTTGGCCTTAAAAGATTTAATTGCTTTTGATGAAGCTTTATAAACCTAAAACATCTTGTGACTTCGTAGTGATTGTGAAGTAGAAACATGCAGTGTAGAATGAATGAATAAACCTGTTTATATCAGCAGCAGCACTCAAGAGTTAAGTTCCAAATGTGCCTTTTAATTTCCAAAATGTGAAAATGTTATTTTGCAAACCCGTGTGTATGGCAGCATCTTTTGTTCAAAACTTCAGGCTCAGGGCACCTCCTTCGATCTACTTCTATTTTTACTGAAAATCGAGGAGCTGAATGCACAGTGTTATATGACATCCATCACTGGAGTTGCTCCCTAGACTGGTGGTTATCTAATAGTGATTTTCTAATAGCAGCTCAGGCACCCTGGCAAGGTTAGTTTGGGATCAACCAATGCCACATTTCCTTGCTTTAATGTAAAGCTCGAGAACGGGTTTGTGAGTAGAGTCTCCAGAGGACAGATGTGTATGTAAAAAGTACCAGAGCCCTCCATTTGCTGTCAAATAGTAAATTCTAAAAGAAAAGGTCAGGTTCTGACCAGTAAGTGCTTTCACTGTGAAAATATTTTTTGCTGTAGTTAAGAATGGTTTCTGTTCTGTAAATGGGTGTATATGGATAGTGCCTGTATCTGGTGGTTCATGCAAACACATCTCCATTTTCTGGCTGCTGTGCTTTCCCACATTCACAGCTCAGTGCCTGTGATGATCCTATTTACAGCCCAAATGTGTTTTATGGAGCTAAGGGTTAATGACCAGTGACTGCACTGTTTGTCGTTACCATTGATTTTTATCCATGAAGTGAAGCCCCGTGAGAATGGGATCTGGGAAATAACCCTGTGCCTGCAGTTTGTGCTGGAGAGAAACCCTGATCCAGTCTGTCCAAGGGCTGATCCCTCCTGTGCATCAGGAATGGCTGAGGCACCGCTCACTGTTGGGTTGGATCAGGATGGATTTATGGAGGGCAAGGGGAGCTGCTGTGAATTCCTCAGGGTCGATACTTGCAGGCACTTCCCAAAATTGCACTTTGAGAGTTTGATATGCATTGCTTTTTCTGTTGATAGAAAGAAAATGATTTAAGTTCTTACTCAAAATGTTTATTTCATATTTTTTCTTCTGTTAGACACCTCAACCACACACAGCTTTCACCTCTGGCCCTGCTTGTCATTACTTGTCTTCTCTTGAGTGCTGTGGTTATTTTTGGGAGTTTTTTTGCTCATGGTCTGGGTTGTTTGGTTTTTATTGAGTCACAGCAACCCTAGCAAAACTGCTTTGCTTATGTTCTTTCTATATTCATTCTTCTATGAGTTGGTTACGGGGTTTTTTTGCTTTATAAAAATCAAAAGGCTGTGTGTGACCCTTCAGTGAGAAACTTAACTATATACTTTGTTTTCCTACTTTTGCACTCATTTGGTGGTACATTTTTCTATGTGCACTTTAAAAATGACATTATAGGGTTAAAGACTGAAATAATTACAGAATATATATGCTGTCCAGCTCTTAGGCTATTGAAGATAGAACATTTACCTGTGTTTCAGTGTAGAGTTTCTCTGGTTGTGTGAGACAGAATTCTCCAGACAAAGTAAGGTACCTCATTAGGATTCAGGAAATTCACTTGAAAGCAGTTTTATACCTCTGGTTTAAAGCACCATTTTTTCTGATAGTTACAGAAGTTGTTAAATGTGGAGCAAGAACATATCAATTAGCAGAAATGCATTCAGCCTAAAATACCAATAATTAGTTGCTTGGCATTCAGGACTCTGAATTGCTGTTGGAGAATGAATTATATATGGTGCTGTAAATTTTAATTTTAGCCTATTAAGCTATAAAGCAAGAGGAATGAAATACTCTTTGTGCTGTCTCAGTGGATAAAGTGCTTAAATTAGAGTAGATCCCGGAGGGAAGCAGCTTTACCTTCCCTGCACCGGGCAAAGCCGCTGGGCGGGATTGCAGGGTCGGTGTCGCGGCCGTGGGCACACACGCAGAGGGAGCTTCACAGTGCCAGTCCTGGGGTGCTGGTGGCAAAGATAGGGCACAATCCAGTAGTGGGAATGAAGTTAGGGAACTGCAAGAGCAGCTTGGAGCGACCTGGGCTAGTGGAAGGTGTCCCTGCCCATGGTGGGGGGTGGAATGAGAGGAGCGTTAAGGTCCCTTCCAGCCCAAACCACCCCCTGATTATCTGAGTCTGTGAACTTAATAATAATTTTCAAGGACACACAGAGTGACCAGACACAGAAAATCGGTGGTGTGGGAGGAGGTTTCCAGTTTCAGTCCCCCCCAGGAGGTATTTTGGGGTTACCTCGGGTAGATTTGCTGCGTCAGAGCCGTTCACTCACCCGCGCTCCGCTTCCTCCTCCCGCAGCTCCAGCCAAGACAGCGAAGCCCCCCGAGGAACACCTGAAGGCCGAGAACATCCAGCTCTCCAACTCCTTCAACTACAACGTGCTCCAGCACCTGGGCCAGTTCCCACCTCTGATGCCCAACAAGCAGCTGGTGGAGTCCAACAGCAGCAGCCCCCAGCCCGCCGGCAGCAAGCCCGTCATGTCCTACGCCAGCGCTCTGCGGGCGCCCCCCAAACCCAAACCCCCTCCTGAGCAGACGAAAAAGAACAGCGACCCCTTGTCCTTGTTTCAGGAACTTAGCCTAGGTAGTTCATCAGGTAGCAATGGCTTTTACTCCTATTTTAAATAATCAGATTATTTTTTTTAGAGAGAATTTAATTTTTATTTGTGTCCGTAGATCTAAGGTAGTTGGGGCTTCACCTGTAGTTGCAAATATTCCCTTTGTTTATATTAGTAAATATATCCTCACTTAATTGCTTTGCTGCTAGACTTGCAACTAATTTTTTTTTTTTTTTTTAATTATATTCCATTATTTTGCATTTTTTTTGATGTGGGTCGGGTTTTTGGAAGCTTTTCTGTAGGAAAACACACAGGTGTTATTTTTTAATTTGTGTAATGTTAATGATATGTTGCATTAAACTAGCAGCTGAGAGATTACCTGTATGACTTGAAAAAAAGATTTAAAAAAAAAAAAAAAAGGAAAAAGACAAAAAGGAAAAAAAAAAGTTTGTCTAAATTGTATTTAAGAAGATTGTAAGTAGCATTTACATTTATTCAATAACATTAGCGTACTATGCTGGGTTTCTGCACCAGAAATGGCCAGTTAATGTAAAAATGTATGTTATTTCTGCTTAAATTCATTTAATTTTTTTTTTTTTTTAAATAAAGGTGCAGCATCTTCTAAATAATTTCAGTTTTATCAACTTTTTTGTGAAGGGATGCTGCATTCTCAGACTTTTATAGTTTTAGATTCTGTATGATGTGGTATTGTATTTTCCATCCACTGTAGGGTAAAGTAAAGGCATTCTTTGCAGACACCTATGCCATTGTTTGGAAACATTCAGATAAAAGTATTGGTATACTTTAAAAAAATAATTATAAAAAAAAAAAAAAAAAAAAGGAAAAAAAAATTAACAAAAAAAGCCCAAAAAAACTCTACATTTTATTTTTGGACAAGCTAGTAATATAAGCTTGTTTGAAAAGTTAATTTGATAGGTTTTTTAAATGAATCATGAAGCTGAAAATAAATTTTTAGGTATGTTGGTGCTTAGTAGATTTAATAACTATTTTAAAAAAAATGCGTGAATTTAGTAAAAGACTTTTTTTTGTTTGTTTGTTTAATTTTTTTTTCCACTATGCATGTGTAAATGTTTGTAATCTGGCTTTTTCCTCCCCTTTCTCCAGTGGTATAAAAGAATTGTGCCGCTTTAATTTTTTTTTTTGATTTTTTTTTGGAAAAAAATTTTTTTTGTTTTGTTTTGTTTTTTTTTTCCGGTAAAACTTTTGGTACATTATTTGATGTTTACATTAAAATGTGACATTATACAAGGAAATTCAGATATTTTGCTAACTGTTTTGTTTGAGGAACATCATTAAAGAAGAGATTTAATGTTTGTCAAAGCTGTATCCAAATTAATCGAGACCTTCTGGGGATCAGAGTGGTTACCAGGTTCTTTACCCACATGAGCTCTGTGAAGTTCTCCAAGAACCTGGCCCTTCAGGAGTACAATCTGAAAACATTCGTGATGGGGTATTAAAAGAGGAAAAAAATTAAAAGGAAGCAAATGTGAATGAAAGCTCAGAAGGTAAAAAAACTTTGTGGAGGAAGATCTCTGGCCTCACACACTGGCCCTGCTCTGTGGCTGGGGAGCTCCAGAGGGGGGGGAGAGTTTTTGTCCTGGTTTTGTTGGGTTATTTTTTTGTCTCCTTAGTTCTCCTTTTACACTTGAAATGACCTCAGATGTGGGAACTGTTTTGCAGGGCTGAGCTGGGTGTAGCTGCAGGATCCCTCCACTTACTACCCGTGGCAATGGAGATTTCAGAGCTGTGTGGGGGTGATTTCAGCTGTCCCTGGGACCCCTCCCTGGGCAGCTCCTGGTTCAAGCAGATTTTTGCTCTGGTTACAATCAGGTTTATTTTTTTTACATTTGGCTTCACGTTTTAAGGCAAGGGTCTTTATGAACTGGGCTTGATTTCAACTCAGTGCACTGCAGAGCTTTGCATATAAATCTTTTATTATAAATCTTGGCTGGCTTATGGTTCAGAAACTTATCTGAAAACATTTTTCCTTCTTTTTGCTGTGAAGCAAATCACACATGACTCGTTAATTTATTTCCTTGTACCAAACAAGGGGGAGGGGACAGCTCCTGCCAAGTTGTGCTTTATCCCTTCAGCACCATCAAATCCAGAGGACCCAAAAAAATGAGTGTAGAGGCCAAATTCTGCAACCTTAAACCAAGCAAAACCCCTGTTAAATGGGGTTTTGCCAAGCTGATGGCTGCAGAAATGGGAAATCCATCAGCAGGGGCCAGTGGAAGTCGCCTCAGACTCCTTATTTTGGCAGAACTGTGCCAGTTCTCCTCCTGGCACCGCTTGGAGAGACGGATCCGTGTGCCTGGACGTTGTGGAGAGTCCCTGGTGGGATGTGCAGGCTGTGGCAGAGGACAGGTAGGGTTCAAACGCCCCTCAGGGCGTTGGAATTTCAGGGGTTTCCAAACCACTCGTTTCTATGGAGCAGTCCTTTGATTCTGTTCACCGTGATTTGACTTTTAAACTAATAAACATCACTTGTTAATTTACTGCTCTCTGTCCATCAGTTCGAGGGAGATGGTCACGGCTCGCCACGTTTTGTCCTGTTTTACGCCAGCATTTGATCTACACTCAAAATATGATGGATAAAGGAGCTTTTTCTCTCTTGAGTTACAATTTCTTTATGAAAATCCCTGCTGGTTTTGGTGCTATCTTGTCCTAAGTGCTCTCCCCCAGCAGTTTGAGGATGGAATGGCAGAGAGCTTGGGACTCTCAGCTTTGACGGGAATCGCTGAATTTCTTAAGAGTGAGGGGTTTTTTTCCAAAAGATGATTTATTTGGAAATGTCTTGTCTGGCCATTGTATGTCACTTGTATAGTCCTGAGTGGGATTTTTGGGGTTTAGAGCAAATTATCCAGTATTTATTGAAGTCATGTTTAGAAAAACCCCAAAGTGTATTATAAACTCTCCTAGGGCTTTAATCACACTCTTATTAAAATGAAATTAAGACTTCCAGATGGCTCCAGTGGGCACTGCTCAGGCTGCACTGTAAATAGGGAGCTGTTGCAGTTACAAAGAGAATTCAAAATTGTGAGTCTGGTTTGTATAAAATGTCTCAATTTGGAGGTAAAAAAATTGGGGGTTTGGGCATCTACACCAAAAGGGTATTTGACTACTTGACTTTTTTTACACTTAATAGTACAGCTAGTGCCAAATCCCATACTCCTTTGAGAATAAACTCCCCATTGTGGTCTGTGGAATATTTAAACAACAGGGTCAATCCGGATCTAAATTTAGAAAGCTGGTATTTAACACCAAGAGTAATTTCTGGGTTTGTTTTCTTTAATTCCAGTTTATCGTGAGAGAAAAATCTGGATGCCTCATGGGAGGTTGTCAGTGTGGTGGTAAGAACTAATAAAGAATGGGGAGAAAGATTTAAAAAAAAAAAAAAATATTTGGCTCTAAAAAATGAAACTTTGGGGTTTTTTTTAAACATTTCAAATAGAGCCTCCATCCTTTGAAAAGCCACTTAGGGAAATGCAGCTGGGAGATTGTCACCTAATACAGTTTGTCCTGGTTTTTTAATTGTGTGGCCCTTTGCAGGATGTGAGTCCTGCCACTGACTCTACAAACCCTGTGAGTACCATTCCCTGCTTTTGATTAATTATTGTTTTGTTCCCAGATTTAGGGAGTTCAGCTGTTTTTTGGGGTTTTTTTTTTGCAGAGATCATGCTCTCTAAGCAGTTCTTTTGCTGTGTGTGTGGCACCAGGAGCAGTGTTTGACCACTCCAGATTTCCTTCCCAGGCCTATCAGAACCCGCACATTTCCAGGGCACTGAGCCCACCAGGCTCTGCCCATACCATTGTTCAGCTCATTTGTTGTGTTAGTTTTAAAAGTTTCTGGTTTTCCTAGAAAAACTGCAGACAATTAACTTGTCAAGACAGATGGCGATGATCTATGGTGCCTATAAAAATTCGCACATCGTATTCCCTGACATGAAATATGGGCTATTTCTGTTGGTGTGGCAATGCTTGAGCCAGTCTCTCTTTGGTAGCTGTGTCAGGGAGCAAGGATTGAATCCTTCTAAATTTGTTTTTTTCTTCCATTCAGGAGATGTAAAAGGATTTACAACAGGAGTGTGGAAATGTCAGTTCGGTGTGGGGGTTTCTTTTTTTTTTTGGCAACTTCAGTTGAGAGATGCTGAGGAGTTTTTACCTCATTAAGGATTAATAGATGCTGCTGACAAATTACAGAACACGCTCTGTGATCTGAATTACCCAAGGCTGGTTAGAAGATGTTGTCAGTCCCTTTTCCATAAGACTTGGCTCCCTCCTGGAGGGTGAACACCTCCACAGGACCAGCTGTAAAGCTGGGGTGGTGCTCCCAGGGAGAACTGGTGACACTGGGCACGAGGCTGAACCAGAGCCTGGGGTGCAGCCCTTTCTATCACATGGAAAGTAGCCCAAAAACCCCAGATTATTCCCTTCTCTGCATTTCTCTAGAGAGCAGCAAAGCAGCTCAGTGCCTGGATGCAGAGTGTGCACGTGTGATGTCTGCATGTCTTGGATTTACGTTCGGTAGCTCCACCAGAGCCAGCACATCCATCAGGGATGACAAAGCAAGAACCATCTCATCCTCTTCTTCAGTCAAAACAAAGTCATGACGCTCTTTTCCTGCCCCTTGGTGGCAGTGGAAAGGGGAATGACTGGAATGGCTGCTTTTGGAGCAGGCCCCGTTGCTGTGTGTGGGTTATGGTGCAGAGCAGCCCAATGCTCCTGTAAGTTATAAAGTGATAGGGTGTTCCAAGGGGCACTGTCCCACCCTGGAAAGTGGAAGCTTGTTTGAAATGAAGTTGACTGAGGTTTATTCTATAAATTTCTGCCCATGGTCAGGTTCCTGGCATGTGACTGTCCAACTGCAGTGCTGGATGGGGCCCAGGGGCATGGTGTTAATCCCCAGGGCCCTCCCTGGGGCTGGCAAACAGCATCTCCTGGTGTTGATGACCTCATGTCTCAGGTATGTTCCTCAAGAGCTGTCTGGCCCAGGAGGGAAAGGGCCCCTCTGCAGCAGGGCCAGGGGTCTCATTGCAGAGGAAGAGTTCCCAGATCTTTGGGACTTTTCTGGGAACCATTTCCACAACTGTCAGAGCGAGGAGAGAAAGGTGACAGCCACAAGGAAGCGATGGAATGGAAAGAGATCAGTGGAAAAACAAATAGGTGAGTAAACCTGTGCCATTGTAAACTGCATGGTCAAACCCCTGAGCAGCCTGCATATGCTGGCTCTCTTCAGGCATGGACTAAAGGAGAAATAGGGGTTTGTGCCAGGCTTTGTGGGTGAAATCCTCTCTGCACACCCCCATCTGAGCTCCCTGGTGAGCTCCTGGTTCCCCACGCGGGGCTGTTCCTGCAGCACCTCGTTGCAGATGAAGGGTGTTGGAGAGCTCAGCTCACTGCTTGCTAAACAGGCAGTTTTCTTCTTCAGGGTTGTTTGTCTGACACCTTTTCTGCACATTAAATTCACACAACACGGCGTTTAAAGACGAGGGAAGCAGATTCTCTCCATGCCTCACAGCCAACCTTACATAAACACAAAACTTCGCCTCTTCTGCTTCCCTGACTGTGATTTAACACTTGGGCTTTGCAGGGTGGTGGGCAGGGTTCAGCAGCCAGAATCACAGCCCTGTGTCTCGTGCAGTGCCCTGGGGGGAGGGCTGGGCAGTGATGTTGGTTTGTGGAGTGGCAAATGGACATGCCCAAGGTGGTGGCAGGACCAGCGCTCGGGGACTGTCGGTGGCTGGTGGTTGTTACTTGTCCTGCAGACCAGTTCACCTCTCCCTCTCTCTGGGGCATTTCCCACTCAGTTCTTTGGCCACGTCCCAAGCCCACGTGTGCTCCTGTAGGATGTGCAGCATCCCTGTTTGGCTCTGATGACTCCCTGCCAGTGGGAAAGTTTCTTTCACATTTCCTGGTACACTCCTGGAGTTCTGGTGGCTGTTCCCTGCTGTTTGCTCAGCTGAGAGAATGAAAACTGAAGCCAGTTACAGCTCCCCCCTCCAACATTCTATTCTTTTTCCTTTATGAAGGCCAATTACTTTTATTAAGTCTCAAAACACATTATCAGCTCTCCAGGAGAGAGGTTTCGATGTGGCAGAACGAACCTGCTGCAGGAGCAGCGCCTTTCCCACTGTGAATACCAATGACCAATTTGATGGACAGGTCCCTCTTCAGTAGTTCCTAATATCAGGAAGAAGAAAACGAAGCCATCCACGTGCTCCTCAGTCTGGCAGGGACCATATGGAGCAGGGAATGATCACAAAGCCTCAGCTTGGAGCAGGAGGAGGATAAAGCTCCGTGGGTTTAAAGGGCTCTGGCTGTGGGTGGAGGATCTCGCTGCAGGGAGCTGTGTGTTTTCTCTGCCTCGTGAGTAAAGTGAGCCCAGAGATGCTGTTAAAACCTTGGGCCCAGGCCAAACCCCAGCACTCACCGGGAATCTTCCCCTTGCCCTCACTGGGGCTTGGATGAAGCGGATCAGCCCTGGTGCAGGTGGGAGTGTGCACGAGGTGGGTGAGACCTTGCAGGGTGTGTTTGTCTCGAATGTTCGTGTCTTGCTCTTGAATACCATGAGGGGGATGAAGCAGCATCTTGGCTGGGCAAAAGGTTGGCCCATCAAGAACCTACCTAGAGATAATTTTTCCCAGGAGAAGTGTTGCAGGAGAGGGAGGGCACTTCACAAAAGGTGCTTCCCAGGGATGCGGGATGTGCCCCTGCTCCATGTGGGGTGATGAATTTAGAGCCACGTCCCCAAATCTTGCTTATCTCAAGCCCTGGCACGTCTGAGGTGGTGATGATGGCTGAGCTGGGAATGCTGCTGTGCCTGCCAGCTGCTCTGCTTGGATTGATCTGCCTTGTGTAGGTTGGGATGTCCCAGCCCGGGGTCAGCCACCACAGGGTCACACCAACTACTTTCCTTTCTGTTGTTGCATGTGAAGGATCTCCCTAGAAACTAGCCTCTGTTTTCCTGAACAATGAAAATGCAAATTGAGAATGTCAGCTCTGTACCCAAAAATAAGATTTCAAAACCATTTAGCATTTCAGAGTGGCTCTGTGACAACTTGAAGACTTGCAGTTGTCTCTCATAATGAGAGACAGGCAGAGCTCCTCAGCTCACACTCACATCTGAGCACCAGTGAATGCTTTATCCCAAAACTTTATAATATATGTGTTATTTGTAGTGCTTTTCAACTTCAAAGAGCTTGAAAAACATTACTGCAACTTCACAAAAGGCTTCTGTTCTCGCTGCCACTCTGCTGATGGGGGATGGAGACAAACCTGAGTCTGGCTGAGGTTGCTGGGGCTCAGTGCACCCCAACGGGCTCTGGCTGATGGGGGGGCCCTGGGCAGCCCCTCAGGCCAGCACTTCACTGCCGGGGAATTTCTCCAAATGATTGAACATGTCATGATTTCAGATCTCTCCAAATTGATCAGAGATTTTCTGTTATGCATTCTGTTTTCCTTTAGGATTGGGGACAGCTGAATGTGGAGGGAAGGACATTTAGTTCCCTTTTCTCCTGATTTTTAAATCACAGGGTGAAAAATGTCTGCTATAAACCACATGCTTTTTCCTACCTGGGGGAGAAAATGCCAGGCAGATTCTGAAAACTGAACTGTAAAGGAAGAAAGAAGGAAATAAAGAAAAAAAAGAAAAAGAAGAGTGGTGCTGAGGGACCGTGATGGTGAAAAGGGCTTGGCTGGAGGGGCTGGGGGACCCCCAGTGCTGCAGTTGGCCAGGCTGGGGGCCCTCCAGTTCTCCCAGTGCTTCAGGCAGCTGTGGCAGAGCCCTGCAGGGGCTCAGCAGCAAACCAGCCCCCTCAGCATCCCCCAGCACTGCCTCGGGTCTGCGCTGCTTCAGGCAGCATCAACTCGATGCACTAGTGAGGTGCTCCCAGGGCTGGCTCTCCTGGGTGTTCCAGGCAAAGTCCCTTCCATCTTGGCAGCTGCTTTGAAGGATTTTTTTTCCTGGAATGTGGTTTTATCTACATGTCAGCAGTGAGCAGAGCAGGGTGTTGTTAAAAAGCCCATTCACGGGGAACTAATGAGAGCCCCGTGCAAACACCACCCAGAATTACGGTGTCATCCTGGGCCCGGCAGAATTTGATGGGCCAAGTGATTCACCCATCAAAATAATTTTCCAGAAAATCATGCTACTGGAAGATTATGTTTTTTATTAAAGGAAAATATCACTCTTAGTGTTTAATACTTCTTGGCTTTGCCGCTGAAGTTTAAGCAGAACAAAAAACTCTTTATCTTGTGGGGGTTTACGCTTGGTTCAAAAGAATGGAAGTGCAGGGTGTGAATTTGGAGGGGAAATTTTTATCTGTTTTGATTTCATTTCAAATGTTAACAGTTTAATAGAAGAGCATAAGGATCCCCAGCTTATTCCAGAGTGATGAACTAACCCTTCTGAGGGAGGGAGAGGAGCACGGTGCAAATGGGAACGTGGGCTCCTCATGGAGCCAGAGCTTCTCACTGTGTCTGTCTGACCAGGTAATTAATGTACAAAAGCCTGATATCCCTCACAAATCTGCACCCAACCACACCAAACATCTTCTCCCTAACAAAGCTGTGCTCTCTGTGGCCTGAGCTGTCTCAGCTACATCAGCACAAGCTGGCACAGAGCAGTGCCATTCACCCACAGCCAGGATGGTGCTGGGTGCTCTCTCTGCTTTTTTCCAAAAAAAAAAAAAAAAAAGAGAAAAAAAGAGAAAAAAAAGAAAAAGAGGGGGGGGAAAAGGATAAAAAGAGAGGAAAAGAAAAGGAAAGCAATAATTACAATTGAACATGCCTTGGTTCAGTAATGACTCACTTATGGAGAGCACACACTGTAGAGTGAGACCCAGGCATTTAAAAAAATACAAATCTTTTCAGGACCCTCTCTGGACTCTTTCCCGTGCTGGGAGCATCAGTGCTCCGGCTCTGCATCCATGCAGGTCTCCCAGGGGTTCTGGGGGAAGCGGGGCAGGGCGATGAGGAGGAGGGCGATGCCGCAGACGAAGAGCAGGACGAAGGCGGCGCAGGCGCAGGCGAAGGACCAGGAGTAGCTGTACTCGATCCACACCGTGTCCTCGCTGTCGATCATCCTCTTCACCGACTGCCTCATCACTTCCACCGAGATGATGATGCAGAGACCTGAAGGGAGAGAGGAGCAGTGGGCTGAGTAACCAGCTGTCAGTTTTTCATCCTTAATTAACCACCTCGTGTGCCGTTCCCATGCAGGCACTGCAGGGAGAGTCACGGGTGAGTCACTGACTCCAGTGTTGGGAGGAACCAGTGCTCGGAACTGCTGAGAGCTCTGCTGTGACCCAGGTCAGCTGGTGACTTCTTGAGTGTGATCTGGGATGGGAAACTCAAAGTGGGGGAGGAATAATTGCATTCCCTGGGGAGCTTTCCCAGAGGTTGAGTACGATTTTTCCTGAGGGGACAATTTGCACCTCTGCCTCGTTGTGGCATGTCGAGGTATTCCTGGCTCATGTGAAAACACAATCTTCATGTGCTCAGGGCACAGCTGTGTGTTTTGGGCCTGGATCAGCCATTTCTTTGGTTTGAGGCTTAATAAATGAGATGGAGTATTGTATATCCCTGGTTCAGACTGGGGTTGGCAGTGATTATGGCAGAAATACCCTTTTTAAAGAGAGCTGGAGGAAATACAGACGAGGTGGTGGGCAATGTTTCCATCCTCCCACAATCCATATTAGGTTTCCCTGTGTTGTTCCATGACCCAAGTGCGAGACTGTGAGTACCTGCAAAGGTGTAGAACATGGATGCTGGTTTCAGCAGATAGTCCCTCTTCTTCCTGAAGGACAAGAGGACGCAGATCGTCCCGATGATCGCGAAGCCAACGCTGAAGATGGCAATGGCTGCAGCTGAAATGCTGTATTCTGCCAAAGGGAGGGAAAAAAAAACCCACCAAAAATGACACAGTGTGCACATTTTGAGCCATCAGCTGTGGTGACAGTGTGGTGGGTCACTCTGAGCACTATGAGGGGGTGAGGTGGCTCTAGTCGGTTATTCCTCTCATGTAACAACAGGGGCAAGTACTGGCCGTGTATCTTTTGAATGAGAAGGGTATGAAATCAGAGCAGGAGGGGGAAACACTTCCTGAACACTTGCTGAGAGAGCACAGGGCACTTTTGCTCATCAGCCCACCTGGGTGGGGCCGATGGACCCAACTTCTTCAGGGCATGGGAGTAAACCCTCCCAGAAAGTCCTGGTTTTTGCTCTGGACACTTCCCCCAGCCCCAGAAACCTTCAGTGCCCGAATGGAGGGGAGAATTGCTAATCAAATAATTCGGGCCTTCATTTGCACATTGTGTTTGTTTTCAGATTAGTTTAATATTTAACACAGGTATCCATGCGTGAACATCACAGTGCCTGATGATATTTGCCTTTCGAGGCATTTAAAAAAAAATATCTCCCAGGCAAAATCATGAAGAGCTTCTTTGCCTGTTCCTAATTAGCTCCCATCCAAACGAGCTGTTTCTGCGAAGGGGAACAGCAAATCACTCTTTGTTCTCACTGTTTTTCATACCACCCTTTTGTTATCATTTCCTTAATGTTTCTCTTTACTCTGTGCTGGAACTGCCTGAAAGACTTTATTTCAATGTAAAATCTTAAGCTTTTCCCTTTGCCCCAAAGAAAAGAAGTTCTTCCTGGTATTTTTTCTGCAATGCTGTGAAGGCATTGGGTGCATTTTTTAAGATCAGGTGGTTGGATCTGATAGTCCAGGTGAGCAAAAGCAGGTGGCTCTGATATATGCTCATCTGTCCACTTAAAATTCCCAATCTTTCCTGTCTTAGGAAGCTGCTGTTTTAGGAAACCCCTTTTCCAGGATTTTCCCACCATTACAATTTCCACTGGAAGCCAAGTGGATTGTTTAATACCTGTAATGTAACCACTGGCTCTTATTTTCCACAGTAAATGTGTTGTGATGCAAACTAGAAAGGGGTTTGTCCTCAATGAGAGGGTGAGAAAGAGAGAGGAGCACGTTAGGGGGGCCCTCAAAATATTTGGCTTTATCAGGGACTTACTAAAAATGTGAAATCTGTCTGTGAAAGACTATTTTTCTGTGAACACTGTGCATGTCCTTGCACAGGATCCCTGTTCCTTCTCTCCATCGATCGCTCCATTTTTTTACATGACTTTCATATAAAATCAATGGGAAGCATAAAATTCCTAATGGTCTTCAGAGAGCCTCTGCACTTCTTTTCGGGGTCAAGGCTCTGCTTGGGGTATGATTTATTCATTTAGGGTTTATTAATATCTTCCCCTTCCATGGCAAAGGCTGAGTGTCACGGGCAGTGCCAATGTTGTAAAGTCATTTTTGTGCTGAGAAGACTCTTTGCAGTTTTCCTGTGTGTTGACGTTGTTATGTATTTGTGGGACAACTTATGTAAAATAATTTTTAGGGGTGTGATCATATATAAAAATAATTCTTTCCAGGTAGCTGGGATTTGGCCTTGTGCAGGGCATTTTCCACATGTTTCCCAGCTGATGGTGTCTGAGAGAAATTCCTCTGCTGCTTTCAGTGAAACCAGGGCTGAACCCTCATTTTGGGGACCCCTTTACCTTTGATCTTCTATGCCCTCCACTTCCTACCACACTTGGAAAATACTTACCTTTCTGAGTGGTTACTTCAAATATCTCTGAGGTCTCTCCTGGAGTGAAGTGCTTGAAGTAGGAGCAGTTGTGGTCTGAAAGGGAAAAGCAAATTCAATTTTGTGCACTTGGAAACCTCTGATAAAATGTAGTAAAACTGAATTAGTTTTTTATTGATGTATCAAACTTGCAATGTTTTTGAGCCTTGCAACCCCTGGTGATGCTGAGAAGCTGGGCTTGGATCTGATTTCCTCGGGAGCAGCTGAGGACACAGGCATGCCAGGACACCAACTCCAGCACGGGCCAGGCTGAAACCCCTCTGACACCTTTTTGTGGGCTTTGCACACTGATTGCTCATCTGTTTGAAATATGAATTACAGGTAATTTTTCTTGTTCTGTCTTTGGCCATCACACATTTCTACCCCCCTGTGTTGCTGTGTTTCCTGGGCATGAGTCCTGCCGTGCCCACAGCTGAGCTGGCAGCTCAGCTCACCTCCCCTCCCCGCTGCCAACCCATCCACAGTGGCATCACCCTCCTGTGGGGAGCTTGGAGTCCAAAAAAGGGAGGATAAAGTGTTCCCACACACCTTCTCCCTCACAGAGCCTTGTGGGGCAGTGGGGGGATGTTGCTGCATGGGGTGGGATGTCACCACCATGTCGGGGTCCTGGAGATGAGGCTGCTGCAATGCAGCAAAGCACGTGGTGTTTTACTAAAACAGGGATGCTGAGGGCTTTTTTTTTTTTGGCTGTCAGTAGAAAAAGACCACAGCTATCTGAAGCCCAAACAGTCGTCCAGGGAAGGGAAAGCTGCATGAACCAAGGGCAAAGAGGCTCTCGTTCAACCAGGCTTCAGTGAAGTTTGATCCCATCAGGGCAGTCTGTTAAGTGAGTTTGATAAGACAGCAGACTGTCTGAAGACTGTGGGGCAGGGGGATATGGGAGGAGGGAGGTTGGAGGCTGAGTCTCTCCATGGCCACAATGCCTGTTCCTCCCCAGCCCGGTGAGGGTCAGCAGTGGAGCAGTGGCACTGCTGCCAGTGGATTCACAGGGGACCTCCAGCCTCAGCGGGATGGGAAGGGTCTACTGAGGACCTGCTGACTCGGAGCTCTGGCAGCAGCAGGGTTGGGGTGGAGGGTGTTCTGGCTATTTATAGCTGGTTTAATTGAAGGGTTGGAGGGGTGTGGAGCTGGGAGAGCAGTTGCTCGCCAGGAATTTGGCTGGGAGGGCACAACCGTGGGGACGCTCTGACTGCACCGCTCTGCTGGAGGGGACCCGCTCAGCACCCACCCAGCACCCCCCTGGCACCCCAGGGTGGGCTCCCATCACCCCAGGAAACAGTGCCAAGGCTGCATGAAACACAGGCAAGCAAGGGGCCTTGGTTAGTGCCAGCTTCTCATCCATTAATTAATGGCTGTCCGGAGTGAGCACCAGCTGCCAGGAGAAGCCGGGAGAGGGTCCGGGAGGATGTTGTGGTCCTCTCCTCCAGCACAGGTCGTGGGGAAGCCCGAGCCAAGTTGGGTGCTGGACCCCCCAGGGAGTGCTGTGGATTTCTGCCTGTGTCCATTTACAGCATGAATTTCCCTGGCAGAAGATCCCAGTATTTTACCTGTGGGTTCTTGTGGGGTTTTTTTCTGCCGTGTAAATGGCAGATACTGACTCAAGGAGGATTCATTTTCCCTCTCCCAGGAGAAAGGCGATTGCAAAGCAGTGTTTTTGGGCCTGTTAGTGGAAGATTCCTTCGAGACACTCTTATCTACTTAATTTTGTAAGCTGACTTCTATTTCATCTGCAGATCCTCCTTGCTGGTGAGGTTAATGTTTAGGTCTGGCATCTCCTGACCTGTTCTTTATTATCCTTGAAAACGACTGGAGGAAATATATTTGAACTCAGCCCTCTGTGAGTGAAATGGCAGATTTTGAGCCCCAAAGCAGTGGTTTTTGTGCCTCTGCCGGTGCCTCAGTGGTGGCCAAGTCTGAGCATTGTATCTGGTGATCCCAGTCTGGGGAGCATTTGGTTCCTGTGCTAAATGGAAAGGAGATGGGATGAAACTGGGACACTTTATTTTGGCATTGTTTGGTTTGGCTTTTAATTAATCCTCTGAAAAGCTTGAACTCTGAGGAGCCCCCCAGGCAGTACAAAGCCCAGGATGAAACCATCCAGACATGGTGTGGTGGGGAGCACAGCACAGCTCTGTGTCCATTGCAGGTGAACCAAACGAGCCCGGTCCACCCTCCATCCTCATAAACCATCGTTTGGAGATGGACTTGTCTGCAGAAAATGAAGCTGCATCTTCTTGGGGCTTGTAGCAAAGCTCTGCCAGGATATGATAAAAGGGGTCAGCACAGAAGGGGTTTATGGAGGGCTGGGAGGGGACTGGAACCCACTTTGCTCTTGTACCTAAATTGGACACAGCATGTGGGGGTTTGTGGCAGGATGGGGGCTTAGAAAATCCTGGATCTTAGTGTGAGGTTTCCACTTGTGTTAAGTTTGGGAGACAGGACCTGCTGCAGCAATTAGAGGAGCTGTTAGAGCAGTGGAGGGGTCAGGCCTTAGGCTCTGACCTGGCCAACAAGGCCTTTGACACAGAGTTTTGGAGATGGAATTTCCCAGTAGTTTAATTTCACACCTGTCTTGCAGAGTGAGCCTCTTGTACGGACACGGGGAACGAGACAGCCCTGCTGAGAACCCATTTGCTGAGCACTTTGCCTGCACTCAGGTTCCTGTATTTACAAGGACTTGCTTAAGCTGTTGAGCAGCCCCTGCTGCTGCCCAGAGCACAGGAGCCCACTTTGCAGGACAGCACAGACCTGGAGTTACGGGCAGTGACACTGAACTCCGTTTACAGCTGGTAATAAAATGCCCCCGCGCCCACCGACCTCAGTTAAAAATGTCTCACTATTAATCTGAATTTGCCTGGTTTTAACAGCCTGATCTTTTTATTTGTTACAGCAGGATGCTGAACCCTTTTCAATTTGTCAACACCCTCGGAAAGGCGCTGTAAAAATTTAAAGCTCTGCCTAAATCACAGCCCGGCTTTGTGGACTGCGAGCCAAGTGATCCTCCCCACTCTGCGCTGTGCTGAGCTCAAAGCCTAATAAATAACGTTAATCATGCCATCCATTTCCTCCACAGGGAGCGACTGGTAAATGGTTATTAATTCAGTGATAAATTCTGATGCTTCTTTCCCAGTCCTGGCAGTAATGTCTGGTTATGTCTCATGATTTTCAGGAAAAGCAGTGCCCGCATCTGCTCTTGCGCCGCGCGTTTGTTCATTCACATTTTCTCCGCTGCTGCAGGTTCCCCATCCCTGGTGTTTCCCTGCTGACATCCCTTCCCAGAAGTGTGAAATCAATCTAACACGGGCCGTGTGGCCGCGGCACCGCTCAGCAGCCCGAGCCGCCCCTCCCCTGCTCTGCTCCTCGCCCGAGGAAAACGGGGAGAAAGACATTTACGGTGTAATTGAGGCGTGAATTTCACCCTCCCAAACGTGACTGTGGCGCAGAACACCCCCCGAATCCCCCAATGTCTTTAGAAGCTGGAGAGCCAGCTCCGGTGTGGGGTGGGCAGCTCAGCCCCTCCACCGTTCCCAGTTATTCCGTGCCTGGTGGAATGCGGCGCTGGGATGGGATTCAACGCCTGTGCGAGCACATGCTGATGTCTGTCAAAGATAGCGGCTGCTTTCCTGTGCCCTGCCTGCGAATCTGCTTTGTGCAGACAGCTGGATATTTATGAGCTTTATATTTACCCCACAGTTGTGCAATTTTGCTGTTTATCCACCGATCTCTGTTGTTTTTTTCCTTCCGTGGGAGTTCTCCGTGCGCGAGGGGAGGCGCGCAGCGAGGGATGTGTTTCTTAGGCACGTAAGTACCTTCGTGAGAGACATTAAGCATATGGATGACACACTCCCAAGTTTGGTTAGAGGCAGATCCACACAGCTGAGGCTGAGCTCCTCTCTTCACAACACGTAATTTGGACCAGAGAGATAAAGAATTGCAGTGATACGGGAATATACAGTCAGCCCAGGCAGGAAGATTTTTCACAGGAAATTTTCAGATACGTGTTAACATATATTTCATTTCAAGCAGCGAGTCTAACGCGAAGGCAATCCTGTTATATTTCTGTTCTGGACAGCATCCAGTCCCCTCTAAGCCTTCTGAAAGAGCAGCGTGGCTCAGTCACAGAGGGAGGGTATTAGTGCAAACGGCGCGGATGTTGCTGACTTGGCAATCAGCAAAAACATAATGAGCTCCTTTAACCATGGGAATGGAACAGCCTTCCCGGAAAGCCGCCGTGCCCGCTGCCCTCCCCATCGATTGGGCTGGAGGTGCCCGTGGTGGAGACGTGTGTGGGAGCAGGTGCCTCCAGTGAGAGGTGAGGAGGCTCCGTAAGTCCTTGAGAAATTGATTCAAACTTGGTTTATGACTTTTCTTTCTGGAAGTTGGCAAACCACGCTGCAGGTCCCTGCTCCCCCCTGCCCTGAGGAACGGCTGTTGTTGGAATAGCTCAGAGATAACTCAATGCCCTCCCTGAGCAGGCAGTTCCTCCATGGTTATGTGGATCTGGAAATCCTACAGATCCAGCTGTGTTTGGTGGGCCCATAAATCCTCTCTCTTGCCCGCTGCTGTCAGCAGGCCTGAGTGCTGCAGGGCCCTTGGCTGGGGTTCAACAAAATTCCCTCCATCCCCATTTCCCTTTGTGATTTCCACCGTGCCTGATCCTCCTCCCCTTCTCCCCGCCGCTGTCAGGAGACTCAAATATGGTCACAAACAGACGTGCAAGGCAACCCAGCACACGCTCACAGCAGGAGGGATGGAGATGGGGTTTGCTTGCAGAGCAGCACCGAAACAGCCCCATGCAGCCTCATCCCCAACTAAGGGCCGAGCCCCGTCCTGAACTGAGTGCCAAGGGACACAGAGCCTGTTTTCCTTCTGCCACGTCCTACGCAAAGCCTGGCCTGAGCGCCTGGTGCTTTCTCCCGAGCAAGGGTGGGCAGTCACGTACCTCCTGGCAGGCTGATGGGCCCGCAGACCTTCTCCTTGGAGCCTTGCTCCTGCACGTAAATCCTCTTGGTGCAGAGCCGCCATAGCCCGAAATGAGCGGCCTCGCAGGTGGCGTTGAACTCCTCCACCTTGGGGCTGAGCACGGCCCAGTGGTCCGTCACCACGGCCGCGAAGAGCAGCGAGATGCCCACCAGGATGACGGAGAACGTCAGCCGCACCTTCAGGGGTTTGCTGTCGTCCATCCCGCTCCGGAGCGGCGCTCCCGGCCGAGCGCGGCGGGCGCTTCGCGAGGGCTCCCGAAATCCTGGCGCATCTGAGCGTGTTTGGAAATGTCAGCTCCAGGGAGAGTGGCCGCAGGCAGCTGCTGGGCTGTGTCAGCCGGTGCCCGGGAGGCTGCTCACGAACAGCTCAGCTTTCGGCCCCGTCCCACCCGCCTTATTTTGGATTCCCACGGCCAGGCGCGCTCGGCGCAGCCACCGCGGCCGCCACTCAGGGGCTGCGATGTCTTGGCTTGCAGCATGCCCAGAAATAGGCATTAATAGGACCATTAACTTCTCAGCGAGGTTATAAAAACATCTGTGTTTATAATAGTGCCGGGCCTGAGCTCAGGCTGATCCCAAACAGTTTAATAGCCCCGCAGCCCGCACGCCCACGCCTGCGGCTCACAGTGGGCTCTGCACGGAGCTCAGAGCTGGATGTCCCTCCAGAGCCCAGGACTGTGGCAGAAAATGGCAAAATAAGACAACTTGTTTATTGATTTTTATTACAATTTTTTGTTCTGTTTTGTTATATTACTTTTTATTAACCTGAACTATTCTGAGTAGTTGGGGGCATTTTTTTTCTGGTCGTTGTTTGGGGTTTTTTGTTTTGGGGTTTTTGTGGGGGTTTTTTGGTCTTTTTTTTTTCTTTCCTATTTTTTCTAATGCAAAACTTTGAGTACTCTTTGCTTTCCCACCAGCCAGTTTCCTCTCAATGCCTTACTGTAACTCCAGCAGCCACCCAACACACCCTTTCCTTCTTCCAGAAGTGACTTCCCTTAGCCCAGATTCCTGGGACCGGCTTCTCTCCTTCCCTTTGACACTCCATCTGATTGTGAGAGCTAATTTGATGATAATGTCAATGCAGAGGCCACTGTGGAGGTGACATTACAATTGTGATGTCAAAGTGAGGAGGGTGACAGTAGCTGAATGTTAAAAGAATGGGTAAAAAAATGCCAGTGGAAAGCTGCAAATATCATTGTGTCAAGATAATGTCAGAGCTACTCCAGTCCTGCTTTATTAACACCCCAGTTTGATGTCAAAATAAAGGTGCAGAGGTGTCAGCTCAAATTGATGAGGACAATGTGGAGCAAGGAGTTGAGGTGTGAGGAGAGCGTGGGAAAGGAGAGAAAATAAAGAACAAATTAAAAAATGTGATCCACAATAACTGTAATTGAAATACATCTTAAAGGGGTTAATGTTACCCTGCTTGATGTGTGATAGGGCTTGCTCAGACACCCCTGGGGGGCAGGGGACAATTCTGAACCAGGGATGGCATCTGGTGCCCCATTCCTGATGGGAATGTGGGGAGCAGGGGAAGAGTGAAGGTACGTGGTGCAGAACTGGAGGGGAAGGGGAGGGGGACCAGGGAGGGCAGTGGGGACGTGGAGCAAGGCAGGGATCAGAGACCACAGGCACATCCACGTTGGGGCTGGCAGAGATATGAGAGGATTGCATTTAAACCAGAACCAAGAGTTCTCAAGAAATGGAAAAGCCTAAAGGGAGCAGGCTTTAAACCAGCAAAGGAAGGCATTAAAGATGTGATGCCTTTTCCTTTGAAGCAGGCTCTTGTTAAATTTCTCTGGACACCAGCTGATCTCCGGAGCTGCAGCCCCACTTCGCTTCCTTGATGCTCCAAACTCCACAGGTGGAGCAGAGGGAAGGGAATGTGTGTTTGCAAATGTGGGCACAAAGTGAGGTTCTGGTTGCTGAGGAAGCAAGTGCTAATGATCCTGCTTTAGACTAATTACAACCTACAAGGACTGCAGGGCTGGGAACTCATTAATTTCTTTGCTGGTGTTGGTCTTTGTGTCTCTTCCAGTGTTGGCAAGAATCATGCTTTTTGTTCTCATTTAGGTCTTTCAATCTGGATAAGTTCAATGGGTTTGGTTTTGTTTTGAGTTTTCCTAATTTCCAGGAAACAACTTAAGCGAAATCAGAAGGGAGAAATTCATCCCTCCCTCCTGCTTGAGTGGAGCTGGGAGTGTGAACGAGCTTTGATGAGTCCCAGCATGAGCAGCAGTGGCTTCTCTGGGGACTGAAAGCTCACATTGCTGCAGCTGAGGTTGTCCCCATCCCCCCAGAAATGACCTAGAGCTGACAATCCATGGGGAAAAAAAAGTGTTTTGTGGGTTATTGCTCCCCACGGGCTCTGTGGGTTGGCTACATGAGCTGATGCAGCCCCATTGCAACGATGCTGCTGCCGCCTCCTCCCAGCACAGGCTCCGTGTGTTTTTCGGAGCTTCTGGCAGGTATTTGGTGATCAGCACCTTGGTGAGAGCCAAAAGGCTCCTCTGCTCTTGGGCTGAGCCTCTGTCCCCAACCTGGGAACTTCTGTCCCAGTGTGGAGGTGAAGTTGCCTTCCCTGGGGCTTCCGAGGCTCCGTGGGGCGGGTTGGGCACCTGATAAATGCAGAAGCAAAGGGATTTCTGGAGGAGAAAAGGACACAGTCTCCTTGTGTCAGGTGGCAAGTATTCACATTTAAAAATCAATATCATATGAAATATAAACAGACTATTAATGAGGACCTGTTGGGAAGCAGAAGGGTTGTAATTAGTTGCACTTTAGCTCCCTGTGTGTGAGGGACACAATTCTGTTTCTCTGCTGGAGAAAATACCAAAGGAGGTGCCTGAAACCCAACTATTTGTTGTGTTTTCCCTGGCAGAGGTGGTGGCTTGGCTCTGCTCCCCAGCACTTGCACTCTTCTGTATTTCTTCCAGAGCAGCCTCAGGATTTACCACGACCAGACTGACCCCATTCTGTGGTTCCCTGCTGGCAGAATGATGTTCTGCAGAAGACCCTTCCCAGGTGAGAATAACCCAGAGAATAACCTGGTCTGTTCCCAGCTCAAATGAGAGCTCAGCAAACAGCTTTTTTCCCGTAGGAAAATGTTTGGGCTCCTCAGCCTGCATTGCCCCAGTGGGGTGAGACCACCGGGATCGTGGTGGGTTCTGCGTGGCTGACACCTGGGAACACTTCAAAAGCTCCCTGATCCTGGGGCTGAAATCCTGCCAGCTCTGAAGGCAAGAGCAAAATGTGTGTGTGTGTTTGTGTGTTTTGGTTGGATATTTTATCTTTTAACAGACCTCCCACCCTGCTGTACACAGCCCAGCCTCTTCCCTGCAGGGCACAACCAGGGCTGGTCAACCTGTGTGCCTGATCCAAGCTCCCTTCTCCCAAAATACCACCACCATGCTGGGGGTGCCGTTCTGGGAAGCACTGCCCTGGCTCCAGGGAAGCAGGGCTGTAAGCTGAGCTGGGCTCCAGACAGGTGCAGAGCCTCTCCATTGCCTCTTATTTTCAGCACCACCCATCTCTGTTACTTTTCTCATTCTGAGGTAATGCCACATTCTCCTTGCTGGACTCTTTTTCCACTCTTTTTCCACTCTTTTTCCAAAGCTTTAAGGGCTCTGTCTTTGCTTCCCCCCCACCTCAAACACCCCTTTTCGATCCACCCCTGTGTTCGCAGCAGGGCAGCCTCAGCTCCTGGGGTCACAGACTTGCTCTGCAATGTGGGAAAAGCCTTTATTTATAATTTCAGTCCAGGGGAACCAGCTTTGGGCTCGAGCTTTAAAGGGCTTCACTGCCGTGTGTCAGAGGCATTTGAAAAGATGAATCCCCTGCCTCCCTCCAGACGTGCCAATCCATCACACGGCCGGGAGAGGCGGATGGAGACACACGGGCAGTCTTCATCTGCAGAGACAGTCTGGAGGCTGAGGAGCTGGGAGGTAAAGTTGAAAGAAGGATTTGAAGAAGAAATATTGCCTGTGCACAGGGGTGGCTCAGGATGTCTGGGAGCAGGGAGAGGCTGCTGAACTGCTGCCCCGTGCCCGGCACCGCTCGTCCCGCACGGGTTTTGGGGTGGCGATCAGGCCAAGGCTGTGGGAGCTTCAGCACGTGGGGTCAGGGCTTCCTTCAGGCAAAATGGGCAAGGTCAGGGGAGAGGAGGGTGCTTGGAGGTGAATTCAAATGAAACCTTAAAAGCTGGAGGAAAGCACAGGCTCAGGGTGAGCGCCTCAGAAGACACTGGGTTGTTTTTCTTGGTGATGGTTTGCAGTGACTTCTGGCCACCACATCAGGCTCAAAATGGGCACTGAAGCTGGAAACTAGAAGACCTTTCTTAGTTTCCAACCCAACTAACTGGAAATACTGTGGGGATAGCTCATCTTGGAGATTTTGTGGTCTGTGGGACCATAAGAATAGTTCTATCTCCTCTGATATATTGGCTTCCAGTAATGTGGCCGGCTGCAATCAAACAGGGAGAAGCGTGAAAACATAAACACAGAGATCTCATCTCAGAGAATCTGGAAATTAAAAATCTATATACCTCTCTCCACACAAAACCAGATACATTTAAAATGGTTTATTTAAAAAGTAAGGATTAAGTACATTATACATGGTTGTGATTATACCAGTAGAACTGAAGCACAGTGGAAATAACACTTTAGAACTGCAGACAGAAATGTAGCCTCAAGGGACGTGATATATTAGCCCTTGTGGATATGTGATCCATACAGAGAGAAAAGGAAATAGAAAAATAGTTTATTGTTAGATGCCTGGGCAGCTGAAGTGATTTCTCTTTTTACTCCTATTGTGGATGAGAAACGAGGAAGAGAGAGCTGATGATACACCTGAAACTTTGTTTCTTGGAAAATCAAATCTGATCCAATAGCTTTTTTTTTTTTTTTTTAAGTTCTGCTCTTACAGTATGTTATATACCAAAAAACTGATTATTGTTAATGATATGGTTCTGTGATATCTGCAGGCCTTGCTGAGAAATGGGGCTCATTTGTTCGGTGCTGGCCGGGGAAACCAGAGAGATGTGGAAGAACAGATGGGTTTTTTAAACCATCACTGAGTGGTTTCAAAGTCTGAGCACAGTCTAACTGTTCAGATAGATCAGCCATGGAGCAAAACTGTTCATGGCCAGGAATGCTGCAGATTTTTTCAGTTTTGTCGGAATCAAAGTTTTCCACAGGAAAGGACTGATTATCTGAGGATTTTCTTTTTTACTGGGATTGTCAAGTGAAAAGTTTTTTTTTGCTTTGGTTGAACAATGTGCTGCACTGCAACTGGGTGAGTTTTCAGTGGCAGCCCCTGTTCTCCCACAGGACAAAAGCTCTGGTCCCATTATCTCCTGGTGGAGATGTGCCTTTGTTCCCTGTCCAGACCCCGTGTCCCATGAGCATCCCAGGATCCCCGCTCCAGCTCCGTTTTTCCAAGGTGCCTGCTGGAGAAGGAGCAGATGCTCCGGCTCGGGCCAGGACAGGGCATCACCCTCGGGGAGCTGCTGAGACCAACCCTGCCCTGGGGGAGGAGGCTCTGCCGAACACCCCAAAAACCCTCAGCAAGATGTTTGGTTTGTTTTTTTGCCAGCGTGGTGTAAAAATACTTCACGTGCCTCTGCAGGTGTGACCTGGGCTGAAGGAAAACCTTGGACTTTGGCTGGAATCAGATGGTTTGAAGCACATTCACTGGAGAATGACGATTAAAAGAACAAAACCAACGCGCGGAGCAAACCTCACACTGTCGACTTCCAGTTCAAGGTACATGAGTTCAGAGAAACAGCCTATATCTAACTCCTGGTTTTAAAGGGAATGGTTTTATTCTTAATTACAGTAAACACGGATGAGGACTTAGTTCTAACTATTAGTTTATTAACACAGTGGGAAACAAATAGTTCTGGGAAATTGCACTTGAAAAATACATCGACTATAATTAGATGTAAATTAATTAGCACTTAGTATGACACACTAATGAGACAGAAGGTTGTTGTTTTTTTTTTCATTGCAAACTTCTACTTCTATCATAGCTAATCAAAGTATTTTAATATTACGAAGTCTCAAAAAGTAGGAAATAATTTATTGTCTGAAAGCATAAAGTTTCTTGTAAAAAAAACCTTTCATCAAGAACTTTAATAATTTTAGAACTCTTTTATGTTGTCCTAGCCGAAAAGTAGGTAAAAAAGTTTTCTTGTCTGCCTCTGTTTGAATATTTTTTTTTTTAAAAAGGCTTGTGTAACATCTTTCTCCATAGTGTGTTGATACAGAAAGTAGCACAACATTTTTCTACTTTTAAATCGTTCCCATTGCTCCATTCGCTTCAGCTCTCAGAGTTCAGAGGTTCGATAAAAGGATCCCAGCAGAGTTTTAACCTGAATGGAAACTCTTAATGAGCAGGGATGAAGGCTCCAACCCACCTCTGCCAAAATAAAGACGTGGCTCTGCCGGGCTGAGGGCCCAGCAGAGCTGAACAGTGACAAGGGGAAGACTTTCGCTTAGAATTGAGAATTGTGTCTTGGTTCTTGCAAGGAGAGAGGCTTAAGTAGGGTTTATCTGTGGGGGAGGGGGGGGAGAAAGGGTTTAACTTGCTTTTTGGGATGTTAAGGCAGCTTCTCCGGGGTTTCCCTGGAGGACTTGGTTCCACTAGCTGAAAGCCTTGAATCCAAACCACCACCGAGTCACGGCCATCACGGGATAAATTAAGACTAAAGAGGTTTAACAGTTTGGCTGAGATCTCCCACCATCAGTGAGCCAAGCTTTCCAAATCATCATTTTTTTTTTTTTCCCTTGTCACCACTTCTCTAGTCTTCTGGGTAAAGATGATGGGCATATTCAAAGGAATCTCCAGGAATCAGATGCTCCTCTCTCACTGCATCTAATTCATCTGTGGGGAATCGGGCACCTCATTCTCATATGGCTTGGTCGAGTGGTCACTAAAATCAGCATGAGTACTATTAAATTAAATTACCTTTGAGTCAGGCCCTCGAGCTTTGAGATCCAAGCCTAAAAGTGTAAAAAAAATGAAAGCAGGAATTTCTAAGGAGAAGAAAAAAAAAAAAAAAATTTCAGGCTCTTTTAGAAACATACAGAAGCAAAGGGTACAAATTAGTTCCCTCCTTACGTGATGCATAGAGTTTGCAGTGGGCTCTCTGCACGTAAGTAAGATGCATCATCACAAAATAAATTAAATCAGGTCGAACCGCCACCATCTCCATCTAAAAGCAACTATACCTTGCACCATGCGGCACTTATTCATAATAAAAAGAGTTTAATAAATATCTCATAAACGGTGACTAAATTTTTTTTTTTTTGTTCTGTTTTTTTTTTTTTTTTCTTTTTTTAAAAATACAAAGTCGCCATCTGCTCTTGTTAACGCTCCGCTCCCGTCGCTGCAGGAAGGTTTGCTAGTTTAGCTCCTCGTCTTCCGCCCGTTGCTTAGAGATCTTAGTTTCCAGTAGCGTTAGTGTTGCACTTGTGAAGCAGTAAGGAAATCAGGAATGCAGGCGCAGGGAACCGGCCAGCCCGGCTCGGCTCTGCCCCTCGCCCTCGCTGGGAGTGTCTCTGGGGGCTCCTGACAGACAGCACTCAGCACCTCGCCGGATCAGGCACTAGGGCTCGTCGAGATGAGGAATTCAAGTTTTCTAAACGTTAGGCAAAAAATGATATTTGCAAATAGGCTCAAGTCCCACCTGCTTCAATCTTTCCCCTTGTCGAGGGGGGGGTCTCAAGACGCATCCAACCCTCTTCTCCTCGACCTGCATCGCCCCAAGGGATGCCTCACACCCAGAAACGGGGGACTCCCTCATCACCCCATCAGGGAGTCCACACTGCTCAGTACGTGGGTGCTCTACGGTTTCAGTGGCACAGGTCAGTTTTAGAAAGTGTTGCCTTCAAAAATATTTTTTTTTCTGTGGTTTTGTTTTTTTTTTTTTGAAAGAGGCAAAGTTTACTCCGTGTCAAAGGAAAGTGGCTCACTCGATGAGTAGTTCATATTCATCCTTGGGCTTGATTATAAATTATATTTGCAAGTTTGTATTAAGGGATCTCAATATTAGAAAAAAAAAAAAAGAAAAAGAAAAGTCGTACAACAATTTTTCTGTAATCCTTTAAAACACACTGGTGGCCTGTCCTTTGCAGTTTCTCCAAGACTGTGTACACACTACAAAAGTGCAGCAACACGAACTGCCTTCATCTCGTGACACCAAGAACGGAAAGAAACAAACTCCAAATAGCTTCAAAAAAAGCTACGAGCGTGTAACATCTTTATGTTGGTCCAGAGGATCTCCACTTGCTACCTCAACACATGCCACAATTAAAGAGGTGAGAGGGTATTTTAACATCGCTCCTTCTCTCCCATGACAGACCCATCCTGTTCTGACACTTCTTCAAAAAGCGCGAGGAAGGGACGTGCTTCAAACGGGCGTCGTCCTCCTGTTGACCATGTTGACGTGGAGTCCTTCCTTAAATTCCTTCTGAAGGAAGTTGTGAACCTGCAGGAAGCTGGCTTCCTGGTCTGCGTTGTAGCTGGCAGCCGTTGTGACCTTCAGGGGCTCCCTGGAGAGGGTGTACATGGAAATCTCGTTCATGGGGATGGTGCTCGCTATCTTCATGCCAACCGGGGAAATGTCTCTGGACGGAGAAGGCTCCGTAGACCGAGAGCTGGATCTGGACCTCCTCCTCCTGTACCTGTAGCTTGGCATCCTGGCATAAGGAGAACTGGAAGAAGTCTTAAGGAATTCCCTCTTGGTCTTAAACCTCAGCTCTTTGTTCTTCTCAATATAAATGTTCACAGCCAGAACACCTATGGTTTCGGCCACGATAAAAGACAAGGCTCCAAAATAAAAAGACCAACCATAGTTGTAATGGTTCTTTTTGTCCTCATCTCGCTTGTCACTTGGGTCACCTGCATTGCTTGATATGTAGACAATGATCCCTATGATATTACTTAGACCTAGAGAAGGGAAAACATAAATCAGCGGTTTATGTGGCTGGGAAGCTGAAATTCAAGCCGTGTTACCTTCTGGACCTGAATGGTTCAAGGATTGCAACCACTAAATTTATTACATGTATTGACTCATCTCATGTTAATTTATCTCAAGGTTCCGTTTATTCTTGAAAAACAAACAATAGATCCACGTCATGGATGCCAAAACATTCAGCAGGATTTTTTTTTCCCCCATCTCTTCATTTCCACAGTGGGAAAGAAGCAGCATATGGGAGCTCACTAATACTGTTAGTGGTATTCTAACATTCAGAATAATGATAAAAATACATTTTGAGCTCAGGGCTATGGCTGTTCACCTTGATCAAGATAAGTTCTCTTCCACCTTGCTGAATTTTCATCTAAATGCAGCATGTTTAATCCAGGCTTCAGGGAAAGCTATTAACAATGGGGCTGACTCTCTCAGATGTTTCTAGGGTGAAAAACAGGCTCACCTATCAGAGGTGAATGTTTTCTGCCACCATATTAAAAATAAGGAAAAGGCCTTAGGTGGAAGAGATGCCTGATTCATCTAATGTTTAATACATTTTAAAGAGTGTAAAACATGCTTGTTACTGATTTTCACTTCCTCTTTCAGGAAAACTAAAAGCTTTTTCTAGAATATACTTATTTTAGGGCTTCAGGAACATAATTGTGTCTGAAGAAATTTGCCTGGTGTGATGCTGTTAGTGCCCCCAATCCAGGAAAGGGGTGCCAGGGAAAGAATTGCCAACGAGCTTTTCCAGTCTTTTTCAGTTGCAAAAGGCAGCACTTCTTAAGGACTCAATTTAAGGAGAACATACCTGCTGCAACAAAGAGAATCCCAGCGCTGAGAATGATGTTGTTTTTGCTGTTGTAAATCCTTCCTGCTCCGACACAGAGTCCTCCCAGCAACAGCAAAATTGTGCTTAGGATGGGGAACACGCTGGAGGCACGGACGATGCCTGGAGGGAGACAGGTAGGAAAGCAAGACAGACAGTAATCATTTCAGATGCCTCCTCAGGTGCAAGTGTGGAGATTAGAGTCTCAAAGTCCCTGGCTTTTCAGAGAATCATTAAGAAGAATGATATAGAATCACAGAACTGTTTGGGTTTGAAAAGACCTTTAAGATCATCAAGCCCAACTGTCGACCCAAACCTCCACTGTGTTCACCACTAAACTACATCCTCAGGAGCCACATCCACACATTTTTTGAACACTTCCAGGGATGGTGATTCCAACCACTTCCCTGGGCAGCTGTTCCCATGCTTTACAATCCTTTCATTGAAGAAATTTTCCCTAATATCCAATTTTCTTTTTTCTAGAATTATTACTGATTCTGCATTTCTGAGCATGTCCTCCGGAGCCAAGACCTTGGGTAGGTGGCCAGACTCTCAGCTGAGTAGCTTCAATCTTTTGAGCTTTCTTCGAGGAAGTCCAGCCTTATCAACATTATCTGATGCCATCACGTGCAGAGTATTTCTGGCAAAGCATGAGGTAAGTGACAGTAAGACCCAGCATCACGCAGGGAGCAGCTGTGAAAAATTCATGAGCTGGTTATGAACCCTACGAGGTTTGGGACGGCTGGAGCAGACGGATCTGTTCCTTGCTACATGTGCAAGGTGAGCAAATCACAGCTTTTGAAGTCAGCAGCATCCATGTTGCCAGCAAGCACAGTTAATAACCCCTTTTTATTTGGTGGGTGTTAAGGACACTGCAACCTTTCAGATTTCGAAGGAAGAAATCCTAACAAGTGCGTCTTAGATGTTTGTGTTTAGTTTTCTGACAGCAAAGTAGAGTCATTTAAAATTCTGTGTGCTTCAGTCCATTCACCAGCATGGGCTATAAAATCCCCACAAAAATATCAGAACACCACTTCAAGCCAGCTTTCAAAGTCAGGTCACAACCAGACTGAGCAGCAATCGACAGGGAAGCGGCAGGGAGGGAACAAAAGGGCTGAGAAAAAATAAACAAGTGCAAGAAGAGGGATGTCTGTATTGTAAAAACCAAAGGGGGAGAAGCTGCAGGGGTTCCTGAAAGGCAGAGCGAGGAACTGAGTTATATTATTGTTGGAGAGAGAGGGTTTTTTTTTTGGAGTAGGGGAGATAAGGTGCTGTGGAAAACAGGATCACCCAAAAGCTGGGAACTGTGCAAAGGTGAATGCCTGGAGGGGAGTCCTGGCAAGGCGAGTGCTGGGGGGATGCCTGAGGTGAGTGGGGTCAGAGTTTGCTGTCAGAGGGGCATGGAAATCCCAGAGCAGACTGGGAGGACATGGGCAGCCCAGGGCTGAGTGCTGGGAGAGCAGGAAACGCCATCTGCACGTCTCCTTTGCCGCGGTGCCCCGAGCACTGCGGCCTCTCCCGGGTGCCATCCCTGGCTGACACGCACAGAGAGCGGCGCCCGTCTCCCGAGGAGGAATGGCCAGATGTTACAGCTGATGCCTTCTCATTTCATTGTTGATGGCCATGGCATTCCCGACTCAGTGAATCGTTCCCCTGGTAACTGGTGGCACAGCTCCCACCGAGGGCTGAGGGGCAGGGCTGGGTGTTTGCTCCGTGTGCTCTGTACAGCCCCGGAGACCCCGCCACGGACCAGTCCTCCTGAGCAACGGTGCGAACACAAACCCAAAAAGACAGTCCCTGCCTGGGAAGATCCTGCCTGTATCGATCTGCAACGGTGAGAAAAGCCCAGCCCTTCCCGAAGTGGCAGCGTCGCCGCACGTGTCCCTCACAGACGGGGCATTTTCTAGCGGGATCTGAACCCCATTCAGGCAGGGCATTGCTATTCAGGCAGCGTCTCGCAAGGGCTGCCAGATCCAAGTGACGTGGCTCTAAGGTCTCTGGTCAAAGCCTGTTGAGAGGTGAGGACCCGTCCTCCTGTCCTGCCTGCATCCCCACGCAGCTGGTGCAAAGCAACAGCACTTCGGCTTCTGGGTGAGTTTTTAGAATCAATAAATAGAAGAAGATTCACAGTCAGTCTCTGCTGCTGGACGTTAAGGTACCCCAAATCACTGCCTCTTAGTGCCCTGGCTGAAGGCAGCACTGGCTTAAAATCTGTGGCCCACTCTTTCTGGATGTTATTTCCTATATTTGATGGCCATGCTGTTTATAATGAATTCAATTACATCAAAGAGCTTTCCAAAAATGCTTCACTGATACCATTGGAAGGAACTTGCCAGACATGCCAGAGAGAAGGGCTGTGTTGTTCTACTTGTAGCAATAATCTCCAGAGATAATTCTTCTATAGTAGGTAATTAATGTGAAGAGAAACAAACCACACAGTGTTCTCTTCCTGTAAAACTCTCCAGTATCTTTTTTCCTACAATGTGTACTTTCAGCTCGGAAATTTCAAAGGAAGCTCATAGGTACCATGTAGAATTTACATATGTCTCCTGATACTGGTAATAAAATGACAGCACATCAAAAAACATTAAGGCAATCTGGTTTTTGCTTTCTCCCTTGCTTTTCACCCCCCCCTTGTTTACCGTCCTGTCTGTTTGCATTGGCCGCTGTGCACGGCTATGTGTGGTGACACCTCCTTCAGTGGAGCTGCTGCTCCTCCCCATGGGCTGCCAGCCCCGGCCTCTGCTCGGGCTTTTCATCTCCTCTGAGAGGCTTGGAAAAGGGGATGCTGTGGCACTCAGGTGTAAGCGTGGAGATGCCCCTAAAATGGGGTCCCCAGTGCCCCTCCTCGAGCAGGAGAGCCCTGACACCCCCCAGGATGAGAACGGCTGAAAACTCCCCTCCTGCAAAGGGAGAGGTGCACGTGCTCTCTGAGATGCTGGATGGGAGCAGCTTGGCTTCTGTGTGCCCAAAGAAACGTGGGAGAGCAGGGAAGCAGGAGAGGAGGGAAGTAGGAGAGGAGGGGAGCAGGAGACGGGGGAGGCCGGAGCACACGTGTGCCGCTGGGCGATGCGGCGGCAGCCCGGGGACTGCACTCTGTGGTGCATCTGCCACTCTCTGGGGCTCTGCACAGCCAGGAGAAGGGGATTTTTTTTTTTTAGACACACAGATTGGAGTGTGTTGCCACAGGGAAGGTTCCATAGGAAGGGTCTTGTTCGAGCTCCTCTGCACGTGTCAGTCGTCACTGTGCTGTCGCTTGCTTGGTTTCCCAGGGAGCAGCTTGAACACCGAAGGGCAAAATCCAGGCTGCTCCTCCCCACGTCCTGGACCAAGGTCTCCTAAACTCAGCCATTTTTTTTTCACTGATTTCCACAGGGGTTTGAACCAGGGTTTGATCCTGCTGTCATTAGAATGCTTGAATTTCTCTGAAGCCTGTATTAAATTGGAGACTGTGGAGCAGGCTGAGACCCCTCACGCTGCTCTTTCAGGAGCACGAGATGCACACGGTGTTGGTGCCTTTGCCTAAGCCAAGCAGGAAAAATAAGGATTATTCTCAACATGAGAAACTTGTGCCAAGAAATGGCTGGAAAGAGTGGAGAATGAGATGGAGCCAGCAGACTGCAAGGGTGTTGCAGAGGGCAGAAATGGGACGGAAGCTCTCGTGTCTCCTTTGAAACAGGATGCAAATATCCTCCTGTCTTAGACAATGATTTGGTCCCTATTACATATAGGGATGAGCTCATCTCCTCTGGATTTAGACGTGGAACCTTTCAGTAATCTCTAAATCAACTGTATGCATGGGGAGCTGCAGTTCTTAGGAAAGTTAAAGCCTTGTCTCCGTGCAGGAGAGGGGGAGCTCTGCGGGGGAGCCACTGGAGACCGATTTTGCAGAAGACATAAAGGGCTGGACCAACTTGTTTTTAAGATGTGTACTTAGTCACCTTGGAAAACAGCTTTTAGGAACACCCGTCACAAGCGCACTTACAGCAATTTACCGATCTCATGTCTTACCATGGAGCTGTTTTTCCCCAGTTCTCACTTTTCTCCATATAAAGGAGGGCATAATGCGCTTTTATCAAGATGCTACTTAATTCCCCTTTCCTTCACAGCCCTTTTACTAATGATGTTTGTTTCCTAAAGCTGACTTGGCATCAATTTAACATTAGTTCCAAAGCTTTGTGTGAAAGGTAAGTGCAGCTGTGTTCACACCCTGCCTCAGCCTGAGCTCAGAACTCGTGTCACCTGGGTGCTGTGACTGATCTGAACCGACAAAAGCAAAGAGGAAAAAACATCTGGAGTTTTCTGGGGAAGGGAACTTTTCGGAGATTTTTTTTTTTTCCCTTCTTCTTGTCTTAGCAACTAGAAGTTGTTGCCCAGAAGTGAGCAGAAGGGCAGAGTGGTTCTCTAAGTGGTGTTTCAGGCAATTAGTAGTGTAATTGAGGTGTTTTTTGCCTTGCCAGCAGTGTTATTCACCACTCCCTGATCTCCCAACACCCTGTGAGCTGCAGTTCCTCTCCCAGGCAAAGGGCACTGCTTTCAGCTTGGCTGCTCAGCTCTTTTGCTCAGAAGGAACAACAAGGCAAGGAGTCCTCTGGGGAGGGGGAATCCAACTCCAACTTTGCAGGAGCACTCGGGTTCCAAGACTTGCCATCAGCAGAGAGAGTGGTCATCCGGAGGAGACAAAACCAGCGCCCTCATTTCAAGCACCAGGTTGGTGGATGAAATCACTTTTGGGGGGAGGATTACATGCCAGCACAGAGCAGCAGTGGCTGGCTGGCCAGGCAGGGAAGTCACAGCCCATGTTCATGCTGGGATTTTGCTGTTAGCTGCAGAAATTTCAGCTTCCTTCCTACAATGCAGTAATTTCACTGCAGGGGGAGGTGGCTCAGCAGCTGCAAAGGATGAGGCTTGCATAAGGGTTGGGTTTTGAGCATTAGGAAAAGCTTCCTAGTGGGCTGGAACCCACTCCTCAAACCTGTTTTGATAAACTAACCAGATAATTACTCCCTCTGTAAAAGATCCTGGCCAATCTGGGAACGGTAGCTGCAGTTTTCATTTGAAAACTTGCCATGTGATATTTAGATAACAGGCACCGAAATCATGAGCATTCCCCTGGCCGAAAAAACCCTTGGATAAAACCCTTGAAACCCCACAGCAGGAGGGTTGGAATGAGATGTCCTTCAAGGTCCCTTCCAACCTAAACCATCCCATGATTCAATAATCCAGTGATTCTATGAAATGGGGGGCCCCAGGGGTGATGGCTGTGTCAACTGCTGTGTCAACAGCACGAGCTGCACGTGCTCTGTGCCACCCACTTCGGGCCAGTCTCTTGCAGTGAGTAAGACTTGGGCTGCTCTTCAGAAAAGGGAATGCCAGGGGAGTGTCTGAGGCCACACCTGTAAATCCTGAGCATTGGGTCTGTGTTCACTTACGGAGCAGGTATTCTGAGCTGTCGTGGTCATAGTCATTGTCTTCAGGGAAGTGGTTGATTCGGAAACAGTGTCCTTTGTAGATTCCTAAACGAAAACAAAGCAAACAAACCCCATAAGGAATAGAACCAGGTAAATGTGCTTTTTTTTCAAGCTGTCAAGAAACCACCTCCAAAGCCATGAATTTTGGGCAGCTTGGGCTGAAGCACAGCTGCAGGAAGGGAGAGCCAGGATTCCTGGGCTGGGTTCTTCAGCCACTAATATCGTTCTCTTGAGGTTTTTTTTAATCTCTAATGCTTTACTTTATCAGCACTGTGCTTATCTAGCAAGCACACTGAGTTTGCAAAGCTTCTTTCTGTTCCCAGGGTGACTGTCACTCTGGGTCCCTGCTCCATGGCTGGGACTCCACGGCAAAGCCAAGTACCAATCCCACACCCACCATCCCTCCCATCTCGTCCCAGTGAAGTGCTGACTTCCCTTATCAGACTGGTAAATGCTGAACTGTCTGAGGCCTCCTCAATTGCTCTCTAGGCTGGGAAAACAAGTCCATAAATCTCTTCCTGCTGCAATTTAAACCCATATGTCCCCCTCAAGGTTGGCTCAGCTTTTAATGGCATATTTGCTTAGTTAACTGGGAGCCTGTGCAGCGAGTCAGGGCAGAGTGTGCACTCCTGATACCTGCAGGAACAATGCCAGAGCTGACCAGATGAACCCCTCACTCTGCTGAACAAGTCAGCACTTTGTCCACCCAGGCAAAGCTTTACATGAGCAGTTTGTGTTCTTTCCTGTCCCAGTTATCCCCAGTCTGAGCTGCAGTTGGGTCGCTGTGGCACCGGGAGCCACACGGGGACCTGTCCCCAGAGAGCTTCCTGCAGGAGTGAGCCCTGAGCTCTGATTCTGCCTTGGTGCTTTCATTATTCATTAACCAGTGCTTTCGTGCTCGGGAACATACATCACCCAGGATGAGTTATCCCTGCACAGGAGCTTCGGTGCTTACAGCTCAAGCTGGCAGAAGGATTTAAAACCCATCAGTTAATACTACTTTAACAGAAGCACAGCTGCAGTCTGTAGGATATAAATGTGGATTTATTTCACTACCTATTACCAATGATTACAAAGATCTCAAAAGAATTACTAATCCGGAGGATTTAAATTGCACCCTGCGAGTGTCAACTGCAGGTTTGCTACTACAGCGCATTTAATTCTCCCAGTAAATGATGTCTCCACTCTAATTGCAGGAACAGCTCAGGCTTTCTCTGCACAGCACTTCAAAGGCTGGCAACAAGATGTAAGTGGCTCATGTCACATCTGGAAGTGACACACCTGTCCTGGCTGCCAGGTGGAGGGAGCACTTCAGCTGGGACTGCTCCTGCCCGTGCATCCCCCTGCTTGCCATCGGAGGGGCTGTTGCTGCTGATGGCTCTCCAGGCAAGGCAATCCAAAATCCAGATTTTAGAGATCCCAGTGCTCATTTTTGTGGCAGATGAACTAAATCACTCCCAGCATTATGGGGCCTCTGAGGCTGGATGGTCATTGCATTGAGTCTCTCCACTGTGGTGAGACAATTTACAGGAGATACGCTCAGTGTATGATTTTTTTTAATCCTCTCTATTCATTAAGGGAAAAAAAAATCTAAATAATCTTTCCATCCTATTTTCCCATGGAAATAGGCTTTGCAATGGCTGTGCTTGTGTGTGTACAGGTGGGGCCATCTGTCAGTCTGTAGGTACTGTACTCTGTGTAATTCCTAAACTGCCAGAGGGCAGGGTTAGATTAGAGGGCAGGGATAGCAGGAGGAAATTCTTCCCTGTGAAGGTGGGAGGCCCTGGCACAGGCTGCCTAGAGAATATGTGGCTACCCCATCCCTGGAAGTGTCCAAGGCCAGGTTGGATGGGACTTGGAGCAACCTGGGCTAGTGGAAGGTGTCCCTGCCCCTGGCAGGAGATGGAATGAGATGATCCTTAAGATCCCTTCCAACCCAAGCCATTCCATGATTCTCCAATAACTTTTAAGGTAGTTTGTTGAATTCATCCAGAGCTGTTACAAAAGTAGAGGTATCACAGGTCACTTGAGTTCCCACAGCTTTGGTGCAGACGGGGAGAGCCACGAGCAGCTCCTTCCACTGCAGGGCTGGAACGGCCCAGCAGGACAGGAGTGATGAGCCCTTCATTTCCTGGTGATTATATTTGGAACCTTTCACATGAAAGAGTATTAGCTAGACTAGCAGAGGTGAAAAAGCATAATTAGCCCCAAACAAAATTCTGGATGAGCTTGAGAGTTCCTTTTTAGTTCCAGCTTTTGGGAATACTGGGATTGGTCATTCTGGCCAAATTTTTTATAGAAATAGCAAGTGCCTGTGAAATTTGGACCTGTATCAAAGCTTAGGAATGCAAAATATTCTTCCCAATATTTTTGATGTAGTTCAGAGCACAGATCCTGGTTCAGGGTCCTCTCAGGTGTCTGTGGTGTTTGATAGCTAATAACAGCAGCAGACTGGATAACTTTTACCCATAAAAACTTAACAGTTGCCACATAACTCAGCAGCAGCTTATTAAACTCTCAGTGAGGCTTGAAGTTGTTATCAAGAACTCTGGTGATGTACAGGGTATTGAGGGCTCTTCCAATCCACAAAGTAACAAAGGCTTGCTAGGAAAAAATAACAATACCTTTTTTTCACAGTGATAGACTTTGAAACTCAGATTTGGGGAAAATTAAAATTAGCTGGAGAAGCTACTGAGGCAGCGGTCAGCCCTAAAAGCACAACAGCAGAATCTGACTTGTGCTTAAATATGAAAAATAAAACCAAAGCAAAGCTGGAATTTGCTGGAATACCCATCACCATGGCCTGGCATGTAAAGCAATGCAAAAAAAAAAAAAAAAAAGTAATGAAATAGCCAAGGTGGCAAAAAAGGAAATGCCTCAATTAAAGTCAGTAACAACCATTCTGCAGCATCTGCACAAGGGCTGATGTGGGAGGGAGGTTTTTTTCTTTGCTTGAGTATGGGGGGACACAGTCCCTTCCATCCTTCGGAGAGGAAGATGGAATATTTAACTCCTACTGCTGTACCCACTAGAGAGAGAGAAATAAATGCAATCACTGCCTAACAGATACTAAAATATTGAGAAGCACTTCTGGATACCTCTTGAGGCTTAGATATAATATCCCACTGAGATGCTGTAAGTATTACTCCTTTCTTTGAATGATTACTGATATATTTTAAATGATGCTTTTAGAAATACAAATATTATAATGCATTTTTTTACCTGATACTAATAACAACTTTGTTCTGAATTTTGAGCCAGGACTTGAAGGTTTGGGCTAATGATAATGAAGAAGTAAATCTTCTGAAGTGCTGTTGATGGAGGAAGAACATTTTTTTTCCACTGGTTGCAGCACACTTAGCTGGCATTTAAAAACTAAAGAGTGTTTCTGACTTGGTTCTACTTTGTGTTCAAGGGCTTCTCCAACAAGGTTAGTACCTCCCAGTCTCACTAAGTGTTGTTCAGACAACTATAATTAGAGTGTGATGTACTCAGATAATGTGATAAGGACGGGAACTGTAGTGCCTAAGTGAGGATTAAGCTTTGTTTTGGGGTTTGAGATCTCAGAATACGTAGAGCTTTCAACAGCAGCTCAAAGTAGTGATCCCGAATTCTGATGACATACAACCTTCTCCTTGCTCTTTCTGAAATAATCCTTTAATAATCCTGCCTTTACCATTGCAGATTGTTTGCTGGGTTCTTATTTTCTGATGACTGAGATGCTGGGTTCTTATTTTCTGATGACTGAGAGTGAGGGTTAATGCTGAAGGATGCAAATGCTTTTTAACTTGGTGGCCACTCATTCCACAATCCCGTTGTTGTCCATACCATCAACCAGGTCTTTGGAACAGCCATTTCCTGTGGTCAGTGTTTATCAATGACAACATTCCCTGATGCCCTGGAAGTGTTTGCACAAACCAGCACTGGAAGACAGAGCTCTTAAATGTCTGACAATATTTGTCAGGGGCAGGACGGACTTCTGTTTTCTCCCTGCCCTGACCCTGAAATCTCCACACAACAAGATCCCTCCATAACATCAGTGCTCTGTTGTCATTTAAAATTGCTTTCCACCACGCAGGACTCGGGCAGCTCTGCAGCAGAGGACCCTGTCTGCGGGGTACTGCTGTCAATAGCAATTTCTGTCTCCCTGCTCCGAGCACGCGCTCACGGGAGGAGATATCCGATAGCAGTGGGAGACACATGAGGAGAGAGGGGCTGAGCTGCTGCCTCCTTCTGCATCCACAGCCTCTGCAGAGCCACTGCTCCATTAACCATTTCAGCTTCCAGCCCTCCCACCTCCCTGCTTGGTGAGATTAGTCAGTAAAACATCAGGTTTGGGACCTGCAGAGAAGCCTCGTTTTCTCACGGGGCACCAAACATTTGGGACCTCCTCGGATCAAACCCTGCCCTGCCAACACGCCACATTCTTGCAGCTCTTGAGCAGCTACAGATTACTCGGTGCACACACATGCACACTATTAATAGAGGTAATCAGGGTGTTCTCCCAGGGGAGTTACACTGATGGAATGAGGGCTGTGAGTGGCAGCTGCCCCAGCGGTCACAGGGCCCCAGCAGTTACCTGCAGGCAGGTAAATGCACCCCCCACCCACCTAAAATCCCACTAACCACCTGATTTCCTTCTGGCAAACATGGGCCTTCTGGGATGGTTTGAAGACATGGAATGAAATTATTTTCAAGATCATTTGACAGCGAGTGCTTGAGGATAGAGGGAAGGCAAGCTGCAAGGAGCTGACTGTATATTAAAAATAAGGCAATTAGTGAGGTACCATGGGAAATTCGGACCGATGGTTCTGCTTGTTGCATCTATTCTGTGATTAAACGCTGTGCCTCAGTTCCAGAGCTGACTGTCAGCCTGATTTACTGCAACACATGAATATCTGGATGTTTAAATGACAAGTTTTCTGAATATATCAGCGCAGGGACGGCTGACTGACAGATAACATCACAGACCACGAGCAAAGCGTGACGTGCAGGGTGGGCCTGTTGTAACAGAAGTTGCCCTGAACACAGTGTCCATCCGTGTGGGACTGGGTTTCCTTAACGGCATGGCTTTACACTCCCCTTCAGCACCAGAAACACTATTTATAGTGAGTGAGTGTCTCAGTGCTGGACTCTGCCAGGGGAGAGGAGAAACAGTTGTGTGTTTTTTCCTTAGGAAGATTTCTCTGCTGACAAGTTCTGAAGCCCTTTTGCCTCATGACTGGAGCAATAGTGAGCAAAGGAGATCAGACATGCCAGAAAATGTTCCTCTCCACAAAAATATCTATCTGTGTGCACTGTGTTCATTTCTTTGATTTTCCACCAGTACAACTCCCCTGTCTCACTGGACTGACACCACAGCACTCACAGCTGCCGAGTTGACTTTCTTTTCGTTCCTCTTGTTGTGAAATAACCCTTGAGAAGAGGAAAGGGTGATGCGCCTCCTTTTACTTTCAAAACCTGCTTTGTGCTGCCGATGGTCGAACAGGGACTATTCCAGTCCTGAGCTCTGCACTCAGACCACAAGGAACAGCATTAGATGTTTTCCTGTAACTCAGCACTTCCCCTGTTAAAATGCCCTGAGTTTGATTATTTGTCTCCTGCTGTTTGCTGAGAGTTTCACAAGCTTGTCCTCAAGTTACTCGAACGAGCGCAGATCCCATGAGCCTCTGCCTGAGGATGTTTAATGCTGTCATTATAAAAGAAATCATGAACTATTGATGCAGGTCATGTGCAAAACACACCTCATGTGAATTTGCTACACCACACTGCTGCTGTGAGCCGCCTTCAGCACCGTGGAGGATGGAGCCAGCAGAGGAGGAAGCCTCAGGAGGTTAAATACACGTTTATTGGGTGTCTGCCTTTGAAAAAAGTTTGGCTGTTGTGAGAGCTGGAAACTTCAAAGCACAGGCTGTTTTTGAGACAGATTCTGTCTGACACCCCCGGAGTCCTGCCAGTCCAGGAAATTTGTCCACATGACAGTTTGTATTTTTGTTTCATCCTGAAGATGAATTTGATGAAGAGCACTGCTTGTACCTGGGGTTATTGTCATACTTTTTTCCAGGGTAGGTCTTGTTTTCAGAAAATGCTCAGGACCTAAAAAGATTAGAAGTCCATTCCCAAAACTCTGGGCTCCCATAGTGCCATTAACCAGCTGGCCAGCATGAGCTGCCCATCATGGCCAGACCAAAGCAGATTCAGCTCAGCTGAGTCTTTAAAAGGAATTTATCCTGAGTCTTAACCATGTTTCTCTACAGGTTCTAAGCCAGTGAAAAAAAGAATCTTTTATTACTCTTATAGAAGTCCTTTCCTTCTTTCTCTTTCATCCCCTAACTCAGAACTCACTTGTTTCTCCTCACAGGGAGCTGAACAGCCTACTTATGGGCCAGATTCTGATTTCACTGCAGTGGACTCAAATCTGTCTCCCCCACCAAGAGTGATATCAGAATCTGGCCTTCTCCCTTTGTTTGCTCCCCCTCTACTTCCTGGGCAAGAAGAAAATGATTTTAAAATGTCGAAATGTATGAAATTTGCCCCACTTTCTTCCTTAGGAGCTGTCATCTCTAACAAACCCTTTGGGTTCGTCTTTTGATCTATTTTCAATTGTCTGGTGGGCAAAGCAAAACTCCTCCTCAAGTCTCTTATTTCCTTATCTTCTGCTGTGACATGAATTTCCCCCTTTTTTCCCCGCCCTCCCCCTCTGCTGCTCGGAGCTTCCCAGCAGTCCCCTGGGTGTCAAACGGTGAAGAACGACCGGTGGCTTTTGCTGCCTGCTCTGTTTTGCTCCTCTCTGGCGTTTTTAAGCTCCGAACGCCTTCCCGGTGTGTCCCACACCTGAGGAGGGCTCCGGTGGCGGTGCTGGAGGAGCCGCGCCGGAGCAGCTGCTGCTGCCCACGCGCTTGCAAATGAGCTGGTGCTGGCAGGGGATCATGTGCTGCTCTCACCCGGCCCTTCTTCTCAGCGCTCACCATTCCCCTCCAGTCTGGCAGGAGCAGGTTTTCTCTAGGAACAGGTCTCGGTTTATCCTGGCGTTTGACGTGCTCGGTGCCACAGTTACCCTCACTTTGCTTCTCTGACCTTCGTGCAGCAGTTAATGCTCCCTCCTGTGCTCATCACAGGCTTCCTACGAGGGAAGGCACTGTCTTATGCCACCATTCTGCAGTATTTAGAATGTTACAACCTGCTCTCCCCGAGTTTTGCCTGCACTGTGGCAGCGTTTATCCTATTGCCTTTCGCCATCAGCAGCCTCTCCTTGGTGCTCCTCTCCAAAGCCCTGTCTGCTGGAAGCTGCTCACAGCTCCTTCTCTCACCACATTCCCACAGAACCAAGGTTGTGCTGCTCTATTCCTTGCAGTGCTTTTTTCACGGGGCTCTCAAACTGTAGTGGAGCTCAGGCTCCTCATTGCCCAAAACTCACCTCCCCTGCCCTGAGTTTCACAGCCATAAATAGGGACTGGCCCAAGAGGTTCCCACTTGGGCAGTTTGACCTTTGTGTCACAACCATCCCTTTTCTAACATTCTTGAGTTTCCCGTGGCCCAGATGTGATGCCTTAGCTGATCTCCTCCAGATGCCAGTGGATGCTCTGTCACTGTTTCCCAAAGTTTGCCATGTAGCAGAAGGTGTACCTTGCCCAGGTGGTAAAGAATTCCACTGTCTGTGGAATCAAAGAATGGTTTGGGTTGGAAGAGATCTTAAAGCTCACCTCCTTCCAACACCCCTGCCATGGGAAGAGACACCTTCCACCAGACCAGGTTGCTCCAAGCCCTGTCCAACCTGGCCTTGAGCACTTCCAGGGATGGGGCACCTCTGCTGTTGGGGTGTGACTTCTAATTCTTGCAAGAACAATTTTTGAGCAATATTATTTCGACATGCTGCAATCCAGGACATAACACCCAAACACTGCTTTATACAGCCTGGTAAAGCATCTCCAGATTCTGGATCACCTACACCAGAAGACATCCCAGGAAACGCCTACAGAGGCTCAGTCAGTTATAATTCATGTGGAAATCTCCAACCTCAGCAGCTGACCTCCTGTTTTCAGCTGGGCAAATATCATCAAAGATGTTGTGCACTTGTATTTCTGTGTAAGAAATGAACAGATGCAGAAATAATGCTTCACCAAAGACGACTTTCAAATTCTGTGACAGCCTTTTGTTCCATTATAAGATTTTGAGACCTTGAGTGATGTTAGAAAATCCGTGGCAGCAAAACTCATTTCCCAAAGATTCACCTCACCTGCACATCTGGGAGCTAATAAAACACATCACAGTGTCTGGTTGCTGTCCTTTGAATTCTCTTCAGTCATTACAAAACTGCTGCCAAAAGTACTAAGTGTCCTTGTGCTACCACAGTGAATACCAATGGTGTGGGGGAAATGTAGGACAGCGGCAAAGGAGGTGAGGGTTGTATGTTACATGTTGTTTTGTGCTATGTAATTTCCAGTTCCTTCAAATGCTTGTCCCATAAACCAGCATTTTGGCCACAGAATTCAGGACTGAGGTTATTCAGCAATGCTCCAGTCCCTTCCAGCTGCCTTTCCTTGGCCAGACAACGCAGTGTGCTGCGTTATTCCATGACCACTGCAGCCACTCCATGCATTGCTGACGGTCTTCCTACAACCATTTGCAATTTTCTTTATTAACCACCCATCTGCTGGGATGGCAAAGTGGGGGAAACTTCAGGGGGTTCTGAGACTTATTTCAGTCTTTTTTGTTGCTCCTTTTTATGGAGCTCATTGAGGGAAGGACGCTTTCTAGGGAGAAAGGCTGATGTACTCCCAGCCTTGACATTCAGTTTGCTTTTTTAAAATCATCTGCACAGGGAAACAGGGGCAATTCCTCAGGCTGGGTATGACGTGGTTGTTTTGGGGCAGCACTGGTGATGCTGCTGGAGGAGCATTTTCAAGTCAGAGCTCAGTCAGCCCTGCCACGGTGAGCGTTCCCACGGCTGGCTCAGTCCCAAGGAACTGTCAACATTTCTAGTTGTCGTGGGGTTGTTAACTCACTTCCCTGTGTCTGCTTTTCTATCTACCACCACGGCCCACACTCGCTGTGTTCTGCCTTCACACCTCGTCTCGTCCTGCATCTCATGCCACAGTCCTTTATCCCGGCAGCCCAGAAGTTTGTCTCACCACTCATTTCCATACTTTGCTCTGCTGCCACTTTGCCAAGGCTGTTTCTGGGTGGCTGATATAATCCTCCTCATCCTTTGAAAATGAATTTGGAGCTTGGATAGAAACCTCCATTAGAGCTCTGTAGCTGGCTTTTCCACCTTGGCTAAAATTAGTCTAACACTTGAGGAGCTGCTGTTGGCTTCGTTAGGTGAGTGTCTTCATCCATCAGAGCTTTGAACTGAAAGTCATTTTCCAATGAGGTCTCACTTACATTCTGGCCCAAAATGCCTTAATTTAAAGAGGTACTTTAGTAACTGGTAATGCTTTTGGTACAATATGTCAGAGACTGACTCGTTATTCACAACTGTAACTACACAGTGGCCATCGCTGTCCAACACCTCAGTGTGGGAAATAAATTGCTGTGGCCTGAATGCCAACCAGGATTCGGGTATATCTTGATTTTCACCAAACCCCATTTTTTTGCCCCCAGTATTCTTGACCTTGACACAGATTCACCAGCACAAAGACTTGCTCCTCCAGGGGGGTTGCTGCCAGTCCATCAGTCATTAGGAGAGGGCTGAAATGCCAAGCTGTTCTGGATGCAGTTCTGAGAACAGACCATCGTTGTGCCTGGTGAAGTGTGTTCATGTGCTGCAAAATGACAAATCCTGTTTATTTTTACATTGTCAAACCGTGCTTTTTTTCCCCCTGCATTGGCACAATTGGAATCAAGTTTCCCTTAAGGGATAGCTTGGTTTTTAACCATATGGTTTCCTTTCCTTCAGTAAGTCATCAGTTCTCCCTCATTAACACGGTGATCAGCCAGGGCTTGATGGTTTCACCTTCTACAATCACAGAATATCTATACAGTCTGTACCATGGCTTGTCACTACCTGGGGGAGGAAATGTGAGAAAATGGACATTCATGTCTCTTCAGAGTTCCCAAAGTTTATAATTTGAGATGCTGTCATGGTCACCTCTGGGGTGTTTCTGGAACATACCCAGTGCAATGTGTGATCTTCAGCTTTCATACTTGTGCAGCCTTGAGTTACTGCCTTCTCATTCCTAATTTCTACTTGTAGGCCCTTTTAAACTGCCATTTTTTTTCCATTTTCTGGGACGTTTTCATTTCACAACAGGCAAGGTTTGCAGCTGGCTTACAGCAGCCTGAAGTTTGAGAAACAACTCTCCAGAATGAGGGTAATCCTTGGGGCTGTTTGGGGTAACATGCACAGGATGCACCTGGTGACTTCTGTAATGAAAAATCCCTCCACATCTAGTCAGTAGAAAAATGGTTCATATTATTGATGCTGCTTGCAAGGTCTCTTGCTGTAGCAGAGACACTTTGTAATTACCTCTCTGCATTAAATGAGTTATTGTCTGTTCTAATAGCAGGGAACATCTCTAACCTGACATCTAGAGCTGAACTCTTTCCTTGCAAACTTTCTTCTGGCTCATTCATGCACGGCAAAGGTATTTTGTTTTGAGAAAAAAATGAGGGTTACACTGGAAAGTGGTGATATAGGACCTTGTTAGTGAACTGACTAGGAATATGCAGGGTATTTAGACGCTCCTGGAATCTTGTAATGATTCCATGTCTCTTCAGTACATGGAGATTCATCGTGAGATGAGGGCATTCAGAAAAATAGTAGGAGATTGAAGAAGCAATAGGGAAATTTCACCCCATAAGTCACCTTAATTGAAGGGAATGCTTGCAATGTGTCTGTCTTCATAATGCAGTGACCTTGAGTTGGTTCTACATCCATTTTGGAGCACAGAAATGAGTCTTCCTCGTTTTCTCTGCCAGCTTGTTGAGTTATACATAGAAGCAAAACCTCTAGAGATTGATCATGCACAATCAGTGATGCGGGACAGAAAGAAGGCAGATGACAACGGGGAATCTAAAGGTTAGGAAAAAGGGGTGTAACTGCCAAAACCCTGCTGATGGCTGGGTTTGGGAAGTGCAAGGCAAAGGTTTCACTAATCATCTGCACGATGTGATAGTGGAAAAGACACTCCACTAGGAGAGATTAGTGTCGTTCGTGTTGTCTAGTTGAATACTTGGGGCTAATGTCTAACCTTGGGAACAAATAACAGAGTTGCTGGATAGGCAGAATATGTTCCAGTGGGAAAAAATAAAGGGAACAAAAATATTTTGCATTTGTAATATATCCTGGAAGAAAATATGAAAGCAATATGTAGGATTTGATCCTGAATTAGAGTTATTACTGACTTGGCTACTCTCGATTCCCAGCAGTACGTGCAACCTGAAAGGTGCTGTTCCCTCGTGGAGGAAGGAGAGAGAAACATTAAAAAAGAGGAGGAAAAGGAGCACTTCGGGTCAGAGTGGGAAGGAGCAGGAGGTGGCTCACAGGGGAGGAGGAAAAGAAGCTCAGAAGAAAATGGGAAGGGAGTGAGAGCTGAGGAGGAGATGAGAAGAGCGGGCAGTGGGTGGCTGGAGGTGAGGAGGGGGCCTGGGAGGAGAGCAGGAGCTTGGCAAGATTGGTGGTGCCTGTGGAGATGGGGACCAGATGGTGACCTGGGTCTTCCCTGAGCAGATCTGCCTGCATCCAGCCCTGCCTGCATCCAACCCTGCCTGCATCCAACCCTGCCTGCATCCAGCCCTGCCTGCATCCAGCCCTGCCTGGCCTAGGAGTTGGTGCTCACACTGTTGACAGAAGGTGAGGGGATGCACAGCCAGTGCCTGGTGAAAATTAAAAGCCTTAAACTTCTAATTCCCAAGATTGATTTAAATTATTACAGCTAACAAATGGCCTCATGCATAAAAATGGAGGCAGCTCCCAAATAGATCTGTTTAAATGAACACATGCAGAAGAGATTCCATTTGGCTCTTGCACCTGAAACTTCCCATTTCCTAATGCAAACTAAGCAGTGACAAATAAAAATGAGGCTGCAAAACCAGCATGACCTCTTTAAGCTTTAATTATTCATGAGAACTGTTTTCTTCTCTGCTGAGATTCAGAGCAACACATTTAAGAGGGTTCCTCTCAGGTTTATGGAAGACGTAACTTCCTTGTTACACCAGCTAATAAATACAACTGAACAGAGTGGCCCAACAATATTTGTAGAAACAGCATTTGGGAAAATGTTTTTAATGAATCAGAAGTGCCTTAATCTTGTCAGTCTTGAAAAGCAAAACATATCATGCAAAATTACAATGCACTAAAGCACAGGTGCATAAATATTTTATTGTCGGGATTTCTGAGTTTACTTTCAGTATGTCAGAGTTGCATTTTACTATGAAATGTCTCTACCTGCACTGGGGAAGGATAATGGTGGCGGGAGCTCTGAGCAATCCAATCTGGGATCTCAGAATTTGATCTAAATAACACAGCCGAGAGTCCCAGCCCTTACCAGAATCAGGCACATCTGCCATTGTAACCAGAAATGCTTATTGCTTTTTGCTGTCCTAGGATGACATGGAAGTGTCTGGGAAGAGAAAAGCAAGGCATTTTCCTTTTGCTGGGAAGGTTGGACATAAGGCAGGTACCCCATACCCTGTTGTGCCACTGCCTCCTTCACATCCCTTTGCCCCTCAGCCCTTTGCCTTTCTCCCTGCCCTGCTATAACAGCATCTTGGGGACCATATTTCCTCCTGAGTTTTGAAAGCAGGAGGGGACCAGTTTGTCACCACCTTTACCAGACCTCCCGAGAGGTGCCCAGCTGAGGAGAGAGGCAGCAGCTCCGGCAGCCCGGGAACGCTGCCACGCACAGGGGGACTTTTACAGCTCCTCTCCCCTTCAGACACTTCACCTGGCACGATGCAGAGCTGACAGCTCCTCATTTCCAGGTATTGCAACCCCCTCTTCCACCTCAGGAGCCTGCAGGTGTTGTTTGGGGTCCCCCCACGCTGAGCCCCCCCCAGGACAGCATCCCTGGCAGACGGGCACAGGCAGCCAAAGGGCACCTTTCCAAAACCTGCTTAACGGGGCCATGCTCTGGTACTTACTCAATCTTTACAACTCAGTGGTGTGCTGCCAGTGTATTTTTGCCAAGGAGACAAAAATACGTCTCTTCTTCCTACTCCCTCAGCCTATGAAAAATGTCGGTTGTGTGCGAAGAGACGCTCTGTGTGTGTGTGTGTGTGTGTATATATTTAGAGGGGGGAAAAATAGAGTTTCTGTTAATTTATTTTCCAGTTGAGAGTCTGCCTTGTAGCCAGGGAAGCACTGTTTTCACCAGTTAAAAATTTGGGCAGAAAAGCCTTAGTTTGTGCTGAGCAGAAATGGCAGAGAGTGCAGGGGGAACTGGGAGCAAATTCTTTAACTTCTCCATGGCCCATGTTCCCTTCTTGAGGATGGCTTATAAATAATTTGGGGATTTATGGGGCAAAGAGCCCTATATTAGCAAAGCTGTCTAATAATGGGCCAAGAAGAGAGGCATAATCCTTGTAAGGTGGCGAGCTTTCTGTTTAAAAAGTGCTTCAATCTCGCCAAGGGTCAAAAGAGACTCCAGGTATTTCACATATTAAGTTAATTAAGTAAGACTCTACCACCCAGCCATGATAGGGGATTCCTGCTATATTTTCTGAATGGTTTGGGTACTTTGAAACCCCCTGGTACAGAAAGGAGGGACTGGAGTTTTCTTCTAAGTTTCCCAGCAACTTTTTGCAAACTACACGCTCCAGAAAGGTGTATTTCTTTTTCCTCCTTCCCCTCCCTTTTCCCCATAAGACCTCGCATGACTTCAAGGCATCAAATGTTAATGAAAGTTTGCCAGGCTTCAAGGGCTGTGAAATGGAAGTTAAAAATCCTGCACCATAGGATGGCTCTAAAAATACTCCGCGGTGCCGAAATATCAGCCGGCTCCAGCAGCTCCCCTGCTCGCAGCGCTGCCGATGCAGCACGGCTCTCCCTCCTGGATAAGCTCTTGGGAAAGTTTGCCCAGTGACTATGGATTACTTCTGCTCTATAGCCTGGATTCACCGGGTTATGGCCAGCAAATACCTGCTGGAGAGTGAGGATGTGCCGCTTCATTTAACTCCAGTGGTGCCGCCAGGGAAGCTCGGGATGCGCCCATGGATGTCTGTGCCGCTGTGCCTCCATCCATGAGGACTCATAAATGAGGTGTCCATCCCTCAGGAGGAGCACAGCCCCAGACATCAGCCCTGTGGGTTGCAAAGCTGGGGTCTGATGTCAGCCTGCTCACCGTTAGGGTCCAGCTCCTGAGCTCTGCTCTTCAGTGTCATTTATTGTCCGGGGCGTTGGGGTTTGTGGGATGAGTTTGGATTTTTCAGGCATGGCAACACCTAAACCCCTCTGCAGGCCTGCTCCTGCAGGCTCTGGAGTAGGAGGGCTGTACCCTCATGAGCTCCAGCAGCTCCACGCACATCAGGCAATCTTTGATGAGCCCTGCTACCCTGGAAATGCTGGATACACCAGGTGTACCTCCTTGGACTTCTGAGGGGCTCCAGCAGAGAAAGTGTCATTCCCTTGTGCTTTAGAGCTGCTTTTCCTTGGGTTTTTTCTTCCTAACAGCACTCTCATGAATGAGAACCAGGAGCTGGTTTTCCCTCCTCACACCCTTCCTCCTCATGAAGCAAACGAGGAGCCCGAACACGACTTGGACCCTGAATTCGAGCACAGCCTCCACTACAGTGCCTGACCCGCTCCCCTCACAGCAGGAGCCACGGGAGGCTGTGACTCAGCTGTGCCTCTGAGTCACTCAGCACGATGTGCCCCTGCTCTCAGGGGACACCACTTTGCCTTTGGCCTCCACTGGCACCAAACTGCGGCTCCCCCTCGCCGGTTCAGACCTTGGCAGGATGTCTGACCCCAAACTCTGGCCATTCCCTGCTGATCCGTGCCAGGGGAGGGACAAGGGACACGGACAGAGTGCCCTCAGCGTGTGCCAGACCCAAGGAGGGGCACATGGTGCAGGTGTGTGCAGCAATTTTGGTGTGAGCACAGTGCACAGGCTCCAGTCGCTATTTTTGAGCAAGGCACTAGAAATAATTCATGGACCTGCAAGTTAAAACTCTGCTTAAAAATGGCCCTCTGCCTCAGAAGTTTGAAACCTGAGGGATCTATGGCAGCAGATACTGAATTTCATTTTAGGAGGTTCTTTCCAGCTGTTCTGCTAAGCTTAGAACCTCATCCTGCATTTCTTCACTTTAAGGATCTTTTATCATGCAAATATCTCCAATTCTAGCTCTGGCAGATATAAGAATAATCTGTGAAGAATCTGCCCCTTTAACTGGACCAGGTAAGGTCTTGCCCCAGACAAGGAGATCCATTTCTCACAGTGAAAGTTCAAGTACCAAACATTCAACTTTTAAGGACTAAATTTCTAAATAGTTTATTAATTTGTTTGATGACATGAACCAAGGTTTGGGGAAGCTGGAAGGTGCAGGTCTGTGTGTGTTGACTGTGAGCAACAGTGCAAAAGGAAAATGCTTTTTCATCCATATGAGCTTCTGTAAATTGTGTTCTATTCTTAGGAGAGTAAACATAACATTAAAAAAAATATGCAGTAATTTAAATCTTGCAGGAAAAGAGGCAGGAGCAATGGGAACCTCTGAGATGATAAATGAATGAATTTATTCCACTGCCACTGTGGGGTTTTAAATTAGGGTGGTTTTTTCTTTTATTTCTTGTTGTTGACAAGCAGAGCTGCATCGCTACACAGCTCTAATGTTTACAGATAAGGAAATCTTGAAGGTCAAAAATTCTATTCTTAGTTATTCTTGTATAAGGTAATCTTGTGTTGGTGACAATGTGGAATGATCTCATGTCTCCATGGGTACTTGAATCATGCCTGTCTAACAGCAACATCCTCCACTCCAATCCCCTCCACTTAAGTTTTTATGTAGAAAACACAAAGATATCTACAAGAAAAGTTAAATGCAGGATGCAAATGATGGACTGGAGCAAAACCTTTCCTTCCAGAAAGCACACTGTGCCAGTACCACACTCATGCACAACTGGGGGGATGAATTAGGTTGTACTTGACTATGATCAGCAAGAATTTTGCCAGGAATCCTCCAAAATGCAGACTGTGTCCAACACATCGCCGGTGTTTGTTACAACACCTACAAACAGACATCAAAATTGATAAATTCAGAGGGGTAACTTTGTCCCCATGGCAGCCTTGACCAGAGGGATGCACAGCAAACTGAGCTGAAATCCAGATTATTGGGGAGAGAAGCAAGGCCAGCATTTGCCATGGCAGGGGAACACAGAAGTGTGGTGAACAGAAGGTGGAAAAAGGAAAAGAAATTAATAATGCTTTCCCACGTTTCTGCAGGTTCATCTCAGTGCTCTAATACCCACTCCCCTTGACAGTTTTCTAACATCTAAAGGGGAGAAAAGAAAGGAAAGAGGAAGCAAAATGTGCAGGCCCTGGTGGTGACAAGGCTACAGCTCTTTGAATGTCAGCTCTTCTCCCTGCTGCAGCATGAAAGGTCTCTGCTAAACCGAGCTTTGAGCTGATGTGGATGGATCAGGCACATGAAAGAGCAGGAGCCACAGCTTCTAGAGGCTGACAGCATGGTTGTGGATCAGGACTTCTGCCTTTTTCTTGTCAATGGGAGGGACTGAAGTCTAAATTTGGGTCTTTGTGCTGAAAGTCTTTATACAATCTTATTTTAAAGGGGGAAAAAACCCCCAACAACAACAACAACAACAAAACTGCACTTAATTCTTCTTAATATCAGGATCACCTTTTTACTAAACCATTTCTGACCCCAGGAGTATGCAGCAGTCAGGTAAACCAGAAACCTCAGCTGGAAGGTTGGACTTGCAGTTTCTGGCAACAGGATAGTGGAAATCAGATAAACCAGCTTGTAGCTACCACCTTGCTGTGAATTAGCTCTGTCCTCACATTTCACTGTTCTACAATCAATTTTCAGAATAAGGGCCTTTTACATGGCCAAAGGGTTTAATTCAACCCTGTAATAAATGGCCAGCTAACAATGGGCCAAACTCAGCTTGGATGTTGCTCTAGTTAATTAAGAAGAGTAGCAAAGGGGCTAATTTTGGCAAGGAGCGTTGAAGTGACTGCCTTCAGAGGCAGGGAAGAAAAACCCTTGCTTAGCTCACTGCATCCAGCTCTTCAAATGCAAATTAACCTGTCAACATCTGCATGCAGCCACCCAGGACAGCTGCAAAAAGGAGCTCCCTGCACCCAAAAGAAGGGCTGGGAATGTTTAGTTCCAAACAGCTATTTTGTAAAATAATTTCTAGTAAATAAGAATACATTTAAAGTGGTAAACTGAGCATCTGTTGCATGAAATGAATGGAGGACAGCATGTGAAAAGAAGCATATGTCAAGTATGCACTTCAGATGCATTGACTACTTGCCTCCAAAACAGAGAGAATTTAAACATATTTGCAGCAAACACCGAAAAAAAAAAATTGCCTTTGCAACCCAAAGAAAAGCCTTGAATAACAGCTTGGCCATACCTTGCCTTTCCCGTGGTGGAAGAGAGCAGTTTGTTGGATTTCAGCTGCTGCCTGGCTTCTTTTCCCGAGGCACCTGTGAGGAATGCCAAGCCCAGGCAGCTTTTGTTGGGAGCAGACAATGTGCCTTTACCAGGACATTTAAACACCCAGAAACCAAGTCCCTGCTGGAGACAAATCCTACCAGATTTGGTTCATTGGAGGGAAGGCAGAAAAACACCGGTGTGCTTTTACAGAGTACCTTATCTGCCAGTGTAGGAGAGAGTGACATCCTTACTGGGGCTGATTCCGTACAGCGGGAACCTGTCTCTGGCATTGCTGGCGACTCAATCTCTGTCTTCAATGCACTGCAGCTCAGGGAAATTGCATTTCAGTATTTCCTTGAGCCCATTATCCCCAGATAAAATCTCTGCTGACTTGACTGAAGCCCTTACTTTACAAAACAAGTACAGGGTAAAGCCCCTTCACAGAAGGAGAGGTTGGATTTCAGCTCTAAGGGGTGAAACCCTTCTTTGTGAAGAATATTTGGTGGGAATGTTTTTCTCTTGCTTTCAGTATTGCAGGGGATAGGACAAGCTCTGATGTCCCTCCTTTTTGTGAGGAGTATAATATCCCTATCAAACCTGGGGGGTGTGTGAGGTCTGTCTTACCTGCTGAGGCTTTGCTAAGGTTTTGGTTACACAGCTGAATCTCATGGTGCATCCACCTCCTGAGGTCCCCTTAGGAGAGAGGGAAATCAGAAAGGAAACAAGCCATGAGCAGCTTCTGCAGAAACCCTTTTGCTATGATAATGTGGTATAATTAAATGGGACTCATAAATCCCAGAGTTATAAAAACCCATGGCTTGTAACAACACTTTTACTCATCTGTGGGTTTTCAGGCTGAATCAGGGCTGAGCAAAGTGTAAAGATCTTTGACTAAGCTGGCACTGTTGGGTTTTATCCTATTCACCTTGGCATCCTGTAGCATCTTACTGACACAAAGTGAGAAGAAAAAAGGGGGAAAAGCCTCTAGAAAACCCAGAAACCTGCCACACACAACCGTGGTTCACAGGGAGAACCTCAGAACGGGGACGTCTCTTTCTGTCCCTCCTTTGCCTGTGTGTGCTTCAATATTTTTTCCCCCTGATCCTGGGAATTGCAATCACAGAGGAACCAAGAGCCACCATTGTACTGGTGATGAACTGACACGGCCCAGCAGCGGGGCTGGGATTGAATCCCCTTGGCTTGCAGAGCAGCACAGTGTGCTATTGAGTGTGTGTCCACATGGCAACAGTGGTGGTGCTCCAAGAATTCCATTGCCTCGGTGCCCCTGGGCCTTGCCTTGACATCTTCATTGTTCCAGGGTGAAATAAATAAAATAAAATAAAACAAACAAAAAAAAATTTCAAGGGCAGTGTAAATGCAGTGCAAAATCCAGAATGCCACAGAACAGGGTTGCCTAATGGTTAATTTAGAAAGGAACATATCATTAAAAACGTATGAAGGTGGCTACATATTGATGCTGTATAAATATTTAAAGGGATGCCTCTCGTAAGGGCAGAGTTCCAAGCTACACCTAAAATAACGTGTGTGAAAGAAAATTAAACAAATATTTCACCATTTGGACTTGTTTAATCTGCCTTGGAAAGGCTTTTTATGCCCAGCTACCGAGCATTAGTACGGGAAAGGATATCAGACAGAACTCATTTTTTGGTGTGATTCTACCAAAGTCAGCAGAGTTAAAGTGAAGATGATTTTTCTGGCCTTTTAAATAGAGTGTAATTTTCTCCATGGGTAGTTATTAAACGCTATTGAGAGTGATTGTGGCTGCTGTTGGAAGGGCTTTCTGGAGAGGTCACTCTGTCCCATGTGAACAGCACCAGTGAAAAACCAGGAGGTTTGTAGTTTTTTACAACTTGAAGAGCTCCTGGAGGCTCTAACGCCCCACACGTCACTGCCTGACCCAAAGCTAAGAGCACACATCTATTCTGAGCTGAGATACCCTGGCTTGACATCCACTCCCACAGTACAAGAATTCTGCCCCTAGAAATGGCTTCAAATCTTGGAGGGGGCATTGCAGAAGATATTCGTGTGGACATTCGGCCCCGTCTCCGTCAGAGGGGACATGTTCCTTAAATTCACTTTCTGAGGCTCAAACTGCTCCATCTTGACATTTTGGGGCTGTCAGGGTTTCTGTGCCTTTCACCAGCTCACCGGGCTGAGATGGCCATTCCCTGTCCTTTTTTATCTGGGACTCAGATTCCTGTGCCCCTCTCTGCATATGGATCAGTTTGAAGGGTCCAAAAACGCTCAGTAAGGTACCTGCTGCATGTGCCCTCCCTTCACTCACATCTCCAGGACTGCTCTTTCAAGGCACCTGGGTTTTATTTCTGCCCAAGGACTTGCCCTGTCTTCCAGAAATCAACCTCAGTCCTCGGGAAGAGCAGCACCGAAATTCGGATGGTGCAAAAATCGAGATAAATCTTGGCTCAAATGAGGGGGGCAAACCCAGAGAATTATTTAAGCGTTTTACAAAAAGCCTACCATCCTCTTGGGATGAAAATGGGAACACATGAGACCTCATAATTTATATATGTATTAGCTTCCCACTGGTGAAATTAAAATGCAAAATAGTGTCTCTAAACAAAATTGTGGAGCTCTGTCCCTTGAGATAGTTAAAAAATGAAATGGGCAAAGCATCTACCAGGGGATCTGTTCTTACCCTTGGAGGACTTTGGGCTGGATCATAGGTATTTTCTCTCTCTCACAGCCACAATGCTGAGCTCCAAGAAAGGATTTGCCTGTGCAATAACAGTGAAGCTCAGCAATAATTACCCATTGTGCTCTGTGATGAGCCATCCCTTTGGTTCTTCAGTAACCCGTGCACCTGGACTTTAACTAAAACCAAATAATATGCACAGAAAACATTTTTATGTAAGAGGAGGTGAACATCACTAAAAATCAGAGAGCCTTTGTACGGCATGCCAAACTGCTGAAGCGAAAAAATGTCTTCAGTGAAAGGGCTCAGATGTGAGCATGTTTCAGTGCACAGCTCCAGGAAAAACTCTGATAATAAATGTGAGCTTGTTATCGTTGCTTTTCAGTGGGAAGTAAAGCCGGAAGCAGGGTCGTGCTGGCTAATTGAAGCTTACATTTTCATTCAAGCACTGCATTTTAATTATAAACTGGTGACACAAGTGTCACTTAGTTCTTGCCCTGTTTTAAGTGTGCCCACGTACAAAAAATATTTTCAGTTATTAATTTATTCTTGTGATCATATTCATTATCCTACATTATGTCTACCAGGCACGTGTCTAATGACATGTTTGATACACGCTAATTCTTATGCCTCTTTTAATGCAGGGCTTACACAGACATTTTAGGCTGAGCACGGTGCCAGTTGGCCACCAACCCAGGTGCACATTAATGCTATAAAATCAGCGTTAGGAGCTGTGTACCCATATTCTGGCCAGCTGCAAGCACTTGCTCAGCCCTTCCCGGGGAGCACGGCAGCCGTGCCAGAAAATGGGATAACCTGTGGGAGAGGCTGCATCCAGCCCTGGAGCCTGGAATGCTGACAGCGAGGTCCTGGCTGCCCAGGTCTGGCCCTGCTCCTGAACCACTTGCCCTTGGTCCAGCTCCTCTGATCCTGCAGAGCTGAGCATGTTGGCTCCTCATGCGGCCAAAGCCCTGGGTATAAGGCTTAGAATTCAGGTGGAAAATTTCTGGCCTGTTTTTCCCTCTCTAAGGGGTTTTGCTGCTGTGCCCAAAGACTGTCTCCAGCTCTCGTTGCCCTTTATATACAGAAATTAAAACAAAATGAGGGAAAAGGTCACTGGGAATTGGCTACCAAGAGAAACCAAGTAAGTCATTAAAAATCAGACCAGGAGTACAAGTGAAAACAAGGGAAATATCCCTAGAAAGCAAGTCATGAGGGTAAATCTCTTTAAAGGACATGGGATGGAATAGGATAGCCATGCTTTTCCCCTCTTAATTTGCTACCAAACCATAAAGAGGATTCTATTTTAATGAGCACCACCGTAGCGGGACACTGCAAATGAATTGTTGGAGCGGCTATAATCCGCAGCGGTGCTGTGAACACAGCCCCAGCATCATTCCTAAATACCACATGCTTTATTCCAGGTCTTGCATCTTTAAGGATCCCAAAGCACCTCGGAACCGTCTGCATTTGTCAGCGCTAAAGGCAAGGACAAGAGCGCAGCAAAACGTGCAGAGCGAAGGAGAAACACTTCCCACCCTCTGGAGCAGACATCCAGTCTGCTGAGGAGAGCCACGGGATGTTTAATCTCAAAATCAGCAGACAGTGGCATAGTTTTGGATAAATATATTTGGAAGCACCTAAGTAACCTAAACAGTGAAATTCGGTTGGCTCTCGATGCAACCTAAGCTTGGGCAGAGGTCACAAGCCCCAGCCTTTGGAAAGATGTCTCGTTGATGTGGAGAAGCTTTTGCTGACAGACAAAAATGTGTTTTCACAGTGGGCAGAGCTGGGGGGATGTGGACCAGCTCTGATCCAAACACAGGGTGGGCACATCCAAGCAGCTCCAAGCGTGAGCCAAGAAACTCAGCCTCTTGCTACGTTCATTGGCTTGGATTCAGCTCATGCATAAATGTAGAGGGGCTTTTGGACTTGAGCTGTTTGTGTCCCACTGGTCCATCTGGAAGAGGCTGGTCTGTCTGCAACGAGCACACTGGTGAACCCAAAATTGCTGTAATGGAAATAACTGACACCCTGCTGCTGGGCAGCAGGAGCGTGAGGATACAGACCCGACTGGTCAGGGTTAGCAGCTCAGGCTGAAGAAACCATTCCCAAACTCTTACAGAGCTCCCGGATTTATTAATTGATATTTTATCACGTCTAGGAGAGCTCTGCTTGGTCCTGACATTTCCCGACAGTTCCCCTAATAAAACCCAGCTGAAATCATTAATGACGTTCCTGAGCTCTAATTGTACAGAATAAACTGCTGTCAGTCGGGTGGATGTCAGGTGGCAGAGCGGGACTAGGAGGTGCTAAATCTGGGAGGAAGCAGAGTCTGGGGGTCTCTCTTTGCACTGGAAATCGAGCTCCAGAAGTTTTGGTAGATTAACATCCATTCTGGGCTATTGACTTCACTGGCTCCAGTCACAGGGCTCTGTTCAGTGAATTTGAGGGCTTTAACCCTGTTCACAACCCCCGTGGATAAAAATGTGCTGCAGCACAATGCAACTTGCTGTTTTATCAGCTGGCTAAAACCAGACTAACACACAGAGAAACCAAGTGTAGCTAATTTTGGATTGAAATATATGCAAGCATGTAAAGGAGCATTGCTATGGTGTGCTTGAATTTAGAACATCCACTGGACAGAGATGATTAAAGCCCACTGTTGCCATTAGTGAGTCATACACGAAGGAGGATCGCTGACTTTCAGATCTGGATACCTTTGAAGGCTCAGCCTAAATAGTCACAAGGTTAAGAGTCTGTTATTTCATTTGCTTGCAGGCAGCTGAACGCCGGGGGCCGAACTTTAAAAAACCCCCAAGAGCGTGGCAATTCTCACAGCAAAATCATCCAGTGTCTTGCTGTCACTGATAGCTGGGGAGCCATGAGATAGGTATGCACAGCTCTCAGACAGGTATAAGAAATAACTTAGATTTGATTACATTTGGGCAATGTTCCTCTGGCGAGGTCCTATTTCAAGTCATAATTGCAACATGTCATGGTTCCTTTTTAATGCCTCGCAGCAGCCATGGATAAACCGTGCCTCTGGGATGCAAGGAAGACAATAACAATCCCAACATTATTGAATGCTATATATTTGGACAGGAGAAAATATTTGGTCATCCATATTCTACACGAAAATTGCATTATTTAAAAAGTATAAATGGGAGAAAACTGATCTGAAAACCCCCAGTGGAGAATTGGCAACGACTTAAAAATGGTTATTAACTTATTCTGAAAAAACGAAAAACCCTGGCAGCTCAACAAGGGTGGTAATTCCTCCCTGAACTGGGTCCCTCTCCCACTCCAACAGGGGATGCTGAATATCTCTGAAACATTTGGCATTATCAAGATAACGGGACTGGCTAAGTGAGAAACATTCAAAGGGCAGAACTGAATGGCACAATTCCAAAACAGCAATTAAAAGGCGGAATGCTCGAAAAAGAACAATAAAAAGAGGTTAATTTGTATCAGGGCTTGGCAACCGGCACAGGAAATACTGTAATTCCATAACATGCTCTCCCTTCACCCGTCTCTTCCTATCGTGACAGCGTGTTTATGATCTATCATTCCTTCACATATAAGATTTGACAAGAAATGACTCAATTCCATTGAAGAAGAACTTACAGGGCTATTTGTAAAGTGAGCAGGAGGCTGGATAAATCCTGGGAAACAAGTCAAACAGGCAGTAAGAAAACCCAAACTCACACCTTTGGACAAGTATATTATTATACATTTTTCATTGACAGGATGGCACAGAGTGAAGATGCTCAAGAGTTGAGAAGATAAATTAAAAATCTTAAATTTCTACCTTGGGCAGTATCTACCAGTTTTCTAAGGAAAGATTATTGCACTGTAATTGAAAGATTAATTTCTGAGGTATCTTTTTAGCAGAAGGAAAGGAGAGGGGAAAAGAGAAGGAGAAACAAAGATGTTAAGACAACAGGATGCCACAGCAAAGGAGGAGAAAGAGGGGCTGGACTATCTGCCAGGCTAAATCAAGAACTGCTTCAACACTTTCACTGCATTTGACTCACAGCATGCAACAACTGGCAAAAATGCCCCCAGATTCGAGGGGAAATCTAGATAAAGTCTGTCTAGGCTGGGCTATCCATCCTGCAGGCAGCTCGCCCAGAGGCTTACTATTTTGAGATAGCAGAGAGGCCACTTGTCATTAATATTATGATAAATCTCAATCTAGAGGAAGCCTGGACTGTTGCTGTGGTCCCCAGCACCTCTGTGTGCCCCTCGAAAGAGTCAAAACAACCATTCTGAAAAAAAAAAAAAAATGAGCTGAAGGCCAGGAAAGAGCCACCTTCCATGCTAAAATGTTGAAGATAAAATGAGCTGATGTACTTTGGGAATGGAGACAAATAACTAAAAGAAACAGCTATCTGGGAGTGGGAGAGGGGGGACAAAATGTATTGTGATTTAACTCATCAAAATATGCTGAAAAAGTGGGAGGCTTTAGAACAAGGCAGAAAATTAGCACGAAGCCCTGCACAGCACTGGAGCTGTCTACCGAAAACATCCTTTTGTTCTCAAGTCATAAATGTGTATCAGCCTCTCAGACATATGGGCAGTTGTGCATTTATCCTGTTTATTTTACTACTCCTGTGCATCCTGCCTTGCCATCTGTTGGTAGGAATTTGGATGCTGAACCGTAAGTCTGCGACATTATAAATACCAGTAAACAGAGATCTAAAATGACGATAAGCACCAAGTAATGTTTGGAAGCAGGACCAGTTTTTCAGTTTGATAGTTTGATTTATTTCCCGAGATGAGTCTTGGCTCGGAAAAGAAGGACCAGCAGGAAAAGGTCCAGTTGAAGGGACAGATCTACAATCCCTTCCCTTATATTGGCTTCATATTGGCATAATTCCACCGCCTTCCTAGAAAGCAGTTAAATTTACGTAGGTGGAGAATCAGACTTAATCCTGTCCCTCAAGGAAGACATGTTTAAACACCAAATATTGCATGTATAAAACATAAGTTGCAAGCAAAATGCTTCAAACCCAGTTAAAGTGGTGTTCATGCCTCTTCTCTGAGCTGGGCAGCCCTATCACCGTGTCCCAGTTTTTCCACATCTTCGTTTCCATTTTATTATTAGAATGAGAGGAAAGTGGGTGGGAAGAAAGCACAGTTATCCCTCCTAGTCAGGGGCAGAAAAATAAAGTAACTGGCCCCAGATCAAGCAGGAAACCTTCTGAAGCCCAGACTCACAAGCCCATCCACCCTCCTCCTCCCCCTCTCCATTTTCAGTTTGGCGATACAGGAATTGTAGAGAAATTGCTGCTCTTTGCCACACAAACCACAGAGACACCAACTAAATAGCTGAGAGGTGTTAATAAAGACTTCAAATTGCACTCAGTACCTAAGTACTCCTACCTCCTCAAAGGAATTAGAGATAAGATGAGATGAGATGAAAGCAGTACCTTTCCTCCCTATATTTTTTCTTTCTTTCCTGTGTTTCTGCAAAGATACCCAAGGCTACAGAACAAAGTTATCAGATATATCCATGCCCTTCTTCTCCAGTTTTTTAATGAGGTTCAGGTGTTTTGCACCTGGGAAGACTGACCAAAGCTACAGCTTGGACAGCACGACCTGAGCAGACCGTGACCCAGAGAATGGGACAGGACCCATGGGAGGAACAATCACTGTGTTGAAATCTTACAGGAACAAAAAAAAAATACAGTGGTATTCTCCTGTTTTACCAGTTTATACTGGTGGGGGTCAGCAGAGCTGCCAAGCCCTGGCGAGGTGCAACAGCCACCAGCTCCTGCCAGTATCTGAAGAGTCATAAAAGCCACAGCAGAAGGTCAGTTAAAGGTAATGGCTCCTGGAAGAAGCCCAAAGAGTACATTACATCATTGCAAAGGTCCTCACCAACCCCAAAATGACTTACTATGGCTCTGACAGATACTACCACAAACGCCATCTGTCAAATCCTTAGAATACACTGAGTAATTACACACAAAATAGAAGAGCAACCACAGCACAACACAGCCACAGGTATCCTGTTTGTACAGCCCAACGCCTCCTTGACTCCTCACAAAACACCTCTGAAACCTTCACAGAGCAATCCTGAAAGCGAGGTAAGATTAATATTCCCCACACTGCATCTTGCACAGATGAAGAAGCTTTACAGCTGGATTACAAATGTGCTTTCATTGGTTTCCAGCCTTCGGGGAGCATCGCTAATGCACACAAAGTCTTTGGGTTCTAAGTTTTGCACTGGGATATCTGACATGCTGAGAGCCACGAGAAAAAAAAAGCCAAAACCTCCGTGTAGCCTGATAGCTCCCTACTGGCTATATAGTAGATCGAGTTCAAGAAAGCAAATTAATTCATTAAAGTGACATATATTCAGTCAATTAGCTCCAGATCCCCCTTCCATAGAGCGTCTCGGGAAGAACGGATGTTTTGTGACATCAATACGGTCATTTGAGAGCCTCTGTTACAAATGTTCAAAGAGGTGATTTAGGAGATCTGTGCCTTTTTTTTTTTTTAAATTTTATTTGAGAGCAGATAACACCTTAACCCATCTTCTGCTGGCAGCTCCTCCAGCACAACATTTCTGAGTATTTTAAAATATTTTCTACTACGGACAATATTTCAAAGGGACTGAACTCTGCATCCACAAAGGCAGCTCTGAATGCAGAAACTCTCTCTGAAACAAGTGTAATGCTCTTGAAAAAAATTAACCTAAAAAGGCTGTTAAAAAACCCCCACACTGCATCAATTGCTGGCAAAACGGTGCTGTTTCAGCCACTGTTGCAACGCTGACACTGGAGTGCTAAGCATTGCTTTTAAAAACAATGAGTAAAGCACATGCACTTTCCCAGCAGCACATGTTTTACCAAGGAAACGGAGATGGCATGAGCAGGATGTATGGAAAGAAAGAATGAAGGCATGGGCTGAACCTCAGCAAGGTCCTCCTCTAATGGGTTTGTATTTGTTTTGAAAGATTCATGGATGAAAGTTCACCCTTCAGCAGTGCACAAAATACATATATATTGTCCCAGGAATAGGCTGTGCATCACAGAACAAGATTTTCACAGCAGAGACACCCATTTGTGTATTCTCCATTTGCAGCTTCTTTCCTTTCAGAGTGCGAGCACAGGCCCAGAAAGATTGAAAAGACCAACCAATTCTTAACGTGCCTGTGGACACAACCTCCAAGGCAGGTCGTGTCTGATATTAGAGTGATTTCACATTTGCTCTTCACCAAATAAAACTTTGACCATTGCATTTGAATATAAAGCCAGTACTGTATTTAGTTTGTTACCAACAGCCGTGCTGCTGGGACTTCATAGCTGTGCTGGGAGAATACTAAAGAATATTCATTCTCTTTGGACGAGCCATGAATTTGCAGCATTGATGGAGAGCAGCCTGCCTTTATTTACTTGCCTCAAACATTTGTATAAGCATTTTTATTTTGTTTTCAGGAGTATCCATGGAAGCAGCGCATGCGGGTGCTGCCGTTCCCGTGCTCGTGCGCTTTCACCCGAGCTGGAAGACCTGCAAATAACCGTGCAAGTGGGCATTTGTGCAAGTTTTTTCAAGTCATAAATGATTTACTCGATCCTTCCTCCCACTTACAAATGTTCCAGCCACCCAGTCAGGAGGGACACGTGGTTCCACGTGAATTAAACAGCCAATTGCACCACTCGAAAAGTAAATGGCGGACAGGGAATACTAAAAGCAGTAGACACAATGGGTTCAAAGAGATTCATTCGCTGAAGTGTTTAATAAAATACTCTTTGAATAAATTTAAATTACAAGTACATTACTTGCTTTCCTATCTTGATGTCACAGAGCCTGCAGAGCGCTCTGTTGTGAGCTGTCCTATTAACTTCGGCACGATTGTGCTCCAAGATAAGCAGGTTCAGTGGATAAAGTGGTGTTTTTAACGTGGGTTTTATTTTTTTTCCCAAGCCAAATATTATAACAGCAGATGCTCCTTGTGAATAAGATTGTGAGAGGCTCACAAAGCTGTGCTGCACATTCACCACAGGAATAGGGGCTGCTGGGAAATTAAGGTGGTTTAATCTCTCTTTCTCAGGTTAGGTTGACCACAAAATGATTATTCATTTGCTGTGTTTGCAAGACCCTGCTCTGCACCATCCTGACAGCTTGTGATAACAACCACAGCTCACATGTGGACACCAGGACAGAACAGCAGCCACCTGAAATGGGGCTGGATTGTTCCTGCTGTTAATTTGTGGGTTGGGGTGCAGGCTTCAGGTGTTGGTGGCTGCATGGGGGCTCCACCAGAAACTCCTTACTCTGCTGACATTTTAACTTCAGCTGCCAGAACTCTGGTTATGGTAGATGTCTTGGACCCAGGAAACCAAAATCCATCTTTGCCAGGGAGCTCCTGGGCCACCTCACTGCGGAGGCTCAGCCAAGGAACATCCACTTCTGCTGTGTGCACATCCACACCAGGCATTGTTTCAAACAAGGCAATTACCTGGGGTATAGCTTTTAAAAATCCACGCAGAAACGGTGCTATTATTTAAAATCCACTCAATGAACCTCCTACCTCCACCTTTGGCAAACACACTAAGAGAACAAAATTAGGATTATACAGAAGAGAGTTTGACTGATGTATCATTAACGCTGCTTCTTGAGTGACTAAGCTCCATAGTAGTATCGACTACTAGAACTGAAACATGATTTCATCCCCAAGACAACTGCAGCTCCAAACAAAGATAATATGCTGGATCCTCTGGATCCTCAAGCTGCATCACTCCAATCACTGTTACAATGCAAATCTCTTGTAAAATGCTGTTTCAAATTAAAAACCAGAAAACCACTGAGGAACACTAAATAATTTAATTAGAAGGCTATTCTTTTCCATCCCGATTCAACAATTTTGTTTGGAATCTCGGAACTGGGGAGACCGAACAGGTGATTGTTCAAAATCCAGCATACAGGTTGTTTTATGGATGTAGCTGAGAAACATTTGAATGGGAAATTTCAGTTGACCTGAAATTTGCTCAGCGAAATGCTTTATGTATGTCAGAAGCAATTTCAGAGGCTGCTTAAGGCATTTTCAGCTTCTGCACATTTGTGTGTCTTAGATTTGTCTTTCTGACATGAGTGAAATGGCAATTAAGACCATTAAAATAAATTAAGTAGGTTTTTACAATTTTTACTCCAAAACACAAGAAGAGTTCTAAAAATAGGGCTGAAGCCAGACCATTTAATCACATACAAACATCTGCAACTGAATGATTTCCCTGTTAGGTATGTCCTTGGAGTTGCAATATTATCCTGATATTACTAAAAGACCCAGACACTCCGACTGAGCGAGGCTCTGAAATGATCAAGGGAGTCTTGTTTTAAATCAGCTTCTAGAAATGGTTTTACTATTACATGAAACAAAGGAGTGTTTCCATGTTGAAACCAAAGTCCCATGGTACGGTTTAAAACACGAATATTTTAATGTATCTATAGATTTCATCTTACAAAACAGAACATACTGAAAAAGTAGGAGAGAACGTAGTCTCTGCTCCTCATCTCTGTGAACAGATGACAGCTTTCTCAAATTGTCCATTCTTAGCACATATTTGACAACTTTAAGATTTGCAACTTCATAATTTGATTATGAGCATTTGAATTTTGAGCAGAGCAGCTCGATTGCTGTTGGATGGATGGGTCCCATGAAAAGCCTTTTTATCCCACGAACTGACAGGGATTTAAGCTTCACTTGCCCACAACTCCTGGGTGCAATTTTTCACCAAATACCCTGGCAAATGCAACGTGCTCGGGGAGGCACCAGCACTGCCCAGTGATGCGATGAGACTGGAGATGAGCCGCGTTACTGGGCACCATTTCGGCGCTGCCCATTTCTCACAGCTCCCCTGACTTCTCGTCTTTTAAAATAAACTTTTGACTTAAACCCAGTTGAAACCAAGGCAAAAATTCCACCAGTCAAAGCCGCATTTCGTTTCTATGCATGATATTACTGGGAGACCATGCAGAAATCCTAACACTGGGAAACTCAGGGGTTTTGCCCGGAGATGACAGGCCCATTCTAGCCGAGCAAGCTCAGCAACTCCTGCAAGATGCAAACAAACTTGTTTTCCATGGAAAAGACATTAGGACAAGCTCAGCGAAGATCACAGGATTCAGTTCAAGTGGAGGAGGCTCAGCATCTCTCGAGCAAACTCAGGAGCTCTCAGATGCAAGCCCTTGTTTTCCAGGTGCTATAAAAGCCCATACCGAGAGTTAGATTCCCTTTAGGAGTCATAAAGTCAAGCATTATTATTACCCATAAACCTTCACATTTCAGTAATTCTTTCTCTCTTGATCATCTAAAAATATTTCCATGTCCTACAGCTATCCTAGATAGGCATCCTATTACAGGTAGCGAATCCAACATTTTAGGAGAAAAATGTTACACTGTAGCCTTAAAATTGTTAGCAAAAGGAGAAGATGAGAACAGACGTGAGGATGAGGTGCTCCTACCACGCCACAGCCTTTTCTGGGGAGGAAAACCATTCTGAACACAGCTGCGACTCTGAACCAGAGCTGGGCTCGTCTGGGCTGCGCCGTCTGTCAGCTGGAATAAACCACAAACCCAGGCTGGCAAAGTTCACGTGTGCTCAGCTGGGCTGATGGAATTGGGTGCACAGCTCCCTGTCCACCAAGTGCATCACCGAGGGGAGAAAGACTCCGGGGTACCCCCACCCCTGGCAGCCACAAAGCGGCTCAGCAGAAGTGAACAGCTTTCCTCCACACTTCTCCCATTCCTCCACACTCTCCTCCACACTCTCCCTTTTCTCCAGCATCACAGAGGGAATGGACCCAGCAGGTGAGGGGCTTCAGAGCCCCCGTGGCCACGGCCCCTTTCCTGGGGATGTGCTGGTTTCCCACGGTCAGAGCTCCCTGCTCTCGCCTGACAGATGTGGTTTCCCATCTGGACTCCCCGATCTTGCTATGCCAAATCCTCCCAACACCCATGTGCTTCTTTGTCCCGGCAGTTACCGCCGCGCCTTCTCCACAACTCCATTTTTCAGAGCGGGAGCCACATGTTCGGCCTCTGCGGGAAGCGGGGTGTCCCTGCTGCCCAGCTCAGCCGCTGAAACACTCATCTTTTTATTGCTAATATCATTCAGCCTGACCCTTGAGCCGTATTAAGTAACCCCGAGTCCACAATGAAGCACCTAAGCGGTGGCAACACCACCCTCACCCGGGCTCCCGGCGTGCGTGTCTGGCTAGACTGGGAGCAACCGGAGTTCCCGCTGTCCTGCCCGAGAGCTGTGGCTGAGCCCCAAAGCCCCTGAAGCCCAAGTCCCTGGGGGGCGCCAGCCCCGAAGCCTGCAGGGCTCAGATGCGCCCCGAAGCACCCAAACACCCCGACCCCGCCAGGAGCCCCCCAAAGCCCTGAAGCCCCGGCGATGGGTACAGAGTGAGGTCGCCCCCCCGGGCAGCGCTCCCCTGGGCAGCGCTCCGCATCCCGCCGCCGGTTCCCATGGCAATGTCGGAGATGCCGGTTGCCACGGTAACGCCATCCTCCTCCTCGGCCGTGTCCGAGGCACCGGCGCGGCTCCGGCCCCGGCTCCGGCTCGGGCTCAGCCCGGCAGCTCCGGCTCGGGCTCTGGCTCGGGCTGGGCTCTGCCCGGCGGCTCCAGGAGCGCAGCCGAGTCCCCCCGGGAAGTTGCTCCCCCCATCCCCGGCGCGGCCGCGGTACCTTCGAGGCAGCAGATCCTCCAGAGCCCCGAGTGCGTGAGATCGCCCCGCGCCTTCCGCGGCGGCCCCTGCGCCTCGTCCGTCGTGATGTTGGTGCCGTTGCAGATGTGGGCGCTGGAGTAGAGCCAGTAGTCGGTGCCGATGGCGATGGCCATGAGGCTGAAGGCGGCGAAGGCGCCCACGGTGGTCAGCAGCATCTGGACGCCACGGTCACACCACACCATGGTGCTTCATAGTCCCCGCACGGGCGCGGGGGGCCGCACGACACCGCCCGGCAGCCGCCGCCGCCCGCGGGAGGCTCCGAGTCACGGGGCGGGGGGCGGAGGCGGCGGCGGGGGCGCGGCGGGGACGGGCGGGCGGGGGGAGCCGCTCTCGCCGCCGCGGGGCCGGGCTCCGCCGCCAGCCGCGCCCCCGCGCACCGCCCCGGCCGCGGGGAGAGGCAGCGAGTGAGGGAGGGGCGGCCCGGCCGCGGGCACCGAGGGGACGGACCCTCCCGGCACCCCCGACGGGATGCTGGACGTAGCCCGGCCCCCGGCCCCGGGTCCGCAACGCGAGCATCGCTCCGGTCCTTTGGTCTGGGCGGGCTCGTCTGAAGTGTTCCATCCCCGGACGTGCTCAAGGCCAGGTTGGACGGGGCTTGGAGCAACACCTTGGAAGGTGTCCCTGCCCATGGCAAGGGGTTGGAATGAAATGGTCTTTAAGGCCCTTTCCAACCCAGAGCATTCTGTGATTCTGTGAAATTCAGAGGGGATGAAGGTGTGTGAGTGCTGGGCGAGTTTGGCTCTCAACCTGCAACTCGCCAGAGCCCAGCCAGGATTCTGTCTGCAGAGCAGGAAGGTGTTGCCCACTCAAGGGGTGCAAAGCTCTGCACCTCCACTTCTCGCTCTCGGGTGGGTTCCACACCACTTCTGCTGCATGGGCTGCCCTGGAAATCACCGTGGAAACGGTGCCAAGCACGGTGGGGATGAGGTGTCGCAGTTCCAAGAAGATGCCCACATTGCTGGGGAGCTACAGCAGAGCCAGCGAGGGGGGTTAGCCATGATTCCCTCCTGCAGCCTCACTCTGCGATTAGTTACACAAGGAGGTTGTAGGCAAGTATTTGGGTTGCTGGTTTTCTCCTTTTTGGAAGGGGATGGAGAGAATCCAGCACCTGAAAATATTTTCCTTTGGAAAAACCAAGGGGAGAAATATCGACACCATTTTTGTCGCGCTATCCTGTCTTCCACCCCTCACTCTCATCACTGCGAGCTGACAAGCCGGTCCTGCCTCCACCTCATCCAACTGACAAGCCAGATGAATGGGAAGGCTTCCTGATCAGCTAATGCACTTGTGTGGAGGGAACGTGGCAGCACACCAGTTTTATGTATATGAATTAGGGAGTGGGAGGACAAGAGCTACAAACCTCGAGAAATACAGCGCTCTTGGAGCAGTGCGTGGATGGCTGCAGGTGCTTGTGTGACTCCACTGCTCAGCATACCAACGCAGGGAAGCTTTTCAGCTGCTCGTCCTTTTTTCTCTTCAGAAAAAACTGGGAAAGCAAAAAAGCAAATACAAATTAAAAGCTGGTCTTTCATTTCGCAGAGGCCTCGGCAAACTGCTCAGACATGAAGCCTATAAACACACAAGAGCTCCCAAGTTAGATGCTTGGTTTAAGCATGTAAATTATGCTCTTTTTTTTTTTTTTTTTCAGTTTTAGTTTGTAGGTCTATCAGTGCCTTTGCAAAAATCACCTTCTAAATGAATGTCTCCATTAGGGATGGAAGAACGAAATCAGGTAAACTCAAAGGCAGAGTGAAGCCTCGTTCAAAAAACCTGGATTGAGCATTTAAGTTTAATGAGGTTCAACAAACTTCTCATTTAAAATATATGTTTGTACCTCTGGGCTTCAGGGGTTTGGACAGAGTGGGAAAATGAGACACTGAAACAGCAGGAGAGAAGCTATTTCCATGGCTTTTTAAAGCTATCGAGCCTTAATTAATATTATTTATTTGTATTACTGTATTGCCTGGGAGAGATGCTTATGGCTGTCTCTCCACAGCGAGGAGCAGAGGGAGGGGAAGGGCTGGGTGGGCTTTAACCAGGGCAGGTGCCCCCACAGCACAGAAATGTCCTCCTCCAGTGCTCCTGGCCCAGATGCGCCACAAGAGATAGGACAAACCAACCACAGGTTGGTCTGGTGGCTCCTCAGCAGCCTCCACCAGCAGAAAGGGGACACACAACACCAGGGTTTCCACAGGCTCACAGCCACCAGCCCTGCAGCAACGCTCCTACTGACTGTGCAAGGTAACAGCACATTAACAGAATTTGTTAATAAAATGCCCTCTTCCTTCCCCTCCCATTTTTGCAAAGAAGGTATCTGTTTCTGTTTCTTACTGCCCCGAGAGAAATAACTCAGGCTCCTGAAGGGTTACAGAGCAGCATCCAAGGCAGGCAATCATTTTGTGCCCAAGCTATCTCCTTTAGTTTAAAAATGTTCTCTATTCTTTTGAAATGCATGAAGTAGATTGTGGGAGAGCTAATATTATATTCCACTACTGAAAGCTGGTGGAGTATTTTACATTGATGTCTGGCTCTAGTGATTTTCTAAGGATTTTGAATTCATTAAATCCAACCATTGAATAATCTCCATTTGTGGCGGAAGGAAGGCAAAAGTGCTTACGCTCCTCAACAGCAAAAAAAAGCGTGTAGTCTTTTCTTAAACATGAAATCTGCCTGACCCTCTGGATGTAGTAAAGGCTGCCCACCATGTAACCTTTGATTTGCAGGCTTTGCTTCTGATACAGCCTCATAATGCTGCCATTGAATGTGGCAGCAGAGCAGCCTTGGCAGGGTGGTTTGCACTGCAGTTGCCTCCTCCATCCTCAATCAGAATTAAGACCCAATTGTTCCGAGCTCAGACCAGGGACAGAAGTTCAGGACAATGAGAAAGAGAAAGCCCCACAGCTTCTCCCTGTGATTTGGCACGACGCCGTGCAAGGACGAGAGTCCAAACCCAGAAATAATTCCCACCCTGGAGAAACAGAAAACTTGAAACAGAATTGTTTTGATTCCTTGACGTTGATGTTCGAAGCTTTAAATGAAATCTTGTGCCTGATCATTTTATTTCTGAACTGAAAAACAGTTACTTTGGAGACGAAACTTTGGCTTTCACTGAATTCAGTGAGAGCTGTCACTAATAAAATCTTGCCCCAGAGACACCACCGGTATCAGAAGAAAACTGCAAGATGTTACCATTGAGCAATGTTGCTGTTAAGTGTCAAACACATTGACTTGAACAGATTAGTGGTTTTAATTTATCTTTTTTTTTAATCTATCATCTAGAAAAATAACACTAGAATTTCACTACAAGAAACTTTTGGAAACTGCTCAAGAAGAACTCGAGAGAGTTCTTTTTTCAGAATGAAAATAATCACTTCAATTAAATAGAGCTTTTGATGTAGATACAGTCTAAGCATCATCAAAGCCCAGAACAGATATTTCATCCTTCCTTGTTCTTTCTCAGCTTTTAGCTATGTGCATGTGAGGATGAATTTCGGCATCTAGGAATGTCCTAAAGCTATAGGGACATCTATATCACTGGAGATTGTCATCTCCTATAGGTCTTGGTGTCTTTCCTATCAAATTGGATGCTGATATTGAGGGAAAAAAATCCTTAATGACTTCCTTCAGATTATGCCACATATGGAGAACTGGAGAAATGTTTCATGCATTTTGTACAGGGTTGGATAATCTCCTTTTGTCCACAGGGCAGTGGTGGGATTGGATTCAACTCACCAGATTAGCAGCAGAGCTTCAAATCTCCAGCCTGAGCAAATTACCTTTTCAAGAATCCCAAGCATGGCAGAAGGTATCAGTTATGTCACAGGTATGTTTAAGAAGGAGTACTACTAAAATTGTTCCTGGAACACGTACTTTGGATCAGGTTTTGTAGATTATCATGACACCTACTGAACTACCTTAGGAGACCTTTGCAGAGGTGGATCCAAATGACTTGCCAAGCTTATAAATTCAGTGGCAAAACAAAGCTGAATTCTCTTTTTTCTGTGGGTTGGTGCAGTATCTGACTCCCAGACCCACGTATTATTTTCTGTTGCCATTCATCATATACTGCAAGAACATCATGTCTTTCACCTCTGAGGAGCCCACTCTGTGTGGAGGGTCTCCTTCCTCCAGCAAGGCTGGCAGAGAAGTCACCACCACAATTTCAGAGTGTTGAGTCTGGGAAAGGGTGAACTTGAATCTTGTTTGAGGCATTACAAGGTTGAATTTCTTTTTTTAGTCCTTTAAAAGATCATCTGGAGGGAGGGTGAAGAGTTTCAGGTCGTCCTTCAGAGCTGAACAAACTAAAGGGAATATATCTCTGTGCCTTGCCACTTGAGGGACAACAGCTTGGCCTCGATTCTATTCTTCCTTTTAATATATTAAATATTCTTTGGCTTAGTCATGGGAAGCAAAGCAACACAACTGCTTTCTAATAAATAAAATGTGCTCAGAAGCAACTCTGAAGCTTTCCAGATAACTGCATTTCGTGTTTGCCAGGAAGCCAGATGCTGCTATTGGAAAAGTGGCTGCTATGGTTTGTCATCTGAGCCTAGGAATTGATACCCGAGAATGATGTGATGAGACAGACCCGATGACAGCGCTGCTCTTTCTATAAATAATTCGAGGAAAACTTTTTTTCATTAAGAAAAAAGAAAAGTATTTTTTGTCAGAGGCTTGCACAGCAAACCAGAAAATTAAAAAGGATGGGCATGCTGGGTTTGAATAGGGCCAACAAAGGAACACGATACACACAATTTATAGAAGAATATATAGCAGTTCTCACATATTTTACACTACACAGGCTATATTTTTCCCATAATACCAGTAGTTATAAAACTCATTATCTTTTTGACAATGGAGAAACGGAATATTATTCCTTTACTTGTTTGATCATGTCAAATGTCAAAGCAAATTATGAATGCTTGTCCTTCAAACACTCAGCCCTCCTGGTAAGATATTAAATATCAATAGCATTCACATCCAGCTACAGAATGAACTAATATTACACACATCCCACAGATCTAAAGTTCACCATGCCTGTTACCTGCCATGCCATTCCATCTCTCAAGTCCTACTTCTTCTCCAGGTCTTAAGAACTGGGAAGTTCATTGCAGTGGCAAATGCCACATTAATGATTACCTGGAACATGAGTTCAAACCATGAGCAGGGGTCACTCCTGAGTTTAAAGTGTTAAAAAGGGCACGGGAGAAAGAACAAGGGGTTAATAAAAGCCTTGATTTTGCATCATATTTCAAAGGATTTAGAGAGGCAGTGTCCTGATGAGACACTATGGAACCTTCTAGCACAAGGAACCTGCTAGAAGTGCAGTGAAAAAACTCATTATCTGTTTTGACACTGGGGAAACAGATGTGCTGAGTGAGGGTTCATCCAGACAAGGCACTGCTGGAACGAGCTGGGCTCGTTCTCAGGGCAGCATCCAGAGGGAAATACAAATTCTCCTTGGGAATACAGAACAATGAGGACGGGGGTGGAGAAAGGGGAAAATAAATGCGTGTGAGATTTTCTCATTCCATCATCAGTCAGCTCTAAGAAATCATTCTGCACCTGTAAAAGCCCAGCAACAGGCTGTCTGTGCTGTACAAACACACACAGAGCTGCTCCACACAAATGAACACGAACTTCAGGCAGCCTGAGAGATGGAACAGGGAGCAGGATGTCACGGAGATGGATTGTGTTTCCAAGGGCTCTCCCCAAGCCCACACATGTGTGTGTGCACATCCTGCTGATCCCTGCCAGGACTCCACAAACAAAGCAACATCAGTCTCTTTAAAAAACAAACCTATAAATCCTCTTGCAAACAAATGTTCCTCCGCAGACCTAGGGGGAAGATGCCGTAGCAGAAGTCACACGAAGCGTAAAATGAGTCAATCTGTCGGGTGCTTATTGCCTCTGAACCACTGCACACCCACACACCCAGAGGGTGGAGGAGAACCACCCCTGGCCAGGGAGAGGGAGATTGCTGGTTGCATTTTAACCCGAGAAAAGGGCTCCAATGGGAGCGTGTCAGGAGGTGGATTGAGTGAAAGAGGTTTTTAGGATAAGTCTTAAATGCTTAAATCAATCACGATAACTTGCTGCACTGAATTTATCTCCTAAGCTGCCTAAAAGTAAATTCCTCAGATCTGTCTGAATAATTTGGAGCTGATAATGCAGCATTGGAGTGGGAAGGCTGTTGCCCAGTGAAAGGATTTTCTCATTAGAATTTCAACCGATTATTCACCAGAGAGATGGTCTTTCAGGAACACACCCCAGCAGCTCCCTTGAAAAAGTTTTATAAACATTCAGTCTACTAAAAGATGGAATTAGAAGGTGAAATCATTAATTCTGAGAGGTCAGGGATAGAACAAGCAGCCCAAACTAGGTTTATCTCATCTTCCCCTTGCTCTGGTTCTTTTATTTCTACACAAGAGACCAGGAAATCCTTTTGGATAAGCTGGAGCTGCAGTCTCTGGTGCTGAGCACAAGTTATCAAAAACACGGGCTTGATCAGATGTTTGTAACACTTATGTGTCTGGAGAGCTGTTTTTCCACAGAATCACACCTGGGAGATGGATGCTGAACTGGGTAATCAGAGCTTTACTGGGAGACTCCTAACTGGACTGAGGTGATGTAAACAGAAAGGCTTTAAGTCTGTCCCTGACAAGGATTTCTCATTCCATTGCTCTTCTCCACTTTCCATGCAATTATTTTTCCGGACAGAGAAATCAGCAAGTGAGGGGAGATGGGAGGTGAGAAACAGGGAAATCAAAGAGGGAGTTTTGCCAAGAAGAAGAGCAGAACTTTAAACCCAGTCCCAGTTCGCAAGCTAATTGAGGCAGAAAAAAATGCTGGAAGAGTCCATTCACCTCTTCCTCATTTAGCAACTGCACATGGAGAGGCAAAACCCCCTTTGCACACACTATTATGTGACAGTAGCAGTGAGAAGAAGGGAAGCTGTAGCAATTATAACAAAACACCCTGGCACAGTGTTTTAATGAGCTGTGAATGCATCCAGCAGAATTCCATGAAGCCTTGCTGTCCACATTGCACTGGAGCCGTAATTTGGGCTCTCACTTTTTAAAGCTACACCAGTGTTTCCATGAAGTGTTTTGCTTGGGCTGAGTAAATGGTAAATGGTGTATTCATTGATTTTTATCTCTCTTCACACCTCAAATGCTGCCTGTCTGCTCACACACTGCCAGGTCACAGCACACTTACTCCCTCAGCAAACACCTACTCCACGGCTGAGCCATAAACTCTCTGGGACAAAGACAGTGTCTTTAATCAGCATAAAGTCCCAAGGGTTTCCTCTCCTCCCCTTCTTTTTCCAAGGAGACCCAGTGATGACCCTGATGTAACACAGACCTCTGGAGGAAAAGCTGTAGGACCAGTAACTCTTTACATTCCATCAACGCCACATATAAAATGGGGATGGAAAGAGCTCTACAATAGACATTTAGCAATAAACTCTAAATGCAGAAAATCCTCTAAGAGGGCTTTTGTTACAGCAGCCAAACTATTGCTAATAAATGAACCGAATCAAAAGCAGCACCAAAGACAAACCTCAAACCTCTTGTACTTAAAACTGTTGAGAAGAAAATAATTCAGGTACACCTTGAAGGAGTAAGATCACAAATCAACACAGCCTTCTCTGTTCCCCACCAAGAAACTTCTCAGAAGAGTAACTGGAAGAGATCCTGGATAGTCTGGTGGGACTGCACAGCCTTTCAGGGGACCTCAGGGTGAGGTGGCAGCATTCCTGCTCTGATGGATGGGGGGAAGCCCAGCCCAATGCTTCCCTTACCCCAGGGGCTGGCACCTTATCATCAGCTGGAAATGCCAGAGTAGCTCTGACTGTGTGAGGAGCAGCAGAGCCCCATCCCCATGGTGGGGTGGCCAAACCCACGTATTTCCAGCCCCTGCCTTGGTTTCCCCATCCTGGGCATGGCAAGGGCAGTGCCAGGCTGTGCCCTCCAGAGCTGATGGCACTGAGTACAACGCTGCTCTTGAGAGCTGTCAAGGAGCACTCAGAAAACAGGAGGTTTTGGTTTTTTTTTTGCCCAAGAGCACAAGTCTCATCAAGGAGAAAAGAAAACACAAAAAAAACAACAAACAAACCCAACAAACCCAGCTCAAAAGAAAAACGGCTTTTGGAAAAAGACAAGAAACTGCAGCAGCCAGAGCTGTGAAAAGCCTTGACAAAATATTTAACACGGGGAGATAGAGAACGCTTGCCAATTGCTAAAGCCTGCCTAATTCAGGTTATTAGATGGTTACTGCCACTGCTATTAAAAAGACACTATTTTTTGAGTGATCTATGCAAAGAAGGGCTGGAACACACCTACAGCTTTTCCATGTGCTTTTAGCTCTGCTAATGGAGAAAAAAAAATATTTTTCCTCTCAATACAAGACTCGATTGAATAATTATTCAATTCAATTAACAAATAAGTAATGTGCTATTTGGTGGTGTATCCATTTAAACACATGCGTAGGAAATTCAGTAGATAAATCTCCAGGAAGTCTTTTAGGTTCATCACACGTATGTTGATGCAGCCAGATTTTTTTATTTTTTTTTATTTTAAATCTATGAGGGAACTGTTAAAGAATGAGGATGAGGTTTCAAAGAGATGAAAGGAATTAGTTTTCCACGGAGCTCCACACAACAATGGCATCATGTGAGTAATTCTACTACAATTTACTTAGTAGAATGAGAAATAGCAGCAGCGATTTTGGTTGTAAATAACCTCTTTTCTCATAGCAGACACCCATTACAAGGTCAACATCTACTGTCAGACTTCATGATTAAACTCATTAAAACTGTCCTGTTTAATTCTGTCTTTTTAAAAAGAAAATCATGCCTCCAACTGAGATTTGGGGGTTTTGGCCAAAAGTGCCTGCTTTTCTTGAAATTTGTACACATTCTTACACGGCACTTGGAAATTCAAAATATGAACATCTGATCCTTCCCCACCCCATCCTCCCTCGTGTCCCTTTTTATTCCCCATATTCCCCACCCTATTCCCACTCAGGTCCTTTTTTTTTCATTTTTTTAGGAGAATGATTCTGGCAAAAACATTTTTACCTTTTTACTGGATTTTTCACATTTTTCACAGGAAAGCATTCCAGCAAGATATCTCTATTAACAAAACGGTTTCTAGGTAGCAAGGCAAAAAAAAAACCCCAACAACCCCCACAGCATCTCTACTGCAAGAACTGGCAGATGTTGACTTTTTCCCCATAACTGTAATGCCTCTATAAAAAGGACCATTCCAGTCCTACAAGCGTTAAAACGGAAAATAAATAGAAGCGGCAAATACGGCACGGCGAGGATTACATGTGAGGGACCAGGAGCTCGAATCCCCTCTCAGAGGGGACATTGCAGGGGTAATGAGAAGATGCAGAAGCTTTTCAATCTCCAAAATCAGTCCCCGGTGGAACATCGTGGAGGCAGACAAACCAGAGGGGGCAGCATGGGCGGGGAGGATTATTTAATGAGTATTGGCTGATGCGAGACACCCACAGACACCCCGGACTGCAAGCCAAGGAAAGTGCCAGAAGCCATTCCCCCTTTTGCAATAAACTAATTATGTGTTGGGGATTTTCCTCCTGTTTAGACAAAGCCTGATGTTTTATTTACAGTTCTTTGCGGGCTCGTGGAGGTGGAGGTGGAACTGGATGGCAGCCACGGTGCCGTGAGAGGCTGGAAAACACTGGGCAAGGCTCATCTTATCTATCTGAGGGTCTGGAAATGGAGTAAAGACCACAACAGCGGGTTGGGAATGGGCTGAGCGAGTGCTCCACCACCATCCTCTCCCGGTAAGATTTTAAATGTGGTATTTTAAAGATGAACACTCACAGAGAAGGCTGAGGATGCACAGGCTTTTGCCACCCTGCAGGACCATCCCAGTGCTGGGTGGGACAGCAGCTGCCGCAGGGTGTGGGGACTGCAGGGGTTCCCTCTCCCTTTGGATGGGCAGAAGGTTTTGATTGCTAAAATCCAAGCAAAACCAGCTCAATAATTGTGTAGAAATCTCCCCACCTGAGGATAAGAGAACAGCCAGGTCCAGGCTGCACACACACACATCCCATCCTGCCTTCTCTGGGCTTGGAGCCTGCAGGGTACCATTTTTCCCCCTGCACTTCTGTAGCACAGCCAGCACTTGTCCCCATAATCCCAACCCAGGGCTGAAGACAAAACAAAGTTGGAGAGGAAATAAAGGTCAAGTGGATTCTACTCTGTTGCTAAAAGCTTGGAGTAATTTGCACTGTTGTAATTCCAGCAGCTAAGATAGCTGGAAAAACATATTTAATATTTCTTTTTTTTTCTCCTTTTTTTTTCCCCCCCCGAGACATTTTTTCCCCAGTAGGGGAGAGCACTAACAATGACTTCAATAGCAGAATGAAGTTTAAAGCCCAGATCTTTCCAATTCTGCTTATTCCTTTAAGCTATTCCAATCCCCTTTATGTTCTTTCTGCATACACACATCTGTCTTCTTCAAAGCCTTAACCATCTCTGACACACCTGACCTTTCCATCCAAGCGCAATGGAGAGATGCAAAGAAAAACCCTTTACCTACAGCAAGTAACTCTTTGTTTTGCCAGTCCCACACCTGAAAATTTTGCTGCTGCAGGAAGGAAAAGTGTGAGCAACCTTTCCCTTGCTTTTTGAAAAATGGAACTGTCATCTCTTCCAGAGAAATAACAGCTTATCTTTATTTTGTCAGACACGACTGTTAGTTATTAGAGTCGTCTTAAGAAAATGCTACAAGAAGAATTAGGACAGTATTGTCACAGAAATGTCAAGAGTTCAGAAATTAATTTGACAAGATCTGGGAGATCTCAGATATCTAATTAAACTTTCTGTGACAGTTATGTTGTGTAAATACTGGAAACCTCTCAAAGTAAAGAATCAGGTAAAACCAGCTTCCATATTCAATTAATAGATGTTACACCCGTTCAACAGCCATTACTCTGATTGGACCCATTCACTTCATGCCAGAAAATGTAATTTCATCTCTTCAGGCACACGAGGTTCACACATTTGTAAGAAAAAATCCAATAAACTTACTGTGTCTGATAATACTACTATAGTTTTGGCTGGAGTTTATAAAAACACTCCTCTCCTACACATAGTGAATGACACCATGCATTGCCATATATATGATAGAGGACATTCAGCTCTGGGTTTGAAGGTTTTAGAATAATTTCTGAAGGAAAAACTTATTCCATGGATGAAGGGGAACTTAGGCTAAGAGGAATTATGGCTAATAGATTCTGACCTCAACAGGCTATAATGCAGGCTGCATTTGCACTCAGTAATACTTGCATCAAGCCCATATCTCATAGCTGTGTTAAATCATATCAATTCATCATTTAAGGAAGCCACTACATCCATTAGTAAATTGTTTTAATAGTTAATTATTAGCAGCATGAAAAGGATGTGATTATCCCCAGCCTGAGTCTCCAGGGGCACTCTCAGCACGTGGATCATGCTACTGCTGCAACTCCAATCCAAAGCCATCAGTTTAATGAAACAGGAGGAACACTTCTGACACCAAAGATGCTGGCTCTGATTAGCTAACAGCTGGATACTGGAGCTACCAGTCTGAGCCTAAACAGGGTTTTCCAACCTAAAACACAGCACTGGCACGAGCCTGTCCTCATTTACCCCTTGCACCCCAGCACTGCTGTGCCACAGGGTCAGTCTCTCTGTCCCAGCACGGGGAGGGAGGCTGTGCATCCCCAGGGATGGCTGCCAGTTGGGATGTGGTTGCTAAGCAAGTTCATCAATACCCATTAATCCTGGAGGCGACACCTCCTGCACACGAGCAGGGCCGGGAGGTGCACGTTGTGCAGCTGGGGACGTGATTAATAACCACGGCTCCCGCCGCCGAGGTGGCCGCTGCTTCCATCAGCACTGCAAAGGCAAGTGGAAAGTCACCAAGGCAGCTGCCTGCTGCCAGACACAGACCTGCACAGTCATCCTCAGTGCAGGCACACGGGCTCAACCTAAGGAGCAACACTCAGCACAGGGTGGTTTTGTTTGGCAGAGTACAATAAGGAATAGCATAAACCAGTTGCTTCCATTATTTGCAGCAATTTCTCTCACTGATCATTCCTCTCCTCAGCACTGGGGCTGGTTGGGAAGGGAGCATTTGCCATTAAAGCTTTTAAAAGAAACTCTATTTTCTTATGCGAAGACATGAAAAATATGAGTTGAATTTCAGGTTCATTCTGTTGAGAGCTGAACAACGCTTATTTTTCAACTGGCTTTTTTCTCTCTGCACCCTCAGTTGTTCCCACCACCATCTCCTTCCATCTCTTACCCAGTCAAGCTTCACGTTCACACTGCCTGGCCAAAAACACATCCGAGGGCAGTTACCTCTGCCGGTCCTTTGGGGCCAGCAGTCACCTCTGCTTAGGTGGCCAGAGGGGAAATGTGCATCTCTCCAGCAGCATTCCCAGCGGAGAAGTGCTCTGCCACAACCCTCACCACCAAACAAAATCAGTGAACCTTACCCTATGCTCTCACTGAGGGCCAGGACCAACCTTAGCAGCAGGGTAAAGGGAAGGTAAAAGCATCTGAGACTAAGAAGAACTTAGAAAGAAAGAAGACAATTACTTCTTTTTTAAAATACAAATATAATTTAGAGCAAAGGGCTCTTCTGTTAAGGTTTTTCCAACGATTAAAAAAGGAAAACCCAAACTCCCTACCAGCGTGATTTGTTCTGGAGGCAGGATAGGACAGCATCAAATCCCATAAGCAATTTGCAGTGCTGTCTCAGCGAGCACAGCCTGGCAATCTTGACTCTCCGCCTCACTTAAAACTGCATCTCTGTTCCTGGATAACCCCCAAACCCATGGCGAGTAATGAATAAGAAAACAACGGGTTGTTGTTTTTCTTCCCATTCCCAACACTCACTCTGCATTAGGCTCCATCATTTCACAACTCGCTTGATGTAACACGATGTGGCAGAACGTACCCTGATCCAGAAGTGAACCCTGATGCAATGCAGAACAGATGCCTTGGACTCAAACTGCTCCTTCTTTGCCTTTCCTACCTTTGATCCACATTTTCTGCTTCTGACAGGCTGTTAAATAAATATCAGTGACAAGGCTTGGTATGCATTTGTTTTTCTGCAGCTTGTTTTCTTTCTGTTCAGCTCTCCAAGCTGAGCATCTTGTTGACAAATATACACACTCCATTACCAATTAATGACTTCAGCCTGGTGTCCTCTGCTCTCCTTACTCCCCAGTGCCAGTTCTACACATTAGCCTGGGTAACATTCAAAGATAATTGTGTTTTGTTTATTTGTTTTGAGGAGTAACAGCAATCAGACAGGCAAATCCCAGTCCTTACCAAAGCTGCAATTGTGTTCTCAGTGTAGCCTGTAGGAGAGCTAGAGAAGCACACGTGGCATTTGCTCAAGGTGAAACTTCTCTTCTTTTGCTCTCAATTTTTTTTTTCTTCTTCCAAGAAAAGGACATTTTGCTCAGCATTCAGGGCTTTCTGCAGGCTTTCCACGTCTAGGGCCAGGTTTTCTGCCGCCTCTTAATTTGTTTAGTCACTTTTTAAAGCCCACCCTTGCTGCAAGGCGCAGTTAGCTGAAAATGAGAAGTAGTTCTCAGTAATACAGGTCAGCCCCCGCACACACACGTGGCCAGGATCACACATTTGTGCACAGAGACCTATTTCAATTTTGGAAGAAACATTGCACTGGATATTTCCAAGTGCCCATTGACTTCAGGTACCTCGATTTCCACCACAACTGAAGAAATGCAGTTTTTGAGGACTGGGTGCTTGGGAGCCAGGAATCTGTGGAAATGAAACCCCGCCGGTCGCCTGCGGAAGGAAGCCCATTTGATCAGCACTAAGTGCAGGCAGGCGTGGTACAGCTCGAGCACATTCAGATGGCTGCAAAAGAGCACAGGGTGAGCTTCCTTCAGCCTCCTTTTGCTGCTTCCAGAGATGCAAAGTCTCGCTGAGCAGCCGTGAGCAGGCTGAGTGTTCACCGAGGAGACACGAGCCACAGTTGGCGGCACACATTAGCATCTTCCGCTCTGATAATTAGTTTAGTGAAAAATTATTGCATTATCTGTTTGGTTTCATTAGAGGCCAATTGCAATCTCAGAAAGAACTGCTCACATTAGGTGCTTTTAATAAGACAATAAGCCCTATAGTGTTTCCAAACAAGATTTAGAGCCCGTTCAGCACGCGAGTAATTAGCACAAGCCGGGTTGGAGGCCAAATGCATTATTTAGTAGTGGAATTAAATTTCCTTAGAAAAGAAAGAAGCCCATTAAAATCCACAGAAATGCAGAACTGTCAGGGCAGTGTATTTAAAACATATTGCAACAGAAGCCTTAGCTTCACAGGAGGATGTGGTTCAGATTTGAGCAAATCTGCACCCAATCTTGTGGTCAACAATGGAGTTTTTACTCCTGCTGTGCAGGGAGACTAATCCTACAGAGCCATATTGCACAGCAGGTGTTCATCTTGCAGATGGGTTGAAATCAATTATCAGCACTGACTGCTGTGCCATTGGGTAAGAAGGCTGAGATCCTCCAAATCACCCTCACATTGTCCTTATTTTCATCCCTAAGAGTCACTGGAGATAGTTTTCCTGGTACAGAAAGTTTTTCCTTTAGGAGAACCACCTTTTTTTCCCAGGAACACGAGAGAAAGCTGCACTTTCTTACATGCTGTATTTTAATTTTTGTGTGGCATGAGCAAATATAATTACCAGTACAAAGGATTCAGAAAAAAATAGACTATGCTTAGCAACCTCCAGCAAAAACTAGCAGAATGCTCTTGACAAAACTTGTGCTCTGTAATGAAATTCCTATGAAGGCATTCAGTACTTAAAAAACTAGGACAAATGATGCTGTAAGGAGTAGAATATGTAAACGTGGCAAGGAGCTTCACTTTATATTCTGGCTTCAGAGGGGTTACTTTCAGCTGACAGCAGTGTAAATGGGACCAGAATCACACTCATGCCCATCAGCATGAGAAAGACAAAGCTGGGTTTATACAGAATACAGAAACACCCCTTAACCAGGTCCATGTGTAGGGTATTCTGAGAAAGATGGAGTGTTTGCATCTCTGCCATGAGTACATGTAGACCCTCTCTTATATGGCAGCTTAAGAAATAACAATTTTGCAGCCAAACTACCAGCTCAAACACAGCAGTGACTCGCCAGCTCATCCCTGTAGTAATTCTGCAAAGGCAGTGATGCATGTACCATGTAACAGGGCCATGAGAATTTCCATAACAGTCAGCCAGCAGTGACAAATGGGAAACAAAAAGAGAGGAGAAGTGGGAAATATGGCAGCTCACTCGGCCCTGAGGCCGGTGGCTCTGGGAAGAGGAAAGGGTGGCTGCTGATCTCTGCTGCAACAATAGGAGCTTTCCAAGAGTTCCAGGGGGTCTGCAGGTTTCCCTCCTGCAGAACCCTCAGCTCTGGGGCTTTTCCCATAAATGTGCCTCTCCAAGTACCTTCAAGGCTCAAGTTTTCATTGCAAAATCAGCAGTGGAGCTGGGAGTTGGAAGAGGTGCCTGGCTCTCCCCATCGGGGCTTACAGATAAGCACTCGCTGCAGAGTGATTTTCGTTCCCAGGATTTGGAGGTAATCCTGCCTCCCTGGGGTAGCTCTTTACTTTCAGAGCCAATTTCCTGGATGGAGCAGGAATATCCACATCTTGCTTTTTCTTTCCTTTTGCTTTCCATCTCCACACAGAGAGCAGGGAAGGGAGAAGAGCAGTGCTCCCCCAGCCACACACCTTGATCCTGGAGAGGTTGCTGCCTTCACAAAACTGGCACAAAATGCAGAAGGACTATGGCTTGATATATAATTCAACACATTGAATTATGTCAATAATGTTCAATCAATGTGCCCCAAACAGCTCGTGCTTTTGACATCCTGTTCTGCAGCCTTAAGTCAACATTATTTATTTCTCACCCCGTGGTGCCAGTGGGATAACCCAGGGCTGGCTGGGACACCCCTCACAGGAGGCCTTTCCAAACCAAACCCACGGGCAGGGCAGCAGCAGAGTGCTTGAGTACACATCTCCAGCCCACCCAAAACAGCTTCTGCTCTACCTTCACAGCAACACACCCAGACACAGGGATCTCTCCTTGCAAGGTCTGAATAAAGCTGCAGCACAAAACAGCCTGACAGTCCTGAAAGAAGTCAGCCATCTAAGGAAAATGGGTTTGTAGGTGATGCAAAGCTCTCACAGATTCACTCTGAAGCTGCTGAGCCTCTTAACATCTTCAAAACCTCTTTTTTTTCCTCTAGGGTCACAAAGGAGGCTGCATTTCCTGGAAGGCAGCTTTGAGAGGTTTGAGACTCCAGGGAAGTCGTGACATTAGCAAAGGTTCTGCCACAACCGCTTGTAAAACCAGGAGATTGAGCTCTTTTGTAGCGCTTTCATCCTCCTTTGAGGCACCTGCCCTCATTTCTGAGCTGGCCACTGCAGCGAGGAGCCATCCCACCAGTGACACTGAGCTCCACAGGCAGCTTTTGTGATCCCTTTTTTCCCATATTGACCCTTTGGGCAAGTTCTCCAAAGGCAACATCATCTCAGGGGCCTTCTACTGACAATGTCAGGCTGCCCCTTGGACTGGGCCATGCACAGCGAGATGGGGAGCTGGGCATGTCAAGTCAAAGTCTCATCTTCCACCCAAACCCCACTCCCTGCTGGCCCTGGGAAAAGCTCAGAGACCTGCCCAAGCTGGAGTGGAAAACCCTCAAACTTTAGACTAGAAGTCATTACAGCCATGAAAGCATTTCACCATCTTAAGAGTCACTCTGGGTTTTTCTAGCAGGTAACCTATTTATTAAGGGCGTTGGAAATCTGGCCAAAAGTGTGTGTGTGGCCTGAAAAGTCACTTTGCATCAATAAGTCACACACCAGCAAGAGCCCTTTCCCCTGCAGTTGTAATGAGTTCAGCCCCTGCATAGCCACTGTCACACCCAAAAACCCAACCAGAATAACTTGGCTGGGGAGAAAATGAGACATTTTCATCACCCTTGTTATTGAACAGAGACCTGCGAAGGATTACTTGCAAATTATGGCAAACTTCAATTGAAATGGGCCATTACTTGCCTCATTAATATTTCAAGCGTGTTTGAATGCTCTATGGCAAAAATATATTACATGGAAACAAATTCAGGTGGGAGGGAAAAAACCCCACAAAACAAATTTCATTAAATAATGAACATGCATTACACTAACCCGTCCTGAGACTCAGCCCAAGAGCGTCACAGATAAAAAAAATCCTGGTGTTCTACTTATTTATAAGGCAAAATTATCTACTCATTTAGGAAAAAGTAATCATGCTCAGTTAGACACACCAGACAAGCATAGGAAAAGAAAAATGGCTTTGAAGCTGCTCCTGATAGCAAGCCTTGACAGCTTGGCAAGAAAACTCTGCCATCCATATTTTATTTTATTATTATTATTTTTAAAAGTATACATTAGAAAGTCCATTAAAGAAGTGGTATGAATTGGTAATTTTTTTGTTGCATAACAGTTTTGAATCTGTAAGAGAACAGCAATGCAATACAGCTCTTTTTGCCAGCACCCATGAATCTCATTTGAAAACAATTCCCAGCTAAAGGTGTTCCTTGTCAATTGGATCCCAGCAGGGAACAGAGGAGAAGAGACGCCCCTACCGCTGTTCTGTTTGTCTCTAGCTGGAGCATGGCCCACTAATTTTATAAAGTTACAATCTAGGAAATCATCTTTCATTTGGCAGTTTGGAACTAGCAATAATTAGTCTAATTTGGGTAGGGGAGGCTTGTTATTTAACTTGATTTGTTCCTAATGTCAGTGAGTGTTATTAATGGTCAAGCATTCAAGAAATCAGGGTTTTGGTTCAAAAACCTCCATCACAGATCTCAAAGGATCCAGCTCTACCTGGATCCTGGAGGCTCAAGGCTTTCATCTGAATGTGGACAAAGATAAACAAACAAAAGTATCCTGGTGTGGAGAGAAGGCACAACCACAGTTTTCCATCATCACCTGGAAGCAGGAAATTCCCTGTTCTGGGAAGTGGCAGCTGAGCCAAACCCTCCTGAAAATTGCATTTATGATTTTCCAGTGACTGACCAACAGTTCAATCCTGTCCCAGAGCAGAGGGGAAGCACCAGCTCCCTCCACGTGTAAAGTCTGAAGAGACTTTTGGAAGCTGGGGAATCAGTTTCCTGGGACATCAATTCTTTTACTATCTTTTCTTGTTAAAGCCACTATTAATGGGTGATGAGCTTCAAGCTGCAGCCTGATGATTAGGTGAAAACTGGAAATCCCGACTGTAACACGAGCTTTGCTGCAGGGGAATTAGCAGTGTGGTTTATCCACTCAGGAGTTTACACCTGATTAGAGGATTCTCTGATTGAGAGCCGGAGGAACTCATTAATATTTGTATTTTTCTTTTTAATACAAGTATTCCTCACCAGGACCATAATTATTTTCTCTGGCTTAACTCACCATCCTTCCCCTGCTTAGGGTGCAATATCTCATCATCTTGATCCATACATAGTCCTGATATAGAGGCATATATATATATACAAATATACACACACACACATCTCAGGAGAGCTTTTTAAAAGAAACCAAACAAACAAAAAAGGACAGGAACATAAAAATTCAACTTTTAAAGCCAACATGCTTAACACCAACAAACCCTCTTCCCTCCCATCAGGCCCATGACTCCCCCCAGGACAACCTGGACCTTACAGGGATTTTTACCTTAGTTCAAGTCCTTTTATTGTCCTAGGCAAGAAGCCTCTCCTGAGGCTCAAACTGCAGCCCCAGCAGGTTCTTCAGCACCGCTGGGCATAGCAGGGGACCTCTGCTGATGCCTGCAGAGGCTCCTGAGAAAATCAGGTTTCAGAATGAGATGAATTTCAGTTGGGAAGCAGCAATGCCAAAGCAAAGAAGGGAATCTTTCCTAAGCTCTTACCCTCCTCCACAAGTGCCTCCACTGAAAGGCTTTTATAGCCCCACACTTCCCACCTCTTTGGCCCAAATTAACGAGGCCAAAACCTGCTGTGCAGGGGCGTTGCAAAACCAAAACAAACCAGCAGTTTCCTTCTGCCTGTGTTGTTTCTTGCATGGACCATGTCAGGATTAATTCCATTGCTCTGCTCTCAGGTGTCTATCAGGTGCTGGCTACACCACATAAAAACCCCCAAACACCGAGAAAAATAAATGGAAAGGTTTTATCAAGTCCCTATTTGCCCTGCTCTTTGCTATGCCTGCAGCTTAAATACTAAAAGCCAACAAATAACCAATATATTGGTTTTCAGCAGTAATTCTTGGTGGGTGCCAAGAGGACGGTGCCAGACTGTTTTCAGTGGTGCCCAGGGACAGGATGAGGAGCAATGGCCATGAACTAAAACACAACAAGTTCCACCTCAACACGAGAAAGATCTTTCCCTTGAGGGTAGCAGAGCACTGGAACAGCTGCCCAGGGAGGTCAGGCAATCTCTCTCCCTGGAGACATTCCAAAAGCACCTGGATGCATTCCTGTGTCACCCAGATGACCCTGCCTGGGCAGGGGGTTGCACTGGGTGATCTTCCAACCCTAACAGTTCTGTGAAGGTCACAGGCTTTGTCAAACCCAGCCCTGATTCCCAGGTCAGCCCAGCTGTGGGTGAGGTGCTGCTTTTCCAGCAGTGCCAGAACAGATCCTGTGCCAAGCACCTGTAATCCCAAAGGGTCACTGCTCTCCACGAGGCTGCTGCCCTGGGCTCCGGGTGTGTGTGCCACCGTCACACTGGGCACCCAGGAATTCAGTGTTCTGAAACTCCTGAGCGATATCACAGCCACTTCTCCAGGCACTCCGAGCAAACTCGTCTGCCACCTTCTGTCCCTGAAAGGGTATAACTTTCATGGAAGAGCATATTCCCATTTTTCTGTGGGCAGGTCTGGCAGGTGGTGGAGCGGTGAGAGGAGTTTTTGCAGTCTGGGGCCGATCTCCACTCCCACATCCCTGAGCCTTGGGCGCAGCCACAGCCTGGAAACTTCGTTAGCAGGAAAAGCACTGGCATTTCAAGGCTGATTTCCAAACAGGAGGAGACAGGTAAATGATGGGTGCCAGGCTTCCAGCACACGTGCTGAGAGGCATCTCCTCCAGGTACATTGGATGGTGATTGGAATGTCCTTCCCGAGAAAGGCCGGGCTGGCTGTGCATTACAGCAATGCACAGTGACAGCTGCACACGGCCATACGGCTCCAGACTCAGCTGCCTTTGGCCATATCGATGAATCACAATGTTTGCCTTGTGATGGACTTGCTTAACCAGGCAGGAACAACCCCGGGTAGCCAGGGAAGCTGTGCCACCTTTGCCGAGGGGATGCAGCCCAGGGAGCGGCTCAGCACAGCTCCCCGTGCCTTCCCGGGAAGATGCAGGAAGGCAAAACCCCAAGTGGCATTTTGTCTGTCCCCAGACTTGTGACTGAAGGGAAAATTGGGAAAAAAAAAAATAAAAAAATCAAGAACAATGAATGCTCGACAATGGTGGCAAATTGGGTTGGAAGTCTCAATGCTCCTCAATTACTGTGCACAAATGCTAATTGCAATAGTTCCTTTCTGCGGCTCCGTCAGCACAAATCCCAGAACCCGAGACAGTTTTTCTTTTTCTTCAAGCCATCTGTCATGCTAATTCTCTTATTGCTGAGAGTTGAGGCTTTTTTTTTCTTTTTTTTTTTTTTTTAATTTTTTTTTTTTTTCCCTTTAGCACCATTACAAAGAGAGGATGCTGTTTCTCCCCAAGCCAGCTCCAGGCTCCTCCATGGATGCACAGGGGACAGCAGATTTCCCCATGGCCTGAGATCCCTGTGCTTCGAAGTGCTGCAGGGGGTTATTGATGTTCAACTGCCCTCCTGCAGCACTGACCTGCACACCTTGAAATTGCTCTGAAGAGCAGTTGCAAATAAGACCCTCAGCTGATGCTTCTTTTTTTTTTCTGGGGGATTGATTTATCCTGATACCGATGATTGCATCTCAAGGTGCATTTAATGATTCATTCCCTTTAATAATGCAAGCAGATATTGAGGAGGTCTTCGGCTTCCTCAGACAGGCTCTTTTAATAATAAAACCACTTTCATTTGTTTTCTTTTCAAAATAATAACAGATAAACCCAGGGGGATTCTTGGTCTCTGCACATCCTTAGTTTATAAGGAATTTTTTGAGCTCTCTCCTCCTGCCACCCTCTGGTCCTCAGTGAGCTGCTGTGGGATGCAGGAGGATCTGCTGTTATATACGATGGACATTTCCTGACCCATTTCCCCTCCTCCAGCCTTCATGAGGTGACTTGGTCAGGTCATTTCTTCATCCCCCTCTCTGGGCTGTTCATGGTTAACAGGAACAACCCACCTTTATCTGCCCAGAGCTGCAGCCTGGCTGAGGCAAGGCAGCTCTTATGAGAGCAGCATTTACCAAGGGGTCAATTCCGTCCATACCGAGGCATTCAATTCTTATCAGCAAAAAAATCCATGTGTTATGTGGAGCTGTATCCCCGAGGTAGCTGCAGAGGCCAGGCAAATCAAAGCTCAGCTGCCAGAAATCACACCAAAGAGGTGTTTATTGACACAACTCTTTGCTAGAATAAAAGCTGTTCCATTATTACATGGTAAAGTCCTTGTCCTGGAGCTATGGGTGTAGAGAAGGGCAGGATATCCCCCATGGAAGGCTCTTTCTCCTTTGGAGCACCTGTTTCCATTCTGCTTTGCCATAACCAACAGTGTAAACACTGAGCATCCTCAACATCTAAGCAAAGGCAGGAGTGTGATACCTTTCTTTGAATGTCATAAACTCAGCATTTCCACAGAGCAGAAAGTCTGGGTACACTGAAATCTTCAGCCATCCCATGTGACAACATCTGGCACCTGGGCCCTGACACCTGCAGTCAGCGTGGCAGCCAGGCTTTCCAGAGCCACCAATGGGCTGAAAATACAGAGCAAAACCAATTATTCAGCTCCAAGATGCTCCACGTGGGGGCAGGAGGGGTGGGAAACCGTGCCAGGGTGGGTGAGACCCCCACCAGTGGGTTCCTAGGCTTGCAGGAAAGCTTTCACCCGGATATTTGCTGCTGCAGCTCTGACACGCTGCCCCAGAAAGCTGCTGATGCCTCTTTTGTGCTGCCACCAGAGCAGGACTGGGTGCTGCCCCTCTTCTCTCCTCTGCTCCAGGCTGGTTTAAGTGGCTCCTTTGCTTCTGTGCTTTCTGCTTCCTTTCTCCAAGCCCACACTCTTGGTAGGCTTTGTCTGCTTGAAGGTGCTGCATCTCCCCCGTCACAGCCCTATTAAAGTGGCACTTCAGAGGTCCTTCATTCTGCCCTCTCATATTGTGCTCCCTTTCACAGCATTTTTCCTCTCTGCTAAGAATTCATAAAACTTTCAGCTTGCCTTATTTTTTTTTTTTGGTACCATTCCTTCCTAAGAAAACCTGATCAGTCTGCAACGCTCAGTGCCCGTAACATTCCATGGCCGGTCAGTCCTGGTACAGAGACCTGTCAGCCTCTCCCTCTGCACCTCTTGAACTTCTGAGCTGTTTCAGTGTGATGTAGGATCCAAGCTGGAACAACACAACAGTGCCACAAAGTCCCTGCAAACAGATGGATGAAAGAGGTCGAAGCTGCTAATGGCCCTTCCTGGAGGAGGAGGAGGATGCAGGAATGCAACCCCACCAGATACCAAAGAACACACTCATGGGCTCATCACAGAATCCATCCACAGCTCCATCAGAAACCAGGTCCATCAGTCACCAGCTGAGTGACTTCATGCTCCTTTGCCCATATTAATTATTCCTTTTTGCTCTTAAACAGTATTTTTTTAAATACATATATCTGCATATATGTAATATATATAAAAATAGACCTCTTTTTAATCTAAGCCCACCCCAGCCTTTGTTTCCTCATTTTCTGTTATCGTTGTTTTTTGGTTTGGTTGGTTTTTAAATATTTTTGCTCTGTCAAAACCCCGACAGCCTATGGGAGTTACACCCGAGTGAAGACTCTGAGCTCTGCTTTTACTTTTTGAAATTAAAAGCCAAACCCTCCCATCCTTCCCGGCTGCTGTTCCGCTGTAGGAGCAGGAGAGGGTGCTGCGAAACCAGCGGCGGGGGCTGCGGAGCGGCGGAGGGGAGAGGGACCCCCTCTGTGTCCCCCAGACCCCCCAAACCCCTCAGTCCAAGTGTCCCCTCAGCCCCAGACCCCTCCAGCCCCCAAAAGCCATTTTCTCCTAAGGGAAAAAATAAAATAAAATATTAAAAAAGGAGAGGAAATTATTCATAAACCCAAATTTTAAATCCTCTGTTTTCCAGCATTTCTGCCTCTGGGATTAATGATAAACTTGTGTCTTTCGTGAAGGAAGAATGGGTGGGGATTCTCCAGTGGCTACTATTTCATGTTATTCAAAGTATTTAATATTATTCAAATGATTCCTGTTTATTGTCATTATCATCGTTCTTGTTGTTGTTTTGCAAGTGAAAAACCCACAAATGTAATGAATTTGCAGTGCTGAAAACCAGCTTAACCTGGGCAGGGAGCACTGGGGTCATGCTGAGATCCTGTTTCCTCCACGGAGCCCAGCTGGGCAGTTAAAATATAAAATAGGGACCGCACTTCCTAAGGGTTTCTTACCTTTCTGTCCTTCCCATGGGTTATCCTGCTGATGGAAAGCCATCACCCCTGGGTGGGATGTGCAGATGCCTTCAGAACTATCAGCAGACAGTGGGATGTATCTGCTCCTTCAAACTCCTGGGGATGGATGGGGAGATGCAGAATGAAATTGCTTTAAATGAAAGAGGCAGGAAGAGCTGGTGATGGAGAAAACCTCCTGAGGGAGAAGCCCAATTTATCACAGGTTAGAGACCAGCCAGGAAGGTCAGGAAGGACAGCTGTGGGGTTGGCTGATGGAAACACCTGTTGGATTAGTGGCCTCACTTTCATCTCATTCTGAAGGTTCCCCAGCGTGACTGGGACAGTGGAAGACAAAGACACACATAATTTATGTGCCAATTTTTTAATTGATTTGCCTAAACAGGCCCTGACCATTCCAAGTTTTAATTGTTACTCTGAGCTACATGTAACCTTATTTATTTTCCAGCATCTTTCCTGACATCTTCAAAAACCCAACCAAAGCAAGCCCAGAGACCCTCAAGCAAACAGGTCAGGCTGACAGATCTATTTTCACAGTACCTGCAATTGCATTTTAATCTTCCTTAACCTCTTTTTCCTTGTGCAGCTCCAGCATGGGGCAGAAAAGCAGCTGTTCCCTCTTAACTGGAAAAAGGTGACGGGCATGGAAAGGACAATTCTACCCCCAACACAATAAGAAATAACCAACCAAACAAAAAATCCCAGCTGAAACAAGGCCAGACCTGGCCAAAGAGAGGAAATAAAAGTTTCTTTACATCATTAATGGCCCAGTGGTGGCTGCAGAGGAGATGCTGAGCTGAGCCAACACACCCCCCTCTTTGGGAGCTTTAGGGCATCGCCTTCCCACCTTCCTTCTCAAACAACAGCCAGCTGGACCCAAGTGCTTTTTTTTTTCTCTTATTACAAATAAAGTGCCAGAAAAAATAGGAAAATATGGTAGAAAGCCCCATCTTTTCTAGCTCATTTTTCCCTCCTGCCTTTGTTTCAGGCTCTAATTTTTCGGTGCTGCAGGTCCCTAAGACAGCCCTGACATCCCTCTTAGGGCAGTTCCCGTGAGCAGCTCTAATTTCTGTTGCAGGGTAGCACACAGCCCTGCACTGGGGAGGGAGCAAAGAGGAGCTCAGGGCTCATCACCATGCACACCAACGAGACATTAAACCTCCCAAAAACCCATCATTAATTATCTGTGTGCGTACTGAGGGCGCACAAAGCTCCCAAAGTACCAATATGCCCATCAAGAATACAGTTCCTGTTTTAGAAACAGGGGTACTGAGTCAGAGGTGTGTTTTCCCACGGGCTGCAGGCCCGCACGTGCCACGGGTCACAGCACGGGGTGGCACCTGAGGGGTGACCTCTCAGCCCCAGAAGAAGTTCTGATTCGCCCCCAGGTATTTTCCAGGACCAGATGGCAACGTGGATGTCGCTGCTGAGCACACTGCAGGTGCACACCAGGAGAGGAGCTAATGGCTTTGCTGTTGTACTCCAATGCCTGGTATTCTCCTCTCGTGCAAAGCCATTCCCAGCTTGCTCAAGAGCTTTTGGAGCACGATAATTGGCTTGGAAAAAATGCAAATATATCAGAACTAACTGAGGGGGGGGGGGGGGTGTGTGTGAGAGGGGTGGGAGTGGGGAAGAAAAAGCCCCCAGGAGCGCGGAGGTGGCAAGTGTGATCATCTCAGCCTGTCACCGCTTTAACGTTATTAAACAACTCCTTAAAATAGCAGCCGTAATTATTCCTATATGGAGCTCAATCTGGAGAGCTTTAAGCGCTTTCACTCCTCTCCTGCTCTCACTTTCCTGCTCCAAAACAGGTGGTTTGGGCTCCCATCCCACGGCAGAGGCAGGAGGGACCTGCCCCACCATCAGCAAGGCTTTGCCTGAGGACGCCCAGGCACCAGCCCTAACCCAGTTTCACCAGGCTCAGCTCTGTTGACATGAACACAGTTTTTTGTTGCATTTTTAATTGTAAAAAATGTATTTACATGAATAAAATACAGCTCAGTTGGGGATGTGACCTACTTTTTATGGGAAGATAAAACAACTGTAGGTTCGTGTTTTTATTTCATGTGTTTCAGCTGTTCCCAGTCAGACAGAGCTGCTGAAGCAGATCAATAGGAAATCCACAGCCACCAGGATGCTTTTTTCTGTAAATAATCACATCCTGATCGAGATGATGGGGAGCTGCTGCATTTCTGTGATGAAGCCTTTAACCTTCAGATCAGTAGAGCAGTTTTGACAGTACATAATTTATATGGAAATAAATAATTTGATGGGGATTTCAGATGTATGTGTTCTGCACTGCTGGAGAGGCGTCTGTTTATCTAAATTATGAACAATAATACTAAATAATATATAATCCTATTGTCCTGGACAAACAGGGGTCATTCTGAAGTTTCTTAAGCCCAGCAGGAACTGGGGATGCTCTGTCAAGAAACAGACCCTGTAATTTCTGCTAAAATAAAGCACGATTTGCTTTTCAAGGATAAACAAGAGCTTTCACTCTGATGTTTGAGCTTCTTTAACACTGAAGCAAGACAGCTTTAAAAGCCATATAATTTCAAAGTCAGATGTTGGCTGGGCACTACGCAGCCTCTGCAAGGGCCACGGATTCTTTCCTTATCCCCTCATTTCAGCAGCCTTTGATGAGCTGAGCTGAAGGCAGATTAAACCAGCATTAGGGCCTACACAGCACCCAATTATGCTGAACCTGAATGCCAGAGATTTACTTATTAAATATAAAGCAATGAGCAGCGTCTGACCTGCACTGCCACGACAGACACTGCTGCTCCTTCCTCTTGTGTGTGACACCGACCCTGTCCCCTTTCCCACAGAGGTGAAATCACCACACTCCCCCCCAGAGCAGCAGAGTGACATTTTGGTATTTATTCAAATTAGCTGTTATTAATTAAATAACACCTCTCAGCTTCCTTGGCAGCTCTCCCCCTGCAGTTGCAGCAGGCTGCTGGCACGTGTCAGGGCGCCAGGCGGATGCAAGAACCTCAGGGTTACGTTTCCATGAACACACACCTCATTAAAGATGTTATCACTGCAGGAAAATAATAAACTTGTGGTCGTGTCTCTGTACTATCTCCTCTTCTGTGCCTTCCACTTCCCCTGTCACTAAACCCCCCTCCCAGGTGCTGTTAAAACAAAGACAGCCCTTGTTCAGCAGAGCTTCTCTTGGGTTTCATTTTGCTTCCGAGATGGAGTCCCAGGGATTCCAGCACGTGCCTACACACTTTGCTGATCAGCAGCAAAGCTGAATCTCGGGCCCAGGGATTTGCCTACGTGCAGATTTAGAGGTGCTGGTTGGGATGAGTGACTTTGTTCCAAAATGAGCTGTTCAGCCAGCACTCACCGTGCTGGCAATCGCAGCCCTTTGGGCAGATGGAGCTGCACCAACCTCAGTCGAAGCAGCTGCAAACCTGAAGGAGCCCAAGCCACTGAACATCTTCTCTGCACCCCTGTCACACCTGGTCTGCCTCTAAGAAAAATGAATTCACACTGCCCTAACACTGAAGATTAAAAACAGCTGCATCTCATCACAGCCAGATTTATCCAGAGCCCACGACAAAAATGATGGGTTATTGGGGAATAACCTTGGCTGCTGGTGCTGTGTATTTTCAAGGCATATTAATCACTATTTGTGATATACTTCTCCTTTCATTGGAAATAGAGAGAGGGGTGAGGCTTGGGGAGTTCTGCAGTGGTTTGATTAAAAAATGCTGGACAGAGCCTGCAGAACACATGGTACAAACTGCTCAAGACTTGAAAATATCCCGTTAGAGCCAATGTATTCCTCAAATCCAGCCCTTGGGGTAAAATCTGGCAACACAGTGCAGTGGGGTTAATTTTTCTGGTTGAAACAGTGCTTTCCCGTGTTGTAAATTGTAACAATAATAATAAAAAAAGAATCTTTCTTCTGCAAAGTTGACTAAAAGACTGATTTGACCAGAGGTTCAAAGATGAAGTGGTGTGAAAAGAAGAAGGGTTGGGGAACTGGTTTGCAATTAAAGACACACGGGGTGATCACTGCAGCCGTTTCCTGCCAGTTATAACCCCTGCCCACCAAGGTCACTGCAACCCAAAATCTGAGGTCTGTAAAAACCTACATGAAGCTAAAGCAAAGAGGCAGCTCTTCCCTCTCTCCATTCCACTGTATCCATGGGAACAGGGTGGGATTTGACATCTACACAATCACTATAGACAGCAGCCCTGCGGTGCAGGGAGGAAAGGTCACTGGAGCACCCTGGGCATGTGAGGTGGCACCCATGGAGCAGCCAGGGTGCTGGGGACACCCCTTTTGTGTGTCCAGGACGGCTGTGGTGCAGCCAGTTTGCAGAAAGAAAAGTTAAAGAACTGATGGAACAACGGGTGCTGCAGTGGGGTGAAGGACACCCCACCAGGAGCCCCAAAACTGGATGAGAAAAATGCTGGTTTTTCTAGTTAGGTTTGACTGCAAATTTGGGGAAAAAATTAGGAAGCAAACAAATAAATCTCATAAGGAAAGAAGGGAGAAGAAAATAAATATCTCTCAGCTACTTCTCATTAGTAGAGGAATATTTACTCAGGTGAATATTTTGCCTGTTCCCACAGCATCCCCAGCACAGACACACCAGCTCTGCACAGCTAACAAGGTATCAGCAGGGAGGAATAAGACTATTTAATTTCTCAGCACACCTTGAATAGCCCATGGGGCCAACTCACATTTGGGAAAACGAATAACACAGCCTTGACAAATTGTATTAATAATGCAACACAAGGGCTCGAGAGCAGAGCACTGTGAGCTGGAAACACCATGCCCGAGCCAGCTGCTTCCCCTGCCACAATGGCATGTGGCTGAAACACTAATAAACCCTGGAGCCCTAGGAAAATACCTTTGGGTCCTGTCTGCTTGAAGCCAAGAGCACAGATCTTCAACCCTGTGTCCAGATGATGCCACACCAAGATTCATCTGGGACTTCCCAAGCTGTAGGGATTTGCTCTCCCCTTGCCTACCTGAGCAACAGCTCCATGACATCCTCCTGGGCAAAAGCAGGACCAGGTTGCCCCCAAACACCTGCCCAACCTCATCTCACCTCAGCAGAAGCTTCACCAGCAGCCATAAGAGCTCAGCAGGGCTCTCGGTCTGCACGTCTGCTCAGAGGGTGTTACTGTCCGAGAGGGTCTTGTGCCTCACCTGAACCTTTGCAGTGGCTCCTTGTGCCCACTGCCCACACAGCTGCAAGGGCAGTTCATCCATACCTGTATATAAATTTAGATATAAATCATATTTTTTCCACTGGGCAAGAATGGGCTCTGGAGCCTCAAGCTGCTCCAGGAGCAGCTGCAGGAGAGCAAGACCCAGCACGGCCTTATTACTCCTGGCTACTTAATTACTGCTCGTGATTGGTGTCTAATGAACTCGTGCATCCATAGCTCATGATTCATTAAGGGTTTTCAGGACACTACTGAGGGGCAAATGGAGCTTGTGTCCCACCAGGGCCCCATCACACCATGGGAGTGACGTGATGTGAGAGTGAACAAGGACAGTAGTGGGGGATGATGGCAGAGAGGAGGAGACACAGAGCACAAGATGCCTCTCTGGGCTTACAGAAAGGGGATTTGATTTAAAAACCCCACAGAGGGGGAGTGTGGCTCCTGGGAGTTCCCTGAGAAAAACCCAGAGCATCCCATCTTCCCAACCGGCCTCCCCTGAGCCAGGGGTTCTCTCACCTCCCCTGTGCCATTCCTGCAGCTCCCATTCATCTCTCCCCGTGCCACGAGCTCCACTCAGCACCCGGGCTGCAGGGTGGATGTCTGTGTGTGGGAGGCTGGTGGCAGGGACAGCAAAAGCTTCAGCCCACTGCAGTCCTGAGCGAGCAGGGGAACTGCTCCTGGATCGGGCTTTATTTAACCCTTAATCCCAGTAACTCATTCTAATGCTCCAGTACACGGAGACACAGCCACGTGCACAAAGAGTCTGACACCAGTTAGTCATTCATGCAAAGCAAGGCTTTTTTTTGCTTCCAAGTGCAAACCGTTCCCTGTGCAGTGTCAGACAAGCAGTCACCTTCCCACGGGGCTGGGAGCAGCCTGGCTCATCCCACCGGGAGAATTTAAGGACTTCAGTCCTAGGGTGTAAAACCTCGAATTTAATTGGTTGCTTATCCTCAAAACTCCACTTTTCATTTATTGCAATCAAAGCAACAGGCAGGGAGGGAGCACAGGGAGAGGCTGCAATGGGTGGGAGAGGGACTGAAGGAGGGAAGGGGGCTGAGCCATCCACAGTGAGAGCTGCTGCCACACTTCTGGAGGGATGGAACAGCACCTGGAGGCACAACCACTGCTGCCTGTGCTTTACTAAACACCACGTTATCCTACCAAAACCCAGCACTTATTGGACCAACAGCAAACACTTACTTTGACAGATTCCTTTTGGCAGTCCTGCACTTATTTGTGCTCACTGGGTGAATGTGTGAACTCCCAGGCTCACAAATGTAATCTCTCCAATGAATGAAAATAATTACTTTTCTAATTCGCCCCTAGACTCTGATAAACCTTCTGGGGCCTTGAGGAAGGCATGAAGGGTTTTTAAATTTTTTTTTCTGCTTATGTAGGCAATCATTTTCATTTATAAAATGAGTAATTCTGTATTTAATCAGTACCAAAGAAAATTCCACTTGGGGACAGGGACACCTCCTGATTAACCCCAGAAATGACTCCCCAGTGTGAGGGAACAGTGGGACAGCCCTTGTCCCTCTGAGCATCAGCGACTTTGAGGATCCTGAAGATCTCCCTTACAAGAAGGACTGAGAATATAAGATCCACCAAGGGTAAGATGCAAAGGTAACTGCCTCTGAGCCACCAGAAAACACCAGTGTCAAGCCCAGCAAACTAGATCAGGCTCTAGGAAATGCAAAATCATTGCTTGTGAACTCCAGTGTTTTCTTGGAGCAAAATTCACACTGAACATGGAGATCCTGATGGAAAACTGGTGGTTTATCTGGCTGAGGACCAACCAACTTTGCTGCTGGATGATGGGGCTGGATTGTGCTTTAATGCTTGAAGCAGCAGCAAACCTGTCATGTAGCACTTCCAAACTGGTGCTTAAGTGAGAACATAAATGCTCATGGGTAATAAAAAAACTGAGGGTAAATAGAACTGTGTCTACAAAATGATACCCTGGTTTTAAAGCTTAGCAAATCAGGAGTCAGAGACATTAGATATACACTAGATATACGTTACTTGCTTATCTGAAGGAACTGGAGAGGAATAATCCTGTTCAAGAACTGGCTGGAAATAAAGTTGCAGTGAAGTCCTGTGGAATGGGCATTGGAATCCATGCAAAGAGTGGTGCTGCACCTGGACTTAGACTCTACTTTGGTGGAGCTTATAAATAATAAATAATAAATATTAAAATAATAAATATTAATAAATATCAAAATAATAAATATTAATATTAATATTAAATAATAACAACAAGGTGCAACATTCATTCCCCAGCGTGCTACAAATGAGATTAAAAGTGTGTATATTCTATTTCTTTTAATCACAGTAAGACAAAACAAGCTCAAATAGACCAAGAATCTTCGGACAGTTTTGTTCTGCAGAAACAAAATTTTCAGAGAGGTTGAAAATAACAAGAACAGAAATAAAGTCTGGACAAAGCTCTTTCTCTTGCACGGTGATGAGATGGGACTCGCACAGGGGAGCCCAAGGGAGCACAGCCTGCTCCTCCCCTGCCCTGTTTTCCATCAGGGTGATGCTCTCCCCTGGCAGCTGGCTGAGGCCAAAATGCCAAAGCATCAGAAGAAATTTCGAAACTGAAAACCTCAGAGTAAGTTTCATACACACGCACAAAAAGCAGCTAAAGTACCATTTTCTTGCCAAAATGAAATATAAGCCAACTACTTTGCTGCACTGGACTTGTGCCATAAGTCTCAGCTCCATCACTTTGCACTGTTTTGGGATCTTGCCTTTCACTGGAAGAACTTCTGGCCATAACTCTCACTAAATCCTGCATCTAATGTTTCCCATGGGAAGGGTTGAGGTTGTTTCCCAGTCGACGCTGCACTGAAATTCTCCCATTTGCTCTTCAGACCTCCTGTCTATGGGATGGCAGAGGAAATTTGGGTGCTGGAGCCACCCCACCAGGGTGCCTCCAGTCTAACAGGGGATATTTAAGCAACAGTTTGCAAGTAGCCATAGAGGAACAACCTGCTTGTGTCCAAGCCTGCTGAGGTATTGTCCAGAATGATGGCTATTTCCCATTACAGCCTGGTTGGAATTGATATCCGGCACTGAGAGATATCAATCAGTAAATATAGAATCAATCAAGACAAAATTTCTATTTTTCTAATGCTGGTTATTTCTTGGAAAGTTACACAGATCTTTTACGCCTGCTGGCACTTAGGCCAGTAAATATATAATTAAATGATGCAGTCAAATGCACAAACTTTTGCAGCCTACTTACCTACACCAAAAAAATACACTTTTTTTTCCTTAGTTCTACTCTATTTTCTTTCTCCTGCTCTCGAGTCCAGCCCTGGATTTATCCCCCCAGGCAGAACTGCTGTTTGCTCAGCGGGACGAGCTGAGAGAAGAGGACTTTGGAGAGATCTTTAGTTACGCGGGGAGAAACAAAACAACCCCCCCCCAAAAAAAAAAACAAACAAAGAAAGGAAAACATCCCAATTCTCTAGGTTACACTACTGGTTATATAACCCATCTCCCTGGTTATATTCACGGTCCTATAAATAGAGAAGTGGCCTCAAAGAGTGGCCTAAAAAAAAATGACAGACGGGAGTCGGGGCGCGTCGACCGTCGGGAGCGGGAGCGGGACGGGACGTCGGGGCTCAGCACGGGGACGAGGACATCTGGTCGTAGTCGGGGCACTTGAGCAGGGCCGGGTAGTTACTGTTCATCTGCAGGGACGCCTCGCTGGAGATGTCCGAGGGGCTCCGGCCCCGCGCCCACGCGTCCGGGTGCAGGAACTGCCCCGAGTAGTCGGAGCAGTTGCTCAGGCGGGGCCGGTAGAAGCCGGGGTGGGGCCGGTAGATGTCCTCGGCCGTGTAGCGCTTCATGAACAGGTACACGGACATCACCCCGGCGCTCTGCGGGAGAGAGACACGGCCTGACGCCCACCCTGCGCGCGGCTGCCTCCTCCACCGCCACCGGCACAGAGCAAAACATAAATCCCTGGTTTTTTTTGCTCTGCTGCTGATGCACAAAGGCACCTGAGGGCTGTCACTTCACCGCCCTGTGCCTGGGATCCATGCACTAAATAATGCAGCACAACCACGTCTCCTCCTCCTCTGCATTTTCCTCCTTGGCATCAAATCGTCATCAAGTGCCCCATCAGCGCGCCAGGCTTGGGTCTGTCCCCACCCTGTCTCCCTTCACGCTGTATTTTACCCCTCTGCCCTCACAGCCCTGCCTTAAACCCCACCCAAGTCCTCTTTTTGCCAACAGCCTCGATGTGCCCACCCCTGAGAGCGGGACACAGGGGTGTGAGAGCTGCTGGGTACCTCTGTGAGAAGGAAGGAGATGGCAGAGAAGGCAAACGACCACCCGTATTTGTAATTGAAGAACGTTTCCGAGTCCTTGGTCCTGTTGAGCATCTCGTCGTTAATGCTGGAGATGTAGAGGACCAGCCCCACCACCAGGGACAGACCTGGAGAAGGACAGTGGGAAACATGTCAGGGATGAAGGGCTGAAGGAGCACCTTCCTTAAGACCTGACTTGTGGGGGAAACTAAAAAACTGTGCTTGGAATAACTGGGAAAGGGGCTGCCCTCCCTCCTGCTGCGCTAACCCAGGGCACTCCTCTCATTTCAGTCAAAGCATTACCTGCTCAGGCAAGTCTGTGTGCGCTGGGGAGGAGGCAGCGGCTCTGGTAAGGAGCTGACTTCAAAGCTCAGCTGTCACAGCTATTTGTTTAACACTCTCACAGCACCATGAATAAAACATTCCCTTTTCTCCTGTAGAAACATCCCGACTGAGCAGTTTGAAGTTTCTGATCTCTCCTGCGACTGATGTGCCATGAGAAGCATCCTCTCCTCCAGCACCTGCTCCTGCACGTGGTGGGGGCTTTTTCCCCATTTCCACAAATGAGTTTTGCACTGGATGGTTTTCCATCCCACAAAAGCAGGTCAGGCTGCAGGGCTGAGCTGGGAGCCCCTGTGGGTGATGACTCCATCAAGGAGCCACCACAGCGGGTCAGGAGAGCACCAGCAGCTACCAAAGCAAATGTGCTCCGTGCTCAAAGGTTGCCAGGAGAAAAGCTGGTAGCAAAACTCACCTGACAGGATGAAGAAAATCCCCGAGACGAAGGCGAGGATGGTCCTGTGGGGCCGAATGTGGCCGATGTTGCTCAGGATGAAGCCGATGAACATGAAGAAGAGGCTGACCAGAGGGAATGGGGTGGCAGAGCGGATCATCTCTGTCAGTAGAGGAGCAGAGGGAAGTGAGAACAGATTAATCCTCCCCATACAGTGTGAGAAATGGGCTGGGTGAGATGGCTCCAGCCCTGCTGCTCTGACCATGTTGTGTCTGGGGTTTCCCTCTTTGCTACTCCGCTGAGTAAAACACAGAATTATGGAATCATAGGAAGAGTTGGGTTGGACGGGATCTTAACGTTCCTTGCCAAGGTCAGGACACCTTCCACTATTCCAGGTTGCTCCAAGCCCCAACCAGCCTGGCCTTGAACACTCCCAGGGATGGGGCAGCCACAGCTTCTCTGGGCAACCTGTGCCAGGGCCTGCCCACCGTGGTGGTGACTCTGCCAATGTTTGTGTTTCTGAGGGTTTCTGTGGGAAGTGTTGCATGGGAAAAAAACATCAGAACCTGTATTTTTCTCTAGCTTCACCCCATAAGTGTTTGCAGAACACTCCTATTTATTAAATCCGAAATGACTGCAGAATTCATCGTGAGAGCTGTGACACTCCATCCTTAATTCATCCCACTATATAATGTGTAAAATTGACTGCTAGGGAATAAATACAGCTGCAAATTATGGAGAGGAGACTAAAAAGCCAAACACTTCGATAAACATTAGTGCTGAATAGCCAGTCAGGGGAAATCATACAGCTTAGAGCCTCTGTGAGCACCCTGCCATTAGAAAGGGATGTCCCCAAAAGCTTAGGAGCGCACTGGGTGATTCACAGAGCCAAAAAAAGTAGTTGCATCTACAACTCGGAGTTTCTTTGGCAAAAAGACACAAAGGGGATTTCTTGGGGGAGTCACAAGTGACCCCCTTGGTGCTTTGCAAGGTGAGACTCCCCTGGAACCACTTACTCAGGACGTTGACTGTGGACTCAGACGTCAGCTGGATGTTCATGGGCATGACGTATTCGATGGTGAAGCACCGGCCACGCTCTTCGCCTGCAGCAGACACAGACCAAGTCACACCTGCACTGTGCTTGTCTGGTTTTATGCATGCATGGAAATTCAATTTAAAGCTGCTCTTCCCCCAAAAAAACCCCAAATTCTCTGTCTGTGGTTGAGGTGGAAGAAAGACACCTCTTAAATACCATTTCCTTGTACACACAAATGTGAACCCTTGAAGCCAGAGGCTTTAAAGTCACCCCAGGGGTGGTATCAGAGTCCCTCACACCCCACCCTGACTTTTTCAAAGCAGCAGTTGAAACTTGGTGACATTTCAGGCTGGTCACTTTGAGATTCCCATTCCCTCAGGTTTTATTCCGCTCTGCTCCTGCAGCCAAGTCGCTCCATCACACTTGGCAGGGACGGAGGGAACGGTCCAGCTGACCTGAATCTAAATTCTGCAGGGACCAAATGGGAAAGTTTTGAGCTGCTGCCCAAGGCCACAGCACTGGGACAGGTGGGCCCGGCATGGCAGCATCAAACCCCCCCAAAACCTGTGTGGAAAGGCACATTTATCCACCAGACTGCTAAAAGTTGGGCAAGGGCCTGAGTTTGGAAGCAAAGATGAATGGAGCTCCTAAAAATCCCGTGTTTCCTGGCCGTTTCCCACGGGATGACCACGACAACAAACATTATAAATACACAGATATTTATCCATTTATATATAAACAGACATAACATATATATATATATCTGTTTCTATGTTATAAAACATATAAATATAAACCACGTAAATAACAGGGGAGGTTTTTTTGGGGGGTGAGAACACACCTGCCAGAAAGCAGACCCTCCAGAGCCCCGAGTGCAGCGACAGCTTGATCTCGGCCGTCTGGTTCTGGGGCTGGACGATGCCCTCCTCCAGGTAGAGCCAGTAGTCGGTGCTGACAGAGATGCCCAGCAGGCCGAGGCCGCAGACGGCGAACACGCTGCTGAGCAGGGTCAGCGCCCTCCTGCTGCAGGCGCTCATGCCCGACAGCATCGGGGGCTGGGGCGGGCAGAGCGGGCGGATCCGGCAGCACGATCCGGGGAAAGGACGTGCCAAAGCTTTGCCCCGGATTGCCTCGTGCAGGCTGAGCTGAAACAAGCCATTAAAACGATCAGTGACAGATGGGAGAGTCTGAACCAAATCCCACCCGACTGGTGCCCCAGCGCTGGCTCGGGGGGTGCTGAGGACAGGATTGGGATGGGTTGGGTGGGAGCAGCTCCTTGGCTCCTGTTTGCTTTTCTGCAGGTGAATTCCTGTTTCTCCAGCCCAACCTGGCACGAGTCTCCCCAAGGATGTAGCTGAAGCACAGCGTTTTATCTGCCCTTATCAAATGGTCCCGCGAGGCAAAGCAGCACGAGCTGTTATCTCCTGGGCACAGGAGCCTGCTGAGGATCATGGGCACTGAGATGATGGATCAACAGAGGTGCTTACAGCTGCTGGACCAACCTCCCCCTCTGAGCAGCTCCCACCACCATCACACTCCCCCAGTAATTCTGCTTTTCCTCGTCCAGGGTACATTTATCCCTCGGGGAATCAAGATGCTGATTTTGCAAAGACCGTGCTACGCTGAATGACATCAGCGAACCCCTTGAAGCAGTGCCATGACACAATAACTTGCCTTTCTTCTCTGTTTATTTTTCTTGCTGGATCAGAGCTGGGTCCAAACCCATCTTGTGCTTTGTGGAGAGGCAGGGAAAGGAAGCAGAAAGCTGCAGCCAGGCCCTGGGCGAACATTAAAGGAAAAACTTCCCTCATCCCCATGTTGCTTATGTATTGAACCTTTTCTCTTTTTTTTATTTTATTGCATTCTTGCTAAGTTGGGGAATTTAGTGGTTCTCATGGTGCCCTGCAGACTGATAAAATATCACCAGAAATCAGAGTTCTTGGTGCAGCGGAGGGAAAAGTGCAATTAATTTGGGGAGGGGGGAAAAGCCACAGCAATGAAAGATTAAAGGAATAAGAGCAAGAAGGAAAAAGATACACGCAGGAGATGGTCTTCTGGGGAGTGGGAAGGAGGCAGATAGTGCTATTGACTGCTTTCAGAAAGGCAGGATGAATCACACATAAGTGCCGTGTCATGTATATTTTCCAAGGCACATTTCGCTGCTTTTCAGCACAGCAAACAATACGGAAAAAACATATAAATCCAGCTAGACAACAAAAGCCACCAGATTTAGCAGCAGGAAGCATCTTCCTTGAACTCTCTTTAAAACTTCACCCCTCAGGAGCGGCTCCATCCAGCCCATGTTTGCCATCAGGGTGCACGTGGGTGAATGGGCTCTTTGGAGAGAAGCCCTGTTGCTGTTATCACCCTGGTGAAGGTGGTGGGTTTAGTGATTAAATCAGGAGACACAAATCCTGCCTGGACCAGGAGATGACAACCCGCTGTTCCGACATGGCCGGGTGAGCAGACTGGAGGAGGGTGGTTTTTCCTAGTGCCTCTGATGGAAACGTATTAATACTGGCTTACAGTGACTCTCAGACATGCCAAAAGTCCTCACAGCTTGTACTTTTAGACCCAAAGCCTTCCAAGATAATGTTCTGCCATGGTTCCCTTGTGGTCAATACAAGCAGACGAGGCTGAGAGTGGATTCTTGCTGCTTGGGCGCTCTCAGGGAACATCCAATATTCCTTATCTTATGCTCTTGCAGGGCCCTTCCCCAGCTGTCTCACAAATCCAGAGCACCAAGATCCCCAACATCCCATCCTGGGCAGGGCTTGCAGCAAATTTCATACAAGATCAACATGAAGGAAACTTTTAGTTACTGTGGAGCCCAAAGAACGGCATTTACTGAGCAGATGGAATATCCAAGGCCTGTCTGCCCCTCCAGCTCACTGCTCTGGGCAGCAATAAGAGAGAAAAGCAGGGAATGCTGTTAGAAGAGTATTAAATCTTTGAGTGAAAGAGAGAAAGGGAGAGAAAGACTTTAATTATTGCATCTGACCCCAGATCCAAAGCAGACAAGTACATCTTGGTAGGAAGCAGATGTACTTGCACCCTCAAGCGCTGCAACAGCTCTGACAATTCCCTTCCATATGAAGTTATGGATTTGGCTCTTCCTACGTTCACACTGTGCCTCTCCCCAGAAGGTTCCAACCTACAGGAAGGGGAGTGCTGTCTCCAGACAGCCCAGCTCACACTCCTGCAAGCTTTCCCTCCACCTTTGGCTTTGCTAACCAGCCTCGTTTTTAATGTTCCTCTTTAATGCTTCCCTCAGCTCAAGAACAGCAGGGTGTGTTCCCAGGAGGAACACCCTCCCTGCTAGGGGAGTGAGGAGCAAAGTACAGGGGAGATGCTCAGGCTTTCTTTTCTCTGAAGAATTAGGAGGCAGCAGCTAAAGAGGAAAGTGGTGGCTGTGGGGCAGAGAAGCACATCAGCTCTACACCTGCCATTTCCCAGGGAATATGCCACTTCCCATCTCTGTAGATTCCCATTTGGTCCCTCAATCGACTATCCAGAACTCAGATCCTCTGTCTCACCCATTCATCTCCCTAACCCAGCCAGAGCCATCTTTTCTAGTTGCTGCCTCAAAGTGAACAACATTTACTACAGGGTGTCTCATCCCTCTTGGCATTTTGGTGCCAAAATGGTAAAAGGAACTGGAATCTATTCCTGGCTCGTGTATCATCAACAACCATCTTCCCTGCACATTTCTCGTTAATAACGAGCCAAAAATCAGAGTAGGGAGTATGTGAAGGTCCAGATAAAGCCACTCAGAGGGAAATAGCTGAGTATTTCCTGTGATTTGTTGTCCATCAACATCAGGCACTGGAAAATAAACCCATTTGGTATCGTTTACTGGTCCTGGGGGTGACGTGAGCAGCAGGGAGAGGGGCAGGGCCTCTCAATTGCCTCATTCCTTTGCTCCCTCACACTCCAATTTCCATGTAATCAGGGAGGCACCAGAGACTGATCCCCGTTCCTGCCTCGCTGGCACAGAGGATCCAGCCCGATGTGATGGGGGACAGGGATGGTGCCGAGCATCTGCTCAAAACAAACCTCCCCCCATGTCCAGCACCTGGAGAATCAGCAGGACTCCCAGGAGAAAGATTTTACAAGGACACAAACAGGAACTGGCTTGATTTTCAGCAAGGATTTAGTTCCCAGTGACCTTTATCAATTGTGTTATGCTTCCCACGGCTGGAAAGGTGATGCTGTTTGATTTCCAGCAGTAGCTGTATTTTAAATTAAATGAATGAAGCCCAAAAGATTTCCAAGAAATGGGACTTTAGAACTGTTCCTGCTCCTTCGATCACGCTGTGCCCTCTGGTAGCAGTCCAGGGAACAATAAAGGCAGTCTGCAATGTAATCTGAAGTCCCTGTAATGAATTTCTTCTTGTCTTGGAGCCACAGCTTCTGATGGAAACTACACATGGCCCTTGCTAGGACTGAGCCCTTTGGGAAATGAAATGAATATTGGCATTGCTCCTAACACAGTTCACCCAGATCTAGGAGTAAGTCCTTACCTATTTCTCCACAGTCACAGAAAGAAAATATCCTGGGCAGCTTTCTGAGCCCACCCCTCTGTGAGCTCACACTGAGCACAAGCCAGAGCTCTGGGCTATGTGGATGGGCTGGGAAAAATAAATATATCACTGGTCAACGGCCTGGACAGGATGGGGAGTATCAATAAATCACTGCTCTGAGTTCAGTGGAAAACAGCAGCTCTCTCCTGCCCTGGGTGAAGGCAGAAAGAGCAGGGCCAAGCCAGGCCAAGGAGGTAGCTATTGATTTTTATGTGGCTAGAGCATCATTTCCGATTTCCTGACGTTTGTGAGGAGGGGAGGCACTGCCAAGGTTATTGGAGCAGACGGGAGGGAAGGTTTTGTTTGTGGAGGGTGCTGGGATCCAGGGCAAGCCTGGCAACCCCCCTCTGTGCCTGGTCTGTGCTGCAAACCTGGGCTGAGGGAAATCAGAGGTTAACCCATGGCCCTGGAGTAGTGGGAGAGGCTGAGCAGAACATAAAGGAGAAGGAATTAAGCTTGTGAAAGTGGAGTAGGAAACCCACTGAGTGAGCAGTGGATGCACAAAGAACATCAGGGGCCTGGGTAAGAGCCATCAAATGCAGGAGAGCGTGAGCTGTGATGGAGCTGAACTGAAAGGACCAGCTCCCACTAAGCTGCAACAAGAAAATTGGGCTGGCTAAAAATAAAGGGCCTTCAAGCAGTATGATCCCTTCCTCAGGACACAACGCAGGCCATGGACGTGGGCAAAAAAAAAAAAAATAGGTCAAGGAGAGTGGCTCTTTCAGAACAAAACTTTTCAGAGTTGGCAATGCTTTAGCCACAGCTGAGAGGAAGAGGAGGAGATGGTGAGGGCAGTGCCCACTGCTCCATTTGGGGATGCAGGAGAAACAGCTCCACAAGTCACACCGGGAAAACTGTGTGACTGGGAAAGACAGTTTTGGTTTTGGAATTATAGCTTGGGAAGTGACAGCCCCACCTGAAGCTTGGAAAAGGTGTGCTGCAGGCAGGAGGGAAGCACAGGACTGCTCTGGTTCCATGCAACAGCTGAAGGAAAGCAGGGATGGCTGCAGAGAAAAGCAGTGTCTCCTGCACTGGCACACTGAGAGGCAAATGGCCAAAGGGGATGTGGGTTGGAGCTGGTCCACGGGGTTCCCAGGAGCCCTGTCCTGAGCTGCTGGCACCCACCACCTCCACTGGCACAGGGGAAAACAGAAATACACAAGGCAGCTTTCACAGACCTGCATTAGCGTCCTATAAAACCGTCAGCTCGATCTCAGAGAGAGAAATTACGTATTGGAAAAATTAAGTGCAGAAATAAATCTTTCCCGTGTGGAGGAGGTTTAGCCTCATGCTAAGAAATGAGGCAGCCCACCTTCGTGGCAGTTTGAAAGAGGGCTGGTGACTGTGACTCTGAACAGCCATAAACTTCAGAAGGATCAATAGTGGGCTTGAAAGCCTCCCCTGAGCCGGGAGCAGCAGCTCCAGCGACGGCTCTGCCATTACCCACGGCTAGCGCGGGATCAATGGGCACTCTGGGCTCTCCAGAGAGGGCTTGAAAGTAAATAAATGAATAAAAAGAAGCCTGGTGATGAGTTATTTAAATGTAGATTGAGCCACAGCCATCAGAAGCCCATTAATTTCGTGCCTGTCATCACGCACAGGGAACACCTGAAAAGCAATCGGAAGGAACGACGTGCGACCCCACGCACTGCAGTGCTCACCACTGACTGATCTTATCAGTGAGATTACTTGGGAGTTTTCCTCTTAAACTTAAATCAGATGATATTGCCAAGGTCAAAGGAACAGCAAGAGAGATTTACTTCCCAGCCCAGCCCTCAAAGCAGACCCTTTTCCTGAACAGGCCACCTCTGCCACGCTGCTGCACTCGTGGCTCTGCTCCAGATGTCACACTAATGGCTTTGGGTGATGCCAGAAACTTTCAGCAGATAAAATCATCGACCCAACAGCCTGGCTCACAGGCTGCTGGCACTGTCCATGTGTGTACAGCTGGTCACATTCACATGGCCTTTCTGGATCCACAAATATCCCCCCCCCAAACCTCTTATACAGCCCAGCCCACCCACATGTCTCCTTTCTCCTTGGTGTTTTAGGCTCTTACCTCTTTTAACCCCAGCTGAAGCAACGCTTTGGCAAGTGGAAAACCTGGGATGAGGCTGAAGGTGGGAAGTTCAGTTCTGGCAGATCGACTGCAAGAGAGTGTCACAGCAAGCAGGGTCCTTGGTGGAGGTTTTCTGCTGCTGGATGGTCTGGGAGGAGCTGGGAGTGCGGTGGCTTTGGAAACAAGCAGAGGAGAATTCCTGGACCTCAAGAGGGGGCACAGCCTCAGCTCTCCACCTCTGATGGACTCCCACGAGGGCTGCAGGCTGCTGGGACACGGGGACAGGCAGGTGGCAGGCAGGTCTCTGCATCCACTGCAGCTCCTACCCTGGGATTTGGCAGAAAAAACGTTACACAAAGTACATTTCTCAAGAGGGAAATAGGAGCTAAAACCCTGAGCTTGCAGTATTGCCCACGCACCCAGGCCCAGTTCTCCAGGTCTGAACTATATATATATATATATCTCTATATCTGTTCAAGGTTTCCAGCCCTAACAATAGCTGAGCCCTGTCCTTTGCAGAGCCCTTCCCAGTGTCCTCCCTCTCCCCCTCAAATCTGGCACAGCATTCTCCTACTCACAGCCTGGCAGAGTGCTCACAGTCAGGGACCCCAGTCAAACTGCTGGTTTCAATACCCTGCAAAGAGCTACAAAAGCAGAATAAAAGGGGGAAATATCCAGTGCTGCAAAGCAAAGCAGCTGGGGGCTGTGCTGCAGGAACCTCTCTGCTGTGTGCTGTGGGAGTAGGGCCTGCCCATTAACCTCTGCCTGTGGTACATTATGGCTCTGCTTTAGATCCTAAATACATGAACTCCTGTAACCCAACGATCCAGTGACCCTCATCTGGCTGCAGGGCAGTGCTTCCCTCGGCTGGTGCAGCCTGAGCACTCCCAGGGGCAGGGATAAAGGGACAGCAGCTGGCTCAGCTGTGGGCATCCCCCTCACACCAGCACCAAGCTTGGGCTGCTCTGGTGGGATGTTCAAGCTTTAACAGTCGGTTCTTGTTCACTTCCAAATGTCACTTGTAGATTAAAAAGGGGAGAATAAGCCCCTTCCTTGCACATGGCAGCTTTTCAAGGTCTCTGTGTCCTTCCAGCAGCAAGGCAGGTAATGGCATGATTGAAGACCTCAGGCACCTCTTCTGTAAGATATTGATGCTGTTTTAAAGTGAAGTGGGTGTGAGCAGAACACACTCATTCACTGTAAGCCTTGCAGCAGTCGTGTATTATCAACACCAGCACATGAAGTGCCTCCAGGCTATAAACTTTTACAGCTGCTGCAGGTCTAAGAAAAGCCCCAGGTACAGCCCAGGTGCAGGAGCTGAGGCTGCTCAGCAGAGAGGGGCCAACACCCCCTGTTCCTTCTTTTCCCCTTAACGATCGGTGCATGACAGCTTGAGCTAAATTAAGCAAGCTGGGAGATAAAAATAGCAGCAAGAGCTAATTAAAACTGTTCCACTCCCCCGTGTCCGGGGTACCTGAGCCAGGGAGGGGAGGCAGCAGCAGCAGCAGCTCTTCCCCTGCTTCCGCTCCTCTCTCCAGCACTGGCAGCTGGAGGGGGTTTATGAACATTTTCAGTGTGATGAATGAGAGAAAGTGAGAAATCCCTGAAGCAAAGTAATGCTGAGGGCTGCAGACAAGTGGCAGGTTGGCCAGGCTGGCCAGGGCTGCTGAGACCTGCATCCCCTCAGTGTGATTAAAGATGATTGATAGCACGGGGCAGTGCCTTGTTAGCCAGGAGATTGCATTCCCCTTCCTTGCTTGGAAACCAGCTTTACCACAGAGCCTCTGAGCTCTGAAACGATGGTGTCAAGAAAGAGGAGAAGGGCTGTGTCATCCACACCTCAGGCAAACAACTTCAGAACCCAAGTGCAACTCGTGGCTGCCATTAAACCCAGTCACCAAACACGGCAGCTGCTCCATCCAGTTTGGGACACAGCTCCCTGGAAGCTCTCAGTGATGCCTTTCTTCGTGCACAACTCTCCAGGTCTGACACTGAGCAGCCACTGAAGTTTGGTCCCATCTTCTTGTAGGAAAGGTATTTGCCTTGTGCAGCTTGTTGGGTCAGGAATATTCATGTACATAGCGAGTACTTGTACATCATTGGAGGTACTGAACTCTCTACCACCCAGATTTTAGCAGGATTTGTTACCATTCCAGGATTTAGGGGTAATTGTCCCTAAAAAAAACCACCAGGTGAAACTTGCCCTGTGTGTACCCGGTGTTTACCCACACTCCTCTCCCACTGCCCCTTTGTACCACCAGGTTCTGGCTCCCGTGGCACACACCCAGCAGCACCTCTCCTGCCACCTACATACAACCTGAAACTCCCAGCCAGAGCTGCTGCAGACACCTCTAGGGCTTGGAGGGTGAGCCAGGTCCTGTCCTGACAGTCCTGAGGATGCTCCCTGTGGATGGGATGTCACCAAGCAGCACTGGATGGGCACCAAGTGGGAAAACGAGTTATCCCCACGTTGTCCTGGGTCAGGGGATGTTGTCTGATGTTGTCTACTCCAATAACCCCCTCAGTGCAGCCCTGAACACCCCTCTAATGAGGATTTTCACTGAAGAGTGATGACACCTCTCTCATAATAAAGGAAAAGCTGCAAGTCCTGTCTTCCACAGGGACCAAACACAAACTCCATTCATCTGTAACAGTCCATTTTCTGAGCCTAATGATGGAATATGTGTTGTCCTTTGACAAATTCCATTTTCCCAGTAAATATTTTACTATAAATGTCAGATACTCTGACAACAGTTATCAGTGTTACTGGCTCCAAACCATCTTTTCTAGAACACACCCAGAAAAAAAAAAATCCCTTTAATTTCAGTGAGATTTAGACTCCCAGATAACTTTTGACATAGGCTCCATCATCTACTTATTTTAAAAATGCCACCTTCAAGCCAGGGGTTTAAATCTTTCCAGCTGACTTAGGAAAAGCTCCCAGTGTTCTCTCCAGCCCTGTGCAGCTCCCAGCTCACTGATCCCATTGAAGTCTCTGCAGGCTTGTGCATTATTTCCCCTTTTGTATTTTATATCTTCCCTCCCCTCTCCATAAATAAAGCTGAAGCTGCAAATGCTGCGGTATGGATGCTGCCAGGTGGGAATTCACTCAGCTCAATGAATATATTCAACAGCTCCAAGATACAGCAAGGCATCAGAGAAAGCCACACACAGGAGCATTTCTGTGCCCTGGATGCCACGTGGGGCAGCCTGAGGGGAAGGTGTGAGGGCAGAGGGAAGGGCTGCTGGGAGCCAGACTCCTGCCCTTTGGCTTTTTAGCGTGGCAGACCGAGATGGTGCCCCTAAAACCCAGCAGATGAACCTCTGAAGGGAGGACAGACACAAAGCACCTGTGGAACCAAAGGGCAGCAAGTGGTGGAAACATGGGAATGCTCCTCCAGCCGAGCTGCCAGGCTGGGTTGTGCCACCAGCACCTGCTGCTGCTGCACGAAACTCAGCAGGAACGCTCCTCTTTGGCTGATCCACTCCTTTGCAGGGTTCTTGCTGAAGAAGTGCTGCCTTCAGCAAATGCAACGCCCTTGCTGCCCTTTCCACAGGCTCACCTGCACCTTTTAGGCACCTGAAAGCTCTGACAAGGCCTTCTCTCCCCCCGAGGGGTTTGAGGGATTCAAGGGACACGGTGGGGACAGCGGTGCCGCAGGTCAGACCCACTCCCTGCACACCCCCAGGAGCCTCCTGCTGCCTCTGCCTGGGAGACCCAACCCTAAAAGCTGCAAAAAGCCATCATCGTGCATCAGGGGCTGTTTTAGAGGAAGTTTTAGGAAATGTCAAGCAATTAATCAACATCCAAAGGACGTGTCAGACCCTCCCTTCTCGCTGCCGCCGTGGCTGAGACACCACATTTCACATTTCACCACCTTCCACAGGGTATGAATAAGTGGCACATGCAGAAGTGAGGACAGGCTCCATGTCCCCCATTCCCTGCTCGTATGGTAACACATGATCCAGCTTTCATTTATTTATTTATTTTTAATCCCTCTACTTTACTTCACTTAACAACCAGGTCAGGTTTTTCTCAGATAGCCTCGCTCAAATTCACACTCCCCTCTCCAAGGGGTTTGCTACACCGGAGAAAACATTCACAGGCTGACTTCCAGCAGATTTTACATTCCCTGTGAAAAATACACACGCGTTCCTCAGCTAAACGTTCCAAACTCGCCGCCGAGGAGGGGGATGCTCACAGTGCCCAAGAGATGGCCCCTGTTTGAGCAACCTGATGGGGGAAAACCCAGGGATGAGGAGACCAGGGATGAAGAGCCAGGATTTTCCGGCTTCCTCGTGCTCAGGTCCTTCCGTCGGGAATTTGGCGAAGCCAAACCCCTCTGCCCGAGCGGTGCCGGTGCCCGGGTCTGTCTGTCCCTCCCTGCCGGGGCTCGCAGCGCTCCCGGTACCCGGGGCCTCACCGGGGATGCTGCGGATGCTGCCCGGGGCGGTGCCCCCGCCGCCCCTCCCGGCCGGTCCCCACTCCAAGGGGAATGTGGAAAACACAGGCAACACCTGCCCCGAGCCCTGCGGCTCCGCACCCGGGCGGCGCCTCCCAGATGCCCCTTCCCTCGGCTTTAAACTTTCACGGTTTTACATCCAATTCGAACCCCCCACCCCCTCGAAGCTGACCCCAGGACTATTTCCCCCCGTTCCCGGGGCAGCCTGGCCGGGACACGGGAAGGAGCCCCGGCCTTGCCCTCCCCATCCCAGCCCGGCACTCACCGGCCCCGCGGGACGCGCCCGGCGGCCCCGGGGATGCTCCGCTCGCTCCGCGCCGCGCCGGGAGAGCCCGGGGAGGAGAGGGCATCACATGGCGCCGGCGGGGCCAGCCCACCTCTCCCTCCCGTCTGCCCCCGTTCCCTCCCTCCCTTCATCCCTCCTTCCCTTTCTCCATCCTCCCCTTCTTCCCTCCCCCTTCCCTCCCTCCTTCTTTCTCTATCCACCTCTCCTTCCCCCTCCATTTTCCTTTATGCATCCTTTCCCTTTTCCTCCCTCCTTTTTCACCCTTTCCATTTATTCCTCCCTCTTTTCCTCCGTTCCTGTCCTTTCCATCCATCTGACCCCAGTCCCTCAGGCTGGTGATGGCTCCACTTCACCACCGGGGCAGGGGTGGGAACCAGCTTTGCTCCTGCCCTTCTGTGCATCCTGCCTTCCACGCAGCTCCCACCCCCCCTGCACCCCACACCTGGAAAACGAGGCTCCCAGCGCTGGGTGGGCTGCACTTCCCGGGACGTGCCTCCTTTGGGAGCTGGGGAAGGGCAAACTGGCTCCCGTGTCAAATCCACGGCTAAGGACACAGCAGACACTGAGGAAGATTGGAGGGCAGCAAGCCAGTGTGCTGGAGAAAGCCAGCTTGGCAAGGCTGGGACCAAAGCAGGGACAGAGCCAGGGCTAAAGGAGAGAGGGACACAGGGAAAGATGCTGTGGGCTCTGGAAACCACAGCCAGCCTGAGTGATTCAGCCAAAACACATAGGAAAAGAGTGGCAGAGCCAAGAACGAGGATGCAGCTCCATCAAGGTGTCCAGCAACGGGACACTGCTTTGGGTACAGCGAGAAGGACACGAGAAGGGTCACATGCCATGTGGCAACTCCAGCTACATGAGCTGCCAGCCCTGGCAGCGGGGCCGGGGGCAGCTCACGGACCACCAGCACAGCACCTGGAGCTTGGAATTGCAGGGCAATTCCTTCAGGGAGAGCTCATTCCGTGCAGGGGCTTTGCACACACGCCGGGGTCACCCGTTCCCAGCGCTCTGGATAAAAACGTGCTGCATCTTTGCAGGGGCGTCCCCAGGACAGCAAAACACAACTGCCCTAAATAGAACAACCCGAAATAAAGTGCGAGCTGAGATGCGGAGGAGGTGTTGTTGGGCGGCTTGTTGGGAATCAATGGAGCCCTGTGCTCGGGCCTGCTGAGCTCTGCTTGAGTCACAGAAATGCCAGAATCCCACGGAGGATGTGTGAGCTCGGATTTCTCCAACCAGAACACGGTGCAGCCCAATTTAGGCAAGTTCCAGTGAGATCCAGGCTGGTAAACACCTCCCTCCCAACAGAACCCCAACTGGCAGCCAGGGCACACTGGTTATTTGTCTCTGAGGGGCTGCAGCTCACGTGTGTTCCTTCATGCAAAGTTACAGTGATATTTAATTTACAGCGAATTCAGCACGTTTTCCTGGGCTCTCATTCACATTTGAGGAAGAACTGGAGGTGGCAAATCCATCAGGGGGTTTGACAGCAAGGACAAGGCAGGGATTTGGTCAGCAGAATGGATTCTGCACTGGAAAAGGCAGCCAAAGGGGTGATGCCCTCCAGGACCTCCAGCCCTGGGGAGGAGGAGGCTTCCCTGGGATGGAGCTCATCAGCAGGGAATTACCAATAAAGCCACAAAGCTACAGGAGGCAGGTTAGACCTGGATGTTCACCATGTGCTGTCAGGGTGCATGGTTTTAACACAGTTATTGGCTGTTCATAATTTTTCTTTTCTCTGTATTCTTAAAAAAGCCAAACCAACAAACAAAAAAACCCCCAAAGCAGGGATTCATTTTTCTGCAGACACACAATATGCTGTATTGCTGCCTGGGCTCTGGGCAGGATTGTTTGAGTACAACGTGAATAAAGCTGCAGCACATACAGTGACATAATTAACCATTACAGTGTGAGAGGCCCCCAGCAGCCATGCATATAATCAATTAGAAATACACATTTCCAGCTTCAGTTTCTTCCCCTCCCCTTTGTTTTTATGCAAATGCACTCGGGCTAAAATGCTCAGATTTTCTGCTGCTGCTCCTCTCATACAGCAACTTCTGCCCTGGCAAAGCACGTGCACGAGGCCAACACTCACCCCAGGAGCATTTCCCACAGCCATTCCAGGGCCAGGAGGGCAGAGAGCACCAGTGATGCCTCCCAAAACCACAGCTAAGCTCTCCTACTCCATTAGCAGCCTGTGCAGAGTTCCGTCCCCGTAACATGTGTCTCTCTGATGATGGCAAACAGCAGTGAAGATGAAGTGGAAACCCCTTCTCCCATGCCAGGAGCCTGGCATGGCTGTCCTAGGCAGGACAATTAGCACTTTGCATCATCTCAGCATCCTCCAAAACGTGGGTTAGGAGTTTGCCAAACCCTGCAAAAACATCTGTTTTGGTTTATTGCTTCACATGACACCATCTGATGCCACCTCAGAGCAACATCACTTTGCCTTCCCTGCTTTTCTCTGTTCCTGCTAAACTCTCTCCTCCCCAAGAGGGAGGATCCTCCCCCACAGCCACTCGTGGGCAAGTGAAGCCAGGTGGGATCTTGGCCCCCTCAGGATGTTACAGAGCTGTGCTGGTCCCTGCAGGGCTGGAGCCTGACCCAGCCACAGCTGTGGCAACCTGAAGCTTCATGGACAGCTGAGCAGCAGCTTCGAGGCTGCACCCAAGGTCCAATCTTATTAGTGAGGAGGGATTTGAACTTCATCAGTGGCTCAGATCAGAAGTGATTTCTTACAGCAGCTCTCCCTGGGCAGCCAGTGGTGCAGTGGAGGGGGGTGGTCCCGTCTCCTTTCAGCTGCAAGTGTTTGATTCCTGCAGGTGACATCTGCAGGGAACTTTTCCCCTGGCCTTTCCCCTTCCAACAGAAGTCACCTTGGAGGAACTCGGGTTGTTGCACAATAAAAACCTGGTCCTGTCAGCTGGGGCCATGAACTGGCGGAAAACCTCAGGTTTGCCTCCCCTCCCACTCCCTCAGATTTGCTCCACATGGAATTACTCAGACAGCAAATCCACCTGAGGGCAGCCACCCCTTGAGCCCACGTGTGGCTCTGGTCTGGCATCAGACAAGGGTTGTGGACCAGCTCTACCTGCACATCAGGCTGTGGGAAGCGTTTTGGGCACAGCCTGCACCAGGAATTGTTGTGTTTGCCAGGGGAAGGAGAGCGAGCAGGTAAATGCAAGGAGCTGGTGACGCTGGGGCTGGAGCTGCTGTGACTTGTGTGGGAGGTGACGGATGCTCCCTGCCAGCTGCCTCAGCACTTGCTATTTTTTGTCATTTCGTGGGCAGCACAGCCAGGGGGAGGCTTGGGGAGACGCTGGAGCACAACAGGGATGTGCAGCAGCCCCAGCACAAGGCTCCCCAGCTGGGAACCACCTGCCAGAGAGATTTTTGAGATTTCAGTTTTTCATGAGAGGGTGTTTGAGGGGTATTTCACGCTGGACTGCAACACTGGCACCAGCAGCCCGGGTTTGGGATCCACAACTGCGGCAACCACGGCTCCTGTTCAGGGGGGATGCAACCTTGGGATGGACTGCTGTGGCAGGGGTCAGCACAACCTCTGCTCCTTATCCCAGCAGCAACATTATTATCTTAGTTTTCAAACACTGAAATCAGGGAAAAAAAAAGGGAAAACTGATGGCACCAAAGAACACCATCCTCCCTCCAGGAAGGGCTTCCACATCCCGCTTGCACCGTGACTAAATTAAAGGAATCAACTCCGTGGGCTGTTGGAGCTGAAGCTCCATTTGCTGTTTCCCCCTGCACATCCCTCTGCCTGGAGCCTCTGCCTGGGAGGAAGCACAAGGAGAGGTGCAACATTATTTTTATCCCAGCACCCACGCGCCCTGAACAGCCCGAAAAACCCCATGCGGGGCCTTTCGCAGCCTCCCCGAGCAGCTCTGACTCACAGAGCCACAAAGGCACACGTGTGGACCCAAGTTACCCACTTCAGCCAGGAGAAAACACCCTCTGAAGTCACGTGGGCCCAAAGTGAGCTGATCAAAGATGAGGATGGGCCAGTCCAGGGGCCTCCTTTTTAGTCCTCGTGCTGTTCCGTGGGCACCGCGTGCCCAGCCCAGCCTGGGAATCTGAGCATTCCCACCCTGCAGGGAAGGAGCTCTGAGAGGGCATGAAGTGCCCACATCCCAGCCCTCCAACAGGGCAAGCTGGAAGAGATGCTGGCAGGCAGCACGTTTGCTCTCACTCCTGGTGTTTTCTGTCATCTGCAAAAGGAGTGGAGATTCCACCAACTCAGGTTCCCCCTGGCAGCTTTCCCTGGGGCTGGACCCATCCAGGTTCCCCAGAGCAGCCCCTCTGGAGCCTCCCAGGCTGGCTGGAAAGCAGGTGCTTGCAGGATGAGGGATGGCTCTGGCCACAGCAATCTGATTCCAAAGGTCATGTTTGGGAAAGCAGTTTAGATGCCATTAATTATTAAAGCCTCATAAGGCTTCTGTTAAGGGTAATAGTTTTAAATGTGATTTATATAGCCCTGAAATTCATTACCAATCTTTTAATGATGTTAGTGTCAATCAGGCATGAGAATGCTAAATGACTTATCCCAAAATGACCAGGAACTGATCCAAGGAGTTTTGGGATGCTCTCACCACTGGCCTTTCCCTCCTTCTGCCCTCACACTCCTTGCTGGTTGCTTTCATAAATCCTTCTGATGGATTTTTCCTGAAATCACACCTAATCAGTGTCCCAGACACAGTTACACTTGTAGGAGAAGCAAATGAATCCTGTTAAAAGAGTGTTTCTGGAGGTGTCACTGAAAATGTTGAAGCTTTAATGAGGTTTTATATAAATTGTTGCAGAGTGTTTTATATAGATTAGGAAGTCTCCCTGTTACAGGCATCGAGTTTTAGTAAGTGTTCTGAACAGAGGAGCGAGGTAAGGGGTGATGGATCAGGTCCTCAAGTAGGAAAAATAGGAAAGATAGCACAGATGTGGAGCAAACACTCTCACACTCTCACACACATGAAATTCATTCCCAGCACATGAAGAGATGGGTGATTTTTGCCAGCCTTGATGGGCAAGAATAAGATCTAAAACACTTCTAAGCAAAGTTCCACTGTGGGGTTGTTTCTTTTTCCTCACCCAGGTATTGTGCTTTAAATTGGTTTTGGAACTTTTCCTCTCCTTCATCAGTCTGTGCAACAACCTCCTGGGGTAGGGTGTCAGGCACTGACTCAGGGACCAGTAATGAGCACTAGAAGTGGCAGCTGGTGCCTGACACTGTCACCCTGGCAGCAAATGAGACAAGTCCCTTGAGAAGGAGACAGTACTGACTCATTTCCCATGAGATCTGCCTCATTCCATGCTCCTTCTTCAGGGAAAGCAGGGAAAAAAAAAAAAAAAAAGGCAAAAAATAAATGTTAGCAGGTAACTCAGTGGGCCCAGCCCTGCCACTGACTGTCCTCCCAGACACATCCCCATTTCTTGGGGTGTAGCATCGCTTTGGGAAGGTGACAAGTGACAGATGCAGTTGGGGGAAAACGTCCTTTTGAGGACAACCCATCCACCCGTGGCAACAGCTGCCCTGATTTGGGCCCCTGATTGATTTGCCTTTGCTTTACCCTGGCTCCCCAGGGAGCAGGTGGGATTATAATTACCTTGTGGTAATTAATGCAGCCATCATTTTATAGCTACCCGAGCTTCTCTCAGAGGAGATGGTTTTATTTGCAGCTCACACACCAGCTCTGTGAAAGTATTCTGAGATTTCTCAATCAAATACCCAAAGCTCTAAAGAGAAGTTGAGGCTGGGAGGGGCAGCCACGGGTACTTGCTGTGATTTGTGGGGTGCTGGACGCTGGAAACATTCCTGGTGGAGATCCTCTCACGTCTGGGATGCGACAGGCACGGAGAGATTCAGCCTCTCTCCTGCAGCCTTTCACTCTTAATCTTTCCAAGCACCAACCAGCCTAATCTTGCCTTACTTAGAAATAAAAATGCACAGTTGTACACCCTGTCCCCTCCCTCCCCACCCAGGCAGAGTGTTGTTGAGCCTCACACTCGAGCAGCAGAGTCCCCCACGCAGCCTCTCACGCCCCGCTGCTCCCGCTGACTCAGCCTGCTGGGAGCTGGGGGACTCTCCCTTCCCACGGGACCCCCACTGTGGGAGGCTGCACACTGTGGCCGTGGGGTGGCCAGGGGCTCTCCCACCTCTGGGGGTCCATCTCCACCCACCCACGCTCTGCCAGACTTGGCTTTGCCCACGGATGAGTCTGGAGGGTGTTTAGAGATCCAACGAGCTCCCACCCAAAAGCCACCGTCCCTATGGTGCTGGTGGCCTGACCACAACTAGGGATGAATCCTGACCAGCCAAGGGGACAGGGATGTGGGTCTGGCAGTTTGGAGAGCTCAGGACCCCCTCCTCCTGCCCTGGATGCACAGACCCTCCATGTGCACCAGCTCAGGGCATCGGTGTCACCCCAAGCTCCCTGTTCTGGTGTGCAGGAATGTCCCAGGCCCTGAGCAGGGACGCCTTCCTGGGGTTCAGGAGCTGAGGAGCACGGACATGCTGCCTCTGGAGAAACCCCAGGAATTCCAACCATTCCTTTGGGCAAACCCAGCCAGACTTCTGCAAATTCAACTAACCTAATTACTGATTTGGCATGAGATTCAACCCATGTTGAGCAGTTACAGAAGAAGGAGCTGCCTGTCAAGTTGTCACAATATTTGTAGGTGGCTTTCAAAGTTTGAGAAGGAAATGATGTCAGTCTAAACAAGAAAGTGGGTGTGGGGTGAACATGGCTGGTGGGACTGGAGGTCGTGTCCTCTCCCCCCAGGAGCGCCCAAACAGGTATTTCAGGACCGAGGTGGGTCCCTGAGCATCATTAATTAATCTCTGAAACGAACCCCCTTCCTCTCTGCAGCCTCCGGGCTCCCTGGAGTCAGTTTTGAAAGGGAATTCCATCAAGGGAGACCAAACTCTCACAAAAGTAATGATCAGTATTTTTATTCGTACACACTTGTTTGGAAACTACAATTAATCTTTAACAAAAGCATTTCATGCAAACGAAGATTGAAGATATTGCAAATTATGGGAAAAAAAAAAAAAAAAAGAAGATGCTGTAATTTGTACATCAGTCTTGCCCACTACACTTCCTACGGTGTTTTTTTTATTTTTACTCTTTTGAAAAATGAATGGCCTCTCAAAATTTTCTGGTGGCATCTTGCAAATAAATGATATGAAAATAAATAACGTTCTCCTCTGTATAAATACAACATTTGGGTCTTAAAATAATATTAAAAATATGAATGATTTCCAGGTGGGATCACTCCTTGTTTAAAAAAAAAAAAAAAAGGAACATTAAAGTAACATACAGTCATTTGAAAAGTTTCAGGTGTTCTCTGTATTGTGCAAAACCAAAGGGTGTTGGGAAATGCACATTTTAAAAAGAGCCAACGAGCTTCATTTCGTTGAAATTAATTTTTTTACGTTCATTTTGAGAACATGGGAGAGAATAAACGAAAGGCCTGGTGGGGAACGAGCCATTGATTAAATTTGTTACCACTGGAACAACACCTTTTTTTTCTGCTCCAAGGCCAACAGCAATGGACACAAACATATAATTCTTATTTTTGGTGATTTTGGGCTCTTGGTCCCAGCCAAGCTCTGGAAGGACGGTGCCCTTGGCAGTGTTGCCTCATGGGGTTCAAACAGAAGGAAAGCAAATCCAAGTAATTCTTAGGCAAAGCTTATATAAATATCAGAAACAACATTTTCCTTGCTATTAAAATGTTCCTGTCACTAATGATTATAAAATTAATGAAACATCAGCTGTGGACTGTCCAATGAGTCCTGAGTGAGAAATGGCAGCAGGCTGAGCATTATCAACGCTGTTGCTACTCATCCTGTTTAAAATCATTAACAGACTTTTTAATTTATTTATTTAGGTCAACTGACATCAGTGGGAGAAAAAAAACCCCACACAGCTTCTGGAGCAGTTTTCTTTTCAATTCGAACTACCGTGTCACAGACAAGGAAAAGGAAACCACAAAGACATAAATACAACACAGAAATACATTAAAACATCAACAGAAAGTATCAACCTGTCATGGACGGACCAGGAGTCATATAAACATTACTAGAAAACAGCTGTGCTGACCTTATTTATCCACAGGGAATCTCACCCTCCCATGAGCAGTTCTGGTAAGACTTCCATCGACATGGAATTTTTAAATTGCACATAAAAATCTTGGTAACTGGAAAAGAGGTGAGTGCAGCTGAGCCACACAATCAGCATCACTGCCCCCCCTCCCACACACCCCCCCTGACTCCAGGTACAAAAACTGGACTCCAGGTTCTGTAAGAAACGTTATCAGATCTGATTTTGGTTCTCTGGAGGCGCTTTCAGCAGAGTTATTAAAGTTCTATAAAAAAGTAGAAACAGCATGGTATAGCCAGCAGTACCATGTGGATCCCAAGAAGCTGATTTTAACAGTAAAAATGGTAATAATACTCACACGACTCTTTTCAGGTGAAAAGGGTATTTAGAAACATTGCCCAAGAAGTCCTCACACCTCCCTGTGAGGTAAGTAAGTATTGTTACCCCCATTTTACAGCTGAGGTAACGGAGGCTGAGGGGTCCATAAGTGGCCTCTCCCTCCCAAGGTTTTCCTGGGAACAGGAGGGCTGTAGTGCATGGTGATTAGTCATGATAAGGCTGTTTAATTGCCACTTGTTACTGGCACAGTGAGGAGATCAAGCACGTTTTTGGAGTCGAGTCTTATTTAATTCTTCAACTGAACTATCTCAGATCCCGTCTAAGAGTGCAGAGCTGAGGAAAAAAAAGTGCTTTTTATGCTTGTTTACTTATGGACTACTGGACAGCCCAGTGCCTACCTACGAGCAGCACAGAGGGGACACAGCCTGGAGCCCACACTCACATCTGCAGAGACAAAAACCTGTGCACAATAACTTATCCTAACGGCTACAAGGACTGAAAATCACAGTAAGTACTTTCAGAAGTTCCCTGGCAGGTCCAAAAGCCCACTGTAAACTCAATACTGTAAATATGCTTTCTATTATTGGATTGTTGTTATTATTATTATTTCCAATGATGTGTTTGGCTCAGTAAGGAGGATCTTCCCCCTCTGCTCACTGCATGTCTGGGCATTTTACTGGGATTACATCCAGGTGCACCGGTTGGGAAAAGACTTTGCAAGTGGTACCTTTCAATCCTTGGACATGTCACCTTTCCAGCTGGACGACAAGTTCCTCTCTCACTTGACTAATAAATTTAATAGAAGCCCAGAACTATTCAATTGAACTCACCCCCAAAGACAGGATGGTTTTCAAAGGCCAACAGTGTTCAGGTGTGATGAGTTTCTGTTGAACTAACAGCTGATTTCCAGAAGAACTTTCTTCAGTTTGTAAAGGGAAATTCAATTGTACTTCTGGAAAGAATGAAGGATCAGAAAGCTAAATTGCATTTCTGCTCTAAACTGCATTAAGAAGGAGTATTTTATTATGGGAATGTGCTCTCTCCTTCTCACGGATGTGCCATCCTTGCTGAGAACACCAGGACTGGCCAGTGGGTGAAGTGGTTATCCTGGAAACCCACCACCCTGCTCCAGTGACTCAAAAGGTGCCCAAAAACACCCAGGTGCCTGAATAAAGAAGAAATTTGCCCAGGAGCCAGTTAAGTCCCATTTGATCCCTGAAAACCGCTCGGAAGTTTTACATGGCAGACCTGTGCCTCCCTCAGCAGGAATGGGGCTGCCCTGGAACACCTTGGGACTCAAGCTGTGGGATGGAAACACAGCTCCCAAAACTCCTACCCGAGCTTCAGTGCAGTATAAGTCTCAATTTTCCTTTCAGGAATCTTTGTGGCAACGTGGGTGTTGGGATTACAGTTGCCATCGAACACAAGTGAAAGAAAAAGCAGCTCTAATGCCTCTCCCTCTGTTGATACATGTTCTCTAGGAACCCAAATCTTGTGAAAAATATTGTATAAATAACATCTGCCTTTAAAAAGATACGAAAAGGCTTGCAGGATACTTAAGGTTTTCCTTGCCATTACAAATGCCTGGATTCTGAGCAGCCACCGGGAGTTCTCGGGACAGGGCCGGTCTGAGAGCGAGCGCTCACGTGTGAGCAGAGCAATGAGGGGTAACAAACACTCAGTCCCTGCTTTATCCAACCCTGCCTTGCTCCTGCAGGATCCAGGAGTTCACAGAACCTTTTCCTAAGCGTTACAGACACCTACAGAGGATGGTAAGATTTGTTGCAAACCCGGGGACTTGAGGTACCGACGCTGAAGAGGAATTTCTGCTCCTATGTCAGAAAAACTGGGGAACAAATCCAAGTGCTGAAGAGACTGGTTATGGGAAGCAGCCAGAAAATGAGCAGCTCTGTCCCAGTGCTGGACCAGCTCTGTGTCCTGGTGTGAACAGCACCGACTGTCACAGCTGTACCGGGAACAACCGCACTGGGACTTCCCTGGACAACTCATCAGGAAAACAGACCTGTGGGAATATCTGCCCGTGGGATCTCCTGCCTGGCTTCTGACCTGGTTCAGCTCTGCCCTTGTTCTGCTTCTCTTACACCCCAAACCTGTGTGCTGGCATTTCTCCCAGTGTTTTCCTTTCTCAAAAGTGTCTTTTTCCACGTTCTTAAAACACACACAACGCCGCCTCAGGGCAGACTGACTGAGCTGAGAGCCCCTTCTTCCTTCAAATCTGAGACTCAGCAATCTGTTACCTTAATCTATTATCTTCTACACTAGGAGACTCTGATTTCCCTAAACTACATCAGGCTCATAATACTCAGAAAATAATAAAAGCTCATGAATGCTGCACCAGGCCACATGCTTTGTGGTGAATACCATCATTTCTGAAGTACAGAATACACAAAGAAGAAAATGGACTCCCAGTCTCGGCTGAGAACGTGTTCGACACAGAACGGCTTAAAAACTTTGCTCCTGACATGTGTGAAAAATTTGGAGTCCTGATTATTTAGGCAACAATCTGAGTTCCTGAGAGTTGGCCAGCACCCCTCCTGAGCCGTGTGTGCTTTCCCACACCTTGGGATGTCACCAAAGCCTGGTCTCTCCAGGATTCTCCTGGTTACAGCTGGGGCTGCAAAAGGACTCCTGGAGTGTTGGAAATCGCCCATCCCAGCAGCAGAAACAGCTCCTGAAGGCCCCAGGGGTGCAGAGCCAGCACACAGGTGCCACTCACACCCAACCCTGTTTCCCTCCACCACTGTCCCCCTCTCCACAGGCCACCCCTGCAGGGCCAGCCCACCCCCCTGGCTGCCACTCTGCAGGACCGGATCCTTCTGACAGAATCTTTGGCACAGGTTCCATGTTTTATTGTCATAAAAGATGATTAGAAAGTAGACTCCCCTCCCACCCTCCCCCATTACACGTTCTAGTATAAATTTAAGTCTTTTATGGCAAGTATCTTACTTTTTGAATATGTTTACATGCTGGAAAAATCGTAATCAGTCTGCATGCAGCAACAGAGACATCATGCTTCTGGCATCACCATGCACGTCTGACAGACAAAAAGTGCCTATGGCTGCTAAGGGGAACAAGGCAGAAGGGACAAAAAAATAAGGGGACTGCACCAACTACTATTTTACATGCTGTAACAAAACCAAAATATGCACAAAACGTATTTACTGATATTTGAATTAATATCTTCTGGTAAGTTGGAAGAGGAAATATCAAAATTTTTTTTCTCTAAGTGATAGGAGAGGAGAAGATTGCATTAATTACAGTGTTCATCATTGCAAATAAAGTCTATTTCCTTCTCTGCAAGTAATAAGCAGATGTGAAATGAAAGCCTAATTGAACCTCGTATAAAACCTGCAGGTAGCAATTATTGTTTAAAAGTATATCTACTTTTAAAAAAAGAGATTATACCCTAAGCCAGTAACAATATCCAAAACCTAAAGTAAAAATCAAAACAATAGCGAGGAAACATTTAGCTAAATCTAAATGTGTCATTCAGAACAAGAACTTTCACAAATAAAGCACAAGTTGTTTTATAAAATTTTTATAATACTCTTTATGCTTGATATGATTATGTCAATAATATAGATCTGCTTATTATTATTAACCCTTATTATTAAGAGTTATTACTAAACATGCAAAATTCATTGCATGAAGCATATGTAAAACGTAGTAAATTCCATTCTATCAATAAAACAAGGTTTAGGTGCTGCTTCTTTCAGGCTTGATTATTCTACAGCCCAAAGTTTTCTGAATTAAAACTGACTATTTTAAGACTAAGTCTCACTTGATTTTCATGAGCTATTCTGAAGAAATCAGGAAGTCACTCAGGGCTGCATTTTTTGTTAATTTAGTACACATAATCCTTTCAATTTACTGCCCTACGCTGCAGACTATAAATAAACACATGTAAATAAGATTGAGGAGGAATTACAGATTTGTTTTACATTCCAGGTTAATAAACTTCATAGTAAAATATTGGTATTAGAACCAGTTAACAGTAAACTCGAGGAGCGGTGTAAATTAAAACCAACTGAACAAACAATGGCACCCTGGATCACAGAATAATCTCATGGAGATTAAAATTCACAAAAGTATTATTAAAATTATTACTATTATCATCATCATTATTATTATTAAAGACAAAATTTCACCCTTGAGTTTATCACATGCTACTTAGCACAAGTCCCTAGAGACGTGGCCACCACTGAAGCGCTTTTGTTTGGGATCTCATGGGGATCACGAAGCCTCAGGGGCTGATTTGATTTTATTTCCCCCCCTCCCCAACACCCATTCCCAACTTTCTTTTTCCAAACAGCTCCTTTCAGCACTGTTTTTGCAGTGCCTCTCCTCCCCAGTGCTGTCAGTCCCTCGTGCTGCTCGTGGCCCCGAAGCCCACCCCGGGAACTGCAGGAGGAACAGTCCCACCTCCAGCATCTGCACCCAAGGACTAAACATTCCAGGTGGATTTTTATTCAGACCACGTGTTAAGATTTTTTTCCCAACACAACAGAGTGGAAAAAGGAGCAAAAGGACAGGGGGGAAGTTACAAAATACATAACGTACCAAAAAATGGGTAAGTTTAGACAAGTCAGCGCTGACTTCTAGAAGAGTAAGAGGGCACCGTACACTAATTCATGTCCCATTAAGACAACAACGCTGTTGCAAAGCCCAAATCCTGACTAAGTGGCCCTTCCCTCATCCTGCACTCTCGAACCCTACAATTTCCAGGCCCAAATGGAATCAACAAGGCAAAAGCCTAAAAATTGTAGGGTTCAGGGCTGTTCCCCAGGGCGGGATTTGTTCCTGCTCTGCTGTTTTCATGCTACATTTTCTACAAGGGGGTGCACAAACTGGGGGTTGACGTAAGAGAACCCTTCAAAATCCGTTTGGTCTATGTTGGCAATGACCAGCTGATCCGGGGGCGTCAGCACCGGCTGTCCTCGCGTGAAGAACTTATCGAAGTTTTCGGCACCTTTGCCACACTGCAAGGAAAGAGAAAAACAGGGGAAAGGCTCAAAAAAGAAATATAAAAACATCAGCAATACATCGGTAGTCCCAGCTTTTTGTCAGGCTTCCCCTCCTTTGCTCGTGAGTGGTTAAGAGAAAGTTTTCTTTTTGGATATTTCAGCAAAAAATTGCAGATAGATGGAGAAGTTTTAAGAGGTGAATTCTGGTGAAAAGCAGTCAGAAGGGTTTCCAGCCATCAGCATGAGGTGGTAAGATAAAGAGGCTTAAATGGTCAGAATCACTGGGATACAGAAAGGAAAAGAAAATAGTTTTATGGACAGAAAGAGATACTTTCTTGTTCAAATCATTTAATTCTTCCTAAGACCTTTATGATACATAATTAATTTTTTTGTGTTAGTCTCTGTTTCCTTTATGGGCTGCGAAAAGCTTAATGTAATTTATTTATATGCTTTGGCTCTTCATTGTGCTGCCTATAAACTCTTGTAAACCCACAAATGACAGCAGAGCCTCAGTCCTGGGGATGGTGGGAGGGAGCTGGGCAGGGAGCACATCCTGGGACAGGTCCTCATTACAAAATGTGCTATCACAGGTTTTTTCCTCTTTTTTTTTTGTCTTAAAAGACAGTTGTCTGGCAAAGCCCAGCCAAAAAGGGGGGGTTATATATAGCTCCAGGCTGAGCACAACTCCTTCAGAACAGAGACCAAAAGAAATGAGGTTTGCAGGAGGGATAGTTTGGAGGGATGCAGAAAACACTTGGTAGGCAGGGAAGTATGAGCAGAGGCATGTTAAAAAGGATGAAGGTGGTACCAGAACAAAATTAGCTTGTGTGCAAGGAGAAGATGCATATTTGAGGAAAGTTAGGCATTGAATAATGTGGAGATGTCTGAAGGAAACTGCGAAATCTGCTCATCTCAAAACTACTGTAACAGATTTTCAAACAAAGTGTGGTTGCATGATAAAGGCACTGAAGGTTTTTCCTGCTGCCACTGACCTTTTCCTCCATTCCTACAGTATCCCTACAATCATGTGGATTTAGAGGGTAACATGACATTATCATCTTCAGAGGATGAATTAGAAAGGGCAGAATAGAGCTAGTACAACAGACCAATATTAAACATTGATTTTTTTTTTTCCTGAATTAATGCAACGTGGATTAATCTGTGCACTTAAGGGAAAAGCCAACTGGAAAGGGGCCTGGATTCGGGGCTGAGATGTTTGGCTGTCTTGGAAACAGCCCAGTGAGAGTGTCCAACCTTCTTGCAGAGCACCTGGCAGGTGCTGGGCTGGACCTGCCATCTGAGCCCAGCTCAGAACTTCTGCTGCCTCGGGCTCAGGGTGTTTGTATTCCAGGACAGACCCGTGCTCAGGTACTGGAAATCAGAGCTCCCAGAGGACACTGCTCCAGCCTTGCAGGAACACAGGCACAGGAGCACTGCACCAGGTCCAAGGCTTCTTCCACCCAGGGTGCCCACTGAAGCCAGTGCATTTTGGGACAGAATCTCTGCAGAACAAGAATGGAAAGAGCTGAATTTGACAAGGGGAAAACTCTGAATCACTGGCATGGAAGTTGATGTATCCCCAAATTAAGTCAAATTTATTCAGAGGCACAACAGTCAGTTCAGAGCAGCCACAAAAGGGCTATTTATACAGGGAAGGCTTTTGCTAAAGAGATGATCTACAGATAAGCATCATCCTGCCACAAAATGATGCTCTTTTTCCTTTTTAAATTTTTTTTCTCTTCTTTTTTCAGCAAGTGGAAAGTGTTCAAACAACTTGCATATTGAAACCAAACTTCCTGACTCCATTAGGCCTCTTACCCTTGCTTGTATTAGTAGAGGCTAAGAAATAAATCATGTAAAATATTGGTATATTTAGGGGGCAAATATAGTAATTTATCAATAAATTTGCACCTTCAATTACATTTTTGTCCTCACAGTAAGGAGCAGCATTGCTATTATGAACATGAATGCAGCATTAAAGCAGAACTGCAGAAATTCCAAAACTCCTAAACTCAGAAGTAAAATTGGTCCTTCTTGCCAAATAACCAGCCTATGCCTACAGCCTGTGAAATGTCAGTCTGGAAGGGAACACCTTTTTTAAACCAACCAACTGCTGACCCAAAATCTGCAGCTCCACATTCCAGGAGGAGCTGTGCCTGGGTGAGGAGGCAGCAGGATTATTCCTGGAGAAGATGCACCTACAAAGGTTTTCTAAAAAAAACCCACGCCAAACAAAGCCTATAAATACATCCCCATATCTACAAACAGATTAAGGGTTGTGTGGTTTTTTTTTTTTTTTTGCTTTCTAAACTTAATATCCATCCCTGGAGGGACTGAAATGTATAGATGTGGTGTTTAGGGACATGGTTCAATGGTGAGCTTGGCAGTGCCAACTCCAGCAGTGGGAACTGTTGGATTTGATGATCTTAAAGGTCTTTTCCAACCTAAACGAGTCTGTGATTCTATGACACTGACAGAAATAGAATCAGCCATCACAATAAATGAGTTATACATAGGGTATGTAAATACCAGGCTTGGATTTTAAATTATTTTTATCTGGGAGAGTTAAGGCTCCACGTGAATCTGCCTTTGGTGTATTTTCAAAGCTGCATAAACAAACCAGGTCAGGATAAGCACAGAGATGGAGCACAGTTGCTCCAAAGGGGAGCCAGGATCTGCCACAAAGTGTGCTGAGATGGAACCAGACCATCCTTCAATGTTTTAGTACCTTCAGCTGGTGATACTTTTAACTTCAAGGAGAGTCTAAGCACTCAGCTCCTGAGCTAATAAAAACAGAGCTGTGAAGGTAGATTTGCTTTGTGATCAGCTTGAAGTCTGACTCGAGAAGCATGTAATGAAAATCTTCTATAAAATACATCTGAAGAGCAGCTCCCCTTTGCACAGCCAGCTCTGGGGACCAGCTGGGCAGGACTGGCAGCACCACACATGTTCTTTATTTATTTACACCCTTCCCTGCGTGCAAAATGCCCACCATATAAAAAGGGTATTTTCCCCAGCACAAAACACCCTTCTCAGGTGCAGCTCTCCTCTTGGTGACATGAAAAAGTAGTTTGTATGAAAAAGTGAAGAATAATTTTGCCACTGGGTATTGGCACCCCTCTGTTCATTAGTTTGTGGTACCTCACTGGTGTGCCTGTATTAGCAAATAAATCAGAGTACAGACCAATCACCCTACACCTCAAATGCCAGAGCCAGCCAGGCCTCTCAGCTGAAATAAAAAAGGGATAGAGAAGAAAGATTCAATGTTAGGACATAACAATTTACAGCTGTTCCTTCAAGCTTGTATTCTTGTGTGCAAATACTTCCCTTTGCCTGTCAATAAAACAGTACATGCTGAAAGAAATTCTGTCTCAACAAGCCCAGCTCTCCCAATTCTATTATGCAAACAGCTCTCAAGGTAAGGACATCTTTCCACTTGCATGGATTTCTAAAATATTCCTAGGGATACAATCCAGTAACAAACATGAAAGGTAAATCAGGGATTACTCTGCAACCTGAGCAGACGTTGTAGGATGGGGATACAACTCCCCCTCCTCCCCTTGCTGTGCAGCCTGTGGAGGAAATTCACCCCTCTAATTCAAATCCCTTTAATCACTGACTTCAGATGTTGTTCAGAGGAGACAGTCATGAACCATGTTTATCACCAGTCTCACCCCATCAGCCACCGATGTGAACGTGCCAATTTTCACGCAGCGCGTGACCCAAACCAGGCAGGACTCAAACCACGGAGAGACTTTTTTTTTGCAAAGGAACAAAACACACTGGGTTGCACCACAAGGTGCCAAATGATGAGCAGAATTACAGACTGGCCTGCCACAATCCAATTGCCTTATTTTAGCAGTGTCCCAGATCTGCAGCACCAGCCGGGCAGCATTGATGTCACCCCATGGGGAGGGCAGCACATGGAGCCAGGGAAGGACTTGGCATCTCACTCACCACTTTAGGTTTGAAAGGTGGCTGAATCTCTCTGTTTTCCAATTTTTCCCAGTCAATCCTCCTGAAGAAAGCATGTTCCCTGATGTCTCTCTCACCTTCAAGGCCACAGCCAAGGCGTTTTGCAGGATGTTTAGTCATTAGCTGTCGGGAGGAAAACAGCAAATGATTCAATTTAACGCTGGAATGAAAGCGAGACAGACTTTCCCCTGGTTGTGATGCTCTTGCTCCTCTCCTGAAGATACACATTGCTAATAAAATTGTTTTGAAAAGGTAAAATTCATTTTCTGAAGATGAATTTTCCTGTTTGTTCCCTGGAGACAACACATCAGCAACAAAATTAGGGGCTGCACGGGAGAACTTTTCCCCACTTGGCACTGGTTGCCACCAGAGGTGCAGGTGATGCCCAGGACATGCTGTCAGCTCCCACCTCCTGAATTTCACCTTTAGTCTTTCAGTCTTATAAATCTCCAGAACAGCTTCTGCCTTATCTCAACAATCAATTAAACATAATAAATTCCAATACACTAAAGCTGAATGAAGAACAACCTCCCACTCCCATTTCATTTCTCTGGGCTCGTTCAAGACATCTCATTACAGGGCCTCCAATTTCTTGGCACCCAGCTGACAGTATCTAATCTGTGTTCCCTCCCTTGCATTCTTAATGACATCCTGGTCAATACAAAACCCAGTTGCAGAGATTAAGGAGACTTGGGGAAAAGAAACAACCCAAAACCCACCAGCCTGGCGTGCTCAGAAACTGTAATGTGCTCCCTAATTAACGAGCTTCAATTGGTGTGTACATTAGGAATTGTGCAATGTAGCCTTCAACTCTCAGTTTCAGTATTGTGGGGACGTTTTAAAGCTGTGCTACAAATTATACATGATTAATGTGCTGCTGGGAGTGATACCTCCACACATCTTTTTAAAAGCTCAGCTGTACTGCTCTAGTCTCCTTCCAAATGTTGAGCTGATCTGATTCCAATCTTAAACCTAAAATAAAAGTGACTCTAAGCAGATTTGGGAAGGGGTTGTGCACTGGGCTGGAATCACAGCCTTCTTCAAGCCTAACAGCAACTTTCCCATTTTTGCTACCTTTCCCAAAGCCCTTGCTTTAACAGTAGGTGACGAAAGAAATGTGAGCATTGATTCTGGTAGTTTTAATTCTTTCCAAAGTTCCTGCATTTACCAAGCCCAACGAGCTCTGAATCAGTGGAATTGATGTCAAGCAGATAAATCAATTCCAAGAGCACAGTGGGCATGTTTGTCTTGCCCACTGGTGCCCAGTCCTGGGATTGCTGAGCTCCCACTGACTGCAAGGCTCAGAAGCTTTCTCATATTGACTTCTTAGCTCAGGAATAATGCTCACTGAAACCTGGGATTATTTTGTCAGTTCAATACAGGGGATGAACACATCAGTGTCACAGAGACTTGGCCTTAAACCTCATGCCAAAGGGCAGTTTTTGCTTTCTGCCCTCCCTGGGTGTGAGCACCCAGAACAGCAGCAAGCAGGGGAGCTGAAAATGGGGCAATTACATCCAATTCAGACTCTGCTGTTTGAAAATGTGATTGTCACAAGGCAATTAATCTGTGTGTACTTTACAAAAATATATCATGTTTATTCTTTGCTACCCAGCACGTCTACACTGGGATAAGCTCCAAAATTAGCTTGGTCTTTCCTTTTACCTTGTTGCTCTAAACACCTTTACTCTTCTGTGATGATTTTCCTTAAGGGATTAATATCCAGCTCATGTATAATACCTCCTAAATGGTTGCAGAGGATAGGAAGAAAGTAAATACCAAATTAACTGATACTAAATGCAGTGGTATTTTATCAGCGTAAATCAGACCTCAAATAACGATTACAAAGAGTGGGTTGGAAAAGCTGCAGACTGATGGTTCTCCAGAGAATCCCATGGAGTCAAAGGAAAGTCAAACAAACTGTTTTTTTCTTGAGATAATCTCCTGAAGTCAAATCTATTCTTTTCCTCAAAATTTGCAATCTAAGGCCAATTTTAGGCCACACAAGTCACCACTGGGTCAGGATTTTCCCCACGGTTTCCTTGCTTTTATGCTGAAGATTTTCACATAAGCTCATCTTTACCTACATTTAAAAAGGAGTCTTAGTAACTCTTTTGCTCTGCTCCTGTCATCAGGCATTCTGGGCTGAGGACTCTCTGGAGGATCTGGTATCCAGCCAAGCTGAGAAATCTTCTCACCCTGCAAAAAATTGGGGCTGTGCTGCCGTGGCTCGAGAGGCAGAGCGGGTGGAGACGATTCACACCATCCTCCTGTTTATAAATTCTGCTCTGGGGTTGGCAGCTACTGATTGTGCCATTTGTTCTTGCCATAAAACAAGCAGGAACAGCGGGAAGAGCTGAACCCTTATCAGTGACACCAAGTGACAATAGAGCTGAGCACTGCCTGACAGAAGCTGCCCTCAAAAATGCTACAGTGCCATGTCAAGGCCAGACAAATCCAGGTATTCACAAGGATTGCCAAAAAGGAACTTAATGGCAAGGAAGCATTTATCTCACCCCCTTGCAGATGGAGACAGCTTCTTTGGACAGTGATTTTGGATAGGACACGTTATGCTCCATTATGGACTGGAAAAGTTCGTCTTCGTCTTCCCCATCAAATGGAGGCTGTTGAAAAAAAACACAGGTGAGTTCCTTGCTGGGATTTGCTTTTTTTTAAAAAAAAAATTCTCCAATTTTTATGAAATGGCATGACAATGCTATGCCCAAAGAGATCAGTACACAGCAGTGGTCCTTGTCCAGGAGCACACACCAAACTCCCAGCCATCTGCACCCTGGCTATCTTCTGACCCAGGAGTTTACTGTTCATCAGTCTGAGGTTGAAATCCAGGATAAACATTCATTTCTGCCCCCACAGGTTAATGAAATGTGTGCAGGACTATCTTCATGATCAGCTTTAATCAGTTTTTAAAGCTCCTGTGCACCAGGCAGGCAAAATACTTTAAAGGGTGAAGTTTGGAGACTGAACTCTCAGTTACCTTGTGCTAAGGTATATCCATTCCTCACTCAACTCCAGTTAAATTCCAGTTTGTTTTATGTCATGGCTGTAGACTCTGCTTCTGCTTCTGAGACTATCACAAGAAAGGGCTGCATTATATTTTAAAGTAGAGGTGACAGGGTGCCCATGGGTGAGTCCCCAGGATATTGGCACCCTGCAAGACCCAGCTAATGGTAAATCTCATTTTCTCCAAAGCATTCAGGTGCCCAGTATTTGCAGTGCAGCCTGTAAAGTATTAACATCTGCAATTGCCACACATTAAAACTTTTAAAATGTCACTGGAATTTATTAGAGAAACCATTAAAGGCATTTGTTAAAAATGTCTGTTTTAAAAGCTCAGGAAATGCCTGCCTTTAGCTTAACCCTCACTGAAAGCCAATTGCAGGAATCTTTTCCAACTCAAGACTAATAGAATTCCTTAAAGTTGGTTCTTATCTGCCATTTACTGCAGTGAAGTGTCGCTTTCCTACCCCAGTGACTCAGAGAGCAGCCTGTCATTAGCTGTGCAGAATGAGGGGTCTGTAAGCGAGCACATTTCCAAGAGGCCAGACCCACACTTCACCCCCAGGACACACAACACAAAAACTGAATTCCTGGGATTTAACTGCAATGCAGAGCATAGACACACTCTTATTATGCTTCCCTGTGGTTTCAAACTACTAAATGATATTTCTTCCACTTGACATGCATTTTCCTGCTCAAGTGTCTCCCTTTCAGTTCTGAAGATGGCTATTTATAACATTATTGCAGTACAAAGGAGCCGTATTCAAAGGCAGGGCTTGATTATGTGGGTACAAAATAAAGAGCTTAAAGCCTAAATACATTCTCAGTTGAGTCAGTCAAGAGTACAAGGAGATAATAGCAGTGTGAAAGGCTTCAGTCTTATCCTCTAATGGTCTAACCCTTTAGGGAGCCTTGAAACAAGAGCAGCCTTGGAGGTGCAGGAGGAGGTCACAGTGAGCACGGGAGGGTAAATCTTACCTGTCCAGCCAGCATCTCATAGAGCAGCACACCATAGGCCCACCAATCCACAGACTTCCCATAGGGCTGGTAAGCAATAATCTGTATAATCACAAAAAAAAACCAAACCCAAATTAAAAACTCTGTGTTAACTAACCCCCAGTCCTGTGGTATATTAGATAAATAGTGACATGCAGAGAAGAACGTATTTCCTTGAAAAAGGACAGCAAGCCAATCCTGTAATCCTCACTCCAGCTAATCACTGGTTTCAGTGGGAGTTGGATTGTTTTGCAAATGTTAGTCTAAACCCACCCTGATATCTTGGCAAATGTGGCCCTCAGGAGTCCTTGGGATGTGCATTTGAGGGCAAAAGAGGAAGCAGAGCAGCACGATGTACTAGACAAGGCAAAACTTATCCATCCATGTGTGTCATAGTGTGAAATCAAGAGAATCACTTAACTTATAGATTATCAATAATTAAGCCCTTCTCTTCAATATTTATATTTTTGTTCTGCTGTAAAAAAGGAATCAAAATTCAGGAAAAGAGGAGTTTGGGGGTGCAGATGTTCTCTCAAATCTCCTTCTAAGTAAGTGTGAAGGGATATTGTGAATTGTGGAGGGATGCAGGATGTCCCATCCCCACCAGGGAAGGCAGCAGTGGAGAGTTTGACCCTCCACCACCAGAATAAGCAGGGAACTGAGGGGCCTGCATTTATTTTCCTGTTTGCATGTGTTTTTATTCTTTGTGAAACAAACTGCTGAGCCCAGTACACATCACACACCCTAAATTTTTTACTTGTCTGAAAGAGGAGTTGAACTGGCAAGTTCTGTATTTTCTCAGGAAAATAGTGAGTCACCAGTGCAATAAAGCAGCACTGCCTGGCTACTATATAAAATTATAGTCTCTGTGAGAATATATGTTCTTCCCTGAGATACAGCAGCACATGAATTAAAAATTACTGCAATGTTTCTAACCAAAAGATTTCAAAATCAATCGTACTTTGGAATGTATTAGACAATCAGAGGCAATAACAAGATTCTCATCTGGAAGGTCCTACATAAAGGCAAATCTATATTAGTTGTCTCTTAGTGGTAATACAGGCTTTAAAATATATATATTTGGGACATTAATTTCATACTGTATTAGTTGACACACTTGGTTACTCTGCCTTTCATTTCCATCACCATGTAAGTTCCCAGAGGCCCACTGGAATCAGTGTTGCCTCTTGGAAGACCAAACACTGTCAAACTTTTATCCAGTAAAAACACTGGCCTTTTACACACAGAAAATGTTATAACATTTCATCTTCAATCCTTTTCTGACAATCTCCCCTTGCCTTATGGAAAAGAGCATTTAAAAAAAAAAAAAAAAGAGGTATTTCTCAGGTCATTAATTCATAAGGGCAGAACATTTTGTACAAGTGTGCTCCATGTAAGTGGTTTTGGGAGGAACAGTTTATTTCAATTAGCAAATGAGACCAAAAAAAAAGGATCCACAGCACTGACAAAGAAAATGCTGCTACACTGCCAAGGTTCTGTACCTGGCAGCCAGGTCTGTCCAGGAGCCCACAGCCCACTCCTCCTGCTATTGTGGAGGAGTTTGATGGGTTTATTGAGGGGAGGAAATGGTTGAAATAAAGCAAAGCAGTGTCATCCAGTGAAAGATGAACCAAAGCACCGACCCAGTGATGCTGGATGTTTATGCAGCAAGAGGTGAGTCAAGGCTGGGCTGTTCCCTGAATAGCATTTCCATCAGCAAATGCAACCTGCCCCAGAGAGATCTGACTCTGGGAGAGAAGAGCTGGCAGGATCATCAAGAGAGGCAGAATTAACATGAGAAAAGCTCCTGCATTAAACCTAAGGTAGGGTCAGAATCACTGCAGGTTTTGTGCTATTTGATGCCAGGTGTCAACATCTGACAACCAGAGCAGTGCCCTCTGAGCTGGCAATGCCTCCCTCACCTGAACCAGTGATGGAAGAGGGGGAACTGAGACATAAAACCAGACATCAACACTGGAAAGGAGCCACTGCAACTGCAACAAAACCAATTTTTTCATTGAACCCATGGCCAGGGAGGATAAGGTGGCCCTGTCAAACCTGCTGCTGGACACTGGAAGATTTTTTCCATTAATCCTAATTAAATACACCCAAACTGAATGACCAGCTTAATCCTTGTAAGGCTGTGGCACCAGGGAAGGAAGCAAAGCAATCTGCCACGTTCATTCACCAACCTGTGGTTATCCTCATCCCACTGGGAGCTATTCCCAGCATTAATTGGAAGTGCAAACGAGAGGAAAGAACGCTCACTTCAAGGAAGGAATGACATGTGGGAGGAAGCAGATGAGCTTTCAATGTACAGTCAAACATGCACTGGTACAAAGTCAGCAAGTTCTAAATGTTGTATTTTCAGTAGTTCCCTCCTCCTCATCCAGAATTCATCATGTATTACCTACCAGCTGCTGCACTCAGAGCCATCCCTGCCTGCCTTGCAGCAGCTGCCAAAATAATTCTATCTGCATGGACAAATTTTTGGTATCTTTTAGAGCAAGTTGGGGTATATTAACATGACCTCCTGTCTCACCACAGTGTGCAGAGCAGACCCACAGAGCAGTGAGGGAGTTCCTGTGCCTGAAAATGAGACCTGTCCCCTCCTCCAGCTAAGCTCTCTGCTTTTCACTGGCCAGGGAGGAGTGGAAAGCTGGTAGGACCCTTTCCCCCCAGCTCCTTCTCCATCATTACTTTAAATTACTGCCTTTTTAATCTCCTCTTCCATTTCAAATGTCCCATTTTAACTATCTATTGCTGCATTTTAAGAGCTCTGCCTTTCCAGGTTCTGTGGATCTGAGTGCTCAGGAAGAGCTCAGAAATTTCTCTCATCAAGCAAAATTGGCAGGAGAATGTTGGTTTTTTTATTTTTTTCTTTCTTTTTTTCCATTTTGCCTCCAAGGAAGGCACAGTTAAGAGCAGGACACAGAGATTAATACCAGCAATTTGTAGGAATGTTTAGATCATTGCAGCTTGCAGCTAGTAGCCAGTTGGGATGAAAAGATTATATCCCAGAGGCAAGAGAAAATCTTTTGTGAACACATCTGATGTCTGCAGAAAAAGCCAAAACTCAGTTATTAAAAGAAATAAATATTACTGGCATGGGAAACAGTCAAACACACACTTTCCAAACCTCTGTAATATCTATTTGCCTCCCACAACCCTGGCAAATGCAAGGTTACAACTGAAGGTTTTGAGGCTGTTGGATGGAGGAGAAGGGAAATGGAGTTTCTAATTTAAATTCCTCTGAAATTCAAAACTCATCACTCTGGCTGCTGCAGGGATGGTGGGGTTCTGTGCTGGCAGAATCCCTTCCCACTAATCCTCTTGACATCCATCTCCTCCTGTCTCTCTTGACTGGTCAAGGAAACACCAAGTACTAATTGATTTCACAGCTATCTCGCCACTCTGACCATAAATATTTGAGTTCAGCACATCAAGAAATATCCTGTACAAGATAACCACTTTCTGCCTGACAGAAGCTGTCAGGCCTGGGATCCCACCAGTTTAACCTCGGCACGCTCCTTAATGTGCATGGGATAAGAAAATGAATTTTAATTCCAGTCTATTTACAGCTAAGTCATAAGAAATAGTGACTTTCCCCATCCTAAAAAGGGGAAACATCACTTTAGAGTACACCAAGCTGTGCAAAGCCTCTTTGCTGGATGGAGCACTTTATTTTCCATCCACAGATGGGAACTGTGACACCAGCTGAGATGTCCCTGGACGATGTGTGGGGTAGTTCATGGAGGGGGAGTGTGGGGCTCCTCCAGACCCCGCTATTGTCACACCATTATTTCCCAAATGCTGATGGAAAGAGTTAATTCTCTGTGTGTGAGTGCAGCCCACTCACAGGACTCTCCTCCAGGATACCTTCTACGGTTTATTTGGATTTAGCTCATTTATCTGCACCCAGCAGGGGATGGGATGGTGCACATGCATCCTCATTAAAATCTATTATAAATTGATGAATTTTAGCCCATGGAAATGTGCTGAAACACCCCTGCAAGCAAAACATGAACCTTCCTTTGAAGTTTACCACAGACCTAGTCAGCAATCTGTCAGTCACAATAATGTCTTCAGAAACAAAAGAAAATCAGTCAATTCAATAAAATAAAATCAAATCTGTTTGTAAGATGAGAGAAAGACTAATTTCCTCCCAATTACTGATATTTTGGTAAAAGGTTTATTTCTTTACATGGAATTTCCAAATAAAATAAAGGAATTCACTCCAGCACTGACTCATATTGAGCATTTTGGTGTTGACAAAACGTTCTTTGGTATTAACTGGCACAAGACAATTGCCACAGAAAGGACACTCTAATTTGGTATAGTGGCTTCATTTACGTTTTGACAGAAGGAAATGAAATATTCTGGTTGTTCTGATATCCTGCTGCAAGCACCAGCAAATGGTGAAAAAACAAGGCTTTGTAACACCCAATATTTCACTCTGAAAAGCATGAATTAGCAACCGGGAAAAAAACAAACTATTTTTCATTCCAGTTTCACAGGGATGACAAAATTCACCTTAGACACTAATTTACTTGTCCATGTATAAATCTCCCTTATTCCAACAAACATTCAATTGCAGCCAGAAATGTTCCAGCCAGAGCTGCCTCTTGCTCAGTACTCACTGAACAACTGAGTATCTTGGATCAGGATCCAGCCTCTTGCATCAAATTTGCTGCCAAACAAATCAAGACTCCTGAAAGCTCAGTATGCACAAATACCATATTTTAATATTCATATACTTGAATTATACCCAAATCACCACATGGGCTTGTTTTTAATGTTTTTATACCTAAAGTATTGAAACACAAATCATAGCCAGACTAAAAATCTTAACTCTAAACTCATGTTTATCACAGGCTTCAAAGCACAACTGTGCTTCTCCTGATCACATTTTCATTTCAGACCCACTGCAATTGGTTCGTGCTTGAACGTCCCTTTCAGTGGCTGGAACACAGCACAGGTATTCCCAAATCACGGAAAACTCGAGGCAAATTATGGATCTGTTATGTCAACTCCATTCAAGCTCTGATCTTACAGCTTTGGTCAGGCTTTCAGTGCCAGGAGCTCTCCTGAGATGAAGAGCAGCAGCTCGTGACCCCACTTGCAGGACATGGCTCTGGAAAGGCTGCAGCAGTTTTACAGAGAGGTCACTGAGAGGCTTCAAGACCTCAGGAGTCCCTTCCCAAAACTCCCTGAGTGGTTTGTGATTTCCTGAAAATGCCAAGCAGTGCTTTAAGTAAATGTATTTTGGCAGCTGTGAGAACCTGTGGAGGGATACATTAAAGAAGCAACGTTTGCCCCCAGTGAAGGAGTTGCTGACCTCAGCAACAACCTCAGCATCACCCATGAAGTTTCTATGACTTATAAATTGCAAAATTTAGTTTAATAACCTTTCCAGCCTACAAATTTAAAATCACAAGGTGCTGAGCCTGTCTGTTTTTCAGTCTTTTGCTAGTCTGAACAAAATCTGAAGCACTGATCTCATAAAAAGTTTTTCAATCAACCGGATTTTTAGAATAGCCAAGTCTTATTGACAATATTGCAGCAATTAATAAAGATATTCAATATACCTGCAGAAGTATAATGGTGCCATCCACAGAGAATCCAGAGTTCCAGCTATCCAAACTCATAGTGTACAATTTGTGTAGGGACAATTTGCATTTGAGAGACTAAAAGGTTCTTGAAATGGTCAATATTTACCTCTGGTGCAATGTAGTCTGGAGTGCCACAGAAGGTCCTGGTTGTTACTCCATCTAACATATGTTCTTTGCACATTCCAAAATCAGCAATTTTAATGTGTCCTTCTGAATCCAACATCACATTATCTAATTTCAGATCTCTATGAAGAATCACAGTAATTTAATGTTAATGTTTAGGATCAGCAAGTATCAGAAAGCTCAGGTGAAACCAGGGCTTTGGTTTCCTCCTCGTCACCAACACAACAAAAAGAGCCCTACACTGATGGCTTTTTATAAAGTGTTTTAAAAATACACTGGAATTTTAAAGAAACTGATTCATTCAGGTTTTCAAAAATAGTTCAGAATTACTTATGTCAGATTATACTCACCTATAAATAATCCCTCTGTTGTGGAGAAAGAACAACCCAATGGAGATCTCAGCTGCATAGAACCTGTGTGGGGAAAAAAAAAATCAACATATTCCTTACTGCCTCATGATTCCCTTCTGACAAAATCATTTGGATATGCATCATGGTAAAGAATGACAGCATTATAGTTTATGAAATACATAATTTAGAGTGTGTATATATGTAAAAGTATAAAAATATACCATAAAAGACATCTCACTTCAACTGAACCTTAACAGAAACATTTTGAGTATTTGATGATAAAATAATGCAGAATTAAAAAAAAAAATCCTATTGAAAATGTCTCCCTAGACCACAAAAAATGGTGTAGCTGGAACACAGCTTTTATTTTTTATTTATTTTTATTTCTAACTCTGCTGCAAAGATCCTTATCTCTAATCACATATTGATGAATTCAGGATGCAGCTCAATGTACATTGCAATTCATATGGCCTGAAATAATTTGCAGAAATAGTATTCCTTTACACAGGCTGTTAATGGATTAATTACATGAAGCTAATTAAAATGATTACCATATAAAATATAATTGCTGAATGTAGTTAAGAGATATATAATATTGATGGCTGTTAGAAGCTGGTTGCTGTGGAAATCGTATGCAAGAGGATTATTTAAAGATGAGATTAATTTTTAGGCTTAGCACAAGGGAGAGGAAGGCTGAGCTCTGCAACACTTGATCAGAGGTGTTTGTGAACACGTGTGCTGAAGATGCTGCACAGGCAGAAGCTGTCAGAAAGCACCACAGATTTTGTTAAGTGTTGGCAAGTTACATTAGCTGGGAGTCAAAGATGATCTGACACCATCTAGCTTTTCTTCAGTGAGTTGTTAAAATACTTTTCTGTATCTGAAATACTTATATTTAGAAGGCCTCTCATTTAAATGAGCCCTGGTTGCTTAAATCAAAATGAGAAGTTATTTTAACTGAATTCTAAAAACAGTTGGTCACCCTTGATTTTAAAGTTTCATTGGTAAATGATTCAAGGAACACTAAAGAGTGACAAGGAGATGTTATAAGCATGGTTAACATGGAAATGCTGGGTCTATCCACACTTGAATGTGCTACAGATCATTATTAGTTGCTCACTGATGTGCCAGATGTACAATTACCCAAAAAGGATCATGTACATAAACAACTTCTAATCATTTATTAACTCCTTGCAAATACAGCACAGAAATTCTTATAAGATATACACTGAATTTATCTTGCATCAACTAATTTATATTGCAGTGCTGAGTCTATTTGTGCTGCCTTTCCTTATAACACTAATTCAGACTGAATCATTCTACTCACCTTTTTATTAATATTTGCTTTTAAAAAACAACACCAGAATACCAAATAACAGCTTTAATTTCCTGCTGCCTTGCTTAAATTCTTGTCACTTTTCAAGTAGGCATTGTGTGCCTTTGTTTGTGCTCTATTTTTGAGTGAATAAAGGCACAGCTACCTTTGTTCTACGTGTGCAAACATTTTTAACATAAACTTCAGCTTTTGGGCCTCAAAAACACCATCAAACTAGGCCAGCCTAGACTTCACACCGAGCCCGGGAAGAGGAAGAAACCAAATCCTCTCAGAGTGTAAAATAATGATGATGACATGACTTAAATATATAAATGTGAACACTCACACTGCTTGTGGCTCCTTAAATTTTCCTACTTGCTGGATGTGATACATGAGATCCCCACCGTTCACGTACTCCATAACAAAATACAGCCGGTCCTGGGACAGAGCAGTGAAGACACACAGAAATACATTAGAGGAAATATATTAGATATTCACTGATCAACCCAAAAAAAAAAAAAAAAAAAAGTCACTGGTATGTTATTATAAAGCTTTTAGGATTATTAGGACTGGTTGTACATTGTGGCAAAATCGATAGACCAGGAAATGGAAGTGGAATGTTTTGTAAAACCTGCAGGAGTCAATGACTGAGGAGATCTGACAAGAGTTGTCAATTTTAGTGGTGCACTTTTACATATCATTTGTCTACAATGGTCCCAAGAATTATACAAAGATAGCTGTGTCTGAAATATCGGTCTCCAAAAACAAACAAACAAATAAAATTAAAGGTGGTGGAAAATTCCCGCTCTGAGGCCATTTCTGAACCTTCCTAATAAGTTTTCCTTTGGAAGATGGGAGGTATTAAAAAATATAGATTTTTTTTTTTAATTATTAAAAAGAGGCAAAGGTGATGGTTTCTTGTGATTATGCCTGCAAATTGGTTGCATCGAGGCCATTTTCTGCTCAGAGATTTGTAGGCATGAAGCAGAGTTTGAAAGTGCTTTTATCGCCACAGACAACTGTGCTGTGAAAGCTGAGGGGATGACGTGGCTTCCTTCACAGAATCCCAGAATCATTTAGGCTGGGAAATACCTCAAATCCTTAAAAGTATTTAGGAACCTTTGGGAACGTGGGCTTAAGGCTCTGACTTGGAAAGCACACGGGATGAAATTCAGGAATTGTCACCCCGGTCTGCTGGAATGGCTCAGAAAATCTTCAAACCTGGTTTTTATATCTCAAATACAAGGGGTAATTACATGTGGTGTTTCTTCGCTGTTTTCTATGCTCTGATGTATAGTTTGGATGATAATAAATGTCAGTGAAGTGGTAAAGTCCACGATCTTTTAGTCTGGAAAACACAGGGTGGCAAGAGAGAGCTCACGTACAACTGTCTGGAAACAGGAGTGGAGCTGTGTCAGGAACGGAGGTTTATCCTGCAGTGCCAGGACTCGTTTTTCAACCATTGTACATTCAACATCATCATCCTGGATCACCACATCTTTCTTCAGGATTTTGATTGCATAGAGCTCCTCTGTGCCCTTCCTGTCTGCCAACATCACCTGCACCGAGAGAAAACACCGGGGTCAGAATCTTCCAAGCCAAGCCCCTCACGTGCCCCAAGATTTGCAGAGATGGTAATCCAGCTTTTCCTTTCATTGGTATGGACTAATCTGATCAAACTTCCAAAATTATGATCATTACTCACCCACTGCAATGAGCTGTGCCATCGTTTCAGGCACAGCCTGTGCCAAAACCCTCTGGCTGATCACAGACACGTTGCTGCAGGGCTGAGAAAATGTTAAGTCCCAGGGGGCTTCTTCAGTAAAGGGCACTTTATCACAGAAGTGGTGTTCAAACAGAGAGAAAAATAGCAGCCTGTTCCTTCAACTAATGGATTTCAAATATACACACACACACACACACACATACTATTCCTGGTTTTTCCCCAATGTCCAGCCTTACCAATGTTGGTGACTTCCAGAACTGGCACAGTGACCTGGGTAGTAAAACCAGAAAAGTAAACTTGATTTCCTTGAACCTGCCAAAAAGTGAGGATCTAAAAGTCAGCAACTGTTTCTCCCACCTTGCCCAACAGCCTGAGTTTTATAATTTATTTATATTTTTTTTCAAGAAAATTGCCAATCAGGACTGAAGCCCTCTGGTCCTTGGGGAACCACCAGGCTCCCTGTTAAGAAATCCTCCCTCAAAAATGCACTTCCTTTTCACTCTGGGTTTTGCTTCTCAGGGAATTATTCATTCATTCCTCCTCAAAGGAAAAAAAAAAAAAAAAAGAAAAGAAAAAAAAAAATGGGAGTGGAATAATTTTAAAGAATTCCTACCTTCCCAAAGCTCCCCTTTCCAAGAACCATGAGGAAGTTGAAGTCTGTCAGCTTGACCCTGTCCAGATTGTTGGATGGCACACTTGAGCTCTTGTCTTCTGTTGAAGTAATGACTTTGTTACCAGCTGGCCCAAGTTTGGCTTTCTGAAGAACACACACACACAACATACACACACAAAAACAGGGAATAAGAAGAACAGTTGCCCGTTTTGCTGGCGGGAGGGATCGCTGGGTGGAGGATAGAACTGGAGAGGGTCAGGTCTGAGGTGGCATTCCCAGGAGAGAGGCTGCATAACAGACCCATTCCAACAATACTTTTGGCATTACTGAGTGGGGGGTTAAAGTGGAAAACTGCTCATGTGTAACCAGATAAAGCAGATATCTGGTTAAAAGAGCAAAACCAAAGCAAAGCCCAAAAACAAAGGAAAAAGAGATCACTTATTTTCATGCCAAAAGCAGCTTATCTGGTGCTTTTGTTTTAAAATACAAATTAAAAATAAAATAATAATTAAAAAAAGCTTTCCAAAAATACCATGCTGTAATCTACACGGGGTATTTTAGGACTTAAACAATCTCTTCAATACATTCTCTTTTAAAATGTAATTCTTCAAGTCACTGCACAGCAAGAGTTAGGAAAATTTTGACATGCATTTAAGAAAAATAACCTACATTAAAAATAACACAATGCATGAGAATTAATGCAGATGAACATGGCCACTTTCAAACCAGCAATACAATCAACTTTGATTTTCAATCAAGGGTTGATCTGGAAAAGGGAGGAAAGGGAATATTACATACAAGGGCTCTGCCTTGCCCAGACAGTCTGGTTTACAGAAGGTTGAAACAGTATTTCACATAAGACACCACGTAATTGCTCAAGTTGCATTTCAAATCTCAAAGTTAATAGAAGAGAAAAAAAGTAAGACTCACCAAAAGATAATGCAGGCTAAAAGATAATATCCTTTTTTTTTTTTTTTCCTCAAAATAATCCCATACACCAGCAGAAGCAAAGCCAAGAAGGTTTAATAACGCTTCGGGATAAAAGTGCTTTCCCCATCTGTCTGGTTGTTGGTCTGGTTAATAACCTCTAATAGGGTTAATTTACTCTGTGCCATTGATGTGTGTTTGGTATTTCAGGGTAACTACTTTGCACTGCAAACACCCGCACAATATATCACTCTAAAAGCCTGGTCTGGCTGACACCTTTGGCAGGTGGAAAGTGGAAGTTACAAACTTTGCCCTCCCCAGACAAGTTTAAAACCATAATACTGAAAGGGATGACTCAATTCATGGACTCCAGCTCTCCACTCCTGCAGGCAGTGATGTCAAATAATCATCTGACAGAGTAATCACGTGTCACTTGAAAACCACACTCAATCTTCCTGCAACTTTATGAGTGCAGAAAATCTTACACCCTGCCACAGGAACACTGAATTTTGGAAGTTCATATCTCTTTATTAAAACATTTGTATTACAGCTTAGAATGTGGATTTTTTTTTTTCCCCACCAATGTTATTATTTGTTTGCATGGAAGCAGCACTTGGAGATGTTGATCAGGATAACGTGCTGTGCAAATGTTCAGGAAGAGCCAGTCCTGGGTGTCAGCCTAAATCCCTGAGTCTGCAAGGGATGATCCCATGGAAATCCAGCTGCTGGGACAAGTCCAGAGTGTGTGGTGGAGCACTCTGGCAGGACAGAGCTCCTTTCGAGGCCACAATACAAGATTGAGCCATAAGCAAAACAAGTATAAAAAAAAAAAAAAAAGAAAAATCCCAATATCCTTTCTTTGTACAAGATGAAGACGTGGTTCAAAGGAGCAGCTTTGCTGGCCATGTCTCTGTGATGCTCTGGCATATGGGATCTCAGATAAAGATCTTGCTTTTGTCACACACAAAGCAATTTCAATATCCGCCTTTCCACCGGCTACTGCAGATCCAAATCAGGCCCTCAGTGGACAACACCAGCTTTTATGTCTTGTACTTTAAACCCACCGGGCAGGTTGTTGGCAGCTTGTTTGAAAAAGACAGAATTTGAAACAACAAACCAAGTTTTGTTCCAAGGCTGTTCACTTTCTGGGGTACCAACCCGCCATGCAGGCAGGGAGTGCTCTCTGCAGCGCTGCAATCCCAGGCACCACGAGTTTCCAGCACATTTTCCAAAGGGAAGCATGGCAGGTTCACCATGGCAGGCTCCTGTGCCTGCTGCTGGCTCCAGAGCTGCAGGCACTGCACTCCCTTGGGTGGGATGGACTTGTCAGGATCTGAAGGCAGGATCTTAAAATAATATCCAAGAACCCAGCCAAGGCCTCTCTGCATCTTTGCAAGGCAACACTTGAGATTCAATGAGCAACAGAGACATGCTCCTCTCACTTCCATTTTTAATCCTATTTTTAAATTAGATGTCACCCTCAATTTGACAATTTCTTTCTCCATATGGTGGATTTTTAAGGAGAACACAAGGTTCCTCCTGTTTGGCCAGGTGGGCTCTGTGCTACCTGGTGCAGGTAGAAGGTCAGCACAGGCAGGAGCTCCTGGACTGTGCTGAGCTGTGAGCGACCTGTGCCCACAGGAGGGAGATGATCCTGCTTTTCACACTGCACAAGCACTGGGGGCTGTAAAGAGAAAATTCTGCTGCAACCCATGTGTAAGGAAACACAGGAACATGGAATTCCATGGAATGCTGGAGAACAACCAGGCTGACCCAATGAAAGTGCCCGCCCCAAAGTGGGACGGCCTAATTAAATGACCTTATTAAATGATCATATCCTTATTCCCCTTCAGCTCGGCCACCAACCAGTTGTTTACAAGCATGCAAAATAGTTTTTCACGTTTAGAATATGAATTCCTTTTACTGCTGTTTGGCTTGAGGTCCCAGCGAAAACACGGTGGGAATTTCCACACATTTCACTGAGCTCCACCCTGAGCTTTGTGTCTGAAACACCTTGACTATTGCAGAGGGAAAATGTCATGCAGCCAACACGCTCTGCCAGAGCAAAATCAGTTCTGCAGCTACAGAAGGGACATAAACTCAAATGATTCATAAAAGCCTACTGGAAAAGAGCAGTGATATTTTGCCTTTCCTACCATGACTACAATTGAAAATCGCAGAATCCTACTTCAATCCCCCCCTTATTTTTTATGGATATTAAAATTTGCTGAAGTTAAAGATGGCATCTCAGGCCCTGGATTAATTTTCAATTTACATTCCAACTGCTTGGTTTATTATTATTATCTCGGACAAAACCACGATATTGTTACAATGAAGCCAGCTTGCAGCAAACCAACCAGGAAAACAGAATGTTAAAGAGAAATTAGTCTGCACTGGGAGCAGAGAAGTTAATCTGAAAGGAAAACAAGACATGCACATCATCTTACTTCCTCTGGTTTGGACGCACCTTATCTCGGCCAGTTCTTTTACCCTGAAACCACAGGTGAGAAATAACTTATACATCCAGCCCCAATTCACTCCTTCATGGAGTTTTACAGAAATTACAGTGTGTTACATTGGAGAGTCTCCTGGAATTTGGCATGTGCTTTTTTGGAAAAGATATCTCAGGTGTTGCAGTAAAAATGCTTTTAATTTATATTTAATCTAAGAGTAAAAATTGTACTTTTAATTAAATGCGAAAAAAAAATCTTTCCAAAACCTAATGAGAAGTGTGATGCAAAGAAGAAACAGAAGTGATTTAGGGAATAGGAATTCATCATTGCAGTGAATTTTTTATCACAATAAATATTCTTGATGAGCCTTTCCATAACCTTCTTTCTGACTTCTCACTGTGAAGGAAATCTAAGAGGACAAAACAATAAATCTGAACGTTGGCTCTTCTGCCCTCCAGTTACATCTATATTAGAGAATCCTAAGAATTACAGAGTAAAAAGAGACTGAATTGTTAATTTCCCACGTTAGCCAATAAACAATAAAATCTGTGAAGGATTTAAAAGAATATACACAATTCACTTTCCTACCCTGGGTCTCTTTGGTGTAATGAGTTACCTGACATGATGTTACTGCTTTAACACCTTGTATCGCTCACCTCCACCACTCCTCCTCTGCTGCTCTTTGCAACGCTCAGCTCAGTAAGATTGGCTTTGTTCCCACATGGAAAACGAACCCCAGGATCCAAACCTGCCCAGACTTGCAGCCACCCCCTGCCATCCCCCAGGCACGGCTTCAGGAGGGAGAAACCCACATCATCTCCCAGGAGGAGATAATCAAGCCAACCCAAGGCTCTGTGTGCTGCTCACTAAGGGATGTGCTTCTCGGTTGTCAGGGCAACTCGCTCCCAGTGAGTTCCCAGATGCCGACAGGAGCATCCCTGGGACCAGATTTCCAAGAGGAGAAGGTGATAAATGGAAATGTATTTAACAGCAGTGCTGAAATTCTCATCACATGTGCAGAGGTGCAGACACGCACGGCCCATCCCTCGGGGATTTGCTCCACCAGCCCAGGAGGGAAATCCAGAGCTTTGCTCCCCCAGCAGCAGAGCCTTCTGCAGACTCACAGCTGTGCCTCAGATGGATACCAGCATCCCCTCCCCATCTTTAGAGCGGGTTCCACCCACCACCCACTGCTCTGCCCATGCAGTTGCATTCAGCTGGAAACAGTGAATGAATGATGGAGCAACAGAGCACAGAACTGTTCAGTCTCTGTTCCAAAACTCCCAGCTTTGACTGCACAAGGGTCAGCATTGCAAGGACTGAGTGCACAGCCTTTATCTTAGATGGTTTGGGTTGGAAGAGACCTTAAAGCTCATCTCATTCCACCCCCTGCCCTGGGCAGGGACACCTTCCACTAGCCCAGGTTGTTCCAAGTCCTGTCCAACCTGGCCTTGGACACTTCCAGGGATGGGGCAGCCACAGTTCCTCTGGGCAGCCTGTGTTAGGTCCCAGGAATTGGGATCTGTGGAGCATCCACGTCCCCCTGCCATGATTTAATCCCTCTGCAAAATTTTAACAAACTCCCTGCTCCTCACACTGCAACAAGTTCTCAGTTCTTTGCTAGACCCCAACGTGCTCTTCAAATGTCACTGGGTGATGGAGCCATCTCCTTCTACTCCACCTTGAGCCAAGGTTTCTGCTCCTAATTCTTAAATGAACCCAAAGCCATTGCAGAGCAGCAGGTGACACTCTGCAAATCACCTCTAGAAATGGCAAAATGAATAATGAGAAGCAGGGAAGGAACGTTCCAGTTTCACTATCCAGCCCAGGAATCTGCAAGTGTGAAATTAATGCTCAGTTCTGCCTGTCACTACCTGGGCACTGCACAAGAAGCATCAGAGCAGCTCAGAACTCAACCAAACCATAGAAGATGTCACTGACAGGACCAGCAAAGCTCATTCCAGGGCTGGAAAAACTGAAATAACAATTGATCCAAGTCCCAGGGAAGGACCCATTTGGGTTTCCAGTCATGTACAGTCAGTGGGGATTTTGATCAATGGGTTGAGGCATTAGCAAGCCTTTAATAAAGTAAATAAATCCAATAAATTTCCAGCCAAAATCTGGAGGAAAAACCTTCCCATTCAGTGAAATGCTCTCTGTCATTGTGGCAGCTTGTTTCTTACATTATTGCCTTTCCAATTCCATGTAATTATAGATGCTATGATGGACTATCAATTTCCTACTTTATACAACTTAATTATCAGGATGCTGAGAATCTGAAACGAGAAGAGTCCATTTCTAAGCCCCAGCAAGCCCTAATACTTCACCAGACCGAGGTTTAATCTTAATACCATAACCTAATGCCAGCTTATAAATCATTAGCAGGGAGTTTTGTAGTCATGGAAACAACACAGAACAGAGTCAGTCAGAGCCTCAATTCCAGCTGATGGAGCAGCCCAGCAGCTCCGAGCAGAGAGGGGCTGGAACCGGAGTTATCCGGGTCCAACCTGAGCTCCTGTCCTCACTGTTCAAGCCAACAGAGGGAAAGAACTTCCTGGACCATTTCTTCCTACCAAACCTGTGCTGAGCAACCTTGGGAGCTGCTTTTGCACTAAATTTCCTGTAAAACAGAGCATGGACACAATCTCTGGCTCTCGTGTTTCTCTCCTTGGTGTTACAAACATTCTTGAGGGTGGCAGCTTTTCCCACCTAACGGGTCACTCTCACCCCTTCCCGTTTGTTCCTGTCACAAACAAATCAACCAATGAACTAAATCACAGAAATTAATGTGTACACACATATTTATCCATACAGAAAGGAGCAGGTCAGACTGCAGGACTACAACGGAATCAGTAAAAAGTGCAATCTATAAAAATGAAAATGCATTTTTGCTTCATTAGCTAAAATAGTTACTGAAAAAAACAGCTTGGGAAAAATTCCCATCATTCCCGTTGCTAGTAAAGAGGTATGAAGGCAAAGGGGATGTTTCATAAAAATATAAATGGGGAGGGTGATAAAACTTTACCTGGGAGTTAAAGATGAACTATTTTATGTCTTTAATTTACTTTTATCCTCATTTCCTCTCCTGTTTCCCTTAAACTTCTCATGTTTACCCTTTTGGTTAATGACAGCAAATTTATTGACAGGATTTGCTTGAAACAATGAATTTTATCAAAACAGCTGTTTAATTTACTGGGTTTATATCTTTCTAAATATATACATTCAAAATGTGGATGATTTCCTTCCTTTCAGGCCTTTGCTGGACCCAGCTCAGCTCCAGGAGCTTTTCTCTGTTCTTTGCTGACCTCTTGTGGTTTCTCACTCTGAGGAGAAATTATTTTCTCCAGCTCAACACTGTTAATTGGATGTTTACTTGGGATAAAGGCAAAAAGAGAATGTGAAAGGACAACACAACAGTTGAATACTTCATGAGCATCCCAACAGACCTTTTTTGGGGGGGTTATAATCAATTTTCCAATTTATTCAAATTTTTTTTTTTAACTTTCTCATGTCTCTGGATAGAAGTTAAAACATGCATGCTTGAATATGTGATTTCCAAAAAATTCCCGAATTTGCCAGGCAAAAAACTGAGGTAAACAAATCCCTTAGAAAATGTAGACAATTAATTCAAATGACTATGAAAGACAGTCACTAGAAAAGGGATATATCTATCCTAAGATAGGAATTTCAGAGGATATTGCCCTGGACAACAAATATCTGCCTGTGAGCCATGAAATCTAGAGAGGGAAGAGTTTCCAGTCCCCCATTTGGCACTGTCAACATGTTTAATCTGTTTAATAATCCTGTGGCCACCTGAGTCCACTTTGTTGTCTGCCTTTATTGGCAAACACGCTCTGCCCTGCAACAGAGCGGTGCCTAACGAGAAGAAATGTAATTAAAGAGGCTGCCTAGGAATAATATTCAAGAATTCTTGCAGAAGTATCCTGTGGTAGTGCTAATAAAACCCCCAAACAGCAAATAGGATGCTGCAACAGCAAGTCCCTAAGTGTCAAAAGAGGAATTGCTTTTATATATGCTCCTTCATTTTTTAATTATGCAAATTACTGCTAGTTTTCAATCTAGAGTGTGGAATTTGCTTTTAAGCACCAAACTCAATATGGGCAAAGAATAATAAAATTCTGTTCTAAAATAATTTTAAAGGACTTTCTACCTAATCCTAGAGCAAATCCCTGCAATCAAACCCCCCAGGCATGCAAAGCTGCAGACCAGGACTGATTTTAAAGCCTTGGGATTGTGGATCCAAATCTTGAAGTGCCATGAAACGATTTATCACACACAAACACACCCCCCACCAAACAGCTGAAGGTGTTTTCTGCATGATGTCGAGGAATAATCTATTTAAATATACACTTTGCAGTGGAACAACAGCAGGACAAGCGTGTGGTCCTTCCCAGCATCTGATTATTCCATAACCAAGTTTTCATGCTGCCTGACCTCGCTCTCAGCAGTCTCAGATCTGCTATGATATTATAAAATCAGGTTTTTGCACATTTTGCTGGTTCCCAGCTCAGAATTATCCCTGGGAACAGAGCCTTCCTCCTCCTGCTGCTTCCTTTCAGTTCCAAGCCTGTCCACTCGGGCTCACCAGGTCCCAGCAGCCCCACAGGAAGGGATGAACCTCCAGCATCACCCCCGGCCACGCTCACAGCAGGGTGAGGATCCTGCAGCAGCCACTGACGCCTCTGAGCTGAGGTCAGTGCTGCCAAGTCACTGCCAGCACCCAGGAGAGGGGGGATTTGGGATGATTCAGTGAGAGAAGACACATCACAAACAAGGAAGATGCTTTTTTTTTTTTTTTTTCATGATAAAAACCGGATTTTTGAGTGTCTGCATCAGAACACAGAGAGCCAGCTTTCTCTGCTGGAATTCATGTTTGTAATTCATCAGCACTAAACATGAATTTTTGTGAAGCAGCAGCTGTAGGAAACTCCTCAGCCCCTTTTTTTTTTTTTAGGTGCTCTCCTGTGGTGGAAACACAAATGGACCAAGGACTTCTGTCAGTTTATAGCAGTGCACTTCAAGGCCTGGATTTTACAACTTCATATTTATCCCAGATGCATTTTCTCCTTTAAAAACAGAGAAACTTCCAACTTCCCAGCATGAAACAAGTTTCACCAATGAGACCCCCATGAGGTTCTCAAATAAGGAAAGGTATAAAGGATTGAGCAAGGACAGTCCTCTTCTGTACAGGCCTTTCTGAGACAGAGATATCAGATAAAGAATCAAGGTTAAGAAAAAAGTGTTACTGATTGAATGACAAATGATTATTGCATTAGGGAATATTTGGCAATGACAAATGGTCTTATTTTTGGATTTTTCTGGTTCAGTATCATAACATTTGTTAAAATCATGCATTAATAATATAAACAACTCTTCAAACATCACATTTGTTTTTTCAAATTCAGTATTTTAAGCTTTGAGCTGTAACATGTAAACAGCTGTAAAAATACTATTTGAAGATGATAATGGCTTCAATAACCTTAGATCCCTAAAACAGTTACAGCACAGGAGCTTCAAATTTTAACCCAAATTGTAATTTAACCAGCGTATAAAACTTGAAGCGTGATTTGTGTCAGTGACCTTTGCCGTAAGAAAGCAAGATAATTTGTTAGAGATACATGCAAATAGAAAGTCCACACATGTATGTTCTCAATGCTGAGATGTAACTTTTATGGCAATAGCTGAGTGATGTGGTGATTGGTGAAAAAAGCAAAATGGGAAGTTAACAGGTGAATTGGTATTTCAGGTATCAGAGCATCTGTGCACATGATAATATAATAACCTCTTATGATATAGCATACTCCAAATAACATATGGCAATAGATGTAGCATGTTATACCATAAACCATGCATGCTGTAGTATGCAAATTTATCTATTTAAATATACAGTGACCACGAGCATTATTTGATCTGTGAAAGTCATTTAAAGTTCCATGAATGTCTTTCAAATTAAAGATGCACCATTTTCCATGAGAAGGTGTCATTCATTTAACTCATTCCTTTAAAAAGAATGGCACACTGCATCTGCTCAGGTTAGATGATGACTGCTTTTTGGTAGTAATATCTTAATCTGGGGAGTATTTTGTGACAAATCACGGAAGATTCACACTCCCATTTTTTTTTAAAGAAAACCTTAAACTGGGAGAAAAACAAGTGCATCCTTAAAAGATGGTGAGGATGAAACAACTTAATAAACTTAATAAACTTCAAACATCAGTAAAGAGGGTTGTGTGAAGAGAAAGGTGTAGGAGAACACCAAAACTACCTTGAAGAAGTGGATATTTACATGACAGTCCTGGAAGAGACAGGAAAGGGAGAAACACTGCCTGGTTAGTAAGGGCTGGCACAGCAAAGCAACCACAATTAGTAGCAGAATAAACAAATACAGACACAGCAGCGGGAATACAAAATGGACACATCTGTTAAGCACAGAACAACCACCAAAAAAAACATGAAAAAAAATAAATTGGTGTTAATTACCCTGGCAGGGAGGAGCAGGGACAAGCACAGCGAGGGACGGGTCCTCACACAGCTGCTCCTCGGTGTGAGCTCAGCCTTGGCCACGCTCACCCCCCTCATGCAGGGAACATTCCTGGGGGAAGCACTCCAGGTGTGTCCAGCTGTGGGCAGCCTGGCCTTGCCCAGCTGATGAGCTCTGACAGGGCCACAGCACTAAAGGGTTTCCTGATTTATTTTTTTTGCCTTGTTCTGTAACACACATTTAACCTTTACATAAGGGATGAGGAAATCCCTCCCAACAATATGATTTTTTACATGTGTTCTTCACCTGAAATCACAACACACTGCCTGAGAAAAGCCTTAGGGAAATCAGAGGCTGATGTGAACAGAGACCAGAGATTTCTGTCAACTAGTTAAGAAATGTCAAGTTTTCTAGTTTGAGCTCTGGTGAGTGGATGGGAAACCTCCAGATAACTGCATATGGGAATTCCCCGTGCCAAACTATAGTACAGAACAGATGGAGTCATCTAACAGCATCTCTAGAATGCTGCAAACTATTCTCTAATGATTAAATATGCACAATTTAAAAATAGGAATGAGTGCCATGGCCAAAAAAAGCAGCTCTTCTTTTTATATCTCTATATGCATAATGAGTGTGGATTGATGTGCCAGTGATATTTTGGCTGGTCATGATTTCAGTGTAGCTTAGTGTCTGTTTCCTGAAAAGTAAATTTAATCTTGTAGTTCACAATTTGAAGTGTCAGCAACATTATTTCCCTTTTCCATGTCACCTTCCCTAACCTGCCTGAAGTTACAGTTATTGCTTCAAAATAGGAGTGCATATTGGTTAGAAAGAGATATGGAAGAGATCATATCTTTTATTTATTAAAAAAAAAAAAAAGAGTAAAGTAACTGTAGTATAACAGCTCTAGGGCAAAAACATTGCCATCCTTCAAAAACTTAAAAGAAATGTTTCCTTCACAGCCCTTATAATATTTTACACAGAGACCTGGAGAACTTAACTCACAAATTAAAAAAATCATAAGCTCCTCTAGAGTTTGGTTTATTTTGTTTTGTTGGGGGGTTTTTTTTGAATGAAAAATTAATAAATTTAATTAGAAAACTCATTGTGTTCTTAAGAAGCTACTGAAACAGTCCCTGGAGTCTTCTGCTATGGCCCTGGCTGTGCAACTGCAACATTTTAACCCAGCCTCCAGCTCAGAATTAAGACAGCTCTAGGATGTTCTGGCCACTGATTAAAGGAAAGAAAGAAAATATCCTTCTGGCCTAAAGTTGTTGTGAATATCAGGAAAATGTCAGATTAATCAAGACAGTCCTGGCCTTCTCCTTTCTAATAAAGCAGCCAGAAACTGCTTTAAAAACTAAAACTAAAGGGAGTGTTAAAGACCTAAGAAATGCAGGACCTGCAGTGAAACAATCTGAAATGATGTACTGATGTTCAGAAAGGAAATGATAAATAAATGAAAGAGGTTTCTTTAGCATTGGACTATAACAACAACAAAACTCAGAAAGCTTTAATTGTGCCTTGAAATCTAGGGATGTTTTCAGGTGCTGTTTAACACCTTTGTGCTGCCACAAAGAGAGGCCTGATGGTGTAAATCCATGGAAGCTCTGTATGCACAAATCCAGACTGGGGAGGGCACTGCTTTGTAAATTCACGTCTCCACAAGGATTAACACCCAAGTTTGGTCAAACAAAGCACTGCCCTGCATCCTGGAGGAGCTCAGCAGCAGAAACCTCTGTCTCAGTCCCTGGAGAGGTCCCAGGTATTTATAACCGAGCCCCATGGCCAAGCTCCACATCCCCCTGTTCTTACATTTAAAATGATAAGGTACTTTAAAAGACATTTCTTTTAGGATCATCGTGATAGTTATAGTCAGAAGCACTGAGATGTCACCAAAATGTCACCACTCACTGCACACTTCCAGTGCTCGGGTACCAAATCCCCCTGCTCTGAACTCCGCTCCCCCTCCTTGTGCTGCAGGCTGCAAAAGGAAACTGCAGCTCCAGCTCCTGTACAGCCTCCACCAGCAATTCCCTGGGTCAAGGCAGCTGAAATCCCTGCCACAAACACCACTCAAAGGTGGCCTGGGTGGTGGATGTGGATTTGTGTCCCCAGGGAAGCCCCATCAGAAGGGACCCCCTCAGTGGGAACAGGAGTGTCTCTCAGAAACGGAGGGAACAGTTTTGTTCCTCTGAAACCCACCCAGAGCTGCACTAGAGGAAGTCATTAGAGCAAAAGAAGATGTCTGACGTGGGAAGATTGTGCACCAGGAGGACCATTGCACAGAGGCTTTAAAATGAAGATTATAGGAGCAGTAACAACGTGCTGGGATCACTCCAGTTCCCAAAGCTGGGTGTAGTGACTCACACTGCTCCCATCACTCAAGATACCTTGTGCTCAGTAAATGTGTCCACGTGTCAGGATTACAGCTGCTCTGGCCTTTCTTTAATTTAAAAAAAATCATTTGAATGGACCATAACTGCTTTATTTTTAATAACATTTCCCGTGCTGGTGATGTGGGAAGAAGGGGATAAGAGAGAATATCTCACCAGCCTCCTTTTAAACCAGTATTACTCTATTATTATTCTAAGATGATCTTTAAGTATCAAGAAGTGCTTTACTAAGCAGGAAAAGGGAAAAAAGGCTTGACCAAACTGAAATAACTTTCTACAATAGAAGTTTTACAAATTCACACATTTCTTTTCCCCTAATAATAATAATAAAAAAAAAAGCAAAAACATACCATCAGGTTGCATTATTTCAATATTCTGCTTTTTATTTTGCCTAGTAAAATACTGTAAGGAGGAAATAAGTATCTAACAAAGAGTAGATGCTGCAGGCAGAAGATTTGCTAGTTTTGGGTCCATGGAGCCACCTGGGACTGTTGGGAGTTCCCATGGCAACCTCAGCACGGACAATTATGGAGCAGCGACAATTATTCTGAATATGCCTGTTGAGAAGGGAGCTGAATTTTGAGATGGCCGCAAATAATCCCATTCCAGAGAGAAAATTCACAACCAAAGGTTAAAACCAACGGAAAAATAGTGACAGATTTTCTCCTGCCTCCACTTCCTACAGGAGTGTATTTTTATCTCTAAATATTAATAATGATGTATCACGTACAAATCACTGAGGACAGATTTGATCACACTGCTAAATGAGCAGATAACGGGATTTGTAAGTTTTAGTGAGAAGTGAGATCCAGAAAATACGTAGATTGAATAAAATTTGTTGTGCAGAAAATACTGCACTGCACCCCTGCCTAACACACCTCTCTTTCTATAGAATGCCCAAGTTCACACAGAGAACTCATTGCACGTAGTATGACAAATCCTGGCAATAAAATCAAAAAAGTAAAAAAGCACCATCCTCTTCAACTCTTTCTTTTCCAAATTTGGTCCCATTTGATGGCTAGGGCAGAAGTTGGGTGTTAATTTTTCAGCTGGTTCAGAGGTGGCAGAATGGGCCACGAGGAAACTTCTCATGACAAACAGGTTTTTTCTGTTCATTTACAAATGGAAGGGAATTTTTGAATCCATTATGATTTATTTATAATCTTGTATAGCTATTTTATGATAGATTTACATAGAATAAATGACTTAAAGAATCTGTGCCAGAAGGTCCAGCAAGCAAAGCAACGTATCCATGAGATTTGTGTGGCTAATAAGCACATTTAAATAAGAAGTCTGAGTGGTTACAGTGATATGCTAAGAAGGATGTGATGGGATTGTGTAAAGAGTTTGAAACCAGTGAGAGCTTGAGGCCACATCTCAAGGCTGTCTGTTGAAATACAGATGCAGGCAGGTATTTTTAAAATTCTGATTTAAATGGGAGGTAGTTCCTAAGTGCTCTTGAAGGTTCTACAAAGCACATTTCCAAACTTTAGGCAAAAGGGTAAAGTCAATTTTAAGAGTGTCTTAGACACTCTTAAGATCAGGAACAGGTTTCAGAAATTCCACAGCTAGTGGTTCCCTGATCTTTTATAACTTGAGAATATTCTTATTCTATCTTAATATTAAGCGATGAAATTCTCATCCTAAAGTTTCTCTGCTCTTGTGTAGCTTAGGTTTGTATAAGAGCCCTTTACTCTGAAGGCCACTAGGATTCATTTTGACATCAGTAATGCAATATTTTTTCAGAAATGGTTGTAATTTTGTACTAAAAGTTAAAATAATGTATCTTGGCTACCAATCACAGAGTCATATATTGAAAAATAGACCAAGCAGCACAACTGCAGAGTTGATTAGGAAGCACTCTGGAGTTAGTCCTTCTAGAAACTGATAAATGTGGAGATGGCCCAGAATGACCTCTTGGTCTATCTATAATTTTAATGTTCCTGACAAATTCACTCCCCCAGGAAAATGGCAGTCAAGATCTGCAATCTCCTTCCTGCAAGGCTTCAACGCTGATTTTAGAACAGTGGCAATATTTATTTAGATGATGTCATTAAATCCCAAATAGCAGCATATTTCTCAGTGCTATCTATTTGTTCCTTAGTACAGGGTAGCTAAAATAAAATGCCTATGTAAGCCAGGATATAAATGATAACAGAAGTAAGATAAAAGATGATCAGAGTCAGCACCACTTATGTGCCACACCAGAATAGCTAATAAGTTAAATACCACCATTCAGACATCTGTGCTGCTAATTTTTAGAAGCCATCACAGTGATGCCCCTTGAAACCAAGCAAGAATTTTCCTTGGAGGGTCCTGCTTCCCTCTGCTCCTTCTCACAGCGGTAAATTTTAAAAGAGAGCAAAATGGGTGAACCTGAATCCTTTTGCCATGTACCACTGCATTATCCCAGCCTCGGGCTCCTCATAATTACAGGGTTTGTTCAGCTACCAGCACTCTCATTTATCATCACTGAGGTTTAAAACTGTTCATTGTGCACCTGGGGAAATCACATTCCTGGAGACACCGTGTTCACTGAAGACCTATTCCCTTCCCTTGATTAATTCAGTCACTCAAAAAGCAACAACCAGGTTACTCCCACAACAGGGAGAGCCTCAAATACACAGTGCTGAGGCTGAACTAATTAGACTTTGAGACAGACTAATTATTTCTGAGGCAGAGCTGCCCCTGTGTGAAGCTGCTGTTTCTGGCACCAGGTCCAGTAGCTTTACATGATGCAGCCTCTCAGGATTTCTCCTCCACTTCCTTGCAGGACACAGATAAACCCTCACTGTTTCTCCTGCAACCAATGTATTTACTGTAGGATGAAGGAAAAAGCCTAAGAGGTTGTAAATTCAATATGCAAACATAGTGCATATAATACCTGACCTTTTTAAGTGGACAATTTTAGTGACTTTTCTTCGTGCTGTCCCTGACCTGAGAAAAAAACCAGATAGATTTCTATACCTGCATCACCAGTATTTAAAGATCCACCCAATTCCAGGCTCTGTGTAATGCACAGGGGCATGGAAGGGCTGGACAGAATTCCTTTTGAAGCTATTCTTCACAGGGAGGGTGAAAAAGAAATATGATCTTGAACAGCAGATGACCTAGTGCAGCAAAATAAAATCACACTGGGTCAGATCACAATTGTAAAGAAAGGAAAATGGAATGGAGATTCAAATACTTCTCAGATGTATAACAAAAATCATAGTTCATGCTGCAGACAGGAGCATGGGAGCTGATCCAAATAGGTTCACAAGAAATCGATGCACCTTTTCTTTTTCTTCCTTCAAACTTGAACAGGTGCCGTTTTTCCTCACTTTCTTGGCTTAACCCATCTTTTTATAATAACAATGGAGAATTCTGCCTGATGGTGAACATAAAAAATTGCCATTTCAGGTTGAAAGGAACAGGCGTGTTTGTTTATGCACAACAGGTACATTAATCACGTTCTGCAGGAACAGCCTGGCTGAGGCTGTAAATGTCCAACCAGGAGAAGGAAACCAACAGTGCAGATTGGAATATTTCAAATCCATTTCTGTGTGTGAGCAGCTGGAAGGGCAGCCAAGGGAGATGAGCCGAATCCAGCACAGCCATCAGCAAAACCCCCTCCCTCCCCAGGCTGTACCTGCCCTGTTCCAGGGGTTTGTGCTCAGCAAATATTTAGTTGAAGTATCAGCTGTAGTTGTCAGAAGAGGCTGAGTTGCTGGCTAAGTGTGATCATTAAGGAATTATTCATCTGTATGGTACAATGAGACCGTGCTTGTGGCTACCAACAGAAGGCAGGACACTGTGGAAAGCTTTTTCTCTGGATTATCTTTTCTATACATAACCAGCAATACCTCTGGTCCTTAAAGTGAGATCAGAATTTCACATGGAAAACCTCTGCAAAGATTATGAGACTCTAAATTATCAGTAATTATTACAAGTCTTTTGTTAAAACACACGAACTTACAGCGTTAAACACTCTAAATATGTGGTTTCTGAAAATATCATTTGTCAGATAATGCAGATACCAGTGATAATGGCTGAAGGATTCTGCAGCAAGTATTAGAAGATACTGAAATTATTACACATGCTTGACAAAACATATTTTAAAATACCAACTTAGAAGTGTCATAGCAGAGAAGCTGAACTGTCAGGAAAATGATGCCACCACTGAATTAAACCATTTGGTCCAATCTTCAAGGAAACCAAAGTCACACAGTGCTGTCACAGGAACAGAAGCAGTAGCTCTCAACCATATGTATCTTTTAACGGGCTTTCTTTTTTGGAATAAAGTGAAAAATTTTGTAATAAAGTGAAAAGTAAGTGCAATGTGCAGTTCTCAGCCCTCACCTCAAACTTCTGCCGGAGCTCTGCATTTCCATCTTCATCAGCATCTGGAATTGGAACATTGTAATATTCACCTTCTTCTTGGTTCAGCAGCTTGTACCTGTGGAACGTTTGAGAAAAAAAAATTGTGACTTTTCAGTTTAATTCCTGTTGGATTTGAAACCTGATTTAGTGTGATTATATGATTTTTGTGTGTGTGGTTTGTATCAGTGCCACAGGCAGGTAAAGAACTGATCTCAAGGACCTAAAGCAAACTCAGAAATAGAGTATATTTAACATGAAATCAAATCTTTAATCCCAAATTACGTGGCAATGAAGGGACGAGGTGATTCTTCCCACCCATCCTGTGATATGATGGGAGACATCAACCCTGGAGAATCTTTGTCTCCAGCGCTTCCACAGCCTTTAAAGAAGAGTCTTGGAAGGAATGTCCTTTTTCAGGAGGTGTGGGGAGTTCTACCCCTTGCTTGGTCGGTAATGAGATGGCATTTTATGAAATCAGTTTCCATGTACTTTGACTATGCAGGGCTATATATAACGTGATACACTTAGTAATGAATACATCATATTTGAGATAAAAATAAAATTCCTATCACAAGACTATGTACACAGAGCTGAGTTTGCAGCAGCTCCTGGCTCCAGCAGAAGTTTCATGAGCACCACAAAAGAAAAAAATCCTTTCATTATCCTCCTTTGATATACATATATATATATATAGTCTGTATTTCCTAGGTTTAGTTGCACTTTGAGTGAATTTATAACCTGAAACTCAGTGAAAAAGCTCAAAAAAAAAAAAAAGGTAGATGCTGCTGAAGAAAAAGAGTGATTTAAAACTTTGGGTGATATATTCTCTCCTTCTCTCTTGTCTGAAACTCTTACCATCCACTGGCTGGCATTTTCATAAGCTCTGACACCCCAAATGAAAGAGATCCCATGAAATCATTCCTGGTTGTTCGATCCCAGTCCCAGACCTCGACGGACAACCGGCGATCTTTGTCTGAGGGCTTTAATTTACTAAAAAAAGGAGAGAAGTAGAGCAGTTTACAATGCAGTTTACAATGAACAAACAATTCAAAACATGCAAAGATCCTGCAGGAAGGGCTGTTAAACTCACAATGTGAAGGACTCATTCCAGTCTGGATTCAGAGTAGAACGGATGGTTTTTGTTTTTTGTTTGCTCTCGTTCTTGGGGTCTGGGATGAGCTTCAGCTTAACATAAGGATCTGAGAGTCCATTTGGATCCATGGGAATGAGGTTTTTTGCTTCTCTCACTGTCAATATGAAAAAAACACCAGCTCGTTTGTACAGGATTAGACATCGCTCATAAGAAGCAATAAAATGTCAAACCAGAGTTAATGAAAGATGCTGACAAACAAATAACACGTGAAAGCCACTTGTCAGACTAGGCATGGAAGAAACTCCTTGTTGTAAAGTGAGGTTGTACTGAGTGATATTTATCAGAATTGTAGGGAGCAATGACAGGAGAGGAGTGATTCACGACAGACTGCAAAGAGCAGCTCCCAGGCAGCTCTTTCCTGCAGCGGAACGATTAAATACCCAAATCCATCACTCTAATTTTTCTAAGCAGGTACCAATTCTTTGTGCTTTTATTTTTTTATCAGTCTTAGGACATACAGCGACAGGACTATCAGCCAAATGCTGTAAGGGCAACACCCAAACCAACCGGGATCAAGCTGGGGAGGGAAATTTGGAGCTCACAACTGAGCATCTCAAATCATGCTGGGAGCAGCAATCTCTGGGCCTGTTATGGACAGAAAACAGCTTTCATTCAGGAATTCCTCTGTGACTGCCATAGTTTAAGATAAGAATTGTTTCTGGAAGGAAGATTGGAAGAAGCTTTGAGGGTGATATAGTTCCCAGGGGGTGAAGGAAGTCCAGCCTTTCAGAGCCAGCAGAGAGATTATCCTGGATTGACACTGTCCTCAGCTTTCATTCAGATTTATCTACCTAACTGAAGAAATCTAAAAGGAAATTTAGGAAACATCAACCTTAAAGTCACTTAATATTTCTTGATGGAAAATGTTTCCTACAGAAATTTGAATTTTAGAGTCAGAGCTAATGCAAAGAAAGAAAAGGAAAAAAAACTTGTTAGATCTTCAGCAACAGGTGCTCAAGGCACTTTTCTCCTTTTCCCTCAGATTTAAATAGCATTTTCATATTATAAATAAAAAAATCCTTCCCAGGATTTCAATCTGTTGTTTCCCAGCATGGAGGCTGAAAGGCATCCAAGCAGCACAGATATTATTTTTATATATAGACTGAGAAGAGGACGGGCTTTGGGCAGCAGCTTTTTATTGTTGTGCTTTACTAAAAGCCAGTGGGAATGAAAGATGGTGGTGCTGACAACACCCCTGTTGTAAAACAGCACTGAGGGTGATTTATAAACCATGGGATGTTGTGATCCATTTCCCACACATCAGGTGTATTGGCAGGGTGGTGGAACCAGCTCTAGGCTGGCTCTGTCCTTGCAGTGGATGGAGAGAGTGTTTTAGTGTTCATTGTGTTCTTCCAAAGGACACAACTGCCAAGTGCAGATGTGGCATTTGATGAAGGATGCAGAGGGAAATTTTCTTTTTGGGAAAAAAAAACACCCAAACAAAACACAGAAAAAACCCCACCATAATTTCAAACAGTTTGACCTGCTCTGTTTATTTAATGAGAGATTATTAGGGGTGGTAGAACAAGCTGGAAGGGAGAAACACCAGACCTAACTGGTACCTTATATCCAAAATAGCTGTGGGAAGAAGGCACTGCCCAGGGATGGGGGGGAGTTACTGATTTGGAAGACACCAGTTTATTTGTCAAGGTAATTCTCATGCAGAACAGATACTCTGAGGTAAATTAATTAACGAAATTAGATCGTGGCTGGAAATGAATCACATGAACTCGACCCAACAGTTGATACTGATCAAGTTTCTTAAATTTGTGTTTTTAAAACTACAGACAGAAAATGCTTGTGGGTTAAAATTTTAGAATAAAATGTCATCCTATTCACTCAGTTTATTGCTCAAGTAATTATACCAGAAAAAAGAAATCACTGTGTTTCAAAAGAACAGAACAGAAACATCCTTGCAAACCATTTCATTTTTAGTTTTCCATAAATCTGACAGGGGCTTTACAACTGGGGAAATGACAGTTTTCAGGCCAGGAAAATTGTCTCCACTCTTATTTACTCTGAGTTTGCCCTTTGAGGGTCTTCACACCCAGTGGTCACCTGGAAAGCCATTTGTTTTCAACCCATGAAAATAAAAACTCCAACCCACCCAATATTAAAATCCAGCACACTGAAAGTGATCTTCAGATACTTCTGAGGAACAACACTGAGATTCAATAACTTATTTTAGTGAAGCATTTACAATCCCAAAGGGACTGAGAACCATGAAGAGAGTGCAGGATGAAGTGACAGCTTTCAGTGCAAGCTGCTCTCTCTCATCCTATATTTGGGTTTATTTTGGCTTTTTTTGTGGGTTTTTTTTCAGTCTTCTTGTGCATGGCTCTTGTGACTGCAGTGCCAGGTTTGGCACATGAGCCATTACTTCAAAAATCCACGTTCTCATTCTTTTTTCCTGTACTGATGTTTGACACAAGTGAGGAGCAGAACTCTCCACATGTTCTACAGCTTCCCAAAAATACACACTGGTGAGTTTTTCGCTAAAATTCCTTGAACAAAACGGCTTAATTTGAACATGGCATCTTCAGACTGAGCTTTCAGGTTTCAATTTTACCTGGAGAGGCTCAGTGTAACAAGCAGAATTTTAAGCAATGGGCTGGGTGGATGCAGAGACATCCTTGGAAGCTCTGCCATGGAGAATTCCCTGGAGAAAGCCATCACTGAGCAGCCTGGATAAACCTGCTGAGCCTGGAAAACAGCACTGGCAGCAGGAGGCCATGGCAGCATGTGTAAGAAAGACTGCTTCTTTCTTTTGCAGCACACACAGAAAATGGGAAAAAAACCCAAACCAACCTCTAAATATAAGAAAGAGAAGCTCAAAGATTAATTGGGAAGGAAAGATGCAACATGTACTAAATACAGGCTGCAGACAAAGTCATTATCTCCCTCCTTGTTTAAAGATATCTGGCCCATTTGTACTTTTTGTCTGCATAATTAATACCCTCAGACATCTTTTTCCAACTGATTTAGCTCTTCTTTTCCTGAGGAAACAGCATGATGATACTTGTGCTGAATAGTGCTTACAGAGAATTAGCATCCAAGTGGTCCATCTCTTAAGGATGCCCTATTTTCTAACAGGATGGGTCAGGTTTCTCTAAGAGGATTGACATGAAGAAGAGATTTCCCCCCCCCTCACCAAAGGCACCCTCTCTTGTGTGGGGGTGAAAAAGTTAAATGAAAAATAACCCCGTGAAAATAAATCAACTCACCGTGGCTGAGTTGTGCCATAGCTGTAATGACAGCAGCAATCTCTTACTGCTTGATAATTGTTAGTTAATGAAACTCAACACTGTGCTAGGGATGTTACTCTAAATTAGAGATGGTTGAAGTGAGGTGAAGTGGAGCATAACTTGGGCACAAACCTAAAATATAATCTGTCAGTTTTCTGTCGTGACTATTAAGGATGGGAACAATCCCTGTTCTGAGCAAAGCAGCTGCTACAAGTTGAATTTCCCAACATCTTGTCCAGATTGGACTCTTAATGGGGACTGAGACACCACACAGATGAACACACAACAAAGAGAAGTATCCACCAAATTTTAACAAATCCCACCTTGCCCAGGTTTTCCTTCCAAAAACAGAAATAGGGGGGGAAAAAGTGCCATTTTCCTCCTTGTTAAACGAAGGAGAGATCATAAATGTCTATTCAGCAGAAAATGTAGACTATTTGATGCCTGTCCTAAGGCTCTTCTATCATGTGCTCCTTCTAAAGCAGCAGAATCCACCTAGGAGCCCTGCCTGCAGCTGGGACACCCACCTTCCCAGGAATAGGATAAAGACAGAAGCAAACACAGATCTTGTTCTTGAAATAAAAATCTAAATAAAACAGAGTGGGCTGGCAGAGAACAACTGACATTTGATGTAAAGAGAAGAAACATGGGCAGAGTTTTTGAGGAATTCGGAGAGCGGATGACGAAGCTGAAACTTTTTCCATGAGATTGGATAGGTCAGGAGTTGCAAGCCATATGCAGTTCTGGATTTATAGCTTCTTGTGGCACCAGCAGATAAAATTAGTCATGGGAATGAGTAAATAAATGTTTCTGTCCCTAGAACAAAGCTGGATGATTAGCAGCATGAGTTTACTCAGTTCCTTTTCAAGTGAGTCACAGCTACCTTTTTCCTGAATTCCCAAATGTTGATAATAAACCAGTTTAGTGATCACAGCAACCATTTTGTGCCAATCTTTTACTCCCCACAGGCGACTTAGATGAGCAGAAATCTCTCAACCACATGCCAATAACTGCTTTTAGAAGACAGTTCCAGTCTCCAGCGGTCTGGCCTGGCACAATATCCAGAGAAACGAAGGAAAAGGGAGGCTGCTGTGAGCTCCAAGAGTCAGCTCCAAGTTCCTGTCTTCACACAATAAAGCATTAGTAAATTATTCCATAATTCTCACTGCCTCCTGAAGAACACTCTAGCACAAATCCCAGTGATTTGCCCAGTTTTCAGATGACTGAGGTGAGTGTCAGAGGATCTTGTATTCTCAGCCAAGGCATTTCCTCCCCAGTTCCTCACTGCACTCCCCTTAACCACAGTTCAAAAGATTTACCCATTACTGAAAATAGTCCTTCTTCCAATTTTTGGATTTGTACTTTCTTGTATGCAGAATCCAAAGCTGCCTCCAGAACTTCTCAGCTTTCATTAAAGACTTATTAGGAGGTTTTATTAAAACTCACTAAGTGCTTCCTTTCTGGAGCTGGTTGTGACTCACATGGACAACTGGCTCTGAAACAAATCCTGCTTTTCAGGCAGTTTCCAGTTTCTGCACAGTTCTCACCACTAAATGGGCTTTCAGATACGAGACTTTTCTCTGTTCCACAACTACTCCCCTGCCCAGGTAACATTTCTTTTCATATCCCTCCTGAGCCCAGTGATCCCATTACCTGAGCCCTGAAAAATGGCCATATAAGGAGCCCCTGCACTGCCCAGGTGATGTACGAGACTTACATGATTTATTTCCTTCTCTAGAACAAGCCAAAATATGAACCAATTTTGCAGGACATTTTTATTTCTCTGTATTTATTAAGATATCCTCTCCTACTAACAAAAAAAAATGTACCATCATCCCTAATGATACTTCCCAAGTTTTTGTGCCTGCAGTAGGTTCTCTGCTTTCAATTTTAACTGGAAATCTCCTGGGAGCAATTCTATTTTATTTTTAAAATAAGATTATCTTTGTAAAAATTATCATTAATCACTACTGGGTAGGAGAGCTGCTTAATGGAACATAAATCTTGACACAAGATGGATCAAATCGTCTGAAAAAGGATTCAGACCATTAAATTTCTAATTTTATCTGTCTATACACTTACCTAAACATATAGGATTTACTTAATATTTCTGTATGCATGTAGATGGCCATTTATGAGAAATTAATGTTCTTTTTAAATACCATGCATTGCCTATTTCTTCATGGCAAAGTAAATTTAATGACTGAAATGGGAAGGAAACTTTCTGTTGTTATCATTGCTAAAGGCAAAGCTTTTCCTGTAATGACTGCAGCAACCCTGCAGATTCTGGGGCTGTCACAAAAGAGATATTAGTGAAGCAAACCACGAGATCTGTGTTTTTTGAGACATTAAAAATGTCTCCCACATGCAAGCAATTATTTGGGATCACTTTATAGACATTTGGTACTAAAAACTGGTCAAATATCGAGAATATTCCTGTATGTTCCCGTTTAAAACCACTTGCAGATATTATGAAGTTAATGCTTACAGCCACTGACCTAAAAAAACATAAATAAAATTATCAGAGTGCTGTGTGTGGCAAGATCTTCTAAGGAAAAGAAAATTTTTATGAGACTCTAGAGATGTGCCAGAATCCTGCGAGTTTGTCTGGGCAGAGGCTCCTGGCCCAGCTGCCCTCAGCAAGCAGCGTGACAGGCCATTCATATGCAGAGCCAGGAGGTGGCTGAGCGTTCATACACTCATAAATAATTTGGAGAATGTGCAGGGGGGAGCACAGAACTCCCGAGGACGTCGTTGCTGCTCCGTGTGCTCCCAACCCCTGCAGGGATCGCTGCCAGCTCTCCTCTCCTTCCCAACGCCAGAGGCATCACCAAGGAACAACACCCCATTTTCTGTATTCTTGCAGCTTAGAAAAATAGATTTAACCCCCTCCCCCTGAAAACTCTGGGCTGTGTCTGTGTTTTAGCAAGGTTTATGTAACAGTGGGGTGCATTAGCTGCCAGCAAGTCACTACCACCCTGTCTCTAAATTGGTGTCGTTCTTCCCTGTCAGCTGCTGTCACATCCAACTCCCAGCCACTCCCAGGGCACAGTTTAGGGTCCCAATAGCGTGGCAGCTTTTTATAAATCAGTGCACCAAATGGGGTTATTCTTCTCACCCAGGTTATTGTTCGTTCACTATAAAAATAATCCCAAAATAAAATTAAGAACAAAATCGCAACTGTGATTCAACCACCTACAAACTCGCCCTGAATTATAAAACGGGTCAAGAAGTAAATGTAAGAGTGAAAAAACTTGTAGCACACATCAGGGGGAAGAAAATTCAGTGCAAAAAGCAGAGATTAAGAATAGCAGAAACTGCTTTATTATGCCTAAGAGCAAAACCCCCATGTCGATCCAACCTATGAAAGGGTCATGAACTCAGTGATTTCAGAGATAAGCAATTCAGGAGTGTTGCTATAAAAAGAAAACTACCCCACTGGTTTACTTCAAGTGCAATAAATTATTAATATTCAATGCAACTCCCAAGCAAGTAGCTCAACCACTGAAAATAAACCATTGATGTTTAAGAACTTCAACACAAACGAGCAGCCCTGGCAAGATGGGGAGCTTTGGCAGAGTATACCAACCCAAAATTCCTACTCATTCGTGAAGAAGTGTTGCAGGGTCTCTACAATTCACACAGGAAAACCTGCACGTCCGTGTTTATGCACCTGGATTGAGGATCTGGCCCAGTTAAACGGAATTAAGTGTGTTTATACAGAGGACTGAGTCATGCCCACCATTAGTTCAATTCAAAACCTGCCAACTTGGGAGATTTTAGATAATCTGACTGAGCCACTGGCCAGCCACATCTGACAGAACCCAGCCTTGTCTCCTTCCTAGAATTCACTGGGGGGGAAGAAAACTCAGTCCTATTTACAACATTCCATCAGGAAAACACTTGTGTGTGTGTGTATGTGTGGACTGTGGTGCTTTTTGGAAACAAAAGGCACCACCAAACCCTCTGGGCAATTCTGCAGAGGCAAAACCAAACTGGGGTGTGCTAAACCCTGTCCCCTAAATGTCCATATCCTGCAGTTGTCATCTGGGAGCTGTGCCCTCCCGGGCTGCCCTGGCTGGGGCTGGGAGGGTCGAGCTGCCCGTGGAAGCGATTTGCGAGATGCCAACCCCAGTGCACGTCTCCATTTAGCAGCACAAATGTTTTGCATGCAATCAAGGCTGGCTAGGAAAGAACCAGCAGGAACTAATTAACAACCAAAACAGGATGCAGAGCAGAGATATTAAGGAATTCAGCTGAAGCAGTTCAACACCTCCAGAGTAATTCCTTTGAAAAAGATTCAGACAAAGGTTCAAACCAAACAGTCAATCGTCGATTATTTTTCCTGCTGTTCCTAAACCTCCTGGACATTTAATTCACCTCCTTTCCCAAAGCTGAGGGCAGTGATATTGTGCCTGGCAGCTCTGGGAACTGTATATTCTAACAAAGGTTTTCTCCATAAATATTTTAGAAGCAATGACAATCTAGGAGAAATTTTTTTGCATAGCAGTGTGTCCATGAACTAACTGACAACTGCTAATTTCCTTTTCAGTTAAACACGCACAAAAGGCACCTGAAATGTCATTTGGGCTTAGTCTGTACAGCATTTTTTTCTTTAAAGGAACAAAAAAGCAGCTTACTTTCAGAACAACCATCACTTTTATTTAAAGAAGTTTAGAAATGTTGAGAAGCCTCAACCACAACAGCAGCCCTGAAATTGTTTTATACCTAACAAGGTTATAGTAAACATTTTTCTTGTTGTCCAGAAACCTACTTAATTGTAGGATGGAAATGTTTTATTTATAAACACAATAGAAACAGCATTTGCCAAGTACACTGACACCAAAAAGAGCAATGAAGAAAACCTAAGAAATGTCTGTAACAATTTGACCACATTCATATCTCAGAGGAGACCTTTTCAAATGAAACTCTGAACTAAAAGAGTCCTTGTTTGTGCAATCGTTTTACAGGGCCTTGGTACCACAAAGACTTGTGACAAATGTTTTTGTCCCTAAAAGGATTACAAACCCACTGAATCATCAGAAAATAAGCACATGTTATTTGTCAAATTATGTGTATTATGGCAGAAAGTTGAAGCCATATTTAAGAACCTCGCTGCAGAGCGGCCTAGAATAATGCAAACATTACATTTTGTCACTTGGATGATTTTCAAATTAATTCTCTCTCATGGTACAATTGCTTTTAGAAGCTGCATCACCATCTCTGAAGTGCCTCACTACTTAGTGAAACCACCTCCTGTTAATGACAGTACCTTGGACAAATTTCCCCTCCCACGTCGACAGGAAGCGATTTGAAAAGTTAAGCTACAATTAAGCACCACTTGGGATCTGTTCTGATCCTTTCTAACTCACTTTTATCCAACTTCTCCTTTTCAATGCATTTTATGAGGTCTGACAGGAGAATATGGAGGCATTTGGATTCAGGGAGAACAGAGCCATGGAGAACACAGTGCCAGGAGGAAAACTTGCTGGCTCTGTAAGCTGTGAAAATTCAGTGGGATGGTCTCATTTCCTTTCTGCTGACCACAGACTCGGACTGGGTCAGTGTGTGGGGGGTGTGGGTGTGCAAGTCTGGGTGTGCACAACCAAAAATTACTCATAAATTCTGGGAGAAACAATTCCAAGGAAGTGAATTGCCACCCTCTCTTTCCTTCCTTTCTCTGCCTCCTCCCCATCATGGTAACCTTAAGCATAAAGAATGAGAGAATTATGTGGGGGTTTTAACTTTATAATTCACTGGGAGCAATATTTGGGATTGAATCCAAGCTGCCTTTGTTTGTTCAATACTCTGAAATACAGGAAACAACTCCTCAGCTGATGAAAGTTTAGTGCATCTCTTGTGTTCTGAAGATGATGGCAATTTCCTGAACAAGACAACCATCCTACAGGGCTGCTTTCTACATGAAAAAATATGCCATAAAAGTGGTCTTCTAATTAACATTCACGAGTTTTTAAAGCCATTACTACAGCTTTCATTTTCCTATTTATTTTTACGAACCCCAGTTCTTGATTCCGAGACACTTTGTGTGAAACCCTCACACTTCTGAAGGGAAATACTCCATCAGTGGCTTTAACACACCAAGACCTGACCGAGGCACACAAACCCACAGTGCATATTATACATTTATAAAACCTGGAAAGTTCCAAAGCGAGCTGTTTACCTGTTACTTCCAGTTTTTCACCGATGACTTCAGCTTTCAGGTAGATCCTTCCCCTTTTCTCTGTGTGGTCCATGCCACAGAGGCTGGGGACGTTTATCACACATTGCTTATGAACGTTCATGTCACAGGCTGTGGAGACAAAAAAGGTTCAGACACCCCTGAGGAGCCAATAATAAAGATCACACTGCAAACACAGAGGAAAGTGAAAGTTAAGACTAAATGCTTAATTCTTGGCCAGACTTTCAGATCACAGCTGGGTGGTTTTCAACCCAGTGACATGGCTACATCTTACAATACAGTCTGCAGGTAGTGAATAAAACACAGAATAAAACCATCTACTTCGGAACCCTAAACATAACCATTAATGATGTGCAAGGGAAAACAAAAGTGAAAATGGAATTAAGACTTGCTGGGAACATGACTAAGAAAACAGAGCATTCACGTCAGCATCACCAGTGAACGGAGTTTAAACTGATTACTGGATTTTTCTAGCAGGACACTTCCAATACAAATTAAATACAAGGAAAATACTGGACCTTGGCTACAGACTGAACGGAATTTTCAGTCTTTAAAAGGGTGTATTCAGGAGGCTTTCTCAAAACTGCCACAGCAAAGGCTCTTCAGCCACATCAAGCTGAACACGCTGTGTTCTCAGCAGCAGAGGTGATTTTCATTAGTAGATCATTATACTACTGAAATATCCACTTGAAATATAACAGGGCTATAAATAGCTGACATTTGAAACACTATTTTCCACAGAAATGAAGTAAGAGGCTGTTACCCAGGGTTTCCACTTACTTCCTAACCCACCCTTTTTGGTACCACAGAAAACCTTCACTTACTGTCACACTTCATCCCTTGGTGCAGGAGCCCATAAAGGAGGGACCCACAGTGGTCACAAAAGGTGGGGCTCCCATAGGTGTGGATCTTAAATTTGTGCTTGCTTCTGGGATCCTGGAGGAAAAAAACAGACAGATATCCTCAAGTCATAAAAAATACACCTTTAATATATGACTTCAAATACCAAAAACTTTCCAGCTCTGCAACTTCTGCCGCAGGAAAATACATTTGATTGTGTGGCTTGTTCACAGCCCTCAGTGAGGTACCTGCACTGGCACAGGCACATTGGCCTCACTTCCTAATTTTCCTTTGCTCTGGTGTTGTAAGAGTGAGTCAGCTCAGAGAACACAGCCTTGTTCCATGACTTATCTACACTGAAACTTCACTTACTGACTGCACAAGTACATAAAGTTTAATGACAGTGCTCAGCCCGTGGCTGAAGTGTCACAGACCGTGTGTCTGTTTACAGAATGTCCTTGTCACCGTTTGCCACACAAAATACAGCAGGGAAATAACTGTTAATGGGCTATTCTGAAACAGAGGGCTGGAAAATCAGCACCTCTCAGAGGGGATCAGCTTGAAACGCTGCAACTTTATAATCTACATTGTAAATCAAAAGGAACAACTTCTAACTTGGCAGGCAGTAAATATTTTAAAGACACTGCTATTCCCATCAGGTTTTTGAACTGAGAAACTTATAGCAAGGACATTTTAGCCACCAGCAGCTTGGAAATGTTTCCTAATTTAGGACCAGGGGAAGGGAATACACTCAAATCACTTAAATGTATGACACGTCCAAAGACATTTGCTGTTCCTCTAGGGGTAGAGATCCCCTCTGGAAAACCAAGACACTTACATAAAAGGAATAAATCACAAACTCAGCATGTTCACCCATGCCAGGCCCATTCCACACACACCAGACTGAGATGTGCAGTGCTCAAACAAAGGGGGCAACAGCCCTGTCCTGTGCACATCCTCTCTGATATCCATCCTGATACCCCTCATGGCCATTTCCATCCCAAAATGTATTTTAGTCACAACTACCACTGCCCAATCTTGATCAGGAAGAGCAGCAATTCTTCATTCAAAAACACACTGAGGTTTGAAATGAATCCTTGTAACATTCTTTTCAGAGTTTTATCATGAACCTATCACCATTATTTTTTCACTGCACAGGAAGAAATTGTACAGCATCCAGGCCAACAAGTAAAGACTTTACATTAGGAATTCAAATGGAGACTGTTTCAATAGCTCTGCTTGTTACACAGCCCGAGATATGAAATACAAACTGCTAACAGCCGTATTTATTTAGTAAACAAAGTTAACCCACATGGAGTGACACCCAGGGCTCCAGACAACATCTGGTTCGTTATTTATTGAAGATATAGCAAAGGGCCTCGTGGCACAGGGTCATGGGAACGTTGCTTTACAAAAGGGTTCAATTCAAACCACGGTTGGGAAGCTAATTCTTCCTTAAATTGTTTTGTTTAGGAGCCAGGAGGGGACTTGTTGCCTTAGAAATATACCCACTTAAGCATAACTCTGGTAAGCACATCTGTGGCTGAGAAGGACAAAAGCTTCCAAGAATGACACTGAATAAACAGAGTTTTAAAGTTGTGTTTAACCTCTGATGTAAGTGGTATTTATGAGCATAAAGTAATGATACAGGAGGGAAGGAACTATGGGAAATTATTGTAGTGAATGTCTATTAAATACATTGAGCCTGTATATTCTCCCGAGATTATATCACACCACCAAATAATTTCATTCCAAACAATGGAACATCCATGTAATTAAGTGAAGCAGGGGGGTGTGTGGCTTAAAAATGTTGTGACATGAAAGGACAGCGCTGCTGCTCTCACTGCAAAGCAACACCAGCTCGTGTGCTCCTGTGCCTAATTCAGTGTGACTCCAAAACCCCAGGAAACAATGAAATAAAACCAGTCACAGGAATAAATAAATCAAGTTGAATCAAACTTTGGAGTTGGCCCTGCATGATTCATTATATGGTATTTGAATCATCATTTGCTTTCTATAACAAATGCCTGTTTTCTACCCTTCGATGAAAGTCCTTACTGGAGGATGTTTCAGATGAAAAAATTTATCATGAATTAATTTTTTTAAGGAGCAGCAAGTAAGTTCTGGCTATTATTAGTTATTATTCTCTCTGCACACGTGAAGTCATTCCAGGCAGAGCATAATAAAAACAGGACAATGGAAAACGGTCCCAAAACTACTCCTGAGCTGGAAACTTGGTAGGAAATCTCTTTCAAAATCCCTTTTATACCATCTAAACAGAAGAACCTAAAAAACATTTAAACCCTACAAATAAGAGAGTGCACTCTTCATCAGTATTTAATCCTATTTTCTGTTTCAATTCTAGGCTTTTTGAGGTTTTTTCGGTAAATGGAAGTATAGAAGACAACTTTATTTTGCCAGCAAGTCTGAGCCCATCTAGAGAAAGCCAAGAGATCACTTCCACCCATCACAGATGATAAACCCTTTTAATCTTATTTTTATATTAACAGGGATTTTTCATGCACTTACAACTACCCTTGAATCTATAGTTTGCATTTTAATTATAAGCAATCATATTAATAATAATTAGTACATTGCCAGGACTAATTACTTACATTACCAGCAATTATTTAATTAGTTGTTAACGCTTCCCAGTGTTAAAAATGCATTAAGGGACTTATTGGAATCATACAGGAAATATCATCATATTCAGTATTTTTTGGCTAAAGGAAAACCATGGAGCTAAAGGAAAGCTCCTGTAAATTTTCTTCAAATATCCCCTTTTCATCAATGTAAACTTTCAATAATTCCCAAAGCAGAGCTGGCAGTCCCATTTCATAGTAAACACAGGGAGCCAAGCCAGGATATGACAGATGAACTGCCAAATAATGGCTGCTATTTGCAAGAGAATTGAACTTTGCACTAAACTTGGCATAGATTAATTGTGAAACTCTAAAGGGAAAACCCACTTCTGCTTCCAAAATCCGTCAAAATTATGGAGGGGGAAAGTGGCAATGGGAAAGCAATGGGAAGGCACTTGTTCAGCAGTGATGAATGATGTGCTCTATTAAAATTCATGTTCTTTTCATGCTAAAAAGTGAATTCTGTGCTATGTTAAGACAATCCCCCATTTCTGTAAGAACAACTGAATGCAATATAGCATAATTAAATGGGAAAGGAAACTGGGCAATCAATATCACTGACATTTAAATATTTGTCTTTGAAAAACCCTTAAAGTGGTAAAAATCTGCCCAGTGCTCTGCAATTCGACCACTTTCCAACAGACTGGGTTTCAGAGCCTGTAATGACACATATGGGTGCAGCATCCCTATAAAGATGAACAGCAATTGGGCATCTACAGCCCACACAGCTCTGAAAAAAAATCAAAATATTATTCATTAGTCTCAAAGCAGAGACAAGATTGCACAGAGTCACAGTGACCAGGAGATGTGGGCTGCTCGAGGTGGAACTACTGCCAGGAAACCAAAAACGGAGCAGAAACCCTTAAAAAAATAAATCATGAGTTTGCAGAAGTGACTCCCCCTGCCAAGCCAGCTCTGGGTGTGCTCTAAGGAGTTCCGGGAGCCGGGCAGGAATCCAGGCAGGAATCCAGGCAGGAATCCAGGCAGGAATCCTGCTGCACTCCAGCAGAGGGAAGCAGAAGAACACAGAGGCATCTCCCCAAACCATGTTTGTCCCTCCATCTCCTGCCACCGGGCTCTGCCTTGCCCAGGGCAGCAGCTCTGCCACCATCCCTGCTCCTGCCTTTGTTTGGCCCAAACGAATCCACTTCCTTTACTGAAGAGCCATGGAAAGCACCCCCTGCCAGGAACCATTCCATCATTTTTGGGGCTCAGAGGCAGAGGAGGAGGGATGCAATAATTGAAAGCTCCTGGTTACCCATCAGCACATGTCAAACTGTGCTTTAGCACATCACAAACCAGCTTATGAGCAACATATTTCAGAATTCATCCAAAGAGCTCCCTTTTGATTAGGATTTTATTCCCCCTGATAGCAACACTGAACCCGCTATCATTTTGCAGGCATTAAATCACCACGGGGCTTTCGAGTATAAAATACACAAAGCCCCCTTAAAATATCCAAATTACTTCACTTAAACTAAAGAAAAGAAATAATTCCTGTGCCTCAGCAGCATCAATGGTGGTACTGCTCGTGTTCCTGTTGAAAAGAGGGGTGACCACACATTCCATATATGCAAAACAACATCCAAATTGTTACAAGAGGTACCAGCTCACTGTCCCTCCTCACCAGCAGGAAAGCCCCAAGAGACTGGCAGGTGTTTTCCTCTCTTTAATACTCAGCCTTTAGACATTTCCTACTGTGACAGAAACACTGATTCCTACATCTTCCTCTCTGTCCCCCCCTCCAAATGTCTCTAAAGTATGGATTGTAAGGAGCTCTGCTCCAGCAGATCAATGAAACCGCTGCAATTTGTACCGCATGTATTTCACTTAAAATAGGTTTAACTTCCCCAAGCAAATATCAAGTTAATAAAACATATTTAAGAGGAACCAAGCATGGTTTTCTCTCCACAGAGCCAAATCCCACATTCATCCCACGCCCTCCTCGGGCAAGTTTCTGTTTCAGCTGTGAAAGTCTCCAGAATCCAGCTTTTCCAAGCACCTTCCAAGCAAGCAACCACAATATCCCAGAACCCCACTCAGGTCCATGTCTGTTTGAGACACCTTCTTCTGTTTGCTGTTTATTTTCCTACTGAGACAACAAAAATATTGGTTGGTGAGTTATTTGCTTGGCATCTCAATTTGAGAAAGCAGCTTCAACCTTGAGGAGCTGCAAGAGCCAAATGCTTCTACTGGAAATAACTTCCAGGGCTTAAAAATATGGTTTCTATGATCAGAACTCAGGAGCAAGAACAGTCAAAACTCCTTGTTCAACTGGTCACCAGCTTTGCTCTTCCCTGGATGGATGAGATTGAAAGCAGAGGGAATCTGAGACTCTTGGGAACGATTAGGACAATATCACTTTTTAAAAACAAATTAAGAAATGCTGAAAGTTTGTTTGATATTTCACCTCTCATAGCCACAGCATAGGGAAGTTTTACTGATTTCAGGAAAGTACAATAAAAGATAAGACTTCTACTGCCTGAAGAATCAAAAATGTCCCAGGGGGGCTGAGGGTGGACGGGACCTCTGAGACCCCCGAGCTCAAACCTGGCTCAAAGCAGGGCCAACCACAGAGCAGTTGGGTTTTGCAGATGGTCATGGGGTTACTCCTCCCCAGCAAGACTCCACAGAGCTCCAAATCCACCTGCCAAGCACCCGAAAAACATCTTGTACAGGTTGAGATGCAGCTCCTGCAGCGGAGGAGGAGAGGAATGGCACGACCAGGATTTCTTACAGGGTGAGAAATCACACACAGGCTCTTTCCAGGAATCCTTGCTCCAGGCAGGATTTGGAGTGTCGGTGTTTGGGATGACTCAAGGGGATAACTTGGACAAGGAATTCATTCATTCATTCATTCAATCCACTGACACTTGCAGGATGGGAAACCTGAACACAACTGGGAGGTGTTCAGAGCATAAGTGGAGTTTATTCAACTCTACAACAGCAGTGGAAGGTAGTGCTGGGATAAGGAAATGAAGACTAAGCAAAAATACAGGTAATAAAACCTATGTAAATTAATCTTTGAGGCTGTACAACAGTGATGCAAAGGAGGAGAGAAGAGATGGGCTCTAATCCATGCCGGATTTCAGAGCTAAGGCAGGGAAGGAGCCCCGAGCTCCTGCACACACTGCTGTGCAAACACTGCTGTGCTCCTGCACCAGCACCTCCGAGAGCAGCTGCACTACAGCAAGTTCAAAATGCAGCCCATTCCTGCCTGGGTTCAGGGGTTGGAATGACATTCAGAAATGAAGACTGATTCTGAAGTGCTGCAGAAGAAAAGCCTTTCGTGATAACAAGTGACAACCCAGCTAAAAATAACAACAAAAATCTCTTTTCCCGTCGCTGTTACTAAGACCACTTCTGTTATTAATCACTCTGAAAAGAGTTAAGAAGGTTCACAAACAGAAAAAAAAATTGTATTTAATTAAAACTAACAAATTTCAATCAGCTGTTTCTTCTCTGTACTTGTATAGAAAGGGGACAACTTGAACATGGTTCAAAAATGATTCAAAGGCTGATTTTTCAGTCCCCTCCTGGAATTCACAGTAAATTATTATTTTTAATTAAAAGAAACAGGTGGTCATTGAATAAACTGCTTTTGATTGCTGCCTTTTGTTCCTGTTCCTCTTGGATAGAATAGAACTGATTAAGTTGGCAAAGGGAGAAAGAAGATCTGCATGACTGTACTCCCAGGGATTTGTAATTTCCTAATTACTAGAAAGACAGATAAATTCGGAAGGGACTTGGTGTTTACTGGCTATTTTTTCCTCATTCTTTTTTAATGAAGAAACTGCAGTATAATTACACAAAGTGCATAAACAAAAGATCCTGTTAGAAAATGATTCATGAGCAGGAGAAATGGAGAAAGATTTTGTTTCAGACACAACTTCACATCCCATTACCACGTGGAAATAATTTCAATACAGACAAAATCCAGGGATCTGGATTCAAAAGGAGTACTAGAAAAAGAGAGACACAGCTGTATATGGCTTGCTTAAAAACCCTAATTTATTAGTTTTATTATTTTGTCATTTGTTAATTAATTTGTTGAAGATGCACTTTACAACACAGAGCATCCTTTTACACCTTGAATGTGTATTAAACTATATATAGTTTAAACTGATCAGCTGGGAAAAGTAATTTTGATAAATTCCTGCTGTATTAGGAGAGTATTGATATTGAGAGGTACAATGTGGTGAATTGTTCAGTATTCCAGTTACAGGAATAGTTATCTGTTCTTCCCAAAGGAGCTGCAATGTGGTTGGGTGCAGTGCATCATTAATGTAATAAAGCATTTAACACCAACAGGTAACGTTGTCTGCTGTCACTGTGTGGCAGCAGGTTGCAAGAGGATTATTTTACATTATTATAACAATAATTTCTCATCAGTTCTTAAATATTTAAATATATTTGTGTACAATACCTCTTCCTCAGTTCTCAAATATTCCCAAATATTTCATTACTGGCCAACTTGCTCATGCTAGAGAAGATATGACTTATTTTCTCCCCCCATTACCCTCAGCTGGAGCTCATAATATCCTTCTTTCAGTCACTTGAAGGGAAAATGGAATGAGAAAGGCTGAACTTCACCTGAAATGCCCCCATTTCCCTGTAGGAGCAGCGACCCCGAGGGCAGAGGTATCAGGTCAAGCAATCCAACATCTGCTGTAATTTGAGCACTGTTCATTCAGGGAAGTGGTACATATTTATCCAAGAATAAGGGGGAAACAGGAATGGCTCCAGACACCCTTTGAGAAGCAATTGCAGCCCTAAGTCAAGTTCACTGGTGGCGTTTCAAGGCTTCAAAAAGCGTCTTTGTGACCCCGAACTTGCTGAGTGCTGACAGAAGACGACAAAAATGCCGTGAACTCAAGCCCTTATTTGTAAAGCCAAACCTGCCCTCACTTCGTTCAGTCTAAGGTGGTTTGAACAAAGGTCTTGACAACTTATCAAGTGACAGATTTGAGCACAGAATCATGAGTTGATTTGCCAAAAAAACCCCAAAAAAAAACCCCAGAGCAAAGGAGCAGCGGCGCTACGAGCAGGGAGAAGGGAGGCAGTTTGCTGAGCTGCTGCTCTTCCTCTGAGCTAATTCAATATGCAAGGCCCTGAATAATAACTGGTTTACATTTCCCACTCCTCCTAAAATGGTGAGGAACCCAACAATTTATAAAGGCAAACCTTACTCGTTCTCTTCCTGCACCTATTTAGGCAGCACCTTCTCTTCTTCCCACCTCCCACAGCAGCAGCTGGCAAATTCCAGCACAATTCCCAGGAAAGACACTTCTGTGTCTGGATGTATTGCCACCAAACAGGAACATGCAATATCCATACATGCACTGGCACATACACCTTTGGTTTTTTGGACACAACTTCACTGCAATCTTGCACTGATGCCTGTTAATCACATCCAAGCGAACAAATGCATTTAAAAACTTTCCTCTCCGTTACAAAACGACCCATTTGTTTATTCCGGTATAATGGTAAACCTGTGGTGAACTGAGCACAAAATCACTGATTTTTGAAAAGTCTGAGGAACTTCTGCTTCGAAATCAGTCAGAATTTCATAGCTCAGCCGCTCCCCTCTCACAAGAACCTGTGGGCTGTCCTGGTGCTCCTCATTTGACAAACTTTATTAGAGACAGACACGAGTTTGAAACACCCGAGCAAATTGCCTTCAAAGTTACTCACTGAATAATGCATTATTGCCTGATATTTTATACATTGGTTAAGCACCAAGAAAAAGGCAGGAAGGAGGGTAAAATATGCATAATTTAAACTGACTGTCTCGTTTCTGTTCTTCATCTCAGTTCTGTCTTTTGAGAAGTACGAACATTAGTACCTACAAACCAGGCAGATATTTCACAAAACAAGGCAGTTTTGCTCTCCAAAGACAAAAATCCCATGGAACAATTCCACATATGAATTATATAAATGACTGCAGGATTTGCTTCAAATATGTTTATCTCCAAATCCACACCTCAGTGTGAAAAACACTGCTTTCAATAAATCATAGCCAGGATCCCACCATGGAGGATACTCAGGCACAGAGTCCTTGAATGATCTTTTACATTGTATAACCACTGAAACACTATTTATTTCTGCATTGAACAGATGTTTTTTCCATATGTCTAAATAACCCTTCTTCAGAAAAGTAACTCAAGCACATTAGATTTTGCAGACCAAGGAATACAGGCATCAGACTTGCTAGTATTTATAGGACACTTGGTATCTTTTCTACAGCAAAGGCAGGATCTTCTCTCTGGAAAAAGTCACTAGTCCTACTCCTCTGAGTAAAATATAAATAGGCAGCTAAGAGGGGATGTGCAAAATGCTCTGACATTAGCTTCTGTGCTCAAGTGCTGACCTTCCAATGGCAGAGATCCCAGACAAGCTGTCTAGTCCATAAAATTCTTCCATGGCATTGTAGCAGTTTCTATTTATCAGCTGGTTAAAAACTCAGAAAACAATACTGAAACTTGAAGAAAAAGTTAACAGCATCCAGTAAACCCCTGAGAGAATGACAGGCTTTTAGTACAGCCTCCTAATTTGCCAACTTTTGGAAGCTCTGTTTGTGTTTTAACCTAAAACTTGATGCTGCTATTAGAGAGAAAAGTGTTTTGCTGTTCCCACAGCTGAGAGCACACTCAGATTAAAAATAAGAACTGACACAAATCTGCTGTCCCTTGGGCAGAATGTGACCCTTTTGAGGTTTTCTAATCAAAAATGTGAACACAATAAGGACTGTTGTAATCACACCAGAGAAGTGCTGGAAGCCCTGGAAGAAGGATTTCCTCACGGCTGCCGTCACCGCGCTGCTCCGGAGGCTGAGTGAGTCTCAACTGCTTCACAGCATCAGGAAAGGTCCTCACAGCATTTAGCAATGAATAATAAAATCTATGAATATTTAATGGCTGGCAATTAACTGTGCACTGTTCAAAGGAGAAGAAAAAAAAAAAGGAAATACAGAAAGGCTTCACCGAACCATTTAGTGACAGTGCAACATCCTCCTCCAGCCTCGAGACCCAGCCACAGGCAGGAGTTTCAGTAATAAGCATTTTTCCATCTCCTTCTTTAATTACAGTGTTTTTCTCAAGGCTGCTGATGGCAGAGGAGCTTCCCAGATTCCACTGAAGGCTGTGGCTTTGGAAGGATGCCTGCACAGAAGCCCTTTGCTGGCAGAGTGCTTCCAACAAAGGGAAGACGAGTTTAGACTCTGACATTTTATTTCTCAGGCATCACTTGTGGGTAAAACATCCCCCGGTGGAGACACTGCACTGAACACCTACACCAGAGCACCATGAACCTCTATAAATACTTGGAATTGGGAACATGAACCAGGGCCAAACTGTCCAACAATCCTTGTCCATGACACCGACTGGAACAGTTCTTGAGTTTCCAGGCCAAGGAAGGCCCTTCAGTGCATGTTCCTCTTTCCTCCTCCTCTCTGGAGTGAGAGGTCTCAGCCAGGGGAAATTATTGGTGTCCTAAATGCTGCTGTGCATGTCATCCATCACTGATAAAATTCATCTTCTTGAGTGCTACCAGTCCTGTTTTATACAGAAAATGTATATGCAAGAGCAACAGGCAAAAAAAAAGAGCGAGAAAGAAATAAAAAAAGTAAAAAGCTTAAATTTAATAAAAAGAGTAAATAAATAAAAAAGAGCAAAGAAAAAAGCTAAAAAAAGGTAAAAAAGTAAGAAAACACTGGAAAGACCTTCTGTTGTATTCCTAAAAGGTATTACAGAACAATGCTCATCAGGATTACAGAGCAGCATTCTGGAAAATTGCTTGCATGTACAGCAGTTGAATTAAGTGCCTTTTTCCTCATCTGCAAGTAATGTAATTTTTTAAAAGAAGAAGCAAAGAAACTGCTCTTCCACTATAATCCAAATACACAGATTAACAGAGGCTTTTTCTAGCCTGCTAAACCTTTGTAAGGCTGCTTCCAAAACAATTATTGAAATTAATCCCAGGTACAAATGGAGCTGCACAATATTAATCTTGCTGAAAGAAAAATCGGACGTGATAAACATGCAGAAGACTGACATGAAGAACAGGAAAAAAACCTGATCTTTGTAAACCAGTTTTGCTAGAACTGGTCAGCTGATGGGCCTGTGGGGCCACATGAACATTAGTGCTGTCACTCAGATGTCCATCTTTCCTTCTGTAGTGGCCACCTTGGCAACAACTTGGACACCCACAGCCTACCAGGAAGAAACCGGAATAAATTCAAGGTGTTTCTTTAGCTGAAGGTAAATCTAAATATAAAAACCTGGGAGAAAAATCCTTCCATAATTGACTGTCCTACGTGCACAACAAGGAAAAATTGAAGTGCAGAGCAAATATCTATGAATTGGCAGCCAGAAATGATGGTGTGTCTCCAAGAGTGCTTAAGAAAACTCCCTTCATCACAGAAAACGTCTCCTCGTCCTTAAATGAAACAAACTGGAGGAAACAATAACACTTGCCCTCCAGATGAACTTTCACATTTCCAAGAAAACAAACGGTCGCAGATAATACTTTTACAATGTACATAATCTGAGCTATTAGATGGCAACGTAATGCAATTAGCATGACGTGGCTTAATACTCACATAAATCCTTCTGTTACAGTTGATACTGAGAATTTCATACTGAGGAAAAAAAATACATTTCCTGCATTGTTCCTCACTGGTTTTTGATAAAAATACAGTAAGGGATGAATTTCAGAGTTGCACTAAATGCTTCATCTGTTCAGAAAAAATAAAGGTGTGGTGCATCAAGTAGGCAGAGTGTTTTCCTGCCTGTTATTCCATGGATGGAATGCCTTACACAACAGAGCTACAGTTATGGTGCAAAATGTCCTGCAGCCCCTCTGATCCAAGACTAACATTGAGTATCTCTTGATAAGAAAGGCTTGTGGTAAATCCTTCCTTCAGGAAGTGGAGAGGACAGAACGTGCCAAGATGTGGGACTGAGCCTCACGTGACTGCCACAGTCCTGATCAGATCCATGGCATGCCCAGCAAATTCATGGAGGGGTTGTAAAAATAAAGTTTTTTTTAAAATTACAAAAAAAAAATACCTGTTTTTTCCCCCACTGCTATAATGAACATCTTAATTCTTTCCTATATTCTGGACATTTCTGTTTAGTCAGGATCATACCTGAGTGCTGTGCCAGTTTAGGTTTCAGCTGGAACTCCCTACCTTGCCCTTTGGGGGATTTATGACCAGCTCTAACGCCTTGAAACAGTCCCAGGGACAATGACAAAGCACTTGTCTGCTCCAGCACACTCAGCCTTTGCAAGTGCTGCTGGAATTTGACCATTTCTGAAGCCAAAACTGGTCGCTGACTTTGCACCTCCCACCCTTCGGATTAATTCCAGGCAAATAAATAATGTGGGACAAAACCTATAGAAGGGCAAAGCTCAGTTCAGCCACCAGGCACAAATCAGTGCTTTATATACACAGATCCTGCCTCATAAATGACATTTCCTCTGCCTGCACTGCAGTGCTGGAGCTGCTGAGGACGAACTGTTTAACCACTTTCTGCAGATCAGTTGCTGGGGAAGGAACAGCCACACTTTGGAGATCCGATCCAAAGGAGTTACCTGAGGATGTGTAACAACCCTCCATTACCAGAAAGTGATAGAAAAACAAGTCTCAAAGGAGATCACGTCCACGAAATGAAAAGTTCTAATTTATCTGCAGCCAGAAATGCCAACAACAACCCCCACTGTGCCTTCCCTGCTGTCACTGAGAGCAGCCCCAACCCCCTGTGCTCTGGGGGCGAGGCAAAAAGGGGTCTGATCCACTTTAACATGGGCTCATTCTGACAGGTAATCAAAGCAAAACCCAGCTGAATTCCCAAGCCAGGAAGACTTTTCCTGCCCCTTTGCCCATTACTTTATTGCTGTGCCTGAAGACTCTCCCCCAGTGGACACAGCACTGCGACAGGGTCCCACTTAGCACTAAACAACTAAACAACCCCTGGGTTACTGTGAGCAAGGTGACTCTGACTGAACCTGGCACACAAATCTGTAAAAACACATCGTTCAGGAAGCAATGAATTGAAACCCGGGAAAAAACATCAGTCCAAGTTCAAACAAAAATTTAGTTTCTCAGTAAGTCAGAAAAGTAAAATTAAACTTGCAGTAAAATATAACATGGGGTTACAATGTAAAAACAGTCATGATGATGTGCTAAACATTTAGAAGATAATGTTATCTTTCCTAAACATGTTTTTGAAAGTGGTTAAAACAAATGTGTCTCTAGGAACCAGGGTTACTTTTAGCCCCAAATTCGCCCAATTGTTTCAAATCCATTCACTTGCCCACAGTTCCTGCCATTACCCCTGTGCCTGGCTCATCAATCACAGCATTAGAGATTGGCACCTCTCTACTTACATTCATCACTTCTCCATTTTCCTTCAGCACTTTGCATCATTAATTTATCAAGTCTCATTCCATTCAACTCCCACGGCCACTTTAAGTGTGACAGAGCATGGTCTTGTTCTATCGCTTCCATTTTTTACATCTTTCACGTCAGGCAAAACAAATAAGGCTACTCTGCAACAGGAATGCAACATTACGAGGAGAGCTCTCATCAGACATTGATAAAAGTTTAAGCACACGAAGCAGAAATACAGCATTAATATTTATTGTTATTATTTATAACGTGGCAGCACCCGGAACAAGTGGAGCGTTTTCCTTATACAGGCACATTCTGCTCCCTGTTTTATATGATCTCTTGGAAAAGCTCTATTAAAGCATTTAGACACGTTTTAGTACCGCAGGAATTTCACTTTTATCCACAAGATCTTTTGAAACAAGAGTAGATTTTGAGCCTGTCAAGCAGCAGAATAAATTGTCCGACAGAAAAGCAGCACAAGGGAGTTCAGCACAACCCAGTTAACTTATTAGTCAGTGCCAGACACGGTGGAAACCTTTCCCAGAGTCATCTGGGCAGCCTCAAAGGTCACAGCAAACCTGCTTTTTGACAGGCCACGTCACATTCCCAGGGCAGAAGCTACACTGGCACACCCAGGGGTTTTGTTTTTTATTTTTTTTTGAAGATTTTGCAATTAATCACTGCTCTAGAAGCTCGAAAATAAATCAGAAAAGCGCAAAATAAAGCTCTCCCACCTTCTTTTTTTTTAATCCATAACAAAACAATTTCATTTGGAAGGCACTGAACTATTGTCCAGAGATTTTACATTGTGGAACTGCCCTCTATCAGTGAACCAGGATGTATCTATGACTAAGAGAAAAAGAATTACAGCAGGTTTGATTAAATATGACATTTATCTGTGCAACTACCACCACTGAGCCACTTATTTCACAGACTAAATACAGATATCATGAGTCAGATTTTCTCCTCTCTCCTTATTACTTTCTGTACAACACTGCATTATATATATATATATATATATAAATACCTGAAATCTCATCCAACCAATCCCTGCCAAAAGAACAATTCCCAAGCGCTCCATAAGTAAAAATCAAGCAGTTCTTGTGATGGAGAAATATTAACTTAAAGTCCCAGAGCTGTGCACTGGTTTTTCATATTATATATGAGATGGTTACTCCATCTCCAGCCAGGGTTTCAGCTGGGTCTCACTGCCTGTGCCCCTTAAAAAGCACTGACTTAAAACTGCACGTGGGACTTTATCCAATCATTTCTCCTTTAACTACCAGCTGCTCTGTCAAAATATATATTATTTAGGTGTGACTTCTGCTCCAGATGCAGCTCAACCTTCTTATTGACCTGAACATTTCTGCTTTTTCAAGCTGGCAGCGAGCAGGAGGTTTCAAGCCCAACACTCACTCATCAGCACAGGTATGTTCTAGTGTCTCCTAAAATAGGTAACCTTATGTGGGACTTTTTTAAGGCCTAAATTAGGAAGAGTTTAAAAAAACAGCTTGTTTTTTTTTTTCCCCTCCCAAAAAATTACGTATCATTATTTAGCACAATTAAGTAACAGTTTATTTTCAGCCTGCCTCAGGACTGTACTAAGAAACTATATTAAACCCAACAGAATAACATTCTCATGTCTGTTCAATCAGAGAATCAGGTAAATACTTCTTCAAATCCAAGTTTTCTCTGTTAAATGAAGAGATGTTGAATGCACAGACTGAAATAATGCCCACAATATGAATGCTGAATGCTTCTAAACTAAGATTGCATGTTTAAAAACCTCCTCTCCAGAGAATAATGTATACAATTATAACTGTCTTTACATAAACTGTAGGTTAAAAAATGAACAATTACAAAAGCTGTGGATGACAAGCACTACAGGAAAGTATTAATTAGTCTGGTGGTAACGAAAAAGAAACATAAATCCTTACCCTAAAGCTTTCTGTAAGCCTTGATAAACCACATATTTGTGTTCAAATATTACCAGTTCACCCCCCATCCCCAGAGCATCATGAAATGGAGAGTTTAGAATAAGGAGTCAATCCAATAAAATGGTAATTTGTTTGGGGAACTGCAGGATCAAACGGCAACATTGATTTGAAAGGGAACTCCTCGGTTCAAAGAGGGGCAGATCTGCCTGGAGACACCGAACGTGCTGGGATTGTTTGGGGAAAAAAATACGACAAAGGAACAAAGAACAGAAGTAAGAGACAGGAAAATTAGGCAGAAAATCGGAGATGTCGCACCAAGGGGCTCGGGAGGAAGGTTCTGAAGCTCCTCACATTGTGCTACAGGGTACAGATAACACATCCAGGGAAACACCAACACTGCACATTCCCAGTGCCCACCAAGCCAACAGCAGGTCTAACACCTCCTCAGGCAGCAAGCAAATGCTCCAGGGTTCTGATCTGTCCCCCAGGCAGGGGACATCTCCTCTGCTCCATTCCCACCCCAGCACAGCCTGTCCTTTCCAACCCAACCCCTTCCAGGGCCTGGCTGAGAACGCTGGAGAGGTGAGCACCCCCTGCACACAGAACGAGGCACAAAAACCACCACCAAAGCCCTGAGCTCTGAAAACTAAGCTTTAACCAGGGGAAGAAGAAACTTTTCTGTCAATAAACGGGTGCCACACGACTGTGGAGTCAGTGTGCTGACAAGGGGACCCTCCCGCTGGTGGGACTTTATGATTCCTGAAGCAGACATCTGCTTCCAGATCCCCGGGGTTTTGAATTATTTTTAAACTCTGAACAAAGAACACTTAGTACCACATACTTCCAGTTTCACAGCTGGGTTATTTTAAGGAGGCAAGAAACTCATTGGAATAAAACTTTTTTTTTTTTTTATTTTGAAATATTTTAGCTTGAAGCTATTAATCTGCCCCTTGAGAATTAAGAAGTTCTTAGAAGACTCATTTAGAATATTCGATATCTTTCAGAGCTACAATCTTCTCATGTGGCCTTAAAATAAATGCCTGAAATATCTCACTTTAATAACCCAAATGGAGCCCTTGTAAAGGAAGGGATTGACTTTCTCCTTGATTAGAAAACTCACTCTCCCAATCTCCAAATGGAAAATGTTATCCCCATAAACATTTCCTGAAGATGAGGAGCAACGACCTTTTATTTCCACAGTGCTCTGTGAGGGCAAAGAGAGCTCTGCAACACGGGGGGTGTGGGATGGGTTTGAGGTCAGGAGATTGGGAACTGTCCCCAGGTCACTGTAGGTCAAGGCAGGACTCATTTGAGTGCAAGCTCAACAAAACCTGGGCTAATATGAAAAGGCTGCTTTTGCTAATGTTTCATCACTGACTTGACGATTGTTATTAAGTTCTTAACGAATTCAAACTCAGTTTGCTCACAGTGACATCAAGCTTTAGTAAATTCTCGTCTTATATATTTATAATGGAATTAAATTTTCCTCTTTATTGCAGAATTTTGTAGCTGTCTCAAATTTTAAGTTGCTTAACAGATGCTCCTTCAGCCTTCACTGAATCACCCAAATAACCCAAACAAAAATTACTGGTTGTCTTCTCTGTTGTTCTCTTCACAAACACAAAGAATTTTTTTTCTTTTTCTGCAGAATAATTCAATTTCTTTTAAAAGGTCATTAAAATAAGTTTTAAAGAAAATTGTGGAATGTGATTGCACAGTCTCAGCGTCTCAGGATATAATCTGGGAGGATGTTCTGGATCCAGCAAGTTCATACAAGGTCAGGACTGTGAATATCCCAAAGGAAAACCCAAAGGAAAGCAGGACAGGTCACCAAGTGCTTCAGCCTCAATCATGCTCTTACAGACATGTTTGCTTAAGAGTGACAGTTATTTAAGTCTGATGAACAGTTATTTACAACAACTCCATCTGAAGAAAATAAAATGTCACTGTCTTTTCCACTTTTAACTCGCTCTCCTGCATGAACCGTGAATATTATTACCAGAATCTCAGGAAATTCAGCCCTGTTGACAAGACCTGTAGCACGCTGCAGTTCTCACTCTTCCAAAGAGAGATGAAAAGGGACTCTGAGGGCCACTAAAAAATCTAAAAGATTTGCCAGACAAAACGATTTTATCATCTGAGGGAAAGGTGATCAACTGCTCAAAACTTCTGCCAGCCAGTTAATGAAGACACTTTGGCAGCATCTTCTGCAGAGAGCACTTCCAGCAAGAAATGAAACACCATCTGCACGCACAGAGAAGGGAAAAATAGTGGGTTTGTATTAAAAATGAGTTCCTGATCACTCATTGAGGATGAGATGAGACCTGGGGCTCAGGAGGGTAAGGTTAAATGACTGTGTTAAAAACTTAATTAAAGAGAGCAAACAAACACTGAAAAGGACTTCAGGAAAATATCCATGCCCAGTCAAGTGAAGTCCTTTTAATCACAGCAGAAGAATCCAAAATTCTAGTTCAACTTACACAGGGAAGAAAAGAGCTCTTACATCTCACTGTCAATGCCAGAGGAGGCAGGTCATGACTTCAAAACCTGTCAGCAGTCCCCAGGCTTTACTGGTTTTATCTTCTTCTGTCTAATTAAGAAGAGATGCCCAGAAATGTCTCAAACAGGTCTAAAACTTAAGACACCACCTAAAGCACAGATGTAATGGAATAATTCAATGCTGTGAATTGCCATTAGAAAAGTTACCTGGGAAATACTTAAATTCTTACAGATTTTTCCCATCATTTGAAGCATTAAGGATGGAGCAATTGCAAGTCATGGTACATCAGCAATGCACCTGTTTATCTGCTGGCCAAGCAAAATATCCTGTCTGTAGGAAGAGCACCCTGGGCCTTTCACACCTGATATAAGAGACCCCCACCTGCCCAAAGAGCTCTGAAGACAAACTTCTGAGCACCAGAAAAACAGCAGCAGTGGAGGAGATGATGTTCATCATCTTTAAATGAGGTAACACCCAGGGATGGGAGAAGGGTCGGGGCAGAAACTCCGTGGGAGCCCCATGGATAGGGAAGAAGGGAAAACACAGGTATGGAACAAGAACATTAACACTACTTAGTTAAAAAACAAACCAGGAAAACCCCAAAGCAAAGGTCTAAAAGAGTAAGAGCTGAGCAGAAATGCCCATTACAGAAGTGTGTCCACCACTGCTTGTACCTCGGTTGTGTTGCTCCTTTCCACCTGATGGGCCCTCCCAGGGGCTCTACCATTTCCTTCTCATTTAAATTTTATTTTAAATGGAAAGATGGACATTCTTATTTCATTTCCACAAACACTGGCTTTTTTTTTTTTTCCTTTAACTTTTTCCAAGCAGACAGCAAGTGCTGTCTCAGGAGGTAACCAGCTATATCTTGAAGGGACTGTACAGACTAACAACGTGCTTTGAAGAGCACTAAGGAGGTCAGTCTGTCCAATTCAGTTTAATTGAACTAGGCACAGATGGTATATGATTTACTTTAATTAGGCTGTAGATAAAGAACATCTCAACATAAGGCATGCCAGTCAAGGAGAAATCATTAAACAGGAGCCTATACTTGAAAATGCACAAGGCCAAAACCTTTGCTGCACAACTGAGAAACTGGGGCAAGATCTCTTTCTACCAAAAGGAACAAAAGATCAGTCCCATTAGGAAGAATAAGGACAAACCTCACAAGTTGGTGTATGAACGACAAGTAAATTGGGGAAATTGAAAAAATGCATTCTGAGAAAAATTTGTTACGAAAGTAAAGCTGGTTCTTTCATTACAGAGACATAATACAATAAGGCACAGTAATCTATCACAAACTATAGTTACAATTAAATAGATTATTCTACCCATCCATTAGGGAGATTTAATTAAGGAGTATCATTAGGAAGGGCATAATTCATTTTTTTCCTTTGTTTTTCGATTACTACCTCTTAGTTTTCTGCCTTTATTGACAGACTTCATTTTTAAGTCATCATCTTTTAAGTCTGAACAGCATTAACAGACTTCTAAAAACTAGCTGTACTCAGATGATTTTGCACTAGGCTGAGAATATTGGAGAAATCCACTTAAAGCAGTTTTTTCCTACTCTACTTTTTTATATTATTATTCCAGTAAGTTTTTGGAACCAACAGTTTCCTGCCACTGGCCTTATTTACACCTCCATCTCTCAATCACAATGAATAAAATATATCTAAAAGCTGCAAAGCTTATAAAAAAAAGATGGGGTGACTGTGTAACTCTGTATTTGAGGCAAAATAGATGGTGATTATGGGCACATTTACTGCAACAAACTGCAGCAGGGACCACAGTGGTCACACACAGTTCTGCCACAGAAAACACCTGCAGTAGAAATTTCTCCCTATCGTGGCTATTTGAGCTTCCCAAATCCCAAGGACTGCAGGAGTACACCCTAAACTACAGCATCATCTCCTATTCCATTTCCTGCTAAATGAACTATAAATTTTTTATCTGAATTTATAGGCACCGTTCACCAGCATTTCTGCAGCAGTTCGTGCCATCACCACCAAAGCCAAAGCTTTTTCTGCCTGGAAGTTTGTAAGAGATGCCCTGAGCATTTCTGAATAATCCACATTTTCCTGAGTGCTCTGCATGGAATGGGTGCAGCACGGAGTATTTTGCATCTTCCCAGTTTTTATTGTCGTTGCAAATCTTACATACTCTTTATTTTTGTGTTAAACAGTTTAAATACCAAGTTTGTAAATCAAGCACAGTTCATTAAGCACTGAAGACTCCCACTGACTTAGATGCAAATTTTGTCCTAACGTTGGAAATGCCTGGGAACCCACTGTTTCCAAGACCTTTTCCTGAATTTCTCTTTGCTGTTTGGATTTCCAAGGCACTTCTTTGCATTCAGCCCATTTCACCAAACTCAGCTTCCAGCCTGTTCAGTTCAGAGCAGCTCACATCTCATATCGAGCCTTCCCCTGACAAATAAGTGATTTCTTTAAACTGGAATGCTGAGCCACACAAACTGCAGTCCTGAGGTTTTTTTCCCACCCAGGTATTAATGTAACTCTGATGCTTTTTAAACGTGTATGCACCATAAATACATTTAGATATGCGAGGATGTTTGGGCACCAATAGACATGCAACTGCATAAGAAAAAGCCTATGGGCAAACAGCACATATCTTAGATTTTAAACAGCACAGAACACACTCCCACCTGAGGTGTTTATGATTTATTAACCTAATTTTCAAAAGCACCAAGTGCCTACTTGTAGCTCTTGTTGACTCTGCTGGGGAACACAACCCCGGAATGGAAAATTAACAATATCTGTGTGTATGGATGAGGAATTCCATACTCTCTTTAGAGGAGGGCAAATTTTGCCAAAAGGCCTTAATTAAAAAAAAAAGAAATCTCATATTACAGATCTCTTCATGGGTGACAGTCTCAGGAGACTAAAAAAATTTGCTGCTTATGAGGAAAAACTTGATTTTTAGATGTGATCCTCTTGAACTCCACCTTCAGGAAATGTCTAATTTTTGGAATTCTCCATTGATTAAGACGCATTGGTCTTTTATTGCAGCGACTAATAACCCAAATTTTTGGAGTGTATCCCAACTTGTATTGGCAAAACAAGCAGTAATGAACCTGAGCAAATGGACTCTGTGACAGGAGCAAAGAGACTGGAAAATAAAATGCAGAGCAATGACAGCAAAAGTGGAAAAAAAAATTCAAATGGCACTGTTTTCCTCATTTATTTTAGAACTACTTGAAAATAAACTTTTATTAGAGTAGCCTTTTCTGGACTATTATGTCACTAAAGTGACTTGATTTAGATATAGAAGCTCCTTGAGAGGGTGCCTGGAGTAGTTCAGGTCTATGTTCAGTCTCCTCATTTGACCCCAGGGCTTTATTGTTGCCAAATACAAAGCACTGGGAAACACTTTGATTTGATTTGAGCTTGTAAGATCAGTAAACAGCTGTACCTTCTCACAGAGGAGCAAAGGATTAGTCTGGAATGGGAGAATAGAACATTTTCTACCCCTCTACTCTCTATTTCAATGTGCTCCCAGCAAATTAAAAAGAAAAAAAAAAAGGCAGGGATGTGTGTTTCTATTTCTCTTAATTTTACCTCTGTGTGGCAGATTCTAAATGAAGCCTGTTAAATATAAACTCATTTGTGTTTAACCCCAGCCTTTCATATTATCTATGGCAAATCCCCTTTGTGCAGGAATATTGAACAAAGTCTGTTGATTGCAGAGTTCTTTTTATTTTCATGAATGGTCCAATCATGCTCTTGGCACACAAAGAGACAAGTAGCAGATGTTAAACAAGACTCTGAGGGATTATACATTTCTCCTAAAAGTTACAGGACTGCTTTAATTTCTTCTGGGTTTTTTGTCTTTTTTTTTTACTGTCCTTCTATATTTTTTGCTTCTGCTTCTCCCAAAGCATTTTCATTCCTCCTGCCTTTCAGAGCCAGAGGCATTTGGGAGCTCCTGGCAGATCAGGAGAGGATGACAAGAGAACACACCAGAGGATTTCAACTCCTGTTCCAGCTGATAATATTAAACCAGAGCATTGCCTTCACTACACCTCAAAACTGAGAACTAAATTTCACTTGGTGGAACAAGATTAACATGACAAGTCCTTCAGTGCCAACAAGGTCTAACCTAAATAGCTACTGTAATAACCAGGTTTCAAAAACCTCCAAGTTCTCGCTACTTTTCTTTCTTAAAAAAAAAAAAAAAAAAAAAAAGAAAGAAAGAAAAGTAGCCAAACCTATGCAGACACTTCTTATAACTATTTTTACAGAGTCTTTTATCTCCTTTCGGGTCGTTCTCTGCTGGTCTGATGCTCCTGTTGCCATAGGAACAGACCCGAAGGTCCTTTGTTACAGATGACAATGATTTCCCCAACACAGACATTTCTTTCCTGCCTCAGTTCAACAGGTACCCTTCTCGTGGGGACAAAGGGAAAAAAGGACTAAATCAATCTCTAACTCTTCTATCTATTAAGTTCTCATTACCAGAATTTATGAGATGATTTTACTTTTACTTTAGGAGCTCAGCCAGTGATCAGTGGCACTTTAAGGACTGAGCTTCATTAATTACACAGGGCCATGCTACAGTTAATTTATTTGCAAGGGAACAGCAAAAATCAAATTATGGAAGGGAACTTGATTGTCATAGTGTTACTTCAACAGAAGCATCAGGATTTTGGTTTTCAGCACAGATAATACACCACTGGTTTAAAATCTCTTTGCATCAAGTCTCATTAGGCTGTTACAAAAAATCAATTATAAAATGAGAGAATATTTTGTGCCAAGGACAACACCTAATACGTGTTCCCTGAGACCACTGGCTACTTGAAGACAAATCCTATCATCTTCTCCAAAGGCTGAAGAAAAACCTGTGAACTATTTGCATGTCTTCAAACTATCACTCCAATCATGGAAAACAACAAGAGCACGGCCAAGAATGAAATGAAACTCTTCCTGTTTGTGCTTTTCCAGACTCAGACAAACGCAGCCCAAATGGCCAAGGATGGCAGCAGCTCCCTTCCCAGTCAGGATGTGTCTCCACCTCCACTCCTTGCTTTTCCTCTCTCTCTTTCATCCCCTCTGTTCCACAGTCAAAACACCTGGATAAAAGGAACTTGCTCTCTCCCGTAAGTACAAGTTGTTCTTCCCTCCCCACCCCCTGAGGTGTTCACTGGAGCTGTGTGATTTACATCAAAAAACTGAGGCTACACCAGTTTAACTCAGCACTGAGGAGCAAACTTGTCCCAGCACCTCAAGGACAGAGCCCCCAGGAATTCAGGGATAGGTGCATCTCTGGTGACACACCACAATTATTTGTGGCATATGGGATCTACAGAGCTTTTCAAATTAACCCACGCCTTTTATTCCAAATTAAGATCTCATCTAATTTTGGCCTCAGAACTGCCACCTCAACAAACAGACAGTGCTAAAAACAACCAGCCTCCTGCAAGGTTCTCTCAGTGGTCTGTGACTGTTGATGTCTCTTCTAGCTAATAAGTTCAGTGTGCCATAATCACTTTGTAATTTTAAAAGCCACGTGATCGTGGGGGTGGTGACAGAAATGTCTATGGTACATTTTGCACATGGTATCTCATGTAACAAAATAGATTATTAGTAATTCTTAAGCATTCTTCCTCCCCACCCCCCACCAAACCTCAATACCGTGTCACCACATTTACATACAGATTAAAGGTTGACACGAGGGACTTTTGCCAAGGGTAAATATAAGCTGACAAGGAAATAATTATATTCAACTTAAACTGCACAACTCAATACACTCTTAAGAATTGGAAAATAAAGGCTGTTGGAACAATGTCAACTTCCATTTGGGGAATTAGAAAGAGTTTTGGTGGTGAAATCAGCACCCAGCAGTCCCTGCAGCCATTGGAGTTACTGCCACTAAAACCGGATCCCTACGGACAAGATTTCTTTTTACTGCTGGGAATAACTTTGCTGAGAGTTCTCCTTTTATAGTACCACTGCCTAATTGTTCTGCAGTGCTAACTTATGAAAATCACAGATATTTTTAGGTTCATCATTTATATACATTTCCAAACTCTCAGCAGAACTCTGCTCAATGATTAACTCTTGCCAGGATCACCTATGTTTTAGTGTATATTGTAGAGCAAATGCCCAGAAAAGAAAAATATAAAGTCTAACTTTTATTACTCACTCTGCATTTGCACTGTTCTGGATTGGGGAGATAAAAGTTTTATTATTTATAATAAAAAGATTTGAAAAGCCATGAACTTTCCAAGCTCAGAGACTACAACAACAAAAAACCCCAGATAAACTCCACGCTTGATGCCTCAGGTACAAACTCCACGAACTGAAAGGCTCAAGGGCTGCAGTGGAAGAGCTGAACAAGAGTCACACACTGTGTGTGGGCAGCCACCCACCGTGGGTTTCCTACCTGTGGGTGTACAAGGAGAGCATTCACTCAGCTCCTTTCAGTACTGCAGGGAAAAATTTTTCCATGCACCTTCTGCAGACGGACAGAGAGTCCATTTGGAGACTGCATTACAGGGCAAATGGGAAAGGGTGGGAATTACAAGTAGGTATAAAAGTTCATGAACCTGCTCCTTTGTAATTTAATTCTGTTTTTACTGAGGTTCATTCACTGTAGCTAAAAGCCGTTTCAGCTGCAATAAAAAGGAGCCTGTGCTTTAATTTAGGAATAGAAGGTACAAATGTTCTCCCAGGAGATGATAAATGCAAACACATTCCAGTACAAGAGCTGCTTTCAAGTAACCCCGTGGAGCTGCTTCCAGCTATTTCAGCGGAGTCATTTGGGTGAGCCCTGAGCAGCCAGGGAGGAGCAGCCCCAGCACCCCTGGAGGAATGGGGGGATCAGTAATCACACCGGGCACGGGCACTGAGCGCTGGCACAGCACCCACGGCAGGTGAGGGGCTCCTTCCCAAACACAGGCAGGGCCTGGCAATGGCGAGGAACAGGAGGTGCACAGGGTGACATATGGTGACCACCAGCATGAATCCTTCATTTCTCCATCAGCTTGCTGCACTGACCGTGGTCTCGCTGATTTTGGCAGCCTAGGGCTAACTTTTGGGGAAAGGGCAGTAGTAATACAGTGAGGAATATTTTAAACACGAGTCAACGGGATTAATAATTTTCATCATTAGAAAACACAGCCATACAAACACACTGAGTTGGTACCTCAATTTGTAAACAGAGGGGGTTTTATATTTTCATTGTTTAGGGTGTAAAATGAAAACTCAAAAAATTTATTGCATCGGAGCTGTTTAAGAATCACTTCCAAAAATTCACAGAACCTTCTTTTCAAGAGAACATTTCTGTTAATCTGGCAAGCAGGGAGCTGTGTCTTGCCAGATCTTCCTGCCTTTGTGTATCTTTTATGATGAAGTGAGAAGGTTTTATTTTCTTAAAAAAAAAAAAAGACTTCTGGGAAAAGACTGCCTATTATTCAAAATTCAGATTAGCAATAAAAAAGCCCCTAAACCTTACTGGTATGTGGTTGGAACTGATGATCCTTAAGGTATTTTCCAACCTAAATGATTCTATAATATTTTACTAATTTATGTTTGTTGTTGTTCTGTCTCTCGTGATGTCCAACACTGACAACAGTTGCTTTTCATAATAAAAACAACCTAAGGGTTAAAAGCAAATCAGACAAGCCCTGCTGCTGCATTTCATTATCCTTGGGAAATGACTGCAAAGCTTTCTGATTAAAATCCCTTTTTAACTAGTTCTACAGGAAGTCTTAATACTGTGCTTCCAGTTACTGCCTTTTCTTTCCATGAATTTGGTTTGGGTTTTGCTCTTTTTTTTTTTATTTTTTGGTAATTCTCTAAACTAGTAAAGCAACTCTCTTTTTCTGCTCTGAAACCAGCCTCCTACATGTAAACATAATTTGGAAGCAGGAATAAAGGCCAGTGGGGAAAAAAAATTTTAAAAAAAGAAATATTTCAGCATTACCTGGAACCGAACAGAAAAAAAAAATCTGGTCAAGGCAACTAAACCCTCCAGATCAGCCTAATTATATTCATTTATTCCTGCTTAGCACAGAGGTGATCCTTCAGATCATTTGTCTCCCAGCCACAGCTATAAATGCCAGTGTAATACTGCAGTAAATGTGGGTGTCAGCACTGCTCTGAGCCTGAGGCCAAACCCAAACCTGCTGCTGTCACAGTGTAGGTGATCATTTACAAATTAAAAATTTCCCACTGGTCCCCCAGCATCTGAAATTTGGAGGGTCACTTTTTCTCCTCCCAACTCTAAAAACACGGAAACCATACAATGAAAAGCAAGGTGGAGCCTTACAGGGCTCATGTCACATCTCCCCACGGTCCTCAGAGAGCACAGAGTAATATTTGCATCACTGTACAGAGAAACCCCAACACAAAAATCTTAATTTCTCCCTTTGGTAACTCATTGCAACAGCTCCTCATCACATACCTAGAAATCTTCACTGCTATGGAGTTAATTCTCCCTTGCCACAAGCTGCCTGCTCAAGACCTGGTTAGAATTTAAGAGACAAGGAAAAAATATTCCAAGTCTTGTTTTAAAGGCCTTTAACGTTTTAGTTCTTTTCCAAATTCCAAATGAAGAGCTGGAGAATTCTGCATAAAACATCTCTGAAAAAATGGAATATTAATTTCTATCATATCCTTGCTGGAAATAGCACATCTTTGCACGGTTGGGGCACTGCTGGCCAGCAGTGAGTTTAGGACCCCCTAAAAGACCTGCTCCAGTTTCTTCTGCACCAGAGCCTTCATGATCAGAGATTATTTTATATTCACATCATTTTTTTTTCTTCCCTTCTGAATTGTGATAAATAATTTGTGGCACAATGCATGAAAAAAACCCCTGAAATATTGTACTCTAGAGTTGCATCATCCCAATATCCAACCCACTGATGAAAACACCCAACTCCTGCAGCATCCCACAGAACCTCACAGTTGTTCAAATTTAGACTCAGCTTTCTCATGTGCTTAAGATAATAAAGCTCCCAAATAATTTCAGTATCAAGAGGCTTATAGACTTGAGAATCTCTTCCATATCTGTCACCTCTGACATCCAGGAGGTCATTTACCCTGCCAATGGGATGAGAGGGCTTTGCTGGTTCATTTTGCGTAAGCAAACATCTGGATGTTCCCAATTCCTTCTCTCCCAGCTCCTTAAACACTAAGAACTCCCTAAGCACAGTCAGATTTCATATCCTTTGACTGCACACTCACTCGCTCTCATTAAGAATATTTTCGCTTTTTAATTTCTGTAATTTCTGTGTATATACCTCCTTTGGATTCCCTATTATTACAAGCTGAAAGGCAAATAGTGCTGATCCAGAGGCCATGACCTCTGAGTTCTTGGGCACTCCAAGTCTTATAATCTTGTACTGAAAAAAATAATACAGTCAAACACTATTTTAAATGACTGACCTGATTTTTGTTTTTAATTATATGTAGCATGAAATTAGGAACATTTTAATACATCATAAGGAGTTCAAAGACACCTTCTGGTCACTGCATTCCATTAACAAATATTTAACTCTCCATTTTAAAACATCCTTTTGAAAGAAATTTGATTAGTTATTCCTTAACATTAAACATGTCTTAAAGCTTCTTGCAGCATCAGTCAACTTTTGAGGCTGCTGTTACATTTTTTCACTCATTTACCTAAATTCCAAAGTATTTCATCGATGACTTAAAACAGTTTTATGAACACCAAGTACCTTCCAGAAGCAAGCCTCTGAACTGGTGATGATGCTTCCTGTGACTTCAGAGGACACCAGCAGCAGGAGCTGCTAAATTGTCCTCAACAGCATCACCACAAAAAGGAGATGAATAATTTCTATTCGAACCCCAGAGAGCCATTAGATAGCGGGAAAACAACTTCCTGAGCTGCTGTTCTGCTGAGACACCGGAGCTCACACCCTGCCAAGCATTAAGGAAATGTAACATTTTTGGATTGTGTGAATTCCTATTTCGCTGGAACAGGATATTGTTCCCCAGACACCATCATTTCACTGCTAGTCGAGGATGACCACTTCATTCACAAGTATTATTTTCCTTCTGGCACAAACATGGCCCTTTCAACCTCACATTTCAGGGAGTCTGAGGAAAGCCAAAAGAGGCTCATTCTCAGCTTTCCCCCTTCCACTCACCTTTATTAAAGCATGCAGTTCTCAGGTAATAAAAATAATTTATTTACTGGAACTGCCAGTGGAGCTTCCACTTCCTGCAGGGGATTGCTGCAGCCCAAAAATGTTACAAAGAGCTCTGAAAACAACTCCACGATAGAAGTCTCTCTGCACACGATTTTTTTTTTAAGTAGTTCAATTCTCTCTTTTAGAAGAGCATTATTTTAAAGATATATTTTGATCTCACCCTTTAACTGACAATTATTCTAATGATGTATTTGCAAGGATTGGTTCATTTATATTAAAAGTACAGCACACAATAATGTAACAATATCCTAATACACAATAAATATTATTATTATATAATTATTACTCTGGAAAATTAAATTTTATTAATGACAATATTACTCTCAAATTAATGGAAAGGTTACATCATGCAAAGCCACTGGAGAATCTGAGTACACAAATCAATTGTGCACCTGCATGGAGTAATTTAGAAAAGGATGTTTTAATATTTAAACCTGCTAAATATTATGATAAGCTTTATAGCACACTGCATTTCAGAACAAAGCTTGCATTAATTGGTGTAGGAATAAGTTTCTGAATTTTAAAAGGGTTGATGTTATAGTCAAACATTTCAGTAAATTAAAGTCTAACATTCTCCAATCCTCTTTGTGTAATAGGACCTACTAACGTAGCACAATTTTAATAAAACATATTTATTTTCTGATTGCTTTTAATCTTCAAAGTGTTTTTGAGCTATTGCTTCTGTGTAAATATTGAAAATGATCATTTGGTAACCCAAATACCAAACTAAGGCATTAGAGTGATTTATTTAATCACCAAGGCCAAAAAAACCCAAATCACGAAATGCACCAGCAATGTTAAAGACTATTAACAACCTGTCACAGAACAGATTCTATTCAATGGTCTCACACACATGTGTGTGTTCTCATTTCTGAACTTCAGGTGAAAGGAGCAGAGGATGGGGAGAAGGTGGGTGTTGCCACCTGCACTTTCCTTTCCGTAGCTCAAAGCACTTCAAATCCACAGCTTCCAAATTCCAAAGATGGCTTTAACTGTTACACTGTGCAGACACAGACAACAGCCACACTCCAAAGCTTACAGAATTCAACAACTTCCAGAAAAGCAAGGGTACCAAGAATAATTTTGGTTTCTTGCTGCTGCCTCTATGATTGTTTTAATAGGAGAATCTCTACCAGCTGAACAGGAGAACCTGAGCAAGATAACTACACTCCTGACTTAAACACTTTTCTTATGCACCTAAATTGAATCATGTAAAATATTTTAAAATTCAACTTCTAAAAATTCTTCTCAGTTCTTCAACCTGTCCCTGTATTTGAATTTAAAAAACGAGAGAACTTTTTAATATCTGAAATTTTCCCAAACCCCTTGTGGCTTCTGCCCATATATTGTTGGCTGCCCTCATGGTTGGAATATTGAAACAATTCATGGGAAGCTCATTAAAACCTAGTAAGAAAAGTCTTCTGGTGCATCTCATCAGAGCAGATAATAGCCTACAATCTAGAGCATGAGTATGTTATAAGAAACAAAACAGAGCCTTTCAGACAAAGAACACTTGGAATGTGTTGTTCCCATAAGCAGATGTTAAATTACTTCACTGTAAAGTGGAATTTATAAAACCCAGAGAAATTGTTATTTTTTTCTGTGAACAAACAAGCTGAGTTCATTATTTCAGCAGGGTGACACCCAGGTCCTGCACATGTGTCTGCCCATGTAGGCAGAGCAGTCGAAAGGAAGGACTGGTTGTTGACCAAAAATGCGACGTGTACAGAGAAGTACTGACAGAGCAGGATGGAATGGGTGAATCCAGACTGCCAGACGAGCTCAAACACGGCAATAATTCTTAGGAAAACTTATCTCAGATAAGCCAGCTGGCTCGAGATTAAACTATCATTTAATTGGAGCTATAGATCCTTGTGTGCAGAGAGACAAGGACCAGAGACAGCTCAGAAGATACACCTTGAGATAAGATGGATACGAAGAAAGCTCAGAAAATGCCTCAGAGCCTTTCCTGGGAATTGTTAACATCAAATACATCCAACAGAAAGCAAACAAAATCAAATGCTGACTTCATGCCTGGGTAAATGCCTCAGGCTTGTCACCTTCTGAGGAAACCATCCCTGGTCACACTTTCATTCTTACTTTTCTTATCAAAAATAGATCTCCACACATATTTGCCTCAGAACTATAAAAAACCCACTCAATTATGTGCCATAAAGGACCTATTGATGCTGTTTGTCATTCAGTCTCATGGGTATAACAATATAAAACCGTGTAAAATGATGTATTAAATGTGTGTACTCACATCGGTGTCGGGCCCCTTGTCAGCCCCAGGACAAGAGAAGGTAACGAACTCATGGCACCTCTTATGAACCACAAAACAGCAAACTGGTTAAAAAAAAGAAGAGGGAAACCAACAGTTAGAATGGCACAGGTCTGGTAGCGTTGGTTTTTTTTTTTAATCTTTCATAACAAATATAATTGCTGAGGAAATAAAACTTCTAGTCAAATATTTCACCTGTAAGTCAAGGAAAGAAAGCAGAGCCTCGTGTTAAATAAGATACAAGACACCAAGTAAACACTATAATTAAAGAGGAGATAAGCATGCACATTTAAAAAACAAAAGACTCTATACAATGATACATTTTTAATGTTTAAAGCAGCCCACAGTGTTTGAATATAGTGTGGGATGACAATTCTGTGAAGCCACATTTCCTGAATGTAAATCCCTGTCACAGGGACTGTCAATGTGCACTCAGCAAGAGCAGGAGGCAGAAGTGAGGAATGTTAAGCTGGAATGAAACCCATCCTTGGATTTTGTGGGATCTGTTCACCTGAATGCCTTGGTGCAGGTCTCTACAAAGATCCAAAGCCTTTACTTTTTAATTACTTCTGTGAGGAACCAAAGCTCTGAGTGAAGGCTGTTGCAGAGAACAGAGTGTTCTCCTATCACGGGATGGCAGGAGATAATGGGAAAAGAAAATGAGCTCCTGATGGCAGTATGAATGCAAATGTAAAATTTATGAATGATCCCAAAGAACTTTTTCTTTCTGAGATAAGAAAAGCTTATTTTAATTCAGTGATGTCATGGGACCGAGGCTATAGGTTGTCCCGTACAGGTACCTCCAAACCACATAAAAGGCACAATTTGCTTGAGTGTGCTTACTTTAAGAAGTCATTATTTCAGCTTTTCAGCCTCACTATGGGCTCTTCCTTAATGTTAAGCTTAGTTCAGGTATTTCAAAATTGGTCCACTTTTCAACAAAACAGAACAATTGAGATTTGAGGCTGAGAAGCTCTTGTACTAAAAACACCACGGCATCAAGCAGCGAGTCAGGAGAGCAGAATGAAGTGATGCAGAAGCAGTTCACAATTTCTTTACAGATAATGCATTCCCTGTATACTTCAAATTTTGCATTTCCAACACATATAAATACACTCTTTCAAAGGACACTTCTAAAGAATAAAATAGATTTGAATTAACTGACAATTGCAAACACTGAATTTCCTCAACTTCAGGGGAAACCGTAATAAACCATCTCAATTTTTCTGAAGAGCTCACTTCACGAGGCAACTTTAACAGTTCTCTTTCCCACTTAAAATGTCTGTGAATTGATTTCACCTAATGAAGAGCTGAGAAAGCTGCTTTCAAGTGCCCTGCCTGTCACTGCAGGGTACAACCACAATTCCACCCTAATGCCAGGCTGGCCTCGTTCACATCCCTAAGTCGCCCGTCCAGCTTTAAAGAACTCTAATCACCCTTCTGTCTCTCTCCAGCTCTTTTTCATCAGTATCCCATGCAGCAATTGTTCCCAACTGTTCTATTTCTGACATGGCATATGTTTATTCTTTGGGCAAACGGAATAAAGTGGGCTTTGCTCCACTGAGTCCAGATAAGCTCTGCTGACTTGACATGAGCCAGAGTTCTGGCTCAGTGTCTGCTGCCCACTTGGTTGTCTGGTTTGTTAATCAGTCTAAAGCCCAACGAATCCTACAATTATCATTTTGATGGTTTGTTTCTACCAACTGAAAGATCACTAAGTGGCAATTACCATTAATATTACTTGCAGCTGAAACATGTTTTACTTTCAAATGGTATTTTTGGTTCCAAACCTTCCACTCTCAAAGACAAAAGACTGATTTGTGTTTGCAGGAACAAACCACATGCAGGAAAAAAAATATCTTGGTATATCTTTCACAAAACAAAGGAGTTAACTAATTACTTTTGTATGCAGTGATCATACAGTTGCAAAATATAATGTGATAATTTATCCAAAGGTTCTGAGAAATACTATGGGAAAATCTAGAAAATCTGTAGAATGGAGCCTACTGCTCAAATCAGCTACTCCAACACTGCCTTTATTCAGCAACGTATGTTATGGAAACTCTGCATGTTTGGGCATCTCTTTGGGGCAGGATTTATGAAACACCTTGGTCACATCTTATCTCTGAGCTGGCAGCCTCTCATTGCATGGTTAAGGAACTCATTCAACCAGAGACAATGTCGACCTTGTTTTTATTTCCATATAAGCGTCAAGGTAAAGACATAGGAAGAACAGGGCCACTGTTTTCTACAGCCTCATTCCGTGGCTCTGCACTTTAGCTGTTAACTTCCTTGGAAATGATGCTCATCACGCTGCAGTGAAACTACAATTCAGCTGACAAAATAAGGAAACCAGAGAGATTTGTCCTTTAGGATTTCGGGCTGCACCTCGAAACCAGTCACTTGCTAAGGCTTTGATTATCAAATTTTCACTACTGAGCTCTTAAAACTGAACTTCTGTTCAGCCTAATAACAGGCTGATTAATGTGGGCACCTCAACCTGAACTCTTTTCCCTTTATTTTCTATTTGTAATGGTTTATTTATCTCCAAAGAACTTGGTTCCTTAGGAAGTGATCCAAATGCATCAGTCCTCTCTCATCTTCTGAGAAGACTCAAAAGAGAACCAAATAGTTTGACATAAAAATAAACAATAGAATAGGGAACTCTCATGGACTCATAAATCTAAAGGGAAAAGAAAGAGGGTGAAATGAAATCCCCTGTCAGCAGCCATCATTTCCACACATAAAATTTAACATCCAAATCTTCATGTAGAAATCCAGCCATTAGAGTGCATTTTAGCAGTAGTTTTTCAAGTTTATTTCACAAAGCAACACAGATCTGGAGAATTCATGTAAAGATTTACTTGGTTCAGATAAGTGCAAACAAAATGTCATCTGCTTAAAATAACATGTCATTTTTTTTTTTTAGCAATAGAGATGAAAAATAACCTCTCACTAGTTACTTGTTTTGAAAAGATGTTAAGAGCTCCCCATCACTTATTGCAGCTGTTAAGAAGTCACATTATGTTCACCACCTTCATGTAATGAAGGTTATATTGCCCTGCTTTGCAGAGGCTGCCAGAAAATGTGTTGCTTTACATTTTAACATGATGCAAGTGGAAGGGAGCTGGCACACGCCGTGCAGAGCAGCTCGAGAGCAAAGTGGCATCTCGAGGCTGACAGCTAAAATTAAAAAGAAAATTATTGAAGTATTTTCATGCTTTGACAGCATGATTTTGATCTGTGAATGTGTATATATATATATAATATGGATGTGAGCTTCAGTCCTTTGGGCTTGCTGGAGACAAATCCTCTCCCTGCAGCCCAGGGAGGGACGGAGAGAACAAAACAGGCCTTGTGTTGCAAAAACAGACCAACTGCTGGCTGGCTGCTGGCATGTGGCATCCACCAGGCTGCTCCCTGCCCTCCACCCTGCCAGCAGGGCTGCAGAGAGCACAGAATGCTAAATGGACAGCAGGAAAACAAGGAGGAATGTGGTAAGGAGCACTCAGTGCATTCTGAAAGCAAACAAGCAGAAGATGCACGACATGACTCGTAGGATTGATGGTACCTAATGGAGGGCAATTCATTCTATTCAACACTGTTCTGTCCAGGCACAATGCTGAGAAGAAACAGGTTGTTATTAATAATATATATGTATTGTCATCACTTAGAGTTACAAGACTGCTGTAAATCCCCAACTGTTTGCTAAATTATGTGACGTGCAAAGGTTATCGTGATATATTGTTGGGTTGGAGATACCTGCCCAAAAAAACTGTTTCGAGCAGCTTTCATAGATGGCATGGAGGGATGAGACAGAAATGAGATATTGCAAAGATAAATAACAGAAATAGAAGCAATCTCCTCTATTAGATGAGCCATAAAGAAGAAAAGCCATTGCTGAGCCCCAGTCACCCACACATCACTTAGCCAATCTCTCTGAAGAGCTCCATAACCACAAGCATTCCGAGGAAAAATATCAAGACAAAAGTCATATGCATTTAGGGATTATGAGAAATGGTCAATTGATTTTTTTTTTTTTTTGAAAAATCACTTGTATGCTCCCACTTTTGAAAGAAAATCAACAGGTTAGATGAGATATGAACATCTCTACTACACCCCAGCACTCATTTGTTCAGTAAGACAAATTAAGGTGCAAACCCAAAGGGTGGAGAGAATATATTCCTGAGAGTCAAAGTGAACAGCCAGTTACCAACTATAGAGAAATAAGTGAGGGTTGGTTTTTTTTGAGTCATCCTTGACTCAATTTTGCAATCACAGAATTATTAAGGTTGGAAAAGATCACCAAGACAATCAAGTCCAACCTTTGAACAAATTCCCACCACACCATATCATGACGTGCCGGTGCTCAAGACTACTCTCCCAACTCAAATGATGGATTTATAAAGTATTAACCACTGTAAAAATTGCGTGGACTCCATGATCTCAGAGGTCTTTTCCAACCCACTTGATTCTGTGATCTGTAGAGCTGTGGCTCCACTGTCATGCCATTATTAGCTCCCAACCACAACACGTGTTTTGCTACAAAATTTGTTTCCAGGTTTCAAGTATTGATTCTTCTAAAGGAAGCAGCCAGAGAGGCCTCATTGGCAGCAACGGGGAAACAACTGTGTGTACACTCGATATTTGTTGTTGGGCTTCTGCTTTTGGGTTTTAAACAAGAATTGATTCTGAACTGGACTAAGGAGCCACCACAGGAGTGTAAGAAGCACGAAATCCTCTCTGTGTTACTCTCAGAGGGTACCAGAGGCCTTTCAGGGCCTCCACGGGAGCTCAGAGCACAGAGTAATTGTTGGGCTGCTGTTCCACATGCTTTGCATTTTCAGAGAGGCCACAGAACTTCCCCAAGGGGCCCATATCACTGCCTGACTGGTGTTTCCTGCACACCACCGAGCAATGAATGGATGTGTCACATGGCACGTGTTGGTTCATGCAAAGATTAAATATAGCAATTACAATAAACAGACATAGGGTACTGCCTCAAAATAGACCAATCGATTCAATGCCAGCTCCATTTGTTATTTAAATAAGCAGTACTGTTTAAATACACTTACTAGGAATAGACTAAACTCAGCAACAGGGAATATTCCCAGAACAAGAAGAATAACAATTAAGATACAAGATGTAGCAATACTGGCCTTTCTCCTTTTCTGAACACACTATAACTTGTAAAAGTACAATGAAAACTGCCTTTCTATTAAATATAAACGAGGCTGTAGATTATAACCCAAACACAAGTCAGAAGCAGTGACTGTTACTGCAATCCTGAATCCAGGGGGAATTTTTAAATTCTTAAAACTTGCATTACCACAACTTTTTCAACATATATAATTTATAACACATCAGCTTGTTTTTCTGCCAGTGTTTCACCCCCTGCAGCAGAAAGTGCTGTCTCAGGGGAGTAGCCAGGCTAACACTGACAACTGCTACATGCAATCCTTCCACCTGGCATTTACAACTCTCTCCTGACTAAACCAGCGAGATGCAGTGTGCTCCAGGCTCGGAAGGAAACAACCTTAGGAAGGAAAACAACCCTCTCTGCCCATCACCTTAACCTGTTCCTAAGCTTCCTAAAGCTCTTGTGTAACACCAGGTCACACAGCACCTTCCCAGCACTAATCTGGGCAGCCCCACACGTTGCTCACCTCGTGGATTGCCTTTATTTTCACCGCAGATTCTGCAAAACTCCAACTACCTCCTCAGACCTCCCCTGAAATCAGGGTCTAGAGACTACAGCAAATCAATATTGACAAATTAGGGCTGATTTCTACTTCTAAGCTCCAGGTCTACTCATCAGTAATTGGCCTGCATAATCTCAAATTCATACACCTGACCTTGCTGCAGATTTTTTTTTTCTTTTTCTATTTGGTCGAGTCCATTTAGACTAAAAAAGTCAGGTGGAGGAGAGAAATGAGACCTTTGTTGTTTGTTTATTTATTTATTTATTTATTTTAAATCTGAGATAAAGTAATAGTTAACTGCAACACTATCTTATTTGTGGGAAAGGATTATACAGATCGTCTGGACAGTCTTAACTACTCAGGTCATTAACTCCTTTACACTAAGTAGAAAACAGATGGATGTGGTTGGTAAGCTGGCTTTGCAAGATCTACAACAGTGTGCAAATACAGCCTGTGCCTGGCAGGGAAGGAATAGACATTTACATTTACCCAAACAACTCTGGCAGACCTGTGGGATAAAAGTATAAATATATACCTGCAGATATATGTAAAACGTTTTTAAAAGAGTTTGGATTTAGTAAAATACCTCACATAATATATTCAGATCTGTCTGAATGCTATATTCAGATATGTATTATGGTAGATTTGTCATTTCTGCCTTCCACTACAGGAAAAAGAACATATATGATACTGTTTATTCTGCTAAAAGTGCAGCACAAAGTTTGCCAAACTGAGGAAGCATTTCAAAATATTAAAGTATTTCATGCAATATGAAGTATTCAACTCTGTTTCAATCTACTTGTTAATGATCTACTTTTTAAAAGACAGAGATCACCATTTCTATGTAAAGTCATTTTTACCATTTCACAAAACCATTAATCTCCCTCCTTTGAGGTGTCCCATTTTATAAATGAATAATAACCCAGAAGTCATCTATCAAAAACGGTGCTGGAAGAGCTATTTTGAGAGCTTGTACCAGCAAAAAAAAAAAGGTGACCCACAATCACAGACTTTTTATATCACTTCTGCAGTTGGAATTCACTTCAGTTTAAAAACCTGCTGCTGTTAACACGTTGTAGCCTGGCCACAAAGCCCCTCTGGGGGCTGCTCTGATCTGCTCTGGAGCTGTGTACAAGCACCTCAGCAAGGAATAGCACAGCTCTTCCAATTAAAGAACAATAGGAGAGGCCAGCACTGGGTTTTTTGGTGGTTTTTTGTGAACAGTTCCTCAGATTTTTTCAACTAATTCAGCAGTGACCCCAATTGCAGAAATGGGATGTCTTAAATAAAGCAGCTGCCTTCAGTTTGATGTATCACCCAGCACAAAATAAAGGGCTGGGGAAGAGAGCAGAAGGAAGCAGCACAGGCTGTTCATATTTTAAGGCTGTGTGAAATGACAGGATACGAAATGAAACCCATCTCCAGAATGCAGCTGCTGGACTGCATTTTGTTTTGGAACACAGCTGGAATTCTGGACCCCAACAGAAAGCAAAGAGCTCTTGGAAAATCCCCGGTGAGGCACCGTCTCCCACAGTCCCATCGTGCAGCATGAAAAATGATGAGGTCCTCAGTGAGCAAATCTTCTTTACACCCAGATAAACTGTGCTGGCTTTGCTCTTACAAGCCAAGTCACCACCACACACCACCCTCCTTCCAGTTCAGCTCCATCCACCGAGCTCAGGGCCAGCTCTGGGAGCTGCCGTGGGCAGAGCTGCTCCTCGCTGCCAACCAAGCTGAAAACTCCGCTGTTGGGTCAGGAGATGCCCCATGCACTGAAGACAAACCTCTGAAAGACTTCTGTGTTTCCCTAATCTTTCACCTCACGTTAAATCACCCACACGGTCAATTTAACGCAGCCTGTGCTGCGCTTCAGAGCAAAGCCTGAACCCACTCGCAGCTCCAAGCGTGGAAAACTGATGGAATACAGAGAGCACACACTGCTACAGCTCGAAGGTTTCACCATTTCTTTAGAAACAACACAGAATATTTTGTTGCTGATGTTATGGCTTGTTTTTCTCAGCCCTTCACAGTTTAATGATACCGAGCTACTGGTGGCTGTAAACCAAAACACTTCCCTTGAGTATGATTTGTAAGGACACAAATACAGCAAGTGAAATGCCAGATCTGAGTGCCAAGAGCTGAACATTAAGTATTTTGGTATATTTTGAATTTAAGTCCAGGCTTTCAGTTGTGTTTGAGAAACCTTGTAACATACTAACAAAATTAATGAACCTTACTTGCCAGCAAACACAATCCACACACTGATTCCATTATTGCCAAAAGAGGGTGTTTATTTTTCTTCAGGATGGGAAGGAGTGAGGCCAGGATGACACTGAACAAGCTGTTTGAAATATGAACAGAGCCATATCCTAAGTGCTGAACTACAGGAAATAAACTTCCTTTAATACCTGTTTGGACACAATCCTGATTGGAGAATTATGTTGGGAGAGCTGAAAGGCTCCAAAGTCGAGATGATTACCAGGTTACTTCATCTGCCCCTTCACAGTGACCCACTGGGAGAGGCAAAGGCTGTAAGGAGGGGATGGGGTTATGTCAGAAGGAAACCTCACACAACAGCCACTCATGATCTGTAGCAACAAGCCTCTCCCCTCCTCTTCTCTCCAGGTTTTTGGATGACTCCAAGCTCACCAAGAGCCAGCAGCTGCTTGCCATCCCTGCCCTGAGGCCTCCAGACCTTCCATTCCAAGAAAACACAGCTTATTTTGGTTTGTTTTGTCACTAATTATTCTCTGCCTGCCTCAACCTATCAAAAGGGTGGGTTGGATAGGAAAAAGAATTTTACGACAGGTTCAAAAGGTATGGGTGAAATTTTTAAGGGATACAGAGGAAAAAGAGAAGGTTCAGCTCCTTTTGCACATGAGGGTTGCTAATAAAACCAACTGGGAATTTCTTTGGACACTTTTCTCAAAGGATTCTGGTTGGGTTTTTTAATCTTACCCACCCATTCTGTCATGCTATTATATCAAGAAATTGAAGAGGTTTTGCTAATATAAGATTTTTCTAGTTCCTGTTTCTCTTCATTATTTCCATGTTAACCAACAGATGCCCAATATTTGTTGCAAGTCTTATCCAATTACATACATCTTATTAAAGGGTCATCTGCTAGAAACTTCAATTTCATTTTCCTACTCTCATCAGTCACTGCAAACATAGTTTCATCCCAAAATATCTGCAACTTCTCAGGAAGAAAAACAACATACACACTAAACTCCACATTAAACCAATTGCAGTTAGAAATTTATTACCAGTGTAAGACAACACAGGAGACAAAATACACGTAGAGAAACCAATTCCAGAATGAAGAAAATTCACCCTCAGCCAATAGATGAAAGATTCCTTTTCTACAGTTTGATGGGTACATTATTTACTCATAACAAGCAGATTAATTTGTTAGGTTTGGTAGTTATCAAAATTACATGGTTGACTGAAAGACAGAAGTTACAGTAATTCACTCCAAATAGGAAAAGTGGTATTTATAGGAAATACCTGTGGGCTCAGGGGTAGGCTGTACATACACAGTAAAATATGAAACCATGGAAACAAGTCATTTAATTATGAATGGATTATTTACATTTGTGATAGAACATTTTTTAAAAACTCAAAACAAAGAAGTAGCTGAGAGGGGAGCTTTGCAGCAAGAAAACCAGTAGGGCATCTGTCAGTGAAATTTGTCACTGCAGAACCACAGAATCACACAATGGTTTGGGCTGGAACGGACCTTAAAGATTATTCATTCCCATCCTCTGCCATGGGCAGGGACACCTTCCACTATTCCATGTTGCTCCAAGACCCATCCAACCTGGCCTTGGACCCTTCCAGGGATGGGGCATCCACAGCTTCTCTGGGCAACCTGTGCCAGGGCCTCAGTTCCTTCCTAAAAACCAATCCAAACCTGCCTCTGCCAGTTTGAAGCCGTTCCCCCTTGTCCTGCCACTCCAGGCTCTTGTAAATATTCTCTCTATAGTTCCTGTAACTTCCAAAGGTACATTTTGAGCCTGAATTCAGAAAGCCTGCACTAACTGTACCCATCAGTTTACTGCTCCAGCACGAATCTTCCCTTCTCAGCTCTGCCAGCTCAACTGTTTGCACCCTTGAGGAAACACATCACGAGCACGCAGAGCTGGCACAGTGATGATTTCTTAAGTCATGCTTAAGTGACCACTTTAACTTGACATATGGCACATTGCTGTCAAAACCAGTGGCCCTGCCTGCTTGTTTCTCTGTCTTAACATTTCTGCAGTTCATTTTTTTTTTTTTTTTTGGCAAGGTTAGGTTTGAGCTGGAGCAGTTTCCCCAAGTTACTCAATGCACAGAACATCTTTCAAGTATAGGCAACACTCCTAGAATTTGATCTTTATCTCAGAATGCTCCCCAAAATCTAGCCTGTGTTTGAGTTCTTAGTTCTCAGAAACAATCATGGCTATTCTTGTTATTAAGCCACAAAAGTTTTACTATGAACATCATATATAAGTGTTTTCCACCACCTGCTCAGGATATATTTGTGCAGTCCTTCCTGGTTCGCTGGAGCAGCAATATAAACAGCATTTCTTAGTTTATGGTAGACAGAATGAGTAGTATTCTCGTGCTAGGGCAAGGTAAACACAATTTCCTATCCCACATATTTACTAAAAGCAATATATTAGTGCAGGTAGAAAACTGAGGTGTGAATGTCAGTGATGTATTAGCTGACATTCATCCGAGAATATTGCTTACAACGGGCCAAGAATTTTCAAGCAGCAGTAAGGGCCTGGAATTCAGTAAGCCATGACTCAAACCAAAATAAAAATAAAAACCCCAACCAAACAAAAACCCCAAACCAACAAACAAAAGAAAACAACAAAACACCCCCCCAAAAAAAACCCCAAAACACAAGCAAACAAAACAAACAAACAACAAAAAACCAAACCAAAAAGAAGAGATTTCGACTCCTTTCTAATCACTATGGAACAGGCATAAAGGGTCTGCAGTTCAAAAGTGAGGTGAACTCATTTCTGTCATTGCTGTCTTTTCAGGGGATTTCTATTCGAGCTTTCACCACATGACTTTGGCCCTTTACAAGACAGAGCATAAAAGAAAGTGCAAAAATTAAAGCAGTCTGTAATTGAGTACCAAATCCATAATTTGGCAAGGAAAACAAGAACCAAATTTGAGCTTTAGGTTGACAGTTTTTGAAAACACTGATTACTAACAGATAAAATAAGAAATTTCTCTGGTTTTCAGAGAAAATGTAGCCATTTCCTCAGCTGCTCTCTGTGTTCACTTCCCAAGTTGCATAATTCAGACCTTCAGTGTTGCCCACTGAATGTCCAAGTTCTAAAGGGTCAACATTTCTCCTCAGGCCTCAGTTCAGCAACAAATGTTATTCCATAGCTAGTTTGGAGCAAGATAAAAAAAGCCACCTTTTCCCCTCCCAGATTCAAATTTTAGTCCTTATAATCAATAGCCTGAATAACACCCCTTTATACAATGCAGCTCATTCATTACACCTCACCCACACTTAAATGCTGTTTAATATTTCTGATTGTGAATATTCCATTATTTCAGCCAAAAATAGTTTTTATGTTCAATCACTTTATGCCTTGTAATGCTGCACACTGCAGGGTGCTTGAATCCCTCTCAAACCGAGTCAAGTAACAGAGTAAAACTGTGTGAAAGCAAGTGATTTATAGAAAACTGTGTGTTCCCTCCGTAAACAATGTGAAGCTGTTAGAGATGTGGATGGAAAATAACAAATTCCACTGGATTCCAACTGGCATGCAAACAGATGAATGCTGCATGAATTATGCTGAAGTGGTATAATAAATGTAGAAGCAATTTCAGACTCCAGAGTTTGAACAAGTGCACCCACATACAGAACAGCATCACATCTAAACAAACTACCCTGCAAGAAATCAAACTTCCATTAATACCTGGATGCACTGTGGATTTGCAGCGTGGCTGGAACTTTGCTTTAAAGCTGGCATGATTAATTTGCAAGTATGTCAGTCCTAAAATCAGGGGAGAATGTTAAAATGGGACTAAATTGTCTCAGGCAAATGGCCAGGAGAGAGGGAGAGAATGCAAGAGGTCACTAAACACTCCAGCCAGACTCATTCCATAGAAAGTTTCTTTGGAAAATGAGTTTCTTCACTGGTGTGTGTAAAAACATCCCTTCAAATCGGAGGGCAAAGCTGTAACACCTAAAGCCTACAGTTTGAGTGCAGCAAGAACTCTCCTGTGACAGGGGCTGTCTGTGCTTGACGGGCAGAGAACGAGCTGAAAACAACCTCAACCTGTCAAACTCTGCTAAAGAAAGGAACGTTAGTCTGGAGTTCCAGATCTGCTCACAGAGCCACAATCACTGCTGAAGGAAACATTTCTGGTACCTGCCCCACTCCCCAGGTGCTTATTCCTGCCTTGGACCAGATCCTGCTTTTTGCAGCAGCTCTGGACTGAGTAGGCACAAAGGCATTTAGTTATCAAAGCTTTCCTTACTGATGCTTACACAGTGATGCAGCAAAAAACCCTTCCAGTTACTGCCCGAGAAGGGATTGGTTTACAGGGAATCATCCAGGGAACTGCAGCTCCAGGGCAAGACCAGGCTCCTTCCAACCACAGCCTTCACCAAAGGCTCAGCACCTTCACGACAGAGATCAGACAGGAAAATCCCTGTCTCGGCTTTTGTCCCATTTGTTCAGCCATTCTTTATTTTAACTTCTCCTTTATTTTATCCTTATAAACCTCTAAAGCCAAAGATTGGGCTTTAAAATATTAGTTTTTAAATTCTAGGCTGCCTGAGTCAGGGCAGATATGATTGGTGAGAATTCCTACAGCCGAAAAAAACCCAGTGGATGCATTTGTTCTGCAACTCCCTGACTGGATAAAACTCATTATAAATAGATTTATGAAAGTGACTCAGAATTTGGAACAAATTGAAGATGAGTAACAAAAAAAAAAAAAAAAATTGAACAGGAAAAATGTGTTCTATTATTTTCAGCATGCTCTGAGGCTGCTGAGGAAAGAGCCCTGCTCCTCCCTGTCACTGCCTTTGGATTTGCTTCCTTCCCTGCACTGCCTTCCAGCACAACTGCTCGATTCAAAGGGATTTTTACATTTTCTCCTCAGACATACTTGTGCTAAGTAACAGCTGACACAACTACTAATAATAGTAATAGCAGGTATTACTGTAATCAGGAATTCATGGGTCCTTTCCCTGCTGCTCAATGGAACCTCCTTCTTCTCACTGAACTTTCAAGTTCCTGTAAACAAGAGTTTTTCAAACAATACGCTTTCAATTGTTTTAAGCTTTTGTAGAAAAGCCACAAAAAATGTAAACTCTCCTTTTAAGCTACTGCTATATGGTGTAAATTCGTATTTCATACTTTTATTTGTTTGCGAGGGAAAACAAAGGATTGTATTTATGCCTTAAAAACACACAAAGGGGTTTTTTGTTGTTTGGGTTTTACATCCATTCACAGAGACATTAACACAGTAAGTCTATTAACAAGTGCAAGGGGTATCACAAGTTCAATTGTGATAATTAGTCATATTTCAGTTTTAAATTACTCTCTCTTCTAAAGAAAAAAGATTATGGTTTTTCTTCTTGCTCTGTTACCCAACTGGCATTTAAGTCAATCTGCTAAAAGTGCATCTGCTTCAATGAAAGCTCAAAATAACCCATTAAAGGAATATGCAAATCTCTGAGCTTTTCTTTTTTTTTAATACTTTAATCTAATAAGAACATATTACATTACTAAGAAATTCTGGCTGAGTCTGTTATTCATCTCTCCTTTAGTTCTTCCATAATTCCACTTCTGCTGTCATGAACAAGACAAAAACACGAGCTATTTTACTGGCACGATGTTTGTAACGAATGTCAAGCTCTTGTACAGGTTGCAGGAAGCAAAGCTTCATCCCAACACACATTCCTCATGTTTAATAGAGCAAGGAAAGGCTTTCCACAGAACACAGAATCATGGAATGGGTTGGGAGGCACCTTAAAACTCATCTCATTCCACCCCCTGCCATGGGCAGGGACACCTTCCCCTATCCCAGGTTGTTCCAAGCCCCGTCCAACCTGGCCTTGGACACTTCCAGGGATGGGGCAGCCACAGCTTCTCCATGCAACCTGTGCCAGGGGCTCCCCACCCTTTTAGTAAAGAATTTCTTCCTCCTGTCTGATCTAAATCTAAACATGGCCCCCTCTCAACTGCTTTATTTCAGTGCAGATGGAACCATCCCTGCAGGGACTTCAGAGTTGCCCCCCTGCACTAAAATGCTGCATCAAACAGTTACTGTTCTCCAAACCCTACCAGGAAAGATGAATTACCTTTCAACTCTTCTGTTAAACACAGCTGCATCAGAAAGCTCATTTAGTGATGCTGTTAACAGATGTGATGAATACATGCTGGATATAGGGAATATGGAAGGGTATTGATTAGATGAGCAGTCTCCTGCAATAAGCCAGTGCCTGCTGGGTTCTGCTGCCTTCAACCAGACAGTGAATCACCAAACCTCACAGAGAGGGAAAAAGGAGCCTGATATGGATTAGTGATAAATAAGGTACTGTGAGTTCACTGGAATGGTCACTAGAAGAAAATGGCACTTTTCAGGCAAAGGGCCAGACCTACACACTCAAAAAAACCCCATGGGGATCAAAATACTGGCTCTTTACATTGATAACACTTGTAAATTAGTCATTTGATGTCAAACAAATAGAATTTAAAAAATAAAGTAGCGTAAGTAAGAGTTTAACCTTGTAGGAGTTTATGTTCTGCATTAACTAGCTCATTTTTTTTGGAGCAAGATGCAACCAAAACCTGTCAAACTTCCATTATACTTGTAATGTTTTGACAGCAGCTGGCACACGCTGTTCTGATCTCCAGTGATGCAGATTTTTAGCTTGTTTGCAGGAGCTTTCATACAATACAAATTGGCCTGTCATGCTTTCTGTTGGCCTCTTCATTTCAGGATCTTACATGTAAGACTTTGTTAAAGGCTTTTAAAAATGGCCTATGGTAAAAAGAAGGCAAAAATGAAACCCCATGCCATCTCTTTAATGTGGAAAATTATTCCTACTTCAGAGTACTTATCCAATTTGATACAAGAATTATTAAAGCCTCAGCATACTCAAAAGGCTTTCAAGCCTTCTCAGTGAATGACCCCTCTCAGGCATATTTGTGCACTGAAATTCTACTTCCAGTAATGCCAGACAAGTTTACCCTTCTCTTAGGGAGGAATTTACAATAAAGCTTGTTTTGCTTTAAGAGGAAAAAGCATTTGTGTTCACGTGACGGCTTCCTGTGCACAGTGCTTCCACTTGTGTGAATAAATCCCTGTTAATGCCCTCCCAGTTCCTCCAAACACCAAGTCAGCAGACTCTCCTACCTGTCCAGCTAATGGACACTCTGTTAAATCAGAAAGCCAGGTTTTCACTTTTGCTGAGCAACACATGGCTTGGTTTCTCTCCTTGTTTACAGTTGGCTTTTCTCTGTAAATAAAATTGTTATCCTTCCTGAGTGGTTCATCAAGTTACAGTAGAAGAGGGGAGCAGTCTTGGGTTTCACAGTCATTACAGATTTATAAATGAACAGCAGTGGGATTTCTCTCTTCTGCACGTTTAGACAGAGATGGGATTTGTTTGAGCTCATGGCTTTGTGAGCCATGGAGGGAAGCAGGAAAGACTTTTAAAGTCAGTGCTTCACCACATCCTGATGTAAATTCCTTGCATCATGTGGAAAAGTGCCCTGCTAGAAAAGATGGATACTATCTTTTAAAGGAAAGTCTTTAGGATGAGATTAATCACATCAGAGCAGAGCCCATCTCTCTCCACAGGCTCCAAACGGATCCAAGACATCTCTGAGCTGAACATTTACAATGTTGGCATTCAAATGGGAAGGGATTCATCTCATGCTATATGTTGGCTAAGGTAAAACAAGGTTTAAATTAATAGGATAATCTGTGTATGAATTGTGCCCTGGGCCAGCTGCAGCTCCCTGGCTGAGGCTGCTGATCTGCCTCGTTTTCCTGAGCTCCCTGCAGTGGATCAGAATTCCCTGTGCTGCTGTGACCAAACAAGAACTAATGCACATCCTTGTGCCTCCTGCTTTCCACTGGCAGGACATTTCTGGAAGATTTCTTTCTTTTGTAGGGGTTTCAGGTTAAAACCTGTTTGATCTTTGTTCTGGTGTGTAAGTGCTGCCCTCCTTCCCAGGTACCTGGTCATGTGGACTCTCAGCTCTCACTCCAAGCCCAGAGAGCACAGCAGGGCTCGTTCAGGACCGAGCTTTGTGTGTGTAAGGAAGGCAAACCAAAGTTCCCTATAAATAGAGCACATTGACTTTCATCCTTTTCAGTTCATTCCTTCCCTTTTTGGACCAGTTTCTGGCCGTATTATGCAGGCTGGAAGAATAGATGCAAATTCCCTGGTGGCTATTAGTGTGTCTAGACTCATTCATTGACCTAGATGATGTCTTAATTGCCTCTTTTCTATCTGATGGGGAAAATATACTCTAACTTTCCCTGGCTGCAAGCTTTATCATGAAGTTTGCTAACTGAAATCCCTGGATTTAATGAAAAGCAGTGATACTCCATGTTCTCTGAGACTGAGTTATGTGCAACACTTATCACAGGCTTAAGAGGAGCCCCAGGAAGCCTTTGCCCAGCTGAATGTTTTAGAACTTCAGATTTTAGGGCTCTTGGCTACTACACAATGCTACCTGTGAATCTTATTACCTTTTTATACAATATACCATAAATTAAATAAGCTCAATTTATATGTGCCTCTTCATTATTCAGTAACTTCAGATTATGGAAAGGTTTAACAGTTTTCAGACGTGTTCAACTTTACAAATTGCCTGTAAATTTACATATCCACAGACCAGCACTGTCTCACCATGCTCTGCACAGAAATGACAAGATGAAAACAAAACAGTGCCAGAGGTTGTGGCCAAACTTCTGCTATTATTGTTTTGGAAGTGGGGAATTAATGTGTTTTCTCTTTGTATGGCTCACGAAAGACCCGAGTGCAGTCAGCCACTATCCAGATTAGCAATGCAATTTTTGGATTAACTGGGAAGGAATTTGAATTTCCAAGTGGAAATCTGTGCTCATGTGATAGGTCTTGATTTATAGCAAGGAACCTGTCCCTCAAATGAAGCAACACACTGGGTAGATGCATCATTTCGTGATTTTAAGATTAAAGGAGCCTAAGAGGCTTTTGGCCTGCATGCTGCATCAAATTTACACTGCTGCATCAGCGAGCTCTAAAAGCCAAAAAAGTATTAGTAGACTTAGCAGATTTAAGCAAGGATGCATTTCACTGATTACTTCCTGCTAATGTAATTTTGTTTTAATCATTTAAACTATTAATACATAATTCCTATCATGACCATGATAGAGGTGAAGTGTACCCTGTGTACCGTGGGTCGCTCACTGAACACTTTTATCTCTGTGGAATTTCCAGTTTGAGTAACAGGCTTTTAAACAAAAAGCAATCACCAGTTCATAATGTCAGCCTCTGATTCCAATCCCTTCCTCTGTGTAATACCCAACAGAAACAGTAATTGAAAACTGCTTTTAAAATTCTCCCAGGTTTCCAGGCTAAAATAAAGCAGGAGGACTTTGCCACAGCAAAATCAGGGCAATGCAGGGAAGGAGCAACAGCTCACCTCAGTCTGAGGGGCAGAGATTCCCAGCAGGAATTCTCCTCCCTCTTTGTGGGAGCAGCACGACTTTGCTGCCAAAGTTTCCATCAGACCTTTAAACCACTGATGGCATTTTTAGGACTTTAAGGGCCTGTTCCAGCACATGCACACAGAAAATGCAACGAAATCCATCCCAAGGCTCTACTGTAATAAAAACTTCAAATAAACTATGCTTTGTAAAGAGAAATTTTTGTTCCTTTACTTAATTCACTTAATGCTCTTTTCCATTCTTTCAACTACTATTTTTATTCTGCTCAAAACATGACTGTCTTGAGGAACAACATGTTCATTCAAAGGATGAATGTTTCATTCATGGCCTCTGACAGCCTGAAAAAGAATTTTCCTGCAGAATATATAGTTGTGTGTTTTCCTTCACCCGAGTCCCATCATGAATAACACTCTTTCACACAAGTTTAAGTAATTTCCTGGAAAAATATGACTACTACAGTCCTCTCTGCCTCTTCATGTTTGTAATTTTTCCCTTACCATGTTCTCAAAAATGTGTTCATTTTTCCCTCACCATGTTCTCCAGAATGAATACATTCAGGGTAGCAAATCCCTCCTTGGTGTGGCTGATCACAGCTCCTTTTATAGCAGGGTATATACAGAAGGATTAGACCACAGGACATTCTAGATCTCTATTTTGGGGGGGATTTTAGTTCTAATAAAATTACATCCCAAAGTACTTTAACATAGCAATGATAATGGGAAGCACATGAAGAAAAGTATGCAAAAATTAATTTTTTATAAATGAAGTTTTTCCCTGTAAATATGATTATATGAATGACTAAGGCTGTCCCCTTTTCAATTAATCCTCAATATCCACTACAGATTGAAATGAACAGTTTTTCATAAGCCTGGTAGAATATTCTTCCCAGTAATAAACTTATTCTAAATATCATTCTAAAGAAGTTCCATCAAAAATGTGAGAGGTTTCATAACTTATCATAAAGTTTCTTAAGTTCAGTCAGAAAAGAAGGACCTACAAAGGGATCAAAATAACCCAGGGATTTTTATGTGTGTTCTGAATCAGGGAGAACAGGCTGAAAGAACTCCGAGATCTCTCTCCTTTCACTAACACACGAATCCCTTCTGTGATCTGCAGGGAACAGACAACCAGGACAACTTTTAACTGAGGGACATTTCAAGCCTTTTCTTACTTCTGGTCACAAAATCGTTGCTTTACAGAGGGAACTAATAAGGCATTTCTAAAATGTAATTTCTAGAATGAATTTTGGTAGGTGAGAGGATGAACCTTCTGTCATCCCTGCACATTGTGATGCTTTCTTGGGGAAGAACCCCACTTATTTTAACATCAGTGCAGAGCACGTGGGTTGAATTTTAAAACAACAAAGCAGCTCTTGAAGTGATGGACTTGAAGCTCTGGATGTTGCTGCTGTGCAGAGCAGACAGATTCCAGGGGAATGCCATTCCCATTATTAGTTCCCTGCAAAATGCCAAGTTGCTGTGACAGGTACAACCACGGAAGACAAATAAAAGCTTCCTGCACTGGAAGCCCCTTGTGTCAGAAATGCCTTGATGCAAACTGGAGGAGTTCAATACAAATCTGTCTCGTTTTCTTCAGCAATTCGGAGTTTCAAATTTGTATTGAAAAGGTAACAAATGCTCCTTTCTCCTGTGCATATGTAATGCTTTAGAGAAGCAACATTCAAGTGTTCTGAAATATGGACAGGACAGAAAAATTTACTGTGTTTTTAAAAATAACTATTGACCAAACCATCCAAGTGATGACCATGCCTAAATTTTAAAATTAACTATGGGTGGAAAGCAGCCATTACCAAGATAGACCCCAAGCACCACAATAGTTCCTACATTTTCTCTTTAACTTCTGACATTCTGTGCCCTTACTTTGCTGTTCAGACATTTTTCTAAATATAGGTTGAGGTCTGCTAAAACTGACTTGTAATGCATTTTGTCTTTTGAATTACACTACTTCACTCTTGTGTGGCAATAAAAAGACAATTTCTCTCTCTGGCAGTTGCAGAAAAGCTTGCTGGAGTACGAAGATGTAGTTGTTAAAATTGGAATCAAACGAATCCATGTGTTTCCAAAACATAAAAGACAGCACAAATATTTAAAGTCTTGCTGGAAACTTTTTTCCTAGCTCGGATTTGGGAAGTTTAAATATGAATTAAGATAATCTAATGCCAAAATCCATCCAAAATGTGGACATATGGAGAGATGGAATACTGCAACATGCATGGCTCCCAAACTATGTTTAGTCCTGTGATAATTGCAAAGGGCTTTTTTAAAAAAAAAAAAAAAAAAAGCTTAATTTTTTGGTCCTTATTGGAAAAGTGTATTTAAGAACGAAGGTGTCATTCTGATGGCTCGTTGCTGAGCTGCAGCAGCAAACTTCAAGGCTCACAGTGTTTCAGTTCAGCTTTTCTGAGGAGCCTTGTTTTCTAACTGCATTTACAGATTAATGTCTGAATGAAAGGCCCTGGGAAGTTGCTTGGTGACTGCACTGAAAGACTAAGAAAAGCCCTTCTTGAAGATGAACTGAAAAGGGAAGCAAACCCTATTTGTTCACCTCACTGCTGCCTCAGCCTGAATAAAGAGACCTTCAAACCACCCCAGAAATGTTTATTCAGAAAATAAATACCTCTTTCTTTCCTTTTCTGGCATAGCCTTTGAAAGACTTAACTAACAGCAAAAACACAGCATTGATGGATTTGGAAAGTTACACCTCTATAAGGTAACTTCTTATAAAAAGTAACGCTTAAAATTCCTTTTTTCTTAAATGCTATTTTGCTGTTACCCTTCTACAGAGAACCCAAGTGATCTATTTTTGACATGTTTGACATTTGTCTTTAATACCCTTCCCCTGGCTAAATGGGGTTATTAGGGAAATCAAGACAGACAATTGCAGAACAGAGATCTGAGCAATGAAACAGGGAGAAGTACAAGTGAAAAAGAAAACAGTGATAAAAACCCACCCCAAACTCTTTGAAGAGCATTGACAGTGCTGCTCGTGGCCAGGGCACTGTGGGTTGCTGACCCCACCCAGCACACAGAAGGAGGACCAGAAGGATGAAGACAATTCCCAGAAGCACTGCTGGACATGCAAACCCAACTCCTTCTCGTCCCTGACTTCAGTTCCATCCAGCCAAGAAACTCTTGGCATGTTTTTAGAAAGCTTTGGACCAAAACTTTCTGAAAATAACTTGACTGGCTCAGACTAAAAATGATTCTTAGCTTCAGATGGACCTCAGACCTTTTTTCTTATGTTCTTCAAATTTAATATTTTAAGTGCTGATACATTAAAATCACCTTTATATAGTTTTTAGTTCTAAGCCTTGATTTCAGAGATGACTTCAAAGAAACAGACAATTCTTACCAACGCACACTAAAACTTGAAAATCCATCCTGAAACACTAAGAAGGGGTTTCCCCACCAGAATATACTTCAAATGTTTGTGAGGTTTAACCTTTCTTCCTGAATTGCTTTTGTTGTCATGCCATCCTTTGTTTCCAAGGTAGCAGGAGCAAACGGGAATCAGAGCTGAGCCTGCCTTGCCTGTTTCGTGTGGACTCACATTGTTCCTCTAACTCCAATCTGTTCTTTTGTGCAAAAACACCAGCACTGAGTTCCTGTAAAATTAGGATACAGGAGTGTTCTCAAACGGCAAGGGGATTTTTTTTTCAGTCATTCCTAGATGATAGCTAAAATCAAATTCAGTGAATTAGACAACTGCAAGAGCTACACAGCCAATGGCTCCAACATTTACAAAGAATAATACTGTGGAAGTTCCATATGGGAAAACACATTCTACAGTGCTCAAGTGGTGACAGCCCCACAAATGCAGCTCAGTGCCTGAATCCCTCCGCTTCCCCCAATATTCTGAGACATCTGAATTCTCCTTATTGGCAGAATATCTGCTGATTCCTGCCAGCTTTGAACTACCAACCCACTATCTCTGCATATGACAAAGAAAACTGGGGCAAACATTCAGATCTGACAGCTTGTTGGAGAAGGGTAGAGGAAATCAATTAAAAAGAGAGAGGCAAATATCTGCTCCTCCTGCTCTTGGATCACCCAGAAGAGCCAAGCCACGCCACTCTGTACGTGGTGGCACCAGCCCCGTTCAGTCATCTGGCACCCAAAAACAAGGTTATTGCAAATAACACTCCTGACCCTGCCCAGACAGAGTATTTAAATAAAAACCAAAATGGTAACACAGCACTAATTTGTCTGCCAACAGTGCTCCATCCTTCAGAGGCTGGAACTTAGAAAATCTTCAGCAGAGAGGCAGACAAGGAACTGGGTTGCAGGAACACTTGGTTTTGGTCTGAGGTCATTTTAGAAGCTTAAATTTTCATTTATCTTGCAAAAAGCCTTTAAAAACTGCGTATCAAGATAAAGAACACAGAGATAGCATCAAGTTTTTTTTTTTTTTTTTTTGCCTTTGCACAGACTGGAAACAATGCAAATCACTACTTCCATTTTGCTTATCGAGGCTGAGAGCAAAAAGAAATGGCACGATGGTGAAAAGGAGGAAGGGGAAAGGGAGGAGAACATTTGCTGATTTCTACACACCAGATAGAGGAGAAAACCTTCTCTAAATTCTGCCCTGCATAAAGAACTAGTCCTGTGGTCCACGACACTGTGTAGGAAGTGTTCTCAGTTCCACTTGTTTAACAAACACAACAGTATTTAATCCCAGCAGTCACATATGGCACAATATAATATGAGCAGCTTCTGGAAACAAAGTTCTTCAGAGGAAGTTTTATGAGCAATTGAGTGTCTTCTCCAATCCCAGATCCAATTACAAAGCTGCCTGTCATGACTTTTAGAATTCCTTTTCCCTGTTTCTCTAACTGGATTTTCTCTCTTCCCTTTTACACACATCTCTTAGGAGACTCTATCTTTGTTTTTTTCCACAACACTCTCACTTTTGGGAAATAACTTATCTTTCCTAAATTTCCATAGTGAACTGTCTCATATTCACTTTACTTCCAAAGAGGAATTTCAAACTGTTTTGTAATCTCCTTTTTCTCCCTCCCTAATAATTTTCTAAGTATTTTTATTCATAGTTTTCTTGCAGTATTTTCTTTCCCTGAACTTAACTGCAAAAACTACTTGACATTCCCCACAAAAATACGTCATTCCAATGATGTAATGCCTTAGAATTTCATCAGATGGAAGTATTATTAAAAATAACTAAGTTCTCCACATATATTTAGTATTTACCTAATTCCAGTTTGGATGTGGTTATGAAAAAATGTACAGAGTGAAATGATTTCCACGAACTCCCATTTAGTTTGTGTTACCTCCAGAAACAGAATCAGTCAACACCAGACAAAACCAATCCAATAGGGAGCAGTATATTAATGTCTTTTCCCATTAATATGGACAATCACAACAGTCCTCACTTTACTTAATACTAACTAGAAAACATTATGTAAGTCTATTTAAAATATTCAGATGGAGCTTTGTTAAATTTTTATTTAGAGCTAGAACATATGATCAGCTTAGCATCACCAAACTATCTAATTAGCCATCTGCTTCTTGGAGTTTTGGTAAATATGTATTATATCCCTCTAACAAAAGAGTATTTTATCAGCCCATGAAGTCTCCTCTAATCCCATTAAAGTGCAGGACCAATGAAGCTTTCTCTGGTCACAGAGCTGACGGGGAACCAGACATCTCAAATCATTTGCAACAACTCCTTGAAAGCCAGGAAGGAACATCAAACAACACAAACAACTCCTCGTCTTTTGCTCAATAAAGAACATCCACAAGCCATGACCTACAGAATTCATTAACCCTTCTCTTCACTCTCACACTTTCTTTCTTTCATTTCTTCTCTCAAGACATGAAGGCTTCAGCAATTATTTTCAGAAATAACTTGTTGAAAGTGTCAGAGAGCACCGAGAAGTTTATTTTCCCACTTCCCAGGGGACTGTGGCTGTCTGAGGCATCCCTTTCTAAAGCTGTAGAACCAAGGCTGTGAACACGACCAAAAATCTTCCCTGTGCTGACACCACCTCTGCCAACCCTCAGGGCTGACCAGAAAGTGAAAGAAGTGCAGTTGTTGAACCAGCAAAAGGGAGTAATAAAGCATTCTGATTAAATTCAGTCAAAAAAATACAGGTAATATATTCAGCATTTCCTTCCACAGCCCCCTCCTGTCCTTTCTGGGATAGCAGCAATTTGAGGAGCAAAGACTCTTCTCTCAACCCGAAGTTTCTCCTTCCGTTCTGCTGCTTTACTGATCCCTTAACCAGCAAAGGACCATCAGAGCTCAGCTAAACCAGCACAACAATCCTAATGCTATTAAGCAGACAATCCAATTAGGGCATTTCCAAGTAGTGTTTGTCATTAAAGAGAGCTGTAAGTGAGCAGCAGGCACGGCCACATCCCAAACCCAGTAATGGGAACTTGCTAGAATAGTTCTGCCAAGGCTTTTAGCTCAATGGAATAAGAACCAAGAGGACAAAGTTTCAGAATATTCTTATCTTTAACATTGAGAAGTATCTGAACTCCACAAAAAGAACCTTTTTAGGGTTTATACAGTGTAGTTTGGTCACAACCAACACACAGCAAAAACATGCTGACAAACAGGCGGAGAACTTTGCCAAAATTCTACTGACATGTCTGATGCCCAAGAATATTGTCCTCTAATCCATCTAATTCCAATACTAACTTCAACTACATTCTCAGCAGTTATTACTCCTGTAAGTTAAATCATTACACAATCTGCTCTGCGTCTCAAATATTGTTTGTCTCTGCTTTATATTTTCAAAAGTGAAACCAAAAGACGCTTCTAATCCGATGGTGGACTGAAAGGTCATCCTGGCAGAGAACAGAAACCACTGCACCATGTAATCTTGCAAAAAATAAAATGATAAAGACAGCTTTACATCCAGAGTAGCCTACATGTAAAAATAAAGGGAAAGGATGGAACCAGGAGGACACAAGACATGAGCAAAGTCAGCTGCGAAGTTACAGAAGAACAATTTTTTCCCCAGCAATTAATCCTAAAAGTTAGTTGGAACGTGCTAAAAGAAAAATCAATCAGAAGAAAGTTTAAGTGTTGGCAGATTGATCACAGGATAGCTAATCCAAACTGCTAGTTTAATTATTATGAACTTCAATTAAATATTAATATTAATAAATTAATAAAGGGGTAATTAACATCCTTGTGAATACTGAATAAGCCAAAATTTCCTTACACAAACTCCAACTGGACACAAAATAGAATTCTTCCTGCCCAATGTAAGGAGGCAAACAGTTGCTGCTACAATAAATTAAAAAAATGGCTGTTCAATTTTGTGCTGTCTTAATTTTAAGTCAGCTTAATATTTAAGGGTGGTTTGGGCAACATCTATGCATTCCTTGCCAAACAAGATTAAAGAGCTGACAAGGACCAGGGAGAGTAATTTCTGTCTCTTAAGGAAAGACTCTGTGGTATTCTTAGTTTCAAAAAAAAGAAAAGGTCTTTTAATCACAGATTTTTAATCATCAAGACAAAAGAAAACAAATTCTCTTAAGTACCTCCTACCTGGAAAATGTGAACAACAGTTTCATTACTTGTAATTTCTACTCATTTCTGCTTCAGGCTTGTGTTTGGGGGGTGGAAAAAAATGTGCATCCAATTTCATTAAAGAAATCATTTAGCAAATGCAGTTTGTATTGATTATTCAGGACATCAAAAATCCCCACTGACACTGGGCACTATGAAAGCAGAGGTGAGTGGGAGCAATGAAACCCCTTAAAAAAACACAGGAGAGAGGGGAGAAAAGTGAATTTATCGAAATCTTGATACACTTCCAAGAAACAACCATGAACAACAACAACAAAAATCTGATCTTCTGCTCTAATTGCACCTGCAAATTCTGCCATTCCTTGGAGATAACTGGGTAAAGTTTTAATCATCAACCTGTCTTTTAATGGATCCAAAGACAGCATCTCTCCTCAGTATTTTGAGCCCACATACCGAGCCGTGAGTCACCCCAGCTACGAGCAGGGAGCTCCTTTGTCTTCCCAGCTCCTGCACTGCCAGGGAAATTGGGATGCTGAGAGCAAGGACTTGGGAAACACAGCTTGAAATCCAGAGTGAGAGTCAGCACCAAATAGGGGAGGTTTTCCTAACACACTGGAACAGGCTGCACATTAAAGCAGTTCCCAGCAATACAGGTGTGGCTGCAAAAGCAGCTTGGGTGATATTTTTAATCAGACAGCAACATAAACCTGCAGCCTTGCTCCAAATCCCTGCTAGGATGTTTTTCTGTTCGACTTCACAGAAAGCCATGATGTAAAAAGAGACATTACCAAACGTGCTTCTTCAGGGATCTAGTACAGAAAGGCCATAGATTAATTAAATCTTTTGCCTAAAATTTTCAGATAATGAAATTCTCAAGTTAAACCAGAAATTCAACAACTTTATGAAAGTTCTGTCATTTTTTTTTTAGCAGTTTGCTCACATTCTCTCCTAGAGAATTCTTTCTTGCATGTGAAATATATATTTCTAGTTAGACCCCACTGCTTCATTTTGATTAGAAACAAGTGACCAAAGGATGTCATGGTCTCAGCAACCTGGGAAAATTCAATCACTGGGCCAACAATAAAAACCCCACAAATTCTGAATTTTCCTTGAGACTAATAATGCAACATAAAGCAGGAGGAGCAGTGAGGAGGGGGGGGACACATACATCAAACATGTAACCCAAAATTACAGTGTCATATTTAAGCTATTAGGAAAATCACACCTCACAGGACACACAGGTAGAAGCCACAAGAGTTTACAAGCAAACAAATCACAACCCTCTTTAATCAGAATGACCTTTCTTGATTTCTGCAATTAGAAAACCACAGAGAGCTACAAAAAAAGAATTCCTCATTTAACATAACAAAGAAAGAATAAAGAAGTAAAAATAATGCTTTTATAAGGAAAAAAAAAGTAATGAAAACACAAGGTAAAGAAAACAGAAAGGACATGTGGAGTGTAAAGGAACTTTTAGAACTGTTTATGTAGATAAAGGAACACAGTTAGGAGTAATAAATATTTCTCAACTGTTTGTTGTTTTTTTTTCCCAGGCACATAATCCAGGAAATAATATTGGTTGCTTGCTTGACCATATATCCGGGTGTGGAGAGTCAATCGAGATCCCAATCACGCACCCTGAGCACATCCCCACACAAATGATTTCCTCAGCACCGGGCCCTGTGCTGTCACACCCACCCAAGGACACGAGCACGGAAATCTGGGAACTTCTCCACATAAAACACAGGCCCTGCAGCATTTCCAGGACCAGCCCCTTCACTCGGCCCACGGCACCACCAGACAGGTTTTGGTGAAGGAGGAGCAGGAGGATTGGACTGGGGCAGTGTCTGGCAGTCAAGTGAGTCACACAGAGGTGTGAACGAGATGCAAGAGGGGAAATTCCAGCTAAATATTAGGAAAGGTGGTTTCACAATCAAAGTGTCAAGAGATGGGAACAGAGATGCTCTGCTGCCCAGGGATGCTGAGGAATCTGTCCTTGGGGTTACTCCAGCTCCAATCAGATATGACTCTGAGTAAACCAACAAAACTTCAAAGCTGATCTAAGTTGGAGGTTGGTCTTGCTTTGGGCAAGGTCCAGACCAAACAACTTCCAGAGGTCCCTTCCACCTCCATTACACTGTGGTTTTCTGTTCCATATCACCATTTCATGGAAAAGTGAAAGGTGGGGGTGGGGGGTAAACAGTTTACTCTCAAAACGTTCTTCTGCTTTAAAGCAGAGTGTTGCAAAAGGTCAGATTATTAGATGGGGGAAGAAATGCCATGTTCTACTTTCATTACCGCCCACTGTAACTGTGCCATTGGCTGAAACTCACAAAGAACACCAAGAGATAGATAAAAACTTAATCTTCAGCTTCTGCTGACAGTGTTGCCTGTACTACTTGCTTATCTGTTAATTAGAGATGATGGTAAGAGCACAATTGTAATCTTGGATCATTCACCATCTCCCTTCCCAGCGTGTATCAGCACTGCCTGTGTTACTGCATAAAACGTCCAAAATGCCAGAAAAAATTAGTGACTGGATACAGTGAAGGGCTCAGAGTGCTGCAGCTGATTTGATTTTAGTGCAGTGGCACAGAAATGCTGTGGTGAATTATCTCTGCCAGCATCTGGACTAAGCAAGGAGCTGACAAACCCCTGAGCAGCAAGGTCAGAGCCAGCTCACAGGCAGCTGCCTGGCTTTGGGCAGCAACACTTCTCAGCCAACACAGGACAGCTGCATTTTGTCCTCGTTATTGGCCTCAGTTTTAACTTCTTAATTTCTGTCCTCAGCGAGAATTTGGTAGCACGTTGCCCATAAGCCACGGGCTTAAGCTGCTCTAAACCCATAAGCTGCTATAAAGAGTCACACACTCAGCACTTGCAAGAACTGCCAAAACTTTAAAGGGAAAATACCCTCAGAGCACAATCTCCCTGTTTCAGTGAACTAAAAAGGCGATTTCTTTGTGAACACTGACAAAACCAGAGCTCGTAGAAGGCCAAGGCAATGATGCTGCAACATCAACCGACCGTGTGGCAACAGTCAGCAAAAGGGTCATTCCTGTTCCACACAGATTTCTGGGCTTTACAACTTCCATACATAAAAAGGGTCATTAAATGTTACTTGCTGTATTACTGACATTCCAGCCAAGCATGGCACGGCCTGATGTAGTTTTCAAAGGCTGCAAGCAACATAATTGTCTTGTTTGCTTTTGTCCCTGTTCCCATTACCTTCACTGTAACATTTACATTTGAGAGACATTAGGAGATGAAAAATATACAGCTGTAATTCAAACATAAAAAAACCACCTACAAAAGCATTCATAAGGCAGTAAGACTGATGTACCCATAAGGGCATACACCATATTCTTGACAACAGAACTACATAAAAAACAAAGCAATTATTTTATTAAAACCAAAACAAAACACACCACCTGCCTGCAATTAAAACAGTGCATGTGAGAGCACCCTCTTATTTCCAGTTTTTCAGACATGCTTTTCCATCAAAGCAAGGTCTTAATTATGCTAGAAAAATGTAGCAGGGAAAATTAATATATCTGAGTAGTGTAAATGCTACCATGATTGAGATTGTGATTACTCTGCTACCAAGGAACCTGAGCAAAATACACCTCAGGACATATTTAAATGACTGCAGCAATACCAAATTCACCTTCAAAGTAGCAAGCTCAGGTAGCAGCACATTTGTTTCTGCAGAGGAGGGGAACTTGGTTTAAGCTGTAAAACCCTCTCCAGAGGCTGCACAAAGACTTGGCTGCCAAGTCCTGTCTCACCAGGACTTTTTATTTGTGGCATTAAACCTTGGGTACTTCCACTATTTGCAGTCACTGCAGCACATCCCCAAAGCTCAGTGAACTCAGCCTACAATTACTTCCATGTGTTCCCAGTTCTCAGCCAACAAGGAATTCCGTGTAAGAACAGGACTTTTTGCAAGCCTGCTGTTAGGAACACACCAAATCCATCTGCTTCATCCCAGGCACAGTGTCCAGTGTCCCGAGGGTTTAAGAACCAGGAATTCAGCAAACCACGAAAAGCTGGGCAGTGTGAATCTAACCAAAAGCAGATGTTCTGAAAGTCAGTGAGAAATGAGCTTATTTAAGGAGAGAGGGGATGGTGTCCCTCGAAAGATTTCTCTCAAAGGAAAAAAAGTGAGATATAAGGGAAAACTGGGGATCAGTTGCATGTCCCAACCCACCTCGAGGGTAACTTGCCTTCCTTCAGAGTCCTGCTGTCATTAAGATGCTCCCATTTGGAGCTTTTTGCTTGGATTCAAATATTTTAGGTCCTCCCATTTAAGATCCGCTCCAAGCAACGAAAAACAGTTACTTCAGATAAAATGCTTTCATTTTCTCTCAATGGCTTGAAGAGCCAATGCTATCCTTTTAAAATGAAACAAGTATATGGCAGTAATTAAAAAAAAAACAAACCTGCTGAGCCTGAAGATTTGGTTTGTGATTCTCAGAAAAGCCAAACAGCACAAGAGGAATCTCCACCGAGGCTGCAAATAAGGCTGATTTTAAAGGGGCAACACAACCTTAAACAATTAGAATATTCCACTTCAGTTAGGCAAGGAATAAATCACTGCAGAACACTAAAAACTTTTAAGAACTGTTTTTGATCACTTCAACTTCCCTGACTAGTTGATGCTTAGTAATTATTTCAAGCTCCAAACACAACTGTGATTAGGCAACTACAGGCAGAGCTTGAACAAAGATAAAAATCCACTCCCTGACCTCCCCATCTCGGGTCACAGTGTTTATCTGCAGGACATTTTCTTATTTTCAACTCAGTCTACTAATTTTTTCCCCAGTTCATTTTTCAAGCAGCTAAAGAAATAATGAAAACCATAAGAGGATCAATCAACACGTTTGTATTTTATTACACTCACTTTCAGCTTTGAAACACGAATGGCTCAAAAAGATATCAGTTCTTATTTTCTGTTTAACAGATAATGATTTCTCTCTGCATCACTAATGGGGCCTGAAATTAAAATGGATTTTTAGTTGAACTCCTGCTCATACACTCGTGTCATCATCGATATCAGCCTTGCTCTAGGAACAAGATTTATCTCAGCTATCCATTACATGGAGACAAGCTGCTTATAAAAAGCACCAGGCATATTCCCAGGAGTCCCACAAACAGAGCCAAACACCAGGGTTACATAAAGCTCGAGATTCTCTAGGACTTCACTCATTGGGCTTATAAACCTAAAAATAGGGCAACCTTGGAATCAATCTACTTCAGCTCTTGAAAGCGGAGGCTTAAGGCTGTAATTGGGGTTAAACCCCTGGACAGGCTGAGTTTCTGTAAAACACCTGAAGGACAGGCTGAGCACTCGGCCCCACTTGTAACAAGGCAGAGCCTGAGCTGGGAGTCTGGAGCTCTGCTACAAATTGCTGCCAAATCCTGCACTAGTGCAGCCACTTTTAGTGCAGGGCAGTAAAATACAATGCCTTGCCCGAAGCAAAACTGCACAAGGTGTGCAATTTATAAGCTGAGTCCAGGAAAAAAGTCTGTGTTCAGGTAGTTCCCTTATTTCCTGGGGCTGGAGAAAATATAGGGATTTTTTTTTTTTTTTTCAAATATCACCTCATCTGAGAATTTAAATCAGCAGAGTTTTATTATTGTACCTCTAATGCATCCAATGGATGGTTGTCTGTACCTCTCTATAAGCAGAGCTCTTTAAAAAAAAAAAAAAAAAAAATCTATTCCTTGGAACAAGTTACAGTGGAAATAAGACTGGGAGAGAAAAAAGCTCCAACAAACTGTTTAAATCCTATCTGTGTTTTTGCACAAATAAGAGTCTTCAAACAACCACTCTCCTCCCTCCCCCCCATCTATAATTTAGCAACGAGAGCACTCCTTTATACTTCAGGGATATGCTCATTTTAGGTCTATTTGGCATACGAAAATGAAAGGGCTGAAAAAAAAATCAGAAGGAAACATCAAAGCTGAATTAAGGAGCATGCTGTATTCTAATGAATATAAAATGACTTCAAATAGGGACTTTCAACACCTTCTGTACGTGTTTTTTACAAGCTTATGACACATTTATGCCCAAAATTGTCCTACAAATTAAGGAAGGTACTTATCTTGCTTAGAAGCCCTGAAAGCAATCAGTAAGGAGACAAATATATGCAGTTTTTACCTGCCTACAAGACTGTTAAATTCTTTTAAGAACCAGTGCAACCGTTCCAGAAAAAAAAATAAAAATCTACACAGCAAGACAAGAATGAAAGGAAAAGTAAAATTACATAAATAAGAAAGGTTTATCACGAAGCAAAACACACAGAAAGAGAGTAAACATTCCAAAATCATGCAGATTGTCTGGTATTGTTCCTAATGGCCTGACTTTAAGAATTTAATCCAGGGCATACCTCCTTTCTCGAAGAGGTTGATCAGGTTAATGCAAGGATAGCTACCCAGCTGGTAAGAGTATATCCTTTGAAAGCACATCATAGAATGGGACTGATTGCAGGGGTCAGCTATTTCACCAGTGATGTCTAACATTCTCCATCAAACTAAGCAGTTTATCATGGGATTACAAGGAGATTACTGAAATGCATCATATAAAAAAAAAAACAAAAACAACCTCCCAAACAGATTTTGACACAGTGTCAGCCTGTAAGGAGGCAAAATATACAAAATCTGGTCAAAACCTTAGAGCTTTTTCACTCATGCTTGAGCCTTCATTTCATCATGTTCTTATATTTCCACTAATATAGAAACTTCTATACGTTATAATAACAGGGTTTTAATTTCAATTAATTTTTTTCTATCTCATGTTATCAGCACTTAGGAGCTCAGTATAAACTTATTAGCTGAATACAGCAAAATCCTGCTTAATTAGGAACAGAGGACTGAAAAGAACCTCCAAGGGTAATTGAATCCAGCTCCTTGCTCCTGCTGGCAACCATAACGATTTTTTTTGGAAGGTCATACTGAAATCACTGGGTTTCTTGGTGTGCTAATCTCTTCAGAAAGCTATTCCTAGGTAACTGTCTTCCAGTAGCCAGAAGATGAGCAATTTTCCCCCTAAACTTCTCAACAGCAAGTAGATGCTTATTTGTCCTCGACTTAACACACGATCACTGTCACCACATACGAGCACTTCTGAGATAAAAATGTCACTGGCAGCTCTGGAAGTGAAAAGGAAAAAAAAAAGAACACGATGGAAACAAAAAGCCTGTCGGTGCTGAAATAACAGGATTCTAATTGTACAACAGTTGTCTTCAGTTCTCAGTGAAAATGCACCTTCGGTATCTGCCAACCAGTTCCACCAGTTCGAGCACAGCAACAACGAGCAGGAGGAAAGCAAGTGGGGCTTCCATCAGAAAGGGAATTTATGCCTAAAACTGTGGTTGAGAAAGAGCAAAACTTTCTGAAGTCCTGTGTAAAATTGTTAGAGGCTCATGAGCTCCTCATTAACAGTTTTTTCCTCTTTGTTTCTTTTTAGGATGGCAGAAGGTGGTGAAAAAAAATCTAGAGCACATCATCTAAGAGACTGGGGGTTTGCAACACTGTCAAGGAGACACAGCTCAGAATATCCACAGTTACAGAACCTTTATCCTGCATATGCAGGGAGCACTACAGAGACTCTTTGGTTGGAAACCTCTCAATTTATTATGTTTAGTTAATCAACATTTGCTGGCTGAAGTAATTCTCTACTTTGACCATGTAAATTCCTACATAAATTACCAAATAGTGCAGAATAATGGACACATGGACATAATGGAAGTGGTTGGAAACACCAACACCTTCCCCTCATTTGAATTCAGGCTTTTTTGAATACCAAAAACGCTGTCACATACTTGAGAGTCACACACTTCAGCTTCTCCAGTTTAAAACTTCCTTATGAAACACTAGTATTGACTTCTACTCACATATAACAGTGAAAACTACCAAGATAATAATTAAGTTTTCCAATTTAACACCGTCTCAAGTCTTCTTACATCATATATTTAAAGATATTAATAGAGGCCCTAAAAATAAGCATTACACAGAACATCCAGGAGAGATACCTAATACTCAACAAAATGCAGGCAAGGGGATGAGCACCGTGGCTATTTTTAGAAGAATAAAATTTTATTTTATACAGGACTTAAGAGACTAATTAATTTTGAGGGGAAATGAAAAGGTTGAAAGCGAAGTAGAGCAAACATGATCCAGCTGGTTGGCATGTGGGGCTACACTTCCTCCCCTTCCCTCCCCAGCACGTGCCAGTCAAGGAGGAGAGCACTGGGTTTGGCATCACTCATGTCAATGTTTTGCTGCATTTAAATTGTGGAAGAGAAATTACAGTTAGAAATAAGTTTCCACATAGGTGTGTCAGTATTATATTATATAACTGTAAATAATATTTCAGTGTTTCACTGTTAAAAAAAAACACAACAGTTGCTCATCACCAAAATCAAATACAAAGGAACTCTTCACTCATAAACATTTTAAGGCTTTAATCTTATTTAAAATTAAAACCAAGAATCAATAAATAAATGTATACACTTCAGAATATAAGAATCTACAGTATTTGGGGGGAAATGTAGAAGTTCTTCTAAGGTGACTCAAGTTTGATTACATCAGGACTTCAAATTGATCATACAATCACGGAATGGATTGAGTTGGAAGAGACCTTAAAGATCATCTACTTTCAAAACCCTTGCCATATTTCAGTCTTAAATGCTATAATTATACAATAATTTGAATATAAATAAGCTCTGAAAAATTAAGCAAAAAAAAAAAAGGGATGAAAGCACTTAGTTTAACCAATTTAACTTTAAAGACAATGGGTGAGTTTATACCTTTAATTTGAGAACAGAATAAAAAGTTCAACTGTGGAATATTCTAAATATTCCCAATAAACCTAAATATAGATTATTGCTGAGTGTACTAAGAATGCCGTAGGAAGTTTCTGAAACGTTCTGAGGACAAAGTGAGTTTCAACAAGACATACTTTTTAATTTAACTACCTTGCACCTGAGCTCATGTAAATGACTAAGACAGCAGAAAAATAAAATCACAGCAGGAACAAACCCTTAGAACTCTCCCACAAACAGAGTGATAAGGACAGAGAAATAAAACTCAATTTCCTTCATTCACACCACTGAGTAGGCACATTTCTTCCAGTTGCTTAAAAATGACTCCTTTGAGATTGGTTTTTGGTATGTAAAATCATTTTCCCCAAACACTCTACATATGGTCCAACCAAGCAAGCTTCAGTGTGGGTATAGCTTTTGTTCCCATCACTATTAAGCTCGTGAAAAGAAATCTTTATATTCTGTAAATAGACTATTTCAAGGATAACTGACAAATAGGAAAGAAAGGAAAACATTTACATAAGAAAAAAAACCAAACAGGCAGGAGTATACAAACAATCTACCATAGAGCTTATAGTTCAGCCAAATATTTAATGATTTCCAACACCTCAGACTGTTAACAGGAAGAGGGGAAAAAAGGTGTGCTAAATCATCTTTTTAGTTCCTGTTACAATTTCAGAAGTGGAAATGCAGTCCTGTCAAATAATCCTGTGAAGTTTCTAACGAGGAGGAAATAAGTGACACACACAGGTATTGCTCGTTCAGAACCACCTGCTCATAAAAAAAAACATTCCAGTCCCAAGGAGAGCTTATCTGGTACCAAGATGAGGCTGGCAGTATCAACAGCCCTCAGTTAATTATTTCTGAAGAGCAATAATTAATTGCTGGGGGAGGTGGAGTGGATTGCTCCACATCTTCCTGTGCAAGATATTCCAAGTGTTACAACAAACCATGAAGGATTCTTCCCTTGGCAGAAGTGCTCTACAGGGGAACGTGAGAAATTCTCCTTACGAGCTAAAAATGACGTGGCCCTAAAGGGTCAGTTCCCAAATGTTTTAAGCATGTATGAGAAACCAAACAGCTTGTAGGTATAATGCTCATTTTTCAGATTTTTACCTGCTCTTGAAGGAATAAAAGCAAAGTGACTGAGGGCTGGGGGCAACAGTGCTCAAACCACCATAAAGAGGGGTAAAAATTGGTATTTCCTAATCCAGGCCTGACAGATCCCAGGCACGTTCAGGTGCCCCTGGCAGAGCCATCTCCAGAGTGAGGTTGAGTGTAGCCCCAGAGCTCCTGGGCTTCTCAGACAGGTTCTACAGCTCGTGGTGCCCCAGCTCTGCCCACACCGATACCTGCAGGGCCTGCTAAGGTCACCCTGGCTCTGGGCCAGCTGCAATTCCCACAGGAAACGCGGTGCTGGCACACCAGAGCCTCTCCCACCCTCAGCATTCCACTGCAAACCAGGAAATAATATCACAAATAACATCCCATCAGCTGGGCTTGGAGAGATCCATAAATCTGGGGGGGTTGTTCATGTCCCATCAATCTCCTGTTACTGTGTTTGGGATCCATCCCGAACACGCCACAAGGAAACTGCCCTCGCTGCTCAGAGGATCCCTGACACGGATAATCATCACACACAGCCCTGCCCAGGCACGTTAAACCATCTTCAGCACATGCACGAGCAGTGTCACAGTCCTCCCTACACGACACGCCACAGAAGTTGTTCTTCCTTATAAAACATCCATAAATAAGAGGCTGTAATGTCATGATATACAAGGAAGGGTTATTTTTAGCCCACACCAGCTGACTGTTGCAGATCAGTGTGATTTGAGAGTAATAAACAAAAATGAATTTGACAGTAGAGCAAGGAAAAAAGATGGAGCTCACACAGAATTTTATTATAAATTTATTCCTAATTTCAATATTAAATGACTGCACTTAACACTGAAAGAATTCAAAAATTGTTTTAGAATACATTTTTTGTTTACATAGAAGTGACTAATAGTGGCAAGGCAAAATCATAGCAGGCAAAATATCCTCTCATCTACTGGCTGCATTTTTGATGGAAATCCTACCATACAAGGCTTTAACAGAATTAAGTAGCATAAACTACACTTCACTTATTGCTAAATAAGAAAAACTGAGAAGAACCCACAAATCAGTCTTCCTGAAGGCTCGACAAGAACTGGGGGAAAGGTTTCACTTCAGATAAAATCTGAAGAGCGAAAAAGTGCTGAAATATAAAACTGGATTTTTTCAAATTCATGCAAAACAACATCCTGTGGAAGTTTCAGTTTCTTGGAACGAATTCCCCTCTCCAAGTGTAACATCCAAAGTGTTCTGACAACACAGATGACACGGGAAGTGTAAACCCAGCTGTCGGCACACTCCGGGAACCACCCCTGCTCCACACTCCAGGAACCACTCCTGCTATTCCAGAGGATGCCCAGGCAGGTTCCCAGCTCTCCTGTTCCTGGCACTCACCCTCTGCCAATGCTCCTCCTGTTCCCTCTTCCCTGCTTCCTGTTCCTCATTTCCTTCTCTGCACTCCCAGGAATAACTCTCGCGATGGTGTAAACTCAGGGCAGGTGAATTCCTGCCTGGCACAAATCCCTCCCAGAGTGGGAGAGAAGAGAATGAGCCCACACAGGTTTCATCCCACATTTGGAACCATCTGGGCCGTAGGGACAGGGAAGGGCAAGCCAAGGCAGTGCAGGTTGAACTCTCTGCCCTGCTCGAAGCAGCCTGGCAGGGAGGCATTTCCCATCTCCCAGATAAGTTATGTGCTCTCTCTCCAGTTTGAGAGTTGCTAAACAAGAAAGAATCTGGCTCCAATTGGAGTCAAAAGGTGTTCCTGGATGAAAGCAGCCATGGCAGGAAGTGCAAATACTTCCAAGAGTGTTCAGAGCTTTGTTATACGCTGCATTTTTAATATATCCCTGTTTCATTCCACCAGCTTCAAATAAGGAAACATCCCAAAGATGGTGATAGCATGGTGAATTTGTTGCTATCTGCAGAAATTAGTTCCCATAAATAGTTTTCCCAGGCTTTTTAAGATGCAGCTGTACCAAGTTTCCAGCAGAATCAAAACCGGCCAAGACATCGATTTACTGCATCATTGTCACTTCCACAGAGGTTGTGACAATATCCCACCACCACCCTGGGGTTTTTGCTCCTGAAGATGCCTCGTCACACATTTTAATCTTATTATCTGGAAAGATGGAACACCATCTGCAACAAGCTTCTAAAACATTTCTTCTCTAGGAAGAGAATTCAGCGATGATAACAAGATCCTGTTAGCATGACTGGATAAAATTTTACTGTGTTAATCATGACCCAGAAACAGTGCCATGGTTTTTAGAAGGAGGATTTGAAATTGCAGAAATATAGCATAAATCACACTCCAGCCTCACCATGTGTTTGCCACTTCAGCCCAACACACACCCTGTCAGCTGCAAACAGGGATTTAACAAAGCCAGGGTAACAGACACCATCAGGACCCTTAACAATTTCCAAAAAATCTCAGACTTGCGTGGATTTCCAAAGTTAAATCCTATAATGGACTAAAGCAGATGAAGCAGTGAACTGACTTCCCAACCTAAATACATAAAGTCTTTTAACTATGAAATCAGAACTTAAATTCACACCTGTCAGGCGAGTGATAAAGTGACAACAGTGGGGCAGGGACACGCTGGGGTCTGGCACGGGCAGGGTTATTGTGGTTTACACAAGCTGAGATGGTGCCAGCTGAAGGGATGATGTGAGGAACAAATTACTTGGGAGCAAGCAGCCATTGAGAAAGGCATCCAGAATGCTTTGTTCTCATTTCAACAACCCTTAAGCCATGGAGCCTCCTAGAGAAGGCAGAAGTTTAGATGAGAATGCACTTCCCCAGCAGAAAACCCAATGGAAAGTAAGAAAACATAACTCATTCTTTAGGTGTAACAAGTCAAAAATAATTCCACGGTGAAAGGCAACATTAACAAAATCTACCTTTATGTAATGACCTCCTCTAAAATATTTTGCTTGAAAAACCTCAACTTCCCACCAGCAAAAAAAATCTGCACCTTATTCTGCAGAACAAAGAGCAAGGGCAAACATGGGAGAAGCTCTGCTCAAGCAGCACTTCACAGACAGATTATTGTATCACTGCCTGGAATTGCAGGGTTCTGTTCTTATTCTGACTCATCCCTTTAATATTCCCACTCCTTAGGACCAGGATCTCGTGAAGCATAAATATGTCTTTGCACAAGACTTTGTAGCACAGTGATGAAAACCAAAACAAAACAAGTCTGGTCTCACATATTTATCTCATTTCCTCGATCCTGTCTCAATTTTGTAACCAAAGCACTGTTTTACAGGTGGAGACAACATTAGTCTAACACATAAATTGAGACTCAGGGCAATTCAATTTTTAATATTTTGGAGAGCCTTAAATCAATGACAGAAATACAGAGTGTTCCTGTCTAAAACCAGACACATTTTTAGTTCAAATACCATAAGCATGTTATGACCTGCAAGTCCATCGGTGAAGAGACGGCCCAAGGATATGCAGACACAGGTTAATTAACAAAACTAGAACATCTGGATTGCTGATAAATGTCTGCCTCTTAAACATATCAGCAATCTATAAATAAAATGTTGTGTTATCAGAGATCTTGGTGGCTTCTCAGGAGCCAGCCTGCAGATTTTTTTTTAACCCTAAAATAGAACACCATCTTCATAAAGGTGGCTCTTCTCATAAAATTAATCTGAGGACACAGAATTTTAACAACACATTGGTTTAGTGCAATATTCTAGAGAAATCCTGGAACCTCCAGGCAACTCAGGATCCTTTTTGGAAACAGCTGTTTTGAATCTCAGCAAGCTTTGAAATTTTTCATTGTTCAACAGAATTTTTGTGGAAACTGGTCTCATGAAATACCTTAAAAAGAAGATCTATGGAGAGAAGTTTCCACATCAACTCTACCTGAAAGCAATTCACATTTAAAAATCACTTTAAAACTGACTAATTTTAGAACCGTTATGCAGATACTACACCTGTTAAATAATAACCACTGTTCCACCTCTCCTAAAACCAAAGTCCAAAATCAGCACAAGCAGAAAGACTTTTTTACTTTTCTATTTTCAGCCTGAAATTTTTGAAGGCTTCCACATCAAGAGTGCTGAAAGAACCTGATGTTTTATCCTGTGCTAATGAGTAATCCAGAACTCATTATCTTCCTTCAGGGCTTCCCACTCCAAGCGCCACAGCAGGACCTTGCCAAGCCCTGGTGCTGGAATTGCCACGAGGCTGGGAAGAACAGGGAGGGAAGGGAGGCCTGTGGTGCTGGTGCAGTGTGAGATGTGAGGAGGGAACAGGCTGGAGCTCTGAGTCAGGGCCACACGACAGGCAGCTCCAGAACGAGGACATGAGGGTGTCAAACACAGCAGGACATCAGCTCTGAGGAGCAGACACGGGGCCTTGATCAGCATCCTCATGGCAACGCGGATTATGCCATTACAGCAAATGAATCAAATATCAACGTCGAGCGCTAAGCAAATGTTAAAGGGTGGATTCGTAGCTGATTGCATTCCTTTGGAATGCAGGAATTAGGGCAGGATTCCTGCAAAAGTAAGGATGCAACGTACGGAGCGAAGGCGAGACCGAAGCAGGAATTACGAGCAACTAAAAAGTGCGAGTTCCAGGTGTCGCAAAGCCACACACAGGTTGCTGCCCAGCAACCTGCACAGGGGCAGATTTCAACTGCTGGAAAACCAGAACTCACTTATGCAACAGTCAGAGACACAAAACAGTTGGAGAGAAGCCACACGAACCCAACTCCAACTGGGTCTGCTCGGGTTTCTGAAAAGAGCTCATTCACATGGGCCACGCTTCGTCCCTCAGCACAGCTGTTCCCAAAGCCACTCCCCAGCCCAGCCGTGTTTTTCCCATCCTATTTCACAAAAGATTTAAACATATTTCCAACAGATGCGTTTTGTACTCCAGTAATTTAGTGATATTTCCTGATGGCTGGTTAACACAAAAGCTGTAGCTGGTTGATCCAAAGATTGCATCTGTTACCCTGATCTCGCCATCAGGTCAGAATGAATTTCTCACTGCAGAAGGAGACACCACAGAGGAATAAATTACTCTGGTTTCAAGCCTCGATTTGGGGATAAAAAAATTTCCTCACGCAACGAGAGCTTGAATTAAGGGCTCTGTTTTTTTGAAATGCAGTGTAATAGGGGGAGGGAAAAAAAAAAAACAAAAAACCAAAAATCACACTCTGAAAACCAGCTTAAGCATCGTCTTATCAACATTACGGATAGCACAAAGGAAAATACCTCTTTATCACTTTTTTCTCAAGCAAGATCATCCTCTTTCCCATCATCCATTTGATTTTGGTGATACTCTTACTTCAATTAACTGTGTACAGTAAAATAACCCATGTGGAAGATCTCATTCACTCTAAAACTCACTAGGAACTACAGACAGAACTTGGTTCAAGGAGCAAGTTTCTCCTACCACAACACACGCCCCAGAGCCATGACCTGAGCTTTCTGTACACAAAAGGACAGCAGAAAAGCTACATATTAAGTGACAAGGACTTACATGAGGAGAACAAGTTTGAAGGGTATCATTTTCTGCTCCATTGATAACTACATTCTAACATAAGAGGGGAGGGGATGAAAATAAATCATCTCTGTATCATTAAGGCTGGCAGAACTCTATTTGCTGAGAAATAGCAGCTCACTTTACTAAATATTAGTGCAGAATTCTGCATAACAGGAGGCTTCAGTTATTCAGAGGATCTCTGCACTGCAAATAAAAATAAGCATTAAGGTCTCTATTATTAACTATAGATTAAGGTCAGATCCCGACAGTTGGTCCATACAGGACAACTTAATAGATAAACTTTCACTGGCTGTGATACTGATCCATTCACACAAAGCTGCTTGAAAGATGCAGGTTTAAAAATCTTGAGAACATTTATTAGCTCAACATGAATGCAGCCCTTACAAAGAGTACCCCTGACTGCAGAACTGGTACAAGCTGTGTTTTGGAAGTTCTGGGAAGACATCAGTTATGCTCCCTGCTGGCCAGCCTAGTTTTTACTCTCTGCACTTAGAACTTGATGGTTCTAAAATTAACCCTACTGATTTTATCACTGATTTCCTTCTCATTTTGCCATATTAAATGTCAAGTGATCCAATGTCTGACACTGCCCTTTTAATTGTTACAACAAAAGCCTAAAGATGACACACACACATCCTCTCACCCCTTCAAAGTGAGGCTCAATAAAACACAGGCAACAGTAAGAATTCAAAGGTCAATATTTGCATAAGATGAATAAAAGCCAAGAAAGAGAGAGATTTATTAAAAATTTAATTCTACACTAAGTTCTGCAATCAGTACTCTTTCTAATGTATGGATTTAAATTACAAAATAAGCTTCATAGATAGTGTTTAGGACTTCATTAAAATTTACTGAGCATATTTATCAATGCTTCTTGCAGAAAACTTGTTATAAAACCCTGCATAAAGCCAATTAGACCTCCCAAATACATTAATGATCTGTCAAGTCTTTTATTCCCTTCATCAATCTTAAGCTACACATTTACTTAAATGATCAATACTTCAAAGTGATGCTGTGTCCATAAACTCAAGGCCTTGCATCAACGAATTTGTTCACTCAGGACCTTCTCAGACAACGTTGCTGTCACTCACGTTACCCCAACCACCCACATTTTATTGCTCTGTAATCAGGAGTCAAAAGCACTTGAGATGACAGGAGCAATAAAAAGCCTTGAGACTTTATAGGCCCATTATGGTGACTGGGTTGTTTGAAAACTGGAGCTGCAGTTGCTGCTTTTGATTGTAAATAAATCTGCACCATCACAGGGCCAGGGAAGCTCAAGGCACAGGCAGGAAACAAAGGAATCAGAAGTCAGAGACCTACAGAAAGCAGGAGAGGGATGCAGTGGTGATAAAGGTCTGTCCTCCCTCTTCCCAAAATACAAATGGCTCTATTATCAAATATTTTACAGTGTTCTTATTACATCTGCTGTTCTGTTTATAAAGAAACCTGGAGCATCTTGAGCAAAACGTCAAAGTCAGGTACGTCCACCCCTCTGGATCTGTCCCAGGTACTAAAGCAGTCCCAGGCTTCCAGGGATATCCTGTTTGAGGGATTTTCAGGAGAACCCCCAAAACAGACCTTGCCTTCAGCACATTTGTTGTCAAGTATCCAAACCCACAGGAACTGTGCAAGAGATCTGCTGCCACGAAATGATGATGCAGCACTGAATAAAAATGCAAGCTTTATATATTTGTAAAACAATGCATTTATACTCTAAAATGAAAGTGATGTCTGGCCTTGTACCAGATTTAATAATATACAACATAATTCGGGTTTTGCAAAGGGTTCAAAGAAGCTCAAGCTTAATGAGATGATCAGAACTTTATACAAACTTGACAGCTAAGCTGTTCCTCTTCACACAGCATCAGGGAGCTGACAAGAGTTGGGTTTATGCAGAAATCTTAAAAATAAGCTTTGCTGCCTCGTACATGTATGAGAACAAGGGCAGGCAGCACTTTTACAGATTCATCAGGCACACCTGGATTCCTGAGGCAGAACAAAACCCTCAGAACTGCTCCTCAGTGAAACAACTGGGAAGAGCACAGAGAGCAGCAGAATGTAAATGCTGGGAGGCAGAGCCTGCTGTGCAGTTGGCATAAGGACTGTAGGATCTGTTAACAATACAGCTCCTGAAGAGAATGGACAGAAATCATACCCACCACTTGCACTTTAGAACCCTCCTCAGTGTCTACACAGCATTTCTGTGTTCCTTTTCACAGGCAAACCTGCACAGGGATAGCACCTTACAGACACTCCAGAATCTAGACTGTTTGTACCAAAATACAGGTGAGGTTTAGCCAAGCAGATAAACTGGGGTGTCGAGCACAGGAAGGACCTTGACCTGCTGGAGCGAGTCCAGAGGAGGCACCAAGAGGACTGGAGGGATGGAGCAGCTCTGCTGTGAGGAAAGGCTGAGAGAATTGGGATTGTTCAGCCTGGAAAGAGAAGGCTTCAGGGAGCCAAAAAGGAAGATGGAGAGAGACTGCTTAGAAGAGCCTGGAGTGCCAGGACAAGGGGGAATGGCTTCACACTGAAAGAAAGCAGGCTTAGATGGGGTGTTGGGAAGGAATTCTTCTCTGTGGAAGGTCGGGAGGCCCTGGCACAGGTTGCCCAGAGAAGCTGTGGCTGCCCCATCCCTGGAAGTGTCCAAGGCCAGCTTGGAGCAACCTGGGATAGTGGGAGGTGTCCCTGCCCATGGCAGAGGGTGGAATGAGATGAGCTTTAAGGTCCCTTCCCACTCAAACCCATTCTGTTCTATGAGCAAAAAGAAATAAATTACCATGAAAAAAACTACACTTTTTCCCACTGATATACTGGGGTAAGAAAGGAATTGTAGTAACTTTTCCTATTTAGCAAAACACACAACATTCCCCAGGATCTTCAGGCAGTAGCAACAGTTGTGTCTGTTGGACATGCACTGTATTAGAGACACCACACAAAATAGTTTAACTAAGCTGCACAAACAGACATTGAGCCTTCACTGTGTTTCAAAGGCTCACACTTGAAGATCTCTCAATAAGACCTAAAAGGAATTCTGAGCAATATCAAAATTTAATAAACAAAATTACGTTTTTCTCCCTTCTTTCTGTAATCTTTCAGCATTTCTCTCAGTGGCACATACACAGGGAGAAGTGAAAAATACCCACACAGGAGTCTTACCTCTTGCTTTCTACTGCACCCACATCACTTGTATTAACAGAGAAGTTCCATTTTATAAAAATACATCCAACAGATGTACTTTTTAGGAGCTGACGACAAGAAAGGAAGATATAAAACTGACATACTTGGAATGCTCTCAAATTTAATTCATTTCCAGTAAAAGTTAGCAAACAAGGTAGGGAGCAGTCCAAAATCTGACTAATTTCACAGCACATCACAAATTCAATCAGTTAACCTGCCACGGTGGAAAAACATGAAAAAAACCTTTTATGCACCCTCATAATCAACTCTGTTGCTTCGTCTGTTTCTGTGTTTATTGTAACAGGCTTATTTTTCAACATTTTACATGAGACAAACACGTTCAGCGAATTGTTGGGTTGGAATTTATTCATTTTCCACAATTCTGGAACAGGAGAAAAGGGAGCTGCCCAGAACCTGTCAGCACCTAGCAGGATGTCACCTTCAGCACTCAGAAAATTCTCTGTGGATCAGAGCCTGTGTGCAAGAAACGGGAAACTGGTTCAGGTAAGAGGGTGTGGAGAACAGGCAGCAGGCAACACTTCACCCAGGGAATCAGGAGATGCCAAGGAAATGCAGGAGGGTGGTGGAGGAGCAGCAAAAATGACACTGCAGAGACACTTTCAGCAAGCACAGACAACTATGAGGGGGATGGTTTTGCGCTTTCCTAAAGTTTGTTTCACCTTGATCTGCAGGGAAAAGCGATACAAAACGCAGATCACGATTCCCGACAGCAACGTCTTGAGGAACAAAGAAAATTAAAATCAATCCAATAAAACAGTAATGTACACAATGATTTTCCATAAGATAAGGCTTATTTCCGCATTCTCTGCCAGAACAGAAAGATTCACCTTTTTTTTAATATTAAAGGCCAATTTCTTGAGAACAAGAACACTTCAAAGTGGATTCTGGCTGATATCCCGGTGAGTAAAAACCAAAATAATAAACCCACACAGACTAGAAGCTGAAAAGAAGAAGATAAACTATTATTCCAACTCGATCTCGTACATGAATAATGGTTTGTTTACTAAGGAGCTAAAATACCACACTTAGCACAAATTCCAGAGAAGTTAAAAATGTTCTTAATTTTAAGGGGAAAGGAAGAGCGAAGATTCTGTGCTTTGGGAGGGGAGTTACATTGGGAATAAACCTTCCCCACTCTTCAAAATGAGAATTTCTACCTTCAGTCTGCACTTTAGAATATGTACTTTCCCCACCTTTACCAGTAAAATAAGGAAGGGCAGTATCTGATCCACTTTTTTGAGTAACTAATCTTTTTTTAGCACATACTAAGTAGACACCCTGATGCACAATGTTAGTGGTTTTCAAACCCAAGCACACAGAACCCAATTTTAAACATCTGATTCTGGTAGATTTTAAGTTTGAAAATGGTTAATTCAATTGCCACCAATAGTCAATGATGCCATCACTTAAAGGATCATTTGGAGCAATAAAAACACTGAGTTTTCAGAAATACGATCTTCAAAAGCTATTAATTAGAATTCTGCAGCTTCATTTTAAAAACTAAAAAGTAGCAAATTAAGAGAGTAATAATATTTTTTTATTATTATTTTTGTTGTTTCCAGACAAGTTTGAATTTTTAGCTCAAGAAGTGTGTTTCTGTATCAGTCTAAATAAATAATTAATTTTAAAAGGACATTTTGTAAACTACAGGCGACAAAAACATTATTTCCTGCAAACTTCTACATTTAGAAGGCCATATCCCAGATTTCTAATACAGTTCACTTGATGAAAAGGTTTTAATTAACATAGTAACGTGATTCCAAAATCTAAACCAAGTCACTAGAAGATAACCTGAAATCAGACCTGTGTGCCTGCAGAATCTTAGAGTCCAAGTTACGTAGTTGCAGAAAGGAACCAAAAAAAACACCAACCATTCATGTAAATCCAATTCTAACAAAGAAATCGGAGTCAATGACAATGAGATCCACAGAAAGTCACATCCACACGTGTTCCACTGCCTGACTTCGAAGTGCTGGTTATGAATCACATTGATGGAAGGCATTATTCAGAAATAGCTGCAATTGAAGAACTAACAGCTGATAACCAGCTCCCAAACACTCCCAGCCTCTGCAAGTCTTCACCAGGCACTGCTGGAAACACAATTATAATCTTCAGCATCCACGAAAATTTAAAAACACTTAAAGGGTAGTTCCTGTTATTAATTATCCACATGAGAGTCCTTCACTCTTAGACTTTCATGCTTTCTCCTGCAGATGTAAAAGCTCAGGAACTGAGCCTAAAGTATTTATTTAATCACTTATTATTTCTACCTTTCACCCTAAAGAGAAACAACCCACAAAAGCAAACATGAAAGAAATAATTATCGATGCATCCCAACAGGGAAATCTGTTTTCTTCATCTTTCTGCTACTCTCTTTCCAACATTTCATTAAATTCTGCTCATGGCACAAGTCACTTAAATCTACAAAAATCTTGTATAAAATTAACACCATATGTGGCTGCATATCAGCAGTTGATGTGTAGTATTATACCAAGGCAGAGGGGGGGAAAAAAATGAAGAATATGCCAAACTTTCTCGTGCCCAGGACTCAAAGTAGTTTATCTGTCAGTTCAGGATGAGCTATCACTCCCACATGTTCAATTAGAAGCTGAAGGGTTCCACAGAATTACATCCAGGGCACTGGAAAAGGCAGTTTCTTTTAACTGGAACACACTGCTGGGGTATCTGATTCCAGTAAACAACCCAAAACTTCACATGTTAGAAGTGTGGGAAGAGTAAAGATGATTTTGCTCTTGAAATGTAATACAAGAAAGTTTTTGCTGCAAGATAAGATTTAATTATGCTGCAGTTTTGATGAGCACAATATCACCAAGGAAATTTTCTAGAAAAACAGAAGTACAATAGCATATTTCTTTATTTTCCTGCCACATTCAGTGTTGAGTGAATTGCATAGTTAGTGAATTGTGTATTGAGCACTGAGAATTATGGAAACATTGAAGCTGGAAAAGACCCTCAGGATCATAGAATGGTTTGGGTTGGAAAGGACCTTAAAGATCTCCTTGTTCCAATCCCCTGCCATGGGCAGGGACACCTTCCACTAGCCCAGCTTGCTCAGCACCTCATCCAGCCTGGCCTTGAGCACTTCCAGGGTTAGGGACTCCACAGCCTCTCTGGGAAACCTGTTCCAGGGCCTCACCACCCTTTTAGTAAAGAGTTTCTCCCTAATATCTAATCTGAACCTGCCCTCCTTCAGCTTAAGGCTTGTCCTATCACAGCACACCCTTGTGATCATCCAGTCCAACCCTTAACACTGCCAAGGCCACCCCTAAACCGTGTCCCCAAGTGCCACATCTACACCTCCTTAAACCCCTGCAGTGCTGTGAGCTGGGCACCCAATTTCAGGGGTTTCACATGTGATGAGCTGCAGCTGATCCATGAACCAACCAGCCCTCAGCACCTGGAGGTCATGAAATGTGCTGCTCTAACGCAGCCCTGTCCAGCAGCACCCAAAGGAAATCCACTTTCCTTGCTCCAAGACCACCCAACAACACAGAGCAAAGCATGGTGAGAGCAGGGATTACTGGGATAACACATTTCCAAAGGGCTTTTCTGATCTGAACCAACACTGATGGATCTGCACTCATTAAACCTCAGGAGTTTCACCTGTCACTGCTGCTCTCTTGTAAAAACTCAGAACACAGGGTAATTTTTCAAAGATCTCTCAGAGTTCAGCTGCGGAAATAGGATCAGAATCTCAACTTTCACTGGTATCAGCAATTAATAGGATCATACTTCCTCATAAAATGGGTCAGATGTTGCCAAAGTAAGGACAGCCAAAGGAGAAAAACAAACAAATAAAGGCTGACAAGACAAATACACAACAAGCATCTTATCTGTCTCTGTGTGACAAGTTATCTGAAGATCATTAAAATTACTGCCCTTTAAGAAGTGGTCCACAGATACACAGTCCACAGACCAGGCTCAATGTGACAACACTACATTATTTATACTTTTAAAACCCATAAAATCCCCCCATTTCCATTTTTAGGGAAGGAATCCCTGTCTTTGCCTGCCTAGCCCAGACCCAGCAGTGTCAGGAAACACACCCAGCACGGACCAGGCTGTTCCAAAACCTTAGCACAGTGATGTGGGGCAGAATTCAACATTCAGAGTAAAACCACCTGGAAATAAACTGAGGGAAGACAGGACAAAACAGTGGAAAGAGCAAGAGTTGCACAGATTAGCGAAACATAATGATCTGCTGTAATTGATTTCTCTAATTTTTATTTATGTAAATTAGAAAACTAATGAGAAACTCTTCCTTAGCTCGTTGTTATCCTTAAGCCAAATGTATTTCAAAGCTGAACTACAGCAGAATATTGCACTTCAGGGAACCATCTAAGAGAGGGAAAACTTGCTGTTAATAATGACAAATTTTAACCATTTAGGAGAGAATTAACAACGGGGCCTTAATAAGGAACAGGAGTTGAACACGTTTATATTGCTGTAATTAAAAATATTCTTGCCCTGAGGAATTTGCTGTGCCTCCAATGCTAAAATTAAACCCTCTAAACGTACATAAATACATGTTCTATAATATTCCTTCTTCACATCTTGGTGAGTCTCTATTTGTTGTGCTCTGTTTCACCAGAAAAATGTTTTGGTTTTTTTTGTTTTTGGGGTTTTTTTCACAAATCAAACAGAAAGAAAAGTACAGGTTACACTTCGAGTACAACAATCAGTACCAAAAGGATGATGAAGCCAAAATTGAACTTAATTGCTTGCTTAATTTAAAGTCTGCTTTCTTAAAAGAGGAACTTTCATACTGTGGCAGATCGAGAAAGGTTTAAATCATTCTGGTTTTCACATTCCTCTTGCAGTGTTTCCGGGTGCACATCAGAGCAAAGCCCCCAGAGTTACAGACAGCTTGCTGGCCTGCTTGGCAATGCAAGAAAACCAAACAGAGCCCCAGCTCCCTGAAATAATCCTGCCATCACAGTGGCACTGCCACAAAGACAATCAACAGCAACCAGCAAGAACAAACCAACAGAGCGAGAACTCCTGTTTTGAAAGCACAGTATTTGGGATTAGGTCATGTGTCTATAAATCAACACTGAACCACAGATATCAAACAGCAAAATGCTTCCTAATGACTGGAGGGAATAAAAATGTCACAAAGATAGGAAAGGACCTCCCAGCCCATGGAGTCTCCCCTGTGCCCAATGCCCACCTTGTCCCCCAGCCCAGAGCACTGAGTACCACATCCTGTCATTCCTTGGACACCTCCAGGGGTGGGGACTCCACCACCTCCCTGGGCAGCCCCTTCCAATGCCTGAACACCCCTTCAGTGAGGAAATTCCTCCTGAATCCAGCTGAACTCTTTCAAGTTCATTTTCAAGTTCACACATGACCAAAGACAGACATTTCCCACTATTTATCATCCCAAACTCCCTCTCCAAAACACTTATTTCCAATAATGCAGCAGAGATCTGCCTCCTCTCCATGAAATAACACCTCACAACTCCTGGCTGTAAACCTGAGCAGCCATTCTGAGTAGGTTTTTGCTGGTCTATACAGCGGCCACATTAAAATAAAACACACACATTAAAAAAGACAAACTACTTTAGGGCTGTCTCTTGCTTGAGCATTTGTGTGGTAATAATGCAATTGCACCCTGACCCTCTGCCACATTCAGGGCATTAAAACCATAGCAAAATTTAATTTATTGCCTTTTGCAAATCCCTAGGGATCCCACGAGAACAAGGAGGTGGAAAAGAGTTTCACCACCCAACCTGAGCCACGAGCTCCCGACTGGGGGACAGGAGGGTGTCAGCACTGTGCAAACTGCAAAACTTAAGCTAGAGAACTGTATAATTTAAATGCAGCTCCAATTATTTTCTCTATACCAACAGAAATCTGTAATGGACCTCTAAATAATTGCTGAACTAGGAAGCACTGAGCTATCCTGAGTGGGGCTGAGGAAATGCCGTTCCACTGGGGACTGAGCACTACAGACCGATCTGTTTGGATGTTGTGAGTGGCAAAAAAACTGGAGGATAGCTACAAAATTTAATACTGGCGCACAGAGGAGATTGCATACAAGATCCATGGTAAAATCATGGATGTGTGCTTACCTCAGCCAGGTGTGTAAAGCTTTCATCATGTGTGTGTGTCTGCAAGTCTCTACTTGCAGAAAGAAAACTATTTATTGCGACATCTTTAAAAGGCACCCGTCTTTTACATCCACTTTCTCAGAGGTTTAATCTCCAGAAGTATCATCTAACATCAACTTCCACAAAAATACCACAGAATCCATGATTTCACTCAGTGAAAGCAACACTCAGGATAGTCAAATATGCTCTAAGGCAACAGCAAAAACCCATTAAAAATGCCATGGAAGAGCCAACGAAAAGGCTGGATAACGAGAACAAAATGTGCAGGTGATACAACAGGGAAGGCAGGGAAGGGAGAGGGACAACAAAAAGCCTCATCCTAATTAAGTAAACATATGACAAAGGAAAAAGACCTGCAATAGTTGGGTGTGGTTAGTTTATGATTAAATGCTAAATAACGACAAGAATCTGGCAAAAATACAGACTATGTGAGAGTACAGCCTATACAGTTATCTTACACTGCAGCAGCTTTCAGTTTCTCAAGGTTAGTAGGTTTTATTAAATCAGTGATTTTGCAGAGGTGGATTTTTTTTTCTTTTTTTTGTAATTGAGTATTATATAAGACAGGAAAATGCTGCTTGTCCTAATATGTAGTTCAAGCCAAAGGTCCTCCCAAACATGCACTGTATGAAAATGAAAAGCAGGGACTCTGGGTTATGAAAAGAAGCCATATGACTAAAAAGTGATTCCATTTTCCAAAACGCCCACACAGACAAGAGCTTCTGATGTGAAAAATGGTCTCTGCAAAAGCTAAATTGCACAGACTATTCTCATGAAAAGTTAAGAATCATGCAGATTATACTACATTTACCACGATGAGATTTAAAAAAAACCCACACCAACTTTTTATGTTACTACAGTATGAACTTGCTTGTTCAATGTGGATGACATAAATACCAATAATTATTTAACTGAAAAACAGTCTTCTTTTAGAATTTACACAAAGGTGCTTGCTTAGTTTTTCCAGGCTTGTTTCCCTCTTGCTGCAGGTGATTTTTGGGTACCTTCAAAATGAGGTGCAACAACACATGCATGCCAGCAAAGCAGTTGTGGCTTACCTTGGCATTGGAATCCTTGTTTCCCAAATCCCCTGCAGAAAAAAGAAAAAAAATAAACTACCTTAGTATGTTTAGCTACAATTTCTACTCAAATTATCTACAAAAACATAAAAATCGCTTCATATTAAATTCCTTCAGGTTTTGCCACGGCAGCAACAGATTTTCAAATACACAACACAGACCAGCCCACCCATTTTGAAGCAGGGAACAATAGCTGTCACCAGCTATGTAATTTCAGCTTCTGGCAACAATTTTTTTATTATTATTATTTTCCCAAGCTATTTTGGATCCACAATTATCATCATCTGTGATTACTGCATAACATTTCAACTCATTTCATGCCACGTGTATGCTTAACACACAAGGTGGAACAGTCCAAGTTCCAGCAGAGGCGCACGAAACAAACCACAGTTGGTTTCTCATCCCAATTTTCGGATTACACACCGATGTTGTGTGCCTCAGCCACACTCCAGTCGTTTGCAGTATGGAAAGCAGGCAGGCTGAAGGTTTTGCTTGTTGCAGTGGAAATGAGGGGACAGGCCCATCATTTTCATGCTCATTATTTGCCCGGCTTCCTCGCTCCACTTCCAGGAAACCCCACGAGTGTGTGTGTAACACTTCACCAATGACCACGGTATCCAGAGGTCCAACATTTATCATCCCTCTGGCAAACCACACTGCTGTTGTCTTTATTTATTTGTTGATCTTTAAGCATTCAACATCCTCTTCCCACAAAAATAACTGTTTTGAGTATCCTCCTTATAAACATTTCCCTGCCTTTTTTCCCCCTCTTTGCAGAATGTTTTTCAGCTGGAGCTGCTCACCCTCAGAGCCAAACAGACAAAAGCCAGGAGCTGGAGAAGCTGTGTGCAATTAACAGCATGAGGTTTAATTATCAGCTTTGTGGAAATGGCTTTAAAAAAAAAAAAAATTAGACACGATTTCTCCACTGTTTATTTATTTATTTAGCGAAGAGACAAAATGTTTACTGCACCGTTACTTCAGGTGGAAGCTGAAATTACACAGCTCAGAGCGTTTCTCTACATTTCTATGCACAAGTCTTTGACTGATGCTGCTACAAGCAAGCCTCAACTAAGAAGGCCAGAAGAAATCTCAAATTATTTGTTTACTTGGCAGCACACGTGCCTATACTGTCACTCTGATGCTGTTATCTCTCGCCTTCACAAAACTCAAAAAGCCTGTGCTGGAAGTGTGGAAATGCAACCGCAGGAAAGCTGATGGCAGGACTAAGAACATGAAACAGACTTTAGATTTTATTTTTTTTTTTATCCTTTTAAACAGACTTCTTTGTAAAGAATATTCCTGTATTATCTACTCCAGAAGCACAGGCACCCCTCAGTGTTTGAGCTGGATTCGTACAGAGCTGCAGCCCACTCCAATCTTGGAGCAGTTACAATGTATTTTAAGTAAAAGGTCTTTAAAAAATTATCAATAATGCAGAAACAAAGTAGAGAGGTGAAAATTGCTTGAGAGGATAAGGGGGCACTAAACTATTTTGGTAAATAATCTCACCTAAGGAAAATATCTATTTGCATAGTTCATTCTTTATACCTTAGAGCGTATGTTAACTGGCACAAGTCATTCTGGAAAGAGAAGAAGCTGTTTCTATGGTGTGCGATGGTTATCCAAGAGTGGCCCATCTTCAAATTAGGAAATGAAACAAGTTTGCGAGCTGTCAGATGCTCTTCCAATGAATGGTAGGAGCTTCCTCAGACTCGCTGAGCAAGACAAGCCAAGCCAAGCCACCCTTGCCACCTGTCAGCCACAGGATACCCTTTCACTTCCAAACCCACCCTGTCATTCAGGGCAGAACTCTGCTTTGTTTTATAATTGCGCTACTTATGTGCACAGACACGGTTCGACAGCAACCCTACAGCGGTTTTTCACACCTCCCAATTCACTCTGGTTTAGGTTTAACTTTGAAGCAGTCTCTGAAAGGTCTCACACTTTTTACAATACCGAACTCTGCGAATTTTTTGCGAGTAGAAAAAAAAATAGTAATAAAAAAGAAAACTCGGAAAGTTGACTTTGTTTCTTTTGCAGTCTGTCATCTCAGTTTTCCTGCCTTACTCTGCAAATGTATTTCAATCATTCCTGGAGCAATCAGTCTTTGCTTCAGCAGGCAAACAGGAAAACTGATGAAAGAAGGCAAAGGTCCGTGTCCAAGCGAATGAAAACATATGAGATATAACATAAATACATATGAAAAGGGCAACAAGCGTGCCGTAGACACAGAGCCAGCCGGCTGCAGACCCCTCTAAATCTTTCACAACTCCGGCCAAAATAAATCACAGCTCTGGCTTTCAGCTCCCAGACCCGCAGCGCAAACTCCCTCAGCGGGGCCGGGCTGGAGCTCAGCCCCACCTGCGGAGCAGGAGGGGGAATCCCGAGCGGTTCCCGCAGGCTCAGCACACCCGGGGCTCCCTCCGGGGAGCGCCGGGGCGGCCCGGCCTGCGCGGAGCTGCCGCCCTGCCCCGGCCGGAACACAGAGGTATGGGTTTGGTTTTTTTTTTTCCCTACCCGCCTAGCAATGAGGGTGTTGGTAGGGGAGTTTTCCTGCCATCTCTAGCAGGAACCCTTCTCTCACAGAAACCACCCCTCCCTTTCGCCGCCGCGGACCGGAGCGGCGGTGCCACGGCGGTCCCGGCCTCCGCTGCGGGAAGGCACAGGGCAGGCACCGACCGGGAGTTCAGGCTGGGAGACCCAAGCTGAGCCACCCAACACCCCCAAAGTGTGACACAGCCACCCCCGTCCCACCGCGGCGGCCGTGCCGGGATGAGCCCCCCACCTCGGGCAGGGGCTCCGCCGGGAGCCCAGCCCAGCCCAGCCGGGACAAGGGGTGAGGAAATTCACATGGGGACTATTTGGGAAGCGACGGCCGCAGCGTGGGTTCTTCAGACCCCGCTGGTCTTTACAAGCCTCCACCGAGCTCCGGCAAGTTTGGGGGCTCCCCCCGCCCCGAGAGCGCCCAGACTCGGGCCGGGGCCCCCCGAGCACCGGCGGCGGCAGAGAGTCCTCCGGGAGGGGATGCGACAGCGCCCGGGACAGCGAGGGGACACGGAGGGGTCACCCCCAGCGGGGTCACCTGCGCGGCCCCGGGAACCGGCTGCCCCGGGGAAGCGGCGAGTGGGAGGGGAAGGCAGGGAGGGAAAGAGGGAAGGAGGGAGGAGGGCGGCTCACCGGGAGCCGGGCACGGCGCGGGGGACTTGCCCGCGGCGGGGAATCCCCTCCAGCCGAACGGGCCCGAGCGACGGGAGCGCGGGGATGGGGGCGAAAAGGACGGGCGCCCGCGGGTTCTCTCACCAGATGAAGTCGGTGCAGTGGCTGCAGAAGGTGGGCTGCTTGAAGAACCGCGCGATGAATTTGTGCTCCTTCACCTCGTGCACGTTCTTCTGTCTCAGGGCGCCCTTGCGAGCGAAGCGCCGCGCCGCCTCCGGGTCCGCGCCGGGCTCGGAGCCCGGGAACACGTCGGCCATAGCGCCTCCTCCCCACCCCCCGCCGCCGCCGGGAGTCGCCGCCCCGACGTCCGCCCCGTCCGGCGGCCGCCGAGTCTCTGGCAACGGCGGCGCTGGGCGCTGCCTCCCGCTCCGCGCCTGACGTCGGAGCGGAGGAGGATCCCGAGCCCTCGCCGGCTGCTCCGCCCGCGGCTGAGCGAGCCCCCGGCCGGGGCGGGGCGGGCGCGGGGCCGCCCCCGCCGGGGAGCGCCGGGGGGGCCGCCGGCAGGGCCGTCAGCACCTGCTGCCTCTCGTCAGCCGCCCCCGCCCCGAGCGGCGGTGCCGGCGCGCCCCGCACACGCGAACCGGGTCCTGCTCGCGCATCCCGGGTCTTCCTCACGCACCCCGGGTGTTCTCCCACGCACCCCGGGTGTTCTCACACTTGTTCTCACCGGCTTTGCCTTACACGCTGGCACACACACATACACACGCATCGGCTCTCCCCACATGCCCCGCTTTCTCTCTCACACACCAGATCCCTCCCAAACACACCTGTTCTCTCTCTCACATCCACCTACAAAGGCTTCCCTCACACACACACGCACACGCACACAGAGAAGCTCCCTTCTCACACACACACACACACACTCATAGGTTCCCTTAAAACACACGCACCCCCATTCCCCTCACTTGCACTCACAAGGTTCCTCTCACACCCCCTCAGCTCCCTCCATGCACATGCGGAGGGCAGTCAGCCCCTTCTCTCTCCTGCACACACAGCAGCTGCCTCCCTTCACGCACAAGGCAGATCTCACAGAGTGTTTCCTCACTGTCAGCCATGGAAACCCACACCTTCCCTCCCTGCCAGGCCCTGGGACAGTGACCGTCCATCACTGCCTCCCTTCACCTGCACTCAGCACAGCTGCTACACCGTGCCATGGGCACAACCACCACTGTGACAGAGAACACAGATAACCTGTACTCAAAGATGCTACACCATGCCAAGGGCACCACCACCACCGTGACAGAGAGCACGAATAACCTGCCCCAGCTGCTCTCTGCCACCTTTGCCACACGCGCTTCCTGCACCTACCCCGAGACTCGTCGTTCCTCCACCACAACAAAACAAAGATGCAGCCACGCGCTCTCCTCCACGCTCCTTTCCCCTTCCTGCAACTCGCAAACCCAAGAGCAGATGTGAATGCTGTCAGAGGCCACACCGAGCAGCTGTGCACCCACAGTACCCACAGGATGTCTTGCCCCACTGCACTGTGCCATATATCTTTATAGATCAATATAAACATCCTTCCATATTTCCATATTTCAATACAAATATCCTCAACAAAAAGCGTAGGAAACACACACCTAGTCTTTTTCACTAATCAGAGCATCCGACACACACACAACAGGCTTTTACTGTGGTTTTATGCAGCGCACCAACAATAGCATGAAGTAATTCTATAAAATAATAGACCTGTTCATCTTCATTTACTCACATTACACACAAGATGTTCACAAGTCCCTGGACGCAGAAACATCTGCCCATGCCATGCATCCATCCTCTCATAGAGCAATTCATACTGTATCTCCATACATTCAGAAAGGCACAACATAAATCATGACTAAGTTAACATAAAACCACAATATATATGTTAAACAAAGAAACCAAGTACTAATCATATTGTTTTTAATAAACACTATTCCTGTGGCTACAAACTTTCACATATGAAAATGCACACAGATGCATATTAAAAGTTCTACCCCATTCTATCTTACATACTTATGCCTGTCTGTGTAAGCATGTGTAATATGACTTATTTCACAAAAATGAAAGCCAGCTTATTAACTCAAATTAAGTCTTACTTGCTGATGGGGAAAGTGCCCATCAGCAGAACAGAAAGAACTTGTTACATGCTATCTTACTCTTAATTTAAAACCCTTGGTTTCTGGGTGCAGCCTGGCAGAACTGGAATGCCTGGGGTATTTCACTACATAACTAATGAAAGGGATAGCCCCACTTTTTTCTAAACTTAGAGAATCACACTAGATGTCCTAGAAACTGTTTCCATATGCCCTTGCTTCATGGATTTTATTTTGCGAGCAACTACTCCCAAATTTGATCTGAAATTCAATAAAACATAAAGATTTTTAATTTGGTTCCAACCTATTCTGCACATGTTTCAAATCTCTTCTTCTTCAGGAATAGATTTTTCTTGCCTTAATCAACTTATGCCAAAGCATGAGTAGCACCAAGAAACATTTTGTACTCTTGTTAAGTGTTCTATCAAGAAATAGGGAACGTGTTTATTTCTATTCCTTTCGTGCTGTGCCACAAACACAGCTACCAAAAATGGAGAGAGAGAACCGGACACGACTCAGATTACGTCAGGTTCAGGGCAATCTGGGCATTTCATTGTTCCTTGAAGTCTCACAAAGTTGCTGAATCATTTTGGATTCCAGTTTGTTGCTGCGAGTGACTCTGGACCAGATTGATTCACTGAAACACTGGCAAGTGCCGCAGGCTCTTTGCTCATGTCAGGCCCCAGGGAAGAGCCAAATGACACCAGTCATGACACTGCATGATCACATTAAGATCTCTCTGCAAAGAACTATTTCATCTCAAACCTAGCAGTTACTTGTACACTGTGATTGTACACAGTAGGCAAAGAAAAATCTATTCTGCGTGCATAGCCATCCCCAGACAGCCAGGTAAACCTTTACAACACAGCCTTCCCTTCCTGCACATAATGTACAACTCCTCTTACTGCTGTGTTTTGGATAAACACCACTTACAATACATATATATATATATGTATTCACCTTCAAATGGCAAGATTTGCCACCATGACCAGGATCCAGGACACTCTTACAGCAATACCGTGAGGAGATACTATGTTCCAGTCACAGGCACTCTTGGGATGTGCTGTTGTAACCCCATCATCCTCTTGCTGGGAGGCTTTTAATTGCCTGGACACTCATTTTTCCTACTCTGCATTCAGGTCCCGTGGGTGACACAGGAACTCATCCTTCCTCTGCAGATAACTGGAGGAAAGGCGTCTGCCCCCTCTTCCTGCGTGCGCACATTCCCCCCAGCAGCCCGTGACTGGCTCTTCTGCCGAGGGTAGTGTTTGCAATTTGGTTCTGATTCAGGCCATCTGGACGAGGAGTCAGCATTTTTTTGCTGCTTGTGTTCAGGCATATATGTGGTTATTAAATCAGAGCACCAGCTTTTCCAATCTCCCGGCAAGCAGCTTCAGAACTCCTGACTCCAAAGCGCCATTTATGGGGTCTTCTCGTAATGAATTTCCTCCTGTATGACTATTTGGATGATATCCCAGAGAGCTTGTCCCTGATAAAAGTACCCCATTGGATGGTTTATGGGCTTTTCTTTAAAGAGTTTGATTATTGCTGTAACAAGCACAACTTCTCAAGTCCTTTCCATATTTTCATCAATACCATCCTAGGCCTGTAAGGACAAGCATCTGAGTTCATTTTGAAAGCATTTCTTGTGAAATGCCTTCGTTTTTTTCCTCATCTGCTGGATCAGCATGATACTGCCTGCATCATTTTCTAATCAAAAAGCAATTAAAAAAGCCTCTCCTTCCTAAGAGAGAAGTGTCTGGATCATTCTGTCCCTGTTTACAGGCTCTGCACTGCATCAGATCCACTCAAAGACCTTGCCAAGGAGAGCACCTTCATCAACTGCTTCGGCACTTGTGACTATTTTATTATTTCCTGCTTGTGAGGGACATTCAACAAACAGGAATCACTTCCTGCTGGAGACCTCTAAGGAAGTTAAAAACTAATTTCTCCTCACACTTCAAAGCAAATCACAACCGCTTCCCTTTCTAGAGGGTGATGAGAACAAGCACCTATTTTCTGAAGCCCTTCTAGGAAGGATGACTTGATCACTGCAAAACTGCTGTCTAAAAAATGCTTTGCTTCACCCAGTCTCATCTTCCAAAGGAATTTCCACAATCAGCTCAGGAGACATCTCTATAAGCAACTACTGGGGGATAATCCCTCGCCATAGTTAAGTCAAAACCAGTTATCAGTTTTCACTAATTCGCAGTATAATTTAAGAAGCCAGGTTTTCCTAACTTCCCTTTTCCCGTGGAATATCAATATTGTTTCTCTCTTTGTCTGAAATCACCAGTTGAGTTTAGTGTCGAGGCTCCCATTCATAAGTTTGTCATGTTTTGAAAAATACCAATTAATTTTGAGATCATTCCCACTACTTGTGTTTTTTCCATATTCTACTACACATTCATCAACAAAACTGTTTGTTGCTCTTGCCTGGACCCTTTGGCAACAATACCCCCTTTCAAAGAAATAGAAAAGGTAAGATATAGTAACATAAATAGACATATTTCTGTATTTGTTTGTCTGTTATCCCAGTCATGAGAAGGAAATAGAAATATTTTGTCTCTTTCTATCAACACAGGTTTCTGCATCTTTCTGTGTCTTTCTCTATTTGCACAGCTCTACCTGTGTCTCTGTAGTTCCAGTGATTCTCCTCTCTGCCCTTTTCCCCTCAAAGTTACTCAGAGTTCAGATTGACAAGTACTGGGTCATTAGACAGGTTTTATTGTTAAATTATTCCATCTGAGAGACAGCTTGTTTACACTTACCATTACTTATGGGAAAGTCTGAATACATGGATTAAAACACAGTCAAAAAGAACACCAAGTGCAAAAAAAAAAATCCTAAGAGAGATGAAATGTCCCAGAAAAAGTATTTCTGAAAAAATTCTGAGGGGGGAAAAAAAATGGCCCATCATAATAATCAATCATTTCCCTGAGATGAAATTGCAGTTCATCGATTTGTCCTAATCAGGAAAATCCTCCTTCCCTTTGTGACTTGTAAATGATGCTATTATTTCAACTCGAGTTTCCTTGAAAGTCGTGCAAAACCCATTCCTCATGCAGATAGCTTGGAGCTGCCTGCACATTATCCTCACAGCAGCTCTCCAAAGAATTGGAAATAAATGGCTGATGATATACAGAACATTGAGTGTAAAATAGTTTTTTTGGTATGTGTTCTCCTCAGAAATACTGAGTGACAGCCCAATGCTTTCTTTTCTCATCTCTCAGGAGTATGAGGAGAATAGTAAAATATCTCCTACTTAGAGAGCTGAATCACAGCCTGATGCTGTTACACACCAAAAAGTGATGGGGGTCCTTTGGGATGTTTCTTGGGTTTTGTTGCTTCCCAGATTGTACAAACAAAAATCTCTGCCTCAGCTGGAGTATTTGCTGTCATTGTTGTTTGGCAGATTTTGTCCTTCCCACCAGCAATCACTCAGGAAAATTTTGAATATCTCTTCCAAAAAGTAATTCACATTCTTTTGAGTGCATCAGAACAATTCTCTTGTGTAGGCAAATTTTCAGTCTTCAACTGTACACAGGAAAAAAAAAAGGCAGAAAGGGAGAGACTTCGAAATACAAACAAAGCACTCAAACCATGTGGAAAAAAACAAACTGCTCTTGTACCAGCTAAACAAAAGAGCCTCTGTGATTTCTTTGGAGAAACATGGCACTCAGGTCTGGAAGGAACAAAGGTGGGTTTTGCCAGGGACAGCTGACCCCTGAAATTCCTCGTCCAGAAGAACCAAACACAAGGGACCAGCGCTGGTGCAGGACACGAGCAGGGGCTCGGGGCAGTGAGGTGGCCTGGGACAGACAGACATTGGATGTCTCAGACCAAGCACAGACCACAGCTGGCTCAGAAAATTCCCTGAAAGGAAAAGGCTCCAGAAAGTGAGAGATTCTTTGCAAGAAGCATCATGCTTGCTTTTCTCACTTGTCTTCAGTGCTCCAGTTCGCCTGTGTTTGCTCTCAGAGACAAATCACTCTGGGTTTAAGTTTGCAGGTCAAGGCCCTCTGTAGGTGATGCCTCGAAGAGTAGAATATTTCCATCAAATACAGGTTAGATGAGCAAAGTCCCTACACTGTCCTGAAAGCTTTTTCTAACACTCTGTTGTGCTTTTCTGGTACCAAACCGCTACAAATGACTTTCTACTGCTGGAAAACATCAGCTGCAGAAGATCGGTATGTGAAGCATCCTGATAGAGCAGGATGACAGAGTCTCTTTATGGTGGTTGCCACTGAGTCACAGAATCATTTAGGCTGGAAAAGACCTCCCAGACCATCAAGTCCACCCTGTTTCTCATCCCCACGTTGTCACCCAGCCCAGAGCACCGAGTGCCACGTCCAGTCCTTGCTTGGACCCCTCCAGGGATGGTGAAATTTCCCACTACCTCACCGTGAACAGAAAGGTGTGGGGGTATTTTATTTACCATAATTCCCACAAATCTTCAATTGAAAGGGATGATTATTTTGCCAGAGTAGGATTTTGCCTCATGGAGACGAGGAGCAAATAGTTATTATACATATCTGCTCTTCAAACTATTATTTCTGACAGCTGAAAATCTGTTTATCACAGACATGAGAAATAGTAACTTTCATGTTGCATTTTGTTTATTCTGGAGGATAAATGTGAGGGGAAAAACAAAACATATCAGCTGGAATGGCCAGGACATTCACTCCTTTTGCTGTGCCACCATTATACTGTGACATGTTGACGCAGGGAAAGCAGAATGTCATTTCCAATGCTAAGATTTCCAATTATGCCAGGTCCGTCTGTGCTCTGCACAAGTGTTTACACTTCTGGAAGCACTAATAATTGAAATGACAAGAGTTTGGCTGGACAAACACGGCTTTAAAATATTTGTTTAATTTAGAAGGACTGCAAAGCGACAACACTGATGCACAAAACAAGCTGACATTATTTAAAAAAAAAAAAAAAATTTTTCAAAACCCCACAGTGACAGTTAACTGAAAAATGAAGTGTGGAAAACCTTTGTGCCAGAGAGATGGAACATGAGGAATGATTCTGTTTGTCAGATTGAACATTCATTCAACTCCCCACTGGAATTTTCATTTAAAACAAAAAACAACAACAAAAAAAGTCAGAAACTGTCCTTTACCAACAGTGGAGACTATTTTTGGCCTTTTAATACACTATTGTGGATTAAAGACTGAAAAGATTAGCAGACTAATACATATCATAACAAGAGAACATCTCCTTAGGTTGTGCTAAGTCAGTCTCCTGCTGCCATTCGGGTTCACAAGATATGGTGACCTCAATAGCCCAAAATTCCTCTTGGATGTAAATAAAATGATTTATTATTTATAGATTATTTACAGAGTTCAACATGAATGACTTTAAAAATAGTTTTCCTCCAGAAAACATAATTTAAAAAATCAAATATCTCCCCTACAAGGCTGCTAAGGAAAAAAGAAAAACAACCCAGGGCATTCCAAACGCAAGTGCCAGTGGATTTTACTCCAGATGTGTCATGTCTGTGAGACAAGCTCTGGGCAGCTCAATTTAAAAAGGTTTGGAGCAGTGGTTAAGCCAACTTGTACAGTGGACTAATATTATTCAATTTGACTACAGGCTGATGCCCATGGAAAAAACAACGACCTCTCATTACTGACCACATCATTACATGGGGACACGAGGGAGAAAAACAAGGAGTTTTTCCCTAGAAATAATAACAATTAAAAAAAAAAATCAACAAACTTACAAACATTGTACTTTCTGTGCATTTTCAGCTTGTATCATAAATATTTTGCACTTTGTGAAGTGTTCTCTCCAAAACATCTGGACATTTTCTCTTTTCCAACTTGAATTTATGAGAATGTCACTGATATCAGTCCTGGCAATGCTGGACTGATTGCAGTTTTAGTTCATTCTCTTGCCAAAATGCTGGCAGCATCTTCCTGCCTTCCCGGGCAATGAAAAATCTCCATGTGCAAATGAATGAAGGAAAATCGACCTCTGATATTTATTTTTGTTATTTTTTACAGAAAATTACAAAACAAATGCAAAACTCCAAGGAAAGCCTGGCAGAGCTGTATCTTCCAAAGGAACCAGGAGGCCAAAAATTTCCCTTAATAAAGTGAGCACTTTTAAAAGCCTGGCCTTCATTTAGTTGTCTAAATAGGATTGGAGCCCTTCAGAAAATCTGATTCCAGTTACTGATATCGACCCTTTCAAAATCTGCTTCCTCTTGGGAAAGCTTCACCCTGGATTTATGGTTGGAGATGAGAGGTTGCCACCAAGGGAAATTAGTTTATTGATATCTTCCTACCCTCTAATGGTCCACACCATAAAAGTACCATCCTTTGGGGTACAGTTTGAGCCTGTTAACAGGATCCAGACACAGAATAATATGATGTCAGACACGGCCTCATCCCCAGAGGTGGATGAGGAGCCTTCAACAGCAGCAGGAGATTTCTAGAAAAGATTTCTAGCTCAAGACAAACTAATCTTTCCTGTCACATTGGCCCTAAACTCGTCCCCTTACGTTTAAATATTCAAGAACACTCTTAAAAATCAGCTTGTAACAGTCAATGGTCTTCCCTCTGGATCCATCATTTCGTGACATTTTCAGCTCTGAGACAAAGTTTTTAGATTTTTCAGACTTGTCAGTCAACAGTGAAGTGATGAATCCCCCCTTTTGGAGTAATTTGCTAAGAATACAAGATTAGTATATATATATAAGGGAAAAAAATCATAGTCAAATATTTGTGTTGATTAATAAAGATCCGGAGGGGGAAAATCCTAATCTTGTAATTTTGTTACTTGTCTATACACTGATTCAAATCTCATATAATGAAATCCTGGAGAAAAACTCAAATGAAACCAATGACAAGACTTGGGCTGGCTTGGGAAGGTTTTGGGTTGGACCATAGGGGAGATCGGTGTCCACTTTTTGATTACCCAGTGCAGGAGCTGAATCACAACGAGGGTAGATTTATTCATCCAGAACACTCTGGACTTCTGCCCAGAGAGAATTTAACAGATGATATCCATGGGTTAATAGAGATCAGAGGATCTCTCAGGATTGGAGCTGTCGATTCATCAGGTGATACAAATGGAAGTCTCTGCCAGAGCCAGAGCATCGATCCCAGACAGACGCGCTTTTCAATGAAGTTTTTAGCGTGGATGAACGTGCCAAAGAGCTCCTCCACTGCTGATCCTCTTATCCATCACTTGGGGAGACCAAAGAATGGCAGTAAATAAATCTGGGCATTCCCAGAGTGTTGTGGCAACGCGCCAAGGGAGGCACAGATGATTTGAGAGTGTCCTCATTTACCCAGAGAAATCCTTTATTGGGATGGATGGAGTCATCCGAGGGTGAAGCCTGGCAAGGATTGCCCCTCTGGATCGTGGAGTGGAGAAATGCTAATGGCAGTTTGATGTACTGAAAGTGTAAAGTGCACTCCTGCAGCAGCGAGTTTTCCTTGGAGAACTTGCATCAAACCCTGACCAGGTCTGACCCCTCTCCAGCTTGTAAACAACGTGACAACCGGAGGCAGTGCACACACATATATAAAAAATAATGAAAAAAAAAACTAGGTCAGATGCTGCTGGCACAAAAAAAATCCGTGGCATTTGGCTTAATAGAAAGTGGAAAAATAATGAGGAAGAGAATCTTGAAAACTTGGTTTCGAGCTTGATGGGAGAAGAGAAGCAGTTTGGCTCGAGCGTGGAGAGCACCTTGACCCTGAGGTTTTCTCTGGCCTCTCCCTTATGGCACCTGCCTGGCTTCTTCCTTGAATGCAGTTGTGTAACTACATCAGCCCTGAGGGGAAAAGGCAAAAAGGTGGAACAAGGCACAAAAAGGGTGAGAAGGTCCCTGGCTCCATCCTGTGCCTTTGTGCTGACATCTCAAAAGTTGTCGCTCTCAGATCTGCTCGCTGCAGATTCAAACTCGCACAGAGAAGAGTTTGCCCCCAAGGCTTCAGAATTCAACATTCCCGGTGAAGAAATGCAACGCAGGATTTTTTTAGACAGCGTTTAGATAAATTTATCAGAGGAACAGACTGTTTCACAATATTTGGGTCACAGTAGAACTGTGAGAGAGATTCTCCGGGTTTTCTGTGCAGGAAATGAGAAGGCGGAGAGGAGGAAGTAGCTGTAAAATGCTCTCTGGTTTTGTACACTGTGAGTTTAATGTCTGTGGAAACTGGAACACCCTCATGCCTCTGTGAGAGAACACAGACCTGCTGTCACCTGGGAAACTTGTTAGTGCTGGCCCTCTGACATCTCAGGTTAATACAGGAGTGGGGATTTCAATGCTTCACAGTGAGTGCTTAAAGTGATTTCAGGTCCAGGACTAAAATGATAATTAAAAAAGAAGAATTTGGAAACATCAGTGGTAACTGGGACTGCAGGTTACACCTAAAATGTGCTACTGAGTTGAAATAGTAATTTTAAGAGTTTTACAGACGCTGTTTACTTTTTATGTCACTGAGACATTCTGTCAGGTCAGTACCTGTTACTGTGTGTTTACTTCCAGCATCACAGAATGGTTTGGGTTAAAAGGGAGCTTAAAATCACTCATTCCATCCCTCTGCCTTGGGCAAGGACACCTCCCATTAGCCCAGGTAATAAAAAAAATAAAATTAATAAACAAATAATTTTACACATACACACACACACACACACATAACTTCACTGAGAAAATAATACACTGCAGATGGATCCTGACTCGTGGCCAGCTGAACATTTTGCTAGTAATTAATGTATACATCCAAATTCTCTACACATTAAATATTAAATGCAACTGGTATAGAGAAAGTCAGAATTGCAGACCCATCACTGGTCTGGCAGGACAGACCCCCAGGAATTCCATGGCAGGACCAGAGGAATATATCCTATAACATCAGGAAAACTGCAGCATCAAATAGAGAAACAGAAAGAGAGGTCTCAGGAAGGACAGAAGGTCTGGTTCATTAGCTGGGGAGCTGTTACCTTGCTCTGACTTTCAGCCTGTCTAGTTCTTGCAAACTTCCTCTCTAGGAGAGACAAACTCCTGTCTGAAAGCCTTTGCCTACCTTCTTATTATCTTGTGTCCTGATTATAATATCCTTCCCTATTGTCCTGACAGCCCTAGTTGACCCAATGTCAACAAAGAATGCTGCTGCATAGACTGCTTTTCATCATCAGTTTTCTTTCAGTATTCCTCTACTATTTTTTCTTTCTTCTTTTTCCTTTTTACCTTCACTTTTAAGGCCTTTGCTGGCTTATCCTCTTCCCCTCTCTTATTCCTTACTGTACCCACCCTGATCAGCCGGCAATGCCAGTCTCCATCATTTAATTGCTGCCTTTTCAAGCATGATCTCTGCTTTGCTGCCCTTCATTTTTTAGCACTGCTTTTGCAAAGGCTCTTTGTTCACATCCTCCTGCATATTCTCCCTTTAGGCTGTGGTAGCACAAACCCAGGTAACAATTAGACTGCTGGGATATGATAGGGCTGATATCATCTCAGGGTGTTCCTGCACTGCTTTCTCTGCTTGCAGCTGCCATTTCTTTCCTTAGAAAATAACAGTATTTGGGGCAGAGACCATCAGTCTGCTCTGCATTTATGTGGTCTCTAATGAGACAAAATTCTGCTCCATTAGTTGGTTTTCAGGAGCCGTAATATCAAATAGTTCACATGTGAAAGGAGTGGGCTGGATTTGATGGAAAATCAGATGATATATAATTGAATGCTATCACAAACACAGCAAGAACTAGATTGGTTTGCTCAAGCTGTGCCAAGGTGAACCTGTACAATAATATGAAGTCATGTCTTCACAGAATCACAGAATCTCAGAACAGTTTGGGTTGGAAGGGACCTTAAAGCTCATCCAGTTTCAACTCCTGCCACGAGCAGGGACACCTTCCACTAGCCCAGGTTGCTCCAAGCCCCGTCCAACCTGGCCTTGGACACTTCCAGGGATGGGGCAGCCACAGCTTCTCTGGGCATTCTGTGCCAGGGCCTCCCCACCATCCCAGGGAAGAATTCCTACCCAAAATCCCATCTAAGCCTGCCCTCTGGCAGCTTAAGGCCATTCCCCCTTGTCCTGTCCCTCCATCCCTTGTCCAAAGTCCCTCTCCAGCTCTCTTGGAGCCCCTTTACTGGAAGAGGCTCCAAGGTTTCCCTGGATCCTTCTCTTCTCCAGGTGAACACTCCTGGCTCTCCCAGCCTGGTTCCATGGCAGAGGGGGCTCCAGCCCTGTGATCAACTCAGAGATCTCCCCTGGACTTCTCCAATTACTGGGAAATACAAGATTATTTGTAACATCCATGCTAACGTTTCTTGATGCAGAGAAAACACCTTTTCACAAAGAATCACAACATTGCAGCTACTATGCAGTCACGTGAAATGCATAAATATTCATTTCTCAGTTCTGCCTGCACTTTTTTAAGTTTCGATTTTAAGAGCAGCAAAGTTCTCACACACACACAAAACGCATCGGGAAAATAACGCGCAGATAATTTAACCTTTTTCCCCCTCTTTTACAGAAAACCTGGGGAGTTCCCTCCTGTGGCAGAGCTCGTTGCGCCATCTGCTGCGGGCAGGGGGGAACCGCGAAGGGACAGCGCCAAAACGTCCCCAATTGTGCCCATTTCGTCCTTTTTTAAACACAGGAAGGGATGGAATCCACGCAGCAGGCAGATCTAGAGGAAGGATTAAAGCAGAGGCAATAAAGTTCATTACAGCACCGCAGCGTGTCTTCAAGGGAAAGGCTGCTTGTGAAAGAGAAGGGGAAGAAGCAGGATGTGACAAATGGAAGAATAATCAGATGTAAATACAGAAAACGAAGTCAATTTTTTTTCTGTTGATTTAGCACCGGTACTTTGCCCTTTGGCACTGCGTGTTTGGTAAATATTCTGAGCAGGACGCTCACAGCCTTTTCTTTCTGAGAAGAATAGCGTGTTCCCACTTGTTTAATGTTGTGGCTAAAATTTGTGCTTTAAATGCAAACAGAGAAATTTCATAAAACAAATATAAATAAACAAACTATCAAAGATCCCAGAGGTGAGTGCTTGACATAACCCAGCTTCTCCTAGAGCTTCAAATGTCCCTCACTCCCCCTCACAGGCTGTGAGTCAGCAGAGGAGGAGGATACTTAGATTAGAAACACCAAACTGTGGAACAATGATTACACAAATGTTATTTTGGTTGCACTTCAGATGCTCCTACAGTTAAAAATCTCCTAAACTGGGAGAACTGCAGTATCAGAACCTCAGCTGATACCTGTGGAGTTCTGACTCCACGACCCCAAATTGCAGCACCAAATCAAGGTTTAATACCACCCAAAAACATGACTTAAGTTTGACCCCCTTGTCACAAATCAGCATAATTTCATCCTTCCTGCAGTGCTGGCATTGGGCACTGTCTCTGCTGCTTTTGGTTATGTGGTTATTGGAAGACATTTATTGATGACAGGAATAGGATCAAACAGGCCCCTGAAGCCTCAAGTTGCAGGCCAGATCATCACCTGGTGTAAACTGGCATGAAGTTGGTACCTGCCAATGTCAATGCCACTCCAACACCGATCACTTTGCCTTAAAAATGTTTTGTTACAACTCTCAGGAGTCTTTGGTATACAGAAATATAGACACTCAGACGATAAACACGAGCTCCTTAGTGACAGCTCCGTTAATTAATCCAATATCACATTCCAAATATCCTCATCCTTTAAAAGATGCTGAGAAGACAATACTGTTCTTTTCCAGCACCACCAATCCCAACAGGAGATGCTCCCCAGAAAGACCCCGAGAGGAGCCGTTTGGAGCCCAGACCGCCGTGTGAATCCCTGCATTATTCACCAGCCCACCATGTGATGGTTGGTTCAGCCTCTATTACCAGCAGCACAAGGAACCTTTTTATCTTCTGTTTACTGGGATGGGAATAAACACAGAGAGTTAATATGTAACCACCCTTTTGTGGGTGCCTTGGGTTTTAAGGGGAGAAACCCCGGCCCGAGGGTCACTCGGGACGTCGGGGACTGGCGGCGATGAACCCCCTGGCGCTGCTCGTGGGCGTCGTGGCTCTGAGCCACGGGGCTCTGGCAGCGAAAGGTAAGTGTCTTCCACTTCCTAAGGGCAACCCCATCCTGCTAAGTGGGAATGAGGGGAAGCTGGAGAAAACAAGAGGATTTTTAAAGCTTTTAGATAATTCCGGTCAAGTGTTTTGATCAGGGATTTTCTCTGAAAGCGGTTTCTGCTCTTTTCCCTTTCCTTCCTCTGTCTCTCCCCATGGTGAGGTGAGTTGCTGTATACAAGAGAATAAAATTAAGGGAAACAGAAGAAGTACTAGATCGAAGTTGTGGGTCGCCTGCATTCCAGGGGGGCACTGCACCTGCCTGGAATTAACCTGTTCCATCCCTCCCACTCACCTCGCTCTCCCTTCCATCCAGCACAGCTCCTGCCTCACTTGTCTCCTCTTTCCCCCACACCAAGAGCTCTGGGCACTGTTTCATTTACCTCCTCCCTCTGTTTGCCATTCATTCCTCCAGCACAAGCTCTCTGTCCCTGTCCTCTCCCCACAATCCCAGCAGGAGCCTCTCTCCACGTCCTCTGCAGGAGCACAGGCTGCACCCTCCGTTCCTCCCTCGCTGCTCCCTCCTGTTCTCACCCTCTGGGTTTGTTCCCGCTGTCAACATGTTAGAGCTGTTTTGGAATCAGAGCTGTTTGATGTAACAGAGGGTTTGCCCCAGTGAACAGAAAATTTGGAGAAAACAGAGGAAAAGAAATTTAATTACAAGAAAAAAAATACCTGATTTTGGTTACAAAGGAAATACATTAATTTGCTTGTAAGCCCCTCTTACCCTCTTCTGTCCAAAGTAATTTGCCCTAATTGACTCATTTTGCAGACCACCTTCATAAGCCTATTTTGAAGGAGGAACAAATTTTAGTTAAAAAAGTGACACCAAATCAAACTGAGGGGCATTGATAGAGCTGCTAAGGGGAAGAAGAAGAACATATTTTTTTTTAATGACTAATAATTATGGCAGCCATCAGCTGCCTCACTAAGGCACGTACAGGACAGGATGATCCTATAACTGATGATGACACAGAAACCTGTGCTTCTCCCCGCTTTCTTGTCAAGTGTCTCCTTTCCTCCAGTGTGTCCCAGGCCTCCAGAAGTGCTGTTTGCCACCATTCATGAGGACAAAAAGGTGTATGAAGTGGGTGAGGAGGTGGAATACACCTGCAGGCCGGGGTTCATCCCCAACAACGGCCAGAGGAAGTACACCTGCCTGCCGACCGGCAAGTGGGCCTTCAACACCCTGCTGTGCCTCCGTGAGTAACCCCCCAAAATCCTGCTCCCCCCCTGCTGCTGGGCACTGCCCTGAGGAGGGGATTTCTGGGCCGTGTGAGCAATCACGTGTGTTCAAGCAGAAACACCTCCATCGCCGGTCGTTCTTCCCTTACGTGCTCATTTTCATCATCTCACCGCATCGGAGTTGTATTTCTCGGACAATCAAATGATAAAAAAAATAATCAGTCAAAAAAAGCTCCAGAATGACTATGTTTTGATAGAAACAGAACATCCAGACTTCTGAAATGCAGTGCATGGGAGCAGGGACATATGGAAGATACCAGGATGAAACCTTTACGATCAACTTGTTCCCATCATAATGAAATCATTATTTCATGCCTCATGAAATAATATTATCCTTTCTTTTTATCTTTAACGAACAGCAAAGAGATGTACCCCTCCTGGACTGTTGGAGAATGGAAAAATTGATTTTGTAGACCACCTGTATCAGAGTACTATAAATTTTTCATGTGATCCAGGGTAAGCATTCCCTTGCTCATGCTGTTAAATAAACAACCTATATCACATTATTACATTCCAGTATCACCCACTGCCATATTGCAAGGCAGAGAACTTGGAAAACTGCACATAAAAACTCATCTACACTTCAAAATTATAAAAATAAAGCCTATCTGGTGATCCTCTGTTCAGTCTTGGCTGTAACATCCTGGAGCCTTGCTACTCCGAAGCACAGTCTTACAAATATGGGAACTATCAAAACAGCAGAGATTTTATGCAAAGATTTATTCTGGACTGCTTCCCCCTGCTTTTTAAATCCTCTTATTACATCATGAGATGCAATCCTACAGCAGAGTGGATAATCTCCATCAAAGTTGTTGTGCTGTCTGGCTCTGGAGACTGGAAATTGTGTTTCTGTGCCTTTCCAAGCTCAATAAATGAAAACAAGAGGTTAATCCTAACTTGGTCCCTGCAGTAAATGCACTTTTACTCAAGGCTACTCACTAACTTTAGAAATGAGGATGCACTCAAAGAAAAATAGTTATGGTTAATGCAGGGAAATATTTGATAGTATTTCATTTTACTTGGGTAATTAATGACTAAACAGTGCTTACCTGGAAGGTGAGACATAGCCTGGAGTTCAGTGAAGTGTCAACAGTCTCAACTATCTCCTTCTTCTGCAGAACAGGAACAAGATAAGGAATAAATAAATTCAACTGTGACACCAAACGCAGCAATGGGACTTGATTTGATGTTGCTAATTATAATTGACTGATTTTCAGCTGTGTGATGTTAAAATGAGAGACACGTGAATATTTCTTTAAAGCTCAGAGTAAAGGCTAATAACGTAAGTGCAGAGGATGGGAGAGAAGCATTTAGTGTGCAGATGGAAACTGAAGTGAGTGTCTGGCATTAAAACACAATAATGTAACTTTAGTTCTTAAGAGTGCTCAGTTCTTTGCAATATTTGATCCTCATTGCCATAATGAGCTAGGAAGTCCTCCCAAGAAACGAAAACATTTACATTAGCAATCACAGATAAATGTTTGCTACTTACAAATATCCATAGTATTAATCAATCATAGACATTAATATATAAAACAATATAAGCAAAACATCTTGTTATATCCAGCCTTCTGCCTGGATCTTTGCAATACTTGAAAATTAACAGTTTATCATATTTGAATCTAAAATTCAGGAAGAGGTGGACTAGAGAAGGATTTCAGAGCTGGACTCTTAAATCTGTTTGTAAGAAATGTTACTTTTTCTTGCAGAGAACAACTTGATTTTTGTCCCTGTTCCTTAAGCTCTCTGATAACCAGGTCTTTTTTTTTTTTTTTTAACAGCTACAAACTCGTTGGGTCAAGATCAAGCCAGTGCATGGCAGATGGAAAGTGGACTGGAACTTTTCCACAGTGTCAACGTATGTGTTTCAATATTAAAGAACATTCTTATTCCAGAAAGATTCTTTTCCATCACTCAGAATAACATTTACTCTTATTCAGAGACCTTCCACAGTGCAGTGCGAAAAAATGGTTAGGAAAAATCCAGCAAAACCCTGTATGTTTGGTTTTAGGTCTGTGGATTTTAGAGAAATACAGTTTAAAGGTCTGTACAAAAGGCCAGGATCAGGGATGCTATTTACAGCTGGAGGTAAGATGTTTATCCACTCAAATTCCTCCTCCCCGTGTATAAAAAGAGGATATTGTCATGCCTTTGCACTGCTATACAGGGTTTTGCTGTCTAACCTGTCCTGCATAAAGACTTTACTGAAAGAGCAATAACATTGTCTGAGAAATACAGCACAAATCATGAATTCCACCCTCTCGGGCTCCCGAGACCTTTAATCTGAACTATTTGCTTTGTCAGCTCTGACTCCATGAAGGGCACTGTGGGTTCATTTAGTTACAAACACGTTGCTCCTCTGACTCCAGGAATAATCTGATCTCTAAGCTCTGATTTCCACGAATGCTGTGCTTTTGCAGCGGTGACTTGCCCACCTCCCCCCATCCCGGAATTTGGAGTCCTTTCTTACCGCCGCTCCAAGCCTGGGAACGTTTCTAATTTCCTGGACACCATCACGTTTGAGTGTGTCCCTCCCCTGGCCCTTTTTGGGAACGAGACAGCCACCTGCATGGCCAACGGGAACTGGAGCAGCATTCCAGAGTGCAAGGGTAAGGAGCACCTAAAAATACGCCCTGGAATTTTATACACAGAACTACAGGAACAACCTCAATATTTTATTTTTATCAGCAACTCCTGTTGCAGACGTACAGCGGAATTATTCTGCAAGTCAGGCTCGTGTGGTGTGAGGGGATTGCTCAGGCAACACGGGATTGCCAAAATATTTGCTGCAGGTATAAAGGTTATGTAAACAAACCCTGCTAAGCGTAGTTCCCAGTGGGGAATCCGAGCCTGGCCTCCAGCGTGCAGCCAGCATTTTATTCTAAGCTTGGATTTGTATAGGAAATAACCAACCTTACTCTTAGTCCTAAGAACTTTCAGTGGAACTATGCCATGTTTAAGTAGGGTTTTTTTGCTATAGCCACAGGTGTGTATTTAAAACAAGCAATGTTTATTTGTTTGCTGTGGTTTTGCTGTTCTTTTTTCTGAGCTGTGTTTTCCTGTGCAAGGGGCTGAAATGAACCACCATGGAAGTTTTATGTATTTTTCAGGTATATAATGTGTTTTTCAGACCTGAGGCATGGATAAAGTTCTGGTTCTGGTTTTGGTTTTGTCCCACAGTTGTCACCTGCCCCACTCCAATAGGGATAGAAAATGGATTCATAGAGTTTGCTGTCCGCAGGACGTACCACTACAATGAGAGTGTCAGCTTTGGCTGCCAGCCCACCTATGTGATGGAGGGATCCAAGCATTCCCGGTGTGAAAAGACTGGAAACTGGTCCACAAAGCCAATCTGTAGAGGTATGCACATACCACCTGTTAGAAACCACAGAAAACTGCATTTTCCTGTCAGACTCTGCCTGTTCATTACTGATCTGTGCAGGAGCTGCCCTCAAAGGGAAACCAAAAGCATAATTGAAAGGCCCTGATAATCTAAGACCAACATTGAACACTGTATGAATGGTATGATTATATGTATGAATGATGTATCTGAAGTGACTTCAAAAATCAGCCACATAACTATTTTTTGCCTGAGTATTTCCTCTCCTCTTCCTATTTAATATCATCAGAAATTTTCCTGAGGCTGGATTTCCACTGGAAACTTTTGACCCTCTGCTTAGGGGTCTCAGTTTCTTCAGCATTGTAATACCAGCAGAAGTTCTCTCTCTATACATGGGGGACACATTGTTTTTCATTCCAAAATGGCACTTGTACAGGAGTCTGATGGAATCTGCTCTACCCCTTTCTCAAATCCTCACATCTTCCTTATAACTGGGGTTTTTTTACAGCACCATGCAAGATACCAGTTAAGAAAGCTGTAGTGTTATACAATGGTGAGAAGAAGAGGGTTCAGAACGACCTCAAGGAGGGCATCCTGCACGGTGAAACTGTGTCCTTCTTCTGCAAGAACAAGGAAAAATCCTGTGCCTACACTGTGGACGTGGCGTGTGTGGATGGCAACTTCACCCTCCCCGCCTGCTTCAAAGGTAGGACCGAGGCTGATCCCAAGCCAGCTTCTGGGTCTTTGGAATTCTTGGAATTACAAGTGCTTTAAAGTGGGGGGCAGTGTCACAGCTCATCTTCAAGCCCTCTTTGAGTGGCTAATTCATCTGCCTTGGACTGGAGTTATTGGGTGTTTTGGAGCAGGAAATAATGCACAGAAGTTTCTTTTGGATACCTCAAGCCCTGCTTTAATTCCTCTCCCATTCTAGAAGGTGCTATCTAAAGGTGCTCTGGCCCAAAGAAAAGGCCATATGTAAAAGTATTCTGGGATTTCAGGAATCTTTGGATCAGCACCTCCTCTAGGGGTAAAGAGCCTGAGCACTGCTGCAGCCCTGAGGACCTGGTATATTCCCTCCCATTCTGGTGAATTATTCCCACCTTATGCTGATCAGAAACACACTTTGGACCAAGAGTGATAAAAAGCAGGTGATAGCTGTGGTGAGGAATTGATGCTGAAGGAACTGCTTCACAGGGCCAAACAGGCTTTTAGAAGAAATAAACAGCCAACACTGATGTTTGTTAGAAGAGGGAATGTTTTGCATTTGTTTTCTCAACATTCCTTGCACAGAATTTTCCTTGTAAGTTTTATTTTCATTTTTAAGTGGAGGAAAAGCACAGATTATGCACCACAAAAACATCTTTCCTCACATTTGGCTTGGCTTCTGATGCACGTAGCTTAGCTTTCATTGAAACAGAAACAAAATCAGTGTGTTTCTTCAAGATGTTTTCCTGTGATGCAGAGAGTGACCTCTCACCCCACAGGGTCCGTGAGACGTTGTTTTCAGGCGCGTTTCAAGAATTTAACCCAAATTCTTGTTTCCAACAGAGCGTGGCTTTTTCTCAACTCTTGTGAAGAAGGACCCATCAGACATGAAACCATGTGAAGATGAAGCATGAATGAAATACATAATACAGTACTAAATTTCTGCCTTACTGAGACAGAACATTTCACATACCAGAGGAAAAGTGTAAACTTCCAGGTGAACTCCAGACTCTGGGAATGCAGCCTCAGCCTTTTCCCTCCCACAATCCCCACCAGCCTCTTCCACAAGCTATGACACATTATTTGAGCCATTAACCTCCGTTCTCTGCCTTCTTCCAAATCCCTGCAATGCTGCTTCTCTTTGATATTTCCCAAATTATGCAACTGTAAATGACTTCCTCAATAGCGGTCGCTTTACAATAAAGTGATTTTCAGCCACTAGTGTGCTCTTATTTGGTATTACCTCATCATCAATCAAATCCTTTAGCTCTGGACTGATTTACACTGAAAGGCCTTAATCATGGGTAATTAGCTGGGTTCTGATTCCATTAACACTCCCCTGTGACAGGGAGTGGACCTTTAATTATGGATAGACAGAGGGTCATCAGCCTGGGATCTTCCAGAATTTACGTTAAGTAGAAAGACTGAGATTTCCAAATTACTTTAGAAGCCAAATATCCAGCCACGATTTAAATGTCAATAACATCACATAAAGTATTTTTTTATATTAAAAAAATTAATTAAAAGTTACTAGGACGGTTTCGGGTTTTGAGATTCTGACTTCACCTGAAACTGTTGTTTTAAACAACTGTTAATTTTTACCACTGTTTCAATATTACACAATGTAACTGCTTCTTTTTTTTTTTTTTTTTTTTAAGAGAACTGCACACCATTGAGCAACAGCACTGAGCTCTGGTCTTTAAGTAGCTTTGAAGCGAATTGTGCTTTTAATTTGATTTATGATACAGGCAGCTCACTGGTATGATCCAGTCCGGCAAGTTTTGTGCTTATGTGTGTATTTCCATTCAGAAAAAAAGTAATTATGATTTCAACATACTAGAAAGTGATAGAGAAATACCTGTTGTGCACGTATAGTGAATTGTAGTGAGTCATATATGTAGTTCCCTCTGCAGTACAAAAGCCTTTTCTCTGATTAAAAGCATAAGGAAGTTACACAGCATGCAAGCTACTGTAGAACTTTTAAAAGGACCATTTAACATTAAGATCAAACTACTTTTAAGATGCTACAGCTGCCATTAAACAACTCTGAACATACTCTAATTATCTTTTTTTTTTTTGAAGGCTGCATATGAATATTTTAATAGTATGACTGATATAATTTGTCCTTATGCTTCCTACTGTTAAGGAGAGATTGAGGCAGCTATTATTAAGTATTTAATACTTTGTACCCATCAGCAATTTAATTTTCTAATGTAGAGACAGACAAATTCATGCTGGCAGCTGGAGTGGGTATTTCATCGGTACAACGTGTGCTGTGTTTCGGTTCCCAACATGTCAAAGTGGGATCCTCAAATGACATTTGACTACAGGCCAAGATAGCCATAATTTCTTCTAACCCATCCATGGAGCAGCTGGCAGGAACCAACCAGTTTGGAAATGTAGTTAAAATGTCGTGTGGATCCCTCTCTGGGATCAGGACGTCCAGGACGTCGCTGAGACACCAAACACAGTTTAATATTAACTTGTGTTTCCCGGCAAACCCCGTGAGGTTGGTGGAAGTACAGGTAACATTCCCTGCCACCAGAAGGCTGCTTGGCCCCAAAATGACTCGTATTTTGCACGAAAACAGTTGCCTCAAGAAAACTGAGATTTTTTTTCTAAGCAAATTTCCCCAGTTCTACTTTCCCATGCAGCAGGATAATGACTGAGCTCGTCAGCTGGCCCTGCTCCCTCACTGGATATGCAGTGCTGGAACACTTGAAAGGATCACCCTTAGGAGCCAATGTTCACATGCTGAATTTATTATCCAGTCTCCTGAAGCAAGAAGAGGGAGGAAAAAAAAAAAAAAAATCTGTGACCCGTTAACTCTTTGAAGTAGTGAGGTGTTTGTGAATCACAACTTTTCAGACATGAAAGATTTGCTCAGAAGGTCTGAAAAATAATGTCTTGCAACTCCAAGTGTTCCAGAGGCTTGTAGGAGGCAGTGAAACCTGCCTTTTTCTTTTTTATTTTCCCCCTCTTTTTTTTTTTGAGATGTTTGAAAGAATGCCTTAAGCTGTGTTCATGTTACTTGTGGCAACCTGCTGAGACAGTTACAGAGATAAGAGAACATGCTAAAATGAGGTGAATAAAAAAGTACTGAAATGTGTTTTACTTAAATGATCATATTTTTACAATTCAAATTGGGAGTATTCTGTATTCTGGCTGGCATATGTCTGTGTTCTGTAACAGTGTATCCATAGTGATTTCCTCAGGAGGGTCAGTGCACATCAGTGCTCCTCATGTCCAGGCTGCAGCTTTGGCTGGAGATAAGACCTCAGTAACTTCTTCAATCTTTTATTTTTCTTTCATTTTTTTGGACAGAAGTTATGCAGTTATCAAATCACTGCAGGTAGGATTCAGCCTCTCTGGCCACCCTGCTCTGCCTTGGTAAGCAGACCCAGAAACTGGAGCTATTCCTTCAGGAAATTTCTCTTTTTCACCATATTCCAGCAAATTCAGGTTTTCTAAGTACTTTGTGATGAGAATGACAGGGACATACCCAAATCTGAGGGCAAATGTACAGAAAAAAATCAATGAATAACAACAAAAAGGGTGGCTTAGAAATTCCATCCCTTTTCAAGGGTGAAAACCAGATTTGCAAAGCTGGACAGAAATGCAAACCTCTCCCTGGATACCTGACCAACATGCTGATGTCCTGCCCTTGGAAAACCTGCCTGGAGAGAGTCACTTCTTCAGTCCATTCAGCCTCTCATTTTCTAGCAACTAATAAAACTCTCCTCTGTCTCCTGTGATGTGGACAAATTGATTTTATATTGACTACAAAATTCCCTGACAAATCTGGTTATCTGAAGTGATGATTCAGAGGGGAAAAATTGGGCAAGTTCAGCCACCTGGTAGTCTGCAAGAACCTATCACGGTTTTAAACCAGATGAAAAGCAGTCCCATCTTCCACGTTATATTAAATGACACATATTTTAAATTTGGAATTTAAAGCTAATAGATCATCTTTGTAACCTACCCATGAGATTCAACCACGGATGAAATATTCCATCACTGATTTTTTGCACTGCTGCCATTCCAAATGTGGGTTTAAGGCAACCTGAGCAGGCACCGGTGTAGCTGTCAGAGCTATCACCCAACGAGCGGAATCACTTCTGCTGAAGATTAGCTGAGGAATCAAAGAAAACAGCCAATTTTCTACCCTGCATTTAAGGATTTCTTGTTTGATGTGAACGTGCATGTGAATCAAGCTTAGGAGAGCTGAAGAGTTTGTTCGTTCGAGATAAAAGCGCTTTAGGCGCTACACACGCAGTAAGGCCCGTGACAGATTGTTGGGGAAGGAGAAATAAATGAATCAGCCAGAGGTTTTATTTGGGATTGCACACACAATCGTTGACTGAAGAAGAGACTGAAGAGCTCGAAGGCCTGGGAGATTTCTCTAATTCTTTGGGGTTCTTTCTCTCTTCTTTTGGATCTTTCCTTTCGGTTTTCTCAGCGTGGCTGCAGAAGAAGTGTAAGCCACGGGTTTGGGGGTAGAAATGTTACAGAATCACAGAACATCCTGAGCTGGAAAGGACCCCCCAAGGATCATCCAAGTCCATCTCCTGGCCCTGCACGGGACCATCCCAAGGGTCCCACCATGTCCCCGAGAGTTTCCAAACCCTCCTGGAGCTCTGGCAGCCTTGGGGCCGTGCCCACTGCCCTGGGGAGCCTGTTCAGTGCCCGACCACCCTCTGGGGGAAGAACCTTTCCCTGAGCTCCACCCTGACCGTGCCCTGGCACAGCTGCTGTCAGCGCTCGCAGGGGGGATCGGTGCCCGATCGCTTAACGAGCTCGGGCTGCGACCGCGTCCCCGCCGCGCATCCCCAGCACCTCCCACGCACTCTTATTAAGCCCAGGCCGTTCTTCCCCCGGGCGCTTTTTGGGTATCAGCAGCTTCCCTAGCCCAGTCCCTGTCTCGGGTGGGGCTCCAGGCCGGGCTGTCCCGGCCGTGTCACCCGCGGAAACGGAAACGCGCGGGGCCCGCGGGGCCGCCGGGAGCGGGGCCGGTTTGAACGTTCGGCCGCCGGCTCAGCCCGGCCCTGCCTGCCCCGAGCGGGGCCGGGACCCGCCGCCTCGGCACGGCCCTGCCTGCCCCGTCCGGGGGGCCCGGCCCGGCCCTGCCCTGCCCTCCCGAGGTAAAGGGGCAGCGGCCGGGGAGGTGCCCGGGGGAGGGTCGGGGCAGGGATGGGGGGATGAAGGGATGAAGGGCCGGGTCTGTGCGCAGGGGAGGGAGCGGCGGGCACGGGGGCGTGCGGGTTGCGGGCGGAATGCACAAAAAAACGGTCCCCGCTCCAGCTGGGAAATGACCCTCGGTTGGTCAGACCCGGCGCTGGTAACACCGAGGTTATGGGGTCAATCCCCCTATATTCGCTTAAGAGTGATTCACTTAAGGCGCGATGATCCCTTTGGGTCCCTGCCAGCCCCGAGCATCCATCCCGTGGTTCTGTGACAGGTTGGTGATGAGCGCTTGTCCCTGCAGCGACGCTTCCTTGAAAACCAGCCCTGATAACGTTTCTGGTTCTGCCGCTTTTAACTGTATCTCTACTTACTTCTGGTTTCCACTTTTTCTACTTGTTTCTCCTTTATCCCACCCCTCTGCATTAAAAAAAACCCCAAACCTCTCTAATTCTAAGGAATAACAGGTTAGGAACGCGGCACCGCACAAACGCCTCGAGGTGCGCTGTACAAATTGGGTGCAATGAATACACTTGGCGTGTGGTTGGACGTTCGGTTTCGAATCCAAACAAGCACATTCTTGTGAACCGCCGCGTGTATCTGCTATTTGCAAACAATCCCTCTCAGTTTGGTGTTTATTTGAGCGTAATAAAACATCTCGTTTTGTTTGCTGCGCAGTTCCAAGCATGTCTCTGCGGGGCCCGGGATGAGGAGAGCCTGATGTAAAGTGAATATTTGGGCCTTTTTCTACTCCAACGCGGTGGATGGTCTTGCAAAATGAGCAGCGAAGACGAAATCTCTGAAAAACTGGATGCAGAATTGGATCGCTATATTGTGGCTATGAAGCCTTACATTCTAAAGCAACAGGATAAATACGGTAAAAATGGGCATTTAAAGGTTAATAACAGAATTCTAAGTGACTGACAACTATTATTTTGTATCTATGTACTTGTATCAGTTTAGCCAGAAACTTTATGTCTGTTGTGGTGTGGTTTTGACATATGGTTCACCCGACTTCTACAGGTGGATTTTTTTAGATACCTTCTGCAATTGTTTGAATTTATCTGTCTTGTCCCCAGGTGAATATGCTTTTTGCATAAACACATTAGCATTTCTTTTTAAAAGCATAATACAGTAGAAATGACAAGCTTCTTAGAGGCATTGGTTTTGAGATGGCCCTTACAAATTACAAATATTTTCTTGTTATAAAAGTGTTAAAATGCGGTTAGGAACGTGTAATAATAGGGACATCAGTTAGTAAATGATGTTTTATAAACTTGTTTTTTTTACAACAAACTGGTTATTATTAAAGGCACATACTCTACAAATCAAGACCTTTCTGTGTGAACATTTAAGCAAGTGAGTAATTTCATTATCTGGTAGCAGAACTTCTGTAAATACAGATTTATTTTTTAATGAATGAAGATTTATTGTGTATTTTAAGTATTAATGCTCATGCAGGCTGTAAGTCGCAGTTAATGGCAGCTCTTGCAGTGACTGCAGAATTCCTGGTGATTTATATGTTCTGTCCTTATTACGGCTTGATTCCCAAACATGCAATTCCTGGAAGTGATGTAAGGTTCTGGGGACCATGAATTTATAGGAACTGCTTCTTGAATATGTAAATTTGAACTATTGTGAAAGACTTGTTTTTATAACCGCTTTTATTTGTTTTGGTCATTTGGGTTTGTTTGTTTTGCTTTAAACTTTTGGGTAGAAGGGAGACACCCATGAAACTGATGACCAGTGATGTTCTGTTTTTTCAGTGTGTCTGATTTGCTCTGAAAATGTGTAGTGAGGAGGTATATCTGTGTTTTCAGAACGAGAACTATGTGCACTGTGGATTAAAAAACTCTGCAGACCCTCAGGAGCAGGGGTGGGAGTAGAGGGAAGGAAGAATCGGAACTTGTATGCGAAACTTCTGCTCCACATGCTGAAGCGAGGAGTCCTGGAGGGACCTTTTACACAAAAACCAGAGAAAGGATTGCTGAAAAGTTTACCTTCCTACCTGGTGAGTGTGAGACAAACTCACTTAAATATATCCTCAAAATATATTGGCCTCTTTTTGATTTGCCACGAAATGTGAAAAATGATGTTGGGAAAATCTGTTAATGGGCAAAACCTCCCATGAAACCTCTGTCTTCTTCAAAATTCAGATTAGAAGGCTTATAAAAATCAGTGTTCTTGAAGAAACAGGTAATTTTCTTCATGTTCTTTGGAAAGATGTAATAAAAAGCCCTTGAGCCTTTCTTTTGTCTTAAACAGTAGTTTTGTGAGAGGAAGAATGTGCTAGAAGGTGGTGACTTCAGTAATCAGAGGTGATTAGAGCACTCTGTGTTTCTGTGAGAGATGACTATTCACACAGACGTTGTTAAGCTTGTTAAGTTCGTTTTCTGAAAACTTGAATATACTGTGTCAATGCTTGGCATTAGCTTTAGGGGGGGTAACAGTCCTAATTTATACTAAAACTACCTATACTGAAAGAAGCAAAGTACTGGAAAACATTTACATCACTGCCTGTTGTATGAATTTCCATGAGTTGAGAATGTGGCATCTGCCACTGAGTTCTTTGGAAAATGGATGTTTTTACTGCAGGTATTCCTATAAGGAACAACTTTAACTATGTAAAGAGTGTCTTGGTGTAATATATTTTGTTGATTTGGCTTTTATTCTCATTATAGGCAACTTCCATTGAAGAACTAAATTCAGCAGGACTTCTGAGCAATAGCTCAGGCTCTTTGCCTGAGTGGGTGCTGAGAGAACTAGAGAACAGTGGAGCTAAAGAGGAATCCTCTTTATCAACAACACAGGAGTAAGATTTCTGTATTTGCTTTGTTCAGTAGTTGAGATTAAGAGATGTCTGATTTGGCAAGCTCTGGATGTTTCAGTTTGTGTGAGTTTTTATGCTCCCTGTTGGACTCATCATCAGTGTCTGTACTTGATAAACAAACTCTGGTAATTGCTTCAATGTAATGAAAACTTCTAGACTTTTCTATTCCTACTTTTCTCCATTATGTCTCCTTCTCTGGCTTTCATCCTCTGTGTTCCTCCAAACTCCATCCTCTTTCCCTTCCTCTTGCTCTCCTCCTCTTCAGTTACAGACACTTAACTTGGAAAATCTCCATTTGTAGTCTGGGGCCATAGTGCTGAAAGGAGCTGTTGCATTCAATAGTTTTTAATGGTTGTATTTTCTATGGAGACTAGAAATCTAAACAAGCACAGAGATGGTGGATTTAAGGGTTGTTCTGTGATTGTTGCTCACAGTTTTTTTAGAGGAAACATAATAATGGCTTCCTGTAGATAAACCAGATTTGCTGTTCTGTGACAAAGGAGGAGAAGTTACATGAGCACAGAGAGATTTGATTTATCTTTTTGTGACTGTGTTAGCTCATACCGATCACCTATTTGTTTTGTGTTTCGTCAGGACTTCTTTATGAACTAGCAAGATTCCTTTATATTTCCCTTAAGCATAATAAATCTTGGATTCCAAGAAGGTCAGACTGGCCCAGCTGTACTGGTTAAAATTTAGGAGGCTAAAAATCAGAGCTGCTGCCTGGGGGATACTCTGCTGTGTTTTTGAGTGGGAAGGATTGTTTGCTCCATCCAACCTCTCTCTGAGTTTGATTTAATATGTTTTGGTCCATATTATGCTGCCTACTAGAAATACATGAGTTTTTTGGTGACTGGCACCACCTGTGCTCAAATCCTGCATGTTTATCATTAGGATAACTTCAGAAATTCAGCACTGCTCCTTTGCAGCTCTACAGCTGAATCCTGAACATCTGTAGCTGCACCTTGTTATGGCAATCCATTGACTCTGTGCAGGTTTGCAGGAGCTCCTGAGCTTCAGGTGCATCCTTAGTTCCAGTCAGCTGGGAACAGAGCTGGTCCCAGAGCAGGGCAAGGGGTGAAATGTGTCAGGTTATTAAGGCTTGTTCTCCTCTTGGCTTGGAAAAATGTCCCTGCAGTACTGAAGGAGTGCCCAGCTGGTCAGTTGGACACTGTTGGAAATCTTCAGCTCTATTCTGCTCTGTTTTATGGGAATCTTTGGGTAAAACTGAAGTCTCCTGTTTTTAAGTGCTTTCTGGATTTTCTTTGCAGCACAGCTTTGTGCTGATTATCAAGATCTATATTTCTGGTTTTTTTTGTTTTTTTAATGTGACTGCATTTCAGTCAAGGATGATTTGTGAGCTGGTTTGGAAGCTGAGTTAATGTTTAACCTCTCTGAAATCCTTGGTGAAGGAAGCACTCAGACATAGGCTGTGACTATTATTCAAGGCTCAGTAGGTGCTGTGCAGGAGAAAGTGAGTGTTTGCTTCTATATGAAGCTCCTGTTTACATCATGTTACAAATACATGTGCAGGTTTTGTTTCAGAAGTTTAATGCTTTTTTAATGTGTTCACTTACATTTTTCATAAGTGACCATCATTAGCTGTTCTTTTGTAGGCACACTGATGTTTATGCTGTATATCATATTTTTTTGATCATGTTTGATTTTTTTCAGCTGTGATTTGGATAGATGACAGACACTCTGCAAGTTAAATCATGTTGAAATTGAGTTATCATGAAACTTATCATCTTCTGCTTCCAGTAACTGTGTAATTCTAATAATCACTTAAAAGGTTGCTCTTAAGTCTGATGTATCTCCTCTTCCTGAGGACTAAGGGCTCTTCTGGTAGCTCTGATAGGAGCCTGTGGTTTTGATAACAGCCTTGTGGTTTAAGAAACAGAGGCAGAGAATGGAAAACTGCCAGCTGAGTTATCATATTGCTACTTTGGGCTTGGTGATTCAGAGGGTTGTTGGGAAGAGATGTCCAGGTACCCTCAATCAGAAAAAATTGGATCTGACCTTATGAAAACAAGTAATGTACCATGCTGTAGAAATGGTTTTTGAGACCATGGCTGAACTTGTGCTATGCCAAGATACCTGGCCTGGATCTGGTCAGGTTGTCTTGGTCACTGTGAGGAGCATCCTGATGATCAAGTATCACTTTAGGTATTAAAAGCAGCAAAACAATGTCAGCACAACTCTGCCCTATTAGGCCCAATTTAGCATATTGATCTCTCTCCAAGGCCATGTTTGTGGCATAAAAATACACCTAATTACTCCTAACTCCTTACATGCTGCCAGCTGAGGTGTTACTTGCATGTTCCTCCCTCTGTATCTGACTGGTGCTGGTCCCCATTTGAGGAAAGCTGAGGTCCAGTTCCACCTACTCCCTCCCCTGTATTCTTTGTCTTACTTTTTCTCTCTTTCCCACTTAGTTTATAGTAGAATATTGTGCATCTGTCCCCTTTTCCCTCTCAGTGTCTGAACCTAAGATTCATCTTGGTCTGGCAAAGTTCCTGAAGTTTTGGGTGAGGTAGTGGAGCTTTATTTCATCTGCTTCTTAATTTTTGTCCTGTGGAAATGAAGCAGTACCCAAATTGGTGATCAGTGGTTCCCAAGGCTCTGGTGAGTTCTCTGGAGATGTGGCTTGTATACAATTCCATGCCAGGACAAGCAAGTAAATGTGGTGGAATGAAGTTTCTGGTTTAAAGGACTCTGGAAGTGAAACTCTGCTGTATAGGCTCAGCTCTGCTAATGGGTGCTCCAACCAAGACTGGGGCTGTGTCTGAGGAAATCTGAATTTGTGTTGGCAAATTTTGATGGTTCTGTAGATTACATGAATTAGTCTTCAGAGCAATGAGAAACTAATTTTCTTGTGAGTTCTGCAGGAAAAATATTGAGGGTAAATGCTTCAGCTGTTGTGTTTTGTAGCTTATTTAATACCTATTTACGTGTGACTATGTAGACATTACCTATATCCAACATGGAGATCCTGTTTTTCTTTGTGTTTACAGCTTTGAACGAGTTATCAGTGCGGGTAAAGATGGAATATATAATAAATATTTCTGGGATGTGCAGTTTGTAGGGAGAGCCAGCAGATGGTGATCGAGTTCCACTCTATTTGTCTCTCTCCTCGGAATGTGCGTTGGGAAAACTGGATCCATGGGCATGGAATAGGTGTAGCTGGACGAAAATTTTGCATTCCAGGCACGACTCCGTTCTTACAACGCTTTCTCAGGGCAAAATAGATAATGTCAGTGAGACATGTTTGAGTAACTACTTGATGTTGTTTATCTCAAGATTCTCCCCTTTCAAAGGCCCAAACAGAGAAGTTCTTTTCATAGCGATTTTTATCTTGCAATACAAATGATTCCGTGTCTGGCAATCTTGGCTTTTCTATATGAAGTTGTTTTTTCCCTGCCTAAATGAAAAGGAGGTAGACAAACCTTACTTGCAAGCTGGGGGGTGGTTGAGCAAGCCCAAGGCAGCTGGTGCTGGCAAGGTGCAGCTTTGTTTTGAAACATGAGAGGGTTGGTTTGAGGAATGTTGAACACAAACCTGGGCTTTTTGACCCCACAGGAAAATTCTACTGTATGTTTAGAGGCTGTGCCTGAAAAACACTGTTCAAGGTTAGTGTGGAGCTGGACCAGGAGGAACCAGTGAGTTTTTGCCTCGCTTTGCTCCCACTAGGTTATTATTTACTAATCTCCTTTATTAGCAGCAAATTGCTTCCTTCTCCCATTCTCAGTGTTGTGGCTGAAGCAGGAGGGTCAGAGAGCTGATGTCAAGACTCTGACCATTCCTCACTCACCTGCCCTGAGAGGGAAAAGAAACAACGCTGGGATTTTTTTGGACCCTGACTTGTGTTAGCAGAAGGCTGGAAAAGGGAGTGAATGGGCAGAAATAAGCTTGAGAGGAGCAAGATTGTGGTCCACCCACAACAATTTCAAATTCTGTTTATAGAACCAAATAAAGCAGCTTCCTTTGCAGTTCCTCTTCCAAACAGCAAATACAGAACTAAAATCTATCTAAACCTTTTTTCTCCTTTTTGTCAAATTAAGAGTATTACAGGTGACTTGGCTTGGTTTGCATATTTGTTGACATTCCTTAATCTCTGAATGATAAGGGCATGAATTCTGTTTTCTCTCATTTTTAACAATTGGAACACTATTGAATTGTTTAACCTGAGCATTGCTCAGAAAACAAATCTGATAGAAGTGCAGATTTACTGACAGGCAGAGATTTATCTCCTTTTAATGAAAGGTAATTGTGTCAAATGAAATCTTGGTGAGAAATGCGAGAGGCATTGTATTATTACATTTCTTTTGATCCTTTTTACCTCTAAGACTCTGCTTATCTAAACTATTTAGAGCTTTGTAATGGTTATTATGCATCCATACATGTTGTTTATGTGGGATTTATTGGTGCTGGAAGGGCTGGTTTGCTCCCAGTTGTTGTATTTCTCTGTTCCCTGCTGTTTTGATGAAAGCTGGGGCCCTGTGCTTTGTGCAAACTTTGTGTTTGTCTTCCTAGAAGTGACTCGTTTATATTGTACATCCAACTGTTGTTGTTCTGTTCATAAACACTTAATTCATCTCAGAGTCTCTTTGGCATAACAACCATCTCCTTTGCTGCCAGATGGAAAGGAAGGTATTTTAATGGTCTGATTTGATTTTAATGTAATATAACTAGTCATGGGAAGGTGAAGGGACTACCAGGAGTTCTTAGTTACCTTAATACCTGGACTTGACAGTGGAGTTTATGCTGAAGGGTGTTTTGCTGCTGTTTTGGATCGTTTGCTGTATCAACCTATCCAATTAAATGCCTATAACTTTTATTTTATTTTGTTCTTTTTTTTCCCACTGTTCTGTGGTTGATAAATATCTGTTGACCAGGTGCATCAGGGACAATTCTCTTCACCTGCTATTCTTAATTTCTGTTTGTTGAAGTGTTTTATTTATGGCAAAAGCTTTTCCAGAAAATCCCTGTCCACTGCTCTGCTGCTTCAAAACATCCTTCTAGATCAGTCTTTCTGGTTAACTTGGATTTATTCTAAAATCCATTGTGTGATGTTGGGTCATGTAGTAGAAGAAAAGCAATGAATGCTTTTTGATGTACCATCATGTACAGAATATTTCTGGTGTTTCTGTTGGCATGTTTTTTTTTTTTTGGTGGTGTATTTTTAAAGCTTTTGTTTGCCTTTGACAAATTTTCTCTTTTTCTCCTTTTTTTGATCAATATATCCTCACAATTATTTTCTCATGTGTATTTTAGAAGATTCTGCTGTATGATTAACGTTCTCTGTGTGCCACAAATCGTTGAAAATGAATTTTTCTCTCTCTGCTTACTGTTGTTGTTAATAACAGGGAAAGACCCAATGAGAAGCCATCAGATGTATCCCATTATCTTCGGAGGACAGGGGACAATGACCTGGGCACGTCACTGTCTGTAAGATCCTTCTCCTTTTTTCCACAGAACTCCCTCTATTTTCCATGAGTTGGTTTTACACATCCCTGTAAAGCTGTTTTTTCAGTTGGGTGGGTCGTGATCCCTGTGTAAAGCTGCAGACAGGGACTGAAGCTCCCCAAAATCTGCCCTGTGCAGTGCAGGGGGAAGGAATTCCTTGGGGGATGCTCCCAGTTCATCCCAGTTGTTGACCCAGTTGTTTGGTGTGTTTGGTGCTTTGTTTTCCCTGGGCTTGGCAACGTGCCTGTGCTGACATCACCTTGTATTTTGCAATCATAGATTAAAGAAAGCTGCATAGATGCCTCTGGCTCTGTTTAGTGGTGGTTGACCTCTGGAGGGGTGAATTTTGGACAGTTTGTTTCCTCAGACTTTCCACAAGGAGCGTTATGGCTGGTGAAAGGACATTGAACAGGCTTCATGGAAAACCTGTGCAGTCCAAAATATTAAGTGATGTTGTGTGTGTGTAACTGCAGGCATTTACACTGAAAATTGCCCCTGACAAATATCTGTTACCAAGAAATGTGCTGTTTGCCTTCACAAACGTGGCTTTCACCACGTCTACGACAACTCTCATCCCTCCATGGAACACTGAATTTGCTCTATGAACCTGTTGAGGTCTGCCCATAATTCTCTTTTGATTATATCAGGGGAACAGTTTACAGAGACTGCAGCTGGGAGAGGGCTGTTGCCACCTGAGGAATTCATCCAGACTGCTCTTCCCTTCCTTGCTGGGCACAGCCAAGAATTTAGGAGGACATGAAGTCCAAGTGGGATAAATTGGAAGTGTTCTGAGGAGATTTGTGTTCTGTTGAGCGTCTGGAATAGAGGATTAGCAAGGGGATCATGGTTTGTCGTGACAGGTTGCAGGTGGTCAGTGGGCAAAAATAAGGTCTCTGCCCTAGGGTCTGATTGGTATGAATGTATTTATGTGTGTGTTGATTGTATATATACAAATATAATTTAGAAACAGAAATACCATGATTAAAGATAAAACCACAGGCTAGATTTACTAAATTTCTCGTTATTGGTTTCCTGTTTATTTTACTTAGAGAAATATTCCTTGTCAATTCCTGGAGCAACAGTAACCCCAGTCCTGTTTGGATGCTGGAAATCCTTTCTGTGGAGGGGACCCTCAGCCTTGAGCTGGGCAGCAGCTCTGCTTTGATAGCTGTCACTGCCCTGCTGTGCTTTCCTTTAATTTTTAATTTTTTTTTTTCTTTGGAAGCTGATCAGGTGACCTCTGAATTCTGGATTGACCCTACAGTGGTTACTGTGGAGAGAGGAATCATTTTTAGAATATGGAGTGTTTTGATTTTTGTTTAGTAAATTTACCCTCTGTAAAGGAGATCAGAGTAAGTAAAGAAGAACACTATAAAGTGAAGATCTGGGCTAATTTATCCTCAGAATTCCTTTCTTCTGGTAACTGAGCTATTTAGATTAAAGCTGCCAGAGATATTGTGCCACTCTTAGGAAATGCAGTGTAGGAATGGCCAAGCCCAAGAGAAGCTTTATTTTAAGTTATGTATCCACCAGTTCTTCTGATATTTTGACTTTTCTGTTCCAGGATGATCATCAAGACAAAACTCTGGATGACAATGACCTCGAAGCTCGTCTCAATAGTTGGAATCTTGGGGTAAAGCAAACTGAGTGCATTCCTTATTTATTAACTTAAAATGCAAGCTCCTTATTAATGTAATCTGCATCTCTGAGCTTAGTCAACAAAACTGGTGTGGGAGTCAGTCTTTTAGAAATGAATTGGCTGAAGCTTGGAATGGTTATTAATGAAAACATGTCATCCTGAGAAGAAAACATCAAAAATGCCTCATTTTTAAGTTATAATAAACTTACTGTATTTAATAAGGTTACTGATGAATCAGGCGAGTGGTCAAAACCAAGTATCTGGTAGAAATTTCTGAAAGACTGTTTCTTGATGACTTGTCTTTTAGAGGGTGACACAAGAACCATTTCTAGCACTTCCAGACTTAGATCAGTGTATTTTGCAGGAATTGTAGCTTTCTAAAGTGGGGAAAGTGGATCCTCCCAAAGATTTTTTTCAGTAGCAGCAGCTCCAACTTGCCAGAGTTCCATACAGGTGTCTGAAACAAAGGTGCAAGCAGTCACTTGTAGGTTTTGGATATTTTGGGCTGCATAAATACCTGGATTATAGGAGCAGATAACTGTAATACCTTGAGCTTTTAAAGCTGCTTTAAGGGGGGGAAAACTTGCTCATGGCCATCTTACAAATTGTTCCAACTGATGCTGACAAAGAATCTCTATCCAACGCTTTCCTATCAGTGTTGATCTGCCTGCTTGCTTATCTCTGTAATTTTATTTGTATTTTATTTCTTTTTCCTAATTGAAATTCCAGTTTGCAATCATGTTGTGTTGATAACGGATGGTTATTAAAGTGTGATGATCCTCTGCTGATACAGGAGCTCTCCTGGATAACAAATTGGCTACTGTGACACATAAATCAGGTTTTCAAGTCTCCTCTCCAGGGATGGTAATTAAACAAGTCGCTCCTGAGAGACTTTGATTGCCTGATAAGACTTGTTGGGAGTTACCTGACAAAGAGGATTTGAGGTTGTAAAAGAGAGGTCTGTGAGGGGTTGCTGCTCCAGAGTGTTTCCCTGCTGTGGATCACGGCCTTGAGTGGCTTCTGAAAGGGTCAGGAAGTTTTAAGTTGAGTGTCACACTTAAAGAAGAACATGTCATTGCTGAAAATGAAATAAAAATCTCACTAAATGACTGCAGATCCTTGGAATCTGGAAGGTTTGAGTGTCAGATGTGGCTGCTGTTATTTGTGAGCCTTTACAATGTCATGGGAGCATCCAGCTCCCCTTTAATTGCCAGTCCCATCTGCAAACTGTTCAGGAAACTTAATTTACAAGTGATCCCACCTGAGATACAGAAGACCCTTGACCCAAAAGAACAGTTCTGTAGTGGGGAAGGTAGGAAAGGAAATACAGAATGGCTTTTGCTTTGAGCTGCCCAGTGTAAAGAACAGCTGTTTTGAAAAAGCTTTGCTAACTTTGCTTGGGTTTTTTGGTTATACATTTTTCTCAGTAAGAATCTTGGTGATTTTTAGGAAACTGTGATTATTTCAAGCAAGTTTATATGGAGATTCTGCTTTTGTTCAGGAATCCTATCTAAGTGCTCTCTACATATTGATTAGACAACCTTGGTGTCTTCCAGCTGCAAGTTACTGTTGAACCTTCACTCTTCCAGTCTGGCTGGATTATAATGACCAGTTATAAACTGTTAATTTACTTTTACTGTTATCTTTTGATCTCCTGCTTCTTTCCTATATTCTGAATTTCCTCTTCTTCAAAGCTCTGGTGTTTTTAAGGTCACAGAGTGGATGTGTTGTCAGTGTTTGTGATATGTCCAAATCAGTGGCTGAGATTTTTTTTTTATTATTAGCATTACTAAAAATACTCTAACTTTTGGGAAATACTTTCATGATTTCTCTACTAAGCAGAGAGGTCAAAGCTTAACACACTGTTATGTGTTGTTAGCAATAACATTTTCTGCAGGACATTGAGGCTGTTGCATTACTTTGCTCACATTGTTGCTTCTCACGAGCAATCAAAGAATTTTTGCCTTTCCCTCGCAACATTCCTGATTATCATTATCAAGCATTTTATTGTTCAAGTTATTTATATTCTAGTCATGCATGAGTAAATATTTTTTAAAAAAAACCTCCTTTGTCCATCTTTATATTATTACATAATAAAAGTAACCTGGGCTAGTGGGAGGTGTCCCTGCCCATGGCAGGGGATTGGAACAAGATGAGCTTTAAGCTCTGTCCCAACCCAATCCATTTTGTGATTCAGTGATTTTATTTTATTAACAGCTGTCAATGATGTTGCAAATCTAGTACACTCATAACTAAAGGGAAGGTGACCATCTCCTGTTTGCCTCAAAAATTAATTAAATATTGTGAAATGTGTTTATATAGAGTCAGGAAAAAAAGCTTTTTGGATAATGGAATTAAACTACCTTTCTTCCTTTCCTGTTTTTTTTCCTCTTGTAGCTGAGCTTTTGAGATTGCAGAGAATCGTATTTTTAGATGAAAAGTTGAAGTTATGTAAAGGACCATCAATGAATTAAATCCCTGCAAATTCTCACCTGACCTACCTCTCTGTCTGCCTCTCTCTTTCCCTATTTCATGGTGCTTCTGATGCAGTTTGATTTGTCACTGAATTGTAACCAATTTGAGGTGTGACAAAGCAAGTCTTTCAAACAGCCCAGGAAATTCAGCACATCATTTTAGGTAGAAAGCATACAAAGAGACTGTACCCTGGGGAAATAGCAAAGGGTTTTTTTTAATCAGGGAGAACATGAGTTTTCATCACTGGAGTTCAGCCAGCACAAGAATTTAACTCTTTTTTAGCTTTTAACCAGAAGTTGATGTGGGATGTGCAGCACAAAGAACCTGGACATCAGGTCTTGCCTGGAAGGATTTACCATGGGAAATGTAAGAAGGGGTTAGGAGGACTGAGACCAAAGAAATTCTGCTGTCAGGTTTGCATGATGTTCTCCTTCCTTGGAGAGAGGATGTAACACAGGGTTAGAGCAGATGGAAGCGTTGGGAATTCCTGGGTGGCTGCAGCAGCAGAGGAGGCTGTTCCTGCTCCGTGGACTTGGCACACATCTGCCTGTGCCTTTCCAGCCTAGTTAAGCTCAGCCATTTCTGTGCAAACCATTTGATTATCTTTTGTTTGGTTTCTCAGCCTGTCTGCTTACTATAAACATACCTACTGTATATGTTGTGGTGTTGGAGGGCAGCAACACTGGAAAAACTTTCCCACAGTGAACTCCAAGTGGTGTTGTGACTTCAAAAAAATCAATTCAACTTCCATGCTGACAAACAATCTTCATCTGCTTTAATGTCCTTCCACTAAGACTGCAGAAGCAGCATTAAAGTGAACTTCCCTGCAAATTATGATGTTAGATAAGAATGTCCTTACTCAAATTTCCTGAAGCTACTCAGCAGTTATTTCTGTGGGGAACATGCTGGCTGGGTTTGTTAGATTAAAGTAAGAATTTAGGGCAAGGTTCAGTTTAGTTGTTTACCATTTCAAAGTCTTAAGTGTTCTTAACTCTTTCATGTGTGTTTTTGCCGTCCTTGTTTTGAAAACAGTCCCATTTTGTCTTTGAAGAAGCTCAAGGGGGGATGTGCAGCAAGGCCGCTGATCCAAATGTGGGGGGTTTGTTCCCTGCATCTTTAATATACCCAATGTACCTTCTGCCTCTGTGACTGAGCTGAAATAAGCTCCAGTTGTGCTTTACTGAACGTAACTAGACCTTGATAATCATCTTCCAAAGAATGAAATGGGATTTTGGAGGGGTGGGATGGAACTGTGACATTAATGTTGTCGTTATTGTGTTATTTACTGAGCATTTGCTGTAAATTTCTGGGCTGTGATTAGTGCCCAGATATGAAGCCTGGGCAGTGTTTTCAGCCTGAGAGATGAAATACTGATGAGGTCCTGAGGATGAATCTTGTGGAAGTACTTAGAGCTCAAAATTGTGCTTTTCCTGCACTGCCCCTGGTTTTGGGGGAAAACAGTTTTATATCAATTTACTTTTATAAGTGCTTCACTCATTGCTTGCATAGGTGCCTTTGTGGTAGACTTCAAAAAGTGCTTAGTTTTGACCACTTTAGGGATTGTTAAATAAATAGAAATTGAAAATACTAAGTTAAAAAACACGACTGACTTGCCTCAAATTGGAATTGTTTTGGAGTTGTGTTTTTATTCACATTTCTACCTTTTTTTTTTTTTCCAGCTTAGGAAAATAAGTATGTTTTCATGAAGTAGATTATTTCTGTGAAGTGATGGGGACCTGGTCACCCAACACCTTCACAGCTCTGGCTTAGGAGGACTCAAGTACCAGCAGTCAGTCCTCACAAATGGAAATGTGGTTTCTTGTCTGACTGCCCAGTAATAGAGGAGGGGGAATCCAAAATGTTTTCCACAAAGAAATTCAAAATGCCATTTTTATTAAGAAGTGGCATTTACAAATTAGAGTTCAATGCTAGTTCAAATGAAGATGTCTTTCATGATGACATTTATTTGGTTCCTGCTCTTAAAAAAGCCCGTGATTTACTGTTCTTCTCATGGCAGTCCTTTAGTTTCATACATATGTATTTTGGCTTGTCTTTGACCTTTTGCTTATTATTTTAAAATTTGCATGTTTCTCATAAATACAGGCTTTTTTTTTTTCTCCCTTTTTTGGACATTCTTTATTGTGATTATTCCCTCTTTAATGTGGTCTCATTTTGAGAACAAGAAGTTTTTGCAGAAGACCAGCATGAAAAGAATGAGTGCTGAGGCATTAAATGTTTACAGATCAGTTTAAGTGGATATAATCCACAACAAGTAACAAAGTGGGAACATTTAACTTCAAAGCACATATGGCTGCTGTTACAAAATCAAAAAATGCAAGACTTGGGCTGTGCAAAGTATTAGAGACACATTTTCCTTCCTTCTCACAAACAAGAAGGTTCTACCTTAGCTTTTTAGATGGGTTTTGAAGACTGCAAACAGCTTAATGTCATGGCCAGATAAAGGATTTGGATTAATTGTGAATATTTATGATGATTTTTAGCTTTTAAAAAGCAAAAGTAAAGGGGGAGATTGTATTGTGTGAAAGAGAGGACTTTTAGGAAATAATGAAACCTTTTGAAATGTGGCTCTGCATCCTTCTCAGAGTTCCTCCAGGTATTGGGAAAGGCTTCCCCTGGTTCCTGGTGCTCAGATTTCTGGGATGTACACCCCGTATTGGGGTGTACCTTGAACTTCTGGAGCACCTTCAGCCCTGGGTACCTGCCAGGGGATGCTCAGGTGTGTGGGCTGGGTGGGGAAATAGCCCAAGTGAGGTGGAAGGAAGAGTTTAATACTCATAAAATGCAGGTGCAAGTGTATATGACACCAAAATTCTTAGTTTAAAATTTTTGTATTTTTATTTCCATATCTCTTTTCTTTTCCCCTTCACTGTGATTAATGCTCCATGTTGATCTCACTCCTCTGTTCTTCTCCTCACCAATCTCTTCTGTGTCCAAAATTCTGAATTTTTGTGGCATTAGGTGCAGGCAGGATTCCTTCACTCCCTGATGGAATCTGTATGGGAGAAAGTTTAATGTAACTGTAGTGAACTCATTGACAATAAAGATAAATAGATTATTTGCTGAATTACTGGGGTTTTTTAATACTTTGAGCTGTAGTGTTAAAACAATAGATAATAATTCATTGAAATGGAATTTGTGTCAAACATGAATCTCTACAACCACTGGGTGAAATATGACAACTCTTCCCCATCATGTAGAAATCCTACATAACCTTTTAGGACAGGAAATGAATAGCACTGTATCAAATTGAAATTTCAGAGGGATTAAGCCTCTTTTTCACTGATAAATTCAGCACACAAACCTATTTAATAGCACTGGAGAAAGCACAGGCATTTGATACACTTGCCATGCCTCGTAGATCAACCTGATCTTACAACATTTAGTCTCTTTTTTTTTAATGTGTATTGCAATCACATTCATATTCCAGATCTCAGTGCTGCATTTTACAAGGTTATACCCTTGAAAGCTTTTTCTTTTTTTGGGCATGTCTGTGATGTGATGTTTGAGGAAGATAGAGCTGTGTGATAGAGGAAGTGGGTTGGGTACAATGGTGTTCAGTTCTTAAAAACAGTGATTAAGAGCTGCTTTAATTATACAGTCACGCTAACGAATTATTTCCTCATGTTTTGTCACTATGACTTACATGTGTGGCAGTTGTTTCAATGCCCCCAACTGTAACTTTTAAAAAAACACTAGATTTTAATCAGTGTAATTGGTAAACTTTTGGTAGCTTTACACTGATTTCAAGGAAAATGTATCCAGTAAAGTTGGAAATCGTTTTTTGCATAAACCATGTCTGTAGCTTATGGGGGGGAAAAGTGATCCAAGTGATCTCTTAGGAAACTTTCCTATTCCTATAACACTTAAGGCACATTGAAATCTCTCCTGTGCTGCTTTTGAGTGGTGCAGTTGCTGTGTGAGTGCAGTTGTGATGTCTCACTGTTTGGAAGACACAAGACACTGTTGCCATGATGACTCTTTTTCTCTGACTCCTTTTTCAGGTAGAAAACCCAAGATATTTGCGAGAAAAACCCGTGCCAAGGTCTTTGGTAGGTGTTTATATTCCCTTTTAAGTTTCATAAAGGCAAGCAAACAAACACTTTCTGTACTTTTGAATTTCTGGTCAGGGCTGATTTTACTTGGAGTTGCTGTTTTTAGCTTAATGAGTTGTTTTGAACTCTTTCTCATTCAATAGATGACACCTAAAATTGTCCCAGGGAAAAGGCCTTCTTATGACCAGCAGGTGCTGCTTCGAGCACAGGAGAGAGAGGTGAGACTCCTTGGAATCTTTGGGGCATCTTCTTGGGAAATTGGGCATTTAAAAGAGTTTGTTATAGCAGCAAAAAATCTCATGGAAGAGAATTTTTGCTCAAGTGGCAGGGCTTTTCATTAACTACTTAATGTATTTCCCAATTAGGGAGTAAAAAAGACTTTCTGAACACATAGAAAAGTTTGAATTCTAGGAATTTTCCAAACTGCCTTTTAGCACAAGCAGTGAAACCCTGGATTTAGTGAGATTTTTATTTAGTTTCTATATACCTTTAAAAATCTGCAGACCCTGACCTTATTTCTGTTAGGACCTATATTATTTCTATATTTGCCTCATTGAGCTCCAATCCTCTTTTATTCCCAGGGTTTTTTACTTTACTTCTTTGGAACATTGTAAATTGGGGAGATTTCTGTCAAAGCTTGTCTGTCTAAGTCTCTCACACATATTTTTTTTGCTTTAAATGTATGTAGAAGTTAAATCTTGTGGTCATTTTCACCTTTTTCATGACTTAAGGAAGTCGATTGCCTATGATACTTTGTTAAAAACTACTTAATTTATTTAATTTATTTAATTTAAACATTTTTTGAAAGACAATGAATTAATGGGCAGGAAAGGAAACTCAACATCTCAACATGCATTAGGAAAACAATTAATAAAAGCCCAAACCCAACCAACCAGTCATTAAAAAAAAAACCAACACAATCAACAAACCCCCAAATTCAACACTTATGAATTGGGATTGTCCAAAAGTTAATTTTGAGACACTTCAGAAGGTACCTTTAGCAGAGATACAGGAGAGGGTGAATTTGATTTGCTTCCATTGTTAATAAAATAATGTACATGAAATGATTGCTACCTGGCAGCCTTGTTGGATGCTCAAATGAGCAGTTGCACAATATTTTCACTTTCTCTGCTCTAACATTGCCTGTTCTTTTGCACTGACAATATTCAGAGCACCAGTGCCCCAGGATGAGGCAGGGTTTCATAAGATGTGAAAAAAGCCCAGAAAATAAATAAATTGAAAGCACAATGTTGTCATTTAAACAATATTTTCAAATTAAATAAACAGGAGTGCATGCCAAGGAGCTACATAAAATACCCAGTTAATACTTTGCTGGTTCAGTGGAAAAATCCTCTAAACCACACAGTAAAAATCCAGGACTTCTTGCTAATGGTGCTGGTTTGAACTGGAAAGGTTGCAGACAGTGTTTCCCAATCACCATGTGTGTGCTATTAACTAGAAAACTTAAATGTGTTTTCATCTTATTTTGTTTGTGAAGCTCAATTAAGAATAAAGCCTTTTCATTTACAGAATGGAGATGCATTAACAGGAAAGTGGAGCTGTGCAAAAGAGCTGGGGGAAACCTTTAACTGTTCTCAACCTCTTTGTAGTACAACAGGAGAACATAAAATAGGATAACTGTGGTGGTTTTTTGGGGTTTTTTTTGCTTTTAACCTTTAGACCTTTGTTCATAAACCATTCCTGCACCTGTTTAGACTCTGTAATGCTGAACACATGGCCCTGTGCAGTGATAACCACATCACAGCCCTGGGAAAGCTGCAACAGCATCAGGCTTTTAGTCATCTCCTCCCCAAATCCTTCTGACGTGGATGAAACCGTTTGGGAAATGGTCATTACTGAAAAACCAGGAGGATGCAACACAACGGGAATAGATCCCTTTGCAGGACAGCAAAGCACCACAGATGGTGGGGGCTTGTCTTGGTGCAAAGGGAAAAAAGTGTCCCTTGGAACTTCACCTCTGGCCATCCTGAGTGTCACCCAGAGGAGGGGAAAGGGAAAGGTCTGATTTGGAATTTTTTCAGAAAAACAGATCCCGTTCCACTGCTAAGATACAGAATTCTGCTGGGTTGAGAAAATAAAATGAACTGTGTTAATAAAACGTGGTTTTGCTGACCTTTCCCAAATCACTATTTTATCTGATGTATCCTTTAAAGAAGTTTTGGTGTTCCTTTAAGGAAGTCCTCTTTCTTAAAGAGGACTCTTTTTATCAATCTTAATTTTATCAATCTTAATTTTTCTTAGCATTTTTTTCCCTCAATTTCCTTCATGTTTATTTTTTGTAAGCAAAGACAATTATTTATCTTATCTCAACAAATGAAACCTAAACACATCTGAGGAATATTGGAAAGAATTTTAACTTCTCATTATTTTAAACTGCAGGTTGTAATGAATACCTGGAGTAAATTTGTCCTGAGCTGTATACCACCTCTTAATTAATTTAATTTTTGGCAAGCTCAGTGCTTTGTGCAATAACTCTCTTATGAAGCTTTACTTCTCTGGGTTAACTGGGAACACTTGAGTGTTTCCAATGTTTTTGTTGACTTATCACTGTGCTCCTGTCACTTCTGGTTTGATTTTTGGGAATCCAGTGAAGATGTCTTTGGACGGCTTCTTTTCCAGCCTCTTGTGTACTAAATTAGTCCAGACTAAAGGGTTGTGCAACTGAGGGGAGGAGGAATTCTGGGTGAGTTTTTGGGAGAACACAGAGTACCTGCAGGATGACTCCCACCAGTTTTCATGGAGTGAGGAATGAAGAGGGAAAACATGCCTGGGAAAAGGGGAGATGTTCTGTGTGTAGGATAACACACAGTGCAAAGAGTTTCCCTCCCCACTGAAAATTCATCTTTGTGGATTAAGAACCAGAAGTAAGATGAAAACATTTTTGGGCCTTTATGTATTCAAGAAGTCTGATCTTTAAGATGCAGCCTTTTAAAAAAGCTGTTTAGAACCTTTATCTCTGTAATCTCGAGTTAAGTTTTTCTCCTTTTACTTTGGGAATGAGCACTCCCATTTGCTGCGTGACCCCAATTTTGTTTATAAAGATCATCAAGATCACCGTGGTTTTACTGCACCAAAAGTGTTGGGATGGAGTGATATATTTATGTTAAGATAAAATCTGCACTGATGGTGTTATAGGTTAGTCCTGGTCTGGCTGAAAGTGCTCTGAATTTAAGGTGTTGAAAGCAGTGGATTTACTGGGCTTCTCACTTATCTGGTAAGAGATTATAAATTGAAAGGGAGAAAATTGCATAAGGGCTGGGATAGAGATTTTCCCCAAGAGGGGCCATTCAGAGAATGTAGAGGAGAGAAAGTTGTAGGAGTTGGGAGGGAGGGTGAATAACACCTGCTGGTGTCATCATGGTGGGGTTTTAGGAGAAGAAAAGGAACACTTAAAGACAACAGTCCCTGCAATTGGAAGATGATGATGAGCAATTCTCTGTTCTCCCACTTCTCTTCCTTTCTTCTCCCCCATTTCTTGTCATCCTGTTCACCTGGAGCTGTCCAAGTCACTCTTGAGCTCATAAACATCGCACTGATTTCCAAGGGGTAAAAACTGTCAAGGTTTTTAATTCTGGTGAATGTTCTTGTTAAACTGTTTTACTTCCCCTCCAAAATACTCCAAGCACTGTGTACTGTGGCGTTGAATATTCTCTGGTTCATCTGATTTTCCTCCTTTTCTCCACAACCCCGGTGTCTGTTTTGAGTGCCTCGCCTGATTTATAGGAGGAATCCACTTCTAAACTGATTCTCACCACCGAGTAATCGTTGAGCAGGGATCTGTTAGTTCATGTTTAAAATCACAGCAACCCTGACTCCTGTTAACATGATTCCTGGCTGATTAATGTCCTGTTCCCCCCCCAAAAAAAACCCCACGTGCAAGTTGTCCGCTGTCTTCCATGTGAGGAAGTCACATCCTGGCTTGCTTTGATAACTCTTCAGAATGTAATGTAATAAAACCCAAACCTTATTTTATTGCCAGACTGGTGTGAGACATCCAGTGTATGTCAGGATGAGACATGTTTTCTTGAACTGCCTGGTGATTTATAATTCCTGATACCAGTCAGGCTGGTTATGGAGATAAATATATATATGTACATGTACTGTTCTTTATTTATTTTTTTTTTTGCAATAGTTTGTGAACTATGTCTTTAATTATTGCACATATGGGCTGGAGACATTGAGAAAGATCAAAGGGGTAGGTTAGCAATTCAAACTAGTGTTTTAACCAGTAGAATGTCCAGATGGTTGCCAAGCAGCTGGGAATTAATCTTTTGCTGCATGATTAATCTCTGCCTCAAAGTGTCTCTCCCTTTAAAAAAAAAAAAAAGAGGAAGAAAGTTTGATTTTTTTTTTTTAATTTTAATTTTTTTTCACATGTGTAGACCCTGATTTTTAAGGGAGAAAAGACACTGACTGTAAAAAGTGCTGTACACTGTTGTGGCTACATGCTGCACTGGTGAAAGGAAGGCAGGAGTGCAGTTTTAGTGGCTGGTTTAGGAGATCCTGAAAAATAAGTTTAAAAAGTTCAGTAGCTGCTGAAACACAACATAAAGAGGAGTAACACTGGGGAGGAAAAGTGGTGTTGACTCAGTGTGTTCAGGCTCATTCACTGGGCTCAGCATTATGCTGAAGAATTATGTGAAGTTTTTGAGTAGTATCTACTGTAATATTCAGATTTTACTAAATGCCTTTGAAATCTGTGTGATTTGTGCATGTTCACAAGGTTCCACCGGGCTCAGGCTTCAGTGCTGGCAACTGAAGGTTGTTTGCTGCATTTCTTAGCTGTCTTTTATGAAATTGCATCTAAGTTTTCACAACTTCTAACCGTATATTGAACTTTTTTTGGTAACTTGCTGGTGGCAGTGTCTGCTCCTAGTGGCAGATGCACTTGCTCTGTGTGCGAGTGGGACACTTGCCACTCCAATAAAGCTGTTAAATGATATGATGTGTTGTAGTGCTAATATGCATGTTATGTTTATTAGCCATATAAAACATCCTTTGGAATAAAAATACCATTCCCAGTTATCACAGTTGTTGGGATACAGAGCACTTCTCCTTATTCCCACTGCCCTCAACTTGGAAATCTGTGAAAAATACATTGTTCTCTCTTGAAAGAGCCTAATGACATTTACATATGAATGAGAACAATTGTCCTTTCAATTATTTTTCTGTGTCCAGCAAATGTGTATTAATTTCAGTGTCAGTTAAAAAGTCAGCTTTTTCTCGATGGGGAAAGCTGGTAGGATTTGATTTAGGACAAAGACTTTCATTCCTAGTGTTTATTGAAATGGGATAATAATATGATGTTAATTTTTTACTGAGTGAATGTTTAGTTGCTCTTTAAAGAATACTCTGAAAAAAATATTGCAACTGGAAGTAGCAGCTGTAGTGTTTTTAAAGAGTAAAGATACAAAGAAGGTTAGATCCGTGCAGGGAATTATAAATGTTTGTTAGGTCAAATAATGTAGTCCAGATCATAAACATGGACTTTTGTGGAGGGACCTTTGAATCTGGGCAAAATGCCATGTTTATAAAGGGGCTTTTTGCATTCTAATTTCTGGCTGTTCCACTTGTTTGATGCTGCTTTTCTTTCAGGCCATCTCTGGTTTATCCTGAGCTCTTTGAAACAGAGACTTTACAAGCCATTTGTTTCACCTTGGGCATTGAACTGGGTAAAAATATTGATGATGTTCAGTGCAGAATTTGGGTAGCGATTCTGTTGGTTTATGATGTGCTGTTTCAAAATGTAGTCATAAATTTATTTATTTGAAATTGGAAGTGAATGGTATTTTGCCCACATCCTGTAAACTCCACAAGCTTTTCAGCAGTTCCATTTGAAACCAGAAGATTAGTTCTGATATGATTAAAATCTACATTTGCTGTAGAAATTTCTATTCAAATAAGTTATTGTGAAGTATTTTTTTCTTTTTCACACCAGTGATTTTCTTTTCAAGATTTAGGTGGTTATTCTGGCTCTTAAATCGCTGTAAAATGTGGAAAGTATTAATATATCTCAAAGCTAATCATAAAAATTTTTGAGGCTACAATATGATACAGAAATAACACAACGAGGAGAGACAGCTTGTTAATGATGATGTGAGATACACTGTTCCAAATTACTTTAGTCTGAAGTCAGCATGTCTTTATAATAAATCTTGACTGTTTTGCAAGTACAGTCTCTCCTGCCTTGGCCTTCCTGGATGGTTTAAAACACTGTATAAATTATCAATATTTATTGTTTTAACCCTGCATGTGAAAATTGAGTAAACAGGATTCAGTAGAAAGTTGGAGTTGTTTGTTGATGTTTTTGTTAAGAAACCTTTCTCTTCTATGAAAATATCAAAGCTTTGTGCTGTGCACTGATTTCTTTCAGCAGCTGCACAACACCAAGACAAATAAGTTTTGTCGTGCACTGTAAGATATACACAAGTCATTGTTCTACATTGTTAGTTCTTACTTTGAAGTTCTCAGTTATTGTTTACATCCTTCTCCCCCTTCCTCGCTTCCTCCCTCCCTCCCCCATATATTCATAGGCTTAGAAAAAAAAAGCAACAAGTACTGTTTTGTCAAATAACCCTCCCCCCCCAAAAAAAAATCTCTGGTGGATGTTAAAGCTCCAAGATGCCACCTCTGGCCTGAGGGTGAGCCCTGTAATGAAGACGAGTGAGCAGTGGGCAGGAGTTCAAAGCTATCCCTGATTAACATTGTTAACCTGCCCATTGAGTTGCTCTTAAATCAGGTATTTAAATATTTCGACAAATTTCTGTAAATGGGGGCAAGATGAATGTTTGTCATGAAAATGGGGAGATCACCTCCCCCACCCCCCCACCTCCCTGGAAGATTTATGGCAGCTGCAGGTTGGACTCCATCAGTTTAAATTTGACAGCTGTTAATTAAATTTTCCTGACACCTAACCTGTGCTATGAAAGGGCAGTGATAGGATGAAAAATCGTTTTTCAGGTGACTATTTACTGGTTTGGGTGGTGTTTTTGATTTTAGTTGTTTTTTTTTTTGAATGAGGAAGAAAGTGTGATGAGGCACATGAAAGCAGTTCTGCTGCTACCACCCTCCATGGCTTTAAATAACAGGGACAGCACAGATGTTTGACATCAGTATTGTTTACATGGCCTTAGGGTTTAATTGCCTCATACTCTTTGTGAGGAGGATAAACAATGACAGAAATCCAAAGGAATGATGTTCAGGCAACAGCAATGGCTGCGTTTCATACATAGTTGCAAACTTCCCAACTATAGCTAAAAAATATCTACTTGTTTGTTTGGGTTTTTTTCTCCTTGTCTGAATGGTAACATGCCAGAAATCTCCTATTTTCTGCTGCCTCTGAACTGGTGATAAAAGGTATAAACACCGACGAGCACGAGCGCCCTGAACCGCGTCTAACGAGGGGAACGGCTTCTCTAAGTTGTTTTTCTCAATTTTCCCTAAAACTTACCAAGGTCTTTGGTGCTGCTGTAGGTTATTTTGCTTCTTAATGTGAGTTTAATCAGCAAAGGCAAGCTGAAGTGCAGAGGGCACCGTGTGGAGGAGCAGCACATGGAGTCACCCAAGTGCCGCTCGGCAGGAAATGGAGCCGCGCGGAGCAGATGAGGTTGGACATTTGGGAACTGCAAACGGGCTCAGCCTGGGCTTGGTGTGGTTTTAATTTGAGCAGATAATCCTCCATCGAAATCAGTGTTTAATAACGTGCCTAAGCTTTGCAGTGGAAGGGGAGATGTTTCACTGCCAGTGGTGATGAGCCCGTTTGCTTCGCCCCGGCCCTTGTGAGATCACTGATTAAAATGTGTTTACATGACTTCATTTTTTTTTATCTTCGTATGTGGTGAGATTGGAAATGTGCCTCACAGAGAGGGTGGGTCAAAAAGCACATTTGTAAGTGAAACCAGTACTCCAGGCTTTTCTATAGGACACTGGTGGTGTCCTCAGGTTTTCTGGCTTTTCCAGCAGTTTTCCACAGAAGTGTAGGATTTTTAAACCAATTTTTACAGCATGTGCTCAAATTAACCCTTCCAGGGGTTGTGATGAACATATATGTGCATCTTGGAATTACAGAGCAGTAGAAAATTTAAATATTGTGGGAGATTTTTAATTTTATTTTATTTACCAGTTCTTCATTACGGATACAGCTTTGCTCTTAACACAAGCTGAAAACTCCAAGAGCAAATCAAGTACTGAATTTCAAACAGTTTAACATGGGGCTCCTCCCTTTTCTTCATGTAGTAGGACTGACTTCTGTGCCTTGAACACATTTTTCATGTCTGTTGTTTGGTTGCAGTTAGCTCTTCTCTTTGGAAAGAAGTCCCAAAATCTGTGAAAATTGAAGAGCTGGCCGTTCTGGTGGAAGTGGTGTAACAAATTAATGAGCTAAAATTGATGAGAACCAGTGCAAGGTGGTGCTAAGTGGGAGATTAATGAGAGGGGGAACCAGCTTCAAGTACAGGGAGTTCTGTTGTCAACCTGCAGGAGAACAACAGCCTGTGGCTGTGAGAACAATCACCAGCACTTGGAAATACATACATGTCCTTGTATAATCCAAATGGAATTTTAAGGTTTAGATTTATTTTTGTGTTCTTTCAGTTGATGGAATAATAAAACCAAGCCCAGCTCTCAGCTGATAGAAACCCACCAAGGATTAATTTTCATCCGTGCCAAGACATTCTCACTTTATTAATGAGTTTTAAATGCAAAGTGTTTGTGTGGCTTTAGTAGCTGTGTGAGGGCAGTAGCTGTACATCAGTAATTCATAAGCTTTTAATGTAATTCAAGCAGATTGGAGTCTCTTTCATGTTTAGTTTCTGGTATTTGTGTTTTTACAAGACCTTCATATTTATTTATGGAATGTTCACATGCTGTCTATCTGGAAGTGGATTACTGTGCTCTTTTTATTAAATCAACACTTATTCATCACCTGGTACTAAGATTTTCTTCTATAATGTCACTTTGTTGGAGTGATATATGCATATATTTCTTTTCATATATACATATGCGTAGATTTCACGAATAGAACATGCATTTTTATCATGATGCTTATTTTGGGGTGATAAAAGAAGTGGCTGACAGCTGAGAATATGATTTATTTTCTTTGGATTAATTGTCAATCTAACTTTTTTTTCTCCCCCCATTAATTTGCATAAGGCTGTGTACAAATAGTTGGGAGACAGGTCTCTTTATCTGTGGTGTAATAAGCAGGTTTAGAGTCAAGAAATGGAAAGAAATTACTGGTCTTCCTTCTCTTTTCAATTCTTGGGGAGTCTTCTGTGTTTACAGAGCAGCATCTTGCATTTTTGAGTCGACTTGGATTTTTGTCGCTCACGTTTTCAAGTCGTGATAGCAGCGATGTTTTCAATTCACAATAAATCTGTAACACAGGTGAACCATAGAAAAGAAATTAATAGTTTGTGCTGTGTGTAGGGTTTGTCTGTGTTAGATAAAGATTCGTGCTGGAATGGCAACTTGTGATTAGTCAAAGGAATGGAAATCATTTTGATTCCTGTGGAGTTGGTCAGTTGAGAGCATTACCAGCCAGGCTCTTAGCTGAGCTAAATGAAAAGGGGAGAGCTGAAAAATGGTGATGGAAATCCAGTGTCCAGCTCTGAGGTGAGGGAACCTCAGCTCCATGGGCTCCCAGAACATCCAAAAGGACACAAAGTTGGCCAAAGGCCACTTTATTGTCTGCTGGTGGGGTTGGTACCTCACTCCAGGGGTTTTGGTTCCCCCTTTCTAATGGGAGAGGGGCATTGGGGTCTGTCTGGAGAAGCCTCTGTGTCCCCTCTGCTTTCTGAACAGGAGAAATTAATAAATGTAGGAGTGGAATAGCCTAAATCTGAACTCAAGGTGTCACTTTTGGTTTTTAGAAGACACGAGGCACACCAAATTCCTGTCATACCTGTCCTTGTGAAAACATGCAAGAGGTTTAAAAATACTTCAGAGTTGGAAGTTTAGACTCTGAGTAAGAACTGTCAATGTATTATTGTGTCGGGGGGGTTCAAGCACTGCTTTGAACAAACACAACAGGAAATGTATTTTAGCAATCCAGTCCTTAATCCCATTATAAATCACCTTTAAAAGGAAATGTGTTTATAATGTGAACTCTATGAATAATGGAAAACAAACAAAAACAAACGTGCATCTGGGCTGAAGGACATTCTTTGTGTAAATGTAACACCTGCCTGAATGAAAGCAAGTTTACCAAACTTGGTATATTAACAAATATTGAAGGTTTTATTCTGAAGTGTTTATTTAAATTAAGGACTATAGCTTATTTTAGGCAGCAGCAGTTGTGTTTATTGCCAACTAAAACATCTTACAAATTCATTTTCTAAATAAATGCTTTAGGTTGACATCTTTCTGTAGTAGTTTTGTCAAACAGATATGAAAATATTAAGAAGCTGAATATAGATTGTTTTCAGCAGTTATTTGTGACTTCCCGTTGCCTTATTAAAGACTCAGATTAAAAGTTATGAAAAGGTCATTAGTGTAGTTCATTCTTTATTTAAATTGTCTATCTATTCTGTTTTGCTTTTAAAGCTGGAAAGGAAAATGAAAATAACAGAAGGTAAATTCCATGAAGAAAAACTGAAACTACAACAGAAGCACCATGCTGATGTTCAGAAGGTAACAAGTGTTTGTATTTTCTTCCAAAACCAATGTATTAATAACAGGGAATATGATTATCATCAATAATTAGCAGTTGTTCTTTAAGTTCTCCACAATTGCAATTGATGTTCATTGAAAGCCAGATTGTAGGTAACAGTTTGCATGAACTGATAGGAATGTGCAATATTCTATGGTAACATAAACTTAGGAAAGGGAAAACATGGGGAGAAAACAAAGGAAAATACGAGACCATTTGTTTGTTTGAACAAGAGAACTTATTTTACCAGCCCAACAATTTCTGTGTGATGAAATCACAAACTCATGGTTTTTCTTTCAGAGAGAGAGCCACCTGTATTACAGAAAAATGTGAGCAAAAAGACTTTTATGGACAAAATGCAAAATGTAACAGTAGAAAAATCCCCAAGTGTATCACACGTGTTCCTGCTCATACAGGAGTAGTGTTTGTTCTCCTGTTTCCCTTTTGACACAGAGTCTTAGAGCACAACCTGGTCACTAAACAGCCCTTTATTTATGTTTTTGTGTTGTTAAACCTGACCTGGCTCTTAATTCTTCAGCACCGACGTGACACCAGATCTACCTCTTGGGGTTCCTTTGGGGTTGTCTTCATTGGGTCACAAAAAGGATATCACAGACCACGTGGTTACTTTCAATGCCACATTTTAAACACGGGTGGGGGGGAAAATCCTGCGAGGTCCTGAGTGCCCCTGGAATTGCTCTGACCCCGGGGATGTGGTGGGAATTAAACGACGGCTGATCCCGCTGTAAGCTCTGCGTTACTCAGAACCTCTGCTTTGTTTCTTAGAGGCTGAGTCACAGCCTCGGAGGAAGTCGGTTGACACAACACTGTGACACATCAAAGCCTCCTGAAAGGATGTTAATATTTGGTCAGGTGCATGTTTGGCTCATCTGCTCTCAGAGCCTGCGAGCAGAACCGGCGAGCAAAGCTGGGAGCCGAAAGGAAGCGGCTTTGTGAGAATAAGGAACAGTTTAAATGCTTTCTCATCCCCTTGAGTTGTCAGCCCCCTCTAACTGATGTTAGAATTCCGTCTTTTGAAGTTGTTTAATAACGTTGGATATTTTAGAAAAGGTTAAATAGTGTCGTATTAATCTTTAAAGATGCAAAACGTTTATTGCAGATGGAGTAATATTGTTTTAAGATGAAAGCTTCTGTTGGATAAGAGATTTGGGGCACTGTTATAAAATTTCTGAGACTTTAATCTTTATCTTAAACACAAAGTTTAAATTAAAATACTATCTCAAAGTGTGCAAATATTTGAGGTGTTTTTTGAGCTTGTGCAGAAATGGGGGTGTAGTTACCTTCATATACTTGCTCTAGTCCAACCCATTGTTCCTTGGAATCCCTGCAAGGAGTTGCAATTGCTGAAGTACAGAAGAGTGTAATCAAGTTGACCAATTTACTTCAATATTTCTTCAACCTGCTGAGACTTTTAGGTGCTCTGAAATAGTATGGGGCAACTTAAACACAAAAAGGGAAACCGATCTTTTCTATTTGCAGTAGTAGCACCATCAAACTTGCACACTCAACAAGAGCAACGCTGGCTTTGCCCAGGTTTAAAAGGGAACAAAAAGACCCATCTTGAAACATGAAACTCCTTTATAATCTATTTCTACCTGTGTTTATCTACAACAGTCCTTTGTTTATGACTTGGCAGTCTGAGCTGTGAAAAATGGCTTAGATTTAATCTCTTAGTCCTGCACAACCCGAACACTTCTTGAAGGCAGTGCCTTGGACAGAGATCAGGGTGTATTGTCTTGTGCACTGGCTGTAGTTTTGATGTTTCTGAACTTTTGTGAAAGTATTTTAAATTGTCCCTGCAGATTTTGGATAGAAAGAATGATGAGATAGAGATGTTGAAGTACGCCCACAAAAAGAAACAAAAAGAAGCTGAGGAGGAGATCAGAAGACTGGAGAAAAAAGGTGATTTCTGTCTTTCTGGTTGTTTTCTGTGTGGTGGTATTGCACTGCACTCTGTTGAGGCTGTGGGCTTGTGTTCCTCCTTCAGACATCCCTTTCTTCTTCACTTGCAGGTCTTCACTTAATGTTTTCCTTTAGATTTTGAGAGGCTTGTCCAGTTGCCTTTGCTGTTTCCAACCCACGTATTCAGGAGGCGTGTGGTCTTTTTATACTTAACACAGGTTTTATGAGCGTCACCAAAAAAGTTTTCTTTGATGGTGCTGAAGTATTTTGACCACTTACTTCAAACTTTTTGGAATCTCTGGCCCAGAGTTAATTTCTTTATGCATTCAGTACATTTTAATCAAACCACAGTGGGTTATTTTTAAAACTATTGCGGCAAGAGATTTCAAACATGAGTAGTCTTGAATATGTCATAAGGACAAAACTTGGCCTGAGTGTGGCTTGTCAGCAGTTTTTCAGTGTTAGTTTCTTTTAGAATTCCTTGGAGTCCTTTTACACTATGGACTAAACCACAATGTAAAATAATACAGAAGTTTGGTAATCTATGTACAAAAAGGGAGAGTGTTCCATGTATATTGTTTCCTGCTCCTTGGGAAAGTAATTTGTCCAACAGGGAATCTGGTGCCTCTCTCAGTGGGTTGGTGGTTGCTCTTGGCTGGAACAGGTTGTGTTTTGAGTTGCCCCCACTTTTGCCAGAAAGTGAAAATCCTGAGTCTCTTCTGAAAAATGAATATATACCTGCTTTGTTTTCCACTGAGTCTGTCAGACTGTGAATTCTCAATGCAATCACTTGGGGAACTTAATTTTCTTCTATATATTTAGCATTCAGTCTTCACAAGAACCTTTTCACCTAAGGATGCTCATGAAATCAGCCTATTTTTTTTTTTTTAGGCTATAAGGAATTTTGCTGATGTATATTTACTCCTTCAGGAAGGCAAACTCACTCTGAAATAGCCTGTAAACAAAGCAGAAAACAGAGAGCACCTTGTAATATTGTAGTGTGCACAGAAGCAAAGTGCTAAATTTTAAAGCATTTCATGCATTAAGTATTTAAGAGCCAAAAAACCATCAGAAAGTCGGGTCAATTGGAAAGCTGACGTAAACTGGTTGTTGCCAGCACTGAACAATCCCAAAGGTACCTCTTGAATGGTTGTTTATTTTCCCACTTTTAACAGTTCAGACCGTTGTTCGTGAGTCACAAGTTGTCAGAGAAGCCAAAGAGCAGCAGATTGAGGAGCTGAAGAAGATGTGTGAGCAAAGCAATGACTCCCTGAACAATGAGTGGGAGAAAAGGGTAATGAACAGTACTTGCTTTTTGACAGATTCCTGCAGTGTTTATCTGATGTAATGCATTTTGTCACTCAGCAAAATAAATATAAGGAATCTGTTACTTTGAGAGATGTTTTTAATGCCAATTTTTATTTATTTTTTTTTTTCTGGAGTAATTAAGCCTCTTTTTGCTGATGCCTGCACGCCCACACCCACCCAGCTGGTCACCCTGTGCCTGGGGTTCATCTGGCCTCCTGGCAAGTCTCTGGATGTATTAGGGAAGTGTTTATTTCTGGTTGACCTGACATGGAATTTTAATCTGGGTAAACCTGCTGCTACCTGCTGCCACGGTGATTCCTTTGAACTCTTGTTTTTGCAATGGGTCATGAGTTCTCCCACGTATTTTTATTTATTGTTAAACTCAAGGCAGCAGCAAAGCAGGGGGAAAAGCGTGTTTATTGTGAGACAGCATCACCTTTGTCCAGATTATTGTCAGGATTTGTCTGGCTTCCCCCACTCGAGAGGGAGGGTCACAAAAAGGGCAGACCCACCTCCCTTTAGAGCTGAAGAATGCTGTGTAATTTAATTTTTTCACAGCCCTGCATCTGGAAATGATGCTGGGTTTAATTCTTGCCTTCTAAGAGATAAATCATAAATCTTGTCCTTTGTGCTGAAGACCTCGAGGCTTCAGTGTTAAATGGGCTTTTCTTGTAGAATCCAGAGTGGTTTGGTTTGGAAGGGGCCTTAAAGATCATCTCATTCCACTAGAACATTAGAGAATGGCAAAAGTATGTCTCTTAGCATTCTGTATGGATTGTTATGCCCTCTATACACTTCTAAATGACTTGCTTACATTTCTCACAGCTTTGTAGGGTCATAGCAGACCTATTTAGTGAGAAAACTTTCTAGTCTTGTTATAAAGGACAGAAATGTGACCACCTGGATTTTCCAATTGTTCTACTTATATTCCACAATAATCTAATATTTAGGAATGCTAGTTTTAGATGCCATTCATTATTCTGTGCTGTTTTTCTGATGCAGCTGCACGAGACTGTGGCTGAGATGGAGAAGGAGAAGTTCAACCTGCAGAAGAAGCACACGGAGGACATGAAGGAACTGCTGGAGGAAACCAACGCCCGGCTCCACAAAATGAAGGAGGAGTATTTGCAACAGACACAGTCCACTGTGAGTTCTGCTGTGAACATCTCACAGTGGAAAGTGTCCTTTCCAACATTCAAACCTCATGGGTTTGTGTTCAAGTGGACTGGAAGTGCTCAAGGCCAGGATGGAGCAGCTGGGGACAGTGGAAGGTATCCCTGCCCATGGCAGGGGTTGGAATCAGATGATCTTTAAGGTCCCTTTAAGGTGCCTTCCATCCCAAACCATTCCATGATTCTATGATTTGTGTACATACTTATTTTTGATGCTGCAGTGCAGTTACTCTGTCCTTTTGAGAGGACACTGTCCTTGCAGCCAATCCAGCCAAGGATTGTTTTCCCCCAGATAAAATTAATCAAAGTACATCCCTTCAATCAGTGTTACAGAGAAATATATTTGTAATGAAGGACTGACTGTACCATTTCTCACTGGTTTTGGTTCAGGTTTGCAGAACTCTTGTTTCTGTAGGTCTGTAGACTATAAAAAAGGATTTATGTAGTAGATCTGTTTTCATAGATACATGTGACTCTTTCCTTACCCACCTTCTCTTTGAATGAGCAAATGCTTGTTAGATTAAAGATCACATAAAAAGAACTTTGAAATAATGATTATTCTAATGTATTGCATTTCCTTTCTAGAATAATTATAAACATGTAATAAGGTATAATGTGGATTTTGAGCTGTTATATAAATGATGCAAAAAACTAAAAATTGACTAGTAACCTCAAAAAAGCATCCTGTACTTTTTATCAGGATGAGGCATGAAGAAAATTGAGTGAGTGAAAAGACAATGTCAAACAAAATTTATTCCTTTATTAATGAATGTTGAATTTAAAAATTAACATTCAGATCATGTCATAGGTAACAGTAAATACAGAGAAAAATGGACACAGTCTGTCAGCAAGATTGAATTTAAGAACCATCAAAACTAGACAGATCTTGCTGAGCAGCTTCTGATTTAATAATTAAACAAGGTAGAGTTCAAGGCAGGGCTTAAGATGAAAGACTAGACTGTCACTGGAAATTAGTTTTCTTTTTTTTCTCTCTCTCTTTCTTTCTGTCTCCTGATTTTATTTTTTCTTTTTTTTTTTTTTTTTTTTTCGGTTGGTATTTCAGAGTTTCCTTGTTCAGAGTTTCATGTTGTCAGGAATGCCAGTGCTGTTAGAGAGAGGAATGGGCTGAACAGTTGAACTAATGCCACAGAGCTCATAAGGAGGGGTTTGTGCACAAATATCAACTTCCCTGAGGGCCACAGGGCCAGGGAGGAGTTATGATATCTGGTGATATGCCAGGACTCTTATTTTTTTTCCTTTAAAAAGGAAAAAAAAAGAAAACCAAACAAACAGAAAACTCCAAAACAACGACAAAAAGACCAAACCAAACACTCCTTTTCCCCCCACCAGAAAAAAAACCCCAAACATTCCTGTGCATCTGGCTTTGCATTGATGGAGAACTTTGCTCTTCTGTGGTCAGGGAATATTTTAAGCTCAGGTGACCATCCAGGTGACCCTTGTGCCTGTGTGAGGTTCTGGCTTTGCTCCAGGCTCACGTCACAGTCAGTGCCAGTTGGGGCAGTGGCTGCAGGTGGCTGATGTTTGGCTTTTTATTTTGCTTTAACTGTGGGTGAAAATTCTGTTCCGTTTCCCTCATCTTCAGGCCTTTGTTAGTATAAAATTAACCATGATCTGCACATCCTGAAGGGACAACTGAGTTTTATTTTCTGACTCCAGCCTCCTGAGGAGTCCTCTCATTTCCGTGCCTGTTACCATGAATTTAGGGAAGAATGGGAAGGGGCAGAGTAGTCTCAATGCTACCTGCCTGTTCTTATTCTGCTCCTTTTTAAATTTGTTTACATTAGGAGGTGAAGTTCTAGGAAAAAGGTGCAGCTTTTAATAGGTGGGATTTATTGAAAGGAAGTCACTGTAATTAGATTAATGGAAGGTCTAAAAATCCTTTATGTGTGTTATCATGCATTACAGTTTTCCATATAAATATGTCTTCTCTTCCATTTTAAAAGATTTTCAATTTAAAAATCAGTTGCATTTGCTGTTTTGCTTAAGGGAGGAAGACATGTTACTTTGAGGGGGGGATAGACATCCATATTTTGAAGATTTATTTATGTTTTGTGCACAACCCAGAATTTCCTGTCATGATTGATGACAGCTTTGCTATTGTAACCCTTGTGCCTCTGGATCACCAAAGAACCTTGTTGCTCCAGGCTACTGAAAAACAACAGGACTATTCCCTCATTTATTCTGGGTTTCCTCAACGTGACCTGTTCTTTCAGAACGAGACTGTGCAAAAACTGGGGGCTCGTGTCCAGCAGTTGACCGTGGAGGCTGAAAATAGTCATTTACTGCATCAAAAACTGTCTCAGGAGAAGATTGAAGCAGAGCAGCGTTACGAGGACTTGTGCTCCGAACTTCAGGAGCTCAAAGCAAGGTAATAAATAAATAAATAATAAATTTTAAATAACACTTGCCAGTTTTAACACTGAAGAACGTGGAATTCCCGAGAGCAAACATTATTCATTTTGCTCCAAGAGCGCTGTGAATGTTATTTGACATTAAAAAACTTCCATGAAAACATATTAATTGATGTCCAGCTCCTTTTGGACTGACCCACCCAACCATCCTGAGGAGGGTGTTGTCTTTCCATTATTTATAAGCAGCTGGTTGTGTGACAAGGGCAGTGGCACAGGCAGGCAGTGCAGGATCTGCAGAGTTGATATCGAGCAGGAAAAATGCCAAAATATGAAAGCAATTTCCATATTCTGTTTGCTTCCTCCTTGTAGGTACAACTTGCTACAGAAAGACAAGGACCACATTATGCAGGAGTACAAGGAGAACATCCAGCGACTACAAAGTAAATTTGATGTCGATAGAGATCTCATAAAGCAGGAACAAGCTCTCTCTGCAGCTAAGGTATGATAGGCAGGAAAATGTGGCTCATTTTTTAAGCGGTCTCCTCAATATAAATATAATGCTTACGTATAAATATGAGGACCTGTTCAGTTCTCTGAGTTACTCGTGTGCAAGTTCAAATAGAGTTGAAGTTTAATTTCTCATTCCCAAATTTGACTGAAAATTCCGCAGCTGATTCAGATGAGATGCAATTAATACCCGGATCTGGCTTGTTCTGTTAAAATTCTGGATGCCAGAGGATTTCAACACACACTTCTAAGTTCACCAGAGGGCCCAAAGTGAGGTATCCCGAGCTGTAAACTCAGACAGGTGTTTGTTGGTTTTTTTTCCCCCAAGTTGATAATTTTTTTCCCAATTTTGGGCAGCTTTGAGAAATCAAATTTAAAGATGCAAAAGATGAAACTGAAGAGCTAATGAGGAGTGCAACCCCAAAATCCCTTTTTCTGTTAAATCCCTGCAGGCATCTGATGTGATTGAGGAATTACGGAGGAGTGTGACTCAGTTAAAGCAACAGTTGCAAGAATCAGAACACCAAAGGCAGCAACAGCTGAGGGTGAGCCCTGACTTTGCTAAAGGGTGACCAACCCTGTCTCCTTTTTCTTTTTTGTGATTTAAATGTTTCAATAACCATCCTAAAATGCACTTATATTTAAACATGACCTGCTTGTCTGTATTTTATTAATAGAAATATATGAAATATTACCTTTTGCTTAGAGGTTGATTTAAAAGTGGGACTGAAAGAGGTAAGGGCAGAATTTTCACAGACATCTTTTGAGTGTTTCTTGTAATGCACATGTTAAATAAAACAGTTGAATTGTGTATTGGTGGATTACAGAGAAACACGACAAAGAATGATGAATGTCTTTTTCTTTTTATCATAAACTGTAAACACTTTAAAAGTAAGTTCCCAAATTGTTTTCAATTTTGTCACTCTTTAACAGTTCAGTTCAATATTCTGCCCTCCTGTAGGCATTTAAATTAATCCTCCTATCTGAGGATAATGAGTTCCACATCTGTATCATGTATCAGTCTTGTTGGAGTTTTGGCATCTACTTCTCCTCCCAATGCCTTTCATTTCACAGTTGATATAGTACAGAATGGCATTTTAATAGCTCAGGAAAACAAGTTGCTGTTTCTCTTTAGAAAACATGAAAGTCTTGAATTTGAGATAGTTTTGTTGTTTGCTGTTGGTTGAATTTTCTTTGTATGTCAGAGAATTTTTTAATGATGATATCAAGTGGATTTTTAATTTTAGTGGGCTGTTCTATGTAATAGTAAATGTGTGTGTTTGACTGCTTTGAAATCGAAGAAAAATGTGGTTGGATTATTTAGAATACACATCTCTTCTTTTGCAGGATCAAGAATACAAGGTTCAGCAGGACAAACTTCACTGGGAGAGTGTGTATGAGAAGCAGGTAATGTTGGCAGGAAAATGAACCATCCTGTGCACACTGCCAATTTTTGGTCTGTAGAGAAGTTAAAAGTTTAAATTCTGAGACCCTCAAAGTAGTAAAATTTGGAATCCAAGCGTTTCACAAGGTTTGGAAAAAAATGTGACAAATTCAAGGAAGATTTTAAGGACAGCTATTTAAGTACAGAGATACCACCTCTAATTCTAGGAACCATCTGCCCAGTGATTCAGGCTGGGAAGGCATTCCCAAAGAATTGCCCCTGGAAACCTGTCCTGTTATTTTACACTGCCTTTGGTGGCAGCTGGTGCCAACTGCTGTTAGAGAAAAGATAATGAACTGAATGAAACTTGGCCTCTTGTCAGTGTTCAGATGTTCTTCCATACTTTCTTCTCCCAGTATATCTCTATTCCATCCTTCTCCATGTGTTCTCTATATATTGTCAACATGCATTGTTTTTACATCAGAAACTTAAAGCAAATAAAATGTAATTTTCATCAAAAACCTCTTCATCTTAACGCACTTTGCCAGTGCTGTCTGCTCTTTTAGGCTTTAAACATCAGTAGGTTTCAAATTAAACTTCAATTTTAGTGACATTATGTGTGCAACTCGTGTTCAGTCAGAGGGTGCTTAGATGCCTGTTTAATTGAAAGGATGTGTTACTCAAACATGTCACTTCCAAATGTGGCGAATTTATAACATGAAATAATGGATTGTGATCCCAGCTACTTGTCACTTGGTAATAGCAGTTGTGACATGAATTGTAGTGGGGTTTTGGTTTGAGTCAGTCCCTTCTGCTGATTTGAAGTCAACCCCCTTTTTTGGTTCCAGGATCTGCTTTGGTTTAAACCTTGCCTACGTTTGTCTCTTCAGTCAAGTCATGGGTTTTTTTATGAATGTTGAACTCAAGAAAAATCCAGTATTGGAGTAATATTGCAGGTCAAAATAAAAATTTATTGGCATAATTTGGGTATCTCGTGGTTATTGAGGTAAAGTGGGCATTGATTTATTGCAGTACATCACTCTGGTTTATAGCAGTACATCACTTCCTCTGCAGATAAGTACAGATTAAATATGTCTGGTAATGTTTCCATGTGCCAGGTAGGGTATGAAGCTGGGGCAGGGCAGGGATAGGTTGGATCTCAGGAAAAGAGAAGAGGAGCTGCAACTCTGTAAATGAGGAACCTTTTATTTTTATAAATAACTTGACAGGCAGTTTGCCTGTTCATAAATCCTGATGTAATCGTGTTCTCAAACTCGAATCTTTGAGGAAGGAGGAGAAGAAAAATACATGTGAATTATCTATGGATATAAATCCATAAAACAGGATAGATTGGCCCATAAAATACTAAAACAAACTTGCCTTCAAGTAAAGGAATCATGAAGTCTCTGGTGCAATCTGTTCACTTGAAAACCTACCCATTATCTAATAATCTTTATGAGTCTACAGTGGCTGTTGCTGTGAGGATACTTAAACATCAAACAAATAATAGGTAGTAACCCTAAATGTCACTGTTTGATTAAAGGTGCTTATCTGCTGAATCAGGAACCAGTTAGACTAAATGGCTTTACAAGCCAAGGGAACACCTGCTTTTTATAAATAATCCACTGCTTGTTTTCCAAACATTCAGCTCAGCATAGGAGCAGTGACAGATTATTCCTGAGAGCCATTCCCGAGCCAGCTGTTAAATATATAGAATTTACCAGGTTTGGCAATACCTTCTTTGCTCTGATAGACAGCCCGTGGGTTTGGGGGCTCTTGGAACACAACTAAGTGTTCAGACCATCCTGGAGTGAACACCCACAAGGAACTGCTCACAGCAGAGAACCTCTGAATTTGTTTTTTCCTTGCACTATACATTTATTAGAACACGTTTTTCTTTATTGTGGTGACTTAAAAAGCATGCAATATTACAAATGACTGCAAGTGAATAAAGGATTTCCTGTGCTTCTCATCTTGTTCCTTGAGCAATCCTAAAGCAATACAAACTTCTTGTTCTTCATCTGCCTTTGGCAGAAGATATCATGACAACTCATGGTTTGCACCACTCCTGGGAGGTTACCAAACTCAAAGATTCTTGTACCTGTTCTTTGAGTATTATTATCATCATCATTATTGTTATTATTGCTTGTTTTATTACTGTTATTCTTTAGGATGTTTATGTAAGATATTTACATTTGTTGCTTTTATTGTTGTAAGAATTGATAAGAAGTGATTGGCTTTGGGTGTTCACAAGCTGGTAAGTAGGAGCCCTGCACCCTAGAGATTAAATACATGGCACTGTTTTAGGTAGATCTCTGTGTGCTTTTCTGTACTTACCTAAAGAAAATGTAGTTCTTTTTTTTTCTGTAATTACTGATATTTCTTTACTGTAGAGAATAATATTCACTGTGAGAAGAAAAGTAGCTCTATTGGCTCATACTTCATCTCTCTGTTAATCTCTCCTTTAGCATTTTACATTATTTTAGGAATCTCTGCATCAGTGCAAAAGAAATACGCAAATAGTTTTTAGAATCAAAAATAACATTTATTTCTTCTGAACCTGTGGCGTTGTTTTAGCTAAAATATGGCTGTTTTTTTTCTTTCAAATGGCAGATTAATGTCATTCAGAACGATCTGGATAAAGAGAGGGGGATGCTCAGAAGAAAATCCGGAAACTGGAAGAGACTTTGAAGTAAGTGAATATGGAATAATTGTTGAACCATCCCTGAGGTTTTCAGGCACATTCATGTGACAAACTGAGGCTTTGTCTCATCTGATGGGCCTTCCTGGAATTTGGTTGGGTTTCCTTCCTGTTGTAAAGCTGCATCTTTGGGGTTCTCAGTCGAGCAGAAAAGTGGAAAAAAGGTAAAAGCAAGAACCAAATCACCCATATTTGTTGACTTTCAGGTGGTGGCAATTGAGGTTCCTGATGTCAGCTGCTCTTGGCCTCTTAAATAAATGGGTTCAAGTTTGGATTATTTACTTTCAATGAATCCAAAGACTTGTTGCTTGGGACTATTTTAGAGAAATGGATAAATTTGAAAGATGTGTTTGTTTAAATGATATTTTAAATTGATGTAGTATATGATGTCTGTGACTTTATATTTAACTTAATATCCATAAATTACAACTCTAATGTGGATTTTTCCTCAATGATACGACACTTTTTTGTGTGAATGCTTGTTTTTCACATGGATCTAAGGCTTGGAGAAGTGTCTGCAGCAAATAGGAGGCACTTTTTATTAATTAACTTGGTACAGCTTCTTTTGCCAACCTTGTACATTAAAAAATGAATCAGGATGCCCCAAGACTGATGTTTTGGGAGCAGGGGAGTGGTTTACACACAGCAGATACACGGAGGACAACATCAACTCATGTTGTGCTGCTTCCATTTTTGATTATCCAGACTATTATTTCCATGTGTTTATCCAGTTTAAATTCAAAGTTATGGAAATAATTTTCAGGGAAAACAGATTATTCTGAAACAAACCAGGAGTTGCTTGCTAAAACTATTCAGTTAAATATTACAATGTACCTTATCTAGGCTGAGAGAGGCAAGTGGAGATACTTTTATTCAATAAAAGTCACAGAGCTGAAGTCTGTATTTCTTTATTTCTGTAATCTCTGAGGTATTTGGCATAAATAGAGACTATCTTAAATCACTACAGACATTAATAAAAATTCCAGCTTTTAATCTTTAAATTCTTTACACTGACTATTATTTATAATTTTGGGGAGATTGAATTGTTATCAACTGCACTTAATCTTTTAGTATTTTACCATCTGATTTGCTGATAACGAAGTTGCATTAATTTTCTTCCACATCTTTCAAATAAAGTGTCAGTTTGCACTTAGTTATGTTAATAAAGTCAGTCTGACTTTACAGTCCACGGGCTGCTCGGGATGGATTCCCCATGTGGGTGCTCTCAGTGCAGAATAAACACTCTCCAGGCAGTATCTGTGGAGTGGGTGAGTGTGCTGGGGAGGGTTTGAACTTTAATTTCAGATGTTCCCTGGCTGTAGTTAAGCTTAGGTTTAGCTCTGAGTTGGAGTGAAGTTTTAGGGCCTGCGAATTAAGACGGTGTTGGCAGAGACCGATCCTGACCCTTGTGCTTTGTGTGAGTGGATCCTTGGGCCAAAACTAGGGGTGGATCAGCTCCTGGCATCAAAGAGCCCTGGAGACTGTTCAGCAGGTTAAAATTCATTTACTGTTTCCCCTACACTGAGTGGTTTATACCATTCCTGGTTTTCAATGTGTCTTCTGCTGCAAGCTACTTGCACTCCTGTTGTAGAGTGGTTGTCCCAGGTTCACTTCCATGTCCTTTGACACTCTGTTTCTCCTATACTTTCTTTCTTTCATTTAATTTTTTTGATTCAGGGTGTTGGAAAATAAGGTAGAGATTTCTAATATGTAACCATATATAACTCTCCCAATTTAAAATGGATAATGTTTTCATTTTGGAGGTAGCTTACTCTTTAATAAAAATTTATACTGCTGCTCTTTTGGCTGTTTTATAGCAGGGATTTGGGGTTAATTTTGAGATTAGTGATGGAATTAGTACTTCTAATAGGTAATTATTTTGTAATGGAATAGAAATAAAAATTAGCTTCCACGTGTGTTTTTTTTGCCTAAATGGAAACATAAGCTGGCAGATTGATCAGGGTGGATTTGTGCTCCTAAAGATTAAAAATATTGTATTTACAGAAATATGGTGCCCTAGTCTGAGCCCAGCCTTTTTTCCCTGGTTGGTTCTTTTACATTTCAGCTCTGGTGCCAAACTTCTGGGTCTGCTCTCTGTGCATTCCTGACCAGGGGTGTGTTGGTGCACGTGGCTCTTGGGAACACCCTCACGTGCCCAGGATGGAGGAACTGCTGATCCTTCAGGGGTGGCTTTCTGGAAGCCAAGCCATTAATTTAGCACCAATGTTTCTGGACAATACTAAGGTTTTTTTTTCATGTGTTTGCTTATATAGGATATGTATGTAAGTAACAGATAAGAAGCAGTGGTATTTATTGTGGCAGAAATGGATGGTTTCCTTATGGCTCTTTTTTTATCCACTGCTGCAAAAATTAGTCCTTTGAACAATCTCTTGCCATTAAGATGAGTTCATAGGATTTAATATCTTATGTAAAAATGCTTTATTTTGCTGAATTTCTTTGACTATTGTCAGAATGAAATTAAGTAACTACAAGCTAAGGCAGACGCAGTAAATCTTGGGAAAACAACCTTGTCTTGCATGAGATGGGTGAAAATATAGTTCAGCATCTTCAATAGAAACAGTGCCTTGTGGAATTGCACCTCAGAACCCAGTAGGTGCATCAGTGATTTCTCATAAACTACTTTGATGTGAATGCACTTTGATTCCGAAATGGCCACAGGATTATACCTTGAGGAGCTGGTGAGCTGCAAGCACAAGGAAAGGGAAGTGGCAGACATTTTAGTGGGATTATTTTATTATTACCATCATTATTTTTCCAGTGGTGTGACAGCAAACAGTGCAATTGCAGTTTCAAACGTATCCACACCGATGCAGAATGAAAGTGATTTGAGACATTGTGTGGAATAGTAAAATCCACATTTCTAAAAGTACCTTTCCCTTCAAGAAAAAACTGTGTTGCCACAGTTTGAATACAGAAGAGAGTTTACAGAGTTTATGGAAGGCTTTTTTTTTTTCCTCTTCTGAAGTTTATGGTAGAAATATCTGTCAAACCCAAATCTTTTTGCAAAGGAGTTGCTCGAACGCTCCCGACTGTTGGTGGTGACTTGGAGATATTAAATTCCTATTTACTTCTGCAGTGCATGTCACAGGCATTGCCTAATAGCAAAAGTCACTCTTAAGAAGTGCTCCAAGGGTTTTTCTAGAATGTCCTTTAAATGGCATTTCTACAAGAACAAAGTTTTCTTAAAAAGCTTCTCTGTAATTACTTGGGGGGAAAGGTTGTTTCTCTAATCCCTGTGGTTTGGTTGCATAAAATGTGTCAGCAGAGTGGGTTGCAAATAGGCTCAATCTCTGCAGTTCTTATCTCTTGTATTAAGCAGAGGAGTAGGAAATAAAGAGGTATATAATTTGTCACAGTACAAGCTGAGCAGGAGTAAAGCAGAAAAATAAGAAAAAAAATCTGTACCCATTTGTTGCTGGAGAAGTTTTATTGCTGACTTTATACAATGTTGTTATCCAGAACAGCTCCCAACATCAACTGCTATGTCTTGCTCTGTGGAATTGGATGCTTATTTATTAAATATGTTTATTTTGCCTCTGCTAATCAGATTCTTTCATATTTTTAATTTATTTGGCTGTAGGGAAATATTTTCCATTTTACTGAAGATTACAACCACGACACCAGCTCATTTGTCACTGAACCACTTCCCTTCTGGAGTCATCACAGGATGGTTTGGGTTGGAAGGGACCTTAAAGATCATCTTGTTTTACCCCTTGCCATGGGCAGGGACACCTTCCACTAGCCCAGGTTGCTCCAAGTCCCATCCAGCCTGGTCCTGGACGCTTCCAGGGATGGAGAGTAATAAGTTTACAACTACATAGATGTGTAAAGTTTGTCAATCTTGAGTCTCAGAGATTTTGGACTAAATTATTAACATACTGGGACATGCATGGAAGTGCAGAAGCACCTTGTGCTGGTTTCTCAGAATGATAGTTGTGATGATTCTCATTTACTGGAGATGATGATGGGATCTGATTTAATGCTTTGCATGTCTCATACACAAATGAGTATTCCCTTATGTTTCTAAAAGGCACCTTTCCTGAGTTCTTGTTCTTCTCTTCTGTAGTGTGATTCAAGGAAACAATTTTTTTAAAAGTCCCATTAGGAGCAATGAAGTGAAACTCCACCTGTAGAGGTGCAGGCATTGTAGCTGAACACTGCAGAGTCAAGGAATGGGTGCACAACATCTCCAGTCTGATGATTCACAACCTTCTCCTCTCAGTCTTTGCCTTTTTTTTTTTTTTTTTTTTTTGAAGCCTGTCTGTGGAGCCAAATCTCAGCCCTTTGCAAGTGGGGATGACACAGAGCAAATGCTGAGCAGCTGCTTTATTGCAAGTCACTTAATAAAATTGTTTGTTTACATAAGGAACTACCAACACCTCTTTTTTTTCTTTTTTTTTCATGGCTTCTCTTACCCCTCATCTGAACTTGTTTAAAATTCTTCGGGGTGAAGAAAGAAGGGCTAAACTTTCCAGAAACCAGCAGAACTGCTCCTATCTGGTAGCAGATTTTCACAACAGTCTCTCAAACACACGCATGCAGTTTTCAGGTATTTTGGAATTTGTTTTAGGTGGCAGTTCGAAAGGTTTCCAACCCTTTCCATGGTGGGAAAGTGGTGCCTGTAGGTGTTCAGTAAGATGCAAAAATGAAAAACTATTTACCTTTCTTTTCACAAATACACTTGTTTTCTCTGTGCTTTCTCTGGGTATCCTTGATGTGAGAGTCAAGCAAAAGAAGTTGATTTTCTCTTTGGAGATGGTGCTGTGGGGTTTCCTCACTGTGGACTTAAAAACCCCACTCATTTCACTGCTTTTCCTTATTCCAGTGAGTAGCTGTGGCAATGTTTGGGCTTCCCCATCCTGGACTGCTATTCCTGGAGGCTTTTTCAAGTGTGGTTCAGTGATGCTAATTGATATTTTAAATTTCAGGTTTTGTGCTTAGTGCAGTTATTACTGCTTCAAGGCTTTGCTTAATGGAAAATATCTGATAAAAATGTGTTGGAGCTTTTATTTTACTAATTCAAGTTGGAAAAAAAAAATGTTGCTTTGGGAAGGAAATACTTTTGGTCTGAATTACTCTTCTTGAAACCTTAGTCATTTCTTTATTCAGATGGCTTCTAATTGTCATCTCCTGGTGTGGTTTTGCCAGACATTTGGTTTTTCTGGGTCATTCCTTACCTGGCATTGTCACAAGATCCATGGACCTGGAGCTTTCCTCAGTTTTAAACTTGGTATTGATCCCTGTAAAGCCTTGGGAGAGTGGCTTGGATACCACACTTGCTAAAAGCAGAAGTTTAGAGAAGGCTTGTGTTTGTTTCATCTGAAAGGCTCTTTTTGCTTTAGTCAGAGGACATAAAAATGCCTCCAATTTTAGCACCAGGAGTTGTGTGTAAGGGCTCTTCTAGTCTTTATGATGACTAATATCTTGCAAAATTCCCTTGGTGTTTCCATAATTCTTCCTTTCTCTGTAACATCACAAAAGGGACCATGTAAAGGAAGTGAGGGTACAGAAATGTGAGAGAAATGAGTGTTGAACGTTCTGCTGCTGAGCTAATAAAGAGGGAAACAGATGAAGGGAAGGAAAAATAAACATGTGAAGTTGGAAGGCAGAAGGAGGTAGAATAAATAGCAGGGAAAACAATTTCATTTTGTTTGCAATTGTTAGATCCCATCATTTTTAAAAGAAGCTGTAGTTGGACTTTTCAAAATTATATATAGAAATTATATTTTGGCAAAAATAATGTGATTTAGAGCGAATCTTGAGAATTTGATTGTACCAAACCCTTTGATAACTTTGAACAGCTGCTTCTTCAAATACTCTTGTATGGGCTTCTTGTGGTGGTGTGAGTCACAAATGCCATTGCACCCAGAAAAACACAACAGCCTGAGAATCATCAATGCAGTGATAAATAAATAAAGGCACTGATAGCTTTAACCACAAGCTAATTTTTAATTTCTTTTTGCCTTTCTTGCTCCTCTAAGTTGAATCCAGATACTGAATAATTGCTTGTTGTTGTTAATATTTTTAGGATAATTGCCTAAGTGTAGCTGTTTTCCTGTAGTTAATTCCATTTTTTTTTTTTCCTTGGAAATGAAGTACTTGTGTGTGGAGGGAATTCTTGAAGGAATGGAAAAGCTATTACTATTTAGAGCCGGAAATAATTAAAGAAATATGAACAGGCATTGTCTTTAATTCCAAGTGTTGCAATTAAGAGTTTATACTCATGCTCATTGTGTTCATCATTATCTTTTACTAAAATATTGAGTGTTGCCTTGTTACAACAGTGGCATTATGATGAAAAAAAAAGCTGAGAGTGTGATTTAAACCCAGCAGTAACATGATGTGGCTGGAGGAGTTCTGATACAGTTCAGCTCTTTATAAAATAGGGCCGCGTGTCATTTTTTGGTGGGTTTGGCGGGTGTTTTTTTGTTTAGGTTTGGTTTTGTTTTCCTCCTCCTCTAAGAACCAGTGGAAAAGCAGCCAGCTGTCCTCCACTTGGGGATGTGAGCATCTGAAACCTTTTAGAGCAGAGGCAGTCAGAGTTTCCAGCATGTTGTAAACATCCCTGGAGCGCCGGCGATCGCGGCGCCGGAACCGTCGCTCTGGGGGCCGCCTCGCGAACCCCGAACGCAAAAATTGGGGGAGCTTTGCTTTTAATGACCTCACTTAAAAGCAAAAATCAAGGGTTCTATTAACTATTTACAGCCTTTCAGTTTCTTTTCCCTGCCCACCCCAAGTTTCTCTGGAGAGCTGCAGTTGTACCGAAAAAAGAGGAATGTAACATTTGATTTTTTTAATCCTTGTCTCTGGGACTGTCATGTCCCTCAAGATGGTTAGAGGGGTATCATATGGCATCTTCCTAGTGGTTACAACTGTGAAAATGTATAAGTGTATGAAGTGAAAGGTGTTGCCTCATGAGGTGAAGAGCATTGGTGTATCATGCTATGGCACTTCAATACTTGCTGTAATTGCTATTCTAATAATTAGTGTAATTAAGGGTTATTGCTGTTGCATTCACTAAATGAATATACAAATAATGGACACAAGTATCAGAATTGTTCCTTTATTATTCCAAAAAGCTTCCCTTTGATATCAGTGTATTTTATCTATAATCAGTGCATTATATTTCCAGGCTACATAGTGCCCAAAACACTGATGGAATGAGAAAAACCTTCAGTTGGCTAAACGAAAGTCTTACAGAGGATTGAACCCAATTACTGATTGTTAAAAAGCATGAAATGTTTCAGGCTGTCACCTTTTTTGGGGTCACTTAAAAACTACAAAATAGTATAAGGAAAAACTTTGATCCTTGTTGTTGCTTGATGATTATGATGGCTCCACTTCAGTTACACTTGATAATCTTAATTTTGCTTTAGTTTTTGTGTACCTTGTACAACTTTCTTTCAGCTTCATCAACAACACTACCAGCCTTCACTGAGGAGTTGAAGTTAATCATTCTAACAGTACTTTTAATGAAATGAAAATTGTGAAAATCCATGTCCACCAACCTGAGAAACAGATGAGCTGAGTGGATACTCATCATTCCTCAGAATTAAATTTCTGTATTATCCGTTACAACGTGGATGTTATTACTCTGAATCCTGAATAATATCATAGTACAATTATTTTAGCCATAAAAATATTTTCCTTAAATAAGCAGAATAACAGCATGAGTTCTGTATCCTTGTACCTCCTTAACAGGCTTAATCCTGGTGGTTCATCCTCATTGTCTTGGGTTTGCCAACCACTGTTGGCTCTGTCACTCCTCACACACCTCGGGCTGTGCTTTGTTAGTGTTAAGTGATTCTTCTTGCCTGGCTCTTCTCCTCTGCCTGGTGATTTCTCACATACTTTGTCCTTCAGATGGTTTATTTTATTCTCCCCCCCAGCTCTCTGTGCCACAGTGCTGTTCTCTGATCCCTATCTTTCCTTCTCTGCACCTCTTCTCTGGCTATCTCATGAATCTCTTTGCTGTCTGTGTTGCTGACTTGCTGGTCCACCTTTTAATTACAGCCTTGTCTCATTTTCTCAGTGCCATTATCTACACCTGTCTCTCTCATTCCCCCCTCTGTATTCTCCTAGTTGAGGTTTAGCTGCTGTCTCAGCATGGAAAAGCCATGACTGTTAATCTCTGTTTTAATCCTCCTGCCTTGATAACTGAGCCTCTGTGGTCTTTCCTATATGTGGTGTATCTGAATCTTGGAGACAGTTCCTGCAGTGTTGAGACAAAATTATAACGTTTTCCTTTCCAGCCACATTTACAACACTGGCCCAGCCTCTTAAGCCACATCTCATTCATCATTTCCCAGTGGCTGTTTTTATTCTGTTTGCACAGCACCTAGCACAACAGGACCCTGTCATTATTATAATGAGAAATAGTTATAATCATTATTAGTGTGTTTAACCAGTGTCTGGTTAATTTGTGAGCCATTAATTTTGAATGTAAGGCGTTATTCTTCCTATTTCTGTGTGATGCTATGCACGTGGAATATTATTTACTCTGAATTCATTAATGGCTTTAAGTAGTGGTTTAGTTGTTAATGTTATCTCATGATTTATTTAAAACATAAGTGTGTAGTTTAAAATAATAATTGTATTGTAAATATTCATTGTTGTAGCTTACTTGAAGGAATGCAGACCAGCTTTTTGATGTTAACATCTCAAAATATGCAAACTGTAAACAATTTATAAGTGGGTTCATGCTTTTTCTCATAAAGACAAACTCATCTTATTCTTAAAATTGGGGAGCGAACGATAGAATTATTCTTGGCTTTGTGTTTTTGGCTTTATTTCTTTGAAATGCTGAAACAAGTTAGAATGCCTTCTAACAACTTCGAAATATTAAAGTGCCCAGGGACAGGATAGGGATGATGTTTTGAAGGCAATAAATATTTCAGCTTCACATTTCAGTCTTTCTTCTTCGCTGCTTTGATCTGGCTTTGGTTTAGTTATCATTCCGCTTGAATGACTTCACACTGTCTTTCTTCCTCTCCCCACCAAAAAGAAGTGCTCTGCACACATTCCATATGTCTGGGTGCTGCCGTGGTAGGAGAGCCCTGGTTGTCTCCTGGAATATCTGCCTGTGCAGTCGGATACTCCAGGCACGGCTGGGTGGGTGTGTTTGGGCCCAAAGCTGGCACTTCAGCATCGTTATTTGTCAAAAAACAGTAGAGCAGGAAAAGCAGGGTTGTTCTTTGCGTGTTTCAGAGATCTGGCATTTCTACTGAAGCGTTTTTGTGTAACAATAAACTAACACAGCAACCCCCTCTTTTACAAACACGTGGTACTTTAGGCCTTGACACGTTATTTATGGAGTTGAAATAGTCAGCGTTCTAGGAGTGGTCTGCTGTGTGGAGTGGTTTTTAGTGGTTGTGGCACTAAAATGTGGGTGTAAATTGAGTTAATTTTTGTAATTGGGTAGAGTCCTGATGGTGCTGGAGCACCTCCATGGGAGGGGCAGTCTGGGATCTGGAGCAGGATTGTGGGTCAGCTTATATTTCCCTATATAAAGTGAAATATATGTGTGTGTACTGAATGGGTCCTTGTGCCTGTATACACACAGAAGATACTCAGGTGAAACTCCTGAAATGTGCTTTTGCATGGGAAGTTTGGCTGTGTCCATTCTGTTCACAGGTGTGCTTACACTTCATGTCTAAAGGGTTTTAATTTAATTTATTGAAGAGGCTGAGACCCAGACAGGAACCTCTCCTGCTCTTGGGTGCTGTTGGTGAGCCCTTGCTTTGGTACAAGGCAATGGTGGGAACCCTGTGAGTAACATGTTGGTTCATCCAACATTTGCTGCAACATCCCAAGTTTAATTAACCTCTCCTGTAAATCTCTGGATTGCCCCTTGTTTCATTAACGTGACTTGCAACGCTGTAATGTCTCAGTGTGTTCAGTTGTTACCTCTTGGAAAACGTTTTGGGAAGCAAAGCAAATGTTTAGGATTAAGCATGAAGAGAAAATACATAAGATGTTTATATTTCCTATTTATCAGTACATTTCAGAGTGCTGCTTTCTGAAATTGAGGCTCTGGACTTCATAGTCAACTTTCCCTGGGATGGTTTGTGCTGTGTAGGATTCCTGATTCCATTGCTGTATCCTTTATATGCTGAAACAAAAGGAGTGTGCTGCTTTTAAAATTGGGGCCAAGGAGTAAATTCACTCTATTTTTACATTCAGGCCGGCTCAGCTTTAGGGGATTTAAGTGATGTAATTGTGTTGTATTGGGCCCCACAACTTGTCCAACTGAAAAAAAAAAAAATAATCTTCAAAGTGAATATTTTAGTGCTTCATGCAAGGCACATTGCTTGGTGTCTTGGGAAAAAAAAGTGAAGCTTTTCTTATGTTTGTGAACCGAGGGCCATTGTTGTACAGGTTTTCTAAGCTTCTGTACAAATCTGAACTGCACAAAAAGTAGAGAGCTTTGGCTCCCACATCCCTTAAAAATGAAGTTTTATTCCTGGTTATAATGAGACATTGCATTTATTCATGGGATTAAGTCCTTAAAAGAAAGGAAGGTGCAGAAAACCAGATTCTTAGAAGTTTACGTCATAATATTTCAAAATAAAAATATCTTCCTAGGGAAGAAGATGCATAGATTTGGAGCCTCACTAAGAGCACGAGGACTGATGTCTTGTCCTGTTGTGTTTAGATTTGTTGTGTTTCCATCTGACTGGACCAAAACTGTCTCGTGACACTTGTCGGTGTGGATGTGTTTGAATAAGCTTTGATTTTTGGTTTTATTTCTAGTGTGGAGTGGAATTATTAGATGTATTTTGCAGGGAGAGAGGTTTGTTTGTGCTGAGTTAAGGATCTTGGGGAGAAGGAGCGAAGGTTTTACCCTCTCTGTGGTCCCTCCAAGGGAACACACGTGGACAGAGCTCTGCTGGTGAGCCTGACCACCTGTCCTCCCTTTCAGGATGCTGAGCTGTGTGAGGGTCTCAGAACGTAATTCAACCTCTCAGAAATTCTTCTTTCTGAGGTAGATTTTGTTGTGGAAGGGCAGAGGGCGATGTACTCACCATAATTCAGTGTCAAACAGCTGTGAACTTAAAAATATCTGTATTCAGCAGCTCCCTGGCACACGTGGGTTTAGGGGGATAACTGAGCCAAACACCTTTGCAGCTGGAGCTGATGGATAAATGAACTCTCCATAGCACTTCAGCCTCTGGAAGCATCATTTGTTGTGCCCATTCTGAGAAATGGTGGAGGAGTTTTGCACTCGCAGTTTTGATCTTTTGGATCCTCTGTGGTAGAAATTTAAATCCTAAATGATCGTTTTGCCACGTGAATTTAGATGGGGGGGGTGTGAAATGTTGGTTTGTTGTTTTTTTGCTGTGTAATTGTTATTGTTTTATGAATGAATGGAGAATAGGGTACTTTAGATTAATAGATGGATTATGCTTCCTCCTCAAAGGACTCTAGGAAATGGAATTGATGAAAATAAAGCATTATCTATGTGGATGTGATAGGATACTCTCTAGCAAATTTAAAGAAATTTTCACAGGTCTTCTATGAGCACAAACCCAAAACCCCTAAACAATTATCACCAGAAATGTGATACAGGATGTTGTTCTGTTTTCCTCATTTCTGCTGGGTAAGAAAGGTATTTTCCTTTTCCTGTAAGGAAAAGAACAGTCTCCCTACGTCTCAATTATTCCATCAACTGTAAAGTACCAAAAGAATTTATTTTTCTTTAAAATATGCATCATGAAAAAAACTATAAAAATAAACAGTAATATACTGACTCAGGGCTTGTGGCATTTCTTTGATCTCTTTGCTAATGGAATTACTCTGCTCTCCTTCTCTGCAAACTGCCCCTTTGTGAAGATGTAGGATTATGTTCTTTGTCCCATTGTCAAAGTCTGGTCTGAAAACCACAGAAGAGGATGTGAATACTGTAACTTTGGGCTTGGCAGCTTCCTGACCTTTCTGAAAGGCTCACTCAGTGCTGGAATAGCTACTTCAGTGCTGGCAAGGTGACAGACTGGATGAATTAGCTGGGCTTTTCCGTCTCTTATGTGTCAGAGTCTTTGTTTTATATGGAAATAATTTCTGTCAAAGTGGGAAATTTATAGTGAGGTGCTTCCTCTCTGCCTGTAGAATGAAAATGTCAGCCCCAGGTCTGTTTGAATGTGTCTTCTGTTACAAGCCATGGGTGGAGCCAGCTTTGTCCAGCGATGCCACCGTCGTGTGTCCTAACACAGTCAGGCAACTCCTCTGACCTGTGGGAACAGAAACGTGTCACAGAGAGTTATAAACACTGCCTGGTTGCTTTCTGTTTGAGGAATCACATCAGAACTTCTTAAATACTTACAGTTTACCAGAGTTTTTGTCGGTGTTGTGACAATATGTCGTCCATCTCTACTTTTTCGTGTGCATAAAATATTATAGATCCGTTGCTATTGATAAACCATCGTGTCTGAAGAAACCCAGCCTGGTTTCTGTAGGTGTCTCGAGTTTAATATGCCAAATAGCATAGGTTGTTCATGTAAAATATCTTTGCATAGAGGTTTAACATCTGCAAAGGCTGAATAGGTATTACAGTGTTACGGGTTTCTAATAGATTAAGAAGGTACCACGTGTCACGCATTACCCCGCTCTGCATTTTGAGATATGACAAGCAGGGAATAATCCTGCACCTTGTCTGAGCAAAGATGGCACTGGGATAAATTTTTTTTTTTTTTTTTTAATGGGAGTAAGTGATCATGTCAAAAGGAGTTTGTTTAAATATTGGGGGGGGGGGTGTTAAATATAATTTAATCAAATCTCGTTTGTTATTAATTATATATTATTACTATTAAGTTACGTTAATGGAATCTCATTTAAAGGTGAGATTAAGGAAGGGGGTTCTCCAGCAGGTAGTGAAGCATTGAAATCAACACAGGCTGTGAGGATGGAGGTATTGTTGTGAGCTCTGAAGGCCGGGTTTGGGCATGCGAAATTCAACCGGGGAAAGCGAAAATAACTCGGGCCTTCCATTCCCTTCTTCAAAGCCCTGCCAAGGGAAGTTGGGCAGAAGCTGGGACAGGAAATTGAAATCTGAATACTATTTTCAACTGATCGGGTTAAAGGCCTCTCTTTTACACCAGCACACTTGTTCTTTTATTTGATACTTGAACTCTGAAAATTTTCTGTGACTTTCTAGGGAGAAGGAGGAGCAGCTGAGGCGGGTGACGGAGGTACAGAGGCTGCAGGCCCAGCAGGCAGGCGCTGCCCTGGAGGAGTTTAAGCGGCAGGTGGAGCTGAACTCAGAGAAAGACTCTGCTGAAATGAAACAGCGGGTGAGGAGGTCACAATGCCAGCCTTTCTGAAACTCTGGCGCAGTGGGATAGCGGATTCTGATCTTATAATGCCAGAAACATGCTCCACTTGAGAGTGCTACATCAAAATCTTTCACAATGTAGTGTCTTTGCCAGCAAGTCAGAAAGGGATGGTGGCAGTTGTTTCATCTTTCTAACAAAGCCAGAATTGTCATTGTTATAAAGATATCTGCAGTTATGATACTGATTAGGGATTTTTCAGGAGTGAGAGTATAAAGTGTTAGTTTATACACCCTATGGAACAACGTTTGTCATTTTCCACTTAAATGTGTGTCTCTTCCTACTCTTTTCTGAACGACTCTGTCTCCCATTAATGAGCTCCTGTAATCAGTTTGAGCCCAAGCAGGGGCAGGGCCATTGTGGCTGCTGGCAGTCATGTGCACAGGATGGAAAAACCCATTCTTCTGTCCCTAAAAAGCAGGGACTTGAAGTAGCAAGATTTTAATGGCTCCAGTTTCTTACAGAGCAAACAGGAGTTAAACCATCCCCCCTGGGACTTGACAAATGCAGCCCAGGGGCTGAAATGAGGAACAAGCAACAGGTGATCAAACAGAAGGGGAGGAGAGGGATGTTTCCTTAACTCCCTTGTGTGGTTGAGATCTCCAAGCATAACTCCAGCTTTTAATTCTGCCTGACCATATAGTCAGTGTTCCAAACTCACCTACTGTAACCCACCCTTGCTGCTGACAGGAGGGTGCTGCAGACTGGCACTGGAATGGATTGCTCAGGATGCTGGCTTAGAACTGAGGAAATTCTCTTTTTGTTGTTGTCACAAAATTACTTTTATGGAAGTCTTCATTGCTGGTATTTTTAAGACCCGTGCAGACAGCAAATAATAGAATTTGGGAAGTAAAAAGCAAGAGCAAACTTAAAAAGGCAACATGTGTTCAGCAAACTGGACCCACGAGGGCAATACAACAAATCCTGCAATTTTAATCTGACATTTTCTGTACTACACAACTCTCCTGCAATTTATGACTTGAAGTAATACCCTATTTCTGCTCCAAAAGGGATATAGTCTCGTTCTAGAAAGTTTAACAATAAAATTTCAAAAACCTCCAGCAAATAAAACCAATCCAAACCTAAAGGAGGTGCAAAAGAGTTCAGAAAACTTAGTCACTTGTAATTTTAAAATGACAGATTTCTTTTAGAATTTTGCTGTTTTCCGGGAAATTTTGCAAGCAAACTTTGCTGATTCCATGAATCAGCCATAGGTTCACTCTGTCCCTACTTGCCTGCTAAGATCTAGAAATAGTAAATGGTTTTGTAGAGTTGAGCAATACTGTTCTGCAGGAGCCAAGGTCCAAGGAAGTACATCAAAGGAACAGTGCTGTGGCTCTCTTCAGAGCTTTGGCCCTTCCCATTATTCTGCATCCACATAATCTTTCGATAAATCACCTGATACGTTGGAACATAGTGGAAAATTCTCTGCTTTGTGGTTAAGTGGGATGTGTTACTTATACAACAACAACTGCAGTAGCCATAGCAACGCCTCACTTTTAACCACATTAGAAATACTGGGCTTCTAAAGCCATTTTTGGGGTGTGGTAAAGTTAATTACGGGGATGAGTGGGATGGGGTCTGGCACTTTCAGTTCTTGTAATCAATATTTGATTCATTAGTCTGGCTGTGTGATATTCTTTTGCCATCTGCTTCCTATTTTGTCAAGCTTGTGATTATTATGAAGAGTCACCTGATGCCCACTGATGGGGGAGTGATGGTTTTTAACTGCAGGATCTGCTTTTTTTTTCCCCCTATAGTAACCAACAAAAAGAGGAACAAATACATAGGCTGTGTTATTGGTACTTTAGATCTGGGGCTTCCTGGGTTTGGCAAATAATGATCAGGAGCTTTCATTGCACTCACAGGAAATATATGAATGTGGCCTAATGAGTAAACCACAAAAACCAGTAGATTTAAGGAATCTTTGCATATGTTTCTATTATTTCACATTTTAGGATGTTTTCATTCTGTTAAAAAAAAAAATCCTTTAATACAGTAACAAGATGTGTTATTTTTCTGGGTTTTATTAACCTGAGTAAAATATGGCCATGGATGTGCAATTTGAGTAAGCTGGAGTGGGAGGAAATTATTCATAAAATATTCACTGAAGTCCCTTTTCTTAATGGCAGATAGTACAGTGAGGTTCAAGAGCTGCTTCCTTTCTATTCTATTTTACTACTTTCTAGTTGGCCAACTGCTCCTAGTCCTGCACCTTCCTCTCTTGCTGAACTACTTTCCAATAAAATGCTTTTCCCTCTCCGAGTGCTGCCTTTTCTCCTCTTTCCTGGCTTGGGAGTGATGTCCAGGCCAGTTGGCACAGACATCTGTTTGAAGGCTGAGCACTCCCTTAGGCCAAGCAGGATTTTGGCTTGTGGTTCAGGAATTCGTGTGTTTCTTCTTTCTGTGTAGCAGATGGGCTTGTGGCAGCACTGCCCCTCCAGACCCCTGCACCCTTTTCTCTCTTTTAGGGAGACATTTTTGTAGGGGGATGGTTTATTCACTGCTTGTGGTGGGATCTAGATCTAAAAGTAATTGATGAGTATGCACTGCAGCATAGTAATATATATATATATATATTCCCCTGGAAACATGCCTGATGTACAGCTAACAGTTGTGCTTTTGATACAAAAGCCTTTGTTAATTGAGTTGTGAAATTGCTTCCTTGATGCTGTGTGCTGGAATCTGTGGGACTCATTATTCAGAGGCGATGACTATCTTCAGAGGACTTCACTTGCAGCCAAATAATTCTCTTTTAAGTTATTTTCTGATTTAATGTAAACTTAGTTTAAATGTGCAGTTTATGCACTGACTCGCACACGATTTCCCTTGAATTTCCACAGGCAGTGTATTTTTGAGTGAAATATATTTGAGTCTTAAATATGCCTAGAAAAAGTATTCACTTAATTTTGATGGGATGTTCACCACTGTTGAGTGAAAAACTGAGTCAATACTTTGTAATCAGGGAGTGGCATGACATAAATGATCACTCTGCCCTGTGGGTAACTAATAATCCTGTAGTGACTGAATATTCATTTTCACCACAAGTGATGTTGTTACCATTCCCAACAAGTGATATTCTCCTCTTTGATGGTTTACGAACAACCCTAGAAACATCAGAACATTTCAAGCTATACCTTCTTCTTTCTTTTTTTTTTTTTTTTTTTTTTTTTAAATTAAATATTCCCTTTCTTTTACCTCGTAGATGGCAGAGGTTGAAGCTGATCTAAGCAGATCAAAATTGCTCCGGGAGAAGCAATCCGAAGAATTCTCCTGGCAGTTGGAGGAGGTCAAGAAAAGATATGAACAACAGGTCAGTCCCTTTGCTCCTTCAGGTGGAGGGGAGGAGGGACAGCCCTTCCTGCAGCTGTGGGTCAGTTCCTGGGGCAGGCTGAGCCCTGTTCTCACTCTGTGTTTCTGTCCTTCCTCTAAAGACACCAATTTATAGACATTCAGAGCTGATTTATTGGGGGATGGAGGAGGAAGAGCCTACCCAGAAAATATTTTTGTTTCCTCTTCGCCATCCTTTGTACCTCTGACTCTTTCAAACTGTTTCCCAGGCTTCCAGGTGGCAACACCTATTTTCATAATCACCAGATTAAATTATTTGATGCATTATCTGTTTTTCTTCTTGCCGAGAAGCAGCAGTTTATTCATTTTATCATTTTGAGCGCGGGGCGTGTTCCTCCAACTGCTTGTTTTGGCCCACTGATAGTGGTTTTCTTCATTGTAAAGTGATTTCAGGGTTGGGGAATATTCAGGAAACATTTGGGTGGAGACAAGAAAGTTGAGTTCAGTGGTGTCATGGAGTGTAAAGGGAAAAAAGCAGAAGTAGAAGTAGACAAATGATGGCACGATAGAGGTTTGAGAGCTGCACAGCTGGAACAACCCATCACAGCTGGTGTGAGGTGCTACTTGGTCATGGAAGTAAAGTGGCCACTGTTGGTAACACCTGGTAAAGGATTAAACCTTTTTTTGAGTTCCTCCCGGGAATGATGTGGTTAATCCATAAAAGTTCTCCCTCATCAAGGTGGATACAAGTTTGCATTTCCACCAGGGCAGTGTGGTTTCATTGCTTTTTATCCTCTGTGCTGTGAGAGGAGGAACCACTGCAGTTGGCTTTGGCACAAGAGCTACTCTGGTCCTTCTGGAAGGGGCTTTCTCAAGGAATTAAGGAACAAGAGGACTTTGGTAGGTGTTGGGAGAGACCTTTGCCTGTGCTCGGGAGGAACAGTAGCATGTTTTGTGTAGGAGGGACTTTGCTGGTTCAGATCAAAGTATTTTCCCTGCCCTCACTCAGAACTGTCAGTGAGTGTCACCACTTGGGTTGCCAGGATTTTGTTCCCAGTCTTAGGAACATGATTGATAGAGGTAAATACTAACCTGCAACGTATAAGGATTTAGGACATTCTTGTTCCTACCTACAAATGGTAATTTTTTCTTTATTATCCATGGTAAGATCTACCAAACCATAGATAAAATTTTCTACCCAGTACTCAGCTGGCTTTACTCACTAAAGGCAAATGATAATGTCTTGTGTTGTCATGGTTTGTTTTTATGTGTTTTCTTATAACCTCACCCCTATTATATTCACACCTTCTGGAGAGTGGATGAAAAAACCCCAAACCCAAGAAATTAATGTGAGAGTTAAAATGGTTTTGGTGACTCGTTTTCCGTTGCTCCTCTGTAACAATGTTGATATTGTGGTAAACATCAGTGAAAGCATTTTCCACTCAGAGGAGATGTTTACTGCTTCCCTTTTATTTTATTTAGGATAGCTGCTTTTTACTGTAAGAAAGAACAGCTAGGCTTTATGAAACATCACTGGAACCCAAGGAAAGGGTTTCAGCACTTAACAGCTAAACAATGAGAGCCTCAGAAGAATTTTCAGTGGAATCCTGTTTGTGCCCTTTTTAAAAATTTGTTTCTCTTTGTACTTCATTTGGAATGTTCTTTGAAAACTTGTGAGCATGAAAAATATGTGACCCTTCCTGCAGATTGCAGTGGGTTATCACTGGAAATGATGTTCCTTTTGTATGGTCCTTTCTGCAGCACAAAGCCCCTTCAGCCCCACCACGGAGCGGGATGAGCTCAGTCCTTCCACACTTAAAATTTCCTTTCAGTAGTTCCAGCTTCTGTTTCTCTGTATTACCCTCTGTTTATGCTTCAGAGCTCCTAAAGCATTTTTTAAAGCACACTTTTCCTTGCCTCGTTTTACTGCATATTTCTTTGGTTGTTACTTGGGGAGGAATGGGCTGATTGAAACTGTTTAAATAGGGCAGTAAATTAGAGCTGGGGATACATTTTGACCAGGGCTCTAACAGACTTCCACTTGGAAATGACAGCCAACCAAAATCCTGAATATTTTACCTGAAAAATGTAGTAATTGCTTTGAGATGTTCTGCCTCAAGTGTCTGAATCTAATTGTCAAATGGAATTTACACACAAAGGGAAGGAAAATTGACCCTCAGCTCTGTTTGGCACAGCGAGTGGCAGGGGTGGTGCTGAAGGCACTCTGGACAATTCACCTGCCCATACATTTAATGAAATTGGTAATGGAGAACCAAATTAACTGATGTGTTATCATGTTCTCCAATCTGAGAAATGTTTTGGAAATGGAGGGACTTGAGAGCTGTGGTTTCACCTCTCTGCTTTATAGGAATAGTTGCCTGTGTTTCACAGGACTCTCCTGGAATACTGATTTCCAAGAGATTACTGCTCTCAACATGTTGGTTGTGGGGCTGAAAGATTGCTCTGCCTGAAGCTTAGACACAGTGATATGTTGATATTTATCTGATATTTTTAACAACAAATAACCTGATATATATTGATCTTTATGTTTGTTTGTTTGTTTGTTTTTGCTTGAAAAAGAATTAGGACAAAACCATGCAAACCCATGGCAGTTGATATTTTGTTAACTTTTCAAATGCATTGAAATCCATTAATAAAGTGAAGAAGAACTTTTGGATCTTGCAGTATTTGGTTTCAGCTCTCACACGTCTCTCCTGGTTCATTCATCTGATTCAGTGCCACTTGCTTTTGAAGTATCCACTGAGAACACTCTTAGAGAGAAACTGGGGGATTTTTTTTTTTTCTTTAAATATACTTTAGCTCAACTTTGTTCTACTTGCAGCTGTTCGATTTGAAAGTATATTTTGAAGAAAAAAAAAAAATAACTCCAGCAGCACCACAGTTCCTATCTGCTGGGAGCAGCTGCTTTCGGCACTTCAAAGCCAGTGGACACCACAGTGAAGGCCTCAGCCTTTCCTGCCTTTGAAATGGTTGCAGGATCTATGGTTGGGCTTTATGGCACTGTCAGCACAGGAAAAAAAAAAAAAAAAAGTTGTTTGGTTTTTTGCACCCCCTCCCTTTATTCTTTTTTTTTTTTTTCATTATTATTTTTTCCTACTTTCGAATTACATGCCCCGGTTTAGCTCCCAATACCTGGGAGGTGTTTCTGCTGAGTTCATTCTCGTGTTTGAAAGAGCACATGCCCAAGTAATGCATTTGAGTCAAATTTGACAGGAAATTTAAGGAATTTGCTGGTTTTTTCCATGTCAGTGGAACACTTTCTGAGAGCACATCTCTCGTGCCAAGTGGTGATACCCCAGCAGAGTGCCTGTGGTGGGACAGGGCTTCATGCAGGGACTTCCAAGCAGACTTAAGCACATCCTCACTTTTGTTTCAAGCAGGTTTTCATAAATTGTCATGAATGGAACACTTTTCAGTGAACTTAATGTTTGATGTTAACATTTAAATGACATTAGCTTGTCCTTTAAAACAAACCAAACCAATAATAGTCACTATGATGGCTGTTACCCCCATGTTTTACTATGAATAGTTGCTGAAGTGCTATAACTGAGTGAACATGGAACAAATGAGATGCAAGATTAGTAAGAGAACCAAAATCTAGGAAATTTGGTTTTCCTAACAGAGAGTGATCACACTATGATACAACTGACGAGTTACTGTGATAGCAGGTTGGTGTTACCTGATGAGTTATGGCCATGCTTTCTGAGATTAGAATGCCAACCTAAATATATAAAATAAGCCTTTCAGTTTGGTTCATCTTTAACTGTGTTTATTCCATTTAAAATAATTATTCATGCTTCCATAGGAAAGTGGGAAGCTGTTATGTGATAGCTGAAGAATCTCCCTATATCTCAGGAAATCCTTCCTTGCAACATTTATTGTTGGGGTCTGACTTCTCTAAAACTTGTGAAAAAAAATAATTAGAGTTGTCATCTTGTCCTCTTAAACCAAATAGGAAAGAAAGAGGACACCTTCAGAAATATTTCACTGGGCATTTAACAGAATCGCTTTGAAATCATGTTAAAGATGAGTAAATAGTCTATGCCTTTAAGCTGGGAGCACAACAAAGGTGTGGTTGAGGTTAAATATGCCTTTTAGATTAAAGAAAGAGAGGTAAAGAAGTGTGAAATCAGCTGGTTCAAAGTGAAAAAGCGTGTCTGTAATCTCACCTGCCAGCAGCAAGGACAAGTATCCGAGGTGGTGTTGGGAAGTTGTTCTTATTTTAGCAGTGTGCTGCAGCAGAGGAAAATACTGAGAGGAAGAATGTGCTTTAGATCTTTCTGTATGTCTTTTATAACTTTGTGGGAGGTTAACTTAAAGAAAAGAGTAGCCTCTCTCAGGTAAAACATTAATTTTGTAATTACAACATTGTGTTTTTATACACAAGTGCCTGTATTTAAAAGCAAACACCTTATTCAGTGCCACTCAACATCAAGGTTCCAAGCACAGTCTCATCCTCAGTTGCTTAAAATAATTCTGAAGTGTTACTTAGTTCAACATGTAATGGTTGGGCATCTTTCCTGCTAATTTTTAGCTGTTTAACTTCATGCCAAGAGATTTCACCAGTGTTTGGATGCTCAAGGCTGTGATGATGTTGTTTTGCTTTTGCTTAAATCTGCAGCGATAATTCCGTGAAATGCTGGAGGTGTGGGGTATTTTTGACCTGGGTGTGTTTTTATCAGGAAGTTTAGGGTATTTTTGACCTGGGTATGTTTTTGAATTTTCCCCTTGAAGATCTACCCAAGTGTATTTAGGTAATAAACATTGTTTAATTCAGATGTTCAAGAGTTCATCATCAAAATGTTCTGAAGAGTCTCGCAGAGAATTTCCACGTTCTCTCTAGGAAGTCGAGCCAGAAGAATTTTTGTATGACTGAGTGGTGTAAAGGCTGTGACCTCCTGAGAGAGAGGGGAAATACAGCATAGGTCAGGAGAAGAGTGAAAAATGGAGATTAAGCACTGACTCCATAGAAGCTGCTGTGACTTGAGGATGGGACATGGAAAGGAAGCTCCTCAGGGAAGATAAGTTCTGTCCATGGAAGGAATTTGAGAGTAGCTGTGTAAAGCTGATGCAGTGGGGTCTAGAGCTGTTGAAGCTGACAAATGACCTTTAGCCCTGGGGATCAGGAGCAGAAGGAGTCAGTGGGAGGGTTGGTGTGGGCTGGACTTGGCTCTTCCTCCTCATCAGTGCTGTCCTGAGCCACAGTCACTGTACCTTAAACCCTGAGCCCAGCTGATGCTCCAGCCTTCAGAGGCATTACCTGGACACACTGAGAGAGAACAAGCTTAAGCTTAACGTTCAACTCACTTTGTCCCCATGCCTCGTCTCTCAGTTAAGAGTTCCTGTCACTGCTCTTCCTTCCATCCTGACTTTCCTTCTGGCCTCCTCCTTCCTTTTCTATTTTTCTCTTGCTTCTCTTTTACCAATCTGTCACCCACTCAAGAGACAAAAATACTTACAAAGACCTGCTTGAAATCTGCTATTCCTCACACACACCGATGTTCCAAGTGTTTCTTAGCTGTACTTTAACCTGTTCAGTTTTATTCAGAGATCCACAATCCATTTTTAATATGCTAGTTTAGTTATGAGGACATTCTTTGTGAAAAGCTTTGTTCCTCTCCTCTTTGTCTGTAGTCTAAGATAATTGAAATGCAGTCTGTTCTTGCAAGGAGGCCAAATGAGCACGTTAGTAGAAGCTCTAAATTTTTCATGTCATCAGCAACAAGCTGCATAAATTTCATTTAATAAATTAATCTAGGATGCATAAACGTTTCCTTTGAACCATCCTAACACGCAGATGAATGCCTTTTGTGCAGGATATCTGAGGAATAGTTTCTTCAATCAACATCAACTTTTCACTTTATAGCTAAAGCTCACAAATGGGAGAAGGAGATGAATTTAACCTCCAAGTGAAGAGTGGGTGGAAACCTTCTCATGGTACCATTGCTGTTTACAGACTTGTTAACTAGACAGATGGGTATTGGCACTGTCTCCTTCAGGCATCTAACTTTGTGATTCAGAGTTAAAAGCCTGAGCTCCCTGTATAGTCAACAGAATCAACTTGGAGGGGAGGAGGGAGAGGGGAGCCGATTCCAGGAACACAAACGGGTGCCTGCAGTAAATAGCGAGCGAGGCGGCGAACGGCTCTGAAGTCGCTTCTCAGTGTTCAAAGAAGGTCCTTGGATAAACTCTGAATCCCTAAACAAAGGCTGTGTACAGTAAATTCTGTAGCAGAGCCTGCTACAAAGAGGCCCTTGCAGTGACTCAGGGCCTGTTAGTTTGTAAGGAGCATTCCTGTTTGTTCGGTGCGGGCTGGGAGGGGACGGGACCTCCTCATGGTGATCCTGGTGCCGAGTGGGATTTAATCACAGGGATGCAGCTTCATTTCCAGTATGTTGTGGGCTTACAGGGAGACTGGAAAGGGTTTGTGTTTTTTTTTTTTTTTTGTTTGTTTGTTGTTTTTTTTTTGCAAGGGCACGTAATGGCAGGACAAGGAGGAATGGCTTTAAGCTGAAGGGAGTGTAGATTTAGATTAGATATTAAGCGGAAATTTTTTACTATAAGAATGGTGAGGCCCTGGCACAGGTTGGCCAAAGAAGCTGTGGCTGCCCCATCCCTGGAAGTGTCCAAGGCCAGGTTGGACGGGGCTTGGAACAACCTGGGTTAGTGGAAGGTGTCCCTGCCCATGGCAGAGGGTTGGAACTAGAAGAGCTTGAAAGGTCCCTTCCAACCCAAAGCTACTCTATGATTCCATGATTTTATAAAAAATTAGCTTGTGCCAGGAAGATTGGGAAGATGGGATTGAGATGGTATTTGTGTTGCCCATACTTTAAAGATACTAGGATTCTTAGAGGCCTTTGTAGGGAAAAATGTACAGATCAGGTATATAATTATATAAATGGTCAAACCACTCAAGTGTATTGTTGTAGGATAAATCAAATTGCAGCTTAGGCAAAGACCAGCTTGTTTCTTAGTTTGCAGTTGAAATAGAATTATTAGTGGTTGATGGAAAGGTGTAAGTAAAACAGGAAACACAGGTGTGCCAGTTAAATTATTGCAGCCTCCAATGAAATAGAAAGTCAATGCATTTGCTCTGCATGTGCACTACCCCACGTGCAGTTGCTGCTTCAGTGGCAATGTGTGGTTCTGCACAGATTATTTTTCACTGTCCCATGTGGCCTTGGCTTGTTATAACCCTTATATCTCGGGAGTACTTTGTGTTCCAAATTACAGGAAAAATCTGAAGAACCCTGTGTACGTTTTAAATCCGTTTAATTTACCTGTTCCAAAGGAGTTCTGGTAAAAAGAGTTGTGGTTTCCTCCCTTGCCTTGCAGTGAAGATTCCTCTTTTCTGCCCAAAGTTATGCTAAGCCAGAGCCCAGCATGATTAATACTCGCTCCTCCAGCCTGCTGGATCAGATTACTTTTAGAAGGAGTATTTGTGGAGATGGATAATCCCCATATCCTCACGAAACATGCACGTTTATTTATAGGCTTAGGAGCCAGAAAACGCCTGATTTTTCTGGAGTTGTTATTTGGGGACAGGTCATGGCTGGTTTTGAGCAGGGTAATGATGGAGACACCTGATTTATAAACACTCTTAACTGCTTTTAAGATAGAAATACTGCAAATAGATGTGCTGTAGGCCTCCTGCAGAGTGATTTTAACTCAGTTCTTTGCTATGACATGTGTAATACCTCGGTGGCTTCTCCAGTCCTCAGAAGTTCAGCCTTGCCAAAACAGTGCTTATAAAATCATCCTGCCATGCAAAACTCTGTTTTATATAGGTGTTACTTAAAATATTTCTGGAATTGCGGACATAAATTTACATGAATTTTCATACTTTGGTGTCAGATATTTATTGTAGCAGTTACATTTTTCAAAGGGGTAGTGAGCTAACTAATTTCCTCTCCCTCCTTTGGGGACTCTAAAAAGAATTTCAAAGGCGTACTTGTTCTTGAGAACAAGTTGAAATTGTTCTAAAATTGAAAAGCCTAAACTTAGTGTGTGATGTAAAAGCGAAAACTGGAGAGTGGAAGGTCTTGTCTATATTAGGGACTTTTAAAAAGGTATTTGCTGACGTTGATTATATGAAAAGTATTTGGCTTCTGAAAATATCTCCTGCAATCAGCAGGCGGTTTATGGTTGATCTTTGTTCTTCAGATGTACTAAGAGCATTTCACTTTGGGTGTTTAGGTTGTCTCTTGTTTTAGCAACTTGTCCTAAAGCACCTCCCCATTGAGTGCAGTTCACCAGCTGGGGTTGTCAGTGCCCTGGGCATGAACCACGTTGCCAAATTTGTTTGGCATCTTGTATGTGTGTGTGAGGGAATAACGAGAGACCGTCACAGTTCTTGGATTAATCTTTTTTAGCTTTTGTTAAGAGTTTTGTTTTCTTTTTAAAATTCTTTTCCCTGCAAGAGCAAGGAAATACTGTTAGATTTCAGTTAAAAGCTGAATTTAAAAGAAATAGTGTAATTCAAAGCTAAGTTTAAAATAAACAGTGTAATTTTGGTGGCAGCTTAGTAAATCAGCTGCTGGCCGTTGCCTTGAACATGATTCTATCATACTAGTGTGGAAAGAACGAAAATATGAAGAATTCACATGAGATCATAATCTCAAATACTTGTTACTTGATAACAACCATTTTCCATGGTAAGAAAAGCTGTGTCAGGTCAGACAGTCCTGCTTGGTTTTGTGTCCAGGCCGTGGCTGGAGACAGGAACAGATGCACAGAGAAGGGAATGAGAGATTTTTCATCTTTGGGAGGGCAAGATGAGGAAACATCCAAGGCACAATGAATGCCGTGTGATTATGGTAATAGGGCACACACGATTATTTAATGAATGTTTCTTTTCAGCGTCGCCCCTAATTCCCATTGTGAATCCCGTGTTGCTTGTCTGGCTGAAGTGTGTGGGACCTACAACTGTCTGTCTTCTGGACACTCAGACACTGGGCTGGAGGAGACGTTTTAATGTGCTCTGATCAAGTGCTCAGCATCAAGGGGTACACGCAGAGAGATCTCAACACGATACAACTTTTAAAGGAGGTGGTTTTGTTATATCATTCATAAAGGCGTTCTCACCTCAAAGAGAAGGCAGAATCTGTCTGCTTTATGAAGAATTAATACAGTTTTCTTGCAGCTTCCTGGGATGAAGAAGTCCTGTTGTGGCTGAAAAGCAGGATGGATTTTCTGTTTTCCTTTTGTTGGTATACACTAAATTTTTCCCGTTAAAAAAACAACCCAATAGCAATACAAGAGTGAGGGAGGAAGGAGTGGAAGAGAAGCCGTGGTGCTTGGCAGCAGTTCTGAGGAGAGCAGGAGCTTCAGGGAGGGCTCACCAGTGCAGTCGAATGGCTCAGTTATTTCATGTTATTTGTACAGGAAAGCAGGTTTTTGCTGGTTCTGAATGTGAAGTCCTTTGTTAGGGAAGATGGGTTTGGAGGTCTTTGAGGGATGAAAATGCTGTGGTCCTTATCCTTTTTCTCCTCTCCTGTCTCTCCACCTCTGCTCCCTGCCAGAAAGTTTAAAAAAAAAAAAAAAAAGAAATCAAACTGAGGGGAATAGTTTGCTTGAAGTGGGGAGGTGGATTTTTTTACTTCAACAAATTTGCCTTTGGTAAAACACCTCCCCTCACGGGACCATCCTTTCTCTTCCCACATAGCCCCTGGGGGGACACCCCTCTTGCATACAGAAGGACCTGTCCCTTTTGCTCATTCCATCTCTTAAATTCCAAAATGTTGTGTCTGTAATAAAAATACTGTAAGTAAAGAGATTGCTTAATGAAACTGTTTAGCTTGGTCGGTGTGGTAGACACGTGTAACTGGTTGGAGAAGCAGGATCTGTCTCCTGCCCTCTCTGGGTCACATTCCCTGCCTTCTGTTAAAAAAAGTGAAAACCTCAATAATTGAAGTTCCCCCCAGCAAAATTCCTTATCCCAAACCTACATGGCACAACCAGATGGAAACCCAGTAATTAAGAAAAGAAAATGTATGAAGAAAAAGGCCTCTCCTGTTGACATGGTTGCTTTTTAATTGGGTGTGTTCCATGAAAAAACACTAAATGTTTTTCCCCTAAATCAAGAAAAGGCTTTACAGTTATTTTAGGGAGCAACAATTCTTTCTCTTGGGCACACCAAGAACACCGCCAGCATCTCAAAGAAATGAGTTTTTTAGAGAAACCTTGGGCAAAAACCTGACCATAAAGAACTTTGTTGAAGATCCCAGGCCTGGTATGGACAGTGTGCGTCCTCCTGGGGGGTTAAACCCCACGGGGGCTTCAGACATCTCCTAATGAGCTCTTTAGTGTTATTAAATAATGTAGATATGTAAAACCATGAAATATTGCATCTGTTCTCCTCGCTCCATTTTCGGAGGACGCTCCCAGACGCAGCACGGATGACGCGTGTTCCTTTTAGACTTAAGCTGATCTGTAGTTTGAAAAGATGCCTTTTTTATTTTAATTTATTTTAACTTCGAGTTTTCGCCCCGGAAGCCAGGAGAAGAGCTGATATCATTCCAGAATTGACTGCTACAGCTTTAAGATAAGGTGCCGGGCGCTCTCGGCGCACACACAGCGGCTCCTCCCGTTCGCTCCTTTTTTTCCCCCTTTCTCATGCTGAAAATACCATATTCGCCATACGAGATTTTTTTTTTATTATTATTTCTCTTTTTTTTTTTTTTCTTACATCCCCCCCCTTCTCCCCTCCTCCTTCCTTCTCCGAAATCCACCAAAACTGAAGAAAAATCCAAGTGACTGTTCTTAGCAGCTGTGTGGCCCGGAGTTCAGTGGGGAAGCGGCTTCCTGCCGTCCCTATTCATCACCTGCTTCAAAGGCGGGCTGGCCGCTCCAGTGTGCAGGCCAGGTAGGGTGCCATTGTGCGCAGGCGGGAGGATTAGTATCAAAGCTGCGGCAACCAGGCCCTTGGTCTCGGGCTGCCATTCAGGCAAGCGGGGAGAGGCAAAGAGTGGCCAAGGTCACAGCATCCAGTGTGGTGCGGACTGGGAACGGATCCTGAGAATAGAGGGCTTCTTATGAAATCGTGGTGCAAGCTTGCGGCACAGCAGGTGCCCTTCTGGAACACATACATCTGTTTATGTTGGGATAGCGTAGCTGACAACGGGATAATAGAGCTTTGTTTTGTTTTTTTTTTTTTAATATAATTTTCTTGCCTTTTTTTTTTTCTTTCCTCGATTTAAAAAAAAAAAAAAGCCAACTCCATGCGCCAGCGTTGAGGAATATCGCAAGGAAGAGCGTTCGCTTTGGAAATCATAAAGAAATCTTGCAAAGCTTTAATTGCTGGGGTGGGGGGTTGTGTGTGTATATACTTAAGCGAAGGGGCGAGCAGGCTGCCTATTAACCATTTAGGATCCTCAGCCCTGCTGAGGAGCAGCAGCGGGATACGGGGGCACCCGACACACAATGCGACAATGCCTTCTTTTTTTTTTCTTTTTTTTTTTTTTTTATATATATATATATAATTTTTTTTTCCTTTGGTCCGCTCCGACATTTGTACCAACAAATTGGTTAAGGATGCGCTGGATTTGCTCGGTTGTCTCCATTGTTGGGATTGTCTGGAGGAATTCTGTCACGCTAACGGTGGCTTTTTAAAAGGTGAGGTAATAGTGACGTAAAAATAAAATTGCCAACTTGATGAAATTATGGGGGGAAATTAAGCTGTGGACGAGTTGTCATGACGACAAGGATGTTCTATTGATGAACTGTACTCCTCCCTGTCCAATCAGATAGTGGAGCTGAAGCTGGAGCATGAACAGGAGAAGACGCACCTATTCCAGCAGCACAACGCAGTGCAGGACTGCCTGGTCCGAGACCATCAACGGGAGATCGAGAAGCTGGAGAAGCAGCTTCGCGCTGCCATGGCAGAGCACGAGAGCCAAAGTCGAGAAAGCAGGAAGCGAGACGGCCAGGTAACGATCGATAACGATTGAAAGGCGGGCGCTTATTAGAAATTGCTGATAACGAGTGTTTCCTGTTTGCCAGCATTGTTGGAGGTGCACGCCGGGGGAGCGTTTGCGAAACTGGCACATAAACGTGATTTCGTTTTTCCTTTATTTCTTTTTTTCCCCCTTTTTATTTTTTTTTTTCCGCTTTCTCCCCCCTCCCTTCCCAGTGCTGAATAGGGCTTTAACTGCAAAAACCACAGGTAGCCAGATTAAAAATCCCATGGTGCGCTATAACTCGGCCTATTTATAATCTTGTCTCATTTTCTTTCATGATGGATTTGTTTAAGAAAAAAAAGGTATCTGTTCTTTTCCACCCCCCCACCAGCCCTCACACTCACCCCTCCTTTTCTCCTTCCTGGGCAAATCCATATGAATTGTTATCTGCCTCGCTCGTGTGCTTTTTTTTGTTGTTGTTGTTTTAAATCTCTGCAGGTAACTCACAAATGGCTTTATTTCCTTTTGTTCGTGTCTTTTTGTTTCAGTTTTTGTATTCTAGATTTGCATTGTGCGTTTGGCTCCGTGTGTCGGATGTTTGATAAGATGATGTGGGGTTGGGGTCGCTTACCATCACATTTATTTTCCTACACGCACGCACCCCTCCCATCCTCCATCTCTGTGGTCACTGTTGGAAGCCATTTGGCAGAATAACCCCCAGCTGGGGTAGCATTTGACTCTTCAAACTTCTGGATGAAATGCACACTGTCAGCATGGAAAATGATCTTTATGAGTTTTCACTTCAAAAACCATCTTATTGCCTTTTTTCCCGTCTATTTTGTAAGGCTGGCATGGCATATTTTCCTAAGAGCCTTTATTAAAAAGGCCTGCAATGGCAATATTTAAAAAATGGAGGTGATTTTGCAGTTTGAAGAGTTTTTTTTAGAAAGTAATCTTTCCTAATCAGCGTTAGAATTGCTTATCACGCCTGGATTATTTTATACCAAAACTGGACATTTTGGTAAAGCATCTTTAACGACACACGTTTTCCGCGCACCACCACCTTCCCTAGGAGATCTTAGACTCGCACATTGAGACATTTTCACTCTACTTTCCTGTAGACTGGTAGGCTGTGGCTTTTACTGGCAACTGGAATGTAGCTGAGTGACACTGAATTCAAATTGAATACTTACTTCTTAAATCAGTTGGGTTCTTTTTTTACTTTGGATGCCCTCAGACTATCGAAATCTGGCTTAAACAACTCTATTAACAAGCAAACGGCTTCTTTGGGGAGGACGAGGGATATATTGCACAGCCAGGACTTATTTCTCCATTTCCACCATTATGGTTTTCCAATGAAAACGTGATATACTTGTGTGAGAACGCTTGGGAAGAGCTTATTCAGGTGGCTTGGGAAGAAATTAAACCTTGCCTTTCGTTCTCCCCTGTATTGTGAGAGCGAACAAAGACTTAAATCGTTCGAGGGGTTGGTTTTTATCTTTGCAAGTTTTTATTTTGGCCCAAGATAGATGAATCTCAACTACGGAGCCGTTTGCTTTTCAGAGTTGTATCCTCTTCCCACCTGCATTCCTGCTGTTGTGGTTACCTACAAAGGCAGAGCTGGAGCTCCCAGGTTTAAAAACCCCACAGTTTTAGAACGATACAGAATTATCCTGTCTACACGCCAGTGTTGATCAGAGTTATTTATTGCTCTGTACAATGCCGAACACAAGGGAAAGGGACTCTTTTAAGTGAATTCTGAGAACTGGGAGGTGTCTGTAAGTACATCTCTGTTTTGTTCTGTTGTGGATCGTTTCTGGCAAAGACTGGAGCCCAAAGTTTGGGTGTGCTTTCTGTTTGCAGTGGGATCCATGATCCTACTACAGGTGCTCTGTGGAAAGCTGGGAATTAACGCAGCTCTTGGGAGAATCTGAACAGTCTGAAAAGCACAGTTTGGCCTTTTTGTAGGGCTTTTCTTTGTAGCTTGAATATCCCTGTACAGTCATTTGAACATTGCTGCCATGAGAATGGCATGTAAATCAGGGAGGAAAGTGCAGTTGCTTTGAGTAGAAGAGCTGTTGTTTGTTTAAATTCTAGTGAGACTCCCTCAGCTTTCAAGGACGCGGATTTTTCCATTTTGGAAATTAAATTGTTCTTCGTTCCTTCGCTCGGTCTTTGTGTTAGAATTCACCTCTGTCTTTGCAGTGAGCTCAAAAGACAAATGCTGGTGTTTCTTACGGAATTATGGCACATATTTTTAGTATTTTTTTGTTTAAATCTTTACCCATGTTTACTAAAATGCACGTTTCGGACATCGAATGTGACTAACGGCCGATGTCCTTTAGGAAACGTCGGACAGACTCTTCCCAAAGATAACCCAGTGATTTAAGGGTTATTTGACAATGGTGCATTTGAAAAACCTGTTAAATTTGAACCATATTTGACAGCAGCAGTCTCCAGGAGTGCTTTGTATCCCAGCGAAGGTGAGATGAAATGGGAGAGGAGGCCATTTTGCTTCGCGGGATGAGAAGTGGATTTGCTGGGTGATTGGAAAAATTTAAATAATAATTAGTGTTAATCACAAACGAGTAGCTTGGTTTGAAGGACCTATCTGCTCAGGGTTGGATGAATGATGTGAAAGCACTGCTGTTAAAGGTATTCACTGGTTGTCTTTCTTAAATCCTTTTCCATATGAAAGAGGAGCGAATACGTATTTCTTAATGTACGTGTTTAAAATATGTATTTGTCACTATGCTCCTGAAGACAGTTATGGCTGAATCCTGCAGATCAATTTATTCTACTGCTACGGGAAAGATTAATTTAATTTTTTTATTGCATGGCCAAGGTCTTTACTTTCACGTAGGTCTTCGGCTTCTGTGAAAGACAGTGTACAAAATGGTTAGATTTTATTCAAATATGAATACATTTATTAATGTTTCAGTCACAATTAGAGTATAAAACCTGAGATTTTGGTGCTTTGCCAGGTTTTAATTAAATGTGGAATAATGTTACTGCTTCTTTGAAATATAAGTTCAAAATATAAATTCTTTCAGGAAAAGAACTTGATTTAAGTGGATTGATTTTTGTGTTGCTGATGAATTTCTGGGTAACAGTTGCATTCCACTTTATCTTTTGCATTTCTCCATTTCTGGGAGGCTTGCTTTGATTTTTTTCACCTGGGGTTGTAATGCTTTGGGAGGAGTAAATTGACTTGTGGGTCAATAAAAGTCAAAGCAGTACAAAGGCTTTTATACCATGCTGTGTTCTTGTAGGCTTTTGAATCTTATACTTTTTCTAGGAGCTGCCATAATATTGTTGTTCTTTAAACAGTAGCTAATCACACAGGGTTGTTTTTTTAAAAGGGTAGTTTTGAATCAGTACTTTAATTTAGATTTAATATTTTCTGGCTTTTCTTTAGGAGCATTCTTAAACCACGCTTTGCTTGGTCGTTTGTTTCCCACCTCCCTAAATAATTTTAAATAAACATTAATACACAAGACAGGGAACTCCGTGGATGACAGAGATCTTCCTTTGTTTCTATAAAAGCAATCTTGCTATTGAGTTGGTGGTTTTGTGAAGCAAAACTCCTCATTACAGAGAAGAATCCATCCATTTTGCTTCTGCGAAATTAGATGGCAGGGTTAGGAAATCTTAATAACCGAAGCAGAGGGGCTGAGGTGCCGGTTGTGCCCTTGTATTTCCCCTTTATCCTTTGAATGTCATTCTCTCCCCCTCTGACACGTGTCCTCAACCAGCTCAAAGATTTCCATGTTCCAGCAGCTGTGCAGAGTTGGATCATTTTCGTGCTTGTTCTTCAACCCGTTGACCTTTGGGCAAGAAGAAGAAGAAGAAATAAAATGTACCCCTGTAACTTCAAATGCGGCGCTTGGCACTAAAGGAGAGGAAAGAAAGTTTCCATGAGCAAGCTGAATTCTCTTCCCAGGTTCTGTTGGGAGATAATTGGCAAGCCCAGTGTGTTCATCCAGTCGTAATTGGGTCAAGAGTAGCTCGAATGCTCGGGCGCGTTTTGCCCGCGCGTGTCATTGATGTGCCGGTGTTTAATTCTGATAGACAGTGTTTGTGCTCTCAAAAATGAGGCTGCTGTAAGAGGAGATCACTGCTTTTTGGGGGTTTCTTTGGGCTCTTGATAAACCATTATTGGTTGGGAAAGGAAAATCTTGAGCAGTTCTGAAGCCAGGTGAGCATGCACGTTGAGAATGGAGGTGGTAAGAAGAGTTAAGAAGGAATCATCCTGTACCTGCAGTACCTGTTTCCTTTTTCCTCTCTTGATTTTTGCACTTCCCATAATCCTCTTGGCCTTTACCATCCTGGTTCACTTTACCTGCTCAGAAATCAGCAGCTCCTTCCCTGGTGCCCCAGGTAGAGCACAACTCATCACTTCTTTCCTGGCTTCTCCTCTTAGAAAAGTTGCTTCTTTGCACTTGGAATCAACCATCTCTCTGCAACTGGTGCTTTGCACCTGGTTTTGTCTGAATTAGTTCTGAACTGCTTGAGCCAGTTGAGTTAACAATAAAATAAAAAACTAGTAATGTTCACTATCTTCATTCCAGCCATGATAGTTATTTTCATTTCAGCAGGTTCTTGGTAGATGTTTATGGTTCTGTGTAGATAATTAATTCATCAACAAAGTGGGAGGAACAGAAGGGATTTTTCTTGACTCTATATATGTAGTCAGGGTGGCTGTGCTGATCAGTGTGGCTGCTGCAGAGCTCTGCCAACTATTGACAAGTGAAAAAATTAATAGAGGTATTATATACTTCTTTAGTAATAACTGAATGCACATGCACAACATGCACAGTTTTAGTCTGAGTGTAAATATTGCTGTAACAGTGATTTTTCAGTACTCTATTAATATGAAGGATTTTGGGACCATTGTGATAGGAGGCTTTCTTCACCTTTTATCAGAAAGAACTTACTGTTCTTGATGTGTTACCTACAGATGAATCACTGAGCAACTCTTCTGCCTCATGTGATTGTTGTAATATCTCCAAACATCAGTTCCCACATGGTCATTCTCCCAGTATCAGTGGGAACAATTTGCTTGATGGTGTCTGGAGGGTACAGAGAGACGTAGCCTGGGAAACATTCAGATGCTGACAGTGCTACTGAAGTCACTTCTGTTTACAATTTTGAGTAAATAAATTATATGACTTTTTTTTTCCTTTTGCTTCCTTTTCTTAATGGAAGATGTCTTTGGCATGAGAAGAAATGCATTGCTTGCTATGCAGGCTTTCTCTGCAGCCAATCTAAATCATGGAGTTGCAATCTAAATATTTGTTTGTTGTATTTTACTTGGAGAGTTGCTCTTGGGCTGACAGTCAGACTCCTGTAGACAGCCAGCCGGTCCCTTTTAGCTTTCCCTAAACAAAAGCTTTTGGCTGTATTGCAGCATGTTTAATTTACCACCAGTCAGCCCAGGATAATGAACACGACTGTTGATGTAAAGTGTTTAAAGTACCCAATATTTGTTGCAGAGCTTGTGTGGTTTTCCTTGGTTCATAGTCTGCTGAGTCAGGGTTACAGTGGATCCCACTGGTGGGGAATATCTCCTGAAATCAGGGATCTGATGATGGATCCCATAGAGACATTCAAACTGGGCTTTCACTGAGAGTGCTGCTGTGAAGTTGAGAGTTCAGTGAAATGGGCAAATGCAACAGTTGCTTGTGGAAATACTCAAATACTGGTGATCAGCACAGCTGGGCTTGAGTAAATCCGCTGTGGGGAGAATTTGGGCTGCAGCACAGGCATGATCTTTGAGACGAGAGAGGAAAATGAGCTTTTGCTCCGAATTGAAACACACAGTGAAGGCTCAGGGCTCCTCCATCAAGGTGAGAGTCTGGGTCTCCCCTCCCCTGCTCAGGTGAACCCTCCTTTGTTATCCTGTGTCACATCCTCAGCTCTGTTCCCCACTGCTGAGCTGCTGCCCTGGCTGGAGGTGCCTTTGGGACCTGTTGAACACACCCCAAACATCTGCCACTTCCTCCCTGAGAGCAACAGCAAAGTGTCCTCGTGCCATAGTGGGTGATCATCTCTGATCTCTTCCATATTTTTCCTTGAATCTCCCTTTTTTCATTAGTGAGGAATTCAGTGCAGAAGCTGTGACTTCACTCTCTCCTTTTATACCTCAGTCTGTCCTGCACTTGAAATACTGAAAGACATTTTTGGAAACCGTACATAATAGTGCATAAATTATCACTTGCTGATTAAAAATGTTAAGTTAACTTAGGAGACAACAGACATTTTGTGCTGTCTACAGGGTATGTAAAAGAGAAAGCAGTTGCCATAGAAACCAGCTCATCACATAATATGAACTCTGAATCTGAGATGGAGTTCTTTACAGCAAAATGGACTTTGTTTCTAAAATATGAAATTGAATATATCTGGTAGTGATTACTGCATTGTAATCAGTGGTTTTATGGGTTTTATTTAATTTTAAATATTGGCAGCTGAAAAGGTGGAGCACATAATTTCCCTTGTCTAGGGGCAGGGTGTAAATCATATGGTAGTAATTTTATTTTATAACAACACTCCTTGCTTAGGAAAAAGTGATTATTTCCTGCATAGATGTTGATAAATATGGAATAATTTCTCCAAATGAAAATGAGATCAGTTTTGCTCATCAGTGAGGTAAAGGTTCTTTATGCCAGGTTTTAACACATCCACAAGGTGTGGCTGCATGCAGGGTTTGTGTGATGGCTGCAGTCAATGATTAGCACTAACAGACAATAAGCTGTGCATGGTGTGAAATAATTTTTAAAATTAAAGTTATATAAAGGAATAGTGAAGTCATAAACGATCAAGTACATTAGTAGATGCAAAACAGGTGTTACTAACTGCAGCATTTGAGGTGGTGTAACATAATTTCTAGGCAGAGAGGCAAAAACACAGTGTTAGTCTGCAGAAATCATCCATTTACAGCATCATCTCTTGATTTTGAAATAGAAGGAGCATGTGCTTTCTATGTGAAGATCAGTGTATGGCAAAGCCACACTCGAAATTTGCTTATTGGTATTACTTCCAAATGCGTCTGAAACGTTATTTCTGTGATATTAAATGGTTCCAAATATTACAACTGAACTTATTCAGTAAATGTCTGCTGTACAGAGAAGGGAATGCTTGCTCACAACATTATTAATGGGGTTTAGTTCTTTTAAAAATTGCTTTTTAGTGCTGTCTTTTAATTTACTTGAGACAGTTGTTGAGTAGAACAAAGTTGACTTCTCTTAGTCTGTAGAACAAGTGCAGCAATTTGGGAAACAGCGGTGCTGTCTGCTTCAAACATCCCCCTGGATGGCTGAAGGGACATCCTCTAATGGGAGACCAGCATTCATCCTGAAGGTTTTTCACAGCATCATAGAATAATTTGGGCTGGAAGGACCTCTGGAGGTCATCGTGCCCAACCTCCTGCTCAAAGCAGGTCTGACTTCAAAGCTCCATCATGTTGCTCAGGGCCAAGTCCAGCTGAGTTTAGAAAAACCTGCAGTGGTGGTGATTTTGCAACCAGATTGAGCCATATATTCCAGTGCTTTACTAATCCAGTGTGAAATTCCTTTTCCTTTTATATCCAGCAGGAATATCTCTTGTTACAGTTTGGATCTTTAGCTTCTTGTCCTTCCTGCAAGACGAGTCTGCCTCTGTCTCCTCTACAATTCCTTATGCTCAGCTGAAGACAGCAAGTTGATTTCTCTTTAGTCTTGTGTTCTCCAGGCTGAGTAAATCTGGGTTGCTGAACTTCCTGCAGGTCCTGGTGGTCCTTTCCTCCTGCTTGCAGAGTTTGGGGTCCCTGTGAAGGGCAGCCCTGCTCTCCAACACACTGACCACCTTCACCCCAGAGCTGCCATCCACAGCATGGCACAGGGTCATTGTGTCCTGTCATCCAGGCCTTTGGTGCAGGTGCTATAAAGTCTGTGTCAAAAACCTTGCTAAAACCAAGATAAGTTCTCCCCTTTCACTTCAGAAGTCACTCATTTTATTTAAGCCTGATTTGCCCTTGGTATATCCAGGTTGACCGATCCCAGTGACTCTTTTATTCCTCTTGGGTCTGGAAATTAATTTCATGGAGTTTTGCTCCATCATTTTTCCAGGGATGGAGGTTAGGATGTCCTGTGTGGGATTACCTACTAAGGTGCTATGTATTGCAAATTAAGTAGTTAAATTTCTTAGAGTGTGCTTTTTCTCTCATCCCTTTTCTAAAGAAAGATTATCCAAAATCAATTTAGTCTCTCTTCCTTAGGTCAGCAGATGTTAATTCCATTCACTCACTGCCACCGTAAATCAAGTTTTGAACAGTAGTCTGGCTGTTAAATGATTTATCTGATAGCAGAGATTCTATGATCTGTTCAGTTCCTCAATTCAAAGGTATTTTAAATACCAAATGAAAGAATGAAACACTGGACGAGAAATGGTGACAATCTGCAGTTTGGAATGTTAACACCACTTGTTTTGGCAGCATTACTGCTTGTAAAACAATAAGATCCATATGGATGCTAATTTTCCCAATTTTGAGTAATAAATACAACCTCTTTATGGTTGAAGTAATGATATTACTCAATACCACTGCAGGGTCCAGTAGACGGTTTCATGATGAGGTAATAAATAGCAATTTTGGAGAGCTGATTTATTTGTATTTTTCTTTTATGTGGTTTCTGATGGGGGAAGAAGAAATCCCAGAGCCAGTGCAAAGCCTTGCCCTCTCCTGTAGCTGACATACTTTGGCTGAAGATATGTCAGCTGAGAAATATGAGCCCATCCATACAGCTCTGCACGCTCCCACATTAAAGTATTGTAAAGAAACCTTCAAGTGGAAAACCAGTAACAAATTGCAGCTGAGATGCTTGTGGCAGATTGCACTGCCCTGGGTGCCCTGCACTGCCTCTGCCTGTTCCTCCTGCTTTAGTCAGGAAGAAAAATGGGGGACTTCTCTGGTTTTCCTGCATTTCATGAGGGGAAAAAGCCCTCAAACCCCCGTGGTGGGTTGTGTGCAAGTCTGAGGATGATGGTGCTGGCACAGGCTGAGTATTTCACTGTTAAACATCTCTGCAGCTGTTTCCCCACTGGCCCAACCCCTGTGTCTGCAGCAACTCCTCAAAGTCTCCTTTTCTGCCTCACAAGGATGGAATTTGCTCTCCCATCAGCTGGAGGGAAATGCTCTGCTCTCTTCCAGCCCTGCTCCTACGCCAGTGCCATTCCCACCGTGTGCTCCCGGTGCCCTCCAGGAAGCAGCGTCAGATCCGCTCCCTCCGAGCTGCTCCAGCTCCTTTTCTACCAAAGCACTGGCTCCTGGCACATCACACCTCACCCAGCATGGGCTGGGGTTTGTCTCCTGCCAGCTCTGAGTGCTGAGTAACAGATGGGTGCCAGCAAAGGGCTCCTGGCTGGGCTCCGTGGGACGTGCAAGCCAAAAAATGGGACGAGTCGGCGCAGTGCCAGGAACTGTGTTGGACCTGAGCGGTGGAGCCTGTGGGTCACTGGTGCTGTGCTCTGGTGAGCCCTGCTGCCACCACCTCCTCCAGGGATTCAGGTCAGGAGAGCCCATTACCCATCTCCTTCTTGGAACTGGGACCCTAAATTGGTTCCTCGGGCAGGACCAACAGCCCTGGAGAGCCCACGTGGAGCCCATCGCTCCACACTTCCCATCCTGATTCGTTATCCCTTGTCTTTTCTGCTACCATTTTGTGTTTCTGTTTTCCCTCACACCCAGATGAGAGCAGGGATTTCACGTTCTGCATTTGGGGAAATTCCAGATGGAGAAAATATCATGTGTCCTCAGCTGTGGGCTTTGGACATGGGCAAACCTCGGATGTTCAGCCTCTCAGAACTGCACATGCCATCTCTGCAGTTGTCTTCTTCTTCTTCTTGGAAACCTTTTTTTTTTTAAGAAACAAATTAGAAATAAACCCCATTATTTTAAAATACAGTGATTATTTTCAACATCAAGTCAGTCAGCAGAGCTGTTCCTTGGCCCCCTCACCTTTGAAGAAATGATTGTCATCTTACCTGAACAAATCCTGTTTCTTCCTTTGAACGAGTGGCACAGACTCTGACAGTGATTTAAGGTCTTTAGTGTTGATTTCATGCAAAAAAATATTTTTCACAGTATGACTTTAAAGTAGACTTTTTTCCCCCAATTACTCTACATGTTGGCAGCAAATTAGCTTTGAGGGAGTATTGTGCACATCATAGTTCTCTGTTGATGTATTGGGGAGTCATTTTTGGATCTTTCAGCTCAGTCAGACCAGTGACTGACGTTGTTCATGTCTTCCCTTTCTGGGGATTTGAAAGACTTTCTTTTGACAGGGAAGGTGATGTGGAAAAAAAGAAGCCAAAGTACAAGAAATGATTGGCAAAGTGGTGATATCATTGGATGTTCAAAGACTCTGCAAATTGAAGCTTATTAAGCTGACATTTTGTCTTCTATTCAGCACTAATTGGAATCATGCCTGGGTGCATGATGTGGAAGGTACTTAATACCTGAGTGTTTATCATGACAAAATGACAGAAATCGATGTCAAGGATGCTGTAGATTTCTGTTTAATAGAGAAAACAATATATTTCAAACTGCAATTACATCCCTCACAGTAATTTGTATTCCTGTGCCTGAAGGTCCTCCTGAAATACTGCAAATGAGAAAACTTTGCTTTTGACCCCTAAAATATTGGCCTGATCGTGCGTGTTCCATTCTGAGGTTTTACAGTTGTTCTTCAGAGTTCATAAAATCAGCACTGATGTAGTTAAAAAAAAAAAGAGAAGAAAAAAAAGACTAAACCCCCTGACACAGTGTTTTCACTTGAAACAGATCTGAAAATCCCACGAAGAGTGAACTCGGTCTTCCACACGGGCGATACAATTCTTCTCAAGTTGTCTCTGACAGCTTGAATTCTTTTGTAGTCTGTGCTTTCTGCTGTATTGGCATCTGTAAAATGAATTTAGAAAAGAGAAATAGCGAAGAAAGTGATTTTTGGAAAGGCAGCTGCTGCAAACACAGAGTACACTGGAAGATTTGAAGAGAGCTGCGTGTTCTCCTGCTGTAGTTGGGATCCTTAGGGATTTCTGAGTTCAAGGGCACAAGTGTCCTGTCTGGGATAGCAACATGACCAGTGTGTTACTCTACATCTTCATCTTGGACCTTATGAAGTTGAAGTCGGATCTTAAGTTAAACGTCTGGTTTAACGTAAGATCAATATTTGTTCAGCAGTTGATGAAAACAATAAGCTGTTAGATGGAATTGTCACCTGAATTGCTGTTTCTAATGAAACACAGATTGATAATTGCAGAGTAATATGTTTTTTAAAAACCCAAACAAAACAAAAACAAACAAAAAGCCCACAAACAAACAGAAGGGGAAAAAACCCCACCCCAAACACAAATCAATGGAGTGTGGATGCTCCCAGGAATTACTGGTCATTATGTGACTGATCCAGCTGCCTGTGTGTTCCTGTGAACTCCAGCAATCCTGCCTCTAATGAGATGTTGACAAGCAGTAGTTTAAGGGCTGATGGCAATTATTTGTGTTGCTGGAATCCTCTCGGGGGTCTCTGTTGTGTTGGTGAAAATATGGAGCTCATATCACAAATACCACATCTTGGAGGTTGTTGGAAGTGTGGGCAGCCAGGGGCAGGTTGGGGACCTGTGATAAGCAATGGGCTTTATCAGTTGGCCTGGTTGGAGCAGGAAAGCAGAAGACACAGCACGTGAGCTGCCTCCCTCAAGTGGCTCCAGTGGGCATCCAAAAATGCCCTTCCATGGTTTGTCCGTAGCATCAAGAGGCATCTGAAGTGTCCTGGCCCCTTGCCATGTCTGCAGTTGCTGCTGTTATCAAAGGTTCTTGTGTGACTGGAGGAAAAGGAGAAGTGCTTGGTTTAGGTGGGAGAGATGAGCACGTGGAGAACGTTTCTGTCTGTTCAAAGTTTGGGAACCCCTCTAGTGGTTTCTGTGCTTGTAGAAATGCTACTTATCCACTCTCCTCAAGCTGTGTTCAGTAACTGACTGTACCCTTTCCAAAGCTGTGCATTGTACTGATTTCCTTGTGGGAAAGCAAATGTAAGGAGTACTTTCTTATTGTACCTTTTATCCATTGGATGGTGCTGTTGGGGAGTGGAGGGGGAGGGAATGGCACAGGACCCAGGCTGTCAGTGTATCATGGGTAACATTAGACAGAAAATACTAATTTTTCCTGCTAAAATCAGTTGTGGATGAGTGAGAGAGTGTGCATGTTTGTATGTATATGTGTGTGAGTGTGTGTGTATGTATTATTGCCCTCTAATGGATAGAGTCTGAATGGCTCAGCTCTGCCTGCTTATACAGAGTTTTGCAGCAAAACATTGTTTTCAGGATGTCTGATATTTCCCACTTGGGAAGAGTCTTGTACTGTTTCTTCAGAATTCTGAGACGTCTTTTGTGAGTAATTTAAAACTCTCTAGAAAGTCCCACAGCTTAGAGAAGTGCCTTTTCTTCGTTCTCTGAAGGTTTATTTCAGCTGAACTATAAATGCTTAAAATTCAACATTTTGTTTTGCTGTTTTTACCATAGTGCCAAAATAACTGAATATGAGCAGAGAGTACCACGTCTCTGTACAGAGGAGAGACATCAATGGCCTTTTGGTTGGGGAAAGCTGCCTCCCTTCCTTTATTCCACCTGGAGTGTGCCCCTGTCTCAGCACTCCTGCTGAGACCCCCAGGCAGCCAGGACCTGCCAAATTCCTGACACTGGGGTGGAAGAGGGAATGAACTCCTCATCTCACATCTCTGGTCCTCGGGTGTTCCTGGTGGCTGCTCCACCCCATCCTGCTCAGCAGCTTCCTGGCTGCTCCCACTAGGAAAAGTGGCAGAAGTGTGTAATGTAACGTTAGTGTGGACTGAGGCTTCAAATCTTCGTGAGATTCGTGATGAAAGTCGAGTAGTCTGGTGATGTGTGGTAGCTTAGGCTCTGTTTTGCCTTTTAAATAAAACTATCTTGGAAGGTAACTTTGGAATAACTCAAGAAGGAAGGCTGCAGGTCGGTTGGGAATGGGATTTACAATTATTTGCACTGAAAATAGTCCACTTCTGCATGTTCTTTATAGTGAAATCATAACATAGTCATATTTTTTTCCTAGCAGGGCTCTGTTTTCATTCAATAAATACATGTGGGAGAATTCCATTTCAGAATTACATTTCTTCTCTCTGCAGCCATGGTCTTTTCAAAATTTCCAGTGCTTGCCTTTGCAGTTTGGAGAACTGCACAGTGTTTGGACACACAGCAGAACATCTGTGGCTCACAACCCCCTTCATCTCCCACCGTGGATCCAGTGAGTGTCCAGCTCAAGCGTCCAAGTAGTTCCCTTCCTCCCCTCAAGGAGTTTCTGATGGGGGTGGTAGGCAGCAGGGTTCTTTCAGAGAGGTTCTTTGGTGCATGTGGATTGCAACAAACCAAATATTCACGCTTAGGAAATCATGGGAATGTTCAGGGGAAACCAGAAACTCATTTCACGAAGCTCTGCTGCGGTGCCTCCAACCCCTCCGTACGTTTTTAGCTGAGCCCATCATATTTCTATTTCTGATCCAATTACAAGCTGAATCTGGGTAGGAAGAGCAGAAGGAGCAGTGCATTAATCAAATTCCCTTGTAATGACTGTGTTTTCATGTGAGTGACTGCTGTAAGGTGTGATAGAAGGCAGGGCACGCAGCGCTGGCTTTGCTGTCCCTCCCCAGGGCTGGGTTGTCCCTGGGCTCTCCCTGCTCAGCTTGGCAGGCACGTGGCCACAAAAGCTGAGCAGGGATGTGAGCGAAAGAAATCGTCCTGTGAGCAAAAGAAATTGTCCCTGGGTTTTAGGCTACTACATTTTCCATTCATGGTGAAAATAGAAAAAATTTGCATATGTTAACAGAGAGATGAAGGGTACAGCAGGAGCATCTTCTCAGTCCAAGATGGGGACTTTATCTGCATTTATAAATATTGCTGTGTTTCTTCTGAACATAATGTTTCCTAGCAATATGCTTTTTTTTTTTTTTTTTTATCCTTGGAAAAGTTATTTTCCTCTTACAATACATTGGCACAGCCATTGTTTGTATTGTTCAGGATCAACAGTGGGATTTTTCTTAATGTTATTTTGATTTGGTGACTTTGTTCATCAGTGAGTTATGAAAGCTCTGATTGTTTAGGGCACAAGAAGGGCACAATGCATTAGTGGGTCACATGCTCACTTAATGCATGCACATTGTGATGGCAGTAGTAATAGCTCCATTAAAGAACAAAAGGTAGCAACACATAGTAGCTCTGGATCTGGCCAATCCCCTCAAATTACCATAAATATTTGAGCAATCTGAATAGTTTTGGACTCTGTAGTAAAGCTTTCCTGTTTTTATCTGGCACTGAAGGAATGTGGAATAAAGTATTCATTTAACAAAGTATAAAAATATGTGTGCTATGCAGTTATAATCATGTGTCATTAATCAGAAAATACTGCAGAAACTCTGACAAATTAAAAACACAAGGATGTGTCTGCAAGGGCTTTTTCAGTCATTAAAAAGCTGCTTCACCTCTCAGGCAAACTATTTAATGGCAACTCCTTGCTCAGTGTACTGACATCTTCAAAGGCTCTGACATCTGTCGGCCTTTGAACTACCATTAAAAAATATTATCCCATTTCCATTCTTTTATGCCCATTTTTTTAATTATAGTCCTTCTTTCAAGTTGGGAACATGGTTGGTTTAAATGATGCTGTCCTTTCGTTTTCAGCCACCCAGCTGCGGTTTGAATAAATTGATGTGGAATCAAAGGCGGGACTTTAAAGGGAAAAGGTTTGATGGACTTGGACTCCGAACCAGATGAGGTTTTATGATGAAAAGGGTTTAATCCCAGCACAGGCATCGCTTCTATCAGTCGAGCAGTACAAAGCGATTCATATATATAGGTTCACGAGAAATGATCTTTTTTTTTTTTATTCCTTTTTTTTTTTTATTTTTTTTTTATTTTTTTTTAAACAGCACAGATCTCTTCAGGACTTGCAAATGTGGCATTAGCTAATATTCAGAGAGCTGATTTCCTTTCATCCACCAGAAGCTTATGATTATAGTACAGTTCTCGAATTGGAAATGAGAGCTGCAACACAGATTTAAAGCTCTGCTGTCTGATTTGTATTCAATATACATGTCACTGCGGGACAAGCCAGTCTAGGCCGAGCTGGTTCAATAGAGGCAAAAACAGTTTCAGCATCTGAAATTCTGGGGAGGGGGGAAGGTACCAATTAATCCTTACCTGCTCTACCTGAGTACTGTGTGGGGTACTCGGTGGATTGCTGTCATTTCTAAAGCTGTGCAATCAAACCCTTTCCCTGGCATCTTTTGCATCAGAGGCTTGGAGAAAATACTCAGCATTAATCAGTAATGGCTTCTAATGTAGCCAATTACATGGAATATTTACATATATTTATATGGAAGGCAATGTTTGTTTTCCAGTGCCTGAGTTTCAGGGAGGTTTAGCAGAGAGAGCCTTGCTACTCCTTTATAGCCATAGCCTTCATTAATGTGGTAATTAGGTATGGGGAAACCCAAAATCTCTTGTCTCACAAACGGCATCAGAAGCCATTTGTCAAAACTACCACCTCAAGGTATTCAAGAAACAATCTTTCTGCTAGTTCCCTGATCTCTGTGTTAGTAGAAATGTGGTACATAGTTCATCATTTCTTACTTCCACATAGTAAGACTGTGTCCTTCAAAACAGTGATGCTTTCCAGAGAGTAAAGCAGCAGATTTCAAAAGCCTGCAAATTATGTCCTCTCAAAAGACTGTGCTTCACTGTAGTACAAAAAAGAGGCAGCTCCATTTGGTGCTCTGCTTCCAGTCAACAGTTTCTCCTTCAAACCCTTCCCACAGCTGTTGTTCCCTGCCAGAGTGTTCAGTTTAGGAGTAACACATTGTTCCTGTCTCTTAATGCAATTTTGAGGTTGTGTTTTGGGGTTTTTTTTTGGGAGGAAGGAGCAGTAACTATAAACATGGACCTGTATAAATGGATGTATTTAATGGCTTATTTTACTTTAATGGCGTTTCATAGAATCTGAATGTTTAGTGTGTATTTAGGTTTTACATTTAAACTGCATATAAATATTTATTCAATATTTATTCAAAGTACAGTAGATTCAAAACAGTTGCATAAATAAATCTGAAGAAATTCCTGCCTCAGGATGCAGTGGCCTATTTGTCATTCAGAAAGCGAAGTGGCATCAGCTGAATCCAAGGACAAACCGAGAGGGATGAAAAGGACAGAGATCAGTGTAAAGGTGCCAGAGGAAGATACTGAGCCAAAAAACCCTCTCTATTTCAAGAAAAGAGATGTTACACACACAGTTCTCGTTTTATTTTGGACAGATCACCCTGTGATTGATCTCATCTCTCTGAACTGGTAGCTCTGGAGCAGGAGGCTTCCAAAAGGTCTCTCAAGTCAGGAGAGCCACTGCTGAGGTGACAGGAATAGTGCAACCAGCACTTGAGGGTGAAGGTGCAGAGAGGGAGACTTGAAACAGCATCAGCTCTGTGTGTGTGACATTAGGTACCATCATCGGATGCCCTTGACTCCAGCCTGACATCTAGGCTAGACTAAAGACCTCCTTCTCTAGGATTTTCATCCTCAGATGAGACTATTCAAAATAAGTTTGTTTCAAGCAGTAATTTAAACAAATGCATCCAAAGGAAAAGTGTGTGATGCTTTTCAAGGTGTTTTTTGGGGCATAGGGTTGTTTTGGCTTTTTTAACTTACAGTGAGGTCTCTTCAATAGTTTACAGAGCCAAGACATTTCTCACAGACAATGCAGCCTGCTCCTCTTCTGAGGACAAATTGGGAACTATAATACATTTAATTTTGCTGCCTCATAGAGATGAATGTCTGTAGTAATCCTTAAATCTGTAATGCATCGTGTCTGCATTTAAGTCAGAATTACGTGTTGTTCAGGAAATGTTAAAGCTTTTAAATTTAATGTGTGAAACATTTAAATGCAAATGTTTGTTAAAAGCTTTGAGCTTAGGAGATGCTGGACACAGAAATACTCTCAGATTGACATGTGGTTCTTCCTAGGCCACTGCAGAGATCTTTAGCCTCCATTTCTGTATTCCACTGCAGGAAAGTCCTGGCCTTCCTGGAATATCAGCAGCTCTTCCTCACTTTCAGAACAGGCTTTACTTCAGTGTTGTTTCAGAACTGAAAGGCCTATTTTCCTTTCACATCCTGAAATGCAAAAATTAAAGCTTTAAGGTTATTCATAAGGAAAACAGGGAAGACTAAACACATTTGGTATAATTTTCATCAGTCATCATTGGGGGATAGATTGTTATGGTTTGCATGATGCAGAAAATCTGGTATTACATGTAGATTTTCTTTTATTATTTTAGCCATTCTGTATTTTATCTGTGTGTTGCTCTCACAAGTTATTTTAGGGGACCAGTGTGTTAAACAGATATTTATGGCCGATTCATTTTTTTGTCTCCATCATATTTAAGTTCCATTAATGCAGTTTTGTGGATTGTTATGTGCCCATGTGAGTGTCTCCATTAAAATTCTTAGTAGAAAGACAGAAGGAAATGAGTCCTTTCCTGGTAGGTCTCTCAGCAGTCTTATTCAAATCTTTCTGTTTGTACAAAGGAGAATACAAATGTAAACATTTCTTTCATCAGATAAAAGGAGAGGAGAAAGAAGGCTGGATGTTTTAATTTTTGACTCACTAATCCAGTTCAAAGCAAATACAGTAAATCAGGTAATAAGAAACTATTCTGGATCTGTCTTCCAGGCAAGAGGGCCAAGTCTGTTACAGGTCTTAGAACTGTTAAATGGAAAATGTATTTACATTTATCTCAATTTCAACGTGGTAAGTAATCCTTTCACTCCCCAGTGCACTGCATTGTTTTTATTGCACTTGTAAGCTCAAGGTTCTTCTGTTTGACTGAAACTCATTTTATTAGGAAGGCAGTGACAATAACCAACCTATATGAAGTTCTGCTTTCCAGCTGCTGTTAACTAAATTGGAATCAAATGTACTTATGTAAATTAAGAAATCAAAATAAGCTCTGTTAATTTTAAGCTCTTTGTGGAGCTGTTCAAATGGATGTCTGATTTTCTTTCTTTCTTCCCCTCCCTTCTTTTTTTTTTTTTTTTTAAGCCCAGTTTGTAGCTAAAGTGCCATTTACATTAACTGGGATTTAGGCAGCTAACTGGCTGCTGTAAAAGTCCAGATCTGTTTCAGAGCACTCCTTTTGGGAGAACAAAATCATCAAAAATCATGTTTTTCTTAATGTCATGTCACAGCAGATCTCACAAATGTGCTACTCCTTTCTCAAGTGAAGAAACCAGAGTGGGGCCAATATTTTCAGTGTAGCTTTTCCTACTGGCATTTTGATACCTGGGCCTTGCTTGTTCCTTTTCAGCCTTCAGAAATACATGGCAGGGTTAGTGAACAGTTTAGGGGTTAGGTTACCTCTGGAAATGTTGCCTAAGTGTGTTTATTTGTAGGAATGACATGGGAAGGCTCGTTTTTCATTAGTTTTATTGAAAATAGAACCAGGCAGAAGGTAACTGTTGTTCTTCATGAGACAACACTTTCACTGTTTCAGGAAAATGCTTGAACTGTAGAACAAGAGTAGACAAGATAGAACAAATACATCACTCATAAGAAAATTCTAATTTAGAGGATGCTGGACTGTTCTTGGGACCGTGTTAAGTGCAGGATTTGGGGTGAGGGGGGTGTTGACCGTGACTTGGACATGAAGAGGAGAGTGATGTTTAGCTCTGCACAGGTAGGGTGGTGTTAAACCTGCCCCCCCAGGCCTGGCTGACACCCTGCTAGATACAAAACAAGCAGGGTTAGTTGTGATATACTTTTATCAGATTCATCAGATGTTGGAGGCGTTTTTCAGAGCATGCAGAGCGCTGGAACAGTCCACGTAAAGAATCCGACCAAGGAGGTTTGACCTTTAAAAGCAGCTTAATGCTGTTAAAATTAATAGAATAAACATGTAGGTTGGCAGCTCAACACCTCGCTTTACAAGCCCCAGTGGATGTTTTCAAGAGAGATGTCAGGGGTACATTTGCAAAGGTGAGAAAAGCTGAGTTTTGTGGAGATGGAGTCAACAGACCTTTGCCTAAGCCCTGGGATGTGGGGACTGGGATCTGACGCTGCTGAACAGCAAACATTTTACCCTCAGCTGCCACCTGCGCTGCTGTTACTGAAGTTTTCTTGACACTGGATGTTCTGAGTCTGGAGAACTGCCACTCCTGGTGTGCTGGGCAGGTTAGTGTGTGCAGATTTGGTTTGTTTAAGTTCTGCAAGACCTAAACTTGATCTTACCCAGCCTGAGTCATAAACTGTGAACGTTTCGTTTATGAATGTATTAATAACTTCACCTCATCACTGCAGTGTAGTCCTATATAGGATATATATGGCATATATATATATATATATATATACAGGATAAAGATGGCTCCTAGTTAAGAGATGTGTAATAGCAGCAACGTTCTGGACGGAATTTTTTTCCCCTCAGGAACAGGGACACTTCAATATGCACAAAATACTGTATAAATATGTAATAAGTGCATCTCTGTGTACTGAAGTTGATATTTTAGTGTTTTCAGGGAATTCTAGACCACTGACCAGGACTACCTATAGTGATGAGGGTGGTGGCTTCCATGATTTCCTCTGGAAGAGCTTGCTCAACTCCAGTTCTCCTCGGAATGATCTTAAGAGCTGAGACCAACCTGTTGGTCACTGAACTGTTGCTCATTTTCACTTCATTTCACACCATTTCATTTATCTGCTCCCTTAAGTAGCACTTTATGGGCCTGTGTGTTCTTACCCAAAAGGCATTTAAATTTGACAGTGTAATAGATTGTGCTGTGAGAGCTAAATAGCTGTTTATTACTTATCCCTGTTAATTTGTGCTCTGCCACATCATTACCCATGTGATAAAGTGTGTGACATTCACAGTAGTTTGCTTTGCTAATCAGATCTTATCTTTTAAAGGATTCATAATATTGACAAATTGCTGATTTTACCAGTCACGAGGAAAATTGGATAATAAATTCTTAACATATTTTAATTGAAATTGCCATGGTATAGAAAATGTTTTAAATATTAGGTGTGTAAAATGGGCATAATTTAGTTCATTACAAAGCTTTATTTTCAAGATGACTTTAAAAACTTAAGTTAGTACATTTCAGTGATTCTTGAATTTAAAATACTAACAACTATTTTGAAGTATTGGTTTGGTGAGTTGGACTCAGTAGGATGCTTTGTGGACAAAAAGATAGATATCCATTAGCACTGTGCCTGGTCCTTGGTTGATGAACTCTTTTATCTCCTAAGGATAAAAATCAGAGGGATAGTTCCCCAAAACCAGAGTGAGATCCCTTGTGAGAAGGAGGGTTGTGACTTGCTGAAGCTGCAGCAGAAAAACTCATTAATACAAACCAATTTTGTTTTAAACACAAATCAACATGACACACATTTGAAGTTCTTACAGCTCTACTTTCTTCTAAGCTTAGAGCTGCAAGTATTTGTTTATTTTTCAGAATTCTTTTATGGTAAATGCTTTGGTTATTTTTCTGATGGTAGAGGAACTTGTATGATCTGTTTCCCAGCGTTTTATAAGGCTTTGTTTACTCATAAGAAAACTCAAGTGGTTGAGATTCCCACTTTGAACAGATAATCCCTCTAAGGTATTTTACAGCAGATATGTCACCAGTTGCTGTGGGACTGGGAGGGGACACTTCATCCACCTCTTCTGGGACATTGCACTGGTCCTGGGTAAAAAGAGACTCACTGTCACCACTGAATCACTGGGTGTTTCTACTTTCTTCCTTATTTTCCTTTTAATTCTTCATCATCAAAGTGAGATTTGTTTTTACTACAGACTTCCTTTCCCTGGACTGGACTGATCTCCTTTCAAAAATAATCCAGTGCCCAATAAGGAATGTTATGGATACCTCATCCATCGCTGTCACATCAGCAGAACGAGACACACAGAGACAAATCTCCCTTTCAGAAGGTCCAGCTGATGGTTCCCAGCACACACTGCTCATTTGAATATTCTTCCACACGAGGAAATGCTGAGAAGGTCTTGGCACTCAGAGGCAGAAGCTGCATGTTGGTGGGTCAAATAGGGCTCTTCCAGGCTAATATTTTAGGTTATTGTCCTAGGAAGGATCTTTGTGATGCTCCAACCTCAGAGCTAAGGCCACAGCACTGCTCAAAGGTTCTTGGGGGTTTTGTTGTGGGTTTTTAAAATGTTGCATGCAACATTAAACTCAACAAACTGAGCCCAATGCGGTCATCTCCGACTCGAGCCAAGTTAACCCAGTGCAGAAAACATCTGAAACTGAGTTTGAAGAGTTATCATGAGCCACCAGAGAAATGCTGTGGTGTTTAGGCAGCTGAGTGCACTGTTTGAGCAGCCTGAGTGCACTCAGCAGCAAAGAGCACTGAGGGTTATTGCAGCTTCATCTGCTGGTAGATGTTAGTCACTTACTGTAAATCCGCTGAAACAACACCTAAATGGCTGCAGATCCGAGCCTTGGGGAATAGGTCAGGGGTGGATTTGATCTGAACTCTCCATTGCCTTGTTTTTGTGACTCTGAAGTGCCCTTGGGACTGTTTGAAGCTGCGTGTGGTGATGGGGTGGATGTGGTTTGGTGTGTAATGCCTCAGGAGGGAGGCAGAGCGGGCCGTGTATTCCGTGGCTGTGAGTGTGAAGATGTGGTCATGCTCCAGCCTCTTCCTCAGAAACTGATCCAAGGATCAGTTTCTTCATGGGGGTGAAGAGGGAGCTCCTGAAAAATAAAGGCAAAGTGTATTATTATTGGTTTTAATTAACCCATAGTCATCAGGCCCGTTTCTCGTCTCCGTTGCACGTAACTGTTGCGGTTTCAGACATCACCAACAGATTTTCATTTCAACTTTTTTGCCAGCTTTATATTTTCTTATGCAATTTACTTTTTAAAATTAAGAGCACATGTTTTCCTTCCAAATAACACGCGGTACATTTATTGGCGTTTTAAATAGGCCAAAGTGAGTGACCAACCTTCTTCTTTTTCTTTCAAGTCTATTTTTTCCCTACAGGCAAATTGCTGTGGGCTTATGACCCACCCTTTTTATGACACTATTTCAGCACAGATATTCTTAGTTAGAATTCTAAGTTATTGCTTTGAAACAGAAATAGAAATCACCACCTTGGCCAGCAGTTTCTTCAGCCATGGGACACACGAGTGTGCCACGTAAACTCATATGAAATCTCTGCCCTGTCACACAGTTCATGTGTTTGTATTTCTGCTCTGTTTGGGGTACTATGTCAGCTGGTGTTGTCTTTCTGTTTGTTGTCCTGTGTGTGGATTAATAGTCATTTTACAAAATGCTTCCTTGTTTTGAGGCATGTTCCTGTGGCATGGCCGTCCTGGGACTTGCTGGAAACTTCTGCATCCTTTCCAAAATAGATACTGATCTCTTTTATTTCGTGTTCTTGTACCCACACAACTGAAATAAATACTCCAACACATTGATCCATAAAAGAAAGCAAATAGCAGTAACCTTTTTGGACCTATTACATACTGTGAGTCTTTATTTCTTATGTTTGATCCAGTTTAGCACTATAATAACTTGCTCAGATGGAGTGTTTAAGATGTGTATTTCTCACAGCAGCTCTTGCACCCAAGCTGTTGTTTGGACCATGCAAACCATTCTTCGTTCCCAAACAGAGCAACCAGGGAAAAATTTAAGAAACCAATATTGAGAAAGAGGCTTCAGTTTTCCAAAGAAACCAAGCAAGCCTTGTGCCTTTGGATCTCAGGCATGAGAAGTGAGATTTTGTAACTGCAGCTCTTGTTTTCTCCCAGAATCATTAGGAAAAGACAGTTGCTCATAAGTTTTATATTTCACGGATTTTTCACAACTGAGAATTAAGTCATCTTGGGTTTTGGTTGTTTTGGTTTTTTTTCCTAATTTGCCTACATTTAAGTCTAATAATAGTTTATTAAACCTGGCATGTGGAATGGCAGAGTCTTAGTGCTGGAAAGTTCGGGATTCATTTCCTCCAGCGCTCGAAGATCTCGTGTCACCCAGGGCTGTCGGAGGCAGTAAGTTGTTCGGGTGTAATCTGCTCCTGCCACTGACTTTGTTTATGGGAAAACCTAATCTGGCTGTGAGAACTGGACTTATTTGAAAGTAATTGACAAGAACTGTGGCTGTGATCCCCAATATAAGCTTTTTCCAGTCACTTTGGGGAGATTAGATGTCTCTTAACATCATCTTACTGGCAGTGAAGTTGCTCCAAAGGGACTCCTTTAATCATATTAGTTTCGCTGCCATCACCCCGTCTCCAGAGTCTTTCTTCTCTCCTAATAGAACCAAATCTGCTTTTGCCATCTATTAGGTCCAATATTAATGCTCCTTTGCATATTAATTACTGTTACTTTACCTATAACACTCGGCCCCACTGTCAGCTGGCTCCCCATTTTGGATCTGAGGGCTGGGAGCTGGTCCTTTCTCCTTCTGGCACTAGAAAATGCTGTATTGTGCCAGTGCATTTTCTACTGACTTTTTTTATAAGAATTGCTGAATAAAGAATGAAGTAAAGCAGAAAAGACGTAACAATTGACTCAAGATTTCGCCCAGCCTTTATTTTGGCTCATAATATCATTCATGGATGAATTCTCCCTATATTATAAAAAGTTAACCTTGGTTTCTTATCCTAAATATTTTAACAAACCCTTTAGGGAACTTCTGAGCAATGTAATATCTTAGTTTCACTTATGTGTGTGTGGGAGGGTGTAGTTAAAGGAAGTTTTTTATTTTAAAAAAGAAAGAAGGGGGGAAAAAAAACCCAGAAGGAAAGTGGTAATGGTGGGGGAATGAGCTCTCAAAAGGAGCTCCCACAGATTAAAAGATAATTGTGATTATTCCAGGCAGGACTTGCACTGGGACAGCTGTTGAAAAACCCAAATGCTGTGTATGTCAGTTTGGAACTCAGGCTGTATCATCCAACAGAAATTGTAGTTATTATCTTCACTGAGTTAGTGTTTCTCTGGCTAAGGAAAAGCCAGACGGGCCGTCGTGTTTTTGTGATCTTGAGATGAAATAATTTTCCGAAAGAATGATAAAAGCACATTGTGGATTATAATTACAGACTCAAATGTGCTTTACGTTTTTTTTTTAGTCTGTATACGGATTTAATAAGAAATTAAACATGTGTAGAGGAAAAGCTCAGGAGAGGAAGGAAAGGATCTAGTGCAGATTACACTATATGAAACATATGTTTGAGATAATGCTGATAGAGCTGAAATATGTGGCCTGTGCTGGAGTTCTGTATACAAATGACGTGCTCATTCCTTCCCTGCCATACACACAGTTTTACCTTTGACACAGTAGGGAGTAATGCCAGTGAGTAATTAAGAAAGCATGGAGGCAAAATAAGTTTCTGAGGGGGTTAATATTATTTCATGCATGTTACAGCTGTGGTAGCTGAAGGACAAGCTGAAGGTTTGAAGGGAGATGATGTCTTTGTTACACCATACAGTTCAAATAGCTGGGAAAACAGGCAAACTTTCAAGCCTTGATTTTTTTTTCCCCCCCCTTCTCTCTCAGATCACAGTATTTATAACAATCTGTCTTGGGAGATTAATGTTCAAGGCAATAGATCTGATAGTCGTTCATGTCCCAACTTTGGTCAGAAATGAATGTTTCTTTTTCAGAGTTTTGTAGTAATGTGGTTCTCAGAGACTGCAAATAAATGGTTTAACTGAGTACAGACAGTGTATTAAAAATATCTAAAGAAGAAAAATAGCAGTTGGAAAGAAAGACAAGCCCAGAGCTCTAGAATCAGTATTCTGGCATTCCAGGGCAATGGAAACTTTAAATATACACTAGATTTCATCAGATTTTTTTGTGAAATCTTTAATAAGCTTGAGCTGAGTCACCTGCATTTGTTTGGTAGAACATCAGTTTCTCATCTCAGTATTGTCTCACCCTCTGTGATGGAATTCCAGGGAACTGCAAACTTACTTGTGAAGCAGGAGGAAAGAAGGGGAAACAAATGCGTGAGGTTTCAGTGAAAATGCTAATTTTCAGAATTATATTTGTGAATGAAAACATGCATGTGCTTGCAGCATCATCCATCCCACTTTTCTGTACGGACAGTGGTTGATGTCTCAGATGTGATACTCTTGTGCTTTGGTTGAGAGCCTGTGGAAGAAATTGAGTTAGAAAAGTAACTCTAATAAGAGTTATGTGCAAGGGTACACCTGAAGTAATAAATGTGTATCTACAACTACTGTGTAATGACAGAGTGTATTCTGTATAATGAGGAGTAGCACAGTTTTACCTCTTATCATTTTGATTCTTCAGCCTTTTGTGTTCCTACATCAGAGTCTGGGAGCCATTGATAAATGATTGATGATACACTGATGGCTCATTAGAAGGGGGCAGGTCATTTCTTAAGGATAATAAAAGAAAGCATGGATAGAAGTTACAGTGATTATATGCCACAAACTAAATTTCTTCACCCATGGGGGCACCCCCTCCAAAAATGTCAGTTTTGCCAATGCTTTGGGCGGTGAGAGCTGTGCTCATCTGCAGGCACGAAGAGAAAAGGAAGAGAGGCCAGGAGAAGGGATAGAGCATCCTTTGAGTGCTGCTAACACCCCTTCTAAGAAAACCCAGTGGTTTTTGTTCTTTGGGTTTGGGTTTTCTCACTTTGTTGGTTCTTTCTCACAGGTCATCTGCAACCTGGAGAACCAAATCCTCAGGCTGAGGGAAGAGCTCATTCAGGCGAACTCTCTGCGGAACCAGCAGCTGCTGGACCTGAGCTGTCAGAGGGACAAGGAGAAGCTGAAGGCAGCTCGAGAGAAGGAGGCAGCAGTGAATAAGATGAAGATGGAGACAGAAAAAATGATCTTAGACCTGAAAAAGAGGCACGCAGCTGAGACGGAGAAGGTCTTGGACAAGGTAAGAGAGAGTCTCACGGGGCAGCTTTGGGGGCGATGGAGAAAAGGGGAGCAGTCACCCCAAAAGTCAGCTAAAGCAAAGCTTCCCTTGGGGGGAGATGTTTAGGAGTCACCTGAGTTGGAAAAACGGATGTCTGCTGTGGATTTGCCCTGTGTGGTTCTGTAATGAAAACCTTTGCTGTGATCTGATCCCTGGGAACACCTCCAGCCCTGGGCAGCACCCAGGGGGCATGGGTGGAAGGTGCCCTGAGGTGCTTGGGAGCCAGCAGGACTTTAAAAACACAGGTGATTTCACAGGTAAAGCCAGCCAAGGACCAGGCTGATCACTTTTTCTTGGCTGGAACAGAGAGTAGAAAGGGTGGTTCAGCCTAACCAAGCTTCTTCTCCCTTTAAAAGAAGGTAAGTTCCTGAGGAGGCAAAAATCTCAGGCTAGAACTGCAGGGAGATTGAATCTGGTTGCTAATGATGGCTGGTCTAATATTGCCTGTGTGCATCAAGTGAGCAAGGACTCTGGGAAATGCTTGAAAATAGAAATTTATGTTTCAGATCCATCAAGGTTTCCCTCCCCATCCTGTTCCGTGGGGTCACTGCCCACGTCTGTGCTTGCTGAGCACCCCTGCCTTGAATTCAAGTATTTCCCCCCATTAGGGAGCTAAAACATGAGAGTTTTATTTCAAAAGCTAAACCAAAAAAAAAACCCTACTTAATATTTATATAGACACTGTGTGTGTGTAAGGAGATAGTTGTTGAAGTATCTTTTATACCCATTAATGCACGAAATCGTACGTTTTCTTGCAAAGGGATGTGCAGTGGCACAAATTAACCATCTGCAGAGACTGTTTGAGCAGCCTTTGTGCAAGTGACATTTCATTTACCTGCGTCAGGTTCTTGGTCTGTAATTTTAAAGAGCATTGGGGGGATTATGTTGGAAATCAGCCAGGCTGAAGCCATTAAAATGGCTGTGATCAACAATTCAGAATCTTTTCTGAATGTAAGGAAAGCTCCGCTTGGCATAATTATTTAAAGCCAAGGTCACAGAAAGTATTTAAACCTTTGAAATTCATCATTAAAGGATTAATTTTAACTCAGGAAGACATTGTCATTTTTGCTTAAAAATGGAATTTGAATCTCAATTCTTTTCTTTCTTTGATCTTTTTTTTTTTACATGTGTAGTATAGCAAAAGAAAAGTTAACTTCTTTACATCCTCAAATTAAAGTTACAAATAATCCTTCATAGGGCAATATCTTTAATAGTCTTGAATTGTCATTTCTGTCAGAAATACTGGGGGTTTTTTATTTGTTGGATTTTTTTCTATTTTTCAAAAAATTTGCTAATTTTCAGCTATATTAACTGCTATTGAATTTATTTTTTTTTTATTTAACCTACATCCCTATAATAGCCTCTAATCTGAAGAGCACATGTTGAGTAAAAGATAGGAGGGGAAAAGGAAAAAGTATCTCTGTTGAAAAGTCTTTCACAGACATGTGAAAATACCTGGCATTACCTTCAAATCTCCCTTTCCCATTCTGCTTCCTTTCTGTCTTCCAAATGCAGAGCTGTGGAAATTGGCCACAAGGTGCAAAAGTCAAAGCAGCTTAAAGGGCATCCTCCATTTAAAGCTCAAAAGTAACAGTTTCAGCTAACTTAGCTCAAATCCTGATCCCATTACAGTCCACAGAACTTTGATGGAGGAGATTTTATCCAAGGAGGGGGGGGAAGGGAAGCATCTTAATAACAGTATGAGCCTTGAAACTTGTTTTTTTTTAAAATCTTTTTATTTTTCTACCAGATCTTGTTACCTTGAAATTTAGGGCAATAGGGGAAAAAAAATTTGTTCTCCAAATTTACTTTTTTTCCCTGCCAATTCTGTGAAGATTGCTTAAAAGTCCAATGGGAAGCTGAATTTCAGTGTTTAGGCGTGGAACATCTGACTGTCCAGATTTTCTGAAGGTCAGTCCATTCTCAAGTGAGGGATCTGATTCCTCTGATCTCCTTTGTGAGTAATGTTGACTTCTGCGTGGATTGCTTTGTGTTACTGTGGACTGTTGCTCATGTGAGCATGAGGAAATACAAAAGAAATGGTTCCTACTTAAGTGAAAAGAAAAATAAAAGCTAAAAGGGGTGGAAGGAGATGCAGGATTCCGATGGTATTTCCCTCCCCATAGTCCTGCTGCTGTGGGGATGGAAAGGAGGAGAGTGAGGGGCAGAAACAGAGGGACAGTTTTCATTACAAGCACACTGAACATTGAAATATTGCTTGGTATTTCTAGGCAGCTTTTCAATACTTAGGGACACATAATTTATTGAGGTCTTTAATTTTCTGCTGCTTAAAAATCTCGGCTTTGAGGCTACTACATTGTTTATTGTAATAGTAGTTCCTGAGCAATCCCTTAACACTTCAGGCTTCATCAGGGTTGGTGTTCTTTGGAGATTCCCAGGGCAGCTTTAGGATTGTCAACATGCTTTTTTTTTGTTTTTCTGCTTTGTGTGTGAAGTTTTAAGATAATTTTCTGCTCTGTCTTGAGCCACATTAGGAAGAATTCCTTCCCTGGGAGGGTGGGGAGATGCTGGCACAGGTTGCCCAGAGAAGCTGTGGCTGCCCCATCCCTGGAAGTGTCCAAGGCCAGGTTGGACGGGGCTTGGAGCAACCTGGGCTGGTGGAAGGTGTCCCTGCCCATGGCAGGGGGTGGCACTGGATGAGCTTTAAGGTCCCTTCCAACCCAAACCACTCTGGGATTCAGGGATATCTGGGAATTCACAGAGCTGTAGTTGGGCTCCTGGTTCCAGCAGGGACAGGTGTGTTCCAGGTGGCAGCAGCAGCAGCACTGGGGGCAGGAACACTCCTCAGGTTATGAGCATTTTCAGGTTTGCCAGAAAGGACTAAAAGCAGAGACAAACCGTGTCTGAGTGTGTGCAGATGTGAGCCTTGGCAGGGCTGCTGTTTGCAACGTTCATCTGTGGTATTTTCTTGGCAGAGGAAATGAGCATTCAGAAAGCATGACCCAGGCAGAGCAGTGGCCATGCTAACAATGCTCAGAGGAAGCAACCTTGGAACACTGAAAATATCTCATAAAAAAGCTCCCTTTGAGCAGCACACATGAGTAAATTGGAGTGGGAGAAGATGATGATGGGGTTTTTTCTCATCTCTAAATAATTTTCGACATTTAGCTTTTTATTGGCTTCTTTTCTATATTTAAGTAGGTATTTTGACTCACTCTGTTAAAGGTTTATGCAGGTTCCAGGAACATCTAATTCCCTTTCAGTGCTGCTTTTCTTGTGGAGAAGTAATTTACATTTTTGTCTATTGACTGTGCTGAACACACATGATATTTGATTACAGAATGAAGCTGTAGTCAAAAAAAAAAAAAAAAAAGACTTAAACACTTTAATTTTGGGACTGAAATTCTTCTGATGTCAGCACTGTTGTGAAATGGTCCCTCTGGAGAGATGGGACTTCAGGATGACATAAAACCTGGCCAGAGAGCCATTCACATCATCCTTGTAGACTTTAATGATGTAACAGTTAGCTGTGCTCTGAGATTCCTGTTAGTTTAAATAAAATTTGACATTCACAGTATTTTCTAGTCTATACCTCTTACAGTCACTCCACCTGTAACTGGTGGGAAGTCCACATAAAACTAAGATCCCTGGGGACTTTAAAGTTAAGGTCACTGTGTAAGTGATCACTTCCTAATTAAGAATAACTCTTTTATATAACAGTTATGTTGTAATATATTGTTTTTGTGAATATTTTCAAAACTCTTCAGGCGGCGCCCTGTAATTGGATGCTTAGTTTTTGAGCTACTTTCTTGCATACAAAATTACAAATAAGGTACTGATAATGTGCCCTGGAGAACATTTCAGTCCTTCCTTCAGCATCAAGCTTTGTGCTGGGGATGAATTACCTGCCCAGCACAGCCCTGGGACACAGTCCAGTTGGATGTGGTCCTTGGGAATGTTTTCATGCTGCATGTGTAGGAACATCTGTAATTCTGGCACTTGGTGTCAGTACTGGTGCAGATGATGTCACACTGTTGAGCACTGGCAAAGAGTAGAAGATGAAGGGAAAGAGAATGACATCTTCAGGGATGAAAAATGCTCCAAGAGATACTTGATTAAAAGGCTTGAGTTCCCCCTAAGCCATTACTTCATAAAGTACCAGCATTGTGTGCTTTCCATTTGTGAGTCCTGTCTCTCCAGCTCTTGTTCTTCTCTCTCAGCTCTGCATTTCATGGACCACCAAAGCTGGTTCCGTCTTTGTCCCTAAGACCTTCTGAAAACAGGACCATCTCTGCTGCAGTTCTGTAGGTTCCTGCTTAGGCCTCTCAGTGTGGTGGAATCTTTGACCTGAGTGACACCTTTCACTCCCTGAATTCAAACACTCCCAGCCCCACCAGAGATAACCTTTGTGTGAGCATCCAGAGGAAGTTTCCACACTCCTTGCAGCAATTCCCTGGTTGTTTACGTGGGGGCAAGCAGGTCAGCCATAAAGTGTGGATGTGTTTTCTTCCCAAGTGTAATGATATCATTAAATTGTCTCTAATTATGATGTAGATGTTTTTCTCCTTGCTGAATGAATTCAGGATCTCTACCAGTTGTCTATGTGCCATTTTTTTTTTACATGTTTGTTTGACTCTATTACATCAATTATTTAGCCTAGGCCTTAGCTATGAATAATTTAAAGAGCCTCCAGTTCTTACCAAGAAGAGTTGGATGTTTCCCAAGTCTCTTAACTTTTTTCATTATGATCCAAGAACTATTGTCTATGATATTATCTCTCTGTTCCAGAGTAGGAATATTTTTATTGGTTTTGCTTTGTATGCTCTGTGTACATTAACTTAACATTTGGGTCTTGAACGTTTCTGACACAGTGTTAGTGATTCACCAACTAATATTAATAAAAAGGAGCTTAGTACTTTGACTTTATTGGAGAAAACCTGGCAAAAGCCTAGAGGATCGAGAAAAAAAGGAATTTCAAAAAGGGAGAAGATTTTCAGTGTGTGTTAGCACAAGAAGAGCAGATTATTTAATCTGTCTTTATAGTACCTTTACAGCAAATCCTGCAAAAATGTTCTGCTTCTAGATGAAGGAAGAAGAGCAGTTTTGTCACCAGTGTGTCCCCTTTTGCACTGCTCCTTCTGATTCCTCCAAAGGAAAGGAAAGAAAGATGATAGTGGACCAGGAACATGTTCACAGGAGTGGCATCATCCCTTAGGGAGCCATTTGGAAGAGTCTTCAGTCACTGGAGCCAAATGTGAAGAAAAGGATGGCAGAATCATCTCAGGGATGTTTCACTCAAATAAGGCTAAACAGAATTTATGGCATTCTCCTGCTGGAGATATTTTAGAGCAAGAGCTGCAGTTATTCACAGAGTTACTCTGCTTCTACCTCCTTTAAAAAAAATTAACATAAAAACTCAGAAAAAAACAGAACCAGAAAACCACAGGTCAGATTTCTGCTCACCAACTGTATTTATAAATCTGGTTCCACAGTTAGGAACCAAGAAAAGTTGGTATAACTGGGGGGGAAAAAAAAAGGTGCACCCAAGAGCAATAGGCTCATTTGCTGTGCCTTCCTTGCAATAGAGAAAAGCTGCAGGTGGTTTTTTCTTTCTTCTTTTTGGAGGAGAAGGAGTGTTTGGGAAATAGGGAAGGGGTAAAACAATGCTATTAGTCCTTCAGAGTTTTTCGTGTGAAGAAAGAGAAGTGTTCCAAAACGACTTGCTCAGAGCTGCAGAACATGTCACAGAGTAAAACCCACCTTCATTAAGCGGGTGAGAAAGAATTCTAATTGTTTTGAAGTTCTTATGATCAGTCTGCATATGCTTCATTGTAACGTGATACTAAAGTGCCTCAATTATGGTTTGTATATTTTGGTGCCAGAAGGGTTTTTTTCTTATGCTAAATTATTAAGTTCTGTCAGCTGCTGGGCTGTCATATAGAGATACAGTAAATCACATTATATTTTGTCATGGATTACACAGAGCAATAAATTTGGGAACGGAGATCAAAGTAGTTTCACAATCACATCTGAGTGTAGGAGGGGTGTTTAACTTGTAGAAAATCTGATTTAGGTGAAACTGTTGCAGTTCTTGTGTGAATTCGAAATGAATTTGAATATTTGCTTGGAAAATGAATAAGGTACAAATCCCCAAAAGAGTTCTCCTGTATTTAGTTCAGAGGAGTTAATTCTGACCTACAGCTGCAGGATGGAGAAGGGATAAATAATTAAACATTGGGAATGTTCAGAGCCTCGCAATGTCTTATTTATGTTTTTAATTGCTTGATGATTGAGCAATATATTCCATTCTCCTTTTAATTGGGCTTCTGCTGGACTTGCACAGTTACTCATCGTTGCATTAATGGGTTCTGGCTCCAGGAAGTTGTCACTCTTTTGGGGAAGCTTTGTTGTATTTAAAACTACAAAAAGTAATCCAACATAATCTTGCTAAGGAACACTGATGGCTTCAGATCATAGATTTGTTCAGGGATTTGGTTGCATTTTCAGTGTTTGCCTTTCCAACTGTAGAAGCTTAAGTTTTTTTGGGCTCTCATCTAATGATGTAATCTCATAATATCTAGTTAGCTTAGGGATACTGAGTTAATTCAGTGGTACAGTCTGTCTTCTTGTTTCCAGTTTTCCTTCCATTTAACACAAAAGATTCTATCTCCAAATGATACATAGGGCTTTATTCTTGCCATTCATTATGTTCAAGCAAGTCTAATGGTTGTTACTTCCACGAAATTCAACTTAAAACAGCAATGCAGCATCTAAAAACCTAAAACCTCGTTGCTAACGCTTTACAATTCTTTCAGGAGCCTTCTAGTCTCTCCTTGGCTGAAATCAAGGCGTGTAAACTTAGCTGATATATAACAATAAAGTGGCTGGCTCTTGGAAATCTCCAATTTCTGAAAGAATCATGGGTTGTAAAGCTCATATTAAATAGTCCTTAAGTGAGTCAAGTCCTGGATCAGCGTCACATCTCGGCACCGCTGCCTTCTGTTTGCGGAGGAAGTTTTGGCTTTGCCTCGCATCTTCAGAGATGTTTAGCAACCTGCCCCTTGGTGATTTTGCTGGGTGTCAGCTGTTTGGGTACCAGAAACATCTGGGCCTGGGTGACTCTGTAAACTCCTTTAGAGTGGGACAGAGCCAAGCACACGGGCGGGAGAGGCGCCTGCGCAGCGGTGCCCGGTGTTCCTGAGGGGTGAAGGCAGCTCGTAAAAACCCAAATAACTCCTGGTGGTGTGCCTGAAAGTCAACGAGAACCAAACTGCCCGGCGTGATGGATGGCAGATGAGAAGCGGTTCCCTGTGTTGTGATCATCTGAATCTGTTCACTTGCAGGAATCTCTGTCGTCACCACGCACGGCGCTGATTTCGCCGATAGTCATTTCCCAGGTGATTGATGAGAGGGATTCAGAGGAAAATTGGCCGCCTGTGCCTGTGGTGTCCGTGATTCCCAGCCCAGTGCTTATCACACGGAGCAATCTTTTGGCAAAGTGTCACAGTGCAGCTTCAGACTGGGCCATAATTCACTGTCAGTCCTTTAAGTGCCTGATCCCTGCATCTGTATCATCTTATAAGGGTAGTTAAGGCATTAAACAATTTTCATGTGGAAAACCTAATCTATTAATCTGATGTTAAAACTTTATCTTGTATACAAGGCTTGTATTTTAGGCCAAATCGTGCAGTTTGTTTTCAATAAGGTGACTGGCTCACTGCAACAGTGACTGGAAATCAGCATTAGTGATGCTGGGAAATATTTAGATGCTCAGTGAATCCATTTAGATGAAGGCAGTAATTGCATCCTAGGGTAGGGATGGTCTAACTGCAGTTGGAGTCTCACAGAAGAATTTTTGGGAGAGTTAAATGTCTGTGTTTAATTTCTCTACGTAGTTTCAGAATTAATAGAAATACGCTGTTGGTTTAAATGAAAAGTCTGGAATTCAGAGTTTTCCTAAGGCACAGTTTGCAGAAGCAGTTTCTCAGTGGGCCCCCATTAAGCACAGAATGTACAGCAGAAAGGCAATTCTCTGGACAGGTAGTGTCAGATTCATTTCTAGTCATTCTTGCTTTTTTCCCCCAACTAAAAGTACTTCGCACGTGAATGAGAAGGGTTTTTTTTTTTCTCCTAAAGATGTATGTTTAAAGAAAAAAAAAAAAAAAAAGAAAAGATTTATAGACCTCCAAAAGTGAAATGTAAAATAGAATATTAATAGGATTTGGGGATTTCTATCATTCAGTTTCAAACTCCTTGAAGTCATTTGGTACTTGACTAATTAATTCTGTTAACATCGTTTTGGATATTCAGCTGCTCTTAATGGTCTTTTGGGTGGTTCAGATTCCATATTTGAACTGGTGTGCTATTTCCAGTGTTGAACAGAGATCCAGCTTTCATTTGGTATCTGATTAATGGGAAGAGCAGTAGGAAGAACAAGAGTGTTGGTGTAGGAAGTCAACCACTGTCAGTATTAGAGGCACATAAAGAAAATACATATTTCAGGCTTTGAGGTCGAAAGGGAATTTTTATGTACAATCAGATGAACTTAAAAGGTGATCTGCTGATCTCTGAAGTTTAAAGAGATACTCCACAGAGAGTTTTAACATACTTAATAACAGAAATTGCCACTGGTAGCCATCCTGAAGGTCATTTTGTTTTGACATCTATCAAATTACACAATCATGAATTTTGGTACAAAGCATAATGCTGTCAAACTTAAATAGAAATATTCCAGAATGTGGAGTGGTGTGTTGTTTTTTGAGGTAAATGGGCCCCATTTACATTAGTTCTTTGATGTTAAATTCCTTGCTGCACATCAGAGAACAGTTGCTTCTTCCCTGGAGCAAGTTTTCTTTCTTCTTTTTCCCCCACCCTTTGATTTTTTCCCTCTTTTTTTTTCTTTTTTTTCTTTTTCTTTTTCCTTTTTTTTTTTTTTTAGTTTGCTTACACTTTTATCTAACTAATTATGGAGGATCAGCTTATGTATGGCCACATTTATCTAGTTGCAGGCATTTTGAGAAATGATTCTTTCAATAGCTGGTGCCCTGAACAGAAAAGTTCTTCAATTTGCTTTACTATTAGTAAATAGTAAATTTAATAGTAAGTATATATATATATACACATATGTAAAACCCTCTAGTGAGAGTTATGAAGGTAGGGAATCATGGAATCATTTAGGCTGGAAAAGACCTTTAGGGTCATTGAGTCCAACCATAAACCCAACCATAGCCCACCACTAAACCATGTCAGAGAATCATGGAATGGTTTGGGTTGGAAGGGACCTTAAAGCTCATCTTGTTCCACCCCCTGCCATGGGCAGGGACACCTTCCACTAGCCCAGGTTGCTCCAAACCCCATCCAACTCCAACTAGAACTGAAAGTCCCCTCAAATACACCTTATACCTTAAAAATAGAACATAAATACTTTGTAATTAAGGTAGAACAAGTTGTGCTTTTGCGGTGTGGTCCCATCACAGATCCTTTGCTCTTTTGTTCTTAGTAATTCTGCTCATTTTCATGAAAGGAGAAAATGAAAAAGGGGCTGTGTTAGAGTAGCACCCACTCATTCAGACACCACATCTGATGTGCTGATGCCATTTTTAATTTTTATGTGAAATGTTTTGTTGAAGCCGATGCAGTTTTGCTCAGCAACCACAATATGATGCTTTAAGGCTTGTTAAAGAATTATAGTTGGTTTTTTAAACTAATTAACTGTAACAAGGACATAATCTTTTTAATGCAAAAGTCCTCACTCTGTAATATAAAATAACTGCATGTAAAATTGCCATAATCAGATAATTTTAGCTAAAATATGTATTAACTGTGTGAAACTAAACAGAAGTTAATTTTTGAATCAGTGGCATTCCTCTATGGCTTATCCAATTTAAACCCTTTTCATTACAGAAATGGGTATTACAATGGATGCTTCTGACAAGTTTTTGCCAAGTGGGAATTTCAGGAGCCACCTTTTGCACACAGAAAACCGGTTTCAGGCCATTAACTGTATTTGCAGCGCTGCCCATTGCTATAAAAAGAGTTGGGCTTTAATGAAGACTGGCTGACCCTCCAAATGTTCACCTTGCACTTGGGTCCTTATTCATTATGTTTCTGAAATAGCAATAACCTGAAAGGGAAGGAATGCCCTTAAAATAATACGGGAGCAACTTGTGAGCCGAGCAGCCGGTTGGAAAAGCAGGAGCCCGGGAAACTGCTGCGTGTGTGCACCAGGCCAGGGTGAACCTTCTCACCTGTCAAGATAAATGGGATATAAATCCTCCCCAGAGCTCACTGCACACAGCCATGTGTGTGTTTACTTTGCTGGAACTCATTCCTTAAAATAAAAAGAGTAAACAGGTAGGGGTTTGGGTGTAGCAGGGCTGCACGTGCCCTGGGGAAGGAGGTTTGTGCCTCCACGTGGCTGTGCAGCAACAGCCCGTGTGAAGAGGGATTAAATTAGTTTAGTTGCAGGTTTTTAAGAAGGAGAAGCTTCATATTTCTGCAGTAAAAGACAGAGTGGGAAAGAGGGCTCCCAGGCATCCCCAGGAGCTGGATCTCTTCAGCTGAGCAGGGCTGTAACTCTGCCTTCTGCAGAGCTGTGCTGGTGCTGCTCCCCTGGGTTGTGATGATGCAAGACCTGTCGGGTGTTACAGGTCTCAGAGGAAAGCTGGAGTCAGCAGCAATCACAGGAAGGTTTGGATTGAAAGAACCTTAAAGCTCATCCCATTCCACCCCTTACCCTGGGCAGGGACACCTTCCACCAGCCCAGATTGATCCAAGCCCCATCCAACCCGGCCTCGGACACTTCCAGGGATCCAGGGGCAGCCACAGCTTCTCTGGGCACCCTGTGCCAGGGCCTGCCCACCCTCCCAGGGAGGGATTTCTTCCCAATATCCCATCCAACCCTCCTTCAGCTTAAGGCCATTCCCTGTTGTCCTATTGCTACATGCCCTTGACAAGTCCCTGTCCAGCCTTCCTGTAAACCTCCTTTAGGTACTGGAAGGGAGTGCTCGTAGGTTTTAGTGCCACAGAGCTGACATAGCCAGTTTTAGACAACTGGAGCCAATCCTTGTTCAATCTCCAGTGGAAGCTTTGGGAGCTCAATACCTCTGAAATGTAGACCCCTCAAATAGGGATGTTTGGGACTGCAAGTGAATGCAAGAATTTGTGGTTTGTTGATGACTGGGAGACAGCTTATAAATATTTTGCTAATTGGAATTTGTTATAGCCATTGTAAAATAAAATGTTGCAACTCCCTTTAAGTAAACGGGTGGGAATAAAACACTGAAATTCGGTGTTTCTTTCCTTTGGATCACCTCTGTCATGTCTCTCAGAGGTCAACCTGGTTCTACTCAGTGTGAACAAACAAATTCTAGTTTGTTTATGGAAGTTATGAGTGGTTTTTTTATTATTTATTGGGATTTCTTCTCTGGGTTCAGGAGGTTATGAAGCTGCTTCTATGAAAGATGAGGACTTTTACCCCAGGCAAGCTGAGCGAGAGCAGCTGTAACGTGATCTGTGCAGTGCCTTGCTGGGGAGTGTCTCTCCCTTTCTGGGAGTAACAGTAATTTATACTATTACTGTAATTTCTTTTTTGCTTTTTTCCCCTCTAAAGATAAACTGGCAGTTTTGGTCACTTTGTTGTGCAGTGGTGGTAAAACATCATCTAAAACTGGATGGCAATGCAATAGAAGAGTGTTAACATTGGTCATCTGAGTACAAAGAGAAATGGAGCTGGACAGAGCTCTCTGGGTTAACTGCTGTGTCACCACTCGTTTTATTTATGCACTCCCATGATTTGCCCTCACAGTGTTTGTGGCACACTTTGAATGACGAGTGTAGAGAAAGCGAAATTTAATTTGTCTGGCGCTCCAGAATTCTTCTATATGCTGTTTTAAACCAATAAGTTCTCTTTATAATGAAAAAAACGTGAAATATGTTCTCAGAAATGGTGGCAAATTATTGAATTATGGTGGTAAATTATCAAAATTTGTAATTGATAAGTGAAGTTTGGTAACTGAATGGATTTCTCAGTAATTTGAGTAGATTCCTTAGTACCAACAAGCAGATGAATTAGAGACGTCCGTGTGTTTCATAATCTTGGAATTTGAAGGGATTCAAGATCTTCAGTTGCACATCATGTGAAGTTGAGGATTCCTTTGAACTGGCTGTAATATACTTACATTAAGCTGCACCTTACAGAGCTGCCCGGATTGCAGGGGATCATTCCAGCCCCACCACGGCGATTCGCAAACACTCTGCAGCCTTAAGCTCCTAAATTTATAGCCCAGTGAAATCAGTAAGACTGTTTGCTCGACTGAAGTCCCTGGGGGTTGCAGAAATGGAGTTTGGATCTTAAAACTGGATCCAGGCAGGGTTGAGAGGCTTTGGGGTCCCCCCCAGAGTCACGGGGCAGCGGCGGGAGCTGTGTTTGGGTGCTGGATGCTGTGCCGGAAAACTAAGGACGACAGATCAAAGGTTTGAGCAGGAGGTCAGATAGGTTTTGAAAACTTAATCAGCTTAAATTTGCTTCAGAACTCAGCTGCGTAATGTTCTGTCCCCCCTAAGAAAATATTTGTCTTAGACACCTGTCCTTGAGTTTTAGAGCCAAGAAGACGAGAGCGCTCAGCAGTTCACCTGAGGACAGCGTGGTGGGGCTGGGCTGGGCTGGTTGCTGCAGGAAAAGTACAAGTCAGAATTCTGTCCTGAAATGAAATTGAATTCATTTTTTTATTAATATCATTATTATCGAATTATCTCTGCAATTAAATTACTTTTTGGGGAAAAAAAACCCCACGTTAAGAGCTATTTTTCCTGCAGTTATTGAAATACTGGCTTGTTGGATTGTGATATGACAAAGCAGCCTTGTTCTCTGTTTGTTTTATTCTTTGAGTTGTGAAAAAAATGGCAGGAGAAGGGAAAGAGCTGTATGTCCAAGAGCTGGTTCAGCTGCATCCTGGGTTGATTTTCATGAGAAGGGACATGCAATGGAACAAAAGGCAGTAGCAGACACAGCCCTGAGATGTGAAGCTGTGTCCTTCACTGGCAGCCTATGTCTGGGACTCTCTCCTCATTTTTTCCCTCCATTCAGAAGCAAATTCACCCTGATAAACTCATTTGTGTGTGTTACCTCCTTCCCCTGCCACACACACTCACACACACTCTCTCACTCTCTCACACTCACTCATTTTCTACTTTTTTTTTTTTAATCTGCTAAGTCTTTATGTTTTTCTAATAATTGGCAGCAGAGGTACAATTTCTCCCCTCTTTTAAGTGATGAATAGTTGGCCTGAGATCAAAGCCAGGCCCTTGTGGTTTTTTGGCTGCCACAAAAGGGCGTTGGGGCTGGCGCGGGGCCGGCGCTCGGCGATAGGCATGTGGGTGAGGTGCCAAGCCGAGGGGTCGGTGGCAAAGTGTCTGCACACGTTCCTCCTCTGAGCTAATCCGGTTGTCTCCTGTGTGTGTTCCAGGCCAGCAACAGATTGAAGCAGACTGAGAAGGAGTACAGTCAGAAACTGGCTAGATCCTCGCAGGTAGGTGGTGAGAAGACAGGAGCCTCCAGTGAGTCTGTTGGGTTTGGAGACTTGGTGAGAAGTGGGATTACTTCTGCTCTAAAGTGTGGGTCTTGACAACCAGGATCACAGGATATGCCAAGTTGGAAGGGACCCACAAGGATCATCGAGTCCAACTCCTGGCCCTGCACAGGACCATCCCCAAGTGTCACACCCTGTGCCCCAGAGGATCATCCAAACCCTCCTGGAGCTCTGGCAGCCTTGGGGCTGTGCCCACTGCCCTGGGGAGCCTGTTCAGTGCCAACCACCCTCTGGGGGAAGGACCTTTTTGTAATCTCTAACCCTAAACCAAGAGAATCCTTAACTGTATCCCAGTTTCCATCCAGTGTCCTTCTTGCAGATTTTAACCTTTCAAAACCCACAAAGCTTAAAGCTGACTAGAAAAAAAGCAGGTGGGGTCTTTCTGAGTTCTAAATTTCATCTTTCTGACCTACTTTTTCATCTCCTGGGGACCCAAGAGGACTGAGTCCTCCTTCAGTCACTGGGAAGGGAAGGTGAGATGTTCCATCAACCAGCACATCTCACAGAACCAGGAGCAGCTGCACAACCAGGACTTGCACTTCATATTAAAGGTGGTGTCACGTGGGCAGTCAGCGGTGGCACGACAGCCCCAACCCTGTCATCTTCATCTTTATCATTGCTCCTCACCAGTTCTGCTTTTCTGCCCCAAAAAAACACCTTGAGGAATGTCAGTGTCCTAAAAGCAAACTGGTTTTGACTTGAATTTTTGTTCTTCAGAGTAGCATTTGAACACGGAAGATGAAAATGTGTGTTGAATTTACTTATGTACTTTAAAAATGGTAAGACGGGATTATTTTTAAATATTTCACCTTTCAGTTTGACTGACAGGTAGTGCTGAGGTGTGAAAAACGATGGAGATGCAACCAGAAGTTAAGCTTTTAATAATAAGAAAATTGCCACGAGGATTTGTGAGGAGGTGTCATTCTCCTCATTCCTCCCAGCCACAGCTCAGCGTCTGCCTGGGTTTGAAAACTCTCTTTTCAGCCAATAGTCTAATAATACTCTTTTAAAGTCAATAAAAACACTACAAAGAAGGGTTTAGCAGCCTCTAAACTAGACAGAAGTGACCACTGAGACAATAACAAGAAACTGCAAACTTTACTGTGTTACCAACACTTTAAAATGTTTCAGAACTCATTTTCAACTCCTTTGAGTCTCGTTCGCCGAGACACTTTTCCAGAATTCTTTTGGTGACATTTATTGGACTGTTACTTTTTCACACTGCATTTTTTGACACTGCATTTATCAGACTCGTTGCTAAATATGTCTTACATTACATTTCTGAAACCTAATATGTATTTTCTACACATTTATTTGGATGCAGAGAGGTTGTGGGGTCTCCATCCCTGGACATACTTTAACCTGACTTGGCATGGTACTGAGGAACCAGCTCTGAGTGATCCTGGTCTGAACTGGTCCATTCCACCCACACCAATTCCATAATTTTGTGGTAAATCAGAGAGAATGCTCTCTCTCCTAAATGCCTTTTAGTGATTTTTGAGAGCCTTGTTTATAAAGAAAGAAATAAGAACAAAACTTCTATTATTTTATCTTTCTGTCTAAACCTGAATATCAGGAAATGGATAATGTCAATACAAAAATGGCTCCTGGTCCATTCCTTAAAGACAGCTGGAACAATTTGAGCACTTCTGAATTTTTTTAAACAAGAGATGAGGGAAATTGCTTTAATTGTTGCAGTGGGAACACCAAGGTGGTGCAGTGCGAGGTAAGAACTCTTTAACCTAAATGTCAGGATAAATTCTGTCAGACTGAAATTTATTGGCCTGGAGAATAGCCTCTGAATGGAAAAATCTGGGGACATGTTTTTTATTAAGGAGGGCATTGCTGTAACTCACACCCTTCACTGGGGAGAGCTGGACCCGTGACCAGATCCTTGGCACTTTCTGGGGCAGACACAACACATACATCATCTGTCAGGGCTGTTTGGCACCACAAAGCAGTTTCACCCTGATGTCTGAATCTCTGTAGTTTTCTGGATTTAAGTCAAATCCCTGAAGTTACTTGAACATAGTTGGGTTTGGATTGGGTTTTTTTTTTGTAGCTCACTATTAATAATAGGTCAATCACAATGTTTCTTGTGGTCGTGTTGCTGACAACATCTGTCTAATCTTACTCTCTGTGGCCTCTTGGAACATTCACTTTTAACACCCACACAGAGAAGAGATTTCAAGAAATTTCCTCTGAAGTTTATACAAAATAAATAGATTTTTTAAAAAAAAAAATTTTTTTTTTTGCTCTGAAAAGCACTGCACAAAGCAGATCTTTCTTCATCAATTCATGCTGAAATTTCCTTGCCTGTATTTCAGAGCTCCTGTGCTAGCCCCGGGGTCTTAACCCAGGAAAAGCTTTAAATCCCACGTTTGTGTTATATTGAAGGGTTTGTTGTTTTGTTTTCTTTTGAAAAGGTGACAATGTGGGAACAATACAAAGCACTATAGGTTTTCATGTTTAGGGTGTATTATTTTTTTTTATCTGTGTTTGTTTTTGGAAAAGAACTATCTCATAATCTGTGTTATTCCCTGAGATTTCTCTGGTAGCAAACAAAGAAATAAATTTACCAACAGGTTTTAATCAGTCCTTTTCCCCTTTCTCAAGGATTCCTGTATCTTCATTTGTAGCACATTTCATATTGTATTAGTCCTGGCCTGTTAGTCGTGTTTTAGAACTATTTTTTTCCTAGATAATCATGTAATTAGTATAGTTAAGTGGTTCTCTTCCAGTGAGGAGGCCTGGCAAATACAGAGTCTAAGCACTCTGGTAGTCCCTCCCTGAACTGCCCCTGTGCTAAAGTGCTTTTAGAATTAGACTGCATTATGCTGCTACAGCAGCTTAACCTTCAGCTTGAATATGTACATTAAAGTCAGTGACTCTCCTGCATGTTTAAGTGCTTTGCTGGGTGCTGACATGTCAGTATAAAATTCTGTAAATATGCCTAAAGGATCAGGTTTAGTTATGTCCTTCCCCAGTGATGAAAAAGGTGGAACAAGTACAATTCAACAAATCATCAGTGAATCACATAAAAGGTCCCATTTAAGGGTCCTGGACGTGGAATCCCCACTGCATTGTTAAGCAGAAACTGCTCCTTTCAGCAGCTCAGAAATTTCACTATCACGTTCAGATTTCAACCCAGTATGTAAATGTGGGCGTTTTTCTCCTCAGCAATATCAGGCTGTAAAACATCCTCCTGGAAAACGAGCTCACCGTGGCTGTGTAAACTCTCCCTCCTGGTCTCGGAGCAGGGAACAGGCTGGGTTTTAAAGATCACAGATGCGCTTTGTTCTCACGAGTAAATATTTTGGAATGTCACAGTGGAAAACCCTTCCAAATATTTTGCGTTCAGCAATTTTTTTGTCACTTACAGCCTCGCTGTATTCCTCCTCTCCGCGTGGAATTCCGTGCCTGCGAGCGCGCGATATGGTAATTTGGGATGTTTAGCTTGCACAGCAGAGTTTGCCAGCGCCACGTTCCTACCAGGCATAAAAACATGCAAAATGTGTGCCTTTCACTGATGGGAGATTTCACCTGCTGTTTTCTTTTTAGGTCATAGCCGAACTTAAGACAACCATTTCCTCCCTGACAGAGGAGCGCAGCCGGCAGCAGCTCGTGGCGGAGCAGCGGCTCCAGGAAGTCATACAGAAGTTGGAAGATGAGAAGCAGCAGCTGATGACGGATAATGACAGAGCAATCAAGGTAATCTGGGGGTTTTAGTCCCTGATTCTGCTGGCTGGGGGAGTGTAGTGAAAAGTTCTGCAGCGGGCAGATGAGTGCAGGTGATCAGCCCAGGCACCGGACCTGGACTTTGATGTAGCTGATGACTCAGGCTTCCCTTTCCTCCAGCTGATCCTGGGCATAAAACACGTGGATTGGGCAAATCTAATCCAGCCACTTCAGTCAAATACTTAAGTCTTTCCTGTTCTCTTTCTTTTAATATTGACTCTGATGTTTTAGCATATTTTCATCACCTTTAAACGGTGTTTTGAGGACTTAAAGAAATACAGGTGAGGCAGCAGCGTGGCATGAGCTTAGCTTGGTTTTCACATTCTCAACTCTCATATTTAAGGCTGCAGAGAAAGAAAGGATGTTCTTAGCTTCCATTGAAAACTATATACAAAATCTGTGCTAAATGTCAGTGCCATAAAGTATTTGTTACTTGTATTTTTGTTAGATTTCTACATATTCTGCATCAGAATTGCATTCTTGGACCTTTTTCAACTCTTTTAAAGAGACTGCTGGGTCTGAATAGCCAGAGTCTGTTCTTGCTGTTTGGACACCTTGATTCAAAGTGGCTGCAGAGAATCCTAGGAACAGTTTCTAAACATCTTTCTTTTCACAATAGTAAAAGCAATGGAAAAGTTTGGACACAAGCAATCTGCTCAGGCTGACAACAAAAACACCTCATGAAAAGTTGTATGGAAGAAGAGAATTACCTCCTGCCCTTGACAGTGGAAATCATCTTCCACAGAGTCAAAAATGTGCTGTAATTTAAGTTATCACTGGTACCTTCTTGAGTTACACATTTGAAAAACATTCACCAGCTTTTTGTCTTCTGCTGCAAATTCTACTGTTGAATTTGTGGATTCACTTTAAACTAAGTTACATTCAGTGGAAATAATTCAGCTGTTGGTAACACCAGTGCTTGAACACTAATGATTTTAGGTTGTATGAAATCCATCTCCATGTAAATCAACCATTATAAACCTAATTTTGATGTTATTACCTCTCAATGTAATGAAATCCATAAACCCACAGGGCAGCTCTGCACAGGGTTTCTGAGCAGTGTCCCAGAGTTTTTAGGACTGATGCTGGGAGTATGTTTGGTAAGATTTTGTCAACTTGGGGAAGAAATTGGAGGAGCTGTTTTGTTTGGAGTTCTTGAACTTGGTTTAGTATCATTAATACTGTACTGTAAAAAAAAAAAAAAAAAAGAAATCTTCCTTTGAAACCAGTGATTTAATGGAAATTTACTGAAATCCAGATACCCAAACACAAAATTCTTAGGAAGGTAAACTGTGTATTTTTAAGAACCACACATATTTCTAGACAAGCATATGCAGAAATACTTTGCTTTTTATTAGCCTGAGGCAAAAAAAAAAAAAAAAAAAAAAGGAGAGATTTTGGTGCAAGTGGAATCCTGGATGTCCTGGAGATGAGAAATAACATCTAACCCAGGGTAAGCTGAAGACCTCAAGGGATGATTAAAGTAACATTCTAAAAACAAAGCATTTCTTAATATAATGTAAACCTTTGAGGAGACTCGATGTAGTATAAGCTATTGAAAATACTGTCATTAAAAAACAGGCATTTGCTTAATATAACATTGATTTAAACTAACATTGAGGAACAGATTGCAATTTCCTCTATTGGTATTGGGTGGCTTCCTGTAAGACCTTCCAATTATTATTTCCTTTCAAAGGGAGAAATGCATTTTTACAGAAACCAATTGGCTCTCAGAGAAGTTTTGGATTTAGGCAGTAAAGTGATATCCAGATGTGGATGCCATAATACATGATTTTGATGTTAATTCAAATTCCTGACTCTCTTTGCTAGTTAAAGGTTTCTGAGATGTTATTATTGCACAATTGTATCCATCTCCTTCATCTTGCTGTATTTTTTTAAGCAGTATCTCAAATACTAGTCCAAAAGAGCAAATTAAACTTTTAAGGACATTTTGCTTCTTTGGACAACCTGAAATCCCCAATCTGACAACACTTTTTGGCTTTGGGCGGCCTCAGTTTGGGTCAGTTTGAGACCCACAGTTAAAGGCCTTGGCACTCTCTGTTAGACCATGGTTAGTCTGGCCTAAGGGCAAGTCAAACTTGTCATCACTCCTGAAATCAGGATAATATTTTGGCCCCTCACATTCCTTTCTCCTGGCTTTGAAGGTGTCCACTTTGCCGTGGAGTTGCGAAGTCTCGTGGCAGAGCTCGAAGTAAACAGTGGGCTGTGTGATCCCAAAAGCTCAGCTTTTCCTTCACTGCCAGGGAAATGTCTTTGCTTTGAACTTGCCAGGAGTTGCATCCTGTGGAGCAGAGCCCAAGGACACTGCAGATGGGGCTGGGAAGGGACAAATCCAGCCCAGCTCACCTAGTCCTTGTGCTGTGCCTCACCTGGGGTGTGCACACACCTCAGACGTCAGGAACCATTGGTCTGGACCGTGGGGTTAGTGAGGAGCAGAGCTGTATTAATGCCCTGCAGATGTTTGGTCAAAAGCTGCTCAAATTGCCACGTCTGTTCTCCCATTTGTGATGCTCCAGGCTGGGATTGCAGGAGGAACCCTCGGGTTGGGTTGGGTGCTGAACTCCTGGCAGGGTCTGCAGGAGCCTCGCTGGTCACTGCAGTGTGGGGGACACTTCTGAAGGCTGAATTTAAATTAGGTTTCTGGCACCCCAGTAGTGATCTACCCACAACAACCTGGAGCTTGATGCGCCCAAACAATCGGGGAATTTGTCCAGCTTCTCTGCTGCTTTTGGTTACTGGTTGGACTGGGCACCAGCGTGAAGTTTATGGCATTGTAGAGATACCTTGGGGTTATTTATGAAATCCCAGCCTGAGTTGTTTGGGGTTTTTGTGTGAAATCCTTTTGGATTCTGGGATTGAAAGCACAAAACAGTTCCTGGGATTGGAACTGCAAAACATGTTCAGAGCATTTTAGTGTTGAAGTTCATGGCCAAGTGGGGACTCCACATCAAAAAGTAGATTCTGGAAAGAAACGGGTGATGGAGAACATAAAGTGACAAACCCACAATAGAAAAGGGGGAAAATGATGCTTTTTTTGCCAGATGAACCGCATTTGTTGTTTGGTTCCTATTACAGATTCTAGAATTCTGTTATATCCCAGAATTAACACCAAAATTTCATTAGCAAAACGTGGTTGGAAGATGACATATTTCAACACTGTGTTTGTCAGCCAGCTTATGATCTGATTAATTCTGTTAATAAATAAGACTTAAAAGATTTCTAGGAAAGAATGTCCTATAATATTGTTCCCCTTCATGTGAAAAATTTTCAAACAGTGGCTTTGCTTTGTAATGTTGAGGGGGGGGAAAAAAGTCGAAGTGCATTTTATAGCCATAGCAGAACAAAGGAGAAAACTTCTGGTTTTAGGTTGCCTGGGCCTACGTGGGCATTGAGTGTTCTTAACATCCTCATATATTTCTGTTCTAACGAGGCTGTTGTATCTTGGAGGAAAAGGATAATTTCCTCCCTGCAAAGTACTGAGGGTTTTATCAACATAGAGAATTTCCTCCCTGCAACTGTAAAAAATACTCCTCTTCTAGAGCTGGGCTCAAGTCAGTCCACGTGTGGGGCACTGGATTTTCTTTTATTCTGGAAAACTCTTTCCATGGGGGGGGGTTTACACTGATAGCCCTCTATTTGGGATGTCACTCAGTGACTGTGGGGTCTCTTGGGTCCCCAGCCCACCTCTCTGCTCTCCCTGTCCTTCCTGTTTGATTTGCCTGATCCCCCCTCCCATCCATGTTTGCTTCTTTCTAAAAGTAAAACAAATAATTGCAAACCTTGGGATGTTGTAAAGCATTCAGAACATTTCTTAAGGGGCACCTGATATCTTTGTTTCCAGAAAGTAGCTGTCAAAATATACTGAAGGTATTTACAAATGTTTCTGTGAGAAAAACTGTGTTTTTAAAAAGTCAGAGAACAAGCTAATTTTGCATGTTGTTGTATTTTACTATCAGCCATGTTTATTAGCAAATTCCACTTGTAACTACAAATAATATTTTGTATTAAAAGGCCCATCAGAGCTATGGGAACATTACCTGAGTGACTGCAGCTCTGCAGAGGAATTCAGTCTTCCAAAAACACCTTCTGGAACACCAGCACTGCACTCTGCAAGAGTCAGTGTTGAGATTAGTAAGAAATAGATAATTCTCATTTATTGGTTTCAAAGTCCCAAGCAAAGGTAAATCTCAGGGGTTTAGATGCCCTTATTAGTGATTATTAAGGGGGGAGATGCATCAGGGAGCTCACAACCATGACCTGACCTAGACATGAAGCATTTTTGGTCCTGTCTTACAAGTGAAACAGTGGAGGGTAAAACCTTGACTTGGTCCAAGGTTTGTGGCAAAGATGGGAATTGTGGAACTGATATCACAGAGGTCATTAATTAGGGGGGAAAATAACCCTAAAAGCTTGGTGCAAACTGTAAATGAAAACCTAAAACTTAGGGTAAAGTGAACAGAGAGGTTGTTTCCAGGACACTTTGTTAAGAGAGTCCTGACTTGTTCTATTCCCCAGGATACACTGAGAATTAACTACTACACCCTAGAATACTGTTGAATAGCTGCAGAGTAAACTTTTGTCAATAAACCCCACATTATTTGCAAGCTTTTTTAAAATATTCTACTGCCTTTTTTTTTTATTATTATTATTTTAACTTTGATGGAGGTCTTATTTTCTTTTTAGCTAGCAGTGCCTGTAAAAAAGGAGGTCAGCATTTCACTGCTGGCACTGACTCATGTCTTGTAAGACATCTGGTCAGAACATGCATCACTGCTGGTGATGGTTGGATGGCCACAGACGTGCCAAATTCTGTCAGTCACCGAAGGGCCTCGAAGACGTGTGTGTGTCACAAAGCTCTCCAGAGGGGCCTCAAATCCTTCTAATTGCTTTTGTGGCCAAACATTACCAGGATAAACCACTTGGCATGGTGGAGTAAAGTGTTGTAAGGGACCATCTTGATGTTTAAATACATGGAGGCCTTTTTCATGGCTGACTTTAGTCTATAATAATACAAATAGCTCTGCAGTGTCTTTTATTAGCAGGGAATTACAAGGCACCAACACTTGCACCTTAGCATTGTAAAGCAGGCATTAAAATTTACCAGGCAAATAACATTATCTTGTTCATAATTTCCTGTGTTCTGTTTGATCAGCAGAGGAAGTCATGTCCTCCAAAAAGAACAGGTAAATTAAATCTGCAGGTCTTTTATGGCTTTGCCTTCTCTTTTACGTGGGGTCCAAACTCTGAGGCACCTGTTTTCCACAGCCTTTGTTGGTGTGAGTAGTAATTTCCCCCCCAAATTCTCTCTATTACAGAAATGAGGGTTTAGCCCCAAGCTTTTCAGCACTTGCTTATGCTCTGTCTCTTGATTCCATCACATGGTTATCTTTAAAAGCCTGTATTGACAGGTTCATTATAAATGGTAATTAAAATAGGCTGACATTTGTGTCAAGGGTAGATGGTTATTGATCACAACTGAAATCCTGATTTTTAAAAACTCTGCTCTTCTTTTCAAAAATCACATCTCTTTTCCTGTTGCTGCAGAAATCATTTCATTGTCTGAAGCACGGTACCTTCTCTTCAAAATTACAGGGTTTCAGATGTTTGGCCAGCCAGGCAATGCGAGTGGCTGAGCATCTGTAAGTACTTTATAATATCTTTGACATGCTTTGTGAGACAAAGAATTGAGTCATCTTTTTTTTCCTGCAGCAAGCTTTGCACTCTGGCATTTTTCTTGACTTTTCATGTCTCAACACATTGAAGAACTTACCATGGCCAACAGCAAAAATCAGACTTACAAGTTTTATAAAAGGCTAGAGCTAGTGCCTGCCTATTCCTCTGAACTGCAGTCCAGATTTATCCAACAGGTTTAAAACTTGGTATTTTTACTTTTTTCTGCATTATCATTGTTGTCCTCAATGTTTTATTTTCCCTCCAGAAGGATCTTTGCTGCATGAAGTCCTCTTTATTCCTTATAAGCCCCAGAAGGGATGCCACCTGTCTCCAGATTATGCATTCTGTAAGTGCATAATAAAACATAAAGTCAAAAATAGATAAACTATCCATTTCTTTTAATGATGTGAGCTGCACTAATTTTGCAGTGGAAAAATGGCAAAAAAAATTTTTTCAAAAAAACAGCCATAAAATTCAGTGCTTTTAACTGACAAGACAGGAGTAATAACACTGAGAGAGGTCTTGGATGATTAGAAAGGTGCAAAGAAAACACTCATATTAGTAAGTGTTAAGTAATACTGACCCAAGCCCACACAGCTTGTAAAGAAGAGCAGACAATATTTTTAACCCTGCCATAAGAAAATGGAAATGAGCTGTTTTAAGGCTGCTGTGATGCTTAGAGTTTACTGCTGCATTTCAGAGACGTTTCACTCTCCAAAGAGCACAGGGCTATTTATGTGGAGGAGAAAGTGGTGCTTAAAGAGGCAGAGCTGGGGAGATACCCAGAAGTCAGGAGGCAGAGAGTGCCTGGGAGGAAGAGCCTGTGCTCCAAAGTCTGGGACTTGACTGGAGAGAAAAAAAAAAAAGAAAGATAAAGATAAAAACAAGTGTCTAATGTCATCCAAAGACAGGGCATCTGTAAAACAGCCTGCGCAGAGGGCTGTGTAGGCTTTCCAAGCGCTGTTCTTTGTTGCAGTTCCAGTGAGTTCCTGGAACGCAGCCTCCTTCCCAGCTCCTGGAACAGCCTTGACTGCAGGGCTGCTCGAGCCGTGGAGGTGGAAACACAATATGTGTGAACTGGATATTCGACCCAACAAAGGATTGCCGGGAAAGCGACGCCTTCCGAGCCGACCTTCCGCAGGCCGCAAACGTGCGTGGCTCTGGGTTTTAAACTCAGAGGGTTTTAAAGCCTGGCACAGCCACACGAGTTTGGCAAAACGAGGTTCTGGGGATGTGGACCTGCTGTGTTATCAGTGTCTGCTTCCCTTAGATATCTTCCTTGCTCATCCCAGGATTGCCCAGGCTGATCCCGCTGTGCCCACGCACAGCTTCCAGGAGTTGCGTCAACGTGGTGGTTTTGTTTTTTTTTTATTTTGCAAAACTGCATGTTCTGCTCTAGGTTTGCTTTGGGGTTTGTGCTGATCGTGGTGCAGGGACATCAGCAGGAGAGAGTCACTGAGGGTTTCAGCTTTGTGCATTAAAAACGCTCTTGCCAAAATGAGTGTTGACTTTAGAAATCTTCAGATTCCATTTAGGACTTTCTGCTGGCTCTCCAGCCCAGTGTGTAACTGAAACTGCAGGAGATCAAATATCAGAGTGCTTTTTGAGAAATGACTGACTAACACTTTTGAATGGCAGATCACAGGAAAATAGGAATATCTTTGTTAAACTTACCATTTTCATAATAGTTGGCCTTTTCTTGAGCGTAACAGGAGAGTCCTGGTGAACATGATACCTGTGCATGGCAACTATTTACCAATATTTAAAGGCAGGGTAGCAGAAGTATCAAGTGGTCTGCAGCGGTTTTTGAAAGGCATTGCCTTAATTTTCTATAACTGGGGTGGGTTTTTTCCATACAGAATGAAAATACCTATTGTTTTCTTAGCATTAAAAGATTAGTTACAAAGAGCTACTAGAGGAAAGCAGCCAAAGCTGCCATATTTCTGCCACTTTCTTGCGTCAGTGGAGTTGAGAATAAAAGAACTTTCCAAGTTACAGTACTGTACTTGAAAGGGAAAAAAGTATGCAGGGACTTTTATCTGTGTATTCAGTAGATCAGATGGCAAACTCACCCCGGGAGCTGAGCAGGGGAGCAGCTTCTGCTTTTCTTAGTAAGCCTGGAGTGTGAAGCAGCCCCAAGTACGACATCAAAAGGTACAAATACGCGTCGAGTGTAAAGTTTGGGCTTTTCAAAACATCTCCCTAATTAGCACAACTTGGGTATTTGCAGTTCCAGCTCTGACTTTCTCACAGTTGTGTGCTCAGCAGAAGTGGCTTTTTCATCTCACAGATCTGTGTAAGAGGTTAAACCCACAAATGCTGTCACCAAACCTGACCCGTCGGATCCTCCGTACAAACCTATCCCCTTTCCTTCCAGCATCAATCTCCCCATTGTGCCCAGCTGGAAAATGGGAGATGTAGCTCTCAGCCAATTTCTTTTTCTAGAAGAACGAGATTGTTTTAATTGAATGTTATTATCAGCCGGTTCTTGTGGTTTGACACGGATTCAAAGTGAAGCTGTTCATCCGCTTAAGGAACGCGTAGGCACTAATAGAATAACCTCAGTGAGTTTTTGGATGCCTCCATCCTCAGGGAAATTGGTTTGACTTGCCCTTCAGTGGAAATTTTGTGTACTATTGGCAGCCAAAATAGCACAAGAGTCCAGAAACAGAAGAAAGTCTATTCTGTGCATGGCACTCTGCTCCCTTTCCCATTGCAGTCTGTACAGTGAATATTTTCTGTCGGTGCACCTTGTTGCCTTGCAGCTCAAGGAACCTGTCTCTGTGTTCAAACAGTACATGTCTCTATAAAAAGGTGGAAAACTGGATTAGTTGTATTGAAAAGATACTTTATTCTTTGAGCACGTGGATGTTGCATTTCATGTGCACACTCCATCTTGCACTGGAGGGTGGGATGCCTTTCCTGGGAGTAGTTTATTTTTGCTGATTTATGCACTGTCTTGTGTTGATTCTCTGATGAATCCTGATGAACAGGATTTCATACAGTAAATATTTGTTGAAAACATGCATGCCTGAGGACTTGAGGCTGAAGCTTGTAGAGAAACTGTGAACCTCATGGCTGAAGCTTTTTCTTAAGCATTTCTGTGCAGGCATCAGTAGTTTTGTATATTTGACCTCTCCAAGTAGTTTGACTGTTTGATGGAGCAAAGAGAGTTCACCTGTTTTCCTCTTCAGGGGTCTGTCTATGAAATTTATTCTCAGGAAACTGAAATAAGTATCACCTGCAGGATAAAATTTAGGACTTTAAATGAACTTCTTGGCAACATCCCCTCCAAAACTGCTAGATAACAGAGGACTGCAAGAGCAGTAGAGCTGGGATGAGTCAAGCACATCAAAAGCCTTACTCCTCCAACACAACCACTTCTTAACTACTTCTGTTACTAAAACTGTCTCTGCTTATTTTTACTTTAAGCTTTCACAGCCCTGAAGTCAATAACTTCAATTAAATCAGTCTGATTTAATAGTTATGAAACCAAACTCTTCAGCACTGGTGCACATCCACATATGAATCTTACCCTTGATGCAACACGAAGAGTTATCTGCAGTGGTGTTGGAACTGCCTTCACCAGCCTGGACAACCACCTGGGAGACCCAGAATTTGTGTTCCTGGTGTTGAATACGTCTCCTGCATTTGGCACCTCGAGAGAACATATCCTCAGTGAAAACCCTGGATTGCCAATTATGAAGAATTCATTAAGATTTGCTGAAGTTCAAAGCAAAAAGACCAGTTCCTCACAGGTCAGGGCAGCTCTTCTGATGGTTCCTGCTTTGCCTCCAGCAGCAGCTCATCTCCAGAACCTGTTTATTTTTCTGCCAGGGCTGTTGGCAGGTGAATAGAGTCACATCAGATCACCTCACTTGTATTTTATGCTGGAAACCTATGCCCTGAATATGCCATTTTCCTGGCCCAGCATGGCATGAGATCATGGATTTCAAACCAGTCCATGTTGGCCTTAGAAGACAAAACATGCAATGCCCCGTTCACTTCCCTTTTGAGATCTGCCAGGAAGTCCCAGCTCAGTTTTGCCCTGGGGTTTGCTCTTACAATTCACACCATCCCAGAGGAATAACGCTTGGTGTGGGGAGGAAGGAGAGCATCACTCATCCTGTCCTGAAAATGCTCTGAGATCAGAGCATTTGTGAAATAAAAAGGGGGTGAATGCAAGTTCTTCTAGAACCGGATCAGGGGAAAACAAAACACTCCCTTTTCCAGGGAAATAATTAGTTGGGACATGTCAGCACCTAAACTTCATGCAGATATCCTGTGGTTTGGGAAAACACAGCATTTGTGCACTTGCCCAGTGGGCAACAGTTCTAGTCCAGGATTCATAGACTCACAGAATCATTAAGGTTGGAAAATACCTCTAAGATCACTGAGTCCAACCATCCAGGCTCCTGAGAGTCCCTGTCTCAGGGGCACAACTTTCATTTCAATAGAAGGTTGTTCTCTCTCTTAGAATTGTTGAAAAGACCTTAAATCCTGAAGTGCTGTAACATTTTCCTTTCTATTTTCTACATCAGTGCCCAGGGACTTGCAGGAGTTCCCACCTGTGGTGCCGTGGTCCAGCTTGGCCTTTTCATTCCTGTTGCCCTTCTCACCCTGTGCCCACCCTTCCACCAGCAGGATCTAGCCTGGAGGAGACCCAGGAAGATGATGTGCCCACTCAGGGAAGGATGAAGCCCACAGGAGTGTCCAACCTGCTGCTCCAGGTGCTTCCCCTGCTCTGCTCCTTTCCAAGTTTGTTGTGTAAGGAGGGGTGAAAGTACAAACAGGAAAACTAAACATGCAAACTGAGTTTGTTTGCTTACTGAGAAGCCTGGGAGTGGCAGAATGGAACTGTATAAATAAAAATTCAGGCTCCCAAATGTTAGATACCTGCAGAAACACCTGCACCACTGGGCCAAGCCAGAACTCTGCAGGCAGCTGGAAGGAGAAATCGAAGTTGTGCATTGACCCTCTCTGGTCTCAGAAAAAAATATACTGTGTTTAAATTCCTCTTACTTTTGTTTCTAATGTTAATGTAACTCATTTTCTTTCCAGTCTTGCACTCCTAATTCAGCAAGGTAAAGCAGCAATTACTGAAGACTCTTTAACAATTTGAATCGTATCAGTGGATTTTAATTGTCCCTCTGGAAACACCTTTGACCACAGCTGTGCTCTCAGCTCCGAGGAGCAACTCAGACCTGATGGATTGTTTTCTGCCTCCTCCCAGAGTAACACATCACTTCTACTTAATGTTTGTGCCAATCTGAAAACCATTGCATGGAAATGTGCACTTGCAAATCAAATCTGGTGTTGCTGGGCACTCATTTGCCAGCGTTTGTCTCTAACTGAGCCTTCAGGGTGGGTGTGAGGAGGCTGATGGCCCTTCTCCATCCATCTTGCTGAGTGCAAAAGCTGCCTCAGCAGAGGACCAATAATAGGATTCTTATTTTTTTCACACTGTGCTTATATAATGTTTTTTCCCGCAGTTTATGTCTCAGTTGTGATAAGGGAAAGTTTTTGAGATGCATGAAGTAGCTGACAAGCTCTGCCCCTGGCACTCTGTAGGTCAGATGAGAAACACTAGTTTGTAGCTGCACAAATGAGAAACTGGTGGCACTTGAGAACCTGGTCTGTTTTCTGTTATTTTTAATGCTTTTGCATTTTAAAAATGTCATCCATGTAAGAATATTTGGAGCTGTTTACATATAGTAAAAAAAAAAAGGAAAATGAAAAGAGCCTGCCTGCCTTTCAGATGTGGAAACAGGTTCCTGAAACAGAAAGGCACCAATTGGGTTATTTTTCCTGTTCAGAGCATTTTGGCTGATGGCTGAAGTGGATACCAAGGTTTGACATTTGTCATTCAAAACCTCAGAGTCCTGTAGAAGATAAACTACAAGGATTGTTTTGGCTCAAGGAGAATAGAAGTGGCCACGCTGGGTTGAAGTGGAGTCTGTCTGTCTGTCCTCTGGGACGTGGTATCTGATAAGAGAAGCTCAGGACAGAGCAGGAGAACAGGCTGAAGATTTAGGGGCATTTCCTCAGTATACTCACCCATTCTCCAGAAGATAGAGTTTTGAGGGAGTTGTTCCTTTTTTTAATAGTCTTCCAGGGCGTTTTGGGCTGTGGATCTTCGTGTTGCTCTCTGAGTCCTTTGTGCCCTCAGCACTCGTGGTGGTCCAAGGCAAAACATTCCCACTGAACAGTTTCTGGGCTTGCTGTACTTTTTGGGGGTATTTTAACTGCCTTGTCGTGACCCTGTGGGAGTTCCTTGGAAGCAAAGGCAGGGGAATATCTTGGGGATGCTTGTTAGATTCACAAGTGACTCAACAAAACTTGTGCTGTGTGGGACTGAATTCCTCTCCTGCCTGTGCATTTTCACGTAAGACTTTCTCTGCCACAGCAGGAAGATCCACTGACTGAATTAGCAGATCCTTTCAGCTCAAAACTGGGTTGAAACAGACTCAACAAAAAAACCACAACTCCACTGAAATCAGATCTGCTTTGTCACAACTGTGATGAGAGCTCTTGACCTCCCCCTAGAACTGTACCTGAGACACAGTAAGTGATTTTTCCCTCTCATCCTCTTTCTGGTGCCCTGTGTATAAATCACACCTGATTTCTTACCTGTGCTGGTGAATTATCAGTGTCACAAGGTGCAGTGTGGGCTGTTTGTTTCCTGTGCAGACAGTTGCCTGTTGCAATGGTGTTTCTATCAGGAATCTCTCCCAGGAACCCTCAGTCTGATCTTACCAGGGCTGGCTTGGAGGCTTTCTTTTATTGATTATTCCAGTTCAGCAATAAATGTTACATTAGAGCTAAGGAAATAGGGTGGTGGGTACTCCCAGGAACGAGTTATGCAAGAATAGAGTAAAATATATGGAATAAAAAGCTAACAGAAACATTTAAATAGGCCATGGAGCCTGATATTGTTCCTTGCTATGTGAGTGTATGTCTGTCTATCTAAAATACTCTGTACTAGTTTTCTAGAGCTCTAAAATGGAAGGCAAAACTTCTGAAGGAGCTGAAATAGATCTTACCCATGTCTAATTTTGAAAAAAAAAAAAATAGAAGAACTTAAAGGATTTTAGAAGTGTTTAGAACCATTGGCATTATGACAGCAAGAATCTCTGTCATAACGTCATATGATTAACGAGATCAGAAACATTCTGGGATGTTCTGATCAGTTATGTTAATGCCTCTTTTAAAAAGTATAAAGCTAATGCTCTATAAAATAGATACTTGAAAAACAGTTTTGGTTTTCCTCAGGCAAGTGAGATTAGAGTTTCGTAATCTGTTTGACCAGCTGCAGAGGACGTCCTGTTTCATTTTTTCTTTTTAAGTAAATGAGCTTCATCTCAACATGATTAAAAAATAAAAAAAAAGGAAAAAAAAAAAGGAATCAAGCTTCAAAAATGCTCAGTTTTCACACATACTTTTAAATAGGAGCAACTGCATTGTCATGTCTTGTTGCAAATGTAATTGGGTTGGAGGTCATTAAAGACTTTGAATTAAAGAATTTCCAACTTTCCAACTGTGCGTCCTCCCCGTCAAGAATCATCCCATTTTTGGCTTCCAGACATAATTTTAGCAGATATTACTTTGCTGCCTCTCACATCTTAACGTGTGTGGAGTGTGCAGGCACTGTTGAGTCAAGCTCGCTCTTGTTCAGTTCAAAAAGCAGTGGTTTGCCTTGAGAGTTAATGTTGTTGATTAAGGTTACTTTGAAAGGTAGAAAGACATTATTAGATTTTTTTTTTCTCTGTGTGTGCCTGCGTGCAAGAGAACATGTGTTATTTTATGTAAAGGGAGGATTCCAGCAATATTGAGCACTTCATTGCACAAAGTAAATAGTTTTGCTTTCGTTCTTATTAGGAATCAGATTAGCCCATTGATCAGAAATACCTGAGCCTTTCATGTTTCTTTTTTAAAAGAGCATAACGAAATAAGAGGCTTTGTAAAGCCTGTTAGAAATGTTTATATTTCCAGGTCTTCGTGCCTCCGTGAGGAGGAATGCATTTTAAGGAGACATTTGTGGAGCACCAGGGGTCTGCTGGAACCTCTGGGCTGGCTCCAGGTGTAAAGTATCCGAACACCCACTTAAAGTGGCAGTTTGGTGATAAACTTGGTTGGGAGTGAAGCCCTGGGCAGGGAGAAGATTGCCTCGTTGAGCGAGTGATTGATAAATCTGCTTTATCACGAGTCCTCTGAATCACTGCAGGAAATTCTGCTCGAACCCCTGATGTTTGTTTTCACAGAACTGTTGTTAGGAATATACAGCAAGCAACAGAACCAGATGTTTCACTGGTTAATTTGTGTTCACAATAGCAGTTTTTCACTGGCACAGCACTGACGTGGAGTTTTAGACGTTGTTGCGGCAGAGCATCAAAAATGCAAGAAGTTGTCTCAAAATATTGAAGGCGACATCAGGTCTTCACAGGAAACCAGCTCAGAGGATGGCAGGCTCCTTGCTGCTCCCTTTGATTACAAAGTGTTTAATAAAAACCAAATTAGGAAATGAAAATTGTCCCGGGGATCAATCGGGCGCAGCAGTTCCGCCTGCTCAGCGTTATCTGCCAGACATTAACCTGATTGGGAATGTTGCCTTCGCTATAATAGTCTCAAAATCAGCCTGAAAGGTTGACTTTAAAAATACCTGATGTATTTTTGCGTGTGCTCTGAGGCTGATAACAAACTCTGCAGTTCAGGTTTTAATAACTCGGGGCGAGGGGGGAGCCGAGAAACTTCAAAAGCTTCGCGATAAACGTTTCTGACAAAGCGTCAGCCCAGCGTTAGGCAGAATCTTGGTAAATCCTCTCGTAAGTGGTTTAAAATGGATGGAGTTCTGAACTTCTCCTTCGTAAGTGTGTGCTTAAGATGTCATGGTGCCTTCGGGTTTAGGAGATTCGTTTTATCTGGTGCGTGTGCACCGTTGGTGTCTCTGCCCACACCTCGGAGAGGGGGAACAGCAGAGCAGATTTCTCCTTTTGGCAGCCTCTGCCCCTGCTCTTGACCACGGCACTCATGGAGGCTGGGAAAAGGGAGAGCAGTGCTGAAGCAAAGCACTGAATACTCCAGGTACATGTTACAGTAAATCTTCTGAGCTGGCAGGCTTTCTGACTGTCTTCATCGTGACAACCCTAAAGCATCCTGGCCATAGACAGAGCAATGGTTGGACGTGGCAACTGCTTGCTGGGTTTCGTGGCTCCTTGAGAAAAGCAGATGAAAGCCAGTTTATTGCAGCTCTTTGAACCTTGCCTCCCTCCCCTCTCCTATCACCTGAGCTACTAGAACAAAGCAAAAACTTTGCTTTCCTTGCCTCCCCCTGAAAAAAAAAAAACAAAACAAAACACCTAACTTTGCAATTTATGCTGCTGTTGTCTTTGAACTGTTATCTCTGCAGGACCTGCTCTGCCTTATGGCTTCCTTTGCCTTTCAGAAGAACTGAGTTTGAAATGCCCTGCAGTAAAGCCCTGGCTCAGCAAAATGCTTAGGCCCCTGCCTAATTTTAAACCTGCTGGTGCTATTGAGGAGTTTTAGGGAAATATCTTAGAATCATAGAATCCCAGAATGGTTTGGGTTGGAAGGGACCTTAAAGATCATCTCCTTCCACTCCCTGCCAGTGGCAGGGACACCTTCTGCTGTCCCAGGTTGCTCCAAGCCCTGTCCAACCTGGCCTTGGACACTCCCAGGGATGGGGCACCCTCAGCTTCTCTGGCCAACCTGTGCCAGGGCCTCCCCACCCTCACAGGGAAGGGCTTCTTTCTAATATGGCTCAAGACCTTGTAGGAAAATGAGCATAAAACATCAATCAACTCAGTTAGATATTTACAGAAAATGCTGAAAATGCAGCTGTATCTTATGGGAGCAAAGCAGGGAAAAAACAGTCATGTTGACAGTCCTAACAGTGCTCAGGGAGTCTCCAAAACACACCAGTCCTGGTGAAGTCTGCTGTGAAAGTGTTATGGGACTGCTCAGGAGATAATGCTGATGATCCAAAATATATCATCTACTGCCTATAAATGGTGAGAAATGAAAATAACTTGTCTTAGAGCCACACTGGAAAATGTTTGCATATATGTTTCTCTTACATTAAATACCCACTTTAAATTTTTTTTTCACTACTAACAGGGAGACTTTGGTTTGTTCCTGGAGTCAAATTATTCCTTTCCTTCCTGAACCCCTTTCTCTCTTCCCACAGTCCCTCAAGGGAAGGATTTGTTGTACTTCCCAAGGGCATCTCCTGCTGGCAAATCCCTGAAGCAATAGACTGGTGCAACAGGGAGCTGCAAAGCCCCCCCTTGGGTGGTTTTGCAGTGTCTCCATTCCCATGGAGAAGTGTCAGACAAGTGAGCAAACTTCCAAACATGCCCTATAAGTGGGAGTTCACGTTATTCCAGGTGGGAGCTGATGAATCCTGAACCTTTGGAAAATTATGCCTTTTATCTGATCCCTAACCAAGTAAAGCTTTTTTTTTTTTTTTTTTTTTTTCATAATGACAGCAGAAAATGGGCACCACCTCTTTTAGGGACACGTTTACCAAGGTATTACCATTTGCATTTTCATTCTTGTGTTGTAATTTCACGTTTGCTCTTCATGAAACGGTGTTTAGTGGTTAAAATTAACTATTAGGCCTGGAGATTCCCAGATTTGCTGTTGTGTCATTGCACAGTAGGACACTCTGCAGATTGGACCTGCAAGGTCTTCTCCTTTCCCCCACCCAGTGCTGGTAACTTCACCCAGCTCATGAAGTTGGACTGGTAGCAACAGGCTGGGAGGTCAGTGAAAAGGAAAGTAAAATAGGAAGGAGAGATGTCAAATATCGCTTAAGGTGTTTTAATTTTTGTTCCTGAGGAGCAACAAAGCATAAATGCTCTCTACAGTCATCATAGTAATTGTAATGTACCTATAGGACAGAAGAATAATTTGTGTTATTAAACACCCTAACTATTTTCAGTGTAAAATAATGGATTTTCTGCTCTGGTGCAGTGATGTTGGCCCCTGCATATAGGTTGTGGAAAACTTTGTTTGCAAAAACAAAGCTATTGTTTTAACAGAAACCACAGAAATTTGGCCTTTCATATTGAATCAGTAGCATAATGAATAGTGGAGCAATAGTTCAACATCAAAGGAGACTTCTTGGATATACAGTGTGTTGCAACAACGGCGAAAAAGTTCCCACCAGAAAGGAATTTTGCCATATGTGAACAGCAGACATATGTATTAGGTTAAAACCAGAAGATTTCCTTTGCTTTACACCAAAAACAAGAGAGAACTCGAGTGCAGAGGTTTTCTGCTGGAGAGCAGTGTCAGTGGGCAAGCGCTGCACGAGAACCCAAAAATTTGGCTCAGACATCAGCATTTCACTTTTTCAAGTGCCCTGGCTCTGCTCTGACTCGTGGCATTGCATCAGTGCTCTTCGTAGATGTACTTGCCCAATTTATTTATGGCCGTAGTAAACCCAGAAAAATCTCTTTATCTACGTGAAATGTTTTAGCCAAAGTAATGATTACTTTGAAAATTCTGTGATAAATTCTGGTGGGATTCTTGGCCTGCTTCCTTTGGATGGAGTCATATCTGGTTCTAAATTGTGAGACCACCTAGTGTAAAGGAGAAGTTTTTGCCCAGACAGCCCATAATTCCAGCTTCAAGGAGAGATAAAGGTGCTGGAGATTGAGTGTTTTGATGACAACATTTTAAAGCATCTCCATATGTATTTCTGGAACAAAATTTGCTTTAATTTTTATTAACATTCACATGGCTTTTTTTTTTTTTTCCAAAGTTCCAGAGGTTTTCTTCTCATGAACAGGGAGAGAAGACACATCAATGGATGTAATTTGAATTTAGAAGGCACTTAAAGAGAGGCCTGTATTCAGAATTATTGTTGGCACATGTTTTGAGGATGTAAAGTGGAAGCCTTCTTCTGTGGGCATTAGTAAGGAGATAATTAAGACTACAGTAGGTAATTATGGTAGCTTTTATTACTGCATCTTTCATTAACTAATTATATTAATTTGGTAACATTTCAACAATTCTTTGAAGATGAAAAGTGCTAACTCCTACTACCTTTAGTTGCAGCTTTACTCTGCACTGGTCATAAATAATGAGGGCTTTTCTTGATACAGATGTACATCCATGTGTGTGGAGTTGCTGGTGTATATATATATATATGTATATAAAATTATATATTGAGATCAGAAAAAGACTCTGCCATTATCTGGCATGATCTGATCAGGTAGAGCAGCGACTTTCCTGCTGGCACTCTCTGTTTCAAATACATTGGTATTTAATGTTTTTTAGAAATTTTTCTTTTCTGTGGACTTGTCGCTTACTAATTTAACCCTCAGGCCAGAGAGGTAAATGATTGTGACCCCAGACTTGCCATTGGTGTGATGGAATCAGGAATCAAGTCCTGTCTACTCTCAGGAGCGCAGCAAAAGTAGGAAATTATTTCAGGTGGAAGAAGCAAAACTTCACACCTTTGTAAATGCAGTATCTTCACAGTAATAATCAATAGCAAGAAATTAAAAATAGTAATTATTTCTGTTTATGTAGTTCTTAAGAACTGAATTTTCTTTCAGGGAATCCAACCCTTCTTTTACAAAATATTCTGTGGTTAAAGGATAGTCAAATCAGTTTTCATATATTAGAGACTAAATCCACATTCCCATTTCATACTTGTTCCTGTGGTTCTTAGGACTCTTTCTCTTCCCAGCTTTTAGCTGATTTAAATTAAACCCTGCAACAAACACCAACAGTTCATTCCTGCCTCCACCAGGGATTTGGCCATGCTGGCATCGTACCTTTTTATCTCTCTAGGACTCCTTGTCAAAAGTATATGCTTTACAAGTTGGGGTTTTTTAAAAAACACCCTTTTTCAAGTCTCAGTCTGCCCCAGATATCCCTCTGAATTCTTCTGGTCCTGTGCATCATCCCAGCACCCCTGGGAGCCACAGTCCCAGCTCCACGTGCAGCAGCTCCACGTGTGCTGCTCCCTCGTCTCCAAAGGGCTCCAACCTCCCACGAGCAGAGCTGGGGTTGAAATAAAACTTCATTAAACCTTTTTCTGGTGGTAATCAACCCACAGTAGAATGATAGGAGGGGAAAAGTGCCTACCCAGAGCTGCAGTTTGGGATGTTCTTTTCGCCTTCCACATCAGCTGGTCCCCAATGTCTCCTGTTCCACAGTGACCGTGATGGACTCGTCCACAAACTCCACTTCAGCTCCCAAAACCAGCCTGTAATATTCCAGTGGTGTGTTCTCCAAGCCATGACTCTTCTCTTCCATCCTTCTCGTGCCTCCCAATGCGGTGTGAGACCAAAACAATATGATTTTATTTTAGGATCCTTTCCATTTTTAGAAATAAATCAAATGAATGTTCCCTTTCTACAGCTGTAATTCACCCACATTGTTGCAGTGGAGCTTATTATCTCATTTACATTTTTAAGAGCTTTTCAAAGTGTAGGATATCTGGGCTGGAAAGCAAAACATTTCATTTCTTTGTTCTCTGGCCAACACAAAGCACTTCCAAGGTCAGGTATGGTGTAGCCATTCAACAGCAAACATGTTTACATGGCATTTGGAAGCCCGTTTAACTGAAAAAAAAAATACTGTGTAACAGTGATGCAAGTCCAGTTAGCACAGCTGAGGGACAGGGATTCATTCTGTACCTGGAAAAATTTAACCAAATAAGTTTTGTTTTCCATTCAGGGAAAAAACCCAAAACCTCTGACACTTAAAAATTGGCCTGGACTTTTATTTTTTAATCCCTTTTTCTTCGTCTCAGCAGTTAATAATCATAAATTCTGTTACTCTTGGGGCAGAAAGTGACATTTTGAAGATGTAGAATAAAAAATGCATTTCTAAACAGAAGAAAACATTAGTTAGTTTTTCAGAAGAGATGTTCTGGAGTGTACCTGGGGTAAGTTCTCTTCTGTATTTAAGAGTTTTCTGTGTGGTAAAAGCTTCCCTGTCTGATTCAGAAGAAGATTGGAGGGTGCTGGGAGCTTCAGGAATAGCCATCAGCATTCAGGCTCTGGCCACTGCATATGAAGCTTTTTGACAACAGAGAGAATTTTCAGTGGGATCTCCAAAAAGGTGCATTATCTGTGACATCCATCATGATTCCTCCTAGAAAATTAATGGGCAACAAACTTGCTTAGTTCTAATTATTCTTTTCAGAGCTTAATCATATGCAGGAATCTACAGCAACCACGAGATTTTTGATGTTAACTTTTTCTTTTTGGCACGGCTTTGATCAAACGCTGATCTTTAGGTTTTACTTTTCTTGTCATTGTGCTGATAGAAAAGTTGGAATACCCAAATGAACATTAATTACTCATGGAATGTGTGCAATGCAGCAGTAGTCCAAAAAGGGTCTAGTTAGAGGTATTTGTGATTGATCTGAGGAGTTGGTTGGGGTTTTTTTGCCATTTCAGTACAAAACCTGCCAACAGGCAGTTATGATGTGATTGGAAAAGTCTGTGAGCTCACAGTGTGTTCTGGTCTGGACAACTGGTGAATGGATGACTGTAAGACTTGATAGTTTGCTACACTTACATGCCATAGTAAAAATACCTTATTTCTAAATTGAAGACGTTTTCTGCCCTCATAATGAAATAAAACACGTGTGTTCTGTGCTGGCAAATGCTGTCTCGAGTAAGTGAACCTAACAAAGGCTGTGTTATCTGAATTTCCCAAATGAGATCACTTGCAGATGCATTGCAAACCCTCAGATTTAAAGGAACTGCTTGTTTGATCCTCTGAAGAACACGTTTGTCGTAAAGAAGGAAAGTAAAAAGGGAGAAGTGAAGGGAGGAAAGAGCAGGGCACCAGTTGTCTTTGCCACCATGTGGTTGCTGTCTTTAGTCAGGAACAATCTGAGATCCTGTTCTGTGCTCAGGACTCGCAGATCTGTGTGCTGGGTGTGATGTGAGTCTGTTCTCGGACACAAATATGTTTGTATGTAAGCACATACCTTTGGACACACACATCCTATCTCTTGGCCGACTTCAAAGTCCTGTGAAAGAGTCAAACTTGGTCTTGAGCACAAGGGAAAGGATGACTGATGTGGGGCAAGGTTTCCTCCCTCCTTATTTTTCACTGTTAAAAGCTGATCCTGAAATAGCAGGAGAAGATGGGTCACGCTGTGTAGTTTATCCAAAACACGCTCCAGGAATGTTCCCGAGAGTCATCCTGGACTGGTTATGTCTGGACACTTTGAGCTTATGGCAGCACTTTTATCAAATTAATTGGGTTTTTGGTGATATTTCTGATACGTGGAACGACCCTGCTCCTTTATTGCATTTCTACATCGCGTGACCTGCTCGTTTTTAGCTTTTAAATCCAAGTGTGCTTGTTTGTGTTTTACCTCACAAGAGCAGATGTACAAAAAGAAAACAAAAAGCCTGCAGTTCACACATAATTCCCACATATATTTCATTATATTAATGCAAATTCCTGGTACTGCAAGACTTGTTGAGTACTGAACACAGGTTGTATATTCAAAGCCTGGATTTCAACATTGCTCAGAAGCTGTGATAGAGCAAAAGTCCCTGGGCAGATTTTGAAGTTCATGCTTGGGTCTGGTTACAATTTTTGGCATCAGAACATGTAATAGTCTTATAGCTATAAGTCTTTAAAGTTAATGCCTGGCATGGCTTCAAAACAGCGTGCAAGATCTATCATAACTAGTCCTCTTATCTTATCTCAATAGCAATTCTAGCCTGTAAATTATTGGAGAGTACAGTATTTCAGTGCTGTGAAAAAGAGCAAGGCTTTTTTTTCTGTTAAATCATTGCCCCCTGAGTACTTCTGATGATCCTGAGTTATTCAGGGGTGTCCTGCTTGGAGGAAGCAAACATCAACTATATGGCATGTTCTGCAAAGTGCCCTGAGTCCGTGGGCTCGTTGGTCTGCCCTCTCAAGGGAGGAGAGGCAGGGGCACCAGGGGAGGGTCAGGTTGGATATCAGGAAAAATTTCTTCCCTGGAAGAGTGGTCAGGCATTGGAAGGGGCTGCCCAGGGAAGTGGTGGAGTCCCCAACCCTGGATGTGTTCAAAAAACGAGCAGACATGGCATTTTGGGACATGGCTTAGTGGGCATGGTGGGATTGGTCAGAGGTTGGGCTTGGTGATTTTGGAGGTCTTTTCCAGCCTTAATGGTTCTGTAATTCAAGGGTGCAGCTCAGCTTTTTGAAAAGCAGCACTGGAGGCTCCCTCAGTGGCATTGCAGCAGTATCTCCAGCACAAGCCCCTTCCCAGGTCCAGCCCTGCCTCTCCCTGCTGATGGGTATCAATGCCCCCATTTCCTGCCATACAAAAGATAACTCAAAATATTCCCTTTCTGAGGCTGCAGCCGCCTCTGTGTTGGTGTCAATCCCCCCTCCACATTGTGCACTTTGCTTCGAGTCAGCACTTGCACTTAACAATGCCTTTATTCAAGCTGACAACATCACTAAGCTTTCAGTAAATGTGTAAGTAAATGTTAAGCGTGTATTCAAACATCCAACAATGAGTAGGAAACTTTCAAAAAGAAAAAAAAAAATCTTTGAAACTTTGTATTGTTTGTTTGGTGTGTATCTGTTAGAAATAACATAGACTATCAGTTCCTTGGGGCACGCTGTTCCTTTGTTAAGCATATAACAAAAAAGATCAAGGCCCTGAGTGACTGCTGTAATAAAAATAAATATATAAGAAGAACAATAATGACAAAACAAATTTGTCCATGCATTTTATGGGCTTGGTTTAGAAGTGATTACTTCTGAACTAAATAAAGATTGGATAGTTGTGGTAAAGTGACATGATCATAATATTCCTTTTATTTACTGCCATTTATACTCATTTGTGGATCATATGCTAGACTTGACTGCGGGGCGGGAGGGGAGCCCCTCGTCTCGGCCAGCATCCCATTCCAGGAATATGGAATACATTTTCACTGCAAATTCCAGGCATTGTTTTCCAGAGAGAGGATTATTCTTCTGGCTTAAAGGCAGAATTATTGGTACACTGCAAAACTGTCCTTAGGTTGAACAAGATGACAGAAAAACTCTGAGACGTTTGCAAGTGCAGATGTTGCAATCACGATACTTCCGTTTATCTCCCAATCACCGAAGGTATTTATTACATTTTTAGTATGAATACTTGCAGATTATAATGAAGTGGAACTATTAAGACATAACTGCTGTTCACTCACTGGTCCTACCTGTGCAGATCAACTCAGAGAGTGGCCGGAGTGACTGTGTCACATCTCAGCGCTGAGTCCCGCCGGGAGCACCCCCTCCCAGAGCACCACTTTCCCGATCAGCTGGTTGGGTGACGTGACCCGTGAGTTCTCCTGCCACCCCACGTTTCTCAGGGTGTGTTTTGCATCCCTTGGTGTCGTTGCAGGCCTTGCAGGACGAGCTGGAGAATTACCGCAGTCAGGTGTACGCGGCCGAGAGGAACCTGCAGCGCCACGAGCTGAAGGCCCAGGAGCAGGTACTGGGTGCTGTCCCCTCCCCATCCCCTTCCCTTGGGCAAGGAGCCTCCATGGTTAAAAATAATACCTTCCTTCAAAGCAAAAAAAAAAGCACATATTTCCCTGCAGATTTGTCAGCCGGCTTTCTTCTCTGTTTTGTTGGTAATAAAAGAGAATTAAACTGTCTGAACCCTTCAGGCGAATACTTATCTCCTGCTCTCCAATTGCAAGTTGGTATTTCAGCTATTCTGGCTGCTAAATGATGCATTTATTTTGCACTGACTATTTTCAACTGGCTGTACTGTTTTAACAGAGGTTTCTGAGACTATTCAAACCTGTTGTTTATTGGTTTGTATGAAGAGAGTTATAATTGGATGGTATCTGGGCTAAAAATAATCTTTATCCCTGATCTTCTACATTCATTGTCCTAACATGTTGTCTGTAAACAATTTCATATGATTAATAGTGCTGAAATTTTTCTGGACACTTTCAGTGAAATCAGAGCTTTAGTGTGCTTTGAGCAAAATAGTGTATATTGTTTACAGACTAGTTTTGGAACAGAAGGTCAATGATCTGCATTCAAACCAAATTAAATTGAAATATTCAGGCAAGTATACAGGTGATGAATGTCTGAGTCAGGAACTCGTAGATTCCTAATACAAATCAGGTTTTGCAGCATTTGAGAACTTTATTTGGTGCTGAGTAAACAGTATCAATAGCTTATATCCTACATAAAGCATTTCTAACTCCATACCTGCAGGAATAATAAGTTGGGATGGTTGTAGAAGACTAATAATCATTAATTTCATATTTTTTTTTCCATGGCTGTTGTTGTCCTACTTGCATATGGGAATCCTCTTTCCCCCTTGGTGTTTACATTCACATATTTCCGGACTGTTGATAATTAACTGTTCCATTCTCTTCCCCCTCTGCCTCCCAGATCCAGATGTTGGGCCAGGTTCATCTTTAGCAGATGAGGAATTTGGTGTAGTGAGTGAGTTGGCCTACAAGCCTTGCATTTTGGCTTCAGAGTCTCCTGGAAAAGAAGGAGGACAATTAGCTCTTTAAGGCAGGGTTGTCCTTCCCAGGGAGCAGCACTGGCTGCACATATGAGGGACATCCTCTTCCAAATCTCTCCATTTTTTGTGTTTTTCTTTGGTGTTTTCTGACCCATTTTGAGAGAGGATCCAGAAGAATAAATAAAAAAATGGCTTGTGAGATACAGAGGGAGAGGGCCTGACATGCAGATCCACAGAGTGGTCCCCCCTTTCTGCCTTCAGGGTTTCCTCTTCCTCAGCATCTGCTCCAAACCAACCTACAGAGCTATCCTGTCCACTCTAAACTAATGAAGGACTAGCTCAGCCAGTGACATGTGGTTCCCCAGTATGATAGAACAGAAATGTTATTTAAATTACAGTTCCCTGTCCATCTCTGAGCTTTTCCTGCAAGGTTGTGTTGGCAGAGTTTGGTAACACTCATGTCCAAGTTTGTCAGTGGTCTTGGCCCTGCCATTCATCCACTGGGACTTTCTGGAGAACTGGAGGCCACTGAGGATGGTTTTATTTAGGTGGCTTTGGTCTATTTTGCAGACAAACATTTTGAAAGTTGTCAGTGTGTCTTCTCCACGACCGGTTAATTCATTAGTTCTGCTTATCTCTCCAGAAGAAAAGTGCAAGAGCGACAGCTCTGACGTGTTTCCAGGGATTAAGTTTGGCCAGGGCACCTGTACACATGTTCATCAAGTGTTAACAGTAGTTAACGACTCATCAGCTGATCAGGGAGTTGAAATATTCAAGGCAGTAACTTGTTTTCTGCTTTTACCAAACATTGCCTGAATCAGAACTGCATAAAACACGGAGATTTGTGCTGGCACTGTTACAAAAGCCACTTTCCCGAGCTTTTACATGTCTATAAATAAGGAGGAGAGAGGGTTAAACAGCTTCTGTTTTTCATTAAAAGGAAAAAATCTCGTGTTTTGATTCTATAACAACAACAAACAAATGAATGAGACATGAAAAAACATTTTGTTGTGCTTTTAATTAAAAATAAAAAGCTGTTTCTCGTTATGGCTTGTTGGGTGGTATCTTAGTGCTCCATGTTAGCCCTTTTTTCAGTGCAGTGTCCTTATAACTCTTCAGTCTCCAAGAGTGACTGACAGAGCTGCAGAGCTTTAACTCTTTGTTACAGTGGCCCTCTGGTGATCACACAGACTTAACCTTTCATTATTATAATTATCCAGGGAGACAGAGACAAACTGTCCCATAAATAAAGGGGGGAAAGTGCATTGGACTCTGTGTAGAGCCGAGTGTGCAGTTGGAGAGGAGCAGCTGTTTTTGTGGAGCTTTTCCATTCCCATACTTCATGTTCCTGGATGAACTTGTGTTTTCTCCTGTTTACTTTCTCTATCCCCTCTCAGTGTGAGTAGGTGCACTCACTTTGTATCTGAGTTGTGCAGCGTTCTCTGGACGATGAGTTCCAAATCAATCACATTTTTCAGAAGTGCTGGGGACTTCTCCCACTTGGAGTAGCCTAAATAATTTTATTTTTTTTCCATAAAAGGTTGTCCTGTCTCTGTCCTGGTTTTCCAGGACAACGATCCATTTGTTCAGTAGTGCTACACTTTGGGATTGGAGTCTCAGAGCTGCATCATCTTCCCCCATGTCAAACTGGTGGATGTTTCCTTCAAAATTTAGATGTCCACCTTCTTGAGGCATATAATGGTATTCATGGAAAGTGGCAAACTGGCAGCAAATGAAGTGTAACTCACATTTTTTACATATATATATATATATTTTTTTTTAATATATATATATATATAGTCCCAAGACAGTTAAAACAGTCTGGGAAGGTTTCTAGGAAATTTGGGTGTGCCCAAACCATTTCCTTTAAAAGCAGCACGGAAGTTTCTTATATCTCAGTCCTACATAACTCTGGATATCAGCTTCCTGTCAAGTGATCCCATTTAGATTGTGTTCCTTATCGTGTCCCCTTGGAGTGAGTGTATCCCTTGGTTGTCCCTGATACGTGTCTGGATCTAATTCTGACAGGAATATCTTTCATCCTACTAAAAATGTTTCCCTTGAGTCACGTGGCTTTGTGCATTTGTCAGTCAGAGCTAAAAAAAAATCTCAATTGTTCATACAGGAGACTTTCCATACTGTGAGTGAGTAATTAAAAATGACACACATCACTGAGAGCTTAAGCATGTCCTTAATGAATTCAGGAGTTTGGGCATATGCAACAAATTTTGCTGAATTGGGGCCTGTATAAAAATTCATGGTAGTGTTCTTTTTTGCTTTACTACCTAGATTTCTTAAACATTCCTAGTTTAACTTCAAATTCCCTTTTTGTTAAGGGTAGTCACCCCAACTCAGTTTACTGAAAAGCTGCAAGAATTTCTCTTTTGAGAAATACAAGCAAGAATTTTCTCAGAAAAAAAAACAACCTATTCTTTCATTCCTTGTTCTAATGTGTTAGCTATTGGGGTGGATTGAGTATGATGTAAATTTGGGGACAGTAGAGGAGGGAAAAGTTGCTTGTGTTTGCAAAAAACTGAAGTAGCAACACTATAGATACTCCAACCATACTCCTTCAAGCAGTCAACTCCATAAATAATCTTAAGGGAGAGAGATTCTCTGAGACAGAAAATCAATTATTTTCAATTCATTAATATTGCTGAGGAAATGAAGGAGAATAGCAATGGAGGTTTCCAGCCCTTTAATTTCTTTTTCCTCAAATAGATTATAAAAAAGGGAGAAAGGAGTTATCTGAATGAGGATGTTGTAGAAGTATTTGGCATAAAATGGAACAGCTTAGTTTAAGTGGATTTCACTCATGTTCAAATGAAAACAGGAGTGATAATTGTAAAAGAGCCATGATTCAAAAGCATTCAGCCAGTGTTCATTTTTAATGTTTATTATCCTGACTTGCTCGATTTTTCATGACTGCTGGATATTTACCACACTCAGCCCAACTTGCTGTTTCCATGCCAACTAAATATATTTGTTCTCAGATGAGTGCTGTGATGCATCCTTCTGAAATTTTAGTTGCTGTGTAGCACGGAGAACTTCTAAGGTTTGCCACACCTTCTCCTTGCTGGGAATTGAGCTGCTTGCCAGAGGATTTGTGGAGCTGTGAGCAAGGAATCAGTGAGACACAGATGAGTAACATACACCGATGTCCACGGTGTGAGCCCCAAGTAGTTCTTAATCTGATGGCTGGAACACTTGAGTACTATTATCCCTTTAGTTTTGGGCTTTTAGTCCATATTTCTTCTCAGAAACATTATCTAGTGGAAAGTGCCCCTGCCCGTGGCAGCAGGATTGGAATGAGATGATCTTTAAGGTCACTTCCAACCCCAAACATCCTGTAATTCTACAATTTTTAAAGGTATCAAAATGTTTTAAATGCCATCGGATGACAATCTGGGGCCCCTGCCTGAAATTCCCAGGCTTTCTCTAAGTGTTGTCTTTCTCAGGACGTGTTACAGTCACCCAAAACCAGGCAGATAAGCTCTAGGTTATGTATTTAAAAGTCCAGGTTGGCTTTGTGTCCAGCTGCAGGTGAGGAGGACGGAGGCAGCCTTTGTTTCACACCGAGCCGAGGAGCACTTTGGAAACTGAGAACCAAGAAGTCATGGACTGGATGGAGGTGGTGAGGAAATTCTGCTGCTTGCTCTGCTTGCTTCAACCCACGTCACTGAAACGCTTCCAGATCCTCTCCCCCAGAGAGCCATTCCTGCTCCCACAGCAGTGGGAAGCTGGGTCTGGATGTGAGCGATGGTAACCACAGCAGTGATTCAGCCCCCAGGGCTCAGCAGCCTCTGGGGCCCTGGGGAGGTAGAGTGAGAACCTGAAAGAAGTTTCCACTGTGACTTTCAAGGACAGCAGCACCAAATATTGTCCCACTGAAAGAGTTCCTGCAGTTTATGTGTGTGAGAAGCACGGATTGGAGAGGATGGGCTTGAAGAGTGTTTGTTTTCCTGCAGTACTGGGAGGCTGAGGAGGGACCTTCTGTCATCTCCTCCATCCATTGCTCTGCTGATACCCTCAGCACTGGGGTCAGGAGGTACGTGGTGTGTTTCAGCTGTTTTCCTCCCATAAAACATTTCATATCTTGTGAAAAATGCAGGAGCCAACGGGCAGAGGGATGTAGCTCTCCCCACAGGCTGGCACCTGAAAATTGGGGGGTTCCACATCTGCACAATAGAAGATGCCTTTTCTAACTACTTCTGGTGGATAAATTTCAAACTTAAAATATTTCCATGGAAAAGAAGACGCTGGAGAGCCACAGAGGAACAGTGAAGAAGGTGATGTGACTGTGAGCTCGTTGCTCAGGCTGTTTGGTGCACACAGACTGCAGCATCCAGTTCTGAGGGTGTTCTTAGTCTCTGTTCAGCCTTCCCAACAGAGGCCTTCCTACTTGGCCTTAAACACTTCCAGGGATAGGACATTATGGATGAAGGTACAATAAAATGACCACACACATTATTTGGAGCCCAATTCTACCACTTTTTACATTGATTTGTGTCCATCAAATACACAATCCCATTGATATATTCATTAATCACTTTGATGCATAAGTGGCCCTCAGTTTTTAATTAAGACTGGGATTGTTAGAATAAATCATAATTTTGCACTTGACACATTTTATATTTTGTCTAGCATTTTCTTTAATGGCTGCCCATGAAAGGAAAGAGAATTAAAATGAATATATGTTTCTGTATAGCAAGAAGTTTCCTATTAGCAGAAGGAGATAGAAGCTGAGATTCAAGCACAGAAAAACAGCTTTGCAGGTGGGATTTGAAAGGAGCTGGAAATCAATGGAGTTGAAAGTTCCCAGGAGCTCCATATGGCAGGAACTGCGGGAGAGAAGGCTCTCACCAACTGTGCAACTGTCAAAGGGAAAAGAGTGGATGATGATGATGATGATGATGTTCGTGTGGAAGTCAGTGATCAAATGTTAGCTTTGGTAATCAGACACAACTGGAAAATACACAAATACACACCTACTTTATAGAAGGGAATGAATTACTGGAATGAGGTGGCCAGCTGGAGAAAGACAGCAAACAGAATGTACAGAACAACGAGTTAAAAGGAAGAGGAGGATTGTTACCAAAAGAGAATAGAAACATATGCCAGTGTGCAGGAATTAGAGAGCATTTTAAAATGTCAGTTTTCTTGCTCTTCGTCTTCAATAATAGTGAATGAGAAAAAGATCTTTCTTTTAAGAGAGCAGCACCTCATTTTGGAGTGTCTGTGGTTTGCTGGCATATTATCAATTAAGGGAATGTTGTTCTTTCAGAAGAGGTTAAAGTGGGACTACAAGGGAGAGAGAGGCTGGTACTTAAAGCAGGGAATCCAAAAAAAAAAAAAAAAAAAGGAGAAATGGAGATGGATGGAGGAGCCAGCAGATGACAGAAGAGCAGAGCACAGACACCTCATCTCCAGAGCGGGCTCCCAGCGGTGCCTGTTCCATCAGTGAGCTGTCCCACTCTCTTTTTCTAAATGATGAGGGGCCTGGATGGAGCAGAAAAAGATGGGAAAAGACCAACTTTATGCTGATCTTTACCTTCATTTAAATTCTGTAGTATTGTTTTGTTGTCAGTTTGATCACCCCCGAGTGCCACCCGTCAAAAATCTGCCAGGGCGGCGCAGCCGTGGTGTCTCCTGCCCTGCCCAAAGCTGGGCAGGCCCTTCCCGACCCTTTGCAAACCTGGCAGCTGGTTTTCTAGTTGGGACACTGATTGGATTTTTTGTTCTTGGAAATGGTGATGGTGAAAGGAGCTTCTGATGATTATCTACAAAGATTTGCTTGTTCACGCAGTCGGTGTGAAAATCTCGAGCCTGGTCCTGCTGCTGCTGAGCTCTGGGTGTTGGTCAGCACTCAGCACCTCCTGTGCCAGACACTGGAACCTTCCCACCCAGGATGGGAGGGATTCTCTGGAAGGTAACACGTGCTGGAATGTAAAACTGAAATGCATAAATGTGTTCCAGTGGTGGTGCTGGAGTTGCTTTATTTCGGGCTTAATTATCCTGATGGTGCGTTAGGAATCGACTGAGGCAGAAATTAACCCCACGTGCTGGACTGGATGATCCCTGTGGGTCCCTTCCAGCTCGGAATATTCTGTGATTCTGTGTTTTCAGCTTTGGCCCAGCAGCCCTGGGGAGCAGGTTTGGGTTTGGTTACTGCCAGTCAGGGGGTGTTCAGTGGGGTGTGTCCCCTGTCACCATCACCCCACGGAGGGAACAACCCTCCTGCTGCAACACCAACCTCTTGGGCCTATAAATGAACAGCACTGACAAGAGCTGAGGGAAATAATGCTCAGGGAACAAAGATGGCATCGGCAGTGAGTCATCTGGAAGGAGAAGAAAATAAGCCCGGGATCCTCCAAATCCCAGCTGGAACAATAGCAGAGCCCTGGAGAGGGGGAGGTTGAGAGAACAGCGTGAATTTTCTAGCCACAACATTCCTGGTTGTTCCATGGTGCTGACAGTGAAAGCTTTTATTCCTCTCCAACTCGCCTAATCCCAAGAATCCTGTTCTTGCCATATGCAGCCCACTGGTGGTGGTTTGTTTTTTTTTTTTCAAAAAGCTTTGCCTGCCTTCCCTTCCTTTGCAGCTATGAATTATATGGACTCAGATTGCTTAACTACAAACAGAGGATTTTCCAGGTGGGAGATCTTGGTTAAGAAAAGAAAGATATCGAAATACAAGCCACAGAAGTAATGAGGCCACTTGGATGCAGGTTTGGGGGAAAGAAAAAAAAAAAAAAAAAGGACTTGGAGCTCAGAGCTCAGCAGGGCTGGAGGTCCCCTGGGTTAGTAAAACAACAAGGCAAAAATGTTCTGGAGGCTCAGATGCTTTACTAGCTCAAGACAGACAAACAAAGAGGATGTCTATGCCACCAATTTATGTTTTATTGAAACTGTCAGGACAGGGGAGGTGCTCCAGCAGTATTTCCTCAGCGGAGAACAACATGGTGTTCCACTTGACAAAATGACTCTGCTCAGCTGATCTTGCTCGGTTACTGTTTTCAGCTGAGCCAAACTCGTGGGATTTATGGCGTTCATTACTTCGCTTAAGAACTTGAGAACATTTGTATCAAATTGCAGTCTATTTCTCTCAATCTGGAGGAGCCATATTTCAGCGTCCTTTGCACAGCAAGAGCCGAAGTTCCCACTGCCTGGAAGGAGGGAGGATGTGGCCTGAAAAGCAGCAGATACTCGTGTTGGATTATTTTCTGAAAAGACAGATGTTCAGGCCTTGATCTTCACTGAACCAATTGATGCATCATTGGATTCCTCATTAGGAAGAATTGTTTTCAGCAGATTTCAAGCTCCAGTTAAGTTTTCTCTTACAGCAGAATCCGGAGAAATCTGAAGTTTAAGGAAATTGCCCATTTTGGCTGGTTTGGTTCCTGGGTTTTAGACATTGCCCAGAGTGTCCCAGGCTGGCTGAGGGAGGAAGGGGCACATCTGGACCCACAGAGGTTTTGTGGGAGTGGAGCTGTGCTCACTTAGACTTCAGGAGTGCTGAGAAGCAAAGGAGGAGTCCCTGCAATTAGGGAGGATACAAATGAGCAGTGATTAATAATTCTTTGCGGTTTTGTTTGGGTTTTTTTGTGTTTGTTTGTTTGTTTTTTAGCACTGTTGTTGATTAGGGTTGGGTTGTGTTTTTTTTTTAATTGGGATGGCATTGTAGTGATTTGCCCTTCACTTTCCCTTTGCTCTCAGAAGATTCTTTCAGCAGTGTTCACAGCACCTGAATGAAGCTGATCTGTGCAATATTATTATTATCATTACCCTCATTTAGAAGGAGGAGACTTTATCCTGAGATTAAATGATTTGCCTAAGGCTGAAGGAGTTATTTTTACCTTTTTGGTACCCCAACCTGTTTTCAGATTTATTACAGCAGATCTTTCATGTCTTCATTCATGTGTGTTGCAGAACAGATGCATAACCTTTTTAAGGAGTTTTCTCTTTTAAACAGCATTATAACATGCAGTTGTTTAAATAATGCAGGAAGGGACTTGAGAGAGACAGGAAATTACTTTTCTCATCTTACTCACTCTGAAACGTGGAGAAAATTTGATAACAATTAAATGATCCTAATTATGCCTTTTGGTCACTATCCTAGTATTTCCTGGCACATGTGGAATTATTACCCTTCATAAATATTACAAACAGGCAGAAATCAAGATAACTAAAAAACCCACAACACCCTAGTTAAGTGAACTGCCTTTTGATTCTTATCTGACATAAACACAATGTGTTCATGCCCTTCAAGACAAGATTTATTTTTTTTTTAAAGGAACTTGAACAACTCTTCTGTGTTGCCTTCATTTGCTTTGGCAATGTTTGCTTCAGAGTTTCTTTTGCAGTTTCCTTATGCTCCTCTGGTTCAGATAAAGTAATTTACAGCTGGGAAATCTGGAGAGGCTTTCAGAGGTGATGAGTGGCTGCAGAACTGAACTGTGCCACCTGAAGAGCTCCTGAAGTAGTAAAATTGAAACCCATCTTGCACTGGTGCCCAAGGAAGTCCCTGCCACCATCCCTGCAGGGATTTAAGATGTGTGTGGATGTGGTGCTGAGGGACATGGTTTGCTGGTGGCCTTGGCAGTGTTGGGTTAATGGTTGGGCTAAAGGCTTTTTCCAGCCTGAACAATTCTGTGGTTCTGTTGATAAGCTTTGGGCCAGGCCTGACTGCTTGGTTTGGAAAGCCCAGGTTTGGATATTTCTCCTCTGGGCATCAAACCCAACTTTTATGTCTTTGGGAATGGTCAGTGCCCAACTACCTGAACTGGCAGTCTGTGAAATGTCAACTCCCCTGCTTTTGGCATCACTTTGTATAATTGTGGGACTGTTTGTCTCTTCTTTTTTTCCTAATTTATCGTGTGGCTGAGCACACATGAGCTACTTGTGGCAGCTTCAGCTTTCCTTTTTCCTGCTGACATCAAAGATGATTGATGGCAAAACTCTAAACCTCATATGTTAGCCACCAACCTGAATAAACAAAGGCCAGTGTGGCAGCTTAATATTAAAAGCTATAAAACCTTCCTGGGGGTTCATGGATTAAATCAATTCACCAAAATGAATTTTCAAAAAAAAAAAAAAAAGAAAAAAAAAAGGCTTTCTCAGGGCTGAAGAAAAGCGAGCACAACAGTAAATGAAATAGAGCCATCCTCATCCAGCAGACTGAAGCCCTCCTGAGGGCTGAAGAATTGCAATTTTAAACATCCCTCAAGAGTGCAAGAGGAGACAGAGTATTTGTGGATCCTAGGGAGGCAGCTTGAGGCTATAAAGGAACAAAAAAAGCCTTTAAGGCAAAAAAAAAAAAAAAAAAATCCCTGCAGACATAGCTTTCATTGGTCAAAAATAAGTGCTAAAAAATAAAAACCTTCCACCATTCAAATGAGCATCCATCAGCCCCCTTGGAGTTGTAAGAAGTGATTTAGACTTTTGCCATGCGCTGTTTCAATCTCTTGGGTCAATAAACCTTGATAGCAACTTCAGCCAAAAATACCAGCAGGTTGTTCACCACAACATGGCAGGAAACAGCTGGGAACTTATTTCCATCTTATTGTGATGCAGCTACCAGTGAGCACAGCTGAAAGTGCCACATCTCGTCTTCTCAGACAAATTGGGGTTGTATCCAAAAGGACAGGTTTCACTGCAAATAATAATAAAAAAAAAATGTGTCTTCTCCCTGAACCAGAGTAAGGAATGAGCCCGAGCTGTGCTGCACCTACCAGGGCTTGCTTCTCATTTTCTTTCTCCCCTTTCAGCTGACCCCATAATACATCTCTGTATTTTCTTCCTGGCTTTCCAAGAAACACCTTTGTCAAAAGGGAATCATCCCTTGCTGCTTTGCAGAGTTAATAGCAAACCTTACCAGCATTGTGAAAGCACGTGTTAAAAGGACAATTACAGATTAAACTTATTAAAAGCAGTGACCTGGTTTCAAGAAAACTGTTGCACAGTTGGAACATTCTTATTTCCCTCACAGGGCTGTATTAAAATTTCTGTTGCATCTGCATATTGGCCAGGTGATCATGTAGATCCTCTTGCCCATGAAATAGATCTTTATTGTTCCAAATTTAGGAAATAAAAGCATTTTGCTGCTCAGGCTGCCTGTTTCTGGTCTCGTCTCACCGAGAATAAATGGAACATGTTGAATCAACTGAAATATATGTTTCTGCTCTATCAAGGTCCCCACCCAAACGGGCTGTTGGCTCAGAAAATATTTATCCTGGCAAAGCACCTCAGCGTTACTTTGGAAGCCTTGATAGAAATAGTAGCATAAATTTATTGGTGTAGCTTTCAAAAACATAAATTTTGATGGCTGGCTTATAGACAAGCAGAGTTCAAACAAGGTTCCCTGTCTCACCTCTTCTTTTTTTTTTTTTTCCCCCCCCTTCCCTTGGATTTGCATAGTGGCATCACTTCCTCGCAGTTCCCAAGGAAAGCCTCTTAATTGCCCATTTGCATAAAGATTTGGCGATTTCTCTGCTCGTTCAGGGGGATGACTCAGGGGGAGAATTTTCCTAACGTTTCATCGGGATTGTTTTATCCCTTTTGTATTGAGAATTGCAGGGTGCACGATGCAGATTTTGGCGTGAGCTGCTTTTTTCCCCCCACCCAGCGAGGGGGTGGCTGGGGGTGAACTCTGAGCTGGGTTCTCACGTGTGTGGGAGCGTGTGCTGCTCCTTCCAGCCTGGAGCTGGGCCTTGGAACTCCTGCCTTCTCCAGCTTTAGGGCTGGCTGAGGTTTTGGGTTGTGGTTGCAATGGTAGATTTTGGCGATTTGGGAACTAAAAGTTAGCCCCAAATGGCGTGGGTGTGTCAACTATTGGGGGAAAAAGAAAAAAAAAAAAAAAAAAAGGTTCAATTTGAAAGTTTAGAGGTATTTTATGAGTTAATCTGATATTGAGTCCCTTTGATCCTTTATTTACATATTCAGCTGCTAATCCAGAGAAACACCTAAGTCCTTGCTTAATTTGAATTAAGCAGTTAATCCTGTTGGGAGTTAAGTACAGATGTGAGGCCCTGGTCCAACCCAGGACTAACAGAGGGTGTGAGAGTGTCCTGTGTGATGGACTGACCTGAGCCAGGCTCTCTGGACTCATCCTGGGTCAAGACTCAGCAAAATCCAACCTCACTGAAGGGACACAAAGCACAACCCTTCCAGCTGATCTCTCTTCGTGTGACACTGTTTACTCAGCACCTCTTGAACTAAAATGTCCTCCTGTTCACACCTCCTCGTTTTGGGGTGAACATCTGGCCTTGTAACGGGTCTAAGATGCTCAAACCTATTTGTTCAAAGTCCCAGAGCCTCCATGAAGTGCAGTGAAAAAGAATTCTATGATGACTTTTAAAAAAATAAATAAATAAATCCTTAAAGGCCCCTGGAAGTTGAGAAGTTTTGTGAAATATTCCTAGGAAACAGGAATTCATCTTGTCTAAGGGAGCAAGGGACAAACATCTCTCCAGTGACCTGGTTCGGATACCAAAGACAAAAAGAAAACTTCTATCAGTTTGCAAAGTGTATGTCTCTATAAATGCTTAATTAAAATGGATTTAAGAATAATTGTTGCTTCTTCAGGCCATGTCCCAAGTAATGCCTTGCTGTTTCTTTTTCATTATTTTTTTCCTCTCTGTATATTTTTATTCTTACGTTTTCTCTCTCCTTTCTTTGTCTATTTTACCTCTTTTGCTCCTTAGGGGTCTTGGCTGTTCTTTCTTCTCTCTCCTTCCTCTCCCTTGATAGCACAATTCTGTGTTTACTTGGACTCCAATTTGGGCAAAAGAAGCAAAAAAAAAAAGTTACTTTCCAGCATCTAAGAGTAGCCACTTAGATATAATTTTATTTTTGTTCTCTTACAGTTGATTAATGTACGAGAAGAATATGAAAAAATCCTTAAAGGGCTGATGCCAGCAGCCTCAAAAAAGGAACTTGAAGACACCATTTTATCTTTAAAATCTCAGGTAAATTCTTATTATTGTCCTTCAACTTTTTGGACTGGATAAAAGCCATCTGTTCTAGACAGGAAATTATGACCATGTAAAATTTGGCCAAAAATACTGAGTGAGTCTCGAAACCAAAATATGGCAGCACTCACAGGGTTTTCACTCAGTCATTTTTCAGAAGGCTTTTCTCCTCCAGTTTCCTCACCTTGAGGGCTACCATCTTATATCTTATCCCAGATTTTTACCAGGAAAAATTGTGTGATGTTCAGTATTAGGGTTTTATATCTCAACCTTTCAAATATAGCACACAGTTAACTTTCATCCTCCTTACCCAGTTTCTCCTGCAGGAATCACTTAACTGTTGCCTATAAAGGGTGCAGAAGAGGATTAGAAATAATTTTATTTTCTTTGCAGCCTCTATAATAAAGAAAATTGTATTTCTTATAGGATATTAGTCCAAATGTTCATTGTGGTATTTCTGCATTTTCCTCTCTAAAGAGGCTCTAACAGACATCTGTAATGTTTTGTCTTTAATATTGCAAACCACAAGCTCTCCTAGAGTAATGCAGAATCGATGTGATTTATATGCAATCGACCATTAAATTGGCTAATAGGAATATCCAAATGTCACTGGAAATAGGGAACAGCTGATTAATTGGGTGTGTTTCTTGCTCATGGTTCCCACAGAAGTTATTTGGTGCTTTTTCTGCTCAGTGTGGCGGGAGCTGGAAGAAAACAAAACGTCATCATTGCCTGAGCTCACAGGAGGAAGGATAAATAGCAATAAGGAAGGGTGGTCATAGCTGGGGGATAATGGGAATCCAAGGAAAACACTGTCAATGCTCACACATGGCCGGTGCAGGACTGCATTTCAGTGTGTTGGGAAGGACCAGGAGCTGGGATCTGTCCTGGCTGAAGGGAAGGACTGGGAGAAAGGCAGAGCAGAGCTGGTGACTCAGAGCTGCCAGGAGCTCTGGGAAGAGCAGACGCCCTGAGGACACACTGTACAAGTTTGGGCTCGACACCAGCATGCTCCTTATACCAATTTTCAGGACCATTCAAGAAATCATTGCTCTATAAACTCTCCATTTCCCTTTCCTATGCAATCTCTCTCTGTGGAGATCTTTGATAATTTAATGTATTTGGGAGTTTTCCCCCCCTTTTTTTTTTTCTCTTTGCAATGCATAAGGGTTATTCCATAGCATTTTTTGCTCTGCATGAGACACTTGCCCTGGCAAAGGCCACCTGCAATGGAAGCAGGAAATTTTCATAATGGAAACTCACATTTCCCTGTGCAAGCGGTGACACAACTTCAACGCTTTGGTTGTAAACACTCTGCTTCCACCTCAAGGGATCCCTGCTGGAAGTGATGCTCTCTCTCATTTAAATAAGTTGTGGGAAATAAAGAGTTAAGGGTCTAGTGGGCCAAATCTATTTCCAGTTGATAGTAAAAAGCTATTTTTAAAGACTCTTAAAAAAAGACGATTAGCACTGCCTGGTAGGAAGCATTACTCGGAGCTAATACAAGAATACCACACCTTTTAATGAGTTAAAAAAAAAAAAAAAGAGGCAGAATCCGATATCCACCTGCAGGGCTCCTGTAAGAGCAGCAACAGCATTTCAAAGGAGGTAAAAGCAACTCCACACATTAAAACCTGGGTGCTCTCCCAGAAATTCCTGGCTGCTGGCTGTGTTTGCTGTCGTCGCAGACCACTCGGGGAGCTGGGCCCTCTCTGAAGCACAGGTGTCCTGCTCTTTGAAAATTGCTGAAATTCCTCTTTGAAAACATCAGACAAGAAGGGCAGTGGAATCTCTGCACCTGTCAGGATTATTTATTGTTGGAGGAGGATGAAGAGGATAGGCTGGGTAAAGAGCACCGAGCAAGGGATAAAAATAAACAGGGAGGGGGGGAAAAAGAAAATACTCGAGGCTTGGGTGAAGTTTTCTGCAAATGTTGCTAAATATAAAGGAGGCTGCCTGATTGTCTGCTCTTGGGGAGATGTCCAGCAGTGGATGCAGTGCATTAATCAACATTCATTTTCCCACACTTGGAGAACAGGTGAGTACCTTCATCACAAGAGCAAAAGGGCAGGGATCAGAGAACTGGAATCACGTGGGAGCTGAGAGGAGAACTGGAGCTCCCAAGCCCTTGCATAACCCATATGGTAACACCAGCTGGGTTTAACAACTGGTTTGACTCTGTTCCTAAAGGAGTAGAGAATGGGCAGCTGGAGCAGCACCAGGGAAGCCCTGAGAACAGTCTTCTATCAAGTATTAGTTCTCCTGTGCAGCTACTGGATTTTGTTTAGGCAGGAGAGACCAGAAAAAACCCCACATTTTATGAAAGCAGAGCAAATATATTCTCTGGAGTATTGTGTCATATTTTCATGTGGGATGTATTTTACAGGTAAGTTTTCTGCAGAAAAGAATCCTCCAGGAAGACCCGAACGCCTGACCCGCCAAAAAGTACGGGATTATCTTTGATCCATTTGCACCATTTCACACCTGTGGATCCCACTTCTTGAAGATTCACGGCTTAATTAAAACACTCCAACGGGGTTGCAGTTTTAAGAGATCCTTATTTTCAGTAAACAAGCATCTGAGCATTTCTTTTTTTCCCTTAGTGCTTAGTCAGGGCTATTAGAGCAAGATTAGAGAACTCGCAGGTGCACTGCAAGTCTGGGCTTTGCCTCCACGTTGAGGATGAGGCAGTGGCTCAGAGCACAGCTGCAGCTCTGCGGTGATGCCACCCCCTTTCAAGATAGAAAACAATGATGCAATGCATAATATTACAGATCACATCTTCAAAGTGCCGGATCTCCACGAGCCCCGAGCTTTTTTTTTTTTCCAGACATTTACACCCTTTCAATATAAATTATGGCAAGTGGTGCAGCCATAAAAAGCCTTGCTGTGCCTTTAGAGTGAGTGATTCACGTGGAGAGGTGAGTACAAGGAAACTTCCTAGGAAAGCCACTCCATCTTTATTATATTTGTAGGCTTTGATGATATTTCGTATCTCGCACGAGGGTTTTCTTGTAAAAATATTGTGAACATTTGTAAGCTCTTTAAACAACTGTGGAAATGTTAGAAGTGTGAAAGTCGCCTGAAAATATTAATCCTAAACTATTTGTTATCAGGAGTGAGCTAAAGCTAGTTTGGAAACTGAAAATGTCATAGATTCTTGGTAGTAAGCCCATTATAGGTAACTTTGTTAGATAAATATAAAGCTCCAGGCCCGCTGCCCACTGGAACCAACCCTGCTTTCAGCCTGTTGTGTTTTTAGAGTAAAAATAATAAGATATAACTAACAAGAATCTCTTCCTTTTCAGGTGTCTGCTGAAACGGTGGAATCTCTTTGATTGCCAAATGGACTGCTTTGAATAGGTTTGAAGATTTGGCTCTTGTAAATTAAAATGCAAAGATTACTGGCTCTTTTGTTAGCACAGAAATTTTCATGAAGTTCATGAAAACATATTCATTGCTCGTGCCAGCATGGTTTTTGTTGTATCTTCCTTCCATTATTTTTTTATCATTATTTTATTACAGACTTATGCTTTTGATATGGTTTGACTCCATGCTGAGCTCGCTTACCGAGCAAGTAGACTTTGCTCTACTAATATTTTTGTTATTACTTCCCAATACCATTCTTTTCACTCCTAAACATGAAGAAAAATCCCATTTTCTATTATTACCGTCCAAGATATTTTAACATATTTTGACATTGTTCTGTGTCCGTGTGTTTACATAAGATTAAAATATTATTATTTTGTTATATTTTGTTTTGACATTATTGTCCTGTTGGGGCATCTCACTCACTCACCTCAGTGGCCACGGGAGTTGTGTATGGCTTTGTTAACTGGGAATATGTGCTGTGTTTCAAGGGATAATCTTGGCATAAGGAGGAGAACACCGTGATGACAAGGCAGGCCCTGCTGCCAGTTCTGTTGTTGGGGTTGTGTGCACTGGGCACGGGACTCCAGCAGTGGGCACGTGCCAGCTCTCCAGGATGATCCTGGGAAATCTGAGTAGATTCCAGAGAGTTTGCTGGGATGAGGTTTGGTGAGATACGGAAAGCTGAAGTCCTCATAGCTGGCTCTGCCTCCCAGGCATGGAACAGCATCCTTATCTCCTGGCCATCCCTGAGCCAGAGTGTACATTAGTCCATGTGGAATGTGTAAATTCAGATATGCCCAGCACAAGAAGAGGTTTTTTATTTCCTGGGCACCGTCCTGCCGCCAGCGTTTGGATCAAGGCTCAGTGCTGGCCTCAGTGCTTGGGGTGGGGCCAGGAATTCCTGTCTCTGGCAGCAGTGGTGAGACCCTCTGTCTCCTCCCTCACCCTGGGGTCTCCAGTGCTCCCGGTCCGTGATCCAGGCAGGATTTGGAGGGTCCTGCTCCCTGGAGTGCCCTGGCTGGAGGTGGCTGTCCTGCCAAGGCCCAGCTCACCAGCTGGGCTCTTATCTCCTCCTGGCACTGAGATCAATGAGGACAGGCTTTGGCAGGCTGGCTCCATCCACCCCACCTCCTGGCAGTGCCAGGGCTCTCCGTGCCAAACCCGGGCTCCAACTTCTGGGTGCTTTGCTGGTTGTCAGCCCAGCCCAGGCCTGGGCAGGTTTTCCAGCTTCCTTGAGTCAACAAGTGATTCTTCTAATTACAGATAAGGGGTTGTCAGGGCTCCTCTGATAAGGGAGGAGGTGCTGTGGCAGGTGCCACAAATCCTTGCCTGGGGAAATGGGGAGATCTAGGAGGTGGAATTTGTTGGGATGTGTTTAGTTAACTGTGGGCAGTAAAAGGTTTTTACCCCCCTGGATTTCCTTCTTTCTGATGTCATTGGGTTGCTGGTCAATCAGGGAGTTCTAAAACTCTGAAAAACTCTGTCCAACATCAGTTACAGCTTGAGGACCACTCTGAAGGTGCTCATGAACCCTGTAAGAACTTCAGTATAAGGTTGGCTGGAGTTCTCTTGTAATCGTTGTTAACATTGCTCTGATAATTTTGGTAACAGGAGTTAAAGGCCAAACTGAGGGATTAGAAAGGTTTCCATACCTGTTCCTTGCTCTCTGCATCTCTTTTTCCCCACTCAGTAAAGAATTGCCAGGGTTTGGCTTCATTGTCCCTAAAACAGAGTCTGGCAAAACCAGCTGGAGTGTGGTTGCAACTTCTTTTGTACTTTTTATTTATTTATTTATTTATTTATTTCACCCGTTTTGCCCTGTGAGAGAAGATTGTTTCATTCTCTGTAAAGGAAAAGGCATCATAACATTTTCCACCGGTACCAAGGGACGTGACCCTTATCAAGGTGACACTTTATTTCAGTGCCACTCACAGTTCTTGTGTTACACGTAACAAAAATGCTCCTTTTTGGTACAGCTGGAAGGAAAAGGATACAACTCCCTCCTTCTCCCAGCCCTCTGCTTGCAGCTACAACAGAGCTTTAATTGTGCTGGGGACAGCAGATACTCCTGGTACTTGCCCAAATCTCCCCTGACCGGGGTGGTTTCGAGCTCAGAAATGATTTTGCTGCACAGAAAACAGTTTTGTTGTGACTAGAAGGAAATATTTGGGATCACTAGAATATATTTCAGTGTTTTATTGCGTTTTCTGACAAACATGCACAGCTTTGATTCCGATGCTGAGTGGACTTGAGAGAGGGCGTGTATGGGATCTGATTTCCTTTTTTAATTATCTGAATGCCCTGCAAGTCCTCCCCAAATCACAGAATGGACTGGAGGCACCACACAACTTGGTTTTAAATTATTCTTCGTCCTGTTTGGAGGGTACAAAGGAAAAGTAAGACGTCAGATATTGTATGAAAAAGTTTCAGAACACAAGGTCATTTTAATTCAGGCTTTTTTTTTTTTTTTTCCAAGGAACTATCTTTTCCAAGCTTTGATATTTTGTTCAAAAAGGTCATTTCTTTTAAGCCTTTGTCATTAAAGAAGACTTGTTCTTTAAAAGTGCACTATCAAAGTGTGCAGAAATTGCAAGTTACTGAAACTAAAATGCATGATTTTAAGGCTGCCTACTAAAGCCCTCTTAAAATTAGATGTGCTCTGGTACTGGTGGCTTCTTTGATAAAGCCAAGGGGGAGATACACAGTTGGTCAATTCAAAGTTTTAAAAAAAAAAAAAAAAAAAAAAAAAAAAAAAGAAAAAAAGAAAGGATGATAATTAAATAAAACTTTTCTCCCTAAATTAGGAAAAAAAAATTCTGAAAAAGCACTGAGAGAACTGAATGAGTATTTGATCCCACAAAAGTCTTGTGTGAGAGAAAGAGGGAGTGTTCTGGGTTTGGGAGCAGTTTGCAGCATTTTCACACAGCAATTGTGCAGCTCTGTTATGTTATCTGGCGTTTGTCATAATGTAAATAAGGCAAACCCCTGGATAAAATAGCACTTGTTTACCATTTGCTGCCACAGGTTGGTCTCTCCTTCACTGACAGAGAAGCAGGGAACAGCAAAGAGTGCTTTGTGTTGTGCCCTTGCTCTGCTGTCCCTCATCCCAATCTCTGCTCATCCCTCTGTCCCATGGACCTGACCATTGGCTGCAGGCCATGAGGGCTCTGCTTCCTTCCAATCATCCTTGGGAGAAGAGATATTTTCTTTCCTGATGGTTCTTCTAATGCTGTTGCTAGTAACAGGAAACTTTTAATTTTCCTTTCAAGCCAGATATGTCCAATATTCAGGGCGGTGTTTTCAGCCTTGGGAAGATGGACAGGGAGCTTCACATGAGGAGGATTTAGAGTTGTGACCTCCTTTGAGCATCTCTCTGAAACAATTTAATCTGCAGACCCAGGTCCCAACAGCCTGTTTGTTTTAAATGCTCCATAAACTTACAGACTAGTGGACACAGAGATGGGCTTTATATTTGTCAGCACGTGCTTCAGACTTAATACTTGGGACTAGAAAAAAGGAAATGTGTGTTTTTAGAACGAGCAAAGTAAAGGAATACCTGTGTCTCAGCTGGACAATGAAGTTATAACACAGTACTTCCAACTTCATAACATCTATTCACCAGATTTATACTTTAGGAATCTTGTTCTTCTCCCATTGAAACCTGATGTTGAAGTTTAATACCAGTCAGAGTTGACCATCATTTCAAGAGAAGGTTGTGGGGCCTGATTCTGCCATTGTCTTATTCCAGCCAAACTAAGATGTGGTGGGTCAATCCTGGGACCACAGCTGAATTCTTCTCCCAGAGCAAGTGTTTTTAGGAAGGGACTCTTCAGCACTGACACTTCCTCTTCAAAGTCAGAGCCCATCTAAATCTTCTCACCTGAATTTTATACAGTCAGTTTTCATGCAGTCAGACTCTAATTCTGCATCTGAGAGTGGTGGAAAAACAGACCTAAGAAGGCTGATGGCTCCATGTGGATTTCATGAACAGTCAGAGCCTGGATGTTTGCAAGGCTGCGTTTAATTGTGCTCAGGAATGAAGTTACGTCTTCCGAGACTTATCGACACTTGCTTGTCATCTTCATGTTTGTTCATCCTTGTTGGATGAGGTCACTGCCTGACTAATTTCAGTATAGATTTGAATCTGTAATGAAAACTCTGAATGAAGGCTCTGCTGCTCCACTCAGGAGATCCTGGAAGCATCCCCACAATCCGAGGTTTGCTCCCAGCGCAGGTGGTGGCCCCGTGATGCTTCAGTGCCTTTGTTCAGGCCTTTGATGTGGCTCTTCCTGCAGCTCTGTGGGTGTCATAAACCACTGGGCTGCTTTGCTGCACTTGGAAATATAAATACTGGGCACAGTAAAGATGGAACCAGGCACCTGCACCAGGGTCCAGCTCCCACCCCACACCCTGCCCCAACACCAGCAGGGCAGGGAGCTTTCAGTTCATGGACTAAAAGCTGCAGGACAAACCAGCCAGTTCCCACTGGGGCAATTCCCACTGAACCTTCGGCCCTAATTTAATAAAGCCCATGTGCAAACACTTAACCTTAAACCTGCACTGAAGTCCAGGCCCATCCCCACCCTCAGGTGTGCTGATAAATAGGCACCTTCTGGGGGCTTCAGCCAGGATGGGTGGTTGACTTCTGCCTTTAGTGCAGGCTATATCTGAGCTGGTTTGTGCTCCCAAATATCTCCCTCAGAGCTTCCTTCTTCCCTGAACAGCAGTATTGCCCCCAGGGAATCATTTAGGTTGGAAAAGACCTTTAAGATCATTGATTCCAAATGTATCTCTACCTTTCCTGCCCAAAAACTCCTTCAGCAGCCCTCGAGCTGCCTGTACAGCCCTCAGTGTCAGCAGCTCCATCTTTGCTGCTGGGGGCTCAGGAAGGCCTGTGCAAGCACCTTGTCTGCAAAGGATGACCCAAGGTCTCACCCCATGGTAAGTCCCTGGGGTAGAATCAGCTTTCTGCACGGACTGGGTTTGTTTTTTGGTATTATATCGTGGTATGTTGGTGGAATCACGTTATTTACCCTTTCTGATGTGTCCAGTGAGGGCTGTGGACTGTTTTCTTTCACGTGTTTCTAGCGGGGGTCGATCCTTCCTCTCCAGGCGATGCCAAGCCGCGGTTTAGGATCGATGCAAGAGCTCTGCTCTGGGGAGCGAGCCCGGGGTGCTGTGACAGGCTGCACTGTGGTGCTGAGCCTGGTGCAGGATGCAGCCCGCTGGTGACTTGGCGTGGTGCCACCCCAACAGATGGGCATCAGCATCCCGAGCCGCGCCGGGAGCCCCTCAGGGAAGGGCCCTCCCTGGGTCACGGCACTTTCATCTTTGCAGAGCAAGAGCAGGGCTCTGCTTGGGCGATATGAACAGCTTTCCTGGGAAATGGTGGCTGCTGATGTAGTAAAACTGCAGGAGAATGGAGTGGAAGGGGACCGATGGTCCTTCGCCTCCGAGTGTTGCTGTGCCGGGAGATGCTGGGTTTGGGCCACGTGGTTGTTGTAAGGTACCTGAGCAAGGGGGTGAGAACTGCCAAGCTTAAGCTGAAATAATATTTTTAAATTCATGCAGCTCCTAGAAGCTTTCTCATTGATTCGAGCAGATCTCTCTGGATCTTTATTTCTCTTTTTTTCCACGTAACAACCGTTTCCAGGTAAATGTGCACATACCCATACGAGTGCTAAGCTGTGAAATAGCTGTGTGGATGCTTAGAAACCTGTATTTAGAGATCTAAAGACCAAAAGGGGTTTGGAAATGGCCTAGGGACACCATTCCTAGAACTTCCCTGAATTAATTTTCTGTTTCAAATCCAGTGGGTTTGGCTAAAAAAGAACATCTCTATTAGAAAAAGAACTACTACCTAAATATTAGCAAAATCTTCTTCTACATTCTTACTGACTGTGATCAGATCAGAAATTCCTGCCCTGAATTTGGTGCTAATACTTACCCTCTCTTTTCAATTTGTGATTATTATTTTTTTTTATTCTACTTTTTGCTGCCTTCCCTCCCTCTTTGCACACTTTACATACCTGCAGTGCTGTCCCATCGCTATAAAAACGTAATTATACATAGGCTTGGTCCAGCTAAAAGTATTTCCAGGGGGTTGCAATTATCAGTCCCGATTTTTTTTTTTTTTTTTGAGAAAAGTTTCTCCCTAAGTTCATTTCTTTTCTCCTAATCTGGTGGAAACTGATTCTATGCAACTGTCTCATGCAGGGGCATCTCAGAGCTGCACAAAAGTATGGGAACTGGGGGAACAACAGGGAAAATACAGCGGAGGAAACACCTCCCTCACTGCCTGTGGCACGGTGGCCACTCCAGCGAGGGCTGTGGTTAAAGCCTTGCTGGAATCACCCTGAATCCTGGGAGTCCCCGGAGGCTCCTGCAGATGTTGTACCCCGAGGTCACAGCCTTTGCCCTTGCGTGCCGCCGGCTTTTGGAGCCGGGAGCCTTGCAGGGCGTGTTATTTACTGGGCAGGCGGGTGGAAGCCTTTCCTCCCCCCCACCCTCCCCATCGTGCATTTGAAGCTGTGTTTTCAAAACAGCTCCGGGTTTTGATGCTTGCCTCGATTTGAATGCCCCAAGGGCTCTTTGATTGAGGCTCTTCGCAACCTAATGTTCTCCAAGAACCCCAAACACCCTCGGTAATTAACGATGTGCAATTATGGATGGGTTTATTTGTATCCTGACCTGTCATCTGGGCTGCGTTTGTGGTGTTGGAAGAGGAGGCAGCAGATTGGGCTCGGGGGTGGGTCTGGATCCTCCTCTGGGGATAGGACTTTGAGGGGGGGATGGAGCAGGGACCCCCCGGCCAAATTCACACTTCCCATCTGCAGTCACCTTTGTTTTTAACCTTTTCTTGCCCATGCAGAGGTGAAGACCTGCTTGGTTCCTCTTTAAGCGCTCGGGGCTGTTACTTCCCCTCCCAGGCAGGGCTTACAGTGAGAAGCTCCAGAGAAAGCTGTGACAAAACAGAGCGTTCCAGAAGGGGGGGGACAGAAGGGCTGATGTATTTCCAGCGATGCTGCCTGCTCGGTGCTGCTGAGAGCAGATGAAAGTGGAGCTGGCAGCCGCTCCACGCGATGCAAATCGCAGCGGCCCGCGAGGTGCGCCGTGTTCCGCCGCGGTTACGCCAGGCAACGCTGCCAAACCATGTTTTCCTCCGTATGTGGCTTGACAGAACATTGTGTTTAACCTCAGAGTAGATGGGATAAAACAAGGTTCTCTGTCAGGACTGCAAATTCGTGCTTCTGTCTGCACCTAGGCTCTGTCTTCCTCTCCGAACTGTGGGTGTTTCCGTCGTGTGGACAGGTGGAATGTTTTCAAGGGGAGGCAGGAGCCTAAAATCTTGGTGCTTTTTAATCTGATTTGGGTTCCCAAGTCAAGTGATAGCTTTGAATTTATGCATCTAAACCACTTAACCCCTTGCTAAAATGCCTTCAGTCCCTAAAGGAAAGCCCTGGCAGTGGTTTGCTCGCCAGCTTGGCTCGCATCTGCTCGTACCCAGATGTCGCCCCAGCTAAGAGCAGACTCGGTTTACTACCAAGTGTTACATACTTGTTCAAAACATCTTGTAGAGCCCTGCATGGGGGTTAATGGGTAACAGGGCTCTCAGCTCAGCATCTCTGAAAGCTGTCCAAGGCAAGCCCGTCCCCAGCACGTGGCTTCCCCATATGGAGAAGGAGAACAGGGACCCATCTCCATCCTGAGCGGTCCATGTATGGAAAAGCTTGAGTGCTGATGGTCTCTAGCACAGCTCCCCAATATAATGGGGTAATAATTAACAACAGCATCTGAGTCTCACAGCTCTTCATGGCCTGTTTCCCCCCCAGACCTGATGCTGGGTCCTCGTGATGGATGATCTCCTTGGGGTGGATTTGTGCCATGGAAGATTTGTTGCTTGTGCTTTGATACATCTGTTTGAGAAATCAGATTGGTGTTTCTGCTGGGTGCCAAGAGTCAGGAGCTGTGAAGGGGGCTGCTGCAGACACCACTGCATGGGCCAAGGCTTGGGTGATGCTTTGTTGGCATCGCTTTATTGTTGGTTCAAAGTTCTGGCCCTGCTTTGTGGTTTGGGAGAGCGCCTGTGATGGATAACGTGATCTCCCTGCTCGCCGCCTGATGGATGGGACCCGTTCGTACTGGGAGCCAAGTGTGATGCCTTCTTCTGGGGGTGGTTTGATGCCAGGCTCTTCTAGGACAGCTCAGAGCAACCCCCAAGTGTCCTAACGAGTCCCCTAATGAGCTTTGTTCGGGGAGCTGCAAGCACAGCTGCCGTGGGGACAGCTGGGAGACGCTCGGAGCTCCTGGGCCCTCCATATGGATGCTCTTGACCTCTGAGGCCTCTGAAACTCCATGTGGCTGCTGAGGACACTGGAAAGGGTCAACCCTCTCTCCACACCCCCAACAAAAGGAGGGTTTGGCAGACACAGCCAGGGCTGAGCAGCGAAGGGGTCTCAGAGGGAGCCAGGGGGGAAGCGCAGGCTTTCCAGGGACGTGGATTTGCAGCGCAGCAAAATTCCCTTGTGAACGGCGGGTTGAAAAAGCAGCTCCCACATGTGCAGCCCTCGCTGGGTGCCCGGTAACTGGGTCAGATGGGGCTGGGATCCAGCCACTGCCATCCCAGCAAAAGGCTGCTGCAGCCCGGCCGGGTGGCGCGGGGTGACTTTGAACCCCCTCCCCGTCCCGGCCGCTTTGTTATCGGGGCCATTGTGGGGCCGGCGGAGCCAATCCCCGCCAGCCCCGATTCAAAGTCCAGGTGCCAACCAACTTGAACTCTCCAGCATCCCCGCCGTGAAGCAATTATTCCCTCAGACACATTCATTGTTCTCATTACACCATAAATTGTGAATGAATTAAACATGCACTTACCACTATGCACCACAGCTGTCAAGGAAAATAACACACCAATATCGCGCGGGGCTGGATCCCGCTCCTCTCCCAGGAAGGTTTGCTGCTCACAGGGAAGGAGGCAGCAGCCAAGCTCACTGGAGCTGGTGTTTTCTTTATGGCCAGGCCAGAACTCTGTTCCCACTTACAGCAGCTCAGGGCAGGACTGTCTCCCTTGGATTTGATGTTTTAATTGGGTTTTTTTCCCCCTTTTGGCCGTGCTGATATCACTGTTGCACAGAGGGAAGGCTGGCCCCTGAGCTTCCCGAGATCCCAGTTGTCCATGTCTTACGTGGAAACAAAATCCTACCATGGGGGTAAGAGGACAAATCCAGCCTTGCTTTTGTGCTGGTGGGATAAAGCCACTGGAGCCCCTGTGTCAGCAGCAGGATGGTGCCTGGCCCAGAGCCCCCAGCCTGGGCACAGGAGGGCTGGGCTCAGTGCTCTGAGCATCCCGGTCCATACTGGGAACTTCACTGTACGTGACTGATAGCTTGGGAAGCTGTAAAGGAAAGGTGATTCAGGGGGAAGCTGTAAAAAGGTAATTCAGCTGCCTGACTTCACTTTAGGGTGCTCTATACACCCATATAGACACTTTTCTGAGAAGCAGCGAGGGCGTTTATTTATTCTCTAATCTCTGCGCCACGTCCGCGGAGTTTATAGACCCACAGCAATCTCCTGGCGTGTCCAAATAAATTCCCTGATTGTTCCTGCTCCAAAGAGAGGACCTGGAGCTGGCGGCTACCTCGGGGTACAACGTCGGGATTCACCAGACGGGATTACAGAGGGGGCTTTTCTTCTGAGTGCGGGAGCTGGAAGTTTGTCTGCATTTCTCTCCTTGCTCCGCATCTCCAAGGAGGTTTTCACTTTCTAAGAAGGATGTTACCCACTGAGCTATTCATAGCAGCTAAATGAGAAAAGGGGTTAATAAAATACATGCTAGAAAAAAAGAAAATAAGATTAGAAGGACTGATGTTTTGGCTGTGAGGCCTTCTGTGGGCTGCAGAGAGAGGGGGAGGGAAAAAAAGGAACAAGATTATTATTTCTTTTCTCTGGCTCAAAGAACTTCATGGCCAGAATGGCACCACTAATCCAATTTTCTTTCTAACAAGTATTTTATCAACACCTCTTTCTTTTTTTTCTCCCCTCTATTCTCCTTCCCTCAGTCTCTACACTGACATATGAGTAGTTGTATGAAAATTAAAGTTTCAGCTGTGGGCTGTCCCTGCCCACAGGAGCTGGGGAGCCCCTGAGACCGTGCACGTCTCCCCCCTGCTCACGTGTGCCAGTTCACACACAGTCACTGCACTTTTTGGGCACCTGGTTTTCTGTCTCCCAGCACAGAAAAGTCTCTTTTCCAGCCCTTTTGGCAGAGGATCAGATAGCAGCTCCACTGAGAGCAAACAGCCGCCTTTCCGAGGGAGTAAATATTTCGCAACGTGTTACTTCAGTCTTATTTATTATGAACATATTTTCCCTTTTATCCGGGGATTTGCCAACTCTTCGGAGTCACAGAACCTCACCACAGCCTCGGGAAGGGTGGCTGTGCCTCTGCTCCTCCTCTGCCGTTGCTGGGGGGAGCCCAGTGAGGTTTCACCCAGCCCTGGCTCCCCCCTGGGAGAGGAGCAATTGCAGGAGCCTGGGATCGTCCCCTGCTCTTTCCCAGGGACACCTGAGATGGGAGATTTGGTCTAAGGGGTGGTGCTGGGTCGTGTGGGAGCGAGGAGAAGTTGCAATAGAACTGGTTTGTCCCAGCTTGCCTGTGCCATGATGTCCCTGGGGGCTTTGGGGCAATACATTGGAGGAATGGGTAAAATACGAGGAGGGGAGTTGTTCTCTTGTTCTCTGCCTTCTCTCCTAAACTGGCAGAGAGAGAAAAAGCAAAGATCTGGTGTAGGGGATGGTGCTGAGGAGAGGTAGGTGGGGAAACCATCAAGAGAAGCCCCCCCAAGAGAGGACCCTTTATCTTGGGCAGAGGAAAAAATTAATTAAATCCTTAAAGAAGTTGATTCATCTTCTGTTAGCCCGTGACTCCTCTCTGGCTGTGAGAAACTGCTGCTGCACTGACCTCCCTCCATGGAGGTGTGATGGAGCTCTGGGATGGTGAGGGGTCCTGTGGCTCCAGGCACTGCTCCTCTGAATAGGTGGGCTTTTGGTGGTGCTGTGTTTTCCTTCTCTCAAGGATTAAGGAAGCAGGTCCCCTCCCTGCAAGGTTTGCCTGGGTCTGGGGGAGGATCTGAGGTGGGGCTTGTCCACCTGCAAGCACAGCAGCATCTCTCAGGGCTGCAGGGGCTGTGATGTGCACTCTGTGCCTGGGTCACTCCTGCTCCCTGGGAGGAGAAAATTTCCCCTGTGGGTATCGAGGGCTGGGCACAGGGAGCAGGTGTCACAGCAGTGTGTGCTTGGCCACTCCTGCTGCTCCCAGGGGGATCAGGGCACTTTAGAGCCAAGCAACCCTGCTCTACCGTGTTTGACTCCTTTCCTCTATATAATAAGCTGGAAAAAAAATAATTAAGTAATAATCATGGATGTCACTGCAGCCAGCCCTTCCCCTGGGATGGGGCTCAGCCCTCCATGGGATGAGCTGTTGTTCTCCATGGCTGGGCTTTCCAGCAGCTAAGGAGGCTCCCCAGGAGCTGTGCCCTGACTGCCCCTGGGCTGTCCAGCAGCACCATTTTACAGAAACAGTGAGAACTGGGAAGGGTTTATTCCTCTGTTGCCTCCTTGCATTACCTCCTTCTTGCCTGAGAATCCAGGTGCTGATAACTGGCCAAAGATCAGAGCAGCTGGAGCAGGAGCGAGTGGCTCAGCCCTGGCCTCGCTGGCACAATTCAGGATTCCTGTTTAGCCAGGAATTAGCTGGGCCAGGAGCCCCTCCTGGTCCTCTGGGGTCGTGCAGGAAGGGCTCTGAGGTGGAGGAGCGATGACCGGCCGATGGCTCGGGCTGCGAGGAAACCATCCCGGGCTGTTCCCATTTGTTCCTAATCCTCCTTGGCTCTTCTCTTCACTGGAAAATTAGACCGTGTTGGAACACGACTTTGCTTCAGCATATTAATTAGTGGGATGTTTAAGATAGGTCAGCAGTTAGGTGCAGACAGGCACGGTCATGCTCAATGTCAGGTGATGGGAGTTAATCCTGCAGTTCCAGGGAGATTCACTCAGGACCAGCTGGCATAATTACAGCCAACTGAAACTTTCTTAGTCTAATTTAGATTTTGATGGGAAATCACATTTTCTACGAACAGAAAATTTTCCACCCCTCCTCCTCCTTGGCAAAGCTGAAACTGCAGGGCTGGTTTCAGCCAAAACCCAGAAGGTGTGAGTTCTGTGGGGCAGCAGTGATTGTAGTGGACGTGGTTGTGTGGGATGCCTGACACTGCCATGGCCCAGCCACCGTGTGCTCCTCCAGTCCCCCACGCTCTCCTTGTCCCAGCACGATGCCAGCCTTCCATGGGAGGTGCTTCTGGGCCTATGAAATGCACAGAGCATGGAAACTGCACCTCCCATGTCATACTGTGTTTAAAAACAGAAAGTTTTTACTTGCAATGAAGGGTTTATCAGGATTTCTTTTTTTTTTTTTTTAATCAGGTTGGTTTTCTTTGGAAAACCCTTCCTGTCAGTACTTTTTTGAACTGATCTGATGCACAAAACCAGCAGGACCCCACTGAACCAGCAAACAACCCCCCAGCCTGGGCTGTGGCAGCACGAGCATCCCGTGCAGCCTGTCATTAGCATTTCTCAATCAGCGCTTTCTCGTTAGTGGCTGGGGCCAGTGGGAGCTTTGAATGAAGGTGGAGCCAAGCCAGAAAAAGATCCTCTCCTGAAAAATTATAATGAAAGCAATAATGGCTGGGTCCTTGAGCAATGCCTGCCTATGACAATCGTTGTCTGGAGGCTACCTTAATTACGAAACAGTGTTCTCAGCCTCAGGCTTCATGGTCTCAGTGCCTTTACTCTCTCTTGAGCAATATTTTATTGCTATTGTCCTCAACCTACTTCATATTAAGTTCAGAGTATCTGAAAGTTATGTGAAATACATGTTTGTGTTCTGTTCTATTTGCGTGAGTTTCTTGTATTGTAGGGTTTGTTTGGGTTTTTTTATCAGTATCTGAAAGCCTAAAGCTGGGATTATCTAAAGGATTATAGGAGAATTAGGCACCCAAAGCCAATTGATTTTTCACTGTGAATTAGCCAAGTGCATTTGGAGGGCTGGGGACTTTGGTGTGTGCTCGTGGTTTCGGGTCCACCTCGTAGCATCTCGGTAGAGACCTCAGCACAACTCTGGTGGCCTCAGAAAGGTGCTGAAGCAGGAGCAGCCAGTGAGGAACTGCAGGTACGAGGAGGGAGCCGTGGCCCTGGGACATCAAACCGCCTTTGAAAAAAACCTCCTTCTGGCTCCCCGAGGCTCTTTTGAAAACGCCACTCCGAGTTACCATCAATTTTGATAATTAAGCACTGATTTAATTTTAGAGTAACAATAATTGTCAACATTTTCCAACCCGAGCACCTTAAATTAGACACGCAGCCCCGGCCGCTGGCGCGGGATCAAAGCTCGGCGGCGCGATTTTTGGGAGATGCCGAGCGCGCGCAGGGGAAGGTCGTGCTCAGGACTCCACAAACCCGGGCCATGTGCACTTGGTCCCCTGCCAGGCTCTGCGCGCTCAACAGGCGTTTCAACACCTTCCTTTGGGCACCTCGGATTAAAAAAAAAAAAAAAAAAAAAAAAAAAATTAAAAGGGAAAAGAAGGAAAGGAAAAAAAAAAGAGAGTTGGCTGGGAGTGTTGCACTGACTTTTCCCGACGGTGAAAGAGCAGGTTGGCTGTGGTTCCACAGGGGAGAGGGTTGGGTCACAGGCTGGAGTCCATGTGGAGTGTGGCAGGGATGTCACCAACATCCTCACTGGGCAGGAGCAGGATGGGTCCTCTGAGCCCCCATCCCTGGGCCTGCCATCCTCCAGGAAGGGGCTCCTGCATCCCCCTGCGGCTTTGTGGTGGGTGTTGGAGGCTGGGAGGGGTGGCCGAGGTGCCCTGGCGGACATCAAAGCCGTGATTAAGCCAATTCTTTAATCGTATCTCCGCGCCTTTGATGAGGCTTCACCTCGCCGTGCTCCCCACGCCCAGCCCCACCCCGACTTGGTGCTTTTGCTTCATTCTTAGCAGTGATTTGGAAATTGTCGGGGCTCCTTTTTCTGTCTTTCATTCCCCTCTTTTTTTACCCCCCTTATTTTTCCCTTTTTTTTTTTTTTAAATTTTTTTTTCCTCTTCTTGTTCCAAGGCTCCTCTTAGAGCTCAGTGTCCCCCAGTCCCTCGAACCCCCAGCCAGACGTTAAGGGCACATTCACACCTCTTTTCCTTGCCTTGTCTCCCCTTTATTCTTATGAAGCTCTCATTGATTATTGCCCTTAAATTCCTCAGTCCGGTCATAGATAAAAGGATAACCACTTCAAAGCAAAGTGTTAAGAGTTTAACCTCGAGCTAAAAGAGTGGACAACAAGGTAATTGAGGGTAATAACTGATCACAGACCTACTTTCAAAGGCACATGCAAGCCTCACTTTCAGATGGCTTTAATTTTATTAACATTTGTAGCAGCTCTAGATGCTTTTGAATCATTACAAACTTCAAAGCTTGAGGTAACACTCCAAATGGAGAACCTGACACCAGGTTTTTTGTTCAGACCCACATCATATTGATAGTCTCTGTTGCAAGCATGTAACATCTCTTCTCAAACTATAAAAACCTAGATGAGGAAAATATTGCCAATAGAGAAGATCAAAGCCTGAACCTCCCTTTGAATGATCCCAAAGAAGTCAAAACAGAAAACAACATGGAAAAAAAAATATGCACCTATATTATTCCAACTGTCTTTATCCATATTTAAACTTTTCTGCCAAGGCAGATGAGGATGGGTAATTCTCCCTGAGTTTTATCCAACTATTTGGTTAATCCTCTGTTTCTCTTTGGGCGTTTGGAGCTGGTTCTTTTGCTCTCTGTGGCATTTAAACCCGAGAATTTGGAAACAGCACATAGAGGAACAGCCCTGACTCAGCTGGGAGGGGAGCCAGGCGAGGTAAACCTAAAAAAATACATTTATAAACTGAAAACAGGGAGACTAAAATGAAAATTATAAAAACACCCAGAATCCTCTCATCTCCAACCCCTGATGGTTGCAGGAAAAAAGGTCATCTGTGGATGTTGAGCTCTTTTACAGCCCAGTGGGGGTCAGTGCCCCTGTGCCAGGGGATGTGCCCGTGGTCACCCTGGGCTGGGTTTGCTGGTGCAGCCATGCAGCTCCCTGTGCTTTATCCCAGTGCAGCCATTCCAGGGGCCACACGGTGAATCAGCCCAGGAATTGATCCAGGGTATAAATAGCCATTTTCTTTCTCTGTTTTTTGTGTGGGGAAGGGTTATTTTTAACTGGGTGAGTTCCCTGAGTTAACACGCGAGGCATTCACAATGAAGGGGATGCTGCCAAAAATCACATCCCTGCTCCCCTCTGCAGAGGGGTGCTGCCACTTCAGCTGGTGGCCAGGCTCACTGAACCTTCAGGTGGTCAGGGAGAACCTCCCCTGCTGCTTCAGCCTCTGTAAAGTCATCAAGGGAAGAAAAATCGCTTGGATTTTTTTTCTTACTGGTTTATAGTGGTGTCCAGCAGGTTTTATAGTGGTGTCATCCTTTCCTCCTGATTTGCATCAGTGCAATAGCAGCATTAGGCAGGTTATTATTTGGGTGCACTCCAGGACAAAGGGCTGGGTTTGACCCCAGGGGATTTAACAGCATCTCAGCTGTGAGTGCCACTGGTCCAGTGGTCCTGGAATCGTGGAATGGTCTGGATTGGAAGGGACATCAAAGACCATCTCATTCCAACCCCCTGCCACGGGCAGGGACGCCTTCCACTAGACCAGGTTGCTCAGAGCTCCATCCAACCTGGCCTTGAACACCTCCAGGGGCGTGATGGTCCTCCTGTGACAGCCCACCCTTGCTCACAGCTCCCACTGCTCCAGCTTGGAAATGCTGAGCCATCCCATTTGGAGCACTGGGGCTTTATCCAGGCTCTTGATGGCTGACCCTGGGTATGTGGCCCACGGGTTTTTGTCATCCCACTTGCAGCCACACGTGACAGACCAACATTCCCAGTGCTGGCTGGTGTCAGGTGTGTCACAGGAGAGTCTCATTATCCATGTTCACTTCAATAGCAGATGTCAATCGTGTATGAGCCTGTGGAAACTACATACTTTTAAATGTATTAAATAACCCTGTTTTGAGCCTGCACTGATATTACATTCTTTATGAACTGAAATCAATTTAATATAAGCTGCTCTCTGTGTTCTCAGGTTAGGCACAGGCCTGTGTAATGAAAGGACAATGGTGCATTGCTTAAATCTATGGAATGTCTCTAACTTTATTGTCTAAAGTTATGGCTAGAAGAATAATCAGCTATTTCAGCGTTTCTGCTGTGCTTTCAATGAGTCCATTATCAGTGGCACAAATGGGATCCAGCACTCAGTGGGATCCAGCACTAAAATACGTGTTACAGATGCCCAAGGCAAGCCCTGACTCGCAGACCTGGAGCTGCACAAAATGCGCTCAGAAATCGCTGCCCCTGTGGCCAGTTTGTCTCTGCCTTTCCCCCCACCCTGGAGCTGCCACCCTGAGGACCAGCACCCACCTGCACATCCTGCACAGGGATGGAGCAGGAGGTGCCCTGTTTTCCTGGGAGCTGACCATCACCTCAGTGGGCTTTAGTGGGGAGAGGCATCTCATGGCAGTGTTCTTGTTTAATTTAGTCAGCCAGGCATGGGATGGGGATCACCATCATCTCCCTGGGGCAAAACTCTTATTTCCATGATGCCACTTCCAAGCAAACCTGTGATTAAGGCAATGGGAGTTCTCTCCTTCCAGCTTGCAAGGGGCTTGTATGGAAGTTTTTATTTACACTGATGGGACTTAAGTGCACAGAGGTAAATAGACCACAAATATATCACTAACAAAGCCCTCAGAACGAGGGGTGTTTTTTGTTTTGGATGGGAACTGCTGCAGCAGCGTAGTTGTCCTGTAACTCTGTCTTACCTGTGGGAGGATTTCAGCTTTTACTGCTTTCTGGGAGTTTTTAGAGCTTCCCCCAGGTGGAAATGTTCCCATTACAAACCAGACTCATCTCAGGAAGCAGCAGCTGGGATTTAGAAGGTGACAGCAACCTCCTGCTTATGGGGAGAAAGGATACTGGGTAAGCAATTTTCAGGCTTCTATGAAAGGATTAGAAAGCATAGCCAGCAAAGGAAAAAAAATACTGAAATAGTATTTTGGTGGTCTCTCCCACAGCATGCTGATTTCTACTGAACAGAAAATATCATTAATGAAATGTATATATGTCCAAGCAGCCATTTTTGGGTCTAGGCTGGTCAGAGGCTGACCTCACTGTCACCAAGTTTCATTTACTGTTAAGGAAAAGAGGAAACAAAGCTGCCAATATTTATTGTTTAACCTTTCTTGAAAGGATTACGGTGGAGGTTCCCACAGCGGAAGAAAACACCTTTTCATACAATCAATAGGGCTTTGGCAGAGGAAGATATGACCTACTAAAATAAATGTAGGTAGATTAGGAGAAGGGGGAGCAGTGCAGTCTGATACTAGATGGAATGGGACCAAAAAATTGGTGCTGGTTTGAATGCAGGTGCTCAGGAGAGGTGACTTGCAGGGCTTTTCCCTCAGTTCAAGGTGAGGAAGTAGAGCCAGCAGTGCCCTTTGTGAAGGAGAAATCCAGCCAAAGGGGTTTTTGTTGTCCTTTGGGGGACTTTGATGATTTTCTCCCCACGATGGGAAATCCCATGCCAGTTGTGTGTTCTCTTTTTTTTTTTTTTTTTTTAGAACTAGCTGTCCTCTGTTTCCTCTTTTAACTAAAAAGTTCTGCCTTCTGGTTCCTCTCTGGGGATGCTCTTCCCAGTGTCTGGAAGGAGCTCAGACACAGGGCTTGGTTGTGCAACTCTTTGTGTACAGAAAGCTCCAGTGACTTTGGGGCTCGGGTCTGCACCAAAGTCTGGTGATGTGGGGATGAGGCTTTCTCCATGCAGAGTCTCCTCTCTCCAGTCTGCACTTCACACCTGGAAATACAGGCATCCCTAAAAACATTAATGCTGCTTTTGTGGCCTCAGGACTGGTCCAGCTTGTGAGAGGCATCACCCAGCTCCTGACAGCAGCCAGGGGGCTGGAGCCTCCCACCCTTCACTGTCCTTAACACTGAGAATTGACTTGACAGGCAGAAACAAACCAAAACAGGTATAATTTTAGGGCACTCAATTTTGACAGCACACCTAAAAATAACCGTGCTTAAAGGGTTTGGGTTTTTCACTTCCCTGGAAGTGAAAAGTTTTATTGGACTTTATGATCTGAAAGTTTTCCACTAGTCAGGAAAGCCTGTTCCTTCCTAACTGTTGTCTCTCCTCCTGCTTTTTCCATTACCGTCCTGCTTTAAGGGCTGTGTGGATCGGGATATTTGGGTCCAGGAAGTATTTTTGGGATGCCCAGTAGCAGGAAGGGGTCAGAGTGTGCTGTGCCAGCCCAGCAAGCCCCACACGGCACAGGAAGGGTTAAATTTCATGCTGCAGCTGCAAAGCCCAATTTCTTTATTTCCTGTTAATGACATTATTGCCTGCATAAAACCATTGAAACATGTTTCTTTCATTTGTTTAATTTCAAATTCTGAGCACACTAGCTGGAAACTATGTTTAATAGTTAAACTCAAAACATTTGGATTTCCTTCCCTCGCTGAGATTTGCAGGGAGTGCACTTCATACTTAGTTGAGTTTTCAAGGAGCCATTTTTACACAGCCATAGAAGCCAGAAAACAAAACAGATTCTATTGCAGAATCAAATCACACCAGTCTGGGCTGGTAACACATCATATATTTCACTCTGCAGTTGTGCCAAGATACCACCAGCCCTGACTCCTTCCCAGACTGGCCATGTTCTCCTCCAGGAGCATCCAGCCTGTGCAGAACCACAGCCAGTACCACCCCATGTGCTCTGGGCATGTAGGAGAAAGGACTTCCCTGAGCATGCATGGAAAAAAATGTTCCCGTTTCCATGAAAAAAATAGAATGGAATCTACTTCAGGCCTCGCTAGCACTGATGCTCCCGTCACCTCCCCATGTTCCTCCTGCTGAATGTCACATGCCAGGTTCTTGCTACCAGTGAGGGGGAGCACAGAGTAGGCAGGATGAGGATGGAAGTGAACCTCCTCAAATCTGAAGGGAAATCCTTAAATCCGAACCCAATTTGGCAGATGGAGCTCCAGGCTGCCAGAGCCACGGTGTCTGTCGATGATTTTAGCAAATGGCCTCAAACTCTGGAGAGTGGGGAGGGGTTTTCCTGCTCAGGGGGATGGACACCAACAAGGATTGTTGTTGGGAGCTGGCTGCTTGAGTGGTGGAACGTCTAAAAGTCACTTCATAAGCACTCATGGGATTAGTGCGTGGAGGAACTGGGCTTCAAACCACTTGAGACTCAGATTCTCCCTGGCACCTGTAATGGTAATGAAGCCCAGAATCACTACTGCTTAGCAGAAGCAGCGAGTAGAGATGGAGCAGGGAGGAATGTAGCCCTGAACTGGACTTTAGGGAGTTATCACTGGCATGACAAGAGGACCATGCTCGGTGCCTCTGCCGTGGCATCACGGCTGCATCCCCAGCAGCCACAGCAGCGCTCAGTTTTCCATCAAAAAATCCGTATTTGACTAAAAAAATTCAGTAGGATTTAAATTTTATCTTCAAGGGCCGTGGACAGGGACACCTTTCACTGGAGCAGGTTGCTCCAAGCCCCATCCAACCTGAACATTTCCAGGAACGGGGAATCTTGTAGACCTGGTCTCCCTGTTACTCAGACAGGAAGGTAGCAGAGGAAGTGATGTCTCGTTTGTGCACAGTGAGGAAGGGGTTGTGGAAAAAATAAGTCATGGGAAGTTAGTCACCAATATCCTCATTTACCTCTGTTGCCCCCACCCTCTCTTCAATCACTATTCCGGGCAGGTGAAGGAAGGAGTTCAGAAATGTTAATAGATAGCAAAGTGCTCGTGTGTGTTTTATCAGCTCTCCTGGAACGGTTAATGCTGATACGGTGCCCCTTTTAAGTCTAAAAAATCTGGCCAAGCGAGTGCAGATAGCAGGGAGTGCACTGAACAAAACATCAAGGCAAAGAGTCTGTAGGGGGGAATGGAAATGTTAAAAGGATTATAGGAGAGAAAATGTATCAGACTTATCTGGCGATACCCGGTAACAAAAGTATGTGGGTTTATGAAATGAACTTCAAATCCCATAAAACTAATTGTGTGTTTTCTGGCCTTATTTGTGAGTATCTCTGGCAGTGCTTTTTTTCCCCCACTGCAAAAGCGTGTCTGTGTGTGGATAATACCCTGTGCCTGCAGTACGCTGAGAGATTACACAGCCCGTCGGGTTTATACCTCTTAAACTAATGATGTTAAACTAGTTTATTAAAAAAAAAAAAAAAAAAGAAGGGAGAATAACTTCAAAGGTTCACATGTGGGTTGCAAACCTCTCATGTCTTCTGTATACAGGGCCTTCCTCTTATTTTGATCAAGACTGTTCCCAGCACTTCTGTTGAAATACTCGCAAGCCTTTGATCTCGTTATCAACATGACCACCAGTGCGGTGACAGAGGGGTGACGTCAGGCTGACTAACGCTGCTCTGGGGCTTAGATCCTACCCTCTGCGGGTCCTCCCTGGGCTCTGTGCGGGATCACAGAGGAGTTTTCCTGCTGGGGAGATCATTCAGACCCCAAACCCCCAGCCCACCGTGGCTGGCTGTGCGTTCCTCCGAGGTGGGAAGAGTGAACGGCGCTGTTCGCCCTCCTCCTGCTTGGCCAGGGAGGCAAAGGGGTGGAGTGGGGAGCAGGGAGGGGATTTGGGGGTGATTTGATGCCCAGTGGGGATTGGTGAGAGGTGTGCTTGGACAGGGGAGAGCTCAGCGTGCTTGGTTTATCTTTCCTTCTTATTTTCCATCAATGTCCTTGGGATCTGGAAGTGTCCAAGGCCAGGTCGGATGGGGCTTGGAGCAACCTGGTTCTAGTGGAAGGTGTCCCTGCCCACGGCAGGGGCATGGAACTAGAAGAGCTTTAAGGTCCCTTCCCCCAAACTGTTCTATTATTTTATGATATTAGTGTGGTTTTAGCAGAGGAAGTACTTTTGAGGTACATTAATACAACCAGGGTCAGGAACAGCAGCAGTGTGCTCTGGCCTGATGGCAGGGGCTGGTCGGGGTGTGGGAGGCATCTCTTGGCTTTCTTGGGGTTCTCCATAAGGAATGTGCTTCCCTGGTCCTCAGTGTCTCCCTGTGCACGGTGAAGGACACTGACTCTGAGCTCTGGTTCAGGACTGGTGGCTCATGAAAAGCACAATTTAGGCATTGCTATGACTTGGGGAGGCCGTTTGGTTTGACTGAGCTCCTGGTCTGCTGTCCCCTCCACAAAGCCATTTACAGGGACAAACAGGACAGCCCTCAGAGCCTTCACATTCCTGGTGTCTGACCTGGTGTTCTGCAGGAAGACAACAGCCTGGAGAGACATCTCTTTTGGAGCAAGACACCAGCAAAATACCTGCCCTGTGGGCAGAGGAGGAAGAGATGGAGCCAGGTTAGCAGAGTGCAGTCAGGATGAGACAGAGCCCAGGGAGTGAGGACTGGCACATCTGAGGTGCTCTCAGAGCACTCCAGGGCTTAATGGCCCCCACTGCCTTTTTCTTTCCTACTTTCTTTTCTTTTTTTACTACCTGATCTAAAAAAGCTCTCAGGGAAAAAAAAAAAAATTAATTTCCCTTTATTGTGCAGCTTCACTGTGAACTGATTCTTTTCATCTAAAATTATTCCTTTTTGGTGCCACAATCTGACTTCAAGCTTCTTTGCTGCCTGTGAACATGACACACAGCAGCAGCTAAAGAGGAGGGGACAGGCTGTGTCTGGTCTTTGCAGGGCACCAGGAGGGCTCAGCATGGCTGAGGACGCTGCCTTGGACAGCTTTTTGCAGTCTTTCTCCCCCCCATTTACAGAATTTTTATCTCAAAAGCAGGAGGGCTAACAAATAAAATATAAATAGTTAATTTTCCTTCCATTCAGCCTGGGAATTCAGATTCAAGTTTAGACTGGAAAATCAGAAGGAAATTCAAAGATACTCTGCTTTCTTGATGACTGCAGCTGCTACCTGAACACAGAGATTCCCTGTAGATCTGCGAACAAGGACTTCCAGAAACTGATAAAGATGAAGAAAACTCTGGAAGACCTTCTTGTACCTGCCACCGCCTGCCTAGTTCATGGGATTGCTTTCAAATCCCAGGCACTACGTGACTCTTCCCTGTTGGCAGGAGGAGAAAATAGACTCCCTGACTGGACATGCAGAACATGAGCGGGGCCACCGCCGCTTTGGGGAGGACAAGCTGCTCCACGGGCACTTCCACACAAAGCCACGGCCCCAGGGGCTCTCCCTCCTCGTGTTTTGTTCCCAAAGTGCCTCTCTTTTGGTGACTGGCATGGAGAGGATGGTGGGCTAGGCAGGTCTTTGGGTGGGCCGCTCTTCTGCACGTGCAATCCCCAATAGTTTGGTAATTTAAGTCCCTGGCTGAGTGGCTGGGTTGCTGTCCCAAGGCACTGGAGCAGGGCAGTGTTATTGCACAACGGGATTTGGAGAAAACCAGTCGGTTAAATGACATTTTTATGAAACAGAATGAATGAGACTTAATGAGATTTTCTTCCAAAGGGGACAAGTCTGAGGTTTTCAGCCTCCATTATAATGGCCTAATTTTCTGTGCTGTAGCAGTAAATGGGACTCGGAGAGGTTTTTATCCAACATCATTGTTTCAAAGCAAATTGTAAGGAGTAAGAGGTGGTCAAGTCACCTTCTGGTGGTTGGAGGTCCTGGGCTGAAGGTGACACTTCTGTCACCATCCCAAGGAGACACAGGCTGTTCATCCTCCCATTTCATATGTCTCAGTTGCATCTGGCACAGTGGCACGTCGATGTTTGGCGTCATCATCAGCAAAAATATTAGTAATTCTAATAATTCATAACTCCTTGCTGTGCCTAGAAGTGGCTTTTACTGTTCAGCTCACGAGTCTGGCAGAACATTTGGTTTCCCTGCCCAATGGTAGCCATTCCCAGGCCTGAAAAATGTGTAATTGAGCAGCAGCAACAAATTTACCTGTAAATTATCTCATATTGGCCCAGGTTGCCCAGTCCAGGCACAGTTGCTGCCGTGTGAGGCTCCCTGGTGGATTCAGCCATCCCAGGGCTGATGAAATCACAGCTTCAAAGGACACCACGTCCGGGGCCACCACAACACTCGGCCTCTTGGGTGTTTGCTTGTTGTCTTGGTGCAGACAGTGGTTTGAGCAGGGCCTGGAGGAGGAGGAACAGGAGCTTTGGAGCGTGGGGAGAAGCCAAGGACTGTGTTTAGTGATGGTGCAAACCGGCTGCTTTTCCAACAGCCCATACAGAGAAGGGTGGGGAAGGAGTGGCACAGCCTGGTTTCTGTCCTCACATTTAGGATCAGGTTAAGCCCCTGGGACCAGCTCTGGGGCTTCCCTGGTGTGCCCACCGTGGTTCCCTGTGCCTCATTGTTCCCTTGGGATTTCACTTTGCTGTGGGGATGGGGAGGGTGCAGGGCAGGAGGGAGAGGGGGGAGGCTGATGGGACCGACTGTGGTGGTGGGAGCAGGTCCCCCTTGGCTCTGATTCCTGGGGCTGGGGTGGTTTTGCTGGCTGGAGTGGGCAGCTCTGGAGTCTGTGCTGGAAGTGTGGGGACAGGGCAGTGTGGGCATGGGGAGAAGGGCTGGTCCAGCCATGGGCTGCACTTTGCTGTTGCATTTCCCAGGAGGTGCCATCACCCGTGTTCAGGCACCCCAAAAGTTGTTGACTGTGAGGTTGGTCAGGCCCTGGCACAGGTTGCCCAGAGAAGCTGTGGCTGCCCCATCCCTGGAAGTGTCCAAGGCCAGGTTGGACGGGGCTTGGAGCAACCTGGGCTAGTGGAAGGTGTCCCTGCCCATGGAAGAGAGTTGGGCTAGATGGTCTTTGAGGTCCCTTCCAACCCAAACGATCCTGTGATTCTATAATAATGATAAAAATCAAGCCAGGCTTGATTCCACCAGCTCTGCCAGCCAGACCAAGGTGGGCTCAGAGCAGCCAGGCAGCTCCTGGAGGGGAACCACCAAACCCCGGGGTCCAGCCTTGGAGCAGGCTGGGGAGGAGGAGGAGGGCAGGAGGCTCCTTGGATCTGGAGGGCAGGTTTGGGGGCCAACCCCTAATTAAAACCTTTTGTCTGAAGTTCCAAACCCTCCATTCCGTGCCTGGTTAATATTTAACAGCTGGGGCGGGAGACGGGAACACAACTGCGGGCGGGGGTTTGGCTTGGTGTGCCAGTTCTATTGCAATCAGGGATTGTTTAATTAGCCCGCAGAGCGAAAACAGGCATGCGGATTATATATATATATATATATATATATATATATATATATAAAATAATAATAATAAGGGGACCCGCCCCGTTTGTTTGTGGGTTATTTTTTATTTTTTTTTTCCCCGAGATGAAAACTTTTCGCAAAGTTTCTAATGGCGGGAGTAGCCCTGCCCTGCAGCGCTGGGGCGGGGTGGGGAAGGGGACGGGGATGCGCGGGAGATGCGCGGGGCGGCGCAGGAAAAGGGGCTCCTGCGCCTTTAAGGCGGCGGAGCGGCGGCTGCGATCGCATCCCTTTGATAAGGTCCTGGCAACTCCGTAGCCGCCGCGGGATGCCGAGGGGAAGGGCGCAAAAAAAAAAAAAAAAAACCAACAAAAAAACCCACAAACAAATCCCGTCCCCTAAAACTATGTGTGATAATTTTATTTGAGTGGCCAGCGGTGATATCCGCGCACCCCCTCCCGCCCCCGCGCGGCGTGAAGCATCCCCCGCACCGGTGATACCGCGGGGGATGGAGGAGCGGGCGGGGGGGGTGATGATGTGAGATGTGTGCTCCCCGCGCTTCTCCCCGTTTCTCTTTTAAATTTTAAAATTGTTTCTGGCCTGTTTTTACACCTTTTTTTCATTTTTTAATTTTTTTTTTTTTTCCTTTTAAGTGCGCTACCGCCCTTGCAGGACCGCTCGGCCGGGCTGCGCTTTGATGCCGCGGGGGGAGCCCGGGGCGGGGGGCGGAGGGAGGGAGGGGGCGGGACCTGCGCTTTTGTATTTAAAATAAATAAAATAAATAACCAGGGGAGGGAGGCGCGCAGCGCAGTGGGCTCCTTTCCTCGCAGCCCCCCCACCTCTTTACCCCCTCCCTCCCTCCCTTCCCTTTCCCGATGCTCTCCGATGCGGTTGCACCGCCGGGGAGGAGAGGAGGAGGAGGAGGAGGAAGGCGAGGAGGAGGAGGAGGAGGAGGAGGAGGAGGAGGAAGGCCAGCGGGGGGAGCGGGTGCAGCCTGCGCGCTGCCGGGGAGCGGCGGGGCCGCGGGCGCGCAGCGAGCTCGGGCTCGGCGGTGAGTGGCAACTTCGGGGGGCGGCGGCCGCTTCTTCTGCTTCAAGTATACGGATTTTTTCCTGTAATTTTAATATTTTTTTTTATTTTTAATTTTTTATTTTTAAATTTTTTTTTGGGGGTGGAGGGGGTGGTGTTGGTGCCCCCGCGGTGCCCGTGCCCGCCCGGGCTCGGCTGTTGCTCGCGGAGCTCGGAGGCTCCCAACTCGCTCCGGACTTTTCCCCCACCACTACCCCCAACCCCAGCTCCCGGCTCCGACCTCCCTCCTCCCAGCCCGTCGCCATTTCTGGAGCAGGTTTTTATTATTATTATTATTATTATTATTTTGCACGCGGGGAAAGCCCGAGGCTGGGGGCTGCCTCCCCCTTACCTCCCCCCCCTTCCTATTTATCCCCCTTTTGCAGAGCCGGGGGTGATGCCTCCCGGCTGCGGGGGGGTGATGCGGGGGGCGCGGGGCCCCGGCCCGGGATGCCCCGCAGCGCCCAGGTACGGCTGCCTCGCCTTAACCCACCCTCCGGGAGTGTTTTTTTATTTTTTCGGGGGGGGGGGGTGGGGGGGCGACGAACGCACGATGCTCCAGCACATTTCCCGTAGAGCAGCGCCCCCCCCAAAAAATCCCTTTTCCCGGCGGGTGCGCCCCGTCGGGGGCGGTGGGGACACGGGACACACGCGGGTCCGGGAGCGGAGGGGGCGAGGAGGGCGCGGGGATGGGGCGGGGGTAAATGGAAACCAGATGCCGGGGCAGGGACGCCCCGAGCTGCGGGGGGGCCGCGCTGACACCCCCTACTCCCACTCCCCCAGCCCCGGCCCCGCTAAAAGTGCGCCGGGAGTTCAGCGGAGCGGATCTGATAGTCGCGATCGGACTGGCGATAGAGCCGCGCTCCCTCTGCCCTCCCTCTCTCCCTCCCTCTCTCCTTTTCTTTCTTCCTCTTTTTTTTTTTTTTTTTTTTTTTGACTGTGAGGAGTTGAAAAGCCTGTTTACTTTTTGTCTTTGATGTTGGGAGGATCTGGTTTTGATTAGATCAATACTCCTTTTTTCTCTCTTCCCCCCCCCCAACACCCTTTTTTTTTTTTTTTTTCCCCTCTTCGCAGAGAGGAGGCTCCGAGGATCCCCTGCTGACTCCAGGCAGAGGCAGGCAGAGGCACAGGCAGCTCCTGGAGCAGCTGGGAGCCCTTCTCCCCACCGAGCTCCGGAGCCATGAGCAGCGCCGTGGTCCTCGCCCACCTCCCAGACCCCAGCAGCAGCTTCAGGGAAGACGCCCCCCGACCCCCTGTCCCGGGGGAGGAAGGAGAAGCACCATGCCCGCAACTCGCCAGCTCGTTTCTCCCAAAAAGCCAAAGCTTCAAGGCCATGCCGGTGCCTCCTGCCCCGCGGAGGAATGAGAACGGACTCGGGGAGCCGGAGGGCAGCGCGTCCCCAGACTCCCCTCTGGCCAGATGGACCAAATCCTTGCATTCCTTGTTGGGAGATCAAGATGGTGCCTATCTTTTTCGGACCTTTCTGGAAAGGGAAAAATGTGTGGATACCTTAGACTTCTGGTTTGCCTGCAATGGCTTCAGGCAGATGGACCTTAAGGATACCAAAACTTTGCGAGTAGCCAAAGCTATTTACAAAAGGTACATCGAGAACAACAGCATCGTCTCCAAGCAGCTCAAACCTGCTACCAAGACCTACATAAGGGACAGCATCAAGAAGCAGCAGATAGATTCCATCATGTTTGATCAGGCACAGACTGAGATTCAGACTGTGATGGAGGAAAATGCTTACCAGATGTTTTTAACTTCTGATATATACCTCGAATACGTACGGAGTGGAGGAGAGAATCCCGCTTACATGAACAGCAATGGACTGGGGAGCTTAAAAGTTGTCTGTGGCTATCTCCCGACCTTGAATGAAGAAGAGGAATGGAGCTGTGCAGACTTTAAAAGCAAGATCTTGCCTTCAGTAGTCGGACTATCCAGCAAGACGTTGAGGGTTACAGCGAATGTCAGAGCTACGGAAACGATCGAGAATGGATACAGGTAAGGGACCCCCTGGAAATTGTGCTTTGTTTTAACTTTAAGGACTTTGAGAGTGGTTTTCAGAAGGCTGTTGGGGTGGGAATCGAGGGGACGCCGAGCTTCCCGTGGGGCTGGGAGCAGGGCTGATTCTCCACACCTCCAAACTCTGGAATTTGGGGGGGGTGTTGGCTGAGTGTGGGTTTTTTTTTCCTCCTCTGCAGAGGAAAACAAGATTCTGTGCTCTGAAGCCCTATTGGCTCTTTCAGTTCTCTTATAGATCAAAAACTTCATAGCAGCTATGTCCTCCGGACATACGGTAATTATTGGTTCAACTTTCAAACCTATTAAGAGCAGTAGTAGAGTGGATCATAGAGACACATGAATAATGTAACCTACTAGTTCCCCAACTCCACCATCAACCGGTGTTTAACGATGTTGGTTATGTGGGAAGCAATTGTGCGGTCGTGGAGGAGGAAATGTGTGCACTCACTGCATCAAACTCTGTAACTTGGGCAGAATCAGCTTTTATTTGACTCTGTGTGCGTGTGTGTGATGTGCAGCCGCTCCACGGTGTTGGGTGTTGGTGTCGTGTCAAAGCCATCTAGGGTGGCTCTGAGCCAGTGCGTGCAGGAGGATGCTTAAAATTCGAGCGTTTGAGGTAGTAGAGGCATTCCAGGTGTAGAGTAATAGATCTTAGGTAGGTCTTTGGTGCTCTCATGTTGGCAGTGAGCTCAGTTAAACTCGTTGAGAGGTGTTTGTGTCAAGTGGGAGCTGATGAGGATGCAGGGACGTTGTGTGGTGACAGGGTGTCCTTGTGCCCTGGTCCCTGCATTGCCAGACCCTTCTTCTTTTGTTGGAAATGTTGGTGGCACAGCAGTGCGAGGGTGAGGAAAGTGAGAGCCTTCTCGAAGTGAGGGGGGGGATGGGGAAGAGAGGCTCTGATGAGCAAATGATGAGTTGTATAATCCTCTGAAAATGTATTCTTTCCTCTCCCCACCCTTGCCATAAATGTGGATTGTTGAATCAGGGCTGAGAGGAGAGGGCTCTGCTGCAGATGTGCGCTCTCCTCCGACGGCCCGGGAGCCTGGGGGTTGGTATGGTGAGTGTTTGACATCTCGTTTACAGGAATTTTGAGAGTGTGTCTGTGATTCATGGACATCAAAGGGCATCAGGCTTCTCCCGGGGAGGCTTTGCTGGAGCGCACCCTCCTCTCCTGCCCCTGGAGAGCTTCCAGCTGTGCCGGGTTTCCTGGTGCTGAGCCGTGGGGCACTGGGAGGCTCCCGTTGCCCGGGAGGGTGCTGTGGAGCCAGAGGCCTCTTTGGTCCTCTCCCTGCCCTGGAGGCTCTCCTGGCAGCGGAGGGGGTGGAGGTGCTGGGAGCGGGGATGGACAGAAGGGATGCGCTGCATCCCGGCACGGCCTCTGGACCCCTCCTGCTGGGGGGTGTGTGTGGGGAGGGCGATGCTGGCAGCTGGTCTGTGGAGGACTTGGGGTTTGGGATCCTCATCTCGTGCCTGAGTGTTGCTGCCTGAGCATCTGCTGTTCTCCAGAACTTGGTTTGAACTGCTGCCCTTCGCTGGCTTTCCAGGAGGGGGATGTTTGATGCTTTTATCTCTGAGCCTTTGTTGGGATTCAGAGCTGGAAGGGCTTGGCTGTATGTTCTACCAGAGCTGCAGGCCCTGCTAAACCCACATGTGCCTTGTCCAGGAGAGCTCTTGCAGCGCCGTGGCTGCTTGCCTGATTAGTGCTGGGCTTTTTTCCTTTTCTTTTTTTCTTTTTTTTTTTTTTTCCCCCTCTTTCTTTTCTTTTTTTTGTCCAGGGATTAATGCAGCTTGCTCCTCACATGTCAGATCTACCCTCCTAGGACATTAGGTAGTGCGTTTTGCTTTGATCACCTTCTGTTGAATTTCCAGGAGCTTTTGCTCTCCATGGGGCCAAGAGATCTCAATGCAAAGAGAGGGAGGTCAAGCTGAGATGCTTCTCAGTTCCTCCCCGAGCGATCCGTTTTGTGAAGCCACTTGTGCGTGCATGTGCTCCGAGCTGATGAGCATATGGATGGGTTATCTCTCATCACTCAGCATTTAGGATCGCGTCTAGGATTGGAGCTGAAGCTTGCACAAAGTCTTTCCTGGTGAGTGGCCAAACCACACCTCCCTCCTCATGTGTGTGATGGAATTAAGGAATTTCTGCTCAGTGTGCTCTGGTTTTGAAGGGCTGTGCAGGCTCTGGCCATTCGCTTCGGTGGGTTTCAATGTGATTATCCCAGCGAAAGCCGGGAGCGCTGGGCTGAGCCCACCTGATGGTGGGAGCAGAGTGATCTCAGGCCAGCCCAGTGTTTGGATGGGAGACCACCTGGGAATCCCAGGGCACGGAGTCACGGCCAAAACCACGGCAAACAGGAGAGCGTGGAAACCGGACCAGTTGAAAGACTTTGTTTGGCCCCGGCACCGGTGATGGACAGGAACAGGAGAAGTCAAGTGAAAACACAGCGTTTGCACCTGGCTGGGGAGCAGGCGAATTGCAAACTGCTGCTTGTGTATTTGGAGCCCTAATACTGGGAAGATTTTAAAATGCAGAACCTCCCTCTTGTCCTTCCGAGCGACTCCCCTTCCCTCTGGGCTGTGGTGTGGTTAAAACCGGCCTCCCCACGCTGTGCTGGACCTGGCCCCACGCTCCAGGAATTCCAGCTATTATTTATACGCGCTTCTAAATTTATCACGCACGACTTTGTGTACACAGAGGGCTCCTCTTCCTTTGCAGTGCCGCTGGGTAACGTGGTTTTGTTCAGTCCAAGGTGGACTCATCTGCCTCCCATTAGGGCTCTAACATCAGTGGGACTGGCCTTGCTTGGGGAAGGCTGGGGCTTGCAGATGGCCTTCTGCCGGCTCCCAGAGCTTCCTGGCCTTTGAAAGGACCCGCCGGTGCAGCTCCTTGTGTGTGTGAAGTTATTGGAACCAAGTTTGGCTTCAATTATCAAAGTAAATGATGCCATTGTAAAGCTACGCTCGAAGCAGTGTTCTACAATTAGAGCATGGAAGCTGTGATTAACATAGTTGTGTTAAAATATACTTTTTTTTTTTTCAGGTTTGTGCATGTGTGGTTTTTTTCCTTTTTTTTTTTTTTTTAAGTTTTTAAACCCATGGTTGCCCAGTGATGTTTGTCCCAAGAAAACACTTAATGAGATTCAATTTTGCCTCCAACTGCTCCTTGTACATTTTCTCTCTCTCTCTCTCTAAGTCTGTGGGTTGACCTGCCTGAGTGCTTTTATTTCTAAGAAGCAGAGTTTGACAAGAAAAAAAAAAAAACAACAACCCACACTCTGAAAGTGCACCCTCATAAGAGGGGCTACAAGCAGGAGCCCCTGAAGTTTTCATGGCATTATAATACCTCTGATATGGCCATTGCCTAACATAGCAGAGAGAGAGAGTCCCATGCTGTGTGTCATCGCATCAAGATAAGAATAGGCTGAGAAACATCAGACATTCTCCTTGAAGCTCCAGAGCAACTGCTACCTGACAGCTGAAAACACTTTGCATATTGAGTTTGGAGCTGGGCTGTGTTTGTGTGTGCAGCATCTGTGGCAGGAGACCACCGCTTTCCCTGGAATTTAAAACCCTCGCAGGCAACTTGATGCATCTGGGTGCAATTACTGGAGTAAGGTGGTCAAATTAAAAAGGGAAAAAAAAAATTAAACGTAGCAAAACAGCCCCCACTGGTTTTCTTGAAGGATGGGGGGACTTCTGTGGAGCAGTGTTGGTTGTGGGGGGAGGATGACTTTAAAAATATGTCAACTTTAGGGGTTTGTTTTTTGGTTTTGGTTGGTTTTTTTTCCTCCATGAGGTGTTGGTAGGTGAGTGATGCAGCAGCCCAGTACACTGAGGGGAAGATGAGCTGGTTCTGGCCACTTTCTCTAATTATATCTTTGGACACACCTCCTCTCCCTGTGCCGTATCCATACGGATCCACTGCTTCCGCCCCCACCTCAGCCTGCCCAGCAGTCCTGCAAGAACAACATGGCCAGTTAGCCCTCCTGGAAGAGAGCAGGGGTGACAGGCACCTCCAGCAAGACCACAGTCCTGTTCTGGGGAGCATCCTGCACCCCCGAGCCCCATGGAGCATCCTGGACCCCTGAGTGCTGTGGTCCTCAGGAACACTCTCAAGACCTGAGATGGTTTCAAATCAAGAAGTCAGAAGAGCTGCATCCCTTACATGTTGACCCAAAAGCCCACCAAGGACCTAGGAAGGGTCACTGGGCCCGCACATCCCCCTGAACCAGAGTAGAAGCCTACATGGTTTTTAGAGGAACTTTCTTGTAGTAGTAGTTGGATAACTTTGCTTTTGCCCACATGTGGAATTAATTTATCTTTGAAGATTTAACTTCTTTCCTGTGGCATTCCTTACTATCTCTTTTTTTTTTTTTTCCCTTCTTCTTCTTCTTCCCAGAGATGTATTTTTTAACATCTTGATCTCCCCATCAGAAATGCCTTGGCCTCCTTGGAAAGGAATGCAGCCCCGGCTGGGCTGAATACCTGCCTGCAGCCAGCCCCGAGCCGCTCATACCAGAGAGGCCCATCTTCCCCCACCGTGCTTCCCCCTCCTTTTTTCCTTTTTTTTTTTCCTTTCCTTCCCCTTTTTCTTTTTTTTTAACTTAAGCCTTTGTGGAGGCTCCAGTGTTTGGTGCTTGGACCACAGGGTGCCTGGGTGTTGGTGAGGGATGGAGATGGAGAGTGGGGAGGTGGGAGGACATTGCTGTCACTTAAACCCAGCTGGTCCCTCCAGCCCCAGGGGGGCAGGGAGGTGGAAAGCCCATTAAAAAAAAAAAAAACCTGCCAAGCCTGCTGGCACATTCCTTAGGCCCCCAAGTCCTGGGCAAGTGGCCCTAATTATTAAAATCAGCAGTCCTTATCAGATGACAAGGCCTTTTGCTTTGATATACAAAGGCAGAAGCTTAACAACCCCATCCTGCCCTGGAAGGGGAACAAAATGTGCACCTTAACATGTGGTTTTCAAACCTCCCTGCATAATCCCCTTATCACCTGCCAAGATATGTGTATTGATCCTGGCTGGGAAGTTGGAGTGATGGGAGGCATTGGGCAGGGGGATGCCCGAGTCCTCCCCCATGCAGTGACCCTGCCATGCTCCATCACAGTCTGTGTCACCCAGCCCAAACATCCAGGCTGGGCTTTGGGTTTGCTTCTCCAGGTGAAGCCAAAGGTGTTGGTATCAGTCACCCACGTGCCCATTGATGCAGCCTGCTGTGTCTGTCCTCACATCCCCGTCCTCCTCTTCCCCACGCAACCCTATGCACAAAAACACAAGTCAGACAAGTAGGAGGTTCTCCTAAAAATGGGCATTTTTTTGTGTGTTTTTATAATGCCAGGAAGGTGGTACCCAGCTTTGGGAGGTCAAGCCTGGGACAGCAGATCTCAGCCCTGTCCGTGCCTCTGACACATGGGGGCCCTGCCCCAGTAGTTCCAGGCAGTTCTCCTGTTTCAGGGAACACAGACACCAATAACTTTTCATTCCCAAAGGGACCCTAACTCTTGTCTTCACGGTGGGCTTAAGCATCATTAGCTGCTTCCTCATGGCTTTCAGTGTGACTTGAGCTGTGAACTTCTTGGTCTTTTCCCTGCTGATGCCAACAGCAAAAACCCTGGTGACCTCAGCAGTGCAGCACCAAGCTTTAAGGACATCAAGCTTTAGGTTTTTGAAGGTATCAAAATATGTAGAGGTGCTTCCTGGGATTTCCTTGAGCAGTTCAGAAATCGCTAAAAGTGACATGTTTGAAGTTGGACTTTGGGTGTGTTTGGACAGAGGGTGCCCTGGTCTGGGCAGAGGGTGCCCTGGTCTGGGCAGAGGGTGCCCTGGTTTGGACAGAGGGTGCCCTGGTCTGGGCAGAGGGTGTCCTGGTTGCTGCTGCTCTGAGCAGTGGATGGTTGGTTCACTCTGAAGGGGTTGAGCAGGTGGTGAGCGTGGTTCCCATGAGGAGGGTGCTTTCATGGAGCCCGAGGCTGGCTGGTAACTCCATTCCTGTTCTGCTTGTCCCTAGGTCCTTCAAGAGGAACGATCCTGTTAACCCGTACCACGTGAACTCTGGCTATGTCTTCGCCCCAGCGACCAGCGCGAACGACAGCGAGATCTCCAGTGATGCCCTGACGGACGACTCCATGTCGATGACGGACAGCAGCGTGTAAGTACCTGCTGCTGGTCCTTTTGGGATGTGCTGAGGCACTGTGGGGCTCAGGGGAGTGATGGGTCCGGGGTCATCACCCTGCTCGTGCTGCTGGAGGTGTGTGCAGGGCATGGCAGCCTCTCTCCCCATCCCGTCGCCGCAGGTATCGGATGGAGTGGAATAAAGGATCCCTCTGTTGCCATTTTGCAGCTGCAGCTGAGCAAACATGTTTTGCCCTCGCTGGTGGTGACTAACCCGAGGAGTGCATCTCCCTGAGCCTTTGTCTTAAGGCCAGGCTTCCTTAACTAGTTATCAGTCATCAAAGAGAAGGAGATTACTTCCTGTAGGAAGTACTTTCTGTAATTAACGTTTGTCATTAATGTCAGAAGGTACATTAATAGGGCCAGTGACCTGAAGGGGCAAATAGCTGCTCATCTAGTGTGGCTGGGGCAGTCTTCAAAGAGCCATTTGAATGGAGCTGCATGGATCAGGTCTGGGAGTTTCAGGAGCAGAGGCAGGAGAGATGATGCTGTGGCTGAGCCCAGGAGTTGCAGGATCTGGCTTCTCCTGGGTGCTGAGAAGTGTGCAACTGGGAGCAAGGGGTTGGACTGTCGGTTTGCTTTCCCCAGTGGGAGAGAAATGGTGCTTTTGTGTCTGTAAAGGAGACAGTGAGGCTCACTTAGGGCTCTTAAGGATTATTTTCTTCAGCTGAGCAGAAGGCAGATGCTGCTGTTTGTGTTTCATGATCTTCACTTAAACAAGTGCTCCAGAAAAGCCCACCTGTGAGCAGAGTGCTGCATTCCTGGTCTTAATCTTGAAACTTCTCCAATGTCTCTGTCAGACATGTCCAGTGGTCCCTGTGTACTCCTTGGAGAGGTTTGCATGCTGGGTTTTTAAAGTCAACATGTGTGATGATACACAATGGAAAACAGGATTTACCAAAAATCCTTGATGCATAAACAAAAGCTGCTTTTTTAATTTTTTTTTTCTTAAATGCACATGTGTGTTTTGAACTGATATTACAGAAAAAAATAGTTTGTTGTCCCACCAGATTCCCCTATTGAACAATATTGGCATTAAATAAAAGAGCTGAATCATAGGGTGACTTCTTTATTTCTTCTTACTGGCTCTGGTTGTATGTGATCATGTGTCAACAGAGCATTCATTGGGTTAGTCATTTCTGGACCAGTGTAGGGTCACTTGGGATTCACAGGGCTAGGATTATACCCTCTCCTCACAGCAATGCCAATTGTAGGCCTTATACAGATGAGAGCACTGAGTGAGAAATAAAGTGCATGGTGGATGAAAGGCTTAACTGAATCGCTTTCAGCCCATTGTTAGTCCAGGGGAGCTTAGCGGGGATGAGAGGGCAGCAGCCCGCTTTGAAATTTGCTTGAACAAGTGAATAGGAGCTCCCCATAAAGCAGCGCCTGAAAGGAGCTGCCTGTTTTTTCCTGCCGTAACAATGGCCCGCGCAGGCTGTGAGAGTTTGGGGAAGCTTGGCTGATTAAACTGCCCGCAGCTCCAGGTTGGGGGGCGGCGGGAGGCCTGGGGAGGTGGCAGAAAGGAATATTTCCTGCTGCAGAACCGGTTCCCCCCCCCACCCCACCTCCCCACGGCACCCCCCGAAGCCACGCTCGGTCCGCAGGGCCAGGAGCACGCCGGGCTGTTGGGGTGGTTCTCTTGGGAGTGGGAGAGGTAAATTGGCAGGTTTGGAGGCTGGGCTTAAAGTTAAGGCTGATGGAAAACTTCCCTTGGAGAGGCGAAGGGCTGATGCCAAGGTGGCAGGGGAGCAGTTGGGATTCACTGGCTCTCCTGGCACACGGCTCTGCTGGATGCTGGAGGTGCTGGGGGTGTGTTGGGGGCACAAGCCAGGTGCTGTGAGGTTCTGCCCCCTCATAACTGAGTTTATTCTGTTCCGTCAGTGTGAATGCAAATTACTTCTTTTGGCTTATGTTGGTATCAACTGAAGAGGAAAGAACTTGTTCTGGAAGAGTCTGTCAGACAAGGCAGTAAACTGAGTTGGTTTTTTTTTTTTGAAAATAAATCTAAATCTAAGTTGCACTGGAATTGGGAGAAATCTCCAAATAGTGCATAATCTGCCTGTTTCATTTTATTCCAGATGCCAGGGATCAGTCTGTCCCTATATATTTTGTAATAGCCACAAAACATCATGCAAATTTATATTTCCATTTCTTGATTGGGGAGGGGGGGGGTGGAGGAAAGGGGATTTTTTTTTTTTTTTATTTGCTTATATCTTATTTATGGATTTACTTTGGACACAGGGGAATGCTGCTGAGCAAACTTCAAATATTACCTTATCTTACAAACCAGGCTTTTGATGTTGGCAAGATCAGAGGCTTGTTTCAGAGCCGTTGCCAAATGAAGATGGGAGTGAATGCATATGCGCATGAGTCTGATATTTCAAAGCAGCAGTAAAACTACATTCAGGTTAGGTCAGGCACATCTGAGTCAAAAGGCTAAGATAATTGGCTCAGCTTAAATGGCAGCTGACTGGGTAGAAGACTTCAAACTAGTGTTTCCCCCAGAAACAGATTGGCTTAGCCCCAGCCTGGTTAGCTGAACTGTTTATAATTAAACTCTACTATTTAGTGCCTCAACTCTGTAGCTCTTCAGCCACAGCTTTTAGCAGGCAAGGAAGTGAGTGCAAATGTTGGCTGTTGGAGCAAGGGGAGAAGGTGGCACCTGGAGACCTGGGGTTAGTTAACCCTTGTCCTGCTCTGAAACCTCTGGCCAAGCTTAGCTCTTTCATTTCAGAGGTACTTTCTCCTGGTTGGGGGGGAATCTGCTGCAGCATCAGGATTCCCCCTGTCCCCCATGTCTCCTGCTGGGCTGATCCTGGCTCCAGCTTCATCCATTTGACCCTCCTGCAGTCCGGGATCTCTCGTTGGTCATCCCTTCGACCCTGGCCTTGCCCATTTCCCCTGTTTTCTGTGAAAACAGAGTGGCTGCTGAAGTCCCTCCCCATTCCCCAGGCTGACTTTCCCAAGCTGCTCCACTGCCTTCCCATCCCAGAGAAATACCTCTGGGTTTTTTTTAATTCTGCACGTTGTTACAAGTTGTAGAACTCCTCTGCCAAGGCAGGGCTGTGGAAGCAGGGAGCAGGAGGTTTGATGTGGGGCTCTCCGGTGCAACCAGAGGAATTTTAGGGGGAAGGAGCATTTTTTGTAGCAACCTGAATGAGGGTAAATCTCAAGTAGAGGAGCTGTGCTGTTGGGTCAGTGTTACTGTGGCTTGGTGACCACAGTAGAGGGGTTGGGGACAGCATTTCATCCTTGCAGACCTGGAGGGAGGTGGGCAGTGCAGGAGGGCTGCCCCTGGTCATGTCCTTGGGTGCCCTGTGGTGGATACACAGGCCTTCAGCTACTTCCCTGTTCCTCCCAGCTGGCCTCTTGGACTGCCTTGGATAGAGGACACCTCCTCCTTCATGTGTGTTAATGGGATTAACCCCATTTGTTCATATGCTTGTGACATGCTGACGCTGGCATTTTTATTTGCTTTTCAAATGCCTGTTTTACTGGGTATTCCCCGTATTGAAGGTCTTCCCTAAGAGACCCTTGTCTTGGTAAGCCTCAGTTAACAAAGGCATCTCTGAAGGTAGAGGTTGTTTGGTTTTCACCTTAGAATTGCTTTTCCCCCATCCTTCCCCAAAGCTAAGGCGCGTCATGTACCCCAAGAACTGTTGCCCCACGGATTTGTGGAGCAGAAATGCTTGGTGGCCTTCATGGAGAGCATGGAGAGGTCCTTGGTGGCCACCAGCAGCTGTGGTTGGTGGCCATGGCTGACTGTGTTGGCCTTTGTGTGCTGGGCTGCTCCCCTAGAAAGGCCTCAGAGCCCCATAGTGTGCAGTGGGGACATGAGGACAATCAGCTCCTTTCACTTGCCATGTCACATGCACTCGTAAACTGTGTCCAGAGGAGGCTGATGTTCATCTTGCGGCATCAAGGGCCTCTTCTGTGGTCCCAGCACGCTCGTTTTTCTTACAAAAGTTTTTCCAAGTCTATTAAAACGAAATTGTTCTGATCCTTCACTCCAGGCTTTGCAGCTTAATCCTGCTCATTAAAAACAATTTAATGGCAACTGGACGCTTTTTTGGCCAAGATGTTCACAAGGCTCTGCCATAGCGTGCTTCAAACTTGGAGTGATCTGGTCACCCTCCTCAAGAGAAGGGACGTGGTGTCTCCTGGAACACTTCTCGTGTTGGTGTGTGCCCACCAGCCCTGCGGCCACAGGAGGGGACATGCAGGGACACTGTGCCGCGCTGGCTCCTGTGGCAGCAGCGTGGGGCCAGCGCTGTCTGCTGGGCTGCCGCAGCTCCTCCTCGGGCAGGAGCTATTTTCTGTGCTCAGGGGATGAGTCAGGTGTGGGGGCAGGTGGATGAAAGGGCCGGGACCAGAGATCAAGGTTATGCAGCCAGTCTGAGGGAAGGGGTGGAATGAGACATTCAGGATCTCCAGGCATGCTCTTCCGGCTGGCCCCGCTGTCTGTGGAAGGCCCTTTAATCCCGACTGGGGTAATTTTTTGCGTGGCCGGGTGAAGACGCCCCACAGGGCCTGAAGCAGGGTGTGCAGGGGGCTGTTCCCGCTGGAGCTCCTTGCCTGGTCTCTCTCCTTGTGGTTTCCTGGCCAGGAGCTGTGGTGGCTGAAGGGAGCAGTGTCCTGCCCAGAGGGTCCGTGCTCATGCCTTGAGGTTTCCTGTGCCGGCCAACCTCAGGGTGGGAGAAACATCCTGGATCTTATGTAGGGGTAGGGATGGGGAGCATCTTTGGGCGGCCATCCATCCTTAGCCACTTCCTTCTTGTTTCCACTGGGCTAACACTCTGTGGGGTGTTTCAGACCTTGAGGGACATTGTGGTCCTAGAGAGTAATTTGGTGAGGAAAGAGCAACAAAAATAAAGGTCAGAAGCAGAAGCCTGGCATTGGAAGGGCCTTCCTCCAAGATACCTTGGAAGTGAAGCTGATGGCATCTTTGGGTGTCTTCCCACGCTGTTGCCTTCAGCTTTTGAGCTTTTGCTTAATTACTGCCCATCCATGTAGTGGTGACACAGGCACTTCCCACACCACCAGGTGTTTGAGGCTTCAGGTGGCATCCAGAGGGCTCAGCACCTCTGGGAATGAGGGCCTGCAGCGTGGCTGGGTGGTTCCAGGGGGGATGGAGAGGTGTCTCAGTTAGAGCATGGGGACAGCCCTAGCTGATGGTGGCCTCTCTTCCACGTGCAGAGATGGGATCCCCCCGTACAGAATTGGGAGCAAGAAGCAGCTCCAGCGGGAAATGCATCGGAGCGTCAAGGCCAACGGTCAAGTTTCTCTACCTCATTTTCCGGTAAGTTCAGGTGGGAGCTGCAGGTTCTGGGTGGGCCACGGGAAATGCTGGGTTTGGGAACATGCACGTGTGGAGAGAAGGGAGCAAGGGAAGGGAGCATTTCCCTCCCAAGGTGATGCCAGAGCAGAGATGCTGCACAGCGTTGGGCAGGAGCCACGTGCTCTCAGCATCGTTCCAGAAACCTGCTTGTGTACAGTCACATCTTGGTTCTTCTCTGAAACCAGGTGCTAATTAAGGCTCTTCACTGGCACTGAATTAGTCCTTCTGGTGTAAATCCAAGTGGAGATGCCCTCATTGGGTCTAGTGAGAGCCTTGGCTCTGGCCATCACCCCAACACCTCTGCAGTGCTGAGCAGAGCGGGGCTTAGTCCCGTGTGCATTGACAGCAGCCACCAAGAGCTGGTGGGGAGCAGGATCTCCCAAAACAGATATTGGCAGCAGATCCATGCCTGGCTTTGAGGGGATCCGATGTGTGGTGTTGCTCTGCTCTTGAAAATTAACTCGCTGACTTGCTAATTCAGTTGCCTCGCAGACTCCGATTCCTGCAGTGAATAAACTGTTTACATAGACAAGTATAAACTTATCTTGTCTTGAGATTAATATGCTAAAATTCCTCTTTCTGCTGTCTTAAGCAGCAAGAAGTCAGAGATGATATTTCTGTTGGAGGGGGGAGTTGGTTTATGTGGTTTTTCTTTTTGGTATTTTTTTTCCCCTTCCTTCCTAAAGAAAGTTCTATAGCCTGAGCTTGTAAATTAGATTATTTTGTCCCAGGGCGTGCAAATCGACTTTCTCTGTAAGGCAGTGCTTTGATCAGGGACTGAATAGAGCCAGCTTGTGTAAGAGTGACAATTTCCAGCAGAGTGGCCTTTTTCTACCCTCACATCATTTCTGGAGCTAAGTGGTTGCCGGAGAGAGGCCCCACCTCATCTGGTGGGTAGTATGTGAAAGAGTTGGCAGTTCAGCTTTCTGCTTTTGGCGGGGGGTGAAAGAAGGAGAGTGGGGGCGAGGAGTGGGGTGTGTGGGGATGGCAGGAGGGAGGGCAGAGTCGAGTGGGTGGTTTCTTTTCCCTCCTTTTTTTTTTTTTTCCCTCCCCTCTTCCTGCCATGTTTGCTTCTTTTGGCAGAAATTCGCGTTTTGCCTTTTTATATTCTGCACTTGATTTGGAGATGTTCCCTTTTTCCCTTGATAGATCTGCTTGAGGCAGCCAAGCTCAGCAGTGTAGCACCGCTAGCCTGCAGCAGCTTTCTTCATTTTCTGTACAAAGAGATGGAGGGGGGGGGAAGAGATCTAGGACACTGTTGAGACAACACTACCTCAAAGGTGCCCAGTGTGTAGCCAGGAAATAAATTACCAGCACTTCTCTGATCTGCAACCGTTTGACTTCTTTTTTTTTTTTTTTCCCTTTTTTTTTTCTCCTTTCCCTTTTTTTCTCCCCCATCTTATTTTTTTTAATTTCCAACTCCTTTCTGTTTATACTCACTTTATTCCTTTAGTTAAAGTCTCTCCCTCCCACCTCAGAGGTTTTTTTTTTTTTTTTTTTTTGATGTTTGACAACAGTCTTTGAAGATTTTCTACTTCAGAGTAGCTACTGATGGGCTGGTTGTACTACAGAGAGAACAAGCGGGGTTCCTCAGAGTGCGACCAACTGCTCCTGCCGAAGGCAAACGCTGGTGGGGAGGATGTCACTCCATGAGGCCACAGCACTAGCTCATAAAAATCCAGAGCAGACCATGCCTAGTTGCGGTCGTCTTTTCATCCAAACATGGAGACACAACAAGCGTAGCGGGGCTGGCGATGCCGCTGCGGCAAAGCGCCCGCGCCCTGCGCCGCCCGCTAAACATGCCTTGTGCCTTCTGTCCCCGCTCCTTGTAGAGGACCCACCGTCTTCCCAAGGAGATGACCCCGGTGGAGCCAGCTGCCTTCGCCGCCGAGCTCATTTCCCGGCTGGAGAAGCTGAAGCAGGAGCAGGAAACCATGGACTGTCTGGAGGAGAGGCTGCAGCAGATCAAGGAGGTAGGAGGATTAGCCTTGCCGGGGCTGGGCAGAGCTCCACGTGCCACCTGGCTGGGGGTGGGAGGGGGCCGGGAGGAAGGCGTTGGGATCGCACTGCGGCTCGTGAGCCGGTGGGGGGCACATCCCGGCGCATGCCCCCACCGGCTCCCCGTCCCCTTCCATTCATTCCCTGCCATCGCTTGTCTGGCAGGACGAGGAGAAGGAGGGCTCTGAGCTCCCCGCCAGCCTGCAGAGCAGTCGGGAGATGGTGAACCCCCAGCACCCGCTCTCGCTCCTGCCCTCGGGCAGCTACGAGGAGGACCCCCAGGCCATCCTGGACGAGCACCTCTCCCGTGTGCTGAAGACCCCTGGCTGCCAGTCACCCGGCATGGGCCGGCACAGCCCCCGCACCCGCTCCCCTGACCGCCTGCCCACGGGCAAGCTGCCGCCCGGCGCGGCCTCGCTGGCCGCCTGCGCCGTGCTGGGCAAGGGCTTCATCACCAAGCAGACCACCAAGCACGTCCACCACCACTACATCCACCACCACACTGTGCCCAAGACGAAGGAGCAGATCGAGGCCGAGGCGGCGCAGCGGGTGCAGTGCTGCTGCCCGGCGGGCGGCGACTACTACTGCTACCCCAAGTGCAAGGGCCACCCCAAAAACACGGACCCCCCTCTCCCCCCGCTGGAGCCCTTCGGGTAAGTGACCAGCATCTCTCCCCCGTTGCACCTGCCCCAAACCACGACCCGTCATTGATGGGGACAGGGGCTAACGGTGGGCTCGTGTCCCTTTTTGCCACCAGCAGGACGGGGACGCTGCTGAAGAGGCCGGGCCGAGGAGTGGAGAGCGTGGCCCCGCCGGCTGGGGACGGGGGGCTGCCCGGCCCCGGTGGGGTGCAGCTCCCCGGGGGTGAAGCAGACCGGGCGCAGAACGTCTGGCAGTGGATGCTGGAGAGCGAGAGACAAAATAAGCACAAGCCCCATAGGTAAATACGCAGCTGTCTACAGCAATATCGCTCCCGGTAAATATTTATATATTACATGGGCTGTCTATTTTTACAATCGCTAAAAACAAATGAGACTCTTTGCTCCTCCGGTTTAATATAAAAGCTGTTCCGCAGAACCAGAAAAACCACAAAAATGTCATGTTTTTGGCAATAAACCTCCTTTCATGTTATGACAGACTTTTGAGAGGGAGCGAGCAGAATAGGAGCTGCTATTAAAGTCATATTTTCCAGCTTTTCTAACCCGACTTCTTCCCCTCCCCAAGCACACAAAGCACAAAGAAGGCCTACAGCTCCGACTGCGCCAAGGGGGCCCCCGGCCGCCACCACCCGTGGGGGACCGGCAGCCACCCGCGTGGGGCACAGCCCGCCCACCCCTTCGTGCAGGACCCCGCCATGCCCCCGCTCACCCCGCCCAACACCCTGGCCCAGCTGGAGGAAGCGTGTCGCCGCCTCGCCGAGGTCTCCAAGCCGCAGAAGCAACGGTAACGGCCCCGGGAGGGACAGGGACGGTCCCGGTCCCTGTCGTGGGGTTTGGGGAGCAGCGGGGCCGGGGGAGGTTGGCTGGGTGCTGGTTGGGAGGGTGGGCATGGCTGGTGTCCCTCCCATGCAGGCCGTGGGGATGTGTGACGGCACGGCTTGGCTGGGCCCGGAGGATGAGCCTCCTTATTCCAACCCCACCCTGCACCGGCACAAATAGTTCAGATCCGAGACTATTACTTCCACTCTTTTGATGGCTGTAATTTGCCCGTTTTCCCTCTGGGACAGGCTCCAGCTACATACCAAGTGGGGAATTGGACTGGTTATCGTTCATTTGGGTATGGAAGGATAAATTAGCCCACAGCATTTTTAATTCTTCCTTTGATTGTTTACAACATGTGAGGCTTGATACAAAGAGCGAACTTAACGACCCACAGGAGACTTCAATTAAGAAGATTGTATTTCAACAATTTTTTTTTTTTTTTAAAAGTTGTTTTTTCTCTTTTTTTTTTTTTTTTTTTTTTTTTTATCCCTCCTCTTCTTCCCCACTTGCCCTCCCTTTCCCTCCACTTCAGATGTTCAGCCTCAAATCAGCAGAGGGACCGAAACCACTCCGCTGCCATTCAGGGGGGAAGCACCCCCTTCTGCAATGCAAGTCTAACGACAGAAGAGTGAGTATTGCACGTGCAGAAAAGGGTTGGGAAATAAATATATATCTCTCATAATTATATTTTCACTGAATGGATTGCGCTTTGAAAAGAGAGGAAATTCTTATATCTGAAATTTTGCCTTTCAAACATTCTTCTTAAAGAGAGAACAAAACATTTTCAAATCTTGTCTCTGGCTCTTTTTAACTTGCATTCCTGTAAAGTGGACAAAGATTGGATTAGTCTAATTACAGGATGGTTCTTTTAACAAGAAATCTGCTACAGAGAGGTCTAAAATGGCCTAAATAATTAAAGTTTTCTTTCTTACCCTCTTCATCTTAAGCAATGAGTAATGTTTGAAGTCCAGACTGAGCCACCTGACTAGAGCCTTTCATTTTTAATTGGTTGACCTTAAGTCCACCAGCTGTCTTTGCTAGCAGCTTTTTTTCTGAAGCCACTCTACAAAGACTTAGAACAAATTAGGAAGACTAAATTACTGCGGACTAACACTTTGTGACCTTTTGACATGCCAAGTGTACATTGCCTCAGAAGCAGTTGTAGATTTGGCTGCATGGTATTCACTAGAGCGTTGCCATTTCGCTGGGTAATATTGTTTTAATTATTCTTTGAGAAGGGTTTCTTGGGTGCAAATGGCAAAATCCAGTTAATTTTATCCTCACTGGGAAAAATAAGATTACCTGGGTGCTTCAGGTGAAGCATCTGGCGGTGGGTTTGCTTTGTGAGCCGGTGGTTGCAGGTGGGTTTGTGCACGTGGAGAAAACTTGGCAGATGCTTCGTGTGAAGGCAGATGAAAAGAGCGTTTTAAAACCCAAGGTGTGCAGTCCTGGGGCTCTCCAGGTACAGTGAGCCTGTGGTGAGCCCTGCACCTGCTCACCCGGCCTGTGGTCCTGCTCTGATGCTTCCAGGAGGCGTCAAACCAACCTCCAGCCCTGGGTTCACCCATCCATAAGGTGGTGAGAGGTCTCTGAGATGCCGTCATTCCAAAGGGGAATGGCTTCAAGCTGAAGGAAGGTAGATCCAGGTTAGATATTACAGAGGAACTCTTCCCTGTGAGGGTGGGGAAGCTCTGTCCCAGAGAAGCTGTGGCTGCCCCATCCCTGGAAGTGTCCAAGGCCAGGCTGGACAGGGCTTGGAGCAACCTGGGCTAGGGGAAGGTGTCCCTGCCCATGGCAGGTGGGTGGAATGAGATCAGCTTTAAGATCCCTTCCAACCCAAACCATTCTATGATTCCCACCAGGAGCTGCTGTGGGAGCCCAGCAAAGGGCTGTGCAAACACATCCCAGCAAATTCCCAGCCAGTATAGGAATATCTGATTTTTAGGTCCCACCCAGGGGTATTTCTGACAGTGTGGTTGGAGCGCTGCTGGTTTGAGTGTGGTGAAACAGCCTGTTCTCAAATGGAAAAATAGAGGGGTTTGTGTGTGTTTTCTGTTTTTCAGTCACAAAGAGCCAAAGAAACTGCCAGTTGTTCACACCTCTCAGTCCAGTGAGTTGGTTGTCACCTATTTTTTTTGCGGAGAAGAAATTCCCTACAGGAGGATGTTAAAGGCCCAGAGCCTGACACTTGGGCACTTTAAAGAACAACTGAGCAAAAAGGGAAATTACAGGTAAGAATCTGTGATTTGGTTTTTCTTCAGTGTGTCTTACCAAGTCAAAAGAATTAGCAGAACTTTTGCAGGCTTACCTCAGCTGGCTGGCCTCAATTTTCAGAGGCTGCTGATCATCTTACTCTCTTCCACTCAAACCAGGAGCAACTTGGAGATAGAAAAGGTGCCCTGAGCCACAGCTCAGCTGCAGGGCCACCTCCTCCCCACCTCCCCTGCCTCCTCCCCAGTTACAGCAGGATCTGTGCTCCAGCCTTTCTCCAAAAGGCTTGAATGTCAGGGAAATCCGGGATGGCTTTGTGGCAAAGGCATTGGAGCAGTGGGATTCAGTTTCCAAACTGGGGTCAGCATTCATCTTGGTGGTGCTCTCCTTTAATTGTTTAATTTTTTGCAATGGCGTGGCTGTAAGTGGGGTCAGTGACAGGCTGGGATGGTCCAGCTGAGGGACATGGAGCTCCCTCACTTTTCTCTTCTTTAGGGGTAAAAAAAACCTCTGCCCTGCAGAGAAAGCTCCACCAGCAATACCCAGATCCTCCTCAGAAATTCCGACAAACCTTGCTGGTCTGGTTTCCAGGGCACAGCTCCCAGTTAAACCAGTTTGCTGCTTCCTCTGCTTTTATAGTTTTCATGGCAGGAGCTTCACATTGGCTCTTCTTGCTGCCATTTCCCAGTGGATCTCTTGGGATCCTCTGTTGGCCATCTCTGCAGGGTGAGCAGGAGAGGGAGGGACACTCCAGCTATTTGTTTGAATTTGCACTGAAATTGGTGGCGATTCAGAGAACTGGGTGTCTTGCCCTGTAACTGCCCTGTAACTGATTTAACCTCCAAATGGTCATTTGGGTTTGGTTTGAGGAATTCCCAGCTTGTTGCCCCATCACTGGCCTCTCTGCAGCTTTGGGAAGTCCACCCCTGCAGCCCAGAGGTCGGTGACCCACAGACACTCTCGGGCTGTGGGGATGCTGAGTTGGGCTCTGTCTGTGGCTGTTGCACAGTGAGGCTGAAATACTGCCAATCCTTCCCCAAAAACCACCTTTGCAGCCCACCCAGCTGCCATCAGATGGCACCAACCTGCAAGTCCACCCACCCTGGACACCGTGCAGGAGAGGTCCTTGGGCTTTTGGCACCCTTGTGCCGTTTTCCAGCCCCTAAAGCCTCCCACACTTTCTCCTCCTCATGCCCCATTTGCAGACCAATTTCCCTGACCTCACCACTGCTCTGCCAGCTCCAGTGGCTGTGCAGTCCCACCCCCCTCCTAAAAAAAATAATTTTTTTAATGTTTGTTTGTTTTCTGTGACATTTTTTGTGTGATGCCCGAGTGCAGGACTAGGCTACTTAAAACCTCTGTGGCCCAAAAGCCCCTCTAGGTGCAATTATTTGTGCCTTGTCAGACTGTAATTACTTTAGAAAATGTTTTTAAGTGAGTGACAAGGATGAAACAACGTTTTGCTTAGATCTCACCCCTTTACACCTGGGTAAAGACAATACAGAAATTTATAAAAGGAACTTGGGTACATGCCCAGTATTTTATCTTGCACAGACACAAGGTGAAACTAATTACACAAATGTGTGTACCTCCAGGGAATCATTTTGATCTAAGCTTTGACTTTTGGCTGGACTTTGAGTGAAACTGCGGGTGACCTTCAGGGGAGAGGTCCGCAGTGCCCGGAGTAGCGTGTGTGTTACGGGGAGGCACTAACTAGGCCGCTTTGGTCACATCTGGCATTGATTTCTTTTTAAGGCACATTTAATAAGCATGTCTTTGAAGCCGTTGCCTTTCATTTAATGCACAAAGACACGCAGAAATGCTCCGCTCTCCAAATTCTTTATTGATTGGATCAGTTTTGCGAGGCGGGTACCTCGGGCTCCCGCGATGCCAGAGCCCTGCCGTGGGGCAGCCGCCGGGAAGAGCCGCCTGGCTTTCCATCCGTCCCCCCCCTCCTCCTCCCAAAAAAAAAAAAAAAAAATAAAAAAGGAATTAAGCAGTGATTTAATACTGATGGCGTTAACAAAAAACAAACATACACGCACCAAAAAAAAAAAAAAAAAAAAGTGGGTGGTGTCGGGTAATCTGAAGATGGCAGCGGTTCAAAACTGAGCTGTAAGGCTGGGCCTGCTCGCCTCGATTGGTGCCAGATGTCCCAAAAAATAAAATAAAATTAAAAAAAAAAAAAAAAAAAGGAGCAAAGCTTGCCACATAAAATATGTTTCAATGGAAAGCCCGTTTCTGAGCAAATAAGAGCAGAGTGACTTGTTTGAAGATGTTTGTGGGGGTGGACTTTATTTTTTTTTGTTCGTTTTTTTTGCTTTGCCTCCTCCTTTTCTTCTCCCCCCCCCCCTTTTCTCTGTGAAATAAGGTTGTAATTATGTAAAAGGTCGTAGCGTGTTTTCTGAAATAAAAATTTTGTAAACACAGCCAGGGCTTGGGCTTGGGGAGGAAGTTCTTGGGAAGAGTGGCTGTTATCCGGACAGGGGAGAGGGAAGGGCAAGTTCTTTGTAATTCATTCAAACTTTGCTTGGAGTTTTTTGGGTTGATTTCAAGGCTGCTTTCCTGGGGAATTGTGGCTTTGACCTGTAGCATGGAAGCTGGGAGTTGGGCCACTGACTTCCATGAGTGCAGGCTCTGAAGGACTTAAATAATATGTTTTTTCCTTGCTGACCCAGTAAAGATGCAACATGTGTCAATTCAGCTTGGAATGACTATACAAAAATAAATCCTAACCATACCTGGAAAAAAGGGGATGGTTTCATCTCTTTAAGCAAAAAGAGGGATCTTTTATTCCCCTACCAAAATAATTTTAAAACACTTTGAAAATAAAGACATTTGCAGGCTCATGTGACTAATTTAAACATGTGTAATAGAACAGTCACTAAATGAAAAAATCAAATTGAAGACCCTGCTGTGGTTCTTTCAGCTTTAGTAGTAAAAGTGAGCTTCATTTGATCTCCTTTCCCATCCTAAAAAAAAAAAATCATAATTACAAACCCCTTCTCCCTGACAAACATCTGCCAACCCCTGAGTTGTCTGGAAACTACACGGGAGGGCTTAATTTATATTTTTTTATATCTATATATATTTTTATTTTTTTTTTCTTTGTAATCCATCTGATGAAGTTTTTTCCATCCCTGGCAATCAGATGGCAAAGCCCTTTTCCAAGGGAGCAGGCACATCCAAGGAGGTGCTCGGCGGCAGACGGACAGACTCCCTAAATGCTACCCCTCTGAATGGAAGCCCTTCATTTGTGCATATGCAATTAAGCAGCCTTAGAAGGAAGAAAGCTCCAAACGGGATAAAAGGAACCTTTAATCAAGAAGCTGAACGGTCTAATTCAGGATAATAGAGGGGTCCTTACTGTTTGACACAGGAGGGGTGGGGGTGCTTTTTGTCTCTGGGAGCGTTGGCTTCATGATCTAACGACCCGGAGCAAAAGAGCAGGAATGCAGGACACTGCTACTTGACCTCCCCGTGTCACGTCCCGCGGGCTGGACCGGGGCTCTCCGACCACTGGGGAAGCAAAGACAGGAGTTTCTGTCACTTAGCAGGGATACGTGAATTGGTTGTTCCCCACGCGAGGCTCCCGGGATGTTGGGTTTGTTTTTTGTTTTGTTTTGTTTTTTTTTTTCAATAGGAATACCACAGAGTTTCAGCTCCTGCGTTGCAGGAAGCTGGGAATGGTTTGCTTTTAATCCGTCCTTTTAATAACAGTTGCTAATTTTAATGTTGGGCTTGAGCTTTGAAAGAAGAAAACACATGAAAGAAAGAAGGTGGGGAGAGAGGGGAGCCTTAAGAATGCTTGGCTTTGAAATTCTATTTATTTATTTTTTAAATAAGATATTCGACCAGAAATCACTGTGCTTTCTAATTTTCTTTATGGCTGGGGGTATCCACTGCCAGTGTGTATAATCTTCTCACTGTGGGAGCTGTTGTCACCTCTGAGGAGCACAGCCCTGCTCCCTTCTGTCCCATCGCATCCCTGGGGATGCTTTCGTGTCGCTGGACCTGAGCAGCCCTGAGGTTTTCCTGGAGGAACATCCTAGGAGGGAGAAATTGGAAATGCCGTGGTTAAAAAGAACCGGCAAAGCATCCTTTGCTTTTACCTTTTGATTTTTAACTGTGTTTTAATTCCCTTTACCACAGATACTACTTCAAAAAAGCGAGCGACGAGTTCGACTGCGGCGCGGTGTTTGAAGAGATTTGGGAAGATGAAACCATCCTGCCCATGTACGAAGGAAGGATCCTGGGGAAAGTAGAAAGGATTGATTGATGGCATCTGTGTTTCTTAAGAAAAGTTAAGCTAGAAAAGTCTTTGGACACACAACAGTAGTGATGACAAGGAAAGAAAAAAAAAAAAAAAAACTCTGAAGGAAAGTTTTGAACCAATGAAGAAAAAAGGTGAAGTCTATGAAGACTTTGCTGAATTAGCCTTAGAGGAAAAAAAAAATGGCATTTATTATTCATGAGTTGGGTACTGAGATGATAAAAACCCCGGACTATTTATTAGAAACATGACCACTGTTGGCTATCGGAGATGCAGACCGTCTTTGAGAGACTTCCATACATAATATATGATTTCCTGGGGATCTGAAATCTATGGACTAAGAGAAACTGTGTATAGCTTACCTTAACAGTAATCCTTATTGATATTTATTGAACAGTCTGTTTTCCCTTAAGTCCAGTTTTTGGATATGCTGCTTTAACAATGGAGAAGAGAGGGGCTGGGAAGGGGGGTGAGGGGAGGAAGGATTATTTTATTTTTTTACATTGTTCCCACTATCTAAAATTTAGGAGTTTGGCCAGGAGCGCATTCGTGATGATTTTTTTTTTTTTGAAGGGGGAGGAGGGAAGGAGTGACGTGATGCCCAGTATTTCTCCAAGTGAAGATAAAACTCTTCCACAGAAATAATAATAATAATAATAATAATAATAAAAGCCGAAATAAAAATGCTGTCCTGCCATTCATCAAGAGACCTGTGCATTTTAATCTATGCTGCTCTAATTTGAAATAAAGGTCTTAAGTGTTAACTCTGTTAGATGCAATACAACAAAACAGGAACCTGTTATTTTGTCCATGGATTTCGGCGGGGCCAGGATTTTGCTTTGCTGCTGTCACTGGTGTCCAGAGCCTCTCGGTCGAGGCAAGGTAGAGCAAAACCCCCAGCCTGGGAGAGCTGTAGAAGGAGCCATCCCATTCCCATTCCCATGTTTAGCACACCAAAAGGTTAAATACCCTGTGTGTATTCCACAGAGCTAAGTTTTTTAGCCGTTCAGTGTTAGCACTGCTTGTATTTCAGCTCCGTGTGGCTATAACGGGGTGTATTTTCAGCTTCTGACTCGTTGTGTGGTGGGTTTTTGGCTGGGTTGGTTCTGCCTTGCCTTCACTCCCACCTGAGGCTGTGGGAGATGTGGATGAAGCTCCGTGTGTGTGCGTGTGGTGGGTTTTGGGACAGAGAGAGAGAGAGAGAGACCCTTTCCCAAGAAAGACCTTGCATTTCGACAGTTGGGTTTTGTGTTGATTAAGTTAATCTGTGCATTCTGTTTGCCATTGCTACTTTGTGTAAGTCTGTATATATTGTAGAAAATGTATGGTGAAAATATTAATACACTATCTCTAGTGTTTTTAAAATTTAATCAGTACAGTACCTGTGCCTGCATGGTGTTACAGACCATGCGTCGCCCTATATTCAGGGTTCAAGCTTTCCCTTGTTTGTTTAAGGGGTTTATGTATAAATATATTTTATGCCTTTTATTACAAGTCCTGTACTCATGACTTTTGCCATGGCATTTTGTTCTACTTATACTGTAAATTATGCATTATAAAGAGTTTCATTTAAAAAAAAAAAAATTACTTGGTACAATAATTATTGTAATTAAGAGATGTAGCCTTTATTAAAATTTTATATTTTTCAAATTAATATTGTCTTGACTTTTTTTTTTTCACCCTTAATGCCTTAAAATGGGGGGTTTTTTCTCATGTATGGTGATAGCTGGAAAGAGCTGCTGAGCTCTGCCCTGGCCTCTCCCTGCCTTGGCAGGGGCTGTTCCTGCTGGGAAGCTGTTTCAGCTGGAGAAGGCAAGGCTGGAGCTGCTCTTCAGTGTGAGGATTAAGTAATTTGCAGCTCCTTCAGGTAACTCACCTATGAATTTAGCCTGGTCTTAGTGCCAAGACTGTACTGCCATGCTCACCTGATGGAGCCAAGGGGTGACTTCCAAAGGGATGTGGTTGTCCACAGGCTGGAACTCTTCTCATGGCACATCAGAGGGCTTTGGTGTTGGGGATGGTCACAGCCTTCCCCAGGTGTGATTGAGCCAGGACTGCCCACCTGCAGCTGTAAACTTGGCTTTGTAAATCCTGAGCAGAACCCAGTTCTGTAAAGCCTTGGCTCCTGTGGTGGTGTTGGCTCAGATGAACCAGGGAGAGATCTGCTGGAAGCGGCTGAGCGGGATGAGCACAGGGAGCTCCTCCTTGTGCGCCTTCCCCCTCGCCTGTATTTATGGTACAAAACCTATTTTATAGCTGAACGAGCTTAATTTGTTCCTGAGGGAAGCTGCCCATACCAGGGATGGATTTGTCTCCCAGCTGTCGCCCAGACCTTCCCCGGCTCAAGCGAGTAATGCTGGGAAAGCAATTGTGGAGCTGCTTTTGGTCTGTCCTGTTGGTAACCAGAGCCAGCCCTTTGCTTCTGCTACACCAGTGGCACTAGGGTTTTGGTTTTTCTTTTTTTCTCCTTTTTTTTCCTCTCCCCACCCTATTTTTTTCTATGAGGTTTTAAATTATCTGGGTTATTTTGTGTGTTTGAGAAGACTTCATTTAAAACATCAGTAAAACTTGTATCAAAGGGCTCAACTTCACACCGAGTACACAGAGCTCGGGACTGAATCCTGCAGTTCAAGGGAGCTGCGGGCAGTTTTACACATTTAAATGGATGGTGCCTTGTTTTAAAAAAACCATCTGAAGTTCATGGGGTTCATCTTAATTGATAAGCTGGACATAACGGATGGGTGTAGGGAGACTTCAACAACATAAGGGAAGAAAGATTTTTTTTTTCCCTCTCTCTCTTTTTTTAGTCTGCCATCAAAGGTTGGGAACTTAGCACTACACCGTAGTATTATTTTTCTTCTGCTATTAAAATGAATCACACTGTGCCTAATTCTTCTTGGGAAGATGAATGTGTTTGAGGCAGCTTGAAGCCATTCAGTGCCTCACAAGCCTTTGCATCTTTCTATCAATGTTCCAAAATACTCACCTCTGTTTTTTGGATGTCTGTAGAAACAAAATATAAAATGGCTTCAAATACATGGCAGGCTGTTTAGTGGAGATGAAAGGGTATTTGAATAGTCTTTTTAAAATGAATGAAAAGTGAATACTCTCTTCTGTTTCAATTATAAGTGGGACATGGAGCTCGTTAGACACCACCTTAATATGTGACACTCTGAAAATGTTCACCTACCTTCAGTGGTTCAGAAACATTTTGTTTTTTAGCTTGTCTCGGGATAAAGATCGTGATTACAGGTCTGGCATGTTCTCTGCTAAATGGAGAGGCAGCGTGGGAAAGTTCTGCTCTTACAGCTTAAAAGTAACATCCAACTAAATTTTTTTTTTTTTTTTTAACAGTACAGAAGATCGAGAGAGAACAAGAACCTTATTTTGACCCAAGTGGGTGGTTTTTTTAAGTTTAGCTTATCAGGTTAAACAAAAACTATGCAAACTCATGCTGAGAAAAGTGCCCACAGAGCTGCTGGTGGTGTTGGAATGCCCTGCTGTGTTAGGTCCTTCCAGAGGATGGACCAGAAACGTCCCTATGTGGGTCCTTTTCCAGAGGATGGACCCAAAATATCCCTGTTTACATCCTTTTCCAGAGAAAGGATGTAAAATACCCACATTTGGGTCCTTTTCCAGAGAAGGGACCCAAAATATCACTGTTTGGGTCCTTTTCCTGGGAAAAGACCCAAAATGTCCTCGTTTGGGTCCTTTTCTGGAGGATAGACCCAAAATATCCTGGTTTAGGTCCTGTTCCAGAGAAGGGACCCAAAATGTGCTGACTTGGATCCTTCCAGAGGAAAGAACCGGAATGGCCCAGTTTCGGCCCTTTACCAGAGGAAAGACCCAAAATAGTCCTAATTCGGAGCTTGTTCCAGAGGAGTGACCCAAAGTATCCAGATTTGGGTCCTTCCAGAGGAGGAACATCAACAGCAAGAGCCCTGCTCTGCAGAAGCAAACCCGAGCGGGGCTGGAGCGCTGCAGGAAGGGCGGCCCGAGCGATCCCCAACCACTCCACACACTTAAAAATCACACTAAGACTTAACACTTAGCGCATTTTTCGCCTTCAAAGCAGACTGGAAACACTCATTAAGCCCCACAGCACCCACGGAGGGAGGGAGCCCTGGTGGATAATTGTGGCCAGGGGAGCTTCAAAGCCGTGTGTCGGCTCTGCAGGCTGGGTCAGCGTCCAACAAAAACACCAGCCCTGGTTACTGCACAATTAAAACACCTTGATGGACCTTTAACGGTCCTCCTTGGGAGCACTTGGGCCTTGGAGCCTGGAGGTTGGGAATCATGGGCATGCCTTGCCCTCAGGCTTTTTTTTTGTTGGGGTTTGGGGGGGGAAAGAGAAACACTTTCCCAAGTGTTTCACAGCTGGAGTTTGCTGGGGGCGTGTGGCAGAGGAGCCACAGTGGTCTGGCTTGGTCCAGAATAAAAGCTGGAAGCAGTGGGGGGTGGGGATGGAATGGGATGGGCTGGGGAGGGGACAAGGGACTGGTTCTCCTCTCTGAGATGAGTGGGGACAAGGACCCTGTTTTGCTTCTCTCAGTAAAATCCAGGCTGCATTTGAATGCACAAAGCATCCCACCCCTTGTTCATGGGTCTCTCCTCCAGCTGGGCCCTTGCAGATTGGTCACAGCAGATCCAGCAAATAGTTTGTTCTTTTCTCTCTACACTGAATGTTTGGGCATCACCTGGCTCAAGGGATGAAAAACTTTTGAGCCAGCATCCAAAAACTGAACAGGGCTGCCCCCAAAATCATGAGCTTGGAACAAAATAAAATAAATAAAAAATGAAACTCCCCTTCCCTTCATGGACATAGAGGTACAGAGTGGATGTTATTTTGAACAGCACTGGTACTGGGAGAGTGGTGAAGTGCCACAAAAACTCTCTCCTTTTCCCAGGTGATGGGATGAGAAGCATATCCAGTTTCCTTCAGCCTTTCCCAAGTCTCCCAAGGGTTGTTCTCTACCCTCCACCTCGGGAGTTTATTCCCTCTAAACCCCTGAGTCAGCTCCGTGCTGGCTGGGCTGGAGCACCTGCTGGTTCACACTCTGCCTGGTTCATATTGGCAATTGTATTCCCTTCCTCCTTCACCTTCCATTAACCTCATGTTCCTCAAACACCTTCATCCAGCTACTCCATTCTGGTAGCAACCTCAGATTAATTAAAAAGGAAAAAAAGAATGGAATGCTCTGTCTTTAAAATGAGGTTCCTATCCCATTGCTTTCAAATGCTCTCTCTTAATCACAGAGCCCAGAGAACACCCACACAGAGGAGGCTGGAGAATTATTTAAGGCAAATCATCTTCCTTCCTCTTCTGAAAAAAGATCAGACTAGTTCTGGATGGTGAGAGCAGCTCTGGTTCAGGCCCTTTCCATTCTTCCCAGCAACATTCCCAATTCCTGCCCACAGCCTTGCCTGGCGTCCCCACACAGCTCTGCACACACTCCTTTCCCTCTCACCTTCATTAGCATGCTACTAATCATAATGCACAGTCCCAGGATGAATTTTTTCTAACACTTAAACCATGGCCTGCCATATGTTTTAGCCTCTCTTTTAAATTAAATGAGTGTCGTGATGCGTTTAATCTTCAGGGAGCACTGAACCCACATAGCAAGAGAGGAGGCTAATTTTGGACATCAGATCTAGGTGATAGCATAATTTCAGACAATTTTGGCTGACCTCCCTGGGCAATGCCCTTCATCTCTTTCATGAGAAGATCTATTTTTAGGGAAGAAAGCCCATTAAGTCTTGCCTCCCTTAATTCAGCTCTTCACATGATAAGCTTTGACAGGTAGATCTTCTTTTTTTTATTATTATTATTATTTTTTAAAAAGAAAACAGAAAAGACCCTCTGGGAATTCTGGCTTTCAACATTTGTCTTGGGCCCTGCAGGAGTCTGGAACATCTCTGAACCCTACAGCTCGTCCTGCTTTGAAACCGCCGCCTCGTCATTCCTCATGCACGTCGCCCGCGCTGCCTCCTCATCTGCAGTCGCAGCACTCCCGGCTCCCTGCTCCTGCTCCCACCGCCCTGGCAGCTCTCCTGCCTTCCCTTCCCTCTTGCTTCCGCTGTGCCATCTCAAAGCAAGCTCTCCTTCCCCCTAATCCTTCAGAAGCCAAAGGATAAATGCAGTGCATGGCCTTGGCTCTTGCCTTTCTCCCCTGCACCCTCAGCATCGTCCCCATGAGGGAGCCCAGTTGGTCCCTCAAGGTCCCATCCAGCCCTAAAACAGGGACAGCACAGAGCCCACCAAAATCCCTCCACCCCTTCAAAGTACTTTCAGGTGGCTGCAGCAGCCTGGCAGAGCTTGGAACAATAAGGTTTGTGCCATTTCCAAAGCTTTTGTCTCTCACAATCCTCACATCCCCGAAGGTTTCTGGCAGCCCTACAAACACAACACCCTTTTCCCAAACATTCCATGGCAAGTGTCTCTCATCTACAGGTACAAAAGTTACAGGCTCACACAGCACCCAGGGGTCTTCACCTCCAGGGACCAACCAAGCACCCTCCACCAGCCCCAGCAGGACAGAGGCAAAGGGCAGGTTTGGGGACCGAACGCTGCTCCTGGGAATGATGCTGTGAAACCAGCTGGGATCCAAAGATGGTTCAGGAATAAGGAGGGGGCAGCTGATGACATGGTCAGTGGAGAGCCTGTTCTGGCCAGAGTGGCTGTGGAGGGGTTAAACCTTCCTCGTGGTGCTGCCATGCAAAAACCAGGCAAAGCACCAGGGCTTTGCATTGAGATTCAAATGCCCAGATCAAAGCAGAGCTCCAGGAAGGAAGAGCCAATTTAGGTTGGAACCAGGGAAAAGTTTCTCAGCTAACTTCTGGGAAGTGAAACAACCAGGGTTCAGAAAGCTTCCATCAAAAGGGAGAGGAGTTTCCGTGGGAGAGGAGGAGGTGGCCCTCGCCCTCTCCCTCTCCTCCCAGCCAGGGAATTATTATTGGCCATCAGATCCAACACACCCCATCACCATACCCACCCAGCTCTTTTGAAACTGTCCCCAAAATATTCCTCCCCAGCCTTCCAGAAAAGGATGAGCTCAGGCAGGCCCTGCCAAGCACAGCCCAGCACTGGTGTCCCCGTGGCACCCGCTGCCAGTGGCATCCACATGCCGGCATTCCCGAGAGCTGCCACGCAGAGCCAAACACCCAGAGCCTGCAGAGACAGCTCATGTCCAAATTGGGCTCCATGGCCTTTGGGATGGCCGCCGGCCCGCAGTCCAACATTTGATGAAGTAGCCAAAATACTATTTCCAACTTTTTCTTCCTTACTGTTTATTCCAAAGCAAACAAACAAATGAAGAAGAAGAAGAAGGAGAAAAAAAGAAAAAAAAAAGAAAAAAAGTTTGAGAGTTTAGCTTTGCTAATTTATGACTCTGTGCTCGGTCCTTTTCTCCTTTGGGATTTGCTGCCCTGACCTTGGATATGCCGGGAAGAGGAAGGCGAGCTCTCACCTTGCCAGTGTGAAAGGTTGCCAAAGCAGGGAGAAAGTGTCTACTCACTTATTCTAGGAGCATGTAGTGCTTTTGTGTTTCAAGCCTTTGTAGATTTGCAATGCCTTTAAAACCCCTCGCAACTGTCCAACGTGGGGTGTTTAATTACCAGGTAAAACTATTTTTTTAGACTCCATTTAATTATTTGATTGCACAGTAACCAAAGAGTGTAAGAGGGCTGTAGCCAGAAGGCACTTCAAAGCAATGCCTTGATGTTTCTTAGTGGGCATTAATGGTTTCTGAAGGCAGGAGATTGTTTAAAAAAAAATATTAAAACCCTCCTCATGATCCCGCCAGCAATCTCAAAAAAATGCATAAACACTGGAATCCTCTGCCAGGGAAGAAAAAAAAGAGTTCAAAGGGATCTGAGAGTTTTCATGTAAAGTTTAGAGTTTAAGGCGTGACTGTTGGCTACGGAGCCCCACTGTTTGAACTCTTGTTTATTAAAAACAGTTTCCCAGCATTTCACAGGGTTCAGAAAGACAACAGCAAAGTGCAGCCTTTTGCACAGCTCAGCCTTTAAAGGCTCCATTGATTTCTACCTATATGTTTTATCTCTCCTTTTTTTTTCTTTTTTTTTTCTTTTTTTTTTTTTTTTTTTTTTTTTTTTTTTTTTTTTTTTTTGATCAAATGCTGAAGTTTAGCACAATATCCAAGAGCAGGCTGAGCTGGGGCTGCAGTGGAGAGAACCGCTCTGAGGAAGAGTTTGACTTTACTTTTTAAAATACTTTTTAAGAGTTCACTCCAGACTCTGCAGTGCCCCAGAGGGCTGGATGACAGCAGCAGCAGCAGAATTAGGAAATGACAACTTGGCTGGCCCCAGACTCCGACTGCCTTTTTGATATTATCGCCAACCCTCCAGCCTTTATCTGAGCCTCAGCTCTCAATCAACGTCCAGCCAAACAATCAGCCACTGGGAAATGAAAAGTCCTTTTTTTTTTCTTTTCTTTTTTTTTTTTTTTTTCCCCTCAGGGTGGGAGATAATCCTTCAGCCTGTCCTGTCTGGGCATGCATCTTATTTTTTATGAGGCCACCACCACACCGAGAGCAGGCTCATTCTTTTCTCTGCTTATACATCTTTCTCTCTCCTGTGGCTTCAGCCAGCCTCGCTTGTCCAAAAAAAAAAAAAATTCTACCTTTTAAAGTCAGGGTTTTTACCCAGGAATGAAGTGAAGGGAAATCTGCAGCATGTTGCAGCTTGGTCCTGTTGGCTGTGGCTGGGGAAGAGCTGGGCTTTGAAGGGGGAGGCATCTGGACCAGCTGGACGGTTCACAGCAAGATGCCACAACTCCTGCAAGGGCAAGGAGAGGAGACACACAGGAGCACTGGGAGAATCCTGTGCTGTCCTGGGAAAAAACTTGCAGCTGAGTGTTTTTTAGCAAGTTCTTAAGTCTGACTGGAGAGATCTAAAGATAACACAGCTCAGAGCCGCCCAAGCTTTGCCTTTAACAACAGAGGGGTCTAGAAGTACTGCCAGAAGATGTTATAAAAGGCACATTAGGAGCAGAATTAAAGCAAACATAAACCAAAACAAACAGAAACATCTGCTGAGCAGGTAGCCTGAGAATAAACTCCTTATTAAAGCTGTTCTCCAGGCTGAATCCTCAGCTCCAAGTCACGGGGGCGCTGCCAGGTGACACCGGCCGCGCTTCTGACGCAGGAGAGAGCGAGCTAATAATAGTGTCGTGTCAAAGCCCGGCTTTGCCTCGCACAAACACATCAGAGGGGAGGGAAAATAGGATGTGCAGGCAACAAACAGGGGTTTGCTTGAGTTTCTGGTTCCATCCTGCCAGGCTGCCCTCCAAATGTGGCTGGGAGCTAAGGAGAGATGCTCCAGAGAATGTCTCCGTGCTCGGAGGGCTGCAAGATGGAGCAGGATGGGGGAGGATGGGAAGAGGATTTCTAGTACCCCCTCGAGGGAGATGGGGGTGTGTGTGATGGAGTATGGCAGGTCGAGGTGAGATCAAGGCCCTGGGCATTTAAATCACGCTCAGGATTTTGCAGCAGAGTCACCACGTGAAAACCTGAGAACAAGAAACAGCGTCCCCTTGACTGAGGAGATGTGAAAATGTCTCTGTAACTACAAATCAGGTGAGACAAATTCATATTTTAAATGCAGTGGGAAAAGAAAGTGGAGAAGAAAAAAAAACCCCTCATACACACACACACAAACACCCAAAAATCCCTAAAAACTAAAAAGGAAGGAGCAGCAAATTTTTTCCTCTACACAGCTGATGGCAAAGTGATGCTCCAAAGATGTCCCTGCAATAGCCACAGTGGAAAGCTGAGGTTATCCTTCTTATCCTCCTGCCATCCCCACTCCCAGCAAAAAATCTCCTCCTTCCAAACTCCAGGGATTGATGGAAAATATGAACTTAATTTTGGGCTCTGTTTTCCTTAAATCGGCACAGTTCCAGTAAAATCAGATTAAAATACCTCCAGTCCCTGATGTTTGGGGATATTTAAACTCAGATCAAAGCACTTTTAACCAGCCCTTTTGGTAGCAGGTTTGATGAGAAACACAGGTGCAGGAATACATGAAGCTGGGCTGATTTAAATGCTGCCTTGCAATGCTGCTTCTGATCCCTTAAATATCAGCTGGGGGCGGGCAGGAGGAATGGATGGATGATGTTTTCATAGAAGATTACCTTTTTTTTTTTTTTTTTTTTTTCTTGAATGCAATTTGAGCTGCTTCATTTTCTGCATGAAAACTTTTTTTAATTTTTTTTGTTGTCTTTAATAATTACATGGAGAAAGAGACTGTCAGGCCACAGAGAAGTGGAGGGCAAAGTGATTTACAGATCATGATCCTTCAAGAACAAGAGATTGACTTGTGCTTGTGAGGGACCAGCACAAGCTCCACAGCTCATGCACAGAGACCCAAAGGTCCAAACCTGGCACACAGATGAATTTTTGGTTGTTTTCTGCAGAATTAGCTGGTTCTGGTGGAGTTGTGGTGATTAGTGAATAAAACCAAACCCAGCTGCAGAGGGTGGTTATGAAGGGGGTTGAAATAATTTGCTGCAGCGTTAACCCAAACCCAGCAAGTGCTGGTGGGTTTGGTGGGCAGAGGATGCAAAGTGGAGCTGATGCAGGGGCTGGACCTGTGTGTTGGCACAGGCATTTGTCAGGGATTTTGGGGATGACACATTCCACCCAAAAAGGCTTGGGGCTCTCGTGTCTTTCTCATCCTGCCTCCAGACAATGCCAGCTCCGTTCAAATCACACCCCCTTGCCCCAAAACGGAGGAAATGAAGGCGGGTTAAATTTAACCATCTGATAACACCAATTAAAAGCTGTCACTGTTATAGTTCAGGGAAATCAGTGTGGTTCCTACAAAGGGTTCAGCCCTGTTTGTTGACAAACGATGTGACCCCAGCAATTCATCCCCAGTGGGACAGGATGGGAAGTACTATAGGATTTTCTCTGCTGGGAGCTTTCAAGTTTTATTGTGTGCAATTAAAATGCAGATGAATAACATAGTAAAATAATAAAATGCTCCTCATAAAAGTGCCCCAGTGAAACAAAACTGTCAAAGGCACAAGAGGGGAAAAAGCCCAACAAAAGAGCAAACATTGCTTCCTCTCAAAACATCATGGAAAGTTTAAACAAACTCCGTTATCAGGAGATCCCAAAGCCAGTGGTTCAGTTACAGCTTCCCATCTGCTCACCCACAGCTCCTCAAGAAGGTCCTGGGGCTCTCAGTGGTGTGTGCCCCACAGCCCCTAAAAGCTGGGCTGCCATGCAGGTCCCCAGCCCCACATAACCCCTGGGCCATCTCAGCCCCATCACTGCCCTGGCCACCCACTGCTGTCCCCACCTGCACTGCAGGTGACCTGGGGGTGGAGGGACACACAGACACCATCCTGCCCCAGGGCAGCACCCTGCTTGGGCTGATTGCTTTTGCTAACATGCCTTAAGGTTCATATTGCTCACATTCCTTTTTTGGTGTGATTCTGCTGCAAAAGGGACAATCAAAACCATGCTGCCTGAATGGGAAATTGCTGCATTTGTGTACAATATATTGTTTAACAAAGTTGCTCCGAAGTTATTTAATAAGATGCATAAAATAAGCCAGGCTTGGACTGTCAAACTCAAGCGCTGGGAAGTCAGAAGACGCCAGATTTGTGATTCCCTCTTAGACTGAACATGCACAGAGAGGAGAATCAAGCCAAGGACACCAGCTGTGACACAGCCCAGGCTGGAAGTGGTCTTGAGGTGGGTGGTGCAACACCTGGCACACAGTGGGAACACAGTGGGGACTGCTCCTGCCAACATCACCAACTAGTCCCTGGTCCCCACCCCAGCAAATCCTCTCCTGCAGATCCATTCACCATTCCCTCAAACCCCACCTGCACTTTTACACCAACAGTAAAAGCACCATAAAATCCTAATGGTAATAAAGAGAGAGAGATGTTTCTCTTGTGCTGAACGACAGGGCTGAACAGAAAACAAGGCTGGCACCAGAGATGAAAACCAAATGAGGCTCAGAGCCCAGACACCAAGAAGGAAATCAGACATTAAAGCTGAGGGGCAGCAGCTCTCTGCAGTGTCCTCTTGGAGGCTTTGAGCCTCAGAGCTGAGCACTGCCCTGAGGAACCCGGGCAAACCAAGGTGCAGTTTGGATAACACACCTACGTGGTGCATTTCAGGTACCTGATCCAGCAGCAAAGTAAAGAAACACCCTGAGCTGAGACTGGTGGGAGGTAGAAGTTTCCTCCAGATTGGTTTGTGCACTCTCAGGAGATGCTGAAGTGTATTTTGGGTGGGCATCTGAGATGAGATGATCATACCTACTAATCCATGGTTGAGTCAAGAGCACCGAGACACCCCATAACATCCCCAAGGGCAGAGAGGCACCCCATAAGGTCCTTTGGTCAACACAGTTCGCAGCCCTATTTCCCCTGGATCTCCCCTGTCACATCAGCCACTGTCCCCTGCAGTTCCCAAACCCCAGATACAGCTCTCCAGATTTACATCTCTGTAGGATTTGCTCCATGTGGAGCATCTCAGAGCAGCTCCTGCCTTCCCTCAGTGCCTCCTGCACTCACAGTTGTGATTTTTCCGCTCTCTCACACGGTCATTGAACTCCTGTTATCTCCCCAAATTAATATTAATGGCTTCCTTTAAGCTTCTCCTTTAGCTCTCCCTCCTTCCAACAACTTTTTGATGATTTTGATTCTCCCAGACTCCTTTCTTCCCCTGTCCTCGTGCTGCTTGTCTGCTCTAATCCGCAGCGTTGCCCTGAGATAGCACCGGTGCCACTTGGCCTGAAGGGTTTGTGCAGGGGACATGGAGCAGGGCGGGTTTGGGTGCTGCCCTCAGGACTCCAGCCGGGATGAGGGGCTGGGAGTGATGCAGGGACAGTCTTTGGGACATGTCAAGATGCAAAGAGCTGATCTGAAGCAGCGTGGCCAAGCCCCACCTGCCCAGAAGCTGCTGCTTCTGCACAGTCACAGGAGGAGACACCAAGTGATGGAAGTTGTCCCCTTTCCCTCTGTCCCTCCAAGTTACTGCAAAAATATTTCAATCTGATGGGGAAATCATATTAAGCAGGTTGTTCTGTCTCATAATAAAGTCTGTAGAGGCCTTTCCCAATAATGGGTGTCTCTGTATTGTACTGACCCTGCTGGCACTTCCCAGCAGCCCCAGAGTATGTGGAGACAGATGATGTGGAGCCTGACCTGCTCCTGAATTCATCAGCCCTTCCCATATGCTTGTCCCATGGACCACTTACACAGCATCTCGTACCCAAATCCCACTGGGCAGCCTGTTTGGGGACATCCATGGGCTCCCTCGCCACTGGAAAGACAGCTCATGTTAGACACTGCCAAGCTCTTGTCTGACCAAGCTGGGCTCTGAATTTTGTCCAGGATGACAGAGAAACAGATTGAGCAACACCCAAGCATGTGCAAATCAGGACTTTTGCAAAACGCTGCCTCCCGCCAACTCTCTGGGATCGAAGTGGAGGACGCCGAAATGTTTGGTCCCAATTTACAGCCTTAGCAATGCTTTTAACCCCTGCAGCCTGCTCAGCCTCTCCCCCTGCCCAGGGCTCTCTGCAGATACTGCTGCACAAACCCACCAAAACAGGGGTCACAAGAACAGGCTCCAGGAGGTTTTTGTCCTAGTGCAGCCCAAGAGGGACGAGACGATGCCCATTCCAGTTACTGCATTAGTCTAAATCCATCCTTTCACTGCTCTAAAGCGTTTGCTTAAGGCAGAGCTTTCTCTGGGGTCCAGGATCTCTTTCTTGCATTTTATGAGTTTTTTCCCTAATTATGGAATCTCTTTCAATCTGGCCCTCCTTTGATCACAGCTGGCCCCAGAGAGAAGTCGTCTTGTCTGGATCGACTGAGAAAAGAAAGAGATGAGAGGCAGAAGTGACCTGCCCGAGATGACTGAGAAAATCTGCTGCAAAGCAAAGATTTGAACAGCAGCTCTGCACAGCCACAGCTTTAGAGAAACCTCGGGACAAACCTTCCTCCGTGTGTGATCAATCACCGCATCCTTCCAGGTAAACCACATTTCAAATGGGACCCCGGGGTGAGCCATCAGTTAGCACTTCCTGCGGCTGTTTTGCTCCCCTGTCACAGGCAGGATGAGAACAGACCATTCCTGAGCGTCCAAAGGGAATTTCTGAGCCAGGGCATGTTACTGGTGCAGCAGAAAGCCATCCCAGTCCGCCAGCACAGAGGAGACCCCACTCCCATTCAGCTGACAGATCACAAAGGGCTTCCTATAAAACTCAGCTAAATGAGATTTCTCCTGAAAAAGGCTATTTTCAGTGCCACTCTGATTATTTGCCCTCTGTTGTCTTCCATAAAGGATACTGTGAAGTTAATGATCCAGCCGTGGAATTTTAAATAGCTGCTTCATGACTAACAACATGTGCTCCGGATCAGCCCGAGCCTGTATTTACATATTTCCCATGATAAGTCAACATATGGTTCTTGTTTGTAACATGGAGTTGCACTCTTCATATTATTACCTTTTTTTTTTTTTTTTTTAACTTCTTTTCACAATTACAGGGGGGAAAACCTTTTCTTTTAATTATTGTTAGCAAAAGCACTGTACATATAAGAAGCTGTTAGGGTAACCAGGAGCCTGTTAATGCCTTTGTTTTGATTCCCACTCGACCCTGAGCTGGTTTGTCACATGGGGGCCTGGGGCCACCTCCACAAGCACTGCTGGATGCTCAAGGTCAGCTCTTCCCCCCTCACACCACAGGACAGGGTTTCACAACCCTTCACAACAGCCTGGCAGTGGCACTCTTTGGGAAACTTGCACTAGTAGTTTGAGTTTCCTCTCTTCTGCATTTGCAGTTTTGAGAATGCAGATAATTTGTACAACTGTTGTTGGGTAGGTTGGGGTTTTTTTCCCCTCTTCCCCCTCTATTTTCCTCCTCACATCAAAGCATCAGCTAATGGCTGGATATAAACATCCTAAGTGCTCTCATGGCACAGCTGGAATCACAGGAATTGACATTTTCCAACTCAGGTGTTGTTTTCCCCTGTGCTCTGCTCCCTTAACTCCCCTCACACAATTCAAGTCCCAGGGCTTCACCTATTCCCTTTGGGAGATTATTCCACATGGGAAATGGGCTCTAACCATGAAGAATTTTTTTTTTTCCTTCAACCCAGTCACAAAGATTATTTCCTTTATTTAATCTTATTACTCCCACTTGAACCAGGCTAAATAATTCCCATCCTCCCTGGGTATTTACACCCCTCTCACACTTGCCGACAGACACCGTATCCCACCCTTAGCCATCATTTTGCCAAGCTAAACATGTGTAACTCTTTTAATCCTTCCTCATAAATCAGTCCAGCCCTTTCATCATTTTTATTGCTCTTCTCTGAATCCTGTCCAATTTGTTGACATTGTTCTGCTCTTTAGGTGCTCGGAGGATGGATATTCCAGGTGAAATTTCACTGGTTGCATGTTCCAGGGTTAATTAACAAAAGTTCCCTCTCTGCTTTTACCTGCACACAGTTCATGGGATTGAGGCTTGATGCTGCATCCTCTACTGATGGGAAAAAGGACCCACTGATATCCCTTGGGATAATGATCCTGGGATTTAGCGCCCCTAAAGCTCAGTTATAACCTGTTTGAGGATGTCTGGTGCTTATATCATCCCATGGAACCATCAGAGGGTGATCCTGCAGTTGGGGCTGAATTAGGGGAGGGAATTTACTCAGCAACATCCAATGCTCCAGAGAGACCAGGCAAGAATTTGGGGGTCCACTTTGAAAACCCACCTAAACCTCACTGGGGGCAGGTCTGGGACAAAGCCCCTTCCACCCCAGGTGCTCCAGGGGAGACCTTGCTCCATGTCAATTCTCTTTGGATGCCAATGATGTCACCACTCATAGAATCACAGGACCATTAAGGTTAGAAAAAAACTCCAAGGCCATTGAGTCCACCCTTGGACCAAATACCACCATGGCCACTAAACCATATCACAAAATGCCACGATTCCTTGGTTTTTTGAACACTTCCAGGGATGGTGACTCCACTATTTCCCTGGGGAGCCTGTTCCAATGCTTAACCTCTCTTTCAGTGAAAGGATTTTTCCTCATATCCAACCTGAGCCCCTCCTGGTGCAGCTTGGGTTAGTGTTAGACTATTTGCAGACAAATAGGCCGTGATAATAAATACCTCAGTGAGATCAAAAGATCCTTAAACAGCCTTAATAAAAAAATAAAATAAAAGATCAGAGAAGTGCAATTTGGTTCTGTTCTTCGCCACTTCTCTGCTCTTTGGGAAGGCAACTTTTAACATTTCAAAGATCCATGTGCCATTGTATGGAGAGAGCCAGGCTGAGCGCTTTGTGCTTCCTCAGTTTTGTCCGGTGGTTGTCCCACTAACCAGCCTCCTGCCAAGGGAAAGGGATTTCTCCCTTCTCCTGCTGACAACAGCTTTGCTTTGAAAGTGAGAGTTGCCTGCTTCTTAATTAGTGCTGCCATGAGCTGGTCACTCCGGGCTGGGAGTGGAGCAGAGGAGCTCAGCTATTCACTCCCTGCGCATCCCGGGGAAGCGATTCCAGCCCAGCCTCAGCTGCGGCCGCCGGGAGCTCCTGGGGGTTCTCCTAATGGCCCCATTCAAACCATGAAACACACCTCAGAAGCCCTGCAAATAAATGCAGGGCACTTTCTGGGAAGTGCAGGGATTGATATGCTATGAAAGAGTTTCCTTTCAGACCCCAGGTATCCCGAGGTGCTTCCCACAATAGCGCTCGGGGCCCGCTCGGATCCTGCCGTCAGGATTCTGTTCGGAGGCTGCTCACCCAAAGACTGCTCCACCACACACACACACAAATCATTAACCTCTGAAGAGCACAGAGCACCTGTCTGCAGAGGGACATGTGCAATTATTACTGCCACCAGTGGTTTTGTTTATTCCAGAAGCACCTAAAAATAAAGAGTCCTAGGCCTGGGGTTGCTCTGTGGGATGTGCCACACAAGCAGCACAAACGATGGGGTGACTAAATGACAGCAGGGTCCCCTCCAGCCTTGAGCTCCATCACCCTCCTCTTTCACCCATGAAGTACAGTAAAAGCCATTCCATCACAACCAGACCAGGGAATGCACCTAGTGCTCCATAAAACTCCTACTTTTTTTTTTTTTTTCTGCTCAAACAATATTTTATCTTGGAAAATTAGCAGTATATCAAGATGGAGACTTTTTGACCCAACTGTGGTGCAGTCAGCATCTCTCCATCTCCCTCAGCCCAGATTCCCAGCTGATTTCTGGGCTCAAAACCACACATATTTTCCTTTGTGTGTTGATTTGAATCCACACAAAATACAGGATAACTTTCCTTTGAAGAAAGTGGGAAAGCAGTATGGCAAGGAGCCTAGGTAGGTATTGAGTTACTTTCTGTAGTTCTTATTTTCCCTAATGAGAGGTTTTGGAGAAAGATATTCCCCTGGTCACCCTGCAAGTCAGACAGGTACAACAACAAGTACAGCAGACGGGGCTGTGTAATCTAGAGATGGCTTTGAACCTGCTCCCAGGATACGAGAACTCCTGAACTTTAAAGGTATTTAGATCCCAATCTGGATCTGTGCATTGTGGTTGACCATTTACTCCACTCCCCCACCATACTATGTATATATATATATTTTTTTTTCCAACAATGACCCAGATGAAAACATGAGATGTGAACAACTTCTGACCTCGAGGCAACTGTTGGCATCTCAGTCTCTTGACTTCTGTTTGTGAAAATGAGAGGACTTCCACGAACGTGCCTAGCACATGACTTGCAGCGTTTCTCTGAAGATATCACTCCATTTTACAGATCAGCCCAGCTCAATGCAGTTAGAAAATAAAATAAAGCACAGGGATGCAGTAGGAACACATGTAGCTTGTGTGGTTCCCATGCCAGAGCACTTTATCAAATCCTGCTTTTTCCCTGCTGGGATCAGCACAGTAACTTCTCTCATGTTTGAGACAACTTCCAACAAGAGACTGGAGGTGAGACAAGTATCCTGAACAAACACAGGATTCCCTGACATCAGTGTGATACCTTCATAGGAGAATCAGAATTTCAATGAATTTATCAAGAGGTTTCCAGGCCAGGAGGGGAGGTAATTAAGATACATAACTCAGGCCAGAGCAGCTCACTGAGTACAGACCAACAACATACAGATCTCAGATGACAACAATTCTTTTAATCTTTTCATGGCATTTCACATTTACTGCTCTGCAGAAAGACTGCAGACCCTTTGGGTGGGTTCTGCCAGTGTGGCTTCACCTGCCTGTGCTACCCACAGCGTTGTGTGTTCCTGCTCCTTGGCTGAACACGCCTGCAAACATCCCTCCCTCAACATTTCTATGAATTAAAAACAATTAGTTCCCATGAATTCATTGTGGATGCAACTTTGAAGTTCTCCCTTTGTGAGCACTGGGGTCATTCAGAGTCATTTGCTGCAGAGAATGAGGAAAGGAGTCAGGATCTGGGTGGGTGAGGACAGCCAAGGAGTCAAGGTGTAATTTGTAAACCTGATAAGCAGCTTAGGAGAAAGTGTCCCACAGGATTTCCTGCCATCACTGGTGATGCTGGTATGTGTTACAAGAGTGGACAACAACGGGCATCTCCAAAATATTTCAGATCTTTTATCTCTACAATTACATTTTCAATAGGCTTTAAAAATGCAAGACCTCTCCTTAATTTTCACTCTCAATGGCAGAAGCACCCATGAAACTACAAGCTCAGTTTGGCCCTGGAGCTAAATTCGGTGGCTCTCACAACCTGGAAAGCCTAGGCTGTGCTAACAGGAGAAAAAAAAAATTCTTGGAAGAGGAACTTTTACTTCTTTTGAAGTCAGAATGGATTTGCAAGGGTCTTAAGTGATGAGGGGACAGTTTTAAGTAGAGAGGATATGTGTATAATTTTAACCATGTAAATAGTCCTTTGCAGCCTGGGAATCTTCAGACTTTTCAAAGCTTTAAGAAGTTGGCACTGCATACTTGTTAAAATCAGTTTAACCACTTGCCAAGAGGTTTAAAGAAAGACGACACCTATTTTGCATGAATAGTAATATTACTCTGATGAATTTAGTTATACTAATGGGGGAGCTTAAAGAATATGCTCCTGCCCCTGATGGAATTTTTAAGGCAAATAATAAGGTTCTGGAGGGTGTAACCTAAAACAGACATTTCATAAAAGATTCATCCTTGAACAAAAATGTCATGAAAGCATGAAATGAAAACTAGACGACAATCAGAGTTCCTCTTGAAGTGCTTTGTAGTAATTATTTTTTAAAATCCTCACAAAAGGCTCCATTCAATTGCAGAATAGCAAGTGAGGTCTGGATGGTTCAAGGCCAAATAATTTCTGCAGTGGAAAAAACAGCTTCAGTTCTTCAGTTCTGATGTAAGGTATTTTAAATGGGCACGAGCTTCAATTATTGCTTTCTTTTCCCCAGCTTCTGTGGGACATGAATTGCCCACAGATAAACCCCCTGCTCTGCAAAGTGGTGACCAGCATCGTTGGCAGCTCTAGTGCTCCTGATTTCACAGTGACACCAAGAATCACAGCCTTTGGATAAGGGTCAGGGCACCACATTTTGGGCTGGAGACCCCTCTTCTGCCAGCTGGTCCAGTCATTCTGGGGGTGGACCCCGCTCCTGGCTGACTAAGAGTACACCAGGTTGGGAAGGTTGGACCATTTCCTGTCTCCTGCCTCCTTTGTGTCCTGTTTGCACCCCACAGACCCCACAACCAGCTCTTGGCTGTTCCAGCAGGTTGTTGCAGCGTGGGAGGTGGCCACAAAACAAGGGAAGTGCTGCACTGCCAGCCCTTGTCCTCGTCCTTGCTGCAAGGAGGAGGCCACAAAAGCAGCATCTGGGTGGGAGTGTCCTGGAGAGGAAGGTGGGGCCAGCACAGATGCTTAAGAACTGCACACGGATGAGAGAATGTAACAGTCATGATCAGAGGAGCAGCAACAGCACCACTGATACCATCTGTAGATATCACCTTAGATGACTGCCATGGCAGAGCCACATCACCACCTTTGGGTGACAACAGATCTGCTCTAGCTGAAGGTATTCCCCTGTGATGGGGATGGACTTTTTGGTCATTCAGATTGTAAAAATGGCCTGGAAAGTGCCAGCAGCTGGAGAATCAGCCACCTAGATCAAAGAAATACTGCCAATTCATATCACCAAGAGGCAGAACACACCATTTCCCTACCCCAGCTCTTGGTGGTGACCCCAGTGGAAGCTGGTGGGAGTGATATGTCTATGAATGACCCCTCAGCAGCTCCAAAAGCCCGACTTCCAGCTGATCCTACTGCACTCCCCTTGGAAAAAGGCCCGTTCCTGCCTGTTTGGTGGTGTTTGTAGTGGTGCCCAAGCAGCACAAATGGGTGAGAATCAGTCAATAACTCGCTGGCACACTGGCAAGTGCTCACCCTGAACATGCAGGGTCCTGCCTGGCAGAGGGAGCCAGGCTTGGCTGCCGACACCTCCCGCCCATCCCTGCCGTCCCCCGGGGCTGTTTCACACTGTCTGAGCTTTCATCTCTTGATTTTCCCTTCCCTTGCCCCGTGCAGGAAGAGGCATTTCCCGAGCTGCCAGAGGTGCAGGTGCTGGGTGAGCCCTTTGCACCACGGGAACAGAGCACAGACCTCGGGTACATCCACAGCACGACCATTTCCCATGCCAGAGGTTGCCTGTTCTTCTTCAGGCACCGAGACACGGCAAGTGGAGATTCCTCTCCGCCTGGGGAGTCACTGAGTGGGGCAGGATGGATCCCTGGGGAGAGGAGCGGCAGGCAGAGCAAGGCAAAGGGCTGACATTGCTCACTGCATCTACAGCTGTTGGTGTTTTTAACACATGCAGCTTCACTCCAAACCCACACTGTGCCCTGCCAGCCCAGGGGAGCCAGGCTCACGCCCCAGCATCCCCGAAATGCGGGTGACAGGGACGTCATTCTTCACTCGAACAATAGCAGCTTGTTCACAGCTCCATACCAGCCTGGTGAAACTCTGAATTTTCAAGTGTGTTTGAGTTGGGGCTTAGCTAAACAAAACTGGTTTTCTAAGGCACGCTGAGGGATTCTCACAAGCCTCCACATCCCCAGTTCAGACTTGCTTCTGATGTCCTTCCCCCAGCATCCTTCCCCTCTCTCTCTCTCTTATTTATGCTGTTCACCCCTTTGGCAATTCTAATTTAGCACTGAAAATCCTCCTGGTCCTTCTTAAACCGAGGGCTGACCCGTGTTTAAGACTGTGGTGTTTGAAGCAGAACCTATTCCCCACCAGAAGATTTTAATTTTGAGCTAAGTGCTGCGCTTTGTTTCCAAACGCTTTATTTAAAATTGCTTCAATGTGTAGCTTTCCAAAAAATTATTTCCCCTTCTGAGGCTTTTTTTCTGGCTTTGGATTTTTCCCCCTCCTGATTTTTAGGACTTCTCCTTCTTCTTTCCTGAGGAAATACCACCCCCTGAACCAGATCTCCTGCGAACTGCCTCCGGACTTTCCCGCAGATGAGCAACCTCTCTGTGCCTCAGTTTACATAGGTGTAAAACCCAGGGAGCATCATTTCCCTGCCTCAGAGAAGCACAGGGAAACTTCATTAACTAACTAATGCCTACAAAGGGATCCTGTATCCTCAGGTGGACAATCTATATGGAAAACGCACTTCTGAGAGAGTGCCATGAGCACTTCGAGATGGAGATGGAACAACAGGAGATCACAGGGACTTGGCCATGCTCCTCCTCCTCCAGCAACTCCTCGGTCTGTGCATCTGTTTCCCCTGAGGGACTCGTGAGGAGCCTGCAGAGGGAGAGGACTGAGGGCAGCTGGGCTCCTGTTCTCCCCCTGGGGTGTTCTCAGGAAGGGGACAGGGACAAGCAGCGGTGACAGTGCCCACATGCAGTTTGTGCACGACTTTGTGGAGCTCCTGGACTGGTGCTGGAGGGCATGAGCAGCTCATGCAGCAGATACTGGGTCTCCCTTTCCTTCCAAGCCCCTCCAACGCTGTTGGAGATGAATGAGGTGCAGTGCCCTGTGATGTGACAGCAAGAGAAGTGCCTGTGATCAAGGAGGAGCAAGAACTGGTGGAAGCACAGGATGCTCAGCCTGGGTTTGATGTGGATCCTGTCCCGAGGCAGCAAGAGAAGGTGTGAGATGGGGCAAGTCCTGGAGAGGGACTGGGGAACAGTGCTGGAGGCTGGACCCTGCGAGCCTCTGAGCTGGGAGTGGTGACCCAACCTGCTGCTGGAGAGCAGGGCCATGTGGTGTGGGACAAGCCTTGCTGGGGGCTGTACACACACCTGCTATTGGGATTTGGTGCACCTGCTCTTCCCCTGGAGGGGGCTTTAGGAGCAGCCTGCTGTGCCTTGCTCCATGGCACCCCAATCTGCTGGCTATTCCTGCCCTGCTCCTCCTCCTTCTGCTGATGCACCAGGTAACTCTTCCCAGGGGGAGTTAACTATGTTAATGTGCAGGAACAGGACCCAAAATGTGACAAGAGTTACATTTTCTGAGACACAACAGACCTGCCACTCTCTGCTGGCAAACCTGTGCTTGCTGCCAACGTGAGGAGCACAAGCCCATGGCTCTGCAAGCACAGGGAAATGCATGTTCATTACAACGACATTCCAGCCACCTACGACAGAAATAATTAATGATTTCTAAATGGTTGCAATGGGGTTTGGTTTGTAAGGAGATGAACTTTGTTCCCAGTGGAAAGGAAAAGCTGTAGATCACTTTGAGATGGAACAAATATCTATAATATCTATTATATTATTCACTGTATGTATTTATCTAGGTCAGTAATTTCTGAATGACCAAAATAACCTTAATATGTTGTATTTTTTTATATTTTGTGTAACTTTACCCTGCCACAGCACCCTGTGTTCTACACTTCCCACTGTCCTCAGGTGACAACAGAACTCTTGGAGCCACCAGCCTCCCTCACTGGACTTTTAGGAGAAGCATCCACAAGAGTTATTCCATTTTCCTTGGACACTGGTGTTTTCTTTTTTAATTTGCCAGTTTGTCTGGTGTGATTTAAGCAAGATCTGGGCCAGGTAAGAGTTCAGGAAATCCCTGTGTCTCTGCCAGGTGAGCACATCCCTGGTGATTGGGGATCTCGAGTAACCAGGAGTATCTGAGGTGCACCAGTTATTGTTACATTCTTCACATTTATTGCCAAGTGTAGCTACAAAATTTATGAAGTGGTTTGCACTCCTGTGCTAGACTGACACATTTCGAGAAGCCGGAAACAAATCCTCTTTTCAACTGGAATTTAAAGCTGTTTCGTAACATTTCTCCAACAGAGAACACTTTTAAGGCAGAAATGTTCCAAGTCCAAGGCCTGCAATGCACCTCCTACTTCGTTACTACCACGAGCAGCAGTGTTACTCAGCTCTTCCCTCCAGTTCCCACTGAGCAGGATGGAGAGCTGGTGATGCTCTGGTAAATTCAGGTGACTCCAGAACTGGACATGAACATACACAGGGGTTCAAGCACCACTGATCTACCTCAGTGCTTAACTCCAAATACAATGTGAGTCTCACTGGATAGTTCATATTACAAGCAAAATACAAACTTTAGAGTGTCACCACGGGGACAAAATATTCAAGTGACAGTTTAAACTGTCCAACATTAACATCTGATTTTTTTTTTTTATTGCCTTCCACTGGCTACCTTTGGCACATCACCCAGTCCCACTAATGGCCACCTTGTTATTAACTGTGGACTTCATGGTCATTAAACTTAAGTTCAGCAAGTCACACATGACTTTATTAGGCATGACTTCAATAATCACCATTTTAATTGCACAAGCTCTCCTCTATGCCCACCCTGAGCACAAGCTATTTTTAAGCTGGAGCAACATTATCCTTTCCACTGGACAGCTCAGTGTGCCATCACACAGGGCACTCTGCCAGCAAAAAAAACAAAAACAAAAAAAACCTAAACAAATAAAATGAAGCAGGGCAAGAGCTCACCCATTTCTGTGGTGCTTTGAGGTACAAGCCACATCTGATAAGGCAGAAGTGAGACCGCAAGAACCACATTCTGCTCAGGGTTCTGATGAAAAGGGTAACGGGGAAAGCAGGTGAGATGGGGCTCAGCTGACAGGCTGGATCAGGCTCGTGGCTGGCCACAAAGTCCACAACAGGGAACAAACCTGTCTGCTTCAAAAAACACCAACAAAGTTCCTTTTACAAGAGAGTGGCTGTGCCCACCCTACAGAGGAAGCACAGGCAGGTTGCACCAGGAGCAAACACCACGTTGGCTCTGCTGAAGTGTGAACTGTCCTGCTGCAAATTCCCCCCTCCCTACACCATTATGGACCTCCAAGGTGCTGTGTCCAAGATGGGCAAACCAACCCTCTTGGCTGGGTCTGGCAGGAGAGAAGGGATCATTTCTTTCCAAGGGGAGCTGGACAAACAAACCAGAAAGAAAAACAGTTTTGAAAGTTCATATTTTTCCCACTGCACTGGGACCAACACAGAAAATGATTTTTGTCAGAAAAAGTGGATCAATATCCACCAAACTGGATTCCATGGCAAGCTGGGCTGTATGGCTGGCATGGACAAATTCATTTCTGCATGAACTGTGTTAAAGCACATTCACATCCTCAGGGCATGCAAATGCAGGGTTACCATGCTGCAGCTGACACAAGCCTTGATATAATCCTCAACTCTCAAAGAAAAAAAAAAAAAAAAATTTAAAAAGCCCCCAAAACCCAAGAACTAAAGCAGAGCCTTCCCAGGTCCACAGATCCTTCCACAGGCACAGGAAATCTTCAAGGATATTCTCGAAGCAGCCGCAGCCTCAGATCTCCCGTTCAGTCACAGCCCTACCACTCCTGCATTTTATACAGGCCCTTCCTGATAACTTTTATTGCACAGTTTAAAAACATAATCGAGCATGTGATAAATAATTGTGTTAGCTCTGCACCCGTGAACGGCTTTAACTCGCAGCTTGTGCTCGGTAATGAATGTCAGAGGATGTGTTAATAAAAAATTAAATCGCCAGAGCGTGGTGTCAGGGTACATACTTTTGGAACCTAATGCTGTTAAGTTTCCATGTCATGTGAACTGTAATGTACAGTAGCAAGGCACAGGCATTCCTACTCCCTTTGAATTGTGCAGATGTTTTGTGCTCCCAGAGAAGATCCTAAAGAGAGATGCACGCTCTTAGTATGTATCTATTATAACATTATTAGCCACACTCCTAATTAATCCTTAGGAATTCCAGGCATTTTTCATTTAGTTCTTAGCAAAGGGGAAAAGCAAAAAAAAAGGTGCCTTAACAACTATTTGTGTCGTAGAGTTCATAAATGAGCCCATCACCCTATACCAGAACTGCTATAATTTTATCGGAATGAAAACCATTCCCTTTGATCTCCTCCAGTTCTTAAATCCAGCAGTTGTGTATTCAAACATCAATGGAAATGTGGTTTCAAGCTTCCTCTTTCATTATCTTTCTCAAAGATAAAAAAGAGCAAAAGAAAAAAAAAAAAGTTCTGAGCTTTAGAGATGAGGCAATATTTTTACAGTAATTTCTTTATCTGATTTCATCCTGTTTACAGAAGCTGCTGTTTGGAAGATCTACACCACTCCCCCCCCCCCCCCCATTCTCGAGATGGCTTTTCTTTAAATAAACGTATATTAAAAAAATAGAACAGACAACAAAGTCAGCTTCCTGCTTGCTCTTCATTGTAAAGGAGATAAGGTTGCTAAATGCTGCACTATCTGACTTTGGTTTGGTGCGTGACCTACATGGATCAAGATGGAGATTTAATGATTAAACTTAACTCCTTTATCTTCAGCAAAGGGGGAGGAGGGGGGGGGAAGGAAAGAGTACCCAAACAAACTACTTATGTTCTGGCACGATAGAATTACAGTTCGACACAATAATTAACTATCTGACACATTCCTGCCAGGCTGCAGATGTCATTAATGGCTCCAAAATGCCCCTTCTCTGTTGTCATAACCCAGAGCTCCTCTCAGCAGCCAAAACATGCACGTCCTCTAACAGAGAGAACCAGGGCTGGCAAAACGCATTTCATCCCTCCTCAGCTGATTCATACAGCCCACAGGTGTGTTTCATGCTTCATGTACCACTGATAGACAAATTTAGGAGCAAATTCAATTAAAACAAAACACATCCTTAATCTACCAAACCCACAAAAGCGTTTTAATCTCTTCCGTTCAAGGCCCTGGACTCCAATCTTCCTGTTTGCTTCTTTACAGCTCTTGAAACGTGTTTTAACCTCTCACACCCAGATAACACAGATCATTTTGCCAACCATTACACATCCAGTGTCTCTGAACAACCCAGGAGAAGACACAGCCCTCTAGATGATTCCCAGGCTGCTCCTCCTGCACCTTATCAAGCCCATTGCAAGTAGGTCCTAAAAATCTTGAATTAATCTGCTTCACTACAAACTTCAAAAGGTCTGACACTTCAGTTTGGATGGCTTGTAAAAACTACACATACCTATGCATGCAACACTTGTGCAAAAAAAAAAAAAAAAAAAAAAAGACTGGCAAATCAACCCCAAACAGCCAAGGAAACTCCAAGTCCAACCTGGGTTCACCACGGGGCCTCCTGAGTTTTGTACAGCTCAAACTGTGGGTACTGGCAGTGGGTTTTGCTTTTGCATGAAGGCCACATGACACGCAGCAAGTTTAATGAAGTTTGTTCTTAGCATTATTTCAAACCTCCAGGGCTGCTGTCACCCACGTGGATCAAAACAGCAGGATTTATTTGCATCAACTCCCACTGGAAACAAAAAGCAGCAGCTCCAGCTCCTGCAAGATCCAGAAAAGCAACAAGCTCCCTCTACCTCCAGCACCAGAAAGATGAGAACATCAAGGGCAGAACTCACTCCCCACCTCGGAGCACCAAAGTTCATTAAAGCCAAGAACAAATTTAGGATCTTACCTTCCAAAAAAAAAAATCCCTGCAGAGCTGCAAGACCAGCTATTTCAGGTGCCAGAGTTTCCCTGCCAGAAGTCCCAAGGCAGCCCCAGCAGCACTCACTACCTGCCCCGGTGGGAGCATTTACCTTAATTAACAAACCCACATGGAACTGAGAGAAGCATTTCTGCCCCCTCCTCCTTCCCCTGAAGTGTTGACATAAAACCTGGCTGCCCCTGGCCAGGTGGGGCTCATTGGTACTAAGAGGTCCACAGGAAAACTGGTTTTGCCTTGACACTTTCTCCTGTGCTGGAATGGAGTGGGGTGGGAAGAGATGACTCAGGTTGTCCCTGTGCTGCTGGATGGCACTTCCATTTTCTGATAAGCAGCTTGGGTGAAGACTGAAGTTGTTTTATCAATTCCCAGAGTCCCCTTTTCCCATCTTTCATGGCCTTCCTCTGTTCCCTAGCTCCCTCTGACAGCTTAAATAGTACAAAATCCCCAAAATCTGACACGGAAACCAAATGCCAGCTAAATCCTTTAGACTATTCCCAACCAAAAGTGCTGAAAGGAAGCAGCCTGCAAACACAATGCTCAGCCCTCATCAGGGGAGAGGAATTTCATCCTGGAATGCCATGAATGCTGTCACAGCCAGAAACAGAGTTGCTTCCAGAAGATGCTGTGTAGTAGGAGGGGAGATGCTCAGACGGTCCCTGCATCACCTGGTATTAGATCAGCGTCTTTCTTGTGAGCTCTGGAAAGTTTGTAGCTTTAGATTCCTATGGACAAACACCACAGCTTGACATTTTAGTGCTAAGGAATCAGTGTTAGTGATGGGAAAGCGGATTTTAGTATAAAATTAAAAAGAGAAAGAGAAGAGGTGACAACACTCACTGATCACTCTCTTGCTCCCATGTCTTTCTAAAAAACATGTGGGAGGAGGAGCAAATTGAGGGGGATAGTCTGGATGGAGAGATGCTGTAATGAGCTAAAGCTGTCTTGGACTGAGGGAAGTTAGGAGGATGCCCAAGTCAAACTTCAGGGACTGATTTCAGAGTCATATTTGGAGCAGCGAACACAAACTACCCTGGTATTTGGGGACATCTGCTCTCGAAGCTGATTCGATTTCTGAACTTTTTTATCAGCTTCCCAAAAACTGCAGCATGAGGCATTTGGCAGGGGAGAGCCAGAGATGGAAGGCAAATCAGAAGTACTTTCCATGCTGCCACATGAGCCACGTTGCTTGTCACACTGATAGATCGGGGCCGTTGGATGTAATAAAATGCAAAACAATTAAATGGCACGTGACTCTGGGAGGGGGGTAGGTTTACTTTGCAGCATTTGCATCAACATTTTCTTTGGCTCCCATCCAGGCTGCTCAGCACCCCTTCGAGCGACTTAAACAAACCCAAGTTTGAAAGCAAAACTCTGTCAGAAGTTCTGAGTCTCTCCCAGCCCCGGCACCAGGGAGACGGTAAATGGCACACGAGGGCCACAAATCTTCTCCGGAGGTCTCTGCTCTCTTCACACACGTGAGGAAACTCACAGCAGTCTTCAGGTGGCTTTCTGAGCCTTGTGATGAAGATTCAACACAGCCCTGTGCAACCCAGTGCCAAGCTTTCTGGACAGGGCTGTAGTGGAGAGATAAAGCTCAGCTCCACCTTCAGTCCTTTGCAGAGTTTAGAGGAGATGCTCACACTGGGGATTTTGGCCAGCACAGTCTGGAAAAGAAAGTGGGGGGACCCAATTTTGGGTCCAGATGTGCCTCCTGATGCCGAGCAGTGGATGGATGATCTGGGGCTTGACTTCAGGCTCGTTAGTGACAGAAGTTCTGGTGCACAGATAATAAGCAGCCTGGTGCATATTAAAAACCAGCTACAGGTTTGTTCCAGCAGATAGTTAACGATTTATCTCTTTTACAGCCTGGTTTGCAAGCGCTGAGCAAACTTTTTTGTTCCCTGAAGTTCAGAGCAAGCTGCTGGCTCGCACTAGTAACAATATTTTGGGCCTTGTGATTATTTTATGTAGAGTATTTTTGCAATTAACCCCATTGCTAAAAGTCTTTCTGTTTTGATGAGGTTATTTTCATAGGGTGCAAGCTGAAAGGGGGCTGAGACAGCTACACACATGTATTATAATCATATTGGAGCCATTTTTGTTCTTCATCTGCTTAATGTCATCTGCTCTGCCAAAGTAGCTCAGGTCCTTCAGGGCAAGCTGCATTCCTGATTTACTGTCCCTGTGTGCAGCTCTGGGAGGGAGGCACTGCTGGGCTGGGCTCAGCCCCCCTGCCCTCCTTGCTCAACCACCACTTCTTTTACAGCCCCTCGTTAACCTCCTGATAACCATTAACTGTTGTCAGTTGTTGCTTGTGTTCAACAGTCTCTGTGGCTGTTTAGAGGGAAGTAAATTGGAATTTGGTTCTGCATCAAAACCCTAACTTGGACTGACGCAGCCCTTCAGAAGAGCTGCGAGGCCACGAGCAAGGAGGTTTTATCCTGTAAGTGACTGGAGTGAGGAAGAGTTTTCCTGGAGGCAGGGCCTTCCTCGCTGCTGGGCTCACACCCTTCCCTGGGACATGAGGCAGACACTGCTCTGACTGCTGCTGCTCCCACCTGGAGTTTTGGAGTCTGAACCCTTTCACACATATGTGATCAAGCTGTGGATGTGGAGTGAGCTCCAGCCTTCTGGAAAAGATGCATGGAGGGGTGTGTGGAGAGGGGGTTTGCATCATGTGTTCTGTGTCAGGCCTTTTCACTTCTCAGTCAATAAACAAATTTAAAATTCTGCCTCCAGAAGTCCCTACACCTCAAAGTCACAAGTGATGGACAAGAAGAGGCTGGAGTTAGAGGATGTTGGTGTCGAAATAGATGAGTCTCTTCTTGCTGTCCTGCTTGGTGAAGCCATCCAGAAACTTGCTTCATCCTGAAGCTACATGGGGGAAAAAAGTTCTGTAGCCTGAGGGGGAAAAGTTTAATTTTTTTGTGTTTGTCCCCACAGGCACCACAAGCTCCTTTCTCATCACCTCTGCCTTCCCCTCCACCTCTTTTGCTGCTAAGGGGGCACCGGAGAGTTGTGCTCTCACACTTCAAAACACGTCACCAAGATTCATCTCTCAGGCCCTCCTCATTTTTCTCCACGTTCCCTGAGTGCACACAGATAGCTAATGACCTAAAACTGTAATTGAAGCAATTACTTTACACCGAGGCGAACACAGGTGTTTAGCACCCTCCCAGAGAGGCCCTCAGTGCATTTGCTTAATGCTTTTAATTACAGTTGTTAATATGACAGATTGATAAGACACTTGACAGCATCTGTTTAGGCTGGGATGTTCTTGTACCCTGCAAATGCTCCAGAGATGCAGCAGCCTGCCCAGGATGCAACGTTACTGACTCAAACCATATCCCAGGGCATTGCATCAGCTTAAAATGACTTTTTTTTTTCCCTGCTCTTTTCAACAGGGACTTTTTCCTCCTTCACCTCCCAGTGCGAATGTGGATGTATGAGCAACAAACAGCAGTGGGAAAGGAAATGCAGAGAAACCACACAACGATTTACTGGGGCTTTAGGAAAATATTATCATTCTTAATGTTTGTCGGCATGTGGCAATTTTCTTTGAACCGGGGATAGTTTAAATTCCTTCTTGCTTTGAAGACTTAATTTTCTCCCATAAAGATTATGGAGACTGTCTTGGACAATTTTAGGACTTAGGCACACTATTTGCTGAGCTCAGGCATGTTTTGCACCGTGTATATTTTATTTGCCACCTGCCAGCTAGTGTCCACATTTTCCCAAAGTCTGCAGGTCCTGGATAAATCCTGAGCAAAGCCATTCTCTCTGGCCCACACCCTGTGCTGGAGGTTCATGGCCCAAGCACCCACAGTCAGGCAGACACAGCTCAGCACCACCCTTTAAATAACATTTCCAGGAGCAGTGAAAGCCCCAGCCTTGCACACACAGGGATACCTGTGAGTAAATCTTGTGAGGGCCATGTGCCAGACAGATGCCTGCCTGGGTGACAGGGTGTCTGTCCTGCTCATGATGCAGAACCCCCACCCCAAGCTCAGTGTGTTGACAGGCAAGTGAGGCGTGAACCTAAAGAAAGAAAATCATAGAATCACTAAAGTTGAAAAATACCTCCAAAATCATCAAGGCCAGACTTTAATGCCTCTGTTACTTTGATTAGAGCTGGGCCAGGGTTTCACCCACTGCCTGGTTTGGCCATAGTGGAATGGACAAGAAACGTTTGGAGGTGACGTGAGGAATCACTCCCAGCCCTGGGGACTGGGTTACCAAGTAGAAGATGGAGATGAGGCGTGAAAAAGCGTGTCAGTGTAAAATCACAGCTCTTTGGTTAGGAGGGGAACATGCTGAAAAGGACTAATAGATGAAACCCGAGGCAGACAAATTCAAAATAAAGCCTGTAGACACAGCAGGCATTGTAGAGCATTTCTGAATGACTGTTGTGCCTGTGTTTGTGTCTGCAGACGGTTAAGCAGAAAGGGATTGTTGTCTTTACTCACACACATTCCCTCGCCCTGAGTTAACTTCCTTGGGCAGAAGAGTGCCCAGAAATAAACTGTCATAACCACTGAGTTAAACTGCCAAGGGGTGGTGAAGTGTCCAACTCCAATGTCTTCAATCAAGGCCGGTTTCCTCCTTTGAAGATACGCTTTTGCCAAGCACAAGTTGTACCTCAGTCAGACGCCGGTTATTGGACTTGATACGGGTGAAATCTAATGGCCCATGAAATAAAGGTCAGCAGAAAAGAAAGATTATCGAATGGTGTCTTCTGGCCTCGAGTATATGAGTCTGCAAAAGGTTGGCAGCTCGTACCCACCGTCATGGTGCTTTTCATGGTGTCCTTTGATAACGGGATTAGGGAGTACCAATATTAGTTCAAAAAAGCTGCTGGAAAGTCTCTGACATTTGGTCATTACCAGCCTTCAGTCACTATTGATTGGTGTCTGTGCTGGAGCTGGTAATCCAGCCCAGGGAGGGATCCAGGGGGCTGCAGATACGCGGGGGATCGATGTGGAGGTTATGATCCGACGGGATGCTCTTGGCACTGCTCTCTCCAGTGCTCGTGGTGGGACCCTAAAGCTTGCCCTGGGTATTTTAATAAACCAGTCCTGATTTTTATGTTTTTTAGCAGGTTATCCTGCCAAGCAGCTTGTCAGCTTTCTTGTCTCTCAGAGCAGAGGAATCACCATTTCTCCTCTCCCAAAGCATTTACTGTCGGAAGCGACCGCCCTGCCTGGAACAGCGTTCCCTGGGCATGAATATTTCATGGGAATGGTTTTTTGGGGAGATTACTTATGGTCGAGTTTTCAGGGCCAATAACTAGATTTTTGTGACCATCAGCACTTTTTTTTTTTTTTTGGTAATTTAAAATTTACTTGAAAAGATAAAGAAGCGAACCGAGGCTCTATGGGTACAACCAAGGTCTTGTGCTCTTACAAATACCACGATAAAAGTGTGTTAGTTCAGAAGAATACTTTGAAATATTTAAGAGAGCATCAGTGGGAAATATATATACACATGTATATGGATAAAACTAGCATTTTGTGAAGTGTGTGGGAAGCAGAATATTTGGGAGTCAGCACTTTTCCTACCAACTCCATTAAGTGCACCCAAGGGTGAATTCTTTATTTATTTGGATTTTTTTTTTTTAGAACTACCCCCTACAGAGCTTTGGATTTGTGGACATGAAAAATAACAACAAGCTTCACAAAGATACAAGTCACAAAACCCCTCTTGGTGCAAAGAAGGTGCTGAGCCTGCCCAGCACCTTCCTTTGGACATAGCTGGGGAAATCTGATCCCAAAAAGCTGAGATTCCTTCTCAAAACAGCCAGACCTGCCTGGACCTGATGGCTGGGATGATTGTAAGCTTTTCCTGTTGCTTCCATGAGCCATCCCACCACAATTGTCCCACCCCCTGACAGAGAGACTTATTTTCAAGGTGAACATTCCTATTTAATGGAAAACACCTTCTTCCTGTGAAAATCAGTTTGAAACATCCCTGGGCTGGAGTGGTGCAGAAAGCTTTGACAAAATATTTGAACTATGTTTAGCTCCTTGGATAAATCCCTCTTGCCAGAAATATAACTGTTTTGATAAGCTCTCATTTGGAGAAATGTCTCATCTCCCTCTTTTCTTCCCAAACAGAATAATTAATAAACCAGGAATAGAGAAGGCTACACTGGCATCCCAAACAAGGCTCTCCCTTGTCACAGAAGGGTAGCTTCTCTCATCTCTCCTATTAGGATTACTCCTCTTTAAGAAATCAGCAAATTTTTGTAAGGAACTTAAATCAGATTTGTCCTGAAGGTGCAATCAAGGAATCGGTCACGAAACAAGGAAGAAAAGCTCTGCAGGTTTTGTCCTGCAGGAGGATGGCCAAATTGCCATTTTCCCTTTCTCAGTGGGCTGTGGATGGTGCCAGAGGAGCTTCTCCTGGTGGCCAAGGATGAGAAGTGTCACAGAAACAGCTGGTCTGTCTTCCTTCTGCCTTTCCTCGGCGACCAGCCAGGAGTAAGATACTATTTTTTAACCCTCAGTCTCTCATTTCCAGGGTATTTTGCCTTCCCATTAAATAGTCAATGGCCTGTCCCACTCTTGTCCAGGTTTGTCTTCCCTCCTTGCATCACATTTGGGACAATCTGGGCATCAAGGTCCACGAAGAGCTCTGCAGAAGTGACCCTGAGATCTTCCTGCCCCTCTGCTGTGTTTGCTCATTTCCTTCTCAGCTCTCTTTCTATTGCTTTTCAAATTAAGGTGCACAGGAAACCAGAGCAGTTTCTGATCTCTCCTCCACCTAAAAAATTAGAACATCAAAACCAGTTTTACCAGCAATAAACGAAGCTACTTTGAAAAGTGAGGCAAAGGGATCTATCTGGAGTCAGTAAGACATTGTTAGGATCTCTTTGATCGGGAGCCTTAAATGAAAATTATCAAATGGCGCTTTAAAACATACACCCTTTTGTTTGATTAGCCTGCTGCAGATAACCTTTATTAAACCTGATCTAAAATTACAGCCATGCACTGGTGGTTCTTTGATGCCTTGGCTGTTTCATTTCCTGTTTATACTATGATACACGTTGCACTAGGAGATAAAGCACTTCTGAAGGATATTAAGACATGAAAGTCCCTTGGCTATTTGCTGGCACTGTTTTGATGTTTTCTTGCTCTCTAGAAATTAGCATATCCTTTTCAAAGACTGCCTCTGATGAGAGTAATCCTTTGCCATGATGTATTTGCTAAAAGTCATAAATGATAGTATATTGTGTAAAGAAATGACACATAAAAGGGACGATGCTAGATTATTGATAATGAGGCAACTTGTGCAACTCTGCTTTTGGCTTTTATAAAACACATTTTTGACACCATAAATACATTGAGCTTATATTAATGAGGATTTAATACTTCTGAGATTTTAGAAACTTGCTTGGAACAACTTTTCAAAAGAAGGTTTTTTTGGGAAGTTTAATGTTTTCACTAATTTTGATAAGATATTCTGTTAAGCACGTTTTGCTGCCTTCATAATGAGGAATGATGGAAAGGTTTTTAGCATGGCTTTGCCAGAATTAAACTGTGCTAGAATATTTATTTTATTAATTTGTATAGTGTCTATTGCCATGGAAACGAGGTAGATTAATTATGGACACTTGCAACAAAATGTTGCCTCTCAGAAAAAAGAATTTTGACACACATAAAAGCAAAACATGAGGATCTGATATCTGAAGGTGTAAATAAGTATCGCTCCCTTGAAGCTTTGAAGTGACATTGATTTACATCACCAAAAGATCCGTCTCCTGTTGTCACTAACAAATGACCTGAGCGTTTTCACAGAAGAGAAAGCCATGCCTGGATGACCTAGAAAATAAGGACCAGGGTGTTGGGATGACAGAGGGACGAGGGAGAGCAACAAGGGCTTGGAGATCTTAACCAGTCTCTTTTCAAAGGCACTTCCCTGAGACTTTTCAAAGTGCTTTGGGTGACAAGCTCTAAGTTAGACTGTAAAATTTCTGCAACTGTATGAAAATCATTATAATATTTACTGAGTTGTCTTTGCACAAACACTCTTCCATCACTCTCACTTGCTGACATGTGATAGCACAAGATCTGGGCTCTGATGGAGGTGACCAGGTGTGGTGGCATCACTGGCTTCTTGCCATGTGGCGACTTTTGGAGGAGGGTGATAAAGATTTATATAAGTTTTTCCTTTTCTGTTGACAGACACAGAGAGCTGAATTTTGTGTTTTTCAAATTGGGTGACCAAAGTTCCACGCCTGAGGCCTTGTGTAACACCTGAGGATGAGGATTTTGGTACCTAAATTAGCAAGCAGAATTTGCAACCACTCTGAATACCTGAGCTCACCCTCCCAAAAATCCAGTCCCTTATCTGTGCACCTTCACGTGGAGCTGAGTCCTCACCTTAGATATCCCAGGTTGATAATCCTGCCCTCAGGAACCAAAGATCTCACCTGATACTCACTGAAATCAATGGAACAATTGACTGTGGGTGGCTGCTCCAAGAAGCCCTGAAGGCATAAAGGTCCCAGCCAGCCCGGGATGAGAGGTACAGCCCTGCTGCCACCAGCACCCTCCCAGTAGGCACCAGCATGGACCATTTAGAGTTGCCACCATTCCACTCAGCACAGGGCACTACTCTCCCTCCCTGTGAACCTCTCTGGCTTGGGGCAGGAGCTGGAGCTTTATTAGTTCAGGTAAACTGCAGCAGGAGATGAGAGGAAGGAGCAATTGGAAAGGCAGAGACAAATTACACCTCCAGTGATGAAAGCCACCTTAACTGCAGCAGGGCTAAGACATTGCCAAGATGATTGCCAGTTAAGCATGTATTAGGCAAATATCTCTCCTTCCTTCCAGCTAGGCCTCCAGTGGAATTGCCTTCTCCTACAATTTACTGGATTGAAAGTGCCTTGAGTGACAAAATTACTTTTTTTAATGGCTGCAAAAAAAAAAAAAAAAAAAAAAAAGAAGAAAAAAAATCACAAACAGTTGACAATTCAAGAGAAAAAAAGACTTCTAAAAAATTGATAGTGTTTTTTTTTTTCTGTATCCTTGTCAGAAAGTCTTTCAACTTCCCTCTTGGAAAGCAGAGACACGAAGAAGGTGCTGGGAAAAGGATTTCTGCACTGGGCACCTGCTGTTATTGCTGCAAGCAGTGACAGGGAGCGAAGGCATTTAGGATTAGTCCCTAAGAAATAGTGATTATCAGGGCTCCTTTCTGCAGGACCTTTTCTCATTGGTCTGCATGCCAGCCTGTAACAGGATTTGCAGGACCCCAGCCAGCTGCCTGGGGAATGTGTCCCATTCCCGTGCTTTGCCGGAGTATTCACAGCAATGAGCATGGCTCATGAGATCAGCCCACGCCTGGAGAAGGGTTTCCACCAGTTCGGGGTGATTTCACTAAAACACACGCAAGGCTCACGCTGAGCTCATGTCCTGACCAAAATAAAAAGAAAGGCAGCGAGCAGAAAGCGTGTGATGCCCTCAGAGCCAAAGGGTTTGGGCTTTCCTGGAGGTCCTTGACAGCCTCCTGCTGTCGTCCCTGGAACCATCCATATGTCTCCATGGGTGCAAGGCTGAGGAACCAGAGGCTGCTCCAGAATCCATCCCGACCCCAAGAGGCAGCTGTGAGCGAGGCCAGACACTCCCTGCAATAACGGCTCCCTCCAGGAGCCACGGGCCAAGGGCCCTCTCCTGCCAGCGTGTCACAAGACTGGTGAGTCACGGGAGGATCACAAAGTGTTGTTCTCCTAATGGAGCTTAATAAGAGCCAGTGTCAAGGTAAAAGCACCTGTGAATGAGACGGCACAGGGCTTTGCAGCCTGGCAATGGCACTGCCGGGCAGGTCTCGAAGGTCTCCGAACTTCCATCAGCAAATCCCTCTGTCCTCCTCATCCTACTGCTTTACAGCTCCAGGGACATTCCCCTTCTTTTCCCAACACACAGGCAATGCACTCAGGTGCTGCCACGTTCACCTGGGCCCTGCCAGCCAGGCAGGAGCTCCATGAACAGCAACAAGACCTCACTAAATAACCACGTCTAAAACTGCCCATTCAAGCACCGGGGGGAAAACATCTGCTCACCTGAAGATTTTCCTGCCCACTTGCTGGAGCTGACAGTGCCCTTCACTCCTCCCTGGCATGCTCAGAGCTGCATCCCAAGCACCCAGACACTGTGAGATTTGGTGCCAAAGGTGACCTTTCCCTTTGGAGTTCCTCTAAAAACCCACCCAGTACACCCCCCCCTCCTCCCATTGTTTGTCTCCTGAGCATCGTTAGGGTTTGATAATGATCTCAGAGGTGCTAAGCTGATAATCATCTACCTCAGCTACTCCACACACTTTGTCAGGCACGCTGGTAATGAAAACATGAAGTGTAAAGATATCCCCTTCCCAAGGTAATGGAAAACCTGAGTGGAGATTGACATTAGAAACAAGATAGGAGGAGGGAGAAGCCAAGTAAAAAGGAGGAACATCTGGTTCCGTTTTTCTTTGTGAAATTATCTCACACTGACCAAGCAGTACCTTCTCTGAAGTATATAAAGGCTGAAGACACACACACATGGTTGTTATCAAATGGTATTGTGCAAAATTAAATTGGCTACTTTATGGTGAAATGGAGAAGGAAAGCAGGCATTTCAAACACATGCGTGTCTCTCAGCGAGGTCTGGAAGCGATCACGATGCAAGGATGGCTACTTTAAAATATCTACAAATAGTTAGGGCCATTCTGCGAGATGAATAAGCTGGGGCTGAATTTAATAAAGTTATCAAGGCCATAATAACACAGGGGCCAGTGCCTGAAACTAATAAGTGGTTTGGTGAGCATGAGATAGTTCATATGTGCAAAGCATTCCTCCAGCGCTGACTTGCAGGGGTGGAACAGCGTGCCAAATTCCTCTAACCTCACCAAGATGTGCTGAATGGCTGCCCTTAGGCCAGGCTCAGCAGAGCCAGGCTGGAGGGGACATTTTTGTCCAAGGGGCAGTCACAAGCCCTCCAGCAAGCAGAGCTGGTGGGTCCCCCACAGCAGGCACGTGTTTGTCCTTAGCACTTGTGCTCTCCATGCCAGTCAGCAGCAGGTTTGTGGTTTAAGGAGAGAATCAAAAAAATCTTCACCAGAAACAATCTGTTATGTCAAATTTTTATCTAATGCTTTTCGTCAGGAGCTTCAGGGCAGGTTCCTCAGGGCTCCAAACTCACTGAGCATCCTCAGCCACAGCCAGGAGTCCCTGGAGCTGGGAGGGACACGGGGACTCAGCAGGACTTGGGTGTGGAGAAATGTTCTCCTTTGCATTCTCCAAAATCGAGATTATTTTCCCTTTGTGGAAAATTCCACATCTCTGATTTTATTTTTTTTTTTTGTTTCTAATTCAGAGGAATATTTCAGATATGAGAAATCTTCTCTGGACTAGAAATTCCCATTGCTGCACATGTTGAGAGGAAGGTATTCAGTTTTTCCATCAGATCGGTGGCAGAGCAGGAAACAGAGCTTGATTTTCCTGAATTCCACTCCAGAGATTGGAGCTCATCAAGCCACACAGTCACTGCAGGACTTTTGTTTGGATAGACCCACCTTTCCCACAGAGCTGCAAACCTGGGCAAAGAGTAAAGCAACTAAAGTAACAACCTTACTTATTTTATTTTTCTTTTAATTTCAGCTTCAGAAGCAGAGACCCAGGAGCAGTGTCAGAGTTGGCTTCAGGGAACACAATTCTCATTCCTTTGAAAATTCTCGTCCTGCCGGTTGGGAGTTTTGTTCAGCATTTCCCTTCCCAGCTGGCATCGTGGGGCTGAACTTTCTCAAGGTGTTGAGTGTGTGGAAAGAAGAGAAAAAGAAAGGCAGATTTCATCTAGCTTGGATTTACCCGGGGAGTGATTTTCTTCCAGAGATCCTAATCTGAAACCACTTCTTCCAGCTCCCTCCCGTAGTAGTTTACAGCTCCTGACGTATGTACACAGGGATGGATTGTGAATCTGGGAGCACCAATGGGGCTGGCCATGGGCTCAGGGAAGGGATGGATTGGCATTTTGGATCATGAGATTAAGAATCAGGTTTATTCCAGCTGTGTCTATACCTTGGCCCCTGGTGAAAACCACAGCATTTATATAAAAACCATTTAGGCAGAATTTACTCATCTATCACCAATTTTGCCAGGGCAGAGGAGTTTAGCTGAGCTTCTGGGCATCTCTCAAAGCTGGTTCTGTGGAGATTAACTTTAAAACTCTCCACCACAGCCCTCTGTAAAGGTAGGAGAGACAGCTGCAGGCACATCCTTTGGAGGGAGCACCTACAGAGGAGATTTTCAAATTGCTTTGGGAAACATAACTCTGAGCCCCAAGTTTCAATGGAAATGCACTGAAGAAAACCTCAAAAAGCAAACTACAAGCTCCTCTCCCAGATTTCCTTTTCCTTTCATGGCTCAAATTAGAGAATACCAACTTAGTGGAATTGCAAGCATCTAAGAATAGCTTTGATTTTCCTAAACATTTACAATTCTGTTTTATGTACATCGTCAGAAAAGGAGCAAGGAAATACAAAATGTAAATCTTTAAATGAACCTGAATACCAAGGAGACTTTACATATCTGCTTGGAACAAATGGGATGTTGCAGCTAAATCTCAAACAGGGGAATCAGAGAGTTTCAATAGCCGTGGATGTGTGGAGCATAATCAGACATGGGATGTCTCGTGTAGGGTCCCTCCCTCCCTGGCAGGTTAAGAAAACTGTTGTAACTTGCTATAAATTTTGCTGCCTGTTTGGTTTCACGGCTCCCAGAGCCAGAATTCCCATCTCCATTTCAGAGAGCAGCAACTACTTGCTAAACTGGATGTCAAAATCCTCCCTGGAAAGGAGCTGGGCTGGGGGGGGTGATCCATGGATACTGTCCCCATTTAATGGGTACTGTGCAAGGTCTAATGAACCCAGGAGCTGTGGACCTGAAAACACCTCCAGACATGGAAGATCTGCAGGAATTCTGGAGAGCCTGTTGGGTACCCTTGATAAAAAGTCACATTTACAACAGGGATATTGTTCTTGGTTGCACTGCAATGCTGAGAGAAAAGTTGAATCTGGGAGGAGGTATTAGCCCTTTCCTCAGCAGGACAGCCCTGACAGAGCAGAAAGCATTAAGAAAGCAATTTAAAAAACATAATGCTCAGGAAGCACCTAAATTTACCACCAGCTGGGTGTTAAATTAATTGTGTGCAGGGCGAATGTGGCACGAGATGGAAAAGTCAGGCTGAAAACGCGTGTGCTTTCCAAGGAGCAGGTTTGGTCCTTGGTTAAAAGCAAGGAGTGTATCTCGGGGAAAGCATCAGGTGATCAGTGAATGATACCATGATGGATTAGCCCAGAGAAGGCTCAGAGGTCAGGAGCAGGTTATGAGTGTCTCCAGCACTGAGTTATGAGCATGGGTTGCCATCAGCGTGTACGGAGAGGTTCCTCTGGAAGCGGGAAGGAGGCTGCCTATGGATGGGCAGAGCAGGGATCCACTTGTCTCAGCAGACTGAGGAAACACACAGTAGTGAAACCGTGGAGACCGCAGAGCCTGCAAAGTGTTACCACTCCCATTTTCTCGCTAGGTAAACTGAGGTCAGAGATGCTTTTTGGCTTGCCCAAGGTCATGCACAAATTAGTGGTAGAGCCAGAAACAAGACCTAAAAGACCCCGTTTCCTTTCATTGCCACGGCGTGGCACGGTTTTCCATTGCAGATGCAGAAATGTTTCAGGCCTGTTGTTCAAAAAGAACCCATTACCCAAGTCTGCAGGACTTGTATCAACCTCAAGAGAGATCAAATAGCCCCGTGGTGAAAAGGCATCCAAGAACAGCTGCCTGCCTGCTGACTGGTTTTCGGGCTGCGATTCCTTCAGTAGCATCGTTGCTGGTTCCCACTGAACACTTAATTTAGATTGATGGAGCCATTCTGCAAAGCAAGAAACTTTCCCTCACAGATATGCAACTTCTGTACTTGTTCAAAACAGCCAGAAATGTTATTTATGCCAAATTTACAGCTCAAAGCTATCAGCTGCTAAAGCCCCTCCCTGCCTGCTCCTTCTACCTTTTTTTCTTCTTTTTTTTTTTCTCTCTCTTTTTTTTTTTTTTTTCCCCTGATCAGGCTCTTGTTTTGGAAATACCCCAGACTGTAATAATTTTACTTGTACTGCATTACTTGGCTTTGTTCGTCTACTGATGAAGTGCCAGCCCTGAAGGAGTGCCAGATGAAAGTAGGCATCTTACAGCACTGAGGGGAACTTTCCTGAGATTATTTACTGGTCGAGTCACCCTGCAAGTGTCCTGAATGAAGAGCAGGTCTCTGCCCAAACACGGTGGGAAGAGCTGATGCACAGCAACCATCAAAGCCCAGGGAAGAGGCTGCAGCCTCAGCTGGACCTGCTCTGACCACAGCTCTGGCCAGGAAAATGTGCAGCAGCAAAGCTGCAAGGGAACCCAAACCCTTCAGTCCCCCAGCCTACATCTGGGGTGGTTTGGGTTCCCAAGCAAGTCCATGTACAATGTGAAGCATCAGCACAGCCTGGGAATGGGGGAAATCCAGCCACCATCCAGCCTCATCCCACTCCAGACAACACTTGCCTCCCGGCTGGTTTGAGCTCCAGACTCGGTTTGGTTCAATTCTCAGGCCCAGATTCACTGCAAAGATCTGAGTCTTGATGAGCATTTTAACTAACTTGGCCCAAATTCCCAGCTCATAACAGAACACAAATCCGGGCACTTTGATGTGGTCTGAGGTTTTGTAAAGAAAGGTTCAGCTGGCTCTCAAGTTGACTTTGGGTTTGGCTGTGCCTGCTGGGTCACTGCAGCCTGCGAGGGCTGCTGAGGGCTGGCCCAAGGCTGTCCCTGTCACAGCTGGGCAGAGACCAGCTTTTGTCACTGCAGATTGTAGAGGAGCAAGAAAATAGTGGGTGACTGATGCAATTAACCCTTTGCAGGCAGCACACCATGATCTGCCACGAGTCCTTCCAGAAATTCCATCCTGTGATGGCTCTCTGCAAATAAACCACCCTCTACAACAGCAGGGTTGAAACAAGCAGATCATCTTACATGCTTTTCTTGGTTTAGAATCATTTTAACAGTTTAACTTGCATCTTGGTAAGAGTGTGATCTACTGGATTATTACTGCAAAAATCCAAGTGCCACTGTTCTCTCTCATTCTCCCTCTCAAAGGTTTCAAGGTGTAGGTGCAACAACTCAGTAAAGAAGAAGGAATTTTTTTTTTCCCCCCTGGGAGAACATGATGGGCAGCAAGTGAAAGTGAGCTGCTGGAAAGTGAAGTCCTTTTGGTACTTGTGCATGTCACACCAGCTTGCTGACCAGTAACTAGCTTGGTTGAAGTCTGGCTCAGCAGATCCAACTACAAAGACGTGCAGTTTTGAAGGACTTCTTTCTTGCAAGAATATATAAGAACCCTTTCTAGGAGAGACTGCTTAAGTCCCTCCTGTGATCTCCCACAGTAGACCTAAAAAGTAGATTAAGAAAAGTAATAAGCTAAAGGAAAAAAAAAAAACCAAAAAACCTAGTGCTTTGCTCATTTATTTTATACATTAAGGGGAACACTGACCTTCGAGATCTCTTTTTTCCCTGGAATTCATGGTGATGAATAGAATGTATTCTGACTTTAAATGAAACGGAGTGCTTTGAAAAGACAGAAAATTAGCAACATATGGGCCAAAGGACCCAAAGAGATGAGAAAAAAGGAGGGGGAAGAAAATGAAGGAAAGTTTCAGATGTCACTCTGATCCTGCAGCAGAATATTTTAATATTTCTGCTGTGAGGGGAGGTCAGGCCCCCTTTGGACATCCCCTGGCATCGTGATGAGGCCTTTCTGTGGGCAAGGCAAATAGAAATTACCCTTCCTCCACTGCAAATGCTCCTTTACTGACCCAACCAGTGGATGCCATAGAGGAGAACAGGAGTGTCTGACGGACAAGGTGATTTTTCTCTTCCCCATCCCCTCTCTGCTGTTCCCCAGAGGTGGTTGATCACGTATGATACAATCTCCCCTGCCAGATTCCCCAGAAGCCTTGGAGTCTGTGGATTTTGGTCACTGGTGCTTTCCCCCAGGCTCATTCCTGCTCTGCCCAGGGGAGGATTTGGATATGAGGCAAAATGCTGGATGTTCCTGGATGTCCCTGGGTGTCCCTGGACACCTGCACGCTGCAGAACAGCCACCAGGTCACCACAAGCTTCCCCACAGGAAACTGTACTGAGTCACCCCCCAAAAGAACAAAACCTGTCCTATTAGCTGGCCACCAGCACCGTCCACAGCCACATTTTCCACTGCCAAACACTTCCTCAAGGGCTTCCCCCTGCCCACAACCCACCTGCAACCTGCAGCAGAGACAGGGCTCGCTCTGGGCTCACCACTGCACTGACACAAGCATTCGCTTATCTGATGAAACAAAATCAAAACCAACAACAGAATTGTATTGACATTCATATTCCTACCACAACTTTTCCTTGACTTGCTTTTCTGGGGGGAAATTCCCTGTTTTTCTCAAAAGCACTCCATAAGGTTAAAGACAGTTTATGCCCCAGATGAACACTAATTACCTGAGCCTTTTGGGTGGGTGGGAATCTCCATCAAATCAGGAATTAGCTAAAGCAAGAGCTGGAGCACCACACTGCTCACAGTCAACTTTGTGCAATCGTTCAAGTGTCTTATTAATTGAATCAATATTCTTAATTGAATTCCCAAATGCTCCCATTTTTAATTAAGGTTTGATTCAAGCCAAGCAGAGCAAGGGAACTTGGAATGAAGGCTTCCAGCTTCTCCCCTAGCTCTGTTGCAGCAAATGTGCCTGGAGAGGCCACGTGCTGGTAGGAAACATCTCCAGTGGAAGGTGATTAGTGCAGACCAAGCTGACCTGGCCATGTCTGTGAGTTCTGGGGTGACACTGGGAAGTGCCACACTTATACATTATGCAGACAGCTCCAAGAGACAAAATGTTTTGTTTTTTTTCCTCAAGTGAGACCAAATCTGGGTAAAATTAACATTCTATCCTGTGAGTACATTTAGTCCAGATCCAAGTCTGCTTATTTTTTCCATTCTGCCTCTGTCATTTTAGCTCATTTGTCTCTCAGCTGAAAAAGAAAGGAAAAAAAGGAAAAAAAAAGTGCTCTGCTGTTGCACAAGCACAAAAACTGTTCTGTGCTCCCCAAAACACCCCTAAGTCTGTGTATCCCCACATTTTGTGATTTATATTACACATCCACACTTGGATATTTGCACAGATCTGCTCTCACTTTGCCTTATCACCCTATATATTTTGGAGTCTCTACTGAAAAATTACTTTGGGCTTTGCTTCTCCTCTTGGCCATCGTGAGGCTTTGCTTTTCCACAGGATGCACAAATATTTCTCTAAAAGCTTTTTTTTTTTTGAACAAATGCTGCTGATTCCTTCCAGAGCTTAAATCAGCAGAGTGTTAGAGCAGTGAAGTAAATAGGAAGCTTGTGAGTGAAATACTCTATCCAACAGCTCTTGCAGTAATAGCATAAACCCCTTTTGGCATTAGCTGTGGCCCACTTTGGGGGAGGACAGGAGAGAAATTAAGCCCCTATAGGCTTTGGCTTCTGTGCCAGATCTGCCTACTAAGGTCCTGCTTTGTATGAGGTTGTTAATGGCTCATGGATTATGGAAATCCTTTAGCAAATGGGCTCTCTGAGCAGCCCCACGTCTCATCTGGGGTATTTTTCAAAGAAGAAGTCAAAGTCCTGGGATGGGGTTGGACATGATGGATGCCAGGGCCAGCCCAACACAAACTCTTCCAGACGCTGGTGGGACCTGCAGGTTGGGACCAGGGTGGGAAGGGACCTTAAAGCTCATCTTGTTTCAACCACCCTTCCATGGGCAGGGACACCTTCCACTATCCCAGGTTGCTCCAAGCCCCATCCAACCTGGCCTTGGACACTTCCAGGGATGAGGCAGCCACAGCTTCTCTGGACGTGATTTCCCTCTCAGGCTCACTATATAACCAGAGAAGTTATTTGCACTCTACCTGTTCTCCACCAGTTTCTCCTCTGCCTGCCAGGTCTTGCCTTGTGGGCCAGAAGGGCTTTGGGAGAGCGAGCGCCCAAGCCCAATGGTGCCCTCCTCTGGCTGAGGCTCCAGTGTGATAAATATCCACTGCAAATCCTCATCCTCATCTTCAGCTGCACACCAAGCAGCTCCAGGAACAATGGACACAAGCCCCAGCTGGGCTGGGACGTGGTCATGCATCACGTCCGAGATGGGCTGGACCCACGTGAGCCTTTTTCCACCCGTGCCACTGGCTGCTCTCCCAGCTCCCCCTGGCCTCTTCACTCCACATGGAGCATGTAGCCCTAAGAGCAAACTCCTCAGGTAATGATTTTTAGGGTCAGAAAAAATCTGCCCTTTCTTTCCCCAGCGGGCACCACGAGGAGCCCCAACAGCCAAGAGCGGGGCCCTGGGGGAGACGTGCACCGTCCAGCACCTTCCAGCCGTGGATTTCAAGTGACATCACGAGCTTGTGGCTTCTTTTTTTTCTTTTCCCCCAGTGAATCTTTCAAAATTCAACTCCTGTGGTTCCTTCCACCGATTTTGCTTGAAGAGATAAGGCTGGGCCTTGGCGAGCGTCCAGCCCAACTGTTGACGGAGCCGCGCGGTTCAGCGCCGAGCTGCAGGACTCTTCCTCCAGAATAAAGGCTCCTTTTCAGTTTATAGACACAAATACACGAATAAAAGCATATTTCATGCGTGATGTCTAAGTGTATCAATCAGATAACTGGAGCTGGTGTGCGTGCGGAGAAATTCCTGACGTAATACAACTTGCACAAAGAAGAAAGGCGCTTTCATTAATCTGCTGCTTGGAATGTCACTTGTGCACCAACAAGTGATTCAGTAAGAACTTGGAAAAACAAATGAAGCCATCGTTTTCAAATATGCAGGAGCCTCCCAGATTACAGGAGCGAGTGAGTGTACAGGATTCACAAGCAGAAAGAGGCTCCCAGACCCCAGAAAGGTCTAGAAAAATTCCTGGGAAATGCAGAGCAGGAATTATGGAGATGTGCCCAACAGAAAATAAATTAGTTCACACTGTTATATCTTATTTGGAGGAAGGAGGAAAACACTATAAAAAAATAAGGTCCTGAGGATCAGAGTTTGCAACATTCCTCATGCAAATTGTCTTTGTAGTGTGAGTGCAGAAGGGACTGGCTGACTCCTGCCAAGATTAAGAGTCTCCTACATTCAGATTCCATGTCCTGTTGAGATTTCCAGCTTGTCTGTAACATGAACACACACTCTTCCATCATGTCCTTGCAGCCCTGAGAACATACAATATTCAAAACATATTGGGACCAACTCACACAAATACTGGTGGTGGATTCACACTGCAAAACTCAGCTCTGGATGGAGGTTTAAATGCCCTGAAGTATGGCAAGTTCGGATTTACTGAAAAGCACTACACTAAAATTAAATGAAATATTTTATTTGAATCAGAGAAAGGAAATTAAATTTAGGTGGAAATTCAACAAAAATTCCTGCACCGTGTGTCAGTGCTTTGGCACCTACAGATGGGTAAATACTGTTCTGTCCTTGGACATCTCCAGTGTATCTTAAGTGACTTCTGTGTAGGCACAAGATGATAGTTAATAATATTATTTCATCTTAACTTAGAAACAGTATCTTTTCTCTGAAAATGAAAGACAGGCTCTTGAGGCTCCATATAATTTTTTCTTATTTATCACAGGTATTTATAAGGTGTCTGTCACATGGGTATCCAAGCCCTGGGTTTTCTTCTTGTAAAGAAAAGTTAAATTCTCTGATTATTTTTTTAAAGGTAATTTCATACCAAGCAAATGAAGTTTTCATTTTAAAAAGTATTAAGAGAATAGTTATAAAAGAGGAGGAAACATCTCTCCAGGGATAATATGAAAACTGTATCTGCTTTACAGCTGTTCTGGCCCATTCCAGCAGCTCCCTAAATGTGATCTTGCACCACTGATGCTCCATGGCATATTTGCTGGAGCTCCACAGAGATCTTGGCTCTCTTCCTCATTTTCAGCTCCTAAGCTATATAAAGAGACAGTTTAAAAATACACATTATTCTTTCCTAATACAGCTTTTCCACTCTGGCAGCTGCTCCCCACAACAGAGGGAATTCTGCTGGTCCTGGTGGGGCAGGAGGGCAGACCCTGCTGCTCAAGGAAAGCGAGGAAGGGGCAAGGAACAAACATTATCCTGGCCATGCCATTTTGTCTGATTCCACAGAGCAGCACCCATCCAAAAGGGCTGTGCCCACTTCCAAGGGAAAGGTTAGCAATGATGCCGAGCTAATTGTATCCCGATAAAAACTCCAGCCTCATTATTCCATCGCATTTCCCTGTCCAACTTCTGTTTATTTAAAATAAACACCCTCAAATTATGCTGTCTGGAAAATACAAGACACCCCCGATTTTATTTCCAGGGATACATGTTCATTAGAGATAAGGTGATTTATGTATATATATAAAACTCATTTTATACTGCTAATTGTAAGCAGAAAACAATAAGCTCGCCATGAAAATGCACAAATAATGCCTCACACAGGCCCTGAATGCTAGAAGTTCAGTAACTGCTTTTCTGATAAGATGTTTTCAACTTCTTAATATTATTTCTGTGGCTAGAAATCTCGCTTTCAGACAATGGGCTGGGAACTGGCATCCCCTGCATGTTTTAGACAAATAATGCTCTTCTGATCGAAAGCAATGGAAGAATTGCTCCTGCCTTGTGGGTATTATATTTTTTAATCTACCAATAAGTTTGGTTTTTCTTTCATTTTTTTTTTTTTTCAGTTTTACAGAAAGTAATTCCAAACTGTAAGCCACGACTGACCTAACTACTTATTAAAAATGCTAATATGCTTTTGTGCTTTGATGTCTGGTGAACAATAAAAGGGAGAGAGTTACTCTGGGACACTGTAATCCTTTATTTGTCACTAAGTTATGACACCCAGCAGAGCTGTGTGACAGTCCAAATCAATCATCCCCCGTGCACTGCAGGCCTTCTCTGCCTCCTGCAGAGCCTATGCAGTTTAATTAGCTTTTTTTCACACTAGCATAATGTACATCTGCAGCTTCAGCAAGAAAAAGAAATGGAGGATAGTTCACTGGGATACGGTGCCTTAAAAAAAGTTCATATAAAAAAAAAAAAAGTCTGAAAGAAGAAACATCACAATCCTTTGTAGTTTACTTCAGAGGAGTTTGCGGTAGAAATCTACAGGACTGGGTACTCTATATTGTTAAATGTAGATTTTTTTTTTTTTTTAACCTAATAAAGGCCTTTTCAGCTAAAATCTCAGATGGCATTTAAAGCCTTGTTCTTTTCTAATGGTCTATATCTTTTATACCTTCTTCTTGTGGTTGATCATGCAGTAGCTCATTATCTGCTCCTCTCCCCCTCCCCAGCAGAGGGTTGGTACAATGGAGGCTTCAGACTGGTATTTGCTGGTTAGAAATCGCTGTCCCCCCTCCCTGGCAGCAGCAGTGCCCTGGGCTGAAGGGGGTAAAGCCCTGCTGCCTCCCACCAGCACTGATCCCATGGCCAGAGCAGGTTTGAAGTGGTGGATCCACAGTAAATGAACATTCCTCAAAAATTAGCCAAACACAAGCCCACGAGAGCGCGGGTGGAGAGGAGTGGGCAGGGACTGAGCCCACCTGGCACCTCCTCAGCCACCCTGCCCAAGAGCAAGCAATGTCTTGGGACAGAAGGTCTTCAGATAAACTGGATTCTGCCATCCCAATAAAGTATTTCTGGCCTTATTAAGCTCGTGGTTGGATCTGATGACACATTCAATCAAATAAAACCGACTCAGGCGCTGCCTTATTTTCAGAAGGGGCAAATTCCCTTTCCAGCCACTCCAGCTGAGGCGACAGAACTTGTGAAGTGACGGTGCAGACTAAACTGTTTGGCTTTTATTTGCCTTCCCTCCCCTTTGTGTACCGCGAGGAAGTTTAAAGGCGCGCGCGCCCCGTCCTTACGCTGCTCCTCCGAGCGCGACCACAAAGGAGTCACCTGCAGAACACAGCAGTTGCTTTATTCAAATGATAGATTGCGTTACTAGAGGCTTGTCACTCTTAATAACCTCCCAGCAGAGAAATGCATCTGAGGAGGTGACGGCTCGGGTTCAAACGGGAGCGTTCGACAAGAGCAGGCGCTCCCCGGGCTCGAGGGGACGCGCCGCGGTGGAAGCGCCGCACAAAGGCTGAGGTTGCAGATGGATGAGGTCCAGTGGGTCACCGTGGTGGGGACTGTCACAAAGGCTGGAAAGCAGTCGAAGCCATTTATCAGCCCCTTGATTCTGGAGCAGAGCTCCGCCTTCAAACAACAGCAATTTGCTTAAGATCTGCTGGGAACTGCTGATGTTCACCTCCGGCGCCTTCGCTCGCGAAACGCCGACGTGATCCACCGGTTCTGGGCACTAATGAAAGCACAGACCTACTGGCCAGACCTACTGTCAAAGACCCTTGTAGAGCTGTACCTGAAATTGTCTTTTAAACAGCACCTCTCTAATCCTTCAGTGCAAAAATACTTTATCCTCTTGTGGGAATTATACATATTTCGCAGTTCAAAGAGGTATAAAATATAAATGTACTTCTGTACAATTCAGCATTAAGAAGAGTAAATAGTGTACAGTGCCTTTTCATCTTTAGATTTCAAGTTGCTTAAGCATTTAGAGACTACAGTTGGCATTTCTTGCTGTGCTGCTTCTTGGTCTAATGCTATTATTGAAAATACTTTTATCCTGGGCCTTGGCTGGGGTAATTCCTTTGAAAAATCTTATTCCACACTTACGCCAGCAATTCTTCACTGTTTCCCCCTTTTAAAACAGATAATTCATTAAGACTGTAATATGCAGTTTTAACATATTTAAAGTTTCGTGTTTAACAGAATGTTCCAGTTTGGGGTCTGGTGGACAAAAGCACTGGATTTCTTGCTCAGAAGTGAAACATTTTGAAATGATAAAAATAACCCAGCTGAGCTTCCCCCTGTGAAGACCAAAGAGCAGCCCTGCTCCTCATGAGAGACCCTGGAAGGGACCTCCTTCTCCCACAGGACCCTCTCCTGGGTGTTTCAATGCAAACATCCACTTCCCTCCCAAGGTATCCCAAAGCTGGCAAGACTGGATCTTCAAGGACTTGGAGAAAGACAAGCAGAGGAGCGACATCTCTCTTATCAGCCTTGCTCTCAGGAACACAGACCAGGTTGGTCTCCTAAGGAACACAACCAGGAGGTGACACACGGACTCCTCCTGCCCTTTGTCCCTACACCAAAGGACTTGCATGGACACTTCTTTAGCCAACACCTTCCTCCTGGCCCATGTGCCCAAACCACTGCACTCTCAGTTCCTCTTCCCAGGGAGAGCCTGAGGGTTTTTCTTTTTATTTCCACCCCCGTCCTTCCTGGCCAGAGGACAACCCTCACCCCAAAACAGGCTCCAAGACAGGTAGTACAGGGTGTCAGGGAGTGTTGCTTGATTAGAGGAAAAGATGAAAAGCTGAGATGAAACCTCACTCCTTCCTGTTTCTGACGCCTTGTTAGTGGAAATCTTTTGGGGATGAGGAAAAATGAGAGCTTTAAACCTCCTCTGTAAGAAAGAGAGATTTCAGAGCAGAAAATAACTTCTCTTTGTAATTCAGTAGGTCTTACACTGAAGTAAAAGGGAGCCCAATCAAATTATTATAATAAAATAATTTGTGAGACATCTAATGACCTGCCTGGTGCAGAGAGCTTTGGTGAAGAACAGCCCAAGGAAGAGGAGCAGAGGCTGTTTCTGGGAAGAGGATAAAGTGACTGGTTCTCTTTTTGAGAAAGTCAAGGGAGGAGGTGGTTGAAAGCATCACACTTCCACTGGAAGAAGCCACAATGCCACAGTGAAGACAAGTCATGGCATTTATCCTCATTTGCCACCCCATCACCTTTCTAAGGGAGGTCCAAGAAGAAGAATTTTGCACGTTAGGGCAGCAGCAGGTGAGAGATTTCCAAGAGCTTTCCATGCTGTTACTACCCCATTCTCTCCTTGCTCTGCCCCTTGCAGGAGGTTTCTGCTCCTGTGGCACAGGGAGCCAAAGGCTCAGCCCTGCAGAGCCTGGTACAAAGCCCTCCCTCTCACTCTCCTCTCTGTCAGGCTGCTGGGTTTCCCCTCGACAGCTTTGCCCTGCCAGCTCCGCAGGGGAGGTGTGGGCAGGGGGGAGGACAGATGGAAGGGGAAGTGGAGGTGTGGTAACATTCTAGAATTCACCTGCCAGGCCCCTTAGTCAGGCAGCAGGTCAGTGGGATCCATCTGCACAGTTGGGTGGTTGCCTCCAGCAAACCCAGGACCTGCTGTTCCAGTGAGGGAGCATCAGAGGGATCCCACCCCGTTCCTGATTTTGTAGCTTCCAGTTTGCTGACACTGGAAAGGCATCAGAGGAGATAGGAGGGTACTTATGCAAAGACATCTATCAATGGGGAGGCCCATCTTCAAAGCTTTGATTTTGCCAGGTGCTGGCACCCCATCTGAGAGCTGTTCTTGCTTGGGGGGATTCCATCTCAAAGCCTTCACATCACAGGAAGGGGAGCCCTGCTTTGAAGAGGCTCACCAGCAACGGGCCAAACCTCCCATTTGCATTTCATTTTTGGCTGCGTGAAGCCTCCTCAGTTGGCACCAAACAAACATTTTGCAACCTTTTTAAAGCAGCAAGGCTCGGTGTTTGCTGACACAGCTCAACACCAGGACTTGTGCATCCAACTGAGAAAGTCACCAGCAGTTTAGGCAGGTGTGGATGAGCGAATTAGGGCTAGAACAAAGTGGTGGTGCACTCGGAGTATGCCCATCAAGTTGCAACAAGCTAAAGTTAATGTTAAATTAAGGGATGTTCTTCCAGCGTTTGCACTTGGCAGCGGGTTTGATTCCTGAAGTGAAACCACGAGGAGAGTTTAAGGTTGAGCTTATTTTAAGGCTGCCTCTTCTGAGTTGCTTTGCTGACGGTCCTGGGAATCTGTGTCACGTCGGACTCCAGCAGAACTTCTGCTGGATCCTGAGCGCTGCCAGTGGGGCCTGCCTGCTCAGGGAACGGCATCTTGCAATATCTCAGAAGTACAAAAGGCATCGCCAAAGGCCACTCAAACTTGTTTTTAACTTCAACTTTATCCAGCTCAGAGTTTCTTTAATTTCCTAAAGGTTCTTAGAATATAGGGCAGCGCTGACATAATCAAAGCAGCCGAGTCTCCTGGCTCAGACACCGTCTTTGACCTTTCCGTGGTTCATTTTCCCTCTGTCACTTAGTTTTCAGCGGAATTGCAGAGCTTCACCCTCTAGTGCCTGAGGAGGAGTTTGGAAGGCATTTAAGAAATGAAGGTCATTAGACATTACCTTTCCTGTTGCAAGCCCTTGCATGATGCACAAGGATTATTATGCCCTTGCCCTTTGGTGTAAACAAACCTCGGAGCTGTTCTCTGCCATGCTTGTAACCAGAACAAAGCCCTTTGCGTCCTTAAACCTCTAACATAAGAGAAAAGGAAAGCCTGTTTACCATGCATAACACAAGAAAGGTTCCTGAATAATCCAAGACAAAAGGTCTGTGCTGGGAAAGTACAGAGGTGGGACTGCTGGTTTCCCTTTCATGAGGATCCCCTCATTCCCCCTTCCAGGCTGGCACAAGGAACCTGGAGCTGCTGGTCCTCCCTGCTCTGCTCTCTGTCCACAGAGGACTTTGAGAGGATGCAACAAATCTTACGTCATGTTCACAGATACTTTGTGTGGTGGGTGATCTCAGTGCCTGGGGACAGGCTGACAAAAAAGAGGGTTCCCAGGGAGGCAGAGCTTTACACTGAGCCCTTGACACACGAGGAAACCGCTTTGAACTGAGTGTGACTTGGGTTCTGCTGCAGAACAGACTGTTTGGCTGGGCTGAGGTTGAAGCCAAGGGCTTGGTTCAGGTCAGCATTCCCACTGAGGGGGTGAGAGCCAGCTCAGCTTCCCGTGGAGAAGCCAGTGCCAGATCATGGCTGCAGTGCCAGCAGGACTTCAGGAACTTTCCAGCCTAGTGCCCATCTCACAGCCCCCTTCACACACACTGCAACAGCAGCTGGGAGCAAAGAGGTACAAAGCAGCTTGTTTTGCCCTGTTTCACATCTTTTAATCATTCCCCTTGACCCTCCAAGCACAGTTTGGCTGTATGAGAGTGTGCAGGAGACCTCTCTCCCCCCATTGTGGTAGGTGTGGGATGGGGCTGCCTGTGGGGTGTGTGTGACAGGCAAGTTTACAGAGCGTGCTGCTCTCCCATCTCAGTGTGGCAATCAAAGCCCTGCACTCAAAGGCCCTGTGCTCAGCTGAGGTGGTACCTGGCAGGTCTGAAAGGGCAGGTCTCCTGTTCTTTGTTTAAATGCTGGCCCATTTGTTGACTCAGAGGCACCCAGTCCTCAGCAGCAGCAGTGGAATCGTGTATCGGTCTAATGAGCGTCCCTTCAATAACCATTGCCCTGATTTTTGATACCTGGAGAGAAGATGCACCAGCTAGGGAAGAATTTATCAAAAACACGCCACTGACTAGACATCAGAGGGAACCTCAAAGGGACAGTGAACTAGAACAAAGAACAAAAACATTTACAGAAGTGCTACGCTGAAAAAAAAGGGAAAGGGAAAAACTGTACTAACAACAGTAACAAGGTCAGCTATAAAACCAGAATTAAAAGGCACTGCTGGGGAAAAGACGACGACTCAAAAAAGCACCGAGAACTAAGAACACAGCTTGCCAATCAGATCTACACAGATTCCCCTTGATATCTTCCCACTAACAGGCTTTCCTGCAGGACAAGGAAAAAGTTTGACTGGCTCTGTGAAGGTGGGCTGGAAGCAGGAGAGCAGCATTCCCAGCTCTTAGCACAGACCCTCAGGTTCTCCATCGGTGGGATGGCTGGGAGGCATGGGGGCTTGGCCAGCAGAGCTGTGCAATGGCCAGGAGTGGGAACTGCCCTCCAGCAAATTCCACTGAGGGCAGCTCCACAGTCTGAATAATTATTAATGGAGGTTTGGCTCCTGAACGGACTGGCTGGTGCCCTGAGCAAACGCTGCCTCTGCCACCCCTCTGACTTGCAGCCTGGGGGAGGCACTGCTGTAAATCTGCACAAATGAACGTCCAGCCCTGAGCTTTACCAAAGTGGAGCTAAAGTTAAGATGGGTTGAAAAAAACAAAGCATTTCCTGCAGCAATGGAAGTTTTCTACTCCACAGCAAAAGAATTATTTCTTTTTTTGATCAGTCCACAGGAATATGAAAGTTTTCATCATTCCAGCAAAATATCCAAGGGTTTTTCTACACAGAAAGGTCGTTGCACAGCAGGTCTCTTTGCCTCCTGTGCAGATCAGCTCATGCCACCTTTCTGAGCATCCATCCAAAGGGAGAGCATTTCCCTCCCTCCCATCCTTGCTGGTGACATCCACACCACAGATAAGCCCTGTTGCCCTGTGGGGCATTCCCAGGTATGCCTCATAGGAAAAAACAGTGGAAGAAAATCAGCTTGAGTTCTTAATCCTGTATTTTCCTGTTCCCTCAGGAGTCAAAGGTGGTTCATAGCTAATATTGGCCCCAAATTGGAAATATCTGAGCACAGATAACAGAGCAACTTTCAGAGCCAAACCAGCTCTGCAGCTTGGACCTGTACTCTGGGCTCCTTATTTCTGCCTACAAAAACTTCCAGAAAACTGAGTGAACTGCCCCCAGGAACAAGAGCTTTTCTATCTCCTGAGGCCTGATGTGACCCCATGACATCCTGCCAGCACGTCACTTCTGCGCTGCAGCTCTGCTTGAACCTGGGTGAGCAGATGGAGGGTTTGGGTGCCCTGGGGCACCTCCCTGACCTCTGCACGCTCCATCTGCCACCAGATTGCTGTGCCCACCAGCTGGGCAGATCTCCTGTGTGACCTGAGGAGTCCAAAATAGCATGAGACCTCTACACTTAGGCCACTGGCCAGCTCATGAGATATCAGAGCTTGAATTGCCTTCCATGGTGATATCCATTCTGCATAATCAAGGGAGCTTGGCTTATCAGTGGAGATGGGCAGGTACCTCTGCAGGAGGATGAGAGCAGGAGACAACCTTTGCTGCTCCTAAAGGAGCCCCTCTCTCACCAGGAGCAACGCAGGGAGCTCTGAACACCAACATCAAACGTCAGGCATTGTGAACACCGTGTAATCATACACCTCCCACCACTCTCTCTCCAAAATCAGGGTGACTGCTATGGGCTGGGCACTAATATTCCATTTTTAAAGCAGGTCCTGCTTGCTTTTTTCCCAGTCCCTTCCCCACGAAGCTGTGCTCGTTAGTGAAAGTGAAGAGACTTTTGATTTCTAAAGCCAATGTTAGAATGAGCATTTCCCCGTGAGAGCACCTGGTTCTCGTGTTTAATGAGTAAACACAAGAACACAGAGGCTTGAAGAATGATTGTTCCCAACATCATTACTTCTGAACCCGACATTAAGGAGAAGCAAAAGACAACAGCACAGCAGTTCTTTGTTTTTCCACCACTCTTCCTAAAAAAAAAAAAAAAAAAAAAAAAAAAAGCAAACCAAAAAAATCATCTCTAATGAGACGCATTTGAAGTCTAACATGGGGCCGTTCTCCTAGATTATAATTGATAAATCTCCCAAATTGGTGTGGGGAAAAGCACTGTGTAACAATTACTTGTTTCTTTTGAGGAAATAAATAAAATATGAAAAATGTAATTGCTAAGCAGCGAAACGCGGCGAGCGGGTTTCCCGCCGACCGGAGCTGGGATTTCAAAAGTCTCTCTCCGAGCGCAGCAATGACACACAACGACGTTGTTGTTGTTGCTGCCGCTGCTCGTGTTGCGTTTTCCAAGTGCCAGCCCTTCCAGTCGGAGCCGCCGGTTCGTTTGAAGTCCCGGCGTTCGCTCCCGCGCCACGATTAATTTCGACAGAGAGAGGAACAAATCGCTGCTCGTGTCAGGAGGGACGAGTGGGAGTTGGTTGCCTTCGGTGGGGAGGGCTCCTCCCAGCTGCCAGGGTCACTGCAGGAGTTGCCTGGGCAGGTGGGGGGTGTCAGGGACCCCCCTGGCACGGTGGGAGATGTGATATCCAGGGGATGTACTCGATGTACACCACAGAGTCAGAATATTCTCAGCTGGAAGGCACCCACAAGGATCATCAAGTTCATTAAGTGAATGGCCCCTACAGGGATTGAGCCCACAAGCCTGGCATTGCTAACACCAGGCTCTGACCAGCTGAGCCAATCTCAGGGTCCCATGGTTCTCCCGGCACCCCAGCTCCTCCTCGCTCCACTCCCTCATGCAGTTATTTCTGAATTTTCTGATAAAATCACTCTGCAATTTCACCAAATGCCATCTCCAGCACATCTCAGCTGGGGCAATTCTCAATCCTAACCAGTGCTGTGGTTATACAGCCCTGATCCTGCCTTGGGACAACCCCTTTAGGCACAGACACCCCTCCAAAGCCCAGAACAGCCAGTTCTCAGCCCTAAATTAGTTCAAGTTTCAGATTTCTGATGCTCAGATAAAGCTGTCAAATATATATTCAAATATCTATATTCATGCCTTCTAGACCTTTTCCTTTTTTGTGCTTTTTTAACCATTGCTTTGAACAACAACATGAAAACTTAATGCTCTTAGAAGACTTCAAGCCAATTCTTCCCTTCCTAATTTTGTAAAACGCTGTCATAAATGTTTTATGATGTTTTAAAAAAAATAAATCTTTCCTTAAAGTAACAATTTGAATTTTTCATGCACAATGAAGACCTTTATCTTATTCACAGTTGTCATTTTCTGTTTAGCATCACAACACAATACTAATAAAAAAAAAATGCATTTGGATTGCCTTAAGCACTTTTGCCCATTTTAATGTATGGTACAGCTTTGTTCATGTTATTCCTCTCTATGGAGCATCCTTAAATCTTTGTTCTCCAAGAACATCCTTTATTGGTTTTTGGAGAGGGAAGGTTACCTAGAGAGTGTGGTACGGAGTGTTTTTTTGTTTCCTACAGAAAAAAAAAGGTGGGTTTTTTGATTCAAATAGTTTGTGATAAAATTCTAGCAAAGACAATGATTAGTAAATTTTTGTAGTTTTCTGAATTATAATAATTCAGTTTGATCCTCACCCTGCCAATTCCAGTCTGATTAACACCCAATTTTCAGCAGTGTGGTATAAAGTATTTCACCACAAACCCAAAGACATATTGGTCTGACGTGCTGTTGGCAAAGCAAACCTCGGGTGAGGTTCCTCCTCATTCATTGGTCAAGAGTGTTTGTCTATGAGCAAGGTTGAGAGGCCCTGAAATCTCTGAAATTAAGCCTAAACTGCAGGTGAATTAATCCTGGAGTGCCCTGGACGTGGGGCAGGAGATGGAGCCTGAGCAGCACACCTGGGAATGGCCTCAGGGAGGGCAAATCCCTGGGGACAGAGAACGTTCCCTGCGGAGCTGAAGAGAGGAAATAGATCTGTTGGGTCTCCCCACTGAATAGATTTGCAGCTTTCCAGGCTCTGGGCTCAAAAGTGCATCTCTTTCAAGTTCCCAGGCAGCAGATTTTCTCTCCATCTTTTGCTTTTGAGAATTCTAGGAGCATCTTCCATTAAATACGGAGATGTTTAGCCTTTTAACCCTCTAAACGTGATACCACAGGCTCTAGTGATCTATTGTCAGTTAAATTCACCCTCTACACTCTCTACTTCAGCCTCTCTCTTGTATTTCCTTCCCTGCTGTGTGCACTTATCCCTGCATTGAAAACATGCTTTTAAACTAACACACACTATTAGTTATTTTTAGGTATCAAAGACATTTTTTTCTCAAGATCTTTCTTCATTAATTCACTAATTCACTTTTTTTGTCTTGATCCCATTTGCCCCATGTTCTTTATTGTCTCTTAACCCTGATGCTCAAAAGGCGTCAGCACAGATTAACAAGGAGCCTGATAGCTTCTGGAGAGCAGCATTTCATGTTCTCCTGCATCCTTTTAATCAGGTTTAAACTCTTGTGGCCTTCTGCTTAAGTTCAGTTTGAAAAAGGGCTAGCAAGCCTCAAATGAAAGACCAAATGAAACACATCAGTATCCCTTTTTTCTATTTTGACACACATTCCAAATAAGCAGCAGTGCAATAGGACCCAGGGAAAAAAATAAAAAAAAATCCACACAACAACATTTTAATGAGAAAGTTTTGCCCTTTCCATTAGATCTGTAAATAATTTTGCTTGAGTTGGTCAATAAGAGGGAGGAATCACAATGGCACAACACAGGAAACTCTCCCACCTCTCCTCCTGTATGGTAAAATAAATATTGAGGGCAAGAGATAAGTGCTGCAGAAGATGGGCTGTAGACCCCTGGATCTCTAAAAATCCCAAACCTCAAACTCAAACGCTGCTCCACTCTGGGGTTTTCAGTATTCAATCCCAGCAGTGCCTCTGAATTTGCAGCTTGAGTCCATCTCAAATCCAACCCAGTCCTAAATAATACATTATTGTAAAAACTGTAACTCTATCCCCCACAGACTGCCTGCCCCAGTAATAGCTTCTTATTCCCAATTGCTTTTCCCATACCAGAATGAGCAAAGGCTGAGCTAGCAGTTAAAGCAAGGGATTGTGAGCTGGGGGGTCTGGGGTCTAATCCCTGCTCAGCTCCTCATGTATTTGAGGAAAACACTTCACTTTTCTGCCCTGAAAAATAAGGTGGCACTTCTTTATGCCGAGACTTAGTTCATGAAAGTTTGCAAATGGCTTTAAAGTCTGTAACCGAAAAGTACTGTAAAAGGTCAGAGTATAATTATAAAATAGCTAATAGGCTCTTCTTATTTTCTATTGCTGGGGGTAGCATAGGAGAAATAAGTTTGACTAAAACCTCAGGAATCTCAGAAGACTCATGAGAAACCTGAACTGGCACAAGTCTTTTCCCTATGGATGTCCCAGCGATTGATTTGGACGGGCACAGCCCTGAAATTGTTATTTCCTCTGAGAGTTTCAGGATGTTTCCCAAGGCAGGGAGAGAGACTAAAAAGGCTGAAAGTGATGCAAAGTCGCTTTGCCTTTAGGAAATCGGCCGGCAGCGGAAGAGCTGCACAGCCCTGGGAGGAGAGGACAATTTCAAAGGGAACTTCTGCCATTATTGCACGTTTTGAGCAATGCCTTGGCAGTGATGGTGATAGATCTGAGCAGAGAGACTGAAACAGCTCGTAACGAGGCAGGAGGCACTTGGGCAAGCCCAGGGTCCCTGTCGGTGCAGTCAGTGCACGGAGCTGCCAAGGGCACACCAGGGCTGCAGGGAACACATCCCCAGAAAGCACCAGCAGCTTTCTGGAGCAGTGGAAAGCAGAAGGTTGACTCCTTCCTCGAGCCCAAGCACTTTGGGAAGACTGCAGTGAAGCAAAGAAGTGCCTCAGCCCTGCCATCCTCCCCCGAGCTCCTGCTCCTGAGCGCCCACATTATGTTTTCAGTTGGTATCCAAAAAAAAAAAAAGAGAAGAAAAAGTCAGTTTATGCTAAGCAGCAGATCTTTGTCACCCCACCTCTGCCAATCACCAGATAAAAGGAGCCATTATTTTAAGACCCCTGCAGATGTCTGTCTGTCTTTCGTAATGAACTCGCGAGCGCCCGCGATCGCCGTGGCTCTGTTAATTGGAGCACCCACCGTGCCGGCTGCTGTTTGTGTCACACGAGCGATTCCTCCTCCAGCAGGCCTGGTTTGCAGACAGACACACGTGTCTGCACACATTTCCATCCAGGTGGCTCCAGAGAGCCAGACCAGGCTCCTCTGGGGAGCACAATGTCTTCCAGAAACCTGCTCTGAGTCTTGTCCTGGGGCTGCAGGAGGAGTCTGGGGCAGGCCAGGTGCCCTGTTAACTGGGAACCAGTGTGACTGGCCACCCAAGCACTCCAGCTCCCTGACTGGCTGCCACCTGCAGCAATAAGCTCAATCAGGTAATTAATACCAGCCTTTACTACCTGCACTACTAGAACTGCCACGAAGGAGACGGTTTTGTTACTTTTTAAAGAGCTTTCATGTGGTTACCGGGGCTTGTGAAAATAAAAAAACACCCACCCTCATCCCCCCTGATAGCCGTCTGTACAACCTGCTTTGTATTTCCCTCCTCCTCCAACCCCCTTCCATGACTTTCAGGCTTTCAAGTCATGTAATGTTTCGACATGGCACTGGGAGAACAGCGAAAGAACAGAATCATCACAAAGATCTTTGAAAACCCAACAAAACTCTTCAGCAGCGGGACGAGCTCAGTTAGCTTTGTTTAAGCTTGATTTCACCGTGGAATTTATTTACCAGAGAAAACTCAGCTTCGAGATGCCACATCTGGTGTTTCAGTGAGGGTGTTCCAGCATGTTTTTTGGTGGTTTTTTTTTGTTTTGGGTTTTTTTTTTTTCCAAGAAGCAAGGAAAAGGAAAAAGCCCAAACCTGTGGTTCTCCAGAGGGAGCTTAATACAGCAGTTGGCCTGAGTTACATGTCTAGTCAGTGACTGAGCACTAAATTAGAGAAATACCACATTCCTTCACCCCACTCATATCCCCACTTTACCTCTTCTTCCTTCTGTCTCAATCACTGGGCCATCCCGTGCTCTGCTTGCAGTCCAGCAAGGCCAGAATTCAAGGCTTTTCTTTCTATTTAAGCCACTGTTTCCTATCAGCCCTCCTGAGACCCTCAGAGGTGTCTTGTTTAACAGATAATTGATAGCTCAGGGCCTTGGGTGGCCTTCAAAGAGCTAAGGTGGGCTCAAAAGAAGACCAGGTCTTGATCAGCACCCTGTGACTTTAAACCTTGGCTTAAACTTTCCCTACAGAAATGCTTAGTCAAACACAAAAAACCATGGAGGTACCTCATCCCAAGCGATACACAAATCCAATAAACTACCACAACATCAGCTCCATCTTCTAGTTTGATGGATACATCTCACTGGGAGAAGGGAGGAGCTCAGTGTCTGCTGCAGCACATGCTTAGGAAGTGAGGCTGAATGTTGAGGTACAGGTAACCTCTGCTGTGCTTGGCTGTGAACGTCTTGCAACAGCTCTTAACCTTTGCCCAGTAACTTGCTGACTGCCTTGAATCCAACTTTAAGCAATATTCAGTCATTATTTAGAGGTCTCGAGTCCTAGAAAATCTACTGTACATCTGAAAAGGAGGTTGTGGTGATTAACTGTGCTCTGGACAAAAGCTCCTCGACCTTCAGTAGCTCCAGCTTACTGGATCTTGCTATTCTTTTGCCTGCAGGTATAAAGGACCCTCCCACTAGAATTGAATACTGTGAATAAAGGGACCTTCTGCCATCTTTGCTGCTCCAAAATGAGAACAAGGTGGTTTCTCAGCCGTGTAATGAAGGGGAACCAGATGTGACGAGCTGCCATCTTACCAGGGAGCACAGCTGGATCCAAACTCACTCACACACCTGCAGATGCAGCACAGCTTCCACAAGCAGGAGCACAGGCACAGAAACCACCAACAGAGGAAAGAGGAGCTGCCTCCAGCCCCTGTGCCTGGATTTGCTGTGTCTGAATTTCATGCAGGTTTGTCAGGTTGCTGGTTATTTATTCTCCCTCCAGCTTTCAGGAAAGGATCAGCATTTTCAGGAGCAGCCCAGGAATGCAGCAAGCAGAGTAGACCCTCTCCAGGCCTTGGAGAGGGAGGAGCGAGGAAATCAATGCTACAGATCCAAAGTGATCAGACAGCCACAAATTACAACCCAAGAAGGGATGTCTGGACCTGAGCACGCAAGGGATTTTGTTCAGGGTTTCTTTCTTGTTGTTATTTTGGACTTTTTATGAGCTGAGTGGTCTCCTTTCTGAAATAAGGCTTAGCAGTTGAGGGGTGTGATTGAAGCTGGAAGTAAAGGCTGACAGTGCCTTTTCCCAGTGTTCTAGGAACAGAAAGAAATATCTGGCATCTACAGAGGGAATAAGAGTTATTCTAGCCCTGCCCATCCCAAAGTACAAAGACATGTACAAGTAATTTAGAATAATAGAGGTATTTTCTGCAACTGACCACCTAAAGCCCTGTTGCCTTTAGTAAACCTTCTGCTTCAAGGAAAAAGTTCATCATCTTTTCTTTAGACATCAGCACTGAAAACATCAGCTGCAGCCTCAGAGCAACCAGTCTGACTGGGAAGTGAAAGCAGTGGGGAATTGTGGCTCACTCTAAAGCAGTGGAGCGGCAGAGGATCACCTCAAGGAACATGCCAGCGAGTTAGCAACACTCCCAGAAAGGGCCACTCTGACAACACAACATCATCCATCACGGGCTCCCGAGGACAGCTTTACAGCCGTCAGGGACCGGGCTGGTAATTGCGGCACAGAAACGGAGCACGCAGGGTATTCGGACACCAAACGGCACGGGGAGCCACAGCCTGGGGGCAGGAATCTGTATTTCCATCTTCGGCCTGAGCAGGGGCTGGTTCAGCTCCGGGCTGCCCTGGCTGAACTCAGCACAGGGGGCAGAACGCTGAACGCTGCCAGGGGGCAGAATAAGGGGCTCAGGGAGCCTGAGCAGCAAACACATCACAGTCACTGCCCTGTGACCTGCTGTGCCATGTGGAAACAGCTCCCGGACACCTGGACAGGAGCAGAGCACCCACTGTGCCAGGGGCACCTCTCCTTCAGCACCACACTGTGCCAGGGACACCTCTCCCTCACCCTGACACGCTGGGCGTGCACCGGGCCAGGAAAAACAAATGGGAATGCTCTGCTCCCGGCTCTGCTGCTGGCCACGCTCCTCTGCATCCAACACACTCCCCAGGGCAGCAGCTTTAAACCCAGCCCTGGCCCCAGGTCGCTGTGCTGGGATCTCCCTCCAAGTGCAGGGACCTCAGAGTCTGGGAAAGCCAGTGCCTGTGATGGAACTTACATCTTGAACTGGAATATCCCCATTAATTACGGCTTTGTGGGGATGTTGCCAATGGGAAAGAATTTCACAGATGCAAGAGCTGTATCTCACTCCATCCCCTCCTTTTATGCTTCAAAGATAGGCCAAATGATCTGGTAGCAGATGAAGCTTTTAATTATTCCCAAAGCCCTTGGCTCTTCCCTCATAAAGGGCCTGAGCTAAATTCTCCCTGGAAAGGTAACAGAGCATGGATCCCGACGTGAAAACAGCCAAGAACACAGGATGTTTGCAGTCTGAGAGAAAGGCCTGAGACCCTGCATGTCAATATTTAGAAGTCCATCCAAAATCCCAAGTTCTAAACTTAGCTCCAAACACAGCACATCCAGAGCTGAATCTGTTTTGTCTCTGGCAAAGTACATGTTCTGCAAATTTTATCATTTATTCATCTCACTTGTTTTCCTTGGTCATCCCAGACACAGGATGGGAATTATTTTCAGACAAGATTCAGGGTAGCTGTAATTAAGCTTTTATCATTACAGGAAAAAAGTGTTCTTGCAAATGCAAGATTTGGAAAGAGGATATGGAGGCTTCCCAAGGCAGCACTGGCATCCAGCACTGGCTGAGCAGCAGCTCCTCAATGCAAAGCAATCAAGAAAACTTTGACCCCTCAGAGCAAAGAAAGACCTCAAAGGTCCACAAGCTTGCCAAAGCTGCTCCAAAGGCTTGTTGGAGAAAGGGAAAGGACAAGCACCAAGTGTTGGTGGCTGCTCACCCAGGTCCATCCAGAGGAGCCCCAAGGCTGGGCAGATGCTCAGCTCAAGGGTGTGATGGAATTACAGGAGCAGAACAAAACCCAAAGCAGATGAGGAAAAGCAATCTGGGCTCGGGTGGCCAAGAAAACCAGTGGAGATCCCAGGACACAGCCTGAGCACAGACAGTAAAGCTCAGCTGACAGACACCCTGGGTCCAAGGCAGAGAGAGGAAGGAAGTCTTGGTGACTTCTCCAGAAAGCTGAGCCCAAACCACCCAAACCCAGGCTGAGGAGGGACAAATAAAAGTGTCAGCATGTCAGGCATAAGTTTGTATACAACATATAAAAGTGATGAGATCTATTCAACAGCCACACATCCAGCATGGAAGAAGTGGCTCTTTGAAGAGCTGGATTACATATCCATCACACAGGGGACAAAACAAAAGGTGCTGGCTGGAGTGGGTGCCCCATCCCATTGGATTGCACAGGGAACTCTCCCAGCCTTTCAGCTGCCTCAGCTGTGCAAGGGGGAATGACTACAGCTGATGGTGGGAGGTTATTGTACTAATATTTGTAATTCCTTTGAGAGTCTCAGATCACAAGTACCACTAGAGGAAGGCAAAGCACTGTATCAGCAAGAGCTGTTTGTTATCCCCCTGTCTCAGGATCTCTTGCAGGTGATGGCCAAACACTGGCTGTTGCTGCTCACTACTTTGTCTTCTTCTGCATCTATCCTGACTGAAATTTGGGAGGAGGAAATGCCAGGTGCCTGAATTCAGAGGGATCCACTTCCCTGCTAAGCAGAGGCAGCCTCAATCTGCTCCCATATCTCCTCACTGCTTCACTCATCAGAGAACTCAACCTACTTTATTACAGGCACAAGACAGAGAAGAGCCTGGAGCTGGAACGTGGGTTCAGTCCAACACTTAGATCCTGAGAATGGAAAACTCACAGTCCCTGAAGAGGAGAGAGCCTGGGTTGTGGTTTCTAGAGGGAGAAATTTAATACAAGCTTGTGGAGTAAATAAACTGCAACCTCATCCCTACGTCTGGCGTTGTGAGAACCTTTGGTCCCGGGCAGAGGGAAAGAAATCCTGTCTTTAATGGTGCTGGAGTGAGGAGCAAAGGAAAACCAGATGCAAGGCCAGGATGAGCCCAAGCAGGCATGGCCCTGCTCCTTCATGAGGACTCTGGGTACTCTGGTGGCTGGTGCCCACTGCTAACCACTGGATGGGGAATGGAATGGAGATGCCGCATCCCCCACCCAGCTGGCCCTGACCCTGGTGGGTGGGGTAGGAGGCGACTCCAAGAGGCAGGGACAGGAAATTTCCCTAAATCCTCTTTAATCCCCAAAGACACTCATGTGTCACAGAGCAAGAATCAGCCTGCAGAGCATCATTGTTAGCTCGAAAAATACCCACCACAAACTTCCCCGGCCGTAAAAGACCGAGGCAAAACCATCCCAGAAGACCAGCATTTTAAGTTGGTGGCCAGCTCTGTCAACTGCTGGCCCTGGGTTTTCATTTCCTGAAGTGCCTCATTTCTCTCCCTTTGCAAAAGGGAGCCAGCAAAATCCTCTTTCTCCCTTTCTTTCTCCCCTCCTCGCAGTTGCTCTTTGAGTAAGGCCGTACCTAACAATTATTCAGGGAAACATTATGTTGACATTACTGTTTAGAAAATAAAAAAGGGTTTTTAAAGCTAGAGAGTAACATCGTGACCATATAGCACTAGTGAATGATTAAAAATTTAGATGACTGCCTTTGAAACAATAAAAAGCTTTCGAAGCTTCTTAATGAGCAGCTATCAGAAATAAAGCATTTAAAACTTCAGAAAGTGCCTCTGTGGAAATTTCATTGTCTTTGATGCTGTAAAATAACTGCAGGGTGGATTCATTTCAAGTTCTTTTTAGCATACTGGTCGTTTAGAAATATTGGGAGATATCTTTCTTAGCAATATGTGGGGAAAACAATGTCTTGGTCGCTTTCATTTATCTGCAATTTGACAGGAGTGCAGTTTATTAACTTGAAAAGAGACAGATACATTATCTGAAACACAGAGAGTATAGTGGGTATTGCCTCCTTTTTATACCAGTGGGAGTCCATGACACTTTGAACTTGCTCACCATTAAACGCCTTCCTGAGTTGTTGAAGAGGCCTTTAAAAAGGGAGCCTGTGCATTTATGATGTAAATTCGTTATTTTGACAGTCTTTGAAATCTGTCATATTCACGTCCAATTTAATGCACCGCAAAAATTCTTTTCTTTTAAAATACTTTTCTTTTAAGATTTCAAAGCCATTTTCATGTAGAAAACTATTGTTATACCTAATATATCCTGAAAGTGTTTTAGCAAAGGAACTTATATGATTCTGTTTTAAGTCATGTCAGGTTTTAAAACATGTCATTTCTTCAAATAAGCTTTGACCACGATACCTTTTTTTTTTTTTTTTTCCCATTAGTTAAAGTGCACTTGATTTCCATGGATACAATTAGTCAGAATATCTGCTATGGGATCATCATGGGATCAAACGGGGTCCTTTCAGGCTGTATTCGGTGGAGCAATTGCCCACATATCTGAGATCAATACAGACCAGCACACAGGTAGGAAGATGCAGAGAGCTGAGGGCTGGTGGGGAAAGTGGAGGATTGTACTGAAGCACAGCGTATTTAACGAGAACCTAGGCCAGGGGGAAAATTAAACAGCTCCTTTTAAAACGATGAGCTATGAGTATTTACTCTAAACGTGGAGTGGGGCGAGGAGGGGCAGGGCAGGAGGGGGCCAGGCAGCATCTGATGAAATCCAAGTTCAGTTTATTTCTGGTCAAATCCAAGCCTCACACATTTCAGCTCGATCTTCAATCCAAACAAACCTCCTTAGGCTCGCTAATCCTCATTACACAGTGGATTTTAGCTGTACCTGCACTTCTTTATCAGTTTGCAAGATATTTTCAGCCGGTACAGAGGTCTTCATGCAGCTCTGCTTCAAAGCCATGTACAGAGGAGGTTCTGTACAGAGTTTCAGACTGTTTACTGATGCCTTATCACTTTGGGAGAGGAGGTTGGTGGGCAGGGGGAACACATTTCTCCAAAGCAGTGCAGAATCATCTTAATCTAGGGAAACGATCAAATAAGAGTTTCAAAGATCTCCTACTACAAAGAAAGGCATTAAGCTCACTCCTTGCCTGCCCAGACTGCAGGGCTGTTTTGGAATACATGGAAATATGCCTGTAACACGAAGGAACCTTCCACTGATGGTTTAAGCACCATTTCACATGTCCCCAGTGGCTGGGTTTAAAAAGCAGTGTATCCTGAGTGAGATAAACCAGGAGAATCATTACTTCAGTGGCATTTAACCCTGTAATTGGGTGGGTTTTTTTGGGCCCTGATTTTATAAGGTCACCCTGTTATTTTCTTTGCTGGCTGGCTTGTGATGGTGCTCTCACATGTTATTACTCTCTTCCATCACAAGGAATGATATTTCGGGACTGAAAGGGCGAAAGATTTGTAAGGACTGTCCTTTCCCACACTGTGATTGTCTGAAAGCTTCAAACAGTCAAAGGCTGAGTGGAAACGTGCTTTAGATGGTGTCTCTGGGGCAGAAATCCCCCCTGGTCTAGGGGTAGAAAAGAACTATAAGGATCTGATCATTTTATGGTTAGATCGCCTCGTCCCCCTGCAAAGGGAGGATATACTTTCCTGATAGAGCTTGTATCAGATATTAAACCAATACTACACTTGATCTCAGTAAAAAGGCCATTAAATCCCACAACTTGAAAAAGGCATCTTGATCCTTGAAGCAGGGAATCCTGCAGTGCTTGCTGCCTGCTAACCCACCGGCCCGGCAGCGCTCGCTCACACAATTCATTCCCGCTATCATTTCCCCCCCGCTCTCGGATTTCCTTGGCACGAGCAAAACCTCGGGCTGCATGAGAAAACACTTTGAAACGGTGCCTAATTGACTTGGGCCCGGTTCAGGGTATAGTACACCACACAAACCACCATAACATCAATCAGAGGGGGAGAGAGGATGTCCCCATGTTTGGCTTAAACTACGGGGTATTTCCTTTGCCGAAAGCATTTTAATCACGCTTAAGTATAGGTTTGCTGTGGCAAAAGAGACCGACCTATTCCAGTCGTTGATTTTTTCCCACAGAAGGAAACTTCTGTCAGGCATCCCGGGAAACGGCCCAGGGTTCATTGCACCAACTGCACTGACTTCACCAGCCTTATCGTGCCTCTCCTGTCTCTACTCCCACAGTAAGAGCCATGTTTCCGTGGTCTGCCAGAGTAATATTTCCATCCAAGTCTGATGGTATTAAACTTAAGTCTCTGGGATCTACGCTCCCCCTTCTCCTTCCTGGGTTTTACGCCCTTTCCCCTCGCTCCCCCCTCTCCATTTAGTGCTTGTTAGCTCTGATAGTGCCTCCCTGGTAGAGAAGAAACAGGAGCAAGTTGTTATAGATATAAAAAACCCCACGTTATTTCAAGGAGGCTACTGAAAACAAGCAAAACCTGTAGTTGTCTTGGGCACGACAACCCTGCTCAACAGAGCCCATCTGCGCCCCAAATTACAGCATCTTCATGTCTCAACACTCTCACTGATGAACTAATCACTTACTTAACAACCATCACTGTCAAACACAGCTGTTGGGTTTAAATGTCTCAGTTTTTGGTCATGCAAATGTCAGACACCGAGCATTTTCACTAAGGTTTGAGTAACCTCTGTGAAGAGGTTACAGTGCTTACAATACAAACAAAACAGCACAATACAAATAAAAACAAGTGCTTACAAACCTCAGCAAGTGAGAGAGGAGGAGAAAGAAGGGAAACAAGCCCATGTTAAGCCAGTGATAAACTAGAGATACAACAGGAGAAATTATCAGATACTTGAAGGAGAATAAAAGCACCACTCCCTCAAAAAGCCCTATGAAACTCCAGCCATCTTATGATGTGTTGTAGCTCATTCTCGTGCACTTGCATTTGGAGAGCTAACACATAAATAACAACTGACATCCCAGCTCAATTTCTAGCCCATTGAGATACCACCCCTGGGAATAGTCATGAAATCAGTATTTTATTGGAAAGAGGTTTCAGGGATACTTCCAGTTGGACAAAGCCATTTAGTGAATCACACACACCCATCAAAGGATGGGAAGGACATTTCCCTTGCAGCTTCAGCCATCACTCCTCCCCTGTCTGGCACAAGAGGGGCTGTAGATCATGTGTATTGCCATCATGTTATCCAGGAAAATAGGAGCTGTTCCTTGCGTGCCCAGGTCCAAACTGGCTTGGATTGAGATGTTAAATCCACTGCCCTTAACCTCACGTGATACTGCAAGTACAGAGCTCTGAAGAGCAATGTGTTTTGGCAAAAAACCCCTCCCAACAGGCAGCCTACTGAATCCTGCACTCCCTTGATTTCTAAATGCCTTTCAGGCATAGACAATGTCCTGCCCTAAACAGAAGAACAGCTGCTTCCAGGGAAAAAACAGAGGGAACAAATGTTCCCCCATAGCCCTCTGTCCCAGACTTGCAGCCCTCTGTCCCGATCCAAAGTCCTGTACCTCACAGCAGCACCCCTGGGACTGGAAGGAACAACCACCCACACTCATTTAGGAGAGAACAGTTCATCTTAATGCAAATATTGCCCAATTATGTGAAAGGACACATGGATGCAATTCGTGGAAGAGTCCAAACAAAGCAAGAGCAAGGAATCCTGATCTGTTGAGCAACGTCAGGCAAAGAGTAAACACAAAGAGCCACTAAGGAACACCATGGCATTGGGAGACAGGCCAGGACATCCTGATACAGAAACCTAAGGGTAACAGTGAAAGAGAGGAAGTTGGGGCATGGAATGGCCTTGTTCACACTTCTCACAGTTTTGTGCTCCTTTGCCTGTTGATCCTCACCTACACATGCCCAGCTCAGACACCCTCAGAGATGCTTTTGGTTTGGTCAGGCTTCCTCAGCCTTTAACTATTATCAATTTGATATTTTTGCTATTTATTTCTCACCTGATTATTTTTTTTTCTGTCCCCTGAAACAGCCTGCAAATGCGAATCCTGCTGTTAGGATTGTAGAAAACAATCAAAATTTAAAAAAAAAAAAAAAAAATAGAGAAAAATCAGAAGGAAAGCATAAAAAATAAGAGGCAATGAAATATCTCCCAGACGGAAAGGGAAAGAGTAAAACTGCAACAGTGGGTTGCAAAAGCAAAATCCATTGAACTTCACAATCCTAGCAACACATGCCTTTGTTTACGAACCATCTGAAGCAAGTTCTACCCTGCAAACTCCATGGGGAACCCTGATTTCTCTAGCCAAATTAACTAATTTTCCTAACACACACTAAAATCCGGTCATTTGATGTGTCACTCAAAGCCTGTGCTCCGTGTAAATAAAAACAGCCCGTGGTTTGGATTGCACAGGAGCCCATGAGGAGAACATCAGCATCCCCAGCAAAGGGGGCTGGAGGACTGTGTGTTCTCCACCTGGGCAGGGCTTTTCATCCAGGAGGAGCATCAAGAGCTCGGCTTGTGCAGGAAAAGATATTAAAAATTGCTGAAAGAAAGCTATTTTTAAATCTGCCACGGATACAGGACAGATTATATTCTTGTATCATGTATAAAATGATTGCCATTTAAAGTCTCAAGTAGGCCGAGAGGAAGACGGTGCAACTTCACGGTGCCTTCACCTTGGAAGCCCCCTTGCACCCAGGTGCTGTACCTTCCCCTGCCCCCAGGTACTGAATAACTTCAGAAACAGCTGGGAAAAAAATCACACAGACACCCCATTAACACAGGCTACATCAGGGGTTTACAGGGAGCATGATCTGTCCGTAAATATAATGGAATCAAACTCATTCAGGCTGGAAAAGACCTTCAAGGTCACTCCTTCATTTCCAAGTAAGTACCAGGAATGACCCTGGTGGTTATGCACCCCTGAGGCAAAGTTTGTAATCTACTGGAGAAAGAAGAAATGATGCTTTGAGTGGCCTGATGCAGCAGACTGACTTAGTGACATGAAAACTATGATCCAATCTGTATTTTGTGGGACACAAAATCCAACAGGTTCAGAGCTGCTTTCCCATCCTCACAGGAGACTCCAGCACCTTTGAAGCCGCCACTGGGGCTGCATTTCCTTTCTCTAAGAAAGCTTTTTGTCCACCAGGACCAGATGGAGATCTCAAACCTCATTTGCAGTGAAGGTAACGCGCCAGAGACAACATGAAGTGATAACCTAAATGGAAACGCTGACGTGAGCTCAGGCTTTAAATATTCACCATATCCCTGCTGTCGTCTCAGTGTCACAGCCTGTAAGTCCAGACAGACAGACGTGGAGTGCACAGAGCTGTAAGGGAACCTGGCACCCTTTTCATTTTTAATTTCCATGTTTTTATAACGGTGTTTGATCTGTTTCCCCAGCACCCAAGGTATGAGTCACTGCAGAAGAGTGACATAAACAGTGTATTGTAGCTGAAATTCTTGTCCTGTGGGTAAGTGTGACTGGGCACTTCAGCCCTACTGAGCCAGTGACTCACTGCCAGGCTTGCAGTGTCCTCAGCTGGACACGATTCTCCTCCAGACCTCTTTCCAAGGGACCCATTTACTGAGTCACTCCTGCAAAAAGGGCCGTGGCAGTGGTTACCTGCAGGAGGAAAGCAAAGGGGAGCAAACAAAGAAAGATGGTTTTGAAATATGAGCAGGTGTAGATGGGACAGAGGGAATGGCTTCACACTGACAGAGGGCAGGGTTTGATATCAAGAAGAAATTCTTCCCTGTGGAGGTGGGGAGGCCCTGGCACAGGTTTGATGGAGAAGCTGTGGCTGTCCCATCCCTGGAAGTGTCCAAGGCCAGGCTGGACGGGGCTTGGAGCAACCTGGGCTAGTGGAAGGTGGAATCAGATGATGTTTAAGGTCCCTTCCAACCCAAACCATTTCATAATTCTTTTTAAACTGGGGAATGCTCCATTGTATTCTCCCATCTGAGGACTCAGGGGCTTGTGATGCTCATGGAGCCCCAGCAGCCACAAACTCAGGGAGCTGCTGCCCATCCTTTGCTTCTCATGCTTTCCAGGGTGGTGGGAGATGCTCAGTGGTGCCAGGATAAATGGTATTTTGCTTTCTCAAGGCTGTTTTGGGGACTGAAGAGAACTCTTGGCTCTGGCTCCACGGCCACACACTGCCAGGTAAGTTTAATTAAGAGAAAAATACGTATACAAGTTGTACCAGCTTTAAAGAGAGGTGCCCAGCAGCAGCTCTGGTGCAGCTTAGCACAGCTCCCCCTCTCCAGAATCTGAGTGGGAGGCTCCCTATAACATTTTATAGCTTCATGATATTATTATTACTATTTATTATTATTATTTTATGGGCTTTTAGGTAAAGCTGCTGCTCAGCTGTTTGAGAGCCCAGCCCTGCCCCTAACCCAGCCCAGGTGCACAGGCACACACGTGGTGGGGGTTCATTGCAGCCACTGAACTGTCATCAGCCCAGACATTTCTCCTGCTCCCCACCTGTGCCCTCCTGGCAGCAGGACATGGAAAATTCCCCAGGCACAATGCTGGGCTTGTGAGATCTACCCTGGCTGGTTCCTGCTCACGGGGCTGGGGGGGCTCTTCTGCACAAACACACGAGCTGGCTGACAAAGGGGTCATTAAAAAGCGAGGGGAGGTGAAGGCTCTCCTGCCTGCACAGCCAAAGAGCACCAGGCTGGGCTGTCCCCCTGCTCACACCCTGGGCTGGCAGGGACAGGGGGAGTGCTCAGCTGAACAGGCAGGAAGGAGAAGTGGAGGCTGCAAACACCTTCCAGTTCTGATGCTCGTGGTCGTGAGTGTAAATTCTCATTTATATTGAAGGCCTTTTAGGTTGGGAAAGCGTTTAAAAGGGCAGCAGGGGAAGGGATAATCATGCCCACACTTTTGCTGATCAGCAAGAATTGAGCTCATAGCATGTAATTTTTTCCTCAGGGCTCTGACCCTACAGAGGCTACTAAAGGTAAACGCTGGGAACTCCCAACTATTTTTCCATTAATTCTCTGACAGCCACTGTCCAAAACACGGTGCAGGTAGCTGCTTGCAGGAACATCACTCTCCCAGAGCAGCAATCAAAAACAATGTTCAGCTTGTTCTCCTCCAAACTAGCAGAATCCAGTTGTACCTGGTTATTCCATTTTATTCTATACAAGCATCATTTTCCCCCTTAATTCTCCTGGTGCACCTGTGCCCTGCATCTCCACACTGTATCACACCTGGCCCTGTTTTCTCTCCTAGATCCCCTAAGTGCTCCTCTCCCATGGGACAGCTCCAGCTGTGCAGGGAGAGCACAGCAAACACCCAAACAGGTGATTTTGTGGACCAGAGGATTTTCACAGATGAAAAACACACACCATCGATGTGTTCATCCCCCCTCATCTTCTGCATCCTTAACCAGTGAAGAACAGCATTTTCTCACACCTCCAAGGAGCCCCTCCCAGAAGCTCTGCTGCCTCCTGTTTAATCCCAGTGGGGCTGAGTGGATTTCCCTTTGCAAGGTCTCCCTCTCAGCCTGCCTTTGCCAGGATCTGCTCAGATTCAGCCTCTGAGTTTTTCTCAGAGAAGGCAGAGGGGGATGCATTTGTTTCCCAGTTCCAGATTTTCTCCTGCACTTACATGTTTGTCCATGAAAAAAAAAAAAACCCTCTATTGTAAAATTTGTCAAATGAGACCACCCAAGTGGCCAAAGGGAGGGAATTGGGAAGGAGGAAGAAATGCCTTGAAAACCATTTTCTTTTTGATGGTTTAGAAAGGGAATTGAATGTTATTGTCTCACTTTAAATATGTTCTTTATGAGGAGGTCATGTAGCAGGCACATAATTTTCTAATTACAACCGTGCAGATAACATGGAAACAAAATATATGGAGATTTTCCAAAACAGAGGACGCAGTTTCAAACAATATACTGTACAGTTCATCCTCCAAGTCCCAAAATAAAGCAAAGAGCTTTGCTCAGAATGAACTAGATATAGTTGCAAGCTGCTAATCACTTCCTTTTACCCACTGTTTTATTGTCAGCAGAAAACCTAAACTCAGTCAGTCACCAGATAATAACTGGAAAATGTTGTCTGAGCTTTGATGGAGTTTTCTCAGGACGTGCTGGTGCCATCCATGGAAACAGTCTCCCTAAACCCACTCACAGGAAAGGAGGAATTCAGACCCGCTGTAACAACACCAAGATCCAGACAGTTTTCCCAGCAAAACTTGCTCACTGCAAACTGCATAAAGGGAATTGCATGATCAGATCCCATTAAATTGGCAGGAAATGAGGCTTAAGTGAAAACTAGTGTTCATTTTCAAACATCTCAGGCAGTGCTGCTGTTCCACCAGAGCTGGTGAGACTGATTTTCCCCACCATCCCTCTGGTGCTTTAGCTCCCCCCAAAGTGGGTTTACTGGGCTAGAACAAGGTGTCCTGTGCTGTCCACCTGCCCTGGGACACCTGCAGGGTCAGATGTGCTCTGGGCATGATCCACTAATGCCTGGTTCCATTGCAGGGCCAACTCCTTCAGGGAGGTGGAAAACCGTGGGACAGCGCTGGGAATGTGTCCCCAAGATGCCCTTCTTGGTCTGTCCCACCTGCTGAGGTTGAAGGAGGGGTTGCATTTGGGTATAAAATGGGATTACAAATTAACTATCTGTGCTTTTATCCCTGCCCAGATTTGCCTTCACTAGAAAAAGCATCCTGTGAGATTCAGGACTGGTAATGCCTTTGTGCAAAGCTTCATCTCTGGGATAAGCAGGGATAGTCACAACTCAAGGCACAGCAGAAGGCCCTGGTGAATGCCAGGAGGGAGCAGGACAACTCCTGACCAGCCAGGACTTCAACATCCTCAGGAGATGGCACAGTGACTTTGCATCTCTTATTCACAGCTCTCCAACACACATTTTCCCAGCAGCCAAAAACAACAACAACAACAAAACACACATAAAAAAACCCAAAAAACAACCCCCCCCCACACACAAAAAAACCCACAAAAAACAAAACAAAAAAACCCAAACAAACAAACAAAAAATAAAACAAAAAACCAAAACAAACTTAAAGTGTCCCTCTGGCTCCATCCAACTGGATTTGACCATAATGAGCGATCAGTGTTTTCCAAGGAGGGTAATTTAAATGTGTTTACACTGCCACTACCCCCCCTGCTCTGTTTGCCCAAGATGCTCAGGATAAAGGGATGTGTCTCTGGTCTCTTTGTAGCTGAAGTGACACAGTAGCTTGTAATTGAGTGGATCATTTTTAGGCTAAACTCTTTTGGTTGCAATCCTGGATAATAACAAATCATCGTGGAGTGAAAGGGAAGGTGATGGGCTGGATTTCGAGCTCCTGCTCCAGAGAAAAGCCTGATTTGGGAGAATCCCAAAGATGCCTCTCAGCTTCTTTGCTCACATCCCTCCCTGTCGAAAGCGAACCCATCCTTCTCCTTCACCACATCTGTTCCTGATGCTCAGGAATGCAAACTTAATACACACAATAGATGAAGCAGCTGGGAACTTCTGACCAAGCACAAAATAACCCTTTATGACCTGGAGTGACCGACCTACCTGTGCAGTCAGTGCACCTACTGCTCCTGCTGCTTCCAGTTACGCCCTCGAGTAAAGCTCAAGCAACCTAAATTTCCTCGTGGCCTTTAGAAACTTAGACCAGGAATGTGATTTCATTGGTTTGCTCCAGGATGAGAAAAAAATAGGGCAAAAAACCCCCAAACAAACAAAGCATTGAATGAAGTAAAAGGAACCCACAAGGAATAAGGAAACAAAAAGAGCAGCAAAGGACAGAAGGGGAAGGCAGGAGCAACCCCAGGCAAAGCAAACTGCTCTTTTTGTTTAAGTGCTTTCTGTCCGAGCCTGCCCAGCAAGAAAAGCCCCTTTGAAAAGGGGCAGAGCTGGATTTCACACCTGTAAGCTGGACCTGCTGCTCCTGGCATGGGGATGGCCACAAAGACCCAAGTCAGCTTGGATCAGTGTCAGAGCAGTGGGGGCATAAAGGGGGCTGAGCCCTCCCCTTCACACCGCATTGCTCCAGAAGAAAGCTGTGTTTGTTCCAGGGGGGCTGAATAGGCTTTGGGGTTTTGGGGGGGGAGTGGTTTTTTTGTTTAGGGTTTTGGGTTCTTTTGTGGTTTTTCTATTATGTTTGGGAGGGGTTTGTTGGGTGGTTTTTTTGTTGTTGTTATTTTGTTTGGGTTTTTCTTTTGTTTTGTTTTTAAGCATCCACTTTGTATCTATTTCTGTCCCCAAAAGGGAGAGGAGTTCTGCAAATCCTCATTAAAGCTTCCCTGGGTAGCAGTGAGGAGCTGTGCTGTCAGAAGGCTCAGCCTCCTCGGGCAGGAGCACAACCCACCTCGTTGCTCCAGCCAAACACCCATCCCCAAAAACCAGCTTTGACAGATCACAGTGAATCAGCTGCTGGCCCACTCCATCCCAAGCTCCATTCACTGATCCCACACAGACACCACCGAATTTGTTCACCAGGAGCAGTTTCTAACCTGGGGGTGTTCCAGGAAAGCTGCTGCTTTTCTACCCTGTCCCTGCCCCTTTCGGGCTGAATCCTGGTCCCCATCTCAGCTGGGCGAGTTCAGACCCTGGCACACGACAAAAATAGGGGACTGCCAGGGATTCACAAATCTGGAACCCCTCAAGGGCAAGTCATCAAGTTCACCCCATGCCAGGCTGTGTCTCAGGGTGCATCATTTCCTCCTGGTGCTTTACAGAAAATAACTAGACCCCCCCAAATCCCATTCAAAGGCACTGCCAGTGGAGTCAATTCTCCCATCCCTGCACCAGGAATTAATGACCCATCAATGCTGTAATGTCTGTCCCTGGCCTGGGACCATTTGAAGCCCAGTATCTTCCCCTCTCTGCACATTTCTTTCGCCAGGCAATTCTAACGAGGTCAGAATTATTTTCCTCCCTTTGCTCTAATCTCCTCGAAGAACAAAAAGAAGTATGAAAAGAAAACACAATATTTATTGTAAATCAGTGACTTCTGCATTAAAATGATCAAAGTGTGTTTGCTGCACACTTGAAGTTCAGATGCAAAGGGATTTCCAACTTAAATAAATAAAAGATTGTTTTTCTGTAATGCAAATTGCGAGGGAGCAATCGGCACAAAGTCGTCAGGCGCGCTCTGCAGAAGGACTGGCCCACTCCTGCACCCCACATATTTTGCATGGATGATGCTCTTCATCTTTTCAAAGGAACCACCACTCCACCAGGGCATGCTAATGCGTGCCAAGGGGGTAAAGTGGACTCCACTTGATGTCTGATTACAATATGCAGCTTAATAATATAATTTCTCAGTTCAGATATTGATCCTTGGGAGCGAAGCAGGGCTGGGAATAGAGCGGAGCAGGGGGTGGAGAAATATCTGCTGCCTGTTTTCTCATCTAACAACTCCCCAAAGAGACAGAGCCTTACCCATCCCACACACCCAGGCGTGACAAGAGATCAAAACTCGCTGGGGACACGCACTGTGCCTTTCAGGTAAGTCAGACTATTATTAATGATCATAAAAGAAGCTATCAAGGTATTTTACATTTCTTTCATCTGGCAAGCCTGCGAGCACGTTTATTAATTGAGGAAGCCTCACTTTTCTGCAAGGTAGACTTTAATATTTCTTTACTACATCGGGAAGCCACGGCATGGGGAAGGCTCTGCTCACCCAGCATGGGCAGGGCACTGCACAGACACCACAGTCCTGTAACGGGGTACAGGGCACTGCCCAGGCCCCCAAATCAAGGGCAACACCCTTCCCTGTGCCCCTGAACCTCAGGCAGGAGAGCAGACCCGAAGCCAACCTGCTCAGACGTCAGGTTGTGCTGGTGTGAGCAGAACAGCGCTGCTGAAATTAGGAAAATAATCCATATTCCTGAAAAAAAGGGGTCTCCTGCCATCTGGCACTACCCTCCCTCAGCCCTTACCACGCTGCACAGAGCCAGCAGTCAGTACATGGAGGTGCAGCACATCCAGCACTGCTCATTTCTCAAGGACAGCCAGCCAAAGCTGGGAGTGTTTTCCCACATGGCAGTGGCACTTCAGCCAATGTGATGTTTTCTCCCCTCCTGTGTTTTCGGAAGTTGTTCTGGTTAACCCCACGACCACCACAGCTACCACCATCCTGTGTGTCAGGAGCACTCACTCATCTCCAGGAGACATGTGGGCCCTGAAACCACCAGAAAAAATCCCCCCTGAAGATCAGGGACACGCTCATGTCGATATGTCCAAAGGGCAGGAAGGGGATTAGTGCATCAAAGTGACTAATTAGGCCAATGAGCTGTTTCTGAGACAAGACCAGCTCCAGTTCAAGGGGTGTGAAGCACAAGCTGAACCTGGAATATTTGTGGCAGACTCCTGGACCCTGTGAAAACCAGCACATGTGTTTCACTGTGTGTTAAGTGAGCACTCCTGGTAAGTGTGTGAAGCAAAACATGTGCGTAAGCGTTTGCAGAATTCGGGGTTAAATCTAAAACTGATGGGCAATGGAGGGATCAAAACTCGAGGAGAGCAAGTTCACTCACCCTCCAAGGCTTCAACCAGACCATTTCCCAGGATCCACTAAGAAAGTGCAAAGTTCAACCTCAACACATTCCAAGTTCACTTGTACAGGTCCAGATTTTGTCAAAACTACACCAGATTTTTAGGTTTTTTTCCTCTCCTAAAACCAGGAGAAGACTAGCACAGCTCCAGGCCCTGATCAAGGATCATGCTGCAGAGCTTGGATTCAGAGTAAAGCCTCCCCAAATTTCAGGATTCCCTTGTCCTGCACAGTTTAGAGCCTCCAGCTCCATGATGCAATTGCTTGACCCAAGGACAGCCTGTGACAGCCTCGAGGTGTGTTGTGTGCTCACCTTGTAGGTGACCACCACAAACTGAGCACAAACACTGCACTTTTAATCAGCTACAGCATCAGCTGCTGCATTCCAGCTGGCAGGATCAGTATGGACTCAGCTCAGCAGGATGCTGTTTGTTTAGCTGGAAGTCTAGAACACGGCTTTTACTTATGCATCTGGGTGAATGACTGTATTAAAGTTTAATTTCTTCCAAATGGAATAAAAATAGACACTCATATACAAATTAGCCACTGCTTTATGTACATTGTGTACCCCATAATTAGCAGGTGATATCCACTCTTTAATTTTAAAAAAAAAATAAAAATTGCTATGCTAAATAGGAGGGTTTTTGCTTAATTACAGGCTAATCCTATTTCCTCAGAACATGTGATATTTTCTTATCTCCCAAAATGGGAAAAGCACATTTGAATGGGAAGCATGTTTGTGTTCCAGATTGCCATGGATCTCAACATTCTCTGGAGCTGGAAAACAGGGAGGAAAGCTCCAAAGAATTACAGAACCAGGGGGCGAAGAGGCACCTCGGTTTGGCCACTCTGTGCCAGAGCCTCACAGCTCTGCCTTACACCTCCCTCAAGCTCTCCTGTGCCAGGTGCCCCAGGTTGGCATCCTCAGCACTGTGTCCAGCCACAGACAGGGAGTCCAGGCAGCCAAACAAGATTTTCAGACACATCCCTGGCATTTAACATCTGCATTTCAAGACAGGCACAGGGGCTGGTGAAATAAGACATCCCACTCAACATCTATAATTTCTCCAAAGGCTCCCTCCCTCCCCCAAAAAATGGGAATTAAAACTAAACCTGACAGAGTCTTTTGGCTGTGAGAGTTATCCTGCCAAAAATATCGATTAGAGAAACCAGGGAAGCGAGGCAACAAGCCTCATGTGGGATCAGCAGTGGGGCTGGAAACAACACCCAGCACTGCCAGTGCCTTCCTCTAACCACGGGCCTCGGTGGCTTTTGTGTTTCTCTTTCCATTATGCATACCCTTCCCTTTTCCCTTAATGATTTAGTGATGTTTGTTCCCTCACACTGCGTGCAGACCTTGCAGATCAAAATAGCCAGTCATCTAAAAAAAATTCCTCATCCTTTGTTCTTCAAAGAAACCAAATAATCTCAATCCTTTGAGAGAACTCAAAGGGTGAAGGCAAAGCATCAGGACTGATGAGAACAATAGCGGTGTATCCCCCGACGGACGAGCATCTCCAGTGCTCTGTGGTTATTAAAAAAAAAAAAAAAAATAGAAAGATTCCTTGTAGTGAAAATTCTTGGGTCAATTACTTGTTGCCACAGGGAGATTTCCTAGGAATTTTATTGTTATTATCACCATTCGATGATTATCTGTAGCAAAACAAAGGTGAATTTTGATGTGAGGAGATGCGATGTTTGGTAAATCTCAAACAACAGAAAGTAGAAAGGGGTGGAGTGCTGGGAGATCAAAGTCCCTGTAATTCCTGTAATGTTTTGGAGCCAATGCTGGACATTTACTGATGCTTTCAGAGGCCTGAAGTTTGTTTTTTTTTTTTTCATCGCTTTGGAAAGGTTAAAGAGTGGTAAAATAGCAACTGGCCATATAACCACAACATTTCTGCAGCAAGCAGGGTCTGCTTCTGACCGTGCCAGGGTCTCCCTGCCCATCCCTCACTGCTTGTGTGGGGGAAGGAAAACCCTTCAGTCTCCAGGGCACAAGGAAACCAAGCCACAGTTTTCCACATAACACAATGCACTGTCATTTTGAGCAGGGTACAGGCCTGGCTGTGCTGAGGACACCCCTTCAAACCATCATTTCCCTCCAGCTTGGGTTCTACCCACTGAATTTTGGAGTCCTTCACACTCTGGTGAGAGCAGGGGTGGGAGAGGCTGTGTCCAACCTCAGAGCCAGCTCCCACCGCACCAGTGGGTGGGAACAAATGCAAAGTGAAGCTGGATAAGGCTCCTACAGATCAATTCCCCCACAACAGAAAGAACCTCTTGGATCCAAACACAAATCATCCATAATTCCCTTTTTACTGCAGGTTTGCACACAGGGAGTAAGTTCCTCCAGGACGTGGCAGTGGCAAAGGCTGGTTTGCCTTTTCTTTGTGACCAAAGAGAAAAGGAAATATCAGAAAGGGAAGAGGCCAAAGCATTTCCCACACACTGGACTGGTGTCTTCCTTTGACAAAAGCAGGTGAGCATTAATTGCCTTTTTAAGAATAACAAATTAATATAAAATACCGTATTTTTCACCCTTGGACATTAATAGCTGTGCATTTTCCAATCAGCTACAGCAGAAATGCTCTGATTCACACCTGGAACTTTCACAGACAGCAAAGCTTTGATTCGAAGCCCTTCCTCAGGCTTGGACAACCCCACTAAAGGATTTGCAGGTCCCAACTCCACTGGTGCAAGGGACAACCAGGCACAGCCTCCACCTGCTGGGGAGCTGGTGGCTTCACACAGGGATGGGATGGACAGTTTGTGTTTCCCCCGCCCTATTTTCCACATGGCAGGATATTGGGATTTTGCCCTGCTCTGAATCACATGCCAGGGGAGCCCGAGGTGCCTGCAGTTGCTCAGAGAAGCACAGGTACCTGCCATGGCAAGTCTGGCAGAAGCAGGGCCAGAAGAAAGGATGGCTCCCATTGAACTGGTTGCCTGAAGAGAATTAATCCAGCAAACACATGTTCTGGAAAAGATACATTTGGATATGAGGGCTGATAGGAAAATGCCACCTGGGTATCAAATAGGAAGCTGAAATATGTCTATCAAGCCACTACTCTTTGATCACCAGCAGTCACTTATCATTTACACATCACAGCAGGATGCTCAACTCCACAAGGCACAGTCAGCCCAAAAGGAACACGGATCAGCTGAGTATTTGTGTCTTAAAGATGTGCAACCACTGAATAAATAACAAAAAATAACCTAGTCAGCCTCCCAAGGGCAGCAACACCCTAAGCTCAGACAATTTACACGTGTTTTACACAACTATGAGCCCCACTGCTCACCAGAGTCGAGGGGTTCCCATGAGCACCACGACAAGGACCAGGCTCTCCCTGCACTTCCAGGGCTGGGAGCAGGGACCAGCCCAGCCAAACCACACAGCCACTCTGCAGAAAACCCTCCCACAGCCCGTGCACGGAGCTCACCTTCACAGCCTGGGGGTGGCTCAGCCCGACATCAGACACTCCCTGGTCCCCTCATCCTTCGGCTTCGTGGGTGTTCATCGGAGCAGCGACAGCACAGGACCCTCTGCCACGTTGGCACAGCTGAGCAGCCACGTGGAAGGCCACAACAACGGGGTTCTCAGGCCCCCACATCCCAGGAAAGGAGCAGGGCACTCCTGCAGCCACTCTTAAAGGCAGCATCCCTGGGGAAGGCTGGGCATGTGCTCAAGGCAAAACAAGAGGCACCTGTGCTGAGCTGCCCTCCCCTCCCCTCCCCTAATGTGCCCACCTGGGCTCCCTTCCCAGCTGCTCTTGGAGGGGAAGGGCATCCCTCCCCCACCATCCCCCTCACACTGCACCAGGCAGGGATCAGCCCCAAGCACCTATTTGTGAAGTAGAGACAGAGAATGTTCATGGAGTCATGGAATGGGTTGGGTTGGAAGGGACATTAAAGCCCATCCAGTGCCACCCCCTGCCATGGACAGGAACACTTTCCACTGTCCCAGGTTGCTCCAATACCTGGCCTTGGACACTTCCAGGGATGGGGCAGCCACAGATTCTCTGGGCAACCTGTGCCAGGGCCTCCCCACCCTCACAGGGAAGAGTTTGTCCTAATCTGTGGTCTAACCTTTCCCTCTGTCAGTGGGGAGCCATTCTCCCTTGTTCTGTCACTCCATGCCCCTGTCACAAGTCCCTCTCCATCCCTCTCGTAGCCCCTTTAGGTGTCGGGAATATCCAGGACAAAACCCTGGCCTCACGTGGCTCCTCTCAAGTCCAGTGTTCAGCTGAGCTTTGCCCAAAGACTTTGGCTCAAGTTTTCAAACCCCTGGAGCAAACCTGGTCCCAGTTTTGAGCTGATTTGAACTCACTTTGAGCTGATTTATAGTTCAGCATTAAAAAATAGCAACGAAAACAAATGTTTTCTAAAATGGCCACTTTGACCGTAATTTATGTGGGGCCAGATGGAACTTGGTGTTTTTAATTAAGTTTCATCTGGATTTTGTAATTTTAGTTGTGTTCTTTTTCAGAGCAAAACATGGAAGAAGGAGTGGAAAGCAGCAATTAATTCACATAAAGTGTAATGGGAGGGCAGTTACATAAATGTTTTGCAGCAGAGCAGTGTCCTTCCAGGTACATCCAGCTGCAAATGGAACACAACAGTGGAAGTGCTGCTTTGAGCTTGCCCCTGTACTGCTTGCCCAGGATTTCTTTCCCAAAGCCACACCTGATTCTGTCAGTCCCCTTGCATCAAGTGTGCCATACACAGTGCTGCATCCAAGCCATTTGGACACTGCCTTGTAGCTCTTTTCCTTGAGATCCTGGTATTTTAATAGCCAGGATTAACTCACAGCAAAAGCTGAACCTTTGACATTTCATCCTAGCAAGTAACTCACAAATTGATGCTAATGTTTGGCTGTGCTCAGCAGAGACCCAGTCAACACTTACAAAAATTCGCTCCTCCCTGAGGTTCCAAGGCCGGGTATTTTGTTGGTTTTTTTGGTGTTTTTTTTTTTTTTTTTTTTTTTTTAACAGGGGAAGAATATCTGGAACCTTTTAATGGATTAAAAATAAGTTGCAGTTGATCATTTGTTTGCGAGACAGAAAAGGCTTCAAAGATCCACAAGCGGATTAAGCAGGAGCGTTGGGATGATTCACAGGCTGATACAGGCCACCAGGCAGGAAGCGTCTCAAATGACTTGCTCCTTTGTGCCAGCATCAAAGCGCCCCTGAATGACTGGCAGACCCCTCCTGGCCACCCTCCTGGGGGTCCAGGGTGGCAGCAGTGACACAGTGACACGAGGCGTTCGAGGTTTGGGGAGGAAGAGGAGACTCTGCCTCCTCGCTCACCCCGCTGCGTCGTGTCTGAGGTTTATGGCAGAAGCTCGTGCCAAAGCGTGTGTTTTATAGCCATAACCTTCTCTTCATGTTGTTTTTTTCCTGCCCTGCTTTTCTTTCTTTGTCTTCTCATCCCTGCTTTATCTTTTTGTTGTTGGTTTTTGGCTGGGCAGGAGGAAGCTGGGGGTGTGTGTCAAAGTCTGCAGCTTGAGCGATGGTCCCCTCTTTGTTCCTATAACCAGGGCTCCTGTGCCAAGAAATGCCATCCCAGAGGGAACAGGGTGCCTGGTGCTGATGCAGGGGCAGCTGAGGGTCACCTTCTGGGAGCTGGATTTATGGCCCACTGAAGACAATGGGAAGAACACCCCTGACAGAACTGGGTTGTGGGTGAAGCTTGGGCTGATTGATTCAGGAAACACTGAGTAAAGGGTTGGAGAAGACAATTATGAGTTGTAAAATTGCTGCTGGCAGTCCTGGACCCACAATAGCTCTCTTTTTATTTCTTTCTACCTTTATTCTGAAGGTTCTGGGGGTAAAATGGAGCTTTCTGCAACCTCAGTCCTCCAAACCTGGGCAGGGATGAGCAATGACGAGGTGTGGGATAGTTCCTAATTGCAGTTGCCCAAGAGCAACGATGGACATGGAGACCCAAGGGAGCTGTGGCTCAGGGAGAGGGTCCTGAGCTGGCCAAGGGACACCTTCTGCCTCTGAGGTTCTAGGATTTGACATTTCACAGACTCAAGGAGGTCAAACTTCCCATCACTGGAAGTTTTCCAAACACATCCTATCCCTGGTTGGATGGGGCCCTGAGCAGCCTGGTCTAGTAGAAGGTGTCCCTGCCCATGGCAGGAGGGTGGAATGAGATGATCTTGAAGGTCCCTTCCAACCCAAATCGTTGTTCAAACTTTTGCTCAAAGGCTGCCAAGAAAAAGTTGGACCACAGGGCAGAAGGCAGAGAGCTCACTGGATTCCGGAGGCCAAGGATTAAGCCCACTGATCTTTGCAGAAAGGCTGCAGGAGATGCAGGCTGTCCACATTAATTCAAGAAAGATACACAAGCATGGACCATGTGGCAGCAAAACTTCCAGAGTTCACAGCAAAGGATGGTGGTTTAATGGAGTGTACTGTGGAATTAGCTGGGAAAACTCTGCATAAAGGGAGGAGAGATATTGCATATACAGCATGTGAGATCATTATATTACAGAGACTTTCAGCACCATCTCATAAGGAACACTGAAAAAGACCTTACAAGAGACTAAAAAAATCCTGCACCTCTTAACATCCTGCACTTTTAACCAAAGGCTTGACTTGCACTGAGAGCAATGCTTTTCATATTTAAATGCCATCAGCACGATGATGGCAGGCCAGGAGGAGATATATCCAGGCTTTGGAGCCCAGCTGTGAGGGGGGAACATATGAAAATGGGGTCAGCTGGGAAAAGAAGCTGACAGAAACCCCAGTGTGGCCACCAGCTGGGTGTCTGGCTGTGAAAGGCAGCGAGTCACTCTGTTCCACCAAGTCACCTTCATCCTCAGGTGGGTCTGGTGCTCCAGACGCTCTGTGGAAGAGCAGGAGCTGCTCTCTCATCACCAGGGCAGAGACCCCTGTGCTTTGAGGTGGTTTGGAGCAGAACTGAGTGGAGCTGTACAAGGTGGTGGGAGGTCCATCCCTGTTCTCCCCAAAGCCATTCTGTCCCAGGCAGAGCACACCAGCTGGGGGCTGTGGTCCCTGTGCTGCTCTGGCTCCCAGTGCCTCTCCCTCCTGCAGCCCTGGTGATGGTGCCCAGGCAAACCCAGAACAAGAGCCAGCAGGTCCCTCTGCCAAGCATTCCAGCCCTTCTCTTGGATCCATGCTCACAATGCTCTCTCCTGTATTTTGGCACTCCGGCACCCGGGCAGCTTCCAGCTACTGGAGCTGGTGCTGCTTTTATTTGCTGCCAGAGAAAACTCTCAGTCCACAGCTCTGACCAGCCATTGGGTTTGCAGCTTCCCAGCTCTCAGAGGTCTTTCAAAGTAGCTCTTTCTTTTGAGTTTGGTGAAACCATTGGCTTTGGTGAGATCTGCCTGCTTCTCTTTGGATCTGCAGTGTTTCTTCACATGAGCACAACTCCTCTGCCCGTGCAGATGGTGCTCACGAGTCACCCATTACACCCAGGCAGTTGGGAAAGGGCTGTCCTGCCCTCCAGCCCTGCACCTGGGCCCTCCTCTGCACCTTTTTCCTGGGCATCACAGCAAGGAGAACGCCCAGGGTGAAGGTGAACACATATTTGGTCACATATTGCTGTCACATCCTGCTTCAGCTCTGCACACACAGACTGACAGACACCTCCCTCACCTAGGGGTGCTGCCAGCCCACAGTCAGGGGTCAGGCAGGGAACCTGTCTCTTCTATCTCCCAAAATTTACCTTTCCTAACAAGGCTAAAAAGACGGTGTCTTAATTAGATGGGAAAAGTACATCAAGCTCATTAACTAATTACGAGGGAAAGTCCCCGCAGCAGATGCCTGGATTGCCTAAAGTACTGCTTACTCTTAACTGCTAACTATGAAAAGGATTCTGCTATTAAAGCATTATTTTGTTCCAACAGCACAACAGAGTCATTTATTTTTTATCATGCCTCTCCAAGCTCACCCCGTGCAGCTTTTACAAAGTTGGTGTGAGAGAGGCAGGGGCTGGGGGCATGGGCAGACATCCTTACAGCTTGCTGGGACCATTCCCCACTGGCACCAGCTGCCCTTTGAGGGACCAGGGCCCAACACACTTCCACTGGCTTCAACTGGTGCCTCTACAGCTCTGTCAGGACCAAAATACCAAATGACCTGAGGGATGAGGGCTGAAGTATGAACTTATCAAACTGCCAAGAATAAACTCAGCCAATAACCTCCTTATGATCAGCAGGAGACTGTCCTCCTTTCCAGTGGGAGCTGATAAAGGAGGAGAAGGAGCTGAATCTTGTGGCTACTCCTCATTGCACCAGATAAAAACTTAAACTAGAAATTCCATTTATATCCCTGAGCACCCATCATTGCTTCTGAACCAGGCACAGCTGTCATGTTGGGGCTGGACTATTCAGAGGTTGGATATTGGGAAGAAATTCTTCCCTGTGAAGGTGGTGAGGCCCTGGCACAGGTTGCCCAGAGAAGCTGTGGCTGCTCCATCCCTGGAAGTGTCCAAGGTCAGGTTGGACAGAGCTTGGGGCAACCTGGGCTAGTGGAAGGTGTCCCTGCCCATGACAGGGGGTGGAATGAGATGAGCTTTAAGGACCCCAAAACATTCACCCCAATAACGTTTCCTCCCCATTAACTCCTAGTGAGAACTGAAGAAGTTTCAGAGAACTGCAAAAGGGACTCAAATTTTGCAAGAGCCTGTCCCAACCCAAACTTCCCAAAGCCTGATGGACCTGGAATTCTCCCTGAGGAGCAGCAGCTCGAGCTCACCACCACTCCTTGAGAAGCAGGCAGTGCTCTCTGTGACCACCCCTGCACAGGAGAGCTCTTCGGGTGTCTGCCCCCTGAACTACAGGCAGCAAACCCTGAATATTCTCCCTCCTCCCCTCTCGAGGCTGAAGGAATGCCTTAAAACATTTCTAATTGTGTTGTAATCTCAGCTGTCACATGACCTCAGCGACAGAAAGTGGCCAAACTCAGGGGAAATTGTTTGCACACACCTATCATGAGCTCTTTTCCTCCCGCCCCCCCCCCAACCCACTTCAAACAAACAAACAAACAAACAAACGACTGAAAAACGCCGCAGCCCGCGAGGGTGTTGCTGCTGTTTTCCTTTCCCTAGAAAGCCTGAGGAATTGCGTGGTCAGGGAACTTCAGCTGTCCGGGGAGCAGTGAAACCCACACCACCGGGAACAACCCGTGCCTCTGCTTTCGGGAGCGTTATCAATAAGGGGAGTCATAAATCGCCCGCGGAACAGGAACCCGGAGACCAAAGCCGTGTAACTCAAACAGGCTCAAAGCAAAAGAGTCCCTTTAGTGTGAGGGTGGTCTGTGTAAAGTTAGGAGACACCTGCTAGCAAGTCCTGAGACACAAGCATCTGTGTAAACTCGCCCCCTCCCTGCGCCCGCAGCCCTTATAAGGTGTTGAATGAAGCAGTTTCATGAAAAAGGCTCTGTTTGGGGCAGTTCTAAGGCTCCCATGTACCTAAGCAAAACAGAGCCGGTGCTGTGCAGCCCTGGGATGGATTACCAGGGACCACAGGGAGGCCTATTAATTGTGGTGACACGCTGATCTGCTCGCTGAGGGGTGGCTTGGGTTGGGTGTCCGGGCGATAACAGCCCTCTCTGTGCGAGGGTCTGAGGAAACCAGAGCTCAGGAGGGGAACCCAAAGCTGAACGAGCATGTCCAGAGGGCTGAGAGTTTGGGGGGGGTCAGCCCCATGCCCCCTGTGAGTGGCACCCCCAGTCCCACTGCAGCACCTTGGTGAGGGAGGGGGTTGGCAGAACAGATTTTGGCCATCCCACTGTGGTCCTTCACCCCATCGGATCAGCAGCCAGCAGGATTTGAGCACTGACTTATTTTTAATTGGAAAGCAAAAGCCAAACAGCGAAACCTCTACACACAAGGCCATCACACCTTCTTATGAATTAAACAGTGGAAACGCTTCAGTGCTGGCAAGGCTGAAATCTGGAAATACCAATATTTCACCAAAGAGGTTTTTAACATGCAGAAGTGTCACATGTATTGCTCTGAAGTTTCTAGCTGTAGGTGAAATCTTCTCATCATCAACTCTCAATATAATATGTGCTTATCTTAAAGGACATTTACTTTCCTGTGCTTACGGCCTGTATTTGAATTGTCAAATGACACTTTGCTGAAATTATTAAAACCTGGAGGTCACGGAGAACCCGACTTGAAAGCGGGAACACACATCCTTTGGTCTGAGCGAAAGTGCATATTTGGAATTTTAAATGCAAATTTTTTTTTTTTTTTTTTTTTTTGGAGGAAGAATCGCTTTTCTGGCAGCCAAGTACAGATGGAGCATTTGAAAGAAGGTTCTGCTTTAATTTTTTGACAAGGGCTGTGAAGAGACACCGCTCTGCTGGGAGAGGGAAGGGCTGGGGCAAAGCCCCAACCACAGTGGGGAGCCTGGGGGGGAGAGCAGGGGTCTCACCCTCACACAGCTCTCTCTGCTGGTGTTTCTGGTGGCTGCTTTACAGCAGGGGAGACCTCAGGTGACCTGGCAGCCTGGTCCTTCAGGGAGGGAGGCCAGACAGGGAGGGCTGTGCAGGGCACTGGGTGCTGTCCCCTACCAGCCTCCAACCTCTGGCTCTTGTCCCAAGCCCCAGTGGACAGCCAGGCTCTGGCAGATGGTGTATCCAGGCTCCAGCTGATGGGATACTCAGAGTGGCTCAGGCTGAGGAAAGGCAGGAGGCATCTGGCTTATATACCCTGACTGCAGGAATGTTTTCCTTCTGAGGGATAAGGCTTATCTGTTCCCCTTACTCACACTTTCTTTTAGGGTGTTCAGTGAACAGGTGGGAAGGGGAAAGTAAAGATGTCCAGTATCTCTCTCAAGAAAACCCTCCATGTGCCCTCTTGTCATCTGTGTGCAGCAGGACCATAACCACTCAGAGCCACCGGCCCTTTCAGGCCTCCAGGAGCCACAGAATCACAGAACCACAGAGTCACAGAATCACAGAACCACAGAATCACAGAACCACAGAACCACAGAATCACAGAATCACAGAATCACAGAAACACAGAACCACAGAACAGGCTGAGCATATACAGGACCCACGGAGATTATCAAATCCAACTCCTGACCCTGCACAGAACCAACCCCAGGAGTGACACCATGTGCCTGAGAGCACCATCCAAACAGCAGGGCTGCTGCCCTCCCTCCCTGCCCGTCCTCTCCCTCGTCACCTCGCTCGGATGAAGGTGTTCAGTATTTTAGCTCTGTGTAGCTAAACACAGAGCACTTGAGGCAAAGGATGGAGATTCATCTGCCTCTGCCCTGAGGTGAGTGACTTCTGCTCCCTCACCTACAGGTTCCATGAGAGAGACTCGGTGCCAAAGCAGTGCTGCAGCCTGAACTCCAGCACCAGCAATGCAGAGGTCACTCTGAAGAGTAGCAGAGCAGAGCTGGGAAGAAATTTCCTACCACAAAGGGCCCTTCCCTTTTTTCCCCTTCTACCACAAGTAGAGATGAGGTCTGAGGTGTGCAGACTCCAGTCCTGCCTCACTCCAGTGCTGACAGAGGGCAGTGACACCACCATCACTACACTTACCAGGGCATCTGCAAACATGCTCCAGTCTCTGGCCCAGGATTTTCACCTCTGCCCAGGTATTTCACCCACACAACCTGAACTCTTTCACATAGATGTGCTCACAGTCAGCCCTTCATTCTGCTGTAAATCCAGACCCTTCTTCAGTAGCGTAACATAACCTGACTTAACTACTCAGGCTCCATCCTGGTGCCTGCCCAGAGAGTGGGATGCTGCCTGCCAGCTCCTCACCCTCCTCTCCACCAGCAGAGCCTGCTCCTCAGCCCTGTTTCCATCCCTCCTGGAGAGCTCCTCGGTGCTGATCTGAAGTTTGGATGCAGTGTTGTTTTTATATATAAATGACATTATGACAAATGATGAAGGATTAAATTACACTTCAATCAAATCATGCCAAACCAGTAGGGATCGAGGTCCCAGTGGAAAGTATACATGGAGTTCCTCAGCTTCCTGATTTGAATGACTTTGTTCTTCTTCCAGAGAAAAGGGGAGGGGGGGGACGAAGGAGAAGAGAGGGAAAAGGGAGAGGAGGGGGGGGGATTTGGCCTAAAATGAAACATTTTCCTTTTAAGTTGAACATTTGAAAATGGCTGGGAGGAAAGAGCTGAAACACTGTAATGGCTGATACTGAAGAACAGCCTGGGACTTTTGCTTTTCGAGAACAGAAGGCAGGGAGAGAGCTGTGGTGTGAAAAAGGCAACGCTGTGTGCCTTGAAGGGGAAGGTGTTTGCAGCAGCCCATCTCCTGCAGACACTGAAAGCCCCCTGCAAGGCACTAACCCAATTAGCTTTGCGAAGAGCTGTGCTCTGCAAAGGCAAAGGCACTGACAGTGGGTTTGGTAAAGGCTAAAGACAAGCTTCACTCTGCCTTGCACTCCATCAGAGCCGTTTTATTATCTTTGTGTTGCCAGATCTTGCAAGGGTTGGCTCCAGAGCCTTCAGCACTGCAGCTCTGTCCAGCCAGAAACCTCTCTCCACTGTTGTGAACAAATTCTGCAGAAGCAGCTGTTCCATGGATGAGTTTGGCTGTGGAGAGACAGGCAGACAGACAGACAGGCACTGTGCTCTAGGATTTGCAGGTTGTATTACATATTACCCACCTCCTTCTGATTTCTGGGTGTAAATCTTGGGTATTGTGTCCTATAGATCCTGTCAGTGGTCAGGCTTTGGAATAAGGTGGTGGAGTCACTGTCTCTGTAAGTGTTCAAGAGGTGTCTGGGTGTGGCACTTGGGGACATGGTTTAGGGGGATTATGGCGGTGCTGGGTGATGGTTGGACTCAGTGATCTGGAAAGTCTCTCTGGAAAATCTCAGCCTTGATGTTTCAGTGATTCTGTGATCAACCAAAGCCCAAACAAGCCAAGCAGAAGACAACAGGTTCTCCTTTGGGCCTCCGAGAGACAACCAGGTTGATTCAGCTGTGACACACTCCAGGTTGGCATCAGTCTGATGAGCTCAGACCAACACAAAGCCTTCCTGGTAGATGAGAACATTTCAGTGAACAGTTCTGAAAGCTTTGGCTCCATGGCTGCATGTGAACCATGTGATGCCTGAAAAGGTGGAAGACCTTTTCCCATCTCCTCATTTGATTATTGCTGTCCTCAAGCAAAGGTCACCCATTAACCTGCAGAAGGAGCAATGGACAATCATTACATTATATTTATACAGTTTACATGATTCTGGTCATAAAATGTGTGTCAACCTTGTGGGTACCTTCTAGAAGAACCTCTTCCGTTTCAGAAATGAAAACCCTAATCTTGCCAAAATTAAAGGTAAAAAGAGCCCTCCAGTGGGTCTAAAATGCCACTCTCATGGCATGGCAAAGCCACTTCCACTGAGAAAAGAAGGAAGCCCTCAAAAGCACACACATGGACACATGTCCACACGTGCTCAGGCACATGCTGCAGCCTGCACCTCAATAGGATAAAATCATCCCTTTCCCAAAGTCTTTTTGCTATGATTTTTTTTTCCCTGTAGTAAAAGGCTTTTCAAAGTATTTTTAAGAATAACTTCAGCAATAATTCTCAGGAAACCATTTGTTACCTATGGTTAATGTCCAATCTGCTCACGTCGCAGCTCAACTTTCTGACACAGAAATCAAGGAGAACACTTGCAGAAATCAAGACCCAAATTGGTTCAGCCTCTGAGGATAATAACGACTTAGAAATATGTATAAATTTAAGTGGTTTTGAATAAGGACAGTGTTTCAAAAAGCACTCGAATTGTTACTTTGAAATAAGCCATTATTTTCTGCTTTTTTAAAATTCCGGTCTTTAATAGGGGATGAGACCCAGACTGCCAAGAACCAAGGAGAGTTTTTGATGCAAATGAAAAGCAGCATTTAAGAAGTGCAAGTGTCCCATAATAGAGCCCAGAGCAAATTGCCAGCTCCCAGATCTGCCTGGAGCATCCAGGGCTCCATCCAGCCCAGCAAATCAGAGCAGGGGGGTTTAGAGGCCACGTCCTCTCCAGTGCTGACCTCATGGCTGACCTGGTTTCTTCTGGTGAGACCCCAAGGCTCACACCACAGCCCCACAATCAGGTGTCTCCAGCCAAAGACCAAAGGAAGTCCAGCCTGGAGTCAGAGCCAGATGCCCAACGTGGACAAGATGTGGCCATGGCAAAAAGGGATGGGTGGGAGGTGAGCTCCTGAAGGCTCCTTGGACTGGTTTTTCTCCCCCTGCCAAAAGTCCAGAACAAACACTGTGCTTGAGTGGAATTTATAAGGAAAACCTTTCTGTCCCCCAGTGCCACACCTGGAGAAAAAACATCTGGCAAGGGTGCCACATCCACACATTTTTGAACACTTCCAGGGATGGTGAGGCTTATCACTTCCTTGGGTGTTTTGTTCCAGTGTTTTACAACCCCTTCTGTGAAATTTTTTCCTACCATCCAATCCAAACCCCCTACTGGTGCATCTACAGAGGATGAGGCTGCCCCATGTGCTGGGAGGAAGGTGGGATTAGGGTGGAAGGTGGGATCAGGGAAGATTCCTGCTGCAGAGGAGCACAGCATAACGGGAGAGCGTCAGCCAAGCAGAAACAGGAGCTGGCCCTGGACAAAAGGCCCAATTATTCATCCTCCTGCAAACAAACAGCCCCTCAGCCCAACTTTATTCAAAGATGGCTCAGAAGAGAAAAGGGCCACGGGATCGGAGGGATCAGCCTAAGTCATGTACATCTATTTAACAAGAAAACTCATTGATAAGCAAACCACCTGATGCTTGCACAGCAGAAAAGAAAACACCTGGTTCTGCCTGTGGGTTGATAAGCCAATATCTTTAATCTTTTTTTTTTTTTCTCTCTTGATGACTGAAGTACACACTCTGTGCGGCCCTATGCTCCAGCCACATTGGTAATAGTAACAAAGCTTTGATGTCCCCCTCATTCAACAGAATGTTGTTTAGTTCAAAGCGAAGAACAGAGGCAATTCTTTGCTTTTAAATTATTAGCTCCCTAAGTCTTCTGTAATGATATAGTTTGACTGAAGTGTGCAGTTTATTAACTACATAAAGACGATATTATTAGAGCGGAGAAAGGCAGCCGAAAGTTTTGCCTTTCAGCTCAGCAGCAGGGGTTTTTGATACTTTGATCTCAATCAATGCTAAATGTCTTTGTGAGATAGAGGGAGCAGCAGAAATTACCTTTGGCACCATGACTACATCAATTATTTAGTTCTTTTTCTTATAAATTAAAGTGTTCTTCAACTTTTACCCCAATTTTTTCTTCCTCTTCTTCTTTTTTTTTCTTTTTCTTTTTTTTTTTTTCCCCTTCATTTATTGGCGGGGGGGGAAGGCTGACTGGAAGAAGTTTGGGTGTGAGCATTAATAAAAATCCCACTGACCTTTCCCAGTCCTGGTCTGAGAGGGTCTTCTCTGGGTGAGGAGATGGATAAATGTGAACAACAACAGTAAAAGGAGAGCTCCAGGTAATGTGCTGTTTAACCAGATGACTGTGTAGGCTGTGGTTCCAAATTTGTTTATCTTAAACTAAAATCCTTCTTTTTTTTTTTTCTTTTTTTTTTTTCCTTTCATCGTGGTCTTTTCCAGTATTGCTAGCATGAATACAGCTGTAAAAATGGGATACCTGACCAGAAAGAGGGAGAAAGACTATTTACAAGAGCCTACAGTGACAGGACAGGGGGAATGGCTTCCCAATAGCTTCCAACTGACAGAGAGTAGGGAGAGTCATCGTTCCTAGAAGTGTGCAAAAACTATCTGGATGTGACCTCTGGGGACATGGTTTGGTGGTGAATACAGTGGTGATGGGTTACTGGTTTGACTCTGTGATCTCAGAGGGCTTTTCCAACCTTCACAATTCCATGGTCTATGATACCAGTGTCCTGAGGCTGAAAGTAGAGCTTACAGAGCACCAGACCAGAGGTGTTGAAGCCTGAACTATGGGAACTTCTATACACCTATATGTGGACTGTGCTGGAGAACAACATAATTCTGTTTTCATGGTGATCAAAGTTTTGCAAGAAGGAGGACTTGAGACAGTGTGCTGGGCTGCTATGGCAACATGAATTTTAAAAAGTAAACTGACTTGCAAGAGCTTATCTTTTACCCTTCAGTGTGGTGCAGAACAGACCTGGGAACCTCTGCCTAAAAGAGAGGTGCTCGCCTCTGCTTCTGGTGTACTGCAAAAATGCATAAAATATATCCCTGGCAGCGAGGGGAGAATCATCCTGGTGGCTGGGTTTGTCCCTGCATCCCTGAGGCTCCTGCACCCCGAAGGGCCAAGTCACGGTGGTTCTTTCATGACATTTTTATCCCAACTCAGGCATTCAGGTGCTGGGGTGAATACAGCATGAACCTCTTTGGCTGGGCTGCCACCCCATCCCGGGAGCAGGGAGGGCTGTAAGGGGATGCAGCCCCGCTCAGAGGTGAATTCCACCCACGGAGCGGCGTTTCCAAGAGCACCGTGACGTGGGCTCGGTTTACAGCTCGGCTTTCAAGCCACCCTCACAAAATGTAGAGGCAGCGGTGTCAGGAGCTCTCCTGACAGCTCCTTTCAGGAGGGGATGCCGTGAAGAGCTGTCACGCTATGAGTCAGCTGTTCTGCCAGGGCTGGCATTCCAGGCAGGAAGAGCCTGCTCGTGGAGCTATCCCAACCACGCCGCCTGCCAAAACCACACTGGGAATCCCATGGGAACAAGCCCTCTCCTGAGCCAGCTGGTACTTCCTGCTCCCGAGGCCTGATCCTGCTGGATGCTGAGCATTCTTTGTTCCATTTTTAAATTCATGAGGCTTGAGCAATGCACGGTCCGAGACCCCGGAGGGGGAACAGCCCCTCAGTGTTTTTAGGCATGTGGCCCAGCTGGAGAGGAGGGAGTGAAGTGTCAGGCTTGAGGGGAGATCTGAGAGATGCCAATCGCCTGGAAAATGGATCTTTAATCTGGATATTTTAACCAGGTTCTCTGAGCTGGCCATCGCCCCCCACAGCCCTCTCCTCTGTACCCCCACCCCATGGCATGGCTGGAGAGGGGCTCCCCCAAAACTGGCTGCCCCTCACAGCATCCTCCTCCCACTCAAGGCTCCAGGGAGATGATCACCAGCATGGGACTCGCTCCCATCCTATCCCAACAGTGTCCCCTTGAGGCTGGTGGCTGAGGCAGCCTGGGAAGAGCCCTCAAAGAGCTGTGGGGGAACCCCAGAAGCTGCTCTTTATTTCCAGGCTGGCCCACACAACAAATCCCGCAGGCCAGCCTGAGTGGAGGATGCTGGAGGAGCCCACCCCAAGCTGGGGTGTGGGACCTCCACACCTGGGAGTGGAGCACTTGGAGAACCACTCGGATGAGCGTCTTCCTTCACAGGTTCACTCTGTGAACATCCACGTTCAGCCACCGCAGCCCGTCCTGCAGCACAGCAGCTCGGGCCGGGAGCGTGGGAGCTCCTCCAGCATCTCCAGGAGCTGGAGCAGGGCCATGGCTGCTCCGTGGGGCTGTGCAGCTGCTGTGGAGAGGGGACGGGGCTCCCTCACTGCTGCTGCCGCCGCCGGAGTCTCCTTTCTTCTGTCAGCCAAGCAGCAGGGAGTTTTCTGAGAAACTGCCCACAGGGAGCGATCACTTTTTCCAGTCATTAACCTCACACATCCCTCACATTATCGGAATACCTTGGATGTCTAAGTTGCTGCAGTGAGCTAATTCCTCCAGGTGACTGCAGGCAGCGTTAAGTGGGCTCCTGCACAGCGAGGGGATTTGAACTGCCAGAGCTGAAAGCGCTCCCGACTCCAGCACGCCAGGCCTCCAGCGGGGGCAGAGCCTCAGATGTCACCGTGCGAGCACAGAGCGGTGGCAGGAGGGATCCAGGGCCTCTGGAGCTGTCGCATTCCTCCTCCGCTCAGCAGGCACCTGGGGGGGTCCACGGGAGAAGGGAGGAGAGCAAGGCACTGGCTTGAGGTGCACAAGGCAGGGGCCTCTCTCCCCACCACGGGAAAAAACTGCAGGAGTTCTCAAGTTGAAAGATATTGGGGGAAAAAAGCAGTGCCCTGAAGGGAAAAATGTTGGGAACCCCCAGTGCTGGCCTCTGGGATAGGGATGTACCTGTCTGTCTGGGTGTCACTGCATTCCAGCACTGACAGAGCAGCATTTTTGGATCCTGAAGTCCCTCCTCTGGTGTAGAAGATGAACATGAGGAGTAGAACACAAGGAGGTTCCCAAGAGGAGCCCCAAACCAATGAGAGAAATATTAACAGTAGGATGGCTCCTGTCCTGTGTATATTAAATATCATATTAGTAACTGTTACACATCACAATGTCCTCCTGTCATGCTTCCTGGATCATATGTTGTCAGTGTTCCATCAGGAGTGGCTGAATAACAATATTAACCAAAATAATCACAAAAGACACGGCATTTGTGCCATCAATAATAGGTGCCACCACCAGTGACTGTGGAGCAGGACCAGGTCCCTCTGACAGAGCAAAGCCAGCGAGAGCCAATGTGCATTTCTACTAGAGAAGCATCCTGGGCAGTGTGGGGCATCAGCCTCGTGCCCAACCCTCAGCTCCCCTGGGAAGGAGTCTTTGGAGACAGAAACAGCCCCTTGATCTTCTCAAACTGCCCTGTGAAGAGACGTGTCACCCCAAGCCTGGGGGAAACGGGGAGCACTGAATGTGAGGAGAGATTTAAATCCCACAGCAGGAGTGAGGAACCACATCAGCCACACAGGTAAAGCTCCATTTATGATCAAAAGTACAAAACAGCAACATCAGAAGTCACAGGTCATGGCCAAGTTACAGAACAGGGACCCACAGCACACACAGTGAGAAAACTCCTCCATGTGATTGAAACACCACCTTCAAACACCACACAACATAAGGAAGGCAATGGTCTAACACTCCTGGTATCAGCACAGGTAAAGGCCGTGGCAATGCATCAATAAGAGTTTGGAGGGTCCCAAAATTTGGTTTGGATCTTCCCAAGGTGTTTCTGGGATGCAGTTCAAGCTGTGGTTTCAAACCCATGCACTGGGAAGCTGGAGCAAGTGCAGGAGGGCTCTGGAGCCTCTGCTCTCCCCCTGCACTCCTTGCCCTCTGGGATCAGTTTTGGTTTGGATGAAGGAATGATGCTGTGCCACACCGCTTCTCATGGGGGGGCACTTTATTTTCCCCAGCAATCATCTGTGTCTTAACCAACTTGCTTTCAAATTAAAACATTATTATTATTAAGAGGTGGACCCAGGCTGGGGACACAAACACGCCCCAATCTTGGCACTGCAGCTCGAGTCCTGCTGTGAAAAACCCCTGCCAGCCCTGCTCCAGCTGTGCTGTGTTCAGTGTGCTGACACCTCATGGCCAAGCAAGAAACTCCAGTAAGACACCGTTTCCAGGACATTCACACACACATACACTCTCCATCTGCTCCAAGGCCAGGAAAGAGGTTCATTTATAGAGAAATCTGTCATGAACAGAGCTAGATATATCAAAGATAGGAAACAAAAACCAGTCCAGAAACACTCTGAGTTCTTGGATGGCGAACGGGCACTGCAGGGTCTGTTGTCTGTCGCTGTGGTGGTCTGAGTGTCCCCAGTGCTGAGGGATGGCTCTAAGGTAGTTCTCCCACATGGTCCACGTGCTGAGCCGCTGCTGTCTCAGGCCTGGAAGGAGCATCCACACCGGGGCTGCTCGTTACCCCGCTCTCCCCTCCTCCGTGGGGGTCTCCCAGGGGCAGATGAGCTCCTTTGCAGAGTCCTTACGAGCCCGGGGGTGTCCGTCCTCCCCCTCCTCGGAGCCCTGGGGGCACACTCGGCTCTCCGAAGGCGCGTCCGCTCTGACTTGGAAGAAGCTGTGTTGTGAAACAGAGACTCATCACACACACACGGCACTTTTTGATGTGCTCCGAGGCAGCGAACCCAGCCCGGCTTTGAGACCTCCACTCTTCAAACCCCCAAATCCCCAGACAAAGCGCCCGGGCACGAGCCCCCAGAGAGGGAGAACGAGGGGAATGTGAGCTCCCAGCCCTTTGAAGCTGAGAACACCGTGTGACACAGCTCCGGAGCGCTGAGCCAGGTGGAGCAGGAGCCCCCAGGTTTGTGCTCTTGAATTTATAATGTGGACTCATCCACTCGGCCAGCAGCAGAGGTGGGTTAAATGAGATCAGGGACATGGTGCTCCGAGTGAGGGACACGGCCAGGGTTTGGTTCCAACAGGGAGAGCCCCTCCTGCAAAAAATTCCCCCTCTCACACCTCCTGCCCCGGAGCAACAAACGCTTCACGGCTCTCCCTCAAGATTTCTCCTCCCTTGTCACGTCTGGGTCTCCTCTGACTTGAAACCACTAAACCAAACCTGAACCAGCACTCAAGAACAAGCAAATGTAAGAGCGGTTTTCCAAACTGGGGGATTAAAAGTAAAGCCTGGGGGTTTGCACCCCTAAAGAGGAGGTGTGAGCACAGCAGAGGCACCACCAGAGTGGGCTCCTGCCCCGATCCCAACAGAAAACACATCCAATGTAGATGGTAGGCATGGAGACGGGAGAAGAGACTTTCAGAGCCTGGCTGGGATTTAGGGTGGGTGGCATGGGTGGGATTTGTGGGATTTAGCATCATGGGTAGGAAAGACAGCTGTGGGGCAGGTTCTTGGAGACCTCTGGCTAACTACGAACAGCAATGGTGGTGGAGGGGAGGATGCCCAGGTGCCTGGGCAGTACTGACCTGCTGACCACCTTGGCGTCCGGGCGCAGCCGCCGCTCCCGCTCTCCCAGCGGCTGCACCTTCCCGTGGGGCACGGCCGGGCAGCGGGGCGAGAGCGCGGCCACGGTGGGCGAGGTCCAGCAGCCCCTCCTCAGGAACCGGCCCAGGGAGCGGGCGGCCAGGCGGGACCTGCTGCTGCCCCAGGGGAAGGGTCCGGGCCCGGCCGCCTGGGGGTCGCTGTCCAGGGCCAGGCTGGTGGGCGAGGGGCAGGCGGTGCCCTGGGGCAGGGCCGGGGGGCCGGGCGGGGCGGGAGGCAGGGCGGGCGATGGAGGGGTGCTGGTGCCAGGGTGGGCAGCCGGGCGAGGGGCCCGGGAGGCGAGGTGGCACGGCTGTGGGGAGGAAAAGGAGACAGGCCCGGTCAGGCTCAGGGGTGGCATGCTGGGGGCTGGTCTCCCCAGGCTCCATCAGGAGGACAAGCCCTCTGCTTCTCTGGAGAAGGGCCCGGTGCCACAGTGCTGCCAGGAGAGACAGGGCTCAGCTGGGAGGCAGCTGTCAGCCACCCACCCCAGCCAGGCCTGTGCCAGTGTCCCCACCCTGCAGCTCTGCCCCCTTCCCTGCCCTCCAGCAGGAGCATGGGTGTCACAACTTGCCTACGGAAAGCAACGGGGTCATCGCTACCAGCCCCAGTGGGTGCTGACAGATCCGGCCCCATGCCTGCTGGGATGCTGGAGGAGACACCAGCTTGTCTCATTCCTCACAAGGATTAGCTCCAGGCACAGGGGAGCCTGTCATCCCGAGAATGTGATCTCGGTTATGAGCAGCACAGCCATGTCACACCCAAGGCACCGCTGCGCTGGCTGCTGCCTGCCCAAGAAACAGACACTGAGCCCAAGCCCTGACGGCTGGTGAGACAAATCACATCTTGTGCTGAAGCCCCCAGTGTCCCTGGCTGGGGCTGTGGAGGCTCCAGCTCAGCTCATTCAGCCCTCAGGACAAGCCCAAGTTTAAACTGGACAGGACAAGCACAGGACAAGCAGCAGAGGACAAGCTGCATGCTGGGTCCCCTCCCATTTCCCAAGGACTCACTCCCAGCAGAAATGAAATGCAGCTCAAGTGCCCAAGGAGAAGGGCTGAGGGCAGAGGCACACACAGAACATGTACACACACATGCAGTGATGACACAGTGAGCAATGAACACGCTGAGACGCAACAGAGAAGGATGAACTTGGTTCTTCTTCCATTTTCTACATTTATTTTTATTAGACAGATGAATGCGCGGGAGCGAGGGCCAAGAAATGAAACAACATATTGCTCTGATTTCCAATGGAAACAAACAATTTCTGGCACAAAGTGAAGTTCAGCTTGTACCAGGCGACCTTCCTCTTCGGGGACTGAGCAGCAAGGGACGAGGAGCAGAAGGCTGGGCCGTGCCAGCTCCTTCAGCCTGTGGCAGAGCAGAGCCAGCTCCTGCCTGTGTGTGTCAGACAGGTGTTCCACAAGCAGTGACTGGTGTTCCACAAACACAGTGACTCCTGAACATGCCACACTAACCCACGGCAGGGGAAGAGCGATGCAAAGCAGAGATGACGAAAAATCAGAGAAAGGAATGGGTACAGAGAACGTAACAAGCAAAGCAGCAGACAAAATAGAAGTAGAATCAGAGGGACTGACTGGAACACACAGATTTGTTATTTATTATTTATACCCTGACTTGATCTTCCACGTTACTACACACTGGCAATCCCAACATGCTCAGTGCTCCATGTTACACAGACTCTGGAGAGACTGCAGAGCTCATCACAGCCAAGTAGCTTTGGACCAACCCTGCCAGGGTTTGGAGTATCTTTCAGTGCTCTTATGTCAAGGTAGGCTGAGGGTGCTCAGCACCTGACATAACAAAGCCTTGGGGTTTTAGGAGGAATTAAAGAAAAGGCTGATCCTGCTCCCTTGCAGAGCGTTGCAAAATGTGCCTTTGCTTCCACCAGGAGTAAGAGCGGAGACAGCACAGGCCTTGACATCAGAGTGAAAGTCTCGGGCAACTCGGTTTCAATTCCTCTAAGAAGGTTTATCACTGATAGGTTAAGGAAGGTCAGGAAAATCTCCCTGCCTCAGCCACAAGTGAAGGAGACAAATTCTGCAGTGACACCAGAGCAGACTGTGCAGCCCTGATTCTGCCCCTGATAACACACAGGGGGAGGGCAGGACTCACTGTTCAGGCTGTTTTGGGACACAGTGACATCCTGACTGTCCCCCTGTTCACAGGCAGTTGTCCTGCATGGACTCCAGGACCCCAGGGCTCCAAGGGGCTGGTCTGCATGCACCCCATTATCTGAGGGCCCCCCTTCCCATCCAGTTTTCTCCAGAGGTTGTGGCTGCCCCATCCCTGAAAGTGTTCAAAGCCTGGCTGGATGGGGCTGAGCAACCTGGTTTGGTGGAAGGTGTCCCTGTCCATGGCAGGGGGTGGAATGAGATGATGTTTAAGGTCCCCTCCAATCCAATCCAATGATTCTATGATCTCCTATTTCCTGTAAAATCCTACCAGTATTTAAAATGGATGAACAATACAAACCAGAGAGAAGCAGCTTCCCAGACCTCAGTGCTTCCACACAGTCTCCCTACTTCCCTAAAATTTTAACAAACAAGGAAGATTTTCTGCCCCTCTAATTCCCTTTACTGGGCTTTGTAGGAATCTTTGCACTTCTGGTAATCATTGGCCTGGTCCAGACATGCTGTGCTTTCCCAGCAAGGCCTGGAATCTCCCTGAGCTCTTTAGCACTAAAATAGTATTTTAGTTTGCCTCATTCTACAGAGCAAAAGAGACAGAGCAAATAAAAAGAGGAACACTACTTAAAGTTGAAAACAGCTCTTAACACCTCTACCCTGTCCTCTCTTGCCTCTGGGCTACAACTGGGAACTACCTCCTGTTGGTTTTTTTAACAAGAGGAAACAGAAGAGCAGGAAAAAGACAAGACAAGAGGTGGGAAGGATTTGACAAAATCTCTCAAGGCCTCGTGCAGGCTCTTGGCACCTGCACACCCAGCTCACGGCACAGGGAGAGCAGAGCTTCCCACTGATCACCTCCAGCGTGCTGGGAGGAGGTGGGAGTGACATTCAAATTCAAAGGGTCAACCAAACCTTCAGAAACGCCCATGCTGCTGATCTCACAGGGAGCCTCCCTGGCCCTTCTGCCTGTGCTCCTGCTGCATTAGCTGGGAGGTGCAGGATATTTGGAGTGAGGGGTGTGCTCCTCTCAGGGGGTGTTGGATGCACCCCTTGGGAGGGTGCACGTCCCCCCACGGGATGGAAGCCAGCGTGGACACTCTGAGGTGGGTCACCTCTCCCTGCTCTCCCTGTCATCCATCTCTGCTCCCAGGAAGGCTGGTTTGGACCCAAAGGACTGGGATGGCAGCACTTTACTGGGTGCCATCCCACCTCCCTGAAGAGCAGGAGGCAGGGAGAGGCAGCTGGGCTACCCAGCCTCCTGAAGGGAATCTCAGGGCAGCCAGAAGTCATCTCCCCTCCGAGGTGTGTGTGTGGGGAGCCGGGGTCCTGCCCCCCGAGCCTGGCACAGGCAGCAGCCCGGCTCTGCCAGCACTCCCTGCCTGGCACGCCTGGGAATGACATCTGCTCTCCAGAAGCCATGGCAACGTGCAGGGAAGCCGGCTGGTGGCAGAGCCGGCCTGGGAAACCTAAAGCAGCACTGACACCTTCAGGAAGGGGAGACGAAGCTCAACACCGGCCTCGGCTTGTCTTTTCCCTGCGGGGCTCAGAGCCTACTTGGGAGGAGGGTCCTTCTGGGGCTGGTTCCTGCGGTCCAGCTTGCTCATGACCTGCGTGATGTCCACGGTGGCGGCGGCTTCCCTGGCTTTGGCCTCTTCCTCCTGCTGCCTCAGGATGATGGGGCTGGGGCTGGAGCGGAGGTGGCGGCGCCCGAACAAACCGGTGCTGGGAGGGAGTGAGGGAGAGGAGCAGGGTGTTAGTGAGGAGAAGGGCACCAAAAACTCACCCCTGGTAAGCAGAGTCACCAGGAGGGTGAGCTTGGACACAGGGATGGACAAAGAAATGGTGCAGAGGAGGTGGCTCAATTGTCACATGTCAGCTACAGAACTGCTACAAACGTAAAGGCAGTGCTGGAGCTCCTGAGGGGCTCCAGTGACCATCCACGCTCCTCTTGTTGTCGTGTTTACACATAACTAACACTGGCTGTGGAGCCAAACAGTGTCCATCAGTGGAATTTTCTCTAGTGCCCTCAGCAAGATCAAGAGAGGGACCTGTATGGGCGTTTCTTTGTGATACCTCAAAAAAACACCCACTACCTGCTACAGCAAAGCCACTTCCAGCACCAGTGGAAACCAGTGTCAGCCCAGCTCTGGATGAGGTACCAGCTCTCCAGCTTTACAGGATGCTGAGTACTGAGTGTTCAGAGCAAGTACTGACAAACACAAAGGCAGCCACCAGGATCAACCAGCACCAGCCAGTGACCTCGTGATGTGTGGCTCAGGGAAAAACTAACCAGACCCCAGGCAAGTCAGCAGCAGGGCTTTTTCCACTGCCTTGAAACAAGCTTCAGATGAAACAACAGTGTGAAAGTCCACGATTCCTCTTTCTTGCTTGCTAGGTTTGTGGAAGAGGAAGAGAGAGAGGAGCACATCACCCAGTCTGGCTCTGACACTGCCCGCTCAGCTTTAGGAGCAACTGCAGTTCAAATGGCCTAAATCTGCTGTACAACCTTCACCCTGCTCAGGAAAAACCCATTTCTGAGGTCATCCAGCTGTCACTCACAAGCAAGGTGCTGTTGTTCCCACGTGCCTGTCACCTTCCCTAAGCAGCTTTGTCCAGGCAGGGCTGAGCAGATCCCACGGAGGATCCTGAACCCTGGCTCTGCTCTGGCAGTCAATGTTCCATGGGCAGGAGTTTTCCCATGCCCAGGACACAGTGCTCACTCCTTCCAGGAAAGGAGCCATGATTAATTCAACAGTCACAGCCCTTCTAAACAGACCCAACAGAGGAGGCAGCTGAGAATTGTCGAGTCTATTCCGACTGTACACAAGCCACTTCCAAAGGGCTCATGAATAAACAGCACCACCGGTCTCAAAGCAAACCATCTTCTCAGCGAAAAATTTTATTTAATTAAGAGAACATCTAAATCATAGTAATTTTGCTGCAACTTGGGCTTTTTCTACCCTTGCTACAACAAGGAAAACAAACCCCACAATTACAGCCAGTTTCACTTGCCTTTTTTTGACAGTCTCTTGTGGCACAACAGCCTTGGCCAGCATTTCCTTGTATATTGGAGACTTTAAATAGCGGCCATAGGAGTCCTACTAGGAGAAAAAAGAAAAACTGGTAGTTATGGGCTGCAAACACCCTTATTAAAATCACCACCAAATACAGCTGCTCAGGAGCCAGGGAGGCTGGGAACTGGATAATCTCCCCCAGCAGCCCAAGGGACTTTGCATCTTTCAGGCAAATGTAGCTATTTAAACCAATACCCTTTCATCTTGGGTGTAAAATTCCCAGGATTTTCTATCTCACAATAAAGCTTCGAAGGTAAGACCAAGCTCAAAAGATCTGAGCGGAGCTTAACCCAGGCCAGCAGGGTGTCACAGTCACTGCAAGGTGAGGAGTTCGCATTTCAGGAGCCAAACTTTTCATTAGGGGGTGAAAAACCAGTCTGGTTCTGCTGCTTTCAGTGCAAGGGTGCAATGTGAGCTGGTGGAATTAGAAAGCAGGACTTCCAGCAGCCACCTGACCACCTTGGGGACAGGCTGCCTCAGAGGGAAGAACCAGCAGCCAAACACAAAGGCCTGAAGCAGCACTTGCTTAACTCAGCAAACTCGGGGGATTTTCAAACAAAGGCCCCTTGCAAGAGACTGCTGATAACACACAAAGGCACTGGGAAAGGCCCAGAGGACTGGAATCCCCCTGAGGCTTTGGAAACAAATCACAAACCTTTTTCATCAGCATGTAAATGTGGGTCTGAGCAGCATCTAGAACATATCGGTGAGGGTGCTTGAGGCCTTTGACTGTGATGCCCATTGTCGTGCCATCAATGTTAATCCAGCGCCGTGCTCCCGGAGCCAGGAAGAGCCTGCAAGGAGGAGGGATCCACAGTGCCATCAGCAGCTGGAGAATTCATGGGGATTCCTGCCTATGCACGAAAGGAAAAGTCCCTTCAGCTCCCCACTCGATTTGCTGTCCTGATCTTGGGCAATCTCCATGTCCAGAGACATGCAGACACTTCCTCTTGAGCTGTGAGCACACAGTATAAACCAAATTCTAGCCCACTGGAAGCTAAAGGGTCTTTCCACTCTCCTCATGGCAGCCCCAAGAACTTTGCTATTCCACACTGCTATTTAAATTACATGCTGATACTGAAATGTAATAGTGGAGAACAGAGAGGAAAAGTACCAACATAACAGAACAACACTTCTGCTTTCATCTCCAGAAGTTCCTATCCTATGTGAGGTCATAAGACAACCACAGGTTACACAGAAAAGTTTCAGGAATAAATCACTTGGAGAATGACAGCCAGTGGAAGGCGGTGGGACTCGTGTACAAAGAGTTTAAGAACATAAAATTTTCACACTCACTTGTAAATTTCCTCTGCTTTTTCTTTGACCTTGGATTGGTCTCCATACTTGAGATCCTCACAGGCTTCCCAGAAACTCAGATTCTCTCCTGCGTAACAAGGACACAATCAGCAGAGAGTGAGACTGAGGAAAACACATTCCCATTTATTAACTCCTAAGCTGAATTTGTTTGTTTCAATATGTGCTGGCCCTAAATCAGTCTCTCCACCTCTTCAGCCATTACAAAATCCTCTTGGGACTGAAGGAGTAAAACAGCCTTCCCCTGCTCTCTGCCCACTGCCACCTGTAAGAGCATGTGAGTTCAGCCAGTTCCAGCTTCTCCAGGAGGAGTCACAGAATCCTAGAATGCCTTGGGTTGGAAGGGACCTTAAAGATCATCTTGTTCCTTCCACCAGTCCAGGCTGCTCCAAGCCCCGTCCAACCTGGCCTTGGACACTCCCAGGGATGGGACAGCCACAGCTCTTCTGGGCAACCTGTGCCAGGGCCTCCCCACCCTCCCAGGGAAGAATTCCTTCCTAAAATCTCATCTGAACACGCCGGGAATGTCCTGGCTGTACCGTGTGTCCCATGCCACTAGATGGTACCACCTGCCCTGGCTGCACAGCCACTGCCTCCAGCAGCCCTTCCCCACCGGCACTCGGAATTGTCACTGCCTCGGCCCAGGGACACAGGCAGGGACACGGAGACACAGCAGACCCACCGCTGAACTCCTTCTTGAGGAAGAGCTGGAAGTTCTGCCGCCCTTTGGGGTCCCGGATCAGCTCGCTGAAGTTGAAGGCCCATCTCTCCACACGCATCCTGGTGGGGACTTCCACCCTGCCCCGGGGGAGAAAACAAACAGCACTGCCAACTTCATGTGGCCCACCTAATTAGTAGATTAATTGAAACCAAAATGCCCTTTGCTGGAATGCCAAGGGACTTCTCAGCACTCCCTGTTTTCCAGAATGGTGTAATGAGCTCCCAAAGTCAACCCACTAAGTAAGTTGTAATTAAACAACTTGGTCCGCAGCGGGATGAGGATTTAACTGGGATTTATGCTGCTCTCTGAGTGACAGCCCAGCTTTGCCCTGAGGTTTGACTCAGTCCCATTCTGGAGGAGGCGCTGGTTGCTGCCCAAAGCTCTGCTTCTCATAAAGGCATTCAGGGAAGGCATCCTCTGGGGCTGTCTAATGGGATAGGGTCACTCCAACAGGATTGCTGGTCTCACACAAGAACCAGTAAGATGTTGTTTGCTTCAAGCCCTGAGATGCCACTGTGTAATTAGCAAATATTATCCAGAGGGAAAAACAAGGGAGAAGGGACAGACCACCAGTGTGTGCCTCCAACCCAGAGTCTCTCCTGAGAAAGCAGCCTGAGGTGCGAGCAAAGACCACGGGGAGCAGCTGAACCCTGAACTGCTAAATCATTGTCAGCACCCAAAGCAGGATAACACTGAACCACGTGCTACACCTGAGTGTAACTCGTCACATCCCATTCTTGTGCTAGTAAAGGTGGACTTCACTCATCTAAGGGGTGGATGAGACACAATCCCATCATCAGTTCAGGAATTTCTGTAATGTTAAGGAAGGCTCCACTTCAAGAAGGCAGTGCATGGGGTATTCCCAAGTTTCTTTAGCGTGGCCCAGCTATGTTACAAAGGGAACATTAACTGCTCATGATCAGAGAACAGATATCACAATGAAATCAGTGGTTCCCTTTCCTGATTTCTATCAGCATAAAGGTCAGATTAAACCACGAGCTGGCAAAAGAATACAAATACATACAGCTTTGCATTGAGATCCCAGAACTCAGGGTCATCTGTTATCCAGGGGTTGCTGGGGAGGCATCCAGACAGGATAGGATCATTGGAGAGGAACTGCCCAGAGTACTTCACAATCCTGCAACAATTCCAAAATCAGAATATTAATTTGAAGCCAGAACTGCAGCCAGCCCCACCACAGCCACATAACTGGTTTTACAGTCTACAGATCTCCTCAGAGGTGCAGCCCTATCAGCAACAGGGATCTGGAATGTGACCCCCTGCCTTCCTAGAAAAACTTTTTCATTAGCTCCGTTAACCTTTTTCATTTCCCAAACAGAAATCTCCTGGCTGTCTTTCAAAGCAGTGGATTTGTCAGTTCAGGTGTAATGAGATATGAGACTCTTTAATCACCTCCTTTTGCCTCTTCACTTCAAGAAGTGGGACTAAGGCCCCCAAGTGGTTTCTGCCTCCTTCTCCAGTCAGTTGGCAAAGGGCTGATCCTGCACCATCCTGGGAGGGAAGGCCAGAAAAGAGGAACACAACAACTCTGTGCTGGCTCAGGTAGGTTCTCCCCAGCCTTCCCACGGGCTGTGGGAGAGCCCAGGGAGCTCCAGGAAACTGAGGGAGTCCTGAGGGCTCATCTCAGCTTCTCCTTTCCTCCCTCACCTACCACACAGCTCAATCCTCTGCAAATGGCTCTGAGGTCTTGGCACGAAGCAAAACTGTCTCTATCCCAGCAGGAACCAGACAAACACTTCTCCTACCTTCTAACTTGGCCAGACTTATAATTACAACCGATTTCACTAATGTCCTGGAATTTTAGCTCTCTCCTCCCTTTCTCATTCTTGAAAAAAAAAAAAAAAAAAGAATCATCTGGTTTCTGCGTTTAAAATTCCTCCCAGGCCAAAGTGCTTTCATGTGCTCAGAGCTGGGAGTGCACTGTCCAGGGACCCGTTGCTAACGGGCACCTTGGCACAGATCCTGCAGTTATAAAATGCTCCTGCACAAAGCAAACCACAGGCTGGCACACAAGTGCTCGATCCTATCTTCCCACTGCAAGTGCCAAGGCATCCAGCACCTGCATAATTCACTACAATCCATGTGTCCCAATCAAACAGATCTCGACCTGTCAACCCAGGTAACACAGCCCTGTGCTTTCGATGATGAGTGCTCTGGAGCTCCTCCTAAATCAGTGCAATGCTCTGAAGTGTGCACACTGTCTGGCTGCTGCTCATCAATAATAATTTGATTTGGACTCCAATCCTGCAGCTGACATGGAGCTCCAAATTTCCTGAGGATTTTTCGTCTGGGTGATAGGCATTATCCCATCAGAACCAATGAGTGAAAAGCTCCATTGCCAAATGGTTAATCAACACAAAATTCCTGGAAGGTAGCCAGGTGTCCCCAGCTCCAGCTCAGAAAATTGAGGCAGGAAGAGTTTGAAGTGACCTCGAGTCAGTGCCAGATGAAATGAGCGGAACTGCTGGTGCCCTGCAAGTTCTGGCTCTTGGAAAAAGGATTCTCCCTCCCATTTCATTCATCCATGACTGTCTTCTCCAGGGAACAGGCCTGAGCACCTTGTTTATCTTGGATCTGGTATGAATCTCTGGTGGCAAGGACTGTGGAAACCAGACAGGTGGTATGGGCTGCGCTTGGTCAGCACAGGAGGCTCAAGGTGAGAAATGCCTCTGGCAAACACACTAATGGCTCATGCCAGGACTGGATGCTTTGCACTTAACTGGCTTCATCAAGGAATCTGATCAGGAAACACTCCCACTGGGAAGAGGAATTGCTAATTAATTGGTTGGAAGTTCACGGAGAGGCCTGTGTTCCCCTGTAATACAGAACAACCAGTGACTTCCCAGCTCTGCTGCCTTCTGGTGAACATCACCACGGAGCAGAAACACTCACAGGGGTGAATCCAGCCCAGCAGGCTGGGGACCAGGAGCTGGAGAGTCAGCCTGTCCCCTCTGGCTTCTCATCCCTGCTGGACCCTCACGAGGCAGCTCCACTCAGCTGCTTTTCCAGACTGTGGAGCTGTGTCCCAGCACCACAGCCCGGCCCAGTCTGAGCATCCCTTGATTTCAGAGGGAATCTCAACCCAGAGGCTGGTGCTGCTCCCAGGGAGCCTCTTCATCCTGCCTGGGACTCTGATCCCTCCTCTGCCTCGTGTCTCCTGGCCCAGACAATGCAGAGCCCAGACAGCCTAGTGTGAGGCCACCACATCGATTCCCTGGCTGAGTCACCAGCTGCTGGAGCAGACAGCTTCATCAGCTCATTAGGAGATAAGCACTGAAGACTAATTAATGTGTGGACAGAAGGAAATCAGGACTTACGCTCCAAGAGAGACAGAAGATTTCACTCTGGTCTTCCCAATGGCCTGCTGATAGTACATGATCTGAGAGGGATCAGACATGGCCATGGTTAGGAGTCAGGAGATATCAAGACAAGGCCTATCTGAACCTCAAATATGCCCCCTCCCAGGTAGTGAGGCCAACTACAGCAGGGACTGCCTCTTCCTTAATTATTGCACGTCCAAGGAATCAGAGAATCCCTAAACTGCCTCAGTAAAATGTCTGTTTTCACTGAGCTTACTGCAAACATCAGAAGAGCATTTTGCAATGTGCAAGTAATTAAAAAGCACTCCCCATGCTATATAAAAATTGAATAATAGCTACCATCCTCGGCACCTACCAATACTCTGGATGATTTAGCATGTAATTATCATTGATTCTTGGCTGTCTCTGTGCTGGCGCCACTGGATGTATCTCCTGTGATTTCCCCACCACTAATTCTGATCTATTGGATTTAGCCCTGGTGTCTGTCCTTGCCTGAGCCTTCCCGTCACTGGGAGAGCTGCTGGCTGCCTGCACTGGGAGGTGCAGAGGCAGGGAATGTCCTGAAAGCTCACTGACCAAAAGCTCCACAGGGCAGGGACTCTGCTTTTCAAACACCCCCTGCACGGGGGGTTTGAGCCCCCATCCTACACTGATGAAAGCAACACACACAGGATGAACAGCTGGAAGTGAAGGAAGCACCACTTACCTCTCTCCTGTAAGATTCCATAGTATTTTTCTGTAAAAGAAAGAAAACCACTACATTGGGATGGCTGCTTACACTTGCTTTTTCTTTTTCTTTTTTTTTTTTTGAGACATGGAAACACCGTTGCAGGGCTGCCACTGTGCAGCGCTCTCCAATTAATTCTCATTACAATTAAAATCAAACACAGCAGCTGAGCTAATCAGGGTATCATCAAAGCTAAGAGCATCCACACACGGTAAATTGTCCCATTAGCTGTATTTACTGTTTAGCATTGCTTCTCCCATCACAGGCTGCCTGTATGCCTTCAATTAAGGGGTTATTCTAATGGAGCTAAAATAGATTCATTTACGAGACACAGATTAGATCATTCAATATTAGCTAAAGGAGACAGGAACCAACACATTGCAAAATATAAACACCACAATTAAAAGCCTCAGAAGCAGTATCTGCTGTGCAAGGGGTGTTTATGTTGTGATTTGAATAACTCAGACTATGTTACATGTCATCCACAAATGAGCAAGCAATTGAAGGCAAGAAATTAACTGCAGGGTGTTTATTCACACAGCTTCCTTTGAAGCACAGTTACTTTGTGTGAAATAAACTGCAGAAGGGAGAAGGAAAGACAGGCTAAGTCAGGGATGCTCCCAGCAAGATTTTAAAGGCTCAGGAGGGGTTTCTGTTCTTCGGTTCCCAAGATCTGGGCATCCCAGAAGTTCTATCAAAGTAACCCTGTGGCAGGCAGGGGTCTGCAGAGTGCCTTGGTGAAGTTTGGGAGAGGTGAGGGATGAAGCATCTGGTACCAAATGCCACAGGCAGCCCTGCTTCTCCTCTCATCTCCCCAAAGAACCTGCACCCCGAGCTGTCCCTATTTTGGGAAAGGGAAGATGCTCCCCCAGGGCTGCTCTGCCAGGGAACCATTGTGGTGCAGACCTGCTTTTGCATTTTAACCACCATCACTAGTCCCACTCAGGACAGAGAAACTGTTCTCCACGTGGAATAAAAATGAGCACATTTTGCTGAAACTTGCTTGGTTTTGGGAGGGCACACTCACCATTTCAGCAGCAGGAGCCAGATCAGATATGCAGCAGATCAGTCAATCTCTACAGCACTACCATGGAGCCAACCCATCTGACCCTAACACTGACCCAGCCTGGCCAGAGCAGCACCAACAGAAATCCTCATGGTGGCTTTGAGAGGGGAGGAAGCTTTTCCTGCTGGAAATGCCAGCTCTGAATGTGGCAGCACACATCATCTCAGCAGGGACAAACAGGACAGCAAACTTCCCTCACTGATTCACAGGCTCCTGGGACACATAACCAAGGAACAGCTTTTCACCCTTCTCTGCTCTGTGCTGCACCCCTGATGCCAGGTCACCTTCCATGTGGACATCATTTCTTCCCCCCATTCCTACAGTGTCGTTGTTTCAGACTGTAGAAACGGAAGGGCAAAAAAAAAAATCACCTGCTTGAGCAGAGAAATTTGCTGGTTTACTGTCCTAGAAGTGTTTCTGTTCCAGGCCAGCTGCCTCCTGCACAACAGGAGTTCACTCTCTCCTTGGGGAACCCGAGATATAAACCAGACCTCATCAGGTTTACAAGTGCCAGCTGAACAGTTCCATTTGATGGAACTTAAGTGTGGCTAAGGCACTGACTTTAACATATTAAAATCATTAGTTGTTTTTAAAAAAGACTATTTTCTTCCACTTTTTTGGCAAGTGGGGCCTCGGACAGGCCTGGTGCAGTGGGGTGAGGAGAGGTGGGTGCTGGCATAGTGGCTTGGAGGCAACTCATGTGGCAGTAAAGTGTGTTATCTTCTAGAGGGGTCTGAGAGGTTGGCAGCACACCACACACACACGAGACAAACAGCTGTTGGAAAGAGAAGAAGAACACAGTAAGTTAAATGTTACATAGAAAAAAGGAAAGGCATGAATTAAAAAATGCTATGACAATAGAAAAATTATATGTGGGTCAGTCAAAATCAAAGCTAATGCCATGTCTGCAAACAAGGGAAGATTTTATATTTTTTTTTAAGTGCACACTACACCAAGAATGCCCTCCTGCCGCTGTCTGAGAGTGGAGGGCAGTGTGGGGGACAGCTGGGCCTGAGAAAACCAGGGGGTCTTTGGTGGGGTGCACCAGGTGGGGAGGGGATTTGCCAAGGCTCACCCAGAAAATGGGGTCTGAGCACCACGGAACTGCAGCAGAACCAAAGGGGAGCCCAGAGCTGAGCACCCCGTGAGGCTGCAGGTGCTGGCTGTGCTCAGCCCTTTCCAGTTCCCAAATGGACAGTAACCGGGAAGAATCTCAGCTATTTCACCCCAGAGCTGCACATCATTTCATTTCCCTTTCTCCCACAGTGCTCCCACAACCAGTTCCCAGCTTCACTGCTGCCACAAGTGACCCTGAGCACTGCCAGCTGTCCCCACCATCCCACCCACCCTCACCCCCATGACTGGTTGCAGCGGTGCCAAAGAGCCCTGCACCACCCACTCACTCTCCCTTCATTTGGCAGGAAATCATAACTGGAACAAAAGGCTCATTTCTCATAATGAGATTAATTTTGCAATGCCCTTAACGAGTGACTTATCGCAATTACCGCGGATCAGCTCCCCAGCCCCGCGGGCTTCACACCAAAATGGCAATTAGTGAAAGGCCTGGGTCTGTCTCAGGCGAGTGCCACGAGCTGTTACACATCCTCCTCCTCCTCCTCTTCCTCCTCCTCCTCCCTGAGACACATCGTGGGCACTCGGGACACCCTGCCCGACCTTGTCACACCCCAGTGCCTCTGCAGAGCTGTGATAACCCGAGCCTGCCATGAGATCATCCCAACACTCCTCTCCACCGTGCTGGTGCATCCAGCCCAGCAGCTGGAAGTCAAATCTCTGACAGTCCATAAGCCCAGTTTCTCTCAGAGGGCCGGTTTTCCCCTGTCTTGTTGATCTGCTCCTGACCCTGCTCTTTCCGAAGATGTGATGATGCAGCAGAACTTTATCAGCCAAACTGACAGGGACTTATGAAATTAAAGGCCAGCAATGACTCGTTGATCTGTGGCAGATTTGCTGCATGCAACAAGCCAGGGCATCTCATTCAGCAGCCCCTGAGTCCAGCACAACGATTCTGTGGGGGAGCTAAAGCACCTTTCAGAAACCCTCTGGTTACAGGAGGTAGAAGCTGAGCATGAACCTGCAGGCACTCAGTGGGTCTGGCAGTTGCCTGGTAACTCTCTGAGCACTGAGGCTCAGTCATGAGTCTGAGAAGTGGGTAACAAAAGGCTAAAACATCACTTAATTAGCTGTTCAATGGATGGCTACTTCTCCTTTAGCTACAACCCCTAACTCATTATAACAGCAAGGGATGCCCATGGGTCAGTAATAAAAGTTCCCTTCAAAGGAGTTTGAGCACCTGTTTATTCCCAGAGGACTCTGTCAGTCAGGGAGGGAGCAGCCCACCAAAGGGTCTGAGCAAGTGAAAGATGTTCGTGCCAATATCAGCTTCAAAGAAGCCACTCTGATGTCAAAAATTAATAATTTTCTTTCTCAACTGCCAAGATAAAACCTCCAATTATTTGGCCAACAAAGTGAAGGTGGATTGAGCAGGAACAGGGACACAAATCAGAGCTTGGCCCATCCTTTCTGCTCACCAAAGCTGTTGAGCCACAGGTGTCTGTGAGAGGAGCCTGCAAGAAGTTAAAAAACAAAGCTGCCTGTCCAAAGGTGACTCTGTGTGGGCTTTTGGCTGCCTCACATGTTGTCAATCGCTCTCTCAAAAGCAAGAGGAGGAGCAAGAAGAACATCCCCTCTTCACCTCAGCCTCCAGAGACCAGCTCAGAGACCAGCTTAAAGGGGAAGGGCAGTGAAGTCACCCCAAAGCTGGTGTCTTTTCTGCACTGACAGGGAGAACTGACCACCTCTCATTCCAGAGTAGAACTGAACAGAGATCCCTCAGCTCACTTCCTCTTGGAGCTGGCAGATGGCTGTGGGCTTTCAGACCGTTTGCAAACCTAAAATCCTTCCCGTGTCAGCTGTAAAACTGTGGGCGAGGAGTTGGCTTAAAACTCTTTCCACCACTTCGTTACTCTTAAAAAAGATTAAAAAAAAAAAAAAGGCTTTCAACAGCTGCTACTTACAGCAAGGAAAAATAAAATACACCCCAAGCCTACACTTTGCTCCTTTTCAGTCTCTATAGCAACAGAACACAGCTGGCCAAAGCAATTATCCTGCCTCTGGCTGCTGAGATGTTTAAAGGCTGTTACAAAAACTGGAAGTTGGGGGAATACCTTGAGTGTGATCACAGTAACATTTGCATTTAATTGCTGAGAGATGCTTTGACTTTGCTTCCAAATGAACAGTCAAGTGAACAAATACAGGATCATTTCAAAGGACTGAAGGAGAAAGGGAAAGGCAGCTCCTCATCCACTGACTGCAACTGTCTTTTTGTGGCCTCCGAACCAGTTCACCCAGTTACAGCCTCCATGGTTTCAGTTCTTTAATTCTCTTTCTTTAAAGTCTATAATATGCAGTTTTTTGGGCAACATTTTGTGTCTCCCATCCACCACACCAAATTCTTCATCTTCTTACCACACAATAATTACCCTTTTGAAGGTATTCGGTCATTTGATTTTAAACTTGGATCTTTCCCCTGACCCTTTACACCCCACAACCCCGCTCAATTCATTCAGCACTAATAAAAAGGCAGCAACGAGCACCTGGAGACAGAGGGTTCCCTAATTAGGTCTCACCAGCAAAGAATACATGTCCTGTAGCCAAGCACTCACACTAACTGGTGTGGCAAGAAAGCTGACAAAGTATTTTCAAGCCAGAAGAAGCTGCCAAAGCCTATTTTGAAGCCCCACCTCCCAGACGAGACGACCTCAACCTCTGGCCTGTTGGGCTGATATGGCTGAGCTGACACACTCAGCCTGTGATGCCCAAAAAACAACAGTCCCAGGGACACTTCAAATTCACAAACAAATTCAGTAGGTGTGAATAAAAAAAAAAACCAAACAACTGTCTCACCTGGGTTACCTTATTCTCATTGGGATCGGTTACACGGTCCACTCCGTACTCCAGGACATCTTGCATGCCCGGCTGTGACGAACAAGAAAAATCAACAGCTTTGTAACCCTTTTGGTTTAAAAGCCTGTGGATCCCACAAATGCATGAGGAGACCCCTGAGCCCTGAAGGGCTCCACTGCCAGCAGTGCCCTGGGAAGCTCTGCCCCCCAGATCTGGGAATGCTCCACTCCGAGAGCAGCAAACACACAACCTCCTCTACTTACGGGGGTTCTGTTCACAAGCCAGTAGGCTCTCTCCTGGCAGTCCAGGGCGTACCTATCCTCCTTCTTCCGCTCCTTGCCTGCCCTGCAAAGCCAACAACAGGGGAATACGTGAATTTTCCCCTCCTAAAACCAGGGGGATGAGAAACCGAGCACACCTCCAGCCTCCCCTGCTCCGGGGTCCCAGCGTGTCACTCTGATGCTGCCTCCTGATCACACCTTGCCTCAGCTAATTCTGGGGCTGCAGATCATGTTCACATGGCTTTTGGGAAATCATCATCTTCCTGAGCCGAGCTGGGAGCTGACACATCCCCTTTTGATTAGACAGGCAGCCCTTTGGTAGCTTTATGCTGACTTGCCATCGGTCCTGCTGCTTCATGTTGATCCATCTCCGATGTCCCCAGGCAAAATATGAGGATTGCCACACAGAGATACATCCTGGACACGTCTCATCTCTGTCTCACAGCAAAGTGGGGCCATTTCTCACAAGAAATTATTTGGAAATGGTACCAAGGAGTGTTCCCAGGCACCAAACCCCAAATCACCTCTACAATTAAACAGAAGAGGCACTAGCATGGTTTGGGCTTGGACCAACTAATTCTTTCCCAGAAAAGTCCTGGGCACAATTTGGGACTTAGCATGGGGAAGGGAGCATTCCCAACAGGCTGTTTGCATGTGGCCTCCCTGCTGTGGTGAGCAGGGTGGATGCAGGCTGCTCTCACCAGTCTGCCCCAGCAGCACCAGCAAACAGCCGCAGACGAGTTTAATCTGCTAGTTCAGACATAGGCTCGGTATCTGACTTGAAAACTGCATTTGGCATCTCTTAGCCCAAGTCTGACCTCAATTTACAAGAACAACAGTCTCGTGTCTAATGAGACAGTTATCTGATGAGCTGTATTCCGGGGACTTGGCTGCCATCCCAGGGAAGACAGAGAGGCTGCTGAACAGCAGAGGCAGTGCCTGCCGTGCTGGGAGGTAAAAGGGATCCACAGGAGCAGGAAAGATCCTATTCCCAAAGGAGTAATCCCATCTAACATTCACTAACTTTCCTCTTTGAAGGATTCAGCCTCTAAAATCAAGTCATTCCAGCTGGGTGTCTCAGTATGCACCTCACAGTTTTCTCCAGAAGTCCCTGCTGGGAACATTTACTGCTTCTTCACTCAGGGAACTCCATTCAGCTGTGAGATGTGCAAGTAATAACTGATCCAGACCAACAACAGGCCCCAAGTCCAGTGGCCTGGTGCACAAACACTCCTGGACAACGCTGAGCTAAATGAAGCTGTCCCTAACGAGGGCTTGCACACTGCAGCATCAGACCTCAGACTCTTCAGGGAGCCACATCAGGTGCAAAACCCAAACCTCTCCTAAAAGTCATTTTAGAGCTGCAGTTGGTGTTTTTGAAGTGTAATTTAGCTGTGCACCAAGACAGCCAAACTCTGCTCCTTGAAACCCTCCCAAGTGATGCAAACAAGGGAATGAATGCAAGTCAACTCACTTATACTGCTCCTTGGCCTGCATAATAACAAAATCCCACTTGTAGTTGATTTTTTGATTGAGCATGTTGTAATGTTCCTGGAATAAAAATAAAAAAAGCAGTTAGTGTGAAAGTTCTGGCCAGGGCACTCCCATGCCAGGGTTTTCTTGACTCTCCATAGCTCAAGGAGGCCAGGCTGGTAAATGAGCCAGGAAATCTGGATTGTTCTGAACGTAATTACAAGAATTGCAACAGTTCAAAAATCCCATTGCAAGGAGGGCAATTACCCCTGTTAAAATTACAATTCACTTCACAGCATTTATCTGTACTGGTTGTTTTTACACTTGCAAAATTTGGGCTTTTGATACTGCTGGACTAACACCTCATGCAATTGAAGAGGTGATTTTTTGCTGTGCTCCATTAGCAAGAGAGGGCTAAAGCTGTAGCAAATGAGGGGCTTGGCATGGAACAAGTGCAGCATCTTCTCACCTTTTCATATTCTTCTAAAATCCCTTTCCTCTTAATGTTCTTCTTTGCCAGATAAATTGCTGTGCAGGGAGAAGCAAATAAGCAGTCAGTTATACTTAGACCAGCAAGTCCAAGAGCAATTAAAACAACTAAAAATCTACCCACATGACAAACACAGGAGTCTTTGTCTGCTGCAATATCTTCCTAACCATGAGCTCCAGGCTCACAAAAGCCCACTGGAGAAAAAAAGAACTCGGTGCTTTCACTTTGCCAGGGATGCCCAGGCTGGGAGCAGCCAGGCAGTGCCTTCTGCCAGGAGTCCTCTTTCCTTTGGGAACTCGGCCAGGCTTTCATGGATCAAGGGATACTGGACCAAATCCTTCAGACGCTGAGGTTCTTCAGAGTTTGACCTCCAAGCTTCCCGAGCACAGGCCAGTGTTTTGCTCGAGTTCTAATAAAAACATTCCAATCTAAAATGGGCTTTTTTATTTCCCCGGGGAGATCTAGAGAGTGATGCAGATAAAAGCCACAGAGGACAACGTTGGTGTAAACAAATCAGTCTGTGAACTGCACAGCCCACAGGAGCAGACCAAGCTCATCAGCCCAAGTTTCATGACCAGCTTTACACTAAAAAGCATCATAAAGGCAACACAAGATTTATATGGAAAGAGCCATCAGGAGATACTGGAAGCCACTGTGCATTCTATAAAGAAAGAACCATTTCTGAATGAAGAGCCTGATCCAAATCTACAGGAAGATAGTCTTGGGCTCAGATCCAGGAATACACTTAACTACTCAGGGAAATCTAATCCTGTGTTTAAAGTCTTCCCTACCCAGGAAGGTAATTCAGATGTGTTCCTGTCTGATGGATCTCAGTGAAACATAAGAGCTTAAGCACTTTCTCTCATCAAGGCCACCACAAGATGGTCACACCCTCAACTCAGCACTACTGAGAATTATTCACAAGAGAGCATGAAAAGAAATGCAAGGGCTGATCACTGCATGTGGAGACACAGCACGAGGACATGAAGAGCAAATGTGGTGCAGGACAACGTGAGCACAAAGCCAAGGGCCTTCCCTACACCTCCCAAACACGAGCAGTGCAGAACTCACCATAGTCTGTGTCGTCAGCAGCCCAGCCCTGCAAGGGCCAGAAATAGGGGTCTGAAGAGAAAGGAGTCTCTGGTTAGTGCACAGAGGCCTTGAACTCATGCCAAGAGGCACCTGGAACCACCCACACTGGAGGCAGGAACGTTCTCCTGTGCTGTACTCAGAGCCTCAGCTCCTCAGCTGCATGGCAGCTGGCACGGTGCTGCAGCACAGCTACAGAAGGAGAATCGACTGCCAATACCAAATCCACTCCACCTCTCCCATCCATAACATGGACAACCTCTCCCTGCTGCCCAAGCACTCAGACTGAGATGCTGGAGCCTGATTTGGCACCATGTGGGAACCAGACTCCTCATTCCAAGTACCAGTGAGGGCACTCTGATTTCCCATCGTGGTGGAAACAGTCCAACCACAAACACAGAAAACATCCCCTTATTACTGTGCTTTTAGTATATTCATTATTCAGTGATCCCAGATCATTCTACTTCCAACCAGCAATTCCATTTGCTACTTTAAGACCTGGAAGGGAACACACATTTGGAAGAAAGCACAGCTATTATTAGGCTGAACAAGTACACTGATTTAGTTGAAGAATCCATCACAGGTTCCCTGTAAACTGCAATCTGAGGCTTCTCTGTGGATCCTTTCCTCCTGCACACTGAACAACTGCAGGGCTGTACAGCCTGGACTCACAGCTCCTGGGGAACTGCCCCAGCTGCCTGTTTTTAATAAAAACTACTGCTGAATTCTCTCACACCAGCTTAGAGAAGCTGCAACTCACTTGAAACCTGTACAGGCTGCCATCTGCCTTGAGGGTGAGGTTCTTTGGCTCCTGAAGAGGGTAGATGTATCCATATTTGACAAACAGGTCTCCCAGGTGGAGTGCCTCTGTAAATGGAGAAGGCAGATGTTTTGATTGCACAGAAACACTGCACTGGAATTAAAAGTGAGCTGCTATGCAGGGGAGAAGAATTCACCTGAAAGGTTTTGTCTATGGAGACCTTAAAGTTTTGTAACTCGAAGCTGAAAAAGCCTCAATTTTCACATTTTTACCCACCTTCTGCAGTGATCTGCAAGCGCTGAAGGATCCACTGCAATATATCATTACCTGCAAAGCAAAATAAAACCCAACAGGGTGAAAGTGAGACCTCTCCAGTCCTGGCTCCTCACTGAGCTCTGGATCCCACCGAGGGCACAGACCCCTTTTTGCAAATGAACTTCCAAAGGCACCACACAAGGCAGCACAGATGAAATGCACTGCTGGTCTCCCACTGGCCATGCTGTCACTCACCAAGCCAGCACCATTCCCTGGGAGAGGGAGCCCGAGGCAGGCAGCGACCTTGGGATGGCACAGCAAGAGCCTGAGCAGCACCTAAACCCTCATCAGTGGCTTAGAGAGGGTTTCAGCAACACAGCCTTCACACCCAGGGAAGGTGAAATGTCCCTTGTTTTGCATCACCTTGTCTTGAAAGATTAACTGCAAAGAACCTCCAGATCGACAGGTCACAGTCCTGCCTCTGTGACTGGTCCTCTAAGAGTCCTTGAAGGAACAGAAGGGATATCTGAATCTCAGACCCAAGCTGCAGTGGTAAAAGGATTTATCAAAGGGAGACAAGATTTCTGCATTCACACACACCTTATCTCTCCCAGTTCTTCTCTTGGAGTGCGAGCAGTCGTACCCACAGTCAGCATAAATCTCCAGCAGTTTTAGTTTTATGTTCTGGGGGGGGGCAAATTTCATGAACCTCCTTCCATTTAAAGAGGGTAAAAATGCACTTGTTCCCTGATCAATTACTGGTGTTTCCTTCCAAACCTCCCTTGGGATTGCAGACTGAGGTGTTGACCTTTCTTGACATTGCAGTGATGACTTAACTTTCTAATAGGGGCTCAGAGCTCTTATCCTACTGCCTGCTTCCTGAAATAGATGAAATTAAAGGATTATCTCATCACTCATTTCTAGACAGCTCTCTCTGTAAGCACTTTCCCCCAAAGGCGCACATTTACCATCGAGGTTTATTTGCGAGCCATTTTACTGACTTTCAGTGAATTTAACTAGTTGGCTTCCTGCACATGCAGAGCCAGGCTCTCTCCAGTGGATCTGTGTCCACTGCTCCAATGCCCTCGCCACACCCTCACTAGACACAAATCAGTCTCTTTTGCAACACTCAGCAGTCCATCAGTACCCATGCAGCTTGTGCAGCACTAAAAATATCACAGTTTAGAGAGTGGTGAGCAAAGGGACTGGAACTCGCTTGCCTCTCAGAAGTTGACTAGAATTTATGACTTATGCAAGAGGCAACTTGCAGCACTTTTAGTTAAGGAACCAGAACGAAGTAGACAGCACGCAAAGAGGGTGAGTGCCAACAGGCACTGTCCCTCCACATCAGCCAGCCGTGGACTTTTGGGAAGTGGTATTTCATGTTGGGCAGACATCAAGAGAAGTTCTTGTTCCCCTTCACTTACTCTGTGTGGGACGTCATCTTCAGCACAGGGGAATCTTCCCTGCAGCGCTGCCTTAACTATTCCCTGACAGCTCTGGGAGGCAAGGCCAGCTCCTCTGTACATGCAAACCTCCACCAAATTCAGCTGCATAATAACTGTGTAAGCCAGGATGTGGTTTGCACTGCAATGCGTGGAGGCTGCTGCTGAGAACGAGCTTCAGATGTGTCCGAGCTCTCCTGACCCTTTCACTGACTGACTCTACCCATGGGCAAGTGATTCCAGTGCCTCTGCACCCTCACTTTGAAAAAAAAAAAAAATCGGGCCAAACAACACCCAGAGCCTACCAGACTTTGCAAACACAGTGGGGAAAGTCTCCTGAGTTGCCTGGAGCAAACTTTCCGGTTTCAGTGGGAGTTTTTGTTCTGAATTTCAAAGCGCAGCAGAAAGACCAGAGCGGGAGGAAGAAACTTGGGTAAGGGTATGTGTGAATATTTACAGCAGAGGGTTCCTCTGCTTTTGTGGAGACCTGGAGGGCAGGGAAGCAGAGGTACTGATAGTGCCCAGTGAAAGGAGCAGCAGGCACAAGGAGGCTGAGATAAGAGCTGCCTGTAACTCGGGAGTGACACAGCACAGCTCCTGTCTGCTGCTTCCTCAGCCTGCTTGAACGAGGCAAAGCTGTCACTTAGAGGCACAGAAGTGGGTTGAGTATTTTGTGCTTTTCCTGCCTACTAAATAAAAATTATTACTAGCAGTAAACATTAAATGGGAGGCTAATTGTTTATTGCTCATTTCTGAAGCACCATCTTTCAGTCTACCTCCAGGCTGCTTATTTTAATGGGGATTTAATATTTATCTTTATTTGTGATCCAGCCTCACTGGGAATATGGTAAGTCTGGAGGCTGTAGTACCTACTCACCTCTATGCTGAAGGAAAGCAAGGTCACTTGAGTTAACCCCCACGAGACAGCTGAAAGTGCAGGTTATCAATCTTTGTGTCTCCGACTCAAAGAGCAGGAATGAAATAAGACACAAGTGAGTATGAGATAAAGGGAGCAGGAACATCTCAAAGGATGTACAGCAAATATTTATTGGGAACATGGGCTGATTGGGAACATGGGCTCCAGGAGTCAGCCAGGCACTGGTAACCCTGGCCATGGGGTCCACACACACCAGCTTTTCTCTGCTGAACTTCCTTGGCCAGGTCCCTTCCCCAGGGAAGCTCTTACCTGTCACAGCATGTGGGATGCTGGCAACCATCACTGTCTGTGTCTGTGTCTTGATGCCTGTGTCTGGATTCTGCATCTCCATCATAAGTGCTTCGATCTGCAAAGCATGGGACGGGATGGATTACAGGAGTGGGCAGGAGGGAGCCCCAGGACCACTGCAGCATTCCAGAGGGGTGGGTAGTGGTGTGCCACAGGAATGGATTCGACAGCCACAGCCCTCTCCAAACCTGCCCCCTGCCAGGAGAGATGGCACCTCCAGACCATGTCAGCTCCCACACTGACTCACAGGGTCTCTCCCTCTCACTGAACACACAGCCAGGGTTAGCAGACCAGGGACAGGATGTAAGCACTCCATGAGAGCTGAGCTCAGAAAAAATAAATAAATAAATAAACCCTCTGTTACCCATCAGTGTTCCTCTCTGGCTCAGTGGGCTCTTTGCTGGGGCAATTTGAAAGAAAAAAAAAAAAGGAGAGGAAATAGAATCTGTGCTTCTATTGCACAAATCCCCCAGCTGTGCACAGATATTGCACCATGCACCCAAATATAAGCAATATTTTGGCTGGAGACCAAACAGCAAAGGTTCTGTTTCTGGTCTGCTGATAATCACCAGGCAGGACTGCAGAAGAGCAAGAGAAGCACATTGCTTTGCTCTGGGGATGAGAACTGTCCTTTGAGACAGCACAGCCTGAGACACACAGCTCTGAGACAGGGCCTGTGGGTAGCAAAGCTCAGTCCCTCCAGGGATGGGGCAGAGACACCCCATCCAGAGCAACATCATCCCATCTGGCAGCATCTCCCACCTGGATTCCTGAGCGACACTGATGACTCATTTTTAACAGAGGATGAGTCTCACCCTCAGGGCCAGACCTCTTCTATTTCTTGTTTCCAATTATCTTCAATTATTTTAAAAGATCTTTTATTTGACTTCCTACTAGCACCATCCCAAAAGCACAAGAGCCCCTGCTTGCACTTGGGATCCTCTGCTCAGACGGGTGGATTGGGCCACGCTCCTCATCTCCCCGTTTCAGATTATCCGAGTGCCGTGAGAGCACTGGCTTTGGGGATGATGTTCCTCTTTCTGTCTTCTGCTTCCAGAGATACTAAATCAGAGCTGTTTCAACAGGACCAATTTGGTCTCTCTGCACACTCATTTTGGGTGAAGCTGTAGCTTTTTAACTAGGAGTAGAGGATTTAATGAGTGTGACTTGATGACACTCATGCATAATGAAGGGCATTGTCTTCACAGGCACCACAGTGACTTTGTTCCCAAGTCTTGCCAAGTTCAGTGAGGATTTAAGCTGTAGTGACAGAATGCACTCTGGGCCTGTCAGTAAAACTGGATTTTCAACTGTTTTTAAAGGCAGTGACAAATTAATACTAAAACAGAGAAGCCTGGTAAAATTTCACACAAATATTTGTATAAATACGTATACAAAATATTTTAAAATAGCAAAACCAGGCCCAAAGTGATGAAGACTTTCTTAGACCTTCCAACAGAACCCACAATTTCAGCCTCAGCAAGTTCAAGGCTGTGCAAGGAGAGATGCCTGTGGAGCTGTGTGGGATGAGGTAGGATGGTCCAGCAGGCAGGGTGCTAATTTAGGAGATTCAGATTCAGTTCCCTCTGAGCCTCTCAGGTATCTTGTGAAGTCACTTACTCTCTATAACTGCACAGTCACTCAGCAGGGAACACTTCATCAGGTGGATACAAGGGGCAAACACAGCCCTGCTCATCCCCTCCACAGCCCAGTGCTGCGACCACCCGGCAGGTCCCACCAGGCTGAGGCAGAACTTGTTCCCTACAAATGGCACAGAACATCCTGCTCCAACATGGGGCTGCTGTTCCTCCCTGGTGGGCTCAAACAGGTCTTTAACCAGCTGAGAGCAGGGAATTGGCTCTGAAACCCAGACAGCCTCCCAGCACAGCATGTTCCCTTCCTTCAACCAGCAACTCCTGTCGCCTTCATACCCTGCCACACTCCCTCCTGTCACTGCAGAAATTACATACATTAAAAAGGAAGGAGCTGCTGTTAGGGCTGCAAACCATTCACCTTGCTGATCAAAACTCAGCCTGCCTCTTCTCCTAAGGGAACAGTGGTGATTACAGCAACCAGGAGTTGCCATCAGCACCAGCCTGCCAGCGAGAGGCTGGTTAAAGCCCAGCAGCAGCATTTCCTTGCTTTGCTCAGGGCTCTAGTACATTCTGTCACGCTTTCAGCCAGGAAAGAGCCGCCTGCTTTGAATTCTGCAGAGCCAGAAGCCACTTCCTGGTGCTGGCTGGTGGGTGGAGATGCACACAGAGGTAAACATCAGGACTTCCAAAGGAGCCAGGCTCTGGGGAGAGCTCACCTCAAGCACAGAGCCACCACGGGGCATGACAGCCACGGAGGTCTCCCTTCAGATCAACAAGAATCTCTTCATGGAGGTGACCTCACCTCGAAAGCCACAGAGGAGCAACAGGAAAACTGTCTGTCCCCCATCTGATTGCAGGAAGTCTCAGGGCTCACTGGGTGCAAAGCAAAACTCAAACTCACATGTGATAAGAAAAAGCGTCACTGAATTTCAGGGGCATGTGGGAGCTCAAATGGTCAGTGTCAAATGGGGTGTCCATGGTTCTAGAGAAGGAGGATGGATCCAGTACGGATATTGTCCCATGGCATGGAGCAGTGGGGGCAAATGACCACTGAGGGACTGCTTGGCTGAGTTACCCCGGGGGCATTTCCCATCCCTGTTTCCCTGAGCTTTACCCTCCGGGCACCCACCAGCTGCCCCAGGGTCAGGGCATCATCTGGGTGTTGAGACTCTGACACGCAAGAGCAAAACCCTTCCAGGGTGAGCAGTTCAGCCCCTCTCAGCATCAACTCAGACAGAGGCATTTTTGCTTTGATGTAAGAAAGATCAATTTTCCCAGCAGGCTCCAGCTCCCAGCCATGTGTCCACTCCTGGTGCTATAATTAAAGATCTGCTGCCTTCTCCATCGTGTGTATTTGTTTGGCTCTAGCCCCCCTCACTGCCTGCTACTGTTTGTGAGGATCAGCCCCCCCTTGCTCTGATTTCCAAGGTAACAATATAATCCTTCATCCAAACTCTGGCCTCAAAGGCTCATTCAATTGTTTTCTAGGACATCAACTACCAACCCTGCTTTGCACATCGATGGATGGTCAGAAAAAAAAGGAGAAATAACAAAAATCCACTGTTAACCACCTAAACCTTCTTGCTTTTTCTTAATTAAAGCTGAGAGGAGGAAGCATGATCCCAGCTGGTGATCCCTCAGCCAAGGGAAGCAAATGTGTGCATGGGAAGGGCAGGGCTGTAGCTGGCTCTTCCCACAGTCCAGGCTGGCTGAGCACACTGGCTCACACCAGGACTGCTCAGAGCATGTCATGCTTGGTGTGATGCTCAAAGAAAGGTTCAGCACCGGCATCTCCCCACCTGGGACAGGGAAAGGGAGGATGGGATGATGCTGACCTCAACCTAAGGCTCAGCTTCAGCCATATCCACAGTCTTGCTTAAACAGAGAGCAGGAGTCTGCTGGACTGCTCCTTACAGCAAAAACACAATTGAGGTGCTGGCACACCCTAGGAAATGCCCAGGCAGGTGAGGACCAGCAGCTGCTGGAAGGTCTAAGCCTGAGAAGCCAAGCCCAGCTGGAAAAGCCCCCAGCCAGGCTGTGGATGGTCCCTCCCTTGTCACTGCACAGCTTTGGGAGAAGCCATCGGGGACCAGAGTAAGGAAGAGGCAGAGGAAAAAGGCAAACAGCATCCAATCCATCAGCCCTACCCACAAGGTATGAGTCACGAGGCAGCTCGTGTAGCACAGCAAGGAAAAACACACAGCCCAGCAGCTGCTGGAAAGCACAGCCCTGCCTCCAGCTTTGCCAGGGGATGCCCAACGGAGCCAGACCCTGACTCTGACCCAGGCACAGGCAAAAAGTGCTTGGGCTTACTGAAGTTCTCCCAGAATCCAGTCAAGTGCATCCAGCCAAAATGCATTTCAGGGGCTTCTGTCCCAACAGACCTCTGTGCCAGTATTCTTCCTACCAAGTCAGTTTATAGAATAAAGCAGCCTAAGTGTCAGTAGGAGTGTTTGATGGATGAGCAGGTGTTGCAGGGCCTTGGAGGGGGCTCTCTAATCCCCCCTTGCTTCAGCCACGAGGACCAAGCTCCACATCCAGCCCGAGTTGTGCAGAGCAGCCTCACAGCAAAAGCACAGCACTGCTCACCACCCCTAAAGCAACCCCCCTGTCCTCTCCCTGTGTCAGTGGCAGGACTGCTGTGACCACGAGCTTCATGCTGGAGCAGCACCACAGGAAGGCACACGGGGCCAGCAGCCTGAGAGCACCGCAGGGATCCCCTGTGTGTCAGCTGGCAGCAAAGCGTGAGCACGGGCTTAAGCAATTAACAAAGCTTCTCTCTAGGATTTCAGCTCCTTGTGGATCTAAGCCTGTAAGGTGCTCACTGGATGCTGAGCATCCTCAGGTCCCACCACAGGCAACCCGTAAGGGTGCTGGGCACATCCAGGCAGCTCTGAGGACGTGGCTATCTGCACACAGAGCATGGAACAGCCAAGGCTTCAAACACAGCTTCCCCAAGGTCTGGAAAAAACAGAGGAGGAACGACAGCAAAGATGAGAGCCAGGGCCTTTCTGCTGACCACCCAGGAGCTTCCTTTCCTGCTGCTAACAGGTCTCAGACCTGCAAAGCACGGGCACTACTGAAATCCCCCGCTGCTCACAGTGTGAGTGGTGAATGCTCTGTGACAGCAATTCGCTGTGCTCTGACAGATCTTCCCACCTGAGGAACTCGGAGCACTTCGCAAAGGCTGCTGCACTCCCACAGAGCAGCTGAAGCCCAGCTGCTGGCGGTTGTTTTCTCAGAGCACACAGCTTCTCCTCTGCACCCCCGCATGCAGCTCCACAGAGTATTACTCAGTGCAGAATCTGGCCTAGAGTATTTCCCTTGGCAGGGCTCCCCAGCCAAATTTACCCTGCAAGACGCAGCACCAAAGAAAATACCTTCTTTACTTCCTCTGGCGTAAAAAGCACACTGCTTGTACCAAAAAAGCAGTAAAAAGCACATATTGCTATGTAAGGCTCATACCTTAGCACTGAACAGCCCCAAATTTCCCTCCCTTCACCCCTGGAATCCTCCTTAGCTCATGGGTGTTGAGGAGAGCTCACTGCAGCTTGAACAGCAACTTGCTGGCTGTACTTGTCACTGGAAATTCAGTTAATTCCACTCAACAGGATAAGCCACAGGCAGGAGAGGTGAGTGGCAGAAAAGCTAGCTTAACACTGTGCTTTTTAAAATCTGCAGATACCAGTTACACTACAACTGGTGACGCTTTTGAATGAATGCTACAGAAGAAAACAACCAAATGCTTTACAAAATTATGCATCACACCCAAAAGCGTGGGCAATACTTCTTCCCACTCCTTAGACTGCTTCTGGTCACAAATACGCTCATTTCTGAAACACTGGAAGGAGGCAGAGAGCAGACACTGGTTGTAATACATCCTCTGAAAGCAGACATCAGCTGCAAACGCTGGGAACCATACACTGGAGCAAGTGGTCCAGAGCTGCACTGACTGGCCTGGCACTGCAGGTGATGGGTTTTCCCCTGGGAAGCGACACATTTGAGCTGGTTTGGGGGAAAAATATAGGAGGGGGAGGAAACGTGTCAGGAGAATCGTTCAGCTGAGGCTAAGTTATAAAAATAAACAAAATTACAGTTCTCTTTTCTCCGTCACTTCAGCACCCACGGACTCCCAGCAGCCAGCCGGGATCCACAGGACTCTGCAACAGGTCATGGCCCCAAACTCCCGGGGATGGGGCTGTTCCCCCTAGGACCCCACACGCCCAGAGGAGCCCCGGGGAGCCGTCGCCGAGCAGGATGCTGTGAACACAGCTCACCGCGGCTGAAGCACCGCCAGTACTACCCCGGCGCGGCATCACCCCGCCCGGACGCGGCCCCGGCGTGCCCGCCGGCGCCGATGCCCATAACGGCGCGGCTGTGTGTCCCCGGCGCTCACCTTTTTCAGGAAGGCCATCCGCGGGCGGTACCGCTGTCCCTGGTCGAGGCGTGTGACGGTCATGGTGGCGGAGCGGCGGCGGAGCCGATGGAGCTGTGGCAGAGCCGATGCGGTGGCGGAGCAGCCCCGGCCGGGCGCACCTGGCTGCGGGCGCACACACACACACACACACACACCGGGCGGCGCCACCACCGCGCGCCGCAGCCAATCAGCGCCCGCCCACCCGCGCTCATTTGCATGAGGGGCGCGCGGCGGCCGCGGGGGGGCGCTCGAGGGAGAGCGAGGAGGGGCCTGGGATGGGATTGGGATGGGATGGGATGGGATGGAATGGAATGGAATGGAATGGAATGGAATAGAGTGTACTGCAATGGAATGGACTGGAATGGAATAGAGTGCAGTGCAATGGAATGGAATGGAAAGGGATGGAAGGAGGGGGCCAGGACCAGGTGCAGGGCCTTAGGTCTGGGTCTGGAGCAGGGATGGGGGCCAATGGTCCGGGTAGGGTGATGCGGTGCTAGGGCAGTGCTGGTGGTGCTGCAGCTGCGGTGAGCTGTGTTCACAGCATCCTGCTCGGCCACAGCTCCCCAGGGCACCTCTGGGTGTGTGGTGTCCGAGGGGGCACAGCCCCATCCCTGGGAGTTTGAGGCCATGACCTGTTGCAGAGCCTGTGGATCCCAGCTGGCTCAGGAGATCAGGCTGGGGTCAGTGTGTGCTGAAGTGACGGAGAAAACAAAGGTGTAAGGTCATTCTGGAAGGTGCTGAGTGCCAGCAGCTGCCCAGGAGAGCTGAGTTTGGGAGTCACACTGGAAACAGCCCTTGTGGTGCACGTCCTGCCCCTGGAATGCCACTGGCCTCAGGCAGCTCAACTGTGGATGCAGGAGCCAGCCGGGCGGTTTGGGGAGTTGGTGGTTTTTCCACATGGGGAAATGGTGACGAACAGTGACGAGAGGAGGACCACGGGGTTAAAGGGTTTCCTCAAAACGGAGCTGTCTCATGCCCATGGGCAGGGGAACAGCACCTGACTGGCAGCATTAGGAAACCAAGGGCTCTGTTTTCCTGGTTTCTTCAGAAAATTGTGGGGTTTCCTTCCTGTCGCTCCTTGGAACCATCTGTAATTTAAAACAGAACAACTTGTTTTATTGTACAAGTGGTGGTGGAAGGACCCAGAAATGCTCCAGGTGAGGTGCAAACACTGGCCTAAGTAAAGGATTGATTACCACCAACTGCACAAGCCCCACATACTTAGAGGAATAAAAATGGTCATTTCAACCCAAAATACTGACTTTAACAGTTCCACTGAGGAACACAGGTGTGTTATTCATGAGAAACATTTGAAAACTGGATCTACAAGTGAGCTCAGAAATAAAATTGTCTTCCAGGAGATCCAGGAGAAATAGCTCTGAAAAGCTCATGCTGAGGTGTGAGCTCTTCAGCCTTGCTGAGCTCCAAAGATCCCGGTAATTTTAAATCCTGCTGATCCCCCAGACACCCCCTCATAGAGCAGGTGTGGGTTTTTTCCATTTCTAGTCGTCTCTGACAAACTTTAATAAAGCTTCTGGATATTTCTCTCTTTATTATAAAGCTACTTGGTATCCCTACTATAGAAGATGTCCAGTGTAAACTCAGCTTTGTTACCATCTGCAAATGACCCACAGCATCAAACAGACAGTCAGAGATGAACCACATTCCACCTGTGCCCAGGTGAACCACCCCAGTGCTTAATGCTCCTGGGCAGATCTGCCACGTGAAGCACGAGGCACGTAAATCAGATTATAGAGGCTTGTCGAGGGCAGACACTCCTGGGCCTCTAATCACAAAACCCACACTTGAGGAAAGTAAAGAATTCCATAGTCCCTGACACAGTCTTGCTGTTTATGCGTGAATTTGTTGGTAGAGAAAGCAAGGCATTTGAACAGCAGGAAGAGTGGTGGAGAGCAGCAATAGCAGCGGGCTCCCTTCTGATTTCTGACTCCCCAGGTTCATCCTGGCCTTCCTGCCCCACAGATAATGTAGAAATACATTCCCTGGGGTGTTCCCTTTACCTCCCTGTACCCACTTTCTGCAGTAAATGCGGTGCTATTTATGTAGCTGCAAGTTTCCATGGATGGTCATACCCCACGCCGGAGGCAAATGATGCTGTAGTGGAAACGCGCTCATAGTCATCACATCACAGGGCAATGGTGCGTGTCCATGAGCTCTGCAGAGCCCACGGATCCCTTTCAGCCTGCACAGAGCTGGTGAGAGGTGGGTTTTGTGTCTCTGCTCTCCCTGTGAAGCCTCCATAGGTCTGTTCTCAGCAGACCCGCTCGCAACTCTCGACAGTTTCTCTCGTGGAAAGCACTGCAGAGGGAATCCCCCCCCTTTTTAAAGATCACATTTCCTACGTGGTTGCCCCTTCTTCACACATCAGAAGTTGAATCATGCAACACAAAAGGCATGTGGTGAGTAAACTACCTTTCTATCTAAGGAAACTGGGGACGGCCCTGAGGGGAAGGAAGGGGTAACATAAGTGAAGGAACGAGAGCAGCAAGCGGAGGCTCAATTTCAGCACAGTTCCTTCCAGGAAGATTTCAAAGCAGTTTACCAAAAAGAAAAAAAAAAGGTAAAAATTGTGCAAAGTGTGGCATAAAGACCTGACAGTCTCAGGTCTCCCAGCGAGGCAGTGGTTAAAGGGATATCTCCAGGGTCCCTTGTCCTGCCTGGCGGGGCACAAGCACTCAAAATGAGAAGCTTCCTTAGTAGCCACATGGGAAGAGCTGTGAGCACAAATGGGCAGCATTTGCTTCCCATCACTCCTGGGCTTTCCAGGAAAGCTAAGGAAAGAAGTGGCAAAGAGGAAGGAGAAAAGCCAAACAGAGAAAGACCTTACGCACTCTGCCTTAGAGAAGGAGCCCGGCTGCTGTGGCGGGAGGATGCAGCTGGGTTAACACCTGACCTGGATGATGCTGAGCCCTCCCCAGGGAACACTGTCATCCTCAGCACAGGAACAGCCCTTCCCACTGTGCAGCACGCTGAGAGCCATGCTCCTGTGCCAGGAGATTTGGAATGACATACCTGGGAGGTGCTGGAGAGCTGCCCAGCCAAGGGGAACATGACGGGGAAAGCAGGGAGGAAGTCAGGGACTCCCCAAGACTTGGGTGACGTGGCTGTGGAAACCCAGGAGACCTCTTCAGTTCTGGAGGTGAGATGAGAGCTGTGTCAAAAAATTGGTTTTAAAACTTAGAGCAGAGCTCAGGAATGTCTGGCTTCCACATCTGTACTAAGACCACCAGGACTTGTTCCTTGGATCACTGCTTTAATTTTATACCATATCCTTCTCTCCTAAGAGAAATGCTTTTTTTATTTTAGGTAAGGCCACATGAAACAATTCCTGTGGAATTTACCTCCACATGGAGCCATCCTCTAAGGTGTGAACACTGATACTCACTGCAGTGTTATCTGATATTTATGAGATAATACTCATCACAGATTTTGAAGGCCCTTCCAGTTGAGGCAAAGTGACATTTCCTTGTGATAAGTCAGTAACAGATAAAGATTTGCTCACTGTCTCTGTGCAGCCCCACGTGAGACCAGACCCAGAGTGTTTGCTCACCCTGGTGCCTCAGCCCAGCAGCACCAGGAAGCTCTTCTGAGACAGGCAAAGAGGAAGTACGTGCCAATTTTTCAAAATGTTTTAAAAAAATGACTCTCTTTCTGTACCGAGAACAAAAACTGCTTAGCTGGCAAGTGCCATCCTGCCTCCCCGAACGAGGGCTGACCTCTCTGGGCCACTCTCCTGGCACCTTCCCTGCAGCAGCAGGGCCAGCTGAGCCTCGGGCTTGTTTCCACAGAAGCCCATCATCCCAGAATAGTTAGGGTTGGAAGGGACTTCTGGAAATCATGCAGTCCAAACCCCCTGCCAAGGCAGCGCCACCTGGAGCAGGTGACACAGGAACGTGTCCAGGTGTGTTTTAAAGGTCTCCAGAGAGACTCCACACCCTCCCTGGGCAGCTGTTCCAGTGCTCTGTCACCCTCAACAGAACAAATTTCCTCCTCCTGTTGAGGTGGAACTTCTTGTGCTTTAGTTTATGGCTATTGCTCCTCAGCCTGCCACTGGGCACCACTGAAAAGAGTCTGGCACCGTCCTCTTGGCACCTGTCCGTGAGATATTTATGTACTTTAATGAGATTTCCCCCTCTCAGTCTTCTCTTCTTTAGACTGAACAAGCCCATGTGAAGCCAGGGCCAGGGCTGGGGAGGAGGACACGGACAGGAGTGTTGCCACCGCTCCTGTGTTGAGTCCTGTGTCAGTTCTGGGCCCCTCAGCTGAGGAAGGACATTGATTCTGGGGTTTAGTCCCTTCTGCCGTGCCTACAGTGAGAGGACAAGAGGACATGGCCTTGAGCTGAGACAGGGGGGATTCATACTAGACATTAGAAAAACCAATTTTCACTGTTAGGGTGGGGTCAGGCATTGGAATAGGTTTCCCAGGGAGGTGGTGGAGTCACCATCCCTGGAGGTGTTCGAGAGGCATCTTGGACCTGGTGCTGGGTGGATGGTTGGACTGGGTGATCTTAAAGGTCTCTTCCAACCTCGATGATCCTGTGAAGTCATTCTCCACCTTCAACTTTGTTCTCCATTACCAAAGCACTGTAAAATTGCAATCATGTGAGCCTATAAACCTTTAACTCAATTACACAGCAGCGCCCTGTGCCTGAGTGTTCTTTCACTGTGCCTGTTTCCTCAGGAGCAACCTGGCTCCAGCAGGGAGGCACGGCCTGGACCTGCTCCAGAAACGGTGCCGAAAGTCTCCGTTTCAAGCTTAAGTTCAAAGCGAGTTGGGGGATTTCTTAAGGAAGAGGGAGAAAAAGTTTTAAAAGCAATTTGAGCGTAGTTAAAGGGCAACTAGAAGTAGGACAAGAGGCAGGTAGGTTTAGGTCGGACATTAGGAAGAAGTTCTTTACAGAGAGAGTGACTGGGCATTGGAGTGGGTTTTCTACAAACACCTGAAAAGAGGTTGTAGCCAGGTAGGAGTCGGGCTCTGCTCCAGGGAACAAGTGGCAGGATGAGAGGACACAGTCTTAACCTGTGCCAGGGCAGGTTCAGATTGGACATCAGGAAGAATTTTTCATAGAAAGGGTGATAAGACACTGTAATGGGCTGCCCAGGGAGGTGGTGGAGTCCCCATCCCTGGAGGTGTTTGAGGAGAGACTGGATGTGGCACAGATGGTGGGCCAAAGGTGCTGTTGGGCAAAAGGCAACTGCGCCTGCCAGAACTCAAAGGGGTGCTTGGACAACGCCCTCAGGCACACGGCGGGACGGCCGGGGCTGTGGAGATGGAAATCCCTGCTCCCTGCGCGTCCCTTCCCATCCCAGCGCCCTCCAAGCCCTCCCGCTGCCCGGCCGGCCCCTCCCGCCATTTCCTGTGAGGCGCCTCTGTGGGCGGGGCTCCCCTCCCGGGCGGGGTCGGCGCGGGGCGCATGCGCGGCGCGGGGCGCGCGCGGCGCGGGCGGCGGGCGCTCCCCTGGCTGGCGGCGCTCGCTAAGATGGCGGATTTCCTGCCGTCCCGCTCCGCGCTGTCCGGCTGCTTCCCCGGCTGCCTCCTCACCAGCGGCGAGGCCGAGCAGCAGCGCAAGTCCAAGGAGATCGACAAGTGCCTCAACCGCGAGAAGACCTACGTGAAGCGCCTCGTCAAGATCCTGCTGCTGGGCGCGGGCGAGAGCGGCAAGTCCACCTTCCTGAAGCAGATGCGGATCATCCACGGGCAGGACTGGGACCGCGCGGCCCGCGAGGAGTTCCGCGCCACCATCTACAGCAACGTGATCAAGGGTGGGTGGCGGGTGAGGGCGGCGGGGCTGGGGCTGCCCTGCCCTGCCCTGCCCTGCGAGCGCCGGGCCCGGCCGGGCCGGGGCGGGGGGAGGCGGCTCGGGCGGGTCCCGCGGGCCGGGGGAGCGAAGAGGCCGCCGCCTTCTCCTCCTTCTCGCCCTTCTCCTCCTCCTCCTCTTCGTCCCTCGCTGTCCCGGCGCTTCGTCCTTCCCCCGCCGGGCTCGGGGCGCGGGCCCGCCGGGTGTCACCGCCGGGGTGCGGCCCGCGGGGCGGCCCCGGGAGCAGCGGGTTGAGCCCGGGAGGTCCCGGGATTTGCTCCTTGGCTGGAGCGGCTCCAGGGAAGGTCTGGAGCACCAGGAGCGACTTGGTCGGGGGCTCAGCCTGCAGGAAGGGAGGCTTAGGGGTGACCTTATCGCTCTCTACGGACACCTGAAAGAACGTAGCAAGGTGGGGGTCGGGCTCTGCTCCCAGGCAACAAGTGACAGGATGAGAGGACATAGGCTTAACCCTCCCAGGGGAGGGTTAGGTTGGACATCAGGAAGAATTGCTTCATAGAAAGGGTGAATAGACATTGGAATTGACTACCCTGGAAGGTGGTGGAGTCCCCATCCCTGGAGGTGTTTAATGAAAGGCTGGATGTGGCACTCAGTGCTCTGGTCTGGTTGACAAGGTTGATGTTCGACCATAGGCTGGACTCAGTGATCTCAGCGGTCTTTTCCAGCCTAATTGATTCCGTGATTCTGTGATTTCCCGGTAATGCCATCGCGGTAATGAGCGGTAATGGATGGGGGGGAAGATGCACCTGGAAGTGCGTGAGGAGGAGCCGTGCCCTGTGCTCTCAGCGATTCACGGCCCTGGAAGAATCGCTGCCGTCGTGTTGGAAACTCGGCTGACACATCAATTAACGGGAACCCAGAGGCAGAGCCACTTTTCATAGATGCTCAGCCAAAACCTCCTCACACGATTCGGGAGCGGACGCTTGATTTCACTGCTGTCATCCTCACTTATCCATCCACTTATCCATCTCTTATCCAAATTGCCCGTCAGGTTTTTTCAGTTTGGACTCTTTAATAGCCGGACAAAGTCTTAATGAGCCTTCTCAAAACTGCAGAGCCTTGTCAGACTTCAACCCCTGAAAATCCAGTGATTCTCAGAGAGAATTGTTTTACAAACCTGATTATGAATCAAGCCTGGAAAAAAACTATAAATAGCAAGGCAGTAGAAGTCACGAGTATGTGTGTTGGCCAGGTTAAAGTTTGTTAATAAAGGTACTTCGAGCTCTGTGAGAGTATACACGTAAAAACTGCAGGTCTGTTTTGGAAGCTGTTTTCCTGCAGTCACAGATAGATTTGACAAATACCTGCCTTTGACAGGTAGAAAAATCATCAAAAGAGACACTCTGGCATTGAACAAGTACGTTACTGTACAGTCATTTGTTACCACAGTTTGATTTCCTTATATCTGTCCCCATGCCTTTGCAGTTACTGATTCTTTCTGGAATTTTCTTTCTATTTTTTCATCCGTTAATTTGGTACTATAAATCGTTTCCCTTCATTTCCCTTATCAGTATGAGCACAGTGGGTTTAAGTCCTTTAGAAGGACTTTAAAAAGAAGTTTAAAATACTCCTTTTCTCCTGGAGAATATTTACCAAAACAACCACAAAAGTGTGGGAAAGTCTTTAGGTGATACAACTCCTTCTACACTTAAATTGTAGAAACATTGTTTTTATAAAGTGCAGTGATTTTAGTAAATGCCTTCATATCTCTGAAAATGTTCAAGGCAGTGATGGAAATATTCTCAGTGATAGAGATACACTCTATAATTTGATATAAATAGATATTAAGTTGATAACACGAAGATTAGGGAACTTTAAAATAAGCCAACAGGTGGTTTAACATATTTTGAAGTAAACTCTTAAACATTTGTCTTCATGCCAGGTGGAAGAGCTTGGTAGCAGAGATTGGGGAATTGGTGTTTAAAAACAGCACTTTTTAAAGACTTAAACTTGCACTATGGATATTATCCTGTTGATTGTGGCGATGTTCTTCAGATAGCAAATGTCTGAGTTTGGATATTCCCTGCAACTGCAGTGGTTTGAGTCAGTCCAGTAGGGACTGGATGTTCCTACCGAGCTTTGTGCAGAGGGAGCGCATTGTTTGACTCCGTGCAGATCTGCAGGCGGGTGAAACAGTAGATGCTGAGAAACTCTAATCTCGGTGCTCTTCCTTGCCATTCAAGGTGTGAGAGTCCTCGTGGATGCCAGAGAGAAACTCCATATCCCCTGGGGAGATCCTGCCAACCAGAGCAATGGAGACAAGGTGATGGCTTTCGACACCCGCGCGGTCACCGTGGTGCAGGGCATGGTGGAGACCAACGTTTTCTTGGACTACCTGCCGGCCATCCGGGCCCTGTGGGCGGACAGTGGCATCCAGCACGCGTACGACCGGCGCAGGGAGTTCCAGCTGGTAAGGTTTGGGGCTCGCTGCCTTTCACTGGGTCCGTGTGATCCTTGTCCCTGTGTTGCTTTTCCCCTGAAACACCGCTCGAGCTGCCTCCTCGAGGATCTGAAGCGTTCCTCTGTGGCTGGCTGTTCCTCTGTGGTATTGCACACAGATGAAATTAGCTACTTCCCCCCCCCCCTTCTTTTAATAATAATAAAAAAAGAGATTCTGACGTAATTGTCCTCATTTCGTATGTGGGAAAGCCCAGGTGCTGAGGGCTTTTATGTTCTCTGACAAAGCTGGTACCTGCACAGTGTTTTCACTGTATGTTTGTTACCAGCCTTTGTTAACTAGTGCATCGACTTAAAAAACCAAACTAAAAAAAAAATGGTATGCAATAAAAGCAAACTTAACAGTAATGTGATTTTTTTTTTTAAAGAAAAGATATGCATGGGTTAATGAGAAGAATTTAGAAACCACTCCCTTCTCTATTCCAGTTTGAGCAATCTAGCAAACATTCCCTCTGTATACTTCCTGTTTAATTTTGAATGTCTGTGTTAATACTCATGTAATGAGATTTTTGTTACGTTGCAGTTCTCAGCTGAAGATGGAATATACAGTTTAAGGATTGGGATGTGGAGTACACAATTCGGTAGTGGGGCTGGAAAGGAAAAAGAAACCTCTTCCTTCTTGAGCTGGAGCTTTAACTGTCCATGACAGCTGAAGTCCTTTTGCTCCATTTCCATACAAATACTGCAAAAGGAAATGAAGAATTAAACTTAAATTTGTTGTTTGTTGGTTCATAGAATTGTGTACGCCAGTGGCATAGAGTTTTGTGGGGGTGGGGGTTGAGAACCTTAAAATAGATTAAATCTGTTCCTGTAGGTCTCTCAAACCTAAGTGGCTTTGTGTTTTTATGTCTTAAAAATAACCTTTGTGTTAGTGTGAATCTGAACAATAGCTCATGGTGTCTCCTGTAGAGCTGTTATGAATGGTTGTGTAATCATACTCTTGACTTAAAGAGGCTGTGTAAATATGCTATAAATATGTATTGCCCTGATCATGGAATGTCTTCTGGAGATTGCAGCATGGGCAGGTGCTCTGGTGGCCTATCACCTGCTCAGCCCAGTGCTCAGCTCTGTAAATAAGTTTCTAATGAGACTTGTTGCTCCTTGTGGAGGAATCATAAAAGGGTAATTAATTACTCTGCTGTAGTCAACATCCAGTTTGGGTGCAGATGTGAATTCTAGTGGTGTAATTGCTGTGCTGGAGGGATCTGCTCTAAAATCTGTTAAATAAAACAGTTTTGCCTTTGATTAAACATGTTTAGTGACTTGAGGCTGTGGAGCAAAGGAGAGGGAGCTATTACTGTTCTGTCGCCTCGAGTCTCTGAGAAGTAGGTTCTTTCCATAACTGAAACATGTGCAGAGTTTCACTTTGAGTGGGATGTGAAGAATGTGTTCTTCTGAATCTTATGAAAAAAAAAAAAAAGCTATTGCTTTTTTCTGGGAATCCCTAAATTTGTGCAATTCTCTGCAAAAATATGTATGGATGGTGTTGTGCTCCAGACAGAACCCAAGACTATTTTTTAAGTGCTCTTAATAATTGAGTGCTGTCCTAATAATTTTTGAAAGCAAGGTAACTGCTTTATTTATACTTAAACATTGCTTTATTTCCTAAATCCTTTCAAAATCTCGGCCGGACATATTTATGCCAAGTTATAAACATGATAAAAAAAAAAAAAAAAGGCAGCTGAATGATGTCATTGTGTTGAGTGCAAGCGGTATGATCTGTGCTGGCCAAGCATGAAGTCTCAGTTTTACCCCAGTGAGCTGCAGCTTAAGTTCTGCCCGAGCTCCACGTGGGCGGCAGGGTGGTGGGAAGCTCCTGGAGGCAGTGTGGGGTTTTGCTGTACCTGCTGTCAGGCTTTGCAGGGGAGTGTTCAGAGAGTTCAGGGCTGTGCTGCTGTGAGAAGGAAGAGGGACACAAATGGTTAAGGAGGGAGTGACAGGCGTGTCCCAGTCAGGAGATAGAGCAGGGGGAAGTTGGGAGAGACTCAGACAGATCCCAGACAGATCAGGTCGTGTCCAGTGCTGACTCTTGAAGTAAAGGCTCAAAACTGAAAAGTGTTAACACTGTAGAATAGGGAATAAAGGGAAAAAATACTGTTCTGCTTCCAGTTCAACTGCTTGTGGCAAAAGTAGTGAAGGAGAGATACCAGCAATCATGGTAGGAGAGGGAGAAGTGCCACAAAACCAGTGTAAAGTGCTGACAGTGAGCAGGGTGGAGGAATATTACTGGACTGTATATGCTCCAGCTTCTTTTCAGAGTGTTGAATGAGTTTAACTTTTTTCACTGATCTACATTTGACACTGCACTGAAAAACATGTTTAATACTGGGAGAGCACAGGCAGGAGTGCTGGGGAGGTGGTGTTTGTCATGGCAATAGGACACTTTGGGGCAGAGCTAGAGGTGAGCAAATGAAAATTGATGGGTAAGGTGTGAAAAATGTGAAAATTTACATAGACATTCTGGAGGAGAGGAAGCAAGAATGCAGAGTGTTGAAACCATTTGTAGCTTGGGCAGATCGGAAGTACAGAGAAAGGAGGTTTAAGATTGAAGTTTCTGCATGTATATTGTTAAAACTTCAAAATACTTGTACATTTGTGAGAGATCACTGAGCTGTTCTTGGCTTTTTTGGTTTCTCCCCACCATCTTTCACTGACAATGCCAGAGATGATGGTGGGAGCCTGAAGAAACAATGTGGTCTTTTTATAGCAGCATGAGAGGGGAAAAAACAGAACTTGGTTGTATTTTAATGGAATCAGAAATCAGCATTTCCATGCCTGGTTCACTGGAGTGTCCTTCCTCATTTTGTTAACTCAAGTGGTCATGGGATTGTCAGTATGATTTATTTTCCTTGGTATAAAAATAGGGACCTTCTGGCCACTTGCAACAGTATTTATGAAAATTCATTAGGTCATGCTTGTGTAGTGCTTTAAAACTGGAAAGAGCTAATTACAGCTTAGTGCAATATGTGCCACTTCAGTACTTCCCAGGTGGTTAATGTTATAATCCCACACATTTTATTACAAACTGAAGTCATTCAGATGATTGTTCTACTAACACAGTTAGCTACAGGCTGTCCTGGTTCTGTGGCTTACATTGGAGATTCTGCTCATCTCAGGCTTTCTCTCCTTCATCTGCTGAGCTTCTTTCTGCTGTGGCCTCTCGTCAGGTGGCTGACACGGATGAGCTACAGAATTAATGTGAACCAGCCCACTGCTTTCTGACACCTAATTAACATTTCACCTCTCTCATCGCTGCCTGATTTCCGGTAAAAATCTCCCAAAATGACTTGGATAAGCATCCCCATTATCTGAATTCTGCAGCATGCAAACTGACTTACCTGGGCACTGCCCAGCTCTGCCGCTCATCCCGGTGAGCTGCTGGGTGTGTGGCTGGGAGGGTTTGCTGTTCTCACGGAGGGTTTGTGTGACACTGTGGCAGCCCAGCAGTGTTTGGTGCTTTGTGACACCGAGGAAACCACTGGTGAGTAAGAGCAGCCTTGTACAGCCCCTCTCACATCAGACATTTCTTGAAGTTGCTGTGAGAGCTGTTCATGGAGAAGCCTTTTTGGAGTAGTCTCCAGGTGTCTCCTCATCCTCCGAGAATGGAAAAGCAGGATGAGAGCCGAGTTACTCAGATGCACAATAAGCTTTGGATGTTTTCTAGGTTTGTTCTTGTTAAAGATAACTTTTGGGTGGGTTTGGATGTTTGCTACCAGCAGCTGTTGATCTTCAGACAGATACTTTTTGCACTACTTGCAAATTATGTTGAATATTGTTGGGGTTTTTGTTATGCGAGGGCAGGGGTGACCCTTTATTTTGTCCATGTTAGAACTGCACAGATCATCCTTAGGTGGTACAGTAATATGTACTTACCTCTGGATCACAGCTCCTTCTGTGACATGTCTGCAAGTGCTAGATCAGATTATAGAGGACAGGAAAAGGCGTGTTCCTCTTGAAGTTGTGCTGGTAGCTTTGCTGCTGCTTCCCCGTAGCGTTCTGCTGTTGCAGACTGGTGTTTTTGGCAAGTGTTGTTCAGTTTACTGGGAGACTGTGTTGTATTTTTTCTTTTTCTGCTTGGACATTTCTGTGTTCTGCCCCTGGAGTGTTGCTGGGCACGGGAACAGTAAGTTTGCTCTGCTGAAATAACGAGTCCACAAATGGACGCTGAAGGTTAATGTTCTTTCAGGTGCACAAGCAGCACATCCTTGAAATGTGCTTGATTATAGAGCAGGATCCTGCAGAGGTCAGCTGTGTGTGAAGCCAGACTAGGTTTCCAGATGTTGAGATCTTCCCCTTTTGGAGGGTGGATGCCCATCCTGTGGAACAGCTGTTAGGTGAGGGTCCAGCATCTCGAGTCCTAAGTGTAGGGCCTGCAGAAAGAGTATCTTGTCATTCCCTGATGTGTCTGCATTGTGTATGTGATACTGACTTTTAGAAGCCTTTCTGTAAACACGTGCATTGACCATTTGGGCACTTAATCACATAATTCAGAGTTATTTTAGTGAAATACAGTGTTGTAATCATGTTGAATATTGCTTAAATTTGTGTGTGTAGAAACCCAAAAAGCTGCTGCTTTTATGTGTTGAAATATTTTCCCCTCTTTCCTTAATCAATAGCTCTGCCAAAGATCAGATCACAGGATGACATGTGAACAGTGAGTATGACTCCTCAAAGCCCTTGGAAAGGGCTACTTGCCATCTTTTGGTCTTTAGGGGAAAAGGATTTATCAAAGATCATTGCCTTAACTGTGGAAAGAAAAGTGTTTTACAAATTTATACTTGAAAATGAGTCATTTAAATCCTCAGAAAAGACTTGGAGTTCTTGGAGGAATTGCTGTTTTTCCTGCCCCAATGACAAGATAATGCTGCCTTTGAGTTGGTTTTAATAAGACTCCATGAAGGGATTAACTCTGGAGTCCAACAATAGAGACTTGAGTGTCCTTCTTCGGGATTTGTGGCCAAAACCCCTTCAGTGTGTGCCACTGCTTTGGTAGTGGGAATTCACTGTAGTATTTTAGTTGAGCTGAATGATCTTCAGGTGAACCTTTAGACTAATTTAACACAAAGTGTCGTTTTTTTATCATTTTCCAAATTGGGATTAGGATTTCTGTTTCAGCCTCTGTGAGTTCCTGTGCCTAGAAAGGCTTTTTCTGGGACTGCCTTCTTCCTTTTCCACCACTCCTCCTTTCCTGTCTGCTGACTTTTCTTGTCAACAGCAAAATATTGAAGTGTTTGGAGAGAGGGCTGGTCTTGTATTGCCAGTTGTTGCTAGTCTGGTTTCACTGAAGAACACCTTTGCCATATTTTTTTTTTAATATTACTATTTTTCTTGTTGATATTTTTATTTTTTGTTACTAGTATTTTTAAGCCCAGATGTGGCTCTTGACTGAGAGGTCTCAGTAGGAGCTGTCTTGGTGTGGACATGTCATCCCAGCACACACGTGCCAGACAGAAGCATGGTGAGCTGTTTTCCAGCCAGGAATGCTAGCAACCTTTGGAGTCCTGTGTGCCTTTTTCTGCCTGGCTTCAGTGCAATCTCTGAGGATGGGATTCCTAATTCAAACTCATTTCAGATATCAAACAACTTGGTCTACTGGAAGGTGTCCATGACTGTGGCAGAGGGGTTGAAATGAAATAATCTTTACATCCCTTTGACCCCAAACCATTTTGGGATTCTGTGATCTGTTTAAGGAGAACTATTGCTTTAAAAATGAAGAATTGCAGTGTGGGAGCAGAGAGATGTGTTCTTGTACATACTCTGTCTCCAACAAGCTGTGTCCTGTTGATAGTCATGTGCCTTAGTTTCCTAAACATTTTATTGCAGAAGCCTAAAAGGTGACCTACTTCTTGCAAAAAACTGGATTTCTGTAACTGAACCTTGATTAAATCAGCACAAAATATAAATGCTCTTCTGAATATGAACATTCACATCTTGAGTGTGTGAAGCTCTTCCCAGCAGATTGTTTTAAATGGGTGCAAATGTGTTAGAGGAGCTTTTGCTGTTCCTGCTGTGTACGGTGTAACGTGAGACCTTGGTACAAACATTCATTCCGAGCTCATTTCCGTGCTGGCCACTCACCTGCGAGGTGCTGCATGTTGGTACCTGTGGAACTGCCTCGTTACAGACTTCGGAATTTCAACACAGCAGTGGCTGCACCGTTCTCTGTCCGTTTAGGAACGACTTCCCAAACACAAACCCTGCACGGTCCCAGCATTCATGGCTGTCAGCAAATCTCCGTGCTGGCAAAACGGGTGGTGCGAACGCATCTGGGATCTTCCATCTCTGTATTTTGCACCTGGGGCAAAGAATATGGGGTGCTCTTTTTCATATGTAAATGTGGGATCCTTCAGGATGAGGGTGCCATGCCAGGTGCAATGTTGGTTTGTGCTGTTGTTCCCTAATTTGAGTTTACTGTAAGACTTCAGCCTGAGAGGCTCGTTAAGTCTGGTCTCACAGAGCACATATTGCACTCGGGCTGTTTTGGGTGACTGTTTTGGCTCTTTGTTGTCCTAAACTTCAGTTTATGGTAAATGTTATTTGTGTGCTCTGGGTTCATGCTGCATTTCTCACGCAGAAGTAGCGAAGGGGTAGGAAACTTCAGCTTCTGGCAGCTGAGGAAGTTGCTTAAGAAAATGTGAGAAAACCCGAGTGCAGCCGACCTGACTGTGTTAAGAAAAGCAATAGAGTAACTCTGCTAGTGCTTCATGTGGAAAACAAGGTAATCTCCAGCATTGTGGCTCTTTTTTCTCTGGTAATGTCCACATTCATCACAAATAATTTCAGAGGTGCAGAGCCTGCCCTTTTACAGGACAACAGGCTGATGGAGGCCACTTGATACTCGAGCGGTATCTTGTATTGCTCTGGAATATGAAGCCTTTGATAGATCTTAAGGTGAATTAATTGGTCATGGAACACATTATTAGTTAACTCATCAGCCTCAAACTATAAAGATATTTAATCCAAATGAAAATGTGAATAATCCTGGAGACTAATCGTTATATTTTACCCCAAAGTAGCCTGATGGGTTGAATTTAAGCAGTGATCAAGAAAATGTTTAAGGCTTCATCAGCAGCTTGAAGAGGTCCTAATTACTTGCAATATCTTCTCCACTTGCATGTCTGTGTTAACAAGGAACATCAGGTAATACAGCTGGAGAAGCTGAGAAATTTCAAATAGAGAAAACACCCTGAATCCTTTATCATCACAATAACTGACAACTTCAGCTATTACAGAGAAGGAAATTTTGGGGTTATAATAGTCAGTGAGCTGCCTGTCCCAGCACTCCAGTCACTGTACCATGTTGCACACATCTCTCCATCGTGGTCATTCATGCCTTAAATTTCCCAGTACTTCAGAGTTACAACACGTGGCATATCACACTCCTCTTCAGTGACTTAACCAAGGACCTGAAAAGACCCCAGATTTTCTGGATGAGAAGTACAGGAGTGTGTGATCAAACGTGAATTTCTGTATCTTTTTCCTTTCTTTAATGATGTAGAGAAATAATGTTAAACAAATGGATGGGATCTCGGCAGCCTGCCCAGAGCACTTCTCTCTCTGGGCACATGATGGTATTTGATCACCCACTGGTGACCAGATAAAGGGGATGCAGAATTTCCAGGCTTGGAAACACAGTGCACTGACACCAGCCATGTTGCAAAATATCTACACAAAATTGTGGTTAAAAGAACTCAGTGCAGGGTGGTTACTAAAATTTTATGTGTGGGTGGTATCAGGACCTTTGGCTTCCATTAGCAAGTACTTATATAGTTGCTCTAATTTCTACTCTTTCTAGTTTTAGTTAATTTACAGTATGAAATTCTGTAAGTGACAGGAAATGTTTGCAGCCTGTTGGATGTTGTTGCTGTTTAGGAATTCTTGTGTACTTTACTGTTACTTTGAGCTCTTTAGACATAGCTTTTATTAGTAATTTTTAATGATACCAGCATTCAGCTGATGGTACAGGTAGATCTTTCACAAGACCCGATAAGTTACCACTGAGTTTTGTCAGATGTCTTGTAACAAGAGCTGGTTTATTAGCACATCACCATTTGCCAGCAGAAATACCAGAACTTAATTGAAATGGATTCTGCTAATTGAGGCAGAGGAAGGAACTAAAAAGCATTTGGTCATCTGGATTTCTCATGAGGCTGAAATAGGAACCAAATGTACTTTAAAACTGAATCCTAGAGAAATGCACTGGGATCCAGTTCAGGGTTCTGCTTTTGAAATGCTGTGATTTAGTGCAGAGTTTATGCAATAATGGACTTTTCAAGCATCCTAAAGTTCAGTATGGCCAGTTTTAGTGCTGATACGCTTCCACATGCCAAATATTTGTCATGTTTTTGGGAGCCTTTGCCGGCCTTGTACAACTTGGAAGCAAGTAAAGCTCTCGGTGATGGATGGCAGATTTGCAGACTCACCACTGCTCCAGCGTTAGATTAAATGCAGTTTGAGTTGCAAACACATGAAGTCATGGAGCCAGTGGGTCAGTGCTCTGAAAGAAGAGCAAATGTTTACAGTCTGGTTCCAGTCTGTTTTGTGTGCAAAACATCTTGAGGTTTATATAGATGCTTCCCAGAGTGTAAATAGTAACTGGGAGGTGGCTGTTTCGCCTTGGTCGGTGCGTGTTTTCATAGGATTTCTGGGACTGTGTGTTCTGTGACTTGGAAGAAGGGTTTCATCAATGAAATTTGAAAATCTGTTGCAGTATCGGTGTCTTTCCTAAAGTAAACTTTTTGGTAGACGGGTTTGGATTGTAAATACTTAGGGTGAGACTAACAAGATCTTTGGAGAAACAAAGTGTACCTGATCCTTGTGGACAGCATATCCTAATTTGCTTCCATGGATTAATTTCTGTTGAAGTTCTGGCAAACAGCAGCCTCTTGGTTAGAGGCTCTGGTGCTGTGGTGTGTCCCATGTGCCAGTTACTGTGTTCCTTATCCTGGCTCTGATCTCCAGAAGGGGCTGCAGCAGCCTTGAGTTTGCTTCCTGTTTGGAAGCAGTGGTGATCCCAAGGAATAGCAGAGAATCCCAGAATGGTTTGGATTGGAAGGGACCTTAAAGATCATCTTGTTCCAACCCCTTACCTTGGGCAGGGACACTTTCCACCAGCACAGATTGCTCCAGGTCCCATCCAACCTGGCCTTGAACACTTCCACTGTTCCAGTGCCTCAGCATCCTCACAGTAAAGAATTTCTTCACTCCAGGATAAAATGCTGTGCATTCCTAGGGCTTTTAATTGTTGGAAAGAATCTCAGCAGCTTCCTAAATTTTTCAACTGTTTCTAGAATATGGCACATCTTGGTTTCCAAGAAGTCTTTCAGAATTAGCAGTATGGTAACAGAGTGCCTGGCATGGAGGAAATTGTAGTTTGGTGGGCTTTAGTGGAATGCTCTTTCATACCTGTAAAAAGCTGTAGTGAATTTGCATATTTTGAAGCAAGTCTTGTTGAGAATCTGCCAGTTAAATTCCTTTAGGAGAGGAGGGATGATACCTAGCAAAGGAAAATGAAACTGGATTTCTTCCCTCTCAGTAATTGAAAACTGAAACAGTTTGCTCTGTGATACACTACTGTGCAGATTAGAATTCTTTTTAGTCTTTTAATTAGTTTAATTAGGATGGCACGTTGCATATGAAACTGTGGAAATGCTGTTCTGATGGGAGGAAATCTGAATATTAGCTGAGTGAGGGGCACTTGGAAGGGAGAGCATTGCTGAACTGGGTGCAAGAAGGAGCAGCAGCTGATGCCAGAGGCACGTTTGGGTTATTTAGTTCCAGGCTGATTTGGCTCCCGGGATGTGGCAGATGCTGCTGGGGAGTCAAGGCACAGGAGCCCAGGTTGGCGTGCTCTGTCTCCATCCATTTGTTATCCACATTTTGAGAATTATGGATTAATTGGATTACATGGTAAATAGGGGATAATAGATTAAAGGGATATTATTGGGTTAAACCCCTTCTTAAACCCCTTCACCTTTCTTTGTTAATGCTGTTATGCAAGATAAAAATGTCAGCCACAAAATAAACTTGGTGTGACTCCTCCCTTTGGTGCTTTTGGAAATGAGCACCTTCCACCCGCTGTGGTCCAGCTGTTCTGAACACAGATTCTGCTCTGCTGCCACAAGGTTTTACAAAAGATTGCTTCTGTGAGTCAGGACTTGGGCCTTTCCTTTTTCTTTTAGGGCAGATACTCAGTTAGTGTGAGCGAGCACAAGACAGGTTTCACTTCTACCCGGCGTGACGCAGTTCTGATGGCTTTGAAAAGAGTCAAACCCCGCTCGAGCCGCAGCTCGAGGGCTGGAAAGAGGAAATAGGTTTGTGCTCTCGGAGGTGGGACGAGCTGTGACGCATTTGTGATGTGTATTGGTGGAGAGCAGCGTTATTCTGTGCTCCTGGATCAGCAAGTGTCTGAACTCTCCAGTCTTGCAACGAAACAGGAATTAATTCCAGGGCACTGAATTTTATCTTTGAAATGGGCAGATCGGGTTTAAGCGACTTATTCAGATGGAGAGAAAGGAGCTGGGGAGATCTGAGATGTGTGGTCTTGACACACACTGCCTGTGCCCCAGCCCTTTTAAGGCTGGGCCATTCATGCTTCCACGGGCAGCAGTGCCATTTCCCAGCAGTTTGCCCTTCCTTTTCGGGGAGTTTGGGATTAGTTTCACATGGAGCAATTGGCTGCTCTGCTCATGGGCCACAGTAACGCTCCTGTGGGAATAAATGGGGACTGCTCTGCTTTGGTGGGAGTGCCAGTTTGTCCTGGTTTTAACATAACTTTGGCCATAATTAACACTTAGAGAAAGGAAACATCTCGCCAGGAAATGTGTTTTGTGTTAGCACACTCGAATATTTTGACCCAGATTTGCAGTTTGGTAAGTGAATAGACTGTTGCTTACCTCCACACTTTTCCCTAAATACCTTCAGCACCCTTATTAAAAATTAGTTAATGTATATGCTTATTGTAAACTCCCAAAACACTGCTAATGTGCTGCTTGAAGAGAGAGTGTTATATCAAGTGTTGGAGCACAGAGTGGCAATTTAGAAACAAATTGTTTCCCCTCATCATAGGAGAGATTCCAAACAAATTGCTGGATTGCTGCTATGAAGTAGGGAAAGTATATTTTTAAAATTTAGTTCCTTTAGTAAACAAGGTATGATTGGGGAGTTTTGTCCTAGTTTGTTGAGTGGGGCATGTTTGAAAGTACTCATTAGAAAGCACTGGGAGGAGAGACTAGTAAGAAATTAATTTATAGGAGGTTGTGCTCTCTAATCTCTCTCCCCCTGGAAATCTGCATTGATTTGACAAACGTTGCTCCACTCCTTAGCTCTGGTTGTTGCTGACGTTTCAGAAGAATCTGCTGCGGCTCCAGTGGCAGCACTATTGATTTGCAGTCAGTCTTCTTTTGAGTCAGCTTGGGCTGGGGTGGCAAGAACATAAAGGTTGTTGGAGTTTCTTTGCCAAAATCCTCAGCTATGGATTTTTCTGGATTAAGCCTCTAACAGAAAAAACCTGTCCATAATGGAGTGTGTGCTCTGAGCATTTCTAGGGTGCTGTAAGAGGCAGAATTTCCAGGCTCTGTTTATTTCTCCATCATCTTCCTTCCCACTGCTTTTCCCGTGGATGGGTTGGTTTGTGTGTCAATTTAGGCATGTACACACCAGCCTAAAAACATTGTAGGTGCCTGTTCCTAGTCTGAACTAGGCTTGTAAAAAAGCTTTTTTTGGTGTTCTGTTTTTGTTTGTTTGTGTTTATATGGTTTTTTAATTAAATAAAATAGGAAATATTTGTTTCTCTTTTCTAAGAAATTCAAGTAAGGTCAGGAAGAGAAAATGTTTGGTGGCTCCTACAACTCTAATCTAGAGTTACTAAGTTATATCTCCTGTTTTCTCAAAATACCTGATTTATTATCTCAGACACTTAATAAGCCTTGTCAGTTCAGTATGTTCCACTGAACTTGCAGCCAAACGTAGATGGCTTGATAAATTGTGTTTCTTTCTTTAAACCTTGTGATGACTTAATCTTTATTTGGTGCTTTTTTTTCTCCCTCCTTTTCTTTTTTAAGCAATTGCTCTTGGAAAAAATGCAGTGCCCCTGTTCCCCTCAAACAGCTCAAAAGCCATTTGGCTGTGCTAAGGTTTCAGCAGATCATATTTAGATTGCTGTCATTGTTTGCATGGAAACCAAATAAATTGGTGCCACTTCCTGGGTTTGAAAGATGTGTTCATCTGGTGTGTATTTCATGTAGTCACTTTTTTTTTTTTTCCCTCTTATTTTTTGCCCCTCCCCAAAAAATATTTTTGTGGTTACTTTACTTGACGCACTGACTAGACAGTGATCTTTGTGCCGTGGTTTGGCTGTAAAATATACCTGCTCTGGTTTTACCAGCAGGTAAATCACCAACTGTGCTGTAACCATGTCTTTGGAGAGAGAGTGAGTTATAAAACTGGAGATATTTCCTCGTACAGGCACTGGCAAGTAGCTACGATAAATGCAGCGTTGTAAGGGAAGCTGTTGTGGTAACATCACCTTGATAGGAGCGTGATTTAGGTGTGTTTTCTTGCAAATCACATTCATGATGAACTGCCTTGGCTCTCTCAGTGAGGATCACGAGGCTCCAGGAGGCACACAGGCTGGTTTGACTCAAACCTTTCTGAAAATGGAATACTTGACAGTTATGAATAAAGCTATTTAACAGTCAACTTCCTGTGGTTTACATGCATTTCTGAATCAGGAGGAGGCTGAAGGGCTTCAGCTGAGATGTGTATATTCCATCTGAACAAAAAAGGGCATCTGCTACAAGCAGTCAAAGGGACTGCTTAAAATCTGATACCCCAATGTGGTACAATAATGTTTAAAACAGCCAAAGCACAGCTCATGTAACACCGGAAGGTCTTTGGAGCTGATGAGTAGGTGGTTCATTCTGCTGTACTGGGGTGTGTTCAAGAACTTTGCTTTATTGCAGTACATCAGTATTCACGTGCTCAAACCTTTGCTTGGTTTTTGCCACTTGTATTGTTATCTTTGGGCTGTGCTTTAAGTGCAGGGCAGGGGACGAGTCGGATGCCCTGGCATGGGTGGTGTCTGCAGTGTCACAGGTCACTGCTGACCTTCAGCCAAGGCACAGAGGTTTGCAGTTCAGAGCTGCTCGACTGTAAAAATTAAAGGGTTCGCCTGCATTATTAAAAAAAAAAAAGTTCACCTGTGACTAGTGAAAGACACACATGGAATCACAGAAGGGTTTGGAGGGACACCTTCCACAAGACCAGGTTGCTCCAAGCCCTGTCCAACCCAGCCTTTAACACTTCCAGGGATGGGGCAGCCACAGTTTCTTATCAGGGCCTCACCACCCTCCCAGGCAAGAATTTTTTCCTAATATCCAGTCTAAATTTACTCTGTCAGTGGGAAGCCATTCCCCCTGTCCTATCACTCCAGGTTCTTTGTAGATAATTCCTCTCCATCTTTTGAGTTGGCTCCTTCAGGCACTGGAAGGCCACAATTAGGTCATCCCAAAGCCTTCTCTTTTCCAGGCTGAACAATCCCAATTCCCTCAGCCTTTCCTCCCAGCAGAGGTGCTCCATCCCTCTGATCATCTTGGTGGCCTCCTCTGGACTTGCTCCAACAGGTCAAGGTCCTTCCTGTTCTGGGGACATCACTATATATTTTTAGCTAATCTTTAAATTTCCGTCCTATGTGCTCACAGAACGTGGGTGTGAAGACAGCAGGAATGTGATGGAGAGCTGCAGTTTTTTCTTGGGGGCAGATCCTGCAGTTTCTCAGTTCTGTGTAGATTTTGTCCTTGGTTTGGCTCCTTTGTGGTGTGACAGCCACAGGTTGTCTGAGGGGCAGCCACGTGGCAGGGCTGGAGGTGGTGAGCCATACTGGAGTTAATGGGGCAGAGGGGGGAAACCCAGACTCTTTTTTTCTGCTCATCTTGGGTAAACCAGAGAGTTTACAGTTTGTCTAAAGGGAAATTTTCGGTGTGACAAGTGTCTGTTGAATATAGACATTTAAATACACTCACCGTCATGAATTTACAGAGGGAGATCTAGTTCTGTATCTACCAAGAAAAAGAAGTCTTTGGATCTGTTTCACAGGGATCATTTTCTTACCAATTTTTAAAAATTGGTGGCAATAAGACTTTCCTTGGTTGTTGTGTTCTGGGCTTTTCAGTGTTTTCTCTTAATTTTTAAATAAAATACATAGGTTCACCCTCCGGAAAGGGATTGGCAGTCTCGCTTGGCTGCTTTGTGATGCTACCGTTTTGAAGCTTGTTTAAATGGGTCAGAACTCTGGTTCTGTGGCAGTGCATTCTGATAAGGATCAGTTCAGCGAGGTGGTTTTCTGCTCAGCAGTGTCTGTAGTTAGCAGAGCTCAGCCTGCTGATGCCAACGTGGCCAGGGCAGACAGAAAATCCGCACTAGTCAGGGCCCTGCCTCGTAGCTGTGGTATGGAAGGGTGGCTGGAGTGTGGTGGAAGAGCAGATGATGAGTTTGAAGCTGTTCAAGGTTCTGGGTGCCGTGCAAATTGGTAACATCCAGTGACTGAACAACTGTTGTCCTTAGATACAGAGTTGAGTTGATGGCACTTGGTGCGCTGGCTTTGTTGCCTGAATAGATTTTCCTGAGGTGAGAACCCCGTGATGGAGCTGATGCTGTGCAGGCAGGAAGCCGGTCTGTCACTGCTGTATTAGCTGTGTTACCCTTGTGACTGGTTGATTTTGTAGTTCAGTCTCTCGAGTCCCAGCCTGGCCACCCTGGTGTTTGTCTGCAGCTGGCTCAGGTTGGTGACAGCCCGGGAAGCAGAGCCGGTTTCTCGCCGTTCCTCCCGGCAGTGACTTTGCTGTGGGACACGTGGCTCTGGAGCGTGGCTGTCGCTGCAGGCCCCTGTATTTTGCATTTGTGGTTTCAGGAAATCCCCTCTTTTAGGAAGCTGCTTCTGGGGAGGGTGTTTTCTGACCTTTCCAGGCTGTAGTTTACTTGTCTGTCCCAACTGCTCAAGCCATTGCAGTAGCAGTGAGCCCTGGGACATAAAGGAAGAGTAGTGACTTACATATTGCAGTGCTGTGGAGTGAATGCTTCTTTAGGGAGTAGACATTGCTGTAAGTAGTGTAAAAAAGAGCTGTCTGAGATGAAAATACATCTGCCTACACACACAAATACTTACAGCCTCTGAGGCCCAGGTATTCTAGAATAAATACCTCCACTAATGAGTCTGAAATCTGGCTGATTTGTATGTAGCCCTTTGGGGAAGGGCAGGTTGCCAGCTCCTACTCGCACCTAAAAAAGAAATTAAATCTGACTTTAAATTTTATTTTACCTTAATACTCATTTACAGACAGTGGTTTTAGCACTTGGAAGGCCTGAATTCTGATCCTGTTACTCCTGCTTGGGAAGCTTGATGGATTTGTGCATCAAGGTTGTTTATTTTCTGTGAAATAGGAATGCTCTTCCCTGTACACTTTCCTTACAGGATTGAGCCTAGAACAGGTGCTGGAAAAGATGTAGTTGTACAATACTGCTGTCATGGCAAGCAGTAGTTGCTGAGTGCCTCTAAACTGTTTCGTTTTACTGCTGCAGTTTGTCATCCCAGAGAAAACTGGGACAGCTGAGCCAAACAGAAGGTAAAATAAGGTAGTAGAGGTGTGTTGGACTCTTTCCCTGCAGGTGTGTCGAGCACGAGGCATGTTTCAACCAGAGCCCCCATCTTGCCTCATTAAAAGTTGGTGTTCAAATTGCACACTTCAAGGTGTGGTTTCTACCTGTGTTATGTAACTCTTATTTTAGTACCTGGAAAACTTGCAAAAATACCTTGCTTATGTGTCTGCCAGAACCCTTTTTGGCCTGTTATTTACCCTCCCCTAGTTAGGTAGGGTAGATGTTTAGATGGCACAGTTTAATAGTGAGGTTTGATACTCATCCCAGATAAGTGTGCAGAGTTCAGATTGAAGTGAGGGGAAGTCGTTATCAGGGTGTAACTCCTGTCCTAATTCACTTGTCTGGATTAGATGTATCACCCTGGGTTTGGATGCTGCTTGAATTTCTCATCAAGAAAACTCAGTCAGAATTCTTGCTCTTCCATCTGCAGAGTGAAAACACAGGTGGTTTCTTTTCTGCACTTACTGTAAAGTAAATAAGTTACAGCTGGTCATTAGGAGCTTTCAAAAGGAAGCAGTTTGTGCTTCTGTGAGGATGCTGAGAGCCCTAAAGAGGTGCAGCAGTATCCATGCAAGGATTCCTCTCTAATCCCAGCTCCCCAGTGGAGTCCTGCAGGGTTGACTGTAGTTCAGGCTTAGCATGGAAAACTCCTCAGTTCCGCATTAGTGGAGGGATTACAAACTGCAGTCACGGTTTGCCAGGACAGTGCTGGCTTGGATCCAGAAGATAACCTGGAATACCTGCACAGTAGATGGGATCCCATGCAATACAGCACCCTGGAGCTCTGCTCCTTACTCCCAGAGGAAGGAATTCTGGTCCAGCCTGGTGTCTGATGGGAAACTTGAGTAAAAGGCTTCGTGTGTTGTGGTTTCTCCTCCTCTGTTGTGCTCGTCATTCCCTGTGCTCCGGGGAAGTACCTGTGGGAATGGATGGTGTGGCACTGCAGTTATAAATTAACTTTCTCCAGTGATTAATCCCCGTACCTGAATGTCTGTGTGTGCACACTCTGCAAAGCCTTAGAGGGATTGAATGTTTCTTTTCATAACGAAGGTGTGGCTGCTTCATTGATGCTCCCCGTGGATAACACTTGGATTTATTTATCAAGTCTAAACTTGGAAAGAATGTAACTATTATAAATGTGCCTTCTTATGCTTTTAAGCTTAAATATTAACTGGCCTAAGAATAAATCATCAGTTGTGTTCTTAGTTTAGCTGCTTTTTGAAATGACAGTGATTAAAGCTTACAACACTTAAATGTAGATTTTGGTAAATTATCTGGACTTCAGAATGTAAACTATTGGGATCAAGTACGCCGCTTATTTAAATAACTGTTTGATTTGTTTTTAGGGGGAATCTGTAAAGTATTTCTTGGACAACTTGGATAAACTTGGAGAACAAGTAAGTTCTTTTTTTTATTTTTCTTTCCAGTCTTGAGTTTTAAGTTGTCTTTGTGATCTCTGGGTTTTAAGTAGATGAAATGTAATCAGTGTCTACTCTAATAACTTTAGTTAACTTTGACTGTTGCATTATCTCAGCAGTTCATCACTGACATGTCAAAAACATGGGGCAGTGCAAGGGCCAGGAGACTTTCTGGAAATAAAAGTGCTGTCAAAATTGAGCAAAAAAACAAGTTACAAATGATTGTCCACACACTTACTATGGTCTGATGTTGCAGTGGGAATGCTGAACTCTGAATTACAGCTTTTCCAGCTTCAAATTAGACCAAGTGGTGTTGGGAATCAGAGGGATTCATCAGGATCTACTGTTGTAGAAAATGTTAAATCTACGAGGAAAAAAGCACTAAGTTTTGTTCCTGAGTGAAAGATTTGATAGGTTCTTCTGGTTTATTCTTATCTATATGCAAGATTTGTCTAAGGAATATTTCCCCAAGCAGTGTTAATATAAGTATTTTACTGTTCTTATCTGATGCAACTGGCCTGACCTGCAACTAAGTTGCTTATAAACACACAGATCTGCAATTCTTGGGCCTGTTGCCAAAAAGGGGCTGATAACAGCACTGAGGGAAAAGAGCTTAATGTTCAGATTTAATCAATCAGCAAAAAAAAAAAAAAAAAAAAGAGTATCTGACAGACATACGTGTGTGGGATCACTTGGATTCCTTTCAACTGTTTGTTGTTGTTTCAACTGCCAGTGCAGACTATATGTATTTAAAATATCTCATAGGGAGATGTTGCTTTCCGTGTCGTGATTGGATCTTAGTCATGCCTTAAATTGTAATTTTAACTAGGAAAACTGTGATGTGATACCCAGAAGGACTCCTTTAGAAGACACAGACTGCAGTGAATCTGGGGAAGGACACAATTCAGGAAGGAGCCACATGTTCCAAATCAATGTCTAAATGGGGATGCTTGCAGGAAAAACACTGATTGACAATGGCAAAACACTGAAAGAGCTTGGAAAATAATACTCACTGCCATCCAAGGAAAATATTCACTTAATGCTGCAGTCTTCAGAGGTGGAGAATGGGATCAACACTGAGAAAAGGGCTAGCAAGTGGCAAGCTGCCAGTATCCCAAGGACCTGGGAGGGAGAGAAAAACATAACCATCCTTCAAAGAGATAACTAAAATACTGGGAGGTTTCTTAGGAGTTGTTCTGTTTGGTTTCCTGTAGCCAGATGATAGCTGGATACCCACACTTGACTTGAAGAGCACTCTTTTGCTGCCTGTTGCATCAGGGTAGCCAACATCCAGGATAAAAGATGGAGTCAGGGAATGGTTTGGGTTGGAAGGGACCTTTAAGACCGTGGTGTGTCTTCTGTGCGTGTGGAACTTGAAAGGGTTCTCTTTGTGGTTACAAATGTGGTAGGAGTTTTCAATGAGTAATAGTACTTGAGAGGGAATTTGTCAGGAATTCCAGGGATAAGCTCCTTGTTCTTGAAAGCTTTACTGAGTAAACATTACAGGTCAACTCCCAGGAGAGTTTAATTTGTGCTCTTGTTTCAGTATTGAAGGTACATAGGGCTTTGCCTATTATATGAATTGCTTTTCTTTATTTACGTGATTTAATAATTTCAGTCACTCTTGAGCTTTCCTAAGACTTTCTGGTTTTGTTCTGAGAACTTGAGACTAAGTTCCTGAACAACAAAAGAATACATATCCCCTTTTGAAAGTTGGAATAAGAATTGAACCTGTGACACTCTTGCCTACGTGTTGACAGTCAGCTTTGCTCAAAATCCCTTCACATGTGCCCAGTGACATTTGATACAGTTACTGCTCTGTTCCTCTGATTGTCTTCCTCTCTACAATTTTGGTAGGAAAGACCAAAGATAAATTTAATAAAAAAGTCTTACCACCCTTCAGAGTTGCTTCATTTACTCAGACAAGGGAGGGGCAGCACGTCTGTTGCTCAGTTTGCAGACAACTTGCTCCTGCTTTAGCAGTGGAGCTCTCCTGCAGGTTTAGGTGGTGTGGGGTTTGATGTGTAGCAGTGCTGCAGCAAAGGCCCAGGGTGGGGATCCTGTGCCTCTGAGCTGCCTTGTAATTTGTGCCACGATAAAAATCAGCAACTTAGTCATGGGCAGCTCGGATAAAGGAACCCAGACAAAGCCATGTCTCTCTGGTTTCACTTTGGAGCTTACATGCTAAAGCAAAGTGATCCTTGAATTTTTGTAATGTTGCACTCCATGATTTTTAGATTTTTTATTTTTGTGGCTTGAACTTGCCCAGCTGCCTTAAACTTGGGATACAAGTACTGTGTTTGTTCCCCCGCCCAGCTGACTGGTTGAATCAGACTTTCTGGACCACGGTCTCACACATCTTTATAAAAGCTCCACGTCTCTGGGAATTGGCACTGTCAAAGGAATATCATAGATCATTCACTAAGAGGAGACTGAAATTCCAAAACCTAAACAGCGCTCTCTGAAGTTGTGAGAAATACTGGAAAAATGTGAGGAAGAGTTTCCATAACAAGTGAACAACAAGGCTTTAAGCACCAGCACAGCCAGCTGTCTGGGAGAGATGATCTGTGCAGATAGCAGAAGGACTTGGAGCAGATGCAGAAGTGTAATTCTAGGAATGAGGAAATCCCCGGTCCAAGTCTTGAATTTCATGCTGTCAAAAGCTGACTAATAAGAGTTCCTCGTCCTGTAGCATCTGCATCCATTGATGATGTTCATATAACGGTCAAAAAGTAGTAAAAAGCACTTTTCCTGCCTCTTGAATTCTGGGGGAAGGTGGGCTGGAGAAGTTCAGGGTGCAGCTGTCTGTGTGCCCTCCAGGCTGTGCTCTGGGCAGAGGCTGCTGTCCCAGCTGCCTGGTTCTCCTGTTCTGCTCATGGCACAGTGAATTTTGGACAATGCCAGGCCCTGTGAGCTCACCGGCGTGGCACACAGCTAACAGAGTGACTTTTTGGACCGAGACAGCTGGATGCAGAACATCCATGGCACAAACACAATAAGCTGCTTAAGTGTTGCTTTTCAGGCATAATTGATTGCCTTAAAATCACTAAAGTGAACAGCTCTTTTTCACTGGAAGCAGCCGTGCAATGTGCAGGAGAGCCTGGGAGGAACGGAGAGCCCGCAGTTGGAACAGGATATATCCTGGTTATTGATTTGGGAAACCTGTTTTAGAACCCATTTGCTGCATTGCAGTGTTGGCAGCCAGCGTGTTCCCCAGCTCTGTGAGGAGAGGATGAATGAAGCACAGAGTAATCCAGAACAGGGGAGACTGGCATGAGGGATTGCTGGTTCACCTCCCAGGTTATTCCAGGATCATTGTCAAGGAGAGCTTCATTTCTCCAGAGTACATATTTTGATTTAGTATTAATGTGTTTCCTGCTCTGGACTCCAGATCTTTCCCAAAAGCTCCAGTGTTAGCGTGTAAATACACGTCTGATTATTGAAACAACACCTCGTGTTGTTCCTCTGCCACCTGCTCTCTCCATTGCAGCTCCACCGTGCCCGTGCTTGTAGCCTAATCTACAAACTCTCCTTTTTCTTTTAGGATTACCTTCCCTCACAGCAAGACATCCTGCTGGCACGAAGACCCACCAAAGGGATCCACGAGTACGACTTCGAAATCAAAAATGTTCCTTTCAAAATGGTCGACGTGGGTGGGCAGAGGTCGGAGCGGAAGCGGTGGTTCGAGTGCTTCGACAGCGTCACGTCCATCCTCTTCCTCGTCTCCTCCAGTGAATTCGACCAGGTGCTCATGGAGGACCGGCAAACAAACCGCCTCACCGAGTCCCTGAACATTTTTGAAACAATAGTCAATAACCGGGTTTTCAGCAACGTCTCAATCATCCTCTTCCTAAACAAGACGGACTTGCTTGAGGAGAAAGTACAGAAAGTCAGCATCAAAGACTATTTCCCAGAGTTTGAAGGGGATCCCCACTGCTTAACAGATGTCCAAAAATTCCTGGTGGATTGTTTTCGCACGAAACGCCGGGACCAGCAGCAGAAGCCCCTGTACCACCACTTCACCACTGCTATTAACACAGAGAACATCCGGCTAGTGTTCCGTGATGTCAAGGATACCATCCTGCACGACAACCTCAAGCAGCTCATGTTACAGTGATGTGCAGAAAGACATTCTTGTTTCAGTAACTCTCGTGTGTTGGTTTTTTTTGGTTTTATTTTTTTTTTTTAACTAGAAGTTTACAGCAGGAGTAGAGAAATCCAGATCCTGTCAGACTTCTTGGTATGTGGCTAAAAGCTGCTGCTGAACACATTATTGCCAATTTCTGCAGAAATTCAGGCTTAAATCTCTTCCAGTGTAGCTTCAAGTTGACTCAAGTTGTAATTTTATAGCAGACCTATGTCTAAGTTACCTGTAAAGTGGTAAATTTGACCTTTTACAAAACATGTGTATCATCCTAGAAAATTCAGAATTCCAAGTCCAGACTTCCGTGAAATTGTTGCAATTATTAGACTGTGGCAGTAATTTGGGGGTGGAGGGGAAGAAACTTTTCACATCTAACTTCATTACGAAGACTGTGATACCGCAGCTGGCTTATGATTTCTCAGGTCTGTTTTTGGTTAGAAATCCCCTCAATCCCTTGCCGGAATCATCTGTTCGAAGCGCAGATTCCCGGGCGTTACGTACTTCCTGTTCAAGTGTAAACCTTAGCCTTGGGTTTGAATGGGAGATGCTTTGAAGATGCTTAAAATTGGGAGCTCCAGACGTGTCTGGCGGGAAGTGCTGAGTCCAGGGGCGAGGGATTAGTGGTTGGCACAGTACATGGATTCACTCCGGGCGCGTCTCGGAGCCACGGCAAAGCACAGAGCACTCTGGTCTGGTCCTCTGGACATCCTGATGTGGGAAGTGGGGGGAGCAAGCTCAGCTTGTGTTTCATATCTTCACTAAGCAGATGTTCCACGTAGGTAACCTGTTCTCGAAGCGCTTCAACTTAGCACTGGTTTGTTTTTAATTCCCAGCTCCTTCCAAGGTGCCTCCTCGGAGCCAGTAGCGCTCGGTGATGGAGAGAAGTGCTTGCAAACCTAAGTGCCTCCTTGTGTTCTGTCCTCCTCTGGTATTTTCAGTGGCCTTATTGAATTCCCAGCAGAGGCCTTGTGTAGCTGACACCGTGGAGATGAATGTTTTCTTCTGGGAAAAAAAAAAAAAAGAAAAGAAAAAAAGTGTGTCCCAGCAGAACATGCTTCAACTGATGAGGTTCTTTCTGAGACTTTCTAGTGGGGTCTAAGCAATCCTAAGTGTACTTGAGCCAAATATGTTGCACAGCATCTCCCAGAGTGCTGCTTGTGACTGTTTCACCCAAAGTTCCATTGCAGTTTTGTTTATTTTTTTATTTAAAGAGAGGTGGTGGTTAGTGTTGCCATGTGATGAAAAGAAATAATAATAATAATAATAATAAAACCAACAAAAACAAAGCAGTGCTCACGTACCCCACGCTGCAAAGCGACAGTGAGCTGCTGTGTTTCAGAGGTCAGTGCAGCTGCCACCTTTCCCCCAGGCTGCAGTGTCATGGGGGCAGTTTCAGCCGCCCCCTTTGCCCCGTGGAGCCAATTCCTGTGGATCGTGACGGTGGCCAATCCCTCAGTGAATTGTCATTCACATCCCGTGTGCGTGGCGAGCGGTGGGACACGGTGTCCCTGCCAGGACATAGGAAAGCTGCCTGTCTCCTGAGCTTAGCCTTCACTTGCTGTGATTGTAAGTGTATTAACATCTCTGTACCTCGTTCTCCTGGCAGCAGGGGGGGGAATAGTGTGTTTTTATTTGGTTAGGTGCTTTGAAAGACCTCTATTTTTTTTTATATCATCCAATGAATAGTCAACAGGTTAGTCTGCCATTCCGGTGATCAGGCACTATTTTGGGAGGAAAGAACTTGGAAAAGAGCTTGGGAGAAGTCACAGCGCAGAATCTAAACATAATCCTGAAGTCTGGTTGCAGCACTGATGTCAGGAGGATGAGTAGACTCTTTGATGGGGATATTTAATGTAGATTTTGCCTCTTTGCTGGACATGGATTATTTCTGATTTGGTGAGTTCATATGTGAGCAATTCAAGAAGGAGGAAGGAAAAGTCAGGAAAGACTAGCGAGGCTCTTTCAAGGACTGGACATCCTTTGGAGAAGGATAATGGTTGATTTGGTTGGGTTTTAAGTGCTCCATGAGCAGACACAAACCTCTGGTGGCCTCCCAAGTCCAGTGTTGGAAAGCAGAAGCTGAACAGATCCATGCCCTTGGTTATCAACAAGATGAGAAGTTGGGTTGTTTTTTTTTCCTTTGCTGACAGTTGTCTGAACAAGTTTCTTTTTAAAAATGAGACTTATCTCTGAATAAAACAGTTAATTTGGAGAGGTCTGCAGTATGTGCTTTGGAGGATGTCAGGCCAGATGATTGCAGGAAAGACTAAAGACTGGTAGTGGATGATAGGAAGATTACCAGGGATTTATTTAAAGAAATTTATGTAAAATAATGATGAATTCTGTGTCAAGGGACCTTTTAATTTACTGAAGATCTTTCAAACTGGTGTGTCAGTCTGAGGATGCAGCCAGGATCACCAAGGCACTGGGCACTTCTGACCTTGGCCAAAGTGGGGATCACGTTCAGCAGCTTCTCCTCTGAACCACCCCAAAAATCCTTGGTTTTAATCCTCTCAGATCACTGTCCCTGTGAACCCCAGGGCCTGTAAGAGAGCAGAGGGGACCCCAGGGCTGGGTCACTTGTAGGCCCTGGTAGATAAGCACTATATGAATCTCAGGCAGAAATGAATTGATTTAAAGAAATAACTGAGTCAAATCACTCGGGTTTCCCACTCCCTGTTCTTGAGAGGGGCGTGAGACAACACTCCTGGATGTACCTGTTTACATGATTCCTGTGTTAAAATATGGCCAAAACCCCCAAATCATTGCCCTTGGCCACCTTCAGACTCGCTCTTCATCAGCTCCCTGAATGGAGCACAGCGTGGGCAGTTGTATTTCCCTTCAGATTTGTCTCTAGATATCATTTCTTTATAGCAGGACATAATTTTGGTACAAGGAACCAAACAAGTGACAGTTGTCCAGTGAGAGTGAAGCTTCCTCATGGAAACCAGTCTGTGGTACAAGGTTGGGATGCATTTCTGGTGAAGGTGGGAAAGCAGGTAGAAAATCAAGTTTTCCAGAAAATCAAGTTTCCCTAAATTTCTTAGTTCTCTGCTAGAGTGAGCTCTCTTCAAAAGATCACTGACCCTGTGGAGATAAACCACTGTCTTGTACAACCTCCCTGTACTTGAAGGTGAAATTGGTGTTTTAATGACTGTTCCCTCCTGCGGGGTGTTAAATGAGATGATTGATGCCTAAAAAACTGTGGCTGTTCATCAGGGCTTGAAAAATTTTTACTTTTTTTTTAGTATCTTGTATGTGGGAGCGTAAGCCATCAGTTTGTGTGAAACTTCAGCTTTCTTCTGGAATAGCTGCTCTTAGGAAGAAGTCAAGTTGATCTCAAAGGCTGTTTATTGGGCTCATCTCTGAAGTAGCTTTAAATTTTGCCCATCCAGCTGGTCGATCAGGTTGGGTGGGTGTTCCAAGCTTCCTGAGCCTGGGCTGGGGACAGTATTCCCAGTGTGTGTCCAGGGTGCCCATGGACAGCAGGACAACCCCCTGGTTACTCCTCTTGCAGAAGGTCCTTTTCCCACCACCACTCCTGTCCCAACCCCATCCGAAGTCTCACGCCGTGCCCAGTTGTTCACCACTTCACTTTACAGGTCTCGTGTCTCTGATGGTACCATTAACATAGTTTTTAATTTCACAGCATTGCAATACAGTGCCATTTTTGCAATTTCTTTGCGTTGTACTTGAAAATAAGTTGAATTGCAGACTATTTAAAACCGCTTTCCTGCGCTTTCAGTAGCAGTGAGAGCTTACCTTACGTGAAGCCTTTATGTAAAAATATATTTTGTAACAACCTCATAGATCTTTAACAAAACCAAGATTTGTATTAGCTTTGTATAAATGTTTGTGGCTTACGATTTTATATGTTGTTTAACTTTTTATAAACTTTCCAGGGACTACTTTTTATTGTAAATTTTTTTTTTTCTCCTTGCTTTAGTTTAAGATTGGCAATAAATTATTTCTAAGGGAGGTCTTAGAAGAAAAAGCATCACTTCCTTTTTATAAAATGGTTAAATTGATTCATAGTTTAAAACCTTACACTTGCTTGTACATTGCTCTGTACATACTCTCCAAAAGTGTTGCCTTTCAGCTATTAATATTTGCCTTGTGTACAAAAATTACTGACGATGAATAAACATATACAGCCTCATGTTGGTGTGGTGAAAGCATCTTTTCAAATTAACAGTGAGTGGAGGCAGCCAGCTGACCCTTTTTGGTGGTTGGCAAAGGCCAGCTGGTTGGCTCCTGCCGCATCTTGTGTTTCAAATAAAATATGTAAGAGAGTCAAGCAAACTCGCCGCTAAGAGGGCTCCTCCAGGTTCTGCTGGGCCTGATGACTTTCTCCCCGCCAGGGAGGCACCAGGAAAATGCTGACTTGCATTTGACAGCCAGTTTGGTGCTCAGTATTTAAAATATTGATGGCACTCGGGTGTGCTCTGCGACAAGTCTCCATGAATTATGGATTTCAGTCTTGCAGAGTTGATTTTACTGTTGTTTTTTTTTTTTTTAAGCTCTCCTCTGACTAAGCCAGCCTCTGCCTCCTGGAGAAAGGGATCACTGACTGCAATATGAAGCAGTATTTTGCAGCAAAACATTGACTTCTCCTTTGTTGGTTTTTATAGGCCTGAGATGCCTCGTTTTCCACAACAACCCTCGCATTTGGCTGGCGTGCTGTGGACACTAAATCCCCGGAAATACTCGGCCCAAGTCATCCCTGTTTATGGAGTTAGTGCTCAGCATTGGCATTTATCTTGCTAGTGGGGATGCAGGACTCAGGAGTGTGAATGTTGCTGTGGGTGGTTGGAACCTGGATGCAGAGTGTGGTGGGAAGGAGCCTCCTCTGCCCACTGAGTTTAAACCCTGCCAAATGCCCTGGAATTTAAACCAGCTCCATGATGCAGTTTGGATTCCAGGTGCTGCCTTTTCCTAGGGAAGCTGCTTCTGAGGAATTACCACCTCATCTCTTGACCCCCTTTTCATGCTGGAACAGTCACATCAGCTGAGCTCTCTTTGTGATGTTGCTCTGACTTTGAAATCCAGTCTCTTCAGATTTTTTTTTTTTATTGCATCTTATTTCTAGAACTCAACAGGTTGTGTTAGTTGGTTTTTTAATCCTAATATTACAAGTGTAATTGCATCACTTTCACCTGGGCTTCTAGTTAAGTTCTTATTGGCTAAAACTCTGAGCAACCTGGTCTAGTGGGAGATGTCCCTGCCCATGGCAGGGGGCTGGAACTGGATGAGCTTTAAGCTCCCTTCCACCCCACACCATTCCATGGTTGTATGATGGTCCTGTGAAAGCTCTCAGTGGTGTTGGACCATCCAGCAGCTGGGGTGGTGGGGAGAGCTGAAGTGGGAAGGGACGTGTTCCAGGATTGGTGTGAGCAAGTGGAGTTTCCTCACGTTCGCAGTCCCTTTGATTTAACAAAACACCTCTCTGCACGTACCGAGCGTAGGTTGGGTGTTCAAGCCTCTTCCTTCCTGTTAAAGTAACTCGGTGATTACACAACAGCTGACAGGAGGGAGCAGAACTCGAGGATCCCTGGCTGCCCTGTCAGCAGCAGGAGCTGGTTCTGGAGCCGACCCCGGTCCCGTTCCGAGAGGAGCTGCCACTGAGCTGTGCGGCAGCTGAGGGTGAAGTGCTGAGGAGCAGCTGCCAGGCAAGCACAGCCCCTGGGGAATCCAGCTGGAAATGGGGCAGGAATCTGCACTGGCCCAGACCCTGCTGGGTTTTCCCTCTGAAACATAAAAAGGTGATGGCACTGAGGTTCTTTTGGTACCTAATGCACTGACTGGCTGTGTTCCCCATGGAGGCCAAGATGATTTTGCTGTGAATGAAATGGGAATTCTAGTTTAAATTAGTAAGGATGCAGATATTCCAAGTCCTACAAGGTTCTGCAATAGTGTTTTATTTGTGTCTAACTTCAGATGCTACTGGAATTCCTTTCCCTGCTTTCTTCCCTTGTGTTTTCATGCGTGTGATGGGCAAGACGTCGGTTCCTGCTGGAGCAGCTGCTCTCTGGGCTCTGGGATTCTTCCTCACTGTCACTCCTAAGAGAAGCTCCTGCCACTTCCCAGCGATCCCTGCTCCAGGCTGTGAAGCACAGAGCCAGTCCTTAGCCCAGGTCAGTGAACAGGCTGCAGATGGGCCGGGGATAGGGAATCAAAACATCCCAAATGGGATGTGCAGCGAGGGGGAGATGCGGTCCCTGCCCCTGCTCAGCTCCGTGCAGGGAGCCGAGGCTTTGATTAATTGCTGAGCACTGGATCTGACAAACCTGGATTTGGGGCAGGCTGCTGCCAGCAGAGCTCTGCTGCAGTGCTTCCAACTCCATGTGGAGTCCTCCCAGGCACTGGCTGTGAGCAGCAGGTCGTGTTTGCTGTTCCTGGGGCAGAGAGGGCTCTGAGGCGCTGCAGGGTAAGGCAGGAACGTGTTTGTCAGCAGATCCAGTGAGTGAATAAATCCCATTTCTCTGCCTGGATGGTTGGAAACATGGTGACCCAGTAAGATGATGCTGATCGGTGCAGACTGGTTTTCATTAATTTAGTGCTTGCAGAGCAGGAGGAAGCACAAGACCCCACGCATCCAGCAGTATCCAAAGTGAGCTTTTCCAACTCCCAACATTCAATATAGTGGATTTTGCCCATATAAAAGATGCTGACTCCTTGCCCAGGATTTTCCCCATGGACAGGCAGCATAGGTTAGAGTCCAGATCCCTGCCTGATGCTCGAGGGAATGGCCTGGAGCTGTGTCAGGGCAGGTTTAGGTTGGATGTTAGAAAAAGGTTCTTCCCCCAGAGGCTGGTTGGGCACTGAACAGGCTCCCCAGGGCAGTGGGCACAGCCCCAAGGCTACCAGAGCTCCAGGAGGGTTTGGATGATCCTCTCAGGCACGTGGTGGGACTCTTGGGGATGGTCCTGTGCAGGGCTGAGGGTTGGACTCGAGGATCCTTGTGGGTCCCTTCCAACCTAGCATATTCTGGGATTCTGTGATTCTCTCTCCAATGCAGCACCAGGCCAACCTTGGGTGGCTCTCAGCCAGGCTGCAGGTGCTGTCCTGTCCTCTCTGAGCTGTCTGCAGCCTGGAACACAGTCAACTTCTCTGATGTAGAAGAAAGCCACCCCTTTATCAGATCCAAAGGGGAAGCAGTAGTGGAAAAAGAGAAGGAGGACATCTATTTGAACATTCCCACTCCCCCAGACGGCCTTTGTGCTGGTTAAGGAATGAGTGACTGTTTCCAAGTTGACCAAATAGCGTGCAGATGATGTCTGTGGGATGACACCAGCCATGAATAGCTCACCTCCAGTGAGTAACTCACCTCCAGCTCTCCCTGCAGTGCCACAGGAGGTGGGATCACCAGCCCCCACATCAGGCTCAACTCTGAGCCCCCTGTGCACCCCCAGTCTGTGCCTGGGACTTGTTGTTTTCGGCTTTTATTGGAAGAAAAGGCAGTATCTCTAAACAATACAGGTCCTTCTGGGGTTGCCTAGGCACAGTGTTTTGCACTTTTTCTCTATGAGCTGAATTCTCTTTCATTGATCCAAAGTCTAACGGTGGGAGTGGCTGTGAATTGATGGCCCTTTCCTGCTGTAGCCTTCATTTTCCCTGAAGAAGAGGGAAGCTAACAAAAGAACTTCAGTGAAATCAGCATTTTCAATGAGCTACTGACATCAGGATTTGCAGGGGGGCAAGTTGAGCAAGGCTTCAGCAGCATCAGCCTTCTTACATCATGTCTGGCATATGCTAGAAATTGTCTAGAATTAAGGGGAAAACTTCCTCTTTTATTCCTGCAGATGACCCACACAGACTCTCCTTCCCCCTCTCCCATCCCCACTTGCAAACCTTGAATGGAGACGGGGATGTTTCTCATTTTCTCCTCTGCTGTGCTCCACAAGCTGCCTGGGAAAGGGACACCAGCCTGACATGACTGCAGCTGAAGCCAGTCCAGCTCTCCTTCCCTGCTGATGGCATTGCATCTCTCTGCCCACAGCAGGAAACCTTTCTGCTGCTCCTTCTCTCACCTCTGCAATACTCAAGGTGAAATATTACTAAACACTTTTTTTTTTTACCACTTTTTTATGGCAAATCCTAAATCCTCCTCTCATTTCCTGTGGAATATTTGCTTTCATTGCACCATAGTAAAGCAGTGCAGAGTCATCTCTGCTGTTTTCTGGGGATGCCTCTGGGGGAAAGGAACATTTTTACACGTGCAAACATCAGCAGCAAGTCCGTGGCTGTTCCCTTGCTCAGCTGAGTGACACCACTGCAAGGACCTGATTGTGGCCTTCCAGTCCCTGAAGGGAACCCCAAAGAAAGATGGAGAAACTATTTCCAAGGGGCCTGGAGTGACAGGACAAGGGGGAATGGCTTCAAACTGACAGAGAGCAGGATTAGATTAGATATTAGGAAGAAATTCCTCCCTGTGAGGGTGGGCAGGCCCTGGCACAGGTTGCCCAGAGAAGCTGTGGCTGCCCCATCCCTGGAAGTGTCCAAGGCCAGGTTGGACAGAACTTGTAGCAACCTGGGCTAGTGGAAGGTGTCCCTGGCCATGGCAGGGGTTTGGAACGAGGTGATCTTTTATGTCCCTTCCAACCCAGGCCATTCTATGATTTCTCCCTTTAGAAGGGCAACCCCAGTTGCCTGAACCGGTAGGTTTGATACATGGAGGGTACTCAGACATTTAATATTCAAATTAATTGCCAGAAGCAGCTCCTCTCTAAAAGGCTAGCAAGGTAAAGTGTTGTTTTCCCCTCTCCACAGGAGCAGGAGTGGAATATGAAAGGATCTGGCAGCCAGCCAGCCGTTCTGCTGGAGCCAGGCTTCCCACTCCACGTCTTCCCTACCCCGTATCATTTGCTTGCAGCAAGACAAATGCCTGTGATGATGCCAAAGAAAGGAGAGCAGAGGAGGAAAACACAGTCTGGCACCTTCTCTTCCTGCCCTGGCTCTCCTGGGAGGTGGAGCTTGGCGGTTCCCTGAGCAGGTGCTGTCCCTGGGATGAGAGTCATTGCCCAGTTGTAGGGAATGTTCCTGGGAGCTGGCAACTTCAAGGGTCACCAGGAGGGAGAAAATAGCACCTCCAGAGAGCAATCCTCAGCCTGAAGTGGTGGGATGAGTCACTCCCCAGCAGTGATCAGCCCAGCACTCTCAGTGAAACCACTTCTGCCCCACACCTTTGTGCTCCAGTTCCCTGGTAAGGGAAGGCAGGTGTGAGTGAGATAGAGCAGAGAACTGGAGATCCCTGGAAGAAAGGTCTGGATTTTTCTTCTTGCTGAGGGTGGTTTACAAGGCCCCCTAGGGCCCCTCTGTGGCAGGATTTCATCCATCCCATCTCCACATTCACTTTTGTAACAGTCACAGGCCATTGTAGATAAACAGCTCCAGATCTTGGCAGTCGTGTGGGACACAACCCCACGTATTTTACAGTTCCTTAAAAGCAAAAGAACAGCTAAAACATCCAAAACTGAACTAAAAACTAAATGTAATTCCCCATTTCCATAACTGGAGCTCTTTGCCTCACACGTTTCTTTAGCACAGGCTGATTTTTTTTTTTCCTCCTTCTTCTGGATTTCTGTTTGTGGAACACAAATGTCACCCCATTCTTATGTCCCAGACTGCTTGGGAAGGGCTCCCAAGGAAAAATGCTTCAGAGCTGAATGCATTAGTAAGAGAATCAGCAGTTCTTTGACTTACATGGCAAGATTATTCTCTGCACCCGGTTCTGTTTCAGCCCCGTAATGGTTTGAAGCTTCAGATCAAACACTGTGGAGGAGCTGCGAGGTGGAGGGAGAACCAGGATCCATGCTTGTGGTCCTGTGACATGATCTGAGCCCAGCACTGATTCCAGGAACATCTGAGCACTAAATATAACAGCCTGGCTCACTCAGCAGCTTCGGGTCCAGCAGACACCACCCTGCTTCAGGACAAGGTACAGGACAAATCATTCTGCCCGGAGGGGAGGTGTGAAGTTCAGTCTCTCAGATTCCCAGGAATTTCAGGATCACTCTTTTCCCTGGTTTTATGTCTCTTTGAAATGCTTGAGAGAATAAGGGAATTACCAGGGAAAAAAAATAGAATGTTAATGTGTGGATATTTGAAACATGGGCTGAACTCTTCCTCTATCTTCCAGCAAGCCTCACTCGTGTTTGGAAAAGCTTGTCCCCATCCCGTGTGTCCCTGTCCTGCATGTCCCTACCCCGTGTGTCCCCATCCAGCATCTCCCCGTCCCCCCTGTCCCCATCCTGCCTGTCCCCACTGCATGTCTCCATCCCATGTCTCCATCCCGCCTGTCCCTATCCCACGTGTGCTCATCCCCCATATGTTCCCATCCCATATATCCCCATCCCATATATCCCATCCCATTCCATATATCCCATCCCCTGTATCCCCATCCCATATATCTCATCCCATCCCATATATCCCATCCCCTGTATCCCCATCCCATATATCTCATCCCATCCCCTGTATCCCCATCCCCTGTATCCCCATCCCCTGTATCCCCATCCCCTGTATCCCCATCCCCTGTATCCCCATCCCCTGTATTCCCATCCCCTGTATCCCTATCCCATATATCCCCATCCCATATATCTCATCCCATCCCCTGTATCCCCATCCCCTGTATCCCCATCCCCTGTATCCCCATCCCCTGTATTCCCATCCCCTGTATCCCCATCCCATATATCCCATCCCATCCCATATATCCCATCCCCTGTATCCCCATCCCATATATCCCCATCCCATATATCCCATCCCATCCCATATATCCCATCCCATATATCCCATCCCCTGTATCCCCATCCCCTGTATCGCCATCCCCTGTATCCCCCATCCCTGTATCCCTATCCCGTATATCCCATCCCATATATCCCATCCCTGTATCCCCATCCTCTGTATCCCCATCCTCTGTATCCCCATCCCATATATCCCCATCCCTGTATCCCTATCCCATATATCCCATCCCATATATCCCATCCCATCCCATCCCATATATCCCATCCTATTCCGTATATCCCATTCCGTATATCCCATCCCATCCCATATATCCCATCCTATCCCGTATATCCCATCCCATATATCCCATCCTATCCCGTATATCCCATCCCATATATCCCATCCCTGTATCCCCATCCCATATATCCCATCTCATCCCGTATATCCCATCCCATATATCCCATCCCATATATCCCATCCTATCCCGTATATCCCGTATATCCCATCCCATATATCCCATCCCTGTATCCCCATCCCATATATCCCATCTCATCCCGTATATCCCATCCCATATATCCCATCCCGTATATCCCATCCCATATATCCCATCCTATCCCGTATATCCCATCCCATATATCCCATCCCTGTATCCCCATCCCATATATCCCATCTCATCCCGTATATCCCATCCCATATATCCCATCCCGTATATCCCATCCCATATATCCCATCCCGTATATCCCATCCTATCCCGTATATCCCATCCCATATATCCCATCCCTGTATCCCCACCCCGTGCCGGGCTGTCCCGGTGCAGTTCCGCGCGGGGCCGGCAGGGGACGCGCGCGGGCCGCGCAGCCGGGGCGGGATCGGGGGAGGATCGGGGGGGACAAAGAGGGGACACGGGGGGGACACGGAGGGGACACGGAGGGTGGACACGGAGGGTGGACACGGGCACCTTCCCCCCGCCCCGATGGCCCCCCTGCACCCTCCGTCTCTGAACCGCCGCCGGGTGAGAGAGCCCGGCCCCGTCCCGCGGGGAGATGCGGACACGCAGGTGGGAATGGTTTCCCTAACGCCGGCTCTTTATCAGTCCCTGGCTCAGGGAATCGGGAGCGGTTTTTGGTCCTGGTCGCGGCCAGGGGATGCAGGGTGGGATGTGAGGCTCCAGCCACCTGCAGGAGTGGGACTGGACCTTGCCCAGGCTGTGTGTGGAATGGAATAAAATAGAATAGAATTAATAGAATATCCTGAGTTGGAAGGGACACACAGGGATCGTTGAAGTCCAACCCCTGGCCCTGCCCAGGACACCCCAACAATCCCACCCTGTCCCTGAGAGGGTTGTACAAACCCTCCCTGAGCTCTGGCAGCCTTGGGGCTGTGCCCACTGCCCTGGGGAGCCTGTTCAGTGCCCAACCACCCTCTGGGGGAAGAACCTTGTCCTGAGATGCAGCCTAAACCTGCCCTGACACAGCAGGCTGCCACGGGCTCTGATGTGACAGCAAATACAGGGCACAGAGCAGGGCAGTCACACAAGCTGCTCCCAGCTGTTTCCTTCCTCCCCTTCTGCAGCGCTGCAGGTGACCCCCTGCCCTGCAGAAACAGCGGTGAGAAGCACATCTCCAACCCCACAGCATCACCATTCCCAAGGCCTCCCGGAGCCAAGGGTGTCCGGCAGCAGAGTGGTACCAGCAGGATGCTCCGGGCAGGTTTCTGGCCGCTCTGCTCCCTCGGATGCCTGGCTGGATGTGTGGGTGTAGCTGCCTGGCCCCTGCTGGTGTCACCTCTGCCTGGGAGCCATCACCTCATGCCCCAGCTTGGATTTCACCACCATGCAGTGCACCGGTCAGCCCCAGTTTCCAACTTCCCCGTAGGATGCATTTCACAACCCCTGTGTTGGTTTGTGTCTCAGCTGTTGCTGTAGATACCACAGCTTCTGCCTGTGAGTGTTTGCTTGCTTTTCTCGTCTTTCTACGGTCTCTCAGACGTAAAAAAACTGTAGGAGCACATAAGTTCAGGGTTTCTGAAGGAAACTGTGGTCTGAGACATGCAAAGAAATGTCAGTGGTAGAGAGTTACACTCGTGGTTAGTGACTGTTTATTTGTTTTGCTAAGTAGAAGCAGGTGTTACAGAGTCAGGATATTCAGTGTTGTGTTGCTCAGAGGGTTGGGGGTTGAAAACCTTCTTGCCAGTGTTAATCATATTGTTTTTAGACCCAAGAAGCAGAACACAGGGGACAGAGAAGAAGGATTTTGCTTTTGGTCTTTCAGCATTAAGATTAAAACCTTTCAACTTTCGCCTTTCATTTTCATTTTGTGTGTTACATCTTAAAAACCTTATTATCAAGGAGTGCACGAAGATGATAGAGAAACAGTGGCAGGAACCCAAATGTGTTCACCAAAACCCTACAAGTGTTCCAGGAGAACCACAGGTGGTTATTAAAATGCCTCAAGGTGCTGCTGGGCTCAATTATATAAGCAGAGTGTATGATATATGCAGAAAAGCTCAGAAAAGCTATTTAAAGGGTTACTTTGTGCCATTTACTATGGGCTGTTTTAAAATTTACTGTCTGACAGGGAACTACCAGCACACTAAAAATTCTTCACTGAAAAGCTAATGTTTGTATCTCTTGGCTGACACCGGTTGCTAACATGATGCTCAGTATTTGGTCTGTGCTGGTGCCGCCTGTATCCAGGAATGTTTGTCTTCATCACTCTTGAATGCTCCTAAATCGAGTGCGGGGTGTTCTGTGTCCCACACAGCTGCAGGAGACTGGTGCAGCTTAATCCTTTGTATTTTATAAGACTAATAATAAAATTGCAGGAGTGAGAGTCCCTGTGCAGAAGTAAAAGGGCGTTTGCAGGTGCCAGGACCTGCCCATAGTTCGGGCTGCAGGGAGAGGAGGCGACTCTGGTTGCATCTAAGACATTTCATGGTGTTTAAGAGAAGATGCCTTGAGTTTAATCCAGGTTATTTTTGTTGTTTCTCTCTCTTTTTTTTTTTTTTATTATTCTTTTTAATCGGGTTCACAGATTTAATTGGTGCTTTGTGTGAGAGGTTTAATTTCCTGTGTCAGGATGTTGTTTGTAATTGCTGTAAGCAGGGCTTGGGTAGATTTCCGTTCTTTACCTCTCCCAGGTAGGACACTTCCTGCTCTGTGCTGGAAAATGGGCTCCCCTGTACCCGGGCCCCAAATCGGGCTGACAGGGCAAAGTTTCCCACCGTGCACAATTTTCAGGACTAATTTTCCCTCTCTGCTTCACAGATCTGCTTTTGTTCTCCCTTCCTGCCCTTGCACACTGTGAGCAATTAAATTCTCTAAAGCATGTGAATTATCTGCTGTTAAAAGCCCACACCAGAGTGCATCTGTATACATCAAAAAAATTACTCTTTTGAAATGGAATCACTTCTGTATTTTAATATTTATTTCTATTGCTTCCTTGCCTGATAAAATTGAATTTGACATAGTTATAAAGTTTATGTGCAGTTTCCACTTCCCACACCGACCAGTTTGGCCTCTCTGCTGTGCTGAAAGTGCTTTTAACCACGGAGAACTCCACAGGTGGGTCAGGCTGCAGGGTCAGTGCCTTGTCCTTGAAGGTGGAAGCTCTTGACTCACTGAAAGCTGCACAAAGGAGGCTGAATAAAAACCTTTGAGATGTGACACTACCAGTGCAGACCTGGGGTTGCCTCAGTGAAAACACTTCATGAACTAAACTTCCACGGTGGTTTTGTGTTTAACAATCTGGGTGATTGCTTGCACCAGGGTTTGCTGTGAGCGCTGATGGGGCAGTGGGTTCACCTGCTGGTTTTTTGTGATTGTGATGCTGGCCAAAGCTGTGAAGGGCTCTGACCCCTCACCAGCGAGGCAGGAGGAGGAGAAGAGCAGCAAAGGGGAGAAGGAACAGAGACATTCCTGTGCCTGCAGACTCCTTCCAAGGTACAGTTCGTTTAATTGTGTATTTCTTCTGGATGGGGAATTTCTGAGTGACTGAGGAGGGGGAGCTGTGCAGGGCCAGCAGTTCTCTGAGGACACGAGCCTTTCTGGAAGTGTGGTTGGGGGATTTTGGGGGGTTTCTATGTGGGCAGAGCAAAGCCCCTCGCTGGGTTATGAGCAGAAAAGGGTTGTGTTTGTGAGCAGCAGGGAAGGGCTCCCTGAGTGCTGTGCCAGGGCTCATTCCCTGTGTCCCCACTCTCACCCAGGGGGACCAGTTGGCAGGAGCCCAGTCCAGCAGGGCCCCCAAAATCCCCTGGGTGCCCTGTGGTGGGGCAGGAGGTCTGTGGCCCCCGATAGCCCTGGGGTGCTTGGCACAGGGCAGGGCTGTGCCTGCCCGGGGCTGATAAGTGTTGTGGCTGCAGCCTGAGGATGTGTGTGAGGGAGATACTGCCACGGGGTGTTTGGGGCCAGTTTTGGGTACAGGGAACACGGGGCTCACAGCAGGGCCCTGGGGCTGCAGCAGGAGGAGGGGAAGGGAGTGATTTCAGGGCAGGCGGGGAGCCCTGCGGTGTGCGGGAAGGAGCCGGCTTTTCTGGGGTTCAGCTCCAAGCTGGTGCTCCACGTTTCCAATTTCCAGTCCCCTGGTGTGCACGTTGCAGTGCTTGGCAAAGGCTGGCCCGTGCCAAAAGTGCTGCTTTCGGAGGAGCAGCAGAGGAACATCCTGTCCTGCGTCCCATCCCGCAGCGAGCCTGGCTTCTGGTGCCGGGATGTGGAGGGCACCTTGCTCTGCTCCCCCCTCCTCTCTGTGCGAACCAGAACCTGCTTTCACTCCCGGTTCTCCAGGAGGGGATGGATGCAGTGTGGGAATGTGGAAGGATAGCAGTTGCTGTGCCAGCTCCTGCCTGTGGATGCAGCATCTGGAGCAGGAGTGGCCTCGTGGTGTCCTCAAGTCACCGCTGTGCTCCGGCCGGGACACAGAGCCATGGGGTGGTCACTGCTGGCAAAGGGAGGGAGGCTGAGGACCTGTGAGGGGTAGGGTTTGGGTGGCTTTGGCCAAGGGCTGTGCCTGGAGCAGATAAAAGGCTCCAGCAGCAGGTTTGTCTGAGTGGTGGTGTCAGGATTGGACCTTTTCACGTCTCTTCATCTGTCACTGCGTTATTTAGTGATTAAATTACGGTTTATACCCACTGAGGGAAACCTTCCCTCTCGTCAGGGAATGAGTGGGTTAGGACAGGGTGAGGGGAGCTGACCCTGTTCCCTCAATCCCAGGGTGGTGGCTGGGAGGGTGCTCAGCAGGATTTAGGAAGGTTCTCGGCAGGATTTTAGGAGGGTGCTCAGTTTAGGCAGGATCACCCCCCTGTTACTGGGCAGCAGTGGGAATGGAAAGCCCCCCTGGCAGTGCTGGTGCTGCCCTGTTCCCCCCGTGCCTGTCTCCTGCCATCCTCCAACCCCAGGTGTGATCACAAAAACGGCCTTTGCTCTTCACTGGTGATTTTGGGTCCTTGTCTCATTTTGCAACATCTGAAAAAAAAAAAAAAAACCCACATCACAGCAAAAGGCAAAAGCCTTGAAGAGCTAAAAGTGCCTAATTATCATAACTTCCCGTAGCACATGGACAAACTGGTGGAGATTAAAGGGAATCAGAGGGGCAGGACTGGGGGTACCAGCCCTGCTGGGAGAGCAGGTTGCTGAAGCAGGAGCACGGGGTGATGCTCAGCACCCTGGTTTGCCCTCTCTCAGGCTCTCTGGGGCTGGTCCTGGCTGCTCCTGTGCCAGGCCTGAGCGTGGCAAGCGCCCAGCAGCGGATGAAGCAGAGAAAGACGTTCACGGCGTTAATGAAAGCTCTGACAAAGGGAAGCGAAGGGAACTATTGTCTCCTTGGCCTTCTCCTCGCAGTGTCTGCGTGTAATAAGTCTTTTGGTTATGCTTGTGGCTTCTGTGACAAAGCTGTGATTTAGGGGCTGTCTGTGCCGAGGCAGAGCTGCCTCGCACGGGCCAAAGTGCTGGTGAGTAATATTTTACCACAAATTGTTGTAACTGGAGCTCGTCGACTGCAGTGATGGGGGGGGGGAGATGGCATTTGATTTATTAGATGACTTAACTGCAATTTGCAGAGTGAGCTTTGTGCTGGTGGGGCCACAGATTTGCAGATCCTGCAAGTAAAAGTCCGCGGGGGTGAAGCTGGGGAGGGGGAAAGTGCGTGGTTTGCTGCCGGGATCGGTGGGAAGCACAGCGGCTTTGGGAACCAGCAGCAGCTTGGAATGCCCAGGAGCCTTTCCTCTGTGTGGCTGGTGCAGTGTCCCAGTGGGAACCAGGGGTCATGGAATCACAGAACACAATCACTGAGGTTGGAAAAGACCTCCAAGGTCATCAAGTCTCTGACCAAACACCACCACGTCAATTAAACCACAGCACTGAGTGCCATGTCCGAGTCATTTCTTGGACACCTCTGGGGATGGTGACTCCCCCACCTCCCTGGGCAGCCCCTTCCAATGCCTGACCACCCTTTCCATGAAGAAATTCTTCCTGAAGTTCTTCCTGAAGGGTCCAGTCTTTTGGTGTGGACATCACATATAAAACAATCCCTCTGGCCAGCAGCACTTGCTTCCCCCAGCCCTCAAACCAAGCCAGAAGTTAAAGGGATGCTTTCCTAAAACCAAAGGCTTTCCTAAACCCAAGCTGTGAAGCATCTTTAGGATGAGTTTTGAAGAGGAAGGAAGGACAGGGTGGCTGCTGCTGGGCTTGCATCACTGTGAGAATTCAGGTCATGTTTACTACAGGCAGCTGGAACACGATGATCTCAGATGGTAACAAGTAACATCTGAAGGGACACGTTAAAACATTCAGGCTGTTTTGTAAGCACCTACTTTGCTTTCTTTCCAGAACCAGTTTAGCTATTTTTAAAGATTCATTTGTCCCCTTTAAGAACCTGGTGTCAACTTAGCTAAAATAAGTGCAAAAAGAACAAGAGGCTCTGCTTCCTTTTAATATCAGATGGAAAAAATGATTTTGTCTTTTGGTTGCTTTTGGGGTTTGTTTTGTAGATTTTTTTTTTTTTTAAAGACCCCAAAGCAACAAACAACCCCCCACTTTCCAGCTTCCTTTCTGCTTTAGAAAGGCCAGATGCCTACGATCTGAGGGCTTCTGGCCTTCCCCAAGCTGACCTTGTGTAATTTCCTCTATTTACATTTGGCTGGCACTGGCCTCATTGACTGCAAGAGTTTATACAACCCTTTTGGAGAGGAATAGCAAGGACTGCTGAAGCACGTCCTGCCTCACATTCTCCTCTTATTTACCGTGGTACTAAGTAGACATGCAGTGCTACTGAATAAATATGTTCTTATCCTATTTTGTTCTGGCCTTAATGCCTTTGTGCCAGGATAACAGAGAAGGTCATGGGCAATTAATTTAAACCAGGTGGGGAAAAAAAGACTCTGAACTCTTTCTGTGCAGGCAGAGACATCTGATAGTGCCACAGTTAAACGTGCTTTTATTTATGTGAACTGTGTGCAGCCTTTGCAGCGCCTTTTTTGGGGGGGTTGTTTTTGAGGAAACTGTTGCAAATAATGTTTGTTCACTGCTGCAGTTGAGTCAGAGTCAAATTTGGACAGATTAGCTTCCCGGGACTTTGGTGTTTGTGCTCGAGCCTGCCCTGCTTGCATGCAGGGATCACCTCTGTTCTAGGACTTTTGCAACCAGAACGAAAAACAGATTGTACTTAATACACATCAGCGGCTGTGATGATTCCTCCTGCAAGCAGTTCATTTGCAAATCTAATGCATGCAGTGATGCTTGGGATGTGGCTGCTACTCCTTGGAGGGTTTGGTGATGCTGGGAGTCGCAGGGTAAGTGGGGAAGGGCCTCTCTCTCTGGTGTAAGAAGAAATTAGGTTTGAGGGAGGGAAAATTGCTCCTTAGTGCGACTGTTCTGCTATTTAGTGGCTTTTTTTTTTTTTTTTAAGTAGATTTTCTGATACACAAGTTGCTCAGCCTGGCATGGGGAAAGTATTCAGCAATTCAGAGATGATAAAATAATTACATGATTGCGTGCTTCTTGAAGGCACGAGGGTAATGTTCCTAAGTGCCACCAATTCAGGCACCACTCAGGAGAAGAAAAGGCTCCCTCTAATCAGGGCTCCCCGGGTAAGAGTTTATAAGAGCACCCTTGAGGTCAGCACTAATCCACAGCTTCCAGGCAGCTCATTTGAAGAAGCTGGATTGCCCAATGTGCAGGGAAAGCACAGCCACTTCAGGCTGGAGAAGTGGCATGTGACAGCCAGGCTGTGAGAGCACTTTGGGAGGGGGTGAAACGGCCACATCCCGCAAGGAACCCCGCGGGGCGAAGGCTTGGGACATCCCAGGGATGGAGAAGAGGGAGAGGAGGAAAGTTTCTTCACTGTGTTTATTATTTAAAAAAAGAAAAGAAGGGGAAAAAAAAAAAAAAGAAAAGAAAAAGTTTATTGCAAATCTCAGTGTTTATAGAGTATTTCCAGAGTCCACTGGGTACGTTACAAACAAATCAGTAAATCCTGCTTGTGGGTCTGCTGTGCCCGCACACACACATACTCATCACTCGCTCCCCTGCTCGTGCTGCTACACAGACAGGAACAGAAACGGACTGTGAGGTCAGTGACAAACATATTATTTGATCTGTATTGGAAATTGTTGTAAAAAAAAAAAAAAAAAAAAAAAGGCAAAGCGAAAAACCCAAACCTAAGTTACAGTAGAACCTCGCAAATCTGCAGAACAGGGAGCTTCCACACACACGCAAAACCTGGAGGCCTTGTTTCCACTTCCAAGCAGTTGTAATAGCAAAGTGCTGTAGTGAGGTCTCGTGTCACGAAAGACTTCAATAACCTTACAATGACGGGCTACAGAACGTTTATCAAAACGCTTGAAGTATCATAAATTAAACAATAAATAAAAAGCACATCTCGATGCGACGTGGTTATTTGTTCATTAATCACTGATTCACACAACTCTTCAGTTCTCTGTAAGGGGTCTTCCAGTCCTGGGTGCAACGCAGCGAGGTTCTGCTGGCCGTGATAAAGTGCTGAGGCAGAGGAAGGACGCGAGACCGCGGGTCTCGGGCAGTGAGGATGAATTGCTCCAGCCACTTTGCAAGAGTGCCTGTTTCTCTTTTTTTTTTTTTTTCTTTTTGTTTTTTTTTTTTGGACATCTAAGACAGGAAAAAAAAAAAACAAATCAAGCACCTTCCCAAAAAGAGGTTGTTCTTTTCTTTTTTTTTTCCTTTTTTTTTTTTTTTTACACAGATTGTCCCACATTTCTTATGGCTGGTAAAACACAGACAGGTCAGCGTAGCAGTTAATGGATGATGCCACTTCCACTTAAAATACACAGAAACGGTGGTTTGGGTTTCCATCCAAACCGAAACAGACTTGTTTGATTTGTCCCCCTGAGTTGCCTAGAGGCGAGAAGATGCATATAGGTGGGGTAAGCAAGCTCGTGTCACCGTGAGCAGGAATCTCTCCTGTTAAGACTAAATGAACAGCTCGCCCCTTTGTCTTTTGTCGTTCCCTTCGCACCATCCACGTGCACAGGCTCCACTTCGCTTCTCACTGATGGCAGCAGCAAAAAAAACAAAACAAAACCAAAAAAGCCTCTTGCTGCCTTTAGGGGAGCGGGGAGAGCTGGGGAGGGGGTGCAGCTCAGCCCAGCCTCCCCGTGACCCCACAGATGTGGGGGGTCCCACATTCCATCAGGGAGGTTTCCTGGTGCACCTGTGAGCGAAGGTTTTGGGTACGTTAAGACACGCTGGGCCAAATCCTGCTGAGCCTTTTTCCGTGGAAAGAGATGCTGGATCTGTAGTTCATTATTTTTTTTTTTTTTCCTTTTTAAATAACTGGGTTACTTAAGACTTACCTATTAAAAACAGCTACACTTTATGCTGTAAGAGTAATTTTTCCCAACAATTTCACAAGCAATACAAGATAGGCATTGAAGAGAATGATGTAAAGACAGCTTTCCGTTATGCAGAAGATCATTTTTCCTCTCCAGTTATTTAAGCTAACCTCCCTTAACAATCTCAGAATAAATTAATAAATACTAGTTAAATTAGAAACAGTACATCAGATCTGGCTATCAAGAGAAAACAGTTCTATGGATCCCAATCAGGAGAAGAAAAATGATCTCAGGAAATACGTGCAGTAAAAAACTGGCCATAAAGACACACAGAGCCTTTGATTTCCCAGCATTTGTGACATTCAAGTTAAGATCATTAGCAATGGTTTCTAAGTGTCAGCTATCTAGCCTAGCCTCCTCCTCAAAGCTAAAACATGAGTCTGTATCCCTCCAGAAGATTCAGTTGGCTATTGGTGGTGTATGAAGTGCTTGTCTCCAGTTTGTATCATCAGTTTCTTGTCTGTGTGGAATTTGTGGTAGGGAATGGGTGACAGTCAGAGGCTGAGCTGCTTCTGCTGTTGCTGTTGTCAGTATTTATGGGATCAGTTGAACCTTTACCTATGCTTGTTATCAGGAAAGCAAGAGTGTGCATCACATCTTCATGCTAGACAGGAGTTATTTTTACGTGGCTATCCGTATTTTCTATGGAGCTTTCCATTGTTGGTTAAAAAAGTTCTGTCTAATATTTAAAAAAAAAAAAAAAAAAATTCGTTGGTAGCAACTGTTCACATTTAAAATTTCACATTCCCTTTAGAATGTAGTTTTAAAACGTGGAGCAGAGCTGACATTTCCCCCAGCCTTACGCCGAGTACATTAGATGGAGAAAGGAACAGGGTTGTTGTTGTTTTTTTTTTTTATACCACGCTGTCAGAGCCTTTTCCTGAATTTTCTGCTTTTCCAATATCCATGTCTATAAAGTCATCTGGTAATTCTGGAGGGGGCCCTGGTGGGCTCTCCTCCACCTGCTGCTGCTGCTGCTGCTGCTGGTAGTGGTGGCACAGCCCAGTCTTGCATGGCCTCACCAGGGCCAGAAACACGGCCCCCAGGACCATGCCAGCAGCACAGGAGTAGAAGGCTGAGCTGTAGTTCTTTGTCGTATCCACTAAGACACCTACAAAAAAACAATTACAGCAGTTAGTCCCAGCCAGCTCCCCCTCTCCCCTGCCCAGCCATCCTTCCTGCAGATTTTTAATCCTGGTGCCTCTGCATCGTTTTATCTGCAGGCAGAACTCGATGATAAACAGATGCCACTTTAAAAAAGTAAACCCGTTGTGTTCAGGGGTACGTGGTGTCATCTGCAGGCAAGTCAGAAGCCTCTGGGCACCGCAGGGACTCTGAGCCCGAGATGCATCAAGCATCTGTTTGTTCTGATAGAGACTTCCCCTCTCTGCAGTGTGTGGCACAGACACAGGCACAGCGAGAGGGATTCGCCTCTGCTGGTCGCTAGAGCCTGAAGTGATGCCAGGTTTGGGTTTCTAACAGGATCAGGGTAGCACTGCAGTATTTCCCTTCCCTCTGAGGTTCCTCAGTGGAGACTGCCTCATCCGTGGGACTCTGCAGAGCTGCATTGCAGCGGTCTTCTGGCTCCCAGAATTTCCTAATACTCATTACGGGGCTTTTAGGATAGTGCTGTGATTAGCGCTGCCAGAACCCTTTCCAGAGAGAGATCAGCACCAACAGCTGTCAAACATTTCACAAAACAAATTAACATGAAAGTTTGAGAGTTACCTGCGATGGGTGGTCCAGCCAACCCAGCTAAGCTCTGAATGAAGACGTAGACTCCAGCTGCAGAAGACATCTTTTCAATGCCAACCACATCGTCCTCTGCCAGGAGGGGAATATGTGTGCCCGCCACCGTGCCGAGCATGAACCCAAAATAAATGCTACATGTCATCAAGCCCCAGAACTCGGAGGCAAAAGGGAAGGCAAACAGTGCTACAGCCAGCAGGATGACACAGATGAGTTCGATGTAGATCTTGCGGATGGGCTTCTTGTTGAGCACCCAGCCAGCAAAGATCCTTCCAAAGACCTCGGCGATGGCCATGGCCGACAGGATGTACGCGGAGTGGTCCTTGCCGATGCCCAGGCTGAGACTCAGGGGGATGATGTAGAGGGAGGGAGCGAAGAAGCCCAGGGTTGCAAACAGGCCAAAGAATGCATAACAGATAAAGCTATAGTCTCTCATCACAGAGAAGTCCAGTAGTTTGGTTTTTGGTTCTGGAGGGGTGCTGTAATTTTCAACGGGGATCTGTCCGTGTTGCTTTGGTTCTTCACTTTTCGGCTCTGCTTTGGTTTTTCCAGGCACATTGCTGGGTGAGGTAGTTATATCGACTCCTGAGTCTATGGACTCTATTGAGGTGCATGTTTGCTCGTTTTCAAGCATGTACTTTGTCTCCGTGGACTCTTCTGGAGGCTGTGCTTTCACTTCTTCTTGCTCTTTGATGATGATGGGTCGCAGCAGCGATCCGCAGACGGTGATGCCAAGCTGCAGCACCCCGACAGAAAGCAGGCTGTACCTCCAGCCAATCTGCTCCTTCAGAGCTGTGATTGCTGAGGGAAGAGGGCAGAGGAAGAAGAAAGTGTAACTAGGAAAGCCTGCAGTTACACCAAGCAGTTGAATTCACAGGGGGGGAATTCACTCGAGTTTTACCACTGGAGGGTTCCAGGAGCCTTGGCTCTTGCAAAGGCTGAGCAGGGGGTCCCTCCTGCTCAGGGGTCTGGCACCCACCTTCCTGCCCTCAGCTGCAGCAGACAAAAGCTAGAAGCTGTGTTTACCACCTGGCTAGCAGAAGCCACGCTCTAGGCAGCCCCTTCTGAATTTGGGGGTGAAGGGGGTGTTATTTTTAGTGAAGGAGCGCAAACCCAACACTCGAGTTTCCTCTCGCCGCTGACCCCACCCTGAAACCAGCTACCAGAGGAAGTCCCTCAGCCCTGCTCAAAGGTGCACGTCACTGCTGAATTACCAGCCCTCATTTGCAACCAAAGCAGCTTTGCACTGGGGATTAGCTGGAAGCACACATGCACAGCAGGACCACCTGAACAGCCAAGGACAGGGGGTGACAGGGACGTGCTGCCTGGGGACAGGTCCCCAAAAGGCTGGAGCGGCTCTGCTGCCCGTGCTTAAGCACAAGCCCACTAACCTTTAGGAGCAGTTATGTGTGTACTGTGTGTGTTTTAAATAGCTGAAGTTTCTCTGTCTTATTTTTAGCCTGCCAGATCTATATAGGGAGCCCATCGGGCTGCGTATCAGCCAGGCATGTCCTGCCCTGGCAGATCCCGCCGGGGACGGCTCGGGCAGCGTTAGACCCGGCCCGAGGATTATTTGTCACCCTGCCTGCAGGGCACGAGTGCCATGGGCACATGAGCAACAACCTGTGGGCTTTAGCAGGTTGAGGGGAGCAGTGCTGAGCTTTAGGCACGCACGTGTGAACTCCCAGCACGCGGGCACCGTACCTGGTGCGAAGGAGAAGACGGCGAAACATTCCCCTGTAGATGCCACTGCTGTGACCAGCGAGCGCCTTTTGTCAAAATACTGTGATAAAATGGTGACAGTCGGGAGGAAGGAGAGGCAGTATCCGAGGCCTGTGAATAAATGCCAAAAATTGCCATAACAACAAGTAAAGGAGGGGGAAACACCGATGCAAGAACACGTTAAGTCGGCTTTCCCGGTGGTGATTTACACAGTATCGTTTCGGCCAACTCAGCAAGTCACCCTGGAAGAAAATCATTGGGGAAACCAGAATGTTATTTTTTTTGTAAATTGGAGGGGGGAGGAAGAAAAACAAAAGAGAAAAGTAAAAAACCAAGAGACCCAGCCTCCCAAACCTGCCAGATAATGCCTTCTGCTCCAAAGCAGCCAGCGGGGTCCACTTTCAGGACCTCATCTGCCTAAAGAATTTGAGCCTGTAGCAACTGCTCCCCTAAGCAAGGCCTGGGAGCAGGACACCAAGGCCAGGCTGGAGAGGGGGAAGAAGTATCAGCAAAAGGAAAAAAAAGAGACAGAAGCAGAAGTTAAGACGATTTGACCCCGTGAGCAGTTTGGTCTCCCCAGCGATCCCAGTCCATGAGAAGAGCCCAGTACGGCTGCACGAGCACAGGACTAAGTCCCAGGGTGAGAGAGAACAGAAAGCCAAGCCTGGAGCTCAGCTTAACCCCCCTCCCAGCAGGGCGAGGTCAGCTCAGGAGGGGCAGCAGCGTTAAGCAATCCCTGTGTGATGGGGCTGGGGTGAAACCCCCGTGGCTCGCGGGAAGCTGCGGGAGAGCAGGGGGAGCGTTTGACAGGTACAGGGGAGGATGACTCACCGGAGATGATGCCGATGGTGACATACATGTCCACGACGGAGCGGGCGAAGGCGGCGATGACCATCCCGGTGCTGATGAGCAGCCCCCCGGCCATCACCACCAAGCGGTGGCCGAAGCGGTTGCTGAGCACCGTCGACAGAGGAGCTGGGGAGGGAGAGAGCCCTGGTCAACACCCAACTCAGCAGCCTCACCAGCCACCATCTCCTCCAGAGGCTCTTCTCATACTCCTCCTGCCCAGGTCCTCCTGCTGTGCCACCTCCCCGCACAGAGCAGTGTCCCCCCGGGGCCATCCTTGGAGCGCTGCACAGCTCGTGGCACTGAGGACGTGCTAAAAAATCATCACAAGAGACTTAAAGACGGGTGCGTGGGAGCCTGGGGCAAACCTGCACCCACATCCCCAGACACCAGCGGGATTTCAGCAAGGCTCCAGCCACTTCTAATCCTTTTCACTGCAGAGTTTGGTTTCAAAGCTCTGGCTTTTGCCTCTTGCTGGTGAGACCTGAACAGCCGGGCCAAGGCCAGTGACATGGACCGTGTACCTACACCGCGCAAGGACACGAGCCAGGGCTCAAAGGGTGAGACAGACATTTCTTAGCATTTCATGCAGCCTCTGAGCTTTATGGCTGTTATTTAATTTATAGTGGAGCCATTAGAGACACAAAAGTCACAGGTGCCAGGTCCTTGTTTGCTGAGTCAGCAGTACGGCTGCCCCTTGCACCCGCGCCGAGCGCCTGCTCCTCTTACCTGTGAAGGTCTGCACAAACACACATATGGATATTATCCATGATATCCTGCTGTTGGTTTCGTCAAAGCTTTCCATCAGGTCATTGAAGAAGACTCCAAATGATTTTATGATGCCGTATGTCAGGGCTTCCACAACAAAGAATGCAAAAGCAACTGTCCAGCCCCATCCTCCGTCAGGCACTTTAGTATAAACGTTTGCAGAGGTGCACGGCATTTTTACAGCTTTGACCGTCATTTTGGATCTGGAAAAGAGGGGACAGGGAGCCAAGCGTGAGTTTAGGCTGAATTTTGCTAGAAGGGGCACAGTCTAGGAGCTGTAGCATTGCTGAAGGCACCAGGAGCCAGTCCCTGCGCTGCCGAGGGATTAAATAGAGGAGTTGGGCTGATGTTTCTGCCTCTGCCACCCCACGGGCTCCTTCCTGCTGGTGCCTGGTGAGCGCAGGACCAGAAACTCTCAGCTCAGCGCCCAGGCAGGCTGTTTCCAGCAGCCAAGCCCGGGAGCTGTCATCTGTCTGTCGGTGTGAGGGGGTGGGTTCGTGAAAGATCCACCGCAGAACCCAGCGCGGGCTGGTGGAGCTGCAGGAACCCCCTCGGGGCACCCGCCCTCCCCGCTGCACCCCCTGCCTGCCCGGTGACACCTCGGTGACACCCCTTTGCCGCAGGATCAGTCAGTGACAGAACCCACTGTCACATGCTGTGGTGTCCAGAATCCCACAGCCGCTGGCTCCGGGATGACAGGAACTCCTGGGGAGCTTGTCTGCCCCCAGAGTGGCAGCTCAGGGCTGCCCACACCTCAAAACAGGGGGTGGGGACAACCCCCCGCTGCCACCAGCTCCTCTGCAGCCCTTGGGACCACTTACACCCCCCAGGGCAGGGGGGGCTGGAGGGGATCACCCCATATGACATGGGGGGGCTCTTCAGCCCTTCTCCGTGTCACCAGGGGCTGTGGGTGTGCAGGGGCAGCTTCTGTCCCACGCGGAGCTCCCTGTGGAACTCCCGAGCTGCCACAACCCTGCGGGGGGACAGTGCCAGGGTCAGTGCCACGCCTGCACGGTGCGGGGGGACAGCGCCAGGGTCACAGTCCTGGGGTCACTGCTACACCTGCGCAGGGACGGGGACAGCGCCGGGGTCACCGTGCTGGGGGTCGCTGCCACAGCCGTGCGGGGGGTGCCGGTGTCACCGTGTCGCACACCTGCGCGGGTGGGTGGGGGGCACACGGCAGTGCCGGGGTCACGCCCCAGCGCTGGCTCCCAGCAGCCACCCCAGGGCAGGGAGGGATGGGATGGGATGGGATGGGATGGGTGGCCGCGGATGTCCCGCCCGGGGGCTGCCCCGGGCACCACGCGGGTCGCCGGCTCTTTGCGCGCTCTCCCCCCCACCCCCAGCACCGCCGGCCCCGGCAGCCACCGGGCATTTCCCTCCTCCATTTTCTGCTCAGATCTCCTCGGCACCGCGTTCTCGGCGCACGGAGCCCCGAGCGGCTCCGGCCACGCCGCCCCCAGCCCCGGGCAACTTCTCTCGGCGGAGCAGGCGAGTGCGAGACACCGGCGCCCCCCGGGAGCTGGGCGGGGGTGGGAGCCCACGCGAGGGGTCCCCGAGCGGGGCAGGGGGTGGTGCCCGCAGCCCGCAGACCCCCTGTGCGGTGCTGCATGGCGGGTGCGCGGTTCCCGTGGGATCCCTTCTCCCAGGGATGCAGCGAGGCGTGGGCTCCTGCATCCCTGCGGTGCCGCTCTGCTGCAGCCCCGCGCCGGGGGCGAGGGGGCACGGGTGGGACCCCCCCGGCGGCCGCCCGAAGTTTTGTGGGAAGTGCCTGGAGACCCCCGAGAAGGGGGACGGGGCTGCCGCGAATTCCTGTGTCACCGCACGAGGAATTGGGGGAGAGTAGGTTTAGGAAGAAGCACGCTTAGGGACAGAAAGGAGATGAGATAAAAAAAAAAAAAAGGAAAGGAAGAAAAAACAACCCCGAAACCGCAGACCTGGGGCGTGCGTTTTGTACGTTTAAAGATTAAAAGAAATGGCGATGGGGGGGTTGAGAAAAAAAGCTGAAAATTAAGAAGCCGGAGCGCGCAGGGGCCCGGCGTGGCCCCCCCTTCCCTGCATCACTTTCCCAACATTTCAGCCCTGATTCCTGCATCGCCGGGGCCGCGGGCTAAAAATACGGGGATGCGGGCGAGGGGAAGAGGGGGAAAAAAAAATAATAACGTTTAAAAGAGGCCAAAAATGAGAAAGGGGAGAAAAAAAAAAAAAAAAAAAAAGGAGAGAGAGATAGAAACAAAGCCCTCCCCCACCCCGCTCCCCCGGGAGGGAGGGAGCCCCACTCACCCGGTGCTGCGGCGGGGTCAGGGGCTGCCCATGGCCCGGGGAGGGCGAGCGGGCGGGCGACCCTCGGCGAGGAGGCGGCCCCCGCTGCCCCGCCGGCCGCTGCTGCTCCCGCTGCCCGCGGCGGCGGCTGCTGCTGCTGCTCGGTGCTCGCTCGCAGCCCTTATATACCGGCTGGAGCCGGTCTCCGCCGGCGGCTCCGCAGCGCCCATGTGCGCCGCGCCGGGCCCGGCTCGCCCCAGCGGCGGCACCGCGTGTGCGGGGAGGGGCGGTGCAGGCGGCGGGAGCGGCTCCCCCCACCCCGCCCCGCTCCTCCAGGGACCCCGGGAGAGAGAAGAGAGAGGGAGAGGCCCCCCCGCCAGCCCCGCACCTGCCGCAGGGACCCGCGCCCCGCGGGGAGCAGGTGCCCGAGCGAGTCCCCCCGCAGCCCCGCACGCTGGAGCATCCCCGGGGATGGGGATGCAGGATGTGCAAGTGCCCCCTCCCCTGTGCGCTTGAGGGTGCCAGAGTGCCCCTGTCTCCTTTGGGTGCAGTGCATGATGCGTTTTTTAGGGAAATGTGTCCCTTAGTTGTGTTTTTAGGGGAAACGTGTCCCTTAGTTGTGTTTTTAGGGGAAACGTCTCCCTTAGTTGTGTTTTCAGGGGAAACGTCTCCCTTCGTTGCGTTTTTAGGAAAAAAAAAACCATCTCCCTGGGTTGAATCTTTTAGTGGAAACCATCTCCCTTAGTTGTACTTTTAGGGGAAAGCATCTCCCTTGGCTGAATTTTTAGGGGAAACCACTCGCCTTTAATTGTATTTTTTAGGGAAAAGCATGTTCTTTGGTTGCGTTTTTGAGGGAGAACATCTCCCTGGGTTGGATTTTTAGGGGAAACCATCTTCCTTGCTTGTACTTCTAGGAGAAAACATCTCCCTGGGTTGAATTTTTAGGTGATCCTGGTTCACACCCCTGGAAACAGAGTCCAGGTTAAAGTGTTCCTTCAGTGCAAGGGCTGCGCTGTTTGGTTTGGCCGGAGTCCCTTCTCCTGCTTTTCCCTTCCTTTGTCACAGTGGGATGGCTGGTGGGGTGGCACAGCAAAGGGCAGTGGGGGCAAAATTCTGCAGGTCACCCAAAATGAGGCAGATCAGCTGCTGCTTTCGTTTGGGAACTTTGGGAAAGCTGCTGCTGGTTTCTCATGGCAGTGCTGGTTCAAGAGCCACTGCCTCCAGCAAGTGCTGGTGCTCACAGGGATGTTCCAGCAGCTTCACTCCTCTCAGTCCCTAAACTGAAATCCAAATGCTCGACCATGGGACTGTGCCCTGTGTGTCCTTGGGAATCGTCCTCTCCCACAGGAAAACCCCTTCTTCCAAGGAAACCCAAGGTTTCCTCTGAGGTGGTTGCCCTTTATCCATATCTTGCCTTTCAGGGGCACAGATAAAGGGTGACCACCCCTCTGGCCTCGTAGAGCTGATATTCCAGTCATACAGCCTTTTCCTTGGAAATGGGTCACCCTCCCCATGCTGAAATTCTTCCTGGCATCAGCAGTGCAAGTGGTTGTGGGACAACAAAAGAGGTTTGTGCCTCCAGGGGAGAAATAAGAATGCAAATATCTTTGGCATGAAAAACCCAAAGCGATTTACTCCTTGGTATTTCTTGTCAGTCCTTTGCATCTGTCTCTGCCTCACCTTCTCATTCCTTTCCTTTGGGCCTTCCAAGAGCAATAAGGCTTCAGGGAGCCATGGGGGCTGGAGGGGCCCTGTGGGGGGAATGGGGATGGTGGCTGCAGACTCTCCAACCAAGGGCTTCCCAGCCCTGCTGTAAAATCCTTTTCCCCCAAGTTTTTTGCCTGTTTTAGAGGGATTTCCCTGCTGCTTGGCTTGGCTGTGTCTTGTCAGGGCTCTTTGCCCCAGCACATCCCTTGTGGGTCCGTCCCATACCTGTCAGCGCTTGCAGCAGGACGAGCTTCTCCATCATCCCCCGGGGAACTTTTGCAGCCCGGGTGCGTGGCCGGTGTTGGAGAGCTCTGTAATCCCCAGGGAAGCAGAGCAAGCCTCCTGTCGGTGGGCATAAATCAGCCAGGAGCTGCAAAGCAGGGCGGGCTGTGGAGGGCAGGGGAGGGAAGGGGAGCGCGGGCCCCTGGGCTGCGCCGCCGGATGGCTCCGGGACTTCCAGTTCATTTATTCTGCCGGGGTTTGCCCGGCCCTGCTCGGCATGTGAAATGTTTTCTCTGAAAGACCCAGCAGCGAGATGGGTGAAAAACATTCTCCTGTCCCAGGAGCTGGCAGAAATCCTGGTAAATCTGCAGAAGTATGTTTTTGTCGGTGCTGCTTATTCTGTTAGAGGGAACTAGTATAAACCATTCCAGCAGAAAACCTCTTCCTGGAATAAAGTCCTGACTCTGTTCAGAGCATTGTCAGGACGGTTGTACCGGGAATGGAGCTTAGCTGGTAAACATGTTGGGACTGAGGAGCCCCAACGAGGCAGGCACAGAGCTCCTTTAGCCTCTGCCCCATGGATAAACCCCTCACGAGGCACCTGCTGCCCTTCTCTGTGCGTGAATCAAACATAAAATCTGTGCAAGTTTAGTTTGCAAAGCAAACATGGATTTTTTTTTTTTGTTTTCTCCCCTTTGAAAGCCTATCTGTCCCACTGTCCATCCCCTCCAGGCTGTGGTTGGGCATTGTCAGCAGGGTCATGGTCACTGCCAGGAGCCACACCATGGGGTCATGTCCTCATCCTGCATCACTCTGCAGCCATGGGATCAGTGCACAGCCTGAGCCACCACTTCTGCTCTCCTGCCTCAGTTTCCCTGACCCTGGCTGGCACAGGGGGCGATGCTGGGAGCCCCTGCAGTGGTCCTGGATAACAGCGGGTGCCCGCTCCGTCTTGAATTTGTCATCCCCTGCTGTGTCCTTATCTCTCTGCTCTTTGCAGCCAGGATGGAGATGCCTGCTGGGACTTCCAGCAGGAGAACAGGACCATCAGTGTGGGTTTGGGCAGGAGATCAGAGCTGTGACACCCCGGGTGGGGTGCAAGCCCCGGGTGCCAGCGGGGGGGACAGCACAGCTGGACGTGCTTCAAAGGGCATCAGGTTTTTCTGGGCTCCGGCCGCTGCTTTGCTCTCCAGGCAGGCGTGAAAATGTGAAAGAATGTGAAAAATGTGAAAATGATCTTGCTGGCCCCAAGATTTGTAAACTTTCTGGTTAATGTGTAATAAATACATGACAGATAGTGCCAGCGCCGGGCGGCGGCACCACCAGCGGTGACATCCCGGGGAGACATCTCCCCTCCTGTGCCCCGGGGCCAACCCCAGGGTGTCCTGATTGGAGAGGGTTTGGGGCTTTTCCAAACTGGTTTGTCTGGTTTTGGACTTATCCCGAGTGAGTTTCTGTGAACCGCCTTGCCTGGCTTGCAAAATGCTCGTTACTTGTTTGTTTAATCCTGCCCTGGGACAAGGTGCGTCCCAGGTGCGCCCTGTCCACTCGGAGCCATGCCCAGCACGGTGCTAATGCCGCTTATCCCGGGGCCTTGGATCCTTGGAGTGATTCCTCCCAGGTGGCTCATCCAGCTGTAACCACCTGGGCAGTGTTTCCTGCTTGGCATGAGGTGAGGCGCCGCCACAGCCGCGCTCACGCCCGTAGTCGGCCTGGGGGAATCTCTTCTGAGTCATTATTTTTTTTGCAAAAATAGCTAAAAGTTGGTCCTTCGACCTTGAGAGGGTCTGGCTGTAGTGAAGCTGGAGGGGGGCAGAGATGATGCAGGTCCTGGTGTGGCAGTGAACAGGCACCAGGGCTGATCCCAGGGATAACATGTCCAGATACCTAATCCTGGTTCTTGGAGCATGAGGGACAAGCTGTGGGCTTGCAGGAGGGTGCAGAACAGGAGCTGGGCTCATGGGCTTTGTTGTGGCAGGGCTGGGCAGCCTCTCCCGTGGCTCAGCCCCCCAACCCACCTCATCCCACCCCCATTAGCTGATGTACCGAGAGCCTCCAGGCTTCATAAATTAACACTGTGAGCTATGAATTATGAATGGAGTCACATCCCTGATCACTTCAGTGCTACACTGACAACCCTGGAGCTGCTGATCCGAGAGACAGCCCAAAGCTTTTAAAGATGTGAACAGCAAAACCTGGGAATGATTTGCTTTGCAAGCTACAAACCCACCCTATGGATGAGGCTCATCCTATTCCCTCTCCTGCCTCCTCTTGTTGCCTTCTCCTGTTTTGTTTCCCAGTATTGCCTTCTCTACTCACCCTTATGGTTTGTCTTAATGGATGTTGTCCTGCTTGGCTGTGTTGACCATCCCATGGGAGCTGCATCCTTCATGGCATGTTCTTTTCCTAAGGTTGCTGGTGCCAACTGGGGACAGCTGCTGCAGTGTTGGCCCTAGCTGGGTCCTGGTTGTCCCCAACCCAGGCACAGGTCCCCACACCATTCCCATGGGTTGGTGCAGAGCTCCTGGCACAGGACTCAGTGGGGTTTTGGCAAATCTCTGCAACTTCATCTCCCTTTGGCCATAACTTTGTGCTCAGGGGGTGGTGTTCCACAGCTCCACCTCTGCCATCGGTCTTTGGGGGGTTTATCCTCGAACCTCTCCACCACTGGAGGCCAAATCCTGCCCTAAACAGCCAGATGTGCTTAATCCTGTAAGCCTGGGTGTCCCTGGGGTTTGTTGCCTCTGGGTTTGTCTGGATTCCTGCCTTCAGGAGTGGCTCCCTCTGGCAGCTGGGCTGCACTGCCTGCTCGGGTGCACTGAAGGCAGTGGGGCAGCAGGAGTAGAACTAAATTTGTAAAATGAGCTCTAGACACTTGTCAGTTGTCACAAATGAAGGCAGTGCCCTGCATGTCCCCCCTCTGTGGTGCTGTGCACCCTGCAGTGCTCAGGGGACAGCCCTCGGCAGGGCGGGAGGGAGCAGCGCTGCTCCCGGGGACGGCGGAGCACGGGAAACCATCCCAGCCCCAGCGATGGATGTGGGAAAGGGGCCCTCGTTATTCACAGCCCTTTTCAGCTGAGCCATCCTGAACCAGGCAGCAAAAAAATACAACTTCAAAGGCAAAGCCTCGGCGTGTGGAGAAGGCGTCCTGCCCCGGGCCGGGGTGCAGGAGCACTCGGCGTGTCCTGACTGTGGCTTGTGTCTCTTGCAGGGAATGCTGTAACCGTGTGAGGAGAAGGATGGACTGACACAGCCCCAGCAGTTGTTTCTCCACCTGAAGGCCAGGCTGAGGGGCTCAGTGTGCAGGGAAGGAGCCGTTTGGTGGACACAAACATCCCCCCTGGGCTGTGGTGAGGGGAGAGGAGCCGCCGCCGCAGATCGAGCCGCTCCTGGAGGGGAAAATACCGCTCTGGTTTGGTGTCTAATTAGATATTTACCAGGAAGGAAGGAAAGATATAAATAGGGTGACAGTGACTTCAAAGGGTGTTTTTGACTTCCAAGAATAACACCTTTGCTGGCGCCGATTTCGGGAATATCAGCTGTGCTTGGGTGTGAAAGACGGAGGAGGTGTCGCAGCTCGGTCGGCAGCCAAGGGAGCAAACCCAGACCCCCGGCCCCACGGGACCAGCTGAGGAGGGGACATTGGCATTGCTGCAAGGGCCTGTGGAGAGCTCAGCTGGATCCACAGGGACACAGGGGAGGGAGTCTGGGGAGTGTGCCGCAGTGTGGGTGGGAGGGGACGTGTGGCACCATGAGGACCCCGTCCCCACGGGCAGTACTGGTGCTCACCATGACGCTGGTGGGACTCTGGGCTCCCTGTGGGGGGCATGGGCAGCCCAACTTCATCGTCATCCTGGCAGATGATGTGGGCTGGGGGGACCTCGGGGCTAACTGGGCAGAGACCAAGGAGACCCCACACTTGGATCAGTTGGCTGCCGAAGGGACAAGGTAATGTCTGTCCTCCTTCCCTGCCCTCTCCGAGCATCCCTGTCACCATCTGTCCTGCAGCAATGGGGAATTCACTGCCACGGGACTGTCAGGGATTTAATGGAGTGGGTTTGGGTGCATGGGGAGGGCTGCCAGAGCACCTTGGGGTGCAGGTCCATCCATCCCTGGTGAGACCTGCGAGCTTCATCCCCCGCCCCCAGCCCTCATCCCCTGGGGCAGAAGGGGATGCATGCAAAGGAGCAGGGAGGGATGGGGCAGCGTTGGAGCCTGCAGGGGCTTGTGAGCAAAGGGTCCTTTAACGTTCCAGGTTCGTGGATTTTCACTCAGCCGCATCCACTTGCTCCCCGTCCCGCGCCTCGCTGCTCACGGGGCGCCTCGGGCTGCGCAACGGGGTCACCCACAACTTCGCCATCACGTCGGTCGGCGGCCTCCCCCTGAACGAGACCACCCTGGCTGAGGTCCTGCAGGAGGCTGGGTACAGCACAGGGGCTATAGGTAATGCCCAAAATGCCAAGGGGGCAGCCAGGGCAGGGAGGTGACAAGGGGTGGCACAGACACCCGTGTCCGTCCCTTGCAGGGGAGGTGGCTGCGGGTACTTAAGTGGAAGGCTGGCAGTGAAAGGAGAGTCCAAAGGATCACGTGTGAGAGATTTCACACATCTCCCTTGGATTATGTAATCCCAAGATTAAAATCTTCCTTTTCAAACATATGACGCTGCCTGAAAATCCAGACTTCTCCAATTTGAGCTCTAATTGCTTCACCTCACAAGGAATGTGCTGGGTTTTCCTGAGCAAACACGACTGTGCTCGGCAGCTCTGCCATCCTGCATCCCACGCCACGGTCGGTGCTGCTGGCCCTGTGACTTTGGGCACCTTTCTGTCACCGTGGGGTCCCACCAGCCAGCACAAGCCCTTTGCACCTGCAGCTCCTGCTGGTGCACAGGTCGTGCTGACAGAAAATCCCTCGGTTTCACCATTGCCCCACAGTTTTTGGAGTTCTCCCTCTTGGATCAGTGCATTCGGTGGGAGCAAGCACGTGCCGGAGGTCAGAGGGTGAAGCTGGCTGCTTGGGAGGGGTTAGAAAGCCATCTGCTCAGAACACAAACACATGAAAGAGCCTTTTAAGGCTGGAAACACTCGCTTTGCACAGGCATGAGATACCTTATGCATTTTTTCTGGGTTTCTGCAAAAATAGACGGCGTTCTGGAAACGCGGCCAGCACAAACAAGGAGCCTTTCTTGTAGCAAGATTAAAGCCCCCAGCGCTGCGGGCACCTCGTGGGTGATGGGTGGTGGCTGTGGCTGTGTAACCTCTGAAATGATGTTCTGTGGCTTCCACGCAGGCAAGTGGCACCTGGGACACCACGGCCGCCATCACCCCAACTCCCGCGGTAAGGGCTGTGCCAGCGGGGACGAGCTGAGGGCCCTGCGGTCACCTTGACCCTGCTGACACCCTGTCTTGCATCTCAGGCTTTGACTACTACTTTGGGATCCCCTACAGCCACGACATGGGCTGCACGGACACCCCTGGGTACAACGTGCCGCCCTGCCCGCCCTGCCCGCGGCACGGCGCGGCTCACAGGTACGGGGCGGGAGGGATTCGGGGGCTGGCACAGGGGAGGTGGGTGTTGGCATCAGTGTCCCCAGCCCTGAGAACTGCCCTTTGCCGTGGTCACCTCCCTTATAATCCGTGTACCCGGTTTCACCCCTGTGCACCCCAGAGCAGGGTGTGGGTTGGGGAGGTGGGTCAGCCCCACAGACTTTGCATCGCCCCCTTTCTTCCCCCCTCCTTGGCTCTCTGAAGGCCAGGAAAGCCGCCAGGCTCCGTGCCTGCTCCCACACCGATCCCCACCACATTTACAAGTGTTTGAGGACTCTTCCCAGCAGGGTGGCGAGGAAGGACTGTTACACTGAGGTCGCTCTTCCTCTCTTGGAGAACGTCACCATCGTCCAGCAGCCCGTCGCCCTGGGCAGCCTGGCCGGGCGCTACGCGGAGGAGGCGGCGCGGTTCATGCGGCGGGCGAGGTGAGGGGACACCTGCTGTCCCCTGTGCCCTTTGCTGGGGGAGCACATGGGCCACTGCAGGAGTCCTCTGCAGTGCTGGGGGAGATGGGTGTTGTTGCCCCGCAGTTCCTGGGGGGCAGATCTGGGGTCTCCGTGGCTTGGCTTCCCGCTGGAGGTGGGGCACAGGACACGGGTGTGCTCATCCCTCAGGAGCAAAGTGGCTCCTCCAAATGGTGGCCCTGAGCCCTGGGGATGGGTTGTGTAATTTTAATCCCCATTATTGGCGGATTACGAGCTGTGACTTTGCAAAATGCCTCCCTGCAGTGTGAGGAGAGGAAGTGCTGCCGGGCAGCCGAGTCCCAGCCCGTCCCATGTCTGCATCCAGGGATAGCACAGACCCAGGGAAGGGCCACAGGGGGTTAGGTTTGTGTGAACAAAAGGCTGGGCAGGGAGCAGCCTGTGTGAAATGGCTCCTTATAAACCTGGGTGCTGTTTTGTTGCACAATATCTATAGTTATTGCTTTGGGTACCAAGCATTGTCCGTGACATGGCTTTGACATGTGGTCAGGATGCTGAGGGTACCCAGGATCTGGGCTGTAGGGCAGCAGCAATCCCCCCTCCTGTCCAAGCCCCCCGGGCTGCCAGGATGCTGTTTGGCTGTGAAACCAAGTGTGTGAGCCTCGGGTTAATAGGAAAAACCTTTAAACTCCCAGAAGTGTTTTGGGGTTATCTGCGTTCACAGAGAACAGGATTAAGCAGGTGCCTGCCTTTTCTCTCCTTCCCTTTGATGGCTTATTCCAGTTTTCCCCTGCCTGACTCATTCATTACAGGGCAACAAAAGAACACCGGATTTGCCATCTCGGTGTTTTTTTTAACCAGTCATGGCAAGGTTGAGTAATTTGTGACAGTGAGCCGTGGCACTGCTCGAGCACAGTGAGCGTGGGAGCAAAAGTCAGGGACTCCTGTCTTCAGTTATCGATTAAACGTTTGCTCCATCTGGGACAATTCTGAGGTGTCCTTGTGATAAGCCAGCGGGATGTTCAGCTGAACACCGCAGCCATGAGTCCACCTGGATGCTGGAGTGGTGGGATGCAAGCTGGGGAAGCAGCTTTCCCTGCTCCAGGGTCTCTGGCATCCCGTGGGAAAAGGTCTCACACGGCTTTTGCAGCAGTGATTTGCAAGGGGCTGGGGCACAGCCCTTTGCAGGGCTCCAGTGCCATGGGGGAGGATGGGGCAGCTCCAGGTGGGATGGGTTTTACTCATTTTCCATCCCAGGTGTGACGGGTAAAGGAAGGAAGTGCCGAAACACACGTCAGAGGGGCCCTGAAAACTTTCTGGAGGCAGTGATGGGGTGGCTGGAGCCGGGCGCGTGTGCGGGCTGGGACACGTCCCTGGGATCCGGCCCCTCCCCGCTGCTGGACATCCCACCCTTCCCCTCAGAGGTCCCTGAGGAAGAGCAGGACTCGTAGGAGGAGATAAATATAGCTGTAAACAAGCAAACAGGACATGTCCTCTGATGATTTAGGAGTGAGCAGGCGGTGGGGCAGCGCACGGCGGGTGAACGTGCCGCGCTCCCTGTCCGGGGCTGCTCGGCAGTGCCAAGGCCGTGCCTGGGGTCGGTGTGGGTGTCCTGCTGTGGCTCACCCTCTGCCCACGTCACTGTCAGATCCAGGCACTTGCTGGAAAGGGGAACAAAGGGCCAAAATGGGCCCCTGAAAGAGGGGAGGGGAGCAGGTGGGTGCCTGGGATGCACCAGCACAGGGTGTTTGGCCACTGGAGATGGAGGAAGGGGCGAGTCTGTCCCAAACAGGAGGACAACTGACAATGTGAGAGGACCACGGGGAGAGGTTTAAGCAGGAGCAGAGGCCAAGCATCCCCCTCTGCAAGGGTTTGCAGCCAGCTGATGGACATAGGGTGTTTTTCCCCCAGGAGCTGTGGAAGGGCCACAGTTCTGTGTCCCCAGGCTTGGCAGTGCCACCACCCCAGTGACCTCCTGCCACTGCCTCGCCCTGAAGGCTGAACACTCTCCCTCTCTCTCCTGTGCAGCGAGAGTGGACGCCCCTTCTTCCTGTACCTGGCTCTGGCCCACATGCACGTCCCGCTGTGGGACCCCCAGCCTGCCCCTGCCTCGGGCAGTGGCATCTACGGAGCCTCTCTGAGCGAGATGGATGCCCTGGTGGGACGGATAAAGGAGGTGGCCGACAGCCATGGGAAGGGCAACACGCTGCTGTGGTTCACAGGTACGGCAGGAAAGAGTGGCTGCAGGGCTGGGGGTGACACTGGTGACTGTCCCAACCCCGGGGGGCAGGACCTGTGTTTGTCCCCTGCCCTCGATGCTGCTGCTGCTCCGCTGATGGGGAGCGGTCACCTCGCGGGGTTGGGGGTCCCAGGGCGCTGCGGCCACTCCGCTGGGTGTCACTCACCCTGCCACCCCCCTTTCGGGGCTGAACTGGTGGGGCCGTGCCCAATTAAGCCACAAATCCTCGCTCATTAAGAAGCCCAAATCCGCTCTCGCTGAGCAGCCTCCCTAATGAGGATGTCTTGCTCCTGACGACAGGAACCGCTCATTAGCGCCCAAAGCTGGTGGCAGCCGCTCCCCTTTTCTCCCCCCACCCCCCACCTCACCCAGGGCTCATCCCTTGGAAACAAACTGTTAGAATTCAAAATTCATCATCCTGCTGCTCCTGTGTGGGCAGGCATCACAGGAATGGGAAGGAGGCATGGAAGGGTCACTTGTCCTTGCCCACCACCCCACTGTGGAGGTGTCCCCTCCCACCCTCTGGTCCTGGTGTCACTCATGGAGACATTTCTTTCTCTTGCAGGTGACAATGGCCCCTGGGCACAGAAGTGTGAGCTGGCAGGACGCCTGGGGCCGTTCGTGGGGGCCTGGCAGAGGCAGCGAGGTAACCTGGCAGAGTTGGGAGGGGGGTCTGCCAGTCTCCAGGGGTGCAGGGGGGCTGCTCCACAAATCCCTTCACTGCCCATCAAGGGGGACATGGGGATCATTCCACCCCCAACCTTTCTCTGGCTGCTGCCCTGGGCTTGAACACACCCCCAAACAGTCAAGTTTTCTCCTAAAACCGCTGCTGGGAGAGTGGGGGGCTGGGGTCCCTGTTACCCCAGGACTTGAGGTGGCTGGTGCTGGTTTGGGGACTGGATGTTGCCATCAGCTCCAGCAGGGTCTTGCAGCCCCCAGCCCCATCCCGTCCATCACCCTCCCTGCGCCCCGGGGACTTTGCTTTTCTTTCTCTCCACCGTTTTCTTGGGGTGTTTTTATTATTTCTTTTTTTTTTTTTTTTTTTTTTTTCCATCTTTCCTCCTTTTCCGGCCAAGCCATCTGCTCGGCGGGTTTATTTCGGCCAGAAAACATTCATGAGTCAGGCGTTTCCCACTTCTGCTTGTGTTACGCAGCGTTAACGTGCCAGGCTCGGTTCCCCCCCATGCCCGGGGTCAGCGGGGCGGGAGAGCCTCATCCCTCATCCCTCCTCCGCTTCCTGACACCCGGGCCTTGCGACCGTGGCCACTTCCCTGGGCAAGCGCTGCCGGCGGGCTGGCTCGCCGTTCCCATTCCCATTCCCATTCCCAGGGCCCTTCCTCCCTGGGCTGGCTGGCTGGCTGGCTGGCTGGCCCCGGGAACGAAATTTGTAACCTTAATTTTCTAGTAAACAAACCCTGCTGACGGCCCCGGGTTGCTCTTGAGCAACCCCCAGTCACAAGCTGGAGCAGATGGTACAGGCGGCGCGGGCGTTCGGGAACAGGGCGAGGAAAACACGGCCCCTTTTCCAGCCCTGGGAAAACACCCGGATCCTGACCGTGGCTGAGGCTGGGGAGGAGGTCGGGCTGGCAGGGCACTCCGAGCTGGCTGTAAACACCGGCTGGAAGGATGACTTCGGAAATCCCTCGGCTGGTTGTTGCACGGATGTTTTGAAAGCCAGCCCGGCCTTACGGGGCTGCTGCTGGCGGGGCTGGCACCGCAGACACCCGCCCCTGGGTGCTGGGGGGGGTGGGATGCTCGGCCATCCCCTCCTGAGGGAATCATCCCCCAGCACAGGAAAGCCCCTGAGGAGTGGGAGGGCAGGGGAGGACAGGCTGCTGTCGTGTGGCTTGGTGTTTCCTTTTAGGCTCCAACCCAAATTCCAGGGGTGTTGATTTCAGGTGGTAACTGGAGTTGGTCCTCACTGAGAGAAAGCAGCGTATTTATGTGTGCTACCCCTTTCTCTGGCTGGGGAGCTTCCCACAGCCCTCAGCCTACCCCAAAAATTTGTTTCCCACTTTGGGACCAAGAGCCCAGCGAGGGGGGATACTGGGATAGGGATACACATTTTGGGGATGGGATGCTTGGCGCGTTTTGAGACAGGTTTGGGAGCCTCCAGACCCGGTGTCCCTGTGCTGAGGACCTGCTGTGTGTGGCGGGACCAAGGTTTTCATCCTGCCACGGGAATGCACAGTTCAGCTTTCCTGGAAAACCTGGAAAGTCCCCACAGCAACAGGGCTGCATCATCCCTGGTTGGATGGAGAAAATTCCCTGGTTGGGTTTGGGTGTTTCAGCCCCATTTACTGCCCAAAAGTGTTAATGTGAGGTTATTCATGGGTTGCTCCAATGTCCTGACCAGCCAGAGGGTGGAGTGGTGGTAGGGAATTCCCCCACTCTGCTGTCTTGCCAGAGACCCTTGACCATGCATGGAAAAGCTGTGGAAATGCATCCAGGAGTTATTTAATATATGTGCAGAGATGGGGATTGATATTAATTGCTGTAATTGCTGTGGTTTCCTGGGGTGTCTGAAGGGCAGGGGATGCACCTCACTTTAGCCATACATGACATGTGTTAGAAGCACTGCTATGTTTCCAGTAACCACAGGAGATCCCAATGCTGACTGTGTCCCGCTGTGGAGACCCCAGGGAGATGTTCTCTTGGGGGGGAAACACCGAAAGTTTAGGTGGGGAATGGGAGAGGTTGAGGATGTGCCAGGAGGATGGGCAGCAGGGTCAGAAACCAGGACTAACCCTTGTGGCACCGCAGCGTCCGTGCCCTGTGTGTCCCTGTGGGTACATCAGCATTGCTTGGGAGCGTGGATCAGCCTGAAGGATCAGGGAGTGACTCCTGGAGAGGCTGGGCTGGGCTGGGGACCGGCACAGGGGCTCAGAGGAGTGCGGGGTGGCCGTGCCTCTCTTGGCTGTGCCCGGAGGAAATGGCTTAGGGCGAGCGCCGTTGCCATGTGCACGCTGAAAGGCGCAGGACAAAGGCTGCTCCTGGGAAGTTTGCTCGGTGAATCGCGTTGGGATTTTCTGTTTGCCCCATTCCCAGCCCCTTCCCACCCCCTCCCACCCCCCACCTCAGCTGCCTGAGGCCCTTTGGGCTACGGCCAAGGCAGAGGCTTTCCAACACACTTCCACCCGTTTGGATGCTCAGCACCCGCATCCCTGTGCTCAGCACTCCAGATGGAGGAGGGGACTGGGCAGCTTCCCCGTGCCACACAGAGCATCTCAAAGCCAAGGACAGAGCAGGGGTGCTTTGGGTGCTGTCAGGGAAACGATGGATCAGGTTCATTAGCTGACAGGAGGGTTATTAGCAGGATGGTGTTTTTAATGAGGCAGATTTCCAGCAGGAGGAGGTGTGGAGGGGGTTGTCAGTGCTGTACCTCGCTGAGGGCAGCAGTCCCTGGAACAAATTCCTACATTTCCTGCCTGCTCCATTTTCTCACCTGACATCAAAAGTGGGTGGAAATGCGACGGCTCCGGCAGCAGCTGCATTTCTCATCACTCGCTGGAGAAACACAAAGCAGTGCCAAACTGAGCCCCTTTTTTTCCTTTTTGTTTCCCTTTCCCTATTTCTTTGAAAAACTCCTGTAACTCTTCTCCCTTCCCTGACCCAGATCCTCTCCAGCAAAATCCACCCTCCTTTTGGGGCAATTTATGCCATTTCTGCCTCTCTGAAGGGTTCCTTTGTCAGGGAAACTCCGGGGTCAGGAGGTTTCCCATCTCAGCAGGGTGCTGAGCGCTGCCCTGTTCTCTTGCAGGCGGGAGCTCAGCGAAGCAAACGACCTGGGAAGGAGGGCACCGTGTGCCAGCCGTGGTGTACTGGCCTGGCCACGTCCCTGCCGGGCGGACGAGCCGTGCTCTGCTCAGGTAAGAGCCCGTCGGGGAGCGGGGCAGCCCCTCCACCCCCCTCTGGGAGGACCCACCATCCCCAGGTCACCACCTGGGTTTTGGCAGCAGCAGCTGCCTGCACTAGTTATTCCGTGCCTCGTGCCAGACTGTACTTTTGTCCTCTCCCAAGACTTAATGCTTCAGCAAAGAGGAGCCTGAAAGGGCTTTTTGTGAGGCTGGTGGGTTGGCGTGAGCAGCCAGCGGGCTCCGTGTGCCTCCTGGCCGCGGTGGCCGAGGGCCTCCCGATAATTAAAAGATGACGATGTTCTCTCTCCCCACCGAGGAGCAGGCTCAGGCTTTGTGGTTTGTGAATGGCTTTATGTGGAGGAGGGTGCGGTTGTGGGAAAGGCTGGCCGGGGAGATGGCGCTGGCAATCCCTGCAGGATGCGGCCGGGCCGGGATCCGGCGGGAGCTGCTGCCCCCACGCCACGGCTCCCCAGGGAGGGTGGCATGAGGGGGGTCCTTACTGCAGCAATACTGCACCTCTGCAGGCAGCAACTGCACCCTTCCATGTGGGACTTGCACCTCTCCTTGCATCCCTCCTTTTGCAGCAAACGTGGTGGGATGCCCCATCTCCTTTCATCCCTGGAGCACAGGATGGTGGGGGCCGGGGTGGTGGGGCCAGGAGGTTGCTGGGCATTGGGAAAGGAGGTCAGGGAGGTGGGGCAGGGGGGTTGCTGGGCACTGGGAAAGAACGCCCCAGCTGCTGGAAGCAGGTCCTGGCTGGTGGGCCCTGGGGAGGTGTTGGGTGTTTCTAAGGTCCATGAGATAAGCTGGAGCCACTCACTCCTTACATGGCCCGAGGGCAGCTCTGGGAGATGGATTTTTGCAGGCAGGGGAATGTTTGAGCCATGAGCTGAGTCACCGGTGTCTGGCAGAGGGGATGGGGCGCACGTAGCACCCCATGGATTCACCTCCAAACCCTTCCCCTCCACAGGACATGGGGCAGAGCTTCCAACTCCTGCCCTCTCAGGCAGGGTCAGGGCCTGTCCCCATCCCCCTGTCCCACCAGCCTCCCTTCCAGCCCTGCCTCCAAGCACTGGAATTCTCAAGCCCAGGTTATCTCCCTGTAGACCTTATCTCCTGCATTTCCCATGTCCAGTCTGGCAGGTTGGACAGCTGGAAATCCAGCAGAGGCAGGGGCTGTGCTGCACTGCTTGGAAAGCGGCTCTGTAGCACCCCAGGAGTCACAGCACACCCAGTGTCCCCCACAGCACAGCCTGGCATGGCCAAGGGGCCATGCCCAGCTGTGTGGGATGGGACAGTCCCTCTTTAGGAGGCAGCACAGAGCCAGGCTGGGGGTTTCACCACTCTGGTCCCAGCCATAGCCTGAGCTCATGGACAGGGAAAGTGGAGGGACATGGAGGGATGTGGAGGGATGTGGAGGGCAGGAGTTTCTCGGTGCTCGCAGTGTGTCAGGACAGGTGGCTTCTCTCTGCACTCAGAGTCACCCTTGGGGACATCCCCAAAGATCAGCGTGTGCAGTAGGGAAGCTGAAATTCCCTGAGTTGATGGGGAAGTCCAAAAAGCTGGGCAGGGAATGAAACCTGTGTGCAGGCGTGGCTGGGAGCCCTCTGCAGAGGGCCTCTGCCTGGTGGGATTTCTGGGAAGAGCTGGGGCTGGGCAAGGACAGGCGTTATCCATCCACACCAACCTCCTCTGCCCCTGGGGTCATGGAAACACCGACAGCCTTTGCCACCTGGGCAAAGAGCCTGCTGGGACTGGGCAGGACCTCTTGGCTCCACGTCCTCCCCGGAGCAGGGAGCAGGGAGGTGAGCGAGGGTGAGCGTGCCCAGGGGCCGGGGAAGCTGGAGCCAGCAGGGAAACGCTGATGCACCACCACAGACCTGCACCTGCACGCTGGTTTCTGCAGAAAAACTGCTTTGTCGGCTTTTCTTAATTACGTTTAATTGTCGGAGCCACCCGCTGTGCCTCTGCCCTTCCCTGCCCCAGCCCGAAGTAGGGCACGGAAGAAGAAGTAGGTCAGGAGGGTGGTGGAGGAGCAGATTGCACCATCCCGGCTGAGCGAGGGGCTGGGTGAGCTGGCAGAGCGCAGGCAGAGCTGGTTCAGCTGCCTGCAGCTACCTGAACCCCTTCATCTCCAGGTAGGGCAGCCCTTCCTGCAGCTCTGTGCCCAGCGTGCCGGGTGCTCATCACCGTGGCAGGGCAGTGCTCCTGGCACATCCTGCCTGGGATGTTGGGGTGTCCATCTGCCCTGTGGGCCACAGGCAGGGAGCTGCTGATCCCTGGGCCCTTTTCCCTCGGTGTTCAGGCAGCAGCAGCAGGGTGCTGGGGTGGCTTTATTTGTTAAACCTCTCTTGGCCAGGACAGGGGTTTGGCAGTGTGGCTTTCACTTTCCCTCAAGAACGGCTTCCCCAGTCTTGGCCTCTGGGATGTGCCCGCTGGTGAGGCCTTGGCTTTGATGCCAACTGTTGACCAAAATCCTACTTTTTCACACCTTTTCCTTTGGGTTTCATCTACCCGTGACTGGGGGGATCTTCAGCTATCGCTGTCCTCAGTCATGCTGTCCTCCCACCCCATGAGGTGATGACTTCCAGAGGTCCCATCTGCTGCGTTGGGGCCGCTTGATCCGACCCTGGAAGCATCCGCATGCTGGGGGCCAGATCCTGAGGGTGCTGAGCACCCACGGGACCAGGGGCACGCTGCCCAGGTGAGCTGCCGTTCTGGGGGGACCTGATGTGACCCCAGCGAGGTGCTGCAGGGGTGCTGCAGGGAGCCAGGATTTCTCTGGGCGCCTCCCGGCTCGCCTGGCCGCGGGGCTGGCTCCGTGAGCGCGCCGGCCGGGGCTGCCTCGCAGCAGTGTTTGTTCTTATTTGTTCTCTCCGTCTCTTAGCAGCTGAATTAAAACTTGTTGAGTGGGAGAACCGGGGGCCGTTGAGCCCGGGGCTCTTTTCTCTCCACTCAGCTGCCATCGTGCTCCAGGCAGGAGTTTTGTAGCCAGAAGGTTGTGCCCAGGCTGCGAAGGGCTGGCAGCAGGGCCAGGTGACCCCTGTCCCACCCCAGCCATGGTGGTGCTTGACCTCCACGCGGCGGGGATGTGCTGGAAGGTGGGGAATTGCCACGGCCAAGCTCTGCTTTGAGCCACGGACAGCAGGTGGAGAGGCAGTGGCTGTCCCTCTGCGCATCCCAAAGGAGCCAGGGGGACTGTGGATCACCTGCTCCTTCCCCACCGTGTGTCCCTCCACACCGGGGGAGCCCCGAGGGGTCCGTTGTGTCCGAGGCCCCTGCAGACGTGGGGGGCTGTGGGTGGGAGCGCTGTCGGGGTCGGGTGGGATTTGCTCCCGCTCCATCCCGGCCGTCCTGCCCGTGCAAAAGCCAAGCCCACATTTTCCCCGGGGCCGCGGGATGTGCTGTCGTTGGCGTGAAAACTCCCTGTGCTTGCACTTTCTCCGGAGGGGTGACCCGCTGCCTTCCCCCCGCGTGTCCGGGGGGCTCAGGAGGGGCTGCCCCGCCGTGCCCCGGCCCCGCGGGGGGAGGCACAGCCTGGCTGAACCTGCAGCGCCTGGCGAGCAGCCGGCTGGGGTGGGAGAGACGTGGAGCCGGGGCTTGCCAGGGCCAGAGCCAGGCTGGAAGCCGGGTTTAACCTCTTCAGCTGCTGGGGTGGGTGCTGGGAAGCAGCTGCCATCCCCCCGCTCAAGGCACTTTTGAGGGGTGGCAGGGTGCAGGTTGGGCTGGGGGGGAACTCTTCAAGGATTCTTGTTCCTTGCACTGATGGCAGCCACCTCTTTCCCCAGCACCCTGGACATCTTCCCCACGCTGGTGGCCCTGGCTGGGGCGGCCCTGCCCCCTAACAGGCGCTTTGACGGCTTGGATGTGTCCCCAGTTCTCTTTGGGCGGTCAGATGAGGGGCACAAGGTAAGGCAGAGCCACCCCCTCAGTGACACCCCACTCCTGACAGCAGGTCCCTGAGCTAAAACAGGTACGTGTGGGTGGAAAAAGGCTCAGAGCTGGTGATGTGTGGACCCATGGGAGCATCACTCCCAGACCTGGAGGAGGAGGAGGAGGGCAGCTGGAGATGGCTGGGTGCTGTACCAGGCTGGGCTTGGGATATCAGGGTAAAAGGGCTTTGGGTTAATGAAGACTGCTTTGTGTCTCACTCACAAATCTGGGATTATGGGTAGAAATGCCTGTGCATGCAGCTTGGCACCTTCCTGTGTGCCACCATCCCAGGGACACCATCCTGGGGATGCTCAGGCCTGTGGCAGCCCGTGGTGCTCTGCGTGGTGTGTCTCGTTCCCAATCACAAAGGTACATCAGTGTGGGGAAGAGAAGATCCCAGGGGCTCAAACCTAGTTGTATCCCTTTATTTATCATGCCAGATGAAGGTGGAACAAAGCCCTCCTCCCAGCTCCATGGCTGGGGAAAGTGTTACCGTGTCCATCGGGGCAGCCCACCCTGTATCCCAGAGCTCTGTCCATACAACCAGCTGGTGCCAGCTCCTTTAAGCCCAAAAACCCACAGTTTGCAGGACAAGCAGGATGGCCACACGTTTGTCTCAGAGTTCCATGAGATTTTTGCAGAACCAAAAGATAAAGAAAGGAAAAAAAAAAAAAGTGGCTCTAATAGCAGTCCCATGGATGAATCCTGATTTTGCTTTTAAAGTCCACCCTCCTGCGAGCACCGTGAGCCAGCTCCCAGCGGGATCCTGGATTTGCTTTCTGTGTCCATCAGGGGTTTGGTATTTGCTTTGTATTTATGGAACCCTCTGCTGAACTGGGAGATGAAGCAGGGAAGCGGATGGGATGTGGCCAGCGTGCTCTGCTGTGTTCCTTGGGATTAACCCTCCTCTGCACGTGCAGTGCTGGGAGGAGGGGACTGGTGGTTTGCTGGGAATGGTGGTTTGCTGGGAATGGTGGTTTGCTGGGAATGGTGGTTTGCTGGAGGTGATGGTTTACTGGGAGCAATAGTTTGCTGGGAGCAATGGCATGCTGAGAGCAATGGTTTATTGGGAGTGATGGTTTGCTGGGAGCAGTGGTGTGTGGAGAGTGATGGTTTAGTGGGAAGGATGGTTTGCAGGCAGCAGTGGTGTGCTGGGAGCAGTGGTTTGCTCGGTGTCAGGGCTGAATGGGAGAGGGATGCACAACTGCACCGAATTCAGGCAATGGGTTGCCTGGGGAGAAAAGGCTTTTCACTCCCCTCCCTTTCCAGTTTTTTATTTATTGAAATAACAAAGTCACAGCTTAATGGAAGAGTTCCAGACCTGGGAATGTTTCTTGAAAGGGCTCAATCGAAACAAGCTCCTTAATTATGCAGTAAATTATAACAGATTTCCTTAGTGAGGGGTTTTAAGAGGTTTAGGAACGTGGTTGTTGGTAGGAAGGGAGGTTTGAGTGCCCTTACACGAGGCTGGCAGTATCCCAGCTGTGCTGCTAAAGGTGTAGGCAAAGCTTTAAAGCTGGAGGCAGATTAATTGGTTCAGTTCCCATTTTTGGCTTCATGGGGCCTTGAATATTTGCTGATTCCTGCTTTGGAGCTGTTTTATCCTGACCGAGGAGCGTCAGCAGAAGGGGACTCTGCTGCAGAGGTTCCTCCTTGCAGCAGCTCACACTGCACCACCTCTTCCACTTTACACCCTTCTATTTCTTTCCCCTAAAACATAAATATTAAACCAAATTCCAAAAGGTGATAAAGGAAACTGAGAGCATTTGGAAATCACCCCCTACCTTGAATCCTGGCGTTTTTTGGATGAGGTACCAACTGGGCCCTGAAGACAGTGGCCACATCCAGACCAGGCAGCACAGGATGGACATCTCTGGGTGCCCAGGGGGGCTGGAATGCTCCGTGCTGGGCAGTGTGGGATGGACATCTGGGTGCTCTGTGCCGGGCACCTGCTCAGGCACTGCCACGCTCATCAGCTGTGAGTGCTGTTACTAAACTTGGCACCACAGCTGCCTACAACTCCAGCAGATGTTTCTAATCTTTTTAGCACAGTGGAAATTTCTTGAATCACTTTTAAACTCGAATCCCAGGGAGGAAACCTCAAGTGACTCATCCCTCAGTGAAGCCGCTGGCTCCGCGGCAGATCTGATCTGAGCAGAGGAGCTGCTGGACGGGCCAGCTCACTTGTCTCCTCTCTCCCGTGTGCCAGAGCAGCTGTCCTGTGTGGATCAAGTGTCCTCAATACCAAGGGGGAGAGATTTGACCCACCCTTCCCTCCTTCCCTTCCTTCTCAGCCCGTTCCCTGTGCTGTTGTCAGGGAAGGGAGCCCTCGCACAGCGGGGTGAGTCAGCGGTGGAGACAGACACGGGATGATGTTCCAGCACCTCACCTTCCCGTGTGGCCTCTGCATGAGCTCACCCTCAGCTCGGGGCTGGCTCCTGGCTCCAGGCAGGGATTTGGCTCCCTTGGAGCACCCAGGGGGTGGGTGACAGAGCGCCTGGGACCATCCCGGCTCCCAAATGTTGCACAGGCATTCAGTGGTAGGACAAGGGGGAATGGTTTTACATGAAAAGAGGGGGGATTTGGGTTAGATGTTAGGAAGAAATTTTTCCCTGTGAGGGTGGGGGGGGCTCTGGCACAGGTTGCCCAGGGAAGCTGTGGCTGCCCCATCTCTAGAAATGTCCAAGGCCAGGTTGGACAGGGCTTGGAGCACCCTGGGATAGTGGAAGATGTCCCTGCCCATGGCAGGAGGTTGGAACTAGATGAGGTCCCTTCCAACCCAAACTGTAAGATTCTAGGATATTCTGTCCTGCTCTGCTGAAGGCCTCTGCACCTTTGTGATCACCTTCTTGACATAGAATTGATCTGGGGAGGTAAATTCAGAGGATCCTGAAGAACCAGGAAGGCAAAGGGAGATGTTGGTGTTTCCTTGGGTCCTTCTGCCACCATCCCACCCTTCAGCAATCAAAACTCTGTTGGTTGCTCAGTCCAGGGGGTGAGTGGTGGCTGCAAATAGATGCACAGGTGGAGCAGGTTTTCCCTGCCATGGGCTGACAGGCACTTTTCTGTCCTTCCTTCAGGTTCTGCTCCACCCCAACAGTGGGGCAGCTGGGAAGGTCGGCGAGATCGAGGCGCTGAGGCTGGCTCAGTACAAGGCCTTTTACACCACAGGTATTGTGTCCCTGCTAGAGACTGTAAAGTCTGGGAGGACGCTTCTGGAATTCTTGGATCCCTGCAGATACAGGTGGAAACCAGCCCAGGTTAATTCAAGCAAGAGCCAGCCCAGCTCTGCAGCCTGGCATTGTTGGCCCCAGAAACGTTCTTGGGCTAAGAGCTGGGACAGGGTGGGCCTGGGCCGTGAGGAGTACAGAGGTGATCCCTGGGCAGCCCATAACTCCAGGGTTTTTCCCTCACTTCCTCCCTAGGAGGGGCGATGGCTTGCGATGGGAGCACTGGGCCGGCTGAGCATCACCAACCACCCCTCGTTTTCAACCTGGATCGCGACGTCCAGGAGCAGGAGCCTTTGGACGTGGCATCCAGAGAGTACCAGGCCGTGCTGCCCGTGATCAGCAGGGCTTATGCCCGGGCCCTGGAGGACATTGCAGCAGACAACGTGTCGGTTGCAGATTATTCCAGGGATCAGGCCGTGATTCCCTGCTGCAACGCGCAGCACGTGGCCTGCCGGTGCCGCGGGGCTCCCGCGGCCACGCTGGGTTTTCACACGGAGGGAAGAGCAACACGGCTTTGTCTCTAAGCAAATAATTGCTCAGGCTGCTCCTTTGCCAGTCTGGTGTCTGTGAATGGGATGTGCTGGCTCCAGGCTGGCCGTGGGTGGAGGCTGGGTCACCTCTGCTCCGTGCAGGAAGCAGGGAGGTGAGTTGGTTGTGGCTCTGGGGCAGCACACAGAGGGTCCCCTTCGCTGCAGAGCAGGGCGCTGCAGCACCTGCTGGCCCTGGGCATGTGGAAGGCTTTCTGTAGGGCTCTTCAGCTGGGAGAGAGCCAGCTCTTGGATTAAAACTGCCTTCTGTGAGAGCTGGCTTTTTGGGAGAGAATTCCTCTGGGAAATTTGCTTGGCTTTCCCTCCAAAATGGGAGTTACAGGAGCGGCTGGTGGGGGCACAGGGCAGGGCAGGACGGGGCCTCTGAGCAAACATCCCTTCTGGTGCTGAGAACCTGGAAGTCTGTGGCTGCAGAGGGAAAATTCCCGGCTGGCACGAGGTGAGCGCTCTGGGAAATGGAGCACCTGCCCCAGCAGCTGCCTGGGGAGGTTTGTTAGTGGGGCCATGGTTAGACCCAACTGTCTGTGGAAGGAAAGGGGTCCTGGGCTGTCCCTCAGAGCTGCTCTCCGTGTGGGCAGGATGCTCAGCTTGTCCTGCCCAGCAGAGCTCAGGGACTCTGCTGTGACACACCCGAGCTCCAGTGTTTGGGAAGGGCTTTTTCTGGGAAGGTGTGGGGGAAGAGGTGGTGCCAGGGGCACGGGTGGGATGAAACAGCTCTTATGGGGCCATTTCTGGGCAGGTGCAAAGGCCTGGGGAGATGCAAAGGCAGAAATGAAGGTGCAACTGCAACTTATGAAACCACTGGGATTTCTCAGCAGCCGAGCGAGGGTTTTCTGAAACAATTTTGGATTCTGATTTACACACCCAGATCTTTTTTTGGCTGAGCTTAAGTGAACTTGTGTGGACTTGGCCAGGTGGGTCAGGTCCTGTGGGAGCAGCTGTCCTCCCCCCCCCAGCTCCCAAACCCACTCTCCCACTCCCAAAACTTAATCCAGACTGACATCTTTAGGGCCCCACAAAGAACAGCAGAAGCTGCCAGGGACAGACTGTGACTTTATTCTGTCTTTAAACATAGCAAATGGCATCTTCTCTAATATCACTGCAAAAATACTTTGCCTGGGTTAAAATAGTATGTATATACTGTACAAAGACATAAGTTTAATATCTCTTCCTATAAGTACATTTATACACATAAAACAGCATAAATTAGAAAAGGGACAAAAATGGGTATATAAAATTCTGGTTACATACAAATCTGATTAAATTAGCATTTACACTGTGGTTCTAACATAGGGTTTGTTAAACAGAGCAATGTGCATACAGTACATTGACACCCCACCCAATTTGTACAGCACAAATTAAACCAGGGGCTATGACAGGGCCAGGTACTCACTCACACACACTGTAGGAGAAAGCATGGCCCACCTCAGATTTTTTTCTTTTCTTTTCTTTTTTTTTTTTTTTTTTTTTTGTTCTCATCTTGGGGACTCTCAGATGTGTTCTTCGAAATTCCTGGCTTTTTCCGAGCGCTCCCGACAGCCTGTCCTCCGTGGATGTTTGCTCCTCATCACGACCTCTTGGCCTTGCCCGGCTGACCTCCACGGCTCAGGATTATCTACCAAAATCAAAACAGAGCTGCCTTACTTTTCCCAGCAACAGGGAGCGTTTCCAGTTGGTTTTACGCACATGGGAGGAAAAGGGGGAGGGATGTCCCGCAGTGTTTTACTTTCCATTCAAAGGCAGATTTGTGAGAGGTTTATTTATTTACTCTCTTCCCCCTCCCCTTCCCCCCCCCTCCCCAAATTTACAGTCCTGGGAACGGGAACCATCTGGTTTGATGATAAGTGTGTCTTGCCTCTGGCTGGCATTGGGCTGAGCACAGCCACGCTGGTGGGAGTGAAGCCCATTTGCCTCGCTGAGTCCTCCCAAAAAGCTCCGCTCTGGCATGGCAGGAGGGGACAGGCGTGTGCTGGGTATCACCATGTCTCTCTGGATGGATCCCAGAGTAGGACACCCACGTGTTAGACAGCATTAGGACAGGGAAAGCCCAGCCCAAGGACCAGCAAAGCCTCTGAGTGAAAGAGTGAAGCAGGAGCAGAGAAGAACATGCAGCAGCAAGGACCCTGATCCAGTTCCCATCAGCTACTCGTGCCATGGAGACCCTGGGGTAAGATGTGCCCCTGCTCCTGGGTGAGGCTTGGGCAGCGCTGTGGGGCTGCTGCAGCACCTCAGGCAGGTGCTTGTGGGCACCAACCATGAGCCCAGGCACAGATCCCCCCTTTCCCAGCTCCAGCCTTGCCGGACGTGACCTGTGAGGGATGTGAACCTGGAGCCCCAGCTGGGCTCTCCCAGCTCCTCCTCCCAGGAGTTTCAGGACCATCACTCGCTTGGTTTGGAGGCATTGACACAGGACTGCATGATTCCCAGGGGACCTAAGATAATGTACTGATAAGCTGGGCTTAATCCTGCAAGCCCCAGCTGCCCAAAATGCCAGTCTGATCTACCAGGGCAGGAGCAAGAGGCCATTCAGGCTCTGCCAAACTCATTCATCCCCCATGAAACACAATTACAAGTAGAGCTTCACTGGAAAACCTGTGGCCTTTCCTCTGCTAACAGCCAGTTGTTGGAAAAAAAAAATCACTTAAAATAATTAGTGTCCATATCCCTGCAACAGGATGAGTGAAACCCCATCCAGCAAACACCGAGGAGGAATCTGGGCAACCACAGAGCCAAAGGTGTATCTGCAACCTGGTTTCTTGTATTAAGCTCCGTGGTTTGGAGCAGCAGAGGGGTGGGTGGACTCCAGGCTGGGGTACTGATTTCTCCCCCTTTGCAGACTCCCCCCTGAATTTCTCCTTCCTACAGGCAGCAGTGTCCTTTGGCAGCACAGCAAGCTGCCCAAACCATTTTTGGAGTAGCCAAAAATCGATATGAAAGAGATGGGTTTTAAGAGTGACAGAGTATCAGTGAGGGGAAGCTGTCTTTGAAGAGGTGACCACTCTATGTAATGTCACCTGACTTAATGAAATGGCTCTTTTGATAAAGCCTTCTCATCACCTCTGGCCCCTGCAGCCAAATGCAGGCTGGATCATGTTTGCCTGGAAAAGCACCGAGCAATCCGCTGGAACAAATCACCTTTCCTACTGAATCCCAGGATATTTAAGAGGATTCCCTGGCTGCACTCCTCAGGTGCACACAGGCCGTGCTGCTTGCAGAGTCCTGTAGGATTTCATCTGCCAAACCTCACAGCACTACCCCAGAACTGTTCTGACCATGCCTTGGTGGGAACAGCCACTACAGTGGGTCCCAAAAGTGGAGCTGGCCAAGTGATGCCCTGCCTGGCCCAACACACACACCAACAGCTCCCACCACCACTGGAAACCTTCCTCATTGATGCACCCTCAGAACAGGGGCAGCTGACCAGAAAAACAGCTGTAATTGCCACAACCATTTGCAGCCAGAGCTGGGTTTGACTCTTCCCACCCCGTGAAACCTCCTGACCCTGCAGGGCGAGGGCTCCGCAGCCCCCTCCCCACACATCCTGCACGGCACCTGCTCCTCACCCACGGCTTCAGCCCACTGTCCACCTCCATAACACCTCAGTCCTTCCTGCCTCACATCAACAGTGACCTGGGAGTGCTTAATCCACCCCATCAATGCAGGAGATGTCATTGAACTGGTTTAACCTCTTGCCACGGGATCCTTCTGCAGTCCTGGCACAAATCAGCAGCAACATCCACGTTCCCTCTTGTGAGGCCACTTTTTACGAGTCCTCCTTGGGCTTCTTATCTCTTCTCTGATCTGTCCCTCCTTCCACTTAATGAAGAGGCAGTTTCTGACAGACTTCATGTCAGGCTGAAGCTGTTTTTCCTCACCCTTTAAGAGTTGAGCCTCTGAAGTCTCGCTTGAGGTCAAGGGAAGACAAGATGTTTCAAAATGGAGAGGAACTGTGGGGTTTGAGCACTGCTGTTTCTCCAGAGCCATGTCTGAGTTCAAAGCCATACCGTGGGCTGCGGGTGAATATTCCATTTTGTCACAAGTTTTGAGGTTTTTTAAATGTCTTTTTGTTGCACACTGGAAAACAAACAAAACCCTTCCCATGTTTCCGCAAAGCAGAACGCTGTCAAAACATTTTTGTTGGATAAGGTCAGGTTTTCTGTCCCTCCTTCTCCACACAGGAGCGGTGACCGACGCCTGAAACCCCCCTCGGACGCGTCATCGAGACCGAGTATCTCAGTGCTGAGAAAACAGCCAACTTCAGTGAAATTCAGAGCACCAAAACATCCTGCCCAGCTCTCCTTGTGCGCTCACCCTGCGAGGGGCAAACCCAAAACCCGACTGCAGGGCCTTTATCTGGAAGGTCCACTCGCTAAGCCACCGTATCGGGGAGTATTTCCCTCCCACACCTCCTCCTCCCGCACATCACACACGTCACTTGCTCTGCCGGGTCGATGGCAGGATTTGGGGAGATCAAAGTTCATTTAATGAAGCACCTGCTGTGGTACAGCAGGGGTCTGGGGCTGCTTTTGCACGGCCCAGCCCCAGCAGGGAGGCTCGTTCAGGAGCAGCGTGGTTCCTGCCTGCTGGGCATTCGCTTGTCCCCGAACCACAAGTTCAAGAGCAGGTTCAGCAGAAGGAAACAAAGGATTTCTCTCTGGCCCTGCTGCTCCTTCCAGCTTCTCCGTGGCCACACAGCTTGACCAGAGGGGAGACATTTTAAATTTCCTTCATGGCTAATGGTGTGGGACAAGTAGGAAACCCCTGCTCCCAGTTTGCAGCAGATGAAGTTAGAGGTAATGGAAGAGAAACGGTCTGAAGGTTATGTGACTGGAGCTGGATTTAGGTGGTGTTTGTTCAAAGGGAGTCATGAACCAGTCACCTTTTATCTAAGCAGCACTTTGCATCAGTTAACAGGAACGTGCCTTACAGAGGTCAGCTCAGCACATGGAACAAACCCTGGGATAAAGTTTTTACTTCCTCCTTTTCAGGCAAAACTCCAACAGCAGGATATTTAAAAACCAAGTAAGGGATTCCAAAGCCTGTCAAGGCTGCAACCTGAAATCCATTACAATATTCTGCTGTATTAATGCATTACTGTTATGAAGACACCACTGATTACAACCAGATCACAGCACAGACCAACATCTGTCCAGTTAGGGGTTAGATACTTAACACAGTAAATGAGTGTGGAATAGGAAAAAGAAGCCAGAAAGACACTGCCAGGCTTGAGTTAGATTTAAAAATCCAGTATCTCCTTCCAAGGGTAACTGAGAAAGTGCCATATAAAAATCATAAAATGGTTTCAAACTCTCTTGCTCCTTTCATCTTTGTACTTGGAAAAGGAGTTTTCTTCTCAGTTAGCTTGGAAATGGAGAGTCTGGTGAGGTTCAGGTACATTCCAGCTGCATTCCATAAACTAATACAACTGACTGTAAATGCAACAGGGAGTATTAAGTTTTTATTTCTAAATGATGGTATTGTTCCAGTTAAAACTAGTCCTGGGAATACTAGAAATCTGCTCAAGGCACAAAGGCTATGTCTGCATCTGGCCATAGCAAGTTTGTTCAGATCCACCTCTAATTAACAGGTTTGATCATCTTTGCCCCATCCCCAGATGCCACTTAGTGGGGGTGTCACTTTCCTGGCACTGTCCCTACAACTAATTCAGTTATTTTGGGCTTCACAGCGAGCTGGGACAAGGAGGGGGCAATGGGATCTCTTCTGCAAGAGGTTACTACTTCCTTCTGAGCACGAGGGCTGAGCTGCAGTTTTAGGGGTCCCGAATGCTCACAGGAGGGAACTCATTCTCATCGTCCAGACAGACCGGTCCCGTGGCAAACTCGTGCTCTGGGATCACCTCTCCTCGCAGGGCCCCGCCGTCCTCCGAGTAGCCTGCCCAGGGAAAACCACAAAAAACGTTGTGGGTGAGTGGATGGAAGGAGGCTGGAAACAAACAGCAGGCACTGTGCCATCGCCTCTTTAGCACAGAGCTCTGGGGGACTAAGGAAAAGGAAGGTATCTCCATCGGCAGTATGGATTAGGGATGGAGTAATGGCAGCTTTCCTCCTCCTACCGTGAACGTGAGCACCGATTTCAGAGTAAGATCTACCTGCGTGTGGACCTTAGATTAGGGAATATAGTAAGATAGTCACCCAGTGTTTCCCTGCAGCAGTTTATTGCTGGCTTTGTGGGTAAGTTATAACAGGTTCAGAGGATCTGTAGCGACGTCGCCACAAAAACAGTGAGACCTGACTTCTACACCCACGGGTTCAGCTCCTGGAAACCACCTGGCAGCAGCTGCTGGCTCACAAACTGGAGCTCAGGTGTGGCTCCTGCTCTGCCTTGGGCCCATGTGGCACAGCTCTGCACCAGGAGGAGCAGTGCTGGCACAGGCTCCCAGGAAAGCAGAGCAGAAAACACCCGGCCTGTTTTTGTCACAGGGGATGAACCAGGTGAGCTCCAAAGTCCTGCTGCCCCGGTTTGCACTGCACAAGAGGTGATTCTGGTTGAGCCCTTGGAATCTTGCACCCTTTCCACTTTGCCCCAGGTGGCCTTGTGGCTTCTGCCCAAGGCAGGCAGATGTGCTTACCTGGCATGGTCGAAGTTGAAGGCACTGTACTTGGTCTGGCTACAGTTGCTGCATAAGATTGAGGTACTGGAGGCTGAAGGTCGTTTTCTTTGTTCTCCTCCAACTTTCCTGAGCCAAGCAGACTAATTTTACAGGAGCAAGAGAGGGAAGAAGAGTTAGTTCTGATCCCAACTGTTCCTCCCCAGCTCCAGATAAGACAAGCCCATGCATCCACGTCTCCTGAAGAACATCACCCATCCACACCACCGCATCCGTGCCCTGCCTGCAGCCCCAGCAGTGCTGCAGACAGGGGAGCATTGTGCTCCACAAGGAAAGCAGGGGGGAAGCAGGAGATAGGGAAAGCACCACTTCGGCTGGAGGACAATGCTGGCACGGGAACAGAAGGCAACAGATTGACCACAAGAGCTTTAGGTTACAAAGGCAAACAGTGTTTCTAATCACAGGGGGGGCTCCGAAGGGCTTCCAACAGGAGAGGACTAGATGGGAAAAGCAGCCCTGGCTAGTTTAGGACGGAGTTTGAGCAGAGATATCGTGTGATGTAATGCAGCTCATGACCCAAGGGCCCTTTTCAGTCCTCTGATGCTCCGAGGAGCCCACATGACAAAGCTGGGGGCAGGCGGGCGGCCGGCGCGCGCTGGACAGCGCAGCTTTGAAGTGCTTTTGTTTTGTGGCTTTTCAAAAAGCTGCTGGCATTTCCCTGGCTGGCAGCCACCTCCCGGCTCAGAGCACATGTTGCATCTCACCCCACCCCAAAGGCTTCACATCTGGAGCCAAGGAGCCCCAGATGTGTGTGTGTGTGTATGGAGTTACGTGCTCCATGGAATTTGCATACGAAATGAACAGGCTCTGCTTCCACAGAATCACTGAATCACTGGGGTTGGGAAAGACCTCCAGGAACACTGAGTCCTGATCTCCACCTTGTCAACAAACCCAGAATGCCAGGTCCTTGAACACCTCCAGGGATGGTGACTCCACCACCTCCCTTGGCAGCCCCTTCCCATGCCTGACCACCCTTTCCGTGAAGAAATTCCTTCTGCTTTGGCACTGGAGAAGATCCCAGTGTCACCTACCCCCAAAATCAGCTTTCCATCTCCCCCTCACACCTGGAGAAGATGCTCTGCTCTCCTGGTCAGCGCTCTCTGCCAGAGGCATCTCCTAAGGCACAGCCTGCCCACTTCTGCTGTCTAGGCTGAGATATCCCACAGCTGCCAAGGAATCTGAGATGTCTCTGATTTCTTCTGCAAGAAGCCCCTTGTCCTTGCCTGCTGATGTGGTTCCCACCCACACCTGTCAGACCAAGCGCCTCAAATCACAAAGTCAGTTCTAACGTTCCTGCTCCACTTTGTGCTGTCACAGGTGAGATTTCCCTTCAGGTTTTAAAAGATCACCCTCTGCTTGAGGTGTGGCTGCAGGAACAGTTACCTGTGATTCTTGATTAAGACACACTCCCCTCCATCCTGTGGGTCCAGGTTGTAGATATAGAGATGTCCATCTGATGTCGTCACCAACAGCCGAGGCAGCTTCTGAATCCTGGTGAGAAAAGCACCGTGAGCCGCCAAAAAAACCCTCACACACCGACACAGCACCCACACCGCGTGGCCTGCAGGCACAGGGACGAGGTAAGGGGCCAGGGGGGTGGTGTTTGGCAGAGACAGGTGTGCCTGGCACGGGGGTGCAGTGCCAGTACGTACGTGGAGAGGGCACAGATGTTCCTCTGTCCGGAGATGTTCAGGCGGACGGTGGCAAAGGCTCTGTCCTGGCTCATCATGCCCGACACCTGAGCAGGGAGGTAGTTGGTGGCAGCCTGGAACATCTTCCCCATGTAACCACTCCAGGTTGGAGGCTCCTCTGGCCGGCTGAGGGGGTCACAAGGCGGCATCAGTGGGGTCGCAAAGCATCAGGGACAGAGCACATGGTCCTGATCTCGCACCGGTGAAGGGTTTGTTTGGGGCACCTGCGCGTTGTGCACCAGACTGGCTGGATACACAGGAAGGAGGGACAGTGGAAGCTCATAAAGCCAGAGCAGGCCTGGAGAGCCTGACAGCAGGGATGCAGAGTGTGGCTGTTCAAGGACTGGGTCCCTCAGGACACAAAGCCAAAGAGTTTGCAGCTGGTGCTGCTCATGGAGAGGACGTGGTGAGGACATGGAGGCCAGCTGTGGAGAAGCAGACCTTTGAAGCAGAGCCAGGCAGGTTAAGCCAGGCTAATCCTCTCACCTGTCCGTGAGATGCTCCAGTTTGAAGATGTGCACGGTCTCCGTGTTGCTGGAAGCACAGAGGAACTGGGAATCCATGCTGAACACCAGGGAGCTGATGTTCACGTACCTGGAGCCAAGCAAGGACAGCACTGGTCACTCCATGGCACATTGCTCAGGGCAACTGTTGGGTTTGGCTCACAGAGAAGAGGATGGGGAGGAAGGAGACCCATCCACCCTGCCCAGCTGCTGCTGAGCCCGTGGGCTCAGGGACCAGCACTTCTCTAATCCCTTTGCTCAGCAGATCTGGGGGTTGCCTCGAGCTAGTGACAAACAACCAGAGAGGTGGAAATGTCCTTGCTCGCAGAGCTGCCTGTGGAGGGAACATCTGTGCTGGCCTCATTAAACCTTCTGGTGCTGCAAAGGCCAGGGAGGACATCCAAAGGGCTGGATAGTGGGCATACCCTGCGGCATCCCCTGCGCAGGCTGAGCAGGGACAGGGTGTCCGATAATTTTGGGGACTTCATTATTTCAAGTGAGAAACAAAAAAGGCCAAGGTAAATGGAGTGACTCCACTTCTGTTCCCTGCCATGCCCTGCTCTGTGACACACAGGGAATCACTGAGCTGGCCTGAGGCTGCCTGGCACAGTGACATTTCGAGCTGATACGTTTGCTCTTGTTTTCCTTCTGCAAAAGATGCCAAAGGCACCAGGATCTGACGCTGCCCTGCCCCTCTGTTTACATTTGGGCTCCTGGAGCCCTCTGCGTGCTCGTCACCCACAGAAGAATGAACTGACCTTTTCATCCCCCGCCGGAATTCATAGAGCTTTTGCCCCCCAGGAATGGAAAATACACGAATGACTGTGCCCTGCAAAAAATGCAAAGGGAAATATCACGCAGGAGCAGGCCAAGGAGCGAGAGCCCTTTCCCTGACACACCCAGGAAACTCAGGACGTGCGAAGGCTCCTCCTGTTTGCCAGCTGGGCTCCATCTGATCCCCGTACACTGGCAGGGTATCCCTCAGTGCCCCTTCTCTCCTGGCTGTGTTTAAGCTCAGAGGTCCTGATGCACCAGAGCTGGCTGGGACCCCCCTGCCAGCCCTGGGCAGAGGGAGGGTGTTTGCAGCCACGCTCACTCACTTTTTCAGAAGCACTTGCCAACTTGGAGCCGGTGGAGTTGAAGGCGAGAGCGGCCAGAGGCCCGTCGTGGGCAGGGATGGTGCAGGCTGTTTTCTGTAGGGCAGAAGGCAATGTGAGTGCAAAGGGACATGTTTCTCCTTGGACTGTGTGTGAGGGCAGGGCGTTCCCTGCCTCGCACCCTATCCAGGCCTGCTGATAGGGATTCATGAGATTGTACTGTGCTGATGGTATCTCTTCAACACCCTCAGCAGTTTATCTCTGCCCTGCCTTGTGCTCACTCCCCACCTACTGTGGCCACTGTGATTACAGACAGCTCACCTCAGGGGCAGAGAACCTCAGCTCCCCGCCTCTCCAGGTTTCAGGATCACAACTGCGCCCTCTTGGAAGCCTGGCACGTGTTTGTGAGGATCAGAGCTGGCCTCCCTGCATCTCACTGTGCTGCACAGCGAGTCCTGCTGCAGCAACACCTCCCTGGTGCCTGCAGGGAGCCCTGGCCCTCCCTGCACCTCTCACAGCAGCAGTGACAGTGTTTTCCCCCTGTGCTCTGCTCCTCCCCTGCTGCAGATCCTCGGCTCCCGCTGCACGTACGGAGCCACAGCCTTATGTAACCCAAAGCCCTGGCATAAACAGCAGATAATCATGACCCTGCATCCAGCCAGGGACAGGTTTCCTGAGGGGACTTTGGACACTTTGCCCTCTCTGTGACTTTGGGTCCGGCATCCCTTCCAGCCCATGGCAGAGCAGCTGCTCCAGGTTCTGTGCTGTGCCTGGAGCAGCTCCAACGCTTCCTGAGCTACACTGGTCACATCACTCCCATGGGATACGCTGCTGACGCTCCTACAGGAACCCCAGTGCCAGCCTGGCAGCGGCCCTGGGGCTGCAGGGCAGTGGGTCATGTTTTCCTGAATATCTGCACTGGGAGATGCCCTGATCTCAGAGGCTGTCAGCTCCGAGCACGGAGGGGGATGGGGAATGTGCCTCCCAGGCAATTCCCTCGCAGCCCAGCTCGGTGGAGCGTATTTATTCATCCTTCCCCAGGGCCCCGTTGGCTTTGCTGCGGCTCTGTTTGTTTTCAGGCGGTATCCAAAGGCCGGGCTTCGCGCTTACCAAAGTATTTCCGTCGTAAAGCGCGATCTCTCCGCTGGTCGCGCTGCCGGGATAAGCCAAGTAGGAGTTGGCGTGGTTGATCGAGAGAGCGCACAGACCTGGCAGGGAGAGAGGGACACGGCTCAGGCTGCGTGCTGGGGGGAGGAGGAACGCGCATCCACGGCCACGGGCACGGCAGGGGGCTCGGGCTCTGTCTCATTTTGGGACCGTCCAGCACCGGGCGTGGAGCGCTGGAAACGCCTCGGCCGTGGGGACACCTGGTGGCATGGGACAGAACGGCTGCCTGGGCCCTGCCAGCCTCCTGCCAGACACTGCACAGGTCCTGTCCTCCATCATCCCCTTGGAGAAGGCAGGAAGATGTGCACAGGGTGCAGGGTGCCGGGTTGGAAGCTCAGAGGAGCAGCACAGCGTGGATGCGGCCCCGCCACGCAGCCTGGCATGTGAAGGCTGGCAGGGCAAGGCAGTGCCCTTTCCTTCTGCCCTGAATGGAAAAGGGAAGCAGAGAAAGACAAAGGAAATGCCCCAGCTGTGCAGGGAGCTTCCGGCTGACAAGGAACTCGAACGTAGCTAAATTTCAAGCACGGGGAGAATTCTTCCCCTTAAGAGCCGTCTGGTTTTGTGCCAACACGAGCATGACGGTTCCCAAACGCCCCTTTGAAAGGGAGCAGGAACTACAGGATGAGACAGGGATGGATGGATACGTGTGCGGGTACATCCACCCGCCTGTCCCCCAAGTGACCTCGGAAAAGAGCATCCCTTCCTGCCTCTCATTTCTGCTGCTGGCCCGGGATCCATCCCGGTGAATCCTGTCACACACGGAACGTGTCTCACTCGCTTCCTGCGCCACATCCGCGCGCTCACCGTCCTCCCAGATCCGACCCAGGGCTCCGGCACGACCTGAGCTTCCTGACCCGCGCCGGGGGTCCCACCATGTCCCACGTGCGGAGGAAGCCGTGGGGTTAAAGGCACCGGGGGTGCTGCCACGGCCCCAAACAGGACACCCACACGCCGCACGTACACGGACCGTCCTGCCGTGCAACCCCCCGGGTCAGGACACGGCCCTGGCCCCGGCCCAGCCGCGGGGAAGGATCGGCCGGAGCTCTCGCTTTAGGTCATTGTTTATAACTAAACAAAGAGCCCTGGAGGCAGCCAGGAGCTGCAGGATCAGCCAGGGGCCCCAGGGATCCACTCGCCGTCCATCCAGAGTCATGTGCACCATGCCAGGGATGGCGCACCGGGGAGAGGCACGAGGAGCGCGGCGGGCGAAGTGCAGGCAATTAAAAGGCAATTAAAGAGGGAGGGATGGGAGGAAGGCAAAGACAGCCCAGAGACTTTGCTCGTGAGGAGCATCCTGTCTTTTCCGGATGGTGTTCCCCCAGCTCAGGCAGCACGGGGGGGATGAGCACAGCCCTTTCTCTCGGAGGAGGGTTTAGGGACGGCTGGAGCGGAACAAAGCGAGCTCTGAGCGGCTGGTGTGAGTCACCCGCTCCCTCTGCTCCCGCCTGGCCGGGAGAGGCGGGCGGGAAACCAGGCCAGGGCAAAACACAGATGTGAGTGTACTGGGCTGACCTCAGGGACACACAAAGAACAAGGATCACCAGGGCCACGGGCAGCCTTTGAAGGTGCTCCTCTCCTCCTATCTCCTGTGGCAGCCCCACAGCCATGAGGAGGGTTGGTGCCTGCAGCGGTGGGCTCAGGAGGGAGGAGGGAGGCAGGCACCGCTCAGGATGGCACCTCTGGGAGTGCCACATCACAGGTGGCTTCCTCAAGCAGCATGGAAAAATGCTACAGTGTCTGGGAAGCCCGGCCTTGCCCCCAGGCCAGCAGGTCCAGGCACATCGGGGGCTTGGGGGGAGCCACATGAGGTGGTGTCCAAACCTGCAGTCATTCCCCAGATGGAACACATGCCACCACGAGCACTGTGACCTCCTCAGTGCAAATCCTGCCCCTGAGATGAACCACATGAAAAACAACAGACTTGGCCACTGTGGGCGTTTTCCTCTCCTGCACGGAGAAGGCTGGACTGGGAGCCAGGTGCTGGCCAGGCACAGCCAGAGATCTCACAGGGACTGCCTGGTGTGGGTGCAGCAAACCCTGGTCCTCCCTGTGCTGGTGTTACTGTGCCCAGGGCACACAGTTCAGGGGTGGTGGCTTTTTTGTGCTCCTACATCCCTCTGGCACAGATCCCCACTCCAAAAAGGGTTGTACAAAGAGCAGTGGACTGCCTTGACCTCCTGGACACACCATCCTTGGGGTCAGAGCTGGGACCAAAGCAGATGGCACAGGGACAACAGGAGCAGGCGTGGCACCACACGGGTCACTCAGCTCATTTCAGTGACAGCTGCTGCAGTAAAAGGGCTTTAAAGCACTAAGCCCATGTGAAGCCTGTGATCCTCAGCAGCCCAGTCCTGCCCCAGCTGATTGCTGCTGCTCTTAAACCATGACCTGGTCCTCCAGCCCCGCTGCAGAGCAGCTCCAGGCCCGGGTATCCCTGCCCATCCTGCCGCTGCTGGCCCTTCTCGGGAAGGTTTTAAACTTTAATTATATTTGCAGCGTTTAGTATGTTTAATCCTCATGGAGAGGCCATCTGTTGAGACCTGAAGTAGGTCAGGGGAGCTGCCTGGGAGAGCATCCTTTGAAAGCCCAGAAGCCAAGCGTGAGCACATCAGCAGCTTCCCAAGCAGCAGCCCATGAAATGATGCTGCAGCTGCGACGGGCCGGGATGTCACAGCCACGCAGGGCAGCGCTGCCGTGGGCACCCTGCCAAGATTCCCTCTCCACAGCTAAAAATAACTCCTCTCCCATCAGCAGGAAAGCCGGATTCACCCTGGGCCGCACAGAGAGGATCTGTCCTGAGGCCACCTGCCCTGTCCGTGGAATAATATCAGGTGGCAGCCCAGGGCTCCTGGGAATTCCCCAGCAGGGAATTAGTGCTGTGGGTTCTGGCTGTGGGTTCTGCCCTGGGTGATCTTCACAGCACGGATCACTCTGGGAGCTGACCCCAAGGGGAAGTCAAACCCTGCTGCCCATCCCTGCTCCTCTTTCATGCTTCTGCTCAGGACAGAGACGGGTTTTGCTCCAAACAGAGCCAGGTTTTGCTCAGGATAGAGCCAGGTTTCTGCTCTCCCAAGCCCATGGATTGCCTCCCTCCATTCCTGGCTCCCCAGTACTGAATTAGGATACACAAGCCACAGCCTGGTTTAAATTCTAACCCGAGTGTTGTGGCTCTACAAAGCTCCCTTTCACACAGTTCTTCCACACTTACCTGTTGTGTTTGGAGGTGTATCCAGGATAGTCTTCAAAAGCTTCATGTCCTTAATGTTATGGATGTAAATTGACTCCTCCAGGCAAACAACCAGCCTCTGCAAGGACACAAAAGGACATGCACAGAACCTCACCAGCACGGGCATGCTGCTCCCACAGTGCACTAACCCAAACCTCTGGTGTCAGAGAAACTCAACAGGAATTTCTCACACACCAAAATGTAGCAAAAATGGGATCTCTGCTTCTCCATCCCCTCTCACTGGACAGCATTTGGGTTTCTGAGAGTTTTTGCATCTGACCTTGCTTTAGAAAGCAGGTAAAACATCATGATGACGTCTCTGCTCCTCCAAGGGCTGATCTTCCACATCCCCAGGAGCAACAGGAAGGCACAATCAGGGTTACACCCCACCACTGCCATCTACCCCTACCCCAAATTTTCTTAGCAGTTCTTTTCAGAGCAAATTACTCTTTGATCATAGAGACCTGGCTGCAGAGAGGCTGCAGTCCTGCTTGTCTGTGTGCCTCCAGATGGGAACACAGGCCTTTTGCCCTGACTTTTTCTTGATTTGGGAGCAAATATTGCTGGGCCTGCCACTGCTGCCAAACCTGATGCATCTGTTCAGCACATTGATGCTCCCTTCCCATTTGGAATCAGCCAAGGGCAGGAAAGGCAGAAAGGAGCAGGGAAGCCTGATGCAGTGACCTTAGCACTGGGCCACCATCTCTGAGGCCGCTCAGCTTTGTGTCTCGGTCTCAGATCTTGGTCCAGATCTCTCAGTGTTACCACGGTGAGGTTTTGCACAGAGGCTTTTTTTGGGACCAAGGCTTTGGGTCTGGCTGAAGGGTTGTGCCTCCCAAGCCCAGCAAGTGCACAGCTTCACCTCTGCTAGTGCCAAGTGTCCAGAAACCCTGAAAACCTCCCAATAAACACCGAGGGCCAGACTCCATCCAGGCTCCTCAAGCTGGAGCACCCAAATCCAAGTACAGGAAGCCTCCACCTCTTTAGAAATGAGGCCACTTATTTAGTATCTAAATGTGGAGCTTAGTCACTAACTTGAAACACCCACATTAGAAAATCTTTGCCTTGCTCCACCATTACTCTCAGATCAAACTCTTTCCCACTTCTATTCCTGCTAACCACAGCATCTGGGGCTGTGTCAGAGCCATTTTGCATTTCCAGGAAGACTTTGCCTTTTCTCCAGTAACAGCCATCAACTTTGCAAGCAGAGTAATATTTACACAGCTGATTTCAGCAAAGCCACCATGTGCCTTCCCAGAACGGGCTGCTGTTGATGTCCAGGTGAAGGGAGGTTTCCAGATGATGGCAAAGCAGCAGCCAGAGATGTTGGCACCCACAGGGACAAAATCCAGGAAAGTGATGGGTTTGGGAGGTGAAGAGGCAAAGGAGGTCTGGACAAGCTCACCAGGAACTGGAGAGGGCTGGTTCTCTCCTGCCCTCCATGCCGAGGTCAGTGGGATGGGATTTATCCTCTCTGAGGACACAGATGGAGCCTCAGAGGAGGTGCTGGTGCTGTGGTTGCTCCACGGGGTTAAGGCACTGCTAATTGTACAGAAATCTCACCAGATTTTTCTTTAGTTTGACACAGATCAGGTTGGATAACTGAGCTGTGTTTTCAGCCAGAAAAACACCTCAAACCTCTCCAAAGAGCTCAGCAGGGTTTCATCAGCGAATGAAAACCCAGGGAGGTTTCAGGAGCTTCTCACTGGTTGCACAGCACAGATTACTCCCCACCTTGAGACAAATCACACCTTAACACACTTCAGTTATCATGGAGCTTGGAACAAAGAATTCCTATGGATCAACAACAACTGAGGGACTTGCTTGTTGGCACAACAAGGGCTTTTTTCACAGAGAGATCAAATTGAAATATGCACTGTTTGTTTGAGACCTGTTCCTGGTTAGTTTATTTTCCTGTGTTAATGCTTTGTGTGGGATCTGTCCTCCTGTGGACTTCCAGTGGAGCACAGCTTTTCTCCAGAAGCCCAGGCAAGGGTTCAGGTGTCACACCACATGCTGAACCTGACAGCCACCAGTTTAACTCTTGAACGTAGATTATAACAGTGATTTCTCTTCAATCTACCCAAATTGCACCAGGGAATGTTTTGACTGGATTTGGGGGAAAATTTCTTCATGGAAAGGGTTATTAAGCATTGGAGCAGGCTGCCCAGGGCAGTGGTGGAGTCCCCATCCCTGCAGGGATTTAAGAGACACGTGGATGTGGCACCTGGGGACGTGGGGCAGTGGTTGGACTCTGTGATTTCACTGGTCTTCTCCAACACAAATGACTCTCATATTCCATGTTTCTAAGCATCTGTAGCATCTTCAGATCTCTCCAGGTGTGTCTGTGTTACAGCCAGAGGGTGAGCTCAGCCCAGGATTTGAACCCAAGCTCCCCACGCAGCCAAAGAACGTGAATGCAAGGCTGGGATTGTGCATCCCCTTCAGGCAAACTCCAGAGCAGCACATGGGGAATAGCCTGAACTTATTTTACTCGCACTAATCCCCCAGAGCTGCTAAGCAGAACCTCCCAGTTTATTTTTATACACACACACAGCTATCTGCAATTCAAAGGAAGTCCTTCTTTTGCCAGTTCCATTGTAAGTTTAAGTGAAAAAAATCAATTTAGGACAGATTTAATTGTAGTACAGGAACTCTTGGTCAAAGGCAGCTTTACTGGAAGCTCAACCCAGAGAGTCCTACTGCAGGTCTTACTGTTGCTAACTGAGGAGAGCTGATTATATACAATTACCCAGACTGCTTATTTCTTCATTGTAAAATGTCCTCTGCCTCTTAGGGCATATACTTGGAAAATAATTATGGACAAAAGGAAAAGATGACTTAAAAACCTCCAAAAGGGCTCAGGGCTGCACGAGGCTGTGTCAGTTCAGAGAATAACACCCTAAAAGCCTTCTTCTAAGTGGCCTGGATGGATTTTATACCCTTAAAAGCAAACCAAGGCTGCTAGCAGTACTGGAGAAGCAGCCTTTTGCCTCATCCACGGAGTTCAAGCTACTCCTGGGTTTTGTTACCAACTTTGAAGGTCTTATTTGCAACCAAGATGGCAGAGGCGGGCCTGGAGTCAGGATGTGGAACCCACGGGAGGGAGGGGAGGTGAAAAGGTGTTTTTTTGGCAGGGCTGCACCCTGAATAGGCAAGAAGGCAGATGACAAAGAGCCTTTGTGTAACTGCTACGAAAACAAGGACTTGGCCTCGTTTTACTGCAGGAAGGAGTTGTGGCAGATGATAATCCACAGCCCCTGCTCCTGTCACCGGGGCTGGAGAGGAGCTGGTAGGAGAGGACAGGCACCCACCCCTCCAGTGCCACCCACAGTGTCCCTGCAAACCTCCCCAGGCTGGTCCCAGCTGGAAAGGCAGCACCAGCAAAGAGCCAGAGCGGGATAACTCTGGATAACCCCCTTCCCTGGCCTCTCACCTGACGGTTCAGCCGGATGGACAGGATGTTACTGGAATAGCTGTAGTTGCAGATCTCTGTGCCTTTCTTGAAGTGGTAGACATTCATTTGCTGTGGCTTGGCATGACTGACCACAACCACAAGGCTGCTGGAGAACAGGCGCTCCACGATGTAAACATCTGGGATTTCATCTGGGCACACAAGGAAAGCAAGGCAGGGCCTTTCAGCTGGGCTGGTGGTTGGTTTGAGAGCAGCAACAAGACTCAGATCAAGAGGGAACGGGGTTGGAAGGCTCAGGGCAAAGGTGCCCAACACCTGCTTTTGTGATAAGTGTCTCATGTCTGGCACAAAGCAATTAGTTCAAAGCAGGAAAGGGTTAATGAACACTCCCCTGAAGGCTGAAATTAAGACAGTGCTGTTGTGCCTACCCAGGGCAGAGCCCTCCAGTTGAAGCCAATCCTTGGGCCCCCCAGCTGCAGTTAATCCTTGGGAATGGGATACAAAAAGAGGAGCTCACAGCAGTCTGGCCAGGGATTTTCCTGGAGGGAAGGAGCAGACTGGGGCTGCTGAGGTAAGGAATGAGCTGTGTGTGGCTCCCTGTTTATCCTGTGTGGTGTCTGGTTTCCTCCCAGCCTCCCTGGGGGAGCAAACAGTGGTTTGGTGAGTCTTGCAGAGGCTGTTTGGGATGACTCCTGTTGTGCTGAGAAGGCACCATTGCAGTGGTCCTGGTGGGCCTGCACCCCAATCCTCAGGGGCTGTGATGTCCAGTGGAGGGGGCCCTGAATGATGCTCAGTTTGGGCTGTGCTGGGGTCCAAGGGCTGCCCCACAGCTGTGATGTGGGACTGCTTGTGCCTCAGCCCATCACCCTGAGTGTGACCCCAGCAGGGATGTTTCTCTTTGGCCTGGCTGGGGACAATCCAAACTCCTGAATAGTTTTTGACATAAATCTGCAGTTTGCTGCTGTACAGGAGAGCAGCCTGGACTCTGCTGAGATGATGCAGCTCTGTCTGGTTGCTCAGTCTCCTTCTATGGCCACTAAGAGGGAGATGAGCCTCTCCCAGCTGGGAAGTGTTATCTTTAGAGCATCTCAGCTGAAACACTTCTGGCCTGAACCAGACTGGAGTCCATGCTCCACGAGGCCAGACTTGTTTGGGGCTGTTAAGTGTATTGCATGCTGCTCTGAGCACAGCTAATAACTGCAGACCTGCTGTGAGTGACCTTCTTACACGGGAAACCTGTTAAAAACATCTTGCTTGTAAATACCACACTGGATTAAAGAGCCTGTGAGTTGTCCAGCAGCTGTGCTGGGAGCCTGTGGTCTCCTGTCCATGCATGTCAAACAGGCTAGTGGGGAGCTACCTCTGCATGCTGGTTTTCAGCACAAAGTGCTGCTGCCAGACTGACAGCAGTGGAAAAGAAGCTGGATTCTAACAGTGCTGAAGGACTCCCACAAGTTTAAAGTGCTGCTTGGTCAATAATCCTCCCCAGTGAAACAGGACACTTACTGCTTTCATGGACCTGGTCCAGTTGTTCCACAGAACTTAAGGAGAAAAGTCTGTATCCAGTTGTGGTTCCAATTGCCAGGGAGCTGCAAAGACAAAGCAAAAACCTGCTAGTTCAGATCTTAAGGTGACAGGAGGAGCCCCTGCAGGGATGGTGTGCTGATTTTGACTGGAATACAGTCTTTTTTTTTTTCCATATTAGTTTGTGTGGGGCTGTGTTTTGGGTTTGTGCTGAGCACAGTGTTGATAACAGGAGGATGTTTTCATTGTTGCTGAGCTGTGCTTGCACAGAGCCAAGGCCTTTTCTGCTCCTCACCCCACCAGTGGGGAGGCTGGGGGGGCACAAGGAGCTGGGAGAGGGGACACAGCCAGGACAGCTGACCCCAGGGATATCCCAAATCATATGGGGTGTAAAGATGGGATGAAAGGGGGAAGTTTGGAGTGATGGTGTTTGTCTTCCCTGTTATCCATGATGGAGCCCTGCTGACCTGGGAATGGCTGAGCACCTGCCTGCCATGGGAAGTGGGGAATGAATTCCTTGTTTCACTTTGCTTGTGTGTGGCTTTAGCTTTAAATTATCTTCATCTCAGCCCATAAGTTTTTTTGCTCTTCCCATTTTGTGTCTCTCTCCACCCCACTGGGAGTGAGGAGCTGGCTGGGAGGAACTTAGACCCTGACACAGAGGAAGGGGGTCATTCCTGGCACAGTGGTTGATCTGTGAAGGCACAACTTCAGTTCCCCCTCTCAACCTAAACCCAAGAATCCAGTTTTCCATCTGAGGCTGTTGTAGCCTACAAAAGGCACCTTATCCCTGTGAGACAGGGGATATCCCTGAGCAAACTCCTCCACTGCTATGGTCCTGTGGCTGCTGGAGGGACAAACAGTTCCACATCCACCTGGGAGGCTGCAGACAGGACCTTTGGGACACAGAAGGGGCTGATCCACCTGTACTGGCACAGTGACTTGTCAGGGCTGGGGAAGCTTTGCTCTCACTGTTAAAGGGTGCTAGAGGTGCTGTCTCTGCTCAGTTCCAGATGTGGAAAGCAGCAGCATCCAGGTCTCAAAGCAGCCAGCCCATAATACTAATGCACAGCGTTGGTGCCGGTGGCAGCGACCAGCAGCTTCACGTCAGCAGCACCTCGGCATCCCTCAAAGCACCCTTTGTTTGGACACACCAATGCAAAGCAGGGCTGCGAAGGGAACGACATTTCCAGGTGCGATCTGGGTTATCTCTGATCCTTATCTCGCTGCCCGGGACCTGGGCTGGGACTGCCAGGGCTTCAGCGCCCCGGGAGCTTCCTTGTCCCTCTGGGAAACGGTTCTGACACTTGGAGCAGGTGAAGCGCCGGTCACCGAGGGTGCGGGGATGGGAGGAAACTCCCGGGAGGCTCCCGGGAAACCCTCCGGCACGGGCTGCTCGCCAAGAGCCGGCTCTTGGTGGCCCCGGGCGACCGACGTGGCCACGCACCGGTGCGCGGACACAGCCCCGGGACCACGTCACCGCCCTGCCCATCCCAAAACGCTTCCCAAACTGCGGATGGGAGGGAGGGAGGGAGGGAGGGGGATGTTTAAAACCCAGCGATCCCTCTGCGCTTGTGCATCCCTCGGGACCCGAGCCGGGGGCATCGGGGGTGTTTACCCAGAGCCGGGCGTGGCCGGGGGATGAAGCGCCTCTCCCAGCGATGGATGGGGGTGGGGTGGGGTCAATCCTGCCGGGAATGCCGTTCCGAGGGGGCAGGGTGCTGGCCCCGCGCCGCGCTCCGGGGGCCGCGGGGGCCGCACCGGCTGTTCCCGGCTGCCACCTCCCGCCCCGCCCCGCGGCTGCCGCCCCGCTTACGTGCAGTCCTGGTTGTAGGAGAAGCAGCCGAGCGCCGGCGGGGCCCCGGCCGCGGCCTCCATGGAGCGGGCGCGGCGCTCGGGCCGCTCCGGCCCCCGCGGCCGCCGCGCCTGCCCCGCCCCGCAACGCGCCGCCCATTGGCCCGCGCCGCGCTGATGGACGCGCCGGGCGACCAATGGAGAGGGAGCGGTGTTGGGGGGGTCCCGCCCCCGGCACTGACGGATCGGGCCGCGATTGGCTGGCGCGGGGGAGCGGCCGCGCGGGGCCACGTGGTGATGTTGTGGTTGCATCAGACGCGCGCGGGCAGATTTTGGGGATGGGGGGGGGGGGAACATCTGGGCGGCACATCTGGGGCAAGGGCGGGTCCTGCCGTGGTGCCAGGGTGGGAGACGGGACTGCCTTTAGGGCAGCGGTGGGCGAGGAAAAACCGGTGGTGACACCCCCGTGACGCCGCTGCCCGGAAAATCAACAGCCCTCGTCTCCGCTTCCTTGGATAAACAGCGCTTTGGAGAGATTGGTTTTCCCCCTTTTTTACGGCGTTGACATCATAACCCTGATGGCATTCTTGCTCAGCGCCGCTGCTGCCTTGTGGGGTGGAATCTTCCAGGGGAAACAGCAAGGAAACCAAACCCCAGGGCCGGTCGCTGAACGACAAACGTTCCACGAGCCAGGGCGATGACTTTAACAGCGCACGGCAAGGCAGGGGCAGAGCCTGCAAACCCCCTCATTAGATGAGTAATGCTCATGTGAGCGCTGAAGTCATTGGCCCCACATCACTTGATGTGCACCGCAGGACTCCTGGAAAAAGAGCCACAGGCAATACCATCTCCATGAGGCAGATTCCGTGTGGACACATCCATCTGCCTGGATTAACCCCCCCCTTTGCAGCGTGTGGGCCTTCGAGTGTCTGTAATATTCCCCTGTTACAGGGTTTGAAACCTGCAGCTGAGAGGATGATTGGTTTGGGGGAGGAAGTTTGAAAACACCCAGCTTCAAAAGGCCACTTTGGAGGGAGGTGGATGGTGGATCATCCCTAGGACACAAAGCACGGGAGTGACACTGCAGGGGAATAATTTGAAATACATCATGTTTGGGAGGGAAAACATCTCCTGTTCAAAGAGGCCTAGGGGGAAGTTCTAATAAAACCCAAAAATACGAAACAGAAAAAGCTGGTTTTGAATGTGCTGAAACTGTCCCTGTGGAACAGCACAGTCTGATTTTGAAACAGGGATGTCAGACAGAAAATGGGGTTGTGGAGCAGGAAAAAGTTTAAAAACAAACCCAAGCCCCCTCCAACAAACAAAAGCAGGGAGACAGTGCCTTGTGTTTCAAAAAGCAGTTTCTGAGCAGTGGCTACAGTTGGATTTTGCTGCTTGGGCAATCACCATGGTTTTAAAATGAAACCTTGATAAGGCATCTGAGACTTGGGCAACACGGTTTTTGTAGCTTTACTGATGCAACCATCAGTTGGTCAATCTTCCTTCGAGTCATTGCAGTGGCTGTTTAACCAGCAGAGGTGGGAGAAACAAAGATTTCTTGTCCTCTGCTGTCATGAAAAGCTGTGGTGGCATTTGGAGCAGGAGCTGCTGTTGGGTGCAACCATGTCACCCTCATGGATGGGGCTGGAAGAGCAGGGCCACCATCAGGGCAAGCTTCTCCTTTGGCTGGAATGGCTTCCATGTGCTAGTGAAGTCTCACAGAGCCCTTGGAAGTCTCAGGATCTGTGCTGTGGAAGTTTGGAGCACTTGGGCTTTGGGTGTGAAATAGAAGCTGAGGTTCTCTGTGTGGAAACTGTGAGTGTTTCTGGTTAAAAAAATGAGATGTCTCTGATGCCTCAATCACAAAGAAACAGCTGAAGTGTTTCTTCAGGAACCCAGCTTTGGAGGAAGGTGGTAATTAGGGTAGCAGCTAAATCCCAGGATTTTTCTTGGGATCTGGGTGTGTGTCACACCTTGGGAAAATGGTCTGGCCAAGGCAGCAGAGAGCCATGCCAGACACCAGAGGGACTGTCCTTGCTCTGGTGCACATGTTTGCTGGGAAGAATATACCAGGAGTTGGCCTCCCTTTCCTGACAATCCTGTGACTGCAGCAACTATTGACAGGAACAACCTCAACTCAGTCATTAACTCTAAACCCAGTGCAGAGTGTGCCCTGACTGGGAATATTTCTCAGTGCTGACAATGTGGTGTGACAGATGTTGGTTTGTGATCCCCACCCTGGCTGTTTGCACTGAGGCTTTAAAGAGGAAACAGGAGTTGAAGGAGCTGGGAAACCAGTGCTGTGCCCAGAAGGGCCTCTCCCAGCCAGGGCATCCTGCCTGCTGCCATTCCACATGGGAAGGCTTTGGCACCTTTTTATGGCTTTTAGGCTTTTGCCTGGCTCACTGTTTAAATTCCAGCTAAGTTCTTCCCTCTCTCAGGTAAAAAAGTCTGCTCCTGCTGATGTCTTTGGTATTTTAAATCTGCTACAAAAGAATAATAATAATTTAAAAAGGCCTTGGCATAGCTAAATCTGTTAAATATCTGATATTCCTGATAATCGGGAGCTCATTGAGGAACTTGGGACTGCCAGGGGGAAAATAGGCAGGAGGGAACAGGCAAAAGGGGAATGTCTAATGGAAACCACTTTTTGCTTGTGGAAGGAATGGAAAGAGGTGCCACAGAGGTGTTTTCTTTGCTCTTTTCTGTCCCCCTTCCTGAGTGAATCATGACTGGGGAGGTGGAGGAGGAAGAACGGGCTGCAACCCCAGTTTTAGGGACTTTGATAGCATGAACTGTGGAGCACTAAACTGCCAATCCCGGCTGTTTTAGGATCTCCAGACTGACAATAAATGCTGCCATCTGGTGCCCCGAGCCCGGCTGCACAAGGGGTTCGTTCCAGGCCAGCATCAGTTCATGGTGATGCTTCCACGCAGGACTCGTTACATCCTGCTCTGGGGATTATCCCATGGATTATCTGCACCTCCCTGAGCAGGAGAAAACACTGACATCAGAGAGAGTCGAGCAGTCCTGCTAATAGAATGGTATAGAAAGGAAAGTGGAGGTGTGTGTGCCATGTGCACACAAGAAGTCTGGTCACACTCTGTTTAAGGTACAGAAATTGGGAAAGATTCATGGAGACCTTGAGAGCCACGTGCTGGCACCGACACCACCCGGGTCAGGGAAGGACAGGAGCAGCCCTGGCAGACCCCACAGCCAGTCTGGATGTCACCAAGGTTCTGAGAGCTTTGCTTCTGGTAGTTTTTTCCTTTTGGTTTTAGATTCCAGCCCAGTCCCAGATCCTGCCATGGAGGGAGCTGTGTTTGAGCAGCCCTTTCAGACGTGCTTGACGAGGTCAGGGGAGAGCTTGCAACCTATTGCTGCACTTCCTTGTGAGTTGGATTAATGCTCCTTATCTTGTCCTGGCTCTGGCAAATACTCCATTTCCCTAAGTAGCATTAGGACATCACACTCGCCCTGGTCATGGATTATCTCAGGGGCTTGAGACACTGCTCACAGGAAGGGAACACACTGAGGGGGGTTGTCCTCCTGTCTCTTTGGTCTGCAAACTGGACTCTTCAAAGTCTTGGAGCGTTTTCAGCTGAGAACCACAAGACCTGTACCACAGGGAGCAAAGGAGTTAAAGCTGGAAAGGGGAGAGAGAAATTTGTACCTTCCTTTTAACTCTTGGAGACAGTACTAAGTGTAATTCCTCTGTAATTATTTAAAGATCAAAAAATGTTCTGACGTGAGAGCTCAGAACAAGTAACTTTGCAGGGGGGAGACTGGGAGCACCAGGAGGTCCTGACAGACAGAGGAACATTGGATTCAAACCACACTGGATCAGTTGTCCTGTGACTGGCCCAAAGCTTGTTCAAGCAATTCAATTACTGATCCCCATTACTGGAGCAGGCAAACCTCTCATGAGCCTGGATTCCTCCTCAGCCCAGAGGGTGCTTTTATCCTCGTTCTGCTGGAGATGGAGCAAGGCTAAGTGACTGACACGGGAGAGGCTGGAAATCGGTAGCAGAGCAGGAAACTGGAGCTACATGTCTCCATCTTCTTGCTGCTTCAGATGTAAGTGTTACAGCTGGAGGATGAAGAAAGGCTCTATCTTATTCCTGTGGGCACACAGCGCAGGCCAAGCAAGCCTGAGCTGACATTTCAAAGACCTTTTGTTTTTCAAGTGGGTTCCTTCCATCTGGGAAAATGTTCTATTATCTTGGGGGGGGGGAGGCAGCAGCTTGCATCAGAAATGGCTCGATTCTGTAGCCAGTTTGTCAGAAGTCGGTCCAGACATTGTTTGGATGTCAGTCCAGACCAAGGAGAGTGGATCTGACCCCTGTGTTTACTTTGCCACCTGCTTTCAGGGAAAAGCACACAAGCAAAACTGACTGTTTTGAATGCTTTTATGTGCCTTTATCTTGCAAGGGAACTGTGTCACAGATGATGCTCAGAGAGGGAGCTCTCCCCAGACTGTGTTAAAAGCACGGGAACTGAGGGTTCTTTTCGGTGGGGGCATTTACATTCTGTTACAAAAGAAACACTGGTAGGATTTCACATGCGTTCCCGGAAAAGAAGTCAACAGTAGCTGCACACTATCTCATTGCTCTTTAACTTGGTTTGCGTCAGAGAGATCCCAAAGTCAAGAACCACATTTGCAGATGCTTGGGCAGTTCATGAACTGCTGAGGCTGCCCAGGGGTTGTGTAAAGTTAACGAGGCAGAACAAAGGCTGTTCACATCCAAACTGCAGGAGGCACAGACCTGATCTCCCCTCTCTCTGGAGACATGAGCCTCACAGGGGCTTTTTTTTTTTTTTTTTTTTTTCCCCTGCTTCAGATGCTGTTTTCTGTCTCCCAGGTCTTGTGGAGCAGCCTAACCCTGACCTGAACTGCTTCCCACTGTGCTAATCCCTGTCCTCACTTGGAGCTGAGGAGGGGAGAGCCCTTGAAGCCCTTCAGCTTGTGCACAGACACCTAAGCAAGGAGTTCCCAAGGAATATTGTCAGGAGAGCGCTCTGAAACTTCTTGCCCCCGCTGTTGAGTTGCAAGTTAATCACTGGCTTAGACACAACTCCTGAGGTGAGAAGAGAGAACGCTGAGTTCAAGTTCAGCACTGTTGGGTGGCAGGAAGGGCACCCTTATCAGTGTCAGGGTTTAATCAGTGGCTTTTTCCAAATGTCATTGAGCCCTTTGTTGAGCAAACACAGGAGAGCTGTGTGACATAGCTCAGGCAATGATGACATCCCCTCCCTCACAGTGAGCTCTTCAGCACTGACTCAGGAGGTGGAATATTCCCAATGTTGCCCCCTGGGTGCTGGGATCCTTCCAGCTGGGAAGCACTGCTGGGTGTCTGCCGGGCTGTGTTGCAGCAGGCACGTCTGGCACATGGAAATGGATTCCCCAGACTGGTCTATCTTCAAGATCTGGACACTTGAGGGCATTTTTTTTTTCTTGGCTCTTGGTTCCTCTCTTTTGAGTCTTACCAGTCATTTTCTTCTTCAAAGTAACATATGGAAATGATTTGGGATGTGCTCACAGCAAATGTTCTGCACTGTGGGGGCCATTTCTCACAACTGGCTGCCCATCTGACGTGACCAAAGCTTCCACACACCATCTTTCGGGGTCCAGAGAGGTTTTCAGCCCACAGGTCACGATGGGGTTAGGGCAGGAAGCTCAGCTACTGTATGTTTTTGGATCATATCAATTCCTTGCTCTGTTGCCCTATCACCTTTCATGTGACAAAATTACAGATGTTGATACCAGATTATTTGCACTGTAGCTCAGCCAGAGGCTCGGGCTGCCTGACAAAACACTGTGCATTGCTGGGTGTGGGGTGGCAAGTGCCCTTCTGTCCTTGCATGCAAGTAGGACACTGAGGTGTCAGGTTCCTGCAGTGGCTTGTACATCGAGGGTGGTAGATGGGCATGATTTAATGTGTAAAACTCTGTGTGACACGAACATTGGCTGCTTCAAACTTGTTTGATTCATCTCCTTTCAACTCCAGTGGTCCGAGATGACGAGTCCTCACCGAACACGGTGCTAATTTGGGGTGGTACCTTCAGCAGAAGCCCCTGGTACTCCAGCTCCTATCTAGCATTCCAGTTCCCCACAGACACTCCTAATTTTGCTGCCACTGACGTACCTTTCAAGCAGCATTTGCTGTTCCATGCACACAGTGGGGGTAGATGACGTCTGTCATCTCATTTCCCATCTTGACTCACACAACTCTTTCCCCCTGAGCTCCCCAGTCACTGCCCTGCTGTTATTCCTGGCAGTGCTGCTGCTCATGGAGGTGTTTTTTCTGGCCCAGTGATCTATGATTTTTGTGGGGTTTTTTTAAAACTCATTTTCCTTTCAGATTTACTTCCTCTGTGAACGCTGCCGTGTTTACTCTTGCAGGGTAACACTGAGTCAGGATCTCTGTGGGGTTTGCATCACTGCACGGTGGGGAGCAGAATGTAGAGCCTTTACTCTCCCCCTCCACTCTCTCCTGTGACCTGGAATGCTGTGTCCAGTTCTGGTGCCCCCAACATAAGGACATGGAACTGTTGGGGCAAGCCCTGGCACAGGTTTCATGGAGAAGCTGTGGCTGCCCCATCCCTGGAAGTGTCCAAGGCCAGGTTGGAAGGGGCTTGGAGAAACCTGGGATAGTGGAAGGTGTCCCTGCCCATAGCAGGAGATAGGAACAAGATGATCTTTGAGGTCCCTTCCAAGCCAAACCATTCCATGATTCTACTTCTTTCCTTCCCAGAGATCATTCTTAGCTTCTATCAGTGTTGATCCCCACGTTGATAAATAGCACTATAAAAGTTAGACTAATAAATCCAGTCTTTGTAAGAACTTCTGGGAAGCTTTGTTAAAAAGCAAACAAATTATCTTCCCACTTGGGATATTTCAGATGCTTTTTACAGACAAATTTATGGGTTTTTTTTGTATGAGACCAGGAATATGTGTCCTACATGCAAAATGGAGAGGAGCCAAATGCTTAAGAATGATGAGGGGGCGTTATCAGCCAGGTGATGAAGGAATTGTGATGATCCAGGGATAAGGAAAAAAATAAACTATACAAATGGTTCTATGGAGTTGCTATTGAATGGAACCAGAAGCAGCCAGTACAGCCCTCACCTTACCCCTCCTCATGGGCTGTGTCACACCACGTCTCTCGTGCCTGTTGTACGTTCCCTGGCAGCCTGGGCACCTCTCCTCTGCTCTCCAGCAGCCACAGCCCCGGGCAGTGGATTGCTCCACGAGAAACCGATGCATGGAGTCGTTTGAAATGAAAGTTGTGGGAACAGCGCTGACGGCAACGCGGGTTATTCGCTCGGGAATGTTTAATTAGACGGTTAAGAGCGGGGCCTGACTGTAATTCAGACCAGACCAAGTGGAACTGGGCTTTGTTTGGTGTCGAGCTTCTCTCAACGTCTTCAGTAGTGTGAGAATTCACACAGGGAGATGTGGGAACACAAACTTAGGGAAGAGGGATTTAACCTGGAGTGATCAATCGGTGCTGACTCATGGGGAAGTCGTGCCCAGCTGGGCAGGAGGGACCTCGGGTTGGCATCACAAGGCTCCTCCTGGAAGCTGGTCCTGTTCCCTTCTTTCTTCTCCTGCCCTGCTGGCTGCAGAGCTCAGGGTTGCCCCACTGCTGCACAGCAGAACTCTTGTTTTCCTAACGGAGGGAACGCTGCAGAACGGGTTTTACATGCGGGCCTGAGCTTTGTTCCACATGGGATCCATCCCAAAACAGCACCGGGGCTTGCCCAGACAAGGAGGAGGGAGATGGGACAACAGCAGGCAGCTTGGGGAAAAAAAAAAAAAAGAAAAAAAAGAAAAGGGAAGATAAAAAGCCAAAAAAGAAATGTCTAGGTGGGAAAGCAGACAACTTTTTGTGGTGTTCAGAAACTTCTGGTAGTTTCCAGTTACAGAAATATTGTAACAGGGTGAGCAAGATTTGGTATTTACTGACACCATACTCTGACAGTGTTTCACAATTATTAGTGATCCCTATTTGTATTTTCTGTAAAAGTACCAGATTTTTGGCCTAGTGTCGGAAAATCCTGGACCCAGGTTTCAAATGAACAGAAATCATCAAAGGTTTGAGGGATGTGAGCTCAGGGGCTGGATTGGGTCTATCAGAAATGCAGCTCCAAGATCTACACCTCTACATCTATTACCTTTTATTTCTTTAATATGAGAGCTAATAAATAAAACCCACCACAGCAGGTAGTTCCTGATGGCTCATATGTCACTGCACAAGCACCAATTTCTCCTCATAGCAGAATATAACCCTGGTTACTGGAATTATTTCAGTTGTATATTCCATGACTATCCCAAAAGGAGCTCAGCACTGCTGAATGTGAGTCAAAATGTTGTAACACTGACTTTATGAAGCTGAGTTTTATTCTCAGTTGTAAGATCAGCAGATGCACAATTCAGGGTTCATTTTAGGGACTGTTTCTTTAGGGGATCCCACTCCATCCATCCCATCCTGCTCCTCTCAGCCATTCCCACTCCCCTCTGCCATTGAATCCCATTGTACCCCAGTCCCATCCTGCTGTCCCCAGGGGATTCTGTTCATCCCATCCCATCTTTATCCATCCTATCTTTATCCATCCCATCATCCCATCCCATCCCATCATTCCCATCCCATCCCATCCCATCATTCCCACCCCATCCCATCCCATCCCATCCCACCCCATCATTCCCATCCCATCCCATCCCATCCCATCCCATCCCATCCCATCCAATCCCATCAATCCCATCCCATCCCATCCCATCAATCCCATCCCATCCCATCATTCCCATCCCATCCCATCCCACCATTACATCCCATCCCATCCCATCCCATCATTCCCATCCCATCATTCCCATCCCATCATTCCCATCCCATCCCATCATTCCCATCCCATCTCATCCCATCATTCCCACCCCATCCCATCCCATCCCATCCCATCCCATCCCATCCCATCCCCTCAGCCATCGCCCCCCTGCCCCCAACACCGCTCCCCTCCGTGGCCGCGCGCCTTAAAGCGGCCACCGCCTCCCTCCCCTCTCCCCCACCTCATCCCCGCCGCGCTCCCTCCGTTGCCCCTTTAAGGTTGCCGCGGCGACCGCGCTGGGGCCGAGAGCGAGGCGCATTGACGTCAGGCGGGCGGGGCCCGGTGTGTTTCGGTGCGGCGGCTGCAGCGAGGCCGGGCCGGGCCGTGCGGGCCCCGCGGAGCCGCCGCCGGTGAGGGCTGGGGGCCGGGAGGGGCTGTGGGGGCCGGGCCGGGCCCCGGGGGACGCGAACCGGGCGGGAGGGCGCGGCTGCGGCCTCGGGGCGGGGCGGGAGCCGCCCGGGGCTGCGCGGGGGCAGCGGCGGCGCCGCGGCCAGGGGCCCACCCGGGCCTGTGGGGAGGGGCTGGGCCGGTTGTGTCCCCCCCACGTCCCCGGGGGAGTCCCGGGTGGGGGGTCGTGATGGGGCCTTACCGGGGGGCCCGGGTCTTGGCTGGGCTGGGCTGGGCTTGGTGGAAGGAGGGGCGGGGGGAGGTGGGTTGGGAAAGCTTTGGGAATAAGCAGGGGGAAAAAAAAAAAAAAAAAAAAAGCCTCGTAGAAACACTGGAGGTTTCACCCTGCCCGTGACATTTCGTTTTCCGTGCCGGGGTCGCCCGGCTCGTGTGCTGCTCGCAGGGTGTCCCCAGGGCTGTTTGATTGGCGCTGACCTTCGGGTGCGGGGCTGCGGAACAAAAGGGGCCACTGGAGAAGTTTTTTTTTTTTTGGGCGCTTTCTCAGCCCTTGCGAAGGCCACGCTTTTGGTGTTTATGCAACACAAAATGCACGTGTGTGTGTGTGTGTGCTTGAGCGGGGATTAGGCGTGACAGGAGTGAAACCTGTCCGAAGTGTTGGCAGTTCGGAGTTAACTCCCTAATCTCCAGCAGCAGAATTCGCAGGGACACAGCCTTGTGTTGCCTCTGTGCCCTGGGTTTCTCTGCTGCTGCCTCAGCAGGATGAAACCCATGACGTGACTTGGGTGACTTGTCATTTCTGAAAGATGTTTTGACTGGATCCCTTTTTTTTTCCCCTTTCAAAAGCTGATCCTGGGATCAACATCTCTTACTGCATATTAATAAGCTGCTGCCACGGTCTCTGTACCAGGTAACTTCCTTTATATTTCATCAGAAATGCCCTGAGAAAGTTCTTTCCCATTTCTTTAGATCTCACAGTGTTAATTCCCTTATGAAAAAAAAAAATGACATGAAATGTCTTTATGTATATCTATGCATATTTACCCATATATGTATATATGTATATATATGTGTAAATATATGTTTAAAAATGGTTCTGTAGCCTTGTTGATCTAGGCTAGGCACTAAGTGCCCACCAAAGCTGCTCCATCACTCCCCTCCTCAACTGGACAAGGGAAGGAAAATAAAAGGAAAGGCTCGTGGATTGAGATAAGTCACCAATTGCCATCACAGGCAAAACAGACTTGACTTGGGGAAGCTGGTGATAAATTAAACCAATCAAATTGGAGTAGGATAATGAGAAATAAACCCAGATCTTACAAACGCCTTCCTGCCCTCCTTCCTTCTTCCCAGCCTTAACTTAACTCCTGGCCCTTCTCCAACCTCTAGAGCACCTTCTGCCCCTCCTGCACTGACCTTGGGGTCTGCAGGGCTGTTTCTCTCACATATTCCCCACTCCTTTCTCCAGCTGAAGTATCCATTTCCCCCTGTCTGCCTAAATACATCATCCCAGAGGCTCTGCATCTGTCACTGGTGGGCTTGGCCTTGGCCAGGGCTGGTTTCATCTTTGGCTCCATGGGACACGGGGGACACATCCAGCAGCTTCTCACAGAAGTCCCCTAGTAGCCCTCCCACTACCAAACCCAATACAACCCTGAAAGGGGGGAAAAAACTGCCTACAAACATTTTTGAAAGTGTCCCACCTGCCTCTGTAAAGCCTTGTAAAAGCCTGGCACCATCACAGATGTGTTTAAAGCTGCACCCTTCATGATTTGTAGTTGAAAAAGTATTTTGGGGATTGCAGTGTACCCATGAAATAAGTTATGAAGGAGGGACCAGTTTAAACCGGAGAGGGGGGTTTTTTAGGAGTGGTGCTTCTAATTCCATAACTTCCGTTAGCAGGCTCTGCCTTGACATTTGGAGAACTGGCTGTGGCTTCGGCCTTAACATGTTTCCCTTCCGAATAGTTGCCATTCTGGCCTCTCAGATTTCCAGCTTCCACCCACCTCTCCCTTGGCCACCGTCCCCCTGACCCCACACAGGAGCCTCCAGCCCTACAAGATACACAGTTTAAGCAGCAGCAACTTCAGGTGGAATCTTCCCTGGCTGGGAGTGCTCACAGGGCTTGGGTTGTTGAAGCTTTGTCATCTCAAGCAGGTGCTTTTCCTTCTGTGGCCGTAGAGCCCCCAGATTTTTGGATTTCTGTTCTAGGTGTTAAATAAGTTCCCAGCCTTTTCTTTCACGGTTTAGCTTAGTTCCTGCTCTGGCGGGTAAAGGTAGTTTTATGCTGTGATATCAGCAAGATAACACAGCATAACTTTCTTTTGGGCAGCAGCATTTTTGTTTCCATGAGTTATTTAACTTTGTCTTTCTCTTCCCTTCAGCAATGGCAGCTTCCAGCAGCAGCAGCAGCGAGGAGGAGCGTAGCCTTCGGGAGTGTGAACTTTACATCCAAAAACACAACATCCAGCAGCTTCTGAAGGATTGTATTGTACAGTTATGCACAGTGAGACCTGAAAGACCCATGGGATTCATCAGAGAGTACTTTGAAAGATTGGAGAAGGTAATAATACAGCGTGGGAGGGAAGGAGGGTGGGACAACCTGAATTTAAATTTGCGCTCGTGATTTAGGGGCTGAGCTGCAGATTTGACCAGTGTCTGTGTGCTGGCTGTTTGAAATTGGAAATGGTGCTTTTGGAAAAAAAAAAATCATGTTCTCCAGCAGTTTGTACACCTCTGTCATACCAAAGCATGTAGGACAGAGCATAAGCTGACAAGGAGACTTATCCAGCTGGGATGCAGATGTAATCCCAGTCCAGTGCTTACTCATAGGAGCTGATTGTCAGCGTGCACGAGGGTGTTTGTGGCTGGATGACTGTGGAGTTTGACCTTGGATGGGCACTGCTGATGTCATTTGGCTTCTTGCATTGAGACAACTGGTTTTCAATAATTGGGGTAGAGCACAGAAGTGGTGCCAGTCGTGTTATCCAGGCCTAGTGAAGCCAAATGGAAGTATTTGCATTCCAGATCTCTGGAAGGGCAAGCCTGTTCCTGCCTTCTCTAGGGAGTTCAGTGTTCTGCTTTGTTGTTCGTCTTGCATTTGTCCTGAGGTGTCTTTGGTGTTTTTGTTGCTGTTGGAAGCATTCTGGGATGTTGGGAATGGAAACCCTTCGCAGCTGAAACAGTGATTTCCCGTTCTTTTGAGCTGTCAATTGTGTGTATTGATATCCAGGCAGGTGGGAAAAGAAGCTGCAATGGAAATGGGAAGTTTAAAGTCTTGTGCAGAGGAAAGGTTGGGTACAGTGACTGTGCTCAGGATATGGGATTTGTAAATAATGCAGCTGTGACCTTGTACAGCAGTGTTTGCAAGTGCTGCTTTCAGGACTTGCTGTACATGGGAGTTATACCTTTTTCATATTTATTTTTTTTTTAATTCTACCTCGTTGCTAATTGCAGATGTAAATAAAAGACATTAACACTAGAGAGCATAAATATGTGCAGTGGAAATTGTATTTTAATGGAAGTTTTTAAGGTAAATACTAGAAAATGACCCAAAGGTGCAAACTAACCTGCTATAACCACAATGTATTTGAGGAACATTTTGCTTATGAAGAGAACAAAAGCTCTCACTTTCTTTTTGTGAGTGTGTGTAGTTGCAGCAGTTAATCATTAGGTTCCTAAAAATACATTGCCTCCTTCCTCACCTTGGATTCTGAGTTTTGAAGTACTGAGAGGTTAATAATTTGTAACACATCACCACAGGTATTGATATACAAGGTTTTACAAAGTAAACTGCATTACTGTGCTTAGAATAAATTGCAAACCAAGTCAAACATGGGGATATAAAATGTAGTAGATTTATGGTCAACATGCAATATTTAAGATTGAAGGAAACTTAATTTTTCCTTTAGCAAGACAAGTCCAGCTCTGAATTTAATGATATGTATGCTGGAATTGAGTAAGTTGATGATTTTATTCTGGTGCAAACTGGCTGTGTACTCCATCAGCCTACAAGGAAGCTGAAAATTAAACTGCCTAGGTCATGCTTTTTGCCCTGAAATTGCTCTTACAGTTTTGGTCAGGGTCTATTATCATGGGCTGTACAACCCACCAGTGCAGCTGGAGCTACAAGTGAAACTGGAGAGTTTTTCTTCTTTCCTGAATTTAAAAATTGCTGCAGCTTCCCGTGGGTGACTTCCCCACCCAGCCTGATGTGCATTTTACCCAGGTAAAGTGTACCTTCCCAGCTGTCAAGTAACGGAACTGAACATCCTGTGCTGGCTCCAAACTCCCTGATATCCGTGTCTGGAAAGCACAAATGCTCAGTGCTGTCATTAACCAACTCCAACCCAGTAATTAGCTCTGGTAGAGCAAAAATGATTTGAAACTGAATCTGCCTCACCTTCCAAAAGTCATGTCTGTCACACATTTATCAAAGCAGAGCAACTTTTTAATGTGCTTTCTAAATCTGTTCAGCTGTTTGACTTTATCTCCACCTCAGTTTGATCCAGTCTGCTTTTTTTTAAGACTGACTTTTGAGGGAACACCACTGAAAGCTGAAGTGAGGCTGCTATTTTCCCCTCTGTTCTCCTGACAAGTCATCTCTCCCACTGCACACAAACAGAGCTGATTCACTGGCATGTTATTAAAATACGTCGCAGACATTTAAGCACACTTTAGAGTTTCTGTTCAGAAACATTAAAATTGCTGCCTCCAAGGTTGTTACAGCTACTACAGGAATTACAGATATCCTCCTCTGGGTTATGAAAGCTGTTGGGTGAATCCAGTTACTACACATTGATTGTATAAATGGTTTTGTTGTATCTGGTTTGGTGGACTAAGGCCTCTGGTTTTTTTTTGCTGTGCAAATGTCTGGTGATACCAATGCATGCTAAAAGCTCCAATAGCTCCCCAGTGCTGGGCTTGGCTGTGTAATGTAGCTTGAGCTATGGAAATTTAATGTACAGATCAATAGTACAGCCTGGCAGAAGAATCCTGGATATTGGACATCACTGTCCTCTGGAATAAGTGCATATGTGCAGTACAGTTATGTGCATATTAGAGAAAGCTGGAATTAGGAAATGTGATTGACATGGAGTCACTGAACCTGTTCCCCACCACCTGCTGTGCCTCCACAGACACAGGTCTGAGTATTTTCCCATTTTCCAAAGTGTTTCTTTTGCAAAACATGATAATTCAGAAAGGTATACTGTGCAGTTGTGAATTAATGGCAGGCCTTTTTTTTTTTCCAAATGCTTTTTAAGCTTCTGAATATTTGGAGTTTTTTAAATAGATGGAGAGCTGATATAAATGAAATACTGATTAGCCAGAAGAAGTTGAGATTGTGTGTGGGGTAATGACAACTTGCAGGTTATACAGTGTACAGTGTAATTGTGAAGCTCTTCTTCAGTAGCTGATAGGCTTAAATATGTGTGTGAAGTGTCATCACTTTAATATTTCTTTCTTGTAATCATTGAAATGGACTTAATGCATATTTGTTACTTGTCAGAAAAAATAAAATTTACATTTAGTAATCACTGACACTAAAACTTTGAACTGCTTCATCAGCTGAAAGGCCAGGATCTAAACTTGGATGTAATAAATAGACTAACTTTATTCCTAAATCTTTCTCAAGTCCTGGGAATGATTATACTGGTCAGTGCAGAGCAAACTGAGAGCCTCTGTCCACTGTATGTTTAATTTGAGGAGCTTCTAAACCTGAACAGACACATTTTTATCATAAACACTGGCTGAATTCAAAGGTAGCTGAGAATAACAACTGCCACTCTTTTCACCAGGTCCTACTGTCATTTTTCTCTGACCTGGTGGTGTAATTAATGTGGCTTAGTATCAGAAATTATAGAAGGTGTATTTTAAAAGGATGGAAACAATGAGATTTTAGGATATCACTCCATGGCACAGGGTGGTCTTGCAATATGTAATGTGAATATCTGGAGATTTACAGTTTAGTTGACGTGGTGGTGTTTGGACTTGATGATCTTGGATACCTTTTTGGATCCTATTTTATGGTTCTGTTCTGTGTTTTGTCTCATTCAGGTAGAACCTTCCTCTTGGTGAGGGTGTAAATAGACTACTTAAAATAGCAGGTATATTCTAAATAAATACATTCTTACCCACCTCTAGTTTGTTTCTGTGTTCATGCCCCACCTTAATATACTAAAAGGAAGTATATTAATGTTAAATTTTGTATCAGCAGAAGTTACCAGTTGTATTTTTTCTGTCAGTGCAGTTTCCTTGCCCCCTGAGTGGGGCATTGCCCTGGTGAGTCTTTGAGCAGTGTTTGGACTCACAGCTGCCTCACCAAATGCTGCTTGAAGTGCTTCAGTCTCTGATCACAGTAGTCAATATTTTACGTGATACTGGAAAAAACACAGCAGCTGGTGTTCACTTTTTGAATAAGTGTCATTTTTTTTGTGTATGTGAACAAACAGGTTTCTGTGGTTGGTGGTGTTTTCCCACTCTGGAGAGGCAGTTTAGACCAAACACTTATTACCGCTCAGGCTGGTTTTAATTTCATCTCTGTCGAGACTTGCTCCTCTAAAACCAGGCGATAGAGACAAGTTCTAAAATACCTTTTGCTCCCACCCTGGTGAAATGTGGCACCATTTTATCAATGGGCAGAGAGCAGGAAGTGAAACGTGAGTCCACGGAGCAGCACTTGCTCCTTGGCTCCGGGAGAGGTGGAATGTAAATCCGGGAATGGTTTCCTGAGGGCCCTTCCCTCGCAGTGGTGTTGTTATCCATGGCCTCCCTGCACCTCCGGAGCCAGGCAGCTCTGCCCAGCTGGGATCAAGGACGCTGGGACAAACCCAGCTTTTACAAGGGCTGGAGCTCTTGGAGAACAGAAGACTCCTTGTTCTTTTACAGAATGTCCCAAAACTCTGTTTCCTAATGCTGGGAGTGTCATCTGAGCTGTTATGGTGCAAATGCTCTGACTCCAGGGTTGGCTGACTTTGTTTTTAGGCTGATTTTAGTTGGTTAAGGTGAATCTTCTGAAGAATCAGATTTCTGTGTGTCAAGATAGGCTTTGTCTTAGTGTAAATACCCTGGTCTGCTACAGTATCACTACAACACGACAGGTAATTGAGGGAAATAAGGAAAACACAATGTTCAAAGGTGACAAATCTGTGGCTTCCCTAAAAGAAATTCCTAGTCTGGCCTTCAGCATCCTTCCTCCAGCTCTTCTGTAAGTGGTGTTCATGTTTCTTTCTCCTAAAATAAACATTGGCTAATGAGTATCAAGTTGGTCCATGGCTCGACCTGTTTCAAAAGCTTCTCATGTAACATGGATTTCTGAGGAATTGCTCCTCTGTCTTTCAAGTCCTCTCAGCTGAGGGAGGAACTGTGGGGTTTGCAGCTGGGGAGGTGCCTCCAGCATTTGGGGAATGTCTTCATCAGAAAGATGATACCAGTGTCTTGGCAGAAAGTAGAATCCACTTGTTTACACTGATAGTTTAATAAATTAAGTATAACTTACTGAAAGAAACACCATTGTGATATGATTGTTATGAATGAGAGGCATATCCACCATCTGTTTTGACAGGCCTTTGATCTTGGATGCTGCAGTCTCCTGTTTGCCTTAATGTGGGAATTATAGTACACAGGAAGCTCCCTTGGGCTGGCAGGAGAAACTGGAACATGATATATGACTGCCTTTTTTTTTTTTTTTTTTTTTTGTCTGTACTGTATTAAGTGACACAAACATGTCTCCCTTCCTGTTTAGGAGGAAACAAAACAGTTGTTGAATCAACTGAAGTCTGGTTCTCGCTCAGACTCCCGGGAGGATGAAATCTCTCCCCCTCCTCCCCTCAACCCTGTGGTGAAGTATCGATCACGACGTGGGGCCATCAGTGCAGAAGTCTACACAGAAGAGGATGCTGCATCCTATGTTAGAAAGGTGTCTGGCTTTTCAAAGTTGCTAAGAATTACATCTGCAGGCCAAGGGTTTATCTGAGCCCACCTTCTACCCAGAGTATTAAATAAATAAGTAAATAATTACTCCATCCACCTGTGTGGATGGAGTAAACTGTCTTGCAGTTAAAACATTTATGCATTGCTTAGACCTGTTGCCTTTGAAGTGATATATAATTAGATGTACATATATATGTTACATATAAACAAAGTGTTTCAGCAGCTGCACCAACATAAATTTGGCCTGATGGCAGAGCAGAATTGCTGCTATTCACAGGAAAACACAGGTTGAACAGATACTTGTCCTCTTGCAAAAAAAAACTTGTAAACTGAGCATGGAATGATGCTTTTACAGATGCATAACATAATAGAAGGTTCTATTTACCTGGTGTTCAAACTGGCTGTAAACATTGACTTGTGTTTGGGTTTATACCTATAGTGCTTGAAAGAAACTGGAAATACTCAGCCAATGTTTTGTAGCAGTTAAAATAATGTATTTACCTTGTGAAATGCACAGATTTGGTAGGAAAAAATTAGTCAGTTGCTTTTTCTGATCGTGTCCTAGGTTATTCCAAAAGATTATAAGACTATGGCTGCTTTGGCAAAAGCTATTGAGAAGAATGTGCTGTTCACCCATCTCGATGATAATGAAAGAAGGTAGGAGGGAATCTCTGGAGTGTTAAAAAGTTTCTGGAAGGGCAGACTGCAGAGTGGATGTGTCACAGTGTCCAAAACTGCACAGGCAATGGTCAGTGTAGCCATGCAGATGCTACAGGAGCAGTTTTGGTGGGTGAGGGGTGTGAATATGTGGAGTTGTCCAGGCTTTTGTCTAATTTTGGTGTCCCTCTTCTTCAGTGACATCTTTGATGCCATGTTCCCTGTCACTTACATCGCAGGAGAGACTGTCATACAGCAAGGCAAGTCACAGTGTTTGCTCTGCTGAAGGATTTGAGGATGGGGAGCATGCTCTGGCCTGGTGTTCTTGTTAGTTTTTGGGGTTTTTTGGAATACAAAAACATTGCCTGGCTGCAGTGACCCTTTCTTGTTGTGCTCCCTGAAGCACAGCTCGTTCTGAAGGGAGGAGTGGAGCAAGGATAGGAGGATGTGGTTTCATTGCATATATTATCTGTTGGGAATATCATTTGGTGACTCTGTAGAACATGTTATGTCAGTTTATGGATCCAGTACTCCTGGAATTGCTGCTGATCTCCCAGATACCAGTAGATGTCCTCTTTCCCAGGGCTGAGAGGAGTGTGAAAGCAGCAAAATGTGAAATTTCACCCTGCAAGCTGTGCAAAAATCTGTCAACCTTATTGGAGTTTCAGCATCATGGTTGTCAGAGATGGCAGTTCTGTGAAATGTGAATGTCTGCATAGATTTACTCCTTTTAGTGTGTATTCAATTTATTTTTCTTCTTTAGGTGATGAAGGTGATAACTTCTACGTTGTTGATCAAGGAGAAATGGATGTAAGCATTACTGGTAGTTTATTAATGATATGTTCATTCCTAGCAGAAGAATACTCTGATATTTGCAGGCCTCTTCTACAGGCTCTGCCTTTAGCAGCTTTTCTTATATTAAATCCTTACTTGTAGGAGCTTATTTTGCTCCTGAATGGCTCAGTCTGGCTGCAAGGACTATGAGTTGGTTTGGGTTTGAAGATCAATGATTTGGACACCAACACAACAGAAATGTTTTACATGTGCAGGGTGGAGTCTGCTTGAGATGTGGGATGGGCTTTTTATTTTCCAGTCCAGCTAATTCACAGCTCTCTCTGACAGAGACCTTGTTGAGATGTTATTTCCTGTCAGAGGAGTTCACACGTGTAGAGCCTGTGCACGTGACGTGGGAGAGACAGTGAAAGTAAAAGTGGTGCTGGGGTTGGGAGTGCTGATAAAGCCCTGGGGTGGTCAAGTGTACAGATGTGGGAATTTCCCTGTGCTGTGGAGAGAGGGCAGCAGGGGCTCGGGGTGTCTGTGACCACCAGGATGCTCTTGCCTTTCAGGTTTATGTGAACAGTGAGTGGGCCACCAGCGTTGGGGAGGGTGGGAGCTTTGGAGAACTCGCCCTCATTTATGGAACCCCTCGCGCTGCAACCGTCAAAGCCAAGACGAACGTGAAGTTGTGGGGCATCGACAGAGACAGCTACAGGAGGATCCTGATGGCAAGTACCCTCCAGAACTTGGAATTAGGCTTTTTGGGTTTACTTATGCTGGTCATCTGACCTTCTGCCTGTGCCTGTCCTTCGCTGGAATTATTTATTCCAAATCCTGCTATCTCTTTTGTAATCAGAAAGCTGATTACTCAACATGCACATCTCAGGCACAGGGCAAGGGAGAATCTTGCATTAGTGAGCAAAACAATACCAGAGCAGTATTAACTGAGAATGTAACAAGGCTGCAATAAATGCTGAGTACTGTATGAACGTTGCTCAACTGAAACATTACTGAAATAACTCAATTTCAAAACACTTAATCTTGTGGGTTTGGGGTCTGTGAGACAGGATGCAGTATGTCTGGTTAAATTTATTTTTGTCTTGAGTTTTATTTGAAGAAGAAAGAAAACTGACTTTGTGTGCTTGGATTTTTTCTTTCTTTTTTTTTTTTTTGTAGGGCAATACTTTGAGAAAGAGAAATATGTATGAGAAATTCCTTAGTAAAGTATCTATATTGGGTAAGTGAGAAGATTTTGTTCTGAAGTGGAATAAATTGTAATGAAGCTGTTACCCAACATCATGATGATTTCAGGCTGTTGTGGCAATTCATGACAAGTGGCTGCAAACCCTGTATTGCTTTTCTGCATCAATCCCAAATGACTCTTAATTCAGGTCTTCATATCTGATGCACAAATTTAGCCAAAAATACCTTGACCTCTGTATAAATACAGAGCAAAAAGTGTGATTTGTTCCTTGAGAAGACACTCTGTTAACAAACTGTTACCTCTGTAGAATCTCTGGACAAGTGGGAGCGTCTCACTGTAGCTGATGCTTTGGAACCGGTACAGTTTGAGGATGGGCAGAAGATTGTGGTCCAGGGAGAGCCAGGAGATGAGTTCTTTATTATCTTGGAGGTAAGTGAGGTCAAAATTAAAAGCTCAGAACTTGACTTCTTTTTTTTTTTTTTTTTTTTTTTTTTTCAAATTCTATCCCTAAACAACCACTTGGAGAAGAACAAAACACAAGAGTGTCCTTACAGAGGATCCCTAAAGAAATATCTTTTTGCTGGACATGCAAAAGCTTGTATTTAGTTTTGCTATTTTTACAAATGGCACTTCCAGCAAAAAAAGCAACAAGTTTCTGGCTGAAACCAGTTTTAATTTTTCAGGGTAGAGGAGACCTGTTCTAAATAGCTAATAACATCTTGCTAGAGGTATCATTGTCTTCTGTCTGGTGTTTTGGGGGGTTTTTTGCTGGTCATACTATAATATTCTTACTGTTAGGAGGAAAACCAGGAAGAAATTGGTTCTGTGTGCAATGTAAACACCCAAGACATTTTATGCTTGGAGAGGAGGAAGGAGCAGCTGCTTTTATAGAGCAGTTGGGTGACCTGTGCAAGGACTGTGAAGTGCTTTTTTAACTGAGGCATTGTAACAGTTATTTCTGCAAAGCAGCTCATTCTGGGTGGAAATTCCGTGTATTGATTTGATTGGAATTAAACAATTTATTGAAGTTAATGCTGGAGTTTGTTGGAATGAAGCACTTCCAGCTGTTTGATGGCTGTGATTTGTTTGCTGCAGGGCACAGCTGCAGTGTTACAGCGCCGGTCAGAAAACGAGGAGTTCGTGGAAGTGGGCAGACTGGGACCTTCTGATTACTTTGGTGAGTCCCACAGTGACAGCTGTGCTTACATCTCCGCTGTCACCATTTTACCTGTGCTGTGTGGATGGTAGGGATGAGATGGATTTGCTTAATTACCACTTTGGACTCCCGTGGTTTCACCCAGAGTCAGGTGAGTCCCAGAGTCACTTGGCATTCAGGTGTGCACACATGTCACAAGGTGTGATGGTTCCAGACTACTTTTCTGGAGCAGAGACCTGGTGGTGGTTTGGTCTGACCTCCCTGCCGTGAGCAGAGCTAAATTTGAAATTGCATCATTCTGCTCAGGGCTGTGTCCAGTTGAGTCTCTCCTGTCTCCAGGGATGGAGATCCCACAACCTCTCTGGGCAATTTCTTTTGCTGTTTAACCAGTCCTGTTGTGAAGAGTTTTTTTTCTCTTTATGCCTGACAAGAATTTCCTGTTCTGCAGCTTGTTGCTTTCTCTCTGCCTTTCACTGTGCAGGGAGCAGTGTGGGTTTGCATTTGTAGTCACTCACTGTGTAGCAGAAGACAGCAGTAAGATAATCAGATTCCCTCCATGGCCTTCTCTCCTTCAGGTCAGAAAACAACCTGGTCAGAACCTACTATTTAATGGTTAAATATTGCCCTCTCCCCCTCTCTCTCAAAACCCCTAACTTTTTTTCTCATGTTTAAGGTAGTTCCTCTTTAGGGTTCTCCCCCCTTGCTAAAACCTTTTGATTGTCCAGGTTTTCAGCTCTGTAGATGATAAAATCAGCAAATTCTGTGTTGCAAGGCCTGAAGTGGGATGGACTCAAGTGCACTGGCTCTGCCCAAAGCTCTGCTTAGCTCAGGATCTAGGACTAGCCTTCATTCTGTGTATGTCATTTCAGTATTTTCTAATATTTCCCTCAATATTCTCTTGAGTTTCCCACTCCTGAACTAAATAATATCCTGGCCATGGTGTTCAGGTGCTGCAGAACTGTCCCCTCTGGGGTTTAACTCTCCCTTAGAACCTCCTTATCCTTTTGCAAGCCTGTTTTTTTGGAGGCCAGTGAGTTCAGGAGCTTTAATTGGGCACAGAGGAAAAGTTTTTCTTCTCATTTCTTTGGAACATCCCTTCTGATAACACAGGCAAATGTATTTTCCAAGGAGCTCTGAGTTCTCTCCTCAGTCCCGGGCACAAAGAGAACCAACTCAACTGCTTAAATACAAACAATCCAACCCAGAAGTTGGTGCTGTGGTTTCTTCCACTCTGTTGCTGGGAATTTTGGGGCTTGTTATCACCAACAGAAACAGGGGCTTGTTGAAAACTTCATTTCCAAATACATTGTTAAGCAGTTGAGACAGAGCTTTTGGCGTGTTTGTGCAAAACTTATAAAGTGGGAATCCAATGAGACTTCAAGTTGCTCATCTTCCACAGCCAAGTCCAATTCTTTATTTTGGCCACCTGTGGGTTAAAGGCTTCTGTCTTGTGCATTAATGAGTGTTTTTGTTTGTTTTTTTACTTCAGTACCATGCTTGTGTTGTCCCAAGTTTCCTAGAAATACCAGAACCGAGCAGTAACTTACCTGTTAGAAAAACAAATACTTGTTGACTAGGAAAATGACGTGATGAATTGAAACACGACCTTTCCCCAGACGGAACCAGTGTTGAAATTCCTTAGGCTTTCTTCAGAGAGACTTGAAGGTGGACAGGGTTATTAATAACAAAATCATCAAGTAGTTCTTTTAAACAGTTGCTTTCAATGTAACTACGCAGACACTTGCCCTGAGCGGTTTGAGGTACAACAGGGTGCTTTCTTTGCCTGCTGGTTTGTAACCCTGTCCACACTTTTCTGCTGCCCCAGGTGAGATTGCTCTGCTGATGAACCGTCCTCGTGCTGCCACAGTCGTTGCTCGTGGCCCCTTGAAATGTGTGAAGCTGGACCGGCCCCGGTTCGAGCGTGTCCTGGGCCCCTGCTCGGACATTCTCAAGAGGAACATCCAGCAGTACAACAGTTTTGTATCACTGTCTGTCTGAAACCTTCCTCCCTGTCCAAGCCATGCTTCACGAATGCAGACTGCTTCATTTCCCTTGTGCACAGCCACATTTGCCACTTGGCATTTGCAGCTTCCTGTCTGGTTTAAAAAAAAAAAAAAAGAAAAAAAGAAAAAAAAAGAAAAAAGAAAAAGAAAAAAAAGAGAGAGAGAGGAAAAAAAAAAGAGAGAAAAAAATTAACTGCTTATCATGGCACTGTCATTAATTTAGGGCATATTATTTCTGTGCTCTCTGTCCCATTAAATTAATAGCAAAAGTTCTATGGAGACGTTTGCTTCTCTCTGTGCACCAGTGTCCAACTCAGGCCAGGGCAGCCTTGCTTCAGCAAGGGAGAGACCTCCTGGCACCATGCCATTGCCATACAGTAAGGAGGTGACAGGAAAGGGAGGGAAAAAAAAAAATCCTTGTGAAGGTGTTTCTCAAATTGTTGGACAGGTTTTAAGGCTGTGGTCATCACCTGCTGTATTTCTTTTCACACAAGAACTTGCCCTTGTAATTGAGCTTCTTGGGGCTTGGGGTTTTCTGGGTTTCTTTATTTTTTTGTTTTGTTTTGTTTTTCATTTTCTGGGTACTGTAATCCTGGGTTCAATCGTGAGGCATCAGCTGCTAAGAAAGCCACAGTTGGAATTTACCAGTATAATTGTACCTGTGTCCACTGGTTTAAGATTGCTTAGTTCTGTTTTTGTCAAGTGTAAAATCAAAAGCTTTCAAAGCTAATAGTTCTGGTGAACTACTGCAGTTGTTAATTCATTTGCTGACTTGCTGCAACTGATCTTTTTCTCTTGTTGTTTCTTCAGCCATAGATTTGCCATTTAAAACTCTTCCTGTTCCAAGTGGCAAGAACCAAATGTTACATTCAATGCCTGACTGGTCTCTAGTTCATAGATTGGTGTAAGAATGTGCAGCTGTCCAGCTGTTAGTAATGTTTTGAGTGCTTAGGTTGGTGTAGAAGTTGAAAGCAAACATTTGATTTTCCCTGTGACTTGTTTTGTTAATCCTCAGTTGACTTTAAAAATAATCATCATCAGTTCAGGTGACCCTTTGTTACCAGGGAAAATAAATGCTGAGTATTTCTGGCCAGCATCAGTTGCAGGTGGCTGGTCTGTAGAGATCCATTATTCTTGGTAGAGAACGTGAGGCAGAAAAAACTGAATGTTTAAACTTTCCTGCAACACTCCGTTGTTTTAAGTTTTTAAACCTGTCCATTCACAATTTTTTTTTTAAATGGTTCATTATAAACCTAGTTTGAATCCAAGAGGTGTTTGGATTTCTTTTCTTGCTTATGGAATTTCCACCACACGTGTTTCATACTCAGTCCTTCTTTTTTTTCCTTTTTTCCAAGTTCATCCTGTCGCAGAGTCTTAAATGTATTTCAGTATTTCCCAGCTCTGTGTTCCATTGCTCTGTGCTCACCGAGACTTCCCCAAAGTTTTTACTGAATTCCACGGTTCAATAATTGTAGGCAATTTTTAAGGTTTCCTTTAAACTGTAATTTATATAAAGTAGCATAGGTTTGTATTGGGGAGTGACAGCAAGCAGTCTGGCATTTGTTGTGCAACTACTCTTAACGACGGAGCCCTCGTTTTATTTCCTTTCTGAGGTGATAAGGATTCAAATCCAACATTCTCCCAGGCATGTAGAGCATCAGGAAGAGTCTGCTCCTTGATGCAGAATAATACTGGAGGTATCAAGCCTTTACAAAAGGTTTCAGAGTATTTCTGAACCCGAAATCCCAAGAAGGGGATTGAAATGCCTGTGGTTTGAGTTCTCAAGTCAGGAGATGTTGAGTAGAGGATTTCTGCCAGAGTCCTTAAGGAATAAGCAAATGCTACCTTTTTTTGGTTCTTTTTTTTTTTCCCTTTGTTTTTGGTAAAAATTTTTTTCTTAAATTTTGACTCTCTGCAGGTTTTTTCTTCATATGTGTTCTTTGTGTTACATTAAAGCACCAAAAACTGTGTAAACCAGTTAGAGCTCCACAGAAAAAAAAAAAATGCACATTTTTTTTATATGAGGCTTTCTAATCAAGTTTCACTACTGCATCTTTTTAGCTTGCTGTTTACTCCCTTTTGTAGTTTTACCTACAAGATTTTAAGATAAATCAGCTAAGTCTGAGTTAAATATTAAACACAGTTATAGCTTTACCTTTGTGTGCAATTTCAATATGTTGGAAACCACAATTGGCATAGTTTTGCCTTAGCTAACATTCAGGGCTTTAGAAGTAATTTTTTGCTAGTCTATCTTCAGCAAATTGATGAAGTCTATTGCCCTAGGAAGCTATAGTCAACCAGAGGACCATTTTTGTATTGTTACCTGACTCTATAAGTCTGATTTACTGTATGTGCTAATATATTATATTATATTCCTTTTGTTATAGATTGTCCTAATGGCAGGTAAAGCAATAAAATGATTTAAATTCTTAAATGCAATCAGTCTCTTTTGTTTTATTCCCATCCCTGTGTTGTGTTTTCCTTTGGCTTTAGAGGATGTGTCATGAATGAGGCAGTAGAAACTAAGCAGCTTAATGGATTAGTTTGGTGTTAACTCCACAGGGTTGAGTTCAGGTCCTGAACCTTCCCCTTGGAGCCTGTGGAGAGCTTGGTCTCCACGTGCCAGCCTGGGAATTCCTCTGGAGCTCTGGCATGACTGATTTTTGCAGTGAGAAGGCCCCTGTGTCCTGTTTAAACATCTCAGCCACTTGGTGCTGCTTTGATCTCTTCCAGTTGGTAATTCCCAGCCCAGACACGATTATTGGAGCTCGGGAGCTGCCCTAAGTTGGCCACTCCCACCTCTGCACACCCTTAGTGAAGGTTTGGAGCATTGTGGTGATTAATCATGAACGAGTTCTGGTGGGCAGACAGCGGGAAGGGGAGGAGGGGGATTTTCAGCTCTGATGAAGAAGGGAAACATTTGGAGAGTGATGACCTGAAGCAGCTCAGACTGGATCCTGACTGGATCACCCCACTCTGAAGATACATTAAAAATGTATCTATAACGTAAAAGAGAATAAAAATGAGAAGAAAGCAACCTTGCAACCCTGTTAGTGTAGCAGCCGTTCAAATATCCATTTGTTTCCCTGCCCTCCCTTTCCCCATCCTCTTGACTGAAAGAAAACCAGGATTTTTATTACCTAAAAAAACCAGGCTGAAACCAAAACTTTATCACCTAAAGTGAAACTTGAAAACCTCCACTTCCAGCCTTATAAACTCTACACTATATAATGTTACTTTTAAGCTTATCTTCTGTTGCCACGTTCTTCCTGTTGGAGCAGCCAACACTCACCACTCCATGACAACAACCGAGTTAATTCTGGGCTCGTCCTGTGTGGTGAGAGCACAAGAAGTCACCGGTAGAGGGAGATAAAACTTTGGGAGTTCGTTGTGCTGTGCTGAAAAAACCAACACTGAACATGCTGAGAGGGAGTTAAATCCTCTTATTTTCATCTGTCCACAGGAATAAAAAGGTCTGTAAGTCCTCAGTGTAAAGATTTCTGATTAGGACTGTGGAAAAGCTGGAAATGGAAGGACGTGGCTGGATCACAAGTTGGGAGAGACTGAAGGAGCCTGGAGTGGGGGTTTTGGTGGGTTTGTGTGGCAGTTCTGGTGGGTTTGTGTGGGTTTTTTTGCTAACCTTTGTCTCTTCAGAATAATTGAGGAATTTCTTCACTGAGAAACTCTCCAAACTTCCTAAGACGTATAAATGGGCACCTGGAGGGGCACACTCAAATTGCAACTCCAGCCTTTTGTATTTTTGTGTTGTCAAACTATTGTGGAGCTGAATTGAGCACCCTGGGAAAAATGAGAGCTGTGGCCTTTGTTCAGGCTTTGTTCTTTCCTTGCACCATCCAGGCTCTTACTGTCTTCTGTCACCCAGTTCCCTTTAGGTTGGGCAAAATTCCAGCCCCTGACAAAATGAGCCAGTGGTAGATGCAGCAGCCCCCTGGGAACCTCTTAACTGCTGCCTGACAGCACTTGTACTTGGTGGTTTTAGGATTCCCTGGAAGGTCTGCAATGCTGTAGGTGGGTTTTGTTTAACTTAAAAGGTTAGTTTAGAATGAGCTTGTAGTAATTGGTTGTGGTGTGGGGTTTTTTTTTTTTGTTGGCTTTTTTCCCCCTTAAGGATGATAAATTATCAACAGAGCTCTCAGCTACTTTTCCCAGGCTGCCAAAAGGCTCAGTGGAATCGTTTCTGAACAGTTAGAGGGAAAAGCTATTAAAGAGAGCTTCAGTAATCCAGTTATTCCTAAACTTTGTTGTTGGGAGGTCAGGGGAAAACTGGAAAATGAAATACCTACAATAACTCTTCCTGCTCTTTTGATCTCCAGGTTCTATTGCATGTCCTCAAAATGCATGGGGGGGGAGGACACCATTTCTTTTTTCCAGGGAATTATGACAACTGAAGTGATTCTAAAGTTATCATTTAAATGGTTTAAAGGAGATGACTTGAGATGGATGCCCCCCTTTGGCAGAATGTTTTCACCAGGCATGGGTGTGTTCCTGAATTGTAAATACAGTTGTGTGTTTCAGAGCAGTTTGATTTTTGGGGTTGATGGTGAGTAAGTGCAGGTGCTCTTTGGTCTGACCAAGCTGAGTCAATGTGTTGTCTCAATGGCAGGCACTGCCTTTGTGAAGTAATATTGCTCTTTTCTCACACACAGTCTTGGTTACAGAACAAATAAGAGGAAAATGCTCTTGGCATCTCTTTATTCAACCCCCTGTCCTCGGATCTGTTTGTGTCCTTCACCAGGACCGGGATCCCCCTGCAGGTCGAGCAAACCAAGGCCATGTGTTCCCCCACCCTCCCAAGGGCAGGACCAACTCCAGAACAGCAGATCACTGCTATTCCACCACAGAGCTGGTGTTTGGGGTGCAAAGATCTGCTGTGGTCACACCAACACCCTGGCCGAGCACAGCAGCTCTCGTTGAGCACCAGCACAGAAGCCCAGTGTGATTCTTGAGGATCTTCTGAAGGGTTTCCCCTCCCAGTCTGCAAGTGTTTGCAGGTGGAAATCACCAGCTGTTAAACCCTGCCACTTGCCCTGCAGGGGTTTTCCCTACCTCTGAGCACGAGTTCAGGGCTGTTTAAGTGTCCAGCTTCGCTCTGTCTGACGCAGGAGCCTGGGGCCGAGTGGTGTCGTTGGCCACCACAGTGGCTTCTCCGTAGGTGTCGATGCACTTCCTCACAGCTTCCAGGATGAGCTGCAGCCGTCTGTCCAAGGCCAGGAGATGGGGCTCGGTGAGGACGGGGGCCAGGGGGTCCTGCAGGAGGGATTCCCTCATCACGTCGCTGAGCCGATACTCGGGCTCGGCCAAGAGCTGGAGCCGCAGTAACGTCGACCTCTTTATTCTGGAAAAAAGGGAATTGGACACCTTAATGCAAACCTCTTGCAGCCTCCCAGGAAAACCCAGCCCCCTGGCAGCAGGGGAAGGAGGGAGGGCAGAGATGGGTGAGGAAACTTAAACATTTTTGGAACAAGATCTTTCCCTTTTGGAAGGAAATGAAATTTTTTGCAGAAACCTTGTCTTCTTCCTTTGTTTTTCCAGGGTGTTTGTATTGCTGATTTCTGTCACCAGAGAGGAAAACATGCTCGAAGTTCTCAGTAGTGAGTGTTTTTCCTCTGAGTCAGAGATGGACCAGCTCCCCACGTTCCTGCAAGGGTGGTGCCATGTCCCCAGGGATGACATTTATGAGATAGGAGCAGAGGGGGAGGTAAATGAAGAGGCATAAATGAGAAAATATCTTCTGTCAAAACCCTGAGGAAACAGAGGAAGTATTTCCTGGAACTGATGTAACTGTGACTTTTCACCTTAAGAGGTACTGAGATTTAAATATGATTTCCCTTTGACAGAAAATGGGATGAAAAGCTACAATCTTGGATCACTTCTGGGAAACTAAGTATTCTGAAATCATTTGTTTAATCCTCAGCAAAAGTGTGTTGACTTCAGCATCTCTTAATCAGTGGGTTTAGTTACTGCTCTTTAAATTTTGAAAACAAAGTGGTCCATGTCTGTGGAACCCTTCAGGTTTTGCTGAGCCAGAATCTTCAGGTGCAAAAAGGTGTGGTCAGATCCATTTTGGGCAGCTCCAGAATTTGCCTCTGTATGGCTGTTGCTTCCCCAGGGCATTGATTGGGAATGTTGATCTGGCTCTCTGCAGCCATAACAGGCTGTGTGCTGTTTGGGAAAGGGTTGTGGCTGTGTCTGTGCCTGGATGAGCAGCCACTGGGCTGTACCAGGTGCTGGGGAGAATCACGGAATTGTTAAGGTTGGAAAAGACCTTTAAGATCATCATGCCCAACCATCAACCCAGCCACCACCATGTTCACTACTAAACCACGTCCTCAAGTGCCACATCCACACGTTCTTTGAACGCTTCCAGGGGTGGTGGCTCCTCCACTTCCCTGGGCAGCCTGTTCCAATGGTTTTAAACCCTTTTCCATGAAATTTTTTTCCTAATATCTACTCAAAATCGGGAGCAGCAGAGCGAGGTGGATGTCTGCACAAGGCAGGGGGAGGGGGACAGTGCCGTGACCAGCTGCACCATCCTCCTGCATTAGCAGTCCTGAAAAAAAATGATCAATTGATCAAGTGTGAAGGCTGGCAACGAGGCTTCAAATCCCAGCTGCGAGGTGCTGCTGCTGCCAGAGGAAGCAGTGCAGGGAGCAGATGTGCAGGAGCATCTGCGTGCTGTCCTCCGAGGCAGCGGGGTGGCCCAGGAGCTGCTGTGGGTAAACACCAGCTGTGTTTGCTCTGCTCCCAGCGGTGACAGGGCTTGGAGGTGGAGAACGGGATAGTCTGACCCCGTGGGGAAAGGCTGATTTAATGCTGCAGCAGTTGCACAACAAGCAGAGCACAGAGAGGAGGGTGAGATGGAAATCCTGCCCCGCTCTGCTCCCACAGGGCGGCTGTGACCCTGTGGCTGTGCTGAACTGCTGAACATTTCACCCACAGCCTTCCAGGGACTTCATTAGGTTAAGCAGGGGCTGTTTCCAAGCCTGTCTGTGCCTTGAGGAGGGTTTTGACCCTTTCAGGGAAAAGACCACTTCATGGCACGGCTGTATTTGTGCCATTCACTGTGGGAGAGGAGATCTGCAGGCTCCAGCGTGAGGGCTCAAGGGCTGGGGTGGGAGCTGTGAAAGGCAGCTAAAAATACCAGACAAATCTGCTGGAATCCAGACTTGGAGAAGAACTCAGCTGGGAAGGAGATGGATGTGTTTAACAGGGAAGTGAGCAGCTGTTCAGCATCCCTGTGGTTCCAGTGCTCCCTCTGTCTGGAGGGGCTGGAGGAGTTTGGTCCTCCTTACATGTACATGGCTTGGCTTTGTGTAGGAGCAAGGAGGTGACTCTGTGGGCTGAGTCCAGGTCAGGGCAGGCTGAAATTTGTGGCCTCTGTGTGCTTACTCAAGTAAACCTCTTGACTCCCTTTCCAAGTGGTTTTGGATGCTCCCCCACTCCAAATGCATTGGTTCTTGCGGGAAATGAGGTTTTGTGTGTCTCCCTCAGGCAGCACGAGTTGCTTTTACGCTGTTCTTGGTCCTGGTTGGTTTATGACAAGGTGCAGCTTGCAGGTTCTCTTACCACTGCCTTTTACAAGGAGAATTAAATTAAGAGCCCGTTTCTGGGAGGTGGATCTGGAAGAATGAGAATGATCTGACCTGTGGATATTACAGTTTGCAGATCAAATTAAAAGGCAGAGTTAATTTTAAACTGCACAAAATAGGAGCTCAGGAGGAGGATTCACTGCGAGCCTGCAATTATAAATGAAAAGGTTCCTTGGAGCAAATAACGGTTCTTAAAATTAGATCCAGTAATAGAGGTGTGTGGGGATAGTGCAGTTATCACCTCAAGGGTGAGATGGAGCAGGTACAGCAAGGAAAGAGGTTACACATCTCCTGAAAAGTAACCCCAGGGAAGAGCAGCTTTTTCTGTCTCTTAAATTTCCCTTTCAGCTGATGATTTATGTGAATTGATAAAGGGGGAAGACAGGGTTCGAATAGTTAAATTTATGAGCTTCCCCTTAATGCCATGGGAAGAGGAAACTTGATTAACTGGAAACCAGGATTTCGGATGGGGATTTCTGTGCTTTCTGATAGCACCTCATGTTGATGGGCTGGGAAATGCTAGGAGACCCTTCTGGAAGGGCTTGATCCAATGGGCAGCGTCGCCTGGTTTATCAGTGAATGCTTTTCCACTTGTATTCCTGTGTTCCAGCATCCAGCCTGCCCCTTGGATGGGATTAGCAGGGTCTTCCCTGCGCTGCTGGATGGAGCCAGGCCTGGGTGACTTCCAGCAGTTCCCATTACAGAGGGAACAGCAGCATTCCTGGGGAGGAAGGTGAAGCCAGCACTTACGTGCAACACTGGGACAGCGGAGCCAGGATGGAGGTTTCATCGTGGGAATGCCGCCCAAAGCTGGGGGTAAAGCAAAGAGCAGAGGGTTTAGTGCCTGCCCAGCCCCTTCCCTCCTCCCCTCCCTCCTCCTGCAGCCTCACCCTCTGGCATTGTCCAGGTGCAGGAGGAATCCATCGTCCCCGAACTTGGTGAACATTTCGTAGTGGTGCCGGTCCATGTTCCCTGGCAAAGGGCAGACAGAGGAACAGTTTCCCTTGCCTGTGACCTGGTGGGTTTCTAAACTATCCTATGCTTTCTTTCAGGTCTACATGAAACATGTGTTTAAGATGCTCACAGCTGCTGCTTTCACCTCGCTGGGGAGTGGGCTGGGGCGAGCCTGGAGGGGTGCCCTGTGGGGAGACAGCAGCCTCTCCAAACTGTCTCTGGGGGAGAAGGGATGGCCTTGGGAAACTCCATGGCATGGGAGAGAGGGCAAGAAGGCTGATGCTGAAGGCCTACATGGAAGCAGTGCCCTTTCCCCCCTTCATACCTATTAGGAAGTCAAAGATGGCCATGTCCACGATGTTGAGCAGCCGGTTGCCCTTGCTGTAGGGGTAGATCTCCCTCACTGTGTTGCAGTAGAGAGGATTCACTTCCCACCTGCAGGAATTGGAGAAGGGGGAGACTCACTCAGTTGCTGCTGCTGATGCGTCCCAGGAGTCCCCCAAAGCCTGGGCTTAAACCTCCCTCCCTGTGCTCGCAGGAGGCTGGAATTCAAACCCAGCCAGTGCCCAGGCTCTGGGAGTCATTAGATGAGTTATGGGCACCCTGAACCTTCCCCTGCCTGCACCATTTCCGTCCTTGTGCCCGTCCCCTCATGCCCCCCGCAGTGCAGATATTATGGGAAGCAGCATCATTTACCCACTTACTCCTCTTTTCCGTCAAACGAGTAGGAGCGGATCCAGGGGTTTGGGATGGAGAGCCGTGGCGCCAGGTTGAGGGAGGGCAGGAAGGCGGAGAGGGACCCTTCCAGGAGGTGAGGGTTCCCACACACCGCGTACTCCGTCTTGCACATGTAGGGGCACTTGGCAAAGAAGCAGACGTTGCTGGCTGGGAGGGGGGAAGAGAAAACGGGGATTTCCAGGAGGCTGTGAGGTGGCCTGGACTGACCCCTTCCTCACTGGGGGACGGTGGCTGTGTATGCTGTGACATAACCACGTCATGGATTGGGAAACTGCCAAATCGTGGGTTCTGTCTGATGGACAGACCTGGTCCCACGCTAAGGGAAAGGTTAGGAAAAGAGGGCAGGCGAATAGATCTGGGAGCTGATTCCAGCTGCAGGCTGGGAGAGGGGCACCTCTGCTGTAACCGTGTCTCTGTGCACCTGTTTCACCCAGGAATTTCATTTCTGCACCACAGCATGAGTCCTGCAGCCCCTGCTGCCTGCAGGTCCTGCCCTTCCTCCCACCACGGACCAGCTGAGGTTGGGCTGAGGTTGGAAGGGACCTTAAAGACCATCTGCATCATCACTTGCCTCACCCCAGCTCGCAGCTGCCCCACCTGGTGAGACGAAGAACACGCTCTGCAGGACCTCGTTCTTGGTGACCTCCAGGATCTCCCTGGTGACGTTGATCCACCTGCCAACCGTGGGCGGCACCCTCCGGAAATCCAGGATCCTGCACGGGGGCACAGTGCAAAGGGGCATTGCTGCACAGTGGGATGGCAGATGCTGCCCTCATCCCTTCTCTCAGGGAACCAGGAGCCTTCAGACCGCTGTACCCATGTGTTGTGGGTTTTTTTGTTTGTTTGTTTGGGGTTTTTTTGTTTGTTTTTTTTTTTCTCCCAGATTCTCTCAAGCAAAAAGCCACTTTGCCCCTCTGGGCCAAAATGTGGCTGAGTTTGGCTTTTGGTATTTTAATTTCTACTGCCTGCAACAATCTGGATGTTCTCCAGGATTCCTGTCTCTCTCCCTAACAGGTCTTGCCTCGGTTTCTCCCATCCCCTTGCACACAGGTGGGGTCCTTCAGGGGCCAGAACAGCCCTTCAGGCCCTTCTACAGTGTTGGGTTTGACACAGAGCAAAGATGTTGGTCCTGGTACAACGTGGCTGAGGAGGCACAGCCCTCTCAGAGCCACTCAAACCCCGCTGATTCCTCTAAAATATTCTTAAAAACCTCAGGGCCTGGGGCAGGAAGGCATTCCTGGCAGAGAGTGGGAAACTGCTGCTGATTGCTGAGTCAGTAACACGGGGTGAACCAGCTAATGCTCTGCTTTGCTCCTTGGGTAATGCCCTCTGCTCCTGGGAATTGGGCACAAAACAGGATTTAGCCTGTTACTTATTGAGCAACGTTTAAAGGAATAAAAAATATTTGCTCTCATCCAGCATCTTTCAGCTCTAAAAACCACAAAGCACTTCAGAAAAGCAGTCTGGCCTCATTTCTGTGGTGGTGGAGCTGCAGAGGGAGCTGCTGGCAGCTGAGTCAAGCAGAGTCACTGTGGTGATGTAGGGGCAGAACTGGGAAGGGAATTCAGCTCCCTTCGTTCCCTTGCTTGGAGTTTGAGCTGCAGGATTTAGTCTAGTCCTGCTTATCCTATAGGAATTGGAGATCCCCATTCACCATCACCATTGGGATCACCTTCCCTTGATGTTCAATACTCATCCCACTGAGGGCAGAAAGGCTGCTGCCCTCATCTTCTGAGAAGGGTGTATTTGATTTTATTAAATACAAACCCTGCTGGAAAGAGCTCTCAGGTTAATTGCTCATTTGCTGAGGGCTTAAAACTGCATCTCTGCAGTTTATCTCCATCCAAAACACACCTTGATTGCTGATTGAGTGTGTGACTCCCTCAGTGGGAGGGCAGTCAGGCTGCGCCCAGAGCTCAGCTTTGCACTTGGACGCAGGGGAGGGATGGTGTGTGTGTGGCTGTGTGACAGCCAGGTGATTGTCTGACCTGTTCCAACCTGTTCTCATGCAGTGGCCAAGACAAAGCTGACCCCTGGGGGGGTCAGGTGACAGCCAGAGCCACCCCATCCCCAAATAACAAATCAGCTCCCTGAGGGTGCAGCGGAGCAGTCCCTTCTCTGGGGCTGAGCAGGGCTCAGCACGGCTTTTCCCGTGCCAAAGCTCTCCGTGGGCAGAGGAGCAGGCCCTGGCAGCAGCAGCAGCAGGAGGAGGAGGAGGCAGGGGCTGTGGCAGGTCCTCACCTGTCCAGGTGGAAGGCGGCGATCTCCGCGTTGTGCCGCTGGAAGTCAACGAAGTAGAAAAAGTCCTCGGGAGTCTCTTCCTCGCGTTTCTGCCTGGGAGGGAGCAGGGGGTGAACCTCACCAAGCTGTTTAAAACTGTTTGAGGTGAGCAGGACCGATGGCTGCTTCTTGGAAACGCTCTTGGGAATCCCAGGAAGAACAAGGTCAGACCCCAGAGCCAGCTGGGGGGGAGGAGGAAACGAGCGGTCCTCAATGGCAAAGCTCTCAGGAGAACAAGTGTCCTTTGAGGTCTGGCATTTGTGAACTGAGAAATGTCCAACACCAACAGCAGTGTGGGAACACTGGTGTTTATCCACGTGTGCTCCTGGGATGGTGTGAGCAGCCAAAAATAATTAAACCTAATTAAACCTGTTGGGCTGTCCAGGTAGCTGAGGGCAGCAGGGGGAAGGTGTGGCAGTGGCGTGGCTGGCCCTGCCAAGGATGCTCCCACCCCTCACTCACTGCAGTGTTCTGGCTCTGCAGGGGGCTCTGATGGTGTCCTTACCTCATGGGCTTGAACATGGCCTTCCCAAAATCCTGGAACCTGAGGACCAGCTTCAGGTGGACCCCGCTGGGCTTCACAACTTGGGGAGGAAACAGGATGTCAACAGCCTGGGAACACCCCAGCTACACCCTCCATCTCAGCTCAGCTTTCCACCCCAGTAAGTGCATCCCATCACCCCTCCCAGCTGCTCCACTCTTTCCAGTTATTTTTCTTCTCCCCCTCTCCCTTGTGCCACAGGGATTTCCTTCCAGCCCCTCTCCCAACAGCCAGTAGAAACCTCCCCAGTAGAAACCAGTGGTGCACCAGTGTCCTGGTACCCACATCGAACAGGCCACTCATGGAAGTGGTGGAATCATCATCCCTGGAAGTGCTCAAAAGACATCTAAATGTGGCACTTGGGGACAGGCTTTAGTGGTGGGCCTTGCAGTGCTGGGGGAGCAGCTGGACTGGATGATTTTAGAAGTCTTTTTAGAAGTCTTTTCCAACCTTAAGGAGTCCATAGTCTGCAATCCCAGCCTCTGCTGGGGGGAGGGGTTTAATGGGAGGGAGAAGGGCCTGGCACTGCCTGGCTTTGCACTTCCCTGGCTGAGGCTGGGATGGAGGAGCTGGGGATGGGGCCATCCGAAGCAATGGGGTGCAGGGGCGAGCCCCAAGTGTCCCACTCACTCTGGCTGCAGTCACAGGCTCCCAGCAGTGCCTTCTCGTCCTGGCTGTAATCTGCAAGGGCAGGAGCAGTGGTGAGACCCCACTGGGCTCCATCCCCAGCTGCAGACCCCCCTCCCAGGCTCCAAAGGTTTGCAGAAGGGACCTGTGGGGGGTTGGAGCCCGCCCAGCCCTGCCCCAGCTCCTGCAGCAGGACGGTGCTCACCGGCACTGATGGTGGGGAACTCCTGCATGTCCCGGAGCAGCCTGTTAACCACGGGGCTGGAGCGGGGGTAGAGCCCATCCCGGCTGATGCCCAGGTGGAACTGCAGCCAGCTGGCTTCTGGCCGCAGCGGCACCGGCGCCGCAGGGGACGTCAGGTTGAGCTCCTCCCTGTAGAGCTTGTGTCTCCTGCAAGAGAGCAGTGACAGGGTGATGAGGATGAGCCAGGGGATGGAAGACCTTGCTGCTCCGAGCCTGGAGTCTGCTGAGAGTGGGGAGGGTGCCAGGAGCAGAGCTGGAGGGACGTGGGGTGGATGAGGACTCTGGGTGACAACCTGAGGGGAAACTGAGGCAGGGAGCAATGACTGGGATGGTCAGAGGTCTCACAAACTGTGCCAACTTCTGCCTCTGTAAAGCCCTGGAAAGCTGCCTCAGGGAAGCACGAGGGACTCTGTTGCCTTTTCCTCATCCTACCAGGACCTGGAGGGCATGACTGGAGCTCAGCTGCATCTCCAGCATCATGAAGAGCTGGTGTGGGATGGATACAGTGCTTTCCAGAGCAACTACAAGCTTCCTCCTGGCCAGGTTTGAGGAGGAGAGGTGATGTGACAGAAGGTAACTTGGGTCTCAACTGCTCAGTGAGGTGTCTGGGAAGCCCAGGAGAACAATGGGGTCTTGTCTGTCCTCAGAGGACAGTCTTTACAGTCATTGCATCTCTGACAGAATTTTTTTCCTGAAGCTGGAGGTCCCAGGAAGGAAAAAAAGTCACTGAGAGCCACAAATTGCAATTCCATGACCAGGTTCACAGCCCTCAGCTTGGTGAGCAGGGATGTGACAAGGCCATCCGGCAGCATCCTCTCTTAAAATCAAGGTCCTACCCACTCCTTTCTTGGCAGGTGGAGCTGGAGGGGCCTCCCAATTTCAGTGATAATCCAAACCCATCTCTGCACTCAGCATTTTCCTCAGCCTCAAGACCTCCGAGGTTGGGACCCCGACTCTGGAACGGAGAGGTCACTCATTCCAGCCGGCAGAGCGACAGTTTCTCATTAACACCGCCCGGGCCGTGCACGGAGCAGCCAGTCCTGACAGAGGGAAAGTTCAGTTTGCACTGAAAGGACACATCTGTGAGAGCAAACAGGAGCTGGGGGATGATAAGGAGTGGGACATTAAGCAAGGCTGGAGAGAGGGAAGTGCCACATGCCTGGCCAGACCTCAGCCAGAGCCTGAGCCCTGGGAAACGCTGCAGCAAGTGAGTGCTGACCATTCACCAAGGCATTTATCATCCAAGGAGCTGGCACTGGTGGCTGGAAAGGGCTCCTGTTGGTGTTTGGTTGTGGGTTTTTTTCCATCATCCTTCTCCATCCAAGCAGGTTAAACAGGGTGATTAGTCCAGTCTACCTGCCAAGCAAGGGATGAACCTTCCGGAGGTGAGGGACGTGTTTCAGTGGTATCCTGGGAAACATCTAGGAACTGGAGAGACAGGTTGTGTGTGCAGGTCACGGGAGCCTGTTCCCTCTCCCAGTTTGTTTGTCTTTCCATGGGGTCAGGTCAGCCACAGCACGAAGTCCACGTGTGCGTGGTCAGAGGGAATGGTGCTGGAGCATTTCCCTCCTGCTCCAGCTCTTTGCTCAGGCTGTCTGCAAAGGAGGCAGAAGCCCCTCTGTGCACAGGGATGTGGCCCTGGAATGCTGTCAGCTCCAGTGGATGTGCCCTGACCCTTCCATGCTGCTGCCTTGCACCAGGTTTCCCGTGGACAGTTCTTTGAGGCACAACCTTAACCCTCACCACAGCCAGGGACAATAAACCCCAGAGTGATGCAGAAGAATGACTCAGGATTTTTCCCTAGGGAGGCTGCCCAAATATTTTACCATATTTGCTCTCCTGCCTCCCATGCACACAGGCTGTTCCCCTGGGGTGGCAGAGAGCAAGGGATTACCAATGGGGAAAAAAATGCAGTGGTTATGCAAGGGGAGGCAGATCCCAGCCCTGCACCCACATGGGCCCTGCCCCGGGTGAGCCAGCCCCTTCCCAGCCTTCAAACCCAAAATACAGCTCCCTCTGCCTCCCTGTTTCCTTCAGGATTCCTGAAATATTTCCCTGTAAAAACAGATCTCTGCAAAAAGGCATAATGATATAAAAACAGGGTTCATTTTTACCCTGCTATAAAATAGCCCCAGGGTTGCCCTGGCTCTCAGCTGGGCTGGAGGGGGGGGCACAGCATGAGGTGACACTGGGCTCAGGCCACCAATGCCATGAGTTTGGGGTTTTGGAGCTGCTCCTTCCAGGATAAAAATAATCTCTGGAGTTTTAAAGGGTTTGGTTGTTTTTTTTTTTTGGTTTTGAAGAGGTGTGGATGGGTTTTTCTTGCTGTTTCCTCCCTGCATCCCCATCAGTCTCTCCAGCTGGTTCTGCATCCTGCAATCAAACTCCAGGTCCTGACTGAAGTGCTGGGGAACAGCACAGAGATGGGCAGCAGCCAGAGAGCTCCGTGGAGGGGGACAAGCACTGCCCTGCTCCCCTTGGCCATGGATATCCAAGCGGGATGTGTCCTGGGGCCACTCCAGGAGCTGGCAGAGTCCCTGTCCAGCTGATGTCCATCTGGCTGCAGAAATGAAGACAGACACGCTGTGCTGGAGATTAAGCTGCAGCTTGTTCCACTCAAGAGGAGCATCCTGCTGCTCCAAAAGCTGCTCTGCCAACAGCCAGACCCACGGGTGATGGAGAAACCCGTGCTGTCACCCTGTCATGCCGGAGGAGAGGATCCACATGGACACTCAGCTCTCACCCTCTCCTACCTGGATATGGAGCTGCTGCTGACTTCACTCTTGAGTCCTCAACAGCAGCAGCAGCTTTGCTAATCCCACGGATTGGGAGGGAAAGCCATGGATTCCTCACTCCCATGAGGACACTGCCCTTGGTCTCGGCAGTGACAGGGATGGCTCCTTCCCTGACCACGCTGGTGAGGACATGGGCTTTGCATGCTCCTGGTGAGGGGAGAATTCCTCCATCCCCCACAGCAAATTGATGGTCTTCTGAAAAGCACCAGCCCTGGCAAGTACCATCTGATTCTCTGTTGGATTTGCAGCACCAATTGTTGCTGGTAGGTTGTTGACTGCTTTGTGTCACCTCGGCCCGTCCGTGCTCCCCGGAGGTTTTACCCACTTGTGAGCATCACATATTTTATTTCAAAGTGACTGAGGAATAATCAATACCCAGCCTCCCTTTCCTTCCTGGAGGAGCAAAGCGAAGTCAGCCAAGGACAAACACGACGTTCCTCCCGGACACATCACAACCAGACCTCGGAGCAGGAGGGAACGGCTTTGTCACAAACACCACGTCGAGACAAAGTGGTAAATCAAATTGGGGAATGCCGACTTCTCACTGAACAGCCAGGGCTGTCCTGCAGGTGAGGTGTGGACATAATGCCAGCCCTGCAGAAAGAGCTCAGCACCAGGTGCTCAGGGCTTCTGATGGTGCAGCCATCAAGCTGTGAGCTGTTCCAGGGATACCCAAACCCACCATCCACGGACTTCAAGTGATGTGATGAAGGATCCAATGTGCTCCAGACTGACTCGAGCCAGGGAAGAGCCTCGTAGGGGTGACCCTGGCTGAGCACACAGGGCAGTTCCAGACCCTGGGCCACGGAGGTCGTTCTTTGTTTCCTTCCATTAACACTTCCCATCATCTCCTCCTGCGAATCTCCCGTGGAGCCAGCACTGGGTGAGTCCCGCAGGAAGAGCAGGGATGGGCACTGAAGTGGAGAAAGTGGGAGCTTGGGAATCCTGCCCACTTGGCTCAGTAGACATCAAACAGGTGGCAGCTGCTCTGGTGCTGGAAACCAAACTTGGGCAGTGGGGAAGTTCCAGGGCAGGGATTCCTGAGGTGGTCCCCAGGAGATGCTGCTGTCCCCTTGCAGTTGTCCTGTCCCTGTCCCATGGAGGGGGCAGTGAGGTGATGCTGTGAGCACTGGGAGCTCTGTGCTCCTTTGTATCCCAGTTTGTGCATGAATGGAACAGCTGTTGAGGTGCAGGGAGGAGCTGGGGGATCCTGGGGAATGCTGGATGTTTCCAGCTTGGTCCCAGCCCTCCTGCAAGGGCGGTTAGATCAGGGGTCCAGGGCCCAGTGGTTGGATCATGCTCATGTGGTCGATGTTCAGAGTTGGTGCTGAAGGTCACTGTCACTGTCCCCCTGCTTTGTGACAGTCCCACCCCAGGAGCAGGAGATGGGGGAAGTTTTCCTGCAGCTGTTGCAGGGGCTGGGAGAGGCAGCAGGAGGAGAACTCTGAGCTGGGGATCCCTTTTCCTGGGAATCTGACAGCAGAGACGGGCAGGAGACACCCCAGGAAGGTGCCCCCCAGCTCTGCCTGTCCATGGGGGGCTGGTTCTTGGGGAGGGGTGTGATGGGGAGGGCAGTGGGGCAGAGAGCCAGGACATGGGGTGCAAGCTCGACTGGGGGTGCCAGGGGACACCCAGGGGATTCCATTGCTATTCCCTGGCACGGAAGGCTTAAGCAGGGGAGGGGTGTGGGGGAGAGCTGCCCTGAAAGGGCAGGGGGTGCCTGGGAAAGGGGTAGCCAGGAGATGCTCATGCAGGAGGTGCCTGGGAAGGGCATACCCAGGAAATGCCCAGGAACGGGGGTGCCTGGGAAAGGGGTGCCCGGGAGATGCCCGGGAAAGGGGTACCCATGCAAGGGGTGCCCGGGAAGGGAGTGCCCAGGAGGTTCCCAAGAAAACGGTGCCCAGGAGATGTCCGGGAAGGGGTTGTCCGCGAAAGGGGTGCTCAGGAGATGCCCGCGCAGGGGGTGCCCGTGCAAGGAGTGCCCAGGAGATGCCCGGGGAGGGGATGCCCGCGCAGAGGGTGCCCGGTGCGGGGGGTGCCGCGGCGGCGGGACGCACCTGTTCCAGCGAGCCGCCTTCCGCCGGTAGTAGCGCAGGGCTTCGCGGGCGCCCAGCAGCGGCTCGGCGGGGCCCGGCGGGGCGGTGCGGTACAGCGGGTGGGCGAAGAGGCGGCGCAGCGCGGGGGCGGCGCGGGCGCGGGGCGGCGGGCGCGGGCCGGGGGTCCCGGCGGGGCGGCGGCGGCAGGGGCAGCCCCCCGGGGACGACGCCCTTTCCCCCGCCAGCTCCCGCCGCGCCCGCGGCCAGAGGTGGAAGTAGAGGTCGGCGGCCAGCAGAGCCCCGAGCAGCAGCAGCACGGCCGGGCGGTCCCGGCGCGGCCCCGGCATGGCCGGTGCGGGAGCTGCGGGACGGGGACGGGGACAGGGACGGGGACAGGGACGGGGACAGCGCCGGGCGCGCCGCCGGCGGCTCCCGGGGCAGAGCGCACGGGGGAGCTCGAGCGGCGGAGCCGGGGGGTGCGGGCACCTCGGGGCGGGGACCGGGCTGGGCTGCTCGGGGCCCGGGGCGGGGGATCGGGGGTTAGGGGGGACGGGAGCGTGGGAGTCGGCTCCGCAGAGGGGGTGACTCCTCCGGGTCGCGGTGCCGGCGAAGGGGATGCGCCCGAGGCGGTGCGGGGACCGAGCCGAGCCGCCCGCCCAGCCGGAGCACCGCCCGGCCGCCCAGCGCAGCCCCCCGGGCAGGTGGAGGGTCCCCCCCCAGCCCTCGGCTCCTCCGGGGGGCTTCGTCCCCTCTCCCGAAAGGTGGAAAGTCCGCCCGGCGGAGCCTTTGGCAGGAGCTGGAGGGCGGCGGGTGTCGCTGCTGCGGGGTCTCGGGGTGGGTGCGGGGATGGGGCGCTCGAACACCCCTGTGTGGCTGCGGGCTGAGCCCCGGAGTGGGGGGGTCTGTGCCCCCACAGCCCTCCCTCTGTGCTCTCCGGCGGATGGTTCAGACGCCGCTTGTGTTTTCTTAATTCCTAAAAAAACGCCCGATATAGTTGAGGAAACTCCTCCCTGCAGTTTGCTGGGAGAGGCTGGGCCGTGGGGATGTGCTTGGGCTGGGACCCACCGGGCTCATCCTGGGGGGATGGAGGACCCGGCTGCGAGCGGGGCGGGGAGCCCGGCGAGGGACAGGTTGGAGAGCACCAGGCCAAGGGAGGGGAACGGAGGAGAAACTGGCTGTAAACAAGGGGAGCGTGACCAGACTAGCCTGGCTCCAGCACCGTGCTGAAGGGAGAACAAAAAATAAACTGCAGAAAAAGTCGATTATGTTTTCAGCTGGCTGGAGCAGGGCTCAGGTCTGCGTGCAGCGCTGCCAGGGGAGGCTCTGGGAAGTGTCCTGGGATCAAGGGCTTGGGACTGTGCAAACGGGGTGAACCTGCTGGCTGGGCATCTGTCCTGGAGCCTGAGAGGGCCCTTTGGTTGAGCAGGGGAGAAAAGATGATCCTGGGCTCAACTGTGGCTGGAGGGACCTAGAGTACATCTGGCCCCTTGGTCTCTTGATCTTTGGAAGTCAGGGGCTGTTCTCGTTTAGGAATGCAATTTCAAAATTCCTTCATCTTTTGATATTTGGGTTTCAGGTTTTTGGGGTTTGCTCTAAACTTTTTTTTTCCCTACAATACCAAGCTTTATGTATTTTCCACAGAGTGTCAGAAAAATCATAAGCACAGACTGCAGCTGGTGCTTCTGTGGCCAGTGAGGATTGGTGGGAGCAAATGAGGTGCTCCCCACACTGCTTGGCTTTTGGGGGCACTGGCTGTGCTTGGCCTTCTCTGCCCTTTGGGGACAAAACTGGTGTAATGATTGCAGTCGGATTCCTTCAGGCTCTAAACCAGGCAAGAGATACCAAGAGGGAGAATTTTAGGATCCTGCCTGTATTGGAAAGGCTTGGGGGCCACTGGGTGGGCAGGGGCTCTGCTCAGAGGTGCTGGGGTGGGGTCTGCAGGGTGGGAAGCCTCAGAGCTGATCCTCCCGGCACTGAAGGAGAGAAGAAACTTTCAGTATATGAAATTGGATGCAAATAAGGGGGGAAATGATGTCCAGCTCTCTGACTGGGTTGCTCAGGAGAGAGCAAAGTGTGTTTTGCTGCAGCTGCACACTCTGTCCAGGAACACCGAGGTCCTCAGTCCCTCCAGGTGACCTGGCAGCTTCCCCAGACCAGTGTCATCACGAGCCCGATACAAAGCAACAGCCTAACGGGGGCTAACAATAGAATTCTTATTTAAAAAAAAAAAAAAAATTCAAAAAAAGATTAACCAGCTGAAGTTAACAAACCCTGGAATTCAGCAAACCCGGATGAATCACCGGGAGCAGAGCCTGCCCCGTGGCTGCCAGCCCGCTGAAGGGCACTCGCTGCCTCACTCCAAACTCAAAGAGCAACTTTCGACAAACACTCCATCAAAAAACTGGCTAATACTTGCTTGGCTCCTAATCCTCCCTGAGCTGTTTCCCCATTGCTAATCTCTCCCAGGAACCATTAATAAATCTTCCCTGGTTTGCAAGGCTGATTCTGAACAAAGGCACCAGGAACCAGCAGTGCCCGGGCCCGTGGCTCCGTTGTTTGCACACTCCGCAGGAAGATTGTTTTGCTTTTAATGAGCCCAATTAAAAAAAGAAACAAAAAAATAATAAATCAATCCCATTAATCTGTAATAAATCGAAGCGCTGTGGTCCTTCCCAAAGCGTGCAGTGACTGCAGGCTCCCCACACGCTGGGATGCAAAATCACTGATGTTATTTAGAACAGCTCAGCAATGCCAGTGCTACCTGGGCTGTGCCTGCCCAGCAGTGCTTTCCCGCTCATCCACGGCTTGGAGTGCCTTGGGAGCAGGGGGGATGTCTCTGGAGTTTGTCTCCATCCCTCAGCATCTCTCTGTGTTCTGGTTTCTTGGTTGGTGGCTCTTGCTGCCAGGCTGTACCTGGTCTGTGCGTAGCCCCTGCAGTCCCTGGGCTGCAGCTGAGCGTCACTCCCCACCCTCGGGCTCTGCAGCCTGGAAAGGGTGGATGTGTTCCTAAAATTAACCTGGAAATGCTGCTTTGATAGGCCACTGACAGCTACAGCGGAACCAAATTAGCGTTTGGAATTACCATGAGATAATTGGCCTCATTTGCTATTTAGAGATGGGGGGGAAAAAAAAAAGCTCCCTCTTCCACACAACTGCAGTGGAGAAATGTTCAGGCGTAGATGATGTCCCAAAACATATCATTAAAGCTTTAAATAAATGTATGATGACATCTGGTGTTAAAAAAGACTTCCTTTGTGTTTCAGATAGGAACCAGGAATCCTTTTCAAAGTCGTTTTTTAATGAAGGATATTCCTCTTGCTTTTCCAGACACGCAACTTACAATATTTGGAGTTTTAAGTATGTCATTTGAATTCTTTCACACAGGGTGGATTTAAAAATCATCTTACTCAGAGATGCCTCTTACTTGCCAAAAGGTAAATGCCTCTGTCTGCTGCTTTTTGTCTTTTTTACTTGAAATGCTGCAGAGCTGCCCTGGTCCCACCCTGCAGATTGTAATGTTTGGAAAAGGGAGGAGATGAGAACTATCCCTTTCTCACTGTCATTAATTACAAGGATTAAACACCAAGGCAGCTACACAGCATTGCAGACAAAATAAAAATACGAGTTGGAGGAGCCAAGTTCTGCATTTGCTGCCTCACAATCAAGATGTGTCTGAGCACATCATGGCACAGGCATGCCAGAAGCACTTCCCACAGTTCCAGTCCTGTTCCTGGTCTGGCTGGTCCAGTCAGGACTCAGAGAGGCAGGTCCATCTTCTTCCTGTGTGATGGTGGTGGTGGTGATGGTGGTGGTGGTTGTTTTGTTGGTCGTGGTCATCGTGGTCCCCGAAGTGCATCTTCCACCCTCGTCCCAGGGCTGGAATTTATTTCCCAGGGAAGGTGGTGCCTCTCACAGGCTGTTTGGTGGGGTCCCCGCTGCCTGAACCCCTCAGGACTGGGGGTTTCCCACCACCAGGGCTGTGTGAGATCCCTCCCCAGCCTGTGCTGTGCTGGTTTGGTGGGAGCAGCCTTCGCTGTTGCTCTGGGCTGTCTCACGCTCTGCCTTGGCTTGTAATTAGAAATGAAATATTTGGGCTAAGTGCTGAAATTAAGAACACGTTTTTGATAGCTAACAATACAGAGGAAAGCCCAGGAGACCCTGATAGGGCAATCAGTGCCTCTCCACTTGCACTGGAGATGAGTCTTTTGAGAGAGGAAGCCTGTTCACTCCAGGGGATTTTTTTAGTACAAAAATGCAATTACAGGGTATAAAAGGGAACATTTAGAAACATGCAAAGCAGGAATGAGTCTGGAGCCTCCTTTGCCACAGGACAGGGAAGACAGAAGGTAAGAGATGCCCCAGGCATGACACCCCTAACACTTCCCCTCCCACCTGCCAGCCCTGGCAGCAGCTCCCATCAACTCGTGGTTTCATTTCCCTCCCATGCACCTCTCCTGGCTGCTGTTCCAGGCTCAGCTGCTGTTCCAGGCTCATCCCTTGGCCTCAGCAAGCTCCCAGCTGCTGCTCTGGGCTCAGGAGGCCGGGTGGTTCCTATCCCAACTGGCAATGAGCTTTTGCACAGCTCAGCACGACCCGGAGGAATCCACCTTCACGGTCCAGGCGAGCGGCCGTCGTGTGCCGGGGCCACCTCCTCCAGCACAACTCTGCTTCCCCCATCCCTCTCTCCCTCTAAACATCTCTGGAGATGGTGTGTTGTTTAGAACAAAGCCTTGAGGGGCTGGGGCAGCTTCCCATGATCAATCCCAACGCCACGTTGTCCCGGGATGATGGGCAAGCCGCGAGCCCTGGCAGAGCGTGTGGGGGATGAGAAGGCTCCGCTGCGCTCCCCACGCTCCCATCTGAAATCCAGCTGATGGACGCCGACCCTGCGAGCCTAAAAAAGGTCTGTAGCCAGCAGAACTCGTGGAGGAAGGTGGTGGCGACCTGCAGGGAGCCAGCACAAGGGCAGGGCTGCCTGCACGTCCCTGCAGAGCGGGTGACACGGGGGCTGTTTGTCTTGGACGTGCTGGGATGGGCTGGAAAACAGCGCTGACCTCTTGAGCAACACTGGGGGGGTTTTTGGCCGGCCAGGCAGTGGCTCAGCTTGTGTTGAGTTTATAAGGTCTGATTTCCAAGATAGTAAAAGCAAAACAACCCTGTCCAATGGCCAGGCTCGCCCTTGCCAAGGAGGAAGGGAACAGTCGCTGCCGTTAAAGGTTAAGTAACAGCAAATCACGTTTCTCGTGCCGGGCTGTGTGTGCACATTATTTAATCAGTGTTTAGTTTGTTGAATTACTTTTATTGGGAGTTAACTGTGTAATGGTCTCAGTGGAACATCTGGCCCATGATTTGGAAGGAATATTCTTCGACCCTTGCTGAGTGCAATTATTTTTGGAGACAAGTGGAGGCTTTAGAGGCATTAAGAAGATAAAATGCAGATTGTTTGCAGAAGGGTTTTTATTTTGTTTTAGTGGCTTTTTCAGAGAGAGGAACTTTTATTATTTTTTTGGTCTATTGTTAGCAGACAGTGCCGTGGAAACCGAGCAGAAGGGCTGGGAAGAGGCACAGATGTTCCCTTTGCCATTGGCTGGGACAGGCACCCAAACCCAAGGCAGAGGGTTTGAACCTCCCTCCAAAGCTGCTGTAACATTTTCCAAGGCTTGCAATAGCTCCTCTGCCCACCAGTTTCCCAGCAAAACCACTGAGGGCTGGTGTGGGACTCCCTGTATAACAATTTTAAAGCGTGACAGTGGAGGGGACAAGGTTTGTTTACAAAGCAGAGAAAATGAAGGGCTTTGTGCTTCCTTCCATCGATGGGAAAATCACAGATGGATCCCAAACTTCCAGCTCTCAACCCAGCACCCGTTCATCCAGACCACAAAAGAGAATACCCAATCTCCCATTTGGAGGCTGGGATGGAAGATGGGACAACTTTATCCCCAAGAGTAAATACTCTGAGGAAAAAAAGATTTTATCAGTAGCAATTAAGTGCCTCATGAGTTAATTGTAATTGTACATCATATCCCTCCATGGAGGAGGCCGGCTGACTCCTCTGTGTCTGCAAGAACAGTGATTTCAATTATTTAGAGGAAAATATACAATCTTAGTTGATGTTTACTCTGTGATGGTGCATCTTGTCTCAGAGAAAACCACAGGCAGACAGGCTGGGAAATTATGGCTGTTTTTTAGCAGGCAGATAAAGCAGAACTGTTAAAGCAGGGAAGGATGGATGCTCGGATATCCTGGGAGCGTGTTGTGGGCGGGATCACAGATTTGAGAAGGACCTTGGGTGGCTTTGGAAGTGCCAAGGGATCAGCCATGGGATGGAGGGGACACTTTGTGTGTTTTCAGGTGCCAAGGGCACTGCACAGGGAGGAAAAGGGGGAGGAAAGGGTGGCTCCACCAACCTTCCCTAAAAAGTTCAAGAAGGAAAAGAGTAAAAACCAATCACAGCCTCGGGGCTGTGAGGGCACTTTCTTGTGCTGGTTCCTGGTGGGGGCATCTCTGTTGTGCCACTGCAGGGTGCACATAAGGGCAGGAGATCCTGCTCCCCTGAACCTCCAAAATGCTCCAGAACTCACCTGTGGCCACACACAGAGCAGAGCTGAGCACCCCAAACTTCAGCCTGAAGTCAGCCATGCACTTGTTTGGGCTGGGGTTTAGTAACAAGTTTGAAAGGAAAGTCTGCCTAATAATAGCAATAATAACAACAGCAATAATAGTAGCAATAGCAGTAATAATAATAATAATAATAATTACAATAATACAAATACCACTGGTGTTTTATTCCAGCACCTCTGTATACCTTGATTTTTTTGGAAGCACCCTCATGTTTCAAAACTACAAAGGGAAGAAAATGAAAGGGAGTGAACTTCTCAGTCACAAACTGTTTTTCAGTTGAAGGAAAGGGGGAAAGCCCTTTCATCCTTAATCCACAACTGAAATTGTTCATTAAAAAGCACCAGTAAATTGGGATGGTCAAAAGCAAACTGCAGAGCAGCAAGATGTTGCTTCCCACTAGTGAAGGTGCTGTAGGTGTGTGCTTAACCACAACACCAGCCAGTGGGGAAGATCCTTCCCAGGCAGCTTTTGTGGCACCACATCCCTCCCTGGCTTTTCCTGGAGGGTTTTTTTTTTGTGTTTCTATTTGTTCTTCCCCTTCCTGACACCTTAATCTCAGGGTCATCTTAACCTTGGCTCTGTGCTGGCTCTGGGAAAGGGCTGTTGGCAATAACTGTGCTGGAGGAGCTCTCTGTGGGCACAGAATTTGGTAATAAAAGCCACAGTTTTGGAGCACAGAGCTCATGTAGGGAGCTGCATGGCAGGAATTGGTTAAATAGCTTATTCTGCAATAAATGCAGCATAAATTAAAAAATATATATTAAAAAAAAATCAGAACAAATGGAGGAGCTGCGAAGGACCCTGAGAGGGCAACTGCTCCATTCCTAGTGTTTCCAGGATGGATGTGTCTGCTGGATCTGGGTAATCAACACCCAGATCGATCACCTTCCTCCTCCTCTGGTTTTTCTACCATCAAACAGCTTGAAAATATTTGGGCCTTAACTGCTTGTCAGCTTTGCTTCCTGTTTTCTCACTTTGTTGGAAGTCAACCCCAATGCTGAGGGCTTTTTTTTCACCAGTAGGATTGTAAAATCAGGAGAATCAGTTAATCCCCTGCACTGAAGGAGAGCTGCTGAGCCTGATTGTGTCCTCCCAGGGGTCTTTATCTGTCTGCAGCACCATCGTGTGTGCAGATCAAATTAAGATGAAATTATGGCACTGGGACCCCATGTAGATCAATTGTCTCCGTGTAAAACGCCTCCAGCATTTTAAACATGGGTTCCTGCACCAGAGCAATGATCTTTGACTTAATCTGCCCTCCAGTACTGCTTTAGGGGTCACTTACTGTGGGTTCATCCCATTTACACCAGAAAACTCACTGTCTTTCTGGAGAACCAGCAGTAAGATATTTTTTCAAGCAAAAAAAAATAATCAGAGTAGTTTTAATGAGGTTCAGGAGGAAGAGTCTCTTATCAGCAGAAAATTCAGCTGTTTTCCCACTCTGTCCTCCCTTGACTTCCTTTTTAACCCCGTGTCACCAAGGATGAGCACCAGGGCAGGGAATTCTGTGCAGAGCAGAAAGGGAGTTGCTGCCTGAAGGGAAAAGTTTGGTGTGGAGAATCAGGGGAGTACAGAAGGAGCTGAATTGCTTAAACTGCTCTGATTTTTTAGTCATATCGACAAATTAGCAAGTTTTCCTAGTAGAGAATCATGGAATGGTTTGGGTTGGAAGGGATCTTAAAGCCCATCTCATTCCACCCCCTGCCATGGGCAGGGACACCTTCCACTAGCCCTGGTTGCTCCAAGCCCTGTCCAACCTGGCCTTGGACACTTCCAGGGATCCAGGGGCAGCCACAGCTTCTCTGGGCACCCTGTGCCAGGGCCTTCCCACCCTCACAGTCCCTGAGACAAAAAACCTTGAACAACACACTGGAGTGGGCTGGAGTGCACAGGAGAGGGCCAGAATGGGTGCTGGGGACTCCAAGAGTGACAAACATCTCTGACCTTGTTTCTCTCCATATTTTCAAGCCCCTGCAGTCCCTGGGAAAGGGCACAGGCAGACTTTTCCATCCAAGCCCAGTGTGCTCCGTGGAGAAAACCTTGGAGGGAGGTGATGCCAATTTTAGCCCAAGTTCCTGCAGCAGAAATAGATCTTCCTGGGCACACATTTAAATCTTAGTAAATTATATCTCAAGTTAAACTCTCTATCAAAGTGCTGTGGGGTGATTTTGGGCTGGCTGTATGTACCTCATCACAGGAGATGGGCTGGAAATTACAGTAATTTGGAAAGAACACGGATTTGAATCTTAGGGCCTGTGGTGAAAGTCAGTGCACAGTGAATTATTCCACTTAATTCATGTTCACACACGGATTCAGCTGGAGCCAAAGCATTTCCATGGTATCACATTTCTCCAGCGAGCTACTGGGTGTAACACAAGGGCTCTTGTGGGGGGTTTGTGCTTGTCCTTGGGGTTTTTTTGTTCCTCTGCCTTTGTTGCTCATCCAGAGGTAAATGCCAATGAACTGGATTTGTTCATCTGCTGTGTGCAATTAACCACAGAGGTTATTATTTCATATAAAAGGTTCTGCCTGCCCTTGGTAGTTGGTTTTCTGTGATGATGGGAAGCAAAAGGTTGTGGAGCCCTCGTTCTTTGTGTCCTGGCTGGTGGAACTGCAGAGCCACGTTGGTGTGTGGGGATGGTTAATCTTTATAAAAGAAACTGCCAGGGAAACTGTTTAATTGGCAGTGAGAGAAGCCCCAGCTGTTCCTGCAAACTGCTGAAGTTGTCCCTCTGCTTTCTGCTGCTCCAGATGTTCCTCTGGGTCTGTCTGTCACCCTACAGCATCTGTGGGGGCACCAATGGCTCCAGCACTTCTGGAGCTGAGTTTGGCTGCAGAGATAACTTGTTTTGTCAAAAATAAGTCATGCAGCGATCCTGATGTGCAAAAATATGTTGGATAGCTCAAAGTCACAACTTTTCCCATCAGATCTCAGAGACACAAGAGGTGTTTGTTCTCCTTCTCCACCCTGGCATTGCACTGTGTGGGTAGATGGGGCCTCTTGTGGTTTCCAGATCAGCCTTTTCAGTGTTTTTCCCTGCATAAAACACAAACACTTAGTCCAGGCACCAAAATGAGATGAGAACAGCCAGTTTTCCCCTTGGCCACTATGTGGGTGCCCTGTTGGCTCTGACTCCCACACTCTGAAGGCTGTTAAAAACATCTGTGAACCAAATGGCTCAAAGAACAACAAGAGAAAAAAACCTCACTTTTAGTTGTGGGTAAAGATTTATTTTTTGTTCCCCTTTTCCAAATTGCCCACCTTTCTTCCCAGCCCTCAGCTCACACTGAGGGTGATGGCTGGTTTTGGGGTGTGCAGACAACATCTCAGGGAGGCAAGACCCTGCACCCCTTCCCTCTTTTTGTTGTGTGGGGCCTCCAAAATAAAAATGCTAAGGGTCTGTTGACCAGAAAGGGTTGAAAATGAATATTTACACAGCACTCAATTGTTGTCCATCTTCCCCTCCACTTCAGCTGAATGCAAGGAGCAAATAACTGTGTGCAGTGATTGCAGCTACTGCTGAATTACCAACTTATTCATGACATGCAGATTACAGGGCAATAATCATAGCTGAGCTTGCTGTCATTTTATGAGATCCCCAAGCATCCAGATCTCCTCAGGGCTGGGCTTTTTTGCTGCTGTGGCTGGTGTGGTTTAGCTTTAGCTGGAGGCACAGTTAAGTAGGGGAAGCACAAGTGCAAAATGTCCTTGAAAATAAGGTGACAACTGATTCTTTCTTTGTCTGGTCTCTGTTGTTTTAATGTGCAGAAAAGCATATTAAAACAACAAAGAGGAAATTACCTCAAGATGCCTCAGGGGAGGTTCAGGTTGGGCATCAGGAGGAATTTCTTCACTGAAAGGGTGGTTAAGCACTGGAATGAGCTGCCCAGGGAGGTGGTGGAGTCCCCATCCCTGGAGGTGTTCAAGGAATGACTGGACGTGGCACTCTGGGCTGGGGGACAAAGCAGGGATTGGTCAGAAGTTGGACTTGATGGTCTTAGAGGTCTCTTCCAACCTAAATGTTTCTGTGATTCTATGAAAAGGTAACTCTATATGCTAAATTATATATAATATACATACCTATAAATTATATATATTATATATATGTTAAATTGCAGGGGGAGTTTGGCCCTGAGCCTTGGCAGGGCAGGCCAGGGAAGGGCTGTTTGGGCTGCAGGGAGGGGAGCTTGAAAAGACCTGAGGTCTGACTCAGTGGCACAAACCATTTATTTCCTTACTCAGCATCTGGGAGGTCATGGGCAAGTCCAGATCAACTTCCCCAAAAAATAGGAGCCAAATTATCTTAACTGTGTTCCCTGCAAGGGGACTTGGTGCATGAATTGATTAAATATTTACACAAGCTTTCAGAGTCAAATACTGCTTATGAACTAAATTTCATCCTAAGTCATTAAATTTGTACTTTAAAGCTTGTTTTTTAAGTCCCCTAGTGGAGACATAAAAAGTATATTTGATGGAGTTGATATAGTTGTAGTTCTGTGCTAAGATCCCAAGTGATAGGAGGGGAACTCAGCCCAGGTGCTGGGGACACAGAAACAGGAAGATCTCAAACACAAAAGGGTCAAAGTTAAAGGTTTAAGAAGAAAAACAGCATCTTTTTGAAAGGAATAAGGTGAGTTTGACTGCCAAATGTAATTTTGTTTTAAAAACTTCGGCTTTCTCACGAACCAGGAACCAGAATGATGGTTTCATAGGCTTTAAGATCTTTCAAACAAGCAATATTATTCCCCAGGAAAAAAACCATCCCACTCTCTCCCAGGTGCCCTCTGCAAATTGAATCCACAGTCCTGAAAACCAAGAGCTGATGCCAAGCATTTTAATCTTACCAAAAGTAAACAGTGAGCACCAATTTGCATAAAAATCGACTTGTAAAATTATTTCAGTGTTAACATTGTGACACTGTAAGTGTATTGGGTGGCTTTGGGGCAGCTCAATGCTTTTTAAGTGGATGCTGCTGCTACAACAGATTCTGGTCGTGTTTTCTTTTCAGATGTTTGTAGGGAATTATGTGGATTAAAAAGCTCTGCTTTAGGAAGAGCCCAAAGGAAAATGAAATGAAAAGAAGGAGCAGATTCTCCAAGGACCACTGAGTCTGGAGGTCTTTTGGAAGCCTTCCTGGCAGGAGGATTTGAGCAAGGTGGGAGGTTTGGGAGCCTGGAGGATGCTGCAGAGGTGAGCACGTGGTCCCGGGTGGGTGGTGTTTGCTGGCACTGAGGGTCCCCCATGTTTGCTCAGACTTTTCTTCGTGCTGTTCTCCCTCAGCTCATTTTCTCCATGTTGTCTGAGAAGAAATGGGAATGAAAAGGGGAGTAAAAATTGTCTGTGGGGGCAGGGAGTGAATTAAGGAGGGAGAGTGGCCCTGGCAGCAGGAATGGCTGGAGCTCGGCTGGCCCTGCCCTGTGCTGTGTCACTCATTGCAAACAGCTCTAAATTATCAAACCTTCATCCCTCTTCAGTCATTGGATGGGACATTTTGGCTTGTGGTGAAGAGAAGCTCGCAGGAGATGCTTTAATGGCTGCTTCTGATCTTAAAACCAAATAGTCCCAGAATTGCTGCCCACGCCGGGAGAAACATCCCTGGCATTTACTGCACAAGGATGTACTGAAGTCTATCCCAGCACAGAGCCTGCATTTCCAGACCTTTGGAGATTACTTTTATCTTCTTCCCTCTATTAAATATAGCTCAGCTCTGCTGCCTTTCCCATGAATAAAATGTGCTGGCTGTTCCTTCCAGGAATCATCAGTTTTTTAAGGCGCTGCTCAGCAGCGCGTCCGTCCGTGTTTGTGCTAGATGGGATCGCTGTTGTGTCATCCACAGTGTTCCCTCTGCACTGGCATTATTGTTTGGCTGGTTTATGAAGGAAGAAGCCTTCACTGCCTCACCACTTCGTAGGGCTTCTAAACCTGAATATGTTGCAGATTCTTTGGAGAAGAGAAGGTTGTGTGGAGACCTGTAAGGACTCTGTATCAGGAACTGTGGTGATAGGAATGGGTTCAAACTGCCAGAGGGTGGGGGTAGGTTAGATATTAGGAAGAAATTCCTCCCTGTGAGGGTGGGGAGGCCCTGGCACAGGGTGCCCAGAGAAACTGTGGCATCTCTGGAAGTGTCCAAGGCCAGGTTGGGCAGGGCTTGGAGCAACCTGGGCTAGTGGAAGGTGTCCCTGCCCATGGCAGGGGGTGTAATGAGATGAGCTTTAAGATCCCTTCCAACCCAAACCATTCCATGATTCTCTTATCTGGAGCTGAGGAGTTTTGCCCATGGCTGGAACATGGAGTGAACAAGGTCAGGGAGAGGGACAAAGTCTCACCTGGTGGTTTCTCAGGCTGGAGGTGCTGTTTGATGGTGTGAAGGGCTGATTTTCATGGTTCCCTCTGAAGAATTTTGGCTGGGGATGCTGATGAAGTCCCTGCCATCAGCAAAGGGCAGGAGAAGGGGAGCAGCTCCTCATCCCTGCAGGAGGAAGGATGCTCTGCTCATCTCCTCCCTAGGAGAGCCACCACAGGGAGGAGGAATCACACATCTCCAGTGCCAAATGCCATCTGAGTCAAGGGAAGGAAAATCACACCTCTTTATTACACAGATTTATCTCGCTGTGGCGGGGCCTGACAACCACCACCAGATGCTCATCTTCTCAGTTGCTTTATTGGATTCTGGGACATCCTCGTAATTGCTGTGAGTGGGAGATGATTCCCCAGCATCTGGCATGTGTTAATACTGATTCAGAGCGCTTATCAATCCACTTAGGAGAGCATGTACGTGCTCTCTGTGCAGGCAGAGGCAGCCTGGAAATTCTAAAGCATCATTTGATCCCATTTTTCTTCCTTTGAATTGCTGCTGAATGACTGAGTCCTTGCCACCAGACCTGCTGCAGGGTGAGCAGTTGGAGGCGGGGAGACATTGCCCAGATTTCATCCCGGTTTCTGACAATGGGTAGGAAAATGCCACCCAATTTCCCCCAGCCTTCCTCCAGGTTGTCTTGCAGGAGATTCTGGAATGCTTTCCCAGGAAAATTGCTTCTCAGCCCATGAAAATCCATTTAGCCCAACATAAGTCTTCCGATAAATTAAAGTTAATTCTGTTTTAATGTTTGGTTTAGGTCCAAGAGGTCTCCTGCTCCCCCTGAGGCTGGTGGCAGGTGTCAGTGACACAGCTGCTTGGACACTGCCTGCAGGTCTGTGGGGGCAGAGGAATCTCTCAGCACGTGGGTTTCCCTGCTCAGCTCAGAGTGAGGAAAAAGGAGGAACAAAACGAGCTCAAAGCAGATATTTCAAGAATTGCTCCTAAGCTGCTGTTTTCATTCCAGGTAGGAATAAAAACACGGGATTTAGGCAGTTTTAAAAATTTTTCTGCTCTTCCTCTGAGCAGCCTGGCAGGGTTTGGTCAAACAAGAGTTCATGCTGGCAACCTCCCGTTCTGCAGGCAGAGCTTTGGAGGAGGAGGAGGAGGTTTTGGAGGGGCACAGTGGTGCAGAGGAGCCTGTTTGAACAAGGGAATGAAACGCTTCCCTGCATCCCTCCTGCCTGAGGAATGCTGCTGGGTGTTGAATAGCACAGGAGGGCAGGGAAGAGGGATTCTCCAGGCTTGCAGGGCTCTGTCTAGACTTCCTAATGCAGCGGTGCCTTGAACTCCTGCCACGGCCTCTCAGCGCGTCCTATAAATGGAAGTGGAGGAGCTTCCCACTGCCAAAGCCTCAGTCATGTTAATGAGACCCCAGTTCCTGTCGGATTTGGCAGCCTATCCCTCTAAACCAGTGAACTTGCAGCAGGTGGTAGCAAAGCTCATTTCCTAAAACCACATCCCCCTGGAAAGCAAAAAGTCCCACCTGACTTCCCACGGCGAGGCGGCCGCGTCTCCCTCCGGGCTGGCAGGGGATTCCAGGTGTGGGGATGGATGTTCCTGCACAGGAAACCTGGATACCACCACTCCCCAGAGATGATATTTGGATTGGCACATCACCCTTGTCAAGTCATCTTAGAAAAGGTGGCACTCACTGCCCGAAGCCCGTCCTGTTGGATGTGGTGCTGGCGGTGTGAGGCTGCAGCCACCACAGCCGATCTGCTTTTTGGGTGGTTCTGTTCTCTCTGGCTCCACCAGGGCTCGTTTGGGTCACCGAGTTGGTTTCGGTTTAGGATGCATTTCCTTCTCCACCCTCTTTTCTCCCCTTTCTGGGATCAAGTTCCTTGCAGCTGAGCTACTCTTGTCTCTCTTCAGTTTCCCACTGAAGGCTGAAGCAGGGCTTGGTCACCTCTGTTTTTCCAAAACCCAGCCCAAGTAATGAACATCTGCCAGGAGACAGAGGTTTTCCTAAGCCTGTGGTTTGAATAACTCATTCTTTGCAGCCTTGCTCCTCTCCCAGGCACATACTGCCCACGAGGAGTGGGAAGGACAACTCTGACCACTGGATGCTGCCTCCTGTGAACCCACGGCCTGGGATAATGGGAATGCACTGCTGGCCAGGCTCAAAACCTCCTCATTGCACTCTCTCTGGGGTTGTGGTGTGACCTTTCCCATGGCACCTGGAGTGGAGAAATGTCCTCCCTGCTCTACCACCAGAGCAACAATGAAGTGGTTGAGGCAGAAAATGACCCAACATCTTCCAGGTGCCAGTGCCTTCCACCCTGACCTGCAGACACTTGGCACAGCCCTGTGCTGAACTCACCTGACCAATTCTCCTCCTGCAAGCCCAGAGAAGCACCTCTGCTCCTCTTTTAGCAGGAAATCAGAGTCTCAGGTGTATTTTAAAAGGGCCTGAAGTTTCCCAGCACATTGTGGTTCATGTGCTGGCAGTTTTGGGTGCCCAGGGGGACACACCTTGGAAAGTGTTGTTTTCCAGAGGTGATGTCCCAAACCATGAAGGTCAGATCCTGCTTCTCTGCATGTAACAGTGGAGGTAACTCATATCCTTTGTCATTTTGGTGCACGTTTCTGCACTCCATCAAGAGAACACACCTGCGCAAAGCTCTTGGTGCAGCTGAACAGGCAGAAATGGAATCATTGAAATGCTACTTAAACCCCAGTGGGAGGTTGATCCCCAGTGTGAATTTGGGCTTTGGATTAACAAGCTTTTCAGATCCTTTCAGATCTGCTGGAGCTGCTGGGTTGTGTTGTTTCTGTCTCTTGGACTGACCCATCACAAGTGGGTTGTGCATCAGGGACTGACATGACAGGGCCCATAAGGAAATCTCGTTGCCCATAGGGATGTGCCAGCCCAGCCTGTTAGGTCTGTGATCCCAGGAGTGATGGAGGAGGTGCCCAGACTGAGCAGGAGGATGGTCAGTGAGGGCCTTGCATCTTGGATGAGCACTCACTTCTTAATTTACATGCAGGGAAATGGGCCCAGGGAGCTCCTGTGCTGAACTCCGTAACAAATGCTGAGAAAACCTTCAAAGTCCTGCCCCCATTTCCTGCTCTAAATCCCTCACAGCAGACCCTGATATCCAGGGCTGGGAGCCAAACCCTCTCAAGCCAATGGAAAGATTCCCCTTGACTTTAATGGTCTTTGCATGAGTGCCTAATTCCTTCCTGTTCACAGGCTCTCTTGGACTTGCTTCTGGAAACAACTGCAGCTCTGAAGGGCTGCAGAGAGCTGTAAACCCTTCGAGGCAGAGCGAGGGCAGAGTTCCCCGTCCTCCCAGACAGCTGGAATGGGTTTTGTTTGACGAGGAGCCTGATGTTCGTCCTTCCAGCCAGCGCCGTGGCTTACAGCGTGAACGAGTGTTCTGACAAACACATTCGTGCAGACAGGGTTTGTGGTCAGCCCGCTGGGGCTGGAGCCAGGCTCTTCCCAGCAGGATGGGGAGGGCAGGGAGCATTGTCCATGATGTGAGGCGAGGCTGAAGCTCTGTGGTTTTGATGTGCCAGCAGCTCTCAGAGCTGTGATCCTGGGCCTTGCACCTTCTAGGGGCTGTTTCAGCTGCTTTCCTGCAAAGACCACTGACGTGGTCTTTGCAGGAAAGCAGCTGAAACAGCCCCTAGAAACAAGAAGGGTTTTGCCCCAGACCGTGGCACCACCTTTGTGCCTGACTCCACAAAAAGCTGTGGCAAAACGCTTCAAGAAATGCTTCCCTTTAGAGATCTTAGATGTGTTTCCGCTGAATTCCACAGGGATTTGGCTGGGGAGGGGCCTTGGTGGGTCTGGCTGTGTGATGCCAGCAAGGAGCACGCGGGATTTCCACCCAGCACTTGGGATTATTGACTGGCACCTCAAAGATCTACCTGCTCCAGTCTCATCACACAAGGAGCAACAGCAGCAAACAGATTTTTGAGTCTTTATCAAGCCCAGAGACACCAAATCTGACTGTTGGAGGAGCAGTGACTTTCACAGGAGCTCTGCCTGAGCGTTTGAGAAGAGCAGAAAGTGCTTTCCAGCCTGGAAGGTTGCTCAGCTGGCTCTCGGGGAGAGGAGGCTGATGGTGGTTGCTCTGTCTTTCTTTATGCTCTAAAAACTTTCTGGATGGGGGTTTAAGTTGTTTTACTTGTTTTGCTTTGCTGTTCCAACACTGGATGGGTTTTGCTGTGTTTTTTTTTTTAAAATCAAGGACAGCTGGGTGTCTGCTCCCCCCACCTGCCCACCCCTCCCATCATGTGCAGCCTGAGCACGAATGTGATCCCAGCATGGCCTCAGTGGCTTGGGCACAAATCCCCACTCCTGGAACCACGTCCTGCCAGAGGAACCCCGACCTCACTTTTGCAGCTGTGCATTCCTGAGATGAAAAGGGCAGCTCGGGCCTGGGCTGGTCCTGTGGCAGAAAAATCAGACCTGGGCAATCCAATCTGTGGAAAAGTCTGGCAGCTGCAGGAGCTGGAAGAAGTCTGGCTGCTGGAAAAAGCTGTAGAGAGCTCCATCAGTGTCCCCTCCTGCCACCCTGATTTGGGGAGCTCCCCACTTCTGCCTTCTGAGTGCTTGCCCATGGGTCTCCCTAGAAACGTGCCTGCATGAGGACTCCCTGTTCAGGGATGCAGGAATCACAGAGTGCTGTCCTGGCTCTTTCACAGGGATTATTTCCTTTTTAAAGTCCCTGTCTGCAGCCCAGGCTGATCGTTCTGTTGCAGGGGAAAATAGGCAGCAGCCTGAGACATGGATGAAGTAATGAGTTCATCTCTCTGCAGTCTAGCCAGGTACTCATTTTTTCTCCTCCCAGAACTTAATTAAAATGCATACATCTGTCCTCACATTTTTATGAAGCTCAATGGCAAATAATGGTCACCAACATGAACTTGTTTTCATGGCTGCAAAGGACTGATCCAAGGACAGTGCCCTTCCTTCCCCTGCATTTGATTACTCTGGGATGTGCTATCTCCAACAAGTAGCCAGGAACCTGGGTTTTATGTCTGGGCCAGCACTCCCATGGGCTGGGCTCTGCTGGGGAAAGGAGGAGACCTGTCCACTGGAAAATACATGCATTATTCTGGGATGGCTGCTAAATCCTTACCTGGCTCATGCTCTCCCTGTTCTGTTTTGCTGGCATTGGCATTGAATCCATGGGTTTTATCCTTTCTGGGGTCTGGCCACAGTTTGCTGCCCTCTCAGAGCCCTCTCCTACCTGGACCCCTCCTGGTGTCCCCTGGGTTCACTGGAGAAAAGGAAAATAAAATCCAGGCAAGTTTGATTGAATAATGAGTTTAGTTACTTTACCCAGCCACAAAACTGGGCATATTTACCCAGAGCAGGATGAAACAGGGGCCCTCCTGGTGCAACAAAATCATCTGTCCTACAAAGGAAACCACCAGCTCCATTGTGGGGAGGGTGTAAAGCTGTTGATGGAAACAAGCATTCCATGATCCGATGGCCTTCCACTCCTCTGTGATTTTGGTTACTCCAGGCTATGATCAGCACAGCCAGACCAGTCCTCATCCCAGTCCTGTTGGCTACTGGCCCCAGTAGCTGCTGGTGAGCGTGGCTGCCTGATGGAAGGTTTCACAGGGGGCTGATGCAGTCCCAGAAATTTCTTTGTGCTCCTTTGTAATATCCTCTGGCTTCGGTTGCGTCCTGCAGGGGTGTTGGTTATGAAACGGCTGGTTTTTACTGTGACATTTTAAAAATTCAGCCCTTTTTAATATGGAGCTGGTTTCTGGTGGCATGAATATTGCAGTGCTGTGTTCTGCTCGAAACGATGCTGCTCAGACGTGCCAAAGCTCGGGGACGGCTCTTTAACATTCCCTCATCTAAACCCGACCTGGTCCCACGATATCAAAATCTAACCTAAAATACTAAAGCTGCTCAAATTGCACTTCGTGCATGGGAAATGAGCACGTTTAGAGGTGTTGCCAGGGTGGAGGCACCAGGAGAGAAGGTTGTGCACTGAGGGAGAACGTGCAGGTCCGACACGTCTCCACCGGTGGGTGGTTTGGGTCTCGTCCAGGGAGAGGAGGCTGGAAGGAAGGATGTGGCTCTGCTTGGGTGGCTGCTTTGTGGCCTGACCATCTGCAAGGAGAAGGAATAGGCACCATCCCTCCCATCCACCCCCCAATTTAGTGCTTGCCTGGAAAAGAAGGCAGCTGCAGGTGCTGTCGGTGTCAGAAGTGGCACGTGGATGACAAATGGTTCATCTCCTGGGCTTTCCTTTGAGCCTCAGAAAGCCGTGGCTGGAGTGATGGCAGCAACAGAAGAGGTGGCTTGCAGGACCAGAGGGCTCAGAGGGCTTAGCTTGGCTGCCTTTTCCAGGAGGAGTTAATCAGCTGCAGCACGTGAGGGCTGATGAGCGGGAGCATACGGAGGGGGAAGGCTGGGTAGTTAAAAGAGCAGTGGTGGTGGCACAAAAGTCTTTCTGGCAGTGTGATTTATTAAGCTGTGATGGTGTCTCTCACATTCAGTGGCAGATGCCTCATCCTACATGACATTTAACACAGGCTGAGTGAGGTTTCACCGTAGGAAACCATTCTCTGTCTGCAAGGGGGGCACTGGGCGGGCTGGTTTGTGACTGCCACGCTCGCAGCCGGAAAGGGAATTTTCTAAATCACATTTTTATTAGGTGTCTAATTGACTCATCATCCCTGCCCCCCCCCCTCCCATCATGCACAAACATTTGCTCTGCCCTGAAATGTGAGATGAGCAAGAAATGCTTTCTGAATATAGCAGGGGAAAGAGAGAGAGAGAGGGCTGAGCAGGGTGAGGAAGGAGCAAATTCGTGCCATTTTTTAAAACGAGATTGTAAAAGACTGTAAAAAAAATAAAAAAAAAGCCCATATGAAAAATAACAACAACAACAGAAAGAGGTTGTGGTTTCTCAAGCCAGTTTTCATTTCTGGAAGTTGATGACGCCCTGGATTACTGTTGTTTTTTTAGACATCTTTCAAATTTATTTTTTTTTAAGGATGGTTTGTCTGTAGTGTGGGTATGTGTGGGTAGAGAACTGGGAAATATGCAGAGGGAAAGAAAAAAGCTAAAAATGGGCAGGAACAGGCTGGGTGCATATGCTTTTTTCCCCCCATATATAAAAAACATTAAAGAAGATCTTCAAGGTGTTAAAGATTTGAGGTTTGTGGGGATGGAGCACAGGCAAAGGAAGGTGATCCTGAAGATCACATCTAACCCAGGACAATTCTGTGCTTCATTAAGCACCGTGCCCCCCTTGACTGCAGGAGGGCTGTGTCTCAGTTTGCAAAATAACCATCCAAACTTCTGATTTACGTCCCTTGGAAGCTGCCCTGCTCTGCAGGGAGGAGGAGGGGGGCAGCCAGGCCGTCCCAGGGTGCCACCAGGAAATTGGGTTCTTTCTGCTGTCCAGTTTGGTGTCACATCTCATTTTTGGCATTTTTGCTTGGAAAACAGCCTTGTTCTTTAGAAACATTTCTCTTTTCTTTCTTGATTTTGCATTTCCTCGAGCTGAGCCCCGCTGGTCTCCACAGGACGCTGTTTTGCTGCTTCGCAGGAACTCCAAAAAAAGGGGAGTTGGCTCAGCTGGTCCCTGAGGGGGACAGAGGGAAGGTGGGGAACTGAGGGCCAAGGTCTCCTCCCTTGGATGTGTAACAGCCAGAGCATGTCCTGGCTGTTGTGCTGCCTTCCTGATGGTTGCTCTGGATTTTCACTGCTTGCACTAGAAGAAGGGTCTGGTCTGTGGTTTGAACATCGAGAGGGAAATTAGAGGAAAAAAACAGTGGTTGCATCATTGTCTGAAGGTGAAATAGCACTTCCCACTCTGCCAGGGTGGGTGATGGCTCCTGGGAGCACCCATGGCTCTGTGCTGGCTGGGGTTTGGCTCAGGCACTGCTGCCTGTGCCCTACCAGGGGGTGGCAGCTGGAAAAGATGTTGGGGGTTGTTGCTACCAGGTGGAAAACACCCATTAAATTTTCCCTCCAAGCTCTTCTCCACCCTGAGGGTCCATAGACCTGCCAAAATCACTTTTTTTTTTTTTTTTTTAAATTTTTTACCCCCTGTTACCAAAGCAGAGACTGACATTCCCAGCTTGTGTATCCAAATGGTTCATTCTTTGCCCATTGCTCCTTTCCAATGAAATAAGGTTTTAGGTGAAGAGTTCAGGGTGATTCTCTTCTCTTGTTTTTCTCAGCTGGAAGCTTCCCTTTAAAACATTAATATCCACATTATTTTTTTCACCCAGCAGGTTAATTAACACTTGATTCATCACCTCAAAGGCTAATGGGTATTTATCCAGATCGTGAAGGAAATTAATGCCTGCTATAAATAACTGTGCTTACTGACAACCCATCTTTATTTATGCTCTTTCTTCCTCAGGAAACAAACTCTGCTCAGCTCTGGAGGAGTTAATCCTGACCTATTCCCAGGGTTGGACTGGGCTGGCTCAGTGTTTTCCTACTCGAGCTTTACTTTGTAAACATGGTGCTTTTTTTATGGGGAAAAACGTCAGCTTTTGTGGAGAGAGACCCAGACAGCTCAGCAGAATCACTCCAGCCTGGGTCAGCAAAGGCCAGTGGAGACTGGGGGTGTTTTCGTGGGCTGGGAGGGCTCTGTCTCTCTGTGAAATATTATTTAGTTTTGGCTGTTGGAGAGCCCTTTCCAAGTTCTGATCTGCTTCAAATAAATGGTGTTTGGTGCCTTTGTCTCCAGCTCCCCAGCTATTGTCATCCACGACCTTAATTAGGAACATGCTAGAAATCACGTCTGGTTTGTCACTCACAGGTGCACAATTAAAAAGTCATTTTATTTACTTTTACTGTTAACTCCCATGTTCCTCCTGGGTGCTGCTCTGCTTCTGGGAAGCTGGATTGGCACAGGGGTGGTATGGGGGGGTGAAGTGGGTGCTGGAGGGCACCCAAAGCATGACCTGATGTGATGTGGTGCCTTGTTTTAAAAATCAGTGCTGCTCTAGAGGATGAACTTACTTACTTTTTTTTTTTCTTTTTTTTTTTTTCAGGGACATCACTGGCTCATCAATTTTTAATTCCTGAGCTTGGCAGCACTGGCTGAATTAGAAACAGAACAACTGATTTTAATGAGCGTAAGATTAATGCAGATGAACTTGGCTGGAACTGCGATCCAGCTGAGGGGAGACGATTGTCTCACTTCACCTCCCAGCTCCCTCCTGGGTGGGCTGTTCTGTCCCCAGCATTAGTGGAGCAGAGCAGATTCTCATCACAGGTCTTCACCTGCAGGAGAGATGCTCATTAACCAGCCTGATTCACTCAGGATATTTTGCACTTTAACCCTTGGCAGCTGCTCTGGACCCTCCACAGAGCCCTGCAAGGTGGTGAGGGATGAGGAGGGTGAGGATGGATGTGAACTGGTGAAGGAAAAACCTCCCTTGACTCTGGTGCCCACTGGATGGGAAGGAGAAGACTTTTGGCTGCTGCCTGAGGCCACCACAGCTCCAAGAAAACTCATGATCTACCCCTGTTGCCTGTCCCTTGGTGGAGAGCTGTTGTTTTATTTATGGGTCATATAAACAATATAAATATGATATGAGAGGGCCCAGAACACCCCTCACTGGGCAGAGCATGCCCCCCCACATAACCCCTGAGCTCAATGCCTTGCTTTCCTATACACCTGAAATTACATATTTTTCATAGTGGGTGGTTTTATTACCGAGGAAAGATGGGGGAGGCTGAGCTGAACTAATTTTATTTGATTCTGTGGGCAACTGGCAGTTTTATACCTCTGTTTTATTTTTTTTAATGTGCTTTAATCAGGTGGCATCAGAATTGGGAACATCCATCCCAGAGCCTAGCGGTTCCTTCTGGGACTTTTGGGGACCTAATTCCCAAAGAGCAGCTTTCCTTCTGTGTTCACAGCTCCTGCCACTGGGCCAAGAAACCCAGAGATGGTCAGTGCTGGGGGCACCCCTCACCAGCAGTCCTGGCTACGATGCCTTGGGTTTTATCCATGCCAACCCCAAAAATGGGTCCATACATGGATGGAACCTGGCGGCTCCAGGGGTGCATGGCACGATCCCCCTCCAAAGATTCAGGGGTCTGGAATCATCCCACCCCAAACCCACAGGTTTTTCCTCAGCAGAGTTATCCACCCACTGGTGTCCTCAGCCTCCCCCAGCCTGGCTGGGGTCGGTGCTGTGCTGCTGACCTGGCCAGGTGGAGATGTCAAGGCAAGTCATTTTTTTTTTTTTGCTTTTTCACACTTTTCAGCTTGTTAACAGCCGTTGTTCCCTCTGCATCTGTCAGCCCAGGGGAGAACCACAGTGCTTTAGCCCTGTGTCGCCAGGGAGAGCTTAAATATCGTCATTAAAAAATCCCAGCCTTGCAGCATCTCCTCAGACATGCAGGAAGAAACCTTTGCAATTAGATTCCCTGTGCACTGGCAGGAGGGCAGGAGTTCTTTCCTTTCCCCCCCTTTTTGTGATGAGGATATTCTGTGATTTTTTAGGGCAGCAGGGAAAAAGAAAAAAGAGGAGAAAAAAAAAAAAAAGCAGCCTGTTTGATTTTCCTCATTATGTTAAGCCTGGTTTTACTTTCTGATTGCCAAAGCATGATAAATGGAACAGAGATTACCTAGAGATTTTCAAAGATTTGCTTTCAATTTGATTTTTCCTGAGCCTCATTAAGCCTGCAGGTTTTATCTACACTTTGTTCTTCCAGGGGAGTGACACGACCACATATTAATAGCCATATTTTTCATTCGTTGAAATTAAAACCAGATAGAGGCTTCTCATGCTTTGCTTTCAAATCCTATTTTAAAAAATATTGATCATGTGTGTGTTGTTTTCCTTTCCCTCTGACACTGCTGGCTCTGGAAAGGACGTTCACCAGGGAAATGCTTTCAGTCCTGGATCTCTGAGCATTACTGGGTGCAGTTCTGTGGATTAAGGAACATATTTTGGAAGCTATAATGTATAGATCAAAGAAAAATGTGGCTTTCAACAGAGAGGCAGATAAGAAAAACAAGATTTTTAAAGCAGGAGCTCTACAGTTAGGGGGTATAGAGGAGCTTAGACAAGATAAGATAATCTATGATGAGCCCATGTGCATCTTTCAGGAGAAGAGTGGCACTGGAAGAGCTCGTGCTCTGTGATTTTAGGAGAAACAGCCAAAAATCTCTGCTCCTGAGGCCACCACAGCCCTGGTGCTCCCTCACCCTCTGCCATCGAGCTGCTCATCTCCACAGCCCTGCCAGAGCCCCATCCTGCAAGGGAAAGGGCATTTCCCAGGGTCCTTTCCCTTGGATAGGCACACATGGTTTTTCTCCTCTTGTTTACAAGGGAATGTTTTCTTTTTTAAAAACAGGGACTGTTTTTGTAGCAGCTCCTGCCCTGCTTCGTAAACCAAACATTTCCCCAGCACTCTGTGTCTCAGATGACGTTATGGTTACTGGAATGCCAGTGGGAATATCCAGAATGTATTTCTTGGTGGAGCCTGGGGATTTTGTGCTGCCTGACTCCAAATGTGACTCCGATGGCTCCTTCTGGCTGAGCCAGCTGGACATGGCTGGTGCTGGGGCTCAGCTGGAGAAGGGTTTGTGTTCATGTGCCCAAGGCCAGCCCTCACCACCCTGCAGGAGGGGAGCATCCCCTCTGCTTCCACTGGCTCAGCTCAGGCTGAGACTCAGGGCAGGATGAAGTTGCCTTTACTGGTTCCAGTCTGGCAGGAGCTGGACATGTGCTGCTGGTTCTGATTCTACCCAGTTGTTGCCTCTGCTCCCCTTCCAACGACTTTGCACTCTCTACATGCATTTGTGGGAGAGGCTGGAGAGAGTTTTCCCTGTGGAGCACCCTCTCACTATCTCTGCTAGATACAGGATGCCAGATTTGATTAAAATGCTCTGATCTGCTCTGACAAATCCCCTGTTCCTAAGTAGATAATAACCAGAAAATCACCCTAAATAAATCCTGGGCTCAGATCTGTGCCCACACTTGTTATTCTTTTCATATTAATTAGATGCTTCCTCTTGTCCTGAACTGGGAGCATCCTCAGCCCCTCGAAGGAGAAAGGAGGCACGGATTTATGGCTGCTGAAGGACCAGGTGGAGTGTTGTCTGTAAAAAATGAGGGTCTAATTTGGCAGCATTGAGGCACAAGTAACCAGAAACACCTTGGCTGAGCAGAGATTAAAGGTTACAGATAGCTATAATCCCAAACTGCAGAGAAAAGTGCTGGGATACCTTTCCATCATACAGAATCATGGAATGGTTTGGGTTGGAAGGCACCTCAAAGGTCATCCAGTTCCAAGCCCCTGGCGTGGTCATGCCAGCTCAGTGAAGGCTGGCACCTGGAGGAGAGAGAGGAATATGCTGGAATAACACCTGTTCACTTTTCCTCTCTCTTTCTTCAGTATCACTGATCCACTTGATCCTGAGATGTCCCTTTGGCAAAGGGGAGTCCTGGGAACCATCTGCCCCCAGAGCTGGACCAGGTCTTTGCACCGAACAAAAGGAGTTTCACCGTGAGAGAAGTGACACCCCTGCCGGGGGTGGCTGCTGCACTCCTGGGGCCACCAGCCACGTCCACATCACCCGTGATCCAGCTTTTCGACCCTCTCCTTCCATCCGTGAATCCTCGGCGTGGATCCAAAGCCTTAGGACGGCAGCGCTGAGCTGCAGAACAAGGGTCCGGCTCGTAAAATCTGAGAAGAAAAACCCACCAGCAAACCCCCAAACAACTCTGGAGATGCAAACCTGTGAGGAGGCCGGTTTTGGGGAAGGGATGCAGGGATGCTGTGTCACCAGGAGGTGGCACAGCTCGAGCGGGGATGTCGCGCCGGGCCCCGCATCCCGCGCTGGACCCGCATCCCGGCACCCCCCAAAAGCGAGCGAAGTGATTCATCGGTTCCGGGAGAGAGGGGGAAAAGCCTCGCGTCTTCTTTCTCGGAAAGCCCTTGTGCAAAACCCTCGCGCATGGAACACAAACGGACCGAAAAAAACCAAAACAAAAAAAAAACCAAACCAAACCAAAACAAAAAAAACCACCCCAAACAAAAGAAAACCAAACAAACAAAAAAAAAAGGCAAAAATGAGCCCTGCTTTGAGAGCACGGGACACCCACTGCCTGTGTCCCCGTGGCCTTTCTGCACTGACTCCTCTTCCCCCTCTCCGGTGCCCTCATTCCCTGCTCCAAATCCCAGCAGTCTGTTCCTCAAGGAAACTCTTGTAGCACGTTAACAGCCAGCAGCTCGCAGAGGTTTCTCCTGCAAAAAGCAGATCCAGCAGCAGCACAAAACCAGAAAGACTCCATGGAGCAGAGAGGACAAGGTGTCCTGTGGCCTCTGAGAGTCCCATCCAGAGGTCTCCATCTCCGGATTCCCAGGGTGGAATCAAAAGCATTTTCCCCACAGGTCTTGTTTAACCCTTGTGGGGGTCTGTGGGTACTTGAGTCTGAGGTGAGACACCTGGAAATGGCAAATCAGCATTTTTTTCTCAATGATGGCAATTTTCCCTTCCTAGAAAGGGCAGAACAGAGGCTGCAGAAGGAAGAGGTCAGTCATCAGCAATTGGACTGGATGATCCCAGAGGCCTTTTCCAACCTTAATGGGTCTGTGATTGCAGAGCAGAAGTGTTTGTTTTGAAGGGAGCACTGACCTGCAGCCCTTCTACTGGAAACCTTGCACTTCAAGAAAATTATGGTCTGTATTTCACTTGAACAGACGATTTTGAAGTGCTATTGTTGGTAAACCAGAATCCCAGAATGGTTTGGGCTGGAAAGGATGTTAAAGATCATCTTGTTCCAACCCCTGCCGTGGGCAGGGACACCTTCCACCAGAGCAGGCAGAGCCACATCCACCCTGGCCTTGGCCACTTAGCCCACACCCAGCTTGTAACAAAAGAAAAAAAGTGATTTCTTCCCAATGAAGAGTTCCTTCTCTCCCAGTTTTTCCTTCTTGGGTTTGCTTTTTAAATCCAGCTCATCTTTTAGCTTTCCTTGGGGATGCAGTGACTTCATGTCCTGCCCTCCCATCTCAGGCTGGAGGGGTTGGTGCAGGACACCCCTGTGAGAGCATCCAGGGGGGACAAAGAGCTGCTGCTCTCCAACCCTCCCACTCAGATTCCCCATCTGTTTTCCCTGTAGTCGCTGCAGCATCTTCCAGGAAAGCGCCAGGACAGGGATAGATGTTCTGCAAAGGCAGGAAATCAGATGTAGGAGATGTTGTGCAATAATTTACTCACCGGAGCCCGTTTTTCCTCCTCAGTCCCTCGCAAGAGTCAATCACAGATCCCCCTGTGAAATGTGGTGTAGGCCTGTGATGTGAGGTTGGCAGGAGGCTTCTGTCCTGTCTTCAGAGGGAAACAAACAGCAGATTCAAGGCCAATTATCTTTCAAATTACAGCAAAAAAACAAACAAAAAAAACCAAAAAAGAAAAACAAACAAACAAACCAAACCAAAACAAAACCCACAACAAAAAATATCCCTTCTTACTTCTTTTTGTTGTTCTTTCCGAATTCCTGCTTAGCATCCTGAGAACCCTTCAGAGGATTTTGCATGTAGAACATGAAATGAATTTCTCACAATGAGGCCAAAGAAAACTGAGGTCTGTGGGTGGAGGAAGCTGCAGCCCATGCCAGCAGCCAGTGCCAGCAAGGAGGTGTCCTCAGCTGCCTAAGGTGAGGATGAGCACTGCCTTAAATCCTCCCCTCATCCTGTGGCACTTGCTTTAACCAATTAATTAATTAATTAATTAATATTTGCTGGGATTTGGAACATAAGGAGTATTTCCTGTAGCCCAGTGCAGACTCTGCCTCTTAGTTCATCTGTGGCCACAGTACTGAAATAGCTGAAAAAACCTAAAAAAAGAGACCATTTACAGCTCAATCCTGACAGCACCAACCCCCCTTCCCACTGGGGTCTGGGGCAGGTGGTGGTGGGCAAAAAGAGCTTCCTTCACGTGCCTGGAGGAGAAGGAAGATGCCTTGGGTCATCTTGGTGGGTTTTGTGGCTGGAGGAGCTGATGGCTGGGCTGGCTCCTGGCTCTCAAGGCTTTAGGGCACAGAAGAAGACAAAGACAAAACAGAAAGATAGACAGATAGATAGATAGATAGATAGATAGATAGATAGATAGATAGATAGATAGATAGATAGAATGAAAGAAGTTGTCCAAAGCAAGGGCCAAGCTCCAAGATCTGACTATTTCCTATAGCTACATCCATTTACCTGTCCATAAAACATCATCTGATGTCTGTGCCAGGATGAAGATGCACAGGAACAAACCAAACACCTCCCTTTTGCCCAGAACACGAGTTCGTGAACTTCTGTTATCATTCAGGCCTGCTCTAATTGAAACATCATGTCTTACACAATCATCTCCTTCTCTGTCCCCTTCTTTCACTCTTTTAGAAACCATTTCCTGCTTTTTCCAGCTGGACACACTATCCCTCTTCCTGCTTTGAAGCAAATGTTTTGTTGGGTTTGGCTGCTGTCACAGCCACACATCGTCTTCTGCCTGATATTTTATCCATCTGCTGCTAAGGAGAATATTTTTTAGCTGAAAGTCTCAAAAGGGTTCTGAGGGGCTGAGTCGAATCAGGGAAGTACCAGCACAAGACAAAAACATCTCCTCTCTGAGCCTTCCCATGCACAGTCATTCAGGCTGAAACACCATAAAAATTAAATGCTGGGAGATGCTTGTTACAACATCCTGGTACTCCAGTGCCGTGCTGGGTCCCATCTGAGGAGCTGATACACCCTGCTCACCCCTCCACTCGTGGGGATGGGATCCAGCTCTGATTTCCTCTCAAGTGAACGGAAAAAGAGAGTTGGATTCCTGTGCTGTGGAGGTTGCCAGCATCTGCCTTGCCTCATTTCTTCAGCTTGAAGAACATCTGGCTCTGCTCTGGGACAGCCATGCGTGGCCAGTGGAGCTGTGTGCACTGTGATGAAGCCTCTTGAAGCCTGGCTGGGGATACTCATTGCCATCCTGGCAGGGGACACTCCATATTCATGGTGCCTTTCCTTCCAGAACACACACAAATAACTTTCTCTTTGATGCTGGTCCTGACTCCTGGGTTGCTCTGAAAAAAAGGGATGTTTTTTTTTTGTCCAGCCAAGCTCCAAGATCCGGAGGTGCCTGCCCAGAGGAGGCACATGTGGCCGTGGCACTGCTGCTGGGAAGGGGGCACAGGAGGGGCTGTGAGGAGCTGCCCAGGGCAGGGGGATGTTTCCTGCACCCCACAAGGTGTCTGCAGGCAGGACACCATCTCACAGACCCTGCTCTGGGCTTCCTCTGCAGGACACCAGCCCTTTGCTTGGCATCTCTCAGCTTTGCCCTCCCCCCACCCTGCAGAGGTTTGTCTCACAGAAGCTGTGTCACCCCTTCTTGTGAAGTTCCTTGGAATTCTCAGAAATACCACTTTTTGCTGGCTTTGCTTACTTGCACTCAAGGGAGTTGCTTAATTAGCCTTTGAACTAGACAATGCCCATCTCTGTCACAGCTTTGAGGAGACCTGGAAAGCCATTCCTGCCCAGACCTGTGGACTGTCCTTCAAACACCCCTTAGCTCCCCAAATCTTGGGGTGACACACTGTCCCCAGGCTCCTAAACCTTGAGCACACACGTGCCTTGCTCCCCTGGTCCCCAGCACTCAAAACCTGCCATCTGGCCTTGTTTTTCTCAGTAACCTGTAAGGTCTGGGCTGCTCCTTGCTGTCGGGATGCCCGTTTGGGATGTGGTGCTTGTGGATCAGAGCCGGAGGCAGCTCATGAATGGCCCTTTGTGTGCTTGGTGGCTTTGCTGCACAAAGGGGCCATTATTAGATCTAACAAATAAGAATCTTCCTGTTAATAAGATTAAGTTGTTGCCTGAGTTACTGAGGGGAGCGTGTGGCATCTGCAGCAGGAGCTGCCTCACCCACTGCCTGCTGGACGATGGATCCACCCTCTGGCATGGCCAGAGGCAAAGGGCATGGGGGGCTCGTGCTCTGCTGCAAAACAAGGGGAATAACCAGGCTGTCAGGGCAGTTCTGGGGCTGGTTTTGTGCTGGAGGTGATGCTGTCACAGCCCCTGCAATCCCAGAGCAGGTAGAGCGACTGCAGCTGCTGGGGATGGTTTTCCTCCTGCAGCAATTCAGCTCCAGGCAGGGGAAGGGAGAGGGGTGGAGGCAAACTCCAAAGGGAATATTCAGTAAGTCAGTGCATTTCCAGGAAATCTCTCTCTTGTTCTTTTTTCTTTCTTTTCCTTTTTTTTTTTTTCTTTCCAGTGGAAAAGCTCAGTCCTCGTGAACTTTTTGAGAACTTTTGTTCATTCCCCCTTGCCAGCTAAGCTCTGCTTTGTGCTGGTGACAGAACCCCTTTCTCCAAGCACTGGCTGTGAGCCAGGACATGGAAATCTCCAGTGTGTGCTGGCAATGCCACAAGCCCTGTTCCCCCTTCCCTCCAGGCTGATGCAAAGCCCCAGCTCCAACCAGCTCCTCTCTGGGGACTCTCTGTGGGTCTGTTTCCTTCTCCTCCCTGTGCAGGGGGTGATGGAGCAAGCGATGGAAAATGCCAAATATCATGAGGAATAGTCAGTCAAACCTGTGGGAGTGGAGGGTGGTGGTGGCAGCTCCTTGGAAGACACAACTGTCCAAGTGCTGTCAGAAGGAACCCATCATTTCCAGCTCCAGAGATGTTCTCTCTAAGACAGGACTTGTTTCCTGGGCCTTTTAGTACTGTTTGGGTCTTTGCATCATCCAAAGAGCTCCAAAGGGGCCTGGTTCCATCGTGCTGGGTGGTGAAGAGAAGAGGTTTCCTGGAGGGTTCCTGTGTAAGGGCAGAGAGACAGAGGGCAGAACAGAGGGAAGCCAAACTATTTCACAAGTCCACTCAAATCAGCAGCCAGTGCAGCAGAGGGACCAACACCACCAGCAGCATCTCCAGAGGCAAAGACCACAAAATGCTGATGAGAAAAAACCCTTAACACTAATGGGTCATATAAACTGTATCCATCTCAGGAGGCTCGTGGCTTTAGTTCCTCAGCACTGCTGATATCCCCAGGGCACTAAATAAAACTTTTCCCTTGCACAGAATTCCCACTTCCTGGAGCTGAGTGTAAGAACAGGTGACAAAAATGTTTGGTGACTTCACTTACCCGTTTCTCAGGGGTGAGGAGTAGAAAGGGAGCTGTTGTGCAACCAGGATGGAAATAGCCAGGATCTCTCTAAATGTGTGTCCTCCAACTGCCAAAATATGTTTTGAAGCTGAGTGGGGAACATACACAAGCGGTGATTGCAACACAGCCACCACTGGGATTGTGTGGAGAGAATTTGAATCAATATTTTCTGTGAGAGTTTTAACCTTTGCAAATGATCTGGGCACAGGGATAACAGGAGGGAAATCACAGAGTCAGAGGTTGGGGTTGAAAGGGACTATTAAGGGTCATCTAGTCCACCCCCTCTGCAGTGAGCAAGGCCATTTTCCACTATCCCAGGTTGCTCCAAGCCCCATTCAACCTGGCCTGGAATGTTCCAAGGGATGGGGCACCCACAGCTTCTCTGGACAGCCTGTGCCAGGGTCTCACCACCCTCCTTGTAAAAAATTGGTTCCTAATCTCTGATGTAACCCTGCCCCCTGTCAGTGTGAAGTCATTCCCCCTTGTCCTGTCACTACATGCCCTTGTGAAAAATCCCTCTCCAGCTCTCTCGTAGACCCTTTAGCTACTGGAAGGGGCTCTGAGATATCCCTGGAATCTTCTCCAGGCTGCAGAGCCCAGGGTGGTTTCCAGGGGGAAGGACTGACAGTCCCTTGCCCAAGCATGGAGAGAGGGCAGGGGAGAGCACTCGCCAAGCCAGGCTGCCAGAGATAGTTCAACATGATGGACTGCAACCACCTGGCCATCACCCCCAGCCCTCTGCAGCACCTCCATTCCCAGGGGAAGGAGCTTGAGCTGTTCCTGGTGGTCCCCAGCAATGATGACAGATGAGGACGTAACTGCAGTTTCCATAGAGGCATTTATTGGAAGGGTATAGAGTGCAAATTTCAATATTTGAACATGTCGTAGGCAAACAGTCCCAGACACTGGTGGGGGAGGAGCCCAGAAGGTCAGCAGCCTGTCAGGATTCCCTGATGCCCCCAGATCCAGAGAGACTCCATCCCCAAAGATGGGCCATGACCCTTCTTTCTGCAAACCTTCCAGTCCCTGGGCTGCAGCCTGCTCTGCTTGACAAGAGCTCTCACCAGTCAGGCACTATTTCATCCACCACCCTTTGGAAGTGCAGCTTGGGATGGGCCTCAGACACCTGCAGGGTCCAGGTGGAATGTCCTGTCCTTCACTGCTGGTCACTGGAAAGGCAGAGCCTGTTCCCCCTCTCTGGGATACACTGATAGTGGCAGTAAATACACACATTTGGTTAATACTGAGTAATGCATAAATGAGCATCTTGGGCCTTCAACACTCCTGCTGCTGAAGCTGCTTCCATTCGAAAGTCCCGTCCAAAGTCAGATCAAAATTATCCTTTTCCTGCTCTCGGGAGAGTTCCAGAAACACCTGAAATGTGCAAGATAAAGCTCAGATGACTTTCCTGGCTTTCATGAGATGCTGTGATGCTCCTTTACAGCTCTGAAGCCCCTGTGAGAGGTGTGTGAAGCATTTTTATGTGAGGAGCAGGTACCTGGCAGCTGAGACTCAATGTGTTCTCTGGTATGACCTGCCATAGGTACGTCCATACAGTAGATTTTACCCACCAATTAATTGGCATAAACATTCCTCATCTTTCCTTGCAGCCCTGTACAAGCAGCAATAACCTGTTGCTTCCAAAGAAACTGGAGAGGTTGGGCATGGGCACCTACCAAGGGCATCCATCCCTTGGGTGTGATGTGTGAGTGGAGTCTGAGACTTTACCCACACTTTTTTCCCACCATGGAAAATCCCAGCAGTAAAAAACCCCAACCATTTATCACCACTTTCCCAGCTGAGGACCCCCCACCCATCACCCTCAGGCAGTTTTTTGGTGGAGCTGCCACTGCACCAGCCCAGCTTTCACTGCAGCCTTTGTTTCTTCTCAGGCCTTTACAGCACAACTAGCCCTGAAATCACCTGCCTGAGTCAAAGTATTCAAGGAGAAGCTGTACTCCTCGAGGCTGCAGCTTCGTTTGGCTGTGGAGAAATGGGAAGAGAGTCAAAAATCAGCAGTCTGTGCTCCACCTTTTCAACAGGTCACCTTGTTTTGTTCTTACCTTCCTCTAGCTTGGAGAAAGACTGAGACAGGGGCAGTGCATCTTCCATTGGGACCTTGTAGACAAGCAAAGAGGGGAACCTTCAAGAAAAAGAAGGAAAGGTGATTCTTGCTCTGCAATAAGGTTCTGGGATCAAAACTTTGTGGATGTTTGGGTGTTTTGCTGTCAGGATCACAGCAGGGCTGGATGTGGGGACTTTATCAAACCAGGTCTCCATAGTGGGACTCTGAGCTGTTCCTCCTTCTCCAGCTGGTATCCTGTGTCTGGCCATCACACAGGGCATATTTTTAGGGATGAGGCAGTGTTGGAACCACTATTCATCCCATATTCTTTAGTTACCGCTCCTGACGGGCTGCACTTGGGAAAATCTTCAAAATCTCGGCGTGGAGAAGATCTGTGTGCTCTGGATCCTTGGCCTTGATTTCCAGCAGATACCCTTTGCCAAACTTGTTCTTCAGGTACTGAATGGAGCCAATGCACCTGCAGGGGAGGGAGGGAGGGAGGAGCAAGAAGAGAAGCTGGTGTGAAACCACTGCAACCCCACTGCCTGCTGCTTCCCATACAGTGGGGAAACCTCGGGGAGCGCTTCATAAAGCCCACGGTGATGGGGTGGGGCAGGTGAGACCAGAGGAGGAACATGGATGGTTTCCCAGCTCAGCCACGTGCCTCAGCTGCCCAGACACCAGGATGGCCACACGGTCACACACGGCCTCTGCCTCCTCCATGTAGTGCGTGGTCAGGATGGCTCCCGACTCCTGGGTTGTCAGGGCATCACGGATCATCTTCCTGAGGGACAGAGGGGAAAGAAAAAAAAAAAAAAAAAAAAAAAAAGAATGTCCAACACTCCCTAGAAATGTCAGACACTTTTCCCTACACCTTTGTCCCTCCAAGTGCCTCTCCCCTAAAGCAAGTGTGTAATCTTCACACAGAGCAAGTTTAGACTGATGAGCACAGGGTAGTGCTTTGAAATAATGACAAGAAGTACTTTTGGCTCAAGTGTCATCGTGAATTCTTCCAAATCCCATATATGACTGCCCTAAAGTCTGCAAAAAGGAGGAAGGTAAAATGGTTCTTCTCTCTCCTTGCCCGTGGCTGATCTAGAGAGAGCCAAGAACATGGCGTTGGCACACTCTGAGCGACACCAACTGTGGAGGGGGTAAAACACTCTTTACCTAAAATTAGGCACCTGCTTTTTGCTTTCCCACCCCTTGACCACTGGGGTGGCACAATGCCTGAGTTCCTACTCACCAGACACAGCGCTGCCCGTTGGGGTCCATGCCCGTGGAGGGCTCGTCCAGGAGCAGGATGGAGGGGTTGCCCAGCATACACACTGCAACACACAGCTAGGGCAGGGAAAGGGGCTCGGTCAAAGCTTTTACACTCCTTGGCACTCTGCAATTTGCCTGCTTTTTGGGAATTAAGGTTCTTATTTATGGGAAATGCCAGTTTGGAAAAGGCTTATTCCCATCACCCCGCTATGGGAAGCAATGTGATGCCCTCCCGGGTCTCTCAGAGCACAGGCAGGTCCCTCTGCTCGTGAAGGAGGTTTTTAATTTGTGCTGTGAGCATTGCAGATCCCATTACAGGCAAAGAATACCAAACCTTTCTGGTTATCCCAGCAGACAATTTTCTGGCTTTTTTTTTTAAGTAGTCTTGAAGCTGAAGAGCATTCACTATCCTGTGGGGAAAGGGAGCAAGTGAAAAAAAAGAACATTTTTGTTATTCCAAATCAATAGCTCATCAAGGATTCCCAAAATGACAAGGAGAAGGAACTGTCTTCCCCTTGCTCTTGACTCCTGCTTGTTTTTATTAAACATTTATTGTGTTATTAAACTGTAAGTGAATATTTGAAGCAAAGTGTACTGAATAAGCCACAAGTTCTTTTCTAAACCCATCATTAGTGTCAAGAGCATTATAAATCCATTCCACCTTGCCAGAGTCAGCTGAGCAGGCAGTACTTAAAACCCTTTCTTGTTGTACCAAACTGTAGCATTAAAGATTTTAGAAATCTGCCTGCAGATAACACACCTAAAAGATAACATCCCCTAAAAGGACATTAGTGGTAAATTTAAAGAAAAAAATATCCCCTCTAAACGCCCTCAGGAAAACTGGAGGTTTTCTTAACCCACTCCATCACGGCTTTCGGCACAAAAGCACTTTTGCAACCACATTTCCTGAGTTTCTGTCAAGGTTTTCTGTGGCTCACGGTGAATTTTGACCTTTTGGTGCCCTCCCCTGTAGGGGGTAAGATGTTGAAGACCCCCCCTCGGTACCTGGTGACGGCGGCTGTGGCGTCCCCCTTGCGCAGCCCCTTCACGGCCGCGTAGACCTTCAGGTGCTCGAGCACGGTGAGGTCCAGCCAGAGCGGGCTCTCCTGAGGGCAGTACCCCAGGAAGGCGGGCCCGTGGTCCTGGGGGGCTGCTCCACCTCCCCTCTTCATCAGCACCTGCACAACCAGGGCAGGGTGGTTTTCCTCCCCCCCAGCCTTGCCCAGGCACAGGGGTGCGTTGGGAGCTGTGGGCTTTGCTGGGGCATGGGGGGAGAGGAGACCCCAAGAGCTCAAGGAGTGATCTCACAACCCTCATTTGTATGGTTTTAAAGTATAAACACAGCTAATTAGGGCAGATGAAACTGCTTGTCAAAATTACAAGCAGCTCACAATATTTTTTATTTATACATTATTTAATTTAGAAGCACGAAGTTAAAACCTTGATCACTATGGTGAAAGTTATAGCTTAGCTTAGGTGCAGGTTTTGCTCTTTTATCATGAATCCACCCCTTTTTCTCCAGATGTTTCCTACCTGCCCAGCAGTCAGGGTTGTCTCTCCAGTAATCATTTTGATAGCTGTGCTTTTACCAGCTCCGTTGGGCCCCAGAAGTCCTAATACTTCTCCTGGAACCAATACATGTCATTTCTCAAGAATACTCTCCATCCAAGAAACATATCACAGTCCCCCAAGAGAAAAAATATAAAAGACAGAATATAATATCAAAGATCATATAAAATAAACTATTTTATTTTATACAATACATGCTCTGAGAGCCCACAACATTCCAACTCTAGCTGATGCTGCAAGTCTGAGCTTTGATCCCAGAAGCCACTGCTAAAACAGGACCCTCTCTCCAGTCTCTACATTATTTTAGATAATGGATAGTCAAAGGTAACTAATAGGATGGATCCCTATCATATGGTTCATTAACACATCAACCCCAGACCAAACATGCCTCAGTGACTGAGCAAATACATTTGACCTTTATGTCCTTGCTCAGATAACTGAGAATCTGCAGAGAATTAACTCTCTGGGTGTGATCAAAACAGGTCTAGAACAGTCCCAGTTCTCACCTTTTTTAACATGGAAGGAAACATTCTTGGTGGCTGTTTTCTTCTTCTTCTTAAAAACAGAACCAGCTTGCTTTATTTTGTATTCCTTGCACAGATTGCTGACTATAATGACTGATTTCTGTAGGAGAAGAGGAAGAAGCAAGATCAGTTTATTATTTTGGATATCATTAATACTTCAGTAATGTTTTTCCATTAAAGAGCTAGAAAGCCTTTAAAGATCTTCTTTTTATAGTTCACCAGGAATATGAGGTGCCACAGGACACTTTATTGTCCATGTTCCCCGAACAACTTTCTCTTCTACCCTGATGGAACCCACACTGTACTTTGGGGAGTTTTATTTTCCCAGTAAGAACAACACAGCCAGACCACTGACCTGCTCTAATTGACAGCTGGTGGTTTGTGTTTTACAGGTATAAAATAAAACAAAACAAGAAGAACAACACTCAGTTGTACCTCGTCCTGGCTCGGAGCTGCTATGGCATTTTTCACTGCTTCTCTTTCAGCTTTAACATCTTCATCTTCCTCTTCCAGCTCCTTGGGGTGCTGGTGGCTGCTTTCTCTTCTTGGGGAAATCCTGAAAACCCCACAGATTTGTCTTAGGATTTTGTTCTTTACCTTTTTTCTCCACCAACGCATTTTGGAGAGACCAAGAGTGAATGTCCCTCTGATTCAGTGTTCCTTCTACTTTTTAATTATTTATTTTATTACTATTATCACCATCATCATCATTATTATTATTAAAATATTTATAATGTCTCTGTGTTGTACAAAGAACCAAACTGGTACATCCCAGAGCACAGACAACATCATGTGGTGGTACTTACAAGCTTGAGAGCTGTTTTATATTATCACAGCACTGTGGTATTTAAGGGGCTATTTTACCCATTAAAAAATCATCACTATTTAAATAAAAACCCTATTTAAAAATAAGGACACAAGGGCAATCAAGGAGTTTAGATCTCACATGTGCCTGTGGGGCATGTGTGCTTATACAAACCTAAATATTGGGTCCTTTCTCAGAACTGCTCTTCCATATTTTAACTCCAAGTAGCGGAGGAGAAAAATGAAAGCCACAGAATGGACATAGGGCTGAAACAAAAGAGGTTGCCACATCATTAACAGCCTTGCCTTCCCTCCTACTACAGCTGGCACTGAGGTGGTGGCAGTGTTACAAAATAGGTGGGAAAACACAGGATGTGCAAATGGAGTCCATTACCATCTAAACTCAGGGTAGTTCTGAAGGCTGTGAACTCTGTTATCACTTACCAACACTGCAGAAAATACTAAGGGCAGGGAAAAGCCCCAGTTCATAGAATAACAGGGCAGCAGTACGGAATCTGGGTTTATTCCCTTTTCCCTTTCCCATTTCAAAGGTGTGAGGTTATTTCAGCACAGTGGATGATCTGTCACCCAGATCCTCCTCCTGCATGACACGAGCTCAGGGTTTTTCCTGCTTCCTCATAACCTGGGGGGGGGCTGAGAAGACCCACATTCCTATATAAAAGTGATGTTCAATGTTTTCTTACTGCAAAGACAGCGACTAGTGCATCGTTGCCAGAAGTCGATGACAGTGTCTTCCATAAAAGGCTGTAAGAACAAAAAAAAAATACAAAAACCCATAATTCTTTAGTATCTGCAGCCTGAGAAGGACCCCCCAGCCCTCAATGAACAGCTGGAAAAACGAGACCTGACCCGAGAAGGTTATTTAACAATGGACTCAGTCCATTTGGGAAATCTCACCCAGAATGAGCCTCCCCAGACTTTGCTCCCAAGGGCCCACAGTTGTGCTCTGTGCCTGTCCTTGCCAAGCAGCACCATTTACCTGCTGGAACACAAACCCCAGCAGGGGATACACGGGAATCAGGAGAGACAGAATGTAGAGGGAGTTCCGAGGGTCGCTTGAAAAATCCATGACTCTGCCGATTAAAAGAGAGATAAGGCACACCTGAAAACAAAACAAGAGGGCAACTTAGCTGGTGGGAAGGGTGATTTGACACCCAGCTCATCCTTAAGATCTCAAGACACCCTTGTGCAAAGCCTGCAGTGGGTTATCCAACCATGTGCTTACCACTATCAGGATAAAAGACCAAAGGTCACAGTTCCATCCCTTGCGAGAGTTGAAGGAGATCAAGTAGATTAAGAGAACGAGAGAAATCCCATAACCCAACGTCACCATGACCTGCAGGAAAAAAAAAAAAAAGGCTTTCACTGGAGAAAATGGAGTGACCTAAACCATCAGAAACCCATACACAGCAATGGAGCTCGGTGTAAATGATCATATATTAAGGTCATTTAGTGATTACCCCAATTTTACTGCGAGGTGTAAAAGAACATACCAAAGCAAGATTTACTGCCTTTTGTTTCCTGCTGGAGAAATCCAAATGATAGGATGTCAGTAAGAGGACCCAGAGGTGTCTCAGCTGCCCCTACACGTGCTCCAGGTATTCCCCCAATCCCTCCCCAGGGAACCAACAGTCACCAGGACGGGACGTACCAGTGAGAAGGTGTTGATGGACCCAGAAATCTTGTTGCTCATGGCAAACAGGAGCCCAAACATGGAGAAGAGCAGGATCCAGCACAGTGGGATGTCCACCAGTGCCTGGCCACACCAGTAGGCCGAAGGGAAGAGCCCCGAGACCCTCAGCTGGTCACGAGCTCCCACCTGGGAAGGCACAATGCAAAGGGGAGTTTGCTGTCAGTGCCATGGGAACGGCTCCAGGAAATAAAAAGGTAATAAAAATCAGAATAAAATTCGACCTCTCTTTGTCTTTTCACACTCTGTGCTGGCTGCAAAGCTGCTCATGGCAACACAGATCAAAACACTGTGAGCTGCCCATCACATGGTTGGACTCAATGACCTTGGAGTCAATCTAAATGATTCTGTGCTTCTGTTCCAACCTGAATTATTTTATAATTCTACTCCAACCTAACTGATTCAATTCTAATCTAAATGATTCTATGATTCTACTCCAACCTAAATGATTCTATAATTCTATTCCAGCCTAAATGATGCTCTGTTTCTATATTCAGTCATCCTTGAGGCAATGCAGTTGCAGCCCCTTCTGCCCACCCCAAATCTGCTCCTTTTCAAGGAATTTACCTTGTAGTCCTGCATGCAGCCCATTGCAAAGTGAGGAGGAAAACCAGGGAATAACACCAGCATATAAATGAGGTAAAAGGGAATAAAATAATCCCAGTATAGTGGATTTTGGAGCTGAAAACAGAAGAAAAAAGCATTTGTAGAAAATGGTCTGCAGTGAAATGCAACCATTCATCGTACTGCATTTCTCGTGGATTACAGGGCACTGTGAACAGAAAGTGGGATTTGAAACCAGATAGTGGCAGGAGGAGGGTTTCCCAAACCATAGCCCTGCAAAGTGCTTGCCTCTGTTGAGGAGAGATGGATGGTGAAGGTCCTACTCCTCCATCCCAGGCTTGGGATGAGCTCTCTTTGATGGGCCACAGCTTGAAAAATGTGATGTAGGGAATAAGGAGCCTCCTGGAGAAGCCCTCCCAGCCACCCTCTCTGATCAGCAGCACTCAAGACCCACAAGGGAAAAATGAGCATCAGTTTTCCTGGTGTCAAACGTGGTGGCTCCACAGCCACCAGTGGGTTTACAGGCACAGACAGCCCTGCACAGCTCCCCCTTAAAACCTGAGGGTTTACTGAGACCTTGAACTGCTCTCTGACCCCTTCTGGCTTCGCTTACAGAGAAAAAGGGGTGGCTCCAGACGCGGATGTGCCCGGTGGAGTTGAGGGTTCTCAGCAGGGCGTTGCTGATGATGTTCACAAGCACAGGGAAGCAGTTCATGGCCTCCAAGTGGCACAACACGGTGAACCTGTAGCTCTTCAAAGAGCAAGGAAACAAGATGAAAACTCCTCGTTTTTCTCATCTGCAGGGAAGCAATGGGAAAGGAGCACACGGGGAGAATCCAGGCCTGGAATAACTTTGTTTATGCCCTTGTTTGTTAAAAACCAAGTTACGAGGTGTTGGAAGTCTGTGCTAAAAAAATGTAAATTTTGAGGTGGAGGGTGAGGGAGATAAAGTCTCCTCTAGCATGTGGTTTACTACTTAGAACACTTTCCAATCTTTGAACCTGTGGGCCTTATTCAACAGGGCCATCCCACAGAGAGAGCTGATGGAGACATCTTGCTGTTGTTATTCAACTGGTGGAGGAAGGAACTGGAGGGAGAGAAGACAAATCCTCACCTGACCTTCGAGAGACACTTCTATGGCCCCATTGTGTTTCATTTCCTCGGTGATATTGCCCTCGCTCGTTATTTCCACCGTAAGGTCTTGGCTCTGGAGCACGTGGATGAAGCTGTCAATGCCTGTGCCTGGGGTGAAGGGGCCAAAAGCAGAGCAATCATAATACTGAAAAACAAAAGAGCCTTTGATGGGTCGATTTTTAATCTTGTTTTCAAACCTGTGACCGTGAAACCAGGGGATGTCTAATAAGAGGCCCCAGAACAGGGAAGGATGAGGAAAGGCTCACCTGTGTTGTTGTGGACCAGGAGGGTGGTTGTCTCCAGGTAGGATTTCTTCCCCAGGGGCAGGAAGTACCGTGCAGACGAGAGCTCCCAGACACTCACACTCTTCCAGGCAGCAACCAGGGACAGTTGCAAAACCACAGGAAGCAGAAAAACCACATAGAGCAGCAAACTGCATCAAGAAAGAGATGAATAAACACTCTGAAACCAGACGTTCAGCAGAAATGCATTTGTGTGTTGGAAACAGTGGGTGATATTCAGGTTATCAAAACTCTTTCTGGTAAAAATCATAGAATCACAGAACATCCTGAGCTGGAAGGGACTCACAATAACTGTGGAATCCAACTCCTGGCCCTGCACAGACACCCCAGCAATGCCACTTTGTCCCTCAGAGCATTGTCCAAACCCTCCTGAAGCTCTGGCAGCCTTGGGGCTGTGCCCACTGCCCTGGGGAGCCTGTTCAGTGCCCAACCACCCTCTGGAGGAAGAACCTTTCCCTGAGATCCAACCTGACCCTGCCCTGACACAGCTCCAGTCATTCCCTTGGGTCCTGTCACTGGTCACCAGAGAGGAGAATTTTATTTCCAGAAGTCTCAAGCCTTGATCGTTCACCAAGACACTCGAAATTTAGGAGGGAGAGGATCTCAGATCTGGAGTGCTCAATTTTTTAGGGCCATGAAATGCCTTTCAGACTTCCTTTAGATACAGGTTTTCAGTAAATGAGCATCTTCCTTTTGTTTCTTGTGCTCCACCAGGAAATGACAGCTTGAACACCAACGGGGCCAAATCAGGCAGTGGCATCACTAGAGAAGTTTAAAAAAAATTGCAGAGGAAGTCTGAAGATACCCTCTGTAGACACTAGCTTGTTTTGAAACCTCCTCCTCCATCTGAAATACAAGTGTTTCTTTCTTCAGAAAGAAAATGCATTTCTCTTATATAAATTATTCATACAGAAATGAAGTGCACAAAAGGGAGATTTTGTGTTACTGGCACTGGAAAGGAAGAAGCTTTCCTCTCCTCTGAGTGCAGATTTCCCAGATTATTCATACCCGAGACCTGACACCAGTTAATCCAAACTCCATCAGAACAGGGGTGTGGAAATTGTCCCCCCGAGTGTGGTCATGTCCAGCTCCAGATCTCCGAGGGACACTCACTGTGGTACTTACATTGACCGCAGGTTTTTCACCGAACTCTTGAGCTTTAAGAAGTGCACCCATGCCATGGCAGAGACCTGCTGCCTCCAGAGGGCCAGGCCATCCACTGTCACCTTCCCAGCGTCCGAGAGCAGGAGGGAGCCCGGCTTGATCTCGTCGGAGCCTTGCGGTCCTGCCTCTGCCCACTCGTCCCCGAGGACGTGCTCATCTGCAGAGAGTCCCCACGGGCACATTTATGTCTAAGAACACCCTCTGTGTTGTAATTCATGAAAATTTAAGAGCCACCCTTGGAGGCCCGTGCAGGGGTTATCTCAGAGGAGCTGATCTCTTTGCCTGTGGGTTGTACATTCACAACCACGACCGCACCTTCTCCGGTCCGCCGTGTCTTCTCCCTCCAGTTTCAGGAAGACGTCCTCCAGGGTTGTCATGCTGACCCCATAATTGATAATGCCCTTCCCAGAGCAGCTGTCGAGGCCACTGAACAGATCTGCAGGACAGAGATAAAACAAGGCCATGAGCACGTGTCTCCAGGTCACTTTGGTTCAGCTGAGCCCTTTTCACGTAGCAGCAAGAAAACTGAACTCTCAGTACCACAGTTTAGCCTGCTGGGTTTGTCATTACAAGCAGTAGAAAAGCATTTATTGCACAGTTTGATCTTAAACACAGAGATGATAAAATTGTGTGGAAAACCCAAAACGGAACAGTTCTGAAGTCCTGATGTGATCCCTGTAGAAAATCTCCCTTTTCATTTCACTTTCCCCACAGCTGTGACTATTTGTTTCTCTATGGCTGATTCTCAGTTATTTTAGCACACATTACCTGGGAACCTATTCACGTTTTCTAATGGCAGTTTATATCTCAGCTCATACTGGCTGTGTCCTGAGAAGGTGGCGTTGGGGATGTACCGCTTAACCTGGGATGTCACATTCTCCAAGTCACAGGACTCACTGACGTGGATCCTGTTGGATTGAAGAAACACAGATGCTTAGTTTTGGAATGAAAACCACCAAAACCCACCCAAACAAACAACAGTCACTATTATTGCTAAGATGAATAAAAGAAAACTCCAGAATACTTCATTCCTTCCCTACCCTAGGGTAAAGTGCTGTTTCAGATAATTTAAATCACTATAAATTTAGTTATTTTGTTTGTTTTGATGACACCTGCTCTACCATTTGCATTAATTTTGATACCCCCCCAAGATACCAGGTCATGGAGCTCAAGTAGGTACCTTAAATGGTAACAAATCCCCCATTTTTTCTTCAGGAACAGCGAGGAACCGACACACTTCAGCCTCCCGTGCGAGATAAAAGCCTTACGGTCTGAAGCAAGGAAAAGCCAAAGGGATTCACAGTGCACAGCAGTCATTCCAAACTTTTCTGGCAAATGGCTTTCTGCTCCAGGGCTGTCCTGCAGAGGTGCCCCAGGCTGAGCCCCTGCCCACCTGCCAGGATATCGGCCTCGTCCATGAACTGGGTGCTGAACAGGATCACCCGGCCCGCCCGCCGCTCCCTCAGGAGGCTCCACACCTGGTGCCTGGAGAGAGGATCCAACCCAGCTGTTGGCTCGTCCAGGAGCAAAACCTGCAGAGGGGATGAAATCAGGCATTCCTCATCGCTGGAGCAGCTGCACATCCCTTGGGTTTGGTGTCCTGGAAGCCTCAGGTCCCGCAGGCGAGACACCCAGGTCACCTTTCATGCAAGGGTGGCTGTCCTGGGAGCTGTATGAGGTCAGGGAACTCTCTGTCTGCTTCAAAACTGCACTAAGCAGGGTGAGTTGTGAATTTAAAAAAAATAAATCATTAAATTTGTTAATTTTAATAACTTTTAGCCAAATACATGGGCAAGGTTTTAGTAGTGTTGGACCTGAATATTCCCTCTATTACAGAGCCGTGCCTTCTGCTTTACCTGGGGGTTTCCAAGCATGGCTATTCCAATGGATAACTTCCTTTTCTGCCCACCACTGAGTTTCTCAGCTTGAGTGTCTTGAATGTTACTGATATCCAGCAGTTCCAAAACATTTTGCACCTAGAACAGCACAAGGATGTCCATTCTCAGCAGCAGTTGTCCTTCCATCCTTTATTAGGGTAGATTTAAATTAGATATCAGGGAGAAATTCTTCCCTGGGAAGGTGCTGAGGCCCTGGCACAGGTTGCCCAGAGAAGCTGTGGATGCCCCATCCCAGGAAGTGTCCAAGGCCAGGTGGGATGAGGCTTTGAGCTTCAATTTCCAGAAGACACGACATCCAAGTGGATCCTTTGAGCTTCCCAGTGCTAAAGGAGCCTTTATGGAATTATGGGGTTTCCAACAGCCCCATGCTGCTGCTTTGCAGGGGAGCACACACTCACCTCTCTCTCCACCTCCTTGGGCTTGATGCCCTTGATTTCTGCAAAAGTTTTCAAGTTTTCCTTCACCGTCAAGACTTCGAACTGGGAGTTGAACTGGGGGCAAATGCCAATCATCTCCCTAATCTCCTCCCTGTCTCCTATTTTGGAGAGTTTGTAGTTGTATATGGTGGCAGAGCCTGTTTACAGGAATAAACAGGTGATGAGGTGGAATGAGCTGGTATTTACAGCTTTTGAGCTGAGGCCAGCCCATCCCACCATTTTCCATCTCACCTTCTGAGGGGAAGGTGAGCCCGCTGAGCACATTCAACAGCGTGGTCTTTCCAGCCCCACTGTGGCCAAGTAAGGCAGTGATCTGCCCCTCATAAATAGTTAAAGACAAACCTAGAATGGAAACAACATCAAGCTGGGAAGAAACGAGGTCTGACTTGCTTCCACTTATTGCCAAGGTCAAGAGAAGTCAAGAAGTACAAGAAGAAGTAAGAGACACTAATTAGCTAAAAGTGCATTAAGCAATGTAGGGTGAAGTTCTGCAAAACTTTAACTAATGGTTTAAGAAGTTGTTCTGAATTTAGCAGAAAAGACAGAAATACAACAATTAAACAAATCTTTCTTCCCTTTAGTCTTATTAAAGATGGAAGATTCTGTAAAATCTGAACAAAACGGTAATAAATCACATTAATTAATATTTGACATAAATTTCCAAGTAATGCAGGTGTTTTATTTCATTGACTGACTGAAATGTTTGTGCAAAACTGGGTTTTTTTCCCCTCATCTTTAACAGAAATCAATATCACAGCTTTCCTACCTCTTAAAGCTTCTGTCTTCTTGTCCTTCTTTTTATAGGCTTTTTTAATACTGTGGAGCCTAAAGAAAAGAAAGGAGGTTATTAATCTGGGATTTCTAGATGCATTTCCCTTTACATTTTTGTGGACCTTCAGTTAAAATGACAGAAATGGCACAAAAAATAATAAGAGATAGAGGGAAACAATGCTGAGATCCACAGGTTTGGCATCCTCTCTACTCAGGTGTGAGTGTCACTAACTGGCACCAATAATGGGGCACCAAGCCTTGCAAGGACAAGGCCAAACTCGTTGCAACAGATTTCCAGTGGGTTTTTGTCCTTAAAGAACATTTGAAGTCCGTAGCAAAAAAAAAAACAAACAAACAAACAAAACACAAACCAGTTATTTTTTATGAATTTATCTAAATTTCACCATTAGTGACTGGTCTGAATTACCTAATTATCTCATCTGCATTTTATCTCTAATTTTTTGTCTGTGGAACAAAGTGTTTTTACACAAACATGAGAGCTGCCTGGATAAGTCAGACCCAAGCTCTGGGAAGGCTCTGGGATCTGTGGGGTGTTAAACCCAAGTACCCAACTCAATAAGCATGAATAGCAGCTAATTCTCTCCTAACCTGATGGCCTCCTTCCCCCTGAATTCGGGGGGCACTGGCTCTACATCATCACCAAGGAGCTCCTCGGGGCTGGCTGTGGATCTGGGAGTGTCCCTGGTGGAGCCCCTCCTGCTCCTCATCCAGTAGGAAGGTTTCAGGCAGAAGAAAGGGGGGTCTGGAATGCCATATTTGCCTGCCAGGAAAGCAAAGAAGATAACCTGCCATTAACCAAAGCACCAGCCAAGACTAAACATTTAGGAGGTTCTAACAAGTGCTTGGCTGCCTCAAAACTGCTACTTTGTCCAGTTAAAAAGACCCCAGGTTTGGAGGGGGGAGGGTAGCAGAGACAAGAAGTTTGGCTTCAGGGGTTTGTTTAATGAATTCAATAATTTGTGTCATCACTTCAAGATGTTGTCCCACGTGTTATTACACTGTAATCTCATAAACAGTTCAACAGCAGCATAAATAGAAAGAAAAAACACTAAATAATGTGTTGTCTTTGATTCTGTGAGTTTTGCATTTGCCAGGGGCAGAACAGTCAAAAACCAAACCCTATTTTGGCTGACTCAGAGCAGCCCATCATTTCCTTGATATATCCCATGCAATCCACATAAATATAAAGTGTTAAGGAGAAAATAGGACCATAAGCATAAATCAGACCTACCTGGCAGAACTTTGTCGAAATACAGAGCCAACAGCATGTACAAGACTGAATCAAAGGCCAGCATAATGTAAGTTGAAAATAAAAAGTATGCTTCCTCCATAAGGTTGGAAAAAGAGAAACCCATTCCATATTTTTCCAAATGGAAAATCTGAGAGAAAAAAAGGACAAAGAAGAATAACTTTCAGGCTGGAAAATGATGCACATACCATCAAACAGTGGGTCCAATTGTCTTTGTTAACCTGGAAATCACCTGCAGTACTGATCAATTGTTCTTACTTTCTAGAGGGGAATAAATTTAAGGGGATAAATTTGCTCCGTGCAGAGATCTTAATGTTTTAATCCAGATTTTTCCAGAACAATCCAGAAACAGAAACAAATACCAGAGTTTTAGAAGAAATCATTCAAGAAATGTGATTTTGTCACCCTTGATGTGACAGAGTCACAATGAAAACGGTATAACTTTACATAGTGACTGATTTAACCATATGGTAAATTAGCAGCAAATTCAGTCTCCTTTTCTGCTGGTGCATAAATCTCCTCTCCCAGGCAGATGCTTTTTAATATTTATACCAGGAAATCAAATCTTAGACTGCTGGAGCCAGAAAACATCACTCAGAGCTATGGAGATACGACTGATGGAAAACTGGGCAGTTGCACAGAGTGGGGATGGAGGAAGGATGGCAGCAGCAGGAGTCCCCAGTTGTATTTGCACAGTGTCTGCTGCCAGGAAGAGTTGCAGCAGCGAGAGGGGAATGATGGGGCAGCCAAGAGATGATGTCCCTGATGTCCCCGAGCCGACTCCTGCCCGCCTGGGCCCAGCCCCGAGGATAATGGTGCTGTTGTGTGCAGGGATGGACTCCTCGGGGTCATGTGCAAGGGACAGAAGTGGACAACAGCAGATTTTTTGTGACCAGGGCCGTGTTGCCAGTGCGTTCATCTGCTTTTAAAACAGCGGGACGGGATGGGGGCACCGGAGCCCCTCTTTGCTGCCCAACAGCAGCTCAGGTCGCGGGGAGGTTTCAAAACAGGGCGTGGATAGGGGTGAAAATACCTGGAGATTTTGCAGCTGGACTTTTGAAATGAGGAGGTGCCTTCCCACGCCTTTCCCTGCCAGCAGGGGAAGGTTCAGCTGCAGAGGTGGGGCCCTTACCTGGGCAATGCCCGCGTTAAATGCGAAAGGGCAGAAGAGACCGAGAAACCACTTCAGTGGTTCAGGAACGTTCTCTATCAGCAATGCCAGGCTCAGGCATCCAAAGATGAAGGTGATGAGGAACCCCACGGAGCTGACAAGTTTGGAGGTCCTTAAGAGGGAGCAGAGGAGGAAAACCAGGTGGATCTGTAAGAACAGAGGTTTCCCTCAATCACTGAAGGAAATAAATATCTTTAAGGGCAGCGCATCCGTTTGCCAGGCAAAGAGATCTCTGGTGAGTTAATACAATACAATAAAGTCTTTCTTGGTGGGTTGATCTGAGTTTCAAATCAGGCTTTGTGTAGCCAACCCACTGCCTGTCAGACTTTCAGGCTGCAAATCAAATCACTGCTGCTGAGTCACAGGAGCCACTGAGCTGTTTCAGTCAGCAAGGCCGTGCAAAGCACTGTGCAAAAAGCTCTGGAGTAATAGCTCAGCACATCAACAAGGTGATAAATCATGTGGTGAGAAAATTTGGCTTTAAAGCCTGACTTACACATGCCAGGCCATAGAGGAAAAACAGCAGCAAGACCGCAGGGAAGCTGCTGATGTAAAAAGGGTTCCACAGCACGAGGGCCGTCAGCAGGCAGGAGAAGATCAACACATAGAGAGAATACAGCAGACTCCAGGAGAGCCTGGGGATGGAAAGGGGCTGTTATACTTCTGGTTAATTAAGAACTGTTGTTACAACTTCATCTGCCACGTCAGAACTGTTTTAAATTTAAATATTAATTTTATTTCCCATGGTCAACTCCTTTACATCCCAAGGCAGAACACAGAGCACGATCCACCTCAGGAGGAAATACCCACGGGAGAAGGGTACACCACTGCCATGCTCAACCCTCTGGTTTGTCCTTAGAGTGCTGGAGAAAACTTATGAACTCATTTAACTTATTACCTGACTGCACAAGTGCCCTGGAACAGACTGGTTTTTGGCAGACGTACTTTAGTTGCAAAAGAACTCACCAAAACGCAACATCCTGCAGCCCCATCGTCTTCATCAGCTCCTTGAGCTTCTTCTTTTCTCTTGTGACATTCATTGATAAGAAATACATGAAGGGAAAGAAACACATCACGATAGTGATCATGTAAAAGCTGTAATCGAGTGTAATTGAGAAGACGATGCTCCGGGACTTCATTCGGACTCCAGCAATTGAATTCATTTCTTCCCAAACAGAATGATTTGCTACCACCTATAGGAATTTAAGGTCAGCATGTCAGTATTTCATTTATTTTCTACAGTGAGGTGTATTTATATAAGGAACCTTCTGATTCATCCCCTCCAGATCAACTTTTTGAGGCAGTTTTTTTTTCCGACAAACCCATCCCTTGCTATTCCCACAGTGCAATTTGCCTTTCCTGTGTCAAGTTCAAAATGAAAGGATGTTCCTACATCAGATCTCAGGTTGGATTTACCTCTATGATAGCAGCATCAATGCTGGACTGCAGGGACAGAAAGCCTCTGTACCAGTACCTGGGGCTGTCACAGTTCCCCGACGAGAAATTGTAACAGCTGTCTGCAAGGTTAAGGGCATCACAGGTAAGAGCAGTGAGAGGGAGTTGATTTTCACTACAAAAGGGGATGAAAATAATACATTTGCACTATGGGAAACTCTTCAAATGGGCAGTGACATACAGACAAAAAAAAAAAAAACACAAACAAACAAAACCCCCCAGTTTATTAAATCACTGAACATATATGGATTATTCTGACAAAATGATGCCTGTCCATGCCAGGCAATGACCCACCCAAGAATTCTCATTTTGTATTACCTATGTGTCCAAAGACTTCATTTGGAATAATCATTTTTGTAGTAGGAAACCTGAGGTGATAGGAGAAGTTGTCCTTAAATACAACCCCTATAATTGCATTATTTGAAATCCAGGCTTTTTCCAGGGCGTTCTCACTGTCCAGTGCCTCCAGTTTTATACCTGTGGTGTGTAAGAATAACATTGCAATGAGTTTCTGTAAATCTGGAAACGTGTCCACGGGCACTGGGGGTACGTTCTGCTTTTTCAGCATTTCAGCTCCTCTTTTTCCAGTTCTCATTGAGATATTTACCTTAAAATATTTTGTGCTTTACCAGTTAAGAAATGCAACTCAAAGGAATGAACCAAAATGTCTTAAAAGAATGAGGGAATATCAGGTAAGGCAGAGCTTTACAGTTCAGAAGAACACACTGGCCTCACCAGTAATTTAAATACTAGAGAAGGGATATTTGTGAAAATAGAGGATTTAGGGTGAATTTTCTCTCCTGACCAGAGATTCTGGGGAGCCACCAAAGCACAATGTATGCGCAAGAGGCGAAATAATGACAAAACTCAACGTTTAAAAAGCAAAAAACCTACCCCTCATGACAGATTTGGAGGCCACTTTATTCATTATCTGCCTGGTGGTGGCAGTGGTGGGTGTGAAAGCCACGGTGACCCCGGTGGCATTATAGGCAGGATCATCCAACTGCCCGAGGTGGCTGAAGGGCACTTCGGGGAACTCGATGTTGATCATACAGTAGGACACAATGAGCAGCAAGGGCAGGAAGAGCAGGGACAGCATCCACTCCTGTGGCATGGGGGAGAGCAGGGAGGAGAATTTAATAACATATGAAATACAGCAGGGTAGGAGCATATTCTTTGTGGGATTAAAATAGACACTTAGGCACTCCGATTCCTGAGATGTTGAAACTCTCTGCATTGTGCCCATCAGGCACCTCAGGAAATTACTCTGCTCAAAGGGCCCAACTGGAGCTCTCACATGGCACAAAACAGGCATAAAAATCATCAGTTAAAAAAATTAAAGTCTCAAAGTGTTCACTACCAGTCAGGTTTTAAAAAGGTACTTCAGGTTTTACCCAAAGAAGTTGGTGTCCAGGGGCAGGCAGGAATTGGGCACTCTCACAGTGCTTAGCTGTTCTTTTTTTAATTATTATTTTTAATTTTTTTTCTTACCTGAAAGCTCTGCATCTTCATCCTCCACTTGAGAAGGACATTTTTCCACAAGAGAATTTTCGTTTGCTGGAATACACTCATCTTTCTCTGCAGTGTCTTCATCTCTGAACCTACTGACAATATTTTTTAAAAAGTTACTTTCTAAAACAGCAGAGACTGCTTTTATTTGCACAGTCCTGGCAGATGTGCCCAGTGACACTTTCTTTCCCTTTTTACAGCAAAAATGAGAGCTGAAGCATCTCAGCTGTTGTGTGCTGAGCACAAGCCACCCCCGCAGCACAGGGTCCAGGAGACCTCATCACCCTCAGCACACTCCAGCCCTCCCAGCTCAGCAGCAAACACTGATTTATAACCAGAATTCCGTGCTGTGGCATGGTGAGTTTTGGGAGGAGTTATTTAAGACATAAATAAAGGGAATATCATGCTACATGACCCTAATTGGCTTGGGTGGGCTTCATATCCAAGGAATGACAACAACACAGTCAATTAAAGTCACTAAAACCCCTTGCATGTAATTTTAATCTGCTACAGGCTCAGCACCAAGAAGGGTTGAGTAACTCCTGGCTGTGGTGTGAGCTGAGCTCATTTGGAAAACAGCGTCAGTCGAAGGCAACTCGGAGCCACCAGAGAACAAATTCTTGGAAGTGAGCTGGGAGAGAGATGTCAGGGCTGGGATATTAATGAAAAGGGAGACAAAAACAGGTATCTGTGAGCATGCATCTGTGTGCTGCTCCAAAAGGTGTGGCAGCACCCTTAAAAAGACCTGATTTAAAAAAAAAAAAAAAAAAAAAAAAAAAGGAATTTTTGCCTGGATTAGTGCTGGAAGCTGCAATGAGAAGGCATAAAGCTGGGCGTCAGACTGCTTTGCAGATGGGATATGTGCACATTAGCCGTGAGTAAAATATTTATTAGTGCCTTTAATGAGAGAAAGGATTAAGTACCCCTGTGTGAAACAGCTCCACTCACACAGCCAAAGCACTCTGCTGTCACATCTATAGCTAAAACCTGCTTTCCAACAAGATCCTTGCCTTCTGCAAGTGATTCTCAGGTAGAAAGACCAGAGCAGTTTATAGATCTAATCCTTTCAAGCCTCCCTGTCACACTGAAGGGAGATTTGTGTTCTCCTGTTCCCCTGGGGGATGATGCCTCGCTGTGCTGACAGGCAAGAGGGAGTTTATCATCTTCTTCCAAATATTTACATTCAGCCCCTGGGAGAGGAACATCCCCGAGTAATGACACAGCAGGCACTGAAATGCTGGAAAAAGCAGCTGCAACAAATGGCCTTCCCAGGGCACACACTGCAAACAAACACTTGCACTGGCACAGCAGGACAGGGCACGGGCACGGCTCAGGGGAAGGAATCTGCTCCTTTGCCAGTATCTCTGGATAGATTTGTTTTCTTGCACATGATCTCACTTTATAAATCCAGATGTATAAAGATTTGAATTTAGCCTGTGTTAGTAACTTCTAGACTTCCTTGGGGAAACCAAAGTAAAACTTGAAATTGTGTGGTCACTTTGCACACCCAGCAGAAGGGAGGTGCTGGATGCTCTGTATCACCTGCGTGCATTTCCACCCTGGCAAGGGCTTTGTGTCACAGCTAAAGCAGATTTCCAGTTTGCCCTCTGTTCTGATACTCACATGGAGTAACCTCGACAAGCTGACACACCCAGGAGATCCTGGGTGGGATGGAGAGCTGGCACACCAGGCTCCCATCACGGATATCCCACGTGTCACCCCTCAGTGCTGTCTGACCCCACTGCTGCAGGGTTTGGGGAAATGAGGTAGGAGTGATTTCTCTGCTCCTGCAGTATTTCAGGGGGAATTTTTAAGAGTATAAGATGGACAGGGCTTTTAAAATTCAACCTTTAGCTTACACTGCATGTAGGGAAAGAAATCTGCTCCTTGTATGTGCTGGATTAAAGTGCTGAGCTGAACCTGCAGCATCCTCTTAGTTCCAAGAAACACTGGAAATAAAACTCTGCCGTACACTGAGCTCCATTTGTGTGTTATTTCATCTCAAAGTAAGGCTAAAAACATTCTATTGCCTTTAAACAGCCTCTAAACCTAATCACAAACTTAACTCAGCCTGTTAGAAAGATGCCCCACCTATACATTTGTATCCTTTCCCAGTATTATTAACAGGATCATAATTTACTGGATGTTTTCATACCTTTAAAATAACTTTTTTTTTTTTTTTTTTTCATTTGCTTTAGGAAGAATGCTTAAGTCTTACCTTAAGGGGAAGGTTTGGAAGGGATCCAGAGCTTGTCCTTCACCGTGTGCCTGTGCAAGTGGAGATGCTGAGGCTCCCTGGGATGGACTGGCGGCTCTCAGTGCTCCTTTGTCCACACAATCCCTTTCTCACTCAGGCACTTCTGCAAAAGGCATTCCTCACACCATCACTTCTCTCTTCCCTGGCTTTCTTCCCTCTTCCTCCTTGGCAGAGCTTCAGCTTTATCTGTATTATAAAAAGCAAACAGAGCACTTTGCTGTCGAGTCGCTGGAGCGGATTCTCTGAAAAGTTGTCCGGGAAATTCTTGAGCCTTGGCCAAGGGAAGGAAAACAAGCCCAACAACAAACCACACAAAAATCCTTTCTCTGGCAAGCTCCATTGTGTTTCTCAGCGCAGCAAGAGAGGCTGAAGTCAATGATATCACGGCACATGCGGGGGGTGGGGGGCAAACAGTGGCTCTCCCTCCTCTCCAAATGGCAAAGGTTGTGTCGGAAAACTGCTCCAGTGCCACCATCCCCTGGCGCAGGAGGAGCAGTGAAGCGCTGCCTCCGGGATAGCAACAGCTCTTCTGATTAAAAAACACGTTGTAAACATTGAAACAAACTTCTCTTGGCTGACTCTGAGCTTCTAAAGGGGGTGGGTTTGATTCCATCCCCAGGCTGTGGAGCTCGGTCACCCACCGCAGCATCCCCGGCAGCAGCACGGCTGAGGGACCCGTGGTGGGAGGGAGCACGACCAGCTGGGGCAGAGGCTGGGCTTGGAAGTGTGCAGGAGCTGGATTTGCTTCCCTGTGCTCTGCCTGGTGGGAAAAAAAACAATCCCTAAGATTTAAATAACACTCGGATGTTTCAGAGCGAGGCAAAGTGCAGGGGTGCAGAAAGTCAGGGCACAGCGTGAGGTTAAAACCTGTCCCCAGTACATCTCCTGCATGTCCAAACCCTTTCAAAGGGAAAAAAACCCCAACCCTGAGGTGGCTATGCCAGTTCCCAATCGGTGAACCACAAGCAAAGACACCTCCCTGCCCAGCTCCTTGACAGGGCACTGATGTTTGGAGATCCACGTGGAAAGCAGCTTCCTGGGGGTGTGAGTGCTGCCTTGGGGATTTTTCCTGGTGGCAACAGCCCAACTCTGAGCCACGGCAGCCACCTGCTGGTACCTGCTTGCCCACATCCCTGCCTGCAGTGCCTGGACATGCATCTCTGCCTGCCAGAACCACCTGCATTCTCCTTGCCTGTGTCCCACTCCTGCATCATCCATACCTGTAGCACCAGCATCATCCACAGGAGGCAGGGGAAGGGTGAAGGTCCTGCTGCTCTGTCCCTCCCATGGGATGGCACTGCCCCTGTGGGACTTCTCCAGTGGGTCCCCAGCCCACCTTTCCCTGAGGCTGAGGATGCTGGGGGACAGGACAACAGGGCACCAGGAGAAACACCTGGAGGTAGGGAGTTGCTATTTTATTTAGATTTTTTTTTAAATTTATTCTTTAAAGCCAGCCCTGGCAGGCAGGTGTTTAAAAGGAGGTGCTGATCTGCTCAGACAGGGTCAGGGTGCTGGTGGCTTGTCCCCATGTCCCCCACCAGTTCCCCCAGGGCTGGGTGCTGTCAAGAAGCCCACCCTGTCTTTTCAATGACCAAAGCAAGGTTCAGCCTGCTGTCCTCCTGCACTGTTACTTTGGGTTGAAGCACATCTCATTTTGAGTCTAGATAATCACTGGGGTTTTACAGGTGGTGATACAAGAGCTGCCAGTTTTCTTTACACTTTTCCAGGCACCGCTGAGTCCTTCCAAGTCTCTGGAAGGACCAGTGAGGGGTCAAGGTGACCTGAGCTGGAACACACAGCAGATTTTTAGGTCAAAACACAGAAGACACATATCCCTCCACCAGAAATCACCACCTCCATGGCCACATTACAGCACCCAGTGTCCTCCTGCCATGGATGAGTGAGGTGTCAGAGCCTCCTCTGAGTTTGAGCAAGCCCTCCCACACAGCCACAGTCTCCCTCGCTGCCTGGGGACCAGCAACTCATCCCAACAGGGTTATTCCTCAGCACAACGAACAAGGCAGTCTGAGCAGGGGTACAGATGAACAGCAGGCATCAATTTGTCAAAGGATAAAGGCTTTATTTATTAAAATAGTAATTCTTCTTCTCTTTGTGAGGCAGAACACCTGCAGAGCTGGATGTGTTGTGGCAATGAGTAACCAAGTTCTGGGGCTGCAGCTGATCACAGGGGTCAGCAACACTGATGAAAATATGCTGAATATTTTCACTGTGGGTCCAAGAGTCAGGGCTGAAGGGGTCTCTGCTCCACAGCCCCGTTGGATGCTGCATCCAGGTCGTGCTCCTCTGCATCCCTGGTGATGTCTATAAAGACCTGCAACGTGGCACAGAGGAAACAACCCCATCATTGCCAAGGACTGACAGTTTTTGTGCTGGTCATGGGTTATTTCTTCCTTTTATGCAGGCAGTTTCTAACCTGGGACTCCCACACCAACATACCTGTTGCAAAGTGTTCAGTGACAGGCTGTACTCCTCAAGCCTGAAATTCTGTTTAACTGCAGGGGGGTGGAGAAAGAATCCTTAAAACCCAAATCCAGATAAACAACTTGAAAGCCATCTCCTTACTCAATTGATTGTTTCCTTTTACCTGCTTCTAGCTTGGAGAAAGACCGGGACAGGGGCAGCGCATCTGCCATTGGTATCTTGTAGATGAGCAAGGAAGAGGTCCTGAAAAGGCAATTAAAACAAATTAATTCATAATTTTGTGACTCAGCATCAAAGTTTGGGTAAATTACTGAGCAAGGTCAGTGGGAGCAACAGAGAATCCCAGCACAAATCCAGGCTGGTGTGAAGCCCACAGGCCACTCACCTTTCTTGCCGAGCCGCGCAGGGGAACAGGTTCAGGATTTCGGCGTGGAGAGCATCACTTTTCTCCAGGTCTGACATCTTGATTTCTAGGTGGTAACTTGTGCCAAACTTACTTTTGAGGTCCTCGGGGGAACCGATGTACCTGCAGAGGAGGGCACAATCCACAATCCAAATCAGTATTTTCTCTTAGATTAGGAAGGATAAAAAACAAACAAACAAAAACAAACAAACAAACAAACAAAAAAACACCACAGGAAAGACAAACAAGCCACCCAGCTGAAAACCAGGTGTCATCCTGGTGCTGGGTGTGACCCAATGCCCACCGTAGGCGCCCCGACACCAGGATGGCCACGCGGTCACACATCGCCGCCGCCTCCAGGGACTGCGTGCTCAGGATGGCTGCTCGTTCCTTGCTTTTCATGGAGGCCTGGATCAGCTTCCTGGGGACAGAGGGATCACAGTTACTTCCCAGGAACAGCCAGAGAAAACCTGGTTTATGTCTCCCTTCCTAAAAGCAGCTGAAATGGGAAAGTTATTACAAAGTGGAGGACTATTTGAAAGACTTCTGTTATCTCGCTTGAAGGTGATGTGGATGCCGATTTCAATGTTCCAGTTTGTCATGGTAGCATCCCCCCAAATTTTACACTAAAGCAATCACGAGGGCTGAATGACTAAAGGAAGAACTACCTATAATTTTTTCTTTTTCTCTGAAGAAAACAGGCATTTAGGCCTTTTTGTCACGCTCACCACATGCGGCGCTGCCCTTTCGGGTCCATTCCCACGGATGGCTCATCCCAAAGCATCACTGCCGGATCCCCCAGGATGCTCAGAGCAAAGCACACCTGAAATGGGAACAACCAGGAGGTCAGGGCTGCTTTACTTTACCTGCAAAACTGGTGAGTTGTCCTGATATATCTTAATCCCCGTCAATCTTTTCGAAGCTGAAGCTCTTGATTCCAAAACGCAGGAGGAACAGGGATTAAAAAAAAAAAAAAAAAAAAAACAACACCACAGCAGGTGTTCTCAGTTAACATTTTAATCTCTCAAAATCAGATTTCCCCAAAACTCCTAAGCCTGCCAAAGATGAGAAAGTGCTTTTCCATCCCATTTACTGGCAGATGCACGTGGTGGGGCATGAAGAGGTGATTACCTTGTAAATCCAATTTGTGGTTAGCTCTTATTAAACCCACAGTGTGGGAGAGAGGGGGAAAGAGGAGGGAGGAACCTGCCAGGCTTGAGTCCAAAGCTATTGATGAAAATAAATGATGGCAGGAACCCACTCAGCTGAAGGTTTTCTGTCCAAGGAAGAGCAAGCAGGGTTTGCTCAGGCAGCAAAGATGAAGGTAACACGTACCTTTCTGGCTTCTCCAGCAGACAACCTCCTGGCTGGGGTCTTGAAATGCTTCAGGAGGTCCAAGGCCTTGCCTATGCTGTGGGCAATGGAAAGGGAAAATGCCAAAATGACCATCTTGGTGTGCAAACACTGTGGTCAGGGGAGCTGAGGAACCAGATATGCTTGGCTACACATATCACCTTGGGTTACTTGGTGATTTTACTCTTAACTTGGATGGTAAATTAAGGAATTTTTGCAGGAATTGAAGGCATTAAGTGCAGTTAATGAAAGAAATGAGTTCCTCATATAACTGGCCATGAACTGGGGGAAGTTTAATTTTCTCCTGAAGTTTTCTAGATAAACTTGGGCTAAAATCTTCCTTGACAAGAGACTGAGAACAGCATGAAGTAGCAGGTCTTATTAAGAGATCCCATTTCTCCAAAGTAAAGAGGCATTGAAGGCTCTGTCTCTGAGTCACAGAATATGCTGAGTTGGAAGGGACCCACAAGAACCATTGAGTCCCCCTCCTGACCCTGCACAGGACCATCCCCAAGACTCACCCCAAATGCTCCTTGAGCTCTGTCAGGCTTGGTGCTGTGACCACCAAGCAGGTTTGTTACCAGGAAAAACCTTCCCCTGCCCTATAGAATCGTAGAGTGGCTTGGGCTGGGAAGGACCCTGCCTCTGGAGGGGGGAAGACCACAAAGCTGAGGTCATTTGGCTTCATACCAGCTGATGGTAAGAGCTGCATCTTCTTTCCTCATCCCTCTCACGGCAGCAAATGCCTCCAGGTGCTGGAGCACCGTCAGGTCTGGCCAGAGCGGGTCCTGCTGAGGGCAACAGCCCAGGCAGCCCAGGCTGCCCTGCCCTGGGGACAGGGAGGCTACATCGTGGTCCCTGAGCAGCACCTGCACAAACACACAAACACACACAGAGCTGGGGGTGTGGCAGCCACAGAATCACAGAATGGTTTGGGTTGGAAGAGACCTTAAAGCTCATCTCATTCCAACCCCCTGCCACGGGCAGGGACACCTTCCACTAGCCCAGGTTGCTCCAAGCCCTGGCCAAGTCAAACAGTAGCCAGATGAGCAGCCAGCAGACACTGGTGAGTGGTCACCCTGTGGCTGCCCAGAAAGCTTCATGGATGGGGTGATCTTGCTCCATCTGCCTTTTCACTGCCATGAAACTTTGGCAATAGTGCCAACATGAGACTCCCTTTTCCTAGTAATGCTTTTCTGTTTCCAACATTCAGTCCCAAATCTGTAACTGCAATGGCATTTCCCCTCCCCCAGCACATGCCATTAATCATTCTGCACATAATTAATTGATGGATTGTCACTGGCCCAACACTGTCCACATTCGTTTTCAATTTCCTGCTTTTGCAAGGCTGTTTATGGAGAGTGTTATTTTTGTTTTGGTTTGGTTTTTTTTTTATATGGGAACATTTCCTGCAGGGCTTGGGAGATTTCACAATGGGTTTCCAATGCTCCCCAAGATTTTCTCTAGCTCAGATCCTTAAATCTGCAACATTGACTTTGATGGAAACCAGAATGTGCTTGAAGTAAATCAACACTTTCCCCTCACTTCTGTAAATATCCAGAGTATATAAATTGTACATAAATGTCCATAAATTCCTTGACTGAAGGGCTGTGTTGCTGACTTGCCTTATCACACCCTTAAATTTATAAAGGCATCAAGGTCACCTCCAGAGGAACCACCTACCTCCCCAGCAGTCACTGTTACTTCTCCAGAAATCATGTTGATAGTTGTGCTTTTTCCAGCTCCACTGGGTCCTAACAGACCTAATACTTCTCCTAAAACAAATATGCAAGAACTGTTAATATTAATTACTATTAATAAGACCTTCTTCCATCTGTGCTGGGCAATATCTAAATGTACAGTAGGGGAAGGGATTGTTCATTAACTTATCCCCCCATGAATTAAAGCTTGGAGTGCAGGAGATGTTGAGTCTGGTTGTCCATGAGAAAATTCATACAAAAATATTTCTCCAAACGTGACCTTCACTTTAGATTTTAGTCATTTCTGTTACAGGGAGTGCAGCCAAATACTTGAACCTTTTTTAACACTAAAAGAGAGGTTTTTGACAGCAAGTTTCTTCTGTTTCTTGAAGATGGAAGTGGCTTTCTTGACTTCATATTCCTTGCGCAAACTGTTGACAACGACGGCGGACTCCTGTGAAGAGATGGAGAGGGAAATAAAAACTCTCCTCCTGTCCCATGGGACAGCTGGGCTGTTCTTACCATTAAGTGTGACTCTCTAAAAAGAGAAGATTTCTCAAATAAAAATCCAGGAAAGAGAGCAACAGGAAAAAAAATAATTAAAAAAAAGAAAATAAGCAGAATGGGAATAAAAATAATAGCGTCAGCTAAACTCCTTCTGGTGCCAGGATGACCACGGGCTGGGTGGTGAGATCGGGTCAGGACATACGAGTGAACGAGCTCAGGAAGCAGAGATGAAGGTAAAGTGGCTAAGAAAGCAACCTGAAGATGGAGAATGAAAAGGGAAAGGAGGGAGAGGGTTGGACTCACCCCCTCCTGCTGCAGGGAGACCATCGCGCTCCGCACCCGCTCCCTCTCCGCCTGCACCTCTGGGGGCTCCTCCCCAGGGTGGTCCCTGTTCTGGTGGGCGACCACTCTCCTCTGCTGGATCCTACAAGTGGAGGAGGAGAGGTGGCATCACTGGGAGTCACCTCCAAAAAGGCTCCAAGTGTTTCCAAGTTTGCTCCCGGGGCAGCACCGACGCAGCCACTGCAAAATTCATTTGAACTCAGGGGGCCCGTAAAATATCCTGAGCTGGAAGGGAATTCACAGGGATCATTGGGCTGTTCCACTGACAGTGTTTGCTCAAACATTTATTTGTGGGGGAGAAAATAAACCCCACTGGCATCCTTGAGAAAATAAGGGCCAAGTTTAGCTTTTCCTTCATCCGTAACCATTCACTGGTTCCTGCTTCACACACACCAGTGATCTGTTCAAGGAGGATTAAAATACACACAGCAGGTTTTCAAAGCGATTTGGGCATCTAACCCAGAGCCACAAAATCACAGAATATTCTGAGTTGGAAGGGATCCACAAGGACCATCAGGTCCAACTCAACCCAGCTGAGTCACATTTGTTAACGCTTGAAAAATCCAGTATTTTCTACAAATCTTCTCCCACATGACTTAGGTGGTCAGTCTCTAGCTGTTGGTGACAGAGAAGAAGAAGAGCAGGTAGCAGTTGACCAGCCTGATGAAGCTTTAGGGGAAGTCTCCATCCTACCAGGAGCAATACTGACATGTTTGAAAAGGAGTTAAAATGCTGTGTTTTGATTTGTAACTATAAGTTTTCCAGCTGCAGTGAAATGTCCTGAAATGTCAGCTATGAAGCTTATTTAAAAAAAAAGCTTAAATCACATTTTTATCCTCTCAAGGACACTGTAGTTCAACTGATCTTCTGTTGCAACACACTGGGTGGGAGTTTGCCACCAGACACATTCAGGGAATCTCCAGTAAGTTAAGTTGTAAACTGCAATGACCCAAAAGAATTAAAAATCCCTCCCACTTGTCTTTCGTTTCCTTCCCTTCAGATAAACTGGTTAAAACTAAAAAAGCACAACGTTTATCCACTTTTTGCAAATTTTTTTTAAGTTCCCCCTCTCCTCCTCCTGCTGTCAGGGGTGAGCCAGGAGCAGCACCAAGCCCACCCTGCAGACTGGGGTAATTCTGGCTCACGAGGAACCCCTGGGACACACCTGAAGACGGGATCAAATCTCGCAACTCCTTCTCCATATCTCATCTCCAAAAAGCGCAGGAGGAGAGCAAAAATCACACTGTGGAGGTATGGCTAAAAAAACCAGAAATTAATTAGGTTTGTATGGAGACAAGGTAACAACACACTTGATAAATATTAATTATAGGGGGATGCAGGAACCTCTCTCATTTATTTCAGCTAAAAGGTTTAAAAGGGGAAGAAATTAAGTTGATGCTTCCCATACATGTTCATCTGACATGCAGACCTTTTGCAAAAGCCCTGAATTCCTTCAGCAGCTTTAGCCCAGAAAATCTGCACCTTAACAGATCCTACAGGATCGAGGATCACATCATTCTGTTGTAGAAGCAGCATTCAACTGATCAGTTGATTAATAATATCTCTCCCTTATACATGAGCTCCACTTCACACCCCCCTTCCCTCCCCAGTTTTTATGCACAGATGGTGCAGCATCCAGGGGCCACACGAGGCACAAGCCCACGATTCCTTGGATGTGCCTCCCCTGCCAACCCTTAAAGTGAAACTTTGACCACATAACCCGTGGTTTATTTATGGGGAGAGTTGTACAAGCCCAGTGCCAGTCCCCTGCATCACAACAGCCACCCTTTCCAAAGCAACCATCTTCCAGTTGTTCCTTACCACGAAGACAGACATGTAGATGTGATTCCAGGAGTGAAGAAGTTCGTCGCTGCTAAAAGCTGTGAAGTGCTACAAGAAGAGAATGTCAGTGAATTAGGAAAATTCCTTAGCACGGTGTGTGTGAGTGTAGAGTTGGAGCAAGTGTGGGAGGTTTGCTTAGCTTTTCTTCAGGATGGGATAAAGCAGCTTTGAGCTGCACTTTGGTTTGGCTTCACGCTGCCTCAAAGGGTTGTGGCTTCCTTGGCCACAGTAATTCAGAGGGGCCTCACATCAGAGCAGGTTAGATTGACCTTTCCCATCATTGCTTCTCTCTTCCCAGTTCTTTTACCTCCTGCCAGCTTCACTTCCTCCCTCCAGGTCTTCCCGCTCCACCTCCTTCCCCTCCCGTGCTACCAAAATACAGCCATTGTAACAGCCCTTGGTGACTAAACAAACCAAAAATATCCCCATCAAACAAAGGATTAACAACTCAAATCTTGGCTCCTTCTCTCACTCCCCTGCCCGGACCTTTTTTTCTCCTGCTGTCTTTCCTCACTCTCTCTTTTGGGCACTTCGAGACAGGGAACTTGGAAAGTGCCTCTTGCTTTGCCAGTTTACACCATCAGGACCGTCATGGAATTCAGCAGGGTGTGCTTTACTTACTGGTGCAGAGAACATCATCCAGCCCAGGGGTGGAAACACAGGAATCAAAGTACAGGTGTAGTAAAGCGGTTCATCGTAGCCACTGATTATATAGATGGCATAATTCACCTGGAATAATGCAGGAAAAAGGATTTCCAGTATCAATGCATTGTTGCTAAAAAACAGGCTCTTTGTCACTGATTTGGGTTATTCTGCTGCATGGTGATATGCCTGAAATGAAGCCTCGAGTGGCAAGACGTGTAAACCAAGCATTTCAGAGTGAAGCCGCTCTTGACTTACCAGAATGAAGATTAAAGACCAAACATAACGATTGCTTCGGCCCCTGCGAAGCTTGAAGGCAATTAAATAGGTGAGGAGGACGAGAGATACCCCATAGCCAACGATGCAAACGATCTAGGGAGAGAGAGAGAGAAACATCAGTGACAAGGAGGAGGATGAGGGCATGTGGGACCTGCCTGGAGCAGGTCAATAATCAAATCATTAAAGCACAAGCTCGCTTCCTGCACGCAAAGAGCTCACCAGGAGCAGGATGGTGCCGGTCTGCAAGGGGAAGGTGCGGCTGGAGGCCACCAAAAGCCCGAACATGAGGCACATCAGGGCCCAGAAGAGCGGGACGTCCACCAGGGCCTGCCCACACCAGTATGCCGAGGGGAAGAGCCCCGAGAGCCGCAGCTGGGAGCGAGCCTGGAGCTGCAAGTGGGAACAGGGAGTTAGAGGAGTCCAGAACACCATTCCTGCTCCTTCTCCTTCTCAATTCCCTTGCTCCTCCCTTCCCTGGCTGAGCCTTCCCCTCCTTCCCAAGCACTTGCAATTCTTAGTTCTACTATTGTTTAAAACCACATTATTCCTAAAAAGAAGAAAAAATAATAATTAAATCATTCTGATCTCAAAATCTTTATTAACGTGCAAGTTATTCTGAGCCCCAGCTGATTCCCTGGGATGCAGGGAAATGCACTTTGGTACAACACTGTGCTTGTGTGGTTGTATTTCTTTTATCATCCTACCTAGAAATCGTAGAATCACAGAAGGGTTTGGGTTGAAGGGGATCTTAAAGCCCATCTCGTTTCACCCCCTGACATGAGCAGGGTCACCTTCCACTAGACCAGGTTGCTCCAAGCCCCATCTAACCTGGCCTTGGACACTTCCAGGGATGGGGCAGCCACAGCTTTTCTGGGCAACCTGTGCTATGGCATCACCACTGGTAACTGGTCTCCAGAGATACTGAATTTATGTTCACTTCTTGTGTAAGACCATCTGCAGTTCGGGCTCTTTACCTTGTAATCCTCCATGCTGCTCACTGCCAAGAGGGGAGGCAAACCAGCAGCCAAAATCAGCAGGTAGCTGAGACAGTGGAAAAAAATATAGTTCTTTAAATCTGGGCCTTGTACCTGTGGAGAGAAATTCAGAGTCACCCAAAATCAAGAGCTATCCAGAGAAAATCTGGCTCGTAGGATGGCTGAACATGCAAGTGAGCAAGAGCACTAATGGTAAACCATTTGTAGGTAAGAACATAAAACGAGGCAAATAAAAAAAAAAAAGGTATTTGGCATCTTTGAATTTTCAAAAAGTATTTGAATAACTAAATTGCTGAGGAAAGAGGCCAGCTTTTTGATGCTGATTCCTGCAAAATGGATGTTGGAGAAAGGTGAGGTTTGCAAGCATCACTGTTGTATTCTGACCATATTCATCATCATAGAATGGGTTGGAAGGGACCTTAGAGCTCATCACAGTCCACCCCCTGCCATGGGCAGGGACACCCTCCACTAGCCCAGGTTGCTCCAAGCCCCGTCCAACCTGGCCTTGGACACTTCCAGGGATGGGGCAGCCACAGCTCCTCTGGGCAACCTGTGCCAGTGTCCCACCACCCTCACAGCGAAGAATTTCTTCCTAATATCTATTCTGAACCTAATCTCTGCCAGTTTGAAGCCAATCCCCCTTGTTCTGTCGCTCCAGGCTCTTGTAAATAGTCTCTCTCCATCTTCCTTGCAGGTTCCCTTCCGGTACTGGAAGGCCACGGCAGTGAAAACCCCACGGAGCTCTCAAACACAGCAGAAGGAACCGTCACTAAACACCCCCAGCAGTCAGACCACTGGCCCCAAAACCTTGGAACTTGCTCCCCCAGGAAGGTTTCCCAACCTGCACAGTCCTCATCTCTTCAGCATTCCAGCTAGTTTTCACCTGGAAAGGCAGGACACTCACCCTGGAAAAGAGCTCGCTCCAGAGGCGGATGCGCGCGGAGCAGTTGAAGAGCCTCAGGAGGCTGTTGCTGATGATGTTCACCAGCACAGGGTAGCAGTTGACGGGTTCTGCACTGCACATGACCGTGAACCGGTAGCTCTGAGGATGTGAGAGCAAAAGCTGTCACCTTCGCGCCCTCGAGAAGCGTGAGCAGCACTTGAATAACATTAAATGTTATTTAATAGGTAAAAAAAAAAAAAATCCTCCCTTTTCTGGCGTGTTTATTTCTCTGTACCTCGTTTAAATACTTTTCAGAGGATCCTGTTGGTGTACAGGATGAAAGAATAAAAAAAAAAACAACCCCTCACCTTGCCTTCCAGGGATACTTTTATAGCTCCATTATAATGTGGAAGGCTTGTGATGTTCTTCTCAGGAGTTATTTCTGGGGTTATGTTTTGAGCCTTCAAAGCAGCAATGAAATCCTCTATTTCCGAGCCTGAAATCAAGTTCAAGAACAGAAATCAGAGTACTTAGAGAGGGTTTTTTACTTTAAATATAAACAGTTTCATACAAACTAGTTCCTACTTGCAAAGCAAAGGATGTTAAAAAAAAAAACCCAAACACTGCGATTCTAAGCAAACATGTATTTGCTATATTTTTTTTTCTATTTTAATTAAACTGGTTAAACACAATGTGTGTTTCCATTCTTAGCTTATTTATTGCCTTTTTTTTTTAAATTTTATTTTGCCTGGTTCATTACTCTTTCACATATCATCTACTCAGTTACCATCACTAAAAATGGATTTGCTTTTTGCTCAAAAAAACCCACCTCCCAAAGCCCACAGATATATAAAGGAATGTACAGAGTAAGGCAAGGTTGGTCTGTCAACTATAAAAAGATTCAGGTTGGTGCAGAAAGTGAGTCAGCATCACATGTTCTTCCTCACCTGTGTCATTGAGGATGAGAAGGTTTGAGGACTTATTTTGAATTTTCTCCTTAGTGGGAAGAAAATATGGACTAGCTGTGATTTCCCAGCTACTGGAGCTGTGCCACAGTTGAAGGAGAATTAAAATCATCATCAGTGGAAGCATGAATGTTCCAAACAACAACAATCTAGGTGGAAAAACAGACCACGAGTGAGTCCAGGGGAACTCCAACTTAACAGATACTGTGATTTGTGGGGAAACTGAAGCAATTCCGAGCTCTGCCAGTAAGTTCAGGTTGCCCTTATTACCGCAGCTTTTAAACATTTTCCACCTGATCCTGTGCTTCCAAACATCTCCAGCACCACTGAAGTCACTCCAGGGAATGATCAAATCCCTTGGAAAGCACTGAGCCAGCACAGGGGCTGCAGGGCAGGTGAGAGCTCCTGTACTTACACGGCCCTGAGGAACTTCCCGTCGTGCCGCAGTTTCAGGAGGCGAACTCTCATCACAGCACGCACTTGCTGCCTCCAGAGCCCCATCCCACTCCCTGCCAGGATCCCCTGCCTGGGAAACCCCGGGAGGGTTTGGTCCCTCTCCTCCAGGTCTCCGTCTCCTGTGGGTTAGAGATGCCATCATCCACAAAGAGCCTTCACAGGACACACTTTAACCACAATCAGTAAGTTCTGAACAGAGATACACTTTGGGTTTTATAAGTCAGAGAAGGAACAAGGGCAGAGAAAAAGGGTCTTAATTCATCCAGAATATCAATTACATTGGTGAGTTCAGACTGGCTGAACCTGGGCTTGTATGGCAACACACACAGTATCTTCACTGGCCCTGGGAAATGCCTTCTGCCCAGTTTAGGTCTTCCCACCTCCCTGTCTGGGCAGTAAAACCCTTCAAAGGTACATACCCTTCCAACATCAGCCATCAACCTTCAATTCTTGTGCTTAAAAGCCTTTGGGAAGTTAAGACCAAATCATCCAGACTTCCCCAAGAAGGTATTCTTCACTAAAGGAAAGTGGGATACAACTGCTACTCTAGACATACCAAAGGTCACAATTAACAGAAACTCATTAGGTGTTCAATTAAAACATCTGGACATAGGGGACTTTAATAATATCACATGTGTAAACTGGAGTCGGAGCTTTACCTTCTCGATCAACGGCTTCCTCACCCTCCAGCTTCAGGAAAACATCTTCCAGGGTTGTCCTGGTGACCTCATAATTGACAACCCCCTGCAAAAGGCTGCTCTCGAGGTGGCTGAACAGATCTGCACAGCAGGAACAACCAGACTCAGCCCAGTGGCCAAGGCTGGTGCCGAGCACAAACTCAGACAGGTATAATTAAATATGGATGTTCCAGCATTCACATCATTAATCTCCATAACTTAAAAACCATCACAGAATTATCGTACTCTTTAGAGGTAAGTAGAGGGAAATTCAGAGTTTTTGATTAACATGGGCCATCCTGAAAACAGAGGAGACTCAGTGGATTTTAGTTTGGAGATTAGTTGGTGGATTTTCTTTTGTTCATCTGCACTATTAATATTAACATGTGCACTGGGGTCTTTCTGTAACACTGATGTTTATGCAGCTCCCCAGTCCCACACAGTACAGACCAAGGGAATAGAGTTACTCTCTTCACAGCAACTTTGCTTTCTGCTTTTCCCACCACTTGGTTTCCCTTTGAAACCCTGGCATAGTGACAGGTTTCCTTACCTGGGAAGCTGTCAGTGTTTTCCAGGGGCAGCATGTAACACAGCTCATCCCTCTTCTTCCCTTTGAGCACAGCATCAGGGATGTACTGTCTGACCAGGGATGAGATCAGTTCTGGGTCACACAGGTCATTTATGTGCATCCTGTTTGTGTTAAAAAACCATTGTTATAATGTTAAATGAGGGAGGAAAAAAAAAAATGTGTGTGTCATCTGCTTCAAATCCAAAGCCAGGGAAACCTTCAGAACTGGGCAGCATTTCAGTGGGAATTTTTATAGCTGTCTGCAGTGCCCCTGGTTTTACCATGAATGCAAAAAACAGCTGAGGTTGGGAATAGTGATCCTGGCCAGTACTGCTAAAGCAAGAACACAGAAATTAGGATCCAAAGGAAAACAATTTCACGTTAAAGTTGTTGCACCTCACTCTGGTCCCCTTTCAGCTGCAAAGGAGGTTGCAAGGTCGTTTTAGCTACCTGCTTAGGGCTTTCAGGATTGGGTTCCAAACAAAAGCAGCTTGCTGTCCAATGCAGGGTATTTTTGGCACCCTCAAAAGTCTTTTAAAATGGATAGTTGAGATTCTTATTGCTCTGTATAGAAACTGTGCAGAAACACAGACTCTACAGGAAAACACTCATGAGAACTAGAAGTTGTTGTGTTTTTTATTTTTTTCTTTCCAGAAAGAGTAATGACTGAAAGAAAAGTATTTACCTTAAGTGGTAGCCAATTCCCCATTTTCTCTTCAAGTACAGGGATGAGCCAACACTCTGTAATCTCCCTTTAGAGAGGAAAGCTTTCCGATCTGAGGAGGTATGAAAACAAAGGATTTAGGGGGATTTACAAGAGTGCAGTAGACTGACCTCACCCTGCTCCTTCTGAGCTCAACAGACATGTTAATAACACACTGAGAGGAGTAAAACCAGGCCAGTGCTGAAGGTCTTTTTTCTTTTTAAACCACTGCCTTTCTCCTAAATGTCAAGGTCACCCTTTTAATTATCAGTTCTTCTGGGCTCGTGGAGAATTTCCCACGCAGCACGGGAATAATCAGGAAACAGGAAAGACATTAATTCAAACAGTAGCACTGATGTCTGTGGGTGCTGTTAGTGACATATCCAGACAACATGGAAGTGCTTTATCCTGAGGAAGAGCACAGGCAAGGTCTTGGAGGGACACATCAAAGCCACAAAGTGCAAATCTGTGCTCACCAGCGTGAACATCAGCCTCCTCCATGGACTGGGTGGTGAAGAGCGTGACGTGTCCAGCCCGGCGCTCCTTCAGGAGTCTCCACACGTGGTGCCTGGAGCAGGGATCCAGCCCAGCCGTTGGCTCGTCCAAAAGCAACACCTGCAAAGGCCAACCTGATCAGAACCCTGTTCCCATGGCTCAGTTCCATGTTGACATCACCTCGTTTCATTCTTCTGGTGATCTCACTCAGAGAATGAAATGCATCCTCAAATATCAGCCATTTTTACTGCTCTTTCTCCTGTTACAATATTACCACTCTTTAATTAAAAATGTGGTTCTCACTGAACTAGATACCTCCATCCTTCCTGGTAGGTCAGTAGCCTTGGAATGCAAGGGAAAAATTACAGCTGTCTCTGTGCCAGGTCAAAATGCAAAGCTGTGTGGTAAAACAGTACACACTGCGTGTGTATAAATCAGGTCCCTACCTGGGGGTTCCCTAAAATTGCAATTCCAAGAGACAACTTTCTTTTTTGGCTCCCACTCAGAGCATCAGCATAAACATTCTGAAGGTCGGTGAGGTCCAACATCACGAGGACTTTCTGCACCTTGGTGAGACACGAAGACAAGAGTCAGATTTCCAAAGCACTTTTTAGATTCATAAAGAGCTACCCACAGTACAGGAGAGCACAGCTTCCAACTTATCAACTTTAAATGGCTTTGTTCTCAGAGTTAAATACTGCAAATCCAAGTTCTAACTCACAACATGAGGATAAGGAAGAACTGAAAAAGCACTTCACCCCTAAAATAGGGTTGTTCTCATTTCCACAGAACCAGATGCTGGTGATGATCTTTCATAAATAAAGCCCAAACTGCCCAAGATGCCATAAAAGAGGAGTCAGTGGCTGGCAAGCACATACCAACCTCTTGCTCTACTTCCTTCCGCTCAATCCCCTTGGTGTGGGCAAAAGTTTCCAGGTTTTCCTTCACTGTCAAGGCTTCAAAATGCAAATTAAGTTGGGGGCAAACCCCAACCATCGCCTGAATTCCTTCCCTGTCCAGTATTTCAGAAACGTTGTAGTTGTATATCATTGCAGAACCTGCACAGGGGGATGAAGGAAACAAATTTCATCCTGTTTCCCAGTTATAAGGAGAAAACAGAGTGGTTTGTGTTCATACCTTTGACAATAATCTCAGCACCGTGGGTGTTTCTCAAGTGATAAAATAAAAACTAAAAATATTTTAAAAAAAGCAAAACAACTGTGCTGTCCAAAGCTTTAATACCCCTCAAAAGTATTTCAGAGCACCAGATCTCTCCCTTGAGAATAAAAACATATTTCCCACAGGTGTTTTTCCTTTGAAAACATCAGGCCATCCAGATGGAGAAACAACCTCCTTACACATGTGAGCGTATCCATAAAGGGCACATCATCCCTGGAGCTCATGTGGAAGGAGAAATTTGCACTGGAACAACCCAGCATGAGGGAAAATTGGTTTGGTTTTGGTTTTTTGCATAATTCCCCCTTCCACTTGAAAAAACCAAACAGTTCCTTGTCTTGAGCATTCAGGTCCATGATCTTACCTTCAGAAGGCTTGGAAAATCCACTAAGCACATTTAAAAGAGCAGTTTTCCCAGCCCCACTGTGGCCAAGCAATGCAGTGATCTGGCCTTCATATATTTAAGGACAAACCTGGAAGAGAAATAGAAGATTAGGATGGAAGGTTGTGAGAAGTTTGTGGAACTTGTTCCCAGAGCTTGTTGCCACGAGTGAAGGAGTGACTTTTCTTTTGAAGCTGAGGGGCAAAACCACAGATCCAAAAAGCACAGGTTGGTTCTTCAAAAGCTGGGACTGAGCCTTGCAAGGAACCTCCTGTCAAGTCTTAACTGAATTGAGGGAACAAGTGTAGTAACCTCAACACGGGAGATTTCAAGAGTGACTTCAAAGCAGCCAGACTTTGCCACCTCATTTTCTTTAAAACAAACAAACAAACAAACTTGATTTGTCTTTCTGTGGGTTGTTTGTGTTGGGTTCTGTTGGGTTTTTTACTCAATATAGACATTTGGGGACCGTATTGATATTTTTCATATTTTTCATATTTTTCTCTTTTTATATTTTCACTTGGAGTTCCTGTTGAACAAAGGCATTTAACAAATACCCCACAACTATGCTGTGACCATGTCAACTATTTGCATTGGCAAGTACTTGGAGAGCTCAGCTCAGGCAGAGACAGCAGATTTGGCTACAACCAGGGACCAAAAAACCCCAAGTTTTGTTTTTCCAAAATAGCTTACATTTTGAAAGGGAGGTTTGAGAGGGGATTTTTAGAGTGGTGGAAAAAACACACAGCTTTTAAGGAGATTTTTGCTGTTGCAAAAAGTAATAAGCAGTGATTTTCCTGGAGGGAAAAGGGAGATAACAAACAAGCTGGTAGAAATTTGCCAGTAATTTACCCTAGCAGAAATAACCATTGCACAATGTAATTCAACTGTACCAGAGGCAGAATTCAGTACATCCAGTACATTTCAAAACACTTTGAGTTCTTACCTAGTGAAAAATGAATAAAAAAGAATTACAGAATCTCTTCTTACCCTTTAAAGCTTCGGTGCTCTTGCCCTTCTTCTCATATATCTTTTTAATGTTGTTTAGTCTAAAGGAAAGGTAAGGAGGCCATTACAATAGAATCTCACAATTTGGGCATGTTCCCTCAAAATAACCCTTGAAACCTATTAGAAGAGTATTTCCCAACCTCCTCCCCAAGCTGGCCCTGCTCATTCTGAAGGAATCACTTCATGCAATTCATTTCTTGTACCTCTAAAGCAGAATTAGTAACTGTACTTTTTTAAAGGCTGTTTAAAAGGTTTCCAAGCCCAACTCGAGGAACACTCAGTGAACGAAGCATGAGGGCCCAGGGAATGAGATAACATGTGGTTATCTAATTAAAAGTGATGACTTAGCTATTAATTCAGCAGATTTGTGTTTGTTTTCTGGTAACAAGCAACAGGCAGCATCAGCAAAAAAGCCCAAGTAGCCCTGGAAGGATGTGCACAGAAGTATTTTATTCACCACATTCCATCAACTTTGTGCTTAAAGATCACAGAATATGCTGAGTTGGAAGGGACCCACAAGGATCATCAAATCCAACCCAGCCCTGCACAGGATGATGGTGAAGGGGAACAGAGTCACTGCTGATGCTCTGCAGAGAGGAAAGTGTAGGGCAGCGAGTTTGGCCCTGGCTTGGAGGATTCACCACGTCCAGTAAATGTTCAAATCCAGCTCTGGAGCAGAATGAAACCCTGAACAAGCCCTCCCTTTCACACATTTACCATTAACCTGATCTCTCTATATAACATGGCTCAGTCTAACATTCACCAGTGCAGCGTGACTGTGCTCTCTAGAGTCAACTATTGCATGTAGAGGTGTATTTTCCATGCCTACAGGAGTCCTCACCTGATTGCTTCCTTCCCATGGAAGCCCGGGGGCATCGGCTCGGTGTTGCCGCTGAGAACGGGGTCGTGGCTGCTCTCACTGCCAGCTCTCACCCCCACGTACCCACTGCTGGGCTTGAACCAGTAGGAGGGCCTCAGGAAGAAGGCAGGAGGATGTGGCACCCCATACTTGCCTAATTCAGAGACAGAGAAGGCGAAATATCAGCCCCAAACTGTCCAGCCGTCTCTTCCTCGACAGCTGCAGGATTCAGACTCTCAGAAGAGTAAAATAATTGATAAATTCTGCTATTTAAGTTGTCCACTCATTTGTGTCTGTAAATGCAGGTGGAGAATAATCACAGCAAAGACTCCACTTGCAAACTCTTTGGTCCAAAAATACCAGCTCAAGTCCTGCAACATCCTTCCAAACCCAGTGGTCAGGGCTGTGGGAGTAGGATCTCACTGCGAGGTTTAAGCCTGTTTTTGAGGCAGGGTCAAACAAAGCAGTTCCACCCACCCAGATTCTGGGCAAACAGGACTCTTCCCAACCATTTACTTCCTGAGAAATGCAGTAAATCCCATTTTCATCCCCTGATATGACACCTGTCAAGGCTGTTAAGGTGCCCTTCCACAACCTGACCAGCACGCTACCAGGACACCTTTTTCGTTGCTCCCCGTGGGTTACAGTCTTCTCTCACACCTACCACCCCTTTGGGGGTAGTTTCCCCCTAACAAGGGGAGAGAATTACAGAAGAAAATGCAAGGAAATTTGCATTTTTGCATTTTTCCCCCCCTCTCATGTTTCCACTCACCAGGAAAAACCTTATCAAAGTAGATGGCCAGTAGGAAATACAAGACACTGTCAAGGCTCAGTGTGAGGTAGAGGTTGTAGAAAGGGTACAGTTCGGGGTTAGCTGCTGGTCCATGTTTTTCTAATTTTACCATCTAGGGGGAAAAAAAACCAAAAACAACAAACAAGCACAAGTTAGAAGTGTCAGATATGACAGTTCCTCCAGGCAGAAATTCTGCGTGCAACCTCCTGCTGCGTCATCACAACCACTTTCACTGAAAAGCCGAGCCCGCTCACGGTCACGACGCTGTTTCCAAGGAGGCAAGGGCTTTGTTGTGACCACAAGCACCAGAAATGCTTCAGTAAGCTGAATTCAGAGCTGTGGAGAAGTTACTACACCAGCAGAGTGACGCACGCAGTGTTGGGTGCCCACCACACACATCCCACCGCTGCAGTGACGTGCAGAGGTTTCAGTACACTGCATATACAGAGGCAGCAAAATGCACAGAGCAGTTGAGTGTCCAGCAATCTTTGTTACAGATTAGGATGGACTTTTTGGAGTCAGATTTCCCAAGGATTTAGGGCAGAGGGATTGCTGTGGGCTGAACTTGCATGGTGCAATGGTTTTCTTCTGGACCTACCGTTGCCAGGCCGGAGGTGAAGGCAAAAGGACTGAAGAGACTCAAAATCCATCCTGCGGACGGTGGCAAAAAGTCAAACAGCGTCAAAAAGCCCACTGAGCCAAAGAGGATGTGAAGGAGAAATCCCACAAAACTGGCAATATTTGGCTGCTTTAACAACGAGCTGATCATGAAAGTGAAGTGAATCTGCAGCAGAGAAAACCAGGAGTTAGCAGGGTGCATTTCTGCTGGCAATTAAAAAAAACCCACAATGTGAAAATAGGAGTAAAATTATAGACCCAGCTGAGTTTCAGTCGTCCCCTACAGATGCACATGGCACATCACAAGATTTGCATCATTTAGCAGACAGTTCTGAGAGTTAAGGCAGGTTTATAAGGACAGACAAACCACTCCCAGCCTGGTGTTTACACCTCTTTTTACTCTGATTTCAAGTCAGAATCTCTCAAAATGTAATGGGAGTGATATGTTTAGATGTTATATTAAAATATAGATAAAACATAAATTTTTAGGCATACAAAATATAGAATATGTTGATATATACAGAGATATAAATTATAACAATAAATTCCAGTAGTGAGAAGTTTTTGTTAGTTTCTCACAGGAAACCAGAAAAAAAAGTTGCATAATTTAAGAAGACAAAAGCAGACTTACAGAGGCCGTGCCATAAAAGAAATAAAAAAAATACAGCTCTAAAAAGCTCTGATGGTTCAAAGCGTCTGTCAGTGTGATCAGTGCCAGCGGAATGGCTGATACTGAGACGTACACAGTGTACAGCAAACTCCAGGACAACCTGCAAAGGAAGGCACAGTTATTTTTGGCCCTGAAATGACACACTCTTTAATTCAAACACTTCACAATTTCAGTACATTTGCAGTTTCCAGAGTGGAAGTGCACATCCTACACATGTTAGATAATGCAAGCCCTGTAATCACACAGTTAATTTCTGCCAGACTTACCAGAAGGCAACATCCTGCAAACCCATTGCTCCCATCAGTACCTTGAGCTTCTTCTCCCTCAGAACTCTCACTGATAAAAAGTACATGAATGGGGAGTAGCACAGTATGGCACAAAAAATGAACACGACATAATCCAGTCTGAACACAGGTTTCAGCAGGGGTGATTTCAGATGAACCCCAGAAATGGACTTCATTTCTTTCCACACAGAATGGTTGGTCTTCATCTAAAGAAAAGAAACTAGGCATTAATTTCATTTCTGTAATGAAAGAGGCAACATCAGAACAAACAGGTTTTTAAAAGCATGAAAACTATTAGTTTTTCAATATGATTATAAGGGGCAAATAACAAATATTTAGTATCTTTTTGTACTGCCTTGTAAAAAACACTAACCCTCCCTTGAGCCTTGAGAATGATCTGCCATTCTCTGAATTTTTGAGTCATACCATGTATTAAAGAAGCTAATGATCACAGAAAATCACAGGATCATAGAATCCCAGAATGGTTGGGGTTGGAAGGGACCTGAAAGCTCATCTCATTCCAGTCCCATGCCATGGGCAGGGACACCTTCCACTAGACCAGGGTGCTCCAAGCTCCATCCAACCTGGCCTTGGACACTTCCAGGGATGAGGAAAATGAACTGGTTTGGTGGGGAGGTTTTTGTGAGGGGGGTTGCTGTTTGCTTTTGGTTTTTGCTGTTTGTTTTTTGTCTGTTTGTTTGTTTGGTTGTTTGTTTGTTTTTGTTTTTGTTTTTTAAAGTTTACAGATAACTCTGCAAAGAACAGAAAACATGTTTTCCATAGTGATCACTTACTTCTATGAGTGCTGCATCAATGCTGGACTGCACTGAGAGGAAACCCCCGTACCAGTACAAAGGAACTTTGCAGTAATTTTCTGAATAATCCCAGCAAGATTCTGTGGGGAAAGAAATTAAAAAAAAAAAAAATAATTATTACTTTTCCGTATGTATGTGTGTATAAATACTTATGTATAACGGGTGAGGTTGAAAATGTCTTTTACCCAAGAGTCAGGAAATCAAGATCTAGTTTTACTCAGCCTTTTATGTTTGAATGTGAAGAGAGGTTGGGAGAGTTGGGGTTGTTCAGCCTGGAGAAGAGAAGGTTGTGTGTCTGAAGGGGCTACAGGGAATCCAGAGAGGGACTGTTCATCAGGAACTGGAGTGACAGGACAATGGGGATTGAGTTCTAACTGGAAGAGGGGAAATTTAGGTGAGGTGTTGGGAAGAAATTCTTCCCTGTGAGGTTGGTCAGACCCTGGCACAGGTTGCCCAGAGGAGCTGTGGCTGCCCCCGGATCCCTGGAAGTGTCCAAGGCCAGGTTGGACGGGACAAGGTTCGAATTGGACAACTTTTGAGCTCCCTTCAACCCAAACCATTCCATGATTCTTTGACTGTGGATAATGTTTAGTTATTCTTAAAGCTTTTTTTCTCTGACACTTGTTTCCTTTCACAAAAACAGACTCTCAAATTTTAATTAACATCTTTCTGGAGTCGTTTAGCCCTGCAGGTTCCATCCCTTTGGAGTGGCACAGCAGCACAGAGATCCCACCAAACAGCTTTTAATGTAAGATCAGATTCTGTGGTTTCATTTGGCTTGTTACCGATGTGGTCAAAGACATCATTTGGAAACATAGTTTTGCTGAGTTGAAATCTGAGGCTGTAGGAGAAGTCATCCTTAAAAACAACACCAATAACTTCATCCTCCAAAATTCCTTTTGCTTCCATTTTTTCCTCATTTTCCGTCTCTTCTATTATTATGCCTGTCATTAAAATAAATAAATAATATTTAAAAAAATAAATAAACCAGCTAAAACTCTGATTAGTCAGGCAACAACACAAAAACGGGCATCACTACAATTTGGACCCTCAAAAAATCAGGTTGGCCCAAGGTTTTTCCTCCCACCCCCCATGGCTGGTTCAGACACAGCAGATGGAACAAGGATTTAAGAGCAGCATTTACCCCTGAGCACCGAATCCGAGGCCACCCTGCCCATTATCCTCCTGGTGCTGCTGGTCACAGGTGTGTACATGAGCGTCAGTCCCGTAGCGTTAAGGGCTGGGTCGTCCAGCCTCCCCAGGGATTTGTAGGGGAACTCTGTCCTGGGGTAGTACCAGATCATATCCGCCGCCTCCCGCAGCGTGAAGAGGAAAACCGCCGTGGTCACCCACTCCTGCAGGGAAGGAAGGAAACGCAGAGGTTGAGCTGCAGCCCAAGGATTGGGAAGGCTCTTCCAGGCCCCTCCTCAGCCCAGCTCCTCCGACTGGGAGCGAGGGAGAGCCGTTCCACAGGTGTGGAGAGATCTGAGAACACCAGGAAGGTTTCCAGGGGAAAAGATGTTGTTTTCTTAGCGCCGGAGCCAGGGAGGTCTGCTGGCAGCTTTACACCGCGACCGTGAATCGGACATTGTGTTCCTTTTGTCCGGCGCAGGGTGGGAGCAGCAACCAAAAGCAACAATCCAGCTTGGCCACAGGGCTGTGTTGTGCTGGGGTATTCCAGTGCCACGGGAAGAAGTGCAACTGCTGACATTTCCCAGGGAACCTCTTTACCAGCTGAGGCTTCTCATGTCCCCTTGCATAAAAACAGCGCAGTGCAAAAACACTTTGTAGTGGAAATCCTGATTTCCCTTTGGAAGGACCGGCACTTGCCTGAAAACTTTGAGCCTTCATCCTCCACACCAGAAGAACGTTTTTCCATTGGAGAGCACGGGTTTGTTGAGATAGTTTTGAGGCTTTCTTGAATATCCCCTGCATTTTTCCAGCTGAGATGAGAAAGAGAAGGATATAATTAAGAATCAAACAGGTCACTGGAAGTTAATATATTAACTTGTGTAAAAAGCACTTCAGGGGAAGCCAATAACATGCTAAAGGTTGAGAAGTTGTCTCCATTTTAGAGTTTGGACAACTAAGGTGAAGTTCAAAGGAAATAGCCCAAGATCATGCAAGGGAACAGAGAGCTGGGTCAGACTCAGCTGCCTCTTCCATGTGCAGAGATTCATCCTTTTTCATCTTTGTAGATGAGACAACTGTTCACTTTCTACATTTCACTGCAGAAAGAGCAAATTGTTCTGGTTTCACCCAAATGGTGATGAACTTTGGCTCTAGCATAGCCAGAGCTGGGCAGCTTTAAAACACCCATGTGTTCCTTTATATCCTCCTAAATACTGAGCAGGGAGCATTTATTGGGGGATACTTTTATGAGGTATATTTATTTCAGCTCCAAGTTTAACTCCCTGCACAAGAACAGCAGCGAGTTCAGAGTGACAGCTTTCACCCCTTTCCCAGGAGGAGAGCAGGGGAGGGAACCTCCCAGCATGTTTTTGTATTTTAATCCTTTCAAATGGCCTGAAACCCCAAATCAAAGCAACCTCAAATGCACAGTGCTCTATTCCCCTTGGACATCACTTCCTGATTTCACAGGTTGGGCAGCTGGAGTTAATAAATGGTTCTACTACTCTGTTCCCTTCCCTGCTTGTTTTTGGAAGAATTACATATTTGCCTGCTCGGAGGGCAGTGGATCCAGAATCCCTGTTTACCCTCTGACTGTTATCACAGGGCTTATCTCCTGGTGCTCTCCTTTCTCCTGTGCTTCCCCACCCTGGTCTGCAGTGAAGGTTAAAGGCAAATAGGAAGGGATTTCTAGGAAATGTTACTTCTTTTTGCCCAAGTCTGGATTTCAGGCGCTGTGAACTGAAATCAGGATGTCTGGGCAGTAAACAAAGGCTCATGGAAAACATGATGGTCTTGTAAAAACTGCACTGAATCTCTACAAGCACGACAAGCACTTCATTTAAAAAATGATGGAGTGGATCTAAAACTTTTTAGAAAATTCCAACTAAGTTTCCACCAGTTTTAATTTATTTTTTTCCTGTGGAGCAAGAAGCAAATACCACTGGAAGCCAAATATGAAGCCAGGAATTCAAACAAGTGATGCTGCCCAGAAAAGCTGTATGAACATAATCAGGAGGAATTTAACTTTTGATCAGATACCTAATAAATACTAGATGTTATTAACTTTAAATTAGATATTTAATTAAGCCATTAGATAATGACCAAAAGGTAAAGCAAGAGAGAGTCCTCTGCAAGACCTGAGGTACAAAACTTCCTGCTCAGAAGACAAAATAAACCTATCAGGAGTTTATCTGGAAGCAGCAGTGTTTGAGAAGCTCTAAACCAGTTCAGAGCATCCCCTGTAAAACTGGGTGTCTCTGGAAGTGTTTGCCTCCTGAGAGCTCATTAAATACACCCGAACTTCTTGCTCTCCAGGAACACACTGCTCAGGTGTTGCAGTAACTTCCACTGGACCCTGTGCTCTCCCAAAGGTTGTCCCAGAAAGGCACATCCCATATAACCCTTTCCTTTATTCACTGACTTGGGGAATTCCTATTTGGCACCTCCTCAGACTTATTTCCCCCTAATAAAAAATTAAGTTGCTGTGATCTGGTTGAAGGTGTCCCTGCTCATTGCAGGGGGATGGACTAGATGCCCTTTCAAGGTCCCTTCCAACCCAGAATATTCTCTGAGCTGATGATTCTAACTCCTAAAATCTTTGGGAGCACAGTCAGCAGCCTCTCCATGCTGGCTACGAAGGAAGCAATGAACGCTGCATCTCCCGCTTCCCAGAGGAGCCACAGGTTTTCCAGGAGCCAAGGATTAATCCCTGCACATGGGGAGTGCAGAGGTGAATGTGCTCTTTTCTGTACCCTTCTGTTCAGCAGTGATTGCAGTTATTTTGTTTGCATCTGACCCCCTGATAAAGGCAGGACAGATTTGCACTGACTCCACTCTCCAACACACAAACTTTAAAACAAGTTGTTTTCCTGCTCTCAACTTGAAAATAACAACCCTAAGCCTGCCCTTTATCAAAGTTCAATGCTTTAACTCTTACTGAGAAGTGAAACTTGGTGGGTTTTTTCATTTCTAACTGCCTTTAGTGGTATTAGCAAAGCAGGAGGAGGAGAGTGGAGGGAGTGATTATCATCTGGGAAGACCCAGTGATCAATCTGCAGCTCTTCACCTGCAGCCAAAAGTACATCCGTGGTGAGAATCAAAATCCACGCACACCCAGAAAAGCTGGATAATTTTGCTCCTTTGCCTCTTAAACATTTTGCTGTGAAGCTTAAAATTTGTCAGAGAACATGAGCTGGAAGCTCCCCTGCTCTCAGTATAACACTGTATTGAGACAATCAGGAAAAAAATTGACCACCCAACAGAAGTCCTGCATGAAAATGCCCCAAGGAGAATACTTCTATTTCTAAATCAATTTTCCCTTAAGGAAAAAAAAAAAAAAAAAGAGAAATATGAGGCTCCTTACCTGATACTGTGTTTTCCATCAGGACTAGGTGCCCCCCAGCTCTGAGGTGTCCGAGCTCCTGGTCCCTTTGCAGCCCCAGCGAGGGCTCAGCGCCGTAGCCCAGCCCGATGGCCATGCCCCTCTCCAGACGTCACAGCCCCATCCCAGGGGTGTGAACGCTCCCAGAACTTCTGGAGTGATGACCCAGCCATGGAGCAATCCCTACAACCTGCTGGCCCCGAGCCTGGAGATGTTTACGCACCAGAGTTTGTAGGATTTAATACAACTCGTGCGTCGTGTGTGATACAACAGCAACGTTTCTGGGGTGAACAGGAGCTCCTGAGTGCTGGCAAAGCCACCTCCTCACTGCCCCAGCTTCTCCAGAGAGAAAATTTCGCTGCTTTTTCCTCATCTTGCTCAAAGCCTGACTCAGCAAACGTTCCTTCCTCTGCCGAGGTGAATCCTGCCTTCCAGGATCAAGGGGATTTCGGTTCTTGTTCCTCCTTTCCTCGTTGTTTTTTGTAATTTTTTTTTCCTTTTTTCTGTTTCCACTCCTTTTAATTGCTTTTCCAGCAGCTGCCACACAGCTGGGATCAGGATAGAACGTGTTGGGCTTTTACAAAACATCTTTCCAATGGATCTGCATTCAAAACAGGGAGGTGAGGAAATCAGATAAGTCAGGAAGTCCAAATGAGCTGGAAGGGAGCATGGCCACACGATAATTCAACTATTTAAATTAATTTGACTGTCCTGGAACTTCAGCAACTTGAGGACTGTGCATCTAATTTGCAGAGCTGACCCAAACAAGAGCTGTCTGGTTGTTGCTTAACAAAAGTCTGCAGCTCTGCTGCAGCTGCTGATTTACTCATTTTCAAGGAATGAGCTCATTTAGGAGAGTGTTTTCCGGCATCACTTCCCATTGGGCAACAAGTGGGAAATGGGGAAGGCTCCTCGTGACTGCAAAAAGCCCTTCTGAGATGCACTTCACTAAAAATCAGCACGTTTCTGACCGTGCCCACAGCGTGCTGGCAGCACCCAGCCCTGCCATGACTGCACATCAGCTACAAAAAGGCTTTTCAACACAAAAATAACACCTGCTCCGAGTGTTTCTTGGGGTTTCCCATCCTGGGCACGGCTCTGCTGCTGGACCCCAGTCCAAGGCAAGCCCTCAGGGTTTCACTGAAAAGCAGCAGGAGAACACACAAAAATACCATTAATTAAAGCCCCAAGCAGATGCTCCTCAGGATTTCTGAGAAGGGGACTTGGGAGCATCCTTTATGTCTGCCAGGAGGAGGAGAAGGGCTGGGAATGGAGCCAGACCCTCGCAGGGGGACATGCCAAGCTGTGCATTGCAGGAAAAAGGAACAGTGAGAGCTCCGGGAAACCCTTATCAAAGAGAAATTCTGCATGTTAAAGCAGGGACTTTCTGAAGGTCTCTTAAAGGCAGGATTATAAGGGAATGAATTAATTTTACAGTTTAAAAAAAAAAACCAAAAAACCACGTGGCACACTGCCCCTACACACCATTAGAGACAAACAAGTATGAAATTCTGGGAACTGTCACCAAAATGAGATTAGATTTCTTTGGGGTTATTTCCCTCTCCAGTGATGGGTCTGGAGAGCACAAACCCCTTTCAGTTTGCTACACCCTTCACAGGGCTGGAGGTGACATCCTCCTCCTCCTCCTCCTCCTCCTCCTCACTCTGGGGAGCCAGCAGTCCCAGAGCACACCCAAGGAGCAGGCAGTGCCCTCCATCCCTGCACACACATTTCCACGTCCCACCTTCAGCCAAACCTCCCCATTTCCCTGTCCCTCAACCCCAGAGCCAGCACCCACCCACCCACCCACCCAGCGAGCTGGCCTGGGGCACAGCTCCAACCAGAAAAATGAGTTATTTTTTAATTCAGTGGGGTTAATTTTCCAGTGGCTGGAGGTGATTCATCCCTGCAGATGCAGGACGTGCCGTGCCAGGAGCGCACAGCTGTCGGTGAGGGGGGGAAGGCACTTCTAGCCCCAAGTTGGGCTGAATTAATCCGGCTGCAAAACGCGATACAACCGCGGGAGGTCGAATCCCGAGTGTCGCAATCCTGAAAAACTCCCCAAATTCAGTTAAAAACACGCACCCTGACCCTCCAGGCCACGCCAAGGGCTGGGGCCCCCCCACGCTCTGCCCGAGCCCACTCACCTGAAACCCAAAAACAGCCAAAGCTTTTGAAAACAACCCCTTTGTTTCCGTCAAAACTCACGCACAAGGACAGAAAGCCAAGCGTTTTAACAATCCAGTCCATCTTTATTTTGGTAGTACTTTCTGCTGGGAAAGGAAAATCCTCACCTTTACAAATACAGGCAAGTGGTAAAAGAAAGGCAAGTGTATAAAATGAACTGCACGTGGTTCAACACCAGGAGGAGCATCACAAACGTGGCACCTTCGGGCCCAACACCTTCTGCTTCTGCTACCAAAGTTCTGGATGTTGGCTATGCAAGAGACTTCACTCACTATACAGAGATATTTTTAAATAAGGACTTTTTCTCGAGAATGTAAACAAAAAAATCGAGACACATTAAATTCTCCATAGAAAAATACAACCTTGTAACAACACCACAAAGTAAATGCGTTTTCCAAGCTTTGGATACATCAGCTACTATCTCACAACAACCCTGCAAGGTAACTAAAACCGTAACACCTGGGAACAGTGACCCAAAACGGGGTGGATTTGCCCCAGATCCAGCTGCCTTGGCTCCAGTTTATCTCCTCCAGCACAGGCTCTGTGTGTGCTGCACATGTGGGATTTGGCATGTCACTGATAACAGCTGAACAAAGGGACTCAAAAATCACAGCAGTAAAGCTCTTGTGCTTCCAGGGGATCCTCTGCTTTAATTTTGTAGGTTTTTTTCCCCTATCCTGGCGGTTGCAGACACTGAGTGCCACTTTGAAACACTTCTGACACAACACTCTATGATGACAGTGATGTTTGGGGGTGGCATCATACCCCCACACTGACACACCCCGCCAAAGAGATCCCACCCAAGCACACAGTTAATTAACTGAGCCAAAATCTTTGTCCGTGTAGCTGCACAAATACAGTGCCCCCATCCCCTGGGTTCCTCCAGGATAAACAACAGCACCCAAACTGAGCTCATGTGGCTGCTAACCGAAGATCCATCTGAAGAGTTAGGAAAATATGGAATTATCTGAAACAGGATGGTGTCACCCAGACAGACAGAACTATTTTACAGACCATTAACTTTTAAGTTAAAGAATAAAATGAAAAGAAGACACCAAGGCTCACAGGTCACACTGGGCTTCCATAAGTTCACGTGACAAGAACGTGCTGTGCACTGATGGACTGATGTGACACTTGGCTGACCACTAACAAAGTAAGAAATGTGGGACTTGAAGAAGACACACTGAACTTACCTACATGGGAAAGTGCCACCAGACAAAATCCTGGGTCCCACCTTTGCTTCAAGTAAAGGAAAACGCTCAGGCTGGGAGCAACAGGTTGGGGGGGCTAAATAAACAAAACAACTGAATTTGGGGCATTTTCTTCTCTGACAGGGAAGATTCACCCCTAGAAGGTTCCACTGGAGCTGCAGTTCAGAAGCTGGTGCTTTAATCCCACCCCGTGCCTCTGTTTCACTTCCAGGGCTCACCAAAACGGGCAGAACCACAGGCTGTGGGTCCCTGGGGAAGCAAATGGGATGTCCCTTTCTGCAGGCTCATTTTTAACCACCAAACCAAAGCTGTACATTCATGTGCAATGCACGGGCACAAAACGGGAAGCAAAGTGGTACATAAAGAGTTCACATCTCCCTACAGTGGAATAAGAAACTAATCAAAAGAGGTTTTGGCTCAACACAATGATAAACCACTATCAGACAGTTACACACATTATTGCCTGATAATTACAAACAGCTGAACCACAACTCCACCTTAACCCAGATTTTTGAGTTTTCACAAGAAAAACAAAAGATCTTTTCTAACTTTACTGTGAAGAGGCATGAATGATATGACTTATGAAGCCAATGTCTCACTATAAACACATCTCTGTTCATTGCAGAGCACAATGAACTGGGAGCAACCTTTAATTTCACCTTATAAAACAAAAAAACAAACAAACAAACAAAAAGTGATGCTATCTTTGTGTAGAAAAACAACAACAAAAATATTTTCAACATACATCTGTCATCTCTTAGGCTGAAAGATCACCTATTCTACTCCTCTTAGTGCTTCTGTGCAAACCAAAGGCACCGTTCCTATGGGTGAGGCTGTGAATTGGGATCATCTGAGCTGGGGTTTTACGAAGGTGAGTGACAAGTTGCCAGGCCAGGACGAAGCAGAAGTCCCCGTGTTACTGACTGCTATCCCAACAAAGACAGATTAGGAAACGCTGGTACGTGTACTTACGAATCCACTGGCAAGGAGAAGGAAAACATCTCCAAAGGATTGTGTGAGAGCAGCTGGCAGGACACATGTTGTTACACCCAAGGAAAGAATCGGGCTGTTTTTAATGAACACAAGGAATACTCACATCTCTGCAAATCCCGTGACTGCACAGTTATGTCTCTGTACTTTCACCAGGCGGGGGGGGGAAGGGAACAGATCCCCTCTGTGCACCCCCTGCCACCCCCCAGCGCATGCAGGACAAACACCAGTGCCACCCACAACGGCAGCAGGGCTCAGCCACAGCTGCCAACCTGCAGGGGAAACGGATGGAAGTGCCAACAAGTGCCATGGTATGCCTGTAAATGAACATTTTCACGCTGGTCGGGCGCCAAGCCGAGCTCGCGGTGGAATTCAGGACCCTCTCTGCAGTGATGCAATCACTCTGGAGTGGGGTTTTTTGGGAATTCAGGACCCTCTCTTGCAGTGATACAATCACTCTGGAGTGGTTTTCCCCCCCTCTCTTCTAAGCAGGTGCATCTTCAAAGCATACGCAGGGATGGATGAGCTGGTGGAGGAGCAGGACCTTGCAGGGCTGTGTCTGCAGGGCCCCTCGTGGGACAGGCAGCCCAAATGAGGGTACAGGGCACAGCAGGACCCCGTGACCCAGCCCCACAGGGAAGGATGCTCCAGTGGCCCCCGGTTTTGCTCAGATGCAGGGTCTCCTTTAAGACAGCCCAACCTCTGGCACCCACTCGGCACGGCAGGGCTGAGGGAAGGCAGGTGGGAGCTCCTGCACCAGCCACCAACACCAGGAGACGACCAGTGTCCTCTTGGCCTGACACAAAGCAGGGGACAGCGAGGGGAGGAGGAATTCCAGGTCAGCTGGGGACGCTCACGCCGCGGCTGTGGCGTTATTCCTAAGGCCAGGATGGTGGGACACGCTCAGGGCTTCCAAACACGGTTCTCCTTGTCCTTCCCAGCTCCGATGTTTTCCAGGCACGTGCCCCAGCGTGTGTGCAGGGGATCACTGCTGGCACCAACAGGAGCTTCTGAGCAGATCTGGACACGAGGAGCTCAGAAGATGACTCGGTCCTCCTGCGTCCTCTCCCACCACAGCGTGCTGTTCATGGTGCCAAAGCTGCTGTCCTCCTCCTCCTGCTCCTTAGCCAGCTCCACAAACACCTGGAGCACACGGAGAGGACATGGATACCCCGTGCTCCTTGTAGGAACATTCTCAGTCACAAACACAACTCATGCTAAAAAGCTCATGGGCACTGCAAGTATTGCTTAACCCCCAAAGTACTAAAAGCTTGGAGATGTTCTCCTTGCTTGTACCCTCCCACCTCGTTTCTTTAGAAGCACAGTGTAAAGGAAGTTGAACCAAAGGCACTGAATGACATCTATCATCAGCAATAATTAATCCAGAATAAGCAATAACAAGCCTCAGCTTCACCCTCCTTTCAGCCATGAGCAGCGACACCTGTTCTTGGAATAAATCAGAGCAGCTTTCCCATTAATGCCACTGATTTATTTCCTTCCAGTCACTGCAGTTGGCATCTTATTTGCCAAAGGAGAAAATGGGAATAAAGAGGAGGGGGGGGAACTGGCAATTCCTATTCACTTTGGAAAAGGGGAACTCAGTTTCCCAAAAATGCCCCAATAGGCATCAGCAAATTGGCCCCAGTGGCTTGAAGGCCAGGCGTGGGGGATGAGCTGCCTGCACAGGGCCCTTCACCACAGAATCATGGAATGGTTTGGGTTGGAAGGAACCTTAGAGAACATCTCATTCCAATCCCCTGCCATGGGCAGGGACACCTTCCACCAGCCCAGGTTGCTCCAAGCCCCGTCCAACCTGGCCTTGGACACTTCCAGGGATGGGGCAGCCACAGCTTCTCTGGGCAACCTGTGCCAGGGCCTGCCCACCCTCACAGACTAAGAGCTTCTTCCCAATATGCAATCTAACCCTTCTCTCTGACACCTTCACCTGGCAGGGTTTACTTCCACAAAATATAACTTAACATACCTGTTCCAGTGTTGCCTGAGAGAAGCTGTAGTCCTCGATGTTAAAGGCGTGTTTTACTGTGGAAAGAATTAATAAGAGGAGATTTGAGGGTACCTCACTATCTCACACAACTGGATTTTAGGCTGGTACAAGTGCTCAATTGTGATTTCACAAGGAACGGAGTTGGGGACAACAATGATAAAAGAAAAGTAAATTAAATAAATGTGGAAATGGAGCAGTGACACTGCATGGCAAAAGTGTCACTTATAGGAGACAAAAGGATTTCTGTATGTGATCTATGGCAAGTGCTTAATTACCTTCTTCCAGCTTGGAAAAAGAATGAGAAAGCGACTGTACATCTTCTTTAGGAATCTTATAGGCCAAAATAGAAGCAAAACTGGAACAAAGAGACAAAACAAATTTAGCTTCGAGCAAAATCAAAGTAAAAATCTTAATATCCAACTGAACGGATTTGAACTCATTCTCTGAGCATTCCCCCAGGCATTTTGACTAGTCATGATCACAAAGACAGGAAGAATGATGCAACTCCAGCTGGTTTTTCACCTCAGAGATGCAGGTCCAGGTGCACCAGCTGAGATCCCCAGAGACTGTTCTCTGACTTGCATGCTCTTCAACTTAGATTCAGCCATTCCTATTCTGCTTACTCATGGAAGATTCGCTGCCTGGAAGTCCCAGAGTTCTGAGGTTTTTCCTTTGAAACGACCTTAGAGGCCACACACAGGATCTCCTGGAACTCTGTGCCACGCAGCAGTTACCGCAACCCAGATTCCAGGACAGGGAGCTGCTCTGCCCCCCCACATCTGCTGCTGAAAAAGGAACTCTCCTTCCTCCTGATCCCCCACATTTGAGGAACACTCCTTATACGATGCCTGCAGTGCACTTTTTGGAAACACTCGTCAGCAGTCAGAGAGCCAGACCCTCGAGTTCAGAGGGCAGAAGTTCAAAGAAAGCTGTTGGTGGAAAACCAACCAGCCCACCCTCAAACTGAGATACCCCAGAGAACACTCAGGCATTTCTAGGTAAGGGCCAGTGACTCTGCTTTTCCCCTGTTCCCAGAGGCCCTGACCAAGGAGGAAGTTGTCAGGCCACAGCTATGCAGAAATCGAGTTTTGCTTCCCCCCGTGCCGAACATCTGCACAGGCTCCTGGCCCTGCCCTGGCATCCTGGGCTCTGCTGGCTCCCAGAACCCTTCCTCTTTTTTGCTGTGTGTAAATATTTACATTCCCTACCCGGTGCCAAGTTGCTGCTGAGAAAATCAAAGGCTTTTATTAACATCATGTGCTGCGTATTTGTCAAACTTCACCTTTCCTGGCGGTTGGCGTTGGGGAAGATGTGCAAGATCTGGCTCTGCAGATACTCCACCTGCTGCACATCTGCTGTTTCTTTTAATTTCATCTCCAAGAAGTATCCTCTGCCAAACTTACTCTTCAGGTGCTGGACAGTACCTATACATCTGGCAGGTGCAGAGAGAAAATACCAGTTGTACACGTGAGATCACACTCAAGGAGCAGCTGAACTTCAAACAGACCCTTCTGGCAGTTTGAGATTAATTTTGTTCCAAATTTAAGGTACAAAAAAAAAAAATTGTTTATCTATATTTTCAAAGGAATATATTTTAGCTGATGGCTGTCCTGTCCCCCCTGCCCCAGGGGAGGCTCTGGTGGTACCTGAGCTGCCCAGACACCAGGATGGCCACACGGTCACACACAGCATCTGCCTCCTCCATGTAGTGGGTGGTCAGGATTGCTGCTCTCTCCTTGTTTTTAAAGGCTGCTCGAATTGCCCTCCTACAAAACATAACAACAACAACAACAAAAAACCTGAATAAAACTTTTGGCAGATAAGTCCTGGGTTAGCAAGAAAAGACGACTGTGATGGTCCAACACAAACCCTCTAATAATGGGCTGACACTTCTCCCACAGCAATAATCAACACCTGAATCTTCTAAAGATGACTCAAATCTGTACTCCTTGTATTATTTTAAGGATTTCTTTCAACTTTCAAGCTTTTAATCCAGCATCCCTGGAAGTGTCCAAGGCCAGGTTGGACAGGGCTTGGAGCAACCTGGTCTAGTGGAAGGTGTCCCTGCCCATGGCAGGAGGGTGGAACTGGATAAGCTTTAAGGTCCCTTCCAAACCAAACCATTCTGTGATTCCCTGTCTATGGCTCTCTCTAGTGTTAACATGGATAATGCACACATAAATTCAGGCACATTCCCAAGGAGGAAGCACCCTGGGGGCCAGCATGGCCCTGGGGGGGCACTCACCACATGTGCTGCTTGGCTTTCGGATCCATCCCGGTGGACGGTTCATCCAGCAGCGTGACCCGGGGGTTTCCCAGCATACTGAGGGCAAAGCACAGCTGGCAGGGAGGCAAAGGGGCAGGGTGAGGACAGGCTGGTGCTGCTGACCCCCAGCACAGGCGCTCAAGCAGCCCCCATACCTTGCGTTTCAGCCCCACACCCAACTTCTTTGTCATCTTCTGCAGGTGATCCTTCAAGTCCAGGGCGCTCGCGATGCTGCGGAAGGGGAAGGACCAGAGAAAGGGTGGTGGTTCAGCTTCCCCCTCATCACAGGGTGCAAACAGCCCCACCTGAAAAGCTCAGTTACAAATATCTGTATATAGAGCACAAAAAAACCAGAGCAATAGGCACAAGTGGAGGTAGGCGCTTCTGTACAAAAGCCACCTGCCCCATGTCCTGGAGGAGCTTGTGGTGACAACCCAGGAACAGCTCCAAGCCTGGGACTCCCTGCCCTTGCAGCTTCTCCAAAGGTCATTGTTAGCACTTCCTAACTTTAAAAGTATATATTTATATATATATATATAAATTAGAAGTGCCAATTGAATTCTATATCACCTCATCTAAATATTCACACTTGCTGAATTTGCTGGAAAGATCCAATTCAACTTAAATGAAAAAAAAAACAAAACAAAACTACTGCATTAGGAAAGGTGTGTGTGGGGGGAAAATCACATCACAAAAGGGCCAAAAAACCTCCAGCAATAAACCTGAAAAAACCCTAAGAAAAATCAAGGATTTCTAAGGTGATGTACTCACCGTTTGACGACTTCCTTAACATCAGACTGACTCATTCCTTTGATAGCACCATAAATTTCAAAGTGTTCCTGCAGTGTAATATCTGGCCAGAGCGGGTTCGTCTGAGGACAGTACCCCACAAATTTCACTGAGTCATCTTCACTGCTCAGCCCCAAAGAATAATCTCCCATCAGAACCTGCGAGGAAAACGCACACACCTCACTCCAGGACATTACAGATTTCCAAACTGCTTTTGCATATTGCAGTCAGGAATGCTTGAAATAATAATAATAAAATCTAAATAAAAGTTAATTTCCCTTGTAACTTGTAGCAGGTAACATACTTGCCCACTGGTGGGTTCAATCTCTCCAACGAGCATATTAATTAGCGTGCTTTTCCCGGCTCCATTGGGTCCCAACAAACCCAGTATTTCTCCTAAAGAAGGGATGACACAAAGCCATTGCCCATGAGGTCAGATAAACGGATCCAAGAGTTGCTTTTGTACATAAAACAGCAAGTCACTGAACTCCAACCTTTTTTTACGCAGAGAGAAACGTGTTTTGTTGCCACTTTCTTTATTTTCCTGCCCAGAAGAAATTCCTTCCTTTCATCAAACTCCTTGTGCAAGCTGCTGACCAGGATTGCTGGCATCTAGTAGGGGAGAGGGAGGTGGCTGCAGATCCCAGCAGCTCTGGGAAACCTCCAAAATGCGGGGTTTGGGCAGTGCCTGGGGGCGTGCAGGGGGTTTTACCTCCTCGCTTTTGGGGCTGCTCAGGATCTCTTTGACTCGCAACCTCTCCGCCCTCACATCTTCATCCTCGTTCTCCTCGTGCGGCACATCCGGGAACTTCCAGGTCCTGGCTTTTGTGAAGCATTTTCTGAAGGGGAAGAAAGCAACGCTGAGCTTGAGCCTGGCTCAGGGCTTTGATGCTGAAAGCCATTTGTGTTTGCCAAGCCCAGGGGGAACAGATTCCTGCAGCTCATCCGAGAGCAGGAGGAGCTGTCAGGGACTGTCACCGTGTCACCTCTGTTGAGTTACGGCATCTCTGGTCATGCAATGGGAAAGGCACTGCCCCCTGTTTTTATAGAGGGAACATGCTTAAAAATTCTTGATTTTGCACTGATATAACTTAAAAAGAAAAAAATCCACCTATATCTGCCCTTCAGTGCCTGAATTTCACACAACTGAAGCGAGGGAAACAAATTTTTCAGACACCTGGGATGGAATATCATCGAAGTTATTGTATTTCTCCTACTGCACAGTCCAGTTTCTTTGCACCACTGCTTTAAGAAAAGAAAACCAACTGTTTTAAGAGACACACCTGAAAAAGGGATCCTCCCTGACCGTCCTCCCCCCGTTCTTCAGCTCGAAGTACCTCAGCAGGAAGAGCCACACGACACACTGCAAATAGGGCTGAAACAAACACCACCCTGATTACTGGGAGCACTGCCAGCGACCCTACAGGTGACCCCACCAGTGTGATGAGGGACAAGAAGCTCTGCACCACCACAGAAGTGCTGGTGTTTCCAAGAACGTTAAATACATCATTAAACACTGCTCAGCGGGGCTGAGGATGCACAATCAAAGTCTGCTTAGATTTAAAGGCAATTATTTTGGGGGTTTGGAGAGAGAAGGGATTGCCCCTGCTCTGGAGTACTTGTTCCATCAGCACAGACTCCCACAATAATCAGAATTAATACTGGCAGTGTTACCCAGGCCACTGAGGCAGCAGATGTTGAGCTTTACTGACTCTGCTCAACAGGCTGCAGGAGCTGCAGGCTCAGCAATGCTGAGCACTAGATCAAACCTTTATTAACAAAGATGTGAACAGAAGGGGCTCCCAGCAGGAGCCAGCAATTCCCTAGGGAAAACAAGGCAGATAATGGAATTGCCATGCTCACAGCCAGAACTGCCACCAGCAGCCGGTCCCACGGGTCGTAGTATCCCCCACTCTTCCGTTTGCCTTTCCAGGAGACCTGAAAATTCAGGGAAAAACCACATAATCATCTACCAGAGACTGTGTATTTGATCTCCAGCAGCCATTTAAGTTATGGTGCTCAAGCACTTTCTGAGCCCTGCTCTGATTGCACGAGTCTGACACCAATAAAGCTCCATCCAAATTCCTTGGGCTGCTCCTGGTTTCAAACCACCAAATCCAAAACCCATCATGGGGTTTTCTCACTGAGAAACACATGGTTTTCCTTGGGATATCACAGAATCATGGAATGCTTTGGGTGGGAAAGAACCTTAAAGATCACCTCCTTCCATCCTCTGCCATGGGCAGGGACACCTTCCCCTATCCCAGTTTGCTCCAAGTTATGTCCAACCTGGCCTTGGACACTTCCAGGGATGGGGCAGCCTCAGCTTCTCTGGTCAACCTGTGCCAGGGCCTCCCCACCCTCACAGGGAAGAATTTCTGCCTAGTATCTAATCTAACCCTATTCTCTTTCAGTTTAAAAACATCCCCCCTCACTACACACTCTTCTCAAAAGTCCCTCCTTCATCTTCCCTTGCATGTTCCCTTCAGGTACTGGAAGGAAATTTAATGGAAAACTTGCTGCTTTCAGCATTTTAAAACTGAAACATTTTGCTTAACAGGAAAAAGGTGGGGTTTTTTTCCCCAACAATTGCTATTCTTCACATGTTAAATGGCTACAGACGACACACCAAAGATACTCCCCAACCCCAGCCAGCTACAAGTGCTCTGAAAAGGATCCCCTGTGTCCCCTTACCTTTATAAAACAAATCAGACAGCCAATAAGGGGATAAATAGGAATGAAGATGGAGAAGACATAATGCAGGACGGTGGTTACCAGGTAATAGTCCAGAAAAAAGGCCACTTCAGTGACAACTGTGCAGAGCAAGGCTGTCTGTACAAAAGAAAGGGAAAAAGTCCGTTTTCATCCAGTTCAGACTCTCTAAGCATAAGTTAACTAATTTGAGGCATATTTTTTTAAAGCTTTTATCATTTAGCATGTGACAGTAAGACAGAGACATTGTTAAATGTCTCATAATGTGCATTAAGGGCAGACAGATAAATAAATGAACTGGGAAGCTGTTGTGGCTTTGGAGATCACCAGTCCTCCCTGTTATCCCGACTCAAGGTCAAGTTACTCACCACTGAAAATATAAATGACCAAAATTCTTTTGTGTTCTGGACTTTTCTAAAGGTGAAGGAGACCACGTAAGTGAAGAGCACAACTGAGGGGACGTAACCAATCAGGCAAAAAATCTGCAAACACAGGGGAGGTTTCTCAGGAATGTGCAGCAAGAATTTCTTGTTTAAGTATCAACTGGAATTACTTTGGTGTGATACATAACTCTTGGTTCATCTTTGTCACTTAATTTGATATATTTTGCTGCCTTGGTACATGTATTATTAGAGACACAAATGCAAGAGTGTGAGGAGAGGCAGGAGCTTTAAACTCCCTCCTTTGAACTCTTTCCCATTTTTTTATAACACAGGCTCCCATAAATGCTGACCTCAAGATTTTGGCAAATAGTAAGAGTTCTACCTTGGCATTTCTGTAGAAATTAAAACAAGGGGAGAGAACCAGCCCTGCAGCACACCAGGCACATCCCAAACCTGATCATCTCGGAGCAGCCAGGAAAAGCTGACTCCTCTCAATTACAGCCAATCTCACAGGGAAGCCCGCTCTGAATATCAGAGACACAAAGTCTCGTGGTGCCTTCAGTTTAATGACATGCTGCAGTTCACTGCAGAGATGGGCTGTGCTCAGAGTCACTGTGACCTTGTCATTAGGAGCACGTGGATGCAAACAGAACAATTATCAGTCACAGCAAAGAACACAAAGCAGGCTGGGAAAGCAGGGGGAAAAAGGAAGGAGCATTTCCTTGGGAAACACTGGTATTTCAAAGCTTTATTACTCCAGCTCCAAATGAAACTCAGAGATTTGAATAATTTTCCCCATAAAAGAGTACTGTGCCTTTGGTGCAGCCTCAGCGCCTGCGGCTTTAATTGGGCGCTTTCCCTGTAAATCCATCGGAAAAATTGGGCTGAACCACCTAATAAACAAGGTAACCAGGCTCTCCCTTCCTCACCACACTCACCACAGCCAGGAACTTGCCCACATAGAAATAAACTCCGTAGTGGAAGGCGAAGAGGCTCCCGATCATCAGGACGAGGATGGAGAAGAACAGCGGGAGGTCGACAATGGCTTGGCCAGTCCAGTAAGCAGAGGGATAGAGCCCTGCAATCTTCAGCTGTGTGTAGGCCTTGATCTGCAACAGGAGAAGAAATCACAGTGTTAATTACACAGCAATTAAAATCAGTGCCACGTTAATCTGCCCCGGTGTTACCTGGTTATTGCCAATTTTAGCTTTTCCCAAATCTGCTCCAGCTGAGGTAGCAAACAGCCATCCCATCCATGATGCCTCTCAGGGCACTATTTTAAACAGCTCTGCAGGTTTTTCCCCCAAATCCCAGGATTTTTAACTTCTTGTGCATCTCTGGCTCAATGCCTGGCAGTCACCTTATGGTTTTCCGCGTTGTCCATGGCAAAATAGGGCGGCATTCCAGTGATGATGATCCCCAGCAACACAGCTTCAAAGTAGATCTCCAGCCTGAAAATCGTGTCTGGAAGGTTCTGGAACACAAACCAGAGTTCTTCAATGCCAGAACGTGCAGGACCAAAACACCACCTTAAGTACTGCAACGTGACTGTAAATGCTAAAACATAAATTCTGTCTTCATCAACATCACCTGCGCTGCAGCATGAAGAGAAATACCCAGGGAAGTTCTGGGATCATGAATTTGTGGTTTGGGTTGGTAGGAATCTTAGAGATCACCGAGTTCCACCCCCTGCCACGGGCAGGGACACCTTCCTCTAAACCAGGTTACTCCCAGCCCTGTACAACCTTTAATTCCCAACACAACATCCTCTTTCCAAGCCCTTTTATCCCCCACTTCCACCTGCAGAGCCAAACCCCAGCACCTTTCATGTCCTCTTAAGCCCTCAAACAATCCCAGCCAGCTTTTCCCTTGGTTTGTGGGGTGTTTCTGCACTCCCCCTCTCAGTCCAGGGATGCTTTGCTGCCCACCCCGTGTTTCAGGGTGACTTCTGGGATGCTGCTCACCTGAATGAAGGGGTTGCTCCAGATCTGGATGCTCTCAGTCACGTTTAAGCTGCGCAACAGGAGATTGCTGACAATATTCATCAAAACTGGCAGGGAGTGCACCATGGTGCTGTTGAATACGATGGTGAAAACGTAATTCTGGGAAGAAAAGTACGTGCTGTATTAATTCTTCTGCATGAAGGGCAATTCCCTGTGAGGGCTCTCCTTAATTAAATCTGAGCATTGGGGAAAAAAAAAAAAATCTTTGTATAATTTTCTGCTTTGCAGGAAGCTCTGGGCTGCTCACAGTGGTTGTAACACACAACCTAATTCAGGAAAACAGTCATGTTCACAGAGAAGAAGTTATTTGGAATAAATTCCCAGCATGTTTTATGGAACAGTGACACTGTGACAAATGACACTCCAGACAATTACAGCCTGAAAAACAAAACCCACAAGGACCCCACACTCGGATGTTCTCGCTAATGGATTTAAAAAGCAGGCAGGCAAAAATTTACAGGAGCTGAGGGGCTGCACTGGCACACTGATGTGAGCAGTGTCAATGAGTAAAATGGGAACAAGAGCCAGAGCTGGCAGGCTGCAAAGCAGTTCCTTTGCTGGGGGATTAAATACAACCCCAAAGTTCACATCTTCCCGACAGCCCTTCAGTGACCATACGGAAAAGGACACGTTAAGATCCAAGAAACTCATTTTTCTTTACACATGAGAGCACCATGGAACTGTACTTCTGTCAGATTGTGTAATTCAGACAGTATGAGGAAAAAAAAAAAAAAGATTAAAAAAATCCCTATGTCAGGTCTCTTGTGAAATAAAACATTTTTCTTGGCTTTTTGTGTCCTTTTGGGAAAGAAAGGAGGATGGAAGTTTGATTGGCCTATTATAATTATAATTATGGAATAACATTTATTTTTCTAATATTGCCACTCTGTCAATACAAGTCCTCTTTTCAGGCCTTTTGCATGAGGAATACTATGTAATATTACTTCATTCTCTGACTCAGTAGTTGCTTTCCAGGTAAGAGTATCACAAACCAGCCCCCACCAGCTGCTTGGGGGGCTCTTTGGGGGCACAACCCAGCCAGTCTGTCCATCTCACCTGCCTGGACTCAAGGGCTTGCACGTTTAAAGCTGCACTGTGAGGTGCAGCTGAGACATAATCACTGTCATTGAACATCTCCCAGAGTATGTTCATGCTCCCAAGGGAGTGGACAATGTCATCGATATCCGATTCTGGTGAGAACAGAGAAAACACAGAATCACTCAAACTGGAAAAGAGCTTTAATATCAATGAGTCCAACCATTAATCCAGCACTGCCAAGCCCACCACTAAACCGTGTCCCTGAGTGCCACATCCCCATGACTTTGAAATCCCTCCTTATCACCAGCTTGCAGCATTTTACACAAAATTACTGATGCATTTTCTCACTGATGTAACCCCATGACAGACCACTGTTTCCTTTCACTCATGCCCACCAGAGAGCCCTCTGCTATTCTGAACAACATAAAGTATTTTATTTTGGTTTCCCACTCAACAGCCTCCAAAGAACACAGGAAATTTTTTTTTTGTTACATTCTACAGTAAGTTTGTGCAAGTCAAATGCAGCAGTGAGGGAGCAGAGCTGCCAACAAGCATTATCAGGATATTCAAGGTTTGAGTTGAACAGCAAATTAGCTAAAAAAAAAAAAAAAAAAAAAACCAACAGAAAAACAGCAACACTTTGACATGGTGTGCAGAGAAAATAAGTTGTATTAACCACAAATTCCCAATAGCTGGAACAGATGCCCCTTTTCACTGCCTGGATTACTGCTGTGCACTTTTAAAACATTTTAAGTTGAAACAAAAAGCAAATTTTCCAAAATGTTTTGTAGTAGGACTTTAATGTTGATGTATCCAAACATCTCTGGCCAGTTCCTTCATGTGGATCATTCTCTGACACAGCAAGAAAAAGGCTACTGGGCATGGGAGGAGGAGGAAGATTCCCAAACCAAACCCAATAGCACAAAGGATATTCACTCTTTATCATCTCTGGGTACTTCAAAACTGTTTATCTGGGTTAATTTTCAGGAAAATTTTGTCCCCAATCCCAAAAGCAGCTACACTAAAGAGAGAGGTGGAGACAGGAGCTGCTCCCCTACCTGTGGAGTTCTGCAGCAGGAGCCGACTCCTGTACTTGTGATAGTTCTCTCCAGGCTTCAGCAAGTACAAATCTGGGGAAAGTTTGATAGCAGCTACAGAATTTTTGATGATGTGGTGAATGAAAAACAATAAAATCTGAACGACAAGAAATATCAGAAAAAGCAACAACCTGAAAAGAAATAAAAGTTTGGGGTTTATTAAAATCCAGCGAAAGGCAGCCCAGTTTATGTGCATGTTAATAAAACATCTCCCTCACCCCCCAAAAAAGAATGTTTTCAACAAAAATAATAGCTTCATATTTACATTTAAAAAACAGTAAGCACGTGAACAAAAAAAATAATCAAATTCTGCCCTTTCTCTGGTGTCATTCAAACAGGTTAAGATTTGGCTATCCCAGTACTTACATAACTCTCACACATTTATTTTCCCTCTTCAGGGTAAGGAAATGCACTTTGGCTATGGTGGAAACCTGCTTCTTCCACAGGGCTGTGTTGCTCATGGCTGGTGCCTTTGTCTCCGACAGCATCAGCAGGCTCTGCTCCATGTCATCCAGGGATTTGTTATCCATCTCCTCCTGCACTTGCTGGGAGTGGAACACGCTGTAATCTGGAAAAGGGGACAGGAGAACTCTCCAGAGTCGATGCTCTCACAGAGCTACAGGGTTGAAATGGGAGAGGTGGAGGAGCCAGGTGGTCCTTCCTACAGGAGACCTCATCCCATCCCATTCCATCCCATCCCATCCCAATCTCTCAACTTAACCCCAAGGCCACTGACACTGATCCAGGCACCTGTATTACTCAGCACCAGCATATTCAGCTGTTAAATCCTCTCATACTCACATAAACTTTGTGGAGGAGGGTAGTAATTCTACTTAACTTCCTAAGTTTATATACCAGTACACTATATATACCCTACAGAGTATATATACTTACACTAGTAAGTCTGTATCACACAGAAAGCTTTAGAACTATTAAAATGGCTTAAACCATTCAAATTTAACATCAAAAAAAGAATTTATTAATTCTGGAATAACATTAAGCTTATTCTACTTATCATTTGAATTGAAAGTTAATTTCAAAGGAGGGGAAGTGAGACAAGTTGAGCTGTTTCAGCCCTAAGTGCAGCCACTAATGTTGCAGAAAGTTGGAAATTAATTTCATGCTGTGCATTTATAAATTCTTGAAAGCAGAGTCCATTAGGAAAATAAAGGACATTTTAAAAAGCAAGTCATTAAATGTGTGACTGTAAAGCAGAGGAGTCAGATGTGAGTGTGCTGGATGAAAAATTAATAATAAGCAGAAAGCTTTTTTTCCCCTGGATCCTCCCATAACCACCTCCCACCCAATTCACTGCTTTTTCCTGGGTTTCATGTTAAATATTTCAACAGCCTGGAGCATTGTGAGGCCAAAGGAGCCCCACGTGCTGGATGCAGCACCTTGGGAGAGTTGTTGTTACTCCCACCTCCTTCTGGCAGTGACAATTCCACACTAACAGTGGCTAAATCAAACATGAGGGAAAAGAAGAAAACATTCCTGGTCCACCCCACCTGCTTGGTCGATCTCTGCCTCAACTTCCAGCTTCAGGTAGACATCCTCCAGTGTGGTCATGGACACGCCGTAGGTGATAACACCCAGGTGGGAGTGGGTGTCCAGGTCAGAAAACAAGCCTGGGGACAGACATGACACGTAACTACCCTGCAGCTGTGCTCCACCACCTCCTGAGAGAGACTCAAGCACATCAGACACATCCCTAAAGCCTTGGAAAAAGCACGGACATAGAAATGTCAGTGTTTAAAGACGAAGACGCGGGTCATGGCTTGAGAACAAGGTTGGTTCTCCCTCTTTTAGCACTAAACTTCGATCTCTGGGGTCAGGGAAATGTGGCAGGTTTTCCTGAAGCTGTGGTGTTGATGAAAACCACCTCAGCATCCTAAAGCTCCTGGGCTGAGAGTTGCCTCTGGGCAGCTTCAGGAGGCCCTGTCCTGGTAGCATCACATTGAGGGTCTGCAGGAAGGGTCATCCTACCTGAATCCCTGCCCAGGCACAAAGGGATTTTACAAATAAAACCACTGAGTAATTTTTTAATCTGTATAAAATACATACTTTTATGCATATAAAAAGAATTCCCAGATGTGTGAAGCAAGGTTAACTGGGCAGGAGATCCTGGACAGGCAGGATGAGGTTCAGAGAGAGCATTAATTAATACCTGTGGATGAAAAAATGCTTTTGGGCTCTTTGGTCAATCCTGTGAAATAAAGGACTTGAAACAAGGAGCTTAGAGCCAAGGTCAGGCTGCAGGGAAATGCAAATGCATAAAATGGGAAGAGCAGCTGGATCCCTGATGCTGCTGCTCCAATCTCTGCAATTTCTTCTGCCCCACTAACCAAGGCAAATTCCCAACCTTGGTTTCTCCTTGTAACAGTTTGGGAGAATTGATTCCATCTTACATAAAAGGTGCCTGTTTTCAGAAAGTACACGATGTGGCTGCTAAAGGCAAAGTTAATAAATTATTAACTCAGATGCAGCAGGGAAAAAAAAAAACCCACTTATGAAATCTCAGCTGCATATTCCCATCAGAATTGATTCTCCCTTCACTTTCCACATGGCACAGAGGACGCTGTGTTTATTCCATTTATTTCTGGGAGGTGAACAAGGAGCTCTGCACAGGACTGATCAGATAATTGCTGCCATCTAGTGAAATCCTCACATCTGCTCCACGCTCCCTCTCATCACTGAATTTTCAAGGCAGTGGCACAGACAGCATTACTGGTACAGAGGTTGTCAGTTTACTGACTTCACAGATTGGTTTTGTTTGTTACGATGCTCTTTGCAGCTCACATAAGGATTTTTTGTAGGATTTGGGGCTTGCTGGATTCCCACTGGAGGCCAGCCTGGCTTATTAAAACCCTCTGCAACAAGATGATGCTTCTGCAGGACGAAGGGATGGTCGGGTGAAGGAGTCTCTTCACCACAGAGGCATCACAGGGACCCACATCCCTCTGACACCCCACAGGCCCCCTGGAGGAAGCAAGAAGGTCCCCACTCACCTGAGAAAGACCTCACTGACTCACCATCAGCCAAATAATACCACATATAAAACCAGACAAATGCAGAACTGACACTTTACCAAGAGGTGCAGCTACAGCCACACCTGATGGATATCCCCTCTGCAGCACAAAAAAACCCATCAATACCTGCAAATTTGTCCATGTCCTTGAGGGGGAGGGTGTACACGAGCTGCTCATCGTTCTGCTGGATCAGGGTGGCTGCAGGGATGTGCTGCCTGATCAGAGAGGTTGTAGCTTCTGTGTTGCAATAGGCATCGATGTGCATGCTGAAAACACAGCACCAGAAACTGGGGGTTCAAAGCTTGACCTTCTCCTGACACTGCACCACAACTATCAGCCAGCAGAGCACCACAGTCACCAATTTCACCACTCAATTTTATCATTCAAGATGATAATAGGATTTTCTTTGGGGGGTGGGGGCGGGGGAGGCAGAGGGTGCTACCTTAGATATTTGCAAAAGAATTAAAAAAACCAACAACCTGATGGCACAGAAATGCCACAAAACACTTACCTCAAGCGGTAGCCAATGCCCCACTTGCTTTTGAGAAAGAGAGAAGATCCGAGGCACTTCAACATCCCTTGAGAAATCACGGCTTTGCGATCTGGAAACAGAAGTCGAGAAGGCCCCTTTGAAGCAGAAGACTGAGAATTTCCTCCAAAGCTCAGTGACACATTTCAAACACGTGTGCATTCCGTGGTCTGGCACCCCAGGGCGGCAGAGCATCTCACCAGCCAGGATATCTGCCTCGTCCATGAAGTGGGTGCTGAACACGGTCACACCGTTGGCTTTCCTGTTCTTCAGGAGGTTCCAGACGATGTGACGCGAGCACGGATCCATCCCGGCCGTGGGCTCGTCCAGCAGCAGAACCTTGGTGCAAAACCAGGAGTGCTTTCAAAGCCACAGCCACGGGCACTGACCTCAGGAATCCCTACGGATCCAGGGGGTTTTGTTTGAAGCCTGTCAGTTATTCCTCTAAAATATATAAGGAACATCCCCAGACTAAGTAATGCAGCTGCTGCCACTACGCTTTGAATAAATCCATCTCCTGTTGTGACAATTGGAAAAATCCTATAATAACTTAATGCCAGAGTCTGTTTTATTCTGGTTCTAACACAATGATATATTAGAATTAACAATTTAGCTGTGGGTTCACTTTTTCTCCTAAGGGGTGGTTAAATACACACACCTGCTTTTAAAACCCCCAGGAACTGTCACACACATCATTTTTAAACACAGATCTCAAAGCACTCCCCCTTCTCACAGGCCAGAAATTACAGAGCTGTAACACAAAAGAGTTCTCTGGCTCCATTCCTGCTCCTGGATGGCTTTGTGAGGAAAGTATCCAACAATTTGACTGTTGGGGGCTAAATGTTGCCTGCCAGAAATTACAGAAAACTTGTCACACTGTTTATTTCCCAAAGACATCAAATCCAGAGTTACTGCCATTACCTGAGCCTTTAACAGCCTCAAGCACAAAGGCTGAGTCATTAAAGTGATTTTAATTAAGCCATAAAGGAAGGAAAAAAAATAAAAAATAAAGGAGCAACAGATGCTGAAAGTAACAATTGCTGCATCTTACACGTTATTATATGTATTAATTGGTTTAGACAAGAGACCATCAATGTATCAGTGATGCCAAGCTGGGAACAGCTCCATTACTCTCACCTTGGGGTTCCCAAGAACAGCAACTCCCACCGACAGCCTCCTCTTCTGCCCCCCACTTAGTTTTTTAGCTTGATTGTCCCTGATGGGCTGCATCTCCAAATCCAACAACACCTTCTGCACCTTGAAAACACAAGAAACACATTTACTGTTTAAAAAAAAACAAAACACAAAACTGTTTTTAACAGTTTATCTTTGCCAAAATATCTGTCTGTACCTCTTTGTCTACTGCCCCATAAAGTAATATTTCCCTGCAAACTCATCTAAAAGGATATTTTCATCTACAGGTTAGAAGTGAACACATAAGGCAACACCTGTGCCCAGGTGACTTACTTCCTGAATCAAATCATTCTGAGGGATTCCCTTAATGGCAGCAAACAGGGAGAGATTCTCCTCCACAGTTAGAATATCGAAGTGTATGTCAGACTGAGGGCACACCCCCGTTATCTGCCGCACTTCCAGCATCTCGTCGATCTCCGACACTCTGTGCCCATAGACAGAGACAAACCCTAAAACAAGAAGTAAACAAAATATCCAGGAGCGATCAAGAAAGAAGGTTTTTACAGCCAGAGAGCAGGTGAATGTGGATATGAATTGAAAGAGAATTTTGGGAGACCTTATAAGGTCTGAGAGGGAATTACAGGCAGGCTGGAGAGGGACTTTTCACAAGGGCATGGAGTGACAGGACAAGGGAAAGACCTTAAGATGAAGGAGGGCAGGGCTAGATTTGATATTATGAAGAAATTCTTTATTATTATAAGGGTAGTGAAGCACTGGCACAGGTTGTCCAGGGCTTGGAGCACCCTGGTCTAGTGGCAGACGTCCCTGCCCACAGCAGGGGGTTGGAATGAGATGGGCTTTAAGGTCCCTGCCAACCCAAACCAGCCTGGGATTCTGTGATTCCCTTTCAAACTCCGGTGCACCCTGAAATAACCACGAAGGTCACGAGCTCTGGTTTTGAAAGCAGGGCACCCAGGAGCCCCGAGGACTCACCGTCCGTGGGTGGGCACAGCCCGCAGAGGATGTTCATCAGCGTCGTCTTCCCGGTGCCGCTGTGTCCCAGCAGAGCCGTGATCTGACCCTCGTAGATGTCAAAGGACAAATCTGGTCCCCAGGGCAGAGGAGGAGGAGGAGGAGATGTCAGAGTTGTGCTCCTGGCACCTGGAGCCAGCTCCCAAGGCAGAGGTAAATTCAAATACTGACATATGGGGTATGCATTCACGCTCTGCTGGGGGCATCCTTACCTCCACGGCCGGGCACAGGATGGGCCCTGCACCCACATCCAAAACCACCCAGGGAAACAAGATGAAAATATCAGGGAGGAGGGGCAGGGAAGATCATATCACTACATGGGCAGAGGAGGAATAACAGGGATGGTAACAGTAGGCTTTCCTTAGTGATAAAAGGGATCACTTCTTGGGGTGCTGTTCTAAACAAGATTACTGCCCAAGCTGTGAGAGAAATACACACACAAGCACACCTGGCATTCATGCTCCAAGGTCCCACCCCTCTAAAAGAAACCAAAAAGCCTGAACTGAAACACAAAAGATCACTCAGCAATTCAGCTCTTGCTCCTCTGCATCTGACAAGCAGCTAAAAAGCTAAAATGTTCTTACTTCTGAGAGCCTCCACAGTTTCCCCCTTTTTCCTGAATGTTTTCTGAACACAGCTGATTCTGAAAGAAGACATGTCATTGTATAAACTGTTTCAGGATCTTTATATGGCATTTTGAATGATCAGTACTTGGCAACAGGCACGACAAGATGATCAGACTAAACTGGCACCAGACACGTTCAAGACCCATCGAGGCACATCAAGAGACAGGACATCTTGATGAGCTTTGCCCACCTCCACCCTGGCATCAGAAAGCTTTTTCTGATCACCTTCTAAGGTACTTCCTGTGTTGACAAATTGAATTCTTTAAAATCTGTGCCTCTTTCACATGGTAGAACAACACAACAAAGGTTTCTCAAGGTAGAAAAGGGAACAGCTACTTCCCAGTGGTTGCACAATACAACAAAACACTCCAGAGATATGATAGAGAAAAGAGGTTTTAGTAGAACAGGCTGCAAAGATGTGATTACTGACAGCTCTTCATCAAAATTAGGTAAAAGCAAGCAGGTATCTTTCTCTTCAAGAAGGGTAAAAACCTTCCAGCCCCACTGGTTTTCCAAGTAAGAAAAATCTAAGGGCACCCATCCTTCAGGATGGGTTTTGGAAGCCTGGCTGCCCTGGAAATGAGGATGAGAGTGGGTTATGGGCGAGAAGCGGGGAGGAGAACCAGGTATGAAAGAAAACAAAACCTGTACACGTAAAGATGACAAGATAATGTGAAAATTCTAGAGAGCTGCTGAAGGGATGATATGGGAGGAGTCCAGGCTGGATGGACTTAATGCAACAGCGGTCACAGTGTTCTCATGTGAACAGCAGGATTAAAACTGGACCCTTGAACCCATGGCAGGTGCCCAAAGAGACATGGATGGTGTGGACAACACAAGACTTGTTCTGGTCACTGAGCTCAAATATTCATTTGAGACTAGTGGAGCCAACCAGGAGTGAAGATGCAGAGCTCCCCACCTCCCATCAGGCTATGCCACTGGAAAATGATGGAAACAAGGAAGACATTGAAAATAACATCTGAGAAACACCACAAAGCACATGACAGTCCAGATGCAAGACAGCAGGTGACACGCAGCACAGCACGAAACATGAGAGTGGGGACATCTATTTCTTCTCAGTTTCCTTTTACTCTCTTGCCTGTGGCAGCTGGGTAAAACCACCAGGAAGTTCCCCTCTGGTCTATGGAGAACACCAAAACCTTCACACAAACCTAGAATTCGGCTTTTTGTCCTAAAAAAATCTGTTTTACCAGAAACTAAACCCTCCCAGCGGAGCAGACGCTCCAACATCTGCAACCGCTTACGCCGCCCGTGGCCCGAGCGAAACTGAGGGAATGGAAAACCAGTCGGGCTGGAGAGGACTCCAACCAGAGGAAAACCATCCACCAGCAAGCCCTCTCTTTAAGCCCAGTGATTTATCCCTGGAGAGCATCCACTGAGGACGGGGATCCTCCGGGAGGGAGCCACGCCGGGCTCTCTGCAATGCATACCATATGCTATTTGAATCCAACAGGGGCAGAACTACGAGGGGATTTTCCAAATCCCACATTAAAAAAAAACCAAAAATAATTCCCAGGGAGCCCAGGTGACCTGCTCATCTGCTGTGGGGCGGGGCAGGGCCTGTACCTGATGGCTTCTTTCCCCTGGAATTCCGAAGGCACGGGCTCCACGATCTCGCTGAAGCTCAAGCTGCCGTTGACGCTGCTCTCGTACAGCTCCCTGTAATTCTTCCTGTGCTTGGACCAGAACGAGGGTTTCATGAAGAAAAACGGGGCACGGCGCAGCCCGAACTCCCCTGGAGGGAACACAGGGAAAAGCCCCAGCCTCTGATCAGATATTCCTCAGCTCTTGGGTTTCAGCTCTCCCGTGAAAGGCCCACGAGCCCCACCCTGCGCCTCTGTTCCAGAGGGATTTTTTCAGCCCACTTCAACCACCTGCACTTCAGCCATCGCTGCCATCAACGCTGCTGGCAGGCTCCAGGATTGCCAGGAGTTTAAACATATATAGTGCAAATCTCCTTCTGTGCAAGAGAAATACCCAGGGCTGAAAAAAACGGTGACTTAAAACACAATAACACAAATCCAGAGGGATCAGAGGTGAACGGAGCTGAGGGGCTTAACCAGGATTGAGTGGTAAGATTATCAACTTTATCCTGTGTTTCATGTTAAACCACTTCTGTCACAGGGAAAGGTCTGGAACAGGCAGAGGGGTCTTTGATTTTCAACCCTCAAAGAGCAAATTTTAAAGGTCAAAGCATTCATTAGCCCAGTAAGGAAGTTTTTCTTCTAGAAAGAGGGAAAAATTTCGCTTTTTAGGTCCAAAACCCCTCCTCACACCTCACGGTTTTAACAGAAAATAAATTATTTCAGCTAAAAGTATTCTGAGTAACAGCATAAAAATCCATCTGCAAAGAGTATCACCTCCTTCCTCCACAGCTGAATTTAAGGGAGAGATGCCATCAGCCTGCTCAGGACTGCAGGAATTGCTTCAGCTCTTGGGAACATACCTGGGATAACCTGGTCAAGGTACACAGCTACAAGCAGGTAAAAGATGCTGTCCAGCACCAGCAAAATAAGAGAGATACAGAGCGGGTAAGGACCATCATTTATATTTGCAAATGTTGCCCCATCTTCATAATCTTCCAGATGCATGACCTGCACAGGGAGAGGGAGATGTTACACACCAGCACTGGGCCAGCCTGAGAGACACAACAGCACAGTGCAAAAACCTGGCAAAAGAAACAAAAATAATGAGAAAGTGGCTGAGATCACAGCAACAAACACCAAGAATAACAGCCCCTTGACGGTGCTTGACATTAAATTCCCAGGGGAAGTTATTAAAATTGGCATTTTCCCCCACCATCATCAATTTGTTAGAAATAAAATAAATATTTCAGAGCATCTCCATCAAGATCTATTTGAAAATGATCCATGACAAAGGGGTGATGAGGAGCTGGTGGTTCTTTACCTGCGCGACACCGATCAAGAAGCTGCACTGACACAAAGGGCTGAGAAACCACACGAAAGATTTGGGGAAATCCTCCAGCAGGACAATATTAAGGCCCACAAACCCAAAAGCCAGCGTGGCCAAGAACTCCACTATCCCCACATGCTTCGACTTTTTAAACAGAGGTGTCAGCATAAGGGCGAAGAAAACCTGAGGGCAAAAAAAAAATAAACAAAAACAGAGAGGAAGGTGCTGTTTTAAAAATAATAATAATACAGGTACAGGAAAACTAAGGTAAAATGCCATTTTGCCTCTGATAATCATATCATTTTCCTGGTATAGTGATGACAGCATTCACCCACAGAGAATCATGGAATCATTTTGTGTGGAAAAGAGCTTTCAGGTCATCGAGTCCAACTGCTTCCCCAGCACTGCCAAGGCTGCCACTGAAGCGTGTCCTCAAGTGCCACACCTACATGGCTTTTATATCCCTCCAGAACATCAGGAGGGACAGATTTCCCAGGGATGCCAGGAGACAGAGCACAGAAAACAATTATGGCTCCTAATTCTTCTTTTATAGAGCTGAGTGTGCACCTCCACCCTGGCGAGTGTCCCTTCTGCCAATGACAGCAAACAAATACCTACTCGGGCACTGGCTGCTTATAAACTCAGACAGGAAATCTGCCAGCTATTTATAACACATTCTAATATAATTCTCTGAGCTTTAATTAGGGTTTTAGCATTACACTATATAGTAACAACAAATGTTTTGAAGAGGACGTGGGTTTGGACTGCTAAATGGTTCTGTACAGTGTTTTCAGCTCAAAGACTGATTATTATAAACCCAGATATTTCAGTAGGGAAATGTCTTCCCCATAGTGATGGGTGACACCTGAGCAACATCCTGAACTGGAGGAGAGCCAAGGAAGGGGATGGGACATGTCAGACACCCAGCACTGTTTGGCCCTCCAGGAGCAAAGCTTGTCCCAAATGCTTCAGGAGAAAGAATAAGATCAGGTGGGAAGGGAATAAAACCCACAGGGATGGGATGGCTGAGTTTAACAAGACCAGGAATACTTACTGAGGAGACTCCATATAGGAAAAAAAGGAGAAATATCACGAAGGCACTGCTCTGGGGAAAGAGGGAAGAGGCCGTGGCGATCACTGCCATGAGAATGGACATGACAAAAATCAGGCTCACGTAGAGCAGCACCCAGGAAAGCCTAGGAACAAAAGGGGGGAAAGAACAGAAACCAGGCAGTGAATCCCCAGCCTGAAGCGGCCACACAAACAGCTAAACCCACCATTCTTTAATATTCCACACAGCTGCACCAAAGGCCAGGCTTGGAACAAAACAAGAGTCCCCAAATAAAAGAGCTCTTGTAAACACCCCTGGAATTGTACTCAGCACTAGAGCACACACAGATACCCACAGCAGCTAAAGACACACAATTAGATGATTCACTATTATATTTTTTAAAAAAAAAAACTTGCATAATTAATTCCCTGGTATAACCAAAAGAGAGTAACAGAGTCATAGGTTTCAATAATTCACGAAATTCTATTTAAAATTTAATCCACTAGTCATTCCAGTCGCCGGGCAGGGTAATAAAATCCTTTTCTTCTGAAAAGCTGAGCCTGTGAGCAACTCTGACCTCAGGAAACAAGGGTGGTTTGTGTACAGGTAGTAAAAAAAAGACATTTCCTCAGAAGTAGAGGGGAAAAAAAAAAAATCATTCCAGCAAGCCCAGGTGGCTGTTTCGGTGCAGTTGGGACAGATGTGAAAACGCTGCAGGAAAGGGCAAAGCCAAACCTGGTTTTATCTCTTCAGCTATCAGTGATTTCAAATCAGCACATCCTCTCATTTGGGGGGAAAAATAAAACGTTGTATTGCACAGGACAATTTCCATCATGGTAAGGAAACAGTAAAACCTGTTGCTACGACTACTCTGTCGTGTTAAAATTATAGAGTTGGATTAATTTAATTATGTGCCAGGGAAACTGCTGCTAAGCTCTGAACAGACTGCAGGTTACCTGTTGGGCCCCTAGGAAAGGAGATACCGAGCCAAAAATATTTAAAGAGAAAGAAAAACCTACATAAAAACCTCACACATCATCAGACTTAATCCCTCTGAGTCTGGCACAGATTTACATGCATAAATGCAACAGTATTACTCTGGTGTTTACTTACTAAAATATTCATATTTTCATAATACTGCAAGTGTCTCTATGTTTGATTTTACAGAATATTTCCCTTGTTGGTTGTTTTCAGTTAATCAGACTGAAAACAATTTAAAAAATGAAGGATGGAAGAGAAGAGTTTTCCTAGAAAGTGTTTTTCTTCAAGTAATTCTTTTTATAAACATATACAATTCTTTCATAAAGAACAAGTTACACTAAACACTCACATACCAGAAGGCAGTGTCATGGAGTCCCAGTATTTTCAGGAATTCCTTCAACTTCCTCTCCTTCTCTGCCACAATATGAATTGCCAAATAATACCCAAACGGGGAGAAGGCGATCACCAGGTAAATTAAAATGATTGCACGGGGGAAATTATCTATTTCCACCACAGCAGCCTCTCCCATAACCACTGCTCTCGTCAGTTCAAGCTGCTCCCAAACCGACTGATTCGTCTTCAGCTGAGGGGAAGAGAAGGAAGAGAAGGAAGAGTTATTTCGGGATTGCTCCTGATTTTTCAGCCCCATCCCAGGCTCCAGCTCAGCTCCACCTCCCTCCCTGCTGGCAGGGAAGGACCTGAAGACCCCAAATCCCAATCCAAAAGCAGGGAAACTGGAGAACATCTGAACACCTGGAGGCAAAAGCAGCACATGTGAAATTTCTGGCCCTTGAAAGGATGAAATTTGCTCTCACCACGAGCAGGATGAGGGGAGGGGTATTGGAAAAACTGTTGATCAATACTGACACCAAAATGAGGCAAATTCCACAGCCCCTTTGGTACAGCACCCAAAATGGCATTTTGGGGTGAGCACCTTTGTGTTCTGAGCACTGTTGTGATGGGTGTTTGGGCTCATTTGGATGCAGTTTGAGACAAACATCCACATTATCCATCCCAACAAGAACAACTCTGCACCAAATACAGCAAAGCACAGCCAAAAACATTCTGCCTTCTCATCAGGGGTGAGATTGACTTCTGATATGGCCTTTCCCATTCTTTAAAGCCAACATCAGACAAGCAGCCAGAGCCAAGGCAGCCCATGGAGCTGAACCTCCCTGGGTTTGTGATGGGTTTTTCCAGAGTTACCTGTATAATGGCAGCATCAATACAGGCCTGGAGCGCCGTGAACCCCGAGCTCCAGTAGGTCACTGACTCACAGCCCTTCCGCAGGTTGGAGCAGCTGGCTGCAGAATAAAGCAAGGAATGAGGATCCATAAAGTCCCCTTCAGCCCAGGCTGCTCTAAGACTCCCTGTTTCCGTGTTAAAATGCCAAAAACCAGAGTTACCCCTGCCCTGTCCCCAAGGCGCAGCTCGAGGCCACCCCTGACAGTGCCAGAAACAACCTCCATAAATCAATATATTGCCACACCAGGCAAAAAAAACAAAACAACCCAAAATAGAAAACAATTTTCCAGTTTCTCCCCTTGCAGAGCACACGTGAGAGAGCTCCCATTTACCTCTGGATTCCATATAAATGGAGGACATGGCGATGGAGTCGTGGAACCTCAGCTGGTAGGACATGGAATCCTTGAACACGACCCCCACGAAGTTGGAGGGTTTGAGAGCACTGGCCTCTTGCAGCTCCTCCTCACTCAAATACTCCTCAGTGATGATGCCTGAGGGATATCAAGGAATTATCGTGTTGATTTAGGTGCTGGCACAGCAGGGAGAAAAAAAAATGGGCAACAGTTTTTAAAGTGTTGTGTTAATCATTAATTATTTGAGTTTGGAGATATATAATGTATGACATGACAAGGGGGAATGGCTTCAAACTGACAGGGAGTAAGTTTAGATTAGATTTTAGGAAGAAATTCTTCCCTCTGAGGGTGGTGAGGCCCTGGCACAGGTTGTCCAGGGAAGCTGCAGATGCTCCATCCCTGGAAGTGTCCAAGGCCAGGTTCCTCTGAAGCAGGAGGAACACAGAGAGGAGACATCAAAGATATCAAACTAAAAATACATCAGTGGGTTTGGAGAGTCAAGTCCCTGCTACACGTGTGAGGTGAGCAGGTAGAGCACTGGAGAAAAAAAGAAACAATAAATAAAAGGAAAAAAATAGGAAAAAAAAAACAAGGAGGAAAACCAAAACAAACGGAAAAACACTGTCAAATTAAAAACTCAAACAAATAGAAAAATCCAAACAAATGGGAAACAAATAGGAAAACCCCAAACAAATAGGGAAAATAAACAAAACCCAGGGAAACCAAACAAATGGAAGAAAAATAATAAACATGAAAACCCAAACAAGTGTGAAGAAAACCAATCAGAAGGAGAAAAACAGGAAAAAACAAATGGGAAAAAAAAAAACAATCAGGGGGAAAAACAGCAAAAGAAAAGGAAAATTGCTTTCAAGAGGAGAGGTGACAAAGTGTTAATGAGAATAAGCATTTAAAAAAAAATTAAAAATGCTGTTTTCATAGTGACACCAGGATAGAAAACACAACCTAGAACAGCACCACCCCCTGAGTTTGCTCCAGGGTGTCACAGGACAGGTGTCAATCAGCCCTAGAGCTGCTCAGGGGCTTTTTGTACCCAAACCTTTCCCTGCAGCCACACAACACTTTGGCTGCACCAGGAGAACGGGAATCACTTCGAGATGGCAGTGCCAGAACATTTGTCACCCCAGGAAAAACAAGCAAAAATCCCCCACCAGCGCCTTCACTTGGACGGAAAATAAATGGATTTTTCCTGCTAGCAGCACCCGTGAGCTCCCTCTCCAAACACAAGTCATAGAGTGGGACTTGGGGAGAAAAAACACACCATTTAGAGTGTGAATACCATCCTCAAAGTTATCAAAGGCCACTTTCTTCATGATGTCCCGTGCCATCTGGGTGGGTGGCGTGTACCCAATGACGAAGTTCACCAGCTGGGAGGTGTCCAGGGTGCCCAGGTCGGTGTTGGCCACCTTGTCGTACTTCCTGTGCGGGTGCATCATGCTCATCAGGATGAGCCAAAACAGGAAAAACAGAGGGAAAAGGACCTCCTGGACAAAGGGAAAAAACGAGCATTTCAAAGAGCAGTCAGGGAAGTAAAACCTTCCTCAGGTTTCTCTTACACAGAGCTCAAAGGAGGGACTGACTGTGAGCTCAGTTACTTGACTGGGAAATTCCCTGGATGTTCTCAATGCAACAGCAATTTTAATGCCAAATCCTGCCCTGGCGCTGAAGCAGGATTTTAATCGCCTGCATTAGTAACCTAAGAAGCCATTTGAAGGCCCAAAGGGATAATTCCACAAGCTTTAAACATCTGCAAATTCGTGCTCTTTGGGAAGTAGCAAAACACAAGCTGTGAACAACTAAACAAGCCCAGCCAAGCACTGCACTGTCTCTTCTTCTCCTCAAAATTCATCCTGAAGTACCATCACAACACCAACACACAGGGCTGAACTGTTTATTTTTTCTGTACAGAGCCTTACACATTAGGATACATCTTCAACCAAAGGATCACAAAACATCTTTTGGAGAAGCCTATTTCAACCCAAAATTCAACACAGACCATGAAGCCTCATAAACATCATAATAAAACCCAGTGTTGCCTCTGATTTGGGAATTATTTAAGCACAGAGTAACTGGGGATGCATCAGCAGCAGGACCCAAGGACTCCCCCCTTACCTGGACACTGCTTTTCTTAGTCCTACCCTTAATAAGACAGTTCTTGAACAGGAGAGCTCGGGTTTGTCTCCATACTCCTGCTTCTCTGGGAGCAGCTGGTGCCATTTTTCAAGACTGGTTTAGGAAAAACAAATAAATCAATATTAAGTGACAACATAATTTAAAAATCCAAAGCCTGGCGGTTGCAGCTTTCAGTGTCTCCTATTTTTACATTTCCGTAGAAATGTTTTATTTTCAGTTTTTTTCATACTTTAAATGCCTTCTGATACATAATGCTGGGTGTCTGTTACATGGAGAAACTGGTGATGCTCCTTTAGGGCTCGGGAATCCAGCTGGGAATCCAGGCAGAAGATGCCTCGGGATGCCCCCGAGCCAACCCTTCACCCAAGGGCAGGACCAGCTCTAGGCGAGCTCACTAGACTTGACCTAACCTGGGCTTATTTTTCCCCACACAAACTACAAACCCAAGCATTTCTCTGGGAGCAGAATTCCAGCATCCGTGGCAGGAGCTGAGGGCATCCAGCCAGGGCGATGCATGCGAGAGCCAGAGCCAGCTCACCCCAGGCAAGCTGTTCAATTTACCGTGAGTAACCCCCTTCCATCCTGGAGCACATCCAGCACTGCTTATTTCCCTCCCCATTACATTTTAACCTTTTCATCAGCCCAGCTGCACAGCACACGAGTGCCCAGGGTAACCTTCTGGAAAAGGGGAAAATGCTTAAATCACACTAAAAAGGCTCTCCCAGCAGACAGCAGCCTGCACGTACCTGCAAAGGGGCAGTGGGCTGAGGAGCCAGCAGGTCTCTCCCCCAGTTTTGCCGCCACTTTGCTGCCTCAGGTTTGGAGTTATGGGTTGATCTACATCTCCCTCTGCTTCCTCACCTGTGAATGCTGGAATGTTTCATCTGGGAAGGGGAAACACAACCATGAGCCGCTCGGCAGGGACAGCAGAGCACCAGCACAGCTCCACGGCCACCACCCTTCCAGTCCCACCCACACCCACATCCCAGTGAACAACTGAGTCACTCCTCAACACTTCAGCCAAAACTCAGGGCAGATTCCAGGAATTTATCCATATTCCAGGCTTTGCAGCTACCAACACTCATTCCAGAGGCGGGCTGATGTTCCTGGTGCCTGTGGTCTCCAGGCAGTGTTGGAAATGATATCGCTTTTCTAACTTTTCAGTGATCCTAATTAACCTTTCTGTTAGCTGCTTTAACTAATCACAAGTTGTGTGTTAGGCCTTAAATCACTTTTAGCCAGCATAGAGCAAAAAAAGCTGTCAGGAGCAACTTCTGTGAGAACACAGCTTGGGAAAAGTACTAAAACTCTAAGTTTTGTTAACCTTGATATGCTTCAATGGACAAAGCCCAGGGAGGGAGAAAGATGTATTGTTGAAATTGGACATTTGGGACACGGATTTGTGACCTACAAGGTCCTTTTGCAGAAACCAGAAGATGAAAGAACTAACAAAGAATTCAGTGTGACTGCTGGAAGTCCCTACTGGAGAAAAAGATACTAAAAAGACTAAAAGTGTGTCCTTAATTAGCATAGAAATTGCAAAATTAATAACCAATAGAAGGCAGAATACTAACTAATTAAAGAGAATTATGTAATTAAGAACCAATAAATATTAATTTCTTTGTTTGCTAAAAACATATAAATAGTGAAAAAGTGATGTATTGGTGCCCGTGTGGAGGCAAGAGTTTTACTGGCCACGCACACATCCAGCACTGAAAACAAAAACAATGCCTTGCTTTCTAACACTAAAAAGACAGTGCTAGAGATTCTATTTATCCCAGTGATTTTGGAGGTAATTGGCAACAGCAGGACCCGGTTTCTGTGTTATCTGTTAGACACCACATGGCTCAAACTTCCTGCCCTGGCTGTATTTTAATACGGAAATCTATTTTTGGAGCACAGACAGCATCTCACTCGAGGTTGCTCAGATGTCAGCCCCGCTGAGCTGAGCTGGGAGAACTTCAAACAAACAAACACCTTACACACAGACAGCACTGAGAGCCTGTGTCTGAGTGCAGGAGGGAGGAGAGCAGGGAAAAGGGGCTAAAAGGGATCAAATCCCCCATTCCCAGCTCCTCTGGCTGCGTTTTGGGGTCCTGCAGGGAGCAGTGACCCTGCCAGCAGCACGAGGACCCACGTGGGACACAGCTGCTCGTCACTGAAAGAGAAGCCTTGGGAAGAGGAATCCCACCCCCAGCTCGCAGTGCTGCCCTTAAAGTCTCACCCAATCTACTTCAAACGTGACAATAAAATGTAAAAAAAAAAAAAAAAAAAAAAAAAAAAAAAAAAAAAAAAAAAAAAAAAAGAAAAATCCAACCACAAAATGCTTAAGCACCAACCCGTGATAGTAACTAAGTCCTGCAGGAAAAATGAGTACGACTCCTCCAGATATTTTCGAGGAAGGAACGCTTCACACTGGCAGTAGAGTGTTTTAAAAATAATCAAAAGCAGCAGTTATTGCTTACAGGTCATAAAAACCACTGTCCTTCTCCCTTCTGCTCACAGCACACCCTCCAAGTGCCTGGACTGCCACTGCTGGCTCTCGGGAGCACATTTCAAAAGCACTCAGCCACACTTCTCTGTTTTAATGAAACCTAAAATTTGGCCAAGATGATTTAATCACAATCACATTCAATCACCAGTGCCAGTTACTGTTTCTCTAATTATTTTCTATCCACTTGTAAAAACCAAAACACTCCCACATCTTCACTGGAACACTGCCACGCTTAAATTTACATCACCTGGGTTGGAGGAAGGGTCATTTTAAGAATGTTAATTAACTTTTCATACTACACCTGCCACCTCCATGTAAGCAACTGAAGCTACATCATGATGATGAAGGACACTGAAGAAGCATCACATGTACGGTGAAAAATTGTATTTGGGATTAAAAAAAAAACAACCCCAAATCCTCCTTGAAACTCCAGATGAAGGAAATGAGCATGTAGGCTGAGCAGAACAAGCTGCCAAGGCATTTAATTGAATTATTCTGGACAAAATGAAAAAACTCTGAACCTATGAGATGCTCCCCGAATTTAGCTACAGATTTATGATTTGCACTGACAAGGGAAGCAGGTGACACACAACTGCTTGTGGGCATCTCAATCAAAGCAATCTCAAGGAGATGACTGGGTTTGGGCTTTAATTCCACGAGAGATGCCAGTGCTTCTTAAATAATGCTCAGCTGATACTTGGGAAGACTCCCCTCCCTTCCCCAGACTCATCAGCCTGGCAACGGTCTTTAAAGGTCAGGTGATGATTTAGTGCTGCATATTATGTTTTCCTTGTCTTTTAAGCTAAAAAAAAAAAAAATCCAAAAGAAAACCAAACAAGGGGGGTAAGAGCCTCAGCTAACTGAGCTGTGGCTTGAGTCAAAAAACAACTTATCACTGAACCACACCTGCAGAAGGGTCAGAAAATAAGATTATTGATCTTGCTGCAAGAGAACAGCAGCTGAAATGGTACTTAAGCAAAACTCTGATGTGCTCTTTACTGCTCAATTATTCAAATTGCAAATACAATAATATGCAATAATAAAGCGAGATGCTCTGTTTATGGATCTCTAAAAACGGGCTGAATTTTGCCCCTCATCTGATCCCCCCAAGGGAAGCCCAGCCGTGCCTGGGGCTGCGCAGCCCGAGGGAGCCCCGCAACCACGAACCGCTCCCCTCCGAACTCATCCTCGCTCAGCTGCGGGGGCAAGGAATGACACGGAGCAGAGCCAGGCCGGGCTGTTCCAGCACGGCTCCCGGTCCCGCAGCATCCCCGAGCATCCTCCTGCATCCCCGAGCATCCTCCTGCATCCCCGCCGCCCCCGGGGACCCCCGCAGGTCTCGAGGGAGGACGGTGGGGGGGAAAGACACTCCTTCGGATTTCCATTTCTCCCTTTTTTGCCCATCCCAAACCCCTTCAGGCGCGGTTTCCTCACCATTTTCCGCGCAGCCACGGACCCTCGGCACGCACAGCCATCACCAGCCCAGCCCGTGCTCCCGAGTAATGACGCGCATTTCAGGTGCAGCCCAACTCCTCCTCTTCCTCTCCGCTTCTTCCCGTTCGACCCACCCCGGGCGGGGCCCTTCCCCCGGTCCCAACACCGCCCCCCCGCCCCGGTCCCGCCTCCCTCCGCAGCGGAGCGGGGTCGGCACAGCCCTGGTACCCTCCGGTATCTCCCCGGTACCCCCGGGTGCCCCCCCCGTCCCCTCCACCCGGCGCTCCGAGGGGCCGGACCGCTGTCCCGGGGCGGAGCGGAGCGGGATGGAACGCGATGGAACGGGATGGAGCGGGGCTGCCAACCCTCCACCCCTGGCCCCGCATCCCCGTGTCCGTCGGCAGTGCCGGGACATCCCCCTCCCTCCTGGTGACCTTCCTCCCCTCCCGGAGATACCTCTGCTCCCGGGATCCCTTTTTTTCCACCCAGGCACCCCCCTACCGAGCACCCCATCCTCCGGGTGACCCCCTTTCCATGGACTCTCCTCTCGGGGACTCCATTCTCCAGGTGACCACCTCTCCCGCGGTCCCCCCATCCCGGTGACCTCATCCAATGGGTCTCCCTTTTCCCGGGGGACCCCATCCCTCCTGAGCACCCCTTTCCCGGGGACCCCATCCTCCAAGTGACCCTATCTTCCAAGGACTCCCTCCTCCAAGGGATCCCCCCTCTCGGGGACCGCATCCCCCAGGGACAACCCCACTCTGCCTCCCAGCACAACCTCGCTGAGGAGCAGAGGAAAGGGGCTGGAAAATAGTCCCAGGGGGCTGGGTGGGAGCCACCTCCCTCCATCCGGTGCTGCCTTCTCCTGCCTGCATCCAGGAGGTCGCCAGGATTTTATTGCATTACCCAAAAATATAATTAAAGCATTGAAAATGCTGCCCTGAATACAAACGCCGAATTCCTGGGGTGGCTGCTGGTTCCCAGCGAGTTATTCGCCCTCCGGCCAGTGTCCCTGTCACCCTCGGGACGGGCCTGAGTCCGTGACCATCCTTTTGCTGACGTTGGGATGCGCTCAAACCCACTGCGATGTAAATCACCCTGTTCCCGTCGCCGGGAGCGCAATCCGACGTGCTCGTTTTTCCTAAACGCCTCCTGCGAGCCGCTGGGAAGGGCTGAGCCGAACATCAGAGCCGGCGGTGCCTCCGAGCATCCCGAGCTCTGCCGCAGAGACGCTGCAATCCAGCGCTCAGGAGAACACCGGGCGGCTCCCGCTCCGCCTCGGGGCGAGCGCTCCCAGGGTCCCTGCGGAGGATGCAGGAGGGTTTGGAATTCCTCGTCCGTCCGCCTTGTTTTGTGCACCTGAGGAGCTGGCGATGCACAGCTCTGTAACCGCAGTGTGGAATCCACGTTTTTCCTTGGAAACAGTCAGGAGGCTGTGTCCTCGTCTGGAAAGGAGAGTGGAGTCTCGCAGCACAGTCTGAAGTGAGAAGCACTGTTTGCAGGAGCAGGGATCCCAGCCATGCACACCTTCACCTACAGCAATGATTGGGAATATCCAGGATTCAAGCCCCAGCCTGGTCCCAGAGCCCCCATTAAGCACAGGGTGCTGCAGCCCCACAGCAGCACAAACCTCATGGAAACTTCTTTCCCCCCCCCCCCTTCCCCATCTGTTTCCACCTTAACAAAGAGAATTAGGTAAAAGCCCTCTAATTAAATAATGCCCTTCAGTTTTGCCTTACAAATACTGAATAAATACAATGACATAACTACAATTTCAATTTAAAAAATCCAAACAAACAAACAACCAAAACTTCTTATCTTCATCCATCAAGCATTACACAGAATAGAAGCCTGTCTGGGGCTGAATTCTTCTGGTCACTTTGATGTTTGTTGTGGTCTCTGTTTATACTTCAGAAGTTTTAACTGCTCATATTCATGTTCTGCTTCTTCCTGGTCTAGTGGAAGGTGTCCCTGCCCATTCCAGGGAGTGGGAACAAGGTGGTCTCCAACATCCCTTCCAACTAAAACCATTAAATGATTTTATGTTCTACCTGCACAGTTTGGAACTCCTTGGAGTTTAGGGTATTTTAGCCCAACAGCTCCTCTTGAAGAGGTTCACAGCTTTGCTCACCTCAGGCTCTGTCCTCGCAGGGAAGAGCTCAGAGCTCAGGATCTGCAGCAGTGACCCCCCAGCACAGCTCCTGGCCAGGAAATGTGAAGGGTCTGCACAAAGCAGGGCAGGAGCTTCACACGTGGGTGCTCCAAAACATCAGGCTGTGTCACAGGGGAGGATTACACCCCCTAAAATGCATTCTACTGTGGGATGGGTGGGACACCCCTGGCCCTGGGTGCTGCTGCAGCATCAGCACCTGAGAGTCAAACCCAACCTGCACCACGGGGGGAGAAGCTCCAGAGAGCAATTAGCACCTGAAGCACTGTGATGCTTTTCATCTTCAAAGCACATTAAAACCACCACCTAATTCGTTTTTACAACAGCCCTGTATGCTCGGGTGCCTTAAACATCATCTCCCTTTATAGACACAGAAAGCCGAGGGTGATGTAATTTGTTCCAGACCAAAAGGAATCTGCACTGAGATTGGGATGGGTGGTGTGTTTGCAAGCAGTGGGCACCACAAACCTGTCCAGATTACACTTCTGAGCAAAGATTTATTACAGGATCGTGGGATGATTTGGGTTGGAAAAGACCTCAAAGACCATTTTGCTCCAGTCCTCATCACTTCGGGCTGATGGATTCTGCATCACATCGGGAGCAGCTCCAAAGCCACAGCAGCACATGCAGAATGGCACTTCCTCCCTGCCAGGCTGTGCCATTTCTTCCCCTTTCTGTTTAAAGGATCTCCTTTGATTGAAAAGGAAAGTTGTGCACAGGTGCTCACCTAAGGAAGTGAGTAAACAGGATATCATGGAAGAACAGTTCAATGCACTGCAGTGGTAATGCATTAATTCATCCAGAAAGAAAATATTCCAGAAAGGAAACACGACTGACTGAATTTCCTTTCTTTCCTTTCTTCCTTTTCTTTCTTTGTGTGACTCAGCCTTTCAAAAGTAAAGAGGAAAAAAAAAAAGAAGAAATAAGCATTAAAATGACAGAGGACCATTTCCCAATTCTTTGGGAGCATCCCTGTGCATCCTGTGCAAAACCTGCTGCACTTGGATGTGGAGCACAGCAGGAGGGAGATGTCCCCATCAGAGCAGGCAATTAAACATGGGAGGTCCTGCCCATCCTTTCCTGTGCTGTGCAGAGAGGGAGAACAAGCTCATTATCAAGACAACAACTAAGTGGCCAGAGATGGAACATTGTTCTCGAGTTTCAGTTTGGGGGATGTGGCCCTTCCGTCTGCTCTGGCTTTTCTGTCCCAGCTGGGAAGAGCCTGCTCTGACTGCTCTGCCCGGTCTGCAGAGAGCTTTCAGGAAGCCCAGGAATGCTGGAATGATTTTGTGCACTGAGGCAGAAGCTTCAGGTAAAGCAGCTGCTCTTTCACTGTTTCTTTTTTTATCAAAGCTTTGCAGAGCCCTTTGGGAACCAGAAGCCAAATCACATAAATCGCTCAGGTTCAAGCACAGACAAACCCAAATTATTTTACATTTTCCTTTGGACTTGCCATCTGCTTTTTAACCAACTTGAGTCCCGCTTGTGCCCATCTCTTGCTGCTGTTTGGGTCTCTTTTCCTCATGCAGGCAGCAGGCTGAGGAGATACACAGTGTATTTATTGGAAACCATGTGCCTGCATCAATAAACCTGTGGAAAAGCACAAGGATGATGCATTTGCATCATCTTACACTACAGCCCAGATTCCCTGCCAGGGAAGCCCTTTAGCAGTAATTCAGAGCACCTAATTTAGAGACCTGCCTTTTCTGGGAGCCAGAAAGAGACTAAAATAAACTGTGCAAAACCCAACTTCCTTCAGCATTTACTGCTCCAAGCCTGCAGCTGCACCCTCCTGGACACCAAACCCTTCCCAATACTCAAACCCAGGCCATGATGATCATGTACAGGCCAATACCAAGAGCAATTTATCCTTGGTTATAAAGGAAATGGGTTAAAACCCAGCTGAGAAAGGCAGCATTTTGCACCTTTATAAATGGTTACCCAGAATTTAATTTCGTTAGGAATCAGATTTGCTCACACCATGCAAGACACAGATTTCACTCCAAGCCCTTATCCACCTTCTGGAACAACATTCCAACTGGCTCAAAATAAAATTTCATAAAAGAAATTTCAATCTTGGCCCAGGACTTGGCACGGGGACTTTCAGCCCAGAATAGACTTTTACGGGAAGTGAAACCTCTGGAAAAAAACAGGCTTTAAACTGAAGAATCAACAGCCTCTGGACAACAGCCTTGCCAGCAGTATAATGCACAATATACAATATATACATTGTATGGAATGCACATAGAATACTGTAATTACAGCCATATGGGTACAAACGTATATTCATTCTGGCCGTGAATAATAGCTCATGTTTGTAGGAAAAAAAAGAAACCAAAATGCCTCTTTTAAATCAGCAGACTTTGGAGGGGGAAAACATGTCCAATCCCTGATGGGGACGTGCCAGAAAACAGGTATTTGTCACCAGAATTGCCATTGCCCATGGCAGCATCCCCTGGGTGAGTGGCCACTTGCCCACCTCCAGCTGTGTTCCCTTCATGTTTTATGAAATATGATTTCCCTCTTTAAAAAAAACACCACACTGGCTGACTCTGTACTGCAACACACTCCAGATATACATGTCAGCTAGAGAAAATTATGTTTCCTGCTGCCATCCCAATAAAAATATCCCTTCAGACAGAGGCACTACCTGTCCTTATTTAGCACTGCTGTTCTCAGAGTCTCACTTTTGGAGCTGCTCAGCCTCATTCCACCATATTTTAGAACATTTTTGCAGTGGGTTCTTCCTCCTCCTTCCTCTCCCTGACTGCTGGTGAAGCCTCAGCTTCTGTCCCTAAATGTCCAGGTTTCTCCTTGCCTTGCATGCTCTGTACCGGGAGTTTCCTGGTGGTCTCCCACCAAACCTCAGGCTGTAGCTTTGCATCCATACCTCCAAAACCATCAGGAACCCACATCCCAGGCCAAGGTTTTGCCATGAAGAGATGAAGCCCCTGGTAAAGCTACTCAGGGCTCAAGGCCACCTTCACCTCCAGTGTCCAAGATCTCCAAGTGTCAGGTGCCAAACCCCCTGATGCCAGTGTTTGCACCAAACCACCCAAATTTGTATTGTGTTAAACAGGAGCACGAAAGGAGCTCCACGGGCTTTGGACAAACTCCTCAGATGTATTCACAAAGAAAACCAGCTCCAGTAATTAACTCCAGATCATACAGCCCCAGGAGTTGTATAAATATAGCAAAGGTTTATTAAACCACCTCGACAAAGCCGCTCTCGTGGTGGTTGTTGTGCACACCGAGGGATGGAGATCATCCCTACCCTGGAGAGCTGATGGGCAGCTCTGCTCTGGCACAGAGGAGCCTTTGGACCCCTCCTGGAGATGCTCAGCCCTGGGTGGGACCCAGGCTCCTGCAGAAAGCCCCTGTGCATGTGCAGACATGGATCTGCATCCGGGGGGATCCAGAGCAATGAGCAGTTTGCGATTAAGCCCTTTAATTGTGTTGTTGAAGAGCCTGCAACTCATTTTGCTGGGAAAAAAAAAAAATAAGGAGCAATGGTACTGAATGTGATTTAAAGATGCCTTGACTTCGGAGGAACCTTGATGGAGTAATTCAAAAATCCCTCGGAGCAGCACACGTGGTGCTGCACTCAGCCTTGTGAAAGGGCTGGGATATGGATGACTGGGCAGAATTTAGGAAACTCTAAATGTCCTTTATTGCTCCTGTCTTTGGGATGAAATCACTAGGCATTCAAACAATGCCTGGCGAGAGGCCTGCAGATCTTAAAACCATGGGGACTAAAGGTGATGGATCTGACCCTAAAAGATATTGAAGCATCCAGCTGCCCCTGGCAGAGCTGAGCAGTCACAGGGCCGTGAACAGGGAGCCCGTGGCACGGCATCAGGCTGGGGCTGTGACCCAGAGCCAGCCCTGCAAATCCAGCAGACACAAAAGGGCTGCGACCAAAGTCTGGGCTAAGTGCTCCCAGGAGCCTGGAGGATGCATTTGGGTCCATTACTGCACCAAAGTAAACAGAAAATCTATTATGCATGGAGAGAGACGCAGGGAGTGCAGAGGGGAGGAAATGCAAACAGTAAAAAAAAAAAACCCAGCAATATTTGCAGTGTTAAAACCCAGAGCAGCAGCCAAGGAGAAAGCAGCTGTGACTCTGCCCCTTCGTGACAACCCCAACCCCAACAGGTGACAGAGGGGTGGGACCTTCGAGGAGTTTTCTGCTTGGACATCTCTGTGCAGCAGCACAGCAAAAAGGTGGCCACAAAATACGTACCTGGGAAAATTTCAGGCTTTTTAAAATAGAGAAAACCATCCCCAAAAGCAGGACTGCAAGGCTCAAAAGGAGAGATTAAGCAATGTAAGACAGGCCATATAAAACCACCTTTTCTCCCGGCCTCCAAGTCAATAATTTCCAGAGGTATGAAGCTGCTTTAGTTCATCTGTGCATTAAATTCATATTTTTCTAAAAATTTAAAAAATCCTACCTGGCTCTCCACCTCCACCTGTGTCCCTCTTCTTTAGGTTAACAGACAAGAGCATCACCCTCGCCCCTCCTGAAAGGGTATGCTTGACCCATCGTTGTTATCCAGCCTGATTTATGTCTCTGAGACCTTATTATTACTAACCTGAAAGTGATTTTTATTTACTGGCCTCTACCTCTTTTACGAGCTGCACGTACTTGGTTTATTTTATCCTCTCCCAATTCCTCACCTTTCCAGCTAAAGCTACAAATAAGAATTTACTAACATCTCCCACCCTGTTTACCAACATCCCACCCGGGGCAGCAGAGTTTGTTTAACTTCTGAGAACTGCGACGTCCTCCTGGGCTTTAATCCACCTACTCGGAGGTGGAAAAATGCGCAGGGAGCTGAGGGCTGGAGGAGGAGGAGACTGAGGAAATTCAGACAAAAGGTAAGATGTGGCTGAACTCTCCGGGACTGTGTTCGGCTTTAAATGCCTGCAGCCTGCAATTCCGTGTAACCCGGGGAACAAAGGAATGCAGGCTATCACCCATTCAGCCCCTGAGGAGCAGATGGTCTCTGCTCCCATGAGCGGCTCATGCTCAGGACAGCTCATTGTTTCTCACCTCCTCTCTCCCCCAGCCGAGTTCTCCTCCCCAGCATCTGCACCCTCTGTTTGCTTTGGCTTTTCTTCAAGCTCCTTCCCCAGGCATCCTTCGGGAGCATCCCCTTTCCCAGCTGGTTCCCCTTGCATTGGAGAACTTCCTGCACTTTATTCATCTTTTGTAGCAGAGAGTGCTGCCTTGTCTGCTGCCCCACAGCAGGCAGAGCCTTCAGTGTGCTTATTCCTACTATTTTTAATTTCCAGCTTCAGTGTGAGGCCTCTGCACCTCGGGAGCATCGGGGAATGGCTGGCATTTGCCTGTCCCCATGGTCTGTGGGGACTGACCACCACCTCAGCTAAAAAACAGGGGGAAGTTTCACCAGATGCTGCCCAGGGGATGGGATCACACTGGACAATATCATTGCCTTGCCTGTTGTCTCTAAAAGCTCTTACCCTCACAGGGCACACCAAGCCAAACCCTCACTACACTTGTCCCCCAGCTCCCATTCCCACGAAGGGGGGTGATGGCTGGAAGCAGCATAACCCAACCAAAATACAAAGCAGAACTGAAGAACCTGAAGTAGCCCCTGGGTCCCTCTGCAGAGGTCCTGCTGGAGCCTGTCCCACCTCCTACCCCGTGGAAATTGGCTCGCCACGCTTGATTTCTTCATTTGTAATTGATACTGGTTTTGGAAGATCCCACTTCCCAGGCACCAGGACTTCTGTTTGTCCCTGCACAGGACTGTCACCCAAAATACTCAACAGCTTCAGAGCAATAGCTACAGCACCTTCACGCTGCGTGTGACACGCTGGGAAAACCCTGGAAAATTCAGATGCTGGTCCTGTGTGGTTTATAAGTGTTATAATCACAGATCACGGGAAATAGAAAGCAAAACTGGTGTCCTAACACCTGTGGTACCTCTTTGAGCATCCTTGAACACCAAGACCAGCATCTGAATTTTCCAAATAATTCTTAGTAAAGGGAGATGGACCAGGGTAAATCACCCCCCTCCCCACCGAGCTGCAAGCAACTGGGATACAGAAACAACCTCTGAGAATGGTCCTGCAGGAGGGAAGCAGGACAATTTGGGACTTGCTGTTGTTTGTGGACAGAGCTCTGGGATTAATTACCCCCGAGTGAGCATCCACACAAACACTGACACTGAAGCCTCTAATTGTCTTTTCCCTGGACAAACCCAACGCGTGACCCGGCTCAGCTTCCAAGCGCCCCGATCAAAGCAAGTGCTGGAAACGATGCTGTGTCTAAAACAAACACATATTTGGGCCCAAATCTCCTGTTTGCAGGCGCAGAGAGGAGATTTTTCAGTAGGGCCCTGAAACCACAGCGTGTTTGTCCAATTTCTCTGCAGCAAATTCGTTCCTTAGCAATGGAGGAGAGACCTGGAGGGAGGAACAAATAAATCAGAACGTGCAGGAAATTCAAAGGACTGTAGGCAGAGAGTAAGCACTGGAGAGAAAAGTTATGGCCAGACAAAAATGTAGAAGTTGGATCTCTTTGTTCAGCCATATGTATTCCCCCTGCAGTAACTCCTCTTCCCCTTCCCTTTCCCCTTCCCCTTCCTTTTCTTTTCCTCTTCCCTTTCCTCTTCTTTTTCCCTTTCCCCTTCCCCTTTCCCTTCCCTTTGCCTGGACAGGAAATCCCACCTGGACAAAGGAGATCTGGTCACATTCTCTGCAGAATGTAGATTTTAATAAGAGCAAGGTCTGACAAGGGAAGCCTAAACAGGCAGGGCACTGTGCTGGAGCAACTGTAAAGGGAATGAAATGATTTGATACCACATGATTTAAATATTTGGAAGAAATTTTTTTGCAATTAGTGTGGCAAGACACTGGCACAGGTTGCCCAAAGAAGCTGTGGCTGCCCTGTGCCTGGAAGAGTTCAAAGCCAGGCTGGATGGATTTCTGAGCAACCTGGGCTAGTGGAAGGTGTCCCTGCCCATGGTTTGATACCCTTTAAAGATCCCCTCCAACCCAAACCACTCTGTGACTCAGAGCTGGCAGTGCCCAGATCACAGCACTGTGATGATCCTGAGTCCAGTCCCATCTACATGTGGCACCCACCCACGTCCCTGCTCAGCTCCAGGGCAGGGGATGGCATCCTGCAGGGACTGGGGAAGGCTGCAGCCCTCATACCCTGGGGAAAGCCCCCCAATTTGGGGATGATGTGCCCCTGCCTCCCCCTGCACATCCTGGTCCTGCTGCAACCTGTCAGGACTCGTCCTCTGGCCGAGCTTCACACACCTTCCAGCCCTGCACACACGAACCACTGAGCAGCACACGAGAAGGACAAGCCTCTGCAGGTCCCAGCACAGCCCAAACCCGTGAAAGTTGGGAGAAAATTCCCCTTGGCCTTAGCAGGGCGCCGTACAGGGGTGCCCTAACCCTGAGGAAGGCAGCCCTGCAGTGGGATCCCGGATTCCTGCACGCCTTTGGGAAGGGGGAATAGTGAAAACATCCAAAACAAAGCTAAAATCAGCGTTGTGCTGTTTGCTGGGTGCTCCTGGTGGGACATGGGCTTTGCTGTGCAGTCCGAGCTTGTGCATGTGACAGGGACATCCCAGTGCACCTGATGCCACCTGGCAGCCAGGAGGGGACATGGCAGAGCTCCAGGAAACTGTGGAGAACAAGGACACCATCCTCTACAGCAAGAAATTCCTGGAAGCTGTGTGATGGAAGGGTCAGGTTGGATCTCAGGGAAAGGTCCTTCCCCCAGAGGGTGGTTGGGCACTGAACAGGCTCCCCAGGGCAGTGGGCACAGCCCCAAGGCTGCCAGAGCTCCAGGAGGGTTTGGATGATCCTCTCAGGCACATGGTGGGATTTTTTGGGGGTGTCCTGTCCTCCCAGCTCATGATGTCCCTTGACTCTGTGATTCTACCAAAGCAACTGGGTTTTGATAACACCGAATGGATGATCTTCCAACCGTCCTCCAAAAGCCTCAAGAAAACCCAAAGGAGCATCCCTGCATGCAAGTCTGACCAACAAAAGTCTGTCAGAAATGCTAAAAGCCAGTGAAAAACCAGAGCCTTGCAGCACCACTTCACAGGACAGGGGCTCTGGCTCCCCACGGTGATCCTGCCCCGATGCTGGTTTGGCTCACGGGTACCAAGTGGCACTGGTGATGTTTGAGTTAAGGGTCTGTCAGCATTTCCATCACAACCCTTTCATTTCGGGGATTTATTGCTTGGCTGTGAGGATTTGCTCCAGCTGGAAGCTTGGCAGGAAGGACCACGCACAGCAACGAATTTCCCTCATCCCTGAAAGCCTCTGAACAGTGGGAAGTTACACACAGGTCCCTAATTGAGGGTTGCAGCCTCCTTCAGAATCTGGCCCTTGCAGCTGAAAATGGCAAGGCCAGACCAGTGTGATTTCACTGCCTGGGGCCAGCTGGGAAACGGAGGTGTGGTATCAAAATCAGTCATAATACACATTTTCCAGCCCGAGGAAGAGGTGGCAGCACTGCTTGCACTCCCATCCATGCTCTCCATGCAACCTTTTCACTGGATTTTTATACCTTATATCCATGAGAAAATAAACAGGAAATATATCTGTTTTCACACTATGGAATAATAAGTTAAAACTGGAGGTTCTGCCTTGTCCAACTTCATATCAACCAAAACCTTTAATGGAACCGCCGCTGATTATAAATAACAGATTAATAATTCTCTTCAACTCGTCCTTGTATTACACCTTCGGGAATTAGGTCCTGGTTCCGGGGGAATGCAAAAGCAAGATTCTGAGGGGAAAAAAAAAAGAAAAAAGGAAAAAAAAGGAAAAAATAAAGAAAAAAAGAAAAAAGGGAAAAAAAGAAAAAATAAAAAAAAAGAAAAAAATTGGAAGGAAGAGCGGGAGAAAGGGGATGTTTTGAAACAGAAAATAGGGAGGTGGTTTGGGGCGGAGCGGGTCGAACCCCCCTCCCCTACCCCATACCCCCGGACCCCCTCCTCGCCCCCTGGCGGCCATGGCGGGGGGGGCGCGCAGCAGAACTACAACCCCCAGCAGGCAGCGCGCCCGCGGCGCACGCGCAGTGCGCGCCCCCGCCGCTCCGAGGCCGGGGCGGCCGCCCCGGCCCATCATGTAGGTGCAGCCGCGCCGGCCCCGAGCAGGGACCCCCGGCCCGGGCACGGCCCCAGCCCCGCCGGCCCCGCCGCCACCGCCGCCCCGCTGCACGCCGGGGCTGGCCGCGGACAGCGGGGCCGCCGCGCCGCAGCTTTGTTCGGGCAGCTCGCCCCTTCTCGGAGGAGCCGCACGGGGGAAGTCTTTGTGCGCGCCCTTCCCCCCCGGGCCAGGCGGGGGACAATGTCTCAGCCCCGAGGTGAGCGGGGGCTGCGGGGGCGGCCGCGGGACCTCGGCCGGGGGCGGCTGCAGGGGCGTGTGCGTGTGCAAGTGTGCGTGCGGGGCTGGGTGCCTCTGCATGTGCATTGCAATCGCGGGTGCGGGAGCCGCTGCGGGTGCGGGTGCACGCGTGTTTGCACGCCCGCAGAGCTCGGGGGTGCAGCGCCGGGTGCGGGTGCATGTGAGAGTGCAGTTGCATGTGAGTGTGCAATTGCATGTGAGCGTGCAATTGCATGTGTACGTGCAATTGCATGTGCGTGTGCAATTGCATGTGAGTACGTGCAATTGCATGTGAGTGTGCAATTGCGTGTGCATTGCGTGTGCAATTGCATGTGAGTGTGCGGGTGCATGTGAGTGTGCAGCTGAGTGTGCGTGTGCAATTGCAATGCGTGTGCGTGTGCAATTGCCTGTGAGTGTGCAGTTGCGTGTGCGGGCGTGCAGCTGCGTGTGCGGGTGCGTGTGAGTGTGCGGGTGCACGCGTGTTTGCACGCCCGCGTGTCCCGGGGGTGCCGCTCCCGGTGCAGCTCCCGGTGCAGCTCCCGCCGCATTTCCTGCTCCCTTGCGCCGCAGCAGCCCCGCGCTGGCTCCAGCCGGGATCCGCTCCCGGGATTACCGAGCCCCGGCGCGGCCGGGACGCAGGGAACAGGGGGTGTCGGAGGAGCAGCTGCAGCCGCGCTCGGTGCGGGGTTAAAGCAAACTTTTGAGACGAGTCCGCGGAGGAGATGAAAGGTGAAACTGGAGTGGAGTTACCAGGAATTAAATATATACCTATGTTTCCATGGGAAAGTATTGTTCTCGTGCCAGGGCTGAGATCATTTTCCACCCATTCCTCTCTCCCCCCCCCCCCAACCCCTCCTTTTAATATTTGGTAACTTTTGGTCAGAGGCAGCAGCGGGGGTTTGTCACACCAGGACGCTCGGAGCGTGCAAAAAGGCAGGAATGGAGCATTTGGGAGGTGCAGAAAGGCAGGAATTGGGGAGCTTGGGAGCTGCGGAAAGGCAGGAATGGAGCGTTTGGGAGCTGCAGGAACGGAGCGTTTGGGAGCTGCAGGAGGGCAGAAGTTGAGAATTCAGGACTTGCAAAAGGGTGGAAATTGGGCGTTCGGGAGATGCGAAAGGGCAGGAATTGGGCATTTGGGAGCTGCAGAAAGGCAGGAATGGAACATTTAGAGCTGCAGGAACGGAGCGTTTTGGAGCTGCAGGAGTGGAACGTTTAGGAGCTGCAGAGGGGCAGAAGTTGAGAATGCAGAAAGAAGTTGAGATGCAAAAAGGGCCAGAAATTGAGGAGTCTGGAAGCTGCAGAAACCGAGCATTGAGCAGCTGCACGAAGGGCAGGAATTGGGGTATTTAGGAGGTGCAGGAGGGCAGAAGTTGAACATTTGAGAGCTGCAGGCATTGAGCGCTTGGAGGCTGCAAAAGGGCAGAAATGGAGCCTTTAGGAGCTGCAGGAGGGCAGAAAGGGGCCCGGCCCCCCGGAGGCAGCGGGAGGGAGGTTTGGGAAGGGGACAGCAGTGATTTATTTTTGCCAGCGTGGTGGCGAGCGCTCGCTCTTCGCGTTGAACTCAGTGGTTATTCCGGAGCGGCTCTGCCTTGTGTCCTGCAAGGGAGGGGGGAGGAGGTGGAGAATTTAATATTGCAAAAATGCTGTGGGAATGCAACAGCCCCTGCAAGAGCAGGCGGAGAGGTTTAAGGAGGAGTTGCTCCGGCCATTCATTGTGAAAATAGATGCCCATATGTCAGCGAGCAGCCACACAGATGCAGCTTTTGGAGCCTTTTAAATGCTTGGAGACTGGATGTTGCAGCTTGGCTCTCCCTGCATCCTGCAGCCCTCGCACATATTTGGGATGAGGGGGGGTGAGAGGCAGCGCAGGGCCCAGTGGGAGCAGGTCCCAGACTGGGTTTTGGGGCTGCCTCTTGTTGTATTTATTTTTTTTTTTTTAATAAGCCATCTGTGAAGTCAGTGGCCTCTCCCAATAATCCTTGCAGGGAGGACATGGGGAAGGAGGTGCTTAGCAGAGCTCTTGCCACACAGTTTTCCTTTGTAAGAAAAATGTAAAGTTGTTGTATAATTTATTCCTAATTTGGGTTTGCTGCAGTCATCTTTTCCAGCCAGGCAGGGAATTGTAAAAGTTTCCGACAGAAAGAGCCAAGGAAGTTTGATAATGCAGAGTTGAACCCGGTGATACCCACAGTGCTCTGCCCCTGCCTGGGGGGTCCCTGGGAGACCCTCGGAGGGGCAGGGGGGCAGCTGCTGCTGCCTGGGGGTCCCCAAAAAGCCTCGGGGTGGGAAAACCTGAGTGTGCAGAGCTGGTGACAGGCAGGGACCTGTGCTGGTGGCCCTGCAGCTCGCCCTCCCCAGGGGCTGCTCCCCAGCCCTGTCCTTCTCCGTCCTCCTCTGCACCAGGAAAAGGGGAAAATGGGAGTAGCCAACCCACAAAACACGATCTCAATGAATGGCATCATTCTTGAGTCCCTTTTCCGTCCACCCCGCGCTCTGCAATCCCAGTGTCTGAGCTGGGATTCCTTACACGGATAACTTTTCCAAGTTCAGCTGTTCAGGCCGGGGTTCTGCTCGGGAAGGGGTTTCAGCTCCGGGGGTTTTGCACCAGAGGTGTCGTTCCTCGGGATGAATTAGGGGAGGCACAATCTGCGTTTCGGGATCAGCTTTCATGTGCTGCACAGGAGGTTCCTCGTCAGCTCTCTAAAATACAGCCCAGAGCCCCAACCAGCTGCTGAACCCTCTCCCTGCTTTGAATCCTTTCCAAAGTTGTTCTGAGAATTTGCCAGAGATTAATTTTTTTTTTTTTTTGATGCAGCTTGTCAGGGGAGCATGTGAGCAGGAGGGTTGTTCCTCCACCAGGCTTATTCCCTGCAAGGAGTTCTCACCCAGCTCAGGGGGACCCTACCTGTGCCACATGAGCAAGCAGAGGTGATCTGCCTCCTGCACAACCACAGCATGGGCTGCAAAGGTCAAAACTCCCCCTGGAATTCAGAAACAACAGTTTCATTCGGGCCCTTTCCATGGGCAGGAAGGAGCAGATGCCTCCAGCACATGGACCCTGATGGGCTCCCCAGGAGGGATTATTCCCTGGACAATCCCACCCTGGAGAAGCCACCTGCAAACGTGCAGATTTCTCCATTGAAAGGAGAGGAGGGCAGGGGGAGCAGTTCCCATTAGAGCACTGATTCGTAAATAGCACATGGAAATGAGCGCCACTTAAACTAAATATTGCTGCCCCTTGATCTTCCTTCCACTCGGTGGTTTCAAATGCAGTTTTCTGTGCTTGAGCTGCAAAAGGGAAGACTGAGATTGTGAGCAGCACGTCCCACGTGATGCTGGCTGAGCGTGTACCCTCTGGACTTTGACCAAAGGCCCTGCACCTATTCAAAATATCACATTTTTATGTGAAACACTCTTTTCCCTCAACCCCCCCAGCTAAAAGTCTCAGTGGAGCAGATGTAGAGGCTCAGACGGTGGTAGCTGTTGTTTTTTTAAATCCTAGGTAGGTGGCAGGTTGTTGCTGGTGTAAGATTAACCCGTGAGCAGCTCCTGTGGGTTGTGCAATGTGCGTTTTGCCTCGTCAGCACCACCTCAGCTTCTCCCCACTCACACTCACTCCCGTGACACAGGGCCTGGCAAGGGCACAGGGAGCATGGTCAGCCAGGTGCAAGCCTAACAAAGCCTGGACTAGCAGCAAACAGCCAATTTCAGTTGGAGTTGTTGATTTCTTTTTAATTTAATTTTATTTTTTTAAGGGTACCTTGTTGAATTAGCTTCGCCCTGTTGCGTGTGCCACCTGCCCTGCTGCAGGGATGGAGGTGCCTGTGGACCTGCTTTGGGTTGAGAGGGGGCAAATGTTTATAAAGAGGTTTAAAAGCCTCGTGCAGTGCCGGGCTGGAGGAATTAACCAGCATGGGAAGAGGGAAAACCAGCTGGTTGGGGTAGAAAGTTTTTGGCTGGAGGTGATGTCTGGCATAAACCAAATCACTGCTGTGCCCAGGGAGCTGAGCCACCTGGCTGAGCCCCTCCAGCCGCTGTGTTCTGCTGCCTGCACCCCCTGCAGTGTCCTAAGGAGGTGTTTTTAGGGTGCCCTGTCCCCATATCCCGACATGTCACGACAGCAGCAACGTGCTGGTCAGGGCAGCACCTCCCCAGTGCTTGGGCAGGGACAGCACACAAGCATTTAAAAGCTCAAGCTATAGAAGCAATTATAGCAATAAAAGTGATAAGTTGCAGGGGAAAGAGAGCAAAGAGCTGCTTTCTCCTCAGTGCCACACCAAGTGCTGCTGCTTTGTTACTTCAGTCTCCAAAAACCCCGAGGTTCCTTCGGGGTGAGTTCCCTCCTGTGACACACACACACACAAGCTGCTAAGGTGAAGCAAATGATGCTCAATTAAAACCACAGGAGTAATTTAGAGATGAGACACCTCATTCCTCCCAGAGTACTGGCATTAATGGAACACAGATTTGCAGGTTCTGGGTCCTGTAGTTGCAAATACAGAAGGTGACTAAAAAGTTGCCTTTTTCTCCCCAAACAGCACCTGTGTTTGTTGTCACTTGCCCGTTTTCTCTTGCTGAAAGGAGCTGTAGCAACACCTACAGAAGCCTCTGAGAAAAGGTTTGAAAACCACCACACCTGAAAGAAAGCTCTGATCCCTTTTTTAAGTTGGAAAAAAAGAAGAACAGTGTGGGAGTTTTGCATGGGAATGCAAGTTCATGGGGCTCCCTGCCTTCACCCCATGAACTTGCATCCCTGATGCTCAGCCTGCCCACAGGGGCTGCTCCAGCTCCAAGGGCAAAGCTCTGCACTTCACGTGCTGGGCAGGTCCCAGCTTTGCTGGCAGCGGGTGGCACAGCTAATTCTGAGTAAGAATGACTCACCTGAGCACGCAGGTGTCCCTTGCTGCATTCACTCAGTGTTTTGGGGGATCAGTTTGGGGTTCATTGGAGTTGGCAGCTTGGCCACCAGCAGCATTATTGTGTGGAGTGTTGAGTCAGTCTCCAGTGGCTGGATAAATTGCAGGACTGTTCTTTTAATTTTAGACATGGACGGAGCTATAATTAAAAAAAAAAAAAATCTGTTTCATTACCTGTAGAGTTACTTAACTCCCTTCCTTAGGGCCTGTCTGGGAATAGTTTAAGGGATTAGCATTATCAGCTAGAGCAGTGTTAGCAGGAAAGCAGATCCAGGAGCCTGGAGCTGTGCCATGACAGATATTATGATCTGTGGTGGCAAAGTGGTGAAGGCCATTCAGTGCAATTTCCATTATCTGCTCATTGCGCAAAAACTTGGGGCTTTTTCTGCTTTTGTTTTCCAAATCCACAACATTCTGCACTTTGACAAGTGTGAATGGAAGAGTGTTTCCTGCTCAGTAACCCTGGCTCAGTAAAAAAAGCAATTTGGAGAGGGGAAGTCTTGAGACTGTTGCTTTGTAGGGCTTTCTTCCGCCTCAGAGCCAGGATTAAACCTATCCTTCAAACCTTCACCCAACAATTCCAAACACCCCGTTGATGCTTCAGAGGGTTCATCCCACCATGAAGGTCTCTGGAGTGCTAAAGCACTTCTGAGTCACCCTTGCTTTGGAGATGGTGCAGACAAGGTGCAGAGCATCCTTTGTGGAAGATCCGAGAAGCCACTCCTGCATCCTGATCTGCTGGTGTGGCTGAGCATCCCTCTGGATTTGCCTCCCAGCGTCAGGCAGGAGCCTGAATTTGTGCAGGCACGGTCAGAGCAGCATCTGATGGCATCAGGAGAGGGCTTTTGGGGTGGGAGCTGCTCTGGCTGCTTCCAGTTGCTGTAGGAGCAGTGGCCGTGGCTTTTCAGGCTGCAGAAATCTGAGTGCTGCAAACAGGCTCTGCAGCTGAGGGAGGGTTTCATATTTGCCAGAGAAAAAGGCTTCCCCCCTTATTTGAGCAGGAAAAGTTCACAGAGCAAAGCTGATCCAGTTTCTTGCTGTTGCTGTTTTGTTAGCCTACTTAGCCTGCAATTTTATAATCAAGGCTGGATTTTCTCAGCCTGCAGCCGGGCAGATCAAAAATCATTAGGGGAACTGAAGCCTGAGCAGCATCCACTTCTACTGCATTCAGATGGAAACAGTGGGGGGGAAAAAGGAAAGAAAAACCAGCAGAAGTTGCAGATGAGATGCCAAAGATAAGGCAGCAATAGAAAATCAGTGCAGGAGTCAACACTTCACTGTGTGTGCAATAAGAGGCCTCTAATGAAGGCTGAATCAGCACGGACTTGGGAGCTGCTTTTGAAGACGAGTCTTTTTCTAAACCAAAATATGTAATTGCACACAGTGAAACATGCTTATCAGTGCCAAATGGCCTCAGAGCATCCTCTGGCTGCTCTGTGGAAGTCCCAGGCAACATGTTTTTGTGCCTGTGTGTTCATCCTGCAGTGGGGTCTGATCCCGAAGTTCCTGGCTCCCGTGTTTTCGGCAGGGCTTATTTCACACTCCAGCAACAAGTTGTAAAAATTACAGCTTCACTCCACGTTATCATTTATCTTATGAATGTTTATTGCTTCTCCAGTAGTTCAAGGTCAGATATAGAAAATGACTCAAAAGTCTTTTGTTGTTCTGACAGCTCCAAAGTGATGGAAGTCCCCATCTGACAAAGACTTTCCCAGAGAACCAGCACCAAAAAGGAAGGGAGAGGGAGGATTTTAAAGGCAAACCCAGCATTCATTACTGACTTTACAGAGTATGTTTAGATTAGATATTAGGAAGGAATACTTCCCTGTGAGGGGGAGGAGGCCCTGGCACAGGTTGCCCAGAGAAGCTGTGGCTGCCCCATCCCTGGAAGTGTCCAAGGCCAGGTTGGATGGGCTTGGAGCAACCTGGGCTGGTGGAAGGTGTCCCTGCCCATGGCAGGGGTTGGAATGGGATGAGTTTTCAGGTCCCTTCCAACCCAAACCATCCAGTGATGCTTTCCCTGGGTTGGCTCCATTCTGTTTGCTCTCATCATCTCTCACGTGCAGGAGCCCCAGTCAGAGCCCGCTGGATTCACAGGCTAACTCAAGTGCCTGCATGTAGGAGGTGAAGGATTCACTTAAAAAACAGGGAACACGAGATGAGAGGGCTCTTCTGGCACCAGCCCTGCGTGAAGGGTTTGTGCAGCACCTCACAGGGCCCTGGGCACCAGCTCCTTCTTCCAGGGCACTTCTCCAGTGCTGGCAGCTGGCCCCCACTCAGATGCACTTCCCAGCTTTGGTTTCAACACAGCCCTTTTTCCTAGGGCTGCTTTAATTGCCTGCAATCAGGGTCTGCAGTGCTGCAAAAGCATGAAGAAATAAAACCCAGTTTGGCTTTGTGAGGGCTGGGATTGATTTCTGCTGTCAGACAGCTGATGCTGTGGCCTTTTAGAAGGGAAGTGTCGGCCTGGGACCGCGGGGTTTGTGCTTGTGGCTGCCCAGGGTTAAAGCACAAATATGGGATGTTTATTGTAGTTTTATTCAAGGAGTGAACACCTGTAGGAGCTGAGAATAGCCATCCACTTCTGCCAGTTGGGTGAAGGAAAAGACAGGGACTTTACATGCTGTCATCAAACCCCCTTTGGGCTAAGCTATGTCTTAAGTAGATTTGTTTAAGCACTGAGCCTCAGCACTTGGCAAAAGTGCCTGAGGCAGCAGCACAAGCCACAGCACAGGGCTCTGGCAGCCCTGAAGGTGCAATGGGCCACCCCAACCGCTGCAGAACAAGGTCAGGCTCTGGCCAGCTGGGACTCTGCTGTTGGTGAGGTGCACACACAGGTCTGACTGTGATTTCCAAACTCCTTCCACGTTTGGGAGGTAGCAACAGGACAGGGAAGCTGCTGTGCTTAAATGTGAGCAGCACTGAAGTTTGGGCCGTGGAGCTGTAGCTGTATCCTGCTGTCTCCTCTTGCAGGTTTGCTCCTCTGAACAGAAAGATGCTGGTTAATGCAGAACTCCCTCCCAAGCAGACCTTGGTACTTAACTCTGTTAATTAAATGCTTTCGAAAACCACAAGATTGACCTTCACTGCATGCCCACAGATTTTTCTCTCATTTAACAAGCAGAGGGTTGTCAGAGTAGCCTATTAAAGCAGAAGAAAGGCAGTGCTCTAATACTGTTGGGTTTTGACCTGTTCCAAAGCGTTTTTCTGCTTTTTAACTCTTAAGAGATGAAAGCCACAATCCTCTAACAACCTACCAGGAGAAACCAGGCTGGAGACAGGGAGTGTGCTTGGCTGAAACGTGGCACAAAGTCTGATAAAATTGTGAATATATGTAAAATTGAAGGTTTTTTCAGATATCTATACAATAAGCCAAGACAGCCATTATATAGACAGGTCCTTGTGTAACCAGAGAGCTGTGCTGTGTGGCATAGAATTGTCCTTTGGGAGATACCCTCTGGAAAAAAAGTACAGGCAATTAACACAGACTCTGACTTCCTTACCTTTCCCAAGGACACCAGCAATTTGCTCATTGCTAATAAAACTTGGAACACCTCTACGGAAAAACTTGAATTCCTGCCAAGGAATCAGTTCCACAAATTAACTAAAATACCAGCGTGGTGCAGTGCATGGAAGGACATCCCACACCAGCCCCCCGACAGAACAGCATTGGAACTGGAGGGGGAGAGCCCAAAATAGCCCCTGGCAGCTGGGGAGGGCGGCACAGGAGCTGCATTCAGGGATGATCAGTAGTAAGTTGCTTTTCTGGAGGCAGGAAAGGCTGAGTTCGCAGCACTTGGTGGAGAGAAGGACCCCAGGGCTTGCAGGTCTTTGTGGGGTGACAGCAGGGGAACGTGCCCTGGCAGCCCCCTGAGCTGGGCAGCACCACAGGCTGCCTCGTGGCACCCCCTCAGCTTCATTCATGCCATTAGGCAGCTTCCTTTGGAGCTAAGCAGGCCTTTTTTTTCTTTTTTTTCCCTATTTTTTTTTCCTTCCCCTCAAAAAAAAAAAAATGTTTGGTGCTTCCCCCGCAAGAAATCAGAAGCTTTATGTCTGATAAGGGGCTGGAACAGCTTCCTGCACTAGGAGAGCATTCCTCCTCTGGCTCTTCCTGCAGCCAAACCAGAACAATGCCAGCGCTTCCAGCGTCATCAGCCATTCCCTTCACCTCGGAGCACACTCCTTGAGGGCCCATCCTGTGCAGCATCTCCCCAGCCAGCACCTCCTGCAAAGAGGGGGGGAGCTCCTTTCCCAGCAGCTCGTTTGAAAGAGGCAGGAGCAATCCTGAGGTTCAGTCAAGAGCAGCTGTCCCCAAGCAGGGCCCTGTTTGCAAGAGTAGGGGCTGAAAAATTTCTTTCCCCTTAAAGGAGAAACTAAATAGGAAATTTTTTTTTCATGTTTTCATCTTGAAGCTACATGTGCACGTGCTGAACTCGCAGCATCTAAGCCCTGGTGCAGGAGTCAGTGGGACTGAATGTGCTTGCTTGGGGTTGAGCATAAGAATTTACGAGGTTGGGATGCATTTTGTCCTGCTTGCTAAGCGGGATGGACATTGTGGATTTTGTGTCCATGATTTATGGTATCCTGCTGCTCATGGTTGCTTTTTTTTCCCCCTCATTTCTGCTCTTCTTTCCCATTTCTGCTTACCTGCTCTTGCACACAGAAGGCAGGATCATTTTTGGGAGTGTGTGTGTGTGTGTAAATGCAACGACAGTCTCCAAACTCGCACGGGGAGTTCTGTGAAGGCTTTGACAGGAAGGCTTATAAAGAGAGGTTTGTGTTTTCAGCTCCTCATTTAGAAGGCTGGGTGGAGAGATGTGACCTGATGGGCTTTGATCCACGTGGACATATGGGGAGAGAAAAAAAAAATGTGCCCAGTTGTGTCAGGGACACTTTATTAGGGGAAAAAGGAGAAGTCTTGCTGCCTTGTGCCACGGTGCTGTGCTGTAATGGATTTCTTCAGCGTGTTTTCCAAGTTGAGATAAAGTTGCCTGATGAAAACTGGGGAAAGGCTTTTGTTCTTTACATACTGCTTGCTCTTGGGGTTGGGGCAGTGCCCAGAGCTGCAGAGCTGGAGCCTTGGGTGGCTTGGAGGGGACACGGGCTTGGCTTTCCTGCAGTTCCCTTGGCTTCTCCCTGGGAGTAGTGTTCCTGTGTGTTTTTGAAGTAGGACCTACACGTTGGCTGGAGGCATTGCCAGCAGAGGGAGCAGGAGTTGGTTCCTCCCATCTGCACTGTCCAGAACTGTGAAATAACGTCTTTAATAATTTAGATATACAAATAAGCAAATAAGCTCTTAAATCACTAAAGAACAGCTGTCTAACAGGGTAGCACAAAGGCAGACTGGTCAAAGCCACGTTGAAAAATTAATCACAGTGTTTGGCTGAGCCTTTACCAGAATTCCCCATGACAAAACGTTAGGCAAGGAAGCAGATCCTCCTCTTCCATGGAGGCACTGCTGGTGCTGTGACATTCCTCTAATGCAGGAAAGCCTCTGGGTGAGGTTGCCACCTAATTTCTGACCTACCCATGGCATTAACATAGGCCTCCTGCTCCCCAGGGACTTCTGCAGGAGGTGAGGATGGTCACTGAAGGAATGGCTTGCGGCACATTCCTCTATTTCCATGGATATTCCCATTTGGCTGTAAATATTATTGATGCTTCGTAACTCGCAGAATGACCAAATCAATGAGCACTTTTCTCTCTTTGGAACATAAATGGCTCATTTTGACTAGAGGGTGGCTTTACTCATGAGCAGAAAATGATAACCCCAGGTTTTATGTGCAGAGCATCAGCAGTGGATGTCTGACAGAGGTGCAGTTGAATTACAATATGCTGAACAAATTCAATCTGTGCTTGGTGAAATAAGACTCCAGGACAGGTACCCCACAGGGAAGGTGTTCAGTGGGTGAAAGCATCTCTGTGGAGGAATGGGGCTGCACTAAGATGTGGGGAGCAGGAGCTGGGGGATGAATCTCTGTGCTTGCTTCTCTGGGGACGGTGACACCCCAAAGGGGCCATTGGCCGAGCTCCTCAGGCGAGTCCTTCCTGGCCCATCACACCCTCCAGCTTTAGCAAGTCCTTTTCCAGCCTTCTGACTCATTTTGGCTGAACAAGCCTCAGCTCTTGCCCCTGTGGCTTTACCAGTGGATGCCACGAGGCAGTGTCGGGGCGGGGGATGATGGGGAACCACCACTGTCCGTGTGTGGGTTGTCCCTTTTGGGACTGGAAAAGGGGCTGAAGGTGGCAGGTCCCCAGGCTGTGTGGTCTGACACAGCTTTTACACCCCTGATCCTGCTCAGCCTGGCACTTAGGACGGGCTTAATGGGAACATGAGCTCATGCTGAGCACGTGCTTAAATCGAAGCACCAACGAGACACAGGAGCCTTCCCGGCTGGAGCCGCAGGGCTGTGAGTGCAGCACAGTGGAGAGTGGAAATGTCACCTTCCTTTTCCAAAGCAATTTGCATTTCCTGTGCTGGCAGCACGTCTGTCAGCTCCAAGAGGCCCTGGCTCGGTGCTGGCACCGCCAGGACAGCAGCCCCTCCTCTCTGGGTGCACGGCCTGGGCACCCCTCAGGGTTGGGCAGCTGGGGAAGATGCAGGAGCTGATTCGGTTTTTCAGGGAGGGGTGAAGCTCTGCTGCAGGGCCCCCGCTCTGCTTCCCCGAAAACCCTTTGCAAGATGCCCCGGGAGAAGATCCCAGCTGCTCCGAGCACACTGAAAAACCTGGAAAGCAAAATTGAAACTGGAGGGAGACCTTGGGCAGAAGGGTGTCTGTGGGGTGTCTGATGGGGAGGGGATCTTATCACCCTAAGAAAATTGGGGCTTGAGGCTCTGCAGAGCAATGGGGAAAGGAGTTGGACTCTGATCCCTCTGGGTCCCTTGTAACTCAGGATGTATTATGATTCTGCGATTGTATGAGGTTTGCTGTGTCAGGTTTTCCAGGGAGCAGCGGGTTTGGGAAGCATAAAAGTGTTTGTAGCTGGGCTGTGGCACATGGATTTAAGGCAAATCCTGCCCCCGTCGTGGCTGAGGCAGATGGAGCACCTGCTTTTATGTTAAATATAGGACAGTTGCTGCTGCCTGCTCGCTCTTCGTGTGGGAAGTTGCTCAGAGCCCCGTGGCTGCGTGTGGTCACTCACCAGGGTGAAATCTTGGTGGATAAGGGGAAGTTAAAAAAAGCAAGTGGAGCACTGGGAATGATGCCCAGTTCGTGAGCAAACCCTCAGCATCCCCTCAGCTCTCCTGTTGCTGTGGGAGCTTCAGCCCCTCATCCATGGGGCTGCAGGGGGGGCACTCATGGCATGGCAGAGTCCCTTGGGAGACCTCTCAGGGTGCTTCCCTGAGGAGCAGAGCCCACCCTGCCTTCCTGAGGGGCAGGGAGCACAAAGGCATGGATAACCTTTGCATGCCACGATGCAGGAACATTTGGAAAGCTCTTTGCCCTCCTGTGCTCCTCTTCCTCTGCTGGCAGGCATGGAGTCCATGCCCCTGCCCACATATCCCCCTGAGCCCGGGCATAGCCCACCTCCTGCAGTGCCACGGGCAGGTGCTCTTTGGCACCTGGAAAATAGACATGAAGGTAGTGGCAGTGAAAGCAGCCTGGTCCTCCAAATCCTCCTGCACAAAAACCCTTTTGTTCCCCGGGTGAATTCCAAGAGCTTTTCTCCAGTTTTGATTCCAGTGAACTCCCACTGCAAGCGGACAGACTGAGGGCTGGAAACAAAGCAGCAACTAAATGAAAAGTCCCCCATCAAAAAAAAAATTCCCCACGAGGGGCTGGAGGCTCTTGGCAAACAGCTCCCCCCAGCCTGCAATTCCTGTGGATTTCCTAATTTGAGATAAGCAGCAAAGAAAACAGGCTCTGGGATGGGGAGGCAGCGGAGCCAGTGGACCTTGGCAGAGGGAAAATACGGGCATGGTTTACGGTGTGCCAGGGACTGGAGGGAGCGCCTGCCCCCACTGCTCACCCCCAGGGCTCCACTGCTGGGATTTCTCATGGTATCAGGGGCCATGAGGCCCCAGTGGCCTCTGTTTCTCTGTGGGATCCCCACCACCATCACGTCCTTCTCGGAGCAGCGGGAGGATGCGGCCGCCCGAGTGCTGGAGGCACGGGAACACCACGAGGGATGCAACCAGCCCCAGCAACCGTGAGGAGCAGAGAACCAAGTCCTTTTGGGCATCTCTTGGACCTCAGGGGGATTCTCCCTGAGCCTTTGGCTGCCTCTGGCTCTCACAACCTCCTGTCGTGCAGCCACGGGTGGTTTGCAGGCTTTGAGGGTGTTTGGTGTGGTGTGATGGGGACAGAGGAGTGGAAGTGGGTGTTTCTCTGTGTGTGATGAGGGGAGGCTTGGGCCACTGCTGGGTGGAAAAACAGTTAAGCAAAGGAAGGTGAGAAGAAGGAAGAGGCTTTGGTCCCTGTGGGATTTGTGTCAGGCTGTTGGAGATGGGAATGTGTGTGGGCAAACCATTGGATTTTGCATTTTGTGGGTTTGCATTTTGCTTTTTGCCTCCACGGTGGTCTCTGGAGGATCCAGCATCTCTGGAGCATCCAGGCACAGTCCCAACCTTGGCCCAGGCATGTGTTTTCTTGCAGCTAAAGGGTGTTACAGGTGGCTCATCAGCCTGGTGGGGATCAGTGCTGCTTTCCCATCCTTATCTTGAACCGCCTCTGTGGATTTGGGTGAATATTCTCAGGTGCCAGGGGGAGCAGGATGATGGCGTGAGCCCCTGCTGACTTGTGCCCTCTGTGCAATGTGGGCTGCATCCTTTGGTGGCTGCCAGCATCCTCATGCATGGATGTGAGTCAGAGCCCACGGCAACAGTAGGTGTTTTTGTCTGAGTTCATTATTGCACACACCTCCCTGTGCCAGGCCGAGGGGACACGCACACAAACAAGGCTTGTGCAACTCTGGGACTTGGGCTTGGTGGGGTCCTTATGGGTCCCTTCCAAGTGGAGACATTCTGTGACTCTCTGACTGACTCCATGGCCACGGATGGGGTCGGTATTGCTGGAGTTGGAGTCTGCACATCCTGGTGCCCCATTCCTTCTGTCCACCACCTCCACTCCTGTATCCAGTGAATCTGAGGGCTGCTCCTGCTGGGTGATGTTGCACAGTCTGCAGGAGGTGCTGCAGTCTGGGAGGAGCTGTGCCCTTTCCCCCAGGCCATGGGGGTTGGAGCAGCTGGATGCACAGCCGGCTGAGTTCAGCCAAAGTGTTGTAACAGGGTTTTTAATATTCCAGTCTCCTGTGCCCTGTGCTGAAAGCTGTAGGCAGGCAGAACGCTCCTACCTACCATCTCCCACTTCCATCAGCACCTAAGGGATGATGGATTTAGGGCTGCTTTGCATTGCATCTGTTTTCTGAAGGGAAGCTGGCTGATCCAGAGGATGCCAGGGAAGGGCTCTGTCTGGCATTGTTACATCTGCAGATACCAGCATGGTCCTGGCACCAGCCCAGCAGGAGCCTGAGGGGTGGCCCTGTGCTGCGCCTGCAGTTCCCCTGACAGATTGGAACTGATGCTGCATCTAGGCTGGGAAGGGACATCATCTGGAAAAGCTGTGCGTTGTCACCTGCCTGTCAGCATCAGAAGGGAGGATGTGGCTGCTCTTTGCTGATCTGTGAGCATGAAAACAGGTGCTGAAGGCCCTTTTCCTCTCATATTGGTGTTCCCTGCAAGCAAGCAGTGGAATGGGGTGCAGGGAACACACAGTTGGGAAGGGAAGTCCAAGGTCCTGGCGGTGGGATGTCCAAACCCAGTGCTCCCTGCAGCTCCTGTGGGCTAGAGCTGCCAAGGGGCTCAGTTTCTCTCATGGGGGATTCCAGGAGGGTACACAAGCGCCCAAAAGCTGTTATCAGCTCCCTGCCCCCTCCCCAGAGTCCCTGCAGCCCCGTGTTCAGTGCTTGTCGTAGCACAGGCTCTCATGTCTAATCTCTATCAAAGTGTCTCTTCCGCTCCTCTCTCAGAAGGTCTTCTAAAATTTGGAGGTGCACTCTTATCAGAGTGACAGACAGACTCCCTTAACCAAAATGTGCAGATAGATAAGAAGAAATTGCATCCCTCTGGTTTCTGTGCTGACATGAATAACCCAGCAGCCTGCAGCCCTTTTGCAGGGTTTTGCTAAGAGGAAAATGGGCAGAGTAAGAGAGATTAGCCTGAATCAGGAAATTACCTTCAAAATTGAATTACTGAAATAGAGAGCTTACTGAAAGAGGGGCAGATAGGTTCTGATATTTGCAGGGTTTGGTGACATTTCTCTGTGTGTCTGCACTGCAGGATCCAGGGATTAGTCTCCTGGAGCCCGTGTTGCAGAGCTTTGTGCTTCGCCTTGTATCCAGCGTTTTGTGCTGCTCAGAGCTGCCCCACAGGAGTGTCTCCTGCTGGAGGCCAGCCCGAGGCAGGCACCAAGGGCTGACCTTGTGATTCCAGCTCGCAGCAGAGCTGCAGATCTTTGTCTCGGCCGTGTTTGTGCCTCGGCGGAGCTGACCCGCGTCGAGCTGGGAGCAGCTCCTGCAGCAGAGACACAAATAACCCTGGCATTGCTCAACCTCTGCCACCGGTGCACTGGGTGCACCTCCACCGCTCCCTGTGCTGCCCTGCTATTTTGGTTTGAGGCCTCTCCTGCCCTGGGTTTATTACAGGTTGCAGGGTTGAGTCAGAGGAGCAAGTTGGGCCCTGCGATGGAGAAACCCCAGGGCAAGGCGCTGGCACGGCTGGGTGCTGGGGCACAGCTGGGGCACAGCTGGGTGCCTGGGGCATGTTTGGGGCATGTCTGGGTGTTGGGACATGGACAGCCGCCTGGGACATGGACAGCCCCTGGGTGCTGGGGCACGGCCACCCTCAGGGCAGGACAGTGAGTTGCATTCTCAGCACTTTAACGTGGGTGTAAGTGGTATCAAGTCGTTTGGGATCAGCTGGTACGTGGTCACTGGGTGAGCTGTGCCCAGGCCTTGGCTTGCTGTGCTCTTCTCATCTTTAAGAGCCTTGAGAATCAAAGTGGGCCGTGAATGCAGCACGATCTGCTCGCGTGTTGTGCCAGGGTTTCAGGGTTTCCTGTGACTGTGCCGTTCTGAAACGCGTTGGCAAAACCCACCACAGGCATAGAAGTGCTCTCCCTCTTGCCTTTCCCTCTTCCTGACCCAAAAAGTGGTTCCTGGGGGAAAAACGGGAAAATAAATAATGCTTTAAGCCAGACATGGATGTGGCACCAATTGACCCAGCAGCTCCATGGCACCGAAACGAGAGGAGGAAAGCCTGGAGCTGGAGCCACCTCGCCCGTGGCAGGCTCAGCTCCGTTCCCCAGACAGCCCTGACATGAGTTGTTAGGGAAACAGATTTCAAATTTGCCGTTTCCAAGGAGTTATTGCAAACAACCAGGAGGGAAAGACACAGATAGAGGAAGTGTGGGAAATGTCCCTGTCCTGCACAGAGGACATACCATCATCCTTGTTGGAGCGTCTCCATTTGCCTCCAATCCAGTTTCTCGTGGCAGTGATGGAAGAGCAGCCAGTGGCACTTGGCCACGTAGTAACAGGGAAGCAGCTCAGTTTATTTCAAGGAGACAAATAAAGCACAGTACCCACCTCATCCCTTCCCTTGGCCTTTGGTTGAAACTGCAGCAGCTTTTAAGCGTTGCTTGCATATTAAATTCTTTTCCTGTGGCTTCATGAGGGCTTGGAAAACAGATTTTCAGACCCATTTTTCCATATTATTGGTGCTTACGTTAACACCTGGATTTTGGTTTTCTCCAGAAATTAGGGCTTGGCTAAAGCTCTGCATTTCCAAACTGGATGGTGGGTGCAGCTCCAGCCACTCACCAGCCACTCACCAACCACTGTGGCTGGTTCAGGAATTTCTCCCCATTTGTTCTCTTTGAGGACTTAATTCCCATTACAGGTGGAACAGAGCCAGGTTGTGAGAACGAGTCCAGGTACAGCAGCGTGGACCCAACTCGTTCCAAATGTGCTTTGTTATCTCTGTGTATTTTCATTTTTAAGCAGCAGTTTGGCTGGGAGCCTCAGGAGTCTTTGCTTGGTGGCTCTTGTTTAGTCTGGAGGTGGTGAGTGTTTGAGTATGGGGACACCAGGAATGCTCATGGCCTTCCTGCTCCTGGGATGTCCCCACTTGTGGGATTCCTTGGTGGAAAGACCTGGGCAGGATTAATGGGCTTTTTCCTTGAGAACTGGGGAGTGGTGACAAGCTGGTGCTGGGGCAGGTGGCTGAGGACTGAAGGAGATGGGCAAGTCCATTTTTCCCTCGTGCTGGAGATGAGGGTTTGCATACACAGTGAGTGCAGCTGATAGGAGAAAACCAGACCATTTGGCTTTCAAAAACTTCCAAGAAATCAGACAAAAAAAATCCTTAGGAAAGACAGGAATAGTAAATGAACCACTTTTATCTCCTGAAAAGGTGGGAGAAAGAGGCATTTCCCGCCTGTGAAATGTTACCAGCAAATTCTGTGCTAAAGAGTGTTATTTGAAAGGAAATGTTGCTACATGGCTATTGAACACAGCTTTAATGATAAATTGTGGTGAAGACAGAACTAGTTAATATCCTTTGATGGAAATAGGAGCTTTTTGTGGCAAGGAACCATTTACTTTGGATTAAATCATGAAAAAGTTTTTGACTGCAGTGAAATGTCAGGAGACAGGGGAATGGGATTTTCCTTCAGAAGTCGAAGTTTGTTTTCTGTTACAGCCTATGTGGGCAGTGAATTCCTCTGTCTTCCCTTTCTTTGTTATTCTCTGTTCTGCTTCCTACCCTTTCCCTGCGAAACTTTGAAGTTTCCTTTTTCAATACTGATATTTAACGGTGCCCTAGTTGAGGGGGGTTAACGACATCCATCTCCGTGCCCTGTCAGTGCTGGTGGGAAGAGGTTAATGAACCCACTGGCAGTGTATTTTTCTCCCCTCCCTGAGGAATTGGGTTTAAGACCTTCACAGGGAAGTATTTAATGTGTTTTCTTTAAGTCAGGGTTTCTTTTTCCTATTAGGATTTTTGCTTTCAGACCTCATTTGGTTCTCGGTGTTGGCTCAGTTGGGATGGTCTGAGCTATGCAGGGGTCACTGCTGAGGCATGGGAGGTTGCGGTGATGCTGCAGCCAACTGCTGGAATTACAGTCATGGAATCGTGGAATCATTAAGGTTGGGAAAGCTCTCCGAGATCATCAAGACCAAACATTAACCCAGCACTGCCAAGCCCACCACTAAACCACGTCCCCCGAGTGCCACCTCCACTTGAACACTTTGAACGCTTCCAGGGGTGGCGATTCCAGCACTTCCCTGGGCAGCCTGTTCCAGTGCTGCCCAACCTTTTGGTGAAGAAGTTCATCCTAAATCTAATCTAAACCTGCCCTGGCAGAACCAGAGGCTGTTTTTCTCTCATCCTGAGACTATTCCAGCTGCCTTGAGCAGTGCATTTGCAGGAAAGGACGGGGGCTTTGTGAAGGTGGCAGCTTTTCCAGCCCCGGTTGGTTCGATACGTACTGTGGGTGATTTTTCTGCTAAAAGACAGTAAATTGAAGCTGGTGCTTAACATTGCAGATACTCTGGATGTTTTGCTGAATCCAAGCTGGGTTCTGGAGATGTCTCTCAGCATCTCTCCAAGCCAGGCTGGTTTTTTCCCTCCTCAGCTATTCTTAAAATTAGGCTCTTGAGTCAAGTGCTTGTGGATGTCTCCGTGTGGCAAATTGCAGGGAGAGCTCTCAAATGAGCTTTAGCTCGAAGGCTCAGGGACCAGCAAGGCTCCAGGGGTTGTTTCCACAGAAAGCTCGTGGGTTTTTGAGTGCTGGGGAGCAGATGCACAATCCCATCTGCTGATCCCCCAGCACTGGGAACCTTTTGCAGCAGGAGCCACGTGTAGAGTTTGTGCTGTGTGTGTGATGGCTCACTGGGGCTTTCCTTACTGCAAATCCCGAGGAATTGCAGGGAACCCCATGCTCAGACCCTGGTTTGGGCCTCAGGAGCAAACCTTGTGCTGTTGTTCTGGTGTCTGAGGCACTCAGGGCTTCTGCACAGCTTGGGTGTGGATGGCCGGTGCCTGCCATGGGTGGCTTTTGTGCTTCAGCCTGTCTCTGAAGTGGGGACTTCTTTATTTAATCAGTCACCTGTTTTCATCAGATTTGCAGTCTCCCAAAGCTCAGTTTCTCTGTCAGGTGAGGCTGGAAATGGGCCAGTGGATTTACACTTACCACAAGGGACACAGACCGTCAGATAAACACACGGGGTGATTTTCTTCGGGAAACAAAGCTAAAAATAGTAATGATTCATAAAAACGCTGTGGAAAACACTGGTTTTCTGGTGGATGGAACAGGTAACATCCAATTTTGTATGTTATTAAGCTGCCTCCACGTTCTGAGCTCCTGTGCAGATGATTTTCTCTGCAAACTGCAGTTTAATACGGCGTCATCTCTCAAAGCTGTGGCAAACTGGGGGATTTTATTTTGACAGCGAGACACTTGCTTGGCAGTTCCTATTGAACAGAACTGATCTTGGGACTTCCAGTTATTTTTTTTTCCCTTGAAGAAAACAACCCTAAACCCTTTAAGCAGCCTTGTTTTGGGGGAAGCTCTTTGAAGGACGTGTGACCTGGACTGTTGAGTTTTGGAGCAGCTCCTGTGCAATGGGGACCTGGGGGCTGGGATAAGGGGGATCCCAATTCCTGCACCCCACTACAGCCTTCTGGGATGGCAGCCCTGGCTCTGCTCCATGTTCCTGGTTTTAAGGCAGTGTCAGGGATTGCTGATGCTTCCTGCAAACCACTCTTAGCCGCTGGCCCCAGAGGCTTGGAGAGACGAGTGCTTTGCATGTTGGAACAAAAGGAGCTCAGAAACTTGGCCTGATCCAGTTGGGAGGTTTGAAATTGCCTGATTTCAGCCCAGGATTCATTAAAGAACCCCACAGTGAGTGGAGTCACCACGTTCCCCCTCCTCCTCCCATGGGTACTGCAGGTGCCAGTCCCAGATCCAGCAATTCCCATTTGCAGTCCCTTCTCCCGGTGCCATCCTGAAATCCATGTTCTATTCTTGCTACTGTTGTCTCTCTCTTCTTTCTTGAAAAGAAAACCCCAGAAGAATGTTAAACTGTGCCTGTGTCTTGGCAGCTCTAGCGCACCGACAGATTGTGCCTCAAAAAAATGGCAAAGCTTCAAAATATTGTATTCTGTGAAGAAGAGACAAGGAAAATAAACTCCCCAAAGTGCAGATTTTATTTCACCAGAAGGCGGAAGGCTCTTAATATTTATTTGGGTTTGGCACTTGGCTACCTAGTTCTGCTGACACCACTTGTGAGCCACGATAAGATTAAACGCTGCACAACCTGTTCTGGTTCCAGTTCAAATTAGGGTAATTTCCAGTGGGTTCGTTTTCACCCTCCCAGAGCTGCCCCAGAGCGGGTTCCTGAGGTTCAGGTGCAGCACATGGGGTGGTGCAAGCAAAACGAAGAAGGGAAAAAGAGAAGAAAGGCAATAATAGAGCAAATTTGTGCCTGTTTCTCCTTTGATTTTGGTGGTGCCAATGCAACCATAGCAGAGGGGAGGGCTGGTCCTTGCAGCTGGTGAGTGTTAGGAGGGAGAGTTCAGCTCTGAAGAGGCAGTTCCTACCTCTCTGGGCACCTGGGTGGATGTTTGTGTCTGGATTTCCACACACAAAATCAGGAGGAAGATGCTTTTCTTGTGCCTGTGGTTGTCTTGTTTGCTTGGGGATGCAGGCGGGTTCCTGGAGGCAGAGACTCCACTGGGATAGCAGGCTTGGAAATTGCCAGAGAAACAGGGGGGGTTTGTTTGCCTGCCCTGCCAGACCTGTGTTTTTGGGATTCCTTTTTTAGCTGACACACCAACATCCAGAGCACTGTTACCCATTTAGCATCCCGATGGATCCGAGGGGCACCTGGCACAGCTTGGGCAAGGGATGGAATCCAGAGCATCCAACACAGCAGGGCTTGCTCCTCAGTTGTGCCTTCTGGATGCCTGTGGAGCACAGCTAAGAAAACTAGAAGGAGAAGGGGCACAGAACTGCAGGAATTCCTCCACTGGGTTTTAGCACTGTTTTTACTTCCTCACAGACCAGCTTTTACCTCTTGGGAAGACAGGGCTGTTCTTCGTGCTTCTGAGTGACCTTGCTGCTTTTATTTTGCCTTTTCTGTGTTAGGTTGGAAGCTCCTGGGAGCAGAGAATTAGCTTTTTTTTCGTTTTCTCCCCTTATGTAAATTCACAGCTCTGTTGATTTCTAATCTTGATAGTGAGTGTGCACAGGGGTTTCCAATAAATTCTTCTCCCGTGAGGTGTCAGCTGGGTTCTTCCATCCTGTCCCATCCTGGAATGACTCTTTGCCAAAAGGAGTGAGCCTGATTCCGTCTTTTGGAGCAGGCAAGGAAAAAAAAATTAAAAAAAGAAATAATAATAATGGCAATCTGAATTGACTAATTGATTCATAAAGGTCATTTTCCATCCTGGGTGCCTGCACTTTGATCCAGCAGCCCTCTGGCACTGGGATTCACAGGCATCTATTGACATCAGTTCGTGTCAAAAGGAAAAACAAATTGAAGCAGGGATAGGTGAAGTTTGAGAGGGAGTGCTGGGAACAGAGGGTAAAAGTCCTGCTTAAAAGAAAGACAGCAACTGATATAAATTGTTAGGTTGGAAATGCCAAACACCTAAATTAGATGCTGTGCCTTTTTGGGAGGGGGGTGGACCAGGGATTTTCTTACACAGCCAGATGTTTACCTTGGGGTTTTGGTGACATGACTTATGTTCCCAGGTTATTTTATCCATGAATTCCAACCTCCTTGCTGAAATGTGGCTGTATATGTGTAGTCATAAAAAGCTTCTTGTGTTTCTCTGCCCTGCCTGGCTCTGTGTGTGCCGGCTTGGACCCCCTTTACAGGAGAGCTGCAGTTGAACTCCTTCAGAGCTTGAGCTGCATCCAGCTCAGAAAGGCTTGGCTGGTCAGTGTGAACAGAAACAAACGGCTTTGAAGCCTGCAAACTTAATTCTGCTTTATTTTTGCTGGGTTTGCACAACTTTAATGACCAGGAGATGAAACATCCAGTTAAACAGAATCAGAACCTGGACTTTCAGATTCAATTTTGAAAGAGATTTTTAATGCTGCCAGGGTTTGCAGTTATGTATCTGGAATGGTTTAAAATCTAAGAAACATTTTAAGGGATCCTGCGTGGGTAGGAGGAGAAATACCTTTCCCTTTGCATTTTCTGCCTTTGCCAGAGCTCTTGCCTGTTTTCTGTACCAAGTTGGCAGCCAGACCTTGCAGGTCTAAATGAAGACTTACTGAACAAAGGCACTTTATGTTTGAACTCTGTGCCCTGAGTCTACACCACCAGCCTGGCCAGGCATTTATGTTAAATAAGGTCAACAAATATAGACAAGCTGTGTTTTGCAAATTAACCCCAAACAAATCATAACAACAACAACAACAAAAGCACCTTTCTTTAACTCTGCCTCTTTCTTGTTTCACAGGCAAGAAGAGAAACCCTGGGCTGAAAATTCCTAAAGAAGCATTTGAGCAACCACAGACAAGCTCCACGTAAGTCTGCAAACACTAAAGGCAGAATGAAGAGAAAACCACAAAGCCCAGTTGCTTCCAGCCTTTGCTGGAGCCTGCAACTGTCCCAGGCCGGGCTGGATGGGGCTTGGAGCAACCTGGGACAGTGGAAGGTGTCCCTGCCCATGGCAGGGGGTGGCACTGGATGAGCTTTAAGGTCCCTTCCAACCCAAACCATTCCATGATAGTGTGATAATACATTCACAGCCCTTGTGTTTCTCAGGTACAACCAGGGGATCTCAGCCCACCACCTGCACCCATCACATCCCCATGTCTCACTTTTTTTAGCCTGTTGGCATGTGCTGTGTGGCTGAGGTAATAATTTGCAGTGGGTTTAGGCCTTTGTGCCCATTTAATCCATTTTTCATACAGGCTGGCAGAGATTTGGTGCTTGCCAGCTGCCTTGCCTTTCACAGTGAATCTCTCTGGGTTCCTGCACGAGGAGGCTGGATGTGAGAAATGCCAATTCCAGCAGTTCCTTCCTGAGCCCTTTTTGGGGTGACTTTGTGGGTCTTGGCTGTATCTGTTGATCCTGTAAAGCCAGGACACTGAGGCTGCTCAGGACTTCCAGGGCTGCTGGATGGAGGTGTGAGGGGATGGCCTGAGGGACCACGGGGGTTATTAACAATTCACTGAGGGAAAGTGATCTTTTTAAGGCACATTTCACATCTTTTCCCCTTTTTCTTTTCTTCAGGCCACCCAGAGATCTAGACTCCAAAGCCTGCATCTCTATTGGCGAGGAGGTAAGGCTGAGGGACCCCTGGGGACAGGTGACCATCACTTCAGCCTCCCCCAAAGAGAGTAGATTAATAAATACCAGCTATCAAAAACAACACAGCCCGTTTTGCTTGAAATGGAAGGCATTTGCTGGATAAATAAAAGCTGAGAAGAGCCAACCTGGGAGTTCTGGGGGCTTGTAAGCCCTGACAGCCACCTCCAGCCATAAATATCTGACTGGCATCTGATGTTTGAGCTCCTGCAGCAAGGGCTCTGTGTGTGGGACACCAGTGTGGCCCCTTGGCCGGCTGCAGTGGGACCTACTGGCTGGCACTGCTCTGCTGAACATGCCCCAAACACTCCCCCTCTGCCTCCCATGGCACGTGGGTTCCCTTCATATTTTCCACCCTGGAAATTCCTTCCCTGCTGCAGCAAGGTGCAGCTAATCCCCTGGAAATAACGATTACAAAGCGAGGGGGTTGCTAACAGAGCGTTTTACTCTCCTCTGCAGTTCCTTTGCTGATTTAAAGCCCTCATCCAAAGTATTTCCCTTTGCTAATATTGAAGGCCATCTCTCCTCAGGAGTCTTAACTCAGGGTAGATCTTCCTGTCCTGGAAGCAAATCCTTCTGACAGCATGGAAGGCAGTCCACCTGATGGTCTGAAAAAAAACAGCAGGGAAAAAACCAAAACCCAGGCCAGTTATTTTGATAGGAAAAAAAAAAAAGGGCAGAACAGAATCCATAAAAGCATTTTAAAGCTGGACAACAAATTTATTAGGTGCAGAAGGTAGGCCTTGGTGTCAGTGAGTTAATTTATGAAGTGAAATGCTAACCCAATAGTGTTTTATAATATCTATCTTCGGATTGCTTCTCCTTCGTTTTGTATTTTCCCTGGCATGGAGCAGGGGCTGGAAGGTGGAAACAGTGTGAAATGCTTCTGGAGCAAAATGGTGCAGCACAGAGGCAGAGAAAACGCTGCCTGCTGCTAGAGCAAGCGATGCTCCAAGAAAATCCCTTCTCCCCTGCAGTCCCAGGGATGAGAAGAGGCTCCAGTGCTCCAAAAAGGCTCTGTGCACAGGGGCAATGAGCCTGTGTTGGATGGTGCAAAGACAAACACACGAACCCCAGAGCTCGGGGTGTTACAGGCACAGATCTGTGGCTGGTTCAGAGGGACTGGCATGCCATGGCTTGCATTTCCCATGGATCTGCTACCTGTTTATCCAGCCAGGTTCCTTTAACATGGGCTGCCTCTTCCACCAGCCTTTCTCTACTCACCCTCATCCCAAGGGAAAGCCACTTTCCCTCCTCTCCCTTTGAACTTTGCTGCTGGTTTGCAGAGAGCACTTCAAGTGCTCTTTTTGGAGAAGGGTCCTCATGAGCAGCAGGAGCAGTGTCAGAGATGCTTAAATCTCTGCTGTTACTCCAGAATGTTAGGCAGGGCTCCTTGTGCACATTCCCACAGTGCATCCCTGCTCCCTGTGGCATCCCCAGCCACTGCAGGCTGCAGGAATTTTTCTGCTGTGCCGGCAAAAAGCCGTGTGGGATTATTCCCTGTGAATCCATTCACCCTCACCCACTGCTTCTGGAGGGTGACTGACTGATGTGGTTGTGCCTTCAGCAAATAGAATGGCTGGGTTTAGTGGCAAAGGCATGTTTTAAACATCCAATAATAATAATAATAATAATAATAATAATAATAACAATAGAGCGGCTGCACAATACTGAGGCAGAAAGGGAGAAGGGCAGGTTGGGATGCAGGGTCCAAGCAAGGTCATCCTCTGGGTAAGGCCAGGAGAAAGAGATGGTAGACAAAATAAATCCTCTGTGGTTTGAAGATGGGGCACACTCAGCTGGTATTTGGCCCATCTGCAGGTCTGGAGAAATAAGCTTTTACAGGCCTTAAAAAACCTGGGAGATATTTCTATGATTATTTTGGGGAGGAGGGTGGAAGGAAAAAAAAAATTAAAATAAGACTGAAGGTGATGCCCAGGGGAGAAGCTGCTGTGGTGTTTTCCATCCCAGCTCTTAGAGGGTGGAGAGGCTAAAAGTACTGCTAGCTGAAGGTGACTGGGAGGGACAAAACAAGAGCATGTAATGACAGGACAAGGGGGAATAGATCCAAACTAAAAGAGAGCGGGTTTGGATTGGATATTAGGAAAAAATTCTCTCCTGTGAGGGTGGGGAGGCCCAGAGAGAAGCTGTGGCTGCCCCATTCCTGGAGGTGTCCAAGGCCAGACTGGATGGAGCTCTGAGCAACCTGGGCTAGTGGAAGGTGTCCCTGCCCATGGCAAGTGGTGAAACAATGATTTTTAAGGTCCCCTCCAACCCAAACCCTTCCATGATTCGGTGACCCTGCGGACTGCGATTCTGTGTCCTGGGGAGGCGGCTCCCAGGGTGAGGGGATGTCCCGAGCAGGGCTGGGTTTGGGGGGCGTTTCTCCCCTTGCACAGCTGTGGCCACCTGCTGGTTTTTCTCCCCCAGAACTTTGAGGTGAAGGCCGATGACCTGGAGCCCATCTCCGAGCTGGGACGAGGTGCGTACGGGGTGGTGGAGAAGATGCGGCACATGCCCAGCGGGCAGATCATGGCAGTGAAGGTAGAGTGAGCCTCGGGGGGCTTTGTGTCTCTGTCGGGGTGTGTGGGCACAGCTCTTACCTCACTTCTTCTCACACGTGCCTCTTCTGAGATTTACTGCCTTTGCTTTGCTTCTTTCCTCGTGAAATGCTCTTTCTGTGAATATTCTCTAACGGTGTTTTGCTCTCTGCAGTTCCTTTGCTAAGTTTAAAGCCCTCATCCCAAGTGTTTCCCTTTGCTAATGTTGAAGGCCATCTCTCCTCAGGAGTCTGACTAAGGGTGGATCTTGCTGTCCTGGAAGCAAATCCTTCTGACAGCATGGAAGAGCACTCCTCATGATGGTCTGAAAAAAAAAAAGCCCAGGACAGTTTTGAGCTCGAGGGGCTCTAAGAGTGCTCAGGCAGATTTGGGCCTTTCAGCCAAGGAGTGTGTTCTAAAAGTATGGTGCTCAGTGTGTTTCCAGCACTGCAGTGCATCAATCATTCACCTTCATCCACAATATCCCTGTTTCCCTAGAATTCTCTTTGCCATAATTTTTTAAACATACTTTTTTTTTTTTCTGATGCAGCCTTGCCCTCAGATTCAGGACTACACTCTTTGTAAAGAAGAGCAAATTTAATTGCATAAGAGAATTTTCTCCATCTGGGACTTTTTTTAGGCTATTTGGAAGGGGAAAGTTTTGTTGGGATTTTCACATTTTGCCTGCTGCAGTGGGATCCTGATCCATGGCAGGCTTGGAGGTGCTATTATGAAAAGTTTTCATAACAACATCTTAGACTCATAAATTTGGAAGTTAAGGAAATGGTCATGGGAAAATTTGTAAGTTTGGGTAGGACCAGTTTTTGCTTGGCTGAGTTTTCCCTCAGGTTTCCTTTCTGAATAAGAATAAAAGAGATGCAGAGTTGGAAGCTATGAGCAAACTGAGGGAAAACTCTTCGGTCCTCAGCTGTGGACAGACTTTGCTGGGGTGTGCTGGGTGGGACACTTGTCCCAGATGGGAGTCTCCAGGTATTTCCCATCTCTTCCTGGGAGACTGGGAAGTGCCCATTTTCCATGCTCTGGTGCAGGGCTGGAGCCCTCTCTCCAGACCAGTCTGCTGATGTAATAGAATCCACTGCAGCTCCAAAATCCCAGCTTTCCACCAGCCTACAACCTGATTTCCTGCTCCTTCCTGCTCTCCCAACACTCGTTTCTTTTGGCTGGTGCAAAGAGAGGTGTTTGCAGGGAAGAGCAAAATCCGCTGGGGTTTGGGCTGGGGTGGGAGGATCCCTGTGCTCCTGCCGTGGGTGCTGGGCTCGTGCTGTGCCTGTGCCTGAAGGGGGGTGATAAAAGGGGGCCCAGGGGGTGTGCTGGAAGGGTTGGGGTGGGGGTGAGGGCTCTCTGGCCAGCCCTGTGGCACCCAGGTGCGCTGACAGCCACCACTGACCCGCCCTGTCTTCCAGCGGATCCGAGCCACGGTGAACAGCCAGGAGCAGAAGAGGTTGTTGATGGACCTGGATATCTCCATGAGGACGGTGGATTGTCCCTTCACTGTCACCTTTTACGGGGCACTTTTCCGAGAGGTAGGGAATGCTGGGGCTGAGCCCTGCTGCCCCTTCTCCCAGACCCTCAATTCCCATCCCTCCCAGCGCCAGGGGTTTAATGTCCATCTGGACACAGAGACTTTTCTGGGCTCCTGAATCACCAGGACTCTGCTTTGGGAAAAAGGGGGCAAAAAACAATGCCCTGAATGGCAGGGAATGTGGACAGCACCTCATTCCAGCTGGAGAGGAGGGAAAAGAAAGCTCAGTAGTTTTGCTAAATGAGTTTTAAAAGACAGGGAAGAGGCAAACAGGTCAGCAAAGGGCAGGTGCCAAAGAGCTTTGCACAGGACACAAAGGGAAAGAAACAAAGGAAAGGATGCTTGGTTCCAGTAGGCAGATATCTGCTTACTTTTCTTCTCCAGGGAGACGTGTGGATCTGCATGGAGCTGATGGATACCTCACTGGACAAATTCTACAAGCATGTCATTGACAAAGGCCTGACGATTCCCGAGGACATCCTGGGGAAAATCGCCGTCTCTGTGAGTATTAGCAGGGTGAGAAGGGAAGGGAAAGGGGGTTTTCCTTCTAAGCCAAGTCCTTCATGACCCAAGCTCCGTGCTCTGTTTGCACCAGGAAGAACATGGCCCATGGGCCACAGCTGGCTTCCAGGATCTGGTCCTGGAGCCCCTGGGACATCCCTGGGTACCCACCGTCACCTTGGGCTGCTGGGAGGGTGCAGGACTTGTGGGAAACCCTCCAGGCAGGTCTGCTGGGGTGAAGCCAGATGTCATTTCCTCCTCCCCAAGGTGCTGCCAGCTGTGATTGACTCTGGATTTGTCGTTTCAGATTGTGAAAGCACTAGAACATCTCCACAGTAAGCTCTCCGTGATCCACCGAGGTGAGTGCCTGGCACACAGCCCTGGCCACGCTGGGGTCTGCCTGTCTGTCTGCCCTGCTCTCAGACTGGCAAGGGCTCCCAAAACACCCCAGAGAAAATGGGCTTTTGACAGCAGAAATGTTCCCCAGCATCTCATGACCTGCAGCAAAACCCAGTCAGAGGAAATGGCTGCTGGAAAGGGTCTGCTGGTCCCAACTTTTCCCTGAGGTGGAGAAGTGAACTCCAGCCTGGTTGTGCTGGTTGCCCCATTTCCTTAAATCCGTGTTCTGCTTCAACACCTCTGTGAAATTCAGCCAGGCTTCTCCTTCTGACCTTGGTGAGCTTTGGACCAGGCTTGGCCAAGGTTTCTCCCCTAGTTCTGTGCTGATGTGCAGAGAGAGGCATCTCCGTGCCAGAGTGATGCCCCTCTCAGTGATCTTCCCATCCTCATCCCCTTCCCTGAGCTTCCATGAGCGCTGGTGGAGCAGAACAGTTTGATAGCTAAAATAGCCTCAAGTGAAATCATAAATACCCTCCTTAAGCTCTTCTGACATTTTCCCCTCTAGAGCATCTCAAAGATGCCATGAGCACACTTAGAAAGAAGCAAATTTGAAGTTGCTGCTTGACACCTTTTTTTTTGAAAGGGTCATTTTCAATTTGTCACGAGGAGGAAAAAAGCCCTCCCTGGAGTGTGTGAGTGCCTGGGAAGGAACATCTGAAGCAGCAGAGTTGAGCTGGAGCAGGCAGCCACACTGGGTACATCCTGCCTGTGGCTGGAAGTTGATTTTCTGTCCTCTGTATCATTTACAGGAGGTGGAAAATGCTGCTTGTTCTTCCGTTTACTTGTTGGACTGCCACTGAAAATTGTCTTATTTTAGCATAGTAACAGATGGGTGAGGATCTCAGATACCTGAGGGTTTTGATTGCAGAGTGCTGATTAGAGAGCAGATGTTAACAAGCTGTAAACCACCCAGTTCTAATAAGCAGGACTCAAAAGCAGCTTGTGGCCTCCTTCAGATGGTGTTTCAGCCTTGTATTTAATAGATTATCACATGGAAACAGAGAAGAGACCTGTGATTTCTGGGTGGCAGCAGGGAAAAGATTGCTCCCTTTGGAGTCACCTCTGCTATGTTGGGACTTTATTTGGGATTATCCTCATGGAGCAATTGCCTGCTGTGCAGGAAAGCAACTCCATGCTCTCCTGGATATCACTTCCTATCACCTCTCTGTGCCTTAATTTCCCTTTCTGATGGGGATTATAACGTGATGCAAGTGTGAACACAGCAGGGATTGTGAGGCCGTGATGGGAAGCAGATAAATCTGGCAGTAATAAATAGATGAGACTGATTTCCATAAGGTGTGGAGCACCCACACACCTCCTGCTGCTGCTCACGCTGCCACCAGGCCTGGCATCCTCAAAATTAGAGCCCATTTCTGAAATCTTGGTCCTTGTCTTAGTTACAGCTCCCTCCTTCCTTGCACCCCCTGCTGCCTTTCACCCTTTCCTGCCCACTCCTCGTGCTGCCTCCGTGGTTTTTTCCTTTTGCTGGCATGAGGCCGGATCCATGGGGACTTGCCAGAGCTGCAGCCCTTTGCAGACATCCCACGGGGATGCCCCCAGCCCTGCAGAGCTGCCCTGGTGTCTGTGGCCATCCCATATGCAGTGGGATGTGGTGGTTACGTGCAGGGTTGCCTCCTGCTTCCCCAAACTGGAGAGGGGAGCCTGCAAGCGAAGGGACACTGTCAGGACACGTGACAGGCCCATGGGGTTGTCACCTGAACGAGCAGCAGCCGCAGCCAGCGCGGTTTTGGCATGTCCAGGGCTCAGTCAGGGCTCTGCACGGGCTCCTTGGGTGCCCTCTGCTGATAGGAAGCTCTTCAGCTGTTTTTGGCTTGGCCCAGCCGCCCACGTGTGACAGTGACTGTGGTCTGTGTTCCTTCTTGCAGATGTAAAGCCCTCTAACGTGTTGATCAATACGCAGGGGCAGGTGAAAATGTGCGATTTCGGGATTAGCGGTTACCTCGTCGACTCGGTTGCTAAAACCATGGATGCAGGATGCAAACCCTACATGGCTGTAAGTTGAGCCGTGGAGAAGCTGCGTGGGGAGCAGCCAAAGGAACCTGAGCTCGGTGGGGGGAAGGATCAGCCTCTGGCGTGTGCCCTGGGAACTCCTTCGGGAAGATGTATCCCTGAAGTTAAGGGACACAGTCCCCTTGGAAAGGGGCAGAGAGGGAGATAGATCTCATGGGCCTCCTGGGCACAGCTTCCTGCTGCCTCCTCACCTCCCTGTGACCTTGGGAAAGGCTCTGGAATTGCTCCCTCTGGCGTGTTTGCCCTGTGGGGACAATAGTACTTAGCATCTGGGAGCGGGCATGGCAGTGGGACCACCCCTGTTCCTCACCCAGCTCTGTCTCTGTTCACAGCCTGAGAGAATTAACCCGGAGCTGAACCAGAAGGGGTACAGCGTCAAATCCGACATCTGGAGCCTGGGCATCACCATGGTAGGGTGACCCCACAGCCCTGCTGACACTGCTGGCACCGTTTCCTTTGGGAAGGTGGCAGGCTGGGAACGGGAATACAGCTCTGGGGGGAGCAGGAAAAGTGCTGCAGGGTTGAAGAGAAGGAGGATGGAGCTGCTGTGTCAGGTCCTTGCTGCCGCAGCTGCCAGGAGATGGCAGCATGGACTAAGGCACAGGCGTCTGGCGCCTGGAGCAGGTTGGATTCCAAGCACAAAGACACCCTCCCAGCAATCAGCAGAGTCCCCCTCAGGAGAGCAGGGATGAGGGGTGTCTCCCACCCAGTGTTTGGGGGGAATCCATCTGCTTACAAAGTCATTTTACAGCAGTTACCTGGTGCAATATGGGGCAGGTTTTAACTTCTTTCCCAGGTGATGTCAGACATGGGGGTAACAGGGAATTGGGTATGGAGCTCTGTGGGTCTCCTCTGGCTGGAGGAGATTAAGCAAGATGTTGTGGCCAGGGTGGTGAGGAAATCATAGTGGTTTGGGTTGGAAGGGACCTTAAGGGTGATTTTGTTCCACCTCCCTGCCATGAGCAAGGACACCTTCCACTATCCCAGGTGGCTCCAAGCCCCATCCAACGTGGCCTTGGACACTCCCAGGGATGGGGCAGCCACAGCTTCTCTGGGCAACCTGTGCCAGGGCCTCCCCACCCTCACAGGGGAGAATTTCCACCTAATTTCTATATCTCTCCTCTTTTAGTTTAAAACTTTCTCCCTTGTCCTATCACTGTCTGCCCATGTAAAAAGTCACTCTTCCTCCTATTTGTCAGCCCCCTTTAGGCACTGAAAGGGGCTCTGTGGTCTCCCTGGAGCTTTTCCATCTCCATACTGAACAATCCCCCATCTTTCAGCCCATCTCCATAGCAGAGGTGATCCAGCCCTTTTTTTTAGGTGTGGAACCTAAAAAAACCCCCACACCCCAGGGTGGGCACACGGGAGTCCGAAATCTGCGGGGCGGGCAGGCCGTGGGGTGTCCAGCCCCAGTCCTGAGGTGTGGGCTGTGTCTCCCCAGATCGAGCTGGCCATCCTGCGCTTTCCCTACGACTCCTGGGGGACGCCCTTCCAGCAGCTCAAGCAGGTGGTGGAGGAGCCGTCGCCGCAGCTCCCAGCGGAGAAGTTCTCGGCGGAGTTCGTCGATTTTACCTCGCAATGGTAAAATACCTTCCCACGGCCTCTGCCGTGCTGGGGGGAGGCTGGGGGACACACGTGCCCGTTGGCCTCCTGCGCCCCTGTCCCCACGGGCAGCTCCTGGGGGTACAAACCTGGTTTTTGGGCAGAACATCCCCCCTCGCTGGGCCGGGTGGGGGCCTGGCAGTGTGCAGGCAGAGCAGCGGTGATGGTGGCTGTGAGGGTCTGCCTGCCTGAGGTGGCGAGGAACAGGCTGGGTCCCTTCTGGGGGATGCACAGGAGGAAGGGGTTTAGGACACAGGGCTCCTGTGTGCACAGGCAGGTGCAGTCAGGGCGCTCCTCCAGCCCCCTCATGTCCCCGAGGCTGGAAGGGGGAGCAGGATGTGGAGTGGCTGCCTCCTCTTGCTCCCAATCCCAGGGGACACAGCTCTGAGGGCAGAGTTTGCCCCGTGGTGACCCCTGTCAGACTCTGTCCTGCTCCTCGGGGCCCTCCAGCTGCTGTGCTGCTTTCCACGGGGCTCGGCGCTGGAAGCGGCGGGAGAGTTTGGCAGCGGCGCAGGAGCAGGGCTGGAGCAGACGCTGCTGTCTGGAGCTGCACAGAGCTCAGGCCCTGCAGCGCCCAGGGAGGCTCAGAGCTGCCCTCAGCCCGTGGTTCACAGAGCTGGCAGCTGCCCCACAGCTCCTGACTGCTGCTCCCTCCAGCTCCCCTGGAACCGCCGGGGAGGCGGCTGCATTTTCCAGGCGCTGCAGTGCCACGCGCCGCCGGCCAAGTTGGCAGGTGGATGGTGGGTTTGTGTGGTGGCCAAGAAAGGACGGCACATGGACAAATACAGAAATGTGAGACTGTTCCCCAGTGCCAGTGTCGGGGCCGGAGCCCGGCTGGCTCTGCCGTGACCCAGGAAGGGGATTTTCAGCCACTCCTGCCCTGGGACTCTCAGTGCCGGCCTTCAGATTCCTGGGAGTCGTGTCCCAACATGTTTTCATGTCCCCGTGGTTCAGCTCCCCACCGACCCGTGCTGGGGAATCACCTGCCATGCCCACACTGCTCTGTGTCTGGAGAGGTGGGAGCTGCCTTGGAAAAAAAACCCCCTCCCAAAATGCCCACCGTTCTCGCAAGGCCCACGCTGAGGTTTTGGACCAGCTGCTGTTCTCCCGTGCTGGTTGTTATTGCCAAGCTGCCTGTTGGTGCCAGGCAGGCTGTTCCTCACTGAGTGATTTGCTCTTGCAAGCCCAGTGTCCCGCAGCTCAGGCTGTGGCTGGTTTAGGAGTTACATCCACGGCCACTCTGGGGAGCATGTGGCGATTCCTCTCCTTGCAAATCCTGCCCTTCAGGATCACTGAAGATCTGTCAATGCCAGCATTGTGGCATGGACTCAGAACAGGGAGTTTGGCTGCACATTTTACTAGTTTTGTGTTGCTGGAATCTGAGAATTTCTTCTGAAACCAAACCAGGTCACATCCACTCAGTTTATCGAGCCTGGCTTAGTTCTGTGTCTAATCCATCTGCTGCCTGGGGCAGTGAAGTCTGATCACCTGTATCCACTGCAGGAAGGTTCCTGGGATATCTGAGTCAGAATCAGATCCCAGTATGACTCTGAATTCCTGAAAATTTACACTGATTTCAGTAACTTGTCACCAGATTTCCTGGTATTAATAACCTAGGAGGAAGGTTTTTATTCATAGAGGGTCTAAATTAAGAGGATTATACCAAATCTAGGCACACCTAACCTTGAAATTCACCTTGTCATCTTGGCTTGGGCTGCTCTGGAGCTCAGAGGATGTGACACATCCCGTGCCTTCAGTTCGGCGCTATTGGCACGTATCGGCCCTTCGGTTCCTCTGTCCATTCACAACATGACACTGAACACGAGCCCTCTACAAGCAGGAAATATCTATTCAGTGTGTGTCCCCTGCTTCCTCTGGGCTCCTGCAAATCCCAGCAGAGGAGCGACTTATCATCGCCGAGGTTCTCACTTTTGTTTTGCTCAGTGTGACACCTTTTCCCCGCCACCGCCGCGTACGTGTGTGAAGATCTTTTCAAGTTGCTCCAAGTGTCTTTCCCCTAAATACACTGCCAGGAAGTGAGTAGAGATTACGTCCTGTCTTTTTAAAAAGCTATTTTCTGCTGGAGGGAAACCAAAATAGCTCCCCGCTACAACCCTCCAGAGCCATCTGTTGTAGGAGAGGAGAAGAAAAAAAAAAAAAAAAAAAGGATGTCCCATGGAACCGTCCCCGCTGATAACGGCACGGGGATAAACAAATAGTTGTACACGTGCTCTGGAGCCACTCAGTCACTGCTCCCAGTCAGGGGTTGGAGGCTCTACCCATTCCCTTAGTCACTGGCCTACTGCAGGGCACCCAAAAACCCAGCTGTGCCTGACCCCCAGCAACAGGCAGTGTCTTAACTGGTGTTTGTGGTGTCTCCAGGTCCTGTTGGACCTTGAGCTCACAGCATTTGTGTACCCAGCCCTGTGTTCCTTGATCTGACTGGCCTTGGATCACGTTGGCTGAGGTGTCCTCAAGGTTTAAGTTTGCTCAGCATGGATGAGTAGCTGAACTTATTCTACAGGGACTTCAAATCTTGTTTTTTGTCATGGTACAATTTTATGGCTTAAATTGCAGACAGAATGTAACTTTTAATCTTTTTTTTCTTTTTTTTCTCCATTAAAGCTTGAAGAAGAATTCCAAAGAACGGCCAACATACCCAGAGCTTATGGTGAGTGTGGCTGCATCAAGCAGTGTGTTGGTTCAGAGCTGCAGTGGGTTACAGTGAGATGCTGAAGGCAGGGATTCCAGTAGTGATGATGATTTGGGATGCTTAACATCGCCTTTTTCACAACAGACGTGAGAATCGTGACACTTCAGGGTCCTGGGAGGGTGACTGCAAATTGGAGGTGCTCCTTGAAATCTCATTCAGGTGCTTTTCCAGTCAGGTCAAGGGAGAAAAATTGGTAAAAGCAGGTAACAGATTTGCTAGGGGAAAAGAAAGAGGCTGTGAAGAATCAGTGAGGATAAAACCCTCCTCTTGGGTGTGTGTGATGGATTCAGACACCTCAGTGTGCCCTGGATGCTCCACATGGGCTGCAGGCTGCATGGGTGCCTTGGAGAGGAGGCTTTTTGGACAGAGTAATTCCTGGATGTTGGGGACAGAGACGAGTCTGTGACTAATAATTCCGGTTATTGAATTTCATCTGCTGCTTAGAGACTGTTTGCTGGGAGCACGTCTAGGACAGAGGAATAACTGAGGAAGAAAAGGCCAATGAAGGCTGGGGACAGGGCAGGGCAGGGCAGGGCAGGGCTCCCAGTGCAGGCACTGAGATGTGCTCAGCCACTGCTCTGGGCTGCAGCTGGCAAGAACAGGTTCTTGTGGGCAGATTGTTCTGCTAGAGCTCCACAGCTTTGTGGCCTCTTTCTCCTGACTCTCTGGTATTGATCCTGGTGCTCCTAAAAGCTGGCAATAAGCAGGAGAGTTTAGGAAGTCAGTGTTTCACTTCTGTAGGAATCTTGTCCTTTTTTCAGCTCTCACCTGATTCACAGCTTGCTAAAAGCAGAAAGGTGCCTAACTTCGTTATTTCTGAAGATCCTGACCCAAATGCTTGCTTGTCCCTACATTCCCACCCCTGTCCAGTGCCACTGGCAAGATCTTCTGGATTAAGGGTGGAAACTGCTGCAGAATTTCCTCAGGCATTGGTATCCCTTGAGCCATAATTCTTGGGACAAGCCATCCAGAGGACCAGTCTCTTTGTCACCTCACTCTGTCTGCTCAGAGGTGTGAAGGTGCCAGGGTTTAAGGTGCTCTGGCTTCAGGTCATGCTGGAAATCCATGTACCTCTTGAACCTGAGTTGTGATCAGTGAATAATTCCCGTGGCATTTCGTGCTGGGCCCTGTAATGCAATTAGACTATATATAACTCTGATCGACACACAGTTTGCCCAAAAACTGGTTTCAAACAAAGGGAGGCCCAAGGTTTATGACTTTTTTTAAAAAAAAAAGAAAAACTTTTTTTTTTGATATGTTATTGAATAAATACATATATTTATTTTAAGCAAATTTCTGAGCTTTGCCAAATGGCCTTTTATCAAAAAGGTTCACCGAAGCAGCAACGTCTGTTGCAGCATTAATTCCCACTGGCAAGCGAGTGCATTTCTATTGAATTAGGTTCTTGGATCACCTCTCTGGAGTATCTCAATGCTGTGGTATTTTATGGCTGACATGAATGTTGTGAGGTCCTGTGGTTGAGGGTTGCTGTTTTGTTGGGGTTTTTTTTTTCTCTCTCTTATGGCATTAACTTGCGGTACTGGATTGGACTTGTCATTTAGACCAAGACTGCTCCCTTGCTTTCCTGTGGAATTGAGGTTTCTCATGGAAAATGTGACTCTGTGCTATCTTGAGCATCAGGGAAACTGATATGGATGCTTAATTTCATTTTCAAACCCACTTCCCCAGGTGAAGTGGAGCGTGAAACTACTGCAGGGCCGGTGGTCTGCGCATGGCAGGGAGCACATCCCGCCTGGCACGGGGGGCTCTGTGCTCTGGCCAGGCTCAGTCACTGCAGAGGGCTTGGGTTCACTGGGACACAGGGCTGGAGGTCACTGCTGCCACCCATGTCACACTTGGGGCTGCTTCCAGGCTGTGGTAGCTCTGCTTTGGGCGTGACTTCACTGGGATGTGAAAGCAGCGGCGTCACGCTGGGATAAATAACACGGCAGGTCATTTGGGTCGCCTCTCCCAGAGTTACTCAGGGCGCTTTGATTCCTGTGACTGTCTGACCTAGGGAGACCTTAAATTTTGCCTGGATCCTTGCCTCAACTCATTTCAGCCCAGTTTCCCACATAATTGTACTTCCTCTTCCTTACTGGTGTGTCTTTGGGTCGGTTCCCATCTCCTCAGAGCTGCCTCAATAACTTTCCACTCAAACCCACCTTGGAAAATCTCTTTTCTTTGCTCTTCTCACTGCCATAAACAACCATGGAAACAGCCAGTGCTCAGGGACTGAGGTGAGGGGCAGCTTGAAAAAAACCCCAAAGCCCTGGAAACCCCAAAATTGTCTTTAAAAACCTGTCTTGAACTGAGAGGGTCTGGATTCAAACTGGGCTCCTCCAGCCTTGCATAGATAGAGATCACTGTGAGCCCTGCAGGGCCCTGGCTGCCTTTTGGTTCTCTCTGACACTCTCCATACAAATAAATCCATTTATCTGCCGGGACAGACAGTGCTTTGGGGATTTCAGGTGGGAGTGGGCTGATCTCAGCTAACATTCTGCAGCCACCAGTACCAAACGGAGTCGCTGGTGCTGGTAGAGAGGGGCTTCTGTTGCCGTCAGGGGGTGTTTGGTTGTGTTTTCCCTCCTTACACATATTTTTCCATTCGTGCTGAAATATAGGCAAGAGTTTCTGGCAGGATGTCTCCCCATGTTGGTCAGGATTAAGTAGTTAAACATACAAGTGCGGATGGTTTTCCAGTCGGGATGGCTTTCCTGTGCGGTGGCTGGGGTAATGTAGCCATGTCCTGCTGCAAATAGGAGCAATTCAGGGAAGAAATGAGACTCAGAAGTCACCAGAGGGTAAATACACAGATAAAGCAGGAAGCTGAGGGAAAACCCACTGCAGTCAGCCTTCCTGCAAGGTTTTCCTTGCTCCCGTTGGAGGGGGGATGCGTAACCACCGTCTCGGGAGGAGCAGCAGAGCTCCGAGGGGCACGATGTGCTCGAGATGGAGGCACTGTTTTAACACTGAGAGCAGCCCAGCTCAGCCCTCCCAGCCAGGCCAGGGTTTAGAAGGAATTCAGGAGGGCAGCGCAGCTCTGCAGCTCTCCTGGAGTGGCCCCTGGGGCTCCCTGACTTGCCTCAGCTGCAAACATGGAAAGCCCAATATTATGGTGCTAATGACAACCCCTTTTTCACTGGCTAGAGGCTTGTCTCAAAAGGTTTTTGGTTCGGTCCTCAGCGTCCTGAATAACAAACTTTGCTGTTTTCTCTCTCTTTTTCTTTCCCAGCAACATCCTTTCTTCACCCTGCACGAATCCAAAGAGACAGACGTCGCCTCTTTTGTCAAGCTCATCCTGGGAGACTGAGAACTGGACTTGTAAATGAATTGCCCTTCTGTGGACTGGTGGGTGCAGGGGAGGGGCGCGTGGCAGGACTTGTCATGGAAGCACCAACAGAAAGTCGCCGTGGTTTTGTTTTGTTTTGTTTTTTTATTCTGAGAAACCCCCGCCTCGCCGAAGTTTTTTAAAGGGTTCTTTGGTATCCATAGTGACATAGAACAAGCTGGTTAGTGAAATGAATTTTAATAAGGTTGGTAACCTTAAAACAAAAACAAAACAACAACAACAAATTTTAAAAGAGTGATTTACATATTTAATGACAGTCGAAGTCCCTCTTCCTAACTTGCTCCTCATCCCCCTTCCCTTCCCCCTGAACCAGAATTTGCTTTGTCATGGTAATAGGTGCTATGGTAGTCATGAAGTTGTATGTAGATTTATATTTTGTCCCTTCCATTATTTTAATATTTATGTTAAGTGCTTGATGGAATAGATTTCTGTTTTATATGAGGATGAGTGCGTGGTGACGATGATGATGCTAAATGAGGCCACAGCAAGCAGCAGTCGTAGGGCTTTGCTGGGGACAAAGGTGTCAGAGGAAAAGAGGAAGAAGAGGAGAAGTGTCTCTGTTGTGGAAAATATTTAATGTGCATCGTAAAAGGAATTTATAAGCAAGACTTGCAGCCACTGGAGCTGCCCTCACAGAGTGTGAGGTGTAAGGGAGGGAGGTCCCGGTGCCCCTTCTCCAGACACCGCGCTCCGAGCCCTGCCTGGGGGGCACTGCCAGCCCCCAGCTGGGACAGCCCCTGCCCCCCATCCCAGCCTCACACCGGGCAGGTTATGGGGTCTGGAGGGGGAATTGCTGGGCTGGTGTCTGGGACAAAAGCCCCAGAGGGAAGTAGGTTGTCGGATGAGTTGCACAAAGGTGAGGAGGAGGCTGCCTGGTCAGTGCCCGCCTGCCCGCGGGCCCAGCAGCGTTGCAGTGCCCGAGGCTCCCTTGGGCTGGGGATGAGCTGCTTTGGGCCTAAAAGGGAGTTCTTCTCTCCTTCTCCGGATGGGACAGGGTCACAGGATGCGTGGCACGAGGCCTGTGATAAATGGGATACTTCAGAGTTGGTTTCTAGGGCTCTTGGCACTGTGTGGGCAGCAGTCCCTCCGTGCTTGCCCACACTTTGGGAGTGCTGGTGCTCCCCAGGAGCCCGTGCTGGCACGTGGTTTGGGCTGTGTCCAGCTCCAGCTGGGATGCTGAAGGCAGGAGGGAGCACTGGGCTCTTGGCATGGGCTGTAGGCATGTCCTGTGGGAACTGCAGCCTGGAAACCATGCAGGGACACAGCCCACCCCTACCAGGGGCTCCTTGCTGTTGGCTGTGTCCTTGGAGAAAAGCTGCCAGCCAAGGGCAGGAGAACAGGGGCTGTTGGGGTGGGAAGGGAGACACAGATCACTCAGCCTTTGGGTCACACAGTTGCTGTCCAGAGAAAGGGAGGACTGTGCACTGTGAGGTGTTGCTGAGGCTGGAGCGAGGCTGCTCCAGCTTAACGCTGTTTGACTGAGCCACACCCGCCCAGCTGCCTCACCTGGCCAGGAGCTCCTTGGCCTCTTTCTCCCAGCCCTGTGAGAGGGCACTGCCTGTGCCTCGTGCCCCTCCACACGCTTCCCATCCCCATCCATCGCTTTGGCACGGCCTCTCCGAGTCAAACCCCAGCTAGAAACAAGCCTTGCTCTGCAGTATTTGTTGTGCAGGAGGTAACTCAGCCTGGGGTCCAGCTCTTGCTCTCCCAGTTCAGGCTCTCCAGTCTCTGCTGGTGAGGGCTGGGCTTCCGGAACAGACTGAGCACATTTCGGGAAGCGATCCCTTGGAAGGGCTGATGGGGAGGGCAGAATTTAAGAGCGGGGGTTCCCCAGTTTGGCACCTCCTGTGCTGGGGACGTGCCAACACTTTGAAAGGCGCACACAGACACCGCCAGTGCCTGGGCTGCCACTGGGAAGAGATAGGAGAGCTTTGCTCACGGGGGTTTTTCAACCCTTGTGTCCCTCACGGGGGGCTCTAAGAGGGCTTGCAGGAGTTGGGGTGCAGCTCACAGGTCATGCAGACTCTGGGGGAGGAGGTTCCCCTCCGTCCGCCTGCCCATCCCTCGGCCACGCTGGGCTCCTCATCCCGCCCTGTGCCGAGGGGAACCTTTCAGGTCACATTTTGTGGCGGGTGAAACGCGAGGATGTTTTACTTCACAGTGTAATTTTAAGAGGCCTCGCATGGCTCGTAATCTGCCCTCTCATATTCCATGGTGTGTCTGTGTGTGTGTTTTCTCTCTCTCACTTTCTCGGAGTCGCAGAGCTGTTTTGATTGATTGTCCTCAGCTGCAGCTAAAAGTCCAGCCAGCCAGTTTATAGACTTGGTTCCAGCATCAATTCTCGCTTTGAAAAACATGACATTTAAAACCACCCTTTGGTTTTCCTACATATGGATCTGATGCCTTTGTTAAAGATTGTTTTTGCCGCTTTTCTCCTGGAATATAAGTCTCATTTGGACACCGCATCTCCTTGACCTCAGAGCACCTTTATTTCAGTGCCATTGTAATTGACAGGTTGAATTTATGAGATACTGTCAAAGTTCAGTATTAATAGCAGATATTAATGTCACCAGCGTTTTCCAATAGAAAATTAATGTCAGTGTTGTCTGCAGCTAGTAACCCTCTAAAAGGATTCCTACATGCCTCCACACTGCATGCTGAGTGCTTGCTTTTATGCTTTCTGCTCTTGCAGTGCTTGGGCCCTCTAATCCCTTTGTTTTAATGACATTACAATAGGGCAGGCAACAAATCACTTCCCTTCCCTGCTCATTCTCCATGACTTTGTTCCTGTAAAAGTCGTTTGCGTCAGCCCAGAGTAAGTGTGGATCCGTGTGAGGATGAGAACAGTGATCTGAGGGATCACCATTGTGGAGGGGAGAATGCAGAGGCTGTTGGTCTGTCCCTGCATCCCTCGTGGCATGTGTGGACACAAAGCTTGGCCTGACCCAGGGATTTCTTAGAGAGAAGCCTGAGCTGGTGGCCTCGGCTCAGGGAACAGAGCCAGAGGCTCCTGTGTGCTTAAAAGCTCTGCAAAAACATTGGGCTGGAAGATGAAAGTCAGACTCTTCTTTCTCTCTGAGCTGACTGCAACCTCTGTGGAGATGAAAAGCCTTTGGTCACTGCCCACATCTTTGCTTGGCTGTAACACAAGCACAGCCTTGCCTTGGACAGATAGGGTTGCTGGGACCTGAACAGCCAAGGTGCTGAGGCTTTAAGCTGTTCTTCAGAAAGCCCTTTTGTGTTCACACAGCACAGGACTGTGGGCAGCCTGTTGGATTGCCCTGAACTGGGATTTTTAAAGACACAGTATCTCATGCCATAAACCTGAAAGAACCCAAACTCCACCAGGGAGCAGGGAGGAGAGCAAAGCTGCTGGAGCTCAGCACTGAGCTGTGGCTTGGACCAGCTGTGGATGGATTCCAGCACAGGGAGCCCTTGGCAGGGCAGGGAGGGTCCCTCTGCTCTGCCACAGGTTATTGGGCTGCAGGAAAGAGGCACAGCCCGTCCATGGGGATCCCTGGGCGTGATGTTCATCCTCTTCTTTCCCCCCACCATACAGCTCTTGATGTTCCTGCAATCTCCTGAATGTTTGCCATCACTACAGCTCTAAAGTGTCACTGGCAGGAAAGCTGTTTTCTGGGTCTCCAAGAGCCCACTGGCCCCTTAAATCTGAAAGAGGAGTCAGAGGGCATTTTCTGGTTACTGTTTTTAAACACCAGGTTCATGCTGCTGCAGTGGGTGCAATGCCCATCACTTCTGGAGTTTTTTCCAGGTGTACAAACCCTTACACAGATATCTCTGTACTGTATTTCTGTGTTTTCTCTGACTTGTGTCGGGTTTACTGGTGAGGAAGGAGGCAGCTCTGACTTGTTAAAGGGGTGGAACACCATTTCTGGAGGCAGGTGGCCTCCCCTGTGTGATGGAGGAGGCAGATGATGGGTCACTACTCAGAAAAAGCTCTCAAAAAAGATTTGCAGTTGATCTCCCTGTTCGTCAGCACGTGCTGTTGGGTCAGTGCTGCTGCTCCTTGGCGGGAAGGAGCTGCCAGACCCTTTGCCCAGGCAGGGATCAGTGCCTGGTGCTGAGGGCAGACCCCAGCATGCACAGCCTCAGCTGGGATTTCTCCATGCTGGCTACAAGCCAAGTGTGTACCTGCACATTTCCCTTCTTCCCTGGACGTTCTGGAGGAGGAAATCCTGCTGGGCTAACACAGCATTGCTTTAGTGGCTGGTCTGATGTAGTTCAGACAAGGTTCCCACCAGCTCCCTTGTTTAATAGACCTCTTTTTTATTAAAAACAACCCCCAAACTCCTCTCTCAGAAAAGCCAGCCAAGATGCTCTTTTTTTTTTTTTTTTTTTTCCTTCTCTCTTCCATCTTGTTCCTCTTAGAGGAACTCTGGGAGCCCGTCCTGGTGCTTTCACTCTTCCACATGCCAAAGATCGCTGCATCCCTCTTAGTTACGCTCCTGCCAAACCAGATCTTATAGTCTTGCCTCAAAAATCATCCACTTCCCTGCTCCTTGGGGTTCCTTTTGTTGCTGTTGCTTTTTCATTGAATTTCCTCATGTTTATTGACATGTCTATTGTTGAGCTTCCTGGACACATGCAGCTCTCTTTTTCGGATACAGGGAAAGACAAATAGTTGCCTTCACTGCTCTGCCCCTGCTGTTGGGGAAATACTGTTAGTGATATGATTCCTACAGATGGGATGGGTCTCATTTAGAACTCGGAGGGTGTAAACTGGCATTGCTCCATTGGCTTGGCTGGAATTAGGCCAGTTTTGTCCAGCTGAGAATCTGTCCTTAATGTCTAAACAGTTATTACACACTAATAAAGATTAATGATTGTAAATCCCCACGGATTATACATAAAATGGCAAGTTTTACTCATTAATCTTTATTGCCATGTTATGGCTGTTTATGTTAGAGGAGTCGCCTCTCTCTGCTCTGAACATGCACTGAGGAGGTGGGGAGTGAGCACGGGGGAGATGGAGGGTGGACAGAGCAGACCAGATGTCCACATGTTTTACAGTCTGTGTCCTCCCCCCAGGTTCCCTGTTTCCTTGAAATCCGTTAACCAGCAGCAGCAGAGGATGAATCCCAGAGCTTTGTCTGCCTCGCTGGCCTCTGCCTGGGCTATAAAATCCAGATTGTTTCTGGTGAGAAGGGATCAGATCTCCTAATTAATATTTCAGCTCAGCCTTTGCTGGAGCAGATGGAGAATATGAAATTTGACATGTGCTCTGGCAGCCCAGTGCTCCGCAGTGCTGGGAGAGTCTCTCTCCCGGGTTGTGGCTGGAGGAGATGCTTTCTGGGCAGCGACAGGTTGAAAGGACACTGCTCCTTCACATAACCCCACACCACAGAAACAGTGGATTTTGTTAGTAAATAGGGCCAGAAAAAGCTCATTGAATCTCAGTTTTTAGGTGTTTGCAGATGCATATAGACACAGCCAGGAGCTGGTGGTGCCAGTCCAGACACAAAGGCCCATGGGCTGTATAAAATGATGAGGAGTCTAAAAGAGTGCAGTAAGCTTTAGTGGTGGATTTAGTGGCATAGGGGCAAAATGAGTTCTCTGATAGGCAGCTGTGTCAATCCACCCTGCCGGGGGAAGGTCAGGAGCAGAAAGAGAGGGTGGGACACAGCCCCAGATTCCATTGAGGGCACAGCCTGCTGAGAGCAGCCCTTCTTTCCCCGTGTACTCCTTCAGGCTCAGATCTGGGGGCAGTGGGCTTGCTCACAAGTCCCAGGTTGCCACTGCACCCCCAACTCCAGCAAGGAAAGCAAAATCTAAAACCCAAAAGGAAACCCACAGGGAAGAAACCTACAAGTGAACCATTACGTGTTGCTGCCGCGTGGCCTCGTGCGTCGCTGCTTCCCCGGCTGAGCTCCGACTTAAACCATGGGAAAAGCACGGGAGAGGCCTCCGTAGCTGAGGGAGAAATGGGTAAACATTTTAAGGTGGTCTCTGACAAGCCTAATGCTGGAAATATCTAATTTACAGGCCACCAGGATGAGTGGATCCTTGAGGGGCCTGCGCAGCCGGCAGCGCCGTTCCAGCGGGAGCACTTGGGGCTGCAGGATGTTTATGACGTGGCCTCCTTTAGTGGCCCCCTGGGTTGCTGAAAAGCCCTTTGCCTCCATCGACACCTGACTGAGTCTCAGTCACCTTCATGGTTTATGTTTTACTGTCGGGGGTTTTACTGGCAGGCTCTTTTCTCGGCGGTTGGTCAGAGCGCGGGGAAGGGAGAGGGGCCTCCAGCCGGCTCAGCTGGGGGAGAGGAAGGAGCCGCCTGTGCTCTCCAGTCCCTGCTTGAGGAGAAGCCACAAGCCAGGAGCTCGCTGCCCTGCAGGTATCCAGCCGAAGCAGGAGCTTCTCCCTTCGCGCTGCCGTTCCCGTTAAAAATCCCTGTGGGAAAGCGGAGCGGCTCCGGAGCTGCGGCAGCGTCGCTCCAGGGCGGCTCGTCCCTGCCAGCAGCCGGGATGGGCCGCCCTTCCTTCCTCGAAAGGCTCTTGGTTTTCTCTAAATGATGGGGCAAGAGTCCAGCTGGGGCTGTGAGGTACCGCGAGGATAAGCTGGGAAGAGCTTGGAAGCGCCTTAAATGCTCTGGAAGTAGGGATGGAAATCTCAGAAGATCAGACGCCTTTCGGCGATTTCCAAAGCTCTATGGTTTTAGCCAGACCTGAAAACCCTTCCTAGAAGTTTTATTTCAGGGTATTTTGATCTGTTACTTTCACTTTTGGGCTTAGCTAAATCCAGGAAACTCGGAATGGTGTAATTCTTGAATGAAGACTAAACACACCCCAAGTATTACTGAACCCGATCAGGAGAGTTTCTGTTTGGTTTATCTTACAGGAATAATTCAGGCCAGCTCGGATTCAGTCTGCTTTTACCCCAGATGATTATTATTTTTGAGAAAATCAGAGACCAGACCATGGTCTTTCCAACAGGCTGTGACCCATCACGCACCAAACGGTGCCAGAAGGTGGATGGAGATAAGTGCTGCAGGGAGAGGGGGCCAATGTCTGAGGGCTGGAAGGAGCAGCCTGGCTGCAGGAGTGTCCATGGCCTCCAAAAACACACAGAGAGACAGTTTCCCCAGAGGTTGTGTGATGGAGGTGTCGGGGTCTGCCACGTCTTGGGTTTTTTCCCCTCTAGGAAAGAACATCCAGCCATCTCGGAGTGTCCTGGAACAATATCCAAAAGCCTTCAGTGTTTCTCAGCTCAGTTGTGTGGGATTTTTTTTTTTCAGGATGGATGCTGTGAAAAGCCAGGAAGGGCCAGGTGTCCTTGATTTACACAGCCAGAGCAGAGAGATGTAGATTAAGTGCCTCGTAGGAGCCAAAAAGGTGTGTTTGAAGATGAATTACAGTCTCTGTCGTAGCTGCTCAGCCAGGATCAAGTTTTCCCACGTACAGGTGCAGCTGCAGAGCTCTCCGTCCATGTTTAGCCCAGATTTAGTCATGAGTCTTGCATAAACACCCACAGCATGGACTGTGCCTTCTGGGGGGGATTCTGTCAGGCTGGGGTTCAAAACAGAGTATCACCAAACCCAGGATTTGACTCCAGATGCTCCCTTTATAATCTCTGTGTAAAGTGAATTTCCAGAGTTCGGACACTGGTTTGCTTGCTCCATAATAGTGACTCGAGCAGCGTGTGCTTGGTGAGAGTTGTCCCTGGGCCAGGGGAAACAGTCACAACATACAAAATAGCTGGGATTTTGCATTTATTTTTTAATAGCAGTACATGGCGGGGCAGCTGCTAAATGTAGTTTCTTGTGAGCTGGAAATGAGTTGGAGTAAAACTTGTCATTTCTCGTAGTAAAAAAAAAAAAAAACAACAACACGAACCAACTCTAAAAATGTCCAAAATCTTCAATTTAAGGAATTACAGTTTCACTGGCAAAGATCCATGTTAAGCATCAATATATGGAATTTCTAGGGTTTCTGTCTTGAGGTGTGAAATCTGCTTTTTCTCGAGATGGTGGGATATTTGTAACAAGGATGTTTCTACATAATTTTGGCTAGGAAAAAAAACCCAAAATATGAGCACAATGGAAAAGCAACCGCTGCCCAGTGGTCTCTGGTATTGGAGAGGACACAGGCAAAGCACCTGTGTGTTCTGAACATGTTAGAAAGGAGAAGACTTTCCAACCTGCTGTAATGCAAGTCCTTATTTTACTTTAATTTTAGGATTTTTTTACAGTAACATCGTTGTTTTCTAACTGTGAAAGTCTCTGCTTTTCCTTACATGTGGAAGGCTGATTATTCTTTCTCATGTTCTTATTATTTATTATTTATCCATTTCTGGTACTATCCAAGAGGTGCTGAAGTTGTCTCCCAGCCTGCCCTTGAGCCATATGGAATCCCTGTAGTATCTCCCAACAGCTGGGATGGCAGTAATGGCTAATTATTATTTTAAATTATATTTATAGCAGTTTAGATTATTTTTTTTTTTAGTGTCCTGATTTGCTCTAGAATTGGGGATGGGGATAAGGAATCCTTAAAAAAAAAAAGTATCTTAAACATCTTGGAGGCTTCAGAAGAAACCTACTCACTTTAGTTTTTAGTAGGAGAAGCACCAGTTGGGTGCACCAGTTGAGAGGGGATTGACTAACACCAGGGTTCAGTTTAGCTGGTGAAATGCTCTGTGTCACATCACTAACCAAAATCACACTGGAATTCGGAGGAAACAGTCATTTTCCACCTGAAAATTAAAGTCTGGTTTGTGAAGTGCTTGGTTCGTCTGAGTCTCACACCAGGCTTTTCTCTGTCGAGTCTGCATGGAGTTAGTTTGCCTTCAGCCCTGGAGGGTGGGGCTCAGGTGGCCAGGATTGCTTCAAGGCAGGGCTGAGGGACACCCAGGCACCCCCTGGCCAAGTGTCAGCTCTGGGATGGGGACACAAATCCTACAGAAGTGATGGAGCAACTACTGAGCAGCTTCTTCTTGCTCTGCAAGAGATGTCGAGGGGAAATCCCGTGTGGGTGTGACCTGGGTGAGAGAAGCAGGACTGGGGGGCTCAAAACCAGTTCTTTTTCCCCCCTTTCTCCTCTCTGAAAGGTGCTCTGCTGCTTCGAAAGCCTCCCCAGCCTCTCTGATAAAGAACAGTAGAATCACAGAACCACAGAATTGTTTAGGTTGGAAAAGACCTCTGAGAGCATTGAGTCCAACCATAAACTCAGCACTGCCAAGGCCACCACTAAACCATGTCCCCAAGTGCCACATCTGCATGTCTGGGGACGGTGACTCAAACCCTTCCCCGGGCAGCCTGGACGCTGTGGTGCATCTGTTTTCAGACAGCTTGCATTGGTTTTCTGGTTTGTTTTTTCTTCCCCCTGTGTATAAGAAATGTTGGGTAGCAGAATGTGGAATTCATTAGAAGTTCATAAAGCAGGGACCTCAGAAGGATGTGGGTATAAATGCTTTTCAGGCATCCGAGGTGAACTTTAAATGGAGCTTTGGCCCTCATTTGCTTTCTGCTTTTCAAAAACCATTTATGAGAAAGTGGAGCTGTCAAAGCCATGCATGAACTTTGCCTTCTTGCAAATAACTTGTCTCAAAGTAAATTGTCAAAATGCACAAGAAACTTGTCTCAAAGTAAATCCAGTAGCTCTACAAAGCTGGAAAAGTATGTGCATTAGAGAGAGTGTGTGTGTGTGTGTGTGTGTGTGTGTGTGTGTGCATGTGTTTGGGGGGGTGCAGGGAGTAACTCCCACCATTTTGGAGGTTTAAAAAAAAAAACACACAATGCAAGTGCTTTTTTTTTAAAAAAAAAAAAAAAAAGGGCAACGTAAAAATATTTATTTCTTGGCAGAAGCACATCAGGCCACATCTCCCATCCTTCTTTTAATTGCTCCGTGTTTGTTTTTGTTGTCTAAGTCTTTGCTGGCCTGTTTCCTCCGCAGTGCTCGTTGCTGCTTAGAGCCTGTCACCTCACACAACCCCTCTCGCAGGGCACGGGGCACTTCACGGCTCTGGGGCTCCTCAGGAAAATCACCAGGGGTCCCATCAGTGGGAGGAACAGCAAAGGTGGTGGTAGATGAGAAGGCATCCAGTGCATTGTGGGCGATTTTCGGTTTTTAGCCTCGTGGAGGAAACTCTTTCCCTTGTGAGAATCAGAACTGCTGCATCCTAATGCAGGACCCTGCCTCGGGGAGGGTGGATTGGCTCGGAGAGAGTGTTATTTAAAAGGAATGAGGTGCTGACCTCTCTGTGAGATGGCACACAGGGGGCTGTCAGTGCTGGGGAAGGTTCTCCAGGGGCTTTGCTCAGGGTTTGGAGCAGGGCAGAGCCAGCACTGCCCCGTGCTGGGATGGCCCTGGGATCACCCCGAGCTCCTGTCCCTGTCCCCAGCCAGGTGCAATTTCATCAGTCAGATACTGCAAAGTTCAGGGTCCTCCCTGTGCTCAGAGTCCTTCAGTGGCCACTGGGCTTCACCCCCACTCCATCTGGCTCCACCTCAGGCACTTCTTTTAACCTGTGTTGTCTTCATCCATCTCAGCTCCGTTCCTCGTGCTCTGAGGATGATCAGTAATAGGACTCTGACAGTAGGACCAGGTGTGTAATGTTTGATAGGCTTCTACTTGAGGTGGTTGTTTCATTGAGATGCTTTTAGGATCCATTTTGTACTGGAGTAAGGGTATTGGAACAATTGAACTGCTATTCTTTAACCTTCACTGCCCCAGACCCTTCCTCCCCACCTTCTTCATTTAAAAAGATTGGAAAAATATATTTGACTTGAAAAACAAACAAACAAACAACAACAACAACAAAACCACCATCAAACCTTGCTGATGGAATAAGTTAATCATCTTGACTACACTTTGGTTTTATTTCTCAGGGATATCCAAAGGTTTTTCACTGCTGCTGAGAGAGGGGACAGGACACCTTTTTGAAACTTCAACCACTGTAACCGTTTTCCAGATGTGTGTGTGTGTGTGTGTGCGTGTCTGTGTGTGTGTAACTCAGCACTGTGTGTGCGTGTGTTCTGCTGAATATTGTGTGCATCTACGAAACGCTTCAAACAACTGCCTGGAAGTCAAAACCAACCACCTCTTTTCCAGTCATATGTTTGCCGTGACTTTTCATAACCACACTTGAAACTAGTGGTCTTGGATGAAATATTCAAAGAGCAGGGCATCTTTATAGCAATGGTATGTCAGTCGAATTACGAGAAATGTACACAAAAATAAATAAATGAAATTTAAAAGTAACGTGCTGTCGACCTACCTGTGTTTCTCCCAGGGGAAGTTGTTTGGGGACACACTTTGTACTGGCTTTTTTTTTCTTTTTTTTTTTTTTAAGGATCATCTTACTCGTAGCAGCTTATCATCCATTACTGAGAGCTCAGGAATGCTCAAGCTGCTCCGCAGGGGTAATTGTGAGCGCTGCTGCCGATGGTTTTCCTCTCCACGCTCCGGCTGGCGGGAGCAGGCGCAGCCACATCCCGTCCATCCCACATCAAAGGCCCGGCCCCGGCTCCCACCGCGGCGCTGGCAGGGCCCTGGTGGGGCCAGAGCAGCGGCTTCCTGCCCCCCACCCCCCCAGAAAGCAGCTTTCCAGCGTGGATAGAGGGGTCCAAGGGGCTGCAAGGGGTCACAGCCCCGTGCCCAGCGTCACCTGGGGTGTGGATGTCAGGGTTGGAGGCTCAGCACCTTGCAGCGACGTGGCCAGAGGGTTTTGTGCAGCTGTTGGGCTGGAAAACAGATGTGGTGCTTTGCTCCGTGTTCCGCCGGGTCCTGGATCCGACCCTGGGTTCCACTGCCAGCCCCATCACTGTTATCTGCAATTAAGCCTCTTGTTGCTTTAAAGGTTGACTGTTTGCATTTGTTGTGGTGCAAAGCCAATGTCCACCCTTAATTTATTAACCTGAGTTAAACAGTGTCTTGCTTGAGTAAAGCACCCTGGCCTGGGTCACGCTGAAACATGGATCGCTGTTCCCTTCTTTCTCCTGTAAATGAAATTATCCTTCCATTTGTATCAGAATCGCTGAAAACAATATCCCAGCTCCCTCTGCTGATCCTGCAGTCCCAGCTAGGGTGAAAGCACTGATGTGCTGCGGACAGAAATAGCCCAATTAACAGAACAATTTCTAGGGGCACAGGTAAGGGATCAGCTCTTAGCCCTGCACGAAGCACAGTGGCCTGAGCTGAACGCTTGGGGATTGCAGGGGGAATGTTGCCCTGTGTCAGCAATGGGAGTGCTGGGGATACAGACATTGCCATAAAAATGTCTGAGGAGAAGAACTGTGAGAGCCACAGACCCATTTCTGAGAATCCTGAACAAAACAGCTGCTGGAGTTCGCTCTGCACTGCGGGATGTGCGTGTGTGTCCTGCTTAAAAGGGAGAAATTAAGAGCCATACTTTTATTTTATCAAATCAAATTACCCCTGTATGTTCAGAATATTTATGCATCGGTACTTTTTTTTTTTTAATTTATTTTATTAAGGCCTTATCTCACTGTAATCAATTCCAAATACAAACCTATTTTTATCGCTGCAATGCAGCGGTAATTTATAAGATGTAGACAGAACGCACAAGAGATGCCAAAAGCAATTTTATGGAGCCTCTTTCGTTGTCATCTACAATGCATCAGCTCTTGCCTTCAGCCTCCCATCAGTTTTAAAAGCCCCAAGATGAAAAAATAAATAAATAAAAAGGAGTAAGTACAGCGAAGCAGCTGCCAACCCCTGCAATAGTCTGAGGTGCGTGTGCACCTTGGGGAGGGGGTTTGATGGAACGTGGCACAATAATGTGAACTGTGCTGAGCTTTGTAATGCAATTATTTGATTTGACAAAGTGGCAGATCCTGTTCCCTCTGCCTCCCTTGCCTCCTATTTCATAGATGTGCAGAGAGGGAAATGGTGAAATAATGTCCTGCATTAACAACCAAAATGCCCTGGTGTTTCCTGCTACAAAGCCACGTGTTGCCACACTTGGTTACAGTTCTGGCTCTGTGGATTTCTGGTGCTGGAAGTGCACAGAGTGATGCTGAAAGTATTATAAAAGTGACAGGACAAGGGGGAATGGTTTAAAACTGACAGAGGGCAGGGTTAGATCAGATATTGGGAAGAAATTGTTCCCTGTGAGGCTGGGGAGGCCCTGGCACAGGTTGCCCAGAGAAGCTGTGGCTGTTCCATCCCTAGAAGTGTCCAAGGCCAGGTTGGACGGGGCTTGGAGCAACCTGGGCTAGTGGAAGGTGTCCCTGCCCATGGCAGGGGGTGGCACTGGATGAGCTTTAAAGTCCCTTCCAGCCCAAACCACTCTGTGATTCTATAAATCTCTGCATTGCAAAGTTTTTGAAGAATACCCACTGCACCTAGAGGTGATGTGATTGCCAGTGTTAAAGATACAGATGTTTAATTCCGTGTCATTTCCTTGCTGAATCTGACTGAGAGAAACAGAAAACTTGGCAATACTTCCAGTCTCAAAGCACATCCCCTTTTAATACCCAACCATTGGTTTTAGCCCATGCATGTGAAGAGGTCTCTTTCAATACGCTTCTATTTCTAGGTATTGAAAATAAGTGGCAGGACATTTAACAAATTATTAATGGCAAACATTACCAAGCCATCCTTGTTGTTTGCCTACTGCTTTCATATTGGAGGGCTTCTGGGAAATAATAAAAGAAACCCTTTTGAAGGAATCATTACTGAGGCATTTCGCATGCAGATTACTTCAGGCTTCAGCACTGCGACTCTCGGCGAGGTCAGGAGATGAAGGCCAAGATTTGTTGATTGAGATCAGATGGCTGGTGGCGAGAAGGAATCTAGATGACTTAACTGGAGGGATTAAACTCCAGTCTTTTGGCTTCCATTTGGCTGTTTTATAAACTCGGCGGCCGGGCCGTGCTCCCCTCGGAGTGTGAGGGGAGCGGGGCGGTTTGGAGCATCAGCCAGTCCCTCCGTGTGAGCAGCCCAGACGTTCTGGGTGAGAAAGGCAAAGACAGTGGAACTGAAAGCTAAAATTAGTCCCTGAAGTGCTGGTCCACACACCTCCAGCTCGGCCTGTGCCGCTGGAGCCGAGCCGGGAGCGCTGTCCATCCCGGCCAGCACCCGTGTTCTGGTGGATGGGGATGCCCTTGGGCAGAGCCAGCGTTCCCAAGAGATCCAGCCCTGGTTCCCTGCCCTGCCCAGGTCTCTGCCATCAAAACTCAGCTGATGTCCCCATGGCTGGTGCTTCTCTGCAGGGTGAGGAACCCTCTGACATGTGGGAAGGAGGGTTTTGTTATCGGCAATTCCCGTTTGAAGCCTCACCCATTTGATTTATCCCCACGGGAGCAGATGGAGCTCGTTCTTCTTTCTCCCAGAGCCTAACCTTTAATTTTACAACACTGATTGAAACCAAGAGTGGAAATAAAAAGTCAGAGGCTGTTCTGTTTTCCTTCCCCTCCCTTCCATTATCTTCTTTCTTTTCCATCCATCCTCGTTTCACATGCCTCTCAGATTGCGTCCCCCTGGTTTTCCAGTTATTTATTGACCCAGACCTAATTCCTTACTTCCAGAAATGTGTCATGAATCCTGCCTTTGAGTCATTTGCTTTTTGCTTTCCAGGCTCACCTCTTTGACCACGTTTTCCTGTAAGAGATAAGGATATAGGGTTTGTGGAGTAATCTCAGCAGGACGCCTGGGTTTCATTCATGGATCTGTTGCCACTGGCTCATTATGGAAAATTAGGAGAGTTATTTCACCTTTCAGTGCCTCACCTCAGCGTCACCATCTGTAAAACAAGGCTAATAATTGTTATCTCTTCCTTGCAGGAGAACTGGGGAGCTTTGCTAATGACCATCTGCTAAATGTTCTCAGAGCCTCACATGAACATTTCTACTGAAGTGCAAATTATTATTAGAAACCAGGGATTGTTACTGGATTGATATCAAATCATTGTCGACAGCTTCTCTGCAGGGAAAACTTAGGCACAGCCAACAAGAACAAGCTGCATGTTTTGAAGTTGTGCAGTTGATTATATTGGCTTTCATCTTCTGGTAAGAGGATCCTCTGCCATCTGAACTCTCTGATCTCTGGGAACACAATTCATCCAATCAATCTGGAGGAAAATAAACCTCCGCAGACAAAAACATAAAGTATCCACCTGAGATCAGATGAAGATGGAAGACGTTAATTAATTCCCAGCCCTCAAGTCCTTAACTCTTGCAAGCCCAGTGTTCCTCTGGCCCAGCAGGCAGTGCTCAAGAGGAAGGATGTAACTCATCCCAGGCTCGGTGTTGCAGAGTCTCGTGGGCTAAATTATAATTGGAAACATGCAAATATTTGACGGTGGAATTGGTGCCACTGAAGGGACTGTCTGGGGGATTTGACCTCGTGGTCCCATATGGAGGTTGGAGGTGCCAGGACAGATTCCAGCTGTGGCTCCTTCCCAGTTGTTGTGGTTTAACCCCAGCTGGCAGCTCAGCCCCTCACAGCCGCTCGCTCCCCCCATGGAGGGGTGGGAAGAGAACCAGGGGAAAACTTACAGGCTGAGATAAAAACACTATAATGATTAAAGCAAAAGCCACGCACACAAGCAGAGCAAAGCAAGGAATTCATTTCCCCACTGCCCACAGCAGGCAGGTGCTGAGCCATCCCCTGGAAAAGAGGGCTCCATCGTGGGTGAGAGGGAAGGCAAACAGCAAACATCATGTGGAGGCCACAACCCCATACTGGGAGTTCAGCAGGAGCAGCACCGATGGGGACAGACAGAGATGGGGCTGTGGGTCATGACAGGGATGAAGTTGTGAGGACCAGAGAGCTCAGCCCTGTGACACCAAAACTGACAGCACACAACTGGAGAGGTTCAGCAACAGCCCCGAGTCTGCCCCCTCCAACACCTTTATGTCCCATTATGGTCACTGTCTTAGTTTGCTGGGTTTAAATAAAATAAATGTGCCTTGAAATAGCCCAGTAATTTTTTAATTAAAAAAGGATAATAACATCTTGCATGAAAAATTTTAAAAAATCAGTCCTCTACATTTAAAAAGGTACTTGTAAAATAATACGTGCCTTTTGGCTATTTCCTCAAATATATAACTTCAGTCACGTGGCTCTCATTAAGACACTAGAAAATGTTGTAAACTGGCATTTATAAGCTCAACATAGGAAATTTCTCTATTTTTTTTTATGTTGAATTTATAAACCTGCTCCAAGATTTACTGAAAGATATGAAAGTTTACTTGAGGTTTTGGAAATGGAATCATTTCTGAGCAAAACAGTCTTCTTTTGGTAAAAACTCCCATCTGTTCAAATCTTGATGTGTTTTTCATGCAAATACGATTTTTTTTTTCTCCCTGCAGATACTAAAAAACCCACCCCAAATCTGGCTAAGAACACAGTCACCAATACTTAGAATGTTAATATTTCATAACATTGTATTTTTTAAGGTAAAAGTAGTTAAAATACATGGCAGCATAAACACACACCCTCTCATCTCTGCAGAGCCAAGGAGCGCTGCTGTGGATCCTGTGTGTATTTAACACTGAAGGCAGGGAAATTTTACTCTGAAAACAAACCAAAAAAAGGGGGTTTCATTGATATTAACATCTTTTTTTACACAGAGGTTTGAATAACACTACCCCAGGTGTATATATAACTCATATCCCCAGGCATGTCATCAGATGGAAGACTTCCCTGTTTCCTCCAAGCTCACAGCTCTGGACATGAATCGAGCTCTGAAGTTTGAAGTAAAATGGACTAATTAACTTATACAAAGATAAAACAAGGGTTGTCGCCCATCATTCCTGAATAACTGAGGCTTTTGGAAGCAGCAGGTTGAAGAGTGTGCCTTCAAGTGTGATCTCAGCAGCTCTTTTCCAAGCAGGCTGCAGGTGGCAATACGTTTATTCCTGTTGGAGCTCTCCCTGAAATCCCCGGGATCCGAGAGGAGGATGTTGCTCTCGAAGAAGAAATGCACCGGGAGGGAAATCTGATAAGTGTAATTGCAGGGAATGGGTCAGGAGGAGACCAAAGAGGTTTCCTTTCGGTGGGAGGGGCTCGTTTCTCAAGGCAGCTGCTGCGGTTCGTCCGTGTCGGTGTTTGTGCGGCGCTGGGAGTCGGGCAGAGAAGTCGTCTGAAAGAGGAACAGCATCCCCCGAGCTGGGCAGAGCTCTGGGGCACATCAGGGAATATCTTGGAAGCAGAAGAGATGAAACGAGGCGTCTTTAATTCTCCTTCCCTGAACTCATTGTTCAGTTGTTCCCCCACGAGCACGAATCCAAACTTGCAGCTCTACCTCCTTCCTTAAGGAAGATTAAGCAGAGTAAAACTCAGATTAATTAGGTGATGATTTATAACATCCCTAAGTGCCTTAGAGAGCCCTTACAGTGTCCATCCAGCAATCCTGTCTGCCTAGGTGCTCCAGCAGGGGTTTGCTCATAACTAAAGACATCTGTAAGGGGTTTTTCCGCTGGGGTTTTGCTGATCAGTGTGTTTAATCCTGGAAGATGGGGCTTCAGTGGGGGAGGCAGCCAGGGAACACAGGAGGGGAGAAACATCCCTTTCCACGTGGAGAAATGCTGCTGGAAATGGAGCAGCTTTGCCAGGAGGGCAGGGAAAGGTGAGGTGAGAGCTCTGATATCACCCAGGAGCTCAGGTCAGAGCTCACTTGTCTGAGCCATACGGGGTCTGTCTCGAGGCAAAACAAGAGGTTGTGTGAGGCTCAGGCTCGGAGGGTTCTTCACACCAGCCCTGCTGCCCGAGTAGGGAGTGGTGCTTTCTGCCTCTCCATAAGGGCTCTGGGTCTTTTAATCTCTATTAAGTGCCTCCTCTGGAAAGTGGCCCTTGTTTGCTATGCTGTGACAAAAGGATAGTTATTGAATGATCACAGGGAGTAATTGCTTTAAAATAATATTGCAGAGCACTCCCCGTGCTCTTGCTCTGTGAGTCTGATAACGGGTTGATCAGCCCTGAATGATGCCACTGTTAATTCACCAAATGGAACACCCACAAGAGCCAGCCCGAAAAGCCTCTTTCTGACAGGCAAGAATGCCTTGTTTCACTGAAAAAGCAACAGCATTTTAATCAATCCATCCCTGATGAAACAGCCTGATGACACAATCTCCTCTGAATCCAGTTGCTACGCCAGAGCCGTGGCCCTGGTGCGTCACTGCACGTGCAGATATTCATGAGAGCATCCACTGCACGTGGCTGACACAGCAAGTGACATTCTGGTGGCAGCTGCTGCCTGGCCAAGGAGAAGTGTCAGCCTCTCCCTGCTTTCTCCACCTCATCCTGCTCTTTTGTTTGGGTTTCCATTGCCCCTGAGTGGGGATCTGCCCTCACAGAATCACCTGGGTTGGAAAGGACCTTAAAGCCCATCCAGTTCCACCCCTGCCATGGGCAAGGACACCTTCCACTAGCCCAGGTTGCTCCAACCTGGCCTTGGACACTTCCAGGGATGGGACAGCCACAACATCTCTGGGCAACCTGTGCCAGGGCCTGCCCACCCTCACAGGGAAGAATTTTTTCCTAATATCCAATCTAAACCTACTCTGGCAGTGTGAAGCCATTCCCCCTTGTCCTGTCACGATGTCCTCTTGCCCTGCACCCTTCTGAGCACAGAAACCTGCTCGTTAACACCAAGATTTTAATGAGGGGCTGGACCCTGGGACACACCAAGAGCCTCTGACCTTTGGGAGCTTCCAAACTGAAGAACAGTCACGGTGTGTTTGCTGGGGAAACCGGTTACAGAAGGGCTGCAATTTTCTTTCAAGGGATTTCTGTTGTTTGTGCTGACACCAGGGGGATGGAGGGGACACACCAAGGGGTGCAGCAGGACCCTCTCCCCACGAAGGTGCTGCCTTTCTGCCCCAACCCCATCCCAGCGAAGGGCTCTGCCCACTCTGAGCCCCGAGCAGGGCAAAAGGGCAAACCCAGCAATACCTTTGGCTTATCAGTGACAGAACAAATTGATACCAGACTTTTAAGAGGGTGGGGAAACGTCTCTCCATAAAAAGAATCTAAATTTACCATCGTGTTAACAATTCTGTAAGAGTTTTTGGCAACTCTTAATGGAAATTTCAGGAGCAGATGGAAATATTTGGAAACGTATAGAACACATGAGCCTGCAACATCCATTTTTATTTTCTCATTGGGAGTGTGGAGTGGTTTCAGGTTGCCTTTAATTTTTTTTTTCGTTCTCTCTTCTGGATGCTAAGAAAAGCAAGAGGGGAAGCAGGCGATGATGGATATGGGCAGGAGGGTTTTTTTTTTGCTATTGCTCTCTCTTGATTCCCATGTGTGGTCTATGAGAGATTCAAGAGAAAGTGGCACCACCACAAATAACCTGGTCCTGGGTTATTTGGGAGCTCGGAGGGCACCTGCTCACCTGGCTCTGTGAGGCCCAACAAGCCAATTAACCTTTTCCAACTTAAATTGAGGTGGATAACCCGTGTCTGCCTCCCAGGCAGCATGTGAGCTTTAATTAATGAGTGTAAAAAGGCCTCAGGGTTCTCTGATGGAAGATAATGTCTAAGTCTGCAGAATGGGTTTTACTACCCCTGATGGGCAATGCCCAAGGTCACAGCCCCCCTGGGAGAGGAAAACACACACTGAAAAGGTGGATCAGATGTTTCCAATCTCTGTTGCCCGCAGAGCAAGAAAAGCTTTTGCTTTTTAGGTGCTATAACCCATCCTTGAGCATGAAATTTGGTGCCGCAGGAGAGGAATCAGTAACAGTCTATGTACAAAAGCTGGGGAAAAAAGCTCTCAGTTGCCAAGTTCCTGGACCTCTGCTGATCAGGAATGATCAGGAATGAAGGAATATGGTGTTTTTCCATCTCTCCTATGTCTTAGCAGCCCAAGGGCCAGTGGCTTCGCTGCTGGTCTGCTCTGGTGGATCAGCCCCTGCAGGTTTTTACATGGGGAGGGAACTCGTGTGGAAACTGAGGCGTTTTCCGGGGCGTTTACATTGTCCCGCTTCCACCGGCTCTCAGCAGCTCTCGGAATATCCATCCCTAAAGCCTTTAATTAGGAGAGACTTTGTGGGGCTGGTGGTCGAGGCCTTTGTTGTGCTTGGCCTGGCTCTGAGCGGAGCTCCGGCGCCAGCAGCGGTTCCGGCAGCGATCGCGGCCGAGGCTCCAGAGATCCAGGAGCTCCACGGCACCCCAGGCTTCGGGAAACGAGGGCACCCTTCCCTTGAGCCTGAGGGAACGAAGCCTGGTGATGGCAGAGGGGCTTCTCTCACACCCAGCTGAGCAGCAAGCGGAGAGGTCAGGTCTCAGCCCCCGCAGTGTCTCACGGTGGCATTTACAGTTCTTCTGTTCCCTGGGCTGAGCGTGGGGCAATTTAGAAATTGCTGCCTTTTCTGGGCACTGTTGTCCCCCCGGTGGGAGCAAACACTTTGTCCCACAGTGACAGGGACACCGTGCAGGTCCTTCAGCAGCCCGTGGTGGGGGGAAACCCATCCCTGCTGCCCCTGGCTCCCCTCTGGTGCAGTTTAACACTTTTGGGGGGGAGCACTCAGCCCATCTCCTCTCTGCTTTCACTGCACGAGCTCTTTTTCCATAGTGGGATTAATGCAAGGGATTTGGGTTAGATTTTCTTGTGTGTTGGCTGCCATACAGGACCACATCTGCCCAGACCTGCAGAAGTCATTCAGGTCCTAAATCCTCTTTGTTGTATCACTTCCTAGTGATTTCTGTGACGAAGGAACTCTGGCCTGAAGAGCTTTGCAGGCTCGTGCCCCTGCCCAGCACTGCAGGAGGGTGACACTGGTTTGGCCCTGACACCTCTGCACTGGCCCAGACAGAGCAGTGGGTGCTGAGCCACAGCATCTTCAGGGTGTGACTTCTCCCTGGAAATGATCCCCTTGGTACCTTATAAAACACCATTTGGAGTGAATAACTGTGGGCTCTTCCTTCCTAATTGCAGTGTGATCCCATGTGTGACATGGAAGCTGTTATGATAATTCCTTTTTTATTGACTAGTAGTGAATCATGGCATTGCAATACCTGATAAGTATGCAGAACACACTTGCAACTGCTCTGGAGCAGGTTCAAGCCACATGGTCACACAACTTTAGCAGATTTCATCCCAAATGATAAGAAAAAAAGAACAAACAAACTCCAAACTGTTTTATTCAAAGCAGTCATCAAATATAAAAATCCATCAACTGAATTTAATAAGATTCTATGGGTAGAGAATAATATGTCCATGAGACCATTTGATTACAAACATATTATAAAACCATTCTGTCCTGTTTGCAAACCACATTTTATCTCTGAAACACTTGACGTGAAGCCACCTGAAGATAAATCTGAAACCAACCCAAATTTATTTTATTCACAAGCTCGAGGCACCCAGGTGGAACATTAATAATAAAAAGCAGTTGGGTTTTTAAAAATTAATCCTTTTTAGTCAGCTAAGGAAGGAGCGCTTGTTATTCATAATGCTGACAAATGCCTTGCCTCCACTTGTGATTTGTGCACTGACAATGACTCTTCTCTTCCTGCTGTCCATCCTCTGAGCTACTTCACTTTTTTCTCTGGTCCTGACTGTTTTCAGCCCAGACTATTCCCATCCAGCACAGTGGATGTGAAGTGAGGGCTGTGTGTGGTTAGAGCAGGGCTGGGTGAGCTCTCCTGCCCTTGGCCATCATCCCTGAGAAGATGCTGGGGTGGAAAGACACCTCTGAGTTAAGGGGGAGTCCCATGAGCTGAGCTGGAGGGGCCACAGGGAGCAGAGTGATGCCAAAACAGAGACCCTAAAGGGAGTTTTCACACCCTGTGGCCCACGAGAGCTGGACCAGCTCCTGATCTCTGATTCCTTTGTCTTTTACTGAATCCATTCCTAGAGCTGCAGCCTGTTGCATCAGGTCCCTTCAGTGCAGCTGTAGTTCTTCAGCCTTTTCCTATCTCCACTTCAGCCTTCTCCTGTCAGCATAAAAACTCAGACCTACATTCCCCCTTTTGAGTCCTGATGAAGGTAATTCAGCACAAAAGCCCCAAATGGCAATTTTTAAGGCTCTCCATGTGTTGGGTTTTTTTTCCTTGCTAAGAGGTGCTGCTGCTTCCCAGGGCCAGCTCAGGAGCTGCTGCCCAGCCTGACCCAAGGCAGAGGGGACAAGTCATGCTGGAAAAAGAAGCAAATGAAAAAAAACAAACCCCAAACACAAATTCCCCCCTTCTGTGGAAGTGTGGAAAGCTCTGACCTGCTGGGGGGATGGATGCAGCCTGTTAAACACCCTCCAGGTAGTAGGGTAAGATGAGCCTCCCCAGGCTGGGGAAAATGATGCTGGGTGCTGAGTGTTTGACAAAAAACTGGCTCGAGTTACGCCAAACCATTTCCTCATCATCAGTCAAAATTACCCTTTCCTTCCTCCTCTTCCTCTCCCTCCTGAAATACAAGAAGATGAAAAGAAGGAGGGAGGGGGACAAGAGAAAGGAAATCAGGATAGCTTAGAAAGTGCAGTTGTTTCTCCTGGAGGAGCTCAGATGACTCTGCTGCCTGCCCTGTTCATCCTGCATGGGGTTATTTGGGAAGTGCTGGGAGCTCAAACCTTCCCGAGCACTTCACATCTGGCCTTGGCAGCATGAAACTCTGGGAACACTTTGGGGAAGAACAGGCTTACTGCCATCATGATGGATGATGTGTCTGATGTAAAATGGGACAATTTGGGACCAGTTGGTGCCGTGGTGGGTCTGGCTGAGGATGGCACGGGGCAGGAGAGGGACCAGTCCATGAGTGAGGATGCTCCTGTGGGAGCTCCAGGGATGCTGCACAGCCTCCAGGACACACAGAGCCTTCCAGCAGCTCTTTCTGCTGCACTGCAGGAGATCCCAGAGCAATTCAAATAAAACCTACTCATGGCTTTTGGACTGGTATAACACCCTCACGTCTGAGAAGCCCATGGGCATTCTGACTAAAATCCATATTTTATTTTTTCATATTTTTTAGAGAAAGCACCTAAGAACATGCAGAGCTGCAAAAACCTGCAATTAGGGCATCTGCAGTGGGTTTGGGAGATATTCTTTCAGACACCCCATCCCTGGTTTGTGGCCCTCCCTGCTCTCCATGCCCTGTTCAAATCTCGGTTCAGTGCTGAGCCCCAGGAGCACCACTGTGGCTTTCCTTATAAAACTCTTGCTTTATTTCCCCTTTTTTAATTTCCCTGGAGGTTGGAGGGCTTATGAACACACGCTGTAGGTGCATTTTACAGGCTCTGCATCTCCCCAGTGAGCACTGGGCTGGCGGGGGGAGCACACCAGAGCACGCCTGGTGGGTTTTCCATTGCCCAGGATAATTCCAACTGGCACGAAGGAATTCCTTAAGACACCACAGGCAATCAGCTCTACCCGGGCACACGAGTGTGGAGGTTCAGCCAGCAAAACAAACCAGACCTACTCGGTGTTTTGGCTGTGACTTATTAAAAATGACATTAGTTCAAACACTGTCTGGCAAGGGCGTAACTGAGACCAAGAGGCTTGACTGGGGGTGATCTCCCTCCAGCAGGCTGCAGAAATAAATAAAGGTGCTCTGGGATTTGCAGTGCAGCATCCCTGGCACATGGATGAAAGCCTGACCCATGGAGAAAAGGAGATTGCAGCAGGAGATGCTCACTTCCATGTCTTGGTCCAGGAAAATGTGCAGAAGGGTTTAAGAAAACCCTCAAGTAGGCTTTTTGTTTGTTTGTTTGTTTGTGGAAAATCTGTAAGCAGATAAAAAATTCCCTAAATTTCCTGGCTTGCTTGGTAAACCCCCCCTTATTGATTGATTTATTTGTGTTTACTGTGACGATGGACAGAATCCATTCCCATTGCAGGCAGGATGCCTGTGGCACACCCCAGGCAAGCTGGGGATTTTTCTTTTCCTTGCTCCACGAACACCAACTGGAGAAAAAGGCAAGATTCAGCTTCCCCTCTCCCTCATGTGACAGGCTGGGCAGGGATGCCCATGGCTACTGCTAATTCATGTAAAGATCTACATGAATAACCATGGAAAATATTTGGCATCGCTCAGCCCCACATATAACACAATTAAATATATCTCACAATTATGCTTTGTCTAAAATTATAGTCCCTTAAATACCTTGCATGGCGCTCTCACAGCTGGTATATCTAAATTTAGGGATTCCCTGTGAATAGCGTGGTGGGATCACAGACTATTGTCAGAGGGGACGTTGTCAGGTCAACCTGTGGCCACCACTGATGCCATTTGCTTTTTTAAACCCCTTTGTGAACCTCCACAGCTGTTTGAAGGCAGCACCACAGTGCAGGTGTTGCACAGCCACTGGCAAGGCGCAGGGGTGGGACTGTGGCTCGTGTTCATCCCAGGCTTGGGCAACCCCATCCCACCCACCCCACCACCCCTGGGCACAGCTCTGCCCCTGCCCAGCAGCCTCGGGGCAGGAAAGAGCTCTTTCAACTTCTTATTTCTCAGTGGGGCTTTATTTTTCTTTCCACCACCTCCTGACCCTGGACGTGGAAATAGCGTCCACAGAGCTGAGAAAGTTCTCAGCATCTTCTTTCCTTCCTGCAGACATCAAAAGGGGATTGTGGGCTCCATCACATCTGACATCATGGCCTGTTTTGATCCTGTAAGCTTAGGAGACATAAATCTTCTTCCTCTTTCTTTCTCTGTTTGGGTGTCGATTCTTTCCTGTGTTCTGAAGTTTCTCAGGAGAAAATGTAAACGGGTTTATAAGCTGGTTTCTGTCCACAGATTTTTTTTTTGGTGATTCTTATCATTGCTGCAAAGTGAGAAGCATTTGGGCCAAGGGCTGTTTAAATTCTTAAGCCTCTACCTGGGAGCTTCTTTCCCAGAAGGGTTTGCTCCTGCCCCTGCCTGACCCAGGCTCCCCGTTCAGAGCTTCCTTCACGTCTCTGGTGGAGGTTGGAGGACCCAGAGGGAGGTAGGAAGGTGAGAAGAAGGTGAAGTACAAAGAGCAGGAGTGAACAGGGCCAGATCTGGAGATGCCAGAGCATTTCCTGGAGCACTGAGCTGCTCCTCAAGCAAGGGAGCATCACCTGAGTGACCAAGAGCTTCACCCTCTGCGTGCTTGTCCTCAGCATCCCACGGCAAGAGCAGTGACTCCTGCCTGGACAAGCTCCATCAGGACAACACTCATGTATTTCTGATGTGGTTTTAATCTGCTGGAGAAGCTACTAAATATATTGGGAAGGAATTTCTATTTCCCATGTGCATGTCTATGAACTCACTTTGCAGACAGGACAAGGGGTGTGGACTACGGACTACCTGGAGCTGCTCATCATCATCATCATCATCATCAAATCCCAGAATTGTTTGGGTCGGAAAAGCTACCTAAGATCATCAAGTCCAACTATCCCCTCACTGCTGCCAAGGCCACCACTAACCCATGTTTTTAATGAGGCACAATCAGAGCACAGAAATTTCAGTGATTTACTGCCAGGAGCACGGAAAAGGGAAACAAAAAAAAAAAAATATATATATATATAAAAAGCAGGAATGGGGGAGGGGGGAGGGAAGGTCATTCCAGTTTCTTCCTGCTTGCAGCCCTCGCAGCTTTCAGATGCAGGATATGGCTGAATGGCAACCTCCACGCTGCATTTATTTTTAAGCCACTGATATCTCTCGGAGTGACCTCGCTGTGCATGAGCAACAGCAGCCAAGAAGCTGTTTTTTTCCGGCCCTTCGACGTCAGATTGCTTCCTTTGACACCTCTGAGAGCCAAAAAATGGGAAGCATTCTCTTCCCAAGGTGACTGGGGTTTTTTTTCCCCCCCCCCTGTGGTACCGGCCGCTGGGTCTCTCTCTCAGGCTCGGGGGGATGGGGATGCTGACGAGGTGTGAATGGCACTGCCCTGGGGACATGGGCTGAAAGCTGGAGGTCACTGCTTTAGGGCAAAGGTGCCCAAATTATCCACTCCCTGGGAAAAAAAATTGCCTTGGCTGGAACAAGAGTCAGGGCAACTTCGCCTCCGTTTAAAAGACTCTGGAATGCACTTGGAGCTTTTTTTTTTTTTTTAATTCCTTTTCAGGGCAGCTGAGGCTTTCCAGGATATCCCAGCTCACATCTCTGTAACCTGTTTACTGTAATACCAGGTTTGGTTTCTCAAGTTCATTCACAAATGAGTGCAAACAACTGAGAGCTGCTCCAGGCACGAGAGGCTCTGAGACACCAGGAAAAGGCTTCACCCCCCACTTTTTGAAAGCACAGATAATTTTAAGCACCCTCACATGGAAACAACACTGAAACCTCCCAGGGTTTATCTGGGACTCAGCAATGGAGCTGGGGGGGTGAATAAGCAAATTTGTTGCTTGGTGCCTCAGTTTACCCATCCCTGAACCACGGCTTTGCACTGAGTTCCTGACTGCTGCACCCCACGGCATCAGTGTGTGTGGGGGATGTCTCTGGGACTGCCAACTGCAAGAGAGGGTTTTATTAAAAAAAAAAAGATGGAATGGGTTCAGCTCAAGCAGCAGGTGCAGGTCCCAGATGCATCTTTTTCCTCAGAATTGGGGATTGCTCTCTGGGCAGCCTGGAAGGTGTCCCTGCCCGTGGCAAGGGGTGGAAAGAGATGAGCTTTAAGGTCCCCCCAATCCAAACCACTCTATGATTTCCATGAAAATCCCTGGAAATCAATAGGAAGAGCCTGGCTGGAGAAGACCCTCCTGTGGGTAAATGACCCTGTGAAATGCTGCTCTGCACAGCTCTCCAGGCTTGCTGCGAGGCTGGAAAAAAGGGGAAAACCCCAGGCTGGGATGTGGTGGGCTCTGCTTTGCCCCTGCCCTGCCTCCAGCACTTCAAAGCCACCAGGCACAAAAACCTGCCCGAGAGGGATCCTTCAAAGGCTCTTCTTCCTGCGTCACTCGCCAAGGAGAGGGCACCAGGGCTCAGATCGGGATTTCTGAGCTCAGAAATGTCAGGAGGAAGCGATGGACATGGAGGAAATTCTTGCGACGGCCTCGGAGGAAGCGGGAGATGTGAAAATACACGGCGCGTTTTCCTCCCACGGGCTGCGCGCTCTGTTTTTATTATCATAAACCTGGGCCCGGAGGATGTCAGCTTGTTTATTTATTTGTTTGAATGAGGTTTTCTCTCCTGTTCAAACATTCCCATGTTGGCAGCTGCTGCGCTTCCCAGCCCGCGTCCCGGTTCCCATCTCCCCTCCCGTAAGGAGGGACGTGTCAGCCCAGGCAGCGTCCTGGGCAAGTGGGAGATGCTGAAGGCGGGGAGGGAGGTGGATGTCCTTCCCCCAGGGCAGCACAGGCTGCAGGAGGAGCCCCTGGGGGTGGTGACACCACCACGTCCTCATGCACAGCGCCGCAGCCTCCCCGGGCCCACGGATTCCCTCCCTGGGAGCATAATTAGGAATCTCCATTTTTTTGGCCTGTCCCCCCTGTGTCAGTGTCCCCACAGGCACATCAGCTTCCCTGCCACCAGCAGCATGCAGAGCAGCTCCAGCAAGCCTGTGCTGGGGGTGGATGGCACCTCTGTCCTGTTTTCTGTCAGTTTGGAGCACTGTCTAGAATAATTTCCACGGAAAAATCCCACTGCAGCACTGGGAGCCTCTGTGCACACCTGGCTCCTGTGCACACCTGGCTCCTGAGGGCTTTCCAAGGGCTGGTGGTGCCCACAGAAGGTCTCATGGTGGTGGTGACCCCTTCCACCCTGAGCATCCCCAACGCTTGGGGCTGGTTCCCAGTGGGGCCGGAGGACGCCAGGAATCCCACACGGACCCTGAGGTCAGACAGCAGCACACCCAGGCCTTGCTCTCAGCACCACAGAGATGAGTTTATTTGTCACCTCACAGGCTCAGGGGGGGCTTCTCCCCTGGCCAAGGTGCCCTGGCCCCTCGTGGCAGGGGGTACCCCCGGCTGATCCCGGCCTCTCCTGCGGGTCACACCGGCAGGAAGCCGCCTCGGGAGATGCACCTGGGAGGAGAAGCACTTTGCTGGAGGAAGAAAACAGGATCTAACATATAAACAACATCCTCAATGGCTCAGCAAGTGAGTCGCTCTTTCCAGAGCCTGTTTTGGAGCCATTGTTGTGGCCCCTGTGGGCCCCCCCCCTGGCTACAAAGTGCCATTAAACCAGGAGAGTGGAAGCCAGCAGAGCCCTGGGGATGGTGCTGTCCTGCTCCTTCTTCCAATGGACCTCCCTGGATGGACCCAGCGAGGGCAAGAGCTGCAGAGCTGGAGGGTAAGGATAATTCCTGGCTCCGTTCCAGGCTGTGTTTGTGGCCCAAATGCACCTATGAGATGGGATTTCCACCTCCCAGGCCCTGCATGATTAGTCCAAAGCTTATTAGGGGCTTCAAGGTCCATGTGAGCAAATGGGACAGAGCATCCCTTGGGACAAAGCAAAGGCTCTCTCAAGGAGTCACTTCCAGAGAGGTCCCTCCACAGGACTCCTCAGCATGAGGACAGATTTTCTGGATATTGAACCTTTATTTTGCATCCAGGTGGTAGAACCTGCTCATGCATCTGGAATGGACCATCCTCTATTCTGGCCTCCTTGGTCATGGCACTAAGCAGAGCACCCTGCAACGCCCCTGATTTTGACTCTTTTTTTGACTGGAAACAATTTTAGTTCAAAAAACACAAGCAAACAACTTATTTGCTTTTCATCACTTATTCCTTCCTTCCCTCCTGTAAAGCACGGATAACTGAGGACAACATTCCTGGCAGCCAGGGAGTCCAAATCGATGCTGTTTCCCACAGGGATCCCACTGGAGCAGCTGGGAGGTGCTGAGCACATGGGGCAGGTGAACATCCTCCCCTCCCACACCCTGTCACTTCCAGCAGGTTGTTTGCAGCATTTCTTCTGCTAGATTAGGAGAGGCCCTGGGAGGTCCATCCAGCACCACCCTGCACCCAACGCCCTGATTTTTGCCAAGGTTTCTGTGTGGGAGCCTCTCCACATCACTCTGTGGTCCTGTGGACCATCCTTGGGCTCCTGCTAAGGGCTGGACCCACCTCCTGCCCTGTCTGTGTCCCCATCACATCCACGCCTCTCCAGGGGACTTCAGACAGAGATTTCACATGAACCCATCCCCACAGGTTTGGATCCGTCCTTCTCCCTCCATCCCCAGCTGAAATGCTCCTTTCTTTCTGCCTGGAAATATCAACCTGTGCTGATTTCTTCCACTTCTCCTCTCCCCCTTTTCCTCTGTTTTCCTTCCTCTCCCCAGACCCCTCCATGGAAGCTCTGCCTCCTCCTTGGAGCCCCCATTTCCACCCTGCCCTCGCTCCGGTGTCCCCCCCGGGCAGACCAAGGGGCCCCCACCTTCCCCATCCCACTTTCCCCGCGGGATGAACCCCAACCCCGCCAGCCCACGGGGTGGGTGCCCCCGGGGCGCATCCCAAAGGGTTAAGCTGCTCCCCAGCGCAGGAAACCTGCATCCCCCGGAGCCAGATCCCCAGGGAGGAAAACACTCCGCGTATTGTGGGAGAAAAGGCAAGCGAAGTGTTAACGCGGCTCCCCGAGCAGAGAGGTCAGCGGCGCATCCTGCTGCAAACTTCCTGAGCAACCTCGCAGGAGAAAACAACAACGCCGGCTACGGGGCGGGCTGGGTTTGTTTTTTAACTCCCATCACCTTGGACCTACTTTCTGGCCGGGGCTGGTGGCTGCCCGCACTCCACCAGCTCCTCCTGCTGCTCCGGCGCTGCCTCGTGGGGTTTCCAGTGTTTCTCGTGCTGGAATGGATGTGTTTTTATGCCCTGGACTGGAGCTGGGGGGGGAGGAGAGAAGAGAAGCAGAGGTTTCAGTCTCTCTGAGATGCTCTGGCAGGTGGGAGCAGGAGTGGAGCAGCCCCACATCAGAGCTCAGCGGAAGGAAAAATCCACCAAAACTTTCTGCACTGTCCTTTTTTTTTTTTTTTACTTTTCTGTCTCTCAGGGCACAGAGCAAAAAGGGACACAGGATAACTGTGGGAACAGAATGACGCTTGGGGAAACCACCAGTGGGACTAAAACTACTGCATTGCCTCCCCCAGCCTGCAAAAGGGAGCACATGTGGCTCTTGCTGCTTTTCCCAGCCCTGATCTGAGTTAAAAGTACGGCTTTTGCAGTAGCTGGTGTTCCTGCAAAGGAAAAACCCTAACCTTTAAAGGTAGAAAATGTCCAAGGTGCTCTGCCAAAAATTATGTTTAGATAGAAGTGACTCACGAGTTTCAAAGCTGAAGTGTGATGCAACAAGTTTTATTTACATACGTGCACAGGAGCAGTGGCAGGTCATGACCAGTGTGTGAAACCCTCTCATTCAGTCCAGAATCACTGTGGGGTTTCTTAGCAAATAGTGAGTGGAATGAGGAGACTCCTCGAGTTTGGAAACCTCCTCTTTTTGAGAACATGGACCAAACACTGCACAGGGTCAGCTCAGATCTCACTTTGGGGATGTGCTCATTGTTGCAGGAGAAACATCCCAGGTGGGTTTTTAGGAATGGCCAGGATGCCAAAATGTGCAGCCCCATGGACACAGCAGGTGGGAAACTCCAGGGTGTCCTCCTGTCCCCTTGCCCAGCCTTGTCCTCCTGTCCCATTGCATTTGCCTTCCCTTCTTTCCCCTTCCCTGGGAGGTTGGTGATTCCCTGGCACAGGTTACCCAGAGGAGCTGAGGCTGCCCCATCACTGGAAGTGCCCAAGGCCAGGTTGGACAGGGCTTGGAGCAACCTGGGCTAGTAGAAGTTGTCCCTGCCCATGGCAGAGGGGTAGAACAAGATGATTTTTAAGGTTCCTTCCAACCCAAACCATTCTGGGATTCTGGGATTCTGTAGATCCTCATATGCCACAGGTCCCAGGGCCTGGGTGCCCTTGAAGAGTCTTAAAGAGGCTTTCAGGCTTCCCAACACTTCCTGGCACACCAGTGATGTCCGTGTTCAATAGATGGGACCAAACTTGAATTCCTTCTTTTTCCTTTTTTTTGGGATTCAGCCAGAAGACCTGTCCCACAGCCACCACCCACCGGGCTCCCTGTGCTGAGGATTTCGCTTTGGAGGGTCTGACAGGAGGAGAATCCCACCCTGGGGCCCCGGGGCAGCAGAACAGGCAGGAGCTGGGCTGGTGCTGTGATTAGTTCTGCTGCACTGGAGTCCTCTGATCCCCGGGGTGGGGACATGAAGTGCCAATTAGGATGCGGTCGGCATTGTCTCGTGTCAGTGTTTCTCATTACATTTCGCTGTCAGCAAATGCTGGTGTGAAACCAGTTTTCATCCCTCATATGGCCACCACGAGGAGGTTGGGAAATGCACTGGAGGCTTCCCCCAGGACGGATGCGTTAGCCTGGTTACCCGGAGCGGGTGCAGCATCTTTCCTTGGGGCGGTGGGAATGGACAATTTCCCCTTGGAAAGGCCCAGCCCAGAGGTCTGAGGGCTCCTCCGGTTCCCACAGGACCCACCAAATCTTTCCTGACCAGTGCACCCACTTCTCATCCGCTGGAAGTGCTGTTTGCTGCCTCTTCGAGTCTCACTTCTTGTATCATTTCAGTGATGATAAAGTGCTGAGTCACAGGATCCAAGAAATACTGTGCAAAATAGCCCCGAGGGACTCCTATTTGTTGAGATGTCTGGGATGCTTCCTATTAAATAATAACAAAATGCTGCAATAATAACTTGGCAGCTCTCTGCCTCCGTCAGGCTGATGCTCAGTGTGGGTTTGCCTTCCTAAAATCCCGTTAGGCATCTCCACAAGCAGCAGGATAGGAAGGAAGGACACTTCACTCTTGACTTTTGCATGAATAAGTTCTTGTAATGAGCAGCTTGAAGAGATGGGGAAGATGAGAAACACCTCTTTGAATCATGTTACTGGCAGCAGTGTGGGTTGTTGCACACTGGATTTCTGGATAGAGCAGGGACAGGTTATGGATTCTGCACAGCCTGGTCTTGGCATTTTTAAAATTTTCATTATTTATTAAAGAAATGTGCCTGCTGGGTTTGTCAGAGCAGCTCTCCTGGCCTGGGTGGCACCACTTGTCTCTGCAAGAGGTCCCTGCACACAGGGCAGGCTCTTCAAACACTTCAGGGCTGGGAAATCTTCCCAAAATACTACAGTTTTTCCCCTGAATTCAGGATGGTGGAAGTTGAACCAGAACAAAAATCAAATACATTACTCATCCCTTTACAGTGAAGGCTCAAAACACATGTAAGATAACTCCATAAATAGTGGGAGGATCTGTAAACTATGGGAGAAGGAAAACTGACCCTGGATGCAGTGTAGAAGTTCTTCAACCATCAGAGCAAGAGGGATTGGAGGAACCTGTAGAAGAGGCAAATCAACCAAATGTTAAAGATGGAGCTGAATCCCTTTGGAAATGTGTGTTGTTCAGTGGTGAGGAGCTTATGGATGCAATGCCCAACGCTTGGCTTCACAGCTGGCCCAGACATGCTTCTAAAATAAATACAGCAATTTTCTCTGTCCTGAACTGGGCTGCAGTATGGTGCAGGGGAATTTACCACTGATTTAATATGATTAGGGTTTTTTTTTCCCCATGAGTTCGTGCCTGTCTTTTTATATTATCTGGAGGATCAGTGCGGAGTCCTGAGTCAGGAAAACAGTTTGCTTCAATCCATCCCTTTGCTTTGACTTCAGAGTGATCCATGCATGTGCTTAACATTAAGGCTCTGCTTACAGCCTGTCCTGAATAATATGCTATAGTGTATTTTGAGAACTCATTTTTACTTTTTATTACAATAATAACTTCTACAGTGACATGAATTCCAACACGGAGCGCTGAGAAATAACAAACCCTTCCAAATGGTTTTCCTCTTTGCACTGTTATTAGAATACATATTAGCAGAGCAGCCTGTTACAAGACAAAGCACTTTCCAGAAGGTATATTTTTCTCAGCCTCATGGCAGCACAGCAGTTACTTTACAGTCCAAGATTAATTATATTACTGAGCCTGCTTCTGCAAATCGTAGTCAAATGGGTCATTAAAGGAGAGGGAGAGCAGGGACCCCTGCTAGGGCTGTGCTGCTGAAGGGCCCAACTCCTGGAGGTGCTGAGCTCCTGGAGCTTAGGTTGGCTTTTCTTTCCCTATTTCCTTTTCAGATTTCATGCTGGAATTCCATGAAACGATGTGTTTGAAAAGCTGTCCTGCTGCGATTCTGACAGGATATTGCCTTGCTCCAGGAGCAGAACCACCACAGGTACTAAGCCTGGGATTAGAATGAACAGCCACTCGTGGGGGATGTGGAGAGGTCTAATAATTCCCTCTGTGCTTACTGGTAATTACCATCAGAGCCCTAAATAGCACTGTCAGACACAATGCAAACCCTGCCCACGAGCCTTGGTGGGGAGATAGGAAAAGCCCCAGACTATTAGTCAGTGCAATAAAACCAGGGAGAGTGGAAAAATGTCCAAGGACAGCACTGGGACAACACTCTCAGGCACATGGTGGGATTATTGGGGTGTCCTGTGCAGGGCCAGAAGCTGGACTTGATGATCCTTGTGGGTCCCTTCTGACTCAGGATATTCTAAGAAATGTAGGTCCATCCTGTTTCTCCTCCAGCTGCTGGGAGGTTTGCTGTAGGATCGGGAAAGTGGTGGCTTGGGTGTGTGTGAGGAGGATAAAAGGAAGGACCACGTAGCCAGGGCTGCTCCTCTTCCATCACTTCAGCTCTGCACCCTGACATTCACCTTGCAGGCAATTCCTGTTGATTCACAGCAGCTTTCAGGCCAAATTTGCTGTAGTCATGGTGGGGAAAAAAAAAAAAAAAAGAAAAGAAAAAGAAGTCGATTTCTTTAAGTGCAAGCTAAGAGGGAAAGTCAAACATTTACTTCCAGGCTGATGTTTTATCTCACAGTTACCAGTGCTCTGACAACCTGAGCCATGTCTCCTGGGCAGGAAGGAGGTGATAAGCTCTGGCTTACTCACACTCCCCTCTCAGTGTCATCAGGGCAGAGGAATGATGACAGGATTTGCACTTAAAATTAAGCTGCAGAAAGCAAAACAAAACTCAAACTCAGCTAATTTTATCCGTGGTTTAAAAAAGGAACAACAACCCAAAAAAAGCCAGTAAAAAAAAAAAAAACAAAACAACAAAAACCCAAAAACAATGGGAGAAATGAGCAATATCTACCAAATTAAATCACTCACTCACTCACTCACTCCTCATATTAGTCAGGAGAGGAATAAACTTTTACATGGCCACACAGCAAAACAGATCCCTAGGTATAGTTAGAAAACAAGGAGTCAAGATTCCTGCTTGAGCTTGAACTATTCTGCATTTCCTCGGGAAGCAGCACGTTGGTGCAAAACGGTCCCCGTGCCCCCAGGATAATATTTAAACCAATCCTTTACTGCAAAGCACAGAAGAGAAGGAGTAATTGAGCCAGTTTGCTGCCTGGGAGGGTGTGCAGTTGTTTGTGCCATCTCTCTGCACCACTGAGGTGTTGGGGAACCCACTGAGACTCCCCTCGGCCTGAGAGGGGATGAGCAGGAGGTGCCTGCGAGTCGGGCTGAGGAGACACAGCCCACGTCCTTCCTGCCAACCTTGCCTTGTTTTCCCAAAAGCAGGGACATTTCTGGGCTGCAAAGAGCAGGGTGTTGGAGGGGAGGAGCAGGTTGTGTGCAGCTGGTCAGCGAGGGAGTGGTTCCTGCGCCCAGGGAACGCTCATGGAAAGTGGTTTCGCTTTGCAGCACAAAATTCCGGGGAGTTTTTCCACGGTGATGGTTTCACAGGGAGGCAACATCTCCCTGGTGGACCACCCTGGCTCCTTCAGCGTCCCTGATGCACGTTAAGAGACCCTGATCCCATCAGGACCCCATTAGTGCTGATCCCATTCCCCGTGTCGGATGTCAGCCCACGGCTGGGCATTTTCCAGATGTCCATTTTCCACGGGGGGTTGGGGGCTGAAAGTGCTCCCACGTTGCCTCAGTCTGAATTTCACTCATTTCCATCTCAAAGGCGCCGTTCTTGAGGCAGCAGAGATCTTCCCTGCCCCGTTGCTTTATGGATTTTGGCAGGTGCCTGCTGGTTGGACAATGCAGAGGCCGTCTGGGCCTCTCCAGGCGTATTTTGTAGGTGCAACTTAAGCAGAACGTTTGATGTGCTGGGCTGAGAGGTCACCCAAGGAATGCCAGTGTTTGTCACCAGGAATTCGGGCCAAGTCCTACTCACCTCTGAAAATAACGCCTTTGAAGTCAGGAGAAACCCTCACAGGCTCCAGGGGAAACTTTTGGGCAGTAGAACATGAAGGTAAATTTCACGCCACGACCTTTTATTCCTTTTCTTTTTAATTTATTGTCTTACGGGAGCTTTTCCTCCCCCCTTTCCCCTCCTCCTTCCCCGAATTTGACACCAGTGTTGGTCAGGCAAGAAGTCAAACACCCAAGAATCGTTGGAAAACTGGTCCGAGAGAGTTCAAAGGGCTGGGAAATGTGATTTCTTTGCCGAATGCTGAATATAACCTGAGTTTATGCAATCCATCCTTCAGGGGGTTGGGAAGGTGCTGAAAGCACAGCTTTGTTTTCTGGGATAAAATTACAAAGATACTGAGAAATACAACAAATAGAGAAAAAGTCCTCAGGAAAAGTTGGCAGAACCTTTGTAAGGACGGTAACAGATGCCCCCAAAGAGGAAATTACAACATGTGGCAGCTGTGTTTTTTTGGTTAAGCAACTTTTTGTAAAAGTTCAAAGCATCTGGGGAAAGTAACTGCTAACAGCGTGCGACAGATTTATGGAGCCCACACATGGCAATATTTTTGTATAAAATTAGCAAAAAACCGATTATATCCCTCGATGAAGAGATTAATTCCTACGAGTTTGCATTCTTTGAAGAGCAATCATATTTTGACTTTGTAAACTGGAAGAACTGAGTAATTTCTTGGATTAACTGATCACAGGAGTTGTAATCCATAATAAAAGTCCAGGCGAGGCTGCCAGGCTTTGTTCCTCCGAGGATTTGGGTAAATGAGTTGATTTGACATTAGCAGAATGCATCCCAGACTGCAACCCCGTGCCCTGGATCTAAAGGGTGGATTCAGGAAGATGAGGCAGTTAATCAAAGCCTTCAACACACTTTTTTAATAGGGGGGAAAATCATTGTTTGTGTGAGTTGCTGGATTGATAAATCTGAGAGAAAGGTTTTGCATAAATCTGTGGTGCGTGGCATGAGCATTGTCTGGACTTAGGTAGCCATCCTCCTGTCTGATAGATATATATATATAAATATATATTAGCCCCTAGAAATGTCCTGTGTAGCCATGAAAAGGACAATTTGCAGCTGTTCCCACTGCAGGTTTGTGTTTATTCTCCTTTTTACAGCACTTTTGTGGTTTTGTGCTTTGTGTTCTGCTGAGAGCCAGAAGAGACCCTGGCCATCTGCTGCCAGATTCAGCTTTGTAAATGCTTTGTTTAGAGGTAATAAAGCCCTAAATTGAATCTCTAAATAAAAAGTTAATGTTCCTGGAGCTCGGGGAGGCTCTGGGTACCTGCAGTGGTGGCAGCAGGAGGTGTTTCCCTGGCTGGTTCCCTCCCCATCCAGCGGCTCCTGCTCCTCCGGTGCTGGCACATTCTGCAAAGCAGATCAGGGAAATGATGCTCCTTAAAATTAAACCAAATGTTATTTTGCTGCTGGGTTCTTCTGCAGCCAGATCAATTCCCAGTCTGGTCGGTGGTGCAATCCCACGGCCAGCTGTGCTGGCACGGGAGGGAGCCTGGGACGGGGTGGTGGGAGGGCCAGCAGACACTGCTGGGGAGAGGAGAGGCCTCAGTGTCACCCCTGAGCTCTTCAGAGTGTGAAATCATGCTCTGGGTCACCACCTCCAGCAGGTTTGGGTTTTGCTGGCTTTCACCTCATTCCAAGTCTGCCCCAAGTGCTTGGTGGTGACACTGGGACAGCAAGGAGTAAATCAGTTAAAACACTCCTGGAGCCTTTTGCATCCCCAGCAGGGACGTCCCTGCAGAGAACAGCCAGCTCATCACGTGCAAGATTCCCTTCAGATCTTCTGTGAGGCTTTGGATTTTCATCCCAAATCCTTCGGCGTACCCACCCCACTCTCCCAGGCCGATGAACCCTCCTGCAGACGAGCAGCACGAGGCCGGGCAAGAAACCCTGCGGTGTGTGGAGGGGTGAGGGGATGCTGAATGTGCTTTCTCACCCACTCCTCCTGCTGCTGCCCTGCCCTGGTGTGTGTTTGCCATCCCTGGTGTGTGTTTGTCATCCCTGGTGTGTGTTTGCCATCCCTGGTGTGTGTTTGCCATCCCTGGTGTGTGTTTGCCATCCCTGGCCATCCCTGGGGGTCATCACGCCCCTGTGCCCCAAATCTGCTGTCAGCTGGGGCCACGCTGATCCCCCCCCCAAATCCATGTGCACACAGGTGCTCCCACACGGAGAGGCACTTCCAGAAGGCAAGGAGAGGCCGAGGAAGCCGCAGTCACGCGAGCTGCATGTGGTTTACGGAGCAAGTGCCAACATCTCTCACTCTCACTGTCCCAGCCTTGCTCCGAGGGCAACCTGATCTGCCTTTAATCTGCTCTGACCACAGGACAAATGGTTTAAATAAAAAACCCTGCCTGACTGAGTCACTCCAGCTCTGGCTTTTATATGGTTTACTCTGCCTGAGTAACAGAATTAATGTAAGAGAAACATTTTTGTTGTGTGGTAACTAAAGGGAAAAAAAAAAAAAGACAGTAGAGAAATTTGGGTGGGATGTTTGTGCCTGAGGAAGAGGGAAATCGGGGAAAAGATAGGAGTCACTTTTCTTGGAACAGCAGGTAAAAGTAGCAGCAGATAAACAGCTGTCACAGAGAGGATGAGGGCTCTGGGTTATTTTCTGAGAGCAGGCAAACATCCATGGAGACACTGGGCTCCTTCCCTCAACCTGGGCAAGGAGAGGCAGGGTCTGAGTGCTGATGGTGTTGCAGGACAGAGGAGGACCAAGAGAAATGCCCTGTGGTCTTGGTGGGAAAGCTGATGCAGCTGCCTTTGCCATCAGGCTCCCCAGGGGACTGCCATGGGTGTGTGGAGGGGGAATAGAGGATTTTACCTCTGTCTGTGGGCAGATGGTCACGGGGATGTCACCTGGTTTGCTGGTGGGGATCTGCCAGAGCCAGTCCCTGCCCCTGCTCGGGCTGTGGTTTGCTATAAAATGTTCTGTGAGACCCTGCTCTGACTGTTCACCAGCACCTACATCTAGTCCAGGGCTTGTTGTCACCAAACAAAGCTCCCTCAGAGAGAGCTGTGCAATTAATCTTGGCTGGGGAGTCGAAGCACTTACGTCTCATCACCCTGAGCCTCGTGGGAATGTGGGAATCTGAGCTCAGCTGAGGGCTATTAAAGGATGAAGCTGAAATCCTGGCAGTGTGGCTTTCACACATCCCAAGCCAACAGTGCCCATAGGACAAGCTCTGCCTTTTTCATTCTTTGCTGTTCAATGGGAACACTCCGAATGATTTTTGGTGAGCTTTAGGCCGTGTAAGGTAAAATCCTGCTGGTGGTGAGAAGAACAAGAAATTTCCACTGATTTTTTTTGGGCTGTAGAAGAGTTTTCACATCGAGCAATACTCCTGCAAGGGAGGATTTGGTGTGCTGGACCAGAGCATCACTGTCCAGGGACACCTGGCTCCTTCCTGCTGCCGGGAGTCTACACCTTGGAGAGATGATCTTCAAACCATCTCCCAGTCTTGCAGTTCTGGACATCCTCCCTGATTCCCTGAAAAAAAGAGATCAGTGTGGGAAGCCTGAGTCCTCATCACCTTTTCCTTAGGATATGTGTTTGCACAGTATTTTTAGGGTGAATTCTCTGTTATGTTTCATCACAATCCTGGTGTGTCGTGTTCAGGACACACTTGTGATGCCTGGCAGATCCACTTTGAAGTGGGAATGTCGGTGCTTTTACAGCAAGCAGGGCAAGAAGAAGAATGTTCCCTTTGATGTTTATTAGTTATGAGCACTGCTGGCCCCTTTTGGAGCTGATTCCATGCACGGTCCCCTTTAAGAATCGGAAATGCATTTTCCCAGCGTTTCGTGTGTTATGAAATGCAGCATTTGGTGGGAAAGAAAAAGACAAATGGGAAAAACATGGCACTTTTTTTTTTTTCATTCTCTGAAAGAAGTTACAGCCAGAAAAAAAAATGGACTGTGTGTGCAAACTTGAAATGCTGAGCTGTGACTCTCCAGTGCCTGCAGCTCTGTGTCAGGAAAGGGACTCTCCCTGATTTAAGGCCACACTTTGCAGACACGGGACACACTTATGGATATGTCTTTTGCAGCGTTTTTGGGGTCATAAACAAAACAAAGTCAGCAAAGATCCCCATGTACTTCCCTTTATTGTCTTCTGGTTACATTTTGGAAGGTGAGTCAGTGCTTATCGATACACAAATGTAAGAAACAATGCAGTAGCAGGGTGGTATATTTTCCCATGTGTTCATTGTCCCTGCACTTGCTGCAAAATCCATGTGATGAGGAATTAATGAGTGCACACCTGCTTTCCTTGCAGAACCTGTGGTTTATTTTTAAATGTTATCTGAAAGTGGTTGCAGAGGCAAAACAACAAACTGTGTCCTGGCAGGTGGGAAGGGGGAGATGTTTGCTGAGCAAAGGGAGTGCTGCTGTTGCAGAGGCTTCACGTGGCACCCAAAAAATTCAGGCTTCCTGGGACTGTCTGGTCTGTGCTGAGACTTCCTCTGAGCCTTGTGTTGTTCTGTCCCTGTTGAGCAGCAATCCAGGTCTGTGAATTTGGGATACATCTCCCCAAAGAGCTAAAACAAGGTGGGTATTAATGTTTCCTTCACCTGTAAGACAGGGAACATCACCCCACGTTGCTCCAGGCAGTATTTCAGTGTTACAGAAAACACCAATCTGCCTTGTAGGGCTTGTTTTCTCCATCTATTATTTATTTCCTCACTCACTGACTGCTCCAGTAGCCCGAGACACCGAAATCTTGCAGCCAGATTTCTAATTTGAGAAACTCTTTGCTGTTACTACAAGATCAGACGGGCTTTGAGCAACTCCCCTTCCCTCTGCTGCTCCTCAGACCTGCTGGAAGCACATGCTCTGTGTTGCAAGATCGTGTTTACACTCGGCAAACACGCAGGGAAATGGTCATCTGCAGAGCAGCATCGGCCAGAACCAGCAAGAGCCACACCAGGGAGTCCAAAAATAGCTGCAGGAGGGAGCAGAGGAGAAAGAGAAGTGGTGGAGACTCGGAATTTGTCAACCAGTGGGAAAAACAAGCTCGCTCTCTCTGCCTACAGGGCTGTGTGGCAGACAGACAGATAACCCAGGCTGAGGGAGGTCATTGGCAAGGGAGTGGCAAAGCTAAAAGGTGACATTAGTTATGTTTTGGAGCAATGTTGTAGCACGTGGGACCTGGGAATGTTGTCAGCTTGCCAGGAATGAAAAAACCCACCAGGAGAGACAAGGCAAAAGGCTGTGAGCAGGATCTGTCAGCCTCTGGTCAATTAAAGATTCTTCACTTAATTCTGAGTTCCCCCCCCAGTGCAAGGAGTGATCACACCCCTTCTTTGGGGGTGGTTTGGTTTGGGTGGTTTTTTTTTTGGTTTGGCAGGTGATGGAGCAGAAAGCAAAAATTCCCCCCTGCTCCCCCCAGATGGATTTAACAGCCCTCCTCTCACTCACGTGGAAGTGTTTGGATGGAGGGGAGCCAAATTTATGACAAATTTCACTCCTTTCTGGCCAAACAGGGATCCTCTCCAGGGCCATGAAATTTGGGGGTGAACAGCTCTCATCAGATTTGCCCAGCAGACCTGGAGTCAGAGGCATCAATAACAACTTGAGGCATCAGAGGGGCCTCTCTAGAGACCTGCTGAGGGTCTGCAACCCCAATTCCCACTGGCTCCAGTGGAGTGAGGCAAGAGGGGATTCTGCTGCTGCTGTCCACGGATATCTGGTGAGGAGCAGGCTGGTCTCAGCTCTGTGGAAACCCAGGAGACACTGGGGGGTTTGGTACTTTGCAGGACTGGGGTGTCTGGTGGGATCTCCAGCCTTGATCTGAGCGGAAAACAGGATGGCACCTGTTTGGTGGGAACATTTTTGTGTCAGTTGTACAAGGGAATACAAAAAAAAAAAAAAAACCCACAACATTTTCTGCTATTATTTTAGCAAGCATGCCAGGTGTCTGGTGTTTTCAGGGACATATTTTGCACTCCTGGACAGTTTGCTTGAATTTCTCCTGCCCAAAGGTGTCCTGAGGGCAGAAATGATGATGCACCCTGCCTCTGGTGCACTGTGGCATCAGAGCTGGATGCTGTAGGTGACGTTATGATGTCACTCAGCAACATGAAAATATCAGAATTTGAGGCACCAGGTTCCCGTCTTCAACAACAATGAGCTTGTTTTTGCAGAATTACCCTAAGTTTTAATATAAAGCAGTAAATATGGGGCGCAGTGGCAGAATAATCTCAAAACAGGATGTTCTTAAAGTTTCCATCGAGTATCAGCTGCTTTTTAATGGGTCACCAGAGGGACATCGAGGAAAGTTGCTAATTATGAGCACATCATAAAAACGTAAGCACTGCGTCCCAGTTTTTTCATGGTAACACCTTTCTGTGGATGCAAGAGTGAGCCTGGATTGGCTAATGAATGGAAAAATCATGGGATTTTTTTTTCTTGAGCAGCTCACGAAGAGGCATCTGCAGTTATAAAATCAGCCATTTCCTTTGGAAAAAGAGTGGAAATATTTGACAAAAATACCTTCAAGATTGGTTGTTTGGTTTGTGATTTTTTTTTTTTTTAAATTATCAAGATCTGCAGTTTTTGAAAAGGAAATCCTAAATCAGAATGCTTTTATTGAAAACCATTGGCACTTTCAGCATTTTATGATGCCTGAAATCTTCATTCTGACTTCTTTTGTTTGCTGGTTCTGCCTTTTAAAAGGATTCTGTGATTCTATGGGTGATTAAGGCAGATAAGGAGCTCCACTCCAGTTGGTGCTGGGAAATAGGAGAGAAGCAGACCAACAATTTAAGCTGGTTTCTGACTTAGGTTTCTTTGTTTTTGGAGACTCAGGCTGACCTCTCTCAGGCCTGGTTTTCAGAAATGCTTGGAAAATGAAGGTGTTCAGGGCTCCTTAAAAACACCTAAAATTATACCTTGTTGGGCACAAAACTCAAACTGTAATTCCCTCTCATTTATGAACCTGAAGGAACTCAGAATCTAATGTGTCTTTTGTAAATTATTTAAAAATATTGTGCTTTTTTTGGTTGGTTGGTTGGTTTGGACTTGCTTTTTGTTTGTTTGTTTGTTTTGAGTAGAATATATTAAAACAATTGAGAAGGAAGAAAAGAGGTTGCTGAACCACGTTTTTCCTTTCCTATTAAAGCTATGAGGGTGTTGACACCTATTTATGGAATCATTCAAAAAGATGTGGAATGTGGCAAACCCTCCCAAATCCTGGTGCAACAACACAGGGGTGGCAGCTCCTGCCGAGCAGGCTCTACCCAAAATGACTATTCCCAAATATTCCCCTCTCAGGATTCAGTCCCATCGCAGCGAGGCTGCACCAGAGGAGTTCAGGGGAGAGCACTGCGAAGGGAAAACCAGACCCCGAGGTAATTCTGGATAAAAGGGATTCCCCAGAGCTGGGGGATGGCTTTGAACAGGTTGAGTCGTTAAAGGATGTCGGGGTGATTGATGAACCCACAGCTCGGGCTGCGGGGAGAGGAGCGTGTTACTGGAGGCTGTGGGATGCAGTGCATTAACCTGAGTCTGCCAAGGAGATGCAGGAAGTTCATAAATTACCCTGGAGCTGTGGAAACAGATCTTTTCTGCAGAGGGGCTTGGGGAGCAGCAGCATCCCTGGGTATCCCATATCCCATCTGCATCCCATAAAGAAATGAATCCCTGCAATTAGCACCGTGAGTTATCGCAGCTCCATCCGAGAGGACAGTGCTCTGCACTGGGACCATTGGATATGGAGATTGGGACAGCTGAAAGCACAGCTTCACTGGAAGCTTTCCAGTCAAGGCTTTTGAGGCAAAAACTCCCTCTTGCCAATGTGGGAGAAATCTAAGATTCGGAGCTGATTGCATTTCCAAGAAACGAAACAGGGAAACTTGGACAGGGCTGCAGAGTAGGTGCACTGGAGTTCATCCCATGCAGCCTCTCCACTGGCCTGGTTTCCAGCTCCAAGGTGCTCCAGTGAGGTGCCAAAGTGCCAGCTGCAAATCAGACAGCTCGGGAAAACGGGGCTTGGTTGGTGTTCTTTGAAGCCACAGGGCTGAAAGGGGGAACGTGGCATCCACTTTCCCTGCCCCTGTTCCCTGCCTGGCTCTTCCTGAGACTCAGACAAAAGGGCAAGGAGGCCACTGCAGAGTAAATGAGGCCCTTAATTTACCATAAAGGAAGGGGACTGGCTGTTAAGGTTTTATCGGATTACAATAAAGGCTCTTTGCACTGGGGAGGTTGTGGTTGGATTCCCGGCACCGCTGGCAGGGCTGGAAATCATAACCACAGATTATAGTAATAACCTTCCAAATTTCCATATTCCAGCCAAGGGTGCTGCTCCCCAGCATGGTCAGGATCTGCAGCATCCTCCTGGGCAGGACCTTCAGCCAAGCCCCAGGTCCTGGGGGCATCACTGCTCAAGGTGAGGATCCAGCCTGGGACTGCTGAGATCTTTCCAGGAGCAAGGTCAAGCTGTGTTATCAGCTTAGTTATCCAACAAGAGTTTAAAAATCAGATACCTTCTTCATTATGCCTTTAGACTGCAACTTTTCAGTTCAGGAGCCTCCTCCCTCCCAGATTCCTCCCAGCAGAGGTGAAGCAAAGCAGATTGCGGCAAAAAAAATTTCCCCTCCCTGAACAAACCTGGTTGGGTATTTTTTTTTTCCCAGGCTTGAATTTCATTAGGGAAATAATTTTATTAATATTACACATCTTCTTTCAGCCTAGGGAGTGTGGGCATTTTGTTTGCCAGCTACCAGAGGGAGCATGTCCAAAGCAGGGGTTTAACCCTTTAAATAATGAGCAATGGGAAGCCAAAGGTAAAGAGATGAAGATTTTATTCTTCCCTGTGAGGGTGAGGAGGCTTTGGCATGGATTGCCCAGAGAATCTGTGGCTGTCCCATCCCTGGAATTGTCCAAGGCCAGGCTGGATGGGGCTTGGAGCAACCTGGGCTGGTGGAAGGTGTCCCTGCCCATGGCAGGGGGTGGAATGAAATGAGCTTTAAGGTCCCTTCCAACCCAAACCATTCCAGGATTCTATCAGTGTCCAGGAAAAATTATTCAAATTAATGTCCTCCTTGATTGGATACACATAACAGGGATGCAGCCTTTGGAGGGAAATATCTTCTCCTGTATCACAAATATGTAACAACAGAGGAAAGCATCACATCCATAATGGGATGTGCACCAGTCCCTAAACTTGGTTTATTTCTTCCTCATTTGACTCCTGGTGTTTTGAACCCAAGCTGGATGTGTGATGGAAAATGTCCCTCTGATGGGGCTTCTCACAAGACTGTGGAAGGTGTGACCAATTTCTCCTGCATCCTCCAGGGCCAACAGAGCCTTCAGCCCTTTGTTACAAACCACACTCTGTGCAAAGCTCCAAAGTCAAATTTTCCACAGAAAGAATCCAGAAAATATTTTCTGTAGATAAAACCATTTATTTTTGTTAGAGCTCTCTTACTTTTCTTTCTATAATATAATATATTTAATATAAAAAAAAATTAGAGAAAATATAACAAAACCAAAAAAATTCAAAACAAAATCCAGCTCGAAAAGGAAACTCTAAACATTTTGTTCTGAAATAGTCAAAACAGAATATTTTGACATTGTCAGAATTTTTTCCCTCAGGTTCTCTTCCAAAACAAAATTCCAGAGGAAAAAAAACCCAACCAACATTTCATTAAGCATTTCTATTTAACTTCAACCTTGCTAAATCTGAGAGAATATGTTTTTTTTGGTAGCAATTTTTGCAGTCAGCACTTCCACACCCAAACATGCAGAACAAATGACCAGGTATTTTGACTCAATTGGTGCTTTTATGGCTTTGTGTATAAATAAGCTGGATGGCAATTAATCAGATTAGAAACTAAAATCAGTTTTCATTTTAATTCAGCCACTGCTGCAGCAGGAAAACAGATTTGAGTGGCTGATCAGATTAATATTAATGAGCATAATTATCTCCCTGTTTGAAAGGATGGCATCTTGGTAATGTTAATATTCTTGTTAACCAGTGAAGGTCGTGGAACAGATTTACACCTGGGTGGGGATGCAACAGAATTTATGGAAGCAACAATTAAACAAAGGTCTCGATTTTCAACATGAAAATATGCATATATATTATTTTTATTCCATATAATAAATAAATATAAATAAATAAATATATATACTATATTTATTTTATGTATATTCTTTTTTTTCCCCAGTGGGGACTCTTCCTTGAGATGTTGGTCAGCTTTTGGCCTCCCTGAAGGCAGCCCTTAAAGGACTTGCAAGATCTGCAAAACTTTTCCAGGAATGGCTCCATAAGCTGCCTTCTATTATTGCACACATTAGGGTTGAAAAGGGAGCTTTGCCAGAGGCAGGCTCACAATATTGCAAAAAAAGAAAAAAAAAATTCCACTCAATGAGTGGCGGGCTATAAGAAAAACAATATTGATGTATTTTCCCCTATTTGTGGTTTCTTTTGTCCGCAGAGTGTTTTTTGTCTCTCAGTGACGTCAAAGCAAAATTCTCCTGCAGAATGACAGCTGGAAAATAACCCTGAGAAGATATTGGATTTCCTACCTAGTAATTAACTAACTTGGGCTTAATGGAACGTATTATATATTTTTTACCGAGTCTACAGAAGATTAGTAAAACAAAAGTATTATTTTTCTCTGCTTTGATTGCAGTGCTTGAGGCAAAGGCAAGGCTTAAGACTTCACAGGGAAGTGTTTTGTATTCCTGAAGTGTCCGTGTGCTCAAACATGTCACAGGATCCTCACTGGAGGTGACAACAACCACCCTGTGTGTCAGGAATGTGCCAGGACAGGACCAGGACCATGCCTGCGGTCAGGGGACATGCATCTCATCCTTCAAAAGAGCAATTCCCCTTCTTCTAAGAGAAATTATCCCGTATTTCCTGACTCCTCCCATCACCTGTGGACAGAACCTCTGCTGGGTGTTCCACTCTGAGATTCCCAAAAACAGGCAGAGGGGAAAATGTTCCTCAGCAAGAGCTGGGAGCCTTTGACAAGCCCTTCTCCCACATTTAAGTGGGAAGCTGTTGTGGTCACCAGAGCTCAGTGATTAACTCAGATCACTTTGGATCCTTATTTCTGTCAAATGGGCACGTTCTCAAGTACAGTGTTTTATTAAGCACTGCTGTTCATGTCTTTGTGAAGGAGGAAAGTCCCCTGGTTTTCAGAGAACTCCCCGTGTCTTTAAGACTTGCAGGAGGAAAAATGCAAATTTCAGCGTGTGTACCCTCAGAAGGAGCAGGTTTTACAGGGGTTGTTTAGGACAAACTCAAACAACAAAGGATGTTTTTCTCCCTCTGTAAAACAGCTCTTTCATGCCTTTATGCCACTGGGAATGGATAAGAACTGAGACTCAAACCTGAATTCTGAAAGCTTTGTCTGGGTTCTCTTCTGTGTTTCAGTGGCTGCTGCAGTGGGCCTTGGCACAGCCCCTTCCCAGCCCCACCAGGAAAGAGCGAGTGAAGAAGCCCATCAGGCTTGTGAAATTTGATTATTCACATTTTTAATTGCAGAGTAGCTTAAATGTCAGTCATTCATCGCTTCAGTGGGGATGAAAGGGCTGGGGAGGGAGATACAGTCAACCCAACCTCTCTGAAACTCCGGATCCCTTCGTAGGGAACATCCCCCTGGAGCCACAGAGCATGGTACCCACCTGGCTTGGGTGACCTAAAATGTCTTTCTGATCTAATTTTGGATATAACCCATTTCTCACTCTTCCTCCTATTTGTCCACGTGGACCCACAATCACCATGGGAAAAATTAACTTCCCATTTCTTGTGGATCTTCCCAGGTTTAGTGGGAACATCCCCCAAAACGAGACTTTGCCATCGCTTGTTCCGGGCTCCTCAAAACAGACTTTTGGTTTCTTGAACAAGATTTAATTTCCCAGGGAGCTGCTTTTTCGTGATTCCAGTGGAGCACCAACGTGTTTTAATAAAATCCAATAAAGTGTACATATGTGTCAGGGAAGATTTAATGTTGATGGTGGTGTTTTGCTTTGGAGATTCAATTATCCCTGGGCGGAAAAGACGTGAATGTTTCTGAGCACAAGAATGAAAAGGGAAAAAGGAGAAGAAAAAAAAAAAAATCAGCTTTATCCAGCCAAAGTGGAAATCAGGTGAATGAATAAGAAGATGTTTTAGCCACAGGAGGGACTGTACATGTGTTCTGCACCACAGAGGGACTTTCCTGTCTGACAGGCAGTGGTGTTTTGAGGTCTGTGAAACAAGTGTTGCTCACACACCAGAAAAAGCAGATGTTCACCCTGTCAGAAAGTGGAGCTGACATTCTCTCACAGAGTTTGAAAACCTCCTGGCTTTGAAACCACAGAGCAAACACTGGAACAGGATGAGCTCAGATCTCACTTCGGGCATCTGCTCGTTGCTGCAGGGGAAATGTCCCAGGAGGGTTTTTATGGATGGTCAGGATGCCAACACGTGCAGCCCCATTTGCCTTTCCCTCTTTCCCCTTCCCTGGGAGGGTGGGCAGGCCCTGGCACAGGTTGCCCAGAGAAGCTGAGGCTGCCCCATCCCTGGAAGTGTCCAAGGCCAGGTTGGATGGGGCTTGGAGCAAGCAAAAGTGGAAGGTGTCCCTGCCCATGGGAGGTGTTTGGAATGAAAGGATCTTTAAAATCCTTTCCAACCCAAACCATCCCATGATTCTGTGATGTAACACAGTATTGGTGAGCTCTGCCTGTTGCCTCTGCATCTGGAAAAGGGAGGTTTCCTCTTCCCAGGTGTTGAGTGACACCTCCTTTCCAGTCAACCTGGAAAACGTACACTCAGATTTCAAGGGAGAGGAAATATTAAGTGTTTTCTCCTCAAACTTGGCATTATCTCTTCAGCAGGCAGACCTCTCTCCCTCTCTGCAATAATTTCCCATTGTGTTCAATCAAACTTTTATCTTCAGCCCTGCTTGCCCATTGTAATAATAACGGTGTGGTGCTCAGAGCGTGGCTTTGTGAGTGATTCATTCCCTCAGTACCGCTGATTGGGACTTTACAGGACTTCAAAAGGCAGGCAGCAATTTGGCTTTTTAACACGTTAGAGATAACAGTTCCTTTGCATTGGGATGAACTCATTATGGGCTGTAGGACCAGGACATGATTATTTGCAGACAACTTTTCTGCTGATAGCAAAGGGAGAGATGAGGCAGAGTAATAGGCTGGGCAAGAACTCATTAAGTGTCGAGGCAGAACAATAGGCTCTTCCAGCCTTTAACTCCTTAGATTCGTCTGGATCTTTCAATCTCAGCATCCTCCAGCCACTGGAGACTAAAACAACAATGGACTGAATGCAAGCAAGAAAGCCAGGCAATTATTTCACTTCAGTAAAAATTTAATGGATTTCTCGGGGTGGGAGGCAGATAATGGTGCAGGGACTAAAGTGGGTCGCTGAGGTCCTGACGTAGGAGACCAAAATGTGAGTGAGGAACTGCTCCCCTTTGGAGGCTGGCAATGATTTTATCCCAAAATTCCAACACCAACACTCTTTTGGCCATGTTTCCTCCTGTTAGTGCGTGGATTACTGGGTGGGTCTCCACTCAGGGAAGGTGAGATGATGAAGACCTGCACTCACACACTCTACAGCCCTCCAAGTCTTGAATACTCAGTTAACAGTTCTCTGCTCTACAGAAAATGAAATTCTCAGCCAAATCCTGAATCCCTGTGCTGGGAACCCTCAGGGCTAGATGGAGATCTCAAAGAGGGCACTCTTACAGCAGAGGTGTTTGAGGGATGGCTTTGACCTGGGAATCACCCCCACCCTTCCCTGGGATGGAGGAGCAGCAGGGATGATGATGCTCCAAAAGGCACCAGCACATCCCTGCTCCCCACAGCCTCAGCTGCAGGTTGCACACACACACACACACCAGCAAAGACGGGGATTTTTTTGGTCTCTGTTGTTTCTTGCAGGTGAATTCCTCAGCCATCTGCAGAAAATTTTCCCTTCATGGCCAGGAACACATGGCCCAAGGGTTGGTGGGGGGTTTAACTCCCCCCTCCCTCCCCTGGGCTGAACAAAGCCCTTGATTGAGAGATCAACTCTGGGCTTTGCAAGAAGGGAGAGCTTGATGTGTGTGTGTGTGAGTGTGTATTTTTCTTTTCTTTCCATCATACTAATGAAATTTGCAGACACGGAGAGGAAACTGAGAGTTATTTATAGGAGTGAGAGGAATGTGAGGCCTAATTGTGCTTAGTCTATTGCTAAGTATGTAATCTGTTTGCTATTACCCTTTGCAGCCCTGCACACAGGTTCTGGGGTTCACTTCAGTGGAACACAGGCCTCTGATGGGCTAAAAATATCAGGTGGAGGTGCTTGCAAGGTTGAAGAACAAGTGAGACAAGGAGGGAGGAGCCTTTTTACCCAACTAGGTTGAGTAATATTGGAATTTTTTTTATTTTTTAATTAATACATTTTTTTCCTAATTATCTTTTCACAGTTCAAAAGTTTCTGTGTCCCTGTCCATGATGTGCTGAGGGTACCTGGAGCTGCTGCTGTTTCCATGGGGTGGAAAGTGTGAGGAGGTTGAAAGTTTAGGAGCAGTGGCTTTGCCCTCACCCCCTTTGCCTCCTGTACCACTGATGCCAGCTGGGAAAGGCTGATGATAACAGGCTGAAATGCTCTGTAGAAACACTGAATCAGTGAATCTTTACAGCTTTGCACACTTGATTTTTACATAGAGCCCTCTCCAGCTCATCCCTAGTCCTGGGACATCCCCAGTGCATCCTTCCCACTGGATAAGGAGCAAAGCTCCTGCCCAAAGGCACATCCCTGCATGTTCTCTGCTCTTCCCAGACCAGCTGAGGCAGTGGGAGCAGGGCCAGGGGTACAGGGGACTCCTCCTTGGGGCAGCAGCTCTGCAAAGCTCAGCCCAGAGCAGGGGACCTGAGCTGTTGAGCTAAGTCATTCCTCATGGAAAAAGAGGCAAAGTCAGGCATGCAACCTGATACAACTGCTAATATCTACCAGAAAATGTGGAGCACTCCACCAGCTCTGGAGGGAGCTGCTTTTTGCTGCTTATCACTGGAATATTCTGTTCCTTTAGCTCTTGAGAGGCTCTGACGGATCCTGTCACCTCTCCTGGGTCAAGGTTTCTCACTGTTTCAGACAAACACTTTTCCTGGGATGTTTTGCAAAATGCCATAGTGACTCACTCCTGTCACTCCTCTCTGCTGGGATAACAACACTAAAGGGAAAAACAAGTGATATTTACTCCCAGTGTCCAAAATTGGCTTTGCCACTGCGAGCAGAATTTAGAAAGACAGAAATAGAGGAGTGATTATGGAGTGCATTGCAATTAAGAGACAGCCCTTAAGATCCTCCTCCTCCTCCTTCCAGCTGAAGCCAGAGGTGGACTGGCTCCATCCAGGCTGGCTGCCCTGCATGGGATGTAAAGCTGCTAGAAAGTTGGGAGGGATGCAGGATGCTGCTCACAGCTGGGCTCACAACCCAGCCTGCCCCCTCCCCAAAGGATTCAGGGCCTGAGGATTGGCAGCAAATCCAAGGCAGAGATCAAGGACTGCAAGGCAGCTCTTTGCTCTGTGCCTGGTGAGCCCTCCAGCCTGCCAGCTCACACCCAGCTGTGAGACCACCCCCTGCCACATTTCTTGCAAGCAAACACAAAAGAAGGAGGAAAAATACTCAGTGTTTTGGTGTACTCAAATACAGTGGCAGGTGACATTTCGGGCTGAATCTCTGAGGGATGTCCACTGTCCATCTCCATGGGAATAATCCAACCCTTCTCCAGCTTGCTGCCATCTCCCTTTCAGGCCCTGCTCCTAACTCTCAAATTAGTAGTGATTATTCAGTGGGAGATGGAAGGCCTGTCCTGGCTTCCATGTTTCTGCCAGGCCACCAAGGAAACACTGATTTAGCATGTGACATCTGTAGGGTAAAGAGGAAATGCCAGGCAGGTTATCTCAGCAGGGCCCCCGGGCCCTCCTCCGTTGCCAGTAAGTCATGGGATGCCAGTTGGCCACTGGCCAGTCCTTTGGCCACTGACCAACTGTCTGACACACACTTCTTCCCTACTTTCCTCCTGGACCTGGTGGGAGGGGTATTTTGCAGAAGCAATTAGTTTATTCCTGGGGTAAACAGTCGAAGTTGCAGGGTAATTGCAGAGAGGACTTTGCTTCCTGTCCCCGTGTGAATAACCTGCTGGGTGCCAACTGGATGTCAGCCCTCCAAGTGTGAGGCCAGTTGGCAGCTGCTCTGGGTTTGTCCCTCCCAGGGTTTGCAGATGGATGTTGGAAAGTGTGGGAATGGGGATCCCATCCATGCCCAAGGAGAGGGGCAGCACCAGGGCTGCAGGAGGGGATGCTGGAGGCAGGAGAGGGGCATGGACAGGGTGAGGGCTGTGCTGGGAGGTGCCTGGAGACCCAATCCCACTGCTTTCTTCTCCTTCCCATCCTCAGTAATGGATGTTTTCCCTCCTCACAGCCCTGCTGGGCCCTCACACACATTAGCTGGTCAGATCCCTGCAGGATGTTGTTTTATCCCCTGTTTTGTACCTAGACCTCCTTCACCTCGTCCCATTCTGCAGTGGGACCTGTCCATTAGCACAGCTGGCTGTGGACACACATTTGGCTGGGATGAGGCTGCTCATGGCCTCAGAATCCTCCCTGTGTTCCCAGAGTATCTCTCTAAAACCATTTCCCTCCCTGTGATTTGCTCCATTCCGTGGTATCACTACACAAACACAGAGCACACGGGCACCTGGGCTGACCTTTCTTCACAATCAAGCCTGACATGTTTCCCATCCCTATTTCTGTTTGTTTTTCTCCTCTAGTTATCCTCCTCTTTGTCAGCAATCTGCTGCCAGAATGGAGCATAATACAGTAAAACATCTTCCTTAGAGGAGCTATCAAACAATCCAAACCCTTTTCCACCACAAGCCTGATTATCTCCCTTTTTTCCCTCGTTTCAATTGATCACATGGATCCTTAGATCAATTTTCTGCCTTTTGCTGTGATGTTACAATATTTTTTTCAAGGTCTCCTTTATTATCTCACTGTCACTCATCCTACATGGACCAAGCTGCAAACCAAGCAGGGATGTCCATGTTGTCCATCCAGCATCCTGGACAAGTGGAATCTCAACCAGCACAATCCACATCTCTGGCTAAAACAGAACTGCTCCAGCAGCAAAAGCAATTTCCATTTTCCCAGCACACTCTGCTTTGCAATCTCCTAATTCCTCTGGCCCTTGCTTACAGAAGGCAGTGAATCAGCAAGTTAAAAAGGTAATAACTGCAGCAGATACCTGCAGCAACATCTTTACCTTGCAGAAACAACACCTTAAATTAGATTTCAGTTGCACGTGTCAAAAAAAAAGGGACAAGTTTAGAAATCAGAAATTCAGTCTGGGCAGTGTGCTCTGTATACCCTGTGCTCACTTGGCTCAGTGACGAGGAACAGCCAGCAAGAAGCTTTAGGTGGTGGTTTTTGTTTGTTTGTTTGTGGTTTTAGGTTTTTGTTTTGTTTTGTTTGTTTTTAATTATTATTTTTATTTTTATCTTTTTTATTTTATCTTTTTATTTTTTTTATTATTATTTATTTTTACTTTTCTGCAATCAAAAGATTATAAATCAAATCCTTCCAGTTGTCTTCTGCTGCTAACAAAGGCTCTGCACTGCCAGGTTGGTGTGCCTGTGTAATTATTTGGAGCATTGTTTGGATGCTTGTGTGACGTCAAAGGGTGTAATTGCCTGACTGAAAGTCTTGGCCAGGTGATGGTTGTTCACAGTTACAGACATGCAGGCTTTGAACTTGGAGCTGCAGACTCCTCCAGCATCCTTCCTATTAATTAGCCTTCAGGAATTAATAATTCAAAAGTCTTTCCTTCTGCTCCAGCGTTCTGACAGCAGCGAGCGTAGCTGTGCTATTGCAGATAACAATAATAAAATATTCATAATTTAATATTCCCCCTTCTCTCCCAGCAAGTGAGGCAGAGGCAGCTCAGTCCCTCAGCATCTGCTTTAAAACTCAGCTCCTGCTACAGCCTGGCCAACATCCCTCCTGATGGTGCCACCGTGCAAGGACAAACCATTTCCCTCTCATTTCTATCCCCTGGTGTCAGAGGGACTGCTGGCACTACTGCATGGTAAGTGTGAATCAGGATAAATGCAGGATCAGGTCTTTGTTTGCTCCCTGCTCTCTTTGTGTTCTGGTTTTGCCAGGTTCATACCAAAAGGTGCAAATCCCACCCACAGCTGAAGGGAAGTGGGATATAGGGAGTCACTGTAATTGCCAAACTAGAGAAGAATCTCCTGTAAATCTGTCAGAAGATGGACATCTGGGTACAGTAATGCAATACAGAAACTTCCATTAAAACAACAACAACAACAACAAAAACCCACATGGCCAACACGAGGTCAGGCAGGTTCAGCTGAGAGGATGCTTTGCTGTCCCTGGATCCACTGCAGGGCTCAGGAATAGCTTTGTGGCACCTCCCTCCCATTGCTTTGAGTCTCCTCTGGCTGGTCAGGGAGAAATGTTAAATTTCCATTTGTCTTTCTGCCCTCAGTGGATGCCACCTATGAATATTCTTAATATACTGGCAACATGGAAAAAAAAAAAAAAAAAAAAAAGACACTCTTTGTTTAGAAAGTATCAAAATAAAAAGTGTCTCTTTGTTTAAGATGAGACACCTAAACCATAATCAACAACTTTGCTTTCCTTGAGTCAGAAACCGTGAATCATCCTGTGAAATCAGATCACATTTGAGATTAGTTTCTCATGGTATTTCTGAGGAATTTCAGATATTTCCATTGGGAAAAGAGTTATTTCTTTAACAATCCCAAGGTTAGTTTGTTCGGTACTAATTTTTTCCTGTGTAATGAGGGTTGCCTAAAGGTAAGGAATGTTGAGATCTAAAAGTGGAGTGGAAAAAAAAAAAGTGAGATTAGGACAAGATTTAGAGACCAAAGTTAAGTGGAGACACAAATCAGATATTTCAGCCTGGCAGCAAGTTCATAAAAACTTTTGACCATCTTGTTAAATACTACACAGAAATACATCAAGTCACTGATAGAAGCTTTCTCCTGCCAGCTGTAAATAAGGCAATAGAAATATCTATTTGAACAGAGGTTTCACAAGTTTTCTCTGTTATCAGGGAGGATAATGAGTGTCAGGACAAGGTCAGGTTGGATCCCAGGAAAAGGTTCTTCCCCCAGAGGGTGGTTGGCACTGAACGGGCTCCCCAGGGCAGTGGGCACAGCCCCAAGGCTGCCAGAGCTCCAGGAGGGTTTGGATGATCCTCTGGGGCACAGGGTGGGATTGCTTGGGTGTCTGTGCAAGGCCAGGAGTTGGACTGATGGTCCTTGTGAGTCCCTCCCAGCTGAGGATATTCCCTGGTTCTGTGTCTCTATTAGTTCTCCATTATCTATTTTCTCTGTCACAAGGACAAGCACCCCCAGGTCCTCCTGCTTTCACACCTTCAGCACCCTCGTGGAGGGGCAAAAACCTGTGGCAGCTCCAACCCCACAGGCAGAGCCATTCCAGAGATCATCTGCACTCTACCCATGTCAGCAGGGAATGGCAGGAGCATTCAGGGGGTGATTCATGCCCGAATGGGCTGAATCACCCTCTGACAGCAGCCAGCTCCCACCACCAGTGACTCCAGAGGACTTGCAGTCAGCTTTAAATAGATGTTTAACCTTAAATCGATTAACTTGCGTAAAATTTATCCCATCCAGTGGGATTTTCTACCTCAGACCCATTAGCTGTGTTCTGTTACTACCATTCCTGCTCTCTTTGGTAATATCCTTGGAGTCATGACGTATATTTAGGCAAAATCTTGCCTGCTGCTTGGGTAGTGGTGGGAATTACCTCAAGTGTGGCTTTTTTTTTGGTTAAATCAAGCCTTCAGCCAATGTCACTGAATCAGCAGAGCTGAGCAACAGCAGAAAGCAGAAATCTTGATGCAGAGGGTGAATAATGCATGGAAGTGAAAAGTATCATGCTATTTTCACCTCCTGCTTTTCAAAGGAATAGGAGGAGAGAGAGAGAGGGGGAAGGCGCTCGCTGAAAACCCTCAGTTAGGTTTTTAATAAAGTGGATTTCTCCCCCACTTTTCTCCCCTCCTTTCCCTTCACATAGTGAGAAACTTCCCAAGGTTGCCAATGGCACTAAAACAGCCCGTCCACTTTCAGAATTTCAGTCACCTCTTAAACACTTAGAGGCTGAATTGAGTGAAAACCCGTTTTCAGAAGAGTTTCCAAGGAAGTAGAAAGTTTCCACACCCTGAATCTTGCACTCAAAGAAATGGAAACTGGCTGCTTGCTGCCAACAGTCTGAATTGTTGTATCACAGGCTGCTGAATGCTTTCTTCTGTCGTGAAAAACACGAACATGCTTGGGGTGCTCTGCTAAAAAGGCACAAATGCCCTTTGAGAGGCATAGCTGAGCTTGTGAATTATTCTTTCCTTGCATTTTCTTGGCATAATGTTCCTTCTTAGCTGCCTTGATAGCAAATAAATTCCGATGAAATCGCACAGCTTGTGTTTTGCAGAACTCAAGCGTTGCAATCACGGTGACCGCTCCGGAGGAAAACAGGGAGGAGGAATGTGCCTTGTACCAGGGACACCTGGGTGAGAAAATCTGTAGCCCCAACTGTTGGGGGATGACTAATCAGGGATCACGTGCTGCGTGACCTTTCGCTGATCTCACCTGTTCTTAGTTTGAAATGGAACTTCACAACCAAAAATGGGTGGTCAGCAGGACAACGAGCTGAGCCTCTGCACTGGAGATCACATGTTTGGAGGCTCCTAATTTGCAGTACAAGTGATGATTGAATCTGTGGCATTTTGGGGGTGCTGAAAGGACCTCACTGGTCCTGCCACTTCCCAGTGAGGAGGGCAGGATTTGTGCCCAAATTTTGCTCATTCCTTCCTGTGGCAGCACCCAACTGGGGCACCGGTGGTGAAGTATTTGGAGGATCAACTGCACAACTGGCTGAGCTTGTCAGCTCTGGGCAGGTTTTATTATCTATTGGATCTCTTTCCCCAGCTTTCAGCTCACAGGGGGTTGAGCAACAAAGGTTGGCAAAAGTCACTGATGCTGCTGGAGGTTTGGGGTGAAAGGGTTCTGAAGAGCTCAGATGGAAAAAAGTCCACCCAGAGATGAAGACTTGCCCATACCAAAAGGAACTTTATAACAAGCAAAATTTAGAGTTTAAAAAGCCTTTCCTTGCTGTATTTGTGCAAGAAGATTTATTGCTTACAATATTCCACTTAATGGCTGCTTTAGAGCAAGGGTGAGCGTAATAAAGCAAAAGGCAATATTGGATTTTCAAATTCACCCTCATTCAGTGCTTAAAGTCTGTGGAAAAACTCTTCCTGGGCTTTGGGGTTTTGGGTGGGACATTATGTGGTTCCCACTGTTCGACCCTGGTGGATGATATTACTGTTACCCAGTGAAATACAACCATAGTCATCAACCCATTCAATCCCTCTGTCAATGACTTTATTTGATTTCCAGACCAGAGCAGAGTGTAAATAATAACAAAGCTGTCTAAGGTTTGAGAATGAAGTTGCTGGGGGGTGCTGGTTAAAATACTGGATGAACTGCTCCATGATATTTTGGGATTCCTCTGTGCTAAAACACCAATATTTGTTGCCAGTATCAGGCTTAGTCTTGTTATCATTCTGGTACAGCACAGCAAAGCTGAATTAAATGATTGTAATTAAATTGTTGTTATGTAAAAGCTGATTGCTTTGCATTGCTCTTCATATTATACAATAGAAAGCAGTTATTATATAAAGCAACCAATCAAACCAAACAAACCCCCTTTCCAGAAAATCCTTCTTCTTTAAAGTGTGATCAAATGCTAAAAGCCTTTGTAATGAGCAAATAAAGTTTATGAACAAGATTTATTTCTCTGCAAACCGACTTATTTTCCATTCCAGTCCAAAAAAAAAAAAAAAAAAAAGAAAAAAAAGAAATCATCACCTTTTCCTGTTGATAAATTTCGGCATCAAAATGCCAAGTCATGGGTGGGTTAGGAAAGTCTTGTTTGTAATCAAAGGCTTGGCCAACTTCCTACATTTTTTACATTTTAATTATACACTGCATTGGCATCCTGCTATAAAGACATTACTTTTTGGAAACTCCCAACTATTTACATGACTAAGACTTAATTGAAACAAGAATTTTTGCTCTTTCTTTCCCTTCTCCCTCTTTTTTTTTTTTTTAATGAAGAACCATCATTACCCTTCCTTGCTGCAGAAAACATTCCTTTGCTCCTGTTGGGTGTGGGTGGCAAACACAAACAAGACTTTTGTCTTTGTGCAGTGTTTCAGACACGTGGTCCAATGTCTCAGGATCTCTGTCTTCCAAGGAACTGCTAATTCCTGCTGTCAAATCAGGTTAATAATTCCCGTAAAACCCAGGTAGATGTCCAAGTTTGGAGGTTTTGTGTTGACTGGAAGGGTGTAGGTAAGGCTTTGGTACCTCCTTAGGAGCATTAATCCCCACTAAATCCTGGGAGTGTGAACTGGGGATTACTGCAGTGTAAGTAGTTCACTGGAAAAAAGCTCTCTCAGATCACCTTTCCCAAGCAGGCACGGGGAAGGAAAAGAAAAATTCCTATGTTTCTGGTCCACGAGGAGCAACAGGAAAATCCAGAGGGGCACTGAGTGGAGCCCAAGAAGGGCAAACGTGGTTCCCCAGGGCACCCAAAGAGCAGCAGGGCAGGGAGCAGAGGCTGGATGTTCATTTCTCTGCCCTGTTACAGCCTCAGCACCACCTCTGCAAAGGGTGGGTGGGTGGGTGGATGGATGGATGGATGGATGGATGGATGGATGGATGGATGGATGAGCTGCAGGACCTTCCCCCCGTGTTCATCACACAGGGCCAGTCATGGCTTCAGCAGGAGGTCTGACCTGCCCAGTGAATATGGTGGCTGTGATTTAAATCCCCTTAAGAAGGCAAAAAAAAAAAAAAAAAGAAGAAAAATAAGATTAAAGCACTTGTAAGGTGCCGTAAGCCCTGTGTTTCCAAGCATTAAAAATGGAGATGACAACACTCGCTCGTTTAACTGGGATGTAGTTATTGTTATTAAATTATATGTCTGCTTTTAAAAAAAAAATGTTCTATATGTGCTGTTATCTTCTCCCCATTATAAGGCAAATTGTCACTCTGGTAATTACAGCTGTGCCTCCCTTTTCAAGGGGCTCAGCACACTTCACTTCTTATTAGCACCGAGAAACTCGGAACGAAAGGTGCTGTTGAATTGGAAAATATTATTATTACAGTAAAAGTCGCGAGGAATTGGATTTGTACAAAAGTACAAAGCAAAACACACTGAGATGATTCATTATGCATCACATGGAGAGAGACGTAATGTTGTTAATGTGGGAGAACAGATGTGTCTATGTATTTTAAGGATGTCTTTTTCTTTTCTCTGATGAAAAGTTGTTTTTTTAATGAAAAAAAAAAGGGATAAAAAAAGAAAAAAAAAGAAGGAAAGCCAACCTGATCTTGATTACTGGTACTATTGAGACAGTTCACTGGGAAATGAAAGCAGTCACTGCTGTTGCCATTAATCTCATTTTATGTTAGTTTGGCTTTCACTGCAGAAAGTAAAAACTCGTGGGTTTTCTTCCCTACCCGGTCCCACATGTGAGTGGAAGCAAAGCTGACAGGCCAGTCCTTGACATCACCTCAGGCAGGCTGTGGCTGGGAGCTCTAGAGCAGCAAGGGCCCAGCTGCGATTTCCTCACTTTATTCAAATTAATTGGGCTTTAATTAAAAAGGCAGCGCTTTGTTTTGGTTTGGTTTAAAGGGATGTGACCAGGGGCGATGGTTCCCCCGTTATCTCTGGGGTTTTTATGGCACAGTGGTTCTGGTGGGTGTGTGAGGGAAAGTTCATGGGTTTTTTTTCCATTCTGTCAGACCTCAGACATTCTGTACAGTGGCTCCATAATGCACACATGACATATTTCAATCTCCTTTATTGCACAAAGCAGAGGGAGACAGATCTATAGAATATATAAGAGTAATTTAAATTACACGGTACATTTATAGTGGAGATGCTCCTTAGGAATCCTGGAGGATTTCTTTGAAATGCACAGGGTTTTTTCTGTCTGCATCACACGAGGAACTGCCTCCTCTGTTTCCTGGGATAAGGAGCAGTGTGGCTCCTTGCCCATCTGCTTTTAACATCCAGTAAATTACAGACAAAATTTAAATGAGCCTCAGTCGATGCTGAGCAGAAACTGGATGAAGAAGCCATTGGGGTAGAAGGGATCTGGTTCAGGAAATAATTTGGGGGAGCAAAAGCAATTGCAGAGCCTGACCTTCTAAAGGAAAAACATTGGGAAATATCAAACATCCTCTTCACGTGAGAAACCTCACATGGCACTGCTTGGTAACCTCATGACTGCCACCATTAAGACACTATTTTATAAGCACCCAAAGACTCGCTTGGTCTCAGCCACTGTTGGAAGTGATGACTTTTTAATGGCAACCAGCACACTAGAAAAATTCCTCAGGCCTGAACCATGTTCTGGAGGCAGACACAGCCCTGGGGAGGAGCTGCCTGCCCTCCCACTGCTCAAATATTGAGGTTAATTGGGGGAGTGGAGAGCTCTGAGTTACCACTGCGATGTAAAGACATCTACGTGCTTGGGTTTATTGTTTGGTTTCAGATCCCTGTAAACACACCAGGGCAAGGTTTAGCTGTTCCTAATCACTTGAAACTGGTGAACACATTTTATTATTTGGCAGCAAGTTTATCTTCTGTCCTGTAACTGAGCCCGAAACAAGATTCCCACTTCAGTTTGTTTGCTCACTTGGTAGTGCAGATAGAAATGGGAGGATGCTGTAAATGAAAAGTCTATTTAGGCCACATAATCTCCTTCATTAAGTATCAGTGATGCTGGATAAGGCTCACTTGGGGACCTATTAATGGAAACACATCTGCTGCGTTCATAATAATAAAAGACTGGCTATAAAGTGATTAATTGCTGTTAACAGAAGCAGGTCCTGCTGTGGGAAGGCAAATATGTGGCACATTTGGATGTGCACAGCAGGCTCTGCACGGATGAGCAGGGCTCTTGCTAAGCTCAGTGTGCAGCCCTGCAAGGACAGCTCAAGGGGTTGGGATGGGTCAAGTCAGGCCACCTCTGGTTTACAATCCCACCTCCCCCAGAGTCTCCCAAGGTAAGAGATAACTGGAAAAGGAGCCTCACTGCCCTTCTTCTGATATAAATGCATTTTATTAGCAGTGCTTGTATTACAGTAGTCACAAGAGACCCTAATCAAAGTGGGGCCCTCCTGTGTTAGACACTCTCCAGATCCATAATATAAACCAGCTCTTCCTTTTAAGAACTTAAAGGCTTGCAGATAACCAGAGCATGGGAAGGGAAAACCAGGCACAGACACGACCTGCCTGAAGTTTTAGAAAACAACTGAGATCTCGTAGGTCTCAGTTTAGGATTATGGGACTGAACCTTCTTTATGATGTCTGAGATCCTCAGCAGTGAGACAGGAGCACGTGGTGCCCGCAGAGGGCCTGGGGGAGCCTTGTCTTTGGCACAGAGGGGCCAAGAAACTCGGGAGAGAAGAAAACTTCAACAGAAAGATGCTGAGGGTGCTTGAACAGAGAGCTCAGAAGCATTCCCAGCTCCCAGCCACTTTTATAAGCAGGCATGTCAGACCCTTTCAAAGGGATAGAAAGTATGAGACAGAATGGCAGGAGGAGAGGGCTCGTTTCCAGCAGTGCACTCACACATTGATTAGAGCCCAGATGAAGATAAAAAGGCTGGAGATCCAATGCACAGTCTGGGATTGTGTGTTTCTGTGGAAGATCTAATGTATTCATGCTGTCAGGTCACATACATTAGACCTAGAAACCTGAGGTTTTCTTTTTTTTTTTTTTTTTTTTTTTACCCCCTTTTTTGGAAGCTCTTGGAGCAAATATATTGAATGAGACATTTGCAAGCATGGAGCCCATTAATAACACAAGGCCAAAGCAGAGCTGCAGCTCCTTCATCCTGCTCTGGGGAGCCAAGGAAATTAAACTCCTATACGTTTCTTTTCTGCACTGGGGAAATCAAAGCCAAACCATGAGATGGGGCTGATTGGAGACAGGTGAAATGTCTGTTTGTTTTTAAAGCTTTACAGCTCTCGATTTGATAGTCCCCGGGTTTTCCAAGTGCATTGTGCAGATCCCAGGGGAGAGGTGGCTGGAAGAGAAGAAAACCAGCCTGAGGACCGTCTGAGAACCAGGAACTTTTCAGATGCCAAAGAGCAAAAGGCTTTGCAGCAAAGGCTCCCTGCTGACAGCTGGTGGAGGTGCCCATCCTGCACTTACTGTATTCCTCTGCAGTGTTCCTACTGTATTCCTCACACCACAGACCTGTGTGCCAATAAAACTTTCCGTGTGCCTAATAGAATGAGAAAACAGTAAGCCAGATAGTAATAACAATGGCATTATGCACATGATATACTGTGTAGATAAGATGGACTCATGTCCATGTGGGTGTTTTATTGCTGTAGATAACTCACATCTCATCCAAGGTGCACACACAATCCTCAGCACTGATCCTGCTCCAGGCAACCACTCCAAATCTCCATGCAGATGTCCATTAGTGGAGTATTAAGTGGGCAGACAGACATCAAAATGGCTTTGTCACGAATCTGATGTTCTCATCTAAATAGATACAAACGGTTTGTTTCATAACTGCTTCCTCCAGTCAACCTCCTGTGATATCCCAGACTTGCTAACGTTCTTTTTTATTGCTGCCATCTGATTGTATAACTCTCCACTGATAGCAGCTCTTCATATTGCATCGATTAGGAGGAGAACAGGAAAATGAACAAAATGTACTCATTCTGTTTATAGTTTGAGCTATAATTTTGTGGCCCTCCTTGGACACCTCAACAGAAGAATCAGATGCACTTTTCTCCATGTTTGGCAACAGGCTGATGATTTGGCTGGGAGCTGTGTCCAAGTTTACTCAGCTCTTGTGCTCTCACAAGTGGGTTTTTTAGGACATGGGAGGTGGACGGGGCTCCCAGTGTGGCTGTTGGGACACAGCAGGAGCTTCTATCAAACAGGCAATTTCCAAGGAGGAAAGGCTGCTCATCAGCCCTTGATAACCCCCACTGCTCTGGAGTGGGGTGTGAAGGCTCAGGCAGGACACACGAGGGAGGTGGATGATGATGATGATGATGATGGACTTGGCAGAGTCCATCTCTTTGCCCTCCTAGTTTGGAGCACAGGGTTGTGTATTCAAGTTAAGTGGGGGGAGGGTCACAGCCTGGTTCTATTGACAAAACCTCCCTCCCCATCTCAGCCTGCTGCAAACATTGCCTGTTCTTCATTTGAAGGGCTGACATGGCCAGTTGACTCATTTTCAGCTGTGAAAAAGCTATTTTCTTCCTTTGATGTACTTTGGTCAATTCAGTGGTGAATGACTCAAGATTACAGTGGCCTGATTAAATTAGAAGTTCAAGGTAGCGTGAATTTGACCTTTTAAAGAAGCAGAAAGAGAGAGAAAAAAAGGAAATTATGTGTTTATCTCTCATCTCATTATAAGAATTCCTTTTAAAAGCGAACTAGTTTTAATAAAATCACTTATTGGTTTTAGGGCTATGGGGTAGAATCTCTTCTGTGTAACAAAGAAAACCCTTCAGCTGATGAATTACAGGCTTAAAGAGCTGGTGCCTGTCTTGTACAATGTACCTCAGATACAAAGATTTAAAAGGAAAGCAGTTTGGTAAAACTCTGCATCACTGAGGATCCAACTCCCTGCAAACTGGGCTAGAATAGGTTTTTTTTTTACTAGGTGCAGAGCCAAGCCTAAAGATCATCTGAGGTTAATCCCAAAATGAGAGACCACCCTGGTTTATCCTCATGTGCTGCTGCTGGAGCGTGTGCACCAAAAGCTTTGTGGGAATGGAGCTTTTTCCTGCACCACTCTCAAATTCCTCTGTTTATGCCCATGTGGAATGGCTAATTAGGGGAAAGGAAAATTGAGCCCAGCTTCCTCAGTTTCCCCATTTACTGGTTGCCCATGTTCAAACCAGTGCACTAGTCCTGCTTCTGCTTTGTTCCCACAGTCTTTGCTGGCTGAGGTTTCTCCCAGTGAGATTTCACAGCATTTTCTCCCCCAAAAATCCCACCATTTTGCAGTGGTTTATTAGCTGTTATTAACCTAATGATCTACTTAAACTGCACAGAGGAGACATAACAAGGAAAAACCACAACCTATGAACAAGATGTTGCATTCCTAAGGGTAGTGGGGGACTGGGAAGCTGCAGGATGTCACTTGTGGGTGTCCCAGCCCATCTCCCACCAGTATGGATGGCCCTGCCCTCACTCAAGCTCTCAGCCACACAGTCTCTCAAGTTTTTGTCCACTCCTGTTTTCTAAGAAAGGGCAAAAATTTGTCACTGGTAAAATAAAGATTAAATAAAGCATGAGTAATGTGTATGTAGATCTGGAAGATATCTTGGCACAGGGACCAATTTCCTGCTCTGACGGATTTAGAAGTGTTCAGGTTCCTGCTGTGACTGGAAAGTTGTCTCAGCACATCTTTCCTGTGATGCTCAGAAACCATCTTCATGTTTCCCCCCCCTGTTTACTCACAACCAGTTTGATTTGGGGCCAACATTGTCCTTTAGCTTAAATAAATCTCTCCCTTCCCTGGGGGTTTACCTGGACTATTTATAGAAAGCAATCCTTTTCCTAGCCTTTTCCTAGCCTAAACAAAGCTATTTCAGCTTCTTCTCCACCTCCCTGATTGCCCCACATCTTCCTCTGCACCTGCTCCACTGTCCGGATCCTGATCCCAGTGCCCCACACAAGGAGGGGTCTTTCTTGTCCCTCCTGAACCAACTTCATATCCACCTTGATTTTCAGCTCCTGTTACACTCATGGCTCATTTATCCTGTGATCTTTAATACAGCCATGTCTCTTTTCCTTTTCCCTTGGCAGTGTTTTCAGCCCTGTTTATCACAGGAGCCTCTGTCGATGCCCCTCATCTCATTTCCAGGCCGTCTTTGTCAGCAGCGTGTGGTGGGCAGTGGGACAGAGATATTATTTGGAATTTTGACAGCATAATTTCCCTGATTTATTATTGAAATCCTATAAACAGGCCACTGACACCTCAGTCTGGGCTGTGATCCCTTTATAGTCCAGGTTTGTCTCGTCCTCAGACCTGTGCACACAGCAAATTTTGGAGATGTCTGTTTTAACTCAGTGAATATAAAATGAGACCAGGGCACAAGCCCAGGATTATTAATTTCGTTTTTGGACACCCTGAAGTCAGCTAAGATTGATTTCACTGTGAAGTATCCCCTTCAAGAAGGTTTTGGTGACTTTTAGGTGTGTCAGTTCCAGCTGCTGAGCTGCAGATCAGGAGCTGCCTGGTGGTAAGTAAATGTCTCTTCTGAAGATGATGTTCTGTCCCACTGATTTTGGGCACCTGCATGTGAAAACAGAATGGGAACTTTAAATTTCCCCACTATTACTCCAAATCTGCTCTTTTTAGTCTGGTATCAGCTACGAGGAAGTGATGTAACGCTGCTGAAAATGCCTCTGAAAACGTCCAGAGGGTTTAAAGTTGGTCACTGTTAGTCCTGGGTGAGACATGTCCTTGCTCTGCTCTTACAACAGAGACAGGGTTGAGGTAGCACCCGCTTCCTAGGAGCCCACCTGGGCATCTCTGCTCCCACGGGGATGGACCATCCTCAGTTTCCCTCTGCTGTGGCTTCCAAAGGGGCTGCACCCCCCTTCACTCTCATCTTCGTAGAACCTGTCCCTCAGGCAGCTAAGTCACCCCAAGGTAAGTGAGAGGCACGTAAATCCTCGGGCTGTTTGTTGTGATGGAATCTGGGCAAGGAAAAGGACTTGGAGTCCATGATGGAAAATGTTTCTGAGAGCAGTTACGCTGGGGCAGCAGTTCTGCTCAGCGAGCACGGGAATTCTTTTGGTGTACAGTAAATCTTTGGAGTTCTGCAGCCTCACTTGTCAGCTCTCCCCACGAGCATCCTCCCCAGCCTGGAGCCTGACAGGTTTAGCTCTGGATGCCCTGCTGGGTTTTTAGGAATTCATTCATTTTTTCTCTTTCCCCCCTGTTATTGTATCAGCATTCCATGCCATGAAAGCTGAAGGCATTTTATAGAGAGGGAAAGAATTCTGGGCATATGCATGGGAACAGCTTCATCCTAAACACTGAATTTACAAGTCAGGGCATCAACTTTGAAACCTCCCTCTATGGACTTTGAATGCCCTGAACCAGCCCCCCAGGCAGATGCCTGAAAAAACCCACAACACTCTCCTGGCAGTGCTATGGCACAGGCAAACTGATGACTCAGGAAAAGAAAAACCAGCCTCTCAATTTGAAAGTTTGCTGACAAACATGACCCCTCTGGAAAAGGGCTGGTTCCACTTGGCTTTCGAGGCAGCCACTCGAGGCCAGCGGTGAGTTCAGAACTGCTGGGATGGTTTGGGATCACTTCAGTGAGAGGCTGCTGGCACAGGGCAGTGCAGTGAGAACAACACACAAATGTCACAGGGTGGGTTATTAGCAGAATGGGAAAAAAGCTGCAGATGCCTTGTCATTAATCTTGTCCCTGGAAATTTGCTTATGCTGTTCCTTTTTTGATTTAACCTTTGTTTAGAATCTTCAGCAGCGTGGACATTAGAAATAAATGTCTCAGTCCTGAACACAGTTCTGAAACAAAAGAAAATAAAATCAAAGTGGTTTTGAGCCTGATTGTTCATGGGTTCATTGTCCTCAGATCATCAGTTAAATACAAGTCCAAATTCTAATTGTTATGTAATTAAATATCCCTTTAATTTAATAAACCTTCAGTCTACACTTTTATTTCTCGCCCCAACTAGAGATTATTTAGAAATCAGTATTTCCATTGGGTGCAGAGGATTTTATTTCAAAGGGGGAAGCAGTGGATATATTAATTTCAAAAGCAATTACTTGGAGCAGGATGTCAAATACTCTCCTGCAGAAACTGCTCCTTACCCTTCACGAAAAACACTTCAACATTTCTGGAAAAAGTGATGCATATTTTAATTGAAGCTGCCACAGCCCTTTTTCCTCCTCAGCTTTGTCAGGAGTGTCTCTAAATAGGAAGAATGGCTTTCTATAGATGGTTTGAGTCAATCATTTCCCCTCCCAAACACACCGGGAGACACGTTCGGTCGGACGGTGGGAGAAGCTGCTCGGTGTGAATGGAAAGCTACTGGGAACGGGAGCAGAGCCTGCAGACACAACCCCCAGGGCTCTGCCTGACCTAGGAAGGAAGCAGAGGGATGTTTCCGAGTCCCATAGCATATAATAATTCACTTTAATCTTCCGTTGTTGCCCTGCCTTGGTGGAAGTGAAATCAAAATGAGGGAACTGAGGGGGAGGTTTGCCGGAGCCTCCTGGATTTCTGGCTGTCAGCTGGAGGAGCAGTGGTCTGACACAATTTGCTGTCAGTGAAGAGCTACCTCAAGGATGGCATTAAATGAGCCGTGCTGGGCCACACAACCCATGGATTTGCCCTCTGGAAATGGGTTGGGGCACGTTGTTTGAGCAGTGATGGACCAGCAGGAAGGAGATTTCTGCCAGCGGTGCTGCCGACCCTTCATCTTTCAATACCCTGCAATGGGGAAAAAAAACTCCCACCAAAATAACTCTGGAGCAAATAAAGACCATGTTCCATTCTCTGCTCTCCAGCAGAGACCGTTCCTAGCGGGAATATGGGACTATGAGCTCCAACAAACAATTTTTCAGGCTGTACCAAGCAACGCAAACGCTTCTGAAATTTCCCCCCTTTTTCTTTCTGCGCATCTCGAATCCCACCGAGCTGCGGATGCCTGACGGAAATCTGGGAGCAAAACAAGCAACAGCAGGCGCTTCTTGGTTCCCACTTGCACAGCCTGGAAGTGCAGCTCGTGTTCCCAGCCTGCTGGACACCGTTTGCCAAGAGGAGAAAAGCAAATCGCTATTTAAGACATCACCGAACTCCCATTGGGCCTCATCACCTCCGACAGATTTGTGAGTCACTAAGAGGAAATATTTTACTGCTATCCTGTTTGCTCAGCAGGTGGAAGGGAAATAGCTCTCACAAACCCTGGAAAAAAAAAAATTTAACGGGACTTCGATTTCAGCACGGTCTCAGTGCTTTCGGCCTCGGCCTCGCTGAGTTTCATGTAGTGCCAGCAGTTTTCTGGATATTTTTCAGAGGAAGACAACAAGACAAGATCCTTGGCATAAAGAGATTTTTTTAACCCTATACAGTTTTTGTGCTACTTCCCAACTTTTTATCCAGTAATATCTTCCCCCCAAACCATAAAAAGCTCTTCTTTTCTTGTTATTTTTCCTTTTGGTGTTGCAGAATTTTTGCTTCTGCTCTCCAAGAAATTTTGCTGCAAGATGAAAAATATTACTTTTTTTTTTTTTTTAAACTGCAGGGTAGGACTTAAAACGGACTTGGGTGGTTCATAAACTTTGAAAAAGGGATGAAATTCATCCCTAAAGAAAAAAGATATTGCAGACATCTCCCTTTTTCATACTCCAATGAAAATAGGATAAAGAACATTGCTGAAGAAATCTGAAAAAATTAGTTCCCAACAGCATTTAAGAAAATAAAGAAAAATTAACTTGTTTCATTTCTACCAGGAACATTTCCTAGCTGGAAACCCAGACAGCTGAAGTGCTAGTGGAGAACTGAGGTTTTTGGTGCTGCCACCTCTCCTGTCCCCTGTGACAGATAATCCATGTGATTTGTTGGGGAGGTTTCCCTCCCTGATGAGGAGAAAAACCTCAAGTGAGCATAGAAACCATCCAAGAGGAGAAGGTTGTGCCTTTCTGAGACAACCCCAATAACAGAGCTCAAGCCCTGAATATCATAGAATCATTCAGGTTGGAAAAGACCTATCAGGTGTTTGAGTCCAACTGCTGACTTTTGAACACCGAGCATTCAGAATAAACTAATAACATTTAGACTCAGATATGCCTCTTGTAGTACTGTTGCTGGTCTTCTGCCTTCCTTATTATGGTCCTAAGAATAGGATAATTCATCTCCTTAACCAAGCCTTGAATATAAATTAGCTTTAAAGACCTCAGAGAGCCAATTTTTCTCCCTGTTTATACATTTCTGGTCCAGCAGAAACCCATCTAAGAGCAATAATGAAGAAATGTATCCGTTGTCCAGCAAAGCACATAAAAGCCCTGAAGTTTCCTTAGGGATGTTCCAAAGTGATTCAAGACCTTGGGTGCTCAAACCTGAGACACAGAAGAAATGTTTTAAAATATTCTTAAATAAATGGAGTCACTGGGACAGTTCCAGCCAAACTGATGAGAGAACAAGGTATAACACAGAGAATGACCCTCGTTTTGTGCTTGTCTCTGTGACTACCTCCACAGAGAGGATTTTGGAAGGTCCTGCAGTGTTTTGACACACTCACATGCACACATTTCATTTTCAGGTTCCACCTGGGACTTGCAGTAGCCGCAGAGAAAGGAGATCAGTTGTTTTTGTGGTTTCTTTCTGGCTCGGGCCGGGGGCTGATGCACCAGAAGTCTTACGAGAAGTTCTGCTTTGTCGGGATTTCCTGCGGGATCCTGCACACAAAAGCGGCTCAAACCCCTCAGCTGACACAGTTATTGGAACCTGCAGATGATTTTCCCAAAACACATCCATTTGGGAACCTCTGCTTTTCACCCACTCCTCTTTGTTACCTCCTACGTACATCCTGGATGATATAATTCGGACCCACTTTTTAATGAAACATCACATGAGCATTCTGAAGTGCCATTGTATTCTGCTAAAGCCCTGCCAGCCCAGGGAGAGCTGTATTTCATTTGCCAGGAAGAGATTTCAATTTACTGGGATTTAACAAGTTACCACGTGTCAGCTGAGCTGTAGAAAATCTCCATATGTGCTTTTTTTTTTTTTTTTTTTTTTTTTTTAAATCTGTGGCAAATGCAAACCAAGGCATCTTGTTCTAAGCCTGTCTCACTACGTGCTGAACGTTACCTTGTAATAACCACAGACCACACTTACATACAGGTAGCAACTCTTTAGAATCATAGAATGGTTTCCTAACAGTTAGTAAACACACTAAAAAACCCCCAACCAATCCAATCCCAACCCACCTGGTTTTTGGACTGGGAGTTTTGGCAAATAAAACTCTTTTCACTCACTCATGGCTGTTTTGGGGGCATTTTCATGCTGCTGCTTAGAGCTAAAGCTACTCCATTTGCTCTTTCCTCTCCTCAGCATCACCTACCTGCACCCTTTGCTTCCATGTCCACAGCAATTCCCTGCCCCTGGGGACAGAGAGAAACAAAACAAAGGGAAAAATGCACTTACAAAGCAAAGGGAGGGCAAGGTTGCCAGTGGGAAAATATTTGGCTTGCACGAATAGCAAAAAACTCTTGATTAGAAAAAGTACCCACAACAAAAAAAAACAAACCAGGCAAATCCAACACAAACAAACAGACAAACTAAAGTGTTGTTCTTACAGTGAGTAAATGTGTTTTCTCCTGAAGAATGGACATTTTTGATGCTAAGGCTGATCCAGGTCTCTGTAAATCCTAATGGGAGAAATGCCCCGGTGAGCTGGTACCTTGACAGGGCACCTGGGAGCACTTAGTCCATGGGGAACCCAGAGGGGAGGAAAATAAAGAACTGAATAGAAGCCAAAGAAAGAACTGAAACTGAAAAAAAAGCCAGCTGGCCAAATAGCCAGGATTAACTGCAGTAAGATATGGAGCTGAACAAGTTAAAAGTGAATTACTGCACTATTACTCCTAAAAGGTTTACTGTACACTGTGAGTCACAGTGTGGTTTGGTCTTTTGTCTGTGCAGACTCTGCAATATTATATATTGGGGTTTTTTTTAATTTGTAGAAGCAGAAGATTCAACAAAGGAAGCTTTTTCAAGCCCATTGATCCCACAGAAGGTGAGAAAGCCCCAGGAAAGCACCTCTCCATTTGGGCAGCAACCTCCTTTTGAGGAAAATTCTTTCCTGATCCTTGCGTTAAAGAAGTTATTTGAGATTAATGTAAAGACCATTTGTCATTTTGGTCATAAGAAATGCTAATGGCTTTCCCAGCTTTGTGCATTCTCTGCAAATTAAGCCTGTATTGTGAACTTCTCTACCAGGCACAAAACAGTAAAGAAATCGTCTCCTCTAAACGGCAAAGCCCGAACTGAGTCATCAATTCACTGCTAATTGTCAAATGTGTTTATTGCACAAGAGAACTGATAACCTGCAATGAGATGTGATGGATTTAGCCAGCTGTGTTTTTGCAATTTCAGGCTGGTGTATGTCCAACAGAAACCAAAGACTTACACGAGTACAAAAAAAAAGAGGAAGAAAAATGGAAAAAGAAAAAGCCTGGTAGTGTTGATTCAGCACTGGTGTATTTTCTTCTGCTGATTGTTTCTGTAATAACAAGTGTCTGATAAGTGGGTTAAAGACTGACTGAAGGAGATGGGATTGGAAAAGAATTGCCATTGTGTTTGTGGATATTCCTGCAGTTAATTCGAAATGTAGGCAGGTCATGGAGTGATTTTGGCTGGCAACGTGGAGCTAAAAAAGGAGAACACCCTGTCTGTGTCAGCGAGCACACAGGGGATTCAGATAAGGAAATGGAGTCAGAGTGAATAGTTCTACATGAGAAATAAATGGAGACAGAATCCACAGAGAAAAAAAAATGTTTGCATGGCCCATGGCACTGGAACAGCTCCCTGTAAAACCATCTGTGTCAAACCCCAGGCACGGATCCCTGCACTTGAGCACCTCTCACATGATGCCCTTCCCTTTCCAGCTGATGCTGGAGGTGCCAGCACAACCCTCCACCTCTGGGACCAAATCTGCCCTGGCACACAAGCCAGGGAATGCGACTGGAAGGAGCCAACTCAGAAGGTCAGAAACCAAAACTGGAGAAGCCCCCACGGGGGAGACACTCAGCTCCTGATGTACCAAGGCTGGAGGACACCGTGGTGACACCCTCACCTGATGATCTCCTCCTTATTTTTCTCTTGCATCAGCAGATTTTCTCCCACCTAAATCCTGCCAGAAAAAATTAACCACCCCAAATGCTGGAAAGAACTCACATGACACTTGCAGCTGACCACATCCTCTTCAGTCTCCCTTCATCTTGGCATACTCAGCTCATGAGTGTGAAGAGAACAATCCCTCCCCTTGCTCAGTGGGACTCGAGTTCAACCACCATTCCCAAGCTCTCTGGTGAAAATTGGGCATGATTTGTGAAAACCCAGTGCAGTCCTTAAAACCAGAGAAGATCTGGTGATGCCTGACTAATGAGTGTGTGGAGGCCAAGAAGAGCTAATGAGACATGACCATGTTAGTCCTGCAGGAACCACAGCGATTAATCATACAACCAGATGAGCAACACAGTGACAGGAGGCACTGGGCATCTTCACAGGAGACTCAGATGTCTTCCTGGAGGATAATTCCTTCAGGATGCAAGATTACTGAGCTTCATGCACTGAACTTCACGAAGGGTTTTGATCTGTACCACATGGGGTTAGATTAGGAGAGGCATGGAATGTATACCACCTCCTCAAACTGCAGGAAAAATTCTCCTTGATCACAAAAGAAGATAGGGATGAAAGAGATTTCCTCGAGGAAAATCTCAAAGTTCAGGGTTTTGACAGTGGCCCCAAACACAATTAGGATGTGGTGAACCTTGGTTTGCTCTTCAATTCACCTGTGTGAACTGAAGTTGGAAATAGAAACATTACAGCAGCTTCCTGCACATATTTCCAGCCTGGATTTCATTAATATCTTCCCTGAGTTGGGATTATTTTGCTCATGTACGGTGTTCAGATCTGTTCAGGCTTTGTTTGGAAGCAGCAAAACACTCCTAATGGAGGCACCCTGTGTAACCTAAAAGAAAATGATAGTGTTCAACAGCTTCTTTTTTTAAACAACTATTAAAATTTAATACATAACCATATCCCACTACGGAATTCTACAGGAGTGTTAAAAATAACCCAACAGGAAGCATAAAAGCACTTATTAAATTCTACAACTATTTACAGTAATTTCTGCATATGACTCTATTAAATTTCCATGGCAGCTCAGTCCCATTTCTAGCAGGCTCCACAGAATTTTTCCAGAATGGTCAGCTCTTTCCTCCCAGTTCCAATGAGCAAAGACACAAGGCAGCCTGTTTCTTATCAGAGATCTGATTGTATCAACACTGGTGGCTGTGAAAAAAAAAAAAATCACATCACCAGACTCTCAGCTGGGGAATTTCAGCATAAATCTGTTGCCTTCAAATCTGGGCTCAGGGACTCCAGCTCCTCCTCTGTCTAGCGCTCACCTCAGTCTAAACCCGTGTGTCTCCTGCTTTTGGCTCCCACTCACCAGTTACTCAACTCACCAAGCCATTGTTTGGAACTTTGGTATATTTTAGTAGCTGTAAATTTAGCTGTGTTAGTTCATAAATTACGGGAGGGGCTCTGAGATGTTGTTCCCTCTAACGTTTGCTGCTGGGGATGGATGGGATGGCCAAGGGCTGAGGTCATGGATGCTTTGTGTTTAGCAGGAGAGGGGGAATTTGAGGCGCTTTCCAGCAGAGACTGTCAGGGTTATGCAACTGGAGTCTCCATGGAGCCCTGGAAAGCTCCAGCCCCATCTCTGCTCAAGATGTGCTCTCTGACATAACCTCTGTGCTTCAGAGATTGACACTTCTGACTTCCCAGACACAGAGGCACGAGGCTCTGCAGTACAGAGCCTGTCTCATCACCCCAGGTTGTGCTGGCCCTGAGGAGCTGCTGTCTAGAGACCCTGCAACCGTGAGGATGGGCCATTCTCTGTGCACTCGGTTGCCAAAAATATTCCTGGGAACAAAGAGGCTGCCTGAGTTTTTTTTCTGCAACCGAAGTAAATCTTAGACAAAAAACCCAGAGGGAGCTGTTGGCACACACCATGCAGCCATCAGACAGGAATCCTGCTCGTGCCTCAGCCAGCTCCTTGACAGGCAGGAGTTTAGAAACCATTAACACATGAAAGCTGGTAAATATGTGTGTGTGTGTATGTATATGAGAGACTTATGCATAGGGAATCTGGGCTTAGCATATCATTTTCCAAAGCTGGAAATGTGTCACTCAGCCGTAATTGCTAAACTGAGAGCAATCAGAATGATTGCTTTAAAGGCTGTGATGGGGAGTGAAGGCTCTTAGAGGCACTTTTACCCACAGTTTTGGGTTTAATGGGGTGGTTTTGGTGAGTGGCTGGATAGGTGGAAGGCTGGTGAATGGCAGGACATTCTTTTGGAAACTTGTCTCTGCAGCGTTCTGTCTCTGCAGACTGCAAACTTCCCAAGGGACGAGGGTGCCTTTTGGATTCTGAAATGTAAACAGATGCTCCCCTGCAATTAAGTCTAGAGGAGTCACACATTTGCATTGATTTTTGCACTTGCTTGCAGAGTTGCTCCAAATTACTCCCAGACAGTCACTTTGCTGGTCTGGGAGCTCAGAGCTGAAGCAGGAAATGTTTTCAGAGCAGTTGCTGGTTATTTTGCAGACGTCCTTGGGACAGGCTGAGCGCCCCCAGCTCCTCTGCCAACCCCCAGCAGGAGCGGGGCCGCTCGGACACCACCGAGCAGAGACACAAACTCCGTAAGCTAAACACAGAGCAAGGATCAAAGGCTTTTGGGGCATCTGCTGTCATCATTTGTGTATCCTCAGCCACTGCTCAGCTCTTCCTGGGGAGTGATCAGTGCCCGGGTGACGCCAGCTGCTCTGGAAGGGATGGGCGCTCAGGGAATTATGGAAGAGCTACGGCTGAAAGATCCAACCCAAATCACAGCAAATTCCCCAAACTTGCCTCTGCTTCTCACCCTGACAGTGGAATTGGCTGCCCAAAGTTGTCTGGCTAATTACCTGCATTACAAGCAAAGTGCACAGCTTTTCTTAGAAGAGAGCTATCTTTTTTTTTTCCCTGGAAGTTTGATCCTCGTAAGAGGATTCCTGTCCTGTCCTTGGCAGAGTCAGGAATTGGGCTTTTCACATGGCCCTGAGCAGGAAAAAATTCTACCCAGATCTCATCTGCACGCTGGTGTTGGGCAGGAGCTGCTTGCACAGAGCTCCTCAGGCTCCCAGGGAGCCAAACCTGGCTTTGCTCCGGTTTGATGCCCTTTCTTTTCACTGTTTCCCATTTTTTGGCTCTTGTTTCCATTCTCCTTGAGATTCCTCATGGCCTTTTAGTGGCACATGCCTGGGAATTCAGCCCTTTGGGTGCTGAGTTAGAACATGCTCCTCTGACTCTGAGCTGCAAACACCTCCCCAAGGGCTGGGGTCCATCTCCAGAGGGGCAGCAGCAGGAGCAGCCTGGCAGCATCTCGACCTGTGTGTCAAGATGGACAGATGTCCCTCAGATAGATGTTTGTTATGGGGAAAAATGTCCAAATAGCATGGTTTTACTTTAGTGGCTTAAAAAAGATCAAGCCCAGGCTGCTGTGCCCTGGAAGGAGCAGTTCCACCAAGCCTGGCTTGAAGTTTTGTCCTGTGTGTGAGGAATATAACCTAAAACATGGGTGTTATCTAACTGAGCCCACAGGCACTCCCAGCAAATAAAAAAGCCTCTCATTCATTTATTCATTCACTCACTCATTCATTCACTCATTCATTCATTCACTCATTCATTCACTTGCCTCTGCTGTCACTGAAGAAGCTCCCTAACTATCTGCAGCAAACAGAGATGTTTTCCAGAGGCAGGGATGTCAGTGCTGGATTAACTCTTTCTTTCACCAGGGAAAACTGATGATCCCCTGTGGATTGACTCCAAACAGCTCCATGGTCTCTGTGACCCCAAACCCAGGTGCTGGAACATCCCTGTCTGTACCAGGGAAGGGAACACCTCCCGTTCCCACATGGCTCTGACCCAGCTCTCCCTGCTCCCAGACACACACAGATCGATGGGATAAATCTGCTGGAAAGCAACACTGATGAGCTCAGGGTGAGCCTGTGCTAACCAGCGATGCTCATTAAGGCACCAGCCCTGCTGATGTAAATAAAGCGTCGGGTAATGACAACAAAACTCGTCAGTGCCGCTGCTGTGAGGTCATCAGGCAGAAAATAATTTGGGAGGGGGCTGAGCGAGGGGGAAGAAAAACAATTCACGGTTGGATGAATTTTGTTTTCTCAAGGGCTCTGTATCACCTTTTCAGGGGACGAGCACAGCTCTGGCTCACCCCCAATGAGCCCCTTCTGCAGCAGGGATGAGGGTTCTGGGCAGTCAGGGAGGGAACAGCCCTCAAGAGAGTTGGAGAACTCTGTCACTCTTGATGCTGTGACAATGTGGACACTTCCCAAAACTTCCCAGAGGGTGGGCAGAACAAGCTGGCCCTGAGCTGGGCCCTTGCACTGCCACTGCCTCTGCTCGCTGTGCCATCAGCAGCAAAAGTTCTAAACAACTTGTAGTGGGGGGAAACAATAGGTTTAAAGGTGAACCCTGGGAAAAGATTAAAGTGATACAATGGTACACGATGTTCTGCAAGCCCTGACTGTCCTCTGCAGCTTTCAGACTCTTCTGTGGCACCGGATCTGCCTTTAAAGCAGTTTGCAAAGCATCTGCTGCCCTGGCGGTGCTGTAAGCACCGAGGAAGGACAAACACAGAACAGGCTTGAGCCACTCCAGGGTTTGGAGACAATTAGCAAAAATAAGCTGAAGCACCACTCAGCCCTCAATTCAACAAAAGCGATTCTTGGAAATGAATGGAGGAAAATAAAGTGCATGTTCATTTACATGGTACAGAGCAGGGAGGCTTTTTGAGAGGAAAGCATTTAGATCCTGGGCTTTGTGATGGCCCCTGTGAAGTTACCTCATTGCTCCGAGGCTCTGTACATCTGTAAGATATTTTTGGATGCAATAATGGGGACAGGTCCCAGCCTGTGACACTGGGAGGGACATCAGGGGCTGCAGGGACAAGCTGCCTGTGTCTCTGTGTAAGCAGGACACGGCGTGGCCTTAAAACAGCGCTGCTCCCAGGGATCACCCAGAGCCTGGGACCCCAAACTGTGTCAGCACTGGGCTTTACCCAAAATGCATCCTAAAATGGGGGTGTTCCATGTCATGCCCTGCCTGGGAGAGACATCTGGCAGTGCTGTCAGGGGCTGGTGAGATCCTGCATGGGATGGGACACGGAGCAAAGCAAAGCAAGGCTCTCTTTGATCCCACAGTGCCCAACATCCCTGTACCTGCCTGCACGCTGGTCACCTCAGAGGAGGGAGCAGCGCAGCACCCAGCCAGCCCCCAGTGACCTGCAAACCTGCCAGCCCTCATCACAAAAGATTTCTACGAAGGCTGCATGCACTCAAACCTCTTTGATGACTCCATTGCAGCGCTGCTGGATCTCTCCAGCCTCCTGAGCTAATCCAGCTGCCTTCGAACTACTCTGAGCAGCAACAAGTGCACCAAGCACAGAATAAACCTTTTCCCCTGCAGAAATCCTCACTCTTGTGTGCTCTGCTTAGACAAGTGACTGTGGTACACACAGGAGTTCCCTGCACAGTCAAACCACTGGGTATCTTGCTGAGCACGTGTAATCTGTTAATGGGGCAACGTACATACGATCAGCTGCAGATGTCCTGGCAGATTTAAGCACTGGGTCTGCATCAGAATCCCTTTAGGGTTGCTAATATGGTAAAATGGATTGATTAATGAGCTTGCAAACCGTCTGACTTCCTGCTTTTGTGGCAGTATCTTTTGGAATATCGAGGCCCTGACAGTGAGTAAATAAGTGGGATGCCACACATTCCACGGGCAGAGGATTCAGCTCTTGGCCAGCAAAACGAGCGCTTCAGGTCTGATCAAAAAACATCTTGTTTGGAGCTCTCTGCACTGTAATTAAAGGCAGGAAATGCAAGAAGCGGAGCTGCCACCTCCTCTCTCCACTGCTCACCACAGTCTGAGGGCTGGGGAGGATTCAGCACACCAGGCTGGGGAGGATTCAGCAGGTCTGAGGTCCAGTGTGCAGCACCACTCAGCCTCCTTCTCTTGCTCACTTGTGGAGAGAAAGACCAGCCCTCCAAACACTTGTTCTGCACGGGGGCTTTGCCCCACGCAGAGGGGGGGAGGGACCCTGGCCTTTGGTGGGGATGCCAAGGAAGGTCCTTGCCTGCATCCTGCCTTCTGCAAGATGGCATTTACTGGAGGGTTTCTGACCGCAGGGCTCTGCAGCAGCTTGTTTTAATAAAGAGATTTGCTCAGAGGAAGCTTATTAATTCTCCCCCAGTGTCGGCAGAGGAGGAGAAGGCATGACGAAGGAGTTCAAACACTGGGGAAATACAGTCAACCTGTAAACAGGAAGGGGAAAAAAAAAAAGAAGTCCTCAATCCCAAGGCATGTCCTGCCCTTAATCACCACACACTCAGCTGCCACCACGCTGCTGCCTTTTCCTGACTGGAGGCACAGGAGGTTGGTGTTGCTTGTCCCTAGCAAGGCCCTGCTGCTGGTAGCAGGTGGACTCTCAGGTAGCTCTTGGCATCATCAGCATCTTGAGCATCTCAGGGTTCTTTTCTGGCAGAATGTTTTTAACCCTCCAGCTCAGTGCCACGTAAAACTCACTTCTGTGCTACCACCCTTTGGAGTTGCTCCCTGGATCTGTGGTTGTGCCATGCCAGGCTGGGCAGGAGCATGGAGCAAAGCATGGAATGAGCTGGAACCAGCTGGTGTTTGCTCCCAGTGCCATCGTAGAGTGATGAATCCCACCCTGCACATGTTTTTTTTTGTGTCCCAAGAAAGCTTTTTGGGCCTTGTGCGTTGTGGTGCATGGCAGTGACTGCCCATGCCCTCTGCTGGTTGGATTCCTGGGAGTCTGAGGGATTTTGTGCAATGAGCTTTTTTTAGGAATAAATGCATTCGGTTCAGCCCCTGTGAGAGGGTTTGGAAGAGCTGGGTGCATTCCTGGGGGGAAGAGGCAAGGCAGGTTTGTGGGATTTCGGGCAGGTTTGAGCACACACTGCTCTTCTCTGCAAACATCCCTCACCAGCAGCACTCCACTGCATGGACTCCAAACCAGCCCCAGGGAGCAGGACAGCACAGGGCAGGACAAGTGGTGGGAAGAATTTCTTAATGGAAAGGCTTGTCAGGCATTGGAAGGGGCTGCCCAGGGAAGTGGTGGAATCAGTGTCCCTGGAGGTGTTCAAGGAACGACTGGACGTGGCACTCAGTGCTCTGGGCTGGGTGACAAGGTGGGGATCAGTCCAGGGGTTGCACTCGATGATCCTGGAGGTCTTTTCCAACCTTAATATTCAGTGGTTCTATGGCAGCTGTGGAGCAGCACAGTGGGACTGTGTGGCTGCAGGAGGAGGTGGGGTGGTGGCACTGGAAGATGAGGAGCAGGAGCCAAGGGACTGACTCAGGGGCAGGGAGCCCCTGCCAGCTCCTCCGGCCCCCGCTGACTCCTGAGAGAGTTCTCGGCGTTTCTCCCCCTTCCCTTTCAGCACAGGAATTGTTACTCATTCCCCACACAATGCCAGGTAGGTTTTATTGTGGAACGGGCAGTGACATGGGGCGGCTGGGCATGGGAATGCAATTGATTGAAACTCTGCATTTCCTACATGACTTCAAAATGTAACAATCCCAGATATTAAGATTTTGGCACCGAGGCCGCTTTGGAGGATAATTGTGTACTATGATCTAATTTTTGGGATCTGTGCTTCTTGCCAAATCTCTGCAGCTTTCCTGTCTCCCTGGAGAGCAGTTCAAACTGCAGGTCCCTGAACTAACTCTCTCCTCCCCTTGCTTCTTGTTCTTCTTTTTTTCCCCCCCATCTTTCTTTTGAGCCTTTTGGCAAAGGGATGATGGGCAGCACTGCTCAGAGACACAGGGAAGCTCCATTCCTGAGCCTGAAGGCAAATAAAACCAGGATAAACCTTGAATCCATGTGTTTCCTTCTGATAGTCAGTAAGGCTTTGCTGTAACACCCTTGTATTTCAGTTTTCAGTTTATAGGGTGACCACATTTGGGGGTCCCTCATCCCTGGAAGTGTTCAAAACCAGGTTGGACGGGGCTTGGAGCAACCTGGTCTGGTGGAAGGTGTCCCTGCCCATAAAGTGATGGTCTTTAGGGTCGCTTCCAACCCAAACCATTCCATGGTTCCATGATTTTGGGGATCACTGAAGCTGGTTATGTTGGAACTAGAGGCTGCTAATGTCCACATGAATCAGAAATATTTTGTAAATCTGTGAGCATCGTGAGCAAAGAAGAGTCCTGAAGTCATGGAGATCTCTGGGCAGTCTGGGAACCATTAACACACAAACAGCTCAGCCTCATTCCTCCAGAAAAGCAGGTGGAGAGAGTGAACTTTTTAAAAACTGGGGTTTGAATTTTGGGCATTCCACTTTGCTTCATTTTACCTAAAAATACTCAGTTTCTGGCAGCGACAGCCCCTTTACAAGTCCCTCCAGCTGAGCTGAATGTTTCCTCAGAGCAGCAGCTTTGCCCCGGCTCCATCAGCAGCCTGAGCCCTTGCTCTGGGGCATGGTGGAGTGAAAATGAAACAGCACCCGAGCCTGCTTGAGTAAATTCATTCTCATTTCCTGATAAAACAAACCATCCCCCTCAGGCTGGCTTCTTACAAAAAAAAAAAAAAAAAAGGAATCAATCAAACACTAAAAACATGTTAAAATAAACAGCATGCAGCGAGAAATCTGTTTTCCCTTGTTTTCCTTAGTAGGAAGTCAGCAGGGCTTTGATGTGGGGACACACATTTGATAGCACTGCTGACAGACAGGCCTCCAAAGGCTTCAGAGGAGGGTTGGGAGCTCACACAAACACTCCCACATCCACATCCATCCCTGCGAGGCCACGGAGCGCTCCCAGTCGCAATCCCCAGCCCCAGGATCCCGTGGGATGGGCTCCCCCAGGCTTCAGCTGCTGCCACAAAAACCACAGAGGAGGGTTGGGGTTTTTTTCTCCCCCTCTCTTCTGGCTGGAGATGAAAACAGAGAAGTGTCAAAAGCTCCAGAGCTGCCCCCTCCCCTCGCAGGCCTGGTGGGTGCTCGGGGAAAGGCTGGGCTGGGCAGGGGTTTGATCTGCAGCTCTGTGAAGGCTCAGGTGAGTGGAACAGCCCCCATGGGCTTCTTAAAGATTGTGATCCCTGGAGCAGAGCCACAGCCACTCCCTGGAGACATCACCCACTGCTCAGCAGGGACCTTCAAAGCTCGGAGGAAAGAGCTCTGGCTTCTTTATCTGCTGAGGTCGTGCAGGACCTGGGCTTTGCCTGTCCCCGAGGTCAACAAGGTGCCACCCTCCTGTCAGCCCTGCTGATAATCCTCTCCTAACAGTCACCATCCAGATAAAGCTACTCACTTTGGGAGGGTTGTTTTATTTTTTTTCTCCTGGAGTTTCAGCAGTTCCTCTGCACAGCTCTGTCTCCCACTCGCACCAATTGCAAGAGGCCAAGCCCTCAAAACCCCGTGAAAACACAAAAAAAATAGGGTAAAGAACAGGCTCTTCACATTTGGGTGACACCAGTCTTATGAAAAGTGATTTTTGTGCCTCTGGAACCCACCAAGCTTTGAGTCTAAAACAACATCCACTCGCACCAAGCTGCTGCTTGACCATAGTGATGGTTTCTGTTGACACCAGATGGTTTTCATCTAACTCGATATTTTTGTTCTGAAATAATAACATCGCCAATTGTGAATGAATTAAGTTGTCTCAGCCCTCACTTTCCCACCAATTACAGTGAATTATGAACAACTCTTGAATAAGAGAATCTCCCTTCTTAGTTATTGGTGCTGGAAGATATATTTGCCTGGTGGCCAGCTCTATACTATTTGACTGATTTATAAACCAATAACTTATGGAATTAGAGGTGATCTTTTTTTTTTTTTTTTCAGAGCTTTAACTCAAAGTGGGTTCCTTTTTCTTTGAAATCATGTGGAAAACGAGGATGATAGATTTTCCCTCCATATATTTTCAGGCCTCTAATAACAAGTTGAATCTCACTCGCAGCTTTCCAGGCCTGCACCCTCACCCCACATTAACTCAGGGACTCGCCATTCCGAGCACACTCCAGCTGAAAAGGACTTCAGATTTTCTAAAATATTGACCCACCTTTACCCCTGCAGAAAGCCAGTGAGAGACTCAGGAACCTCTTAATAAATTTAGGTGCATGGTGACTTTTTTTTTCCATTTAAAGTCAAACTTGCAGAAGAGGATTTTATGTGGGGAACAGTTTGTTAGAGTGTTATCAGCAGGAATTATCTTGCAATGAGTGCTACATTGCTGCTGCTAAAACACAGATTTTGGTTAAACTTATTTGGGACACGGGGAAAAAAAAAACCCCTACAATGTTTATTCCTATTTGAGCAGATCCTTAAAGGATGGAAAATTTTAAGACTGTTCTTGTGTTACAACACCGCTGTGTCTGACCTGGAGGAGAAATGTCAGAGTCAGAGCCTCCTCCTATGAAACCTCTGAGGTTTCTCATCAGTCCCATCAAAATTTATGGGGTCTCCAAGGTTGAGCTGAGTTTGGAGGATTAATTTAGCAGTGCAAAGATGCCAGCTCTCCTACACTTATCTGAACCTGAGTCAGCCTCTCAGATTTATCCAGAACGAATCTGTGCTTGGAATTCTTGACAAGGTTAACAAAGAAAAGCGTCCCTGTACTTTGGGAGTTATTCTGGGACTGAAAAAATCCAGGAGATGTGGAGATTTTTAAAATGTTCACTAATGAAAACAGGTCCTTTGGCTTCTCCTTCTAAAGGCTGATAATCTACTGGAGTTCATGGATATGTGAAAATTTGCTGCTGTTGGGCTGGACTTCAGTGAAATTGTAATTTCTTGTAAGTTATTTTTTCCGAGAATATCTAATAAAATGAAAAGCTCAAGATACCTCTGCCTGGCCCACCTGCAAATGATGTCATGGAACTTCCCCATTCCCTACATGCTGGCCTGCCAAAGGTCTCATTACCATCGGAGAGAGGGAAGGATTTGTTGTGAAACAACAACAAAAAGCAGTATTTAATAGGTCAGGCTTCCAAGAGTGCCTCCAGACAAGCTGGGCCACTTGAGGTCAGCTCAGTCTCCCAGGGCATGAGGCATTAGTGGTATTTTCCATGGGTTAAGTACAGAGAAAATTGGCTCTGGATGTTCCTCCTGTACCTGTGCTGCCTGTGATGATCCTCTGAGGCCGTGGTACGAAACAGCAACTGATGCTGGAGCCCTTCAAACTGGGTTATGAAAAATCAGTGGCACTTTGCTTCTATTCTTCCATTTATCCTGTTCTCTGGATTGCATTTTCCTTGACCCAAAGGTCACCTCTTTGCTCAGAGCTCCCCTTGCCCCACCGCAGAAGGGACCCCCAAGGATCACCGAGGTCATCAGCTGATGCTCGTGGCTGGCACGGTGTTTCCACCTTCTGAAGGCACCAAGCACAACCTGTGTGAAGCTCAGCAGTGCTGGAGAACCCCCCAGGACCCAGATCCCACAGATCCCTCCCAGTCTGAGGGGACAGGACGGGCTCTGCTCCTCAGGGAGCCCCCGTGCTTGGCCGTGGGCTGGGACCCTGACTGTGGCACGGGGTCAAATCCACGGCACACGTGGAGAGCAAAGGGATGTCAAGCTCAGACTCCTGAACAACATTGTCCAGTCCTCCCAGGGGGCTCACTGGAGGTGGGATGTGCTGGGGATGGAGGGAGGGAGCTCTGTTATTATTCATCTCACGAATGGAAGGTGCTCCACTCTGGTTTGTTTAAAGGCCCAGCAACCACAGGCTGATATTATTAACTGGTCCTCAGCAGTAAGCCAAGAACCCAGTCCTGTTGTGGGAGGAAAAAGGGAATAAAGCACTTGAGAATCCAATCTCTTTGGTGCTAATTTTAGGCATGTATGCTGGCACGGGGAGCTTGTTTCATCCACTCACATCTGGGGCTGTGCCACAGAGTCAGATTTACAGACTATTAGTGTCTCAAATAGCACTTCATATGCAAGAAGCGAGGGGAAAAACACTGGGTCCCTCAGCTTTGTGGGGTTTGAGCTGAGTTATGCAAACAAAGTTGCTTCAACTGTGGAGTTATTTACAGGTTGGCTCATAAAGGTCTTAGTGACAGATTTAAACAAATTAATTTTTCTGACTTTCATTTGCTGTCTTCGCCCCTCTTTCCCCTCCAGCTATTACATGTAATTACAGGAAATCTTGCTATATCACATCTTCAAAAAGACACAATGAAAAGCAAGAGCAAAGATATTCATTTCTTCCTTCTTTAATATTTGTTTTGGAGGGGATGAAAGGGTGTGGTGGAGCTTTTCCTCGCAGCACCTCTGAGCCCTGCTCAGATCCCCCCATGCAGACACCCCGAGCACTCCTCTCCTCTCAGCACAGACAAGATCTGGCAGCCCTGCAACAATTACTTAGTGCTTTCTTGGCCTTTGAAACTGCTTTTAATGATTATGTGAGACATCCCCAGCAATCAATCTAAATATGGTCTTTTTTTTTTTTTTTTTTTTTTTAAGCATTAAAGAACAAATGCAAATGGTTGTTCTTTTAAACTTGTGTTTTTGCTTGCTCATGGAGCCAGAGTTGTTGACAGTCATGCTGATATTTCAGAGGCAAAACTCAAAAGCACAAACTTTATTTTGGACCCATCACTAATTTGGGAGAAGGAGAGACATGGCCATGCCTACAAAAAACTCCTAAACCAACGTGTTTGAGCCCAGAGCTTTGGTGCCTAAAGAAGGAGGGAAAAGAAAGCAACTGGAATTCACCATGATTCACTTAAAACATCACCAAGCCCACCTTTGTCCCCAGTAGAGTTTATAAAACTAGATTAGGAGAGAAAGGAAATTAGGTAACAAAGATGGTGGCTGTAGTGGACAAGAAGAGCTAAAGAAAATCTCTGCTGGTTTGGTTGCCTTCAAAGAAGGAAGTTTGCTTTTTAAATGAAAAAAAAAAAAAGAGAAAGTTTCCACTGGAACCTGGGCATAAAGTCAGAATCAAATCGATATAATTGAGGCACAGACCCAAATGAGGGCTTACATTTCTGAGCTGTTTTTTTCCTAAATGGTCCCTTCTTTTAATTTTGTGTACTGTCAGGAAAACCTCTTAAATACATAAATACTGTTGGAAATTAAATTGGTATGAAAACTGCAGGGGTTTTATCTTTTTTTGACAGAGGCAAGTCAAATAAAAATGGCTTGATCTGTGATAGAAACTTAACAGAGTTTGTACAACTTGCAAACTGTGTTGAATTTCAAGGCTCTGGTGTGGATGTGTATAAAAGGAACATGACTTAAATCCAAGTAGAGTCCAATTCCTCCTCCCTATTAGTGACTTTGGGGCAGGAGGGGTCACTTCTGGACAGGGTTCAGACAGACCCAACTCCTCCATCCATCACAACCATCACACTGATGTCTCCCTCCCAGTTCCGTGCATTTTTACCACCACATAAATTGCATTGAAGCCCAGTGATACCACTGCTCCAAAATCCCCTTAATCCTCAAAGCAGATACAACCACAGGGTTTTAAACACCTCTGTTAATCCCTTATAGAGAATAATAAATCATTTGTTCAATGGAACTCGATCTTTCAGGCACGGACACGGACATGCCTGTGACATGAAACGCCAGGAGTGGTCTGGGGGTGAAGAACAGGAAGAACAGACTGAAAAACTCGACTCAAATCACAGATTCAAATGATTTTCTGATCTGCAGATGAAGGCTGAGTTCCTGGCAAGTGATGTAAGTTGTATCCTGCTGATGGACAGGACTGCACATGACACACTTCAGGTATCCCGGAACAAGTTACCGAACCTCTTGGATAATCCCCAGCAGAGGTTGTTTTGCAAGACTCTGCTTTCCCAACAGGGTGTCTTGTCATGATTCTTGTCTACTCTAACATGAGGTCCAAGAAATGGTTCCTCTCTCCTGAGAAAATCCCTCAGCTATGGGGGAAAAAAAAAAAAAAAAAGAAAAGAAAGTTTTATCTCATATCACCAGAAAAAAGGGACATAAAAGTCCCCCAAAAAGTCTGCAGCAACAAGAAGACATTAATCTCTTTATACAGACAGAGGAACGGCTTTAATTCTTTAAGAGCTTTGCTGAAAGATGCTTCTAAGACAGGAGAAGTCCTCAGGGATTTAAAACATAGATAACTAACCTTACCTATGGAAATGCCCCTCCTTACCTGCTCGAGGGACATGCCCCGTGAGGAGATGGAGCAGGACTGACGAGGGGCACATCCCCTGCCCCTTGTTCCTCTTTTCAGCTGTTCCCTGCTGGTCACCAAATAGAAACAGATTCTCCTTAAATTACTGGGTTGTTGTGGTAATAATCCCAAGTTTATTTAGCCTCGTGTTCTGAAAGTTTACAAACTGTAACAGCGACACAAACAACAGCGTTGATAACGACTCATTGAAACTGGCCAGCATGGGAGGGAGCTGGGACAGGGAATTTGCCTTTTTCCATGGGAAACTGCTGGAGGAATTTAGGGAGACCAACTGTAATCACACATGGGGGACTCTGCCCAGCTGATATGGATGTAAAAGTCCTCTGCATCCCTCAGGTTTGATTTTAAGACATATTTTCTCTGAAAATCAGAATCAAGAGGCCCAGGCTAAGCAGCGGGCACAGCCCCAGGTAACTGAGCTTCCCACAGGATGCAGCACTGTGATGCTGAGGCAAGATGAGTCTTATTGTCTTTAAAAAGATCCTGGAAATGTCTAAATGCTGGTCCAAATCCAAGTGGAAATCTTAAATTAGGTGGAGAACACAGCGGTGGTTGAGGTGTTTCGGAAGTGCGGACACACAGCAGGGAAACATTCCCCCACCACGGATGCCAACCTTGCTGGGGCTTGTTTGCTCTGCAACACCTCTTAGCCCTGTATGGTTACAATTTCCTCTGAGTTTTTCTAACCTAGAAAAAGGTAAAGTGAGAAAACAGAAGGGGGGGGGGGTGTGGCAAGGGAGGGAAAAAGTGATTTTTAAATCAACTGTCATTTCTGGCAAGGCTGAGCATCCCAGCGAAGGTATTTGTTTATTATCAGGTATTTCCTCAGGATCAAATCCAGGGGGGGAGAGAGGTCTGGTACTAGTTAAAGTCTGTTTAAAATCCTTCTTGCAAAGAGATTTATGCAAGGAAATTACCTAAGCCCAGCTCAGGGCTTAGTCAGCGGCGCGGGCTCCTCGTGCATTGTTGGTGCCGCGCGGGGTTTTTTTTTTTTAGCCCCGCCGAGGGCGCCCAGTGAGAACAGGAGCAGGTCCTGGCTCACAGAACGGGATCAAAGCTCCAATTGTTTCGAAGGAAATGACCCAGCAGGAGCAGCCTGTTGGACACAGGCTCCTGCTCCCAGCCTGGTGAGGGGGGCACCACGGTTTGGGCGAGGGGTAGGGGGGCATCTCGCTGCCACGGGTGAAACAGCTTCTCCTAAATCCCACCTCTTCCCACCCTGCCTGCATGTCAGCTGGGGGGATGTAAGGGCTCCCACTTCAGTAGGGGGTTTTCCCAGTCTTTGGTTAATCTTGGGAGAAGGGGACACCAAAGTCCTGGGCTGAAGCGATGAGGTGTGACATTGGGGTGGGACAGCAGAAGGGCATCGTGGTGGGACAGCAGGAAGGCAGCCCCAGGTGCCGTCACATCCCAACAAGTCACATCTGATGGACTGGTGGATCCCCCAGGGAAGTGGCTCCATCCAGCACCCACCAGATGGTGGATCCATGCCCGGCCCCATCCATCCAGGCGGTGGATTTAAAGCACAAAGGATGGAAAAGACCTATGAGTTCACCCCTGCCACTTCCCTGCCAGCAGCCAGTCGGATGCATTTAATTGTCTCATCATGGGACTTCCACTGTTTCTTTGGGAAAAAAAAATTCCCATACATAGCTGAGCTCAGGGACACTTCAGCCCACGGGCAGGGCAGGCAGCTACAGAGCACATGACCAGGGTTGAGATGAGGTTTTGGAGGCAAAACACCGACTGAGCAGGTTGTTGAATTATTTTTCCAAGGTCACCGCTGGAATATCTGGCAGGCCTATCTTAGGGCTGGGAAATTTTACTGTACTTGCAGAAAACAACCAATATTTTTAATTCTGGTGCCCGGCTCCTCACTGTTTGTGTTGGTTTAACTTCACTGACCCTTAAACATGAAACTGGAGTAACGTGGTGTTGAGCTGGCTCCCGAGATGGATGTGAATTATGTGTGTAACACAGTAAGTGATTGTGAAACAAACATCCAGCAAAGCATCCTGTATGGAAACTCTTTCATCTCCATTGATCATTGACGTCTCTGCTGACAGAAGGTGGCCATGCCAGCAGCCTGTGATGGCTTTGAAATGTCTCAGAATTATGTCTCCATGCAGTTAAGGTTTTCCGCTGCTAAGAAATGTCTTCATGCTAAAGGTTTGTTTACAAGGGGTGGCTGTTTCCACTTGCTGGAGCGTTTAAAAAGTTGTTTTTTCCAACCACAAAGTAGATCTAAACATTAAGTGTTTCTTAAGTTGGGTTTCCAGCTCCTAGACTGCTATAAACATTGGTTTTCATTGGTTTAAAGCAAAATGCAGCAAAAAAAAAAAAAATTGCTGCTTTTGCTCAGCCCTTCATAATGTAAGAAATAAAAAGAAGAAAAGAAAACTATTTTAAAGAAGTTTTATTTTTAAAAGGTTCATTGTGCAATGCCTACACTGGCCCTGTGGTTGAAAACAGGGTCACGGGGACAAAGCACTTCCCTGTTTTCACTGATAGGGCTGGGGATGGTTTTTGGGCCCCCCTCTTCCCTCCCACACTACTGCTCCCTTGAGGAGCTGATAAACAGGCTCTGCTGCCACTGATTTGTGTGATCCTGGTGCCTTTCCCAGAGGGGAATCACCTACAGGGTGGCTAGTGTTGGATGCTTTTGGGGCTGTAAAGCTGCAGGGCTTGAGCTCTGCTCTGAGGGGACACTCACTCCTTTGCTTGAATTTGTCCCCATTGTTTGTAACAGCTGTCCTTGCAACCAAAAACCTCTCCTAAGCCAAACACCAGGGTCACTCTGGGGCTAAAGGCAAGGAGATGTTGATGCCCAACTCCTGCCAGGTGCTCCAGAGCATCTCTGTGACAACACCAGCCACATCAGGTTGGATTTTAAGGAATCCCTGGAAGTGCCCAGGGTCAGCTTGAAGGGAGCTCTGAGCAACAGAATGAGTTGATCTTTAAGGTCCCTTCTAACCCAAACCCTTCTATGATTCAATGATGCTGGTGATCACCATGGTGACCTCACTTTCAAGGGTGGGCAATCCAGCACCTGGAAACAGCCAGATCCTCTGCAGGCTTTTATGAGGGTTGCCTGAAAACCAAAATTAGTGATTTCTTTTGGAGAGCACAGGCTGCTCTATCATTGCACACTTCCAATTAGGTCACTGGAAATGAATGATCAATAGGAAAATAATTGCTGGTTTGGAGTGGAAAGCAGGGTCTGGAAAACACTGCTGTGATATGAAAACACCACTTCAATCAGCTGCAATGCCACTAAACCCTTCAGCAGGTCTACAGAAAGGATTCTTATTCTTACCCATGTTTTATTCACTATGATGCATTTCAAATCTCTGTAAAATTAAGGGAGTTCTGGTGTTGGTGGGAATTAATTCATGACTTGAGCACCCTGAACCTCCCATGAACTCTGCCTGGGCTGGAACTCACTGTGGATTCACTGTCTGAAGGGTTAAACCTGAGTCAGGCCAGACTGGCTGCCAAGTGTTGGGAGATGCCTTTCCTCCTGGAGGAAGGGAGAGACACGTTCTGGTGGCTTCACCTGGGGCTCAGGGTACAATAAATCTGCTCTGAGGACTCCCAGCAGTTGATCAAAACCCCTGACAGGCCACACTGGTGGCTTGAGCTGCTGTGCTGGATCAGTCCCCACACTGCTGATAAGAAACCTCTACCATGATCTGGTTAATGCCAGAGAAAACAGTCCTGAGCTCAGACTTGAACCAGCTCCCATCTGTTCCTCTGGGTGGTCCTGTGATGCTCAGATGCCACATTAGCACTTCTTGAAGCAGATTGTGAAAACTCCAGATTTTTTTCCTGTCTGGTGTGTCCTTGCTTCCCTTATGGGAAAGCTCAGGAGCTGGAAGCTCTCAGTGAATTGCTCTAAAGTCATAAGATTTCTCTAAACATGACTGAGGTAGTGCACATGTTCAAATTCAAGTGCCACTTCAATGCTTTTGCTCTAAATGTGTTATTCTTGTCAAGAAAGGCACACCTCAGAGTGTCAGAAAGCTCCTGGGTATTTCAGGGTGACAGAAAGGGAATCTCATTGCTATTATTCCCCTGTTCTCTGAGCAAAGGAAGGAGCTGCCCATCCCAGAGTCTGGTTGGAATGTCAAAATGGAGTGATTTTTAACTTTCTGGAAGTTAAAACCATGTTTTGTTTCTTGGTTGTTGTCATTTTATGAGGCACTTTTAATCGAAAAATTGCACAAATCTTTCCTTGGTGAAAAGGAAAGCTTCTTTGTATCTCCAAAACATTTCCAGAGGGAATTGTAGGTACACTCTCACTTTGGGCAAAAATGTAAAAGCACTTCAGGACAATTAAGCAACGAGTGTCTGTCATTCTTTTCCGCAGTCACTTCTCTGTTTCCTTTATTTTGGTGCTTATTTAAATGTGACCACAACACCCAGGTTCATCCTGGCCTCTCCCATTTCCCTCCCTCACCATCCACCGATCTCTGGCCGCTCAGGGACAACGTAGGACTCTCCACACATCAGAGCACCCACGTGGGAAAGGCACAGGGGGGATTTCAACAGCAGCACAACAATCCTCTTCCTCTGACATCTTCCCTGGTATCAGTCAGCCCCAAAAGAGCCCAGTGCTGTGGTTGGCACGGTGGTGACTCCCTGTTGGAGCAGGACGAGGACACCTGCGCGGTCCCTCCGGCACAATGCTCGGAAGCTGGGAAAGTTCATCTCCAACCCCCCCAGGCAGGGATGGTTGCAAGGAGACAACACACAAGCAGAATACACAGAGCCTCACGAATGGCACATTTTAGAAATGGGAACAGGATGTGTTTTTCCCATGGTTTGGGAACAATGTGAATGCTTTCTCACACGCTGTTGGTGAAGTACTTTGGCACACCTGTGCGTTTGGAGAGCTCTATTATACTCCAAGGTCTCCTACTCGGCTGTTAAGGACTCTTTTCCTCTCGAAGAACATGGATTGATTATGTGGAAATATGATTTGGTTTTGTATTTGTGCTGGATCTTGGATCAGAAGGAAGTTGCAGCATGTCCTGGCTCCTGAGTGCAGCTTTCTGCTCCACAGCTCAGAGTGAAAGACAAGCAGGCACAACTCGGAGATGTTTACACAGCTCCCTTTTTATTTTGACCCTTCTGAATAGGGAAAGATTGTTTACGTGCTCCAGAGGATGTTTTACCACTGTCACTTCCTACAGAAACCTCCTCAAGTGCTGGCAGAGACAAATCTCTGCTCGTATCTCTGGCTGGAGTCTCACAGAGGAGAGGACAGAAATCGCTGCTCTGTGCGACCATCAGACCTGTAAGCAGCTCCACCAGACCCAAACAAACCCAGTTGCTTCAGGGCATCTGTGCCTTATTATTCCAGAAGGTGTATTTTGTGTGGAGTGCCCAGCCCAGGGCAGGAACAGGAGCATCCCCAGCCGAGATGCTTCCATCCCACTCCTGCCCCAGCTGGGGGCTCCTGGAGGGAACCACGCAATCATTCAATGCAGTTGCATTTTTGAATGTCAATTCCCATGAATTCAGAGATAAATCTCCTATCTAGGGTCCTGTCTGACACAGTCAAGGTGGTGGGGACAGCACAGAGAAACACTGCTGCTCTGAGAAGTTGATCCTGCGTTACCTCCTGTTTGGAGAGTTAGAAGAGGATTCAGCTGGTTTTTCCTTCTGTCCAGAGGATTCCTCATCTGCCTCAGCCCCAGGCAGTGCCTTGCTTAGCACTGGCAGAAATAAAAATCCCCTGAGACTGTAAATTTAGAGTCCATCACATTTGAGCACCACTACCTGGGCCAAATTCTCAGATTCCTGAGCTGCAGCAGCTCCAGGCCTGTTAGAGCAGTTGTGTCCCATAGGTGGGACAGCAAAGCCCTGCAAGAGGTGTTTTTCTGAGCTGTCAAACAGGGTGGCTGCACTCAACTGAAAGTTGCCCAGTTTCCATCCCCACACAAAGTCAAACAGGGCACAAAAAGCCAGAGAATTGCAACATTTTCCCCATAAATGTCCTTTAAAAATGTTTGCAGCGATCACTTGGCACAGGAACACAATTTCCATCAAAAAACTGTTGAGGGACAGGACAGCTTCCCTCTTTCCCCTCCACAACTGGGCAGAATAACTTGTCCCCTGCAAAAACTGTAAGAAATTTTCCAGATTGGAGACCGAGTTTGAGGTGATCCCTGGGCACACATGTGTGCAGGGCCACGGGGATGCTGAGGGAGCCCCGATTCCCTGTGGAGCATCATCCATCCCACAGCCCTGGAAGGAGCTGGGAGAAGGAAAATGACAAAAACACACGAGGCAGCATCACGCAGAGAGCCAGAGCTACCTGTGTTTTATAACATCCCCTCTGGTTCCAATTTCATCAGCTTGGCAAACGCTCTCCTGGTGGAAATAATTGAGGCCTGAGAGCCGAGAGCGATGGAGGAAATATCTAAGCCATGAAATGTCAAGTTGCTTTCCAAAAAGGGTTCCGATCTCCGACCACATCAAGAAGGGTGTCTGAAAAGACAATCAGGACGCTGGTCAATTAAATGAATTTAGAGTTTTTCTTTCGGTTGGGAATGTGGGGCCGGAGGAATGCCCTGCCTGGTGGGGTGGTTATCCCCCAACCCCACAGACCTTGTTTTTCAGCTGCAGGTCCTGGTTTTTTCCCCTGAACTGTTTGTATTTTATATAAAGCTCCATTCTAAGGGGGGTGATTTGGGAGCTTGTTGTTTTCATTTTAGTTTTGCACCGGGAAGGTGAAACCTTCAGCACTTACAAGTTGAAGCCAAGGAAGCAAAACCTGAGCTGAAGGTAAATAGTTGTTCTCCAATTAACTCCTACTAAAAACACATTTTGATCTGAGAGTGCAGGGCCTGCTGCACAAGGGGATTAATTTCAGATAAATATCAGTCACATCAACTGCCCAGCAAATCTTTAAATACAGCAGTTCAGAGTCAAAAAGTCATTCCTGAACACGAACCAGGAGGCACCATGGATGTCTTACATCAGGATATCAAAGGTACCAACCTCTCCCTCTTCCATGTGACAGCTGTTTCTCATCCCTGAAGAGGCAGGAATTCATCAGCAGTGAATTCAAGGTGTTTTGAAGCCTCTTAAACTTCACAAAGTGGGGGAAAGAAGGATGAATATATTCTTAAATGTACCAAAAGAAAGAAAGAAAGAAAAAGAAAAAGAGCCAGCTTTATTTTCCCAGGAGAATTTAACTTATATTAGTTTACATCCTGTGGTATGGATAAATAAACAATCCCTAACCAGTGTCAGACTGGCTGCTGTTTTGGCTGGCAGGACCTTTGCTTAGCAAGGCTTGACTAACACCGTGCCATGAGCTCCCATTTTCTCTTTCCACTCTCTTCCAGCCTCTGGGCCTCCTCCTTCCACTCACCCTCCTTGCTGCCCACTTTCCTTTCATGTTTCCTGGTTCCCTCTGGTTGCCTTTCTTTCAGGAGACAAGGTCCTTTCCACATCCATATTTTAATTTCCCCCCTCTTATTATTCTCAAGGGCCAAATTGTCTCTTGGTCCACCCTGCCAAGGAAGTGGTCTCCATAAAATTCATGTTTATGGGTTAGGGATAAAAAACACAGGGATGAGGGATAAATGACGCATTTAAAATAAGCCCACAGGGTCCTGCAGGACGGCTCAGGGTTCATCTCCTCCCCTCTCATTCCCTGTGGGACCTGGCCATGCCTGTGCTGTGGGTGGCAAAGGACTCATCTGCACTAGGTTCCTGCAGTGCTTTGAGTTCTAGAGCTGTGAGAAGCCAGCAGAAAATAACAGCCTGTAAGCTGGTTAAAAGCTCATTTAAGAAGCTTTGGGACTGGCTGGTGTGGAGATGAATTGTTCCAGTAAAGAAGGACCACAGTGGCTCTCCACAATCCCTGGGCTCATTCCCACCACCAGCAGGTTCTGAGGGTGTCCCACCTTCAGGCTGTGGGGTGGAGGGGGATGTTGCACTCCCGATCATAGCAGGTGCCTCAACTGTCTGTCAGGTGTTGGGGCTGGAGATCACTGGGGAGCTTTTGGGAACATCATCCCTGATTTCCCTGGTCCCTGGGCTGGCTCACTGCTGTCTCCTCACAGCCTCCAGCCCAGGACAAGAGGACACTTGGGGTCAAGCTCTGGAAGTACCTCTATAACCCCCCAGGCTGAACCCTCACCCTGACAGGTGTGGAGCTCTTGGATTCTCGATTCCTTTGCTCCTATAAATCCAGCAGGGAGGAAAGCCACCCCGGGGACCGAGCTGGGTTGGAAAATGCTGTTTATTCCCCTGAACTCCATGCGAAGGACACAATAGAACAATGGGCTGGAGGCAGTGGAGAAGCAAAGCCCTGAGGTCACCCTCTCCTGTCCCAGCTGGTGCAGCATTGTTCCCTGATGGGAATTTCTGCTCAGCTCCCTGACCATGTGTTTCCTATGACTGTTACCCAGCTTCTCCCTCCCCCAAGTCCTTCCCCTCTTTGTTCCTCCCTCAGAGGCTGCGGATTATTAATTAAACCTACACTCAGGATTCTGGGATAGATCAGTGTAGGAACCCTTATCCCATAGACAGGGAACTGAGGTAAAGAGAAGGAGAATGACCCTGTGAAAGCCACAATAAGAGGTGGCATGGATGCCAACACACAAGTGACAAAGATGGCCTGTGGGGTTCTGTGCTCAGCAGAGACCCAGGACTAGACGAAAAAACACTAAATTTTATCTCATGGTTAGCAGGGGACTTAGTGGACTTTTAGGGAGACTCTCTCCCCTCCACTAAGCACTTGCAGGCACAGCTGCACGTTCTTCCTGTTTCACTGGGGACTGTGTATCTTCATCAACATGATTTATTTCATCAACAGGATTTATTTCAGCAAACAAACCTGTCTTTTTTGGGTAAGAGTCCAAAGGGAGGGAAGTGTCAGTGGGACTGCAGAACCTTCTTGGGAAGCATGTGTGGCCAGAAAGCAAAGGACCTTCTGTTCTTGCTTGGGATCGGGGACAGGACTGACACAGGGGGTTAAGGGAGGAACTTGTAATCATTTATTAAATATCTGACACCCCCTCTTAAGATAGAGATGTATATCCACACATACAACACAGCATAATGGCTTTTGCAGGGTTCAGGAGCGATGCTGTTCCAGTTGTCTGAGCTGGCGGCTCCCGGTTCGTGGCCATATGGTTGGCTGTGAATTGGACTCATAAAAATGTAGTGAACTTTTTTTTCTTTCTTTTTCCCCCTCTTTAATTTTTTTTTTTTTTTTTTTTTTTTTGTTCTTCCTGACCCTACTCACTGCCATAAATACCTGTATGTAGCAAAGGGTTTATAAATAGCACAGTAGCATCCACTGACAGCAGACTGGTGCTAAGTCTGACTGGATCGCAGTAACGTGGAGCTGGAGCGGTCTGGGAGAGGAATATGTGGCCAATAAAGATTTGTGGAGCTAAAGTCATTCAGGAAGCTCAACACCAGGCAAAACTGGGCAAAAAAAGCCCCAACCCCAGTCTGCTGTGGGACGAGGTTCTGAAATGGAAACACCTTAAGCCAATATTGCCCCTCTGAGGTAGCACTGAAATTCCATATAAATTTACGGCGTAGCTGACAGGGAGCTTGAGTAACTCGGTGTGTCTGGACGTCTGGCCCAGTCCAATAATAACATGAAAGAGAATTTTCTACAGATCCTTTGCTGATCCTGAGACTTTGGACTCGATTTTTGGAACTTTTTTTTTTTTTTTTTTTTTTGTTCGACGGTTCTCTACAAATTGTCGGATTCTCAGATGAATATGTTATTGCAAATAGTTCATAAATTTTCTCAACAGTAGCTTCTGGTATGCAGGACCTTTGCAACTCCACTGCCAACCCCTGGTTACTCAGCTCCTACGGTAATATTCCGGTTCCCTTACGGGATTGCCTCGGTTACTGTCTGTCCCAGGCATTCAGAACTCATGAGTCAATGCCCAAAACATCATTATTTTTAGTAAAAACATATCAAAACTGGGGCTTTTTGATTTGCTTTCTGGCTTCTGCATCCGTAGGGCTTCCACATCCCATCTGCTGGAAGCCAACCTTCAAAATGAAACACACCAGAGTTTCGTTTCACCGCACAGAAATTCCCCACAAAGGAAAGGTTTTCCCAAAAAACCTGTGTTTTTTTGATGGATTTTTAGCCTGTTGGATTCTTTGATGTCCAACACAAGTGTGAACACCAGCTGATGCTTCTCCCACTGTTGGGAATTTCCTTGTGTGTCTGTTTGGTGCCTGTTTCCTGAGGTTTTTGGATGGTTGGACTCACCTTGCAGAACATCTCGCCTCTTGCTGCTCTTGCAAAAATACTTGGAGTGCCTTATACCTGCAGCAGTCAGAGCAATGGCAGCCATGCACAAATTGCACTGCTTGACTTCAGCACAAACTATTTCCAGGAAAAGGCTTTGGACTGGAAAGATAATCTTTATCTCAGTTATGATTCAGAACAGCAGTGTCGGCACAACATGAGCCAGCTGCCCTCTTGCAGTGCAGTCAGACATCTCTTCTCTCTTGAAGAAGTGAAGGAATTGAAAAGTTTGTGAAGTCTGGAGGGAAGAAAAATAGCATTTTCCTGTTGGTTGAGTTAGTTCCTACTAGAGTATTTTCTAAGGGAAGACTTCTTCTGTCCAGAGAGGCAGCAAACACAAGGGCTCGGCTTCACCAGGAGTAGGTGGGATTTTGGCTACACTGCCCATGCTCATGCCAGCACATTGCCAGACAAACCTGGGGACATCCCCTGCCACAGGAGGAGGGCCACACACCACAAAGCACAGAGGTAGATGGAAATGGAAGGAGCTTGAGGGCTGTTTGTTCCTCTCTGGAAGGGAAGATGCCTGCCATGGATGCTGCTCCTTTTGGCTTCAATAGTTTTCAGGATGAGAATTAGTCCTTTTGCCTTCCCTTCCCTCATTTCTGTTAATCCACTGCAATCCTCTTTAATGACTCCTGGAGTTTTCAGTGCCTCACGCTGCTGTGCTGAGGGAAGAGCAAAGATTTTAAAATACTGGTTCCTCTTAGGTGAAGCATCTCTAGATGGAGGCAGCAAAGCAGTGAGAGCTGCATCATGCCCCACTGGAACCCAAGGTTTGATTTAGCTACACAAACCCCTCCAGGTCCTTCATTCCTTCACTTCAAAACACCTTCCCTAAACCAATCCCTTCATTCCATCCCTAAACAGAGCCCTTTCCTCATTTTTTTAATGGAAAATCTTGGGTACATTTTTCAACCAAGGTGTCCAAAATGTCTGTGTTTTATGCCTCTTTCCTACCCTTCTTCTTCCCTCTTTTCCACTACATTTCCAATCCTTCTCCCTCTCATTTAACTTTTCCACGGACAGAGGAACAACTCAAATGACAACCACAATTTTCACATTCGGTTCTTGAACCTCAGATAATTTTCTTTTTGCTTTGCTCTACAATGTGAAATGTTTCTAACTTTTTGAGCAGCTTTTTACCTCACAAAAGAAAACGGTGCTGAGCTTACCTACAGGCAATCCCAAGCCACCCCAGACACAGCAGCATGTGCCTGGAGTGCCTTTTTCTTTGCTTCTCAAAGCAAATTCCACTTTCCTCCGCGCATTAAAGCGGACGGGAAATCATTTGAGCCTTTGGTATATGTCAAACCTCTCCAGTAAGGTAAATGTTTTTCCTACAAATAATGCCTTGCATGTTTGATCAACTTTGTAACCACAATATCTATAAGCACCTCAAATGTTAAACAAGGCATGAGCCAGATATATTTACCAGCCAGGAGATTTAAAAGCCATTCTTGACGTCAAGCTGTGAAGATCAAATATTCCAACTTGATGGCTGCCAGTACAATTCCCAACCATTGTCCAGATCCAAACCCCATTGTACTTGCTTTTGTTTTTGGCTTCTGAAATAAGTCTTCCACTCAGACCACTGATGTTCTTAAATAAATAAGTTTCTAGGTCAACTTGCTGATGGATGTTAATATGGCTATAATTTAAAGGCAGCGGTGATATCAGCTCCTAATAAGGTATAAATTAATGGCTGTGGTCACTGTGCAAACATGTAGGGAATATCCTGGACTTCTGAGCAGCTTTTAAGGAGGGCTGGGGTTTGTACTGATGATTTCTCTGTGCAGGTTACAGAGCAATTGTAGATGTACAGGGCTAGTTCTGATACCATGGCTCAGGTTTCTGATAACAGCAGCAGCAAGGGATGATGCTCGTAGGGTAAAGGTCTATTAAACCAGAACCAGGAGATGATGACTCTCAACCTGTTACTATCAACAAGTACATAAAAGTCTGGCATCCCTGGGACAAATACACCAATTTTCCATGTGGTAAACTCTTATGGCCTTCATGGAAATCCAACAGGGAGCAATTACTGTCCATAATGCTCATGGATTGCTGAACTGCACCTGGAGATAGTCTGAAATGCCATTATGTTGTGACAGAGTCAATAAACTTCATTTGCATTTACTCAACTCTGGTGGAATTTATAGGTGAGGACACCACATGAGGATTTTTTTTGTTTCCTTCTTTCTCTTCAGCTTTAAGAACAGCCTTTTTCCCACCTGGATGCAGGAGAGACCACATGTCCTGGGTTGGGGAAGTGGGGAGATGGGGTTCTGCTGGTGAGAGTTAGAGATGCTCTTGGCATCCTTGTCAGCCACTCAAGGAGCTGAGGGGATGCCCCAGCTGTGTCCCCTCCTGACCCCAGCATCCTGGACATCAATGGATGCCCAGCAGTGGATGTAGCTGGTAAATAATCCCATATGGAATAATCACAGTGTGTTCTGAACATTATTTTTAAAATGCAGAACAAGGAGAAAGGATGAAAGAATAAAACCTGGCACCCACTGTGCTGCTCAGGATGAACAGGCAGAGAAAAAAGTACCTGGCTTAGTCATTCTCTGGGTAATCCAGACACCACAGTGCTCTGAAGTGTCTGCCTCTCCCCAAATTTAGTTTCTCAGTCTGATGCTGCTCAGCCTTTACACCCCAGCTGAAGTCTGAGCCGGATGCCCATGATTTAGGACTTGCTGTTTGTCCAGGAACACAGAATGTGTGGAAGGTACAGAGGCACAGACTGCAGCATCCTCTCCTCTAGCCCCTGAAATACAAATTAGCCAGTCTGGTATTTGATCACGGGCTGTTCTTAAAGCAGTTTTTTATTCTGCACTTTTATTTTCCATGGCTGTTGCCAAGACAGAGTCTCTCCAGGACCCCCTCCCATCCCATCCCATCTCGTCCAATCCCCTGGTTCTTCATCCTTGCTTTTCCCTTTTTATTTTCCAGATCAGACTTTGGCTCCTTTTACCCCTTCTCTTCCACATTGGCTTTTGTGGCCTGCTTGGGAACTCACTTGAGTGTCTGATGCGTGCCCATGAAATCTCTCCTCCCTGGCACCGCCTCGTCCCAGTGTTCCCAGCAGTTACTGGGCTGGTGTTTTTTTAATATTAAGCTGTTCTGCCTTACTCCTGGCTATTGGACTGCAATGAAAAAGGCTGTGAATTAATGAAATATCTATTGCAGCTGACTTTAAATGATCCTAAAAAAAAAATAAATTTTAAGTTCTGATTAGCCTCAATTACCTGCCAGTACAGGCTTCTTCTTTATATTTCCTAATTCTTTGCCCAAGCTATTATTAAATGTCTGAAGGAATTGCCTTCCTCTCCTTTCATTGAGGAAATAATTCCAGTGCCTAATAGCTCTCCCTGGCAGGAAAACTCTTCTTAAACTCTTCTTTTTGCACCTCCTCCCTTCACCCGGACGACACCGAACAATTCCCGTCTGTCCTTGAGGAATATACGTCTTCACATATTCATAGGTAATTATTATTTTTTCCACTTTCCCAAGTGTTTGGCCACAGAGTGGTTACACTTCAAAGATCCCAGCCTCAGATACTTTAGGAACACTGCCTCATTATCTGCACTTACTGGCAGGGGAAAGACATCCAGTTTCTCATCTCAGCCCCAAAAGTTGGCACCAAACCCGGCTCAGCAGCACTTTGGGCCCTGCCCTTGACTTCAGGAGAGGTTTTAGGCTTTGGGAAATGACACCCAATCATGGTAACATTTAATCTTCCCTCTCTTCTGGGTCCCACAGCCCTCAGCCATCATCCAGCCAGACAGGACATCCTTGCTTGGAAATGAAAATGTGAAGAGCTGCCTTTGCTCCAGGAGCCACTGTGCTCTTCCAAAGGGGCTCTCCGTGAGCTTGTGGTCGGTCCTTGGGGAGCAAGGCTGGATCCCTTGGCTTCCCAGGGGTCCTTGGTGTGCCTGGATTTCCCCCCACCAGCAAAACACGAGTCACATAAAATGTTTTACTGCCCAAATTTGTGGTAATGGTGCAATAGCTACCTCCATGACTTTATGGCACCTCTCAAGCACAATGGACACACCCAGTTGATTTTGTCACAGAGGTAACACGGGGCAAAATGAAATCAAAGTGTCAGGAGGAGGTGACGCCTGAGGGAGAGCTACAGGGAGTCCTGACCCTTCACAGGGGCTGGGAAACCACTGCCTCCTGGAACCAAACACAGCAACAACTCTGCTGAATTAGTACAGTAGTTTAAGACAGCAATTAATCCCAGTGTGTGCCCACACACTCCAAGGTTCCCATCCAGGAGGGATGACAGATGCTGACAGAAAGTGTACAGGGGTGAACGTTTAGGCAGGAGCTTGGTCCTGGTTTGGGGGACTTTGAGCAGGGGCTGAGCAGGGACCTGCTCACACATCACCTCTGTCAGCACAGGCCACCTCCCAGCTGGGTGCAGGGGACCAGCTGCACAGCTGGATACAGGGGAGCAGGAGCCCTGTGAGGCCAGAGCACAACTGCCCAATGATGCTTTAGGGCTTTATTCCACGACTCCTGCTTTGAGACAGCATTTTAAAGAACTCCAATCTGAGAGGGAGACAAATATGCTTCATTACTGCTTATACAGGGCTTTTCACATCACTTTTTAAATAATCAGATGTTATTCTTGTCACTCCTGGGGCTGCAAGGCCTCTGTCAGCTCTCTGGGCTGCCACGGCAGGGCAGGATGTGGCTCCTGTCAGACCAGGTGAGCTGATGGAGACATTCCCACTGATTGCAGGGATTATTTGCTAAACAGCCTGGGCTCTGCTGCCTCAACCAGCCTCTCATTTGAGCCCATCAGACGCAGAGCTGAGTTGTTATTTCATAAAGGGCTCTGTAACTAAAGTGATTTACGGCGTTCCAGGGGGCTGGGTGGGATGGCTGAGCGTCCAGGCCCGCCAGACTCCAAACTGATGGGAATTTAAACGGCTCAGCCTTAAACCCCCAGAAAATAAAATCAAACGGTGAATGATCCGAATGGAAATTATTCCCTGCCACAATGGCACGGGCAGGAATGCCAAGCTTATCTATTTATAGCCTTATCTGTGTCTGAATACCCATAAATAGCTATGTAAAGCACTGCAGCGAGATGTATGTGTGTGTATGTCTTTTCCAGCCACTGAGATGTTAAATCAATTTTATAACAAGTTGCTTTTCCAGCCACTGAGTGGCTGTAAATGTTAAGTGTTTTTACAGGCGATTTTTTCCCCAGCTGCTAAGCAGCTTTAAATGTTATCAAAAAAAGTTGCTTTTCCAGCTGTTCAACCACTCTGAGCATTTTTAATGGATTTTTTTTTTTTTAACTTGCTAAAACCTATTTATATTTTACTCACAAAGCAAGTGCAAAATTGTCCTGGTTCTGTCTAGGCCTTGTTTTTATTGTATTTTTTTTTCTTTTTTTTTTTTTTTTTATGAAACCTGTGAATAAAAATTCTTTCTCTGTCTGAGGAAACTCTTTTTTTTTTCTTTTTTTTTTTTTTTTTTTTTTGAGAAGAGGAGAGAAGGGACTTTGGTTTAATGAGTCCAAGATGAACATTATGAGTTCATCTTAAGCATTTAGATACCTCAAAAGCACCGTCCTTGTGGTACATTCAATGGAAACACTGTTCTTGTGGTATGTTCAATGGAAATACTGCACTTGTGGTATTTTCAATGGAAAAAAAATATTATTGTGGCTTTTCCAATTCAGGAAATGCTGGTCGGTCTTTAAAACCAGGGGAAAAAGAGGGAGTGGAGGGTGAGAGAGCTAAATCGAGGTGACAGCGAAATGGAAGAATTATTTTATTGTAACGAGGTGGGGAGAGATATACGAAGAGTTTAGGGCAGGAAAAGGGAAAATTCTTGCGACCCTTGGAGGATTCGTAACAGTGGGAGAAGGAAAAAGGTCTGGGGTAGCAGGAAGGAAAGGTGCAGGACGAAGCTGGGGTGGAAGAAAAGGAGAGCTGGGAGGAAAAAAACCGAAACCCAAAAAGCAATGGGACAACGTGGAGATGTGTTAGAAGAATAAAGATGAAGAATCTTGAGGAATTTTGGGTCCCAAGGTCAAGTGTCCGAAGTGTTGCTGCATGTTCGGAGAAATCAAAGGCTTTTGAGGTTGATTTAACCCGAGTGAAACCCCCTGGCCAAGCCCTTCTCCTGCCTGTGTCACACTGCAAGGAGACTTGTAGCAGTTTGGATCCTTTCATCTGAGTTTTGGGATTAACTAGGGAGACCTGATGATGAGGTGGCCCATTCCATTGCCACTGGAGCTTAGGACAGTCATGGCCATGATGGGGTGGCTGCTGTAATAAAGTTTGGTGAAGATCCCTCCAGAGTAGTGCCCAGCTGCTGACAGAAAAATAAACACATTATTTTCAAGGAGAGAAGGCTAAAAATCTCATCTCTGCCTCTAAAACCACTAAAGTACCGGAAAAACTTTGGAATTGTAATAATTAGGAAAAAAAAAATCACAAGGAGAAAACTCAATTTAATTTTGATGTCCATCAATTCCTTTGGGGAAAAAAGAAAAAAAGTAGTATTTGGTTTAGGCAAGAAATAGACAAGAAGTTCTCCTGAGTCTGACACTCCTGATAATAATGATTTTTAGTGATGTTTACAGGCATGTGTAGGACACTGGTTTAGTTCCTCTCTGTTCGTGGTGGGATTCAGATGCCCTCTCAGCTCCCATAACACATCCAGCAGAAAATACCAAACTCATATTTTTTTTTTTATTAAAAGTATATATTCCATATTTCTGTGCACATAAAAATGACACAGTCCCTTTTCACCTAAAAACACGAGGTTTCCAACTGCTCCACTACCATTTTAAGGTCTGTGCATCTTCTCCAGTCTACAAAACGTTCAGTTCTGCCCAGGATCCAATGTTTGCTTTAGCTGATACTGGAATCATTCACATTTGCAATAAAGTCACTTTGGCCACATTCTCATCTCTTTGTCTTTGCTTTCTAAGAACTTCCCAGTTATCAAGTTCTACCGGCCAAAAAAAAGTAGCAGAGAGCGAATTTCAGAATCTCACACAGAGAAGTATTTACAGCAAGTGACATTTTGGTTTCTACCAGGAAATATTTGCACCAGATGTTGCTCCCGCACGCCTCCAGTCAGGACTGGAAATGCCACCCTGTGATTCATCTGACCAGTCACAGTCAAGCAACTCGGAGCAAATTTTGAAGTCTCATAACGAGTCTCTGGAGCAAAGGGTTTAGAAATATGGTGTTTCTGTAACAAATTTACACAGTATCATAAAATCCAAGAGCCCAGCAAGGTCACTGGGAAGATTTCTTGTCTCTTCAGGAGCTTCAGGTCAACACCATTTAAAAAAAAAAAAAAAAAAAAAAAAAGAATTTGCTTTTAGACCATCCACAAAGAGAAGGAAAAAGGCAGCAATGGATTAATATCCAAAAATACTGTAATCTTGCTGGTGAATCATTACAGTTGTAAATCCTGCTGTATCTTCTTTGACTCGTGTCATCTGCCATTGCTACATAAAACAAGTTAACAACTTGCATCATCTCATGCTCAAGTTATCCCCCCTGACAATAATTCTATGAGCCTGTGACTTACACACGTTCATATTTAAAGCTGCAACTCCCTCCTGAACCTTGGGCCCTTTTGGACTGCTGTGCTGGTGTGAAACAGCAAATTGCAATCCCTCCTGTGGGAATCGCTGCTGGTGCTGAACCTGAACACGTCCTTTGAGGGCAGGGGGAGAGTGCTGGGGTGGAACAACTTTCTGTTTGGGCTCAGTCATTTCAGGTTGGTTTTTATGTTCTTCCTGATGGTCTGAAAACACAACACCTCTTCCCAGCATTCTTGGTGCTCTCTCCCAGGCCAGTCCACGTCTCTGACCCCCAAGCTGTTCTCTGGACAGGAAATCCATTCAAATATCTGTATTTACTTTCCATTTTCCTGGTTGATGGTTGCTGTATTTCCTGCTGGGATGGGAGGTTTGATGGCACCTCCTGCTCTCTTGCACTGCACAGGTTTCTCTTGAGCAGGTTCCAGAGCTGGGTCCACCCCTGTGACCTGAGCATGGGGAGTGAATTCACCCCTGCACATCCACACCTCGTGGGTGCTCTCACTCTCCAGGCATGGGTGGATTGTGGTCCATGGAATCGAAGGAGGTACTGTTGGATACATTGATTTTGGCCTCTTCACTTCACCCCCTTTTCTAGGGCAGGACTGTTTGAGATTTATTTTTAGTCCTTTGTCCAATCTGGTGGCAAACTGCTCAAACAGTGGAGCTTCTCCCACATCCTTTGGAAGAATTTTCCACAGTCTAATAAGATTTCAGCACTTGGAAGTTTATCCCGTTATTCAGCCTAAACTTTCCTCTACACAACATTATGTTTTCAGTCCTTATACCCTTTTCACCATCCTAAACAATTCATCTTCTTCTCAGTGTTTACAATCCACAAGATTTCCTTCTGCCTTCCAAGAAGAAGTTTCCAATCAGTATTTATAAAATGGAAAAATAAATGACAAACAGAAGGCTCGGTGGAGAAGAACCTCCTGCACTGCAGCAGGCAGATGTTTGTGCAACAACCGTGTGTGCTTCAAAACAGGCTCTATTTCTGCACCCCCAAAAGGTGCTGGACACATCTTCAGTCCAAACAAACCTTGGGAACCAGAGATCTGCATACCTTCAGCTTCCAAAGCAATGCTCTTGTTTAAAAAATAAGAAAAAGAAATAAAAATTAAAGCCAAACAAACCCAGGATACATTTTTATTTTTTTTCCCCTTCCTATTTTGCTATTGTTATTTTTGACTGAGCATGAAATGATTGAGTTTACATGGTCAAGGGCTTGTTTGTGTTGAGTGATGGTGCTTGGGCATCATGTCCATATAAACAGTTAACCTCCCAGGATGCAGGATCTTTGTTGTGTCTGATGAAGGCAGACTTTCATTAGGCCTTTTACCACCAGCTCTTGGAACTCTTCCACTTCATGCAAGTAAGAAAACCACAAATATTCCTCTACTTATATCAGTACCAGAAGCTGGGAGCATGGAATGCTTCAGAATGCTTTGAACCCCGTAATTGTCTCTTGTAATAATACATTTTTTACATTCGAACTCGTGAGTTATCAAGGAGGAGGAACGGAGCAAGTTGGTTAAAATAAAGAATTAAATTATGGTCATGGAAAAAAAAAAAAAAAAAAAAAAAAAAAGGTACTTTCCACTGTTCTCAAAGGAAAGTGATTTGGGAAAGATGAATCAGAAGGGATCTGTCCCTCCCTGTATGGCTTTGTGTTGTAGTCCATGGAGGGAGGGATGGACAGTGGGAAGGCCATGGCTGGATAGACCTGAGGGAAAGGGATTCCTTGTCTTGGAAGCCTCTTGTGCTATAAAACCTTCTGTGAAACAGAAAATATTTGAGATTAAGTGTAGGTTTATAGGCTATATTAGACAATATGAGGGAACAGGTAAATGCCATCCCCACCCACGGAGCTGTTCTGCACCTTGTCTGAGTGTCCAAAATTGATGCAGCTCAGACCCTTGGCCATATTCCCTGGCCCTGCCTGGCCCTGCCTGACCCCAGCTCTGTTCCACAAAGCACTAAAATCACTTCCCCCTTGATTTTGCATCTTATTTCTGTATTCTGAGATCTAGATTTGTACCCAGAGGGTCTTTTACAGGAAAATACCCCACTCTGTCCAGTTTGGTGCTTGCAGGTGTGAACACTCTGCTCTGAATAACTGCTGAACACTTGGCTTTTTTTCTTCTGGAACATCTTCCTCCTTTAGAGTCCAGATAGGATTTCATTGCCATGATTTTCCCAAGCTATATTGCAGAATTCATCTCTAATATTTGTATGAATGTACCTCAGGAAAGATTTTGGCCATGGCAATTTTCATCCTCCCATCACACCCTAGGGCAAAATATGTTGCCCCCTTGAGAAAGGCCATGATGGAGCAGCCAGAGAGGAAAAACAGTGGTGCAAGGAGGTGAAAAAAAAAAATAAAAAGCCATCTTTCAGAAGCTGGTTCAAGCCATTGTTAGTACCCTGTCATTTGTTTGTGTCCCAAATCCACAAACTACATAAGAAAATGAAAAACAAAACCAAAAATGAAACCTAGCAATGTTATAAAAGGATTTACAGCACAATAATTTTGTACTAAATTAAAGGAGCATTTACATCTGGAAAAATGTAGATGAAAAGAGAGTCTTCTTATTTTTTTCTAGGTTGATTTGATTGAGTTTTCTGGGTTTAAGACATCAGTGTTCAAAAGAAAATGAGAATGTTTGAGCTCTTTGGTTGTCAAATCATCTGGAGCAGGGGGTTAACACAGGTGACCAAAAGGACTGGATCCCTTTTGGTGCTGCAAAAACACACCCAGTTCTAAATTCTGTTTTGAAGAGTTTAGAAATGCAGACACCAGTGCAGATCAGAGTGCAGGGAAACAGGTTTTTGTTGGACTTGACCCCAAATTGTCTTTGGAGAGGAAATTGGGATCTAACACCAAAGAAGTGTCCTAGGGCTCTTCACTGCTCTGCTCAATTCAGGCCATAAATTCTCAGCAGAGCAACCAAGAGGTACCTGGATGTGAGAAGGAGCTGAGGAGTAACAGTGAAGGAAGAGAAGGTTAATTGTGACATTGTCTTGTCAGCATTTGAACATTTATTTATAATTTTAGGAATTTTGTTAAAGAATCTAGAGAATATTCCTGGTTCAATCCCATTAAAATACTCTTTAAGCTGAAAGAGGGTTGGCTTAGGTAAGATATTAGGAAGGAATTCTTCCATGGGAGGTTGGTCAGGCCCTGGCACAGGTTGCCCAGAGAAGCTGTGGCATCTCTGGAAGTGTCCAAGGCCAGGTTGGACAGAACTTGGAGCAACCTGGGCTGGTGGAAGCTGTCCCTGCCCATGGCAGGGAGTGGGATGAGATGATTTTTAAGGTCCCTCCCAACCCAAACCTTTCTGTGATTCTGTGATTAAAACTTGGTGAGAACTTTGCTTCTCTGCTGTTTCCCCCTCAATATCCCCTTGGGAAAAGTGTCCCTTTGTTTGCTCAGGGCAAAATCCAAGCACTGCCTTTCTGCTGCCAGCTGGGATGTGCCCAGGAGAACCCCAGCCTCTGTGATGTGGACCAGCTGCTCCCCAGGCCTGGATCAGCAGCATCTCCTGTCCCTCCATGACAGAGGATCAGAGCAGGCAGAGCTCTTTAATGGGAGGGTCGGTTCCCTGGGACTTCTCACTGTGGATTAATGAGCAGCAAAATCCTTTGTTACCAGCAGGCCTTTGCTATCAAGAGCAGGGCCAGATAAGAGGGGGGAAAAAGAAATAAAGGCATTTCTGTGACTGTTTTGTGTCCAAACTGCCTGTTTTGGCTCTACAGTCTCACATGGCAATAACTCACTGCCACGGTTATCAACCCTAATCTGCCCCATCAGAGCCACCCAGCAAACTCTGGGCACGGGAAGAAAGTGTGCCAGGCTTTGAGGAGGGAAAAAGAGCTTTCTCTCGCAGGAACTCAGTAAAAACAGAGCCAAACCAGCCCCCAAATCTAGCAGGAATATAAAAAAAAATCTCTTGGAGATAACTTTACATCCCCTCCCCGCTATAACAGGAGCTGCCTTTCAGCTGCTGCTCCTGGTGGGATCACCCAGGGAGAGCAGGGCACTGAGGGACACGGCTCCATCACGCAGGGAAGCAGCACTTTTCCCTCCTCTTTGTTCATTTATCTTCCTTAATCACCCATAGCTAAACTACAGAAAGCTGTGGGGAGCAAAGCAGCACCAAGACAAGTCAGGGCCGTGCTGCTCCACAGGGATCTTCTCCCTGTGGGAACCTCCAGTGCCGGTTCCTGCTCATCCATGACTTCCCTGACTACAGATAGTGGAAGTTTCTGTGCTCTCCTGCATCAACAACGGGCCTGGGAACTCATACAACCTTTCCTTTCCGCCCTTTTATTTGTAAATTACTTTCCTTTAAGAATTCTCCTCTTTAATAGACGGGTTGTGATGTCAAACTCTTTAATAAGAGCTGTGCTTTTTCCTCTGCAGTTTTGTTTTTATTCTAAATGAGATTTTATTTTTTTTCCTAAACAGATACAATTTTAAGGGGGAGGGGTAAAGCCAAACATGACCAGAAAAGACCTTATTTGTTATGGAAAAATTATAACAAAGATTTTTCTGTGGTTTATTTTTCTCTCTGCTCTTCCTGTTGTTGGTAATAAAAGAATTTTTATTGTTCTTTGGTGGTAATCCTAGCTTTATGTTGAAAATCAGAAAGGATTTTTTCTTTCTTTCCTTTTTTTTTTAATTTTTTTTTTTTTTTAAATTTCTCTGTTTTTGGTTTGGTTCTCTGGTTTGTAGCCTGGATGGAACTAAACCAAGCATTGAAAAATCTTGCCACACATGGTCAGAAATGGCTCTGCTCCTCAGCTGGCCGGGCAGTGCTGCTTCCCAAAATGCTGCTTCCCATCCAATCATTAAGAGGGAATGAGAAGCATCTACTCCATGACAGATGGAATATTCTGATCTGAGTTATACATTCAAAAATACAGTATACATCCATAAATCCCAGAATTTGGAAGGCTGAGGCCTGTATTCATTCTGTTTTCTTTCCCCTTTTTCTTCCCTCCTGGTGGTGGTGGAAAGCAACAAGTGGTTGGAATTTTTCTTTCTGCAAAACTGGAAAATTAAATTTAATTTTTAATATGAAAAGTACCAGCAGCTGAAACATTATAATTTCAAAACTAATCTAACTGATCCACTGCCTGAGTGAAATCATGTGATGACCACGATAACCTTTGTTTTTCCTCTCCCGTGTCAGTCGTTCTGCCAATATTTATGCAAAATAAGTCTGAATTTGGATTGTTGCCTCCTTCAAAAAAAAAAAAGAAATAAAATCCCATCCTTAATTAATAAAAACATAAGAGAAACCAACAGCAAAGCAAAGCAAGAGAAAGCTTCTCACTCTTCCTGTTAAGAGTGATGATCTTCCAGAGGGAGAGTGCTGAGGCTTGCCCATGATGGGATCTGCTCTGCTCCATCCCATGGACACCTCTGAGAGCCCTCCCAGCCCCTCAACACCTCAGCCCATCCCCAGCAGCTCAGGACAAGAGCTGAGCACCAGCAGGGAGGTGGTTCAGAGCACTGGAAAGTGCTTTTCCACTTGCCTTTCCCCTTTACATGATAATGCTGAGAGGAAACAATTACAAATAACGTCTCTTTTATTATAACCCAGTCCACAGCTCTTTGACATGATGGCTCTGGCAAGACTTGGAGAGACATCAGACTAATAAAACATCCTTAAATATCAGGTTTGGAAGTTAATTCATTTGGAGCCACACTCTTTTGCCAGAAAGGGGATTTTTATTTATTTTTTTTTATTTTTTGCTGCGAGTGTTTGCCGATCTTCAGACGAGTGGAATAACAGAGCAGTCCCAGAAAGGCTTCTGGAAGTTATCAATATCCAATTTGCCACTTGAGCCTTCTCATTCACCCTGCAAATGAGCTCTGCAAACAGATCCTTTGTGGTGGGAGAAGGGCCGAGGCCGAAGCACCAGGAATGGGGCAGGAAGGCTCAGCTTCTGCTGCTCCCTCCTCCTGCCCCTTCCCAAGGAGCCCTTGGAAATCAGGGAGCCTTTGCTGCCCCTTGCAACCAACAATAGCCCCGAAAGCAGCGCAAATAATGTTTCCATTGCTCACCATCTCAGACTGAGAGCGTATTTTTCTTGGAGCATTCTTAACCTTTGGGATCTTTTCATGTTCTTTAGCCATTGTGTTTGCTTCTTCCTTGTTTTCTTCCAGGGAAAGCCGAAATGGCTTACAATTAAAATCTTTTTTTAACAGCTTTCTCCTGTTCCTTTGGCAAAACAAATTTTGAGCTGCTGGAACGATTCAGGGCCGTTTACTCCTTCCTCAAATAGTTTCCCCCTTCTTCCAAGAAATCCTGCTCCTTTTGGATCTGATCATTTGGTTGTGTAAGGAGGGACACCTCCAGGGTCTTAAACAGAACTGGAGAGATCTGCACCAGCTGAAAACTGTCATTGTTAAATTAAGGGACAAGTCTATTTATGCTGGGCCAGATTCTTTCAGTGCTACTTGTTTGTTTTAAAATCAACCAGTGGAACTGAGAACAGAACCTGGTTAAATAATGAGAGGTGCTAATGCCCAGCCAGGCTGGGAGTGGAAATCAGAGCCACAAATGGCTGATGTCACCCACAGTGAAAAAACGTGGGAGGATTCGGGATTTAGGAGTCTGGTTTTACCCATCCTGGTAGCAGAACATGGCCATGACACCTCCTGTCATCTCAGCTTGCTGTTGAGGTGTGAGATGCACAGATCACCTGCAAGGGCTGGAGGTTTTCCATCTCCAAGCTTGGGCTCATAACCCAGCTCACCCTTCAGCAGTGGCCCCTTTGCAGAGCCAGCTCCAAGGAGCTCTGCAGCACCATCTGCCATGACCCACCCTGACCCAAAAAACTTCCTTTCCACGGTGTAATGGGCTTGATAATTTTCCTCAATGAGTGTGTTTACCCTGAGGACAGACACGTAAATCACACCAGCTGAAGCCCGGGCGAGCACATGACAAATACGGTATTTTTAAAGGTTGGTTGTTGTTCTTTTTAATGAAAGAAAAGCAAGAGGATGGGGTTGGACATTTATGATGTGCAAAAGAGGTTGTAACCACAGAAAAATCTGCCTCCAAAAGCCAAATATTATTCATTTTGGTGGAATGCACTGTTAAAATAGCTCAGCCTTTCAGGAAGAGGCACGCTTATGTAAACCAGCTCGTTTGCTTTCTTTCGGACAGACAACCTTAAGAATCTTTATGTAATTGTGGTGTCTTCCTATAGACTTAGAAATGTTCACTGGATGAGTTTTGGTCTCCAGCAGGCTCATACACCACATTTAACAAGAGGTAAGCCCAGAGGAAGGCAAGGCTGGGAACCACAACATCCATTGATCAGCATCAGCAAATCCCAGGGTTTTAACAGGAGTCAATAATTCCCTCGTGCACCTTCCTGGTCCACCACTGACTTCATTTTAAAAGGGCTGAGAACTCACCTCCAATCCTGTTCCAGGCTGGGAAACACCTGCCACAAGCAGTATGTCCATCAAAAAGGATCATTAAAACACTATCATGTCTTCAAATTTAGAGTTCTTTAAACCAACAACCAACTCTCTGAAGTTTCACATTGGAGTTCAACAGACAGGACACTGAAGAACTCAGTCCTGTGGGTGTTTATGCTGAGACTTTCACCTTTTTAACACACAGATTATGTTTCAAAAAAACAAGCACTGTTGGATCTTCTTTTCTTTCCCTTTCAGTTCCCAGCACTGTTGGGTTTCACTGCAAAATAGTGACCAGTCCTTAAAAACCCTCCTGGAGGCCAATCCAGGCACGTGAAGGAGGAGACAAAGAGCAAAGGTGGGCCCTGGTTCACCCAGGACAAACTGTGAGGAGCAATCTGATGCCTTCCATGAATGACTTTGTCTTCCTATCACCCAAACCTTCCTTTTGTTGTCCTCTATTCTCCAGAATAAGGTCCATTTTTATGAATCATGGAATGGTTTGGGATAGAGGGCACCTTAAAAATCATTTAGTCCCAACACCCATCCACAGGCAGGGACACCTTCCACTACACCAGGTCACTCCAGCCTGGTCTTGAACATTCCCAGGGTGTTTTTTTTCAGGATGGCTCCTCTGCAAATGTAAGATCCCTCAATCCCATTATTAATGATGAGCCCTCCTGGATAAGGATGCTCTCGGGAGTGACTTTGCTGCTGTTCTGCCCTGCAGCAGCCAGGAAACTGCATTTTGAAAAGTCAGCAGGAGTCACATGCAGATTAAATATTCATGTTTCTATTTTTCATCCTCTGATTTTTCACTCGTGGCTGCAGGGGGAAAATGACTGAAAATATGATCATTTAATCGAATGTTTAATTTGAAAGAGCTCAGAAACATTTAAAATAGAGGACAAACTGCTTGGGGTGATCTCTGAGAGTGTTTCATGTTGTTCATTTTCATGCTTCAGCTTCTCTTCTCCCACCACTTTCTGTCCCCATCAATTAGAATTTTTTATTTATTTATTTTTTAAATCCTGCTTAAATCTTGCTGGGAGTGGATGAAACGCTGTGGCTGCTTTTCTTGGCCTAAGGAAAAGTTCTGTGTGTGCAGTAAAACTGCTCCCTGCTATTATCACCCTGGGAGTTACACACATAAACCCTGGGTTTATCCATGGAATAAAGGAGATTCGGAAATGCTCATAACTTATGATAATTGGTGAAAAAATGCTGAATTCTATAGGTGATCTGCACTGTTGTGAAGTGGAACTGTGCTGATTTACACCACTTAAGGCTTTCACCCACAGTAAAAAGAGAATAACATGAAACACTCTGTTTTCCAGGGGGAAAGAAAGAAAGAAAGAAAGAAAGAAAAGTAATTTCTGACTGTGAAATCAAGTTTCAAAGGACAAAGTGTGTAAAGCACATAAATTTAGGGTTTGAAAAATGGCAGAAAGGCAAAATAGAAGAGAAGGGAAATAATCCAACACAGGTGAGAGATGAGGTTACTTTTATGATTAACCTCATGATTACATTGCCCTCAAGTACAGTCACACTCAGAGCTCTCAAGGAAACATTTTGATTAAAAAAAAAAAAAGGTAAAACTGGTGACATTTACAACTTTGCATTTAAGGTGATTTAAGATGAGCAAAACTCTCATTGAAAGGGAGAGTTTCAAACAGTCCCAGAGAAGACCTGGAGAAAGTGAAACTGGGAATGCTCCACAGAGGGTGGCAGGAACTGTCACTGAACAGTGACAATAGAGTGACAATAAGCCATCAGTTTGTTTAACTTAAAGGTGTCCACACCACAGGGTATTTAGGCAGCAGAAATGGAGTTATCTGTCAGTGTTTGTGGCATCTATGGGACATTTAATCCATTATTGAGTCTTCACTGCTGTCTGCTCAGGAACAGGCTCCTCTGCCTCACCTGAAGTTTTGCTGGAAGCACAAGGACACAGATCCTGAGGACACCCCAGGTTCCTGCCCTGGTTTCTGCAAAGAAGAACCTTCACAAGGGGTCAGCTGTGCTTCACATCGTGGCTTGTGCACCCTCTCCTCCAGTAAACAACAGGACATTTGCAGTTTGATGACGGGGAGGAAAAAGGGTTTTGATAAACACCAAACCCTGTCATTACCTCATTTTGGTGCACTCTACATTTTTCCCAAATTCCTAATTCCATGGAAAACTCATGTAGGAAACCATAGCTTTCTACAAAAGAGAACCCACAGTTTGATTTCCCTCCCTCCCCCTTTCCTTAATATTCATTGAGAAATACATGGCAGGAAAAAAACCAGAGGGAGAAAAGAAAAAAAAAAAGTTACACTAAATCTACCAAAGTCTAAACCAATTTTTATAGAGAGGAAAAAAATCCTATCTTAAAACCCTCCTATGCCACAGTGCCCAGCAAAGGTGTTTGAAATGGATGAGGTGAAACAACTGTTCACACAGTGAGTAATTACTTATTTAAGAATTTTCTATTATTTACTTTTTACCCTTCTTTTTTTTTCTGGTCCCAGTGATGGTTTTTCTTCAGACTGTTGAACACATTTGTTAATCATTTCGATATTAATTTACAGGCAACATGGAAAATATGCCAGTATGGTAAAGAAAGGAATAAAATCATAGAATCATAGTCAGGAAAGGACCTTGAAGGTCATTTAGTTCCAACCCCCTGCCATGGGCAGGGACACCTTCCATCAAACTCATATCACTCTATTTTTCATATCAAATTCAACTTTTCATGTCAAATTCGACTCAAAGCCCCAAAAATGCCCGAAGATCAACTTCAAAGCTTTGCAGTCACCATAAGTCTTGGGTCAGTACATTTTACAGTGGCACTGGAGGGTGACTCAGCCATACTCAGATATCCCTAAGTCAGTTGTGGATGTGCTGATTCCCTCCCCTGATGAACTGCTCACCCCCAGTGTCAGCCAAGCACAATAACCGTGGTGTTTGGTGCTGTGGAAACACACACAAATTACAGCCCAACAACCACCACAGTGCTGGCCTTCCTTCTGGGGAGGGTAACAGATACAGGTCCCCCTTGTTGAGAAAATGAATGCTTTGCCATTTTTCGGTCTAGTGTTGCACAGGATGTCCATCCAGTTGGAAATTGCCCTGTGGAAATTGTCAGAAAATGCCAACTTTCCATGTTGTAATTTCCTGATGGAAGTGTGGCTGAAATGTGTCTGGAGTTCAGGAGCAGCAAAAGAGAAAGGCATCCACTCCAAAAGCAGCCAATCACAGGGCACTCAAAAATACCACATTTAGATTCTTGCCACGGTCTGCCTGATTCCCATCAAGGTGCTGGGAATTTTAGGTAGAACTGGGTTTAGGCTCCTTTTGGAGATCCCCCAGGGTGGATAATTCCTCCTTGGCTTGGTCCTTCCCATCTGGATCTCAAGGCAACTCTAAGTCCCCCCTGTCCCAGAGGAGCAGCAGTGGTTTCAGAGGCCCAGGAGTTTTTGGAATGTCGTGGCTCTTGCCATGCTGGTGACTCCTGTGTCCTTCTGTCAGCTGAAATCAAATAATAGCCTGGTTTATTGAAGCATTTATTAATCATCAATTACCAACCGCCCAGCTCTTACAAATCCTTTAAATTTACACACTGTCATTCCTGTTCCAATCACAAATCCTTTCAGAAACCTTCTCCATCAGCTTTGCCATGTCCATGTAACAGGGAGGTGAACTCCAACACGCCCCACTTCCCACTTAACACTCACTGAGAGAAAAATGGCTCTTCTGTAGGGCTGGTTTTGCCTGAACTCCTCCTGGTGAGCAACCAGGTTTTTAACTTTTCTCTCGGTGGCGTAAAAACAAGTGCCTGTCTCTCTGAAAAATCGGGAATTTTTACTGGAGACTTCGGGCAAAAGGCAAAGCTGTTTTGGCTCCCAACCAAAAAACTTTAAGCTTAAAATGGCAAACCTCTCATTTTCAGCCAAACAATGAAAACGTTGGTTTTGGCTGGACATTTTTGGTTTTTCACAAACACAAGCGATTTTTTTTTTTTTTTTTTTTTTCCCCTCGGTCAAAAATTTTCCATGAGGTGAGGAGTAAACAGCACGGGTATAAAAGGCTGGTGCAACTGGAAGGAAGGAGGAAAGGCAGAGATAAGGAATAAAAAAAGGGTTTATCACAACCATCATGAAGCTACTGTTACCAAGGTCTGTTACAAGGCACTGCACCAGCCTGGTGAAGAAACCCTGAAACCTATAGCCTGGGATATTTATAGAATGATTCACGGTCACTGAATGTTCTGTGAGCAAATTTATAGAACTGTTTTTCTCCCAGTTGCTTCCTTTTTTAGAATATTATCACCAGGAAAAGCGCTTGCAGACTATTCTACCTGGACAGTTTTCATAGCTGTCCTGGTGATCTCAGTTGCTGCTCAGGCAATAAAAAGTCCCAGGCACTGGTGAGTGGCTTTATAATTCCTAAAAAATCCCAAGCCCTGTGCAGGCAGAGGAGATGCCCCGTTACCTCCTTCCCAAGAGCTGCAGGGAGAAGGGAGTGTGTTTGGGGATGGCAAAGCCATTTCAGGGCAAGGTTTGAGCCACCCAGGCACCGAACACGAGGTTGTCACAGGTTGTCCCTGGACTCGATGATCCTCGGGGGTCCTTCCAACTGATTTCTCTGGTTCTGTGTCTCTCCATCACAGGGGGACTCCCTGAACTGGTCATTCCTGCAGTGTAAATCACAGCATAAATCACCTCCACCTCTGCTGTTGTGTCCTGGCCTGCTCCAGTAAGGAGTGGAATGAGCAACCCCTGCAGAAGGAACAAGATGGCAAAAGGTGGGAGGATATGGATCCTCCAGGTCAGCAAAGGGAGAAAGGGAAGGGTGTTCTGCAGCCAAGAGGGGAGCTTTAGTGAAGCTCTTATTGATGGTCCCTACCTGGTTTATTCAAATGCTTTTTAATTTTCTGCCAAATATTTGGCTCTAAAGAGTGTGTTTGAGCTCAGCACAGCACAGCTTGAGTTCTGGGATACAGAGTCAGCTGGGCAGTGCCAAGAGAAGAGAGTTCTCCCATTTTACCAGTGCATGTCCCGGTGCTTCCCTTCTCTTTCTCCAGGAAATACTCTGCCATTCATGAAAGCACTTAAGTCTGACTACTTGGGAGGACAAAGGTGAGCTAAACTGCCAAGAACTGATGGTTGCCCCTCTTGGTTTTCGTGCAGAATCCCCCACCAGAGGCAATTTTTTAATCACTGTTATAATGTTTCCCGAGCAGTTCATAAAGCGGCTTTCAGGACGTGACGTAAACCAGCAGTTTAAAGCCATAGATATTTCTAGTTAATCTAAAAGATTAAGCACCTCACAGCCCCTGGAAAGTGCTCCTTGCAACTGCAGTATTATGGCCTTGGATAAATCTGGTTTTATAATCCCGCTTAGTCTACACTGAGCTGGATAAAAAGGGACCCCTGGTTTGGGACTGAAGCTCAGAAAATCAGTATTTAGGGAGGAAAAGAGGAGCATGTATTTTCAACAGGGACAGGAAGGTGGCATAGGATGTTAAATCGTGTTAGGGACAGGAGATAATCCCCAGCTGCCCTTTACAATGACACTTCACAGAGTCACCTTCCTAATAAAGTCCCTGCCGAGAGCAAGAGCTGATCAGATGGGGGAGGAAGGATGTGGAGGATGGGGATGATGGGCAAGGAGAAGGGGCTGTGCTGGAGGTTCTCACACCTGCAGCAGGTACAGCTGCCTCTCCAGGGACCCCCTGGGCAGGTCTCACCTGGACACAGACGGATCTGGAATGTGCTCTGAGCTCAAGGAGTGTGTAGGACAGCCAAGGCGCTGCTGAGGGGAAAAATAAATCCTTATCTTCCTCCTCACCTTGGGGAAAGAACCAAGAGCAGAGGTAAACAAGTGCACAAAGCAGCTGATTATCAGGAATCCCACTTTACCCAGCAGAAATCCCAGTTTTCCTACCAGGAATCCCAGTTTTCCTACCAGCACTGAAACGTGGGTACATTTACACCCAGCAGAAAGCTGCCAGGGAGCTCTCTGAGGGAAGGTTCAGTGCTGCCTGCATCCTGCACCAAGAAACCCTCTATTCCACAAAAATTGCACTTCACTTTAGTGAAGTTTTTGTGTTCAGCTCAAGTCTGAAGTGCATGAGATCATTCCTTACATCACCAGCTTATCTACGGGGTTATTAAAGTCCTGACCAGGTGACAAGAACTGGAAATATTTGGACCTCAGGAAACACTTCTTTAGCACTTCTGTAGAGGGAACACTTGCCTGCATGAATAGTCGTGAATAGTGTGAAACAAATGAGTACTAAATGCATCTTTAAATCCAGTATTTCCTGTGTTGCTGAAGGAAAATGGTTATTGCCTGTATTTCTGAAGATGTGCAGCTAAAACACAATTTCCTAACTTAATACACAAATTACTGGGCAAAGCTCCCTTGCCTGTGTTTTGCAGATCATCAGATCAGCAGGTCACAATGGCTTTATATTCTGAAGAAGCTGTGAACAAACAAGTTGGGCACTGGGTCTGCATATGCAAACATTTCACAGCTATCCCACAAAGAGAAATGATTTGGGGTTGCAGACCTGCCTGCTATATAGCCTTTGTCTATTCTGAACCCATGCAGGAATTTTGGCAGGGGAGGCAAGAGACTGGAAGTGTTGAATGTACCAAAGTTAGCTCCTACTCACCCTGAGTGATAATGCTAAAATAATAAGCCTGCCACAAACTTTATGGCAGCAAAACCCAAAAGGAAGCTTTTAGAAAACAAAGCAACTCAGGGAACTCATTACTATGAGACACAAATTACTACTGCTATTATTATCATCTAGTGCCTATAAGCTGCTATGATGAATAAGGACTCTTATGCTTTGTACAAATAAAAGGATGAAAGATCATTGTCATGACAGATTTAGTGGATTAAGAAAATGATATGTGCATAATGAGTCTCCTTAAATAGAATATTGGCAGGATTTTTTAGGCTAGCTAGAATTCATTGTGTCACACATGGTTTGAGCTGACCACTGATTAATCTATACTTGAAAAAAAAAAAAAATCTCACTTATGTAACTTAAATCTCCCTTACCTGGCTGTTTTGAAAGTTCTGGTAGGGTTTGCCTTGGGAAACAGGAATTGTTCTCCCTGCTGAGCCTGGAATTGCATTGGGTTCCACCAGGAGGTGAGAGAAGAGCAAAGACTTCCAGACTGGTGGGATGTCTGCTGCAAAGGAACATGCCTTAAAGATTAACTGAACAAGTTGCCAGCTTTTCTGGGAGCACTTTCCATAATGAACAAGTGTTAATTACAAGTATAAGATCACTGTGTTGTTTTGAAAAACGCGAGATTTAAATAAACAAACCACTATTTTTACCAGCAGAGATTTTGGCTCCCTGTACCACAGGAAGAGGACGTTTTTCCATCTGTGCTTAACAGAAAACAAGAGACCCCAAACAAGCCCCTAAAGGCCAGTAGGTACTGAACCAAATCAAAGCATGAGAAGTGACTCCATCCTGAGTGAACATCCAGAGGTCCATGGTCCCACAGGGCCTGTGCACTGTCCTGCCCACTCTCCTGGTGCCAAAAATGGAGCACAGGCAAGTGTCCCTTTTGGTTCATTCCTGTGAGTGAGATGCTGCCTGGCACGGGAGGGACACATTTCCATGACAACACACTTAATGGAAATTAGCAGTGAGTCGGTGCTTTTGGCTCACAACGGGGATTACTCTGTGTGTTGTGATTACCTGAGTAGGTTTTCGGCCCAGAAAAACCACCCTGAGACCGTGATAAGGAAGGAAAGATGCAATTCTGAACATGCTTTGCATTAACTGGAAACTCAGTTTCATGGGAAGCCTGGAGCCAGTTTCTTCACTGAGACCATCAGAGCTGTGGTGGCAGAAAACCCTGGGATGGAGTTTTCCTTTCATTCTCCTCATTAAGAAGTTTGTGGCAACTTCACAACAAAAAAATGCCAGCTCAGCACCGAAGGTGTTTCTCCCCTCTGCCCTGACGCTTCTCTTTCCATTGCCTTAGAGGAAAGCTGTCACTGGTGGTGTTAAAGGAGTGGGATCCAGCTCAAGCAGAGGTTACACAAGCTGGTCCAATTACTAGAGGCTCCATATTTTCCCAATAACGAATCCTGCTCTAATTCAGAAGATATGCCCTGCCTGGGAAACAATGCGAGGTTGAACGAGGACAGAGCAGAGAATGACATGTCATAAAAGCCTGATGTCCACAGTGTGCCAGCAGAGCCCTTCCCTTCTGATGGGTGCTCTTGGGTAGCTAATTTGAGGCATTTGGAGCATTTGGTGGACAGCTGTTCTGCTCAGAGTGCCATGGCGAGAGTTTCCAAGCTGAAACCACAAAAATGAGCTGATGATGCCGTTTGGAAGCCATGTTCAGAGAACTCACCTCCTCTGACTGTGGGGCTGGTTTTTAGGAACAGAACTCAGCTCTTTACCCTCTCCCTTCCCTGCTGCTTTCCCTTTTTGTGCTTCTCTGAGCAACCAAATCTGGCCAGAGCTGCAGATGCCGGAGACGAGGCAAGGCTGGCTCTGAAGGGGAGGGTGGAAGAGCAGCTCCAGCCACGCTGGGTGGTGGGACAGAGGGAGGAAAAAGAGGTCTTGGTCTGCCAGCACCTTCTGTGCTGCAGAATCTGTGCCTGGAGCAGTTCAAAAGGAGCACATGCAGTACAAGGTGTACTTTGTGTCCCACTGCCAGGCACTGCCTTCCCTGAGAGTTGTCCAGCAGAAGGGATAAGAGCCAGAGGAGGTTTTCCCAAGGTCACTTGCTCCTGTTAACTCCAAACCTGTTTACTGTTAACTGTTCACTGATCTTCTCCAGGCAGTGGCTGCAAATTTCCCTGAACTGCCACAAAGATATTGATTAAACTGAAGATCAAGGCTCTTGTTAGGGGTGGAAGGAGAGGGTGTTCTGTTCAAAGGTAACACAGGAGACAGGAACACAACTGTGAGGCTCACTGGGATCAGTCCTTGGATTAATCTCATTTTAAGATTTTCATCAGTGATGCTGAGCTGGTTAAAAAGTTGGGGTTGGAAGGGAGGTGCTGGAGGAGGGAAATACCCAAGGGGAAGAATCGAGCAGTCCCCAGGGGCTGAGTAATGGCAGTGAGATGGAAATTTAGTAACACACACAATGTCAAAGCATAAATGACAATAGTAAGATTTTTTTGCTACATGTTCAGAATATAACACATAGAAAAAAAGGGAAAAGAGGAAGATGTGGTTATGAATGGAGGAAAAAGATGAATTCAGCCCTAGAGTGTGTCAGAGGAAATATTCCCAGACAGGAAGTTATTACTGTGGTATTAATGAAAATTACTCTTTCTATCTGAAAGACTCTTTTTCTTTTTAAATATAATAATTTCTTTGATATTCTGCAAATATCAGAATATATTTTTTTATAATTTTTTTTTCCAGTGGAATGGAGCATCAAGCATGAAATTGGCACTGAAAAGGGGATGCATCCATATTTCTTTAACTAACTCTTGATACCTCTGAACTGCTGCTTTGGCAAGTGTAAGGATGCACAAGTGACTTCCCAAAGAAGAAACCATGTTATTTCCTTCCCTTCCTTTTATTTTTTTTCCTGGTATTTCTCAAGTACCTCACTAAAGTGATGTTTAGCATGTGCATGCTGTGCAGAGCACACTCCCTTGCCTATTTTTCACTTCCTTTTCCCATCATTCTTAATGGGCCTTTAAGGACATCTCTGTATTCCCGTGGTGTTATTTATGGCTCTGACATCATCCCTCAAGGTGAACAGCACTTTGCTGTGGAGTATTTACTCTTTCATAGTAAATCTGCCTGCTGCTTTCTATAAAAACAGGAAAACAGCTGCAACTTTTATAGGTGAGAATGAAGGTTTCTCCCTCTTCTGAACGTCCACTTCGTCACGGGGAAGTTAAAAGGGATCTTGGGGGCAGGAATACAATGAGTGTGGTCTTTCATGGCTGGATTTTATCTGTAAGCCTTCAGCAGAAGGCCCCAGCAGCTGTTTTTATTATCAGTTATTACTTACGGGAATGTAAAATGGACAAAAAAGGTGCCCTTGGCACAGGGGACCAGATTTTTCTTTACAAATGTGTTTTTAAAAGAGTTAAGTGTGTGCACAGTGTCTTTGGATTAATTAATGTGGAGTGAAACATTAAGAAATACAGTCAGATAGGCAAGTGCCATGACCTGGAGTGCAGGAGGACCTGCCCTCATTAACATTGACACTAAATTGCCTGAGGAGCTTTAAATCCCATTCAGCTCGGCCAAAATGCAGGGACTGGTATTTCAGCTGCAAACCAGGTGCCACATTTGGGAAGGACAAGCTCAGCTTTGAGGTATCTTGAATATTGGAGGGAAAGGATGAGAGATCTTGACTCCTGCTCAAACACTTCGGGTAATTTGGGGAAGAGTCTCTTAATTAACCCTCTTAGATCAGTGTTTGGAGTACCATTGACACCCTGAGAGCTCCAGCAGGACTGAGAGAGACTAAAGCATTTTGTACCAAGTCCCACCGTGCTGAAGCTGCAGGAAATTCGTGTTCTCTGCTGGCACTTGCTGAGAGGTTGGAACAGAAATGGTATGGAAGGATAAAAATCCAAACTTGGATATCTGGGGAGCTGAACTGGAAGTTCAAGAGCAAAAAAACTTCATTAAAAGATATCAACAAACCACAGGCATTGGGAGAGCATTTACATTTACTGCAGAGGCAGAGGAGGGGCAGGAGGTTTATTGGTTTTCTACTTGCTGCTCCAAGAGCATGTTTGGTGGGGAGAGTTTACAAACACCATGTGAAGAGTAGCTCTGGAGTGGTTTCTAGCACCTGCATCTAATGAGAAACAAACTTAAGTTTAGTTACTCTTAGGTGGGTCTTTTTTCCCCTTCTTTTGTAAGTGCAATTTTAAAAGAAGTAGTTTCTATTATTTGCACTTGCATCTGGTGTGAACAGGGTGGTGTCCTGTAGGACATAACACATCCCTCCCTCCAACTGCCTCCAGCCCTTTCTGCACTTAACCCAACAAAGCTCTGGAACAGCTGGGAAGATCTGAATGGCTGGGTGGGTCAGATGGAAAATGCTGAATATTAGCACCTCTAGGATATGTCTTTGTATTGGCCATTAATGAAAATGAAATAAAGCCTTTTGCTCATCCATGAGGTGCTGATCCAGTCAGGTAGATTTTTATACCAAACCTTTACACACTCAGAGCAACAGGGAGTAAACCCAGGGTGAAACCAAGAATCAACAGTGTTCTGATGGAAAACACCCATCAGATAAACACTTAAAGCTTGAGTGTTCCAAAAGGAAGAACTGACACCTAATCATCCTCACCTACAGATTGAAACCTGTGCAGGTGCTTCTTGAAATTGATGCCAAACTTCCCAATTTTACCCCAAGTTCTGGATATGGAGTTTGCCACCTCCTGTGCAGCTCTAACATCATCTTGCAGGACTCAGATTTTTCAGCCCCTGAGTTTTTCTGCCTCAATTTCTCCTCCCAGCACAGATAACACAGAATCCCAGGTGTGCCAGAGCAGAGCTGAGCTCCTCCTGGCTCCACCAGCCAAGAGACTTCCACCAAACAAGAGACTTCCTTTTGCCAATTGACTGGTCAAACATTATTTCTTGAACTTCAGGCAGCTTTTCTTCTGGGTTCTCCACCAGCTCATGGGGATGTGGGAGTGAAAATCTGTTCAAATAAAGACAACTGGTGGAAAATTTTCCCCAGGAAAATGCTGCCTGTCTGGATGAGTGGACCTTGCTGATGTGTGCACACTGGGTGCTGCCACCACAGCTTCCTCAGAACTTTAGAATTTGCTCTCTCATTTTTTCTTTTTCTTTTCTTTTTTTTTTTTTTTTTCCCCACTGTCAACTGGCCAAATATTTCAAACATTTTCCTTTAACAAATGTGTCCTTGTGGGGAAAAGTCCATTAGTAACAGAGTAGTTGCATCTTGTCAGGACCAGACTTTAATGGCTGTTTGAATTTTAACTACTATTTGCTAACTATTTCTGTTCAAGCCAACTAAGACCATAATAAAAGCCATTAAATCCCAAGTAACTGGCCTCAGTGTAGCTGCAGGGTATAACACTGAGTATGATCTGAATTTATCCACTGCAAGAAAAGACTTTGACCCTCACAGACTTTTTGGAGATGGAAACTTCTCTTTTTATTTTTATTTTTTTTTCCAGAAAAGATTGCCTAGAAGAATAAAAGTGCTCTTTTTTTTTGCCCCAGGGAAGGCCAAGCAGAGTCTGAAGGTAACACGACACACTGTAATCCATTTTCCTTTTAACAGGATGAATGAAGACACTGTAAAATATCTGGCACTGAATTGGCAAAACATATGGGACAATGCAACCCAGTGTTTGAGTGAGTGGAAAAGTACATTGTGCAGAGGGACAGAAAATACTGGATGTGGGGAATGGCCAGTGCTGGGTGAGCAGGGCAGGGGAGACAGACTGAACTTGGTGTTTTTTTCATCCTTCTCCTCCAGTTATTGCTCTCTGAGCAGCTCATGGCACATCCAGCATCCCTCTGGAAACATCTCCCAGAAACATCTTCCATGGGTCTAAGGAGGTGGAACCTGAACCTGAATAATTTTTTATCTTTAAGTATAGGTGTGAGGTGACAAAAGGAGAAAAAGAGTCAGTGCAGGAAAGGAGAAAGGTAGAGCAAAGGTTAAAATAATTAAAATTTCCTGGTTATTTACTTATGGCCCAATCAAAGCCTATTGAAGAAAAGAGAAAGCCTCAGCGGGCTTTGGAATAGGCTGTTAAGACATTTGCACATCTTAAATGATCACTGGATGTAACCAGTGCCCTGAGCCCGGGGTACAGAATGGAGAATTAAAAATAAACAACACATTAGCTCGAATGGGAGCAGAACAGAGAGCTCACAAAGCAATTTTTTCCACGCAAAGCCCCTTAACTCACAAAAACAGCACCAAAAAAAGACCAGTCCAAAACAGAGCCCAGCCCTCACCAGTGATGCTCAAAAACAATGCCTGGCGAGAGAGACGGGCTTTGCACAACGTCCCCAGCTCCACAGCTGCAGACACTAATCCCCACATGTTCCCTGGGTGAACTGATCACTGCAGGCATCAGCAAGAGATGCTGTTTCCCTGGAGAACAACAACACATCGGGAAGGTGCTCCATGGAAATGCTTCACCTCTGTGAGCCAGGGGTGCTGCTGGAGCTGGATGACAGACCCGGCAGCCCCTGAGCCATCATGTGTTGGGGCAGCACCGATGCAACGTTGAAGGTGGCCCAGGAAAAATGGTGTTGAGCTAAAAGGGCTCAGCACATCATCCTGAATAAATGGTTTTCTCGGGTTTCACTGCTCAGCAACCCCAAAAGTGAGATTCCTACTCACAGCGTTCTAAGTCAGTCACAGCACAGGCTTTGCTAAATCGTGGAATCACAGAATGGTTTGGGTTGGGAGGGATTTTAAATATCCAATCCCACACCCATGCCGTGGGCAGGGACACCTTCCACCAGCCCAGGTTGCTCCAAGCCCTGTCCAAACTGGCCTTGGACACTTCCAGGGATGGAACAGCCACAGCTTCTCTGGGCAACCTGTGCCAGGGCCTCCCCACCCTCCCAGGGAAGAGTTTCTTCCTAACATCCCACCTAACAATGCCCTCTGTCAGTGGGAAGCCATTCCCCCTTGTCCTGTCACTCCAGGCCCTTGTAAATAGTCTCTCTTCATGTTTCATGTCATCTCCTTCAGGTCCTGGAAGGTCACAATTAGGTCACCCCAGAGCCTTCCCAATTCTCTCAGCCTTTCCCCACAGCTGAGCTGCTCCATCCCTCTGATCAACTTGGTGGCCTTCTCTGGAGTCAATCCAACAGCTCCCTGTCCTTCCTGTGCTGGGACCCCTTTGCAGCACCTGGGGGAGCAAGGCAGAGTTCCCTTCCCCGGATCATTTGTGTGCTCAGAGTTGCCCCTCTCTCACCAAAAAACGTAATCTGTGTCATTCCACAGGGCTGAAAAGCCCACACACCGACACACATAAAGACTTAAACTGCTCGTAGAGAGCTCAGATCATCCCTGTGGTTGTTGTCACTCAGGCCCAGGAATGCCTTTGGAGCAGCTAATCACACCAGCAGTGGTTTCACAGAATGATATTGCAGTGCCTGAGTTACAAGGCTAATTTGTTTCTAAATATGTTCCTTCTTTTTTTTTTTTTTTTTTTTAGGATCAGCTCAAGGGTTTGCATGATTTCAGTGCTGCTTAATGGGGATTAGTTTGAAGTGAAAATGTGTTTTCCATTTGTCTGAGAAAGACACAACAGGGAGCAGAGCCCTGGAGATTATTGAGGGCTTTTGGGTGGTTCTAGGAGGCCAAAGGCCAAGCGACTTCAGCTTTCAGTGGAGTGTAATAATCCCCTGGAAATGCACAGCCTGGTGTGTCTTACTGTGCAATTATGGGATGGAGGTTGCAGTGTGTGCCTGACCTGTGCATTATTTGCTGTGTATCATTAATGCAGGTACAACAGGATCATTAAGCACCGGGTGACTCCAGAGCCACCAGCGGAACGCTCTCCATGCCCATTCCCCCTGCTCCCGTAGGATGCAGAGCCCCTCCCTCAGCTTAACAGCACTTGAACCACAGAGTAGTAAATAATGGAGGTTCTGCAAAGCTGAGTCCCCGATTCCTGGATGATGAGTGAGTCATTTCACCCACCTCAGGGTGTTTATCCAGTTAATTGGTGGCACAAAGAATTCCTACTGCAGGGCTCCAGGAGGTTAAGCTGTGCATTGTTTTTCTATTCAGCGATGCCCGTGACATATGGCAGATATGTAATCTTTGTACTTGTTAATTGACTTGCCAGCAGAGGAACACACTGGCTTGTTTCATCTTGTTTTATTTATTCCCTTAGAGGTGGTTGCTAAAAGGAACATTTTCCTGGCCTGCAGGGCATTGATCTCTGCGTGTTGCTGGAGGCACAGGAAGGATGCTGAGCAGCCCGGGGTTTTTCTGCCTGCAAACATCTCTAATGCCACAGAGGCATGCTGCAAAACAAGAGAGCAAAATTTTTCTGGAGGACCTTCCCACCTTAGCATCCTGAAAGAAAGGTTTTGTACCTGCTGGGGGTGCAGCATCCCTGTGATCCTCAAGAATCCCTCGGTTTTGCACTTGGAGAGCCAGCCCGCTTTACCCACGGTGTGAGCGACACAGTGATTTTGCTTCTGCTGCTTCTCTCCTCCCTCCCAGCTCTTTGAGAGCTGCATTTCTTGGGACAGGTTTGAGTGCTGTCGGTGATCTTGTGAAAACACCGTCTTCATTATTAAAACCAGGTCAGAAACACCCCTGGGCACAATGAAATGCCTCACCTGCAATTCTTCAAATAGTTTCCACTGCCATTAATTCTTCGAGGTGTACGAGGGCCTTGCACATGTCTGTTCACTAAATAGATATCATCTGGAGGCTGGCTGAGTGGGAAGGTTTTGGCACCAAATAGCCTGGATATAGAACACCTAGAGGCATTATTGGTGGATTTATCAGTGCACCCAGTGATTTCCTGGGACAGCTCATCTGGAGGGAGGAACGCTCCCAAAGTTCATTGGTGTTGGAGGTCAAGCTTCAGTTCAGCTCGTTACTGAGACAGATGTTAAATTCACATTAGGAGTTTTATTTTGGGCAAGTTTAAGAGGTTTTGGGATCTGTGGTTTTGGCCTAACCCAGTCTTTAATCAAAAATGACATGCCTGGGCAGGAGCCTTGAGCTCTCTCGTACCTCTCCCAAATCTGCACTCGAGACATCCAGGAGCTGCTCCAGTCTCTGTGAGGAAGCTCAGGTCATGCTTATTCCCACAATAGAGGTGAATAATCTCCTCCAGTTCCCAAGAAAACCATTTTCCCCACCCACATTTCATTTTCCCCCCAACTCTGACGTTTACAATCCCGTAGGTGTGTTTTGTTTCGGTGAGAAAAGCAGTTTGATTATAGTTGTCAAGACAAACATTAAGTTCCAAAGAAAAATGAGGACTTCTCTGGTTTGTCAGCCATGACTTCTACTAAAGCAGCAGTTACTATGAATGATGTTATTAATGTGCTCTTGCAGACAATGTTTTTGTTGGTTTTAATTACCTTCCTTAGAAATGCAGTGATTAAAGTGATGTTATACTTAGAAAACAGCTACAAGAAATTCTGGCACACTCATTCCACGACACTTTTGGGGTTTTGTATCCTCCACTTAAAGGTCTGAAAAAGTACTGATATATTGTTTATGCAAAACATGTGGGTATCAAGCCTGGCCTGTAGAAAATACTGTGCCAGGTCCCCCTGACCAACGTAGCTCTGTGCTCTCACCTGCTGAAATTCCCTGCAAAGATTCCTCAATTCCTTGCACAGAGCCAGGAATTCCCTACAGAGAAAGGCACCAAAAGGGGACTCTGAATAAAAAAAAGGCTTGAGAAGAGGTGGCCTCAGTGCTGTGCTGTCCCCCAGCCACCTCCTGCCAGAGGAAAGTTACTGGGCTGGGCTCTTTAGTTGTTAAATAAAAATCAGACCTTCAGATAACAGCCAATTTACAAGATCTCATTCCAGTCACAACGAAAAATCTCATTATCGTGATGTGTTGTGCAAACAGCGTTTATGGATGCTTGTAAAAATGAATCTGGCTACTAAATGTTACCTTTTCAAAGCAGGTAAATATAATTTGCATTTTTATTTGCAGGGGAGCAGCACAGTTGGCTGAGTCATGTGAAACCTGGGACTGACCCCAGGCTTCAAGCCCTGCTTTTTCAGTTGAACATTGCTCTGCACAGGAGAGGAATTTACTAACATATAACATTTTCCATCCACTAGATACGCCAGAGAATTGGAAAAAAAACAGGTTCAAAGGAGGCAGGTGAAAGAAAAAGGAAACATTTCAGTGGCTGTTTGTAAAGACATGAGAGTATTTGGTATTTAGCAGGGAAAACTTTCTGCAGCTGGTATTTCTTAGGCCTCAAGAGTCTGTAAAGAGAAATGACAGAGACCACACCTGTCAGAGCATTTGAAATGAGCTTCACCAAAGGACCAGAAATGCAGACAGTGGTCCTGGCTTGGCAGGGGAGCTGATGGATCAGCAAGGAGGAGGTTCCTGGGGCTGCCAAGAGGCTCCCGTGGGCGTTTCGGGCTATTTTTGCCTTTTAAACAACTGTTTGATGAACAATTCTACTATTTCACAGTCGTCAATGAACAAGAAGAAAGAGCTTCCTGCGGAGTGAAATGTTTCCTCCAAGGTGAAGAATCAGTTTGAGACAAATACCACTGTCACATTCCAGGGCTTCAGCCCTTATTGTGCTTGGCTTCCTCCCCCCAGCCCTGCCATTGGCCCACACCAGGACACGACCAGCCTGCTCTGTCTAATAAAATTTTATTGTGCTGCTTTTCAAAATAACAATTCCCATCCTGGCACTTGGAAAGCCAGGAAGGCACAGAGGCAAGAAAACACATGCCTGCAGCTCAGGGAGGCTACTGGAATAGCTGCAGAAAAGGATCTGACAATGCAGCACAGTTTGTCATTCCAGTTCCATTATTAATTTTTTTTGTTTGTTGGTTTGTTTTTTAATGAAGAACTATCACCCCAAAATAGACTGTTTCCATAAGAAAGCACAAAGATTAAATTGGAAATGAAAAATCATTAAGTCTTATTATCTGTACAGTCTTGTTTGTTTGTTTGTTTTTTATTTCCAACGACCTACTCAAATTCTTTTTTCTGTCAGTTTTGTCCTTTTAAATCCCAGAAGCACAGCAGGGGATCTGCAAGCTCCCAGGAAACAATGGGAGCTGCAGGACAGTGGTGCTGTGCATCAGAGGGGTCTGCCTTTTCATCCTGGGAATGCTGCTAAGCCAAAGAAGTGAGGGATCACATTTTCCAAGCTTATCACTTCACTTAAAAATATCAAAGAGCTGCTACATCTGCTTTCTGATCTCCTCCACCTCCATCATGTGCAGGTTACTGCAGCACAGCAGAATAATGAAAGCATTGCTGGATTTTCACAAGTTAAAGCCATTAAAGAGGAGGGAATTTATACATCTGCTCTGCCTCCCAGTCAGTTCCTCTGGCTCTTTGTTGTAGCTTTGCTCAGAGAAGGGAAGGAAGGAGAAATGTTGGCTGTCCCTGGGTAAGGAAGAAAAATGAGAGGGCGAAAAAGAGAGGCACAAAAGACTTGAGTCTGACTTCAGTCATAACAATCAGGTAGCAAGTCATGCTCTGTTCCAGTGGCTTTCAGTCACAGACAGGAATAAAGGAATTAAAGACAGAAGTACTGTCGATTATCAAGCACCATTTGCCAGTGCAAGCAATATTTCTTCATTATTACTGAGGACTTCATTATTACTGTTAGCAATTATTATTACTGATAGTAATTATTATTATGTATTGAATTATCAGGTATTATGGAAATTATTACATAAATAATGTATTATAATTATGTATTACATTATTTTGTACTAAATTATTACTGTTAATCATTCCAACAGAAAGTTTGAGGCATGCAAATAGTTAATAGCAAATGGGAGGTGTCACAAAATCATGGAATATCCTCAGTTGGAGGAGACTCACAAGGATCATCCAAGTCCAACTCCTGACCCTGCACAGGACACCCCAGCAATCCTGCTGTGTACCTGAGAGGTGTATTATGGTCTAGACATTAAAAAAAAAAAAAAGATGTAATGGGGCCTTATGTAGTATGGATTTGTGTGTTTGTGAGTAAAGAATAAGTTAATTGAAATTTCCCTCTTGGATCACATTTTGCTTGATTTTTTTTTTTTTTTAATTTTAAATGAGGTAGAATTATACTGGTTTAAGGCATTTCTTGTCTCTGCACAGAGTTTCCCAGCCATAAAATGAGACTAAGTTTTCCTAGAATCATAAAAGAATTGAGGATGGAAAAGACCTCTAAGGTCACCAGGTCCAACCATCAACCAGCACCACCACCAAGTCCTCAAGTGCCACCTCCAAGCGTTTTTTGAACATCTTTTCCTCACTAATGGGGTGGGATACCTGGAACTGTGGGATTGTGAGTTATTTTATTAATCAAGAGCTAACTCCCTCCCATTTTTTGATGACTCCATAAATTATTATATATCTGTGGGATAACTAAAAGTATAACAGTGAAAGTGTAAATATCTATAAAAGGATTTGTTTAGCATTTGTGTAATGTGTGAATGCCCCTTGCCTGTGCTAAAGCAGAGGAATGATTGGTTTTCCACCAGCCAGGGCTGTGAATTTTAGCTCTATTCCCCTCTGGATTCTGAAGTTCTCAGGTTCCAGCTTACACAACAGCAGAGTCTAAATGCAGACCAGTTTTTCATCCATGAAATGGAAGTTAAATAACACTTGACCGAAGTAGACAAAACAAGAAGATACGTAGACTAAGTGGAAACATCGAGATTTGAAAATTACCTGATAGGAAAAGGGAGGGGAGGGGGATCAAAGACATCCCAGGGAATGAAAAATTCCTTTGCAGGGCTTCCTGTTCTCTCTGTTATGCTAACCAAGGTAGGATTAGGTTTCAGCTGCCAAAAGAAATAACGTTTGTAGATTTTTTTTGGTCTGGGGAAGTGGGATAGAAAGATTTAAGACAGCTTTTTCCAAACTATTTTGCTTTTTGTCAAGCAGTCAAGTCTAGTTATTGTTATTAATTTGTATTACAGAAGTACCAGAGTGAGGCTGGAATTCCACTGCATGAGGTGTGTGCAAATATCCAGAAGGAGCCTGGTCTCACCTCAAAGGGTGAGCAGACCAGGCAGACAAAGGGCATTTTGCCCTATGTTGTGCAGCTGTGGGAGTTGTTCTCCTCTCTCCCGAGTCCCTCGGCTGCTGGAGGGCAGTTCTGGAGAGCAGAGATGACATTAAGAGAGGTGAACCTGCCTTCTTCCATCTAAATACCAGGTAGGGTCAGATGGATTCAGGAAAATCACGATTAATGTGATTTAGCAGAACTGACTCCCGTGGATAGCAGGCTGTGTGAGCTGGAGGAACCTCACACCACCTTGCACCAGCTCACTCCTCTCTTTACTCCTTACTATTTGCTGTTGGCTCGGTTTTCTCTCACAAGTCATTTCATATTTAAGGTTCAGGAGTCCTCTGTGCAGGGAGTGCGTTCTGCTCTGCTCTGCTCCTGACTTTGCCTGGTCAAGAGCCATACCTAGAAACTCAAATGGCTTTAATTCATCCCTAAGTGCCTACATTAGTCTTCAAGTGCCTAAATAAACAGCCTGAACACAAAGTGAAGAGTGAAAAGGAGGAGCTAATACCCTTTCTGAAAGGTCACCACACTGCAGAGCTTCTGTGTGGGGGTGAAGGCTGAACTTCACCCTCCCCTTTTTCCATCTATCCGCCTGGCAGGAACTGACCTGTAATTCTGCCTGCCCTGTGACTTCCATGGAAAAGGAGGTTGCACTGGAGGTCTTTACCTTAAACCTCATGCTAATCCAGAAACAAAAGGCTCTCTACAGGAGAAAAAAAAAAAAAAAAAAAAAGTCTGAATAAATAAAACAATGTGAGTATAAACTTGAACCTGCATATTCTAAAGTTGTCTATCAGTGGGTAATTCCAAATCCAGGGCCATGTGTAAATATTTGAAGTGCCATTTGAATTATGAAGGGCTTTTATTACCTGGGAGAATTTCCTGCTTCTTGTGTTCTAAATCCTCACCTGGATGTGCGCAGGGGACTCCAGGTTCGTGCTGAGGGGAGGCAGGGAAGGGGCTGGGGACCTGTTTCTCGAGATTCCAGCAGTTTGCTGAGCAGACCCTCGGAGTTTGCTCACAAGAACAATCTGGAGTAAATGTTTAACTTGAGTCTTTGGAGTTTACAGCTTGTTCCTTTCTTGATTATTAACCCAGCCCCTGTTTTTCTTTACAGTTGCACAGCTGCTGGACACGAGAGACAAAGGACCCCGAGAGAACTTCCTCGTGGCGGCACAAGCAAAGGTAAATTCCCTTTTGTATCCTTTCCATGCCTGTGCAGGGGGAGCAGGGGCTCATTCCTGTGTTCTACCAGGGCACAACAACCTGCCAACAGCAACCCACGTTTGACTGTGTCTTTTTAAATTAAATCACTGGGTACCTCCAGCTAATTTCATCCTCATTGTACTCCAACTGAAGAAGTGTCTTTATCCCCAGTGCCGGAGCGTGCACAGGGAGTTTGTTTGGTCAGTCAGAACACACGCTCTGCTTTCCACCACCTTTTTCTCCACATCAACAAACTTGTTTCTGTAGCTATTTTCCCCTTCCTAAGAGTTTTTTCTGTAGTCCTCAAGTCTGCAAAGGTCTGTGTCATCTTCTCCCGTCATCTCCATCACAGGAAGATCTGTGTTTGCGCTGGTCCTTTCTCTGAGTTGGCACAAACCAGCGGTACCATTTGTTTTTCACTCATCCTGCACCCTTGGTTTTATCAACCTGCTCTTGGGTAAAGTGAATTCTAGATGAAAACTCCTTCTAGAAGAAAACTCCTTGGTGAGGCAGGTGCCACCAGCAGACTACAGAGGGGACAGGGGCACTTATCTGAGTTGTTCTGGTTGCTGTGTCAGTACTGTGGGAATATTTGTTTTAAAATAATGTTATATATGTGTGCTATGTGGTGGCTCAAAATTCATTTACAGAGAGAAGGATTTACTTGCTCAAACCTTTTGTTTTTGGTTTTGGTTTTGGTTTTGGTTTTGGTTTTGTTTTCATTTGCTGTGACATAAATGTGCATGGAAAAGAATGTAATTGAACTTTAGGCAAAGTAGTGCACCAAAGGAAATTTGAGTGAAGATCAAGAGTGGAGGTTAAAACAAGGACTTAAAGACTTCCAAAAAGTAGCTGTTCATTGGCTCTACAAATTAGCTAAATATCACATATTTTTTGGAAACAATGACATTTTAATAGAAGTGGGTTTTACAGACTTTGCTGAAAGAAGAACCAAATTGTTCTTTTTTCCAGCTGCTCAGAAATCTGTTTTATTCCAGGAGTAAATCCTTTAGGACAGGTGTTATCTTCATGAAAGCAAAAAACATCTCAGCTCTGATGCATTATTTAAGAGCATCCTCCTCTCTGTGCTTCTGCTTCTGTGTTGCCTTTGGAGGCAGACCCTGATATTCAAGTATTGGTGGAATAAATAAAGATGTGTTGGAGGAATGTCAGTACAGGCCCAAGTCACCATGAAAATCTAAATCATAGCACAGAAAAAATAACTGAGGAGTTGCAAGATTTCAAGAGATGGAAATCTTGGTTAGGAAGTAAGTGAGAAGTCGGTTGGTAAACTTTGAACCTGTTTCTACAGTGGCCAAATGCAGATGATGCAATTTACTCAAAGATTAAGAGATAAACAAGCAAAAAAACCCCAAACAAACAAACACAAACAAAACCCAAAACCAAATCAAAACACAAACCTGTTCTCTAAAAGAATGGGAGAACTGGCAAGTTGATAAAGAACCTTGTGCCTGCTCAAAGGTGACCTGGGTCAGCAGAGGATGAATTTGCTGTCTTTTTCTTTATCAGGAGTTTAATGTTTGTTAAAAGTCCACAGATTTCCTCATTTCCTGAGCACTTTTTTTTTTTTCTTCCAATCTGGCAATTCTACAAAGCATATATTGGACTTTAAACACATTTGCCTGCCTTGTTCTGGGTGCTACCAAGTGCAAATACAGATCGTGGCATCAAAAGGGGAAGGAGGGACTTGAAGAACTTGTCAGGGAGCCAAGGAACCACTGGAGCAGTGAGAACTGTAACTCCCAGGACAGGACACTCCTGAGAGCTGGTGAAGGTTCCCTGCTGGATAAAGCAAAAAAAAAGCTCCTCATCTCCTGTAAAACTCCCCAGTAAAAGACTCCACTAACTCCCAGCAATGTGTGGCACCAAGTGTTAAAGTGCCCTGGTAGTCACAGAAATAACAATAGCACTGTCCAGTGATATGATCAGGCTTTCTTTTTCAGAATCTAATGATGTTAAAATAAATGGAATTATGGTGCTTTTCCTTTTTTTTAAGTCAGTAAATTCCAAAAGAGGATTTGCCCCATTTTTACAATGTGCTTAAGGACTTAGAGAGCACAATCCAATGCAGATTTATCAGGGGCATGAGGGGCTGGCACACAGCAGCTTCTGCTTAAAGCTGCTCATTGCCTCTTCCTTCTGCTCCAGGAGGAGGCTTTTTCATCTTAATCATGATTCTTGAGGGTTCTTTTACTGCCCAGAAAAAAAGTGATAAACACTTGACTATAGACAGCAAAGAAAACTGTCATTATGGACAGGGCCTAGAAAATGAATTGGAGAAAATATCTCACCAACATCTCTAGTGGAAGGTTTTCCCTTCTTTTTGTTGGCATGCTCAGTGAGAATATTTCCAGGGAGTTCAGAGGATGTTCCATGGAATCCCAGTGAGTCTCTGACTCTCCCCCTCTGCTGGTAATTCTGTCCTTGCTGTGCTGTCAGAGCTGCTCAGGATCTCAGAGCTCTGCAAAAAAGAACTGTTTGGAAATCATGTAGTAATTGCCATCCTTTGAGTCCAAGGATGAAAACTCTGGGGCAGTAGAAGGCAGGAAAATTAATGGGTGTTAGGGGAGGGCAGGGAGGTCCTGCAGCATCTGTTTACTGTTATAGATGTTGGAATCAAACACACAGACTGGGACTGATAAAACCTCTTCAAGAAAACAGGGATTCTGTTCAAAGAGAGGGAGCATTCAGGAAGGGCACCTTAGACCTTTACAATACTTCATTTGATAACCCAGATCAGTTCCCACCACTAAGCCAACAGAGCATTTTGAACAGAAACTCCAAAACCTTCCTTTCTGTGGAAAATTTCTTGCCTGAAAATAAGTGCATCAAGTATTTTTGGTGTCAGGGGAGGCTGTTAAATTCCCAGGTATTGGCTCAGTTTTAAAGACAGCTGTTTCCACACCTCAGGCCAGGCTTGAAGCAAGCAGTGAAGTGCATCTATTTATTTGGTGGCAGGTTATTTTGCAGTAGTGGAGTGTGGAGGTTTCCCAGAGAGGTTTTGGACTCCCCATCCCTGGAAGTGTCCAAGGCCAGGTTGGATGAGGCTTGGAGCAACCTGGGCTGGTGGAAGGTGTCCCTGCCCATGGCAGAGGTTGGAATGAGATGATCATTGAGGTCCCTTTCAAACAAATCACATTGGGATTCAGTGATTCTATGAAACAATCTCAGCCAAAAGTCAACTTGTTAATGTTCAGGAGACTGGCAGAGATTTATGACTTCAATAAATGAAGTTCTAGCTTTCATTAACCCAAGTGATAGTTTGATCTAAATTGCCAGATCAGTTCCACAGATTGCATGGCTGCTAAGTTTTCTTTGACATAGTTCTATGAACAGAAGCATTTTATTGAGAAGAGGAAAAAGCAAAACCAATATTTTACTGAAAATAGTTTTTAGATAATCTTTTCTGTTACTTCAAAGAAAAAAAAAAAAGGACCTTTTCTCTGTATTCTTTCAGTGCTGATGAAAGGGCTTAGTAAGAGCATTCAGAGAAAGGATTTGCTAGCTGGGGCCTTGGGCACATTTTCAAAATTCAGACACTTTCACCTTGTCTTTTGTTCCCGGCTCCAATTCTGAAAATCCTCTTAGGTTAATTTGTTTTCCAGCGCGAAACCATATGAAATTTCAACCGCCAGAAAGGCACTTTTTTTTTTTTTTTTTCCCCTGCCTCTCCTGAGCAGAAGGGTGAGCTCTGCCCGGTCAGTGCAGGGGATTTGGGTGGTTTCCCTCCCGGAGCCGCCGCAGCCGCCGTGGTGCTGAAGGGACAGCGCCGGACCCGATCCCGCTGTTTTAAAATCATTTACCACGAAGGGAGACGATGCCCAAAGTGCTTCCACAGCATTTTCCGGAAGAAAACTTGTTCAAAAGGGCGTTCCTACCCCGAGGCTTGTTTTGCTATAGAGCGGCAGCATCGCTGAGGATGGAAAAGACCTTTAAGGTCATCGATTCCAACATGAACCTGGCATCACCAAGGCCACCACCACGTGTCCCTGGGTGCTGCATCCACACGGCTTTTAAACCCCTCCAGGGATGGGGACTCCACTGGGCAGCTGTGCCAGGGCTGGGCAACGCTTCTGGGGAGGAAATTCCTCCTAATACCCAATCTAAACCTCCCCCCTGGACAACTCGAGGCTGTTTCCTTTTGTCCAATTCCCTGGGAGAAGAGATGGATCCCCACCTCTCTCCACCCTCCTGTCAGGGAGTTGTAGAGAATCAGAAGGTCCCTCCCAGAGCCTCCTTTTCTCCAGGATGAGCCCCCAGAGCCACATCAGCCACATCTCACAGTGCTTGTGCTCCAGACCCTTCCCCACCTCCATTGCTCTTCCTTGGAGTCCAGCACCCCAGTGTCTATGGAAAACATCCACAATGCTCTATGGAGCTTGGGTTCTCCTCCCTTGCAGAAAATACTGAGATTTAAAGTATCCCAGCAGTGCTCAGTGCCCCCAGTAATGGGCTGTGGAGTTGCTTTACTGACACAGGGCAAACACTTGATCTCCAGCCTGAATTGCCCCGAGCTTAATGAGGTGGGACACACATTACTGCCCGTGCTCAGCTGCTGTTGGGTGTTGTTGAACAGCTGTTGGATTCTGCCCTTGGGGGGGGGGAACCTATTTGGGGGGTTGTATTTTGGGTTGTAAAGTTTGCAGCTATGCTGAGGGAAGGACACAGCCATAGGGCTGGGCTGAACTGTTGGGAATGTTCAGTCACACAGAGTAATAACCATAAAACAAGGGGTCAGGAGCTGGCTGGGCCCCTGGGGGGTGTGCAGGGACACAAAGCACAGGTCACCCTGAGGGCAATACCTGAGTGCTCAGAGCCCGTTAACAGTTACCCTCTGGCCTGTGGAACTGGCTGGATCCAGGCAGCTCAAAAATAATGCAACACTAGTGGAGAGACTGTACATATGCAATGGGAGGTTCTGGGGGAGATTTCCTGACCCACTGAGGAATCCAGTACAAATGTTAGCGAAAATTGAGGGGTTTTATTTTCTTCAAATACTTTGGAAACAGCCAAACTTTCTGATTCTCAGTGACACCTTTGAGGCCAAGGGATCAGCTCTGTGGTTAGCAAGGGCTGGGCTATTTCTATTTATCAAGGATCCCATTTGAATTTCCCTGCCAAGGACTGAATATTTAGGATTTCCATGGCAACACATTTCTGAGCCCACATTACAGTCAGACTGACGCTGTCAACTGATCCAGGGATGCAGGAGGTAGGGGCTGAATTTATTCAAGCAATCACATTCTCTTTTCCAAGGCTAATGCACATGAATAGTGAGGCAGCAAACTGAATTGACAGGGATTCCATCCCGATGAACATGTATAATGTTCCAGCCTTGCAGAGTAGCATTTAATTGATGAGTGGGATTATATTTACATAGCAATTATAACAAAGCCAAGGTTGGCCCTATGTGAAAGACTATTTGATGTAATATCTTGCTGCTTGGTTGTCCAGGAAAGCTGTTCCTTCATGGGCAAGAAAAAAAAAAAAAAAAAAGAGAGAACAGATGTACTCAGCCCTTTCTTTTCATACCCTGCAAATACTCCATGAAACCAGCTCAGGAATCACAGTGTGGTTGCCTTGGCTACATACATTCATTTACTCCATTATAACTTAGATGCTGATTGTTTAACCCTCCCAAGTATTAATAGTTAGTCCCTGCTATCCTCAGATGGCTGTTCAGGGGCCAATGTCAATGAATAAGGGCTCATTCTAAATCCCACATAAGTCAATGGGTATCTCTCTCCCCGTTTAATTCAGAGCTGGAATTAGCCATCCCCACTGCCCTGCCCCTAAATATTGATTTTCTGTCCTCAAGACACCTTTGCAAGGTAAGGTAATGCCACTGACTCGGGTCACAGATGGAAAGCTGGGGCTGGAAAGGTGACCTCAGGATCACCCAGCAAATACACAGAAGTCCTGACCCTCATTGTCCCCTCCATCTGGGTTTCCTTCATGGAAAGGTTCATGCCCAAGTTTTGCTCCAACACAGAACTGAATTCAGGGGAAGGAATTGCAGCTGGACCCCAGGGAACTTCACATCTTGGAGTTCTGTGCAGGTAGAGACCAACAGGTGTATTCAGGTCTTTCCTTACAGGGCCTGGCATGGAGTTGAGTTCTGCTGATGGATTTGGGAACAAGAGGGTGGTGAGGACCCCAAACCATCCTTGATTAATGGCAAGGCAAGGAGAAATCTGCCTGGCACTGATGTTGAGTGTTCTGGGTTCCTGTAACACGGAGAGGAATGAGGAGCTGTGATCAGAAGCCCAACACAAATTCCATGCTCATCTTTCTTGGCTGACACACAGGGAGCCAGGTCCTGGCATCCTTAAATTCCCAGATGGTCAGAAGTCCTTGCCCTTCTCTTTATATCTGCCAACAGACACTGGTTTAGGCCCATCTTGGTTAGTACAGGAGGAGGATCTCCCTTACCTAAGGATTTACTGTGCTAGAAAATACTGGGGTGTCTTGAGTCTTTTCCCACAAAAAGAGCTTTTTTCTCTTCATCCAAGCTTTCACTGCTGTTAGTCTTCTTGGCTTGGAAATTTGCTCCTTAACTGGCTTTAGAATTAACTTGTTGACATCATTAACAAAGCACATAATAGATGGCTGAACTGCTCTGATATTTATCTTCAGGTCAACAGCTCTTGAGACTCCAGAGGCAAATTAGAAAAAAGCATAGGCTCTTTATTAGCAGAACTTAATTTAACTGTATTTAAACTTCATTAAGGAGTAAAAAAAAATGACCTTTCTTAGTGCACTCTTGCTTTATAAAGTATGAAATGAGAATATTAGATTAGTTTGATCCTGGTTCTCATTATGCACACACAGTAGATGAGAATGCAAAAATTCCCTCCTTCAGTTAGGTCCTCTTGGATGTCAAATCAAAGACCAGGTGCTCCACAATCCATTTCCTTTCTTCAGTGTTTTATGTTTCCTAGTCCTGTAATTCTCCCCAGGAAACCAGCAGAAATCCCAATTTCTTACCCCCCTTCTCCCCCTGCATAAAGTAACAGCTCTGGTCATTTAAACAATCAAGCACATGTTCCTCCACTGTCTGCACCTCATGCTGTCCATAAATGGGGATGTGGTAAGAAAAACCATGGAGGAGAGGAAAGGAAATGACATTAACCTTTTTCCATCTGATAAATAAGGGCTCTATTCAGCTGCAATAATCCACATCCTTCCCCAGAGATCCAGTTAATGCAATACCTAAGGGCTCAGTTCAGTTGAAATGATTTCCACACTGGCCAGCTGACTTCTTGGTGAATTATTCAGTCCCCAGACTGAACTATTCTCCCTGTGCAACAGCACATGGAAAAGGACTGGAGCCCTCCTGTTGCTCCCAATAGTCTGGAGAACCTCTCAGAGGGTCTGTGACATCCACGTGGTTTGCCCTGTGCCCCCCATCAGGAATTTTGGTGTTGATTTTCATGGCACCACTGTTCTGTAAGCACTGAAGATCCCACACCTTGCCCCTTTTTCCTTCTCTTCCCTGCAGGGCTTTCTCCCTGCCCTGTCAGACATTCAGCACCTGCAGTTTATAGGCAATAAAAAAACCACTTTGGACTTTGCATGGGTGGGAATTCAGAGCAACGGGCTCAGCGAAGAAGGCAGCCTGGCTTGAGCGCGTGGCTGCTGGGTTTGAGGTGAGGATGAGGGTCAGTGGCCACTGCAGGGTGGCTTGGGGGGATCCACACTCCCAGAGGATAACAGTTGGAACTGAACTGTGGGGTTTTGTTTCCCTTTCTCCCTTTGCAATACAGAGGTGGCTCCAGTGTGAGTGAGATCTGCCCAGCTGGACCTGCCCAGGGAACCTGGGGTGCATTTAAGTACATTGAGGGAGATGTTTTCAAGGCAGGCCAGGGAGTCAGAACATACAGATCCACTTGCAAATCCATGGGGAACACTGGAGTGACCTGAAAATCTCAGCTTTATCTTAGCTGTGTTAATCCACAGTCGACTGAAAGCCATGGCAACCTTGTCATTAGTATCAAGACATTTTGGACTAAGTTCCTACATTATGAGATACATACATTTCTTCCTTTCTTCCTCTTGTTTTCTTCTTTCTTTCTTTCCTTTTTTTTTTTTTTTTTAATTTTAGGGAGTGTACCTAACTGAGCACAATAAACCAGAGAGTTGCATGCAATTTTGCAACCTTTCTGATGGTGTAACGAGCTCTGCTCCAAGGGTTCATTATTGGGCTGCCTTGAAACTTGCTGGTTGAACAGGAAAAACAAGAAACCTGACCTCACTGCAGTGTTTAATTGAAGTGCATTTATTGACTGGTTGTAAGCTCTTACAGCAACTGTGTTTGCTGAGAGCTCTTGGTTTGATGCACCTTTATCTCCTGGGGCAGACACAGCCTTACCACCAAACACATCCTGCTCCAGGCTTGGACTGGGACTGGGAAGGAAGTTAAAGCTGGAGATTGGCACACTGTGGGGGAATGTGCCCAAGGTAAAGCCAGAGCATCGTGCTGGGCATGGTTTTGGTGTTGCTGTTTTGGTGCTTGGGCAGGTAACACGAGTCAGTAAAGAGAATAAACCCCTCTGAGTCTAACAGATCTTAAAGGTTCTGTCAGTGTGGATCTCCAGGCTCATAATTCCGAGGAGGGAGGGCTGAGAAGACTGTTATAAATCAGTGCCAAAGCAAACTGCAGCTGGATCTCTCTGCCAGCACATCTCCCTTTGATAGGGTAATGCTGAGACTGGCGTGTGCTTAACGCTCTGCATTCTCATCCCCAACCCATCTGCTTTAGAAATTAAGGCAGAAACCTGAAGTCTGTAACATCAGGGAGAGGTTCTCACTTCAGAGCCCCTCGGCAGGCAGGGGGGGTGCAGCTATAATTCATTATCACTGAATTTCAGGGCTGGCCTTGGCCAGTTTTGCCAGGATTCAGGTGACTAATTCCACTGGCAGGAAAGATCTCAGAGCGTTTACCTTATCTCTCTGGAGATCTTAAGTAGGGAGCTGAACACAATTGAGAACAGTTGCCTGATGAAAGAGGCAGCAAGCAAATGCAATCTGCAGGGGACAGGGAGTGGAAATCAGTCCCGGGATAGATGGACATGGCCCTCCCCTGGTACAGGAGATAAAGCTGAGCTTGCAAGAGGTGGAACTAGACATTTTTGGATATGATGTCATACTGATTGTGTGTGATACCCGCTGAATTCACCTCTAATCTAGCTCACTGTAATTTTAATTTAAACTGGCTGGTTTGGTGGTTGTTTGGTTTTTTTTCCCCAAAAGTTTTGGGACACTTTTGGCTTTGGGGAGCTGTTACAGGGAAGGTTGGAACTCCAGCCCTGTGGTGCAGGTAATCAAAATCTCTGAACCTTCATTGTCACAGCCCAGCTGCAAATCTGACCCAGAGGAGCCGGGATTCTTTTCAAGGAGTCTGGGATGCAAATTTATGCAGATGACAGTCATTAGTCTACTGTATATTTGTGTCTGTTTGCTCGAAACAGCGGGTGAGGGAGAGGCAGCTCCTCTGCAGAGAACATGGAAATTGCAGATCTGTGCCCAAACTGCCAACTTAAGAAAAGCAGTGGAGAATGAAAGACTTGCCTGTCAATTCTGTTGGTAGATTGCAGGGAAGTGGGAGGGCAGAAGCTATTTCAGGACCAGCCACCAACCTCTTGGCTCCTCTTTCTTGGCATTTATTAACAAATCCTTGTGCCACGAGTGCCCAGAGGCAAAGCCAGGAGGGCACAGGCAGGAGCAGCAGCCGTGCACAGAATTAGGAGCAAGGAAAGTTCATTTGTCCCAGCCCTAATCTGGAGACCCTCTTTGAAAAGCCCAGGGGGAGATCTCTGTGTATGTGTGGGACACTCCCTGAAGGGCTCAGTTAAAACACTTTGCAGCAGAGCAGTTCCCAGGACTGTGTTTTGAGCCAGAGCACCCGTGGAGGTGGAAGCGCCCATGGACAGCGTGCTCTGTGCTGCATCCACCTCTTTGCACTCTCACCTCGCTCCTGTGGCCAGTCTGGTCTGCTAAAAACCTCTCCCAGCTCTGGGCTTCCTCTCACACCTCAGGTGACAGGGATGGAAGGTGAGCTGCTCTCTGTGCAGCCAACTCGGAGGATGGAGCAAAACAGGAGTTTAAAATCACCTGCTTTCTGCTGGGAGTGCAGGTTGGCAGCACCTGAGGGCTCTGGGGGGATAACGAGGATTTCAGATGTCTCCTGGTGACTTTTATCACCCACAGTGGTGGTGGGATGCAGGGGTAAAACCCAAAGCCCAAAGGTATTTATGCTGCCTGCAAAAAGCCCTTTCCACTTGGGTAAAAATCCTCCTGTCGAGGCTGCCTTAAAGGGGCTGTTGGATCAGATATCAGGGAACTGGGAAAACTTCAGGTTCAAGTTAGTTCCTGGTGTCAATCCTTCAGTTGCTTCATACTTACTGCAAACTAGACCTTGAGCCTTTGGGAGAAAAACAGTTGGAAAACTGCTGGGCTCCCCAAAGTAGCATATTTCTCACCTCAGCTCTGTTGTGCTGAAAGGATGGGGTTTTCTGTGAACTTTTCCCAAACAATCTTGGTTTTCTTTCCTTTTTTTTTTTTCCCTTCTCTTTGAGAGGGGGAGGAGTTGTGCCTAAAAAAACAAACCCAACCTGTCCTCCTCAGCTCTGCCAACCTGTCAGTCCAGCCATGCAAGAGAGAGGGAGAGAGACAGAGAAAAAGAAAGGAGGGAGTGAAGCAGAGATCCTTTCTCAGCACACATTGAGGTAAATGCCATTTCTCACTTCCTTAATTACTCTTTTCTCTGTGCCTGTGCATGTAAACAGAAATTCTGTTACCTCAGAGAGCTTTGAACTAACTAAACGACCTGTGTGGGAATAAACTGCTTATCTTGTTTCACTGGAAGGGTGTTTTGCATTGTAACCTGGCAGCTTGTTAGCTGTTGTTTGGAAACACAGTTTCTGGGTCTGAAATGCAGAAGGACAGTTCATTTGAATATTAAAAAGAGGCAGAGCTTTAGTGCTTGTTTGGGGAGGATATTAAGCGGTGTGGTTTCAGGGCTGAAGCCTCTAATTACTGCAGATCAGGGGAAGAACTTGTTGGAGGAGGGAATCCCTTCCAAAGCTGCCAATTGCAGCTCTCACACCTTCTCCTGGAGGATTTGGTGTCAGCCACTGGTGGGGATGGGAGGTGAGACCACAGAGACTGTGGGGCTGACCCAGCCTGGCAGTTCCTCCCCTCCTTTCTGTGCCTTTCTGGAGGGGTTTTAACAACTTGGCATTGCCAGGGGAGGTGCAAAGCCAAGGTGCAGCAAACCTGCCCTCCCAAATTCTTGAGTCAGGAGGGCAGAGCAGCACTTTGAGCTCACACCAGGGAAATTGAGGGTTGCAGACTGTGAGAAAGGCTGGCTGAAATGAGGGTGAGTCAGAAGAATCACTGTGCCCCAGAGCTTGCCTTGGGAGCCTGGTCTGAGCAACCAGTTTGTTGGGACCATTGTGGCAGAGAGGGCCTGGGAGAAAAGGCCTAAAGGACAAGAATAGGCACAGTTTTGTTAGATCTGAGTGTCTGCATGAGGACCTGTGTGAATGTGCACAAAGATGTCTGTGCAAGGAGTCTGCTGAGAGAGTCTGACCCTTGGTGTGCCACGAAAACCCGCAAGCAAAGGTGAGAGAGGAAGAACCCTGTTCATCCACCTCAGAAATCCCCGTTTCTGTATTTCTAAATCCTGAGCAAACATTTTAAGCTGCACTGAAAACTCTGTAATGCCTTTCTGAGTCGGCTGAGGCTCTGAGAAGGTCATGGAGGAGGCAGAGTGGTGGACAGGATTTCCTTCCCACCCTGAATATTCGGGGTTTTCACTCCTGCAGCCAAGGTGTGCCTGCTGAAGATCACCTGTCTGCTAACACCAACCTGCCAGACAGGACAAGCTGAAAGATGGCAGGGAATGACAACACAGCTGCCATGTTGCTCCCTGAATGGGCTGGAATGTGTTTGCCAGGGGTTTGGTTACACAATCCTGGCTTCTGCATCCTCAGACTTCCTCAAATACTGATGCCTGTGCTGTAGTTTTGGATCAAAGCTCTCCTCCCATGGCAGTGACCAGCACAGAGCTGGGAGCCTGGGAAGAGGACTGAGAGGATCCAGAGTAGAGAGGGATGGCCTGGGAGGGGGTCTGTCCAGATAAAAAGGTTTGCAGTGTCCTGGTGTTCCATCACTTTCTTTTCTTATGGAACTGTTGTCTTCTGGGAATGTGGAGCTGGTGTTCCTTGTGACCCCTGACTCGTTCCCTGAGGGGGTGGTGATACAGAGTGAGACCATAAGCTTTTAATACACAAAAGAAATTCTTTTACAGTAGTGAGATTTGTAGTATTATTATGAGCTTTCCTGCTAGAGCCAGAGTGCAAAGGGAAGTGCTTTTCCAAGTGAACGTAGGAGGTGGAGGAAAGGAATTGCATACTCCAGTTTTGGTGGGGATAAACCTTCCCACTCCCTGGTTACAGTAACAGAAATCAGTCACTGAAGGAAGGCAAAGAGAAAAATCCTGTAACTTTCATGATCTGCAAAGACTTCAATGATAACCTCACAGCAGCACTTCTGCATCTTTTTGTTTCTCTTCTCTTCTCTTCTCTTCTCTTCTCTTCTCTTCTCTTCTCTTCTCTTCTCTTCTCTTCTCTTCTCTTCTCTTCTCTTCTCTTCTCTCTCTCACTCTGGAGGCAGCAAGAGCAGGGACTGATGTATTGATCATTTCTGATCAAATCTGAGAAGCCCTTCTGCCAGAAGAGGTTCTGAATAGCTCTGGTAAAGCTCAGTTGGGAAATACTTCACACTCAGAAAGTCTCTGCTAATTGACCTTGCTCAGTATTCTCTGGTGCCTAAGATTCTCTAGACTGGATGACAATTTACCCTCTTTCTTTTATTAGTCACCAATATTCTCACCACAAGCTTTTGGTGAAAAGTTTGGTAACAGAGCACCCCTTTCCAGGAACCTGTTGTGCAATTTAACAGCCACGTGATAAATACAAAGGAGCCAAACAAACAAATACAACCTCAGACTTCTGTTTGCTATTTAAATTGGGTTAAGAGAGGGATTTGATTTTTTATCTTTCCATCTAGTGTAAAAGCAGACTAGTTGTCCATCCTGTCTGCACATGCTGTAACTCAAGAAGTCACTGTGCTGCGTTTCACAAGGAACTGTTCATTTTTGTTGTCTGGTTCCTCTTTTTAAAGCAGTTAAATTCCTATTTTGAGAGTGCAGACAGGGTAGAATAATCCTCAACTACTCAAATGTTATTTGTGGTGACACATTGGGTTGGAGAATTGGAAGAGTGGAGAGTGTTTCAGCCCTTAATTTCCTGTGGAAAGATTCAGCTGAGGGAGCCATTGAATTTTGGGTTTCTCTTTGCTGTCATGGCAGGGGAGATCAGGTCTATACATCCCTGAGACGATCTGAGAATTGACATTTGATAAAAATCAAGTCTGGGAAACAAAGTGAAAAGGGGCAATTTCAGTGAACAACCACTTTTCACACAAGTTTTCCTGCACCTCAAGGGAAAACCAAGACAGGGGTTCACTGAGTGATGTGAAATGAAGACAAAAGAGTACAGTAGGCTGGAAATTTTCCATGTGTAAGTAAAGGCATCTCCATTCCTGAGACAACTTCGAACACAAAGCCTCTCCAGTTCTGCTTAAAATGTTTTCTCTCCAACTGGTTTCAAATTGGCACCTCATTTTGTGCCTGTCTGAGCACTGGTTCTGTGTGGCAGCATCAGCATCACCTGGTTGTGCCTTTGCAGGTCTCCAGCCTGGTCACACCATGGTCTCACCTGAGCTGAGCTTGCCCACCTGGTTCCTGACATGGCCAGGAGTTTTTTTTTGCCCATTTTGCTCTCCAGGGGATGCTGACCCTGAGCAGCTGTGGGAGAAAGGGCACATCCTCTCACTGGCTTTGTCCCCTCCAGAGATAGCTCAGAGCGAGACAGATCCGAACAATGGAGAGGATGTTCACTTAATAAAAGGAGATGCCATAAAACACAGGCTACTTTCCACCAGAAATCTCAGTGGGAAAATTCAAGTATTTCTATTTCCACTCACAAGCCTTAACCAGCTGTTTGACTATTAATGAAAATCCTTTTAGTTTTCCACAACTGAGAGAGAACTCTTTCCAGGAGTGGCCTGTGGTGAGATTTCTAGTGCACTCTTGCTTTGGATAGACTAAGAATTTTAATCTTTTCATGGTATTTTGTTGCCACAGCTACTTATTCTGAGAAGAAATGAGGCAATTGGTGCCTCATGCAAAGAAAAAAACCCAAGTAACCCTCAAAACAGCTTCTGTTAGTCAGGTCTCAGAAAGATTTGATTTAGGCTTTTTCAATGGGAATAAGTAATTAGTGCTTTGCTTTATCTCCACGGGTCTGTTCAAATGGAGTTAAGTGATTGGTGCAGCAGAGTTTTGGATGGAGGTGCAGTTGCCCTGGCAACAATCAGGAGTGAAATCAGAACCTTTTGAGCAGCCAGTGGAATGTGGTTCCACTTGGATGACAATAGGTCAGAGCATTTTAATGGGTAAAAATGTAATCCAGTACAATAGGATTTATTGCCACTATGACATCAGATTGACACTATTCCTGCAAATTCTTTAGCTTGTGACAGACTTCAAGTGAAATCTGTTTAGTGGAAAAACTTGTTAAATGCCATTAATCATTTTGTTTTCCAAATCAACCAGAGCCTGTGTGTCTCAGGGGGGTTAGAGGGAATATCTTCCAAGTGAGTGAAATTCAACCTCTCTGCACAAAGCCCTAATGAATGGCTGTTCTGGACACAATAAATGGTTCTAAGAACTAAAGGCTTGTTCCTGCAGGGTGCTGAGTGCACTGGTCCAAGTCCACTGGAGAACTTCCTCACTTGCTTAATTTTATACTAACAAAATAGTTTCCAGTGATTTCCAGGATGGTTATTCATGCTCTTAAACCTGATTGTATTTGCTGACAGACAAGACCTTGCAGGATTAAGTCCTAAACTAACAGTGGAAGAAAAGATTCCCTGTTCAGTATGGCAAGGGCATGGGACAATATTTCATCCCTTCTGCTGACACTTTTCCAGCTGCTGCAATAATGATCCATTTTATTCTGAAGGATCCCAGAGTTCTCTCTGAGCTAAGAAAATGCAGCCACAGCTCGGGGCAACAATGCATAGGACCAGGACAGGAGCATGTGTTGCCTGCAGCTTTAAGGAAATGGCAGTTTAGGGCACCAAAAGCTGCTCCTCTACCCTGAAGCCAAAAGCACAGAAGGCTTGGGATGTCACCAGGGACCTCTGTCACACATAGAAACCCAGAGTCATCTATTCCGGTGACACAACAGCAGAAATGGCCCCTTAACACTCATTACAGGTGGGTACCCTGTGAACCTTTCACCAATTTTCCTGTCAGATAGATGGAGGTCACTCTCATTCATTCTGTTTTAATACGAAAAGCAGCTTTTTCTGGCTGGTGTGGCTGGTACCGTGCACATCCTTTCATTGTTGCTTTTACAACAATAAAGCTCCAGGCCCGTAACTGTTCCTCTCCTTGCAATCAGCTACGGAGAACAATCGAGCCCGGACAATGACACAACCTGTTTTCTCGTCTTCCTCAATGGGGAAATGGGCCCTGAGTTTTTGTGAGGACGTTCACAAACAGCCAAGGGCGTGCGAGGCGAGGAGTGACCTCAGAGCCGCGTGGGACGCGGGGGAACAAAGAGATCTGGGGCCCTGATTTGAAAAACACCCCGAGCCCAAAGCAGTGGCACAACATCACAGTGACCAGCACACGTCACGGCGCTGCTGGAACCCGCTCAGAGCCGTCAGACACAAACACAGCCCCTCTCCAGCAGCTGTCAGGCCTGGGGCTGGTGTTTGTGCTGGCGGGTAACTCCATCCCTGCAGCGTCCACGTGGGCTGCAGATCCATCCCCGCTCCTTTCCGAGGGACATTCCTGCTCTCCCTTTGTTACAGCGCTCCTGGCTCCCTGCCAGGACCTTTCAGGTGGCTTTTTACTCCCCTCAACCTGCACTTTCTCTCCCGAGCATCAGCAGCGTTGCGGTGGCTCCCAAACTGAGACACCCGAGTGGTGGGGCTTGTTTTCCCTTTTTTTTTGTTTTTTTTTTTTAATTTTCTGTGGGAAACACCACTTTGTGCTTTTCACAGGCTTCATCTGCTGCAGATCTGTTTGTTAGGAGGTGCACAGGGCTTAGCACCACACGGAATGTTCCTGAGGAGGAATGCCACCGGGCTGAGCTCGTGATTCGGGGCTCGTCAAGCCTTGGTGCTGATTTGAGCTTTAATTAATCACCTTTGACTTCTTGAACAACTCTGGCTTGGTGGCTTTCAAAGTGATGCTTTAACTCGGTTTTAATCAGTAAAAACAGATGTGAAAATGACCCGGGGAATACACAGGATAAAACACATCCCACCTGGGCTGTGTATATTACTTTTGAGCTTAATTTTAATTTTGTTGACCAATCATTTATATGACTCCCAGCTAATTTGGAGTGGATCAAGGGGCAGAGGAAGTAAATTTCAAAGCAGAGTGAAATTCTCTGTAGTCATGCTCTTGTCTCTGACGGCAGCACCCCTGCAAAGTTAATGTGTAATAAATGAGACTTTTGTTTCACGGGTCCATAACACCTACGAGGCAAAAGAGCAAAGCTGTTTCTCAAAACATGGGAACGGCTTTGGCAATAAAATCAACCCCTACTGCAGTTTAGATATCTTCTTTTCTGGAGTGTTGACATTTGTAATGTAGCAGGTTTTTATTTGGTGTATTTTTGTTAACATGGTCTCGATAAGATCTGCTGCTTGTTCGCAGTGTTTGCCTTCGAGAAGTAAAACAGGAAAAACACGGCTGACTGAGCAGGTTCTTGACAAACATCTTGGAATGAGCTGAACCTCCCCAAGTAGCTCCTTCACTCAGTAGTGCTGAGTGAAAATAATCCACACAAAGGGCAACCACAGAGGCCAAGATCACAAACCATGAGGGAAACACAGTCACCCTCTCTGCAGGTCACTGGAAGACAAAAATCCTAGTTGAAAAAAATCCTTAAATTGAATTTTTTAATTAAAGGTAACCAGTTATATTTATTTTTTAGAATATATTTATATATGTGTGTGTGTGTTTGGTTTTGTTTTTTTAAATACTTATATTTATTTATATATGTGTGTGTGGTTTGTTGTGGTGGTTTTTGGTTTGTTTTTGTTTTTGTGGTTTTTTGTTTGTTTTTTTTTAATAAGTGCTGCCATTTTTGAAAACAGATTGATATTTTAAACAAAAAATAATATGTTAGTTACCCCTGAGGGATTTGCTGATAAATTCATTATGGTGGTGGGACTGAGACTCCAGCCTGTTGCATTCCCCCAGTGGTTCATGGTAATGCCTTCAACAAGTATTTTTCCTCTCTGGCTCCAGCCTCAGGAAGATTTACAACAGGCTTATATTAATTCTTATTAGTGCTTATAGTTAAACATGTGCAGGACTGTTTTCATTAGATTTAACCCCAGTATCTCAGCCCTTAAAATATTCTTATCCCACATTCCTGAGCTGGGATTCCTCTCAAGCCCTTCAGAAGCTGAGGAAACTGCCTGTGACTGAAGGGTCCATTCCATGGGGACCCCAGGGAAGAAGGCTGGGATTTGCTGACAAACCAGTTTGGCAAGTGCAGGTTTTGACACACAGAGGTTGAAATGCGGGCACAAAATTAAAGAAAATAGGAAATTGCATTAAAAATGTTAGTAGTAGTCAACACAAATGAAACAAAGGGCAAGACTGAAGGGTCTTCAGCATCATGAAAAATCTCTTTAAAGTGTGTGAGGCAGATTGTGAAAGCCATTTCCAGTGTCTCTGCGATTAATGGCACATGCACAGGAAAGCAAGAACACAGCAAGGGAAAAAACTAACATCAGTAAACTCTAAGAACTCAGAATATGCCCAAAAGACAATTTTAAGTGAGAAGACATGAAAAAAATAGTAGGATTAGATGTGAGAAATGCTGATAGAGAGGTGATAGATTGCTCCAAAAGAATGGGGTGTTGGTAATGACTCACCAGGGTGTCAAATACTGGTGAAAATATTGAGAAGGATATTAAGAATGAAGCACTAAACGTGTCTGATTTCGGATGGAGTGGAGAGGAGAAAGTTTGGAAATGGAGTCATAGATGATGAATAAAGCTCCCCCCATTAAATATTTGATCTGGACCACCACTGAAGAGCAGGCACTGGCATTAATTAAACTCAACTTTGATTTAGGATGAATGTTCCCATTTTTAGAGGAATGATTAACTCATCTAGTGATGTTTTAAAAGTGGGGGAGAAGAGACAAGGTTTTAAAGGAGATTCTGTGCTTATCATCATATATCTTAAAATCTAATTGCTGTGCCCAGAAACTCCCTCAGGTGATCAGGAATAAGCTGTGGATCAGCTCCAGGAGCCCAGACATGAAGTTATGCAACCCACCCACTGAGGTAAAAAATAATATCCCTAAGTATACATCCCAAACACCCAGGCACACGTGATTTTCCACTTCCACATTATTTCAATTATCTGACTTGCAAAACAGCGAGATGCTGTAAATTAGAGCGCTGAACTTGGCACGGGGGTGACAGCTGGAACCGGGAGCGGTCAGCACCACGCTGAGTGTGAGTGCTGAGGAAAGAGCTCCTGGGTTCCAGGGGAACCTGCCTTTCCAGGCCACGTGGAGCTGTGCTGGGATGGATGGATGCACAGAGGGTCAACCTTCTGCTCCTCAAGGCGTTGAAAGTCATCCCTGACAGAATCATCCCACTCCCGAATTTCCTATGGAGTCGAGTAACGATATGGAAACTCAGCATTCTGCCAAATCTGAGACACAAAAAAAAAAAAAAAAAAAAAACAAACCCCAGAAAGAAAGAAAAGAAGGTTTCACAAAGCCCTTGTTTCTTAGAAAGTGCTGCTGTAATTCCAGCAGGCCGAGCCAATTCCGGAGAGCGGCGATGGATTCCGCCTGTGGCGATGCTGAGAAACCCAACGGCCAAATCCAAAACAGGGAATCAGAGACAGCCCCTGTGCTGAGTTCAACGGGGCTTGGATCAGCCCTCTGATCTCTGGAACCGTTTGATATCTTCCACAGGCTTTTCTAAGGAGTGGTGACACGTGTAGCCCAGCAAACGTTTGGGTGGAAACTCGGGATGCCGTGCAGGACTCTGGGCCTTGGCGGAGCAGCTCCAGCTACACGATATCCTTGAGCAGAACAGAGAGAAAATCAGATTTTGGTGTATCAGAGGTGGATTTCTGCTGCATCTGTATTCACATGTGGAAGGAAAGTCATACAGAGCTGCTCAGAAAAGTAAATCATGTTTCTTGAGCCCGCCACTGATGGATAAATGAACTTCTGATTTGTCTGAGTGTCAGTCACAGCATTTTCTGGTGCCCTTCCTAAGGAAAAAAAAGCACTGACACACTGTTTGATTTGACATGTAGCTAATATTTATCTCAACCTCTTTTTAATATGGGAATCAGTTTAGAAATCTGAATCAGCAGCTTTTTTGAGGTATTTTGCTAAAAATTAGATCGTAGTGGACATGATTAATTTTATTTACATGATTTGATTTTATTTTTGCTGCTGCCTTCCATTTCCTTAAAGAAATAATGCAAAATGATATTTTCACTGTTAGACCTTGTGTTAGTTTTGAAAATGTGAAGCCTTTGGTGATTTAATTGGCATTTGAGATATTTCACTAGGTGGGATGAGGCAGTTTCTGAGTATTACAGTGGAATTCCTGCTGGGGCCAGTAGGTAAAGCTGAGCTCAGTGGTAACTTGGAGGTGTTCCTGTCTGGCCTGAATAGAAGAAGTTAATAACTGGAGTCAGGCTGCATCTTAGGGACCTTTCTACAAGGATTGGGGGAGGAAAAAAAGATCAGAATCCTCAGGCTTCCTCCTCACACCTTCCTTCTGTCATCTGTCAAACAGAGCTCACACATTCACTTGGGATTCAGTTTGATCCCATTCCTTACATGAAATACAAGAGCCAAGGCATCTGATGCAGCACAAGGCTTCCCAGTGTGGGAGCTGCAGCCTGTGGAATGGGCAGGATTAAACCCTGCACAGGCAATTTTAGAGCTTCTCTGGTCTCTGCAGACCCTTTGGTTACAGGCACACGAGCTGTCCCTCTCTCGGGTGTCTGAGCTGTGTGTGCAGGACCAGGGAGCTCTGCAGGGCTAATCCAACACCTCTGCCCTGTGTCTGTACCTCGTTCCACAGGCACACCTGAGCACAGAACACTCCTGGACAGGCAGTGACTCCACGTTCCTGTGTCACACTGCCCTTCCCTGGGTATTTGGTTTACAGGGCGCTCCAGAAAACAGGAAAAAGAGGAGTACAGTCCCTGCCTCAGGAAGCAGAGTTGCACAAAGTGACGTAAAGGAAACTGTCCCTGAGACTGGAAGAACCCTTTTAGAATCTCAGCTCCTGCCTGCCCCCGAATTCCTACATTATTAATAACCTGCTGTGTTTGGGGAAGAGATATAAGGGCAAATAACGGGGTTGAGGGTGTTAGATCAAAGTGGTCAGCATTATCTAATCTGATTCTGTCATTGTTCATGACCTGCCACTTACCTACTGCTGAATTCATTATTGTATTACATCATGCCCATTAAGAGCTGCAACAAACTGTTCTCCTGTTCTTTGCCAACAAGATCTGTTGGAAAAGTTCCTCGAAGAGCTGCTGTGGCTCTGCAGGCTGTAATGTAATCCCTGAGGTGCAAGGTGGGGTGAGATCCCACTGCACGCATCTGCAGAGCTGTGGGAATGATCCCTCTCTGCGTGTCAGTGCAGACATCAGTGTGCCAGGGCAGGAGAGGGCAGGAAGTGCTAATTAGTGCTGACACTTGGGTTTGGTTCCCTCACAGCTAATTTGTATCAGAGCCCAGGGGATTCTACCTGCTGAGTTAAGGAATGGGGTGGCTACTGATTTCCCAAGGAAGAAACCTGGATATAAAATATATCATTTTAAGCTGTTCCATCTCTGCATGTCTTGCACAAATTTCCCAGAGAAGCTGTGGCTGTTCCAATCCCTAGAAGTGTCCAAGGCCAGGTTGGAGGGGGCTTGGAGCAACCTGGGCTAGTGGAAGGTGTCCCTGCCCATGGCAGGGGTGGCACTGGATGAGTTTTAAGGTCCCTTCCCACCCAAACCACTCTATGATTCTCTGATTTTCAGTTCTAGGATAAGCTGTACAAATTTTAAGGACATTGTGCTGCCCAGTCCACGCTCTGGCTGCTCACCCTGGTGCAGGAGCTGCTGAGAGCTGAGGGTTAAAAGGAGGAAGAGGCTCCTGAGAGTGAACAGCTTTAGGTTTCCCTCCTGCCAAATTGTCTGGGACAAAGAATGGCAGCGAGGCCCGAAATCAGGAGCCTCAAGTTGCCAGCACTTTCCACGTGTCATGGTATTTCAGTGTTTCCATGGCTTGTTCCTGCTAAAACCATGCAGTGCTTGCAGTGCAAATAAATTAAAATAGACATTTGCAGCTTTCTACAGGTTTTGGGAGGTGCTCTGAGTGGTAAGCAGGGGGCTGGTTCCCTTTGAACCTGCCCTGTGTCTCCAAAACAGGCCACCAGCCTTCATCAAGGAGCAACTTTCAGCCTGTCTTCTCTAACTTTAAGGGGAGAAACTCCTTTCATTTCTTTTTTATTGGTTTTGTTTTAAGGAGATCTGGTTTCACTTAGATGAATTAGATGTCAATATATCTGTTGCTGTGAGTTGTTCCAGTGTAGATCACAGCACTAGTATATGACTTTAAAGTCTGTGCAAAGCTCTGCTGCTCTGTGCTCTCTATGTCTGCCTTTTAAAATGTTCAATAAACCCTTTGATATTGATACTTTAGGTCTTATCTCTTTATGGGGGCATTGAGGAAGAAGTCTAAGAAATAGACACTCTTTTTTTTCCAGCTCTGAGTTTAGCCTGTTATAATCATAGAATGGCTTGGGTTGGAAAGGGCTTTAAAGACCACCTAGTCCCAACCCCAAAGTTTTCTTTTATTTCTGTATTTCCAGCCTTTTCTTCTGCTGTTGAAAGGACTCTTTGGACAAAAAGCTGGAGAGGGAAGGTGTTACCTGTGAGGTGATGCCTGCAGAGTGATCAGACTCACAAGCCAAGCAGGCAGGAGATTTACAGGCAGTTTTTATGTGTCCTGGAGCATCCCTGTGAGCAAACACCTCCCTGGGGTGGTTATACAGGAGAATCACGATATGGGCCAGCCCTGCTCTGGGCAGTGCAGGTCAGAAGCAGAAAGACTGGCTGTAAGCATTAGAAGAAATGTCCCTTTGCAAGTGGAAGGAAGGAAGGAAGGAAGGAAAGAAAGAAAGAAGGAAGAGTTTCAGTGTTGTCCCACGATAGATTTATTTAGATTTTGTGGGTGGTGGGTTGTTTGTGTATTTTTTTTTTAAGATACAAGTATTTGGGTCGATTCCAAAGCACTTCAGAAGGTTTTGAATCGTCACATTTCTGGCCTCTGAGCTGAAAGCCTTCCAGGGTTACACAACAATGACTAAAGCTGGAAATCTTTCAGACCATTTCCAAAATGCAGGAGGAAACTGAGGTGATTGCTAAACCAACACTAGAGAGAGAGAGAGAGAGAGACATCCACTTCCATGTGTGTGGGGTTAGAGGGAGCACCCAATTTCGTGTGCAGGTTTTGGAGTTGTTTTCTTTTTGATTTAATCTCAGAACAGAATTATTCTGGAACCCAGATCTTCACATTGTTTTGCTTAATGTTTTACAAACAGGCTGTTGACTGAAGTTGTCACTGAACAAGAATTCACTCCTATTGTTTACATAATGGGAAAACAGAGTCATAAAAGGGGTGTAGCAGCAACTTGTTAGGTATTAGGCTAAGGTGCAACAGGGATTATCCTCACAAAACTCTGAGCCCTAAACTCAAAATATCAGGATTAAACTGACAATTACATTTAGTCAAAGTCTTTGAAAGGCTAAACTTGGTGTTTAAGGCTTTTAAGTGACTTGTTCTGAGCTGACAACCAAGAGTTCAAGTTGTTCTGGTACAGCTGCTCTATTCAAGAGGAACTGGACGAAAACATGAATATGATAAAAGGGGCTGCTCCTGCTGCTGTTTGCTTTGTGCAGCTCCTCACTGGGTACAAGTAGGTGTTGGGTTTGTTCCTGTTTCTGCCACTGTGCTTTGAAATATAGGAATTTCCTTCACCTCCTCCTCCCAGTTCACACTGGGGTGGAATTTTTAAAGAATACCTGTTTGGGGGGTCAATATGCAGACCCCAGAAACACAGGTCTCCAGAGCAGGTCTGTGTCTCCCTGAGGTGTTTCAGTGTCCAACACAGTAAGATCACAGCCTTGGCTTAGATAATGAAAATTAAATGACTTTCTGAACTCTGAGTCTGATACACACATATCTTAAAAGAACTTCTGAACCCTCTCTGCCATTTACCCTGAAGAAATCTTTGAGATTTCTCTATTTCTGTCTCCCTGCTGCCCAGCCTGACTTCACTGCTCCATTTTTACCCCCGATAAGCTTTTAATTGGAGGAGGGAAATACATTTATAAGGATGGTTAGCAAAAGTACTGCGAATTTCAGCGGTACTGAAATGCAAGGGGAGGCTCATGATGTGTACAGACATGCCCAGAAATACAAGCAAAAACTCACAGAAAGTAAAAGCAGGACAAAGCAAGGGGAGGGTTTATGTGCCAGCGTTAGAGGGAGGTGAAAACGCTTCTTGGCAACATCTGACAACCATTTGCAGCAACAGATCCAGGAGCTCCAGTGAGTAGAGAATGCTTTTAAATCCTCCCCCACCCTCTTTGTTAACCTTTACCAGGTAGTTAGACCTTTAATGTAACTGTGTGGCTTTCTTAGGGGTGTGGGAAATATTTCCCTTCTGAGAAATAAGGAGTTGGAAAGGTTGAAGGTTGAAGGTCTGAGGTTGAAGTTCACAAGTCTGGTTGTCAGTCTGTGGTCCTTGGCAATAATTTGGTAACAATAATAATCTTCAGAGGTCAGTGGGTGTCAGTAAAGTGAGAGAGGAACATCTCCCTCTCCTCTGGAACTGGGAAACCACGTGCCTGTTTAATGGTGTCCCCAGGAATGAAGCTCAGGCAGTAACAGTGACTTAGATAATGCACAAACATTGAAGGGTGAATGTTCAGACTTCAACCTTCTGAGCAACACCCGGCAATGCAGAAGACTCATTAATTATGATGCATGATTATTATTGCACTTGAGAGCTTTTGGGAGGTAGATTCTGACTTGGTTTACCTTTCAGCATCCCCAAAATACTGGGCAATATTTTTTAAAATGTTTTTGAGAGGCTGTGGAGGTTTTTTCCAAGAGCTTTGGAGCACATTTGGGATTTTAGGTCATCTGGGTCACTGTGCAAGGCCAAATGGCTCTGAGCAATCCAATTTTCAACATGACAGTGAAAGACTAACTCAGGTCCTGGGAGCAATATATGCCTGCTAACACTGCTCTGCTGTGCTTCCTTTTGACTCCATCCAGCTTCAGGGCTGGATTGTTTGGGTTTGGTTTAGGGAGCTCTGCACCAGTGTCCTCTTTCTTTTTTGCAGAAATACTTTTGAGTGTTTTGCAAAATCCAACCTCCTACACGGCTTCTTACACCAGCCAAAAACCCACCACAGACATCCATGAGCATATATCTGTAACTACAACCTGTTCCTGGGAGAGACCCCATATAGAGCTCCTAAAACAAGGAGCCTCACTGAGTTGTCTCCTGTGTGTGACAGATGAGCATAAATTCAGAGTGGCCTTTGCCACCCAGTCAGATGTGTCACAATTGTGATTTTTTCCAGCACCACCAAAATCCAAACACCATTTTTGAAACAGGATGATTTTCTGGTGGCAACACCAGGGAAGGGAATCCACTCAGGAGTCTCTGATTCATGAAGATTAATCCCTTTTAGAGTCCCAGGATGTTTGTGAGTGTTTTCAAGGAACTTCAGTTTGAATCAGTCAGTAAGGAAACCAGTGGAATCAGAGAATATCCTGAGCTGGAAGGGACCTGCAAGGATCATCCAGTCCAGCTCCTGGTCCTGCACAGACATCCCAACCATCCCACCAAAATGGGATTGTTCAACCCCTCCTGGAGCTCTGGTAGCCTTGGGGCTGTGCCCACTGCCCTGTGGGGCCTGTTCAGTGCCAACCACCCTCTGGGGGAAGAACCTTTCCCTGGGATCCAACCTGACCCTTCCCTCAGGTCCTGTCACTGGCCACCAGAGAGAAGAGGTCAGTGCTGCTCCTCCCCTGCTGCTCATGAGGAAGCCTCTGGATGTTTTTTATTTAAGATATTCACTTCATTTTCACACCTCACATTATGAGGTCCTTAAAAAAAAAAAAAAAACAACAAACCAAACAACCCAAACAACTCAACAGTTTCCAGTGGTTGTTTGTTGTTAAATATGACTTATAAAATGTTAGGTCAAGCATCTTCAACACACCAGGCTACACTATTTGTTTAAAGCTATGAGTAAAGCAAGTCATATGAATGTTTCCAAAGACTGTATTCCAAGAAGTATTTTTGGAAACGCTAATGTTGTGTTTTTTAATGAAGGCCACATTCTGAGGCTACGACACCATATGTCACATTCATTTCTGTACTGGAAAAAAAAAAAGAAAAAAAAGAAAAAGAGAGAGAGAAAAAGAAAAGAAAAAAAGAAATGGAAACTATGTTTGGCTTTTAAGTGTTTTTGGACTGGTGTCTCTGCATGCTTGTCATTGTTCCTTGGATGAGAGGAGAGTTCTTGGTCTGTTAATCTAGTCCATCCAATATATATTACACTCCGTGGGCCTGACTCTCCTCTGCCTAGAAGTGTGTGCAGTCATTTATACTCAGCAAAGTGAACGAAGACCTGAGGGGAAAAAAAGTTACCAGTAGGAAAGTTGGGTTTTTTTCTTAAATTCATTTTCCATGAATGTTTTGGCTTCACTGGAAACCTGTGTCTGAAGCTTCAAAACCAGCTTGAAAATGGGAAAAGTGCTTGTCATTTTTCCATCGAAAACTTGCAATTTTTGGGAGGAATAATGACAGATTTTCCACAAAAATATTAAGTGGGTTTTTTTTCAGAAATATCACTGAGAAGCATGAAACTTAGCAAAAAATATTGAATTGTTCTGCTGTGTTCCCATCACTTCTGACTGGTCAATGTTTAGATTGGGATGTGGTGGAACAAGCTGGAGATCCTAGGAAAAGGATTTGCCTTTCTCAGTGATGTATCCTATGAATAATACACAAGCATCTTGTAAATGATTATTTCAGCTAAATCTTTCCTTTTTTTTTACAGGGTTCCAGGTGATGAGATCCCAATTTCTAACATAACCTCTTGTTATTAGTCACTAAACATATGGCCCAGAGCTTGTACTGCTCGAGTTCATGTGGTTGCAATCTGCAACAACATCCATTTCTTCTCTGCTCTGACAGAGGAACCTCCTAATTCCCATCACTTCCGAAATTTGTGTCATCCCCAACTTTTATTAACACGCTGTGTGTTTGTTTTCAAATTCATTAATTGAAATTTAAATATTTTTGGCAGCTGGATATTTTTTTGCTTGCCTGAGGGAACGATTTGAGAGGGTTTCCAGGACCCCAGAGAGGTTTCTTTTTCATTTGAAATGTAAATGATTTTCTACAAATTGAACAAAAACCCCTCTGCAGCACCAGCCCAATAAAGTTCATGTCCATGACCAGGTTTTTCTGGGCAATACTGAAACAAAAATAATGATGAATGATTGTGTGTGTTTGATGTATTTTATGGTTGAAAACCATCAGCACTGAACTCGCCTGTGATGTTACTGAAGTCTTACATCTAAATGAGGTTTTTTTCCCCAGGCATTTCTTCCAGTGGAAGAAAACAAGCAAAATTACAACAACTAACTACCTCAGATATTCTGCTGACTTTAAGAAGGTTTGTGATTCCTGTGATTTTTCAGGAGACCCCATCCTGATTTGAAGGTTACTTCATGAGTAACCTCATAGTGGAGTCACCACCAAGGTTTTTGATTTCAGAATCAATTAGGATTGACAAGGACATTTCTAACTACTTGGATTTCTTGCTACCTCATATTTCTGGGCATGTTTGAGGGATGTTTTGTAACAAATGCCAGACTCTGGACTCGTGATGGCCACGCAAGTGAATGGGCTTGGATTTGGTGCTACACGGGTTCTGCCACAGGAAATTCAAGCGAAAATAAACTCTCTCTTTCATTTCACAGGTTTCCAATGAACAAAGAAAACAAATAACCTCAAGTGTGCCCCATGAATTGATGCCACGAGATGAGGAAGATGACGGACCAGAGCGGTTCCTACAGGCCCGTGAGCATCCAGGGAAATAAGGTCAGCTACCGAGGCACGTGCCAGGAAAGGCCTGAAAAGGGGGGGAAAAGGCTGCAGAAGCGGTTCCTCCACAAGGATGGCAGCTGCAACGTCTACTTCAAGCACATCTTCGGGGAGTGGGAGAGCTACGTGGTGGACATCTTCACCACGCTGGTGGACATCAAGTGGCGCCACATGTTCGTGATCTTCTCCCTGTCCTACGTGCTCTCCTGGCTGTTCTTCGGGCTGGTGTTCTGGCTGATAGCCATCCAGCACGGGGACCTGTTCAGCGACCAGGAGGTGACGCCCTGCGTGGCCAACGTCCACAGCTTCACGGGGGCGTTCCTGTTCTCCCTGGAGACGCAGACCACCATCGGCTACGGGTACCGCTGCGTCACGGAGGAGTGCTCGGCCGCCATCCTCATGGTGATCCTGCAGTCGGTGCTGAGCTGCATCATCGACACCTTCATCATCGGGGCAGCCCTGGCCAAGATGGCCACGGCCCGCAAGAGGGCCCAGACCATCCGCTTCAGCTACTACGCCGTGGTGGGCCTGAGGGACGGCAGGTTTTGCCTCATGTGGCGCATCGGCGACTTCCGGCCCAACCACATGGTGGAGGGCTCCGTGAGGGCCCAGCTGCTGCGCTACAAGGAGGACAAGGAGGGCAGGATGACCATGGAGTACAGGGACCTGAAGCTGCTGAACGACCACATCATCCTCGTCACCCCGGTGACGGTGGTCCACGAGATCGACAGCGAGAGCCCCTTGTACGGCCTGGACAGGAAGGCCCTGGCCAAGGACAACTTCGAGATCTTGGTCACCTTCGTCTACACGGGCGATTCCACGGGAACCTCGCACCAGTCCAGGAGCTCCTACGTGCCCAGGGAGATCCTCTGGGGCCACAGGTTCAACGACGTCTTGCACGTGAAGAAGAAGTACTACAAGGTGGATTGCTTGCAGTTTGAGGAGACCACCGAGGTCTACGCCCCCCACTGCAGTGCCATGCAGCTGGATCGGAAGGAGCAGGAGTGGAACCGAGCCGAGAGGACACGGGAGAAAGAAGCGGAGTCGTCAGCACTGGAGGTCAAGACATTCAGCTCCAACCAAAAGTCGTTCAGTGCCGTTGCCCTCGTCACCAGCTGTGCAGACCCCGAAGAGCCGGTGACGACTGTCACCCAGCCCCCTGCAGAGGCTTCTTACCAGAAAGCAGCCGTGACCTTGAGCAGGCTCTCCATAGAGTCCCAAATCTAGCTCTGACTGTGGTTAAAATCACTCCCAGAGGATCCCTCCCGTTGCAGCTCTCAGAGTGCAGACACTGAACTCACGAGCACAAGCATTTACGTGACAGACCCCGCTGACAGCGTGCCCACAGTGGACAGGGTGCTGAGCTGCAAGGGGAGCTTCTCACTGGTTTGTGGAGGTATCAGTGACAGATCAGGTTTGGCACCAGAGAAAACAGCTCCCATTTGGGTTTTTAGGGAGCTGCTGCACTGGAGCAAACTCACTGTAAACTTTACTACCCTCGGGGTTCCACATGCCCAGAGACAGATCATGATCTGTGCCCTCCAGGTCAGGTTTTCCAAAGCTGACTGATTTGTTTGGAAAGTCAGTTCTCAGTCTCTCTGGGAGGCTCTGAAACTCCACCATCCCAACCAAGGATTCCTCTCCAGCAGTTCAGATGAAACCCTCACCCCAGGGTTCTGCTGGGGAATCTGTGGGGCTGTTCTTCACAGGAGGGAGTGACCTGGGAAGAACAACTGACCCCAGTCTCACTGGGTGGCTTTGGAAACCTGCTTATGCCCTGCCTAGTCCTGTGGGATCTGCTGTGGGATCCTGGAGAGCTTTTCCATGAGCCATTCCCAGAAGTGCTGATCTCTCAGCATCCTGAGGGTTGCAGGATGTCTGGCTTGGAGCTGTGGGGAGGCTCTGGGACGTGGCTCTGGTGGCTCAGAGGGGTTGGCCAAGCTGCCCCACGTGCACTGGGCAGAAATCAAAACAAGACCTCCAGCCTGAAACCAGCAAAATCAGGTTGAGCCTCAAGGAGAGGACCATGTGTTTGGAGTGAGCTGTGCAATATTTGATATCAAAGCGTCTTTCATTTCACTTCGCTTTTCTTTTTAGTGTATTGTGCTTCTTGAGAAAGGCAAAAATCAATCTGGAGAACAAACAGGGTGATTCTGTCAAAGTGAAATATGTTTATCTCCACTTGCTGCGTAAAAATGATCCTTCGCAGAGAAATTCAACACACTCATCTGTCAGCTCAGTTTGGAAGAAAGGGAAGTGTTGAGGCTCTGAAGCTGGCTGTGACATGGAAGTTCCATGCTCTGTAATTATTTAATAAGCAATATCTCATCGTGCTTTCTCCACCTGATGATTACAAGTAATTTGCATGGTGTTTAATTTTCATGCTAATGTAATTTAATTATACTTGAGTTGGTGGGGTTTATCTCACCTGACCTCAGCTGCAAAGAAATTCAGTGTTGGCCTGCCTGTTGAGGCTCCCTGTGGTTACTGGAACTCCCCTGTCCCCACAGGGGAACTCATCCCACCCTACTCTGGCTTTTTAGGGAGCTGCAGGCATTTCCATTTATCCTGGAATCTTTCATCCCTCTCCATTTGTTGCTGAAGGAGATGAGATGACTGTTGTGGAAGTGCTGGCTAAGTTTAGGCTGCTAAAATTAGGTCTGACGAGTCATTCACATCATCCTGACTAATTAATTGGGTTTTTATGAGCTCATCACATTTAATGAAGAAAAAATAGCATGCTGAGTCTTTTTTCCTGAAATTTACTCCATTGCTGTATTATTTTAATGTATCTTGCATTTCTCCTTTGCTGGCACATCATCCCTTCAGGTAAAACCAAAACCTGGAGGGAGCTGGTTATTCCAAAGATCATTAATTACCCTATTTCATGTGCTGATTCATCAGCAGCATCCATCTATAACAGCAGTAGAAAACATCTTCTCTCTCCTGGATTTGAGCACTGGCAGACATTGGGGAAATAGTCTTAAAAAAAAAAAAAAAAAAAAGGGAAAGAATGTAGGAAAATGTATGAGGGTCTCAGTACTTATGTGGTGTTGGAAAAAAAAAAAACCCATCCGGATTGTATAAAATAGAATATAACCTACAAGACATGGGAAATAATCCTCCCACACTCCTCTGGCCTTGGCTGGGTTATTTTATTCCATGTTGGGCACCACGTTTTGGGGAAGACGTGGAGCAATTCGAAGAGGATCTGAAGATGTAGAAAACATGCACTCAAGGAAGCAGGGAAATGACTTGAGGTGTTCCAGTCCTAGAGGGAGTTGGGAAACACAGAGTTCTCAAAGACTGCAGTCTGAGAGAGGGACAGTCTGGTGCATGGTGGGTAGGACAGGAAAACCTGGGATTAAACTGGAGGCAGAAGGATTGAAGCTAATTAGGAAACTGTGTCACAGAGGAGGTGAAGCAGTGACAGAGCTCTGGGGGGGGGTGATCTCTGTGGTGGATCTTGGGAGCCTGAGGGAGAAAACACTGTCAGGACTGAGACAGGATGGTCACCCTGCAACTTTCCAACTCTGATTTTCACAAAGAGGGGCTGTCTAACACAAAATCTGCTTCACTGCTCACCTCACAAGTACTCACACACGTGGGTCTGCTTGAGCACATAGCACAGGTACTGAGAGAGATCAGATACCTCTGAGATGTGAGACCAAAACCCCCCAGATCCCTTCCAGAGGTGCACATCCCAGGTGCTGTGTGTGAGAGCAGCTCTCCCTGTTAAGCTGTGAAGCTCAGCTGCCTTTCCCTCTCCCAGCTCTGCTCCCTGTGAGCCTCTTGGGCTGAAAAAAATTCTTTCCTCAGAATGGCTTTACTGTAAGGTGAAAGCACCAGGAGATCTGATTTCGGGGTTTGCCCTGTGTTTCTTGGTGCAGATAAATAAAAATACAGGAGCATGTCTGGTGATGTGTGTGTTGGCACGTCAGGCAACCACTGACTGATGAGGATCAGGAAGAAACTTCTCTCCTGAGTGTGTTAATTCACACCAGAATTCCAGTTTCTTACAGCTCCTCCTACTTTTATCTACAGCATCTGATACCAGCCAGTGCCACTGGTTGAAACACTCTTCCAGAGTGTTGCATGTGCTCCTTGGAACTTCCAAAAGCCCATACCTCTGGTTGAGGTTCAGCAGCTGCTTCCCAGCCACCCAGAGGCAGGAACTGGCAGTTCTGCCTGGAAGTTGCTCTCCCTCTTCCCGTCCTTTCCACAAAATTCACCAGATGAGGCAAAATTTTAACAACAACAACAAAGAGAGAACACAAACCACTTTGCATTGGACTCCTGACTCATGATTATGAACTGCACTGGGTTATTTTCCCTTGGAAAGGAGCACTGTTGTTCCGGGTCAAGGTTAATTTATGTCAAAGGGAATATAATCGGAGATTATTATATAATTTATTTTTCCAGCCTTGCTCACCACCATTCATTAAGGCCTCTGGCAACTCCTTCCCCATTATCATGTATCATTTAGTGCATATTTTTTGTGAAGTTGGCTTTCAGATGTGGGACTTAATATTTATCCCCATGTTTATCCCTTGTTTCTTACACACTGTGCAGGAGGTCTGAGCTCACTTCAGGAAACAAGAGGTACCATTCAGGGCACGAGAAGTGTTTGTGTAGGAAATAAAAATTGCTTGTAAGCTTTTTTTTTTTTTTTTTTTAGCTCTTAAGTCTTTGTTGGTTTGAGCTGGGAACCTGCAAACAAAAAGAGTTGGTGTCTGTGGTGGGGAGAGGAGGCCCAAAGTAGGGAAGGAAGAAGCATCTGACAACAGAGTCACTTCCAGGCAGGCAAGAGGAAGTGGGACAGAAATGGGACCAGAATGGAACAAGGAGAAGTTGCAGTTTTCATCTGGGCTGAAAAACGTGGACCAGACGACACAGGAGCTCCTTCCTGAATGTAAAGCTTTTTGTGGGGTGAGTCCTGGTGGCTGAGGAGATGCTGGGAGGGACTGGATGAACATCAGGCAAAACCAGTATGAGGTTGGGTAGCTCTCTTTTGGGCTCATGTTGCTCCCTAGAAAGACAGGAGGTTTTGAAACTGTAGTATTGACATTTATCAGTCAATATTTTCTTCATTCAAAGCAACACAAAGTTACCTTGAACTGTCACAAATGCACAAGAATTTTCCACCCAGACATGTTGTAGAATCATGGAATTATTCAGGTTGGAAGGGACCTTAAATCTCATCTCATTCCAACCCCTGCCATGGGCAGAGACACCTTGCACTAGCCCAGGTTGCTCCAAGCCCTGTCCAACCTGGCCTTGGACACTTCCAGGGATGGGGCAGCCACAGCTTCTCTGGGCAACCTGTGCCAGGGCCTCCCCACCCTCACAGGAAAGAATTCCTTCCAAATATCTAATTTAAATCTCCCTGTTTTAATTTAAACCCATTCCACTTTCTCCTATCACTGTGTAAAAAGCCACTCTCCCCCTTCTTCATCATCCCCCTTTAGGCACTGGAAGGGGCTATAAGGTCTCCTGGGAGCTCCCCAGCTCAGCACTGAGCCACCCCGGAGCGTTCATCTCCGTGTCCTCCATCCCGGACGGTCCCGATCCCGATCCCGATCCCGATCCTGATCCCGATCCCGACCCTGATCCCGATCCCAATCCCGATCCCGACCCCCCCGCTCCGGCAGCGCCGTGCGGGCCCTCGGCCGCCACCTCGCGGCGTTGGGGGGAACTGCGGCGGGCGCGGAGCGCTCCCGGAGCATCCGCGGCGACACCGGCGACACCGGCCCTAAAGAACCCCCACCCTCAGCCCCCCGCCACCCTTTCTCTGCTAACAACACTCCCTCAGGGTCAGTTCTGCAGCGCTGCTCAACCAGCACGACCGAAGCGGCACAACGTGCTGTCCCATCAATGGACCCCCCGGCCATTTGGAAATAGCACCCCTCCCCAAAAAAGCAGTGTTGTAACGAGACAATGTGTTTTCAGTGAATTCCTAGTATTGCCTGACCACCCTCAGTAAATCTCGACCCTCTGGCTGCAGATTCTGTAGCTGCCCTCTCGGGTCCAATACAGTAAATCAACCCAGAAAGGGCATTATTTTGTTATAAAATTGATTGGACGTGTCCCCCGTCCAGCTGCCTCATTCTATATCGCTCCTCTTTATATATAGCAGCAAAAGCTGAGAGGTGGCTCTGTTTGCCAGCTTAGGTATATATAGCCAGGCCAACCTGGCTCCACTCCACCAGGAACCTTTCAAATAGGGCAATGAGCTATTTGTGGCCAAAGGGGCTGACTCGGGGAGGTATCAGTGACAGGAGGCAAAGAGCTGCTTGTTTGTGTGGACCAGGGAACATGTGTGCGTGTAGCAAGGCAATGCTGACGTTTATTATGTAAAAACTACACACAGAAGGGCTCCAAAATAGAAATGCCTTAATAATTATCTCATCTCCAGTGCCATGTCCACTTCTGGATGCACATTTTCCGTTGAGCAGCTTCGTGCGTTCTCTCACGCACGGGAGTAGCTCCAGTGAAACATCTGCTGCACCATCCATATCATCCTCCTCCTCCACATCCCTTCTCCAGGCAGAGGCTGGAGGAAGCTCCACAACTGTCAGGCAGCTGCTCTGCTCTGACTACTGGGCATTGCATTTGTTCCTCGTGTTTCCCCATCTTTGATCACAAGCCTCTCAGACTTGCCTGACAGGGGAGGGGCTATTTTTGGCCTGGAGTTCATGCAGCACGATCCCTGCTTGGCCCAGGTGCCAAAATGAGCTGCTGGCCTTCATGTGGCCCTTGTGCAAACCCTCAGTAAGGAGGAGACTGTCCCAAAGCCTCACCAGTGCCACTGCCCTGCACTGAAATGTCTGCACTGGGTGTCTCCAGCACAAAGTTTGACTGATAATACCTCAGTGTAACAGCCATGCCCTGACTGGCGGTGTGAAAAATAGGAATTATGCATCAATGGGTGGGTCTCTTCTCAGATCTCCAACTGGAAATCAAAAAAGAACCTGGTGGGTGCACACAAGGGAAAACCTTCCTGGCCCACCCAGGCCAAGGGTTTCTCTCATGGGGACCCCACCAATTTCAGTGGGGTGGTTTCCAGAGTGACCTGAGGTAGGCTGTGAAGTGGGAAACCAAATTTGGTAAGTGTTTATTGCAGTTCCTGGAATTACTCACTGTATATGCTGATTAAACCCTCCTCTCTTCAGTGATCACTTTTTCCACTCTGCTAGAGGGTCTTTTTTTTCTCTTCCCTCCCATTTTATCCTTCTTTTTGGAGAAGTACCAAGTAAAGCAGTCAAATGTAGTCCTTTACAATCACACACACCTTCACACACCACAAGCCGTTTCCCAACACCCTCCAGCAAACCTATGGCTGATAGTGCAGGACACTCAGAACCAGAGAATTCCTTTGAGACAGACCAAAGATGTGGGAGGATGGATTTGAGACCCTCACCCTCCAGTGCTCAGGATTTGGGCTGGGAAGCTCCAGAGGGGGAAATCACGGCAGAGTGGAAACGTCGCATGTGAATCTACGTCTGCACATGTGGATGTGGGACTGAAATAGCTCCCATCCCTTTCCTCATGTTAATAAAAGGGGATGGTTCCTGCCAATTCCAGCTCGAGTTTCATCCCCCTGAAATATGTGCACTTTCCCCAGCTGTATATTTGGCCTGGGGTAATTAGCACAGTGCTAATTTTACCTGAGCTGATGAGAGCGCTGGAATGGCCTCACCATTTAAAGGGAGGATCCACGCACTGATTCAGCCCTCTGGGGCCTCTTTTTGGGCAAAGAAAGTCATGACTTTGACTTGTAGATTTGCTTCTCGGGGAGGCTTCTTCTTCCCAGAGTTGTCTGACACACAGCTGAGGGCAGGGAAGAGCAAGGTCAAGGATACTCATGTGCTGGGAACAAAAAGCACCGAGCACTGAAGTGTTGCCTCGCAGTAAATTACCTTATGCACATTAAATTACTCAAATAGATCTGCTTCTTCTCTTTGCTCTCCTGTGAGAGAAGCCACTTCCAGACACCAAAAGCACAAAGATGCTTGGGAGTCTTTTATTTCTTTCTGGGCCTTCCAAAAAGATTCAAAGTCAATTGACATTTCAGATGAAGATTCAGAACAGACACTTATTCTATCCAAGCCAGTTCAGCTTGAAAAAATTACAGTGAAGTATGGTCAGAGGAAAAGCAATTTGCCAGGGCTTGAAGAGTGTGAATAATGCAAAGCAAACAGCTCTCTGCAGTGTTCACTTGTGCTTTAAAGTGTGCTCTCCTGCACTGTGCACCCGTCCTGCCTTCTCCAGAGGTCCTGGGCACCAGTGTCACAGGTGGGGATTAAGGAAAGCTGAGCTGGTTGGTGACTTCTGACCTCTGTAAACCTGGAGGGTTGATTTATGGTGTGGGTTTGGTTTTTTGTGGTTTTTTTTGGGTTTTTTTTTAACAGAAGAGCTAGAACTGATTGGCACTGCTGGCACTTGATCCCGAGCTCTGGAGTCACCCTGTCAGGAAAGGGGAACAAAGCCAGCCCGCTGTGCTCTGCTCTGGGCTGTTCTGCAGAGGGGTTTTTGTGCCACCTTTGCTGTCAGAGAGCACAAGCACCTTCCAGTACCGTCACAGTGACATGACAAGCCCCTGCTCATTCTCTGCCTGCCTTTGTCTGCCCTGCTGGCTCTCTGCCTCTTTACCCTTTGCCACTGACTGTCCCTACATGTGATCTCTGCCCTTTGTCAAACCTTGGCACTTTGTGACTTTCCACACCAGTTTTTTTCAATACCTGATGGGAAGCAGCACAATCTTTTCCCCTCCAGGCCCTGTCACAAGGTTGCTTAATAGGGTTTGGGCATTAGCTCAAATAATATCAGGGGATCAAAGCCAACTTCTGAAGTATTAGGGAGATTACAGGGAAACCCGTGGCTCATGCTGAGGTGCAACATTTCCTAGCACAAAACAGGGGAGACCCTCCTTCTGAGCCATCCCTTCCCGTTTGGCATCTGGATGAGGCTGTGCCAGAGCACAGGACATACAGGTTGGCCCAAATTTCCACGCAGGATGCCCAAGGGTGGGTGAGGAATCCTCCCCCCTGCGTGCACATCAAAGGCACAATTTAGCCTGGAGGCACAAAATGGCATCAGAAAAGCAAATAAGCAGCACAAGATCGTGATAGCCAAAGAAAGGAAGCTGTGGCATTTACTTGCTGAGGATTATTTCCCCTCTGATGACGGATTTTTCGAGTGACGGGGCGTTTTAGCGGGTGGGCCTTGGAGGGCTGGTCCAAGTAATCAGTTAAAAACAATATCAGGAAATTTAACCTACAATTTCCAGCTTGGTTTGGTTTTACTCATCTGTTAAATTTTCGTTTGGAGGGACGTTTAGGAAGGTGCCAGCTGATTTAATTGGTGTCCCTCCTTCCCAGCCCCTGCAGGAGTTCCCAGCAGGGCTGTGCTGCCAGAGACCTGCTCCGTGTGTCCTGGCCAGGCTGTCCTTGCTCCTCGGCTTCCTGAGCAGGGAAGGGCAGGCACAGGGCAGGAGAGGTGCTGGGATGGCTCTGAAAGCTCTCAAGGCTCTCCCAAAAAGGTGGGAGTGCTCAGCACCAGCTCCAGCAGCTCCAGGATCCTCCCCTGCTGCACCTGCAGACCCAGCACAGGAATTCAGCTGTTGGTCAAGCTTTGAAGAATCCAGCAAAAACACACACACACCCACCAGTCCCCTCTCAGGGAGGGGTCTCCCCCACTGCCATCGGGGTGGAAGTTCCCACTGGATGTAAATAGGCCCAGCACTGGCTCCTCAGGAAGCTTCAGCTTGTTTTCTGCTGTGGTTTTCCTTCCACAATGGCCAGTGATCTAACTCTCTGTTTTTAGCACAGTTTATTTGCTTTCCAGGAGAGAAAACAAACTCTGATATTGTCATTTACGCTGTGGCCACAGACTCCAGGCAAATCCTGAGGTTCTGGTGCAAGCTGATAGAAAACACTGAGGACATTTGATCTCAGCTAATTTAGTAAAATAAAAAAGTGTGAGAGAAGGAGCAGAGCAGTCATTTGTGTGATGTTAACACAAATCAGACACTTTCAAGTTTATAAAAGCAGTTTTCACTGGAGTGGTTACACTGATGGGTAATAAGTGACAGTGATACCCAGTGATCAGCAGCAGAAATGCAAGATGCACACTGCAATGCAGGAAAAGCACACAGGGCTTTAACAGAGGCTCTCTGAGTCCCTTCTGGGTGTAGTGTTTGCTGCTGGAAGCAGGTCTCATCCTTTACCCACATATTGCACATCATCCTCTCTCTCAGGAACTACCAAACATCACCTGACAAAGTGAAGCTGCCCAGCTTGAATCACTTTGGAGAACCAAGCTGTGAATACAAACAGGTCAGTGGGAGAGGAGCAGAAAAGGCAGGTAATCTGCCATAATTTTGCTTAGAAAAGATAAAAGCTTTCTGGCTCTTTCTGTTGCAACTCACTTTTTATTCTTTCTTGCCACTCCCTTTCCCACTGGAAATTTTCCATGTTCCTGCCCATGGTGGCACACACAGGGCCCTGCTTTCTCCCTCCTCCTACAGCCAAGCACAAGCCTGTACTCATTACCCCTCCTCCTCCTGCACACAACTCCAGAAGGCAGATCACCGCCTAGTTTTGCTGAGCAGAGGTTGTTGGGCCAGAAATGTTGGTGGCAGGATCCTGAGGGGGCAGAGAAGCTTTTCCCTCTTGCATCTCTTCCCACTCTCACACCTTGAACAGCCCTTCTTAAGGATCAGCTCCCCAGACTCTGCTGATCCCATGGAAGGAGGCTGAGGTTTCACTGCTGCCCCAGGGTGGGGACCCAGCCCCTGTCTCTGAGCTCGGTGGGCTCTGCAGGTGGGAGCTGGGAAGTTGGCTGAGCACCACGAGGGCTTTGGAGCAAGGAGGTGACTTGGCTTGGCTGAACAATCCCAATTCTCTTATCCTTTTCTCCTGAGAGAATTGGGATTGTTCATCCTGGAAAAGGGAAGCTTCAGGGTGACCCAATTGCAGCCTTCCAGCACCTGAAAGGAGCCTGCAAGGAAGATGGAGAGGGACCATTTCGAGGGGCCTGGAGTGACAGGACAAGGGAGAATGGCTTCAAACTGACAGAGAGCAGGTTTAGATTGGATGTTAGGAAGAAATTCTTCCCTGTGAGGGCCCTGGCACAGGTTGCCCAGAGAAGCTGTGACTGCTCCATCCCTGGAAGTGTCCAAGGTCAGGTTGGATGGGGCTTGGAGCAACCTGGGCTAGTGGAAGGTGTCCCTGCCCATGGCAGGGAGTGGAATGAGATGAGTTTTAAGGTCCCTTCCAACCCAAAGCACTCTGATATTTTTTAATTCTGCTCCTGTGCCTGTGAGAGCCCACAGTAGGCAACCACTGAAAAACTGATGAACACCATCTCCCTTGAGAGCCTCCTGCTCACCTACAACATCCAGAACCCAAAGTTTTCAAGCCAGAGAAACACGAAGATTTCCTTACCCTGTTGTGTTCAGCTGAGCAGGAGCCTATCCTGATTTTAGGAAACCTGGCAGCCCAGTAGCACCAGGAACTGAAGCTGTGAGGAAGAGAATGAAAGGGCAGTCACACAGTTTCGTGTGTGTAAGCTGCTGGCTCTTAACCCTTTTCCTTCCAGGAATTGTCAGGTTCCCCATGCCAGCTCCATAAGCATGTTGTCACCACTCTGGCAAGTTTCATCAACCATTAACTCCCTTTCCCCTGAGATGTCCAAAGAATGGGAGCTATGGAAGATCATGAGATAACTTTGAGATTAATAGGACAGTATTAACTTTATGAATATGTAATTGCTTGGTCACTTTTATCACTTACAGTCATACCATTGATCCAAATATACATTCCCCACCTCTGCCTCTGAGGCCAAACTGCCACAGCTGATGACTGGCTGGGCAGGGCAAAATATAGAATATTGGCATGTCACAAACAATGCCAGATGTCCCTGACACTTATTGCATTTCTGGAAGATCATTCACAATCATCAACAGTGGAAACTATCACTAACTGGTACTAGAACTGTCTGGATACAGCCAGGCTTCGAGAAAACATGGAATGTGCTAGGTGTACATTAAATACCAGATTAACATTTCCTAATCATTTTAAGGCCTTAGACCCTGCAGGTGTTGAGAGAACTCACTTTTACCAACAGGTGTCTATCATATTTTATTGGGTCTGAAAGTTGGAAATGAAAGATCCTTTGAATTAGGCACCTTAATTTGTTGAGAATGGAGCCACATGGAATATGATGTTGGAAATAGGTTTTCTTTGGCAGAACTCTTCGGGTTGCTGTTGGATTGGTAGTTAGATACAGTCCCTGCTAGCAATGGATTGCTGTTTGCAGTTCAGTATTTCAAGATTTCCTCACCTTGCTTCCCACATCCCCCACCTGCAGCAGCAAAGACTGAAAGTATACACTTTTTTTGTTTGTTTGTTTGTTTCAAAATCCAGTCACTGGCTGGTGATTTGTCCTTAGAACGAGACCAAACGAGACATCCTGAAATCTTAAACAGAGATTTTGGACACAAAATGCATGGTTAAGAAAAATAAGTATACACTTTTTTTGTTTGTTTGTTTGTTTCAAAATCCAGTCACTGGCTGGTGATTTGTCCTCAGAACGAGACCAAACGAGACATCCTGAAATCTTAAACAGAGATTTTGGACACAAAATGCATAGTTAAGAAAAATAATGTGAATGGGGTGTGAGTTCCACTCGTCTCAGATATATAAAGCAATTCAATTTCCTCTTCCATATTTCATCCCTCCTATGAACAAACACATTTTGCTCCAATATAACTGTCTCACCGGCTGCACATCTGTATATCCCATTTGCTTGCAAAGTACAAAATGTATTTATTTGCTCTCTCAAGCCTTATCAAACATGTAACCGTCTCTCTGTGGAATTTTCATTGGATTTACCCATTCCTGCTCTCACCAGCATGGTTCATTTTTCCTTGGAGATCCCAACATCAGACCTATAAAGGCCCAGTTAATGTCCAAACCCCAGGGGTTTGCTGTGAATGGGGAAACCACCTTTTCCTGATGAATTTTTTCCAGTTGACCTAATGGCGAGGGAAGAAAGGCAAACCTATGCCAGTTTACATGCATGGAAATGGTGAGACCAGAAAAAAAAGAAAAAAAAAAAAAAAGAGCCCCAACATGTTATTTATGGCATTTCTTCTCATCTTGTGGAAACCGAGCACTTTGATTCCACCAGACCGTGTTTTCTTTGCAAGCACAACACAATCAAGCTATTTTCAGCTGGCAATAAAATCCTTGAGAACCAAAGCAGATCTGGCCACTTTGAGAGATGAAGACTAATGCAATCTGATAATTAGGTCATTTCACCGCCAAGACAGAAAAAGCAATTTAATAACATCTCCTGTGGAGGGAGACGGGGGCTGAAGCCTCTGCTCCCAGCTGGCAGGGGCTGTGCCTGCAACACGACTCTCCATTTGCTTCCATGGGGCATCTGCAGCTCTCTGCAGGCTGAGGTGGTGAGAACCACGCCAGAAAAAGGGGATGAAAAGCCTCTGCTTTCACTGACACAGCCAGGGATCTGCCCATGGAAAGCATCCTGCTTTGTCACTGGCTCCTTTTCTTACACCTCCCGCTATGAAATAGGGATGTTCTGCCTTCCCAGAGCCCTTCCTGTCCCTTGGTACTGTTTCTTCTGCACATAAATGGTCTTGTCGTGAAAGCTCCTCAGCCCATGGCCATTTCACATCGCCCTTCTAATATTTCACTCAGAAGGCAGTGAGAGATTTCTGAGGCAGGGCTAAGTCAAATTAGAAAACCAGCCATGAGGAGAAGGAAAACAAACCCTTGCTCAGCCTTGAGGGTTAAGTTTTCAGCTGCCTCTCACCCTCTTTGTCCTGCCTTGTTGCAACAGGAAAGGGTTTTTTAGAAACTTTTCTTGTAACTTCAACTTCCCCCTTTGGGGATCTGGAAGGACTTCTCTCGCTGAAGTCCATGCAGATGGTTCTGCTCTGGTTTTCATTGCCTGTATAATAGATTAGAATCGATATTTCATTGTAAGAAGAGCTTTCTGGGCAGAGCTGTTCTGACTTTGCAGAGCTGTTAAACAGTGGTGATGTATATGCTCTACCCCTCCTCGGTGAACGGTTGTGAACAAGCCTTACTCATAGCAGTGGATCTGGGATCTCTGGCTTCAGGAGCTCTGTAGTCTTTATCACTCAGTTTGCATGAGTAAAGGCTGAGTAAGAGTCTACAAAGTCAGGCTGCAACCCATAAATATCTTGTGGATATTGCACAGAGAACTGCTGGATTCCATGCCCAGCTCACAGCGTGAGTTCTCGGAAGAGCATCTCCTCCCAAGAGTGGATTGCAGCTCTACCTTATTTCATTTCCATATAGATGGGCACATTCTTCTTCAGGATGGGTCAAATTGTTGCTATTCTAGCTGTTCATAGGAAGTACACAAAGAGAGTGTACACAAGGGATATTTCTCTCTGCTACAGCGACACGAGCAGAGCAGTATTTGTGCCTTCTCTCAGATCCGGTGGATTTAATGATCTTCGCTTTACTGAATGAACAAGATAATTGCGCTCATTGCCTCTTATAGATTTTTTTTTTTTTTCAGATTCATCATTCATGAGGCTGTTAGAGGACTTCCCTTCCACTTCAAAATGAACAGAGCCACCCAAGAACAACTTACAAACAGCACGATTGCCCAACGTGCCCGATTGCTCAATATACAGAAGCACTTGTCTCTTCTCCCCCCTCCCTTTCGCGTAAAGTCTGTGCATCCTGAGCACACAAACCGGGCACTTCTGAGCCAGCTGCGCTTGGCCATTGTGTTTATTGCTGCAACAATGTGGCACTTCCTCATTCGGAGGAACTCGGCAAGCACTGTCAGTGCCAGGAGAGGCAGTTGGTGGGATGGGTCAGTGCACCAGGAGCGTGTTCTTAAAACCTCCACGCCATGAGGGAGCGTTTGGGCAAAGCACAAACACTGAGAGTTTAAAGACAGCTCATGCCCGAGCTGTAAGCTTAGGAAACAAGTGAGGAGGAGAGTTTAAGCCATGAGGAGCGACTGCAGGCACTGGCATTGCCGTGGAAAGCAAGGCAATCATATTCACAGCCTGTCCTGGACATGGTAAGAGGCTCCTCAGAGGAGAGTGGCCGACCCACTTGGACCTGTCTATTCCCCCAGGCAGACCTGCCTGATGATTCACAGTCCCACAAGCATGCCCAGCACCCATTTCAGGGTGTTGCAGAGCCCTGGGTGCAAATCGAGGTGTTTATGCCAGTTTCTGAAGCTTTGTATGCTCTGCCCCCTTTGCACTCAGCAGTCACCTTGGCTCTGAGTTTTCCAGCACATGACAGGGCTCCCTGCTGGATTTCAGCTGTTGGCACTTGGGAACTCAGCTCTCCGGGGGCAGCAGGAGCATGTTCTGCAGTGGACACCTGCCTTGGAAACTAACACCCCTGCACTGTCCATCAGGGCTTGGCAAACTTCGGGCTGTGCTTACAAGGCTGTTTTTGTTCCTGCAAGGCTCCCGGCCAGACTCTTCATCCTTATTTTTCTGTATCTTAGGCCACGTTCACTGTAGGGTAGGACAAGCTATTAAAAATCATTTTGATTTCTGCATATTCCCACCCTGGTCAGCCTGACCGAGCTGCCACAGGTGAGCCAGGGAACAAAGACGTGGATCCCACACAGTGCAGCCAGGCTGATACTGCTCTTGCTTCCAGCAGTGCTCTAAAAGATCTCAGTTCAGGGATCAAAGATCTTATTTCGGAAGGGACGTTTGATTTGAGTTAAAAAGAAGGATTTTCAACTTAGGAGAGCTGTGCTGTGTTTGCCTGGCTTCCCATCCTTGTTAAGTGTCAGGACTTTGGGAAGGGATACTCTGCATCTCCGCGTTTCCCTTCACCAAAACAGAAAGAAAAAAGGAACAAAAGGGAAGAAACTATTCTGTCTCCAGTATTTTTTTCTCGGTGCCCGGGGCTTCGGCACATCAGACTGAGACATGGAAACGGGAGCGAGAGCAGGCGCCCAGATTCCACACGGGACCTTCCCAAGTTGCGTGTGAAGTCCCGCAGAAGCCTTTCCGGTAGAGTTGGGAGGATGAGGGGGTTACCCCAGGCAGGTGCTCGGTGCCCGCGGGCGCTCCCGGAGCTTCCCGGTGCCGGGAAACGGAGCAAAGCGCTGCCTGCCCGCACAGCCCCGCGCAGCCCCCGCATCCCCGCTGCTCCGGGACCCTCTGCAGCGGGGACACGGGCACCAGGAGACCGGCAGCCTTCTCCCGGGACCCTCCGCAGCGGGGACCCGGAGATGGGCTGCCTTCTCCCGGGACCCTGTGTACGGGGGACCGGGGTCTCGCCGCTCCGCCGGAGCATCCCCCGTCCCCCGGAGCATCCCCGCTCCTCTCCCGCTCCCGATCCCGCCGATCCCTCTCCCGGGCTCCCCCCGCGGCCGCGCCCCCCCCGACCACTCCCTCCTTGTTCCATTGGCCTTCGGGGCGGGGGAGGCGTGTCCGGCGGGGCCGCTATTAAACATCCCATGGCCGCCCGCAAAAAGGGGCCGCGGGCGGGCGGGAGCGCAGAGCGGGCGGGCGGCGGGCACCGGGCCGGCTTCGGCGTCCCTCAGCTGCTGGATCTTACATCCCTGCCATCCACACGCACCTCCCTGGCGGGCCGCGGCAGGTAAGAAAAGCGCCTTCTCCATCCTTTCGAGTCGCCCAGCCGCCCCTCTCTCTGTCTCTCTCCCCTCCCCACTTCCAGGAGCGCAGCCCCCCGATGGGGAGGCGATGCGCGGTGCTGTGTCGCGGCACCTCGAGATAAAGCTGCCCTTGTGTTGCCCCGGTTTGGAGGGGGAACTCCTGCATTTCTCACGCTCCCATCCCCGAGCTATTCTCAGTGCCTGGAATAATTCGATAGGTATGGCTGGAGCGCCCGAGCATCTGCTTCCAGCATCTGTTTGCGCTCATAACTTTCCATGCACCAGCTGCTCCCCCCCATCCCCCCCGGGATATTTTATCCTGGGGAAGGGCTGGAAGTTCGCATGACAACTCCGTGTCGCTCAAGGCGCGCCGCTCCATCCCTTTCCCTTCTTCTCGCCTGTTGTTCCTGCACAAGAGGGAGGGCAGAAGCAGCGGGTCCCAGCGCTCAGATGCGTGGTTTTGAGTGTCCGGAGTGGTTTAGAGGGGTGTGAAATGAACCTGTAGCTTCATTCATCGGCAGCGTGGAAACGGCGGGGCTTCTTTATTTCCGATCAGCCTGCTAAAAAATAATAATTTAAAAAAAAAATAGGAAGAAGGAGAAAAAAAAAAGGCAGGCTGTGAAGAGCTGTATTGTTTCAGCTTAGTTCCTGACAGTTACAGGAAAAAATACTGATAAGCAAAGGCAGATGGATTCGGGGGTTCGGTGCCCGGGGCGGGGGCAGGTGGGGACCCGCAGGTGTCCGGGTTCAGCGGGACCCGCAGCTCTGTGCCCGCCGCCTCCGCACCCCGCGGGCTGCCCGCACTTGTCTCTGTGTCTCAGGCTTACCTTTACACTTGTTTGCTTTTCCATCCTCGCAGCCGGTGCACCGCGTACACCCCCTGGTGATGGCTGTTCCACTCGTAGTTATTTTGTCATCGGCTACAAATACCCCGAGCGCGTCTCCTTGGCAGGACAGCAGATGCAAACGCCACTTGTCCTCTCTCTCCTATTTCTTCGCACCCGTTTCCCTGCATAATCTGATCTTTTTTTAATTTTTTTTTTAAATTTATTTTTTTTCCCCCCGCTGCCTGTCCGTGAAGGACAGACCCTTCTCCTGAGAGCAGCTCAGCACTCTGTGTAACTTGAGTCCTCCCCAAACCAGCGGAGAAGCCCTGGGGAATGACTTTTAAGGAGAAAGGTTACAGGGGTGGCCGTGCCCGGCAGCGAGGGAGCAGGAATGTGGGAACAGGCTTCGCTGGGGCGAGAAGCTCCTTTGTTCTGTTTTCCGAGGGCAGCAGGGAAGGCGCTTGGCTGAGGTGGTGCTGGTGCTCTCTTGGCAACATGTGCCCGGCTGTCTCCGCAGGGCTGTGTGGCGTCAGCCTGGGAATAACCGCTCCAAGCGCTCGTTAGTGCTCCTCTCCACCTCCCCTCTCCTTGCACTTCTGAGTTTTCCCTCAGTCTTTAACCTTCTGCACAAATTCCCTTCGAGCTGCTCGTTGCAGAGTTGAACGCTGCGGTGTGAGCTCTTTCCCCAGGGAAGGGCTGCAGGGGGATGCTGAGGGGAAAGCGAGGGTTTGGGCTCCTCATCGTGGCGTTGCCCCAAATGCTGGCTCGGAAATGCTGCAGATGCAGCACAGCCCCGTTTTTCCCTGCTCCTCCAAGCATCCCCTCGCAGCAGAGCAAGCCAGGGCTCTCCCATCCCATCTCATCCCTTCTCAGTAATGCTGTGTCAGTGCCAGTGTCGGTAATTACAAGCTGCGTTGCCTGTTCTCCCTTCCAGGAGGAAAGGTAACCTGGATTAATAATAATAATAATAACACACCTAGTGATGATTGAATTTCCAACTGCGTGTGTGTGTCTGGCTGCACTGGGCTCAGTTATAGAAATGCTGGGCTCAGTTGGTGGGTACTGGGTTGGCTCTTTTTTTTTGTCTCGGGAGGTTTGCGGGGCTGGTCCCACACCGGCATTTTTGGTGCCACCAGCAGCTGATGCTGGGGTAGGGAGAGGGGCAGCAGCCTTGCTCTGCCTTGGAGCAGCAGGTGGATTAGCAAAATGAGAAGTACCATTAGGTTTTCATGCTGATTGTGCCTGGGATTTTGGGGGGGGACCTTTGGTGAAACCAGTTGGGAAGGTCAGGATGAACACTGGTCAGGTGTGTGGTCGGGCAGCCAGTGGATCCACTGGGGGTTTCACAGGATCTTCCACCAGCAGGAGTGAGATCAGACCTGCTGGCTGGTCCCTGTGCACGGGGCTGGTCCTGCTCCCATCCCACACGTCCCGGCATCCTCCCCACTCCGAGCACTCACAAGGATGAGAGGCAGTTTGGGCTGTAAAAGCAAGAAGACAACTATGCTGCAGTGGAACATGCCAGAGCTTTGTGGGATAAACTTCCAGCAGTCTGCAAATCCAGGCACACCCCTGGATTTAGGGATCCTTAGAGCCAAATGGGTGCAGGTCCACTCCCAAGGACACAGCACCCACTGAGCAGCCAGGGAGGGGAGATGCTGTGCAAGGTGCAGTAGGTAGAAGGTGCTGAGCCCTTCAGGGGAGGAATGTGACAATGTAGGATACCTGATTCAGGTCCCAAACTTCTGAATGCAGCCAGCTCGCTGCAGGAAGCTCTGTTAGGATTTCAGTGATTTGTGGAATTCAAACAAATGTCCTCAGGTCAAGACTTTTGTGAGGGAAGCTGCATAGTCAGACACTTGAGACTTTACAGCTTATCTTTCCCTCCACCACAAGTTTTCCTCTAAAATCCAGGAGACAATGCAGGGGGAAAAAAACCCCCCAGACTTCAAAATAAACTGTTTCCTAGGCTGTGTGTTTCCATCAGCTTGGAACAAAACAGACTTTGACCGTGGAAGTTGAACATGACTGTGATTATAGGATGTGGTTTATAACTGATTGATTTGCAGAGCAATGCAATGGCTTTTCAAGAAGGTTTTTTTGTGTGGAATGTATTAACAGTAATTTTGCTTCCCTGCTGTGTTCAGGTTTCTAATAAAATTGTCTTCCAGCCAAAACAAAAATCATTTAAGTGAGCATTAAAAGAATTCTCTTGTATTTTTGAGAATAATATCCTGATGGGAATGAGAAACCCTGTGAACAAAAAGGTGTGTGGGGGGAAAAGTGGATCCTTAGGCAGTGCAGGCAGGACAGTTGTACAAGGAAGAATAAATGTACAGAATAAGTAAGAGGGCAGCTACACCGTAAGTGTTCATTGCTGAGAGCTGTGCTCAAAATGGGCATTACTGAACCTATTGAGAGCTGCCAAAATGTCTTGTAGGAGCTGAAGTCACAGATGACTAATCTTGGCAAGTAGGCATCGGGACACATTCTTGCACAACAAACAGGAGTGAGGAAAAAAGAGGAGGTAAAAGTAAACCCTGAAGAGATCCTGGAGGGAAGAGCAGCCTGCAAGGAACTGAGAGCACAGTCATGTTGCTGTTTGTCACCTGCTCTTTTCCTAACAAGTGTTTGCTGAGCTAAAGCCCTTGTAATGTGGTTGTGGAAGGATGTGGGAGGGCTGAGGAGCTGTTTGGAATCCCTCAAGTTTCTGGAACACCTCTGCAGGGCTTTAGGGGCTGCTGTTGGGAGAGGAGAAAACGTCTTATCTGCAACTGTTGTGGGATTCGAGTCAGAGGAAGAGACACTGGAAGGCAGAGGTCCTGCTGGGCAGGGGTTGTGCTCCACAGTGGCTGCAGTTTTGTTGGGTTTTGGACAAACTCAGATGAGTTTTGCTATAGCATTAATTTAGGGAGAGCATCGTGGTTTAATCCCCTGCTCTGGTAAATGGTTCTGAAGTCTCCTCTGCCATGACAAAGGCATTGCCCAGCACTCAGGTTTAGCCTTGTCTCCTGCATGGGGCACGTGTGGATGGAGCAGTGGCATTAGTGCCTCTCTCCTCTGCAGCATTTCAATTCCATTTCCTGATACACAGAACATGACTTAATGGATGACGCACTTGTTAAAAGCTGAACCTGGGTCTAAGCCAGGCCTCCCTGAAACAAGTTTGGTGGCTTCTACCCTCAGGAAGAAGGTTTTGTAGCCTCTCAGCTGAGTCTTAATTGGTGATGTTTAAGGCCCATGGGACACTTGGAGCCGTTACCTGTTGGAGATGGAATCGGCTGCCTCGGGCTCCCGAGGGGAAGGTGCTGGTGCTTGCTACTAAAGGTGTTATGAAGACACTCAGCTGGTTCTACTCCACTGTAGCCTTTTGGTAGTTGTATCACTGCAAGGTTTAATTTGCTTTGTCCAACTTATGCCTAAAACCTGCAGAGATCCCGGTGAGTTTCTGGAGTTAAAGAGGAACTAATGCCACCCTCATTCCTGCCCTGTGCAGAGAGTACACAGCTCGCTCTTTCAGCTTAATTAAAAAAACGATCTGAGATCCAGTTTCGTGGAAATCACTGCTGTTTGCACTTTCCAGGTTTATTGCTTTTCTCTGTACACACCACCTTCCCTTTTGCAACTCGCCGGTTTGTCGTTGCCAAACAGTCCGGGAGACGCGTTGTAAGTCACCACAAACAGCTCCAGTGTTTACGTTTGAGCAGGCGGATGTTAAAGCGATTTGTTTGCTTCCCAGGACACAGAAAGCACAGTTGCAGATAGCAGAGGGATTCTCTGCGTGTCCAGCTTTAAAGTGGATATTGCCCAGGGGCTTTTGTGACACGATGCCTGCAGAGCTTTCCCCGGGGGAAGAGCAGTGCCTTCCTCGCAGTGACTCCTGCCCATGCACAGTTGTGAACACTGAGCATTGCTCAGAGTGTTGTTAAGGAAAAGGAAACTTCCTGCAGGTCTGCAGGACTCCATCCTTGCAGGTTTGATTCCTTATGCTGTCCCTCCAGGATCTAATACGACGTTTCTCTTTCTCTTGCAGACCATGCCCTCTCTATGACGGTTGCTTGCTAAGCTAACTCTGCATGCCAGAAGACTGTCCTCGGTTGATCCAGGGGCTCTTGGGGACTCCGGCCTCTCCCCGGTTTTTCCGCGTGTGTGTGTTCCTCTAGAACTTTCAAAACTGTTTCTCCAAAGGGTTTTGCAGAAACTCAGACTGTTTTCTAAAGCAGAAGCACCTCAGTCCACAGCAGTAGTGATGGGCAGCGTGCGAACCAACCGCTACAGCATCGTGTCTTCGGAGGAGGACGGCATGAAGCTGTCCACCATGGCCGTGGCCAACGGCTTTGGGAATGGGAAGGGCAAGGTACACACCAGGCAGCAGTGCAGGAGCCGCTTTGTCAAAAAAGACGGCCACTGCAACGTCCAGTTTATTAACGTGGGGGAGAAGGGACAGCGATACCTGGCAGACATCTTCACCACCTGCGTGGACATCCGCTGGAGGTGGATGCTAGTTATCTTCTGCCTGACCTTCATCCTCTCCTGGCTTTTTTTTGGCTGTGTGTTTTGGTTGATTGCACTGTTGCACGGGGATCTGGAGAACCAAGAGAACAGCAAACCTTGCGTCTCCCAAGTGAGCAGCTTCACCGCAGCCTTCCTGTTCTCCATCGAGACCCAGACCACGATCGGCTACGGCTTCAGGTGCGTCACAGACGAGTGCCCCATCGCGGTGTTCATGGTGGTTTTCCAGTCTATAGTGGGCTGCATCATCGATGCCTTCATCATTGGTGCCGTCATGGCAAAGATGGCTAAGCCCAAAAAGAGGAACGAAACTCTGGTGTTCAGCCACAATGCCGTGGTGGCCATGAGAGACGGGAAGCTGTGCCTGATGTGGCGCGTTGGGAACCTGAGGAAAAGCCACTTGGTGGAGGCGCACGTGCGAGCACAGCTCCTCAAATCCAGGATCACGTCGGAAGGGGAGTACATCCCCTTGGATCAGATAGACATCAACGTGGGGTTTGACAGCGGCATAGACCGAATATTCCTGGTCTCCCCGATCACCATAGTACATGAAATAGACGAAGACAGTCCTTTGTATGACCTGAGCAAGCAGGACATGGACAATGCTGACTTCGAAATCGTAGTAATATTGGAGGGCATGGTGGAGGCCACCGCCATGACCACCCAGTGCCGTAGCTCCTACCTGGCCAACGAAATCCTCTGGGGCCACCGCTACGAGCCCGTGCTCTTCGAAGAGAAAAACTACTACAAAGTGGACTACTCGAGGTTCCACAAAACATACGAAGTGCCCAACACACCCATCTGTAGTGCCAGAGACTTAGCAGAGAAGAAATACATTCTCTCGAACGCAAACTCCTTTTGCTACGAGAACGAGGTCGCCCTCACCAGCAAGGAGGAGGACGAGATCGACACGGGGGTGCCTGAGAGCATGAGCACAGACACCCACCCCGACATGGACCACCACAACCAGGCCGGCGTGCCTCTCGAGCCGCGGCCGCTGCGGCGGGAGTCGGAGATATGACTGGCAGGCTCTTCCTCTCCCTTTTGGTTGAAAGGTTAAAAAAAAAAAAAAAAAAAGAAAAACAAAAAACAAAAACCAAACACAAAACCCACATCTATCGGTCAAAGGCACGTTGACCTGAGAAGTTGGCCCAGAACAGTTTTCAGACAACGGTACTGTTGAAGAGTGGTGTGAAGGCAGCAGACCTGAGAAACCCAGGCTGGTTTTAGGGCTGTCCTCAGAGGAGGGACGACAGAAAACGAACTCTAAACACAAAGCACTAAACATGTCTAAGTATGAACAGAAGGCACATATGTTGTAGAATAAATTATGTATATATTTTTTTACAAAACTTGAACTTGCAGGCAAGCTTTGGTTGGGTTATTATTATTTTTTTTTTTTTTCAACTTTTTCCAGAATGCTTCTCTCTAGGGAACAAGAATGTTTTTAATGGCATAACAAAGGCAAGGATCTGCCTTATTATTATTATTATAATTATTTTTTAAAAAGCTGCTGCTAACTACATGAACACAAATGGTTATTTTTGTTGCAGTGTAGTTTTTATTTTCTCTTGTGTAATTTAAAAAGAAAAAAAAAGAAAAAAAAAAGAAAAAAAAGTCAGTGTTGAACTTTTTTGGGTTGAAAAGCTCATGATCAGTTCAGAGAGGCCGATGTTGCCAGAAAGTCTAAACTCCTTTTGAGGCCAGTAGTTTGATAGCTAGAATCAATTTCTCTCTTTCCAATTACATAAGGGGCATTATGTAATATCAGGCCAATCAGTAGCCTCCAGCAAAATTATGATTTTTGGGGGGAGAATTTAATTCTCTGTCTAAAGTGAGACAAAATATACCTATACGTAGGAAAAAGTACTAAGTGAAAACTACCTAAATGGATACCAAAGAAAATGCACAGTTTTGCACAGTGGAGTTTATTTAAAAAAAAAAAAAAAAGAAAAAAAAAAAAGGAACAGGCTGCTTTAAACAAAAAAAAATTTCAAACCTCAGACACTTTTTTTGGTTTTGACTTTTTTTCTTTTTTTTTTTTTTCCTTACCTTTACCTTTTTTTTTTTTTCCTTTTCTTTTTAAGACCTTTATTTTGCACCTTATTCTAAAAAAAGCTTAAGGCTTGGATCTCAAGAGAGCTGGGCCTCCTCTCCTTCCTCCTACTCTTGGATGGGGGAAATAAATTCCCTCTTTTTCTGATGAGAAGAAACTCGGCAGCCTGGAGCTGGGCCTCGAGCTCCTCAGCTCCGAGCGGGAATCTGTGCCATGGAGCTGCTGGTGGATGCCAGAGGCCAGGGCTGCAGGAGCAGGTGTTTGGGCATGGACCAGCCGAGCAGCAGAGAGAACCCCCAGGAGGAGGATTTTGAGGAGGAAGGAAGAGGAGAGAACAGCTCTGACAGCACAGCACTTGGGAAGGGCAGAGGGACTGCAGGATTTTGTACAGAACGCTTCTCTTCAGCAGGGCAGGGGTGTCGAAGAAGTGTATTTTTCCCTCACGTAGGGAGGGATTATTTGGGGACATGAGGCTGCAAAGGGAGGTCCATCCCCTGCCTCCTCTCCCCAAACGAACCTTCAGTGGCTGAGACGCCTCACCCAGCTCTGAGCTGATTTTGTCACCTTCAGCCAAGCTCTGGCTCTTGGTGGTATTTTGGCTCCTTCAGCCAGAAGGCTTTAAATTCTCTGTGCCTCTAAGATCAAGGAGACAGCGAACCTGTGCTTGGCACCTGCTCCCCGGGGAGCGGGCGCAGAGCAGGGTGGTGGGGACGATAATCCCGGTCAACTCTTGCAGTATTGGATCACTGTATGCCATTAAAAAACAGCTTGTTCTAGGTCTAATGTCTTCTGCAAATGGATATCTGTGAAGGCCTCTGGCCCCTTCCAGCCCTGCCTGAAAGAAATGCCTGCAACGAAGTGGTTTCTGCTAAGATGGTATCTGCAGTGGGTGGGTTCAAAACTGTGGGGATTCTCGGCGTTGTGAACATGGGTTTGGCTTCTGGAGAGGGCAGATGATGAAGTGCAAGTACTGAGGCTGTTCTTGGGGTGGGAGGGTGAAAAAGGAAAGGAAGGGTGAACATAAAAAGGCGATTTGGTTGCAGAGTCTGGGTTGAGAGTGATGGAGACAACGGAGTGCTGCTAGTGCTGCTAATTGTGATGTTCTTGGAAAAGGAAAAAAAAAAAAAAACTAAACCAAAGAGTATTCAGTGAAACGGAGGGTGTATGAAAACACAACAGGAAGGGAGGCTGAGTGGGAGAGAGGGGACCTGTTCCCAGGTCAGCATCCCCCAGGTGCACAGTGCTCCCACTAAATGATACTTGAGATATTCGAGGGAGGGATGAGAGATGGGGGATAGGAAATAACAGGATTTGTCTCGTTTCTTTAAAACACCAGAAATTCAGAGAGAAAGAAAAAAAAAAAAATCCCCTCCCCCTTAACGTTTCTGGTGCAGAGGTTTGGGGTTTGTTTGTTTTGTTGCTTTGTTGTTTTGTTGTTTTTTTTTTTTTTTCTGTTTTGTTTTGGTTTTTTTTCAAGTCAGTTTTTCAGAAATATTTTTAAAATGTACATTTTATAAAGTTTATCAAGTATTTTCATATTTAAAGCCAAATGTAAATAGAAGTCTGTAAAGGAGGACAAGGAGAAGACAACGAAAAGGCCACACAAAGTATCAATTCAGCTCGGCAGTCTCGGCTCACTAGTACTAGATGCTACAGGTTAGCATGATTTTTAGCAAATACTTGCAAGCCTTATAGGATTCCTAATGCTATGAACTTTATTTATTTTCAAGCATGGACTTTTCATTTGAAAACATGTTCTAGTTACTGGCATTTTTCAGAGTTACCAGCTAGTCCTGTCGAGGGGGTGTGTGTTGGGGTAATCCATTACTCTCTGCCGTGTTCTTTTTTATTTTTTTTTTGCCTCCCAACCCTTTGTCTTTGCTGACTGAACCTTCCATTGCAGGCTTGCACTGGGCCTCTGGCTCCGGGGAAGCTGCTAAAAAAGAGACCTGCAATGTAACTCCGTGGTACCACTTCCCCTTTCTCCATCAGCTCTGTGTTTCTCAGCCCGGTGTAGGTCAGGCTATTGTAGCACTTCTACAGCAGCAAATTGGGTTAGTCATTTAAAAAAAAAAAAAAAGGTATTTTTTTTTAAAGGACTAGACAGTGACTGACAGCGTTTCTTCAGTTCCTGTTGATCCTGGGCCAAGCTGATGCTGATTTGGGGGCCCTTCAGACTGACTGAGCTCTACCCACAGACTCCACCGGGCTTTGGTTTCTCCAGGCTCCAGTTGGCTCGCACAGAAGGTTTATACTGTATCTTGCTTAGGGGCTGGGGGGGAATATGTTATTTCTGCCCTTCCCTGAAAATACTTGAATGAGACACATTGTCTAAACCATAATATTGTGTACAGTGACAAAAGCGTTCCGGGGGCAGGTGGGGATGGTTCCCTTCCTTCCCCCGTCTCTTCCGTGCGAGCTGGCCTTGGTGCAGCAGCAAGGGTGGAAATCCTGACTTATCAGCTGGGTTTGGTGACACTCTCCCAGCCATGAGACGCTTCTGTGGGGTTAGTTTAGCACTCTCTCTCTCGTCTCGGGAAAGACAAAGGGTTCAGATATTTAATTTGTTCTCTTAGGTCTCCTTTTTTTTTTTTTTTCTCTTCATAATGGATTACAAGGTAAAACTGAGAAGTACTGTAATGTCTTTAAACTATGGCTGCTCACCACCATTGTGAAGTAGAAGGTGCTGCATAGTTGCCACTCCACAGCCAACGAGAAGCTGATTTTGTAAGGACTTTTGGCCTGCAGCTGTTGTAAGGTGAACAATCTCGGCATCCGACAGTTGTCCATGACTATTTTCCTGTTTGCAGCCTTTTTGTATCAAAGTCTTCCTAATGTACTGCACAAATTGTGGATTGTACAGATTTTTATATATTATGTCTTATTTTATTATTTCTAAATAAATAAAAAAAAAAAATTGAGAATGAGCTGGTGTGTGCAGGAGGTGTGTAAATGAGAGGGGGCTGGGCCTGGGGGGTTTATAGAGCTGTGTTTGGGTTTGTCTGAGCACAGTCATTGTCTGAGGCATCTTGGGGAGAGGCAGATTGTTCTCTGCCTCAACAAAAGGCAGGAGGAAAGGTGATCCCATTGTTATTTCCCAGATGGCATCTTGCACCAAAGAAAGATCTGCCCCAGACCGATCAAGGGCCTTTCTTAAGGTCAAACCTGGGGCTTCAGAGCTCCAGGTCATGGGCTACAAGTTACATTAAATGGTAAAACAGCTCAAAGTCTGCCTAAACTCCAAAGCAGGGGAAGGGGGAGGGAGGAAAGCCCAGAGCATCAGCCAGCACACTGAAAGATTGGGCGAGGGATTAAAAAATTAAGCAGGAAAACTCATCTTGAAATCCCCGTGTTTCATGTCTGCCTGGAACATCTCCTTATTGAAATGATGTTCCTCAGCTCAGCTCAGTTCCAAACACGCTCTGTAATCTCCATCCAGGCCTCATTTCCCGGGAGCCCTGAGCCTGGTGTCACCAGCACGGGGGGTTTGTGGGACAGGACAGGGGAGAGCAGCAGGGACAGGCTTCAGGGAACCCAAAAGGGCTGTGATGCCCTTATTTGTGTGGGCTGGAAAAGCTCCTTCCCCGTTTCTGTGTGGCCTCCAGGGCAGATATTGAGGCTGCACGACTGTGACTCAGCTCAAAAGTGCTGATCTAACGGGAATCAAACACCCTGCCACGGCTGAGGCCGGCTGGGGAGCATCTCAGGGCAGTTCTGACCCCTCTGCTGATTTTCCAACCTTTTTATCAGCCTGTAATGCCATTAAACGATGCCTGGGATGGAGCCCTGACCCTGCCTAGCGGGACTCCATTTATAAATTCAAATTTACTTTTCAGATCTAATGGTCTCCTGGAAAGCTTATAATAATAATTACGGGGCTGGATTTAGAGATACAGATTAGCTGTCACAGCCTGGATCTGCTTATTCTCCCTGCTGAAAAGCATCCTCTGAGAGAGCCGCTCGGGGCTCTGCCCCTGGCTCTGACGTTTCTGCAGGGGCAGTGGTCAGGGACCATCAGCAGCCTGTTTTCCCATTCCCTAAATCATTAGCACCCTCTCCTGTCAGTGCCTCTCCCTTCTCTCGCCGGCCACTTGTCCTGCCGAGGGGAGTCAGCACAAATCCGGCAGCAGAGCAGAGCAAAGCCGCACATTTTGAGAGCTAGCAAGGCAAGAGCTGAGCTCTTCTCCTTCCCAGACAAGCTGGATGCATCCAGCCAGCATCCAGGATGCGCTGCAGCCTCCAGGAATGCGCCGCCCGAATCCAGGCAGAGGGAGTAAAATGCTACGGAAGGAGAGGAGCAGCAGCAGGACAGAGGCACTGGCACTGCTCGTGCAGGGGCAGAGGGAGCTGCAAGAAGCAACCGATCCCTCTCTTCCCAGTTTTCTCACCCAACAGCACAGCAAATTGAAGCGACGAAAATTACGGAAAGGTCAAGAATGTAGAAATTAAATCCAAGTCTTGAAAACACGTATTTACAGGTCTGTAACCCAGCACTAATGTTCTCAGCTCGTTTCAGTGTGCAAATCCAGGTTGTTACACACAAGCCAAGGTGTTTTATAGTTCTGGGTGGGCAGGACAGGAAGAGGCTACAAACATACCTGTTCCAGCAATTTAGGTGTTTTATATTATTCTTTAAAAATGAAACTACTGCTCTTGCCTTTTCCTTCCCTACTGGCTTGGATTTCAATCCACAGGTACTGGCAACAGATTTTGTTTAAATCCCTCTGGTTGGGAAGCAAAAGGGAGTTGTGAACTGTGGCACAGATCTCACAATGGGTGAGAAGGGACTTCTGGAGACCACCTAGTCCAAGTGCCCCTCTTGGATATCTTCCTCCTTTCATCTCCCAGCGGTAACAAATTTCAGGATAACTCAGGAAGGAAGGTCAAAACCAAGTCTGAGGTCTTGTCTGCCCGAACTTGGCCTCATTCTGGTTGTTCCTTGTAACCAGCAGCAGCATGTCCCGACTTTTTGCCTTGCAGAGGCTGTGCTGATGCAGGATGGGGCTCTTGGGGCTCACAGTGTCCTTGGATTCCCTTCTCCCCTCAGGATTTGCCCAGCCCCAGCCCTGATCCCTGTGGGAAATGGGCTCAGTGAGTGGCACTGGGGAAGAGGCTGTGGATCCACCCCGTGACTCTCCTGCATGCCCTGGGCACGGGCACTCCTGTTGCCAAGGAAGCCAAGGAATTAAAAGCAATTAATGAAGCCCTGACTTACCCTAATTAGAGCCAATACTGGAGCTTTATTAGAGCCTTTATCTTGAGTCCTCCAAAGCTTTCTCCCAAGGGTCTCTGGAGTTTATTTCTGCTCCTCTCATTCTTTCTCCCCTCTTTCCTCTCTCCTCCCAGGGATGCTCTTCACCAGGCTTTGATCTCAAGGGCCCTTGTGGGTTTGGTATTTACCTTTAGAGTTGCACCATTTTAAGGTAGCTGGAGCGTGCTGGTATTGTCAGTATTCACAGCTCGTTAACTGCTGGGCTGAAACGCTGCTGCAGCTCCTGTGCTCGGTGTTTCATGGGCTGGGGCTGCCAGAGCTGCTGTGCCCGTCCCTGTGGCATCCCACAGCTTTTCTGCTGAATTAACTCAAGGTATGCATTGGCTAAACATCTTTAGAACCCTTGGACAAACAGGCTGTGTAAGATTCATAAATTAATGCAAATCAGAATCAAATGTGCCAGCCCAGCTCCCCCAGGAATCCCTGGACCTCAGCATGTTGTGACGGTTCTTGTTTAAGCAAATCTGGATCCTTCGGTGCGAATAATGAGAGCACTTCCATCCAAGTGGCATCACCAGGGAGCCCAAAGTGCCATTCTCCTGCTTGAAACTGTGGGCTCATCAGATATAAATTGAACCACTGGGAGGGGAGCAGGAAAAAGAAATGTGAGCAGCGTTTGCATGGGTTGTCCCTCTTTTTCATTGGCAGCAGGAATCTCATTGTGGCACCTCTTCCATGACAGCCATTACAGAAAATGATTAAAGTCCCAGCCCGTTGTATTCCAGGTTTTCACACTTGGAGGTTTTGTTACACATGTAAATTATTGGCATGGATTTGAGATATAATTAATGATGTGCTGCTTGAAAGCCTCACGGCACACGCTTCGAATCTCGCAGCTTTCCTTCCACGGGTATTTCCATGTCGCTGGAAAGACTGATTTGGATGGTGGTTGTTGCTGGTGGGTGCTCAAGAGGGACCTTCCCAACATGTTTACACCTGACTTGATCTACTCTAAAGGCTGGTGGAGCTTTGCTGACACCCAGGTCACCATCCCCGGAGCTGTGGGGTGTGCTCTCAAAAATGTGGCACTGCCACTCCAATCCCTGCCCACCCCCAACATCTGCCTACAGAAACACGCTCAGCCCCTTCCAACCTGGGAGATTTTGTTTCGGATAGGAGATGGCCACATTCCTTCCTTGGAGTTTGTCTCCTCCACATATCAAAAAACGTTAACGAGTAGGCATAATATATGCCCTGGGGAGCAGAGCAAGCTGCTTTTCTTTTTCTTGGCTGGCTCAATTCATGCTGGAGTTGTGTGACTTTTCATCTCTGCAGTTGGAGGCACAGCCTAACTCGCAGTGTAAGAGTAGTATGATAAATTGTGGAAAAATAACTTGCTGGCTTTCCTAAGAAACTCTCCTCTGCAGCTCCTCCTCTCGCTGTACTCCTTCCAGAGCCCCAGAATTCATTGCATCAGTGCATGTTATGGCACCTTTGGGATGTGTTAGTCATAAGAATGAAGCTACTGGTGCTTTGCAGGCATATTTTAACTTTGGCTCTCACATGAGAGCACTGACACATCCGTGCTGTCTGCACATCTGGGTAGCGTTTGCCTGCGGATCCTCCTGAGATTCCAGACCACTCAAAAAAAGGAAACATCTAATTTTTATTTGCCAAGGTATGTGGGAGGTCCTTTTGTTATTCTTTGGTGGTGGTGAGGGCTGTTGGGTGCAGGGTGAAGGTGGGATGAAGGCAGGAGTGGTGGCTCAGACGGGAACTTTGGGATCGCGCTGTCACATCCAGCTCCAGCTCTGTCCTTCCTGAACAGAGGGAGGTGGGGACACTCTGCGTGCCCAGGTGGGCTCCTGTGTATCATTTTCTGCCCTGGGAACACTCACTTTGATCTTCTCAGGCTGGGGATGCCCAGGTTGCACTGCCCCAGCCCCCTGATGCTCCGTGTGATCCACCAGGGATGAGCCAGCACAGCCCCCAGGAGTTTGGCACCAGGAGGCTCCTGCTCTCTGCCCCTGCCCAGCTGCAAATGGCCCGTGGAATTCTGCCCTGGCTGCAGCAGAGCTGACATGGACCTGGGCTGATCCTAAGTGTGACTCCCTAGAATTCCTGGAGATCTCAGGATTCGTCTGTAATGGTGTGTAATTACCTTCTCCTCGGGGTGGTTTGAGGTGGGAGCTGATAAGTGAGAGCTCACACCCTTATGGACGTTTGCTCCTGGAGGCAGGACACCTGTCAGGGGCTTTTGATCTCAAACGGTGCAGTCTGGAGCAATTTCAGCAATTTCAGTTCACACTCAGAGAAAGGGAGGTCAAACCCAGCACTCTGACTATCTGCTTGCCCATACAAATGCAGAAGAATTCCTGTTTTACCCCTGCAGCTTTAGTGCCTGGTTTGAGAGATTTTTCTCAGGCATTTTAGGCCCAGTCTAAAGCAACCAGCAATGATTGGTCAAATCTAATGCTACTATCAAATATTTTTTGTCTGGCTTATTACCACTGTCCACCAGCAAAGATACCAAGGTCAGGAAGACTTCAAACAACAAGGAGTTTTGATTATGATATTCAGGTATTTACGTGTATATTCAGTCCTTTCATGCTCAGAGTCATTTCCTAATGTTTTCCACATAACCATGATCATTTTGTGGAGAAAAAGGGACAAGTATGGTCTGAAGGACAACTTTTCCAGCCTGTCCACATCGAATGTTCTCCAATTGAAGAGGCTGTGGCACAGAGAACAGCCTTTTAATTTTTTTCCCTCCCTCAAAATTAATGGCCAGACAGGGATCTGTCAGACAAAAATACATTAAAACAGCAAAGTGCAGTGGTTAGGAAAGGTTTTGTTAAATGAAATGTCGTTTTTGTTTTTCCCCTTAGGGAACAATAAGAAAATTTCTCTTTCTGGGCATATCTCTTTCTGAACCCAGCTCTGTGACTGGTCACAACCTGCAATAAAAATGCCATATGCAAGGGAATATATTTAATATCGGGAAGGCAAAATAGAACGATATGATCTGCTTGGGGGTTTGAAGGTAAATGTTTAGACATTTTTTCCCTTTAAAATAATCTGTGATAGATGCTGGTTAGCTTGCTGGGAAATGAAATCACGGAGGATTTATGCCATTAATGACAGGCTGTGATGTCAAAGACGTTTGGCCTGTGGCCACAGCCTTTTTTTTGTGTGGCTCTGGTTGATTCTTATAAACAAACAGGCCTGCTCAGCTGCTGCCTGGAGAGGAGTCCCCAGCGTGGGGAGCGCTGAGAACCGAGCGCTTATAAACACTGAGTGAAAAAGGCAGGGGGAAGGGATGCCCTGCAAGCAGGGCTGTGTCCCCTCAGCATCCCTGCTCGGGGTAGCAGGGCCTGGTTAATGTTTAAAGAAGGCCCAGGTTGCTGAAACAACACCGAAACCAACCTCGCTCCGCCCTGGCGGGTTGGGTTGCAATTAATCAAAGGCATCGTCAATAATGTCCAGCTCCACGGGTTTTTTGATAAAAAAAGCAGAGTGGGTTGGCTTTTATAGCACCCAAGCTCAGCAGTGGGGGGGAGAGGTGGGTAGGGCAGGAGGGCAGCACTCAGGTGGGAGAGGGGCAAACCAGGACACCCCCTCGCTGAAAGAACAGTGAAAATTCAACTGCAGGGAGCCAGGGAAACCCTGGCACGTGTACACCTTTCCCACCTGTCCCCTTAAGGGATTCACAGGCACAATTCCACTCATATTTTGGCAGATAATGCCTAGGATTTGCTTGCAGCCATTTGAGCCCTTTGACTCCAGGGAGGGCTGCTCTCTGCTCTTATTGTGCCAGAGTTGAACCACCTGCCACTGACCACCAGGATGGAAAACATCCTCCCTTCTGCCCTTTTCTTGAAATGAATAAAAAAAAAAAAAAAAAAAAGGAGGAAAATGGGATGCTTAAGCTAATTACAGAAGTGTAATTATTGGTATTGTCAGATCTTACAATCTACACCATTATTTTTAGGTCCCCATCCAATCCACGGAAGTATCTCTAAAATAGTTGCAAAGGAACCTCACTTGAAGACTGTTTGTTTTGGACAATTATAAATCTTTGCTCCATTTAAATGTATTTCAGCTCAGAGAGCAATAATATTTTATTTGTTTTGAAAGAAGGCAAGGGCTTATTAAGTATTAATATTAATATATGGTTTGCAGCAGGGGTTAAAGTCCTTTTCTTATTATATACTGTAACTCTGCCCAGGAGACTCCACTCCTGAGGGAGTAGATCTTTCTGCTAAAGGGACTTGAAATCAAAGAAAAATATATTCACAGGGCATAAATATGCCCAAAGAGGGATGCTTTCTGCTCAAAAATCCTGCTCCATTTTGCACATCGGTGCTAATTAATGGCATGAGCTAATTAAGAGCAGTATATAAATATGACACTTGGCACAGCTGAGCTCAGGTAATTGTGCTCCTGGCCAGGGCAAAGGGACCTGACCCATTCCTGTGCCAGGCTCCTGCTTTTGAGGCCCCTGAGACCCAGACAGACACTGGGAGTTGTGCCAAGGTCAGCCCATGATATTAAAGGCTGAAACTCCAACTCTGTGTGCTCAGAGAAAGGAAAGGGCTGGAAAATGCCAGGGGGTGGGTACAGGGAGAGAAGGAGATCCTGAATCAGGGCAGGGGATGCCTGGAAGGGAGTGTTGAAGAAACATGAGTGAGAATTGTGTTTTCCAGTAAAAGTCTCTGGGAACCAACTGCAGGTGATGAAGATGCCCTGGGATTTCAGCTTTTAAATCATGCAGGGCCTTTGGCAACTGCAGCTCAATCTCCGAATGCACAGAGATGAGGGAAACCTTCGGGAGCAGATTTTTGTCCAGGAGGGAGGTTGGTGTTTATTGAATGTTTATCAAGATTTTTGACAGCACAAGGACAACTGCCCTGCTGGTTCAGTGGCCACCAGCCACCTCTGGGCACAGGGGGTGATCCCACAGTCCATGGTTGGGTCACACTTGGATTGGTGTCCAAGGTCGGGTTGGACAGGGCTTGGAGTAACCTGGGCTGGGGGAAGGTGTCCCTGCCCATGGCAGGGAGGTGGAACAAGATGATTTTCCCTTCCCAACCCAAACCATTCCATGGTTCTATGATTTTATCACTCTGAGCATCCCTTCCTGTCAGGGGGAAGATGAAATCCCCTGGGCTGCAGCACCGAGGGAGAACCAGAGAGGGGCCAGGGCTGTTTGCTGCATGTTTAGCTGCAGTGTAGTGTTGAGCCAGAAGAAATCAAGATGGAATATTGGTTGTTGGAGTAATTTGGGGGGATGTTTTGAGACTTAGATCTAATTAGAGCTCAGTGAGACATCCTGAGACAGCAGAGACTCGTCGTTTGTGAATGGAAGGGAACATCGTATTATTTCCACTGCTTTATACCACAGATTGGAAGGGGAAAATAAATATCCTCGTAGATGAGATAATCCTAGTGGAACAATCCTGTAATAGCTGCTGAAAGCTGCGTGCAAGGCTGAATTGTGAGCTCTTAAATAGGAACATTTCCAATGTGTGCACTGTCTCGCCTCTGATTTAAATTCCCCTAATTCTGTGCTTGAAGTTTCTAGTTCTTTACACTTAAAAGGCAGAACTGCTTGTTAGTTGTGATTGGGAAGTGAGACAAGACCCTTAAAGTCTCAAAATGTGCTTTGCTTTTTTTTTTCTTTTTCCTTAAGAAAAAATATAATTGCATACAAACTGCAAACCCCTCTAAACAATTCCCATCAGCTGCCTGAAGACTCTCCTGGCTGAATTATAAATCACTCTAAATGCACCAAAATAAAGAAAAAAAAAAAAAGTAGAAAGATCAGGGCATAAATGAGTTTTGGAGCTGTCTAGTCTGGGGTTCTGTAAGGTAATTAAATCAAGGAGACTTTCTGATCTATAGAAGGGTCAATGTACCAGGGCAGTGCTTTGAACCATGGTCTCATTAAGACACAATTGCCTCCTTTGCTTCCCAGATTGTTTATAACAGAGGGCTTATTTCTGAGCAGTCAATAACTGGAGAACATAAATCACAGAGCAGAAAGAGTTATTCCCAGTTTATGGGCCGGATCCTCAGCTGGTATAAATCACTGTTGCCCCCATGATGTCACCTCAGCCATGCTTTATTTATACAGCCCAAAGATCTGTCTCATACTGTTCCCATTTTATTGGCTTTTATTGACTCATTCTGCAGGCACAGATTTCCATCTACGAAACGAAGGTGGAGATAATTGAGGTATGTGAAAAGTAATTTTGTGAAATTTTCGAGGGAAAATCTGAATAGTTCTCTTCCTTCTCCCTTCATTTTATTAAAAAAAAAAAAAAAAAAAAAAGAGCTCCCATGTGAATAATTCTGGTCATCTCACAACCGTTTCCCTAAATACCACCAGGGTCACTTGGAGTGTTCTCTTCTCCAAGACTTTCCAGTTGCTCTCTGTCTGATTTAATGGTGCTGCTTCTAGATTTTAGTTCAGCTCAGGAAGGACACCCACAGGCTCAGCAGTGGCAGAGGCAGTGATGGCAGCAGCCCCCAGGTCCATGTGAGTGATGTCCCCAAAGCCTTGGGGATGTCTAAGTCTGCCTTTCCATGTGTGGGCATCACCAGGCACCAGCACTGCTCTTTGGGAGCACTTCTATTACCCTGTGCTTAGGGTTGGCCTAAATCAGATCACACAAAGACAAATCTTCAAAAATCTCCTCCAATATTGAATGTGGGTCACCAAAAACCTCATCCAGAGCTGAAGATCAGCTTTGGTCCATCACCTGAGTGACAGGCTGGTGCAGGACATGCCCAGCAAACCTCCTGCCCACAGCCAGGGAGCCAAGGTGAGCCCAAAATGTGCTTTAAACACCTACAGCACCAGTCTCAAATATCCCCAAGCACCGAGGCAACCCAGCTTTGCCCCTCAGTCCCCCCACTCTGCCTGCACAGAGCTCCTCTAACGAAACCTTATCACTAAAATAATTAATTAAACCTACAAAAGGTCCTTTCCAGTTGTGCTGCAGTGGTTGCTGTGAGCAGGTCTGGCTGTGTGAAGTCATTTTGGTCTCCTGGTTGTATTTCATCACTCTGATGTCAGGAGCACTGTCACCATTGCCCATATGGTGTTTATGAAGATGAGGGTCGATATTAAATATTGGATTTAGGATCCACTGACAGAGTTGTAGCTCTGACTGCCTTTGACCTTCTCTGACTGACAGGAAGCCAGAGGGGTTTTTCCATGGCATTAAGTTAAAGGAGTTTCCACTGCCTGGCTTTCTGCTCTCCCTACACCCATATCACAGTGACAACATCGTTTGGAAATGCAAAGAAAGATTCCTCTAAGGAAGTAATAGAAATTTGTGAAAGAAATCTCCAGAGAGCAAAAACATCAAACCAGCAAGGAGACTGAACATGAGAAAACAGCCAAGGAGTAATGTGAAAAATTGATGAGCAGAGCTGCAGATACTTGAGAACAACAAACAAGCAGAATACTGATTAATTAGGGATGATTCTAATGTTACTTCTCTGAGCTGAAAACGCTGAGTTTTATACCCATCCAGGATTTTGGCACTCAGATAATGGTGTGTCCAGGCCTTTCAGCTCTCTGCTGTTCTCTTTGAAACACACATAAGTTATGCCCACTGGTTTTTCCATGAAAAATTACCAGCATTTTATTCCAAGCTGTTTCAAAAATCAAAGCTGTCACTGCAGTGAGGGTGAAATACTCGTGGGATATCCACACTGTCCTCCCCCCACTGCTCCCAGAGGGGGAAGAACACGCGTGTTTAAGAACAAATAGTGATAAGTTGTATTTAAATGCCATTCTCTGGCAGAATAAGACAGTACCTATGAGGAATACCAGAGGAGGTAGATCTGCATGAACAGAGAATTGGTTAACGTGGCAATGGTGATTTATATACACATATATATTTGGCTATTTTCATGCTCAAAATCCCTAAATTCCCCACCTTCACTCATCCACCCTTTTCCCACCAGCTTTCTCCAAGTGATTTGGAAGACCCAGCCCCTCACAGGTGGCAGCATTTCCTCCTGAACCCGCGATGCCACTGTCTCTAAACGTGCTCTTAGCCCAGAGATCTTTCCTGTGCTCCTAATCTTCCTGAAACCATCATTTCTTATCCAAAGCTGCTTAAGCAGTTGGAGAGGAATGTTCATTTCCAGGCAATATGTGCCCGAACTTGGACGAGGGCTGGTTTGCAAAGGGAGCCGCCTGTAATCCCGAATAAAATTAAACCTTAATCACCGTGTTCTGAGGAAAAGATTTGTCACTGCCCAGCAAACATGGATCTTAATGAAGACGTTGGTTCTTGCACGGCACAAATCCATTTGTATCCTCTGGCTTAAAAGGATGTGCAGCTGTGTGCTGGAGTGTCGGATTTTCCCCTTCTGAAGCAGCGTGGTGCTGTTAAGAGAGGCTTTTATATGGATGTATAAGCACAGGAGACCCTTAAAAATGGATGTATCATTATCACTGTCTGAATTACATCAGCACCAGCAGCTCATGAAGGGCCCATGGTACCTTTGTGCAAGGGGCTGCTGGAACAGGCACTGGGCAGGCAAGGGCAGCTTCAGTCCTGTTCATAGAGAACAAGCTGCAGAGGAATTCAAACCTCTTATTTTGTGTGACACTGGACTGTGACAGAGGTTAGAAATCAAACCAGGTCTCCTGAGCCACCGCCCTGTGCACGAACCAACCACAAGATTTTTTTTCGCCCTCTCCGTTTCTCAACTGCTCGTAATTACACTTGGAAATGCTCTGGAAGCCAAGACAAACAGGGGAGATGTTTCCAGCGAGCTTTCAGTTTGTTATTAATCCTTCAGAGATGGTTTTGTCCAGGAGGCAGTGCAGAAATGATCCTGTTGCTGAGCCCTCTGCTCCTCTCTGCGTGTTTGTGGCGTCGTTTCTCTCCGAGAGCGTTTGCGTCCGAGCTGACATCGCCCTTCTCGGGCTGCACCTTTGCTCCCTCACGTGAGGGCAAAGCCAAATTCCACTCTAAATCAGAACACAGCTGATGTGATCTGGAATGGTTTCAAAGGATGGGAAGTTTGGGCGGTCAGGACCTGCCTCAGAACGGACTGGAAGCAATTTCGTGGATGGAGTTTTTTTTCCCCCGCCGTACTACGAGGCATTACCTCGTGGGCAGAGCATCCTGGGTGACTGTAAATATATCCACACACACTGCAAGTTTGTTTTCTGCCTCAGACTTCCTATGCTTATCTTTCATGTTAAATAGAATCAGCAGGAAAAAAAGAAAAAAAAAAAGGCATTTACTGGGTTTTTCTAACCCAGTTATTTTTTGCAGATGTGAAAATTCCAGTACCTACTTATCCTGCACTGAGTCACTGGAATGTGTTAATCACAGGTGAATCTATTGAAAAAAGTCATTCCTATTGACACTCTGTCTTCTTTTTTCCTTGGAGCCTATTCACGAATGACCTCATGGAGCTTCACAAGAGTTGGCTGAAGGCTGGGCACAGTGTCCCTCTAATGAGCGATGTTATCTCACCTGGCACCGTATTTTATGATCATCAGACGTTATCTGGGAGATCTAATTTAAGAGATACCTGTGGGAATATTTCAATCCTGCTATTGGCTTTTCTTCTCCTGCTGTGTAATTAATTCCCTGCCTGGGGCAGGCTGTGGTGCAGTGAGGGATGAGCTGGGCTCCATCACCAAGCAAGCCCAGCGTGCTGTGTCCAACTGGGGGTCCCATCCCACCACTGTTGGTGACTCTGCCTCTGCTTTGGTGGTGTCTGATACAAGCATGGCCATGGAAAAGCAACACATGGAGGTGTTTCCCAATAAGGATTAACAATTTAGGAAACTCCAAACCACAGTAGCACATCACTTCAGGAGACAGCCACTCATCTTTTCTTTCCCTGTCTTCAAGCTTTGAAGATTGCTAGGAATAAAGCACCTCATGTCATTCTCCAAATTTGAATTCTACAGAAAAACTATTCCCAGACTTGCAGGACAGTCATTGGAGAATTCCTCTAATGAGACATCAGATTCTAAGGAAGAGATTGTTTGTAAGAGTTTGGGCCAACAGCACAGGTAAAAGTGGTGAAATTCCTGCTTGGCTTAGAAAGGAAAAAGTTCATTCAAATTATTTGGATTTAAACCTAGAAGTCCTTCTGAAAAGAACTGGTGGCTTTGTGAGGCTCTTTAACTAAAAATATGGCCACAGGGTTTGATGCTGAGTGTTCAGTGGGTGTCAGGGTACTCCTCCAACTCAACATGGTGCTACAACTGCAGATCACACTGTATGGCAGAAAGTCCTTGTAAGACTGGATTAGAGGTGAATTAAACCTTCTGAGACAAAGTCTAGACAGGCTGTGCCCAAGATACCTGCATGGCCATTTAAGCCCAAACTCCTGAACGTGTTTCACATCAGGAATTGCCACCTGGTGAAGTGAGGGGGTGACTCAGACAGCAATGTGTGAAAACACAGCCAGCTCCTCGTGGTTCACACACCGACCCACCAGCCCTCTTGGGTAGTAGGTAGAGCTGGAGCTCAGCCAAAGCTTGAAGACACACAGCTCAAGATTTCGGACTCCCTCTGTTCAGCTGAAGTCAGCTGGCAAATGGTGCTTTGGTGCTGGCCAAACCCCAGTTTTAACCACCCCTCTGGATAGGTTGGGCAGAGCTGCTGTAAAGTGAAGGCCTGACTTGCTCCAATTTATTTTTTTAAAACTCAATTGACCAGATGATTTTATTATCTGACTAGAGACCAGTCCAACCCACATGAAGAAAAGGCTAGAGCACAGATCAAACACTTCTGGGCCAGCATGGCACTGCTCTTGGGGGAGGTTTCCAGCAACCTCTGTCACAAGTTGCAAGACGTTTATGAGAAACAAAGAGAGTTTGAAATTTCATGACATTTAATTTTTTAAGACAGTAATTGCCTATTTCCTTACCAGAACTGGGAACAGAAAATGCTTTCAAAAACCCTCTCTCCAGCAACCTCTATTGTGACTCAGTCTCTTTTCTTTGCAGCTGAGGCATCGATCCCAGCATGGTCTTGTCCTCAGTGAGCTCAGCTCAAGTGCAGCCTGAGCAGTGCCAGCAGGTCAGTGCTGGGTCTGGGCTGCTGGAGGTGAACATGCCTTCAGGAGAACGACAGAGGCAGCTGCAAGGTGTAAGTTTCACCTTAGCCATGTCTCGAGGAGAAAACAACTTTGCTCGCCCCTGAAGTCCTCCTGGAAGCTGCAATGCTTGCCCTTGAAAACAGAAGGATGGAAATGAGTTTTCTGTGAAGTTTGTACCAGTTCACCACTCAGAAGCTGAAGAGCAGAAGGTGAAGAGCGTGGACAGTTTGTAGGATGTGATTCCAGGAAATCATAGGTATATTATGGAATTTATTCATCTTGCTGGTGTTGCTTCCCATTCCCTTGCTTTGCCTGGGTGATACACCCCCCCAGGGCTTCCATCCACTGCAAATGGGTGTGCAAATGGATGTGTGGAGAAGTCCAGACCCACCTGACTCCAACTGGGTTTCATCAAAAGGCCTTGCCTGTGACTGCAGGTGTTTTTAAGAGCTGTCAGGTCACCAGTCACTGCTCACTGTCTCCATTTGACACTTCTTATGGCTAAAGTTCAAACTAGCACAATTATCCTTTGATGAATTAGTGTTCTTGAGCCGCCTTAATTTCAATTATGTCCACCTTAAACCCCTTTTTGCCACATGACCCAGCTGCAAACCTTTGTAAAATGCCTCAGAAACTCATAGAAATGATTGTACCACAGTTAATGAGAAATTCCAGAGTCCTACATAAAATCATGCTTGGAATGCAAACTAAAACTGCTGGGCAAAGCAGATGAATTATCACTATTCTCAGCAGTACCTCACAGAGTGCTCTGTGCTCCAGGGATCTTGCTGTACCTTCTGAGGTTTCAGAAGGACATGAAATCATGTTGCCCCAAGCAGGCACTTTATAAACCTCCCAGTCCCTGCAGCGTGAACGTGGGTAAACACTGGAAGACAGAATTAATTGGCCTGGTGGCAGGACCTGCAGATCTGACTGATATGGGTGGACAAAGGGATAAATCAAGTGTCTTCCTCTGAATGGGAGCAGGCTCCTCTCCAAAGCAGTTCTTGGTGGACTTAATTTCAGAGGAAATGCTGAAAGTACTGCTGAAAGTACCCCAACACAATACAGTTAATTCCAGGATGTCTGTGATGGGTGGTGGCTGAAACCAGGGGCAGTTTGAGGAGATGAGGTGAAAATTAAAGTATTTCATTCCATGTCTCCATGTGGTTACATCTCCTTATCCTGCCCTTGAACCCTGGATTTTCCTTTAAACATCAGCCTTTTTCTCTCACACCTCTGTACCCTACTGATCTATTTTCTCCCAGTCATTTTGAAGTCCAGATATTTCCCTTTGTGCCTTTTGTGGCCCCCCCAAATCTGGTGAAATTGAGATGATGGCTGAATTTGCAATAAGGAAAATTATCCCAGAGGTCTCACAGCTTTTCTAAGCGCTCTTATGCTCACGCAGAATTCCTGCAGTCCTTGGATCTGGCATCACTCTGAGAGGTGGATCCCCTTGGAGGGGTGCTGGTGGCTGTCAGGTGTTGCTGCATGTTCCAAGTCCCTAATCCACAGGCCAGCTCGTGTCTCATGGACACACAGCAGGAGGAGGAGGCTCAGGGCACGGAGCAAAACATCTGTGACATGACCCACCCACAGGCACGTGGACCCCACTTGCTGGTTGCCCTGCCTTGCTGTGTCACCAAAGGTACAGAAGTCTCACATGGAGGGAAAGCTGCCTGTTGAGAGAGGGCTGCTACCAACAGATCTGGCCTGAAATCTGCCTCTAGGTTCATTTCACAGCAGCTGGATTACGTTCCACCCCTCAAATCCCCGCAGAGGCTTTTCACGTAGGAAAACACCCCGTGGCTACCAGGGTTACCTTACACCTTGTGACTGGGCTGGGGGGTAATTACAGCTCCTCAGACCCAGGGGGTGCTTGGATTTGCTCCACAGACACTGGGTAATTACTGCCCTACAGCTCTGAGGCTTTTCAAGGGTTTATGGGGCTGGCACGTGGCAGATTGGGCATGATACAGCAGGTATGATACTGTGTATTAATTTCCATGGAAACCCTGGTGGGTAAACTGATGCAAGAGCAGAGGGAGCACCAGGCAGCACTTGTGCTGTGATAAGTGAGCACTTGCTGATCAGTGCTCGTGCCCAGGCTAAAGGTTTCTCTGTAGGGTCAGCTGGGATGAGATCACCAGAGCTCTTTGGGGAACGCCTCGTTCCTGCCCACAGGAGCTCTGTGGGAAGAAAAAATGATCACTCTCTAAGTAGAAGTGCTAAAAGATTTTTACCAATTGCCTGCTGACAAACCAGTGGAACATCTGAGTATTTGTCTCCTGGTGCAACTCTGTCAAGACCAGCAAAACCACAGCAGAGCTGGACTGAGTTTGCCCCGTTGCCTTTCGAGCCATTCAGTGTTTTCTAAATTCCTCCCTCCCTCATTTTTCATTTTTTTTTTTGCTGTGACTTCCCAGCAGGCAGCAGAGACAAGGTACATGCTGAGTGATCATCCTGTTGGGTTTTCCACATCTGCCACTCAAAACTGAAAGTATATGCAGAGGAAAGGACAGTTGGCTGGGAGGGGTGACAGCTCTGCCTGTTGCTGCCCCGGGGACATCACTGACGTGGGGATGGTGGTGTCACCTCACAGGGGTTGATGGCACACAGGGAAATGGGCAGGTGCGGTGGTGAGGGAGCACTGAAGGCAAAAGGATGGGACATGGGAAAGTCACTGGCAGAGCAAGGGCAGGGCACAGACGAGCTCTGCACAAGCCCTGAGCAGCTGTCTGGGTCAGTCCGGGCTGCCTTGGCATCCCTGGGCTGAGTTTCAAGTCGACCTCAAGTGATTTATGAGCTGGATGGAGACCTATAAAACGTGTGGTAATTCATGGAGGTTCTCTGTGAAACTCCAGCTGAGCTTGGTCCTGCCTGTTCTGGAACTCCCATAAAAGTAAACCAAAAGCCTCAACCCAAATACTGCCAAATTAAGGGGGATGTGCCAAAACAGAGAGTGTTTTTAAATATCTTCCCGTTTTGTGGCTTATGGGATGGGCATAGGGATACTGAGCAATAAACAAAGGAATACAGAGACAATGTTTTGTGAACTCTGCACATGACCTTTTCCACGAGGTGAAGTTATTGTACAAGACTTTCCTGTCTGAATGGGAAGGGAACGAGTGGGACAACACAATAAATGATCCCTCAGCAAAGGCTGACAACTCAGCTACAAGGGTATGGACTAATTTCAGGGTCCAGCCAAACTCCAACAGCTGCTGAGCCACAGCTGGGTCTAAGACATCATAGGACCAGGAGTGCATCAGCAACCCAGGGCTGTCCAGAAACAGCCAGTCACTAGAAAAGCCTGAAAAACCCTCAGATGCATCTATTTAACATCAGGGGATAAGTAAGATCTAGAGATACAGAGTGATTTACTGCCCTTAAAATCTGTTTGCTCTTAAAAGTCTTTTCCTCTAAATAAAAATCTCTTGTATAAATAAATAGTACTTGGCTCAGATAAGGCCCTTCACTGTACAGTGCCCCCAGAAAGCACAAAACCACAGGCAGGGAAAATGGGTCCAGGCCTGCTGAGGTTCATGGGGATAATCAGCATCCCTCCAAGCCTGTAAGTGGGCAAACAAGTGAGATTTCTCTCCAAAAACTCCGGGTGCAAAGCTGAGGTGGTGTGTGCTGGAGAGGCCTGGGCAGTGCTGGGGCACTCAGCTCAGCCAAGCACCAACAGCTGGAACATCTGCCCTGTGCAGCGTTTGGGTGGAGAGGCAGGGAAGGAGGGAGGGCAATCAGCTCTTCCCCAGGAGAGGAAGAGCAAGGAAAGCAATGTTTGTCAACAGGAAGGATGAAAAGCAAAACCCAGCCCTGAAGCCCAGCCCTCGAATTCCACCCAGCAGATAAAGCTGGTGGAGCACTGACACTTCTCCATCTCACCCTTCCTGCCCTGCCCTTTGCAAATGGAACAGTCACCTCTGCATCCCTTTTTGCTGCTGCCCATCCCCTCCCAGCTTTATCTCTGGAATCACAGCCCAGCACCCATCAGTTCCTGTGATTACATCAACCAAAACGCTGCTGTTGACAAATGACAGCAGCATTTCTCCACCCTGGGCTGTGGTGGGTTGGTGCTGACCAGTCCCCAGAGCTTGGGAAGCTTTGAAGGCTTTTGTGATGGGACAAAGGGGCTGATGGCCAGGGAATCTTCTCCCCCAGTAGGGTTTATAGCCCACATTCTTTCCCTTTTGTTTGCAGGGGGACAGGGAAGCAGACAAGGCTTCCTGAGAGCTGCTGAATGAAATACAAAGCAGCTGCTTCTCCCTTGCAGGAGCAGCTCTGCAACCAGCTCCTGTCCTTTTGCTCTGGGACCAAATATTGTGATCCCATTACACCTACCCTGAAGTCCAACCAGGTCTGTAAATCTTTGTCATGGCTTCAAGCTGGTGCATTCAAAGGAATAAATCTCTTTATCTGATTCATGGCAGTTTAAGGTGAGAGGTGAAGTGTCACTTAGTTCAATCCCTTCTTCCAGTTCACAGCTCATTGAGCCCAGGCTTTCAGCCTGGAATATCTTCTGGAAAGGCATCCAGCCTTGCTCTGAGGAGATGAAAAGGTCCACTGACTCCTGCAGTAATTTCTGTCCAATGATAATGTCACTCTGGTGTTAAACTGTTCAACTAATTGCCTGTTGTAATTTTATAATTAGGAGCTTCCAGCTACTGATTCCTACTGCAGCCATCAAAATGGAGCACAGCATTCCAGGACCAGCCTCTCCTGCCATTCCTGTCCCACTATACTCCACTATCTGTGCATCAGTCTTCACTTACCATGTGATTAATTTTCTTAATGCAGAATGCATTGGATAAATGCAAGTTGAATCAAAATGATTGTTCACTAGTGCCCCTGGTTGTGAATTCCCCTTCATGTCTGAAGAATACCCAAAGGTGATGGGAACAATCCCAGCAAAGCCCTGATGGATCCTGCACCAGTCACTAGATCTGGGCATGGAGTTCTCTTCCTGCAAATCACTCCACCTTCACTCTTAGAAATGCAGCAAATGTAAAGGAAGGGACCCAACTGTGGCTGGCAGAGAAGTGTTTTCAAGCCAGAGAGCTTTGTTCTTATCCTCCGTGCTCCAGACACGCACCAGAGCGAGACAGAGCAGGACCCAGGGCCAAAATTAATATTATTTTTGGAAAAAAGAGATTGATCCTGGAAAGTCAGTTCATGAAAGAGGAAGAGAAACAAGGGATTGTTAGTTAAGGTCACTCTGAGGTCTGGCACTCGTGACCCCAGAAAGCCCAAAAGCTCTGGATTCAGCCCCCCCAAACACCCGAGGAATCGCTGGTGGAACGGAGCAAAGCAGGGGGAGGATGTCCACAGACAAGAAGGGGGTGCTGGGAAGGGTTTGACAGCAGCCATAAGCACTCCCAGGTGAGCCTGCTGCTCACATCAGCCTGCCAAGGACGTGGCCATCCCTGGGACTTTGGGAATGCTCTAAACTGCTGGGCCCCCCGGCTGGGCACAGAGCGCGGCTCTCTCACCACTTCCTTCCTTTGCAGCAAAATGAACAGTGAAACCTAAAAAAAAAATAAATAGAGAGTGGGTATCTGGGTAGGCCAAATCCACATCCAGTTTCCCAAAACCCTTTATTCGGAAGTGCCTGAGTGTTTGAGCATGTAGAGCCGGGGCTATCAGGGAATCAAGGGCATTTCCCACTCCTCCACCCATTACATCACTGGGAGTTTAACAGAGGGTGGGATTTTAGGACCTGTGGCTTGAGTCAGCTCTGCCCACTTTCCCCTGAGACTGGAGTATTTATTGTTGTTTTACAGTGATGTAAGAAAGCAGTTATCAGAAAAGCCCTGGTCCAGGATGGAAGTTTTCCTTAGTTGAGCCAAACTAACGAAGACCCGGGGAGTGTAAATATTGCTCTGTCTGCCCCTCTGCTTTGGGGACGTTACAGACAGCCCTGGCTGGAGAGTGAGAAAAATCAGGCTGCTAAAACACCCACTGAAGCAGCAACAGATGTTAATAAGTGCAGAGTCCATCCCTGGAAACAACCACAAAATGGGAATAAATGTCACAGCAGCCCCTAATGACAGAGTCGTGGAGGGCTTAGTTCTACAGACTGGGCAAGAAACCAATCTCCATGGAAATCCTTTCCCCCCTTTCTATAAAGTCCCAAGGCTAATTAGTGCCTGGCAACACCTCGAGAAAGATGAAACCTCGATCAGGGCTCCTTGCTTTGACACACAGTTAAAGGATCAGGGAAACAGAAGTCTTTTTTTGGTATCTCATATCCCACAGACACGGAGTACCTGTAAGATGAGAAGAATGTGCTCAGCTTTAATTAGCTTCCTAGACCTGCAGACACGTTTAACAAGTGCAAACGCTGCCTATCTGGGCCTGAGATCAGACTGCACCAGTCATTAGCTCCCAATTGCTGCTCTCTGCTTTGCTTCGCTGAAACCTCCTCGGGTCTGGGGGGATGTGGGAAAGAAACCACAATTAAAATTCAGAAGCAGAAGTGAAGAAGGGGAGGAAGAGATGAAATACTGATAAAGCTACTTTTCACTTAGCTAAAAAAAAAAATTAGTTTTGATGATGTTATTATTGTAAGCCTTGAATTTGCTTTCAGGTAATCAGCAGTGTTTTACTGAGGGGTTGAGAGGTGGCTCCTGATTTGTCTCCTTTACTTATATACTAATAGATATTTGACTTCCTCCCACGTGTCCACAGTGTGTCCTGGACAAAGTCTGGGGTGCACATCCCAGTCCTGGGAGCAGTGGGACTAAGTGGGAGCTGGATCCATAATTATCAGTCAGCCTTTAGATATCAGAGGCTCAGCTTGTAACAGACCTCTTGTTTCAGGCTGAGGGGAATCACCTCCAACCTGAAAATAAAACCTTCACCACAGCAAAGAATGCTTCAAATTCCCTGGAAGAAAGTTGCTTTTTATCTTCTCTGGCACCAACTCTTTAAGCATTTTCTAGTCCCAGTCAATATCTCAAGCAGTAAGAAATGCAGCATTTCTAGATATGGAATGGGCAAATGCTCAATAAGAGAGGGGGAGAAAATCCTTTTTCCCTTTTTTCAAAGCTGTTTTCAGCCATTAAACAGAGCTGACAACGAGCTGAATTTTATTTACTTCCTACATTTAAGTGGAAAGACATAAAGCGACAGAAACCATCTGACACAACTGACATTTAATATGGTTCATCTGTAATGAAGATCTCCTGTGACTACTTTTCTAATTCCTGTTCACACAACTTCCTAATGCTAATTACTGTCACGCTTGGCTCCTGTGTGTGCAGACAACAGCTCCCAGTAACAATAGTCATAAACCCACAGTCCCTCAGCCCTCAGCATCCTCAGTGTTGTGCTTTCCAACCTAGGACTGGTTTCCAAACCTTCAATAATCAGCTGAGCTGATTTGCACATTTTACAAACTTAATTAGCCCTCAATATGGATGAAGATCATGAAGATTTTTTTGTTCTGGCTAATAATAGTTGTACCTTATCTTGCTTTGCCTTTTAACTAAACATGCCCTAATTGTGTATTTACATTTGCTGGCATGTGCAAAACATTTTAAGTAGCTGGGCAAAGTGGATAATTTGTATTGTACATTCTGTACTTGCATGGTACAGCAGAAAATTGCTGGGGGAGGCAGCTTTTCAAGCACATCATCCACATCATCCATTCATTCAGAGGCAGGAATTGTGGATGAGACCCCTGTATTAGGGCTGTGAGACTCGTATTCAGTAGACAGGATTACTAATAAAATATTTTTTTTATGAAATCCTACCGAGTTTGGATGATTAATGATTTGGAATTACAGGGGTCTGTGCTGTAAGTTGTACTTCTGCATCAGGTTTTGGTTTCTGCTTGCTCAGTCCCCATCCCCAGCCAGAGCCAGGAATTCTCCCCTCAGACTGTCTGTGTTCTTGGTCCTTTGCTTCTTCCTCTTTCTGCTGTGGAAGACACAACTGCAGCATCCACAAAGGATGAACAAAATCACCAATAAAAAAATGTTCTGTGTAGAAAATGAGCAGATTTCCTGTTTAAGCCTGTTAGTGTGATTGCTGCACAAAACACAGGGGACATCCATGGGCTTTGATGCAAATACTCCTTAGAAGCAGCCTCAGATTCCAGGGTTTCTCTCTGGAGGCCCCAGCAGACGGATCACAATCAGGCAGGAGTGTGAGAGGATTGTAAGGAGCTCTATTTCTTCGTAATGGGGATTGGGATGATGGAGTTTAAAACCACAGCCTGGACTGGGCTGTGTCTGACACTGTGGCATCTGCCAGCTGGGGGCTTTGTCACCAGGGAGGCTCAGGAAGGCAAACATGAGAAGGGTTGGGATAAGTGGAGCTGCCTGTCTTCAAAGCATCAAATTCCCTTTTTTTTTTATTTTTTATTTTTTTTTAAATTTTTTTATTTAATACTTTTCTGACAGCTGTGGATCAAGCTTGTGATGGACATTAGGAAGAGACCTGTGAGATCTGATCTGCCAGGCAGCACTGGCAGAGGTTTTGCCAAATAGGTGTCTTTGATATGCTGGGGAGTTCCCATCTCTCTGGAGCAGAGTTTCTGTCTCTGGGCCAGTGCAATGTGTTTGCTGAGGATCACACACCACACTTTAAATATATTGCCTGGACTTGCAGGAGAAGCAATTACCTTTCAAATGTCTTATTTTTATATGCTGATCAATACTCAGTGTGTAAAAAAACCCCTTCTAAACAACCCAAATCAATGCAGAATGGTTTATAATAGTCACTGCTATCAGAGTCTCCCTAATCAGCTCTTTTCCTGTCTTAATTGATCATGTGCAGCAAAGCACGAGTTCAGAGCAATCTTTTCTAGAAGGGATTACTGTAAATTAAATGCAGTCTCAGTTACAAGGGGACATAAAAGCTGTATTTCAGAAAAAAAAGTCTGGCAGGTGATGGGAGGTTCAACTGGGAGAGGTCAGGAGTCAGCTCTCATTTCAAACTGAGATTAAATTGGAGATAAGGCTCGAGTTCAGAGGTTTGGTGAACAGGTTTGTTTTCTCTTTGATGAGATTTTTACTGTAACTATAGTTAAGAGCAGAGCTAGACATGTTTTCTGAAAAACAAAATAGCCATTAGCTGCAAGAAACCAAAGCCAACAAATAAATGTGTTGTCTCCCTGAGCGAGTTCCCCTTCAGTGCTTCCAACCCCAAGAAGAAATAAAGCTTGAAAAGATAAGTTATCCCTCAGCAGAATTATCTCCCAGGAACCTGGCAGCCTCCATGAGCTATAAAATTCAATTAACATCTTTTGCTTTGTGTGTCACACTTCAATTAAGGAGAAAGCAGATTAATCATATAGAACTGGAATGTATTTAACATGAGATAATGGGTTGGATATCAGGACTTTGGGATTCCAACCCAGAATGGTCTGTAGCTTGTTTATGACTTTGGAAATGGAAGGGCTGGGAGTTATCCACAGTGTATTTATCAATTGGAAAATTCACTGGAATCTGGAAGAGTCTTGCCCTGCAAACTGCTCAGTCCATGCCTGGCACTGAAGGCATTTTAGCAAGGGGGGGAATTTGCTCTGAAACCATCACGGTGGGAGAAGGGGTTTCATGATGCAGAAGGAAAACCTTGTGGAGGTGTCACCCTGCCCCACAAGCCTTTAAAAATCCCAGTAATCACTGCCTTGGAAAAGCTGCCCCAGGAGATGTGAACCAGCAGCTTTATCCTCACAAGGGGTAGGGAACGATGGTGGGTTGGGCACCAGAGGAGAAGCTGAGAGCTCTGTGTCTTCATGTTGGCTTTGCCACTGTTTTAAACAAATTATTGACACCTGTGAGCTTTGGTTTCCCATCTTTACATCAGGATTGACCCAACTTCTCAGATTCACTGAATCATAGAATCAGTAAGGCTGGGAAAGACCTCCAAGATGAAGTCCAGCCTCCGACTGAACACCATCAGCCCAGTCATCACCTCCCTCCCTTACAGCAGGACTTGTGAAAATCAGAGGATCTGAAATAAAGAATGCTGTTAATATTTAAATTCTTCCAGGCAAAGGAGCATCTCCCTCAGTGTCTCTGCAGCAGCTGCTGGGGTCACCTCCCCAGTCACAAAGGAATGCTCCAACCCCAGAAACGCTCTGGGCAGTGCCTTGGTGAGTGACAAACCTTAATAGTCCCTCCCCACTCATGAGTGACACAGGTATGACAAGATTAATTCAGAGACCTTTCCAAAATATCCTGAGCTTGGCCTTCCAGGCTGCCAAAATTTTACTGGAAATCTCAGGAGGGTTAAAATCCTGACTAATTCTGCCATTTCAGCACTTCCAGCTTGGGCTGAGAACTGGAAACTGAGAGTGCAATGGGGAAAAAAATTAATGGGATTTGTCAGAAATGTCAAAGGAGTTTGGCTTTGTAAGTAATGAAGGATCCAAGATTGGCAAGATATATTTGTATATATTCTCTCATTCAAGTAGTTTCTTAATTACTAAAGAAACAGAAGCAGAAAACAGCAAAAACCCCAAACCTTTAATATGGTCAGGAGTGGTTGGAAAGAAAAAAGTTTCCTTGCCATGTTTGAACTGAAAGTTTTTATTTATTAGAGATGATTTAAACCCTAAAAATTTGAAAAGATCAGAATAGAAAACAATAGTGGCTGTGTGTGTCAGCTTTTCAGAGGAGACCAAAAAAAAAAAAAAAAAAAAAGCTGAAATGAAAAATGAAAAAATCCTTCAAGCATAACCCAAAGGCTGCAGTAAATCATTGTATGTGCTAAATAAATCAGTGTGATGCTGATAAAGCTTCTTTGGCTGCTTAGAGTCCCTTCTCAAAAGGTTTTTAAACTGCTGGTTACATCCCCTCTCTGATATGTAGTTGTGTAACTCATCAGGTGGGCCAAAAAAGTATCAATAAATAAATCTTTAAGGAACATAAAATGGGATTTGGCTCAAGGGACAAATGAACCTGTGCAAGAAATTTCCACATTAAAAAGCCATCGCTCTTTCTGAATCCTGGGGTGAAGAAAGAGTTTGAAATGAAACAGACAATTCCATAATTTTAGGGGGAAAATATTTATTATAAAACAGACAAGTTCACCAAAACATCCAAGTTTAATTTAGAATAAAAAACTCCCCGTGCCCTGCTCAGCTTTGCTCGCAGTTGTAAACTGGAGCACGTTGGATTCAAGGGATTGAGAGAGATTTAAGCTGTCTGTGTCAGTGCTGTGATTATGAGTGCTGTGCTCCAAGGTTGTTTTTGATTTGAATTCTTCTCCAGAGGGCCCAAAAGGCTCACTCTGAGCGGGGCACCTCTCCTTTTCAGAGCTGTGCAACAGAGGGCAGGACACAATTCCCCCCAAACTGTTCGTGGAAAGGCAGGGAGTGTTTCCTGGGATCGGGAAGGGCCAACAAGAACACCCCAAAGGGGCAGCTGGGCACTCTGTGCTGGACCATCCTGCTCTGAGGGCAAGCAGCAGGTCTGTGGTGGAGCTCTGGCAGGAATTCAGCCCATCTTACCCATCTTACCAACACAGAGGTTCCATCATGCACTTCATTTTAAAGAAAAACTGACCCAGCCCTGATGGACACACTCCCTGCAGTTAACTTTGGATAAAATGGGAGGGATGAGATTGTTCTGGTGGGGAAAAAAATTGATAGTTTCTAGAAGAGGTTGCAGTTGTCCTGCACCAAAGGAGTTTTTTTGAACTGGTCACCTGCAGAGACAGAAACTGATGACTGATGGTACCACATCCATCTTCCTGTGCCTGCTTATGTGGTTAATTTATGCCACAGTGGTCATAAAAGCAGTTTTGTTGCACCACTGTGGAAAAAAAGGTTGTTGAAGAACAGCCAGATCTTTATATCTGTATTTTATCTCCTTCTGAGCTACAGGCTGTGACTCTTCTGCAGATCCTCTTAGTTATTAAAAATAGATCAGAACCTGATGAAGATGTGCCTAAAATTTGGATTTGGGTCATTCAAAAGGGAAAACAGGTGAAAGGTCTGGCCCCAACTCTGAACTTCCTCTGGTTAGCAATGTTGTTTGGGTTCTGGGGCTTGGGTCTGGTCCATCTTAATAAACAGAGCTGACAAGCACAACCTGCTTAATTCATCATCATCTGAAAATGAAATAAAGAAAAGAGCAGATCTCTTTCTGTTTGCTCAGAGGATGCAAGTCTGAGCTGAGGAAGAATAAAATATCTAGAAGCTGACTTTAAAAATAACAGGAGGTTCATCCTTTTTCTTTTATGCATACCCAGATGTGACCCGGACTCGAGAGAATACAGAGCTTTTAAGAGAGCATCAGAGTTTCTCTGAGCTCATGACCCTTTGTGTGATCTGCATTACATGTGAAATTGTTTTGCAGTGAACTAGGAAATGATCAGTATCCAGCAGGTCACCAGGGACTCTTTTAAACTGCATAATTAGGGTAATTTCACTTGTATGGGGCAGGGCAGGGATTCAAAAAGCGATTCAGAGGCAAAAGGGCGAGGAGCCAGACCATGTATGTGAGCTGAGTTGTGGACTTTGCATTTTACTGCTCTTCCACATCAAACCTGGCAGCCATTCCCTTACCAACCCCCGTTATCTGTGCCTGCAAACCCTTCTGAAATCGTCCCAGCCTGCTAAGGCTCCACACAGCAAAGCTTCACACATCCCTTCCCTTCATCCCTTCTGGCCCTCAGCAAAGTGTTTGTTCAGCCACCCCGAGCCACACACCTCTCCCTCTCTGGAAATATTTGTCTTTTACTCATTACAAGGAAGATCTGCAGCCTTAGAGGGAAGATACAAACACACATGGATCCCCCTGGGACTGCACTGACTGCCTTTGGTGACATGATTTGCTGCAGAATTACATTTCCTCTGACACTGGACTCCTGGCACCTCAAAAAGAATCATAGAATTAACTGGGTTGGAAGAGACCTCTGAGATCATCAAGTCCAACCCTTGATCCAACCCAAGAGTTGGGGATAAAAACAAAAACAAAACACCTGGTTTATAACTTATTTTATATTGATATGAATATCTAAGCTGAGCTGCCAACAGAAATACAGGAGATGGCAACTGGTTCTCTTGAAACCCAGAAATAGCTGGAGAGACAAACTCTGATCACAGAGTGCCCAGGACAAGGCTGGATCTTCCTGCTCCCATTTTTGGGAGTATGAAGGCACCTGATCCTCCTTCTCTGATGGGTGCAAATCCATTGGGGCAGAAAAATTCTGAGACTCACCAGTACCAACAGCCTGCTTGGCTGCACTGGTGGGAAGGTGCTAAATGCTTTTGATTCATTTTTGTGGCCAATTTTTTTCCATCTTGCCCAAGTCTAGTAGTCCTTAAGGACTCCACTGATGACTTACTTGAGATGAGCACAAACATGGAAGGCAGAGAGTGCTAGACCTCATCTCAGAAATGAAAATGCAAGAGATGCTTCTAAATCTGCCAACATCTCAAACTGAGAAGTGACTTTGGTACCCAAGAACCCAAATCCTTATAAAGAAATCATTGCCTTAGTCTAACTAATCTTAGTCCAACCCTAACACTGTTGTGTTTGTCCCTCTCAAATGACACCCAACCTTTATGTTCCTGTGTCCCTTGGAGTTGTGCCTGGCACTGGATGAACTTTTCGGTTAATGCAGAGAAATGATGTTTAATTTTGAATATCAGGATCTCAGAATCCCTTTCAAAGCATCCATTCTATGGAGTTCTTTTCCCTGGTGGAAAGAAACACAATTCCCTGGTGTTTAAAGAAACACAATACCCTGGTCAGGCAGAGTGGGGAATGATCTATAGAATGATGGGGAATTAGCTTTCAGAGGTGAGTACAGATCACTCCTCCTTTCCCTAACCTCTTCTGGGATATTTTCTCCTTGTGCTGACCTGGGATGAGTCATGTCTGGCTGAGTTTTCAGGTGTGTGTGACTCCTAGACCTGGACAATCAGGCCCCAACCTCCTTGTACACGACAAAGGGAAGAGCAGCAATGCAGAGTCTGCAGGAGTGCTGTCCAAAATCACTGATCCTGGTGCAGTGCTGGGGGTGGGGGGGAAGGATCAGCATTGCAGAAATGCCATCTGACAGTCGAGTCCAAGGATTCCTCCAAAGGACAAATTCAGAGCAATTAACCTGGCAAGGGGTTAGTCCTCCCATTCTGATGGAGCTCTGCTCCGATAAAAGCAAGAATTCAAACAAGCTGATGATTTCATCTCCTTGGCACTGGACAGCCCTGCACAGCTGCACAGCTGGGATGTCACAATAAAAGCAAATGCTTACAAAAGGTTCTTCTTTATGTTTTTGGCTTGTAAATGTAAACTGCCCGTGCTATCCATACATGCCAGGAATGTCAACAGTGGCTCGGGCGCGCGGCTCTTCCTGCTAATCCAGGACAGCTCAGGATCACAAGTGATAAATCCTCTCACTTTCGGAGCTCAAAGCAGCAAAAGGTTTGGTATTTGGACAGAGAAAGCTTTTGATGTTGGCTTGGGCAATAAATATGCAAAGGAGAATGAACTTACTGTGCCAGAGGACAGAAGAGGTGACCTGCATCAGCCTTCCCCCCCTCTCCCGTTGTGGGGACTTGGAGGATGGTGAATTTTCTCCCTTGTCCTCCCTCCAAACCTGCAAGATGGACTCCAGAGAGAGAAGAATAATGAGGCTTGGAGCAACCTGGGCTAGTGGAAGGTGTCCCTGCCCATGGCAGGGGGTGGAACTGGGTGGGCTTTAAGGTCCCTTCCAACCCAACCCATTAGAAGATTCCATGTTCATCCTTGTGGTTTGCAGGTGCCTTTTTTATTTTTGTTCCTCAGGTTTTCCACTTTTTTACAGCTGTCCCTTATTTCAGAGCCCTTGGGTGTGCAGAGCAACTCCCCTCACAACACCAAGAGGAAATACTTGTCTGAAACCACATTTTGCCTCTGGATTTGTTTTGAAATTTAAGAATTTGGGTAAGAGGGAGAAAAAAAAAAAAGCAATGCTTAGGTAACCTAAAAAGCAGCCCTGCCAATTTGTAATGTGAACCTGAAGTCTGTAAAATGATGACAAGTATGTGAAGTTGTAAGATGCTGGCTGACATTTCAGAGTACAAACATCCACAGCTCCATCCAGATTGCAAAATATTAATGATTTCAAATGGAAAAATCTAATGGGCCAAACACTGGTTTCTCTTTTCTATTTTAGGAACACCTAAAATATGGGTTTTGTTGTTTTCTAAGAGAAACTAAGCATATTCTGGAAGTGAAATGACTCAAGTTTAAACAAGTGTAGTGTTAGAAGAAACAAAACAAAACAAACCCTCGATGATATTCACACACACTGTCAGTTTTAGTGTGAAAATTTAGATCAGGGTTCTCCTTGGGCTGAAATTGTCCTTTTTACATGAAAGATGTGGTTCCAAATGCTCAGAATCATAATACTTTGATCCTTAGCTGGCACTTTGGATAATTCACCACTACGCAGTCATTTAAAAATTCTGCCTTTTTTCCTCAGTGTTTCTGGTTCTCGAGACCGTTCAGATCAGGAAGGTTTAACACCAACCAGTGCAAAAATCATATTTAAGGAGCTCTCAACTGACCTTTCCTGGACTTAGTCAAGAAAAGTACGAACTTCCATATTATTTTCCAAACAAATAAGGGTATTACATATATCCACCCCGATATTAGAATTTCTCTGGATGTTTTTGTGAGTGTTATTTTTCTTTTTTTCAGGCTCACCAGGCAGGGTGCCAGGCTCCTGGTCAGGGGCAGTAATCCAAGGAGTGTCCAATTTTCAATTGCACACTCCCAAATTAAGCTGCAGCTGCTGGCCGAGGTTCACCTGATCTGCTCACCGAGGCATCATTAGGGAAAATCAATTAGTTTTTCCATCCTCCCAAACGGTGCTGAAGTTGAATAGGAGGAGGAGGAGGAGGGAGAGAAAAGAGGGGAAAAAAAAAAAAAAAAAAAAGACTTCTGGGTCTTTTGTGTTGGAAAGATAAAACCAAGGGTATTGAGTAGCCAGGTTAATGCAGGGCAGTTACAGCTGGAGAGGAAGGAGATACAAGAGTTTGTGTTACATTTTACAGATGAAAATGAGAGCTGGTCGAGCGTGAAACAAACCTGGTTGGTGCTCAAGCACAACTTCCTTGCTTTCTTCCCACCAGCTCCTTTTTCCACGTCCCTCTGCATTATGATCCTGATGTTGAGATTAGTTAAAGGTGAAAGGAAAAGGGTGCATTAAAAACCAGAGGAAAGCCTGTCCTGAATAACTTGTCACTGGCTTCAAACTCCTGAAAGTTCATGGGGTTTTTTTTTTATAACTCATTCAAACTCCGCTGTGAAATAAGTCTTTGGAGAACGGGGTATGTTACAGTAGGATTTTATTACTGGGAGTTTTAATCATGAGCCAGACGTGGAAGAAACAAAGATGTCACTTAATTGAAAGCCAGTGCACAGGGTAGAAGATGGACCGCTAAAGAAAATCCATTAGGATGGATTTTATTAAATGAAATGGAGCTGAGTGCATTCCAGGGTTTAATGGAAACTAGGAAAAGGGGGACATTTAAATTTGGGTATATGAATCAGTTTTTAGAAATGCTGCAGTCGATGTTCACTAGAGAAAACTTTCATTTTGGTAAATGCTCGACTCAAACCATAATTTTTAAAAATTTTTGCTTGAAGATGGGCATGTTCTGTCACTGATCTGAAATGAATCATGAGCTGGTCAGAGAGAATGAAACCTATTTAACATCCAAGCTAAAACTTTAATGAACTCAGTGTTTGTTGTAATTATATTTTCTTAAGGAAATGTTATCAAGAAGCACCATAAACCCAAACCATTTTAGAAGAAAACATCTTAATAACTGTAATTTTTCTAAATATTTTGACTAGAACTTGAACTAATTTGATGCTATTATGAACTATTTTTACTTTATATAGACATATAAACAAACATGTAGATGGAACACAGTTCTTCATCAAAAATTTCAATTTCCTTTTTCTTCTTCTCCTTTTTTCTTTTTTTTTTTTTTTGAATCACTAATAAAACTTATCAAAAAAATTCCAAAATGCAAAATTTGCGACAGGGAAAACAATCAGGTTGAGGTGGGAGAAATTCCTCGCCCTGCTCCTGCTCTCCCTCACATCCAAAGGAATGCACAGCCCATGCTTGGAGCAGGGATAGCAGCACCTACAAACCATACACTTAGTCAGAGATCATTATCAACCCCACCAATACCACAACACACCTGTGTGATCACATCACTAAGTAATTAACTAAGTAATCAATCAATTAATTATAGGGGAAAGTTCTTCTTGTAACACAAATCAGTTTAGGAGCTCTGGTTTCAGAAATAAAGTATTTATCAAAAGATCTAAAGAAACAGAGCCACCATTGTTTGCAGGAGAGGCTCTGTTATTCTTAATTAACTTTTCTGAGTGTAGGTAGCACTCAGATGACCAAGGACTAAATCACCAGCTGCTGTGAGGGAGTGTGGCACTGGGAATGGTGAGGAGCAGCTCCTGGGGACAGCCTGGCTCTACTTGTCACCTGTCAGCAGAATAATCCCAGAACAGGCGAATTTTCATGATCCTTTTTGGACAAAATCTATTAAACCAGCCCAATGAAGTTATTCTGTACCCCTGGTTCTGCTGGGACCCATCACTGAGTTTCCCCAGGGAGGAGGATGGATGTTATGCACCAATACCTCCAGAAACTGCAACATTTTGGGGAAAGCCCCACTGACCAGTGAACTAAATCAGAAGCTGGTTCAGCAGGTGGTTTTGCTTTGTGGAAGGCTCTGTCACAGCTCACATTTTGTACCTCTAAGGGTTCCCAGGGTTTAGTTCCCCAGGGAAATGCTCCTTAGCACTGCCAGCAGAGATCCTGGTTTCTTCTGCACATTGAATCTTCCTGAATCCTCCCCCTCAAAGGGAAGGCACCACCCACAAAGAGGAACCGCAGCAAGTCCTGGTGGACTTGGGCAATCAGGTCCTTTTGGTAAATTAGGAGCAGAATCTGAAGAAATGCCTGATTTCTTAAAACTCTATTGCACAACTGGAGGATGCTCCATTGGGTGTGTCCTTCCAAATCCTGTGATTCACATACAGGACAGTCTTACCCTTCCGAGGACTCCACACCAGATTCCCTGTTCCCATGCCATGTTGAAATGGATGCTGGGAATTGTCCATTTTGCAATGCAGATAATTCAATTTAATGGCAGTGCCTCTCCCTGTGTAAACAGAACAGAGCCAGGAGAAAAGAAAGAAAAGGGAAAATAGGGAAATCAATATAATTTCTGGGCTATAAATATATGTCTGAGAGAGCTGGGGCCCTAAAGGTGGCTTCCTTTCAAGGACATCTGTATAGGCACCTGTGTGACATAACATTAAACATCTAAGGGTTGGATGCTGTGTCCAGGCTCCTTTTGGAGTCAGCTGGGAAACAACAAAGGCCCAATTCCCTTCCCAGGAAGAGGCTGCAGGGAAAAGATTTGATAAATGCCACCCTGATTTTTCTGTGATGGGAGGGAAGTCTTAATTCCAGATATGCCAAGGTGATGTTTGTACTGAACAACGCCTGAAGTTTCCTAGGAAACATGAATATTTTCTTGCTTGGGGATGAGAAATTCAGGCTGGCAACTCGCTCTGAGATGGGAAGGTTGTGTCCTTTCCATCAAATGTGCTGGCAAAATTCAGACCAAGAAGGGAAACCAAAGCAGAGGGACACTGGAATGAGGCACAGGGAGAAGTGGGAGCTGCTCTGGTGGAACAGCTGGGTGGGAAAGTGGAAATGGGGCCAGATGGATAAAGACTTCTCCTTAAAGACCTCTCTTCTCAGGGAGGGGGTAGAATAGCCCTGCTCTGGTGTTGAGTGACTGAGGGTGCAAAAACCTCAGGAAAAATCAGCCATTCCACACTGAAATTCCTAAGCAGGAGATGGACTGCCCAGGAAAGGGTAGAGGGCAACCCAATATCCCATGGATCCCGTGGATATGCTGCTCCTTTGAGCTGCTTGGGGTTTGTGCACCTGTGACTTGTCCACGAGGCATTTGCCTTGCTCAGAGCTGGCTCAGGCCCTGTTTCCATGAGAGCTTCCTGGGTGTTCTCCTGCCTTTACAGAGCCCTGGAGATTGTGTGTGTGCTCTGGGAATCATGTGCTTGATGCTGTGTGTGACTGCAGGCACTGGAGCCTTTTAACACTTCCAGCGGGAAAATCCATCCACACAGCCCTGATCGGGGGCAAATGTGCTCCTCTGACAGCAGTGAAAGGGAGAGGTACCGAGATTGCTTTACCTGGAGATGAGCAGAAGTGTGTAAAAGCAGATGCCAGCTGTTTAATTGGCTCAGTCCTTTGTTCTCTGCTGAGTCAGAGGAAAAGCTCAGAAATCTGTCACTGTGCAGCTTCTCTATCTGTGAAGTCTGAATCCATGATCCTGGGGGAGCATGGGTTTAATCCACTCCGCTGGCAGTGACCTCATGGCTGGGGGGGGTTGCATTGTCACCCAGAGACCCTTAATTGTGTGGGCCTCATGTGGACACTGCGGGATTAAACACGATGGATTCCAAGGGGAGAGAGTGGAATGCAGGTGATTGGCCTCAGATTGTGCTTTATGTCGAGGGACAAGACACTTAACACAACATGTGGCACCAAGCAGCCCCCATTTTATCTACTACTGAGCCTAATCCTTATGGAGGGGTTGCATTTCTTCACTTTTTTTTTACTGTTACAACAAGAATAGGAGGCTTGCAGAGGTTCCAAAGTTGGCAGTTCAGATCTACTCCTCCCAGCTGATCAGTTCTGATGAACAAGCAAAGCTTTGCTTTGATAATCTCTCCCCTGAAAAAAGCGGTTTTGAAATTCCTTCCCTTCTTCAACTTCACTGAAAGGGGGTAAGGGATGATGTTGCTGAAATGATACTATGGTGACATAACAAAGAACAGTAAAGGTCAGAGCAGATTAATTTGCTACAGGATCAGCTGGAGAATATTAAACCTCTTAACTGTAATCCTTTGATAACCAGTTCTATAATGTAATCATCAGTGTACATCCAATAACACACATGTTAATTACTTTAGAATTCCATTTTTCATCCGTAATCAAGAGACACATTTCAAAGGATGCCACAACCACCTCCAGCAGCCCCCAACAGTTAAAATAACCCTTTTCAAATGAAAAGAGACTACTTTTTATGAGGTAGCTGGGGAAAAGTCAGCCTGGAAAATATCCTTATGAAGGAAGCATCTGTCACAAGTCAAAATGTTATCGCTGGTCCCTGGGGAGATGCAGCTGAGGGACAAACAGGAGTGAAATACTCAGTGCTGAGTTTGGACAGGCAGAGTGGGGATTTTACCATCTGGAGAGTGTGTTATTAAGCTGGGTCTGAGCAATTCACCCCCCCTCAACCTTGGGCTAACATCTGAAACCCTGGAAAACCCAAGGCTGAAGGAGAAGGAGGGGGTTTTTTTGTGGACAGAGAGTTTAATAATCTTTAAAAGAGGGGGCAGCTGCTTTGCACGGGATGCACAGGAGCAACTTCTCATAAAGCCCAGATTCTTGTGCCAGCTCCCACTGCCCCTCCTGCTCCAGCAAAGCCCACCCTCCACAACCCCCTCGAGCCTGTTGGAGGGGAGAGCCAGAACTTCGTGCCAGCCGGGCAGAAGTTCATCCAGCACAGCTCAGGCTGTGACCCCCACATTTCTGTCACCACTCCAGAAACAATCAACCACCCTCTGAAATCAGGGGCACTTGTAGGGGCTGCACAGCCTTTGTGTGCAGGTGTCTTCCAGAAAGATGAAAAAAACCCTTAAAAATTAGGAAAAAAATGCATCCGTGAAGTGGTGGTGGCTTCTCTCTGAGCCATAGCGTGGTTACACTGGTGGAGCACTGACTTCTCTGAGGGCGCTGAAGTGTTGAGCTGTTCTGAGGTCTGTGCTCTTCCTCGATGGCTGGGGAGGAGTTTGGAGGTGTAATGTTAAGGACTGGCAGTGTAACAGCTGGTGAAGTCCCAGTAAACAAAGGGACAAACCCCTCCTTCCTCATCCCAGGAGGGTGGAGTTTGAGCTGGCCTGGGTCCGGCTGGCACGGGCCAGCTCGGAGCAGAGAGGGCAGATGCTGTTTTCCTTAAAGCAGCCCATGAGTCCCCAAGTCCTTGGGAAAAAGCCAATCCCAGGGGTACTCTGAGAAAGAGCATTTCTGCATGACTTCAGTTCCAAGTGCGCCGTGAGAGTCTGGATGTGCCCAATCACAGCAGTGTCCCTTTGGATCCTTCCAATGCCACCGTTCCACCGGATAATTTCAGGCTTCCATAGCTCACTCGCTGCTTTCAACGCCCTTTCCAGTGAAACCTGCTGATCAGAGATGGAGGTGGATGAACAGGCTCAACAACCATTGCTGGGTTGAGGTGTTTGTTCCTCCAGAACAAAACAACCACTCTGGAATTACTAAAGGTGAATGGTTGAAGACAATCCAGCAGCACCTTTGGCATCCAGCTGTGCCATGGGAGCCATGGGGGGGTGCAGGATTTTGGGCAGGAGGTCAGGTCTTGGGAAACCAGGGTTCAGCTGGTTCACCAGCCTTCCTCTGGGAGCTCAGGTGAGTTCCCTGAAGCACATTCATATCTGGCATGTGGTGAAGAACGTGCTGCTCCTGCTGAAAGAGCTGAGTCAGGGTGAAAAATTAGCTTTGGGAGGTCTTAAAATTGACTTCCAGTTTATGGTGTAACCTTATTTTCAGGCTCTTCCTCCTTCAATAAATACAACGTCCCAAATAAACTCCTTCCATCAAAACCAAAACCACTTGGACAAACCCACGAAGAACCAGCACGTGCAATTTCCACTGATAGCTGATTCCAGAGTGTTATTGTCCTCAGAAAACAGAAAAAAGAAGAGAAAGGAAAGTTGACCTGAGGGTCAGTTCTTGCTCTGGCTTGTGCTGTAATGCAATAGGCTTTATAAATCTTTAATTGCAGTTGGTTTGCTATAAATGCTTAATGAAAACATGATGTCCAAATGGCTGTTGGGGGGTATCAGTGGCCAGGCAGGGTTACAGTGCTCTGGTGCTGTAAGTAACCTCCTGATGGGCAGGAGCTGCAAAGGATTTCACATTTCTTTCTCTTGCATCTGTTCTAAAAATGAGACAGGGGTGGTGGGGAGTGTGATGTGTGAGTGCGTGGATACTGCGTGGAATGACACAGGAGTTACACAGCCAGGGCTCCAGCAGCCCCCCTGGGAAGCTGGAGTCTGTGTGGGAAGGCAATTCCATCACTGGAAATCGCTTTAATTAAACCTTTAAAGGTTTGTTTAGTCAAAGGAACGCTCTGGGCTCACAACTGACTCCCCCTGCAGAGCGCTCGCTTCGGGTGGCTCTGGCAGAGAGCTGAGCTAGGGGGGCAGGACTGGAGGGGAGAGCTGGGGGTCCCTCATCAGCACCCCCAGCCCCATGGGGGACTCTCATCAGCACCCCCAGCCCCATGGGGGACTCTCATCAGCACCCTCAGCCCCATGGGAGACTCTCATCAGCACCCCCAGCCCTGTGTCCTCTCACTGCCAAGTACCACTGAGCTGCCTCACAACTCTCCAGCCTCCCCATCTGCAGGGCAGGAACATAAAACCCTGGAATCTCACCCTTTGGAGCAAAGGCTTGTATGATTCCCTTGTTCCCTATCTAATCCCCAGGGTTAGGAGAAGAGGGAAGGAGAGAAGGGAGAGGAGATGACCCCACCAGGTGCAGAGTGTCCTTCTGGCCAAGCTTTGACTCCTGCATGGGGAGCAGTTAAAAGCAGACTTCACATAATGATTTTTTCTTTCTGTGGCTGAAGGGAAGGAAAAGCAGCACCAGACAAGCTTAGGGCTGTTCTCACTCCTGTGGCTTCCTGAAGCTTTTACTCTGCACCATTTACCCTGCATAAATCAATTGCCAGAATATTAGTGCTTTGCTTCCTTGTTTACTCTGAAAGATTATGTCCCATTAGCAGATTTGTCTTGTAATTGAACTGAAGTGTAAAATGCCAATGTCCTGACAACCCCAGTGGTCGGGATTAGCTGCTGCAGACATTTCTGTCCTGTTTTGAAACATTTTGATTGAGCATAATTAATCCAGCTGAACTGAGAGGATGACGGATGCTCCCAGCCCTGGTGGTTTGCAGAGGGAGGCACGGCTGGACATATATATCATAACAAGATAAAGAGGTACTGACAGGCAACAGCTTCTGTTTTCACAGGGCTTGTTTTCTCTTCATGTGACAAACTCTCAGGGGCAGAGCACAGCCCTCACTTGGTGCCCAATTTCAGGTGTCAGTTTGTTTTTAGAGCACACTGAAAGCACTCGTGGAGCTTTGATCACCTGCCTGAGAGTGGGTTTGGGGTCAGGGTCTGCAGTGAGGGGGAGGGTGAGCAGTGCTGACCTGAACACGAGGGATATCAAGTCAGAGGGGTTTTATCAGAGATTTTTTTTACCACTAGGCTCTCCCAGGCAGTCTCTCTCTCAGGGTCACAGAACACCACTGACCAGGCAGGAAAACCCTTCCGAAAAGGCAAGACATGTCTTTAAATAACACAGCAAAAGGGTTCTGTGTCCCAGGCTGGCTTCTTGAGTCTGCAAGAATATGGAGTTTCCAAGCTCAGAGGCAAAAGAGTTTTCTGAGAGGGGGGATATGGGAAGTGAAGCGCTGACCACTGTCATTTAAAAGCATCACAGTGAGTTGAGTTCAGAGGATTTGCATCCTCTGAAGGACACAGAATCAGCCCAAGAGAGGAATGGCATTATCAGGGCTGTCTGACAGCTGCAGGACAAACCCAGGTTCCCCTTCCCCTCCTGCCCAGCCTGGCCTTTGCCATCCCTGTTTACTCACTGTTTTTATAACGCTGCCCACATCTGCTCTGAAGGCTCAGGGCCAGCACAGATTGAGGGCTGGGGGGGGGAGTGTTTGTCACTCGTGGGGTAATGAAAAAGGAGACACTGGTCTGGCAGGTACCAATCACAGGGTAAGAACCTGAGAAACATCCTGGCTTTGCAATTGCTGTGAGTTATTTTGGTGCCTCCACTCTTTCCTGCTGATGGTTTTAACCCTTTTCTATGAAGAAGGAGGAGAGGTTTTAGGAAACAAGGACAAATGGATGCTCTGCAATTCTTCAGGGCTCAGCCTTCAAGCTCAGCTCACAGAGGCCACATTGTTCTAGTTTACCAAAAATATTTGAGTTTCTTGTCCCCGACCAAAATGAAGTTAGAAATCTTGTAAAAAAAAAAAAAATTAGTATTATTGTGGTTAGTTCCTCTAGCAGATCCTGGAATTACAGAAGCATGAAACAATGAAAAAAAAAGAGGGGAAAAAAATCAGAAGATATGCATTGCCACGTGCCTTTATTTTCAATTGCTCCGAAGAGAAGAACATCATTTGCTGTCTCACGTGTGAAAACAACACCTACAGCTTGACTCAACTTCTGCAAACGCTTGCACATCACACACCTCGAAGCAGAAGTCAAGAGGCAAAATGAAAGTGTACCTGAGGAGATGAGAGCCCTGTGTTTGTGAGCACAGCCCTGCTGGGCTGGAAGGTCAGAGCGTTGCCTCGGGACTCATATTCTGCTTTATTACATAACTCGTATCTCCGGAATTAAAGCTTAATCCCAAACTGGGGCTCGGAGTCCAAATCAGAAAGGACTTGCTTACATTATCAGTGACACAGCCACCCTGTTTTCCAAAAGTACAGTGACAGGAGCATGAGCAACAGGGATGATTTTTAATCTGCAGCCCCATGGAAGGGAAGTGGAGCTGCTGGTTCTCCTTCCCTGCGAGCCTCCAGCAGCTGTCCAGAGATCAGAGGGTCTTGCCAGAGCTTTGATGAAACACACAGAGTTCTGTGTGGCATTGGGTGCCAAACACGCTGCTGATAGAAGCAATAAATCCCTATCCAAAACCTAAAAATAATATTGGGATTGTTTTCAATTAAGGTTACGGGACATGGAATTAATTAGACCCTGCATGGATTCTGAATAGCAATTATTACATATTTGTTCAGGTTTAAGTATTTTTATAGGATTTTTTTTTTTTTTAATCCTGTTAGAATATTTTTCCTATGGGATGGGGATCATCTTTGTGAGAGGAAGAATGGCCTTGTGGTTAAGGCTGGCCTGAGACTCAGGAGATCTGGGCTCGACTGCTGGCTCTGCCACAGACACCCTGTGTGAGCTCGGGCAAGTCATTCAACAGCCACTTTTATTTTTCTGAAAATAAAAGTCCAAGGCCCATTTAAGCATCTAAAAGATGCGACTGCTGAGAACTGCTGAGCGCTCAGCATTAAAAAGAAGAAGGAAAAAAAAAAAGAAGAAGAGGAAGAAGGAGAAGAAAGCTGGCTGTCCATCTAAGAGCTGTCCCTTTGGTCCCTTCAGAGCATGCTGAGCATTTTTGGAAATCCATCCCTTCATGTCTCTCTCCATTCTTCATCTGTGGAGCAGAAACTGTGACACTCCTCTCACACACACCCAGGGAGGGACTCTGGAAGTGCTGCCGAGGCTGGGAACAGGGAATCAGATGGGGATGAGGTCAAAATGACTCAATGCTGGATTTTATGCCAGTGGTGGGTGAAGGTGTGACAAATGGCACTGCTCCTCATCAGACAGGTCGGGTCAGTGCTGCCAAGGACCCGTGAGAAGGAGGGCTGGGGTGGGGATGGTCCTTCTGGCATGTGAAGGCACCGTCAGGGTTGAGCTCCCAGACTGGTGGCCTGAGTTTTGGGGAATCTTGTGCACTTGTTTGCTGCTCCCTCCAGCAGCCCAATTTTCAAACCAATCATCTCAAACGTTGGCTCCTTCTGCCCCTGGTTTGAACCAAAGGACAACTGTGGGAGTTGCCAGAAGCCCACGAGCCCTCAGGACCAGTGTGAGCTCAGCCAGGTCTGCTCTGCCCTCCCAGAAGCCTTTCAGGGGGTGTTTCCCACCACTGCTGCTGTGCCAAACCAACACACACTGCTCAGAGTCTCACCCTGATCACCTCCCCACTTCCAAACCAAAAATATATAAGCCAGAAATATATTTAAGCCAAAAATTTTGGTTGCAACATCACCAGTCCCCCAATAGACACTGGCAATTTGGCATCAGCTGTTGTAGTGTGATAGAGGGGACTCACAGAAGCTGATGAAACTCACACAGAAAACTATTTGTTTAGTTATTTAGGACAAGAGAGAGAAGATAATATCACTATATGGAACTTTTTACAACAGAAATCGCTGGTTAAAAATGTTTTTCCTGTGACAGCCTCTTTCCATCCCCCTCAAAGACTGTGAATGAATTTGTAGTCACATGAGGGAATGTGACCTTGTTTCTCTGTTTTCATTGATTAAAAAAAAAAAAAAAGAGTGTTTTGACAACCCTTTCTGCACCTGCAGGTTACACACAGAGCGTGAAACAAAGTGGAATATAATAAATGTCATGTAGTTAACACAGGGGTGAGGGAGGCACAGCCATGGGACTCTATGAATACAAATGCAGTGAGAATTCCAGGGAAGGATTGGTGACACGTTCTGGTGACAGGTAACAACAAAATGATTCCATTAAATCAGGGCAGCAGGCATTGAAGTCACAGAGGAGATCAATAATAAAGTGGGCAGCACATTCATTCAGGATGCAGAGACTGACACAGAAGAAACTGCTGGTTTTGGAAGGTGCCTCTGGAATTAGGGAAAGTTAGGGAATACAGCAAGGTTGTAGCTTTGTGAAGTCACAGCTCATGGGTGTGATTCCTAAGGTCAAAGCACCATTCTGGGTGGAAGGAACACTCAGAGTCAGACTGTGATGCTCAGACACTCAGCTCATGGAATGTCTTTATGGGTGGGGATTTCACATCCTCATGGTGAATTCTTGTCCCTTGTATCTAACCAGAATTTCCCTTGCTGCAACCTGTCTCTGCTGCTGCTCATCCTTTGCAGTGCACTCGCTGTGGAGTTCGGCTCTGGCTCCTCTGCCACCTCCAGGGAGTGGCTGAAGAGGGCAATTAAAGCTGTCCTCAGCAATTAAAGCACAAAGCCCTCCTGGGCAGCCTTTCAGCCACTGTCGAGTCACCTGGTACAATCCACCTGCTGCTGTTCACCAACCGTGGAGGAGCAGCTCTGCCTTTATTAATAATTTAAAATAAAATAATAGTGGCAGTGGCTCTGGCAAGTACCTGACATGCTCATGGCTGGGGGCTGGAGAACAGAGCTCAGAGAACACCATAACCCATCCCACACTCCCACACTGACCCTGGGACAGGGCCCTGGGCTGGGTGAGCCCTTGGGCTGACTGTCCAGGGAACAGTTCAGGGGGGTGAACACAACCCCTCTGCTTTCCAGGGAGGATTCAATGTATTAAATCAGGTGAGAGAAAACCATCTCCTCCCTGAGCACGGGCTTGTCCTGCTGGTACCACAACATTCCCAGTAGTTCTGGTGGCACCAGGACAGTCAGGGAGGGAAAATCTTTCGGTGCCTGTTGGCAGTGGAAAGTTTTTGGGTGGGTTTTTTTTTTTTTTAATTCCAGTGAGCAGCACGTGCCCTGGAATGTGAGGAATGTCCCTGTGTGGATTTCCACCCGTTCCTGCTGGCCAGGACAGCCGTGGTTCGCCCTGGAACACGGCCAGGATGGAACAGATTTGCAATGCATTTCCTGAGTCATTTACGCTGCTCGGGTGAGTTCCCTCCACCAGCTGGGTAAGGATCAAGAGATAAAAAACCTGGCCCTTGTGCCCAGGCAGGGCAGAGCCTGCAGTGGGATGTGCAGAACAGACCACTGGCACATCCATGTGGGCCATGGGAATTCCTCGTGGCTGGGGAAGGGCTTACAACTGACACTGGTCAGATTGAAATAGTTTGAATGGGTTCCCCCACAGAAAGGAGGAATCCCACTGTAAAAAGCCAGAGAAAACAGTGTAATGCTCACTATTAATGTACTTCTTGTGTACTTTCATTTTTCTTGATGGGACTTAAACTCACATTTCTAAGAACAATTATACATATGGTGGAGATTTCATTCAGGATACTGAGAAAAATGGAGAATATTTTAAAACTCTCCATCAGCTCTGAGACCAATTGGCTTTGCAAATGTTTGTTACATTTCCTCATGGTTTCATCATCTGTAAGCAACATGCTTGATAAAACTGAATTTTTTATGTGTTTTTAGATAAACTTCTTGGGGGGCCTCATCTTATGAAATGTTATGTTTTTTTCCAATATTTGAGCTGAAGGAACAGAGAGAAAACAGGAATCTCCCAGGGCACTCATCATCCTCCAGGGCTGGAGCTTTAATTGGGATCTCAGAGGGCAGAGGTGGTATTTCATCCACCACACAGTGCCAAACACAAGGTTGGCACCGAGCTAATCATCTCCCTCCAAGGGCACTGCTGGATCAAAGAGATTTGAAAATGACTAAAACTGTGTGAAAGTATTGCCAAGGCACCTCAGTGATGTGGGGAACAGAAGAGCCTGATCTTTCAGACACGAGAACTAACGAGGGCTCTCAGGGTGGCAGATGCTGCTCTGCCCAGTGGTTTCCCAAGATCCTGTTCTTGTTTGGTCACCTATTTTCAGTCCAGCTGCACCAGCACAGGTAATTGCTTGGTGTGCTGTGGAGTTTCTTTGAACCAATGACGCTGTTTAAGCACCCCATAAACAACAAGGATTTGCCATATGGTCAACATTGTTCCCTTTGAGCTCTAAAATCTCCATGAACCCAGATCCAAACAAAACCCAGCCCATTTTCTTACTAACCACTTAATAATTGGACCTTCCTTCCTTGTAAAGGCACTTGTTTTTGGCAGGTTGAATTGACAAGTAGACCAGGATGAGATCTGCTTGCAGGTGGGATTAAATTCCCACTGCTCCTCCACTTGCTTCCTGCACAGCTCTGTTTGAACATGGTACAGTCTCCAGCAATTCAGCTGCTTTGCTGACAAAGAAAAGGGGTTTGATCACGGAGACAAAAGCATTTCAGGCTCCCCAGGAGCTCATAAAGTCAGGCAGCAGTTCCATTGATTCATGGCCCATGCCTTCCCACAGTAAAAACACAAAGCAACATCAAATTTAGTCTCGGCGGATCCCCAAGAAAGAGCCTTCCCATAGACCGGAATATGGAGAATAACTGTGCTCACCACGGCCCTGCTGGCTGGGTTCTAGCAGGGGCTGAAACATTATCCTTCCTGCATCTGAAGAGGGACTAATTATTTTGAATATTTTAAGAAAACAAATTAAAAAAATCTCCGGCGGGTTCTGGAAAAACCGAAGGAAAATCTGCTGGAAGTTGGACTCTCCAGGCAGTGGAAGGCACAGGACAGAGACACTCAGCTTTATTTTCTGACTTGTTGTTGCCTCTCCTCTCAGGCTGAACCCAGCACTAACTCTGCCTCCATTATTTCCAAAAACTCAAAAATAGGTAACTCCAGTGGGGTTTTTTAAGGTTCCATAAAACATTGGGAGTGTCACCACTGTGGAGAACAGGACCAAGCTGGGGATGCCAGCCCTGCCTGACACTCTTGGGACATATGAAAAGATGGGAAGGACCCCTTGAAAAGACAAGACCAGAGGTGATGTGATCACAACCATTTCAGCCCCAGGCAATAATTCACATTATGAATGCATTTGTGAAAATGGGGGGGTTTGAGAGGCTTCTGCAGGGGTGGAAGGGTGGGTGGTAAAAACCTGTGTGTCACAGCCATCAAAGCTTTGTGTAGATCCACAGGTGGAACACAGAGATGTGCAGTGGGCATTGCCCGGGGTGCTGGTGGCATTCCTGGGCTCTGCCAGGGGGACAGCCCTTCCCAGCCTGTGCCCACTCTGGTGGCTGTGAGTTAAATCCGTGTCTGGTGGATTCCTGCCAGCGCATTCCTGACACAGGAGCCCTCCTTTTGCCTTTGTGTAAGCTGTGCATTCATCCTTTTCCACATCAGCAGAGCACTGCACAAACCAGGGCCCAGGGGGATTCTGAAAGGCCCGGGATTAGAGGTACCACCCTGTACAAAGCATACCACACGTGCCAGACCAAAGCTCAGGTTCAAGGACTGAGCAGATGGAGACACAGCAAGAGGGCACAGGGGGTATAAATGCACTCAGCAAGTTAATCTTAGTTATTTGGTGAGCAAGGCCACGAAAATGGGATGAAACAGGTTATGGATGTAAATAATTAAGGTATTGGTTCCCAGGAGAAACTGGGGACACTGAATCTCTTTCCTTGTGCCATTCTCTTGATGATGTGCAAAGAACTCTAAAAGCCCTTGAGCAGCCTGCTAAGTTTTGTTATTCTTTCACCTTGAAAACATCACAAGTGTCTGGTCTTTCTGGGTTTGTTGATGCACTTCTTGGGAAATGCCTGAGCTTAATTTTCTGAGCTGATTAACTGACAATTAACCCAAATTAGTTCTTGCATTTGTAAAGGCTAATTTAGCCACCCACAAGTCTTTGTTTCAGGCTACCATAATTTGTTCAAAATGGAGCAAAATATCTAATCTAGCTATTCTTGGGGTTGATTAAGAGGTAGCAGCTCATCACTGTTGAAGATGCAGTGGTTAGAGCTGGTTTGAATATTTTTGGAAGTCATTATTTTTTTCCGCAGAACCCAAAAACTGTTTCATCCGATGTCTCTTGGCTGCGTCAAGCTTTTGGTGAATCAAAGGCTGCCTTCCAGTGGAACCATGCCTGGATTCATGATGGGCTTCTGAGGAGCTGAGGGCTTCCAGCACTGGCGATTCCCAGGCAAGGGAAGCTGCCAAGCTCATCCCAGGGCGGCGATTTGAAAGCCGGAGGATCACGGGTGGTGGTGGAGAAGCAGAGGAGAAAATACAGCAGAGACACAGAAGGAATTTAAAACAATCATAACTGAATTGTAGCTCATCTCAAATATCAGCTGCTCTTCCAATAATCTCCGTGACACTGTCGGCTCATTTGTTCCCCCAGCCATCCATTGTCTCCTGGAGGCTCTTGCTGCCAAACTGGAGACAAGCAGCTCCTCGGGCAGAGCTGGGGGATGGACGTGGCTGGGTCCAGGCTGAGAAGGTGCCATGGGCCCAGCTGAGGTGCCTGGGGCAGTGAGAGGTGAGCTCTGTGCTCCTGGAGATGGTTTCCCAGCCAGCTCTGAGCCCCGGGGGCTGCCCTTGAGCACAGCTTTGGACTTACATGAACCAGGCTTTGCAAGGCTTTGCTGCACCCAGGGCTTCTGCCTCTGCCAGAAATACGGTTTTTAGACTCTGGGTGAGGTTTCTTTGTTTGTTTGTTTTTTATGGGACCATAAACAGGTGCCCTGCAGAGCAAACCATGGGGTGGGAGCAGTGATGGCATTGCTGGGTTCCCCTGCACTTGTAGGAACCTGCATATTTATCCCACCTGGCTTCTTCACCCCAGCATCAACTCCCTCCATGGCTCTGAGTGTGTCTATATATTGTGACAGCTCCTGGACAAAAGTCTACTCTGCCCTCCTGCATTTTATGAGTTTCAGCACAAAATGTCATTCTTCAGCATTGGTTGGCATTTATTTTTTTACTATTTTAGTTTTCAAACTGTTTTCATTCCCTATTTCTTTCCTCGCCCTCTTCATTTCACTTTTTTGGTCGTTCACTGGGAATAATTCCACTGCCCTAATAGTGGCAGAATAGAATCAAATAGCAAGAAAAAAAAATGCAAAACTTTCCAGCCCACGTGGAGTGGATTTAGGCAGGAGGTCAGTCTGGCAAAGTTACTCATGTCAGAGGCAGGCACTGGGATAAATTATATCCCTGTAAGTTGCTCAGGCTTTGATGAAGAGGATGGTTTCTGTGTGAGGAAACAACTAGAAAATAGCATCTTGGTCACATCAGCCAGACCTTCATACCTCTGCTCTTCAGCTGTATATACAACTTTGTTGTTTGCATTCTTATCTCCACTGGGTTTTATATTTTTTCGTGAAAGCATTGCCTTCTAAAACCTTTTTTCCAGGCTATAGGTGCAGAATACATTTATTTTAGGATGGTTTGACAAGAGGAAAAGGAGCTTAAAGTCTTTGCAAAGCTGTGTTTGACTATCTGGCCTTCGCATTCCTTCCTCCTGGAATGAAGAGTTTGCAGAAGAAATTGCCAGAGTATGGACAAAACTGTCAGCTGATGTGGAAAGGGGGATGTGGAGGGAGGAGAGAAAAAGGACCATTTGGCAAAACTCCTTGTGTGAGAGGAGAAAAAAGGGAAGTACAAACACATACAGTACAACGAGGGCCTTGTGCCATTCCCAGATTTCACTTTGAAGAGAGTGAAAGGTCTCGTGGAAGTGCAGAGACACAAGACAAGCAAAGAGCTTCAGATACAACTGGCAGCATTTTTGTTCTCCAGACTTAAGAGCAAAAACAACTTCAATATTTTATTCTTCCTCGCTATGGTGCGAGACTCAGGTAACACTGGTTAACAATGTGCAACAATCTGCCCACTTCCACCAATGTAAGCAACTGCAGGAGGGCAGGAATTCAAGGCAAGGAATGTTATTCCTGCTAATGGAGTGCCTGAAAGGAGGAGTGGAGATACAGCAGTGAAATGCTGGTCAATAATAAAACATGCTGAACTCAGAATGGTTCCAGCTCAGAATTCACACAGAAATACTTGGTTTGGGAGAGGCCTTGATAAATCACAGTAAAGTGAGGGGTCATCCCTGACAGACAAGAGAAAACTGGCCCACTAAGTACTGGGACAGTTGTTAATTTATCCTGCTCTTTGCTCTGCTGTTAGAACTCAAATTCCTGCTCAAGCCAAAGATTCCTTCCCCCAGGATGAATAAGGCAGAATGTGACAGAGGATTTGAGACTTGGAGCGAGCCAAGATCCACAAAGGATCCCTTTCCCCCCTCCCAATCAATAAATTTGTTCTTTGTTGAAGTGCCATTTTTGATCTTCTTATTTCTCTTCATGAAGAGAAGTGATTAGTTTTTCCCTGACATCAACACTCTCTATAGAGCTGGATCTATAATTCATGAGAATGAAAACAAGTGGCATTAGAAAGAAAACCTGTCATAAATTAAGCTATTAGGCTTTTGACTGAGCACTGATGGCAGCGTGGGGATGCAGAACATTTATTGCAATGCTAAATATAGGGATAAAGCTAAAAGGTTTTCATCAATACGTGGCAGGAACAAAAAACTGAAAGCACTTGCAGCTTGAATTTTTGTTCTCTGTAAATTGCATTAATGGTTTCTTTCTTTCGGTTTTGGGTTTGTCTGATTTTGGGGGGGATTCTTTGCCTTTTGAAATCAAGCCTGTTGCTGTCACTTGCTGAGGAACAGCTGCATTTTGGGGCTTGGACCTTTCCCCTCTCCTCTTCTCCCCCAACAGCATCACTAAAGCAGAGAACTTCAAACAGAGGGGGGAAGGAAGGGGCTGCTGTTGTTTTATGGGTTCTCCTTAAGATTGTTCATTGTGCCAACAAGTTGTTTATGAGGAAGTTTCTCAAAATAGTGCCATGACAGATGCAGAGTTGGTGCCAACACTGCCAAGGGGCTGAGAGGGGACCACTCTCTCCTACAAATTCCTGATCTGGTGTGATCTAATCTCACTTTTTACACATTTACAGGTGTTCCACCACACGCACTCTCCAGTTCCTAATCCCACTCGACCAAATTCTGTCAGCACTGCAAACATGGGTTATGTCTGATGACTTTATAGGAACCTCTAAAACTTGTTCCAAGGAACTGTGTCCCACTGCCTTAAGCCAGGCTCACCAAAGACCGGGATTTTACGGCAATAAAATGAATCAGGAAAAGATATTGTGAGGTGAAACACGAAAGAAAAATAAAGCTGCAGCTCCAGCTCATGTAAATCACTTGGAGCCCTGCCTGGGCTTTTCTATTTGAAGCTGAAGACGCTGGTTTTCTGTGGGAGTCGAGAAATACAAAAGTTCTCCTGGGATATTGTAAACATAATTCATGTTCGCTCGGGCCACCACTGACATCACTTCCACTGCACCGAGGGGCCAAGGCACTGAGTGTGCTGGGCCTGGCTAAAAATAGCAGCTTCATAAATCTGCCCATTCCTTTAATTAGGTAACCCTGATGACAGGATTAAGATTGAATGCTTTCATTTCAGATTGGTTAATGAAGTGCTCGCAGACGCTTTTGCGCCGCGCACAATGGGCTGCCCTCGGAAGGATCCTCTCTGCTGTCACTGATCGCCCCAGGTACAGTCAGGCTGGAAAAAAATACCTTATCAAAAGGTTAAAACAGAGGATTATGTAGATATTTGATTATCTCCCATTATGTTTGGAGACTACAAACACTCTGCAGACAGATGAGGCTGCGCAGCTCGGCCTGGTTTTTTTTAATTAATAGAGTAAACATTTGATCAAGATCAAAGAACATTTCATGTTGTGTTTTTGCTCCCCTGACCAGCTTCTACTGAAATATTATTAATCAGGGAGGAAAAAAAAAAAAGCCTCAAACCAACCAAAATCTGCCCTATTCTGCTAATCTCCCTATGAAAAGATGAAGACCAGCAAGTTTCCACCATCCCACACTGCCAGCTCTGCTAAAACCACTCACAGGGACTTAAAGAAACTTAATTGCCCATTCCCAGTGAGCTGCTGTGCAGGGGATTGTAAATGCCAGGTGATTTCTCTGATATACAGGAGATACAAGTTCCCTGATAGCGGAGCTGTCAGCGTGAGACTGTTCCTACACGACACAGGTGATTGTTGGTGTGGCCACAGGGATTGCTGAGAACGTGCTAAAATTCTCTTCACTTCCCTCAGCTGAACGTTCCCCTGCATCCTGAGGAGGATTTATCCTTTTTGTGCTGACAGCCTTCAGAAACTTCCCTGCAAACAGGTGGTGCAGGAGAGGAGAACCCGAGCTCTGCTCTGACGGATTTGCCGAATGACGGCAGGGGGGAAACTCGAGGTGCTCGTAGGAAACAACAACAGGCAAAGCAAGGCCAGGGAAAAGGAGGAAAAATCGCTTTTCCTGCTCCTGAGCAATTGCCTGCAGTGGCCAGCTCCTGAACATCTGGTCTCCCAGTGTGTTTTCTCACATCATGCCAATACCTGACTGGAATAAACAACTTTATCTCGATCCTCGTTTCTTACCATCAGCGGCCGATAAGAAAACCCACCCCTATCAGCGTGAGATTCAAGCAGAGGGAAGAAAGATTTATGCCTGCTCCAAAGCGGCCTCCACCCTGCCTGATTGTTCGGAGCCGTGGAGCTGAATCCTGCAGATTGGGATTTTCCAGGAGGCCGTGGATCACAGCCCCGGTGCTGCTCTGGCCCCCCGGCAGGCAGGCAGCACACAGCTCCCTTTTGTTTTGCCATGGCACTGACAGCGGGTTTCCTCTCTGCAATTTACTGGAACGCTGATATTTTGTGCTTTTACAGCTCCTCTCCCTCCCCGGGCTCCGACTGCTCGTGGAACATGAATATATTAAGTCTAAACCCACGAGGCACTCCAGAGGTGGGAGTAATTTATATTCTGATGGGCCAACCAGGGTGTATTGCTATGCTGATGGCATTCTGAGATGTTTCCAGCCACTTCTTCAGGTTTAGTCCCCATCCAGTGGTTGGGATTCAGCTGGATGAGAGCTCCACGCTCACAGCCTCAGGCTGGCTCTCCTCCTCCTGGATCCCTCCTCAGCTCTGTTTTGGGCAGCTTAACTGGCACAACTAAAATGGTTACTGATGCTGATAAGAGGTAGAAAAGGAGATAGAAAAGGATCAATTAGGATTGGGAGGACAGGTTTAAAACGTTCCCCTGAAGAAATGTAAAAGTCGTTCCATAGGTGAAGCCGCCACGGCACCTGTGGGATTAGAGCTCAGCTAATCTCATTCTATTCCTGTCTTCTAACCTTCAAATCACCTTCAGCCACAGGTACCTGCACGCTCCACATTTTATTTGGGGACCTTTCATACCCTCCCAGCTTGAATGGGGAAATAGATTTGGAAAATTATCTGTTTTCAGCACTTAGAAAAGCATTCGAAAAGCTGTCACAAGTCACATATTCAGCTTCATAAAAATTCCCTCCTGTAGGTGTGTAGGTTCTTTGCAAGAATATGGGAGCTGGGCTCAATTTTTGCTCACAGTGGGCTTACAGCATCTCCCACGACCACTCTTCCAAAAATTCACACTTAATAGCACTGCCTTGTTAAAATTCCCATCTCACATCCAATGTAAGCCTGAATGTAATAAACTGATTTAAATTTTTATATTGGAGAAAGCTTCATTACGCTTCATTACAACTTTGGTCACTGAAACAGGATGAAAGGAGTTCTTACTTTTCACAGAAATTTAATTTTTACCTACTTTTGTTCATTTTTTTGTGTTGAGGAGCTGTTTGGCCAGGCAGTGCCCACCCATGGGAGCACACATGGAGGGTCTCCTGAGTGCAGGCACGTTCAGGCTTCGGTGTGAGGCAGTTTTGGTGCACAGTAAAAGGGGTTATTCCTTCATGTGCAGGCTCTGAGGGAAGTTCAGCAAAATGGACGAGCTCCCCTGTGGCAAACCAACCTCTTTCACACAAAACCAGTTTGATCTGGGGGGTCCCAGCCTGAACAAAAGCTGACTTGAGCAGCTTCAGAGTTCAAGTGAAGGGCATTGGGGAGCTCTCAGAGCAGCTCAGTTTGACTGATGGTGTCTGCTATGGAGAAGCACAAGAACTGCAGTTTAAAAGGTTTTCCTACTGCGAGTTTTACCCTTTTATCACTTCCATGACAGAAGATATGAGATGCCCTGCACTGTGCCTGGCAAAGAGCAGCCTCCTTAACCTTTCCCACTTGGGCATGCCAAGTCTCCATAAAAAAGCGATGACAGCCATTTGTGGGGTGATTTCAACAGGGTCACATGTCACAGGGTAATCACACAACTATTTGTTGTAAGCACCCTCAGCACTTTGGCCAAATGTGGCAGAGGCACTCTGAGAGAGAAGTACCTGCCACCAGCTCTGGAGCATGTCTGAGCAGGAGATTAATTGCTCTGATCCCTCCATTTAACATGATAACAGAGAGAAAATAGCTACTCTGAGGGGATGTGGGATCTGAGTGTTTTGGCATGTCTCTCTGTCTCTTTAGGCTCCCCCTCAATATCCAGCTCTGTGATGTCTGAGCACCTTCTGACCTTTTAAAAGTTGAGAAATCATTCTTTCCTCTGCTCTTCTTGAAGTGTTAATTAAAACACCCTCTCAGTGCATGTCAGAAAATCACCTACTAAGCAAGGGCCAGTAGATACTAGTTGGCAGCATTCCTTAAAAATGCTTTCCCAAGGAGCTGGTTCGGTTTCCACTTTCAGTGACTTGTCTCAATCTGCGCTTCGAGGAAGAAAAATCTTCCCAAATCCTTGGCAAGAAGGCAGGAATGGGGAGGTTAAAGACCACGTGCTGCCAGCTGTGCCATCTTCTCCCCCCTGGCATTTCACCCCTCTTTAGCAGCAGAATTCACAATAATGAAATCCCAGCCCCTCGACCTCCAGTGATTAGAGGAACTCCTCCATGGTAAAGCACAGGCACAAATCATGCCAGGGCTCGAACAATGGCTCCTTTTGGAAGGCCAGTCTTCCAGAGGATTATGTATGACTTCCCAGCCCCAGTCCAAGGGACTGTCAGAGCTCTGGATTCCTGCTTCCCCTCTTTGTTTCCAAGCTCCTTTCTTGTACCTCCCAGCCCATGCTCTGTACCCTGCACCCCTCTCTGTGACCTCCGTGATGGGTGCCCAGCTCTCCTGGAGCTCCACAAAGCACAGAAACACCTCTGGGAGCCCATCCAGCGATTCAAATGGGCATCTAGAGGACATTTTTCTCGGATTTCTTCAGGCAAAGTGCTAAACTTACAGAACCATTGTAGGTTCAAAGGCTGCCAGTGAGAGTTTTCCTTCTCTCTAACCTGCCATCCCTTCACCCTCTCACTAATTTTGGCTGCATTAAGTCATTTTTCTCACAACTCCAATGTTTGCTGGCACAGTTTCAGCTACTTGGGAGTTGTCTGGAGGCAGTGGACATTGGGATTGTGCCTCATCCCGCTGTTCCCCAGACACCAGAGCACTGCTGTGTCTGTGCACACACATGGGCAGTGGGATGTTCCCAAAGTACAACAGTGCTGGACAGTTCATCCTTGTCAGAACTGGGAAAACGTTCTACAGTGAAGTTTTAAATCATTGTTTTTTCTTCAAAATGCCTCCAGTAACAAAATATTTCCTATTTATTACAGTGGCCATGTCTAGAGGGCACAATGGGGTATCTGCAATCATTATTTCTTTTTTTTTATTATCAATTTCTGTTCTGCATGTAATCACTCTCAACTGTTTTGATATTTTCAATGGAAATAATAGATGGATAGTAAAGAATCCTAATCTACTTTCTATTCAGTAGTACAAATTAAATGAAGAAAATTCAGTCCCTTTTCTCTGCAAGACAGCTGATCTCATTCTCTTTTCCTTTACAGGTGAGTCAGAAATCAAGAATGAATTATATACTGACGTTGATCTGCATGGAAGAGACACAAAAAAACCACCCTGTGAGCATGGAATGAATTCCAGTTTAAATCCTTACGAGTTTACTCCAGGAAATACCCTGAACTGGATGTCTCTGTCATCACCAGCTTGTAAACTGATCCCAGAGTCCCAAGGTCATGGATTATATTGGTACATGCTCAGGGAAAGCTCATAATTAAAATGAACAATTCCAAATAATTAAATTAAAGGAAAAACAAGATAATAAAAAAAAAACCCACACAAAACAAACAAAAGAGAGGAAAGACTGGGCAAACTGGTGCAGTCTCAGCCCTCCCTCTCCTCATGTGCAATACTGTGAATTTTCCACTTGACTGATTGATTGACTGATTGATTTACCTCTGCAGCAAACACAAGGATAAACACTTAGATCTATCCCTGGAAATATTCCTTTTTGAGGAAGTTTATTGGGCATTAATTTCCAGCAGGCAATGCCAGAGGGAGGGGAATGGAGCTGGTGACCTGGGTGGCATTTTACAACTCCGAGGAGCTGGTTTGTGTTTATCTATCCCTTTACAAACCTTCTGTGGTTCTTCCTCTGAATCACCCACTAAAGGCTTACTCTGCACACAGAAAACCTGTGTGGCAAGGGAGAACCAGTGGCCCACCACCCACTCAAGCTATTTATAACTGGTAAGAACATAAGGCATCCATATTAATTAACATTTACTGAAGAGCACGTTGAGCAGTGCCATAATCAGTGACAGGAGAAGGAGCTGGTTTGTTGACATATCACCCCACACAGATATTAATAAGATGCTTCTTAACACAGACACTAATAAGATGTTTCTTATTTTCAGGTAATTAATTTCTGAGAAGAAAAGGAAAGTCTCCTACAACCTGAAGTGATTCATTTTTGCATTTGTATTAAAGAATATCCAAATGTACATGGCTTTTTTGTGATGTTTACAAATGATCTTTTTAGAACTGCCAGGTGCTCTCCAAAAAGAAGAGAAGGAATGAATATGAAAACATTAGCAAGAAATAAAACTACACAAGCATTGAGTTCTTCAAGAGACTGGTGCAGGTTAAGGGCTGGTGGCCACTAAATTTAATGTCAAGGCCTTGGGGTTTTTGGGAGCAGGGTGGGCAGGCCCTGGCACAGGTTGCCCAGAGAAGCTGGGGCTGCCCCATCCCTGGAAGTGTCCAAGGCCAGGTTGGACGGGGCTTGGAGCAACCTGGGCTAGTGGAAGGTGTCCCTGCCCGTGGCAGGGGGTGGAACAAGGTGGTCTTTAAGGTCCTTTCACACTCAAACCATGCTGGGATTCATTTATTCTAATTCCAGTCCTACCATCCCATAACTTTGTCCCACTGTTTTTGGCTGAATGGGAGCAGATTTTGATTGGGTTTATGCCTTTCAGGTTGCGCTTTGTCAGACAAGCAGAAGGGTGCAAGTGGATTTTAACAGGCATTTTTTACCTTGCCTTTTTTTTTTCCCTCTTCCTTCCCATCTCTAGGTGAGGGACAGGAAAAACATCAGAGTTTTGTTGAAGTTCCTGTGGTGTAGTTGCTGTCCAGGGATTATTTTACCAGCAGTGCCCCAGAGACAAACCATCAAACAGCAGGGGAGATGAAAGGTCAGTGGGACCCTCAGGAATTCATGGCCATTGCAGGACTGGAGGAGCTGAGCCAGCCACGTGCATGTGGGGTCAACACAGAAACAGGATCCCCCTCTGAGCAGGAGAGATGGGAAAAATGATTTGGGTGAGAGGGGAAAAGGTGAGAAGAGAGTGTGAAAGGTGTTTGCAACACAGCCTAGAAGGTAAATCCTTCTGGAAACTCAGAGTGATCCAAGCCTGGAATAAAAATAGAAGGTGGGAGATCCTTGGCTCACGTTTCATTGGGGAAATCATCCCAGGGATGGAGGAGCAGCAGGGACAGGGCAGCGAGCGAGGGCTGCAAGGACAGAGATGCCATTTCTGCAAAGCCAGCTCAGGTTTCTCTGCTGCCCCAGTGCTTTCAGTGGGAATGCTTGGCCCAGTGTGAACACTTTGGAAAGTCCCAGTTGTATTTCCATCATTCTGGGGTCTTCTCTGTGACCCCAGCTCCTGTACACAAGTCTGTCCATCAGCAGCCTGTGGGCTGGATGCTAAACTTTCAGAAAGGACACTGAGTGTATCTGGACCTCAAAGCACCTTTTTTTTGTATATATTTTTATATAATTAAAATTAAATTAAAAAGAAAATTAATTGTAGGGCACTGTGTAAGCATTGTTCTTGTGCATTTTAGGGCGAGCAATCAGGGAAAGTTCTGTGGCCAGGCAGTGCCCTGTGAGGGACACCACGTAAAACATTTCTCACATCTCTGAAATACACTTTTAAAAGAGTGTGTTAATCCATAAAACTGATAATGGAGATGAAGAATATATGGATTATTTTTACATGCTGCAATTCCCATTCATGAAAAGGGGTCATATAGGAGGCAAACAGCCCTGACCTGACGTGCTGCTGTTCACCTTCCTGAACTCCCACTGCTGTGCCTTTTGGCTGAGAGGCGACTGCAGAAGGACTGTAACTGGAAACTGGATGAAACTGGGCAAGAAAAGGCAACCAAAGGCTGTGCCAGCAGCAGGAATGCAGGCCCCAGGAGAGCTGTGCACTGGCTGGGTTGCCACACACACTTTCCACACGCAGAGGATCTTGTAAGTGCCGTAACAAGTCAAGGCAACGTATATTGAGTGTATAGCTGAGGTTTCTAAATACCAGATGTCACATTACATCACTCTGCAGTGAGTAATGTTCTCTCATGTTATGCAATGTTAGGAGCAGTAGTCTGTTATTACAGAAGTTGCCAAGAGAAAAGCTCTGAATTTTTGGAGGTTCGTGTTTTTGTTTCGGTTTGCAGTCGTTATTTTTGCGACCGGTTTGGGTTCCCTTTTTATTTACCTACAACATCTTAATCTGCTTCTCCTGCAGAGTGGCTGGAAGTGCTTCCAGAGCTGCAGGAATGAAAGGCAAGCTGAGTTTTTATAGGGTAGTAGGTAAGGAAAGTGGTAAATAAGAACCTTGCTGAGTGGTTGATGGGGAGAGCAGCAGCAGCATTTTTCACTCTCAGAATCACACACTCTCTGCTCACAGATGAGTCTGCATGGGAATAGTTTTTCACACACATAAGATGTTGTCTTCCTGAACCAAAAACAAATTGATTTCTGCAGGTGATGAGCCTCTCAGCTGGTTGGGAACGATGTGGTGAGCAAGGAGATGAGCAGGGAAAACACAGACTGGGGCAAACTGCAAGTTCAGACCTGCAAAAACCCAAGCAATTGGCTTGGTGTGATCACAGCAGCACAGCTGGAGGCACAGGGACAGTGCCCACACAGCCCTGGAAGTGTCCAAGGCCAGGTTGGACAGGGTTTGGAGCATCCTGGGCTAGTGGAAGGTGTCCCTGCCCGTGGCAGGGGGTGGAAGATGAGCTTTAAGGTCCCTTCCAACCCAAACCACTCCATGACTCCATGATTCCTGGTGTGCCTCAGGTATAAAAGGTGGGTTCATCCTCCCAGCTGTAGCACCTGAATTGGAAGTGTCCCCACTTGAGTCTCCTCCCAGTCTCCTTTTCAAATCCACAAAAAAACCAGTCATTTCCAATTTGTCCCTCAGGAACAGACAATAAAATGAGCCCTTCCAAAAAACACCCCAAGAATAAAGTTCAGGGCAGCTAACAGGGCCCTTTCCATTGATTCCAAAAGGAGCCTGAATTCTCCCATTTTACCCCAAATCTCCAAGACACTTGGATGAGCCCTGTCAGACAAAATAGTCACAATATCCAGACTGATGGTTCAGCACCTCAGCTTTGCAGTTTTCCTCCACTTACAGCAAAACCTCTGAGGTTTCCAAAGAGCAAAACCTGACATGAAAACAGTGGAGCCTCTCCCTCCTCTGGGAAAGGCCTCGGGGAGCAGCTGGATCTGTACACCTTCAGCCCCCTCTGAATTTCAGAGCACTGCAGCATTTGCTGGTGCCAGATATTTCCAAGATGTGGGTTCTGGGGAATGAATAATTCAAACTCCTTCGGCTCCCTGCTGGATGCAGTGTTTTAAATAAGATGATGTGTGCGTAGTAAGGGGGAGGGAGCAGGAACCTTGGTTTCCTTTTGCTTTTAAGGTCAGAGATTGAATCATGTGCTAACTGCTCTTGCAAGCTCTGCCTTTTAAACATGCCCAGAATTATGACCTTTCAATTGTAGTCTAAATACCGGGTTCGGTTATGGGATCATCTTAGTGCCCCGTGTCTGATTTATAAAGTCACATGTCAGGGAGTAGTAAAAGGGATTTACAGCAGATTGTAGGTCACAAGGGTTAGGGCACACTGGAAATATTGAAAACAGAAGTAAATTTAGCATAAATGAATGTACTGGATATTGAGTGCAGGCCAAAGCATGTATGGGATTTCAGCCATTGTTTTCTATGGTCCTGAGCCAGTGGGCCCAGACTGGTGGATTTGTGAGTGAATCATTAAAAAAAAGTAGTAATCAAAGCTATTAAAAAGGAGAAAGAACCTGAACGTCATTGCTCTGTTAAACATTAAAAGTAATCCCAACCTAGATCTCAAAGGGGAAGAGAAATCTTTCAGTGGGTAAATGTAGGCACTTCAGAGGATTTCTGTGGAGTTATTCACATTTTGTTTTCCGCTCAGAAGAATCCAAACCTCTCTCTCCCTTCTACATACTTGGGCTGCACTTTGCATTTTCACTTCATCCTGCACAATCAGCAGTTTATTTAATTCCTTACAAAGCACAACTGCCCAGCACACACAGGGTCCAGCCCTGAAATGTTCCAGCAATAACGAGATATCTTCATTATGTGGTTCTGATAAGGAACCAAAGGCATTTGTCTTGCTCATTATGTCACCTGCCTCCCCTCCCTCGCCCCTTCTGATGAAACAGTTAAAAAAGAAGCAAAAACACGGCCAAAAAGATAAAACCAACCCTTAACTAATGTGGCACCTTGTGTGCTTTCTGAATTCCTTGCTGACAGCGGTGGAAGAAGAAAAACCTCGGAGGCACAGAAAGCTCAGCCCCCCAAATACCTGCAGGTGGAGGAGAGAACAAGCCCTGCTGCCTGACAGCAACTTTCTCTGTGCCTTTTTTTCCATCTCACTTCTGCTGCAAAATAACCTCGAGGTTCTGAGAGTGAAATGTTTCCATTTTTTTCCCTTTTCAGCCAGGTCTGACTGGGGACCAGTGAAGGGTCTGGTGCCCCTTTTCCACCCCCTTCCTGCTGCCCCATCCAGACAGTCCACATTTGCTGCTGGGAGCCTTTTCTCACGTGTGCTATTTCAGTCTGATGTGTCCATCCTTCTCATGCCTTCCTTGTTTTTAATGTCCACCTTCCTGTCCTTCACAGGGCTGCCCTTCCTCTCCCTCTTTCCTGGTTTTGTTTGATGACACTCATCTCTCATGTCTTTCCAGAGAGGCACTGCTTTAACACTGCTGCTCCAGTAAACACAGGGAAATTGGGAAAATGAAGATTCTGATGGCACTTAAGGGTGTTAAAGTGACACGTGGTGCTCTAATGCTTCAGGTCTCAGACCTGTGTGAGCACAACGTGCAGGGGATGAGTGTGGCTTCTTCCCTCAGCCACAGAAAAGTGATAAAACTCCTTTACATTGATATAGAATAACACAATCATACAATATCCTGAGCTGGAAGGAGCCCACAGGGATCACTGAGTCCGATTCCTGCACGGAACCATCCCCAAGAATCCCACCATCTCTTATTTTGCTTTTACAAACTGGAATAAGCTGTGCTGGTCAAAGCATTCTCACACCAGTTCGAGTGAAACGGAGCAGGTTATCCCTTGGGCTACGCTGACACCGTGGAAAAGGATGGAAATATAAGCCTAGTCTACATTTTAGGATCTGTTTTTCTGGAAGTGCTTGCTCCCCTCTTTCAGGAATGCTGAAGGAGTTTGCTTACGTTTGAGAGCGAGCGATTTTAACTGTAAAGAAAGTGCAGGCAGCAGGATGTGAGCCAAGTATGGTAATATCAGCCCCCAGCTTTGCCAAGAAGTTAATACCCCTCCTCCCTGGCTGTCAGCTGGAGGGTGGGAGTGGGTGGTAGGTGGTGCTGCTTCCCCAGCAAAAGAGCAGAGACAATGCAAACTGCTCTTTTGCCTTTTTTTTTTTTTTTTTTTTTTTTCTCCTTGCTGATTTTATAATAGGGCTCAGAGTTGCTTTACATCCTTTAAATAACCCAGACTGGCTGAACTCCTGCTCAGCCAGAGCAGCACAGGAAATAAATGCCCTTTTTGGGACGGGTTTTGATGTGTGGCACTGTCAGCACCCACCTTGTCACCCTGATCAAGGAGTCAGTGCAGGTGGAAAGGTGCTGGGCTGTGTGAAGGGCAGTGGCTTCACACTGGAGAAGGGTTGATTAGACACAAGGAAGAGTTTTTTTACTGTGGTGGTGGTGAACACTGGCACAGGTTGTTCCTGCTGGTTTTCCCAAAGGGATCTGTGGGATGTGTTAGGGCTTGGGATACCCCTTCATAATTCACTTTACAGAGGATACCCCGGTGCTGAAAGCACCAGGTACTGAGCAGATGTTGGACACAATAAACCCTGATTGGTGAAAATATTTCAGGTGTCTGTGTCAGGTGCTGCCTGAAAGGACTTTGAGTCCTTTTCCAGGAAGCTGCTGGACCCACTATTTACAATGTGCTTTTATGGATTTAATCAGGACCAGCAGGGAGAGGGTGAGCAGAAGGTCTCTGATCCCTGCCTGAACCCCTCGTGTTTTCCCGGGATATCAGGGCACCCTTCAGGGACGCACGGGAAGAGCTGGTGAGACCTTCCTGGAGCTTTGCAGCTGTTAAAGGCAGTAAACACCAGAAGTGAGCACAGCACACCAGGGCAGGCTGGAGAGTAAACACAGGAAGCTGACTCAAAACTGAAACAACAACAACAACAACCCCTCCCCCGAGCACGAAAAAAATAATGGATTTTTTTTTTTTTTTTTTTTTAAAATCCTCACAACTTGAATGGGATCAAGTTTGAGCTCACACACACAGGGAGGAACACAAAGCCTGGCTCTGTGCTAGCAGCCTTTCCAAATCAGTTTTAAACAAGCAAGGGCTATAGAAAACCGTGGAACAATAGAGCGGACCTGCGTGTTTGTTTTGAGCCCCAGAAGCTCCTGCCATGGTTGGGTGTTGGAGGAGCAGGAGCTTGTGCTGGGCTTGCTGGTGATTTCCCCTTTGTCTATTCAAGGTAAGCTGCAACAAAAACTTCCTGCTGGCTCTGCTGTGAAAATACCCTCTGTTAGGGTATGGAAATAGCTGCGGGTCCCTTCGTGCTCCATCGCTGGGCACGGAGAGACCTGCAAACCCCAGGGGGACAGCTCCTAAATCACAGTGCAGAGATGTCCCTGAGCTGGATCTGTCCAGCAATTTGAAGTCTAAAGAGCTTAAAAGTCATAGGCCAAATTCTGAAGGATGTTTGGTGAGCAAGGAAGAAGTGCAAGGAAATAGCAGCCAAGGGCAATCAGAGTGAAGGAGCAGAGCTGTCAGGGGATTGCTCCCAGCACAGGGAGGCAGGTGGGGCTGATCTGCTACACATTCACCTTTGGAAATTGGATGGAGAGGAAAACTTCGGGGTGTTGGTGTTGACAAGAAGGTCAAGACAAACCAGCAGTGAGTGTGTTGGCAGCCCAGAAACCCCCCATGTCCTGAGTTGCATCAAATTGTGGCTTCTCCATCCCTGGAAGTGTCCAAGGCCAGGTTGGATGAGGTTTGGAGCAACCTAGGCTAGTGGAAGGTGTCCCTGCCCATGGCAGAGGAATGAGATGGTCTTTAAATTCCCTTCCAACCCAAACTGTTCTGTTATTCCATAAAAGAAACTGTCAGGAAAAAAGCAGAGTACAGCAATAAAATACGTTTGAAATTCATTTCTAGCCAATTTTTCACTTCAGAAAAGTCTCAAGTTTTATTTCAACATTACTAAAACTGAATCTCTCCATTAAAAAATGCTAAAGCGTAAATGAAGCATCACTTCAGTCTGAAAGAAGATTTTTCACTTTGGTTAAACGTTCTGTTTCTGCTCCAGAACAAATAATATTTAGTCTTTCTGCATTGCTAAAAACTGGAACAAAATTAGGCTTGCATGATTTTTTTTCCTTGTTCTTATCTTTTTCCCAGACCCACCGGGCAAATTAAACATGGAGATCTGAGAATGCATGGGGGGATTTTCAGGAGCACCTGAGGATCTGTCTGCCCCCTTAAGCATCTAAACAGCCTTAAGTGGAGCCCTAACAATGTGAGGAGGCTCTCTGTGAGCCAACGTGCCTCTTGACCTGGGATATTGTCAGCTAATCCAACTGAGAAAGAGCGGAGGTTTCCTAATCTGACACTGTTTCCAAACAACGGGGCTTGACCTGAGCAAATAATGCACATTGAGAGCCCCCTCGCAGATATTCCCACGCAGGGAAATGAGTGTTTGTTTGAGAGTTGCTGGAATCAGGTCGTTGCTGACATCTGGTTTATGAGCCGTGTGCCATGCCAACAATCTGTGCTGATATCCCAGTAAATGCCCACCTCCTCGGGCAGGTGTGGTGGGGGAGCAGAGCTCCTGCTCAGCCCGTGTGGCATCACACGTCCCCATTCACCAGCGGGTTTGTGCAAGCATTAAAAAAAAAAAGGAAACAACGAGCAGAAAACAGCGGCCAAACTCAGGGATATGATTTGCTGAAGGTTCAGTCCCTTCATTCAGCCAAGAGATGGGACAGATTAGCCCAGCCACAATTATCTCCTCTCAGAATCGTTTTCCACCTGCTTCCTCGCCCCTGATTTTCTTATCGCCGCGTCCACGTCGTGCTCACGTACTTAAAACTGCTAATGAAAATCTTTTGTCCTCCTTCAACCCCTATTTTAGGAACCTCTATTTTCCCCCCTTTCCTGGGTCGTTCTTAATAGCATCCCCAGACACGGAAGGCTCTGCTAAGCCTGTGAGCAGACAGGGCTGCGAGGCACGGAGGGAGGGGCACTCCAAGGTGAACCGAGGAACAAAAGCTCCTGCAAGGGACACACATGTGACATCTCCACGAGCCACATCCTTACGTGGCACCAGCCCTGCCTGGGGCAGCCAGACATCCCCTGCCACCTTTATCCACCTGGTGTGTTTGGGTGCCCCGGTCACGTCGAGTTCACAGCACAGCAGGTGCTGGGAGAAATGAAAGGAGGAGGCTTTGGGTTTTGTTTGTTGTTGTTGTTTTGGTTTTGTTTTTTTATTTCGAGCTGGTTATCTTCTTTTTAATGAAAAATCAGCTGCCCTGAGGAAGCCCCAGATTGCAGCCTAAACTTCCCTTGGCACACAGCGTAGACGGTTCCTTCGCTGTGTAAGTACCTTCCACCTAATCCCCAATCTTGTCAATATGTATTTACCCTTAATAACTTGGATCTGGGTCATCACTTTGTCTTCCATTTGTTTCAGTGTGTGTCCTAAGCTGGGGCTCTATTTCTGGCCAGGCTCAATGCTTGGTATTCCCCCTAAGACTTGGGAAGTTTCCAGCTCCTGTCTCACAAAATAAAGCACGCTATAAACAAAGCCTCTTTCCAGCCAGCCACTGTATTGTGGGCACAAAGGCTTGTCAGGATCTGAAATTTCCCACCCTGAAAAGTATGTCAAAGGTATTTTCACAGCTTCTGCCCCGTGTCATTTCTCCAAAACATCTCGAGTCATTTTCCTTTAGGAGAACAAGGGATTAAAAAAACCCAAAAGACCTATATACACACACACACACAAACCCCAACCCTCTAATGCCTGTGTCAACAGGTGAGGTCTAAAAATTTCATTAGGGAGAAAAAAAAAAGGGAAGCAGGAACAGCTGCACGCATGTTTGGAGGAAATCAGAGGGGCACTTTCCATCTGGCATGTGCTCCACGGGCACAGGAGCTTTTATAAGATTTGGAACTCAAAGAGCACTTATATTTTGGGGAGCAGGCTATTCTTGTACAGCCCATTTTAGGCAGCACAGCAACAGCTACCATTCAAAATACTCCAGCACCCCATCCCAGGAAAGTTCACATTGTGGCTCAAAAGAGACAAAAGAAAAAGTCCATCTCCAAGCGGGAAGATGGACATGGCCGAGGTGAGGATGTTTTCATGTTGTTTTAGCCAAAATCTGTTGCAAAATGCTGGATTTTACCCTTTTATCTCTGAAGTTGAGTATTTTCCCCACTGATTTAGGACTTGACACAAAGGAAGAGATTCCTGCTTTCAACATTCTCAACCTCTGCAGAAGGAACTTCCAGAACTGAGCCATCAGTTCAGATAAAGACTTCCCTTCACCTCAGCTGCCCCCAAACCTGCATCATCTGCTCCAGGAGCACAGATGGCACCTGCCCTAGAGAGCAAATGGGGTTTGCTTTCCTGATATTGTCAGGTTTGCCCAGGAAATGCTTTTCCTCTGCCATGAGACTTCTCCAAACTTTGACAAAGCAGCTTTTCTGCAATAAAATGAAGTTACAGCTTTTTTCCTGTGAAGGGAAAGGGCAGAGAGCAAAGCAGGGATTGAGGAAGAGGAACTGAGGTTTTTCCTTCTAATTTTAAGGAGAAGTTCCACCCTGAACATTTTTTAATCAAAGGACATTTTCCCACAACCTGCTCCCCCCAAACTATTTCAAGAATTCTACCTGAGCTGACAAAACCTGGAGGGTCACAAACCCCCCACAGAGAACCCCAAAATCAGGCACCTGGAGTGCAGCAAGCCCAGGCTGTCCCAAGACAGTGCTCAGCCCTGTACTAAGACTGCCCTGCTCCTGCTCCAGGGACTTCTCACTCTCAGCCCAGACCCAGCTCGTCCCTCACAGCCTTTTGTGCAAGAATTGCATTTTTAACCCCACCACCAGCACTGGCTCAGCTCAGCTCAGCTCAGCTGCCTCTGCCTCAGATGGTTTGATGGTTTTTGCTCCTGGTTGGGTGGTGTGTCATCAGACCACGGAGCAAATTGGATCTTCTCACTCAAGCCCTGACCCAGCAGGACATTTCCACGGGTCTGTGACTGAAGCCAACCCACGAAGCCAAAGGGGACTGTGCTGCTCTGACTGAGCTGGCTCTGCCCTGTGTTTTTGGGTGACCCCATGCATCATTGTGGCTCGAGCTTTCCACAGGCCATAAACTTGGGCTTGTGTTCTGCTGAAGGTCATAAACACTTGGCTCTTTTTGGTGATTGAAGTAGAGATGTGTAACCAGCTGCACTGGGGCCAAAAATGACTGTTTTTTCTCCCAGGAATCGTTTCAGTTGGAAAAGACCTCGAGTCCAACTGTATTAGGCAAGAAAGCAACTGGGATTTTTATTTTTTGTGTGTGTGGTTTTAGTTTTTTGTTTGTTTGTTTTAATTAAAAATTGAAATTCCAGTTTGAAGTTGTGATTACCAATTCTTGATGCATCAACAGACCTTTTCTGTAAGTCAGAGCTGCTCAAGTGCTGCTTCTCCTGCTTGGTGCCTCTCCTCCAATTCCTGTGACTGATTTTGTTCTTCAAAGTATTCATCATTCCTGTCTTCTCCAAAGCCAAGGGGCCTTTGGAGCTGAGTTAATTGTGCAGAGGTCAGCCCTGCCACCTCTGAGCTGTGTGAAGGGTTCCTGGCCTAGAGGCAATTGAGTGTGAGGCAAGGGAAGATAATAACATGCCACTCATCAGAGTAGGAGCACAGAAAGAAACCAGAGGGGTCAAAAGAGACTCTGTACAAGAGAAATAAAAGCTCTGGCAAGATTAACTATTTTATAAACAAGCAAGAGAGCTGTTTCTCAGTGTCCAAGCTGGAAAGAAGCTGATCAAGCCACAGCTTCCCCCAGTCTGGTTCCAGTGCCAAGACCTGGAGCACAAGGCAATGAATGGGACGAAATCATCCCTAAAATGAAGGTGGACAGAGTTTATTTTAATTGTTGCAGCCACAGCTGAGGCTGGGGACTCATTCTGGGATGTGACATTCCTGCTCATGGTTCCCTCCACCTTTCTGAGCTTCCAAACCTGTCCCGGGCAGGGTCAGAGAGGCTGCACTGACACCTGGGACTTTCAGGAGAGAAAAAGGTCACTGATGTTTATAAACTGAGCCCTCAAACTGTCAATATTGGGATATTTGTTGGTTGAAATGCCCTTCTGTGAACTCACACACACTGGGTGGAGAGAAGAGGGCTGGTTCTTGTATCCCCTTGGTGGATGCTGGTCCAGCCACGTTTTGTTCCATCAATTATTTAAACTGAGGTGTGAAAATGGATGCAAGTGTTGTGGATGAGAGAGGACACCTTTTCTGACCTGCTGAGTTTCCTAACAAGATTCAGAAGCAGCTGCAAAGGTCGGGGTTGTGCTGGGCTTGAGTTGGTTTTCATTTGGTTGCCTCGACTTAATTTTAAAATCCCCAGGCAGGAGCAACAAATGTATGTGGGTTATAAATGCACAAGTGTCTCCATGGCCTTGTTCCTGAAAACAACTTCCCAGTGTTTTTCTTTTCACGCTTTTAAATGTAAATGTTGAAAGTTCAGAGAACACTAATAAAATTTGAGTGATGAACATTCCTCACTCCCCACTTTAAAGAACGGCCCAAGCCACGAGCAACATAAAACCACAGATTTGTCCCAAGAGCAGGAGCTTCATTAGTTGAATCATGTGGAATCAGAGCAGACAAAGCAGAGAAGATTGTCCTCTGGGGTGCAATCCTGAAGCCCTTCCCTCCCACCCCGAGAACTTTCCCTCATCTCTTGGCATGTCCCTTTCCTTTCAGATTTCTTGCCAAGAAGGTCCTTTGCTTTCCTAAAAATGAGCAAACACAAACTTCCAAATCACTGAGATCTTCCAAAATATTGCATGTAATTCTATCTGGATATCCTTTTATGATCAAGATGACTAAATATTAAACATATGCCTTTAATCTCGGATATTTATTGGCTGTATGTGCTCTCCTGATTTCTCCTGCTAGTCAGGTCAGAGGGGTCAATTGGCAACACGGGTAGGAAAGTAGGGAAGATCTGATCTGTAAAATATATTCTTTGAATTTGTTATAGGGGGTTAATAATCAAAATCTCAACCAGTGATCACAAAATCCTTCCCTTTTCCCTCCTGCCTGAGTGACACCACAACCACTAAACAGGTTCTGAGCTCACAGATTTTAGTGAGTCTCAAATTAACTCCACCAGGGCAGATTTTCCCGATATCTCCTGGAGAACTTCCAGGTTGCTGCAGGAATGAGTTCTGTGGTCTTTGTTACACAAATTGTGTGGGCAATGCAAGTTCAGTGTAGCCTGAGAATGGACATGGCTGAGGAGTCCAGGAACCCAAAGGACACGAGATGAGACCTGAGATTCCACGATGAAGGACAGGAGGTCAGATCCAGGGGCAGGGATCCCACCGAACCCCAGCCACGCTCACACCGAGCCAGTCCCCACTCTGGCTCTGCACTGTGTAAGGAGCTGTTTCTCTGAACACAGAGCTCTTCCTCTTTGGAAGGGAGCAGAGAGCTTTAATCCAGCCTGGGGAGCTCCTGGCACCTTCAGCTGAGGAGACCCATAAAACACACCTAAAGAATTCCGAGTCTGCGGCGACAGGAACGAACTTCCAGCCAAGCCAGAACCTGGCCCTTCTCTGACAGGTCTCCAAGTGCTGCAGCCCCTCAATCCCGTGCCTGGGAGTCCCCCACAGGACTCATCTCCAGGGCTGTTCAGCACAGTCATCCCTCTGCACTTCCCAGTGTTTGAACAGGGGCTTGTCTGGATATCCCAGTAAATCTCCCTGGCTCTCCCTGTGCTCCCGCAGGTGCTCCCTGCCCGGCCCCAGCCCTGCAATCCCAGCTGCTCTGAAATCAGCACTCTTTGTTCAGTCTGGAGGAATGCTTTAGCACAATAAAGCCTGAACAATTAGGAATAGCATCGGGTCCCCATGAATCACTTTTCACACTGTTTTTGCATCCTCTGTGTATGTTTGTCTTTCTTCCCAAGGCTATTCCCAAGCTATTGCTTTCCCCTGGAGCCCTGTTAGAGCCTATTCTTTGTATTTACTAACAGGAAGCATCACAGTTCTGTCCTCATCAGCTTCACTCGCAGGCCCTCTTAATTATTAGTGCATTTATTTTTTTTTAAAGCTTATTTGGCAAAAAAAAAAAACACCTCTGTTCCTCTATTCTTCCCGGCTAGCAGGTTGTTTCTTTCTTCCTCAAGGTGCAATCCGGTTTCCTTTTGTTGTTAAACTGCCTAATCCTGATACTTTCCTGGATATTGTGGGAAAGAGCCCTGGTTGACAACCAACTTTTCATTTCCATCCTGATTAGCAAGCACATAATAACTGGAAGCATAATTTACGGTCTGATTTAAGCCACCTCATTCACATTTCCAAGGAAATCTAGGATGACTAAATCTTGAAAGGAAAGGCAGGATAAGCAGCATTAAGGAACTGTCAGGGATTGGAATTGCATTAAATGTTCCTGTTTTATTGTCATAGACTCGTGGTCTCTTGCATTAGCACAAGATGATACTGGAGAACTCTTTAATCTAAATATATGAAACTCAGAAAATAAGATGGAAGAGAAAGGGGGGTGACAGGCATCCTGCATCTCCCTGTCTCCCCAGCTCACCAATATATCCTTTCATTATTTTCCTGGCACTCTTCCCCTGCTGACAGCTCTTCTTTTCCTGAGGCATTGCTTTACACTTCTGTTCTAAACTCTTTTGGGCAATTAAAAAAAACAAAAACAAACCAAACCAAACCAAACAAATCCCAAACTAAACAACACAAAAAAAGCCCCGATACTTTAAATATAAATAGAAGGTATGTCAATCAAATTCCTAAGGCACTTGTCCTGTCTGGGGCCTGCTCAGAGCCTTCATTCTCCCTTTCAAGAGCAGCTCGAGGGGTTTGGAAAATTCAGCAGAGAATCCCTGTCACCCCCCACCTTTCCAGGCTTTTGCTGACCATGTCCCAGCTCAGGTATCCACATCCAGCCCCAGGGGTGCTCTCCCATATCTCACCTTTTCCTCCCCATTCCTTTCCCTTTGGGCTTCAAAAATCAAACAATCAAAGCAGGAAATCTCTCCTTCCTGACCTGCTCAAACCAAAACAGATCGGCAGGAAAGAACCACTGCTTCCCAGCTCTGCAACATTCCCTTGGAAGGTTGTGTTTGTCTCCAGGCTGCCTGACTCGGGGAGAGGTTGGGACTGAGTTCAGTCACTGATGTAACAACCAGCCACGCCACAGAACCTCTTTCAAACTTATGAAACTGGAATATAAATCACTATTAACACGTCTCGCTGTGCTTTTTCCAGCTCCAGCCAACCTAACTGTGCTTCCCTGAAAATATCAAGTGGTTCCACTGATGACATTTATCTCATTTAGTCTGAAATGTATGTGGGGTTTTTTATTATGCTTTTTTGCCTCTCTGGAGCTGCTCTCACCCTTCTCTTCACATTGAGGTCACGTTTTCTTGCACCTCCAGGGACCAACCATCAACTTCTCCACGGTAAAAGATCTCAGGAAAGTCTCTGGCATTGCCCTAAATCCTCTTGCTCCCTTCTCTGATCACCCTCTTTGATCCTGAACAACGTTTTTTTGTGACTTTTCTCCTGAGTTTCAGCCACGGGGCCTCTCATCTTCCCAAAATCAAAGTTCCTGGAGGTGTCACTGAAACAATAACGAATGGAATTGTCAGCAAAACACCTCAGGGGGAGAAAACCCCTCACCACTGTGACAAGGATGTGTTGGGGGTTAGTGCCACGGGCTGAGCCAAGGGGCAGAACGTGTCAGAGGACAGATCACAGGGAAGGGATGTTCAAAGGAGAGCTTGGAGAAGGGAAAAATGCAAAGCCCGCACAAATTGCAGTCGTGCCCCAGCAAGCAGAGCCACGTGAAGGTCTGCAGGGGGAATTGGGAGCTCATCCTGGGCACACTGGAGGCTCCCCAAAGTCTCCTAAATTAATCATGGCCTCAGCTTCGAGAGATGCTTTCAGCTGCATGCAACTGGGTGTTGTAATTGCTCCTTCAATTAAAGGTGGAACGGAGTAGCCTTTGTTGGGCTCGACAAACTCCAAAGGAATTTTAGTTCTAGAGTAAAACACGGTAACATTTTGTACTTTTTCTTTTTCCTGTGTCTCAAAAGGAAGAGAAGAAAAAGGAAAACAAGACTAAAGCAATTTAGCTGGAAAAATTGGGGGTTCTTCAACATTTAACAAAGCCAGACCTGCAGCAATCGTTCAAATCCCACTTCAATCAGAGAAGCTGTGGCTGCTCCACCCCTGGAAGTGTCCAAGGCCAGGCTGGATAAGGCTTGGAGCAACCTGGGCTAGTGGAAGGTGTCCCTGCCCATGGCAGGGGGTGGAATGATATAATCTTCCAACTCAAACCACTCTGTGACTCAGACTGAAGCACAAAGCTCAGACACTGCAATCTGCACAGACTGAAAACGTGGAAACGAAGCACAGACCAAAGGAAAAAGCTGTGTTAGTGCCATGGCACAGCTCTGCCTGCTCAGGGGCAAAAGGGGCTGAGGGATTCCCAGGGGCATGTGGAGAAGAGAATCATTTATTGAGCAGCAAAGGGAGGTGGTGGAAAGGAGAGTCTGGAAAGCACCACATGGACAGTCAGAGAGACCTCGAGGAAGCCCCTGTGGGAACCATTTCCCTGGGAGAAGGTGACACCTGAAATACCTGGAGCAGCTGCAGATTATCCACAGGTTCTCCATGCTTATTATTTATCTCAGATGGGGGGATGCCATGAGATTTGTCCCAGTAAAACAACGGTTCTGTTGAACAATCCAATGAATCTCCCAACAGCCACACAGGAAGACAACACTCCATTACAGTTTCTGTGCTCCAAGTTTTTGCAGAGGTTATTTGTGGCTCTTTCCCTTATATTCATCACTATGACAAATGCTGGCCTTTCTCAGGCGTGTAATTATTTGAGCTCAGCTTGTTTCAGGGTCCACAGTCAGAAAACCACGTGGATAAATCTCCCTCTGCCATTCCCTGGCACTGAGAGGGGGAAAAAAAAACCCCACAGGTAAGGTGGGAATGACCTTCCAGCAGCATTTTAGAATCTAACATCAGGTAGAGAAGAGCTATAACTGTCTTTCACAGGGCTGCACAGTCCCTGGTTAAAATGAGCTCTTGCACTTTACTGCACCAACACCCCAAACCATCTCCAGCAGGTGAACACACAGGACAGGCAGTCCCTGCACCCCAAAAAAGGAGGACGGTTCATCCCAATCCCAAATGATCCTAAACATCCAAACCCCTTTTTCTTTCGAGACCAGTTCCTCAGCAGGTATAAAGTGACAAAATATCTTTATGCATAAAAATACACCCAGGGAAGTAAAACACAGAAAAATGTGACCTCTGACAGAACTGTTATAAATAGGATATTTGAGAAGTTTTCCATACAGCATCAGCTGCCCTTTAACCCTTGATCTGCAGGCATTTTCCATCCATCCCTGTAGCCAACTACTGTGCCTTTGAGTGTACATATATATAAATATATATATGTATTTCTTTACCTTAGGACTGTGGAGTATCTATGGGTCAATGCTGCTCTGACAAAGAGCTTTATTAATACTCATGTAACCTTGATCTCTTGCTGCAGCTGAAGACACACACAGGGGCTTCCTAAATGGCCTCTTTGCTTTTTACAAAACTCATTTGTGCCACTCCAAGGAGGTCACTTTGGGGACCCAAAGGTGCTTTACTCCTCCGTGGCTAATGAGGAGATACAACAGCCAGGAAGCCAGGAGGAGAAAGCCCCAGGGGATGGTGGGATTTGCTCCTGGATCAGAGCTCAGAGCCTTTAAGCTGTTTGTTTGATTTTGTTTTGCAGGGATCAGTCACAGCAGCGTCGCTCTGGGCCTGATCTCAGCTTCGCTCCAGCCCAGCCCTGGCACTTCCAGCTGGCACTTCCCAGAGCTCTGCTCACACAGGGATGGCACTGTGCTGCCCCTCCCTCTGCCCAAGGGATGTGCCAAGGGGAAGGTCACACCAAAACGTGGGGACACCCTGAAGTCCTTTTTCACCTGCCTTAAGTACAGAAATTAAAGGTAAAGGAAGAACCCTCAGGAGGTGGCAGATGAGTGGCTGCAGGAGGATGGGCAGGGCTGGAGGACTCTGCCTGGGTGGAGCTGGGCACAGGTGAGCACTATTTATCCAGGTGGGGATGGACAAATTCAACTGAATGAAATAATAAACCAGCTGATTTGCCATGCCTGGGCAACTAGAAATGAACTCCCCCTCTCCCCACCTGTTGGTGGGTTGCACAGGTGTTTGTTAAAGATACGTGTATTTAAATATCTGGCTATTTATTACTCATAAATAACAAAGTTATCACCAAGTGCTGGGTGAACACAAGCAATAAATGTCCCTTTGTTCTAAGCCTGGGCTCTTCTGATCATTTTATACCAGGGAAATCCATCACAACTGCACCTGAGGCTGCATGGGATGCCTTTAGGAAATCTCATCCCTTCCTACAAGTCATCTCCGAAGGAATTGGCAGTAAAACAGCAAAACTGAAAAACTTTTCATTAAGCAAGTGTTGAATAAATCAACTTAGGAGAGAGATATTAGGGTGGTTGGCAGACAAAGCAGTGGATCCTTCACTGTGCTTGTGGTGCCTTTGCACTTTACAGATGGAACACAAGCAGACTGTGCCTTGGCTGGGGACAGAGACATGAAGTCACTCTGGTTTCACCATTAAGTTTTTTGCACCCCTTTTGACGCAAAACCCAACCTGGAATTCTCTCCAGCCCTGCCTGCATACTCATCTCCCAGCTCTGGCTTTGCTCTAGAATTAGTTTGGTTTGGGCAAAGGCAAAACCTAAACCTAAACACAAGAAAGGATCACTGATAATAACTATTTAAGTCCTTTGTCCAATCTACTGTTGCAATAAATTCATTAAGCTTTATGAGCAGCTCCAAGAAGAATCAGAGAGCTGAGGCACCACTGTGGCTCTTGGGAAGCTGCTCCCTCACTCCTGAAAATTACATTTTTAGGTCACACTTTACCTCTAAATAAAAAAAAAATAAAAAAAAATTAGTAATCTGAGGAAATGTGTCTCTTCCTTTATTCGGTGTGTGGAGAAATGACTTTTAGTCACCTCCAAGAGCAGTTGAAACCAGAGTGGGATGGATCCAGGCTTCTCTGCTAAGTGAGCACAGGGAGCCTCTCTTTTCCTTTTTAAGGCTGGGAATTACACAGGACCCAAAATAATGAGGTCCCCCAAACCATCTTAACCCCGAGAGGCCCTTGTGAAAATCCTAAGCTAATTTCAGCCCCTGGCTGAGTGTCCAAATGTTTGGGTCCCTATGGAAACCTTCCTCTGGAGCCTCTGAACCATAAGGAAGCTGTTTTTGTAGTCCCACTCCCCGTGCATTTCCACTGGTACCATTAATACATGGCAAGAATGTAAGTAGTAGGAAAATATGTTCACAGGCCCTGGTTGATTCTTCCAAGATGGTGCTGTTGTAGGAAAAAGGATTAGGTGAGTTAAAAGTGCTCAGGGCTCAGCAGTCATTGAGAGCTACAACTGCTCCCAGCAAAAAATACTTCTTGCAGCTGCACTTTGGGGGGATGTTTCTCGTGGTTTGGGTTGTTTGGTTCCTTGTCAGTATTCCTCAGCAGGGATCTCTCCCCATTCAGCAGCAGGACCCGATGGTGGGTGGGTGGGTTTTTTTGTGAATGATGGGATCTGCCAGCCCGTGGGGGGAAATTCAACAGTTGAGCTTTGAGTAAATGCAGAGGATAGGCATGGGATTTGCTCTGCCTTAAGCTGCACTTCCCCTGCTGCTGTGCTGCCAGTACTGGGATACATGGGATGTTCCTGGCACTTCCCAGCCTCCCACAAGCAGCCCTTTTACACTTGCCTGCTGTAGGTTCACCCAGCTCTGCAAATCCTTGTGTTTTGAACCCAGACATCACTAACACTGCAAGGGTGACCCCCATGTGGCACAGCTGCAGCCTCAGCCCTCACTGGGATCCCAGCAGGGACAGCCCAGAACTCACTTAAAAAACGTAAAGAAGCTGCTCCCCCCTAGCAAAGGGGCTGTGCTGCCATGGGCACACACCTGGGAGGAGCTGCCAGGTCTGGCTGAGCAGCCTGGGCTGGTTAAGGGTGTCCCTGCCCTGGGCAGGGGGGTTGGAATGGGATGAGTTCCGAGATCATTCCAACCCCAACCATCTCGTGATTTTTCTCTGCCTAAATTCTACTCTTCCCTCTGCTGAGGACAAGGGAAAAGGCACCTTCCTAAAACTCGATCTTTTACCATCACTTAGAAATGCATCTGGCTTAAAATTCACTTGCCATGGACTATTTGTGTGCTCCATCACCATGGCCTGAGATTCGATGCCCTTTGCAAACCCAAACATGACAAAAAAAAAAACTATTATAATGGCATTTGAAGTTATTTTAAATAGATACTTAGGGTTTAAGGCAAAGCCAAACTTTTGGTCACAACCTGTTACCTTATTTTACCTCAAACCTGAACCTATGATTAACATCCTGGGGATGGCTCATTCTGAAACAGTGAAAGTAGGGAGAGTTTGTTCCTTTTCTTAGTCATTTGTTTGGGGAATTACACATCAATTCTCTGGACAAGGCTAATGTTTAATGTAGACTCACCACTTTTTCACCTCTCTTTTCACAGAAAAGTGTTCCCTAAAGCCCAGTTCTATCCTACTCCAAAACAGGAGCTGCTTTTCAACTGGTTGTTGAGGTTGTGGTGCCTCCAGACCTCCCTCTAATCTCTCTGGCTGTCAGTCAGGCTGTTGTTGCCAGGCTCTGCAATGGGCTCAGCCTGTTGTTTTCACAACCCACTCACCCAATATTTCCTTAGCATTATCCTTTTCCAAGCAAACTCCAATCTGTAACACCTTTGCCTGCAGCAGAGCTTAAAAAAAAATAAATAAAATCAATAGCATTAAGCCTCTGTGTAAAGCTTCTAATTTATCTGGTGTTTTCGCTGGCTGACTTCCTCTAAACTTGGAAAAGTGTGTAAATGAACTAACAGCAATAAGATAAAAGGTTGTATAAACTGTGGAGATACAGGGAAAAAAAATATCTGTACCTTCTTGGACAACAAAAAACATGGAGATCAAGGACATTCATAGCAGAGTGGGACATCAGGTGAAGCTAACTCTGGGAGCATCTTTTCTGTATTAAAGGTAAAAATAGGAATTTGTACTCATACTCAACAATATTTTCAACTCTCCCATCACAACTGAAGTTTAGGGACTTCCCTGCTACGCTGGTCTCTCATGACATGCAGGAGAACAGGGGCTGGTTGTTATAAATGAATAAAACACAAATGAACACATTGCTGGGTACAGTCAGAGGTCTGGATCTCGTGGTAGGAGATTCAGAGGGGAAAAAATAACACGGCTGGTGCTTATAAATGAACAAAATGGAGATGGATATAAATGAATATATTGCTGCAGTACCAAGAATGCAATCAGAGACCTGGACCTGAAAGAGTTTCAGAGGGGAAACATAAGGTGGCTGCTGCCCTGCACCGATTTTGCGTGAGGGGAGGCAGCGACAATTCACAAGGAGATGATGATGAGGACAGAGCCAGCTCCTCAGCCTGAGGCAGGACCACAGGGCTGGGCCTGCAGGCCAAGCTGAGGCCGAGGACAAACCCAAGGAGCTGGTGTTTGCAGCGGGAGGTCACGGACAGGGGCACGGCAGGGATGTGGCACGAGGGGCCTCGAGCCCCGCCAGGAGCCGCGTTCACCAGCGCTCCCAGGGTGGCTGGTACAGCCTGACAGCTCCTGCTGGGCCACAAACATCACCCCCCTCCTGCCACGGCTGCTCAGGACGAGAAAACCCCAGAGTTGGCTCAAGGACTGCCAACACCCTGCTCCTGAACCGGGCCTGACCCTGGGGCAGCGCCGGTTGCCAAGGGACGATCGAAGGTCCCGGCGTTTGTTTTAGCAACATCACAATAAAAAAGGGTTTGCTCAACAAAGCTTTGGGAACTTCGGGTTTAAAGCTAAAGGCAAATGCAAGGGGAGATGATGCCAGAGGAAAAGGTAAAAAAGCCCACACTGTGAGGGGAAAAAAACTCCATGTATAAAAGTGATGGTTTGTGAGATAATAATTTATATCTCCCTTCACTTGCAATAGTTCACAGTGATTTTCTTACATATACTGTGTAAGAACCATGGTGGGGTTTTTCTACGTGTGTCACGTTAATTCCAGAGAGCAAAACCCAGCAACAGAGGCAAAACTTTGTTAAAATATGTCCACTGTCGAAAGGAAAAACTGGAAATTACAGTCAGAGAACCTCGTGCTGGCCCAGGTGGGACAGCCCCCTGGAGAAGGATACTTGTTTGCTGCAAAGCACTGAAAGCTTCAAGAACTAAAATCAACCTTGAAAGCCTTTCCCCAAGCACTAAGGATTAAAGCTGAACTGAAGGAATACCAAAGTGGGACACTCTAAGATGTTTTCAGCCTTACTGACAACAGCGACAGCGAGGCTGTGTGCGAGAAACTTGCTCCTATCCTGTTTTTCCTGATCATTCAAACCTCTGCCTGTCTGGAACAAGCTGCTCAGTACTCCAGACCTTCTGCAACAACATCTGTCCCAGTGCCACGGTGGGGAGATGCTATTGTGAAAAGTGGGGATGTGCTCATCGCCCTTTGTTCCAGGCCTGGAGCGCGGCGGGGTCCAGAAAACACGTCAGGTCATCAAATCAACACAGTAAATCTTCCCTTTTACTTAGAAAGACAAAAATAATCCTGCCTTTTTAATGAGCTCACACAACACCAAAAGGCATTTCAGACTCAGGAAAGTATCTCATTTCTGCTGGCGAAGTGAGACACAGCAGAAGTTGGACCGGGCTGCACTTGGACGGGCTCTGGAGCTCCACAGCGAGTCCAGCTCATCGCAAACAGGGAGCATCTCAAGGCACAGAGATTTGGTGGCAAACCCCCACATACACCCAGCTCTCTTTCTGAGCTGGTTCCAGCCTCAGTATTAAATGCAGAGAAGGAAAATTACTCCTGCAGGAGCAGAGGTTGGACCTCCTGAGCGAGAAGTCCCGGCTGCCGCAGCGAGCGCGTAATCTCTGTTCATGATCTTCATTTTAAGAACTGGCCTGATTTCTTTTCATGTGTCCTCACTATTCCTACTGGAAGGGACTTCCAGCCTCTGTCTATTTATACCCATTTCTTCTTGTGCCAACATTGTCTCTTCACTTAAATAACTTTCCTCTGCCTGCTGCTTTGCCTCCTTGATGCACTCGCCGGCAGCTGTCAGAGCTCTGAGCCTCCTCTCCTGAGGCAAAACAAGTCAATCCCGTTTAATAACCACTGAGGAAGACTCCTCATTCCCTGGATTCTTCCTGCCCATTCCCTACAACAAGCTCCTCTTCTTGGATGTGCTGATGAGGGTCCTCCACAAGCCTTCCTCCATGGAGGTTTCCCATCCAACACATTTTAGGGTGGTATCTGAGGACTCAGAGAAAGGACAGTGGATCTTCCTTTGATTTCACCCCTGCCAGTAACAAAACAATCCTTGTGGAATAACTGAATGATTATCACACCTCTTGTGTCACACACAGAGATAGGGGAAAACACTGGGTATCACATTGCAGAATATTAAGCTTTGCAGCTCTTCCATTTTCTCACTGACAACAGCAAATGAGGATGTTGCTTTTTCTCCTAAAATTTTTAAGACAGAGTTCCAAAAACTAACAAAAATACATATTTATTGGATAAAGAAGAATACAGATTGGTAAAGAGAACAGCTTCTCCTTCATAGCTTGGTAAAAGCAATTAATTCCTTTTGCTATCATCATCTCTACTTCTCTCCATCAACATCATATCACAGAAACACAGGATGGTTTGGGTTGGAAGGAACCTTAAAGAGCATCTTGTTCCAACCCCTGTCAAGGGCAGGGACACCTTCCACTAGCCCAGGTTGCTTCAACCTGGCCTTGGACACTTCCAGGGATGGGGCAGCCACAGCTCCTCTGGGCAACCTGTGCCAGGGCCTGCCCACCCTCTCAGGGAAGAATTCCTTCCTAATCTATCTACACCAACTCTCCTTCAGTTTGAAGCCATGCCCTCCCTTAAATCATGCATGGAAATGAAGGATCTGTTTCTCCTGAAGTCAAGTCAGAGATAAAACTCCCGTTGACTTCGTGTCAGAGCAAGGAGCAGTGCAGGGTTCTGGTTTTTGTAACACAGACAAAAATCTGCTGGAATAAAATGAATTTCAGTGATAACCTCATTTGACAGAGCACTCCTACCCAAGATGGAAAAGAAACAGAGAGGCTTCCAAAAGATGCAGAGAGGAGGCAGTGGCAGAAAGAAGAGTGGGACTGATGAGCCCAGAAAATGCAGCTAAAAATTCTTCCAGTGGTTCATCCTCTGCCCAGATCATCCAAGGTCCTGGTAACAAAGCTCTGTGCAGCCCTGTAGCTGCACACTCATTATTTACACACCTATAAAGGCTCCTTGCTGCTGATGAGCACGGGGGGTATTATCATGATTTACACGTTGTCTTTGGAATACACCTCCCCACAGAAATCCTGCCACTCATCACAAAAGCAAACATCAGAGAGGGTGGGAAGAACAGGCTCCTGCAGCAAAAGTCTGAGCAGCTCAAACAAAAGCACATCAGGAGTAACAAATACATGGCTTGTGGCAGGACCTGCCCGAGATCAGAGGAAGCATTTTTTAAAATCAAGCCCAAGAACGGCCCTTGCAGATGTAGAAAGAACGTAACAGGAAGGGATTTTTGAATTCCCAGGGGGCTGCAAGGAACAGGTTTTACAGTCGGGTGGCTTGGAATTTTCCTTTCAGCTGCCCCTTGCCCTCTTTGCTGGGTTTCCTTGGGAATTGGGGAGCACATGTTCCCTCTGCTCCAGACATGGAGGGGAGCAAACCCCTGTCACTCCTGTCCAAGGCTGCGTCACACACAGCGGCGGGAGGAGATCTGTCCCTCCCTGACTGATTCTCCTGTTGATTGGGAATTCTGATACTGCCCCAGCGGCAGCCACGGTGGAAATTCGTACACACGGGGATATTTTTCCAGGAAACCAACCTGGCTTGTCTGCTGAACACCTGGGAAAATGAGGGGAAAACGGAGATTTCACGTTGGATTTCTCCCACTTCACAGTGGGTGGCATTTCCCTCCCTCCTTTCCTTTCTCTTCTCCAGTGCAGAAAGAACTTATTTATGAGGGAGATAACAGGACACATCCTAGAGGAGCCTGCCTGGCCTGAGTGCCGTGTTTTCAAGAAGTGTCCTGAGTGAAAGAAAAACGAGGTTAAATCTTGAACTGGAGTGAACTATTTTTGAACGTACGAACTGGGGAGTGAAACGCTGGTGCTGATGGAGTTAAGGTTCTCAGGCAGCTTTATTTAACTCTGAAAAAACATCTACTTCTTTTTTTCCCTCCCCAAGAAAAGTCAGTGTTTCACACTGGATAAAAGGACACCTTCCCCTCTTGATGGTTAAAAAGCCTCACACGAAATATCAGCTTGTACTTAAAATCCCTGCAAGTGTTTTGGGTGGCAAAATTCTGTGGAAATTTGGGTTGAGCTGGGTAACATTTTTTCCTTACAATGCCTTTAGTACAATCCAAATTTCCAGACCGAACAGCATTTTTTCCCCCCGAAGATTTTTCATCGTACAGTGACAATTTGCAGTGTGTTATTTCAATTAATTGTCAACTATTTCCAGATCTCAGAGTAGATCAGTGTATATAAACCAGTCACTGGTAGTCAATTTGCTTTTCTTTCCTCTCATTTATTTTCCAAGACAAGAGCTTTGGGGTGACCATCTGCTTCTCATTTCAAACCTGTCTATTTTTGTTGATACCTGATGTCTTGTGCCTCGTGCAAAAGCTCAATTAAAGATTGATAAGCAGGTTTTTGTTTTGACACGGGTCCCTTATTCCCAGCAACGCTGCTTTACAATTCCAAGTTAATTTTACGCTGCAGGGTTTTTTTTCCAAGCACTTTAAATTCAGTTTTAGTCCCGTGTTTGGCAACCATTTCCAGATATGCTTTTGAGTCACTTCATGAAATTAAAGAGGGACATTCGTGGGCTGAAAAATACAGGAGCTTGTGGAACTGGGGCCTTAGGAAATGTAAAGTTAAGGCTCAGTCTGTGCTTCCCTACTGGTTAAGCCTGCTCAGTTTTCAGGCCAAAATAGCTTTATTTGTGTTATGACCAGTGCTGTTGCATCCCTGTTAGGATCATGCTGGGACCTTTCCACTCTTTTACCTCTAATGCAGCTGCTGCCAGGCAAAAAGCTCCAGGCAGGGAGCCAAATACCAGCCTCACCACATCTTAAAAGTGATGTTTATTCTCTTAACTCCATTAACTTCTTGTGCTTCCCCAGTAGGATAAAAGAGCTTTAAGCCCTTCCCTGCAGTCACCTCTGAAGTGGCAATGACTTAGGGCAGACCTGAAAGTAAAATGGGATGAAATAACCAACAGAACAAGGGAAAAACTGTGCGTGCCACCATCACAACCTGCCTCCCCAGCCCTAGGTCACAAAACCAGGAGACAAAACTCAGGTGCTGCTTAAAACCAGCTTTGCTTCCCTTCTCCTGCCAAAGATCTGATCTTCCCTTTGCTCACCCAGCTTTTGTGACCAAGGTGTGATTGTGGCATTAAGAACACGGTCATTTTAGGGTTTCAGGCAGAGGGAAAGGTCTGAGATCCCCTGGAGGATGATTCAATTTGCCTAAAACATCAACCACTCACTTTCTCTCTCTTTTTTCCTGTCCTACCAACACAAATATCTAATATTAGGGAGGATGAACATTAGCCAGGAACTTCCCACTCTTCAGGTGGGAAGTTGCTCTTGTCTTCTCTCTTAATTATTCACAAAAGCAGTTGATTATACTCTATTTTCCCCCATCCACACTAAGCAGAACATCATACGTAAGCAAAATCCTCAGCTTTCTTTTTTTTTCCCCCTTCTGTTTTCCTGACTGTTCATATTTTTCTCATAAAGTCTGTCACCAATGGCTGGTTTCCTTCCCTCTGTAATGGAAATTTTGGGACTGGTTGAGAAAACCCCAAATCCTAAATCATTAAGTAAGATAATATCTCAGAATTATTACTTAACAATAAGAAATTTCGTAGCAGACTTTTTGACAGGACATATTTCACTTTGAAAACCAGTTGTTTTTTCTCTCCCTTAGGTTATAAGGTGCTTAAATCTTTTTTTTTTTGAGGAAGGAGGAAACAGCTGTGGCTAAAGCACACACTTTTTCCATCTGTCATTTCATCTTTATTCTCTCTTTTTGGGCATGCAGCACTCTCGGAGTGAAAGCAGCAGCAGCAGTGCCAATATTGGAAGTTGAAGAATGTAAACTTGAACTTGGGATGGTTTCTGGTCAAGGTCTGAGAGCAGGATTTTCTTTTTTCCCCTTGTTTTCTGACTGGGCTGGAGGTCACATTTCTGCTCTCAGAGTGGTTGGGAGAGGCAGGTTCTGGGATGTGCCATCCCTTAAGCCTGGCTTTTGCTTTTTGAACTGAGCTGGGAATCACCTTCTCTGCCACTCCCATTTAATCACAGGAGAGACCCTGGACCAAAATGGATCCACCAAAAGGGAGGACAAGCTGACCACTGAATCACTAAGGTGGGGAAAGACCTCCAAGGTCATCAAATCCATCATTTGGGCTGCAGCTGGTGTGAATTCCAGTGTCTGGTTTAGAGGGATCACTTTAGGCTGAACCTACTGAAAATAAAGACCTGAGTGACATGGGCAGAACAGGCTGATGAGCCCAGACAGACACAAAGTCTCCTTGGGCTGGATAACCCCCCAAAAAATTACCATTTTGGATCAGAACCACATCTCAGAGGACTTTTTCAACCTGGTTGAGTCTGTGATTCTTGCCTGGGGAAGTGGCAGCTTTTACTATCCTAAGTCCAGGCTTCACTCCACAGTAGGAGGGTAAAATATAAACAAACAATGTGGAGAGAGGGCTTTCCATGAGGGTAAAGCAGGAGTGGAAACATCTAGAGGTCTTAATTTAATTTTTCCTTTAATTCCTTGTCTCCTAAGGAGCAGAATGGATGAATTCAGTTCTCTTCTGTTAGGCAGAGAAAGTTTATGAGCTACAGAGATCTTGGTGAAGCATCCCACAGTAAAAAACACGGATCATTTGGATGAAAAAGGGGTGTATCTAATCCCAGAGTTATTGTTCATTTCTGTGCCAGCTAAACGGGACTGGCACCTCTCCCAAAAAAGCCAGCACATATTTTGATTTTGATTTTCATTTTCTCCTTCCTTTAAAAAACTACCCCTGTAAAGTCAGCCAAGATTTAAACAAATACATCTATAGCATGATAGTACTGCCATTAAAATAAATAATTACGAATGAGGCCTGAAATAACTGTTTAAAGACCCTGGGACACGTAAATCAGCCCGAGGATTGGAACAGCAGGGAGGTGATGATGGACCCTGTGTGAGGTGGTCGTGTTTGGGAACCAAAAAGTTTGTTTGGACAGAAGAGCATCAAACGGATCAGTGCAAGGTCTGGGAGTTCCACAGTGTTCCTGAGCCAATCCATCTCCAAGAAAACTGTCAGGAAGGGCAAAGGGGTGATATAATTCTTCCCCCTGGTTCCATTATTTTGCAGGAGCAGAGCAGCTTTTAACTGGCAAGGACAGATCTCACCTCTGCAGTCCAGGCCCCTGAGTTATCTTTTGGTTGGGCTTTTTTTTTTTTGCATGAAAAGCACTGATTTTCTATTAAACTTTTCTTTGGCTTTGAAGCTACAGGAACACTGTTATTTCAGAGACTGACATCTCTCCCATAGATCCCTGAGGTAAATATTGCCCCACCTTCCTTTTTATTGCTTAGTGTCAAAGAGCTTGACTCATCCATGAGTTACAGAGGGAGCTTTTCACTGGGTTTGAGTTCTCAGTTTCCATCTTTACCAAACCACTTTGGTCTTTCCCAGGGACACCTCCCACTATCCCAGGTTGCTCCAAGCCCTGTCCAACCTGGCCTTGGACACTTCCAAGGATGGGGCAGCCACAGCTTCTCTGGGAATCCCATGCCAGGACCTCACCACCCTCTGAGTAAAGAATTTCCTCCTCACATCTAATCTAAATCAGTGCATTTATTAATCTAAATAATCCATTTATTTATTTCACAGCCCATCTGCTCACAGGGTTTCCAGTTCCATCACTGTCACTCGGAGAGAGGAAACCCCAAATAATCCTTCAATCCCAAAGATCCTTCCCCTTCAGCCTGCGCTGCTCAGCACTGCCCCGAGCTGGGCTCCCTTTTTCCCTCCCAGGCTGCCAGCCCTGTGCTGCTCCCTGGGGTGGGAGTTTTTCCTCTCCTCAGGTTCTCTGAGCACCGGGAAGGTCGCGCAGATCCCGCTCCGTGCTGAGTCACAGCCTGTTCCTCGGGCTCCCAGCAGGAGCTGTATCCGAGGCAGGACGTTCCTGCTCAACACACACAGGACTCAGGAACACGAATGAGTCACTGCTGGGACTTTTTTTTTTTTTTTTTCATACCCCACATCAATAGATGCTCATGGCAAAAGCTCTGCTGCAAATACTAATTGGCTTTGTGATATCATTTCTTTGCCCTGTTGCTGAGCTTTAGCAGCACTACAAGAATTACCAGAGTAACTTTAAGAAGAAAAATCGAGAAGAAAAAATTATCTTCACTTTATCCCTATGAAATCTTACTTTGCATGTCCACCCAAGATCAAATCGAGCTCTGAAAGCTCATTTTTTTTGTGGAGAACAGCATGGTAGTAACACTATTGACATTGGCTCAGAAGTCAGATCTTCCTCAGGAACAGGGAAAGCTGCTGCCTTTTCTATCATCAGAAAGGTGGGGGAGTCAGGGGAGATAAGACAAAGCACATTTGGCAATGCCTGGGATTGCCAAAGATCAATATTTTACAGGCAAAATGTTTTTCTCCCTCGAAAAGCAGGTTGGTTTTGCAAATACAATTAAACATGTGAGAACAGACTTTTGGAGCTTCTTTGTTTTGCCTGTTAAGTATTAATGAACTTAAAATGATGGTTGCTAAAAAGAAAACCCTCGTTTTCAAATGTCTCCTTGTGTGATAGCTTTTTATGTGTTGAACTGGAAGCATGAGCTATTCCAAGGGTTTTGTTTTCAACTTGCAGAACACAAATACTTTAAAAAATTTGGGATTTTTTTCCCCCTCATTTGATGAGCTGCACCTTGTTCATCCCCTTTCAAAATGCACAAAAGTAAGATAAAATCCAGGAAAATGATCAGAGAAAGTGATTAAATGATGGGGCCAACGAGAGCTAAAAAGCAGCCGTGGATGAAGGCCCTGCTGATGCACAAATGTGTATTTGTGTCCAACTGGGATGAGGATTTTTGGTCTAGGAAATGTCATCCTTAAACCGAGGTTTAAAGTTTGCAAAGTTGTAAAAGACCTGAAAATGCATCTCTGAGTGGAAAGGTTTAGTCAGCTTCAGAAGCAGCGTTCATTTCTAATGACGGAAAATTGCTAATCTTCCCAAGTTTGTCACCAAACCAGTGCTAAAATCTGAATGGAAAAAGCTTTGCAGTCATTTCTGTGAAATGCCCTGGAATTCTGAAAAGGAGAAAAATAAAGAGTGTTGCCTCTGTTCGGTTTTTTCTTGCATGGGCTGGTAGTTCGTGCCTTGGAATCAGGATCTGGACTCCACTGACCCCTCTCAGGAAAATCCTTCAGGTACCAGGAAAATGTTGTTGATGGGGAAAGAGCTTTGAGAGGATACCCCGGGTGACCTCAGAGCCAAGTGCCTCAGCTTGGGAGATTACCATTTCCCCTACGTCAAATTAGCAATTAAAAGCACTAATTACTGTGGTTTCCAACACATCTCAGTGAACACGGTAAGTGCTTTTTACGCTAATCCGATTAACAGATTCCCCCCCCCTCCTCTTTATCTCAAGAAAATGCCTTGCAAAGCCATTGTTTTGCTGGTTAATGATTCTCTGCCGGTACTTCGGGACCAAACACCAAACAGATCATTTCCATTGAACCGATTTCTAGGAAAAAAAGAACAAAACCCTGCTTGCTGAATGAAGAGGCCCAGGCTGTGTTACACAAAAGGGAGGTGACAAAAGCCTTGCTGAGCACGTGGTTGGGGGAAAACAACGAGATGTGTTGTAGATCCTACACCTTCTGCTCCACCGTGCAAAATATCTCGCAGAGGGGCTCTTTGGAGCAAGAAATATTACTAAATGCTTTAATATTAAATATATACATGCACAGAGAGACGGAGAGAGAATCAGAGAATATCCTGAGTAGAAAGGGACCCACGAAGATCATCAAGCCCAACCCTTGGTCCTGCACAGGACACCCCTAAATATCACATTATGCCCTTGAGAGCATCATCCAAACCCTCCTGGAGCTCTGGCAGCCTTGTTGCTGTGCCCACTGCCCTGGGGAGCCTGTTCAGTGCCAACCACCCTCTGGGGGAAGAACCTTGTCCTGAGAGCCACAGGATCTCCACACCTGGGCACCATCTGCAAAAGCTGGGCAGGGTCAGGCTCTGGTGTGAGGCACAGCTCAAGCTGTTGGACTAGAGAGGCAGAGTATGAGCTGCAAATGCTCTGAAGCTCTCTGGGAGTTAGATGGAACACAGGGGAATTACACCTTCCCTTAGGACCATTTCTCTTTAATCAAAAGTGTCACCTTTCAGAATTGGCTTAAAGCAAAAAAATCTAAACCAAACTAACATTTTCCTGTTGAAGTTCTCTCAAAGTTCCCGGACGCTCCCCTCCAGTTTCACCTTTTGCAACCACCTCCCTCCAGTGCCTAAAGCCTGACAGTTTCTTGGAAACACTGTTTCTCACTTTTGGGTACCTCCTGTATCCTTAACACACACACAAAAAAAAGCCCTTCCACGTTCCCGAGTTCATAGACAGAACAGCTGTGCATCTTTATTGCACATATGCTGCATTCTGGTTTGGCTGGTTCGCCAGCAGACAGGAAAGTTTTATTTTTAGGCAGATGTGAAAGCCCTAATTTGTTGCAGAGGGGAATAGAGAGCCTAATAATAGCACACAACACAGCCAATGCCAAATTAATTAATGCAGACCAAAACAGGTTACGGCTTACGAGCCAAAGCTACTATTTTCCACTTCCTCAGCTTTCCCTCTCTCCAAAATAGTGTAGTAGAGCCGGAGTCGGGAGAAATGTCCTTCTTCCCTGTGATACCCACTGCTTGCTGGAGGCTTTTTTTGAGGGGCTGTGCAGTGAGGTTTGTCTGGAGTTCACAACCCTCAGGTGGAAGAGCCCAACCCGTTTGTCAGTGGTTGTTCCTTCCCTGACTGACCGACACCCCTCAATCCCGCTGTGGCTGGACACGTCCCTCGCTCACAGACGAGGAAAGGGAAGAGAGGAGGAAAACCCTGGAGCTCTAGAGAAGGTTTTGAGGCCCAGCAAACCCTCTGCTGTGACCAGGTGCATCCACCTGGTGGGTTCCAGCCCCAGCAGCCAGGGCAGGGGAGCGGGAGGGAGGCTGGGAAGAGCCGAGCTCTGCTCTCGGGTGACCACACGTGTTTGCTGCCAGCCCTTTCCAAGTGGGAGCAGGGGCCTATTTTAAGCTCTGCCTCTCCTCACGCATTCACTGTTGCCATGGCTGCAAAACCAATGCACATGGAAAGAGAGGTTCTCACTCTATTGACTCAGCACAGAGGCATGTCAGAGAATCTCGATGGTTCTTCACTCCTGTAAGTGAGGGGTGGTGGGGCCGAGCCTTCCCCAGCTGGTGCTCAAGTGGCCTGACTGTTGGCTTAGTGAATCCCTGCAAATCTCCAGCAGCTGACACACTAACCCTTTGTTTTCCACTGCTGCATCTTGCAAACTGCTCATCCTATATTGTCATTAGTTCGGCTTCTCCTCCTGTGCCACCCCTTGAAAGATGAAACCTGACAGGAGAAGATGGTGTGGACGCTCCTGCTGTCCACTCTTGGCTGCTCTGAGGAGATGCACACGTCAGGCACACGGAATATCTCAGCCTTTAAGTGGTATCAAATTCCCAGCGTCACAGGCAGCAGTCTGGGGAACATTTAAAGGTGAGTTCCAATGCCCTGGCAGCCAGCTTTGGTTCCAGGCTGGCAGCAGGATCCACATTAATGCTTGCACTGATTTTGCTCACGTTTGCAAGCTTCCAGCCAGCTCTGATTCACATAGAATTGCTAATATTTTGAAGCTGTTTTCTGCCAAGATATTTCCAGAAGAAAACCATCAATACACTTGAAACGAGCCCTCTGCAGGTTTGGAAAACATTTGGACAGGACATTTGATTTAAATGTTTACATTTTCCTGCCCATTCCCAATCTTAAACAGAGAAGAAAAACAACCCAGCACAACTCTTGTTAAAGGCAGTGAGGTCTTCAGGGACTATGGACTTGCAGAACTCCTTTGCCTTCCAAGTGTATTGAAGATTTAGAGTAAGGAAGGTGCAAATGCCGTGATAGGATGAGGAAGGAATTGGTTTAAGCTCAAAGAAGGTAAATTTAGATGAGATATCAGGAAGAAATTCTTCCCTGTGAGGGCAGTGAGGCCCTGGCACAGGTTGCCCAGAGAAGCTGTGGCTGCCCCATCCCTGGAAGATGAAGACAGAATTAAAAATACCAAGGGCTAACTCGGGATTTGCCTTCTGAAAACGATGCTAACACCAAAAAAAAAAAAAAAGAGAAAGTAGAAGGGGGGTGAGCGAAGAATAAACCTTTAGGAAGAGAAGGAAACAAGTTTTCCTACACTTTGTCATTTTTTTTGCCCTAACTTGCAAACCTTATACTCTTCATTTAATTACCTAAGAATAGATGAGTTAATAATCTGCAAACCTGGGACTGACTCACTGGCACAAGATAGATGGGAGACAGGCAGGTTTTCTTCAGGAGCCAAACAAGATTCCAAAATAACCCCAGGAACAAACTGTATTTATCAGGTGACACTTTATTCCCTGCTTACTAGTACCTTCACTCAGCCAAGGGGGCTCAACATTAACTACTGTAACATTATAAATGTTGATACAGAAGCAATAAAGATTAATTCTGCCATAAAAAGGGCCCATTTACTCAAAGTTTGCTGTGAAGGGTGTCCAGGAATCAGCTATGAAGATGCAGACAGTACTGCAGAGATTTACACTGGGTTTAGGAGTTGGGGTTTTTGCACATTTTGCTTTTTCTTTTCCACTGGCTGTGGCAGTGAGGGAGAATCTAGAGTAGCCAAATACATATATATATATATATATGTGCATGCAGGTACAGAGAGTTCATGTTACAGAAGAGCACTCATTCCTTAATCTGAATATAAGATTCAGACTCCTATCTCAGCAGCTCTTCTTCCAAAAGATGAATTACCTGCCTCTCTGAACCCTCAGTTAATTTATAAACATGCTCATATTTCACTATTTTGTGACTTAGCAGCGTGGGGGAGTTGCTGTTTATCAATACCCACTTCTGTTTGTGCCAAGAGTTTGCAAGACTTTAACACCATTAAAATCCAGCAGCACAGCTCAGTTTAAAGCTGTCAAGTGTCAAGATATAAATATTACCTCCCATCTATTACTGTTTGTACAGTGATCCAGCTCTTTAAAAAGTCCAGTTACACCACACACTCCTGTGGCTTCCTGCAACCATTAATTCCAAAGGCTGCTTAAACACGTAGGATATTTTCCCTCTGACATGCTTTGAATGTATTTGTCATTAATCTTGACCCTTTGACTGTTCCCTGAGGGACAATGAAGTGATCAGACAGCTGTGCCCCTCATAACTTTTAATACTTTAATTAAATCCCCTTTGGACCTTTTTCCCCTCCTCTATTCTTTCTTTAGTTCAGCCACCAAGAAAAACGACCACAGTTTTAACATCTAAACACTGGAAACTATGAACATATAACAATGCAGAAATAATTTCTTATTTTTCAATTTACTTAATTATTTTTAAATTTAATTTCTGGAATGAATGAATGAGAGTTTCTATTTTCTTCTGCGAGCTCTTTTTTGAAGTCCCAGTGGTTTGGCCTCGTGTGGATAACCATAAACAGAACTGTACAGCTTTGGACAGATCCTCTTAAGAGAGAGTTCAAGTTCTGCTCTTCCATAGTTTAACAAGACAATAGTCTTTATAAAACTTTTACCCACAGAAATAGTTGATCTGCCCTGAGAATGATCCATCTCATTTGAAGGTAACAGGCTTGGCTCCCAGATAAAACAATCCCTATCATTTCACCCCCCCTGTCCTCCCATTCTGCATCCAAGTCTTGGTGTTTGGGATTTATTGGCATGTATAGGAACTGCCCAAAATGTCAGTGAATTGGCAAATTGTAAATATCACTGACATTAAAAAAAAAAACCAAAACAATAACAAGAAATTGTTTTCCACTGCCTCAAACTTTCCATTAAAACACTCTCAAAAGTGAGTATCACTTTTGATTCCCTAACTTTTCTTGGAAGGATTAAAGAAGTCAACAAGGATTAAATCAGTGCCAAATGACTTTGCAGTATTTATTTTGCACAGTGCAGGTGGGGACACACTACTAGAATTCTGGGGTTTCCACCTTCCCCAACCCCCCTTCTCCACTGAGGATTTATGGAACACTCCTAATCTCAACTAAATAAATCTGTGCTTTATTTGTAAGGGCACAGGTAAATCTCAGCTCAGCACAAGATGATTTTGGCTGTTTCTGCTAAAAACTACCCCAAACAATGTCAGCTTCAGGGTAGTCTGGTCTTTTTTTGCAGCTGACAGACTGTTTCCTTGGAGAATATGACAGGAACCTCGGTGAGGCTCATCAGAAATCAAAGAGAAGCTCAGCCATGAGCTCAGGGGGAACCAGGTTCAACAAAGCCTAACTGAACCCAGGACATTCTGTGATTCTGATCATCAAACAGCTCCACAGCCAAAGCATATTGATTGTTCCAGGTGGTGGAGGGGAGTTCAGCAGGTCATTTGTGGATGGTGGGAAAGACACGTCAGGAGACGAGAAAGGAAACCAGTGAGTGTATCTGGGATTGGGTTTGTGGCTCACCTTCCACCCACAGTGAAACCAAGATATTCCCCAGTATCCAGAAGAAGCAGGAGAACCTCCAAACACCCAGACTCCGGGACTGAGGTGTTCTTTGGACTGAGACTCGCCCAGTTTTCCCAGTCTGCAAACCTGTTTCATGAAAGGGAGATGGTTTTGGGGGCTCTCCTGCTCCACACAGGACCCCAGGGGTTCTCATGGTCATGACCATGTGAGCCCCAACTTCCCTGGAACACTTATACAAAGGAATTTAACCTGAATAAGCTCCCCAAAGCAGCACCCACGATATTTTAACACAGGAAAGCTTTTGTGTCAGACTGGGAGCTTGGACACCTCTGCAAACAGAATCATTAAGGCAAATATGATTTAAACCCTGGACATCTCCAGTCCAGTTGAGCCCTGCAGGTCAATTATCCAGCAATGTCATCACTCCTGCTCACCAGAAAGCCAGTCATGGTTTGGACTCGTTCAGCATAAATTAGACCTGCCAGGGAAGGGGCCTCTGGGGATAATTCCAGTGGAGGGTCAGGACAGCTAATGAAGAGTGTCCAAAAACTGAATTCCTTTTACCTCTGTGGTATGAGGGGCCTTGCCCTGGAACAGGGAAGATCCCAGAGCAGCTGAGGGAGGACCTTTAGGCTCCACCACAGAAATGTTTCTCTGAAGCAGCAGTGGATGGAGCAGCTTTAAACTAACACAGAGGGAGGAAAAGGGCATCCGAGATAAAAGTGGCTTATAAAATAACTTGGAATGTCAGCACATGATTATGTTGTTTTCCCCTCAATCATTAGACAGACTTGCTGGGTTGCAAAACACTCTGAAGCTTGAGAAACTGCTAATGGGCAACAGCTTTTGGAATGTTTTTTTGGAATGCTAAGTTTTACTGGCCTGGAAAGACCATGTATTGTACAGTCAGAAGTCAGATGGGGAAATATTTGGACACTTGCAGCTTGTAACAAAGTGAGAGAAAGTGGATTAGTAGGTTTTGTAACCCATTAAAAAGGAAGAGCTGAAAAAAAAAAAAACTAAAGGAGGAAAAGAAAAAAATATTTGTGGGAAATCTGCACCTACCACTTACAGCTCCTGGAGCTCTTTCCAGCCCTTTCTCCAAGTTATTTACACCTGGACAGAAAGAACACCATTAACTCCCTACACCCCATCAAGAACAGCCTGAACCCACAGGACTGTTTGCAGATGAGAGGATCTGACAGAGGATAGCACTGAATACTGGGGGTGATGGGCTTTGCTTCATGGTTTGAAGGTGTGAGAGAAGCCCCTTGTCCTTCGAGGCAGCAGGACCTCCAAAACCCAGCTGTGTGCACAGGGCTGAGCCCAAACCCACATCTCTAGAGGCCCACGTGGCTCTTGGCTGAGGAAAGGAGGAGGATGAGCTTGTATCTGCCTCCAATAAATCTTCTTGACTTGCCCCAGGACCAAACAAAAAAGCCTTTTACTTTAATAAAGCGGACGGCGAGTCCAAAGGTAAATTAGGAAGAGATACATTATAAAGAATAAAAATTCCTTTCCAAGGTATTGGAAGACACTGAAAGGCTTCACAATTCCCTCTTGGCAGGCTCCACCCTCAGCACCAGCTCCCTGCTCTTTGTTCTGAGAGCACTTCACACTCCCCAAGAGATGGACGTGCAGTGACGAGGCTTTTACTGGCTACGACAGATCAAAGTTGACCTGGTAGATAAACACATTTATTTAATGATTACATTCTCCTGTGCCAAATGAAAAACACATAAAAGTGCAAGATTCTACAGCTTTGTGTATATATATATTTTTTTTTTTTTGCTTGAGCTGCACAATGGAAATTGTTTGTACTCTTTGCCAGAACAGTAACGCTCCACAACGTCGGGTTTGGCAGGGACAGAGCAGAGCCCAAATCGCTCTCCAGTGGTTGCTGGGGGAGAGAAAACGCCAGCCAGTTGTTTTTTACACTTACAGGATGTGTCATGTACAGTACAGAGAGGTCCTGAGAAATTTCAGCCAACCCCTTTCGATGCCCAGAAGGAATTTCTTCATGGAAAAAGGGTGATCAGACACACTGGAAGGGGCTGTCCAGGGGGGAATTGGAGTTCCCATCCCTGGGGGTGTCCAAGCAATGGCTGGATGTGGAACTGGGGGCTCTGGTCCAGTTGACCAGGTGGGGATTGGTCACAGGTTGGACTCAGTCTTGGGGATCTTTTCCAACCATAATGAATCTGGGATTCCTCATTAACACTGAAAATTCCAAGAAGGCACCAGAGCTGGGCCTTCCCTGCAGGAGCACAGTTAAGGATCAGCTCCTGTACAGTGTGGAGCAGTTCTGGAGAGGAGCAGCAGTCCCTAGTGCAGGATAATGGAAGGATTATCATAAACTTCAGTGAATGTCAGGTCAGGGCTCAGATACAGCTTGATTACAACCTCTTAATTAGCTCTTGCCACCGTGTTATTGAATACCAGCATCATTAAGTAAAGACCCTTGTTACAGTTCTGTCATTAAGCAGATCTGAAACATTTTACAAGTTAATTGGAATTGTCAGTGTTCATTTTTCCAATAATATGAGCAGTTAAATAATCAATCTAGACTGACAGTTTTCTCTATTGGATCTGTAAAGGCATAATTTTCTAATTTTATGATGTTTGACTTCTTTATCCTGCCACTGTGACAGTTTACATATTTATTTGCTTAGTCATTTGCCTTTGTGACTCCCATAATTGTAGGCATTAATCTTCACTCTTTTTATTTTTATACATTTATTTATACAAACCTCACTTGTTGCAGCCTACTTAGCACAACTCTTCATTAATATAATGCTTGTTTTTCCATGTGTGAAACCAATCAAAATCACAATGGGACAAACACTTGTCAGATGCTGAACACTCAGTCTTCTCTAAATGCATTTGTCAAAGTGGCAAGAACATTTCTGCAAGCAAAGCTGGCACCTGGGAACTACAACACAAAAACCTCCCTCTATCTCCCTGTGGAAAATTGAGTAACTTTTTATATGCTGGAAGTGCACAGTTGCAAGCTAAATATTGTGGTGGGTTTTATTTTACCAACAGGCAGCTTAACTCCATAACTGAGTGAGCCCTGCAAAGCACTCGATGAGTAACTGTTGATGTGTTTAAGTCTAAAATAGTTTATAGGAGGGATTTTTTTCTCTCTGACAATGCTGACTAAAGTTACCATTTGGTGTACTGGAAATTCTTAAATAGCACCAACAACAGTGGACTAATAATAACCTGAGGGACTGAGGGAGACCTGAACAATGAGCCTTGTCCAGGAGTGAATCCCCCCCGGGACAGGAGTTCAAGTGCTTGGTTGGGGTTTCAGCTTTGCGTGCTCATCTTTAAGAATTTCTGGTAACTTTTTATTCCTTCAAGTGGCTTGGACTGATTTTAGAGACACCACCTAAGTTTTAGCCCATGAAAAGCTCGTGTTGAGAAGAGCCAGGTGTTTTTTCAGCTGTCACCAGAGGCAAACCAAGAACCCCAGGGCCAGTGTCCTTCGCTGGGACTGAAACCTCGTGCAAATTCATGATGATTAACACAGAAAAAGATTCCCAAATTGCTCAAATAACTCCAGGAACTGGCAGTATTTTACTGTTGCCTTCATCTCTGTGGGGCTTGATAACCTGGCTTGAAAGCTGTGCCCATTTATAGAGGACCCCAGGATGATCCCCCTCGGAACAGCACAGACCCTGAACGATTGTCATGACAGATCTGACTGTAAAATGATGCCATTTTCCTATTTTTACACCAGGAACAAGTTACCTTGGTCTCCCACCACATAATTGTAAGAAAGGAGGAACATCAAGACCCTTACTTCAATTAAGAGTCTGGACAGAACTGATTAATTCTTATGCATTTTGACAGGACAGGATGACCACAGTAGCATAAAAATAAGATTCTCATTGATACAGATACTAAAACCCTGATTTTTTCTGAGTCTAATAATAAAAAACAGATGAGATTCTGATTCTTTTGGAAGATCCCAAAATGCCTACAGACAAGAGGAGAGTCATATATGCAATTAAGACAAAGCTATGCATTCTTCCCACAAAAGATTATTTTCTTTGGGTTATAACCACGTGTGAAATAATGGGGAATCATTTTGGTATTTACTTCTTGAAACACATTATGATTTCCAAGCTAAAGAACAGAATAAGCTTAGGATGAGATGAGCATTCACCACTCCCACAAGCCCAAAAAAGACATTGAAATTCAGACTGAAAACTCCATCCTTCAAGAAACCCAAACCACTCCAATTACCATATTTCAGCCAGGATTTCATACTTCAGTGAGATTTTAATAAGCAGCTGAAATTATCATCTTCTAAGACATTATTACAATATGATGGATATAGAAGCATCCTTATTTTATTTTTACTTTTGATAATTAGCCAGGGACTTCTCCCTAAGCTTCCTCCAGTACCTGCAGCCAGAGCAGCCACATCTACCCTGAAGGACAGGACTTTTTCTTCAAGTATAAGAAATTCCTCCTCTGATGCTGAAGATCCCCAGCCCTACAGCTGAGAATCCCAGAAAAACCTGGACAGACAGATGGACCCAAGCACGGAATTATGAATGACCCATCCTGTCCCTGAGCCAACAAAGTGCTCACTTGTTGTGGTCATGGCCAAAACAAGGTGTTACAGTAACAGTGGGCTGGAAATGAGGACCTGCCTAACCTTTCCCCACATGTATATTTATTTTACAGCCCTGTTTTTCCACAGTTGCCATTGGGTGTAGTGCCACAGCTGTCCCTCTCTTGCTGGCAGGGTATTTTTATTCACTTATCTCCAACCTTGCAGTTATTTTTTTCCATCAGTGGTTAGTTTCCAATTCCCTCCCCCCCTGACCCCCCGTGAAGAAGAGGGTCCTCTTTTCACCCCTGAACTTGGTCCTTTCAGCAGCTTTATCAGGGATGCAGCAACTTCTGTGGTTTTGGGTAATCCATTTACCCTCTCAAGGAGTTTCTTACTCTCTAAACACGTCATGGTCTCTGCTGGTGTGAGGCTCCAATCAATGACATTCCAAACCAAAGCAATACAGTGTCAAAATCACTGTTTTATGTGATTTTTTTTTCTCTTCATTTTCCCTGGGATCCAGAAAGCACCCAGTTTTCCCAGTTACAGGTAGAAGTTTCAGTCTGACTTAGTTTTAATATATAAAAAAACCCCCACAACAACTGATTTTCAGCTCATTGCTGGGTCATTAATTTGGATTAATTCACACACAAACAATACAATTCCTGAACTACTACTCCACCAATCAATTAAGCAGAGTCAAAAAGACTCAAATTCCCTTTCCTACCACAGAACAGAACTTATGACACCAACCCTTTGTTTTCCTTGCTTGTAAATTTGGGACAACATCTCCCTGTGCTGCAGCACTAAATGGATTAACACAGCCAACATCAGTGTTCAGAGGAGAAGCCCATATATCATCAAATTGAATATTTAATCATGTAAGGAGAATAAAAATGGGGAAAAAAAAAAAAAAGAAAAGTCTTGGTACAAAAACAAAAAGGTTTGATCAGAGGTTTCTGATCAGCTCATTGCTGAGTTACCTCCCTAACCAAGAACTGCTGGACTTCCTCATACAAACAAATGCTCTCCACTCTCAAATACACTTTTCTTTCCTTCTCTGCCTCCACCTGATGACAGTGAGTGCTCTCTCATGGCACTGTTCCTTCTCAGCTTGTACATTCAGAGGATGGGGAAATATTTAGGAAGGAACCAGCACAGCTTGCCCTTGCTATGATTGAGGAAATCATATTTAAACAGAATTTGTTTTCCAAATGTATGGATGTACCTTTCCCAGAATACTCTGAGTCAGAGACAGCAATTTCCATAAAGTTATGTACATACCTAGGAGTTGTCCTGAAGTCATAAGACAACCTTAGAATCATAGAATGGTTTGGTTGGAAGGGAACTTAAAGCCCATCCAGTCCCACCCCTGCCATGGGCAGGGACACCTTCCACCAGCCCAGCTTGCTCCAACCCATCCAACCTGGCCTTGGACACTCCCAGGGATGGGGTAGCAGCAGCTTCTCTGGGCAAACCTGTGCCAGGGCCTGCCCACCCTCACAGCCAAGTCACTCCTTTGAAACTCTCCTATTTTCATTAACCCAGGCATAACTGAGATTCTGAAACTTTTCCATTCAATTCATGCTTAGGCAAGAAGAGGAATTTCAGAAGTACAGAGATCGTCCCCAGGAATTTTTCAATCAGCAAAGATGACCTGCTGCTGAAAATAGGCAGTTGCCATTTAGCAGGAAAGGATATTACTGAAAATGCATTTTCCAACTGCTTCTGCTCACTGCCCTTGCTCCAGCCTGTCCCCAGTGTCCTCAGCCTCTCACTTGGCACACAGGGGCCAGGACACAAGTTGCCTCCCACATCTGGACACACCTGGTTCTTTCAGCCTCTGCCTGGAGTGGAACTTTCCATTTCCTGCCCTCCAGAACAGCCAAACTGTGCTCTGGGAGGCAAAGCAATGCCCCACACTTAAAGGCTCCACACATCCCAGGACAGACCTTTCCTAAGCTTCTCCAGCTGGGATGGTTTAGGTTTACTGGGAGCTGAGGGGTTATGCTGCTCCTGGGAACTTCCAACTGCTGCAGCACCAGCATTCATCAGCTGCCTTAGAGTGGAAAATTCACCGAGAAAATTTAAGACATGAAAGTCTCAAAAAAACCAAACCAAACCAAACCAACAAAAAAAACCCCACAAAACAAACAAACCCACAAACAAACAAACAACAAACAAACAAACAAACAACCACACAATCAAAATGCAAGATTTAGAATTGTGGCAGTCTGGGGCTCGTTGCATTAGGTGGTATCAGTCAGTGGTTGTGCTATGTGTGACCAGGAGAAAACACCACAGGACAGAAATCCCAAGGACAGGAGCTCTGTGAGTGAAAAGTGAAGCATTTTAACACTTGGCATAAATAGAGCACTGGTCAGAGTGTTCCCCTACTGACCCTCCACTCAAAGTCTTCCTTAAGTTGCAACAGGAGCCCCTGATAATCCACCCTATTTACAAATCCATTTTCCCTTCTCCTTGGCCTTTCCCACAAAGGCAGAGGAGCAGCAGCAGGGCTGCCACACAGCACCAAGGGTGAATTCTGTCACTCCAAGGACAGGAGGAGCTGCTGGGTTTCTGCTGCTGCTTGGAGGGAGCTGAGGGATGGCTGGAGAACTGGGATGGCCTCAGATCTGGTCTACTCCTGTTGCTGCTGCCCAAACCTGACCCTCCAGGAGCACCAAAGCACTGATGAGGAGTTCCCTGCACTCAACTGCCAACCTTACCCTCAAACCTGCTCTTCACCCAGTTCCTCAAGTGAAGAACAAAACCTCAGGCTCACAACCCCTCTCCTGTGGGGGTTCTTTGCCACCTGCAAGGCTGGGAGAAGCAACTGGAGAGCAAACACCTCCAGAACAGCTTTGAATGGTGGCTTCTGTTCTTAGCTTGCGGATTTTCCATCAACTGCTCCAGAGTTTATTTCCAAAAATACAGAGAGAGCTCTGAGGGGCAGCCAGAACCATCCCTGACTCTGAGATCCACTTCCCCAGACGAACCCTCCCTGTTAGAAAACAGAAAAATCTGCAAGTAACAGAGCCCCAGTGGATGGAACCTGCTGTGGGCAAAGCTAAATCAGTGCTTTTCATTCCTCCTAATCCCCCTGAGCCCTGACACCCCTCGTGGAGGCTCTAGCAAGGCCAAAAGGACTTGGATGTGACACTAAGCTGGTGGACCAGGTGGCTGGCAGTATTTCTTTCACCTCCCCCTATTTTTGCTTACCTGCCATTTTAAGGCCACTTGTAAATATAGATCAGAGGGCTCAGGAGCAATAGGATATGGAACACCTTGCAGGAAACATTTCTAGCAACAAAGAAGTCGCCAGAAGCTTTTCCCTGAACCTTTTCCACTCTGCAGCAAGTGTTGTCTTTTATAGGTGGAAAAAGCTGGAAGGCAGAGCCCACACGAGCCCCTCGATGTTTCCACATGCAGGGATTGCGTTTTGCAGAGGCTGTGAATCAGAGCTGCAGCCTGGAGCCAGCTCTGACAGCCCTTCCCAGCAGGGAGGAACGGTCCTGGGGGAGGTATTCCATCATCACAGGCTCCTCTGCTCCTGCTGGGTCCAACAGGCACCTCTTGGAGGACGCTTTGCTCAGGCTGGACGTTCAGTAATGGGCGTACAGAGGGAGAGTTCCTCAGGATTCATTACAAATTCACTCTGCAGCTCGGCTGGGAGTGACACATTTGCATGTCTACATCCAGAAAAAAAAAAAAGTCCCTTTTCAAGATGACATTGGGGTTTTTTTCCCCCCAGAGCTGGGCATATTTAAGGTGCAGAAAAGCTGCAGAAGTGCACGTGAGATGGTTCCCAAAGCAGATGTGAGGGAAAGAGTTCAGCCTCCCATTGAAACTCAGGGCTCATGAAATCATTATAATTGCACAGAAAAATGCTGCAGACACCAGGGGTATTTTTTTGTGAGCAAGTGAAGAATGATTGTTAGATCATTTTATCCCAAATTATCAGTCACTGACAGCTTTGGGGAAAGTAGATGATTTTTTTCCTCTTTGACTCCAATTTCTGGGCAGGCTCCCTTAGAAAAAAAAAAATTTAAAACTCAGACCAAGATACGAAGAATTATCTTTCCAACAAAGTTTTCTGCAAGGCATTTACTCTTTCAGGTCCCAAAATTCCAGCAAAGGAGGTCACAGACAAGGGCACAGATAGAAAAATAGTCCTTGGTCAGTTCTAATCTCTGGTATTTCAGTGAGATTTTCTAGAGCATTCATCCATCTCCCTGGCATGAGGGGGCTGAGCTGGCCCCCAAGCACTGGGGAAAATCCCACCTGTAATGACTAATTATTCCCTTTGACAACTCATTGTAATAAATTAGGCACTGATTGGATTTTTTTTCCCCTTGCATTTATGAGGCAGTTTAATGTTGCTTGAGCCATGAATCCCTGGCAGTGCAGGGAGTTTGCACAGAAAGTGGAAGAGTGGGTTTGGTGTCCAGTGCAGTCACACAGCTCCACACCAGGCTGCTTGGGAATACCTGACAGAGCTACTCAGGGTTACAGAGACTTTGGCCCTGATTTACTTCATCATTATATTCTTTTAAGGTGAAATGAAGGTGTTAAGGCAGGTAATGCTGCATTCACATGGATGGGGTTGGTGTTCCTGAACAACAGCCAGCTCAAAGCCACAACAGGATTGAATTTCTTATTTTAAAATATACCTTTATTCTCTATTCTGTTATTTAAAAAAAAAAAAAAAATCCACATTTAAACCAACACTAAAGCATCTCTGCTGAGCATCCACTCAAACTTCTGGTCAATGTGCAGATACCAAACGAACACAGGGCTCAACCCATGATGCTCCAGCACTTTCAGGCAAGAGCACTCCCTGCCTTCTTACTCCTGACAGCAAGGAAATGGCCAAGAACCAGGATGGAATTTTTTTAAGAAAGCATAAATAGCCCTGATTCAGTTAACTGATGCATTCACCAGATGTAATCCCTAACCAATGGATTATACACACTGTTCAATGCATAATTCTGATCTGCTCTTTATTTATAAGAGAATGAAAAGGATCAGGTCTATTTTTAACTTCCTGGAAAGTTTAAAAATAAAGAGCAGCTTTCAGTAATGCATTAAACAGCAGGATTCAGCCCCCTTAAAACGAGCCTGTGGGCACCAAGCAGGAGAAGTCCTGTGGCTCTGCTGCCCACACCACAAGTGGGGAAATTAAGGAACCAGGAACGACAGGGATACAGGTGTTGGTAAATTCAGGTACACTCCATGTGCAGGGGAAGATTTAAGGAATGCCAGGGAGTCTTTAAGTGGCCTGGAACTTAATTCCCCCTCAGTCCAAGAAGTGCTGGGCAGCAGGAACCAGAGCACACACAGGCATTTCCCTTGGGATGCAAACACAGGCACACACTGGGGTTGGAGCTTTAAGATCTCCCTAGTCCAGCTCTGCACTTTTAAGAACCTGCAGTTTCACTTTAAAAAGTTTTCCATATTTCCACACACACACACACCCCTACACTCCCAATGCACATTTTTCCAGCACATTTGTGCCCTGTGCCTTTCAATGTTTAAAATTCAAGTCCTCCACTGGAATGAAGGACAGGGAGGAAGAGGTGCCCTGGCCAGCCCAGAGCCACACAGGGGCTGGCACAGATCCCACAGGGAAGAGGTGCCTAATAATGCATCCCATGCACTTGGACTGAAAGACAGGCTCTCTCTAAAGCAAGTTAATCCAGAATTTTGTCAAGAAAGTCTGAAAAAGCTCTCCTGCAGAAGTAATTCTTTTAAAATTCAGGTGACATACAATGAAAATCTGTTTTTAGTAAGCGTTGTCTGTGTGTACTAAACTGTGCCCACATACAAAACATGACCCACCTGCCAAGCTGAGAACGAGCTGGTTTTTAGCATAGAAAGATTAGGGTTGGAAGAGACCTCAAAGATCATTAGTTCTCCTAATGTAACTCCCCAGAGAACTTGGTCACCATCACAGAAGCAACTTGAAACCAAACCAAGCTGTGAGCAGGGACAGCACCCAGGGAATGGCTGGAGCTGTGTCAGGGCAGGCTCAGGGTGGATCTCAGGGAAAGGTTCTTCCCCCAGAGGGTGGTTGGCACTGAACAGGCTCCCCAGGGCAGTGGGCACAGCCCCAAGGCTGCCAGAGCTCCAGGAGGGTTTGGATGATCCTCTGGGGCACAGGGGGTGACTCTTGGGGATGTTCCTGTGCAGGGCCAGGAGTTGGACTGGATGGTCCTTGTGGGTCCCTTCCAACCCAGCCTATTCTGGGATTCTGCTCCACAGGCACCAAGGCAGGGAATCCACTCCCAGAGCCCTGGCAGGAAACAGGGAGTTTTATAACAGCGGGATCAGTTCATAACCTCAGCTTTACTCAACACCCAGCCCAGAGCTGCGTTAAGCAAGATGAATTTCCAGGCTCTCCTGTGGTGGTGCAGTGGACACAGAGCAAGCCCTCAGTGCTGACAGGCTCCATCTCCCATGTCAGCATTCCCTGCTCCTGGCTCCCCTTCCCAGCACAGAGCCAGCCAAGCTCTGCCTCCCCTGACTTCAACAGCCCCACGCTGGAGGAGCTGGGGCCAAATTTAACTCCCAGCACCTGCAGCTGAAATAAAGGACAATGCTAATTAAAACTATTTAGTAATTCGGTTTTAAATCCCCTCAGGTAGCTGGCACATCCCTCTTCCCAATACTTAAGGATGGGAAATACTATCCCTATCCAAACACTACAGCAAAATTTAGCTGCTGAAAGCCAGCAACAGTCTGGCTTTTATTGGCATTCCTCCCTGTGTGCCCTGGCTTCCCTTTCCCCATATATTTTAAGCACCAGCTTCTGTCCATATTGGTGCCTTATGCTCAGGCAGTTGCACACTGTAAATATAAAAGACCAAGGGCTCCCAGATCTTCCCCCCCCCCCCCAGTATTTTTAAGGAGAAAAGGTCAGAGTATTCCAGTGAACTGACGCACTCCCTGTCTCATTTATACAGCAAGAAGCTTAAAATTGTGCGTCATTTGACCATTTTCCATTTGTTCATGCTGAGATTAAGAGATGGGCTTATTGTCGAGCTTATAGTTGAAATTACAACTAAGAGGAAAAAAAGGGTTACAGGGGATCAGTAGCTGCAGCTGGGCTGTGATTTACTGCTGCCCAGTCATGGCAATGTAAATTAGAAAACTGGAAAAAAGCAGCTCCCAGGGATTGGGAGAAGCTGAGTAATTAACCATTTCCAAGGTAAATGTTTCCAAATAAAACCTGGGAGCCAGGGCTTGCTGTGAGCAGTAACAGCTTGTTTAATTGCCAGAAAGCATCTGTGGACAAGGGAGGGGTGGATGCAGCTGGGACTGCAAGGGCAAAAACAGCCAGAGCTAAAGAGCAGAGGTGCTTTGTAAGGCTGAGGACTCAGCAGATTTTGCACCACTCCATCACTGCCCTGGAGCTCCCAGGTCAGACAGATGGCAAACCTTCCACCCCCACCAGGGACAGCTCTTCCCCTGGGTGCCCCTCCAGCAGGTTTTCCAATACATGGGATGTTTTTGCCACGTGAGCAAGTTCAGGATCACAAATCTCACATTAAATACTCCTGCAATTTTACAGCAGTGCAGGTAAGTCCATTTAAAACCCAGAGCTGGTCCATGAGTGTCCATCCACAGCTGGTTTGTTCTAGTAGATCATTGGGAGTGGGTACAAAATAACACCAAGCTCAAATATTTCAACTCAAGTTTGATGGAACCATGGAAATTCCTACGAGAAACGCAGATGAAGAGTTTAAAAGACCTTTCCCTTCAGTAACGTGGATCAGTAAGATACCCTCAGGTTTTAGCAAAACTCTGACATTCATGAGAATCTTTCAATTCTGATTTCTCTCCATATTCTATTTTGTATATTCTACGAATCCCAAATTGATGAGTATTTACATGACAGTGGTAAGAAGGGTGACAGATTTGCTGACGTTTTCTTGGAAGAAGTGTTGCTATCTATAGCATTTTCCATTTTCATCTGGGATATTTTTGTGGGACTGGAGACAGATGGATTTTCTAGTAAGGTGAAAATAAGAACGTTGCCATTCCAATAACGTATTTCCATGTGTGGCAAATCACTAATACCAGAAGATTTTGCTCAAACTAAATTTATGTGTTTTTCACCACCCAACAGCCTCTTTCACTGATGGAAAAAAAAACCAAACAAGAAATATCATGTTCTAAACTTTGCAAACACTGAAAAAGGTGAAAACTGACAAAGCTCTGGTGCCAAACGCTGCTTGTGACAGCCAGTCCCCGTGCAGGGGAGTTATTTTGCTGTTTAGAGAAAGATTTATTATGAAATATCCATTTACACACTTTACAACTACAAAAAAAATACATGACATTTTCCAGAGCTGTGTCATTCCTGAATGGAAGTACCAGAAAAATAGGAAAGTGGGGCTGCAGGAGAGCCCAGAGCATCTGCTCTCACACTGAGAGCTAAACCAGGTCACCCCAGCAGGAACTGCCAAAACCAAGTGTGCAAGAGCCACAAGTCAAACTTGAAAAAGCAAATAAGTTAAATATTAGATCAAAAAAAAAAAATCTATCCTGGAAGAGTTTATCTGTATTACACCTCCTGCTGTTGGAGTTTTGTGTTTGCTCCCTTCCCTGCACAGGCAGCTCTCCCTTGGCTCCCGTTCTACTGAGGGCAAACCTTCATCAAGCCAGGGATTAATGTTTTAATGGGTTAATGACACTTTACCATTGGGCTTCCCCCAGGACACGTTGATACAGGTGATACAGGAGCACAAAACTTTCAGCTGCTGCATAAACTCACCTGGGAGTTCAGTTTGAATTGAGAGCCAGGCTTGAAGCCTCACGTTACAGTGCCCAAAGCTGGCTGGGTGATCAGTGTGCTCCATATGCTCACCCCCAAGGAGTGGGATTTCATCCTAAATTCCAACCCAAAGGGGATTAGGACTGTGTTATAAACCGAGACAGGCAGTGCCTTCTCTCCAGCCAAGCAGCACAGGCTCAGTCTGCACAGCTGAGGGGTTTTTCCCCTGAGCTTTGCTGCAGCTCATTTCCTACAACCCCCCAGCTCTGCCCACCCCTCAGGGCCCACACACTAAACCCACGTGCACAACCAACTAAATCTTCATCTGCTCCATTGGAGAAAACATTCTCTTGTGCCATATCAGTCAAATCTGGATGCGTTAATGCCTTAACACCACCAATAAACGTCAGAGCTGATCTGCACAGACTCGCAGGTGAGGGTGTCCAGCAGCATTCCCAGGGATATGGTTTTCTTTGGACTGTGTCTGACTGAGAAGCCAGCCAAGATTTTATTACATTAATTTCTTAGCAATGTCACTGCAGAAGTGATGTCTGGTCCTAGAGGTCCTCTACATCTGCAGCAAAGTATCTTGTAATCTTCCAGCCTCCCGTGTATTAAGAAGTGTTGTAAGATGTGGGAGTAATTTTATCCCATTTTCAAGTGGCAATCTGAGACAGAGACAAATTACTGTCGCTGCCCAGCCCTAGCATTGCATTTTTTTTACTGGAGACTCAAAGTGCTGACAGAACAAGGAGTTTAATCCAGGTCTCTCCAGCCCAGTTCAGCATCCTCAGCGTTGGACCACCTGTATTCCAGCTCTAAAATTAGGTGCAAGTGGGACCTCTCCTGAAATCACACTTGGAGCAATTCTCATTTCTACTCAAAATCCACAGGTGAAACAATGAGCAAATGAGGCAACACAAAAACAGGATGAAGAGCTCATTAATCACCACGACAGATAAACCTGGATCTGCTTAAAGCTGGTTTTCCCAATGACAACTAGAGCCCAGCAGCATCTCTGTTTATTTGTAATGTTTACTCCTATCCCAGGCCAATTTACAAGCCTTCTGTCAGATAAAAAACTTTCAGAGCTTAAGAGAAAAAATGCATTTAGCCATGGATGCACTAAGGCAAAGCAGATAAAGTTTAGTGTCTAAACTTATGAAGATTTAAATGCTATTATGACATGAAACACACTGTGCCAATTTTCCAACTCCAGCAAACAGACTAAATGTCATTGTCTTTCTAAGAAGAAAGGAAACGAGAATAGATCCTTTTTTATTGACTGAGGAAGATTAAAGGTAATCTCCCTAAATCCTCAATCACCCCACAGGATACATTTTTTTTGGACATGGTTTTGTCATTCAGAGCATCACATTCTGTAACAGAGGAAGCTTGCTTTATCCCTCCCTTCTTTTTGTCCCTCCACATCACACACCTCTGGTTTTGCCTCCCAGTGAGACCAGTTTAAATCTGGCATTGAACCCAGGGCGTCCAAAGTCGTCCCAGTTTGCTTTAAACAGTTGGATATGTCCAGAAAGAACAGGAGCAAACTGCCAGACATTTCCTTCCTGCTTTGGCTGAGGGATAGAAAGACAAACTCAGCTTGCCAAACTGGATCCCTTTTCCTGCTCCCCTCTTTGCTCTCTCCCACTAGAAAAACAAAAAAAAAAAAAGAATCAAACTAGTCCCCCCCCCCAAAAAAAATAAGGTGAGAAAAAAAAAGAAAAGCACTAAAAAAAAAAAAAAAAAAAAATCCTTTCTGGCTCCATGGCCATGAAGTCCAGTTTTTTCCAGGAAACTGGACAAACTTGCTGGAAGTGGATGGATCAGATGGCAGAGTGGGAAATTCCACGGGGAATTCACTTGCTGTAGCGTGATCTGTCGAAAGGAGGTGGCAGAAGCGATTCCTGGGCCAAACAAAGATATTTCAGTCCTGAACTTGCTGGGGATCAGTCAAAACCACAGCAGAGTCTTGCTGAGAGGTTGGATTAATGCTGTGAGGCAAAGGAAAAGAGGCCAATTCCTCTGATATAAAGTAGGGACTCTATCCCAGGAACACCACAGAAATCCCTCTGGGATTTGGTGCCCAGAAAACAGCGAGAGGTCTTTATTTCCCATAAAAGCTCATTAGCTGCTCACTGCTGGTTTGCTCCAGAGGCAGCAGAGCCTTTCCATCACCTTGGTTTGGTTCTGGATGTGCTCCTGGAAGCAGGAGTGAGATGGGATGCTGAGAACAGCCATTCTTCTCCAGGAGAACACATTCACCTGGGCAGAGGCTCCTGCCTGAAGGATTTGGGGAGGATAAAGCATCAGCCCAGGCTGGTCACCTCCACTCATCCCAGCAGGGATTTAAAGCTGGGGAGTCTTTTAGGAGAGCTCCAGCCCAGGCTCAGTCTCTGATGGGATGAGAATCAGCTGCACAGTGAAACCAGTCAGTACAAGAGGCTCCACTCAAAAGCAGAGGCTTTAACCTGTCCATAACATCACACAATAAATGACAATATTAGAGGACGACACCCTGCCAAGGCAGAGGGCAGGAACCCCATGGACCTGAACTCATTGCCTTTTACATCAATTTCTCCTTGCAGGTAAATCCAAGCCATTATTTCAGAGCTCTACTAAACCTCACATAGCTCTAAAAACTGACCAGGAGGGGAAATTCTGGAGAAAAATATTCAGCACCAAAGAGACTTGATTTGTCCCAGCATTTTCTCACTTAAAAGGATTCAAGCCAAGAAATCTGTGACATCCACCAGGGCAACATTTTCTCTATAATTTTTTTTAATTAAAAAAAAAAATCAATCTTAGATGCACAAATAGAGCAAGGCAGATTAAGTGTTTCAAAGCAGTGAGGCCAAATCCTGCCCTCTTGCATTTAATACATGAAAAATCAGTAGCAGGGGGTCTCACTCAAGTTTACAAGCTTTGGGTTTTCACCCAAGTGCCCAGAAGCTGCAGTCCCTATTTTAACAAGTGGGATGTTTATCTGAGTAGTGACAGTGCAATTACTCACTGGCTCTAATTAGGAAATAATCACTACCAGTGTCTTAATGCAATGATAGTGCCACTGCTGCTTATTCCTGCTCATCAGAGCCTGGCACCAAATCAATGCCCTTCCCCAACAAAGAGCCCAGCACTACAGAGCCACTTCTAAAACCTTCATTCAACATGCTACAAAGTAAATTCTGATGATTTAATTGGAACTGATGTTTAATAGGAGGCTGTTTTTGCAATTACCTCCAAACCCAAATGTCCCTTTTGCTTTATGCAAGCCATGCCTTTTGCTAATGGTGTTCTCTTGGATTACTGGCTTTTTATCAGTTGTATTTTTATGAGACTCCTAGGACCCAATTTGATGTTCCCAGGTATTTCAAACAGAACACACTGTACCATTGTTCAAAAGTAATATTATTAGAAATGTGCCTCGATACATTGTGTTACAATCATTTTTGAGAATTAGAGGATTCAAATTCCCTGAATCTCATATCATTCAACAACTTTTTAAAAGTTTAAAGACCAAAAAAAACCTCCACTTAATGGAAAAAAAAAAGAGTTCAGAATCCAAGTCGTTATTGGCTCAAAAGCTGAGCATTCTCTGCTCTGATCCATCCCTGCCTCACACCAAAAACCAGCCCCTGCTTTGTGTCACCCCTTCCATCCCAGGGGGGAAAAGGAAATCCCTGCAGACTCGGTTAACCTGGAATCATGGAATAACCTGACCTGGAAAGGGCCCCCAAGGATTCAAGTCCAGCTCCTGGCCCTGCCCAGGCCAATCCTAAAAATCCCCCCCTGTACCTGAGAGCACCACAGTGAGGAGCAGCATCAGCTCCTACAAAAGAACTCTAAGTTCTAGTTTGCATTTATTATATATAGATAAATGTTGTATATAAAATACACAAAATAAACAAATAAATATAAAAATGCTATAAATATATACTATTTCTTGCATCATAGTAATATTTGCTTTCACAGCTGTTTCAACAAACAGCTAGTGCATCAAGGGGTGTTTGCCCAGCATTATATTCACATGGCTGAAGCAGGTATTTTTTTTCAGCTCTTGTTGCACAAAATCCATCACTGAAGAGCAAAAGAAAACCCCTTATGCTGAGTGCACCTGAATTTCCTAAGTACACTGTGTTACAGTTTATTCTTTTTGAGAATTACAGGATTTACATTCTCTGAATCTAATCTTATGATATTCAACAGCTCTATTTTAAAACTTTAAAGGCAAAAAAAAATATTTAAAAGAAACCTGGATAGTACATGTGAAAATGCTGTAATTTCTGGCTTGGCAATGGCTTTGTCTTTTGCTCCTAGAGTGAAAATGTGAATTATTGGGGATCAGTAAGAAGAGGAACTTGTGTCCTGTGTCCACACCACTCCCACATCTGCCCCTGCCATCTGGGATCATCCTCAGCTCCTTGGGACAGCTCCTGCCTTTTTTCTTGGTCAGCAAACACAGAGCAGAAGCACTTAGGACTGGAGGTAAATAATAAATAATCACCCACACTAACAAAAATAATCATAATTCTCTTATCAAGGTGTGGCCCCATGACTCAGGCACCACAGACTGACACTTGGCTCCTGCTGCCTGCCCAGAGCCAGGATTGGTTGCCATTCCAGGATTAATGGAGAAGAAAAACACGCCAAGATTGGGATCCTGTTCAGCACTGAACTGAAATATCAGCAAAAAGAACCACCCTGCTTTAGGAGATACATGGCTGGATTCCTATTTATCTTTCTTTTTTATTAAAAAATCCAACTAATAAAATAAAAGGCAGCTCTAAGAGACTTCAAGCCCAGCAGAGGAAGCTGAACTCAGGCCCTGCTGCCCAAAGTGATGAGATCTTTGGATGGGAATCACAAATGTCAGCAAAAACTCGTTTGCCCAAACACAAGTGAGAAAGCAATTTTTTTTTTCCTGCAGTGAAAAAAAGTCAAGGATGGTAATATTGCTTAGAAGAGACAGAAAAGACAACAAAAAAAGGAGACAAAAATGAGGTGGAGAGGATAGAGGAAAAAGGTGGCAACAGATAAGGAACTGAGAGTGAAAGATTTACAGCCCAGGGACAACTCAGGAGCTGTGATAAAGCTTCATGTGCTGGAGCCACGGTGAAATTTGGGAAGAGCAAGGAGAAATGCACACTGATAAGTGCTTTGTGTTTTGTTCCATCCCCTCTGGATGTCTCACTGGGCGCCTTTTAGGACCTCACCAAGCAGGTCCCAGCTGGGAGCTCAGGAGGAGCAGGGGGAGAGCCCAAGTGCCACCTCCCTGCTGGGGTCAGACACTGCCCAGGCTGTGCCACCTCAGCACCCCCAGTCACCCCCCAAACACCCCCAGACATCCCCCTGTCCCCTCTCATCCCAGCTTGGCAAACATCCCCCAGGTTTACAGACATTACAGGGCAGGGAACCACACACCCAAAATCACCCACTGTGGGGTTGGGTTTACTCTCATCCCGTGCCAGTCCTGAGCCTTCCTGGCTGTGCCTGAACCCTAAACCCCAGTGAAATTACAGTGCAACTCCTTATGGGCTCAGGAGTTTAATTATCTGAGCCACCCTCTGCACTCTGGCAGCTTAGCATTTGAGCCTTCTCTTCTGGAGCCATCCTTGGGAACTCTCCAGTGCAGGATTGCTGGTGATCAGCATCATTAAACCAGGTTACATAAAGAGTAAATCACCACCAACTACAAAAAAAAATTACTTGTCAAATTGCCTGGCTTGTGGGAAGGAAGGGGTACTGTATTTTGAGTTTATTTCCAGGAAAAATGAGAGCACGTAGCTCAGCTGACCCTGCTGCAACCCCTCAGAGATTTCTGCCCTCTGTGCCCTCTTGTCCTGCTCTGCTCAGGCATTTGGGATGATGTAAGTGGCCAGAATGTGCTGCTTCAACAAAAACCAGGCTCCCAGCACCCAGACTGGAGGTGCAAGAGGCTTTTTTCACACCCAAGTTCAAGGCAGGAATGAGGGTGGGATTGGAATTAGCTGTGACAGGGATTAAAAATCAGACTCCACACACTTGATAGAAAAACAGCTCAAATTCAAAACTCCTGCCAGACCCTCCCAGCAACAACAGCTTTGTAAGCCACTGGTTGATACAGAGGTACTCCAGACTTCTTACCTTTGGTCAAAACCACTCATTAGCACAGAATTCACCTGTAGAACCCGGAAAGACCTTTTTTCTGGTGGCCCTTGTGAGCTCAGTTCTCCCAACAACGCCCAGTTATTTGTGCCCATGAACAACTTAGAGTGGACCAGCCCCTGCAATGAGCTGTTGTACAGCAAACCACACACCAAAAAATGCCTTTATTGCTCATTCCAGAGCCAATCCTGAACACTTGCAAATTCACAGGTGGAATATTTGCTTTCTTATAGAAGGATATACCAGTTTAACTGAGAAGTGGGGGCTGTTGTGATACTGCTGCTCATCCCAATTCCATCTCTAAACCCTCCACTATTTTAAAACCCTAGAAAGTACCATCTGTGGAGATGCTCTGTGAGCATTTCATGAGGAATAGGATGGAGTGTTTTGCCAAAGCAGTGGTATCAATATTTGTCAATGCACAGGTTTGAGCACAGACAACATTCCAAAAAACCAACACAGCCTCCCCAACAAACCTCTCACCAAGCAGGGCAGCACGAGCTGATGGCCACTTGGAATCATCCTGACAGGTCAGACTAAGGCAGGAGATGCTTATTTTCTATTTGAACTTCTATGGTTTATTAGATTTAGTCTCCTTGGCTGGTATCAGTTATGAAAGAAGCATTAAGAAAACATCTGCAGAGGGTCAAATCCATCTTAACCTTCAAAAACAACAACAAATCCATCCGTGCCAGCTTAATGGCAACAAGCCTACTATTAAATTAATAATAATAAACCCCAGAATAGTCTGTCTGTGTCTCAGCTGTTGTGCTTACATATAAATCTTGAGTTACTCCAGTGCAACACCAGGCTTAGGCTTGGCTGATTAAGCAAAAACTTGATCACAGGAGATAAAATTCACATCTAATTCCGTCCTGAGAAAGGGAGAGAAGAGGGATCACTTGTAACCTGCCAATAAGAATCAAGGATGGGGGTAGAGATCAAAAACAAGGTTGTAATTTCAAACCCAGTATAAATTAATTGCTTTTTTGGAAGTCAGCCATGGGTTCGTTCACCAGGAAGATGAAAGATTGGGAATCAGCATCTTCAAGGGGGTGTTGGGATCAGGATTAACAAGAGCTAAAGAGGACTAAATGACCATTGCAGACATCCCAAATTTGGTGGTTTGTACCACTCCTGTAACAGGTGGGGTTTTGTTTCCTCCATCCCAGAGCGAAGAAGAAACACAAATCCCAACAAACAAAGGAACAGCAAACTCAAAGCAGAGATCAGGGAACACTCCACACAACCATAAATATTTTATTGAGGCAGAACTGCTGCTTCATTCAGGAAATTATTTGATACCATCAAGGGCTGAATAAGTTGGAAGTAGAGAAGGGGCTGGGCAAGCCAAGCAATTACTGTCAGAAGGAGTTGACTTCATCCAGATCAGTGGCTGCTGCACAGGACTTTAAAAATTGCTACTTTTATTTGCACATCTGCTAATTCAGCACTGAAAAGGGGTAAGATACCTACTGCAGTGAAAGAACGTTGCTTGCCAGCTTGGTAGGGGTTGTCAGAGCACATTAGGGAACTAAAAACAGCCTCTGAGATGTCAGGAGGAGACAGTTTTAGCTCCTTTAACATTCTCCCACTTTTTACCTCAATATCACAGATAAATCAGCAATCATTCCATCACCCAATCTCCAGTAGGATCATTGCAGACATTCCAGCTTGTTTTATCACACCAGGCCTCAAAGCTTTTCCCAATTTTGGCTCTTGCCTCGTCACTGCCTGCAGGTGACCTCAGCCTTTTGGGGTGGAGCTTTGGGAGAGCAAGTCCAGCTTCTGCTCCCAGGAAGGTTTTTCCCTGGTGTTTGTTCTCACTGTGCTCTCTGCTGTAACAGCTGCAGTGGAATATCCAACCTGCTGCAGAATTGCACCAGTTCCCACAGAGCTGCTGCTCTGCAACCACAGCACACAAGAGAGGGATGGGGTTTTTTTATATTGCAGTGTAAGGTTTTCTATATATTCCCTCTTTCATCATCCACATTTATTCTCATACTCACTCCTGAGGACAAAAGAGCTGCCCTAATGTGAAGATTTTGTGAATGGGGATTGTCAGCTGACAGAAGTTTATTGGAGAGTGGCAGTGCTGGGCCTCTGACTTCAGAAAATTAGGGGGGTGGACCATCCTCACTACCCCATCCATTCATTAGAACATTCATGACTGATTCCACACCTTTTCAGCTCTGCAAATCCTTCCACAAGAGGTGGGAGCTTCTCAGCATGCAATACCTATCACTTTTCTTCTCACAGGATAAAGAAACAATTTTCAGGTTGAAAATGAGACAAAAGTGTTTCCCAGAAAATGCCCATGCCTGTCTTAGTCCCTTTATCCAAAGGAAATATTTGAAGGTATAATTGCTATAACAACTTGTTGTGTGGATCTATGACTGCCTAAAAACAGGGGGATTTGCCCTCTAGAGGTGCCTCTCTGAACTTGACAGGATCTGTGTAAATCAAAAAGCTTTTGGGAACAGGAAAAGGTTAAGAAAATAAATTAATGAGTAGTTTCCTGGTGAATTCCTTACAGCACAAGGTGATGAATGAGGAGGAACATCACCACTGACTGGTGATTGGGAGGCTCCCACAGCATCTGACTGATCCCAGCTCCTTCCAGGAAATTAAAATCTGCTTTAAAGGAAATCAGGATCTCTCCCCATTGAGTTGTTTGCAGGAACAGCATCACAGGTAGTGAATCAGCACGGGCTGAACGTGATGCCTTTGGAGTTTCCATAGGAATTCAAGCAGCAATTAGTGTTAATATACCAGGGCTGCTAAAATGAGGTGTTGCTCAATCCTCCAAGAAATCATAATTATACAAAATCAGCCTGGAGCTGAAGATCCAAATGTATCCCAGGTGTCAGCCTTGAGTTAAACTGCCCTGATTTCGAACACCAAGGTGTCAGCAGAAAGGGAAGGTGGGATTCAGGGGCTCTTTTTATCGTGGAATCATCTCTGCAAATACAACACGGAGAGTTTGTAACAGCATTTGCTCAGCAGGATGCCTCCAGATCGGTATTCTACTTATTGAAGACAAAAAGCACAAGAAATCCCCCCTGTTGCTCCTCACAGACCTCCACAAAGGCACACACAGATTTTTAAGCTCCCGTGACAATTACAGAAAATGTTGCTTCCATTTCCATCACAGAGGGCAAGGAGAAAGCTCTCACTGATTGTATTTGGAGAGATTCTTCTAAAATTTCTGGTCAGGTTGTTCCCCTGATTCATCCTTTTCCCTCCCTGCTGGTTTCCAGCAGTTGCAGAGCTCCCACCAGCTAAAGATCTGTGTCTTTTGAGTGCTGTTTCTGCACACTGAGGAGGTGACAAATCTCATAAATTACCAAAAAAGTAAAATATCTGCCAGGTAGATAAGCTGCAGAGGAAGAAGAATCATTTTTACATGTGCAGGCATCTGTGAGCAGCCTGTGCACCGCACCACACAAGCTACTCCTAATTGCAATTAGCAGCTTCTCAATTAAGGCTGTGATTGCACAGAAAGAGGCAGCAAGTGGGGTTGGGGAGCACCAAACACTTCAGAGGGAGACAAGGCTGGACAGTGCTCCCAGCTGGTGCCCTGGCAGGGAGTCAGAGGCACCAAGGAATGTTCTGGGAAACACTCAAGAAGCAGCACAAGGTTCAGCAGTGGCTCTGATTTTAGATTTCCCTGGATCTGAAGGGGGTTTGCTGCCAAAGCTGCCTCTGACATCACAGCACAGGGATTTTTTTTTTTTTTTCCCCCTCCTACTGACAGGCAGAGAATCATTATGATTCCCCAAGTGGACATTTTCAGATGCAATTTGTTATATTTGCTTTAACTGTACGGTTTTGGAGACCCTGTTGTGCAGCATTCCAGGAACTGCCTCAGGGATGGACAACTGCAAAATACAGTTCCAGGGTGAAGCAGGAAAGGAGTGTGAGGTGAAATTGTCACCTCCTGTGTCAGCCTTGGGTGCAGCCAATCCTTCAACCTTCACATCCAGAACCAACATCAATAGAGATCCCAAAATGTTAATGGAAATTTGGGAGCAAGGCTGCTTTTCCTGGGAAGGACCAGCAGCTCAGCAGGTGAGCTGCACCAGGAGTCACTACTTAGAGCAGGAAGAGCTTTCCCCACCCTCACCCATCACTTCCAAAGCCATCTTCTGTGGTGAGTCTGGAATGGGAACAGGCAGCATTTCACAGCCTGAGCATTTCTCTGCTTACAAAAAACTCTTGAGAAGCTTAAACAGACTAATTCCTGCTCCCTCCACATAAAACACTCGTTCTTCCTCTTGATTTCACCTACTTGTAAAGCCAGTACTAAGTTAATGGACAAAGCACTGGATCAGGTTGTATAATTGCAGTTATTTAGAGCAATTAGGTAGATGAAGAGATGAAAACTTCCATCTGCTTCTTGCATTGTAGTTCCAGTTCAAAGCAAAGGCTACAGCTGAAGAACCCCATGTACCAATAATCACCCTGCAATCCAAAGAGAGCAGAGCACGCAGGGATAGGGGCTGGTTTGTTCATCCTGAAGTCAAAGGATCTGCAGTTCATCAAGGCTGACACAGAAAGGCAAAAAAGGGGCAGCAAAGGATGGAGCTTCCTGCCAATCAAGCCCGGGAAATGCAGGAACCCCACCGGATTTCCAGCACGAACCAGACGGGAATTCCCTCTCGGGGACAAAACAGGTGCCAGTCCTGCTGCACCTTGCCCAGGAAAGGCCAATCACCCCACTAATGAGAGGAAGTGGGAACACAATCTGTGTTAACTTGTGTGACCTCCAAATTCATCAGTTCAGCCCAGAACTGGGCAAGTTACAGGAAAAGCCTCGAGGAAAGCCCTTGATGTGCTCGGGCAAAACCTGAACAAAAGATTTCGGGCAATGCAGCCACAGAATCGATAAGAGCCCAGGTTCAGGGGGATTTATAAAGGTGATCTGGTCCAGCTTTTCATGGGGAAGTGAAGCCTAGATGAGAACAAAAGTAATAAACTTCCAGAAAAATTATGGTTTAGCTATCATTGTTGCTTTTAGCAACATATTTGGGAGCCTTTATTAACCTGTGCTGGGGCTCCTGCAGCTGCCTCTGGTAAGATGTGTCTGTAGGCTAAAACTGAGCCCAGATTTACCCTGATCTCCTCCAAACTCCAACCTGACTGTGCCCAAAGTTTGTCCCTGCCTTTTCCTGCTGAGGGGGCACCATCTGCCCCACATCATTTTTATTCCAGAAAATTCACTTCAGGGGAGAGATACAGATATGCCAGGTTTTTTTGACATCATGTGATTTGCCTCAAAAGCTTCCACCCTGCCCATGCACAGACCTGATTGCACAGATTTGGGGTTTATCAAACATCCTTTCTGTATTTTTCAAGAGGAAGAGGAAAAATCTGTCTTTGCAATGATGGAAACAAGTGTGGCCTGTTTTTATCAATAACTAAACCCTCTCACATGACAAGCTTGTTACCTCCCTTCAATTGATGCAGATGAACGACCACTGAAGCCTTTTTAAAACACAAAGCCCTTTTTCATGAAATGGGGAGTCTCACTTGTTAAAAGCAATGAGCCCATTCTGTGTTTTGTGGGAAAAAGTGATTTTGAGCAGCCTCTGCTGTACCAATTCCTGCTAAAACATTAAAGGGAGTCTGACATGAAGTGCACACCCAGTTTGATTGGAGAGGAGAGCTTTGAATCACATCACAAAATGTTCCACTCATCACCTCTTCTGGGTACAGGGAGACTGGCAATGTAGGTCAGGCTTTTCCTGCCTTTCCAACTTGCTTATTTTTCCCTCCGTTTCTGTCAGACAAACAACTTGCTGCACCTTGGTGAGCTGGACCAGCAGCAAAGTCATGTTTTCAGACCCCAAGGAAGGAGTGAAAACACCTCCCTACACAAAAAAAAGTCTCAGGCTACAAAGGATGATTTACCTGGGATTTAAATTCATTTCTTTAGACATGCAAGAAACCTGTTGCTGTTTCACTTCCAGAAGTTTCCAGGTAGAACTAAAACAAAGACAAGAAGCAGAAAAAAACTCCACATATTTTAAAGATGTCAGAAGTAGAGACTGAAGAGAGAAATGGAAGTGTGTTGCTTCCTTTGTTTCCCCAAAAGAAGGAAAATTGTGACTGAAGATCCTGGATCCACAGTCCCAGCTCCTACACCTGGAACAGCAGGTACAAACTGCAGCTGCCTTCAAATGAATCCCTTTGAAAGGGATAAAGCAGAGGAGCCCCAAGTGAAAACAGTGTGAAAAGTCACTGAAAGCAGCTGGAAATCCATAGGAAGTTGAAATCCCTGATAAAGGATGATGGCCTTGGCCTGGCAGTAGCTGACTGATGCAGAACATCTGTTTACTGACAGCTGGGACTTCCAGCTTTTTTGATACTCTGGAACTTCCCATCTTCCTTTACATGAAATCCCAGCCATAAATAATAATAATAATAATGAAAAAAAGAGAATTTCCCATCACATTCTACAGTTCTGAGAAACAAAACCCCTCACACCAGCCTTGCACGTTCCTGCTCATTAACAATCCTTGCTGTTCCAACGAGGAACAATTCCAAGGGATTTGCAGTGAAAACCAGGAAATGCAGGTCAGTTCTCGAAACCCAGCACAAAGCACTGATGGCCAGGGGAGGCTTTGCCACTGACAGCTTATTATTTAATGACAATATGCATTAAAAACCTGCTGGTGCTCCGGGATTTTTCAAGCAGATAAATACTTGTGAAAACCACCCCTAAATCATGCCTGGTCCAGGACTGATGAACTGTTGGGTGACCTGTTCTGGTGACAACTCACTTCATGCCTCTGATTATCTATCAGTGCTGTTGCTGAACAGCCCCACGGAGTTGTTGCCACGCTACAGAACAAATATTTCTTGCCCATTTGGTTTGTTTAACAACAAACAAAAAGCCGAGGGGAAGTCACTTTGTGTCCTGCTTTACCACAGGGAAAAACAAGCCCTGAAAATGAGAGCAGCAGATTGGCTTCATTGGCAATTCCTAGAAGTTCTAGGTGGAGTATTCCACCTGGTGCCAGGTTCAGGATCACCTTAGGGCAGCAGGAACGGAGCAGGGAGTGAGGAAAATCCAGCAGGAGCCCTTTCCCATCCCAGGTACCAAGTGAGACTTTTCCTCCTCACCTTCCACGCTCAACCAGTTTTATTTATTGGGATTAACACCTTTGAGCTGCTCAGGCCCCACTGGGTGCTGAATGGGAGCAGATTTCCTGCTGATTTTTCACCTTTGTGGCAAGTTTTATGCCCTGCTCCTTCTGTGGAGTGTTTTGCAACAGGATCTCACCCCTAGGAGAGCACTCTGGGGGATATCAGGGCACATCACACCTGCTCTGAGTTCAACACAAAGTTCACTGGGCTTTTCATTTGGAGGAAAACAAACAAACAAAAAAGATTTGATGACTTTCAAGAACTCTGATGTTCCAGGGGAAAAAAAAAAAAAAACAGGGAAAGAGCTCAACTCCCCCTGAAGAGCTGATGTACCAAGAACTTGGGTTATAAATCAGCATCAAACATTTCCAGGAAACAGGGCAGAATTTATCTGGGAAAAAGGGGCCACTAAAGCAAAGATCTCTCTCAGATCCCACTTAACATTTCAAGTACTGTCGCAGTGACCCACAGACAGGCAGGAATTTGACCCACAATATTAACTGATTAACTGATAACTGCTCTGGAACTGCCACATTTGTTAGAAAAATCACACACGTGGGCAACAGTTATTAAAAGTAATTAATGACAACTGGTGTTCAGCAATTTGGGCATGAAGGAAGAAAACTGAGTGAATTTCAAGAAGTAATTACTCAAGGAATCAAGCACTGATTTTTCCCCCAAAGCATCACAGTAATGGATGTGATAAAGCTGGTAGAATTTAAATAGGTTTTAAGCCACAGAAACACCTTTATCACATCACCACACCTACAATTAAGAACCAAGCAGAACACACAACTTCTGTAATAACATGTTCCTACTCCAGCTCAACCCTGATGCCACAAGAACTTTCACCTTGTACATAAGCAGCTCACTGGTCCTGCTCCCTGTGGATCTCTGAAGACAGAGAGAAACCTTTGACTTCTTTTATGTATTTGCACACATTACATGCAGATAATTTTATAAAATAAAGCTGTAAATTAAGGGAAGCAGGACAAGAAAGAGAAATACAGTTCATCAAGGTATTTGCTTGGTTAATAGCCATAAAATTTATATTCAGAAAAGCATGTTTAAGTATTTAATTTGATCACTTGTGCATCAGAAGCCTGAACTTCAGTCATCCACTGTACTGAACAATACACTTGGGTTTAACTAAGCCTAAGTTAGTGCTTAGCTAATACAGGTTCTACTCCTGGGGGAGCAGATTCTCAGTCTTTGAGTCTCTGCAACTGCCCTTGGCAACCTGTTCCAGAATATCATCAATAAATTGCATTAAAGATGTGCCCAGTCTTTAATTTCCATTTGTATGGCTTCAGCTGCCAATGAAATACTGTATTCTCTGGCAGATTGAAAAGGCCTTTAGGTACAGAAATTCCCACTGAAAGGGGAAGTGACAACATTTAAATTACCACTCAATCCTTTTTACAAGCTCAGTACGAAGTGTCAGAGCATTTTATCCATCTCCAGGTAATTTCTAGAGCCTCGCTCTCCATTTTAAACACATTTAACAAATGCAATAAAAGTTAAGACAACAATAAAACGCTGCCTGGTCAGTCCCTCTTTACCTCGACCATTGCCTTGCAAAGTTGCAATAATCTGGGGGAAATAAGGAGATTTGTTTTGAACAGTAACAGCAGAACGAGGCAGGAGGATGGAACAGGGCAGGGCTCTGAGGGGAAAATGGGATATTCCATACAATTAATTTAAAAGTGAGAACCCCCAGCACTCTGTGCTTAGTCAGTCCCTGCATCCCCACCCTCAGAGCCTCCAGGGATTATAAAATGAAAGGGCAACTTGACTGACAGGGTATTAAACGTCCCTGCAGAGCTCCAAGCCGATTTGGATCATTCCCTACCCCTGCCAAGCTCCTGGAAAGCCACTCCAGCTCTCACCTCTGGAATTTACCCTTTGTGGGTGACCCCTTGGGGCTCAGCTGGGCACCAGTTCTGGCACAGCCGAGCCAAAGTTGTTCCTGCTGTGACAACTCTCTTTTCCACCCCCTGTCTGGTGGAAAACTGAACTGGAAATGCTGCAGGACTTTCTCCTGCCCCTCCTTGAAGGAAAAAAAAAAGTGAAAATTAAACCTCAGCCCTGCCCAGCAGCTCTTCCCCCAGAGCTCTGCAGCAGCCCCGGGGATGTTGTACTTGCTGCAAGAGTTTTCCCAGAGATCCAGTTATTTTGGTTCTGGACTGGCTGTTTGGGGCAGTAAATCTGTCAGGGGATGACAATCACTGATGTCAGCAGTGTGACCTCTGGGAAGGGACATTTCTCTTGTGTTTTGGAGCTTGCAGGCTCCTTAAAAAAATAAAAAAAAAAAAAAAAAGAAAAAGAGTAAGGAAAATAAGACCAAAGTTTAAGACCTGATAAATACCTTATAATTATCCATGTAAAAAATCTGTTCACTCAATTCTTGTCTTCCCAGCATGGCTTTAAGTCAATAAAGGCTGATAAAACCCTGGGCCAAGCCTCACCCCCTTTTTTTCCTTCAATAAACTCCCTGAACAAGTGTTTTCAAAGGAAGGAAGAGCTTTTTAGGACTCTGCCCACCCCATCAATCAGCTCTCAGCCACTGCCAAAGCTGCTCTCAAGCACCATCACCAAAGTCCTGCAGGACACATTTCTCTGGTTTGTTCTCCTTTTCACCACCTTTTCCCCCCTTCTCTTTCAGTTCTCCACTCTTTGATTTATTCAAGACCCACGGAAAAAGCACCAGGGAATTCAGAGCTCAGCAAGAGGCAGCAGTGCCAGGGCAAGTCATTAGCTTGGATCTCCAGTCCCCAGTGAAACCCAGACCACCTGCCAAGGGCTGAACAGCCTGTGGCGATCAAAAGCCAGGCTCTGAAGGCACAGGTAACAAACCCTCACAAAAGCCACATCCTGAGTGCCTTTTCAGCTTCAGCCAAAGCCCAACAGTAGTTAAGACATGGTCTTGACTTCCATTCCCTTGAGTGGTATTTACTGCTGCTGGGTATAGATCCAGCATATAAAGACCACCTGACTGCCCTGCTGTGAATGAAGGAGAGGGAACATCAGATATAATTGGCGTAAATTTGTTTTAAAATAAATATTTCCAGGAGAAAAATATAGAATCAGCAGGCTTTGAGAGGTTCTCAGGTCCAGGTGATACTGAGGCTTATGGAGGGAGTTGCCAGTTCCAAGATGCTCAGGGCCAGAGCTTTGGCAATCCCACCCAGAGCTGATGGAATCCTACTGGGGACATTGGCAGGGGGATGACATCTTTTCAGAAGGAAAAATAAGATTAATACTTTTTCCAGCCCTGCAGAACACAAACTGTATATACCCAACCCTGCTGATGCATCAGAACCCAAATTATCTCCAATGATATAATTCTGGGCAGGTCTCTGATACATCTCCAGTTTCACTTAGCAAATATTTAGTTTGCCATCCGCTAATTAACTAAGTAGCTGGAATGTTTTCCAAGAAGTGGCAGCACAGAGCAAAGTTCTAGAGCCTTCCAGAACGGTGCCTGTTTTAAACTCAACATTGCACTGCCTTTGGCTCAGAGTTAGAGGGAAACATCCCAGCTCACCCTGGCCAAAACAAGACCTGATTCCCTGCATTATCACTGATTTTAGCACAGGACATCAGGAATTTTTTGACCAGAGCCACAATCTGCAGCTCTCCAGACTCTCATTGTTATTTCTGTATTTTTCTCAGCTCTGTTCCACCCTTTCAGCTCCCACTTTTGCTCCTTCAGTGAAGGTGTTTCACCTGTTTTCCACCAGAAGACTCCACTGCAGACAAGGAGCCGAGCAATGAGCTGAGTTATTGTTCCCTGACCCGTCCCAGAGAAAGGGTCTGACTTTATTTACATGGATTTGCTGAAGATGTGCAGCAAGTCCAGCAGGACTGGATATTTTAATTGGCAATTTTCACTCTGCAGAATTATTCTCTCTTGCATTCCTGACACTCTCTCATTTCAGTTCATCTTTATTTAACCAACCCTTAATTCATGCACTATATAAGCCCAAGGAACACAATTTTTTTTCTTCAGCTTGCAGTAGTTTCCAGCCATTTTTTGCCCTGATCCATTTTAATCAGCAGGCACCAGAACACATTCCTGGCAGGGGCTTTGCTCTGCCCAATCCCTTCACAGGAACACCTGGGAGTGAACTGGGAATGTATTGATTTTTCCACATAGCTGCTGGCTACAAATCCATATTCATAATATAACATGGAATCTCTGGCTTTTATCAAAATACGAGAGAAAAATGAAATGGAAGCAAAAATATAGACTAAAAATATTAAATTAATGGACACTTTGTTCAGTCCCTTGGCACAGAGATACTGAAAGGAAAGAACATTTATGTTGCTCAGCAGCTCAGCCAAGCTCAGCCTTTGCTGCCTGTGTTAGTACAGCTCTGTCTGGACAGGAATGTTCTCATCACAGCCCAGCCTAACCCTCAGCTGGAGTTCTACTGTCAGGACACAGTGGCTTTACAACCCCCTGACATTTATAGAGCAGCTCCAGCTCTGAAAAATGCACTTTCACACAGTCCCTGTCCAGCCCAAGCCCAGACCTGAGAGCAGCCAGTCCTGCTGTTCAGTCCTTTGCACACCAAGGCAACATCCTCCAGGTTTTCTCTTTGCCTGTGTCCTGAAACTGGGTAAGGGAAAGATCCATAAAGAACAAAAGCCTGGAAACCAAAACTTTTCCTTAGTTCACCCCATAATTGTTGCTGGGATATGTGGAGATATTGGAAAGAAAGAATTATCAAGAGCATGTGATGATAGGACAAGGGGGAAAGGCTTTGAACTGACAGAGATGAGGTAGAGATAAGATACTAGGAAGGAATTCTCCCTGGAAGGGTGGGCAGGCCCTGGCACAGGGAAGCTGTGGCTGCCCCATCCCTGGAAGTGTCCAAGGCCAGGTTGGACAGGGTTTGGAGCATCCTGATCTCATTGAAGACATCCCTGCTCCCTGCAGGGAGAGCAGATTAAATACCCTGCAATGACCTCTTCCAACCCAAACCATTCTATGTGATTCTACACATATCCCAATTAAATATTCCCAGCAGCATTATAATATTAGGAAGTAGAAAATTATGTCATCAGAACTTTGAGTTTGGGTTTTGTTTTTTTTTTATCAGGAACACTTCTTTCCTGATTCAGGCAGCACCATCCTTTGCATGACAAGGGTGGTGATGGGCAGCAGGAATGGGACTAATGCCTGGGTTATTTTCACAGCCTTAAGGAGAGGCTGTGCTAAAACACTGCCTGGTGCCACCAGCCTTGACGTCACGGGCACAACGTGACCAGAGGGCTCAGCTTAAAGATGCTCTAAAGCTCAAAGCCTCCTTAAACAGTGACAGCAAGGTCAGCCTGCACTGTCTGCCAGACACCACAGACTGATGGCAAAGCCTGGCAGGAGAAGGAAAGTAATTCAAAGAATGGTTTAGGTTGGAAGGGACCTTAAATCTCATCACATTCCACCCCCTTCCCCAGGCAGGGACACCTTCCACTCGAACAAAACTTACTTTTATTGTGAAATAAAACTAAAAGAAAAACATTTTTCCCCACATGCATATTTAAGTGCTTGTCTGCAGCATCAGTAAAGCGATCTTATTCTTGGAAGCCAATTATTTCAGAATTAAAGTGATACTTGGAGGAAGAGTCCCCACGCTCCACTAATTCTGCAACTCAGTAGTTGGGGCACCATCAGCAAATATTTTAGGGGGTACCATAAATACAGCTTTTTGAGGCATTTTCTTTGCAGCTGAGTCCAAGGCAAGTGCTCCTTCTTTACCCAAGAATGGAAACCAAAGCCTGTCACATCATCAGAGAATGTCTCTCCTAAGCATATGCTCAGAGGGCATTTAAATTAGAAAACAACCTTTAGCTCCTGCCAGCACTTCCCCCGGTGAAGTTTCAATGTCTGCACACAGGAATGTGTTTCAGTGGCTCTCCCTCACCAGGATGGTCCCTTGCACATGCTGAAAGCACAAATCCTGATTAATGTCACATTAACTTGATGTCATTTAAGCCTCGGCAAAGTTAATTTGGTTTGAGCCTTGTGCATGAGCCAGCAGGAGCTGTGTCCCTAACATATATCTGTTTAACTCACAGCCAGTCCTGTGCTGTAACACTCTAAGATCACTATTTCCTTGGATTTGAGACCTTCAACTTGCCATGGGAAAGGCCCAAGAACTTACAAGATCTGGTACTGCAATGAAATTTCTGGACTCTGCTGGCATTGACACACTGATTACAGCATTTTGTGAGCACTCCCTTCCTTTTTCAGTTTATCTGCTTTTTCCCTGTCATAAAATCCCTGAAATCCATGGATACAGTGGGATGGAATCATTGGAGTAGAACGAGCTGGAGATGCTTTCAGTGAACGCAAAATATGGGACTGCACTTCCATCTTCCTGCAGTGATTTTTTTTGGTAGTTCTAGAGCAGTAAAAAGTTCCCAAGTGGCATTTCTGGTTGGAAAACAATGTGCTTTTAGTTGAGTGCAAGGGCAAGAAAAAAACTAATGGTTTCCAGGGAATTTCAACCCACCTCTCACCTCCCACACCGGCATGGCAAGGAAAGCATCGAGAGCACAGGTGGAAGGGAAACCCTCAGGGGCTGAATCTGAGACATTTTGGGTTTATTTCATAAATAAAAACTGATCACCAGTTCCTAAAGCCAAGCATCTGCTGCTTTCAGGATGAGTTCTTGGTGGTGGGAGTTAATTTAAGTTCCCAAACACAGCCCTGTCCCAGGCAGAGCTGCCTCTCCCCAGTCCCAGGCTGACCTCTTCTGACCTACTGAAGAAAATCATTTTAAGCAGCACCCCTTTGGCATTCACTATTTACCAGATAGACAGCGCTGGTGCTGCTAATATTAATTTGAAATTGAGGTTGACATTTTCTGTGCATCTTTTAAGATGTCAGGGTCAAGTTAAAGTTCCTGCTTTAGTGTTAGCAGAGGACAAAAGGCTTCCTGAGGCTGACAGCTCAGCACAAGAATTCTTTGTGTGGTGCCTTTTGGAGAATTTAACAGCACTGAACCCCGTAAAATCTGAGGAGCTCTTCAGTTCACAGAATCATGTTTTTCTGAGTTGGAAGAGACCCACAAGAATCCAAGTCTGACTCCTGGCCCTGCACAGGACAGCCCAAGAATCTCATGTTCCTACTGATCCATCCCTTTTACAGATACACAACACAGACATCAGGATAATTTAAAAGCTCATATTAAACCAGTTATTTTTTTTTTCTGATCCCTGTTTTTGGAACATTTTCCCCTCAGCAGCCCTTGGTGCTGACAGAGTGCACTGCCACAGCAAAGAGCTTTCTGTATTCCTGCCATCCTTCCCATCCAGAGGGAGCTCAAACAGGGCCTGCAGATGACAAATTAGCAATTAGCACTCACTGAGATGAAGACAAATGACCAGGCAGGTAAGTGGTGCCCAGGGAGGGAGAGTTTAAAATCGAGCAGCTTGTTTCTGAATTTCTCAAACATATTTTCCCTTCCCAGGAGAAGAAACCCTGCTGATTTTACATTTCCAGGCCAGTTGCTACAAACCAAACTAGGACAGGACAAGTTCCAATCCCAATTTTTCAGGCACCTTTCTGTGCCAGACTCACCCCCAGCAGAACATCCCACAGGTACCACAGGGGCAGAGAACCATTTCTGGAGGGTGGATTGCCCTGAGACAAGTGTGAAGTCACCAGGACAAGCCATCAACACAACTAATCCAAGCAGATAACGAGGTTACAAACTTCCAGCTGTTTTTAAAAGTAATCTTTGCTAGTTCCACACACCTGCCCCCTTTACCAATTGCTTTTGTGCTGTTTCATTACATTATTTCTATCTCTGCCTTCCAAAAGCAGGTTTCTCCACAACATCCCTTTGCTGCACTCGCAGTGATAATTCCCAGGAGTGAAAATTGATGCTGGACTCACATCTAATTCTCATCAGCCTCTGAGGAGGCCACAAGTGTGCTGGGAATTGGAAGAGTCGGCTACAAAGAGTCAGAACAGTCAAATAATGTCGAGGTTCTGCAACCTTGATGCTCTCTGTTCAAAGCAGTGAAGTAGCTGGAGGGAGTGAAGTGCTGTCACCTAAAATGGGAGAGGTTTAGTGAAATTTAGCTATGTCCCCCCACATTTAATGGGTAAAAGCTTTCCTTTATCCTGCTGGAGAATTTCCTCCAGTGAAACCCCACCTGTAACACTATCCCCTGCTAATCACCATGTTCCCTGCACAGAGCATGAAGTGCTCTTTAAATACACCAGCAAGCTGGACAGGGTGTTCTTTTACACTGCCCCCAGCAAGAAAAATCTCATTTGACACCTTTCCTTGCACGAGCCTGGAAAGGGTTAAAGAAAAACCAACATATTTTGACCAGCAGCATTACATTATCTGAGCATCAGCCAGGGCCAAAATCAATAGTGCCATATGCAGAGTCTCCTGGGTGGGAGCTCTGAGGGGTGGCTGGAACCAAACAGGCTGTGGGATGGGGTGGGCTGGAAGGGAGGGAAGAAAACAGGGAAAAAAATAAAATTAAAGCTTTTCAACTGTTTCCAGAAAGCACAAAGAAAATGGACAGAATTGAACAGAGCTGTCAAAGTGCTGGCACAGAAACTAATGAACAACGTTAATTTAACCTGGGAATATTTAGGGTGAGTTCTAGAAAGTGGTTTCAGAGCAGAGACAGATGGAGCCCCAGAGCTACCAACTGGTACATCTTTAGAAAGGAAGGGAAACTAATGAAGCTGTGTTGTTGGAAATGATTGATTTGGGGAAGAGGGTGTATAAACATTTGTGTCCAGCAGCAGGTGACCAGAGTCCCCAGCCCATCACAGCCTGTCCAGGGCTGGGTGGGAACGTGCAGCAGCTCCTGAGCTCTCACACAGGGAGCAGAGCCCTGGGCAGGGGCCCCAGGCCACCTGTGCTGGTTAAAAATAGATGTCACCTCCATCAAAGCCTGACCTTGGATCCGTTTCACTGCACAGGGCGATCTATAGAGCAACAATTTGATGGAAACCAAACAAATCCGCAGCAAACACCGTCACGAGGTCCCTGTTGTGTTCGTGTTTCCATCTACAACTGCTTGTGTCTCGCTTTCCTTCTCAATTTACTACAAGGACTACACTGTAAAGCACTTTTCTCCTGCTCTAGGCAACCTCCCACACCTGAGATCACCCCCCTGAGCTACTGGAAGGGAAAGAGAAACTTTGGGATTCTGATGCTGAAAACTGGTTAAACCCTATTTGATCCAAACCCCATAAACAGCAGAAGGCACTGTGGTTTTAAGGTTGATACCTTTACATTTCTCTTGCTATGACAACTTTTAGGTTGTGGTTTTGTTGCAAACACTCCTGTTTCACTACTGAGCAGCAAATTGCCACAGTGCACATCCTACTGACAGGGAAACAGGGAATGGTTTGGGTGGGAAGGGACCTTAAAGCTCATCTGATTCCAGCCCTTCCACAGACCAGGCTGCTCCAAGTGCACATTTAATCTTTGGCATCCAGATAAGTGAGGTAACCCATATATATGGGTATGCATCCAATACAGATTTAGGAATGCTCAAGGAAAAATCCAATATGCCACTCTGAGTGTCCATGGGAAAGCAACAGGTGAAGCTTGGACCTTCTGGGACTATTTACCCAAATTGCCCACTAAATCACAACTAAATCAAGCTCTTTGTGCTCTCGTAATGGAATTGAGATGAATCACCCATGAATCCACACGCTGCAAGTGAATCTATTTTATGTCAAATGGCTAAAATAAAGCCACAGAATAGCTGCAATGAAATCAACCCCTTCCATGCTATAAATCCTGGATTATTTTTACCAGAGAATACTTGTTTTCTATTCAGTGAAAAGATGTTCTTGCTTTCCAAAGTGCTCTCTAGCCTTCCCCTGTGCTTGCTAAGGCTCCAATCCTGCTATTCACACCAAAGGCTCTTACAGTCAGGGTGGAACATCATGGCCAAAATATCAAGAATTTCATCCTTACAGCTAAACCAACAGGATTCTTCAAAGAGCTCTGTGCATCACTGGTCACTCTTCACATTGTCCAGGTGGTGATTCTCCAGAATAAGAGACAATGTGTCCCTCAACAACACCTGACCACTCCAAACCCAGTGCAAACAGCCCTTAACACAATTTTTCACAATCTACCACGTCAGCTGCACAATTTGCAAGGAATTCCTGATTAGGAGGTTCTACAGATCATCTCTTTCCATCAGTGTTTTAGTTTGTGGTGCATCTCTGACAGCCCAGGAGTTCAGCACATTGAGCTGAGAAGAGACTCTATTCATCAGCAAGAGTGCTGGATAGATATCTGAGTTTCCACTTCAAAGTGAACTCCAAAATTTGGCTTCTAACAAGCTTTTAAACCACAAAAAAAAAAAATCACCTGCCTGTTATCCACAGCACTGCTCTAAACACTTAGCTTTTATTTACTTATTTATTTCCCTACCTCACCTGTGCCAGGAACTTCACTGCACAATTACATCAAAATTTATTTCCTATTCACATTAACCATTCATTCATCAGAGCTGTACTTGGATGATAAACATCTTCAGACCACCCTGCAGGGCTCAGATTTCTTTGGGAAAAAGATGTATTTGCATTGATTTTCAGCATGTTCCTACAGCAATGCATTAAACTTTCTGTACCTAAAGATGCTGAGTTTTGAAGTTGGGGGTATAAAATTGATGTCATGAGTCACAAACTGCTGTGAAAATAAATGAAATAAACTTCAGTAGCTGGTATAGGCTCCAACTTTTGATTCTAAAAGGTTCTTTTATACACAAATCACTCTGGAAATGGTCATATTTATTAATTTGCTCCCAAGTTAAACTGGAGAACCAGACATTGCTTTGGGCAGTCATGTGGATTTGATGATTATTTAGATGATAAAGAGGAAAGAGGCAAAGCTGAGCTGCAGGAGCAGCTCTTGAATCTTTCTCCACATGGCAGAGGACGAAAATCACTGCAGTAATTTTTCTGTGACTGGGAGGAATCCAAATTGATGGTCAGCCCCATTAATTCAGCCTTTCTGCAAATTATATCAAGTGTTACTCATTCCTCAGCATTTTTGTTTGATATCATTTTTCAAAGTGTGTCCAGTTCTCACTGGCCAGGACAGAGAATCACAGAGAGAACCAGTCGTGTTCCAGGAACATTGGGTTCTAATTGGCCTGGTCTACAGAAACCCATTAAATGCCAAAACCTTCCAGAGCAGGAGGTTGAAAGTGGGGTGAACATTGGAGAGATTCATTGGTTTGTGGAAACAACAGCAGAGAAAACCTCTGATAAGAGGAGCCTCAATCTCTGCCCCATCCCTAGAAGAGTTCAAGGCTGGGTTGGTTTAACCACCCTCATGGTAAAAAATCCTCTTAAAATGCAAGTTTTAATGGAAAGAAATTGAGAAACCCGGGATCTGCATCAAGGCCTTTGAAATGATGCTCACATAAAACTAAGAAGATAATCCAAGATAGTTTACAAAGATGCTGATCTTAAATACTGGAATTCAAAACCTGCTGAGGATGTTCTGTGAAATACCTGAAATTTGAGTAATTTAACTTGTAACAAAGTACTTTGAACATGCAAATTGGTAACTCAATTTCTGAAGAGATGAAACACCTGGTCAGCAAAGCTGTGACACAATTCCACCCAGATCTGGATATTCTGATTAATATATTTGCAAATGTGGAATAACTGGATAGAGAGGTGAGTGCAGAGACCACAGTCAGGCAGATTTAATCAGACATGATCACGTTTCTGCACCTTTTTAGTCTCCCCCAGGTTATCAGGCAACACCTTCACAGGGAGCAGCTATTTCAGGGAACACCTGCAACCCTCCAGCAGGAAATAAAGGGAGATTCCAATCTGATCCCAGAATGTGGAGCACTCAGAATAAACTTCTGAGAGCATCTACTTTTAACAAGCTGTACCTGTGCAGTATTTATTGTGCTGGTGAACAGAGCCCTGCCCAACCATTCCATCTGGATATTGGGCACATTGTGATTGTCAGGATCACTTCCAGATGGAACCCAGCAGCCCTGGAGAGGGTCCCACTGCTGTCAGTGCACAATTTCAATTAAGTCAAGTTGATCAAATTGCTCTATCATTCAGTGTGTTGGCTTTGCTACAGAGAGCCATGTACCCTCCTGACAGTGCAATTTCTCTCCCAAACCAAAGAGGAGTAACTCCTCATAAGTAAAGAGAGCTTAGACAAGGAGGTAGATGAATCCTAAAAATACAGCTCATTTGAAGGGAATTTTTCCCTTATCCCAGTAGGATGAAAAAAATAAAAGTCTAGAATTTAACATTTCCTTCAGTTGGTTACACAAAGTTTTTGCACCTCAGTTGTAATACCTGCATACCTAGAAAGGGAAATAGGAATGCAGAGCTGGACCCAGAACTGAGCTTTAGCAAAAAAAAAAGGGAGTTAAAATGGTTCAAAACAGAGTCCTGGAGGAGGGTGGAAACTGCACAGAATCACTAAGGCTGGAAAGGACCTCCAAGAACACCAACCTTTGAGCAAACAGCAGCACATCAGCTAAAGCACAGCTCTGAGTGCCACATCCAGTCGTTTATTGAACAATTCCAGGAGTGGGGATCCACCCAAGAACCCCCCAGGGATCCTGTACCCCAAAGGGTGTCAGGGTCAGGCTGGCCCAGGGAAGCTGCACAATGGCAGGTGAGAGCCTGTGCTTTGTGGACTGTTTGGAAAGAGGGGAAATCCCTCATTCCCAACCCTCTGGGGAGCTCTTCCATTCTGCTCCCCCTCCCTTGGGTCTGGTCCAGACCCCACTGCAGGCAGTGGAAATAATCCCGTTGAGATCAATGCTCTTTGAGCCAAGTTTTGTACAGTGAAGGGGGAAAGGGGAGAATGACAAAGAGTTCAGGTTGAAAAATACACTTGTAGGACAGTTGGAAACAAGCCCTGAACAGATATAGGGAACCTATTCCATCATCACAGTCCCTATATTCAAAATAGCATGTGTGTATATATATATATTTTATATATATTTATATATTTACACATCCCTAAATTTATCCCTGGCTGCTTGGTTATATATGGGACCTCTCAACTTATATACCCTCCAGCAAGGAAAATAAAATACTTTATATTCAAGACTATCAGGTTACTAAAAGCTTCTCCTCCCAGCCCTGTGGCACAGCTGGTAACTGGCTTCAAAACTAAAATACTGCTGTCAGGCCAAGAGCACACATCTACCTATGGAAACTTCTGTATTTTCAGTTAGGAGAGTTGCTATCCCAATTTTGATTTCCCTGCAGCTCTTCAGAGCACTCCCAGACTCACAGCAGCTTCTGAAGTTAAGGCAGATAACTCACAAGGCTTTACGGCCCCTAAAATACTATATCAGTGTGAAAAGTCTTCATTTATATCTATTATTTCTCCCTTTTTAATGGGAAACAGAAGTGAGAAGCTCTGTTACTGCTGTAACAATACAGGTATTTCCCACTCACTTCCTCTGGAATTAAGGAAAGTTTTCAGCACCAGAAACTTCTTGAACACAAGCAGTAAACACTACCAGAAGTCAACAGGCCTAATAGAAGCTCAATTTCTTTTTCAATGAAGTTATAAAATGCAAACAAAGCTTGATTTTTTTCACTAAATGCACTTCAACCCAGAAATAACATTAACAGCTGATAGTTACAGTCTGTGACTGACTTCAACCTACAACAGCACAAAATGCACAACAAACACCATCAACCCAAGCAACACTAGACTATTCCTTTACATGCAGTTCAGGCACATCCCTGCACAACAAATAAAATAACAAGTAAGAAGACAAAAGCCACCTTTCTCATCACTTGTACACTAGAAACCCAAAAACCCACGAGGCACTTGAGCTGTGATACAAAATTAAGCAGAACTACCAAAAGCAGGTTTAAACAACTCAGAAACTCCTATGAAAAAATAAAATTCACAAGAACTTACTCTGTGTAGACATCTTAGAGGGCTGGAAAAGGAGCATCTCCACGAGGTCCCTTCTTCCCCAGGTCTTTCCAGAAACTAAAGGTCACCCCTGGCTGGCCCTTCTGCTTTAATCCCCTGCAGGGGATCCCTGGCACCTGTGGGACCTTCTGCAGGTAAGGGCAGGCACCTGGGGGAGCCCCATCAGCTGCGGGGTGTGGGTGGGGAAGGGATATTTAAGCCCTTCTTCTTCCTCCAACACACCTGAAGCAGGTTACATGATGGGTTTGGCGCTCTGGACAACAGAAGGTAGAAAGAAGCCTCCTTAAGAAGCTCTGCTGGGTCTGCTCTGCTCCTTTCAGTGCTCTCAGCTCGTGAAGCCTTTAAGGTTTGGTGTTGTTGCCTTGACTAAGGTTCTCATGCTTTTCTTTTCTCTATTTTCTGTGGGTTGTAGCTCTTCAGGTAAGAAGTTGTCTCGTCCTGTGATTTAAGTGATGGTTTGGCAAAGCCTCTGCTGCACTGGCTGGGGGGTTGCAGTGCCTGGGGGCAGAGAGGGGCTCTGGATCTCTGCCAGTGTTACCCCTTAGGGTTTATCCCTTCAATTGTTGATTTTTTTTAACTTCCTCACTTTCTGGAGCCCAGCAAAGCGTGGGGATTTGTTCTGCTCTGCAGAGCAGAGGCTCTGGGGCTGCTTTTCCCACCCTTGCTCGGGGTCAGCTCTTGAAGTGCCCCAACTCAGAGCACAAAAACAGGGTTGCTGTTCGGTTTGGTTTCTTTTTCTCTTTGATATGGGGAAGCTGAGCACACTCAACTTTATGTGAAATGGGCTTTTCTAGCAGCAGAAGAGGTGAATTTGGCTGTTGCAGGGCTCTGTTTCAGACAGCAGATCGTGGAGCAAATACAGAGAGAGGAATATCCTGAGTGTGACTTGCACTGAGAGACACAGAGGGAAGAATATCATCCTGTCAGCCTCTGCTCCATGGAAATACTCTGTCAAAGCCAAAGAAAATCAGGAGAGTGACTTGTAAAAAACAGAAGGCTTTTCAAAAGTGATACATTTGGGCTCTTTCTGTTTCGCTTCTGGTTTCTGAGCCTCTTGGGTCACGTTTTAGATTATTTTTATTCAAAACCCACAATGGCCAGAAATTCATGTGCCTTGTTGCTGGCTGTTTCCTTGTCATTTTGACTTTGCTATAAATCAGTAGATAGTGGGAACTGATATAAAAAAATAAACCACAGGGCAGGAGGCTTCTGATAAAATCATGAGAGCTGGTAATGCTATTTATTTAGAGCAGGGAAAATAACTTTAAGAAAGCTTTGTCTCAGGGAGTTGGTTGTTCCCCTCTCTTTTCTTGTGTTCTGAGAGGCAGAGGTGCCACAAGGTGCTGTAAGTTTGTAGCATAATCAGGCTAAATTTGGGAAATTGTTCTGAAGAGAAAATGTTAAAAAATCCTCTGGAGAAGAAGATTCCCCAAAATGTTCAGTCAGAAACACTGGAACATTTTCCTTCAATAATAAGGAAGCATTGTACTAAATATTAATATTCTACTGTGATAGGAAAATTAAAGCAAAATGTTTACTCTCTTCAAGTTAAATATTTTGCTATTACTGAGGAGAAGAAATTGAAACAATCCAGCAAAACACTTCAGTTTTGACAAAACTGCTTTTTTTTTTTCTTTTCCCCCTTGGACTTTCCTGTCAAAACATTATGACCAGCTCTAATAAACACATGCATAATGAGTATAAACATATGTTCACTCTAAAGATGCTGGTTTAAACATTGCTGCAGAATTCCGCCTTTGTTTATGCACAGAATGGGCTGAGCACGGGCAGCAGCTGCTCAGCTTTTCAGCACCTCATCCCCGGGTGCTCCGAGAGGAGGATCTGCCCTGGATGTGCTGATTGAGGGCATTTGGGGTGCCCGGGGGGCTGGAGGGGGCTTTGTGTCAGTCCATTGGTGTCACATCCCCCCCAGGCTTAATTTATAACCCTAGATTTGATTCACAGACCATGCAGGGACTCTCCATCTGCAGACTCCAGGCAGAGGATCACCCTGGTGGGCAAATAAAAGGAGTTATTTTGGTCACAGCTCCTTAAAACACCTCGAAAAAAATGGAAACCTCCAGGAAAGCGATACCTCAGCAGCCCTTCCCAGACAAGCCCTTCTCGTCAAGAACTTTCCATCCCCTGCCCTGCAATCAGTAGCTCTAAAGCAAATGTTTGCCAATAGAGAGGCTGTATTGACTCAGGGCAAATAAAGGATCAATCAGGAGGTTGGTTGGGAGGAACTACTCAGGGGCTGATGGGTGGGGGCTGCTTTACTACAGCTCTGGAGATGTTTGTCAGGGTCCTGGGGGGATGCTCAGCCCGCTCCTATTTTTAGATCTGTCCCCTAGTTAGGGACAGATGAGAGGAGAACAACCCGAGAGAAATTAGGGCACGGAGGAAATCGTCCTCCATTTGTACCAAAGTGGGTAAATCATTCCTTAGAAAGCACAGTTTTTGTGGAAAAGGGAAGGGAACGTCTTGTGTGTCAGCGGTACCTGTTGGTCACTCCCTGATGCTGATACCAGCTCAGCAGGCTGGGAGCAACATCAACCACTGAAAACCTGCAATTTTCGTTTATTTGAGCCCAAATTTATTTATATATTGATTTTGAAATGGCAGGGACTGAGAGAGAGAGAGAGACCATGTGGGCAAGGAGGGAGTGTGGGCAGCCTCTCTGGGGAATCCTTGGACAACTCTGACATCCCTGCCCAGGGCAGAGCCCTCTGTGACACGTCCTGCTGTGGCTGTCCCTGTGCTCTTCTGCCTCAGGGACATGGGACCCCTGTGATGGGTGTTGCCCCCCCCCCCAGGGTGCCGTTCCCCCCCTCCCAGAGCCCAGATTGGTGCAGTGCCCTTATTTATAACCTGATCCCAAAAAGGGTTTGGGGCCAGCCTGAGAAAGCACCGAGATATCCCCGAGTGACCCAGGTCGTAAAAATGCCTCTTGTGTTCTTGGAAATAACTTTGAGCTCAGCAAGAAGAGGAGGGAAGGGAGGGGTTCCAGGGGAGGAGCAGACATTCCCAGCACAGGTGGGAATTCACACAGTCAAGTTCAACATCCTTTGATTTCTTTTTGATGAAGAATTCTGGGAACAGCAAAAATCATGGAATGGTTTGGATTGGAAGGGACCTTAAAGACCATCTCATTCCAACCCCCTGCCATGGGCAGGGACACCTTCCACTTGATTTAGAAGTAAAGCTGGATTTAAGATACCTGAGATTTTTTTTTTTCTTTCCACTGAGTTTTTAATTAATACTAGAAGAGTAGGCCTTGTGTGACTTCAATTCTAGTTCAGTGCTTTAATGATCACAGACCTCCCTAAAAGGGTTTTTAATATAATAAAAAGAGATTTAATCATCTCTAAATATATTAAAACCCATATATAATATATACTAAAAAGTCTGAGTTTCTTTGTCTGCAGACTGGCTATACTGATACTGATTTGCCTTTTTAAAAGTGCTCCTGTTGATTTTTTTTCCCCCCTGAATGTTTCCATTCCCATATCCCCCCACAGTATAGACAGCCTGCAAATGTTAATCTGCTACTTGACAGTAATCCTTCCCTGTCATTTACAACACACCCTGAGTAAAACAGACTTATTCCTACCACAATTTATAACATATCCCTACTCCAGACAGTTCTGAGTTGTTTTATCTAGAAAGGATTAAAACACTTGCAAATATTAAATTTAATTCACTCTAAGGGAGGGAATAAATTAATCATAATTAAGCCTGAGCAGCTGTATTTCTTAGCAGAATTTATTATCTAATGGGGATTCTTGCTGAAGAATAGCTCTGACTCATGGGCATCCTATTTCTTCTGTGCTGCAAATCAATACATTTAGCAAAGCAATCAAACCAAAATATTAAATGAACAATTCTTTTATTCAAAAATCAATAGAAGGAAATGGATGCCCTGCCCCCGTGTGCTTTATGGCACGGGGCTCCTTCTGCACAACAATCCAGGCTGGGAGCAGAGAGTTTGCAAACAGAGGCAGAACATCTTTTATCAGGAACCAAAACACAGGGCACAAGAGCCTGGGAGTGCTTGGCTTTCTTGTATCCAAGGAAAACTGGAGGGACTGAGGGTGTTCATCTCCCAGCCCAGGTAATTATTAGGATAATCCAGGAGTGGTGGAGCTGCTCCAGAGCTGCCACCTGACCTTCAAAGGGGTAATGAACCCTTTGGGGTGGAGGGATTTCTTTGGGACCCCCAGCAACACCTGAGCCCACTCTCTGCCTCGTTTGCACAGCTCTGAACATTCATTACCTCATTAATTCCTGGGTGGAATTACCTCCTTCATTACCTGGGTGGAGTTCATGTCTCTTTGTTCCCCTCCCTGAGCAGTCAGTGGTGCCCTGTGAAGAGGTGAGTTGTGTTCTGAGGGTACAAGTGAACAAGTCTCTCTTCAGAAGAGCCTTGGTTTCATTGATTTGGGGTCATGGAAAACTCATCCAGAGGGTTTGGGAGGTCCCTGTGCTGTGAGTGTCCCTTGGACAAGAGCTGCATGTGCAGGACATGCTGAGAATTGCTCCATACACACCTTGTGTAAATTAAATGCCCATATATAGGATTGATCATCTCTTATAGATCTGGTTTATTGGTGGTCTGGAAAAGTACTCAGCTGTCCTTAAATACCAAAAAAAAATGGTCCCATGGATGAGCTTCTGACATTCCTTCTTGCTCTGTTTTATGACATTGCCACATGCTGACCAACATCCCACTCCAGCAAGAGTTCCTGCTGTGGATGTGCAGTGCAGGGAGGAGACTTCAGCACATAAAAAGCATCCATTAGGTAATATAAGAAGATATAGGCCCTGCTAAAGCACAGTGACATAAAAATGATGTGATGGCATAGGAAAGAAATGCTGTTGTTCAGATTTACTGTTGTTGTTTACTTGTTTGTTTTCATCTGAAGCAATTTTTAGCCCAATTTCCCTATTTTCTTCCATAAATACACCAAATATTGGCTGGCTGGTTTCTTCAGTTATAGCTAAATATGGCTTTTTAATTTCAGATAGGCCCTTCTACTGCCCTAAATGGTCGTACATGCACAGGGACATGTTTACCCATGACTAACAGATGTTGTGCCTGAAATACTCCTGTAAACAAGGCCTTGAAATCCAAGGTTTCGGAGGCTCACACTGTGTTTTAAAAAAAACAAAACAAAATCAGCTCAGTTTGGCCGTTATTGGGATCATTATTTTTGTCTTGGTGTGATAAATCTGAAACCATCACGTGACTTCCTAGATTGCTCGAAGCCATTGTAGAGCAGGAGCTCGTGCCCTGGATATTTATACCAGAGTTGACAGGAGCTTGGTCCTCCTTTATTCACTGGAACAAATCAAACCTCACCCAGGACTGTCCCATTTTGTGCCCAGTGACAGCAGGGGCTCGCCCTGGGAGATGGTTCCCACTCGAGGGGCACCTCCCAAACATCACCTGAATCGCAGGAAGTCGGACAAAGGCACAGATGGTGCTCAGGCAGAATTTACATCTGGATGGCTCTGGGTTGTCCCTTCTGGGAGTTAATGAGGGCATTAATCAGACATCACTTTCTTGGGCTTGGTTCCCATGAGGTAACTGGGTGGTGCAGAGATTTGTCTCCCTCATCCCCTGAACTCCTGCCCCCCCTCCCCGGGGTGGCCTCCACAGGAGGAGGAAAAGGAGGGCTTGGGGATTTAAATTTTTTTATTTTGTGCAGATTCCCGGTCTGAGAGGGGCAGGTGCTCAATTAACCTTCACCAAGGGCGTTGGGAGCTGTGTTTGCCGTGCCCTGGGCTGTTCCCAGCTCTGTCATCTGCCACATCACCCGCCCCCATCACACCCCACGAGGCGCTGAGGTCGTGGGGCTCCATTTCAGCCTGGCAGCACTTTCAGAGGTGTTGGGTAACCCAGCTCCTTAAGGACTCAGGGGGCAGATGCCAAGGCTCTGACTCCTGAAAGCGCCTGGAAACCTGGCGAAGAAAAACATATTTATGGGGTGACCTTTTGCTGGAGCCTCGAGTTGCCTGGTGTGACAGCTGATGGGACACAGCGTGAGGGGAGGATGGTGTGTCACTGGGGAGGACAGGCAGGAGCTGGGCCTGGGATTTTCGTGGCTGAAAGGGGTGATAGGAGTGTGGAGAGGACTTGGAAGCCTCAACCCCACACTGAGCCAAGGGTGTCTCCTCTTTTCTCTGTGGCCAAGTGTCCTCTCCTGGGTCGTATCGCCCCTCTGGCCCATCTCCTGTCCTTGCTCCTCCATCCCCACAGGTCCTGTCTCCTCTTGCTCCTCTTGGCTGATCATACAGGTGCTCCCTGGACTGTGCCAAACTGAGCTGGCAGAGCTTAAACCATTTAGATCACGAGAGTAAAGAGTTGTCAACTTAACTGGGAAGCACTGGGGGTTTGTTCTGCTTGTGGCTGGAAGGTGGTTACTGCTGGTGGGTGACTGGCTGTGGCTTCTCCCAAAATCTTGGCCAAAACTCACCAGTTCTGGCCTTGAAGGACATGTCTGAAATGCATTTTGGTCCGAGCAAGCTGACAGAAAAATACTGAGAACAGCCCTGATCCCCTGAGAAGAGAAACCTTCAGTCTTACCATCACTTTGACAGGCTTAGGAGCGAGAAGATTTGTTCTTCTCAGCCAACTGGAACTGCCTGTTAATTATTGGGATGGACCTAAATTTCAGTTAGTAATTTTGGAAAGAAATGAACAGGCAAAAATGAAGATAGTGCTGAATAAAATGAGGGTTTCCCCTCTGTCACCAGACATGTGGTGGTTGACACAAGTAAGGCAGGACTGGTTGATGGAAAAATAAGTGGAGTAAAAGCTGCAGAAAGTATTTTGAACTTGTAGTTAGCAATTACAAAAGGAGACCACCTATTCACACAAAAATGCTGGTTACAGCTGACATGATCAGGCTGAAATTGGAATGTAAAGTGAGCCCACTGTACACGTTTTGGAGCATGATATGGAGTGACTGACAAACTGCTGGATTCCTCTGATCCCTTCTGCAAGAACAGGTTGAAGGAATTAAGTATTTATAGATAAATACCAGAGCATGAAAGGAGAAGGGCCTTTGGCTGAACCTCGTGGAGGTGGGTGAAGTGAATCTTGATGTCATCACACCAGATTTTGAGGTGCCACGTCCTGGCATGGACTTCCTGTTCTTGCAGGAGAACATCCCACAGCAGCACACAGTGTTATCTAGGCCAGCCAAGAGGAGATGCTGATAAAATGGAGATTTAAACACCTGTCCTAGAGCAGGCCTCCCCCTTGGTATCACTTGATGCTTTTTCCTTTTAAAAAAATATGCCATTTTGTCCTTTTCCAATATAGCAGTTGGCCAGGCCCTGCTCCTGGGTGATGGTTTGATGGTTACCAGGTTGGCTCCTACATCCTCCCTCTGGCCTTGCAGGGATTCATCTGCACCATCATCTGTGCCCATGAGATATGTTTTATTGATGAAGCTGTAATTAATAAACACTAATCTGATTTGGGTGCTCGTGCAGGAGAGGAGGGCTCCAAGGACACAGAGAATCACAGAACAGTCAGAGCTGCAAAGGACCTTTGCTGTCCAGCCCCAGGTACATCTTCCACTAGACCAGGCTGCTCAGAGCTCTGCCCACCCTGATTTTGAATGTTTGCAGAGATCATCCAGCACCTCTCTGGGCAACCTGTGCCAGTGTTCACCACCCTCAGTGTAAAACAATTCTTCCTTCTATCCAATTTAAACCAACCCTCTGAGTTTAAAGCCATTCCCCCTTGTCCCATGGCAACAGATGCTGCTAAAATGTTTGTCCCCATCTTTCTCGTGTTCCCCCTTTAGGTCCTGACAGGCTGCAATAAGGTCTCTCCAGAGCATTCTTTCCTCTTAAACCTCCTTAAGTTTAATTATTTGAGCCATGAAAGGGCAGAGAAAGCACAGGAGCTGTGCAAGTGTCCAAGGGCTGATTTTCCAGCACCGGGGCTACTCAGGTGGGTTTGGAGATGCTGCAAGTGCTCTCACCCAAGGACTGCCAGGCTGATAAACAGGACAGGGAGCAGCTGGTCCTCAGCTCTGGGGGCTTGGAGAGCAGGGACATTGCTGGGATGCCAGTGCTCAGAGTCACAGCTCGGAACAGAACATCTCTGCTCCCAGAGCCCTTCTGTAAATACTCCCAGGAGGTTTTTTTCCCTCCAGGAGGGCACACGTGTCCTTGAGCCGGGGACAGAGCCCTGCAGAGCCAGTCCCTTGCTGCCACCGTGTGTTGGAGCAGCACTTGGCACACCTCGAGTCTCCCCTGAGGTGCCTTTTGCCAGCAGAGTTTGCAGGAAACTGGAGCTGCTGGAAGAGCCCTGCTTGGATGCTTTGACTTCCAAGTGCTCCTTTTCCTCTTGAAACCTGGATTCGAGCCATCTTTATTCCTTGTGACATGTCCCCCAAGGGATTTGCATTCATCTTTAATTTAACATTTTTATGTGCCTTTTCAGCTTTAAAACAAAGAACCTGTGATGGAGAATTTAATTGCATCCCAAGATATCCTGTGAACTCTGCTTATCCCTCTCTGTATGTATATATATTTATAGATGTGTAGCACCACTGAAAGCACTTGTTGGATTTGGCACAGACCATCTCAGAACATGCAGAGATGATTATACTCTTCACCTGGGAACAAACAGGTTCTGACTAAATATAATGCAATATTAATTCATGGATTGTCATGTCTCGTCTTGACTGAGCTGAGTCAGTGAGTACCTGGTGGAGAAAGTGATTTAAATCCGAGAATAGTTCCTCTGTCATCAATAAACCTGTGATTTTACCCACACAAAAAAGATGAACTGAAACCCCAATAGTTAAGTTTTAGTTCTAAAAGTGATCTGAAGGGATGTTGGAATAAAAGCTGTGTTCTGCAAGATACTGGGAATAAAATAGGCTGTAAGTAAATATAAAACTCAACTAACCAACTTTTTTTTTCTATCGGTGAGTTCGTTTTTTAGGAGAACTGTCACAAGAAGAGCCAGTGAAGGGCAGTGAAGGCGGGCTGGGAGCTGGGAGAGCTTCACCCACAAGAGGGAGCTCCTTTAACACGAATGGAAACAGCTTAAAATATTGTTATTCTCGCGAAAGCTGCACCTCGGTCTGAAACCGAACAGAGAGAGCACAATGGGAAGCACCACGAGCTCATATTTTAGTATTTCAATTCCCAGCAGTTCCCTGGGTAACTTGATGCCAAACTGAATTACTCTGTGGAGGACAAATCCTGGCACTTGCAGCTCTGATATCCAAGGATGCACCAGGCCAAGTTTACTGAAGAAGATAACAGGTTTTTTAGCACCAATTAATACAAACTTAGAGGAGGGAAAGTAAGTTTTTTTGGTGGATAAAGCCTTGTACAGGTCTTCAGAGCTACTGCTGTTTCATACCTGAAGAAGGCTTATGCCTTATGTGAAAGGATTTTTTCCTCCACCTGTATCAAGGGTAAAATAAAAGATATTAGTTCTCACAATTGTTGGCATAAAGAGAAGGTGGAGAAGCCCCTTGGCAAGTCCTTGTTGATGTTACCAGAATTCAGGCTTCATCTTCAAGGTTATTTGTGGGACTTCCTGGGTTGCTCAGAGCAGTAAGTTAGTTAAAAAAAAAACAAAATCCAGCATCTCCTTCATTCTCTTAATAAAGGAAAAAGGCACCAAACCATGGATTTTATATTAAAATGAATTTTGAAAGGAAGGAGAAGTCAGCAGCATCACAGCTCAGAGGAATAGAAGCCACTTTGTAGAAGCTGACTGGTATTTAGTTTCCTAATTTTCACACATCTGGGTTGTTTTCTCTCCACTTACACTCCCTGTCCTCACTGAAAACTAGAAGAGAATTCCTGAAATGAGGCAGGAGAGTTCCCCTCCTGACAGGATCCTCCAAAAGCAAAGTGTAAGTTCATTTCCAGAGCATATGTCCAAAGAAAACCCTGGTATTACATTTTCCAGACCAACTGTCCAAAGAAAACCCTGCTATCTCATTTGCAGATCAAATGTCCTGATTGCTGAACATCCTGGGGTACCTTGAAAGAGTCTTTAAGGAACCTTTAACACCCCCTGGCCGGGACGGGCAGATGAGCCTTTACAGCAACACCACTGGGTCAAACACTCCTGTGCCAGGAGCTCTTTGGAGGACAATGTGAGTCACACACCCAACCTGGAGCCCCTTTCCCTGTCCCCACAGCCCTGCTGGTACCCGACCCCCCCATCCCAGAGCCGTGTGTGAGGATTCGGGTCCATCCCGGCTCCTCCGGGGTGGTCGGGCTGGGGAAAGCCTAAAGCAAACAAAGCCAAGCTGCAGCCAGATGTTGGGAGGCTTTCAGGTTCACTGAGCCTTCCCGGGGTGGGCAGCACATGCCTGGGCTCCTGCTCGCCTGGACCGGCCCGAGCAGCCCCTTTTCCAACCCCGCTTCCCTCCGCGGGGCCATCTGAGCAAACACGGGGCTCCCGATCCATCAAACAAACAATTTACAACTTGACCTCACGTCTGTGCCTGCAAACGGACCCCGTGCAAGGCCCCTGCCTGGGTGAGCTCTGCTTTCCCGGTGTGTACCCCGGGCTAAATGAGGCAGGGAACAGCTCCCCGGGATGCCCCCAGCCTGGCTGTGCGCTGGGGAGGGGCATTGCACAGGGGGCTTCTTGCAAATCCCCCAAGCTCTGGTTTGTCTCTGGGGCGGGAATCACTTCCCTCCTCGTCCAAGGCGAGAAATTCTGCTTGCTTGTGGAACGAGGAAAGACTTTATGTTAGCTTTATTACCTGTTTTAATAGATTTTTGATGAATACTCCCCTCCTCTGCCCTCCTGACCCACCTCTGGGAGGGCACACGTGTGTCTGGTCCCCTCAAACTGGCTTGTGGCATTTCTTTGGATGCTGGAAAAGGCAAACACTTGCATGTCTTTGTTCCTGTTCTTTCTCTGAAGGGCAGAGCAGACAGTTGGCAGCTAAAGGGCAGAAGATGCTCATTGTCTCCTAATTTGGATTTAAAAATCTCAGGAAGAAGATGCCAGGCTTGAGGCTGACTCCTCATGAGTGACTTGCAATCAGCTGCTGAGCTCAAATCAACTTATCTACAAGCCTCATGATGGATTTGGAGCAATTCCCCAACTTGGAGGGATTCCCCAAGTCATATCTTTTAAAACTCCCCCTAATATCTTCATGGAAGAGGTTCCTGTTCTCTGCCTGACCTGGGCAAGGGGAAAATCAATTTTTGTGATTTCGGCCTGATGATGTTCAGATTACAGAAACTAAGACAAGAGCACAGTTTTCCTCTGAAAAACAGGGTTAAATAAAGTAATTCCTTAGGAAACCAGGAAGAAAAGAAGAAAAGGCATGATGCTGAAGGACAGCAAGGGACAAAATATTACACCAACTGCCAGAATTTTTCCCAGATTCCAGTGGTTACAATTCCATGCCACGCAGTTACATGATACATTCAGGATTTGTAATTGCACAATAAATCAGCCACGGGAGGATCTGACACCATGTTTCTGTGAAGAACATGTTGCAGATGGACAAACATGGATTTAAATTCCTTTTTCCATCTATACACACAAATGCATAACTCTTAAAGGTGACCAGACCCGTCAATTTTTTACCTCAATAACGACCAGAATATTAAAAAAATATCAATATACTCACTCAATAACATTATAACTGTGAAAATAAACATGCTAATTAATATTAAATGCTTCTTTCATCACTGTCATCTGACTCACATGCAACTTAGGCACTTAAGTCATTCCTGAGATTGCTAAAAGACTTGATGCATTTGAGTTATCCCTCATCAGATATATCAAAGTTTGTAGCCTTTATGAAGAGCCCAGGACCTCCCTCAAGGCATCACCACGAAGAAATAAATCTGAACACACTGGGGTCATTATGTGACACCATTGTTGTTTCTAATTTAACTTGCCCAATAAAAATACATATTTACACCACAAGGGAGAATGAAGATGCTTTTCTTCCTGCAAACAGACCACGAGCCTGAGTTCCTGGATTACATTAAAATAAAGCCATTCATTTTAAAGGCTTTCCTGGAATGGAGATCAGGCTCCTTACACTCCTGACTAATCAGCTAATGAGCAGGAATATGACAGGTTTAAAGACAGGATTAAGTGGCATTTCATGCTTATGGCCCTCAGAAAGAGTTTACTCTTCAAATCTCTGAATTATATGAACGTTCACACACAAAGAAATGCTTAATTAAGAAATACAACTATGATAATTTGAGTGGCAGGTGGCAATGGGGACACCAAGTTTTTACTGTACTTTTACATAGATTTTCTCTGGTTTGTGGCTTGAGGGTCCAGCAGAAGGACAGGGGACACATCTGTGGTGGGTGAGCTCTGAGCACAGCCTGGAAGCTGCAATTCTCACGATCCCCAGGCTGAACTTTGTAAATAGGCTTGGCAAGGATTCTTGCCTGGAGAAAACAGGCTTGGAGAGGATAGAAATAAATAAACAAACAACCTTCCCTTCCTCCTCCTCCTGCAGTCCCTCCTCTGCCCTCCTGACCCACCTCTGGGAGGACACACATGTGTCTGGCCTCTTGCAAATTGGTTTGTGGCATTTCTTTGGATGCTGGAAAAGGCAAACACTTGCAATGTTTTTGTTCCTGTTCTTTCTCTGAAGGGCAGAGCAGACAGTCAGCAGCCAAATGGGAGAAGATGATTGTTGTCTCGTTGTTTCCTAACTCAGATTTAAAATCTCAGGGATAAGATACCAAGCTTGGGTGTGAATAAGAACAAGGTCCCTTTGGAACTGAACAGTTCATGTTTTATTTCAGAGACAAGCACTGGTTTTGTACTCCAGAAACACCATCCACCCCAAAATCATCATGTCTCCTTCCCATCTCCCTGCTGTCTCCACACGCAGCCAAATGTGATGGAGCACAGGCAGTTGGGAACACAGAGTCTTCTGCAAGCTTGTCTTCACTCAGTGTTGGGGAGAGCTCTCCACACCCTGATCTCTCTAACTGTTGAGAATCCTCCTGGAAAATCAGCAAAATATCTTTACAGCTGATACACCTTAAACCTTGGGAAACTCCCCACTTTATAGTCCCCACACCAGTGAGTACCTGGAAAACACCAAATTCTCTCAGGGTGCCAGGTATCCTTCTCCAGGTGGTTCCTCACTGGTCTTAGAACAGCAGAAATCACAGAATAATTTAGGTTGGAAAAGACCTCTGAGATCCTCAAGCCCACCCTTCGAACAAAGTGCCAGCCTTGGTGGCACCGCCGTGAATCGCTGCACAATCCGGGGCACACGGAGCAGGGGGGCCGTTCCCTGTGGCTCCTGCCCCAAAAGTTGGCTCCAGCTTTTCGCCAAGCCACAGCTACATCTGCCTCCACCACCCAATCCCTGCTGCTTCCCCCAGAGGGGCAACATCCAGGCACTGTCACCTCATTTATTAATCACCTCTTTGCCGAGTGGGAGCCTGGCTGCTCCCTCCTCACACTGCCCAAACCCCTCAGTCTGTTCCTCTTACAACACTCGACCACAAAAGAACATTTTCTTCTGCTCTCTTTTACAGAAAAGGGAAGACTTGAATGCTTTTTATTCCTTTTTTTTTTCCCTCTCTCCTGAGTCTTCTTTTGACTGACTGGGATTTTTCCTGGCTGTATCAGAAAGTTGGACATTGCCCTTTGTTTCGGAAGCATTGGGTGATGGATCACATTTTAATTGGCGTTGAGGTTTACAGAAAAAGGGAGCACCACAGGAAGTTATTAGAATAACAACACTGTGCATCTGCACAGGAATTAAAACTGCAAATGGAGGGGGCATATTAATTGCTACCAAATGCTTTGGTTTTTCTCCCTCCTCGAAAAGCCCAGCTCTACAAAAGATTGTTTGGGGCTTTTTTTTTTTTTTTTTTTTTAATGTATATTTTCCTGCCTTTCTGTTCCAGTAACAGTGTAAGTGATGAGAGTTGTGGGATTTTAGCCTTGTGTGTAAAATTTCATCTCCAACGTGTTTCAAAGCGTTTGCAAAGCAGATAAACACATTTGTTTTGACAGGGAGGACACTGATGGCTGCAGACAGACATGGCTTGTCCAAGGCTGTTGTTCCCACAGCATGGATCTGAGCATGGTCTGTACTGCTTTCTGCCAAAGATGGTCAGGATATTTTGCCTTGCCTTTTTATTTTTCCCTAAGAAGTTATTGATATGTTGTCACAGAGCTGCAGCTCCTGTTGCTGCTGAAAATAGAAGTAATAGGCAGATTGTGAACAGTTTTTCTTTCCCTTGCTGTGTTGTTGGTTTTGTAAATGAAAGGAGGAAGAGCAGTGGGAAAGAATGCAAATAGAGTTCACAGATATCCAAAAACTATTTCAGCCAATTGAAACCCAATTTTTATCCTCGAGAAAGGAGAAGGTTGGAAATATTTTGGACAGCCTGTGTGGATGACACACACAGTGAGCTGCCTCAGTGCCTGCCTTGCTTTTGAATTTGATACATTCCAACACATTATTCCTCTCTGTTCCTTACTGATACTACTCCAGGAATTTTCCCTCATCCTTCCTCTCAAAGGCAATTCCCAATCTTCAGTGACTGTAAAAGTACATACCTGGAACTGATGGCTTTTCTGGCATCTGCTGTTGATGATTGGACTTGATGACATGAGAGGTATTTTCCAACCTTCCTGAGTCTGTGATTAAATGATTCTGTTAATACAGAGAGCAGGTCTCCACAGAAGAACTGGGTATCTGGGCAGTGTCTCATTTACACTGGAACCCCTCTGATGTGTTTGTCACATTACCAGAACAAAGGAAAAATTTAAGAGGAAAATAAGAACATAATTTAAAGCTATTTAATGAAATTATTCTGCATGTCTGCTACCATAACTATAACACAGATGTTGATGCTTTAGAGCTCAGGTGATAATCACACAAAATCTGATCCTTTGCTGCTGACAAACATTTTCCCAAGAGAGCAAAATTCTTGGGTATCTCCTTGCTCTTGGTGATGCTTCACCACAAAAGCTTGTCCAGAAGAAAGAAATAAAATTTAGGTTGCTGGTTTCTGGGTGGTTTTTTTTGCTGGTACCAACTTGCCATGCAATCTGTTGCTTTCTTTCCCAGCCTGCAAACAGGAAATCCTGAAAATGGCAGGAGAAAAGGCACATCCCTGCTGCCAAAGCTCTGCCATTTTAGTCTTCTCTGTAAGGACATTATTATATTATTGAACAGAAACATCCCTTTCTACTACACATCAGCTTCAAACGATTGTCTCATGTAGAAGAACAGGGTGTGGGGAAAAAAAAAAACCTGGTTCATCTCAAGCTGCAGTTCCAGGGGAGCTCTTGAAAGGTGTAAAAGCCTACAGGGATCTACTCAGCCCTTGGCCTCCCTCCCAGCTGGGCTTGGCTGAAATCCTTGCAGTGCACAGGTGGGATTTGGGGGAAATAAACAGCTCCACGGGGATGTCAAGTGCTTGCTGATGAATCCAAGCCCAGGCTTCTCCAGGTCCTGGCCTTCCTCTCCCATCCTGCACATCTGTGCCTTTGGCGTCGGGCCGGGAGGAAGGACACACAGCTGAGACAGAGAGCTCCAGGCCAGTGAGGCAGGCAAGAAAAATTCCTCTTGGATGGGATACAGATGAGGAGAAAAGGAAAGCCAAGCCCTGGAACTCCTCAGGCTCCAGAAGGCACCGTGAAAGGCATGTTCACCGACCAGCCAGGTGTCGATTCTGCCCGCCCTGCCAGAGACAGCCCCGCTCCCAAACAGCCAACAGGGTTCCCAAGCGGCATTGTTGGCTTCTTGGGTTGTAGAAGAACCCCAGGTTTCCACGTGTGTTGGCCCAACAGCTAAAAATGGTGCTGTCAGCAATTAACACAACACTTACAATCACAGATGATGATCCCACAAAGGCGGGAACATTTATTTATCTTCTTCCTAATGGTGCTCAGCCTCTGCTTGGAACAGTTGTTGGCCTTTCCATAATCTGCTTTTTTAAACTCCTAACCACCCTTTTAAGCCTCTGAAGGTGAAACCTCCCCTGGTAATATTTGTTTATCCTGAATTTGTTTTTTTTCTTTAAAGTGTTATGAATTTTTATGAGCACATGTCACCGATGTTTTTGCTGTTTAAAATCGTCTGATATTTGAAATTCCTTGTGAAATATCATTCCATTCAGTGACAGGGAATGGAATAAGGTGCATGTGAACCACTTCTGAGACCTGCAGGGCACAGACATGTCATAATGTCTCTCATGACATTACAAATGCTCTTTCTGTGCTGGTGGCAGGAGTGTATTTACTTTGGGAAGACTGATTATTTTCTGTTGTCATTGCATAATTTCAGGAAGACCTGGCACACAACAAACATCATTACACTCTCTCTCTCTTCCTAGATATCAAATGGTTTATTAGAGTGTTACTCTCCAGGGTCATTCTTTTCCTTCCTCAGATGACGGATCAGTGAAAACCAAGCCCAGACCTTTCAAAGGGCAAAGAATGAGGTTCAGATTTAGCCCTAAATGATGTGGCCAAGAAGGGAGGAGGAGCCGAGGGGAGGAACAGGGGTGGAGGAGCTTTGGGATGCTCCAGCAGGAAAGTTCCCAGGTAAGCTGGAAGGCACCCTCCCCCCCAACACCCACCCTGCCTTCAGGACTACAAAGCCATCCCGGGGCAAAACCAACACCACTCCAGAAAAAAAAACAAAACAAAACAAAACAAAACAAAAGCCCCCCTGGCAACAATGGTCTGTCAGGGGTGATTTACCGAGCCTGCATCCCCCGGGCAAGCTCCAGTGAACAATCTCAAATCCGCCGGGTTCCCACACTGGTTCCCTTGCCCGCAGCTCCCCGGGACACAAAGCCACGCGGGGCTGGGCAGTAAATAAAGCTGATGTCCTTTGTGTCACTGTGTGGGGGCCTTTCTGGGGGGGAGGCAGGAGAAATGAAGTGTGAAATGTGATATGAAATCAATTTCTTCTCTTGGGGGGCCGGGTTTGGGGGGGGAGTGGGGTGGACTCTGTCGTGGTCCCAGGGATGCCCAGAAATACGTTTTTCACTGGTTTGCTGAGGTGGGCAAAGAAAACCACACTTCCCTTTTTGCACCTGCCCAAATGCCCACTAGTTTGTATTAAAGATATGCCTAAGGATGAGGAGTTGGCATCCCCTTGATCAGCCATTCTTCTGGAGAAGCACAGGCCCCTTGTACACAGAGCAGATGTAAATACCGGGACAGGGGGTGGCCTCATCTTTCCTTTGCTCCGGTCTAAGTTTCTTGCACACCCTCTGCCCTTGGCACTGGCCATGTCACCACCTCACCACTCCATCACTCTCCAGATGGTCCAGCCGGGAATCTCAGCAAGGATTTTGGTGGAGAAACAAACCCTGCACCCCGTGCAGCGTGTCCTCACCTCAAATAAATGTGCTGAGCACTGTGGGTGTCAGCCCAGAGCAGGAACTCGCCCGTGGCTGGAGATGTGGCCTCCAAGGGTGGTTGTTTTCGTTGTGCTCTGTGGATTTTTTTATTCAAGCTGCTTCTGATGGGAAGTGTGGGATTTCTGCAGTTCTGCAGAAATGATAAGGAGCAGGAAATCAAACACGATACTCGGGACAGGGCAAGGGGGGGAAAAGAAGAGCAGCATTGATGTGCAGTGCATGGAGATGAGATATTCCAGCAATAAACTGCCTAATGACATAATAAATTAGATAATACCAAACAATTGCATCTCCCACCCACCCCCCCCCCACCTCCCTGGACTTGCAGCCATAATCCTCCCTGCTCCACGTATTCCAGCAGTTGGATGGCTTACAATCAAGTTGTTACTCTAAGAATTACCTCTTTTCTCCTGGAAATAGTTGAATTCCCTGGTCCTTTCCCATCCCCACATTCTCCTAAGCTATTCACTAGTCCAGGTTCATTTTTGCAGCGCTCTCAGCTTGAGCCTCCTCCAACCATCACCCACCCAGAGCAGCAGCTGGGCCAAACCTCAGGGCAAGGGGCAACCACATCTTTCCTGTTTGTCTGGCTCTCACCCCCCAGATTTTATCTGCACATATTTGTGCTAAGCCTGGTGTCAGTGCTCAGTAAACACAGGGGATGATCCTTTCCAGAGAGTGCTGCCTTTCTTCTGGGATTTCCACCTTTCCTGGGGAGGGGATCGTGGAGGAAGAGTTATTGCAGCCAGATCTGCCTTGCCACACCTGGGCTGGGCTGGGCCACCCAGGAAATAAAGCAGCTTTTGAGATGATTGAAGGGTGGTTTGAAGCTGCTCTGTGGCAGTGACAGTCAGAGCACCCTGGGGTTGGCAGTGGGTGGGTGACTGGGAGGGGCTCAGCCTCTGCTCCTCACCTGGAGCACTCCTCATCTGCCTGGAGCATCCAGCTATGGCACCCAATCCAGCTGTGCCACACAATCCAGCTGTGCCACCACACATCCAGCTGTGCCACCACACATCCAGCCTGTCCCTACATCCACCCTATCCCACCACACACCCAGCCTCTGCTACACCTGCCTGGTTATTCCCAGTGTCAGAGACCCTGAGCCTTTGGACACCTTTCCTTTCACACAGCAGAGGGATTTTCTACCAGAGTTCCACTCCCAGGTAGATCCTGACCTGTAACAGTGCAGAGGAATTTTCCTACTGCCCTCATCTCTTGTCCTGTTCAGCACCACACCCCGGCTGGGCTGATGAAGATGCTGCAGCAGGACTGTTAAATGGGAACTGTCACACCTCCTAATCCACTTAGGATGCTTTGTTTGAGCTGAAAACTGCAATACAAAACATAAATGCAGCACCAGCAGCCCTCACATCAGCTCGAGAAAAAACTCAATTATTTTTTTCCTCTATAGGACTTTGATTTATCTCCCTGCAACTACTGTTACAGACACTGAGATAATTCAGCAGTAAATTCCTTCTGAACCTTCCTGACACCTGCAATCCCAGTGGCAGCACAGGCAGAGGTGCCCACGGTAGGTGGGACTGCAATTCCTCCGGGGAATTCTCCAGGGTGTAGGATTGCTGCTGCAAACCACCCTGGCCTGATAAAAGCCGGTTGTTTCTATGCTCAGCACATTGTTGGCTCCCTCAGCAGCTGGAACAGATTAGCTGGGCCCTGAAATGTTGTTAAATAAAATACGCAAAAAGAAAATACAATTATTGCTAAAGTGAAAACACACCACACGGGATTATTAAAAGACCAAGATGTTTTACATTTCGAGGATGTTCTTCAGGCTTTTTTTTTCTCTCCATCCTTCACGCACCAAAACCTTGCAGGGGTGGTGTTAACCTTTTCCATCTGATCCCACGGAGCTCTCACACTGCACAGCTCTGTCACCCCTGGGGGAGCGGGGCTGCCCTCCCTCCCTCCCTGCCTGAGTGCTCAGGGCTCCGTGCTGGGAATTCCAGGAGCCCAATCCGTGTTTCCTCCTCTTCACTGAGCTCCAGGCACGCACAGAGCAGGGCCTTGGCACTTGTGTCCAGTGGGAAGGGCAAGTTTCTTCTGCTTCTCCCTCTTGGTGGAGTGAAAACCCACTGCCAAAATTCCCTGCTGTAAGAGAAGTTCTCTGACTGCCACTCCTCACCAGATCCCACCTGCACCTGGTTGTACACCATGGATAATGGACTCTGGCCTCCAAAATCCTCCAAGTTTGAGCTCTGTGGTAACCTCAGTCTGACAATCATTATTATTTTGGTATCACAGAATGGAAGGGACCTTAAAGCTCATCTCCTTCCACCCCCTGTCAGGGGCAGGGACATCTTCCACTAGCCCAGGTTGCTCCAAGCCCTGTCCAACCTGCCCTTGGACACTTCCAGGGATGGGGCAACAAAGCCCCTCTTTAATACTAATAGTATTAAACTCTGCTAATAGTAATACTAGCAAAGATTATTCTGCAAACTTTGGTCTCACAATGATCACTTTGGGCTGGAGTTGTTTACTAAATGCAGGGAATATACACAAGCAGATGGAAAGTGGAGATGGATGACACAAAGGCTGGGGTGAGTGTTGCTGTAGAAAATAAAAGTGGGTTTCAAAAAGCCTGGGTGATTCCTTAACGATTCCCCAGCCCATCGAGTTATGCAGCACTGGCTTAATGAGTTTATTTGAGCCTGTGTTTAATGTCTTTTCTGCCTCTGGCTGCGGGAAGGCAAAGCCTTGCAGACATTTTCAGGTGTGTGGTGATAATAAATCACTTTCTAAATGGCCTTAGAAAAGGGAGTTCTGAACTAAGCTGCATCCGTTAATGTTTGAGGTCTCTCCTGAGCATCACTCGATCTCCTTAATGTTCCTCAGCCTAAATCATCTCATTAATGATGTATGAAAAGTACAGTCAGCTCCTTGAAACTGTTCTCTTCCATTTGGCCCTTAATGGCTGGGGGCATCCTGGTGAGGGGTGACTGATGACAGGACTTCTCCCCAGAAAGCCAGCCTGGCCTTTCACCGGTGCTGTCACTCAGCGAGCTCTGGCCACTGGCAACGAGCCCCTCGTGGGAGGAGAAGCTGAGCACAGAACATCTGCAGTGCAGAGCCAGCAGCTGGGCGAGGCAGGAATGGGGCTGCCCCGCTCGTTAATTGGGAAATAGTTATTAGGCAGCAACTGGTAAGCGCGAAGCAATAAATAGAAATAAATAGAAAACCCCCCCACTTCAATTAGATGTTCTCGCAGCCACCTGGAAAATTCCATCCCCGTTAATTTTTTTTTTTAAAAAGCCAAGCTATACCAAAGTAAATTGCAGGAATTAGTAGAAACCCCCTCAAAAGGCTGCTCTGGTTAAGGTGTTTCACCAACAGAAGGCAGGGAATGTTTGCTGCTGGCTCACCGAAAAATTCTGAAATTATGCAAATGTCTTTAAAATAGAACACAAACCAGAGCCCAGCTGATTTTTATAAGGCACCTTCAAAAGAACCGTGGATTTTTAACAGAATTCTGATGATATGCAGGGTGTTTTTTCATATCATGGTACCTTGAGGAGGCATAAGCATGCAGGTGTGCGAGGCTGTGAGTGTATAAACATAAATATTTGCTTAAAACGTTGGTATTTTCTGTTCTAAGAAAAAAGCGAAAGTCCTGTGGTATGCCCAACATGCTGCCTTTTTTTTTAATAAGCAGGAGCACTTCTCTGGTGGAAAACTGTTGAGAAAACTGAATCCTGGGGGGGGGGAAGCCTCATGGAATGTGTTTGCCGTGGCAAAGGTATAACCAGTGACGTGAAACTGCTGACCGAGGCTTTGCACCTTAACCATGTTTGCAGATTCATGGAAAACAGGCAGTGCAGCGGAACCAAAGGGAGCTCCCCCCGATGACAACTCGCTTTCCTTCAAAAAACAACTCCCTTGGAGCAGCCCTGAGTCAGAACGATGGACCAAGAGGAGTTTTGTTTCATAATATTGGAACCACGCGGGAGGTTCGCCCAGGGCTTTGCCACGTGGAACCAGGACCTGCATCCTCGTGGGAAGCCTGAAGGCAGCACCTCCCAGTAGCTCTAATATTGCCCTCCTTTGCTCTCAGCCCTGCTGGGACCATTCCCATTGGGGATCTCACCAGTGATGGTGTCCCTGATGCACACACACCAACTTCACCCACTGCACACACACCCACTTCACCTGACTGCACCTCCTCCATTCAGCCCAGCACTCAGAGATGGTAAAACTGGTTAATGTAATAACAGGCTGGATTTAAATCTCAACTCTGCCACAGCCACCCCAAGCAATTTTATCAGGTCATTTAATCCATCAGTATCTCAGATTTCCCCAACCAGAGTTCAGGAAGAAAAGCATTTTCCTACATCACATGAAGTGCTCAAGTGTTTTGCAAAGAGGCCTCTGTGATGTACTTAGGGATTTCCTATATGGGAGCTTAAACACCCAAAATCCTGTCAGAACCCCTCCAAATGTTCCAGTCCAATAAAGTTCAAATGGGGAATAACACATTTGTTAAAACAGGCACAATTTTATATTGAGAGGATGACACAGCCAGGAGACCTTTCGTACCTCGAACGAAAATGAGGACAAGATTATCCAGCCAATACAAACTGCACTGGCGTGGTCAGTGTTTTCGAGATTTTTAGAGACACTTGGAATGAAAGAGGGGAAAAAAAAGCCCACAGCCAAGTCTCAGGCCTTGCACAGTCTGTGTACACTCCAGGAGGAAACTTGGGTTATGAGCAAATATTTTAGTACAAATCAAATGCCTTCCAGGGATAAGCAGCTGGGAAGGCGGGAAGAAATTAATATTGGAAGCTTTAGAACTTCCCAGAACTATTCCCTACCTCCTTGATTGAGGGAATTAACTTTTATTTTATTAACTTTTTAATGCCCTTCTCCCATGCAGGGTGCTCTGTCTGAATTGCTTCTCCCCTCCTCCAAAAGGGCTGCCCTGGGGATGTTGCTCTTCTGAGGCTCTAAGTAGCAGCTGGCTGTGATTAAGTGGATTGGGAGGATCAGTGCTTGATTAACTTTCTGCTGCTATTGGTTTGCTCAGGTTCCTGCAGGAGAATTAATCTCTTGGTTGGGCAGAATGTTGGGCTCTAATGGATACCAGACCCTGAGAGCCCACCCAGAGCACATGGGGCCAGGGCCCTGTTTTAACACGTTCAGGTTTCGTGCTCCTGCCCTGCTGAGGGTGAAGCTCAGGTGGGCACTGAGGGGGAGTTCCTGGTCTGGTTTTTAGTGTAGGTGTTCATGAACCCACCAAGAGTTTTTACCCAGCTCTGTGTCTTGGTCTGTTAGTTTGGTTTAGAATCATGGAATGGTTTGGAAGGGACCTTAAAGCCTAACCTGTTCCACTCCCTGCCATGGGCAGGGACACCTTCCACTAGCCCAGGTTGCTCCAAGCCCCGTCCAACCTGACCTTGAACACTCCCAGGGATGGGGCAGCCACAGCTTCTCTGGGCAACCTGTGCCAGGGCCTGCCCACCCTCACAGGGAGGAATTTGTTCCCAATATCTAATGTAAAACTCCCCTCCTTCTTAAGGCCCTTGCAGGTGTGTGTGGAGACACTTTTCTTAACCAGAAGAAGTCTCTAGGTAACACCTGTGCAAGTGTGGAAGTGATGTGTTCTATAAAATGTCCTTTATTAACCAGTCACACTTTCCTGAAGAGAGAGATCTCTGAGCAGAGCACTTGGCTCCTTGGTCAAGCCATTGGAAACCAAGGGATGTCCCTTCATGAGGGACAGCCTTGATTTGCTGCAAGGACAGAACTCACCCCTCCTTTGCAAAAAGTTACACTTGCTGGCCAAAAACTGACTATGAGACTCCCTAAGTGGTCAAGCCTAGGTCAGGTTTTGTCATGTTCTTTTCCTTTTTAAAACTGAGCCACAGAAAGGTGCAGGAAACTGAGGTGAGCACAAAGTACATCCAAATGCTCATTATTAATGAGCATTAATATGATCGTTATTGCATCACTGATGATGAAAAGTAACTCTAATATTGCTCTCGTTTCCCACCCCAGAAAAATCCTACAACAATTTGAAATCAATGGAAGCATCGATAATTGAGTAGAAGAAGCAGCAGCTTTCCCAAGAAGTTTCTGGTTAATTTAAACTGTAATGTAAACATAGTAAGAATTAAAAAAAAAATAATAATCAGTGTGTAAATGGAAGCTTGGCTGTGCTTCTGCACTAAGTTATGCCTTGATGGAAACGGGTAAAGCTCAAATGAAGTCCACAGGCATCTCCTAATTATATCACAAGGTTTTATTCCACTTAGGTTTTCATGAAAGACTTCTGATTTCTTTTTATTATTCTCCATGGGAGTATAACATATTGGTTAAATGGGAGAAAGGAAGCAAAAAAAAAAAGATGAAACTCTTGATCTCTCTCGCTCTCCGTGTTTGTCGGGGCAGATCAATTGTGAGGTTTAAACTGGGTATGGAAATTCCCTGCTTGCAATATGGCTAAAAAGAAAGAGCATGGATGATTTAACAATTTACATAACCTGAGAGACTCAGCTGCAAATTGAATGAATGGGCCTCTTTGTTTCTCTAAACTGAAATAAAGAGAGGGGGAGAACAAAACAAAACAAAAAAAGGTTCTTATATAATTGTCTCTGTGACTGGCAGGGTAGGAAGTTTTATGTCTATTGGTGGAATTAAGACTGGGAATTATTAGAAAACACAAAGCAATAAAGGGGTGGTTGAGCAATTGTACAGATCAACTAATAGGGAGTGACAGAGCCAGCCCTGCTGCACCAGTCCAGGCTTGGCTTTGCTTTATTGTCCTGATTAGATTTGGGTCCTTTTCGGGGCAGTCCTGAGCACATCCCACCAGTGGCAGGGCAGCCACTCGTCCCTGGAGCTCCTGAGCTCGTGGGGATGTGGAAGATCCTGAGAAGTCCAAACCAAAGTGTGGTGGTTTTAAACTGGGAGCTGTTCTAGGGTAGTTCTGACAGGGCTTGGGGCAGCCTGGGTTAATGGGAGGTGTCCTGGTGGAACAGGATGAGCTTTAAGGTCCCTTCCAACCCCAACCATTCCACGATTTACAGGGTGCACGGTGTCCTCCGTGGGTTCAGTGTTGCCCCACTGCCAGAGGCTGAACAAATCCCTTTGCTGAGGGAGCCCAGGGGTAAAATTATTTGGCCTGGAGTGTCAAAACCCCACTCACCCCCTGGCCCCAGGCCTTGCCCACGCTGGGGTGCCCGGGGGCAGCTGCTGCACCAACAGCCCCGGGCTTTGAAGGGCTGGGAACCCAGCACGTTTTCAGCAGCCTGGGAGTCCCAGCCAAATAAACAGCTGGAAATGGAAATTGGGAAGGGAAAGGCCCGAGCTCACCGGAGTTCAGAGCTCTGGCAAACATCTTGGGCTGCTCTGTATGTGAGAGCGACTGGTGGCATATGGGGCGTATCTCCTCCCTAAACTGGTTCAAGAGGGGAAAAACAAACTTCACCTTTTGGAATGTAACCAGCAGAGGAAAACAAATTAACCTTTTTTTTTTGTTATTTATTATTATTATTTTTTTTGTATATTTTAACTCAAGGTCTGTTTTAATGTCTTGTTTAAAAGGTTTTTATGATAAATTCCTCAATTTGCCACCTCCCTCTGAGCAGAACCAGTCCAAGTCAACAACTTCTCCATCATCAATCACAGTCAGGATGTGCTCCCAGTGCCTGGACACTCCTTCTCTGCAGCAGAAATTCTGGGAATCACGTTTGCCTTCCACATTATCGAATCGTGGCCTTTAATGTGCTTGTAACTTTTCATTTTGTCTCTTTTTTTTTTTTTTTTTTTCAGACCTTTGACTGAAAACATTTTAATGAAGGACCATGGCACAAGAATCCTGGACAGGCATCACTTATTTCAGAGCAGAGCTTGACCACACAGCCAACATCAAGATGATGTTGGGAACCCAATCTCATTATTAGACTCCAGAGACTTCACACAGAAAACCAGGTTTTCTAAATTGAAAGTGTAATAGTGATTTAATGAAAAACTGGAGCTTCAGCCACTGTAATTTTAACCCTGATAAAAGCAGAACTTCATGTTTCACTACTCATAAGAAACATCGCCAGTCTTTGTCTATAAAATGAAATAAAAAAAATAAAAATATTTTATCCAGCACATAAACATGCATATTTTTATCAATACTGGTCTGCTTTATCTTTTATTCTTAAAATTTTCAAATAGCAATAGTGGCTTCTTACCCACAGTCTGCTCCCGAAAATAATCAAGTATTTCGAGGTCTTCTTTTAGGGTACATTTTTTCCTCATAAAAAATAATAAATGTCAATATCTGAACCACATTTAGGTATTTTATTTGATCTTGGGCCTGCCAACTAAAACAATTATTTGTGTCTTTATAGGAAGGCACTTCAGCGTTTTAAAATAAATATTTAAATACTACTTCACAGGAAAAAATATTCATGTGGTTAGATGAGATATGCTGGAAAAATTAAGGCTGGTCCTCAAAGGCATGTCATGTTGTTACACTTTCCTGTTCTTAATTTGCTTAATCCTTCCTCAAACTGAAAAATTCAGATCAGAGAAAAAAGAGAAGGTACTTTTAAAAGAGCTTTGATACCCACAGCAGATTTCTTAATGAATTTTAATTTAGCAATTTGCTTGCAAAAAGCTAGGTATGAAATAGCAGCTCTAATCTCTGTAATTTATCTGTTTTCCTGGTGATTGTGTTATAGAAAGTCTGTGTGTCTGCCAGGCAAAGGCTCTCTGTAAAACAATTTGAATAAGGAACAGATTTGAAAGGGTAAGTGATGCTTTCTAGGTATGTTTGTAATCAAATAGGTGCCACTTACGTGGGAATTAGATTCCCATTTTCCTGTAGAAAGCCAGGAAAAGATGATGAAAGGACTGGTGATGAACACCTTGATACAAACCAGTGCTGGCAGTTGGGAGGGAACGTCACAACCTTCCAGTGAAGCAACTCTCACAGAAAAAAACCTGATCAGTATTTGCACCCCACGAATATTGATGGAGACAGAAGTGAGTCCTGGCCTTCTGCCTGCAAAAAAAGGTTCAGTGGGAGCAATAGTTTAAAATTTCCACCTTAAAGCAGTTTTTTCAAGTTGTATCAGACCTACTTATGCTTTAAACTGGCAGAAAAGTTCATGAGACACAGAGTCAAGTTCAGTTGGGTCTTTGCAGTGAGAATCCATCTGAAGCCCATGGAAAAACATCACAGAACCACCAATCAGGGTTGGGAGGGACCTCTGGAGGTGACCCAAGGCAGGGTCACCTGGAGCAGGTGACACAGGAACGTGTCCCAGGCAGGGTTTGGAATGTTTCCACACCCTCCCTGGGCAGCTGTTCCAGTGCTCTGCACTTCAGTGGGAAGAGGTTTTAGCTCAGTGGGAACTGTGTTTTAGTTCATGGCTGTTGCTCCTCCTGCTGTCACTGGGCACCACTGGAAGGAGCCTGCCCTTGGATCAAGGCCATGGAGGACTGAAGGAAAATCTCCCTTTTTCGGGCACCATCCTTTGGCTCCTGCTGCTCCAGCCTCCCACCATCTGAGCCTCCCCCCAGCCTCTCCTAATCAGCTCCTCCTGCTTCCAAAATCCTGATAACCCCTTATCTTACCCAGGATAAGGATCTTGCTCGGGCTCTTTCAAGTATCAGCTTTCAGAGCTGCAATCCCAGGCTCTGCAGGGCTGCTGAAGAATAACCCATATCTTTGCTTGGGATGAACAAAAATCCCCTCTTTTCCCTGGGGCACTGAGGCAAGTGTGAGGTAGCAAATCACACATTACTGTATTTCCAAACTATATCCCTTTGCCCTGCCTTTTAATACCATTTTCCCCCTCCCAATGAATTGCATATCCGTTGTTTTACCACCCAGTTTATTTGATCATCAGGGAAGATAAATGGCTTCTGCTGAAATATTAAACAAAGGGAAAATTAAAGTACTGGGAAGGGTAAACAATACAGTAAAGCACAATTTCCTTTCTGCTACGTGAAGAAAATAGGTCTCTCTTCTTGCTGAGCATCAGCACAGATGCTGAAACTCTGGCCATGTAACTTTTCTCACCAAAGTCGGTGGGATTTGTGTGTGTTTGGGTGAATTTTGAATCGAATGGAAGCAAAGGAGGGTTTTCTACATGAGATCCAGCCAAAAATAAAATTTATCAAGGAGTTTAGCACGCAGGGCCTTTTAATTTCACTACTTTTCTTCATATTCCTTTGCTTGCTCAGCATCATTTGAACCAAAGATAAAGTGAAAAAATGTTGTTTTAGTTGGAGTTTGGGCAGTTCTTAATAAAAGCAGGTGGAGATTTGCCTGGTGCAAGACATCAGCAAGGACTGGCTCATCCCTCTGGACACCAACAGCTCCAGGGACAACCAGGGACAGATCCTGGGAAGAGCTGGAAGGACTCAGGTTAGCAGAGCTCGAAGATGAGGAGGAGCCACCTTATTTTCAGTCATTGATTGAGGTTGGATTCCTCCCAAAACATCCTGGAAGGAAACAACTCACTTCACTGGGACACCACCAAAGTGTGGCCTCATCCCAGCAGGGACTTCAGCTCAAACCCTTGTGGCAGCCCAGGATGCAGTTTGCCTTTTTGAAAATTCCCAGCAGTATGAAGCAATATCCAATATACTTTTCTCACAGGTAATTTATCCCAACTGCTGCTTTGGAAGGAGATGTTTTTATTTCAGCTACTGCTTAACTTAGAATTTAAAACAAGAAGTTTCTTACAGCATTCCAGAGGCTTAGAACTCTGAAGTAATTTCGTTGGACAGTTGATTGATGGGAAGGAAGGACTCATTTCGTATGGACCTGCCTCTATTCCATAGGAAATATCTGAGTATCACATCAGTTTTTTCTCATTCTCACATGGTTACAGAACAGTTTCTGAGCTTAGGTTGACTAATCATCAAAGAAATAGTTGTGATGGGAATATGACAAATGGCAGCAGATCAGGACCTGCTCCACAGACATTGATTCTCCTCGAAGTTTTCCTGTGATTCATTTTTTTTTCAGCAAAGCCACCTAATGCATCACAAAATTATCCTCACTGTAGTCAGGGCATTCCTGACTGCAGCGAGAGCAGATTATTATTGCTGGATTATTTCTGGAACCTGTGGTGGATTTTCAGACTAAACACTCCGTGGGGTTCAGATGGAAGATGGGAACACGAAGGACCAGGAGAGGGGCAGCTCTGGGAGGGTCTGTAGGGAAGGAACAAAGTCCTGGGGGCTCTGTGGCCTCGCAGTGCTGAGGGTGAAGCTGAAGTCTCTTTTTGGGAGGCACAAACCAGCAGTGCTGGGGGTTCTCTGCGCTGCCCTGGTAGTGACCTCCATCCCACCCGAGAGCTCCTGGGTCTCCAGGGTGGAGGAAATTCCGATTCCATGCTCACTGAGCCCTGACCTTCCCCCTGACAGAGATGGATGCCCGGCCCTGCTAATGGGCTGTGGCGGTTTGGGCTGCGGGTTTGCACCTCGAGCGCTAACCTGGGACGAGCCAACTCGCTTCCCACTCAGCCTGGCCTTCATCCCTGGGCCCTGAGGCACCTCCTGCACCCTCCTGCTCTCCCTGTCCTTCCCCCAGAGCCCAAATCCCGCTGGGCTCTGGCACATCCAGGCACACACGTGGGTTTAACCACCAGAAATGTTTGGAAGTTGCAGTAGTTCTGCAGATGCTGATGTTCAGATTTCTCTGCTCACCTGAGTGAGCAAAGACCCAAAACTCATTTTGTCAGCATATTTATGTACAGAGAGAGAAAAATGCAAACACAAATAGTACAGACATGTATCTTTCCTTAGGGAAAAAGGAAGGCAGGGTGGGGAGTCAATGATGCTGGTGTGGTTTTGTCCTAAGTTATTCACCAGAATAACGAGTGAGGGGCTTTCAGCATCTCCATTTTTTTAGTATCCAGAGGAGAAGATCAGTTTTTAGGCACCTCCTGAACAAGTCTCAGATGACAAACACCAGGTAGATCAGCCTATGGACTGACCATTTGCTTTCCTTGTCTTCCTCTTCCCTTCTCACTCCATCCAGCCCTCTTGACCTTTCGTCCTTCTGACAAAGGAAAGATAATTTCCCAAACCCCAATTAATTCCCACAGACATCCAGGTTGGAGAGGTCACAACGCTCCTTCCCTGAGAGCTTCACTTTCCTGGTGGTTAAAGTGAACTCTGAGCAGCCCACGAGCCTTTGGGAAGTGCCACTTTTGCAGGCACAGGAACGTGCACAGTTTCTAGAGAAGCTTTTCCCCTTCTCCTTGGGATGGTGGGAATGGGGAGGAGTGATCCACCCCAGCAAGTGTTTGGAAAAAAATAAGGAACCTCCTCCTCTGGTCCAGGGATGCAGGACAGCTCTGAGATGTACTGCTGGCATGTTATGTTTTCATTGTTAGAGCTGCACATGAGAAAGAAACAGATCCACTAAAAAAAAAAAACAAAACACCACAAAACATAAAATTTTGAAAGAAAACATTTCCCAGGACAATTGGGAGGAATGTTGGGCACCCTCTTTTTGGACTGCTGTGTCTGCCTTCAGCCCCTCCAGGACACAGGGCTAATTTAACTGGGCATGAATTTAAATATATTAAGAGCTAAACAAAACAGGGAGAGAATCAGAGAGGTGAAAAGTCAGTGCCCCTCCTTGTCCCACTGTCTTCTTTTTGTTGGCTGCTGGGCTGGGAGACACGAAATAAAAGTGAGCAGCACAACCTGTCTGAGTTTTATTCAAATCAGCCAATTAAAACATCAAGTTGAAATGTCAACCAACGTGTTCTGGCCACTCAGGAATTACAGCAGGAAAGCATCTGTCTGTCCTCACCACAAAGAAGGGAAGATTTTTAATTCCACTTCTGCAAAAGCTCTGACACGAGGTTGCAGCCATGAAAAACACCATCTGCAATGTGCCCTGACTGGAGGGTTGTCATCAACTGCTGCTTTTACACTGAATTAGATCAAGTTAAACACCTTTTTTTTTTTTTTTTAAATCTCATGAGCTGTTTACCATGCAACATTCTCTTCTCAAAGGTGGGCACCTTCTGACACTGGTATAGTTTATTCACCTGATTTTGCCTTTGTTTCCTGCCCAAATGCTGATTTGACCTGGGCTGTGTTGTCATGAGAACATCCAGACAGAAGCTCCTCTAGCTTTAAATGTTCTCCATATATAATCTATATATTTATATATATATATTTATAAATTTTCTCAGTATATAATTTAAAGACTTCAGGCTGAATTTTAAGGATCTCTTCTATATGACAAGGTTGACAGAGACATCATTTCCTCACTCTCCCATCCTCTGAAGTTGCATCTTTCTGATGCTCAGTGCTCTGGTCTGGTTGACAAGATGGAGATCAGTCAAAGGTTGGACTTGATGATCTTGAAGGTCTTGTCCAACCTAAATGATCCTGTGATTCTTTGACAGGAATTTGAGATTGATAGTCCCATATCTTGCAAGGAATCAACTCCTACCCAAGCTCATCTGGTAATCTGCTGGCTACAGACAGAAATTGTTCAAAAAAATGAGATTTTTTTTAGGGTTGATCCGTTTAAAAAAAAAAAAAAAGTGTGATTTCCACAAGTCATCTTTCTTTTTAATGAAAGTGTATTGAGTTGAAGAATTCCCATTTGGGTGGTCACCAGCCATTAGGTGAGAGCCAGAGAAGTGATTAAGGTACATGCATCAGGATCACAAAGGATGCTCTGGAAACCCTCCTGGGATGCTGTGCTTGATATTCAGGTAAAGCTTCCCTCAGAAAAAGGGGTGGCCAGTGATGGGCACAATTGCAAGAGAACTCAGGAGTCCAAGTGTTCTGATTCTCCCTGTCCACCACGAGACCACTCTGTGCTGGTTCTCTGTTCCTGCTCAGAACAGGCAGTGGAAACAACTGCAAGTGGAGTCTGCCTTTGAGAAGAAAGCTGGGAACACTGAGAAAGGTAGGAAGAAGGTATTCCTGGAAATCTCCCACAGCCAGCATGGATCTGGGATAGAGCAGCAATGTCTGGACCAAACCTCAATGTTTCATGCAACTCAGACAAGTAGAACCAAGTATTTTCTGATTTTTCAAAGAGATTGGGTTACAGGCAGGAAGGGATGAAATCCAGGGCGTTCCCTGCCAGCCAGAATTTCCTGTGCAAACACTATTGCCCATATTTTTGGAGAGGTGCATAAAGCCAGTTGATGTCTGCAGTAATTACTGTGTGTCAGAAAAATCAGCATTTGCACATATCCTGAGCAAGAAAGCAGCACTGAGCATATGGAGCAAATAGTTAAAATAAACACAGGCCATCCGAGAGGAAACTGTTCCTTCTGCTGAGTTTGACCTTGCTGAAATTAATTGCTATTTGGATTTTGAGCCTCAGCTAAATTATGTTCAGATAGGGAGAGGTGGTTTGCTGCAAGTTTGGGTTCTCTACAAAGAGACAGTGGTGATAAGGGGTTCTCCACACCAGTGTTGATCTCCTTGGCAGGTTTAGAGCCAGAATGTATCAGGTCACATCTAATCTGGGTGGAAATTATGGCTTTTTTTGCTTTGTTTTGCTAAAAGCAAAAAAATGTAGGGCTGATTTGGGGCATTTCACACAGACCCAGCAACTGTTTCACCGAGACTCCCTTGCCTGCAAAAGTCTGAATTAATACAGAGCCTCAACTGCACTAAACCCAAGCCCAAAATAAATCTTGGGGTTCCAATACACATTCAGAATGTCCAGAGCCATAACATGCACTTTAAACACCAAGGGAGGATGTTCAGTGCACAGACCTGCTTCCCTCAGACTGTCCCACCACAAGAGTTTATTTCCTCCATAAATCACCTCGTGGATCTCAGTTCAGATGAGACCAAACCCCGTGCCAGTCGTGTCCCAGCAAGCAAAAGCGTTGACAGAGGAACAAGTAAAGCCTGAAAAGTTTGAAAGCTCCACCTGGGTTTTGGCCAAGCACCCAAAAGCCTCGTGTGGCTGAGGTTTGACAGATTGATCCTTCCCCTGCCAGAGCTGGAGTGCCTCCTCCTCCCAGGCCAACACTCCACAAAGGGCTGGAGCCTGGGATCAGCTCCGTGCCAGGGATGCAAGGCTGAATTTTGGGGGTTTTCCATAGGAAAACTGATCAGGGATCTCTTCTGCAGGTAATTGGGAAACTTTCCCGGTGTGCCCTTTTTCTCTGGGTGCTCTGAAGGGGGGGATTTCTCCTCATTTCAGGTCTCCTGCACTTTTAGATCGTGTAGCAAGGTGGTACCACATGAAACGTTTTTCTCCAAGTAGTTTTAACATAGAGACCCCAAAATGGTTTGGATTAGAAGGGATTTAAAGCTCATCCAGTTCCACCCCTTGCCATGGGCAGGGGCACCTTCCACTCTCCCAGATTACTGAGAGGTTGTTTATTTTCTAATCAATAAACAGAAACAGGAAGAGCATTAAGAAAATGTGTTTTCTTGTCCATTTTATCCTTTTTAGATTAAAAAGTATAATTAAACTCCCCTCTAGTAACTCATAATTCTGCCCTCAAGCAAAGGCTGTTGGCTCTCGAGGCCATGGGGGCACTGCTGGGATTATTTAATGCAGAGCTGGGTGGAGACACTGAAGTGACAAATGACCACAGGCCAGTGTGCTACCAACGTTCCTGGCAGGGTGAGGTGGCTCTCTTGGGTTCAAAAGGGGTGAAAAGGGAACAAATTGGAGCCATGCAGCCACTCCAGAGATGCCTGAACATGATGAAGGTGAATTTTTTCCGGGGCATTCCTTCCAAGCCACAGTTGCTTCTTTATTATGTCACAGAATCACAGAATATCCTGACTTGGATCTGATAAACTGTCATTTCAGAGGGGCCCCAAATTAACTCCTTTCGTTTCAGTTGGAGGCTTCAAAAACATTTGAAATATTATAGAATATTTCAATGTCCTTAAGTTTATATGGGAAAATCTTAGCCCTGCTGATTTCAGAGCTGCACTAAATTTTACCAGGTGAAGTTCTGACCCAAAAGGAAAGACAAAACTCTCTGAGATAGGCTCCACACCAATCATTTCATCCACCATAAATTAGCCAGGTCAGCTTTAGATTACCTGTAGCAACTTAGTTTTCTTTCTTATTAAAAAAAAAAAAAAAAATCAGGGCAGAGGAAAAAGAATTCCACTGTGCAAATATCCCAGAGAACAGATTACTTATTGTTCCAAAACATCCTCTTTAATGGCATTAGCAGAGTGGCCCATGAAATCAGTCGTTTCCTAGAAAGATGGGCTGATTTCCCTCCCCAGGCTGGCAGCTGGAGGTGTGCTGGGCAGGGAATAAATTCATGGACAGTTAAACATTAAACTACTCCATGAATAAGGAGCAGGAGATCTCACTCTGCTCCTGGCTCTGCTGTCAAGATGCCCTTTGGTCTCTTCCTATTTTATGAGCTTCCACTGCAGCCTCTCCTGCCTAGTGGCAGTTTCCAATTGGACTTGATTTGACTGAAAAGTTTCATCCAGGGAAGTTTCCCACCAGGAAATGCCCTTTCATGTTAACCAGAATGGTTCACAGGCTCTTATTGCTTCTGTCAAATCACTCATGGCCCATCCTGTCATTGCCATCATTCCCATTTCGATGCGTGCCTGGAAGTGGGAGCACATGGACAAAACCAACATTCTGTTCTCCTCGCTGTCAAACATTTCCAGAAAGTCAAAATAAATATTGCTGACATCTGTTGAGTTCACAAATAATGATCATGTTTGCATTTTGCAGCTGAAATTTGAATTAAAAACAAGCTCTGAGCTCCTGAGCCTCTTCTGGAGAGGATTCCTGTGCTCACCCTGTGGCAGATTGGGTGATCTGGGCACCACTGCTCTGGTTTTGCAGCAGGATCCCAGGTTCTGCTGAGCTTTTCAGGGTGCTACTCTAACAGAAGTAATAAGCAAAATGATGATCATAAAGGAATTTTATTTTCAGGGAATTGGGACCACAACTTCCTGAAAACTACCAGACCAGATAATGTCTTTTTCCCTTCTCTCTCTTTTATGGCAGGCACTTGTTCTAAAAAAGTTACACAACTTTCTTTAAAATAGACTTTTAAAATCCATCATTTAATGCAACTCTGGAAAGTCAGCTCCTGTGCTATTTCCTTTCCTTCCTTCCTTCACCTCTCCTTTCTTAAATCCATCCCTGCATTTTAAATTAGTTACGAGAAATAAAGCAAAAGGAGGTTTGAGGGGTTGAAATCTCTTCAGTGTGACAGGGTGATGTTTTTTTTGTGTTTGAGTCTAAATGAGGCTTTAGAAAATGATATGGTATCCCTTAAATGGCTCTGCCATGGTCAGAGCCCATTAGGCAGCGGAGGAAGGTTCCTCAGGGAGAGCTGAGACCAGACGTCTGAATCCCGGAGGATGGAGATCACTATTTACTTTCCTGCATGGAGAATTAATGGATGTCTCCATCTTCTGAACCAGTGAACATAAAGGAAGCAGAATGAGTGGGGGGAAAAAAAATGGCATGTGTGTTTTTCCCTTTTTCCTTTGGTGCACGTTCATGTTTTCAGTCGGTATTTGCACATTATTCTTTGCCTTCTCCCTGTAGGATTTTCTTCCCCGACTTTAAGGCAATTCATCTGTCCTGAGAAGGTACCTAAAGATAATGAAGAGGCACATAATTTAGTAATCTTGGCCATCTTTTCCTTGGAAGATTAATTTTTGGCCTTTTAGTGTCAAGGTTGGTTAAACTGAGCGAGCAGCAACACAAAGCACCAGGCAGAGGCACAGACAGGACCCTGGGCTGGGGCAAAGGCACAAAATAAATGAGTCTTGGAGTCATTGCAGTATCTGCACAATGATGGGCTAATGATTATTAAAACAGAGGCACTCCCTGACTCATCCTGGGGAAGTTCAGAGCTCTGAGTTGCTCCCTTCGTTTCCTTTTCTCTGCCTATTTTTTTCCACAGAAAATGGTGTCCCTGGGCCTGTCCTGTAACTCCCCACTTCTCATCTGCTCTGCAAATGCTTTGCCGAGGTCTGGAGACTTGTTGTCTCTCCTCAGAACAGTGGGATGGCTTGGATGGGGTTTGGGGATGTTGTCTCCTATAAGCTCTGATGGATCTGGAGACGGAAGGGGATGAAAGGAACTTTGTACAGTGCTCACAAAATCAGAATTATAGAATAGTTGGGGCTGGAAGGGACTTTGGAAGGTTCTCTAGTCCAAACCCACTGCAGTGAGCACCTTCAAATAGAGGCTGTTCAGAGCTCCATCCAAGCCAACCTTGAAGGTTTCCAAGGATGGGACATCCACCAGCTCTCTGGGAAAACTGTGCCAGTGTTCACCACCCTCATCATACAAATATTGTCCTTATAGTTAGTCTAAATCTCCCTTCCTTTAAATTAGAACCATTCCCCCTTGTCCTGTCCCTACAAGCCCTGCTAAAAGGCCTGTCCCCATCTTTCTTTGCTCCAAGCCCTTTCCAACATGGCCTTGGACACTTCCAGGAGTGGATCCACAACAACATGTCCCTGTTTTCTTGGAGCTGAGCTCAATTTGTGTGTCAAACACCGAAGTGAGCTGGGAGTCAGCTGATTTTGTGGTACAAAACCAGCTCCTGACCCAGCAGATCAATTATGCAAAACAGAAAATGTGCTTATTTGATAGGAACCGGGTGGAAAACACGAAGCACCACCAGGAGCAGCTCTTTATTTTTGTGGGAGGTTGGTGAGGGTGGGCGTGTGGGACTCAACAAAGAACAGAAGGGTGGAAGGGCTGAATTTATGGGGTAGAAAACTAATCTGGAGTGTAACATTCCTTCCCTCCCAGCAACATCTCTTCCCAAATCACGCCGGATTCCCTGTTTGCTTTCAGGGCACATGTGAAATAACAGAAACATAAACTCTGCACATCGTTTCAGAAATGATAAAGTGATTCCACACCCGCTCAGAACACTCAGATGCATCTGTCAGAGCTTTATTGTTCCTCCTCTCCTTTCCTTGGTACACGAGACGAGTCTGAGGCCCCTGAAACATTTCACAGCTGGATCCAACTTGTCCTCTGGGAGATTTTCCTTTTCTATCAGTAAGTGAAGACAAGGCTCCAGCCTAATCTTATTTTATTGTCACCAGCTACTCCACACTTGTGTCCTCCATCATAACTGGGGTGTGTGTGGTGCAAACCTGCAAACAGTGGCTGATTATGTCCTGTCTGGCAACTGGAAATCTCCTGGAGGTTGGTGCTTCCCTGTGGTCCATCTTCCCAGCCCACAGCTTTTCACAGGGGGAGTTTTTTTCTTTTCCAGGAGTTTGCCCAGCCTTGGGCAAACAGGGCTGGATCCAGGCAGGGGTGGTTGGAGGTGTCAGTGGTTTGTTTTATGGGGGAGTTGGTGCCCACCAGCATCTCCCTCGCTCCTGGACCTCCCAGCTGCACCAACTCCCTGGAATGAGAGGTCCCAGAGCACTCCTTGGGCTCATGGAGAGCTGGGGCAGCACGTGGTGCCTCCCAGTAACCATTGCTGCTCATTTGGATTTCAGTTTTTGATTTCAGCTCGACTTTGGAGCAGGCTGCACTTCTGCAAATGGACGGCATTATTCATTTTCCTACTCCTTGATTTTTGGTTTTAGGAATGCCTCCCTTGCCCTCTTATATTTTTTTTCAGTACAAAGTTCATCACTCAAAAAGTGAAAAAGGGAGAAAACATGGAAAAAATAAAATTATTCCCTTTTTTCCCACTTTTTTTTTATAAATGGAAAAAGTATTCAACATTGTGTTGAATGGGAAGAAATAGAAAAAAGGTTGGAAATTATTTCTACCGTATTTTTGCTGCTTTTGTATCTTTTCTGCTTTTCCAGTTTGGAAAGAATGAGCAAGGGGAAGAGAAGGAGGGAAGAGTCAGCAGTGAGGGAAACAAGTTATTTGATGAAAAATTGAAGTGCTTAAAATGAAGCGTGGAACCTCATTTTTATATCTTTAATCATAGGAATAAAGTCACAGTCTCTAGACTGAAAACGTTGTTCAGTCTGACATTTTAAAATGAAACACAGGTTTTCATTTCAGGAGATAATTCCACATCCATACACACACATACACACGGCCAAAATGTATTTCAAAATGAAAACACCACAGGGAGAATAATATTTAAAATTGAAAATTTTTATTTTGTTTTTTGCCCCCACAATAAACAAATAACTCTGTTTTCCAGGAAATGGTAAAACTGAGAACAGAGGGAGAAACATAATGAAACAAAAGGGGGGTTTTGCCATATTAAGCATCAGAGTTTGCTAACAAAAATATGTGGTTTAACACAGATTTTTCCAGGCATGTTAATTCATCTGCTCAGAAAGGATCCTCTCAGAAACACATGGGCACGATTTACTAGTTGTAAATAAAACATTTGTTATTATTTAGGGTTTTAGCAGCCCCTCGGGTCATGGAGTTTCTGGTGAAGCAGCGGCTCAGCCCCTCTCAGTGAACTTTTCCTCCCCAGGATATTTTTGGAGACACTGGGGACAGGAACAGAGCACTAAAAGGACGACGTTTCCCCCATTAAGAAATGGTGAATGTGACTGGAAACCCCCCTTTCACCCCAGGTGTTCCTCGGGATGGGGTGGCTCTGGGTAAATTGCTGTGGCCAGGGCAGTGCTGAGGGCCTGACCCAGCGCTCCTGCTTCCAGTGGAGCCTGCAGGGACTCTGCCCCCACTCCAGGGATCCTGGGAAGGGCCGTGCTGCATCCCCAGGGCACGGGTGGGAGCTGCTCCTGGGTGGGAAGGGCTCAGCTGAACACACAGAGCCCGGCTCTGTGGTCAAAGCCAAGCCTCCTAAGAAGGGATGGTTTGTTTGCTGGGGGGGGGGGAATGTGGGTGAAATGCTGGGTGAAATGAAGTTTTATCTACAGCAGTGTGCAATCCCAGCTCACACCATGGATATATCCTGATTTTCACTGGTCCAAGAGCTTTATGAGTCTTGCTTTCAGGCCTTTGCCCATGGAAGCTGCTCCATGGCTTGGTCAAGATGCTTTCATTTTTGTTTTCTAAACCACCTCACGTGTCCATTACCCCCATCTAGCTGGGACCAGATAATCCTCAAGGCCCCTTCCAAGCCAAACCATTCCACGATTCCGTGATTACCCCTTGTGCAAATCACGGCAAATGTCCGAGGCTGCAAAGCAATCTGGGGTTTTCAAGACTTTTCTGAGAGCTATCCATAATCAGAGGCAGTTGGCTCCAAGCAGAAGAGATGAAGTGTCGGTGCACAGGGAGGAAAATTGTGCCTTCTGTTCCTCCTTTCGGGATATAAACCACACGCTGCAGGGCTGGCCGGGGAATGAAATGAGCTCGTGGTTCTCCAGCTGCACAGACTGTACTTTTGAGCATTCTGTTACGTAAAGAGCATGCAAATATATTAGCAGGAAAAAAAGCTGAATTTGCCCATTAAGGCCTGTGATTAATGCAGTGCTGAAAGCTCGTTTAAAGGGCTGTATATTGCAGCTCACTCGAGAAACACGGAGAAGAGCAGGCACACAAAACCGAGCTGAGTGCTCGGGGTATGGAGGATCCCAGTGTGGCTGTAGAGGGCACTCAAGATCTTTAGGATTTCTCGGAGAGAAGAGAAAGCTCCGAGTTGCCTTTTACGCTTCACTCTCAGAAAAAAAATTAACCCTCTTTGGGAGCAAGTGGGACCACATCAGACTGCAATGTTACAGCTTCTCCCCTTTTAACCACTAATAACAGGCTGAGCTAATTTCTGTTTGGGTTTGGGGTTTCTTTCTTCCATTCCTGAGAACTGGTGAGTTGTGTGGAGCCCTCTCACAGCACCGATTTTGGCAAGGCAGGATCTGCTCAGCACAAAGAAATCCCCTTCCTTCAAATGAGAAATCAGCCTGAACTGCTGAGAAATGGCAATTTATTATCAGGTTGTCGTGCTGAAGCAGAGGCACCACAAAGAGATCTGGTCACATCAACAGCAATCCTAAAAATACCCCCATGTCTCCCAACACTGAGGATGTTTCACCATTTAGTTTTGCACGTCCCTGAAATGTCTGGGTTTGGCTTGAATAAAGTAAAGCCTTTCTTGTGGTATTTTCTGCCATCAGGAATTGGAAATCTCACAAGAAATCCCGTTCTGATGAGATTCCCAGCCTGATATCCAGCCTGGGAGAGAAACTGCTGATTAAATTTTGGATCTCAGCGCTTCGTATGAGTCAGGTCAAATTCCCCAAGAAATAAAGATCTGAGCTGCCTCGTTGTAGACTGAGGGTTGTTTTCAAATTGAAGGCCACGGACTTGAATCCAGTGTTACAGGCAAAGTCTGCATCTTCAATCAGCATTGGGATATCTTTTCTGCAAGGCTACTCAGGGTTTATTCCAAGCAGCTGATCCCGCAGGCTCCTCTCCAGAAATCTGCACAGTCATCCTGTTTTTCCTGGGTATTCTGTCAGCTTTGTGAGAGCCCCATATTAGAAAATACAGCGTGACTAAGAAGTCTGTCTGCTCCCTAATTATATTGCCAGAGCTCTCGTGGTGTTGCTTTCTCTGGGGTTTCTATTCTGGACAAAGTGGGCCTAATAATAACATTATAATTACACTGCTATGATTTCACTGGTAACCTGCCCCATGTACTCAAATCTTAAGTGCAGATCCAAAAAAACACCACAGAGTGCAGAGGAATTCTGACAGACCCTCAGCAGAGCCACACACGCTTCAGGAACAGGCAGCTTTGTAAATTAAAATGATTTGATTTCACTCAGCTGATATCAAGGCCACACACCCTCCAGCCAGATCCCTTCTCATCCCTTCAATGCTTTTTGTTTTTCATCCCTGAAATGAATTGCAGATGGAGAGGCTGAAGACACCAAGATATCCTGATGAATTTTTTGAACTGAACTACTGGAAGTCTTGCAAGCTACTGACCATCCTAAATTAATGTTGTCAGCTCTGTCTGAGTGCTCTGTGAGCTGCATAATTCCCTTCAAAAAGGAACTGGCTGCTCTTCTCCCCTCCTTTGGAAATGGATAAAAATCAAAGGGATGAGTCTTAGCTATGGTTTGGGGACAGGTTTAGGCAGGTCTATGGTTCAGACTCAATGGTAATGTGTAATATTGAGATTATAAAAGGCATTTTCAGCTTTTGGTCCAAAGTAAGTGCTAGAAGGGATTGTCCTGGTGGTACTTCCATGGTGAGCAGGAACAGGCTGAGAGCAACCAGCAGGTGAGATGGGAGTTCATCTCCCTTTACCCTGAGAATCCTGGTGGAATTCAATTTTCACGTTCCATTTCTAGTGTCTCCATATCCATGAGCAGCTTTTCAGGGTTTAGCTGGGTACATGAGCATCTATCAGTCATATCAAGGATTGATAGATTAGGCAAGTGTAGGGTTTCAATATTAGACAGCCAAAAGGGCTCTGTTTGGCCAGACAGTTCTTGCTGTATTGCTTTTTCCCTTCCCTGGCTGAATTCCCATGTTTTTTGGCATGAACAACTGAATGTTCAAATAATCATACAACCTTCAGGATTCACTTCCCCAAACATTTGTGCCACTGTGGGTTAATGGGTGAGGGAATTGGGCTACAGGACAAGAGGTTACTGTGGAATTTCTGCTGGGGAAGCACTTGAAAAGCAGCAAAATTATCTGGGACCCTTCTTGTCTCAGATACAGCGAATTCATGGATAATTCAGGGAAGTCAAACTCGTGGCAATCAGCCAGCTGGACAAGGTAATGCAATATCCACTCCTCCCTCCAAGAGGGTGCTGGAGACAAGACCAGGATGGTTTTATCCGGATTTGCACCAAAAGACAGACCTTTTCTTAAAAGCAACTGGAAAGGGAAAATAAAACTCCATTTCAGACTTAGAATAAAATATTGAAATGTGGAATGCAAGCTTTTCCCCAGGAACCACAGATCCTCTCAGCTAACAAAAAATGATGTAGCTTAACTTAGACAAATAGTAAAGCAGTAAAAAGGTACCACATGTTCCTGCCTGACTGCGAGCCAGACAATTGGTATTACATTTAAATCTTGTTCTGACATCATGCTATGGAAAGCCTGGAAAACCCTCTGAGCCCAGAGTGCCGAGTTGCTCCGTGCTGAGCCGGCACTGGGAGCTCAGGCTGAGCATCCCAGCTGCTCCCAGCCCTGTCCCAGGGAAACAACAGGCAGAATTCCTGCTCCTCCACTCCAGATGTGTCACCTGAGAGCACAGGAGCTCAGAATAGGTGTCCCCTGGGCTGGGGGAGCTGGGCAGCTCTGCAGGACTCAGCTGCCACCAGCCCCAGCTCCTGGTGCCCAGGGCGATGCCAGAGCCAGGACAACCAGGGAATACTAATGGGCAGCTGTGGAGCTGCCTGTTTATTTTCTCTTTTGGAAATAGCCATGCAAATAAGACCCTGGCACAGAAAGTCAGTGCCCTGGGAGCTCATATGATACGCAGGATTCATTGCTTTCCTTTCCTTGGTCTCCCCCCTCCCAGGTCATCTTTCTTCTTCTTTATTCTGCCTATCCCCTCTCCAAATTAGGATGAAAGCACAGTTTCCTGGGTGGTAAAGCTGCCAATTATTAAAAAGGCCCTGATCTTTCATAAATGACTTCAAACTGCTCCTGCAAGTCTGACACCCAAAGCACTGGGCACTAACTGTGAGATGAACACAAGTCCCATCCCAGGAAGAGTCTCAGCTTCGTATCCAAGGGACAGGAAAAAGCATTAACAATCCCTAAACAGCTGGAACTGGCTCAGCCACTTTCATCAACTTGTTTCTGTTCCCTACAGTGTTGTTCTATTCTCAGTTGGTGGCAAAAGCTCAAAACCAGAACTTTTTGCACCTGAAGCAAAAGCCACCTTGTACCTTATAACACCTGAAGTCCTGAGATATGTAGAAATTTATGTCCCTGTGAGACTCATGGGCATTTATGATCTAAAAATCCTGGATGTATTAAAATTATTAAAATTACCGGTTTCAGGGGCTAAATGGCAGCAGGGTCAGAAAAACCAAGGCCTTTGGATTCTAAAGCCACAGCAGCTCATCTTCTAAACAGCTCAGGCATTAACTACCCTTACTGTCATGTGGTTAAAGACATGGGAATTACAATGATGTACATTTAAGTAGATTTAGATGGAATTTAGGCCATGAGGTTGGTGCTTGTCTTGGTGTCTGAGGCCACAGGAGGTGCCTTTTCCAGAGCATCCCAGGGATGTTTGTCCAAGAGCTCCTCAAGGATACTTCCCACCCCTTCAGTGAGTGGTGTCCAAGCAGCTCCTGGGGAGGTGCTGGTTTGTCCCTGTGCCCCGAGAGCTCTGGTGCCGCTGATTCAACAACAGCCCCAGGAAACCTCAGGCGGAAAATCGGGCTGTGCCGTGGAGCAGCTGGAGCCCAGCGACGGGGAGATGCTGTCACATGAGGCTGTTTACACATGTCCCCCCTTTTCATCTGCAGAGCATCCAACACGGCAATAAACCCAAGCAGAACAAAAGTCCCCCATTAATGGTCCCTCCAAGCTGAATAACAACCGTCCCGCAGAGCAGCTCCCCACGGCTCTGCCCAGCGCTCACAAAACACCAGGCCTGGCGTCCCTGCCCTCCCCAGCAGGCCCTGCTGATTGTTGTCTTTCTTATTGTGTTCTGCTCAAAATGAATTTACAGCCTCGTCCCCCGAGCAAGGATGTGCCAGACCAGCTCCTCTTCTTGCCGCTCCAACGAAGCTGAGTTGATTTTCTACCCCTCACCCCCATCAAGATTTTATCACTTTCCAGGCAGTTTTGCTCCGTGTGCCTTCCAGGTAAAGTAGGTTTTACACACCCTCAAAGGGAAAAGTGATTTAGTCCCTGAACCTCCCACAATCCAACCTACCAGTTCGGCAGGGACACATAATTAGTTCCAATTAGCAAAAACAAGTCCATCCAGAATATGCTGGAATATGAAAACAGGTTTAATTGGATTCAATCGCTCCCAGCGGAGACTGTCACAGTTTATTTGCATGGATAAAAAAATAACAAAACACAACCCCCAAACCAAATGATGTGGAAATATGGCCATCCCTGAGCTCCCAGGTCTGGGTGGTCCATGGAAACAGGACGATGGGACAGGTGTTAAAATGGGTGGCGTGAGCTCCTGCTCTGGAGTCAGCCTGTCCCGAGGAGAGGGGGAGTTGGATGGGCTGATGGAAAGGGCTGCAGCCAAAGGTTTGTGGCACAGCAGGCAGTTCCAAAAACCTTGTAGGCCCTAAATGAAGTGAATTTTTCACGTTTGAAGGCGTTCCTTTTTCTCAGAGATTTGTCCTTTTATTTGGGTCTAGTGTCCGTGGGCAAGTAGCAACACAGTGAGGGAAAGGTAGGTTTTGGATTTTTGTGCCTTTGATTGATGGCTGATTTTTGCTGCTTCCCCAGAAAATGAGGAGTGTGTGGCTCCTCTTTCAAAACTAGCCCCTGTGCTGTGTGAAGATGTGATAAACATCACTGAAACCTGTTATCCAACAATGCAAAATACTCCTGACCACACACTTGTGCTGCATAGCAGGGATTTCAGAGCTCTGTGGGAACGCAGTATCCTGTATCACAGGGGAACACTGGGGATCCAGGGGTAAATCTGAGACTCTTATTGTGAGCAGAGCTGGAATGTGTCCCCCTGCATCCCAGATCTGACTTCACTACATCTTAATCAGCCTCATCAGAAACTAATGGGGAAAAAACCAGGGTTGGGTTTCAATGGTTGTAGGACAAAATATCTTCAGATATTGAGTTTTAGCTTGCAGACAACAAGAATGCATTTTTAAGTCTGGATGGGAATCAGATAACTTGGAGTGCTCTCCTGAAAGAGCAGAAATGCAGCTTCAACCCCTTTCTCCACCACAGACCTGCTGGGGATGTGTTTTTATCCCCCACAGTGTTGGGATTAAAAGTTCAGGCACAGCATCATCTGAGCTCTGCTGCCCTTCATCCCCTGCATGGGAACACCCCAGAGCTGGGCCCTGCCTGGTTCTGCCCTCCTGGGATATGCTGCACTCACTGGAGGCAGAATGTGCCTTCCCTGATGTTATCCAGCTAAAACCAGGACATTTCATCTGCACCAGCCATTTCTGTCCTCTGTGGAGCAGCACAAGGACCCTCCTGACACCCCACTGCTGTCAAGGCTTGGTGGGAGCCTCTTTGAGGGGGGATCTGGCTCAACCCATGCTGGGAATACAGCATGGAAGATGGGGAGTTGCTCTGGTACCCCACCAGTGAGGCCAGAGGGACACTTTATTTTTAGTTTCAGATGTTTTTTGTGCCCTGGGTGGGTGTTCTGGGTGAGGAGTCAGCAGAAAACCCTCTCAGCCCGAAGCAGTGACCAGACATTCCCTTGACTCCTGTTTCCCAGGCCAGGTTCAGCTTGTGCTGCTTTTAATGCCCTTTCTTGGATCTCCTCAGCTCATTTTGGAGCAAACAAAGGGTCAGACTTTCCCGTAATCCTCACACACCATTGGCACCTTTGTCTGCCTCTGCCACAGAGCAGAGCAAACACAAAGGTTGATCTCCCTGTACCCTCTGCACCCAGGCCCTCCGAGTGGGAAGTGAAAATGTTGGCAGAAGAACAGGGGAAAGTTGGGCAGTTGCCTGTGCCCTACCTGGCTTGCAGATAAAAGAATCAGATTGCCAAGTCTGCCAGTCTTTTAAGCCTGACAAATCCACACACCAGGCGTTTGAATAGACATGAAAAGTCGAGGGAATATCGTCTCTAGAGCTACAAAGCTTCACTTCTTGTATTGCTTCTCAAATGAATTCAGATAATCTTATAAAACTCCAGGCTCCTTTATTTCTGTCTCTCATTGTGCTCTTCTGTAAATCATGGATTCCTATTATTCTTTTCTTCTCCGTTCCAACTTCCTAATTTTTCCCAGTGGTTTTATTTCCTGTGCCTGTGCATTTCTGCCCTCAAAGAGGCAGTTGTTGCTCACAGGAATAACAGCCTGGCTTTATGCAGACTGAAGCAGCAGCAACAGCATTCCCCATCCCCAATAAAACCTTCAGTGCTCTCTGGGTGCCAATCCCACTGGTGGAAAAGAGCCCCTCAGCAGCCCAGGTCCTTGGGCAGCAGATACTCCAGGGGTTCTCTCAGTGACAGCAGTCACCAAATATCGAGCAAACAGTCTTTGGGCCTCCTGAGCACCTGAACAGGTGAGTCAGGTTACTCAGGCAGAAGGTTAGAACTGCCCAGTCCCATTTTCCACCACAGGCTGCTGCAGGAGAAATCCTGGGAGGCCATGGAGCTTTCCAGGACTTTGGAGGTAGAGAAGAGAAGGTAAAAACCCTCAGGAGCATTTCCACCTTTCCCAATACTGTAAGTCCTTGGGATAGCTGGTCTCTCTCTAAAGGCATTTCTTATGTAAGTTCAGTGTCTGGTTGTTATTTGCTAATTGCTGCTGGTATTTAATTATGGCAGAGTTGAAATTACAGAGGCAGCCACTAATCCACATTATTCAACGACGTGCTCCAAAATCCTACTCCAAACATTCCTCGCGGTCCTCGACAAACACAGGCAGTGCTCACTTGGCCCAGAAGTCACACTGCAAATATTTTCACAAAAGCAAGGATGAGCAAAATCATCCCAGGGCCAATTCAATTCATTACACAGACTTCCACCCATGTTTAATCTGGAGAGATCCATTTGTTTTCCTGAACTCCCTTCCCAACCCTAAACGAAATTAGGACCAAGCCTACTTGGACCATCGTGGATTTAAGAAAAATATGCTGTAAATTAATTTCTGGGTCTTCTTACCTTACCCACTGCTGAGACAGAAGTGCTGCCCTGCCCACAGTGAGATGCTCCTCAGTGCTCTGGGTAAAAGAGAATTACCACAAGTTGGTTCTCTGGGAGGGCAGCTCCTGGTTTGGGGGATGGAGGTTCAAGGTGCTGCTTTTCACAGATTGTTTCACTCACCCTCTTTACCCACCTGGGAGAGAAACATTCCCTTGATAATTGCACTGCTATTTACAGGGATGAGACCTGCAAGTAGCAGTGGATGGGGAATTCTTTGTGCTCTTCTGAGTAGATCACCCTGCAATAATGGTATAAATTCAGCCTGGGGGAGAGGAGGTTTCGGGGTGGCCTAATTGTGACCTTCCAGTACCTGAGAGAGCCTGAAAGAAAGATGGAGAGATTTTATAAGGACATGGAGTGACAGGATAAGGGGAAATAACTTCAAACTGACACAGAGTGGGTTTAAATTGGATATTAAGAAGAAATTTTTCCCTGTGAGGGTGGTGAGGCCCTGGCACAGGTTGCCCAGAGAGCTTAGTGATGCTCTCCAGTGTTCTTGGTAGGGTATAGGATGTTCCCAAACAGGTGGGGATGAGGATGAGGAGCAAACCACGAGCTCTGGCTTTAAATCCCCCTCAGGTTTTTGGTTGGTTCACCTTTCTTTGTAGGGAAAGAAAAAAACCCTACAGTTTGGGGAGATTCAGTTGGTTTCTTAGCTTTTCTCTCCCAAATCTGTATCTACCCCCTTGGAAAATCCTCCTTTGGCTTTTGCTGAGCTGAGAAACCCCTTGGAGGTCACGAGAGGCACGAGTGGGGATCAGATCTTGCTGATCTTTCACCTGGGCTGGTCATCACTTGTCATGGAGGAAATCCTGCCTGCAGGACCCTCTGCCAGACACCTGTAGGGATGTTGAGACTCTCCAAACTCCTGTGCAAACAAAGAGAGTGGCTGTGCTGGCACAGGGGAGTGTGATGGATATTTAATAGCCCTGCCACCTTTGGGGATGCACTGAGAAACTGCAAACAGGGTTTTGGTGGGGTTTTTTTTCCCCTCCCTTCTTTTTATTCTCATCTTTTAATTCTGGTGACACTAATGGATTGCCCAGGGCTAGGACAGAACCACAGAGCTGTTGTGAGTGGCCTCAGAACCAAAACAATTACTCTCTGCTCTGTAACCCAGGTGAGGCTTCTGGATTTCAGAGGGAATTCCCTCTGGCAGCAGCTCATCTCCTCTGTCCTGCACCCTCAGTCAGGGCTTTGTGCATCACAAGCACTGCCTGTTATTCAAAGCTAAAGGGATTTATCCTGTGCCTGCTCATGCTGGGATTTTAACCTTTGAATCCACATTATTTCCTATTTCACTCAGTCACAAAGTTTTAAGTTGCTTTGTGAGTGACAGTAGATGGATCTCTACCTTCAAGAACTTTTTTTGAGGGGAAAACAGAAGTATGTTTTCTTCCTTGGGATTTTTTAACTTACTTGTTGCAATGGAATTAAAAGCTTGGAATGTCCACCCAAGGTAAAAGTTTGCAGCCTGTGTAGTGCAAAAATTGGGAAACTCACAGGGAAATCAGAAAATCTTCAACTCTGCATTTAATCAAATCAATTTTTTTTTTCTGCTAACACTTTGCAGATTCTTATTGTAACTGGTATTAATTTTTCTGCATTTGTGACCATCTAACTCCAGCAAAGCTCTGTACCTTTCTGTGCAGCTTGAAAAAAAACTGCCTGAACGACTCAGACCTAGTAAATGGACCTTGGTGCTTTTAAACCCCTCATAAAATCAAATATTATCTTAAGAAATCCTAATCAAATTAATCTTCAAATCCATCTTCCCTCTCTTCACCCTATGACTTCACCTTGAGCTTGCCTCAATATGACCTGAATCTCATTTACTTCCCATTAGAAAAAAAAAATGAAGTGAACTTCTAAAAAAAATAACCTTTCAATTACCTTTTAAACTCCAAGAAGAGGACCCGTTTGGGCCATGACATCATCCCCTGATGGTTTTAGCACATGGGCCACATTCCCTGGCTGACCTCATTTATCTCAGTGAGCAGAGATAAGGAGACAGTGAAATATGAAAAGTCCTTCGGAGTTATTGGCGATTTTTAATTCTTTTTCAAACAAAACCTCCACAGAGATGCCCAGGCCTGGTGAAAAACAGAGGCACTGGGCTGGATGGGCGTGCACAGAGAGGCTGGAGGAGAGCTGGGTGCTGGCATGGGGATAAGCTGAGTTCATGGGCAATAACTTTGCTTGGACATGCAGAGAAACAAGCCCTTCCAAGGAGCCATCCATCTCTCCCCCCTCAGACACCTCTTTTCACAGGTGATGGATCTCTCCCCAGGGACAGACATTTCTCCCCCCTCATGATAACGGGAGCCCAGCATGAGTGATGTCTAAATCTGCGGTGTCTGAGGGCCATGAAGATGGATTCCACCCCAAACAACCAGCACAGCCAGCGGAGGGAATGGATGGGTATTTAAGGAGCTGCACAGATCTCAGGAGGCAGAGATGTCTGATCAGCACAGTATAAACAGGATCTGGTTCAGCTCCAATGCACAGGCTCTGTGAGTGTGTAAAACTCCATCTGACAGAGCTTTTCTCTTCGAGAGGCTTGTTAAATCAGCCTAACCATGGCCATGTGGCATTCTGGGAGCACACTTACAGCTGCCTAAAGGAAGACTCACTTTTATACCCTTAAAACTACCGGCACAGGTTTAATGGTTGTAGTTCTTCCTTTTCTAGATGCACATCCTGAAAACAAGAACTGCATCTTTGGCCCAGAGCCCCAAAACATAAGGACTGCTGAGAATAAAGTTGCCAGGGTGTTATTTTCATCAGAGGCTTTTCTGATGGCGAGATTTCCTTCTTTTTTTTTTTTTTTCCTTGCTTTCCTTAACCAAGCCAGTCTTTTTTTCCAGGCATCAAATCCCACCTCACCTCCACCATGTCCTGCTCTGCAGGAGCCACTCCTGGGCTCCTCCTGCCGTATATCAGGGTGTTTATGAGACACTCAGCATCAACACACTTCATGGATGGGATCATTCCAGGTAGCTCTGCCAACCTGCAGCTCAAAGGAGCTGTTTTAAGGCTGTTCTGCACTCCCAGCCCCTGCCAGGCTGCCCTCCTGGGTCCAGGTACTCTTTAACACACACCCCAGAGAATCTCTTGCTCTGTTGCTCCCCGTGGATCTGCTCATTTTCCACCCCTGCAAGGTGGGGTTTAATGGGTTTGATGCAGCACCAGGAAGGCCTCTTTTGGAGACATAATTAATGGATGCTCAGCATAGGAAAACCTTGACTTAGAAAATGTCATATATCAAGTGAACAGGACCAATTAAGGTAGCCAGGTTTTCAGCAGAAGCAGCTTTAACATCATCAGGATTTCCTACCCAATGTACTGCTTGGAAAAGGTGAGTGGAATTGGGGGTGGTGGCAGGGAGGGTGGAATTTGTTTTTCCATGGTGGAAAGTAATCTGCCACTCCTGGGAATGCTTTACCAACACCAACTGCAAAAACATCCATGTTGCCAGTTTACATTAGGGATAATATTGTGACTGCATTTAAACTGGAAGAAACCACTCCATCAGTCAAAGGAGGATTTCAGGGGATATGACCTTGAGTAATGTTCTGGCTTAGTGAAAACTGTGGATTTGATCATTAATAATATTTTGCATGATCCTTTTTTTTTTTTTTTATTCAAAGCAGACTTTGCCAGCCAAAGGACTAAAACCCTCTCTCGTGTTCCATCTCTCTCCATCTGAGTGCAGGCAAGAGGAATCTCTATGAAAATACCCTCTGTGGGCCAAAATTGAAAAGATAACATTCCTGAGAGTGAGACTGGATTCACCTAAGGTCTCTTCAAGTTCTGAGATGGCTGAATATGCAGTCTCAGCAGCTTGGACAGCAAAACACAGCTAAGAAAGAGGGAATTTTTCTCTCCTGGAAATGCCTCACGACTCTGGCTGTGAGAGCCTTTGGTAGGTGACGCTTCATGGAGGTACAGCAGGGCCATCACCAGCTGGGTGAGGGGTCTCTGAGCCACAGGGGCTGTGGCTGCTGCTGGAGGACCCTGCACAGCCCCCAGAGAGCCACAGAGTCACAGAATGTGCTGAGCTGGAAGGGATCCACAAGGCTCATCCAGTCCAACCTTCAGCCCTGCACAGGAACATCATGCCCAAACCCACCTGTAAGTGGTTTAATTTTTGTTGAGGTCATAGAACTTGACCCCTCCCTTGGCCTCATTTGGTAACTGGTTGGGATTGCTCTCCTTGGATCCCCTGCATCGTGTCCCGCTCTTTGTTACCTGCACAGCAGCTTTGCCCTCACAGCCTCAGGAGAGGCAAAATACGAACAGCAAACACCACCCACAAAGGCTGGATCTGTAGCAGCACACAGGAGCCCATATCCCTCAATTCTGCCTTCAAGAGCAGCTCTTCAGCAAACACAAATCCACACTGGCCCTGGTGATGCCGGGATTCACCAGAGCCCCAGGGCCCAGCTCAGCAGGGTAAGTTATCAGTCCAGGTTCGGTGAAAGATTAGTCACTGAGGGAGTTGGGTTCCTCTATTATTCATGCCATTCTGCCCCAGCCAGATTTATGTGTCAGGAAAAACACACAAACGGAATCCGATTGACTTGCAGGAGTTCCTGTCGGGTTTGATTTATGTTTGAGTAAATAAAGACATATGTCTTGTAGGTATTGGGCCCTGGCTCCCTTTCTCTTCGTGGATCTATGTCTAATTTATCAGCCTCTTTCTTTGCTGGACTTCTGTTTGTGAGTGTTTGCAGGGAAGGCAAGACTGGCTGCAGGGAACGCCTTTGACAATTTGAGGTTTAACTTTCGGGATAGTTTCGGGCTCCAACTTGCTGCTCTTCCAGGAGCCTTTAGCTGCTCATCTCGAAAGAACTTCCTGGAGACCCCTTAAACCACACAGTGCAGGGAGAGAAACAGCCCTGCTTGTTTTGTGAGCCACGTGGCAAATTAATTATCAAACGAGGCCAAGGAGTCCTGATGGGTCAAGTTCTGTGATCTCAACAAACAGGCCCAAAACCCCATTGTTACCAACCCATAATTAACCAACTCATTACAAACCAGTTGTAGCTCCCTCAGGCACCCTGAAGCACAATGTAATGAAGCAAATCCTGCTCTATTTAAAAAAAGAAAAAAAAATAATTTGAAATAAAGAAATTCAGTAATTTTATTTAAAATTTTTTAAGGGGAAAAATATCTTGTTGAGTTCAGATAATTTTCTCCTCCAGTTCTGTTTTGGTTCTTTTTATCCACTGAAAGTGCAGAAAAGACAAAACATTCAGTTAAATTGGAAAGCCTTCTCATAATCCCTTATTTCCACATAATAAGCAGCCCAGTCCAAGTCAAACTGCAATTTCATCATTGATTCCAAGTTAAAAAACCAAGAAATTCTGATGAGTTTCCCCAGGTCACCTTCGATCTCCTGCACACCAGTATGCCTATAATGGTGTAAATGGGCACCCACGAGGCCAGAAGCAGCTCCAGGAGCACCAACCCTGCTGGAAAATCAGCTCAGTAATGGGAATGTTTGTTTGGACTCACCCCCTGCCCACGGCTCCCTTTGCTGCTCCTACTAAACAGCCTGAGAAAATATTTATCAGAGGAATGTGGTAACAGATTTATTGGATCCCCAAAGCCTGAAGTCAGAGCTTCAGCATCAGGAGCCTTTGAGAGAGAGGGAACACCTCGGGAATGAGAGGGAACCTGGGAGATCCCTGATGGTTCTGCTAATTAATGAGGAGGCTGTGGCCAATAAAACCCATGGAGAACAGAGCCTGGCAGGGTCTCCTCCCCCTTGGACAAGCCTTGCAATTTACCTGAAAGATGTGCATAGTTTCCACCCAGCTGTCGAGTTTATGGGCGTCCTGTGGGAGTTTAAATAGATTTGGGGCCTCTTTAATGTTTTCATGTATTTATTTACTTTTTATAGGATTGAAATTTGTAACGGTGTTTTTGTTTTAATCTGCCTCGGCATTTGGTTTGAATGCATGGGATGGGATGGGATGGGATGGGATGGGATGGGATGGGATGGGATGGGATTTCCCTTCCAATAATAGCTCCAGGTTGACTGTAATTTAGAGTGGGACCTGTTGTGGGACAGGGGCACTGGGTACACCAACAGTGGGATTCATGAAGGGCATCACAACATGCTGTGGAGCCTCCTGCGTGGGCAGAAGGCAGGGAATCATTCCATAGGGATCTAAAAGGATGATCTAAAAGTGCGGACTGTCCTCATGACTGGAATTGCAGTGGCTGCACTTGACCCTGCAAATCACTTGGATCTATTTCCATTGAAAAAATAAGGAGTGGATCTGGAAGATTATAATCATCCTTAAAAACTGGTAGGAAAGCAAAATCCAACCCCAAAATATTACAGGAGTACCTGTGGGGTCAGGGGGGGTTTCCATCTCAGCATTCCCTCACTTAATAAATGGTTTCTCCTTGGGTGAAAGATGGACCTGATCCTGGTGGACTTGACAGTGGTGGCTCCAAGCTGTGGTGGTGCTGATGGTACAGGAACACTGCTCTCTCTTCCTCCCCTCTAAGGGGCTATTCCCTGCCCTCCTGGTGGGGATTGCCATGATATCAACACCTCATCACTGTGGCAGCCCTTGGAGGTGGTGTGGGTTTCAAACCATGCCCTCAGTTGTGGCCTCCTCTCTGGCAAGAACCTCCCTGCAGTCCTCCAGAGAGAGCTGGAAGGAAACATTTCCCTCAGCCAGCTTCTATCCCCTGCAATGCCAAGAGGGAAGCAGGAGAAACATAAGGAAGTTGCAATGATAATACCAAAATAATCTGCTGCTCTTGCCATATGTTATAGTAATTACACCCTTCCCCTTCCATCCCCAGATGTTCCCTGTTTGAAGAGAGATTCATGGTTACACAATGAATCAGGAGGGAGATGCAGGGAAAGGATGTGAGCCAGGAGGATGATGTAAGGAAAAGAGGCAAAAAAAAGAAGGAAAAAAAGAAAAAAAAAGGGAGGGGAAAGAGAGGATATTGTTGAACAGCTTTGGAAGGGGAGGAGGAAGCCTCAGTTCAGGGCTCCTGAAATCTCCCATCAGTCAGACGAGAAGATTTCTGCAGTGGAGAGGAGGAAACTCAATAGCACGTGAGGCCATTGAGGAGAGGAGTGAGGAGCACGGCAACAAATCAAAGAGCTGCTAAAAAGTCTTGGGCTGCAAAGAAGGAATTTTCAGTCAGGCTCTTAAAAACCAGAGTAAAATGCAGTTTTGGGCTGGAGCACCAGGATGTGTGGAGTGTGCCTGCTCCTCTTAGAGGCATTAATGCAAAGCAGTGAGTGGGATCCCATAGCTCCAAATGAAGAAACAGGCAAGTCTGGCCAGGAGACTCTTCCACAAACACAGTTTATTGCTTAGAAGAAGGCAGACCTTTGGCTAAATCTCACCAACGTTTCATTTCCTCAAAATTCCCCTAAACTTTCATTTTAGGGGCAAACGTTGGCAGATGCTTGAGGGGAGGGAGCCTGTTTAACATTTTAAAGAAGTGTTTTTTTCAACCACTTCCAGCGAAGTGGTTGAGCTATTTTTGAGTGAGCAGAAAGTGAACACGAACCCCTTGCCCACAAGGGGAAAAACGAGACCTCAGCTTTATGAGCAGCCCTGATGATCCCCTATATCTCCATCAGCAAAGGCCGTGCTCTGACCAGAGAAGAGTTTCTCCCAGCGACAGGTGTCTTTGATTATTCCAGCAGGGATTTTCAGCATCCATGTTTTTCAGCCTGGAAAGTTCAGCCATTTTCTCACTGGGGGTCCTGAGCCTTGCAAGGAGCACAAACAGGGGGGGATGAACAGCTCATAGGAGCAGCCTTTGTTCTCTGTGACAAACAAGATGCACATTGAGGTCTGGAGCTGCAGTTGAACCAAAGATACACCGAGGGATGAAGGGTGAAGGTGCAAGGGGAACGGCTTTGCCCAGCTTTTGGTTGGAGCTGAGCTGCACCTGCCTCTTTAGGGTCCCCCCAGAGCTGTTCCCGTGCCAGGGATGGAGGTTGCTGTGCCCTGGCCACACACATTCCCTGCTCCTCCGAGCGGGTGCCAGGAGCACGTGGTGGATGGGCACTGCCCCAGCTGGCTCCTGAAACCAGAGAGGGGGAACAAAAGGGGATTTAGCTCCCAGTAACCAAGGAGTTGCACAGTCAACACTGGTCTGCTGGAGCTGCTTTGTTCCTTCTTAAGATGGAAAATCCCGTCCCTTCGCCCCACACGGTTCAGTGAGGGTTCAGGCAGGCAGGAGAAGGCGGGGAAGGGGCTGCAGCCTGAACGAGGAAGGGGCTGCAGGGGCAGGAAACAACAGGAAATTTTAATTTTCTGAGAAAAAATTAAAAGATGTTTAGCAGATTATTCCGTTTTGGAGTTCTGCTGCATTTTAAATTGCACGTCCATTATATGAACACGGGCCCTTGAGCTGCAATTGTGCAGAAAGCAAAGCTGAGGCTGCTGAACATCCTCACGCTCCTGAACCGCTCAGTAGGAGCCTGACTCAAGGCTCATTGCTGTGGCAAGGAATTAAGAATCACTGGATGATAGTGTTACACTTTCCTGGAAGGAACAAGGCTGCAGAACAACAGGGAGCAAAGGTATTGCTGGAATAATAATAATAATAATTAAAAAAAAGGCTGATTGTTTTTAACGTGGTAGACAGTCTGTTACCAAATTATTATTCTCTTATCTGTTTCAGTGCTGGTTTTCCTCTTACAAAGCTCTTCCTTAAGCCTGCAGAGAAGGGATGAATAAAAGCAAGGACAAGAGACTTTATTATTTGCATTTCTTCTGTTTACAGTGGCCAACATCAAACTCCACGGGCTGTGCCACCTCCCCGAGCTCCAGACCTCCCTGGTATCTCATCAGCTTTGCAAGGAGATAAATCCTGGCAAGGTTCATCCAGCTCAAGTTCACAGCCTGTTTCTCCCCATTAGAATATTCTCCTGCATTATCCTGACCACATAACAGCAAAGGAAGCTGTGAGAGCAGGAGCCAGGAAATAGTGTAACTAATACAGGAATGAAAGGGAAAGCAGATGGGGACGATGCTCTTCCTGAACCATGGGAAGAAACTTGTTCCAAGGCCACTGTTCCTTTTGCTCCTCTCTTTTTTTGCTGACAATCCCATCAAGTTGTGGCATCTCAGAATAAATCAATCCAGTGTCAGGGATGCAAATGAGATGAGAATTGTTTCCTTTTGCAGATGAGGGCAAGAGTTCTGCGTTTGCAGAGCAGACACAGGCGCTTCTTTTAAGTGAGAAAAGAAACTGCCACACTATAAAATAAGAACAAGAAACAGTTTCTTTCTGGAAAAGCCACCTCTCAGTGGGGAGGAAGTTTTTCCATGAGATTTCTGATGTTTAGTAGAAAGTTATCAACTCTACATTCATTTCTAAGAGAAGATCCAATGAAACCAATAGGAAAATTGGTTGAAAAGAGCAAGTCTATATATAAAGAAGTACAAGTAATTCTTCTGCCTATCTAATTCACATTATATTATATATTGATTTTCTATAAGATGTTTGATATTCAGCACAATATTAGGCACAGGCCTCACTAACAACTCCTTCAGATGTATTTCACACAGTCCTGCACACAGGAATTCACTGCAAATAAGGAACTTGAACCTGACAGAAAGAGTTTTAATCAGTTAAAGTTTTTACAAAGTCTTTCGAAGGACTGTGGTTTAGACCTTGATTCATGATACAGGGATGAGTTATTACTGTTGCAGTTTTTTTCTCTTTGCTTACTTTGTGATTTTCTCCTGTTGAACAATTCCAGCCCAGGATACACATGAGAAATTACCAATTGCTGCTTCCAGTGGATGTCAAATCTCCTGGGTTTGTGCCCAAAAGGGATTCCAGGGAGTACAGATAAGCTCAGGAAAGGCAATTAGGGAGGCAGATCAAAAAGAGCTTAATAAACCAAGTTTTCAACTCACAGGATGGGACCAGAAAACCCAGACTTAAGAGCTGATGAAAACATGGCAAATTTCAGAATTTCTGCCAAAAATAGGGAAGAAATTCTAATGCATGGGAATAATTTTTAAAAAAAGAAGTGATTTTATAACTGGCTTTAGGAATTTTATATTAACTAGGCTAGTTCAAATTTCTCCCCCGTACTCTGCAGCCACCCACTGCACTGGATGATGTCCCACTGCTGGGTTGGAGACCTTGCTCAGCAAATTGCTGGGCCTCAGACCAAAAAGGGGGAGAAGTCATGAAAGGAATCTGGAGTGGAAAGGGGAAGAAAGTGAGACCCACAGAGCCACCTCTCCCGGGCGCTGAGTGGGAACCAGCTTCGCTTTCTCCTTCGAGAACCACCTTTGAAAAGCTACAAAAAGGACAAAACCAGCCCAGATTTTCCAGCTTAGCTGAGAATCACCAACCACCTGCTCCATGCACGTGGAAGCAGCCCTGGCCAGGGGCTCAGCACATCTGGTTTCACTCAGCTGCTCCGGAGGGTTTGACATCCTATAGGGCCTGACAGTCCACCCAGTCCGTGGAGTCCTCCAGGCAGACAGGGCCAGTTTGTTCCTGTGCAGTGGATTTTACCTGGCTTTGCTGATTAGCTTTGTAAAACTCTAATTAGAAACAGCCAGTCGTGTCAGAGGCAATGACATTAAGTTGAATGCAATGACACGAAGCTGAAAACGGGGTGAAATGTGTTTATACTGAAAGGATACCCGGAGAAAAGAAGGAGTCCATAAAACCAGCTTTCTGTCTCCGATTTTAAGTCAACTGAAAACTGTCTTAAAGAATCAGCTGCTTCTATTAATCTTTTCTATCCGTGAGAGCTGCTTTAGAACTCCAATGGGCTACAGGATGGATGTAGAGTTAGCAAAGCTATTAGGGAAAAATGAGTTATTTTAGTGTGATACTCCAAGGAAATCGCAGTGAATGTTCCTCAGGGTTGGATCTGCAGTGAGGGAAAATTTAAGGCCAATTTAAGCTCTTGTCAGATAAAAATCTTGGTGTAAATTTGACAAACAGCAGGTCTTCAGGCAAGCATGAGTCTGTCTGTTTATCTGTCTGTCTGTCTTATTTCTCAAGGCAGGCTCAGGAATTAAGGCGTTTCATGATCGTTTCTGGCTCATTTTGATCAGTCTTCATTATCCTTCCCCTGTCCCAAACCACAGCAAGAAATGAACCTGAATATTGGCAAGGCATTTCATTCCCTATTCTTCCCTCAAACCCAAGCAAAATAGACATATCCCTTTATTCCCCATCATGGTCCTCTGCACATTTGATGTAGTTTTCCTTTCCTATTTGCAGAGCAGCTCGAGGATATTGGTTCTTCCATTTAACCACAGGGGCCCTGGAACAATCCTTAATGCATTTAGGATGTGGTTGTATTTTAGGATGTTTTAGAGGATAAAATCACACTCGAGGGCCATTTGAGCCCTTGGAAAAGCGCAGTGGCCACAGCTGTGTGTCCTGCCAATCTCCTAAGTGTCCCTCCTGCTGGCCCTGGAGATGTGATTGCTGGGGAAGGGCTGAGGATTATCCTGCCCACTGTGAGCTCACCTGTTTACCCAGCCCTGTTATTTATTGGAGATCAAATCGACTGAGAATCACTCCCGACAGAGCTGGCAAGGGATGGCTTTCTGAGCAGAGCACAGGTCAGGCTGGAGAGGTTCAGCTCTCTGTGATTTAGGGACCATGATGATCTCTTTAAAAACTCTCACAGCCCGCCAAAAAAACCAAAATGAAAGCAGGGCTGGGCCTGCCATTAAACAGTGTGGGACACAAATGGGAATAGAGCAGACCCCATTCTGCTGGGCTAAAGCCTTGTGTGACATCTGTGAGTCTCTGTAACCTTTTCTGAGCTGCATTTTGCCAGCTTGAGTGCATTAAAGGGAAGTGCTGTTTGTGAGGGGGCAAATACTCCTCCGAGGGACTTCCCCACAATTCCTAGGACTGTGTTTTCTCTTATTTTGCCCTTCAGCTGGAGAAGGAAGAGCAGGTTCCAGTGGGTAAAACTGGCACAAATTCCATGCCCCCAAATCCTGATGTCTGAACCAGTTACATGGAGAAAGGGAGTCTCCTAAATCTGAATTTTGGACTTGGAAAGCATCAGACTGAATGGTGACAGTGGTTTTTGCTGTTTTGATTGCAGTTGATTATTACAGTGGTTGCAAGTAAGGCACTTTGAACTTTACACCATCTTTACTGCAATCTTTTTGTTTTGTACTTTATACAATCTTTTCTTGTTTGTATGGAGGTTTTACAACTATTTGGTAGCAAAAGGAACAGGTTTAATACTGTAAGACAGAAACATATGCAGTTTCTAGCTCCATTCCCAACAATTTTGAAGTCGGTGCGGGCAACAATTTTTTTTTAGACCGGGGTTTTCTGCTCTTGGAGGACAGAAAACTCAGAAATTGATTAGAGAAAAAGCCCTTTTTTTCCTAAGCAAAGCCCCCCAGTTTTACGAGCAGTTGGGTTTAGCCAAAGCTGCCACCTATCAGGAGAACCATCTATTTTCTTCCTGCTTTTTTTTTTGCTTTGTTTTATTTGAGCAGGGCATTTCTTCCCTGCTGTTTATCCCCTCGGACCAACACAGGAAAAAGCCCACTTGCACCCCTCGACCTCTGTGCTCTACCACTGACAATCCCCTTCCTGAGCCTACAGGCATTGCTTTTTTTTTTTTTTGGGGGGGGGGAAAGTGCCTTATTTAGAACACATGATCAGCAGGCAGAGCTTCCCAGTAGCCTCCAAGCCCCACGGAGGATTTATTTACATTGTGTGAAATGAGAGGAAATGAAGGGGTTTGTGTTTGAACCCAGAGCAGCAGCCCTAATTCTGCTCCTCAGAAATGCCCTCCTGGAAGGATTGCAGGCAGTGGCAGCTCAGGGCAGGGAGGGGGAAGAATTCCTCCATTGCTGGGCATTCCCAGCAGGATGGGCTGCGATGCCTGATGAGAAAACACACTGAGCAACTTTCGAAACCAAATTAATTTGGTGGATTTCAAGTGATTTTTATTGTTCTATAGCATGAATCCAGTTTGCTTTCTTGGCTTCCTGTCTCACCAAAGGATATCCCTCAGAGGGAGCCTTTGGGGATGAAGAAAAGGAAGAATTTCTTATTAAAATAATAAATTATCTATATTAAAAATGAGTATTTATACATGGGGGAAAGAGGGAATATTCCACTGCAAGTGGCACAGATGTGTACCATAAAAAAACACACTAAAACATGGAGAAATTAAAAATTACCAAATTCAGGTTAATTTGGTTATATGTGCAAATTAAAAATTAATAAATTCAATTAATTTGTTTATAGGTACAAATTACAGATTAATAAATCCAATTTATTTGATTTGCAATGGTACCTGCACTCATTCTCTGGGTGCAGAAAACCTCCTCAGCTTGGGATATTTTATGAGTCTATGATTGGATGTCTTTCTGGCTTTACTCTGCACCTCAAAGGTAAAAGCAAATGGAATAACCACAAAAGGCAGTTGATTAGATCCAGATTGGTGTTGTGGAAAAGAATCCCAAAAAATTAGTGACAGCATAAGACTGTAAAGAAGTTTTTGGTTTTTTTTTTTTTCCTAGAGCTAATAATTACAGACTCCAAGATGGGTCTTGGTAGGGAGCCTGCAAAGGAAAAAACATGGAAGAAATTCCAGCCATCCATAGCAGCCTTACTGGTAATCTAGAACAGATCCCAAATCCTGGTGCCAAAGTTATTTCAGAAAACATTTACAGCTCCCTGTCCTTGGTGCCAGCCCAAGTTTGCCAGTGCCAAATTTAGCACCGGTGTCGGGGCTTTGCCATCATTGGTTTGGACATTCCCACCATCCACTTTTCAGCAATCCATAAGGAAGTGACTGAACTTCCTGGAGCTACTGAATGTTTTCCCAAAAGCTTCTCAGGTGACTGTGGAGCTGCTTATGAGAAAACCATCCCTGCACTGTCCAGGTTTTATCCCTGGGGCAGGACAATGATCAATTAATTCCTCTTCAAAGCAACTCTGCTTTTCAGAACAATGTGTAAACACGGTGAGAAAAAGCTGTCCAGGACACTGCACAGTTTGGAACAAATGATTGTTGTTGTTGTTGTATCAACAACTGGATCAATGATTGTTAAAATCCTTCCATTTAGTGCCAGGAATTTTGCTTTGGAAGGAGAATGAGGAGGGAAAATCAACAGTGATTGCTGAAGAAAATAAAAATATCAATGAGGAAGGTGTCCCTACTCCTGGCAGGGCATGGAATGAGATGACCTTTAAGGTCCCTTCCAACCCAAACCATTCTGTGATTCTCTGTCACTGACCTTGAACATCACAGTGTTGGGTTTGAATCAATATTTGTGAGTTTTTAATTACATACAGAAAATTCCAATCAGCAAGGCTGAGGTTGTCATCACTTGGGTTCTGTGAGGTTGGTTGTGGCCCATCTTCTTGTGGAAGAGGAAGATGATAATTTTTTAAAGGTCATAGAAACACCTCAGAATCCCAGGAAGGGATTTCTGAACTCAGGTGTTTTGGGCTGGGCACAATTCTGAGAGGGTTTCCCAGCTCTGAACAAAATTAGGAGCTACTAATATCAGTCCTTCAGCTTTTCCAGTGAAACTGCCAGCAGCTCACAGGAGATTTTAATTCTAACTTTCATTTTGCATCAAATGGAACATCCAAAAGTCTTTTGTTGGATAGAAGGGCATCTGCAGCTTGTCCACTATAAACACTGCTCAGCCATTTTCAAAGGCTACAACTTCCTCTCGTGCTAAATTTCTATAAATCTCTCTATATAACTCTCTCATATATATATATAAATGAGTTATATATATAACTCTCATATATATATATTTGAATCTTTATATATTAACTTAGTCATATATATATATAAAAGAAAAATAACTAGGGAATGTCAATGCTTCCCTTGCTGATACCCAGCTGGAATTCCCTTCAAAACTTGTGAGGTTTTTTTCAGAAGCAGATACTCAACATCTTCTAAAACCAGACTTTCTTTGCAATAGTAAGACTTCTAAGATGATGATTCTTTCCTCTTTCTATTGTTAAACAAAAAGCTGATGAAGCTCCCATGGCTCTAAAGCCCAGTGGAAGGCTGGACACAGAGTCTGAAGAAAAGAGTTCAAACAGTGATGGAAGGAGCAGGTGAAAATATTAGGAACCGATACAACCTTGCAGCAAAGTGGAAGATTAAGAAGTTTGCTTGTCCAGAGGCAGATGAAGCCCAGCTCGGTTTCCTGGCAGTAGCTGAGAGGGAAAAGGGAGAGGAGTAACAAACCACAGCTGATCAACAGGGATGGGGCTGCTTAAAAGGACTTATTTATTTGCAAACCCTCTACATAAGCAAAAAAAAAAACAAAACAAACGTGTTCTGCTAATGACTGGGAATTTGAACAGCTTGTTTTTTAAAAAATAAAACAAATAAATACTCCTGCGCACCCCCAGCCTCCTGTGCCATGATTTATGGCCAAGGCATCCCCGGCACAAGCCACTATTCAGTAGCTCGAGCACCAACTTCGCGTTCAAGGTCAGGCAAAATCTCAGTGAAAACAAACAATTCCTCAGCAGCCTCTCCAAGCGGCGGCGGGAGCGGAGAACAACAGATCCGATGTTTAGGGAAAAAAACAAAAACACGTCAACACAAATATTTGGCCTCCCCGAGACGCCGTTCCCCGGCTTCTCCCGGAGCGTCCCCTGCTCCCTGGGGAGGGTTTGGAGGCTGCAGCTTCCTTGGGAAGCCTCGGGAAGCGGCTGGAATGATGGTGATGTCACTGCCAGGCTGCCGCAGGAGCGGCTCCGTTGATATTAGCGGGGCTAATCACCCGCTAATTGGACAGTCACCGGAGACACAATGCGGGGGCAGCTCGGCTTTCGCTTTAACTCCTCACCCAAATGAGCTTTGACTCAAATGTAATACTTTATATCAACACGCTGGATGACTGTAAAAATAATACCACATGTGCCGGTGCCTCTTTTTAATAAGTGTCTTCCTCAATTTTCCCCGCTGGATGAGGCACTTTAACGTACACACAATTAAGGTTATTTAAGGGATATCAATTGAAAAATGCACCCGCAGGAGGCTGAACACGACTGGGAGAGCTCCCAGTGCAGCTCCCAGAAGTCAGCTGCCATCATTTCATGCAGCACTCCTACAATATGATCTTCTCCACGTTGCATGGGAGAAGGTTGACCCGGGGATCCCCCGCTTTGCTCTGCCCCGAGTCGTTTGCGTCGACACAAAACGGATTTGAACCTCTGCGCTTCTGGTTTGGCAGCAATTTATCTGGGATGAATTTGTCTGGATTAAAAAAGCAAAAAGCAGAGAGAAGAGCAGAGCTGGACTCCCTGGTGGATAGACAGGTAACACCTTCCTGCTCAGAGCTGCTGGGGAGAGTCAGTGAGAGCCCCAAGACTAAAGTGTGTCCAAAGTATGATGGCTAGAGACTGGGGGAAGGTCTAGAGCAGGACAGTTCTCATGGATTCATGGAGTATTTGGGGTTGGAAGGGACCTTTAAAGGCCATCTAGTCCAATCCCCTGCAGTGAGCAGGGACATCTCCCAGCAGAACAGGCTGCTCAGAGCTCCATGACTCTGACCTTGAATGTTCCCAGGGATGGGAACACCTCTCTGGGCAACCTGTGCCAGTGCTCACCACCCTCACAGTTCAAAATTTCTCCTTATATCTAGTCTAAATCTTCCCTCTTCTAGTTTAAAACCATTTCCCCTTGTGTTTTTGTAACAGGCCCTGCTAAAAAGCCTGTCCCCATCTTTCTTACAAACCTCCTTATAAATACCTTTTTTCAGTCATCTTTGTGCTCTGATGAATCTGGGTTTTCAGACCTGTTTTGATAAGGCAGAAGAAGTTTCCAACATAAAACTTTATCAGGGGAGAGAAGAGCAATCCCCTTCTCCTTCAGACACACACACAGCTGGAGATTTTAGGAAATACCCAACAGAGCTTGCTAAAAACCTTCTCAAAAGCTCTTTTTAAAAAAGTATGCTTAAAGTCTAGGACTTATTTGTTAAATATCTTTGCGTTTTCTGTCTTCCACTCTTTCACGTTGTGCTCTGGTTTCAGTGAGAGGCATTTTGCAGATAAATTATTGCTCTGCCATCCTTGTTTCTCCACCACTGTGGTTTTAGCTGGTTTTCATAGCTAAATCTTAGGTCAGGCACTTCTTGCTTAGATACATCATCTGAGTGTGGCCTGAAAAAAATGTCTCAAGATGGAGAAAAATCCCCCCTTGATATGAACCTGTCTTCCTGCAGTTCCCTCTGCATCCAAGGGCTCCACTCCTCTGCAAAGTTGTCATAAAAATCATTACTTGCCCTCAACAGATGTGACCTTAAAAAGCAGCTTCATGGAGAAGAAAAAAAAAAAAAAAGAAGTGGGGAATATAAAATAGCCTGTGGTGAAAATAACAGCAGGGAAACATTATAAAATCTGAGCCATAGCTGGCTGGCTTCCTCCTGATTATTGCTTTCTCTTTCAAGGACCCGTCCTTGAGAGTCCAGATATTTGAGGGTGATTTTTTTTGAAGGCAGTTTTAACACTCTGCTGTTCTAATGAAACAAAGCTGCTGCATGGACCTGTAACAACGTGGGGCTCGAAGAACATCCTCAGCACACGAGTTAAAATGCAATGCAGAAAAACCCCTCAGTATTTCAAAGTCCTTTGAAAGGAAATGATACTGAGTTGATGAAGTATGTGCTGTACATGGGAGGGAGCAACAAACACCTGGGGCTTTTTCTAAACAGGAAGACCAAAAAGAGAATTGATGGTCTGAGTTTTGGAGTCAATCGTCAGAAGCTGCAGTTTATCCCGGGCTGGCAAAAGGTTTTCAGAGGCTTTTCATTCTTTTCCCACCCAGGGTTTGGGGCTGACTCTTGCCATGGAAGTCTGCCTTGCAAATGCAAAGCCGTTTTCTGCAGGATTTTTTGTTTTGAGTTGTCCTCTCCAGCTCCTGGAGAACTGTCATGCCAAAGAGCTGTGCATGAGGAGGGTCTGCCACTCCCCCACACTTCTCACTGCAAAACATTTCAACTCCTACACAGATCTGACAATTCCTGTCTGGTGAGATTTGCAGATTTTGGATCAAATCCTTTCCTCTTTTCACACCACTGTAGGGATCATTCCTGCTTGCTTGGTTGCCTCTTTGTTTTCCCCCTCTATTTCATCACCTGACACTGTTCCACTTTCCCAATAGCACTGCCAGTTCTTTATCGGATTTCTCTGGTTCTGGTGACCCTGGAATCAGGATGAGATTCCTGCCCTGGAGACAGGCAGCTCCTGCAGTCGGAGAGTTTGGCACTCCAGCTCTGTTTTGCATGGAGAGCACAGCCCAGCCCCAGCCTGGAAACAGCACTTTGTATCCCAGCTCTGCTGCACGTGGATCCTGATCAGTTTTAGAGTCCCCTCCCTCCCGCTCAGCCTTCCCTTTCCCTCCTGGGCTGCCCAGCTCCCTCCTGGGATGCTCCAGGGAGCTCCATCACTGCCTGTTTCTCTCTGTAACCACACAGATGCCAACCAGAAACTTCCAGTAACTTTGCAGTCACATGAAACCCCCTGAATACCTATTAAAAATACCCAATGAACTCTCTCAGCCTTGTCTTTTAGTCCTGAGCTTGACAGTTCCATGTTGTAATTCTCTAAGCCATCATCTCAAGTCTTCCCGTGCCCATCCTTGAAATAGCTGGATAGCTAAAATCTATCTATCTTTAGTTGGTGATTTCAGTGCATATTCCATGCTTCAAATTCTAGTTACCTAGACAGGGAGTTTTTGAAGGATTTATATCCTATTAAATTTGGCAGAGTCTGACTATTTCAGCTTTTCAGCCCAAATCTGAGCAGAGCATTTACAACCAGGTGTGGCCCTGGTGGGTTCCCTGCTCTTGGCTCTTCCCAGACCAGGTGATCAAAGAAGAATGAGCTCAGGTAAATGCTTTGACCGTGATATTGCTCCAGCCCAGGATGTCCCAGTCTGATGGAAGCTCTAAAGACTCATCAAGTGCTAAAACACACCCAGGATGGTCTCCCAGGTAAAATCGCTGCTCAAATTACGGACTCCCCAGGGAGTCACCGAAGTTCAGCCACAGCTGAAGGTGTTTTACGGCTCAGGATGAAAAGGGTCTCTGCTCCGGGGTGAGCAGAACTGTAAAACTCTTTAAGAAGAGGAGGTGTGGAAGCCCCCGGAGCTGCGGCCCTGCAGAATCCCGGCGTTCCCAAAGAGGGCACTGACGCTCCGCGCAGCGCTCGGGAGAGCCCAGCATCGCTCGGCCGGGCATAAATCTCCGCTGAGAAATCTGTCTTAGCACGTCCACCTCAGGAAAAGGGGAATTATTACACTTAATTAAAGTGTATTGACACCACATGTGGCCCCACCTCTCCCTTTTGGCTTTATTAATGATAGCAAAGCTGCAGCCCCGGAGAGGGGGGGGAGGGTCTAAATGGCTAAACAGGACCCCCAGACTGCTCTCGAACATACCAGGGCAGCAATCACACTTTTTAACAAGCCTAATTTCTACCTCTGAGCTAAGTTACATTTTGTAGTCAATATTTCAGCTCCTTGGCTGGGCTGGCAAAGGGCAATCAGTGCAGCACTGTTTGGTGGCTCACTGTTAATGCTGCTGGAGCAGTGCAAGGGCCATTCTTCTCAAGATTATCCACTGGAAGAATTCATTAAAAAGTTAGTTTTGGTGTGCTGGGAGCTGTTGTTCTGTTTTCCCATGAGAGCTTTTTGAATAGAAGTCATACACAAAATAATTCCCCCTCGAGCAGAGACTTTAGTCTACAATTCATGAGAAATCTCAGTTGAAACAGAGACAATCTGCTTAAATCCTGAGCTGTGTGCCCAGATTAATCCTTCCCACTGAGGACTCCTGATTTCACAGTTCAATCCTTCAGGTCCAACCATGTTAATATAATATTATATATTAATATAAATAATATTAACATTCATTTTATTGATAGAATTAATATTAATAACAGTAATAATATTAATATTAATTATATATTGCTATTAGTGAGTGCTGTGGGCATGTTCAGTATCAAAGTGATGCCACACATTTCCCCCTTCCCAAACTGCAGAAAAAGAAAAGCTCAGATATATTGAGAATGTTAAATCCACAACCTACTCTGAGTTATACAGAATGTAACACTTCAGGGGGTGCCAGGATATAGAGATTTACTTGGCTGCTCCTGCTCTGTTCAGCAGGTCGGGTGAAACAGAAACACTGGTTTTGTCCAAAGAGAAAATCGTGGTATCTCAGAAGTTTGCAGAGTGACCCGAAGTGTCTCTGAATTTATAACTGGTTGTGACAGGGGTTAAAATTGCCAGGAAGCAGCGTGGCCATTGCTGATGTCACAGCTGCCCCCTGGGACGGTGAGGTCACTGCCAGGGCTGCTGGGGGAGATAAGAGCCTGTTCCAACCAAGGGGAGTGCCACATCATTCCCACCCTGCAGGAGGAGCATCGGGCTGTTTGGAAGCCCCCGTGTCTGCCTGGCACTCACTGTGGGTGTTTTGGAGATCCCTGGGCAGAGCTGAGGGCACTGTGGGGCTGAGATCCAGCACTGTGGGAGTCTGAGCAGCAAAGCCAAGGAAGCTCTGCCTTTTGACCCCAGTTTGGGTGATGTCACACACCCTGTCCCCAGCACGGACACCAGGACTGTGTTCTTAAGTGGAAATTGCTGGGAATTTTTCCCACCCAACAAGGATCATTCAGGAAAAGGGAAGAATTTAAGGGACCAGGGCATGTGCAGGTTTGAGCCCCCAGGGCTGGTGTGACTGGGATTAAGGGCCCATTGGCTGCACTTGCAAGAGCACAGGTCAGAATGGGAGGGATTGACCCTTGGGGGTTAAAATCCCACCAGTTCTCAGCTCAAACCCACACAGGGCATCTTGGGGCCACAGTCCAAGTGACCCCAAACTGCAGAGAACCAACTCCATCACCAGGAGATGCAAAGTTTTCACCTGTTCACTGTATTCAAAATAAACTGACATTTGGTGCATAAGAAAACAAAATCCATTCTCTATATTTTGCAGGTCTTTTCGGGATGATACAAAGATAAAAGCTGGGAGAACAATACAGGGCTGGAATTTCTGAAATGGAATCCCAGCCCTCCAGTTAAACTGGGGTGATTTATTCAGTTTTCTGGTGCCTTTGCCAGTGATCTCACAAATCCAGAACAGCCAGAGCAGGAATATGGGGAGCTCAGTCCCCTCTGCATGTCCCTGCCACCCTCGTGCAGGAGCTTGTATTCCCTGCGGAATGGTTCCAAAAGGAAATATTGAGAAATCCTGAAGCAAATAACCACACTGGCATCTTTTTCTTTTTTTTTTTTTTTTTTTTTTTTTTTTTTTTTTAAGAAAATGGAAGAGATGACCAAGAGGCTCAGCCCGTCTTGGAGGCCTGTTCGAAAAGTTCCCATTGTACAAACAACTCATCAGGGCTCAAACCACTTTAAAACACTTGCAATTGAAAACATGTTCTTAGTGGTTTGGGACAGAGCTGAGACTTTTCCCCATCTATTAATACCCTGTGAGCTTTGGTTGCTAAAAGTGTCATCCTGGGCTGGCTATTTTTGACGCTCACTTTGGAGCAGAGCAGGAGCAGGAGAAGCTGCAGATGGTTGTCTTGAGCACTCGTGGCGTTTAAAGATCTCCCAGAAAGTGTTGTAAAAGTGTGTAAATCCGAGGAACCTGGACAAATTCCAGCCTCACTAATACCTTCTCCCAGTGTTCCTCCTGCAGTTTCGATTGGAAAACCATCCTGAAGGGCTGTGCAGTGTGTGTAGAACAGCTGCCATATTTTACCCGACTGTTGGCTGCTCTTCTCCTTAAATAATTTGTAAGTCATTTGGTGAGGAGCTCTGGGATAAAAAGAGCTGCATGAATTTATTATCATTGTCATTAATTTTGGCACCAGGCAAGACCACCAGTATTTAAAATCAATTAACAGCCCTTTTCCTGTTATCGTTGGCATTTCATTTTTATTCTGCTCGAACAAGCCTCTCATAAAAGTTAAAAACAATCTATTTTTGGAAGTCATACAGCAACAGCAAAGGAGAGCTGGTGAATTCTCGTTAGACTTTTAGCAACATGAGTTTTCTGGAAATAAGTTCAGGTGTGGGAGTTCTGGACGGGTGCAAAGGGTGAGAGCGCAGCCAGTAAAGTGAGCTAGCCCTGCTCATTTCACACCCTTCGTGTCTTTCCTTTTGGGTTATGGTTAAAATACATCAAAACAAAGCCTGTTCTGAGCTGAAAATACTCTGAAGCAGGACCTAAACCCTCTCCAGGTTTTGGCCCAGGGAGGCCAAGTCCAGACTGGGTTTCTGTGGCTGTTCCCAGGGCTCTGTCAGCAGAGGGAACTTTATTCTTTTCCATGGGCCCATATTCCACACGCTCCAGTGGCAGCAGCATAAAAGCTTTGTCAGCAGCCAGAACTATTCAGCCACAGTGCACTGAATTCATGTTTGAGGCAACAGCTTCCTAAAGTGATGGAGCATCACCAGCCCTGTCTGTTTTTGGCTGCTCCAAGAACTCTGGAATTCGCATCAGCCTTAAGTTCAGCTGCTTCTTCCATGGGAAGTGTTACCAGAGCTCTCTGTGTTCCATGGCAGAACCATCCAAGCCACCTGGCAATCCACACTTCGTTGGAGATAAAGTGGAAAAAGGCTTTACCTGTGTTCTAAAATTTAGCATTTCCCAAATAAACCTCTTATTTACCAAAGGAAATGTCCTGGGGGGGATGGATTGGATATTGGTACTGTGGGGTTGGACTAGATGTAAATATTAGGGCTGGACTAGATGTAAATATTAGGGCTGGACTAGATGATCTCCACAGGTCCCTTTCAACCCTAACAATGCTGTGATTCTGTGATGGCAAATATGTTTCCCAACACAAAAACTAACTCAGGATTACCGCTAAAAACACATCATAGCAGAGCTTTGGGAGGACTTTTATCATTTCCAAACACACAAGCATCACCTGAACGGGCAGGAGATGGAGATTTACCACTGCAAGGCGACAAAGAGTGTCTGGAAGCAGCTGGAAATAATTCAGTAACACTGCAGTGAAAAGGAGTTTAGAAACCACACAGTCTCAATGATATTTTCATAGTGCTCCAAGCAATTTACTTCCCCAAGTTAAATGGTTTCAAGACTATCCAGCTCAAAATTACACACACAGCACAAATGCCAGGAGTGGTAAACTGCAGAGCATCAGGCCAGGGAAACAACAGCCAAGAGCCCTCGAGGAAATGGCAGGGAGATTTATGAATGGCATTCCCATGGCTTTGATGGAGATCAATCCAACCCCTCTCATATCAGTCAGTGTCTGTCTCAGACGTGTCTCATTATGGAAAATAATTTGCATTTCCTGCCAATATTGCAAAGCCCCCTGGACTCACTCAGCCCATAAAAATCTCTGCTCTCCACCTTGCTGGGATCCAGAAGATGAAGTGCCCTGTGTGAGTAAATCACTGTTCCTTACAGACTGTACAGCAAAGGTTTGGGCTGCAACAAGTCCACCTAACTTGGTGACCCAGTTAAGGCTTTTCTCATAATGAAGAGCAATTCCACCACAAATGGGTTTCAAACATAGCAAAAGAGCTGTGCCTTGGGTAGGCCATGTCCTGATGTGCTTTCCAGTGGTGAGAATGAATGATCCTACCTCGATTTTTGCTTTGTATTGCTCTTGTGAGTTTAATCAAGGAGCAGGACACACATTTTGTCTCCCTGCACCATCCAAACATCTCTCACTTAAGGTGGGATCACTGAGCATTTTCCCTGCCCTTGGACTCCATGTGAGGGAGAGGTGAAGGATTTGGCAGATGTGGAGGGTACTCAAAACTCAGGTTTATGTTCTGGAGTGATTTTGGACTCAGTGGGGGCAGGGAAGGGAAAGCCAGAGAAGGTAAATAAGCGAAAGGCGAAAAAGCGAGCAAAGAATTTTGGCTGCAAGTGTTATCAGGCTGGGAATCTAAAGCTGAGCAGCGTGGAGATTTTTCATGGTCTGCACACATCTCAAGCTGAGACACGAAAAATTAAAGAGATATAGATATAAAACTTATTACATGTTTAAAAAAAAAGAGTCTCCATCTAAAACTTCATGTAAAAGTCCCACAATTTTGGAAGGATTTGGGGAGACAACTCAGAGCACAACCCAGAGGAGCAGCAGGCAGAGCCCCAGAGCTGCAGGTCCTCTGCACAGGAGTGAACTGAGGGTCAGAAACCCAACAAGGAAGGTGGCAAATAACTATCCAAGAGGGATATGAGAAGAGGAGCATAAAAAAAAATAAGTGATCATTTTATCTCGAGGGGAGAAGCAAAATGGGAAGGAGAGCCTGGGGAGACAGATGGAGCTTTGGAGGATGAAATGATCCTGCTGTAATAATGTACTGCACGTTATGACTTGACTGCAAAAATTACCAAGTGAGAAAATGTGCAAAAGGCAGCTCAGAGGGCAATGAAAGACTGAGTTCCATGAATAAATGTTTTTCAAAATGAATGAGTGAAGCCTTACAAAGCTGGAGGGGGGAGGGAGCAAAACTAGCAAGTGTTTGAAGTAATTTTATCTGTGAATGAATCAAGACAGAAAATCTAATGAGAGCACTTGCAGACATGAGCTGTCTTAATTTTAGTCATCTCTGTGTGAATTAAAGGTCAAACACTTGACCTTAAAACATCTAAAGGATACACCCAATATCCCAAAGTAAGAATCCAGATTTTCTGTCCTCCATCAAGAGATGAGTTTCTCTCACAACACAGCAAAGAGCTGAAAAAAGGAAATTAATAAATAATAAGGGTCCATTTAAAGGAGAATCATGAAACCTTCCTGCATCTCTAAGCTGGAAATGGTGAACATCATTAACAATGATGAGCCCAGTTATTTTGGTGGGAGGTTTTTTATCTTCTTGTTGAGAGTTTTTTTTAAAGTAACAACTTTTTGGCAGGCACAATAACAGTTACTGTGACTGGGAACCCCTCAAATCCACAAAGGCTGCATTAATTGGAATGTTGAGTGGCCTGAATGCAGAGCTGTGGGATGTAAAACATTGCAAAAAGCTGAAAAATTAAAGGACTAAAAAAGGCAGAAGATGATTTACAAGATGGAAAAGAAAGAAAGAAAAAACCAAACTTCAGCAGAGAACTTAAGGTGTGGAATTGCTGTAGTTTGCCAAACAGAAGCTCGAGGCTTGATGATACCATAAAAACTGTCACTAGACTCGAAAAGTCCACGTGGGAGGGATGATTTTGGGCATTCAGGCTGGGGGATTTAGCAGCAGATTATCTTTTATCACTGTTAACCAGATCTGAGAGATTAAACCCAGTACAGGTGAACACCTGGTACAGAAAGGGAGTGAAACATCCAGTAGGAGGGGCTGAAGGAAGGCATCAAACCAACCCATTAAAGCCAAAATGAAGAGAAAAGTAAGCCATGCTTTGCAGCAGGGAGAAAAATTGACTTTTTCAGTGGATTCTCCCTCTCTTGAAGGCCCGTCTCAGACACCAGAATTTGGCTAAACCTAAATTATTGGCCTCATTACAGGCACAAGGGTGTGAAATTCCACAGCCTCGACATCCAGGTGAGGAGATTCCCAACCCCAGCACAACAACCGTGGCTCCTCCTGGGCTGGAAATGCCCTGTAACCCATAACAAACACAGCTGCAAATTCCAGGGAACGTGTCACCACGGCATGGACCTGCCAGGAGCCACCCCCCTGAGAGGGAGTTTGGGACCAGCAGACAGCATTTGAAAAATAAAGAGGTTGATGAAATGTGTTGGGCTGAGGTCGGATTTGGTTGAATCATTGCTTGATTACAGACTGCCCCATCTCCCAGCACGCAGATGCACTTTGGAAACCACTTTTTTAGTGCTTTCAATAAGCTGCAATTATTTCTGCAGGGTTTTGAAACGAGTCCTGCCTGGGATTTTGGTATTTTCCAACTCTGCCTCAGACAGTTCTGGTTTAAAATAAAACCTGGGCAGACTCTGAGGCTGAGGGCTGGGTCTCTGGGCTGTGGCAGGCCCAGCTCAGTGGGAGCAAGCTCAGGTTGCTTTAGTGGAGGATTTGGCTAATTATCAAAAGCAATGGGATGCAAAGAAAACAAAGAGTGGAAATTGGAAGTTGAGACCGATTTTAGCAAACCCTGGCAAGTGAGGGAATGACCTTCAGTGCTGGAACTACCAAATAAATAAATAATAATAATAATTTAAAAAAAAAAAAAACAAACCAAGGAAAAAAACAACAACAAGAAAAACCAAACAAAAACCCAAAACAAAAACAAACAAAAACCAAAAACAAAACAAACCAAAAAACAAATAGAGAAAAACAAAACTAAAAACGACCTGTGGCTATTTTGGCACCAAGAGCCTGCAGGTGAAGGATATGTCAAGGCCAAAGTCCCACTTGTGCTGCTGGATTTGGGGGGAATAGAAACTACATGGAAATGCCTCCCTGCAATATCAGCTTCAAAATAAGGTAAATTCACAGCAATTACACCATCAAAATAGAACACTTCCCTTTTAGCCCCCAAAATTCAAGTCCAGTCATTTATTTAAAAAAAAAAATAAAAACACCTAGACATTTTCAACTCCCAGCCAGAAGTTAAAAAAAAAAATAATTTAATAGATTGAGTTACTCCATCTCTAAGGTTTGTTTGAAACTTATCTCAACCTTCAGGGACAAATTGAGACCTGATTCAAATCTCCTTTGCTTTGAACGAGGTTACACAAGGGATGAAGTCAAAGCTTTTAAGGTGGCAAAATTTGGCCAAAAAAAAAAAAAACATGTTTGAAAATAAAAACCTTCCCTGCTGCTGCTTGATATGAGAGTATTTCAGCCAGAGACCAAACTGAAGTGCTGAGGTGCAAGGGAAAGTGAGATAATCGATCCAGGAAGGCAAATACCTGGTTTTTTCTGCAGTGTTTCATCTCACCTGTCTCAGGCTGCAGTCCAGGAAGGTCACTGAGCCTGGGCTTTTGGAAAGGGGGAAAATCAATCAGTACTCAACAAACTCCCAGGCTGCTCAGACTAGAGCGTGAGCCTGAGCAGCTTTTTAGACCAGGCTCCCAGAAATCCAGTCATGACTGTTTTTTTACCAGTTTTATTCAGGACTGGACTTACTCCAAACCCCTTTTGGCTGTGGTCAGCTCTCCTCTCATGGGCTGGGTGCTGCAGCAGCTCCAGTGCCACCTGTCCATGTATCCTGAGTGTTCTCCCAGGAAAGAACCACCCCCTGTCCTCAGCAAGGTTCATCTCACATGTCTGGAACGTGGCTAAAAGGGCTCAGGAACAAACACAAGGCAAGGGGTGGGGTCTGCCAGGGATCAGAGAGCAGCCAAAATCTTTAGTCTTCTATTTTTGGATGTTCTCTCCAAAAAAAGGTTTTTAAATCCTTAGTGAAAAAAAGTTGCCCCACGAAGCCAGCATGTACTAATGAGGTGAAAAACTTCTGTGCAAAGGCTACTTTATAATTATAGGATTTGAGCTGTGGCATAAGAAATTTCAGATGCATTTTGGAAATAAAAAGAAGCAGATCATTCTATTTAGAGCAAAGTCAGCCCCACTTTTTCTCTCTCTCTCTCTCCAGGATAGACATGAAAACACCTTTGAAAATTATTTTTTCCCCCCAAAATCTGGTTTCTTCCCCAGGTGTAAGTGTGTTCAAGTGAATGTAATTACACCTTGCATTCAACAAGCCAAATATTTGATTTCATATTAATATGTTTTCTCTCCAGCTGGTGGTAAGTGTGGCTTCTTGCCACCAGATGCAGAACATCTTTAAGGGCTGGGCAAAACCAATATATATTTATATGTTTATGTGTGTGTGCACACATATTCAGATAGATATGCAAAGGTAGGATGTGATAGAACAAGGAGAATGGCTTTAAGCTGAAGGAGGGTTGATTTAGGTGGGACATTGGGAAGAAATTCTCCCTTGTGAGAAGAAGCTGTGGCTGCCCTGGATCCCTGGAAGTGTCCAAGGCCAGGTTGGAGCGACCTGGTCCATTAAACGTCCCTGTCTCTGGAAGTTGCTTCTGTAAATTTGGGGGGTTTTAACAGCTTTAGCACCAGCAACACAGGACTGGACATCAGCAAAGGTTATAAAAAGGCTTAAATAGTCTCTTTGAAGCCCCAATCTTGACTTCCAGGGTGATGGTACACGAGGGTTCATAGCTCCAGGGTTGCAGTTCATCATGTGAAATTCAAGTCATGGATTGCCCTCCATGACACAGACATCTCCCAAATGGAACAAGACACAGCCTATGGAAAACTACTGGCAAGTGAAAGGGGAAAGTGGCCATAATTATGTTTTGGAATCTAGATTTTAGAATAGCAGTAAGCCAGGATAACTCTTGATTCACACACTGCTACCTTCAAGCCACATCAGTAGGTTCTCATTCCAAAACTAATATACCACATTTTTAAATTAAATTGTATGATTCCCCCCGCCCATTTTCACAGTTCATGATTCAATAGCAGCTTTAGAAATGAACAGATAATTAAATTTTCACTTTTCAGCCCTGGTGTTTTGTTTATTTAAGGAGCCTGATTAAGAAATAAGTAGCCCAGAACTTGGTATCACTCCAGCATCTCATGATGTTTATCATAACAACCCACATCCAGCCCACCAGGAGCAGCAGGGAGACTCCAGACAAACCCCATCCTGGGACTGAGGAGCACCAATCAAAGAAAATGTTGGTTTGTTTGAATTAGGGAAGGGAAAGCAGAGAAAAATAAACTGCAAACCAAAGTATGTTCCTACTTAGGGTCCTTTCCCCTGGATTAGGCAAGAGATCCAGCACAGCCTTAAATCATCAGTTATGAAGATAGGAAAGGCTGCTCACTCAAGATGGAATTAGGTGACCAAAATATCATAAACAACACCAGGGCCATAATTTGGCCCTGCCTGATATTAGTAATGAAGGGAAAGCTGGTGCTGAAAGCATAAACCAACAAAAATAATTCCCTCCTGTAGGAATCACCAGGCCATGTTTAGATAATTCTTTCCCCACCCATTCCTTTTCCATTGCCACATCTCTCTGCAACCAGCAGGGAAATTGCCAGTGCTATGAAATTCTTATCATCCTTTTTCCAGAGAAAATCAATAAATAGAATGAAATTCTTTCCTCAGCTGTAAGAAAATAACATCTTCAGCGTCTTCTTTCCCTCTCTCCTTCCAGCCCACAATGTCTCACTGTCTTCTCTATACAGCCTTGGTTCAAAGATCATTGAGAAAAAGGGAAATCAATGATTTTTGCACTGATTCCCGTTGTTATCCCATCAATGTTTAGCCTGAGGAGCACTGAGCTGTGTAAATACTTTTTTGGGCTTCAGGGGGAGAAAATAATAGGGTTCACTAAATTGATGCAAGAGAAAAAGGTTGCAATTATTCCACCAAAATATGTAACTCAGCTTGCTTAAGCAAACAGTCTCCTACCCCAAGTCAGCAGGGTTTGTCTCTGTCTTTATCCCATTACAGACTGAAACGAGAACATAAAGGGTGATAGCAGAAATTATACCTAAAAAGAGACCAGGATGTGTTAAACAGGGAGGGTAGGAAGAGATACAAACCCCAATTCCTGAAGGAAAATGTTCTGGAATGAATGACAGCCCACTCTGTGCAGAGAGGCGCTCCTGGTTGTGGGCTGGAGCTGTGAATGGAGGCAGTCAGGGAAAGTGGGCAACTCCAGGAAAATTCAGGGAGTACAGGGAAAAGGCTGAGCCCTGGATGGGAGCCAAACAAACCTTGTTGAGGAAAAACAAATATCTCTGCTGGATGTCATTCAGAGATACTGCCATTAGGCTGGTATTTCCCAGTGAAGCTTGTAATCACAACCGGGGGCTCCTGCAGCAGCACAGACCAGTCAGAGCTGCAGAAAACGGGATCTGTGTTCAGGAATGAAGCCCAAATTCTGACTTTTTAAAGCTCTCTCATCCTCAAACCTTCTTCAAATACCAGTGCAGCACAACAATTCTATGGTTTCTTTCGTCCTGACCCAGGAAAATCAGGATGCAGCAGCAGCCCTGTGACACAGGAGCTTCTGACAGGAAAAGCCAACGTTAGTTGGGTCACCAGAATCCTTCTCCTCCCACCCATGACATGAAGGTGGGCTCAGTGATACACAACTATTGTTTCCACTAAAAGATTGAATTCCTCTCTGTGGTGCCCAGCAGGTTCACACCAAAACACCTCCGAGCTGCTGGGAATGCCTGTGCTGGGCAACATTCACCTCAGAGAATCACAGAGCCACAGGAGGGCCTGGCTTGGAAGGGAACTTGAAGATCATCTCATTCCAGCTTGCTGTGGTGGTCAAGGACACCTTCCACCAGCCCAGGGTGCTCCAAGCCCTGTCCAACCTGGCCTTGGACCCTTCCAGGGATGGGGCAGCCACAGCTTCTCTGAGCAACCTGTGCCAGGGCCTGCCCACCCTCACAGGGAAGGATTTCTTTCACAGACCTAACCTAAATTTCCCCTCTTCCAACTTGAACTCATTCCCCCTTGTCCTGTCACTCCAGGCCCTTGTAAACATCTCTCTCCATCTTTCCTGATGGATCCTGAAGGTGCTGGAAGGCCTCAATTCAGTCATCCCAAAGCCTTTTCTCTTCTGCAGGCTGAACAATCCCAGCCTTTCTTCCCATGGCAGCTGGTGCTGATCACTGACAGAGCAGTGGAGCCATCAGCTGCTCTGGGACAACTGAGCCCAGGAGGTGACAAGGTCACCTCTGAGCTGGGAATCACCTCTGCACAGGAAGCAGGGAACAGAAAGCATCCAAACGTGCCTCAAACTGTCCCATCGCATCAACTGAATATTGAATTTTCCAACACTGAGCACCTGAACCAGCCTGGAAACAAACCTCGGAACTGTGGCTTTTCTGCTGACTTTTTCATCTCTCCAAACAAGAATTTCTTCTTCTTTTTTTTTCCTTTTTTTTTTCTGTTTTTGCCTTTTTTTTTTTTTTTTCTTTTTCAAAAGTGAGCAGGATAAAATATCAGGCTGTGCAGAGTGACTGGCTGCTATATTTAACTCAGACAAACACATAACAAATCACTATTCTGCAGAAAGAAGGCACACCTCATAGGCTGTAGTTTTTTTTTTCTTGAGCCCTGAACGTAAGACCACAACCCTCTAAATAATCCTCCAGAAATAAACCAATGAAATGTTCACTCTGACAACAGACACAGTATTATACCTGCAGCTGGTAAATGTTTCCACAGTTCAACCACCTTTCCTTTTCGTTTCCAGTAAAAATTTGCTCCCAGGGGATGGAGTCAGCACTAGGATTTTAATTACTTTGCTGCCATAGCGGAGAATGGAGAGTTGCAGATTTTTTTTAATGCTACTGGTGTATTCTCATTTTCTTCTCTTTCTGGAGAGAGGAGGATTCACAGCTAAGGCAGAAGCTCTTTGCAGAACCATCCCTGTTGTCTCTGGTGTCCCTCAATCCCCCAGTATCTGCTGTTCCCTGCAGTCCAGAGCCACAGAACCTTGAGAAATCCATCACACTTGTTTAGAACTCAAATTTCAGGAATCAGGAAATGTGGGACTACTTTCCCCAGCCCTGGAAGTGTCCAAGGCCAGGTTGGACAGGGCTTGGAGCAACCTGGGCTAGTGGAAGGTGTCCCTGCCCATGGCAGGGGGTGGAACAAGATGATCCTTAAAGCCCCTTCAAACCCAAACCATTCTGTGATAAATTTAAATGCAGTATTTCACTATGAAAATATTCCAAAGTCAGGAGGATGAATCCCCCTCACTTAGGAGATTGCCCTCCAAGTTGTTTGGTAGACTGCTTGATTGAAATAATTGAATTGAAGTATTTATCTTGCTTCAAATAAAAAAACCCTGGGATGGTTCTCATCCACCTTCTGGGCTTGAGTTTTCATGTATTTCTGTCACGCTTCCAAACTCTGACATTTCCTTTTCTGCCATGAGAACCAGAACCAGATAATACTGGTGTTATTCTTTTCTGCTTTTAGCAGGGAGAAGAGGAAATATGTTCACATGCATTACCATATATATATATATATATTTATATACACTTATAATGTATCTGTTCATAAAATGTCTGTTCACAGCCACATGAGTTCTCTGCCAGCTCCAGATACACAATATTGCAAGTGTTGAAGTATTGAAGCCTAGCTCTGATTTTTAGGATGTGTTCCCCCCAAAGCAAGCTGAATCCCATTTTCCCTGCTCCAGCACGGCACACTTTTGCCAGAGGGTGTATTAGGGATCCTTCCTGCTGAAAGCAGTGGGAAAAGAGACAAGAATCATCTGCCCAGCAATGACACAGAGAGCAGGGACTGAGCAGGGGAGAGCTGGCAGCTCCAGAGCTGCTGGGAAATGTTGGAGTGGGAGCCATGGATGAGAGGAGCAGAAATGAAACAAGGAGAAAATTGATGTTTCCCGTTGGGATAAATCCTTTCCACTTATCCCATTATTCCAAGGGGTTTGTTTGGTCGGCCTTCAGCCCCTTTCCCAGCTGGTTTCCCAGCCTGGGTCAGGCTCTGTTACAACAGGGACATGGTTTAGTGGGACTTGGCAGTGTCTGGTTTATGGTTGGACTCAGTGACCTTAAAGGTCTTTTCCAGCCTAAATTATTCCCTGACTCCACGAATTGCTGCAGGTTGGCTGCCTGGCATTTCAGAGCCAGAGCCCTGTGGAACCCGATCACCAAACAGGCATTTTGGCTTTTTGCCGTTTCCCTTCGCAGAAACAAATAGTTTAATTTGCTAAGCTCATAATAAGAGTTCTCCTCCTACCCAGGAGAGCCCCCTGATTTTGAGGATAAACTGTGGAAACCCAATCTCTGGTGCTGTGCAATGTCATAACTCCTTGGAGCTTGCAGTCAGGGCAGTGCCATGTTCACACTCTGTGGCTGCTCATCTGTCAGAGCCACCACTGCTCCCGGGTTATGGATCCTCAGCAAGCGACAGGACGAGAGGAAATGGCCTCAAGTTAAACCAGGAGAGGTTTAAATTGGAAATTAGGGGAAATTTTTCTGTGGAAAGGGTTGTCAAGCACTGGAAGAGGCTGCCCAGGGCAGTGTGGAGTCACCAGCCCTGGAAGTGTCCTGTGGTGATGGGTGGATGGCTGGACCTGATGATTTTAGAGATCTTTTCTAACCTTAACAATTCTGTGGCTCCCATTTCCCCTCCCATTTTTCTCCTGCATTCCAGGAGGAACAGGAGATCCAGAAATGAGCACTGGAGAAACAAACACATCTCAATTCCCTGCTCACAACATTTTCTGCTGTAATATTTACAACACTTGAGTTTCCAGCCCCTTCATTACTTGTGGTCTGTTATCATGACAATAATAATTGTGCAAGCACAGGCAGTGACCCAGCAAGAAAAGCTGCAGCCCTTGAAGAGACAAAGGGACTCAGCACCGAGGGGAACACGGAATTCTCCACACATTTTTTTCCCATCCCCGGGGAAAGGGGATGATGTTCCTGCAGGTAACTTGCTGTTGCCATCAAAGGCATTTTTAATGACATATCAAAGGCCCTGCTTTTAACAGAAGTTTTGGTACAACCCAAATGAAGTCACTGGAAGGCAGATATTGTCCCATTAAGAGCAGTCAAATCTTGAGGTCCCTTCTTGAAGAGGAGCTGAGGGCACTTCAAGTGACCATCACTTGGAGCAGCTGATCCTGCTTTACAAGTCCCTCAAGTGTGAAGTCCCAGCATGGCTGATGCATTTCATTTTAATTTCCTTTTGGAAAGCAGAGGTGTGGTTAGTGGGGAACCTCCTGCACACACTCACACTCACACGCTCACACACAAGGAGGGCAGGAAAGGAGGAAATGATTTAACCCTTTCAAAAAGCTCTGCAATTTCTTTAGTTAAGCAAAGAAAAACAAGCAGAGATACTTTCTCCTTTAGTTCCTGGGCAAAAATAAACAATAGCCTTGCATAGCTAATAACCAGGTTAGGGCCCCTTGCTAATATCTGCTCCAGCTCCTGAAAAATGAGGGAAAAATCTTTTTTTTCCCTGATTCCCTTCACTTCAAGCAACTTCTGAATCAGCAGCTCATGCCCTCTGTAGGGGAAAAAGATAAGGATCGTGTAATTCCATCTGATTTCCCATTTCCAAGCTGTTTCTCTGACATCAGACCACACAGGTACATGGAGACTCGTTATCAGATGGAGCTCACTGATGGTTTCAGGTCAAATTTGATGTTTTCAAGATGGTTGTGCTCCCAAAATGGGGTGAGAAGAGTCAAGATGATCCAACAAAGGACTCAGTGATGAAACTTTCTACCTAAATAATGTCCAAAAGAGGAAAAGTGTTCCCTGCTTCAGCCCTATACTGAGGTTATTTCAAAGAGATTGAGAGATTGTACTAGAAATTAAAACTTTTAAGGATTTTCCCTTATTTTGTTGGAAATCAGTAGTTTATGCAATTAATGAATATCCTCAGGAGCATCCTGCTATGGGCACTGGCCAAAAAACCAGCAAAGACAAATAATTTATGACCCCCTAACAGAGGGACCTGCAAACAAATAAACAGAATTTGTGGCTGGAGATTGATAAGATGAATTGACCTTTGCTTGTAGTGTTCTAAATTATTACTATTGATACAAAGACAGAAAACTGGCCTCTTACAAGGTGTTCTAAAGTCCTGCACATCACTGAATTCCAGGAATATATTTTTTAGAAATGGAATCAGACACATAAATAAAAAACCCTGCCGGTTTTATTATCACATCTGCAGGATCACGGTGCCACTGCAGGCACGAGTTAAGCCAGTAATTTCCTCAATTTCATGGGAAAACAGGTAGAGATGTGCTGACAACATCCCCAAGGAGTGTAACAAGTGTGCCACAGTTCTGGAAGTCGAGCTCCATTTGGAGGAATCCTGCTGCTGAAGGACAGGTCTGTTTATTTGGATACAGTGCAGTGCAGAAAGAAACTAAACTGGTGTTTATTTTGCATATGTATACTGCATTTGCTGGCATGAAAGGAGGGCTCTCTGCTTTCCCAGACCAATCAAGGAGAAAATGTTAATGGTCTAAACATCTCCCCCTTCCTGGCTGAGAGCAGCTTTTGAAGCCCAGACCCAACTCGGGCTGAGTCAGACAAGGTTCCCTCTTGTCCCATCACTTCCTCGAGGTGCAGGAACAAGGTGGCTTGTCTGTGCCCCGAGGAAACTCAAAGCCAGGGGCTCCCCCACGCTCCATTTAGAGCTGGTGCCCATCAGCAGCAGGGCGTGAAAGGCCCCTTTGGCTTGAGGAGTTAAATGGGGTATATCGAGTTGAAGTGGTTGAGAAATGTTGCATTCAGGGTTTGAGGAGGTGGTGGAAAGTGAGGAACTCGAAGATTAAGGCTTGAAAGGCAAAACTTACCAAGTCTGGCTTTTCAGGTATAAAAAACAAACCAAGCCAAACCTGTGCACTCAGGAGTGTGAGCCAGGCTGGACCCAGGAGCTGGGCATCTGAGCGTGTTCCATCCCTGTGCAAAACCCCTACTGGGAGCTACAGGACCACTGCTGGTCCAGGCACACAAAACTTGCCTTCACAAAACTCAGAAAGAAGGAAAATGGCTGGAACAGAAAATCCAATCCAATGCTCCGTGTTTGGTTTGTTTTCTGTAAACTGTGCAGTCACCCTCCAAAATATCCCTCAAAAACCTGTATATAAAATACACCATCTTTGTAGGGGACTGGAAAAACGAGGGACAAGCTTCTGCTGAGAGTTTCTACACTGGGTTAAAATCTGAACCCTTGTGGTGGAACTCAGATCAGTACCTGGAGTAAAAAATATACTGAGTTTAGGGACAAAGGTCAGAAATCTTGGGCTGCAGATCCAAGATTTGCAGTTCAAGCTTAGTAGCTCTTAATATTAAATGCTAGAAATAAATATTTTTGAATTTGTGATAGGGACTAAAATTTGGGAGCTCAAGTGTCAGACTTTTCCTTGTGTCTCAAATCACTGTGAGAGTATGAACTACTTTAGAACAGCATTAATAGTATATTTACTATTGTAAATATGATGTTGTTTCCTGCTAAAGTGTCTGGAGCCATGGATGTAATTTGGATGTTTAAAGCTGAGAAAGCTTCTAAACTGAGAGTGAGATGAAGAGGCAGTAAGAGAAGGAAGGGGAAAGAAAAAGGAGTAAATAGAAGTTTATTTCTTATGGTGTTATATGAAGAGTTTTTTTATTCTTGGCCGGTTTGCTGGTAGAATTTCTTTCTGACATTGTCTTTGCAGAAAAAGGACACCTGAATCTGGGTGAGATTCTCGTGGGAGATGTGCATCCCATGGGATCCCTGCTCTGAGCAGCAGGGACTTGCTGCATCGTGACAGTGAAACCTGGGGGAGCATCCTGACCCCTGGAAGTGGCAAAAAGCAAAACCCCAAAGCTGTTCCAGCTTCCTAAATCTGGAGGAAGTGGGGACTAGAGTGGTGGGCAGGAAGTCAGGAGCCTGGTGAAGACTATTAAGATGGAAAAAATGAAGTAATCCAGTACAGTGGGCTATTCAGGACTGCAAAAAAGTGGGAAAGGCAGAAAGGCCAGGGAGACTGGGACGGGGAGATTGAAATTCAGATGGAGCTCAGGGGTCTCTGGGCAGCAGCTGTAGATCATGTCTGGCAAAGCAAGTGTTTATTTGGACAATAATAGCCTTGAAGCCTCCTGATAAAACCATCTCCTTGCACTTCAATCCATAATACTGCCAAAGGTTTCCTGAACTATTCCCTTCTACTGGGATGCAAACCCACCCCTGCCCCTGTGGTTGTGTGGAGAGGGGAAGGGGGGCATGGAAAGGGTTCCCTCAGAGTGGGCAGGCAGAAAAAAAAGGGGTAAAAACAGAGGGGAAAAAAAAAAGGGTCAGTCCTTTGTTACATTTTTTTTTTTTTTTTAATCCACATCTTTAATTATTTCCTTGGAAAAACAAACTAAGCAATGGATCCCGGGCTTCTGAGGAAACAACAGAGGAAGCAGGCTGTTTTCCAAAGCCCCCTTGCCCTGTGGCTGCTGCTGTGTGCCTTTTGTCTCCCTGGTTTCCTGAACATGGATGGAAAGCGTGTCCCTTTCATAATCCAGCCTGGCTCCCGTGCCTCCCTCCCTCTCCCTTTGTACAGTTGATGGGAGAAAGGAACCAGCTGCAAAAAAAAAAAAAAGCCTTTTCATGTCTATCGTGCTCCTTGACCCCCCTTCAACACCTCCTGGTGCCCACTGGGATTGTGGTGATTTCTAATGTTACTCCGTGGCAATCTCCTCCTTCTCGTGAGCTCTGTGGCAGTTTGGGCTGGGAGGAACAGCTGGAGGCAGAATTTTAGCACAGTTTTTGGGGGAATAAAGAATTCTGATCCATTTTCTCCTCCGCCGAGCAACCCAACTCGGGTTCCCAAAGGAGGAGAAGGTGGAAACTGGCGTTGAATTTAAGACACAAATGAATGAAAACAGGTTTGGCTTTAAAATCCAGGATTAAATTCAAACGTGGAGATTATTGAAACACGTGGATGAATATTAAGAGCAAGCTCCACACTCTACATATCTGCCTTCTGAAGTGCTGGGTGCCTTCAGTTCCTTGAAGCAGTTGTACAAAAATACCCCAAGGTAATCCCAATTATCTCATGGAGAGAGGAGGGGAAAGATGAAGGAAATCAAGGGATTGGATGCCAGGGAAGTGATTCTGTTCTGTGATTTACCTTTTAAGTTATGATGCCACTGGAAAAGACCAGAAAATACTGGTTTGGGGAGGAATTGGAGAGAATGAAGAAAACCAATCATTAGAGTGATGTTACACACTTTCCTGTGCTTGCCAACTGTCCTTCAGCCTTTATTAGATTTTTTTTTTTTTAAATTCCCAGCAGGAATGTTTATGAAAAAAGTGAAATGCTTCTTAGTGCATTTATATGGAAATGCTGCTGCTTTTTTATTAAACTCCCCAACCTCAGTGTCTCTGTCTTGATAGATGAACAAAATATTTTTTTAAACATTTATTTTTAGATCTATCTATTTATATAGAGATTTAAACCTAGACTATGATACTTGTGTATTTTGACATCAAGAAGATAAAAATTCCCTCTGTTACCTCTTACCAAGACCAGTAATCTCTATTTAGCTAAAACATCTGAAGGCAACAAGGCCTTGAGAACTTACTGCTTCCTGTGCAGTTCCATTTGTTAATCTCTCTTATCTTTCCCTCCAAAATTTAGGTTTATTTAGCAACCGATGCCTTCCTTTTGTGAAGGTGTTGTGGTGCTACTTCATTCCTCCCTGACAAGCCCTGAGCAGGTCTCTAAGAGGCTGTTTCTCAGGGTTTCAGGATTATTTTTCGTATTATTTTTTCTCTTTTTGCACCTCTTCCCTGCACCCTCTGCAGCTCTTTTTTTTTTTTTTTTTTTTCCCCCCTCACACATCTGTTTCAAAATCTCGATAGCAGAATGGGATCAATCTCCCCAACACTCACCAGGAATGTACATCATAAAGCAGACAGAGGCCACATTGCAGGCGAGCCGTCAGCACGCTGCGCTGACCAATATATAACAGCTCAGCCCGAGCTGCAGGGACCTCAGCCTGCTCTGGGGGCTTTTACGAGCTGCTGCTGAGGAAATGGACCTCCCCAAATAAAAGCTGTGGTCACTGATCTGTCTTTATTCGGAAAATATCTCTGAGGTTGCTGTGAATACGCACTCAAACACGGGAGTTCAGGATGAAAACGGCAAAACGGGAGGATATCCTGAAATCTTGCTGCTTTGCATCTCTAAGGTGCTGCTTTATCGTGGGTTTTTTCTGAGTGGGGGACTCAAAATCGGCAGAGGGGTTTGGTGCAGGTTTGGTTTGTGTGGGTGTTCCCTTGGACTGGTGGAACCACAAATGACCACTGTCACAGGTGGTCCCAAGGACACCTAGGTTGTTGAGTGCCCCCAATGGGCAGGGTGTTTCTGCCTCCTTGGGAGTGTCCCCCTCACGTGTCTCTGCAGGTACTGCACAAATACACTCAGAGAACCACCAGGCTGAGCACAGACTGGTAAAATTTATTACTTATTTCTCCCTCTGTGCTATTTCCCTTTCTGGTTTTGCCGCTGACAAAACCACTTTCATCTCAAAGGAAGAGAATGTCCTTCCCTTGTCCAACCATCTGCTGCTTGGTGTCAAATTAGAGGCTAAATCTGAAATAAATCAGGGGAATAATTGTCCATTTCTCATGGTGCTGATCACAACGAGGGTTGTAATTCCTCCTGCAAACATCACGTTCCTGGCTCTGAATGGCACAATATTTGGGTTCCCTTTATATCCATCTGTACAATGCTTCTAAAACCCATTTTATTACCAGTCTTGTGGAAATAAAAGATCAAATCAATCAATACATGAAAACACAATTTAAATGAAAGGAATCAACTCTATCAGGCCTGAAATTACCATTTCAGTGTTAAAACAGACTTAGAAAACTGATGTTACTCCTGTCCAGGAGTTTGCCTAAAACAGAAAGAATCAAAAAGAAGTCCAGCTCTTTTCTTAGCAATGCCAAATACACCAGAGACAAATAATCTGCCATTTCCACCTTCACCTTGTTTGTGAAAGGTGCATTTGGCCTTTGCAAATGTTAGTAAAACTTCGAGCGTGTACATGGAATAATTCAGCAAAGAAATTGGTCCCAACCATCATCAGAGCAGTGAGAAAACAAACACTAGTGGATTAACATAATTGCTTAATCATCAGCATTCAATGAAGGGCCTGCAAGTGTGTGGAATTAATCATCTCATTGTGAGGAGCATTATAAGTAATGAACATAATGAGAACTTTGCACAGCTGGGAACTATTTTAATCTATTAACAGGCAAAATAAATAGGTCTAGAAAAGCAACGTTTCACATTATTTTTTACTCTATAACCAGCCTTGATATTGAATATTGGGGTTAATTGGTGAAATTAAAGGAAGAATCATCTTCTAATCCTTCTGTTTCCTCAGCTATGAATGGCAACTCCCTCCACAGGAATATTTCCCTCAGTCATAATTAATGGACTCTACATTTCACTGGTCATTGCAATATTTTGGTGAAATTAGTAGGTTTTTGCTGGGAGTGCTGCACAAAATATTCTGGGTGCTGGGCTGCCAGTCTGTAGCCAAATCCTTTCATTAGGAATCAGGATGTTGATGCAGATTGGGGGGAAGGTTTGAGTGCCATCTTTCCTTCCATTATTAGTCCAGTTAGAAGGTTGGTGGCCTCCACCTTGACTCTCCTGAAGGACAAATGAGGTGAATCTGGAACATTTAAGACACTGAGGTGGAGTCTGTGTGGACTCTGACTCCTTGGGGAAGGACAGATGGGGACAGGGAAAGCCCAGAGGGAGAGAAACCAAACCAGTTCCACATTCCTCAGGAGAAGGACACTTGAAAATAACATGAATCTGATGTACTCCAAGTGCTGGTGTCAGTTCAGGTCCCACAAACCCTCCTTTCACACCAGCCAGGGCTGGTGAGGTCCTGCTTGCACGACTGAGCCCAAAGGGCTGGAATTCCTTGTGCTGGTTCTGAAAGGCTGAGTCTTCCAAGGGAATATTTACCCACAGCCATCACCAACCTGTGATGGCTCAATCACAGACTGGCAAGGAAAACCAATCTACTCCAAGGGCTTCAGGGGACAAAGTGCTCCCCTCTGGCTGTAACCAACACCTCTGTTCCAGTGCTCTTCCCTGCTCCAGCTGGCCAGCATCTCACCAGACTCCTCTGGTGACAGCAAACATGGGGACATGGAGAGCATGTGTGACACCTCCTCATTTTTTCAGGCGTGGTTTTCTCCTTTAAAGAGCACGAAAATGAAGGCAAAGTGTATTGAGGCAGGATAAGGCAAATAATCATCAGTGTTTTACGTGGTTTGGCAAAGGGAGCCAAGGGAAAGGTCTTATCTGTCGACATCCTCCTCCAAATCCCTGCTGTCTCCTCTGTGTGCTGTGTTAAAGACTGCAAAAATCCCCAGCTGATCCTCACACAGCTGATAAGGAAAATGTCAGTGGGGTTTTTTTTTTCCCCTCCTTCCTGGAGTGGGATGTTCAGAAAAAGGGATGTGATCCAGCCTGGAAATGCTTGAGGGGAAAGTACTTAATGTGCAAGCTTGGAAAGAAAACAGGATGACATGGTGATCACCACACTGATTTTTATTTGGCTATTGAAATCGGGAAGGAGGAAAGGAATTTGATTATTTGGGAGCAGCTGGCAAACAAGATCTCCAAATAATCAGAGGGCTAAAAAGTGCTCTTGGTAACAAATCCAAAGACTTAATAGAAATCATAATTTTAGACAATCTTTACAGTATTTCTCCTATTGGATATAGAGTAGAGGGAATATTTTTCTCAGAACATATTTATGGCTATTATGATAAGCCTTCAGGAACATTTAGATAATAAAATCATCTGGACAAACTCTGGATCTTGGAGTTAAACCACCCCTTAGGTTAAGACGGGTCTTTTTGAATCATTTCTGTTGACACAAGTGACCTTTGTGATGAGATATTAGGAAAAAAAAACCTCCCCAGTGAACCCTGGCACAGGTTGCCCAGAGAAGCTGCTCCTCAAGTAACAAAAACTAGGTGTTAAACCTGGCATTGGAACAATGCTTCCCACTTTGCAGCCAAGCCCCAGGCTTTCAAATTGATTTTAATTTTACCTGAGAACAAAACCCAAACTTGTAAAATGCTCTCACGAAACAGAAGGGTGTCAAACCATATGTTTGGGGATGGAAGGGGACAGGTTTCAAATGCCAGATTTTATTTCTCTGACTGGAAAGGCAAGGCCACATTTATTTTTATTTTTTTTTTCCCTGTGAAGAATTTAATTAAACTAGGATGTCTTCCCTAAATATTTAGAGCAGGCAAACCATCATATTTGGGTAAGAGGACACCTTGTAAATGGTGAAATGATCTCACCAGAGATATATGAAATCTGTAGTTGTTGTACAGGTAAAAGATACTTGATCAGGGTAAGGTGTTTTCTTGGTGCTCCTAAAAATCCAAGGCAAGAGTAGATCCAGTTTAGGAGAGAGCTTGACTGCTGATAGTGAGGATATTTAATATTTTGACATGAAAACAGGCCAGTTAAGGTGCCCTGTTTGCAATGCAATGGTCCTGTGTGTTCCATGAAGAGGCAAATTTGAAGGAACTAAATGACAGACTTGGCTGAACTTGACATCTCATCCCCCCTAAAATCCCTGTGTTCTGTTTAGTGCTGTTTAACCCTGCTCATGTGAGTTTGAGACATTCCTGGGTGTCTCATTTGGGGCACCATTACAGTGAAAGTGTCACACCCTTTCTCATGACTTGTCTTGGAGGTGGAGGACACCACAAAGTCAGCGTCGTTGGAGTAGCTTGATAGAAAATCTTTGGAATAAAAAATACTCCCCAGGTTTTTTTTACCCCTTCCCTCTATTTTTTTTCCCTTCCTCCACCAGGCTTGTGGTGCTTTATCTCAGTGCTGGTGAAAAAAAGGCCTCTCCCAAGCCTTGGAGCTGAAGGAGGAGATGAAGTCAACAAGTCTAATATGAAAATAAATAACTCCCCCCAGTTCAAACAAACCACTTGCCTCAGTAAATAGCTCCTGGCCCCCTTTCAGGCCTGCCCAGCAAATCATTTTAGCTGTCTTGTTTTCAAACAGCTTGAAGGCCTAATCCTTCAAAGCTCACCTTGTTTTTGGGGCACTTCATTCAGCTCACACAGAAATGACTCAGATATTGTTGTGTATCGATGATTCATGATGGCTCTGCTGGAAAATGAAAGCTAAGGAGTCTAATCAATAAAATAATTCAGGCTCTTTGAACTGGTTCCAGGTCAATTTTTCTTGGCAGTTTTTTCACTTCCTGAATTATACTGACCCAAACCACGAATAATGATCTAAAATTACACAATATACAGAAACCATCTGTTAGATAGAAGCTGGAAGGGTGATGTCATCAGGCTACTTCTAATCTGAAGGCTCTGTGTTGCCAGTGATGATGTCATGGGCTTGGCAAACCACCGGTTGAGTTGGTTAAGCACGAGCAGAAACGGGATTTTTCTCCCCATTTCTGCAGAAAGAATTCACTTGTGCTGATTATCCACAGGAGGAGTGGAAGGGCTGTGGGCCTGTGTGATTTATCCTACCTGTGAGAGGGTGTTGTTGGAGCCACAACACATTTAGAGGCAGCTCATCAGCAAACCAGAGCTGAAGTGCCTTGGACTGGTGGGATGTTCTCCCTCACAGATCTCCTCCTGGATGGAGCCCAGTCCCAGGGAGGATCACACAAAATTCCACGTGATTCCAAAGCCACGAGCACTGTGGGGTGAAATCCATTGATAATGCAGCTCAGTGATAATGCAGAAGGACTTGGTAAATTGGAGCAGAGCTTATCTGCAGGAGTTTCTGACTATCAATATCCACTGGCTCCTGCTTCAAGGAAGGACCAAGGACTTCCACAGGGAGCAGAACTGGGGAATAACTTGTCCATCTCAGCCTGGTTTCTGCCAAGACTCTTTTAAGGACTGAAGGCTCAAGTTTTCTGTCTGTTCCAACTCCTGTTTTTACCACCTTGACCTGCTTGAAACATTTCCTCTGATTGTTCTTCCTTCCTGAAGGTCACAGACTGTTTCCCACCACCCAGCCGGGCTCAGTCCAATGACAGTGACCAGAAATTGAGTATTTTGGTCTTATCTTTGCCATAATTCAACCTGAAAACCAAACCCTTTTTCATCTCTAGGAAAGAACAGCAGCACTTCAGTTTTTAGAACACGAGGAACCATTAGTGGGTGGTGTTTCCCAAATTCTCCTAAGGCAGTCTTGAAAAGATCTGTTTCATTTAAACTCAGTATAAAATTTCACTTAATTTGTGCTTGTTTATCAGGATGTATAATTTAATAGCTCTAAGTGCCTGAAAATCTATTTCTAGTTGGATGGAAATCTGTAAGCAATCTGTAAGTTTCTTATTTTAACATGATTTTCATTCTGCCTTTAGGGCTTCATAAGATTATCAAATGTTAGTTTTTCTTTCTAAATGCAGTAGTCCCATGCACATCACTTTTCTTAAAAGTTCAGTCATTAAATTCTTAAGTTCTGTTTTTAAATCTAAAGCAGCTCCTTCTGACTTGCAAGTACAAACTCGTATCAGTTTATACACCAAAAAATTGCCCCACAAACTGCTGGTTATTAGTGAAAAAGCCTGAAAGTGCACTCAATGTATTAAGATCAAAATTCATAGAATAATTTAGGCTGGAAAAGACCTCTGAGTCCAACAGCTGAAAACTCAGATATGAAGGAATGCCCAATTCTGTGTGCAGCAGCTGAAATGAGATTTTGGAAATATCTCACTCTGCTATTTCTTTCCAGATATTCTGTATTTCAGACTTTTCAAGAACAGGTTGCCAACAGACTCTGACGATAAAAAATACATGATAGTTTTATCTGTAAGATTTGTAATCAGTTTTATGTCCTCAGAGATCACTGTCACAACAGTTTGAGGTGGGGGTTTTTGCCTCTTCAAAGGAGCAAGTGGTTTGTGTGAGGTGACAATCCCAACTGATGGCCTGACTCTACATCTTCAAGTCTACAATGCAGGTATGTCCAAACAGCAAGTAATTACACCTGACTGTTAGAACCAGCCTGGTTATTTCTCCTTTTAAAGGGCAAGGAAGAATTAAAAAGGTCAGCCTTGAATCAGGAGAAATTAAAAATAGGGCTGTGAAGGAATCACCGCTTGGAATTTGTGAGCGAGCTGAGCAGTCAGCTCCCCATTTTCCGTGTTCCCTGCGAAAGCCCAGAAGCATCAGCCCCCGAGCCACTGAATCAGGGCTTTTGTTAAAGTCCTGTTGATGGAAATCTCTGCTCCCACTGCCCCGGCTTCTCCATCGCCCTGGCAACCGCACAGTTGATGCCTGCCCGGTGTTTTCCTTGGCAATCCATCAAAGGAGTGGGGAATGTGCAGGGTTTGGGGCAGGAGAGGCAGCTCGTGCTGCTGCAGATAGGGGACTGGGGGGCTTTGGGCTGGGACACGCCAGCCCTGGGCACTGAGGGGCTTCTCCCCCTTCCATGACGCTGTTTACAGTGTAAAGAGGGGTTATTTGCTTTGGGTTTCACCTGAACGCTGAAAAACACTCAGAAAACAAACCTCAGGTTTTGCTTCCAGAGCTCCCCAGACCTTACAGCGCCTGACTTCCAGTTCCTCTGGAAGGATCAGCCCAGGGAATCTCGTGTATGGATCCCAAGGGCACTGCAGTAGCAAACCCTGTCAAGTACCTTTAGAATCCAGTGAAATCTTGACAAATGAAAGGGGCCACGTGTTTACCAAACAATTTTATCTGCCATTCACACGTTCACGTGTTGCTTTGGCTCAGCTGAGGTCCGAGGGAAGGATAATTCCATTACAACAACCAAGCTGTGGCAATGGTCTTGTGTTACATCTGCAAGGGGGAATCAGATTGGAAAAGAACCTGGGCTAGGAAGGAAGCCCAGGATTTGTTTTAAAGTCTGGCAAATTTTACCAGCAATAGAATAATAAATACCTTTCAAACATACTCTATATTTAAGGGATACTGTCAGGTTGATTTAGGCCCCGAATGGAGGTTTTTCTGAAACGAAAGGAGAAAAGAAAAATGGGGTTATTTACAAGGTAGGATTGCTGCTTTTATCAAATATTTAGACTCATGTTCTGCAAGGGCTTCTCATGGGCACTGTAATTATGTGAGTGAATAATCCCAGTTTGTTCAGTGGGGTTTCTCAGGTAAAGCTTGGAATTTTTTATTTAATATTTCAGCACTAAGTATTACCCCAAAAAGTGTTGCAATCTGCTGATTCAGAATGTCACGCTGGTGGATTTTTCTGAAAGCTCCAACTTGCATAATGCTGATGTTCTCAGCACTGACACAGCTCTGGGTGTTAAAATGCCCTACAGACAGTCAGGTGTTGATTAATTAAAACAAATCTCTCCTCTGCAAAGCACTCCCTCTGTAACCTCACTATATTCCCTCTAATAGAGACAGCATCAGACAGCAATTTTCTCCTCCTTTTTATCTTTTTTCTTCCCTTTTTCAAACAACTTTCTTGATTATCTTGATTTCTACCACCCAGAAAAACGGGGAGAAAGACACTCATCCTAATTCCCCCTCCTGGAGGAGGGGAGAGGAATATCCATCTATAAATCTGCAAGCCCGTTCGGGACTTCAAATGCTTCACTTATCTGGCATTGTAAACTCGGAGCTGTAGAGTAATACTCACCAAACAAGTCATAAATCATGACCAGAGACAGGTGCAATAAATACCAGTGTCAAAAAGTTACCAAGTAAAATTATATTGTTTTGACAGGACGTCCAGATGCGTTGACAACGGAGCAAGCAAATGGTCTTTCTCTCTGAGAGTCTGTATCGGTGCAGGGGAGGCTGAGGGAGGGAGTTGGGGCAGGGGGAAAAGGTTCTAAAAGACCCAAGAAAAATAACCCCAAAGCTTAAAGGTTTATCATGAAAACTTTGTAACTACTGCAAAACACCTATGAGCACCTTGGTTTCCTGTGGGGCTCTTCCTCTGCTGTCCCCAGCACTCAACAGTGCGTCCCCTGGATGGGTTTTTTTGGGCTTGATTCTTTTATTTTAGGTAAACAGTGATTGACAAAGAACTCTCTCTCTTTTTTGCACTTGACAACAGCTACTTATAAACTGTTAAACTGGATTTTCCTCTCGCTGTTAAAGAGTTTGAGCCACTTCAATGTTTTGAATTGTGTTGCTCCTCATCAAAAAATGTGAATTTTTACACACAGAAAGCTGGGGCAGAAACCCCATTTCAGCTCTTCCTCCCCAGATAAGAACTCAGGCGTGTTCCTGAGTATCTTTCTGAATAAATTGGGGGCTGCTCTTATATTTTCTGTTAATATGAGCCTTCTGTGGTTTTTCTGAACTTAGGCCAGAAGGTTCAGCAACTTCCAGTTTCAAATTGTCAGCAATTTGTCAGAGATCTGGGAGAGGTTAATACAGAAGGCACAGCTTTAAACCCAGCCATGGGACAACCCCTAATTCCTTATTTGTACACAATCCTCCTGGTGCTGGGAATAGTCAGGATTTGGGATTTGGTTTTTTTTCCTGTAACTTCCATGTATTTGGTAGAACTCTTTCGACAGATTATTTTTGATAAATTCTAGCAACAGTTTTGGAATTCACCTTTGTGAGGTGCCTGGATTTTTTTCCTGCCTTTATTTTAAATCCTGAGGAGTAGAATTCTGTCGGTGGAAGAGATGAACACTAAAAGTCTTCCACATGGAGCGTTAATGAGTGGAAATCCTGTAAGTGCTGCCTCACCAGGAGATAGGAGGACTGTCTTGTGTAGCTGAACTAACAGAGGTGTTTCTCCAGCTCTCAGCCCTCCCCAGAATTTTGGGGCATTAAACCAGGTGAATCATGGAATGGTTTGGGTTGAAAGCCTTAAAGCTCAATTTGTTCCACCCCCTGCCACGGGCAGGGACACCTTCCACTAACCCAGCCTGCTCCAATCTCCACCCAGCCTGGCCTTGGACACTTCCAGGGATCTTTCCCCTCAGTACAGTTAAACTTTCACCCCCTGGTTTAGCCAAGGTATCACACATGCCTTCCCAGTTTCCCAGATCTGTAGTGATTTAGCAGATTTGCCTGGGATAAATTCCAGTGGCAGAATCTCCATACAGGGAGAAATCTCGGTGTTTCTGCTCAGGTGAAACTCTCACGGTGTTTATGGGAAACTTGGATGATGCTTTTGGCTCCCAGAGCGGGCTGTGGATGCTGGGGAGGACTCTGGAGGTTTGGGCTGCCAGGCCAGACATCAGCACCCTGTAAAACCCAGCCAATATGTTTCTGTTGAAAGGAATGTGCTACCATAAATGAAGGCACTTGAAGGTCAAAGGTCACTGTGAGTAATTAGCCCAGGCCATTAAAGGAAGAATAAAAATCATGTTTTACAAGCTGATAGAAAAGAAAGTTAAAAATATGCCTTGGAGAAAAAAAAAAAACAACCTATCCAGCACCACATGGTTGCTGTGTGTGTGTGCACATGCACAGAGCAGGAGGGACATGCACACATATATTTTCTTTATGAAAAACTACCCCTGGCCCACTCTATATATGTGTTCCCATTACTAATCAGCTGAAAATCTGGGGGGAGAGCAAATTCTCCTGTGCTGCATGGAATATTTTAAAAGCTACCTTTGAATCGGCCAAGCCTTTTTATCATCACATTATCTCCTTCCTCCATCTTAAAATCTGCTTGACGTTGGAAAAATACACAGAGTTTGACAGCCAGGGTGAAGTGAAATCTGAATATATCCCTGCTAAAGGCTGGCCATTTCAAGGCAGCTCTGGGGAGAGCTGGAGGGATGTTGTGCTCCAAGAGCACAAACAATCCACAAAGGCCAGGCCCACCACCCTGATGGATGAGTGACCCACTAAAGAGCCTCCTGGGGCTCTGCAGTTGCCCATTTTACCTAAATGAAATCAAATATGTTTAAAGCTGTGAGGGCTGTGCTGCAGTGGCTAAATTGTGTGAAATGGGGAGAGGCTTTTAGCACAACTTGGGGAACATTTCAGGTATCTGCTGCACCATGGTGCTTCAGTTCCACACCAGTTAAGAGAGGCTACAGGTTGTGCAGAAGGAGGTAAATGCACTGTAAAGCAACATTATTTTTATTTAGATATTTTTATTTTCTTAAATGTTGTGGCTACTCCATTCCTGGAAGTGTCCAAGGCCAGGTTGGACAGGGCTTGGGGCAACCTGGGCTAGTGGAAGGTGTCCCTGCCCAGGGCAGGGGGTGAAAGGAGATGGGCTTTAAGGTCCCTTCCAACCCAAACAGATCTGTGGTTCTATGATATTAGGAATTCAGGAAAATCCAAAAGGTTCTTCAAGAGGTTCCCTGTGTCAGGCTCATATTTACCTGTGTGCAGAGAAGGCAGGGGTATCCAAAGCAATTTTATTCCAAAGGACTCCAAGCACTATGGATAGCTCTGCCTTCTCACCACTGTCATCCCAGAAACCTCAGTTTAAAAGACTTTTTTGGTTCTCCCAGCCCTGCCACAAATGACTCTCTGAACAATTGCACTGACAGTCTCAAAATAGTCATAACTAAAAAAACCAACGAGTTATCTACAGTCAGCTCAGGAACCAACTTCAAACAATTTACTTTTCATCCACTTCCTCCCCATCCTCTCCCAAATCAACCAATATCCCCCACTTCCCTATCGCTGATGCTGGACATGGAGAGGGGCTCTCTGTGACAGGGGTCAGGGATAACACCTCACATTAATCAGCCCTGAGATGGTTTCCAGCTCTTCCTGAGACCTCTCTGCTGCAGGGGAGTCCTGTCAGCAGCAATTACCATGAAGCTCTTGCAGAAGAAAAGGGACCAGTTCAGACCATTTGCCTCTCTGGTGTTCCCAGGTCCTCCCTCAAAATGAAAAATGCCATCTGATGATGCACAAGGACATGGCACTGTTAGAACATCTATTTTGGCCCAAGCCTTTGCTATCCCTTGGGTCTGTGGCACAGAGGCCTTGGTGCAGTCAGGGACAGATGAAGGATGCAAATGTTCCTCTGGCTGGGGATGGAGCAGCAGGAGTAGTGGATAAATAAATACATAGTTGGCTTGCCCTTGCCTGTAGTGCCTTTTTCTGCTCCTAGTGCTGTTTAATGTCTCTCCTGTGTTTAGAAGGAGCCCAGAGGTCAGATTTTGGTGGAGTGCTGTTTTCACCATGGTCTGGTGAACCCTCTGTCTTGGACTGTTCCAGTTCTGTCTGTGTAGACCTTTTCCTTCACCAGGGCTTCTGCCACGATCAGATATTGCTGGAACTGTGTGTCCTATTTTAGATTTGGATTTCTTTTTTTTCTTCACCAGGGCTTCTGCCCACGATCAGAATTGCCAGACCTGTGTGCCCACTTCGAACAGGTCCGCCCTGTGTTGCTTTGCCTTGCCTTTCAAGGGGTGAAATAATTCCTGCCTGGTTTCTGTTTGCTTCCTCCCCACCTCTGCTCCACGTTTCACCTTCAGCATCACTCTGCTCCCCTCTTCCTGGTCGTGCTCCCAACCTCCTCCAGCTCCCACGCACCTCTGGGAAGCTGCATCCTCAACCCTGCAATAATCCCCCACGGGGGACACTCAGACATTTGCTTTTAATCTGGGCCCTGGGTTTGTAATGAGCTCTGTAAACATAATCACGGGGACTTCCCTAAAGGAAAGCACCCCCATATCACAGCCATTTTCGCTGACACTTCTGACTCGGGGCTTGATCTTTGCCCAGGTTGCAAAATGCAGAGGGCAGAGTTCAAAAGTGCCCGTTTACCTCTGGATTATTGGAAATAAAAACCCAGCGGAAACTCTCCAGGGTAATTTGAGGAAACTTCTCTCCCCCCCCAGCCCCCAACCCCTCCTCCCCCAGGAAGGATGTCATTATATTGTTTTCTGAGGTTGGGTCTGTTTATAGAAATAAACACTTGAGTGAAAACAGGCATGAAATGCTAGAAAGGCAGGGGGGAAATGCAGGGAGCACGTGGGCTGAGCCAGCACACCCAGCACAGCTCAGGCCCAGCAGTGGCCTCAAGTTCAGGCACCTCCTCTCCTGGTTCTTGTCCAGCAAAGTCTATTTTCATACCTCCAGATTATTGCTGATTTACCTACACACTTGTGTGTGTGTCTTTGGGGATGCTTAATAGGAGATGATTTAATTTTTAACTTATTTTAACAAATTTCCCCATGCACCACTACAACAATAAGAGAGTTTCCACGTCCTCTTTGCTGACCTGGTTGCTCAGTGCAGATCTTAAGGCTCAAATATCAGTAATTAGTGTGATCAGCTCCTATTTAAGGCATTTGAAGCAATGCTTTCAAAATTACAGGTATTCCAAGACTGTCAGTCACTCCTGACGATGAATTCCTGCCCCCAAACCACATTTCCCTGCTCAGTTTGTACTCCAAGCTTCTCCAAACACACACCTTTATGTATGTCTTCACCTGTCCTCCCTCTCCTGTGACTGGGAATAGCTGGAAGATCCTGGAATGCTTTTCAGAGGATTTGTGGTTCTTCAGATAATATTGCAGCATTTCTTACCTTCCCTTCACATCTCCAATTTATTATTTATCATTCCCACTTGTCCCAGCCACATACACTTTCTGCTTATTGACCAACAGACTTTTCTTTTTGCAATTTTTAAAATTTTATCGACTTTCAAACTGTTGAAAGGAGGAAATTCGGGGGTTTTTTCTCCCTTTCTCTTCCTTCCTTTCCATTTAACTTTTCTCCCTCCTCCTTCCCATCTGTGATGTGCAGCCATCCCTTTGGATCTCTGGCAGTTCCCTTCATATTCAGTAGTGTTTCCCTCTCCTCATATCAATATTTCTAGACCTGGGTGTTGTTCCCACCTCTCATCCTGTCCAACTCTGGATGTAGAAATAGGTTGGACAATACCAAGTGGACAATAAACCAAATAAAAGACCCCAACCCCTGGCATTATGTAGAACGTGGAGTGAGTGGGGGAGTCCATAAATCATTCTTCCTGCCACATCTGTTTTTATTTTGAAGTTTATCAGCCTGTCCAGTCGCAACAGGGATTTTTTGGGGGTAGGGAGAGGAGGAGGGAAGGGTTGCAATATTAATCTCCCAATGTGACTTAACAGAATATCAGGGACCAGGGGGAAGAAAGGCTTTTAGCTGGTCTCTGCTTTTCCTTCCTCGAGGCTGGAGATAAAGATTGGCTGCACACCGGGAGCTGGGCTGAAAAGGGCAATTCATGGCCCCCCTCGTTATCAGAGCTCAGGGGGCAGAGCTGGAGCTGCCCCTCGGCAGCCCCGCTCCCACGTGGGGACCTGGGTGGGTGTGTGGAGATAAGACAAGCCTAAAGCTGATACCTGGCCAGACAAAATGGGCTTTTTTTTACCCCCCTCCTCCACCTCTCCCTGGCCCGCAGGGAACGTGTGTGGGCATCTTTAGAGACACTGGCAGCGATAAGTTCTTGTCTGTTCTCTCCGTGTCCAGAACCAATTTCCGGCCCTAAGGAGCCTTCCCCCCTTCCCCAGAGCTTGGAGAGGGTTGGGAGCAATAACCTCATCGTTCCCCTCCCTTCTGAGCTTTGCTCAGACATCTTCTTCCCCCCCAGCCCGTGGCAGCTGATAACCCACAGCAGTTCTGCCTTTTCAAGACCTGACCCTGATCCTCTGCTGGTGTGGGTGGTGCCAAGAGCAGATTGTTTCCCTCCTTTTCCATTTTCGAGGTGCCTCGTACTTGACAGTGGAAGCAAGTGCAAGCCTGTCTCAGAGGAAAAGCTACCAGCATTCTCCATTCCACGTGAAATCCTTGCTTTTGGAAGTGCACCCCAGGCGTTTCGGACACTTGGGTATTCTGGTAAATTTGACTGTCTCCCCACAGAGGCCAGAGCAATGAAGGGAAAAAAAAAAAATAGAGGAGTTAGAACTTTTATTTAAAAAAAAAAAAAATCTACTGAAAAGCATGATTTTTTTATTTTTGTAACAGTAAGTGCTGAATCCTTTTTTGTTTTAGCTGTTTCTAAGCACCCTGACAACACAATGTCAGGTCCAAAGCTTCCCTGTACTGTTAAAGATTGAGTCCATTCCAAAATGATATCACTCAGTATCTTGATTCATTTCTGTGCCACAATATTTTCATTTTCTTCCATTCCTGCTGCAAACAGAAACATTCACTGCTTTTGATTCTGGATTAATGCTCAGCTTTGAGCCTGCTCTCCATCTCCAGCAGGTACAATCCTAAACCCCATTTATTTATCCCATCATTTTGAGCTCTCTTCCATCTTTGGTTGTGAAGGAGATGGGGATGTTATGATTATTTAAATCCACGTCTGATGAGCCTAAACTGATGTCCAAGGCTGAGCCCTGCACAGCCAGGCCTTACAATGAGGGTCTGTAATATGTCATATTTGGAAACAGTGGGACTTTATTCTGCCTTCGGTGTGAAAAAGGGATTAGAGGCCTTGGAGTGACATCAGTGCAGGAGCTGGGGAAGCGAGAGGAGAGGGAGCCCTGAGCCCTGATGTGTGTCACAGAAACACACGGGTATCACCTACTTAAGATGGTGCAAATGGGCTGGGTTCCCACTCTGGACCTGTGAGTGAAGGGAAATATTTACCTTCAAAGGGGATCAGCGATGCCAGACAGACGTAGATGAGAGTGAGTGGGTTCAGATGGAGACTGGGAGGAAAACTCAGGCACGAGCTGCCCCTTATCAGCCCCCACTGCTCTTCCCCCACCCAGCTCCGTGGTGTCCTTGTCTGAACAGAGCCACTCACACAGAAACCCTGATTTTTGGCCTGCTTTTATTTGTTGCTGGGTTTGGGGACTGGGTTTTCAGGGGGTTTTTTGAGGGTTCATTCCCTCCAGTTCTGTGTTCAGCACTTGAGGTGGGATTACAAGCAGGCTGGAGAGGGACTTCTTGCCAGGGTCTGGAGTGCCAGGACACAGGGAATGGCTTCCCACTGCCAGAGGGCAGGGTTAAATGGGATTTTGGGAAGGAATTCCTCCCTGTGAGGGTGGGGAGGCCCTGGTACAGGTTGCCCAGAGAAGCTGTGGCTGCTCCATCCCTGGAAAGGTCCAAGACCAGGTTGGATGGGACTTGGAGCAACCTGTCAGCTTATTGCCATAAGGATTTTCCTGCTTAGAGGGCTCTTCCCTGCAAAGCTGATCCCAGTTGCTTCAGTCTGCCAATCAATCTGTACATCACAAGTGTGAAAAAATACCCAATATTTGCTCGCAGATGAATAAAACAGTTCAAATGTCATCTAGTGCATTATATTGCTTCTTCAGATCCACAATTAAATGAACAAGAATTAAGTATGAAGGGTTGTTGTTTGGTTTTTTTTTTTTTTAAAATTGATGCCCTTTTCCAACCAAAATAGATCACATACTGAGCTGGAATCCCAGTGAACACATCAGAATTACGGTTATTTTATCTCAATTAGCCCAAGCAGTTTGTTCATGTTCTCTCCCTCTTCCAGCTGCCTTTTAAAGAGAACCTGAAGCAAATCACTGAAATACAGTTTCCAAAGCCCTGTTTATACAGCCCATGTTGACTTAGCACTTGAATTGCCTGTCTCATTTAACTGATTCATGGTTCAGGAGGATGCTGCCTCTTGATTTGTAGCCCAATTGATATTTTGCTTGCCCTCAGGCTACCACAAATGCTGGGGCCTGGTTTGCATTGAGTGATTAGTCCTGACAGCTGCAGGAGACAATTACCTTGCCAGGCTCCCCTGAAATGCCTGTGCTGGACTGTTCCTTCCCCAGGGACTGAGCCCCAACAAATCCCGTGTGTGGGGCTGGAAAGCTGAGTCCCCAAAGATGAACTGTGGGATGTGTGTGACCACCAGGAAATGGAAGTTAAAAAGTAGTGAGCAGGGCAAGGTCTGCTTTAAGGAAACCTCTTGCACCTAATTCTCTTTATTATAAGCCAGTCTATTTATTTTTTTTCTGAATTTCATTTAATAACAAAATTCTATTCCCCAAAAAAGTATTCACTTCAATTGCATCAGTACTAAATTCCTTCAGCACCATGTTTACAAGCAGCAAATGTTCTTTCTTCCCACTGATTCTTTAAGAGCACCTTGACTTTTATAGGAGTTCCATAATTTCACTTTTCTGCTGTCAATCAGACTTTCTTTCAGCTGCTTTGAATAATCAGCTGTCTCCAGCTTCCGAAGTCTTTGGTTTGGTTGGTTGGGGTTTTTTTTTTTGTAGATAAAATTAACAAAGTGCTCATGAAAACCTATTTACTGGAAACAGAAAAAATATCATGTTCCTTGTAGACAGTACAAATTGCTAAAATAAAAATAATCATAATTTTCTCAAATAGGATGCTGAAGAGAGGGTGAACTCCTGAATTGAAACATCACAACAGCTTCCTTAGTGAGAAGTTAATTTTAAGGAAAAAATGGTATTCAAAACCTGAGCTGTCTGCAATAATTAATAATCACACATGAATAACCTAAGAAAGCCACAAACCCCATGGATGTCAAGAATTCCCAAGAGAGAATAAAAGTAACTGTTGATGGGATCAGCTGTGCATCTTTAGGGAAGGGCTGCCTGCTGTTCCCTCTGTCACAGAACGAGGGAGAAGGACAGGCTGGAGAACAGGGAGTCTTCAGGTCCCCAAAACTGATCACAGCAGGAACAGGTATTTCCAAATCCTCACAATTTCCCCTCTTCAATGTGCACTCCCAAAACTTGCTTCAGGCAAGGTAGGTTTTGTCTCCACAGTTCACTGAAGCTTCAGGAGATGTAAATGACAGTATAGAAGACCAGAGCATATATTTTTATTTCTAATTTAGATACATCCATAAAGAACCATCCTTTAATCACCATTTTTTTACCCCAAAACCTGGCTGGAGTTCTTGGAGCAGCAGTAGGAGAGGTGGGCTTATAAGGGGGGGTGGGGGGGAGGCTCGAGGCAAATAACTTAATTAGCTGTTACTAAAACCTCTGAGCCATATGGCCACCATAAAAAGGGGATTTTAATACACTGTTCCATTTTTATGCCATCAGTTGCAAGCTATGGATTCACTCTCACCCCCAGTAACTCAGGGCTGTACAGAAGAAAAGCTCTGAAGTGAAAACACAGCCCATCTGTTAGTGATAGGGGCGAGCCGCGTATTCTCTACGTACATATATACATTTCCTGCATTGCATATGATTTCAAATATTTGCTCTTGGAACTGCAAGGTGTCCTACTGTCATAACAGTCAAGTTATTCATTAAGCTGTCAGCACCTTTGGTGCATTGCTCCCACACGGGGTCCATTTCTGATTTTTTTCCATCTTCCCCCCCCTGGAAAACCCCCCCCTCACTCATCGGTTCCTCTCACGACGGGTGCAGCTGAGATCCTCACGTCAGCGTATGTAAACCAAAGCTGGACCTCTCCACTGCCACGCTTCCAACTCCCGAATTTCCCGGGGCACTAATGGATTCGGAGGGCCAGCTCCAAATTTGCCAGGGTTTTTTTGTTCCTATCGATGTGATGCAGTTCTTGGCGCGGACTTCTGAAGCCCCGGGGCCGGGGAGTATTAAAAGCCGAGAAGTCGAGCAAAACAAGTATCAACCAAAAGAAAACTATGATTGATGCCCAGCCCCGGTGTTTGGAAATGAAGCTGAGCAGATGGTTTTACAACAGCAAAGCTGAGGCACCAGAGCTGTGCAGGGCTTTGCCTAAAATTGTGCTGTTTGTTGGGCTAAGCCTGCCCCACAGCCTGCCCACCTTCAGCCAGAAGGCAGTTTGTGTTTATTGCTCCGGTGGAATAAACAAAATATATGGGCTTCAGGATTCTAAGGGTGACTTCGTGCTGCTTTGTTCCTAAATTCAGCTATTTCTGTATGTTGCTCATGAACCTCTCAGAAGCCTGAAATGGAAAAGCTGTCTTGTCACTAAAATAAAACATCATACCTGGCTTTTTCTATGTTTTGTCATGATTAGGGGTGACTGCACTGCGAGTAGGGAGCAGCTGCTAGACCGTTCATTTCTCTGCACTAGGGTTAGTCAGTAGGTTCAAACTGACTGGATTTTACTGCCTGACCTTCAGAGGTGCCCTCAGCCCGTCCCATCATCCTGTCACTGATATCAGTGATGTCACGGACCATAGGAAAGGACAACCCAAGTACCCCAGCAGGCCACAACGGGGTTCTGTTCATCCTGGGTAAGGGCAGCAATGCATTTGTGATCCCATTGCATCCCATTGCATCCCATCGCATCCCATCCCATCCCATCGCATCCCACCCCATCCCATCCCATCCCATCGCATCCCATCGCATCCCATCCCATCCCATCCCCTCCCATCCCATCCCATCCCATCCCATCCCATCCCATCCCATCCCTGTCCCGGTCGGTCCCCGCGGTCCCCGCCTGCATTCCCAGCTCTTCCCGGCAGGTGGCAGCGTCGGGCCGTTCCCGGCGCTCCCGTTCCTGGGAATAAATTCGTATTTTCGCTCAGTTCCGAACCATTTTCATCGATTTGAGGGAAGCAGGGAGAGAACTGGGCTCCGGGGCAGCGAGGATCAGCTTCCCTTCCACCCCGAGGGGAAGGGAGAGGGGTGCAGTAAAGGAGCCCGTAGGACACCACCCTGCCCTGCCATAGATTTGTAACCAAACTGCTTCTCTGCCACTAATTTAGAAAAAGCCGTGCCTGTGTTAGCCCACGGGGATGTTGGTCGCTGTGAGCTGAGATCCCAGCGGCACAGGGAAAGCTGTTGGCATCAGTGGAGTTATCAGAGCTCCTCTGGCTGCAGCTGTGTCCACCCCATCATCCACCCATCAGAGGTGCTTTGACTCCTGAACATCTGCCCCTAAAGGTACCCGATAGGGACAGACAACTCACTCTGAAAGAGATGGACTGAAAGTCCCTGTATTCCATATGGAATTCTGGGCAACATCACGTGTATTCTGTGCTGCAACCATGGCACGGGGCTTCAGGCTTCCAGGGGGGACTTTGTGCTGCTTTGTTTCTAAATTCAGCTACTTCTACATGTTTTTCATGAGCATCTCTGAAGCCTGAAATGAAAAAGCTGCCATTATACCTGGCTGGATTTTAAGGTCCCTTCCAACCCAAACTGTTCTATGATTAGATGAATTTCGGCTCCTTTTCCCAGGAAATGAAGCAGGATCCTTGCCCAGGCCCTGTATCCTGGGGGCTGCTCTCACAGGAGAGTGTTGTCCACGCCGTGCAGGGGGGGCTGAGGTGTGGAAGGCTTTGCTGCCCTGTCTGCACCTGAGACCAGTTCCCTCTCTGTGACCATCACCCCTAGAAACAAACCATATCCCTCACTAGCACCGTGCTTTAAAAGGGGCATAAATAAGGTCTGTGCCCAGGGTGAGAGGTGTTATATCTTTCCCCATATTTTAGGCTGGACTTTTTTTTTTCCCCTGTGTCCTCCACGGGCCTGTTTTTATTCCTTTCATCGCCCTCAAACGCCAACTCTGAAGCTCTCGGTGCTCCTCAGCCCTCTCTGCAGGTTCTGAGCGAGCAGGGGGGATGTTTTGCAGCGACAGGAACTCTCAGCTGGCTCGTTAGACCCTTCAGCAGGTGGGGGAGCCCTGAACAGCCCATCCATCTAAACACAGACGTTATTAGGGTCTGCAACACCAGTGACCTTCTGCAGCTTTCAATCAGCAGACCAGGTGGGTGCAAAGAGCAGCCCCGGGCTGGGCAGGCAAGTAAGAGCTCATTTCATTTTTAGGCATCGTGATTAAAAATATTGGGGTTTGATTATTTTTCATCTTTCTGATTGGCTCCCACTTGCAAATACTTTTGGCTGACCTAAAATAGTACTGGAGAAAGGTTCTAAGTAATAATATTGGCTCAGGCCACTAGACATTCTTGTGTCATTAGGACTGAAGGGGATAAGAGCAAAGACTTCTGTTTTCTCTGTCACTGGAACCAGCAGCAAAGTCTTCTTTCAGCACAGAAGCCTCAGATTAAACTCTTGGCCCACTGAGATCTGTTCCAATCTCGTTGTTTCTGTGTGATTGTTCAGAGTTGACTCACTAAGAACTGGAATTCACTAAGAATGGTATTCCAGCCAGGGAGTATTTGGAAAATCTCATGTAACGTGTCTGTGATAACTGCAAGACACTGCAGGAGAAGTGGTCCTGTTTCTTGGAAGTTCCTGATTGCACAAACCCGTGGTGGGGTCAGTAATAGGTCTGTTCCTGCTGCCTCTGCCTGGGTTTGTTCTGTCTGAAGGCCAGGGATGTACAGGCAGCTCTTGGCTGTGGCTGTGGGATTGAGGAATGACGTGGGAATGGCTTTTTAACTGCCCATCTCGACCCCAAAGCGAGGCAGGGAGACAAATTATGTTCTCATGTAGCTCATGTGGTGTTTCATCATCACAACCAGGATCAGAGGTCAATGTTTGTTGGTCACATTAAAGAGGGAGGTTTCTTTCCTTGGGTTTTGGCCATTTTTGTTCGATCTCTGTATGGTTAGAATGCATCCAACAGTGGGAGCTCCTCTCTGCACAGCTCACCTCTCTGCTCACCAAGCTGTGATCTGCACCCTTGGAGGGAAAAGCCAAGGACTTCCCAAGCTGGAAGTTTGTTCTCTGCTCTGAGCAGGGCAAGAAAAAAACCAAACACTTAGAAGAAACACACAGCACACAGAGTGGATTCCTTATTATTAAACAAGTAAAATAACAGTGTTTTCTGCAGTCTGCTTTCCTTTCCATGCCTTTACCTGGGCTTCACACGTGGTGAAAGCCACCAGTGCATAAATTACAGGAACAGCAGCGGGGCTGAGCCAACAGCTCTCAGCTCTGTTACCCTTTTCCTTTCAACAGCTCCATCACTCCTCTGTGTTGGAGCCACCCAGACAAAGGGGAGGTTTAGATTTAGGAAAACAGAACGAAAGCCGTGCTGGTATCAAAGCCTGTGGGCTCAGACAGTGTCATGGTTGTCTGCAAAGGGAGCAGGCAGAGCAGTGCATCCATCTCTGCTCCCTGTGTGGATGGATATCCCAACCCAGCCACAAAAGGACCTACTGTACCCGTTGTGATCGTGTGCAGACCTCCATTTCCTTCAGCTGGTCTGTAAATACTGTCCTGGGGAGATGAATGGATAAGGAGACAGACAAGGTAACACAAACACCACCCACTGCAGACAATGTTATCCTGGGAAGGGAATGTTTTCTTCGAGACCTTTCTGCAGAAAGTAACTCAGCTCAGTGAAAATGTCCTGATAAAATGTGTTCTGGTGAATAATGTGGAGTTCAGGGATACTCCTAGATTACATACTCACCTTGACTTTGATTAATTATTCATTGGGTTGATACACACCGGGAACATTCAGAAAACTTAGTTTTAATATTGGACAGTGAAACATTTTTACTTCTCTCCCCGACACAACCTGTGCTTTCCAAAGTTTCTTATAACTCTATTTAAGATATAACTAGGGCCTGAGTGGGAATGAAATGCTGAGCATTGTTTTACCTCCCCTGGAAATACAGTTTTGCCCTATGGATTTGCATTAAAATATTTTTATAATGACTTGTAAGGTCCGTGCTTGGCTTGGCAGTGAAGGGCAAAGCCAGTTACTCACACAGCTCCATGGAGAAGTGCTAATTACAGCTGGTGCTGGCCATGGAGCGTGGTGTGTGCACGTCTGAGTCAGGGATACATCACCCCTTTCCCTTTTGAAGAAACGCAGGAGGAATTTTAACTGCAGAGATGAACATAAAGGACCCAAAGTTAATGGTTCACTTAGGAATAAATAGTTCCTCTTCTTGACACTCGCACGCAGAGTGCCAGACCTCAGCTGGGCTAAATCAGTAAATCATTAACTTTAACGGGGATTTGCCAGTTTACACCTACGGAGGGCCTGGCTCCCACATTTCAACAACAATTCTGCTCAGACAGAGCCAGCACAGCAGCCCAGGGGTCCTGCCCACGGGGCTCAGGGGCTGCACATCTGCTCTGCCACTCGGGACGCTGCAGACACACGTCTGCCCTCAAGACAGGCCCTAATGCAACTTTCCAGCCATATATCAGGGACAAGAAGAACCAGACTTTTGTGCCCCTGTAGCTACTGTATTTTTATAATGAATCAGACAGGAATAGCGCTTAAACTGCTTACCACCAGCTTTAATTTACAGCCTGTGGTAATATAGTGACAGTAATGTTGTCATCATTCGCTCTCTTCCTCTGTGGCATCAAGCCCAGACTTCCACATTCTCGCTTTTGGGACGGTGTCAAACTCAGTTTTACCCCCACCCACTCCACCCCCTGATGAAATGATATGTTCTTTAAAAATAAATGAGACCTCACTGATAGCTCCAGAATCTGCTGGGTTGTCTCTTCTGCCTTAATGTGCTTTTTTCATCCAGGGAGCAGAATGGAAATGCATTTTCTATGGTAGGAACTGGCATGTTCTAAATGGTGTCAGAATTCAAGAACATGACAAGCAAAATACAGCTGGACTGGAGGCCTCCACCACACATAGAGTAGGAAATATTGCATTCCCATGCTGTTTTCATGCATGCAAGTGCTCAGCCACATTACAAACCCCTAAAAACATTGTGAGAAAACTTGACATTTCCCAGATGGGCGGCTTGTTTGAGACTAACCCATCTGACTTCCCTCTCTCCGAGGGAGTTTAACCCCTTGGAGCTCCTACAGGGAAGCTGCATTTCCTTGTCATCCCACTGCAAGCCCAATAAAATGGAGCTGGCTTGGCAGGACTGCTGGAGCTCAGGTTGGCACCCGAGTCTTTGTGCAAGCAAAGATGCACCAGTGGCTCTTGTTCTTTGGTGTCTGGAGAAACAAAACAAACCACACCAAGGGCTGTGATGAGACCAAAATCAGCAGCTGCTGCTCAGCCTCCACCCTGTGCAGCCCTGACAAGCATCGTGGCCTTGCTGATTTTAAACTGCTCTTGAGCTTAAGGTCAATGTGTTTCCAATAACACCATGGAAGACACCTAAGCTCGGTTTATCTGCAGGGCAGATCAGTTGGGGACAAACTCACCAGCAAGATTTTGTTGGCATTTCTGGTGCAGATGTGATTGGTATGCAACCAGTGCTGAACACTGTGCAGGAGGTTTGGTAGATCTCTCGAAGCCCTGAAACGTATTGAAAATGCACTGCTTGCTGATTGCTCCTTGATTTTGTAATAATCCTCCCTCAATTACCCCATCTTTTAGGCCTACTGGCATTTTTGTAAGACAGACAATTTTTCAGGACTGAAGATTTTTTTAAGGTATCTTGCTCGCTGTTAACTGGCTGAAAAAGCAGCCTTTGCTTTTCGGTGCCAGGCTGGTTTTATTCAACAGGTCGACCAACCCAAAAGCACAAAAGCAAGCCTTTTTAAAATCAGAGCAATAGCACAGGGGTATCCCACTGTTAAACAACTGAATAATGTCTGACCCAGAGGCTCAGACTCAAAAGACTCTCGGTGTAAAGATGATCCACCATCTAATAACCCACATGATGCAAATCACAGATTTAATTGTACCGTGTCCACTCTCTTTCTCTCCCTTCCCTCTTTATCTCTTCTCTTTTGTTCCCCCCCCCCCCAACTCCTTTATCAAGAATAACTTCTGGAAGGAAAAATAAACACTGGAAGACACTCAGCTGTTTTGGCAACCGTGTGTGCAAGGGAAGGCCTCTTCCCCCTGCTCTGTCCCTGCAGACTGAAAGGAGCTGGAGCTCCAGTTTGAAGGCAGACAAGCAGCCTGTGAAACTTCAGCCAGTTTTCATCACAGCTGGCCCTGCCTGTGTGATTTCAGACAAAAGACTTCCGTCTTTATCTGGCTCTTATTGAGACATCTCATTCAGGCAGAGATAAAAGGGAAAAGATGTGCTTTGAAATCGACCCATTAGGGCGTCAAAGAAATCAGCATGCAAATGCCACACGCAAATGGGTTCAAGATGAAGCTGGAGGATCAAATCCCCATGCCAACAGGAGTTTGCCCGCACAGGGACCCAGCAAAAGCCATTGTAAGAACCTCAGGGGAGTTTGGCCCTGTGTTTGTTAAGGGAAGGAGGTGGGAGCTGGATGTGGAAGCGATCCTAAACATAAAGTACAGTGGGATAGACTGTTTCTGAGAAATTTCTGGTTTGGTGGAGGCTGGGAAGGTTATTCACCAAAATGACTCTTCAACGAGCCTCGGAGAGTTTTCCTTCTGAATTTCCACCTTGCAAATACTCACAGAGGGTAATGTGCCACTCCCTGGGTGTTGGTCACTTTGCACAGAATCCCAGAATTGCTGGGGTTGGAAGAGCCCTCTGGAGATCCTCTAGTCCAACCCACCACTGTGTGGACTGGGGCAGTGCTGGCCTGCCATGCACAGACCTGCTTTGTTGTATGAGAGGACTGTATGTCACAGGGCCTGAGAGGGCTCCTTGAAGTGTTTGGGACCTATTGCAAAAACTGCCAGTATTTTTCTCACTGTCTATAAAAGGGCTGTATCAGCCAAAACCTCCAAGGTCTCTGATGTAACAAGCTTTGCTGTCTTTTAAAGGCTGTGTGGTGTCTCCCAGTGGAAGAAAATCAGGATTCAGCTGAAATGGCAACAAAGGAGAGTCTTTGTGGAGGATCCTGAAGCTGGTCATGCTTTGAGCTTTGCCAGCTCCTTCAGCAATTCTTCACAGGGTCATGCAGGCTCCCGGTGTGCCCCGTGCAGCCCAGGCTGTGATTGCTGGCCATGCACATCACCCATCCTTTTGAGATCTGTAATTACCTGTGGAGACCAAGCAGTGCTGAGCAGAGACGTTGGGGCTGACCTCAGAAAGCTCTGCTTGCCCCCAGCCCATGGGCAGAGGTGGGGAACAAACTTCAGTGGGTGTTTTATCCTGATTTCATTTGCCATTTTCGCCCCTCGGCCAAGACGCACCAGTGGCCTCCCAAGTGAAGAATGGAGCATTTGAGCTGTGCATCAGGAGGAGCGTTCCCCTGCATGATACCTTTCCACCCACTGAGAAAACCACCACTTAATAACGTGCAAATCTCTAGTTAAAGAATTACAGAGATTAGCCTGAAGCCTGACACTCATCCTGCAGGAGGGAACCCACCGAAATGCTGTTGACAAAGGGAAACTTTGTTAAGCGTGTTTAGTTCAGCTCTGCTATTGCAAGGATCCCTAAGCTGCTTTGTTTTATGAGATTTAGGGCAGAGGATTTTCTTAAAGCAAAGGATTTTCTTAAAAAGCATATTCCCTCCAGAAGGGTGCACAGTCTCACGGGATGGAGGGATTAGGTGTTCATTTCCTATACAAAAGCTTCCTAATTGTCTAAAGGACGCCTGGATATGAACCAACCTCCAAGTGAAATCTCAAGTAGAGCGTCTGAAAAAAGAGAAGATAATAATTTCACTTATTGTTACCTGCACCAAAGGCAGTGAAACTCAGGAGTCTCTCCACTGATTTTGGAAAAGCTGAAAGATTTTTAGGATCTGAAGAGAAACCAGAGCAGCATGGAGAGGAAACCATGCAGAGAAACTCTGATTTGGTGAATCTGAGCCTGCAAGAAGGGAAAGTTCCTGCTGGATATGAGTCCTAAGCCTTTGTGATTCCCAGGATTTACTCCCCCACATGAGTCCAGAGTGATGCTGCTTCATAGTGTGGCTGGGGGCCCAGACTGGCACAGCAAGAGGGACTGTGATGGTTGGACTGGTGAGGGTTGATGTTTCCAGAACAGCAGCTCTCAGAAGGCGCCACGAGAAGTTTGAGTTTCACGCTGAACAGACTTAAAATCAACCCAAACTGCTGAGACATTCTGTGCCATTCGTACTGCTGTGCCTTGGTGCCACCCAAGGCTGTTCAGCCAGGTCACCCTCCAACAGGAGGTCAGCTTTTTCTCCAGTGACACTTGATATGTCACCGTGAGGTTTCCCTGGCGGGAACATTCCTGATTTATGTGCAGCCAGTGCTTCATGCAATGGTATCTCCCCTGTCTCAATTTGGGAACATGGCAGCTCAGCACGAGAGCAGCTGTTCTGCATTTCTTGCTTTGAGTGCTTTCTCCAGGCAAGCCCCAGCTCTTTTATTGAATAAACTGCTTCCTGGGGACCCCAACCCTGCAGATGCTTCCCCAAAGTCATCTCTTTCTGATCTGATTTTCTGTTATTTCAGTGGTTGCTCCCAAATAAAATGTGTCCTTTATTCCAGGGCGGAAATACTTTAGGCTGAACTGTTCAGGTCCCAAAATTTTTACGAGTTTACTGAAAAAAAACAAACAAAAACAAAAACACAAAAAACCAACCAAACAAAAAACCCCAACAAAAAACAAAAACAAACAAACAAAAACACACCCAAAAAAACCAAACAAACAAAAAAAACCAAACAACCATCCTTGAAATCACCAACTGATTTCAGAACATCTTTCTCTTAAGCAGCAAGTACAGTTTGTGCACAGAAAAAGATCTGCACTACACACTGCTGTTCATCTTGGCTCTATCAGCTCTTACAAGGATGAGTGTTGTTAAATTGGACTGTAATGATAATTACTTTGTTGTTGGTATGGATGTAACAACATTATATTTATATTACAGTTTTAATGTAGGAACTATTTTCTGGGATCTTTGTAGCCCTTGTCCTTACCTGAGGTGAGATGACAGTTCTCCTTTTATTAACTCCACCTGCAGGGCAGCACCTCAGTGTGGCAGAGTCCCTGAGAGCATCAGAGACAGCAGAGTGAGGAATGTGCATTTCCCCGGGGTCCCTTTGCTTCCAAAATGAATTTTACCACCAAAGACAATAAATATCCATTGCTTAAACAGTGCAACAGTTGAACTCTTCACACACACACACACATCCAGCAAAAAGCAAGTGCAACAACCGACAGCCCCACCTGCACCTCTGCCCCTAAAAGTTGAGACGTTTGAAAATAGCCTTCTTCTCTTTTTTTTTTAATTTTTTATTTTTTTGTCGTTAATTCTTTCTGTCTCTCTTTTTTCCCCCAATAAACCCTTCACGGGGTTTGCCTCTTTGTAAAGTGTATAGTCTGCACTTGGTTTTGGGTGGCTACTCCCTCTATAGGAGGGATTCTCGTGACCATATGGAGCGTCTGTGCTTGGCTGCACTTGCACACAAACCATCACCAGGGGGGTGGGGTGGGGTGGGACGGGCTGCTTGTTGCTCTCGCTTGATTTTGGGCAAGAATTGCCCTACACAGAGTTTTTTTCTTAGAGTATTCTGTCGGGGTTTTATAATCTTGCCCCACATCAAATATTGGTGCGAGTGGAGGGAGCTTGATATTACAGTTTGCTCCACAGGGAATATTTATTTGCCAGGGAAGATGTTCCAGAGGTGTAAAAGATTAAAAAATGGTTGGGTTTTTTTGTTGGTTTTTTTTTTTTTTCCCCAAACATGTGAGATGTGCAGTCCTCTCCTGACTTCAACTCTGGCACCTCAGATCTCTTCTAGTGCAACAATTGCAATTTTTACAAAATTAACGCTGAAAACTAATGGATCTGGTTTTCTTCTTCTTGCTGATGTGGCCCAACTTCTGTGAGCTGAAGCTGCTCTCTCTGAAACCCAAACTGTTCTCATTCATAATGATATTTTGAGCTGTGATGGCTGTAGATTTTCAAGCTACTGCTGTGAGTGGAAGTGAAAATAAAACCAGGCTTCTCTTGCTTTCTCCATAATAGGTATTGAATGTTATTGGTGCAGGTGATCAAAAAGATAATAAGAAGGTTTTTTTTTTAACAAAACACCTTTGAAATGCTCCCATTTGGGAAAACGACCCCGAGAGACAACCCTGGGAAATAAAGGGGCTGACTCCCGGCCCCCTCTGCCTTTAATTACCACCAAGCCACTGATTAAGCCCGGGAGCTCTGCTTCTTAATCCTGAATTACTGGGTTTGAGCCTGCCAGGGTTTGTGTGCCTGAGCCATGACCGTCACCCCGGGGATCCCGCGCTGCCGTGGGTGAAACACAACCCAGCAGGTCCTCCAGGGCCACCTCGTGTCCCTGCGAGCAGCAGCCCAGGCAGCCCTGCCTTAATTGAGTTGCTTACATTCCCCGCTCGGTTACTGTCTGCTGGCTTGCAAAAGAACAAAGGGACAGCTACTTCCTATTAAGGAAGGTAATAACTTAATTAAAACCAAGTCCTACGCACCGCGGGACCTGGTTTGTCATCAAGAGGCCTTCCCTGCCTTCCCCTCCAGTTTTTGATAATCTATGCCAGATATTTAATCACTGGATACCCCAGTATAAAGCTCCTTGCCTCCATAACCAGCAGAAAGCTTGTCAAAATAAATTTTAACTTCTGACCGTGGTTGAAGACCAACTAGAAGGAATTAACAGAATCAGAGCTGTCAATCAGAGCTTGGGCTCACGGTTTATGTTATTAATTCCAACTCTGGTGGCATGGGCTTGGGATAACAACCATCCTAAGCTGCATTGGTCCAAAAAACACAAACCAAGAGTGGAATATATTTCGTGCCGAGGTGACGTTACTGAGTGTCCAGAGAAACTTTTTTTTTTTTTGTCTTTGAAAGGTGATTTTTATTAGATTATTTTCACTGCCAAAAGACACAGCTACTGTCTGGCTTCGTTTGCTGACTGTTTTTTCCTGATGTAAAGATTTATCCCACACCCAAAAGCGAACCCACCAGAAAAAGGCAAAGGAATTGCTGTTTGTTTGTTTGCTTGTTTGTTTGTTTCTGTGAATTTGCTCCTAATGAATGCAGCATGTGGGGATGGAGGCTGCGACCACTCCTTGGTGGGTTGTGGAGTGAGGCTGGCCTCACAAATTGAAATCTGTCTTGGAGCCTGTGAGTTGGAGGTATTATTACAATGCAAACCAGCGGGAAGGATTCCAGAGAGAAAGAGGAGAAGTGTGTTAATTGAGAACAATAACACGCCGGAGCCCTCCAGAAGCTGGTGGCCTTAATAAAACCAGACAATGCTATGTTGTTGCATAACCTGAACTTCAAATTCAATTTTGGTTTTAGTGGAGCAGAAGTGATGCAGGGCTGCCTTTCTTTTGCTGCTCTTCATTTCTAGGGCCATCAGAACAGAGGGGGTGTGCTGGGTCACGTTGAACTTGGCTTGAACTGTGTGTCTCTCTCTCTCTCTCTCCCATATTAAACACTTGATCGTGAAATCAGTTTCAAGGACATTAAACACACAAAAGGTGGTATTTGCCATCAAAGGAACATTGGTGGCACAAGTTTCCATCCCATCTTATCGTGGTTTGAGTTGCCCTGTGTGGTTCTTGCCACGGTTGTGGCTTAAACTGGGGTGGCAAGAGGAAGGGACTGTTGGCACTGAGTTGGTTTTGGACAGTCCAAGACTTTGGGGTTCGTTTTAATCCCTTGGTTTTCTTCATCACTGTGAAGAAAACCAGTCTGAACTTGCCTGGAGTGGGTCCAGAATTCCCCATACCCAGAGTGTCCTCCTTGGTCACGTTGAGGGTAAAGCCCTGAAGCTGTGCCAGACACACAGACCCTGTCCAGTCAGACAGTGCTGGGGATGAAATCCATTTTTCCCCCCACTGTGTGGGAGATTTTTGCCTTTCTGTCCCCAATAAAAGCATTAATTAGGAGCAAGAAGCCACCCTGGAATCCATGAGAAAATTCATGAGTGGCTTTGCCCAGCAGTTCTCAGACACAGGACACATCTGTGAGTGTCTTCAGCTCAAGGTGCCCGAGGACATTTCGTGGCAGCAATTCCTTATGTGCCCAGAACTCTTTGGCAAGATTTGTTGGTATTATTTTTTCCCTTTATCTGTGTGAATCACTTTCCCGCTGATTTCCCACCATTTATTTTTATTCTGTCTTCCAAATGGGCTTTTGATTCTTCTTTGCTGGATGAAAATGCTTTTATTTTTAGAAGGTAGGAGAGTGTAATATCCCACTAAAGATCCTGCATATATATCCCTAATTGAAAGCTTACAGGTAAAACCCTAATTATTGTCAGGAGCCTGGCTGGTATTCAGCAGTCAGACCTTTACTTGGAATATGGAAATTCATACCAATGATGAATCTGCCTCCATTTTTAATAAATCTGGTGTGAATAAGAGCACAATATAAATCCAGTCATCTTTATCTCCTCCTCTTTAGGCAAATAAATGTAGAGCAGAAAGCAAATACAAGCCTTAGGATATCGTAGATCCCAGGGAATTCTGGAACATGCTGTGGAAAAAATGGTGGTTCTTTCCCTTCCTCCTTTTTTTGTCTGGGCAACACAAATTCATCATTCACGAACTGGCACAGCCTTTACTGAGCCGTGCATGTATTTCAAAGCCATTGTGAGGGACAAAGTACAATATCTATTATAGTTTTCCCCCTTTCCAGCTTAGCAGTGTCCAGGGAAGTGGTGCTGCCTGCATGGGGTACCCAGTGCTGGGATGTATTTGTGCATATCAAAAGCAGCGACTCTCTCAATCATTCATTGAAAGTTCCACTTGGCTTCGAGTCTTCCTGAAAAAAAAAAAAAAATGTTTATTTTGTCTTCTTGACTTACTTCTCCTCGTGTCTGAGTATTGTGCCTCCAGGAAGAAAAGCTTAAATTGCTGAAGTAGGGCTTTTTTTTCAAAGCCTGCCAAGAATAAAGTGGCTTAATAAGGAAGCACACAGATTTCACTTTCTTACAGGAAAAAAAAAAAAAAAAAAAGAAGAAAAAGGAGTAGCTCATTTTGAATAAGGCTGGAAACTTTAGGAGCAGTGAGTATTTTCTAAAAGTGTAAAGATAGGAGCATTTTGGGAAGTAATATGGAGCTAACTAGCCATGAAACTTGGAAAGGACTGGGACCCTGCCAAGCAGATTTGATCTCTGAACACGGGCTGATTGATGCTGGAAATGATGTAATGGCAGCTCACCAGCAATGGGCTCCCAGAGCTGGGGCTCAGCTGCACCAGGGACCTCTCACAGCATCACAGAGTGGGTCAGGCTGGCAGGGACCACTCTGGGCCTTCTGCTCCCACCTCCTGCTCCAGCAGGGCCATCCCAGAGCACATGGCACAGGATTGTGTCCAGAGGGGTCTGGAATATCCCCAGGGAGGAGACTCCAGCCCCTCCCTGTGCAGCCTGTTCAGAGCTGGGTCCCTGCCCAGCAAAGAAGCTCCTCCTGTGCAGGCGGAGCTTCCTGGGCATTGCTGTGGTGGCTCAGGAGGCTGCTGAGCACTGATTGTTTTGTTTGCTTAGTCTGAGCCATGTTTGCACAACAAACACTATGGAGGGGCCCTGGCTCACCTTGGGAGCTGCAGAACATGTGGAATTCCTGTTCCCTCTACCAGCAAGGCTTGTAGTGCATCAGAGACCATCCCTGCAGCTGCTATTCACCAGGGAAAAGTCAACCCAGGCTTCGAAGCCCTCAAGATTTAAGGCTGCCTGGAAGCAGGTAACAGCCAGGTTGAGATGTTCCATCTTCTTGGGGTCTCTGACAAGACATTGAGTAACTAAGTCCTAAGGACAGCTCATGTTTCCTTCTTCCATCAGGCTTTCCAGCAAGATTCATTCTCACAAGTGCAACCTTATGGAGTGGAACCTGAGAAAGGTGAAGAAAACAAGATTCTATATTATGTATGGGCAACTGGAAGGTTTATGCCTTGTCTGACCCAGGCACCAGCCAGAAGACATCGTGTCCCCACTCGGTGCCAGACCATCAACACAGCGTTGACTCAGCGGGCCTGACGCCACCTCTGAGTCACTCAGCATCACTTCACACACCTGGCCTTTCGTTTATTTGTGGAGGTTTCCAGCTTAAGTACAAATAAACACACCCAGCCCATCTTAGACCACAGCCCGAGGTGGAGCAGCTGCAGGTCCCTCAAAGATAACGCAACATTTCTGATGAACTGGAAGAGTGAATCCTGAAATGAGGACGTGTTGGTTTTGATGAGCTGATTAAGGGTATTTAACACTCAGAATTGTTTGCTTGTTTCTGCTGGCCAGGGATGGATGAATGCACTTGCTGCCTGACTGCAGGACTGATTGCTCATTCAGTCTGCTGGGATTTATCGGATCAGAGCTCTCTGCCAGGACTGGGCACTGTCAGGAATTCAGCTCCTGCAGAATCTTCAGAATATTCACAAACAGGAGATGAGTGCTGTGGAAGCAGCACCATCAGCTTTACTGCTGTCCAGCAGTGTGTGATCACTAAAGGGGATTGAATATTCACATGATCTGCAGAAACTGCCCAGGACATTTAGAATGATCCAATGCAAGAGGGATGCTGTGTCAGGGTGGAAGAGCTGGCACATCTCCTCGGGGCTGTGTCACCACATCTCTCAAATTCCATGTGGTTTCTCAGCACTGCCCGTTGTCTTCAGTTGGTCCCACACACAGAGAACCCACCAGCTGCTTTTTCACCCCTTTGAGGGGCTTTAATCCCCCTGAACATGGATCCTGAGCCCCTCAAGTTAAAAATACTGTATAATCTTGGGTGAGCTCTGGGCTGGACCCATGATGCAGAATCTCTCTGACAGAGGGTGGGACGACTGGCCCAAGCAAACATTTCAGAGGAATGTGGAGAATCAGCCTCATAAATCCTAATTTATTTGGGTTCTGCCATAACAGTTTTGTTCAGGGTCTGCTGAAATTCACTGTATTGTGTAAAGATTTCCAAAGCTGAGCCCTTGGGTAGAGGGAGCTTCAGGGCTCCCATGTCCTCATTAAACTTTGCTTTAGATTCATCAGCTGCACAGATTTCTCAGAGCTCTCATTCCACACCAGCAAAGTCACCTGTTTTCAAAGAGACACTCTCTGGAAAATGTGGGCAGTCGGATTTCTCTGCGGTTCAGCCGCTCCTCTATTTGAAACCCTGCTCTGAAAGAAAAAAAAAAACCAAACCTGAGGCTTCTTAGACCTGGAAAGTGCAATTTGTCTCAATCTCACCCCTTTTTTGAAGAACTATCATCTCCTCTGAGTCCCTTATTTTATATAAAATCGATTTAGGCAATTTTTTTCACACCATGACTTTGGGGCTCCTGCCCCTTCCTTTGCCAGTCTCTGATTTAAAAATTGCTTGAGCTGGTTCAGATGCAAAGTCAGAACTCAGCGTAGGATGGGGCAAAGCAGCTGCTTGATATTTCAGAAATGTCTTGTGGTTAAAGAGTTCTGCTTGAGCCACAGAATTCCTGCACTGGCAGCTTTTGGGGCTTTTCATGTGGAAATTCCTTCGCTGCAATGTTGGGTTGTTATTCAGGTACGAGGTTTAGGTTTTGAGAACTTCACCGAAGAAACCTTTGAAAAAGTAAAATGAAATAGAATTAAGTAGAATAGAATTAAATTCAGTTAATATTCTTTTCTGTGAAATTAGCTGCCACTCTGACCCACCAGCCACAGCCCTTCTTTGCCACCTCTTCTGACGTTCTGGAAAATAAATATCTTGAGATAAACTTGTCTGTCCAAGACATGGATTCAGACAGACCAGCCAGTTTTTCAGTTCTGACCATGGCACTTGGGAGTGAATACAATGCACTCCATGGTGGCAGGCTGGAAAATTACTTTAACTTGCTAAAAAAAAAAAAAAAGAAAAAAAACCTACTGTAAAAAAAAAAAAAAGAGAAAAAGAAAAAAAGGATTCCTGGAACGCAAACAGCAAGCAGAAATCCAAGGAAAAACCCCAACCTACGTCAGGCCTAATATTTATCAAGAACCTGACACCAGTGTGGTCATTTTCTGCTTGTTTACTGTTGAAATGAAGTTTATTCGAATTTGTAATCTCCAAACTTTCCTTCGGGCTCCTGGGCTGGAAAGGGCACGTTGGGTTTGGATGGGACAGGGGGAAGGAGGAGGAGAAGAGATGAAAGGGAAGGAGGGAGGTGAGGGATGAACCCTGACCTGCCAGAAACGTAAGGGACATAAAGTGAATTTCTGTGCTGCTCAGGGCTCCCTTTCCCAGGGCTGTGGAAACTGAGGGTTGAAAATGAGAAACAAATGAAACTGGGGAGATTTTGCACTTCTTTACCCCTCAGGAAAACTTTTCAGAGACTCAGAAAAACCAGTCTGTAAATAAATAAATAATGTAAATAAATAAATAATTATTATTATTTATATTATTTATCCAGGGGACTGGAAATTATTCCTGGATGGTCCTAGAAATGATTCCTGAGTGGTTCTAGAAATGATTCCTGAGTGGTTCTAGAAAGCAGCTGTTGCCCATGTTTATAACATGATAAATGCATAATGTGGGATAATTCTTATTTTTAAATAATGCATAGCACAATCTTGCACTGGGAAATAAAGTTATTTCCTTTGGAAAAAAAAAAATAGAATACAAAGTACAGTCTCTCCAGTAGCTGCTTGCCTGAGGTACAGATGAAATGTGAAGAGGGACAGTAACAGATACATTAAAATAATGGTTTTTTTGCTTGAGCTGGGCTTGGAAAATGATTAATCTACTTTCTGATATTAATTCATTTCAAGGGGCATCTCACCTGTATGTACTGAGATAACTCACTGAAGGAGCAACAGAGAAAGGATTATAGAGAAATTATTAAACATCCCCAACTCTCTCTAATGAGACTTAATTTAGTCCATTTTAAGCTTTGATTAATTTTATTTTTAATTCTAATGACTCCCAGCTAAAATGTGTGTCCCAGCCACAGCTGGAATGACAAATAGCTTGTGCTCTACCACCACCAGGACAAATTTATAGCTGCCCACATTACTTGGCAAAGGGAGAGGATTTTAGAGGGATTAAAAACCTTGGGAGGAGGCAGGAGATGGAGTAAAGGCTCCACTGGGAGAAAGAAGTTGAGATATCAAGGTCCATATTGTGTGAGACTGCCAGCTAAGAGTGGGACAGAAAAACCACCAAGAACTGCTCTTATCTCATTTTCACGAGCTCAGAGCCCTTCTCCCTTTTCATCTCTCCCGTTTCTTCCCAAACCAATTTGCTCTCCTGTCTCCAAAGGGGTTGCATCCCGAGTGTGAAGCAAAACATCCACGAGGGAGCGAAGAAAATCCAGGCTTTTGAGCTTGAGGAGTTGAAATCGTACACAAATGGCCTCTCTCCAAGCTGCAGATCTCTCAGCACGAAGCTCAGCTTTTCTGACAGCTGGCCTGAGGTGTAACTACTGTCTCCCCCAATGTTTCTTGCACAGTTTGTTGCTTCAGCTTTAAAGGATGGGAGAGCAGAAAGCTCCAAGGCAAGTTGAGCGGAGTTTCCTCGTCCAAAAAAAGTGTGTGCTGTGCTCAGTGCAGAAGGAAATGGCAGAGGGAAGTCAGAGGTGTGGGACACATGGAAATAAACCCCATTTTTCACCCCTCTCCAATGAGCCAGGAGCAGTGATAGCCCCTCCATCACCTCAAAGAGGGATGTGCAATTTATTGATCATCCAGGAACCTCAGCTTGTCCTACAGAGGTAATGAGGAGAAGATTATAATCAAGAGAAAAAGACTATAATCAAGCCTTTGTGGCCATTTATTTGGGCAAGAAGGAGCACTTCTCTCCATCATTATTCTACACACCTTGTTCACTTTTTCGGGAACATTGGCATGAGTGAGAGGAACATGTTGTGAAACTAAGCAAATACTTACATAGGAATCCTCCTGCACCACGTGTATTTGCATAAATATTCATTTGAGAAGGATTTAATGGCTGCTTTGACAGGCTATGTGCTGAAACGGGCTGAAATAATACCCTGTAACTTGGTAACCAGCTGCCCAGGGTAAATTTGGATCCAATTTATCCAGTTAAACTGGAGCTGAGAGGTGCAGAGAGAGCTGTGCTGGGAGCACCCCGTGCCAGGGGGGTGGAGGAGCAGAGAGGGCTGTGCTTCCATAGGAGAGGCCCAGGGAAATGCCCAGCTGACAGAACCTCTCCATCCTCAGCCTGGATTCTCACCCCGTGTGCTCCAGGCAAGGTTTGGCCCCCGGTGCACGCAGGGCACACACGCAGAACCCGGGGTGGATGTGTGTGAAATGTTTCAATTACCTCTAAAATAATGTTTAACATGTTCCAGACATACTGCATTAAAGCAAAATACCCAAGCAGTATTTGAAGCATATTCTGTTTTTCATTTTAATAGATTGTAAATGTATTAAACACATGTTAAGAATATATTTCATACACTGCATTTGTAAAATATTATCAAATTTATATAGGCGGAAACCACAGAGCCACCACAGGATCGGCTCGAGAGCGAGACCATTTGGGAAGTTAACCTTTTAGCACCACTCCATCAGGAGGATTTGATTTGATTTCACTTGATTTCGTTTGGTTTTGTTTCGTTTTGAACCCCACCTTGTCATTAACCCCTTTAGCTCTAAACTTGGGGCTGTTATTTAACATTTACACCCCAGTCATCTGCAGAAGAGGCTCTTGAATCCCCTGATTTTGTGCAGAGAGAAGTGCTGAATGTCAGAGCTGGAAAACTGCCCTGTAGCCACAGGATTTGGTGTCTGCTGTTCCTTAAAAATACCCCCTCAAATCATCTGATAGCATTAAATATAGCATTAAACAAAGGGAACATCAGAAGATATTTCAAAGCTGAAAACTGAGAACTCAGTTTCCTTCTCTCTCTCTCTTGCAAACTGAGTAAACTGGAGCTGGGTTTTGTTTTCTGTCCAAGCCAGGCAGAATGGTTTGGGTTTGAAGGAGTATTCTGAGTGCAGACACCCTCAGGTTTCTTTGAAAGCAGGATCTAGAGCTGGGTCTGCTCCTTGGAAATGAATCCCATCTCCTCACTGAGCTCAGCCAAAATCCTGGAAATCAGCACTTAACACGAAGCAGAGCTGGGTGTCTGTGAGACAGCTCAGCTTAAAACTGTAGGATTTAGTCCCAGGTACCCTTAAAGCTCCACTCCTTCCTGGAGGGTGTCAGAACCCAACCCATTTCCATCATAATCCAGGGATAATTCCAGTGGCTGGCTGCTGCATTCAGTTCTCCTGCATTCATGTGGGTTAAATCAGCACAGCCAGCCCAGACCCAGGGTTTGCTGATGAGAATTAAGATTTCCAAACTGGGATTGGAATGGAAATCCCCAAAATTTGGTGGGGGGGGGAGGTGAGGCCCAGGTGGAGCAGACCTGGTCACTCCAATCACTGGCTCTGCCTCTTGCTGCTCTTGGTTTGAGAGCAAGGACAGCACCTGGAGCACCTGGAAACTCTCACTTCCAAAGCACTTTTAGCTCAAATACCACGGTAGGACTGTCACTGAGAGTGGAATCTTTCCCCTCACAGCGTGACACCAGAATCCCACCTAAATCCCACTCTCCTCCAGGAACAGGAGTTGCAGAGCTTTCCCAGCCGGTTCACAGGTGGAAGGGAAGATCCCTCGGAGCAGGCTGAGGCCTTGGCATCATCACAGGCTGCCATTGTGAGCGTAGCCTCTGCTGACACTGCGCAGCATATTGCCATTGACCTGCGGGTGTTGGGTTTCCAGGGGGCTGCTGCAGCTCGGGAGATTCATTTCAGCCCGGAGTGGGAAAGATCAGACACGTTCTGAAGCCTCCCCAGAAGAGTTATGACAGATGTGTCACAGTAACTTACCCACACTCCGAAAAAATATTAACTGTGAAGTGTGTTGGTTTTTATAGGCTGATTTCACACCATTATCCACTTAACTCCCCAATAACGGCCCGGCTATGGCCAACCAGCAGCAGGAGATATTTGCTGTGCTTTGACTTCCCAATTATTTTGTATGGATGGTCGAGATGAAATAACAGTGAGACACCCTGAAAAAACACTTCAGATATTCAGCAGCGCTGGAAAAGAATTCCCTCTCTCTCACTTTTAATAACGCAGGGCTTGCCTTATCACATCTGATAAACTTTCGCCGTGTTACTTCTCAGATGGGGGAAACCTGAAGCTTGAAAGGAATAAATTTCCGACTTTTCTAGTGTAAAATGTGGGATTTGGGTGTTTTAAAACGTTTGCTTTTCAGGCAGGAGGAAAATCTTGAGTCAGCAGTGCAGCTGTGAAGCTGCCACCAGGCATTGCTCTCATTTGGATTTGTCCTTCCCAGCAGCTACTGTGTGACCCAGTGCAGCAACAGCTTCTGGAAGTGATTTCTCCCATATGAGAGCACTTTCCTCTTCAGTAAATGTGTAGAACAGCTCAGGGAAAGAGAGAGATCCCAGGCTGCCTCCTCAATGTAAAAATCAGTGTCTTTCTCAACAAACAGGTTCTCCAGGAGTTCAGGACCTGTTGAGGTTTTCTTGTTTGGCTTCAATACCTTTGCAGGACAGAGAGAATTTTAAAGCTCCTACCATGTCTGCCTTGCTTACAAGCATTAAACCTGTTAAAGATTTTATAGGGACACCAGAATCAGATGCTTTCCTAAGGACAGCAGAGAAGCTACATAACCAGAGACAAACAGGACATAAGAGAACATAATATTTACTTACCTGAACATACACAACCTTATTTTTGAAAGCAAAACATAAGTTCACCTTGCTGGTTTGTTTCACTGCATGCCCTTAAATTCAATAGGTATTAGAGAGCAAAATGTTATTTTTAATCTGACTTTTAATGACTAAAAGCAAAAGCTACGGGGATTTTTTTATTTTTTTTTCTATTCAAAATGGAAAGGTTCACACTGACCATAGGTTTGGAGAGACCTGCACACATGGCTTTGACAGAGTTACCTGAGGACCTTTCTGTTGGGAAACGTGTGATAAGACACAAGGTCTGACATTAAAACATGCAAAGATGGAGATATCTGAACTTTCCAGCTCTGGCAGGACTGCACATTGAGTTCTGATAAGTGAGATCTCCTGGAGCAGCACGTTGTGCTCTTGTGACATGAGGAGACAAACCCAGATTGGGGATTAACCCCCATGATCCACATCAGCTCCCCACAAACCCCGCTCGGCCCCGAGCACTCGGAACAAATTCTGGGCGAGAGGCCACTGGGAAGTTGTCCAGTTCTCTGTACCCCATGGCCAGCTCTGTCAGCCTGGCTGCAGAATAATTTATTTCATGCAGTCCCTGTGGCCAAGGAAAACATATTTGCAGCTCGTGGCAGGGAGGCCCTGCAATGAAGGCACTGCACACGGGACATGGGGGCAAAGAGCCCTCCTTCCCTGCTCCTTGGGCCTTCAGAAATCAATTTACAACCAATGGGCTGCGTTACCTTCCTCTCCACTTCTCAACAAACCCGTGGTGAATTGATTTTGTTCCTTTTTTTTTTTTTTTTGTTGACAACTGCGAGCGAGGTTAAATTTGTTTCGAGAAAGGACCCTTCAAAATGAAATGTCAAGGTGTTGTTTTATGTCGATAAAACTGGGCTGAAGGAGGGGGATATGGCTGTGTAGCCATTCTCAAACTTAATTTCCTTGTGTTTTCCCTGGAATGTATTTTTTAAAGGTATATTGGAACACCTTTTCACTGGAAATAACTCCCCAACAAGCTCCATTCCTCATTCTGAGACCCTTCCAGGAATGGTTTACCTGGCAGGAGCTGAATGCAAGGTTTTACCTCAGTTTATAGAATCATGGAATTGTGGAATATGCTGGGTTGGAAGGGACCCACAGGGATCATCCAGTCCAACCCCTGGCCCTGCACAGACACCCCAACAATCCCACCCTGTCCCTCAGAGAGTTGTCCAAACCCACCTGGAGCTCTGGCAGCCTTGGGGCTGTGCCCACTGCCCTGGGGAGCCTGTTCAGTGCCAACCACCCTCTGGGGAAAGAACCTTCTCCCAATACCCAACCTAAACCTCTCCTTCAGTGGAAAATTGTCACTGGAATCTAATTCGGAGCAAAACCATAACAACTTAGAGGTCTGTGAATGTTGCCACTGAATTCAGTGGGAGCAGGGTTTGCCCTTCCAGTTCCTCCTTTGGCTGCTCTCCCTTTTGCCTGTGTCAGTCAGGGTGATTTCAGCTGCAATCCCAACATCTGGAGTGTGACCATTCCTCTCACAAATGTGCAGCACAGGAGCTACTCACACCAAGAAAGTTACTCATGAATGTGCTTGCAGGACCTCATTCCTAATGATCTAAGACACCACATTATTAAAAAATAGCGCAAATTAAGCTTTCAGTTACACCAGTGCCAATGGGATATAACTCCTTTGACAACTCTTTGTATTTACCTTGGCTTTCCACGAGCCCAAGTCCAGTGGAATCACTGGAGTTCCTCTAGATTTACAGTGGCATAACAGAAATTGGGGCTCTGGGTGTGGAGAACCCGTGGTTGTCTGAAGACTTAATAGTTCCCAAGGACTGCTGTGCTCCCCCTCCATGAGAGTCCCAGACAGAGCGATCTGAGCTCATGTACATTCTGATTGGAAATGAAAATGTTGCAGTGAAATGAGACAGTCTAGAGCAGACACTTCAGTTATAAGATCTTTCAGCCTTTGGCTGAATCCAAGGGTTTAAATTCCTCTGTCCCTTTGGATGGAAAAGCCAGAGGATCTTTCTTGATAGAGTGAATTTAATTTCAGTATTTTCCTGTGCATGGAGCTCTGTGCTTTGCTGGCCTCGGGGCTGCCGTGAAGCAGTTTGGGATCACGTTCCCTTCCCTCCATGTCATCCCTCTGACCCATCCTGCTCCTTTTTTTTTTTCCAAGCTTGGAGGCAGGAGGGTGTCCCAGGAGGAAGGCTGGATGGAGCCTGGATGGAGCTGAGAGCTCTGTGGGCTTCAGGTCATGCCACAGGGTGGGGGTATGGATCTGCAAACCAGGGAAAACACATTCCTGAGAGACTCCATGCACCGTGGCCTGTGGGGAACCAGCAGCGTGTCCAGCCTGGGAGACTCAGAAACCACAGCCTTGGGAGCCACTAAAGAGCTCCTTTATGCAGACTGGGAGGGACAGTGCTTTGAAATGTTGCACAGCAGTTTCCTACCTGAGGAAATGTGTGAAAGACTTGGCTCGGCTCCCACCACGACTCAGCCCTGTTATCAAGTATATTTGGTTTCAGTCAACTTGCAGGAAAACAACATTTAAATTCCTTGCTTTATTTAGTGGGGTCTGCTCTGCTCCAGCCCCAGGCAGCTCAGAAAGGCTGAGGAGGAAGGGTTGGTTCATCCTCCTCCTCAGCTCCTCTTCCCAGCAGCGTCTAGAGTGCGTGTCTGATGAAATCTCCCAGAATCTCATCTGCCTGTGGGAGGGACACAAGGGACACAAGTCACCCCTTGGTGATGCTGCAGGGTTGGGTCAGCAGGAACTCCAGCTCCCAGGCAGGCTTTGGGAGTGAATTCCTTGCTGCATCCCAAACTATGCCTTTGGGGGCTGAAATTTTCTAGTGGAAACAGGGAGATTCCTCCTGCTCGTTCCCTGCTTTGTCTGTGCCTTCCCTGGTGCTCGGTGAGACCCAACCCACGGAGAGGAATTGGCTGAAATTGGGGCTCGGAAGACAGGGAGGTTTTGTGTGTAGGTGTGGGGCTGTGGAAGGAGGTAGAAAGGGGAGCCTTACCTACATTTTTAATAGTTTCTTTATGAGTGTGATACAGGTATTTTCCTATAATAAAACAGTAATGTTCCCAACCAGCAAGTGCTGTTCTTGGCATCTCATTTTATTCCAATTTGCTTTTCTTGCGACTGTGGGCAAGATTTGTGCAAGGGCCGTGGCTGACAGGTAGGTAAGAGAAGGCACTATTTTTTATACCAATAAATGTCATTCCTAAATTATCTGCTTTTTGAGTCCACCATATGGCCCTCCTGGCCTATCCCTGCCTCTCTCCCACCTTCTAATTGGCAGCTGCCATGAAATACAGAAGGGGATCAAATAGTGGCTTGTTCCACTGGATGTGCAGCTCACCTCCTACCAAGGCTGAAGACAAATGGGTGCTGGCAATTATCAATAGGTGGAACTGATTTAGAGCTTTCCTTCAAGATGAATAAGCTGAGAATCACAGCTTTAATTTTTTGAGGAACGAGTGTTAATGTTTCCTAACAATTTCTCAGTAAATGGCTGACTTTTCCCATTGTTTTCAGAGCACGAGCTCTCACCTTAATTCAGAAATGTTCTTAGGGAAAAAATAGACCATAATTTGGGGAATAAGAAAAGACCTGTGAGTTGGAAGTCAGGGAATAAAAACCTGTTTTCTGTGGTTTGCTCAGTCATCTCATGTCATGTTGCTGTGCCTCTTCTTCCTGTAAGAATCACGATCAACCTGCTCCCTTCCACAAACCCTGTAGGAAAACAGCTGTAAAGGAATCCAGCTGTGTGTGCACAGAGCAATGGGATGGCCTGGAGAGACACCTGGGTGAGCTCTGTGCTCCCTGTATGTACCCTGAGTTTTGTTATTAATGGCATTATTAATGATATTCTCCATTTATCCCCTCTTGTCAGCTGGACCATTTCAGATGAGGCTTTTAACATTCCTACTGAGCCCAGGCCATGTAGTTCTAACACCAGTGTAGGTTCCCAAACTCATCCTTAGTTAGAGATTAATTCTGAATTGGGGTTTTTTCCATTAGAAATTGAATTAGATCAGGTTTTATTCGGTTTCTAAATGAATGGCAATGCCTAGAACTGATTGCAGGGCAAGACATCACTTATCAGATTGATGTGGATGTTTTGTAAATAGAAATGACAGCAAGGAACAAAAATGACATAAGTAACAGAAATGACTCAAAAGTCACTGCCAGACTTTTCCTCAAGCAGCTAGGAAGGAAATGTTCTTTCATTAAGACAGTTTCAGGAGGGGAAAGAAAGGATTATTTAGTGCAACTTCAGCTTTGAGGATGTTCAGCCTGTCTGACTGCTGAGGAATAAGATTTTGCTGCTCTCAGGAATTTATGGAATTTATCTTACCTGGGTCAAAATTTTCTCCTTTACCTGTTTGCAAGACCCTAATTTGAACCTTCCACTGTTCCCTTGTGCCTTTGGAAGAAACATGGAAAGAGTGTTCCTGGCTCCTCTGGTTCTAAAGCTTTGGGAAAGCTCTGTATCAGTGCTGGACAACACTCCAACCTCCAATTTTTCTAACCCAGGCTCAAAACCACTTTGCAAATCAAACTCATATTGAGAAAGGAGGGATCAAATCTCCCAATTCAGAAGGCAAGGAAGTCAAAGGTTGAGGGACATCCCAGGTCCCGTTACCTGGGAGGAATCTCAGTCCTCCAGGGACACTTTTCCAGGTGTGCTCTCTTTCTGCAGCAAATCTGTGCACTGGAGTCCCTGACCTGCCAAGCTCAGTGAGAACCCTGGGGATGATGACACTGAGCCCACATCCTTTGTGCAGCCACACCCCCAAAAGGTGAGCTTTTCTGTAGGAAACCTCTCTGTTTTCCGAACCAAAAGCAAACTTTACTAATATTCCTGAAATCCCTCCTTAGACTGATGGTAACAGTAAACTTCCCACCTTGCAATTCCAGGAATAGAGCTGCTGAGGTTTTCCTGTACCAGCTCCAGAGGGCCAAGACAAACCCTGGTGTTGGTGGTTCCTCCAAAATACCTCAGTGAGAATAGGATGTTTCCATCCACCGCTTGTATATTGACTCTTGCTACGCTTCTGACCTTAAATCATTTGATGACATCACATTGTTTCTTTGAATCCATGTACAAATAAGCTGTATTTCCATTAGGGAACATAAAATGGCCCATTTTGACTCACTCTGCAAACTGTTTATGGGTTACTTGCAGCTTTCAGGATTTTTACAAGAGAACATCCACTGTTCATTTCCTGGCTCGGCTCCAACTGGACATGTTAACTTTGCCTAATTTCCAAGACGTTTGGTGGGAAGGCTCCATAATAGAAGGCATGTTTTTCCACCAGGGAACTTACACCACCACTTTTTTTCTTCTTTTTTTCTTTTTTTTTAAAGTCTATTTTTCCCAGACAAATTAAACCTACTTTTTATGAGCTTCTTCTAAGGGGTAGAACAGTAGCTGGCCTTGTTAGATATTAGTGCTCCTGTTAGGAAGGGTGATCGTGTAACTGCAGGGCCTCAGTATTTTACACTTTCTGGAGTTCATTAACCAGAGGCTTCTGTATTTGAACCTGTAAGGTTTTAGCTGGACCAGACCCAGAGAGGGAAATCAATCCAGTCCCGCAGCACAGAACTAATTGTCATCATATCCAAATGTGCAAATATACAAGAAGTCTGCAGGAGCGGAGGCAAGGGGAAAATTGAGGGCTTTGCTTTGTAGGGTATTATGTTGCTGAAAAGTTTTTACATGCTTCCTCCCTGACATAAAACACAAAATTGAAAATATGTTTCCTATATCAAAATATCTCTGTGCAATTGAGGGGTTTTATGTCCCTACATCCATCTAATCAAATGCTTTCCGCTGAAGTCATATATTTGACCACATATTGGGCTGGGGAGGAGTTGGAGGAGATTTCCCTGCTTGTCAAAGCTTGTAATGTCACCAGATAATTCAGGAGAAGAGGAACTTTTTTTTTTTTTTCTTTCCCCAGCACCTTTTTCCAGCTGTGGCACGTGGGGAGAAGGTGGAGCCGTGACCCAGCCCCCTGCAGGAATCAGGGGCTCTCTACCTCTAATAATGAACAATCTCTGATTAATTTACTCAGGAACATGTTGGTGTGTCCAGGAAGGACATCTGCATGCCTTGGTGAGGTCCAGGAGCCCGTTTGGACTCCACCTCCCTGTCCTGTGTCCCAAAAATGACTTTTTTGGGGGGATCTTTGTGCCTGGGGGAGGGGGGATGTGAGCCCTCCTGGCCTCCCCCTCGTGCCAGCACACACAGGGACCCCCAAAGCCAGCTCAGGGCTGGTTTGCAGAGCTCCAGCCGAGAGCTGTCACTTTTTAACCTCACATAAAACCTTCTGGAGCCTTTCAAATGACACTGCAGAGTGGAGACTCCTTCCAGTGACAATATTATTACATCAATTATCTGGGCTGGCAGAGGACAACTCTCATCCTCTAATCAGTTTAATAGTCTGCACCAGAGCCGAGTTTAGCCAGAATTAAACACATTATTCAGCTTAGAGATGAGGGGTCTATTAATAGAACAGCAATCATGAGGTTCTGTCCCATTGTGACTTTGGAGCAGCAGCACACTGGCAGTTTAATTCTTGGAGCAGGAGCAAGGGGTCTCTGGCTAATCCGAACAGATCCTTTCTAAATAAATAGGACTATATTTAATTCACATACATTTTGAAAACTCCAAGGATGCTTCCAGAAAAGGGCTCTTTTTTTTTTTTTTTTTTTTTTTTTTTTAAGGTGTTGCCATATGGTTTTAATTTCTCAGAAATATACAGACTGTCTTGTTCCCCTGGAAAGCCGTGCCAAGAACGGCATGTCAAGATAGCTGAAAATGTAATTTAGCATCTAGTCCTTTCCTATGGTGACTCTTTACCAATACAGCAGCAATGCCTCCGATTGGAAAGGGAAATGAGCAGTGAAAGGACGGGATCTAAAATATTTATTATTTACTAGACAGGGGAAAAGAAAATATTTTTGATTTCCTATATTCCAGACACTCATCTGATATCTAATAATTTTGACAAGCCTTTTTTTTTAAGAACAGCAAATAGTGTTTGCTGCTGCAGTCAGAAATTTAGCAGAGTTAGACAAATAAACCACACAGATTTAAGGGCATGAAATATTCTCTGGGAAGATAAAAGCTCAAAGCCCCAAATGACCACCCTGGCAATGAAAAGCCATGGCTGTGCTGCCTCAGTTAAATTAAGAAAATACATCATTTCGGTTTCCCAGTCAATGATTTCATGACCACTGCCTTTCGTATCCTTCTCTCTATCTCTGCTCTGTGTTTATTTTTTTTGACTCAGATATGAGTGTACTGGGTAATTAAAAGTGAATCTTACATTGGGGACCCACCACTTGAGCAAAACATTTTCTGTGTAACTATAAACTAAAAAGCCGATCCATGTATTTGCCATCACTGCGGTTGGTCCATTTTCACACTATTATTATTTTGTCTCAGAATTCCTGTGTTTATAAAATAGGGAGAGAAACACAGACTAAATATAAATCCAATGGGCTTTGCACCAGAGGAGCTAAAAAAGGAAGCCTGAATATTCAGAATATTCCCAAATATCCTCTAAGGTGCCTAAAGGTTTCTCAGGCATAAACTTGAAATAGTTTTTGTCATTGGAAGGGACTGGGGAGAATGAAATATGTTGTAAGGATGATAAAATTACTTATGATTGGTCTGATGATTTATCCCTGTGGGATAAATTAAAGTGAGCATCACCTTCAGGGCTGGATGGAGGGAATTGTCCCCAGCAGGGACCAGTCCATCCAAGGGTGCCCTCACCAACTGAAAGGAAATGATTCGTGGCATTTTGAAGGGCTGAAGAAAACAGAAAGCCAAATTTAAAAGAAAGAATTGGGAATTTCACGCAGTTAATTGTCCCCCATGCAAAGAAAATAAAACCACCCCAGGATTTTTTTGCCTTATGATATGCTGGTGTGAATTAAGTTGGAGTTGGTTTAAATTATGTGCATTAATTTGACATGAACCCCAGCACCAGAACAGTCATGATAAAACTCTGTCAGCTTTATTCCTATGAGGATCTGAAAGCACTGAGGTCTTGGATGACTCTTCCCATAAGGATAAAACAGAGAAACTCCTGTGAAAAAAATAGAAATAAACTTTCTCTGTAATGATGGGAGGAAAAAAGGGACACTGAGAAAACTGTTTTCAGTGGCCAAAGAGTCTGGAGTGCAGAAAAAGTCACATCAAAGATAAATAGCAAAATTTTTTATATTCCTCTCTTTTAAATACTTCATTAACAAATGGCTACATGCAAAGCACAAATTTAAATACATTTCCTGCTATAACTCTTCACATTCCACATATCTTATAATTTACCTAAAAATGCAAAAACTTGCCCTGATATTCAGTCACAAAACCACGTTGAGAGAACAGGATTAAATGTGCAAGGACAAGCTGCAACATGTTGGCAACTCTCCCCCATTTCTGGTGTGTTTGTTGGGCTATTGGGAAGAAAGGGCAAGCTGGGTTTAATGCAGGCAAACAAACAAATCTGCAGAGATATTTTCACCCCCCTTCTGTTGACTTTGAATCCTGCTGTTTAAAGTACAACGTCAGCAGGTCAGCTCTGCTGTCTGCTCCTGCAAAAACACCCAGCTATTCTGGGCCTGTGGGCACGATTTGGGTACAATAGCCTTGCCCTTGGGGAGATGGTTTCCTCCCAAATATATAAATATATATATATATTTATATATGTATGTATGCACAGGACTTCCTGTACTTTCAGTAGTGTCAGCTCAGCCACCACAAGGTTGGTGCACCTTCCACTGGCCCAGGTTGCTCCAAGCCCCATCCAACCTGGCCTTGGACATTTCCAGGGATGAGCATTCCATGTGTATTGTCTGTGAGGTTGTTGTGAGTGCAAGAAAAGGCAGCTGAAGGAATTCAGGACTCACTGCCAGCCACTGCCACTCGGTCTGTGCCTTCCCCAGGAGCTGGGGGTACCTGGCACTGCCAGGACCAGAGCAGTTGGTCAGAGCCTGCTGCTAATAATGCCAGGATTGTGGGTTCAGTCTCTGGATGGGCCATTCACTGAAGAGCTGGGCTTGAAGATCCTTGTGTGTCCCTTCCAAGTCAGAATATCTGTGATTTTAGAGGTCAATTGTGATGTTAGGAAGAAATTCTTCCCTGTGAGGGTGGGCAGGCCCTGGCACAGGTTGCCCAGAGAAGCTGTGGCTGCCCCATCCCTGGAAGTGTCCAAGGCCAGGTTGGACAGGGCTTGGAGCACCCTGGGCTAGTGGAAGGTGTCCCTGCCCATGGCAGGGAGGTGGAATGAGATGAGTTTTCAGGTTCCTTCCAACCCAAACCATTCCAGGATTCTCTTATTTTCCCCTCATGCTGTCTGGTTTCTGGGGCTGTTCTCATGAATGCACTCCAGCATTTCCTCATGTTCTGGAAGGCAGAACTTCTGCAGTCTGTGGGTCAGTGCAGAGCATGACCTGCCTCGTGCAGAGCTCGCGCTTCATCCCAAACCCCGGCTCTCCGTCCTTCCTCTCCGCCTTGGCTGCCGATGGCCAAACCCCCATCTCTTCCCTTCCCAGCCTCCTTGGAAAGCAAAACCACGGGGGCAAACTGAGACAACACGATTTGCATGTTCCTGCAGCCTCCCATGGCGCCTGCAAGAACATAGAGGGCTTTCTACAAAGCCGCGGCAGCGGAAATCGCCGCCGCTGTTAATTCGAAACAGAATGAGATGGCCCCGGCCCCGGCCTGGAGCGTGCACAAAGACAGCCTTCTCCTGTTCCCAGGGTGCTGACAGTGCGGGCCACAGTCCATCCTGTGCAGCTGATGTGGGGAACAGCACATCCTTAAATCTCAACACCTGGGCACCGCTCGGGAGACCTCGGCAGAACCTGAGAAGGAAGGTTTGTGCCGGTGACACTTGGGGGATCCCAGGGGGGCTCTGCAGCTGCCTGGCTAAAGGGCTGCTCAAAAGGAGGGGGTTAAAATGAACTTTGGGATCTCTAGGAAGCTCATTTATCAATGTAAACACGGTTTAGCTGTTTAATAAATCTGTGTTCTTTCCTCCTTTTCGTCAGTCGTTGCTATTAGGGCTGATGGGTCCATGATGGGATCAGCTGCTGTTCACAGGGACTGTGTGCCACTGGCCTCATAAAGACGAGCTAAATGCTTTGCTTTATTATATCTATTAAATAATAGCTCAGTTTGGCCTATCTGTGCTTCGAATTCCTCTCTTTATTCCATTGCAGAGCTGCATCTCTTCTAGGGATGGGTGCACTGCTATGGAAAAAGAAGAACTGGCCAAGCCAAACCTCAGCCCAAACACTGACATCAACCCAAACATTTTTGAAGGTCAGTGTTAGTTTGGATAAGTAACCCATCTAGCCAGTTGTAAGTAGGGCTGGTTAGCAAATGGATTTTCCACCTTCCAAAAAATTTGGAGATCGCATCTCTGTTTGTCATCACGGGTTTTGAGAAACTGAAATTTTGATACTCTTTTCCAAAACCGAGACAAATTAATTTAAGAGGCAATTTTAATAACATTGTATCACCTCATTTTTTTTTATTTGGTTTCTTTTTGGTAAATTATAACATGGAGAAGAAAAAATGCCCACAAAATACAGGCAAAGGAGTGGTTCATTTAGAAATCCACCCCCCTCCCAAGCTGGCTGGTGATTCCTAGAGCAGATGGAACTTCATCTCTTGTTCTTTGGGCCACAGGCTGGGACAACCTTGCAGGCCCTCAGCCCTGTGATTTTAACTGGAATAACTTGCCTTTAAGATTGGTTTCCTTTCCCATATTGTGTTTGCTGTAAAAACCAGAGGCATTGGAGCAACAAGTGATTCCACTGAGCAAAATGGCTGTGATTTCATGTGTTTTTATCAGCACAGTGGTTGTCATCCTAAAACACAGGATATTGGCAATTTTTTTAGTATGTTTGCAATAATAATATAAAAGAATGTTCTTCAGCAGGTCTCTCTACACTGACAAATTGAATATGAGACCAAACCAATCACGAGGGCAAATTCAGACACTTCCCTGTCTTTTTCCAAAGTATTATTACTTTATTTTTAATGAGCACTTATTTAGAGACTGAAAAAAAATAACCACAAACGAATGAGACCCCAGCAAGTCAATGCTGAGCTCTGTGTATAAAGGAAACTTCGTGAAATGTGGATCAGGTTAAATAGTTCAATTATTGTCCATTGTTTACATGTTTGAGGAGTGCAACTGTTTGGAATTGTTTAAGTAGTTGGGAAGGTGATCGTAACATTTACCAGCAAATGACATAAATCCAGAATTAATTATAATGGCTTAAAAGGTTAAAAAGAAAGGGGATCATTGGTCCCTTGGTTTATTGTGAATTGTCAGGATAATGGAATTTTAATCAGTGTGTTTATTTTAGGAAGGATTAATTGCATGGCGTGATGCAGAAAATACAGGGACCAACCTTGGAACCTGAGCCCACTGAGTAATTTTATTACAGCAGATCAGTTGTAGCATCTTAATTTCCTCAGACATGTTTATGGGGAGCCATTTGTTTTGTCAAGATTCTTTCCTGGCTGTTCAAGTTGCTGGAAATGAGTGTGTTTGCTGGGTGTCAATCCCATCCCACCTGCCCTGGCCCTGGTAGTGGATTCAGGGCGTTCCCATGGGAAAGGACATCAGGGAGCTCCTCAGGGCTGGGGATTGGACACATGGAAAGATTATCTGGAGGCATAAGGGAGGTTCAGGTTGAAGGGAGGAGAAGTGATGCTCCTTGGGTCCATCTCTCTTGTTTTGTGAGGCTTTATTTTAGCACACCAGTAACACCCCAGCACAGAACCAGCTCACAGAGACAGCCCAGTAACAGCTCCACAACAACTAACTTCAGAAAGGACAGCCTGTCTTGACATTAAATGATTCAAATATCTCCTTCCCCTCTAATTAGAGATTAGGAAAGCAACTGAAAGCAAAGTGAAGGTGTGGCCCAGCCGAAATTTCCACAGGGAGCCTCCCGGGATTCAGCAGATTTGCAGTGAAAATGAAGTTCTTGGTCATTTCCTTGAGCTTCAGAACTTGTAGCTGCTCTGTTTGAAAGACAATTCTTTTTCTAAACATTGGATGTCATTTCCTGGTATCAAATCATAGAAATCACCTAATCATTTATAATGTTCATTGTGTGAATGAGGACCCACAACCCAAAATTTATGGCCAGCCTGAGAAAGCTGAATTTGTTTTAAGAATGAGGCTGGTTTGCCATGTTTTGTAGTTGGATAAACTGGAAATTGAAGAGAATGAGAGAGGGACAGAGAAGCCAAAAGGATCCTGAATTAAATCCCCACAACTCTTAGTGCTTCAGTGACCCCCAGCCCAGGCCTGGTGCTGTTCAGTGCTCTGTGGCACTGCTGCCCACCATTAATATGAATAGAGCTTTGTCCCTCGCTTTTGGAGTTTCCTTCTCACCACAAATGTTTTGGAAAGCAATTAAGTTATTTAAAAAGCAGCCAACATGCCTCCCAGTTAACAGGAGTTAACATTCAAAGGGAGTAACTCTAACAGTGTTATTTTTTGTAAGATCAGCCCTCAGTCAATGGACACTGATACTCGCAGGACACCAAACCCTGTTTTCACTTTAGCATTGCTTTAGCATTCAAAAGCTCTCTATCCTGCCTCAAATTAGCTATTTACAGGTTTTAAAAGCGAGGGAGAAAGAGGCAAAATTGAAACTCGAAGATTAGATTTACATACTTGGAATTTCAGCGCAATCAGGGACGAAGTGGTAAAACCAGAACCAACAACTCACTGTCAGGGTCAGCTTTGTTCTTGTGACCATGTAAGCACAGACACATATTTGGGCATTCCAGGAGTTAAACCCTCATATTCTGCCTTGGGAGAACATCTCTCCCTGTGCTTTTTCTCTGGCATCCCCATGGATGTCTCTGCCCAGACACTGGAAAGGTAAATGTTGTTCTGATCCAGGCTGGGAATTTCTACCATCTTCATCAGAGTTAATTCCAGTTCATCACCTTTGCCACATCATTAGCAGGAGCCTGTTTATCACTGTTCCCCAGAAGTACTGAACCACGATTGAAATCGGTGAAATCCAGTCACGAAATCATGAAATTCAATCACGAAGTCATGAAATTCAATCATGAAACCATGCCTGAAATAATGGCAGATTGAAATCAATGTCCATGAGTTGGACTAAAAAAAAAACCCACCAACTTTATTTTTAAAAAGTATAGCTTCTTAGAAGATATCATCCCTTGTTTCTGCCAGAGTTGCTCAGACAGAGAACACGACACATTTGTCCCAAAACCAGAGAAAACAGAGCTATGGGGAGTTTGGGGTGGAAGGCTGACATTTTCTTCTTCTTTCTCTCTTTAAAATAAAATTATTTGTTTAGTTTGAAAGACAATCCATGGCTGGGCTGGGGATATTGTGCTCTTGTGAGCTAAGGCAGGCAGCTGGCAGGGCCACAGCGAGCAACTGCACCCTTCCAAGAGGAAAAAGGGCTCAGATGACAATATAAGTTACTCCAAACAAATAGTGATGAAATGGAGTGGCAGAGAGTCCTCCACTTGGATCACTAGAATGTTCCATTTATAGTTTCAGGCTTCTCCCAGGTTGTGATTATAAAATGTTGGCTGGCAACTACAGAAAGGAAAGAAAATATCCTCCTGGAGGCAACGAAGCTACATTGTCAAGTGGGGTTTTATTGGTTATCAATAATAAATCATTACTGGGCTAATTTTATTGTAGCCAGAATGTAAAACACAGCCATCAGCAGGGCTGTGGGTTGCTAAACTTACCCTGCAAGCTCCCTTCTCTGCACAGCCCCAGCAAGTCTGTCCTTGTCATGATCTTTGGGGGCCCTTCAGTCAATGATGGTGCTGGACACCAGTTCAGATTTAAACCAAAACACTGCTTTAGACCAGAAAACAGCACATTATGATGAAATGGGACATTTTTTTACACTTTGAGTTATTGCTTCACCCGGGGTGCATTTTGAATGAGGAACCTTGCTGCAAACAACTCCTGCAAAGAGGCTGTAGCTCAGGAAAATGGGATTAAACCATTGAAAAACACTTAGTTCTGACAGTCCTCTTTATTTTAGATCCTTCTGCACTGGAGGGAGCCTGAGGCAGCCAAGCCCTGTCCTCTGAGCCAAGGTGCAGGATGGTGGAAGGAGACACAAACAGCACTTGAAAGGTAAACATTTGAAAGCAGATGTGGCCTGGAGAGCAATGACAAAGCAAATGCTTTGGTTCAAAAACAAAACCAAACAAAAGAGGACAGTCACATTTCTTATTTTGGTCAGAACTGCTGTCCAAGGGGGAGAAGTTTTTGGTAGTGGTCCCTCCAAGTCTGCAAACCAGGCAGGTGGGGTTTAGACAATTTAAAGCCCCAGAAACCTCCCTAAATGCCTGCTCTGGGTGCTGCCAAGGCTGACCCCGAGTTTGGTAGCTCTTGGAAACGATGCATCCCCTTCCTGCAACATGACCATCAGTCAATCTCTGCCAGGCAAACAGCGTGGCTGCTCAGCTGGAAAACCCAGTGTTAACGGAAGAGGAACATCCTGGTGTTATATATGTGGAATATATGGAATATATGGAATACATGGAACACATGGAATACATGGAATACACGGAATACATGGAATACATGGAATACATGGAACACATGGAATACATGGAATATATGGAATACATGGAATACATGGAATACATGGAATATATGGAATACATGGAATACATGGAATACATGGAATATATGGAATACATGGAATATATGGAATACATGGAATACATGGAACACATGGAATATATGGAATACATGGAATATATGGAATATATGGAATACATGGAATACATGGAATATATGGAATACATGGAATACATGGAATACATGGAATATATGGAATACATGGAATATATGGAATACATGGAATATATGGAATACATGGAATACATGGAACACATGGAATATATGGAATACATGGAATATAGGGAATACATGGAATATATGGAATATATGGAATATATGGAATACATGGAACACATGGAATACATGGAACACATGGTACACATGGGCGCTGTGCTCAGCAGTCGGTGGCTGGGGGACCATCCTCTCCCTTCTCCATCCCTCTCCCTGCTCCAAGCTGTTGGCAGCCCTGCCAGCCCAGCCCAGGAGGGGCTGAGTTCCCGTGCCCTGAGCAGGCTGTGGTTTGCTCTCCTTGGCCCCGTTCCCCACAGAGCCCCCGTTACCTGCGGAAACCCAACGGCCCCGTCTGCGCCGGCTCCACGGCCCCTGTGTAGACAAGCGGAGCCAGAGGGCTGATCCCCCGGCCCCAGCACACAGCCCTCCTTTCAGCACCTTCCCCTTACACAAAGACTAACTTATCCCACCTTTTCTTTCCCCCCCCCCACTCTGTCTCTGCTCCCCGTAGCCCTGGCCATGAAAAGCCCTCCACGCGCAGCCCAATAAAAAGTCCTGTGCCACCTCCTCTCCCCCTCCCTTCCCATCCACAACAGCACTGCCAAAAAGGGGGGAAAAAGGAAAAAAAAAAAAGGGGAAAAAAAGGGAGAGTGAAAGCTGGGGCTGGGGGGGGAGAGTTAAACCTGGAACTCATTTAGCAAAAGGGACTTTAGTTAACAAGAAAGTTACCCATCATGAACTGCCAGTAACACCTCGAGTGATCCTAAATCCATTACCCAGAGACTTAGCCCTGGCTGAGTTTGATTTTATGAACTGTGAGGCTGCTATGTTGAAAGTCTGCAAATTGGACATAAATTGGGCTGCAGAAGGCTGGGGAGCTGAAAGGGTTGGGTTTTTTTTTCTGTCTCTGGTGACGTAACAGGCTCTGGCCACGGACGCTCCGGGGAAGAAGCTGTGGATGAAAATCCCAAGGACAGAGGTTGGACAGGGAGGAAAAGCTCAGGAGACGCCGAGCCTGTGATTTTTGGCTGTGCTGCTGCATCACCTGTGTGAGGACGGGCAAGTCACTGCACTTGCTGAGCCTCAGAGGCTCCCTGAGAGCTTTCACTCCCTTTACCCACGTGCTGCCTTCATCACCTCGCCGAGCTTTGTTTTCGTTGCAGTTCAGCCTCCCGAACACTGTGATGCAGAAAAACTCTCATAAAAGGGACTGGATTTGATGAAAGCAGGATGGCAGGGGCGCTGCCTCGATGGGATGCTGCAGCTTTTGCTGCTCTGTTCAACATCAGGGGCTGCTTTGGGGCTGCCAATGCAGCCTCAGGGTGATCACGTTTTCTCGTGTATGATCTGAGCCTCACTCGTGCCTGAGTAACTCGGGCAGCTTTCAAAACACCTCCAAAAAAAGCTCCAAACTGAGTCTCAGGTTATTTTACAACCTCAGATAATTTATCTAAAACCAGAAGATGAGGTGGGGTACAGGTGAATCTGGTGAGGAAGAGAGAAGGCTTCAGGAGGTCAGAGGCAGAGGCAGCAGGGCTCTCCTGATGCTCCAGCACTTTGAACCACCTGTTATTGCTGAAATTCAGAGTTTTGATCGTTTTTTGGGTCATTATTCTGTTTTTGCTATTGTTTAAAGTTCCTGTTACCTGCAGGAGTTGTACTTGCTGTGATGGTCCTTTATAAATTAAGGAAAAGTGAACATGCCATGGCCTTAGAAGCAACATTTGGATCTGGCTTTAAGAGGCCTGTTCCCAGCAGGATTCCTGTATCCATCACATTCCAAAGGACCCTGAGCTGGCTGCAGCAGGAGGGAGATGAGGTTTGGTGCTTGACCTGATGGTTGGTGGCTTCTCCTTTGCCTTCTTCAAACAATGTACCCCCAAGGAAAGGACACACCATCATCAGCTTCCACTCACTGGGGCAGAAGAAATATTTTTTACACATAAATCTGTATGAAAATTTGATTTTTCACCTCAATGGCTGAACTAATATGGTTTTTTGTTATTATTATGACTTGGGTTGAACTGAAGCAAATTGTTTTGTATTCCTCAGTGAAACAGAAAATAGAAACAGAACTCAGAAAGAAAATCCTTTCTCTTCCTCTGATTTAGCCTTTGTTTTACTGCTGGTGTTTTCCAAATGCAGGCAAATTTTGAAACAAAGTTTTGAAAAACGAAAAACCAAGATCATTCTACTAAAGAAGAATCGCTGCAAAGCTGCATTTTTCAATGAAATAAACTATTTCTTGAGCCCATTCCAGCGTTAAAACTTCAGCACAGTTCAGTAAAGTTTGCAAAGCTGTAAAATCAGAGGGTTTCTCTCTAACCTAGAACCACTTTTTATCTGTAAATTCAGCACGTGCACAGGTCCCCTTCTGTGTGGGGAACGTGTGACCACCACACCTGAGCATGAACCTCTGAAAAACGTGATTTAGAAGATCAGTTAATAAAACTCTTGCAAGATTCTATCCCTCTCTTAAGCCCCTCCAGCAGTTGGTGGGTCCCAGCTCTGGACAGTGCTCTGGCCTGACCCTGGGCAGCACAGCAGCACCTCCTCTGTCACTTGATAAGCAAAACCAACACGTGGCTAATTCTCCCAGCAAGGTGGCAACAATTCAGTGTGTGATATGTGAGGGCCAAGCCCAGGCAGCTCGTTTGGGTAATTTCTTACCCTCCTGGCTTCTGCAATGTTTCTTTAGGGGGCACTGAATATGAGTGATTGAGTGAGAGAGAGCCCGGCAGAATTAGCACACACTGGATCTTTTGACCAAGGGGGGAAAAAAAAAAAACAAACCCAAAACAAAACAGTCTAATGTTGGTCCAGGGGCACGTTCCCTTAGGATTTGGGAAAGAAAAACACCGAGGCACGTTAGTTTGGTGCTCCTCGGGCAGAGCAGAGCCTTGAATTAAAACCCATTTCAACAAAATAAAAAGACACTTAATCTTGGATCAAAACTCACCGTGGGAGAGCGGCAGTGCCGCCCAGCCCGGGCTGGGGGGGCTTTTCCAAGGCAAAGTCAACTTGCTGATACCATGCCATGAAATGCTCCTCTGAGGAACTGCTGGCAATTCCCTCCTGGAGTGCCCAGTGGTTTCCCCTCACATGGGCACCTCCTCAGGGTCACCCCGTGGTGTCACCCAGAACTTTCCAGTAGGTTTGTGCAAAGGCTCTGCTCATGTTTGCCATGTAATCCAAACACAGGAAAAATCCCTTTGCTCTTTTCCTATTTTCCCCCTTTCTTTTTTTTTTTTCCCTTTTTGATTAACTCCTGTTTGTCAACCAATGTGTTGTGCTGCCCAAAAGGAAAAGTCCTCTTTTTTTCTCTAAGATAATAAGAGCAAGGAGAAGTGATCCCCAACTTTAACACCAGAGGCTCTGTCTGACAAATCTTCACGTGCCCTTGACTCGAGGTGGTGGCATCTCCCTGGTGTCCCAGCAGACCTGCAGGGACCCCTGAGGCACCTGGTGGTTGGAGGAGCCCCTGGGCTGATTTTAGGGTGAGTCAGACCCAAACACAGAACTTTTAGTGTTGCAACTCTGGATTTCAACCACTGAGGACCTGGATTCACTTTGCTGGATCCATCCCAATTTTTTTATTATTATTATTATTATTATTATTATTATTATTGTTATTGTTGTTGTTGTTATTGTTGTTGTTATTGTTATTGTTATTATTATTGTTATTGTTATTGTTATTATTATGATGTGCAGTTTAAACCTGGGAGCTCTTAGGGCTTAAGGCTGAGCATCCAGGGCTCCTGCTTATCTCAAAGCCACACAAATCATGTGTAGATGTGGCCCCAGGAGCAGCTCCATGGACCCCTAGAGCTTGGAGGAGCAGGATGACCACGATGCTGCTCAAAGCTCTGCATTTTCACGAGGGTGAACAGTGTTTCCCTCAGCTCCACAGCCAAGGTCCTCCTCTCCTGCAAGCTCCAGTTCCTGACTCACTACCAGGAGGGCATAAAAAAGTATTTAAAGGTAATTTATTCTTGCTGAGCAACAATAGCAATAGTTAATCTCTTATATTAAACCCTTTAATGACTTAGGGGACTTATGAAACCATTGGGGCCCGTTTAATGAGTGCCTGCTCTGGCCCACACTTTTCAAAGCTTAAATCTTTAATAGAGCAGAAAAAGAAATTCACAACAATTTGAGGTGGGGGGAGGGGGGCACCGTGCTAAAATTTATGGAGCAGTTTGGTTTCCAGGACTCCTGTTCCTGCTGGGCAGAGCTCTGGGGATGCATTATGGTAACATGTCATCAGGGCCATGGAGCTTCATGATGCATTACAGCAATAAGTCGTTTCTAATACATCACCAGAGCAGCTGCTGGCCCGGACTGGGAGCCAAACAAAAATTAGGCAAGGAGTCCCACGTACACCAAAGATGCTTTTTTCCCTTCTCCCTTTCCTTGCCTTTCTCCAGGTCCTTCTCTCCCCACCTCCCCCTGCCCACAGAGGTTTGCCGGGGATTTATTCATTGCGGCTCCTCCGTGGAAATTCCTTTCTGGTGGAACCAATCGAGGACAATGCTCTGCTCCCCAGGAGCACACCCTGAGGAAGATGAGGGTGACTGCAGGAATTAGATGTGTAATCCCTTCAGACTGGGAGCCCAGGTCTGACAGGGACCAGCACCACGTGTTTGAGGGGGGACAGCTCACCATGGCAAGTCGTGGGTGCAGGGCCCTGGAGACCCTGTTTTCTATTCTTAATCAAGAGTTGGTAGTTAAGCCCCAGTTTAATTGCACTCCCTTCCTAGTTCTCAAGTTTTTGTTCAGCTAATGATATTAGCAATTCTCACTAACTCCTGGAAGCATCCAAAGCAGCTTCATAAACTGGGGTAGGCTCTCAGCCAGTGTAGTGACTGACCTCAGGAGGCTTTAGCAAAAGGCTCCATCACCTTCCTCCCCTTTGCTCAAAAGCTGAACAGGTTCTGGTGCCAGAGCACAGGTCAGGGAAGCAGTTACTGCAATGTCCAGGTAGGAGCATTGTAGCATCTCCATCTCAATAATCTCACTGCCACCTTTCCAAGCTTCTTCTGTCTCTTCTGCTTGGCTTGGCCCTTTACACATGTGGCAAACAGACCTCTGGAACCTCATCAAATGCACTGAAGACCCCTTTTTCTTCAGCCTCGAAAACTCACTTCACTCTGTTCTTCTCCTGCTGGTTTCTCCAGAGGGAATCCCAGGTGAAAAGTTTCAGACCTGACTTTCCCTGATTCCCAAGGTGCTCAGGCTCGGCAGAACGACCAGGGAGATGTTTCCATATGGGACAGAGGGGAAGGCTCTGATCTTCAGTGGGGGTTGGCTCAGGAGACAACAAAATGTTCAGTGGGGAAGCTCTGGATGCACTGGCCATGCACACACACTGCAGAGTTTGGTGTGTTCCAAGGGATTGTTTTGATTTTTTAACTTCTTTTTAGTCCTCCTTTAGCATCTAATGCCCTGCACTTATTAAATCACCCAGCACAGCGGAAAGAGAGGGAGGAAAATCACATCCATGGGTTGTTACCATGCATGAGGCATAACCAAGTGCTTCAAATCCCTGAGGGGATTACTCGGGAATCACCAGGCCACCTGGAGTTCCATTATGGCTCTTACAAACAGGCTTTTAGCAAGAAGGATGAGGTGGGGGGAGAAGGGGTCTCCTATTTAAGCCCTGAAAAGAGATAAAGTTCACAGAGCTGAACAATGGCTCCCAATGGCTCAGCCCAGTCAGCTGAGCCCGGCGACTGGAAAGGATTAATCAGAGCGAAAAATGTCAGCTCACAACAGAACCTTTGGCCAAGTGTCCAAGCCACAGAGCTCAGCAGAGACCAGCCTGAGTCATCCTCTAATCACGTACTACTTTTTCCCTTGCTCAGTCTGTGACTCAAGAGTTTGAGGTTGGGCCCAGCTCGCCCCTGCTCTGTCACAAGCTGCTCCTCCATCCTCAGGTCTCTGTAGGAGAGCCCCTCTCTCACTCCCACGTATTTCCTGGACCCTTGGTCACCCCTTGTATCCCCCTCTGCCACACCTTGTGCTTTTGGTTATTCACAGGATCTCTCTGATACAGAAGAACTTTGCATTTTTGGAGCACCCTTAACCAGGCTGGAAAAGGATCTTGCTTTAGTTTCTGTGAGCACCATCCTCTTCCCAGGTCCAATATCTCTTCAAACACTGGGATGATGGTATTGATATCCAAGTGCTTTGCTCTGCTTAGCTAAAGAAGAATTAAATTCCCCACTGTCTGACAATTTCATAAATTTATTTTACTTATGATCCAAAAATTTCTAACATACAAATTTAGAGGAAAAAGTTAAAAAATATTAAACCTCTTCACCTCTGAACTCCTCTGGTACATCTCCACTCCTTACTCTTTCACATAATGCCAGGGCTTTGGAAGGACACAAGGCATGTTTTTGTAATATTTTGCAAAATTGCAATAAGGAATCAGCAGGTAAAATCTTCTGGCCTGCATTAAGAAAACAAATAACTGGCTCCGAGGATTGTCTTGGACGTCACTTTCGATTAGAGTTAATCCCAGGTGGGGAAGGAATGGATGACACATCTGTTAGAAATGCTGGCACTGCTCTCAGGCTGGGCAAGAACAATTCAGGGGTTGCAGTTCAGGAGTTTATCTGCAGGAATCTATTATTTATTAGACCTATAAATATATACAGTAGCTCTTATGTTCTCTTTTAAATAACGTGTCCCTGTCACAAAATGTTTGTTTGCTGACCTAGACGAGAAATCCTGGGAGGATAAAAGGAATTTCATGTGGTACCCTCAGCAGGATTATGCAGAACTAACGTGCTGGACTGAGGCTCTGGAGGTGGTGAGAACATCCCTGCTCTCCCTGGATTGTTCCTTTATAACCAGTGAGCATTTTCATCCCCCATGAACTCTGAGCAGGGTTGGTTGAGGGGGTTCCCTCACTCCACCCTGGGGATGCTGGATCCTGCTGTGCCTCTGACCTGCAGCGTTTCACCTCCTTGGAAATGAGTGTCAGGAGTGTGAACAGCACAGGGCTGTGCTGACTAACTCCTGTTCCACAGGCCAGGCAGCTCAGCAATGCAAATCCAGGCAACCCTCAGGTGACTGGAGTATCCTTTTCTCCTCCAGCTTTATTGAGGATAAAAAGTATGTCATCAAATACCTTTTCTGTGGGTGCTGGAATTAAAGCCTCTCATCACAAGCTTTCAACTGGCTGCCAGTTTGAAACTGTTAGAAAGAAACCCAACCTAAAATTCTCCCTCTGCATTTGTTCTGTCACTCTGTTAAAACAGAACAGCTGAACAAATTATCAACATTTTGGGAGGATTAGGAAAATTGATACAGGCTGACTCACTGCATGCCTATATAACCCCAAGTCATGTTAAAACCCAGGAAATGAGACTGGGACTGGAAAGGGTGAGAGAATTATTGCATTATTGTAGCATCCTAGAATGCCAGACAATTGGACTCGCTTTTCCACTGGCTATTTATGCCCTTGGAGATGCCAGAACACTCTTGCCCCAACCTGATCACCATTTATTCCTGAGATATATTGATGTTCCACTACAAGTTTTATTACTCTATGAAAGCACAACCTTAAATAAATAATTAATTCAGTTTAAGCTGCACGTGTTAAATATCAGAAATAGATTAAAAGTTAAACCATCATTACAGAGCGAGTGTTACTAAACTGTATTTATTACAAAGCAATGGGTAATGAGAATTTTTAGCCCTGTCAGGACATGTAGGGGTTATTAAAGGAGGTCTTTACAATGAAGGACTTCAAGGAGAGACAAAAGAATTCTTAAACATGTGCAAAATAATTTATTTCACACTACCTAGGGAGCAGGTGTTTTCCATAGATTTACATCTGAAGGAAAGGGAACATGGGTGTTCCCAGCTCTCAGAGTTAATTTGTGGTGTTGGAAGTCACACAAATTTATATCTTGTTCAAAGCAGGGAATTCTGGCCCAGAATTTTCTATAGCCTTTGTTTCTCCTGCCCTGCAGAATTGCCTGTGCTGGAAGAGATCCAGCAGCCTCCAGCAGGACCCTCCTGGCCATACCTTCAGCACAACCCAGGCTGCTGGAAAAGTCTCCCCTCGGGGCCAATTTTCAATACCAGAGATACAATTGTGACCAGAGAAGAATCTGAGTGCAGAGGTCACTTTGGAGGCTGTGCCTTCTGACACCTGGCATTTCTGACCCAGCTCCCGAAAACCTCTGTCTTCACCTCTGTCGGGGGAAGGAGGAGACGCTGCATCCCTCCTGCCCCATCCCCCCGAGGCCAGGGCTTTGATTTGAGCCCCAGCTCGGGGTGAACAATCTCCAAAGCCCCGGTCCGTGCCGCTGGGACAGAGGGCTGGGAGCATCACTGATTGCCTGCCTTTGATCCTCCACCGAGCCCTCCGCGGGCTCTGTGCCCTGGGGCAGGGATCACCTCTCCAAGAGAACGGCTGCAACCTTTCCTTGACCGTGGGGGGCCTTTTGATGCGGTGGGGTTTGATAATTAGGGCCTAATTGAGTGATTAACAGCCCCAGCAGCTCACGCCTTGAAGGGCACGAGAGGAGCACGGGTTGGTCCCACGTCCCAGCCTCGAGGATGCGTTTTTCCATCCCCAGCAGGTCACTGGATGGTGTCTCCAGGCTGGGCTCCTTCTGGGATGAGGCTGAGCACCGATCCTGCTCAGAAATGTGAAGAGTTCCATTTTCACTCTCCCTAAGCCCCTCTTGATGACAACTGGGGCAGGAATGGGCTCCCCTTTGCCAAGACACAGGGGCTCCACGGGCAAGGAAAATCCCCCTAGATGTACTGAACTTAATTAACTGAGCCTATTAAGGCTATATTAAAAGAAGCCTGTCTCAGCAGGCCCTCACAGTGGGGAAACCCAGCACAGCTTTCAATTTAAGCCTTATTGCAGGCCTGTCCTGCTGCCCAGCTCCGTGGGCAGCCTGGGAGCTGCTTAATCCACGGCTAGGGAGCAGGGAAAGAGCTGGGAGGGGAGGGGGGATATCAAAGGAAATCAACCTGTGATATATTATATGCTCACTTCGTGGATGGAGGGGAAAGGTCTGTAAATGGGGTGCTTATGTAGCACTGAATGAAACAAATGGCAGAGTGGACATGGTTAAAAATTAGAGAGGGTTGAGTAGTAATGAAGGATTTCTACCTCCACATGCTGGGCTGGTGGTCAGCAAGCACAACCAGCGTGCCCTAACTCTTAAATTCCCAATTAGAACAAGCCCCAAATTATTATTTGCAAGGATAACGTACCACGTGTGTGTTTACACTGCCCGGGTTTTATTTTTATACCAAATAACAAGGGGCTGTAAAGCCTGGGATCCTTCCCCGGTTTATTTCAATAGCTGAATTAAAAATAGAAGATCCCACTGAAGAATGTCTGTGCTGTGCAGCCCAAGGATAATTGTGTGTGGCTTCAGTTTGTTTGGGTAGGAAGACCCGGAGTAACTCGAGAATTCATTACGAGAAAAGTGCAGGACTCCTGCCATGTTCTAATGGGCTCTTACAGCTGGAAATGCAGAATTTACAGGGAAAGTCTTAAAGAAATGACAGGAAAATCTGAGGAGATAACAAAGCTGGCAGGGAAATTAATAGAAGCCTTGGGTTCTCTAATCCACAGTGATTAATATCTTTTAGTTCCATGATCCTTGGTTTCCACTTGAATTGATAAATTAGCAAATGTGGCTTCTCTGCTTTAAATCAATACCCAAAAAAAACCTTAGTTGGCCTCGCTGGCCTATTTGTCATCTCATTTCTAGCTGAAGGCTGGACATAATACTTATTAGCTGCTCTTTTTTCCAGTTGCATTTGAATTTCTTTTTTATTTTAACTGTTATGCCCAGAAGAAGATGGTGTGACCAGCATTTGAGACGCTAATCATGTTCAGCATGTGGATAGAGCCAAAGGGTTCAATAATGGTCTTGCCAAATTTTTAGGATTATCCACCCTTTAAGTATCATTTGGCTTTAAAGTATCAGCACAGGCTCTGAATTTTACCAGAATTCCATCTCTTTTGCAATTGAAAAAAAAAAAAAAAAAAAGGCAGCTGGAACATTTGTGGGAAAATCAAATAAGGAAAATGGAAATGATGTTACATTGCTGCTTAATTGTAAAATAAATTAAAAACGTGTGGGTATGGAACAGTTTCCAGGTGTGCTGCATTGCAAGGTAATTCTCTGCTCTTTCTAATTGTCATGGAATCACAGAAAGGATTGGATTGGGAGGGACCTTGAAACTCATCTCATTCCACCCCCTGCCATGGGCAGGGACACCTTCCACTAGCCCAGGTTGCTCCAACCTGGCCTTGGACACTCCCAGGGATGGGGCAGCCACAGCTTCTCTGGGCAACCTGTGCCAGGGCCTCCCCACCCTCCCAGGGAAGGATTCCTTCCTAATTAATTACTATTGATGAGCTGTCTTTAACTGCAGTGTGTAGGACAGAGGTATTTCCAGACCTGAAATACAAATTCTCTCACATTTCTTTTGCTGTGAATATTATTTTCCATAAATGCCCCAAACACCCTGCTTAAACCCTCCCTGCTGGGTGCAGAAATTTATAGCACACATAAAACATGATGAACTCCCAAGGAGAGTCTCTGAACGTTCCCCATCGCGAGCTGAGTTTCTGTTTCAACTCTTACTTTTAAATGTGCCGCCCCTTCTTTGGGGAAAGCAAAAAAAAGGAAAAAAAAAAAACCCAAATCTGCAGTGCCTTGCTGTGTTTTTGCTCCACGCTCCCGTCCCTCCATTTAGCTGCGGTCTATTTTCCTTCACACTTACTTGACATCATGGAAATTCAATTGATGCCAATAATTTATGGTGTTGGGGAGGGGGGGACACACGTAGGTGTTTCTGTCATTAGAGCATGAGATCGCTTTCCCAGCCCGCGCTCGGGAGCAGCGCTGCGCCTGCCAGATCCTTCCCCTCCCAGGCTCCAAAGCCATCCCAAACCCGTGCCTTGTGGAGCTGGCATGGCTTAGCACCGCTCCTCTTGATGTGCTGTCACTCACTGATATTCAGACTCTGTTCCCCAGCAATTATTCCTCCTGGATCCCTCCACGAGGGAAGCCGCGCGTTCGGAGGGCGAGCGCGTCGCGATGAGCCGCCCTTGTGTAAATACATCTCTCTTTGTACGAAACAAGCCCGTAATTCAGACATAGGTTGTGTTTATTTTTGAACATGAGGGTTTTTTTTTTTTTTTTTGTCAGGGAATGTGCAGCTCGACCTTGTGCTCGACAGGAAAGTGTTTATCCAAAGAGTTAATGCGGATGAGTAATCCGGGACGCTCCTGCCAGTTCCCGGGCGGTGGGATTCCCGTAAACAGCCAGACACTTTGAACTCAGGGGTTTGATTTTGTGTCATACTCCAACCACTAAAACAACAGGCCACCATGGAGTTCTTCCCTGCTAAACCAAAATGCAGATTAAGCCATGGAAACTTAGGCTGGGAGCATCATTTGGGGGGACCTTCTGTTCATCGTCATGTCCTCTTTAATTCGCTCCGGCTCCAGATTGGCCAAGCGGGGTTTGTGCAGTGTGGGGGTTTGGTACAACACTGGGAAAGCTGTCCTGGGTCTGTGCAATACCCACAGACATGGAGATGTAGTGACATAACCAAAGATGTGAAAAATAAGGCAGAACGGACCTCGGGGATAATATTTGTGTGCATAAATTTCCTCCTGGTTCCTTTCCCTGGAAATTTAATCCCGGGCTGGTTATTCCTTATCTTCCTTCTTCCAGTTTCCCCCCTCCTCTAAACTTCCTTCTGTGAGGGACCAGGTCCTGGGCTGGTGGGATCACAGCTCAGTAACTCTGTACAGATCAACATTCACCCTTTTATTGTTGATATCAACTATCAGTGCTGCCAGAGAGCCACTTTAAAAACTTGATTTACTGAAGACATGTTCATCCGTTGCAGGATACACTTCCATGTGCAATAAATACTAATAAATATCTAATTCTCAAGTCGACCCTGAAAGCCCAGTTCTGCCCATTTTTAGTGCTAGTCATGGACTGGATATGGGAACTGTATCAGTAAGACTCCTGGAGGTTTTTCACTGTGGATGTTATGAAGCTCAAATTCCCCTGGATAACTGCTCAATATTAATACCATGCAGAGTTCTGAGGCTGAAGTCTCCAAGAAATAATGAGAATAATGTGCATGTTAAGGACATTACATAACCATCCTGTTACCCTGGCATGAGTCACTGCTGAAGTGCCCTGTATATCTTTCAGGGTGGATTAAGGATAGAAGCCACTGGGTATCAGGAGGGCTCCTACAATTCTCCATAACGGCTCTGAAATGGGAAATGTCTTTTGAAAACAACTCTGAAAAATGCCCCTTTGTCGTGTGCAGTAAATAACTTGCTCACTGGGGAGGTCAAGAGCTAAAGGCTCCCGTCCAGGCTGGGGATTAATGACCTGCAAAACACCAGTTTAAAAACAGGCTCTTCTTCCACTTAAGGACACTCAATAATGAAGCATCTCCTCCCTTTTCCTTAGCCAAGTTCCAGGCAGAAAAAAATGGGGCTTTGCAGTGGATGCACAGGGATGAGTTAAGCAGTGATAGAATGAACACCATGTAAATCACGGGCTGGTGGCACTACACCCTGTTCCTGTCGTGCTCAGGACGTGGCACGAAGGGCCAGAGACATCCAGGAGTCGTTGGTTATGTCAGGAACAATCGGGAGGGAAGAGGCTGAGATGCACCTCCCTGCTCAGGCTGTGTTTGTGTTGGTCCCACATCCGATGACAAGTCATAAATGTCCCTGCAGTGGACAAATTTCCACGGCAGAGGGGGAGTATTTATGACGAGATTCAAAGGTATAGGATGGCTCGGGGGAAGGCAGAAACCCAACCTGTCCTGGGCTGCAGGATCGATGAGGTGACTTGGTCCCTCATGCTTTGTGCTGTAATGTCCCTGTGTGCACACCCACGGCTAATGGGCTGGGCTGGGCTGCTCAGACTCATTTTTCAGGGAATTTGGTGTCTTCCACTTTGCCAAAGATGGTTTTGCAATATGTCAGGATATTTAGAAGAAAAATAAAACAAAATTAAAAATTCATCTCCTAGCTCTGCTTCTCTTGAGTGTCTATTTTTCTGGGGCTAAAAGCCATGATTAAAGGGACTATTTCATGGTTCAAATGGTAAGAGTAGGATGAAACACATCCTGCCCTGCATGACCCTGCAGAGATGTCTCCCAGCTGGGCTGATTTCTCTGGGAATATTAACCCAATAAAATATGGCTGAAGGCCACTCAGTAGCTATGAGTATCAGATATTTTGGACTTCTGATCCTCTGTGGCAACAAGAATTCCTGCAATGGTGACTATCCAGGTTCACAGCATTTTCACCAAATGGAGCAGCTGATCCCCTCTTCCTGCAAGGTTCTTGTCTCCTTCTTTTTGCCTTGTGTTCCTGTTTCCTTCAAACCCAGAAAAACCCAAAACTAAGCTGAGGAACTGTGTGGCAGACCGAGCTCTGCTGCTTTCTTACCCTGCACGGTGCAGGACAGATGCTCTGGATTTCAGTCTGCAAAGAACAAAGCTTCCTCCTGGACTCTTTATTTTAAACAGGACAGGCCACCCACAGCTCCAAACATGCCCAGCGAGAGGAAAAATAAATGGCTGAGCTCCTCTCCAGACACGGATGTGCAGAGCATGTCTGTGAGGAGGAAATGTTTGGAAAAAGACATTCCCATCCCACCCAGGTGCTGCCATGGGACGGGGCTGGGGGCATCAGCACCTCCCAGCAGTGGGGAGAGTGGGCTGGGATGGAGGCAACCATAAATCAGCCCGGCCCAGGCAGGAGCAAGGGAGAGCTGAGCAAGCCAGGCCTGTACAGATGTTGGAGAAGGTAATTTGGGAAGGTTTCAACACGGGAATGCCAACTCCCCTGCCTCGCAGGAAGGCAAAGTCAGCACTGCTCCACTGGCTCGTGGCCATAATACCCAGTAAAGATCCCACCACCGTCCTGAAGCAGCAGATTTCAGTCTGATCAGGGAGACCAGAGTGTTTGGTTTGTAGTGGTTCCTTCTTCAGGCGTGTTGGCCTCGGGGTTGCTCCTGGGGAGGTGGAAGCAAGTGCTGCCCCAGCCCCTCCTGGGGATGCTGAAGGCACAGGAGGTATCTCAGCCTGTGGAAACCACTCACCTATGAAACAGAAGAAGGCATGAAAACGAAATGAGGAGCCAAATGTTTGTCATTTCCACCCAGCTGGCTCTTTTCTGAACGTCCCCTCCCTAGCTGGGGCAGGGACAACCCACGAGCCCTGCGTGTCTGTTCATGGGGTGTCATGAACGGCCTCTACGAGTGCTTTGGGCTTTTCATTTTTCATAACCACTCTGAAACATGTAGAACACGAGGGGGATGTTGGATTTGGAGGTTTCCCATGCCTTCCTAATTGAGCAAGGAGCAGGACTCGGGGCAGGCTCCCTCCGAGGGCGGCGCTGGCTTCGCGACTCGGCCGAAATTTGAGAGTCACGCTTGAAACTGGGAAACACTCGTGGTTTTCCAAAGGCTGTGTTTTCATGTCTTGCTCAGTACAGGATAAAAAATGGCTTTTCCCTTTCGTGGAAAGCTGAGACTCCCCTACAAAACCTCATTAAACTTGGGCTGCAGTCAGTGGAAGTGGCAACACAACATCCCATTGCTGCCTCTGCCATCACATCTCTTTCTTTAGGTCAGTGCTCAACTGTGGGTAAAGTTTGTACCCAAGATTTGAGAGCAAAATGGCAACACTTCTATATCAGCCTCACTGCAGGTAGGAAGTACTCAAAAACCTCCGTGGTTTTACTTATTAGGTGTGTGTCACTCTCTGTGTGATGTTTGTAGTTATTTTAATCAACCTGGTGCTTAAGGTTTCCTCTAAAAAAGACCAGATCCTGCACTGGGTTAAACTGCTGTGGATCTTCAGAGGGCAGTGGAGCAATGTCAAAGCAGGTCAGCTGCAGCTGGACCTAAAATCACTGAAGGTGAGCACATTTTACACTGAAATGGGGTATGTCCTGCAGTGAAACAGGTTAATAGCAGTGGGCAAAGGAAGGAAATGAGTGCCCCTCCTGCTTAATTAATCTGACAAATATTGTGCACAAAACTGAGCCTTGGAGAAGGGGTTGAACAAGGTCCCAGAGGAGGAGCAGGTCTGAGGCAGGCCCAGCAAGGGCAGCTCATGGTGTTATGCTCCAGCACCGCTGTCCCAGGCTGTTTGTTTTTCCTTCCATTCCTCTCTCTCTGTCCCAGAGAAGTGAACGCTGGATTTCAGCATTTCATCCCTATCAGGAGCTGCTGTGGAGTCACCTGGCAGCCTGAGAGCAGCTCAGGGCCAGGGATCAATGGGTTGTTCCCTGCTTTCCAAAAGCCCCTTTTTTATTTTCCTCTTACTGGCAATAACTAATATGAACACTGTAAATATTGTGCAATATAGCTTTTTTTAAAAAAATAAGTAAATAAACCCTTGATTAAGGATCATGCCTCCATAAATTAATAAATCAAATAAATTACAATTAAAGCCACATGAAAGTGTGGAGATGGAGCTGCACAAGCTGTGGCACTCTGAGGTTCATGGATGAGGTCTGTGTTACTCACACGAGGCTGTAGCCAGAGTTCAACTCCCCATTTCACATTCCCTAATGAAACTCCTAATGCAAACCTTGAGCTGAAGTGGCTCAGTTTCATCAAAACCATATTTTGTGGCATGTTTTCCACCTTAAGTTAGACTAAAATCACATGAAGCCTTGTCCAGCCTGGCTTGAATGTGAACCCCAGCGAGCCTCTTCAAGGCCAAGCAGGCATGTTGTGTGTTGGGGCAAAACCAACCCAGAGCTGCAACACAAAGAGGAAAAAAAGCCATGCTGTTCATAGAATTTGTTACCTCGATTTCTATATCAGCACTTCACTGAGCATGGAGTGGAGAATTAAAAAAAAAAAAAAATCCATTTGGAGTTTGGGAATGTTTCTGCAAGTTCCTGCCTACAGAGTGTTTTCTCCTTAGGACGGAAGGTTCCTATAGGAAATACTGTTATTTGTTTTCCTTTTATTTATTTGCTTATGTCCCACTAACCACATGGGTTTCAGCTCTTTGAGATACTCGAAGAAAAAAAAAAAAAGCAAGATGTTTCCTTCTCCAGAGCTGCTCCCAGTCGTGCATTTTGTGTCTGGGATGATGTCAGAATCATCTGATAGTGGCGTAATGGAGATTGTTCCAGCCAACTGGCAAGCATGAAAATGGACCTTTAAATCATGGCCAAATCTTTCTCAGCTAATGGTACTTCAAAGGAATTGGATGTGAGTCTCCTCAGAAACACTTTTTGGTTTTTTTTGTTTTGTTTTTTTTTTGTCTTGGAGGTGGCAGTGATAGCCCTGTTTGAGGCTGACCCAATGAGGGTCCCCCTCAAGGAGTTCTAGTGAAATCTTTTTTTTTATTTTTATTAGAAAGTGAATGTCTGAGGTTTCCAGAACCAGACTATGGGATTTCTGGAGGTAAAAAGACCAAGGAAAAAAAAAAAAAAAAAAAGCTCAACAAGAAAGTGGTTGATAAACTTAGCAAAGGAAAAAAAAAAAAAATCATCAGCCTATGGAAATGCTGTTTTATTTTTGGAACCTACATACAGCTTCGTTTCATGGGAGAGCTATTCACAGATCCTGCTCCTGAAACCACTCTGGCTTTGGGAAGTGCAAAGCCAAGGAGGCATCGGGGTGACCTCAGCCCAGGGCACGTTGGACACGTCCCGCTCTGTCGGGGCCAGGGGTGGGGTGGGAGACCACCAGGCTCGCCCCAACCCAAATAAAACCATCTCCATTTCCACTCCAGTGCACCTACTGCAACTTTGCAAGTCGTGTAATTTTAGAAGTGCCCTGGGTCCAAAAATATGACAATGCATTAAGAGCAAAATCAAAACTGTGGAGGTTCATTTTATTTCCATTAAATTCCACCGTGGATATTGCAGAAGCTTTGGTTTTATTATTGCTAATTCCAAGCATAATAAATACGCTTCAGGATCTGGGCTGATTTATTATCATTTTAAACAGTCTGATACTTGCAGCTTTTCATAAATTTGGGGAGTAATGTCTATTTCCAATCTCAGCCTTCCTTTTCATTTCACTTGAGACACACCATAGGTATTAATGCCCAGTATTTAAAATATAATAATTACTTTCCCTGCTTCATTAGATATCTCTTAACTTACTCAAACTGAGGGAATATGGGAAGGATTTGTTTTTTCTTGTCACCTTGTCAATCTGAAAGTTTTCTCAAAGGCAGTTCAAAATCACTGAACTAAACCCACTGAGTTTTATTCAGGTTTCAGAACCCTTTCCTTTATGTTCATACTTTTTTGTAAGTTCAGATAATAAAACTTGGTGGTCTTTTCATAATCACTTGCACTTTTTGTTTGTAGCTTGCAGAAATTTAATACATTTTGCTCCTGTTGCTAATAATTAATAAGCTACCGAATAGAAATGGCATCACCCAACCAAACCAGATACAAACTTTTTTAATCTGTCTTTATGATATCAGTCTTATCAGTCACAGTTGGACTCAAGGATCTTGAGGTCTTTTCCAGTCTTGAACTGGAAAAAAATCTTGATTTATGACTCTAAATGGTCATTTTAGATTTTATACCAACTTCTTCGACCCATTTGAGGCCATTTTTTATGTATATAAATTCCAGTCTTGTATGCTGCATAAAGAATTCCTCAATTTTTGTTCTGGGGGTAGGAGAACATACATAGACATTCACCAAAGGCACATTCACCCAAAGGCTACCAAAGAAAAGAAATTCCCATCAGTCCATTTAGAAAATGCATTGGCTTTCTTTTTTAATCAGACTGGTCATAATGAAGTGAAATCTGAACTTAACTGGCTTGGCCCAGAAAATCCCCGACAGGGCTCACCAGATTGGAGCTAAAACCCTGACAAGTTTCACAAACAGGTTACTAAGACTCACTGCTGTTTTACACTAATCAGTTCAGTCCGAAAATAAACACAGGGGTGACCAGTCAGAGCTGTCCCCAAACCTCTGACCTCCTGAGGAATGCACTGATCAGCTGGTGCTCAGACCCTCTGCCCAGCTCTCCTGATGAGCATGTTCAGGAAGGAAGATTTAGATGGGATATTGGGAAGGAATTCCTCTCCGTGAGGGTGGGCAGGTCCTGGCACAGGTTGCCCAGAGAAGCTGTAGCTGCCCCTGGATTGTTGTTGTTGTTGTTATCATGAATATTTCAGTCATGACCTGATCCTGATCTGCTCAGCAGCACAGCAAGGACAGTGAACTCACAGTCTCAGCAGCTGAGGAGGAGCCTGACAGTCCAAAGAGTTAAGGGAGCCAAACAGGAGAATTCAGTGACCTGCGGCTTTGAGTCCCTTGGTGGCTTTATTTACCTCAGGGTGTAAATAAAGGATAAACCATTACATCTCTGGGGGCTTTAACTCTGTCATCCCTCTGATCAAAGCTCGTGTGGGTTTCCATTCCTTCACATTTGTCTGGATTTCGTGGGGTTTTTGATTTGCCTGTTGTGGAAGTTGTTTGTGGACACAGAGAGGACTGAGATGGGCTCGTGGAGAGCAGCACAGCTGGAGCTCTCCACAGCTAAGGGACTGTCTCCTATGTCCTCCAAACCTTCAGCATGTCCTGAATTTTATCAGTCATACAGGGCTGGGATGGGCTGGGGCAGGAATTAAATCTTCCTCTCAGTAACAACTCTTAAAACCTGAATATAAATCCCTCAGGGGGCAGTGACAGGAGAGGGATGGGGGCACTTCCCTCCAGCCTTAAAAGCACTCGGGGTTAGACCAGAGCCCTGCCCTCAGTGATTCCTGCCCCTGATTTATTCCTTGGAGTGCCCATGGGCTGTGGGAAAACAATCCTCCTACAAATTCCCATGTCCATCTCTCTTCAACTTTGGAGGTGCAGGTCTGGATTTTCTTCTCCCTTCCAGTTCCACAACTCCTGGAGATTTCCCTTAACTCTCTGTTTTGGTTCCTTTATCACAGCTGATTTTTCCAGAATGGTTGGAGAGATGATTTACTTTAGTAATCCCAACAGGGATTTTTGGAAGTTGCTCTGTAAAAATAGAAAATGAATTTTTTCTCCTATCAGCCAGAGTAGAGACATAGGTTTCTCTTCCTCCTTATCAGCATTTACCCACTGATTTGAAATCCTTCTTTGCCATATACTTTGTTGAATCTCCCTTCTGTGAGGAGTGCTGGTGTAATCCTTTTAGGCAGTCATTTCACTCTTTACTTGATACCTTCCATTCTGACCTTCAAATTTCACTCTTTGTAGTTCCAATTTAAAGTAACGATTTAAATTCCATTGTTTCCTGCTGGCTGGAATGTGGGGCTGTGCTTTGCATCCCAAGGACTCCCCAGAGCCACAGTGGTGTCTGCACTCTTCCAGAGTTTGTCCTACAACATTTTGGTCCACGAGCCTCTGATGACAATACCTGCTTCAGTCACAGCAAGTGCCCTCAGGAGGGCAAGGAGGGATGACCAAGCTGAAGGACAATGCTCCAGCTCAGCACCAAAATCTGACCAAACAGTCAAAGGTTAAAATGGGAGAAGGTGAAATAAACACCTTATCAGAAATCTGTCCTCTGAACTGGCATCAGAACACTGGCTTTTGATCAGCATTTCCTTAGGGCAGAGGGAAGGCTGAGGGGCTTTAATCCATGTTTCTATCTATTAATACATCTGGGATCTTTGCAGACTTGGTTTATTCTGATTCCCCCCTCGGTGTGTAACATTTTCAGCACTCAGCTCCTGGGCTGGGCTCTCTGCAGTGTCCTGGGGGAGCCCCATGGACGTGCCCAGGGGTCGTGGTGCCCACCAGTGCCAACACCCCCTGCCCCTGCACACCCCCCTGTGCTCAGGAGGGGGGGCCAAGGTGGGATTTGGCTCTTGGAGGGTCTTGAGCTGCCCTTTGCATTTGTGGGACACAATTTCTGCCGGGCTCCACCCCTTCCCCCTCCGAAGCAGATGAAATATTTATTGGGTTGCAGTGTAAGGGCTCAGTGTTTCGTCTGCTGAGGAACAGGGGAGTCCTGGTTCTGACCAGAAATTTCTAAGGCTTCTTTGTGGCTACTAAACGCTGGAGGGAAAAAACCACAAATTACCATGGCAGAGGGGCTGGGCCCTGTGTCCTGGCTCCAGAGCTTCCCCCTGCCCTTCCCCCTCCCCTCCCCTTTAAAAGTGCTCTGCATCTGTGTCAATAAGTGCCCCGTGGACACGGCCAGGGGAGGTTTAATGTGCACACAGGGTGTGCAGAATTAACCACTGGCAGGGTGGGGGAGCCAGGGAAGAGCAGAGGTGTAATTACACCCCAAATTAAGCTGTTACTGTGATTAAGAGATTTCTTTAATACGCAGCTGAGGAACCTCCTTTCCCCCCTGAACCGCTCACAATTCGTCCCCTGTATCTCATTTTCTGCCTGCTCCTCAGTTTTCCCGTCCCTTGACACACCTGGGGTTGTCCCACCTCTCTCTGCTCATGGGTGAGGTGTCCTGTCCTGTGGCACAGCTGGAGAGACACCTCCCTGCAGTGCCCTGGGGGACACCAGGTCCTTCCCCACCACCTTGTCCGGATTTTGGGGGTCTTGGAAGCTCTGAGCTCTGAGCACTTCCCAGCATGTCCATCCCTACGTGTGTCAGTGTGTCCCGTGTTCTCTTCCTCACCTCCCCATAACCCTAAATGGAAGAGAGTTTCATGAGTTTAATTAATCCACAGGTGGAGTTGAGAGTCCATAAATTCACAGCATGGCAGACAAAGGGTGAAAACTGGGATGTATTTTGGTATATTCAGTGCCAATCTTGGTTTGAAATGGGAAAGTGAGGAAAATGGATGGTGGGGTGGGAGAGGAGAGTCCATCCACCAACACACCCGAGGAGGAGGGAGCAGGGATGGCAGAGCAGGAGTTCAGAGATGCCCATTTGGAACAAAACTTTGCTGAGCGGCTTCCCCTCCTCGTCAGCACATACTTGAGCCTCAATACTGTAAATAGTGTGAATTTTTGGGATGATTGTTAGAACCACTCAAATCCTTAAAACATGAACTATTGTGCTCCCACAAGCAACACTGCTTGGATTTCCTCATGTTACAGATGGCCCTGCTTTACACTTCTTTCCAACATATTTTGTAAAGTGAAAAAATGTTATAGATGTGATTCATTGACAAAGATTTGGTAATATTTCCAGTAAAATTTTCAATAAACATTGCTTTAAAAAAGTCAATTGTTTATAGAAAAAAGAGTATTTCAACAATATATCACCACGTTCAGGAAAATTATTCTAAGGAAAACGTCTTTTCTTTAATGAAAATATTTTCCTTAGACATAACATTGGTCAGCTGTATTAATGATATTGGAAGAGTTCGAAGTGACAATGAGCAAACCATGAAAAATGGACAGAAAACAAACACAGAATCACTCCAGTCCTGGATTGCTTTTTAGTTATATTGGAGACTTTCCAGGGCTTCCATTTTTTCCACCAGTGTTTAATGGGCTCTCTGTTTGCATTTACGTTTTCCTGATCTTTCAGTCTGCAGGAATGGCTGCTCCTGGCAGGGCTCTGTGAGCATCACCCCTTTTGGAGCATGTGTGACTCTTTAATTTCCCTGAGGTGATAGGAAGAAAACCCCTGATGTGAAGGTATAGCAGGTAAATAAGAAAAAGCTTGGAAATCAGGATTTCAGCGGCCGTGTGAGACTCCATCAGTGGGCTGAGCCTCTACACGCACTCCCTGGAAAAAATCCCTGCCCCAGAGGGTTTATGCCAATTAAAATTTTCAAATGACATCAGTGAAATTAACCCAAATTTTGCTTGACCTGGAGTTTAGGTCAGTTTAGATCATCGTCTTCCCAGGGCTGTCTGAGATTCCAAGCCTCGTGGAGAGCTCTGGGGGCACGAACGGGCTCCAGAGCAGGGGCAGGTCCTGCAGAGCCAGCACAGAGGTGGGAGAGGATCACCAGCCCTCCTGTTGTTAAACATGCACATGGTGAGATGAGAAACTGTCCAAAACTTGGCTGAAGATGCACAGTTGGTGCCTGAGGGCACCAGCAGCTGAGTGGGGGCTCAGTGAGGGGCTATGGGGCACGAGGCAGCTCTGTCTTGTTCCTGGAGAGGTGGATCCCAGGCTGGCAGTGTTGGGCTGAGTGTGGCTGGGGGGAAGGCAGAGCCCCATCATGGAATATTGGAATGGTTTGGATTAGAAAGGACCTTAAATGGACCTTAAAACTCATCTGCTTCCACCCCCTGCCATGGGCAGGGACACCCTCCACTAGCCCAGGTCGCTCCAACCTGACCTTGGACATTTCCAGGGATGGGGCAGCCACAATTGCTCAGTTGCACCCTTTCATTTCCTGAGATGATGATGATGGTCATGATGATTCCACAGCTCATTGGATGGCTCCATCACTGAAAATGCTAAAAACATAAAATAAAAGAACACATCAGTTTGCCTCTCCTTTCAGTGCTTTACACTGTGTAGCACAGACAGCCTCTCTGGTACCCTGTTTCCAAATTTTCTTGTAGCAATTTGCTCTGCTTTCATCCTTGTGCATAACTCCTGGCAATCAGCAGAATGCAAGGAAAAAAAAAAAAGAAAAAAAAAAAAAGGTGGGATGATGTAAATTAAAATAATGGAGATGCTGGTCAGCATATGCACGTTTTCAGTGTCATGCACATGGGATGTTATAGGGACTGCATTTACAGCCTGGCCATATCTGCTTACTCTTCATTCCTCGAGCCCCCAGGATGGACACGAGTCCAGGTTTATATTCTCAGTGCATTCCAGCAAAAGGCAGGCCTGCACACAATTAAACATCTTCCCCGAGCAGGACCGGTGGCCCTGCGAGCGAGCTGGGGGCTGCAGAGCTCCTCGCGATCAAGTGGTGGCAGCAGGTTGCTTCGACAGAATAATTCCTGCCCGGATTTACATGCCCCACCCTCATGTAAATAGAGTTGGGATTTAGAAGGTGTGAGCTGGCATGGCAGTGAAGTCTGCGAAATGTAAGCTGCAGTAGCCCTTTTTCCGAGGGCTTGACAGTGAGCAGGGCTCAGCAAGAGACTGGGATCTCATTCAGTATCTGTGAGTGGGAGAAGTGTCGGGGAAAAGAGAGTCATGCGCTGCTCTAATCCATCCCTCCCTCCCAGCCCGCTGTGGCTTGGGTTGTTTGTGTTTGTTCTGGGGAGAGGGGGGTTGTTGGCTCTATTCCACGGGAATAGCTGTGAATTGTCACGGTATCAGTGCAGGGGTGTGGGTGGCAGAGCCTCAGAGCTGTCTGGGTGTGCGTTTCCTAAAGCTGGATGAGGTGAGGTGACCTTTGCAGAGCATCTGAGTGCTGCCCAGAGGGATGAGGCATCCAGGGCTCTCAGTCACTAAAGGGGCCAGAATACTCAGCACCACTCTTGGGAATGTTACAGCCTAATTTAGTTGGATGTTCTCCTTCTTCAGGGCTCAGCCTGGGCTCCAGCTCGCTGAATACAGACAGAAAACTCTCTTAGAATCAGGTTCTCCTGGGTCTGGCTGCTGTACCAGTCAGGGTTGGGGTACCTGGGCACTGCAGGAAGTGTTGTTTGTGGTCCCTGCTGTCTGCCCCCAGCTCTGCATCCTCAGGGTGAGCTCCCAGAGCTTGGCAGAGCAGCACAGAGCAAGGACCTGGTTGCCTGTTGGTGTGATGGACTGAACTGGGGAGATTTTTCTCTCTCAATGTCTCTCTTCCCTTCGTGAAGCAGAAATTTTGGTGCTCTTTGCCCCCCAGGAAATGCCCAGCACGTCTTTGCCGTGTTCATGTTCCAGAGAGGACACCAGGAATAATGCACAGTAAATTTGGCACAACTGCTGCCAAACTGGCACTGAGTTCACCAGGGGATTTCTCAGCTGAGTGGGGTTCAGATCAAACGCTGGCAGAAGAAAAGCTGCAGCACTGAAATCATCAGTCTGGGGTTGTCTCCTACCTGCACTGCAGGATGTTACACAACAACAGGCAATGGGTGAGGTGGGATTTGTCCAACCCCAGTCACCCCAGCCCTGCAGACTCCCCTGATAATCCAGGGAGGATGAATCACCCTGTTAGACAGCACTCCAAGACAAGCGGGCTCAATTGTTTTCTGGATGTGTCTGTCTCCTCCATTAATTACAGACTTTAGGGGACTGATTTGGACTAGATACCTAATTTTCAGATTGCCAAAGTGCAGGAAAACAAACCCAGCCTGACTCTTTCTCTGCCTCAGCCATAAAGTCCAGCCCATTCGTGTGCTCGAGTTTAAACAGTAAACTCTTCCTGGTGTGGAGCTGATGCTCCAGTGTTCACCAAAAAGGGGATGCCAGCTGGATCCTGTGTTCATCACGACACGAGTAAGGTGTTTGGGAGCTGCAGGTGACAGACCTGTTGAACCTCAGGTTGTGCCTGGGCGGTGGTTTATTGTTTTCACGGGGAATAAAAGGAGGGAGGCAGCTCCTCGTGAGGAAATAACCTCACAGCCAAGGTCACTGTGTTTCACACACTGTGCTGTCCTTGGAAGCTTGTTCCTCAGCCTGTGGAAGCTCCAGAGGGCAGGGGTTGTAGTTACTAAGACATATCATATTGAAGGATCAGCAAAACTTACCTGAAGCAGTTCAAGCTTTACAGTTTTCTGATAAAAATCAGAGCTGGAGAAGGGGGCTGCCAAACTTTTTACTTGTACTTTCTTCAGTCCTTATTTTCAACTGCTAAGGCAACATGGAAACCCCACGTTCATTTAAGACGTTGCCCATGTTTTTGCTTTCATAGGTGAGCAATAATTATCAGGAGTTACAAGAAGAAAGCCTTTCTTTTTCCAGACCTGATCCTCTTAAATTTGTTACCAAAGCCAGGAGTTTATTTTTGCTGTGAGTAACCTCTCAAAAATATTTACAAATATGCACAATGTTACTCAGACATCAGTAGAAGACGTGGGGAAGCTGCCAATCCAGTTTGGATTCCAGGCACAGAGATGGAAACCCACTTGCAGCTTTTTAACAAGAGGAGCGAAGATTTGGTTCGGGACAGCCGGAGTCTTCCTGTGGAAACAGAGGCTGTCTGGGTGTTATCACCCAGATCTGAACCCTTGTTCACGCTGGGAATTTCCATTTCCAGTTTCCATTTCCTCCCCTGCAGATACTGAGGGAGCCCTGACAATCCCAGCAGCAATACAGAGCTTTTCATTCCAGTCGAAAGCAAACGCTGTCACTGATGGGTAGGGACACCAAGGGGTCCTGGTCCTCCAAGGAAACCTGGCAGTGCCCTTGCACTGCAGGAAACCTCCCCCTGAGCAGCAGGCAGGGACTCCCCTGGGCTCTGGGTGAGATGTGATCATGTTTGGTTTGTTCCTGTGCCAGGTTCTTGCTGGGTTTTAGAGCCCTGGCTCCATCAGGCGTCTCCGGGCTCAGCTGATGGATTGGGGCTTTGATCAGGAGAGCCAGGGCAGGGCTGCACGGGGTGCCTGTGCTCTGCAGCGGCTCCAGGGCGAGCCTGGCTCTGTGATCTGTGGAAATACGTGTTGCCACATGCTCCCAGGTTGATGTGCTGCGTCTCCCATGTGGAACAACCCCCCTTCCCGCCCAGCCAGAGGATCTGCAGGTAGCTTTGTTTGGATACAGGGCTTGTTTAGTGAGAAAGACTAAAAACAAGCAGCTGCCTCAATACCTTGGGAGAAGAACAGCAGACACAACCATGGTTTTTTTCCCTTTTAACTCATAAAACAAGATAGAAAACACGGTTCACACCTCAAATTCACAACTCTCAGCGGCTGGCAGCTCCTCGCTCTCCAGGCAGCTTCACCCATGGTTGGGAACAAGAAAACACTGGCTCTAAAATACATCTGTTCCTTAAAAAAAAAGAAAAAAGAAAGGTGATTCCCAGTTCTTTTCACCCAGAACAACAGGTAAGAACAATGAAAACTGAAAGCACTGCAGCCACCAGAATGTCCTTAATGTTTTGTGCCCATCACTGGGTTTCCATAAATACCAGCCCAGCTGCTGTCGAAACACTCTCCAAGTTTCTTGGTCTATTCTGTTCTGCTCATGTGTCCATATTAAAAGGGTTTGTTTTCCTAAGGCCCAAATCCCTCTTTCCAACGACCTGAATTTAGCATTCAGCAACTGCAGCTCAGCCCTCCCTCAGCCCATTACGTTTGTGAGTTATTTCGGGGGTTTGGCAGAGCCCTCAGCATCAGCCTCAGAGCAGCCCTTCAAAATGTGTGCTCAGCTAAATCCACTGCACATAAAAAAAAAAAATTGTTAAAAGTCCAAGCAAGTCGCCCACCTTCCTTTTTTGCTTCCCATTCTGTGGGATTGTTTTCAACTCAAATACCATGTGGGCGAGTATATTCTCCTGCCTCGTCCAAAGGGACGTGGATATGGATTATTTTGCATTATGGTGATTAATTTTCATGCATTTGCATTCTCCCTGAGAACGGTTTGGGGGGAGGGGGATGTGTACCTGACAACTCCACAGAGAAACTTTTCTACGTCTAAAAATCTGAAGGGATCTTCAGGAGTTTAGGGTGGTTGATGGGAGGGCATCAGCTGAGTCAGCAAGTTTGTAACGCCCTGCAGTCACGTGATCCACAGTCCAGTAAAATCCAAGGAAACTTCCAGAAACAACCCCACACCACAAGTTTTAAAACCCCGATTAAAATACCCAATTAACTACTTACTGTCCCATGTGGAGTTGAAAGACAACTGAGCAGAACTGAGTTTTTATAAACCCCAGAGCATTTCCCAAATTGGCCCCAAGAAATTGCACTTCAAAAATTATCCATGATCTGACTGACCCTCACGTGGTGACCTCTCCAAATGCAGGAATTTGCAGTAACAAGTGTGAAGTTTCTACAACTTGATAGTACAGTTTTATCCTAATTTTTAATGGTTTTTTTCTAAAATTCCAAAGTTCTCAGTTGATTCACAAGATTAACATTTAAGGCTGATTTCAGTTTTATCTTCTCTATTTCTTTCCTGTTTGCAGTTCTAGAAGAAACACAAAATATACTTAAAATGTGATAGCAGAAAAGCACCGAACAAAAACCCTGGATTGACAAAAAGTTTTCACTGGATCATAAAACACTCGAATCTGATTTGATCCAGATTCAAAGGAACATTCCTGGAAACTGAAATGAAGGTCAGAGAGCTTTGCTTGGTTTTTCACACATCCATTCCCTGCTGCTCTTCCTCTCCTCCTTTTGGATTTGTACTTTCATCACTGTTTGTCTCAGCTCTTTTCCTGGTATTTCCTTCTCATCCAAAATATATTTCCTATGACAAAGACTTTAGGTAACATATAATTTAACTGCCTATAACTTTGAAGGATTGGAGATGGGACTGTGGGAGATTTTCCAGATTTGGGGCTGGATGTCTTGGGTCAGTTGGGATGAGGATCCAGCTGCCTGGATGGCATTGCAAGGAAGCAAAGTGGAGCCTCCTGCTTGGAATCAGAGACAGGAAGATTTCAAGTATCTCCTTAACTCCCAACTGAAATTTCCCTCTGTTTCCTTGTTCCCATTTGAGGTGATGCTCCACCTGCACTCTCTGTGCCCGTGCAAGAGGCTCCAAGTCCAAGCTGTGAAATCCAGGTGTTGTTATCCTGTTCTGGCCAGGAAAGCCACGTGCTGGACCTGCCCTTGGGACACCTAAACAGGGGATAAACAGAACCTTTTAATCCCCTCTGCTGGTGTCATTCCCCAGGCTCTCCAAACAGCAGGAGCTCCTGAGGGATGGGTGGACTCTGCCTAATCAGAGGCACAGAAAGAGGGGTTTGTTGGGATTTCTCTCTCTCTCTTTCAGTTATTAAGTAGATTAAATAAATAAAAATCATTCCCTTTCACTTGTGGTCCAGTGTAAGCAACCCCATGACGTTTGTTGCCTTGGGATTTATCCATCAGAATAACCTTTGCTTCCAACGTTTTCTAAAGGTTTGCCAGCAAATATTGCCCTTTAATTTGGATTAATCTGCACATCGTGGAGGATGGGAGTAAAAAACCAACAGGAGTGGTTCTGCATTGCTCACACCAGTTTACCTTCTTTAAAATCAAGCTGGAACTAATGCCAGCAAGGCCTGAGCTGGCATTTAAACCCAGTGTATTTTCATCCAACATCATTCGAGAGGCTTCCTTGGCAAATTGCTCCTGTACCCCTGTTTGCTCCTCAGCAGGGGTGATGTGCAAGGAGATCGAGCTACCAGATCTCCCTGAGGGTTTCAGACTATTCCAGACACCTGGCAGATCCAGCACTGGATCAGACACGTTCGAAGGAACTGTTCCAGCAGATCCAGATCATCCGACCCACTTGGGGGTGTTCAGGATCTGTGGTTTAGTTTGGACCCATCTGATATTTGAATGTTGTGGTTGACAAGTGCTCCGTGTTCCAAGGTGCAGATTGGCCCTGAAAAGAAAAAAAAAAAATAAAATAAACAGTGGAAAAAAACTTTTCATATGGACAAAACATGAAACCATTCCCATGTTCTGCCTGAAATTTTCCAGAACTGGAACCTCCTGAACAGCCCCGTGAAAGACCCTGGGAAATAAGGAAGTTTTACCCTGAATTTTCAGGAGAGGTTCAGTGCTGGGGGGCACAGGTGGGATTCTCCTGAATAAAGCAGCTTGTTTTGAAGGTCAGCTTGCACATTCATTGGTTATATTTTCAGTCAGCCCTTTATTTTCTTTCTCCACTGTCCAGAGCAATCTATTCTGTGGGTGGTTGGCAGGAACAGGAGCATAATCTTGTCACTCATTGCCTTTGTTCTTTTCCCTTCCTGCTTTTAGTTTATGGCTCTTGCCTGTTGGGAACTCTTCCTTTTTTTGGATTCTAGATCAAGACAAGAGCAATGTGTCATCAATCTGTCTCTTCCAACAGTTGCATTATCTGCTTTCCTGCTTGGAGTGTGGGTGGAAGAACGAGTCTTTTTATGGATAATCTCTATGCCAACAAGCAAACACTGCATTATGGATAATAACAAATAATGATTCACTGGGATGTGTTAGAAGGACTGGAAGTGCTAATGAACCTCAGACAAGTTCCCAGCTCAGGCGGTTGCTGCTGAATCTCTGATCTCGTGCTTTGGAGGGATCAAAATAACACAAAACACCGAGACAAGTTATGTTTTGAGGAGGAAATGGGGATATTTCTCTTCCCTGGAAGTGATCAGAAAAGCAGCGATTCCTGGGATCAATATAATGTGAGCATGGTGGAGATAAAGAGCAGTAAAACTCCTTTTAAATTTAAAAGTTTCTATTCATTTTCTATTAATTTTTCATTGGCAGCAGTGCCTTCTTAAAGGTTTTCTTTTGTATTCAGATACATCACACTTGATTTTAGAGCTTTCTGTCCAGTCAATGGAGAACCCTGGGAGTCTTCAGATGGTGATTCCACCCTCTTGTTTTAGTTTAGGAAGGGATAAATTATTATTTTGTAGGACAGACTCTCTCTTTTGACTCCAGCTGGGCAGGATTGCTATCTTTGATTTCAAATTTAAATACCTGATCGATCTATTTGGATGAAATTAGTCTGGATTTATTTGCAGAAAATGGAAAGCACCTTCTCTTCTTTGTCTGGCATTGATTTGAATTTATTTTTCTTTAGTTTATAACAACTTTTTTCGTTTCTAGCAAGATAAATCCATCATTTCATGTTGAAAAAAAACTTTCCTCATCCAGATCTACATCTTCCAGCACCTTTCCCAGCCCTGATGACGATGGTGTTCTCCTGCAGACTCTGAGCAGATAAGTTAACACAGATCCCACAGCGACAAACAAAAACAACCCCAATCACAAGCAAAATATTCTTTTCCCACGTGTTTTAGAAGCTTTCTGGACATTCTGCTGAGCCCTCCACGAGGTGCCCAGGTAGTTTCATGCTGGTGGAAATGAAGGGAAGTTCTGTAGCCGATTTTCTTTGCGGTGAATTCGTGCTTAATGACGACGAGAGGCTAATGGTGATTTCCACACAGTTGGTTTCAACACGAGCCAACGGAGCTGGACTTACAAATCACTGCCTTTCTGGTGACAGGACAGCGAGATGGCAAAGCAGTGGGTATAAATTACTCTTGGTTTACTTAAGAAATAAGTCTGCATCATCAACATAGGAAAGACATCCAGCATCACTTCTACCATGAGCGCGCCGTCCAAGGAAAGCAAATAACGAGCAGCAGCAAGCTCAGAAGGAGCCTTCCCAGGGCATTCACAGCTCCTCTTGGAAGGGGGAAAATGGCCCAGGATCCATCACTCATAAGTTCACTGATCATATCAGGCTGTTTATAAGCAAAGCTGGTTTCATGTGGTGCCAGACAAAGATGTAAACACTGGTTGGTGCCGGCAAAGGAACGTCACAACCCAGACTGGGCTCGTGGCAGTGGGGAGGGGGTTACTTGGGAGTAAAAGCTTCAATCACTGAAAATCATTGCTTTGTATCAATATTGGGAGAGGCACATTACCCAGGGTAATTGCTTCAGCGAGTCTGCAGCTGACTAAAACTGTCAGCAACAAAAAGGGATGTGTTTGGAAACGGCACGGCCATTTCCAAGGACTTGGGGATCCTGGGATTGCTCCCCTAGGTGAGGGAAAACAACTGCTGTCTTAAAGGCAGGAAAAACACAGCCAACAGTCAGCAAGAAGTTTATAATAGGAACGATTGATACCCTCACACTGTGCACAAGGTACAGAAAAGGGGCTTGGAATGGGATAAAAGGGACAGATTTGTAATAACAGTAATAAATGTTTCCACCAACAATAGCGTGAAAGCACCAGGGACTAATAAAGGTATTAACTTCACCCATGTTTTCTTAAACTCCATGTTACAACCAAGAGTGGTCTGTATTTCCAAATAATTTAATATCTAGAAGATATGTCCAGCTCTGTATAATAAAACTGCAGGGTTTTAAAAGCTCTCCCAATGGAGGGATGGAGCCCAGTCATCTCCAGCCCTGCTGTTCCCACCAAACTGTGGGAGAACACTTTGTTTTCCTCACTCTCTGAGAAAGCCATGACAGTGCCTGACCAGCTAAATACCTATGAATTTATCTCTCTTTGCCTGTGTGTGTCTGGGATCAAGGAAATTAGGATCAAACATGTAATCCTGTGTTTTATGTAGGTGGAAGCTCCCTGCTCCCCTCTAACACCATAGATCTTTTTGAATCAGCAGGATTTTTTCACCCTTTATTTACCCCCAGAGTTTACAGCGAGATTGTTTGTTTGTTTGTTCACTCCTAAGCAACACTAATGTTTTTTCTGTGTACTGTAATCTCAGCCACAGCTTTGTCAATATTTGCTCTTATCTTAAAGAGCTCCAAAGCAGGGTCAAAAGAAAGTAAACTCTCCCTCCAGAAAGCAAATATCAATTATTCAAACCACCTCAGCCAGCAGAGACTCAACAAAGAGGCTCTGGAGCAATGCTGGAGCATGAGCAGGGACTGACCATCTGCCTTTAGGGCTGAACCCTGAATTTCAATCAAATCAATGTGAATGGATCTAGTGGCTAATTCACACTTACAAATCCCGTGATAAATCTGATAATAGGTCCCTGAAGCAGAAGGCTGTAAAGGATTTATGCACTCTTCTGTGTAGTCATAGCACTAGAGAACCAGCCTGGGTTAAAGGAGCCCATGTGTTAATTCCTCACACTTTTATAATCCCCCACTTTTATAATGTTCAGTTTGTGAATGTTCCCTGTCTGAGCTTTCTGTTTTAGCATCATTTCCCTTTCCACACGGTCCTGTTTGAATGCTCTGATTAGAAGATACATTCAATTACCTGCCAGAAAGGCCCTACAGATATCTGCACACTATGAAATTACCCCAAGTTTATAGAATTTAAGAGAGCAGATCATTCAACAAACCCTCTCAGCAACACTGCAGAGCAGAATTAGTCTTCTGAGGACAGTTTCACTTAATTAAATAAAATTTACATGTTTGAAGAATAACCTCTGTAGCATCTGGAAAAGTTTCCATGAGGACTGTTGGATCCATCAGGATTAAACCCTGAAGGTCTGAGTTTCTAGAGTGGCAGAGCTGAGCTGCAAAGCCTGGCCACCCCAGAGCTTTAAGGCACTGGTTTTGCACCAGCATCCAAGGCAGCACTGCCTGTTCCACGGTGAGCTCTGAGGTGAACTGAGCAGATGAAGCTGAAGGGTCAAAAGGGATGAGTCAGGAAATGTTTTCCTTTTACTTCAGAGTGGATACTCTGGAGGAATCCCTACTCTAAGATAATACTGATTGTAATTCATTACGTGCTCTGTTTCAACAAGCTAAAGAGAAGAGAGAAGAATCCGTGCAGTGTTTGGCCATGGGGACCTGCCTGGTGAAAAAAAAAAAACAGCCCAGGCTCACACAGCCCAAGTGTGTCAAGAGCAGGGAGTGAATCACTGGCAGCAGGAACTCTGTCAGAATTAGGAAATTAGGTTCATTAAAGGTGTGGTAACTTAATTTTCTATGCAAGCATGTAATGATGAGGGTTGGGCAGAGAAAAGCCTTCAGACATCCAGTTTAACACAAACCCACCCGAATTTGGCAGGGCGGAGCATCCCCAGCCCAGCCCGGCCCCTGGCTCCCTGTTTGGGTTATTTTGCTCCCTGTTTAGGTCACTTTTGCTCTAAATAGACTGTGAACCCTCCTTGTCCCCTCCATCAGCAGTGTGAGAGCAGAGGAGCTCTGGGGTGCCAGGAGTGTTTGTGGGGGCAGCTCCCCAGACAGGTCCCATCTCCAAGAGCAGGAGGAAGATGCATCCCAGGTGGAACCATGGCCCTGCTTTGCCCCCACATGAGGCACCTCCAGAGTGCAGCCCCTTCTCCCCTCCTGCTGCTGCTGGGGATGGACACAGAGCTCCTCATTCCACACCTTTTATCCATTTGTGTTTCCAAGTATCCATGTCTGCGGTGTCAGTCGTTCTCTGACCCTTCTCCATCACCTGGGACTGTGCTGGTGGCTGTTCCTCAGCTGGATTCAGGTTTTTGCTTACTAATGTCTTTAAACTTTTTCCATAAGCCAATTACACAAATGTGCTGGAATCATATAATCCTCCAGTGAAACATCAGCATTCCCCATTCCTATAGATTCTCTGGGGCATATTTATGGAGAAGTGTGTGGTGGATGAACACAGAGAGAGAAAACCCTGTGATGAAACCTCCTTTTCTCTCAGCCTGACTCTCTTTCCATCACTTCTTGATTCAAACAAAGGCATAAAACCAAAGCAGCTTCAGCCCTGACCTCTCTCTATGGTCCTTTTCACAGCTAAAACTTCACAACTGGCTCCCAAATCACCCTCATTGCCTCGCTTATCCTTAAGATGCTTAAGCTCAAATTAAACAAATTTGGTTTCCCGAAGAAATGTCGAGATTTTACTCCTTTCTAATTGCCCAGCCCAAAGAGAGATCCCAGATTAATTTCCCAAAGCCCACGAAATCCCTCTGGTTTGTATCTGTGCACTGAAACCAGGGATCCTGTCCCTGGGCTTTAATTCTTTAATTCTCAGCGTAGGGTTGTTCCTGCAGCCAGAATTTCTGGTGGCCTATTAGCGCTATATAAAACTGTAAAGATTTCCTGTTCCAGCCAGCAGCAGGTCTCCCAGAAAATCTGAACTGGATTATTCCAGGGAAAGTCAGTCAGGGGACACCGAGATGCCACCAAGGGTGGTACTGGAGGGTCTTCTCCCTCCATTCCCAGCCCAGCCCTCCATGGCAGGTCCTGCCCTGCCTGTGCTGGGGATTGAGAGGTTTTTAGGAAGCAGCTTCTGGGGTGTAGAGATGTTTTGTGGATGGTGCAGAAAGACATCCAGTGAGGTTCTGGAGGATCCCCAACAGCAGTCCCATGGTTTCAGTGGAATTGCATTATCCCTACATTGATAAGAATGGGGAACAGGGGCTGAAATTTGGGATTTGTTTTCCACCGTGCATCTCATTGGATTCACAATGGGCTCTTACTAATGCTGGCCCCGTTACCTGTGCCCTGTGATTAATCCAGCTCCAATTAACATCCATTTCCACACCACCCAAATCAAACCCTGAGCCTCTTCAGGAGGGGACAAGCCCCAGGTGACTCTCCAGGCTCCATCCTCGCCATTCCTGGCTGATGGAGCTGCCAGGGGGTCCCAGGGAGCCCCCACCAGCAGCACAGGGAGCGAGGCAGGTGACTGGACACCCCAGGGATTTTTGACACTGCACATTTCACTGCAGATCTGCTGTGTTCATGTTTCACCTTTGGAAAGCCAGGAGAGATGATTAAAATCATTAAAAATAAATTAAAAAAAATTAAGAAATAATAATAATAAAAAAAAGGGTCAAAAGAAAACAGTAAAAAGCAACAAGGAAGGTTTCTGTCCAAAAAAAAGTCCAAAACTGGCTCCAATTGGACCTCGGTACAGAAATGCTGGAACTTGTACCCTCCAGTGGCAAAATAAAACAGGCTGCCATTATTAGAAATTTGCTACAGCTAAAGATGTAACATCATAGCTAAATTCAGTCAGAGACAGGTCGAGCAACAAAAACCAGGAGCCAAGGCAGTCTAGTCTGGTCTGAAACCTGATTCAGGCACCAGATTATGAATAGATTTAACTAGTTTGCCAAACGAAAATGTAGATTTTGGCAGTGTTTGGGCTCCTTTTATTTTTTTGATGTTTTTGGTGTGCTATATGTGGAGTCCTATTGCACTCTGTGGGGATATGAGAAAAGAGCCTTTTTATATTATATAACGACTTGACGTGCGTGTGTGTGTGTATAGGACATAAAAAACACCATTAACCACAGAAGTGCTGGAAAGCCTGAAGGAGCTCTGCCTGAGGTCCCTCACTGAAGGAATCTGCTCCATACACGAGATCTGGACAAGTTTTCCAGAGAAGCTGTGGCTGCCCCATCCCTGGAAGTGTCCAAGCCCAGGTTGGACAGGGCTTGGAGCAACCTGGGCTGGTGGAAGGTGTCCCTGCCCGTGGCAGGAGGAGGAATGAGATGGGATTTAAATCCCTCCCCACACAAAACACTAAGTGATTTTAAGATCACAACCAAACCAGTTCCACCTTTTATTACAAACCCCTCCTGGACCACCAGTGCCACCAAGGAGCTCGCAGGACTCCACAGAACCTGGGGAGATCCAGCCCCACCTGCACAGCCGGCTCAGGTGTGGAATTGTCTGTCCACCCTCTGTGGGGCACCAAGGCATATTTGGGACCTCTTTCTTTCTTGGTCATTTAGAGTCACAGAATGGCCAAATATCCTGAGCTGGGAGGGACCCACAGGGATCTTCAAGTCCAGCTCCTGGATTAATCACATCTCGATTAATTATAGTGAAAAAACACACTAACCTACCTATTTACCATGTAAGTCCTAGGCAGTATCACCTAATACCTCCCCCCAAAGAGAGATAGGTGGGTATTTCGAAGTAAAAAAGGTGTTTAAAATACCCCCAAGGCTGCAGCCCACATGTGTACAGCAGGAGAAGCAGACAGGAGGTCCCTGGAGGTGCCTTTGGATGACAGATGCCAGTTGTCTGCGGTCACATTTCGCTCTGATTCCGTTCAGGTATGTGAGCGAGGAAGCAGTAAAAAAAAGGTAGGAGTTTAAAACAGAAAACACAATGAAGGTGGGAGGGGGAGGGATGGATTGTCGAGGGAGAGGGGAGCAGATGCCTGCTCTCCTTGACTGTGGGGCTTTTGGAGCGTTTCACCCACATGGAACACCCCCCTCAGTCGGTGCATGTGTGTATTTGCCAGATGTCACAGCGGAGTCTGAGCACAAATATTCTCTGTCACCCTCCGAGCTGTCACCCAAAGGACACCAATTCCCTTTGCACAGCACAGGGTTTCAACATCTCATTGTACCACGGAGCACTTGAGTCAACAACTTAAGCTGAAGTGCCTGTGTGTTAATTAATTGTAGTGGAGATGCCATGAAACAGAGAAGGGGGTGCTGAGGGTTGTGTAAACACGACATAAATGATCATAAATAAACATAAATGAGAGAGAACATAGCTTTCAAGCTGAGACTCTCAGAACAAATTAAATTTGCCCCCCAAATCTAGTGTATTGCTCAGGTTATTTTCTAAGTTGTCATTCCAAAGGTTTAATCCTCAGGGATGCTGATCTGAAAGAGGTCAGCCTAAACCTAGTGGAGACATTTCCCACCTCAACACCTATTTCTAGACTCTCAGTTTTCCCTTACATATTGTTATTTAAATTAAAAAGCCCTGAAAAGACCCAGAAAGGTGGCCAGAAATCACCTTTCCCAGCGACACCCACACGTGCAGGGGAGACACTGCAACCCAAACAGCAGGGACAGCTCAGAGCAGCAGCTCTCACCCTGGGCTGGAGCATCACAGAGCAGGATCCCCATGCTGGGGCTGATATTCATTAATCATCCAGCTAATTTGTTTTTGCACGGGAGCGCTGACAGCGAACGAGTGTTATTGTAGCAGCAGCAACTGAATAATCCAGACTGTTCTGGTCTCTGCATCACCCAAACGACTGCTCTGTGTTCACTCTGCTCTGTGTCCAGCTCCAATTGTAAATATATCTATTTTTATTCCCATCTGCTGAGGGGAACAGACCTACCATCTGTGGCCAGGAGGATAAAAGGATTGCTGCTGTCTTTTTTCTTCCTCCTCCCTCTGGTCCTTATCTCAGGAACACGAGTTGAAATCTGGCCCAAGAATTTACTGACTGTTCCGAGGCTTTTTATGAGGCAATGCTTTTGCAGGCTGATATTGAGAATATATATATTTATATACAGGTACACACACGCATTATTGTGCCTGAGGTTATTTCTCCAGTAAATCTCTTTCATATTTGTATACAATATGCACAGGCAGTGTTCACATGAGGGAGAAAAAATAATCCACTGGTTAAGGTTAACTTGGGATTTGAGAGACCTGGTTTTAATTCTCCCCTCTGCCACAGCCTTTCTTTTCAATACATATATATATATATATATATATTTATATATACAAGCACCATGGAAAAGGCACAGAGGACATTGTCCACACTGTCCTTCAAATGCAGACCTGAACCCTCACTGGAGCCTTGGCTTTTGCACTTCATGGATGGGACCCCACATTCAGCAAAGGGCTTTGATGAGCTTTGGCCCTCGAGGGACAGAGAGAAATTTGGCCACATCCTTCAGGCCAGGAGGAAACTCACCCAGTGATTTCTGCCTTGCACACATTGGCTATAATAGATCTTAGAGCCCTGGAATATTGGAAGGGTTTGGGTTGGAAGGGACCTTAAAGATCCTTTTCCACCAGCCCAGGTTGCTCCAAGCCCTGTCCAACCTGGCCTTGGACACTTCCAGGGATGGGGCAGCCACAACTGCCCTCCCCTGTCCTTTATGAGGATCACATGGGTGGACAGTCCAGAGGGATCCACAACGATCAAACTAAAGCTAATTAACTATTCCCCACACACACACACAATCTGCTGTTCTCCAGGATCCTTTACAGAGCCAAAACTCAGGGCACTTCTCATCAAACTGCTTTGCCATCACAGCAAAGAGGAGGTCAGGGATCAAAATTTGGCATTCCTATAAAAAACCCGGAGTGTTATGGAGGCTTTCACATTCCCTGGGGCATCCTCTTTGGATTAGATGGTGGAGGAGGAACCTCTCAAAGCTGCAGACCAGGAGGCACAGGAACTGTGTGGATTCTCCAGGAGGGCTGTGTTAGCACACTGTCAGCACAGTTGCTCATATGTTGTCACACTGAATAATGGATTTGCTTCCATTCAACCCCACACGATTTTAAAGCAGTTAAAGCTAAACTATAGGAATTATTTTGAACCAGATGGGCACCTGGTCTTTCACAACATGGCAACTCCCTGCATTGCCTTCTTTTGAGCAATACACCCATAAAAAACCAAAGGAGCCAATAAAGAGAGGAGGAGGAGGGTTTTCAGGTGTTTAGTGGCTGTAAAATTATTAATACCAGTTTCAAATATGTGATTGTTGTGTTATTGCTGATTGTACAGTACAAAAAAACCCCCATAACAGTAAAATGTAAAAGAATGGAAAGCCCTTTGTTGCAATAATTTCAGGGTTGTGCACGTGGCCTTTATTATACTGAGATTTAACCATTTGGGTGGGTACAGATTTATAACAGAGCCCTGCTTTCCATGGCTTGCAAGAGTTCATTTCAGCCCCTCCTGAATGAACCAAAACCCCAAATCTGCTTTAAGGAAGACCTGAGGAGATATGAGAGACCAAACCATAAATACATTGACACCCAGCTCTACCTGGCAAACCTGATGGCCATGGGAAATGAATTGCCCCCTTCTCCTATCTGTTTGTCTTCCATTATTTGTGGTCTCTCACACAGTAGGAAAGTTGTGGTTGCCCTGATTTGCTCACTCATTCTGTTATTAGAGGAGATCTTGCCCTGCCCCACGGGGACCCATTTTTCTGTCCTCACTCTCGAGCCAGCACAGGGATCCCCGTTCATCAACCCCTGTTTGTCAGAAACTTAAAGCATGTCTATGCTTCTTCCTTCCCATTTTCTGGTGTTCAGACACTGACAGCCAAAAATGTGTTCATGTGCTTTATGCATGAGGAAAGGTGACTACTGATGCTTGCAAATGTGTGGTCATTTTTTTTCCCCCCTGTCAAAAAATCAGCCCCTGGAATCACTGATGCCTTGTGAAATTACAGTCTAATGTAACCAGCCCCAGTATAATGTAACCAATTTCTTCACTTTTTAAAGAAAATTGTTCTCCTGGAGGTTGAAACACAAAACCAAGAAATATATGAAGTTATTTTTGTCCCTAGTCAGGGGAAATTAATGAAATAGCACCTCCCATTCTGTTGACATTGGCCAAGGTTGCCAAAGTCCTTGGTAATATTGGGGTTCCCATTATGGGGAATACTGTAATCACAGGAGGGACTGGGAATATTATACTGGTGGGAATGTCCACGTAAGAGCCAACAGGAGTATTTAAGCTCAGGCTTAACTTGAAGCAAATAATCAGTTGGAGTCAATAGTTACAGAGCTGTGATAAAATATCTGCTTACACTCTGGATCAAATGTAACAAGGAAAAATCTGTGCCCCGAAAGTCTGATTGAAATATCAGAAACCATCAGTAAACAGTGCCTGAAAAAACAATTACTCAATCTATACTCAGGGTTATGCATCCACATTCAAAATGCAATATTTTCAGGGGTATGCATCCAGATTTAAAATGCAAAAGCTGAGGTTTTTATAATTGGCTTGATAACTTTTAATAATCATAGCTTTTCCAACACCGTGTTCCAGTTCCAGTGTGAAAGTTTTGCTCAGCATCTTTGAACAATTTATCTTGTGCTTTCAGCTCCTCGCCACAAGAGCCATTGGTTATATCCAATATTGCATTGCCACCTCCACGGGATGACTTTGTGAGGGAAATGGCACAGGGAGGCCAAATATACACAGGGAAATAAGGAACCTCAGTAAGAAGAAAACATATTGTTCTTGGCCCAGCAAGCCATTATTCAGCATCTATTTTCAATAACAATCCCTGCAAATACAGCTTTTTTCTTTGCACAGATAGATTGGTTTGCTGCAGTTCTCCCTGGAGTTTGGCTTTCTGCAGCACACTGGAACTCCTGGCTTTGCACTGCATCATAAACTCCATCCCAAATAATTGCTACATTAAACAATAATGGTTCTACATATTAATAAAATGTGCTTGAAAAGTTAAATATGTGAAGGGCAATTTTTTTTAGCTGCTGGTGGTTTTGGAAGCTGTGATTGACATTCAATCTCGTTGCTGCTTAAAAATGGATTTAACTGTGTAAATGTGTAGTTATATGTCTTGATATAATTAATTTGAAGATGTTATTCTCCTCTCACAGAAAGAAGAGCTATTATCTGAGGTTTCATTTGGCCTCCAAAGACACACTTTCCTCAGAGTATTTCCAGTATAATTTTTTTTTCATTTTAATCTCTGTTTATAGAAAACACACCTAATGAAGAGCCAGTTAAACAGCCATCAGACGAGGACTAATTCCAGTCCAGTTTCCACTGGTGTTACATGGAATAAACCCCATCCATCACGGTGGAGTGGCTCCTGAGGGATGGGCTGTGTGTGTGAGGATGAGGATGGGTGAGGAAGGGCTGGATCAGCCCAGCCTCTTCCCCCATCCCAGCATTCCCAGTGCCATGGGCTGGCAGGGATCCCGGGCAGGAGAAGGATGGGGTGGTGCAGCAATCCCCCCTCTCCCCCTCTGTGTGTTCAGTTTTCCTTCCCTCTTTGGATCCTGTTCAGGAGGACAGCAGTGATGCCCAAACGGGGATCTGAGCCTCTTCTTGCTCCACAAGCCCCCAAACCAGCTCCTGGGGCTTGATGAGGTGTAAAGAACCCCAAAAGCATGGCAGGATCCCAGTGACAAGGGGAAGCCACACTCAAAAATTAAAACAGAAAGAAAACCCAGAAGGACATCACAGCTTTGTGGGGCTCCTTCTCTTCAGAGAGAGACCCCGTAAACATTTCCCTTCTCCTCCTCCTGATACCAACTGCAGCAAACTGCCAGCAGAGCATGAAACCCAGACCCTGCTCCATGAGCAGCCCTTGGCCCAGGACCCCTTCCCTCCACATCCCATCCTGGATGGCCCCTCTCCCCCCATCCCATCCCATCCCATCCCATCCCATCCCATCCCATCCCATCCCATCCCATCCCATCCCATCCCATCCCATCCCATCCCATCCCTCCCACCCTCTGTACGGCGTCCAAGGCTCCCTCATGGAAACAACCCCGTGGCTTGTTTTCCACTGCAGGTTAACACCGGATTTCAGGCTGTTATTTTCCCCTTCCTGCCATGTCTCCCATCACGTCACGATTATTAGGAGTTTTCTTTTGAAGAGTTACCTGAGGTGAAGCCCAACTGGGGCTGGGGCTGCCGGGGAAGGTGCCAGGGCTCGGTGCCAGCGCTGCCGGGGCTCACGCACAGCCAGCCAGCACAGGGCCATGATTTAGGATCCAGCCTGTAAGGGGACACCCAGGATAAAGCCTCAGCTCCTGGGAGAGGGCTGGGAGCAGGAATGGAGCCACTTCAGTGCAGGAGAGCGAGCTCGGAGTGTTTAATGGCCAAGGAGCTGCGGATCAAATGTCAGAACGCAACAAAGGCTCCTCTCGCCAGCCCTGTAAGAGTTTCCAGGCTCTGGCTGCTTTGGGGAATCCACCACTGACACTGCAGAGCCTATCTTTCCATGATTAAAGGAAATTACCTTGCTTATCTGCCTTATTCTGCCAAGGCATTGCAGGCCGGGTTCTGCCACCCAAAATTGCCCAGAGTGCGTCTCGGGAGCCGTAGGACTGATCTCAGCTTGCCCTGCTGCCTGCAAGGGCTTCAGGGGCTTTGCTGGCATCGGTGAGAACTGTCAGGAGGGGCTGGAAGCTCTGCTTTGTCATGTCCTGCCCATGACAAGAGCAGCAGGACCCTGAGGATCTCCAGTGTTGGTGTCACTCCATCAATTTGGGTGTGTTTTCCCTCTGTTTTTTGCCTGATTTCCTGTTTGCAGCTTAGCCCTGGCTGTGCTGACAGTGCTTAAAGTGTCAGGTCCAGAGACAGGGCACTTCCCAGCAGATCCAAGTGACTTTAAATGCTTCTGGACAAACCACCTTCTTGTCTACCAATGTAATTAAGGGGTTTTATTTAATAACACAGAAACACAAAGGACTCAAATGCCAGCACAATTCACCTTCTGGAGCTCAAGGACGATCTAAGAAGGCACATACAGTGGTATGATGGATGGGGCAAGGAGATGGTGGGGAAAAAAAATATTTAAAAAATAGAAATTGAAACAGAGCTGAAAAGGGGAAAGAGAAATAAAACATCGAAACAAGTTTGATTTTTCTCTCTCAAGACTTCTTTTCTTTCCCTTCAAACAAGCTCTAGGGAACATTTTGATGTGGTCTGTGGGGTTGTTCCCTCAGAGATGACTAAAAAACCAATCCCATCAAGCCTTTAAGGCTTCTGATATGATCATGTTTTTCCATCCAGTTTTATCAGCCCAAAGGATGACTAAACTGGGGACCAGCACCAGGCGACCAACTCTCTCCCAAAAAGCACTTTCCTGAGCAGGGGTTGGCAAAGGCTCCCTGAACAACTCCGAGTTTCCATTCCTAAGTGTGCAGCAAACACAGGCACGTGTGCACATACACACACCAAAAGAAGAGACTAAACCCTTTATTCGCCATTTCTGGACAATCAGATGGTTTAGAGATTAAGAGACAAGAGGAAGGGGGAGAGAAGGAGGGGAAAATCACATGGGAGGGAAGAAAAAAAAAAACAAAGCCATGTTTTCTATCTCTTCCTCCTTTTTTTTTTTTTTTCCCTTTTTCTGTTGGGTTTGGGGTTTTTTTTTCCCTCTGTTTCCAGCCCATGTTGTGACTTTGACAAATGCTGGTGCGTGGAGGAGATTTATGCCGGGTCTGGGGGCATTAGCACATTATCACGAGCAAAACAGAGCCCTTGGCCCACATCTTTGGGGACCCATTGAGAACTTTTCAGAAAGTGATATATGGGCCAAAGCCCATCTCAGAGAGAGCTGGGGGGCTGTCCCGGTGCAGGGAGGCTGGGGCAATGCCCATGGAGAGCAGGGTGAAGACACTGAGCACTGGATGAGGGATGGTCGGTGAAAACCCATCCTGGAAGGGAGAGAGGAACCCTCTCCTCTCGGGGGAGCTGAGTGTTGAATGATTTAATGGCTACCTTTAGGAAGTGCCTTTTGCTTTATTGCTCTTTTTCTTTCTTTTTCTTTTTCTTTTTTTTTTTTTTCATTTAAGGAAAAGAAATACAATGTGGGCTCCTCCCTCGTTTTCACCTCCTGTCCCAGCTCAGCTCCCTGCAAGGCTGCACAGCCTGAACTCCTGCTCTTTGCAGGGACTCCCGACCTGCCGAGGGATGTTCTTATTGATCAGCACATTCTCAATCGATTAGTCGCAGAAAAAACAAACAAACAAACCCCCCTAAATTAAATGTAGAGGTGTTTGCTACGAACTCAGAAGGATTTCTGGGTTTCCACTGCTCCAAACTGCAGCCTGAATTCATTCCCAGCGCTGCTCCAGAGCAGGGCTCGAGCTCCCAGGATTAAGCTGTGCAGATTTTCCACGGAGGTGTCAGAAACTGCATGGAAAACTGGTGGGATTTTCAGAGCTACTCGAGGCATCAGCCCAATGTTCTTTATCCCACTTAGCTGCCAAAACTCCTTTAAAATCCTTCCCCTTCCCCTGCACAAGGGCCTGGGCAAAGCTCAGTGTGAGCTGAGTTGCTGCTGATGTTCATTGTGCTTCTAGAACCAAAAGTGGGATTTTAAATATTTCCCTAGAATTGAAATTCTCTTAAATGTTGGGAATTAATATCAGCATTTTAGCCATAAAGTCTTACTCCCCAAGTTGCTTTGAGGTTCAAGAAAATCACAGAATTTGGAAGTTTGCATTTTATTTTGGTTCATCTCTGACTGAAATCTCAAGGGTTTATTTTGTTTTCCAGATTTTTATTATCTGGAATTCCAAGCAGGAATTAAGTTTTCAGAACTATTTAGCTTCAAACACCCAATGCAGAGACAATTTACAACTCCAGAGGAATTTTAGACTGTTGCTCAGGTGTTTTTGTCTGTTTTCCAGGGCTATATAAGCTTTAGAAGCCACAATAGTCTAAGAGAGGTTATTGAGAATGTTGAAGGTACAGTAATGCTGATGGGGAAAAAAAAAAGAGGGAAGAAAAGGGCATTTTGCCCCAATAATGGTGCTCAGTGTCAGAGATAGCGGGCTGTGCTCGTGGCCTTTCCCTCCTGGGCCAAAAGCAGTGTTTGGAGAGAGCACCGTTGTAATTGTGGGCAGTTCTATGGAGGGGAAAAATAATGTGGTTTGTCATCAATCTCCCGGTGTGGCACACAAGGGCTGACTTGTTGAAATTTTGTAGGCTGTATTTACAGAGAAAACAGAGAGCTGGTGCTGTGCAGGGCCCTATCAGCCCCCGGGCCTGCAGGAGCCATATCGGGGAGAAAGGGAAGGCTTGAATCATAACCCTTCAGGAGAATCGAACCCTTGAGGGAATGAAAACTGCTCTGCTCCTGTGAGCAAGATCAAAACCTGAACAATTTAATTATTGGGGAGTTACTTGTGAATAGAGGTAGGGAGTGCTCTCGAGGCAAGAGCTCACAAACAGCAAGAATTCCTTATATTGCTGATTTACACAGCACAGACAATGGGCAGTGAAGGATGGATACTGCCAGCCTTGGAAGAGGCTACTCTGGAGTTAAATGACACCTGCAATGTTAGTGAAAGGTGCAATGCAGGTCTGAGCTAAGAGACATCATTCAGAGAACGGGCTGGATTTGAGACTGAGGCAGATTTTGCTTCAGCTACCTTGTACACAGCTTCCCTCGGGGCACTGCCCTGTATTTAACTTGCCTGTAAGAAACACCTGATGAAATGACGAATGCTTTTTAATTCCACGTATGAAATCACAAAGTGGAGGGCCAACCTGGTAGATTTTGGGCTAGAAACTATTCACTGTATTTGGCTCACAACTGTGAATACTACTGGTGGCCTTCCTTCTTCTTCTCCTCCCACACTATTATTTTTTTGGTTTAATAATATTTTTGGTTCAGTATTATTTTTTAGAATGGTGTTATTACACAGAAGAGAAAGGCTCCAGTATGTGGAAGCCCTCAGAGCATAAAGGCTTTGTCAAAACTTAATAACAGCCAGAGCCCTGCTCTAGGTATTTGAGACAGAACCATCACAGCTCCCCCTGTGCTGGTTGAGACCAGAAGCAGGAGATGGGCTGCTTCTGGCTCCATTTTCCCTATGAAAGTCAGGCAGGTCCTCCATGGCTGCAGGATCCACTGGAGAAGGGAGCCAGGCAGCTCAAGAGGCAGATGTTGCATGATCACCCTGAGACAAAACAGGTTTTAGGCTGAAGAGCTCCTGGTCCTCCCAAGCCTGAGCTGCACCTCCACCTCCCAGACAAGAACATCCCCAGGCTGGCTGTCCCTTGGACGAGTTCTCCTTGCAACTCACGCCGTGTATTTTCTTTTTAATCTTGTTATTCTGCAGAATTAGAAACACCACAGGAAAGGTAAAACCCTCCCCTGTAGCAAATGGGCCTCGTTCTGCAAATTTGACCATTTTTCTCTTTCACCCAAATAATTCTGGAGGAGATTTCAAAGTAAAACCCAACCTACCCCTTATTAATACTGCCAAATGAGTGACCCCCATGCATGGCTCTAATTCATAAAAGGAGCATTTTCTTTTGCTTCCATAAAAATATCCAGAGGGCAGTGGCAGGGAGAGTAAATTGAGAAGACCAAAGTTAAACAAAACCAGTCTCATACACTTTCTGCTACTTCATTGTCTGCTTTGCCTCTTGCAGGGGAAAAAAAAAAAAACCACCACCAAACCTGTAGGTTTGCATTGAACAAGTTGTGGAGTTAAAGAAATTATCATAAAAGCCCATTGGCTATTTGAAACAGCTCAACACTTTGATACACAGATCGAATTTTCACATTCTGCCTCGCTCAGACCCTGGTAGGCAGCTGCTGGGTAATTGCTCGCAATGTCACCCCAAATGATTTGAAATTCGCCAACTTTCAGGTTTTGCTCCAAGCCCAAATCTAGGCCAGGTTTCTGGAGTTTTATTTCTGCAATGGAGAGGTTCACGTATCGAGCTCACTTGCCTGGAGTGCACGAAATTCCAGAGAATAACTGACTGACCTGCTGGATGGAAATGTGGGAGTTAATAAAGGTGCTCTCCACGTCTGAACCTTCCCTCAGTGTGACTCTGCAGATGAGTCCCTGTGGAATCTGTCACAAAGCTTCCACAGAGCCCCCAAAACTTGGGACTTGTTCACACTAAGGGAAACTGTGGCATTGCTTTTATGCTTTATTTGCCAAATATTAGAGCTGCTTGCAAATCTTGCATTCCAGCAGCATTTCAAATGAGCAAAGGAGAGGGAGAAAACGGGGAGGAAGGCAGAAAAATGGGATAAGTGACATTAAATATACTTCTAAACCAGTCAGTATGAAACAGTAATTTATAAAATGGTTTAATGGCATCATAAAATATTCATAGTGTAGAACAGTTGTTCTTAAGAGGACCATGAATGGTTGGAGATATGGACCATAAATTCCAGCCCTGTTCAATTAGTCCATTTTCCTATGGACATGATTTTGGAAAGCATATGAATACAAAATCACCATTTTCCTGCCTGTTTATTTAGATCAAAATGAATAAACATTTAGACAATGAGTATACTGGATTATCCCACAGCCTTGAAGAGAGACCAATATCTGCTATACAGGCTTTTAAACTGAACCTCTGGGAGTCATCATGAATTGGTTCCCATTTTGAGTCTCCCAGAAAGTTTCTCAGCTGTTTCATCCAAAGCCCATCGGAAACAATCGAAATCTTTTCATTTCCAACGTGGGATTTTGAATAAAGACCCTGAGTAGCCATGAAATAAAGGAAGCTCTATAAAAATCAAGCGTAAATATACGCAGCAATCATTTTAAAACTGTTTGAAATTTCATGGAGAATAAGACTTATTTTTTTCTTCTACAGGATTTTTAAAGCCTTTTATGGACTCTGTAGGCAGGAATGTGATTTCCCATCAGATGTCAGAAGCTGGCTCGAAATGTCTGTACAAAAAAAAAAAAATCTCAATTTCTCTTATTCTCTGTGAGACAAAATGCCCATCATTCCAGAGGGGAGATGGTAATTCTGCAGGGATTCCTTCTGCTTTAGCTCCTGGCTACAAAACCACTGTGAGTGATCCTGTTTGTCTTTTCAAACTCTGGTAAAAATCCACTACAACCAGCAGATTTAAACACATCTCCAGGAGTTCCTGACTCTGATTTAAAGAGTTTGCAGGGGATTTGTTTCAAGTGCAGGATGCAACGAGGTGCCACTGCAACACTTCGTGTTAGGAGCTATTTTTTCCTTGATTTAACATGTTTTCCCTCATCTTCTCTCTTCCTCTCTCTGTTCTTCACATATACACATATATATACATGTCCTGCTGTGTCTGTGCATCCATATTCTCCTTTTTTAGTGCTGACCTTGCAGCTTGGTAAAAGCTCAGCCCCTCCTGGTGAATGCCAACAACAGCATCCTTGGGGAGAGATTCCAGCATCAACCCCCAAAAGACTTGTTCCCTCCCTGCAGTAAATGATTGTATTATTATTATTTCTTCTTCTGTCTTTGAGAAGCGGATGAGATCATTTATTGTTTTTAGGGGTTAATAGAGCCTGTCGGGGTCTTTTTCCCTCGGCTGCTTTCACTGCTGCTCCAGGATCAGTAACAGCTCCATGATGCTAAATCAGACCACACTTTCCTGAAGAAAAGAAAAGGCAAAAAAGCAAAACTTAGCAGGGAGAGAAGAAGCAGTTCAGTCTGGTTTAAAGGAAGGGGAGGAGGGAGCCAGGGGGAACAGGGACTAACTTTGGAGAGAAAATAACAAACTTTAAGTCCTGAGGTCTTTCCTCTATATTGAAAAGGCAGTTTGGAAAGGAAATTAGTAAAAACAAACAGAAGGTGCCAAGGTTTCTTTATCATACCTGGAGTAGGATATGCTAAATTCCACAAGCCCTCGCCCTGGCGCCTGGTGCTGCCTCGGAAAAAATGGTACCCACGGCTCCATAAAATGATCTATTGGGACTTCAAAGTCGTGGCAGCCCCGTGTGGCACAGGATGTGCTCAATTAATTATGTGATTTTTAAATGACAGGGGTTGGGAGAAGTAAAAATAATAAAAAATTACCAAAAAAAAAAAAGGGAAGAAAAAGAACATGCTGAAGAAGAAAAAAAAAGTTTTTAAAGAAAATAATATTAAGGGGGGAAAAAAATGGGAGAAGTAAACTGAAAGGCCTTGTTGTCTGTGTGCCAAACAGCAGCAGCAGATAAGGGCTGGAGTTACCGTGGAAACTCAGGCCCGTAGGAGACAGAATCCAATTTCAGAAACCACAAAATCAACATAAACGTGTGCAAAAATAAAAAGGTTTGTTTGGCAAGTAACGAGGAGAAGGCAACCAATGTATAAAGCAGATGAACCGGGGTGACCCTGGCCAACTTTGAGCCATGATAATGCCGATGGCCCGGGTAGCTCTGGCACCTCTGGAAGCAGCAGGAGCTGCTCCTGCCCCACTGGTGTCATCTCATTGACACCCTTGTGCTCAATCCCCAATCCCCCTCCTCCTCCCTCCCCTTTGCCCCTATCCCTTAAAAAAAAAAAAAAAAAAAAAAAGAAGTGTGAGGAAGGAGAAATATTCATTAAAGCATTGTTATAAAGTCATTTTAAACCTCAAAAGGGGATTCAGAACTGATTCCTTTAATTCTGTTCTCACCTGTGTATTGACTTCCATGAGTGTGCAAACTCATTACATATAAAAGCAATTTTCCTCCTGTCTTGCTCTCTGTGTGGCCAGAGAAGAGCAGACTTTAAACCATTTTCAAGTCTATGAAATCTCAGCAATTACAACCTTTGCAGTTTTCCTGGGAAAAAGTGTTATAGTGACTGTCACCGTAGTAAAATTGTCACCAAAGAAGACACCAGAACACCCCTAATACCAGCTCCAGAGATTTATTTTTTTAGTGAGGATGGCTTTGGGATACCTACACAACTTTCAAACCAAACTATATCAGTCTTGGGTTAAGTGGCATGGTCAATACTTTTCCCATACTTTTATTTTTGAGGGCATTTTTAGCATGTTCTGCCATTCTATGAGATGTCAAAAAAAAAAACCCAAACAAACCCAAACCCAACCTCAAAATCCTAAAGCTGGTCAGGATTTCACCCCACCTGGTCTTGGTGAGAGAGTGAGACTTTGCTTTGAGGGTCTGCCATGGCCAGAACCCCCTGAATTCTGCTCTGCTCCTTTGGAAAACACTTCTTAACTTAACCCAACCAAACAGCAGAAATATCTCAGAAGCAGTTGGAATTTTAAAGAGCACCATCAGCAAGCTGCTGTTTTCACAGAATCACAGAATGGTTTGGGTTTGAAGGGACCTCAAAGCTCATCTTCAAGCCATGGGCAGGGACACCTTCCACCAGCCCAGGGTGCTCCAACCTGTCCTTGGACATTCCAGGGATCCAGGGGCAGCCACAGCTTCTCTGGGCAACCTGTGCCAGGGCCTTTCCACCCTCCCAGCCAAGAATTCCTTCTCAATATCCCACCTAACCCTGCTATCCTTTTCTGCAAACTCCTGTGCAGCACAGTTGAGAGTGCAAACACCTTGGGCACTCTCCCATCCTCTCCAAGGTTTTTTAGGGAAAAGCCTCACGATGGAGCAAGGGAGGAAGAGCTGGGAGGAAAACCTGAGCTGAGATACATAAGCACATCCCTCATTGTTACCGACAATTCACCCTTTCAGCCCAATTCCCTGCAGCTTTCTCAGAGAGCTGAAGAGAAAACCTTTCTGTGCCACTGCCCAGGCTGACCCAGGGGCAGGGCCAGCGTGGGGTGTCCCTGCCTGGCTGTGGGGACACTCCCCGGGCACGGTGTGGGGCCAGGGCTGCCCTTGGCAGGGCTTTCTGCCCTCCCCTTCCACAAGAACTCGCCCTGTCAGCACAATCCAGAGCCGAGGTGCCTCCCTTGCCACCCCCGGGCCACATTTGTCACCTCTCCTCTAACGTCCCCGGCAAGCCCGGTTCCCACACTGGGGTCGTGCCCAGCAAACAGCAGCAGGGTTTGTTTGTCCTCGTCACCCGGGTGCTCCTCCAAGAGCTGCTCCTCTCCCAGGCATTTTGTGTTTGAGTGCGTGAGGCCGAGGGAGCTGCGGGGCAGGACAGGGGATGCACCCCGAGGGACCCTGCCCAGCCTGCTGAGCAGAGGGAGGGTGGTGGAGCAGGCACAGGGTTTGGGGATGGAGAGGGATGGAGAGGAATAAAGAGGTCTGTGTTCCCCCCCCACGGCTGGCAGGGCTTTGCCGCGTGGCAGCGAGCGAGTTTATTTCGGCCTCGGCTTTCCAGGGCGCCCACAAGTTTGGATGCCTCGTCTTTGGGCTCCCCTGCCTTCTGAGGGACCTGGTTCCCAGGAGGAATCACGGCCTGAAGGTGGAACTCGCTCCTCCAAAAATCAGACGCTCGTTGCCCGCAGGCAGACACCGAAATTTAGCGACAACTCCTCTGCCCAGGCCCAGGGCTCGGGAAAAGATAATTACTCCTTCTCTCCTGCACATCTGCACCAGGCCAAATATAATGAAGGCCTCTATTTTAATGGGCAGTAATGTTTAATATTTGACATTAGGTAAATACACTTTCCTTGCCGCTAGAATAATTTCATACAGATTCAGGGTGGAGCCTTGAAAAGCTGCTGGGTAATGGAGTTCAAACCTGACCCTGCTCAAGGCTCAGACTGTTTGGAAAGTCCCACCCTTAATCTCTGACCATTAGAAACTCTTACCAGCCAGTAAATCTCCTCTGCTGCGTTTTCAATAATGGTTATACCAAAAAAAAAAAAAAAACCAAACCAAAACCAACCCAACACCTGAGGTCAGACCTGAGGAGTTCCTGAGGACAAGGGGTGATGTCACACCAGCCCCGAGGGCTCCACGGCCTGGGGGGAGCCACAGGGAAAATTTCTATTTATGCACAAGCCTTGGCAATGCAGAGCAATGGAAAAGGACATAAAGAGCGAGCCTATGGAGCTGAAATGTAAATAGCAGTTCTTATGAAATATGGCTCCAAGCTTGGCCATGCCTGACAAAAGTTCTTGAAAAGTATCTGGATATATTGTAATGGCTTCTTTTTTTTTTTTTTTTTGGCTTTTTTTAAGTACTTTACCAGCCTATCTGTGGCAGCTCAGTGCAAGTCAGCAGCAGTGTTGCATTTAAAATGATAGATATTTTAGAACGGAGCCATAAATCTTTCCAGGCTCACAATCTACTTCCTTCTGAAAAACGTGGTAATGGCAAATGGAAATTTGCAGTGAAAGGGATTGGTGGTGTTTGGTCCCGATGCACAAACGTGGAATTCTCTCTTCAAGGGGTGATTCTCCTCACAGGTCAGCTGGGAGAGACCTGGGAAAAGTGCTTTTGGAGGGGATGTGCTGACCCAGCTGATCTCACCAAGGAAAAACACCTTCAAAACGCTGCTTAGTGCATGGAAATACTTCAAATTGATTTAGTTAAATTATGAATTTGTTAAATAGGGTAAACTTAAAAAAAAAAAAAAAAATAGAAACTGTGTGACATTTTCGAGCATCAAATCAGCTTCCCTGAAGTGGTGCCTGGGCTGCAGCAATTTAAAGGTCTGGGTTTGGTGGGATCAGAGTGAGTCCCAAGAAACTCCAGTGTCAATCCAGGTGCAGCCACAGACACAGAGATCCTGATGCTCCCCCCCCTTCCTGGGGGCTGTTCGAGGGTCCCTGTGCTTCCTCGTGCCTCTGGCTGGAGGGAAGTAGCAAAATGCAGGTTTAATGAGGCAGTGAAACCATCCCCTGAGCTTCACTTACCCTCACATGGCTCAGAAATAACGTCTGGAGCGTTCTGGAACAGGGTATGAGGCACTGAAGGTGGGTTCTCTTCCCAAACAGTGACCTTACTGCAAGGCACACCAGCATTTGCTGAGAGCTTCCTTCCACTATTTTTCTGTACCAGATAATAATAATACAATAAATTATCCTGAAACAGAGTAACAGAGCCTCCTTAAATCACAGCATTGAGAACCTGAATTGTTTTTCAAAAGAAAATTAAATAGCCCATTATATGATTTATTCTCTCTTGCTACACATGCAAGGCAGAGCTTATTTTTCCATTCAAATTTAGCTGCTCTCCGAGCACAAGGAAAAAAAAGAAAAGAAATGCCTGCAAACACCACATTTTTTAGGACTGGTTGAGTTGGAATAAACTTCAGGCATCACCTTTTAATATTTAATACATATCCCAACGCTGTGCTGTCTCATTAGAGGTTTATTTTCAGCAAGCAGAGGTGCTTCAGCTTCCCCTGCGAGGAGCTGACTCAGCCCCACGAGTGGATGGATGAGTTGGGTGGGCGGTGGGGACATTCCCTGCCCGGTGCCTCCCACCAGGACAGCACTAAGCTGAAAAGCAGGCACTGAAATAAGCCCTGCTTTTGGTGGGGCTGATTAAGCAAGACAAAATCAATTAGTGTCTGAGACCTCACAGGTTTCTGCAGGCAAATTGTTCCAATTACCAGCACCTGAGAGCAAATTAGGAGCAATTAAAAGGAGCAGCTGGGATTTCACTGAGTTATTCCTGTCACTGTCATATACATTCCATTTTAGGCTCATTGAAAAGGTATTTTGCCAGTTAATTTTTTTTTTTTTTAAATGGTGGCATTTCTGGTTCAAAATAGCTAAAACACACACTTGGAAACATTTCCCAAAGTGGAGACAGGTGAGGGTATGTGCAGGGGTGTGTTTATCCTGAGCGTGGCTCAGGTAGAAGATGGAGGGGCTGCTGCTGTTCCTCATTCCAGGAGCTGATTTGCACTCACAGAAGGCTCAGGAAAAAAAAAAAACAGGGCTCTGTGCACAGCATTTGCTTTCCTGTGTCTATCAGAAATACAAACAAGAGGTGAAAATCCACTACCTATCCATCCTCTTGCCTGAAGCAGAGCAACACAGTCCTGTTTTACTGGCCAGCCCCCCCCCAAACCAGGTACAAACCATTCCCTCTGGGTGTCTACTGAAGGCTTCAGTCAAGGATCTCAGGTCACACTGAAATGTGAATTAATTGTGCTTCACTCAGCTCTGCCTCACAGACTGATAATATGGGAACTGCAATTTCAACTACTCAGCATCACACAAGAAATAGGAATCCCAACCCATAATATTTCCCAAACAACTTCGCCACCCTTAACTCACTCCAGCTGGAAGACAAATTCCCTCTCTGCAGCCTTGCACTGTCAAATCCAACTTCCCTCACTCTTTTTTTGGTAAGAGAGGCATTTGCAGTCACACTAAATCACTGCACAAACCCATTGTGTTGGGGACAAGGCAAAGAAGAGCTGGTGAAAATCACAGAATCGTGGAATCATTAACATTGGAAAAGATCATCAAGTCAAACAGCCAATGCAGCAGCACCACCATGTTCACCACTAAACTGTGTCCTCAAGCGCCATGTCCACGCATTTTTTGAACACTTTTAGGGGTGGTGACTCCACCACTTCCCTGGGCAGCCTGTTCCAGCACTTGACAGCCCTTTCCATGAGAAAAATGCCATGAAATATGGCACTTGGCACTACAGTGGGTGACCAGAGAGGAGGTGGGAGCTCCCATCTGGCACTGGAGGAGACACAATTGTAAAGAAAAGTGGGAGGTGGGTGAGAGCCCCCCACAGGGAAATGGGAAGGAGAGCTCAGGCTGCAGTTCCAAGCAGGAATAAGGAAAGGATGGGGAGATCCAGACCCACACATTTCAAGGATCAGGATCCCGACTGCACTCGGACATGGAGAAGGTTAAAAGTGTCCTCAGCGAGACACGGGGTGTCAGTCTGGGAGCTCCCACCCAAGGAGGGGGAAAAACAACAAAAAAAGAGCAAAATAAAAAATCAGCCTCACATCCACCACCAGTCTGCAACCAAATGTGCTCCGTCATGCTGAGGGACCAGGGAGGAGAGGGAAGGGAAGGGAAGCAGCTCCCTGCAGCCCTAATAATTGTGATGATTCATCGCCCCACACTACCAGAGCCCTTGGGGACGGGAGCACGGGCACCACACTGCTGCTGCTGTCGGGATAATAAACACCCCCGGTAAACATCCCTCCCCCGGCCCCTGCACGCTGCCATCACACAACCATCGTGAGTCACAGATCCCACCCCGCAGCAGCTCCCTGGTGCTTCCCAGCCCTTCCCTCAGCACCGCCCGGGCACCACCCAGCCCGACCCTCCCTGGGGAAAGGGGCTGGGAAGCGTTTGGGGTGTCTGCATTGGGATGGAGATCCACACACACACACACACACACGCGTGTGCAGCATGCACTCCCACACCCGGACCTGTGGAAAAAGGGCTTTTTTTTTTGTTTTTTGGGTCTGAGGGAGCAGGGGAAGGCTCCATGCCAAAGAAACGACACTAAGCGGCGCGTTCCATTTTAGGTGTTGACAGTGGATAATAAATCCAGGCCCTACCTAACATTTACAGGAACATTATAAAATAAGTGAAACGGCGTGAGCTGGTTCCCAGGGCAACCAGACAAACACAATAAACAGGCCTCAGAGGCAAGAGTAACTTACACCATCCTCCTGGGTCTCAAATATATCACTTTACATTAGCCTTCTGCTGGGGCTGCTCCTGAAAGCTCTTTGTTTTATTATTATTATTTGAAGAAGAAAAAAATCTACCAAAAAAAAAAAAAAGACTGGTATTTTTTTAGTGCAGATCGGCGTGAAATCGAAGAGTTCCTTTGGTTGCTTGTCTTTATAGGTCTTTTACTGCACATTAAAGCTTCTGTGAAAATAATAATGGCTATTAATAAATCTTTATAAAGAACTGCGTCCCCCTCCTGCAGAAGAATATTATTAATAAGGTGTCCAGAGCCCAGTGCCTTTGCTGGCCCAATAAAAACTAGTTTTGAGGGGTATTTTTCCTCAACACAGATACAAGATTAACTGTCAAATACATGGGGTGGCTGGGGCAGCTTTCTCCTGGTTCAACAGCCTGCCTCCAACTTCTTTTGTAGCCAGGCTATGGGTTTGGATCCTGCTGTCACTAATTTTAGGGGAATGTTCTAGACCCAACCAGGTCATTGTAGCTCAGGCTCATTAAGTCCCACCACGATCTGTCTAAAACTGTGACATTTAGTTCTCCTAAAAATCAGCCAGCAGATCTCTCTTCACCTGCCTGTGCTGGGACTGTGCACACATCACATCGATATTTGCAGGTACAATCCCTAAACACGGAATTTTCAGAATCAGACTGTCCAAGAGCAGGGATAATGAGCTTCAATTGAGATGGGAGAAGGAAGGTGAGATTTTTAGAGAAGCACAGAGGTTGTGGGAATGATGTGACAGACTGGAGAGTATGGCCTTGGAAGGTCCTCTGCTTTTAAGACCACCCACATCTGATTCATCCCCTGAAGCATCATCAGTGATGAAGGAACAGATTACTGCAATTTTGCTCTGCCCATCCACTGCTGCAAACCATGTTGTCCTTCAAGCTCTCTTATTTGGGCTTGTTGAGCCACCTTTTTGTGGTTTCCGTGGTTGTTTTGGCTTGTCCTGTTCCAGGATGGGCAAACACAGGGAGGCTCCATCTCGGAGAAGTGTCCTGGTCATTCTAACTGGGAGTAAACTGGGTGAGTCAAGAGCAGCACATGGAACATGTGAGTGTGGGAATCCTAAAAGAAGCAGCAGGAGTCATTCAGTTCATTTCCCTCCACTCCTCCTGAGCTGCCCTTGGGCACCAAGGCCCAGTGACCAGAGGGGACCTGCCTGGAAACAAAGGGGTGCCAGTTAAAGGCCCTGAAACTTTAGCAGTGCTTCAGCAGTGACTGGAAGCCTTCTCCGTGTGCTAATCCAAGGTTTTCTGCACAGGAATGACATTTGGAGCCGCGGATCCCAGGCTGGCTCTCCAGTGAAGGGCGGGGTAATCACATGTTCCCGATTCCTTTGCCATATTTAGTTCCAGCCTCTCCAAACTGCCACCGCTTACGGGCTGAGGTGGAGGGGCCCTGCCAAAAACGAGCTGCTGGCCCCAAACCAGGGGTGGATGAGGTGGCTGCTGGGTGGGAACACATCCCCCCCTCCAGCCTGAGAGCAAAGGAGGCAGCCTGGTGTGTAAGGGCTGAGTAAAGGCAGCGCTGAGAGAGTGGAGGTGGCTTTTTTCCCTTTATTTTATGATCTAATCACCGCCCCATTGATGACTAATTAGAATGAGTGAGGTCCAGATGGCCAGAGTCTTTAATGAGGCCAATTAAGGATCCAAATGTTTTCATACAGTTCCCTTTTTCCTAGAAAGACTAAGCAGCAATGGAGGTCCCACCTTCTGCTCCAGACATGGCCCAGCAACACGATCCTGGAGGGCTTAAAAAATAAAGGGCAAACGTGATAAGGGAGAAACCAGTGCAGGTTTTCAGCAGGGAAGCTTCACCCCGTGCCTCAGCCTCCAAGATTTATGCCAGAGTCCATCCCTGAACACCCCAAAACTAAACTCCTTTATTGGTAGGGTTGTCCAGCCTGGCTTTCTCCATTTGATGGGTTTTTCTGCTGCACGCTCTGCTCTCCTGAGTCATGGTCATGAGGAGCAGAGCAGTAACACTGTGAACCAGAATTTCCTATTTCTAACCTGAGCAGGGAGTAGCTCACGAGGTTTCCACCCTTGTTTTGCAGGTTTGCAACAGGGTGTCCAAGCAACTGCCTTGGAGTGTTTATTTGAGCTGAAGGAGCTTCCTGAGGATCTGTTGTCCCAGGGGCCCTTTCTGTCTGGCCACCTGAGGTTTGCAGGACATCCATTCCTGTGTCACAACACCACCTGAGGACCTGTGGAGCTCTTAGCCCCTTTCCTTTCACAAGACTCCTGTGCAAACACTTGCATTTTGCAGGATGGGCACCCAGGGGGAAAGGGACTATTTGGATGGCACAGAAAGAAGAAAATGAAACAGAGGGAACCTCAAATTTCCAAACTCAGGCTGGAATTTAGGTGCCAAATCAGTCTTCTTGCTACTGCACTTCATGGACATGAGGGAAGAAAACAGACTCCAATTCTACCACGGGTCAGGTATCTGCACCTCTGCTCTGGTTATGAAATGCTCAGGTACAAACTCAACCACATTAAAGTGCTTTAACTGGGGATGTTCAGATGAAAAACCACCAGACCTGCAGCCAGTTCTGCTCCCAAATGACTTTAGAGATGCAAAACTTGTCTTGGTCCTGAACTGCTCTGGAGGCTCAAAATTTAAACATTGTCCTACTTTATAAATGAAATTAAAACAAAACAAAACAAACAAAACAAAACAAAACAAAACAAACAAAACTAGTTTTTTAAATCCTTCTATTCACAAAACCTTTTACTTTTACAAACCAGATTTTTGTTTTGAACAATCCAAAATTAATAAACAATTTAAAATAGTTCCATTTTAACATTCCCCACACAGGAGTGACCCCATCTGACCCTCAGCTTGGTGCCAGGGCAGCTGAGAGCCTGAGATGCTGCAGGGTTGGAGGCTCCTCAGGTGAGCTCTGCCCCTGGGAAATGGCAGCAGAGGAATGCTGAGCATTCCCAAATGTCTCAGGGCTGCTTGGAAAGGAACCCAGTCTGAGTGCACTGGGCTGGATCAGCCACAGGCATTGTGAGGTTTGTGGTGTGTCTGGGTGTAACAAAAGCAGCCCCAGCCTATAGGAGGCTGATATGGATTACATGTGTTCCAGGAAATCCCCTGGGAGCTGCAGGAAAGCTGAGCTGGAGCTGTAGGGCCCTTTGTGGGAAGCAATGTCACTGCTGACAGGATTCCCAGCTAGGAGGTGATACAGATGTTTCACCCTTGTCAGAGACACAGCGTGGAAAACTTATCCTGTCCCAGCAGGTTGGGTCCCAGTCCTGGCGAGGGCAATGTAGTGAAAAAAAAAAAAAAAAAAACCCAATGTTTCTTGTGATAAGAGATCTGGGATGTTCGTTTCTTCCCTCAAAAAATGACAGAAATAATAGATTTTAGGGAAGGATGGCATGGATGTTCACCACCTCCATGGTGAGGGTCCCCTCCTTATTGAAGACCCCTGGGGAAATGAAAAACCCAAAGGAACTTCAGAGGTGGAACAGGGGAAAACAAGCAGGGACACGGGGAAGGGGTGAAGGATTGGCAACTTGGTTGAAATGAACACGGCACCCTGACTTAGATGCCACAATCAGACCCTGGGTTTGGATTTGGGAGTTCTTTTGTTACCTGAAATCCAAACTTTGCAAAAGGAAAGAGATTCTGGGCAACTTCAACCAAAGCCATTTGGAGCTCTGGGCTGTGTGGCTTCCACCACGCTCTTCCTTTGCCAGGAAGCAAAAAGACAGTGGTTTTGACACTTTGCTGCTAAAAAGCATCTTGTTTCCATTAAAACTGGACAAAAGATGCTGATTTTCAGCAGCAGAGGATCCCCCTCAGTAATTTTTCACACCTCCAGTGGATCAAAGCTTTTCTCCACTGAGCAAATCCTTCTTACACAACAGGAATCTGCAGGCCAGAAGTTCCAAACCCTCTCCAGAGGATGCTCAGCCCAGAGCCATTTTAACCCAAATTTAACATTCAAATCCCTGGGGCAGCTCTGGGGGTGGCACCCCCGGAGCCCTAAGTGGAAATCAGAGCCCTGGTTCCCTGAGAGCTCTCCTGGAGCAGGGCTTTGTCTGACAGACCTGCAGAGATCCAATTGCACAGCCCCTGTGCAATGGAACACATGATCCAGTCGCTCCCAGAGATTCCAGCAAATGTCAGGGAGGTTTGTTGTTTTATAGAGGGAAAACTTCGGGCTCAGTTTTAAACAATAAAATCTGGTTTGATGCGTTTCCCCTGTTGCCAAATTAGTGCTGAGTGTGCTTTGCTTTGCTTCTCTGTTTTGCTTTTATGTGTCTAAGTTTCCTTAAAAGAAGAAAAAAAAAAAAAAAAGAAGGGGAGGAGCAGGGAGGGAACGTGGAGTTTTTTTCCAATAAAGTGATGAAGCCTAACGATAAATAGGAATGAAGAGTCCATTCTCTGGGGTGCCACAGAAAATCAAGATGTTCCTATAAATTTATAAGAGGATAAGAGAAGGAAAAATATCTCTCTGTCAACTTCCATCTCGTTCCATAACATTTATTTGAAGAGGAATCGATGAAGAAATAAATAGTTCATTAAACTCCCCTGAAATGTGCTGTTTAGAAGTGATTTAAGGAATGGGCAGAGCAAAGTCTGAGCTAATAACTGATCCCATTACCCTCCTCAGCGCTCCTCCCTGGCCTCTTTCCCACTAAATAACTGGAACCCCTTCTGTGACCCCCATCAAAACCTGGGTTGTTTGGAGCCTCAGGAACATCTGACACGAGGGAATGGCACCGAGCTGGCCTTGGGTGCTGTGCTGGAGGATTTACGAGTAAATGAACGTTACAAATGGAAAGTGTCCTCGCACGAGCCTTTCGAGCTCCTCTGCATGGCCAGTAAAGTCAGCACATCCAACCAGGCCTGGAAAAAATGCCCTCATTCCCTCTCTGCTTTCTGCTCCTACAACGTTATTTTGATCTTCCCTGGAGTTCCTCTGTCACAGAAATGATCCCCTGCACGCTCTGGAAATGATCCACTGCACGTTCTGCAGGCTTTTTTCAGTCCTGTAAACAAGTTATTTTGGGGGATCTTTGAGTTTTCCTGCGTTTCCACCGGATTTAGGATTCTTCACTTCCTGTCCTAAGCTGTCCCAAAGTGGTTACCCAGGAGCAGCCCTGCAGGGACCTCCTGGGAGCTGGGTTCCTGCAGGATGAAAAGCACTGTGTAAATGGAAGATCATCCCCATTTGATGCTCTCCCCTCTAACTCCACGCTCACAGGCTCTGGCAGGGGGTCCCCACCACTGTTTTGGGTTCAGAAGTGGGGTGCTGACAACCTGTGCACATGCACTTCTTGTGTATCTGTGTGCCACGCCAGTGCTGGAGCATTTCTGGATGCATCCCAGGATTTACTCATTATCACTTTAACCACTGTCCACAAAGAAGGGGGCGAGGAGTGAAACATCCAAAGAAAATAGTTCCAATCTCATCACCAGTGTTTCAACAGGCCTGCCTTGTGTTTACAGGAAGGGGTTCCTGCTGTGAAGGAGAAAGAAAGGCAGGATTTTTTTTTTTTTTTTCCCAAAAGAGGAGGAATCGGCTTTCTACGAGGATATTCTTTGTGTATTCTCCAGAGGGAAACACTGCCCTGTGGGGAAAGGGACTCCTGAGCAGACCAGGACAAGAGAAGGGTTTGGATGAACCAGCGTGCCCTGCATGAGGTCAGAACTCGCTGGACCACACATTCAGGAATTGTTTGAACCAGAACACGGAAAACCTGATGTCACAATACCTGCTGAAATTCCAGTTTGGAGAGTCCTGAGTCGGGCACGGTGCCGGCTCCTCTCCCCCCTCTACCCTCTCCCACCAGAGTCTGGACAACTTTCCCAATGTCCTGTGAGCTCCACCAGCTCCACCATCTCACCTCCCCACCGTGGGTCCTGAGCCAACATCCCGAGGCTGTTCCAGGTGATCCATCGGGTGCTTCCTGATGTGCTGCTGGCTCTGTGCTCCCCCCGAGCCTGGGGGACACAGGGGGGGGCTGTCCTGGTTTTAGCCCCCGTTACACCCCTGGAATTACCACCAGGAGCTGTGACCTGCCTCTCATCACTGCACCACACACTTCATAACTCCCCCAACAAACCTGGCCTGGCCCGGGAAGAAACGCTGGAAAAAGCATTTGCCACTCGCTTCAGGAAGTCTTTAAAACTCCAAAAAGCAAGGGGCAAGAAATTAGGACTTTTTCTACCCCCTCAATTCCTGCAGCTCTTGTTTATTTTTTTTGATTTATTTCCATTTTTGGGTGAATCTGAGGGCACTGACTCTTACCTGTCTGGCACTGAGATCAAATCCTGCAGAAAAGTTTGATCTGCTCACCTGACACTGTCAAATTTCAGGGGTTTATGCCCAAATTTCAAAATATCTAAAATAGGAGGTACATCCATAATAAAAGCTGGATTGGGACAGTGGCAACATGACAGTGACTTAAAAGGAACAGTGTGGGCTTTACCCCTTGATTGGAAAATCAGTGAATAACCAGCAGTGATATTTGTCCTAGCAATGCTGCATGTGTTACTACATCAGAAGAGCGTGTCACTGCTAAAAATGAGACAAAAAAGGGGAACACAGGAGTAAAGCATCTTTTGGGGACCTTCAAAGAGCTTTCTCACATCACAGGAGAACAACAGCAGCAGGATTGCAAAACCACTACAGCCCGAATATAGTGAGGGGTCCATGTCAAGGCAGGTCCCAGTGCTAAATGCTTCCTTGCCCAACATTCACTGGCAACATCAAATCTGCATTTTCCTCTTGGCAAAGCAATGGATGTGAGAAGCCGGCTTCTCTCCCTCTGTAAATAAACTTGGGATTATCAAACAATTGGGTTGCTCTGGATTTCCCCCCTCCTGGCTCTTCCTGGACAGGGAGAGGCAGAGGGAACCTCAGATGGTACAGGAGGAGCGAGGGGACAGCCCTGGGGACAGCAGGGCACAAAAGGCATTTCCCTGAGCAAGTGTCATCATGAAAACACAGGGCTGCACCCACACAGGGGATCTCATTGTGTCGAAAAACCCGGTGGATTAGGGCTGGATGTTGGGATTTGAGGCAATGCTCACCTTTATTGCTTCCACACTGGGACTGGCAGCTCTTTGAGTGCTGTGTCACAGCAGGAGGATGGATCTCCTACAACCCTCTGTATCACCACAGGTTGTCTCTCATCTCCACAGCCCAAATTTCTGTGAGCATTTCTGCTTCACCCTGCACATGCTGAGTGGGCAGTTCAGTAAACATTCCAATAAACTGGGCAAAGCTCAGCCTTCCCACTGCAAACTAAGAGTTAAGTGGTGCTCAGCAGAGCGGCACTGGGAGCTGCAGCACCCCTGAAAGGGGAAATCTGCCAGTGCCACTGGTGACCTGCAGCAGCAGAGCAAGAGCCAAAACAAGAGCTGGAGGTTGGCATCTCCCCCTTGGCTCTCCAAGGAGCCCTGGATTTTTGGAGGGCTCCCGAAACACAGCTCGGCAATCAACTTTCCAGCCAATAAAAGGCAGAGACGCAGATTCACAAAAACTCCCTGCGTCCCATAAAACACAACATGCAGTTGCTAAATTAGAAATTCAGATCTTCCACGTACTTGGCTGGATGGGGATGGAGACTCCCAATTGCTTGTTATAAACCACAATGTACTGAGCTGGCCTGCTGGGGTTTTTTTCCCCCCAAACCCCCTTCCCACTCTGACATCTTTGCTCTTTTTCATACCAGCCTCTCAACCACGGACCCCAAGTCATAGGCAGGTTTTTGTTTCAGGTCTCCTGCCCGTTCTCTTACTCATATAAAATGGAGCAATTATTTTATTGCAGTCTGGCCACAGTTGTTTTATTCATCATCACTGCGGAGCTCCCGTGAAGGACACCCAGGAGAGGCAATAACATCTCAACAAAACCATCCTGATGGAAGAGGGCTGAGAACCCAGGGAGGAACAGTCAGCTCAGATACCCACAGTGTGTTTCTGAGATGGTATTCCTTCCAATAAACCATTATTTCCTATGAAAATGAGAATACAGCCCGGGAAGGGAAGAAGCCATGCAGTAAAGAGATGAGGGAGAAGACAGAGAGGAAGAGCAATGAAATAATTAAGCTATGGCAGATTCATTAAGAGATTCACTTTTACCTCACACAAGGATCTGGGATGAAAGTATCCCTGCCTTGAGAGGATGGGCACAACCAACAGGAAAATGGTCACTGCTGTTCCATGTGAGGGTAAACAACCCTTTCTCACAAATCTGAGCTATATTTTGTTTTACTTCCATTGAGATAAGATTGGGAAGCACAAACACATGTAATAGGGCTTTATGGCTGTAAGTATTCACCTTGTTTGACTCTTGCTGTCTAAAATGATATGTGTGAGGGTAAATCCTGGTCTACCACCAGTCTCACTCAAGCATTTCTTAATGCCAAGTTGAAGTGCTGATAGGGGCTTTCCATATTTTTTTCCCCAATTTGTTTTTCAGTCAATACCCAAAATCCTCTGAAGTCACATTAAAACCTGGGCCATTGACAAAAACCTGTTATTCTGCTGCCAGCCTATCTCTGTAGCCCATCAGCTTCACTCCAGTTTTCCTGTGGAGAACATTAGAAGGGTCTGCATGTTCAGGGAAAAAAAAATTGATCAAAACAACCAGCTGAGACACAAAACTGGCCTGTCTCACTATGACATAGTGCCATGAGGTTCCCAGACTGCTGCTAAGAAAACACAGCCCAGTGCCCCTGCCCAGCTCTGCCTCATCTGCCAGGACATGTTGAAATTGGGCCTTCCTGGCGCTGCCTTTATTTACCACAGCGGCGTTGACTCCATGTGAAGTGGCCCTTTCCATTTGGGTTGCCTCAGCCAAGGTCATCATTGCGTAAAGCAGGAGCCCACAAATAGCAAGGGCTTGCTATTTCTGAGGAGAATTACTAGTTCTGTTTGCATCAAGGCCTGTGAGGAATCCCTGCTACACTTGGGACGTGGCAGAGCTGACTTAGTCAGACTTTCTTGGATTAAGGAGTAAGAGAAATTAAAAAAAAAAAAAAGGAGAGTCAGAACCATGAGTCACTGCTGAGGGAAAATGTGCTCTGAAGCTCCTCATGGAAATAAAAGCTTCTCAAAAATCAGATGCTGGGCCTCTATAGACACCTTTTTTATAGATTGACACAGACATAGGTGTGTAGAAACACAGATTCAAGTACACTTGCCCCTTCCACCAGCCCAGGTTGCTCCAAGTCCCATCCAACCTGGCCTTGGACACTTCCAAGGATCCAGGGGCAGCCACAGCTTCTCTGGGCAACCTGTGCCAGGGCCTCCCCACCCTCATTAAATCACATTAATCCTTTAAGTAATTATCACCTATGTGTTACATCTACAACACATATAAATAAACATTGATGTTCTTTTTCCTTAGGGAGCCAATTCAACAATTAATCCCAACTGAAGAGCTGGCTCTTAGTTATTTGTTATGGTTGTTCTTATGGCTGAAGGAAGGTACCAGGGGACAGGATCAAGAGCACAGAACCAATCCCAGGAACAGGAGTGTCCCACCTCCAGTGGGATCTGGTTTCTCCTGCTCTCTCTAAGGAAGGTTTTACAAGAAGCTGCAAGCCCTGGTCTCTCTCCACCCCATGGGAGCCCTCTCCTGCATGGTCAGCACATGTCAGAGAGACACCCCCATAAAACCCAGCTGCAAACCATGCAGACAGTTTACAGGTCTCCCAGATCATATTTACACCGAGGTCCTGCAGCAGAGAGATTCTGCCTGTCGGACCCTCTTGGTGGAATGTCATCAATCAGAGGATAATGGACAGGAAGGTGGGTGGCTGCTGATAGTTTTGGCTCATTTAAGAGGGTTTTGGAAGGCTGCCAGCCTGTGTGGAGAATTTTTGAAATGTTTGAAACAATACCGGCTTTACAATGTTATAAAATCCTGGGGTGGCTCGAGTGGGTTTCAAACTGGCTCTGGGCCAGTAAAACCTCAGGCTTCCAGTCAGCTGTAACCTGGACTCACAAGGGTGTCTGGGGTGGCTCAGGTCACCCCTGGAACCCTCCCTGGGGTTTGTGCACCCCCATACAGCAGAGGATGTCCATGGACTGGAGCTTGTGCACAACCTCAAAGCCTCCACCTTGTCCCTTCCCAACTTTGCTGCTGCAGTTACTGCCCCTTTGGAAGTGAGGGAGATGCCCTTCCCCTCAAACACAGATGGCCTGTTGTGTAACACTGAAATAAAACATCCACTGATGCTCAGGTGGGGCTCAGTGTTCCACCATATCTCAGGCTTGTCACAAAGGCAATGATGTGACACGAAGGACAGACAGATCCCTGCAAGGAAATAAGTATAATCATAGAATCATGGAATAGTTTGGGGAGCAAGGTCATCTAGTCCAGCCTCCTGCACAAGCCCCAGTAATGTGCAAACTGGAGCCTTAACCTGGAGCAGGTTTGATGTGGTTCAGTGGGCACGGTGGGATACAATGGAAAGCTGGACCTGATGACCTTGGAGGTCTTTTCCAACCTTAGTGATTCTGTGATTCCCTAAGAATGAGGGCTGCAGTCATCTTAGGAAAACCATTATTCCTGGCTTTGGGTTCATGCTCTGTTTGCTTCTCTTTTGTTTTCCAGTGCCTTGTACCCATCGGTTTTCGACCGCTGACCTCGCTCAGCAGGAGCAGAGCTGGGCAGGACCACCTCTCATGTGCCACCCCTGTCCCCCACACAGCTGGGCCAGCTCCCATCCACACAGCTCCTTATCCCAGCCCCTTCCCAGCCACAGGTGTAATTCCCATGTCCTGGTGTAAGAAACTGCTCCCTGTGCAGGACAAGCAAGGCCACAGCCAGGATCAGATGGTTTGTAAATAATTACTGGGCTGGTTTCTGTGAGACTCCACCTGACTGATCAAAGCAGGGCACTAATTGCATTCATATTAGCAAGTGTTGTAAGTCACACACCAGGCTCCTTATCCTCATCCACAGGAGGCAATCACACTTCCATGAAAATTAGGGAGACTTTGCTGTGCTCTCTTGAGAGCTCTAACATTGAAGCCTTTCAGCTTTTTAAGAGTAAAAGTTTCCCATGCTGGTAAAACTGATATTATTTAATTTAGTATGTCTTGTTTTGATCTTATTTTTGCAAAATATCATCCTGATTTTTTTATTGTTATTTTATTCCAGAAAATCATTCCGTTTCCAAAGGAGTCACAGCTCAGATGCCTTTATTTACAGGAAAATAAAACCTAAACCTGGAGCTATCACTCCCTCCCTTCCATGTTTCCACAAACATGATTTCTCCCAATAGGAAAAGCAGTAGAAGTAACTTGTCATAATATCACTCCTCAAAGGGAGTCTGATAACCCCACACACTCAAAGCCACGTTTGCAAACAAAACCCACTAAATGGAAACAGAACACTCAAAGAATGAAGAATTAACCACTTTCATTGCTTGTCCTTCCTGTGCTTTAAAAACAAACAAACAAACATGGTATGTTCTGTTGTTCTGTGAACCCAGAGCAAAATAATCAATGATGGGACCCCAGACTGTCACTCCAACCTCAGCTGTGTGACTCTACAGAAGGGGAATTCTACCTCTGGAGAGGGATTTTCATTTTTCTTCCAGACAGAACATCATCTGATGGATCTCTGCTCTCTGTGAGCAGGGACAGGACCCCAGGAAGTTGTGGCAGGGGAGGGTCAGTCCCTTAGTGTGTTGTCTCTGGGGACTAACTCGGTGTAGCTCCTCTCCTGGCCGCAGCCAAATGCTTTATACAACAGACATTAACCTTAAACCTGCATTTCCAGTCAGCTCCAAACCTTCCCAGGCAGTTCTCCCCACACACCTACAGAGGATCTCAGCCCTCAAAGCCTCCTGCTCACTTCATCAGCTGCACGGCTCCGAAGTTATAAAGTCTTTTTGTTAATAAAAATTATACTGTGATTATATAGTAGCTTAAAAAGCAGTAACGTTAGAAGTCCTCTCAAAATTCCCATAATACTAAAATAAAATATATGCTATTTTGAATTCCCAGAAATCTAATCTGTTCTTGGAAGTAAACTCCTGGTATATAATCACACACTGCTCCTGAGTGAACACACTCCCACCTCTGATTCACGTTTATGTTGTGAGTGGCTTTTAACGGCAGAACGGGGGAATATATTGTGGTTTCACACATACACAGATTTTACAGTCACTTATTCCTAACTAGGAGATAGAGAGACATGGCAGGGAAGGATTCTTTCCTTCTTCCAAGGAGCTCACTCCGACACAGGGGGTGGTTCCCTGGATTGTAACGTAATACCTTGGAACCGGTTCTATATCAAGGAGGAGGAAGATAAAACAACTAAACCTGGGGGCTGGATGATGGGAAATTGTTTTAGGAGAGTTAATTTCAGCCCTAATACCTGTGATTTGGGGCAACTGAGCACTTGGTTTGTTGCCTCACCACAGTAATTCATCAAATTCCCTGCTCAGGGGGCCTGACTGGTGTTCCCTCATCTCAGGGTGTGGGGGAGTGTTTAATCAACAACTTTATTGGAGCAAATCAGCCTTTTGCACACATGAGAGATGTGTGTGTCTTTATTCTGTCATTCTCTCTGCTGTTGTGTGAAAGGCAGTGATTTTATTGTGTTATCTGCTTCCTCTCAAGCCATAAGGGCTGGGACTCCTGCACAGAGTTTGTGCCCAGGTAACACCTCGTTGTGGCAAGTGCCACCTTCGGAGTCTCACCAGCTCATTTCAGCCAGGGGATGAGAAATGTGGAGGCAATGGGATGGATCTGGGGCCAATGACAAGCTATTGGCAGTCCACAGCAGATAATCAACATGCAGACAAGAAACCTGCACTTCCCAAACCTCACCCCACTTGGTTCCCAATCCCCTCGGGAAGTCTCTTGGTTGGCTCTCCAGGATCTGGGCAAGGTCTGGTTTCACCTGCTCTGTGAAGGATTTATCCAGACCTGGGCATCCCTTCTTGTGTATTTTAATTGCCCAGCTTGACACAGAGCTGTTCAACCTTCCTGCTCTTCTCCAGAAGCAGGGACAATAATTAAGCTCATGGACTTCAGGAAGTGGATGCCTGGAGTTTGGTGTACATTTAAGTGCTTTATTTGTGACAGCTCATCGACTAAACTTTCGCCTCACTACGTGCCACCTTTTACCCAGCCAAATTTAAAAAGATTGGTCTAAATATACTTTTTGAGTCAATTAAGCCTCTTCTTTCCATGCCCTCCCTGACATTACCACATTACAGGAATCTGCCTTAAAAAAGGCAATGAAATACGTATTTTTGAAGTAAACACCACCTAATTTGGCGCCACTTTTGATTGGCATTTCATATTTTCTTTTTTTTTCTCTTTTTTTTCTTTTTTTTTTTTTTTAATAACCAGGATGTTAGTAGCTCCTTTACAAGCTGCAAAAATAAACAAGAAAAAAGTAAATGCAAGGCTTTGTTTAGGAAATTTTTTTCCTTTTTTTCTCTGGGTTTCCATCTGAATGTCTGGGGTGAATCAAGGCTGATCCTGGTGCAAAGCTCTTCTCCAAGAGATAGCCAAGCTGCTGGAACAAATGGTTCGTGTTAGCTGGAGAAAGACACTGAATCTAAACCATGTGCTTCTGGGTCTTGTGGTTTCAAATTGAACCACAAACACTCAGGCAAGCTGTCAGTCTCGATTCACAATTTCAACCAACCTTGCAGAAGAAAGGGGGGGCTTTGCCCACCAATCATGTTTTTAACCCTTCTGTGATTAGTGGGGTGGTTTGATGCTCTGCATGGAGGGGAATTCTGTTCTTTAGTGGGAGCAAGAAGAGTGATGGCTTGGGAAAGAAACAAAGACAAACATTTGATGCAACAGGGGTGAAAATACAGATGTTTAGATCCCGGGCTCGGAGGGATCTCAAGGACTCATCCAGCCCCAAGCCCTTCCAGGAGGCAGGATCACACCAAAGCCAGCCCTCCTGGCAGGTGTCTCACCCACTCCACGGGAGCCCCTGCAGAGCAGCCTGAACAGCTTCTCACAGAGCAGCTAATTCATAAACTGCTGCCATTCCCAGGGAGCAGCTGGGAAAGTGCTGCTGTAGCAGAAAGTCACCTGCAAGAGGGAGCCCGGGACATTCCACAGCCCAAGAATGTGCTGCTGCCACCTGGGCTAAAGAAATACCCACTGTGGGCTTGGGCTGTGCTCACTGCTCCACACCAGAACACTGATGGACGGGGGGCCTGATGTAAAGGTCCTGTTTGCTCCCAGTTTTGTAGCTTTGGATCACACAACAGCGAGCTCAGAGGGTGCCACAACCTTAATCCTTCCGTTGCCATTGGCTTTGCCCAAATAGTTGGAGCCCCAGGTCCGCACATCCCCAAACTTTTGAGGCAGCCAAGCCAAGAAATCCAAGAGAAACAACTCAGGCAAAGATGCCTGTGTGTTTTGGAGGACAGGAGGTGAGCTATTTGCAGGTCCTTCTGGTTTTTTCCAGCATGGAGGTGACTTACGTGCGAGGCAGGAACTGCTTGTCCAGGAACTGAGGCTGCTGGGAAAACACATGGGGATAAACTGCATTTTGATTCCAGGAACCACGCTGGGTAAAACCCTGCTGCAGAGAGCTCAGACACACCTGGTTGCAAGCCCAAAATGGAAATGTGCAAGGGTTGAATATTTTGTGAGGACGTGTTCTATACCAGCATTGTTTGGGGGGGCTAAAAAAAAAAAAAACCTCGCTGTAAGGCCTTGGTAAATCTATATCTCCCACCTCAGCACTCCCAAAACACCATAGGAATGTTTGTCTCCTGAAGTGCTGGATCATATTTGGGACTTCTGGAGGACTGAGGGCTAAAGAAGGGAAAAGGGGGTAAGGGTTGGAATCTGGGCCTTTGAATCTCATTAGTGGTTTGCATGTTAAAAAATGAGTTGCCTTCCTCCTCACTCCTTACTTCCCTGGTACACAAGGAGATTGGGGTGATTGGGACCACAGAATTGGGATCTTCTCAGGGACTCTACTGAAGCTGTAATGAATCAGTTGGTACACAGAGTCCTCTCATGCTTTCCTCTCCAGTTAGTGAGAACACAGTTTTTTGTTTGGAATGACTTCCAGTGTGAATTCTGTCCAGTGGAACAGGCCTGATTTCAGCAGCTGAGGATTTACCCACGTATTGAATGGAGGAAATAATGTCAGTGTAAACTGATAGTTTTAAGTAGTAAAGAAGGGCTGGGGGCAGATATGAGACTGGCTCCTGTGCTGTAGGAAACTTGAGGATTTGAGCCTATTGAGGGTGAGCAGATTTGGGTGCATTGGGCAGATAAGTATGTTTGGAAGAAACTAAAAATTGCCGGTTTGCCAACCAACCTGCCGAGTGGACAATGTTGCCCTTGTTGAAGGGGTTACTCCCATTACCACTTTTTCACTGGGAGACACCCTTCATGACAATCACAAGGGATTATTCTTTACTGCACTGGTTTCTTCCAGCACAGCCGTGCCAGGGTCATGAGGCAGCAGGGACAGGCCTGTGAAAGATCCCACTCAGCTCCCCACGAGGGAATCCTGGAGGTTCTGTGCCCTCCTGGTGCCTCCACATCCCCTCAGGGATGGAAATCCTGCCCCAAGCAGGGGGGTTGGAACTGCAGGATCTTCAAGGTCCACTCCCAACCCAAAACATTCCATGCTTCTGTGAAATGGAACTCAAGGGAATAAAATGGGACCAAATTCCACCCCCTCTGATACCACCTCAAGGATTGTCACCAACAGTGCTGAAAGATCTTCTACATCTCGGCACCAGTCAGGAGGGAAATGGGAACTGGGTTTGTGTGGGACAACAGGAGAACATTGTTCAGCTTCTCACTGAAGCACATCCTACACATCCCTCACAGATACCTGGGGCTGTCCCACTGTGTCTGGGATTCCATCCATTTGGATTAGCTCATGTTCTTCCCTTCATTTCCATGGCCTCCACTTCTAATCTGGAGAACTCTGATGAATCCAAACCCAACTCTGTGCAGCCCAGGATAGTGCTGGACTAACACTGCTGCAGCCCTGAGCTACCTCAGACTGACACAGCTCTAAGTGGGGGCCAGAACTCTTCAAAACCAGCCCTTTCCAACATTGCATGAAGGTTACCTGATCCTCTACTTAATATGCACATGAACTGGGATGCCACAAACTTCCCTGGGGTTTCCTGAGGGCTGAAGTAAAACTTAATTATACCAATTGGTTAGACAGACTGTTAAAACTTTTGTTTCACATACACTTTTTATTCCCTCTCCTCCATCTTTTCCCATTTGCCAAAACCTCCTGAAGAGAAAATAGAGATTATTTTACTTTTTACCTTAAAGGGCTCCTTGTGTGCATTTGCCTTATTAAATAACTGCCAGAATATCTAATATTCCATGGACAGCACTGATGAAAATGAAGCATAACATTGGTCAAATGAGCAAGTTTCATGTAGAGCATTGTCCCTAATTTGGTCTCCAGCCAATAAAAATCCTGTACCATGCATCTGTTGGCTCTAGATGAGTCTTTGCATTTAAAAGGGTCTTAGAAAATACAGGATTTCTCCTCATTTTTTGGTCACTATCATTTTGAGCATAATCACAACCCTTTCATTTATGCCTCACTGAGCATTTCCTCAGCCAAACTTCTGTTGTCTCTGACTCTTCCTTCACTCCTTGATGCTGTTTTTTCTCCCAGTACAAAGGAACTGGCACATGTTGAGCACAATCAAGTTCAGAAATCAGAGGGCAGTGCAGTTATTCCACCTACAATAAATCTGGAAGGTCCTAAGGAGGAAATCTGGAGCTCCAGCGTCTCCAAAGCATCCAGTCAGACATCCCCCAAACCTGCATCTGGCTGAGCACACTCTGCAGGCTGATGCATCATTAAGCTCTCCTTTCATGATTTAAAGGGGAAAAGGCCTTTTGCTGGGTTTCCACAGAAGGTTAATTTTCCCTTTTCTGGCAGATCTGCAAGGCCCTTAATGGTGGCTGGAAGGAAACAGCACTACCTTTCTAAGCAGGCTTTGCTGGAGTTAAGAGCACTAATGCGAGGACCACCAGATTCTTGTGTTTTACCTCGGAGAAATTAAACACCAGCCATTAATAAGTTACCTACTGAAGGCAGCTCAGTTCCTTTCCTGTAGGTCTGCCAGTTGTTAGCCAGGAGGTTCCATTCCCTGCCTTCAGACAGGGATTTCTCCCTCCACGGTAAAACATCGCCTACCTGAGGCACCGGGATCTTGTTCAGCGCTTCGGTCCAGAAACAGCAAACAGAATCTAGCTGTGGCAAGAGGGGGGAAAAACTGGAATGCCAAGGGCAGGATGGGAATCCAAACCACGATCCTCTGGAAATAAGGCTGGCTCCTGGAGAAGCCAAGAATTTCCACCCTGTTTGTTTGAAAAGAATTCACTTGTCTGTGCACAGGGACGGGCTCAAATACAGAGCCCTCTGAGCAGCCTCCCTGCAAACCATTATAAACTTCACACCACACGTGGATCTTGAGTTTAAAATAGATTTTCCCGGAGTCCACTGCTGTTAGAACAGAACTGGATTGATTTCAGGCTTTAAGAAGTAATTGCTGGTAATTGGGGTTGTAATTCTGGTCAGAGATGAGGATACCAAAAGGCTTGGAATAATGGTGATGTTACACGAGATGAGAAGAGCTTTCCAAACCATTTTCAACAGCCCTTCAGAAATGTTTTAATTTAAATTGTCTTTGCCTCGTTGTGCAGGCAGGAGCCCTGTATCTCAAACAAGGCAACCATCCCTTCCTTTTTCCAGTTCTTTTCCTCCTCCAGTTCTAGACGAGTCCCCAGCAACTCCCACAACTCATATCATACTCACAGCCACCCAGCAGAGAGAGATTTAAGGCAGGTCTGCAGTTCTGTAGAGCAGTGATGGAATGAATTGCCCATTCAGAGGAAAATGTCCCATTAAAAGAAAATTGGGAATAGTCCATCCGTGTGGATTCGTCAGCATTGAGGATTAACACCCTCATCAGCACACGGAGTGGGGCTGGAGAGTCCACCCCAATTAACAAACCAGAGGAACTCTGGGTGTTCAATAAAGTCATCAGGACTGAGAATCTGAACCAAACATCTCAGGGTGAGATTAATCCAGAATATACTTCAGATCAATTTAGTTTTACTTAGTCAAGACAACAGAAATCATAACTATGTTTAATAAATCATTTCCTATTTGTGAGTCGTATTCCAGTAAAAATAATTGTTATAACACTTCTATCAGAGCTAAAGAGGAAATTTTAGTTGCTAAAGCAAATGAGCAGAGATGGGAAAATGGGGGTTAATAAATTTTGATCTTGCATGAAATTTATGCATTAAAAATCCTACTTAGAGAACCAAACTGTTTCTGAAAGATTGGAAATATGAACGTGATACATTTTGCTGCACTCTCAGTACTTTCTCATGGAAATAAGTCAGAGGTTGTTTAATTTAAAAATAAAGTATTTTTGCTATTCTTGATTGCTGGAAAGAAAGTTGGCTGCAGGACTGGTAGAGAACCAAAAGTTTACCAAAATTTGGGTAGGTAGAGAAAAACATTCAGATTCAGATGTAAAAAATGTCACTTTTCATGTCAAATGAAAGCCCAACTTTCCTTCCCTGGGCTAAAATTGCTCAGCAATTGTTACAAAGAGCTGGTGATGGGCCCTGCCCAAAAGTCAGGGTATTGACCCCTCTGAGCCTTCAGGGGGCAAAGAGAAATCAGAATCCATTGAATTTTAACCTCCCAGACAGTCCCTTTCCTATCGGATTTCCTCCAAACCAGGCAGCACAAGCACAACACAAAACCCTATTTCCAGCTCTACTTAGAATGAATTATTTTCTTTCTTTGCACAGCCTCCTGTCTCTTGGCAAATGGTGTATTTTGATTATAAATTATTTTGGACTGACATCTTCTCTATTCACACACACACAAATACAAATCTCTCTATACATACTTTTACTTTTCTGTGCACTGCCAGCAGTCCTTCAGTTTGGATTAAGCTGGTAAATGCAACCCTATTCTGCTAAAAGTTAATAGAAATAATTGTCAAAGTGAACCAAAGTCTTCTCCAGGTTCAACGTGGAGATGATAAAAACAGTAAATAACAGAAAAGAGTCCCAGCTTTGCAGATCAGCTGCCCATGGGATGTGCTGGGAGAAGCTGTGGCTGTCCCTGGGTCCCTGGAAGTGTCCAAGGCCAGGTTGGAGCAACCTGGGACAGTGGGAGGTGTCCCTGCCCATGGCAGGGGGTGGGACTGGATGGGCTTTAAGTCCCTCCCAACCCATCCTAGGATTCTGGGATCTCTGAATTTACAGCAGTGGTACCTCTGGTCTATCATTTGTTAACCCCTTTAATCTGGGTGAGAAGTGAAGATCCAAACCGAGAGTAAGTCTAGGCAAGTTTTAGGAGTCAAAAATGAAACTGAGTGTACAGTGCAAAAAAAAAAAAATTACATTTATATACTCTACCTAGAGATTATTTTTTTCCACTATGGAACTATTTAAGTTTACTTTTTTTTATTTTTTAACTGCAGCTCTGGGAAGCATTTTGGGCCGTTCTGTACACCTGCTAGCTCCATTTCATTTGTTTAAACACATTTTATAACTGCAGTTTATATATTTTTCCAAGAAAATAAAAATGCTAAAAATATAATGTGGTGTTTGGGAGAATGTAGGTGGGGGGACTGGAAGGAACAAGAGGGCCCCATCTTGGCACGTGTTCCACTTCATGCCAACTGCAGCACATTCATCATTAACCTCCTGGATGGGGGATTTACCTCTGTGCTCTCATTCCCACTCACACACACGTTTCCCCTCTGCACCAAAGAGCAAAATGGAATATGGGGCACAATGGCCCCATTGGCCATGGGTGCTGCTTTATTGCTAATTACAGGCTTTGCCAAGGTGTTACTGCTGCAGCCTTGAAGCAATTTTCTGCTCCATTGGTAGGATATGCCTCAGCCCCTTTGGTGCAGTCATTGTTTTGGAGCAAAGCCAGCAAGGAAGGGTTTCTGCACATTCAAGGTTGCTGCATTCACCCCATGGAAAATCTTTACGGGGGGACCCGAGTGGAGAGCAGAGATCTCGAGATTAGTTTGTAAAAAGGGCCTGTGATATTCTTAAATGTCCTTTAAATGTTCTCATTTTTACCAGCCTGACTGGCAGGGTGTTGATCAGCTCCTGTGTCTGAGGCAGTGGTTCACTGTGCAGCTACAATGGAGCATATTGTATACATATATATATTGTGTGTGTGTGTGTTTATGTTGTGTATGTAATGCAGTTGTTATTCATCACAAGCAAATGAGAAAAAAATATGTTTAGTCCTGAACCTTCTCCCCTTCTTGAGAAACAAAGAGCTTAGAAAGGGATTTTTCAGAAATGCTGGCCCCTCCCAGCAGCTGATGGGATGTGTTTATCTGAAGCCTTTTGGCTGATCCTGGAAATACAGAAGAGCAAAGGAGCTTTGGATCCTTCATCAGGTCCCCTGTTGTCAAAAGGAGCACATCACCCTTCATGATTTCATTTCAACAGTGCAATGCTCATCATGGAACCATGGAATGATTTGAGTGGTGAAAAACCTTAAAAATCATCCCATTCCACACCTTCCACTAGCCCAGGTTGCTCCAAGCCCTGTCCAACCTGGCCTTGGACATTTCCAGGGCTGGGGCAGCCACAGCTTCTCTGGGCAACCTGTGCCAGGGTCTGCCCACCTTCCCAGCCAGGAATTTCTCCCCAATATCTCATCTAAACCAACTGATTTGGTTCCAGATTTATTATCTCCCTTTTACATCACTGAAGTAACTAATTTAAAGTCTTGACAAGAACTTTGTAAGACTCAGGACAGAGAGACACACCAGTCCTCAACCTCTGCCTGCCGGTCTGAGCAGCACCCATGCCAGACTGGCCATAAATAATGAACCTGTTCCTGTTCTAAGCTCTAGAGAAGGGAATGGCTGGAGTTCCTTGAAGATTCATGGACCATTGTGGACCTACTTATCTTTCAGTATGAAAAAGCTTCCTGCCCACTGCGTCTCTGACTTAAACAATTACATCATCTCACCACAGAACATGTTCCCTGGCACAGGGAGACCTTTTCCCTTCTGAGGGAGTTGGTGTTCTTCGACTCAGGCTCCTGACTGAGGCAGCCAGGGTGATTCAGACCTGCCAAGTGACACATTAGCATAATGCATAAAGAGAGGGAGTCTCCATTCCCAACTAACACTGATTTAGCTTGGCATTGAGCACTCCCTCCCTTAGGCTCCCTTCCCCCAGTAAAAGAAATCCGTGACCTTTGGTTTTCTTTTCAGTTCTCCCCCTCTGGAATACACGTGCTCTTCCCAAAGTGACCCTCCTCTTCCCTCTGAATGATGGGAGAGGTCTCTCCCACCTGAGTCCCACCTGAGTCTTCTCCTCCTGGTGCCACTTGGGTGAGAGATCACGAAATGAAGAGGAATCCAAACCAAACAAGGGCATGTTTTGCCCTCCCCGCTTGCAGAGGAAAAAGAATAGCCCCAAGACAAGGAGACTCCCTTACGGCCAAGAGGGCTGACAAATTCTTGTGGTTTTCTCCAAAAGTCAAACCAAAATCCAAGCTCCAGCCAAGCTGAGTCCTGGCAACCCTGCATTGCCTGGAAATGAGAGCAATCGTAGTCCTAATAGCTATTTGGATAATTGTCCCTGAGAGTGATCTGCCAACCAGTGCTGGAAACAAGTCTTTATTACAAATATAGCATGAAGCCTAATCTGGAATACATTAAAATGTTATTTCTGTAGCTGCCTTTTCCCAAAGTTTAAATAATGGCTAAACCATTTATCAGCTTTGGAGGAGAAAGGTTGTATATACTGTACTCTTAGAGCAGAGATGAAAAAAAAGGAAAAAGAAGTCTTCAATAAAAATATCCTCCACTAAAACTCTGTAATTTCTGGTCCCTTGTACATTGCTAAAAATTATTACAAACCCATTTCAGATTTGCTGAGAGGGGCGTGGAAGGAATATAATACAGTATAACAACCAAACTGTCTTTTGAGGCACCTGCTACAGAACTCTACTGACATCACTGGAAGCTGCAAGTGGTCAAAGCAGCCAGAGCTGCCCAAGCTTTGCAGACTGTGTGTGAATAACACCCAATTCTTAACGGCACCAAGTGAACCACCCACACTGCACAGCCATTCCCAGGTAAGCCAGCACTCACTGGGCTGATGGAGGGTGTAAGGGGATCACCGGGGCTGTGCTGGCTCCTTGGCTTCAGGAGACCAAATACACAGGGATTTTCTACCTGTACCCAGCTCAAGACGTTCTTTTATTCTCAGGTTTCCCTCAGTACCTAAGGAAGTTTTCCATCTTGGAGAACATGGTTGGACGAGATGATCTTTGGTGTCTCTTCCAAGCCCGGACCATTCTGTGATCCAATGATCTTTGTCCCCGTGTTCTGAAGGGAGCAGCTCAGATGGGGCTGAGCCATTCCCTAGGAATATCTCTTTCCCTGGGCACTGCTGGGGTGGTCCAGGTGGGCACAGTCTGGATGGCTGAAAGCAGCTGGGATGAATCCCACATGCACACAGCCTTGAGTTAGATGGGGTCACTCTAAGCTTAATGTAGGAAGGAATCCTTCCCTGGGAGGGTGGGCAGGCCCTGGCACAGGGTGCCCAGAGAAGCTGTGGCTGCCCCATCCCTGGAAGTGCCCAAAGCCAGGTTGGAGCAACCTGGGATAGTGGAAGGTGTCCTTGCCCAGGGCAGGGGGTTGGAATGAGATGAGCTTTAAGATCCCTTCTAACCCAAACTATTCTCTGATTCTACAAATGTTATGTGATAGTAGCAAAGGCACAGAGAACATCCCCAGCACCGTAATTTGGGGAAAACATCAAAACATGGTTTTTATGCTTAAATCTGAATGGCATCTTGGGCATCAGAGCCCTTGTAACACCATCCCAGTTCTGCACTTTATTTAATTGGTGAGTCCTCCTGTACCTCAAGAAGAGTATTCTGTGTTTGATGGATGTGCTGGGACTGCTGTATTTCAGTCCCTCAGTTTCTCTGCCTTCTCTTTTTTTTTCTTCTTGTTATATCTATTAAAGTGATTTATGGCTTTTTCATTGTTCTCCCTGGAGCTTGGCCAGCTCTCGAGATCAAAATCCAAAAAACTTCTCCTCAACAAAACATGAGGGTGATCAGAATGAAACAGGACCTGTGGAAAAGATTTGAATTGTGGGAAAGGAAATAACCCCATCTCCATGGAAACGCATTCAGGTTTTCCAGTTGCTCCCGAATAAATGAAGGTTGTGTTCTCTAATTCCTAGACTTCAATTCCAAGCACACCTTGCCTGGAAGTACCTGGGAAGGCTGTTAAAAGCATCAAGGTTTCTCTGAGCAGTGTTGCAGCTCCACAGAAATGCTTTTGCTTTTTCTTGTCGGATTTTTTTCTTTTTTTTTTCAGGAAATCACCCTCCGAGTTCTTCAGAAAACGTCTGTGAAACACACACAGAGCCCACGAGGTGCTTATGAGAATTAGCTGCAGGGCCCAAGTTTCTGCTCCCGAGTTTCAAGCCCTCCTAAGTCCTTCAGAAGCACTGGAGCAGTCAGTGATGCCCCACGAGCCCCACGTGTGTGGGACATGAGTAAAGAAATCCTTAAAGCTCTCAAGCTTGAATTTACACAGTGTGACCACCCCTGGCTGAGTGTTTGCAGATTCCCCATCCCTGGAAGTGTCCAAGGCCAGGTTGGGCAGGGGTTGGAGCAACCTGGTCCGTAGGGTGCTTTACTGTAATGTTCAGTTGCTTTAGCATCAACTAAGAGGTCACATTTAAATGTTCTCAGTCTCCCACAAGGGAGGGACTCCCCTCTGCACAACTCCTGCACGTTCCCCACTCCTCAGTCAGCACCTCTTTCCCAAAGCCATCAACCCTCCCAAGACTCATTTACTAGAGGGAAAGAGAATCTGGGTTTCAGAACCTTTGAGAGGAGGGAGCTCTTTGTTATTTCCTTCCAGAGGTTGAGTTGGTGCCTGCAAATCCACTGCCACACAGGGCAATTCCTGCCATGCCTGGAGTGGGAGCCCACACATCCCCTTTCCCTTTCAGGTGCAGCTCCCACCTGACCCTGTCTCTGGTCAGAGGGCAGGAGGGTTTGTGCACTGTCCCTTCCCTCTCTGTCCTCCCCTCACAGAGAACAAGCTTCTAAACAGGGGGAAAATCTTTCACAAAGAAGCCAAGAGTCCCTTTTGCTGCAGGCTGGAAGGTCTTGTGTCCCTTTTCCACTCCCCAACACCTTTGGGGGACTTATTTTTCTCATGTCTGTTTAATTTCTTGTTTCTGTAGAAAATCAATGCTTGTGAAAAAGAAAGGATTGCTAGAACTACCTGCTGGAGCCAGGACTGGTGGAGGTGGACTCAGTGAGGGTTTTTTCCTAAGTGGCTTTGCCTGCATGCCCAGGGTTTCATCCTGTGCTCTCCATACTGGGATTTGGCATTCACCCCATTGCAAAAAGCAGGTTTATAAATGCAATTTTCACTCCTGACCTGCAACAACCTTTTTTCCTCTGCATCTTTTCCTGAGCAGAGAAAGGCTGTGACCCACATGTGGCCATGTCCAAATTCCACAGAGATTTTTTGGTGTGACATTTAATTGGGATAAAGGCAAGACCCTCTGAATTAATTTTCACTCAACATGTAAACAGGCCTGAGAACATTTATCCTTGGGAGCTGCTTGTAGCACCAGCAAACCCCCAGCTTCAAACTTCTTTTTTATTTATGACAAGGGGAACTTTATTTTTAGTGCAAGATTAGGAACTTCTTTTTATTCCCTGTCCTTACCCATTAGCCACTCCCAAATTTATGAAAAGAAATAACCTAATCCTTAAATTCAGGGGAAATAATGGTTCTGCTCTGCCTCAGAAATCCTTCCTGAGCTTCAATTTTAGATTTCTGTGTCTTGGTATCAATCTGTAAGTCATGAGATAAAGGAATGCTTCACTTCCCTGAGGAGGATGTGAGTTCCCTACTCAACAGCAGGGATCCCACAGCTGGATATCCAGAGGAGCAATGGATAATAATCTGCAAACCTTCTCAGGTACAATAGGATGCCATGGTTAAAAATCCTACTGGGGGGGCCACATTCTGACCCATGGGCAGGACTTTTTAAAATCATGGCCTTGTGCAGGACAGGAGGATTTCCAGGGATGCTTGGCACGTGTTTTCCCTGTGGATTAGTGGACACTGAGGATGTTTAGTGGACACTGAGGATGTTTAGTGGACACTGAGGATGTTTAGTGGATACTGTCAGTGAGGTATCTGCCAAGGTGCTGAACATCAGACACCTCACCTTGAAATCCCACCTGATCCCTGCTGACGTTTCTCTGCCATGGCCTATCAAACAATTTGGGTTTGCGCTGCCATGAATGGGGCAGCGACACTTCCACCTTTCCAAGGCTTTTTTGGCAGTTCCTGCCAGAGCTTTCCAATGGGTTCAACAGAGCTGGATTGTCCCTGGCTGCACGAGTGAACAGGTAGAAGGTGTTTGGTCTTCTTGCCCTGTTCCACCAGACTCGGAGGGCCCGATGGCTGCGTGGATCAATAACCCCTGTGTTTTCAGGCCTTGCTTATTAAAGGTGGTGCATGGAAAAAAAATAAGAAACTTTCCCTATTTATATCTGGAAGTTAATGAAGTGAAATTATCACAGCCGACAGGCGCTGGGGCTGTAATTCAGAGCCACGGCTTGGCTGAGAGGGATCTGCAGCCTGTTTTTATTCCAAATAATAAAAAAAAAAAAAAAAAAAAGAGTGAAACCTAATCCTCTAATCAGTTCCAATTTACATATTCACGGCTCTTATTTCCAGCCTGCTGGAAGAGGGGAAAAAAAAAAAAAAAAAAAAAAGATAGTGTTGGAGTCACGAAGCGATTATTTGATTAAGTAATTATTAATCCCAGAGTGCTCTGATTAATTCCGAGCAAGTTAAACAAACGGGTTGGAGCTGGGCTGGTCACCTTCACACCACTGCAACACACAGGCTACAGCTCCAGGAGATGTATTTTTACCTGCCCTGCACTGAGGAGTTTTGTTCGCTGAAGGTCTCCCCTTGGCTCCCAGGGGGTTAATACTCTGCTAAATGAAGTGTTACAAATTGGAGTTTTATCTCTGGTTAACTGCAGTTCCAAATGCTGATCTTTATTTTCAGGCTGGAAACTCCGTCCTGGATCTGTGAGCAATTCATTTTTTTACGTGTTTAAATAGATTAGAGAAGAAAAACCCTGAGTGTATTTTTTAACAACTTACCAACTGCTCTGAATGTGTTGTGTAGATGATGTTGTATCTGGGAGTGCCTCAGAGTAGGGTCTATCCACTGACTTCAGGAGAGCTGAGATAAACACTTCAAAATATTATTTGTCTTCTGACAAAGAGAAAATACTGAGAGGAAACAAACCTGGACCGTCTGGTTTTCATTTTTATTGGCATTTAAGTATTTTATTCTAGCAGGCTGAACTGTCTTGCAGTTGGTTGCACACTCAAATACACAAACCCCCTCCTCAAATTCACTTCAGCTTAAAAGCTGCTCTTCAAACCAGGCCCTTCTCAGTCTCTCCTTTCCTTTATCTGCTCCTTATTCAGAAAACAAAGCAAAACAAAACAAAACAAAACAAAACACAAAACAAACAAACCAAACCAAACCAAAACAAACAAAACCCCAAAAACAAAACAAAAAAAAAACCAAAAAACCCCCAAACAAACAAAAAAAACCAGGAAAATAGGAATATGATGTATAACATAAGCCCAGGGTAAATCAGTCTGAAGCATGAGGCATCAGAGGAAAGGTCAGAAGCACAACAAAGCAATACCTCACAAAAACCACCCTGTGAACCTCTTGTTGCTACGACTGAAGGCAATTCATGGCACAGGGTAGGTTGTACTAAAAAATAGAGTCAATAAATGTCTTGGGTGTTCCAAAACTTCTGATAAAGCATTTTTAATTCATTGTCCATTATTTTACTGCTTAGTTGTCTCTTTTCATCTGATCTCAGGTCCAGATCCATAACCACCACATACAAGTGATGAATATTTGGAATAAAGAGCTTTCAAGCAATGTGGAAACTGAGCCTGGATTTGGGAGGACTTGTTAATGAAATACAATATTCCTAAAGAACAATTCTTCCTGCAGACACTCCTAACAACCCAAGTCTTTCCATCAGCCTGGTCCAGCAGTAATCCCTAATTCCAAATCTCAAATCTCCTGATTAAAATGAGTTTTTAAATTCCCTTTAAAATTTCTAAATCAGAAAAAATATAAATTATCTTCACTGAAGATGGTTTGGTTTTGCTTTGGTTGTTGTTATTGCTTCTGGATTTCAATGATTCACCATCAGCAGCCTGAGCACTGCTGCAGTGGGACTAAAGGCAATTCTCATGGCCCAAACTTCCTTAGAGGGTTCAAAAATACTGACCAAAAAGCCCTTTTCCTTTGGTACAGGACACTGGATTCCAGCTGAGCACATGGAGGGAAAAATTCCTCCAGCCTGGAGGAAGCAGCAGAGGAAGGGAGCAGAGACCCAAGGCTACAGCTCCAGGAGCTCCTCCTGAGCAATGAGCAGCAGAGTCATCATGGTGAGTGACTCTGTGCTCTGAGGGAGCAAAACAGTGGGATGTGAGGTTGAAACAGCTCAGCTTTTGAGGGCAGAAAACATCCAGAGGTTTTGTTGGAGGAAGATGAATCTTTTGTCCGGAGTGAAATGGAAAGTTGTGCTTCTCCTCTGCTCCAGTGACGTCTCTGCCTGTCATCTGGGGGGTGTCTCATGGCACAGCAGGAACCAAGGGCAGCTGAGATCTGCTCCCAGAGCCAAAATAATGAATTCAGATTTATTAATCGAGAAATGGCCCAAAGTACTTCAGGAATGACAATAAACACACAAAATCAACCTTCTTCCTGGAAAATGCTGGTATCGATTTCTCTTTTTCCTTCCAAATTTTTGAGCAGCTCTGTGTGGCTGCTGCCTCCTGCTTGAGACATCACCAGAACAGCAGGAACCACACTCTGCTGAAGGAAATCCTGGGATTCAGGGAAGTTGCAGGGGGTGTAATTTGGGGCAGACTGTAGTGCTACAAAATCTGTCTGCAACACCATGGAGTGAGTGTGAGGAGGGCTGTGAGAATGTAACCAACAACCTCACTCGCCTTCAAACCTTTCCAAGTTTAAAGGAAATTACTGGTCTATGCAGAGATCTCCAAAAAGCCAATAAGTGCTTCAAATGTGGTTTGATTGTTTTGTTCTGAGACCACAAAATCTTTCTGCTCCTTTGAGTTGCTGTCACACTCGGGAGGCATCATCAAGTCTCACCAGCCTCTGGGCTGACATTTCATCCTGAAAATGCAAGGGAAATCAGGGGACAGTTCAAATGCTCCTGCCAGGAGCTCTGGAATACCAGCTGGCTACTCCAAGCCGAGCCTGGCCCAGCTCCAGGGCTGAGCCATCACTTCATGTCATCCCAGTCCTACGTGTCCCACGCTGGCTGGGACCACCCACCATTTTCTGTAGATCTCCAAAGGCAAAACTTCTTCTCCTTAGTGTTAGAAAAGATGTTTTCCAAGTTCTGATCTGGCAAGGGCTCCCTTGACTTATTTAGCATGAACTTCTCTGGGTTTGATGGGAGAGGGTGGCCAAGTGACAGTGATATTGGCTTGTAAATATTTTCCCGAAGAAGAACACGGAGCACTGTGTGTTTTGTTAACCACTGGGTTGGAGAATGGAGCGTTCAGAAACATCCGAAAGCCCTGTGAGTTCTTATGTAAACTCTGGAGCTGAGATAAGCCTTGGAAAAGGCAGGTAGAAGAGCCACTACCCACTGAAGTGGCTGAAGGGTTGAAAACTTCAGGAAAACATGGGCATACGGTCCCCTGAGGTCTCCTGGAAGAGCACTCTGGAATCTGAGACGGGCAAAGAAGGACCTGGATGACACAAACCCAAGCAGCTCAACCACAGGTACGTCCCCAACACAGCGTGTACCACCCCGTGATGAGATCATGGCAGCTGCAGACCTGCAGAAATCAGATGAGAGAAGGTTTATATTTGTCTGGTGCTCCATGATGAGCAGAACTGGGAGGGTTCTTTCAGCCCAGTCCCAAACCTTTTTAGTTTAAAATCACCTCGTGCCTAAAGGACCAAAAAAGAACAACTAATAATCTGAGGGGGTGGAATAGCAAATCTGTCAGCCTGAGTCAGACCATTGGACCATCAAGGCCAGTATCCTGTCTCTGAAATGCTGTCAGTATCTGACACTTCAGGCTTAGTTTGGATAATAAAACATTTTCCTCAACCTTATGTAACATCTCGGCCTGGCAAAGAGGAGATTTAAACATTGATTGCTTTCCACTCCCCTCTGTCCCATGAATGTGAATCTGACTCTCTTCCAAAATGAACAACTCTGATGAGCTGGAATTGGTTTCTGGGCAGGATGGGAAAAGCTCCTCTCTCGTTACTCATTCCTGGATAGATCCACTAAACCTTTGCCTCCTAAAAAGGGGGACTCGAATTAGGAGACATAAAACTCCATCCGCAAAATTCTGGGTGCCCAAGGCCACCTTTTCATGGAAGGTGGAAATGCATGTCGTAAGACTTCACGTCTAGTCACTTTATTTTTCCCCATCATGTCTACTTCCTTTATTTTTTTATTTGTTTAAGCTCTCCATTAGTTTATTAGCTTGACAGCAGCCCAGTTAATTAGCCCGTCCTCCCTCCCCCAGCAGCGGCGGCCGGTGAGGCTCCCCAAATGCACACAAAATTTAGTGCTGCTGCTGCCGGGGCACTTCTCAAAACAAATAAAAGATTTGCAAAGCAGCCACCAAGCATCCAACATAATTAAACTGCATTTGTTACCCTCTCGGCCCTCGCGCACAATCGGGGCCTTGTGCGGAGCCAGCACTCCCCAAATCAGGCTGTTTTTCTTCGGCAGGGAAGAGTGCCAGGAGTCTCACCAGCCCAGGTAACATAAGATCCCAAGGAGCAGCGAATGGACAGTCCCAGCCAGAGTGAATGGACTGTGGGGAGATCTCTGTGAATGCGAATATCTATAGATATATGCAAACACGCACATACAGGGCACTATAGTTCTGCAGGGGGGGAAAAAAAAGCAGTGGAAAGGCTCCTACAAATTACTGCTCCATGCACAGGTATGTAAATGACTCTGGAGTCTTGCTGTCCACCACCTCAATCAATTACAAGGTTATTCAAGATAAAACAAACACCATTTCAATTAACTGCACATACAGCAGTGGTTAGAGGCACACGCAGGGAAGAGGAAGTGGGAGGAATTTTTGGAAAATGGAACTTTTTTTCTACTTCTTCTGGAGATATGCACAAATAGAGGTTGCCTTGAGGTGCTGTGAGTGGAGCCATGAATGGTCTTAAAAACTCCAGCCTAAAGCCATCATGGCTTAAACTAAAGACAAAATGAGGGGGTTGAAATAGGAAAAAAAAAATGAGTGAGCATTTAAACATCTGTTTAGTGTGTATTGGCACAAATCAACCACTTTTGAGAGGAAATGGGAGCAGAAATCGGGGCAGATGCTCAAAGATCCCCAATTCTGTTGGAGACAGGACCTAGATAACAAGTCCCTCAGCAGCCCTACACAGCAGGTCTGTGTGAGCACAGCTTCCTGACCCAATGGCTGGGAATGCTGAACCCTTGCAGGGCGAGGACACAGCTGGATGACAGAATCTGACAACAACCTGCAAATTCAGTGGTGGGTTGAGAAGACAGAGGAGGAATGAAGACACAGGAACTGGACAAACAACATCAGGGTCATTTTCCACTTGTGCCACTTTTGCCTCACCCTGAGCAAACCATTGTACCTCTTTCCCTCACTTCTCACACTTCTGTGCAACAGGCAACTCCTCAACCTTCAGCTGTCTGATGCATTTACAATATGAGCTTTGCAGTCCACTCAGCAGAGGCTTCGCCCTCCCTTGGGTCTGTGTGTGCCACCCCCGGACTGTAAATCAGGTCCTCTGGTCACAATCCATCATGTTCCCCATGACCAGAGGCATCCGGCCCCCGAGGACACGGCTGGGTGAACACAGGGCACACAATGTCTGCCATATTAGTGATGAAATAAAATTGCATTCTCTGCCTTTCTGGGAACTGGCTGGAATTACATTTCGATTGTTATTTGTCAATTGAAATGATGGACTAAGAGTTTCTGGTCGAAAAGTCTTGCAGGCTGTTCCCTGCAATCAATACAATATTAAACACGAGTTTTACATGATTTTTCTACTTCTTTGGCTGATGCAGTGAAACTCATGATCAACTAGCCTTTTGAACAAAATCATTCTTTATTAATCAAATATTTCTAGATGAAATACAACCCAGGCCAGGAGATAGGAACAAAATTTATAGCCACAACACCATAAATCACTGCCCAGTCTCTTGCTCACAGTCATAAGCAATAAATTTATTGCAGTTGCACAGTTTTCATCGGTGACTTCAGCCACAAGAGCTGACTGTGAGTCTGCTCCCAGCCCCTGCTACAAGGAAAAGCAGGTGTACTTGCTGACTCCCATTTGGAGGGCATTGGAATTGTGTTACACTTCCATGTCTGCTTTCACATCACTTGAATTTTTATTTGTGACAGAGCAGAAACCCCAACTTCCTCACTTATTGGGGTCCCACCTAATGGGCAGCAACTTCTTGGGAGCAAACTCCACACTTAATCCATGTCAACCTTCTCTTTCTGACTGCAAAGAGGAAAGAGAACCTTGAATTTGGGGAGGAACTGAATTAAACCCAGAGCTGATAATTAGCACTCCTTCAGCACAGATTCAAACCTCAAACCCCTGGCATTTAAAGAGGTACTTGCATAGGAAGATGAGGTCCAAATGGCCTTGATTTCAATGCTTAATTAAATTCAGAAAAATCGACTCTTCCTGAACCCTTTTTCCTTTGCAGAATGTTTTTTCCTCTTCTCCATCAGACTCACTGCCAAAAGCCACCCTAAACATCCAGAGCTCCCTGCTCAGCACAGACACAGCGTTGGGGTTTTTGTGTATTTCCCAGGACTATTAACAGAGTAATATAATGAGAAATGAACTGAGGTTAAAGAATTCAGTACCTCGTGTATTTTCACTGAAAACACTGACTGCATCAGGGGACCTGCCAAGAGGAGAGTTTAATATCGTATGAAAAGGAAGAATTTTCATAATGACACTTGGCAGTGGCTGCATCCCCCCCATGAATGGAGCTGCTGGGGCTTTCTCTCCTCCTCCTTTCTCTGTTCTCTCTCTCTCCCCTCAGCCCAATGGCAGGACCAGGGATTTTCATTTGGAAGTGGTGGGAACAATGGGAATGAAGATTTGGGCAACCCTTCAAGGGATCCTTTTATATCTGGTGACTCTTCTGGAATTGCCCAATTCTGATTGTATTCACACAAGCACTATAGTGGTTGGAGTTATATATTCTCTTACAGCACTGCTTGTTCACTTATTTCTCACTCCCATCTATTTGAAAACTTCATGCCATAAAAAAAAACAAACCCAAAAGATAAAATAGGAATGAATGATGGAACAGGGATAATAATGTTTTCTATAACACAGATCAAACATTCTTGGCATATTATGTTTTATTATGCAGTAGACACTAGTTCTCAATGAAAAGTCACAATGTGACAGAAACTGGCCCCACTCCCCAGTGATGGACTGATTTGACATGGTTTTATCATTTTAACTAAAACTTCAAAGTTTTGTCTGACTAAAATCAAACTTAAAGCTGACAGGCTGCCCCAGCACAGTTTTAGGTGGAACAAATACATCAAAACTCTCACATGAGAAAGGCCCAACACCAGGAAAACAATTCCTTGTGGAGAGAGGGAAGAGCAGTGGTCCAACTCTGCCCTTTCCAGGTGACAACTGTGAATTAAAACAATCCCACCGAGATTTTTGGGGCTCAATATCCACCCTCAGGGAGTCACTCCAACCCTGCAGCAATAAAACTGAGCACACAGAGCTCATTTTCACTGAGACTCCGGGTATAAAGTCAGCAGAAAAATACCATGGAATGAGGATTACAGAATGTAACTCTCCTTCAGAGGTGACGCAGGGCCCTCATTTGCAAGTGATAAATGTCACTGCTCTTCCATCTGCAGCCTTTTAAAACCATTTTGAGGGAGGTGCAATGAGGCTGCACAGCCTTGGAGGGACAGGACGGGGGACAACGGAGCCATCTGAGCTTTATTGAGTGTGTCATGGGACACTTGTCCTTTTTTACCCCCCCCCCCTTTTTTTTTTTTAAACAAAATGAGGTGCCCCAGGGGAAAGTCAGCAGCTAGAAGCGGCCCCACCTGAGTGTGTCTTGGGAGGAAGCCTACTGCCTCATATTTTTTAAAAGGGAAAAAAAAAAATTATAATAATAGAGCCGAGCCAAAAATATCAAGCAGCTCCTAGCTGTGAAAAAGCCAGGGAAAGCTGAGTCGCAGCCGGCCAGTGTTGTTCTTCCAAACAAGCTGACCACCCTCCCTTCATAACATTTTATTTATTAAAGCGAAATTGGCCCACTGGAGTAAAATGATGCCATGTTCATATGCATATCCATAGGTATAATTAATTATGTATGCACACACACGCGGTTATTCAGCGCCGCGTTTCTACACAGAAGGTCCCTCTAGATTTTTCCGTGTGCGGACTACTGAATTCGTTAAAGGGGGAGACATTTAAACGGTGTGGACGGGACGGGGCTATAATTCGGTTATAATTCATTGACAGCTGTTATAATTCAGATATAATTCGTTATAACTCAGCTCAGGCCCCGGGGCGCCTCAGGCCGCACCAGGCCCCGCCGTTGCCGTGGCAACAGGGAACCGTCCTTCCCATTGGTCCGCGCGCGGCCGAAGCGTCACTGCGCAGCCAATCAGGGGCCGCGGTTTGGCTGCCCGGGAAGATGGCGGCCGGGCTGGGAGGGGGTGGTGGGAGCGGAGCCCGAGGTCAGGGATTGCTTTATGGACTTATTTTAATAACTCCGTCCTTATCCAGCCCTTCAGAGCACCTTCTCACAGGGAACAGAGCCCTGTCAATTTGGGGATTCTGTGATCCTGTGATGTTAGCAGTTCACACACCAAAAAAATCTCCAGGGACTTTCTGGCTGAGCACTGTATAGAAACACAGTCATAAATTACTGCATTTACATTTACATCACTGCACTGTTACATGAAGGCTCAGATCAGAAGCAGCACCTTCTGATTTACCTCTACTTATTTTTTTCCCCGTGTGCTCGTTCCCATTTTAAAGCCCCCCCTACTTACCTGCATCACAGTCTAGACAGCTAATGAAATAATAAGAGCCCAGCGGGTTTTTACAAGAATTTAGACAAAAAAAAAGAGGATAAGAAATAAATAGATGAGTAAGAATTGGAAGGTCGGTGGCTGGTACTGAGTGTGCCACAGGCAAGAGTGTCCTGGGATTATGAGGTGCCTTACTGCCATTCCTAAAATCCCCAAAGGAATCACCCCGTTGTTCTAAAGACCACGTAGGAACGGCAGGTCACATTTATAAAATGTGCTTAAAGATGTAGTTGAATCCCAAAGGGATTTTTCCAGGCAGTTCATAAAACCAAGTTGTGAGTCACCCCTGGAAGCTAATGGGAGTAAGGCCTGGAACTTATCTAGGTGCTTTTAATAAATCCTGCTCTTTCCATATCGACATGATTAAATGCATAATATGCTTTTTTTAAAATGTGACCCAGTGTTTATGCAGTGCCAAGAGCAGCAAGCTGAGCACTAAAATGCTCCAGTACTTCTGGAAAATAGTGCCTGCTCTGGAGAATCCGAAATATTAACGAGCAGGTAGCGAGCAGTCAGACTGAGACAGCGAAACGAAGCTTCTTCCTCTAAAAAACCTCACAGCAGGGCTTTAGTCTTTTAATTTTTAAGGTTGCTTTTGTTTAGACTTTGAATTTCAGAAGTTGCCTCTGAACTCTCAAGCCCAGATTTTCCTTCCCTCTGCTCTCTGTAGGTAATTCCCTGTGGAGCATCCTGACCACAGCGATCAGGCATTGCTGGATTCCTGTCACCCTCCACACAAGGCATGAAACAGCCCCGGAGGGATCCTCTGGAAAAGCCAGTTCTCACACTGCCCCTTCTCACAGCAGGGAGATACAGGGAATAATCATCCCTTTCCCTGCTGGTTGCTCACCGTTCCCTCGTGTCCCATCAGTTTTTCCAGCCCGTGCAGGGTGTTGTCGCTCGGTCCTTCCTCCCGTCTTGCTCCCGGCTGTTGTTTCTGGAGCTGCCCCTACTACTGCTTGGCACAGCTCCGCCCCAGCACTATGAGCTGGTGGCAGGCAGGGCTGAGCCCTGCCCAGCACTTTTCCCAGGAAGGCCTGGCTTCCTCTCAGAGGAAAACCAGCTCAGCCCCTGGAGCGTGGCTGCCAGTCCCTCGGGGAGAAAATAAAAAGTGATTCAGCTTATTTTTGTCTCGGCACCAACGTCCCCGGTGTGGTTTGATTTGAAACACGTTCCTCGCTTACAGCAGGGATTTTATTTGAATGTTGATTGTTTATTTATCATTCCCTTGTGTGTGTGTGGCTGGATAAAAAGCCCTTTTGTTTTGAAGCGTCCTGCGAAGGGCGGGAGGGACAGGGGAAGCTCAGGAACTCCTGGTGGACCAAATAAAACACAGTCAATGATAATAAAATTATAGAAGGTTGGAGCCAGAAGGAGACTAAGTAGATGGTTTAGTTGGACTTCCCACGCTAAATCTGGACGTGGATGTTTGCTGGCATGCTCTTAAACGTTTTTAACACCTCCAGGGAGCTTCCATAACATTGTGAGATGGATCTTCCTAATGTTCCACCTCTGTGACAGTGAGAAGCTCTTGCCTAACTTGGCAAAACTGAACATGGAAGAAACTTAAAATGCTCTGAAGTGCCTTCCTCTAACTGAAATAGGTTAGAACTAAACATGTGTTGTTAGGACAGGAAGATATTTGGAATTTCGAGTGAGTTGGGGTTTTTTTCTGAGATGTTTTCTGGTTTAATTTGGGAACTTTAAATTGAGGACTTTAATGGTGGAAGAGGTGTATTGGTTTTACACTACATTCCTGGGGGATAACTGAGGATCAGGAATCAGGTACCTCGTGAAAACAGTCAGGCAAGAGCATGTGATGGAATCCTGGATGACAACATCATTCCTTACACATTTCAGAAGGGGATACAGAGGGAGAATTCAGGCCCAAAATAAAGTCTTCCTTACCTGAGCTGAACGTTTTTCACTCTCAGATGAGAGTTATTGTATCAAATTGAGTTGAGATGCCATGGATAAGCCATGAGTGGTTGGGACAGGAAATCCCAGTTTATCTGACTCACCATTTTTGTGCAAATATTAACTTTGGCTGATACACATTTCTCCTGATATCTCTTTTCCAGATCTGAGTCTCAGAGTACATTGTCTTGGCTATATTGAACTGTAGCCTTTGGTTACTCGAATAACTTGCATTTTTAACTGTTTTATCTATTTATTGTATCTGAAAGGTAAAGAAAATGCAGTTTTCCCCATGACTCTGCTTCTGGGGATGCAGTATTAAATTCTGCACCAGTGGAAAACTCAGATTTAATGATGGCAAAAAGCAGAATGCTGAAGATTTAGTTTTCTTTGCTAAAACTGGTGGAAAACCCTCGAAGATGGCAATTCCAGCTTCCCAGGACCTACCTACACTTTTATCTCCCACGCTCTCACGGGTTTATTTTGTCAGTAGGACTTCTTGGAAGGAGAAACACTGGTGGACACTGGAGTTAACCTTTAATTTTGAAAAATGTTCATATTCTCTGTCAAAACACTCTTCAAGGTTGCTCCCACCAACCAGATTTTTGTTTCTGTTCAGAATCGTCACAGGTGATGAGGGGAGAGGAATTTAATTAAATTAATTAAATTAAATTGATTAAGATGTCCATGTATTGCTTGTGCTTCCTTCCTCATCATACAGACCAGGGGGTCAACATATGGAATGGAGGAAAACAGGAATGCAGAGCTGGAATCCAGAAGCCCATGGGAGATCCCCAATTCTGAGCACGAGGGGGGAAAAAACAGGACTGAATTTGGTGAGCCATGGCTGTTAAACATGGATAATGCATTTGGGCTTCTTGAGGAGTCTGGAATTGAAACCAGTCACTTTTCAATTCATTCTTTTTCAAGTCTCTGTTTCATCCTGTGGGTGTTAAAGTGCTGATGCAAGATGATAAAGGGAACTGTCTTCCCAGGCCTCCCCGCCCTGGGGACACTGTGCTGATGGCATTCCAGAGGCTGCTGTTCCAGACAGAACAGCAAAATGAACTTTTCCAGCTGGGATGCCAAGCAGGATTTTAGGGAGGGTGACTGTAACTAGCCCCAGTTTGGACAGAGCACCAGGGCTAACACCCACACCCTTCCAAACCGTGCCCTGGCCTCAGGTGCTCAGGAGCTGGGGTGTGAGCTCCTGCAGGGACAGATCTTCTTGAGGACCTCAACACTCCTCTGCCCTGCAGTCCCACCTTCCCACACTCGCAGCTGTGCCGTGGGGACGCTCAAAATAGCCAATATTTTTTTCCCCTGTCCTGTAATTCCTTTACAAAATGGGTAAAATAAACTGTTGAGCAGATAAGGAACTGCTGCTCCGAGCCAGGATGGAAAGGAACTGGGAAAGGCTCCATGAGCAGCATGAAGTGAGCAAGGCAGAATTTCCAGGGCATCATCTGGTAGCTCTGCCTTGTTTTGCTGGTTTGCTTAACATTGCCATGTTTTGTTTTGTTTAATTTTGGGTCCTTATTTCATCTTATTTTTGTACTTCTAGACTGTTGCAACTTCCCCAAGTTCCCAAGTCCCTTTGCACTTATCTTATCTGGGTTTCCTAATTTCCACTATTAGGTGATGTCTGACACCTTCTTTGCTCAGATCTGGCTGTCTGGACACACAGTGAGTCACTCACTCTCCCCCCACATCTTCCCACCTCCTCTCACCCCCTCATGGAGGGGGAGGACTGTTTTCCTCAGGTTATCCCAGTCCATTGGAATGAAGGGTACACCACGTATATGAGTGGTTCAGATGAAAATCTCGCTGCTGAAAGGTGTTCTGTTAATTCTTCTGGAGGCAATGAGGCCTGAAGATGGAGCTTTGGACAAGGGGAATGGGCAGGAGATGCTTTCAGGTTGCTGGAAGAGTGGATCTGTAGCAAAAATGTGCTCTAGAATGCAAGTCACTGCCTCCAGAACAAGGGAATGACTCCAAATGTCAAGCAAAGATCTGTGACAGGAGGGAGGACAGCAATGCTGTGATTTCACCCATATTTATCTCTTCTGATTAAGATTCCTGATGATTTTTTTCTCAGCCCTGAGGCCCTGGACACTCAACTTCCTCTTCACTTTCTGGTCTCCAGCATCAGGGGAAAGCCAAGAGATCTGCACTGAGCCACTGCTTGGGTGGAGGTACCGGATTAAAGCCCGGGATTAAAGCCTGGGATTGCTCAACAGTAGCTTTGATACACCGAGAGCTGGTCCCATCCACAGCCTGGGGCTTGTGACTGCATTCCAGTGGGCATCCCTAATTCCCCCCGAGTGCAGAGAACAATCCTGGGAAGCCAGCCTGCTTCCTTTGCATTGTGCCTGCTGGCTGATGACCCGCGCTTACCGACGCCACTGACTCATTGGCAAGTGTGATGCTTGGCTAAATAAAATTGCTTCCGAGGACCTCGTCATCATTAATCTTTAATTAATGCATGGTGTTCAGTGTGAGATATGATTGCCCACGGTTGGAATTGCGATGGGAATGAGGCAGGTGCCTCAGACTGGACTGGAGTGGCCTGTGGTTGCCCCCATCCCATCCCTGCCAAGTGATCCAAGTCGCTCAGCAGTGCCAGAATTTGGCAGGTTTCCCTGCCCCAAGGAGTTTGCAATTGGAAGAAGCGCTGCTTTCTTCATCCTGCTCTTAGAGCTGTTCCCATGTCAGTCAGTGGGATGAATTCCCATCTTCCTTTTGTTGACATGTAAATGAAGTTTGTCAGGACTTTGCCCAACCTGCATGGAGCCTGCCAGGTCACAGGGATGTGCTCAGGGCTCTGTCCTCCCACCTTTCACCCTTGGAATGTGCTGCAAGGGTTTGGGGGGCTGAGCTGGGGAGAACAGAGGAGTTTGAGGGAGGCTGGCAAAGGGCAGCACTAAAATCATCAGGCACAAACAGCTGCTGTGAGTCCTTGCTGGTGGATTTATGTTAGATTTGAAGAAGCACTTGGTATGGGAGTAACAACTCCCAGGTTCCTCAATGAGTCTTGCAGAGGGAACAATTAAAATATGATGTGTTTATTATGGGAAGGACAATTAGGAATTAATTGATGCTGTATTTGGGAGCCTCAGGGACTCTGTTCTGAAGTGCCTCTTAACACTTCCCACTTACTTGTTAGATCAGAAGTAAAAATTGTTAATGCATTAAAATGTACTTGGCCTCAGTGTATTTTCCAAGTCATTTCCATTTTATTTGTTAAGCTAAAAGAAATTAATACTGTCAATAATCATCATTTCAGCCTTTGAAAACATTTTTACTGTGATATCAAGGGTGATAAAAACATCTTCCGGAGCAAGAGAAAGAGCAAGAGAGTGATGGAAGTTTTTAGTTCCCATAAATTTAATTCCTATAAAGTCTGGACACCCTGGGTGGATGCTTTGGCTCAAAAATGACCTCCTGGCTCCTCCTTTTAGTCTTGGTTTTTAATTGGAGCCAGGAGAAGGATCCCAGCATTTGCCAGGTGAATGAGAGCTGTACCCTGGCACGAGGCCTGCAGACCCATTACTGGTTTGTAGATTAAAATAAGGACAGGGAAAGGGGTGGAGAGGGACAGGGAGAGGGAAAGAGAAAGGGAATAGCAAAACACTTTGTTCTAATTCAGGTGCAAAAGTCGATCTGGGTGTCCTGACAGCCCGTCTGCCACGTACAGGGCGGAGGAGGAACAAACTCCTTTTACCCACGTGTTACATTCCCTAATTATCCCGTGCCAGCCTCCAGGAACAATTGCAGGCTGCTGCCAAAGCCTGTGCCTGCTCAGACATCATTCCCATGGGGAAGCTCAGGGAATGGCTTGGCTGCCCTGGGATCAGTCAGTGCTTCCAGCCCAGGAGCAGCTCTGTCCTCGGGGAGTGTGGGTCAGTGGTTGTAGGGGAGGGTGGGGACAGGATTTTTGGGGTCTGTTTGTGATGTTGTGACTGAACTGCTGCAGCTTCAGCCCCAACACTTGGTCTCTGGCTCTGTTTCCTCAGCCTTAAACCAGGGAGGATCCTGGTAAGAGTGTAAGGAGCTTGGGAAGTGAGAGATTTCGGGGTCTGGTTACAAAGCTGTAACAAACCCCACATTTTGCTGTCTGGTCCATCCTAGTTTTGAATGAACCACTTCTTTTTGTGGAGTTTTAAGTCTAGTGGACTTCACAGTGAGGGCCAAATTTTGCAGAATCCTGGAATATGGAATTATTTGGGTTAGGAGGGACCTACAGCTTATTATCATGCCATGAGCAGGGACACCTTCCACTTTCCCAAGTTGTTCCAAGCCCCATCCAACCTGGCCTTGGACACTTGCAGGGATGGAGCAACCACCACCTTTTACATTCTTATACATCCACATTTCCTTTTATATTAGGGAATAATTTCTGTTACTAAGCCCCTTAATTCTCAGGTTCCCCTGGACACAGGGATGGAGACATTTGGTCACTGTAATGGCAAAAGATATTGTTCTGCTCTCTATGGAAGACAAAACCCTGAAATTGAGTATTTCTTTACATTTTCAAACAACAACAACAGAAACCCAAACAAAAAACGACCAAACAAAAAACTCTAAACAAACAAAAACCCAGCAAACAAACTTTACAGGGCTTGGGAATTCCTCCACATAAATTCATTTATACCAGGTTTGTTGCTGCCATTTCATTATTATTCTTTTGTTTGTTTGTTTGTTTGTTTTTTGTGGGTTTTTTTGTCCCTGTCAGAATGATTTCCATCACTATTTTACTATTTTATAATGATTTTTTCTGGAAAGGAAATTACATTTTCAGACAGGTTTTGTGCTAATCAGCTGAAAAGAACCGGGAAGACAAGATAAGCAGAGAGAGCAGGGTAGGAATTGGAGGATATGCTTGGCCTGGGAAAGATTAGTTCACCTGTATGACACAAATTGTCTTTTGGCTGAGCCAGAACCCTTTTCCTGTGAATTGAGTTGGTTTCTAATTGATTACATTTCAGGGTGACTCAGATGGCTGAAAGGCAATGCTGGTACATCTTTATATTCTCTGTTATTGAAGAGGTCCCCATTTCAAACTCACCAGTTTGAAGCTGCCGTGTTTCCCGTTATCGTGGTAATCACCCTGAGCTTTGCCTGACCTGGAGATCTGAGTTCAGACCACTGAAGGATTTATGTGCTTGGTAACCATTAGGAAATACTAAAGTAGGGTCCAGTTCCATCTCCTGCAGTGGCTGAGACCCTCAAAGCCCAGGGAGGGGACGGTGCATGTTGTCATTCTTTTGGTCCTGTCATTATTTCCACTTAGATGATCTTTTCCTAAAATGCAGCAAATTTCACTTTGATGCCCAATATATCCTGTGATTTTCTGACTGGTCATATCCAGTGTCTTATGAGAATTATACCATCATAAAACCCATCTGAAGTTCCCTAAAATATCTATATTCTGATATTCCTGAAGTTTATTGGAGAAAGACTCTCTCAGGGCTGCCTTGTATTTCTTTGCCATTGTTTATGCTGAGTAAACTCCTTGGAGACAAGGAGCAAATTCCTCAGAGAACTTGTGGTCGGATCAATTTGAGGAGCTGTTTCCATGTTTTCTGATGCAATCCAGTGTAACAATGTTGTATCCCAGTAAACATGGAAATGGAGCAAGGAAAACATTTCTCAATCGGCTTCCTAAAAATACTGCTCTGGGTGGGGAGGGGCTCGAGTTTTATTCCAGGAGCTCCTTCAAGCCCTCCTCAGTTTCCACAATGTCTCAGATTTTGCTTGGTCTTATATTTCATGTGCTTATAGATTGGGAAACAGAGTGTTCCACGGGCCAAATGCCCAAGAGCCTGACATGCAATAACCATTACGGAGTCAAATGTGCATATTCCTGGGTGGAAAGGTGCCAGGCAGGGCTGGAAGCAAACTTGGCAAAGTGGGCAGATCCTCAGGGGTGATCCTGGGAGGGGCTGCCTTCAATTGCCTTTTCTGCCTTGGTGGCTGAATATTCTGGTGCTCTGTTCTGTAGGGGGATAAAGGGGCATGTCTTTAATGTGTTAGTTTGATATTCAGGGATTTGGGGGGGGGGGGGTTTGCTTTGTTTTAATTATCTTCTTCCCCCTCCTTGGCTGAAGAGTTCTCAGATGGAACCTGATGAAAACACAAGTCCTTGCTGAGTTCCTGGAGAGGAGAGAGGGAATGACAAGGTACCAAAAATCACTGGATGAGGAGCAGCAATTAGAGGAGGTTGTACAACTCATTCCTGTGCCTGTGTCCATCTTCTCACATGACACCAGATTTAAAGATTTACCCTGTTTAGGCCCTGCCTTGTTCCTGGAGAAATGCTGGAAGTACAGCCAGGGTAGGAAAAATGGCTAAAGGAAAGTTAAACCTTCAGAAGTCCGAGTTGATGGAAGCAGCCTGGATCCAGGCTGTAGGTGCTCATAAGAGTTAATGAAAAAGGTATTAAATATCCTTCTCCCACCCCGACAGAGATTGCCTGGCATAAGTAGTCCCTGAATTCTCATTTCCTGCTCCTGCATATTGGGCCCAGGCTCCCACAGTCAGTCAGGCATGAACACTTGGCCACGGATTTGCAGCCCAATAGGAGCAGTTCCATTGCAGGTCTATTATTTGCATAATTGGGTGCTAAGGAAAACAAAGCTTACAAATTGCTGATAATTGCAACGTGTCAATTATGTGGGGATAGGTCAGAGGTGGAATGGAAGGGTGAAGTCTCCAGGTGTGCTGAGGTCAAAAGCAAGTTGTTACTGAGGGGAAACTTGTTAGGGGTAATAGCTATCAGAGGAACTCCTGGTAAAGCCCTGTTGTTAAATAACATGTTGCTGCAATATTCCAGGAGAGAGGAATCACTGCCAAGAGGAGTTATTGGGTAGTTCTTCATGTGTTACTTGAGGGGGGCTGAAAAAGGGCTCTAAAAGGAGCTGTGAACGCTCTTGTTGTAGAGCAAGGTGTACAAGACAACTGCACAGGAGGACTGTACCACAAAAGCTGTTGTAGAATAGAATGGAGGTCCCCAAATCATTTTTTGTGCCTGAAAAAAAGTGAGAGTTTTTGCCCAGGAAACTCCACGTGGTGCTGCAGATGGCTGGGAAGAGACATCTCTGTGGACTGATTTAAGACTTGAGCACCTGAGGGTCAGAGGGGAATGAACTTGCACTGGTGCTTTGGAGTGATCCAAAGCCCACTGCACTTAGCTGGCTTCTCCCTGCTGATGTTGCAAAGTTCCCTGACATTTAGGAAAATTAAAAAAAAAAAAATGTGGAGAGTCTGAGGAATTGCAGCTCTTTTTCAAATGGCCTTGGTTTTCACCTCCAGAGTGTACTGCCTCGAAATCCTCTCAGGAACTTCCCTGTGGAAGTGCAGAAGAGCCTTGGGCAGTGGGAGGTGTGGGAGCTCCCTCAGCTCTCAGGGACTGTCAGGAGAGCACCAGGGCAGAGGGAGGGCTCTGCTGGGACATGACTCGTGTCATTCTCCCAGGGATCCTCTTTCTCCTCACTTGCTTTTCTGTCTTGAACCGAACAGCAGCCAAGGCAGGAGAGGAACTGTCTGACAAAGGTTTCTTTGACACAAGGGGATGATTTTTGCTAGAAAGCACTTCCTTCTCTGCTGAAGGCTTTGAAGTGGCGTCTTTGTTCTTTCAGGCTTGTTATTTTTTTTTTTCTCTTTAAAACTGATAGACAAAATACTTGAAAGTCATCTTTTAATACAGGCAGGATAACAGGAGCAGCAACAGAAACCCTTCATTTGAAAAGGTGTCATCACGCTAAAAGTGATGGATCTGAAATATCATTTCTAATCCTTGTTAAGAAAACAGTGCCTTAAATAATTGAAAACTGCTGGTTGTGTTTTAAAACATGTATAATTTACTCTTCAAGTTGGCTTCTCCCTTCAGAGTGTATCTCAGGGTGCCCTGTCTCTGCTGACTCTGATCTTTGTACCTCTTTCATGTGGCTTGGCTTTACTATCTGCAAAAGGGATTAGTGGAAATGAACTCCCTGTAAAGTACAGTGAATCAGCATCCAAAGGTGCCATTGGAAGGCAAGGGATTATAAGTGAAGTCTGGTTTTTAATATCTGAGCAGTCTGGTAGATTTTGGGTTTCTGAAACCTGAAATCCTAAGTTATTTCTGTCTTTGCTCCAGGTCCCCAGTGTTGTTAATCCCTGGTGTGGAGCCCTGGTCCTCCACTGTTGAGCAAATGGAAATGGCACTGTTGACTTCACTGGTAACAGGGTCAGAGCTGGTTCACACACTGCAGGATCAGGTCCTAAAACAAGTCCTTGAGGCTGCAGGTGAGGAGAAAGACACGTGATAATCCTGCCAGCAATGGAGTTACTGTTGTGAATAATTCCAGCCCAGTCAGACCACAGAGATCAGCAAACCACCAGAGACACTTCCTGTGGTTTGACACTGTAATCCTGCAGTGAAACATGGCTCTGTTAACTCTTCATTCACTCACTTTCCTAGAGAAACCTTTCAAGCCCCTGGTCTCCAGGTTGTTATTATCCACCAAAGAGGGCTTCCTTGGCACGGGCTGGGCAGTGAAAGCTTCTTGGCACGGAAGGATGGGTGATTTCAGCAGTGCAATTCCTTACTCAGTGAACAGATGGAAAGATTTTTGATACACTCACCAGTACCTGTGCTCAAAGCACAGCAAAGCTCTGAGCTGGGGGAGGTCATGGGGCTTTTTATTCCCCACCCCACCAGTCAGTAGCTCTTCTGCACATACATGTGCAGGAATGATTGTCTGGGGCTTTTCCCTCTTTGCTCTAATGAGGCAGATGAGGGAAACCTGGAGAGAAACTCAAAGCTGAGCAGCAGCAGCAGGACAGGTTTGGGGCTGGGAATGCAAGAAAAATAAGACCCAGGGAATGGCACAAATGTGGTACCACAGAATCACAGCATGGGTTGGGTTGCAAGGGACCTGAAAGTTCATCCAGTGCCACCCCCTGCCATGGGCAGGGACACCTTCCACTAGCCCAGGTTGCTCCAAGCCCAGTCCAGCCTGGCCTTGGACACTTGCAGGGCTGTTACTACTACAAATCTGCTCATCCAGCCTCTTCTCCAGCAGGATTTCTTTCCCTTTGACAAAACATCCCAGAAGCAGGCTGGGCTCTGGATGCTGTTTTTCCCAGGATCCCTGGCAGCATCACCCCAGTGTCTGACACTTGCACTCACCAGCACATGGAACAGCTCAGTGCCAAACCCCTGCCAAGGCCCAGCAGCCAGGATGGGATGGCATGGCATGGCATGGCATGGCATGGCATGGGATGGCCATCCCAGTGACCTGGAGTGGCCTCAGGGTTCATTCTCCAGGATCCAGCCCTGGAGATCCAGCTGTGATCCAGCCCTGCTGCCCAAGCTCAGGAGTGTTAAACCTGAGCTGACAGACCCTGTGAAGTAACAAGGGAAGTAAAATGAGGGAAATTGTCACAATAACCCCAAAAACTGCCCTTAAAATCCCTTCAAATCCAGACAGGCTAATTCTGCCTCTCCAGCCATCCATCTGCACTGACACCTTATCCCATCTCCCTGAGCTTAACAATGGAGCTGGGGGAAAATGTTATAAACTGAGAGTTTTCAACAAAATGTTTGCCAGGATTTCCAAAATCTTTTATGAAAATAATAATGAAGGAATATTTGTAGCAGTGGCTGTTACTGAGGGGAAGTCCATCTCATTCCTGCTGAGCTAAAGTTTCCTTAACTTTCATAATTGGGAGAGCTTAGAGGTCAGTCTTTATGATCTGTAAAAAATCACACTTATTGGGATTTGCGGGAGAAAAAGATGATTCCCTGCCCCCTCTTCCTCCTGCTGCTCCTCTCCCTCCTTCAGGACTGCAGGAGCAGAGGAAATAAACCCCAATAAATCCTCCTAAACAGTGGGGTTGGTTTTTTTTTTTTTTTCAAATCCCCATTCTTAGCATAAGCAATGCTCAGCTGGGAGCCCAATAAACCCTTTGAACCGGTAATTGGCGCCCATTCTTTTAAAGCCTTTTCCCCATTTTAAATATTAGTATAAAAAAGGGGGATTTGAGGAATCGGGAATGGCCAAAGCAAACATCTGACACGCTGTTACATCAGACCTATAGAACATAAAGCTCAGGCACATGGACCCAGCCTGCTGCTCTGTGCTCACGTCTGCAGGGAGGACAGAAGAGCTGGAAAACTCTGTTTCCCTGTCTGTGTGTGCCTGTACTCACTGTTGTTAAACGGGAGGAGGGTTGCACCGGGTTGGTATGGCAACAAAAGCTGTAAAAAGAAAATCCTCCTGTTCCAGGGCAATGGAGGATATTGGCTAATTTCTATCTCCCAGCACAAAAACAGTAACACTGACACGCTCCTCCTTTGCTGTGCCACACATATTTGTATTTGGGTGTCGTCGTGGAGACTGAACTGGGCTGAGTTGTTCTTTGGGTTCTGGCTCTGAAAGGTTCCAGTGATCCCACATTTCAGGCCCACATCTTCGAGGTGTGTGTTTAACTTTATGGCCCAGAGCATATAAAGCTAAATCCCCCTGTGTTTCCAGGGCTCAGCTCCTGGATCTTGGGAGCAGAGAGAGGGATGTAAAAATTGTCATAGCAATAAACAAGTGGTTTGGTGAGCAGAGGGTTTAGTGAAAGCTGCTTTTCAACATCTCTCCAATTTTTTCCTCCCTTTTTTCTTCCTCCTTAGGGGCTGGGGAGGCTCCTTTTAGCTCCTCCCCATCCAACTCCCTGTCTCATGAAATCTGTTAGGAACTTTACTTCAAGGTCTTCATTCCTTCGATAGGTTTGCTTGAGACTATCAGCAATTAAAAACTTTTGGGATAGAAAGAAGTGGGAAAAGAAATCCTTACAGCACTAGCACACAAGCCTTGTTTCCTCAGGCATCCAACTAAAACACTTCCCATGGCCAAGGTGAAAAGCCAGGCCTGATGCTCTGGACTTGCAAACCCAACACTGCAGCTTTATGTTTCTGCTGGAAAGAAAAACAAACTGCAAACAATGGGAGAAACCACAGAGCTGTGCCTGGAGCTGTGCTGGGGGGGATGAAGTGATTTCCCAGGCACCAGTTAGAAGAGGGACAGCCCCAGTGCTGGGACTGGGCTGGGTGGGAGAGGGGAGCAGAGGGGACTTGGTTTGGTGTCTTCTCCCTGAGCTGCCTGCGTGTGTTCAGTCTCAGCAGCACAGTCTGACAGGGAAATGCAGGTATTTAAACTCTTGCTTGAGCTCCCTTTGCAGTTTCCAGCAGTGGAGAGGGAAGTTGGGGGAAGATCTAAATGAGTTTGTTTCTCAACACAGTGTTTTGAAAAACCCACTCAGGTAGCCAAGAGCAGAAAATAATGTTTTATAGAGGAATAACTTTGGTTTTCTGGCTCTTCAAAACAAAGGAGGGGCTTCTAAATAAAACCTTTTAATAACCGATACCAAAAAATATAAAGATGCTCTAAAAAAAGTCAAAATACCAATAAAAGTACAAAAAGGTAAAGATACCAATAACTGATATCAACTGATACCAGTTTAATAACTGATATGAGAAAGTTCTGCCTGAGTGCTGCACACGAATCACGAGGTTCTCCTCAGCAGGAGCACCGCAGATTTCTCTGGGAATTAAAAAGGAACAAATAAAAAATAGGGTCCTGCACATGCATATAAGCTGCTGTCCTTCCCCCCCACACACACACACACACAAAAAATACACCCCAGGTACTTCCCAGTGTCCCATGTCCCAGGCAGGACACTGCAGGCACGGGGGCCCCGTGGCACCTCGACTGCTCACAAGCGTGTCGCTGTTTTTCCTTCGCTCGTGGCATAAATCATGAAAGGGGAAAAAAAAAAAAAAAATCTGTTAGCACAGAGCTCAGGTTTGTTTATTTTCTTGCCAGCTGCAACATGCTACCCTCTTAGGGGATCATGGAAAACCAGCCATGGTTTAGGCTGGAGTGACATGTCAAACCCAAACCGTGGGTCTGGCCCCTCTCAATGAATTACAACCTTGTCAGGAACCTATTATACATATAGACATGCATATATGGATTTTTTTGAAATTAAGGTAGGGTTTTTTATCAAATCAAATACCTGCACAGTAAATTATGTTTCTGGTGCCAGCCTGGCTCTGCCTCTCTCTCCCCTGCTCTCCCTCCCTCAGCACCACGACACAGGGGGTTTGTTTGAGGAGGGAGTGCTGGGAGGGTCCTGAGCTGCTGAGGAAATGCTGTTTGACCTTCCCACATGTTTTGTTTGGGAATATTTACCACAACGTGTCCCAGCACTGTTGTCTTAATGATAAAAATATTCAGAGTCCAAGCCTGGAGGCCTGGGGTGGTGGGTGAAGGCAGGAAGGTGAATCAGGAATAGGGTGCAGCCATCAGAGATGTTTGCTCATCTGTTTTCTGAACCAAGTTTGTTTTGTTTATTAATAGGGCTTGAAATGCCAAGGGGAAAGTTTAGGGTGAACTAAAAATGCCACGTGTTCCTCTGGTATGGAGCTTCCTTTTGTACTTGCTAAAATTAGTTGGGTGCTGGCTTTTCCCTTTTCATCCACCTCCTCCCCCTGAGGAATAGATGCTATTGTTGTTTTAGGGGAGGCCAGAAAGATCAGCAAATTGAACTAGTGAGAGTTCATTGGAGGTCTGCTTAATCATGGCCCAGTGGTCTGTTCAGTCAGAGGCATAAACTGCTGCAAAATAGTCCTCACAATAATTTTAAAAATAATAAGTAAATAAATAAATAAATAAATAAATGAAATTAAGAAGCTTTGCTTTTCCATGGAGGAAAAGAGGAGTAACTGTTATCAACAAACAGTATCTTTTATGTTCTGCAAACAGCCAGAAGATGCTTCTGCTGTCATTATGACCTTACAGGAGAAGAATTCCACACAGGACAGCATGAGGCAAATTAAGTGGATACCAATGGATGTGCAGCATCCCTGTGACAGAGAGCTTGACCATGTAGTGTATCCTGACGAGGGGAAAAATCTGTACCTGGTTAACAATCCATCCAGCCAACCACTGGCATCAAATCCTTCCTGTGTGTGCTCCCCAGGAGCTTTATGGTTCGTAGGATTGGATTCAGAGCACACTTGGGGGGTTGGATTTTCCTCAAGGGGACCTCCCCAAACCGTGACCATTCCTGTCCAGAGGACAGAATGAAAACTTCCCCCTGCCCCCGTGTCCTGCACTGAGCTCGTGTGGGAGCTCAGAGGGGCTTGTGCTGCAGGAGCAACTGCAGATGGAAATGGGGGGATGCCCAGGAATCTCAAAGGCAGCAAAATCCAGCAGGATTGGGGTGTTCCTGTAGCTCTTGTCTCGTGACTGGTTCATCAAATCCGAGAAACAGAACCTGTTCCCTCACACCCAAGGACTTATCCAATGTCCCCAAAAATGCCCACCCTTCAGGGGAGGGCCACCCCAGCTCTCTGCCTGCTGGGAACACGTGGCACAGGTCCTGCCCAACCCCTCTGTGGCTCCTTGTTCTCCCTGCTCTGAGGGGGCAGGAATCAGCCACTCCAGGGAATGGCTCCGAGACAAAACGTTAATCATGTGTGTAGTCCTTTAATTGCATTATAGCCCTTATTAAATAAGGTACAGGAGAGCACAAAGGTGGCCTGCTTCTAGTTTTGATGCAGATATTATGTAAATTTATGTATCTGATTATGCCAGCCTTGTGAACCCCTCCAGGTTTCGGAGTAGTTTCCAAGCTGTCCCCCTTGCTCAGCGTGGAATTCTTTGTCGTTTGGTTCTGGTTTTGCATTAAACCCCCAGTGTGTGTCTGTGTGTGCTCCCCTTTCCCTGCAAGCCAGAGACTGAATCTGGCACTGGGTTTTCTGGCTGGGTGGGGAGAAGTTTGTCTCCGAGGTGAAAAATTTGCCTTTTAAATTTCTATGTAGCTTGTACCCAGATTATAATTCATAGCCAGGGCTGAATACCAAATGACCCTGTTCCTCATTTCCACAAATATTCTGAAAGGCAAAGAGCGAGTCAAGGGGAAAATCCTGGCTTAAATCCAGTGCTGTTAGGACCCAGAATCAATGGCATTTATAGAAAGGCTGGATTTGGCCTCTTCCATCTTTCATTTAGAGCTCTCAGATTAACAGAATATAAATATTGCCTGATGCCCCAGAGCTGCCCCAGCAAATCACTGAAAGATGCATCTTTCCTTCTGGAACAAGGCAAATATTGTGAATGGAAGTCTCCACGAGAAAGACTGGAAAAGCTGTTAGGAACTGTCCTCGATATTGTGTGTCACAAGGTACTTGTGAAGACTAAAACTTGGAGGATCAACTCCAAACATGAACAAGAAAACTCCTTTTTGGCAACACCAGAACAGTCCACAGTGGTTTTTACATGATGCATCATTAGTAAAAGATTTTGTCAAACTTAGCCCTTCTGGTTCCATGCAGACAGACCATGCATTACCCCAGGAGTTTTCCAGAACAAAGACAAAGAAGGAATTACAAACCGTATTGTAAGAGAAGGAAACTCACTGGAAAATGCACTGCAGATTTTTCAAGGCTCTTGCAGCTGCACAAGATTGATTTTGACATCTCCTGTGAATTCTGGGTTATTCCCACTCTGCTCACTGTGGTGAACAGTGGGATGGAACCAGCCCCGAGTTTTTAACTGGGAAATATTTAGATGTGACCCCGGGAATGCTCTGTGTCTGTGCCAGGACAGTGTTAATGGTGATCCCTGGTGAAGTGCCAGGCACTGTGATGTCTCCCTGCAAAACCCATCCCACCATCCCTGCTCTTCCCTGCCTGGAGCACCGACCAGTGACATCCTGAGCCTTTGGATTGCCAATTGTTTGCTCACACATGAATCCCAAGGGAGTGAGACAGCAAAACAGTGACCAAGGGCATATTTAGCTTCCATTTTGGAATCATTGCTCTCTGGGACTGGAATTCTGAGAGAAAACACGTGGATTTCAGCTGTATCCCGAGGGGTGCAGAGTTCTGGTCCTGTGGAACACACGTGGTGGTTATTCCTCCGTTAGCCCTGCCAGTGCTGGAGCTGCTGTTCCTGTGTCATTCTCCTGACACATCATTAATAAACAGGGAATTTCATACCTGATTTCCACACTGTCATGCTGAAAACCACCTGGGTCTCAGTTTTCATCGACGTTTAAAATGAATAAACCGAGAAGATGTGGACTGAAAAGTGGTGGGTGAGTTTGAGGTGGGATCAGTCTAACTGAGTAATGGATCAATCAGCTTGGAATGAGCATCCATGCTGGGAGGAGGAAAATAGGACTGGAAATTCTGAGGCTCCAGATGTCCAGTTGTTGTGAAGATTTCACAGCAGTAGCTTCCCAGTTAGAAACGTTTTCCTAAGCAGGGACCTTGCCCAAACCTTTGTGGCTTCGAAAGGATATGCATTGATCTTTTATTAATGTCTAATCCCATGGACATGGAGAGCAATTTATTCCCTTTTTTAGAGGCTTTTCACGGATTTGAAGACCTGATGCATGTTCTTCCTGGTTTTCCTTACTTTGTCTGAATAACTCCAGTTCCTCCCACTCTCCTGTGTATCATTTCACAAAACCCCTGACCTGGACTCACTAATCCAAATGAATTTCGGAATTGATCCCTTTCCAAGGAGTCGTTACAGGAGGCTGCCTTTGCCAGCAGGTGTCACCATAAGAGAACGAGAATATCCAGCTTGGAACGCCACGGCGTCTGCAGGAAACGCGGAGTCTGTCCCTGCACTTTTCCCTCCTTTGCATCCCACTGAAGCTCCTTTATTCCATAGTGACTTATCGCTGGGTTAGAAATCAAATGTGTCCTGAAAGCAAGATACCCCTGAGCAAAGAAAACACAAAACCCACCCCGGGTTTGGAAAAGGAGCTTGGCAAAGCTCTCAGGGGTTGGAGGTGGGTGGCAGTGGGGATCTGAGTGAGGATTTGGGATGGCAGAGGCTCCGGATCCATCTGATGTGACCCATCCGCGTGGAGGGTCCAGCAGTGGGAGCACTGGCAGCTCTGCTGCAGAGCCTGAACCATTCCTGGGCACCTCGGGCTGTGTTTGTCAGGCAGTAGCTCCTCAGGTGTTTGCACAAAAGCTCAGGGAAACCCTCCGAGGTGTGTTATGACCTCTCCCTGGAATTTGTTCTGTGGATAATCGTTGCATAAGGGAGGATCTCATTGTTCTCTTCCTCTCCCTGTGCCCCCGGTTTGCACAAACCAGCGAACAAGTGTCCAAGGGATTGTCAGAACACGAGAGGCTCCAACACAAACTGCTTTTCTCCCGGAGTTGTGATTTTCTGCAGGGGTTGTCAGGGTGGTTCTGGCCGAGCTGGTGATTTCTGTGCAGTCCTGGGTGGCTGCAGGACAACCTGCCCAGAGGGGCTGCAACGTGCCAGTGCCAGGGTTGAGGCAGCGTGCTGGGATTTTCCTTTTCTTCACTGAACCAGCAAGCGCTGCATAAATATTGGAAATCAAACCCGCTGCAAACTGAAGGATTAGTATTTAGCTCTTTATCTAAATACACTCCGTTCCCCCCCCACCCCCTCCCCAAAATAAAATAGCGTTGTTTGAAATTTCCAGGGAAGCTTAAGGCCTAAAGCATTGGGTGAGATGTAAATTTCTTAAAATATTTATCCATCCATAAGTGGCTACATATTTGACATTATTATAGGGTTTCTCAGTGTTCCATTTTATTAAAAAATATTTATTTGGTTTCTAAGATTACTGCTTCTCTGACCACAGAAAATTCAATTACCGAAAACTGCAGCTATCAAATTGGTTGAAAATAAATAGCCTTTTATCCAAACCTGGCATGGGCTGGTTTACTTTTAATACGTAGCCATAAAAAAAGAAGCTCTTTCCACGGAGAGCCGGTTGGTTACAGAGCAAGCAGCCAAGGAATACTTTGCATCATCAGGTTTTATTTAAAATAAGGGAGGGAGGGGGTAGAAAATAAGTCGTTATGAGACTAATTAGCTGCTCATTTTTCTCTTTGGTTTTAATAAGTGACAGAAGATCTCTCGAGGCGTTTCTTTTGTTAGGATAAGTGAGTCTTGTTTCACGAGTGTGAATAGATCTGCAGGTAACAATCCAAAATCTTGAAGCATCGATGTCTCCTACCTGTGAGGTTTAACACAGGCGTTGAGTTTGCAAGTGGCAAAGAATAGAAACTCGTGCTGAAAGAGCGGCTAGAGCAGGTTTATTAATTGTTTTTCACCTTCAACAGAGTAGATTCCATCACGTCTCAAGACAACGTATTGCAGAGGGTTATTAATGGAGTAGGTGCTTGAGTGTGGCTAAAATGTGACATCCTTTGTGACACAGAGATGTCACACACCGACACGGTGACATGCAGACAGACCCGTGTATTACACCGAGAATCTTCCAGAACGAAGAAGAAGAAGGAATTAGGAACCCTACTGTAAGAGGAGTAAATGCACTGGAGATTTTTCAAGGCTCTTGCATTTGAACAAGGTGACATCTCCTGCGAATTCTGGGTTATTCCCACTCTGCTCACCGTTGTGGACAGTGAGGTGGAACCAGCACTGAGCTTTTAATTGGGAAATAATGATCTTTATGTGTGACCCCAGGAGCGCTCCGTGCCTGCGTTCACTCTGAGCACTGTCTGCTCACAACCACCTCGTGTTCCGACAGTGCTTCTGCAGAGGGCAAATAAAGCAGGAGGGAAGAGATTTAGAAAGAGTGACTGTCCCTTCCAGCCGCTCTGGGCTGAGGCTTCCCCTCCTTTAACTCGTGAAACGACCCTGTGGCTTCTCCGGGCTCTGCGCCCGCCTGTGAAGTCCCTTGCCCTCCGTGCCCGAAGACACCGCGTCTGTCAGCCCGGAGGCATCAAAGGCTGGAATGTGACCCCGCCGGGGGCTGCTCGTTAACAGCTCCTGTTGGCTGCCCGAGCCCCATCAAGGGGGATGCTGAGAGACGGGCCCGCCTGCCCCGGGGCGAGCAGGGACCCCCATCCCGGGCAGCACCGCAGCTGTCAGTGCCAGCCCGGGATGAAAAGAAAGCCACGACATCAAAAGCGCAGACGAAAGCGGCGGGAGATAACGCGGCGGGCACATCCAAAAATGCTGGTTTAAAGGGGCCTTTCCTGCCCCGTGGGGTGGGTGTCCGTGGAACCGTCAAGGGGGAAGGGGAGGGGGCTGAAGAGTTGAGGAGATTATTCTGAGAGAAGCAGAAGCGTGTCAGGATGAAAAATCTCAGGTTTTATTGCTTTGGAAAGACCAAATTAGGGAATTTACCCTAAAAGACCTGTGGGAAAACTCATCAGCTCCTAGGATGGGTGAAAATATTCCTGTGTCTCCCACCGGGCACGTGGAGAGGATCACAGCTACAACCATTTCCTCGAAAACTGGAAGCTCTTTTCAGTTCCCATTTACTGAGTTTTCCCCCTTTGGAAATGCACAGGAGGAGGATTACCTGGAAACCGTGGCCAGAGCACATGGGTCAAGGCAGCAAGTGAGACCTCTCCCGAATTTCCCTCCTTGAGGTGGCATTTTCACCCCCTCACCCCCAGTCCTTCCCGCTGCTGAACAGGGATATCACAAAGGGTTACCTTGGGAAGTTCAGTCCAGTGAAATAACGCTTGGAAAGGGCTTTAAGAAGATTTTGTGAGGAAAGGGCTCCCTCAGGTTTGAAGAATAGCTGGCTGGTGTTCCTGGCTGTGGTTTCACAGGTCTGTACACACGTCCCATTGTACACAAAAGCTGCTTATTTGTTTAAGGCAGTTGGTGAGTGGATTATGTGACACGGAGTCATCCAGAGACACTGCTCCAGCCAGAGTGGCAGGGCAGGAAAGAGCCTGAACCTGTATTTTAATCTCTTTTCTGATGTGATTTCCCAATTGCATCAGGAGGCGAAGTCTCCCTGAGCTCAAAGTCTGATGATGCTGAAGATAATCCAGCCCAGCCCCAGCCAGCTTTCCAGGAGCCCTTTCCCAGCTTCCCTGGAGGAGAACCAACTCCCACTGCTCCCTGCAGAGTCTGGGAGCTGCAGTGCTGCTGAAATGTAGCTTATGGATGAAATGCAGTTTGGGTCTCTGTAATGGATCCTGCAGTCTGAGCCAACAGAGCAGGAGCTCAGCCATCAGCTGTCAGCCCATAAAATCTGTGTTACCTTTCTTTCTTTTCCTTTTTTTTCCCCCCCATTGTTCTTAAAGTGATGGTGTGAGGGAAGCTCGTGGATTGGGAATTACAGGAGCAGCTCCACAGATTCCTTTAGCAAATGAAAGGAGGAGCATGTTGCAGTTTTATGTTGAGCTGGATGACTGCAAGAAGTGATGCCCCCACTGTCCTACCCTTAGGCTGATTCCCAGCATAAACCACTTCACTTTCTTGGCTTGTGCCTCCTGAACAGCAGTAAAATAACATCACTGGCGACAAAAAAAACTCCCTGGAAGTGTGTTGATCCAAAGAAGCTTGTATATTTATATATATATTGAATGTCTGCTCCTAGATAACGTTGCTTTGCTCATTTTAAAAACGTCTGCCTTGAATAAAGAGCTCCTTTGGAAGCTTTTTAAATGTGAGTTAGGACTTGATGTTGCCTTGGTAGCAGAGACCCTTCGTGTTCCAGCGTTCCCTGCGATGCACACAAACAACACATTGACTGTGGCCCCACTTTATATTCTCACTAAATCAAGGTAAAGTTTTTTAAAGCCCAATTCATATTAAAAAATTTTCCTGCGGGTGTGAAGTGATTTTGACAGAGGCACAGCTCACACCAGGAACCCTCCAGACTTGTGGCTTCAGAGGAAGAGGGGAAAAATATAGCTTGGGGTGGGGACAGGAGGTAGAAATAGTTGAGAGGACCCTTTGGTCTTTAATTCATGTCAGAAGAGCCCCAGCTGTCACCCACCACTTGTCCCAGATTTATGGATCATCTGTTTTGTTAATGCTTGTGGATCTCTTGCTGAACATAACCCTTCTGAGCTTTTTTTTTTTTTTCCCCTGATCAAAGGCTGTTAAAATTATAAATGTCCCTGTGATATCTTGAGGTTTGCCTAAGAAGAAGGTACATTGATGGAACAGTTGTTGGGGTAGTCATGAAGTAATATATTCTCCATGTATATCTTCACAAGTTTCGGAGGAGCATTTAATTTTATAAATATATTGAAGAACCTGTGCTCTAAAAGAACTGGCTGATGAATGAGGCCATTTGTTCATCTTCAGTGTTACCTGAAATGCACAGAACAGTCACTTCAAAATATTTATGACATTTTTCTCTAGAATTCACTCAGAAGTGAAGTTTTACAGAGTTATACCTGTATGTGTGCAGGTGTAGGAGATTCAGGGTTATGTGTAAATAAAGTGCAGCAAGATTTGAAGTTCTCACAGCTCCTGATGTGACAACGGGCCCCTCACCTCTCCTGTTCAGGTTGTTTTCCAGTCTGAGGAACAGAATGGAAGGAAAGGCTGCAGATGTTCATGGATCAGCAGCTGCCAGGCACGTGTGTCCTCTGCCCTCGATGGAATCACCTTGGTGGTTCAGATGTGCTTCCCTCCCTGCCCTGTTCAAGCAGCAGCTTCTCACCTGGGCCCAGCACGAGCTGATTTTTGTCAGTTGGAGAAAACAGCTCCTTTCTGCCTGCTGGGACTGGCTGGCCCCTCTTTTGTAAAGTGAAGGAGTCTCATTATTGCTCTGAAATTCCATGTGCAATATTGTATTTCTGCATTCTCAGGCTGGACAAAGCCCCGAGGTGTCTGGAGCTGAAGGTTTGCCAAAAGCATCTGAATTACAAATTCGGTGTCTCACGTTTGCCTGGGCTGTGAAAGCATCACCCACCACAGGGGATGTCAGTGCAGGGATTTCAGTGTCAAATCCTGGGATGGTTTAGGTTGGGAGGGACTTTAAAGATCCTCTCATTCCACCCCCTGCCACGGGCAGGGCCACCTTCCACTAGCCCAGGTTGCTCCAAGCCCCGTCCAACCTGTCCCTGGAGCTGGGCTTGGTCTCTCCTTTCTATAACGAGCTGGAATTTTGAGGTGATTTCAGAGGGATCTTCACCTGGATTGGCTCAGCAGTAGCACAGGAGGGGCTGCCTCAGTTGCCTCCCTCAAAGCACCCAGAACACACAAGGAATGAGCATCCAAAAACAAGTGCATCCACAGGGATGATGCACAGAGGGAACGCAGAGGGTGCCCAAACCACAAGCTGTGAGCCTTGATCAGGCTCCAGACCTCAAACAGCCCTAATTTAAGGGTGATCCAGATACAGGTTTTTAGGTTTGCTCGTTATAGAAAGGAGAGACCAACTCCAGCTCAGGCCCTGGTTGGAATACTGGGAAATTCCGAGATCCTTGGAGCAAAGGTGTTAATTTTCACCCATTTTTAGAAAGGCATGATTATTGCTGGCCTGACTGTTTTATTTTGAATGTTTTAATTGCTTGAGAACAAACTGTTTTATACAATTCCCAAAGCAGCTGAGCAACACTTTGGAAGCCAAATATTCTGGCAGGATTTTTTTTTGGTGTGAAAGTTGGAGGAGTTACATACAGAGCACTCCATAAAATGCTAAAATTATGGCCTGGTGTCCATCCCATCAGTCACTGGGAACTCCTGTAGAATTTCATCTAAGATCTGTATTTGAGGTACAAATTTGGAGGGTTTATTGCTGCCTTAAAAGTGCATGCAGATTATTTTACTTTAATTCCAAGTCACATTATCCCCAGCCAAGTCTAGTGTCATTTTACAGACATGAAAACATAGAAACCCTGTTCTCAAGTTCCTTGTTATGGGATTGAGGCTGTTGTTTATTGGTGATGATTTTCCTTTCTTTCCCTGACAGCAGCCATGGGGATGATTGCACTGCCTGGGCTATTTTTATGATTTATGTTCCTCCTTCAGTGTTTGTCTGTTAGTCTGAAATCAGATAAAGGGCCCTGAACCACATGATTTAAGTGCATGGATAGATGAGAAAAGAGAAAATAGCTGTAGCATCTAAGCTAATAATTCACAATTAATAGGCTTTGCATGTTTGTGAGCTTGGCAATATTCTCAGGGCGGCTGAAAATTTTTATCCTCGTTTTATTTGTTCCAAATAATAGAATAGGATTTTTTTTTCAATTTTTCCTTGAATTGGATTAGAAAAATTTGTGTTAAAATGAGCCTGCAGTTTTACTGCTTGTCAGGATGACAAGATGGATCAAGTGAAGTACGTGTAAGGATGAGTAGGATTTGGATTCCATTTGATCCTCTGCAGTTTTCACAATGTTATCTGCAAAGCTTGGAGCAAACATTTTAATCTTTGGTGGGAAATCAAGAAACAGGGCTTGCTCAGAGCACACATGGAGTTTCCAACCCACAGCAAGAAGGTTTTGAGAGGTAAATTAATTATACAGCACTGGACACAGAAATCATCAGCTGTAAAAATGCTCAGGTCCCCTGAAAAAAAAGGCAAAGAAAAACTAAATCTATACATTAATTTTTAGTATTAATGCAACTGTTTCTCCAGGAATCTTGCTTGAATTACTTCAAAAGAATGAACCCCAAGGTGTGATTTTAAGGTGGGCTATTGCTTTCCTTTTCAAAGAGGAACATGAAGAAAAGGGAAGCTAAGGAAATGTAGGAATTTCAAGATAAATATCAGAAATTAAGATCTCAACCTCCTGAGTTTGTTTCTCTTACAGTGGAAACCAGGATGGTTTTGTGTCTGGTTTCAGGGTAGCTCACAATCAAATTTTCAGGACTTTTCATGGAAATTTTCCAGCCTGGAAGTACAGAGGGAGTATGTACAGACAGAAAAGGATGGAAAAGGGGTGGTAAACTCCCTAATAAATCTGTCAGTAGCAAAGACCCTTGGAACCAGCAGGGTTTGTAGCTTTCTCCAACTCCCACATCTCATCTTTTAACAGTATAAATAGCAGGGTTTAAAACTAGATTTCTCCACTGAAAATGTTAAATTTGCTGGCATAAGATGGCAGCTTTTGACATTAGAATATGGGGCCATTCCATGAGATTTACAGTCTCCAAGTCCATATTCCCTTGAAGATTAAACCTTCATTAAGTTCCCCCTTTTTTTCCCTTTATTTCCTGCCTTTTGCTCACATCACACTCTTAACTTTCATAAGCACTCTTGGGTTTAGTGCTTTAATAAAAACAGCTTTGGTGGAGGTTTAAAGGCACTTCAGATTCTCTAAAAACCTTTTGGAAATTCACCCCTGAATCAGTAATTCAACCTGCCTTCCCTCTCCCCTCGTCTCCCACCACACATCTTCATTAAGATGCATCCAAAAGAAGGTAGTCTGCAATTTAAACAATTACATCAAGGGCTTGATTTGCTTTTTCTCTCCCTATTTTTTTTTTTTCTCTCCACCATTGTTATGACTAGACAGAGGATCATACTGAGTACATTAGCCAGGCAGTGACTCAGGACACCTACTGCTTGGAATGCCATTGCACTCTGAAAGGAAAGGGATAAAACCATCTCTCCTCCAGCCCTGAACCCCACTCTGCAGCAATATTTCTGCCACAGGAATACTTTGCTGGCAGCTCCAGCCAGGCAGCGTTGGGGAGCTGCGGTAGTTTGTTGTCAAAATGAAAAATGGTTCAGTGCAAAAGGTCTCATTGCTGGGATGTGAACAATCAAGGAACACTAAGTCAAGCATTTGACAAGGAACTTTGGTCTTGCTGTTAAATACCACTTAATATTGTCCTGCCTGATAATCCCTGCTGTTTAACAACCCTGCAATCGTGGCCCAGGGATGGCATTGAGCCTCTTCTGAAGGGAAAATCTGGGCCATATGTCATGTGTCTGCCGGCAAAGGGAAAGGCATGGCTTTTGATAGCCAAGGAAAATTGAGATGTTGCAAAAAAAAAAAAAAAAAAAGACAATTGCAAACACGTTACAGTCTCCAGTCTGCTTTGGAGTTTGGGTCCAGAGCATTGAGGAGTGGTTGCAGTTCCAGCTGAGGTGGTTGTAGGTGAAAAGCCGAGGGGCTCCCAGTCCTGTGCTGTTGGAAGTCTGGGTGTGCTGTATGAAAGGCCTTTATTGGGGGTGCAAGTGGAAAGCTTTGCTGTTATCACCTTCACCTCTGCAGCTTCACCTGAAAAGTTCTTCCCCATGGTCCAGGTTGTCTTTTCCAGTTAAAATTTGCTGCCTTCAGGCCGTGACCCCTCCTGTATTTGTGCTCTGACTGGGCCTGCTCAGATAACCCTTTGAGATCTTTGGGTCATTTTTCTCCTTGCCTCTCAATGCCTGATCTGGGGCCATCCCACCTCCTATGAGTCCTTTGTCTATTTTGATTTGTCTTTTTGGTGATTGGGTGGTTTTTGTAAATAATAACCTTTGTTTTTGTGAGTTAGGTTCTATTCTGAATGTGCACTTCTGCATTATGAATTGGGGACTGATGCTCTGAAGAGATTCTTCCCAGAGATGATAGAAGATGTTGAAGCAGAAGATTCACAGATTATTGACCTGGAAGTCCACATGATATTTCTTCATTTTAGCTTGGCTATAAATCCAAGCTGCAGCCAGGAATAATGATACTCACACTGAAAAAGAAAAGTGAAACAGGCTAAGCAAAGCATTGGTTTTGGTCATTGATTTCCAGCCAGGAATTGCACGGGCTCACAAACAGTTTAAAGTGAACAATTGTTGCCCAGAGAAGCTGTGGCTGCCCCTGGATCCCTGGAAGTGTCCAAGGCCAGGTTGGATGGGGCTTGGAGCGACCTGGGCTGGTGGAAGGGCACGGGGTGGGACAAGATGAGCTTTAAGGTCCCTCCCAACCCAAACCATTCCATGATTCCATGAACTTGCCATGGCAAATAGTGATAATTATTTTCAGGGAGTGAATTACTGGAAGGACAAGAAGCCCAGGCAGTTAAGGAAGAGCTTGAAGGCGGCTTTGGAGAAAAGAGTAGAGACCTGAAACGACTCAGCCTCTCCTCAGTGATGCTTCTGGGACAGTTCCCCCTGCCCAAGGGGGGAGCCAAAAGCTGAGCCTGGCACTTTTCCTGCCTCCCTGCTGCTCCTCCATCCGTGCTGTCAGGGCAGGCCTGCCCTGTGTGTACACACAGACCCAAGTGAGCCAAACACCCACCTGCAAAGGCGAAGAAATTCTGGGGCAGATGGCGGGTGGCAAATATTTTCCTGTGCTTGACGTGCCAGCAGGGTTCTGGCAGGTGCCCTTAGGAAAACACATCCCACATTTCTGAGCACTCAACACCCCTCACCACCCCCCAGGGGTGACAGTGTTTCCTCAGCCTGTCCCTGGGGCTGTGCTCAACACCCGAGGTGTTCAAAGGGAAGCACAACAACTGCTGGGGGGTGGGGGTGGGAGGTGCAGAGGTTTGTGTGGATGACATTTGGATCTGGGAAAAGCAGGAGAGGTTCCTGGAAGCCTTGGAGAAGGCAGGAGTCGGGCTAAAGCTAAAGCAACAGTGAAAGGACACCCTGGGAAATGGAAATAACAGACCTGGGAGAGAAATGTGCTGTGGGGCACAACAGGCTCGGAGCTGTGCTGGCCACAGGAGGGGGAGAGGGAGCCAAAGTTTCCTGAAGGGGAGGGAAATCAGAGCCCACCCTGACTGTCCTGGAGTGGGGGGTTCTGCCTGACCCTCATCCTGTTACAGAGAGCACAGTGACAGACCCAGATGGTGTCACCAGCTCCATAATTCAGAGTGCTGCCACTGGAGAAAGGCTCTGAAGAGACAGAGTGAAAACATGCTTGCATCCCAGGACTAAATAAATTCCAACTTTTTAATTTAATCCATTTTAATTATATCAGTAAAATATAATTATCTTCATTTGCATCGATATTTATAATTAATTTCAAATTGAATTATAATTTAATTTATAAATTTAACACGTGCTTTAGGAATCAGCTAATCCCTTGACCAGATCAGCCACGTGTACCCCTCAGTATTTGACTTGTTGTAGGATACCCTTGTTTGAAATCTAGCAACTGATACAGAGGTAACAGGAGAAATTGTTCTCTGATTTTTTTTTCTTGTTCTTTGTCTTGTTCTCAGTCTTTGTCTTGGGAAATTGGTTTTGGAAGGTTTTATTGGGGGAGAAAAAAATTCAGAGAGCTCTTCAAATCTGTTAAGCTTCAGTCCAGAGAAGCAGATATGTTTAAAATTACTAAAATTCTGGGCAAGATTAATTAGAGAATCATAAAATCATGGAATGGTTTGGGTGGGAAAGGATCTTAAAGATCATCTGGTTCCATCCCCTGCCATGGACAGGGACACGTTCCACTTAAGGTCTTATCTAATCCCCTCTGGCTTTGTGAGGCCACTCTTGTGTATTAAAAAAGAATGGAGTGTAATTATTATCATTATTGTAATTGTTATATTTGCATGATAAATTATTGCACCTCTCCTTTTAAAGGCATTGCTTGCTGCCATGATTTCAGATCCATATCCCAAACCTCTGTTAAACAAAAACAGGAGCAAACTCCCTAAAAATTGAAAACAAGGCTTCTTGAACCCGGTTCTGGTGCAGCAAAACTCCATTTATTCTTTAGTCTAAACTTTTCCAGGCAGTTCTACATGAGAACAGGACTCAGATAAAAAGACAAAGTGAGTTAAAATAGTTTTCTCTCTGGAATTTGTCATGCTAGAGCATTAGAGAGCTCTGCTCTGGGAACAGAGCAGGCAGGGAATCACTGCTGATTTTGCCATAAAAATAAGTACATCATGGAATGACTTTTAAAGACTGAAGCAATGGACAGAATTTGCTGTAACCTCTCTTGAAAATTGTCCTTTTTCTTGTCCAGTTTTCTAAATAGGGTCTCACCTGCCCAGTTTGGGTGTTTGGGAAGAGGGCATTGGGAAAAGCTGGGCAGTACTTGATGCATGTTTAGAAGGGTTCCCACAGCCTCACCCTGCGGGTGGAACTGCCCTTCCTGGGACCTGAGTGCTGGTTTGGATGGGATGAGGTGTCACTACAGGTATTTCTGGTACCTCTGCAGGTCTGGGTTCCCCAGCTCTCCGATGACAGAGGAGCTGGAAGGTGTAGGACAAGCAACACCAGTGGCTTTTCTATATTTTCAAGCTGATAATTCCCTTAAATAATTACTTTCAAAAGACAGGGAAGCAAAAAAGGCTCCCTGAACTGCAAAAGTTAAAGCTCCAAAATTACCTGTCCTACCTGGAAATGCTGCTCATGGAACAGCCCTGTATTTAAAAGTCAGGCTGCTGTTGGGAAGGCACTGTGGTGTTCTAGGAAGGCATAAATAACCATCCCAGCTTTCCCATTTCTTCCCCAGAATGGATGTTACATTAGCAGATGGAGGGTTATTAATGGAGCATGGTTACAAGCCAGTTGAAATGTCCCACTCTGGATTAAAAAATGAGGTTTCCAGGATCACTCTGGATTTAAGCCCAAAGCTTTGCCTTTTGGGTTGTCAAGTCAGAGGTACTTAAAACTGTTCTAGTAGTTCCCCTCTTGTTTCTGTCATTAGCTGTGGAAACTTCTGTTCCTTCAGGATGTCAAACCAGTGGCCAGCCAGGGTACAGTGGAACTTGGTCCTCAATTCTTCTTCATCAGCCTCTAATCTCATACAGTTTGCTCTTGAGGAATGCTTTGCAAAATTCCTGTGGTAAAAGACTAGAAAATAGTAAATCAGAGTTCTGGGCTCCTAAACTTAATTCTTTCATCTCCAACTATTCTATCTTCTAATTTTCCTCAAAAAAACAAAACAAAGCGAAACAGAAAAATATCTCATAATAAAAAGTAAAATTAATATAAAAACCAATCAAAATTTATTTCTGGGCCATTCCAAATTCTTCTTCATTGTCTAGGGAGTTCCTGTTCTTCTTTACCATCTGGCCAAGTGACTTCAGAAAAAAACATTCAGCTCATTTTTAGTAGCCAGTTTTTTTCCTGAAAGGAAAGTGATTGGATCTTTCTCAAAAAAATTATAGGAAAACCCCAGAGTTTGCTGAAATCAAATTCTCAGCAATGTGGTCAGAAAGGAACAACTTTCTCCTGTCTTTCTTTGGAAGTTATGGGCTCTAATGGTCACTCCAAATTCTACTCCCTGGGTATCCATTTTCATGGATCTGCCCTGGAACCCAACTGGGCCCGTTGCAGCTCTGGGAGATTGGGAGCAGATTGAGTCACCCAAATCACTCTGCACCTTGGGGTTTCACCATCAAATATAAACCTTATTATCCTGAGCTGCTTCCTGAACTGGCTCCTTTCCAGGGTTTTTTCCTTGCCAAAATACTTGGCTGTCTGTGGGGACGTTCTCCATATTTCAACTTCCTGAATTGCAGTTAATGGGACCCACCTGGTCTGGGTTGGAGATGAGTCAGCAGAAGAGTCCAGCATGTTCAGAGAGAGCCCTTGAAAGTCGTGTGTAACAGAGGCTCAGACCCAGACTGGGAGCCGGGATTTACGTCACTGGGGCTGGGAACTGCATCTGCTGCAGTGCTGAGGCAGGAGCTGCACTGCAGTCTTTGTTCCTGAGCTTTTATTGAAGTGTTTGGCCAGAAATTTAATATTTCAAATATCAGCTGCCTTTGTGGTTGCTGCAGTTTGAGAGGGCAGTTGAGTAAAGACCCCGAGGTCGAGGCAGGTCTTTGCTGATCACATCACATTGGTCTGAGCTGCAATGGAAATATGGGCTGGAATTTCTTTCTCTTCTCATCATGCCAACTGAAAATGCTGCTGCTGACAGCAGTTCTTCAAGACTGGTTTTAACACCTCCTAGGTGGGTTTCAGAGCCTGTTCTAAGGCTGAGGATAAGCCAAGTGGTACCTAAACCTTGCTGATGCTCCTTTCTGCAGTCAGGGCATTCAGCCCTCTCCACCTTTCTGTTTGATGGACAGCAAAGTCATTCCCTTGCAGAGCTGTGGGACAGGCACATAATCAGCATTTTTGTTCCTTGAGCAGATTGGATTCACATACAAAGTTCTGATGGACATGATGGGTAACTGCAAAACAAGCCTAACTTGCCTTTCTTACCTGATGTGATGGTTGGTTATTGAAGCTTCTTTGTCTCTTCCCAGAGAAATGGATCTCACCCTTTCCAGGACAGATCAGTCATTGGAAGGAGCAAGACCCAAAGTGCAATCTTTCATTCCTGCTCCTTCCTTTCTTCTCACTGGTAATTGAAATGCTCAAGCTGAGCCAAGACTAGATGAAACCCTCCAAATGTGCATTTGTGGTTTGCAGAGAATTCCCTACATCCATGTGCCACGTTTGTGAGGGAGGAAAAAAATAAGTCAGCAGAAGATGTTTCCTTGGAGGCAGTGAGAGGTTTCACCCCCAAATGAACTTCCCTGAGAGGGTGAATTAAAAACCATATGAAATGATTGATAGGAAATTGTCAGTTCTTCTCCAGCCAATTCCAGAAGTCAGGCAGCTGTTTAGGCAAACACAAGCATCTAAGAAGAAGGGCTGCCCTCTTCACAAACAGGTTATTCTGAGTGTGCTCTCAGGGGCTGCCCCTTTAGCAAGATCCTAAAGCCAACAGCAGGAGATGTGAACACACTTGACTGTGGCATCAGGCTGGAGCACTGCCTTTGTTACTTTTTGCACTCTGTCTGTCAAATTAGCAAAGAAATCCCCTGCAGTTTGTAGCAATGATTGTCCACTGGTGTCCTGGAGGGAACCAGCCACGGATGAATTAGAGTTAATAAATAGGTGTGCAGCGAGGCTGACCTGCAGGTTTGTCTCAACTGAAGAATTTTGGGGATTTTTTTTTCCTAAGGTTTGAGCTGAAATGAAAGATACTTTTGTGACTTCAATTCCAAGCAAGGAACATTCTCATTCTCACCTGGGAATATCAGAAGAATGCAGTCCCAGCTCGGTTGTCGAAGGCAGCGCCACGTCCGTATTTCCAGACAAATCCTTGCTCCTAATTAAAATAAACAATGGGATTCCTCTGAGCCACGAGGTCTTCAATAAACCCGAGTTTTTAAAAAAAAAAATAAAATAAAATATAGAGCGAGGGAAGATAATAGTTTAATTAATAGAAGCTGGCCCCCTTCCAAAGCACACTGTGGCAGTTGGAGTGTGAGAGGTGGGGAGGCTCGGGGTGGTTGGCGTGTGAGGAGCATCTCTCATGATGAGTCTTGCAGGGAAATGCCAGTCACGCTCCAGCAGAGCCCGTCAGGTGTCTGGGCTGTGCTGCAGCACTTTGGGGATGCCTGTCACAGCCTGTGTGTCCTCCCTTCCCGAGGGAGCAGCTTCAAATGAATCCCGCTGGATGCTCGGCTGAAGAGTGAAATTATCCCCCTGGTGCTGCCTGGCTGGGAGGGAGGGGGAGGAAAACTCCTGGCCCAGGTGAGGGATTCAGAAGGATCCCAGGGAGCTGTCACAGGCCGGGGCACGCCGGGCACAGGAACAGGAAGGATCTGCCACTGCCAGGAGGCTCAAAGCAAAAGGTGTCAGACCTACTTCCACCTTGCTCAGGTATCAACCCGTGGCTTCCAATGCAAATATTTTCCCTCCAGACCGCTTTCCAGATTTCCAGAGGCAAAGGAGGTGAGCCTCGTGCCAATGGCATCAGTGCTGCAGGTAGCCAGGGTTTTTCCTTGGAAGGAGTAGGTGTGGGGCAGTGGGAGAGCTCCTCTCCTGCTCCCTCCTCTTTCCTTTGCTCCATACAGACCTGTCCATCATTTTTCTCCACCCTCCCTGGTGTAGCTGTTGGTGCAGACTTTGTTTGTTAGAAATCCCTCCTAGTTCCTCCCTGCACTGTCCCTCTCAGGGAGCCAAGTCAGTCCAGGTTCGTTTCAGCCAAAGCCAGGGCTCAGCTGGGAACTGAAACTGCACAGCTCTGCTTTTCATTTTCTGGCCAATAACAGCCAGGTAGTGCATTCACAGAACCCTAAATTGAAACGTGGAAGGGCCACAGTGCAGAACTCCAGGCAGGGAGAGGCTGTCACTCCCATCTCCTGCTGCAGCACAGGTTGTGTCCGTGTCTGACACTCAGGTGGGTCCAACCAAGGATGGTGGGAGTTTGGATCACACTGGAAACCTGCAGACCTGTGTCTGCTCCTCACTGCCCTCAGCTGGGTTTAACTAAGCTCTTTGTGAGGTGTTCTGGTGGCCAAGGAACTGTGCAGAGCTCCTGAGTTCCCAAGCAGCTCCCCCAAAAACTGCTTTCATGGATGTCTCCCTGGTGCAGGGCAGAGAATCAGGGGACAGTGGCTGGTTTCTGCTCTGGGGTGGGAGGGGTGTGTGGTTGCTGGAGTTAATCATCCTTCAGGGGCACAGCAAGGCACAGCAGAGCCAGGTGTGTCTGATTTCCCCAGGGCCTGATTATCTCATGATAACCACATCCTCTGAAGTTGATTTTCTGCTGGGTTTTCCCAGGTTTTCATACAAAGGGATGATTTAGATAAACTGAATGGACCATAAAATTTACCAAGTGAACTCCAGACACCCCTAAACCCTCTCCCTGTCCCCTGGTTGTGGGAGGGTGCCTGTGGCACAGGGTAGCACTGCTCCATGCCAAAAACACTGCAGGAGCCACAGCTTTCCCTCAGGACACAGCAGCTGGCTGGTTGGGTTGGATCCTGTCCTACAGGGGCATCATAGCCTTCAGCACTGGGGCTTGGGAATTCCTCCAGCCCCAAAAATGCAGCCCCAAAAACTCCTGAGTGGCGTTTCCTCCCCTGCCACGAGCTCACCCTGGACGAGGCACTGCACTGCTCTGTGTGTTGTTCTCCAACAGCAAGAAGAGCAATGACTTAATCTCTGATGGATATGAGAAGAGTTCAGCCTTCTTTAGATCACTGATTTAATTCCAACAAAAACCTCTGTAGACACTTTGGATACTATTATTAGTAGTAACACAGTAGTAAACCCACTAATAGCCAAGATAGGGATTCTTATGCAGCCAACCCTCCTTCTTAATTATTAGTTTTACTTCAAAGCAAGCAGAAAAAAAAAAAAAAGGAAAAAAACCCCCACCCTGTTGACAGTCTCAGCACTGAGAGGAGAGCCCAGATCCCATGTCTTGTAGGAAATGTGACATTTCAGTTAATGTGTCTAAAAATAAAAGGGAAGCGGTGGAGAAAGTGCCTGTTACCTGCAGGTCCAGCCCCACCCCGCTGCATTCTTTGCCTGATGAGATCTTTTTGTGACAGAGCCAAACACCAGGTTTCCAAAAGCCAAAGTGTCACTCAAAAGTGGTAATTTCACCCCCATCCTTGCTCACCACCATCAGTGCTTCAGCTCTGACAATGGAGCCGTGATGGGAGCTCAGTCCTTTTCCTGGGAGGGAGTTTGAGCAGAATTATTCATTTTCCTGAGGTTTGCCCTCATCTGGAGAGCTGAATTCAGGGTCAGGTTATTGCTTCTTTCTCCTGTGGATCATTCTGGCCACCCTGGCCAAGCTGAAAAATTCAGAGGGCGTTCTCAGCTCCTGTGAAGTGGTACCAGCTCTGCATGGACCATCCCACCTGCCAGCCCTTGGTGACAAAGCGTGTTCCCCACGGGAGCAACCCCTGACACAGGACTGATGCTGGAGCTGCCTCTGCCAGGGCTCCAAAAGGACCTCTTCCCCTGCCATTCCATCAGTGTGTGTTGAAGATGCCATGTGAGATGGCACAGTCCCCCTGGCAGCTCGTGCTCCTCACGGTCCGCGTGGCTCTGGCCTCAAATCTCTGCCCCAACACCGAGCTGAGAAATTCTGGAGGAAACTTTTTCATCATGATTCACCAAACCACAGCTTTTCTTGCAGGAATTTTGAGCAAAGCTTCCCAGATCCAGGGGAGCTCCTGGCTTTTGACAGTGAGAGACATCTCCAACAGACAGGGGGAATATTTGACTTGGAGGCACTGAGGTCCCAAATGAGAACTTTCACCACAGGGTTTTTATGTGTTCTTGGGTGGGTCTTTTCTTTTTCTCTAAAACATTTATTCCTAACGCAGAGCAAAGATGTTTTGGAAATCTCAAGCTTTTGTGGGACGGGAAAATTGTCAGGCATCTTTGGATTTTATCCAGAATTCCTTTTTCTTCCTTTTTTTTCTTTTTTTTTTTCTTCAGGAATATTTTTTCTGAAGCGTCACTCTTCTTGGTTTAGACTTATTTTGAGCTAAAACTGAAAGCAGATGGAGGAGATGAGGTTTTGTGCTTTTTTGAGGGAAATAGTGAAATCATCAAAATTTTGCTTAGAATGAAATTTATGGAATTTATGGCTGCAAGAATCTTCTCGTGCAAGGTGATGCTCTAGGAGTGCAACCTGGCCTGGAACACTTCCAGGGAATTGGGCAGGGCTCACCTGCCATAGCACAAGAGCATTCAGGTGTTTTTCCAGTGGGACAGTGATGGAATTTTGCAGGTTGGGTCTCCTGTCTGTAACTTCCAAGCTGCAAACCTTCAAGAGCAGGTTCAGTGTTTAACAGAATAAAGAGCCATTTGGGTTGGTAACCAAGCCCTGGAGTTTGTGGAGCTGATACAGGGCTTGTTGAAGTGGTTCTCTCTGAGGGGTTGTTTTCTGGCCTGGAGCTGTGTCAGGGCAGGCTCAGGTTGGATCTCAGGGAAAGGTTCTTTCCCCAGAGGGTGGTTGGCACTGAACAGGCTCCCCAGGGCAGTGGGCACAGCCCCAAGGCTGCCAGAGCTCCAGGAGGGTTTGGATGATGCTCTGGGGCCCAGGGTGTGACTCCTGGGGCTGGTCCTGTGCAGGGCTGAGGGTTGGACTGGATGATCCTGGTGGGTCCCTTCCAACCCAGCATAATCTGTGTGACTCTGTGTGGACAGACAACTCCCAAAGAGCAGGCCCTGAACCCTGGAAATCCAGATTCAGGACTTGGCCAAACCTGTGTGGTGACATACCATGGGTGGGAAGGAGTGCAGGGACATGAAAGCCCTGAATCCCCAAGCTAAAAAAAAAAACAAAATTGAAAAAAAAAGAGGGTTGTTTTTCGAAATGATTCCTGTACCACCTCTCACTGTACACAAGCAAATAAACATGGAGTGTGTGTGGGTATCTCCTTGCACAGGATGCCAACAGATGGCAATATTTTATCGTCACACAGCCAGCCCTTCACTCCTGTGCTCTGCAGGGTTTGCATCTTCTTTACTGTGCCGTTGGGAGGTGGGGAAGCTCATGCTGGTCTGGTCCAAAAAATACCTCCCTAATGTGATATTTGATTCTTAACGGGGATTGCAGTGGATGTTCCAGTGAATGTCACCTGGGAGACCCTCACTTGTGTGCCTTTGTGCACACCCAAATGGTGTAGAAGGCGCTGGTGTCCCTTCACCCTCCGTGGCTCAGAAATGTGTCAGTGAGAGCAAACAGCCCCCCAGGGCCCAGGAGGGCTGCTCTCAGAGAGGTTTCTGGTTGAACATGCCAGTTCTGTCAGAAATGAACCTCCTCAGTCCCTGTTGGTCACTTTTTCCCCGTCGTTGAGAGCAAACATTCGGCAGGGGAGGGAAAGCAGATGGCGCTCAGCATATTGTCCTGTTTACTGGTTCTCAGTTCGCTTTTTGAAGTAAATTGGTCTTTTCTTCCTTCTCTTTGGCCAGGAATCCTTGTGTCTTTACAAACCAAGCCCCTTCCCCTCCCACTATGGCAGTAGTTGACGGGGTCTCAGCCATGTCTTGCACCCTCTGACAGCACACAGCAGCTCTGACCTCTGCAACCAAGGCAGGACTCCAGCAGCAAATCCACACAGGCAGTAAAAATGAGACCACCAGAAGACCAACTGCCATTTATTTCTCTTTAAAAAGTGTTTCTTTCTTTCTCTCCCCCAGCAGACTTCCCCCGTGTTGAAAGGGATCCCCTGGTCACGAAGTCAGCGGGCGAGGCTGCCGAAAGCTTTGACAGTCAGTGGAGTGGAACACGACAACACCCGGGAGCAGCTCACACCACTGCAGCCCCTTCCCTGCGTGGACCTCCCTCCGAGAGCAGCCTCACATCCTTCCTCATCCAGGCCCCCTCCAGTCACTCCAATCCCCTCCGTTCCAGCAGTCCCCACACCGACGGGGTCCCCGGGTTGTCCTTTTCCACAGGCATTGCTAAAGCAAATAGCACCGGGTATTTACTGGGTGCAACGCTCTAAATCATATTAATATGGCCAATAAAGGATTTATGGCCAATAAAAATTCCACAGTGGCGTGGCTGCTCCGTGAGGAGGATGAATGAGGGACCCAGGCAGACTGTCAGAAGTCCTGGGAGGAAGAGGAGGGCAGGGGGAGGAAGTGGCTCCACGAGGCTCTCAGAGGGCCCATGAGCTGGGGATGGGCACATCAGAGAGTTTCTGATTGCAGTGTTTGACTTGTGAGCAACAACCAGAACTGCAGAAATCATCACAGAACCATGGAATGGTTTGGGTTGGGAGGGACCTTGAAGATCATCCAGTTCCACCCCTGCCATGGACAGGGACACCTTCACCAGCCCAGGGTGCTCCCACCTGGCCTGGAACACTTCCAGGGCTGGGGCAGCCACAGCTTCTCTGGGCAACCTGTTGTGTGGGTGGTTTGGCTTTGGGGACATAAAAAGTGCCATTATAAACCAAAGCACAGGCCTGTGTTCCCTGTTGGCTAAAGATGTAATTACTCTTGATGGAGGGAATAGAGACACCTCTAAATGGACTGGATTCCAGTGATTCTTCATCCATTCACCTCCTAGTCATTATATCACACAGGTAACACAGTTAGGCCTTGGGGAATAATGGAAAACCAGGGTAAAGACCAATTTGGGTGACATTCTTACCTTCCCAGGCCTAACATGTTCATGCTTTTTGCTTGTTGATTTGGATCACTATTGAAGTTCTTGTGGCTGTTTGATCTCAGTGATTGTTGTAAACCCAGGGTATCTGAAGAGCTTATTGGTTTGGGGATCTCAGAAAATTATGGATTGGTTTGATATTTTATTTTTATTATTATTTGTTTGATATTTTATTTTTATTTATTATTTATTTATTTTGTTGGAGTCAAAGATAAATAATGAGAGAGTTCCAGAGAAAAATCACCTCCCTTTATGCATTAGCTCACTGGAGTAGATATAGGAGGGAAATTAGGATCCCTAATTGCCAAGGCTGATTGGCATCTGGAGCCCTGTGAGTCAGAGGGTGTTTCTGAGACTCTTTGGAGACAGGCAGGCTCCTGGTGTTCCTGTCAGGTATCTGTGCTGCCACTTCCCAGGGATGTGCACAGGCACTTGCTATTTTTAGCTGGAACATAGAGGAAGAGGAGAAGGGAAGAGACATGAACTCATGGAACAGTTTATGAATTGTCTCTGACATTCTGCTGCCCAGTCAAATCTATTTCTTAGCCCACACGAGTTCTGCCAGCATCTTTCCATGCTGCCACCCAAAAGAACATTTCCCCTCTCTGGAGGTGACTGAGCTGGTGCTGGGGAATGCCATCCTACAACAATGACAGCAGCACTGGGAGGAGAGAGGCCCTCCTGGCTGCAAACACAAACAGATGAGGTTTTTTGTTTGCTTACTTCTGGGGCTTTTTTTTTTTTCCGTGCTAATTCGTAGGTGACTTTCCACTTGACATCTCTGGAAAGAGGCTGCTCCAGCAGAACCTGTGCCTGGGAGCACCACCACCCTCTAGAACAACAAACCCATCGGGAGGTGTGAGGCTGAGAGCCCTGGCAGGGCAGGGCACAAACAGGGACCGGGGCCGCGCCCGGCGCTGGCAGGGCCAGGCTGTGCCACCCGGGCTCTGCTGCCCCAGCCCTGCCCCAGCCCAGCAGAGACCCTTGGGAAGCTCAAATCCTCACCCCCTTGGGTCACACAGACCTGTTCACACTGGGGAAACCCAGCTAGATTGGAAACTCCCTTTGGGATGGGATTGTTTCGGAGCCCCCTGGGAGCACAGACCTGCTCTGGTGGAGGAGCGTGTCCAGCTCCTCCTGGGGCACATCCTCATCTTCCTGGAGCATATCCTGATCCTGGGGCACATCCTCATCTTCCTGGGGCACATCCTCATCCTGGGGCCCATCCTCATGCTGGGGCACATCCTCATGCCAGGGCACAAGGCTGAGTCTCCCATTCCCTCCTGAACGGGGCAGGATTTGACCCCCTTGACCCCCTCGAGGATTTGTGGCTCTGCCCCCTCCTCACACCTGGTGTGCCATGAGATGGGAATCCTCCCATCAGCTCCACATTCCTGGTGGCTTTGCAGCCCTGGGTTTGTCTCCCCTGTATTCCTCTGGAAGCAAGCACAGACACAAAGCTCTCCACGAGCACAAACTCTTGCCCAAGCTGCTGTGTGTGCATTTAAGTGCGTGCATACACACACACACACACAGATCAACATCTAATTATATAGACTTGCCCTTTTTTTTTAATCATTTCTGATGCAGGCAAAGGGTCCTGTACTTCAAATCACATGTTCTTGCATTGTATGATGTGATGGAAATTAACACCTTAATATATATATGAAAAACAGCTCCAATTAGATTTTTTTTTTTCTTTTACTGTGTTTCCTGCTCCTTATGACTAAGTGTGGGTAATTATCTTGGCTCACTTTTTCCACTCCACCCATGCTTAGAGAAAACCTGTTGCAAGTTTTCTGGAAATTTTGCTTTTTTTCCTCCTGTACTTTTTGGTGGCACTTTTGTTAATGAAAAGCTTTGCAAATTGCTGGATGTGATAATTATTTTTATTTCAGCTTAGCAACATTAAAATTAGAGATTTGTCATGCTTTAAAGAAGAAACTTAGGTGTCCAACATGACTGTTTTTCTTTTGCTACATAAATTACAAATTTTCCAAAAGCTTATGAAGAGTATCTTCATACTAAAAAAAAATAAAAAGGATCAGACCAAATAATGACAGAAAACTCTGTTGTTCAGTTCTGAACAACCTCCTTTTCTTGCCACTTTCTTCCGCTTTGCTCCCAATTCTGTGACATTCTGGACCTTGGAAGGTTTGTTATGATAAGGCCACATCTACAAATCTACATAATTTTCCCACAGCAGAAATGCCAGAGAGGGAAAAAACCCTCCCACCAGAGATTTTCCATGTTCCCATTGTATGAGGGACCCAAATCCTGCTTGGGCAGAACTATCCCCAAAGCTGTGTCTGTACAAAGAAAATGAGGAGTTTTCATTCTGTACCATCAGGTCAGTGTTTTCTTAAGTCATCCCCCCTTTCTTCTTGAGGATATTTTAAGAGCAGAAAATATGGCATTTGGAGACAGGGCTCTATTTTTTAATGTTTTTTTACCTTGTTCTGTAGTGAACATTAACACAGTTTAAAAACATAAACCCCAAGCTTCATTTCTGTTGAATTTCTTTGGCTGTTCTTCCTTCCACAAATGTCATCATCTTCCAAAGCATTGTTGGGACCTTTGCCACTCCTGCTTCCCAAGTATGACCATCACTAGGAGAAATAACAGTAGATTAGAGCTTGTGAATGCAGCATTGAATTGATTTCAATCCCATTCTCTTGTCTGTAGACCCAGACTTTTGGAATTATACATTTTCCCACCTTTTCGGATGGAATCAGGCAAAATGCAGCAGTAAATTGTCAGGTAATGCCCTTCATTCATAGAACATTTCACACATAAAGAGCAAAAAAATATAAACATTGACCTCCATGGATCAAATGAAATGGGTCTCCCAGGCATTTTCTCCTGACCTCTGAAACATCCATAACTTTCTTTCTTTTCTCCAATAAATGTATTCCAACTTCTTAAAGGATTTACTGTTTTGGTCTGAAGAGAGGCTTATTCTCCTCTCAGTGGCTGAACAGCTCTAATTTTGGCTTCTGGAAGATTCAGAGACGGGGCTGGGAGCAGCCTGGGTGAGTGGAAGGTGTCCCTGCCCATCTCATGGTGGAATGAGATGAGCTTTAAGATCCTTCCAACCCAAACCATTCCCTGATTCAAGGGTGCTCCTGGGAGAGCAGGAATACTCTGCTCAAAGTGAGCTCGTGACAAACAGCAGAATATGGAACGAGGTTTTGTTCCGTGGTTCGCTTTGGTTCCAGACACCGTGAGAGAAGAAGCATCTTTATACAATGATTTCTCACTTTCCCTGGTTCCAAATGTTCCTCAGAGCTTCCTGTCACAGACTGCACTATCCTGCCATATGTGTGTGTGTCTCCCTGTCCCTCTGCCCTTGCCCCTGACCCCAGGGCACGAGTGGGCAACTCACCCAGGGGCAGAATGAGAGGCAGCATCAAAGCAAAATTATGCAGCTCCTCACCATGAGGAATTAACAGATGACACTTCTGACAAGTGCAAATGAAGAATTTCCAGGAGAAATAATCTTACAGTTTTCTGCAAGTAATTATCAAGCACAAGCTATAACAAAATAAAGAGGGAAAAGGCCATGTCCCAGACATAACGTGGAATTCCATAGAAGGATTCTGGCGTTTTTAATGTTGAAATAATGAATGACTGGAGTGGGAATCTGGCATTTACCTTCCTTCTTGTTATAAGCAGCCATGCCTCTCCAAATCGTTGCCCTCCCAGTGTCTTCCCTTCGTGACCTTGAAATGCTGAGACCTCTGTTAATTAAAAATTAGAACATGCAGATCTGCTGCAGGACTGGGCGGGAAGGAGCGTGTGAGCTGGAATTTGCAGGGGGGGTTGTTCTGCTCTCCACAGGTGGAAGAGGAGCAGTGGGGATTCCTGAGCGCTTCCCAGGATCCCAGCCGGGCATCCGCAGACTCCGCTGCCGGAGGGAGCCCGTGGGTTTTCCTGAATTACCTCGGCGTTCCTGCCGCTCTCAGCAGGGACCTGTTCGGTCTTGCCATCCGCCACAACAGTTCCCACAGCCCAGGCGAGCAGGAAGGTTCAGGTGCAGGTTACAGACTTGCAGTCATCCAGAAAATTGACAGCCGCAACAGGAGATGGGCTCGGCGCTGTCTCCCGGAGAAGATTTTTTCCCCTCGCCCAGTGAGACGCGTGTGAGGCGCAGGGAAACCATCAGATCCTTTTGTTCTGCCACTTCCCATGCTTTGTCAGCAGATCCAGGGGCAGATCCAGGGGGATTCCAGCCCCGGAGTGCTGCCTATGGCTCTGCACTCACTGCAGCTCAGGGAGCCCCGTGAGAGGCAAGAAGGGATTGAGAGGGGAAAGAAGAGTTTTAGGGTTGAGAAGGAAGTGGGGGAAAAGGATAGATCCCACTTCTGGGATGATGGTGATCACAGATGAAATTCCCGATATTTTGATCCCTTGTTTTCCTTTTTAATACTTGCTACCATCTCCTGACCACAAAATGTTCCAGGTGGCTGTTTGCTGGAGAAGAAAAAAAAAAAATAAAATAAGTGGGGAAAACCCAACCTTAGGCTGGAATTTGATTCCATGAAAGAACAGTGATCACATTTGCTGTGCAGAATTGAGTTGCTCTGCTGGTTTAGGTCCCACTTCATCCAAAGCCTGAAGGAAGAAATCACCATCACCTCCCATTATCGTTCATGTCAGTGAAAAGCAGAATTTCTGATGTAGAAATGTCACCTTTGGGGTCCAACCCCTGCCCACTGTGCAGTTCCCAATCCTGTAAAAAACGTGTGGGATGTGTTCTGGGCTCTGCCACCCTGTGGCTTGGCCTGGACTGAGTGTTTTCCTCCCCCTCCACCCACCCCAAGCTCCTCCACAACGCAAGGAAAAATCCTGGTCACACCTTGAGCTACAGGAGTGAATCCCAAGGCTGGGTCTCATTTGTCTGCTTTCCTGAGCAACGTCCTGGGTGCCACAAGGCCCTCCCTGCATAAATTCTGGGAAGCAGGTTCGGCAAAGAGCAGCTCCAGGCACGGGTTACGCCACGACTGATTGTTCAAGCCTTAGTGCTTTGTTGAATCAGGATGTGAGAAGTCAGCTGAGGGAGAATAAAGCCCGGCTTTGGAACAAAGCTGTGTTGAGTGAGGTTCATTCACGGAGAGCAAACACCATTTTCCTGAGAATGGACGTCGGTTATTCTAATTTGGATTTTTTTTTATTTTTTTTTTCCCCCTAAGATGTCAAAATGATGAAGAACAACACAACAAATAATGTCTAATCCACGCTGGTGGGGGGGTTTCCTGAGCTTCAGATCCGGAATGGACGTTACAGATTCCAGGTTACTGATCATCTGTGTCAAGTGTGTAAAACATCTTCTCTTTGAACAGCTGCATTTCCTGAAGAATCAGGGAATCCCAGAGTGGTTTGGCTTGGAAGGGACCTGAGAGATCATCCAGATTTCACCCCGTGAACCACTCTGCTGTAAAAGAGCAGCTATTATTACCACTTTCCTCTTTTCTTGTCTTTTCAGCGTGTGCATGTGACTCTGAGCACACTCCCCAGCAGCTTTTACCCTGCCAGCATTTGGGGGGTTATTTTTACTGCTCTCAGTTCAGGACCCAGTTTTTTCTCACCACCTCCTACTCTATTTGTTTCTATTTATTCTGCACTTACACTCCAGCTCCAAGAGGGAAAATGAGCATCCCTGGTGCTAAATCAGCCCCAAAGAGCAGCACCGAGCACGTGGTGTCACTTCCAGCTCCAGCCTGATGGGATGACTGGGAGCAGAGCCCTTATCTGCCTGTCTGATCAACCCCAGGGGAGCAACCAGGGCCCTTCTCCCCTCACTCACCTGTTCAGACCTGCAGCTTTTTGCTCCCTGGCATGGAATGAGTGTCAAGAGAAAATGTTGTTCAGGGAGGAGAGGACTCAACCCCAGAACTGGTGTGGGTGCTGGGAATGGCTCGGGAAGGGATTCCCCTTCCAACCTGCTGCTGCTCCGTCGGGGGCCAAGGCTGGCAGTTCAAAGGACAACACGGAAATGTCATCCCTGAGCCAACAAAAGTACTAGAATTGGACTAGGAGGGATTTAATAATTCACAACAGTGTCATTTCTGAAGTCAGTCGTGACTGGGAAGTCCTCTTTTCCTGGCTGTGGTTGAGCTCCTTCCCAAGGACTGCAGGAGATTTTGTCCTCTGGCCTGTGACCTCCAAAGTTTGTCCACAGGAGAGTTATCCCATTTTAGGAGGGCATTTGCAGCAAGCAAACAATTAGGGATAAATAAATAATGCTTCCCTCACTCTCCACGTGATCTGGGCCCATAATTGACAGCACAGTCTATTTTTGTCATGGAAATCCCAGAGCAGCTGGGTTTGTTCACCCTTGAAAGGATTCAGCACCGTTGGTTTATTTTGCACACTTCCATTTTTCTGTTCAATATATATTTTTATTTTTTTGTGTGGTCAAAATTCAAAGGAGCAACAAGGGAAAATCCACCCTCCAAAGAAAGCCAAAGATGAGCAAAAAAGAAATAGGTGCAAAGCCTGCTGCTGGGTTGGTTTTTAGAATCCTCACCTTGGGGTTTTGCTGCTGCTGCTGCTGAAAAAGCAGAAGGAAAAAGGGAAACATTTATAGCCGTGTAGGAAACCTCAGGAATTATTTGAAATGCATCACAGTGATTACAGCAGATCAATTTTTGATTTGCAGGATGGCAATATGAAGCCTCACAAGTCTGGGGAACAAATGTGGGAGAGCCAGCAAGCAAAACACGGCGGTTCTCTCCAAGCCCTGCTTGTTGTGACACGTTGCCTTTCTTGCAGCAAATCCTTCACTGCTATTTGCAGTCATTAAGCTAATTGTGGCAGGAGGGGAAGGGGATGGAGGGAGAACCTGAGTGCAGAGAGCTGAGGAAATTCCACAGACACTGTCCACCCCCAGATCTGACTTTCCCCTTCCATGTGGTTTTGGGATACACGTGGGATTTGAGTTGTGCTTGGAAAGCGTAACGCTTGTACCAACATCTGGAAGGATCATAATGGTTGCTGTAAGAATTATTGCGGGAGTTGTGGGTGAAATTTAGTCCTTGCAGCTCCTGCAGCCCCACAGCAGCTTGCTCTGGTTATTGGAAGTACTGGAATGTCCTGAATTAGGGTTAAACAGGAAGGAAAAAGCAAATCTAACCAGGAGAACAAGCAGGCAGGATGGACACTGAGCCCTCGTGCCCAGACCAGGGCTGGGGACTGAGCTGGGTCGTGAAAAACATTGAAATTTTAGCTCATGAATCAGTTTTATAATTGGGCCTCTCTTAAGGTTGAGGCAAATCACGGAGGTGAAGCCTTTCAGCTACTTCCACTGCTTGGGAATGCTTTCTACCTTGGGTGCCACCATGGGACTCCCCTGGTTTGCCTGTTCCAGTGGAAATCCAGAAGAAAAGACAGGAAAACTTCAGCACATAAACTGCTGGGTGTTTGGAAACGCTTCTCTTTGCCATTTCTGTGGTTTCAGTGGCTTGTCTGTGACACAGATCCGTGACAGGACAACTCACAGGGACGTGTTTGCTGTTTGTTTGTTTGATTCTAAAGGCTTGGAAAGGAACTGCTGGAATTGTGAAGTCACTCATTACTTGGTCCATTCCTTGAACTGAGGGAGGGCTGGAGAGTTTCTCCCTGGCTCTGTTCTCCCCTGGGGTTGTTTCTGTCACAGGATAGAGCTTAACTGCTCACACTGAGTGGAGCTGGTCCTTGGGTCACAGACACACTGTGATGACTTCCATGGACACTTTTCCACCCTAAGCCCGGGAAGTTTGTTGTGTGTGAGCCATGGATTGCTTGCTCTGCCCTGAAACACCAATAGCAGGACTTCAGTTTCCAGAAGATTGGAGAGGTTTTGTGAGGATGTGATTTGTAAATGAGGAGTACCAAAAATTTTGGTGTGTCTTTAAGGATCTGGTGTAAGCCCACCTTAGGTTTTCTCTTCACTTCTAGTGGAAGGTGTCCCTGCCCTTGGCAGGGAGGTGGAACAGGATCTTTAAGGTCCCTTCCAGCCCAATCCACTCCATGATTCCATGATCTATACACTGTGTTCTGAACCTTGACACCATCTTACCTGCACTGAAAAATTTGAGAGAGTCCTTTGAATTCCTCGTGGGGGAACTGCAGCCTCTCGCTGGAGCAAACCAAACCCTGAATTAAAAGAACCCAAATTAAACCTGTTGACAAAGCTCTTTTCTGGCCAAGTGCCACTTCAAACAGGCTGCAGGCTGGGGAAGGTGGGTGTTGTTTATCAGAGACACATCTCTCCCAGTTTCATAATAACCGCCTTTCAGGAAGAGGGCTAGTTAAAATAATTCCTGCTGGATCCTGTGGTGCCTTCTTGCACCCTGGGCTCTTAAAACCTGCATGCTGGGAATCAAAAAATAACAAAAAAAGAAAAAAAGAAAAAAATAAAAACCCACCCCAAAAAACCTATTCACTTAGGTCAGACAGAGCCAGGCATGGAAAACTGTCCTGGAGGAGCTTTTGGTTCCAGCAATAATAAGACCTGTCATTTGTTACACGTTAATTGCACGTTATTATCTTTTGTAGGTTAAGTCAACCAAAGGTTTCTTGTAGAGTTGGAACCAAAACTGTAATCTCTAGTTTGGTTTGCAGTGCCAGGTTGGTTTGGGGTGGGGTTTTTTTCTGGTTTTGGAATCTTGCATTGGCTGTCCCGTGGAAATGCCCTGCCATGGGAGTCTCTCCCGTGTAATAATCTCAGAGCACAGCTTTGCAGACTTGGAGAAACTGAGCCTTACAGCTCCCCAGGGGACAGCTATATCATAATCCTCTTTTTCAAGGCTGCCAGAGTGAGCCAGTGATGAATCCAGGAAAGCAAACAGGATTTCCAAGCCCTGGAGTTGTTCCCCCACCGCAGATAAACCCTGTGCTCTTACCAAGCCCTCTGTAATAGAATTATGGGGTTTATAAAACTTTGCTTTATTAAAGAAACATTAGTTCTCCTGTTCTCTCCCCATCTCTGTCTCCCTGACAGTTTGTTCCTCACATCTCAAGCAATTCCCTTTTCCCAGCCTGAGGATGGGATGTAACGGTGATTTATCAACACTGGGAATCCCCAGGGCTGATCAAGTGCTCCTTGACACTGTTGATCCATCAAATCCTGAGACAAGCAAAGGCAGATACACAGAGACAGAGGGTTTGGCTGGGCTGGGACCTAATTCCTTCTTGATGGGCTTCCCAATGTTTATGCCTGAGTATTATTTGGCTGGAGATCTGTGTTGAGAGATGGAAGAGGATACCCAGGATTTCTTGCATTCAAAGCTAAGGAAAGCTGAGCCCAGGGAAATGGGTAAAACACATTGTCCATTTTTAATTCCACTTAGGAAGATCCTGGCAAGCTCCAGGGGACTGTCTGAGTGCACCAGCCTTTCTGCAGGTTATTATATCACGTTATACCAGAGCAACACCCCAGAAATCATCCTCCAGCCACGGCTCTCTCATCCCATATTTTGTCTGTTTCCATCTTTTACTGACTTTTACTGCCCAATAATGGAGAGGCTGAGATTGTTGGCTGCAGACAGAGTTTGAAAAGTTGAGCAGTACTTTTTCCCCATTGCCCCATGAATGTAATAGAAACCTGAAATTGCAGGATTTGCCTTGTTATCACCATATTTTTATTTTTTTTCTCTACAGACCAGTCTGGACATGCTTTTCCAGTCAGAGCTTCCACATTTGTCTGTTGATTTAATTGCTCCCAGGAAAAAAAAAAAAAAAAAAGGAAAAAAAACACCCCAAAACCAAACCAAAACAAAACAAAAAAAGAGGAAAAAAACCACACAAAAAAGGAAAACAAAACAAAACAAACAAACAAAAAAACCCAAACAAACAATCCCAATCCTTTTAAAGAGTTCCCAAGCAGGAAAACAAGATGCTGAATTTGAGTCCTCCGGGAGAGATTTTCTTTAAAGAAGGGAAAGATGTAAAGAGAGTGACTGAACTCGTCTTCAGGATTGTTTTTGATTTATTTGCATTTTTTCGAGGGGAATGAAGGTCAGGATTTGCTGCTGCCTTTGACTGTTCAGGTGTCTGACCTGGACTCAGGCTCCCAAGGGAGCCCCCAGAGGGGCTGATTCCTCTTTGCTTCCCTTGTTGTCACTTGTAGGGATACTTTTGCAAAAGCTTCTCTCTCCACATTGACTTGAGAGGGACTGGGTGCAAAACTGAAACTGGATGAAGAAGTTCCAGGGAGGTAATTCCAGCAGAGGTGAATCCTGGTCGGTGCAGGTCAGTTCTCTCTGAGCATCTTCGTTTGAAGTGACAGGTTTTGTGATCCTGTGCAGTTAAAATAAACCCCAGCCACCATAAACCCCATCCTTTGCCATTCCCTTCTTACCTCACACGACTCTTTTGTATTTTAAAAAGCAATTTAATTAACCCACCTGTCCCCTTATCACCCATCCTGTTTGTCCTCACCTGTTTCCCTATCTGTAGTCAATCTGTTTTCGTGTGTGTCTACTTTTATAATCATTAATCCAATTCCTTTAATTCCAGCTCAAAAAGGAACACAGTTTAACATGTTTCCCCTCATGTGTTATGTTCTGCACCTGGAGCAGTTTGGGGGTATTTGGGGGTTTGGGGTGGGGGGGTTGCTTTGTCTGCATTGGAGTTTTCCCCCAGGCAGTGACAGTGTCTGATTCAAACCTTCCCCCTCCTGTAGGACAGCAAAAAGCTTGGCAAGAAGGAACAAGTGAGGTGCTTTTTCTGCTCGTGGCAGGCTGGGAACAGACCACCAGCTAGAACAAAAGACATCAAACCAGCACCAGCAGCTCCAATTACACAGCACAGCCCGGGGTAGGACCCAGCACATCCACGGGGCTACAAGAGACTTACAAGGGCTTGGGTGGGTGGGTTTGTTTTTTTTTTTAACTCTTCCAGACTGTTTTGAAACATGAAGCAATGGGTTAAATTTAGCCCAGTCCCTGGGAAGCTCCTTCCCCATCCTCCAGACTGGGTGTGGGACCCACCACCCGTGTGGATGTGCAGGTCCAGCTGCCTGGGCTGTCCCCCAGGAGAGGGGCCAGGCTGAGCAGGTGACATTCCTGCTCCCTGGCACTTGGACAGGGTCCAAACGTGCAGGAGGGGAACAGAGGGCTGGGACTGGGACAGGGGCTGGGGCAGAACCCTCCTTGTTCAGACAACGAGCAGGAGTGGAGAACAACCACCCAATTGCATGGCTCTTGTTTGCCTTTCACAGTTTTTCACGGGCAGAATCAGCTGAACTCTCATCACAGAGAAGCTGTGGCTGCCCCATCCCTGGAAGTGTCCAAGGTTGGACAGGGCTTGGAGCAACCTGGGAAGAGTGGAAGGTGTCCCTGCCCATGGCAGGGGGTGGCAGGAGATGAGCTTTAAGGTCCCTTCCATCCCAAACCCTTCAGAGATTCTATGATGTGATAAAATCTGGAAGAACCAACCAGTCCCAACTGGTGAGCTGCTTTGCTCCTGCTGGAATGTTCCATCACAGGAAGATTTCCCATAAAAGGAGGAGCTGTGATTAATTGTGATAAATCCTCGGGGTTATTTGGTTGTGTTTCTGTTTCACTGATCAACCAGAAATGCACACAGGACCCCCACACTGCCTGGACTTCTGGAATAATGTGTCTTAACATGGTTTTTACAATCTAGATCCATTGTCCCTCTTTTTTTTCCAAAGCCTGGGGCTTAAAAAACGCTGCACCCAAGAGCCCAGTTGGGATTAGCCTGTAAAAGTGGCTGAAAAACCTGCATTCCAGGGAAGTCCTTCAACCTAATCAATGTAAATAACATTTTACTGGGACATCTAGTGGGAGAATAACATAGTGCAAAGCAGCCCAGCCCTTATCTGTGCTGGGGCTGGCTGGGAGGCTGGAATCCTCCTGCCAGTACATCCAGCTTGTAATGGAAAAATCCTCGCTTTCAAAATTATCCCCTCGAGGAGCAACAGAAAGAAATGCTGTGTAAATCTCCTTAATTTAATTTGAAAACTAATTCTACAAATTCTCTAATTTTTGCTGGGTTTGGAGTGGCAAAGATCAAAACCAAAGTATAAGTTTTGAGAAACCCATCGTGATTCCTTTTGCAAAACTGGAAGAAAACTAATGAAAAAAAATACAAGGTGGAGAATGTTCCTTCTTTTTTTTTTTTTTTTTCAGCCTCAACTGAAACCTCATTTGCAGATTGAAGTGATAATGAAGTAAATAAGGGAAATGATGAAATTGTTTTGGAAACAAGAGCCTGCTTTTTGGCTCCACTTGTGCAGGATTACTAATAGGAGATGCCTGACATGACGAGGCCTCCTTGGAGCCACCAGGAACGATGAGAAAGTGTCATTTGTATCTGGGGCCTGCCAGAGTTGTTTCCTCTCATGGGTTTATCTATTTGCACCCACAGACCGGGTGAAATGGGAGCAATTCCTCAGCGGGACATCAGCCAGTGCCCTCAGCTCGGGGAAATGAACTCCAAAAGCCCTCTGAGCTCCTTGCAGGGGCTTTCAGGGACAAGGTGAAGGTAGAGCAGGAATTGCTGATGGAATTGCAGCAGGCAGAGCTGTTCTGGAAGCACAGGGAGACCCGAGGACAGAGATCTCAGCTCGTGGATCCAGCAGTCCTCACGCTGGCTCCGAGCTGGAGTGGTTGATCTAATAATTATTGTTTTCCAACTTGAGCTTGTGGGAGGCTGAGTCCTCCCAACTCTCTGGGATAATGAGGTGGATAAAACCCCTGAATGTTCTGTACCAGAGCCCTTTCTGACACTCTCACATGCTCCTAAGTATGTCATCAGCTGCACTCAGACTGTTAAATCCCTATACACGAGCAAAGGGCTCGGAAAGAGTGGAATTGGAAAAGAGGTGGGATCAGGCTCGCCCACAGGATTTTCTTTTGTGCCAGTGCTCACAGACGTTTCGAGTTAAAGCAAGAACCAGGCCAGGAAAAATGTGCAGATGCTTTAATTCTCTGCAGGATTTATAATATTACACGGTGAGCGTTTGCACCCTATACAATAAAACCACGTTGGCTTTACTACATATAAAAGAAAACAAAACAAAAAATCACAAGTTTGACAGCAATTAGAGTGAATAGACATTTATTTTATCCTTTTACTAGCAGGACCAATTGTGATTTTATGCTCTGAAAAAGCTCATTTTAAAGTTTTATGTCTGAAGTGGCCTTGCCAAATCTGGCTTAATATTGTTACATTAAATGGATGGTAAAATGTGTTCTTAAAACCCTCCATCCTGTAAAGGACCTGGAACCAGGGAACTACTGCTAATGAGAGTCAGGTCCTGAAACACAGCCCTTGTGCATGTTTGCTAGAAACAGCTGGAGGTGTTTGCCAGTCCCTCCCAGTACATGGGCCTGGCTCTCCAGACTGCACTCACCATCCAAGCTGCTGCTTCCCAGCCACCCAGAGCACTGGCCAATCCACAGCCACAGCAGGAAACCCGAAGTGCCTGGAGCGGTGCTGGCACCATGAACACACTGAGAGAGATCTTTCCCATCTCCAGAAGTGGCTCCCTCCCTTCCCACACCCCCAGCCCTTCATTTTCTCCGCTCCTCTTGGCTTTGAGAAGGAGCCCTGAAACCATTGGGTAGAACTGGAGCTGGAGGGGGTCGGGCTCTGCTCCCAGGGAACAGGGACAGGAGGAGAGGACACGGCCTCCAGCTGTGCCAGGGGAGGCTCAGGAGGGACATCAGGAGGAATTTCACCATGGAAGGGGTGCTCAGGCCTTGGGAGGGGCTGCCCAGGGGGGTTTGGAGTGCCCAGCCCTGGAGGTGTCCAAGGAAGGCCTGGCCATGGCACTCAGTGCTCTGGGCTGGGGACAAGGTGGGGAAGGGGCACAGGGTGGGCTCGATGCTCTCAGAGGTCTCTTCCAACCTAAATGCCCCTGGGATTCTGTGAATATTGTGCACCAGCAGCTGCTGTTGGCACTCCCAGCTGCGCATTCCCTGTGCCACCGGTGCAGAGATGACACAAGGGCTGAACTGGGAAGGAAATGCCATCAGCCCTGCACAGGTTCATGGGGTTCACTGCAGACAAAACACCCCTCCCTGAGCACGGGGCTCCTCAGACTGGTGGAGCAGAGCTCCAACTTTGGTACGAGGATGCCAACTGCCAGCACGAGGCTCAGTGCCCAGGGAGGGTGTGAGAGCTTCCCATGCACACCCAGAGCTCGCTGCCCTCCCCAGGTGAGACCAGGAAATAAGGCTGCAAGAAGCTGAGAGGAGATAATTAGTGGGTGGAACCGGCCAAACTGAAGGTTGGGGATTGCCTGGGGGGGACACACGTGAGTGCTGCAGGCACTGGGAGCTGCCACCAGGATGCTTCCAGCTGAGCAGGTCCCCAGGCACAGCTGGTGAAGATCCCTGGAGAACTGGGTTTGCTTCTGGGGGTCATTTGTACAAGGCCGCTTTGGACTCCTCCAGGTCTCTCATCTTGCTCAGTTAAGGGTTGAAAGGTCAGGGTTGTGCAAGGAGGACGAAGCCAAAGAAAGGTTCTGCAAAACAGGGCTGGAAATGGGCTGCTTCTGTCCAAAGCTGTCCAAGAGCCTGCTGTGGAGTGGTGCTGTAGCAGGAGGGAGAACTGGCTGGGAAAGAGCTCACAGGTTGGTGTTGTGCAGTTGACCAGGCCAGGGACTGATATCAGATGATTTATTCTGTAATCTGGTTTTGCTGGTAATAAAGATAGGGCTCCGTGCTGCAAAAAAAACCCAAAAGAGAACCAGCCAACCAAACAAAAAACAACCCAACAGAATTTAAATTCTTTGGATTTGAATTATCAATGTGAAAAGAAGCAAGAGGAGATGTTTGTGTCCCTGATTATACATGGATTGATGTGGTATTTCCCTCTTTCTTTCTGCCTCACATCTAGAGCTGAGTTAGGCCAGAGTTTAATGAATCTACCACAGAGATGCTGATCCTAAAAACTGAACACAACACTGAAGAGATTGCTGCATGACTGGCATTGTAACACACCAATATATCCCTGCTCTCTAAAACCCCTCTGCTATTTGCTTAGGAGACATTATTCATCAACTGGGAATGTTTAATATATCAAAATTCCTTTAATTAGAATACAAACAGTCATTTCCCACCAGTATTGACCAGCCTGTTCTTTCTTCAGGTCCTTGCTGAAAGCTTTTCTAGCTTTCCTGGGGAGGTGATTTCCAGTCTCTTTGTTCCATGGTACTTATTAAACAATTCTTTTTGACAGACTTAAGTGCAAACAGCAAGACTGCAGCAACTGGGAAATTAAAAATATATTGTTAATGCAATGCCAAAGGCACTTTTTTTCCCTGTGAATGGTTTGACAGCATTTGCTTTTTAAAATGTAACTGTGCTTTAAACAAATCTTGTTTAGTACTGACTTGTATCATAAACCTCTGGTCAATCATTTAGTGAAAGGTCTTAAATGTGTATTTAAATTTAATATTTATAACATTTGATGTTAACAAATATATTTAATATTCCTGTTTTGTTTATTGAGTTGCTCAGCCTGGAGAAGAGAAGGCTCTGGGGAGACCTGAGAGCCCCTTCCAGGGCCTAAAGGGGCTCCAGGAGAGCTGGAGAGGGACTGGTGACAAGGGCCTGGAGTGACAGGACACAGGGAATGGCTTCCCACTGCCAGAGGGCAGGGATAGATGGGATATTGGGAAGGAATTCATCCCTGGGAGGGTGGAGAGGGTGGAGAGGGGCTGGAATGGAATTCCCATAGAAGCTGTGGCTGCCCCATCCCTGGAAGTGTCCAAGGCCAGGTTGGGCAGGGCTTGGAGCACCCTGGGCTGGTGGAAGGTGTCCCTGCCCATGGTGATGCTGCAAATCATTCCTCAGCAAAGCCACACACTGACCCTGAGACCCTGGAAACCAAAAGGAACTCCATGAAAGTGAAGTGGGAATGAAGTGCACGCTCTGCTTTTCCCACCCACCCCGTGACGGAGTCGGAGCTTCCCCCACGGTGAATCATCCATCCCTCTTACTCCACGGGCATGTTCAGCTCTCCCTCTTGCTGCTGCCACGTGCCTTTGTTTTCCAAACCTGGTTTTGTGTTTCAGGCTGGGCCCTCAGCTTTCCCAGGGGGTGCCTGGGCAGGGGGCAGTGCTGGGGCTGGCAGTGCCCCTGTGCCAGCAGAGGTGGCAGCGGGGAAAGGGGTGCCTTGGGAGGGCTGTGCAAGGGTTGTGTTCCAGGCAGCTCGGCTGGGGCACTGCGTGGGGGTTGGAGCAGGGCCAGTTTTCCAGCCCTGCCAAGATCAGGGATGGAATCTGTGCCGGTGGGGAAGGAGAAGGCGGCCGGGGTGAGTCGGTGCCGCTGCCGGGGCTCCCGGGGATCCCCCTGTCTGCAGGCACAGCCAACAGCAGAGAAAAGAATTAGCCAGCCTGGGCTGGGGTGGCTTCCTTCTCCTCACACCTTTGTGACAGTCCCCGAACTGAACACCTGAGGGGTGGTTTGGAGCCAGTTTTTAAAGGTCTCCACCCAGAGCCCCTTTTTCTGGAGGGCACTTTCGGGGACTACAGCTGCAGTTAGGTCTGATGGCTCCTTGCAGCTGTTATCAGGTTGTAATTTATAAATAGACCTCCCTTCTCAATATGCACGTAAAATAGAGGTGGCATCGAGAAGGAACCAGCAGAAAAAAATGCAACCACGGTTTTCAGCCCATCTTTTAAAATCAAGTGTGAAATCTGCAGTTTGAGTGATGAGCTCAGTGGAATGATCCTCGTTGCCCAATCCTTACCTTCTCAGCTCACGGAATCATAAACACACGGAGATAAACCGGAGTGTTCCTGACTGCAGAGATCCCAGCGTGTGCCAAAACAGAAAATTCTAGCCCCAAATAAATCTGGAAAGCCCAGAATTTGGATGTTCACCCTCCCAGCCCTGAACACAGAGCTCGGGGTGGATGTGCTTCTAATTTTGGTCACCTCCAGTAGGCGCCTGAAGTGGAGTGGAAGGAACATGGGCCAGGTGTTGTTATTCTGTGCAGACTTGGTGTCACTGGGAGGAGAAGGTGCTTCAAGGAGAACTTTAATTTGGGAGTGGCCTAAAATAATTAAATAACTTAATATCAGAACATTTCAGTTTATACAGGAGGAGAAACTCTGGCACCATGAGTCAGGCCCTCTTCTAAGAATGACTAATATTATAAACAAATGGTAAGATAGAGGCATTAAACTCACTTTTCTGACTGCACTTCTTAAAGGTCATAAAACCAATTCAGTTTTCCAGTTTCAGCTTTTCCCATCTACTTTGCTGAACAGTAATCAGGTCATTGGGCCACTTCCCTTGGAGACTGACCAATGCATCCTCAGCTTTATTCTAAATATAGCAGGCCTTTTTTTAGCATTGTTAGTTTTCCCACTTCTTTTTTTTTTTTTTTTTTTTTTTCACTTTACTCCCTTAAAGTGGATTTAGTGCAGCAGGAAGGTGCCAGATCGACATCACTGGAAAATGACGTTCCAGGGCTGCTGTTTATCCAGGGAGAGCAGCCTGTGTTTATCCACAGCACACTGGCAGCTCAGGCTGACTCCTGCACCACTGCACCAACGTGCCTTAACCTTGACCTGTGGAAACCAGGCTGGGCTCAGTCTCTGCCCAAAACCGCGCCGTGCAGGCAGCCAGCGAGGTCACCAAACCCTCTGGTCCTGCTCGCTCTGGAATGCAGACAGAGGTCCACAAAGGCTGGACTTGCAGTTTTAGTGGCATCAGCAACATCCTCCTGCGCAGGATTCTTACACAGAAGAGCTGGGATTTGGCTTTTCCGTCTCCCACTCTTGAGTAACGAGGCATCTCCTCCACACTGGACACCGCCTGGGAGGGTGGGCAGGCCCTGGCACAGAGGAGCTGTGGCTGCCCCATCCCTGGGAGTGTCCAAGGACAGGTTGGACAGGGCTTGGAGCAACCTGGCCTAGTGAAAGGTGGCCCTACTCGTGGCAAGGGAGTGGGACAATTTGGTTTAAAGTCCCTTCTAACCCAAACGATTCCTTGATTCTGCAGTTACCTGGAAAAGGGAAAGGACCTGTGTAAGAACCCCTGTGAGAGGGAGGTGGCACAACTCCATTTCTAACATGGCTTTTCTCTCTGCTCTAGGCTTCAAAGTGGGTTTAGGAAACAGCTTAAACCAGACAGGTGACTTAGAGCTGGGTAGGGCTCAGTGAGTTGAATCCCACCCAAAGCGATTGGAGGCAAAACGACGCTGAACAGCCTCGCTTTTCTGCTGCACCAATTGCTCTGTATTTTCTTAGGCCCCAGTCCTACCCTGGATTCCTGGAGACTCGGGTTTCTCCCGTGCTGACACCGTTCCTGGAGCAGAGCCTCAGGTTGCAGCCCCTCCAGGGTTCTGTCTGCAGCCACCGCCACGCCAGGGAAGGGCTTTTGATACCTTGACATGGACAGGTCTGCACGACACCCAAACCAATAGGGGAAGTGTGGTCCTGTTGGGAGCCCCTGGTTATGACTGAAACATCAGTTTCTAAGTAAATAGTGCTTTAATTAAATTTAAACAACTTTGCCCCGCTGTTTATTGTGTCACTCAGGAGTATTATACGTGGTATAATCGCTACAATTTGCTCCTGTAATTGCAACTCCGTGTTTTGCAAAATGCACGATGCTTTTCACTTTCAATCCCTGGAAGCTGCTGCAGATCGGCCCTGACAGCTCCCAGCTTGCCCTTTTTCCCCCTGTGTGCTTTCATTTCTCTTGCTGATCCTTGGCATTCTGCTTTGGAAGCTGCAGGGCTGTTTGCAGGCCACGGGGTGTGCGTGTTAAAAGCCAGCGTAGCAAGATGTCCCCAAATATTTTTCTGCTCCTGGTGTTCTGCAAAGGATACTCCAATGGAGCAGCCAATCCAGTCCAGGGAAATAAAACTGTCTTCATGCTGTCATTGCTCTCCATGTTCCAAGCTCTAGAAATGATACAGCTTGGTTTGAAGTGGTGCAGATGCTCCCCAGTGCCGTGGGTGTAAGAGCAGCGTTACAGGAACACTTTCTCTCCCAGTTTGGTCTCTGCTGTTCAGTCTCACGTGTGTTCTGGCAGAGGGGAGCCTTAAAGAGCTGCACTGAGGTACCTGCTTGGCACAGTTTGGTCTTGGCTTGCTGGGGAATTCAGTGCTTCAGGAAATGCCTTCTCCTCATTTCTGAGCTCAACAGAAGGTGAAGGTGCTTGGCAATGAGGAAACCTGCAGGTCTGCCACCATCAGGGTACAGCTGCAACAGTCCCTGTGCTAATGCACTCACAGAGCTTTCACAGCTGTGACTGGAGACTCTTGTTACAGACCTGGCTTGGAAACAAGGAGTTCTGGTTGGAGGGAGACATTGATGGGCAGTGATTAGTTCAGTCTTGCAGATAATTGCAGTGATCAAAAGAAATATGGGCCTAAAGAATGATTTCCCTGCCCCTCTTTCACCCACTGGCTGTCCTGGACTCCCCCTGAGCACAACCCATTTGCCCAAGGCAGCAGGAGCTTGAGCTCCCTTCTTCCACCTGGAAAGGACCTACAAGGTCGTGGCAGGGGGTGTGCACTGAGATGTGTGTCTGACACACAGCTCTGGTCATGTCTGCACTCCACGTGCAAACACTGGGAAATACAGCCCAAAAACTGGCCTTGAGGACGCTCCTCTTCCATGGATTGATAGTGCCATGAGCCCAGTTCACTGCTCAGCTTCTTCACACCCAGGGAAACTGTGGTTACCTGGGACCTCCCATTCCCTTCCTGTGCAGCAGATTTGGGGGTTGCCAGCAAAGAGCAGATTTTATTCCATTTTGGTTTGGTTATTCTAATCAGAGGCCACTGCAGAGAACTGATATCTGCAGAAAGGAATTTAGTGCACCTAATTCTTGTTCACCATTGAGGCCTTGGGTGATGTCCTTTAGTTCTGATGGTGAAATAACAGTGATTCCTTCCTTCAGCCCTTGGGCCTTGGCCTTCAGAAGCCACTCCAGGCTCCCCATCTCTGCAGACTGCTCAGCATGAAGAACATGCTGGTGTTCAGCCATCCTGAGATCCCACAAACAGTAAAAACCAAACAACACACTAAAAAACGTTTCCACTCAGCTCTGTTACCTTGTGAGAAGGAAGAGAATGGACTACTTTAAAGTATTTTTTTTTTTTACAGTTTATTGTCTCAAAACAAACAACCCAGCTAGTGGGTCTGTCTTCAGATAGACAGATATTTGTCACTCTATTATTGTTTTACAGTGTCAGTTCCAGACACTTAAGTATTGTTGGAATGCAGTAGGGGGGGCGGGGGGGAAAAATCATGTTTTAAATCTCCGATGGGGTAATAAACTGCAGCCAGGAGCTAATTGTCCTGTAACTTGATCCTTTACAATATGTTATTGCTGGAGTGGGACTCCCCAGCCCCACTGCACTGGGGTTTGTTTCACCATTAGTTAGGTAGTACATACACGCTCAGAAACCCCTCAGATCACAGGTTTGCTCCCAGCTGTGGACTTAAGCACAATTCTCCAAGCGCTGGATGCATTTTGTACACCGAGCCAGGGAGGGAGGGTATTAATCCTCATCAGCTTTAATGGCTCGCTGTGGACTCGCTTCCTACCAACTCTCATCCACCCAAGAAGTCCTGAGAACGTTGCACCCCTCCTGTCAGGAGCAGATGACTCATTGCCCCGAGTCTGGAAGGCCAGAGGTGAATTGGAAGCCGCACTGTGGAACACTCACACCACAGTATTATTATTATTTTCTTTTTGCGCCAGCATTAAATAACATTTGAGCTCAGGGTGGTCAACCCAGCGGGGGGTTCACATGCTGATTGTGACCAAAGGCAGAGCACATCCATCAGGGACTCACTGTAGGTTTTGTTCAACAATCTCTTTTTTGGTTTGTCCCAGATTGGGCTACATCAACCAGACCTTAAAATGCCAAGTCCGGCTCCTAAATGTTAAACCCCAGTTTGGATGGAATTTTGACTGGAAAATCTTCTGGAGATCCAAAGAAGTGTGATGTTCCTTCTCAGTGTTTTTCTCATCTGTGTTCTGGGTGAGGCCAATTAATAAATGTGGCTGGTTAGAATTGGAAAACTATTCTAAGGATATTTTAGCCAAGCAGAACGAGAGTTATTAAAGCTGCTGCAATTTTAGGTCACATTTTAATGGAAATTCACTGGACTTTTATTTTCAGGATTTTTCAGCTGGAAAATTCACTGTGAAAATTTAGTGTGAAAATTACTTGGACAATGTATACAGAAAACTGAAGTGGTTGCTAAATCTGTTGGTAGAGGTGGGTCACTTATGAAACGTGGTGGGAAAGGACATTTTACCATGGAATACTGGAATGGTTTGGGTTGGAAGGGACCTTAAACATCATCTCATTCCACCCCTGCCATGGGCAGGGACACCTTCACTAGCCCAGGTTGCTCCAACCTGGCCTTGGACACTTCCAGGGATGGGGCAGCCACAGCTTCTCTGGGCAACAAGTCTCGATGGAGTTGACTCCCACTGACCATAAATGCAGAGGATCAGACAGGGATTGTGAGGAGAACAGAGAGGGCTGAGCTGTGAACTGCAGGAAAACACATCTTGGGAGATGGTTCAGTGTTCCTGCAGTCCCAGCCATGGAGAGAGACACGATGGCACTCCAGTCATGGTGTCACCCCAAAGAACACACTGTCCCAGCTCTACTGAGCTGAGCACGAAAATCTTCCAGTTGCTCAAACCTGCTGGTGTTGGACTCTACTAAAAAACCCAGCTGAGGCTCCTGACACTGGGAAAAGGAAATAAATCTGCACCATGTGCAAAACAATCAGTGAAAACATCCTGGAGTTCATGGGGGGGAAAACATTTCCCCCAACAATGCTGATTCCAGATTCTAATTTCTCTGCCTTTTTATTTATTTTTTTTTTGGAAGTGAACCAAGTCACTGAATAGAACTTTACAACTCAACACAGATTGTGGGGCTTCGAAATCTGCGGCGGAAAGAAATGCAGGGAGAGGTTTTAAGTGGGAAAACACGGTTCCTCTAGGCCGATATGTGAGGTGGGCTAAAATAATTTGCAATTTTATAAAGCCAGAATAAATCCATACGGCCCACCTATTTATTTATTTATTTATTTATTTATTTATTTATTTATTATTTTCAGCAATGCAAAGTGAAGAATTCAACAAGTTTGAAGAAAAGCGGGCTTTAAATGCAACAAAAGTTGCCAAAACATGGCTGTTTGGAAAAGTAAATTCTAATTTTCTATTTTCCTCTGCCTAAATTAAACCCGTGTTCTGCAGAGAGAAACAACAACAACAACAAAAAAAAGAATGGATTCATAGTTACAAAAGAGTGTTATACTCCCCTGTACCCACCTCCTCCACTCTCCCTCACACATGCACACAGCAACTGGTAATAAAACCGTAACTTATGGTTTCGCACCAATAACGGCCCGAGAAGGTGCCTCGATTTTCCCCCAGAGCAAAGGAAAGAGGCCAAAACAATCAACCTCTCCGGTGCAGAGCGAACGTGGGCTCCGCTCGGGCTCGGCTGCCCGTGCCCCTGATGCCTGTGGAATACGCTTCACCTGCCAAACTCCTCGGCCCAGAATGCGATTGTGACCTCGCAGCTTGTTTTGGCCCCTCTCGGAGCCGGGGGAGGAACGTGAATCACCCAAAGGCTTCTCCTTCCCCTTCCCCTCCACAGACGCAACACGATCTTTCCCGCAGAGCTGATCGATATTTTTTTTTCCAGTGGAAACGCTTTCTAACCCTGAAATCCGAGTGGTTTCGAGATGTGTTACACATTGACTTTTCGTGATCTCGGTGCGACTGCGCAGGGCAACGAAGGAAAAATGATGTTGGGCTTTGTCAAGGGGAATTTCTCACAGAGGGGAAATCCCTGGGTTTGGTTAAGATCAGACAGAACTGACAAATAGTGCTGGGGTGGTAAATCACTGGGAGCACGTGGTCCAGGAGCTGTTGGGTACCTGGCAGGTAGAATGTTCCGTGCTTTGGATGGACTCATGGTTATATCCATGTTGTTCAACCCAAGGCACTGCCCGGTGAAGGAGGGGTGTGCTGTTTGTCACACAGCCTCCTAAAACAGAGGGCACAGTAATCAAATCAAGTCTCATCAACTACAACATGTCTTGTGGAAGTATCATGGAATCACAGAATCATGGAACTCCAGAATGGTTTGGATTGGGAGGGACCTTAAAGCCCATCCAGTTCCACCCCTGCCATGGGCAGGGACACCTTCCACTAGCCCAGGTTGCTCCAAGCCCCGTCCAACCTGGCCTTGGACACTTCCAGGGATCCAGGAGCAGCCACAGCTTCTCTGGGCAACCTGTGCCAGGGCCTCCCCACCCTCACAGGGAGCAATTTCTTCCAGGAGTGAAAGGCTCCCTTTTTTATTAGTACATGTTTTTCTTATTAGTTACACCAAAGCTGCATTTAATTCTTGTCTTGGCAGAACTAAATTAAGATGCACAGAGAGGGCTGAGAATAAAATTTAACAGTTACATTCTGAAATGCCCCTGGAAAGCTCAATATCAACATAATGGCAGTAAGACCCCCTGTAACCAAACATGCACTTCCATGGTTAAAGAAAGAGTAAACAGAAAAACCTTCTCAAGCTGGATTGGCCTCAGCTCTGTTCCCTCACTTTGGCACTTGTTCACTTGGAATGATGGATTAACAACTCCAAATTTCAGCAGTTTCTTTTCCCCCTCTCTGTATTGGGATTAAGTGTTTTAGTATAATTAGTTTCTAATTGCTGTGTCTAAACCATAGGAGTTTATGGGTGGATATCCATGTACATCTCAGCTCTGCTCAGGCAGGAGGGAGGGAATTTACTCTGAGGGTCTGACCATGTTTAATGAGCAGTTCTGGTCTGACAAATGATTGTGTAAAACACTTCCTCCCTTCACATGTGCTCCCTGCACGCCTGGGCCCTCCGAGTGCCAAGCTCTTAACTTTTGTATTAAGTATCACAGGCCCCACAATTATTTTGTCTGCTTGTCAGATCCTCACTGTGTAAAGAAGCAACTGTTTTTGTTATTCACCTGCACGGTGTTAATGGGCTACTCAGTCACCCCGGGGCACACATAACAATGATGCATTTCTCAGCTTTAGGGGAAAAAAAGGAGTTTTTTCCCCATGTGGGTACCAGCAGTGACACCCAGTCCTCTCAGCTTCATCCCAGATGCAGCACCTTGGAATCACAGAGTCATGGAATGTTGTTTTTTTTTTCACTCTTGTGTGTTCATGGTCCTCCAGTTGCCTTATTTCTCCCAGGGATGGTGTTTGGAAGCAAGAGGCAGGGATGGCAAATGCCCTCTGGCAGAGATGATGGTTTCTGTCACAGGGGTGACTCAGAATCACGGAATCCCACGCTGGTCTGGGTTGGAAGGGACCTTATAGAGCATCCAGTCCCACCCCCTGCCACGGGCAGGGACACCTTCCCCACACCAGGTTGCTCCAAGCCCCGTCCAGCATGGCCTTGAACACTTCCTGGGAGGGGGTCACCCATCAAAGGTCTCTTTACTCTTTGAAGGAACTCTCCATGAAAATTCCAAATTTAGCAAACCTTAAAGTGATTTTGGTGCCTTTCTTTTTTTTTTTTTTAAACGATTGTTCCAGTATTTTGTAACTTCTGTTCCCCTCTGGCTGGGCCTGGAGAACCCTCTCCCTCCCACCCCCTCCCCAAGTCCTGACAGCAATCGCTAGTTGTAAAATAATAGACCATCAGCCAGCAATAATTTGCAATCCAAACAGGCTTGACGCTCTCTGACATTTATTGAAACCTCAGACCCTGTTCGCTGGTTTCAGTTTTCCTCCCTTTGCTCTGTTTTTACAGACAGACAAGTGCTTAGATTTGGGTTTAATAATGAGGAGAAATTTCGCCTTGGCCCAGCTTTGCTTGTGTTGGCTGCGCCGGGGCCGAGCGGCAGACGGGCGGTTGGAGTTAATTACGCTAAATGGTGAGAACATTATTTGACCCCACTGGTTCAGCACCAGATGTTGTTCGTTGCCTCTGAGAAACCAGCACAGACGTCAGGCTTTGGGGGCTGGACGGGGAGGGGTAACGCAGGCTCGGAGCTGCATTAACCACCCCGGGACAAACAAAGCCCTGCTCGGCGACAGATGACAGCGTTCAGCTCCAGCCACTCGGGGCAAAACAAGGTCTCGTGGTGCTTTTGGAGTCGAACATTTCCAAAAATTAAAAAAAAAAAAAACAAACCAACAAAACACCTCCCCGAAATAATCATTTTGCTAAAATGCGCGGTTCACGTTCTGCCAGCACGAGGTATCAGCTTTGGTAAATCCTTCCTGGAAAGCGAACTTTACATTTTATGGGCCAGACATGATGGAATTTAATGTTTGAGAAATGATTAAAGGATTTTGTTCTTTCCTAGTAACAACTGCATTTATCAAGGTGGCAGCCACGGTGGCCTCAGAAAGAGCTGAAATGGAGCTGAACTGCTGAGCTTTCCCTGGCTCGGGGCTGGGAATCCCTCTGGTCTTTAAGCACTGGGGTTGGGAATTACGTGGGGAGATATGGGAGGAGGGGAGTGTAAAGTGTTTATTGACCCCAGTCTGTGCTAATAAAGCATTAGAAGCATTACCTGCTCAGGGATTGTCAGGGCACAGAAAAGTTCTCCTGACCTTGGTAGGAAAACTGAAGGTCCTCTTGGTCTCTGAAGGAACTGTTTGGACTGGGGGAATGACAACACTTGTGCAGAATTATAGATTATGGGAATGGAAGCTAAAAAGCATCATTTCCACCAAAACTGAATTCCCAATCCCTTCACCTGCCTGCACAGTAGTGATAAGGTTTTTAACATGGCACAGTTCATGGACAAATTTGAATTATTTCTCCTTTTCCTACAGGTGACATCACTCACATTGTGCCAAACAGAATGTATGCAACCCTGTATGTAAGGGTTCTTGGGATGCAGGACAGCGATTCCCACACCTTCCAGGTTCAGTTCTGAACACCATTAGGTGCCTATTTTGGGGTGACATTCCCTGTTGGAGCAAAAGCCACTGACCAAAGTCAGCAGAATTCAGAATCACTGGATGATTTGAGTAGTTTGAGCCTCTGGTATTTTTTTAGAACATCACCACTTGCCTGTAGCATTCTTTAAGGAGCATGAAAAAAATCCTTGGTTCAGCCTTGGTGTTCCTTCCTCATTGTCCACAGAGGCACTGCAAGGGCTCTGCTCCTGAAGGCTGCACGAAAAGGTGATTTGAGTGCTCTATTACTGCATTTAGATGAAACACTGAATTGGATCACTCAGAAGGTTCTGTTAGACTTCTTTCATTTCCCTTTTCCCTTTGAGCCTCCCTGCCTTTCAGGAGTTACCTGGAGCTTCCTCAGGTGTACCTGAAGCAGAGGAGGGGACGAATTCAGTCCTGCCAGGGGCCAAGTGCTGGTGGGTAGGCACAGCTTATTCCAGCTTTTTTCCCCTCTTTAGGTACTAAATAACTAATTTTGAATGAACTACACAATTTGCTGTATATATCTTATGCAAAACTGTCTGCCTGACATGTCCACCTTGAGTTCTTTATTAAGCTTTACAGTCCCAGCAATCTGTTCTCAGATGGGGAGAGATGGTTTTGGTGTTCTGGGGTTTTCTGAGGGAGATTTAGATTCACTTGGAGACTTCAACACTGCCTCTAATTTACTGGGCACCATGAGAGACATGAGCTGAAATTTTCAGGAGCAGATTAGGTTGAAAAAATTTATGACAGCATTTAGAAACATTAGACTTGAGACTGCATGCCAGAGCATGACAAAATAGCAGGTAATAACAGATCTCATTAGGACTGTTTATTTAAATTGAACATTATCCTGTCAGGGATGTTTTCACTGCTGGATAGGTCTTATTTTCATCCAGATTTACTTCTACCAAATAGAAGTACCCAGAGATGCCTTGCTAGGGACTGCTCAGTGCACTCATTCTGATTTGCTCACAAATTTTCACAGGGTTTGTGTTATTTTTTTATATTCTAAGGACAGTGCTACATCCTATTCTTCTTTATTCACCATCTCCATATTTGATTATCTTCATGTATCAAAATGCCACTAAGATTTTCAATAGGACCAAAGTGATTTAGACTCCAAGGTCCTATTTCAAAAGGTACCTAATGGGTTTGATTCTTTCAGGTGCTTGAGAATTCGAGTTATGAAATATAGGATGATTTCACAGAGCTCAGGCAGAAAGGGAAACCCAGTCTGAGCTTTAAGGTCCCTTCCAACCCATTCCACGATTCTGTGATTCTTTCTAGCACTTACTCTTTGTGCTTTAAATACAAAATATAAGTAGAGAAACTGTCCAGACCCAATCCCCTCTGCAGGTGGTTTAGTCTGTGCTTCCAAATCCTAAATCCTTTCAATAACAGGTGTATTCTTTTAGCTCATCAGACCTTCAATAATGCTGCAGATCAGCTGCCAGCCCTCCCAGTGAAGGTGAAGATCTTCCCTGAGTCAAACCCTGAGATAACCAGTGTTTTTTTGCCACACAGAGACATCCTGGACGTGCCTGGACCCATTGCTTGGTTTATCCACAATTTCCAGGCCAGCTGCCTTCAGACCCCAGTTTTCTGCTCTGTTTTCTGAAACAACAACCCGAGGTGGTGGCAGCACATTTATGTGCTCACAGATTAGACAAAGCTATGACAAACACACAAAAACAGCCCCCCCCAAACAACACAAACAACACAGAAGAGACAGTGGCACTCCAGCAGGTGAGCTGAGTGTGGCAGGAATTCAGTGCCAGCCCCATCTGCAGCACACACTGCATGGCTCCTGAAACAACCATGGAATGATGGCACCACTGCTCAGCTCAGTCTGGGCAGTCATTTGGATGTTACAGCTGTGGAGATGAAAAGGTGCTTTTCATGGGGCTGGGCAAAGGAATGTTAAAATCACTTTCTAGCTTTTCTTTTTTTTTCCAGCAAATCAAACTGTTTCCTTTTATGTTAGTTCTATGAATTGGGAAAGATTCAGTCCTAGAAGAGCTTCTTAAGGCTTGTTAAAGAGATGTTCATAGTGCAGTTCATAGAATCAGGGAATGGCTTGGGTTGGAAGGGACCTTGAAGCTCATCCAGCTCCAGCCCTAGGGGCATAAAAAGATGGAAGGAACCAACATTCCTGGAGACTGATCAACCCTAAGTATCTCCAGGTATTAAAAAAAAAAGGAAATATGTTATCTAAGATGTTATCTAAGACATGTTGATAGAGAAGGGGCCGTTCCACCAACTTTAGAGAGGCTCCCTGATGACCCACCCCCTTTGATTTCCACTTGCACCCCTCTGAGAGTGATGAAAAGCAGCAAAACACCATTAACTTCAGTGGAGCCATTTTACTGGGGGTTTAATATTCACCTCACACGCCTCACATCCACCTTTTCCTTACCCTCAAAGCTCCAGTAAAATGCATTTCAGCCTATCAGGCTCCCAAAGCGTTCTCCTGCCAGGAACCCATCAGACCCATTTACTCATGACGTATATCCAAGACAATATAATGTTTTTGATTCATGTTTTTTGGAAAGCAAGTTGAGTTGACTTCCCTGTAAATCTTGCCACTTTATTAATCCCTGTTGAGCCCTGGCAGGCAGCTCCTGCTTTATTTGGCTGCTGGCACCGGGGCTGAGATAACACCCAGCCCTGCCATTCTCATCAGGGCCATGAGCAATGGGAAAAACCCCTTTGAACAGCAGGTGAAGTGTCAGAATAAACCCCCCCACGGGGGTCCCCAGGGTCAGTCACCAGCCATGCCCATGGTGGCTTTAATTTCTGGAGCTGAGGGCATGAAACACAACTTTTGGCTCCTCCCTGAAGGTGCCAGACCTTTTCCAGGCAGGTCTTTGGGGGCAGAATTTCCAGGGTGCTCCTGCAAAACTCCTCTTGCTGCCAGACCTTTGTTTTCCCAACTTCATGGTCATCAACATAACAAACATCATTTGTACAAGGGGAAGAGCTCCTAAATTAGGACAAATACACGCAGTTACGTGGAATTCCCTGTCACCAAAAATACTGTTCAACCCACTCCTCCCCCCTGAGCCTGCTAAATTCTTGGCTTTTCTATCCCCAGCCATATTCTGGGCTCTTTTTGATTGTGCTGGGTGGATAAAGTATATTCTGCTCATTTCATTACTTTTCTAGTTTGCCCCATTTTATGACCTTTTCATGTTTCTTAGTATTTGGTTCACAGTGATTTAATAACCTCATTATTCACATACAAAGAGAAGAATCTGGATTATTAGATGTGAGCATAAAGAGAACTGGATGGGCCTGAAATTAAAGGAATTCACAGGAGTTTTAAAACATTTTAACAGCAGGCAAACAGCCACTGGGAGAGTTTATTAACAGAATCACTGCACTTCGCTGCTAAAATCCTTAAATCACTGCTCCTTATGTTTCTAAATGATATTCACTTCAAGCCACTGAGCTCAGTTGTGTCGGTTTTGGGTAATGGAGAAGAAAATTTTCCTTGCTTCAGGAAGCACAGGGTATAATTCTGTGGCTGCTGTTGTGGTAGGGCTCAGACTGGGCTTCCCTTTCTGCCTCAGCTCTGTGAATTATTGCGTATTTTAGACTGCAGTTCTCAAGCACCTTCCTCCCCTTCCCCCGTTGAATCTTTGCTGATTCCCCCAAAGGATGCTGAGTTGTCCTCTGGGAAGTGGGAGGTTCCAAGGGCTGTGGGACAGCCCAAGGCCATCCCTGGACCAGCACCTCTTCCCACCTCCATCCTCCCCCTGAAACCACTCACTGGTTTCCTGATCCTACTCTGAACTTCAAGGTACTTTTCACCTCACAAATATTCACTCACAACATCTCTCCCCACCATCCCTTCATACCAATCTGTGCCAGTGAGTTGCCTTCCCTGGATAAAGAGAGAATCCATGTGTCATTCCCAGCATAGAATGCTCTGACTGACTGACTGCCCTTCTGCCTCAGGCAGAGGCATTTATCTATTTATTGGTTTTTATTTATTAACTTAGCCAGACTCAAAGCCAGAGGATGGAAAAGCTGGCATGGGAATGAATCTTGTAAAGCAGGGGGGGGAAAGGATTCTGTTGCCTTTAAAAAGCAAATTCAGCTGGAAACGTTTTGATAACTGGTTCAGCTGAAACTGAGGACATCTGCAAAATAACAAAAAACTGCTAAAAAGCAGCTTTTGCTGCAGTCTCGTGTTATGCTGTGCACTCTTCAAGAATCACAGACCTAAGGCAGTGTTTCCAAGCTGCCTACCATGAATTTAAGTGAATTTAAGTAATAACTTCAATATAAACCACTAAATAATTCTCCTCCTGTAGCTTCAGCTAAGGCACTAAAGCAGCTCAGGGCAGAATGTGCAAGGTTCAAATCCTGGAGTAAAATGCCCAGTTGTCATTTAGCTCCTTTCCTTCTCTATGCCCCAAATCAGAGGACCAGGAGCTGCACTTGGATGATCCTTGTGAGCCCCCTCCAGCTCAGGGGATTCAGTTAGTCCTGAATTCAGCTCTGGTCCTGCTTTGCCATCGTTACAGCTAGCAGGGATTCAAAGGAGAGGAAAAAACTCCAGTGCAGACAAGGCCAAAGTGAGTAACATCAGAAGCCTGATCATTTGTCACCTATGGTCACTCGAAACCATTATTTCTTTTACACACTGTAATTTCAGATAGACTTGTGTAAACAGTGTAAAGATTTATTTTCTCAAAATATCAGAACCACTTAGCGTGAGTCACAAGCCAGATTTCAGGCAGATAATTTTCTTCTAATAGATTTTTGGGTTAACAAGATAAAAATTAACATGAAAATGATTATGTGCTGACTGAAGGAAACCTGGTTTTATTTTGTTCCCTATTTGTTTTACAAGGGAAGTCTTCAAGTATCTTGCAGGGGCAAAAATATTTAAAGTGTTTGCACATGTTTCCCATTTCCATTTTATAAGATTCATTCACAGTCAGCCAAACCTATCTCTCCCTCTCCCTTTCTTTCTCTCATTTTTTTTTCTTTTGATGCACTTCTTAATTAGCCTTAAAGGCTCCAAAGGTGCTTTTTTTTTCTGTCTGCCTTTTTATTCCAGACGTCGAGAGTGGCAAACACTGCTGGCAGTGAAGTCATAGGGCTCTAAAACCAGTGCTGGATGCTCCTCAAAGGATTCTGGGGTGTCCTCTGATCTGCTCTTTCTACTCGCTCTGAAGGAGCAAAGTGGAGATCTAAGGCCTGTGTGTCATTAGGAGCTGAAGTGGCTGCACTTGGATAAATGTGGGTTTGGCTTTTGCTGCCAACTCCCAGCCCCTGGGGAGGCTTTTCCAGGGGGATCAGTGCGTGGCTCCACGTTCCAAGGGCTGCAGGCTGGGCTGGGGCTCCCCCGGCGCTGCGGGAAGCCCGGGCAGTGTTGAGTCCTCTCCTCCTGCACGGGCAGACCCTGCCCTGAATGGAAAGTTGTCCCTTTCCTGCTGGTGTAAATCAGCAAATTTCCCTTCTAAGTGGGCAGGGGCTCAGGAATTCCTGTGCAGGACAAGCCCTCACCTGCCTCGAGTCTTACCTGCCTGGGGGCTGAGCTCAGGGTTTGCACAGAGTGGTTCTGTTCACAGAATCCCTGAATCCCAGGATCTGCTGAGCTGGGAGGGACCCACCAGGATCATCAATCCCCAAGAGTCCCACCCTGTGCCCCAGAGCATCATCCAAACCCTCCTGCAGCTCTGGCAGCCTTGGGGCTGTGCCCACTGCCCTGGGGAGCCTGTTCAGTGCCAACCACCCTCTGGGGGAAGAACCTTGTCCTGAGATCCGACCTAAACCCCCCTGGCACAGCTGCAGCTCCTCCCTGAGGTCCTGTCACTGAGTGTCCCACATGGAATTTGTAACCACAAGCGCTCGGGATAGAGAATACAATTTACCCCTGCTCAAGGTCCCTTTGCTGATGAATGTGCTGCAGCAGGACTGCGTGTTTTTGAGGAGAATCTTATCACAGTGATTAATGTTGCTTTTTATTTTGTATTTCGCAAAGTGATCTTTTTCTCCCATCACCAGAGTTTCAGCACCACAGTGAATTATCTCCTCCCATTTTAGCAGTAGGGAGAAAAGAAGGATTTAAAGAGTTTAGGGACTGATTAAGCTGTTCCACTTTCTCCCCTTTGCTCAGCCTCAGAAATCCCTGACTGTGATGAGTCATTTTTTATTCTATTTAATCCCAAGTTAAATCAATGTTGTTTAAGGCTGGTGAAAAAGTCTTGACTGATGTTGATGTAAATGAAATAGGAATAACCAGCACTTCACCAGGGTAGAGCAAATATATATCCTCAATACACATAGAGAAAAAAGGAAAGACACTCAGTCCCAACTGGAGAAAGAAAAAAAAAAAAAAAAAAAGAAAAGAAATAAAATGCAGCTGTTTGCAGGAGATCTCTGATGTTTTAAAACTGGGACTGGAAAGTTGCCCCTCTCCTGATGGTGTAAACCAGCAAATCTCTCTTCAAAGTGGGCAGGATTTCAGCAATTTCTGTGCAGGTCAGGAGCCCTTACCTGCCTCAGGTCTTACCTGCCTGGACTCTGAGCTCAGGATTTGCACAGAGTGGTTCTCCTGAAGTCCTTTTTTGGGTCAAGAAGTGAACTCAGACTCTGTGACCCTCAACAGTGAAATGGACTCAAGTACAGACCTGGGACTATCTGCAGTAAGGGATATGAAGGAGCTTGTGGGCATCCCTGGGGTGGCAAAATGGTTCAGCAAAGGAGCAGTAAAACCAGTTTCCATCCCCAGGGTGGGCACCAGCCAGAGCAGGGCAGCAGCACCAGGGAGCCCCACTCCTTGGCTGGAACCAGCTCCTTGTGGCGTTTGGAGCTGCCCTCCCACCTCCACCCCAGCCTCCAGAGGCCACACCTGAATCCTGCTGCTCCTCCTTCCTGCCCTTGGAACACTCTCAGCAGTGGCTGCCGAGCTTTTGCTAAACATGTCAGATTAAAGGTCTGAGCAGACGGATAAATGCAGCCCATCTGAGGGCATGTTTCCTCTCACACCTTCAGGGCCTGTCAGCATCTTGAATGGGATTCAGAAACATGGCCTTGAAGCTGGCTGGAATGGAGCTTAACATATCAGGGGCAGCATTAGAGAAAGGAGAAAAAAGGATGGGGGAAGCTTTCATGGCAGTGAACCCCCCTCCTTCCCTCTCCAGTCCTGCAGTCACTGCAAACCAGGGATAAACAAGCTGGGTTGGGGAATGGGGACCTCCAGCCATCCCCTGCTTCTCAGCTCACTGGTTTCCATATCCTGGGCTTTTTCACACTCATTTTATTTTTTTCACTCAAACCCCCACTGCTTTCAGGCCCTTCAGACTCCCAGAGTTCAGCCCAGAGCAGAGCTGGTCCTGTCAATATTCCTGTTCCGAAGGGAAGCCGAGCCATGGAGCTGAAAAGGGGCTTCTCTACCTCATGCTCAGTTCTTCCCATGACTGCCATTGCTTTGCACAGCTCCCCTCTCCAGGAGTAGCCCCTCTGTCCTGGCCAGGGTTCTGCCTTGCTCTCAGAGCATCTCATCCACGTGCATCTGCAGGAAGACAAAGTGTTGTGTTACAGGGGAAGAGAAACCATCGGGGCTCCTGTGCATTGTAGGGTGCTTAAAACATCTCCTTAAAATGTAGATTTTGACTCTCTGCCCAGCACTGCCTCGAAAGTTTTGCCATTAAAACCTAATTGCTGAGTAAATGTTCCCTCAGTATTGCTCAGGGGGGACAGAGAGTGGGGCAGGGCTCACTTTGAGGATCATTTTTGCTCCTGGTAGTCTGTTCTTTTTATTTTTCATATGAAATTCCTTCAGTTTGCAAACAATCTTCCACCTTGGAACAGAAACCAAGGTGGGGGGAGGGTAAAATGTGTAGGGTTTCCACGGATTATTTACCTCTTCCCAACCAAAAGATGGATTTCCCTTCTGGCACCATCATTTTTCCCTGAATATTCCTGACATGTCACAAATCATCCCTTGGTTACTGACTTGGAAACTCTCTCCTGAGCAGATTGGGAAGCTGTGGCTCAGATCCAGAAATTAATCCAATACTGGGGTATAAGAAACACTCGGGGCCCGTGGATTGTTATTTATTTAAATAAGATGCGTGGAATTAATTAAGTTTTAATGCAGTAGTCCCGTTCTGTGACCCTGCAAGCTCCATACCTGGGGAGGGGAGGGAAGGGGGTTGGTGCCACCAGGAAAAGTGGCCCAAAAAATGGCCCTGGGCACTCGAGGCAAGAACAGGCATTTACTGCTGAGAGGCAGCAGCAGCTCCTGCCTCACTTCTGGGCTGCACAGCAACACTTTTCACTCTCCTTGGAGCTGCTTGTTGAGGGAAGTCCCTGGAAAATCCTCATTTGTGAAGGGGAATTTGTGCCTGTGCCACTGAGGGACTTCACTGCCTTTCTTTCACCCCTTGTCCTGCCCAGGTATTTGCACATATATCATATAGGGAACCTCCCAATGAGGCCCTGGTGATGCACAACTTGCTGAGATGAACAAATTCAGCTTTTTTGGGGACCTTCTTGTGTTGGTGGGTGGGCTGTTGTGGGGTGCAATGTGCCTTTAGCCCTCCCCCTGTGTCCCTCCCTCATCCCATGCCCGGTGTTGAGTCCTTTCCTGACTCCTCCTCACCAGGCTGAGTGAAATGTTGCCTGGGGATGGAGATATGGTACCCACCCCACAGAAATCCTGGAAATTAAGAGTTAAACTCTACTGTCTTTCCTGCTGAGCAGTTTGCTGGCCCAGCAGAGCCACTCACTGCCATCTCCTCCCACCACACCAAGGGGGTCAGATGAAAAGCAAAGGCAAGGTTTTCTCTCTGGAAAGGAAAAACCAAGAAATAAAAAGAGGTTTTCATTTGGTTTCTTGCTTTACCTGGGCAGGGAGCCTGCCCCTCCCGGGTCTTGCACAGCCCAGGGTGACTGGGATTTGTAAGCACCAGGTTATCAGTTAAAGCTAATAACAACATGAAGCTCTATTGTATTTCACAGATGCTTATCTGAAGGAAATGCATAATACTCCAAACCTGCAAGATTTATTATTTGTTATTTATTTGATCTTATGGATAATTGTTTAATTAAAGTAATTAGTAGCTGCTTTCAATCCCCAAAATCATTACTGAGCTCATTCCAGCAAGGAGCCACTCCAACCATAACACCTCCCTGAGCTCTGGGCCGGTGCCAGCCCGGGGTAGAGGAGCTCAGTGAGTTCCATCCCATAAACTGGATAACCCTGGGACATAAAGGGGTACCCACAACTGCTCTCACCACAGTCAGTGTCTGATCTGAGCTTGGCAGGAGGTGGGAAACGGATTTGGAAGTGGAGGATGTAAATACGTGGAGCTCTTTCTGGTGTTGATAAATTCTAACTCTGGGTGATATTTTGGCCTTTTATTTTTTTTCCTGAGGGAATCCTTCACAGCCACAGGAAATTCATCTGAGCTATTTCATGCTTCTCTGAGAAACTCCTGATATATCTACACGTGCATTTGTACCTATAGAGTTAGGCCAGAACGGAGACATAATGCCTTGAAAGGACATTCTGTGATGGAAACTCATGTCCAGGATCCCGTGGGGATTCCAGGAAAATGGCTCAGTCAATTGAAAAACTTGTCAGCCAGAATGTAAATAAGCAGAGGGTCCATATCCACAGTCCTGAAGGGAGAAAAGGAAATTGAATTCATTTATGGCTTCACTCCTGGACCCTCCCACAGCACAGGAAGCAGTAGGCCATGTAAAACCTATAAATAGCTCTCCAACTTCGTGTTCCCTCTCAGACAGAGAGTAAAAGAGAAATAAAAAATGCTCCCTGGGGAAAAACATGATCTTTTCCCCATGTTTGAGTTGTCAGTTTTGACAGAAACGCTACAAGATAATTAAATTTCTGTTAATTTATTTTGTCTGATGCAGTGAGTGCCTGTCTCCAGGTCTCCTCCCCTCGGAAGCACCACTGAGTCGGTGCAGCAAAACGGGCCCAGTTAAGTCAAATAAACACAAAGAGCATTTAAATTCATTTCTCCCTCAGTGCCTCAGCTCTGTGTGTCTACTCCAAAGGGAATCCAAGCTTATTCCAGCTTGTAAGTCTCAGGGATGGTGGGAGGTTTGTGAAGGGGGTTATGACGAGATAAGTGGAGGAAGGACTGGGCTCCTGATGGTTGGGTGATGGTCCAGCCAGATCCCTGCAGGGCCCAGGGCTGGAGCTGAGTCTGCCATGCAGGAGGGAGCTGGAGCCACTGACCTGTGGTCCAGGTTTATTTCTGTCTCAGTTAAATATTTATTGTTTGGGTAAAGCAGAGCCCCGTTTCACTTCTGTTGAGATTTTAAACTTCTCAGGTGCCTTTTCCAGTTCCATGCACACTGACTGGGATTTGCCTTGGAAATACCCACAGCAGGCTTTGATTGCTGCTCAAAATAACGCTTCCTGACTATTTTGATAAAATATTAAAGGATTGTTAGATTTTATTTTGGTTATTTTTACACAAAACTCGGGGTCCAAGTGTGCCTTTGGCCCAACAGGTTTAGTGTGAGAGGAGATGAAGGTGACGAGGAAAGGGCGTTCCCTGATCAGGGAGCTCAGGTACCACTGCCCTTTTCTTCCATGAGGAAACACCAAACCTTTTCCAGGTTTCCTGGAGAGGCTGTGGCTGCCCCATCCCTGGAAGTGTCCAAGGCCAGGTTGGATGGGGCTTGCAGCAACCTGGGCTAGTGGAAGGTGTCCCTGCCCATGGCAGTGGGTGGAACTGGATGATCTTTAGCGTCCCTTCCAACCCAAACCATTCCATGATTTTTTCAGGGAGATCCATTTGATCAGATGGTTGGCCATGTACATATTAATGGTTAGATGATGTATTTATAACCCCCCCTGCCCAGGAAGGTGGGGAAATCCTGAGCACAGCTCCTCAGCCAGCCGAGAAAGCCTCTGCCTGCTCCGACACGATCCGTGCTCATCTCACATTCTCCCGGAGCTCTGTAAGGGCACAGCCAGCTCCAAAGAAAGCACTGTGAAGTCTGATTGTTCTCAGATAACCAGTTGAGGAAACAGGTAAAAGACAAACCCCGGAGGTATTTGTTCTCCTTTTTTTTTTCCAACCTGTCTTCTGTCAGGGGGTTGCACTTTGCGGGCCCTTCGCAGTTCAGAACCCCCTCGACAAACAAGGCACGGAGAGGCAGAGCAGCCTGGCTGGGTTTGGAGCCGGAGGTGATCAGATCAGAACACGAGATAAGCAATTAGCAGGAGCCCTTCAAAGTACCAGCTTTGAAAGGGGAAAGTGTGTCTCCATCCCACCTTCCCCCCCCGGAACCTGCAGATGTTCCCTGCTCAGCTTCCCTCTGTTTACACAAACATCCCCCGCCCTTCCAGCGGGGCTCTGCGCTGTGTTATCTTGTTCAACGGGTAATTTCTGCGTTAAGGGATCTGCAGGTTTAAATTAAAGCTCTAATTCTCTCTTGGCACTGAAGTGCCTCCCTACGTGACTTCACCCTCACAGAGCACGGGCAGTTCCCAGCCCAGTTCGGTGGGACAGGAATGTACCTGCAGCTCCTCCTGCTCCTCACGGCAACCTCCAGCACTGCAGCTCAGGGAGCAGACCCGGGAACCCTTCAGGCTGGAAAAGGCCTTTGAGAACATCAGGTACCACCAGCAGGGTGGATGGAGCAAGGAGCAACGTTTTTCTAGTGGAAGGTGACCCTGCCCGTGGCAGAGTTTTGGAACTGGGTGTTCTTCCAGGTCCCTTCCAGCCCGTTCTGTGGTGACCCCAGCACCACAACCACGTTCACCATCAAGCCAAGTCCTCAAGTGCCACAGCCACGTTGTTCTTTGAACACTTCCAGGTGTCTCCACCACGTGCTGTGAAAAAAACCCACTCAATAGCTAACTAATCCTCCCCTGGGGCAACTCGAGGCCATCTCCTCCATGAAAAGCAGCAGCCAGAGATGGCCAGAGTGGTGGGTCTGTGAGGGAGAATGGTTTCCACAAGAACAAAGACAGCTGAATCAGGAGAAATGTTGTTGAACACTGTCAAGTGTGTACAAAACAATTACTGGTGCAAAGCATTCTTTCAGTTCCCTAACATTTATATTAGAGCAGCAAAAATCAAGGGACAGATGCACTGGAGATCCTTGAGCTCTGAGAGGTGAAGAGTTTTTCTCAGTGGCTCCTGGAAAACTTCCCTTGGAGATGAGCTCAGAGGAGTCAGGAACCTGATTCACTTCGTGGCTAAACACAAAATGCACTTCCCTGCATTTTTAACGTCTAAACATCTATCAAAACATAGTTTTATGTTTGCTTCCAGACCTCTCCATTTTATCTTTTTATTTGTTGTATTTACTGACAGCATTTAAGGGAGAGACAAAACCAGAATTTCATTCTGGAGGGTGTTGTGGAAACAGAGGGGGAAGTGTTCCCATTCTGAGGAGTTTAGAGCATAATTACACATGTTAAAGTGCCCTGATTTCAGTGGGAAGCTTTGCTGAAGTGTTTTTCACACCCATGAAGTGCCCTTGGCACTCTGTTTGGAGAGAGGAGCACTGGCTATGGAGGGAAGGAGGAGATCCCTGCCTACCTGTTCCTTCATCCAGTATTTCTACCCTGAACAGGATGATAAAGAGCATGGATGGATCTTTGAAGGTCTAAATTAATGCCAACCTTCTCTTTCAAACAGGCTGCAGTGGAAAATTGTACGTCACCAAGATGTCTTCAATAAACATTTAATCATATAATCTAATATATTAATATTATATATGCCCTGAGGAGCCAGGTATGCATTACAAACATATGTAATAAACATTTACAATCCAACAAGCTTCTAGAATATTAAGAAAGTACCAACAAATAGTGAGAAGGAGGGTTGTTTTGTGAAATAGTTTACTTCCAGCTTGAAGCAGATGCCTTCCAGTTGCTGGTTCCCTGTATTTGGAGGTGGCTGTCGCTGTGCTGGGAGGTTTTGGGTTCTGGCAGTGATGAGGCACAGACTCAAGCTGGTAAAAATGACACAGAAGACCCTTTAAAGTCTTTTTTTCCTCGTCTTTTGGGCTCAAATTTCTGCTTCACCCTTTTGTGCTTTCCAGCACTGCAGTGCTGTGTATTCTCACATGCTGCAGAGACTCCCAGTGGTGCTCACACTCCCAAAATAATGAGCTGGGTGGATGGGTGATAAGTCTTGGGGGGGATCTCATGGGCTGGGAGGCTTTTTACACTAAAGGGTTACTCAAACCTTCAGTGTTTGCCATGTGGAAACTGTGGGATGGTGGCTCTTCCTCCGGGGAGAAGGATCTCAAAGAGCCTGGGACACTCTCTGCCCATTTGAAATCTCATGTTTCCCCAGAGTTCTCCCTACAGTCTTTGTGTGATCTGGGCAAACAGCACAAAAACTTGTTGGAAACTTGGAATAACAGCCTTTAAAATGCCCAACCCGTGAGCTGAGCTGCTCCTGGTGTTCACCCAGGGCTAATGTGTCTTCTGCTGTTCACAGAGAGCGGGTGAAGCTGCCCCAGCACTGAAGCAAAAGAGCTGAACACGTTGTGGAACCCTTGCTTTGCATCTTTCTGCCAACTTTTGAGATGCTGATGAAAGATAATGTTGAAGTTTCAAAGCTGGGGGTGTGGGGGGAAAAACCCTCCAGCATTTTTGTGATGTCAGAGGAAGAGGGAAGCCAGCTTGAAATGAAGGGCTGCTCTTGGACTCTAATCTTGTAGACACCTACTTAACTTTAAGCCAATTAAATCAATGGACTACTTAACCTTTGCCTACAGGAGAAAGGATTTGCCAGCACAGTTTATATTAGTGCCCCAAACAAAATAAGCAATCCTCCAAAAAGCACTCTTCTTTCAGCAAAACTCTATCTGCCCTCGGTGTCACGAGCACAAAACCATGGCCAGAGACTCAAAGGAAATCTTTCCTTTCAGTGACACCCGTGAAACTTGGTTCTGTCAGAGCCAAAACCAAGCCCCAGACAAAGCCTGGGCAGGCTGGGGGCTGTTTTTTTCAGAGCCAGCTCGCACAGAAAGGAGGTGGTGCTTGAGCCCAGTTTGCTCGTGGCTCTTATGAATCCGTGGGATGTTTAACAAGCCTGGGGACACAGAGGGCTCTGACCTGCCCAGATCCTCCCCCCCAGCCCCTCGGGGTTGGTGCTGGATTGTGGAATGTCTCCCAGAGGTGCCTATTCCCCCACCAGCAGAGAGGCCGGAGGGGAGGGCAGGGGAGAACAGGAGAGGTGTAAAGCCCCCTCGGGCTGTTTGCTTTTGCCAGTTTGGTGATGCCCTGGGGTACCCTGGGGGTGTGGGCAGCTGTTTTGGGGTGTGGGGAGCTGTTTTGGGGTGTGGGGAGCTGTTTTGGGGTGTGGAGAGCTGTTTTGGGGTGTGGGGAGCTGTTCTGGGGTGCGGGGAGGTGTCCTGGTGCTGCAGAGTCGGTCAGAGGGAAAGGTTTGCGTGCTGAGCTGAATAAAACCAGGGCTCCCCTGAAGCAGCACCAGGGGTCCCATAACACGTTACATCATTTGTCACTGCACACATTGGGAGTGTGTCACTGGAAAACCTTTAAAAGCCGAGCTGGAAGTGGTGTGGAGACAACCACGGCCTCCGCAGGGGGAGAGAGACAGCACCATTTATAAATGTTTTCATGTCTAATATTTACATTTGGAGCATTTAAATGTAAAAAGGGAAAAGAAAGCCTACACTTAACATCTTCCCAGATGTTAACAACATCTGTCCAGATGTCGGCCCGAGGATCTGACATTTCATGGAGAAACGGTTGGGGGGAGGGCATTTCACTATTTCTCTTTTTATTTTTCTTTTTTTTTCCCCCTCCAGATTAATTGTCCTGCACGTTGGTCCCATCACTCTTTGCTTTGGGCCATATGGTCAGATGTCATTAACCCTGGAGACCAACAGCCCCAGAAAGTGGAACCACATGTTCTTAGCAAAGATAAACAGTAAATATGCAGCAGGATTGGTCTGGGAGGACGGGGCTGGTGTGTTGGGGTTTTGGGTTTTTGGGTTTTTTTTTTTGTTCAAATGAACACAAACACATTTTGGTGGCAAAGCACGTGGGCAAACACGTCCTGGTGTGCAAAACCAGCAGCTCCAGGGCCCTCTGGTAAAGCAGCCCCTGTGTTTTGGGGTCTGGGTCCCAGCTCTGCTCCAAGGAAGGGAGGGAGGAGCTCGTTCACCGCCACGTGTAAATGATGCTGAATCCTTCAATCCAGGCAAAGTTCCCCATCTCTCACCACGGGGTCACTGAGCCACCACCAGCTGCAGCGGCCTCTGTCCATCTCCCCCTTGTGCAGCTTGATCTCTGGAAGCTAATTCTCCTAAATATCTTATTTCCTGTCAATTTAATGTGACAAAAAAGGGTGTGTTTTTCCTCTGTGCCGGTTCCTTTTTTGGCTGTCATCATTTTGAGCCAAATGAGAGATTTCCTTTTAGTTCAAGGATACTGTGGCAGCTCTTTCAGAGGAGAGTAATTCCACAGGACACCAAGGGGCAGGGAGTCAGCAGTTGTTCATCTGTCTCTCACCAGCAAAGTCACCCTGACACCTCAGTGTATCCGAGGAAAAATGCCCAGACTGATGGCTGACGAGACAGCCTGAATTATTTCTGCCTTGCCAGGTGTCATTCTTGCTTTCTGTGTGTTTGGCACCGAGGTCTGAGCTCTCCCTTCCAGACAAGGGCAGTGTTACTGCATTTTGCATTAGTGGCTCAGCAGCAGCACAGAAAGCCAGCGAATAATAAGAGGATATATGTGCCAGTGAGATAATGTTGTAACAAAACATCCACTTGGTCGGATTATTTATCATGAAACACCACCACCAACACCACCTGTGGAGAGTTAGATGGTGATGCAGGGCTGGAAAGAATTCCAGCTGAATTTCTGCCTTGCAGATTCACCATCATCCCTTTGAACCTCAGCAGCCCTCGCTAAACTTATCTACTGAAGGAAGAAACTTTGTAGTCCCAAATATTCCCCTCCTTTCCGTGCAGGAGCCCAAGAACAGCCCAGGGATCTGTGTTTAGAGCAGGGCAGGAGGGAGGATGGGGTTGATAAGCTGCAGCTTGGCTGAGGGCAGCTTTATCCTGCCTGAGCTGTGGCACATTCCTGAGGGCTCCACAGGCATCCCACGGGCAGGTCCCCACAGCAGCCCCGCTCCCAAATCCTGCCCCGTGCTGGTTTGTTGTCTTTACATGAGGCAGATTAGCTCAGCCCAGAGCAGCACAGCTCTGCAGGGAACATCCAGAGCCTGTTTGCTCGGATGAGCAGCCCGGTGAGGAATAAACCAGCACAGGGAGCACACACAGCACCAGGGACCAGCCCAGGGGGCCCGACCTGCTCAGCTGGTAAAACCAGAGCAGTTTTAGGCAGTGTCTGAGTGCACAACACACACCCCATCACCTTCCTAATCCTGTCTGACCCCTGAGGGTCAGCACTGCCCAGCCTGTGGGGTCTGACCGGCTCATCCCAGCCCGGGCAGCCCTGGGGTGTGATTGCTCTGCTGCCCTTCTGATCCAGTGCAAACCAGAAAGATCTGCCAGCAGGTCTGTTATAGGAAAATTCAGGATGCACGAGGCTAATTCTGATCCAGGTGTAACCTCTGGCAAAGTGAAGAGTCCCTTGTCCTGCCCTTGGAGGGCAGATGAGGTGCCTGTGTCCCCTCCTGTCCTGTCATCCTGGCTGGTCTGCGGATGCAGGGCTGTCTGGGGTCTCTCCTCCAGTTGCTCTGCTCTCTGTGGGAAGCCAATCCACATTTATTCCTCGTCTCTGGATGTTTTATGTTGCAGGCAGGGCAGAGAGATCCACTCTCATCGTGGATGTGCCTCCTGTAGCCCCCAGAGTTCCCCCTCCACCCTTTGCTGCTGTCCCAGCCTGGCTGCAGGGAAGAAATCCCACGTCTGGGAAGCAGTGGGAATCTGGGCTTATCGGATTTCTCTGGGCATTCTGAGATATCCTCTGCTGGCTCTGCTGGGCTGCTGCTTCTTCTCCTCCTACCCCAGCCAGTTTGATCATATTTAACATGCATTCTTCACACATGATCTTATTACAATTCCAGCTCTCTTGTTTTTGCTTATTCAGGCTGACCTTAGGCATCTCCTGCCATCCTCTGCCATGGTCAAGACCTCCCAGCTTGTTGCCTGGTGGCCCCCCAAAGGAAGGTGTGAAGATTAACAGCCCAGAGGATGTATTTAATGAATGGCAACAAGGGATTAGTGACACAGTGTCACCTTTCATGGCCTCTTTAAGCAGCAGAGCTGACACCCGTTTATTTTTGTTTGCACTGTTGAGTAAACTCTGGAAACGGGCTGGATTTACAGTCCCTGCTCCCCCAGCGAGGAGCCTCCTCCTGTCCACCAGCCCTGCCCTGGGGGGATGATAAAACCGGGAATCTCTCTCCCACCTTTCTGCCAGGGGGAATCCTGGACCTTACAGAGCCCTGGCCTCCTCCTCCTCACTACTGAGGGTGCAGAGGGACAGGGTGTGGACGGTGGGATTGGCAGCTCAGGTCTCCAGCTCTCCGTGTCCATCACAGCCAGCCCTGGCTTATTATCTCTGTTTTCTGACAGACATCCTGAGCCAAACACCCCCCAGACAGCAGCAGACTTTGATGGAGCCTCCAGGGACCAACCTGGTGACTTGCTCCAGCAGAGTGCTCATTCACCTGCTTTGTTTGCCATGTTTCCACCAGACCCATCAGCTTTGCTGGGGTTTCAAATGTTCTCCAGGCTCAGTGATGTGCTGTGCATGGGCTGCACTGGGACATGGGGGCCTCAGAGTGTGGTGTTGGATGAGGTTATACCACAGATGGCCTTGCAGTTGATTCTGAGTGGTTTCTGCTGTCTCTGCTTTCAAATTATTCCTTAGACTATGAAATTCCAGTGCTCACAAAATTTGTTCTTGCTGGGTGCCTTAAGTTCTATTTTCCTTCCTTTCATTTCATTTCATTTCATTCTGACCGATCCTCTCCCCCACTTTGCAGATCTTTTGCAGAAATTTGCTCCACGGAGCAGATCTGTCTGAGACACCCCTAGATTCCATCTCAGGGCAAGTGCAGGGATCCAGAAGGAAAGACCCAAAGCAAAGGAGAAGGGTCAGCTGAGCAGGAAGCCCAACTGCAAGGATTGCAGGGTGGGAAAAGCTTCCATTGGGGATGGGAGGTTGAAGCTGGAGGGGGTGTTTTGGACTCAGTGTACAGGTTAATCTCTGCTGCTGACAATAAATAAATACATTTTATAGCGGTGGGGAAACTGAAGTTTATCTTTCCCAAGCAGCTTTCACGGCAAATGTTGCAACTGTATCTGAAACACGAAGCGGGAATTAATGTCTCCAAATAAAAGGCCAATCCTGTGGCTTTGATTTCTCTCCAGTTCAGGGAGTCTCCTGAGATTGTATCTTCCCTGTGTCAAGGACAGAGGCTGATGTTTCCTTTGCACAGACAAGGAAACGAACAGCCTAAAATCCCGAGCAGAAGTTCAGAGAAATGCTGGCCTGACTGAGCTTGGATGCGTTTGCAAATGTATTTAAATTGTGCTCCCGGAGCTCAGCTGATTATTTGCATCCTGGAATTCCTGTTAATGAATAGTTTGTGGTTCGGTGGAGACCTGAAAGAAAAGCAAACAGACAAGAAAAAACGTTTCCAAAGATGTTTATCTATTTATGTGCGTTTTATGCAAAATGCATCACAGATGGAGACGTTAAAACCCCAACAGCTTCTGGCCATGGAAATCCCTGGCAGAGGAAGCTGTGCCTGGCTCAGGGCTGAGTCTGAAACGACAGGTCCAGACTGAAGATGCATCAGCCTGTCATCGAGGGGTCCCTAATCAGGGCAGGGTGGGAGCTGCAGGTTGGGACTGAGGTTTGGCAGCACAGACTTTGGGAGATACACATCAGCCAAGTGCAGAGCAGGAGAGGTGGAGAAAGCTGCTCCAGGACTTTGGCTCAGGGCACTGCAATCTGCTCCATTGTCTTACAAATTAATTTCCCCTTCACTTCACAGCTTTTTATCTTTTTTTTTTTTTCCTTCCCTTTTATTATTTTAATCACGCTTGCTATTATTTTTAAAGCAATTCAAACATGGAAACAAGACCCAAGGAAACACCCACTGCATTCCTGGGATGATCTGTCTGTGCTCCCTGCATTCCACCCCAGGCACAGCGGTGGGAGGCAGCCGTGTGCCAACACCACCGCACTCCATTCCCACAGGGGGAAAAAAAACCATGGGCAAAGCAGGATGATCCAACCCAACTGCTTCCAACGAACACAAGGCCTGGAAAGAAGTCCCCCAGGGCCTTTTTCCAAGTGCTGCTTCAACGGAGAGTGCACAAAATGCCTTCTACTAACCAGGACAAACCTATCTTTAAAAAAAAAAAAGAGCCAATTAACATTGCAGAGTCTCCGCACCCAGATTCCTGCCGGCTGGCATTGCCTGTGCCTTGGATGCTGCCGTGTCTTTGCAGCCGGATTCCTGAGGCTTAACACCTTAATTCCTGAAACCAGCCCCAGTCCTGATTCCTGATTTTAGGAAAAACAACATTCCTCCCATTGAATGAAAACGTTTGTACACAGTTCATAAACCATCTTCCTGAGGGGTGGGAGGGGAGGGGGCTGGGAGAGGGAAGCCTGGGAGCGCATAGACGGGCATTGTCTGGCGGATCCCGCCGCTGGCTCTGGGATCCAGCTGCTGTTTGGGGAAGTGCTCTGTTCAAACAGCCCAGTCCCCCTCTGGACAGGGCCACGAGCAAAGCGCTCCACAAACACCAATAAACACGTTGGGCAGCAGCCTCTGGGTCGGCCCTTTCATTTCTGCCCGTCAGCAGCAGGCCCAGGGCTGAAATCCCGGCGAGTGGGAGAGGTGCTGGGGGCTGATCCGGGGACATTTTCACTTGGGAGGATGAGGAGTCACATCTTGGAATCATGGAATCATGGAATCATGGAGTGGGTTGGGTTGGAAGAGACCTTAAAGCTCATCCTGCTCCACCCCTGCCATGCAGGGACACCTTCCACTGTCCCAGGTTGCTCCAACCCGGCCTTGGACACTTCCAGGGATGGGGCAGCCACAGCTTCTCTGGGCAGATGCTGTGCCAGGGCCTCCCCACCCTCACAGGGGAAAATTTCTCCCTAAAAATCTAATCTAAACCCACTGTCTTTTAGTTTAGAACCATTTCCCCCTAAAATCAGCTGGGGAGACGGAGGAAGCTCCAACTCCTGCCTCTTCTATCCCTGTCCTGGGAAAACGTAGGTGGGCAGCAGGAGTGATAATGTTCCTACCAGCTTTTAGCTTCCCTGCTAAGCTGAGCGTGTTAATGCACCTTGTCTCTCATCCCTGGAAGCTCATAATCCACTCACATCCTGCCAGGAACCTCATCCCAGTCCTTCTGTCCTGACCAGCAGCCCCACGGGCTCTGTAAGAGCAGCAAGAGCTGACAGACAGCTGACAAAGAGCAAGCAGAGGACACCAGTGGCTTCTAAAATATAGATATTTTTCCTAGCACACGCTGCCTGTCAAATTTCAGGATTCAGTCAATACACTGAAATTACAGTCCTGGGGAAAAGGAAGAAAAAAAAAAGAGGAGAGAGAGGGAAAAATTTGATTCCGAATTGGAGGGATTAATGGTCAAAAGAATGTTCTTCTGGGAGTAATCTAAGTGTTATATTTACATTTGGCTTGGAATTATTTGCAGTGAGGAATTTCAAATGCAAATATTTTAAAAGCGTAACATGTAGAGAGACACTGTGGGCACTTCTGTTTTCTCTGAAAAAAAAAAAGAAAAAAAAAGAAAAAAAGGAGAAAAAAATGGTTTTCTTGACTATTTTTTATTGGAATCTTAATGAGACCATAATTACAGCAGGGGAAAAAAGGAAAAAATGTAGCTCTTAAAGGTTTGCTGTTAGTGTACATACGGGCCTTGGACTGAAAAAAAAAAAAAAGAAAAAACTCTATATTTTTTAAAACTATTTATTTTCCAAAGTGGTGCATGGGAGGGAAAAAAATGACTTAGCTAAGTAAGTCTTGTCCATTTATGTGCTTAGTCTGTATTTTCTTTTTCTAAAAAAAATATATATACGAATAAATGCTGAAAGTAGGCCCGTTCTGTTTGTCTTGGCTCCCCCCTTTATCTTGTTTTATTGTGTTCCCCTTCCAAGGGGTGTTTTAGGAACTGCAGAGTTTTCTGGATTTTTTCCTGCGTCGACAGGGAAGGGAGCACGTGGTGCCTGCACATTATTCCCTGGGTTTCATGGAATCATGGAAAGGTTTGGGTTGGAAGGGACACTAAAGCTCATCCCATTCCAGCCCCTGCCATGGGCAGGGACACCTTCCCAGGTATTTCTTCTTAAAATCTGCTCTAAAAAGACCAGACCTGCCCCTCACTGAGCTGGCAGGGTTCCTTTCCTTCATGGATGGGCACAATTTTAAATCACTTCTCATCAGCAGGGTTTGATGTCTGTAGTTACTCTGGGGGATATTTCAAGACCATCAGCAATTTCCCCTCTTTTTATTCACTTTTATTATTAATCCTTTATTCATTTTCTTTGCCTTTAATTTTGCAGCCATTTTCCACCTCTTTCTTTCACATCCTCCCCCCTCTCTTTCTCTTGCTCCCCAGGGAAACCAACCTGAAGTTTTGGAAAGGCTCCACTTTGCTGTCAGTCAGGGGGAGATAAACTTTACATCAGTAGGACCTTCCCAAACCATTAGTTCCACACTCGTGCCAGAGGAGGGAACGACAGGAGCCAAAGAGAACAGAAAACCCCCGTGAATGGCAACATGTCTGTGAAGAAAGGGCCCAGAGACAAAGGTGGGAATGCTCCCTGACTCAATCCAAACAGGATGGATCCACAGGAAAACTGTGCTGCCTGGAAACCCTGGGACCAAGGGGATCAGATCATCTGCAGGCAATAATCTGTTTAACCAGGAAGACTTATTGCTGAAGGGAAAAGGGAATAGGAAGCTTGAGGGCTGCATGGAAAGGACATGGAGTGGTGGTGTTGCTATGTCAGATGCACATTTGTGATATGTTAAATAATCTCCCACCACCTCCCTCCTCCTGCTTCCCTGCTCATACCAACTGTTCCCTAAACCCCTGTCCCTAATCCTTGGTCCTCTGGAAGGTGCTCAGCTGGCTCTCTGTGCTGGACACTGCCCAGCATGTGGAATCTGTCACCCTCAGAGGTGTCATCCCTCCAGCAGGGAAAGACACCCTCCCATGGAGCGTGATCCTGGGCCAGGCTGGGAGAGCCGGTCCCTGCCCAGCAGAGGGGATGGGAACTGCCCCGAGGGGATGGGAACTGCAGGGCTGACACGATGCCAGGGCATGGAATAACAGCCTGGAGAAGAGGAGCTGCCCAGGAGACACTTGCAGAGAGCAGGGGAAAGAAGGCTGGGGAAATTACAGCGATTTACCCCAGGTTCTGGCCCCAGATATTTTCCCTTTGTTATGAGTAACAAGCGGGGAGTTAAAAGGTGACACAAAGGGCTCCTTAATCCTCCCAGCATTCTGCCTGGATTCATTTGCTCCTGCATTTCTCCTGATAACCACTGCAGGCAAAGGGCTTTATAACACAGTCTATAAACTCCCACAGTGGAGCTCTGCCAGTGCCAACCAATGACCCAGCAGGCAGCGAGCAAGTGTGTCTGTGCTGACTCAGTGATCCAAGTCTGCTTTTAATTTCCTTTCTCTAGTTTTCCTTCGTCCTGCAAGGAATAACTGTGAAGTAAATCAAATGGCCTATCTCCACGGGCTGCCCTGGGCTTGGCACAGCTACGAGCAGGGGGGAGAGGCTGCCAACCCTGTGGCTGCCTGACAAAGTGGGTTCTGTTAGCACAGAGTAACTCACTGCAACAACAATCCACTCTGGGAGCCGGCAGAGCTGTGCCTGTGTCATTCCCACCACGGCAGGGATCTCAGGAGGATTCCTGCTCCTCCTCTGTGCAGCCAGAACCAGGAACCACTGAGACTCGTGGAAATTTCTGGAGGGAGGAAAAAAAGGAGAGACTGGGGGGTTAGGAGAGAGCTAATTCTGTGTTTAGGGAAGCTTTTTATTTCATCTTCATCCTCGGCCCGGGAGGGGAAGGAGAAGGGATCACAGGATCATGGAATGTGCTGAGTTGGAAGGGACCCACAAGGGTCATCCAGTCCAACCCTTAGCCCTGCTCAGGACCATCCCCCAGAGTCCCACCATGTCCCTGAGACACAGAGAAGCACCCCCAGGTTGTGTGTGGTGTTTTGCCAGGGAGTTCTCACACCTGTGAGCTTTTATCTCTGCTCTTCCATTTCAACACAGGTTTTATGCTTTGTTTGCACCAGCTCTCGCCCTCAGTTTGTTATTGCCCCAAGTAAGTTCATTTCTAGTGGCTGCCTGACAGGACAGGCTTTTCTCCTTGACAGCTTTATTGCTTCCAACAGAAATACTCAGGAAAGCTCATCCTGAAGGGAGGATAGGAAGGAGACAGTCAGGTAGAAATGGGAAAGCTCAGTGTGTATTGAGCTTTAAGATATATTTCCTGAAAGTTGAATTTATACCAATAGCAGAGGCCAAACAACACCAGCAGGAAACTAAGGCAGAATTATAAATGCTGAACATTTAAATCTACTGTAATTATGGATCATGTTTTAGCAGGAAAACTCTGGGATCAGTGCCACTCCCAACCTCAAGTCCCTCTTAAGTAAGAAATAAAGGTACACAAATACCCTCTTCCTTTTCTGCCTCTGTGTCCTTCCATGAGGCTTCATTTGCTGCATCTCTTCACTCTGGAAGCTGCTGTCTGGCTCTGGTGCCATGGGGATGCACTGATTGATGGTCTCAAGTGGAGAGAGGAAGATGATGAGCTGTTTGAATGATCCTCAGGGTTATGAGGAAGATGAGAGGACAAGGGGCTGCTTCTCCTCTGCTCAGCTTGGGTTTGCTCTGTGATGCTCAGAACAAGCTCTCACGGTGTAATATCTCCCCAAGCCATAATATCTTCCTAATAATTTAATTTATTACCCTGTTTGTTTTCATTTATGGTTTAACAGACCAGCTGGCAATTAGGCCCTAATTATGCTGTTATGCAAAGTAGCTCCATTTATTTTTATAACATGGGCTGCAGCATAAGCTGTATTTGTTTTTAATTGTGAAATCAGCCATGGCAACACCCCATAATGATCCACGTGTCACAGCTGGGAATGCTGCTCAGCTTGGCTGGGCAAGGTGCAGAAGAGCTGGAGAGGTTACAGCCCTTGGATTCCCTGTCAGCATCCAGTCCCACACGAGTGCTGAGGATCCACCCTGGACCCAGCACCAGGCTCTTGGTGTTGCTACTTGTCCTCCTTTTCCCTCTATGATTTCTCACCAGAGGAAGACAAAGGGCTGTGACATTCCAGGAAAGTTTAAATCTGCACTGGCCAGAAGACAGTGGGTCTGCAAAACAAGAATCACAATAAATCACGAGATGAAGGGGGCTGCAAACAGCAGGAGGAGCTGCAAGTGCCTTGCTTTCCATAGCTGTCCTCACCCCCTGGGCTCTGTCACGGAGCGAGGGCTTATCTTGCTCGGCAGGGACCAAGCGGACATGAGTTCAGCTTTTGGCATGGCCGTGGCCCTCCTGAGGGATCTCAGGCCAGCCCTCAGTGGGCTGCTCTTGAATCTGCTCCTGCAAGGCAGGGATGTGGTCCCTCCTTCCCCTTTCCCACCCCATCTGCTGGAATCATCCTTTCCTTGAGAAAACGCCGTGTCCTGGAGGTGTCCGCAGGGTCTGGGCTTAGAGGGAACTCGGTGCTGCAGAAACCCTTGGGATTTCAGAAGGCTCTGGGATTTCAGGCTCTGGGATTTCAGGCACTGGGATTTTAACCAGTGGGATTTCAGGCAGTGGGGTGTCTTTCCCTGCTCCAAAGTAAGCTGTAATTAAATCATGTCTGGCTTAAAACACAGCTACTTGCGATGCTCTGTTGTCTCTTCCCAAGGCCTGGATGCCAAACAACAGTAGCAGGAGAAGTGACTCCAGGATTGTTATTTTTATCTAATTCACTGGGAAACTGATACCTGAAGGTTGAGTTGTTCCCTCCATCCGAGCACTGATGGAAACACAGTGTCCTGCCTCCTCCTCCCTGCTCTATCTATGAGTAAAAAAATGATGGAGGAAGGAAAAGGAGCTTCCAAGAGCACAAAATCAAGTGAAAACAACCAGTTTATGGGGGGAAAAAAAGAAAAAGTAAATATTTTCTCAGAATTTGTTTTCAAAACAAAGAGAAATCAAAGGCTTTCAAGTTTATGTTTAATGCTGGTTGCGTGTCCTCGTGCTTTATTTTTGTTTGCTTGCTCAGAAGGAGCCTGTCAATCCCTCATGGAAATAACTGGAGACGTGTGTGAATTAACACACACGCACACAAAAATGCAGACAGCAAGAAGAAGTCATTCCACAGTCTAGCCTTGTTAAAGAATACAGTCACTTTCCAGCAGCAAACCTTCCCCCCTCAGCCTCTCTAGCCAGAGGAATTTCTTTCACCTCCTCAGAAGCTGCTTATTAAAGCTGGGCTGGTGCTGGTTCCCAGGTATTGGAACAGCAGCACAGCTTAACTAATCTATATTTTTACTGCAGTAATTAAAGTGTGCACTTGCTAGTAAAAAGGTAACACTTTAAATTAAGGCCCCATTTCTAAATGCTGTATTAATATTTATGAAATGATTACTGCACACAGCCACATTCTTGGAGGACTTATTAGAACGTGTGTTATAAAACTCAATTGTAATAAAGCCTTAATGGCTCTGCTCTGGTGAGCTGCAAGGGTTTCAACCCTACAAGTGGAGCCTTCTTAAAATGAGAGGAAAATGCTCTTCTTCCCTCCTAAACCCCCCCAGAAGTTTTGTCTCTCTGTGAGTGTTGGTCCTTCTGCTCAACCATCTACGGGATGAGGTGGGATTTAATTCCTGGGGTGTCCTCTCGTGCTCTGCAGCCACTTTGGAGAGGTCTGGAGCCTCCTGTGAAATCACAGGGATCAAATGACCTCCTCAGTCATCTCTGCCATCCCACACACGTACCTGGGCCACCTCAGGGCTCTCAGAGAGCAGCAGACACCACATTTTGGCAATTAAATCCTGCCCTCAGCACCTGGACTGAGCTGGGTGACAGGGCCCCTTCCCTGAAGGGAATCTATCCCTCCCTCCGAGGCATTTTGAGCTGTTTGGAAACTCCACGTGGTCTGGAGCTTCACTGAGGCTGGAGCTTCAGGGAGCACTTGCAGGAGGAGCAGGGTGAGGTCACTGCCCAAAAAAATCAGCCTCTCATCACCACAGTCAGGAACCAGATCCAGGAGAGAGCGACGGGTGTTCTGTGAGGGAACAGGGCAAGGACTGAAATACTTTATTTCCTTCATGAAAGAACACATCACAGTGCCAAGGCAATTGTTTTTAGGTCTTCTTTTTTTTTTTGGTAAGCTGGAGATCCAACCCTTCAGCTCTTTCACCCTGGGCTCTTATTTTTCAACTTGCAACTTTTGTTCTGGAATAAACAGTCTTTGAATGTTCCATTCAAAAGTGTTTTCAAGGGGCTGTACCCAAGGTGAGCATTTGCAGCAGAACTTTTGCCTTTTGTTTCTCTTTATTTTTTTATCTTTTTGACAGTTAGAACAGTTTGTGATGCAGTTTGACCATGGTGTTCTTACCTCCTGCCTTCCTTTGACTGCAGCTTCCAGAAGGGCACATGGGAGGTCCCAAACGTGCAAAAACTGAATGCCTGTAAAATATTTTGCATCATGAATAGCTCAGTGTAAGGCACTGGGACTTCTCCTGCATAAAAATATTCCCATGCAGAAGTGTTTGACAGTTTTAGCATAAGTGATTAACCTCTTTTAATTAAAAGCCTGGCAAAATAAAAAAAAAATAAAAAAAATTTAAAAAAAATCAGCCCAGCTTACAGGGAGCATAAAAACTGGGATGAATGAAGAGAGAAAAAAGCCATTTCCATGAAACTGCCCCTCAAAACAAAGGCAACCTCCACCCCAACCACTGAACATCCTAAAGGGCCAAAATGCAAAGAGTTTGTGCTCAAACTGACCTAACCTAAAGCTCAGACTTTCTGCTCCAGTAACGTAGCAACGTTTGTTATGTAGAATAACAGAATTCCAAATGACACAATAAAAAAAGAATTATCTGTGATTAGAACTAAACTATTGAAATGTCTCCAGCTGGAGCCGAAATTTGGAAGGGAGGGGGAAAGAGGAGTTTATTATTTCAGTAGCTGCAGTGAAAATCCCCTCTGGGTGCTCTGCAAACCACCCTCTGCTCTTTGAAACCATCCCCCTCATTGACATGGTAATGGTCTTTGTTGAATTCAAAGACGATTACATCAGAAATGTGTGGCCTCTTGTGGCTTTTCCAAGGCTTATAAAGCACACAAATTATATGAAAATATTGGGTTGAAAAATTAGTAAGCCATAGGAGTTTGTGTTGTTTTAGCCACGCTTTACTGCAGGGAAGGAAAACTGTGGCTCCTCCAGACCTTTGCCCAGTCTTTCAAAGCTACTTTCTTTATTATTTTTCTTTTCTGGTGGGCTCACTTCGGATATACAGCCTGGATTTTTAAAGGGCTTTCATACTGGAGCAGACTTTTCAACATGCTGTTGTATAAAGACCAGAGAGCAGCTCTCTGAGTTGCTCCAGCTCAGTTCCTATTGGTATAACCAAGCAGAAAGTTCTGCCCCACCACGTTTTGCCAAATGAACCCTCCAGAGACACTGCTGCCTTTATGGATTCTTGCATCCAGATGACAACTGTGCCTGTGGAATGGGAATACCTGGCTGGGAATGACTTTTTAAAATCATCTTTAATACCAGGTTCACAGACTTGGCAGCACCACCTGTGGGAGATGGGGAAGGCACAGATTCCTTGCAGCCACTAAATCACAGCTCACCATCACTTATAAAATACTGGAAGATTACAAGATGATAGGGCCACTGTAACTGCTGGGAAAGGCCCATTGTAGCCACCCAGCTCTCCTTCACTTGGGATTTCTCCAGTCCAAGCTCCCATTTCCAGGAATCTGCCTGATTGACCATTCATTGCTAATTCTCTGATTCTCCAAAATGCCCCTGGGCTGCTCCCAAGGTCCCCTCCCAGGAAGGGCTGATCCAACAGTGCTGATCCAGGTTATTGCCACGGTTTATCAGGAGTTAATGAACGAGCTCCAGCACAAGTTCTGCTTCCCAGGAGGTTCCTGTGTGAGCAGGGGAATTGTCCACACCACAGAAGCCAAAAAACAAGGCTTGTGAAAAGGAAAGGCTGGGAGGTAAATGTTTTTATCTTGTCTGTTTGTAATTTTGGGGGGGTTCAAGTTCCAATGCTGGTTCCAATGTGAGAGACCCCAATTGTCCACTTGGAGCAGGGAGGCTTGTTGATGTCTCCAGAGAGATGCTGAGATTTTGGGGGATGTGTGGAAGCTGTAACGTGCTCTGGGATGATCCTGCCTGAGCAGGGAGGTTGGATCAGATCACCCACTGTGGTGGGTTTATCCTCACCCATCCTGTGATGCTGGGAGAGGGGCAGAAGGTGGGAGAGAAAACACCTTCCCCATTTGTCGAAGAGTTTAAGGTCACAGACACAATGCACAGAAATAACTGTGGCATTGCATGCTCTTTGAAAAAGGATGGCCTAGAGATCACTTTGTTAAGGGTGGAGGATCCCAAATAGGTCAGTTGTTTTCTCTGCTGCAGCTCCCACCGCCCAGCCAGGGAAGAGGGTTGGCTTCGGGCTGGATCTGCTCCCAGACCTGGCCATGGTCCTGGGAGCAGCTGAGCTGAGGGGAGGCCACAGGACTCTGCAGCTGGAGGCAGAAGGAAGGGCAGGATCTTCCCCTCCAGCAGCAGTAGACTAAGATCAGCTTAAGCCCAACCATGAAATCATATCCTGTGACTGAATAGATGTACTCGTGGCAAGGACACTTTCCCAAAAGTAGCGTTTCCAAAGTACGGAAGGAGACTGAGGAGCTCAAGTTTCACCATCTTCCAGAGTGTCTGGAGTCACCAAACACCACAGTCATTTGGATCTCTGCAACTGGGGGAGACAGATGAGCTCCACTGAGTCCAGGCAGAGCTGCTGGCACGGGGGCTGCCCCTTTTGCCTTCTCCTCACTTCCCAGTGTGGGATCTTCAGGAGCACAGGGAAAGGTCAGTGGGACCCTGAGCTATCACGCTCCAATTCCTCCTCCCCTCTGGGTCAGCTCCCTTCCTTGGAGGCTGAACCATGAGTGGGATCAGGAAACAGACCCAGGGTTAGGAAGAGCTACCAGAACCAAATGGACAGAAAGTTGTTTGGGGTTTTCCAACAGCTCCAAGTTCCCTGTTCCAGGCAGGGCACAGCCCATGACAGGGAGGCTGAACCCTCCCTGTGGTGACACCACAGCTCTGTCCCCTCCAGGCTGCTCTTTGCCAGGTTCTTAAGGAAAGTGGCAGTGCCAGGAATTTTCATACATGGTTTATTTATAAACACAGGAGCACCTAATGAGGCCTTTGCTGTGCCTGTGTGCAAGGGGCAGATAAATTTAGGAGTGAGATAGTCTGTTTAGGCTGCCAGTAAGGTGGGTCTGAAGGCAGGAGGATACAGAGGGGAGATGGTTTTTCCCTCCATGCCTGCCTGGCACTGCTGCACGAGCCTACACACACATGATTAATTGCCCCATCACTCAAACAGCTCTTTTTATTCTGGCCACTCACAATATTATTATTATGAGCTACTGTTTTCCCAAAGCCAATTATTGTAGGATTAAAACACAGCATCTGCTCTTGTATGTGTGTAGATGCATAAATAAGGAACCCGTAATCAAATAAAAGAAATACACTGGATTTTCCCATTTCTTTTTTTTTTTTTCCCCTCTCCCCTTCCAGCCTTTCACATCCATATATAAAAGCCCTTGAAGGGAAAGACTGGGATTTGAAAAAGCAATGGGAGAAAAGTTTGTAAGGGGAAAAATCAGTGGGACCCTGTAGAACAAACATGTGTAAAGGCTTTGTTTCAAAGTGGATGAATGCAAAAGCCTGTTGGGGATAATTTTTAGGCTTTGCCTATTTTTAAAGGGTTGAGGATCAGGAGTAAAGTGAGAAAACAATTCTCTGTAGGAAGCTGTAGCAGACTAAATGGAGCTTGTTGTTGTTGGCAGAGGCCTTGATGCTGAGGGCAGCAGCATCGTTCCTGAGGCTGGAGGCAGCCGAGGTTTAAATAAATAAGGAGCGATCCATGAACCGAGATAAAAATGGGATCTGGCTGTGCAGGGTCCTCCCGTTCTCTGGAGCTCGGAGGGTTGGCAGGGTGTGAGTAAAGGGAGATGAATGAGGGTTATCAGATAGGAGGGAGAAAGGAGAGAGTCATTTCTCCTGGTCGGGGCATTATGAATTAGTCCCAGCCTTTGGGAGGAACGGGGACTTTATCTGTTCATCTCCTGCACACAGTGCCCCAGAGAGGGAGTTGGGGAATGACAGAATCAGGAAGCTCCTGGGCTCTGCTCAGAGCCCGGATCTGCAGCTCCCCTTGTCGAGGGACATCTTTCCATTTGGTTCCAGCGCTTTAGGCTGGGGGAGAAAACCCAAACTCGCTTTTGCCCGGCCTTGCTCAGTAGCAAACTCACATAAAACTGCTGGGGATTATTGCTGGTTGAGGCCAGCATTAACACAGGATTTGGCCCAGCATCTCACACGCAGCCCAGCAATATTAGGAACAATAAAAAGCCCCATTAAATACTTGCAAAACCAGTAGCCTGAGAGGCCGTGCACAAAGGCAGGTCTTGCCTGGCGATCTGTGCAGGAAGGATTTGAAAAACACAGTCCCTAAATCCACCCCTCAGCCCAGCAGAGGCTGGAGATGGCAAGGCCAGGAGATAAGAGCTCACCCTGTCAGTGTCATGGACCAAACCTTGCAAAGAAACATTTTTGCAGAGGCTGTTGGCTGGATTATCCTCCCACTCCCAGGCAAAACTCATGGGAAGGCTGCTATGGACACAATTCCCAGCAGAAGGGACAGCAAATCAGGAAAGCAAGTGCAGGAACAACCTGCTCCTGCACTAGGATGAAACTGCTGCAACAATTCAACCGTAACACAGCAAGGCAAACACAGAGGAAGTTTCCCTGTGATCACAATTTTCCTTATTCTTAAGGAAAATGCTGGCTCTTGGTTGAGTATCTGGTCTGTAGAGGTGGAGGTTAAGCAGAAAAATAAGAGGTTTTGATGCATCAACTGTGACTGTCATTTGGATGAGGTGTCTGTACCCATTTGGCATTTAGAAACTGAAAATCTGCCTCTACATTTTCAGATTGGGGAATATTCCCTAAATTCTCTTTTCCAGGATTAAAACTGTGGAAAGGAGGGGAATAGAATTAAGAAAACAATTCTTCTTATCCTGGTTTCCTCCTCCAGTCTTTGACACTGAAAATACATTTTGAAACAGTGAGAAGTAGAGATAAAATAGCAAAGAATGGCAGTTCCCTGTGCTTTTTCCTTTTCCATTTTGGCAGGTCTTTTGTTTTGTTCTGTTTAAATTTACCCAGCAATATTTCAAATAGAATCCACCGTGGGATTTGTAGTGAAAGCATCTGCTCAAGGGCACTTTTCCTCACGATCCTCTTTCCCAGGGCTGCCTTTGCTGCTCTGTCCAGTGACAGCAGTGCTGTAGCAGAACCAGGAGCTGCCACCAATGCCAGGCTCCCCAGACCCTTCAGCCACTCCAACCCTCCTGTCCCCACCACACATTTTGGGTTAGACCAATGCCCAAGTTAAATAAACAGGTTGCAGGTGAAATGCACCCCAAAAAACCTCCTTTGCCTCCCAGACCAGCCAAGAAGCAGCCCCAGCTCTGTGGCCAACAGGAACAGAACCATTTTTGGGTGCCAAAATAAGGCACCAGCATTCAGTGTCCTGAGAGCACTGGAGTGGGACAACTTTCTTCCCTCTTTCCCAGTTTTTTTTGCCCAGATCTGTTCTGTGACTGTCAAAATTGGTGGCTCTGCACCATGAGCAGGAAGCATTTGGCCAAGGCTCTCAGGGACAGGGTGGGGTTGTTGGGGTGTCCTGTGCAGGGCCAGGAGCTGGACTGGGTGATCTCAGGATATTCTCTATGATTCTCTAATCAAACCCCACTGCCAACCCCCTGATTCCTGCAGCCAGAACCTGCAGAACTGTTGGAATACTGGGGATCAAAGAGTCCAGAGGCTGTTTGTAATTTCTCTGTGTAAATAAGAGCAGCATTTGTGCACTCAGGGCTGGATAAAGAAGCTTTGGTTCTGCAGGAAAGGAGAACTATTTTTACAGAAGCCAGTGAGGGAGGCTGGAGCCACCGATTTGGGATGATTACAATGAACAAAAAAAGTCAAGCCTGGAACTGTTTATTTTAATTTAGGGGGCATGGCGAGCTGGGGAGGTGGGAAGATATTATTTTTATGGGTTTAATCAGATGGATGGGATTTGTGGGCATTGCTAATTGAATGGAGGAAGCTGAGAGAGCTGCCTGCTCTACCCTGAAGTTCTCCATTCCTTTTTCCTTTGTGGTTGGGAGCCAGAAGAGAAGCAGTTCTACAGGCTGGGGGTGGGGGGCAAACAGGACTTGAGAATGGATTAATTTTTTTATTTACATGGATGAAAAAGAGAAAAGCTGCTTCATTTTGGAGGGAACCTTCAGTCTGTCCTGAATTTTGCTGCCCATCTGAATCAACTCTGAATCTGTTTCTCTGCCCTGAGGTAAATAAGGATTAGCAATGGCCTGGTGGGAGAAGCTGATCAAGACTTCCAGGAGGATGCTCAGGATATCACTGGAGTAATCCTGGAAAAGTGTGTCTTGGGAGGGGAGTTTAGTAAATTTTAGTAATTCCCAGGGCTTGGCCTTTCCCTTTGAAGCTCCTTCTGAAAGCCAGGTGAGGAATCCTGCAATCCTGAACCCTGTAGCACAAGACACTTCATTTTTCCCGCTGCACTGGTGGACAGAGATGGTTCAAGAGATAGGAAAAGGCAGCAGCAAAGTCCCCAGAGTCACACATCCAAGCAGCACACTCAGCAAGATGTAAATTTAACTTACATTGGGCCACTCCAGGTACCCATACAGACCTTTCCCCCAGTGATTGCCACCACTGAGTGCCCCACACACCAGAAAACAAAAACCAGGGCAGAATGAAAAAAAAACCACACAAAACTACCCCAAAACCTGCCCATGGGTGAGCTGAGGATTTTTTTAAGGGAAAAGGAGGGGGTTCTTTCCTTGGTGGTTTGTTTTGTTTGGGGCAGAGGGAATTCCAGTCAAACCAGGTGATGAAGAACAGCCCCAAAACTGCGACTTTTTGGGGTCTGCTCCATGATGTCACTGAAAAGCCACCAGGGTGTAAATATCCCCCTCACACCTCCCTCCCCAAGTCGAGGGGCAAATGTGTCAGGCTCACGTAGGAGCCAGGGCTGAACAGCACGTTAGTTACGGTCCAAAAACACGATCCACAAATATTTTCTATATCATAATTATACAAAATGAGTGGAAATTTCTTCCCCCTTCCCCGAGTCCCAAAAACACAGCCCATTATGAGCACAGCCCCACGCTGCCAAGCCTGCAGGAACATAAATAACATTGAAGTCTTTTTGTGCTGTGTAGTAGCTGGAGAAGTGGAAAAATGATTGAGGGACAAGTGGTTTTTAAAATCCCCCCGAGGGCCGTAACTTACCTGGTTAGTTCAAGAGGAGCAGCCACTGCCAAAAGGAAAGGAGTTTCTGGGCTTGCTATCATGTTGTGCTTCCAGAGATTATTTCAAAATAAACGTGGATTGAATCTCTGCTTTTGCTCTGCCCTTCAGTGCTCAGGCACAGGGACTACCTGGGGAAGGGCGTGAGGGGCTCCAGCACCCTCTGAACTCAGGGTGTGGGAGGGAGGGACAGCTGGGTCACAGCTCAGCGCTGTCAGCACTTGCAGCCAGGTGGAACCTTCAGAACCAGGGAAAAAACATCTCCCTCTGGCCTCAGGAGGTGCCCAAAAATCAGAGTATTTGGTGATGAGAGAAAGTGTGTGGAGAAACCTGGCGGGGAACAGCCAGAGCGTGGGTGTGGTTGGAGAAGACACAACCAGGCAGGTGACCCCACACACACCAGCAGGGCTTCAGCTCCCTTGATGGGGGGAAGGAAAATGAGCCACTTTTTGCTGCACAGAACACCTCAGCTGAAAGGGAAATTCTCAGGTCGTCCATAACCGACTTGGAAAAACGGAAGGGAGAATTTGGGAAGTGGTCAGGGTAGATAATGATGTACCTCACACAGCTGAAAGTGACCTGGGGAGGGGATGGGAATCCTGGGATGGGAAGGGGAATGGTTCATGTTAACCCTCAGAGGAGTGTGATTTTGGTGTTGCTGGGTGAACAGTTTACACCAGGGTAAAGCAGGACGGAGTGAACAGCTATTTAACAGCCAATTCCTTCCCTTTTATTGTGTGAGTGATCCCAGTCGGAGCTGTGCAACCACAGGGAATTCTACCAGAAATGATGGTCACCCAGCCCGAGGTGACAGACAGGGACTGTGGGAAGGCTGGCTGGGAGCTGGCACCAGCCCAGCATGGAACCAACTGCTAAAATGCTCAACCTCCAAGCAAAGGTATGGATCTCTCACTGCCTGTGCCAGTTGTGTAACTCTCCCAGGGCTCTCTCAGTGCTGACTCTGCACTTTCCCTCGATCTGTTTGCCTGTGGAAGGCACTCAGTGCTGTGCTGTTGCCCAACACAGGCAGGGCAGAACTGTGGCAGGGGAATGACCCTCCTGGGAACACTGGGACAGCCAGGGGAAGTCTGAGCCCAGCTGAGATAAGGATTTTTGTGTGGCTCTTGGAGCAGCGAGGCGGGAAAAGGACCAGGAGAAAAACCACAGCGAGTTATTGTCGTGATGTTTCATCTGAGCTCACAGATGGCCAAGGAGCTGCCAAACCCAAGGCCACGTGTCTGCAGTGAGGAGAAAGGGCTCAGCAATGCCATAAATAGCCTCAGGGAATGGCTCCCTGAACACTGGCCCGGGGTGCAGGACGGGCAGCAGCAGCACTGGATGTCACAGGTCCAAATCCCATCCCCTGCCCAGTGTCCGAGTGATTTGAGGGACTAAATCCCTCTGGTTTGTGGTTCATCCTCTCTACAGCACAGCAAAGCAGTTCCCTTCAGCAGGGTTCCCATGGAGAAATCCTCTAAAAGTTGCCAGGCTTTGTTTGGGCTTTTTTCAGAAGAACAAATCCGTGTTTTACAGCAGATTTGTTTGCAGCCCTGACATCCAGCACAGAGCACAGCTCTGTGAGTGTGGAGCAGATATAAAATGACATTTTTCAAATACAGCCCAGGTGCCAGGCCCAAATTACGAAATGGAGGTAATATGGGTGATGATGACTGACACTGTAATTGCAGAGGATCCCCGGTTGTGAAAGAGATATTTGAGTTTTGACGAAGAAAAAAAAAAAGATACCATGAAAACAAAGCAGAAAGATATTAGGATTTAGCCACCTTCTTCCTGGAATTGCAGGACAAAGTGTTCCAGGTCAGCTGCCACAGTATTAACAAAGAATATTAGGACCCAACTGGGCATTTGAAGTGGAATCATGTTTTCTCCCAGCCATGCTTAACCCTCCTGCCATTATAAACCATCACCTGCAGATCCCTCCTGTCCAAAGAACTTTCATCTGGCACCAGTGGAAGCTGTAAAACAAGTTCATGCATAATTTGCACAGCCCAGGTGTCTGCAATTCCCATTTACTGATCCCCTCCAACCCTCAGCCTGTTTCAGCTGACTTGCTCCATACCTGCCCAGATGGCAGGAATGATATTCCCTTCATCATCTCCACATCTTTGTGCCAATTAAGTTAAAGACTCACCAGATTCCCATCTAATGAACAAAACTAATGAGTGACAAAAGATCATTAAGAGAACTGAGGCACCAAGGAGGGGAATCCAGAGGCTCCTCAGCAGCCCAAGGTTGGAAATTCGATGCCCCACAAGCAAGGCCAGATTTTCTCACCCAGGAAAAGGAGAAGTGGGATAAAAGGATCAGGACAACGAACTGGGGGAGAGTTCCAAAAATTCAAGCTTCCAGCTGGTGAAGAATGAGGGAGGTGGGGGCAGTGGTAGTGTCCACAATGGGCTCCTTCAACCCATCTGTGGGTAGGAGCTGTCTGGGCTCTCCAGGGCTACTGAAAGGGCAGAATCACCGTGGGAATTTTTCTTTCCAAGTGCTCTGCTTTGCTTTGCCTGCACTGTCTGTGCTGAGAGCTGCTGAGGGAGCTTTGTCTCCTCCCCATCCTTCATCTCCTTATGTTGTAATTTCTCTTCACCTCAGCAGGGGTTTTGGCTTTTTGAGCCCTAGAATCTGTAGGAGATTGGGATGAGTTTTCTCACACCCCAGCTAATGGAGTCACACACAGAGGGTCCAAGCACTGGCTGAAAACAGAGTAGGAAGTGTTTCAAAGTATTTTGAAGTTAACCTTGAAGGGCTGAAGAGGAAATACAGTCCCAGAGACAGGTGAGTCACTGGATAAAAAGCGATTCTCGTGACTTAACTCAGACCATCTCATGACTCTTGGAGCTGGTTTGTAATGCTATTGCTGAAAATGCCTCTAAAGATTCCCCCTGTTAGGGTCAGTCAGGTTCCTTTTTGGATTCACAGAATCATTTCTTTCATTGGTCAGCACTTCCCAGGCTCAGCAAGAGGGAAGTTCTAAATGTCTGGCAGAAACCACCTGATCCTCAAGCTCCTGGGTAAGACCTGCACATGCTTTGGGGAGACCTTGCACTGCATTTAACCTCATTTCACTCTGGTCCTCACCTCTCTAGGAAAGGTCCCCACCTCTCTGACTCCTGCAGGCAGAGGGCAGATGCTCGTGGCACCCAAGCTGTGGCAATGGCAGATGGTGGGCAGGTGCCAAAGCCTGGTGAGCTCCATCTCTCTCCCTTGGAATCCTCTTTCTTTTTTAAAGGCTAAAAGTTAAAATTTCAGCCTGCAGGCTCTCCCACAAGCACAGCCCTCTCTTGGGCCGTCCTGGATGTGCCAGTGACCTGGAGCCTGCATTCCTGCTCAGCGTGGCTCTGGCTTTTCAAAGGCAGTGGAAATTTTGTTTTGGAAACACTGCCGAGAGGGCAAACAGGAAGCAGGAAGGACTTTTTCACGAATGCAAGAACCCGAAGGGAGTGCAGTTTCCATTTTTTTGGATCCGACCCACGAATTAGTTTTGCAACAACAGCAAAGATACGAGTGGTGAGGTCAAGGGAAAAGCAAACATGTAGCAGCCACAGAGGGTGACTTTCAGAATCGCCTGTTGGAACTCTGAGTCACTGAATGTGCTCCACGCAGCCAGGACGCCTAGAAAAATAAAGAAAGATGCTGAACAGTCCCTGCAGTGCAGCTGTGTTATTGACAGATGGGATTAAGTGGTAGGAGCGCTCCAAGTGGGATATTTTTTTTTTATAAGCATATTGCCTTTGTTTATTGTAATTTTGATTTTTAGTTATTTCTGCGGAGGCATTTGGGGACCTCTTACCCCGGAGCATTACAACTGGATGTTTGTTCTTGTTTCTGTTACTGCTGCTGTTTGATTTGGGCATGTTTCTGGGATTCAGCAGGGCCCTGGTGAGGCTGCAGCCAGAGGTGCTGCAGCCCAGCTTGGCTCACCAGCGGATCCCAGGGGTGAGGAGCAGCAGGAGGGGAGGACTTCTGTCCTTCTGCAAGGCCAGAGGTTTGCAGAAGGAATGGCACCATCAAGGCCCTCATGCTGAGGACCCAAAGGGACCATTTCCTGCAGGGTGAGATCCTTCTGGGTGCACAGGGGAGCTGAGAGGGGTTTGAAATTTCAGATGCTGGTGCATCTGAAAAACCAGAACTTTTGGGTTCTTCTCAGTGAAACCAAAACCTGCACTCTTTGTTTCTCAGTGAAAACCTGACCTGCAGAGCTCTCCACCAATAAAATACCATGTGTGTGCTTGTGCATGGATTCCTTATCCCTGCACTCCTTCCCAGGCTCTCTGCTCTGATATTCAGCAGCTCAACGAGAGGACTTTAATGCACAAATAAATGTCTTTCCTCAGGCTGCACTTGGAGTTAAACAAACCCTGAGGGGAAAAAGTGAGCAGAAGCTAAACAAGAAACTTCCCCATCTCTTCCAACATCCTCATCTTAGCCAATGGCACCAGAGCTTTCCCCTGACCAGGATTTTTTAGGGGATTGATTGGAATTCGATGCCACACGATGTGCTGGCATTGCTGGGCTCCCAGAGGTGCAGCTGAGCCTTTGACCTGCTGCGATGCCCAGGGGCCTCCTGCCCATCCATCAGCAGCAGTGTTTGCCTTTCAGGGATGCAGGGAGATTAGCAGAGGCACTCCTTGCTCTCTCAGAGTTCAGGCAAGATCCTTTCCCTTTCTGCCAGCCCTTTGTGATTGGCAAATTACAGCGGTGAGCTTATCAAACACTGATAAACAATAGAGGACTTCCTCCCTCCCTCGGGAGAAAATGAAGTAACAGGATTAGACAGGCCATGGCATTCCTGGGCTGCCTTTATTCCTTGGGGTGAAGAGAGGTCTGAGCTCCCTAGGGGGTTTCTCCAGTGGAAGGGAGTGAGTGCACTCAGGAGCCTGCTGATGGAGCAGCTCTGGCAGGGTGTGAGTGTCCCTCTGATCTGGTGTCCAGGGGAGCCCCTGGTCGTGGTCCCCTCACGCTGTGACTGCACTGCATCCCATCCAGCAGCGCTGGAGGCAGGGAGGAGAGGGCTTTTTCATCCCCATATTCCATGAACTCATTGAATTTGAGGGGTTTTTTTCCCCCCAGCACTGGCTCTTTACCAAGGCTCCTGAAAAGATGCAGTAATGTTTTTTCATCCTGTTCGCAACATACCTTGAGATGGGCTCATTTTTTAATCCTGACAAGGTCTCTCTGTAGAATTCCCAGGCTCCATTTACTCTGGGGCCAATCAAACCTTTCCTCTAGAGAAGAGGAGGATTTGAGTTACTCCCGTGACACCGTGGGTTTGTCTCTTTAGAAGATCCATCTCTTTGCACAGATAGTGAAAGTTTTCCTTTTCTTTGCCTTCCAGTGGGATGTTAGGTCTGAAGGGTTTTATCAACCTGCTGGATACTCCATGACAAGCAGCAGGGTGTAAACCTTGTCCAGAGTAGGAGCAGGTAAATTCTGCTTGTCTGGACATTCCCATCAGTGCCCCCTGCACCCCTTGGTCTGTGCCCTCATCCCTGGGCAGGAACAGCAGCTCCCCCTCGGTCCCCAGCTCTGTTCTCCCTCCATGGCTCTGCTCTCTGCTCCTATTGCTGCAGCACTGAGGGAGTTTCTTGAACATTTCTCCTCGTGCTTCCAACTGTGAGGACTGTTCTTGGCTCCTGCCCTCTCTCCCAGGCCCAAACAAAATGTTTCTCGATGGTAAGCTGTCATTAGAGTTCAGAGAGGCAGGGAAAGCAGATCTGATTTCATATCTAATTTGCTGTAAAAGGAGATGCAGGGAAGAGAGGAGTCCTTTTTAATTAGAAAAAGGGTTGCTGAGGTACTTTAGCCAGCACAGTGTTTCTCTCCAGTGCAAGAGCTTTCATGCGTGTAACCCAGCCCTTGATGTTCCAAGCACTGAAACATTATAAATATTGCTCTGCTCTGTCTTTATTCCTGTTTCCCTCCCGAGTGCTCTGGATCTCTGCCCTGCTCCCAGGGGCCTGACAAGTGAACACTGAAGGGAGAGAGGAGCAAAGGGCCAAAGCCTCTCCTCCTGTCAGGTGCCAGTCACTGGAGCAATCGAGGGTGGGCAGAGGGACTCTGAGTCCCCTCTACCATCATCTTTTGCAGCGTGTTCCCAGGTCACACAACAGGCCTATGGATGGGCTCCTTTCCCCCCAGACCACCTCGGGACCACGTCTGCCTCTTGCAACGCTTTGAAGAAGCAAACCAGCATCCCGTGGATAGTTTGAAACATGAAGGGCAAAATAAATGAAAATTTAAAAAAAAAATAAAAAATAAAGGGGTCCAGCGTAGCAGGGAATGTTCTGGAGGGATTGGTGCAGCCTTGTGTGACCCTCTCAGGACAGGAAGGCCCAGTTTAGGGATCTCTCACCAGGGTGGATTATCCACCCTTCTCCAGCAAGGTCAAGTTTGTCCAGGCTTGGGCACCAGGGTCTTGTGTTGTGACATCAGTGTATCTTCAGCTAAGCCTGTACTAAAGGTTTTGCTCCTGAAAAAAAACAAACAATACAATGTAGATTTGCAAGAACTCATCACTCCCAGGGCAGGTTACGCTTCCCTCCCACCAAACTGGGGCTCAATTAATGGAAATATTTATTTGGGTGACTTGCAGATTATGTCTCCGGCCAATTAGCTCCATCTCAACGTTCTATTTCTTGCCTTTGAATCAATAAACAGTCCAAGATTTCCTGGAGTCAGGAGAGGAACGTCAGTGCCAAGAGCTGTGGGTGTATTAAAACCATACCTACAACAATAGCCCCAACCAGGGAGCTCTGCTAATCACTGCCTTGTTTGGCTGGGTGTCTGACAGAGCAGCTCCACAGCTGAGAGTCTGTAACCCCCCACAAAAAGAGGAAACCACAGCTTACAGAACCCATGAAAAACATTTACTAACCTCCAGGTACCCTTTGTTCTCTCTCCCTCCTGACAAGCACTTTTCCTCAGCACCACATACCTGGGATGCCTTTGCAATGGGATTTGATCGTGGGGCTTAGAAGGTGGATGGAGATGAGGGAATCATTATCTGCCATTTATCTTTCATTTAATGGGAGGCAAAAAAACCACAACTCACTGAGAAAAGCAGGATTTCTGCAATCTGGCCAAATTATTCCAGGTTGCTCTCAAAGTCAGGCCGAAGCTCGTGTGTGTGCACGTGGACTCTGTGCATGGGAGGAAGGAGGAGAAACCACCCACCAGCCAGGTCTGTGATGGTTCCACAAGGGTAATGAAGCTCAGGGAGAACCTGAGGTGGGAGGTCTTCTGCCTCAGCCCACGCTGGGCTCCACCCTGAGGAACAGACTCCAGAAGGAGCCGCGAGGTCTCGCCCTGCCCGTGCTGACAGAGCCGGGCTCCTCTGCAGTCCAGCCAGGGAAGCTGTTCCAACCTGGGAGCTTTATGGCCCTGTTAACGTGGCTCCTCTCCACGGGGCTTATTAGTTTGGGCCACGTGCCACGTGCACGCAGCTCGAAGGCTCCTGGAACGGGGCTGGCTCGGCTCGGAGAGCGCGTTGGGCACAGACCCCCTGGCCATTGTTCCAGCCAGCACCACCCAGGCCCACAAACCCCGGGGCTCAGCTGCACCAGGGAGTGCTGAACACCCCATCCTGCCAGCTCGGGTGGGAGAGCAGTCCCTGCAGGACAGCAGGCTCTGGGGAACAGGCACAGCAGGGTGAGCCCAAAGGAAGGAGACTCTGTCCCCCTGTATCTTCACACATGGCCCTCTAGAAAGTCCTGGACTGACCTGCTCCCTCAAGGCACCTCGTTTTTGCAGGTCTGCTTAAGTGAGAGGCAGTGGTGGGGCAGCTCAGGGGGTTGCTGCTGATGGCATCCTGTGTTGGGATGTGATGCTTGCCAGGGATCAGGAGTCCAAGAGCTCAGCACACGCTCTGAGAGGGAACAAAAGCACTGCAGGTTAAGGTGAGCACATCTGAGCAGTGCTGAAGGAGGGAGCTCTGCAGGTCAGGGAGAGGTGCATTGCTGAGACCCAAAATTATGAATTCTTTCAGGAATTTGTTTGGGGTTTTGTTTTGCTGGGAGTTGACACTGAACTCGGTTCTGCAAATGAAGCTGGGTTTTATTTTCGCCCCTGTGACAGCTCTGCAGCCTCAGGTGGTGATCACATCAAACCATCCAAACTGAGCAATGAGCTGGCCAGTGCTTTGGGTGGGTGGCCCCAGGTAGAGCCCAAGGGGTGGCAAGGATTAAATCATCCTTGTGAAACAGCCCCACATTAGTGTCCCCTTTGTGGAGGCTGGGACTGACAGATACTTACACCCCCCAGACAGGATTCTCTGCTCATGCTCTGGTTGCTCCAGCCCTGGGTAATCCCATTACACCTCTCCCCATCCCAGGGGTCCCAGTGTGCTCCAGCTCTGAGATGAAGAATTTTGAAGCAGAGGGAGGGATGAGCCCCAGTGCAGAACCACACAGGGTTTTAGCTGGGAGCTGTCACATCAGTGGGAGGTGAGTCTGGCAAATACAACTTGAGTTGCTTCTGAAATGTTTTATTCCTTTTCCTCTCACAGCCTCTGTCTCCTGCACAGAGACACACATCCTAGCCCTTGCTGTCCACTAACTCCTTGGAGTTTTGTCCAAATCCCAAAAATCAGGAGGGCCCCTTCTCGTGGAAGTGAGAGGAAGAGGAGGAGGACTCAGAGAGCACTCACACATGCATCAACCCCCAGTTTTGTCTCTTCCCTGCTGAAGCAAATGGATGGAAACGGGGCAGGCTGGAACAGCCCGGCCAAGTGTTGGAGCATCGGCTCGGGAAGCGGAGCCAAGAAAGAACACATGGTGGTTGTGTGGAGCAGTGACACTTCAAGAAAAATCGCTTTGAGCCGTGAGCCCGCTCACTTCACTGCACGGGCACCTTCCCAGATTTCCTGAGTCGATGTAAATTGCCTGAGGAAACGTCCCCCTCGTGCCCCTCAGCCCGGCCCCGCTCCCCGGCACACACACGCTCCCGCTCACTGCACACCCTCTGTCTCAGAGCTATTTTACTGTGTTTACAAATTATGAAAATTCTGGGCCAGCTAATTATGAAAATATTGGGAAGTCTGCACGGCTGGCTCCTGGATGGGGCCGGAGCCGAGAGGGGGCTGGAAAGCCCTTGGAAAAGGAGCCGCTCGCGTCGCCGCTGGAGTTTGCTGTTGGAGGGCAGGACTGGCCAGGATGGAACAGCCGCTGTGCAAACTGCAGCTCCGGAGGCTGAGCTGTCCCACGGACACCAGGAGGGTGGTGGGAGGATGGAGCCTGCCCTGTTATCCCGGGAGAAATCCCTGTGCGTGGGACAGGAGCCAAATCTCCGCAGGACTCAGTGGAAGCACCTCAGTCCGCGCCCATTCGGTCGCTGGTCCCAAATTCACTTCAGGCTCAGCTGAATCTGGAGTGTTTGATATGGAGAGACTGGGTCTGACCCCACTGTGGGGGACCTCTGCTCTAGAATCCCACAGGATAAATCCCATTGCATTGATACCCAGCATCAGGACATCAATTTTCTCCGTGTGGCCACTGCATTTGCCCCTGGTTTGAGGGGCAGAAGAGCAGCTCCTCCTTTGCAAGCCAAGGAAGTTATTTCAGCAGAAAAACTGACCTGTTGCTCTGAGCTAATTTGCTGAGTTTGCCTGGCAGAAGTGAGAGGAAAAGATGTTTTGTTCTCACCCTGTTTGCAGTACAACAGCATTGTTTTCATCAGCCAAGCAGCAAACTAAACATTTTCAAAGCAACTACATTAGAGGACAAAACTTAAACAAAAGATAATGTTTCTTTCTCTCTTTCTTTATTTCCTCTAAAGAAACCAGGATTTTTGTGTCCCCCCCCCCCAATATTAGCAGAGGGGAAAGATTCTGTGCAAATTTTTGATCCTAATTCCTTACATATCCAGGCCAATAACAGAGGATAATGTATGGAAAGTGCAGCATATTCCCAGCATGACAACACCGATCAGTTTTCATGGCATTTGAGTTCTGTGGCAGGGTGATAGATTCAAATATAATGTGAAGTGCCATGAATCTTGAACTGTAGGAAAATTGATCAATTTTCTAATATATAACACATGGCTTAGACACTTCTGAATATGTTAGAAATACACACTCTCTGTTCTTGGCTAAGAAAGAATTTGACTGCAGATTTATAATGGATGTTACATTTTGCTGGAACTGTAGGTGTTCTAGTTGGTTTTATCACTTATTTCACTAAATCATCATTATATCTTAATTAATAGCAGTTCATTAATATTACTTTGATTTACCAACAATAAACACGTGTCTCAGCACATGTGACAGTCAATATTTTTCCTTAGGCAGGGCAAGGGCTGTGTTTGTGCCATTGAAATCCTATTAAAGGCAACTCACTCTGGTTGGTGCTCTGCAAAAATTAGTGGAGTTACTCCCCAACAGCAGGTTAATGTGTAGGAAAAAATCCAAACTTAGGATCAAATGGAGTTATATTTAAATTTTGAAATAAAATGATTTTTCATCAAGTGGTACAAAGGTCCATTCAAAGAGACAATAGTCCCATTAAAAGACATTTGAAGGTCTAGAGGGTTTCGTAGAGCATCAAATTACCTCTCAAAAAGAATAATCATCTGATGTGATCAGAAGGGCTGACATTAACCTCGTCTAGGGAGAACAAATTTAAAGATTAAAAGAGTCATCTGCCTGCAGTGATTTAGGTTGCACAGAAGAGCATTTGGAACCTCCTTATCTAAGCAAACAAGGCTTCTTGTGCTGTGAGGAAATGCTTGGGAGCAGATCCTCATAATTCCAAGAAAAGCAGTGTATGCACCACCCAAGAATTCATCATCATCAGATAACAGAAGAGCTTTTCCAAGTCAGGGAATGCTGCAGTGAAATAAAACATTTATTTACATTGCCTTAGGAGCATTTTCATGTTTCGCTTTCTTGTACTAGAGTTTGATTTTTTTTTATTTTTTTCAAATGAAAACTTATTTGGGACCTTTAGGGATGGCCAAACACTCCTCCTGAATTGAGTTGCAGCGGGAACACCTCTCATGAAATCTCTGTTTGCATCCAGTGTCAAAAGTACCAGCCTGGCCCCACCACTCTAATGCTAAATTGATCCATATGATTGGAGTATTGCCCAGGTTGGGTTTTTTCCCCCAAAACAATCAGTGTGCAATTCCCATTATCAATACACTAATGCATGTTGAAGGCTGCTCGGGGCTGACATAGGAAGTGATGTAATAAGGGAACCCTTAATACTCCGACAGGAAACATTTTCCTCGAGGAATAGTCGACTTGAAAACTGCAGATTACAATTTAATATCAACCAGATTTCTACATTAAACATGATTTCCGAGAACAATTTGATTCTTTTTTTTTTTTTTTGGCCCCCTTTTTTTTTTTTTTCCTGCTGCTTCTCCAAATGATCAAAAGTGCATCCGACCACAGGCGGCTCCTGGAATGAGCCTGTGGCTGCTGCAATTTAACCATCAGCCTGGGCAATTGCAGAGGGCTGTGGGATCTCCCTCCCAGCCCAATCTGCCTCTGAGCCCCCCAGAGAGCCTGGGTAGCTCTGTTTGGTTTCAGAGTGCCCGAGGTGTCCCCGGGGCTCTGGTGGTGCTGCCAGTCCACACATCCAGCTGATGATGGAGCAGGGACCAGCACAGCAGCAACGGGACCCTGCTGGATTTCTGGAGGCCAATGGCAAACTGCATGATTTCCAGTGCAGGCTGAGGAGAAATAAGGACTGCACGAATATTTCGCTTTCTGGCTGCCTGGTTCTCCTTCAGCTCAGCAGTGCTGATTGCAGGTGTTTGTCCCCGGGCTGGGAGTCCTGCTGGTGAGCAGCCACGATGCCAGGCTGTTAGCAGGCAGCAAACAAAACAGGCAACAAGGAGAACGTGGATGCTGCAAGCTGGTGGTTTGAGTGGTAGCACCAGTTCTGCAGGGGAAATTCTTAAAACTCACCTGGTGAAAACCCACTTTTTTTTTTTTTTTTTCTTTCCAAAAAAGATCAGAAATCACAAGGTGACATCTTGCCCTTCACCACTGTAATCTGCTGTTCCACAGGCTGAGGAACGTGGTGGTGGAGTGGGAAAGGAGAGGCACAGGTTGCTCAGTGTGGACAAGAAAGCTCAGTCTCAAGGTGAACTCCCACACTTGGCGTCAGGAGGACTTGAAAGGGTTGGACAAAAACAAATACAGCAAAGAGCATCCCCTGAGCTGCCAAGGATGGAGAGGATCCACGGGAATTGTCTCCCCTGGGCTCTGAAATGCGAGTGCTTTGTTCCTCGCCTGGTTTGAAATGGTCTCCTCTGTTCTCCCGTGGAAGAATCAGGAATTGTTTGCCAGCCAGGACTGAAATGTAAACCAGGATCCCCAAAGAGCAGAGTGACAATGGAACACTAATCCAGCCCGTTTCTGCAGGACGATGCCCACGGAGAAGGAGGTTGAACCACACTGGTGCCTCCCGCCGTGGGCAATCACTGTAATGTAAATTGTGACCTTCACACAATCGCTCCTTGGGAACTAAATCCCTCCCAGGTTGCCTGATAGCACTGGTTTTGTCTTCCCAGGCTGTTGTTCCCCCCTTGGCACACACTACAAAGCCATCCAGGGGCTCCCCAATCCGTGGAGCACAAGCCCGGACTGGCCGTGTGCCACCAGCAGAACTGACAGGCGAGCGAGGAAAAGGCTCCTGGAGCTGCCAGCTCATGGAGCTTCTCAATGAACTGCCCTCCCCGTGGAAGATCCTGCCTTTCTTGCTCAGCAAACCCCGAGCTGCTGTGAAATTCTCCTGGTATAAATGACTCTGTGAGGGAAGCAGTAATGGAATAACGGAGAACCGACTTCCTGAACCAACTTATTCTGTGGTTGCCTAAATATGGGATTTTAGTACACCTTTGTGAGCACCGAGTTTTCCAGTGCAAAAAAAATGATCACAAGAGCCCAAGCAAATCAGGCTTGTGGTTGTAATTATCAGGAACACGTTTGTGTAATGCAACAGAGAAAAGTTTGATCTCGTGGTCTTGAATCTATGAGTGACCTGAAATTCATCAGGAAAAATCACAGGAAGAGGGAGGAGAAAGATATTCCCTCCTCCCTCTTTAAAACTCCTGAAGGAAAATAAAATAAATCTGTGAGGGAAACTTCAACCCCAAGACAGTCTCTGAGTGATTGGAAATCCATGTCTGCAAAGGCTGTGGAGTCAGAGGGACTTGAGTTGTACCTTGTGTCCTGATTAACTCCTGTACTCAGAGGAAAGCACAGTTTCCCAACACCAAACCTCATTAGGATGGACATAATTAGCTGATTTTCAGCAGATTAGTCAGTTATCACCATTGGAAAGTGCTGATATCCTGACACTCCCAACACTCCTGGCCAGGATGGAGCTGCTAAATCCAATTTCTCAGTCTGGGATTGCTCATTCCACAGTGATGCCAGCAGGAATCAGCCAGTTCTACTTCAGTTATTTTTATTTATCTTTCCTTGGTATAACACACTACTTTCTGATCATGACCAAAGATACAAGAAATTGTCACTGCTTGTAGGGGAAGGAAAAAAAACCAAGAGATTTCCTAATTCTAGCAGCACTCTGGAATCAACAACCCAACCCAGCTGGTCAGGGATGAGATGCTGTGATCACCAGCAGGGCTGGGATTGCTCTGGATTGGTCCCCCTGCCAGGTGTTTGGAATAAACAGTTAATTTGGTGGGAAACCCAGAGATAAAAGGCTGCAAGCAGCAGCAGCCCAGGTTTGGTCTTGGGTGGTGAGGAGGTGAATTTGCCCCTGGAGCTCCCTGGATGTTCCATGGATGGAAGGTGAGTGGCTCTGTTGTCAACTCAGTTATCAACTGTGTTATTAACTGGGAAATTGGGACGTGATCTTGAACTGCAATGTGATGGTGTGGCAAAAGAACATCAAGGCCTGCTCTTTCCCTCTGTGGCCAGCAGTGATGTTGATGTGCTGTTGTTTTGTTGCTCTCTTTATTCCGAAGGTCAATGTTTGTGCCTGGGCTGGGCAAATTCACTGTGTGTGGAAAACAGCCTTGGCTGCTGAGGATGATTCTGCCACTGCTTGTTGCAAAGGGGAGGGTTGGTCTTGGGGACCTTGGGGCTCTTGCCTTTAATTCACAGGAGGGAGAAACGTGGATTTAAGGAGGAGGTTTCCCTGGGACTCTGGTCCTGCTCCCAAAACTCATGTAAAATGGCCCAGGCATCAGGGACTGATTTCTTACAGTTTTATTGCATTTTCTCTTCATGCTGTTGCTGCAAAAGCAGATGGGTGACAGATTGGTCGAGGTGACCCAACCAAAAGGAGTCATTTATTATTCCAAAGTTTTATTTAGTTTGCCAAAACACTTCTCAACTACCTCAGACAAAGCCAAAACTCTTCTGCTCCTCCAGCTGCTTCTCTCCTGGCTCCACACAGTAAATCCCACCTACACAGCCCAGCAAATGCTCAATTTTTCAGTCTCTCACAGGTCACTCACTGCTAGAGAATTGTAATAGAACGAATTTCAAGATGCAGATTAGAACTTGTTCTTGCTTTTTTTGCTTGCCTAGGGTATTTTTCCACTGTTTCTTTGTTGGTACATGAATCACTTGGTGTTCTGCAGCTTATTTTACCATTTATCAACTATTATGAGGGAAGAAATAATTTCTTCTGAAAGGAGAATAACCAAAATTATTCTTATTCTTTTATTGGCAAATAAAAATATAATTTATTAGCCAGTCAAGAGCAATAACCTTTAAGTGTAGGAATACAGAATAGCCCATTAAGATCTTTTTAATACTATTTGTGTCTGGACTTGTATTAGTTGATTTAAAGCAAACACATGGGCCTGGCTTTTCAGAAGTATTTAGGTGTCTAACCCCAAGTTGTTTCGATAGAAATGAGGCAATTTGGTGCCTTTGAGGATTTGGGCCTTGGCTCAAATTTTCCAGTGAAGTTTGATCCGTTTACTTGAGATCAGGGTGGTGGATGGAGCTGGTGATTCCATGTCTGGGTGCTTGTTGAAGGAGAGGGATGGGTTTGGGATCTCCTGTGTCCACGTTTGTGGAATTCCCGCTGTTAGGAAGGGTGTTTGTGCAGGGAGAGGGCGATGGGGAGGCAAGAGAGAGGGCAAAGGGTTTGTCAAATTGCTTTTATGGTCTGGTTTGGGTTGAAGGGACCTTAAATCCCATCCAGTGCCACCCCTGCCAGGGGCAGGGACACCTTCCACCAGCCCAGGGTGCTCCAAGCCCCGTCCAACCTGGCCTTGGGGACTTCCAGGGATGGGGCAGCCACAGCTTCTCTGGGCAACCTGTGGAGAGATGGAAGGATTCACCCACCCAGCCACTGGAATTATTCCTGCTGCTCCCAGTTAACTCTTTCTCCCAGGCTGGTGCTGGCCAGTTCATCAGTTTGAATTCCCAGGTTCTGGGAATGTTTCTCAGCCATTGAACACAGGCCAGAAGGGGTTTTTCTTTTCCTTTTTTTTTTTTTTCTTTCTGTCTTTCTTGGTCACCCTAAAAGTAAGAAAACAGTGAAAATAGTAAAACAAACAAGAAGAAATGATCTGCTGGGGTGGAGTTCTTCCTTTTTCCATCACAGACATTTTTTAGGAAAACACCCTGAAAATGTTTGACATCCATTTGTGGAACCTCTATAATTAGAATTAATAAAAGGACATGTCAGGTACACCTACTTTGCAAACCACAGATGCATTTTTTTTTCTCCCCCTCTCAATGGCTTTAAGTTGTTCTTCAGATTGGCACCTACAAGAGAAATTATAATTAGTCTGTGATATGCCTTTGCTGTGCATAATGCCTGGGTTTTGCTGTAGGAATGCAGAGATTCCCACACAACTCCTGGGAGGGTTCCTTTAACTAAACAGCTCAAGGTGTCCAGGCTAGAAAAGCATTAAAATGTAAATATCTCAGAGAATTGGGTTGGTGGGCTCCAGCCCATACCCAGGGGGTGTGCTGTTTGGCACAGCTAATTAATGCTAATTAACACCCCCACTGGCAATCCCAAAGGAATGATCCCAAAGGAATGATCCCAATGGGCTCCAGGGAGGTTGGCACTGGAATTGCCCCCAGCAGGTCCTGGCTGAGGAATGGGCAGCTTGGAGGGAGCTTTGCTTGCCTGGTGGAATGTTCTCCCTGCCCAGATTCAGAGAGAACCTGTTTCTCCTGAGGCTCAAAACCTCTCAGTCATGGTTGTGCCAGTTTCCTTCTTTCCTTCTCTTCCCATTTTTGCCCCCCACAACTCCCTAATTCCATCCAGAATCATCACTGATCATAAATTTCCTTGGATTATTTTTATGATGAAGGAGTTTGCAAGGTCTATGCTGGTGAAGGTTCTTTTCAAATTGACATTTCAGGGAAAAATGCAGAGGGAAAAGTCCACAATTCTTTTTTCTTTTTTCTTTTTTCTTTTTTTTTAAATTTTATTTCTTTGTGGCTGAGTCTGAAGATTTCCCCTTTCCTGGAATCTAGTGGGTGTGCCTTGCCATTATTTCAGTGTTTTGTGATCTCAAGGAGATTAAAAGGACAACCTGCATTCCACTGGCTTTGCTTAAGCCCGAGGTGTTCAGCCTGTGTTCTGCCAACACACCTTCCTCTCCAGCTGGAGAGGGGAAGGAAATGCTCATTTGTGGGAGAATCTGCATCCTGGGGAGCCCCAGCTGGGAACTGGGGTGGTGCTGGCTGGAGTCAGGGTTGTTTTGCACAGGGAGCAATGAACCAGAGGTTTTGGGGTGTGTCCCCCCTCTCCCCAGCTCAGTTCAGGTGTTGCTGCTGCTGATGGAGGGATACGGAATTCCTGGGTGCTGGGAATGTGCACCCTGCCTTGCTCCAGCAGATTAAATCTCTTTCATGAAGGATTATTTCTGCTGATGTGGGAGATGAAGGGATCTGTCACACTCCGGGGTATTTATGATGCTCAGATTGAACAGGTGTTAATGTGCTCAATCTCAATCCAATTAAAACTGAAGAGCTTTATTTTTGCCAGTGATATCCGTGTGTTTTGCAGCAGCTCCCGGGATCCAGAGGGGGAGGTGTGTATTGACTTTGCCATCAAAATGTCAGGGCTGAAGTGGTTCATAAAAGCTTTATAGTCACAGGCAGATGAAAGGAAGTGTGATAAGAGGAAAAGCCACTTGGAACAGCCCTCCTGGGGAAGGAGTCCCTGCCCATGGCAAGGGGTGGAATGAGATGATCTTCACAGCCCCTGCCAACCCCAACCATTCCACGATGCTAAATAAAGGATGATAACTGCAGGGAGAGAAATAAAATGTATTAAAAATAAATATATGAAGAAATAGAACTCCAAATTTCAATAATTCGGTCTAAAGGAACTTCTCAGGATCCTCGAGTTGTGTTCTCCTCATTTTCCCTTTTGCATCAGCAGGAGCCTGATGGACCTGGGTTTTGTATTAAAATAATGTTATTATAAGGAAGCTTTTCCTCAAAAAATGGGCTGTTCTTGAGTTAGTGATTTGTGAGGGGAGGATGGTGAAGCAGCAGAGCAACAAATCCATCCTGGCTGCATGTGCAGGCCTTGGCAGGGCACCTTCCTCCTGCTCCCTCAGAAAGCATCCTGGAATTCTCCCACTTCCAAACCCAGGGATTCCTCCAGACAGGCAGCTGCTGCTCTCTCAGTATTGTAATTGAGCATTCAAGCCTAGCACTTATTTTTGCTGAAATAAAATGAATATTCCCAGTTCTTCATTTGGACACAACAGTCCTTTTTTATTTTCCTGACCTTTGCCTCTCTCTTTCAGCTGTTTTTGCATCAAACCACCAGTTTTGACTGAACTCTTTTATTTAATTCTCTATTTAAGATGAAGGTGTCATCTTAAATAAGGAGACTCAGTGAATTCCTGTCTTCCTTAGAACTGTTATCACATTTTCTGTATTCATATGCCCTTGTTTCTCTTAATCCTCATGAGAAGAATGAGGCAGCCCTTGGAATTTGTGGAAACTCTTGCCTCCAAAGTGCACCAAGGTCTTGGTATCTCCTGAGCCCCTGAAAGCAAGAAAACACTGATATTTTGGCTCTCCAAGTGAGTTACTTTGGTTTCTTCTTCTCAGAATCTGATACGTCATCACTTCAATGGGATTATTTATGAGGGGGTTTTTTCCTTATTTTTCAAGCATAGAGAAAAAAAAAATGTCTTGCCATGTTTTAGGAACAAAATGAGTATTTTACACACATACCAATAGCTCTCTGGAAAGCATTTAAATTTACAAGCTGTTCATAAATGTACTGACAGTTGGCAACTCTGCATCCAACACACAGGAACCCTCTTGGAAAATAGATCTATTGTAAATAATATATATTGCAGCTTAATCTGAGGGTGCTTTAGCTCAAAATAGGTTTAACAAATGTGTTACCTAATATATTAAAAAAAAAAAAAAGCTATTTGGAGAGACGATTTCAGGGTCTGAAAAGGGACATTTAGAAAGGAATTAGGCACCTCCTCTTGAATGTTCCTCAGCAGAGCTCTTTTGGGGACACCTTTTTCAGGTGTTAGGGTGGCTGGAGTTTTAGGCACCTGCTGCAGTAGGATGTAAGTCAAATATATAATTTAGTGGTGATATCCCATAGAGAGGAGAACTTGATCTGTTAAGGTCAGGGGGAGTTATCTGCATTTCAATCAGGAGCTGGTTTAGATAAAGAGGAATCCCTTGTGCACATGTGTGTGCTTATCATGTGCAGTCTGGATCTGAGGTGCCTTAGAATGTACCTTCTGAGGTGGCACTTTAATCAGAACTTATTTGTTATGCCTGTCTGATACAGGGCTTGAATTACAGCGTTTCTGATACAGAAAATGCATTGCTGTTATTCCATAATCCACATTTTAGTGATCATAGTGGTATTTAGGAGCTGAAAAACTAGTTAAAAATCCCCTGTGTGTTGGGATTTTGTAGCAGAAAGAGCTGTGGAGAAGGGAAAGGGTTCTTTCCCTGCAAACTGCCTTTACAATTCCAGCCACTCTCTGGGATCATGGGATGCTTTTCCAAGTGCAGGGAAGGTGTTTCCATCATTGCTGTGTTTGTACCAGTTCCTTGTCGAGCTCCAAATGCAGCAGGATTTCTTTCGATCATCAGGCACCACATCCATGTGTTTGCTGCTCTGGAAATACTGTACTGTTAATTTTGAAGGGGAAAACGTGACATTTTGATAGGAAAAATCTCTTCAAAAGGGTTGTCCAGGGCAGTGGTGGAATCTCCATTCCTGGAGGGATGTGAAAAACGTGTGGATGTGGCACTGGGATGTGGGGCAGGGGTGGCCTTGGCAGTGCTGGGGGAATGACTGGACTCGTCTTAGAGGGCTTTCCCAGCCTTAATGATTCTGTGCTCCACAGCCCATGGAGCTCAGGAACTGTGATTTATCCAGGGCCTGAAGTCAATGGGAGACTTTCCATGGGTTTCATCAGGGGTTGGATCCGTCCAGCAGTGAATTAAAACCAGAAGCCAAACCTCGTGTCGTTTGCAAACGCTGCCGGCAGGACTGGGGGTCACCTGAGCACCACCACAGTGGACAGAGCGCTTGGCCAGCTGCTTCCAGCACAGTTTTAATCCTCTTTCACTCGTGGGGTCAAGGGCTGTGAGCTTTGAGGCCAACTCAGCTCCATCCCCTCTGCCCCATCCTCAGAGTGGAGCCGGGCCATGGATGCTCTGGGAGTGAGACTCAGCCCTGTGCAGCAAATCCCTGGTAGGAAACGTTATATTGCTTTTGTCTGGCCCTAATGGAAATAAATGAGGGCTTCAATTTAAAGTAGTTACTAAAAATTTGTTCTTTCCTCTGCCCTAATTCCAAAAGTGACTCGCAGCTAATTAGACTGAGCTGAGCAGCCCTTGCAGGGCTGTGGGAGTGTAAACAGCTGCCATCTGAGTTTCATTACAATGAGGAAATAAAATAAACACAGGGCCAGCAAACAGTAGTTTGGGCATGGCTCATTAGAGCACAATGCAGTTAAATTTGGGTGTACAGGCAGTGGGATTGGACAGGGTGCAAAGGGGACTCTCCGTGGTTCTGTCCTGAACTTTTTTGCAGGATGAGGCTCTTGGAGCACATTACAAGCTTTTTTCCTCCTTTTTTTTTTTTATTTTAATAATAATCTTGCATTCAGTGAAGGGACCCCCCCCAATGCCTCTCACATAAAACCCCTTGTGTGCAACAGCCATCATCTGAATTTTGTCCCTCTGAGTCCCTGAGTGCAACAGGACAAGGAGTCATTCCCAAGGCAGCATCTTCTCCATCTTCTGAAGTACCCAAGGGCCAGAATTCCTGAGCTCCTGGAGACTTCAGGCTGTGGTCTGAGCTCTCAGCTCTTCCTTTCCATCTTGTGGCAGGGAGGAGGAGGAAGGAGCTCCAATAGGGGAGTCTTACACCTTTTCCTCCAATAGATCCCTCCCACAGGCGTTTTCCTTGAGGAGGGGCTGGAAACCCTGCCTGCTCCTGTGCTGATGGAGGGGCTGGAAACCCTGCCTGCTCCTGTGCTGATGGAGAGCTGAGCTGCAAAGCCGGGAGCCAGAGAGCTCTCCCCATCCACCCTGTGATCCTCCCTCTCACCCGTGATCTGTCAGCCGCTCTCACTCTCATCTGAGTCATGTTTCTAGAGCTCAGCCTGAGCTCATCTGTCCTCAAGCTGCATCGATCCGGCTTTTCCTGGATTAGCTCATCATTAAACACAGGTCGGGAAGAGGCTGCTAAGGCAGATTTTCCAAGGCAAAAGCAACTGCTGCCGTGGGGTGAATTAAGTCCTCTCTTATCTGGCAGCAGGGCAGGAGTTGCTGCTCTCCCCTCCCCGTGCAGGTGTTCTGGCTCCTGGTTATCGCTGCCCATGGGTCTGGAACTCATTAGGAACCTCTCCCGCTGCCAGGGCTCGGGAATGGGAGAGCCATTCTGCTCTGGGATGCTTCCAGCAGAGGAGTGAATCTCTGCAGCGAGGGGGAAGGACCTGCCGTGGCAGATGCAGCCTCGGGAGGATGAGCCAGAAGGTTTTCCATGTGAGTTTAGCAAAAGGCAAAGGATGGGAGCAGGACTTTGTGGTTGCAGCAGGACTCTTAAGGAGCACGGCAATTTTTCCTTTTTTCAGGCTCAATAAAGAGAACCTGCTGAGACCATAAATGTTTTCTACTCTCCACGTGTGGAGCCTCAAGAATTCAGAGGTGTCTTCCAGTGCAACATCCTGAGCTTGTAGGGAGCCCAGGGGTGAAGTCCCCCCTGGAAAGGGCCATACAGCTCCACTGCCTGGGCTCTTGGAGTCCCAGGGAGAGCAGGAAGGGCGTTCTCAACCTCCCACTTTCCATTCTCAGCAGAATAGACCATCCCCTTAGAAAGCACGGGGTCAAGCCCGGTGCTCAGGGCTCACAACCTCCCCAAATTCAATCAAGCACAACAGTCTGTGGTCAGAACTTATCTCCTCCCGAAATAAAACGCACAGTAGAAGAAGAAACAAATTGCTTGACACCTCATTAGCAATTGTAAGCAGACTCCGTTTTCACTCCAGGGTCTCGTTTGGAGTGATTTGCGAGGCAGCTTTTCCCTCTCCCCTTTAACGACCCACATTTGGAAGGAGTTGGAGGCGACACAAGAACAACAGCGATTATTTGTGCTGCTCGGGGACCCCCAGTCCCCCCCTGGCTGCCCCTCTCCCTACCTGCTGTTTCTGGAACCTGCAGCCCCTTTCCCAAACATGCCCTCTGTGCGTGTTTGGGGCTGGCTGAGGGGGCACAGTTGCCCTGGAAGGAGATGGCCAAAGCCCAGTGTCCCCCCCAGAGCTCAAATGTGGATTAAAGTCGCCCTGTTTGATGGGGTGGGCTAAAGAGAGGGCTCCTTCAGAGAAATTCCTTCTTAATTCTCTTCTTACAGAGCTGCTCTTACATTTGTGTTAAGACAGCAAACACCAAACCAGGCAGGGAGTTTCCATATCTTAAGAGCTTCTTGTAACTTTTTAGGAAATCTTGTCAGATTAAATCCTGTTGTCATTTCTCAGTAAAACAACTTGTCTACACCACTTGTCCCGTTTAATTTATGACCTGGGATCCTCCCTGTGTCAAGACAAAACAGCAGGAATGCGGTGGGAATAATGACAGTTTTTCCTATTTCTGCCTTGCGTCCTTTTGCCAGATTTTTGTCTTCTGCAAAATTAACACAAGGGGAAATCAATCTGGGATTATTTACAGGGGGGAAAAAAACAACCCTGATTTGCTGCTTTTGGGCTGGAACATACTTTCAGTTGTCATATTCAGAGAGGTTTTAGTGGCTCCAGCTGCTTCCACCCCATCTCCCCCTCGGGGTGTCTGTCACACACCAACAATTATCTGGGAGCAGGGAGTTCTCTCCCTCCACATCCCTGGCCTTTCTGCTCACCTTTTAGAAAGGAGAATTTCTGTTTGTGGTAAACTGGGTGTGTGCTGAGGAATGGGGCTCTGCACGTCTGGGCAGCCAGTTGTGCTCTGTCTGTCTATCCTGCCCTTCGTATCCTGTGTATCCATACCCTATGGAATTGCTGGGATCAAGGGAAGGTGGAGGGAAGCCTGGTGTGTCCATAAAACATGAGCTGACAGCAGAGAGCTGATAACTAACTTTAGAAGGAAAGCATGACCTCAATATATGAGACATCTGTTCATGATGCAAGTTTTAGTGAAAAAATCAGTTTGGGGGTTAAATCCCCCCCCAGATCTCAGTTCTGAGGTTTGCAAACCCCCAGCTCGTGGTCCTGTGTGGTAAAGGTGATCTGAAGGCTCTGTGAGCCGGTTATCAGAAGCCAATTAGCCTCATTTGATGTTGCTCAATAGTCCATCTATTGGTGAGCGACTTTGGCACCGACCGAGGGATTCCTTTGGAAAACTGGCTCTCAGCAGGGCTGTCCTGCCCCAGGAGAACATGCCCTGCAGCAGGGCTGTGCCCTGCTGGCAAACTGGGCTCTCACAAACCCCCCCCAGCTCCAGGACGGGCCCAGGCAGGATCCTCAGCCCTGGCACCTCCAGCCCTGGCCCTGCACCTGAACTCCCAGCGGCGCCGTGTTCGGGCAAGAGGCTGCAAAGGGCGAGGGGGGGAGAGGAATCTGAGCCCCCAGCTGGTTCCCCAGGTCACCTCAGCGCTGTAAATCAAGGCTGGCTGACGTCAGGCGTGGGCAGGTACAAGCAGAGGGCTCTGTGGATGGGAAAAGCTGCTCATCCTGGGAATTCTTTGTGCTGCCAGCTCCTGGAGTTCTGTGTCCGTGCCAGATGAGTGCCTGAGTTGAGGTGGGACTCCCTGAGCTGCTCCTTCAAATCAAACATCACCAAAGGGGACTCAAGAAGACAAATGAAGAAAGCAAACAGAGCAGGGCAGTTTCTAAGAAACCCTGGGGATTTATGGCCTCTCCACCTGATTCCGTGGCAAGTTTATTTGATCTTTATCCGACAGGGAACATCCGGACGGGCCGTGCTCCCACCTGACGTGTGCCCTGCTGCTTTCCCCCAAACACAGCTGAATTTGGGCAGCCCAGCAGGTCACACAGGAGCTGGTGCTGCCTGTCAACAAACTGCTCTCCCAGGGATTCACTGGGTACGAGGCTTCACCCTGTGCCTGCTGGAGGAAAAGGCAAAACCACTGCAGTGTGTAACAGGACATGGACCCAGCCCTGCAGTGCCTCTGGGAAAGGTGGGGAGGATGGAGGGGCTGTCAGCCCTTACTTTCAGAAGTGAAGACCCCAGGCAAGTGGTTCACTGGGGGGATGCAGCTCTGTGGGAGTCACAGATGGCTGTGAGAACCAGACATTGCATGGCTGAGCCAAGACAGACCTGGGTCACCTGGAGACAGCTCTGCCCCAGGGGCACAGGATGCAAAGAGCAGACCAAGGTGCTTCAAACTAAAGTACATCCTATCACAGAATCCCGGAACAGTTTGGGTTGGAAGGGACCCTAAAGCTCATCTTGTTCCAGCCCCTGCCATGGAGGTGCAGTTTCCACTAGACCAGGTTGCTCGAGCCCTGTCCAACCTGGCTTTGAACACTGACAGGGATGGGGAGTTCAAAACCTCTCTGGGCAAAGAAGTGGCCCGGTTTTGTGCTGTTCCTGGCCTGTCAGGGGTAAGCAGGCCGTGGGTGTGGTGCATATCTGGCAGGGAACCCCCTCTCTGGCTGCCCACGGGTGAAAAGCCCCCACAGGAGAAGCCCCTGAGGTGCAGAGGCCACAGAGCTCCTGCCCTCCCTCCCTGTCTCACATGCACAGATGCAGTTCTGGCTCTCATCCCTTCCCTGCTCTCCTGCTGTTCCACAGAGGCTGCCATCCCTCTGTGCTGGGACCCCTTCCAGCCCCATTCCTCTCCTCCCTTCCCACCCCCTTGGCTCCTGGTACCCCAGAGGCTGCTGCTGTCCTGCCTGTGCTCAGCCTGCCAGAGGTTTGGGTTGGAAATGGCCCCTCAGGGTCAGTTCTGGGTGACACTGTGACCTGTCCCTGCAGCCCCCTGGCAGCACAGGCTGTGGCCAAAACCCTGGCAGAGGCAGCAGCTCTGGTGCCCCCTGGAACCAGTGGGAAAGGGTGGGGAATCAGTGCAAACTGAAGCTCTTTTCACACCAGCCCTCCTGACATAGAGTGGGTGGAAATATCCCTTCATCTGACCCTCAAGGACCACCCAGGGGTTACTTAATCCTGCAGTCCATCTTCTGAAAACCCACTGTAACAAGGTGTGTTAAGCTCTGAGGCAGATTGGTGATTGTGGCCAGGCCTAATGACTGCAAACTCATCTCCCCTGTGACCTTCCTGCTCACACATGGAGGCTTTCATCAGGCTCCTAATATATATCTCCCAGTTAAATGCCACTGGCATGGAGAGGAGGGACACCACCTCTCCCTGACACAAAATAAATAGATTGCATTGGCATGGCTCAGGTTTTTCCCCGGCCATTTTCAAATGAGATGTTTTTTTGGAAAGCCTCTACCAGGATAATTCATGTCTTCATCAACAGAGCAAATTTGTCTTTTAAGAAAGAGGGCACAGTGAGCAAGAAAAATATTGTGGTCCAGCGAATGACATGGGGGTTTGGAGGGTAATTACAGCACCTCTGGTCCTTTGGCTGTTTGGGAGGAAAGGGGGATGCTGGTTGGAGCTCAGCAGAGCTTAAGGTCGTTCTGTTGGAATGCTTGTCCACTGGGCTCCTTTCCTTGCTGGGGCTCTGCTGCAATTTGCCTTTTTCCTCCTCCCCTTCAGCATCCTGAACATCTTATCTAATCTTCTCAAATTGTAGCATTAAGAAAGAACTAAAACCAGTTCCTGGTGGTGCATCAGAAGCTCTTTCTGGCTGAGTATCTCAGCCACAGTTTTATCTGCATCTCACTGAGCTCACACCAGTGTGGCAATCATTTACCTGATAGGAAATCAGACAGCTCTTGTCTCTCTGGACCAAAATTTCAGCACCTTGGAGGAATATTTAGGACAGGGTAGGTTATGTCTGAGATGCTCTTGAGCACTGCTCTCTGAACTCTCTAATCCTGCTGCTGGTTGCAGAGTTCTGCCCCATGTGAAATAACACCCCCTGCCCATAAAGTTCTCAAAGGTGTTTTTTTTTTCTTTTTTCAAGGCCTGTATTATTTTATCTGAATATCTGAAATGTGCTTGTCCTCAAGCCTTTGGGCACAGGCACAAACATCACTTCAGGATCCCTGTGTTCAGCTGTGGGTGCTCAGCAGCATCTCCAGGAACATGTTTCAGTAGTTAAACCTCAGCAGGACCAATACCTGGAGGCAGGAGGAGTTGTCTTTCATGTTTCCACCCAAATTCCAAGGCCATGGAGGTGTCTCTGCCCTCCAGGCACAGCTCAGGGGTGTCTGTGTGGTGCAGAAATAAGCTGAGAACATGTTTTTTCCTTGGTCCAATGTGCAATAAATACAGATGATGTCCCATCCCCTGAGGTATCTGTTGGGTCAGTGGGACAGGTTTGCCCTGAGTGCTGTTGTTCCCACTTTAAAATTGAGGGAATTGGTACATAAAAAGGCATCTGCCTCCCCTCTCAGCCCGTGGCTGGAGCTCAGTAAGACCCTAAATGTTTATGACCCTAATTAGCTCACATAAACCTCCCAAGGAGGAGACCTTGTTCCTGCAGCACACAGCCTGTTATTTTGGAGTTACATCCTATCACACAACCTGCACCTCCTCTGCTGGAGCCAAGGCTGACCCTGCCCTTCTGCAGCAGAGGGGGATGACAACTGCACACTCCCCTTTCCAGGGAGGGAGGAATGCCCAGGAACGCTGGAAACCTCGAGGAGCAGAGCTGATCACTCTTTGTTTCCCTTTATCTTATTTTGACACATCAGCACTCCCCATGAAATGACCTTCAGACGCTCTCCTTGACCCCCAAAACCCTGAGCCTGCCCCTCCACCCCCCTGATCCACTGCAATCATCTCTATCCTCAGGGATCTTCGACCCACAGCCTTTCTCAGCTGGAAATGCTGTGCCCAAGGTGTCTGACAGAGGTTTGATGGCAGAGGTGAATTGTTCCCCTCCTCTTCACCAGGAGTTTTGAGGCTCTGACCTGCTGTCAAATCTCGTGGAAGGAATGCAGTGGAAGTAGAACACCAGGAATTGTGGAGTCATCTTCTGCTTCTGCACAGCATGTGTCCGAGCATGAAAGGCATTTCTGAGCCTGCTGCCAGCGGTGGCCCCGTGCTAAACATCCAACCACATTTATGACACCTCTGGCCTGTGGGAATTGCCTGTCTGAGACCTTAAAGTCAGTTCTCATCCAGCTATGATGCAAGTTTAATGCCTGCCAGAGGAAGAAATAATATTTGGAAATTAGGGATCGAGGGAGAGAATCTTCAGCTGATATAAACTGACTTCAAGGGAACCACACTGGTCTGCACCAGCTCTGCTGGTGGCCCTGGGTTTAAATAAACTGCAAAGAGAAGCCTAAATTCAGTTTTAAGGAGGAAAGGGCTTTGGGAACGCTGTACTCTTATTTACAGTTTTACACTGCTTTGGGGGGGTCTCTCCCATCCTTTTGCTTCACAAACTGAGGACCAGCAGTGCTGTATCTTGGGGAATAGCAACGTCCCAGTGTTTCTGTGCAATCCCAAAAAATGATGGTAATCCACTGTCCTTCCACTCCCACAGCCGAGCAGAGTCAGCCTGTTGTGGTTCCCACCACTTCCCCTGAGCTTTAGTTCCATTCTCTTGTGTAACACGAGGTTGGACCACGAGAAGTTGTCACGTTGGGAGACAGAACATGCAGGGAGGGGGGAGCTCCTCTGGACTATGTGATGTGGGTGCAGCGTTCTGCAGTGAACCATCACGTGTGGTGGCTCCTGCTGCTGACTCAGCCCTGGCAGAGGTTTGGGAGCAGCTTTGAGAAGTGTGGTGGGTCACCAGCACATGCCCTGGGTGATGAATCTGTGGCAGTGATGATGCTGGTGTGGAGTTGTCTGGTTTGCTCTCTGACTTTTAGCGATGCTCAGGACCAGCAGATCCCACGGACTCCAACTCAGCAGCTGCTCTGGAAAAAGCAGAATGCCAATATCGAGGTTCCACTTGCTTGCCTTAATCTGCTTCTTCCTGAAATTGATGTCAAACCTTCCTGCAGACAAAAGGGAAAGGAGAATTTACACAAATCCCCTGCAAAGCAAGAGCAAAGAGCAGCTGCCTTCTCCCTTCCCCCAGAGGCAAAGTGGTTTACCCTGGAGTACCAAAGGCCCAGCAAAACGCAGATGTCAAACCCCCTTAACTTTCACCGGCTCCAAAGAAGGGTTTAATCAGGGAAATAAAGTGAGGAGTTGTGAGTTCCTCGCAGTAAACAAGTTAAACATTATTAAACACACACGTGTCTCTTTAAGGAGATGAATTGATTGTGTGTGTTTATTTTTACAGCATTATTTAACTGAGGAAGGGAAAAGAAAAAAAAGAAAAAGCCCCAGAGCTGATGCCAAGATGATATAGCTGAAACAAAGCCCAAGAAAAGATTTTTCCACTGTGCTCATTTTTTTTCCCTAATAACTGTCTCCCATATCTGCCAATCTTAGGTCAACAAACACAGGTTGATTGACAAGTTAAAATGTTTAGCTTAGCCTGCAACTCATATAAACCAATTTAAAATTTCTAGTGCAGGAGGGAGATGTAAGAGAAGCAAACAATATCCCTTCCTTCCTCGCCTCTGCCCGGGGCACGGCCCTGGGATGGTTGGGTTGTGGGCACTGGTGGGTAACTGGGACACCCATCCCCGTGTTCACAGCTCAGCAGGTGGCAGGGAGCTCCTCATCCCTCCTGGCTCCACGAGGAAAAATGAGGCAGGTCCTCCTGGGACTGCACAGGGGCTCAGGATGGAGCAGAGTGGTTGGAATATTGTGGATATGGTGATAATGATGGCTGGGGAGTCATGGCCTAAACAACAGACTGGTTTGGTTTGTACTGATGATGCTCCTTCCCCTCTAGTGGTCCTGCAGTACCTTCATCCCCCAGCAGCACTGAAGCAGAGAGTGTCCCAGTCAAAAAGTCTTTAAGAGCCTTGGCATGATCTGAGCTCTCCCCAAAATGTGGTGTTGCAGAGCAGATTCAGGAGGTAAATACCAGCAGTTCAGTGCTCTGGTTTTTAGTGGATAGCTGAAAGGTTCCTCGCTGCCTTGCAGTGGTCCCTGGAGTGAATTCCCAATGCCACCTCCACGCCTCAGCCACCCCCCAGGAGCGTTCTTGGCTTTAGCTTCTTTCCCTGGGACAGCAGTGCTTGAAAAGCAGATTTTAATCTTTGAGTCAACTTAATTACCAGAGAATTTTTTTCCTCCAGAGTTTGAGCATCTCCCTGTTACAACAGTGAAGGGTTCCATCTCCAGGGTGTTTTGTTTTTTTTAAACTTCTGTATAGACCTGCAGGTTTCCTGTGCTCCAACACAGAGGTGTCAACCAACCCCACCTCCCTCAGGGCAGGGGTTGCCCAGCCTGTGCCTGGTTTATCTCCTGTAAATATTTAGCAGCAAAGTTGTGGGATTCTCAAGATGTTGAAGAGATAAATCTGTGTCAGAGTAGCCCTGTCTCACAACGACATTCACTTAAATTATAGAGTAAAACAAACAACCCTTCCAGCTCCGAGGGATGGCAAACAATTGCTGGCCTTTGATGGTGTGGGTACAAACGCCCCTGCAGTTGACACCTTTGGTGATTGATGTTTTCTGATGCTCTGGGTTTGTTTTGCTCCCTCCCTGTTTGTTTTCCCACTGGGCTGACTTGGACAGGGAATGCTGTTCCTCCACATGGAAGTGCATTTTTGGGCAGCCGTGGACTTTGGGATCAAAGAGTGGAACGTGCAAACACAGCAGCTCCTGTGAGAGGTCCAGCAGCCCAGAACAAGCCAGGGAAGGCAGATGGAGACCTCTGCTCCTTAAAAATGGTGCTGAGCACATCCCAGACTAATGCACCTTGGATCAAAGGAGCACTCCGAGGAGAAAACAATTAGTTAAGTTGTCCCAGGTGTTTTCTTATTTACTTTTTATCTATTAGTAACCCTCAGTGCTGCCTAATGACAGCCACAGTCAGAGCTGGGAATGTCAAGTCAAGCCAGGGACACTTTTCCTCTAAGTCTTCCATGTTCCTCTTGCTTGAAAAATTACAGATTGTGGGACTCTGTGTCCTCAATGACTGCCTTCTCTGGGATGTCCTTGCAGTACCACAGTGCTAATCTCATGTTGCCTGTCCTTCAGCTGCAGAACAGAGGTTTCTCACCTTTGTGTGTTTGGGTCTTTAAATTCTTTGGCTCCTCAGAACCTTTAGTTGTGGGTCTGGGTTTAGTGTGTCAGTGCTCCGGGCTACCATCTGAATCCTGAGCTCCCCAGCTGTTCTGAGAGCCTGGGTTTTGGATGGTTTTGAAGCAAGGGAATAGGGAACTAGAGAGCCAGAGTTAACCAGCTGATACTCAGCCAACCACCCAAGGAACGGCCCCAGCTCTGGTGCTCCTGTCCGTGAAGTTTCCAGACCTGAGGTAGATTTTTCCTATCATTTTTTTTCCAAGAGGACACGGTTCACTGGCTCTGGAGGAGCCTGCCCTGCCACAGGGGCTCCTGAAAAAGGTCCAAATGGGGGAAGCTCTGGGGGCTGACACGGGCAGAAGGATTTACCGAGGTTTTCTGCCTCTCCCGTGGGCGTGTTGGGGAAGGTCTGTGGTTTCCTCAGCCAGGCCAATGCAAGCAAGGAGTGTCCATGGGTCACTTCATGGCATGCAATGAATCAGCCTTGCAGTGGGCTGAGGAATGGCTTGGATGGGGTCAGAGCCCCCTTGTCCTGCCCGCTCTGCTCTCCATCCCTCAGAGCCTCCTCACACCCAGCCACACACCCACTGCCCACCTCGTGTACCCCCCCCAGCCTGCTCAGGGGGGGTGCAGGTCCTTGTTGAGATGTCACAGAGACCTGCTCTGAGCTGAGCTGGAGCTGCAGCTGCGCTGGAAGTGCTGCTGAACAAAAGTGGCCTGTCTGCTTCAGGGTGCGTTCCCAGGGAAGGGCTTGCTTTTCATTTCCTCGGGATCTAAGCTCTCCTTAACAAAGGCCAGCTCGAAAATAAAGATGTCTTGCCACAGGATGGATGTTAAAACCAGGAATAAAAGCTACTGAGGGTATTGACAGCTAGATTTTGGTGTTTTTATTAAGATCTGTCTCTGCAGTAAAACTGGTTGTTGTTGCTTTGTTGTAAAAAGCCTTTCAAGCACTGCCCCAGGTAGGCTTCTTTTATATGATTTTTGTGTGTCTATAAATCAAAGATATTATTTGACTAAGAGCTGCATAAAGCAGATCTGGCTGGTGAGGATGAAACGTCCTTGAGGAGGGGGGATTTTTAGGAGCGGGAATGAAACGTCTGCACAGTTTTTTGAGTCGTAGGGCACCAAAAAGGTGATGAATTAGCAGCTGAAGAGTTATAGGCTGGTGCTCAGAGTGGTTTTAATACCCTTCAGAGTGCTGTTAAGCTGTCTGACCGTGCATGGCACTGCTGCCGAGCTGGAAGGCAGCGCTGCCTCTGCTTTTCCGTGCCCGCCGGGAGCGCCTCAGCGCGTGGCAGGAGCGGCGTCGCCGCTGCCGCTTCGCTCGCTCGGTTTGAGGTTTGCATCCCACGTCACAAACATCTTGTTTGTGGCCTGACACACAAGGGCTGTGCAAAGCCATTTCCCCGTGCCAGCTGCTCCGTGGGCAGCTGGAGGGCTCCCGGCCAGGCAGCCACCCTGTAATCAGAGCCCTGTGGAGGAGATAGCGGCGGGCAGGTCCCGTGGGCTTCAGAAAGCTCTTTGTGGAACAACTGTCCTGCTGCCTCGTTCCAGGACAGCTCCCTGGCTGTTCATTTCCTCTGCCTGTTAAGTGCTTATCTGTGGCTGGACACGAGCAGCTGGATGGAGGCTGAGGGAGAGCTGGAGGAGCTGCCCCTGGCTGAGGATGCTGCAGGGCTGGGGGTGCCGGGGCTGCTCTGGGCAGGAGTGAGGTGCCCTCCTGGCACCTGGATGGGCAAACAGGCTGGTTGTGCCCTGGCACGGGAGGGACAGGCTTCCCTGCCAATTAACACTGAGGCTCCAGCTCCCTCCCATCCCTCCTGGGGCTGCCAGGGGACACCTCAGGCTTCAAGTGATGAAAGGCTGAGGGAACCACCTTGTTTTTCTAACGTTTCAGCATCAGCAGAAAAAGTGAGGGGAGTCATCAGCTAGTGATGACTTTGCTTTGTTCTGTTCCAGGCTCTTTCACTGACCTAGTGATGGAAATAACTCGCTCTCTGCCCTAAAGCACAAACCACCTAAGTGAGCAAGAGATAGGGAACCAGCCAAGGGCCAATATTTTCATTAGAGCAGCACAGGAGATGATTTTCCTGACTCACACAAGCTGATTCATCTTTACCTTGAGTATCTTGCCTAGGAACAAGAGCCTGCAACCTCTCACACCATCATTCCCTTCGTGATTCCCATTGATCTCCAGGTTTTTAGGCACCCACGAGGTGCACCAGGAGAGTTCAGCCATTTCCAGGGCTCACCCAGGAGTTCAAATTGGATTAATCCCCTTATCTGATCCTCACACTTTCTCTTGTGCTGGTAATGGAGCCACAGGGGCTCCCGGCTTTGGAGCTGCCAATCTTTCTTTATGAAATAAAAGTGTTATTTTTAATATTTTGTTACTTTCTAAGTAGGTTGAATGAGATTAGGTGAAATTAGCACCTTCCAGTCATGAACTCCAATTTCACTGCAATGATTGCTATTCCCCTTCAGGATTCATTCCTTTCCCAGGTCAAGAGTGCACAGTAGCACTCTGGAAGCAATGGATTAAAGTGCTGATAGGAGATAGTTCTCCTTTTATCTCCTCAAGAATCTGTCTGATGACTATTTTGGCCTGTTTAGACATTGGCTGCAATTCCCTCAGCACAGGGATTGTCCTGAATTTTGCACATTTGTTCTGTTGAGTTTAATGTTATTAGTTGCCTGAGAAGTGGGAAATGCTTGCAAACACTTTTAGCCATGTCCTTACTCCTCCTTATCTGCATTGAGGTGAATTTCTGAGGATGACAGTGCTGATTAGAAGTGATGCAATGGAAGTAATTTGAATTCCAGGTTTGCCTGGACCTTGAAGCTCCAGGATAAAACAACCATCTCTGACACTTGCTGTGCAATACTGAAAGCACAAAGTGATTAGACAGAGCTTGAGAATCACCAACCCCCAAGCGAGATAATTGCATGGGGGGGTTGAAAATTCAGTTTCCAAACACAAAATAAAAGCGGAGCTTGGGAAAGCGTTGGGTGATTTCCTTTCCCTGCCACGACTGAGATGAGGTACTTTGTTCCCATTGGGCCAGAAAATAATATTCACCGGTGGATTTGTTCAAAGAACTCCACTCTCAGCATTCCCAGAAATCAAATGCAATCCATCAGCTGGGAGGGGGACATTGTGAATGTGCCATTATGGGTCTGCACTGAAGGAAGTAGCCCCATGCTGTTCCCTGCCCCTGTTTCCTTTTGATTCAAGGAGCCTGTTTGGGGATTGTGCTGGGTTGCATTTTTGGCTGGCCAGGGTACTGCCATGGCTCCAGGAAGGTTTCCTTGTGAAAACTGCCCAGTTGCTATTCTTCAGGGTTGGTGCAAGGCCAGTGGTGCTCAGACATCTGCCTGCTCGGGGTCAGCGCAGCCCAGGGAGGTTTGAGGGGGGCCCAAAGAGAGCTCCCCATCAGCTGGTGCCGTTTGTGTGGCTCCAGCAGCCTGCCCAGTGAGGTTAATTATCATTCAGATTGGGGCAGCCACTGTGTGTAAATCATGGGAATGATTCTCCTTGCAAAGGCAGAGACAAAACACCGACAGTTGTTTCACCTCCCGGGATCTGCCCCTCCCTTCCTTGCCCTGCTTAGACCTGCCTGAAAGCAGAGATCACTGCTCTGCCCTTATCCTGTGTGCCTGAATGTGGGCACCATCACCCCCAGCCCCTCTGCTGAAGGAGCAAGCACAGAGCTGGGCAGTTTTAGCTTCACTCAGTCCATCACTGCAGAAAAACAAGCCACGTACACTGAGCTTACTGTGCTGAACGTAAGGAGAGTCAAACTTTTTCCAGGCACTGGAAAAGGTTAAGCATATGTATGGCCCAGCATTTGTCACACAGCAGTCTGAATTAGGATATGATAGAATATTAGCCTTGTTACCAGGACTGATCCACTGAACACAAGAAATAACCTGGAATAATCCAAATTTACAGCCTAGCCCATTAAGAATTGGTCTTCAGAGACTACAGTTTCTGGAAGACATTATCCATCAGTGATCAGGGCAGCACCTAAGCAACCCATGGCCTTTGCTCTTCAATCCCAGCTTTTGTTTAACCCCCCAAGCATTTGTGGCTGAGCCTGTTTACAGTCACACCAAGCTGGAATCCACTGCTGGAGTAACTCAGGATTAGACCTTCCAGCTCAGACCTGAGCCTGAGCACAGATCAGTGCCCACCCCCAGCCTTTGCTCTCTGCTCCTGCCTTCCATCCCCACAGTGCAGGGCTTTCCATTCCCTTCCAGTTTGCTTCACAGTCTGTCCTTTCACTGAACTATAACTGATAGTTAATAATTGTTAATAGTTAATAATTGACTTACCCAGGAGTTCTCCCCACTCATCTCCCTCTTTGTGCTGCTCCAAACCCCACGGCACAGAATTATTTAGTTTGAGCTGACACTCTGCTTTTGGCACAAAGTGTCCAACTGGCACGTTCAGCATCGAGGGAGGGAATTTGGGCAAGGAACTATCGACAGGTAATGCACAAATAACTAGAGAGTAAGAGAATTTCATCTGTCACTATCAGAAGTACAACATTCACATGGCTACATGTTCTCTTTCCATCCACCTGGGGGGAAGCATTACAGCTTCCTCTTTAGGAATTCCAAATTAGTTCCTTTTTGATATGAATTTCAGTTTGCAAAGGGCGAGATCTTGAAGGAAATCTCTGCACTGCCAGCTGATGGAACTGCAGACAGTGGAGCAGCAAAACTCCCTGGGCTGTTTGAGCTCCAGAGCACTGGGAATGCCCTGTGGATCTCCCACACTGGGACTGGGGAGCAGCAAATGGTCAAATCAGAGATGGCAGGAGATGTTCCTTCCAGTTTCTCAGTCAACCCTCTATTATAAAATGACTATTGCAACAAACCCAGAGTTAGTTATGAACAATTCACAGGCACTGAAATAGAAAGGAAAAAAAAGAGCCAGAATTGTGAACAAATATTAACAGCAACAAATAAATCAGCGAGCACCTAATCATTTATATCTTCTCACTGTAACAGCACATTAATCTGCCTGAAAGAGTCACGGATGAATCACAGAACATCCAACTTTCCAAATGCACATTGGATTCCTTAGAGCTGGACCACAGATATGAAGGGGAGGGAGGGAAAGTGATTACTGGAAATGGTGAAATAAATTGTCTCTTATGGTTTGTTTACTCCTAACATTTTCCATAACAGTGGAGGGAGGGGGAGCTGCTCTGGTGTGAGCTGAGGAGCTGAGGGCAGTGCTGTGCTGGGATCACTTGGCTGCCCAGGGAGGAAGGTCAGCCCCTCTGGAGGGTCAGAAATAGGATTTTGGAGACAGGAACTTCACTTCAGCCCAAGCATGGATGTGACTGTTCCCCCCTTCCCCCAAAAATGGCTTTATCATCTTGCAGCCCTCTAGACTTGGCACCAGGAGGGTATTTTGGTTCAAACACAAGGCTCATTCTGAAGGCTTCTGGCTCTGCCACTGATTCACTGGGGGCTTGGACAAAGCACTGCACTCCCAGTGCCTCCAGTCAGGCCCCAGCACACAAACCCTTCAGGGCTTCCATCCTGGGCTGTGTCACCCTCAGGCACAAAGAACACCCACCTGGAAGGGGCTGAACTCAGGGGAGTTGGCACCCAGCGGTGTCTGAACCCACCAGGAACAGCTGCTGTGAGTTTTGTTGAGGTTCAGCAGCCAGAACAGTTCTGATGTTTCCTCTCTTAGAAAGCAGGAGGCTGGTCCAGAGCCCTGCAAAAGGCAGGAAGCAACTGGAGATGAGGGGGAAATATAATGGCAAAACTTTCCTAATACGATCCAGCACTTCTCCAGATCCCTAAAGATGTGGTTCAGGCTTTAGGCAAACGTTGGGAGATGCTTTTATTTTCTTTGAAGGGGAGTTTGCCAGCCCCGTGCTCACGAGCAGAGGGTGACACGTGAGGAGAAACAGGAGTGTGAATGAATCCCCCCCATCGCCCTCGTGCTTTCTCTTTCTCCCCCCTTTCCTCACCTGGGAGAGGTGAACACGTGCATTCCCAGCCATGCCAGGGTGCTGCTGCCTGGCAGGGAATTGCCAAGGGGAAGAGGGTGTCCCCTCCTTCCCCAGCTTGCCCTCGGAAAGCACACGGAACACATCGGCCCTTGTTGCTTCCAGGGGCTGAAAGGAGTTTGTGATTCCAAGTCTACTCGGCTCCCAGCACGACATGCCCTGGGTCAGCCCCAGCAATAATGTTTTTAAACAATATTAGGTTATTCTTGGCAATCAGCGGTGACATTTTCTACCAATCGGGATATGAGAAAAACTTCTAATAATAAGAAGTGATAGAAAAACAGAACTGGAGCCCAAAACCTTCTCCAGCGCAGGGGCTGGTGACGCTGTGGGGGCACAGGGAGGCTGGGACAAGTCCTGGCTATGATTTGTCTTCGGTTTAACCCAAACATGCTGTTAATTCCACACTTGGGGAGCCCAACTCTAATTACTCTGTACTCCAGGTCCTCCCAGCAGCAGGCAGAGCAAATGCTTGTGTTCGTATTTCTCTCTGCTCCCTACGTGTGATCAAACGGTCAGGTACTTAAACCTGCAAACTGAAATCATTTGCGAACCTGACGCTTTAATAACTCCCCAAACTCTGTGTCTTGGGTTGCTTTTCTGCCTCCACATGGACCAGCCTCACCTTTTCCCAGTGGGTCTAACCTGATTTCTGAAGTGTGTTCATTCTTCCCTCCTTCATGCCCTGTTGGAGGTGCTCTGTGCAGTGGTGGCAGTGGTGACTCTCCTCTATGCACAGAGTGATAATAACCCCAAAATGCACCTCAAAAAGCGGGGAGGGATTTGAAGGAGAGGGATTGGTGCTGCCTTACAACGTGAGCACAACCCCAGGGGGTTCACCTGCTGTCACAGGTAAAGCTGAAGTGAGGCCTGTCCCTGTGCCAGTTCAGTGATGCTCCCACAGAAAGGCAAACACTTGGCTACCCTTTATTTTCTCAGCTTAAAGGATGCACAAGAGGAGAAAGCGGAGGGAAATGCAGGAGGCAGAAGCAATGGAAATGGTCAGGGGGACCATCCCACCCTGGTGGGATCCCACCTGGAGTCCTGCTCCAGCCCTGGAGCCCCCAGCACAGGAAGGAGATGGAGCTGCTGGAGGGAGTCCTGAGCAGGGTGGCTTTGCCTCGCTCAGATGGAACAATAATAAGCTGTTGCTAAGGCCCATCTTCAAAGAACAATTTCAGCAGCTCCCAGACAAATAACAAGACAGGCTGGGACTGGGAAAAGGAACTATCTCAACATTTCCTGCTGTTCCTGCTCTACCCCCTCTCATGGTTCAGTTCCACTCCAGGCCTTCCAGGGTTATTTTTTGTGATGCAAACAGTACATGATCCTCCCAAAGAAAGCATGGTCTGGTCCTTCAGAACCACTTCCAAACGGGCTTGTTTTTATGGGGTTTCACTTGTTTTGGTGTTCCTATATATTTCATATTCCATATCCCATCCAACTGAAATGATAACTCAATTCCAATCAACAGTCCTGAATGGATCTTTACTGGATGGGCTCTTGCTCAGTGTTGCATTCAAGCCCTTCTTCATCATGGCATGGAAGTGTCTGTGGGAGTAAGAGCATCCTGCAGCAGGAGCACGTTACCAGAACCAGCTTTGGGGAATGCAGTGAGCCCTGCAAGCCAGGTGGGCAGTCCCCAACCTCCACCTCTCACTGTGGTTACGGCCACAACACACCACCACTCCCCAAACTCCTCTCTTTCCATCTCTCAGGTCCCAGTGTTTTTTTCCAGCCTTCTCCCATCCCAGGACTGACTGATTGATGGGAGCAGTTGATCTCCCTGCCCTCAGATGGGCGAGCAGCTGCCATTCCAAGAGCTCCTCCTTCCCTCCTCCTCCTCCCCCTCCTTCAGCTGAGAGCAAGAGGAATCTCCCAGCTGGTTTGATTTATTTGGTTTTACGTTCCCCCGTGACCCCTTGGCTTGGCCTGGCCTTTCATCCCAGCACTGCAGGGGCCTGAGGCGACTCCACTTCCGTGATTAGATGAGTTCAGTTATTCCGGCCCGGTTGGCCAAAATCCAGGCAGTTCCTTCAACCACTGTCTCCAGCCTGAAGGGCTTGGACCGAGGCACAGGGAGAGACAGCCCAAGAAAAGCTGCACAGGGAGTTGGGTGGAATCTCTTCATTCTGGAGTTTGCAGAGACTTTTAGGCTGAGTTGCCCTTCATCCTCTCCCAGAAAGGCAAAGCCCCTCAGCAGTGCCGACCAACCTGAACGTGCCACCCGTGGAGGAGCAGGGCAGGCAGGGCTTCTTCTTCTTCTTCTTCTTCTTCCACCTCTCGTGGCCTTTTCCTCACTGCAGTGGCTCTTCAATGTTTTTTCAAAGAAAAACTCTTTTCCCTGATGGCTGATGTGGTGGTTGACAAGCAACATGGGAAAAACTACCCCCAGAAACACCAAAAACGATGTAAATTTTCAGGTGAGTTGACTTTCTGGCCCTGTGACACCTCTCCCTTTCTACTCTCTTGAGCAGAGTCCTACACTATGAGTTCATCAACCAGTAAAATGAGAGGGAGATGTTTTCACAGAATCCCAGAATAAACTAGATTAAAAAAGACCTCCAAGTTCATCGAGCCCACCCTGTGCCCCATCCCCACCTTGTCCCCCAGCCCAGAGCACTGAGTGCCACAGCCAGTCCTTCCTTGGACACCTCCGGGGGGAGGGGACCCCAAACCTCCCTGGAAGCCCATTCCAATCTCTGACATGCCTTTCCACAAAGAAATTCTTCCTGAGGTTCTTTCCTCCAGTGATGGGACTGCCCTGGCCAGCTGCCCTGTCAGGTCAGAAACATCTCTTGATCCAGCTGAGCTGGCCCCCTTTCTCTGCACTGTTTGGGATCTGACGAGGACCTGACTGAACAAAGTGTTTTAATTCGGGTACAACAGTGACCAGAAGTGGGAAATGAAGGTATTAGGAGGTGGCACGTGCAGCCCTGGCCTGCACACAGTCTCTTTTGTGCTGCTGTAATTATGTTGGCTGGGGCTGTGACATCTTACCCACAGTTACAGCAGCGGATCCTGCAGTGTGGGCAGCACAAGGCTGCCTTATACCACCTAAGCTCGTTCCCTGGTCTTTACAGGAATAATCCCTGGGAATATAAGTGGTTTTATAGCAGAAGAGCTTCACCCACATCAGGGAAATTACACAGCTTTAGCCATCCAAAGAAAAATAAACCTTTACATAGAAAATCCTTAAAGAGGCAGGGAGTGATGACCCAAAAACTCCCTGACTGCCCAGGCTGACACAGGCAGGTGGAGCTTAAAGACACTGGAGCAAGGGATTCCATAAACAAAAAAAAAATCTAGAAATTATCTGTGTATTTGGCATCTCAAAACAGTCAAAGCCACCACTTTTATGTCTAGGACAATGTTAAAGATTAAATCAAGGCCCAGACTTATTACCTCAGGATTACTACAATAGTTTCTGACTGTGCTATCATGTTTAAATCTATCCAATGGTCCAAAAAGGAGAATTATGAAATTTTAAGAATAACTGGTGTGGATAGAAGCACATCATTCCATTCCATCTTCCCAGCAGGTCGTCATGGCAAGTGCTCTCTGAAGGAGCACTGTGGCTTTGCAGGGCACACTTTCCATCCCTGGCCTGTCCCACAGGTGTCACCCACCAGCAGTGACCATTTCCAGTGTGACAATAAAGCCATGTGTGACAGCTGTGGGTTTACAGGGATTTCAGGAGAGAAATGTTGGCTTGTTGTGCTCCTGAGGGACCAGGGCTGTGGGAACAACCACCTTGCTTCAAATACCCACCCTGTGTCTGCTCAGACTAGAAGTCTGTGATATCAGGGCCCCAGCTGGGAGAGGTGAGCATTTTGGTGTGTTTCTGTCCTTTTACCCATCATCATAATTTCCCCTTAATAGGCTCTTTCCCACTTGGTCTTTGAAATCTCCTCTGCAAGGCTTTCTCTCCTGTGAGGGCTGAAGCTGCTGCTCCTAAAATGTTTGTTTTCTTGCAGTTTTGTACTTTGACCAGCTTTGACTGGCTTTTCTTTCCCTTTTTAACATCTGTGTGCTTTCTGAACGTAATCTGCAGAAGGTTTCATTCTGGCTCCTCGCACAGCTCTCCCCATCCCTGCCCCAGCTGGCTCCTGCCCTGTCCCAACTTTCGCGCAATTTGAGCCCAGTGGGTGCGATATCCCGGTGCCTCCGGAGCTTCTGTGGTCTGGAAGAGATCCCTGGATCCCTCTGACAGGTGATCCATCTCTTTTCATGTTGAGTGCCTCTCTTCTCCCTTGTCTAGAGCTCTTAACTTGCATTTTTTCCCCTGCTGTTGAGCATGACTAGTGTTTCATCCCTGGAAAGCTTCTCAGGATGTTGAGCCAAGGTTTTTTTTAAGAGTGTGTGTGTGTACATGTGTGTGAGCCCCAGAACAGGTTTACATCTATCACTTCCAAAGGCAGTAAAAAGATCCTTGTCAGAGGAGCTGATTTATTGCCCCGTTTAATGAGGTTCTTGTCAGAACCTGGTTTACTGGTGTAAATGCAAATGTCAGGTCGGAATAAATCACAGGGCTGAGGGACAGAGGAAGAAATATTCCCCTTCTCCCCAAGAGATAAACCAGCTCCTTGGGTAAAGTGGTCTCCTCCTTGATCTGCCAGGGGAGATAAGCTGATATCCAGCACTGCTAAGTGCCCTCTCAGCATTAATTGCCGATTAACAGGAGGGGCAGGGCCCCAGCTGTGCAGCTGCGAGAGCTTCATCCCCCCAGGATGTGACAACTTCCACTCCCAGGACACTCACCCTGCTGTGAACTCCCTGTACTCCCACGGAGCCACTATCCCTGGAGTTCTCCTGCCTTCCCTGCAGCCTCTGAATTGAGGTTGGGTTTGCAGGCAGACACAAGCCCTGAGACAGATCACAGAATTCTGGAATCCCAGAATGGCTTGGTTTGGAAGGGACACTGAACTCATCAGGGCCAGGCTGTGGCTCAGGGCTTTCCCCTGCTCCCAGGACGGAGTCTGGCACAGGGGAGGAGTGGGGACTGCCTGGGGACACAGTCAGGGGACAGGAGTGGTTCACAGAATCTCCTGAGTTGGAAGGGACCCACAAGGACCACCAAGTCAAACTCCTGGCCCTGCACAGGACACCCCGAGAAAGTGCAGTTGTGAGCGTCAGAAGTGTGTCCTGGTGTGCCTTTCCATCCGAAAACATGGAGGTTTTTTTTTCCAAAACCAGTGGCGTGGGCAGCAAGTAAAAGCCGCTAAAGACGCTGCTGGATGTAAAAGCCGGCTCCGTTTTGTCCCGGAGTCATGAAAGCCCTTCAAGGGATCCAAACCGGAAAAGACAGGCACCTGATGGTGAAAACAGGGAAGGGGAGATAAAACTGGCACGGGGGTCCTGAATCTTTCCATGACTGATTCGAGCATTCCAAGGCACTGGCACGGAAAAGCAGCACCCGCAGCAGCACAAAAGCCGGTCAATAAAGCCCGGGGAGAGCCCGGGCGGTGCTGTGGTCCAGCCCCCGGCATCGGGCATCCTGGCACGGCCTCTGTAGCAACCAGCACAACAACCGGGCTGGGACTGGGAACAGAGCAGGAGTTAATTAAGCCTGCAGCTTTTATTCCGCGGGGACGGCTCTGCCCGCTCTGAATGAGCCCGAGCGCCAGGACCTGGTGGGAATGTCTCTCCCGGCCCAGGAGAACCCAGGCTCCTGGGCTCGTTATTTGCATGACAATGTTGCCCAGGATGCCCTCGGCTGATGTAATGCCAGGGGTGAGCAGGGGAGAGGGGAGCTTTTCCATGCGGGACCTGGGAGCGTTTGCCACCGACTGGGGCTGTGTCAGTGCATGAAATTTCCTTTCTCTCCCTCTCTTCCCCCCTTTATGGGATGTTTGCTAATTGAAGCAGTTCTGGAAAACAATAACTGTTGGAGCCCCCTCCCCCATCTGCTCTTTTAAATCCACATTATTCTGACTTGCTGGCAAAGCAGGAGCCTGTTCTGCTCTTTAGAAAGCGGCCTCTGATTATTTGCATTTCCATGCGGGATCAAGGGAGGAGGGGAGAGCCCAGTTTTTGGGATGGGTAGGGGGGAGGAGACGGCACCTCCACTGCCTGTGTCTCCTGTAACAGATGCTTTTGACAGCCAAGGTATTTACATGGGGAATCAAAACCTCTCCAATTTCTCCCTGTTGCCCAGGTGGAAGCATTTGCTCAGGGATTGTTCTGCCTCAGTGCTGTCTTCTCCATCCAATTATTTTTTGGTATGAGGAAATCTGAGTGTCTGGTGGCTTCTGTATGACCAAAATGAGGATTCCCCTTGCCTTGCATGTAAATAATACCAAGAAGATGCTCTTTTAGCGGGGGGTTGCATATGTGGTCCCTGCACATGCCATTCCAGGTACTTTTGGCGGTGGGAAGCTGCACAGATGACCCGTGCAGGAATGGGGCGCTGCTGGCTCGTGTTGGCATCGACGTGGAACTGAGTTCTGTGAATTGAATGATTTAGTTTGGGTATAAGCACTCAAAAGCACCTCTCAGTGATTTTGCTCCCCCTGGATAAGCCGTGTGTGGTAACAAAGCAGGGAGTTTCAATCAGCCTCTGACAGTGCTGCCTCTCCCACCCCACCCCGCCTGCCCTGGGTATTTGGGGTGGCTCCAGGACAGGAGTGTCTGTGCTGGGCTGGTTCTTGTAGCTTCTGGACACTAGGGGCCTCTCCACACTCTGCTATGATGAGTGGCTGTGGGGACAGTGCTGTGTGGTTACAAAACACAGCCAAACAGCACCACTGGGGCCTTTCCAACCACATTTGTTGGCTTGTTTGAGTTTTTTTCTCCCTTTCTTTCCCGAAGTTGTCCATGGCAGTCAGTGCAGTTTCTAAGCAGGGAGCTGGTGAGCAGCAGGTTACAGGAGAACACGGGCTGGGGGAAGCTGGATCAGCAAAGATCAGGATCAATCTCCCTCTTGCACTACAAACACGTCTCAGATGGATCTTTAAGTTTCCAGTCAGTGTGCTGTCCCAGAACTACCTATTCCTGATGTGTTGGGTTGCACAGCTGGTGATGAAGATGGGGAGGATGTGGAAGCCTCGAGGGCCTCAGGCTGATGTGGATAAATGTGACACAGTAGTGATGCTCCAGAAAATATTCTCATAGAATGGGTTGGGTTGGAAGGGACCTCAAAGATCACCTTGTTCCAACCTTCCCAACCAGGAGCAGCTACACTGAGTTGTACTGAGCAGCTGAGTCTCGGGGGATCCAGCTGGAAATCTGATGAAAGGTGTTCAGGTGTCTAAAGATTCACCTGAAGAGCATCCCTTGGACCTGGTGAGCACGAGGGAGGGGGTAAAGCCAAGGTGAGAGGTGAAACCCCTCCTGTGGCAGCCCTGATGGAACCACATTGCTGTGCCTTCGGTGGCCAGAGGGGCTGTCAGTGCTGTGGCTGATAATCACTGCAATTAGTGCCAGCACATACTGGAGAGCAGTTTGGCTCCTGACAAACCAGGGAGGATGAGCTGCAGCACCAAAGCCCTGAGCTGCTCCTAAAGACACTGCCCTGCTCCTTTAAGCAGTAGCCAGAAGCTTTCTAAAAATTATCATCTGACCAAAAGAAGAGGGGGAGGGAAAAAAAAAAAAAAAAAAAAGAAAGTGTTTTGGCATGAGAACAATTTCTCCATTACCTCAATTAGTTCAAATGATCTGGAAAGGTTCTCTCTGGAGAAATCAAGCTCAGTCTCAGCCAGGGAAGGGGCTGGTGGCTGGTTGGTTGCTGGAGGTGTTGATATGAGCATTAGTCAGCACTGGAGATTGCAGTGAAGTCAGGCAGTATTGCTGTCACTGCTGTCTGGCTGCAGCCATAAGTTAATTAATTATATCACTGCAGTAATTGAAGGCCTTATTCTCTCTAAGGATCCTGACTCTGGCACCTCCCTGCCTGTTGCTGAGCCTGTCCATCAATTCAGTGAGGTCTGGCTTGTGCTGAGATCATTATTTCCTGCAATACTGTAAAATCTCTTCATAAAAATGAAAGTTTCTCTCTTTTTTTTTTAACCCATCTTCACCCTTTTCTCAGAGGAGGGAGAGCAGCAAGTCAGGAAAGATGCAGAAGAGCAAGGTGGAGGTTTTTTTAATTCCAGCGTTTTGGGGTTGTCCCTTTGCAAATTGGGATTGGAAGTACCCTCAGAGTCCCTGGAATGGTGATAAGGTCCCATGGGGAGACAGATTAGCTCCTGTCAGTGCTCCAAATCATCTCTGCTCCTGCAGTGGGGCTGAAAGAAGCCCAAAAGCAATGATGGACTAATGTTGGGATAACCCAGCAGGCTGAGCAAACCCACGGACCGGCTCCTGCCTGGGTGTAAATCGGTGTCCCCGTGCCGGTGGAGCGGTGCCAAATTCCACCAGCTGAGGGTCTGGATTGCATATTCCACCTATAAAAATGGTGTTTAGGATATCTTGGCAGAAGCAGGTATTTTTGCAACCCACTCCTAAGTGGGCAGTGCTGTGGAGGGATGAAGTCCAGTCACACTGGTGAAAAAAACACCAATCAGGCTAAAAAAAGTTACACCGGGAGCCTGTGGAGCCTTTTTTTTTCATTTTTTTTGTAAGGCTGTTTTGTTCCAAGGAACCTGCTAAAAGCTGTTGGACACACAGGGATTCATGTTCCTGCTGAAGAAGAGGGAGGAGCACCCTCATTCCCAGCACTTGTTATTGATCCTGAGCTTCCCAGCATGGGATGTTATCATTGGAAGTCCCTGCTCCCAAGGTAAGCAGGAGTGGAAAAATTTTTGGCTTTCCCCGTAAAAATAAGACTTATTTCTGGCCTTCATGATTATTCATAATGGCCCTAAAAATCTGAATTCCAGGTCCAAGGCTCACAGAGGTGCAGACTGCTGAGGACCATGGAATCCTGGAATGGTTTGGGTTGGAAGGGACCTTAAATCCAGTTGGAAGGAGTTGGAAGGACCCTAAAATCCAGTTCCACCTGGCCCAGGGTTGGTGTTCCCAGTGAATGCAGCTGGTCATTTTCGATTTTAAAATCAAAAATAGGGCAAGCAACCCTTGGAAATCACTGGTCATGTGTGGAGGAATGGCCACATGCACAGGGATGTTCAAGGGAGCCTCATTTGGGGATGCTGGGGACAGAGTTGAGCACATTTAGGGCTGGAAGTGAAGGTTTTCATCATATCTGGTGGATAAGTACAAACATCTGCTGGATCCTCTCAAGGCAAAGCTCCACTTGGTCATGGCTGAGCTCATGTGGGAGAAGATCCCTTTCCTTCCTCACTCCCCATTTTGGAGGGAGTCATGACATGATTCCATGTTTGCAGGAAATGAATCTTCCAGGGGTTCAGCACTCTAGGAAACCTCGGGAGCTATGGAATGTTTTTTTGTGCACCTACAAACCTCCCAGCTAGTGCTGTAAAGGAGGAAAATGATATTTTTTTGGACATTTTGGACAATGCCCAAGGTGTAATGTGCTTCTGCCACCACAGCAAGAAACATTTTTAGCATTTGATGATTTAGGAGGCAAAGGAAGGGAAGGCACAGGGGTTTGTACCTGAACTGCAGGAAATTGTAACCAGCCATTCCTGGAAGTTTTCCTGCAGAAAGGAGAGGAGATGTTTGGGGTTTTTTTTCCATAGGATTCAGCAAAACCTCACCAAACACTTCAGGATATCAACCAAGACAAGTTTCACAGGGTGATTTGGAAGCTCTGTTTTAGGACTGGTGTGGATGTGGGAACTGGTCCCTCCAGACCTTAAATGGGGACCTTGGGAATGTCACCCTCCCAGCTCCTTCCTGCACATCCAGCATCACTCCCTGGGTGTGCTGTGGGGACAGGGGGGTTTGGGACCCCTCTGGACCCTGTCAGGCATCGTGGCTCCAGCGTGGATGGATCTGTGCTGGGGGCATCAGTGGCTTCATTAGTGTTATTAATCAACCCTGGGTAATTGGTTCAGGCTTTCTGGCTGTGCCCAGCCCGTGGCTTCAGGCACAGGGAGGAAGGAAAGGGAGCATCCCACTGACACCAACCTTTTGAAGTCCCTCTCCTGCCCCTGGGATCCCTCTTCCTCTGCCTGGCTGTGGCCTGAGGACTGTCCCCCAGCTGGTTATCAGCTCATTTGAAGTGCTGGGTGAAGCAGGAGGGAGCAGGGATGACTCCAGGGCATAAGGCACATTCCTCCAGGTTTCCAGGCCTTTCAGTGAAAAGCCTCAATTAAGCAATAATCAGCCAAGCATGGCAAACCCAGGAGCAATAAGTGCTGCTTCTGGCTCCGGGGCCAAAGGCTAAAATCCATGCAAGGAGCTAAATTAGTTATCTAATTGGGATTTCTGTCCATCCTTGTCCTGCTCTGGGTCCTCACAAGAATGAGATCAGTGACAAATTCCCAGTTCTCTCCCCCCCACCATCACCTTTCCTTAACATCCCTGCCCAATTAGTGCTGGGAAGGAGGACCAAAGTCTGGCCCTGAGTGCAAGATTGGAGTCCAGGCTTGAGCTGTCTTCTCATCCCAGCTGCTGCATTCCCAAGGATTCGACCAAACTGCACTGATCTACACAGGGGAAAAGTTGTTCTCTTCCCATCCTGCTCCAGGTGGGACACCCTGAGGGCTGCCCACCACAGATCCCCCCAGCACATGGGAAGGGAGGGTGGCCTGAGAGGCTGTGGAAAGGCTGCTCTGGAAGGTGTCTCATGGCAGAGCTTGTGGGACCAGGGGAAAAGGGAGAGCCAGGAGTGCCACAGGAGAAATCCCTGGGTGTGGAGCAAACATCTGCTCAGCACATGGGAAGGGTCTCCATAACCTCTGTGGTCCTGCTTGTCCTCAGCCCACCTCTCACTGCTCCACAGAACCTGAGGAGCTGCTTTCCCTGGGGGGGCTTCCCATCTCTGAATGAAAACCAGGTAATTCTGCCCATGGAGCAGGTAAATCCATGCTGGAAGATGGGATGCCTCATTCCAGACTCAGAGACACTGTGTGTGTGTGTCTTTGGCTCTCATAAGCCAAAGGAGAGGGTGTTTCTCTGCCTATGGAGCAGGAAAAGTAAATTCTGTATCTCTGTGAGCTGATCAGGAATAATGTCTTTATCCTCGTTGTCTGGGTTTACTTTAAAAAATGAATTTTAGTATTTCTTATGGGTTTTCGGTCAATATTTGTTGTCCAAAAGCTGACAGGTGTGAAGAAATTGGAAGGAAAAAAATACAACCTATTTTATAGGAAAAAAAAATGTAATAAAAGCATTATACTGATCAAGCCCCTAAGTTTTTGTTCAAATTTAACTAATGGCTCAGATTGGAAACAGTAATTCCCTCCTTGCTAGTCAAGAGTACATAGCACGTGCTTGCACTCCAAAATCCTTTACAATTCTATGTTTAAACATAAAAATTCTATATTTAAACATATGGAAGCAGAAGGAAATCTAAGCCAGGCAAAGGCAGAGCTGCAGGGAGCGGGAGAAGCACAGTGCCTTTTCTTTAGGGACTTTAATAATGCTGGGAATAAACTCCCAGGCAGACACTGGGATGGGGGACTTGGTCACACTTTGTGCTTTGGTCACTGGAGAAACATTCCCAGCTCCCTGTGGATCTGGGAGCTCAGCACAAGGAGCAGGGCAGGAAGGGCATGGTGTCCTGCTGGGGCCCTGGGGCACAGGGACCACGTCCTCCCCATGGATCTGGGCTAATTCCATTGCAAAAATTATTCCCTGGATTTGGGAATCTGTCCCCACGGCTGGCAGAGGGAGGGAGCACAAAACTCCCTGTCCCTGCAGATGTTGGCTTTGACCATCCTGTGGGGCTCATGGCAATAACTGTAACAGAAATCAATAGAACAATATGCATTTAATGAAATATAAATTAAATACTAGCAGGGCAGAGGAGATGAAGCAGCCCTGAGGTTCCAGAGAGCTGGACTGCAGGGGATGCTCCAAGGAGAAGCTGAAGCTGTCCCTGATGGCAGCAGCACCGTCTCTCCAGCTGAGCTCATCCCGAGCGGTTTCCTCACCCTCTGGAATCAGCTGCTTTGCTGGAAGTCCTTCTCCAGGTGAGGTCCCTTCCCACATCCCCAGCTGGCTCCCCCGGGTCCCCTCTCCCCATCCAGGGATGGAGCAGCAGCTCCAGCCCAGCTTCTGAAGGGGGGCTTTCTTGGTATTATTATTTTGTGGTCAAAAGGTTGCACACACGATTTTTTTTTTTTTTTTCTGGTGCAGAGGCTTAGAAAGAGTGGAAAGCAAAATATTTTGATAATTATTCAGGCCAGCGGGTTACATAAAAGGTTCCATAGCCCTCTGCATCAAACCTTAACAGTTCAAACCACAAATTCTGTTTTTGCAGCCATAAAACATTCAGGGGAAAAAAAAAAGAAAAAAAAAAAGGAGAAAATATTAAAAAAATAAAATAATAAAATCCATTTTCCATTCGCTTGAAACTTATAAAATTTTATGTGGTGAAAAATGACAGTTTACTCCCAGAAGGAAAGTGCCCAGAGAGGTTGGTTTCGTTGGCATGGTTGAGATCAAGGAATAGACCTGGACTTGTGTCTCTGGTGAGCAAAGGTTGGGAGATGTCGCAGAGCAGCAGGACAAAGCTGCAGCAGCCTGGGCTGGTCCAGTCCTGCTGGGAAGGAGCTGGAGGGGGCAATGGAAGTGCTGATGTGCCAGGGCTCATGTGGTGCTCTCAGTTTGGGTAGGATTATCCAGGGATCTGAAAGCAAGGGATGAAATCCTGTCGGAGGTTCAGGACCTGCAGCTCCTTCAGTCCCTCTGATCCCCCAGGCTGGGATTTGGCACCTCCCGGGCTGGGGATGCTCAGGGAGATGAGCCCTGGGAACAAGGGCAATGCCACTGGCACCCAGGGCTGTGCTGATCCAGGCAGGACCAGCAGCAGCCCTTGGGAAGAGCATCCCTGGCTCCCGGGGCTGCCTCTGGCTCCTGTCCCTGCCAGGGCTTCGCTGTCCCCTCACAGCAAAAACCTCAGGGCAGTTCCTGAGCCTTCCTGGGGGAAGGATAAGCAGAATCAGCCCCAAAACCTCAGCTCAGGGTGAGCCACGGCAGTGTGGGTGGAAAGCACTGGCACAGGAGCCCAGGAGCTCTAGGAATTGAGTGGGAATTCCTGGTTGCAGGAAGTCAGGCCCGTGTGGTCTGGGAGCGGAGCTGCCAAAGCAGAGAGCGGAGCTCGCTCTGCCCCCACAGCTCCAGTCTGGGAGCAGCAGAGCCCCAGGCAGGAGCTGATGGGCTTCTTCCCTGGGGTCCCAGCTACAGCTGGAACAGCTGGATGGCATGGCTGGCTGGCATTCCTGGACTGCATTCCTATATGGCACAGCAGGGCTCCCAATGCCCCGATGGGAGCAGCCAGGGCGTTGTTACGGTGCCCACACGATGCTCCTGGTGGTGTCCAGCCCCGTCTTTGGGATGTGCCCCCATTCCAGAGGTGGAGTATCCCTTCCACAGCACCTTCACCAAAGAGCAGCTGCCCCAAGGCTCTGCCCTGAGCTATTCCCAATTTCCTGACTGTTTTCCAGCTCCATAGGAAGCCGCAGGGACCAATATGGGAAAGTTCAGCTGAGCAATGTTGAAACCTCCACGAGCTCCAGCAAAGCCAAGGTTCTTCCTAAAAGACCCAACAGTGCAAGTGCTCTGAAAATCCCAGGAATGGCAGGTGCAGTGGATGGAACAGGGTCATGGTCGGGCTGCCATGGGGATGCTTTTCCCCCTCACACACCATTAAGTCCCAGGCACAGATAAGACACAATGAAGATCCTGAGCAAAGTGTGAAAGGAGTTGAATTCCCTACAAAAATGTGTATTTTCACGTTTTTGGTTATTAAATGAAGGTGGCTTTTCCCATCCCTGAAAGTGTCCAAGGCCAGGTTGGATGGAGTTTGGAGCAACCTGGGTTAGGGGAAGGTGTCCCTGCCCATGGCAGGAGGTGGAAAAGATGAACTTTAAGGTCCCTCTCAACCCAAATCGTTCCATAATCCTAGAGAAATATAGACAAAATGTCACAATTATGTAATTACTTTTGCTTTCTAAGTAAAAGGTGTCCTCAGAATTACTGAGAAGAAGATGCACTTTCTTTATGGGTTTTCTGCCCTGGAACATTAAAAAGTCATCTCATCTCCTGCAAATACAGGATGAAGAAATATGTTAAAAATTTCCCAATAGTCAGCCACAAAAACACAGACTATTACCAACTAAAAAACAACATTATTCCCCCTGCGTGTTAGAATTTGACACTTCTGGGTACTGGCAACATTTTTCAAAAGAAAATTAAAAAATAGCTGCGTCTGAGCGAAAAAAAAAAAAAGGGGGGGGCACTTTGCTTTTCCTTTTCCATTTGTAAAGGGAAAAACCAAAAAACTCATTTTATATCCTTTTTTTTTTACATGGGAAATGTTAAAAAAAGTCATCTAATCTCCTGAAACTAGCACTAATTAATGAGCAAACACGAGAGCTGGGAAGAGAAATAAAACCGTAGCCCGGACTTTCTGTAGCTCGATTCAAAGTTGTGACACGTTTCAGGCCATAAATGCATTTTCTCGGTTCTGGGGAGTTCGTAATTAGCGACTTGAGAGGAAATTTGTGCAGCCGTGGAACACGGGCTGCCTTTTTTTTTGGTGAAATGCTTCGGCATTAGTGGTTTCCTTGGGGATGGGGATGCGTTAAAACTGCAGCTGGAGCCCCCGGCCCACCATCCGTGTGCAGCCACGCCACAATCTGCCTCTGTGGTCTGCCTGAAATGCCCACTCCCTCCTCCACCAAAGCTTCTCACCCTTCTCTTTTTTTTTTTTTTTTTTTTTTTTTAATTTTTTTTATGGAGATTTCTCAGCCCAGCGATCCTCCAGCGTTTCTGAATGCCAACGTTGTACGTGGGAGATTAACTCTTGGCAGGACAACGCGCTCCCCGACACAAGCAGCCCTCAGTGAAGGGCAGTCTGGGCTCTTCTCGTGGCCACACACCAGAAACCTGCCTGAGACCGACACCCTGAGGGCCATCACCTGGCTTTACATTTAGCCCTGCTGTGCATTCAGTCACCTGTGTGGCCTGGAGTGAGCGCTGAGCTTTGTGGCAGCTGCTTCTCCTGCCCCTCGCCGAGGGGACACTGATGGGGGAACAGTTTGCTCAGCACTGCAAGGTGTTCCAGCCACCCTTTCACCGTGAAATGCTTTGCAAACCAGCACCAGTGTCCTCAAAGGGCCTCTGCAGCTCGTGGGGAAGTTGCAGAAGCCACGTGGTGCCTCCCAGCCCCTGAACCGCCGAGATCAGGCGTGTTTTGCACCGGCTGGGGCTCTGAGCGCGCCCGCGGCATCATCCCCTGGGATATTCCCTGCTGTGGTCTCCCAAAACTGCTGATAAAGAGAGGAATCGCACCCAGGTCGTTGTCTGCCAGGATGGGGAGGAGTGTCCAAGCTGGGCAAAGGCAGGAGAAGGTGTTCCCAGAAATGTCCAGTGAAAGTTTGAGGCAGAAGGAGCCCCGGGAGAACGTCCGCGCCATGGACTGAGTTGACCGACTGTGGTTGAGAAGGCTCAGCTCAAGGAGTTATTATTTTCCTGTCTGGTAATAAATAGAATAATGGACAAAAAGCCTAATTCCTGCAAGGAGTCTGAGTAAGTGACCTGGTGCCATGGTTCACTGCAGGATTTGTGGTTTGGGACCTTCTTCCAAGCTGTGAATCAACTCACCAAACAGATCCTGGGCCACTGGTGTGGCTCTCAGGACTCCTGGGTGTCCCTGGTTTCTCTCTGATACAAAATACCCTTTTCTCTCCCATATATATATATAAAATTATATTATATTATATTAGATATATTATATATCTGTTGCCCAGAGTGGTTGTGGCTGCCCCATCCCTGGAAGTGTTCAAGGTCAGGTTGGATGGGGCTTGGAGCAACCTGGGCTAGTGGAAGGTGTCCCTGCCCATGGCAGGAGATGGAACAGCATGATCTTTAAGGTCCCCTCCAACCCTAAGCATTCCACAGTTCTATTATAATATGAAAACATAATATAATTATAACATTTTTAATCAGAGGTTACAAGGGCTTTAAAATCATCTGCTTCATTGTGGATGAGAAAATTGAATTATTTTAATCCATGTATTATTTTTAATCTATTATTTTAAGGTTTTGACAAGCAGTTAAACCACCATGCTAATCCCTAATCCCTGGATAATCACCACCAATTTGATCTCAGAGAATTAGAGGAGGAAACAGGAATAAAGCAGAGTCTGCATATGATGACAATGGTATTATTATTATCTTTATTATCGTTGTTGTTGTTATTATTATTATTGTTGTTGTTATTATTGTTTATTATTATTTAAAGTGCCCCTCAGGCACATCTCACAAAATCCTCTTCCCCATCTGCTCTGCACAGAAAGTGTCAGGAAAGAGGCAAAAAGTCGATCCCCCAAGGCAGAACAATGTCCAGGGCGATTTTAATAAAATAAAAATAATCCTTCCTTTAAAAAATCCCCTCGTTGGCCACACATTTTAAAGCACAGAAAGTATTGCATAACTCCAACCACCAGGAGAGCCTGGAATACTGTGTCCCTTTATTCTCCCAGCTAATAGTTATAATTAGAACCTTTCCTATACTGTTCCTATATCTACGTGTAATTCTCAAAAAATCCCTCTTGTCTTGCCCAATAAACTGATTCATTGTTACCCAGGCTGGAGTCAAACAATTCAAGTGAGAAGTGCAGACGGTGGGTTGGGAAGGTTTTTTTTTTTTCAAGGCAGAAAAATTCTCCAAAGTGAAATGTTCTCTCTCAGCATCAATTTTTTTGTTGCAGTGTCGCTGTTCACCCTGGGGAAAATTGTCATGTGCGGGGAAAAAAGGCAGAGAAATGGCTCAGTGTGGCCTGATTTGGGGGGAAAAAAAGAATTCTGCCCAATTAGCAGGAAAAAATAGAGATTAGGTCAAATCCAGACAAATGCAGGAGGTTTGAGTTGTTAAACAAGTGAAGGGTGGCAGAGTCTGTCACCATGACAGAAGCAAAGCTCTCGCCTCGCTGAGGTAAGACCAGGTTGGGTCCAGTTCTGCACTGTGCAATAATCTAAGAAAAAAAACACATTTGGCTGTGATTTAGAGACAATTTTTCAAAATCCCTTGCTTTTTTTTTTTCTCCTTTATTTTCCCCTCTCTTTTCCTTCCCCCCATCAAACCCCACCACACTCCTCACTCTGGATTTATGGGTCAGAAACCCTCAAGCTTGTCCTGATGGATTAAGCAGAGACAAGTTGTATCGAGTAAATTAAAAATGAAATAGTTACAGCTGTTGGAATGGACTCAGGGCCAGAGGAGGGGAAAGACTTTCTACCCTCGAGGGGCCTGGAAATAATCTGGGAATCACCAAGTGCATAAATAAAGGCAGTTTGAGTGTCCTGGAGGGTGGAGGGAGAACCCAACGCCTTTGGGATTGTGTCTGTCATTCCTTGAGTGTTCAAAGACAGGTTGGATGGGGCTTGGAGCAACCTGGTCCCGTGGAAGGTGTCCTTGCCCATGGAAGGGGATGGGATGAGATGAACTTTCAGGTCCCTCCCAGCCCAGACCATTCCATGATTCCCTGCTGGGGCTGACTCTGGTGAAGACCCAAATTCCCTGTTGTGCTCAGCCCCATCTCCCTCTCCCTTGGCAAACTGCTTTTTGTCCTTTCCCTCTGCAGCTCCCTGCTGGTTACATTCTGTTTATAAAGCACTGCACAAGTGTTTTACTGCAGTGGAGATTTGCAGGCAACCCCAAGGTAGGAAATCCAGGAGTCCCTGCCAGTTTTCATGGCTGTGACAAACTGGAGTCCCCAGCCCACCAGTGCACCCACGGGGTATCACTGGGAGAGCACACTCTGGGGGGAGGAGCAAGAAATGCTGTGGCTAATAACCAAAAAAACACAGGTTAAAGAGCAAGCCCAACCCAAAACTCGTCAGGGTCACTCTGCCAGGCAAATCTCTCCACCCAGAACAGGCCAAGATTAATTCCTGGCCAAAAATCCCTGCACTAGCACTAACCACCGCTTGATGAAGTGATTTTTCCTGACATCATGATGCAAGTCATTGTCAGAGGAAGGGCTGCAGCAGTGCCTGGGAAGGCTCCAGCCGCTCCAAGAGCCAACCCACCACACACGGTACCTGCCCTCAGCTCCCCGCTGGAAAAACATGCAATTTTCCAAAGGTAAGGGAGGCTTGGGTTACTAGGAACACAAATCATTACGAGTAAAACTGCATTCCCGTTTTATTGTATTTGTTTTATTTATAATTTTATTACTTATTCCACATTTTCCATATTTTCCATGTGTTTCACGTCATTCTCGTCCGTTCGGGCCCTTACGTGGAAAGTTGGGCTCCTCTCCACGGCCCAACGTGTTGAAGGCTTTATAAACAGCCTTGTTTCGTTGTTTGCTTGGCATGTTCCACCCCTGGAGTGTTTGCCTGCTGAGCTCTGAGTGTTCTCTCACCTGGGAACAGGACGAGGCGAGGAGGGAAGAACAGCAACCCTCGGCGTGATAAGTTGTTGAAAATAAAACCCATCAAACTGTTCAGCTGGAGTTTTTTAACAAAGAGCAGTTTGAGACTCCCCCGGTCTGGGTTGTGGTTTTGATCATGTCAGGGGTTTAAGTTGTCAAAGATGGGGATTTTTCCAGGCACTGCAGTCGATGTGTTGCACGTGCGCACCCAGGTTTCCCACTGACCCAAAACCGGGGTTTAGTGAGTGAAGGGAAACTGCTCCCAGTGCTGCCAGGTTCCTTCCCTGCTCCACACTTCTGGAAGGTGATATCCTGCATCTGAATACCCAGTTAATTCACCATTTTCCCCTCTCCTGCATGCACAGACATCTCACACACAAGCAGTTTCCTTCTCGCTCTCATCTGCCCCCAATCTGTGAGCGAATCGGGTTCAGCTTTTGGGGTTTGTGTCAGCAGGAACATTGGGTCAGCTTGCAAACAGCCTGGGAAAATCTGGTGCAGCATCTCTAATGCTCTTGACAGGCCCTGCCCGAGTTCGGCATCACCGGGGTAACAGTTGTCACTCAGCTCCCGAGCACACTGACACCAGCTCGGCTATTTCCCGTCAGTCTTGCACCCTCTGTGACACCCTCCTCGCTTCCCCAGCGTGTTCATTCTCATTCAGTGCAATCCCACCACCATGAACCTGAATAATCTCTCAAAAAGGATGCTCAATTCCTGCAAAAAAAAAAAAAACAAAAACAAAAAAACAAACCAAAAAAACCCCCACACCAACAAAACCAACCCTCAACAAGTTCACTCTCGGTTAAAAAGCGACTTTTTAATCCCAGGAGCTCAGACAATGCCAGTGTTTGCTGGCAGGGCAGGGCCGAGGAGATCGGATTAAAACATCTGGCGGGGTAATTAGAGACCCTAAAAAGTTTACACTCCAAACTGCCCCCTCATAATTGATGGGACTGTTGTGATGTGTCACTTCCAGTTACTGGGCTCTGCAGCCGCTCTCGCCCCGCTGTGCTCTGGGCTCACCTTCAGGCCTGACCTGCCACGGTCCCCCATTAAACCTGCAATTATGGGGTGACTCTTAATAGCGGGGTCTTGCCTGAGAGTGGGGAAAAATGTTTCTGTAGCTCACATGCGACAATTAAAGATAATTTAAAATGTAAGTAATTGCACGGGGTTTCTGGAAACTACTGTAGGGGTCTTGTCCCAGGCAGCTGATGGGGTGGGGGGGGGGTATTTTGACAAGTTTTGTGCAGATTTCCATTAAATGTCAACGAGCAGCTCTATTTTCTTTGGAGTCATTGGTCAGGAAATGGAGATTGTGAAAGGTCAGGCCTGGAAGATTCGGGTAGGGATGGAGGTGTTATTCAAGTTCTGATCCATGGGGATCTAGTTCCAATATAAATCCTTCAGTTGATTGATTCTGGCTTTCTGCAGTCTCTGAGCAGGAGAAAGGTAAGGGCTGATCCACAGGGAGGAGCTTCTGTTGAGTTACATTCACTGCTGCAGAGATGCCAGGCAAGGTGAGACTCACAAAATCTTAGAATAAGCTGAGTTGGAAGGGACCCACAAGGATCACCCAGTCCAACCCCTGGCCCTGCCCAGGACAGCCCAACAATCCCACCCAGAAATTTCACTTTTATTTCCTTTGCCATCACTGGATTTCTAAATGCACATTCAAAAGTTAGAGCTTATGTTTCTGTGTTATAGCTGCATTCAGCTTGTGCTGCTGCACCATAAAATGAAATGTATTTATAAGCAGCTGCAGGATCAGGAGATCTGAAAGATTTACCTTTTGTATAACTTTGTACAGGGCAAAATACATACAGGAAATAAAAGCTGGGGCAGACTTGCCCTCATTGTTGCTTTCAAGTGGCTGCCTTTCTGCCTGCAATGGTTCAGATGCGTTGGTAACACCATGGCAGTTCACCACAAGAACAACATTGTGGGGCTGCATAAAAACCAAAAATGAAATTAAATATTAAAAAAAGGAAAAAAAAAAAAAAAGCTAAACGTGTCCCTGAAGTACATTCAGTGAAATGCAGACTTTAAGTGCTCGACCACAAGAAGAAATACCAAATTTTTAAATCATTTTTCTTCCTTTCCAGAATGAAACAATCCCAAATAAGAATATGCTTGAGACGTTGGTCGTTACATTTATTCCAAAGTGGTGCTTTTAATGAGGGATTCCAAGAGAAAATGCCCTTCAGATGTAAAGTCTGCTGCAGGTTTTATTCCACCGTGACTCCGGCGTCACCTCGGCCGGACGCTCACGGATGAGCCGGAGTGACAGGAACCGCTTTGGGGGGGGTTGCTTTTTTGGAACCCAGAATTGCTTGGTTTGGGTTTGTTTCTTTTTTTTTTTTTTTATGTATGAAAAGCCAGGGGTGTGCCCAGACACAGGAGGACACGTTGTGGTGACCCAGCCAGCGGGCCCAGGGGCTGAGTGGCACCGAGCGGAGCCAGGCGCTGCAGGAAACACTCTGGAGCTTTCCTGGTGCCTCTCCAAGCTGCCAGAGGAGGTTTATATTAACATCACATGGCTGTCTCCAGCTGCATCTGTCAGCACAGCCCACTTGGAGACCTTGCCATGTTGGGCTGCACAAGGAGCAGGAGTGGGGGGGATAAAAAGAGCCACAAAAAAAAAAAACCACCCTCCAAACAGTAAATATCCAGGTTTTATTGTGGTGTCTTCATCAGTGATGCTCTCAAAGCCAGGCTCCTCCATCCTTGTCCATGCAAAACCTCGGTAGAACCCTTGTGGGGCAGCTTTTTAAATGTTTTTTAACACATATAGGGAAATAACACACTGTAGAAAGTTGGCAATGAGTTTGGCTCGAGGAGCCAAGTTGGGCATGGAAAAAAAAAAAAAAAGACAATAAAAGGTCATTTCTAGCCAAGTTTTAAGTGAGTATACAACATATACCTTTTTTTTTTTTCCTGCTCCTTGCCTTAGTTCTTGGCCAACTTGGCTAGGAGCTTATGGAAAACACTGAAGTGGATTTCTTATAATTGGGGGGTTTTTCTCTTTTTTTGACAAAGCAGAAGTTCTTATAAACAGTAATTGAATTGTGGCAAAAGAGTAACACAGACACGCTTCTTAAGGATGCACCATCAGAAAGAAAACCCTCTTTTCTACACCATTCTTTAAATGAGGTGAGTTCATGGGCACCAGTGATCTAATACCGCTGCTATTTATGATTTCTCCAATTCTTTATTATAAAGTCTGTCATAAAGTGGAAAATTCCCAGTGCCAATCACATTTCCAAGCAGGTTAATTTAGCAGCGAGCACTGTAAGTCAATTAGGATAATAAACCTGCTGGGGTGGCGGGGGTGGGGGGGAATCTCTTGGAATGGACATTTTCATCCTGCTCCTGGTGGGAGGGGATCAAGCAGGAGATGTTTGAGCAGCTCCAAAGCCGCTTTGCCCTGGCTGGGTGGCAGCTCCTCTCCGAGGTGGCTCCTCTCTGTTCCAACACGTTCCCGGGGCCTCCTTCCTTGCCCCCAGGTATTCCAGGTGGATGGCTGACTGAGAGCAAGCTCCTTGCTGACGTAGGTTGCCCGTTTAACATCCTGCTCCATTTCACACCGGCCTGCACCTTGGGTTTTGTTTTATTTTTTTGGACCAGATACTGCAGAGAAGGTGCATGAACAGCAGCCTCCCAAACATCCAAATGATCCTGGGATATTTTGGTGCAACAGCACAGATTCTGGGTGCAAGATGACACAAGTTTCAAAAAGCTGACCACCTACCTGAGACAGAGAAAGAGCTGGGCATGACAATAAAAGGGAGGAAAAAAATAACCCAAACAGATTGGAAATGAAAAGTGAAAAGGAGCAGAAACCGCCAGCCTGAGATTAACAATAAGTTTATAAGCTGCAGGTTTGGGCTGTGTTTAAATAAGAGCAACAGTTTCCCCTCTGCATCTTGTCAATTAGAGGCAATTCCTTTTCAAATGGAGCAGATAATACATTTTCCCATATTCTCTTGGAAACATCCTTCCAAGTTTGACTTTTTTTTAAAGTGAAGATGTTGCCAGATGCATTCAACTCTTTGCGATTTTCTTTTGTCACTTCACAAATTAAGAATCTAAAGTTTCAGGAAAAACAAAAAGAATCCATTTCTATTTACACTCCTGGAAGCTGCAGCAATGGAAAAAAAAAAAAAAAAAGGCAAAATTTATTCTGTTTGGAGAGACTGAGGGTCCTCATAGGAAGGACTGACACGACCTGGCACATCAGGCAGCACCCCACAGGTCCCTTCCACACCGCTGGGATGGTGTTTGTCAGCTGGCACGGCGGGCCCTGCTCTGCAGGAGAGGTGGATGGAAAGTAAACACGGTGAGTAACGCCCGAGCCACGCTGGATGAGGCTTGCAGGGACTTGATCTGTGACACACGCAGTGCAGAAGGGGCTGATGCCACCAGGTGCCTCGAGGGGATTGTCTCTGGTGATGCACTGACGATGAGTTCACGTGGAGAAACATCTACAGGTGAGGCCATGGGAACACCAGCTGAGAATCCAGTTGTCACAGGGTTGATAACTTTGTCATCCTCATGTCCTAAAAAACAACCCCACAGAGCTGTTATGGTGCCCTCAGTGTTTCACAGGGCACCACTAAACAGGTTGCCAAGCCTGGCCACAAAACTGCCCTAAAAACCAGGATCTTGGGGCCTCGCTCTAGCTCTTACCTGGTTGTTGTATGTTGTGGTCAGGGTTTAATTGATGTGCACTGAGGGTTTAAGTGAAGTTGCTGAAAACATTGCATGGCTGGAGAAACATTTGACAGTTGGAACTGATGATCTTAAAGGTCTTTTCCAGACTTAACAATTCCATGATTCCATAAGACCAGCTTCACCAGTGGATGGACCTTCTTAAAGAGAGTCCACCCACCCACTCATCCTTTGCACTGATGGGACTCAAAGTCTCACCCAAGAGTGAGACCCTCAAAGCATCAGTGGGACATCCCACGTGGCCAAAGAATCTGGAGGTTTCCAGCTTTTCTGAGTCACTGTCACCACAAAAGCAACATCAGAAGGCTTCAGGGCACTGTCATTCCTGTTTGAAGGTGCTTGTTGACAGTGCAGTGACTGTGCCATTATGAACTCAGGCTGGGCTAGATCTGAATGCAAGATCACCAACTTTAGCACTTGTAACTTGGCCAGCTGAGCTGAAAAAATGAAGATCTGATCAACACCAGGAACTGGCAGGTGCCTGGAAGCTGCTGCACATCTTCGTGCCCAGCCTCGGCCAGCGACAAACGCAGAAGGACGGACCCAGCTTAGCTGAGGACGAAATGTAATTAAACATCTGCATACCAAAGTAATTACAAGGAGGTGGGTGACTAAATCCCATTACTGATGTGGAGCTAAGCCTGTTAGCAGGATACAATGGATTGCAAATAGATACACACAGCTCTGCCAGTGAATTACACAACCTCCCACTCCTCCAGCTCCCCAGAACGTGCACCTTTCCAGGTCTGGCTGGTGCTCACATGGCCTGATGGCATCAGCAGGAAGGTGCTCATTTGTTCCAGACAGTGAAAGTAGCAGAGCCTGGAAGTTTCCCACGCAGGAATGAGGCTGATCCATGTGTCATCCCAAAGTCCTCCTCCACACACGTCACTGCAAGATGTGCCACTAAATTTAGCCCTTAAAAATGAGCTTGCAAGCAGACAGCAGAGCTTTTACTAAAAATTTGGTGTTCACTAGGGGGAATGTTCACTGCTGGGCCACTTTCTCCCAACCTTTCCTCCTCGAGGTGAAGTTTCTACCTTCTTCACCTCAGAGATGAGCTCAGATTCAGTGTGAGGAAAGCAAGATGAAGTGAGCAGGGAGGTTTCCTTTTTCCTTTTCCTTCCCCCACCATCAGTGACTTACAAGCTTCATGTCAAGCATCAGATGCCAACATGACCTTCTGCAACAGCCTGTTTGCCCTGGATGCTGAAGTCCTCTGGGATACATGAAAATGGTCCATGGAGAGCCTGAAGTCTGGATGGAGGAAAGAGGCAAAGGGACAGACAGGCATTGTTACCATAATGAAAATCTGCTGGTAGGAATGGTGGCCTTTTTAGGATCCAGCCATCAAAAGCCAGGACACTTCAGAAGCCATCGAGAACATCCCCAGGGCAGGCAGAGGGGAGGTGACAGCACAGGGCTCCCTCCAAGGGTGTTCCCATTCCCTGCCTTGTGACAGCCCCACACCCCAGGCTATTGACTCACTGGGACAGCTCAGGATGAGCAACCTCAGCACCCTCTCAGCAGAACCCTGTTCCTGCCTCCCAAACAAACAGAGGAGCTTTGGGGAGGCAAAATGAAAAACTGCTGCCTGACTTCACTAAAGGGAGCAAACACAAGGAGGTGATGGTCCACCCTCTCTCACCATCTGATGGGGATAAACCCAATTTATCCCAAACTTATTGACAAATAGTGCTCCAACCAGAGGATAACTCGCTCAGAAAGGCTGGCTGAGACCCCTCTGCAGCTGAAAGCAACCTGAGACCTGGCCAGCCCAAGCAGAGCATCTTGTTGTTGTTTTCTAAAATGATATCCATTAAGATCAGGAGATGGGCAAAGTTCCCCTCTTCACCTCAGGCCAATGTGCTCCTCTGCAGTTCCTAATACTGGAAAGGAGATGGGGGAATGAGAAACCTCAGAAAATAAAACTTATTTGGCACTGCTGATTAAAAGCAGTTTGTGCTTCATCGTGAAAATCTGGGTTTGCTCAAGGTTTGTGCAGTTCTGGTCTCTTCCATCCACATAAGGTTTGTTTTAATGACCATGGAGTTATATGAATCTATTAATTTTTTTTTCCTGAAGGTTTCATAATAACAATGCCTGTTTTTTTCATGCAGCACTTTCCAGCCACGTGTCTGGAAATGCATTGCAAATGGGCAATTAGTGTCAGCCCCGTGCTGGAGATGGAGAAACTCAGGCGGGATCCAGGCAAGATAATTCCTAAAGAGCAATGCCAAAATCAGGCAGTTCAGTTTGATCTTCAAACAACTGGAGCTGGAGCCTGAAAAACCTCTCAAAGACAACTCAGCCAGGACAAACACAAAGCATTTCATTGAGTGGAAGGGGAAGGGCTGGCAGGGGAATGGCCAACACTGGACTTGATCTCTGGGTGAGCCTGGCACGGCTTGTCCTGTGGTCAAGGAGTCCCTGGTCATCTGCCCTCACAGGGATGCCTGGATGGTGCTCCTGAGCCACTGCTGGTGGATGGACCACCCAAAAGGAGCACCCAGGAGCCACGGAGGAGCCTGGAGGTGCTGCCAGGCGCGTGGGCTGGTGATGGGAGCCAGGCGGGAGGAGCTGCCAGCAGGTCAGGGACAAGGGAGCAGGGAAAGAGCTGAGGCAGCCCCAGGGCCAAGGTGGTATTTCATTGCTCTGCTGAGCCCCAGAAACCTGCCCAGAGATCAGCCTGCAGGAGCAACACGTGGATCCAATTCTCTAATGCCAGGCCTCGCTGCGCCGGTATCCACATAAATCCCGGAGCCCGGACACCAACCTTTTCATCAGAGAGCTGGAGTGGGGAGGGAAGAGGGAGAGGAGGGAGGGTGGGCTGCGAGGAGATGGGTCTCGGCAGCAGGCACAGCTCCTCTTTCCTGCCCAATAATCCTCCCTCTATTTCATCCATCAGCTGATAACATGTGGGTCCCATTTCCCCCCACCCTCCCCACATGTGAGCGAGATGGCAGATAAAGCCATCCTGCCATCTGAGCCGTGTTTGCAACTGCTCCTGATTAAAGAAGAAAAAACCCTCTTGATGTGAGGCTTGAAAGGCTCGGGGGGACTCCCCACACCAGCCCAGAGTGCCCTGGTGAGGCTGGATTGGGGCTCTGTGGTGAACATCCCTGAGCTGATCCTCTCCTGCCTTCGAGGTTCCAGGACAGTTTCTCTCCTGGAGTTCACTGGCACAGGGAAATCCCTGCCTTTTTTATTATTCTCCCAATTCACTTTATCCACTGAAATAAATATTAAATATATTAAATAATTTCAGTGGTATTAGGAACTAATTCATGCATTTTGAGATTTTTGGAATGGGAGAGAGTATTTCATCCAAAATATCCTTCTGTGTGAAAAAACAGGAGCTTTGTTGGGCTTTTTGTTTGTTTGTTTAAAAGAACAAAAACTAAAGCCAGAAAATCTGCAATTTGAAAATCAGAAGGGATGGATAAATGAAGCAAAAATTCTCCCTCTTCCTTTCAGGGTGGGAATTAATTGGTGTTATTTGGGGCCTGATCAAGTGAAGTAACAGAGAAAGTATCAACTGAACTGGGGGCATTTCTAGCATCAGGTATTTCTGCCTGACATTTTTGATACAAAAATGCAAAAAGCCCAAAAGGGACCCTTAAGAAGATCTGTATTTCCTTAGAACTTCCACCCTACCTGTGTCAGTGTTGCTGCAGGGAGTGTCACCCTCCAGGCTCACACCAGTGGAAGTGCTGAAATCACATCACTGGAAATCAGCTGGAATTTCGAGGAGTGAGGGCAAAAGCAGGAGAGGCTCTTGGTCGTTGTGAGTCTTTGAAGCTTCTCCTTCCTAAAGAAACAGGGAGAGACAATAATTCAGGGCAGAGCTCAGGACCAGTTTTGTCCCGAAATCCCCTCCCAGCACCAGCAATAACCTTTCCTTTCACACACTCATTTGGGTAGGTGCCTGTGTTCCACCTGGAGGAGCAGCCCTCACCAAACCTTACGTTTTGGGATGATCCTGCACCAAATCTCAGCTAATTCCATTAGGGAGCAGGTCCTTTGAAGCTGCCACAGACCAAAGCTTGGGAGAAGTGAAGGGCAAAGAAAAATTCAGAAGATAAACACAAAGCAGAAAAGATACTGAGAGGGAAAGAGATGGTGAATGGCAAGAAGGGAGTTAATGAGAGCCAGAAACGCTAGTTGGAGAAATGTTGATTTTATTTAGCATTAATTGCAGGAAAGAGCCTATAAAGTGTGGTAAAAAATTATTAAGTACCACTATGCAATGCCAGCTTTGTGCCAGCCATCCCCACCAGACAGGTGTATTATTCCTAGTTCCCAAGGTATAAATAAATAATTGCTTTTCCACATCTTTTTTTTTTTTTTTTATGATGGCATTTCATTATTTTTTACTGCCATATTGTTACAGCTCCAACTCCTCCAGAGCAGGTTTGGAGATCGGTGGGTGAGGGAGCACGTGTGGCTGTGCAGGGATGTGTTTGTGGGCTGGCAGGAGGGAGCCAGGGCTGAGGTGTCTCGGCTGAAGCCAACTGGTGATCCAAGTTATCTTTCCTGAGGGAGGGACTGCCCTGGGATAGGATTTTTTGGGGGGTTATCACCCCACTCCAAGCACTGCTATCATCTCAGCCAGCTCAGGGACACAGAGCTGGGGTTTCTATGACTCCTGTTGGCGTGTCTTGAGATCAGAAAAGCAAAATAAAGCCTGTATTCAGCCCCACTGTTCGTTTTCTCCTCACGATCTGCCCATATGCCCTTCCCAGCACTGTTTCATCTGACACTGCCCGAGTTAAGAACGAGGACAGATCCCGTTTTTTCCTGAGCAATGTTGATATCAGCATTTTTGGGCTTGTTTTTCTCGAGTCTCTCGCTACTCAGGAGGAGGCTCAGCGGGGAGATAAGCACTGGATGCATTTTCCAAGCAAGCCCTTGCTTCAGATGAGGCCACCAAAGACGCCGGGGGAAGCAGCGATCCCCTGGTAATGCCTCGGTCCAAGCTGTGACCTGGAACCGTGGGCTCTGCAAATATGCATAAATCTTCAGCTCCCATCCAAATCACTGCAAGGTTCAGTGAAAACAGCAGAACTGCCAGTGAATCCAAGCTAAGCTTTAATCCAGCTCTGGTGTGATTTATGAGCTCAGGTGGAAACCAGGAAACGCGACGGCTTCGGCCCCAAACCGTGCTTGTTGGCCGCCCCATTCCAGGGGTGGCTGCTTTGGTGCTGAAAAACTGGGACAGCCAGGACACAGATGGAATCAAGCAGCACAAAACCACCCCAACAAGGTCTGCAAACCCTGCTCAGCTATCAAAATATTAACACAGACAGTAGGAAACACAGTTATTTATTCCTACCTCAAAAAGAGGAAAGAGAGGACACTTCAGTCCCACAACCCAAATTTTCTAGGGAAGAATGGGTGTCACATCAGCAGGGAAAGATCCTTCTGTTGTTGGCAAAGCTCCCCCCAGCCAGAAGCAGGGATCATTATCTCTACAGAGCATTAACAAGGCCATTCCCTCCCCTTTCTCTGCCCCTCATTATCCACCCATACATCAGCTTGGAAAAAAATTAACCAGGATAACAATTAGCAGAAGATCCCCGGTGACTGTGACCAAGGAGTACCTAGACCAGCCTAGGTACCTCCTCTGCATGTCCCCAGGAACCTCCAAACAACCATTCTCATTGAGGCTGGGAATTCTGAGTAATTCTGAGCCTCTTTAATGAGTTTAGCTGAGAAATTGGTGGGTGAGGGAGGGGATTTCTGCGCCGTGACTCGACCGTACAGCCACGCGGAGCTGCTCAGCTCCGAGCCTGTTCCCAGCCTGGGCTCACAGCTGCAACATCTGTATCCCATCCCGGTGCCAAGTTCCTCCTTTTTCCAATACTCCCGCTCCGTGTGCACGTAAATCTCCGAAGGGAAACTCTGCCTCACGGGTTTGACCGCGCGGGCGATGCCGGGCACTGCGTTACAGCAACACCTGCGGCTCGGCTGGGCCAGCCCACACCCTCCAGGGCACGGGGGTCCCACCACCCCGGGCTCCCAGACATCCCCTTGAGCCAATAAACCCCAACACAGACAGTTTACAACACCCCCAACAGGGTTTTGGGCCGCTTGGCTGGTGATTTTGGGGGGGCTGAAGAGGGTGATGCTGTGTGTGCCCAGCCTGGCTCAGCACTGCAAAGGGCTTGTGCTGAGTCAGGACAGACAGACCCAGAGAAATGGGGGTGCCAGGGACGGGACAAACTGAATTTCTCCTTCCTGGCCGAACAGCACCAGAATCACGAACTCTCCTTGCTGCTCCCAAGAGTTCCAGTTCCAGTTTTCTCCCATTTCTTTGTGATGAAGGTGCACAACCACTGTCACAACAGCAAAGCTGGAAAACCAAATCATTTCAGTTGGAAAAACCTTTGAGATCAAGTCTAATCATTGTCCCAGCACTGCCAGGGCCACCACTGAACCATATCCCCAAGTGCCATATCTACACATCTCTTAAACCCCTCCAGGGATGTTGATTCCACCACTGCCCTGGGCAGCCTGTTCCAACCCTTGGATCTTGTACCTGGCACTGGGCATCTAAAGCTAATATTGCAGCATTTTGCACAGATTTTGAGTGTTTCACCACAGAAGGATCTAGGTAGATATCACCTAAAGCTGAAGTCAGGCTTTTCCTAACTCTCCCATCCCTGCTGGGCACTGTGCCTGTGGGTAGGCTGGAGATGCTCAGGAAAACATCTCCAGTGCTCGAATGGGTTTAACTCACCACAAAAGTCAGAAATTAATCACTTTAAATATACCACATCAATTTCTGCAGGCAGACAGGGCCGAAGGCAGTCTCCTGATCTTTCATGGCTATTCCTCATCCCTGAAAGGGCACGAGTGACATGGACACAGAAGCCACAAAAAAATCCACTTGAGCCCAGATGTCTCTGTTAAAGCTGAACACGTCTGTCCTAGTCCAATCAAGCTTTTTCTTGAGATGAATATTGTCAAAAAATAATCCAGAGTGTTTGTTCTTCACTCTCCATCAGAGCAAACACAGAGAGATTCACAGCACTCCTCATAGGAAAAAGCAAACCTGCACTGAAAGGGTTTCTGCAGGACCTGCCTTGTAAAAGGAACTAGATTAGTAACAAGGTTTTTTTTTTTTTTAATTTCAAGTGAAAGAAAGAGTGTGACAAGGAACTAGGAGTCTGTCTGCCGTGGAATATTCCTGCAGTACTTGGGGCTGTGGTTTATTTTACTAGTGGTGACTAGTTCAAGCCACATTTAGTCAATAAATATGAGATATGAGGTCACCCCGCCATCGAGCTGTTACCCTGTCTACATATTTCACAGCTGGGCAGTAACCTTTTAACTGGCGTCTACCTCGGTGGGGAGTCTCCATAAAAAAAGAGCCAGGATCCATTGGTCGTGGTGGGGGATCAGGGCCATTCCTGAGCAGCCTGAGTGGGAGAAAGGGAGAGCTCAGGGCTTTGCTTTCCCCTTCCTTTCCCTGGTTTCCAGTGGCACAGCTTCCAGCCGGAGCCAGAGACTCTGAGCTGCCCCACAGATAACAGGCAATGAGGCAGCACATCCCACATCCCAAGGTTTTTACAGTAAGTTTTCCCATCTTTCCTGTAGAATTGGGTCAAAAGACAAATTTCCTCCAGTTTTCAAACATTTTCTAGGGGTTAGTCCCTCCTTTTACAGATAAACTCCTTTAAAAGGTTAATCCTCCTTTTTCCAAGTCTGTATCTTCTCCTCACTGCCTTTGCTTTGCTTTGGGATGAGGGGGACACTTGCCTGGTTTCTGAGCTGGTAACTAAGTCTGGTTAAGATGGAGCATCCCTGAGTCCAACATCAAACCTTGCACCCCAGCAAACTCTCTGTGATGGTCCCAAGTGTAACTGGGAACAGAGGGTGCAGCCCCAGCCCTGCCCGTGCCTCGATTTGAAACCTCCAAGCTTTCAAAGCAAGTAGATCTCAAGGTGTTTTTCCTGCAGCCCTACCTCACAGTCCCTCCAAGGCCTCCAGAGATGGTGGCAGCCATCCACCAGCAAGTGCTGAACATGAGAAGGGACCTGGGCTAAGTCACCTGGCCCGGCTCCAGGAAGGTGTTCAGGTCCCAAACAGCACTGGAGTGAATGAGTGGATCTGGTGAGAAGTGTCAGGGAAGAGAAAGCAAACCCAGGAGCGAGAGGCCAGGGCAGGGAAGCAGCTGTGGACCAGACTGTGCTCTGTTGCTTTCTGTCAGCTCTGCACCAGCTCTGCCCACCGTGCTGGTGTGCCAGCAGCTCAGCTGGCCTCACCCCTCCCTGCCAGCTCCTGTACCTGCAGCCCCCAGTGCCAAGCCAGGGGAGGTGAAGGGGAGATGAAGGGGAGATGTGCCCGCCCTGCAGAGCAAGGTGCTCACACTCCCTTCCAAGCCCTGCACCATGTCCAAGGGGAGAGCCAGGGGAGCAGCAGCAGCCCAGAGCTGCTGGCAGGGCTGTGGCAGTGCCATGGTGAGGGTCTGGCTCCTGCCCTCTGGCACACCGGGAATCCCAGCCTGGCTCTCCCATCCTGATGTCACAGCTCAGCACCGGCAGACGCGGCTCCGGCACTGGGAGACAGGGTTGACTCCTCCCAGCTGGGCTGGAGCCTCCAAAATCAGAACCTCTGCTGTCAGCTGCCTTTTATAGGGCTATAAAACCACGGGCTCATGTACGAGTCTGTCAGACCTTGGCCGGCATCGGCCCCTGCCACCTCCATCCCACCTCCCTGGCTCCCACACATGTGTGGTCCCTGCTCCCTCCATCTCCAGAACCACCACCTGAGGGCCAGGACCCCTCAGACGGACAGGTGGACATGGGAAGATGGAATTGCAGCAATGCCAGCTCAGATGGCCACTCCTGAGCAAAACAGGTACGAGCAAAGCAATGAAATGCCCCTCATTCGGAGCCCCCCCATCCCAACGATGCTCCGTGGCAAAAAACCACCCCTGCACCATCAGCACGGGGCTGCAGCTCAACACTCACCCACCAAAGCCTCCCCAGCACCCACCTCCATCCCCCCCCAGCCCCTCGTGGCAGGATGGGACCAGGGGGTTGTGCCACACACCACTAATAACGGGGACACTTGTAATGCTGGGCCTGGCGACAAGAACAACATGAAACAACCCTGCACCCACCCACTGAGAGCACGGAGTGTGTCACACTCCTCTGTGTCATGAGGGTAAAAATATCCCTACTGACAGCCTTCTTTCCCCCTTCCCCCACCTCCTTTTCTCTTCATATTTATTTATATTTTCGAATGCCCGGCTTGGCCAGGTGGAAAAAGTTTGCATCAGAGGCGGAGCTGAGGACAGTGACGGGTGTCTGCTTGTTCTACGTTACATGGGAGGAAAAGGGAGAAGAAAAAAAAGCAAGTTTGCAGTGACATGTTCTCTGCTGAGAGGTGTGGCCCTGGCACAGCCTGGGCTCAGCCTGAGCACACTCACAGATGCTCAGGGAGGGGGTTCTGTGCTGGTGGGAATGCACAGACAGCGGCAGCTGCAGCTGAGGTTTTATGGGAGCGAAGGGATTAGGAGCTCATTGACGGGCTAAAGAAGAATTTGGTCCTCCTGAGGGCTTCCCCTGCATGTCAGTCACTGTGCCCAAGGCTGTGGGAGAATCTGGCAGCCCTGGGTGGCAGAGTTTGGTCCATGTCTGGATCCAGGGGAAACTGCTCTGGGAGCTGTGGGTCCCACTGGGGACCACCCTCACCAGCAGGTCCCCACCAGAGGCTAAAGCTGCACCACCCTCAACTGCACCACACCAAGGTCCATCCTCTGCACAAACACTTCTCCTACCCTTGCACTGCCTGCAATTCTTTTTTTTTCCCCAAGAAACAGCGGTGTTGAGGTTCTATTTGCATCATCAGAGTTAACATCCAAACTAAGGCATCCCCAAACAGGGCAGCTGGGACAGAGGCTTATTTGCAGAACAGCCAAGAGCAAACAAGTCAAATAATGGGTCAAATCACAGGCATAAGGGGAATTTTGCCACTGGAGAATCAGGGCTGAAGGAACCAGCAGGCTGGGAAACAATGGAAGTGCAGGACAGAGAAACAAAACTTCTTGGTAAAGTAAAGGATTAATCCCTCTACGTTTGCCTCATTTTATCTACCAGAAATCACCTAAAATTTACAATTTAAAAGGCCAATTGCATTTTAACAGGACCCTCTTCACTCTGGAGACAGGATGAGTCGGAGCAGAGCAAGGGAGATGTGCACAGCTAGGGAGGCTTCATCCCTATTCCCTAAGAATTCCTTGCCCTTCTGGGGCAAATTGTTCCTTCCTAAACCAGCACAGCGTGGCTTTCTGTTTCGAGATGTTGGATTTAATTGTCTTTCATAAACCTTCCCAGAATTAGTCACCCATTTTTTCATCTTTCCCTTTTGCACAAGTTTCTGGATTCCCAGAAAATTTGGACTTCCTCCCTTCCTTCATCTCATTCCTCAGCCATTTGGGCTTCACACCATCACACCATCGTTCCCACAAGCATGGATGGCCAAGGTACAAGAATGTCCTTTCCTCTGCTGATGTAGAAAACACACTTGAATTTAATGGCTGAAACAGTCCCAGCTCAAATTATCATATTTTGCTGTGTTGGGTTTTGAGGTTTGCTTGGGTTTCTTTAATCAGACAAAGGCAGAGCCACACAACAACCACCTAAAAGCACTCCAGTGATGCTGGAGCACTCGTGTCACTGCGTGGGATGTGCCAAGCCACAGGAGGTGTGATATGGCCACAGCTCCACTCCCTGTGGAAACCCATCCCTGAGCCCTCCAGAGCTGTGGCTGGAGCCCAGCCCCACCAGAGAACTCCAATTCTCAAAGTCAAACATGACTTTGTCTTGCCCAACGAGGCGTAAAACATCGCGAGCTGGACAGTTTTGTTCCTGCCATCGCTTCAGTCTAATTTAATCCTGCAGAAAAGTGGGTTTGGAGCTATTTCTGATTCTTTTTCCGGGATGGGAAAAGGATAATAACAATGCAATGGGAGGCCCTGAGCTTAAAACCTCTCCCTTCAGTTTTTTCCCTCCTTGCTTTCCTCCACAACATCAGGCTGAGACACCAAATCCAAGTGCTGGCCCAACGCTCTGCTGCTGCAGGGCAGGAAAAAGCCAACGTGGTGCCTCCAATTGCCGTGTTGTGGCTTTTGGGAGGCTCAGCAGCGGAGCTAATTTGGTGCTGTTTCCTGTTTTTCTGTGGAGATAGAAGGAGAGAGGGAGATGCAGCTGATCTGAGCTGCCTGAGCTTGCAGCTCCTGTGCTCCTCAAAGGCTCACAGGAACGTGCCCAGAGCCCCAGCTCAGGCCCAGGGTTAATACCAAGCCCAAGGCAGTTTGTCTGCTGTTAACAGCTGCACTTGGTGATCTCAGAGGTCTTTTCCAACCCTTAATGATCCTGTGATTCTACTCTGAGGCAGTAGATGCCCAAACCACCAGCTGAAAGCCAAGGGATGGGGTTTGATCTGATTGCTTGGCAGCAATTCGGTTTTGCAGCACAAACCACGTGTGATCAGCCAGCCTGGAGCTTCCAGGAGCCTCTTCACTGCTCAGGGGCCATCACTGATGTCCCTCAGCTCAGAAACCACTGACCCTGCAAGGCCTGAGCCTGATCCATGAGCATTAACTTCAGCATTATTCTCCCAGTACAATGATGACACACCTACCTAAACTCCTCAAAGTCTCTGCCAAGCACATACAAACCCAAGTGTGTGTATAAATATTCATGTTAAAAATATATAGAACATACACACATATGCTGGATGCACTGAAAGGAGAGTGATTTCCAGGGCACTGCCATGTTTTAAGGACACAACTTTGACTGCCAGCACCACTCGCTGTGTGGCCCTCGTGCTGAGCCACAGAGCCATGCCCAGCTCCCCAGGCTGGCACCACAAAAATCGTACCAGAGTCAGCAACAGCAATTCTCCAGCCCCCAAGATCCATGAATCAAGGAAAAGCCACTTAAAAACAAGCAGCTTTTGGGGATTTTGCCTAAAGGGGCCTCTCTGGAATACCCACCCCCTCCTCTCACCCAGTGCATCTGTGCAAATAAACCCGAGCCCCTTCCAGCGCAGGGGCTGTGCCTGAGCACGAGCAGGGCAGGCTGGGCACACCCCAGCCCCGCTCTGAACATCTGCCATCCCTCACAGGAACAGCCCAGCCCAGCAAGAGCCGGTTCCTGACAGGGATGGCAATGGATGGATCCTAAAAACGCATTTCATCGTCGGCCCCAGGGAAGGGTTTCACCACGGCCGGTTGGTCCCATCACCAGCACAGCATCCACCCTCTCAGATGATGTGATGCTGCAGCCAGGGACTTCAAAAAGGACAGGATTATGGTCTAATTGGATTTCTGGTCTCAATTAGTGCAGAAGGGAAACCAACTGCGAGGCTGACAGGGAAAGCTCCAACCATCTGGAACAACAAGTGGGTCATTTATAACGTACCCACCCAGGAGCGAGCAAGGAGGATGCAAACCTTCCTCTCGAGGTGAGCAGGACTCACCTGCTCCTAAATGAGCCCAGGGACATCTCAGATCAATAAGGATGGAATATAACCCAGTGTCACCTCGCTTTCCCACACAGCATCACGAGGTGGGGACGGGGACAGTACCTGGGGGAGCAGGTTCAGCAGGAGATCTTTGCCTCCTTCCTCCTCCTGAACACGGGCTGGGCTGTGGGACACAGGCAGGATGGAAGGGGCAGCACCCCTGCAGTCACTGGAGAAACCCCAGGAAACTGCAGCGGGTTTCACCTTGAAATCAAACAGAGATTAGGGCCTAACAAGAAGCTAAAGCAGAGTAATGGCCTGGGCCACATGTTGCAGATCAGATGCCATGTGAGGCTAATTACTGCAGCCCAAAGGTTAGAATGGCTGCTCAAGCATTTCCACATGGGCTCCAGGAGCTGGCCCAGGAAGCACCAAAAAATAAAGGAGTGAGGCAGCACAGAGGCAGCAGCAGCTTTTGGGACCTTGTTGTTGGCCAGTGCTGCTGCTGGGCTGTAAAACCTGGGATGGGGTGAGCCAGGCACCCCTGTGACCCACACAGCTACTGGTGTGGCCCTGCCATCCCACACCTCCCCAGCACCAACCACCAAACCAGATTCTGTGGATCTTGCCAGCTGATACGAACTTTGGCACGTTTACACACCCACGGGGCAACATCCTGCTTTGTGAAGGGGCCATAAACAACAGCAGCCCCAGAGGCTCCACATGATCCCACTCCTACCTTGGCACCACAAAAGAGTCCCAAGGGAGGGAGTAGAAATCCCATTAAACATATGATGCATCTTTTTTCCTCCCCTCCAAAAAAGGCCTGTTTCTGGCTGAGCCCCTCCCCAGCATCCTCAGAGTCCCTGGGCTGTGGCTGAGGGGCCATGAGCACACAGGGGTGCCCGGGCTCTGAGTGGCAGCAGCAGGGGCAGCCCGGCCATGGCACACTGAGCAGCCACCCCTTCTCTGTGCCGCAGGTTCTGACGAGCGGCCGCAGCCACCGGGGAACTCCCGGCACCTCCCACCCTCGGCAGACACAGGTTTTCAGCACCAGCTATTTTTGCTGCCCACAAGTATTTTCATTCAGCTGGGTCAAGCTCCGGGCTGTAAATGCAGGAGCTGGAGGCTGAGTGGGTGCGAGCAGCTCCTGCTCCATCCCGGTCCGAGGGTGACTCTCGCTGCCACTCTCCCCCACACGCTGTGGGATTCTTGCCTGGCCCCTTCCACAGGGGCTTCCAAGCTGGTTTTTCCTTTCTGCTGAGCAATCTGGAATTTGACTTTCCTCTGCTGTGTGTTCCCCTCAGCCATGGACGTGGGGATGAGGGTCCAGCATGTTTGTGCTGCTGCTTGAGAAGGGCTGGAAGGAAGTCTTGGGATTTGGAGTGCACCAGGAATAGGACTGGGAAATGAAGTGGTCACCAGCACTCCCTCCTATATTGAGGCAAAAAAAAAATTAAAGGAAATCTCAACAGAGATGGCACAAATAGCAAACAGAGTGGAAAGAACAAATGCTTAGGGGAAAAAATAGACCAAACCACAAGAGCTGCGAGCAAAGTGGTTACAGAAAATGGATGCAGTTTGAGCGCGTGATTCAGAGCCTCGTCTGAGTGTCAGAGGTTCAACACTATTGCCTCCAATTTAAATCATTTTTAAAAGAAGTGAAAAAGGGAGGTGATGAAAGGGCCCCAACGCTGTTCCCTGGTCGGAAAAACACAGCCCACTTGTGCACTGTGGTGGAGTTTTGCATTTTGGCGAGACAGCGCGTGCGGGGCCGCGCTGGAGCCTGCGCTGGTCACGGTCACGCTGGGCTGGGGAGGGGGAAAACGCTTTTCCCTTTGAGGAGGATGCTGCAGGAACATCATCCAGAGGAAGGGAGCACAGCTGCTCCTGGGGGAGGCCGAGGGGACCATCACACCCACGAGTGCCCGGTCCGACAGCCAGAGCTTTGCTGGTCACCTCATCCTGCTCGCTGGCCAGGGCCTGCCATGGGATGGTTGGGGTTGGAAGGAACCATCAACAACCATCTAATCCAGCCCACTCTGGGCAGGGACACCTTCCACCAGCCCAGGTTGCTCCAAGCCCCATCCAACCTGGCCTTGGACACTTCCAGGGATGGGGCAGCCACAGCTTCTCTGGGCAACCTGTGCCAGTGTCTGCCACCCTCCTCATGAAACATCTCTTTCCATCCAAACCAAATCATAACCACCCTCCTCTCCCCACTGCCACCTTGGAGAGGTGCTCAAGGACATTGGAAATGCTCACAAGTGGACAGGTACAGGCAGGGAGTTCCCACTGCAGCACAGAGAGCTGCAGCTGTGGGGACCAGAGCACACACTGGGTGGGGATGGGGCAGGCACAGGCACCCACACACAGCTCCAGGGGCTGGGAACAACCACTGCACTGCTGGAAAGGGCTTTGCAGCCCTCATTTAAAACAAAAAAAAAGAGAGGAGGGAAGAAACAAATAATTTTCCCTGCATTATTCATGCACCCTGTGTTTCATGCCCCAAGCTGGGCTCGATAACCTCACCTGAGCTCAGATCACCCTGCCCCTGCACTGAATCTTAGACTTTAAGCTCAGCATGAGCTGTTATTATCATCCATCTCCTCTGCAACCCAGGCCAGAGACTTTCACTGCTGGATCAAAACAAAAACTTGTGGCTCAGCCTGCCAAAAACTCCTACATGGATGTTCTCCCTGTATTTTAAAGGCGAGAAATGCACAATAAACACCCTGTCATTACAGCAGCCTCGTGCATTTGGGGTGTCCTTGTGTGTGTTGGGCTTGTGCTGAAAGATAAGTTTAACAATTGTGTGATTTCTTCTTCTTCTTCTTCTTTTTTTTTTTTTTTAACTCCCCTCCTGCTTATGCAGTGAGTTACTAATATCCTGATTGGAACCAGATTTGCATGAATTAGAAGTCGAAATTGGAGCAGCGACTGCTGTGCAGAGGATGTAAAGGGAATAAAATGAATGGGGTATTAACCTTCAACCACTGAATATTAATCAGTGTTTCACAAAAAAGAAAATACAGAGGCTGCCACACTAAATATTTTTAGCATTTATTGACGGGCTTGATTTCCTCTCTCTTTTAGACCTTTTGCTTCCAATCACGGACCATAAAAAATCACAGGGAAGATGGGGAGGGCTAAAGGAGGGGAGGGGGCGAAGAAAAACCCAAAGATCATCCATTTTCTCGAATGCTGGATGATATTTGTGAGTTATGCAACAGAGAAACCCCAGCTAGCAAACACAGCTCCTGATCCCACAGGCGCTCGGTTCAAAGGCTCGGCTCTCCCGGTCCCAAAGCAAACAGAAATCGACCCTGGAGAACAGCAGAGCCCTCGGAAATGAATGCACCAGAAAGAAATAAACTTCCCAAAAGCCAAACTTCCCGTGTGCTGAAAGGTAAAATGCAGCTGAAAATCAGCCCAATAAAAGAATGGGCTCGTTAAGGGCATCTTTGAGTTTCTTTTTGCCCACTGTGCTCCAGCGCAGTTCATAAAGTAACGCCGTGGAAAATGATCTAGGAAAGCTTGGACAAGCGTCCCTGGAAGTGGTGACATCTCCACGGCACTGGAGACACTTTGCTCTGGGAGAAGCAGCCAGAGGAAGGTTGGCATTGCATCCCCAGCTCCTGGGGGGACTCAGCCCCACAGAGCAGGGGTTAAACTGGGATTTTCACTGGGCTTGGCCATGGACACGGCTCTCCCTGGGATGTTTCAGTGATGCTGGGGTGGGTTGAGCTGAGGAAAGGGTGGGCAGGTGGGTGAGATGGGTGTTCAGAGCTCCACGGGAGGTCAGGGCTCATGGGGAGCCCCCCACCCCCAGCACCGAAACCGCAGGGATTGTGCTGGCCCAGCCGTGTCACCCTGCAGTTTTCTCACAAACAATGTCTAAAGTAACAAAAACCCCACCACACAAGTGGAAAACTACAGAACCTCTTCCTCTGCCATTTCTCCCCTGCAAAATTTGGCATTGGGGGGGATTTTCAAGCCAGATGTCCTCTGCAACCTCCTTTGGGCAGAGATAATTCCCTCCTTCCCTCCCAAGCACTGCTGCCCTCCTCCCCAATGCACCTTTGCAAAACAGAATTCATTTGTTTTCATTAACTTCTTATCAAGTTACCTGGATTTGTTTCAATACTCAGAATGTATTAGAGGGGGGGAAAAAAAGAGAAAGAGAGAGAGAGAGAGAAAACAGTGGTAGGTTTTCAGGAAATAGCAAGTTCTTTTTCACTGAGATAGAAATCATTTGGCAAGCCACAGTGAAATACTTCTGGGTTCCAGAAGAAAGCAAGGGGGGAAAAAGCAAGCAGGGAAAGGGAAGATGCTAATGAACTGCAGAGGAGAGAAAAATAAAGCTTGAAAGAAAATGAAAACAAACGAATGAAAATGAAACTCGATGTTGGGTCAGACATCCGCATCCAGCTGATCCGTGGAGTCTGAGTCACCAGATAGGGACCCTCCTTTCCTGGGGAATGGTTAAGGGTAGGTGGCGTTAAAGGCCCAGAAATAACAGCATTTAGACCATTTTTTGCAAAAAAAAAAAAAAGAGCAAGCCCCGTAGGTACCAGGTCAGCAAAAATTTTAGGGCCATGCCTTGGGAAGGCAAGAGCCCGGCAGGTACCTGTGTGGGTGTGAGCAGCGATAAACCTGCCCAGCTCAGGGAATCATGGAATATCCAGGGCTCATCGACATCCAGCTGCTGGCCCTGCACACGTGTCAGTGCTTCCTTTTTCAGTGGCAGTGACCCTGGTGAGCTGGGCCAGGCTCCTGCCCTTGGTGCCCTAAAACCTCCCACCAAACCCCGCCGGGTTTGCTCCAGCCCCTGTCCCTGTGCTGCTGTGCAGAACAGCACAGCGAGGGGCTGGGTCTGACTCCAGGGGGGATCCAGCCCCACCTGGAACAGGGTAAATCCCAAGGTGTTTTCCAGAGAGGGTCAGGCCAGCCCAGTGCCTCCACAGCCACCTCCCTGTGCAGCCCTGCAGGACACACCTCGGCTGATGGGCATTTTCCAGCCCTAAGTAGCAAAGCTGAGTTATTCCACACTCTCAGGCCTTCGGGGCTCTTCAGCTTCTTTCCTGGGGAGGAAAGGGGGATTCTCTGGCTGTTTCTTTCTCTGCATTTTCTTGGACTGGAGGCTGCATTCTAATTACTCTGCATTTACAGGCTGCAGGGTGGAAACCGATCCCTCCTCTAACCTTTATCATCTGTTTCTTATCTTCAGAGCTGCTCAGTCCCCTTAACTCTTAGTGCACAGGGAGACACTGAGAAGCCCTTCAGCTCTGAGCAGAGCCACAGTGGGATGGGGAGGAGGGCGAGGCAGCCCCAACCCACATGTGCACCGTGGTGGGAATGGGAACAAGGAACTTTCCTCCCACTCCAATTCCTGCTTGGACACCGTCCCCAGGAGATGGACAGGGGGATGCTGGATGGGGCTCTGAGTGACCTGGTCTAGTTGAAGATGTCCCTGCTCATTGCAGGAGGGTTGGACTGTATGGACTGTACGACTCTTCCAACCCAAACTGTTCTCTGATTCTGTAACTCCACACTGGCTGCTGTGTCCAGCACCTCAGCCTCAAGGGGAATTGCTTCCCACTGCCAGAGGGCAGGGTTAGATGGGATGTTAGGAAGAAATTCTCCCCTGTGAGGGTGGGGAGGCCCTGGCACAGGTTGCCCAGAGAAGCTGTGGCTGCCCCATCCCTGGAAGTGTCCAAGGCCAGGTTGGACCAACCTGAGATAGTGGAAGGTGTCCCTGCATGGCAGGAGCATGGAACTGAGTGATCTTTAGGGTCCCTTCCAACCCAACCCAACCTCTCTAATTCTGATTTATCCTCTCCCAGCACCTCAGTACCAAGCAGGCAGTGGTGAGACAGTGCCATGTTCCTCAGAGGCCCCAGGAATGTTTCTGGATGGTGGGGTGGTGAACACACAGTGGTTGTTGACACCATCTATCAGACAGGCTCTGAATTAAACTCTGCCCTGCCCAGACCTTTGCACCAGAAGCTGCAGCAGCACACAAAGAACAAGCACAAAGCCTGTGGAGGGGCATGGCCAACTCACCCTGAGCTGCTGACACTGGTCCGGCCACAGCCAGCGGTGGCACTTCCAGGGCAGTTTGGCAACTGGTGAGTGTTTCTGCAGAGCTAGAATTCTAATCACACGTTCAGATCTTCAGTAAGCCTGGCAGACGTGCCTGGAAGCCCATCTCCTTGCAGCAAGTGTCCCAGGCAGGCTGTTGGTGAGAGCAGCCCCTCGGAGCCCCAGGGTAATTGCAGGTTCCTCTAAAAACGCTTTTTCCCCTTGCACATTTTAAATCTGTCAGGGCTGATTTCCATCACGGGCTCCTAATGCAAAACCTCCTGGGGACTCTCTGGGCCAGGAGCAGGGCTCATCCCGAGCTGCTCCTCCTGCAGGGGGTGGGGAGGGACCTCCTTTGAAGTGCTCCTGGTGATTCATGGAGGGGAGAGCTTTCCCTGGGCTGAGTGACCTCTGCTCCTCTGCACTGCCCTGGCGGAGCCAGGGGACACGGAGTGACCTTCCCAAACCCCAGGGTGAGGAGGAAAACCTTCCTATGGCAGTGAGGAGGACCCAGTCCTTCCAGTCTTCCACCATAACTGGCTTGGATGTGAACTAATGGGAACACAACCAGCCTCAGTCTTACAAATACTCTGGGTTTTTTTTCATCTGGTGGGATCTATAGGATCTTTTTCATCACTAAGTTCAAGGAGTTTCATCAGTGACTATGATGAAATGATCTCTGTGCTGCATCTCTGAGACTAGAAAAGTGCCAGCTGGATATTTTTTAAATGATTTTAGTTTCTCTTTCTTCCCCCTTTTTTCTTTCTTTTTCTCTCTCTCTTTTTTTTTTTTTTTTTTTTTAGCTGCCTGTATTGCTTTTTAACCATTATCCTATGCACGTGGTTCAGCCTTCCACAAAAACAAAACAAAACAAAAAATCCCTAGGTGTGAGAAGATTAAAGATTTCGAGATCTGGACATTTTCAAATCAGAACCACATGTTGGAAATAAATGGGGCTGGCAGACGGCCACCACTTGGAAAAGCCAAGAGCTGTTGCATTAAAAGGATTCCCTGAAAGCCTGAGGAGAACAAGAACATCAGCAGTTCCCTCCACCTCTCCCAGGGACAGGACCAGGACAGTTCCAATCATTCACCTCCATGGCCTGTGCTGTCTCCTTCCCACAGGAATGTCATAACCATTTCTGAGCCAGCCCATGTGATTTCTGGGTGCCCACACTGTCCATCCATCCCCAACATTTCACCATGCTCAGTCTCCTCTGAGAAGACCTCAAAGCTCAACCTTCTTCCTGCATGGATCAACTCAGCTCCCACCAGGGTCTCCAGGGGGAAACTGCAAGGACAAAAGCTGCAGAAGCCCCAGTCTGGCCTGAATTCCTCAGAGAAAGAAGACACAACCAGGAAAGGACAAGGGAATGGCCAGAGCCTTCCCTGCTCCCACAAACAAGAAGCAGCCGAAGCCAAAGAGCAGCATTTCCAGATCCAAGACTCCTGGCTGGGCCAGGGAGCTGCAAATAGTCAGGAGGAGATGGCTACAAGCTGCTGCTGCTCCCCCTTCCAAGCTTCCTTCTGCCTGTGAGATCACCATCCTCATGGAATCACCACAGAATGGTTTGGGTTGGAAGGGACCTCGCAGACCATCCCACTGCCAGGGTGTTCACCCAGGCTCAGCCCAGCTCATCTCCCAGCCCAGACCCCGACCATAAAGCCACCCCAGACCTCGAGTCCAGCCCTTGATTTAGGACAAACATGCACCAATCCCACCAGCACAGCTCCTGCACAGTGCCAGGGACCCGGAGCTGTCCCGAATTTTGCTGGCTGAGCGCTGAGCAGATGCCAGAACAACAGAAATGCCCACCCAAGAGGGTCCCTCACAGCTGGGGTGGAGCTGCAGACTGCAAGAACACCCAAGCTAACCAAGTTTCCTCCTGCAGGACGAGGTAGATGCATTTCCAGCCCAAAAAGAGAACCTGGCAGCCCACCACTCGATTTTCTTACCCCTGGCATTTTCCTGGTTATTACCAGGAGAACCACCTTGGACTTTGGGGTCCGGGGGCCTAATTGGTGAGGAGAAAAAAAAAGAATCAACCAAATTACCTGCCCATGATGGTCAGAACCAGCCTGACATGGAATAATAGTCTTCATCCTACGTTTGTTTATAGGGTCTTTAGCTCTTCCCTTTTTATGGGGGGGGTTCTGAAATCTATTTTATTAGGGGAAAAAGATTTGAGTGCATTGGGCAAAGTGCCAGTAGCCATGGCAACCTCGGATTTTTCCATCTTCATTACAAGTTCAAGTAAAACCTTCATATAAAAATCTAAATGAAAGGCTACATTATAAGTCCATTTTGAAATGTTTGCCTGGAAGTAAAACTTTGGACTGCATCCTTTTTTTCTCCGCTGAACATTCTGGTTCTACGCGGAACACATTTTTCAAGTCAGATTTTTGTTTTCTTTCAAATTTTATTCCGTTTGCTCATACAGGGTGGGTCGTCTGGTGGTTAGAGCAAGGCATCAAGGCAACTGGTTTCCAGTCTCAGTCTGTTCCTGAGCGCTCAGGGAGTGTTCCCAATTTTATCCAGGTGATTTGGGCTGCTCTAAAAGTCATTTGGGGTTTTTTTGCCTTCCTTACCAATATAACAGTAATGATAATTACTGCCTGAGGTTGCACCAGGATTAGCACTGCACCAATCATTAGCACTGATGAAGAAGCCACTCCCCAAGGGAGCAGCTCATCTCTTCCACTGTGTTTTCTCCTGGATCTGGAAGCCAGGCTGAAAGGTTAAGGAGAGGTAGCACTCAGAGAATGGCATGAATTGTCTGTTTCCTTTCCAAAGGCTTGATTAGGAAACCTGAAATTACGCTGCCTGGTGTAAATACCGACACAGTGTTGTTCCAGGAGGTAACTCAACGTGCTTAGACAATCCTTTAGTGACACCTGAGTGGATTAATTCTTGCACTGTGTCATCTTAAAGTGCTCTGGTTTCATCCAGTCTTGGGAGGAGGCAAATTCTGCAGCTGCCTTTCATTTCTGGGCACCATCTCACCCGGGGCCAGAAAGCCACTGCTGCATCAACTTCCTTCCCAGACAGTTCCCTCCAGCACAAGGAGCTGAGCAGCTCCTCTGAGGCTCAACCAGGAGAATTCTGCTCTCCATGGCCTGGAGATGCCACAGTGCAGGTGAGGGGAGCAGGAGGCCTGCCTTGCTCCCTGAGCCAGCACGCCCATCCTGGCTGGGCAGTCCATCCTTCCTAATGATGCTGGAAAACCCCTTCCACATCTGCCATCAGGCTGAAAGGAGACCCCGCTCCTGTTGGATCTGATTTCCCTTCTGCTCCGTTCCAGCTCAGACCCCATCCCGCTGCCTCCCGGCTGGGCACATTTGGGGAGGGCAGAGGGGGCTGCAAGCGGCGAGGGGGCTCTTTCTCTTTTTGATCCATCCTTCCTTCCTCTCCTCACAATCAATTAGCGGGCAAAGACTTCCGAAAAGCTCCTTCCTCCCTAACCTCTCGCAGCCTGTTGCGATAATGACTCTGGAGAGCTCGAGCCGGGGTTGGTTCCCTTGCCGGGGCAGCGGAAGGTGACCTTCATCCCTCCCTCCTCTTCCTTCCCTACCCCTGCAGCTCGCAGGGTCCCAGGGAGGAGGAGGAGGAGGGCTTGGAGCTGCCTCACTCCCAGCAGATAGAGTTTCTCTCCAGTGTCATTTTTGTAATCAAAAGCCAGAGGGTGGCTCTAGAGATAACAGAGACCCTGGGAGGTGGAGGGGGGGCTGCCCTTCCAAGTAATGATCATGGTTATGCATACCTTGAATCAAGACATCAAGAGCTGGAGGGGGGAAAAGGGTGCTCTGGTTTTAATTTGTAATTTCTTGCTGGCTCTCTCTCGGAAACCAAACTCCAAGCTGCTGCAGCTTCCCCCCAAAAACACAACTCACAACTGAAGCAACTTATTTTGCCAGCAGCAGTGGGTTTTTTGGGTCCCCCCCGTGAGGCAAACACAGGGGTAGGATGGACCAGCAGCACTTTTCCCTGGCACCTGCAGCTGCTCTCACGCCCCTGGGGGTGGTGCACTGTGGGCTTTTCAAGAAACACATGTACAAAATCATCCCTGCTCCCCAGGGCAGTGAGAAAGGAGAGGAGGGACCGTGGATACGTCCTGGGACAAACACATCCCACTCAGCATTTCCACAAGACCTTCCCCCCCAGCCCTGCAGCACTCCCCAAAACCGACAAGTGCCTCTCCCGGTGCAGCACCAGCAGCACCTCCCTCACCCTCCAGAAGGCCACAGGTGACACTGCAGTGGTCACTGACTCACACCCCTGTCCCCAGAGGGGAAGTTTTCCAGCCGATTTTTCCCGGGAGCCGCCCCCACAGCGCTGCCCACGGAGCACCTGCACGAGGGGAGAGGCAGCAAACGCAGCCAAGCAGCTGCCAAACCCCAGGAGTGGGACTGTGCAGCCCCCAGAACACCCCACTGCAGCCACATGGACTGACACAGCCCAGCTGCAGCCACCGAGCTCCTTCTCCGAGCACAAAGTGACTCCTCGGGGAACAAAAAAGGGCGTTTTTTTAAAGTTCCTGCCACGCTCAGATCACAGGGGAGATGTTTCTCTCCCCAGCCCCACCTGTGCCAGGGGGTGTGAGCAGCCACATGTCTCAGCTCCTCCATGGCTCAGCATCCCCCCTGTTTGCCCCCACAGCTGCCCAGACCTGCTCAGTGCCCACCACAAGGACCGTGTAAGCGTGACCAGCTCTCACCCCCCCTCACAGCGTAATCAAAACCATCCCAGCCCATCCCGGGGAGCAACTGGAACCACTTTGAGGCGAGAAGCCCATTACTGAGTTATAAACCTCTCCCATCCTCCACGGGAGCCTTTCACAGGGCCAGCCAGAAAAATAATAACTCCAACCCATGTGGTGAGGAGGGAGAGAATTCGGTGTCTCCAGGTAACAAATATTTGCTTCTCTCGCCCTTGTTCCAGCCATAAAATGGATTTATTAAAGAAAAAAAAAAAATCCAGAACTTGATTTCATTTGAATTAAACGTGAGTGTGCCCCCCTGCCCCCCACTGAGCTTTGTTTAATATGCTTTAAGCTGTGAAGTCTCAGCTGAGCGTGTAGGATGCAGAAGGCAAGGCTTGAATAGCCCAGCTCCGTTGGCATCAGTGGATTAGCACTGATTTAAATTAAATAAAAACTGGGGATGTGATTGGTAAGTGCAGGCAGAGAGTCAACACGAGCATGTGGGCAGATATCCTGATCCACTGTCCAGCAAAACTCAGAGCTCCCAGTGCCCCTCAGTGCATCCACATCAGCTCTGCCCGGTAAAGGTAAGAGGAAGAACTAAACTTTTGAGCCACTACCATGCAAGGAAGTAGATTTTTCCTCATCATCTCTAGTCTAAAAAAAAAAAAAAGGACCAATTTGTGTCCTTAGAGCTTTTCTCCCCTTGGTGCAGAGGGAAGCTCTCACCTGCCCTCTGGAAGTGGGAGCTGAGCAGAGCTGTGCCTGGGACAGGGTGGCAACGCCACACTCCAGGTGGAGGCTGCCTGCCCTCCTTGGATTCCCAAAAAACCCTTGCAAGTTGCAAAATTCCACATTTTGCTTCCCCATTTACTCTGCTTGAACTGGACCCACGGGCCTCTCACCCCTTTTCCTCCCTTGGAGGGACAGGGTTCCCTTTGGAGGGACAGGGTTCACTTTGGAGGGACAGGGTTCACTTTGGAGGGACAGGGTTCCCTTTGGATGGGACAGGGTTCCCTTTGATGGGACAGGGTTCCCTTTGGAGGGACAGGGTTCCCTTTCATGTAACCAAATGGATCAAAACTCCAAAATTTTTGACCACAACTAGTTTTTAACCAAAACTCAAATTTTTAGCCACAACTAGTCATGAACTAACCCATGATGGATCCATGCAGGGTCATGGATGTGCCTGAGACTGAGATAACAGCAACTGCTCAGGAAAATTCCATAAATTAGGACAAAAAATCCATCACCACACGGTCCTTTAGGACCATCCCTTTTCTGCTGCCTCTGCCGTGAAATCTCATCTCTGGCCACTAGAAGCAGAAGAGAAAGCCAAGAGACAAGCAGAGGACACGGTTCCTCCTGCTCTGCCCCCTCCTTCGCCCAAAATCTAATAAAGATGATTAAATTACATGTCTTTTCCTCCCGTTGCAATCCCCGCACACCGCCCAAGCGTCAGAGCTCAGGAAATAAGGCACGACAACTTCCCTCGTGAAACCTAAGAAGGCAGAGCAGGGGTCTGGAGAGACAGGCCTGCACCACTGGGCTGCTCTAATTAAGAAATCACCCCGCTGAGCAGAACCCAATCTAAATAAAATAGAAAAAGGAACCGAGTTCAAAAACGCTGCCTCGCGCTCTGCCCCCGCCCGCCGGCCCCGCCGAGCGTCCAAGGCACAGGGACCTCTCCTCTGCTCCCTCCTGGAGGGTGAGGGAGGCTCACACAGAGCCCTGTGTGTGCTTGGGGTGGCCAACTTCCAAGGGAAAAATCCACCAGCCAGGTATGGCAAAAGCTGCTGGGTTTTTGTTATTTGTGGTGTTTTTTTCTTAATTATTGGTGATTTTAATTTTTTTTTTTTTTAAGTGATACTTGGCCTGCTCTTTGCTAAGGAGGGGGGGAAAAGCAAACCCCCTGTGACAGATAGATTGTTGGGATGGCTGGTCCAAACTGGTTTGGGACAGAAAGCTGGAGGATGGGTTACACTTCCCACTCGCCTAGAAAAGTTTCTGCCTTTCACAGAAAAATGTTGAAAAAATTAATATTAGACCTAAAAAAGCCACATATTTTTAAAATTTAAAAATATATATATTTAAGCCTAAAATCTCAGCTGATTTGATCGTTCTCATCTATTCTTAGAGAATTTCCTTACTTTCCCATTCAGATTCCCCATCAACCACTATCCCCACCTTCCACCACCATCCCACCAGTCTCCCAGTCTGGACCAGAGATCCAACCATCACCAGCTGCCTGTGTCCTTCAGCCCTGCTCTTCTCCCCATCGCCCCATTCCCCACGGTCCTCTCCCCCTTCCCAGTTCCAAGCAGGTCCCACCACGCTCTGCAGCTCCTCCCAGCCCTGGATTTCACAGCATGGAGTTCCCAAGTGAGAGGCTCCTTAAGAGCTGGGGAAGATTTACAGCCACACACAGAGGAGCACAGACACTCCCGGCTGTGTTTTAAAAAAGCACTTTACCTGCTTAAAAGGGAAAGTGCTGCTACTTGAAGGTTTCCTGGCCAGACCCGAGGAGCAAATCAAACAAACACTATTTGCATTTATTCCTAATTCCCAGCAGGTTGTTGTTCTAGGAGCTTTTGGCTCCAGGGGAGTTAATCTGACTCGTGCCAGCAGAGGACCAGGCTGGCTGAAGGTGTTCTCCTAAAGACACAGAATCCTGGAATCATTCAGGTTGGAAAAGCCCTCCCAGGGCATGGATCCACCAAATCCCCACCTTGTCCCCAGCCCAGAGCACTGAGTGCCATGGCCAGGCCTTCCTGGGACACCTCCAGGGCTGGGGACTCCAAACCTCCCTGGGCAGCCCCTTCCAATGCATGACCACCCTTTCCATGGAGAAATTCCTCCTGATGTCCAATCTGAGCCTCCCCTGGAACAACTGGAGGCTGGGAGAAGAGGCTGATCCTCAGCTTGTTCCAGTGGGGTGGAATGAGATGAGATTTAAGGTCCCTTCCAACCCGAACCATTCTGTGATTCTACAAAATTAGTTTCACCACCAGGGCGATCAGACACTGGGACAGGGACCCAGAGGGGATCTCCATCCTTGGAGATACTCAGACCTGCACTGGACATGCCCCAGAGCAACCCAGTGTGGGTGTCCCTGTCCTGGCAGGGGTGGACTGGAGCCCTGCAGGGTCAGTTCCAGCTGAAGTGATCTGCAATCCTGTGTCTCCCTACCCACACCCCCAGTGCTCCCATTTCCTTCCAGCCTGTGCTTGGCTCCTGAGCCTCTGGAGGGGCTCCCAGACCCTCCCAGACACAAAACTGCTGCAGTTTCTTTTGCAAGAGCAAACCCATTTCTCCATAACTCAGCTAAAGCGTTAACACTCCCGTTTCAGTTCCTTTTATGACAGCCCCAGGCTGCTGCCAGCCAGGCTCCCCTCACCACCCAACCCTGCGCTCAGCAACGCCCCCGACTCCCTCACAGCCCTGCCTGCTCTGCAACTGGGGAAAAAAAGGCAAATAAATGCACCACAGAAGAAGAACGTTGGAGTTGGAGGCCAACAGAGAGTGGCAAGGAGCCAGCAGGAGCGCACAGGGCTGCACTGAGCCCACCCCACGAGCCAGACGGGGTCCAACCTCCCTCAGGGGCAGCAAGGCTGGGCTGAACGAGAGCTCTGGGCTGGTTATCCACGGGGTTTGTGCCCATTCCTCATCCCTCAGGCAATACAGGGGGGAAATTGGGGCTGCACTGCAGCCCAGTGGGTTTTCTCCCTCCTGTGCTCTCTGCCCTTTTCCACAGGGCTTTGCTCAAGCCCCACAGCAGCTCCCCCGACTCCGTTTCCCATGAAACAGGACAAGGTTGCTTTATCTTTACCAGGCATTGTGGGAACGAAACCCACCCACAAAGCAGCAGGTGAGGGGAGCTCACTGCTGCACACAGGGAAGATGAACCCTTGGGAAGTGCTGTCCCCCCTCCCTGGAGGCTGCACTGTCCCGTGGCACTGCCCTGAGGTGGCACTGCTGCTTCCTCTCTTCTTCAAATCCAACCAACAGGAGACTTTCCCTTAACAACAACCAGTGAAAAGCTCTGATTCATTCCCTGCTAACTCCTGTTCACTGCAGTGCTCAGAGCAGATCCCTGGGGCTCAGCACAGTGCAATCCAGTGGGATTCCCTGGAACTCCGTGGAGTAACTCCAGTTTCATTCTTTACCACTGAAGTGGCCACACCAATGCCTGATGCACAGAGCCTGACACCCCTCCCTATCTCACACCTCTGGGGGAGTCCAGAATTCCCATAATTCTTGCCCAACAGATGGAAACTGAGGCAGACAGACTTTGTCAAGCAATTTGCCCTGGGCAAAGGGCATAAGCAGAAATGGGAAATACTTCTTTTGAACCCAAGCCTGGGTTTAACCCCCAGGCCAGGCTTTCCCAGGTGCCCACAGTCATCCCTCCGTTCCCCCACTGAGGACACACAGCTCTAACACCTTTAATCTCACTCTGTTTTGCAGAAATAATGACACAAAGTGCATTATTATATATTATATCATACTGAGAGGCAGCACCACGGGGTAAGCACCACACAACACATGCCAGAAAAAAAAATATTCCAAATCTACACATGATGCCCTAAATGTTCATTGCAACTCAGGTTTCTTCTTAGCCAAAACCACATGCACAGCCCAAAACTACAAACCCAACAATTTTATGCTGATATTAGATAAAACTCTGCACTTGCACAGTGTATGGTACACTCTGCTGGGACCTGGGTGAGGACAGCACAGATCCCTAGTCCATGTCATTCATACAGTTATTGTTTTACTCCAATCCTTTGTAAATGCCTGCTAAACTTCAAACTCTCAGCAGCCAAAAAAAAAAAAACTTGAATAATTTCCCATTTCAGGTTTGGAAAAGAAGGTGTGAGGAGTCTTTGCACGGGCTGAGCGTGGCCCAGGCAGGCCAGGAGCAGAGGGAAGGCACATGTGCTGTCCTTACACACACACACAGAGCACAGACATACCTGCACATCCCAGGGGCTGTGTGAAGCCATTCCAGACTCGGGCTCTTCATCATTGTCCTCATCATCTTCGGTGGGGATCCCAGGGCTCCTCTGGAGAAGGGACACCCAGCCTCCTGGAACAACAGGGTGTCACTGCATGGACCTGCAGGGAGCTGGGCAATCCCAGCCAGCCAGGTGAGTGGCCAACATCCCCACTCTGCTCGGCCAGCAGACCCCTGAGCTGCTCACGGGGAGCTCATGGCCCAGCTCAAAGGACACACCACCCCAAAAGCCCCACTCAGAACCTGCCCCTGCCCCGCCTCGACCCCTTGACTTCGCCCTCAGCAATTCCAGAGCTTCCCAGAGAGCAGGGACCCCCCAGGCCCCTCCCTGCCACCCTGGAGATGGATGAGCAGCGAGCCCCAGCAGGGACTGAGGCTGGAGCGTGCTCTGATCCCACCTTTTATGCCCTTGGTTCACCCGTTTCGGGAGGCAGCGGCGGCGAGCGGCACACGCAGGGGATGGAGAAGATGATGGGCTTTAGCAACAGTCCAAGGACACCCTTTCTTAGGCTCCATTCATAGCGCCAGGCACGGTACAACAGCCCAGCAATTGTTCTCCCAGACATCACCTTCCCATGGAGGCCACTGCCAGAGCCCTCCCCTGCGGGCCCATCACTTCCCTGAGCGCTATTCCTTTCATTAACCACGCTGCCCTGCAGACATCTCCACAGAAATTCCACCACTGGCAGACAAGGACTGGGTTTTTTCTCACTTTTCCTTTCTCTCCTTCTCTCTTTTCTTCTCACTCCTGGCCCTCTTTGGCTCTGCTCACCTGCACTCCCGTGCTCCTCTGGAGGTATTACAGATGGTGATGGCCCAGAGGATAAGGGTATTCCTGGCATGATTAACATCCAGTGGCACAAAGGGACGAGGGGGTTGCTCAGGTTTTTTAAGCTCTCCAATATCATTGTTTTTATTCCCAATATCATTGTTTTTATTCCCACTCTGTGATTCTGGTTTGGGGTTTTTTCCCATCAGAGTTGCTGATGCTCCACCTCACTTGGAGTCTGGATTCATTGGCCCCACGGTGCAGAGCAGCAGGATGGGGATCCCAGGTGGGAGAAGCACCAGTGAGATCACGTGGAAAGGGCTCCCCAGGAGCCAAAGGAGTTATCTCACCAGGGTGGCTCAAAGCTAAACCACCACAACAGGTCAAGGTGAGGAAATGGTGTCAGGAGTGTCATAAGTGGAATTTTCCTGAGAAAATTCCTGCAGTTTTTCACCCAGGCCTGTTGCTAGATAGAGCCAAATTCCATCCTATTCCCGTTGCATAACATAATTAATAGTAATACAAGCTCTGCCATTATGCAAGAAAACTTTCCGTTCCAGTTTCATCTCACCTTAATCACCCATCCTTGCAGTGGTGTTAACGCTGTTTCCTCACCCTGCACTCGGTGTAACCTCGTTAAGCCAAAGCCTAAAGTCTACGTTATTTATTTATTCCACATGATAAAACCAGGATATTACTCACTGTGATAACACGGGTTAATTTTCAGTGAAGCCTCTCTTGGCAAACTTTTAATACAATGAATAACACCCCTATCAGATCCCAGATAAAAGCTGTCATATTGTAACCTCAGCTCAGGCTTTGGCCCAGGGACTTCAAGGTGCAGTAATTACGTTCTGCTGGTGTTTTTTTTTTTTTTCTTAATTGTTACTCATAAAAATCAAGGCATAAAATTAAATTAGTTCAGTGTTATTTAGCATGAGCTTTACTCAAGGCCAGCGCCCGTGTCAGGCTGGGAATGGTGTGTTAAATCCCATTTCCAGTGCACCTCTCTGGTGGGCCTTGAGTGGGAAATTTGGTGGACAGGAATTGGGGTAGATGGGGTAAATATTGTCCCCATCCCCTCCTCCTGCCTGCGTGGGAGGGTGCAAACAGAGCCGGGGGCAGCCCTTGGCCACCCGAGCCCCCAAAACTGCACCCAGAGCAGGTTCCTCCAACCTTCCATGGGTGGGAGAAACGTGGGGAGAACGAACCTGACAGTGTTCATTTCAGCAATTTCTATTAAAAGCAAAAGAGGGCGAATTGAGTGGAAAAAATATAAGATGGTCCCAAGTCAGAGAGTCCCATTTTGACCCAACCCAGAGCAACATCACCAGACACCCAACCCAAAACTAAGCCCTGTCCTCCCACGTGAGGCTGTTCCAGTCCCAGCAGAGCCCAGAGCTGCTTCTGGGACAAACTGGAGCAACATGGGCAAGGCAGTGAACAGTTTCTGCAGGGCTGGAAGGGCCTCTCTGACCTGAGATCACTGCAAGGGTTGAGATTCCAGCAGCGTAAGCCAGCGGAGAAATGGGATGGAGGGCAGTGGGGTTACTTTAAAATTAGCAGAGGTGTCGACTAAGCTTTTCCATGAATTTGGTTTGCAGGTTTACTTTTTTCCTTGAATTTGTGCGAGCCTGTGGGCCAGCCCCGTGGCAGAGCTCCGTGTGAGGGATGGCACGAAGCGTGTCATTAAAGCGGGGAAGCCTCCACGAGGTGTCAGAGCCACGATAAGTCCTGTTTAAACTTTACCCAGAGCTAAACACCAAGTGTCAACATGCACTGCTGCCCAAGCTCTCTGATCAGGCCAGGCAAACATCCAATCAGAAGTATAAATCAAAGCCCAGACACATCCAAGTGAGACTGGAGTGTTTAACTCTACAATTCCCATCTGACCAGGACTTTCCCAGCAGGTTGCCCACAGCCAGGTCTCTCCCCAGACATTTGTTTATGTAAGAAACCCGTCTGTGTGCATTATTCCTGTATTTATTTCCCCCTGGTAGGCACAGGCACAAGGAAAGGCTCGGCAGGGTACACGATGTCCCAGCCCTGCAGCGGCCGCGGGCGCTGCTGGGGGATGTTCTGTTTGCTTTTCCTCCCACCCCATCTCCCCTGGAGACCAACCCTGGGCAGCCCAAAATTCCAAATTAACGGCAGGGCAAAGCCACGATTCTGATCTCACCAAGCGGGAAAAAGGACAGGGAATGCCATCCATCAGCTTGGGGATCATCAGGCTCTCCGTGCCACCCTTCCTCCCCCCAAACCAGGGCTTACATTCCCCATGGGCAGGGGCACAGCAGGGAGGTCTCTCCTTTCAGGAACTCTTCAAAAAAAACCCCAAAAGTCACTTTTTCAAGCCTCCACCACAGCCCCAGGCTCCCTACAAGACCAGACAGCCACTGCCAAGGACGACAGGACTGCCAACCCCACGTGCCTTTGGGAGCTGTTGGCCACCTTTGCCAACCATTTGCTTCCAGGAGTGGACTCTCTGCAGTTTTCCCTGCTCACCCCAGTGCCTGGAGGAGAAGGGGGACCCACTACCCACAGTGTCACCCCACACCCCCCGTCCCCTCTGCCAGTCCCTGTGTCAGCACCATCCACCTCAACACACGAACACATTTTGGGCTGGCTGAGCTCACTAAGCTTTGGATCAGACCTCCAAGTCGTGTAACTCATAATTAGAAACCCATGCCAACATTCTGAGAAAAATCTTTTTTTTTTTCCTCCCCAGATTGGGCAAAAGAAAGGTTAAAAAACACCATCTGTCATGGTGATTTTTTTTCATATTTCTCTGTCCTTTTCCCTCGTTAAAGGGAAGTGGGGAGGGGAGGATGTTCATTTGAAGCTTGCAACATGTTTTATTAATTGATGGCAAATAATCCTAAGATAAAGTGCACAATAAATTTTTTAATGAGAACATATGGTGGGGAAAATTGATAGGACTGAGCCTTTGAAGATTTCCTTGTGAGCACAGCTACAAGAGGAGCGGGAACAGGCTTGGACAGGGAAGCCCAAATATTCCTCAGAGGGAGAAAAAGGCAAAGGGCAGGTGGGGGCATCGCTGCTGTCACCAGGTACCAAGTGCTCCAGCTGGACATGGCCCCTGAAGTGATGCTCAAGAAGCAGTTCAGGGCAGGTCTAAACACAGCTCAAAATTCACCTGTGACTCTGACCCGTGCCAAGTTCTGGTGTCAGTTGATACAGGGGATCCTCCCTGGTGTCAACTGCTTAGGAAGGGGCTTAAGCTGAACTGAAATAATCTGCTCATGAAGACCAAGTGCCTGTTTGGCCACCTCAGTCATGGAATGGTTGGGGTTGGAGGACAAGGTGGGGATGGGGCACAGGGAGGGCACTCCAAGGTTTTTGGAGTCTTTTCCAGCCTCAGTGAAACGATTCTCTGCAAAGCCACGTTCCATGGACAGGATGCCACGAGGACATGGGGACACCTGACCCCTGCCCTGCACATCCCTGTCCCTCCTCCTGCCCTCGCTGTGACTCTGCCATCAAACATCAGCCACTCTGGGCTCCTTCCCACAACGGGCAGCCAAGCCCAAGCCAAAGGGAAACAAATGCCCCAAAGCACATCAGGAACTCTCTGCCACAAAGGGCTTTTTCTCAATAATGTAATTCATTTATTTGAGATTTATCATCAGCAGTGCCACAGACACGTTCACAAAAACTGGGGGTGGATGACACAGTATTTAAAGCAACATTTCTGGCAAAAAATAAAGAAATAGAAATGCCTCCCAAGGGCAACCTGATCCCCGAGCAGCCATATCCACATTATATATGGGATTTCTTCCAGGGACAAAGTGACTTAGGAGCACAGCCCCCCTGCTGATTCTCAGAGGATTTGTGCTCACCTTGGCATCTCCAAATATCCCATTCTAATCCATCCATAAACAGCTACACCCTCCAAACCAAACATACCCTGGCCCTTAATCCACCACTCCCAGCACAGCCTGAGGGAACAGCCGAGCCTTGCAGGGTTTGAGGAGGATCAGCTCGTGCTGCCCCAGGGCTCCACCACCCCCCACCAGCACATTTCAGTGCTCCAGAAATGCTCCTACCTCAACCAAGCCTGACCCCTGCCCCAGCAGCACCCAGGGAAACACCCTCACAGGACATGGGATGCACTGCACGTGGGTTTTGAGCAGGAATTTTGCCTCAGATCCCACAGCTCTGGGCGATTCAAGACATTGAGCATCCCCTTGAGCTCCACCAAGAGGTGTGGATGCACCCCAGGGGGCTGGGCTCATGCAGAGCAGGCACTACAAGCAAGAAGTGTCCCCAAAAGTCATTGAATAGTCACTTTAAAATACAATTAAAACCCTCATTGGCTGGAAGTAAAGAAATAAAGACTTGAAAAGGACACCTGGCCTTCACACCATTGAACTTCACTCAGAAAAGCGGCTCTACTCCAGCAAAACTCAGCTTTCAGGCAGGAAAAGTCAGGATTCAGGCCACTCCAGGAGCTGGAGCTTTAAGGAAAACCTCCTGGGAGAGGAGAGCCTGGTGCTTTTCCAGCCTGTCGATATTTCTTGGCCCTGATTGATTCAGTCACGAGACCAGGCCAGGGCACCCCAGGGCAGGAGCTGCAAGTGCCAACTCGCATCAGTAACCCATTAACCACGGGCAGACACGGCTGCTGAAAGGACTTTGGTTTAAAACCACGTCCCCTCCAAACAAGACACCCTGCACCCAGAACTTCCCAGCCCTCTGCCTTTCCATCTGGGACTCCTGACAAACAGTTTTTAAGGTCCTGATGAGATGGACAAAGAGTTCCTGACCAGGACCACACACTGGAGGAGTGTAAAATGTAAAACACAGGTGTTTTTCAGCAGCACATGCTATAGACTGCTCCCATTTTCAAACAAGGCGAGCGTGAAAACCCAAATATTTGAAGATATGATCCCAAAATTGTCCTCATCCCACACCTGCACTGGGTGTTGCTGCCCTGGGAAGTGAGGAGGACCCCCAAAATCCTGACCCTTCCTGAGCCAGCAGGATTCCTCTCATTCTTCTCGTGGACTTTCACCACCCAAAGCAAACACAGGGGCTGTGGGGCAGCACAGGCAGCGCCCAGGGGAGGTCAGGCAGGCTCAGCCAGCCCTGCCAGCATTCCCACGCTTCCCAGGATCCCTTTGGATCGGTGTGGTGACCAGAGATGTCAAGGACTTGTGTCCTTTCACAGGCCAGAACTCCAGGCGGTGGCAGGTGTCCCTGCCAGGTGAAGTCCTGGGACACAGACAGGATAAGGAGGAGAGAGAGAGATAAGATTTTTCCTATTGCAACCCCTAAAATTAAGAACTACAAAAAATAAAGGCAGAAGAAAAAAAAAGGTAAGAAACTGCACCAAAATATTTGCAATATTCATCCTAAAGCACTACTGGAGCAAAAGCATCAGCAGTGAGCTTGAGGTTTTTGAAAACTGGCCAGTTCCATATATATATATATAGATTATTTTATATATATATATATATACACAATTTTTCCCACAGAACTTCAGATTAAGTGGAAAGTTGGGCCAGGAGTCCTCTGAGAAGAGGACAGGGTTTCCATGAGGAAATTTCCCAGGAGATTCCCATCACTTCCTCCCCACACTCGGGCAGGAAAGCTGGTGCTGTGAGAATTCTCTCCCTCTGGGTATTTTGGCCCATCCTCTTCCAGTACTGAACAACCCAAACTGAAGGGAAACATCCCATTATCTCTGAATTTTTAATTTAAAAAAAAAAAAAAATTGATGTAAATATTGTTGGGGATTTGGATAAAAGTTCTGAGTTGAGGAAGCATTTTCAAACTGGAAAATAGGATGGGTTTAATTTTATTGCAGACCTACAATAATGAGCCACTTTCTCTTCACTAGCACAGAGAGAAGCCTGCAGAAAATGCTTTGCCCATCTGCTCCTTCCCCATGCAGCAATGCAGGATCTGTAATCCTGTTTTTTTCTGCCTAGGAATTAGATGGAAGGTCCTTGGGAATCTCACAGCACTCTTATGTGTGAAGCAGTACAGGAAACAGCACCGAAAAATTGAAAAATTCCACTTCCTAAAGAGCCAGGAAATAAGGATGAGGAAGCAACTGGACAGCAAACTGAAAGCAAGACATCTGGGTGTCCCTCACCTCCAAACTCCAGCACTGCTACAGCAATAAACCCCATCAAAATGATCCAGCTTTGCATCATGGACAAGGTTTCCCCAGATTCAGTGCCTCCACCACTGGTTTTGCTCTGGTTGTCACCAAATGCCAACCTCATTTCTCCACAGGAGGTGGTTTGGACCTCCCTGTTCCCAACAGACACCAAACTCAGCCAACAGAGCCCCCTCTGTACCCAACACCCATCAAGGGGTTTCCTTTGCATGAGACCTTCCAGCTGAGACAACACAAATCTGGGGGGGGAAATACAAATCTGGGGGGGAAAAGCTAAGGAAGGATCAGGGGAAAAGCCAAGGAAGGATCTCAAGGACTGGAGTGGGGCTTTTTCCATCTTCCAGACCTGGAGATCTCCCCCGTGGGAGGAAGGAGCAGAGCCCACCCCCAGCTCAGCCCCCCATTTGGGACAGGGACAAGCCCCGTGTCCCCCCATCCCTGCTGGTGCTCAAGGAGGTCCCTGGGCCAGCAGGGAGGAGGTGGGAAGGGAAAGGAGGTGGGGGGGTTGTTGAGAGTGAATTTCAGACTTTCACATCCCCTCTCCAGCTGCGCCGGGAGCAGAATCCGACTCCGGAGGAAGGGATTTGAGCCGTGATTTCGCAGTTTGCCTCCAACGTTTGCCCTGAATTCTTTACGGAGAGGCTCCAAGTCAAGCTGAGAAGTTTCTCAAGCCCCTCGTGCCCCGGTGCCAACCCTCACCCTGCAGCTCCCCACAGATTCTAGGAACTTCCCCGGAGCGAGGCAGGAATTTCTGTGCAGCCTCCCTACCTCGCCCTGTGCTTCTTGGCCGGGGCTGCCTAAAAACCACTTGGCCTGTCCTGGCAGCCCAGTGCCAAGGTATATATGTATGTCCCGACCCAAATGAATGGAGCTGCTGAATTAAGTGCTGGAGCAAAAAAACCCTGCAGGACAATAAAACCCATTGATGGTGCTGCAGAGCCCAAAAGTCTCCGTTGCTCCGAGCCAGAGCTCCCACAGCAGAGCCCTCTCGGTCGGAGCCATCTCCCCTGTGGGATGGTCACCAGCCTCCCGCTCGGGCTCTTCTTGGGGAAAAGCCACTTCTCCCTGGAAACACGGCGGGCAGGGCAGTGCTGCCAGCCCAGTGAGGGCTGGAGCCTCCTTTGGGGCACCTACCACGTAGCTTGGAGCCCTCTCAAGAGCTGCCCAAGTCCACACACAGACATGGTCCTAACAGGTCACTCAGTCCACAGAAACCGAGACCAGGCTGGTCTGAGCTGGGCCCAGCCCACGCCCTGGAGCCTGGGTGACCCAAGGCCACAGGGGCTGTGTGTCCCTTTGCTTTCCAAAGCTTTCCCTCTGCCCTGCAGAGCAATCAGCTCCCGACTGCCACGCCGAACTCGGGAAGGAGAAACCTTCCCAAAGGAAGGAATTCGGGAAGGAGAAACCTCACTGCGACTCACAAACTGAGCAAATTCAACATGGGCAAGAACAGACAAGGGATAAATACTAAAAAAACCCTAAGATGTCAATTTTACAGTTGCTCTCTGGCTCTTTGCTGACCATAACCACACTTTAAACACTGTTTTATGATGCAAACAGTCAGAAACCTACTGCTGGAAGCTTGTGGAATGAACTAGCCACTTTGCAGAGATAGGAGCAGCCCAGGTGGACACTCCAAGCCAGCTCACTCGGGAGGCTGAGCCAGGGCAGGACGACTTGCTTGGCTCTGGGGTGCAAACCACAGCCCTGAGCCATTGATGCTGCCCATCTGCATGTGAAAAAGCAAACACATAAATAAAAATTACTGTGAATGGCAGAAAACGATGCTGGAGAAGCGTTCCCACCGGCTTGGCTTCTCCTCAGCCCTGGAGGCAGAGCTGCACCACAGCCAGGGCTTGGCCAAAGCCACCCAAAGCCATCACTCGCCCACCCCCGTGCCCAGGGGCCCAGGCTGGGCTGCAAACCCTCTCCCACCCACGCCTGCTGGGACAAGGGAGAGGCTGTACTCCTGCAGCTTTGAAAAATTATTAATAAAATGCCAAAGGGTTGGGCAGAGCTTATGGTTTTTTGGCTGGGTTTTTTTTTTTAAATTGGTTTTGAGTGACACAAACCCTCCTGTATTGCACAAACTCATCTGCCACCGGCCAGTTGTGCAAACAGCAGAGTTTGCTTTCGGCCAAGGACCCAAAAGAGCCAGGAGTTGTGCTGGGTACCCCATCTGAAAGCTGATACACACACAACCCCCCAAAAAACCCCAAACTCAGCAGTATTTTTACTTCTTTTCTAGAAGTTGTGCCCTGAGTCTCCCTGGATCTCTCATTCTGGCAGCTTCAAAAGTTGTTTAGATAAACTGAGCCTTTGGCCATTTTTAAGCCTGTTTGGGAAAAGATGGAGCTCCTGAGGGATGGAGTTGTGTGACAGAAGATGGTCAAGGAGAGGAAGGGAAGTTTATGGATGTGGTGACTGGGAAAGGACAGCCCCTCACATGGATGGATTGGATGCAAGAGATTTTACCCAGAGAAAGCTTTGGTGATCCCCTCAGAAATGGGAAAAGCTTTCCCTCAGCTACCCTACTAAGGGAGGAGGAGCTTCTCTGTCCTTCAGAGGACAGAGAACAAGGTGTATCAGATGGGAGCAATTCCTTTCTAGCACTCCTGAGCCCCACGAGCAGGAGCTGCTCAGCAGCCCAGAACACGGTGTCGTGGCACACCCAGCACTCAGCTCCTCAAAAAGCCTGGCCATGACCTGTCACACTCCTGGTCACCACATTCCTGCAGCCTGTGCCAGTGCCACTGCAAAGGCTGGGACTCTCCAGCAGGCAAAACCAGCCCCAAAGATCAACAAGGTCACAGCATGTCACCCCCAGGGATTCACCAGCCCCGAAGGGTCTCTCCACCACAGCCAACCCCAGAGCTCACAGATGCACTTCACCCTGCTGAAGATCACAATTACAGGGGAAAAAAAGAAAAGGGCAGACAGGTGGCACACCCTCAGATAGAGAGGTTTTCATAATGGTTACACACTGGCCCGGGGCCAGCCCGCAGCTCTGAGAGCTCAGGGGCAGGACATGAACTCCACATTTCACAACTGGTCCCAGGCCTGCAGAGAGACCAGCCCAAACCCCACATTCAGGAGGCTGAAGTCAGATCTCAATCTGAATTTGGTGGCTTGGGCAAGTTTCAAGAATCACAAATTACCTCTACTTATTATTATTATTAATAATAAAGTGTTATTTCATGCAGGAGCCTTGAGGTTCATTGTGATCTGCAGACAAGTGGCTCGAGCAGGGGCAGAATGCACAGCTGGCAGGAGCAGGTGGGGTTTGCATTGTCTCCAGCAGCTCCCAGGGCCGAACTCTGCCTGAACTCCATGGTGGGAACACACCACGTGCAGGTCTGGGCACCATCCGAGCTCCACGTGAGCCCCCGGGCTGCAGACACTGAGCTCACCTTCCCCCTCCTGGCTGCACAACAGCAGCAGCTCAGCCTCCTGACCATGAGCACCACCAGGCTCGTCCCCTGTGTGACAACAAGCCCAGGGCTGGCTCCTGGTCTTGTGCCAGGGAAGAAATTTCACCAGCCAAGAGCAGGGCAAGGTCAGACACCAACCCAGTCTGGTGCCACCCACACTGCCCCAGTCTGCATCCCGCTGGGCTCTGGGGAAAACCTCTGTGAACATGGTTGTCTAGTTCTTCTGCTTGTACTGCCCTATTTTGGGAGTTTGTTTAGTGGAAGAAGAACCAAAATTGCAGAATAAATATGTTGCTTCAGCCTAAAAAAGGAGGCAGGGCTGGAGCCTGGGGAGGACCCATGGGTGCAGCTCTTTCCAACCCGACTTCCAACAGGTTTCCAAGGGCTCAGCCTGAGCTGCTGAGCATCCTCACACTGAGCCAGACCAAGCCAGCAAACCCCTCAGTGTTCCCCAGAAAAGCACCAGAGGATCAGTCTCGGTACTTCCCTTGCACTGCAAAGCCCCCCCCGTGACATCCAACCTGCACAGCCAGGTCGGGGAGATCAGACCCACACCTTCAAGCTGGAATTGCCCATCCAGTTCCTCAATCTCTTCCCAAAGGAGCCCTCATTTCCCATGGCTGGATGAACAACCCTCGTCCTGGCCAAGGACACCAAACCCTGGGCAGCCCCCGCCGCAGACGCTCAACGTCATCACTCTCAAGGAGTGGGTAATTAATGCTGAAAGGTGTGACTGCAGCCAAGCAGGCTGGCTAATCACCTCCTGATTCTGCCTAATCACCTCCTGATTTGCTCTGATGTCCCAGATCATTTAGAAATACAATCTGAAGGTGGTGGGAGGGACTCACCGGCATTCCTGTGGAAATGGAGGGTCCCTTTCCACTTCTAAACACTGCAACTTCCTTATTCAGCAGGCCAAGGCCAAGTTCCCAAGCTGAGGAACGTGGATGCATTTTGTTCCTGCAGCAGGTCAAACGTGGCTCTGCAATTCTGTGATCCTTTCTAGGGTACTGCATTAGCAGCTGGATGGAGAAAAACCACTTAGGGGTCAGTTTGGTATCTCTGCCTCTCTTAAATCATAAGAAAATACCCATTTCCTATTCCTACACTGCTGTAACACAGACCTGTCCCCCCCACGTGGACACAGCCAGACCAAGGCTGCTCAACTGGTGCAGCTCCGAGCACAAGCAAAGAACAGGAGGATGTGCCATAGCTTGGAGATCTCTTTATCACAGATTATCAGCTCTGTGGATCTTGCAAAGCCATTAAAGTGATGGATGACTGTGACTATTTTATGTCCAGAGATTCCACAACAAAACAGGGTTTTTTTTTAAATTCAGTACAAACCAAGCCCCTTGTCTCATGTACAGGGTATTCTATCAGTGCACTGTCTTGCAGATGGGTCAGATAAATTGCTGAGGTTGTGTTTGATGAGCTGGAGACCACAGGGAACCATCTGATTTGACCTCAGGGAACTGTCAGTGGCTCACTGAAACTCAGAGCCCCAAGGTCACCACAGCTGGGACCTCAGAGGAGTAGGTAGTGCTCAAAAATGACCCAGGATACAGCTGAAAACTTCTCCCCATCACCCAATCCTTATCCCACCCCCACATCCCTCCATCACCCAGTCCTCATCCCCAACAACGCTGCTGGTTTTATAAGCCAGGAGGGTCTGCACACCTTCCCCCCTCCCAGCCAGCCCTGAAGGGGGAGCACAGACACCGACCTGCCCTCTCCTCACACGGGAATCCTCCAGGCTGACCCTGCATCCCACAGGGCTGTTTGCTTTGGACGCCACGGGTCCGGTGTTCGTCAACCTGACCTTTCCTGCTTTCTCAGTCAACGGCCTCAGATCGGGCCAGGCAGGCACAAGATGTTGAAAATTAATCACCACCAGGGGCTGACGGGAAACTGCTTGATTGGAGAAGTGGCATCTGGTGGGAGCACCAGCCTCCTTTCCTCAGCTGGAGCGAAAACCCCTCAGGCTCTGCTAAAAACCCTCCCGGGGAGCAAAGGAACTCCCCAGCAGTGACACCCCCAGCTCAGAGTCAGCCAAAAGCACTCAGCACCCCACAGGGTCAAACCCCCAGGATAATCCTGAGCACTGGAGGGACTCAGCCAGCACTGACTCCCCTGGGACAGCCCTGATCGAGGGTGGCAGCACCAGCTTCATTTGCCCAATGCACCAGATTCCCCTAAAATAGCCCAAAAACACCTGATATTTGCCTAAAGAGCCTTACCCAGACAGAGAGGTCTCCTCTCACCCAGGGACACGCTCCACAGTCATCCCGTTGTCCTCTTGCCTTTTTCTTCCACAAATGCTGCCAGACCAGTAAGACTGGATTTGATTCTCCTCGGGAGATTTCTTTTTCTTTTTTTCTCCCTATCCCAAAATATCCTTCCTGCCCCAGTAATACAGAAAAAAATGTGGGTGTTTCTGTGCAGTTTCGGGTCATTTTGGAGACCTCAGATTTGTCACCTCTTCAGGGACTGTTGTTCAAGCTGTCTCAGAAAAAGAAACCTCATGGAAATGATTTGGCCTGGCCACCAAACCTGGACCATTTGACCCCAAATGATAAAGGGTCTGATTCTGGACAGTCTTTGAGCCAACTAAGGACAAATGATAAGGTGATAGATAAGCAGAGAACTAAATAAAAAGCCCAGGAGGAGCTGAATGTGCAGCAGGAAACAGGATCCTGCCCTCCTATGACTAGTCCTCGGTGCCTGTGGATTCCCTGGGGTCTAGTACAGAGAAGTGCTCACTGCTGTTCTTTTTCTCAGCAGTGTTTAATTGTATCTCTACAAATTACCCAAAAAAAAAATAAATTATTATTTCTTCAACATCCTCTTTGTCAGATTTGGCTGAAACTGGAGCAGGAATTCCAGAAAGAGACACAGGACACTGATGAGGGAGAAGGAGACACACATCCATACCTGTATCTGGTTTGGTTTGAGCTCAGACACAAAAGGGATGCTCAGAAGCCACGCTAATAGATTGAAAAAACCCAAACCCAGCTGTTTTCTAAAGAGCAAACATTCCCCACTGCCAGGCCCTGGGGCTGGTGGTAGGAGGACAGTCCCATCCCAGGCCTGGCAGAGCAGTGCTGTCCCAGCCAGAGCTGATCCCAAAATCCTCCTTTGTTTCTCAACTTCGAGTTTTCTTTGACTTTTTTTTTTCTTTTTTCTTTTCTTTTTTTTTTTTTTTTTTTTGCAAGGTAACAATACCTCCTTTCAGGCTCTGCCAAAGCCCTACTCAAGCCCACTCAGATAAGAGCTGGCAGGAAAGGTAACTGCCATCAATATTTTGGTGAATGTTAACTACCTGAGGACAGGCTGGGAGGGGGGGGATCCCAACAGTCGGTGTGAGCACCTGGGCTACGTTTAAAAACACCACATTAAAAGTCGTCTCCCTCCCCAGATCCCCCTGAATTCCCACCAGAGCCTCTCCAGTGGCTGCAAAGACAGCGCTTAGCGAGTCAGGACTGAGTCTCCAGTCGGGCTCCTCACCAAGGTACGTTCTCACGGCGCTTCCCTTGCGGCCCTTTCCTCTGCTCCACTCAAATATTAAAACATTGCCCTTCAGCCGGAGTTTACTTTGGAGAAGCGTGGCAAGCAGGACTCGTAGCCCTAAATTCTCAAGTGCAGGTTTCAGAATTAAAACGCTGACAAACAGAATAAAACCGAGCTGGGGACGTCTTTCTGCCTCCTCGCCGGAAGCTTTGTCTGGTCGGGGGCAGCACCTGCTTCCATCCTTTCCTTCCAAGGGAAAAAAAAATGGGTTTGTGTGTTAGGAGTAGGAACCCAGGATCACGATAAAGAGTGGTTTGAGACTGACAGCAAATTAAACTCCACGCCAAGGTATATATACACCGTTCGGAGACATATTTATAATGGGGTTTTTCCTAAACCCAGAAAATATAATGATATTCTGTCATGCACTCTGAGACTTTCTGTGTTATTATTAAGACATAGCAAACATTTCTAGGTAGAAAAACTGGGAGCCTGGAGGGTGTTATTCTCAGAATAAACTTTTCCCACTTAGCAGCAGGATGAGTTTTTTTCTCATGTTCGTGCAAAAAAAAAAAAGTATGATTTTTGCCAAGCTAAATGGCCAGAGCATATTTCTAATCTGTCACAGGTAGGAGAGGCAGGTAGAGAGACAGATTCAGAAAAACCAGCACTCCCTGCCCTCCCCAGTTCTGCTTTTCTATCTCCTGCTCCTTTGCTCCAGTAATTTTAACACCAGGAGTGTTAAGCTATTTTTCTTCTCACCATAAGCTGCTCCTGCGACAGCCCTTCCTGCTTCCTTGCCACTCCAGCAAAGTAGGAGGAAAACTGAACAAATGCTCCTCCCCTGCAAATTGTTAAATGGAAAGTAAATAAATAAACTGATTAAAAAGCAGTTCTGTTTATGGATCATGGAGTGATTCAGAGAGAAATTAAAGCAGCACCTCTTGGCTGCCCAGAGCCCGAGCAGCTCCCGGGCTGTCCTGCCTCTTGTCCCTCCAGGATGGGATGGAGAGCTGGATCTGGGTCCAGCCCCAGGGCAGGCATTTAAAATCAGCTGGAATTTCGTTTCAGCACCTCCTGGACAAGCCTTGTGGTCCTCACCACGGAATTACCAGCACGGGGCAAAAAACGGGAAGGCAAGGGGGGAAGCCTCGGGAACGTGTCAGGGATGCTGGGAACAACCCACCAGCCCTGAGTGCCCGGTGCCAGCAATGCCATCCAGCTGCCACCACCAAAAACAGGCACCTTAAAAATCCCTTGGAAGGCTTTTCCCAGTGGAAAAGGAGGCTGGGAGCTGCTGCACCCTCAGCATCCGTGGGGAGCAGGAAAACGGCGTCCCACACTCGGCAGCAGCTGGGAAAAGGCTCAGTGCTCACTCCTGGGGCTGCATCCCATTCCTAAGGGATGGAGAGACACAAACACATCCAACTGCAGAGAGACCAGGGAAAACTGGGCCCAAATTTCAGCAGAACGAGCCCAGAGCGTGGTGGGTTCGGCACCCCCAGGGTGGCATCGGGCACGGGATGGATGGGACTCACTCAAAACCAGACACCGAGAAGGAAGCAGACACCTGAGCACCCCCTTCCCCACAGCCCCGGGCCAGAAATACAGCACAAACCACCAAAAAATTATCTAAATTCTTAGACACGTCTTAAGATTTATGGCCTATGCAAAATAAAATATTTATACAGTGCCTGGGCACAAAGTTCTGCACTTGGCATAGAGAGAGGACAGCAAGACCCAGCTCTAGGGCTGCCTGCATACGTGAGTCTGTCTTTAAATATATATATATATAACTAAAACAAATCCCTGTTTATTACTCAGTAGAGAAAACTGCAGGTTTTTTTACATAAATAATCCCAGTGTAAATAAACTCCCCACCCTGAGCAAACTCAAAGTGATCCCATAGCAGATTTCTCTATTTTTCAAATAAATCATCGTTCCACCCCAACATGGGCCTGGCAGCTAGAATTTCCAAATCACTCAGGAGCAGCGCTGGGATGGGAGCTGGAAACAACCCAAACAAACAATTTTACAAGTTCCAGAAGCTGGCCCCCCTCCCCAACCAAACCTCCTCCCGTATCCACCACCCTCCCCATTTCTTTTTTTTTTTTTTTTTTTAATTTCTCTTTTAAATTTGACGAGCGGGAGGGGTGGGCGCTGCCACTGGCCCATAGGAAATCGGTGACCCAGGGACATCTGCAAGCCATTAGGACACAGACTTCAGGTAGCTCCCAGAAACACGTGCTGTCCACATTACACCCTCCAAGTATATTTCCACAACTTTACTTCTCCAAATAAACAGTCGGGCTCTCCCTGCATTAGCGAGGAGCTGCACAAACAGGTAGAGAGAATGGCAGTTTTATTCCCCTTTCCAGTTCTGATGGATTTCTTGTAAGCTGTTGCTGGGCTGTGTAATTTGAACTATTGCTTGGGAAAACATAATAGGGCCGGTTTAAAATTACGGCCGTTTATTTGTGTGGATGTGAGGATGGAACATCGCGCGGGGTCCGCACAGCGGGTTAATTCACGCTGCACCCGACCCGCTGCTCACACAGGGGTGCTGTGTGGGACAAACGGTCAAAATAAAGCTGGAGGGGTGTAAAAATCAGGATCCACCAGGGGGTTATGTTGGAGTGGAGAGATTGGGGTGGGGTTTTTTTTAAATTTATCAAGCGGGTTTTGTACCTTCTGCAGAAATTCTGCTTCTCTTTAACCTCGCCCAGAGAGGTTTCACGACGCCCAGAGGGGACGTGTGGCTGATGGCACAGCGACCACAGACTGTGACACTGATGGTGTGCCATTCATTTACAGAAAAAAATGGACAAAAACAGGGAGAAGACGATGGTGATCAACTTGCTTCCAGCATTCCCCCCAGGGATTTTTTTCCTTTTCTGGAGAGCTCACATTGTTATGAATGAAAACCCTGTCCTTTGTCCTCATTACTGGAGCTTTGCTTTTGGCTTTGATCACTTTCCCCCCCCCGAGTGATTCGAACCAGATTGATTTATCTTTGCATCTGATGGAGAACCACTTCCAGCCCTGGCTGACATCCGGGGGATGCTGTGCCTGGAAAACACGGCAAAGCCACCGCCAGCAGCAGAACAGGCACCGCTGCTCAGGCCAAAAGTACTCCCACAAGTTAAGGGTGCACTTTAGTGGGGGGAGAAGAAGAAGAAGAAGAAGAAATTTATAATAATGCTCCTCTTTTTCTCTTAGGAGGAAAAAAAAAATCCCTTTGGGAAGGAGGGAAAAAAGCCACTTTGGGGAGGGTATTTCCATCCCGATTTAACCGAGACGGATAAATTTTCCCATCTAGCCAAGCTTGCAGAGCTTGGAGCCAAAACGCCTGCGAGCAAATAAATAAACAAATAAATAGATAAATAGATAAATAAATAAATAGATAGATAGATAAATAAATAAATATATTAATATTCCCCCCCTAAATGTAGCACTTTAATCTCCAGAAGTGGGGAAAAAAAAAAAAAAAAAAGAACAAGAGCGTTTGTGAAGTCCAAGGTTGCGCGCGGTGGTTTCCAGCTGTGGGAGAAAGGGAAGGGAACAGCAAAGAGGTTCTTTCTCCTCGCTATGGTGGAGGCTGTGCCGGAGCCAGGGAATGTTCAAACTCCTCCGGAGCTCGGAGATCCCGACTCCAAAATGGGAGTGAGGATAAATCCGCCCCTGGGTTTCCCTGAGGGGGAGCAGCTCCGCAAACTGGGGAGCTGCCCATCAGCACTGGTATTTCTTGGTGGAAAAGCAAAAAAAATCCCCATTTTTCACCTCTTTTTCTCAGATTTTTTTGCACTTCCAAAGCTTTTTTCCAAGGGAAAACAGCCTTTCTCTCCTCACAATTCCTTTTCCGACGCCTCCAGGACTCACCCTAATCCCGACTCCCTCCCCAGCAGGATCTGGCCCCCCGGCAGCTTCGCCTTCCCAGGATGATTTTTTAAGTGGTAAATAAATCTCCACACGATTTCAAGCGCCGCTGCTTGACCAGCCACGATGAGTGTGCAGATATTTAATAGCTAAAACAGACAGACGTGGTCACATTAACGCTGCCACCCAGCCTGGAAATAATGGGGATCATTTCCCCACAGCGCAGGGATCGTTCCTCTGAAACTCCTCAACTGCTTTCACTTCGCTCTACAGAGCGAGTCCATCAAGGTGGGATTTTTAGTCATGATTTAAACCCAAATATCTTTCAGCCACTTTGCCTTGGATTCTTCAGGCTCCTGGTTACCTTATATATAGAAAAAAGGGGGAAAAAGTGCCTGTCCTCCAGTTTTTTCACCCATTCCAAGGTCAGGATTTGCCAAGCTTAAATCACACACTGCGTTGTCTTCAGCTCGGGGTGCAGCAGCTTTTGAGGGCCATGTATTAGCACCACAAGGCAGAAAAACAAACTATAAAAATTAATACAACGACATAAATATAAAATACCATGGAACTCTTTGCTGGATTTACAAAATTAAAGACAATTCTGCCCCCAGTACGTCACCCATCAGCTACTGCCCTTTATCTCCTTTTTTTTTTTTCACTGTGCAATGACCTTCTGATAAGGCCGTGCCAGAATATGCCTGAGAAACGCTGGGGCTTTTGAAAAATAAATAGATACAGCACAAAAAGGGACAGGAGCACAGCTCTGTGCAAACCCTGCTGGGGAGGCCGTGGCAGAGGTGTCCAACACCTCTGGACCAGCTGGAATATGACATGGTGTCAAGGGCCGCCTCAGAAGGGGGTCAGCACCAACCCCGTGTCCTTGGGATGAGTTTCATGGGAGAGAAATCCATACTGTGTTAACACAGCAACACCTGGATTGGCACAACGTGGGATCCCTGCCCTGGAGAAGCGGGGATGGGAGAAAAATTGACTCAAACACGAACATTTTGTGCCGCGCGTGAGAACGTCGAGCGGCGACAAAGGACACGGCTGAGCCCTCCCTGCTCACAGCCCTCCTGCAGCACAGGGGGAAAAGCCAAAGTGTGGGAGTACTGTTGTGGTTGGTGGGACTCAGCACTGCTCACACACTGAATGAAATGTCACTGTTTGGGAGCAGGGGACAGAGGGAGCGATAATTATTACCCTGCAATCAGCACCTCCCCTGCCGAGAGCCGCGTCCAAAGACACGGGACAAAACCATCCTGGATAAAGTCAAAGGCATGGTCCCACCTGGAGTTTCACATTGTGTGCTGCTGATCAGTGATTGATACAGCTTTGGTATCAAAATTGAGAGATATAGTGCGGGAATGCCTTTGTTTCAGAGATCTCCACTCTGAGCCGAACCTTCCCGTCTTGCGCCCGTTGCTCTCTGTGAGCAGGGAAAGTTTTTCCCTGGACAGGGAGGCAGCTCCAGCTTCTCCCTGGATTTCTCACCCACTGGGGGAGAGAGGTTTGTGGCAGGCACTGCTGGCCCATATGAGGTCAGAGGGGACGGGGTGACATCACAACATCCCTGGCGAAGCCGCCGCCTGTCCAACACCCACCCCATGGCCGGGGGGGTCGGAGGAGAGGCTGGACCTCATCAGGCAGCTGGATCAAACCCCCCCAGATCCCACCAAACACCAACAAACCAGAGCTTATTCCAGCACAAGTGATCTGATGCCCATCAATACTGTGAGTTCTGAGGGAAAAACCTCCCCCCAAAAGCCCCACACGGTGCTGTTCCCTCTGCTGCCGAAACTCCCGTCTCCTCCACTCCACTTGGGAAGATTATTTCCTAAAAAACAGTGATTTGATTTAGCACGAGGCAGGGAAAAAAACCCCATCAAACGAGGGCTCTAATCCTCGCTAACAATCTCTCCTGATATCTGAGCTCGCCACTCAGGGTAAAACAATGTTAATTCTTTCAAAAGAAAAGAAAACTTCCATCCTGACGGGAAAGCAGCAGCAGCTCAGCCGCTCCAAAGGAAACTTCTAACCCTGCGAAATGACTGTGATTAATCAGCTTGTCCACGTTGTCTAAATAGTCCATCGAACGGGAATTAAAAATAATAATCCAGAAATTATAAAATCACACGCAATAACTGGAAAGCTCTTTCCCATTTCTCTTTTGTTTATTGTTCAAACTTGTCAAACCACTTTCTTTGGTTAAAACAGGCTGTTCGGGGATGAAAAGGCAGAGTCCCTTTCAGCAGATGGACTTTCAGAATGAAAAATGTTCTAATTATTACACTTTTCATTAAATCAATTATCCTCCCAAATTGTTCTTGTGTTTATCTCTGCCAGTCAGCAGCAAAGCCATGGAACAATCTGTTGTCACCATATTTTTCTCCTCCAGGTACATTTGTTCAGATTTTTGCTACAGCAGCTCCAGCTGAGATAAGAACAATCTACTGCCTGCGTTTTCTTTGATGTTCTATAACAAACACATATATTAAACGAGATTTGTTGAGCTGAATTCCATCATGCACTAGCCTAGAGCCGAAATTACCAAGGGAAAACCATTCAGAATTACCTCTTTTGCTCTAAATTTGCCTGTTTCACCACAAATAACGATACAAAACTCAGCGGATCTTCTCCAGGACCACTGAATATTTAGCAAAGTAAAGAAATATAACGCTGGGAAAAGCGTCCTCCGTGTTTCAGGCACAAGAAACCCAAAATTCTCACGAGGAAAAACCCCACAGTCCCCCTGTTCCTTCAGACAAAGGCTCTGGAAAGAGGACAGACACTTACCTTTAAACTCACCCAAAGAAAAAACTACTTCCCAAAAGTTTGCAAGCAAAAAAAAAAAAAAAGAAAAGATGATGATGATGATAATAATAATAAATAATAATCTCAGGGAAAGCTAAAGACAACTAGGGTCTACCAGGGAGAAAGTTTCAACTGCATTTATTCAGAGCTCCTTCCCCGCTGCCTTTTTCCTTTTTTTTTTTTCTTTAATATACTTTTTTTTTTTTTCACGTGCCGTTTCCAGTACCTTCAACCCCCCTCGTTAAGGTGACGGGGCGACAGTCGCGATAGGGGATCCCCGCCGGGACACGGCCCCGAGCAGCCACTGCCCCGAGGATTGTCCGGCGGGACAAAGGCTGCAAATTAAAGCAGCAAATTAAAGCAGCTTCGATAAAGCCCCAACTTTAACGCTCGAGTTGAAATGAAAAATTATGGGCTGCGTAGTTTGTAAAGGGAGAACCAGGCGAAGGTCTCTCCCCCCCGACCACGCTGCGGAGCCCAGGGCGAAGGGGAGGGAGGCGGGAAGGGGGGGGCAGCTTGTCTTGGAGCTGCCTTCGCACTCAGCAGCTCCCACCAAATCCCCCCCTCCCGGGACCTTCAAAACGGGATCTGCTTTACTGCCCACCTAGATAACGACTTAGAGTGACCCCTCCGCATCCAGCATCCCTCAGGTTTAATCCTTATCCGCGCGGAAGAGCCGTTTGCTCGTGAAAATGAGACCGTGTGATCCACAGAAACCCATAAAGATTATTTCTATTGAGAGAACTATTTGCGTTCATCCGCAGATAACGCCGGGAAGCTCCCGGCGCTCCTTCGCTTATGCCGGTTTGTTTCGGTGACAAAAAAAGTCGGGCAACTCGGCAAAACTTTTTTTTTTTTGGAAGAAGGAGGGTGGAGGCCGCTCCTTCCCCCGCCGCGGGGGCTCCAGCGTGGGCTGGTGCGGGACGGGGATGCGGGAAAGAGATGCGGGAAAGCCGAGCCCGGTCCGGCCCCCGCGGGGAAGGACGAGACGGGACCAGCGGGCTGAGAAACAGATATGCAGGAATAAATATAAAGCGATATTGTATCAGCATATAATAAATGGAGTTATAAAGAGAAATAGTAATAATGATAATGATAATAATAATAATAAAGGGGGGATGCGGCGGTGTCGCAGCGCGGGACGCCCCCAAAAAAACTTTTTAAAAAGCGGGGAAAAAAATTAAATTAAATTTAAAAAAAAAAAGCGATTCGGGGTATTTTTTGGGGGTAGTTTAGCTTTCCCCCCCACCACCACCACCCCCTCCGCCCCGGCGGGGGCGGCACCAGGACGGGACGGACCGACACCCTCCCCCCCAATCCCCCGCCAACCCCCGCTCCCTTTGAGCCGTTCCTGAGCCTCTGGCGCCCTCTCGGGACGGGCGCGGGTCCCGCCGACACCGAGGGGGGAATAATTCGCGGGGACCCCCAATAACACGACGAAAGCAGCAGCGATGGGCAGAGCGGAGCGGGGGTACTCCCCGCTCCGCTCTGCCCATCGCTGCTGCTTTCCCGGGAGCTGCAGGACTGGGATGGGATGGGATAAGAGGGAATTGGGGGGAAGGAGGGGAGGGAAAGGGGAGGGAAAGGGGTGTCCCACGCGCGCTCCCGCGGCCCTCCCGCTTCCCCTCCCCGCAGAAGCCCCGCCCCCTCCGCGCGCTCCCCTCCCTCCCCCGTCTCCCAGCCAATGGCCGCCTCCGCTGCCCCCGCGCGCCGCGCCCCCATTGGCTGATCTCGGCCTCCCACTCCACCACCCCCACGCGCGGCCCCGCGCGGGTGGTGGGGAAGGGGAGGGGGGGGGGGGGTCCCGCTTCTTAAAGGCGCGGCCCCCGCGCAAAGAGCCGCAGAGCCCGCGCTGGAGACCGGCGGGGCTGCCCTTTTCCCCAACCTTCCCTTTTCCCCCCTATTCTCCTGCCCCCCTTCAGCAGCGAACACGGGGCCCTGGCGCACGGAGAGGAAAGGAAAAAAAAAAAAAAAGTTTTCTCCTTCTTCTTCTTCCCCTTCTCGTTTTGGAATTTTTTGGAGGGTTTTTTTCCCTTTTTTTTTTTTGACTGAAAAGTAATAAAAAAAGTTTTCGCCAACTTTTTTTTTTCTTATCCTTATTCTCTTTTTTTTCCCTAATTTTTTTCCCGACTCTTTCTTACCCCCCCTCCCCCGCCGCTTCGTTTCTTCCCTAAGTTTTGCCCTTTTTTTTTTTTAAACTCTTCCTTTTTTTAACTCTTCCCCGCCCACTTAGCCCTCGAATTTTTCAGTTTTCTTTAAAGAAAAAAAAAAAAAGCAAAACTTTTTTTTCGTCCCTTGATCCCCCCCTCGGCCGCTTTCTCGCATGAATCTCCTCGACCCTTTCATGAAAATGACAGAAGAGCAGGACAAATGTATCTCCGACGCCCCCAGCCCCACCATGTCGGATGACTCCGCCGGGTCCCCCTGTCCCTCTGGATCCGGGTCGGACACGGAGAACACCAGACCCCAAGAAAACACCTTCCCCAAGGGGGACACGGACCTGAAGAAGGAGAACGACGAAGACAAGTTCCCGGTGTGCATCCGGGAGGCGGTGAGCCAGGTGCTGAAGGGCTACGACTGGACGCTGGTGCCGATGCCGGTGCGGGTGAACGGCTCCAGCAAGAACAAGCCGCACGTGAAGAGACCCATGAACGCCTTCATGGTGTGGGCGCAGGCGGCCCGCAGGAAGCTGGCGGACCAGTACCCGCATCTGCACAACGCCGAGCTCAGCAAGACCCTGGGCAAGCTCTGGAGGTGAGCGCGGGGCCGGGACGCGGGATGATGCTGGGGCGGGGGGACCGCGGGATGCTGCGGGGGCTGCGGATGCAGAGCCCGCTCCAGCCTGGACCAGCGCTCACGGGAGGGAGAGGATGTTCCCAGCCTGGAAGAGTCGCTGAAAACTTTTGCATGTGCTGGCGAACTTGCTTGGCGCAGGAGAAGCCAGAATAGTAGGGGGAAACCAGGGAAAGCGGTTCCGCGTGGCCGCCTTCTGGTCTTGGAAGTGATTTCTTTTGCCCGAGCGATGCTCGGGGTGGAGGGGGACCGTGCGGGGGCTGGCGGAGCCCCCCGGGCCGTGCGAGCGGGGGCTGCCCCGGCCGCTGTTTGTTTGTGCTCCCGGGTCCGGAGGAAATGATGGGTTTGGGGATTGCATCAGCTCGGCCCGGGAGGGGAGGGGGTGCGGGAGGGGCGATGCGGGAGGGGGCGGCGGTGCCAAGCCCCGGTGGCGGGCGGGTGGGTGGCGGCGGCGAGTGGCGCATGGCCGGGTGCCCTCCGACTGCCAAAATAAGGCAGGGAGGGGAGAAAACAGAAGGCAAGTGAGTCACCTGGCCGACACGCACTCTGACTGCACAAGGGGGCGGGAGGGGGGGAAATCCTAAATTTGTGGCAGGAGGAGAAATGGGTGAGCAAACCTGGCCCTGGCAGGCAGCGATGGGGCTGTCCCCAAAGCACCTGGGGACAGGGACATGTGCCCACGGGGTGGGGAGGGCGAGGGCTGGACCCCGGTGCAGCTCCTGCACCTCTCGTCCTTCCACTGAAGCGACCTGAGGGGTGACAACCAGCGAGTGCCCCAGGCAGGGGGCTCAGCACCTTGGGGGGCTTTGCATCGCCAGTGGGGGGATCCGGGGGAGCGACGTGAGCTGGTTTTAACGCGCTAATGCCCCCCCTGAGCCGCAACTGACCCCTCACATCCCTCCTGTGCCCCCCCAGGCTGCTGAACGAGAGCGAGAAGCGTCCCTTCGTGGAGGAGGCCGAGCGGCTGCGGGTGCAGCACAAGAAGGACCATCCCGACTACAAGTACCAGCCGCGGCGGAGAAAGTCGGTGAAGAACGGGCAGTCGGAGCAGGAGGAGGGCTCGGAGCAGACCCACATCTCCCCCAACGCCATCTTCAAGGCGCTGCAGGCCGACTCCCCGCAGTCGTCCTCCAGCATCAGCGAGGTGCACTCCCCCGGGGAGCACTCGGGTAGGTACCCACGCACCCACGAGGCGTTTTGAGGGGGAGACAGGCGCAGCTACAGCTACCTAAGCTACCTAAGGAAAGTTGCAGCCCGAACCAGCTGGGATTGGGCAAGGGAGGGAAAAGGAGACCCAGAGATGCAGTGAGAAGGTGGGGCAGCTGCATCAGGAGAGGGGGCAGAGCTGCCCACAAGCTTTGCCCGTGGCACGGGCACGTGCCACTGCAGCCACTTCCACCCCCCACTGCACGTGGGAAAGTTGCACTTTTAAACAAATAAATAAATAAATAGAAAGCACCCTAAAAACTTTGGCCCACGTCACGGCTCGTGTCTCAGGGCTCAGTTGTTTCACCCGGCGCAGGAGGCTGGTGCTGACAGGGCTCAGGTCTGTGCCCCCCACACAGCGGCAGCCCCTGTTCCCCTGCCCCCCGTGGGTGGGTTCACCATTGACTGCCTTACCACAGCGACACCCCCCTCACCCCTGTCCCCCTTCCTTCCTCCCACAGGGCAATCGCAGGGCCCCCCCACGCCCCCCACCACCCCCAAGACGGACGCGCAGCCGGGCAAGCAGGACCTGAAGCGGGAGGGCCGCCCCCTGCCCGAAGGCGGCCGGCAGCCCCCCCACATCGACTTCCGAGACGTGGACATCGGGGAGCTGAGCAGCGACGTCATCTCCAACATCGAGACCTTCGACGTCAACGAGTTCGACCAGTACCTGCCGCCCAACGGGCACCCGGGGGGCCCGGCCGCGCACGGCCAGCCCGGCCAGGTCACCTACACGGGCACCTACGGCATCAGCAGCACGTCGGGCTCCCCGGCCGGCGCCGGCCACGTGTGGATGTCCAAGCAGCAGCCGCAGCCGCCGCAGCCCCCGGCGCAGCCGCAGCCCCCGGCGCAGCACGGGCTGCCGGCGCTGAGCGGGGAGCAGGGCCCGGCGGCGCAGCAGAGGACGCACATCAAGACGGAGCAGCTCAGCCCCAGCCACTACAGCGAGCAGCAGCAGCACTCCCCGCAGCAGATCAACTACAGCTCCTTCAACCTGCAGCACTACAGCTCGTCCTACCCCACCATCACCCGCTCCCAGTACGACTACACCGACCACCAGAACTCCAGCTCCTACTACAGCCACGCCGCGGGGCAGGGCAGCGGCCTCTACTCCACCTTCACCTACATGAACCCCACGCAGCGCCCCATGTACACCCCCATTGCAGACACTTCGGGGGTCCCCTCCATCCCCCAGACCCACAGCCCGCAGCACTGGGAACAGCCCGTCTACACGCAGCTCACCAGGCCCTAAAGCCGCGGAGAAAAGCGGGAGAGAAGAAAAAGAAATTTAAAAAAACAAAAAAACAACAACAACAAATAAAACAAAACAAAATAAAAGAATCAGAAAAGCGTGAAAGCAGCGAGAGGAACTTCCTCAGACTTTTTTTTTTCCTTCTCTGAAATTGAAATAATGATTAAAAAAAAGACGCTCAAGTGAAAGCTGGCGGGGAGGAGAGAGCGCCTCGAGCCTTCTGCACTACAGCATCCTCCAGGCCCCGCTGAGAGCCAGCAAAACTCGGTACACGCTTGCCAAGGACTGGACTTGAACTCTGCTTCCAGCATGGAGAGGAGATTCCTACCCAACCCACCCAGCTGTCTTGTTCTCTTGGACTTTTGTAATGAATTTTTTTTTTTTAGCAGTAATTAAAGAAAAAAAAAAAAAAAGAAAAAAAATGGGGGGTAAAAAAAAAAGAGAAAACTCAGAGTCCTCTGTGAGGAATATTCTCTATTTTAAATATTTTTAGTATGTACTGTGTATGATTCGTTACCAATTCGAGGGGATTTATACGTATTTTTTAGAGATTTTTTTGAAAAGGCTCTTATTTTTCCAACAGCTAAAAAGAAAAAAAAAAATGACACTTAGTGGAGCAGCGCTAGGCTTTCTTGCAGTCAGAGGTATTTTTGTATAGATAAGTGTCTTTTTTTTTTTTCCTCTAAAAATAAAACTAAACCAGCGTGCTTTGGACCTGGGAACCAAGCTCTGTACGTGGGCAGCGCTGAGACTGCGCAGGGACCAGCACGGGAGAGGCTTTATTTTTCTAACTCAAGAGCGAAAACCAGCCAGGAGAAGAGTTTCACTTTATTTTTTAACAACCTTGAGCCTTAAGAGAAACAAACAAACAAACAAAAGAAAAATTAAAAGCAAAAATCTGCTCCCAAGCAGCCCGAGGTGCTGGGGAGAAGCCTTAAAACAGCCCTGTGAGAGTCACCGGGGCCAGCTCTGCCTGTCCCTGGGCTGGGGGGGCTCAGCTCGACCTCCTCCGGGCACCCCCGGCCTGATGCAAAGCCCATCCAGGGGCTCCTCTCTGCCTGCAGGACGTCACAGATATTTTAAATTATTTATTTTGGGAGAAGAGCAGTTTTTAATCACAATTTCCCTCGTTTTTTTTTTTTGGTTTGATCTCCCCTCTGGTTTAAGTCCTTTCAAAAGCGATTGCATTAGTCGGAGCATTATTTGGAAGGTAACCGTGCCTGTTAAATTATGGTCTTAAACTGTAACCAGTCCTTTATTTATCTCTTTAATTCTTTTTTTTGTCGTTGTTGTTATTATTATTATTATTATTCTTTTTGGAATCTGTGTCCTGGGTTTGTACAAACTTGTGCTCTTCCTTTTTTTGGTTTTGGTTTTTTTTTCTTTTTTTTTTCTTTTGTCTTAAGGATAAACTGGAAAAAAAAGAATAAGATTTGTACAAACTAAAGATTGCAAATGTAGCGTATCACTGAATCATTTGCCTTGTTTTCTGCCTCAGCTCTCTGGGACACACGAGCTCGTGCGAGGACGAGACCCAAGGCCCCGGCCCTGCCCGGGGGTGGCTCCGTTTTAGCCTTCCACCCCCCAAAACTGCCTTCAGAGCTGGGGGGACACTGACTTTGGTGAAGCTGTGGCTGAACAGTTAAGGATTGCTTTTTAAAAAAGACAGCAAACTTTTTTTATTTAAAAAAAATGATATATTTGTTAACAATTTTTTTTTTTAGGGATTCAGTAGAAGAGAAAAAAAATCTTAAAGCACTCTTATAATATGGCATCTTTCTATTTCTGTATAAAAGCAGATCTTTTTAAAGTATTTCTGTAACTTAAAAGACCTGTCATTTAAATCATATTTTGTCTTTAGGTAAGTTTGGTTTGGTTTGTTTGCAAGATCCTTCTCTCTGTGAAACTTACCTTTTTTTTTTTTTTTTTTTTTTTGTATATTATTGTTTGCAATAAATATACATTGTATTAAAAGTTAAATGATGCCCCAGGTGTCTGATTCATTATCAGCCTCCAAGGAGCACTGGGGCCAAGCTGGAGCCCCAGGATGGTTTTGGGTTCATTGATGGGGTTTGGGGCGTCCCCCCCTCTTTTATCAGGGCAGGTCCTGAGCTCAGCATCCCAAGGAAACCAGAGCCAGGGGATAAATGGGAGCTGGAGATGAGTAAAACCAGACTGGACAGTTCAGGGAGTGAGCTCCAGAGGCGACAACTGAGCTCCAGCTGTCCCCAAGCCCCACTGGCTCTGACCCCTCTCCCTGGGTTGTCTGCTCTGAGCTGCCTGGCTGGGGGGGATGCTGAGCACCAGATGAGGGGAAAGGCTCTCAGGTCATTCCCATAAAACTGCTGCAATCCTCCAATCCTCCCAAGTACAACCCCATCAGCCCAGACTGAGCAAAAAGCCAAAATCTCCTGAAGAGCTGAGCAGGACGTGTATCATCCTCAAGGATCAATGTCACTGCTCATCCCCAAGCCACGGTCCCCCAGAGACACAGCACAGACACTCCAGGAAGGAAACACCCCCCCAGCTCAGCCAAACATTGCTTTTCCTATCAGATCCATGCCAAATAAATCACTAATCCAACCCTACATAGTCTCTACCCCCCCACTGGTCCTCTGAGGCAGCTCAGGGTGCTCTGGGCAGGCCCCAGCCCGTGGCTTTGCCACCTCACCCCTCTGCTGCTGTCACTGCAGAGCTCGCTGGTGACACAAGTCTCTGCAGGTCCCCTCCCCGACTGTCCCTCCAAGGCCATGGTTTTCACATGTGAAAACTCCTGCAAAAACGTCCCAGCCTGCCCCAGACTCCACGAGGAGCAGCAGCTGGCACAGGGCAGCCCCAACACCAGAGCTGAGCTGCTGTGGGGCCCCTCGAGGCACAGCACACACCCCCATCACCCCAGACTGCTCAAACACCACTTTGCCAGCAGTTTGTCCTCTCTGGACTCTTGCCCTGGCTGAAAAGCCACTCTGATCCCAGCAGTGAGAGCTGCCCTGGAGCCTGGGACACAGCTCACTGCAGCACACGGAGCTCAAGGCCGCCACACAAAGCCTGCACACCGGTGGGAGATGTTTTTACACTTCAGCCGGTTCCCTGCCAGGGATTCATTTACTCTGAGCTTTAGCTGGGGTCGGTGTCACTCCACCTGTGCCATCCACGGCGGGCTGGGAACGCTCCGTTCCCGGGTGTTTCTCCGCAGCACACGGAGGGTTTCCCCTGCCCCCCGTCGGACTTTGCCCGCTGCGGGTTTTGGCTTTGCCGCTTCTTTGGGTAAAAGAACAAACACGGCCCCGCAGTTGTGCCGAGGAGCCTCGGGGAGAGCTCGGCGGGGCCAGGGCCAGCACGGCACCGCCGAGGCGATCCCAGAAACCAGACAGCGCCTTTCCGATGCTCGTGTGGGTGGGATGGGCTGTTACCCAGCAACACGCTGGAAAACGTCCCAAAATTAGGATGGCGGTGGCCTGCCTCTCCAGGAGTCTGGGTCAGCAGGGACCCTTCACATCCCTCCCCCTGTTTGCACTGGGTGCAGCGAGGGCCGGAGGGTGGGAGTGGGGCAGGTCCAGCAGGGATGTCTGCGTGGGATCCAGCAGGGATCCCTGCCAGACCCTGAGCAGGCAGCCCAGCACAGCCCCAGCTGCTCCCGGGGGGGGGTGCGGTGGCTTTGCCGTCCCAACACAGCCCTGCTTGGCTCCCTTCTCTCTCCCATTCCACGAGCTCCACCTTCCCACCGGAAGCATCCCGGGGATATCTTCCTCACAAGCAACCAAAAGAGCAAAGCTCATGACCCAGCCCTGGACCTGTAATTTCTGCACTGTTTACTCATGGTGTGGGCTTTAATGCTCTTGGCCTCCACTCGGAAAAGCCAAAGCTGGATGCGGGTCCCTGTGCAGCTCCAAACTTCCTGCCCACCCACGGCTCCGGGGGGCTGCGCCCTGCACGGGCTGGGGGGGGGATGAAGGGACACCCAGGGGGAGAAAAATGCTGGAAAAGCCTGGCAGCTTCAGGGCTCCGTGTGCTAGAAAGCAGAGCAGGAGGGGTGGGGAGACAAATAATAAAGGAACCGAAGGGAACTCGCACAATGCTGCAGGGCAGGTTTGAGCCGCGGAGATAAGGGCGGCTGCAGTGGGGCACGGGGGGTGGGGGGCACAGGGGAGCCCCCAGGAACCTGCAGAGAGCCTCGGGGGTGGAGGGGTGGGTGGGCAGAGAGCGGCTGAGCCTCACACCGGGGCTGCTCGTCCTTCTGCACCCCCGCGGTTTGGCTCAGCGAGGAGTTTGCCTTTTTTCACGGGTGCAGAGGAAAAACAAGCTATTGAAAAGAAAAATAAGCTATTGCAAATAAAAAAATTGGGGGGGGAAGTTTCGAAGCAGCCCCACGGCGCAGCCCCAGCCCCCCGGGCGGGTCGCGGTGATGCCCCGGTGTGCCGGGCCGGCCGCCTGCAGCGGTGGCAGCTGCTCCCAAAGCGAGCTGCAGTTCGCATTCCCTCAGCCAGCTGTTGGTGTTGACATCGCACGAAAAGCCGGGGCTTTCTCCAAGAGGGAAGGTAAGCTCGCAGCCAGCTGTGCTGTGCCGGGATCCTGGGACCGGCCGCGGCTCCTGCCCAGCTGCAGCGTTTGGGACACGGACCAGCCACGCATCAGCACGGCCAAGGTGATGCTGGGGGTTGTCTTTCCCCTTTTCAGGGCCCAGCTCCAGGAATCATGTGGTTCAGCGAGATAGAGGTTTGTAAGTAAAAGTGAAAGCAGCAAGTTGAGTTTCCCCCTCAGCGCCTGGTGTTTGTCTCCCTGGGGACCGCACTCAGCTCCCAGCAGGGAACTGCTGCCACCCAGGAGAGGTGTCGGGAAGGGAGGACAAACACAAGCCCCCTTTCTCTGCTGACACCAGAAAAATTTGGCTAAGACGCTTGGATTCGATGCTGTGAAGACGGGAAAGGTGGGAAAAGAGGAGAACTTGGAGACACGGGGCGCAAACGGGTCCAAGGAATCAGGGAGGATACAAAACAAAAAAAAAAAGCCTTAAGCATCTCTGGCACAACCTCCTACCTCTCTGGCTGTGACAAGGACAGGAGGAGAGGAAGAGGTTCCCACACATCCCTCCTGCTCCCCCAGCCATCTGCCCTCCTAAGGGGAGGTAAAACCCCCTCCACTGCAGCATTAACCCCTCTGGAGCAGGAGTGGATCATCACCACATGGCCTTTCCCAGGTCAAGCTATCCCTGCTTGGTGTCACCTGCCATCCTACCAATCCCAAAATTCCCAGGAAGGGGCCCCAGCCATCACAGGTGCCCACATCCATGTGGGCACAGACATGCCCTGAGTGCTACTGTAACAGAAATAATCAATCCTGGGGTGCCCTGGGGGCTGTAAAGACCTCGGCTGTCCCCTGCTTGGGTCGTAGCCCACCCCTTTACTCTGTGTTTGCACAGGGACTGCTCTAATGGGGCGCTGAGCCACAATCCGGGCCTCAAGTGCCATTGTAATGCAACTACTAATCAGGCAATAGCCTTTATAGGAGCAGCCCCTGCTCAGGCTGCGCTCCCAAGGCTCATAAACCAGGCCAGGCTTCATTGAAGTCACCAGGAGCCCGGCCCATGCACAGGGAGCTGGATCAGAGCTGCTCAGCCAACCCTGCGGCTGTGAAATTCCACTTTCATTCCATATGTGTGTGTGTGTGTGTTGCTCCTGTGTGTGCACACACATGCACACAGAGCCTGGGACCATCAGTGGCGAGCGGCCTGGGCTTTGAGCCGCACTGTTTGCAGAGCTGGGGTGGGGAGGGGAGTCACTCCTCCGTTAAAACAAAGTCACGTTTATGGGAGGCTCCATAAAAAACGTTTGAAATAAGAAATAACAGCGACTCGGCGAAGGCAAGGGAAGGGAAACGAGCCTCCCAATCCACATTTCTAATCAACGACCTGCCTGGGAGCTGCTCTCAGCTTCCAGTGGCTGAAACATTTCACAGGGAGAAGGTCTGAGGGCCGGGTCTGTGCTGCTCGGGAGCGCGGTGACCGCGGCGCTCCGGCAGCGAGACCCAACATCGCGGCTGCTCCACCCGGCACGGCGAGGCACAGCCAGGCCCGGGGGCTGCCCCAGCCAGGCACATGCAGCCATTCAGCCTGGAAATAAGTGCATTTTCAACAAGGCCGTGGCTCCAGCTTGAGGAAACCCACAGGCTGAACAACGCGTGTCCGTCCCGGGACGGCCGCGTGCGGAAAACACCCACGCGCAGTCAGAGCTGCAGAGGGACCGGGGGGAGAAACCAGGGTGGTGGCAACTCAGCCCCATCCCCTGCCCTGCAACAGGTCAGATCCCACCCCTGCCCTGGCAACGCCTCCAGCATCCTTCTTAAAAATCCCACGGGGCTCTGCACTCCACAAATTCCAGGTCCACGTCAAATTTCCCAGGCTCGGTGGACTGAGGAGATCCAACTCCTGCTCTGATATCACCTCCATCATCCTTCTTAAAAATCCCATGAGACTCCACACTCCACAGATTCCAGATCCACCAAATTTCCCAGTCTCAGGGGACTGGTTGAGTCCCCAGGCTGGAGTTCCCTCCAACACAAAGTTTTTCACACTGAATAGGATTTAACCCTCAGGGTCCAGGGTGACAACTCACGCGTGGTCCTCCAGTTCAGGTAGGACAGCTTTTCTGCCCCACATCCCTCCCAGGTCCCCTCCACACCCCGAGATGTGTCAGAGGGAAAAGGAGGGGGGTGGAAAAAGCTTTATATTTGATTTTCCTTCTCACAGCGTGGGGATTAATTGCACACGTCGTCTGGGCAGAAACCAACTATCACCAAGCAAAGTCTCGCTCCATAAATTTTAAACTGCTAATAATAAGGCTGGACAGGAGTTTTAAAGCTTCAGTAGACAGTTTACAATTAACCTACTCCTGTCAGCTGGAAAATCACCTTAAAATGTGATTCCAGTTCACGTCTGACTCACTTTGAGAGTTCGAAACTGCCTCAGAATCCCAGCAAAAGCCTCGAGCAGAGCCAGGAGGAAGGCCTGAGGGGCAGAGTTTCAGTCCAGACCTGACCTGAATTTCTCCCAACACTGGGGCAGACTTTTACCAGGGATCCCACAGAACTGCCAGTCCAGCCCTTGGAAGCTGGACCCCAGCCTCTCTGAGCTTTGGAGCTCTTTGAGCCATGCCAATCAAGTTTTTATCAACTTCTCCAAGAAGACAAACCCCAGGCTGAACACACCTTTGGTTTAGCAGTTGCAAGGCAGGTGAGGGAGAGGAAGATGTGGATTTTGAAGCCCCAAACTACCAGAGACACATAAAGGATGAGAACCCAATGGCATCATACCACAGAGCATTGAATGCACTCCCCACACCAGCCCTGTTGCATCCTGGTTCTCCATGGGCTTTTCCCAAGCTGGAAGGTGAATTCCATGAGTTGGAGCCACCATCCCAGGGGTCACCTCCCACCTGAGCCAGACTAACCAGGTGCACATGGAGATCCCTGCAGTGTGATGAGTGGCTCCATCCCTATAACTCAGGATGTCCAGTACCCACTTCTCCCTCTTTTACCAACTCAGGGTGGAGCTGGATGGGCTTTAAGGTCTCTTCCCACACAAACCATTCTGTGATTCTATGAACAGCATTTAAGGAAGTTTTAGCATCCAAACCAGCCTACATGGATCCTACATCTCACAGAGCAAGACTTCAGTCCCTCATCTTTGGCCACAGCCACGAGGTGAAGCTCCAGAAAGGTCCCAACTGAACCACCTTTTAAAAGCCCCCATAATGAATTGCATCAGCGAGGAGTAAGTTGGGCTGGGGGGCTGAGGCAGGGGGGAGACACCCAGTCATTTTCTGTGATTAAAAGGCAAATTTTATTCCTCTAGAAACTTGGAAGCAAATGTGGCGTTGCCATGGTTTCACACCCACTGGCTGGAAATGACAATATTAGCAGGGTGACCTGGTAATTAGAAACTGTGCCCCCAGGTCAGGCTGGGGAGAAAATAAAGAGAGATTAGGGAGTCCTAAAGACACAGCTCAATGCTGCGGGCTCCTGCGCTCCCCACCTTTTATAACCGGCCCATTTAAATGCAGATTATGACTTTCCACCTGGGGCTGCTAATCTGTCTCACAGCCAGATCAAACAATAAGGCATCTCTCCCGCACTGTGGGGCCAGGGTGCTTGGCAGCTCGGGCTGTCATCGGGTCCCCCCTCCTGTCAGGGAGCTGCAGAGACAGAAAGTCCCCCCTGAGCCTCCTTTTCTCCAGGCTGAGCCCCCCCACAGCTCCCTCAGCCGCTCCTAAAGAAGTTCTACCCTGACAGACTAAGCGTGGTCCACCCCTGCCACTCTCAGGGCTCAGAGCAAGGAAGAAGCAGCCAAGATAGTTCCAGTTTGCTCTGGTGGTAGCAGCTGGTGGTGTCTGGTTGGGGACTGCCCTCACCCAGGACTCTCATGGTGCACAGGGAGGTTGGAAAGGAATAACCCAGACATGATCCCTGTAAGCTGGACATTAAAATCCATCCCCTTTTTAAACACCAGTGGAGTGGGTAAAGCAGTGTCATTAAAGCCAGATGACTCCATCAACACCGGCAGAGAGGGAGAGCTTTAAGCTCCTTAGGCTCCTGCACCTGGCTCTTTGCTTTCATTCAGTGTGGGAGCCTTTCAGTGAGGGTTGATAAGTGCCCTGCACCCTGGGCAGCTCCATCCCGGGCCTGCCGAGCGTTTCTCACAACCCAGGGCAGGTGTCAGGTGCATCAGGCACCTTCCACAGCTCTTCAGGGAGCGCCAGCAACTTTATCTGCTTTCCTGGAGATGCCAAACCCCAGGCCTCAGGGCCCAGCCTGTGGCAGGCCCTGGTAACGTGGGTTTCTCTGTCCCACTCGCCCCACTTTGGATGGATATTCAACATCTCTGTCATTTTACGCTCCTGGAAACCCAGGACAGCTCCATCCAACCATTTCCAAACACTGCCCATTCCAGAGTCACTTTAACCTTCTCAGAGTAGGAGAGGAATATGGAAAATGATTCCAAGACTCGGGAGGACACAGTGGAGGTTGCTGTCTTCCTTGCCCTATTAGCTTCAGACTTGCCTTCCTCAACCCCAGTGCTGCCTCCCTCCCGTCCCCTTTCCTCGCCCCCGTTCCTCCTCCCTTCCCGAACTGTCATGGTTTATTTTGTTTGGGTGGATTTTCTTTCTCCCTGCTCCCCCCCGCCCCTCGCAAACAGATAGTTTTCCCATGGAGATCCAGCCCGCTCGGTGCCCATTAGCATCCTTGTGCATAATTAGAGCCCGGGGCATTGTCATGCAAAGCAGCCTGGGATGACAACACTTCAGCCGGGACGACGCAGAAACGCTGCGAGGAAGTTTCTCACACTGGTTTTAGCCAAGGCAAACCGGTCCAGGCACGGGTTGGAGATTTTAATTAATTAATGGGTGCTGGGCTCCCTTCACAGCCCCAATCACTGCTCGAGGAAAGGGCCCCAGGCTCCTGCACCCACCCCCCATCCATCCATCCATCCACCCATCCATGGGCTTCACCTTTCTGTGTAAACAATCAGGGAGGGTTTTGGGTTGGAAGGGACCTGAAAGCCCATCCAGTCCCACCCCCTGCCATGGGCAGGGACACCTTCCACCAGCCCAGGTTGCTCCAAGCCCCGTCCAACCTGGCCTTGGGCACTTCCAGGGATTGGGCAGCCACAGCTTCTCTGGGCAACCTGTGCCAGGGCCTGCCCACCCTTCCAGGGAAGGATTTATTCTGTAGAATACTTTTAACTCATGAAAATAAATTAAAAACGCCACCCCAGGGAGCCACTGAATCATTTCCCACTAACCACAAGGGATGAGAGGGCTTAGTTATCATCTCCACCACAGCCACGTGATGGGTTCTGTCCTCACTGCTCACCAAACAGAACAAAGCAAACCCCAAACCCTGTCTCCACCACCACTCCCAAAGCATCCATGAGTAATTGGTCCTGGAGCACTGCCATGCCTCCAGCAGGGCTGGGGGGACAGTGTGGCAGCAGGGACACATCCCAGGGGGGTTTCCATCCGCTTCCTTGGGATTTAGTAAAAAGATCCACCTAACAATAACCCCCATCTAAGAACAGGAGCCACCGAAAAGGTGAAGCAGCAGCATAGTCAGATAATTGAAATGTGATGAAACCCTGGGATGCTTCTGGGAAGGGCAGAGATTAACACACCTGGTAGGTCTAATCCTTCCTCAAACCAGCACCCTGCAAGTGCTTCCCTCCCCAGACACCGGCTCCTCTGCCCCTCCACCAGCTGCCGTGGATGTTGGCACCCACATTTCAGTGTCTTTTCATATCCCTCGAGGTGCTTTGCCAACATTTTCTGCCACAGTAACAAGAAGGCTTTTGATGGAGGAGTTTCAGAGGGCAGCAGTGGGAAACAGGGGCTGCAGGGAGGGACGGCGGCTGCTTTGAACCTCTCCTGGGTATTATCTGTGCCATTCTTTGCCCTCCCTCACATTAATTCCTGCTCAGGGGAGGACAGGGCTGGAAACCCACGGGAGGCTTCCTGTGGCTCCACCTGAGCTTCCCTCCCAATGCCAACCCCTTCAGACCACAGACGTGGACTGAGTCAGGATCCCACTGCTGTGGGTTGACTCACAGGGGAGTAATTTGGGAGCCAGGATCCCACTGCAGCAGGTTGACTCACAGGGGAGGAATTTGGGATATTTCTGAGGTGTCCTCAGTTTAACTGTTAACCTCCCAGCTCTGCTCCTCAGTTTCACTCTGGGAATTCTCCCTCCCTCAAGGCAGAGAGCAGAGCATCAGCATTTAAAGCTGCAAAAGCAGGTGACTCAGCAAGAGAGTCATCCAGAGAGAGGAGAACCCCCACTGATGTCTCCCCATCGGATTCCTGGAGGATGCCAACACCCCCCATCTCCCTCTGTCCAACCCTACAGAGCTGTGTCAGTCACAAACCCAGTGATTTCAGCCAAAAACACAGCTGAAGGCCCACCCTGCCCCTCAGTTAAAGGATCTGGTACTCATTAACCCTCAGGGACTCACAGTCCATCAGGGCTGTGTGTGTCATGTAACCTCCCCCTGCCTGACCCTTCCCTGAAGGGGAATAGGGAAAAAAACAGGGGAAGGAGCCAAGGGTGGCACAAACACCCACGTGCCCCTCCCTTGCTCCCACACACCCTAAAATGATGAGATCTTGGCCAAGGGATCACTGTGACCATCCCAACACTGACTGCCCAGTGCCTGGCACAGCTGATGGTGGAGCTGCCTGGTGGGTGCACACACTGGACACGGTGCTGGAGCAGCACAGGGGACCCCCTTCACCCACAGCACACCCCAAAACGATGAGGGGGATCCACTGTGAGGGTGGCATCCTGCTGAGCCATCCCCAGGGGCTCTGTGCCCTGCTCCCCACACACACACAGGCAGCCACCAGAACGTCCAGCAGCTGCAGGGCCGCAGGAAACCCCCACCCCTGCGGATGCTGGGGCTGCAGAGGTCAGGAATCACTCCCCTGGAGCTGCCTGGTGTGTTTGCTTTGCCTGCCCCCAGATCCTGCCACAGAAGGTGGGCAGAGCCAGAGCCACTGACCCAGAACCAGCCCCTGATTGCAACCGTCTGGAGGGGGCACAGGGTCTCTCGTGCCCCCCCCGGGCTGGGGAACACGCCAGGAGCTGCCAGGGGTGCTTCCCCTCCAGCCTGGGATGGTTTGGCTGACAAGAGCCCCCTGCAAAGCCAGGGCCAAGGGATGGCAGTGCCAGAAAAGGATCAAGCAGGACAAGGACTGCTAAAATACCCAGCTCTGGGTATTTTAAGAGCTTTCTGCAGGCCAGATCCTTGTTTTCCTTCCTACAGTATTTCTTGCCCAGGAGCTGATTTTTCAGCAGGACGAGAGCTCACAGGGGGTAGATCACATGTGGTCATTGCACCAGGGGACAGAGAGAGAGGGTGGGAGGTAGAGCAGAACAACACAAATTCCCCCTATTCCCCTGGTCAGCTGCTCCCTGCTCCAGTCCTTCTGGAAAGTGAAAAAACAACCCAGAGAAATGAAATCTTCCCCAAAGCTGAACCTCCAGCACACATTAACGCTCAGCAGCTCAGAAAAATGACAACTCTTTGTTTAGACTTTCTCCTAATTCATATTTCATATGGGCCTCTCATAATCCATACTCAATCCATCTTCCCTCTTATTTGTTTTCTCTTCCCCCTCCTTTTTTTTTCTTTTAACCTGTTTAATCCTTTTAAGTTCAAGGATTTGAAAAGCAAATACTATAAAAGATGAAAGGTGCGTTGGAGGAAATCAACTTTGATAAGAGGCTTTTATGGCTTGTAAACCTTATTCCGGCCCTTTGGCTTGAAAGGCAGCACTAATTTTAAGAGCCTTATGCAAGCCTCACAACGAGCTTCAAAAAAAAAGTGCATCAGCCTGGAGATGATGGGCACCTGGCTGAGGGGCTTCCCATCACCACGTGCTGCAGGCTGGTCCAGAGCTGGCCCATCAATAGCAGCACGGCCATGGACTTTTAAGAACACAAGAAACAGCCAAAGGAACTTTTTAAAGAGGAAAACCACTCCCTAAATATTAAAATTCATGGCACAACCTTGAATAAATTGCTGCTGTGATTCTCTCCTGAAAGCAAAGCTCTGCTCCCCCCACCCATGGCTCCGGAGCGGGGCAGCGCATCCCCGGCGGCTCCACACTGTGGGACCTCTGCCCAGGGAGAGCAGCTTTGGAAGTGTTAACCAGCCCCAGCCCCACTCCATGGCCAGGCTTCAGCTTCTCCCATGGCCAGGACTGGGGGCAGTGAGGTCACAGTTTGGCAGAGCTGCTCCCGCTCCGGGCGGAAGCGCGGGGAGCGCGGTTGCGTAAGAGGAGTGTTTGGGGACGGAGATGTTTGACAGGGTAAACACACAACTGGACTGCCTTGGGTGCTTGAACACAGGCACAGGGCTGGAAGGGGAATGGCTGAGCATGGACCCAGCTCAGGACAACACCTCTGAGGGGTGAATGTCCTGTCCCAGGGCCCAGTGCCGAGGTTGGGACCGAGGAGCCCCTGGGGCTGGGGCCACCAGCAGGGCCACCACCCCCAGTTATCAATGGGTGCTGCAGAGTGGAATCACTTCCACATGGTCTCTGGCACCACTCAGGGCAAACACACAATGCCCTCTCTCCTTTGACAAGAGACAGAGCGACAGAAACATTCAGGTTGAAAAAGACCCCCAAGATCATCAACCTGTGCCCCATCCCCACCTTGTCCCCCAGCCCAGAGCACTGAGCGCCACAGCCAGTCCTTCCTTGGACACCTCCAGGGATGGGGACTGCAAACCTCCCTGGGCAGCCCCTGCCAAGGCCTGACCACCCTTTCCAGGGAGAAATTCCTCCTGATGTCCAACCTGACCCTCCCTGCCAGCTTGGCTCCTGCACTGCTCCAAAACGTGCTGCTGGGGGCTGGGAAATTACCTGGGGAGCAGTGGCTGCAATCATCCTCACCTACAGGGCTGCTGACACAGGGACAGGCTCAGGGCTAATTAGCATCATGTGGGAGGCTCATGCAAAGTGTTATTATACAGGAAATCAGCTGCAATCCAGACAAGGGATATCCTCAGGAGACTGAGACTGGTTCCCTGGGACACTTCCTAGGGAAGCAGGGAGGCTCAGCAGTGGCTGAGAGACCAGCCCACAGGTGAGGGAGAGGAACTCCCTTAATATCAGATAATCACCTCTCAGATACAGGCTGGACACTCTTTTTAGGTGCATGACAGGTTTGAATTATTTTAGTGACATTTACAGATTCCTATGGTCCCTGGAGCAGGCCAGAGTTATCCCCATCACCTGTGGCCACATAGTCTGTGCTATTTCCACATATCCCCAGAGCTGGAGAGTAGTTTGTTAATCAGCTCTGAAATTTCACCTTAAATTTGCATCAAGAACTACCACACACCAAAAAAAAAAGGGAAATAATAAAAACTCTGCTCAGTCACCGTAAGGCTTTTCCAACAGGATCTGGGTCAGGTCCTGCATGTGTTTTTTGGGACTGTGCAAGCAAACACAAAGAAAAGACAATACTTTTTCAGCCAAGGCCAGTGCAGGGCAAAGACCTGGAGCCCTGGATGCAGCAGCTCGGCCGTGGTGCCAAGGGAGGTCAGAGCAACGAGCTCCAACGCTCCGGGCAGAGGGAGCGGCCTGATGGACCCAAACTAATGGGATCTCTGGAGTTCTGCACGTAGCCCCCGCTGCTGCTGGAGCTGCTAATGAGCAGCACAGTCCGTGGGACAGCCTGAAACCCGGGCTCTGCTCTGCAGGGCAGCCGAGGCTCCAACGGGAAGCAACAGCCAGTTTTTAACTTTAAACATTTCCCAGACTGAACAAGCCAAACGGGTAAAGGGTGGGAGAGGGTGTGACAGGCAGAGAGGGCAGACTTAGGGAGCTTAAGGGATTCACCCCAGCTGCAGGTGGGGACTGAAGGCCGGGTTTCTGGACCCCAGAGCAGTTTGATCCCAAAGCCCTTCACGCGTCGCTGCCATCGGGAACTGTTCCTACACAAAGGCAAATCCAGCTGCAGATCTGATCCATCCCTTTGCAAGCACCAACCCCAATATCATTACAAACATGGCATGGGAGCACTCTGCTCACCCCAGGGAGGAACAGGGACTGTGACAGCAGAAGGCCCTGAGATCCTGGGAGGAATGCTGCTGGGACACACTAGTGTCCCAGCTTCTGGAGCAAAACCCTGCCCTTGGGCTCGTGCATTTACTCCCCTCATTATTTCTGTTGTTGTTGTTGATGTTATTGTTACTGAAAAGTAAAAATGCTTGAAAACACTGTAATCAAGCAGTTTTCACAACTGGAAAATGCTTCCAGCAGACCCAAGCAGCAGAAACTGCTTTCATTACCACTCCTGTATCTCCCACAGATCTGCAGAGCCACGAAGCATCTTGTTAGCATGGTGGACTGAAGAAACACAGTGGGCCACAAATTACAGCAGTGCAATCAGCCCAGCTTTTTTCCATTACCCAGGCTGAAAAAATGCCAGTAAATAATAACAATAATGAAAATAATCGGGGGAAAATGGCTAAGGACATTTTCCTAGCCATGTGTAGCACAGTTATCTTGGGAAAGACTTTCCATCCCAACCCAGATGTCAGGTGTTACACCCAGAATAATCCTTGCCAGAGCCAGACCCAGTTCTCAAGGTCTCAGAGTGACCCAGCAGCAGGGTTATTACTAAGCAATACCCAATTTTCACCTGGGAAGCACCTTAGGTGAGTTGGGAGCTGAGGCTTGGAGCTGTGCTCAGCCAGGGGAGGAGGAGGAGCTGAGAGAGCACATGCTGTCCCTTTGCCACCTCCAGCACAAGGATGGGATGCAGAGACTTGTCACATCCCTCTCCCAGCCACAGGCAGGAACACCAAGAGCCACCAAGCCACGTGAGGATGAGGTGGGAGAAAAGCAGCCCATGGGTTACAAACCCCCAGACCTTTCATGTTAAAGAACACTTGTGGCCAGTGCAGTGTCTTTGTCCCCAAACATCATCCCATGGGGACTCCAGCCTGCTCCACAACATCCCCTGCCCCTGCCCAGCCACACCAGTGACCAGCTGATGTTCCCCAGGGCTGTGACACTGCTTTGTTCCACAGCCCCACGCCACACACACAGCTTTGCCAACAGCCCTCACCACGTCCTGCAACATTTGGCCACCAGACCTGCTCCCTGTTTGTTTTTCGAGGACAGAGGATTGCTCAACAGCTGCTGTGTGGGCCTGCTTAGCCAAAAAAAAAAATAATAATGCCCTGCCCTAAGCACATCTCCAGGGAGACCAAGTGGGTTTTCCACTTATTTGTACACCACCAGTAGCACCGAGGGATTCTGACCAAGATTAGGCCCCTTGGCAGAGCAGCCCCACGTGGAGGGAGAGGAGCCACCAATCCAGCAGGAATGGGCAAAGAGCAAGGAGGAGGAGGAGGGAGGAGTGTCCTGCCCAGGCTGGGAGGTGCAGCAAGCACAGCCTAAAGGAGTCACCCAATGCCACAGTGGGTGGCCATGGCTCAGCTGGAGCTCAGCTTCCAAGGTCTGAGCGACCAAAGGAGGATAAAGCACTTCCCTGGCTCAAAGGGGCCGTTTCCAAGGAAAACAAGGATCCTGGAGGAGCTGCCTGCACCTCCCCGGCTGCGGCCGCACTTCCCGGACCGTCCTTCCAGAGGGCTGGGAAACCACTGGGGCCAAAGCAAGGAGTGAGCTCAGGAGCCCAGCAGGCTGGGAACAGCAGCACAGGCACTGGGACCACGGGTGGATCCTGCATATCCTCAGCCCAATCCAGCCCTGCAGGCCAAGGGCTGCTTTGACTCACTGGAGACCGGGAAGGGACGCAGGAATTGCACACACAAGTCGTGGGGAAGGGCCAGGCAAAGCTCCTTTGAGCTTCACAAACCCTCAACACCTTCTGTTTCAAATATTAGGGGGCAAGATCTTAATTAGAACCGTTTTTCTTACATTTGAAGCAGTTGACATCCCCATCCCACTTAAAAATGAGTCTGGAGGAACACAGCTGCCTACAGACCTGCCTCCCACAGGTCCTCACACCCCCCAGCCCCACTGAGCCAACACTGGTCCCAGGAGCCACTTGACCCCTCAAAGTGGTGCCTTTTTGAATGGGAAAATAATCAAAAACGGGTCTCTGGATCTAGAGTTTTCCATCTTGGCATGAGAGGATGGCACAGTAAGTTCTCCACTCTGCTGCCAGAGCTTCAGGCACAGTGATGTCACTGAAGCTGTCACCTCAGGCGATAAATAAACCAAATCACACACTGAATATTTCCAGAGCCACACAAGGAACCACCAAATGGCTCTGCCCTGGTTTGGGGAAGAGACCAACAGTCACCTGAAACTTGCACAACAAGTACACTTGAACACTGCCACAAGTGCTTCCACCACCAGAGTCACAGCTGACACCTTCCTGCCTCTGCTCCCCTCTGGATCCTCTGCTGAGGAACCCTGGGGCTGCCTCACCTGGCCCCTCCTTCAGGATTGGGGTCAGGTTTGCACTGGCCCAGTTTCATCCCAGTTGCACAGACACAGCAGAGCAGCCCCAAGCTGGCTCTGCAGACAGCGAAGTGCCAGAGTACCTGGTGTCAACATCAACCCCCCCAAAAAATGCACAGAACACTTCAAAGGTTTTATGAAGGAAATAATGAGCCTCTCCTCCTAAATTAAAATCCTTTTCTTCCCTCTTCCAACACAGCAGGACTTATGCTATCCCTGAGCCCGATAAATAAAAAGAGCTTTCATGTCCAAAAAAGCCATGTATTTATGCAGGTATCTCGAGCAACCCCTTAAAATATTCTTTTAATTAGCAGAAGTTTCCAAAGCCTGAAGTTACACCCAAACTTTCTTCGTGTAGGTGCACTGTTGCCAAATTAAAGGTAACACCACGCTGAATTTTTACGGTGCATCCCAGAGAACATGAGCCCTCAGCAGCCTCCAGGAGCTCCCAGCAGGACGTGATGCAAGCCATGGATTCCAGTGGTGAGAGAGACAGGGATGAGGAGAAAGCAGCCCCATACTGTAGCAATCTTCCCAGTCATTAACTGCATCCTGCTGGCACAGCCCTCTCCAAGTCTGGTCCTAAAACATGTCAAACACTTCCCTCCTCGGAACACTTGTTAAAGAGGCTTTAACCTCTTCCCTCCTGAGCCCCAGCGGCTGCTGAGGAGCAGGAAAGGAGCTGGAGAGGAGGTCCAGGGGAGCAGCACTCAGAGGTCACCAGCCAGCGTGAACCTCGAGTGCCTGACTTCCTTCTCTTCCCAGAAAATGGGGAGGGCAGGGGGCAGGGATGAACACTGGTGGGAACCCTCTCCTCCTCCCCAGCTTTGGGAGGATATGGGCCCGGCTGGGGGTCGTCCAAGATGAAAGAGCATTTGACATTTTCAGACCAAAGGGTCTTATTTTTATTTTATTTTTGAGGGCCACATGCAGTCAAACGCCTTTAATGGTGCTAGAAACAGATGGGCCACCGTTTTCTTTGCTCGTACAGGGTGCCAGACATAAAAATACCACTGAAAAAATGAGAAATAAAAGTTTTCCCTTTTTCCTTTCCCGTTTTCTGCTCCTTTCTGGCTCCTGGAAATTGGCACTGGACAAGGAGGTGAATCATTCCACTTGGGTACGTTGGGGGTGATGAGATAGAGGGGAAAAAATTATATATATATATATATATATATGTATATGTATGTATTTAGTATGACGTCACATCTTCAGCCAAAACCTGACATGTGCTAATGGAGTTCTACCAAAATCCGTAATACATCACATCCCTGTCAGCAGCACATTTGGGGGAAACAAGAACTGCTCAGAAGCCGGGTCCTGAACGAGCTGTTAATCCATCTTCAGCCTGAAGCCTCCCACAGCCTCACCTGGGAATCCAGACCCCCTTTCCTCGGGGTCCTGCAGCTCCCAGGTCAAGGGTACCTCAGGTTGGGCTTGTTCTGCAGGAAACCCAGCCCACCTCAGGATGGGGAGAGACCCAGGAGAACAAACCCCATCCCACAGCCCTGGACGAGCGTGGCAGGGGGCGAATGTCACTGTGGAAGATGTTGGGGGACAGTGGAGTCCCTACCAGCACCACAAGCACCAGGGGCTCACAGCCCTCCACTCCCCCTGGCTCTGCTGGGGTCCAGCCACGCTGCAGAAAGCCAGACTGACCTAAATTCTTGCCTAATCAATGCAAGGACCTTTGCCTGCCCAGTGCGGAGCCCGCAGCCGCTCCAGGACCCAATTCCACCTGGGATGCTCCGTCAGGCACAGCTCCAGCGCCCGCCTTTCCCTTTGCCCTTCCCTGGCAGGCAGAGCCTGTTTTTCCCCCGCAGCAGGAGCCCAGCAGCCCATTAGACAAGGCCTGATTGCTCCTCCTCACCTCCCCCGTGACACAATCGAGTGCGCATACAAGGCAGAACAAAACAGTGACAATTGGTGACAAATGGACTGCACAGCATCCCGTGGCCCCGTCGCCAGGGAGACCCTGGCCAAGCATGGGCGGCCGATCTGGGGATGGCAGAGGGGACACAGGTGCTGGGAAGGCGGCCCGGACCCATCTGCGGGTGGAAGCCCCGGAGCTGCCGCGGCAGAGCCGCCCTGGGCTCTCCCAGCCCCGGCTGAGGGACCAAGGACTGCAACCCATCAGGCCGAGCCGGCTCTGCCTCTCCCCCACCACCGTCCCCCTTTAATAAGGGTAATTTTCCAGAAGCATTTTCCCAGGTCACAGCAGTGGTTTGACAGCAAACAGAAAGGGAAGGGTTTAACCGTTGCCGTTACCGGCCCGGGGAGCATCCCCAGCTCAGCCCCAGGGCCAAGGAACACGGCTCTGAGCTGGACAGTGCATCACAGCCCTGCTCTGCCAGGGGAGGAACCCAGGCCAACAGGGGCTCGCTCCCAAGCTCTGCTGGCAGAGCCAGGAGTCTCTTCCGGGAACATCTTGGAATGACTCAATGCCTTTTACTTTCAATGCAAGTGATGTCAATGCCCCGCCGCCGGCGTGGAAGCACTTCAGGCTCACGCAGGGCTGCCGACATTCTCCAGCACTCACAGCGCCAACGAAACTGGACCAGTGGTTTCTAAAACTCAGCCTTCCCTCCTCCACAGCAGCAGCAGCAGCAGCAGCAACGCTGCCCTGGCTTGGAGTCTTCCCAAGGAATTACCTGCAGCGGACAACCCCTTCCACCTCATGGTTATGGCTCAGTGGGCATTCAGTCAAAGACTGGACTTTGAAGATCTTGGAGGTTCTTTACCAACCTTAGTAATTCTAAAAAAAAAAAACCAGCCACAGAGCAGAGACAGCCCCTGCAAAACGACTTTGCCTCGGACAAGCAGAACTGTACCTCTGCACTGTGGTGCTCTCCAGCCCCCTCACTGCAGTGGCCCTCAGGAGAGGCGCAGCCCGAGCATCCTCGCACGGCCTACGTGCCTTTGGGCTGTGCCTCCTCCCGGGGCCCCCCCTCTCCCCGTCCCACTGTGCGGTGCAGGTGGGCAAGAAAGAGTTAAGGCTGCAGCTGCCAGCCCCGGCGGTGCGGAGTTATGCTCAAACTGTTCCCACTGCTGCATGAAGTCAGCTGTCATTAGGGAACAAAGGCGCCCCGGAGCAGCTCAAGTTGTGTCACACTCGGGAGGCGCGGAGACTGCTCCCTGATTAGGATTTCTAAATCAGTCCCATCGAGGCCACGGAATAAAGCCGCGGAACAATGAGCGGGGGCACATTCACACAAGCAGCGGCCCCCTCCATCCCCCTCCCCACCCCCTCGCACGCTTCTCCTCCCGCCCCAGCCCCGCAGCACTTCACCTCCACCTCCCGCTGGGGACCACAGCCGGCGGGCACAGCTCCTGCTGCCCCTGCCCTGCCTCTCCATCCCTCCTTTGGGGCACTTTTTTAAGTCGCCAAGGTGGGGGCATCTCCTCGGTGGGGGCCACCTGCCCCAGGAGCCACCAGGCCTGTTTCCCGAGGTGCCCACCCTGGGGCAAGGCACAGAGGCTGATGGAGGAGGCAGTGCCAGGCACTGCAGCTTCCTGGCACCTTTCCCGAGCAGCCAGCCTGGCCAGTGCCTGGAGCAGCTTCCCCATGGCTGGGGAACCATCCCCACTGGCCTGCCCTCAGCGCTGACCATGGTAGTGGTGGCCACACGGAGCATCACCCACCTCCTCATCCCTGTGCTTGCCCCACAGAGGTTTCTCTTTCCTGCTAAGCAAGACTCTGTGCACACAGAAAGAGCTGGGAGGGAGCAGACCCTGCTGCTGAACTCGTCTCAACCCGTACAGACTCACTCCATGAGCACACAAGTTCTCCCACTGAGGGCTGGAGGGAGGTGTTGGTTTGGCTGGTGGGGTCTGTAAAAACTGCAGGAATCCCAGCACAAAATGACACAGCACAAGTCAGGAAACCTTGAGGGAAACCCCAGACAGTCGTGAATTTGGGACATTAAAAAAACACAGGCAAGAATTAAGTGGTAATTGATGCTGTTCTTGGCTCCAAATCTGCCTTTGCTCATGACATTGGCTTTGTCAATTAGGAGCTCTTTGCCTCAGTCCTTCCCACATGGAAGGAGGAGGTGACCCTGTAAGTGTTTACTTCCCACAAATCCAAATCCTTCACAATCAGGGTTCCCACAAGGAACAACAAACACCATGGGACAGTTCTCCCACCACTCTTGGTTTATCCAGAGCTGCAACTGGCTGAGGCACCTGGAGGTCTCCAGCTAGGTGGGGTTGGGATCCAGGCTGTGTTCCTGGTCCTGTGGAGCCTCCAGGCCAGCCCAAATCCCACACCTGTGCCGTCAACCCAAACTCCCAAACATCCTTCCTTGGAGAGCTCCCGTCTTCTCCACGCAAAGATCCATCCCTCCGTTGCACAGAGCCAGAACGACTGCACCTCCATCCCCTTCGCCCTGCTTCGGATTTGGGAAGAGACAGGGGGATGGGAGACGGGAAAAGGGTCGGGAATCCACTGCCCCAAGGGTTGGATGTTCAAACCCGCAGCCAAAGGGCGGCGGGCAGCGGGAGGGCGGCAGCCAGCAGGTGCAATGAATAAATATCCCGGCAGAAATCAATCTGGAGAAGGGGGGGAAGGGAAGGAATATAGATATCGGGCATCCCGCCCCCCGCCTCCAGCCCCCGGCAGGACACGCACGCAGACACACACACACTAATCCGGGGGATTTGGCCGTCATATGACATGCCCGCTCCGTCCGAGGGAGGGGATTTAAGGCACGCCTCTCCTTTCACGCCAGGAAAGGATTTTCATCTCTCAAGAGCACAATGAGGGGGGAAGGAAGGAGGAAAGAAAAAAAAAAAAAAAATAGAAGAGGGAAAGAAAAAAAAAAAAAAGAAAAAAAAAAGCCAATCAAGCCGGGATCAGCTGTGGGCTGGGCTGCTGCAGGTCTGCCTGTCCCAGAGGGGGGTGCGGGGAGACATATTGGGCCGTGTGGGAAACCCACAGTCTCAGCTTCTCACACATTGTTCTCCTGCCCGGCTCCCCCCAGCCCCCAGCCAAAGCCGTTAATGCCACAAAAGATACTTTGCCCATTGTGCCGGGGACAGCTGAGAGGATAGAGTTAGCCTTACACAGCTTTCCTGCCTCCCTCTCCCGCTGGAGAGGGGAAGAGGGGACAGAGCAATCAAAATGGAGAGTTTGATGCTCACCATACAAAAGAATTAAATCCACTTAGGCCCCTTTCTCGCTAATCTCGGACTGTGGGGGGTTAAATATGGTTACATTTTCATTAGGTACTAATAGCAAAAGGGCAGCTAATGGTAGCACAGCCCGCCGCATTGTCATGCAGATGGATCCCAAAAGGGCTCCCCGGCCCGGCTGCGGCGCGATGGCATCCCTGGAGTGGGAAATTGTGTCACTCGGCATTGTCGCCGCTGAATTCCCTCAATGGGAAAAGTCATGTTTCCTCCGCCGAAAGGAAACAAGTTAAAGCGCCCGGGGAGGGGTGGGTGGAGGTGGCGGGGAGGCACCTGGACCCTCCGGCAGAGCACGAACGCTCCGCCACGGGGCGATGCCCGGGGCCAGGGGCTGCTGCAAAAAGGACCGCCTGAAGCCATCAACCCTTGGATCGGGAATGCGGGCGGCTCCTGCTGCCCGGGTGCTGGGAGGATGCTCATCCCCCTTCGTTCGGCACTGGGGGTGCACGGGGCAGGTCCCTGCTCCAGGGACACCCACAGTGAATTTGGACAATATGTGTTGTCCAGGGGATATTTTATAGGGTGAGAGCACTCTGGGCTATTTTTTCTTAGGGAGTTAGAAGAGAGACCCACGACCCACCCAGTCAGTGAGGTTCTGTCCTTTCCCCCGGAGCGACTGGCACGAAGGTAAAAATCCAGCAGCACAAGCTCTACAGACAGACTGAGGACAGACAAACCCCCCATCTGCACAACACTCAAGTGCAAACCTCCTGACAAACTCTGACACCACGTCTGTCTTGCCTGACTGCCAGAGCCCAGACCTGAGCCAGATTCCCTGCAAGCGTTGCTGAGTTTTGCAAGCTTTGAGTCCTGGGAGAGTCGCATTTTCAGGCTTCTCTCTGTAACCTTCACACAAACCCAAGCCCTGACTCTGAAAGCTGAGCTCCCTGATGCTCTGGAGCCAGAGCTTTCAGGGAGAAAGCGGGAGCAGGGGAAGCCATGAGGGTTGGCTTCCTGCAGGACAGCACATCACTCTTGGGTTCTCTGGTGTCCAACAGGCCTGAGCTGAACGGTGGCTGCACCATTTCCTTCAGCAACAACTTGAGTAGGACCTGCCCTTCCTTCAGTCCATCTACACACACCCTGCTGGAACTGGGGGTGTTTTACACCTCTGACATGGTGGCAAATCTTGTTGACGCTGCCCAGAAAGGCTTAAAAGTTTCTTGGGAGCGAGAGGGGCAGATGGATGGATGGACAGCACGTCTCCAACCCCGCTTCCCTAGGAAAGCCTCCATGGAATAGCGTGTTGTGCAACAGCCACGATAACATCTTGACAGCTTGCACCGATATTTCTCTGGGTTTGGGGAGAGCTGTGGTGTTGCAATCCAGGCTCAGGGTTAAGGGCTGGAGTTCTGGAAAGCTCATCCCTGCGAGGAGTGTCAGGGAGAGGCGTCATGTCCTATGGGCACCCAGGAGGGGCAGGAGGCTCCTCCGAGAGCGAGGCCATGAGGCTGCCCTGGAGCTGCTCCAGCAGCTTACGCAGCTGATGATCTGTTCTGGCCCAAAATGTTTATTGTTTCCCAGCAGAGCTGTACCAGAGGCACAGCAACACCACAGAATACAACACTGGGAGGTTAACACGTGTTATTTTTCACTCCTGTGCCTCAGGACTTTCCGGCACTAACAGTTAGTCGTGTTTGCTTCCTTCGACCTGATAACAGGAAAAACAGGGGAGGGGGCAGACACTGAAACACCCCCAGCAGTGGGGACCACTTGCAAGGGGAAGCTGCTTTGGGAAACCCGGCCACGTCCCGAAATTACAACCGGTCTCGGCAATTACGAGAAGTAAAACATTAAAAAGCGTGAGGCAAAGTGCATTTGCATGCTAAAAGCTCCCTTCGTGGGGCTGGGAAGCCGTGTCCAACAACAAAGCAGAAAACTTCCCTCTCCAAAACTACGTTAACCCTGCTGTCACCCCCCCTCCTGGTCTGTGGGGTGCAGGGGTGACAGTGGGTGCAGCCACAGCCCCCTGCACCACACACCTTGGGCTTGGACACTGGTGGGGTCTGAGCCTGCTGGACAAGCAAGGCTGGAAGGGTTAATCCATGCTCAGTCACCCCCATCCAGCACAGCCCCCGGGGCTTCCCGGGGAGGGGGGCACTGGGAGGTTTCCAGGCAGGGTGGATTTGCTGGGAAGTGGTTTTCCTGCAACCCCAGCCTGGTTCCGCAGAGCGCTGCAAAAACAGGTTTGTGCTGAACCGAGAGGCTGCAGGTGGGCAAGTTACCTGAAGGCCATGGGGAGGAAACTCCTACATCCGCTCCCAGAGCACGAGCCTGCAGCCAGCCAAGGAGGGAGGGAGCAGGGGAGCCTCCTCCAGGGTAGGGTTTCACCTGCAAACACAGCTCCCTGCTCCAAACATGAGCTGACAGGAGGCTCTGAGCCAAAGCCCTGGGAGAGGCAAACTGAAAATCCCAGCTAGAGCTTTCTGAACCTCTAATGAGGAGCGGGGAGAGAGCAGGGCTCTCCCTGAGGACAGCCTGCACAGAGCAGGAGTGTGTCCCACCACCATTTCCCCATCCCCATCTCATCCATCAGCACACCACGGGTCTTTGATCCTGTAATCCTGCCAGGGCTGTGCTTCTCCTCCTCTCCATTCCTTTCCCCCACGGGTTTAAGTGGGATCCCAACCAGTCTCAACAGCACTGTAGGGATGAGGCACCACCTTGCTGGTAAAGCCTTTTCTTGCACAGGGCTTGAGTCCATGACCAGAATTCATGGACTCAACAGCCCCTCAGAGATCTCCAGAAGCACCCTGAGCTCTAGGAATGCCTGGAGAAGTAACTAATTGGTGGGGCATCTGAGAGCAAATGGGAGTAGGAAAATAAGGGGCACATCCAGGACTTGTTCCATACAAATCCTGCACAATTTCTGTTTAGGTCAGAGGGGAAGACTTGCAAATCATGGGTTGGGGGAGGAACAGAGCTCTTTGTACTTGAGAAGGTCATCAGGTACAGGACAGTGACCCTGGACATCCAGCCTCCTGGTTCTTGCTACTGCAGAGCAGCAGTCAGGATGAAATCACCTGACAGCCCATTTCCCAAAGGTATCAAATCTCAGGTTTCATGGCAGAAACGGCAAAGGATTAATCTTTAAGTCAACAGTGCTACCAGCCTTCACTCCAGGACACCACAGCAGTGGGGTGATACCTCCTCACTCACACCTCTCCCTCCTAAGACCAGCTTGGAAGACAGAAAACACCCCTACAAGCTGGTGCTGGAACAGGCAGGAATGGCAAAGCAACATTTAACTCCATACCAACACACATTTTTATCAAGCAAAGGCATTTCTGGATTCAGTGCCAAAGAAGGGCTTTCCTCGAGGAAAGCTCATGAGGAGTCCTCACCAGCCCAGTACCTTTCCCCTCAATAATAATAATAATAATAATAATAATAATAGAAGCAGAGCATGTTCTTCTGAAGGTTGTTTCCTTTCATCCCTCCTCCACCCCCCGCCGATCTCCTCTTTGGGGCTGGCTGTTACCTCCGGCTGAGGGAGCAGGCTGGCAGCCAGCAGCTCCTGCTCCTGCCAGGGCCCCTGGACACAAACCAGCCCTCCAGCCTCGGCCCAGCCCTGCTCCATCACCTTGGGGACATATCTGGAGCCCCTGCCAGGCGACAGGGAGTGGGAGGTGCAGCCCACCCCAATCAGAGCTCCCATCCCCTGCACAGCAACGGGCAGAGGCGCTGCAGGGACCCAGGAAAGGCTGGGTGGGGATGGAGGTTTCTGTCCAGGGAGCACAAAGGAGAAGGGCTGGGGGAGTTTAGGTGGCTCTTTTTTTCCCTTTGATTTTTCCTTTATTTTTTTTTTCCAGGCAGTAGTTCCTGGTTCCCTACAGGACACACAGTTCCCCATCACAACCCCTGACCCTCGTGGGTGAGGAGTGGACTGGGCTGGATGCTGAACATGGTCACTGCTGAGGTCTCTGTCAGTGCAAAGGCACAGACAGTCTTTGCCAGCTTGCTGGGCTCAGTGTTCGCCCAGCCAGGCTCATCTGGCAGCAGATCACCTATGGAGCCACATCCTAGGGCTGGGCACCAAGGCAAGGTGTTGGAGGTGGATTCACCAGACAGGAGATTTGGTCTGCAAAGCCTCTTCCACCCCATCTCCCCAGTTAACCCTGCCAGGGGCTGTGCCTCAACCCAGTTCACTTGCAGCCTCGATGCAGCCAGCTCCAGGTGACCACATCTCCCCAGGAATGAGAGGCCATCAGGCTGAGGAGTGATTTAACACTTTATCCATGCAAGAGCTCATCACATAAAAGTCCCAGCACCAGCTCAGAGAGGGAATCCTTCATTCAGATCACAGCAACCCCAGCAAGGCTCAGTCAAGCTTGGCATCCCAAAGGAGGCTCTGGAAAATGCACAGGGTCTAATTCTGCTCTGCTCAGCCTCTCCTACAGGAGGGGGCAAAGCTCCTGCTCTGGACTCATCACGTTCCCCATGGGTTTTACTGCTTTGAGTGACGGGGCAAGGCCGAAAGCAGCTCAGAGCCAGGACAAGAGGGAACGACAATCCCTGCCCACAGAGAGCTTATAAACCCAAGAGGCAAGATGTAACACGAGGAGGGAACGGGCTGGAGGCCAGAGGGGATGCCAGAAAAATGGCAGGGTTTAGAACCTCTTTGCTGTGGGCACAAAGCACCGCCCATCTCTGCCCTGATCAGAGCAAATCCTCCCCAGACCAAACCCGAGCAGCAAAACCCATCCGTGGTGAAAACGAGGTGGGAAAAAAGGGTGGCTGAGCCCTGGGCACCCCATGGGGCTGGAGGCAAAGGACTGTGTCTGGCCAGAGGGTTCAGTGGTACAACCAGAAGTGGACTCCTGGTCTCCCCAGGCTTTGATGAAAAGACCCTTCCTCTCCTCTCCCACTGCTGCCTGCAGAGGAAGGTGAAATCCTCCTTACACCAGCCAGGCTCAAATAAATCCAACTGCTCCCCACAGCACAAGTCTGTCACCTCTCCTTCCTCTTCATCCCACCTTCCTCACTTCACTCACAAATCCGTGATGGCAAAGAAGGGATTTCTTTCCATCCCTCCCTCCAAGAAGGAAAGAGAGGAAGGGTTGGGGGTAGGGGGGAAGAGGCATCTTATTTCAAATAAACAAACAAAATTTATTGCCGGACACATCCCCGAGCCCTTGGCCCAGGCTGGCAAACTGCAGCTCCGATGTAATAAGCACATAAATAAAGTTTACAGCTAAACTGGCCTGACCCAGTATTGCCCCGAGGTGCAGGAGCAGTATCTTGTCATTAGTATGCAGAACACATCCCCTTAATGTCTGCTCATTTGTTCTCAGCCCACTCGGCTCTATAAATCTCCACAAAAGGGCAAGGCAGGGCTGCGGGGGAGCCGGGGGAGCGGGGCCAGGGGGATGGGAATCGCCTACTGTCCCGCTTCCAGCCGGAGCAGCACGGCCTTTGCAGGAATTTCGCTGCCCTTCCTTCCAGCAGAGCCCAGGGGAGCAGCAGGATGGGCAGCTGGGAAGTGCCTGCACTTGCCTGCCCCAGAGGAAGGGAATAAACTGGTACTTGAGTGTCAGCACAGGGCCAAGAGCTCCTGGCATGGCAGGACACCCCTGGCTGCTCCCAGCTGGGGCACAGACTCAGCTGAGATGGACACAAACACAGCTTGGAAGGGGAAAAGGAATTCAACAACATTTCCCCCACGCACACCCCTCAGAGCAGCCCACCCACGTCACATTCCTAACCCTTATTCCTGGTGTTCAGGATCTTCTGCTGCCTGGGGGCTCACAGCAGAGCTGTCAGGTCTCAGAGGTGACAGGCTGATCCAGGAGATCACAGAATCATGGAATGGTTTGGGTTGGGAGGGACCTTAAGGAACATCTCATTCCACCCCATCTCTGTCCAGGTTGTGCCAGCCTGAGCGAATGCAGGTGAATTACTGCAGGTATGGAAAAAGGCAAAGCCAAACAAGTTCCCTGGTGCTTTTCTGCATACCCAGATGGACACCTAGAAACACCAGAAATCACCATTTCCTCCTTTGCAACAAGAAAGTCAAAGCCATGTGCTCTTTTAGATTCCAAATGCTTTAACTTTTCCTTCACTCAAATAATGATGTTTGCAGACACACACTAACTTCACACGTTTTGGAATTCTCTCAACACTTGAAAACACAGGAGATGTGGTGCTCCAGCAGCCCACAGGCACCTCAGCCTCCAAAACAAGAGAGAAATAAGACACATCTTGAGCAGGAGATTTAAGGGCAGAGACTAAACTGAAGACTGAGATCTGAAGTGCAACTCAGAGCTATAGATGATTTGCAGATTTGAGCCCAGGTGTTGTAACCCTGCTCCCTGCCTGCCCTGCACAGACAGGGTGCCTGGAAATTTCCCTTTTAATCAGCTGAATCAGCAAATCCCAGCAGTTCCCACAGCCCTTGCTGCAGATTGGCAGCGAGGAGCAAACACTGCCACGTGCTGTCGGGACCAGGGCGGAGGGGCGAAGCCTGAGAACATTTCTGATGTCAGGAGCAATCAGGAGGTGCTAGAAGGTTCCAGGGAGACAAAATCGTGATGAAACCACCAGATACTTCCCACCACAGCCTGGGAGCCCAGAGGTGTCAGCCACGTTCCTGCACACGAGCGAGGTTCTATTTAAACACGGCCGGAGCCATCGGATCTGCGCTGGTGGAAAGGCGAGTGACCTCCCTCACCTCAGGTGGGAAACCAGCACATCCGGCCTCTGATGCATCTCTCAGACGCTCCAGCTCGCTGGGTGATAACTGACATGCCATAAATCTGGTTTTTAACTCGCCTAATTACCAGTGTTGTGCTCATGAGTAACACGAGAGCGTTTAAGGTGGGGCACATTTTCCATTACAGAGCCCCGGTTGCATGAATTCCATGAGAAGTGTTTTCTGCTGGATGCAGCTGTGACAGAGCAGAGCCACGCTCCAGACAGAGCTCCCTAACCCCAGACCACCCTTCCAAACCAGAGGAGCCTTCCCCCTTCAGCAGAGGGGCTCCTTCTGCAGGAGAACACCCCAAGTCACCCCCACCAGCACCGCGGAAGTTGACCTTAGATAAATTCCATGCCTCTCCAAGCTTTCCCTTTCTACAACTCTGTGGCACTTGCATCAACAGCACTGGCAACAGCAGATGGATTGGAGGGTACTATGCCTAAAAAAATAAGGAAGGAAATAATGCAATCCAGGCAAAATACTTTGGAATAATTAAGTTCGAGGAACGGCACAACCCAGTTCCCAGCTGGAAATTGCTCTGGAAACACGGTTCCATTCCATGGAGGAGCAAGCTGGGGGCTTTGCTACAGGGAAAAACAGAGCCCCAACGGGGGAAGGTCTCGAGGAGTGAGGGCAATGCAGTTCCTGGGATCACCTCTCTCCCCCTGTGACCAGACCTGGCTCAGCTCACACCACCTGTTGTGTTCCCAGCAGGGCAGAACCCCCAGAAACAAACCCGGTTCCACCTAAGAGGCTGCTTTCCCAAAACACCCTTCTGCAGGTGGGTTTGGTGGCACCTGCACCGAGGCTCAGTCCAGGGCAGCTTTTCCTCAACCACCAGCTAGAGGAGCAGGGGCCATGTGATGCCCCAAAATGTCCCTGTAGGATTCTGCACGGCACAGGGAACAACAGGAAAGCCCCACAGCCCTTGTCCCACACCTGCAAGCCCAGGTCAGCTCATGGAATATCCTGAGCTGGAAGGGACCCACAAATCCAACTCCTGGCCCTGCACAGGGCAATCCCAAAAACCTCCAGGATCCAACACACATTGGAGGGAAAGGAAAGACCAACAGAGCAGCCTTGGCCTTACAGCAGCAGCCTGGGAGCAGCTGTGACCCAGGCAGGGCAGAGCACAGGGCTGAGCTGCTGTCCCAGAGCAGCCCAGAAAGCTCAGCCACTCCCAGCGCAAGAGAAAAAAGAAATAAAACAGTCCAACATACCAAAACCATCATTTTCATCCCAGTGGGGAAACATTTTGGAGCTCCTGGGAGCTGCACAGGTAGGAGCACTGGTTTAGCCATCACATTTGAGCCCTTCACCTCCAGGACAGCCCAGTGCAGCCACAGCCATGCAGGTTTAGGCTGGGCTGCCTAAAACTCTACCCTGCAAAGAGGGACCCAATGCTTTGCTACCCACACACTCGGATCCAAACTCGTCCTGCCTTCCAGCTGGCAGCTTTTGGTCAGGAAAAGACAGAGAATGGAGTGGGGAAAAAAAAAAACCCCAAAAACAACCAAGAATAAATCCCTGCAGATTCTCATCTTCCTCCTCTCCTCTCCTCAAGTCATTGTTTTGCAGTACAAGTATTTCAGCTCTCACTGTACCCGGGAACAGGATTAGACAGGTCACTGTGGGATCAGATTACAGACTTTTACCTTTTTAACTTCTCTTCTCAGCACGTAGGCTGTGAGCTGACACCGGGGAGGGAGCACTCAGGGGACAGCCACGGGTGGGTGGAGGTGGCAGCAGAACGTCAGTGATTCACAGGCATCTGCCAAGTCATTGGGAGTTCTCACGAGTCCAGGACCTGGAACAAAGAAACAGGTGGGTTAAAATTCAGGGAGGGGGGCAGAAAAGAAGAGTTTTACCCAACCTGTGCAGGCAACAGAGTAAAAAAAACCAAAATGACTGAAAGTGTCCTGCTAGAATTTAGAATTTTGTCCTGAAGGGCTTCATCTTCCTTGCAATTCAGAATCACATTTCCCCCTCTCACAGCTGCCTGCAGGGCTCCAGCAGGGCCAGAAGCCCCCAGGTACCCTGAGCATATTGGACTCTGAGGGTGCAGAGTCCTGGTATTTGGAAAGGTCTGGGACCTTACAGAGGACTTTTGTGGCCAGGAACTCCAAACCATTAATGAGCCCCGTGGTTTCAGTGCTGCAAATTTTATTTTAACATGGTTTTCCTCCAGCCAGGGAGAACATCTGTCCTGTCTCAGCCTCTCCTCTGATTTCTTCCAGTATCAGCATCCTGCAGTGTCTCCACTGAGCCCAAAAAACAGGCATGAACACAAAGGCAGTCCCAGGCTGGACTGAGAGACATCAAGAAATGGAGAAGATGAAGAGCCCATTCCTCAGGATAATCATTCTGCTGAAAGCATGTGTTGGACTTGTTATATCTGTGTATAATTTCGAGCTGTTAATGCTCATTATGACTTTTGGGACAGCCCAGGACAGCCTGTGCTCCCAGTGCTGGCTGTCCCTACTCCACCTGCACAGGAGCATCACACAAACCAGTTAATTCAGGCTGGAAGTGTCTTAAGTATCATTACCCAAAGCACCTATTTAGGCTGAGCCTTTTGGGTCCCTTCCAGCTCAGGATATTCTCTGCTTTTCCCTGCAGTCAGCACTGCTCCTGCTGCATCTTGAACTCTTCATGGGAACAATATTCAAGTGTGAGTGGAACAACACTACTAAATTTATGATAATTAGCCTCAAAACACAAGGAGCATAAAGAGATTAAATTCCTTGCCCTGTTTCATACAAGACAGCCAGGGCAGGGCACACCACAAACTGCTTCTCCTTGGCAGAGCAGTGCCCTAATCAATGAACCATTCTTCCTCTCTTAACGCCTCGAATGACAGAGCAAAAATAATTAATTGCCAAATAAATTATTTAACCAGTTTGGTTTTCTTTTTTTGTTTTTTTTTCACCAATCACCTTTACATTTATTAACTTGGTTGCTCCAAGCCCTGGGACACCCTGGTGTTGACAGGACAGTCCTTTCTACCACAGCAGTGCCTGAAGTCACTGACACTGTTAAGGGACATGTGGGCCATCAGCTGGACCTCAAAGGCAAATCTCCCCTCATCTTACACCTGTATCCTGCCAGCGAGCCCTGCAGAGCTGTTGGTGGAGCACCAAGAAGTCTCCAACCAGGCTGTGATGGTTTCATCACACACTCAAACAGGAGAAGCCTTAACTATCAATTTCCAGGGCTGAACAGTCACTTCACATGGTGTGGTTATTTTAGGAGTCCTTCCTACAAGGCACAGCCACCACAAGTCAACCACAGGTCTTCCCTCCTTCCCACCCCTCCAGTGACACCCATGGACCGACAGAACCAGGAGAAACCCAGAGCTCTGAGGGAGGACCAGTGTCATCCCTGCTGAACCTCCAAAACAGGGCATCACAACCAATCCCTGGACCCATCTGCTGCTGGGGACACCCTGCAGACAAGCCAGGGCCCTGCACAGCCCCAGCACCACTGCAGACAGTTCAGCACATCCCAGAGCAGTCCAGAGCACCCTGGTTAATGAAGTTCCCGAGGTAAAGATTAACGCAATCCTTCTCACAGGCTTCTTGCTGGTAATCACAACTCCATCACCTCGGAGTTAATTACACCCAGTTAAAGATGTTATTAGGTGTAGATGGAAAAAAACATTGTACTGGAAACAATTCCCTCCTGCCCTCAGCTGCCTGATAGCTAAAGATTCCCAGAGAAGAGGAAAGGTGGGAATTCTCCACTTGACTGGTGTGTTGTTGTGAAAGACTTCTCCCTTGGGGAGAGGGAGCTGGGATCAAACACATCTCACAGAGGAAGTTCCACCTGAGCCAGGAGACCTCTGAGACTCCACTGGTGGCATTTCTGCTCCCACCATGACATTACAGGGCTCAGGGAGGGTAACAGGGACGAGCTGAGGGCACTGGAAAGCAAATCCAGCCTGTCAGCCCTTCAGAGAGGAGATAAGCCAGATGGGAGCATAATTTTCTCTAGACCTTCTAAAGTTGGGCACTGGGGTGTCCCAAATGGCCACCTGAAGGCAGGCAGTGGCTAAAGCTCATGTTCTCTTAGTGGTATCAGCAAAGGAGAATAGGAACAAGGAGATATTAAACAGTGACAAGTCTTGGCCTCTATCAAACTGAATTTCACCGCATCATTTTGGTTGGAAAAGACCTCCAAGACCATCGAGCCCACCCTGTGCCCCATCCCCACCTTGTCCCCCAGTGCCATGGACAGAGCATCCTTCCCCCCAACTGCTGCTCTGTTATTTTAGGCAGATAATTTTGGAGCAGAAGAACTCAAGAAGCAGAAGGAGCTCAGTCAGGCTGCAGCCAGTAATAAATGCCAGAGGGATGCACACACCATCCTCCCTGGGATGATGTAGGAGACAGGCCAGGGCAAACCCCAGCAAATGCATTTCCGAGCTCAGAGCCCCAGGGCTGGAACAGGTACCAACAGAGAGGGAGGGGGGGAAAAAAAAAATCACAATTATAAAAAGCAACTGTCAGAGGAAACACTTGGAAAAGAGCAGGAGAAAAGTGACAGTGCAGTTAAACAGAGGTGCTGACAGGAGCTGGAGAGGGGAAGGGCTGTGTGTGTAACCAGCCTGTTCCTGGAGAACAGCAGCCTGGATAACGGTCCATCCCACGGTATGGGGGTGATGTGGCCCCAGGATGGACCCCCAGCCTCCCTGGGAGGGGCTTTTCCAACCCTGCTGTGGCCAGGAGGGGGTGGCTCCCATGGTGAGTCCCTGTGCGTGGATCAGCTGGATCAGCAATGACAGCAGGGCTTTCAGAGAGCTGCTTGCTCTCGTTAAAGACTCCAAGGGATGGAGAATTTACTCTCTCCTTCCTCACAAACTGGTCCAGCATTTAATTAAAACACCAAATTAAAAACGCCCACACTTTCTTTTCCAGTGGGAAAGCTGTTTCCAGCCCTGGGTGTCTCAAACACCTTCCTGGAAAGATGCATCACCCCATCCCTTGCCATCACCCCGCTCAGGTGCTGCTTCTGGACTGAGTCAATCCTTAAAATATCTGCCATCAATAAGTCAGGTATGTAAATTAGTGCTTAAGCCCTGATATCTTTTGGCCAACAGAAGACAATCTCCAGCTGCACAGCCAGGGCAAGGCTGCCAAGGAGGAGCCTCCCCCAGGCTGGGGCTCATGGCTGGGCTCTGCTGCAGGAAAATTCACCCTATTCCAGTAATTCCTACAGAAAATCAGAGCTGTCCCCTGTGTGTAATCCCAGCTGCCTTTCCACCTGGCCCTGAAGGACGGCAGGGTCTGTCCATCACCATCACTGAAGGAGTGGCCAGGAATCCCCTCCAGCCAGGGCACAGCTCCCACAGCAGCTCAGGGGCATGTCTACCTTTGAGAACCCACCTTCCCACCCTCCCCAGGCTGGAGGAATGTGGCTCAGGCAGTCCTGGGTGCAGATGGAAACCTCTGGCTTGGCCATCGAATGCAGAAGTGAAACCATTTTCGAGTCACTTGCTGACCCTCCCCACCCGTTCTGCACTACGGGAGGCCAATCGTTATTTACCCAGCGTTGTATTAAATAAAGAGACCAAAAAAAAAAGAAGAGAAAGGTTTTAAGGCAAGCAGAACTCCTTATCATTTCCTTCAATCTAGGGCTGGGTTTTTGGAGAGTCATTCGCCTACAGGTGACTGACAGCAGGGGTTTGTGATGAAACACTGTTTGCAAAAACATCTTGCCTAAAAATGGCTCCACCAGAGCCAACAAATTCTGCCAGCTGATCCAGAGCTGCCACCCAAACCCATTGCTCATGGATGCAGAGGGGCAGGAGCAGCACTGCTGTGGGTGGTTGGGGAGGGAGAAGCTGATTTAACTGATATTCTCCACCATTCTGCAACGAGGCAAAAATCAGCCGTGGATTTTAACACGTGGAGAGGCAGGAACCTCGCCAGGAACGGCAAGGCACAAGCAAGCCCTGGTCCATCCCTGCATGCCCAGGCCAGGAGCCCTGGTGGCACTGGGCACGCTGCCCTGTGCCAGGGGCTGCCTGCAGGGAGCAAACAGCCGGGACAGGCAAGACTGGACACGTTGTTTCCTCTCCGGGAGACCTTTGGATGCCGCCGAGCACCTCTCGGGAAAAATCTCCGTCCCAAGTGCCCGAGACACAGCGATGCAGATGCACTCAGGGGTTTTTGCTCCTTTCCCAAGGGGAGAAGCAACACCAAGCACGTTTTGCAAGGTGCTGGCAGGAGGGAGGCAATATCCTCATTCCCAATATTCCCCAGGGAAAGGGGGACACAGGGAGGTAAAAAGCGATGAGCCCAGGGATCCTGGAAACCACCAGCAGCAAAGTGAAAATCAGGAGTCTCTGCACTCCAGTGCACTGCTAAAGTCTAGCACAGCATCCTACTTTTAAGGCAGAAGCCCAAGAACATTTCAAAGCTCAGATGAGCCTCAGAAAGCAACACACAGGGACACCCGTGAAGTTAATGGCCCAATCAGCACCCTTAGAATAAAGTTAAAAACGATTATTTGAGAATTCCTAACCAACTGCAGGTCAGCTGAACACCTTCTCTACCCCAACTGAGCAGCACAGAAGTTCAGTCTCACTACACCCACCATCTGCCAGGTCTGATATCACAGAATCCCAGACTGGTTTGGGTTGGAAGGGACCTTAAAACTCACCCTGTTCCACTCCCCTGCCATGGGCAGGGACACCTTCCACTAGACCAGGCTGCTCAATGCCCCATCCAACCTGGCCTTGAAAAGCCCCTTTTAAAAAAGTGGCTTTAAAAGCCCATTTTTAAAGGGGCTTTGCTCTTTAAAAAGCCCCCTGAACATTCAGAAATAAATCATCAAAAATGATGATACAAGCAGAGGAATAAATGCCACCCCTTCACCACAGTGTCCCAAGGACTGTCAGCTCCCTGGGGAGGAACATCTCACCAGGCAGGGGAGTCACCCCCTCCAGCCACTCTGCTTCCCCTGGGAGTCAAAGGAGAGGGCTGGGAGCCCTACATCCATCCAAAAAGAAAGGTCCAAGGCTGGTGGGTTGACTTAATCCAGTCAGATCAGCTTCTTCATTCCTAAATGACTAAATCAGTTGTGACAGGTTTGGCCCGAGCTACATTCAAGCAGCCTCACGCAGAAGAGTTTCCAGATGCTGCTGGATTAACCCCGGTGATACACTCAGTCAATCCAAGGGCCACCCATCCTGGTTCCAAAGCCCTGGGGCACTTTGCATCAGCCCAAGCCAGGTCCACCCTGCCCACACCCCACCTCGGGGATGCTGTGCCCTGTCCCTGGGAGATCTCAGGCACAGATCTGCAACGGGCTTTGGAACTGACACAGCTAAAAAAAAAAAAATTTAATTATATAAAATAAAAAAAAAAAAAAACTGCAGAAGGTGGAGATTTCCAAAAGCACATAATTAAAGCAGCTCGGGTGTTCCCTGCACCTCGGGCTAGTGTGGCAGGGAACGGCCCACAAAGAGGCAACAGCCCATAATACGCAGCCCGGTGCTTCTCCGAGGCTTTTACCTAAATGTTGCCAGGGTGATGTGTACATAGGGCTGTCCCTGCCCTGAACCGCAGTCACTGCCCCGACAGCAGCGCCGGCCCGGGAGCCCCGCGCAGGGACCGGGGCAGCACAACGAGGTGGGCTCGGGGGTGCAGCCCGAGGGGTCCCGGGGGGTTTTGGGGGAGCCCGGAGCTCCCCACAGGGATGAGGGTCCAGCAGCACAACTCAGTAGTTGCATCCTCCCAACGCAAAACCAGACCAAGACCCTCGAGGGATTCACATCAGCGAGAAACACAGGAAACACCAGGAGACATTTCTAGACCAAACACAGCCCAAAACATCTCCTGACAACGAACCTCTGAGCTGTCCCACCACCCAGCCAGGGCAGACCCTTCTCAAAATCACCTCTGACGTGTTTTGTACATGATCCTGGCTGCAGGGAGCTGATTGAGGGACCCACCAAGGGCAGCCCCACCACTCCAGGATTTTCTATTTTCTGAAGCAGTTTTGCTGAAACTGGCAATTTAGTTAGCAAAAAAAAAAAAAAAATTCTTCAGCATAATTTAGGAAGAAACATTATTTCCAAGTTAATGAGAGAAATATTTTAATTACGGCGTTTAACAAGTTCTGACTTTGCCAAGATGTTCTCTTGGGAAGGCTGCACATATTTTCCCTGAACTTCAAGCAGCCAGAGTGGGAAGGGGAGAAAGCAGAGGAGGAAAACCTCAGAAAGGAGGACAAGCAGCAGGGAAAGGATTTTGTAAAAGCAACAGCAAACTTGTCAAAGCCCTGGTTCAGCCATCAGCTGGTGTAAAATGAAGAAACATCAACGAACAGCATTTCAGTGGCTCTCTACCAGTACAGGCTAAGGACTTAAGTTAGGTTTAGGTGGGATGGTGGGAAGGAATTCCTCCCTGTGAGGGTGGGCAGGCCCTGGCACAGGTTGCCTGGAGAAACTGTGGCTGCCCCATCCCTGGGAGTGTCCAAGGCCAGGTTGGAGCAACCTGGGCTAGTGGAAGGTGGTGGAAGGGGATGAGCTTTAAGGTCCCTTCCAACCCAAACCCTTCCACGATTCTAAGATCCCAGACCCAGTGGGTGGCACGTGGGTGCCACGTTAACTGCTCAGCCCTTGGCAGCACCGAGGGCAGGAGGTCCCTCCCTTTGCAGGCAGCTCAGGGGGGTGATATTTGTTTTCTCTGCACGGCTCAACAGCAACACAAATTTCCTCATGCAGGCTGCAGACAGCACGGAGGTGGCTCCTGTCAGCTCGGGTTTCTTTCCCGGTGAAATCCCTCCAGGTCTCTCTTCCTCCAGGGAACACTTTGGACTCGTTCAGGATCCAAAAGTCCCGCTGCCACCAGATAACACCACATAAACGGCATCAGTTCCAGCCTGATACGCAACCCACCATATCTGGCAGATGATTCATTGATCCACATGACCTTGTGACAGGTTCTCAGGTCTTTATTATTCCTGAATCACATCTGCTCGTAAATACCAGAGGGTTTTTTCACACCTGGTATTATTACAGTGAACAGCCAAAGGACAACTCATTTCGGCTGCCTCAGAAAAATATTTCCTCCTCTTTCGGGCTTTTGCAGGGTTACAGGAAGGGACTGGCAGCAGAGCCTCCCCACAAACAGAGCATTGCCTGTATTGGGACCTAGGGTTTCAGCAACACTTGAAGTAATTAAAAAGTTAAATTACAGGAGAAAGAGGAGTAAAATCAAACCAGAGTCATTGTTTACTTCCCCGTGTTGGTTTTTAGATGATATCAAGCTCCAAACCAGGAACTCAAACAGCAGGGACTCACTTTGATAAAACATATCCTTCCTCCCTGCTGGAGGCATCTGGGGCGGAGCTCCTGCAGCTCCTGATCCCATTCCCCTGGAGTAACAGAGACTGGGATTGCCAGCCCTGCAGAGGTGCCAAACGCCCCCCTCTCCAGGCTGGCAGATCCCAGGACCTACCAACAGGGCTTGGGAAACTGCTGGCTCAGTCAATGAGCCAAGACAATTCCCTGTTTTCCTCACGAACCCACAACCCTCAGAGCTTGAATACAAGAGGAGCTGGGGGGGATGGACACAGGACTGCCCCCAGAGGGGCTTCCAGAGCCCTGGGTTTCCAATATGTTTGATCAGAACAGTCGCAGAAAACATGAAAGTCAACGTTTCAGCAAATAAAGTGTTCCCTCAGCCCTTACTTAATGGTAAAGAAAAGTAACAGCCCATAAAAATTTCTACCTCCATTTCTTTGCAGGAAGCAATAGAGTGATTTCCCCAGTGCCTGGGGGAACAACAGTGAGCCAGGGGAGGAGGCAGAATTCCATGGGTCACACATCGAGCCTTCGTGGCCAGGTCATCCCTGAGCTGGGGCAGGTCCCGGTCCCTGAACCCCTGACCTCAACCAGACCCGTCTTGAGCAACTCTGAGAGCACAACTGCTGAGGTGACGAATGCCACAGCCACCCGTGTCACCTGTCAGGCCCTGAGAAGACACCGTTCACCAGGGCTTCAAATTTCCTGAAACTGGAGATAATTGTTGGTTTTGGCCCAGCTCTGGAACGTGCCCAGTGCACCGGGCTCCAAGGCTCCTTGGGAACGTGTGATTTAATAGGAGACCAAAAAAAAAAAAAGGCCTGACTCCAGCAAAACTCCAGGCTGGAAGGAGCCTCCAATGTGCTTCAACAAGCTGCAGTGTTGCTTTTTAATCTTGTTGCCTCCTGCTTCAAGTGCTGCCATCAGACCAAGGCACCAGGCAAGAACTGGGAGCTGGGACAAAAGGCAAAAAGCCCTCGGTGATGCTGGCACAGTCACAGGTCTGACTGCATGTGCACAGCCCTGCCTGGCCTTTTCCAGCTCTCACCCATCCCAGGAAAGCACTGAGTTTTGGAAACCAAAAGGGAAAGCCCTGGGGACAGGGACAGAACAAACAGCTTCAATGCTGCTGAACACCTGGTTGGGAAAAACTCCCTATAAAACCTCCCAGGCAGAATCCAGGTGCCTAAAGGGCAGGGATTGGGCTGCTCAAATTGGGGTTGGTTTTTTTTTTTTCCTCCAAGAGGACATGGAGAAAGTTTTTTGCTTTTCTAGGAAGCCCCAAACCCTCAGCAGTGGTGTGGCAGCTCTGTGCTGGATACACAAACAGGATGCCTCATGCAGGTGGGAGCACAGGAGGGGCTTCCCAAGAGAGCCCAAAACTGCAACAGAAGACACATCTAGGAGCTGGCAGGAGCCAGGTGTGGGGCAGGATGGATTAAAGCACTGGCCTATTTCTTTATTTACTCTGCATTTACCAGGGAACACGGCCCTGCTTTGCAGGTTCAGCAGGCACAGCTCCCTGGGAAGCTGGACACGGATGGGATGAAGCAACAAGAAAGCAAATCATCCCCTCACACTGCACTGAGCTTTCCCCAGGGGACACTGCTCCACTCCTTCACTCATCCCTCCTTGGCAGAACAGTGACCCCGAGCCTCCCTCTTCTGCTGCAGCCCCAGCCTGGGAGATGAGATGTTCCTCCTTTTGTTCCCCAGCACAGCCAAAGAAAACATTGGAGATGGCACTTCCCCGGGCCAGGCTACACACACCCAGCAAGGTGTGCGGCACAGCTGGCACCACGGGGGCATGGAGGGCGTCCCTGTCCCTAACCCTGGGCTGCTGCAGCCCCGGGATCCCAGGGCATCCCTGCAAAGGCCCCGGAGCACGAAGGAGTTAAAGCCGCCTCATTGCTGAGGGATTTCTCCATAATCTGCCCACATGTCATGGGGATCAGGACTGTGGGTGGTAGTGCTAGTCTGTGGCAGTCGTTCAGGCCCATGGCCCAGCACCTGACTGGCTCAGAAAACCCTCTTATCCAAGCAGTTTTCAAATTTAATTAAGAGGGACCTCTGACGGGCTTAACGCCGCCTGTGCCAGCCCAAAGGCTCCCTCAGGAGTCCTGACAAAGGCAGGAGGGAGCAGGGACACGGCCCAGGGACGGCTTGGCCACGGGAAGGTTCTGCAGATTTTCACCCAAACCGCAGAGAAACAGCAGGAGAGGGGAGGGTGGGAATAAAAATGAAGGTGATGGTGACAGAGAGGGGTCAGATTCTTTTGTGCAGAGGTAATGGTGGAGCCAGAAGGAAATTCAGGTTAATAAAAAACGGGCTCTCTTGGTTAAAGTTTGCCAGCCCGAGAGAGCAGAGCATCTGCTCGCCCTGGGACGTGGCTGGAGCCAACGTGGGCCTCACAGGGAGCAAAGCAAAGCTGCTGGTGGCACTGGGAAGGGGACAGGGAGCACACCCAGTGCTCCTCAGATGGGAAAACTCCTGGTTTTCCCAGCTCAGGTGCATCAGCCCTAAGGGATCGTGTCCATCCCTCCTCACTGTGGAACTTCATCCGTCCTGGTGCTGTTTGGGTAAGAGGCAACCCCAGGATGTGTTAACAAGCACTGGTTTGGGAGGATTTATCCCAGGAGAGTCAGCTCCAAGCAGGGCAGGGACCACCAGTCTGACAGTGCAATGGTGAGCACATCAGAGCACCAGCCCAGGAGGAAGATCCCCAGCTAATACAAACAGGTTAAATAGACTCATTTCCTAAAATTAGTCCTAGGCCAAGATCCCACGTGGAAGTTATGTCATTAACTGCTAATTCAATTACCTGGATGACAGTAGCTCTATGCCCTGACTTGAAATCTGAAGTCTTGGTTTGAGGTTGGGTTTGCAGGGTTTGGGTTCCCCCCACTCCCCCTTTATTTTTGGCTACTTGGCAAACTCACCCAGAGCAGGAAATTAGGAAGAGAAACAGTCTCAGTGTCAATACTCACTGAGTCTATTTACCAAGGGCTATTTGCACTAGATAATCGCTCTGAAGTGTCTCACCTCCTCCACTCCTCAAGAGCCAAATGATGTCATGGAAGTGGCATCCAGAGCAGGAGCCAATATGAACCAACATAACCCAGGCCCAGCAGGAAATCACTCAGCAGCCTCTACATATGCATGGGATCAGCTCCCCCTGTCCCCAGGGCTGCCCATCTCATGGGATCAGCTCCCCTCATCCCCAGGGCTGCCCATCTCATGGGATCAGCTCCCCTCATCCCCAGGGCTGCCCACCTCATGGGATCAGCTCCCCTCATCCCCAGGGCTGCCCACCTCATGGGATCAGCTCCCCCTGTCCCCAGGGCTGCCCATGTCATGGGATCAGCTCCCCCTGTCCCCAGGGCTGCCCACCTCATGGGATCAGCTCCCCCTGTCCCCAGGGCTGCCCATGTCATGGGATCAGCTCCCCTCATCCCCAGGGCTGCCCACCTCATGGGATCAGCTCCCTCATCCCCAGGGCTGCCCACCTCATGGGATCAGCTCCCCTCATCCCCAGGGCTGCCCATCTCATGGGATCAGCTCCCCTCATCCCCAGGGCTGCCCATCTCATGGGATCAGCTCCCCCTGTCCCCAGGGCTGCCCATCTCATGGGATCAGTTCCCCTCATCCCCAGGGCTGCCCATCTCCAGCACAGAGGGGGAGCACATCCCCAGACAGCCCCAGCCTGGAAAGGATCCCCAGGGATGAAGTGGCTCCATACAAGTGTCTGAGCAAGCCCAGAGCTCACAAACACAACTAAACACAGATAATTCCGTGACTTTGTTCCTTTGCCTTCAAATGAGCCCAACTGTGGCCATTAAACAGCGAGTTTGCCAAATCTGCAGCCTGACCATAGCACTGTCTCCCTTCAGTTCCTCTCCACCAGTGACAGCCATGGGAGCATCAGCCTCCAACAGCCTCTGTAAGTGCTAAAATTGCCAGACTGCTCCTGCCTGAATCCCAGCCTCTTGCTCCAGGTGGGACTGTCAGGCCCTGCCCATCTGCAGTGGCATCTTCCCTGCACTTGCACAACTGCCCAGTGGCCACCTCCAAACCATGGCAGGGCCACAGCACCTCTCCCAGGGCCACTCAGCTCAGTTTTAACTCCCCTGGGATGCAGGCACAGAAACCAAAGCCCAGACTCCTCCCTCAGAGCATCCAAGGGGATGAGCCAAAGGCACCCAGGCCCTGGGAGCGCTGTGGGTTCACTGGGGTGGCTCTGCCATGGTCGGTCCCATCCCCACCAGGGTCACCCCCGTGGGCTCCCACCCTTCCCTCTGCATTCCTGCTCCCTGGGAGGTTCCCTGGACACGGGCTCTGGCACTGCCCTCCCACAGCCAGCCCTGCCTGTGCCACGGAATCTGTTAATAGGGCGAGCAGCAGGAACTGGGACAGAGCAGAACCACCGGGGTTGCTGCCCCCCCAAACCCTGGGGGAGCCCCCAGCCTCTCCCAGCAGCACCCCGGACCAGGCAGGGGCTCTGCATGGACACCCCCAGCCCCATGGCACGTGGGGACAGCAGCAGGAATGCTGATACACCACCCACACATGTCCAGACACGTCTTCTCCGGGTGCTGTCGGGGCCAGGGAGCTGCTGCCCAGCTGGAGGAACTTGGATGAGGATCATTCTTGGGAAGAGCTCCCAAATGCCACCCCAACTGCCCCCACGGGGCTGCAGGCAGTGGGACAGGGCAGGGGGCTGAGCACAGGCAGAGAGGACCCTGCTCAGAGGAGCTCTCCCCTTCACCTGGATGGATTTCCAGACCCTCACAGAGGAGGGGACCCACAGGAATCAAGGATAACTCAGAAGCTGGCATTGCCTCCAGCTCCTTTCAGCTCTCCCTGCTCCAAAATGCACACTCAGGGACTGCAGGGACAGGCCTGTGTGATCTCTCCTTGGCAGCCCTCAAAAAGAAACATTTCGCCATTTTATCCCACTATTTAAAAAAAATAAAAGCAAAGAGGGAGGTGGAAGAGGGGGGGGGGTTTGTATCAGACGATTAAATATCCACAGCAGCCCAGAGAAAGAGGAGGGCAGGAACACAGGAACAAAGAAGGGGAAAAAAAAATCTGCTTTTTATTATTAAACTATTCTCTCAAATTTCTAATAAGCAGGTTGAAGTTTAAATTACAAGATCCCTAACAAAGTCAGGATCCAAACAGTTCAGGAGCCTGCAGATAACAATCGCCTTTCCCCAGCTCAGTTTCAAGTCATTTTTTGCAGAGACAAAGCTCCCATTCAGAGGGGCAGAGGGACCTCGGGGGTTTTATTACCCTCAGCCCTGCAGCCCCGAAGAGGCAGAGGCAGGGAGGGAAGTGGGTCCTGCACCTGCAGCGGGACAGCAGGGAACGGTGAGGCCACCGAGCCCAGGAGGATCCGGGGCAGCCCAACCCCTTCACGTGCAACCTGAGCCCCCCTGCTCAACTCAGCCTTACAAATCCCCCCGATTTAGGGCAAAAGAGGAGGGGAACAGGGAGCCCTGAGCTGTCAGACCTCATTGCACAGGGTGCAAAGTGCTGGAGGGTGCAGCTCTGGTCCTGACCTTGTGGCCAAACCAGGTAAGTTGGATGCTGTGAAGGACAGTGCCAGAGCCAAAGGATGCGCCACAGATTGTTAAAAGGGGGATTAAAGCTGGAAGCATCCCTTCCACGGGAATCTGGCAGGAAGGATACACCAAATCCCTGATAAATAAGAGTTCTGCTGAAATTTCAGGGGAAGACACATTCAACAGTCAACTGGGAAGGTGGAACTAGGCTGGGAGAACACCCAAGCCAGGTGATAAGCAGAGAGCACCTGGAGGAAACAGCAGTGCTGTCTCCAGTTCCAGACCATTCCTGCACAGGACACTGGATCCAGTATCCTTAGTGCCTACTTCAGAAATATCCTAAACTGGGAAGAACAGTGTTAAACAACCACCCCACCCAGGGCAGGGGTTCCCAAATGGGTTGAAGGACCTGCAGATCAGTCTATTCCTGTGTCACAGGACCCCTGAGGTCTGTGTGCATCTGTGACACAGACTCTGGGTGCCTTGCAGGCACACACACCCCAACCCCACCGTCAGCTGGAGGCTGGGATGTGCCAAACCCATTTTGGGATCAGGCACGTTGAATGTGGCACCACAGGAGCCTTCGGGAGCTCCTTGTCCAGGTCCCACCAGCTGCTGGTGAGGGCTGTGCCCCCAGGAGGCACCACTGCCTGAAGAGGCAGCAGCACTTGGACTAATTGGGGTTAATTAAGCAGGTGCAGCAGCGCATTGCACCATTCCACAACCAGCAGCTTGCCAGGACCAGCTGGGGGACCCTGATCCGAGGCACAGGCTCGGCACTCGGACCCCCTGGGACCAGCTGGTGGAACAGCACTGGCAGGAGATGGCACAGCCACAGCACCCACCTCCTCCTCAGCAGGGGCATGGGGGGGGTTGCCTGAAGATGCCCCCCCCCCTCCTCTTCCATCCCTCCCCTCGCTCCCAGCTCCGTGCTGAGGAGGGGGAGGAATCTGCTTTCCCCGCGGGTTTTCCCCTGGCTGGCAGCTGCCCCCCCTTCTCCCCCTCGCTCCGTATTGAGGCCGATAATTACCGCTGAATAGCCTTCCAGATTCCCATGCTCGTCAGCCTGCCCTCCCTTCCCAGCGCCTCCCGGAGCGGGAAGGAAGGATTAGGCACCGCTGCCCACGGAGCAGCCGAGCCGGGGCCACGGGCAGGCAGGACCTCGCCCGGCTCACCTGCAGCAGGTGAGCTCCAGAGGGATGCTGCACATCCCAGATCCCACAGGGATGCTGCAGGCACAACCCTGGCAAAGCCAGCAGGAGTTTCTCCCCCTGCCCAGGCATGTTTTTTCCCCACCTGCCCAACCAACAGCTCACAGAGACACCACCGGGGCAAAGGGAAGGTCTGCCCTGCCTGGGGGATTTCACCTTGCTCGGCCTCACAGAGCTCTGCATCCCACCTGCTGCACATCCATGCTGCTCGTGCCAGCAGCACACAAAAAGAAACACCCCCCAAAAAAGGGGAAAATGCTCTGAGCTGGCACCTGGGACAGTTTCACCAGGGACATGCTGTGCCCAGGAACTTCATCCTTGTCCACGCACCGACCATGGCCAAGAGCAGCTCAAGCGAACAGCCCGGGAAGGGGAAGGAAGGTGATTCAACTGCTCTGCCAACAACCTGCATATCCCCCCCTGAAAAACTTCCCCTGCACCTTCCCGGCCCAGCCTCCCTTCACAATTCCTCTAATTAATTCAGGAGAAAATTAATTACGGCGGGATTTTCAGCAGCACAGCATCTAATGACCGACTCCCTGCGCTCCAAACCAGATAATCTCGGGCTCCCACTCGCGCTGCCAAACCTGGCTCTGCCGCCTCCCCCTTCCCAGCCCAGCACAATGCCCTGCTCTAAATTAGGCAGGGAGAGAGTCGCTTGGCAAAGGCAAATCAGAGCACTAAGGTCAGGCCCTGCAAAACAAGAGAACTGCCTAAAGAAACCCCAGCATTAATCCCGTCGTGCTTCCGCCAAAGATTCCCCTTTTCAAGTGTTTTCTTCCTGGTAAACAAAGTTCTCTCCATTGGGCTGTGAATTTTAGGACATGGTTGCTTAGTAATGCCAGGCTGAAAACCAGGAGGTTTGTCCTGCCCCCATGCCCTCCCCAGCCCACAGAGGATGGCACAGGGTTCATTAAAGGAATTAAAATGCTGTTGGAATCTCAAGGCAGGTCAGGGCTGATTCACACCACCAGTACTCCTGCCCAAAGCAGAGTTTTCTCCTGATAATTTGGACGTGTGCAGGGAAGATGCTCTTCCCATCCCAGCCCAGGAGCCGGCTCTGCCCATCTCCCCTTGCTTTTAGGGATGCTCCTGAAAGCTCAGCACCCAAAACCCAGGATCCACACCCCTCACCAAGGCAGGGGCTGCCCCAGGGCATCCCCCCAGACCCAACCCATGGGTCTGCTCCCCCTCATCTCTGTGCCACCTCCCTGCCCAGCTGCAGGAGTGATTCCTGCATGAAATCCCTCGTCTCTCTCTGCCCTCACTGCCTGTATTTCCATGACTTTGCTTTCCCCAGGGTCAGTTGCACCATCTCAACACCCTCCACACCCACACTGGCGCCCAGCAGTCACCCTTCCCCTCCAAGCCACGTGCTCCAAACCGTGCCAGCCGTGAAACAACAACACAGCTCAACTCTTCCCCTTCCCATGAAGCAGCTCCTCCTCCAAGCATCCTCCACATTGCGGCAGGGGGGACGAGCTGGGGCACCAGGCAGGGTGGGAGATGAAGGAAGCACTCAGGATGGAGGTGCTGGAGCCATCCCTGTGTCCCTGAGCATCGTTCAAGTGAAGCCCCCCAGGTGACAATGTCACTGAGGGCACTGCAAGGTTTGCACAAGCCTTGCTGCTACGAACACTGAGTGAAACACCCCCTCTGCCTGCCCTACTTAAGCCTCAGGATGGGCTCAGCAGCCCTCAGAAGGGACACAGGGATGCTCCTGGCTGGGCACCATGAGGTCCCTCCGTGCCAGGGGCTCCCGGCAGTGCCCACAAGGAGAGGGCACAGGCACCGTGGCCCCAAGGGCTCCTGGCAGCCTGTGTGGAGCAAACAATAACCCTCAGCTCGGCCTCAAACGGGTCAGGAGCCTTTCAGTCCAGGCTCTGGCACAGCCTCTGCTTCCAAAGCCCAGATCCCACTGACTTCAATAGCGTTGGGCGCCCGAGCACAGTTGGCCCCAACTTCAGAGCCCCTCCGAGACGCCCCGGCGGAGCCGCTCCTGGGGATCCCACATCTCCCCACTCACACCCCGGCCCTGGAAGTGGCATCCCAGGCACTCACTGCCCGCTCTCCCGAGCCCCCACGCCGCTGCCTCTTGGCAGGGACCAGCCCTGCCTTGGCAAAGGGATGGGAAGTTGCTCAGCCCCCTCCTCCTCCCTCCCTCCCTCTCCGGGAGCTCAGAGGAGCCTCTTGGTGAAAGGTTTGTTCCAGCTCTGCCTGGCCATGTCAGTCACACTCAGCCATTATATAATAAATGAAAAATGCCTTCGCCTGGCTGGCAAAGAGGGCACTGCCAACAGCCAGGGCTCATGGGGAGCAGAGCTCCCCCTCAGCTTCAGAGCGAGACCACACCAGCAGCAAAGGTACATTTTTCTCGCCTATTTATTAGTTACCAGGTGGCTGCCTCATAGCAGACAAGATTTGAGGAGATCAAAGCGGGTTTTCATTCATTTCAACCTCTTAAAGCTCCATTTAAACTTTAGACTGTGTGTTACTTTGCCTACAGTGAGGACACATCTCCCTCTCCAAAGCCAGTTGGGACTCAGCTTCTCTGCAGAGGTGTTCAAAGCATCCTCTGAACTGACCTCCCTCCCTCCCTCAGTCCCACCATGGACAGTGGAGCAGGAACAGGAGCTGCAACACACAGCAGAGGTCTGAGCTCACCAGGAGATTTGCACTTTATCAGCACTCCAACCCCACAAACTGCACTGGCTGGAAATCAGCCAAGGAAGCAACAAAGTTTTGCCTTGCGAAGAGACCAGAGGATGCACAGAAAGCTGCCATTAAACTGCCTTGAAATTTTGGGAGGTGGGTGTTGGGGTTTTTTCCATAGAAAAAGGACAAAATAACTCTAATTCTTGCAAAATTCAGCTTCTCAAAATGATTTCTAAACCCAGATTTCAGTACAAGAGATAATAAGAGGGCAAACCTTTTTTAGATTATATTAGGAAAAACCTTTCTCTCCTGAGAAAATGAGGATTAATGGTGCTTCCAGAGCAGTCCCTACAAGTGGCAGCAGGATGGGGACTCCCACCCCTCTCTCCACATGTAAAACCTCTCTCCTGCTCTGAGAAACGAGCAGCAATTGCAACCAGGAGATGGGAAGAGCCAGGGCAGGCACAGGGAGGTGCCTCTGGTTAAGCAGGGGAGGCTCTTTTTGGAGCACACCAAGGTGCCCCAGCAATGGCCAAACTGGGGTTTAGTGCCAGGGAGCCACAGCAGCGACACATTTCAGCCCTGCACTCACAAACAGCCCCCCCTTGGCCCAGGGGGGTTCCTACAACCAACCTCTCCTGCTCCAAAACCGAGGAATGAACCCTGACAACCAAGTGCAGATCCCCAGAAGTGGGAGGAAGAAGATAAAGCCCCAATTGTCCATCCTGCCCCAGGCTGCAGCTCCACTGGGGCACCTGCAGCATCCTCCAACCACCAGCACCCACAGGCCGACTGTTTTCTGGCTGTTTTCCCAATTTCTCCACAGCAAACCAGGCCAGTCGGAAAGAAAAGGAGTAAAAAACAGAGGGGAGGGGAGGGAAGGGGGGAATTAACTCTTTGCAATCGAGTTGTCCATCTTCATGAGATTTTAATCCTGCCACGGCAAGGTCAGAGTTGAAGCCCGGGGTAAAGGGCTTTGTTTTGTCCTTGGGAATAGCGTGCGACCGGCAGCGGGAGCGGGACGGGGACCGTGGGCTGGCGGAGGGCGGGACCGCAGCCCCCGCTCCCGGCAGCCCAGCTGCCTTCAACTGCCCGCTCCCACGGACATTCCCAGCCACCTCACCCTTGAAACTGCTGCTCTGCTCTTTCTTTTTGTTTTCTTCTTCTTTTTTTTTTTTTTTAATGCTAAAATGTTTCTTTCGTAATGTTTCAAAGTTTGTTTTTAAACTTTCTCCATCCAGGAGAGAGAGAGCGCAGCCAGGTCTTTAATGAGCATTGTTTCGAGGCTGGTGAAAGATTAAGTGTTGCTAAATGGGATGAACGCAGTTGTTTGACTCCCTAAGGACACCGAGCATGGGAAAGGCTCCCGCCGACCCGACCAGAGGCTGCTCAAGGTGTCGGCTGAGAGGTTTCACCTCCAGACGGAGCATCAGCGCATCGCGACTCAATTAAAATAAACTCTTAACTGTCGCGATTCGTCGCAGACAAGCGATTTCGCCCTGTGCCAGAGGCAAAGTCCGCGCGGATCCCACGCTCCGCGGCCGTGGGCGGGGAGCGCGCATCCCGTTTCCATGGCAACGCCGCATCCCGGCGGGACCGCGCTGGGAAAGGATGAGCGGCGGTGACGTCATCGGCGGGGCAGCCAATGGGCGGCCGCGGAGGTGATGTCATGGGCTCGCCCCCGGCCCCACGGACCCCGCCGGGAGCGACCCCCGGGGCCACCGGCGCGGGGGCACCATCGGGGGCAGCCCCTGGGCGGGGTCTGGGGTGTCCCGACCCTGCATCCCCCCCCTCCCCGGCAGCGGCACCCGGGGGGCGAACCCACCCCATCCCACTGCTGTGTCCCACTCGACTCGATCCCACCCTGGCTCTGCAGCCAAGGGGCTCCAGCAGATCTGGAGATCTTGGGGGCTGGAGCCTGGCACAAAGCGATGCTCGTGGGCACCGCGGCTGCCACTCCGTGAAAGCAGGGAACAGGAAAGGCCCCACGACACGGGCAGGGCAGCCAGGGGAGCTGCAGGCAGGGGCTGCCCCGGGGCTTTGCAGCTCAGCCATCACCGGCCAAGTCACTGCTGAAACAGTGGATAAAGGGGGGAAAATGAGCAGGGGGAGCAGAGACTTTTCCAGGCTGCAGGAGGGCTCTGGACCGTGCAGCTCAGTCACCTCTGAGCACTGTCCCCTCTCTGGTGCCCCCCTGGCAGGGGAACTGTGTGACTCAACGGGTGACTCACCCACCTCCAGCCCAGCCAGTGATGAAGCACTTTGTTCTATCGAGATTTAGATTAACCCAAGCTCCTAAAAGCTGATACAGCGAGAGGCACCATCCCCTGCTCGAGGCTCTGGATCCATCCCCATCCCCTCAGCCAGGACCATCCCCTGCAGCCCCTGGTGGCCCCAGCCCAGTGCAGGCAGCACTGAGTGCACCTCAGTCAGGGCTGCCCTTGCTCAGCTCACCTGCTCAAACACTCCCACACGTCATTCCCCCCAAGACACTGTTGCCAAAACTGTCTCAGCCACTCCCAAGAGACAGGGGAAAACCTGGCCAGGTACAGGGGAGGGGTGCAGGGGTGCCAAGCCCCGCTCAGCCCACCCAGCCCCTTCAATCTCCCTCTTCACCCGCCCAGGGGGACAGAAAGGTGGCACTGGAGCCACCTCCCACATGGCATTCCAATGAGGGCAGGTGGGCACGGCCAGGAAGGTGCTCAAAGGAGGTGCTGAGGGGAGGGAGAGACCCAGAGCCAAACCCAGAGTCACCTCACACAAAGCCACACTAATCAGTGCATCAGCAGCACAGGAATTTTATCACCTGGAGACAGTTCCAGGCAGGTTTCTCCTTGTCAGTCCCACTGTTTATCAAACACCCCGGCCTGGCCAGCAGAGCACAGGCAAGTCCTCTCCCTCCCCCAGCTGATGGAGGTGGGTTTGGGTGATCACTTTGGTCTGTCCTGGCTGTGAGGTGCCAGCAGCATCCTCGAGGATTCACAGCTGTCCTGGAGCCAACGCTGCCCCTCCTCAACCTCTCCTTCCAGGAGAGCATTAATACATTTTTCCAAACTCTACAACTTCCAGTCTGGTGGCAACCATGGATCAACGAGTCCCGGGTGCCCAACATCCCCCAGTCTGGGCACCTATTTTTGGCAGCAACCAGAGAGGGGAAAACTCATTCAGAACCAAGAGTTTTGGGAGTCAGGCAGCCAATGCCCCAAGCTGCACAGTCCTCAGCATCTCTTCTGCAGCAGTATGGGTCAGGTCATGTCCTGCTTCCAACAGCACACTGGGCTGTCCCTGTCAGCCAAGACACAACTCAGTGTCACTGCAGCTTGGTGCTCAACATTCCAGAGCCTTGGGAAACACCAGGAGGTGCCTGGGAATCAATCATCCCTGCTCACCATCAGCTGACAGAGCCACCCTGGGTACTCCCAAGCTATCCAGCCACACTGTCCACACGGCAGGCAGGTCCAAGCTCAAGGGAATCTGCAGATCTTCCCCAAAGAAACAAGAATCAGCACAGGAATGGAGCTGTTCGCTCTCTCTGCTCCAGGGCTGGAGCCAGACCCTCCACTTGTGCTCCGTCCTGCACAGAGCAGCTTCTCTCTGTGCTTGATCAACAAAAGCCATTCTCAAACCAGTTTGTTCTAAAAACAAAGCCTTCCTTGCCATCCCCCAGAGCTGCAGAGCCCCAGCAGCAGGACTCCCTCCAGCTAAAACAAGCCCAGAGCCCAGTGCCCGCCAGCTCAGGGTGCCAACCACCAGCAGATCCTCCCCTTGGCTCTGGCCCTGTCCTGTCATTCAGAAAAGGCCTGGGAGGAAGAGGATTTGTTCGCTCCAGTCGGCCCGTTCCTGTCCAACAGGTTCTCTCCCCTGTCCCACGTTGTTACTGTTCCCATGCAGCCCCCCCGGGCACATCGGGGCAGGGCCGGAAACGATTACCATCAGCTACAATAATGTTCGAGCAGCTCCAGAGCTCAGCCCGTGCAGCAAAAACACCCCGTCCCTTCGTTTTATGAATGAGTAAACCCTTATGCTTTCTATAAACGTCAAGATAAATTACCTGTGGGCATTCCCCTCCCGGCACAAACACCCGCTCCGCTGCCACAGCCCTTTAACAGAGACATCAACCCCAACCGCTGCGTTACTCGCCCTTCCTGCCCAGGTGGGGGGATATCGAGGGCCAAAAGTTGAACCTCCCCCACCTCACCTGCAACCCCCTGCAGGCAAAAAGCCTTTGTGGCCCCTCCGAGCTGATGTGAGGTCACAGGAGCAGTGTCCAGGGGGTCCCAGCTTTAGCAGGGCCCCTGGGGAGGAAGGAGGGCAAGGTGAGTCCTCCCTGGGAGGGCAGTCTGTGGCCTCAGCACTCCATGGCTTTGCATCCAAGTGGAGAACTCCTGGGGAGGCTCCAGGAACCACTGTGACCAGGAGCAAGGCTGCAGGAGGGGCTCAGCAGACAGGCTGCCCTCCCAACACCCACAGACAGCCCGAATGCCTCATCCCCCTGCTGGGTCAATCCCACTGCTGCCTCCCTTCCCCTCCCCTTGGAGCTCAGCCCTGTTTTCCAAAACACATCTGGAAGAGAAGCAGCTCCTTTCCCAAACATGATTCACCTTCTTTCGGCATCGATCAGGTATGTCTAAAAATAGCCACAGATGCTGATCTCAGACACGGATCACGAGCTCAGACACAGGTGTTGGCCTTCCTGGCACGGCAAAAGAACAGGGAAATAACCCAATGTTGTGCTCAATAACATGAGCCCGTATTTTTGGCTCAGGACTTGGCTGTGGAGTGACAGTCAGGGACACACCAGTGCCCTCAGCCTGGGGGTGCCTTCAGGAAAGAAGAGGATGGCACCAAATGGCCAACAGGAGAGTACCAAGCTGGCCAAGGCCTCCTCAAAGCCCTGCATCTCTCAGAGATGGGGATGACAAAGAACCAGGGCACATTTCTGAGGTCTCAGTGTGCCAGGATCCCCAAAAACCCCTGGGTGCCATGGCCTGAGTGCCCACCACAGCAGCACAGCTCCTGGACTTGGAGCTCATCCTTCCAGCCAGGGTACCCAGGGGTTGAGGTCACAGAGCTGCCACCACATCTCCAGAGGGATCCTCACAGACACAACCCCTGGGAAAGAAAACTCCAAACCAACAAACCCCCCCCAGCTGCAGGGGCTTCCTTCAGGCCCTGACTCGTCCAGCAGGATTGCTTTGGTACTGCAGCTTATCCAAACATCTTCATCTCCTTCATAAACTCAATCCCTCCTTATCAGCCATCAGGAGGAAATGCAGGAGCTTTAGGAGTGAAGTGTGGGGAAGAGCCCAGCTTTGATTAACCCTCTTACTCCCCAGAGGTCACTCCCAGTTCAATCCTTGTGGATTCACATGTTCTCAATCACGTACTTGGAAGCCAGGCTGGAGGTGAGAGTTTTCTTTGCATCAAGGAGGGAGCAGGAGTGGAGAGGGGGGGCATCTGCAAATATTAATTTCAGGACTGCCAGTTCCCATGACTAATAGAAGGTTGTTGAAAACTAGCAGCTCTCCTTAAAGCCTCAGCTCCTGGAGCCATGGGAATAAACTAGAAGCCCAACTTCAGGATTTGGTTTTTAAAAGAAAAGTGACACTTCTGCAGCCACAGGCTGCCAGGACGATCTTCCTCCATCATTATTGGAACACTCCCCCTCAAAAGGGCTGACACTTAATGATAAATCAAAAACTCCACAAAATCGCTCCTTAAAAGTAAATGCATCATTTCTGTGTGCCCATTGTACATGTCCTGAAGCACATGGAGTGGGAGAACCATGTGGGGAAGTTGGGTTTGCTCCTGCACCCACCAAGCACAAGCAGCAACAGTATTTGCACAGGGCTCCTTTTCAGTAAGAAGCCTTGGAGGTTTTGATTTCCTGCTAAATCAGAGCTAAACGTTCACTCCCTGGTGCTCAGAAAGCCTCCCTGGGATTTGTGTCACTCACCAGGTGAGGTTTCCAAGTGCCAACCTCAGTTCATAACCCGGGGAGTGATTTGTGTTTTGGCAGATCCCAACACGGAGCAACACACAGACACCCCCTGAAGAGACCCAGGCAGGGAGAAAGGCTCTTCCAAAGGGGAAAACAATCCTAATTTTTGACCAGCCTCCCTCTGTCACAGCCCCCGGGGCCAAGGTGCAGCAAACAGTCCATGTTTAACCAGGCATTAGCAGGTGGCAGCATGTGGAGGGCAGGGAGGCACCTTTCCCACACCCAGACATCCTGGCAGGACCCAGCTCCACACACAGCCCTCCAGGATGCGGCCAGGGAGACAACCCAAGGTCAAACAGGAGCCTGGGGCAGTGGAAATGCGTGTTCTTTGTCCCAGCTCTCAACCACAGGACCTCCCTCAGCAGCTGCGGAATTTGCACATCCCCAGCTTTAGCTGTGGGCAAATCCCTGCAGCAGGTCTAGGGCTTCGAGAGGGGCTGGTGGGACCCTTCCCACCACTGTTACCACAGTGCATTGCATGGTCCACCACTCTGACCCCAGGAGGTGGAGATGGATCACTTTTTCCCTCTCCAAAATCCCCACCCACCATCCTCCTCCTCCTCCTGCCAGTCATTCACAGCTCCTTGCCCTGACTATAGGTGGGCAGGGGCACCACAGCAGGGTTTGTCCTCTGAATTAATAAGGTGCTTCCCAAAATGCAAACACACTCCAGTCGGGATGAAGCCTCAAAAAGCAGCTGTGAAGGGAGGAGGAAGGACCCCGATTTCCAGTTATCCAAGGGCACTTTCCTTGGGCACATCCACTCTACAGCAAGGCCCAAGCAAGGAGAAGCTGAGCCCTCTCTGCCAGGGCTGGCCAGGCTTGTTGGTAAAACCAGTGCTGGTGGAACAGGGAAGCAGCAGGATGCAGATGAAACCAGCCAGCTCATCCCTACAAACAGCTCCCTGATGGGCCACGGGAAGATTTCCTTGGGGAACAGGGAGCAAACACATCACCTGAGGCACCTCAAACTGCACAGGACAGCTCAGAGAACAGCAGAGTAGGGCTGGATTAGATGGCCAGATTGGCCTTTTCCCAGATTTAATCTCTTTAATTCCTTGTCATTCCCACAATAATGCTGTGTTGTTAATTAAATCAACCACAATATCACTTCAAGGAGACACAGCAACAAAGGGTTGGCTGGCTCCCAGCAAAGCTGACCTGTGTTTCCAGCTCCCAGTGGGATGGTGATGCCAGAGACAAGTCACTGGGAACCTGGCAGGTAGGTTTTCCAAGGGGGCTTGTCCTTATTTCCAAAATACTCCAGCCTGAAAACATCTCCAGATCAGCCTTAGGAAGCTGAGATCAACCTTTCAGTGAGGGCCACCAGCATCACCTCTCTCCAAAAGACACTCCCAGGTACAGAGGACAACACACACAAGATAAAAAGGCCACTGGAAGGCTCTGACCCACAACATCCCTAAATCCATGAGATGGACACCAAACCACCCCCAGCCTGGCCAGTCACATCCCACTTGTCTTTCCCAAAGCCTTCACACTCCTCACCCCAAACCCCTATCAGAGGGGCATCAAAATCCCTGCCTTTAATTTAAAAAAGAGGGGAAAAAAGGCCCAGAAACATTTCTTCATTCTTCAGGAATGATTAATTATCTGCCTTGGCAGGTGTAAAATACCTCACTAGTGCTGGAGCCTGGGCTGAGTTATGGGGTGAGAGCTCTCTGAAAGCTCCCCCTGCTCTGGGTTACCCAACCAGGGCTGGGAGCTGAAATGGAACCTGAAAGGTAAGAGGCACAACACCCCTTTTGTGGGGAAAAGGGCTGGGGGACTCACACTGTGACCAGGGGCCAGTTTCTTAAAATAAAAGCAGTTCTTAATAATCCACAATTAAAGCAGGTGGTGGCTGTGTCAGCAGAAAGCCCTTGCCTGGAGCTGGGTGAGGTCCCACAGACACCTCCCCAGCACGGAGCAGCTTTCCAGGCACAACCTGCACCCCAGGGATGCTCCAGCCCCAGCTGCTGTCCCACCCAGAGGGGAGGACGTGTCCCACCTCCTGGCACTCAAGGGGAGGGGTGGGATAAGGTGCTGCCCCTGAGGGGGTGTTAAAATGAGCATTTTTAAAGCAGAAATACAAAGCCTCAGCGCTCTGGGCAGTCAGGCCTGGGTTGAGTCCTGGCACTCACCCCACCACAGCACTTTCCCAAGAAGATGTGGCTCAGCTTAAAAAGAGGATGAAAAAGCTGGTGCCTCACTCTTTCTTCACCAAAAGCCACTGTCCAGGGCCCTCACCCCAGCACTGCTCCAACCCCCACAAGTCAGCAGGCATTTCACTTTTTCCTGCTGCAGGAAGGCTCCCAGACCTCCCAGCTGCACAGCAAACAAAGCAGCTCCAATTTAAGCCTAAAACCCAGAAGCTAAACAAAAAAGAACCTCAAAACACATTATTGGGCCATTTGGGTTTTTTTCTTTACAATCCTGTGGTCTGGAGCTCCTGGTCTGGGATTTGCACATCCCTGAGCCTGGCACAGCTCCCCTGGCTCTGTGGGGAGACCCCTCAGGCACGTGGTGGGGATGCAGCTCCAGGGCTGTCCACAAACCCTTCTCACTTGCACACTCCAGACTGGCCCCAAAGGTGACAGCCCAGAGTGGGAAGTCACAGAGGGGAGAGCTCAGAGCAAAGCCACACGCTGTGGAGGAACTGGGATGCAAGAGGTGGATGTCATGGGGGAGGAGGAAAGAGGCTTCTCCGTTGGGATCCATATGAGAGACAGGAGATCACAGAGTCATGGAATGGTTTGGGTTGGAAGGGACCTTAAAGATCACCCACTTCCAACCCCCTGCCACGGGCAGGGACACCTTCCACTAGCCCAGGTTGCTCCAAACCCCATCCAACCTGGCCTTGGACACCCCCAGGGATGGGGCATCACCACTTCCAAGCAAACCACCTCTTTGCCTGGATCCTGGAACAGCACCTGGTGGGAAGCAGAGCACTCCCAAGGGCTGAGGACCCCATCCCTGTCCCACATCCGGGTGGGCAGGGGGTGCCCCCAGGCCGGCGCTGCCCGTGCCTGGCGCTGCCCTAAGCCCGTCATGTGCGGCGGGCGCTCGTGCCAGGGCAGCTGCTGCACCTCCTCCCCCCTCCAAATCAGATTAAACCACCCCCCCCCTCCCGGAGCCGCTGAGGCCATGCAGGTTGTGTCACTGTAATTAAATCAGATTTACTCACTCCCCCCTTCGCCCTCTCCCCTCTCCCAGAAGGAATTCCGATGACTGCTGCGAGGCAGGGCAGGGGACAGGGCTGTTCTCCTCACACCAGCCCCGCTGAAAGGAGGGAAATCAGGAAATGTAGGGCTTAATTCTCTACCTCTCATAATCCTCCAAACCCCCCCAGCCGGGTCCAGGACTCGTGGCGCCGCTCACCCACCAACGCTGGCAGAGGGGGCTTTGCCAGGCTGGGGTTTCACACTGCATTTGATGCCAGAGCATCAGTGGGGTCTCTCTGGGCTGCAGGGTGACAGTGAAGGAGGGTCAAGGCCAAAGTGGGGGTGCTCCTGGTTCCCACAGCCCATCCCCTCCCTCCTGCCGCTGCCAGCAGCGCTCCTGGAGCTCCCAGCGCTTTTGGAGCCCTCGTGGCCAATTCACACCCAGCTCAAATTGCTCAAGACCAAAGGCAATTACAGGTTTGGGTTTGTTGTTTTCTGATGGTGGGTTAGATGGAGCACGTTCCAGAAACCACCAGCGCTGCTTTTCCAAAGCAAACCCCGGGACAGGGCAGGAGAGCTGGAGCGGCGGATCCATGAGGACACACAGGCTCCTGGCACAGGAGCCATTTCCCAAGTGCAGCCCAAAACACCCCGGGGTGTGGAGGGACCTGACTGTGGTGCTTTTGTGGGAACAGAGGTCCTGAGCCAGGCCTGCTGCTGGCAGCACCAAAGGACCACAAAGACAGTGGGTTTCTTTCTTTTTCGGGAGGAAGAACACAAAGCCAGGAGCCCTCCAGGACCTCCCAGAGCCAAGGTCCTGCTGCTTGATTCATCTCCAGCAGAGCTGGGCCAGCAGCTACTGCAGGAGGGAGACCAGAGGCATCAGCATGGCAGGAACAGTCCTGCCCCATCCCACAACCTCAGGGACAGGGCAGAAAAACCCATCTCTGCTGAGATCTAAGAGTCAGGTGTCCTTCCCTCTGCCCCTCACAGCAGCCGTGTCGGCAAAGCCCAAGGCAGAGCAGACTCTGAGCCCCAGGGGCCACCTGGGTCCTACACCTCCAGCTCCCTTTGGCACTGATGGTGGGGTGGCATCACCACCTTCCTGCGGGTTTGGAGACATTCCTCAGCCTGGATTACCCCAGTCCAGCTCCTCCAAGTGACCAGCAAAGCTATTCCTGGAGGCTGAGGGCAGTTACCTGGTCAGGAGGCAAGAAGGAAGGGTGATCTGCATCACACCTGGCTTGCCTGGGGCAGCGCTGGAGAATGACACCACTTAACACCCAAATACCCCCTGGGCTGTGTTTTTGGCCTACCCCGAGGACACACATTCGGTTTTCTCATTGTTCTTTTAGCACCCAAACCCACAATACAAACCCATCACCACAATAACCACAGGAGCACCCTCCCCTCACGGCAGGGGCTGGGCAGGATGACATTCCTGCTGCATTTCCACACTGGCAGCACACACCCACGTCCCCGCAGCAGGAAGCCAGCCTTCCAATTACAGCAATTAACGTTATGTTTATTAGTAAATGAGTCTGGTTTTCCTAACAGGATAACCTGCAGGGGCTTGTTGGCAGAACCGGGAGGCCTGAGCCCTTCTTGCAGCTGATGGGGGAACATCTGGCATGGCAGGATGAGACTGGGGGATCTCCAGAGGTCCTGGGAGCACATCCTGCCCTGGTGCAGGGAGAGGTGGGAGGATCATGACTGCCCTCCCCATCCTGGGGTACCCAGGCAGCATCAGCTCCTGCAAAGCCTTGAACCAGGGAGATGAAGCTCCATTCCCAGCATCCACGCATCTGCAGGGGCTTTTGAAGCCCCACGTTTGCACCTCCTCAGCATTCCCCGGCCAAGCCAGGGGCCACCCCACACTGTCCCAGCACAGTCTGGCTCCAGCAGGGGCCAAACTCCAGGGGGAGGGGAGGGAGACAGGTAATACATGCAGTAAGTAGACCCCTAACCAGGGGTCTACACGTGCCTCTCCCTCCTCCTGGGGCCAGGACCAGCTCCTCATCCCACTCCCGATGGTTCTTTCCAATGTGTGAAGGGTTTATCTACCTGTTTTTTGGGGCAGATTCAGGTATAAAAGGAGCCATTTACTCCAAGCCCTGCCCTTCCTCACCCCCTTCCAAGTACTTCACAGCCTGTTTTCCTTTTCCAGTCAAGAAAGAAAACACTCAGTGAGCAAGACTAGACACAGAGAGAGGAAACAGCGTTTACTTCACCATCCAACAGCAACTCACTCCAGGTATTATGCAAGCCACCCATTCCCACTGCAAACAACGGGATAATTTCACCTTCCCTGGAGCACAAAGGAGCCCTCACACCACGGGCAGCCTCTTTGCAAGCCTGAAAACTTGAAGGGAATTAGGGCAGGAGTTTAAGGGAACAACTAAAGTCCATCCCAAAGGAGTTTCCTTGCAGTCAGTGCTTTGCTGTCACTCCTTCCAGCATCCCAGCTGGGATTCCCCTTTAATCCTTCGGGCCACCTCCATGGCCAGTCCCCCCTGTTGCACAGGCTCCTTCCTCAGCTGGGCTTCCAGCTCTTACTGCTCCCCAGAGCACAGACATTTAGATCATATTTTATATGGAAAACACTAAAATGGGATCACACCTTTTAAAAAGATATTTCCACCTCGCTGCCTACAACCAGGCTCTGCCTCTCCCTCCCCCCTCCCCACCAGGCTTTGCTATCAGGCCTCTAAGCCTGTTTAATTGAAAAAATGTGATTTAGGCTAATTGACAGCAGATGAGTTACACGGCTAAAAAGTGAGGGACCATTTGATCCACTTGATTTATGGCAGCAGGGAACCAACCATCCCAGGTCTTTGCATCCCACTTGCAGCCCCACCGCCAAAACAGTTCAGCCAGGGGAAAAAAAAAAAAAGTAATTAGTGTTTAATTTCTTAACAATTTTTTTTTACCTTCCTTTTAATTGCTCCACATAAAACTGTCCTAGAATTTTACAGCCTGGACCAGTCCTCTTTGCTGGTTTTAATTAGGGCGAGGCACGGCTGGCACGTTAATTTTAACAGGAGGGGGAGAACGTCAGACCATGCTCTGGGAAGGCTGTGCCACTACAAGCACCCAGACACCACCACCCGAGCCGTGGGGAGCAGGGCCAGTCCTCCCAGGGAGCAGCAACTGGGGGAACTGGGGAGGGCTCATATTGAAGGTTTAACTCTGTGCACCAAAAAAAACAACCAAAAATCACCCTTGTTGGAAGGGAGGGGAGATCTCCCCCAGCAGCAGAATTTCCTCTCCTTGAAGGCAACCAAAACACGGAGGCTTAGAGGGAAAACTTAGAGGGCTTAGCTCTGAGCGCTGCTCCAAGCGGCTTTGGGGCTAAGCAGCATTCCTGGGGATTGGGGCTGGAGGCTCCCCCGCCCCACAGCCCTTCCTCGAGGGGTTTTATCACCACCCACAGCACCCCCAGCCCTGCTGGGGCAACACGTGGCCCCAAAACACCCACCCTGCTGGGTGCCAGAGGAGGAAGAGTCAGGTCAGTCCTGGCAGGACACCAGAGCTCCCCAGAGGAGAGTTCCTGGGCAGAAGGTGGAAAATAGGAGGGAAGCATATGGGGACAAGCAAGAGGTGGAAATGACAGAAGATATAGTTAAGAAACACCTGAGAGAGGGAAATATACTCCTTTCCCATTATACTTTCTAAGCTTGGCCCTATTTAGAAAACCCTGGGGTTCCTGGAAAAGATTTTTCCAGGAAAAGACCAAGGATTAGCCCCTTCATGAACAGACAGCAGGCTGGGATTTGCTGTGTTGTCTGACAAATGAAAAAAACAATAATCAGCTATTTCATTCCTGGTTCAACGCTTTTCACACACTACATCCCTTGGCAACATCACACCCAGGCACGTAACCCCCCACCCACTTTAGCTCCAGATTACACAGTCAAGTCCAACGTGGAGAGGGCAGGAGAAGAGGTTCAGCCTCACCTGCCTCCTCCAGCACCCAGAAAACTGCTCAGGTTCCCAGGATCCAGTGGCTGCTTCTCCTGCAAAGCATCCTCACATCACTTGGACTCCGCCCCTGTGGGGAGCTTTTAACTGACACCAGGACTGGGGACACCTGGAGGGGGTTTGGGAGCTCCCAGGAGCTCTGGGGTCAGTAATAACCCCCAGGTGCTCAGCCTCAAGCAAGAATTAAACAAGGGAGTAAAGCTGTGTGCAGCCCAAAAGTGCATCTGGCAGGGGCTCAGAACAAGACCCTTCTGTGCCAAACCATTCTGTGACTGGGAGGTGACACCCAAAAACTCTTCACAATTAAAAAAAAGAGGCAGTTTTAGAGATGGTGAATGATGGGAAAGTGACTGAGAACCAAACCCCTTCCTCCTCAAAGAGCTCTGGCGGGTTTAGCTGAGGGTTGGTCCAGTGGTGGCCCTGGCAGTGCTGGCTGAACGTTGGACTGGATGATCTTTCCCACTCTGAGTGTTTCCACGATGCAGGGAAGCCCAACCACCCCCGGCCCCGCCAGGATGGCGTTTGCCAGAGGCTTCCAAGAGCCGCTGTCCGTGTGGCCCCGCAGCATCCCGGCAGGATCCATCCTGCACACACCTGCAGCCACGGCCTGACACTGCTAAGCTGTCAAAACAAACACAGGAATAAGGCACAGCAGCCCCCCAGCCCACAGCCACGGGCTCAGGACACGGGCAGGGCCTGCACACTCCCCCCCCGAGCTGGTCGGCAGCTCCAGCAGATGCGTTTTACGAGCCCCGCAGGGAAAATAACGTCCAGACAAGCATCTCTAACTGCCTGTAAATACACACCAGATGATGCAGGGACAGATGAAATGGGGCAGAAACGGGATGAGAATGGAACACTGGAAGTGGGGAGGGCGGGGATGGCTGGGTTTGGTGTGTGCTCCCCCAGCTGCTCACCTGGCCTCCTCCTCCTCCCAACCCTCCCCATCCCAGCTGGACTCTACTCCCCCTTTTTCCCAAGCACTGGGATGAAAGCAAGGAAGGGGCCTTCTGCCCACTGAGCCTTCTATGGAACAGGATCTTCACATTAACAAGGCGAGGAAAAACAAATCCGGTTTCTCCAGGCCATCACTCCCATCTGTTCATCCCCAGCCTCCACACCCTGCGCCCTGGGGCACATCCCTGCCTCGAGCCATCCCTGCTCCCAGCACCACCTGCACCTCCAGCCACGCCTGGTGTGGTCCTGGATGGTGTTCCCTGGAGCTGGAGGTGGCTCGGGCTCAGGGATTGCCCTGCAGGGAATTACTGCACTGCAGGGGAATGGCTGTAAGGTGAAGGAGGGAAGGTTTAGATTGGATATTGGGAAAGAAATTCCTCCCTGTGAGGGTGGAGAGGCCCTGGCACAGGTTAGCCAGGGAAACTGTGGGTGCCCCATCCCTGGAAGTGGCCAAGGCCAGGTTGGAGCAACCTGGGACAGTGGAAGGCGTCCCTGCCCATGGCAGGGGGTGGAACAAGAGGAGCTTTAAGGTCCCTTCAACCCAAACCCTTCTGGGATTCAATGACAGCAGGATCACGGGTTACCCTTTACAGTGAAAACAAGCACAGGGAGCTCTCACCTGCTCCAGGTTGGCCCCACAAACCCAAACAGCAGCTGCAAACCGTGCCAAGGGCACGTGGTGGGTCGGGACACGCCAGAGGGGAGCTCAGCTGAGCAGGGAGATCCCCAGGTCGGGGCTGGGGGGGCTGGAACACGACAGCCCCGGGTGCTCAGCCCATGGCAGGACCAGTCCTGAGCCAAAGGGACACAGAAGTGGTGCAAAAGAAACTCCCTGAGCACAACTGGCCGAGCACAGAGCACCCCCTTATCAGCACCCAGAGGCGCCAGCGGCCGCACAGCACACAAAAGGCAAAAGGCAGCCCCTGGGCCGGCCTAACTAGTCTTAATATTTGCATTTGGCAAAGCAAACTAATAAATCCCCATGAGCTGGTCCGTGCTTCCAGTTTGTATTTACTAGGAAGAGTGACAGGCAGGTTTTCCTGCTGGTTCCACAGGTAAATAGCAGTGCAGCCCCACGCCCTTCCCGTTTAACGGCCTGGCTCCGTGTTTGCTCTGCTCGACCCACACGGAAGGCCTTTGAGGAAAATATTAGTTATGAACTCCAAAAAGTCCACATTAGGGCTCTGAGATTCCCTGCTCTATCCCTGCACCTTTCCTTGGATCTGCCCCTTCCTGAGCTTTGCATCAGGTGCACAGGGTGGGAGGGAACACGCAGTCCAGGGACGTGAAACAACAGGATTTAAGGGGAAATAATTTGCATTTCAGTGGCTTTTGGAGCAGGAGGTGTGTTAGGGACAGCTCACCAGGCCACACCATCAGGCAGTTGTGGTTAAGGGCTGCAGAAAGAGAAGAGGAAAAGGACAGGGAGAAGTTTTCTGCAAAGCAAAGGCATTAAAGTCTTGGTCTGGCTTTGTTAGGGCAGAGGTTTCCCAAGGCACTGGTTTCCTGTACAATCCAAGACATCCCCCCAGCAGCCCCAGGACAGGGCCCTGATGTAAGTGTGGCTGAGCCAAGGCAAACGGAGAACAACATCCAGCACTCACAGAGCCAGTGGGTTTTATTAAGAAGTTTAATTGTTTCTCAGGGTGACATTTCCCCCCATGGTGACGATCCCCTCGCTGAGGTTTGGAATCCCCCACTCCTGCTTCCCAATCCCACCTGGGCTGGGCTCCATGTGAGTGAGTGCTCAAAGACCCTCCTGAGGGCACCCAGCACCCAGAGCACAGGATGAGCCTCTGCCAGGCGGTTTTAAACCCCAGGGCACCACGATCACCAACTCAGCTTCTGCCCCGTGGCTCTTCCAAAGGCCTCCAGTTCCAACCACGGGCACCATCAGGATCCAGTGCAGGTCCAGCCGTCCTCATAAAACACCCAAAACACCAAAGGGCATCAGAAAGAAGAACAGAAAGGTGTAAAAAAAAAAAAAAAAAGACCAAAAACTCCACACCAGACGAGTGCTTGGTCCTTCAGAGAGAAAAGCACCGAGCTGCTGTTGGGCCCAAGAGCACTTGGCCATCCATCCATCTCCAGCACTGCTCACAGGGATTATTTCCAAAGCCCAGCAGAGAGCAGCTAATTAAGACCTTTGGATCTGTGTGGGAGTGGGGAACGACGTCAGCACTGGGAGGAAACCCCTCTCACCAGGCAGGGGCTGTGGAGCCCAGCGAGGGTGCAGGGGCTGTTTTTGGCAGGTGTTGAGCATCACGCAGTCCCGGCGAGCTCAGGGCGAGCTGCTGGTCCCCATGTCCCTGTCCCCCCGCTCCAGCTGAAGTGCCCATCCTCGGGAGGGTGCTCCTGGGTGTTCTGGCCACGGTCAGAGCTGCAGGACACCTCGGCTGTCCCCTCGTGGGTCCCTGCACCCCGAGCCTTCACCACGGACCCTGCGGAGGAAAAACACGCCGTTAACGGAAGGTCCAGGCTCGTAGGCAGCTGGTTGTGCTGGAGCAAGTCATGATTCTTCTTTGTCAGCAAGCAAAATTGTTTGGAGCACTGTGTAAAAGAGGAGATGCAGCACCAGCCCCGAGGCTGGGCTCCTGTGGGATCAGGAGGCAGCAGATGAGGGTGCAGGACAGCACGAGGGTGGAGAAGAGACAGAGCCGGGGGCTGATGGAAGAAACTCAAATGGCCATTCCTGTGCACAGACAAAACAATTCCCAAAACATCTGGGAATGCAGAGGAAGGGAAAGCAGCTCCTGCTGCCTGTGTGCACATGGGCTGCCTTACCCAGTTCAAGGGACGTGCAAGTCATGGATTAAACATCCCAGCACAGAGCCAGAACATAGGGACCACCGTGATAGAGCCAAGGACTCCACAGGAGGAGTGCCCACCCCTGTGCCCTCACTGCTGTCCTGGGCAGAAAGGGGCTCCTCTTCCCCACTGCCACAGAGATTTGCAAGGAGATAGGGAGAGGAAAACACAGTCAAGAGAGCAGAGTGAGAATGGATCTCATTTATCCCTTTATCCATAGGATCTCCACCCGCAAGCTCTCAAATCAACTGGAGGATCCAAATCCCACTGTTAAGCGTGGCACAAGCAGCTCCCATTTGGCTCAGACAAGCTCTCAGCCCGTGTGGGGAATTAAATCATTTGCTCTGCTTTTTGATTCTCACCCTGCTCACTCCATAAGATCATTAAACAGCTTTTCTCCCCAGCAAACCCTTCCTGACTCCCCATCCTGCTCCAGCATCAACCTTGGGCACACGGAAAGAAGGGTAGAGTTTATGCTCATTTTTCGCACCACACTTATCATCTGTTTGCCTTGGACCTCACAAGGGATATGCAAGCAAGCCTGGCACCTCCTGGCCCAGACACCACCCCCTCAGCAATCCAGTGTGGAGGCACAAACCAGCCCCTCAAGCTCCTCCAGGGAAAAGCCTGACCACCAGCCTTGGGCTCTTGGGGAAGCAGCGAGCACAGCGTCTCCCAGCTTGCAGAACTCTCTGCACAAGTGTCCCTGGCTCTTGTAAATGTGTTAAAAAATAAAACCCTTTAAGAGCTTCCAGATGTTCTGTTTATGTTGTGGTGTTACCCAGCTCCATCCTCGGGAGGCCAATACACAGCCTGATGAAATGGCAGCAGCCAGGGGAAGGCAGGGGGGGCGGAGGAGATCCAAACCCTTTTCCTCCTCTTTCCCCCAACTTATCCTGTTAACTCCCCTGCTGCTGGGAAACACGCTGGGAGCAGCTGCAAATCCTGCTCCTTGCTCTGAGCATCTCCCTGCCCCGGGAGCATCACTGAGGTTTGCAAGGCACTAACCACAAATTCCCATGCCTTGGGGACCACCACACAGCAGGGCCTGGGACAGGCAAGGAGCTAAGACACTGGTGGTGGCGCCCCAGAGGCACCAAGCACCCACCAAGACGCTCCAGAGGGACCTCATGAGAACCACTGAGACTTGCAAGGCACTAATCCCAAATTCCCAGGTTCTGGGGATCACTGCACAGCGGGATCTGGGACGGACAGGGAGCTAAACTATTGATAGTGGCATCCCAGAGGCACCCAGTGCCCACTCACAAGATCCAGAGGGTCCAACCCCACTGCATCCAATCCACACCCACCTCAGCGGGCCAGAAGGATCTACCAAAAACCGCAGGGTGAGGACCTGAAGGGCCCCGAGCTTTGTCACGCTGGGTGTAGCTCACACCCGGCCGTGTGTGTGCACAGCCGGGCCCGGGACTCTTTGCACAGGGCGTTGCTGCAGGTCCAGCGCTGCTTTTGAAGTTCCCCCGAGCGAGCTGGAGCTGCGCGGCCGGGAGCAATCAGCGCTCCATAAAGGCGCGGTACCGCAGCCCCGGGCGCAGGCTCTGATGTGTTATCTCCCCTCCCCGGCGGGGCAGGCAGCTCTGCGGCTCATTTCAAAGCCTCTGGGTGCCCGCAGATCAAAGGCGCTTCCTGATGCCTCCACCCCGCGAAGCCGGCGCGGTCCCTCCTGGGGATGCGGCCGCAAGTGATGATGGAGCGGGAGCCGGCACTGCCGCAGGGATGGAGGCACCGGCGACAGGAGATGTGCCCGGCCCGGTGGCTGCTGCAGGATGGCCCCCTGCCCACAGCGGGGGCGTCAGCACGTCCTTACTGCCTGGATTTAGGGACACTGTCACCCCTCAGTGGGGAAAGGAGCCCAGGCATGCTCAATGGCACGTGGGTGCCCCAGTTTAGCCCCACACTGTAGGACACAGCACATTGTTTTGTCCCAGAACACACCACCCTGCCCAGACCCCACTGACCTGAACAAATCCCCTCTCAGGACAAACCTCCTCCTTCCCCAGCACTGCACATCCCCCAGCACCAAGCCCTCGCGTTGCTGTTCTCTCCATGAGCCCCCCACAACACCCCGGGAGGGCAGGGGGGAGGCAGCAGGCGCTGGAACGAGGGCATGAGCTGCCTCCACGCTCAGCAGCATCCCGGGAAAGGGAGTGCATCCATCCAGAGCGCACACGGGAGGAGCTGCTGAGCCTGCAGCAGGAAGGATGATGGTCCCTGCATTTCGAGATGGGATCTGCCTCCTGCCCCATCTCCCCAAACACGTGTTTTCCGGGAGCAGAGCAAAGCGCAGGAATAGGAACGGGACCTTTGGCTGCGGAGGACAGGAGCATCTACAGCATCTACAGACAGCCTGAGCACAAACGGTGTGGGCAGCAAACAGGAAAGGAAACCAAGAGCAGCGAAACGATCCTGGCAGCGCTCCCGTTAGGGCTCACACACCTCCCTGCTGCTCCCTCTCGCGTGTCCCTCCCTCAGACCCCTCGCCCTGCTCAGACATGCCCCAGTTCCACTTTTACTGTCAAAACGCTTCCCATCCAAAGGGCTGGATTCAGAAAAATGCAGCCAGGGAGCTACAGCCTGTTTGCAGGAACCGGTCCCAGCACTGCTGCCTTAGCACCTCGTGGCACTGCCCCTGCACGCACATCCCAGGCAGGGCTCAGCCTGGCCCCAACCCCGGGAAAGGGGAAGGGAAGCCCTGACAAATTCCCATCTGTGGAGGGAAACTGGGACCTGGACACACTGAGGGACCCGCAAAGGGATGGGACTTCCAACCTGCACACCCTGGTTGGCCTTATCCCTTCCAAGCACGGAGCAGGGCAGGATGGAGGTGAGGGGCAGCAGGAGGGACTCTGGGATCCTGCTGTGCCTGGCGCACCCAGCCAAGGATTTGATCCCGGCCTTAAAGCGATTCACGTTCGGAGACGCAGGTTTATCCACATGCCCCAACGTGCTTAATGACCAAAGTGCTCCTCGGTGAACCCAGCCACTAAAATGAAGTCAATGAGGCAAGTGGATTAAAGAAAAGTAAAAAAGCAAAAGATCTAAGAGAGATGAAACGGCCCCGTTGAGTCACAGCCTGTGCCTGCCAACACACGGTGTCCTCCCGAGCCCTGGCAGCCCCCTGCAGAGGGTCCCCTGCCACCACTGTCCCTCCCTTGTGAGCAGCCACCGGGGCAGGTCGGGGCATGGTGTGACCCTTGTGCTGCTGAGGGGACCCATCCATCACTCTCTGCTTGTTCCCATCACTCTCTGCTTGTTCACACGTGTCCCACCTCACATGGGGCTCCTCACAACTCCTTCCTCCCCTCCTCCTCCCTGCCCAGCTGCTCCACCACAGGCAGAACCCCACACAGTGGGCCAGCTCACATCCACAGCCCAACCAGGAGGTGACCAGGGTTGGGAATCTGGGATCCCTGGAGAAAACATTCTTGCCATGCTGCCTGTTCCATCAGCAGCACCGTGAGATGTGCTGCATCACAGAGTCATGGAATGGTTTGGGTTGGAAGGGACCTTTGAGATCATCTCATTCCACCCCCTGCTATGGGCAGGGACACCTACCACTAGCCCAGGTTGCTCCAAGCCCCATTCCACCTGGCCTTAAACACTTCCAGGGATGGGGCAGCCACAGCTTCCCTGGGCAAGGTCAGGGGTCCTGAGCTTTGCTGCCTCATCTACAGTGGTGTGCGAGGATTGGAGCAGGTGCCTCACTCCAGGAGGCTTTACACTGGCCATGAAGGAGCCCCCAGGCTCCTCTGACACCACTGCAGCCCTTTGACAGCACTGCAACACCACGGAGCCTTCTCCTTAAACCACCAGGCTCTGCTGCCAGAGCCAACCTGATTCCCGGAGTTTCAGTCCAAAGTGATTATCTCCACTTACCAACCTAAGCATGAGACACAAGAGCCCTGCCAAAAGCCCAGACAGCCTCAGGAGAGGTGTCATTAAACCTCCTCAGCCAGAGGAAGCGAAGCAAGTGCTTTGTTCCCAGGCCGCCCTTTCTGGTAAGGTGTTAATAAATAACCGCGGCCCAGACAGGTGCTGTCAGCTCTGAGTCACCGACCTGCCCCTCCTGAGTCACCAGCACACGTCCCTTCCACCAAACACCCACCCTGCATGCCACGGGGGGAGAGGGGATGCTCAGGGCAATCAGGGGGTCAGACTGTATGAGACCCCAAAAATAGCACAGGGTATTTGAGAGCTCCTGCTAAGAATCGACAGCTGGAAAAAACTCGCAGGGGCTGAGGTGCAGGAAAGGCCCCCCGGCCACCAGAGCAGCATCCTGCTCTCCAGAGATATGGAAGGCAATGGCTGTGATGGCCAATGCAATCCCAGAGGATGGGGGCCTGGGAGAGGTGCCAGGGGTGCAGGTGAGCACTGGCAGCAGCTCAGTCCCGCCGGGATGCGCTCGGAGCACGGCTGCTCCCAAAGCATCACCCCCAGCACCAGCTGCAGTTCCCTCCTCAAATACCAGCCCTGACCAACCCACCCAGACCTGAGCACAGGTGCTCACCCTCAGGAAGACTAAAAATAGCACTGCTAAGCCCCCAACAGAAACGCCCCGAGGACTTTCTCGCTCCCACGCTCCAACCTGTTCTGCGTGTGCCGCCTCCCTCTCCGGCTCTTTCGAGCAATTTTCCCCCTCCTTCCCCGCAGGAAAAGGCCACTCTCTTTCTTGAAAGCCATGTGTCACCTGGAGACTGACAGGCAGGTGAAAGAATGAAGAAAGTCCCATTCTCCTTCATTTTTGCAGCCCGGTGATAAGCAGGGAGTGATGTCAGGCTGGGCCAGCACAGGCTCCGGGAGCGGCTGCCGCAGGTTTCGGGAAGGCTCTGGCACCCAATGACAGTTCTGCTCCTTTATTAAAAGCATCCCCACAGTGATAACCCTCTGACAGGCTGATGGATGGGCCTGAGCAGCAGAACGATGTTCCCTGAGCATGAACTTCGTTTATCTCCCAGAGTTTTTGCTTCTCCTGCCGGAACTGCAGCAGCCCCTGCTGTGAGCAGAGGAGCAGCTCCCTCAGGTTTGTCATCAGCAGGAGCCCTGATGAGCCATTTGATCTCTGGGCTCTTCCAAATGAGCTGGAGGGCTCTTTCCCCTCCTCTTCTCACCAACAGGGAGAATTCCACCTGCTTGCTGCTCCAGCAGACGCAGAGGAGGGATGCTCTGCAGCACCTCCTGCATCCCAGAAAAACTCAGCAGGGATGGATCCCCAGGATAAAAAGGATTACAGGGGGTACTGTGCTCATTCCCACACTCCCACAGCAAGGCACTGGCTCACAGGATGGGAAATACACTGCAAAACCTCGGTGTTTGGCTCCAGGGAGGTGATGGGTTTGGCTGTGCATCCCACAGGGTCCCACCCCAGGGATGAGCTCTGCTCCCCACGGCCTGGGGATGCCCAGAGTCCTCACATCTGGGTGAAGGTGTTTTCTGGAAAGCTTTGAATCAGGGAGTTATCCCAAACAAGGATGCAAAAGCCACACTGGAGTGCTGTCCTGCCACCCCCCTCTGCCCTCTGAGACCAGTCCCCCTGAGGATGGGAGGAAGGGAAGGAGGAAAAACCATCTGGCTGCACATTTATTTCGCAGCTTTGAGCTAATTTCTATCCCAGGGGATTACCAATTTAAGCAGTGTTTTTTCCTGTTCTGACCCTAAGCTGATTAATTCTCTGTGCCCCCCTTCTCCCCTCTCTCCCTTCCTTCTTTTCCATGAAAAATGAGGATATGGAATTCCGGTGAAGTGCCGAGGCAGAGCTGACGCAGCCGCCCAGCACGAGCGGAGCAGGGGGAGATGCTCACCCAGCCCTGCAGGATGGATCCTGCCTCACCTATGGAGCTTTAAACCACAGCTTTAAGATCTTTATCTTCTTATCCAGAAGGAACTGATACCCCTGAGGGAGGGGAGGGATCCAGCTGGTCAGGGTGAGGCCCATCCCACCAGCATCCCTGTCCCGGTGCACTGCAAACTGCTGGTCCCAGAGATGCTGGTGGGACTCATCCCAGAGCAGCAAAACTTGCCCTGGCACGATCCAGCTGCACTTCCTGAGTGCAAGAGACTCCTTTTCCAAGTGCCATCACTCACAGCAGCCCAGCCCATGACACACCAAGGCTTGCTGTCCTGAAGAGAGGAACTGGGGAGGCTCAGGATTGGAGGGGTGCAAAAAGTGCAACTCCTGGGGAGTCTCCAGGGCACCTCCATCCCTCAGTCCCCAGCTCATTTCCCAAAATCCCAGAGCCAGGTGTGCCAGAACCTGTCCCACCCAGGCACAGGCACAGCCACTGCTCCGTGGGGCAGGAAAGCCAGGAACACACCCGTCCCTATAAAAAGATAATTATACAATCCACGGCGGGAAATTAGCACAGCAAAACACTGTTTAATTCTCACAATGCACCTCAGCACCGGATCAGGAGGTAAAATTACCTCTCACCTGCAGTGAGATGAGCCCTTGGGCCAGGATTAGGGCTCAGTGCTGAGGAAGGGTGGGAACCTTCTGGGACTGCCCTCACTCGAAATGTGGTGTTCAGAGGGGAGCAAATTTGGGCTGTTTGCCCCTTCTGAGTCCTTGAAACCAGAGAGCAACAACATAAATCTTTTATGTGCACAAATCAAGGCAGAAGTTTTCACCATACACTCACTGGTCCTTTGTTTGCAAATGGTAAGGCATAAAAACAGGGAGGCAGAAAAAAATAGGGATTTTTAAAAATTACTACATTTAAATAACTCCCCTTCAAGTGGTACAGAAAACACGGATAAAGCAACCAAGTCTCACAGTTGGTCCAGTCCAACCCAAGATCAAAATAACTCTCCTCAAACAAACACACAACTTAAATTCACCTTCAGAGGGAAATCAGGGCAGAGCCTTCATCCCACTTGGAGCCCTGCTCCAGGCTCTCCTCATTCCCTGCTGATCTCAGTTTTAACTCACAGTGACCAAAGACATGGATCCCCCACCTCCTGCCCTGCAGGGTATCAAGAGAAAGGGAAAAGGCACAAGAAAAAGGTCTCTGTCTTAATTCAAATTTGTTAAAATTGGGGAAAAGCAGTTTTTCCCAAATAATTTTAATCAACTTCAAAAAAAATAGTAGTTTCATTACACAGCCACTGCCACAGACCCCACTGCTGATCACTCTGGGAGTGAAAATCCTCCATGCTTGGGTGGGCATCACCCCTGGACACCGGGTCATGGTCCTCATGGGTCATCCCAGCATCCTCCCACTGGCCCTCAGCAGAGACAACATGGGACTTCTGGGCTCAAAATTCCACCCTGGGACGGGGAAGGGTCAAGGTGAGGGTTTGGTGACCCCCAAAAGGCCCCCAGGACGGTTCCCAGCAGGAGGAGGGGACACAGCACCAGCCATGCCGTGACCTCAGCGGAGGGCACGGAGAAATGTACCTCCAGCCCAGCCTTTCCTAGAATTAATCTGGAATTTTTTTGAAACTGTTACTGGCTGAGAAACGCCAGTGGGCTGAAACTTAAAACTCTGATGCAGGAATATGAAAATGTAGGTCAGGAAAAAAAGCACCCAAGTGAAAAAGCTCCTTGTTCCTCGGCGCGACGCCTCGCCCGAGCGGCCCCGCGGTGCCATCCCTGGGCCAGAGGCTTGGGAAGGGGCTCCGAGGGATGTGCACCTGGAAAAGGGCTCAGACCTCAGGGGTTTTACGGGGCAAAGCAGCCATGCCCGCGGTGCCCGCGGCCGGAGGACGCCGGCGGTGCTGCCAGGGCACGCTCAGCCCGCCCCGGCCTGCCCTCAGCCACGGGACACACACCGCCTGGGCACCGGTCCTGCCTTATTCCCACTCATTCCAGGTATTCTGCTGTTTAGTTTAAAGCACAGAGCGCAGCAGAGCCGTGAATTCCTGCTCCCATCGTCGGCACAAAGTCACCATGTTCCACCCCTGGGACACGGGGAGGGGAAAGCCAAAAGGCAGCGATTTCCCCACACAGGATCATTTAGGTTGGAAAGGACCTCTGAGTTCATCAAGTCCAACCAGTAACCCAGCAGTGCCAAGGACACCACTGGACCACGTCCTCAACAACAGCAAATACAACAGGGCAGTGCAACCACCCGTCCAAGAGCATCCCAGTGTTTGATGCCAAAAACCTGCCAGCTGGGATATAAAGCCAGGGAGTTTCAAGGGTCCCATTAACGAGCCTGAAAACACTCCAGAGACAAACAGGTTTGCTTAGAGCAGGGATACAGCCAAGTATTTGTTACCCAAAACCTCTGGGATAAATCCCTTCGGCTCAATCTACCCACCCTCACCAGCATCTTCTTTCCCTCACTGATGCCAACATCAGATCCAGGCAGAGATGGATTCCTGGAGAAAATCCACCTTCCAGAAGAAATGGGCCCTCCCAGCCCTCTCCCTTCCCGAGCTGGGGAATAGCTGCTCCCCTGTCAACACCTCCAGGTATCAGAGCTGTGATTTACGGAGCTCATTTAAGCAGCACCCTGAGCTGGGCCCTGCGCAGCGCCCGCGCCCGCCCCGCCTGCAGGGGGGGGTTTGTTTGCTTTAATTGAGGAAAAAAAAAAAAAAAAAAAAAAAAAAAAAAAAGAAAACCTCTTTTCCCAACCCCCTGGTTTCATTTTTCAGGTGCCTTGATTTATTGATTGCCCTATTCCCTTTTAATGGGCTCTCCCTGCTGGAGCCGGGGTGTTTCCTGCGGGAAGGCTGCTCGTGCTGCAGCTCAAGGGGGTCCTGCCAGGTCCAGCCCAGGACAGGGCCTCTCCTGCTCCCAAAAACGAGTCTTAGTCCCCAACATCACCGTTTTGATTTGAGGGGGAAGAAGGTTGGGTGCAGCTGCATCCATCCCTGCATCCATCCTCGATCCCCGGTAGGTCCCAGTCCAGCCCTGCCTGTCCACCTATCCCAACACCTTCCAGCTCTCTGCTCCCAGTTCCCAGCACTCCAGACAGCAAAAGCAAATCTGCAGCAAAGAAAGCTCCCAAGAAAGACATTTTCATGGGATAATACAAGGATGGCAGGCACAAAATCTGATTTTTTCCAAGCTACACCCACTTCTGTGCTCCTGGCTTCAGTTTTATAGTTGAAGCCACCAAGGTGGGGTTTGGGAAGGGCTGAACAACTTCATCCCAGCCCCATCCTTAGGGCAGGTGAGGGGAAAACCTGGCCAGTGCTGGAGGAAAGTGAAAGGAAAGCACTGCCCAGCCTTCCTCCTCCCTCCACCCTCCTCCTCTCCCAGCTCCCTTTGTTGCCTTGGCCATGATCCAGGGCACGGTGCCCACAAGGAGAACTCCCAGCAGATGAGATCTACATCTCATTTAATTAAATTTTTGCCCTTAAGATTAACTGGGAGGACTCCAGCCAAGGGCTGCAGGAGCAGAGCTGACCAGCCACCAAGCCCTGAGCCTGCTGGGTTTTCCCTCCCAGGCTGGATGCAGAAGCTGGAGGAGAGGTTGGCCCCACATCCAGGAGGGTGCTCAGAGGAGCTGGAGACCTTTGGATATGTGGCCAGGTGAAAACACATCCCTTCCTGATGCAGATCCACGTGCAAGCCAGCTGATCCATCCCACGTGCTGGGCTGCTGAGGGCAGGGAAGGACTCAGGGAAAGGAGCCACGTGGGGAGCAGACCCTTTATGGTCTTTCTTCTGCAAATTGTCCCCAGTGCCAAACCAAGACCAGAGAGTCATTTGGGAGACAGATCCCCACACCACTGCAGGCTAAAACCAGCCAAATACTTCAAGCAACAAAAATAAGAGGGGAAAATTTGGCATCTATCCCTACCTGCACCCCTTCACCCACCCTATGCCCAGGGGCAGACCCACCAGCTCCAGCCATTTGAGGCTCTTCAAAGCCTCTCCCTGAAGAGGGTGGTGCTGAACCCGCCTTGCACCCCACAGAGGAGGGGGGGAACCCCCCCAGCTCCCCCCTGCCCACTGGCGCAGCTCCACCAGCTCAGACTGGGTAAAACTGCTCGAAGCCACGCTTTTCATCAGCACAAGGAGCAGGCTTGGCCTCTCAACAATCCTTGGACAGCACACAGCTCAGCCTGGCTGGCCCAGCCCCAGCTGACAGCCCCCGGGGCCAGGCCCCAGGATAAACATAGCCTACCTGCTCCAGGAGTGCCAGAGGCATGTGGGCACCCAGCACCATCCCTTCCACAAGCAGCACTGCAGGCCCAGCCCTGGCACTGCAGGAACACTTGGAGTGCTCCCTGTACACGGCATGGAGTGTTTGGGAACGTTCCTGCAGCGGGACACGGGACATGCTTCCCCTCCCTCCTGCCTGCCCCGGGCACTTGGACTCAAAGGCAACCCTGAGGAGGAGGTTGTGCTGCAGCTGAGATGCTCTGAGTCACCTGGGGGGCCAGGACATGCAGGTGGAGAAGCCCCCCCACCATTTCCACCTGCTGGGGGAAGGTACAAGTGATGGAGAGCAAGGGCTGGGGTGCAGCAGAGCACTTAGAGCAGGACCCAGCCCTCTGAAGAAAGAGCTGCAGGAGAAGCCACGAGCCACGGGAAGCCCAGGATGAGGGTCCCACACACACACTGACCCTGCACCAGGGGCTTCAAACCGACAGAGAGGAGGTTTAGATTAGATATAAGGAAAAAATTCTTCCCTGTGAGGGTGGGGAGGCCCTGGCACAGGTTGCCCAGAGAAGCTGTGGCTGCCCCTGGATCCCTGGAAGTGTCCAAGGCCAGGTTGGACGGGGCTTGGAGCAACCTGGGCTGGTGGAAGCTGTCCCTGTCCACAGCAGGGGGGCTGGAACAAGACGATCTTTAAAGTCCCTTCCAACCCAAACCATCCATAATTCTCTGCTCTGCACTTACAGAAGGAATTCTCCTGGCTGTAGCATCACTGCTCCCACGGGAACGCTCCACCAAGCAGAAGGAGCATGGAAAGATTCCTGCCTGCAGAGACTTCACGAGCAGGTGCAGCAGCTCAGGCTGTGCCAGCCTCTCCCAAGCTGTCTCAGAGCCCCATGTTTCCCCACCCTCTCTCCCTCTCCCTGCCCTCCAACCCTCCCTTTTCAAGCTGGCAGCTTTCAGAGGGTTAACAAGGTGTGTGCCCCCTCGGGGCCGGGCTCCCCTCCCTCCCCTCCTCGCCCCTCTCTTCCCGGCATGGACTTGGAGACCGGAGGCTCTCCAGATTTAATCTCCAAGACAAACATTGTGGAGCTGGAGCCTGCTCCATTTGCACTTAGAGCACAGATATTAAAAAGCACAGCCAGGCTCAGGGCTCTGCCCACCCCTCGTGGGGTCCCCCCCCTCAGCTCTGCCACGCGCCCGGTGCCAGGGAGGTGTCACCAGGGAGGTGTCACCAGCTTTGAAACGAAGCTACAAGGGATGGCTTGTGGTGGGAGTGAAGAAATACCCACCACAGGAGCCCCCGTGTCTCTGGGTGGGTCTGTATGGAAGGGGAGAAGATGAAGGTGTAAATCTCAGGTCAGAGCAGAAGGTGTGGAGCCCAGCACCACACCGAGGTGCAGTTAACACCTCGTGCTCTTGTGCAGGAGGAAGGAAAGGGTCTCCAGGCTATTTGGCAACTGGAGCCTTCCAGTAAATACTTATCTCACATCTTACATTTCAGTCGGAAGTGGAGAGATTTGGTTCATTTTCCACGGGGATGGGAGAGGAGAATGTGCCAGCAGAGCTCCAGGGCTGAGCCCAGCTCTGAGCTACAGCAAGGGCTGGGCTGGGCAACACCAAAATCCACCTTCTACCCTTAAAACCTACAGGCAAAAACCTGATGGGCAGCAAATCCATCTGGTTCACTCTGAGCACCAGCTTTCTGGACATTTAACTCATTTCACTGCTGAGAAATGTCTTTTCCTGCGACATCGTGGCACTTCCAGGAGACAATAACTCTCCCAAAACCAAGCTTACAGCCTCCACCACAGCCTGGAAAACTGAGTTAGGATGAAAAGCTCGACATCAGCCTGGAGCTGGCCAGGAGAGCCCTGGAAAGGGTTCATGGCAGTTGGGTCCCAGCCCCGTGTGCCCCTGCCCGACACCCAGCTATAAAATTGCTTTCTGAAGATGGTGGCTGGTTTAATTACACACACACACACACACTGATGTTTTCATGAAAAAGGCTATTCTATAAAATCGTGGGAGCAATAAGAAATATAAATAGCCCTTGAGGCACCACAAAATGATGCCATTTTAAGTGCATTTATTTTTTTCCTTGAAATCTGCAGGGTGGTATTTAAAGATGAAGGGAGGAGGAGGACGAATACGCGCTGCTCTGTCCCAGTGCCAAACACCCCACGGAGCTCTGGTGGTCTCCTGGAGCCAGCCAGGGGCTCCAGGTCCACAATTAATGACCTCTCCACACCTTTCATGTGCCACCCACTGGAATACATCAAGCGTTTCTCCCCGGCTGCAGCCGGCGCGGCGGCTCCCAGCACCCCAGAAATGCCCCTTCCAGCTTCCCCCACCCAAAATTTCTCAATATTTGCCTTTGAGATATCTTTTGATATCAAAAGGCGGCCACAGCCCAGTTCCTGAGGTGCTCAGCAACTCGCTGGTGGTCCCTAAACAAGCAGCCAGATGATCTCACACCAAACATCCCCAGGTCCTTGCGGGCTGACCACAAAACCTTCAAACAAGCCCCGAGAACAGGCAGGCTCAGTTCCCTCCGGCCACCAAACTCCTCCAGCCTGGTCCACCCAGGGGGACATCCCTCAAAGTACACTCAGTGTTCTTGGGGTTTACCCAAAATACGAGCCCGGCAGGACAGGCAGACGCTGGGAAGGAGAGCGAGAGGGAAAGGAGGAAAAGCCACAAGTCCTGCAGCTCCATCCAAGTCACGAGTCCAGCCGGTTCCCTGCGGGTCGGTCAGGGGGAAGAGGATTTTTCCTGGATGGTACAACCCCCTGCTCACCATCTGCTCTGGAGCCCAAGAGGAGGACAAAGGGGGCACTGTCCTTTCATTCCCACCTCTCCAGGAATGGAGGCACGGCCCAAACACCTCTGACTGGCACCCCACCAGCGGTGCCCTGGGCACAAGGGGGTCCCTCATTTATGGACCAAAAGCTCCTGTGGGTTTTCTCATCCACTTTGGGATTCAGCTGCCCATATCCACAGGCTCCAGGAGGGATGGACTGGGGAAAATAAAAGCAATTGTGTCTCCTGTAGCCACAGTGATGATAAGCAACTGCCACTGATGTGCTGAGGTATCCTCAGATCAGGTCAGGAGAGGATACCACCAGCCAGGATGAGGGAGAGCACCTGGAAACTGCTGTGCAGCCCAAAAATGCCAAAAGCCCTCAGGCTTTCCCTGTGTCCCAGTTAATTACTGCTGGAAGAGCCATCAGCAGATCCTGCAAGTCGAGTGCCTCTGTTTATCCTGGCACGTGGCTCACCCCGGGCTGGGGTGGCCTCACTGCTCACATGAGTGGCACAAGGAGCGTGGAAATCCACCAGCAATGCCCATCTCCATGCCAGGAAAGCACAGCACTCTTGCCTCCCGCCCTGTGAGTGGAGAACACTTCTCAGGACGGAGTTTCGCTCTCCACACTCAGGCTGAGGCTCCCTGAGCTGCCACTGAGTCAGGAAGAACTGAATCCCAGCCCAGCAGCTCTCCTGCTGCCCACCCCGGGCAGGCACGTGGGCCAGAGCAGGAGTGGGGTGGTTGTCCCGTGTCCCACGTGGGACCAGCCAAGGAACGGCATCGCCTCTTGCACACAGGAGGAGTTTACCAGCTGGGCTGGACATGGAGGATTTTTAAGGCCAAGACAACAACAGACCAAGCTGCTTTTTTCATCTGAAGTCTCGGGAAGCGCCGATCCGGGGAGGGAGCTGCAGGCTGGACAGAGGGGACAGCTCTGTGAACACATCTGGTTTGCAACCCCCAGGAGCCCGTCCTGGCCAACAGCCCCCATGGCTGGAGCACGGGGGGTCCTGAAGATGCTGCAGCTGCTGGGAAGAGCCTGCCTGAGCTCCTGGCAGCCCACACCAGCCCAGGAGATCTGCACAGGGAGCCCCAGGGGCCATGGCAGTTAGTGCTGGTTACCTGAGAGCCAGGCTAGCTTCCCTTGCCTCTCTTCACACAGGGAAGGTGATCCCTACCTGAGAACCCCCGGGGCTCAGGAGGTGGCCAGCAGCAGCAGAGCACAGATCAGCCCATGCAGCAGCACCCATCAGTGTGTCCAGGATGTCTCATCAAGTCAAAGCCAGCTCACCATCCCTGCTGGAGCCCCTTGCACCAGCTCCTGTGCCCTCAGCTGGTGATTTCAGCAGGATTTGCCACATTCCAGGCACTGGAATACACTGTCACTGCTGGAAGTGTAGGAAAACCTCCAGCCCACAACACACCCAAAAGTCAGATCACCCTGAGATGTCACCGTCCCACATCCCTGAGGATTAGGAACTTCAGTCCTGCTCTGTCCCGGCCTGGGGACAGAGTGGAGATGGATCTGCAGATCCAGGCACTTTCCCTCCCCACCTCAGGGAACTCGCATGAATTTTAAAATTTCCTGCCAAGCATCCATTGTGCAGATGTTGAATCCTTGGCAGGGACCTCGAACAGGCTCCCTGAGGTACTAAGGAAAACTCTCTGGAGCACAGGCTGTGGCTGGACACTTCCCTGCAGCCCTGCACCCACAGCAGCCCACGAAGGAACACCGTGCACGGCAGCAGCACCCGGGGGGGAACAACAAATCCCTCTGCCTATGGAATTTCCACCAGGATACACTTTGCTAATTAATTTGGTCCTGGCCCCACATGAGCAGGGATGAGCCAGAGCATCGTTTCCAGGGGCCCAGCTGCCCGAAATCCATCACACACCTCGACAGTGCGGATAATCCGAGCAGAAACCATCGGAAAGGGGCACAGGCAGGTGGTCACGGCCCACCTTCCCACTGCCCAGGCTCACAGGGATTCAGGAGCTGCAGGAACAAGAAGAGCAAGGGGACTCTGCAGCAACACAGCCTGCTTGGCAGCCCGATTTAGTTTACACGAGCACAGCTGGTTTTCCTGGAAAAACAGCACGAAAACCAAGAGGAGAAGCTGCCCAGGGATAAGGGAGAGGAGGCACCGAGAGCTGCTGGGGCTGGGGAGGGGGATGAGCCCGCTGTGATGCCCGGGAGCAGCGCTGGGCGCTGAGCTGTGGGACCCTCTGCTGCTCACCCTGCACCTCCGAGCCCCCCACGGGAAGGGCAGAACACGATCCCCTCGTTATGTCGAGCTCTTGGCAAGCTCCCCCCCCACACCCGCCTCCCGACGCATCCTGTTCGCATCCGGCTTGGGAATTCCAGGAACATCTGCGCGGCTCCCTCGCCCAACCGCACATCTGCGTGCCCGTACCTGCCGCGCCTCCCACGCGCAGCCCCCACGTCCCACCCCCCAGCCAGGGCTGGCAAAAGCAGCAAACCCCGCCGAGCATCGCCCCAAACTCCCCCCAGGAGCCAAAATGTTTTGTCCTCGGGAAGTGCCCTCGGGGAAATGAATGAACTGGGTTTTGTCCAAACCATCGCGCTCCTCGTGAACTGCGGTGAAATGTCTGGGGAGGGAAAGCGCACATGGCCGTGTGTGCAGTGCCTTCCCATCTCCTGAGCAAAGGCTTGTCCTCTCCGGGAGAGCAACCAGCAAAACCAGGAGCATCACTGTGATCACAGAGATGATGCAGAGCTGGGAATTCAGTGCACCCCTGGGAGCACACGGGATGCTCACAGCTCAAATCAGAGCAGGGATGTGGGAAAGGGAGCCTGTGAAGCACCACCAATCCTGCCCTGAGCGCTCCAGGGCACAGCAGGAGGGTTCTACAAGCTGCTGCCAGCATGTCAGGAGAAACCTGGGGAATACTCTCCTCAGCTCCCTGGGAAGTGACAGCTCCTGCAGGACACGGCAGCACCGGCCCGAGCTGCAGCAGCAACAGGATGGACGGACTGCCTGGATGGCACCTACGGCATCCCTGGAAAAGCTGGATGATCCAGGGCTGACACAAGGACAGCAACCACAGCACTGCACAGCACACTAAGCAGCCACAGCTTCTTTGTTCCCATCACATGAACCACGTTCCAGCAGCCGAGGAGCAGCAGGGCTGCCCACAGGCACCATCCTCATCATCACCCTCACCCCAGTGGCACGGACCAAGCACCAGGGATGGGCATGGAAGGCTGGGTTTGGTTCCCAAGAGGGGAAAGGAAGGTCTGGCACGTGGCACAGCTGCTACAAGGAAGGAGGCCTCGTGTTTTAGAGCTGATTTGGCTGCTGCAGGTAAATTAAGGGGAATGGGGAGATAAAGGGGCAGAGGAAGGGACACACAGCCCTGTGCCCGGCTCCCCCCAGCACCACCACGGCTCGGGGGGGCAATGGGGAGAGGGAGACAAAAGGGACGCTTTGTGGAGAGGCTGAATTAATTCAGCTTCATGCAAAGGGAAATTTGTTCCCTCTGCCAGAAAGAAAACAAAATGGGGCGAGCGGGGAAAGGAGCGGCTCGGCACGGCTTGGCTCGGCATCCCGAAGGCAAATCATCCCCTCTGACCCCCTGCACCACGCCAGGGGCACCCTGCCCCCCCAGCCCACACTGCAGCACCTCCAATTAGGGTGCCAGGGGACAGGGAATGAAAGGGAAGAGAAATTCTGCTTAATTGAGAGACTGCAGCCAGGCCCTGCTCGCCCAAGATTATCCAGAGGAATGCGAGTCTCCCTTGCAGCGGGTTCACCCGCTCGAGACAGGAATGAATAGAGCAGACTCCAGGAGGGAGAGGAGAAGGAGAATAAAGATTCATATGACCTGGATTTGGGGTTGGGATGAGATCTGGTGACTGCCCGAGGCCCGCAGAGCGGTTGCACGCTCCTGCCCCACTGCAGCCACACTTGGGGTCTCCTCCAAAAGCACCAATCCCAACCAGGAAACCTTCTCCATCAAAACCTGCTCCACCAAAACCTGCTCCATCAAAACCTTCTCCACCAAAACCTGCTCCATCAAAACCTGCCCCATCAGGAGCACCCACCAGGCTCCTCAGTGCCCCCACGGAATGTCATCAGCACTCCCCCTGCTCCTGCAGCAGCAGCAGCCAGCATGCAGAGACCTTTGGCCACCCAGAAGAAAGCCATGTCCTGCCTCCCTGGTCCATAAGTTTGGACAGTCAGCAGCTGGAAGGAGCCAGCTCAGGCAGGGCCAGGCTCCCCAGGCAGCTCCAGCAGCAAAGGGCCACGTTCCTGTGCCTGTCCCACTGCATCCTCCAGCCAGTTTTGTCCAGGTCCTGTTCCAGTCAGAAATCTGAGAGCCCTCAGCCATCCCACATCTCCTCACGGTGCCCCAACAATCCAGGGGGCACTGGCTTAGTCCTGCATCCATTTAATCTCCACTGGTTTATTCCCGTGGGGGAAAATTCATCCTTGGCATGGACAGGGCACAGAGCACCTCAGGAAGGGACCACTCTGAGCACATCTGTAACCCATGGGCTGGATCCCCAAAAGCAGGGAGGCTCACAGCTCCTCCCTCAGTGCTCGAGCTCCCAAGGAAACCAGGGAGCTGCAAAGATCACAAATCCTTCTGTGGATCTTGGATGAAGGGGCTGTTACTCTGGCCCACACTTGGCAGCTACAGTAAGTCCATTCCTGCTGGATGCTCCCATCCAGCTCCCACGGAGTTTTCCCACCTTTCCCTGCCCTCTGCACCATAAATAACCATTTTGTTTTGTATCAGCAGGTCAGCAGAGCTTCCCCATCCCACAAACCTCCTCCTGGCCAGGAAAGCTGCAGCTCCAAGGAAAGCATCCATTTTTATCCCCAACTCTTCTGTTCCTCCTCGGATTTCTAACCCATTAGGTTTTTCTTCAGAAAGAAAAACAGTCTTCAGAGAGCGAGGGAGCAGCACACAAGAGGGTGTGAGGGAACAGCAGCACCAAAATCCTGCAAAACTGCATTTCACAGAATCGTGGAATGGTTTGGGTTGGAAGGGATCTTAAAGCTCATCTCATTCCACGCCCCTGCCAAGGGCAGGGACACCTTCCACTAGGCCAGGTTGCTCCAAGCCCTGTCCAACCTGGCCTTGGACACCTGTCAAGAGTATCAGCACCTTTTGCTATGAACAGTTGTCCCTCCTGTCTCCTCAACTCTGGGAAAAAAAATGCAGAATCATCCTTAAAAATTGCTGTTGCTGACTACATCCGAGGGAGTCACGTGCCTGGAGCACGGGGAAGGCACCCCCAGAGGAGCCCTGCCCTACCCTGGGCCATTCCACACTGACACATCCCGAGCTAATGCCACCTGCACCGGGATAAAGGTGCTTTGTGCTGCACACGCATCTCTCAACACATTCCCATGTGGAATTTGATCAAATTGGACTTATCTCAGCAGAGCTCTGAAATCCCCCCTGCTCCCAGCACAGCCACAGATGCCATTGGAGGAAGGTGGAGGAGGCGAGAGAACATCACCACAGAACCATGGAATGGTTTGGAAGGGACCTTGAAGCTCATCCAGCTCCATCCCTTCCATGGGCAGGGACACCTTCCACTAGCACAGGTTGCTCCAACCTGGCCTTGGACACTTCCAGGGATCCAGGGGCAGCCACAGCTTCTCTGGGCAAACCTGTCTTGCACGAAAGATTAAATAAACCCAGTTTACCCTCTTGGTCAGGGGCAAGGCCGTGCCCCAGAAACCAGCAGGACCTGGGCTCGGGTGGGCCTCGAGGTGCTCACAATAAAGGTGGTGGCTTAAAGAGTCACCCAGATCCAAGGAAAAGAAAGAAAAGGTTAAACAAGCAGAGAAAGCAATTGCAGGTCCATCCAAGAGCAACATCGTTTGGCAACTTTGTTTGGAAAAATTAATAATTCTGCAGAATTTCAAGAGGAGGGAAGTGGATGGGGAGAGGGAGAGAAAAGGCAGCCTGAAAACCCAGAAACTCCCTTCAACTTTCTGTCCACAACCAAATGCAAAGCTGGGAAATAAGGAGCAACACAACACGTTGTTGATGACTTTTCCATTAAAAGCTCACGTTTAAACCCCCTCTTTGTATTCCAGCCTTTGCTTGCAGCCTCAGCAGGCCCCGCTTCTTTCCCCCCCACCCCACGCCCCCTCTTTTTTAATAATAATAAAAAAAAAAAAGTTATATGACTTTAATTAAATGCACTTATTAAAAGGGTGAAATATTTGGAGAGGCTGTTTTTACGCTGGAGGCACATTTTCCAGCGTGCTGCAGAGTGTCTGCATCCGCCCGCCCCAGGCCAGTTTTAATGCACAAATAAATCCCCACCTGAAGTGCTGACAGGTTATTATGCAGTGTGGCAGCCAACTAAAGTAAACACAGGGGCACGGTTTTAACCTCTTGCAGTCGCAGAGCCTCTCCCCCGCCCAGGGGGGCTCAGGTGGAAATGACCAGCAGCAAAAGCATCGTCCTCCCTGTGCCCCCTGAGCCCCCTCAGCCAGGACATCCAGCACGTGCCAACCTCTGCCAGCCTTGCCAGCTGATGGACCAACCCACAGGAATCAGTCACTCAGAGTAAATAAATATTAATAAAGTCGCAGGGTCATGAAGATGCTCCAAGGGCTGCAGCCCCTCTGCTCTGGAGACGGGCTGGGAGTGTTCATTCTGGAGATGGGAAGCTCCAGGGAGACCTTAGAGCCCCTCCCAGTGCCTGAAGAGATCTTATAAAATAGATGGGCAGAGATATTTTTACACAGGCAGATAATGACAGGAGAGGGGGAAGGTTTTAAAATAAAAAAGGGGAGATTTAGATGGGATGTGAGGAGTAAATTTTCCCTGGGAGGGTGGGCAGGCCCTGGCACAGGTTGCCCAGAGAAGCTGTGGCTACCCCATCCCTGGAAGTGTCCAAGTCCAGGTTGGATGGGGCTTGGAGCAACCTGGGCTGGTGGAAGGTGTCCCTGCCCATGGCAGGGAGTGGGACTGGATGAGCTTTAAGGTCCCTTCCAACCCAAACCATTCCATGGTTCTGTGATAACACAAAAGAACCGCCTGTCCCAGCTGGAATGCAAGGCTGGAGAGTTGTCAAGTGATGGAAAACATCCTCTCCTGTGGATGCCTCCCAACACCAGCCCTGAGGGCTCGAGTGCCTGGGATGCCAGGCTGGTGGACCTGACCCCCTGCACGGTGGAGACAACATCTCCACATCAACCACAGTGCATTTGCATCCACGTTTCAAAAGCCAAGCCCTGGGTTTGCATATTCCTTTGTCAGGGGTGAAGCAAAGATGGAGCAGATAATGAACAAACTACAAACAAATACCGGGAGGAAGGAACCAAACCCACCAAGTCCCTGCTCTTTTTCAGGGCAGCTCCCCCAGTGCTGTGCTGGAAGACATCCCTGCAAGCTTAAGAGTTTCACCAGGGCTCCCACGTTTGGAAACAGCAACTTTTAATTCCACATATCCACGTCCAGGCACCAAACGTGCTCAACTCCCAAACCTCCCACCGCAATTAACAGCCGCTAATGACTCTGTGCACTCAAAGCCAAACCGTCCAGGCAAACTCACAGCTCAGCTGCCAAAAGCAGCACCTCCCAAAGCCAGGGCCACCCCTCCCTGGCTGCAGAGGATGCATGAGGCTTTACATCCCTGGGGATGAAAGGATGCTGATCCATCTCCCTCTCCAAGGAGATAAAGGACACCGGTACCAAGAGCAGCATCTCAGTCTCTTGCACGCTGTAGGAGGAATTCTCTGCCAAAAGAAGTGATTTCCACAGAGAAGCTGGTGCTGGAGGAGCCTCTCCATCCTCCCCCAGGGCTGCTGGGACAGCACAGCCACGCACAGCCCGAGAGCACCAGCTCATCCTCCTCGCATGGGATCAGGGATCTCGGCCCCTTCCAGCCCGTGGGTCACTTGGCCAGCACATGGCAGGGACAGGCTCCAACAGAAACATCCCTCTTGTCTTAAAAAATTAAGGCCTCCGCTTTGCTTCCACATCTGACAAGACGCCGCATGCTTTGCTAATCCTTGGAGGAGATTAACTTTTTATTTAGAATTCCTTCCTCTAAATGTGGCAATTATGAAGGGTGGTGTGGTTTTTTTTTTCCTTCCCCACTTCTTTAAGCTCTTGGCAAGGGAACACTTTCTCCAGGTTGGCTGAAAAGGGTTAGTTAAAAGTGGATCTGGTCTTACTTCCCCTCTCTGATGCAACTCAGGGGAGCCTCTTGCACAAGGGGATGTCCCTTGTCTCATCCATCAGCCCAGGCTGATGCCATCCATGTGAAAATCCAACCTGGCCTTGGACACTTCCAGGGATGGGGCAGCCACAGCTTCTCTCACCACCCTCACAGGGAATTTTTGCATGGAAGTACCAGCCCATTCCCGTGCAGATCCCAGCCCTGAGCTCCAGGGCAGCTGTTTCCACTCAACAGGCACAAAGTGACTGCAGCAGCAGTGGAGCAGCCTATGGGAAACTCGAGGAAGGATGTCCCGAACAGAGCAAAGACAACCCTTCCTGTACACCGAGAAAAAGGGGGGGGAAAAAAATGTATCAAGTGCCTGTAGCTGTCAGAAAACATTTCTGCAGCTTTGGCAAGACAGACACAACTAATTTAGCTGGGGTATATTAAGCTGTCAGTCTGGATGATAAGAATTTAATCACTCGGAGCAGATCAAAGCTGGGCAGCACTATCGGGGGTGGGCTGGACACAGGGATCAGCAGAGCAGGGATGTGCAGGCAGTGAGAGGAGCAGGAAAAGCCTGCACGATGGGAACAGCCCCAGTGAGCTCCCAGGGACATCACCTGCCCACAGGGATTGTGTCTCCCCAGGACATGGGATCACTGCTGTGCTCCAGGGAGCCAGAGCTGAGCAGTCCCTGCTGTGACCAACACCATCAGCTGGGCTCAGGGCTGGATCCAAGGGAGGAAATGCCAGTGGAGAGGGAGGATGAGCCACTGGCACTCTCAGAGGGAAGGCTCAGGGCTGCAGAGACCCTGCAGAGACAGAGGAGGGGGAACAGCAGCTGGGGAGGGAAGGGGAAAATTCACAATTCCATCACAGCTGGAAGAGAAGTCCCATTGCTGCAGGGATTTCATCTGCATTTTCCTGGGATGTTTCAGCTTTGGGCTGCTCCTGTAATTATTCCTGAGGTTCCCTGGGCAGTTTTTCCTGGGCTCTGTTTGGTGGGAAGCACAGGGCTGGCAGGGCCATCCAGGTGCTGCACGCTGCCTCTCCAGCTGGGAAACGGCATCTCCTGTAGGATCTGAGCACATTTGGGCCCCAGCAAAGCCCAGACCTCCCTCCTGCAGGGATAAGCACTGTGACACTCCCTGCTGCAGACACCTGTTCATGGGAGATGGGAGATGCTCAGTGATGCTGAGCAGGGACAGCACAGCCAGGGAGCCACAGCCCCTGCTCTCCGAAGGGCCCCAGGAAAAGAGGTGATACAAGACAGTCAGGAACATGGGGGGGATTCTTGGGGTTGTCCTGCACAGGGCCAAGAAGTGGATGATCCCTGTGAGCCCCTTCCCATTGAGGATTCCCTGTGATTCCCTGACAGCTCCAGTCTCAGCCACAAGCAGAGAACAGCAGGAGCCCGATGGCTCAGCACAACATTTCTCAACACTTGCAGAGGCAATGCTTTGCAATGCTATTTTTAATCTCCCCTCTTTCTTTCTTTCTTTTTTTTTTTTAATTTTCAGAAGTTCAGCCCAGACTTCAGCAGCTCCAAAGGCCACCAGAGACCCCAGCGTGCTTCCCAATTAAGCGCTGCAGCCCCTGCCCGATTACCCAGCGCCGTTACATAAACCTAATTAGCAGGGCTCCACTTTCAGCATGGCAAATGGCTCCACTAATCCGGGATTTGTTCTCCTAGAAAACTAATTTAATCATACAGTGCCAGCCAGGCTGCTCACGTGGCCGAGGGCGAGAGCAGCCCCCAAATCTCTCGGCCCCCAGTAATGAGCCATTAGAGGTAAGCCGAGCCCCGCCGTCCCGCACCGCAGCTCTTGGGGACCCTAATCCTCTGAAACAGCCCCAGACAGGATCTACTGCTTAAAAAAATAATGAAACAAAAAAAAGAAATACCTTAAGGGAGATTTGGGGAGAAAGGCCATGATTAAGGAGCAAACCTGTAACCTTCAAACAGCGCCTGCTTGGGATGGTGAGGAGGACGCAGCCCCTCATCCCAAAACAGGCAGCACCTCTGCTGGATCCTTCAAAAGCCCTTCCAGACAACTTTTAAGCTTGTGGTATACGAAAGGGAAGTTCACGTGCTGCCAACTTCAGCAGAAGCAGCTCTTACTTAAACTAATCTTAATTAAGGATCTCCAGGATAACCCGACATCAATAGCAGGATTCCCCAGGCACGGGAGGACAGCAGCAGCACACATGGTAGTTGGATCACTCCTCAGGCTCAGTGCTCTTTGAAAAAAAATCAGGACCGTTTAAAAAATAAGAGAATCCTGAGATCCGAACATAAAATTTTCAGCATATCCCCTTTCATTTGCTTCCTGGGTTGTGTTACCACACAGACACGGCTCGGGGTTCTCACACTGAGCCCGTCCAAGCCCAGCCCAAGCGAGCAGAGCCGGGCCCAGCTGCTACGTGATGGGTTTCACAGGGCACCCGCTCAGTGCTTCACTGCTGACACTCCTTTCCCCGGCCAAGTGTAAGAGTTTTTTCCCCTGGACTGTGGAAAGGTGAAGCAAGGACATCTGCAGCCAAGCAGCATCCAGGCTCCCAGAGCCCTGGCAGCAGCGCTCGCTCTGCAGCAGCTTTAATTTATAACACACTCATGGTAACTTGGAGAGAGGCAGAAATTGGACTCCTAATCCCTAAAAATTAAAGAGAATCCAGAAATCACAATTTGGGAGTTTTCTGCCTTCTGAGCTTTCCACTAGACAACTTGTTTCTGGCTTAAGAAAGTTGGCTTTCACAGACAGCCTTAAATAAGTATTAAATCCAACACTGACATATGGCTTCATCATCCCAGAGGATCCCAAAACGCCTTCTGCAGGGGAAACTCCACCTCCTGGGCAGGCTGTGAGGACTCAGCTCAGAGCTCCCGGCCTCTCAAACCCGACTGGCCCGTTGGCTTCAGGAGCAGGAGCAGGTCTCTAAACCTCTTTGTGCTCCAAGCACGATGATCTCCAGGCTCAGGCAGAGCCAGGGGCACCTGATGCAGACACGGGGAGGGGACCACGGGCACAGCAGCCCCACACCTTCCCCACAGGTGAGTCTTATCACGGCGGCACCACAAACGGGCCATAAAGGGTTGGGAGGGGACAGCTGTGCTCCAGGTGTGCCCCAGGTGGGGCGGCTCCCTTTCATCTCACACCCGTGCTCAGCTCAAACCCTGGCACAGGCAGGAGCGTGACAGTGAAAAAACTGTCTTTCAGGCTGATGGAGCCCTTGGGAATCTTTTTCCTCCCCAGCATCCCTCGGGCACAGGAAGGAGAGCTGGGCTCTGCTGGCACACACAGCACGGCCCCTGCCCCATTGCCCCATCCCAAGGGATTTAGGGTGGCTCCACGAGGGCGCACTGGGCTACAAGAGCCCATCAGCATTTCAGAGAGGAAGGACACGGCTGTGGGACCATTTCACATGAGTGGAGAAGCCACAGACGTCCCCTGCAGGGCAGAGGTGGGGAAGGGAGGGACGAGTCTCCCCCCAGGCCTGGCAGCTCCCAGGGCACCTGCCCCAACTCTGGCACACAACTCTGACACACAGCAAAGCCCAGGACAACCCAGCCTTGTCCAGAGGAGCTGGGGCTGCCCCATCCCTGGAAGTGTCCAAGGCCAGGCTGGACAGGGCTTGGAGCAACCTGGGCTGGTGGAAGGTGTCCCTGCCCGTGGCAGGGGTAGGACTGGATGATCTTTGAGGCCCCTTCCAAGATAAACCATTCCATGATTCTATGATGGACACTTGGTCTGTACTTCCTCCATCCTGAGCCAACTGTGCCTCCACTCCCAGCCCAGTGTGGGCAGGGGGGACACCAAGCACTTGGTCAGCTTCTCCTGTCCTAGGCCTGGGTGAGCATCTACCAACAGCCCCAAGCTTCATCAAAAGGAAAAAAAAAACAAACAATAAAATTCAAACAGAACCTTAGAACAAGCAAGAAAAAAAAGAATATAAAAGTGGGAAATAAAAAAATACACAGAGTGGAACCTCCTCTCGTGGCCAGACCTTGGCTGTGACCACGCTTCCCGCGGGCACAGCGAGGCTGGCGTGTCACTGCTGGCAGCAGAGCCACAGGCAGAGGGCAGGGGACTCGTCCCCTTTCAAGCACCGGCTGCAGGTGCCAGCCCTGCCCCAGGAGGGGCTGTGCCAGCACAGCCAGATGTCACCCACCCCCCTCACGGGGACCGGGCAGGAGCTGCCCACGGCCTTGGTGTGCCCGAGCAAACAGCGGGTTATCTCCCCTGGGCAAACAGCAGGGTCATTAAGTGACGGGCTCAGACAATGTTTAATTACCCCGATCGTGGGAAGGGGGCGGCGAGGGGGAGGCAGGAACGGCAGGGGGAATTCCAGAGCCGGAGATGAAACGGGAGCTGCGGAGCGGCGCTGACAGGTGAGCAGACAGGTGATGTCCCAGCCCTGTTTGCTCAGCCAGCCCAGCTCCCCACGGCCCCCAGGCAGGGCACACGCCGTGTCCCACGTGCCAGCAGCCCCAAACCCAGGCTGTTTCTCCTCTGCCAGGCAGGGAGCTGTGCAGGGCCAGGACTCACCTCCTGGGAGGTGGGAGCTCCAGGCTCCAGCAGGGTCTGCTGCTACATCAGTTTGATGGATCCAGAAACCCTCAGCACTGCTGGATCCCCATCTCAGCGGGGCCAACCTTGGACCTGCCCTTTGGGGTGCCTGTTGACACCCTAAAAGCCTTCCCAGAATCATCTCCACCCCCAGGGAAGAGCAGAGCTTGGGGAGGGCACAGCACCAGCACAAGGGCTGCAAGGATCTCCCAGTCCTTGGTGTGCCCTGCTGAGCCAACACCCCCCAAGGAGCTTGGAAACCCTGGCACAGCAGGTCCACGGGCACCATCCAGGCCACATTCCCAGCAGGAGCCACCGAGTGATTAATCACGGTTACAAGGCTGCACCAGACAGACAGGAATGTGCCAGGAAGGGCAAGGAGCACATCAGGGAAAGGTGTTAAAGAGCCCAGCAGGTTGTTTATAACCTGCCATGAACAACTGATTAACCATTAATCCTCTGTTAGCGCTGCTTTATGAGCCAGGGCTCCCCCCAGCAGGGACCCTCCAGCTCTGCAGAGCACCAGAGGCCCCTGGGCAAGAAACCCTCGAGCACAGAAGCTCACTGGTGCTGCCCTCACCCACTGCCCAGCGAGGCTCAACCCCCATGGGCCATTTTGAGGTCAGACTGGAGGTAATCAGTGAAAAAAAAGGCAAGTAATCCCCCTGATCAGATGTTTGTCACGTAGCTCCCACTCAGGGCTGGAGATGGACCGTGTCCAAGGGAGGAACCCACAGCAGGGTCCTGCTCTAAGGGGGTTTCCTGGAGAAACCCCTTTTCAGGTGCCACCCTCCTGACCTTGAGCTTCCCAGCACCACCCCTGGGTGAAGAGCATTCCTGAGGTCCCCCAGCTCCTTCCCAGCAGCTGGTTCTGACCCTGGGATGGCACAGCACAGCCTCCCTGCAGCAGCATCCTAGCAAGGATGCTCTCAGCAGGCCTCAGCAGAAGGGCAGCCATGGCCACGCAGCCCTGCCTGTGCCCAGGGTGCCCAGCTCCAGAGCCAGCCATTCCCACATCCCAGCTGGAAAAACAGCCTGTGCTAAAAACTCACTTCAGGTTTGCTCTTCATCATAAAAGTCACACACAGAGCTCTTCCAATAAGATAGAAATGTCACCAGGCAAAACTCAAGGAGGAAGAAGCTGTGTCCAAATGTATTTCAAGGGGTTCACAATCACTGTGGTGCCTTTGCTGCTGGAGAGCTGGGATGTGCTGGACTGTCACAGATCCCAATATCCTGCTCCAGCCAGGAATTTTACACATGGGCTCTTGAGTAACTTAAATGACTTGCAAGTCCCAGCCTTCTTAACCAGAAGGCTTTAGCAAATCCCAGCCCTAATCCTCCTGTGCTGTATGAGCCGCCCTTCCCGTCTGTAAAACAGGGATAATATCTTCCTGCCCTCAGGAATATCCCTCACACCGGCTTGGAGCTGCTCAGACACTGCCCTGAAGAGCCTGTAACCAGCTGGGCACGGAGCTCTGGGAGGAACTGCCCCCCAGACACAGCTCCTGCAGCACCTTCCCTGGGATCCCCCTTCCCTGGCAGCTACAGCATTCATGGAAATGGGAAAACTGCATCCAGAGATATCTGTGTGCCCTGCTCAGGACCAGCAACAGCAATCCAAGGCCATGGCTCTGCCCCTCTGTCCCAAACATGGGGCAGGTGACGAGGACAGAGGCCCCAGCTCAGCCATCCAGGAGAGATGGCACAGCCCCTGCATGGCTTGGGATGAGTTCCTTCCTCCTCCAGAGCCTCAGCTTCCCCTCCTGAATAACCAGACGGAAGCAAACACCCCTTCACCCTCCTGCCCAGAGCAGGGACCAGCCCCAGGCAGCCAGAGCTTTAGAAAATCCTTGGAAACCAGGCAGGGAAAGCGTGAGAAAAGCCGGAGCCACCGCGGCTGCTTCTGCGATGAAGAAATTGAGGCTGAGTCAGGGAGTGGAAGCCGCGCGTTCCCAGGGGCGGGAGCACACGCCAGACACCCAACAAACTGGTTCCCAGAGAGGTGTTTGGGGGGTGATCCCACGGGGAACAGACAAGGGCACCCTGCACCCCGACACCCCACCTGCAGGGCAGCTGGAAGGGAGTTCTGGGCCGCTCTCTGCAGGGCAGGTGGGATGCTCGGGGTGCACACACACCCCACACCCACACTGGAGCCTCCCAGGGGAGCAATTCCCAGCCCTGCACTCCAAAGGAGCTGTTTTGTCCCACAGGTGCCTCCTGCAACAAGAGGCAGGGGAGAGCTTGGCTCGTCCCTGCAGAGAGAGGGGAGCACAGAGCTCCTCCCTTGCCCTTTAAATCCCTCGCCTCCCTCCCCTGCCCACACCCCCTTGTTCGGCGATATTTATTATCGCTCCCGATTTCCTAATCTCCAGCACATGATGCAAGAACAAAACCCAGCGCATGAACACCCAGCCACAGACCAGGGATGTGGGAAAGTGCCTCCCTGCACAACTGAGTGGCTCTGAAAAGCGGGATGAGGGCAGCAGCTCATCCACCCCCCGGGCAGCAGCGCTGGCAGCAGGGACAGGCCGGGCTCCTCGGCAAGGATGTTGGAGGTGAAAGAAAAACAAGTTGCTTTTCCCTGTTTCCCCAGGGACTCAGATGAGTCACTGTCCCACGGCAGTGCCAGCAGCCCCACAGAACTCCCAGGATCCCATCCTTTCACAGTTTTACTGAGGACAAAGTTAAGAGGATGCAGGGGCGGATGGAGGAGATCCCACTGTGTACAGCAAAATCCCATCTCAGCCCCACGCTTTGCACCCTTTATTCTTGTCAGCACTTACAAATCTGATCCAAATGCCAACCTGCCCTTTTTCCTCCTGGGAAAGGGAATTCCCCTGCAGGCAGGCCAGCCAAGGCTCCTTCCCAAGAGCAGAGAAAAGCCTGGAAGCAAAGGAACTGCACAAGAGCAGGTCACTAAAAAAGCCTTTGGAGCTTGATGCAGTTCCTGCAAGTGCAGCAAAGCTTCAAGAGGAAAAGCGAGTGCTGGGGGTTCACAGAACCCCAGAATGATTCGGGTTGGAAAGGACCTCAAAGATCATCCAGTTCCAACCCCCTGCCATGGATTTGGTGGCCAAAAGCCACCAGCAGCACTGGAAGGATGAGGGAAAACAAAGCAGGAAAAAGAGGGAGGGAGAGAGGGGGTGAGTGGGACAGACAGGAGGGCAAAAGATGGCAAAGGAGGGAAGGATTTGCTGGAAGCAAGATCTACAGCCTGTTCCTGAAACTTCCCGCTTGTGTGCCAGGCACTCCCGAATACTAATCAGAAGTGAAAAAAAATCAAACAATTAGGAAGGAAAGTCTCTTGGCAGGGTTTCTCCTGGAGACGTCGGGCTGGTTTTGTTTATGAGCTGGAGGAAGTGGTAACCGCTCCTGTTTGTTCTTCTGAAGAAAAGAGAAAGCTCCAGTGTTTTAATTTCTCCGCTGAAAACCCTGGAGATTTGGCCTGAAACGGATCAGAATGGCTGATCTAGATTCACCCCCAGCCTTTTGTTACAAGAAAATATTTTAGTCATTTTCTCCCTCCCCTTCTGCGTGGGGAAAGAAAGGGGCAGTGGATACAAAGCAGGCATTTTTGTTCCCAGAAAATATCAATGAAAAGAGCATTCCAGAGGCCAAGGGCGCAGCACAGCTCCCGGGGCACGGGAGATGTCCTTGCTGGGCAGATGCACCCTCAGGAAGGGCAAAGATATAAACTCAAAGACTCCTTTTCTTTATAAAGGCAGGTGAGGCAACACATGGAAAACCTAAATAGAGTTTCTGAGTAAGATTTTTGCCTCTCAGTGACGCACACGGGGCTGGGAGGGGGGCGAGATCCCAGCCAGGCACACAAACTTCATCTACCTGAAGGTGCAACTCACAACTCATCGAATGCAAAGCCCCTGTTAAAAACACTTCATTTGGGTTCAGCACAGGAGGGTCGAAGTAGCACCTTGGCAAACCAAACCAGGTTCACTGGGGTTTGGACCAGCAAGCAGAAGGAGCGTGGCAGGGGCACAGCATGGCAGGGATGGGTCCTGGTGTGAGGAAAAGCAGGTCCCAGGAAAGCCTCGGCACCCAGAGGGGCTGTTGGAGCCCTGAGCAGTGTGAGAACAGAGCTGGTGGCTCTGTCCCCAAGGCAGGCAGCTCGTCCCCCAAAGGGAGCAGCCAGAGGACGGACAAACCGTGACACTCCTGGCTAAAAACTCCCCAAAAACTCCAGGCTCTTAGGTGCAGAACCCAAATGCATTCACCATGGCAACCCGGCCCCTGGGCTGGTAGCGCTGCTGGAATTTGCAGTTGGCTCCAGCCATGGAGGAGGGAGCCTGGACAGTGAAACCTTTCAACGTGAGCGGTGCCGAGCAGGCAGTCTGGGACTGCTCTGGAAGTGCTTTTCAAGGCAGCCAAACACGGGGGTTTATCCAGCGATAATTCACCCGCTCCCAGACAGAGCCAGTGCAAGCGGAGCCAGACAACGCTCCCAGCCCTTCTGGTCCCGGGGGACTTGGACAGGGAGAGGCAGAGCAGGAGCTTTCCAAGCTTTTCTCTGGGAGAAGACAGCACATTGAGCCATTCCTGTGTCAACCTCCCAGCTCCAGCAATAATGTCGTGTAGGTGACCAGCCCGGAGTGTGCTGGAGACAGCAGGGACAGCAGATGCCTCTGGGTCACACCCCAAGAGACCCTCACCCAAACCAGTTGCTGGTAGAGCCTGTTGCTCTCCCAGTGTCCCCCTGCACACACTTCCCGATTCCCAAACACCCGCATTTCCAGGTCATACTCATGGATCAGGAGCTTTTCAGGTACAGCTTAAGTTTTCCCAAATGCCCAAAGCAGATGCATAATTGTCATGTTTATCACCCCAGATCCGCTCCCTCCCCAGCCTCATCCCTCACTGCCCTGACACTCTGCCCTCAGGGTGTCAGGATTCGTAGATTCTGGTTCTCTAGAGTCACGGAGCATCCACCGCTGGAAGGGACCCACAGGGACCATCAAGTCCAACTCCTGAACAGCTCCTTGCTGTCGGGTCTGTACCTCCACGAGCATCCCAGGAGGTTGGGAATTGCCCTTTACCCGAAATCAGCACCCATTCCCGGGGGGTTCGGATCCCTGTGCCCCAGCCCGGCCGCTCCGGGCGGGTGGTGGAGCCACCGGCGAAGCGGAGCGGGGGATGGAGCGGAGCGGGAATGCCGAGCAGTGGGAATGCCGCGGAGCTCCGCTGCCATCCAGCGGCCGCGGGACCCGCGCTCGGGGCAGCTCGCCGAGAAGCCACTGACAATCGTCCCCCCGCGATTTTTGACACGGCAAACACCCAGTTCATTGTTTTCCCCCTGTATTCCAGCTCATCCGCCTGGTGCTGGAGCAGCCCTGCCCTGTTTGCCCGCTGCTTCCAGGGATTGCTCCGTGGGTTTTTCCACCTCTTTCTCCCCAGCTTTTTCAGCTCAGGAAGCAGAGGGCTGGAGCAGCTCTGCTATGGAGACAGGCAGGGAAATGGGGATGTTCAGCCTGGAAAAGAAAAGGCTCCGGGAAGACCTTGGAGCCCCTGGAAGGGGCTAAAGGGGCTCCAGGAGAGCTGGAGAGGGACTGGGGACAAGGACCTGAAGTGGGACTTCACACAAGGGCCTGAAGTGACAGGATAAGGGAGGATGGCTTCCCACTCACAGAGGGCAGGGTTAGATGGGATACTGGGAAGGAATTCCTCCCTGGGAGGGTGGAGAGGGGCTGGAATGGAATTCCCACAGAAGCTGTTGCTGCCCCATCCCTGGGAGTGTCCAAGGCCAGGTTGGACAGGGCTTAGAGCAACCTGGGCTGGTGGAAGGTGTCCCTGCCCATGGCAGGAGGTGGCACTGGATGAGCTTTAAGTCCCTCCCCAGCCAGACCATCCCATCCAATTCCATAGGATCCCACGGGATCCCGATCCCGCCGCTGCCCCCGCGCGCCCCCTGCGGGCCCCGCCCGGCACTGCCGGCCCTGCCCGGAGCTGCCGCCAGGTGTCAGCGCGCGCCCGGCAGCGACCCCGATCCCGATCCCGATCCCCATCCCCATCCCCATCCCCATCCCAATCCCCATCCCCCTGGGATCCGCCACCCCCGCCCGGAGAGTGCTCCCCAGCCCCAGCCAGGATCCAGCACCCCCGTGCCCAGCGGGGTCACCTCACGGTTCAGCCGGAGCTGGAGGAATGGTTGGACTCAACGACCTGGGAGAGCTTTTCCCACCGAAATGATCCCGTGGTTCCCTGAGGTGCCACGGGGCAAGGGGCTGAGCCTCTTGGCTGCTTGCCGGTGGGTTTCCCTGGGTCCAAACCCAGGAGCAACCTGTTCTACTGGAAGGTGTCCCTGCCCATGGGCTTTGAGGTCCCTTCCAACCCAGACCATTCCATGATTCTGTGATCCAGGAAGAAGGGCAGCAGCACTGCCTGACCCTCCAGTACCATGAGCAGCAGCAGCAGGGACCCAGCTCCCAACAGCCACAGGGAATGATGCAAAAACCAAAACCCAACTCCAAGTACCAGCCTGGCCCTGAATCACAGCAGCTGGTGCAGAGGAGTCCAGCAGGTCTGGGTTGCTTTACATCAGCTCAGGGCTGATGTACATCAGTCTCAGCTTTGCCCCAGCACAAGTTGCTCAGCCCTCGAAAATGTGGCACTACCAGCAGGGTGATGTGCACAATCTCATCCCTCCTGCCTGCACTTCACAGGCAGGGACAGGAGAGGAAGCCAGAGACTCGTGTTGTGGAGGAATGAAGTCAAGTGCTTGGTACATTCATATCATCATCCAGGAAAAACCACAATCCCAAGGGTTTGGGAAGGGCCTGAGCTGTAACAGCACCAGTCAGACACTGTCAAGGGGAGGGAATTGGAACATCCCAGCTCTGCTCAAACAGCTGGGAGTTTGCAGTGCAGAAGAACATTCAGCCCCTCAGCTCTTCAGGTTTGGATTTTCCATCTCTGTCCATCCCAAGAGCACCCAGCTGGCAGAGCCATCTCTGGCAAGAGCAAACACCAGATCCTCCCGGATTTGTGTTCAATAAAATGGAAGAGCAGCAGCCTTAAAGGTCTCTTTCAGTGCCCACCCTGGCACAGTCCCTGCTCAGCTCCTGCAGGACATTCCACAGCCCCACCAGGACAGAGCTCACATCCCTGCCAGGCTGCATCAGCCCTCTTGGACTGACTGCCCACCAGCAAACAAGAACAGATGTGCCCTAACCAAAATCAGACACATATTTTTCAAAGCCAAGTCTTTCCCAGCAGAAATCTTCCCTTTATTCACATTTCTGAGTCTCATTCTCACAAAGGAAGCATCACTGAGAAAGCAGCCTGGGCAGGGCAAACCACAGCACCTCCTCAATTTAAAGGGTCAGTTCTGCTCCACGTGCCAAAACCCAGCTGGACCCTCCCGGTTCAGAGCAAAGGGTCATTAGAGCCTTCACAGGGACCAGGGACTGGAGGGGAATGTCCTCCCCAGAACACACAGGGACAACAGAAGCCAAGTGTCACTGCAGGCCAGGCCCAGGGGAACTGGTAAGTGCCCACTGCACTGACCTCTGGCCAAGAGGCAGCACAAAGGGCTGGTGAGGGCAAACTCCACCTGCCCTGGCCCAGGGATCATCACCCCATTCCCCAGCCAGGCAGAACCCCCCATGTTTCACCCTCACACATCTCAGCTGTTCCCAACAGCCCCCCGGGCACTTCTCCCAACATCACACCAGGCTGTCGACACCACCACGAGTCCCCTCAGCATCCAGAGCCCTGGCATCACTTTCTAGCAGGAGAGTGGGGTTTCCAGCACATGGAGGTTTACACCACCCTCCTTTCCAAAGGGAACCTTTCAGCTCATCCCTGCAACCCCCAGGAGCCCCACAATACCCTCAGGGAAAGGAAAAACTGCTGAGGGGCTGCAGCCTTTAACCCCTTTGTTCATTACTGAGCAATAAAACTCCAGGAAGAAAACTCTTATTAGGGATTTCAGGCTCAGACGGTACTAAAATGTTCTTGCTCTGATGAAAACAGGCAGGGGGAGGCAGCTCAGCTGTCAGAAACGAGCCTGTCTGCTCCCACATTCCCTTACAGCAGGTCACTCCATTTGGCATCGTTTTCTCAAGTGAGGAAAAAATATAATTTTTACAGAAATCCCACAGAAAGGTGCTTAAAGAAAAAAAGGAGAAGCAAAATATTTTTGACTCACCTAAAAGCAGCAGGATTTGTCCTACACTTGTGCATGTTCTCCTTCCTCCTCCAGAGCCACGATGCCCACAGCAGCCCAGGAAAAGAGGGGCTGTATAACTGCTTTTCCACATCTGTCCATTGGGAGACTTCACCTGTCCAAGCCAGTTCCACCACAACGATGCCAAGAGCAGTAATCCACCAGGTCTGGAGAGGAGCAGGGGCCTGCAGCCTCCTGGCTGTGCCATTCCCAGCTACAAACAGAAGGGAGCATCCAAAACCCACAGCAGTCCAGGAGGGTTTATGATGTCAGAGATCCCAGGGCAGAGGAACCATCCACAGACAAATCCTCTCAGCTCAGGACTGTTGGTGGAGGGGGAACAAGCCCCAATCCTGCACATGGTCAGGCTCTGGTCTCCTCACTTCTGGCACAGCGACAGTCCCACGGCAGTTGTGGCCGATGGAATTTGTCGTTCCTGAGGCAGCAGATGCCAAAACCTGTGGAGAAACAAATGCCAGGATGAGGGACCAGGAGTGACCTGGGGATTTCTTTGCAGGGCACCACGTCTCCTCCACACAGCAGCAGCGACCAACACAGCAAACAGCCACAGGGCTCAGAAAGGTGACAGTTCCCAAGCTGAATTCCCTCCTGCAGCAGCCTCCCGATGGAATCAGCCCCTGCAGCGGCGCTGAGCCCCTCGGGGCTGAAAGGATCTGCTGAAGACGTGTCCAAGCACAGACCCCCACTGTCCCTTACCTTTGGGGACAACCCCAGCAAAGAGCCCAGGACAGAAGCAGCATCTTCCTCCCCTCTAAGCCAAACCCAGGGAAGTCACCCACCCGCTGGCAGAGGGAGCAGGGACCCCTCTGCCCTGGGAGCGGCGGGCACACGGATGGATGGCCAGCGTTTTTTGGGGGAGGGTTTTGATGTCCTGCTCCATGGCAGGTCCCTGCACAGCCCCTGGCGTGTGCAGGGGATGCACACGAGCACAGCCCCTGCCCTGCCTCCTCAGGGCGCCGCTGCTCCCCGGCACAAAGTCCGTATTTGTTTCCCCGCAGGGGTGGAAATAAAGGGGGTTTTGTGTTTTCTTCCTCTTCTCTTTGCAGGCTGGAGTGAGTTTATTTGACACTCCAGCACTCTTTGTGAGCTGAGTGCCCGAGGATAAATGCTACCCTTAAGAGTTACTTGGCGTTAGACAGAGGGACCCTCTTCAGAGGAGAATGGGGGCTTGTTGGGATGGGGTGGGAGGGGTGTGGGGAGGGGGGCTCCGAGGAGCGCCTGGGCAGCCCTCATAGAAGGGTCTCTGTCCTGGGCTCACAATAGAGCGAATTCTTAAAGATACCGGGAGCTGAAAGGAAGGAAGGAACTTTCCTCCTTTTAAAAAGGATTTTCAGGAACAATTGAAGAAGCTTTAAAAAGGGGATCATTATTTCCCATCCAGTCCGCTGGGCTGGGAAGCTCTGCCTCCCTTCCCCCCCTGAGCTGGGGAGGTCTGACATATTCCACTGGGACACACTGAGAGGTTGGATGGTGCTCACTGGCCAGTTTATTGAGGAACTGCCCAGACCCTCGAGCAGGGGGTGCCTCGTCCCTCTCCTCCCTCCCACAGGTGCCGCTTCCATGAGCCACCTCCTTCTGCTTCCAGGTCCTTCCATTGCCTCAGAAGGAATGAGGTGCAGAGGAGGGATTATCCCAGGAACACTGGCTCCAACACCCACTGATGGACCAGGTGGAGCAGGATGGCACCACCCACCCTGCCAGGGACGCAGGAACAACTGTCCCCTGCAGACACAAACCACATCCACGCAGAGAGGATGGCATGGCCGTGGGAAACAGGGGTGCAGAGAGCCCTGCCAGCCTGCTCCAGGTGAGCAGCTCCTCCTCCCCAGCAGCATTTCTGGCACTCAGGGCAACCACAGCCCAGGTGCCAACATCGTGCCTACCCCCAAAGTGAGCCCTGCTGGTCACACTGTCACTCCAGAGGTGTGTGAGGACCTCATCCACAGGCTCCCTCATTCCCTCTTCACTTCCACTTGCCGAGGAGATGCTGGAAACAAATGCAACAAAACCAAGTCCACTAGCGGTGCTGGCCATGAGGAAACCTGCTAAAGCTCATCCACACCCTCAGCAGGGAGGGGACCTGCTCTGCATAGTCTGGAAGGGCACAGAAGCTCCTGTGAGCTTTAATTCCCAGAGTTCACTCCCAAGTTCTCTACATCCCTGGCCATCCAGGTCCAGAGTGAATCAAGCTGCCTCTTGGTGTCACTGGCAGCCAGCAGCAGGTTCCTGTCCCTGCAGAGACACCCTGCCTGGACATGTGCCAGTGCCAGCACTGAGCTGATCTGCAGGGAACAAGGATGGGCAGGGGGGAACGTCCCCCAGCAGGAACACCCTGATCACTCAGCCTACAGATCCTAAAGGCACCTTTGCTGCACCTCCTGCCTGCCAGGGTGAGCCCTCACACCACACACCAAACCTCTGGCACACCCTGGCCTGGAACCACCATTTACAGGACCAGCAGCAGGAGCTGAAGCAAAGCCCAATGACAGCAGTGAGGGCACAGCCATCCAGAGTGGGAATGATGTGACACAGGTCCCAGAGCACCTTCCTCCACCTGGCCCCGTACAGGACACCCTCCAGAAATCCAGAGCATCACCCCAAAGCCAGCCTGAAGCTCCTGTGTGTCACCATGACAAAACCTCTTGGCTCTGGTGATCAAGCCACGTTGCCAGAGAGGTCCAAGGTTGCCTTAGGCTGAGCTTTACCCAGCACAGAGCCATCTCTGCTCCTTCATGGAAGGTTTTCCTGCAGCCATACAGGAGAGGTGACAGCAGATCATGTCTGGTATGATCCCCTCCCAGGGACGAAAAGCAGGAATAAAACCCCAGAGGAATAAGCTTTATAAAAATCCTGACTAGCCAACATTTTCTCCTGATACAAAACCCATTCTGAGGGAGGTGGTTTTTGGGGTTTTTTTTCAGGAAAGCTGCACAACCACCCAGGGATCAAACACATTTATTTAAAGGCTTAGGTTTTAGCCCTCAAAAAACATCTGTGGCTTGGCTGAAAGGGGAGCCACTCGAATTTTAAAAATGTTACCTTCTTAGGGCAGGGGTGCAGCACAACCCCGGGGCCGAGCTCTTCACACCTCATCAGCTCTGTGTGGGAGAATCACACCTACAGATGAACCGGAGGTGAGAACGACCTCCCTGACCACACTCACTCCGCTCCTCCTCCAGGAAAGCACTGCCTGCAGTTCAGATGCTGCCACAGAGAGCGGGGAAAAACCCAAAAGCAAGAAAGGGGGAAACCCTGGAGCTCTGAGAGGGCTGAGAGCAGGGCACAGAGCCACACTGAGCATGGGCTCTGTCTCCAGGGACTAATAAGGCAGCGCGCTGTAAACCCTAATCCTGTGTTAAGAGCTTTCATCAAAAAGGAACAGTATTTATTAGGGAGTTATAGGAGGCAATAAAAGTGTTTTCATGCAGTGTTTATACTAACATGGGGGACTTTCTGCTCGCATTTGCCCCTCGGTTTTTGTTTTAAATGCATCTTTCTGATGAAATGAGCCCTTCTGAACAAGGCCACCCTTTGTAATGCAGTTCTAACTTTCTGGCCGGCCGCGGTAACTGGCAGAGCCCTGGGCTTTTCTTGCCCTCTCTTTTGTTGCTTTGCTTTTCTGTTCAAAGTTCAAACAACCCAAAAAGCCCCCCAGCAGGCTGCATTGTGCTCCTGGCATTATCCCCCCCGTTGTCCAGGGCTCAGGGAGCAGGAGGGAGGGCGGCGGGTGTGGCCCAAAACGTTTGATCTCCAAAAGTTTAAGGCACTCCGATCGCTTCTTGTACAGAAGAACCCCCAGACAGAGGAACTTGAGTCCAAAACTGTCTAGATCTGAGCCGGCTGCTACTAAAAGTCACCAAGAAGTGATGCTACTGGGCCAAATATATTTATAACCAGGCACAAGAGGAATGCACGCCAAAATCCAGCCCTTGGGAGAGCCAGGTCGGAGCCCAGGGCTTCCAGATGTCACTTCCAGCTGTGCTTCACTGCAGGCAAAAGCATCCCAAAAACAGTCAGGACCCAGCCCCAGGTCACAACATGCCCCAAGTCCTCTGCTCTGCAGCTGTAACACTGAGCCCCAGCCAGGCAGGTGTGGATGAGATGAGTCTGGTTCAGAGACCACTGAACCCCCAAAATATGTACTTTAATTTACAGCTGGTCCTCAAACAGTGACAGTGTGACCATCCCTTATCCCAGCCTGTCTTAGGGCATCCCAGGAAGGGTGATTCCACCTCCCCCAGGTCACAGCTCCAGTACAGCCATTCCAGAGGCTCTGGTGGGGGTGATCCTTTTCCAAGGGGCCCAGCCCCAGCTCAGTGCCTCCAGACTGGGTCCTGACAACCCCCCAGAGCTGTGGGTGGACCCCATGTGGGTTGCTTTCCCCATGGCTCCTGTCCCTGCAGGCTCTGGACTCCGACAGCACTGATTTCCTGGCTCAGCAGAGGCAGAGCACGGACACTCCTGGGACCCTCCTCTGCCAGCTCCTGGGGCAGGAGAAGCAGCTGCAGCACCAGCACCTCCAGCTCTGGAATCTGCCAGAGCACCCGAGTCCCACCGAGAGACCCACCAGTGCCTGCTCCCCCCACACCTCCCCCTGCCCACCCCAGCCTTCCCCAGAGCAGCATCCCTGCCACCTTGGGAGACACCACAGGAACACCCCTGGCCGTGCAGCGACTGCACCTCCTCCTGCCAGCACGAGAACTGGGGTTGCCTTTCTCTTCACACACACTCTGCTTGCAAAACACCTTCAACCAAGGGCCTTTTCCCATCACAAAACTGATATCCCCACAGTCAGGGGGGCTGCAGAGTGACCCCACTGCCTTTCAACACCACCCCAAAAAGGGTTCCCAATCACTGGCTCATCAAGTGAAGCTTGAAGGGTGCCACATCTCGGACCACCTTTTGTTTGAGACACCTGAACGTGGAAAGCATCTGGGAAGCCCTCACAAAAAGCAAGTCCCAGCAGATCTGGTTCTTTTTTGCAGCAAAGCCTTTGAAAAGGAGAACACAAAAATATCACAGCTCCCTCTGCCCCAGAATGTCTCCCCACATCACAAGGCTTTAACTCACCACACATGTTGACCTCCACACCTGTGGGAGGGATTGAGGTGACCCAGGAAGATTTTTTTCCCCCTCCAACCAAATTCTACGGGGAAATGAGAAAGCTGATGTCCTGACAACATCACCTGCCTGACAGCAGAGGAGGACAGTGTCCTTGTGAATCCTGCTCCAGCCTCCAAGCTGGAATCTCCCCTTCACAACACCAGGCAGCTTCTTCCCAAGGCCTGAGTCACCAGCCCTCTTCCCCCCACTTCCCTCCCACCAGCTGTGACCGTGATTATAAAAAGATGTCTCAATTAGCAAGAGCTGAGCAATTCCTGCAGTTTCCAAACCCTTCAGAGGAAACACATTCCAAGCCAGCAAAGAGCAACACTAACAATGTCTGGGCAATAAAAGCTTCTCTTGTTTATATCAAAGTAACCTCAAACATCCTTTCCCCAGACAGGCATCCCTGGCCCTGCGTAGGGCTCAGTGGGCTCAAAATCTGCAAGGGCTGGTGTTCTCCTACTGCCAGGTCCCTGTGAGCAGACAGCACTCACTGCTCTGTGTGTTATTGGTTGCAGGTCTAGACTGGTGTGGTCTTTTTGTTGTAGCGAGCAAAATAAGGGAGTCATTCATATTTTTCCAGAATTCGCACAGAAGTGCTCTTGTGCATCACAGATACCCTGAATCACCAGCCCCGAGCAAGTGTCCCTCACTCCCGGGCTCACACGGGCTGGAGAGAGACCCCTCGGACCCCAGCAGAGGAGGGGAGGGGGTTTTGAGGGGTTTTATGTATTATCCATCATCCCGGCTGGGCACCTGCCCCAGGGCAAGGTATTCCCACGGTAGGGGAAGGGAAGCGCCGTGTGTGTTTTTCCCTAAAGAAACCCTATTAAAAATAAACAAAGAAAAAAACCAAAACCCCCAAACAACGAATCCAAAGAGCAGCCGCACGGTTTTCCCCGGAGAGAACAGGAGCCCTCCCCGCTCCCCAGGACCGGCGCCCGCCTCCCCTCCGCGCTCGGGCCCCGAGCGAGGAGCATCCCCCGGTCGGAGCCCCTCGCCCCCGGGAAGGGGGAGCGCTCGGGAGCCGCTGGGACACAAAGGCGATGGTACGGGGGGGATGCAGCGGGGGCGGGCACCGGGGGGCTCCGCAGCGCCTCAGCTGAGCCCCCTCCCGTGCCGGGACCCCCGGGGCGCACCCGCAGCCCCCGGGGCCGCCCCGCGTTTAACGGGACCGGCAGGAGCAAGTGCGGGGCGGGAGAGCCCCTGCCCGACCCCCCAAGTCCAGTGGGGCACCCACCTCCACCTCCACCTCCGAGCCGCGTCCCGCCGGAACAGCCCCGGGGCTGCGGGTCCCCCGGCGCGGGAGCGGCATCCTCCTCCTCCTCCTCCTCCATATCCTCCTTCTCCATACCCACATCCCGCTCCAGGGGTCTGGGCACGGCCTCGCTCGCGTCTCCCGGCGGGAATACCCGCGCGGGTGCCGGTGCAGGAGCCCGGGATGCGGGACCGGAGCGTCTCCAACGCGGCCAGGGATGCTCCGACTGCGGCTGCCGGGCCATTCCCCCTTATATAGCCGCGGGGGCGGCGGCGGGCGGCGCGGCTTCACGGGACTTGTAGTTCCTCCCCCCGGCCCGGAGCCACCTCCCTCTCTCGCTCCGTCCTTCCTTCCTCCCTCCCTCTGTCCGTCCGCCCCGCGCGGGGAGGGGAGGGGAGAGCGCGGGCGGGAGGGAGGACCCAGGGGAGCGGTAGAGGGGCAGGAATGGGGGGTGGTTTCGCTCTTCAACGGGACCTCGTTGCCCTCTGCCATCCCCGGGGGGAAGAGCCGGTGGTTTCGCCTGGAAAAGCCCGGTTTTTCGCGGGACTCCGGGAGCCGCATCCCTGGCACAGCCAGTCCGACGCCAAACCGGCCCCTAAACTGCCGGTAAATGAGTAACCGCACCAAAACCCCGGCGCGGAGACCGAGGGCTTCAATTGTCCCGTGTATTGGTTATTGTTTAGTTTAATTATTGTCCCAATTATTAATTTAACTTAATTATTAACCCATCCGTGGAATGAATGAGCAATTAACCGTGCTGTTAACTCGGGGGCTCCTGGAAAGGCCCGTACTCCCAAGCGCACTCGGTCCAGGCAAAGTCACCCGGCAGGACAGAGTCTCGTCCCACAGGTTTCCCTGCTGCTCCATGAACCCCACGTGCTCTGGGAAATGTCCTAAAGGGGACATCAGGCACAAGGACGGTGGCAGCCACCCGTGACCCTCCCTCCAGTCACAGCCCCTCTGCCACAGGGACAACTGAACCGTGGCAGGGCAGCGGGTGCAGGAGGTGCTGGTCAGAGGGGGGATGATCCTGCACAACCCTCATCCAGTTGGATGCTGGGCTTGGCCCCAGGAGGGCAATGTCCCACCCCACCAGCTGCACAGAGACGCGGATCCAGCGTCTTCCCACCTGCACTGGGTGGGGATTTGCCCTCCCTCGCTCAGAAGAGCTGATGAAGTGAAACCACAGAGGTTTTCTAGGACAAGTGAGCAAGGGGGGCTGAGGCAGCAAGAGGGAAAGTGGAGGGGAAGGAAAAAAACCCTCCTGGCAGGTTTTCAGGGCCCGAAGCCGGAGTGGAAATGCTTCCCTTCCCTTAATTGCTTCGAGACCAGATGAATTTCTTGAAGAAACCGCAACTGAAAAGCTGCACAAATCACATTGTTGTGCTTGTGTTGGCTGCCTGCTTAAGGAGGGAAAAGGTCATCGTTTATGGTATATTAAAAAGAAAAAAAAAAGCCATATTTCAGTGCTGTGCAGGAGGGGGTTGTGCTGCTTTTTCATACCCACGTTCTGGAAATTAAAACCTGTTTGGCAAGAGCCAGAACACAACTCGCAGTGAAGAGCTGAGCTGGGGGAATGCACTGGAGGGGGGCTCTGCTGCAGTCCCTGTGTGTCCCCCCAAGCCACCCTGCCCCATCTGTCCTTTGGCTGGTGGGGTGATGCTCCCATGGGATTCACCATCCCACGGGCACCCGCTGGTGCCAGCCCAGCACAAATCTCTGCAGCTTCAGGGCACAAGAGGGTGAAGAACCACCTGTCTGACAATCCTTCCCTGTTGGGAAGGGGCAGGGAAGTCCTGATTCCAGCCTCTGGGAGCTCCACTGGTTTTATTCAAGCACAGAAATTTGGCTGCTCTCTTTTCCTCCCTCTTCTCACGATGCAGCTTATTTCGCCCCATCCCTGGAAATGTTCCAGGCCAGGTTGGACCGGGGCTTGGAGCAACCTGGGATAGTGGGAGGTGTCCCTGCCCACAGCAGGGGTGTGGAAAGAGATGAGCTTTAAGGTCCCTTCCAGCCCAACCCATAATAATGGTTTGCACCAGCACCAAAATTGGCAGATGCCAATTTGGGGTTTATAGTGGGGAGTGAGGTGCTGGACACGCTGAGGTTCAACATCCCAGCCAGCACCCCCCTCAAAAGTGGCTCAGACCACAGAGCCAGGACTGGGATGCAGAGGGACAGACGGGCACAGACAGGAGTGGCCCAGGAGCACTCAGCCCTGTGATGCTGCTGGGCAGGATGAGACCCAGAGCTCACTGGAGCCAATGGAAAGGCTCTTGCTGATCCAACACCACCTGAGCAAGGTCTCCAAAGAGCTCCCGTGGGCTGACAGAACTGTGGGGTTGGATGGTCTGGGATTTCAGAAGGCAAATCACCATTTTTGTAACTTAATTAAGAAGTTTTACCCCCCTTTTTAGTGGTATTTCCTTCAGAGCCACGTGCCCACAGGACACAGAGCTGTTAGGCATTGTCACTCAAAACAACCTGCAGGTCTCTTAAGGCTCTGCCAGAGCTCCAGGGCCTTTTGGGCCAACCTCTGACTGGTACAAAGCATTGGGGTGGGGGTCACTCCCTCTGCACTGCCCAGACACCCCCAGGCAGCTCCGAGACTGCCCTGAGGAAGGAACTGCAGAGGAAAGCTGAGGAAGGAACTGCAGTGGAAAGCTGCACTTATCCTTCCCAGAAGAGCCTGACATTGATTTATGGGATGCTCCCAGCCCTGGTTTTGCAAGAGCATGACGTGGTGGTGGAAGGTGTCGGGAGATGCCGCGCGGGCCGTGCCGGTGCCAGGTGAGGCGGCAGCGCCTGCTCTGCACACCCAGACACGAGGCAGTGGCTGCAAACACAAACACAGACATTGTTTTTAGGTGATAGCCGTGCCCCCCCAGCCCCCTTCCCAGCTCCTTGTGAGAGGACAGCATTCCTGTCTCACATTCCTCAGCCACTGCTGAGCCGGGGAGGGGAGAGCCGAGCCAGAGGAAAAAGCACCAGGTTTTAATGAGGAGCCTGGGCCGGGTGGTGTGGGCAGGGAGGGGGCAGGATTGCCCATAAAGCAAGATAAAATGTGCGTGGATCAGGGAACAGGGGGAATTACACAAGAGCCCGTGGATGTAAGAACGTCAACCAGATGTTCCCGAGGCGTGGAAAATCAGTGGCTTCCCAACAGATCCGCTTGGAGCAGCTGAAAGCATCCTTCATCCCACAGGGGCAGGAGGAGAGGGGGGTTTGGTCCAAGAACACAGAATCACAGGATCATTCAGGTTGGAAAACACCTCCAAGATCATCAAATCCAACCTTTAAGTATCAAGTCCATCGTGGGGCAGGACTGCGGCCGCTGGCTCCGAGCTGTGTGAGAGCTTTTAAGGAGAGGAAATCCTCAGTGCAACGGCAGATGGAAAGGGAAGAGGGTTTTGCTGGAGAGGGAAGTTCTGCTCCTTGCTCCAGGGCTGGCTTTGGCTCCGTGTCACAGCTGGTTGAGAGACCACCAGGAGGATGGACAGGCACCGGTTCTTCTCCAGAAGAATATCCTTGAGATACGGAATTCCCGATGGCCACAATCTGTCAGGGAGGAAGAACTGATTCCTCCAGGCAAACAGAGAAAGCACCAGGAAGCCATGGGAGCCCTGCTCTGACCCACAGCAGCACGGGGAGGGGGGAGCAGGAAAACTTCTTATTCCTGGGAAAGCTGTGTGGGTACAAACACCTCTGTGGGAGCACAGTTGGGTTCACGGCCCCAGGTCCTGTTGCTTTTACCACACCAGCTCAGGAATGGCACATCCATGAACTTCACCCTGCAACTTGCTGTTGATTTTTACCAAAAACAACAACAACAAAAAAACAAACCCCATCATTTAGTGATGGGCACCAGCAATGGCAAAATAAAGAGATCAAGGAAGGGTGAGCTGGGAATGAGTTCCCACAGGACAGCTGTTCCCAGGGCCTGGCCAGCACAGTAACCTCTGAAAGTCCTCTGACCTGCAAATACCCTCCCCAAACCAGTTAAATATATATAAATATACTGAAATATGGAAACAAAAAGCTTTTTATTTCGTGTGCTGAGAGTGCCAAGTGCCTGCAGGAGCCAATAAAGAACTGTTGCTCCAGGGAACGGGGAGCTGCCTGTCAGGTAAAACACAAACAACCCAAAGCCTTACCCAAAACTTGAACCAATCCCAAAATTAAAAAAAAAAAAAAAACAAACCAAAAACAATCCAACAACCAAAACCAAAAGCTGAGGTTTTGCAAAAGAGGAGGAAAAGTGTGGTTATGTGTTTTTAGGGTTTGCCCTGTCCTGGATCCCAGCCTGGACCACAGGCCAGGCCCTGGGAAGGACAGGCTGCTCCAGCTGCAAGAGCAGTGGGAAACATCTTCAGAGGGACCTGGAGCCAAGCTGAGAGGCTGCAGGGATGGCAAACCCTCAGGAAAACACTCCTGGCCCCTGCCCAGGCTGCTTTACCCAGGGACACAGTACACAGAGGGGTCTGTCCCTGCAGGAATCTCACTGCCATCACTGCTCCTGATGTCTGAGCTCTACAGCCACCTGAAGGGGGGTTGTGGTGAGGTGGGAGTCAGGCTCTTCCCCCAGGTAACGAGGGATAGGATAAGAGGAAACAGCCCCAAGTTGTGCCAGGGGCGGTTCAGGTTGGACACTGGGGAAGATTTCTTCACTGAAAGAGTGGTCAAACATTGGAACAGGCTGTCCAGGGAAGTGCTGGAGTCACCATCCCTGGAGCTGTTCAGAAAACAAGCAGATGTGGCACTCTGTGATGGGGTTTAGTTGACACGGGGTTATTCAGTCAAAGGTTGGACTCCCACAGCCTGGCCCACCAGCCAGGCACCCCAGGGAAGGCAAAACAGCCTCAGCCCCAGTGACAACTGTCAGATAAACTCCCAAAAATCTCCATAAAACAGAAGCAAAGGAAGGGACCAGGTGAAATTATGACCCACAAGAGCCAGAGCTGCTCTACACTGGGACAAGGACAAAGGAAATCCCCACTCCTGTGACACCAACCCCACGGCAGGGTCTATATGGGCTGTGTGTTTTAGCCTTAAGTTACTTAAAAAGAGCTTTAAAGCCAAAACACTGTTAGAAAGTACATTGTGTGCTCCGCTGGGAAGATAAATTTCATTATTTCAACTTGAAAAGGTGACTCATCCAACATCTATTCTAAAAAGGCATAAAAACACACACACAACGCAGCGAGATTTTCGAGGAGGGCAGTGATTTAGTGTCTCTTTCTTTCTCTCCCCACACTTCTTGCCTCCTGCACAAGGATCTATTGAGAAGCTGCAGAACAAACGTTCCCTTATGCAGCTCCAAAAAAGTCTCCGTCAGTTTGTCTGAGACAGCTGCCTCCCAGCACACTATGGTTACTCATTAACCGGGGCTCCCAGGGCACGGGAAGGAGGAATAAACTTAATAGACCCTAAACCAGAGGCAAGGGGGGGAAAAAAATAAATAAATAATATAAAAAACCAACCCAGCAAAGCACATAAATACATCAGGTGTCCTGGAAAATAAAGTGGGGAAAAAGCAGGTGGCACCGGGAGCACCTCCACGAGGCAGAGGGTCCCGGCTGTGAGGGGCTGCGGGAGCAGGAGGGGACAATGACACCGAGGGGAAACGTATGGGGACAAAAGGGAAAGATTATTAAAGGGAGAGAGAAGAAAGAGAGGGGACAGAGAGGCACTTGTGCTCCGCGGTGCTTTATATGCCCGGGGTGCCGGGGAGGGATTACTTCACTTCATTCCCGCAAAGTTGCCCGGCTCTGCTCCCCTCTGGAGGGATTCATTCCCTCCCCCTGCCCCCCCCCGGCACGTTTTGCATGAGAATGAGGGGCTGCTTTGGCTGGGGAGTGTTTTGCAGGGGGTCAGTTCGCTCCCGAGGCCCCTGTGCTGCCAGGAGAGCCGGTGGGTGAAGTGTCCTGGCAGAGGGTGGGAGTTCTGCTGCCTCCTCCTTGGCTTCCCCCTCCCAGCCCCAATGAGCCATGCTGGTTCTCCCACGGGATCTGCAGGATGAGAGGCCTCCTCCAGCCCACGGGTGGGGCGGGTTCTGCCCAGGCCAGGTGGCACCAGGTGCTGCCCTGCCATCACCACCCCCTTCAGTGCTCCCTCCATAGAAAACACATCCCCAGGGTCGGCTGCACACTGTGCCTTCATTCCTCACCTTCCCCACACACAGATTTTGGGGAGAAAGACATCCCAGGAATCACAGAATAGTTTAGGTTGGAAAAGCCCCCCCTAAGATCCTCGAGTCCAGCTGTTCTCCATCCACCAACCATTCCCCATGGGCCACTCACCCACGTCCACGTGCCTTCTAAATCCCTCCAGGGATGGGGACTCCACCCTGCCCTGGGCAGCTGTGCCAGGGCTGCTCAGCCCTTCCCATGAAGAAGTTTTTCCCAATATCCAACATAAACCTCCCCTGGCACAACTTGAGGCCCGCTGCTGGTTACCTGGGAGAAGACTCCGATGCCCACCTGGCTCCAGCCTCCTGCCAGGGATCTGCAGAGCTCAGGGGCTCATCTGCAGGGCAGGTCCATGGCAAGGCAGGGGGTCACAGCCTGCTGAGAGCCACTGTGTCCCCAGGCTGTGTCCCCAAATGCCTGGGCACACCAGGCAGCCTCAGCAGAGGGAAGGTCTGGTGCCACCTGACATCCCTGGGAGATCCTGATGGAGAGGGATAATTGCAGTTGTAATAAAAAGCTGTATATAGCTGTGAACAGGGCAGTAAATCAGCCCTGCCTGCCCTCCAGTGCTGCTCTGAGAAGCCTCAGCCACTGGCAGGATTAATCCTCTGTTTTCTGTTTGCCCAACACTCTCCTCGAGATAAGGGGGGGGGGAAAGGCTCTGTAATTATCTCCCTGCCTTTTGTCATGTGCTTTTTGGAAACAATTAAGGGATTGCAGTCAAAGGAATGGGGTGGGGATGGAGCAGAGCCAGGACATCCCTCTCCCACAGGATCACAACCCTTGGGATCCATCCCCAGCTGGCAGCAGAGTCCTGGGATCACCTTCTAGATGGGATATTGGGAAGAAATTCCTCCCTGTGAGGGTGAGGAGGCCCTGGCACAGGTTGCCCAGAGAAGCTGTGGCTGCCCCTGGATCCCTGGAAGTGTCCAAGGCCAGGCTGGAGCAACCTAGGATAGTGGGAAGTGTCCCTGCCCATGGAAGGGGGCAGGACTGGGTGAGCTTTAAGGTCTCTCCCAATCCTGTGATTTCCATGATTCTGTGAAAAAAAAAAAATCCCTGGTGTGACCCCTTCCAACTCTCCTCCCAGGATCTGCCCCAGGGGAGGCAGCACCTCCCATCCTGCCCCACGTGTGACACCCCCAAACAGGGAGCACCAGCGAGTGCACCAGGTACCTCCTGCCCTCCCCGGGGCTGGGATGTGCCAGCCAAGGCTGGGAGGCAGCTCTGTCCCCAGCCAGGGCAGCTGGTGCTCCAGTGGAACAGGTACCTTGTGACCGAGTTCCTGTAAGATGTGAAACATCTGGAGCTCGGCGGCACAAGGCGGCCTTTGTGCAGCTGGGAAACCACGGGCAATAAACCAGCACTTGTCTGGGAGAGCTTCAAGGAGAGGGGGAGGGCGGGGAAAGGACCAGAGAGAAGCCACCCCCACTGCAGAAGGAATCTCAGCCCCTTGTCGGGTCTCAGCAGCGTTTTCCACGCTCGCTGTGCCAACGGCAGCCCCACACCCTGCACAGACCCCTCAGTGTCCACTGCACCCCATCCCAAATGGGAATATCTCAGTCCAGCCTGCCTGGGTCCAAGCTGAGGCACAGCCCATGGAGCTGGTCCTGGCTGTATTAAATAATAAAATGAAATATTTGTTAATAAATACTCAGCATGTGGCTCAGGAAGGGGCATCGTCCCCTCCCAGCTCGCAGTGTTGGAACAGAAGTTGGTGTTTCCTGCTGGTATTATGAGGTATCTTGATTTGAGAAGTGCTGATCAACTAATAATTAAAAGGACCTGATGGGTTGATATCCCTTAGAAATGAATTTCCAGTAGGAACTGCCCAGCCAGTGCTGAGCACACAGGACTTGGGAAAACCAGAGCTGGGGGTCCCTGTGCCCATGGAGGCTCCTGGTCCCTCCTGCAGCTCCAGAGCATCCAAGGAAACACCAATGCTTCACCTGATCAGTTATCTTACCTGTCTGAGCACAGCTAACCCTGAGAATGGAGAGGCAGCAGAGTCCAGGAGTTCTACTCCATTCCTTGGCTAAAGGAAAGGCCCAGCAACACCTCCCCTGTTTCCCTCTGGAGCCATGGGAGGTGTTGCTGGTGCTTCCCTCTGGAGCCATGCAGGTGTTCAGTGTGGAGGTGGGCTCTGCTCACCTTTCCAGACGGGAAAAACATTTACACAGGAAAAAATTATTCCTATTAGCTCTTTGGAGCAGTGAGAGCCAGGACTGGTGTCAGAGGCCACGGATTGGGAGCCGAGGTCCACTTAAAGAACTGGAGCCCACTGGGGAGGACTGGGGAGCTCTTTCCCATCCCATAGGGCAGGGACAGCACAGCCCCTCGCTGGACCAGAGCATCCCATCAGGCATCCCAGCCCAGGCTCCTGCTCCCAGCACAGCAGAGTCTCCCCAGGAAGCCAAACTGGGCTGGAGCTGCTGCCGGCTGCACCAGGGGAGGAAAAATCCCCTAAAACCCCTTTGTCTCCTTTCCACCCACCAGTGCTGCCTTTGCACAGCAATTACCGAGGCCTCAGGGGGGTTTCACACCCAGTCACCTGGGCCTCCTTCTTCTAAACAACTTAATTTGTTTAATGACTTGGGAGGCCCCGGGGGTCCTCCCAGTCGGGATTCATTTCCCTGGTCTCCAAAGGGTTTTTCTCCCCACCCAGAACCGAGGCCACTGGAGGGATTTTGTGAAATCTTCACCAAGACCTGATTTAAGACATCCCCCCCAAATTCCCAAGGGTCTCTGACCTCCAGGGACACACCAGCAATGCCAGATTCAGGCGGAAGGAGCTGCAGACCCCACAGAGGATTTGTCCATCCACTGGCAGAGCTGAGCTGGGACAAATTATGTCCTGAAAGGAAGGAGAAAAACAAAACATGCTGTGAGATGCTGATTTGTGTTCGAAATCCAGCCCCACTCCTGCCCCTGCTTCCAGCCCGGACTGAAACACCAGGCTGGGAGAAAGAGGGATGCTCCAGCCCTCACTGGAGTTCAAACCTTGGGAAAGAGGGAAAGAAGAAGCATTGGGAATGCTCATGCTCTTGGTCTGTCCTGAACAGAGCTGGGGGAGCAGTGCTGGGGGTCCCAAGGCAGTTGGGGTCCTGGAGGAGGGGGGGGTCCCAGTGGTCATGGGGGTCCTGGAGGAGATGGGGGTCCTGATGGAGTTGGGGTCTTGGCACAGGTGGGGGTCCCAGGGAAGGTGGGATCCTGGCAGAGGGGGGGTCCCAGCAGACGTGGGGGTCCCTGGGGAAGCCCCAGGCTGGGGGGTGTCCCCCACCCCGGCCGTTACCAGCACCTCCCTCCATTGTTTCCCAGCCCGCGTTTTTCCCTATGACCTCATCTTCCCTTGGCTCTCGCTGGTGATTTTATGGCAGGGAAATTATTTTGCAGTAAAAGGAAAGCAGATCCAGGCTGTTCCTCTTCCCTCCTGTTTCCACACGGGCTCTGGAGCTGCGGGCTTGTTCCTGCTCCAGGCACAGCAGAAGGATCGTGCGGGACGAGCGGGGAGCGAGTGTGTGTCAGGCTGGGAACACTTCCCTCGTTCCTGTAAGAACACAAGGAGGCAAGAGCCAGAGAAAGATTTAAACAACTCCCCACACAAACCAGCTCTGGACACAAAAGCTTTTTAGTTATCATCAGCGTTTTGTAAGATTATATTAAAATAAACCTTCAGGCTCAGTTTCCTGCTCCCGAGATCCCCCTCGTAGGATCATAAGGCACAAAAACATTTCCCAGAAACCTCAACCAAGGACATACTGAAAATATTTTCTCCCTGCTCTTGCACAAACCCTCACACTGTAAAAGCCTTAAAACAGGAAAAGAGGCACTAAGATGGGAGCTGTGCAAACTGCAGATCCCTCAGTGTGTAATTTGCCTTCTTTTCCCATGAGGAAAAACCCTCTGGATTGAAGAATTTGCATCAGATCTGTGCCTGGATTGATGGCACTTCACCCTCACATCAACCTTTCCCACCTCACATAAACACCTGAGGAACCACATGGAGAACATCCCTTTCCACAGCCACCACCCAGATGCTGACCAGTGAAAATTAAGTATTTTAAGTAAAACAACCAGGAAAAAGTAAACCAGGAGCTCATCCATGAGCTGCAGTCCCGGGAACCCAGGACAGACACAAGCACGTAGCTTTTCTAGGGCTGGCTGACCATGCAAGACTAAATACACCCACTTAGAGAGTGCCAATAAATACCTGAAAAACAGACTCTATTAAATTAGAAGTTGGGAGTGTTCAGTCTGGAGAAGGCTCCAACCTTTCCTCCTAAAGGGGCTCCGAGAGAGCTGGACTTCAGACAAGGGCCTGGAGGGACAGGACAAGTGGGAATGGCTTCCCACTGCCAGAGGGCAGGGTTAGATGGGATATTGGGAAGAAATTCTTCCCTGTGAGGGTGGGGAGGCCCTGGCACAGGTTGCCCAGAGAAGCTGTGGCTGCCCCATCCCTGGAAGTGTCCAAGGCCAGGCTGGACAGGGCTTGGAGCAACCTGGGTTAGTGGAAGGTGTCCCTTGCTATGGCATGGGTGTGGAGTGAGATGAGCTTTGAGGTCCCTTCCAGATTTCCCAAACCATTCTGGGATTCTATGAGATCTCCTCCATAAGCCTGGGAAAAGGACACCCGGAGCTGACCTTTCTTTGTCTTCCCTCCAGTCTCCCAAACCCAGGCTTGTTCCTGAGGTGGTGGGGGGTCCACACTGGGACTGAAGCAAGGCAGAGTGGCCCGTGCAGGGCCAGCAGGATGGGATTGGGGCACCCAGGTGAGCTGGGAGCGGGCAGAGCAGCCCAGTTCAGAGCCCAGGCTCGGAGCCCGCGGGCGAGCGCACGAGCACCTCGGCTTTAATCGCTGCCTCGCTGCCAAGGACAACAAAGCCCGTGCAACAAAGAATAGAAGTCATTCTGTCTCCAGGTTTGAATTGTTCCTTTCCTAAGGGGAGGGGAGGGAGGTGAAATCCATCCCTTTATAAGCAGTGACTCAGGTGCCACGATCCACCCCGGGCGCGCATCTCGCCCGCTCCGCGCCGTGTTTGCTTTGACGCCGTGGGGCCTCATAATGGGATTATTGTTCCTTTGCGTGCAAAGCCCTCGCTTGGGGTTTTCTGGCCCCGCCCAGCCCTGCAAACCCTGAAAACCGCAGCCGCCTTCGCCTCCCCCAGCCCCCGGCACGGGCTGGCGAGCGCCCGGCACCCCCGGAGAGCCCATTCCTGCACCCTGACTCACGGCCGGCGTCACAGCGGGGTGGGGAGGCTGTGCTTCCATGGAATCATCACAGAGCCAGGGAATATCCTGAGCTGGATCCACAGGGATCAGCCACTCCAACCCTGGCCACTCACGGACACCCCAACAATCCCGCCCCGTCCAAACCCTCCTGGAGCTCTGGCAGCCTCGGGGCTGTGCCCACTGCCCTGGGGAGCCTGGGCAGTGCCAACCACCCTCTGGGGGAAGGACCTTGTCCTGAGATCCAACCTGAGCCTGCCCTGCCACAGCTCCAGCCATTCCCTTGTGGTCTGTCACTGGTCACAGAGAGCAGAGACTGGAGCTGCCCCTCAGGTGGAAGTTTCCTTGCCCAGGTTGCACAACCAAAACCACGGCCTTTTCATGGCTATTGCAGCTGGGACCTCCCAATGCTCACAGGGAAGGACTTCTTCCCAACATCCCCTCTAACTCAACTCTCCTTCACCTTCAGGCCACCAGCCACATCCCAGAGCTTTGCATCACACACTCACCACCACACGTAATCCCCTCTCCAAAGCCCTAATCCCTGGGCAAACACAGGGACAGTGCCATGCTCTGAGCTATCAGCAGCCTCTCCAGCCTCCACTTAGTTCTAAGCACAGCCCAACACTCACCCTGGGGCAGCTCTCCTGCTTGCAGAGGAGTTTCTTGTGGACACTTCCACCTCCTTCTCACCAGCTCCATCTGGCACTGGGCCCATCCTGCTCCCAGACATCTCCATGGTTCTCTGAAACTAAAAAAAAAACCCATAAGAAAAGGAGACCACCAACTCACACTGGGGGGGCTGGGTGGCTTTTAACCCCCCCTTTGCAAGAGCACCTACAGGGACTGCTTACAAAAAACTCCTTATCTTTCGGGGTTTGAGGCTGAAAAAAATTATTATTATTTTTAAACCCCAAGAATTGAAAGGGTTTGAATTCTACTGAAAATCTGATAGTGGGGACAAATCACCAGCTAAAATTTGATATTATGCTTGTAAGGGGCTCCGAGGACACTGCAAACCAGTCCAGGCACCCTGTGCCCCTCCAAAGGCTCACTGCCTCCCATCAAAAGGATGGGAAGAGTGGGAAACCCCTCCCTCTGGGCTCACCATGGGTGCTGTGGGCCAGGGGTTCTCCCCATTTTCCAGGGGCAGAGACACAGGATGGGGGTTCGGTGGCATCGCCTTGCCTGGGCTGTGGCAGGGACCACCCCAGTCCCTCAGCTGCATCCTGACACTCCTCCAAGCACAGAGTTCAGGCCAAGCATACCCCAGGAGCTCAAAAACCATCTCCAAGCATGGGATAACTCTCCTGTTTTCCCTCCAACCTGATCTCTTGACAATTCCCAGCTCCTCCACCCAAGGGTCCGAGCCCATCTCCATTTTGCAGGCCTTGGCTGGGTGTTCATATTCCCTTCACTCCAAACTCCACCTTTCCACTGACACTTACTGTTTCCACAGGCAATTCCAGGCCTGGCCCCCCGCCAGCTTTTCAATCACACCAAGGAACAGAGAGATAATTTCATTTCCCCCCAGGGGACAAACAGAAAAGATGGATTTTCCTACGTGCTTTCTGCATCACCCTCCCCACTCGCTCCCTAGGGCTCCAATGTGCATCATCATCATCATCTGGGCTGGCTACATCCAAGCAGGATTAAATGCTTTCCCTGATATTATCTCGCAGCAATCTGATTACAAGGCTGCCTTTAACTGTATAATGTGGTTTTTTGTACCAGCTTACACCACACGCCAGGAATCAAACCAGAAAATATCCCTGGCAGGCTGCAGCAATCCCGACCCGTGGGCACCACTGAGGATTTTAAGGTTTTTAAGGCTGCAAACAGATGGCTAAAAGCTTTACAGACACTTTTCATGTGCCTGGAAAGGAGGGGAAGAGCAGTGGGAGATGCTGCAGCCTGGCCACTGGTGGCACTGGGAAGGAGACACTCTGATTCCCAGCCGTGCCAGGTCCATTCCCTCTCCAACCCCAGCATGGCAGGGACAGACAACACCTGCTGCTTTTAAAAAAAAGGGTCCTGACACCTCTTGTTTTTCCCACCGAGGGCCACCATCCCAAATTTCCCCCGTGCCTGGACATACCTGGCTCACCTCCGCAGCCCAGCGGCCCCCAGGGACACAAGCTCACCGGTGTCTGGATGAGGCACTGCAAAACTGCCTTTCCTTGGCTTTTTATGCCTTTTTTTTTCATCCCCAAAGCAGTTGCCTTGCTGGCCAAGAGACAGGACCTTGCACAAGCCGGGAACAACTGAGCTGGAGAAAGGAAACACAGCAGAACAGAGGGAGAAGAAGCAAAGCTACGGCTTTACAGCATGAAAACAAATCAGTGCAAACTCTCAATTTCCCATTTATTGAAACCAATCACAGTTGAAAGGTCAAATCCATTGGCAAACAGTAGTTTTGTATCATCCAGAGTGATCCACAAATGAAGCAGAAATTAAATCCAACCAAAAAAAAAGAACCAAATGGAAATGCACAACTCCAGCTTAATTCATTCAAGCCCATTCCCTTTGGCTGCCCCTCCAGCAGGTGATCCGAGACATCCCAGCACCACTTCCAGAGGCACTGAGCAGCAGGAGGCAGCCAGGTGATCCAGTTATTGCCACGGGAGGGTCTAAGGAAGCCCTTTGTGCTGAAGATTGAAGCATCCCTAGTGAGGGGGAGCTGGGATTTGCAGCATCGTCCCAACTTGGGCGATTCCCTCCTCACTGGAGCGTGCGCCGGGCACAGGGATGGGCAGGATTCACTCCTCAGCCTGGAAGGGATCAGTCCTGCCTGCTCAGGAAGAGCCATTCCACAAGAGAGGCTTGGAAAGCACCAGGTGAAGAGGCAAGATCCATGTTGCATCTTTCTGTCTCTTCAGGTGGGATAATTAATTCATCCTGATGAACTGAATCCATCCTGATGCTGCTCAGGAAGATGAGGGTTCCTGGCACACTCAGGGGCTGACTTGGCTCCAGGCTCTTCTGCGGGTGAAGTGTGACCAGGACCATCACCACCAAACCTTCTGCTGGTTCTTCAGGGAGTTATGGCCCACCAGAACCAGCAATCCCTCAAGAAGGACAAACACAGGTCCACGTGGAATTGCATCCAGCATCAGGCAGCACATCAGCAACAGTGTGGAGGATGACACCTTGCCTTGTCCAAGAGTACATGCTGGGAAACATTAAAATTCTTCTTTCCTGTTTTTTATTTTCCATAGAAAACCCTGGAACACTGGACACAACTCATCAGAACAGTGCCTTGCTTAGATAAATTTAGGGGAAAAAAAAAAGACGTTTCCCCCTTGAAGAGATCCCGAGAAAATTCATTTTTATTTGCCTGGACTACTTGCATCCATCGAAACAAATTCCCTGAAGCGTTCCCAAGGACCAGCAGGACACGGGAGACCTGCAGCCCCGTGATATGTCGTATGTGTTACCGCAGCCCTAACGCCTTCCACCTGCCTTCCCAAAAAAGGGCGGAATTCGAGACTCCCTGAGGAGTTTACTCCATTCCAGTGCCTCAGTACTTAACCACAGCCCAGCTTCAACACAGGACAGAGAATTTCTAACCTTCTACAGAGCAAAGATGGTCAAAATCCCGAGTGACCTGACTCGGAGAAACCAGCCCAGCGTCATCCAATGACCCTCCCCAGAGGAAAAGCAAACCTGGCGGCGAAAGGAAAGCGGGATCTGGGAGGAACCACCCGTACTTGTGCTTTGAAAACCATCAACGTGACATTGCGGGGAGGAGGGAGAGAGATATAAAATCATAGGAAATCAACACCAAGCCAGATCCCAGGAAGATATGTACAAAAAACAGTCCGGAGGGTGAGGCGCGTCCTGTTCCGAACCCGCGCTCGTGGCTCTGAATTCCTCTGCTGGGATTGCAGCGCTGCCCTACCCGAGCCCAACGTCCAGGGACATCATCACCACAAAGCCCAGGATGGAGGTCCAGGATGCCAGCTTCCCATTGCCACTGCGGGGAGAGAGGGGAGATGGATGTGAGCTCCGAGGAGCCGGGAACGACGCCTGGGAGGAGGGAAGCGCTGCTCGTCTCTGCCCCGGGCAAGGAAAGGGATGTTACAGAGTCCTCTGCGCTTCCCCCCCGTGTCTCCCTGCCTGTAAGGGGGTCTCCAGGGGCTCACCTGGTCTGTGCCTCGGGGATGATGTCGTCCATCACCACGTAGACCATGGCTCCGGCGGCGAAGCCCAGGGCGTAGGGGAGGAGCGGCTCTGCCACCACCACGGCGAAGGCTCCGAACACGCCGGCCAAGGGCTCCACCATCCCGCTCAGCTGCCCGTACCTGCCAAACACCCCGGCTGACAGGCCCTGGGAACCTGGGGGGACGGGTGGCACAGCCCCACAGACCCCCCTTTCCTTGTTCCCGATGCCACCACGGCCAGGAGCGGGTCGGACACTGCCCATGCCAAGCCAAGTCACCTGGGTTATTTTAAACAGGCAATGGTTTGACCTAACCCAGCTGAAATCTTCAGGAGTGGAATTAAGGCATGGCCCAATTCCTTCCCCCTAACAGCTCTGTGGGATTTGGGGATGCAGCTCCCAGGCAGGGATGGGTCAGAAAGGAAATATTTCCAACCAGCATAACTCAATCTCAAAGAGCTGAGGCTGTGAATCCACATCTGGCCACAGCCTCAACCAGGATAAAATCATGTTCTTCCTGCTCGTTTCCTTTCCCCCTAGGACTGTTTCAACTCTCTGGACCACGGGAACTCCCCTCCCAGCAGCAGCAATCCTGGTGCAAGTCCCAGCACCCGCTTGCGGGGGTGGGTGGGAGGAAAAGAAAACAAAGCTTTGGCAGGAGCAGTTTCAGAGCCTCCCCCTGCCCTCCCATCCATCACCCAGCCAGGTGAACACAGCCCTGCACTCCCAGGGTTCATGCCCTGGGCTTTTTCACCTCAGAGAAAAGGGAAAAGGCTGGGTTTGAAATCCAGCCTGGAGTGAAGGGAGAAAAAAAAATGAAATAAAAGTTTAGTGCAGAATCTGGGAGGTCACAACAGGTATTGAAGTGGGATGTGGTGACCTGTCAGGATCACAGATGCATCCCCAGGGAGCTGAGGGCTTGCATCTGAGTTCAGGGAGTGTGGAGGGAGCAGGGCAGAGCTCACCACACTTCCTCAGCACTGGAAACCAGCAGCACTCCCAGCACCAGCTCCCCATGATTTCAGGAGCTGACCCTGGAGCAAGCCCATTCCAAGGGATGGAACACCACAATGGATAGGGGAGGAAATCAGTGTGCAGGAGGTGCTTGTGGAGGGCTCTTGTTCCCCTGGGAGAAGAGGAGCTCAGCTTACCAGAACGCTTTCCACGTGGAGAATCCAGCCCCTCGCAAAGGCAGGCTGACAGCCAGGCCCTCCGGGAAATTCTGGATCCCGATCCCAATGGCTAAGTTCCTACCACACAGAAAAAGCACAAATATATATATATATATATATATATATATATATATATGTGTGTTAGGTGGAAAGCACAGCCTGCCGGGAGCCAGAGACAAAGAGACACAAGTAAGGATTCAGTGGAAGTGAAAAACCAGGGCCAAAAGCAGGTAGAGCTGCACTGTCCATCAGTCATAGAATCGTGGAATGGTTTGGGTTGGAAGGGACCTTAAAGCCCATCTTGTTCCACCCCCTGCCACAGGCAGATTTTCTCCCTCGTGTCTTCAGTGGTGTGTGCTGGTGGGACTGGCCATGACCTGTCCTTGGGGGCCACCAAGAGAGGGACCATCCTGAGGGGCTCAAAGCTCCAGCAGAGGGGTTGGGCTGGGACCTGCCCCAGCCCCCAGCTCAGGGCAGGAGCCCAGTGCCTCTCCCCGAGGTCAGTCCTGCCTCTGCCAGCAGCTCCAAGCTCCCTTTTGCTGCTTCAAACACTTGTTTCCTATTAGTAAAATAAGACTGGTGAGAAAAATCTCTCTGGGTTGTTTAAACTTCTACCAGGGTTTACAGAAGAGGGGAGGGGAAGGGGGAGAGGCTGCGGGTTTCCCTAACCAGGACAGGCTATTACAATCAAAAACATTATTCAAGGGAAAGAGAGAGAGGACGGAGGGGGAAAACCATCCCTGTTGGAAAACACTGGGGCCGCTGTCTGTGCGCTGGGTTTTTTTTTCCTCCTTCCCTCGCCTTCGCACAAAGCAGCTTTTACTGGCCCCGACCACAACAAATTAACGGGGTGGGAGAGGGAGGTGTGAATGGAGGGGTCTGTACGGGAAGGGTGGAGAGTCCCCCCCTCACCCCCGGCCCCACCGGGAGGAGGGAACCCCACGCTGACCCCTGGCCCTGCAGCAGCCCCGAGGGGCAGGAGGAAGGGGATGGAAACCAGGGGAAGATCCAGGAGAAGCCCATCGGGTGGGATTGTCCCTGCTCTGTTCCTCCTTCCCTTCCCACACCCCCCTGGCACAGCCCATCAGGGCTCCCGCAAGAACCAGCCCCGGCCCTACAGACTGGGGCATCTCCAGAGCAGTGCCAGGTACCCAGTGAGCCTGGCACGTGCCAGGGATGGGGATGGGAGCAGGGCTGCAGATGGCACGGCAAGCCCTGGGCTGCAGTGCCCACCGTGCCACGGCACTCACACCCCATACCCCATGGCAAGCGGGTTATGGTGTGCTCAACACCAACAGGGACCCACTGGGGCCAGGCCACCCATGCCCCCCAGCCCTCAGCAGGGAGGCAGCAATGAATGCCTCATCCCAGCTCAGGATTTTAACTGTTTTCCCAGGAAATGCCCACTGTATGGGCATGGGCAGCCAGGGCAGCTTCAGCGTGGGATGTGACCACAGACAAAGGCCACCAGGGATCCAGTGCAGGGCCACAAGTGTCCCTGCACGAAGAGTTTCTTGGGATGTCCATGGGGCAGAAAGGACCTTCTGGGCCCAGCACCAAGCTGAGAAGGTCCCCATGACATCTCCTGGCCTCCAGTCACTCCATGTCCCCACCACGGTCCTGCTCACCCAGACCACGCTCCCCTGGGACCATCGTTCCTTCAGCGCTCCCTCCCCCCCGCAGCTCTGCCCGAACTCCTCCTGGACTTTGGGGCCTTCTGAGCCTTTCCCAGGGACACTGATCTGCTCAGGGTGAGGAGCCAGGGACACCTAAGCCTGGCTGTTTGCTCTGCCTCGGTTGGCCGCGCGCGCGGAGGGAACCGCGGGGGCCATCTCTGTTTGCTCCCTGGGTGCCAGGGCAGGGGAGAGGAGCTCTCCCCATGGAACAAAACCACCCCAAGGGACGCTCCTGTCCCTCTTGGCCACCCAGCCGTGCACAACTCACACCTCCTCGGCAGCTCCCGTGGGGAGCCGAGGGCAGCGCGGGCGCTGGGAAGGGACGGAATCAAAGCTGCATTGTGTACGAGGGGAACAAAGGCGCCTTATTACGGAAATAGGTGGGGATTCTTGGAAGGCTTCCCCCGACTGCAAAGGAATACATTGTAAAACACCAGCACCGAGACAGAGCCGGGCGGCCCGGCCCAGGGGAGCCCAACCTGGGGGTGCCCACGGGGAGATGAGCCCACGCAGCCAGAGGGACAATGCCCAGGATGGGAGTGTAGGGTCTCTAAAGAGAGGAAGGCAGGGGATAACTGGGAGAGAGGCGGTAGAAGCACATCCCATCTGGTCAGATTTCTGCCCAGGGAGGTGGTGGAGTCCCCACCTGGAGGTGTTCAAGGGATGCCTGGACATGGCACTCAGTGCGCTGGGCTGGGGGACAAGGTGGGCATCGGGCACAGATTGGACTCCATGATTTTGGAGGTCTTTTCCAAACCGGATTCTGGGATTCTGTGGATGGGCCACCTGTGTCCAGCTGGACAAGAGGGACAACCTCATCCCCAAACATGAGTTGGTCCAAAGGAAGCACATCCCAGAGGAAACCACACCAGACTCTGCCTGGGAATGTGCGAGCCCCGTTAGTGGCTCTGCCACCAGCACCTTGGCCAGCACGGGAATGTCACTTGGGTGTCTCTTCCTTTGGGCACAATGGACTCAAGTGTCAAGGATCAAGGAGCCAACATGCACTGGACATGTTACCTTTCCCAGCTCTGCCTCAGCTTCCCCATCTGTAAAATGGGGGTGATGACAGTGATGTCCTCCACAACCTCCTCAGTCTGGGAACAGAAACACCACCAGGACACGTGTCACCCACATGTGAGCTCTGCAGAGAGCCAGCAGTGCTGCGATGGCTCTGCCCCGGCCTCGGCTGATCCTCCTCTGCAGCGGGGCCCTGTGCCGCAGTTTTAAGGAAGAAAAGGTAAATCTGTGACATCCTGGTGGAGCTCCAGCGAGGACCAGCTGGGTGGAAAGACTCCGTGTCCCCCCGGGAACGCACCGGGGCTGGACCTCCTAGCCCAGCTCGCCTGCCAACTGCTATGGCACCACGCTGGGAGACTCCAAGTTCACTTTCAAAAAAAAGTTGGCATCTCTGCATATTTGCAAGGTCAAGGCACAGAAAGCCTTCTATAAGCCTAAACCCTTGTTTTCAAGGGCCTATTCTTTTACAAACTGATTATGAAAGCAGGCTACATATTCTTAACAAGCCCCTTTTCACTCCGGCTTTCAATTCCCTCCAGTGTATAATGTGCATGTGTATTCTTGCATGGCAGGCCCTTACATACTGTTTTGATTGTTATCGTCTTGCCATGAAAGGGCCGATTGTTTTGGGTTCCCGAGATTACATCATGGCTCCCACTCGGGCCGCCCGTCGAGGTGTTTGATCAGGGCTCCAGGTGGGAATGGGAAGGAGCTCCGCGGGGCCCTCGGCGCTTCCCATACCTGCCCTACCTGTTGGGCGCGGCGGCGGCCCGGGAGGCTCTCACGCGAGGAGCGCGGGGGAGCCGGGGGGGCAGCGGGCCCTGCCACCCCACCTCGATATCCCCCGGGCCACATTCCCACCCCGGGCAGCAGCCGGACCCGTCCGTGGGCACACGGGGCTCCTGCTGACCCTGGGGTGCCCAACATGTTATGGGCCAAAGGCACAGAAGCAGAGGGAGGATGTTGCTCCCGCAGATCTGCCCTTTGGTAATGCAGGACTTTTCATCTCAAACATTTCAGACTGTTAAAAAAAAAAACACCACCAGGATATAAATCTACTGTGCCTCCTCCTCCTCTCGAGAGCAGCCACCAGTCCCGTTACCCACAGGGACACACAAGTGCATGAACATGTGTCCTCATCCCAGGCAGGGGATGGAGCAGGTACCCCCCTCCCAGATAGGGAATGGCGTGCCTTGGGTTGGAAGGGATGTTAAAGCTCATCCAGTCCCACCCCTGCCATGGGCAGGGACACCTTCCACTAGCCCAGGTTGCTCCAACCTGGCCTTGAACACTCCCAGGGATGGGGCAGCCACAGCTTCCCTGGGCAACCTGTGCCAGGGCCTGCCCACCCTCACAGGGAGGAATTTCCTCCTCACAGGGAAGAATTTCTTCCCTGAGAAGCTCCTGTTGGGTCTCAGCTGGAGCCATGTGTGGCACAGCCCAGTGGAACAACACCTGCTCTCCCAGTACTTGGCCCTTCCAGTGCTGCTCCTCAGTAGCCACTTCCATCCCTCAATCCCACCCTTCTCCCACTCTTCCCCCCCCAATCTCCTGGTCTGGAGCTGTGCCTCCAGCTCTGTGTCACATCTGCTGCCTGGCCCCCTGCCAGCCTTGCCCCCTCCCGGCTCTGGATCCACACGCTGTAAACATTTACAATTTTAGGAAATTTTACCCTTAATTTATCCCAAAGGCACGTGAGCTCAGTTCAAAGTCGTAAAACCTGCTCTCCCCTCTGACTGCAGCACCGGGGCGTGAACTTGAGCTGGAGAGCACGGAATTCTCCAGCTTTCCCAACACAAATCCCCACCAGCAGTGCCAGCTCAGTCCAGGATGGGGCTGCCACTCAAGGTTCTCCCACTGGATCCCAAAGATGAGAGGCCTCCTCCAGCCCAAGGGTGGATCAGGATCCCCTTGTCCTGTCACTTGTTTCTCAGGAGAAGACACCAACCCCCAGCCTGGCTCAGCTGAGCAAAGGCAGGTTCAAAACCTGTCCAGCCTCAGTGCTGGACGATGGGAGACAGAAACTGGAGGTCATTCCCTGGGAGGGCAGACACTTATCCACCTCCAGATCCCACGGACTGCTCCCATTGTCTGGGGACTATTTATTCCCGTGGAGTTTTAAAATCTTTATTCTTATCTGCCTGGTTATTTATGTAACTGTTTGATTTATGAGTCAGACTCACGCACAGGGTAAAAGTTCACATCTCCCCCGATCTGGGAAGCACAAAGACACGTTTCATGAGCTCCACACGTTCCTTTTGCCATGTTTGACCTCCCTGAGCAGCAGGAAAGGCTCAAGGAGCCTCGACACCTTCTCCTGTGCTGGACAAGAGCGTGAACTTGACCTGTGAGCACAGAATCTGGCCAATATTGGCTGAGTCCCGCCAGGCTCTGGCTCTTTGCAGGGCTGGTACCTGAGCCCCAGAAGAGGAAGGCAGCATTAAAAGGCAGCAAGAAGAGCTGCAGGACCCCCATCCCTGCTGCTATTCCCAACATATTTCCTTTTCCAGGAGCAGATTCAGCATCATCAGGTGCCACTCCAAGCCCTGCAGACCCCCAGCTCCGAGGAACTCTGTAAATCCCCCAGACTGCTACAAGAGAACAGCAGCAATCATAAAAAGGAGAGTCTGTGGCTCTCACACCTCATCAGAGCTGGCTCCTGACAGGAATTTCTCCATTTTCAAGCAGAAACCAAGAACATCCTTCCCTGGCAGCCACTGAGCCACGGGTAGCACCTTCCAACTCCAACCATCACCAGGAGGTTTCAGTTAAGACCCCACACACCTATTTTTAAATACCTTAAGACAACCCTCATGTGAGACCTCGTTAATTCTATTTTAAAAAGCGTCAGCCTGCAAATAATTTCAATTTTTACATATTCATACAGGCACACCCCTAAATAAAGCAGGATTTAACGATGTGGCTGCATTGATCTCGGGCAGGGCTGAAGCTGGAGGGAGATACAGAACCTTATAAAGGTTATTAAAATATTTTTTTTTAAACAATTAAACACACAGAGAAGCTGGGTGGTCTAATAGCAGGGCTGGGATTATGGTCCATATATAAAAATTCCCAATTAATGTTTATGGCTTCATACAAAAATGCCAATTCTCTGCTTTTTGAGTGAATCCTCAAACTGAAATTTCATTTTACATTGAAAATTGTTTTATGTGTCATGGAAATCTCAGTGTAAATGACATGCTGGGGTGGGGGAAATGGTTTAAGGGGTATTTTTTAGGGATTTATTGCCTTGCCCTCCAGATCACCAGCAAACATGGCCCCATGACTTAAGGAAAACAAAAGTAAGGGAAGGAGGATGAGTGTGGTTAATAAAGACCCCGTTCTTCCTTCCTGTTAAAGGGTGGAAAAGACCCACAGGAATCAAAGCCCAGCTCTACACACAGATAAAATATGGATGCATTCCACTCATCCTCTCTCAGGTGGCTCCAGGACGTGGTGACGCAGCTCAGCGTCCCACCACAAGCCCAGCTCACTGTGCCAGGGTGGCATCGAGGGGCTCACACACAATTCCCATGTGCCCACGTTTGCATCCTGCTGGGAATCATTAGCCAAGAGCAAAATTAAAAGCCCTGAAATGATTTCTCCTCGCCCCCTTCCTGCAGCATCGCTGTTGAACCGCGCCGGGGGAGCGTGAAAGCACCGGAGCAGCTCCTTTGTGCAGCCTGAAAACCTGGAACCAAACAATTTCCTAACAGCTGTAGCTCTAAAAGGGGCCATTATCGCCCCGTGTTCCCTCACAATGTCTTCATTCAATTTGCTTCCCCTCTCCAAGGGTTTATTTTTAAACCAGGCTGCAAGGAGAGGACCAGGCCACTGGGGCTGCCCAGCCGAGCTGGGGTTCACAGGGAGCTTTGTGTGGCACTACCCAGGTAAGATCATCAGGAGAAGAGCTTTGGCTTGCTCTGCTACCTTGCCTTGCCCTCTTTCTTGTATTTTAAGGTGAACAGGAAGCCAACAGGTGCACTTTATAGATCAAAGCTGCACAGGAGAGACCTTCATGGTGAGGTCCTGGAGATCCTCATCCTGCAGGAATGGGGACCAAGGCCAAGGGTGGGCACATTCCACCCCTTGCCATGGGCAGGGACACCTCCCACCAGCCCAGGTTGCTCCATGCCCTGTCCAACCTTGCCTTGGACACTCCCAGGGATGGGGCAGCCACAGCTGCTCTGGGTAACCTGTGCCAGGGCCTGCCCACCCTCACAGGGAAGGGTTTCCTCCCAAAATCCAATCTAAATCTTCCACCCCAGGCTGCTGGGCTCATCCACAAACCATCCACTTGTCCAACAGCACCCAGGGAGTGGGTGCTCTCTGGGCAGCTCTCCAGAAGCCCCCTGAGAGAGGTGAGAAGCCAAAGAGCTTCTCCTGGCACTCGCTGTCCTTCAGGTTGTACAGAAGGAGGAGAACACAACCCTTACACGGACTTTCCACCAAGCCAGATGTTGTTTGGGAGACCAGCTGTCTCTCCTAAGCATTCCAAATCCATCAAAAACTCAGTCTAGACACTGGGAGTAAGGGATGAGGAAGGAGTGAGAGGGAAGAGGAGGGGAGACTATTTATACAGTGACGTAAAGGCGAAGAGCCAGCGAGGGACTGGCAGCCAACAGCCCGGCTCCCAGCCAGGCCCTGGAGACCTCCCTGCTCACTTGGGAGATCTCCTCCTCCTCCAACCTGGCAAGAAACCCAGGCTGCAGCACCCATCCAGCCCCAGGAGCTGGGCTGCTGTGGGCTTTCAATCCAGCTGACTTGGACAAGAGACAGGAAAGTGAAGAAGAATGAGTGCTGTCACCACACCTGCAGGGACCACTGTGGCCAAAGAGCCTCCAGCACGTGGGCACAAGTCACAGAGCCTGAGGGATTCCCCCCTGAGGGATTCCTCCCAGTCTGGCTCCACCACTTTGGACAAGTTTCCTCTTCAAGTGTCTTGAGTTTCAGTTCCTGGATTTCAGGAAAGCTCAAAGCACCTGTTTTCTCTAACAGCCTCCCACCCCCTGCACTTCTGGTGGGAAGACACCGTCAGTGCTGGCAGGAGCCTCCTCATCTCACTCACCTCACCTCTCCTCCTCCTCTCCATCTCTCCATCCATCTCTGCAGAGCCTCAATCATGATCAGAAACACAACAGTCCTGGTTTGTGGCTCAAACCCTTCCAGCCCACTTTGTGCTCCAGAGGGGGGGGTGACAACACGCCCCGGTACCATCCCCATCCTTCCCAAAGAAAAGCCCCAGGGAAACCCATTACTCCAGTAATAAACATCCACCTTCGGGACAGCCTAATTAAAAGGTGCTTAATAAGCAGCTCTGTTTTGTAACCAGGGGCAGTGATGGGCTTTGTTCTGCACCCATTTGTCTGAGATCCCGGGAAAGGTGGAAATCCCCCTCACCTCATCCCTAGGTGGGTTTTTGCCGTGAGGTGTTCCTGTGATCTGATAAAGAGGTTGGGATTCGACCCCACATTTTGATCCTTCCCCTTTATTAGCTCCACTGTGGATCTATTCATAAGCAAGAGACAGGATCTCATGTGTGTGAACCAGAGAAAAACCCAGTGTGTCTTCTGCTGTCTCCCAGACCACAATGATTTCCATTCATTCAAAGAAAACACAGTATAAAATTTTTGCCTGGTTTCAATCTCCCTACATTAATCAAGCCCTTTTTTTTTTTTTTCTTCCCAGCCTGAGAGACACAGCGTGGGAGGCACAGGCTGTCCCATGAAATAATATTTTCCAAGCCATAGTCAAAGTCTGCCTGTCAACTCGAAGCCTCTCTTCTGTCTGTTTTACCAAAGCTGGACAGGAAACAATCTGTGGGCACAACAGATCAAAACAAGGCCAGCATTCCCAGCTAAAGGGCGGATGAATGGGAACCATTGTGCTGTGGTGGAGGAAACATCACCAGCATCATGGAGGGGGGGGGAACAGATCTGTTTCCATCCCTTCCCCACTCACCCCCCGCCTGCCCCAGCTGCCCCAGAGAGGGGATTCCATGGAGGAGACAGTGGGGCAGGTGGGATGAGGGGAATGAGGGTGGGACAGGCAGAACCACGATGTGCTGGTCCATCAGCACCAAAAGCAGGTCGAGCCGGGCAATCCAAGTCAAACATTCCCACAAACCCCACTTTCCCCCTTCATTGTCTCCACGGCAAGCCAGGATCAGAGCCCCGGTCAAACCTGACCTGCAGCTGGCAAAAGGGGGTGCAGCAAAGTCTCTGGTGGGATTTGGGGGTGCTGAAGGGAAGAGGGGATCCATCCCTGCCCCATCCCCAGAGTTTAGGGGAGGAACGCTCACCAGGTATGGATCCACCTTTTCTGGGAGGATCCCAGCCCAGGAGAAGAAGGTGCTGAGGGGGTGACACCCACAAGGGGGTCCCCAGGGGGCTCCCCTGCCTCCAGCTCACCCTGCAGCTGCTGAAGGGGATCCACATGAACCCCAAAAACAGCTTTAAAGCAAAGGTAACAACCAACTCCCCACCGCCCTGAAACATTCTCGGTTTCATCCTAAGGCAGAGCTTTGCCAAAAATTTGCCTTGCAACACATTTAACCTCCCTAAATTATCTGCATCCGTGGGATCCGAGGAGGACCCGGTGCCCAGACCACCCATGGCTTAACAAAACACCTCACTTTATTTTTCAAACCTCCAGTCCTTTCTATATATCATCTGCTCCAAGTAATTTATGGCATTTAACCCGATATTGCTTCCACTTATTTGAAGCTCCTCTCGCCTTGGGAAGAGCAGCCCCTTGCTTGGGGCTTTGCCAGGGGAAAAGCCACATCTGGGAATCCCATTTTCTGCAGAGTTTGCCCTCCAAGCCCTGTGAGACCAGGCAGCAGCCCCAAATCTGGGGGAAGAGGCTGATAGGAACATGGATGTTACCACCTAGTGTCAGCTGGGAGAGGAGCAGCACCCGGCACGGGGCTGGGATGGGAACAGGTCAGCCCAGGCACCTCTGCCTCCCTGGCCATCCACAGGGACTGGAGCTTTGTACCCCTGTAACAGGGATGGCCTGGAAAACAACAATTCAATTTTCTTTTGGGGAGGGAAGAATGCAGGGAAGTCTGTCCGTGTTTTATCCTGACTTTTCTGCTCGAGTCAGACTTGCAGGTGGATTTTGCCTGCAACCAGCCAAGTTATTCAATGCAACAGTCAGACCACACTGCCCTGATCCATCTGTGGTTTTGATGGAGGAAGGAGAGAAGCAGCTGTTCCCCATCCATGCCAGGAGCACAGGGAATGTGCCCAAGGACCCTGTGGGGAAGAAGAGAGGGCACCCATGCAGAGAGCACCATCTCAGTGTCTGCTCCCAAAGATCCAAGCAAAGAAGTGCCCTGAAAATCCTCTTTCCAGCATTTCCCAGTTGCTACAGGCTTGATTTTCCAGCCTTAATAACAGCCTTTTATCAAATTTTTAAAACTGCACACACAAGCGATGTTAAAATAACAGCGGGGCTGCAGGATGGAGCTTCACCCACACAGCCCCCGGAGACACTGCCCCTGGAAGAGCAGCCCTGGAGCACAGCCCTCACATCCCAGCTGCAAAACAGCTCAGCCACAGGAAAACCACAGCCATCAGCCAGAGCATCTCCTGCTGCCTGTGCTGCCAGCCAGTGGTGCAGGGAACATCCCACTAGCTGGAATCACTGCAATTCCTGATGGAGGAGCAGATCAGCCAGAGAGGGACTGGCAGAGAAAATCCAGATGGTTCAAAGCTAATTCTGCAACAGATTCCCTTTTCCTCCCCAGATTAGCCAGCCAAGGTCCAGCACTGCTCACCACACATGACCCCAGTCACTGCCACCCCACGCCCCCATTTCCCACCACCACCACTCTCCATCCTCCTCCTCAGGGCAGTGGGTGTCTCAAAGACATTCCCAAATCCTTCTCCTGTGAAAAGCAGCATCACTGGCCCAGGTGTTTTAGGGTAATTTTCTCTTCACTCTGTAGCACAATACAGGCACACTCTGGAGTTCCTGCCATCCTGACCAGGGAAATTCATTTTACGGTGAATTTCTCGTTGACAGTAAAAAAATCCTCAGGAAGCAGCAACGCTCCGTAAGAAAAGGGCAGAGCTGCAGGTCCCTGGGTGAAACGTGGGATCCCCTCCCTGCCAGCCCTGGCCCCCACCTCAGAGCTGCCCAGCATCCCAGCCCACAGGATGAGAGACTCACTGGTGGTGCTTTCATCCCCTAAAAGCACAGCAGGGACTCAGAGAGAGGGAGAATCCCCGACACGAGACGTACAGAGCATGGACAGCAACAGGGACCTGTCCTGGTCCCTCTCCTCCTACACCCAGCCTTGGGAAAGCCACTGACAGAGCAGACCAGCACCAGACAGCCCTGTCTGTCCCCTGCCTGTACCTCTGCCTGCCCCCTGCCCACTCTGCACCCCCGAGCAGCCCCGGGACACTCCAATCCCGCCCGTCCCGACCTCGGCAGCTCCAGCCCCATCTGGTTCCTGTTAAATCAGCCACACAGGGCGGGCAGAGCCCCCTCCCCCTGCGCTGAGTGTGTGAAGAGGGGGAGGCAGAGCAGCTTTTTTAAGCCATGGCTGCCCTTCTCTTTACCTTCCTGCCTGGAAGGCAGCCAGGAGCCGCTCACGCCTCCCCGCTCCCATCTGGAAGGAACCTTCCCCTCTCGGGACACACTCCCACCCTTGGCACTGCCCCCGTGCCTGGGCATCGCTCCTCCTTCCCGGGCACACCCTGCTCTGGGTCCTGCTCCTCTTCTCTCACTGCAGCAGTTTTGTCCCGAGCTGTTCTTTCCACCCTGAAGAACTTCCCAGTGTTTTCATCCTTGCAAGGAGAGGTGCAGTCCCACAGCAGGGAGGGATGCTCCTGCCCGAGGACAGCTCAGCCCCCCCAGAAAACAGACATCAGGTCATCCTAAGCCCCATCTAAACTTCCATTAAACCTACATCACCTTTCCAAGACAGGCAGGGGAAGCACCAATAGCCAAGACCCAACCACCATCCTTGGGCACAGGCCCACGTTCTGCTCACATTCCCTGACAGGCAAAATCATACAATCCTGGGATGGGTTTGGGTTGGAAGGGACCTTAAAGATCATCCAATTCCAACCCCCTGCCATGGGCAGGGACACCTTCCACCAGCCCAGGTTGCTCCAAGCCCTGTCCAACCCGGCCTTGGACACTCCTAGGGGTGGGGCAGCCACAGCCTCTCTGGGCTCCAAGTGGGTTCCCCCCACGGCACAAGCCATAAATGATCCCAGCCCCGGCTCCCAGAGGAGGCAGGAGCAGCAAGGTCGCAGGAACAGAGCCTGCACACCCGGTGGCAGCAAAGAAACACGGAGGAGCACAGGCAGGGCTGGAGACAGGGAGGATGGAGGAGCCCAGGATCCTGCAAGCACAGAGGTACTGGCAGGACCCCACCACAGCCCAGGGAGTCACAGGGTGGCTGAGGTGGCACGTGCAAAGCACCAGGTGTTTTAAAAGGTGAGATCCTACCCTGCTTTCTAATCATCAATTTTTGGGTTTTAACCAAATCCCCGGGTGACCATCAGCTGTGGGTCTACACCTGCACTGCTCTGCTCACACCAACCACCCTCACAAAACCCCCTCTTGGGGGTTGCCCTTAGGCACTGAAGGGGCTCTGAGGTCCCCCCAGAGCCTCCTCTTCCCCAGGCTGGACACTCCAGCTCCCTCCATGCCAAACATGCTGCTTTTTTTCAAAGCCCATGGCCCCGAAGAGCCTTTGGACAGAGCAGGACCACGGAGCAATTTTCCTTTTGGGTGTGTCAAGGCTTAGCTCTGCCTCTCACATTCTATGCTGTTTTTTTAAACCCACAGAACACAGATGAACCAGCCCAAAACTCTCACGGATATTTCCAAAGGGCTTCACGGCGGCGCAGCCACACCGAGGGATGCTGGGCTGCCTGCAGATGACAGTGACAGACAAATTGATGGCAATGAAGTTATTTTGTCTCCCTTTGCAGCTGACTGAATTTGCATTGGTATTTTCATGGTACAGATGCCACCTTTCATCTAACATGATTAATGCCGTTGTAAATACAGAGAAAGAACCAGCTGCTTCTGCCTCCTCGGCTTCTACGGAGCAGCTGAGGGGAAAAAAAAGTCCTTTTGTTCCAGCATCTCCAGAGCCTCTGCAGGCTTTGTGAAGAGCCTTTTATTTCAAAAGGTTAGGGAAATGTGGTGGGTAAAGCTGGAGTATCCTGCTTTTTCTCTCTGGGATCTCTGGCAGTCCCAGTGCCTGGGCCAGCCCAGGGTCCTCAACAGCCCGGGATGAGACAGGGAATTGGGAACACAAGGTTGTGTCTTTGTGGGGTCCTTGTGAGCACAGCCTGGATACAGAACGGGCTGGACAGCCTGGAAGGGTCCAAAACCAGCCCTGAGAACCCACAGTTCCTTCAGTGGGAATTATGGAATAGTTTGGGTTGGAAGGAAATGTAAAGCTCATCCAGTCCCACCCCCTGCCATGGGCAGGGACACCTCCCACCAGCCCAGGTTGCTCCAAGCCCCGTCCAACCTGGCCTGGGACACTTCCAGGGGTGGGGCAGCCACAGCCTCTCTGGGCAACCTCACCACCCTCACAGGGAAGGATTTCTCCCTGAAATCCAATCTAACCCTGCCCTTTTTAGGAACAAGGTGACTGGGCCATGACTGCACTTTTCACCCACGAGCTGTAAGGGTTGGGCTGATTCATCACTGCCTGAACACACCCCCTGTACCCAAACTGCAAAAACTACAGCAGGGCCTGGGAAATGAAGGGTCAAGAGAAAATGGGGTGAAATTCGGGTGTAAATTCCAAACAGCAGAAGACAAGGACATTGGGAGCCCCGGCAGGAAGGTGCTGTTTGCAAGGCAGCCACCAAGAGGTGCCAGCAGCTCTTCCAAAGCCTCGGCAGCTCCTCCAGCTTCACACCACACTTACTCCTTTCTCCCATTTTTTTCCAGCAACGCCCCCAGTCTGCCCAGTTCCAGCTCTGCCGGGAGCAGCTGGAGCAGGGGCAGCAGTGCTGTCACCTGGGCTTTGCTCCTGCTTGGAGGAGCAGGGGACACCCCCAAAGCCCAAAGCACCACAGCCAGCCTGCAGGAGCTGGATGAACCCCCCTGTTCACACCAGTCCTGGAGAGAAGCACAGAAAGGTCTGCCTGGAAGCACTGGGGACAAGGCTGGCACTGCCAAAACCAGCTGCTGGTGAGGCTGCAGCAGGGCACAGGGATGCCAAGAGGAGTGAGAGCCTTTATTGCCACCAGTTCCAGAATCCAGCGGTCCTGCTTGGCAGGAACGGAAAACAAAGCCACTACATGCTTTCCAGCAGCTCCAACAGCTGCTCCTACCCACTGGGGATGCTGCTTTTATGGGAAGATCTCGGCATTTATCTAAAAGGAGAGTGTGGAGCCTGTGCCAGGGAGCCTGCCTGCTCCAGGGGGAGGGGAGCCACGGCTGCTCCCAGCTCGGCTGAGACAGGATGAGGAGGACAAGATGATGCCATCCTTGCAGGGAGCCACAGAGATACAGGGCAGGGGCACTGGGAAGAGCTCCTGTGAGCCTCTGCCACTCTTGCTGCCAGCTCCAGGGGAAGGGAGTTCTCCAGGTGAAGATTGCACTCTGCCTCCACCTGATTTACTCATCTCCAGCTTTCAGTCTTATCTTTCCTCCCCTCCCTCTGAAGTTCCCCAAGAGCAAAGCTGCCCACAGAGGAACAGCTACCAGTGTTGAGCTAAGTTGGCAGCATCCCCAGGGATGTTTAAGGGGGAGAAGGGAGAGGGATGAAAACCCCAGTGTGGTGCTTCCAAACCCCTCGGCAGCGACCAGCGCAGGGAAGAGGCTGCCAGTGCCTCCTGATGCAGCCCAGCATCCCAAAATCCCTGGGTGCACCTATCCAGACCCAGCAGCACCCACTGGGACACTCACCTGCCCCCCCAGCTCCAGTGATCCCAGCAAGGAACAAACACGGAACCACTACAGGAACCATCAACTTGAGGCCTTTCCTCAAGTCCAACAACCACGAACACCAGGAAAATCCACCAGCAACACCAATTCCTTCCACTCCCTCTGCCCACATTTGTGCTTCCAGGCAGGTTTCAGTCAAGAAACACATCTCCAACCCCCCCTGGCAAGGGACAATGTGGGACAGACAGACAGACAGACAGGCTCCAAGAGGCAAAGGAACAGCGTCTTACCTGGCACTTTGGAATGTTGCAGATGCGGATTTTCCAACAGCCCCAAATCCAACTCCCACTGCCAGACCCTCTGAAACAGGAAAAAAACAGTAAGGCCAAACCCTACAAGAGCTCTGAGACCACTCCTCCTCCTCCTCCTCCTGTGCTCCATCAGAGCCAGGATTGGCGTGAGCAGGAAAAGGATCCCAGGCCAGGTGGGTTCCCTGCTCATTTTAATCCAGGTGCACTTAACCCCAGCTCAGTGTCACTACCCAGGGTATTCCCCACCAGGAACCCAGACCAGCTGCTTCTCAGGAAGCCAACAAGGAGAGAAAAGGGTTCTGGATTGATGACTGCACCAAAGGGCAAAGGATCCCAATCCCCACCAGCTGAAATGGGATTTCAAAAAGGAGCAAAACAGCACAAAACACCAAATCATTACAAAAAGATTCAGCAAATTTCTGCAGAACTGGTGCCATGGTGGATTCCAGAAGAACCAACCATCAGCTTCACCCATAAATCCCCCAGGAGCTGGGCTAAGCCAGGATCAGGCTCCCAGCAATGTCCCCTCCCTGCTTTCTGGTCTCCCTGTGCCCCAGCACGACCCAACTGCTGCTGTGGACAGTCCCCCAAGCAAAGGAAACCCAAACTCCACCAGTGCCACTGGAGCATTCCCTGTGTCCCAGAGGATGAGGTCTCAGATGAAGAGGACATGTGTGTGTGTGTGTGTGTGTGTTTGTGGTCTCTGAGTTTCCAGTTGCCTTGGAAACACACCATAAAAAGCAGCACTAACTTGGATCATCACAGATTTGCATCGAGTCCAGGCTGAGCACGAACTGAAACACTCGACAGCTCCTCAGAGCCTCGATCCAAGGCTTGTGCCAAGGCTCAGCGTGGACACAGGGAAAAACAGAGCAGCCAGCAGCCCTACAAACAGGGTTCCAGGGCAGGGAGATCCCACACTGAGCCTCAAATCCCATGCCTGGTGACAACTCCAGAGGGACCACGGCACGTGGGGCACACACAGGGCCTGGAGGGAGTCACACACTCGTGCAGAGTGCTCCCTGTGCCCCAAAATCAGCCCCCTTGGCACATGGCTAATGGAAGTACAAATCACGTCCACGTGGAGACAACTTACGGGGAATTGGGATCACAGATGGTGCGTGGTGAGCTGCGGGCTGGGAGGGGGAGCAGCAGCCCGGGGTGGAAGCTGCAGCACGGGGGAGACTCAGCAGCACAGGGAAGGAGGAGGGACACACAGCAGCCCCTGGCCATGGGCTATTCCACATCCCCATGACCCAGGAGAGGACACGAGAGCCGGGGCAGGATGAGCAGCACCACCACCAATCGACCAAGGGGCAGCCCAGGGGAAACCACAGCCAAGCAGGTCTGGAGTCATGGGGCAGTCCAGACACAGCAGGGACCACAGCACATCCCACCACCTTGGAAAAGCTCTGATTACATGCAGCAGACACTGTGTGATGCTCCCGGCCCAGCGCTGTGATTTGTTTCAAATACTGAATTTCAAAAAGCCTGCCAAGATCCCACGACGACTTCGCTGCTTCCACAGAGCAGGTTCAGCCTCTTTCAGAGGTGTCAAACCTCGAAAGGCCTCTGTTCTGCAGGTAAATGAACAGATTCACAAGGATCTACATGGAAACCAAGCACAGAGAGCTCAGTGCCAAGTGTGCCCACACTCCCAGCTCAGCCCTCCTTCAGCCCCGCTCCTGGGTGTTCTGCACATCCTCAAATCATAAATAGCCTGAGTGGCTTCTTCAGGTGGGAAAAAGACACAGAAAGAGGAAGGTTAATGCTTCCATGTCAAGCACTTAGAGCTGGAGGCTCTGAAAATGCCTGACTGGAACATGAGGTCACCAGAGATGGGAATGGGAGAGCAGCTCTTACACTGCAGGCTCAGGCATCAGCTGGAAAAACAAACAGTTCCTGGTTCTTGGCACCACTGTGAGTGAGGCAGAGAGAAGCAGAGCCATAAAATCATGGGATGGTTTGGGTTGGAAGGGACATTAAAGCTCATCTCATTCCAAACCCCTGCCACGGGCAGGGACACCTTCCACCAACCCAGGCTGCTCCAAGCCCTGTCCAACCTGGCCTTGGACACTTCCAGGGATCCAGGGGCAGCCACAGCTTCTCTGGGCAACCTGTGCCAGGGCCTCCCCACCCTCACAGGGAAGGATTTCTTCCCAATATCCCACCTAAATCATCCCCAGGTAACCCTGAGTGACTGAAGGATTTACCACGGGCCACCACTCTGCAAGGCCAAAGCTCAGGATGTGAAAAGGGGTGAAAGGAAAGTGTCCATGTCCCACAGGAAACCTTTCCATGTCAGAGAGGGTTTTTCCAAGGATTTCAGCAGCTGTCAGCCCCTCTTCCAGCCAGTGACAGAGCTGGAGAGGCTCCACACACCCCTGTTTTCTGGAGAGCTCTCATGGAGAAGGCACCAGGCTGGGGGTTCATTTGGCACCTCTTTGCAGAACAAAGACAAAACCCAAAATGACCAATTTCATCCACTGTCAGGAAAATGCTTCTATTTAACCTAAACAGAGGGATTTTGCCTCTCTTGGGCTTCCTTGGCTTTGCAATTCAAGACACTTTGTCCTGATAAGGCATTACCCAGGGATCAGACTAATCCTGAGCTAACTTGGGGATCAGCTCTGCACCTCTCAGCTCCTTACAAATACATTTTCCTCCCTGCTTGTTTTCCAAGAAAAGGAAATAAAAAAACCTTCAAACCCTGAAGCTGAAAGCAATAACTGTGCTGGAGGGCAAGGGCACCATATCCATGGGTCTGACACAGCACAGCTCACACCCACACCTGACCAGTGCAACACTTGCCAAGGGAAGGCCAAGGGTGAACATCACAGCAAGAAGAGGTCAGGGCTAAGGGAAAGAACACAGGGGAGCAGGGCAAAGTAGGGAACACCACGGAAAAATGGAGTTGGTGCAGAGGGAGGGACCACGGGAAGGGGAGCAGAACAAAGCTCTGTGGGCACAGAGCCACGTCAGGGCACCTCAGGCAGGCAGAGGTGACCCAGTGTGACCTGACAGCTGCAGCACCGAGTGGAGCAGCCAAGGAGAGACTCCCAGAGCGCAAGAAAAGCTGGCAAAGAGCACGTCAGCCAAGGGAGAAAAGAGAGGGACACGCTGCTCCCAGAGCACCTTCACGCTTGGCCTGAGGTCCCCAGGTCCCCTGTGCTCATCCCAGCACAGGGAGGGCACTGGGATGTGTGGATCCTGCTGTCACAGCCTGGGTTTTATTCCTACTTTAATTTCACTTCAGTGCCCCATCAGCAGAGCTGCAGAACAGCACAAGATGTTCCGTGTGGTTGAGCCAGGAGGACAGTGACGGCGTTCCCGCCTGCTCCAATCCACAGGAGCGCAGGAATTGGTTGGGATGGGCTTTGGGACGAGGCCCAGCACTGATCCATCTGCTCCCCCTCAGCATGGAAAGCTCTGTGTGCTCCCACTCCGTGCTGGGATGTTCCTGGGGAGGTGAAAGCACTGCAGCCCCAAGGGGGACGGGTGGGCTCCCGAGATGCTGCATCCCTGGGGAGCTCCGGGTTCCAGGGGCGTGTCCTGCCTTGGGACTCGCCCAAAAAGCGCCAAGTGCTGCACCTTCCAGGGAGTTGTTCTCCTTGGCAGGGATGAGGGGGAGCTTTGCTCAGGCAGGAGGGAGGTGCTGCCATCGAGGCAGCCCATGGTAGGTGTGGGATGGTCCTGGGGCACCCGGATGCAGCTCTGTGTTGTCAGACTCAAACCAGCCCTGACACCAAAGTCCTGGACGAGGATAATGTACAAAATCCACAAATGACCTTAAAAGTAAGAGATTTACCCAGGAGATGCTCCTGCTTTGAAAGCTGCTTCACTTTCCCTGGTCTGAAATCTGGTTTTGCCCACTTCCCTGGCCTGAAATCACCTTCTGCTGCTGCTGCCCCGAGCAGGGAACGATGTTTCTTTGCTCTGCTGCTCTCCAATATGTATTTTCCAAGGATCAGTGGAGCAGCACCATGTCCAGGCTCACACAGCTCACCCCAGCACTTCCACTGCAAACTCCACACGAGCCTGAAGTTCAGAGATCAACTCAAGAGTTGACTCATTCCATCCCAAACCTCCCCCTTATGGCCCGAGCTGGGCAAGCTGCAGGAACAGGTGAAATTAAGCAGACTGTGATTTCAAATCCTATTCAGGGCAGCTTATGGAGCCAGGCAGGGATCAGAGCCTTCTGTTTGGATCAACAGGCAGGAGAACCCTGCAGCAAACCCCTGCTCCAGGCTCCGTTTGGGAGCGTGGAATGAGCTTCACAGCCACTGTGGGAAGCCTCTTGTAATCCTCAGAACAGGCCTGTTCACAAAACCAAAATTAAAGCCCTTCAGATTCCCTGGAAATCCAAGCCATAAACAGGAGGCACCACTCAGGGCCTCAATAAACTACAGCGTGAGTAAAACCCCGGGTTTTATGTGACCCTCATCTGCCACAAAGACCAAGGAAACAGGCACTGGTTAGGAAAAAACACCCTGCAGGAATGGCAAAAGCAAGAATCCACTAAACCAAATCCTTTTTTCTCTCTCCACGTTGTCACCACATAGGCAAGATTTCAGGGATAAAGAAAACAACACTGGAGATCCCTTATTGGGATAGTGGCTGGAGCATGTGTTTTGCAGGCAGTAACACCTCAAGGATCAGGGATCAGAGGGTTTAGGGGTGGGTTTTCCCCTCCTCCTGATGTACAAGCAGGTTAGGATGGCAGTGAGGGGAACACAGACCTGTTATCCCTCAGCTTCTCCCAAGCCTCCCACTCTCCAGGAGGATGTGCTTGGCAGGGTCCCAGCAGCACAACCCACCCATCACCCACCCAGGGGTGCCTCTGCCTGAAAAATATCCTTGCAGGAAATTTGCCTAGAAACACCCTCGTGGGAAACTCCCCTGGGATGCAGCACAGCAGGGAAGGTGGAGGAGGATTCGTGGAGATGATAAAATGAGAAGCAACTCACAAATCACACAGTCAAAATCCTGGGCTTGGAGGGAAGGCAAAAATTAGAGGAAAAGCAGGATTGATCAGAGCCTTCTATCTGCAAAGCACCAGAGCTCTGCCTGCGGGGCCATCAGATTTCAGGGCAGGTGAGGGGAGCACAGCTCAGCAGAGCTCTGTGCCTGCAGAGCTTGGGAAGAAACAGAAGGAATTATGGATTTCACAGCAGGAAATGCCTTTCTCTGTGAGGAAAGGACAGTGGGTGATGCTGAGACAACCCTTTTTGTGAGCCAAGGCACTCCCAAAGCGAGACAGGACCGTGGGTACCAGCACATCCCAAAAGCATCCTCTGATTAAACAGAACCTGCTGGGCTCATCTGCCCCAGTCCTGCACCACCTGCACATCCCTCAGTGCTGGGAACCCCCAGCCTGGCAGCACTGAGGGAGCTGGAGTGACAGGTTCTGCTCCTGTGAGGATTTATGGAGCTAATTCTCCTGGGTCAGCAAATGAACACGCTTCCTCCAGGAAGGTACTACAGATGCCAACGTGTCATCAATTATTCATCCTGCTCTTTGAAGAGCTGTTAAGTTCCTAGTGGGAAATTAATCTTGCTATAATGAGGTTTGTATTTCTCTAAGAATTTAAGCACATCCCTGTTGCCACTATTCAGAGTTTTTTCCCTCGGGACTGAATTCCAGTTTCCTCCAGGAGACATCATTTTGCCATCGCTGCACAGGAAGGCACAGAGTTTACCAGATTTCAGGGATTTTCGTGTTTCTACATCCCCACCACTACAGAATGAGCAAGCAGGAGGTGAAAGTCATTTCAGAACGACTTTTTTTTTTTTTTCATTCCATGAGAATCACAGAATTGGTTTGGGTTGGGAAGGACCTTAAAGACTCTCTAATTTCCAATCCCCTGCCATGGGCAGGGACACCTTCCACTGGCCCAGGTTGTTCCGAGCCCTCTCCAACCTGGCCTGGGTCACTGCACATCTGGGATGGTGCAAACACAAAGCTGACAGAAGGTGAAACACCTGAAAAGCTTCTGACATGCCCAGACAACTCAACTGCAGATAAGAACTAATGGTGCAGCTTTGCCTCCAAGCTTTCCAGGGACTGGGTCCCATCAAGGCTGTGCAAGAGGTGATGAAAAGCAAGCAGGTGATGACAGGGTCAAACCAGCCATCACCTGGAAAAACAAACAGCTCCAATTCCCAGCTCAGCAGTGCTTGACAGCAGCACAGACACACAGGAGACCCAAAGGTGTTACAGAGTGAAGTCATTTCGGTGGGAAAAGTCCTCTGGGATCACTGAGTCCACCCTTAACCCAGCACTGCCAAGGCCCCCACTAAACCATGTCCCATGAGTGAAAGAGCCATTAAAAGAGGATTTAAGTCCTAATGGGCTACCAAATGCCTGACCCTGGGCTGTCTGTCCCAAGCAATTTCCCAGGAGCTTTACCTGAGAAAAGCCTCCAGAAGTGGGTGCTCCCACCAGCAAACCCAGTGCAAGCAGCACACTCGAGGTGGGGACCAGCCCGAGCTGCTCAGGGCAAATCCAGGAGGATGTGACACAACTGGGCAACCCATGGCAAGAGATCCAGGGAAAAGCCAGCCCAAGGGAAGCCCGTGGCCTTGTGAGGGATTGTGGGCATTAAACCAAGTGGAATTTGGGAGGTAGGAGCAAATTCCCCTAATGCCTCCTCCTGGTTTACCCCAAAGGAGCCAGACCATCCTCATCCCAACCTGTTCCACTTTTCTCCCCCTTTCAATCCATTGAGCTGCACCAGCTAAACAGGAGCTGACAAGGCACTTTACACCTGATTTTAAAGAATTAAAGTCAGTGCCCAACAGCCCATTGGTCATGGAAATGCTTCTCTGAAAGAAGAAAACCCATTCCCGAATTAACAAACCAGAACTAATCTAGAAGCAGTGACTGACCTGGAAATGGGCTCTCCCTGACCCCACAGCACCTGAATCCATCACGGATATTTAATATTTCATTTCCAGCACGCAAATGGTTTCTCACCCCAGTGCTCACCGATGTTCAATGTGACAGACCTGCGAGATCTGGTGGGGACAGGAAAGCAGTGCAGCCTCCAACATGCACATTTCAGCAGACTTTGATTCCAGCCGGTGAAAATCCTGCATTTAATTGGCTTTTGTCACCTTTGTGGCTGTTCCTGCTTATAAAACAGCGATCACCGACTGCAAACGATGCCACAGAGATAAATGTGTGTTATCAGCTCTCTCTTGACTGTCCAAGTGTCTGCCTCCAAATGAGTTTTTGACATATGAGCTGCTGTCAGAGGGGCATTGCAGACCCCACGCTCTGCCCCCTCTGACAGTGCCAGTGTGATGGGCTGAGACACCCCCCTGGCTGCACTTCCCACCCGTGCCCGTGTCAGGCATGGAATTACCTTTACATCAGGTTGTCACTGCACCCAGACCCGGAGCCTCAGCTTCCATCTGCCCAGGAGGAGCACAGGGAAGTCCTGAGGCAGCCAAGCCAGTGGCCATGGAGCCAAAGGCAGCCCAGAGCCCGAGAGCAGCACCCACAGCTGGGGATGTCACCGGCACCCAGTGCCGGCACCTTGCCCGGCCGCCTTCCCACACTCCCCACCTCCCTGCACAGAAGCTTTGACGACTTGGAGCAAGTCATTTCCATCCACCGAGGTGCTTAATAGATGAAAACGTCAAAATATGTGCTGATGAGGCACCAATTACCGGGAGGTTTAATGAAAGGTTGAGGCAACCTCTCGCAGAGCGCTCGGGCTCCTCCTGACCCTGTGTGAGTCACTGCGTGGGGAACGAGTACCCAGCCCTGCCTCCATGGCTGCATCCCACCTGACCTTCCCCCTCTCCCCTCGCTGCTCATGGAGCCATCACATCACATCACAGCACTACCAGCAGCCCCAGCTCACCCCTGATCCATCCTCGTCCCTCTGGAGATCCAGTCAGAGATGTGACGGGCAGCACACGGAAGCCAGGGCAGCACACGGAGGCCACGTCCCAGATGGATTTTTCTCCCCGGGGCAGAAAACACTGTGAAAAACTCCTGACTGTTCAGATCTCTCTGAGCTGACCCCAGGGCCAGCAGTCTCCTCTGCTCCCCTCAAGCTCCATGGAAGTGCTGCCCCACGTGCTTCCCACCAACACCTCCCCTTACCTGAATCTTCCTTTCACCCTCCTGGCTGGAATGAAAGCTGCAGGGAAACCTTTTCCTCTTTTTCCTTACTAAAAGGAACACCTTTCAGTAGGAACCCGAGGTGCTCCAAGAGTGCCCAGGAGTAGCCACTACTAGCCAGGCCAGCGGCATAAGTGGCAGGGAAAGGAGGGATGCTGTAATTCCAGGAAGAGGCATCGCCCAGACGAGGCACAGATTAATTGGCACGGCTAAATGGCTCCCATTCTCACGCTCTGCCGACCCCCAGCGGGCTCCCAAATGCTTATTAAAGTAACAACAATTGTAAAACAGTCTCAATTTCAATAGATCAACAAAAAAAAATCCAAACATCATCCCAAATGAATGTTCCCAGCCTTTAATGGATCTCGGAGAATATTCGTATAAATAATCACTTCTCTTTATAATTGAGATGCAATATCACACTCATTGCCCCAGCCTTCCCTTGGGAGGCTGAGAACACGGGAGTGCCTGTCCCAGGAGAATGAATCCAATCAATTTTTGCTAATGACAAAGTAACCAGCCTGGAAATCACCCCCCTCCCAAGGAACACCAATCTGACAGCACAGCACGGAACCTCTGCGCTCCCACCACCACCCACAACCTCCTCTGGCAACAGGCAGGCTGCTCCCATCCTCAAATTCACCATCAGCTGGGGATCTGCTCCACCTCAGATGGGAGCAGCTCTTGGAACTGGTGGTCAAGCTCTGCCTGAACCTTTTTGGCTGGTTTGAGGTTTAAAAGGTTGCAGCATCCAACATCCCAGCTCGGAACCACCGGCAGAACACACTGAACCTGGACTCAACCCCTGCAGGGAGCTCCCCCGGGAGACATCAAACAGCCCATGGGGCAGGTACAGACCTCCCTGTGGAGCTCCCCCCCTCACCAGTGGGAAGATATCCTTTAGTTTTGGACGTGTCTCCACCAGCTGAGAACACCAAGAAGCACTTTGCACACCTTCATCCCGCACCTTCATCAGCACCCAGGAGCTGGTGTTGGCACAGGCCAGCCAAGGATGGGACTAAATCCCTGCCCACCACTGGACATGGTCACAACAGGGGACTGGGCCGAGGGATGACAACGTTGGGGTCCCCACCAGCTGCCTCCCCCCCCAGCTCAGGGATTCATTTCCCCTCCCAGTGCGAGCTGCTGGCACAAACCCATCAGCACAGCCAGCACCACAGCTCCTGTCTGCTCCTCCCCAGACAGCCATAAAGCAGGAGACACAAACCACATTAAAACTGGGTAAAGCTGGAAGAAGCCATAAAGACAAGCCAGTGTCCAGGCAGCTCCCCAATCCAGGCAGCAGTTGTCACTCCTGGGGCTGTCCCCAGCCAAATGCCACCGTGCAGAGGGTGGCAGGCAGGTCTCACACCCTCCACCCCCAGGGCACTCGGCTGAACCGCTCTCCTGCCCAGGAGAAGCTGCAAATGAGCATGTTTGAAATCAATTTGACATTTCCCATCCCTTGGTAGAGCCTTCCCTTCCTTCCCCCATTCCTTGGGATCAAACAGAGCAGCAGCACTTGCTGCCAGACTCTGCAGGGACAGAGGGGTGCCACGGGGATGGGCAGGAGGTGCCTGGCTTAAATCTGTCACCAGCACAGGAACTGCCCCTGGAAGTGAAGGACTCGGCCGTGCCTGATGCCAGAGCAGTGACAGGGGCACAGGCAGGGTGCAAATCCTGCACCTCTGCTCCACACCAATCCCAGCTGCCCCTTCCCCTGGCCCTCACTCCAAGCATGGGCCAGAACATGACCTACAAGTTTTGGGGCTAAATCTCTCCCTCCTGGGCAAGAGAGAAGGAGGATCCCCCAAAACCCCACCACATGCCAGGCATGGTGCCAGTGCCAACCCGGGGTTCAGCCTCTTGCTGCCATCTACAAGGGCAGTCCTGAGGGCAAAGAACCTGGACACTCCACCTGGGGGGACTGCAGGAACCTTCCCATCCCACTGAAGCTTCCCAGGAGTCTCACTCATCCTTCCCATAGCTGTCACCACCTAAAAGTTTCTCCTTCCAGCATTTTGTCCCTCCTGCACACAGTGACACCCCCCATGCCCCCCTTCTCCTGCAGCACCTCCACCACCACAGCCAGGATTTGTTCCGTATTTAGCTCACACACTCAGTCCTGCTCCTCAATTTGTTCCTTCTCATTAAAAATAAATAAATCCTAGCTTGTTAATGGGTTTCTGGCAGTGGGAACTGGAGACAAAGCCTCAGGTGGAGCCATGTGAGATTTAGGGGGTGAGCAGGGGACATCAGAGCCACCTCTCACCGTGACCCAGTGACTCCGTGCACGGCGCCACTGCCACGTTCCATCAGCCCTTCCCAGACACCTCCATCTAATGGTGACACTTGAGGCAGAAACATCAGAGCAAACACGGAGGGGCTGGACTGCATACAGGAAAGTGAGAGATTTTCCTGCAGGAAGGGAAGGCTGGAGCACAGAGGATGGTCCAGCTCTGTCCCAGCTCCCGGGATGTGCTCCCAGCCTGTGCCGGGGTCTGGGGCCACCCAGCTCTGCCCAGCACATCCCAAGGAAACAGGAAAACTCAGGTTTCCTTGGCAACGTTTGGGTGGCTGGAAGCATCACCTCATGCCTGGCAGGAACCAGCCCTGCTGCCTTCCCAGGAGGATGCTCCCTGCCGGTGATGCTCTGAGGGTGATGGAGGGATGGGGCACCACTGGAGTTGGGGCCATCCCAGCCAGGTCCCTGCTGTCAGCTGAGAGGATTTTGGGGATCAGAGACAATTCCCCATAGCCAGAGGAAAGCAAGGCAGGGCATGGACACAACCAACACCTGCAACCCCTTCCCCATCTCACTGCCACAGACAGTTGGAGAACACAGCCCTGGTCCTGTCCTCCACCCCTCCTGGAGCAGTGTGAGCATTAGGGGCTCCCACACCATCTCCATGCTAGGGGATCCCCCAGAATCCCACAGCAGGGCCATCCCTGCCTGCACACCCACAGCTGGGCTCGGAGCACAGCAGATCCCTCCAGGAGCTCCCCGGGCTCTGGCCCCACATCCCCCACCCTGCCAGGCTCTCCTCCCCCTCCAAAACAAGCACAAAGAGAAAGGCTGTTCAGCTCACACCTCACTAATTGTTATTTGTGATACACCAGTAACATTTTAATTAATCTGAAGTCTTCAGCATAACAGCCACCCAAGGTACAAAGATAAACCAGAATAAACAGGGCTTGATTAAATACATAATTAATGTTCTACTAAACCCAGCATATATGAATATTAATTAGCAGGAAGAGTCTGCAGTTTGGCATCTCCTGTCATTATCAATTGGCATTCCCAGCTTTGGAGCAGATTACCCAACCTTTCCTTGCTGGCAGAGCCCATGAAACACAAACTGACTGTGGGAGCTTGGGCTGTGCGTTCCATTATCTCACCCCCACAATATCCTGCTTCCAGCCTGAAACCAAAGATAGAGGCACTGCCAAGACCAAAACCAGCTCATCCCTAAAATGGGATCAAAGTCAATAAAACAATCCTCTGCTGGCAACAGCAGGGGAGCCCATTCCCCATCAGCACGGGAGGAGAACAGGGATGGGAAGCCGGTCCTTGAAGGGTTTTAATCACCAGACAAAGGGACTTTAGGTAGAGTTTGGGCTCAGATGTGAGGATTCTGAGGAGCAAGAGCAGCTCCAGCCCATCAGAGGCACTTGGGCAGCTCAGTGACCTGACAAGGTGAACGTGGACACCCCACCAGCTGCATCTCCCTCACTGCAGCAACCAGAGCATTGCCAAGGGATGTGGAATTTTATGAAGCATTGTGAAGGTACAGGTAGGACAGAAAACCCTTGGGAACTACCTGGACAACCTCTGTGTGAGTGCACTGAGCTTACAGGGAAGCAGAGCTAACACCAGAGCTGTGTGCTTCTGCCAAAGGAAGCTGGAGAAGGAAAGGCTCTCGAGAGATCCCTCTGATGCCTTTGAGTACTTCTTTAAGTACTTACAAAGGATTATGTTCCTTTGAAGAGCTTATAAAAAAGATGGAGAGTGACTTTTTACACAGGCAGTTAGTGATAGCACAGGGAGGAACAATTTTAAACTGAAAGAAGGAAAATTTAGATTAAATGTTAGGAAGTAATTCTTCCCAGGGAGGGTGGGGAGGCCCTGGCACAGGCTGCCCAGAGGCAGCTGTGGCTGTCCCTGGATCCCTGGAAGTGTCCCAGGCCAGGTTGGATGGGGCTTGGAGCAACCTGGGATAGCAGGAGATGTCCTTGCCCATGGCAGGGAGTGGAACTGGATGAGCTTCAAGGTCCCTTCCAACCCAAACCATTCCATGACTGATGAGCAGAGCGTGATTTTCCCGTGGCAGGAGCATCCCCAACATCCCAGCTCAGCACCTCCCACCTCCCCCAGCACAGGCACTGCCGAGGTGTCATTACACTGCAGGAGTCTGTGCTAATTATAGCAGCCTTTCCTCTGGCAGGGCTGCTAATTGAGGGAGAGCATTACAGTGTTTCCAAACCCTGCTCCACATCAGGGGCCGCGGCGGATCCGAGAAGCGCCGCCGGTGCTTTTTCTGGGAAAGCAGAAGGAATTCAGAGAAAGCTGAGCCCAAATCGCTGCTCAGCGAGGCTGGACCAGCACCTGCTTCGTGCCAGAGAGAGCAGAGAGCTGGTGAAGAGCAGGGCTGGCCACGAGCTCCTGATTCAATCAGTCTGAATTATGTATTGGGGTGCAATCAGTGCCAGCACCCCGTGCCTGCAGGAAGGGCTCCAGAGCATGAGGGCAGGCGTGGAATCACATCCAGCCTCTGCCACTTCAAACCCCTGTCTGCCTTTGGGCACGTCCCCACTGAAAGGAGGATGCTGGTCAGGGCTCTGCCACTGGTGAGTGGCCCCACTGGGCACAAACAGGCACCGTCACCCACCCAGCACCACTGTGGGGCTGCTGAAAGGGCAGGAAAAGAGCAGGAGGGGGACTTGGGGGACAAGGATTGGTAGGAACAGACCCCCCCCACTGAACTGAGCGTCCAGGCAGCGGCTCACACACCTCTCTGGGTATTAAGCTTTAATATTGTGACCTTTAAGATGCAAGAGAGAATTTCAAACCGTCTGTCACCATCCCAAGGTGGCTTTGTGCTCTTTCAGGAGCAATGAAAGGGCAGACCAGCATCTCTGTGGCAGCCAGGGCCATGTCACCATTAACCTCCCCCTGCGGGCGATGCTTTGTTCCCTCCTCTACAGAACTTTCTCTCTTTGCTGGTGGCAGACAGGAATCCCCAGCCCAGCAGCCAGATGACACCTGGCTCTTCACCCTGGCTCCCAGACACATCATCGTTTGAGGGATGAAATCCAATTACAGTTTGCTCAGTACAAACGTCTTCCTTTTCTTTTGGTGTGTGGGTAATTTAAAGCTCCCTCCTTGCCTTGTCTGCCAGGGATCTGCCTCCCCCAGCAACACAAGGAGCTGGACCACGGCATCAGTTATCCACCCATAATTAATACAGAATAAAGGGATGAGAAGGGACAAATGTTTTGCTGCTGCTGACAAAGTGAAGCAGGTTCATGTACAGAAACAGCCTGTGCTGGTGATGCACAGGCAGATCCCCCACGAAAGCAGCAGCAAAGCTTCCTTATCGGCATAAAGAAACCCTGGCCAGCTGGGTGCCCTGAGGGTGGGGCCAGGAGCACCCAAGGGTGCTGTGAGTCAGTAACCAGCTGGAAGGAAGCAATTCCTGCCCCGAGCCCAGCGAGCAGCTCTCGGTGCCGAAGGATCGAACACCCACGCGCAGCCGAGAGCTCACCGAGCGTTCACCTCGACTGCTTCAATGCCAGGGTGCCCTTGCAGGGCAGAAACACAGGATGTGCGGCCACAGCCCCGTAACACAGCCTTCCCACCCGGGCACACCATCCTGAGATGGAATTTCAGCCGGATGTCCTGGCACTGGGTCAGAGTGACACTCTCAGAATCACAGAGTGACAGCGCCAGGCAGCTCCTCCCGCCCTGGCTCCGATGGATGGAGCGAGTCCTGAGCCCAGAGCTCCCACACTGACAGCATCCACCCCCTCGCCAACAAGGAAAGCATGGCTCTTCCCAAGGCACTCAGCACTTTTCCCCACATTTACAGACCAAAGTTATGCAGAAAAGCTTTTCCCCATTCCCCCTTGCGCCCACCCCAATCCCAGCTCCAACCTGAGCCGGGCAGAGCCAGCAGAGATGGGAGAAAGGAAAAGGGAGGGGAAGGAGAAGAGGAGGAGGAGGGAGGGAGAGGAGAGGAGACCAGGAAAGAATCACTGGAAAAGGTTGCCTTATATTACTTTAAACATCTCCAAGAATTGCAGAGCAGAGGAACATCCTCAGCTGTTACAAAGCGATCTCATCAGCCTTTTATCGCATCTTCCTGGGACACAAAGCCCAGCCTGGCAGGACACAGCCCTCCAAGACCCAGGGCTCTGCAATTTTCCAGCTATTGTCCAAATCCCTCCCCTGAAGAAGAAAATAAACCCCAATTGTACATTCTCCTGCAGAGACACAGCGCTGCACAATGCATCCCTTGCTGGTTCACAGACCAGAAGAGAAACTAAAAGAGAGCAGAATTTGTTGTCTTTACAGCATCACCTTTCTCAATATGGCCCTGGGATTTACAGTTTTCGCCCACCACAGGCTGGCACGAGCCAGGCTGCAGATGTTCAAGGCACCAAAGGCTCTCCCTGAGCCCACAGACTCCCCCCCGAGCCCCCTCCCCGTGTGGGGTTTTGCTGCCAAGACCTCACGTGGTTCAGCCCCACCACGAGAACAAGATCTGGAAGAAGATCCTGTCAAAAGGCACCCACTCAGCGGGTGCCATCTGCGAGGAAAGGGAGGGAGAGAGGGTGGTGGCACTGTGTGATCCCCCTGGGATGGCTCTGACCCGCCTGTGAGCGGGGATGGACGCACGGACACACGGACAGGACTCACCTGGGACGTTGTGGATGGTTATAGCCAGGATCATGAGCATTATCCGCCTCCAGCTGCTGCTGCCGGCCGGGGACGCTCCATCCCTGGGCACCGGGAACGCCGGGGGGCCGTCGGGCAGGCTGGTCCCCACGCCTCTCCTCCTCTGGTAGGGCTCCCCGTTCTCACCCTTGTCTGGGGGGACAGAAAAACACCTGGCTCAGCTGAGAGGGACAGATGGACACGGCCTGGCAGCTCCTGCCCCCCTTCCCAGAAGGAGAGAGCAGAGAGAAGGAATAACACAGAGCAGAGCAGGGCTGAAGGGGTGTGTTGCCCCCTTGTTTCAGGTTAGGGTGGGGGGTTCCCACACACACTGCAGAGCCCACGGGCCATGGAGACCCCGAGGCAAAGCCCAAGTTCCTTCTCTGCCCCCTCCTCCTCCTCCAGGGAGCTGCTCCTGGTCCCACAGAGCTCCCCAGCAGCACCCCAGGCTCACACCCTGCAAAGTCCTGACTGGCAGGACAAGCTCTGGGGCTGGTGGGTGGTGAGGGTGATGAGGACAGAGCTGCCAAGACCCAGGGGGAGACTGTCCCCCACCCCACCCCACCCCAGACCTGGCAGGGCTGCAATTCCCTTGCCTTTCTGGTGAAGGAATACCCCATAGTGCTGCCTTTGGATTTCACCCCCTCACCAAGCAGGGGCACTGACCTGTATTTAAGGATCATTTCTTCCACTAAGAAAAACACTGCCATTTGCTATGATGTCACCAGACAACTCCAGCCTCTCCCAGACCTCTGCTCCCAGCAGGACCATTGCTACGGGCTCTATTTCAACCAGCTGTTTAAAAACACACCACAAAGCCCCAAGCCCACATTAGGGCTCAGAGGGGAGGAACAAGCACCGGACAGCACCACAACAAAGCCCCCCCACACACCAAACCCTTCACTGCTCACCTTCAGCACAACAAGGGCCAGAGGAGCCAAGAAATGAAGAGCTCAAATTCCTCAGCCTCACACAGCTGTAGCTTCACATCACAGATTTGACATTTAGACAACATAATTGTCTCCCTGTAGATTTATATAATTTTCTCTCCTGTCCCTTGACCCACCAGCTCCAAGACGTTTCTTTTGTGGCCAGTGCAAGGAGCTGTTTGAAATCATTTTGATGGCATGCCAATGCCTCCCCCTCCATCCTGCCATCTCCCCTTGGCACATCACACGTTGCACAGCATGTGCTTCCAGAGCCAATTAAGAACATGGGCATCAGAGGGCCCATGCAAATTGAGGGAGGTCACCTTGGCAAGGCAGAGGTGTCAGCAACACTCTGCATCCTGCCAGGTGTGACACAGAACCACACACCTGAAGGCCTCCCAGAACGGTCCTCAGCAAGACAGAGAATAAACCCAAGAATTTAATATGTTGGAAAAGGCCTCCAAGCTCATCAAGTCCGACCTGTGACAGATTCCCACTTCGTCAACCAGCCCAGAGCACTGAGTGCCACATCCAGTCGTTCCTTCAACAACCCCCCAGGGATGGGGACTCCCTGGGCAGCCCCTTCCAACCTTAAACAATCTTTTCTGTGAAGAAATCCCTCCTGCTGTCCAACCTGAACCTCCCCGTGCAGCTCAAGGTCACGCCCTCTCGATTTTTGGTACCAAAAAAAAAAAACCCAGGGTAAAGACTAAAACCCCACTGGGCAGCAGCAGAACCAGGTGGATTCCCTCCTGCCACCTCCTGTGCCACGGGAGCGTCCCTGGGTGGCATCAGCAGGGCTGCAAACAGCCACTCTCCCACCTCCCCCACCGCTCTGCAAACACAGCAAGACGCTGCCCGGATAAATATTGTCCTTGGCGGGAGCCACCCGGAGCCAGACACTTTCTGTCCCCAAATCCCAGCCCAGTCAACAACGAGCTGTAACATTTGGTGGCAGAGCTTCAGCTCCAGCCCAGCCCGTGGGGACAAAGATAAATATTTTTGTGGAGCAGCACGAGGACAAACAGATCCAGTGGAGCAGCCCGGCCAAGTCACTGCGGGAACGCTGGCACGGGAGACCCCTGGTAAAGGGGCAGCCAAGGCTGAAGCCACTTAGGGATGAAATTCCCTCCTTCTACCAGACCACTGGATTAATTTAATTGCTTGGCATGAGTTCCCTGGCCCCACAAACAGTGTTATCCTGATCTGTCCCTGCCCTACGGACTGGACAGAATGACAGATGTGGGGCCAACCCAAGCCCCCCACTCGCTGCACAGCCTCAGACCTGCACAGACACCAGGGTGACCTGAGGATGTAGAGCAGGGCAGGAACCCCCCTCCAGCACCAAAGGCTTTCCAGGGAGAAGGATAAAGGGATTATGTGACATTTAGAGACAAGAACTTACATTCAAGTGACCAAACACCAACGTTTCTCCCTTCAGAGAAAGCAACAAGTGTTTGATGAAAGCATGAGCGACCCCAATGCCCCAACAGCCAGGGCAGGGTGGGCTCCTGAGGCAGATCTTCATGCAATCATGGAATCCCAGAATGGCTGGAGTTGGAAGGGATGTTAAAAGCCCATCCAGTTCCACCCCCTGCCATGGGCAGGGACACCTCCCACTAGCCCAGGTTGTTCCAAGCCCCATCCAACGTGGCCTGGGACACTTCCAGGGATGGGGCAGCCACAGCTTCTCTGGGCAACCTGTGCCAGGGCCTCCCCACCCTCCCAGGGAAGAATTTCTTCCCAATATCCCATCTAAACCTGCTCTCCTTCAGTTTGAAGCCAGTTAATGAAAGCAAAAGCTCCACTGCTTAACCTGCCACCTGCTGAGGTGTTCAGTCCCAGCTCACTTCTGCTAAATACCTTTGTCGTTATTATTTTATTTACAACTAGTCTGCTTGCTACTATTGAAAAAAAACTGATGAAAAATAGCCTTTTTCAAGCATATTTGCAGCCCCTCCAAGGACAGCAGTGACAAAGGACAGGAAGATGCCACGGTGCCCACGGGGGTGAGGAACTCAACTCCTGCCAGCACCAAACAGGGAAAATCTGTGGGAAATAAACAGAATCGATGCAGCTTTTATAGGGAAAGTGCTGAGAGTGTTTTGAGTGGACAATTTGAACACAAAATTGCCTCTACTACAAATTATTGGTGCATTAGCAGAGGATAAAGGCAGCAACATCAACCAGGGAGACAAACCCAGCATCATTCCCCCAGCAGTGTCACAAAGAACAGTGAGACTGGTCAAGTGGCAGGATTAACTTCCAACTGCTGTTGGAAAAGATCAAAAAATACAGGATAATTACAGTGCAGTGATGGTTCCAGATCCCAGCATCAGAAAGGGGACCAGGACAACCATCACACCAAACACACCACCCAGAGCTCTCCCAGCCTGAAATCTTGCATCTCACCCAGGCTGAGGGGGACAAAACAATAATTACAGCTAAACACAGGCTTGGCTGGGAATCAGGAAAGCCTCAATAGCAAATTGGAGCGGTGATAAGAGCAGAACAAGGGGTGGTTTGTAAAGAATAGCTGACACCATCAGACAGGGTGCTCGCGAGAACGCTGCCAAGACAATTATGTGGCAAATAACTATCTGTGCCACATACATTATTTTAAATCTTGTTCCCAAAAAAATCCTTTCTATATTCTACTCGATTTATCATTATTGAATTTCTCAGTAAAGCTGCAGGGCAAAGATTCTGCCAAAAGTTTAATTACATATGTGCGGCCTGCTGCATTTTTCATATCCTCTGCAGCCAGCACTAGGAAAAAGATAAATGGCTTTGAGCATGGCTTAAACTGCTGGTGAAGTATAAAAACCAACTGGCTTCTTATCAGCATGTGAAATGGCTTTTTATTTTTGATTATTTCTTAATGAAAACTGTTTGCATTAGCTGTGAGCTCAGCTTTATTGCACAAACAGACGAGTACACTGTTTACTCTGGGCTCAAAAACCCCTCCTTCAGCTCCTGAATCCAAAGCACAGTCTATGGAGCTCTCCAGCTTTTCACACCTGCTCTAGAGCCTTCTCCTCCTCCCCACTTAGGCCTGGCTTTGGCTCTGCCTCTCTCCCCTAAGCTCTGAAGCTCAAGGTGCTCAGAGCTGCTCAGCAGAGCTGCTCAAACCCCCCCCCCCCGGCAAAGTTTCAGAGCCTCTTAAGTGGTCTGAGACCCATTTTGGACTCCATTTAGCTGCAAAACCCCACTCCAGACAGCACAGGGAGCAGGAGGAAGCCAGTACCCTCCGGCACAGGCTCTCTCTCCGGGCAGCATCCCAGAATTTCCCTTCTCCAAGCCGGAGCAAACCCACTGATGGCAATCTGGAGCCTCCTTTGGCTGAAGACACTGGAAGGAAAATCATTTCCAGCTCCAAAACCCTCCTCCGTCTTTCCCCCATCGATTCCCCCATCAAATCCTTCCAGCAAGGCTCTGCCTCACCAGGGAGGGATCTCCAGGCTCCCACAGCGACGCGAGTCCCACGCTGGGGGCTCCAGGAATTCTCCCTTCGGCTCAAACTTCCAAGGGATGAGCTGCCACCCTTGTTTATATTTGTCAGCTCCCAGCTCTGAAGTGTGGGAGAAGGGAAGCAGAGGCAGTGCCAGGCGTGGATGCACAATAGGCTTATTAAAATCGATGATTAACTGCTGCTCCACGGCAATTTGTGAAAATTGTTTGGTACCGATGCACACGGGAATGCGGGAAAGGAAGAAAAGCATCAAATACTTTTATATTGTATAATTATTATTACTCTAGAAGGGCTGCAGCCCAAACCACAGGTAGCAGCAAAGCACCTGGAGGGAACAGGAGAGCAGCAGCCACTGCTCCAGCAATCCTGCTGCCAAATTCCTCTCGGATCCCCCAAGTCCCAGCCCACACTCCACTGTCCTTATTGCCAGCACCTGCTCACTGGCAGCTGGAAGTCTGAATTACAGCTGTTCTAGGAAAACCAGGAATGCTGAGAGGCTTGGTTTGACCCTTGTCTGGGGGTGGAGAAGGGAAGAAGGAACAACTTCCTAAAGGAAATGCAAACACAAGGAGCTGACATCCCTTCCCGGGGAACAGAAGATAATTGCAGGTGAAATTCTCACCCCTGAGGGCTGAGATAGATCAGAATTACTCAGGAAATTTCTCAGACTCCCAAAGGCTCAGTAGTCAATCCCAGCCCCCTTTCCCTGCTCTGCTCCTCTCCACAAAGCCTCAGTGCTCCATTAGCTCTGAGCAGATGTAAGGAATGTGGCGTGGCCGGTGGGATTCATCCCCGTGGCACACGGGGCCAGCAGAGCTCCCGCCCTGCAACATCCCCCTGGGCTCCACCTCTGCCTGTGACACAAAGGAATCAGCACCAGACAGGTGGAGCATCTCCAGAGATCTGGAGAGAGCCTGGATGGGGGGGCAGGGGGGAATCACCCCAGGAAGGAACATCCCCCCCATCCAAAGGCTAAGGAAGGCAGTGGGAGGGTCAGCAGCACCATCCCCTGCACACCCTCACACACAGGCTGATGAGCACCATCCCCTTCTCCCCAGCCTTCTTTTCCTTCTTTTCTGACCATGAGGAAGCCCCGGGTGAGAAACTGGATCAAAATCCAGAGCCACAGCCCTGGGAAGCGGAGCCACACACACAGCACTCCACACCAGAGCAGCAGCACACACTGCCTTCCAAGGACACCATCCCCATCCTCCTTCATCTTTCCCCTTTTTTAAAGGCTTTTTCCAAGGATTATTGGCAGCACTTGGGTCTGAAGCCATCAGCCCCACTGCTCTCCAAGTGCCCATCCCACAGTGCACACAAGTGACCGAGGCCATTCTCCATGGGAGCTTGTCCTCCTCCTGAACTTCACACCCTCATCTTCCCCATCCTCCCATTCCCCCTGCAGCAGGAATTTCAGGGAGCACAGAAGGGATGCTGAAGAGCAGATGGGTGTCAGTGAGCATCTGCTGCAACGCTGCTCTTATCTCCCACCTCCAGAAGAGGTTTTAATTACCGCCAGTAATTAAGCACAGCACCTCTTGTGGGATAAGCGCCATCCCCTCGCAGACAGGGACAGGCAGAGCTGCATCCCACAGGCTCTGAGCCAGGTGGGAGTCCCGGGATGCTCCGAGCAGGTCTGACAGCCCGGATCACATCAGAGCTGCAAGGAAAACCACCAAGGGAAAAGCTTCTCTTTTAGGGAACGAGTCCCCAAAGCAGGGGCAACTCAGCTCTCAGAAGGTCTGAACGGGGAGGACAAAAATGCTGAAAAAGGAGCTCCGAGGAGCTGCCCAACTATGGTCAAACTAAGGATTTACTTTTAAAAATAGCATTTATTTACTGCTAGCAGAGCTCAGGCTGCTGGAGCAGAGAGCACAGGCTTCCCATGCTCCAGGAGCCCCCTCAGAGCAGCCACCCCAGCCCTGAGGCGGGCGTTTGGGTGGGGATGGGACACTCCTGACGCCCTGTGCAGGTTGTGGCGGCTGCAGCCCCGTCCTGCTGGCACGATCTCAGCCCCCCCCCCGACGCAATAAATTCATTTTCCAGCGTTCCAGGCAGATAAAAGAGGTCCCTGCATCTGCTCAGGCTTTCAGCGAGGCAGATAAATAGAGTGTCATGACTCACTGCCTGTCAGGCCCCGTGGTTTGCCCGGGTGTGCTCAGGAGCCTTCACAAAGGGCTGGTTAATTCGGCGTGACCGCCACTCGCTCCCCCAGACCTTGTCACTGCCCTGCCCTGCCCCAGCCCCACCAACCAGGGCACCAGCACTGAGGGCAGGGGACTCTGACACCACGCCAGGAACAACCCAGCACCCTCCCAGTGCCACCCAGCACCCAGGTGGGTCCTTCCTGCAACGCTCCCAGCGATGGCTGCGGGGCATCCCCGCTGCTGGGCACTGCCTGCCTCCCCTCCCTGCCTCTCCTGACTTTGCAAGTGCCACCTTTGTCCACCCAAACCTTGATCCTGATGCAAGAGCATCTCTCCCGGCTGCTCCAGTGATCCATCACCGTGTCTCGTGGGAAATTACACCACAGCAGCCTGAGAAGCCACACAGGCACAGAGAGGATGCACAGATGCTTCTTGCTGCCCCTCTTTATCTCCTGCAAAGCGATCCTTGGAGCTGCCACGCAACTCCTGCACCCAGGAAAGCTCCTGTCATCCCAACATGCATTTGGGTGCTCTTGTGCATGGGAAAACGAATCCATAATGCAGCTCTTGATTCAGAGGGAAAAGCATCAGAGAAATGCAACAAAGAGAAAGAACAGCACAATTTGCCCAAAGTCGGCCCAGACAAATCAACCCTCTGGAAATCTCAACTGGAGGCATTGAACCAGCACCTGATTCCTCCAGAGCCACAAAGATTCACTCCCACAGACAGCAAACCCCTCATCTTCCATGAGGATGTAGGGGACAACAGCCACAGCTTTGAAGCAGGGTCTGCCAGAGGAGGGTCCCTCACTGTACCCACTGTGGGAGGGGGATGCTCAGGAGGGACATCCCAGCACTGGGAATCACCTGAACCCCATGGCTGCACCCTCCTGCCCCAGAAATCACTGGGAAATCTCCCTGGTAAGGCTCAGGACCTCGTGGTGATGGTGCCACCCAGGCTGTTCCCAGTGAAGGACCACAACCCGAGTGACAGCGGTGACACAGCACCAGCCAAGCACATGGTGGCAACAGGCAGCACAGCCAAGGTGCTGCTGGTCCCTCAGGTGACACAGGTTTTCCGATGGCAGAAGGCAGGAGGGATGTCCAAGCCCTCCCTGACCTCCCTGCTCTGCGTTTAAAGATTAACTTCTTGGGCGAGAGCAGCGGCTCGACGCTCGCTGTAATTACATGCACCAGGTCCTTTTGAGCAAACTAATTCCTGCTAACTTCCAAGAGCCCTTTCAAGAGTTCCCAGTAGATAAAAGTGCTTCGCTGAATCATTTTATGCTGAAATTTTACACATCCGAGTTAATTTAATCACTTCATTTCCGAGGGCTGAGCTACGCTCGCGTCTCTGCTCCTTGGCAGGGAACAGCTTCTGATCTGAGTGGGATCACACACAGCCAATCTCTGAAGGGAGGGGAAAAACCACAGTCTCGTTATCCACTTGAAAAGAAAACTGGGATTTCTACCAGGAGCTATTAAGAGACCAGGCAGCAGCAGGCTGGGATGACGACCTTGGAGCCAGGAGGATGGGGCTGGTGCTGATCCCCTCCGAGCAACCCTGGCGTGGTGACACGGCCACAGCTTGGCAGAGCCATCTGCTGCCATCCCCGAGGGTCCTGGCACTGTCCTGGCACCCCCAGGCACATCTGCACACAATCCAGCTGTGCCTCCTGCCCAGGGAGGCTCCAGCATTGTCCTACTCCTCACACCCTGGAATTTAATCCACTTACTGCCACCTTACACCCGGCACGTCTGCCCTGAACCCTTCCCTCCTGCCTTTTTTTAATTAGAGCTGAATCAAAATGTGGAAATCCACAGGGCAGAAATCTCCAGGAGCAGGTACCAGTACAAACACACATTCCAGCTGTTGGAATCCCAGAGAGCAGAACACAACAGGGGTTACTCCCACTTGGTTTTTGCCACACCACCTCCCTACAGCAGTTCCAAGACACCAAACCAGGGACAGGATGAGCTGCTCAGTCCTTTTCTCCATAGTTTATCTTATTCTTTCCCCCGTCATTCCCTCAATCCAAAGTCACCTGCTCCTCCTTTCGTTCCAAAAGGACACAGTGGCTTTGGTGGAGAAATTCTCTTTGCACTTAAATTAAATTAGTCTGAAAATAAAAATCAATGAATAAACGCATTGGAGCCCAGAGGTTTAACTAGAGATGGAAGTGGCCTGGTGGAGCAGTGCCCGTAGTCATGGAATGGGTTTGGGTTGGGAGGGACCTCAGGGATCATCCAGTTCCACCCCCTGCCACGAGCAGGGACACCTTCCATGAGACCAGGTTGCTCCAACCTGGCCTTGGACACAAACCCTCGGTCCTCAGAAACAAATTCCAGCAGAACAACAGTATTTTTGCAAACAAACCAGATTTCAAAGGGATTGTGGCATGGAAGGAGACCTGGACAGCCTGGAGAGGAGCGGCACTGCCATGGCCAGTCAACCCCACGTCATCCCTCCCACTCCAGTGCAGCCACATCCCCTCCCTGAGCCCCCCAGAAAGGCTGGATGCCAACAAAACCCACAGCAAGGGGAGCAGCAGGTTCCACACCTCCCACTTCAGAGGGACCTGCTGCAGCAGGAAAACACCAGAGGGGAAGAAAACAGATTTGAACTGAGCCCTGTTAGATGAGCAGGAGCCACTGCCCACATTAATGCCAGGATCCCAGCCCTGTGCTCCTGTGTGCAGCACTGTGCAGCCAGTGGTAAATTTTTAATGGTCCTGTTTTAGGTCGTCCTCTGGGTAAAACCAGAACAGCAAACCCAGCAGGATGGGGTGAAACAGAGGCTGAGCCACAGCCCCAGCTGTGAGATGAGACTCTGGCTCAGGGTCTGGGCTCTTCCCCTTCAATAAATTCTGATTTATGGATCTGGGATGAATGGCTCCACAAGGAGAACTCCTGTCTCTGGCAGAGTTGAAGCAGAAACAGGCTGTGTGGCTCCAGCCTTTGGCTCCAGTCTGGATATCCAGGATGGCCCGAGGGGGGTCAGGGACCACCGGGATTCCCCAGCACTCGCTCCAAACCCTGCAGCAAGGACCGCAAATTTTCCAGGGATTTTGGCACCACCTGCCCCCACAGAGGGGACACAGCCCTGGCCAAGCCACACCCAGCATCATCCTCACCATCACCCCATCTCCCAGGGGCTGCTCCCAGCCCCACACAGACCCAGAGCTGGGGGAGGGCAGCAAACACCACCCCAAAATCCACTTCAAGAAGAAAAGAAGGCTCAGAGCCACGCCAGGAGCTTATGACAGAAGGAGCTGGGTTCTTTTTTTCTCCCCTGAATCCAAAGCAAATCGATCTCTCTCAGCCCGAGGTGGGAAGGCAGGGATGACTCAGCCGGCAGAACGGCGCTAAACTCCCCTTCCTGCGCTGCGGGAATTCAGCCGGGAAGCACACACGGAAAAAAACCTTCTCCTTCACACTCCCCTCTTGCATTTCAATAAAGGATGACTTTAAACAGCCTTTATCTGCCTTTTCACGGAAAAGCCTTCAGCACTGAGCATCCCAAGCTGCTCCTGTTCCCAGCTGAAGGTATTTCTGATCCCCACACGGCGGGATACGAATGGCTCTGACAATCCCAGAACCAATCCCGTAAAAAACGGGCACAGTGCACGCAGGGAGGAATATTCTGCAGGGATTTTTCACCCAGCAGTGATGCACAGCCAACACCACTGAGCCTGGCAATGGCTGCAACCCTGAGCAGCCTGAGATCCCCTCGAAGCCACTGGAATATTGAGAGTCGGGCGTGTTGGCCACCTCACTGCTCGCTGGGAAAGCTGCCAGGGTCCACCTGGAAAAGGATGGAATCATGGAATGGTTTGGGTAGGAAGGGACACTTGAGATCACCCAGTTGCAACCCCCTGCCATGGGCAGGGAACCTTCCACTGGACCAGACTGCTCCAAGCCCCAGACGTGCCATTTCAAACAGGAATAATGTTATTTTACAAACTGCATCTTCCCGGGCTGGGACAGCAGGGACCGTCCCCGTTCACACACCAGAGAGGGATTCCCGGGTGGAAAGAGCCCAAGAAATATTCTCCTGATGAATTTTAAATCCGAGCATCGCTTGTGAAAGCCGTAAATTCCCACCCCCTGGGAGCAGGGAAAGCACCACGGCACAGCCCCCCGTACAAAGGGAAGAGACGCCCACTGGCAGCAAAATAAATAAATAAGCACCATTTTAATTACACATAATTGGGAATTCAGTGCTGTTTCATCCCCACTTTCAGGCAGTTCACACCATCTGCTGTCACAGATCCGTCCCAGGGCTTTGAAGAGAATCAGTCTCAGCTTTGCTTCCTCTCTCCAGATGCCCTTGGGGATGGAGTTATCGTTGAGCATCACCCGGGAGGGCGAAATTGGGGCTCAGGGCAAGTTCTCTGCTGGAAGTGGAGCCACACAGATGGCCATGAATATGCTCAAGCTTTGTGACTCGCAGATAACACAGGTTAGAAAATAAAGAGACTCAGTTTAAGCTGACAACAATACAAATGAGAAACCACCAGGTCTTTGAAAATCCAAATAAAAGGCCTTTTGCTGCAGAGGTCCGGAGAAGCTGAGCCCTAACCCTGCTGTCACCTCCTCCCCACAGGCAGCCAGAGGCCATTGGTCCCCAGCCCATGTCCTGGGGATGGGGACACTCTCAGGGGACACATCCCCATCACACCTCCCTCACAGGCTTGGCTTGACTTGGCTCCCACTGCGGGTGCTGGGGCTGTTCCAGTCCCACCAACCCTCCTGCTTCCCCAGCCCCCAAGAAAATAAGGGAGGAGAAGCACAGTCTGAGATCTCTGCTCGTGTGCTGCAGATATTCTGCATCCAAACCCGCATGAAATCTCTGTGCAGCCTCCAAAGGGAGGACAGCCACGCTTGCCTGGATCCTGCTCCATCCAGGAACAGCCTATTCCTGTGCCAAGGGGAAAACAAACAGGAGGCCAACAAATCCCCCCACCCCAGCCGGGCTGAACATTGTTTGCCCCCGTGTTGGGATGAAATAAAACCTCATTTACAGCCCCCCCGACAGGGACAGCCTGTGACAGCAGGACGTGTGAGCAGCTAAATCATTACACAGGCTCAGCTGGAAACCAAAAACCATTCCAGCCTGCCAGAGAAAGGCAGAGAGATCCTCCCTAATTGGGGTTATTTATCCAACACCTCTCGTGGTGGTCGCGCGGAGCGGGACAGCGGGACCGCCGGTGCCTGGATGAGGGGCTCCCACCCAGCCCCCCCATCCCTGTGCCCCAGCACAAGACACATCCTCATCCCTGTCCCCTGGGCATCACTGGGATGCAGCACCAGGCAGGCTGGAGGCAGGGAAGGCAGAGCAGCTGCTCCAGAGCTATTCAGGGAGAGGCGGGTGAGGGGGGATGCTCTGCAGTCAGGGTTCCCTCCCCAGGAACGGCAGGAGCTCCCTGGCTCTACAGGCTGAAAAATTCAGATTAAATAGAGCCACTGCAAGAGGCCAAGAAAGCTTCAATCACAGCCTCAGTGCTATCAGGGCTTGGGGCGAGGCAGGAGCCGCAGAGCAGAGCCCTCATTACCTCTGCCCCTCGCAGAGCTTTTGCCTTTAAAGTGTAAAAATCCTCCTGGAACTGTGTGGCAGCTCCTGCTCCCGCCCTGGGCACTGTCCCCAGCCAGCCTGGCCCATGGGACACCAACACTGATCCCCAGGGAGCAGCTTGAAGCCATGGGCACCCTGGAGGGCCGGGGGAGATGGACCAGATCCCGGTGTCCATGGAGCTCCTGCTGCCCAGGGGGCTCCCAGTGGTGGCCCAGAGCCAGGACTGGGATGCACTGGATGGGAATTTCAGGCTGGATTGGTCCAGGAAGAGGCCAATAACCCCACAATGCTGATCATAGTGGGTATCACCTTTCCTGGAGGTGCTAAAATGCAGCCTGAGATTTTTATGGCAAAAAATTATGATTTGAAGGGCTCTAATATTCCCTTCCTGCATCACACACCCCCTGTGGCTCGACATCACCATCCCAGGTGGCCCTGAGAAGGAGCCATCCTCCTGCATCCCACAGGATGCCCAACGGCAGAGGCTTCAAAACATTATCCAAGCTCAGATATTCACTCCTTGACACATCCCTAAACACCCTTATCCAAGGGGAAGCTCCATCCTCAGCACCCACCAGCTCCGCACTTGTTTAAAGAGCAATTAGAGTGCAAACCCACAAGTCTCACTGAATTAAAGATGAATTATGGTGCAAACCTACCAGCCTCATTGAATTAAAAAGGAATTAAAGTGTAAACCCACCAACCCCCCCTGGATTAAAGAGAAATTATAGTGTAGACCCACTAGCCCCACTGAATTAAAGGGCAATTATGGTACAAATCCACCAGCCCCACTGATTTAAAGAGCAATTATGGTACAAACCCACCAGCCCCACTGATTTAAAGAGCAATTATAATATAAACACGGCTTTTATCTGCACAATCAATATGTGTATCTGGGAAAGCTTCCTGGCGGAGGGGGTGGAGGAAATAAACCATTGATTTTTAGTGAAAAGGCATATTCCATCATCCTGTGCCATATACCACGTGGAGGAGGATAAAGAGTGGCCTGGACACGAACAAGTGTCTCAGGACACCGTGAACTGAAACGAAAATGTGTTGAAATTGAAATCAGATGGGAAAGAAATCACAGCTCAAAATCACATCAGAACCAGCGATTACGGAAAATGAAGCCGCTGCCGCCAGAAGCAAAAGAGGTTCCCAACCCTCTGCTCCCACCGAGCACAGGCTCTGCCCCAGCAGCTCCCCCAGTGCCTGCCCCAGAGCTCCTGGCCCCAAATCACCCCCAGCAGCAAAGTCTGAACTGACCCATTTGTCCAGGGCAGAAGCTCAGCTCAGCCCCACGAAGGCATCTGAGCACCCACGGGTCTCAGCTGGGACCCAGGGTGACAGTGGGTGCTCCCAAACCTCCTGCCACCTCCCAGCAGCTCCAGGACCCTTTGAGCAGCCTCTCAAAGACAGAAACCCCTGCAGAAGCGTTTCATGCTTGTAGGGAATAAAATACAGTCAAGGGTGCCCCCCAGCCCCTCTTTGCACCCCAAGAACAGCCAGGGTTTGATTGAGGAGGTGACTCAGAGCTGGGGGGAAGCAGAAGCAGAGGCAGAGCCAAGCTGGTCCCAGCACCCCAAGCACCACCAGGAACAGGGTGACAAGTCAAAATCCCAAAGCAGCACAGGCTTTTCCTTTTTTACCTAAATAGATCCCTTGGTGTCACATTGCAGGGGAAGAAAACAGGTCACCTGCAAATGGGACCAGAACCAGGCAGACAATTACCATATATATATGGATATATTGCCACACACATACATATATATATTTCTGACTCCATAATGTGGTCACACTGCTCCACACACACTCACTGAGCCTGGGGACCACTTCAGTGCCCCCCCACTCCATTTGGGGATTGTTCCCATCCCTGGCCCATCCCCTGCCAAGCCCATTGCACACCATCCCACTCCTGCATCTCCACTGGCACAGCTGGGCTATGGCTTTTTATACACTTCATTATCCTTAAAATGTTTGTTTAGTTGGGACCTGGAGAACAGCCCTTTTTTTGTGGCTGCAGTTGATTCCCTCTCCCTCAGCAGTGCTGATGCCTCCCTGCACTCCATGCCACGCACTCTGGTGTCGCTCCTCAGCTCCTGCTGCCCTGGTGCAGTGACTGCTGCAGCTCCTGATTTCCATTCCCCTCCTCCCAAGCATCCTGAGGGTGACTACAAATGATTCCCATCCCCATTCAGCCAAAGAAGCACCGCTAGGAAACAAATGAATTACTGTGCTCACTGAATGGAGCCCCAACAACATCTACTCCAGAGGCTGGATCGTACCAGTTGTTAGTTCAGTTTAATAAACCTTGAAATTTAAGGGTTTCCCCAAAGCAGCTGCAGTGGAGTGGTGATTCTCCCAAGATTTGCTTGTGTTAATCCTCTTCCAGCCTGGAATTGAGCTGAGACAGGATTTCAGCCCTCCAGCTGCTCTCAAACCGCTCTGGAAAGACACAGGTTTGATGCACAAACATCCCTGGAGATGTTCCTCACCCTCAACACCCAACACCCTAAATCAGGAGAGATTTCCAGAGGACTAATGACAGCACACAGTGCCACACTTCTCTGTCCCTGGCACCACTGTCATCCCTGAGCACCACACAGAAGCCACCAGAGCTGTCAGGGATGGAGATGAGTTTCTCAAGAATTTATTTTATCCAGCTGCAGAATTAAAAAGATGTAACAGACTGTCAGGTGTAGCCAGGGAATTAACACTCCCTGAATTAACAAGGCTCCATTTGGGAAATTATTCCTATGATGAATGGCCACAAGCACCACAAAAAAAACCTCCCTGCAGCTTCCAGACTTCCAGACCTGGCTCTGGAGCGTGGGGCCTCACCAGCACATCACTCACCAGGCTTTAATAAACCTCCTGGACTAACAAATCACCCTGGAGTCAAAGGAGAGCACAGAGGAGCAGCAGGCACATACAGAGCAATCCCTGCATCCCTGGCACCCACAGCCCCACAGGTCACGGCCTGGGCTGGGAATGTCCCCCCAGGAGCTGCCCCTCCTGCAGGCACCAGGACACTGGTTCATCTGCCACCAAACCCTCCCTGCAAAGGAGAGCAAACACCAGGCTCAGTTTAACCCCTTAAAGTCAAAATTCCTAATGCAGGGAGCAAGGCTGTGGCTGGAATGATGGGGGTACAGGTCTGAGACTGAAAAGGCATTTCATCGCTGCCTGAAGGATTACGTGCCCCGATTCCATTTGTTATTTTGAAGCCCTGCCCGTATAAATCCACATTCAGTCACGACTATAAAAGCCAGCCACAGATCCCAGCCTGACAAGGATGGTCAATAACCATTGGAAACGCTTCAGGAAGGGGCATTAGGATGTTTTTTAATCAATACAGACACTGCCACAGGCATTCATCAGCAGGGCTGGCGAGGAAGCCTCCGAGTGAATTGATGGCTTCTGAGAGCATCAGTTTTCTGGACCAAGCACAGTGTGAACGTGTCAACGCCATTACAAACAGTGTGGGGATCATCTGAAAGTGCTGAACATCTCGTTTTGCAGAAGGAGCTTCATGTTATATAAGTTGCAACGACTTAATGAACCTTTGGGATGCACATGGGAGGCTCCGGCTGAATTACCCCGATCAATCACGGCTCGAGAGGTTTTATCCATCATCCATCCCTCCCTCACAGCCACTGCTCCTGCTCAGGGAAGGAGGGAACGAGCAGAAAATTTATGGGGTGAGCATCAGCAACCTGCTTGCTCTCTTGTGGTGGGAGTTGGGCATTCCCATGGAGGTTTTCCCTCTGGCACCGGGGGACAGAACGGATCAGGGCAGCCCAAAAAGCTGGGACAAGGCTGGACTTTCAGAAACCAGATGGTCCACCCAGCAGCAACTGGGGAAGAAAGGGCATTTTTTGGCTGCAAGGACAAACCACACAGATATGCTGCCTGAGCATCGGTGCCAACCCCAAAACTCAGCTCAGGTCCTCTCTTTGATTGGTCCCCAAGGGGTTTTGCCTCCTCTTGTATCTCCCCAGCTCTTTTCCTCCCTTCCATCACACTTTACTGCTTCCCAGGCCCTGAACTGCCTGGGCACTGATGAAAGAGAAGCTACAGGAGCAGGTTGTGCTTCCTCTCCACTGTGGGAAGCCATGTCCCCTTGTCCTGGCACTCCAGGCCCTCGCAGTCTCTCCAAGACAGAACACACCCCGTGTCTCTGGGATGGCTGAGGAGCAGCAGGGATGCTGCTGGATATCCAGGTGCCTCAGCAGTTTGGGGGAGCAGCCAGCTCAGAAACTCCTCCTCCTCCTCCTCTCACCTCCCTGGGGCTGGAGCTGTGCCCACCTCCCAGCTGGGCACCAAAGGGACATCTGGGAGTTCATCCCAGGCACTGCACAGCCAGGTTTCTGCTGTGACCTCCTCTGCCCCAGCACCTCGGCCAGAGATGCCCCCCCTGCAGCGGGGCCGTTGTGGGGAGCGGAGGCGGCTGCTGGGGGGCATCGGGGTGTCCTCCCCCTCAGAGCACCGTGAATCACTCGGCACCGGCCCCAGCGAGGCACCAGCACACCTGGCTGTTCCATACACAGCTGCCACGGGCGTGAGTCACGGCTCGGGTTCCAGGGCTGGATGCAAATCCCTTCTGAGAATCCCCAAGGACAGCGTGGGGGGACCCGGGGTCGGCCCGGCCTCCAGCCCAGGGCACCCTGCCCAGCCCCGTCCTGCGGGCTCAGCCTCTTCAAACACTCCCAGGCTGAGCTGCCCCCAGCCCTGGGGCTGCCCAGGGAGCTTTAGGGAGCAGGGAACCCCCTGGTCCTCAGGGCAGCAGGGCACAGCCCCCCGGGTCACTCAGTGGCACCTGCCAGAGCTCCACCAGCACCCACAGCAACGACCAAACATCCCCAGCTTCATCCCAACCCCTTCTAAAGCTGAGAAATACAGATTCCATCCCTTGCCTACCTGGATACATTAAAGACAAGGCTGGATTCTCTTTCTTTTGTAGTAATTAAAGCCTAGTGATTATCCCACTCATCAAACACCATGTCTAGACACAGACTTTTCAGTACAACTCACAGCAAATCCACCCCTACTCCATTTCACGTGGCTACACACACCTTACTCCACACATCCACCAGGCAGCCAACTGCTAGTAACTCCCAGAAAGTCACATTCCCATTCAGCAGGGGCTGGAGCACGGGGCTAGAGCCCCAGCCCTGGAGGGAGACAGAGAGAGAGAGGGGTCTCCAACCCTGTCCAGGTTCCTGTCTCCCAAAAAAACAAGCTGCAAGTGATGGGAAACCCAGGGATTCAGGATGGTGGGGAAGAAGAGTCACAGAATGGTTCAGTTTGGAAAGAACCATGAAGCTCATCTCCATCCACCCCCCTGACACAGGCAGGGACACCTTCCACTAGAGCAGGCTGCTCCAACCTGCTCCAACTCCTGCTGACTGGGAGGAAGAGCAGAACAAGACTTTTTTTCCTCCCACCAGAGCAGATGAAGGACAGATCTAACTATCACCTTCTTCTCTCTAGGTCTAAAAGAAACCTTCCTGCTTGCTCCCAGCTACAAGGATCCCATCTGCAGAGTCACTGCTGCTCCCAAGCTCTCCCAACCGCCTTAAATGTGCATTTCCATCTCTAACAGTCAGACCTCAGACACGGGGCCCTGGGGAGCCACAGGGTTCCATCTTCTCCAGCCATCCCCATCCCCAGGCTATAAAGACAAAGGCAGAACGAGGCAGCGGCTGCTTTGGGATTTCCCTTTGTTTTCACAGCTTTAGCGATTTAAAAACATGTAAATATGAGGGAAGGGTCAACGATTCAACAGTGATTAAGTCTGAAATATTCCACTTAGTACCCATTAGACTTTGAAAACACCCATTAATGTTCCCAGAGTTCCCCAGAGCCCAGCCAAGCACTACCCAGCTCTGGGGAAAGCAGCTTCCTTGCAAGGCTTGAGGTACTTTGAGAAAATACTGAGTTCATTTCAGTAGCAAGAAATAAAAAAAAGCAAGAGACAATAAAAGAATTAATGTATTGTAGGTCCTTAATACCATTTCCCCAGAGAGAGGAAAAAACAACCAAGTCTAATGGAAATTTTCTATTCCCAAAACCATTTGCACTGTTACTGTCTGCAACTAAAGGAAGATGAAAACATAAAACCTCAGCAGCTCGAGTTTCTGAAAACTGCCTCTTTTTTTTTTTTTTTTCCCTTGAAGGATAAAACTAAACTGCACCTGGGATATGAAGCTTCCACCTTACAAAAATATCCAAACCCCTGCAGCAGCCTTACAGCCACAGGGCTGGAGCAGCTCGTGCTGAAAGACCTGGAGGACCCCAAGCTCCTTGAATTTAGCACAGCACATCCTTCCAGCCCTTTGGAAAAATTCGAGCTGGTATTTCGAATCCCGTGGATTTGAAACACTTTAGGAAACATGCAATTAAGCAATGTGGTTAAATAAAAGAGCCTGATTTAAGAGGGTAGTGCTATTCCTTGTAAAAAGAAGGATCGTTCCTTCATCTCAATTGGCTCCAAATTGTGCTCATGATGTTTTAAACCTCTACTTCAATTGCTCTGCAAGCAAGAAAAAGCAGAGGAGCAATAAGATTAATTCAGTAAATTACATTTTCTTTGTCTACTGGAAAGCTGCTGTTAAGTAGAGGAAGAGACAATTGTGTTGTCTTGGGGGATGTATCCCCACCACCCACCCCACAAACACACCCTGGAGCTGGAGATGCCCGGAGAGGTCCCAGCACCTCAGCCTGAATCCCTGCTTTAAAAAAAATCTATTAAGGGGAAAACAGCTGCCAGCAAGACATTCTAACTGCACATTTTGTCAGCTGCAATTCTGTGAGCCTCCAGAACAAGGAGTGACAGCGTGAATGCCAGTCCTCCTCTATAATTAGGGAGGGTCAGTGCCACGGGGCACCTTCACCACGGCACAGCCTGGCCAGGGCAGGGCGAGCACTCGCTGTGCCCACGCTGAAAATAAACCGATCCCCAGCGCAGCCGATGATTTCATTTCCTCAGTGAACGAGATACCTAATTATCAATAATTCATAGGCACAGACAGACGTGCAAGTGGCTTTGAGAACCGAAGGAGAAGAGCGAAGAAACAATTCTTGGAACAAGGGGCAGCGGGAGACAGAGGCAGGGAGGGAAGAGAAGGTGCACTTTGCATGCACGTGTCAAAACCCAATCCAAGTGCAATGACATACGTGCCGGCCCCGGTGCCACTTTACCAGGGGGGCTCTGGCCGTGCCCTCTGCAGGTGGTATATGACAGGATGCTTGCCTGGATGGAGCCCAGCTCTACCTATCCTGATGGACAGCTCGCTCCCGTAGTCCAGGGCACGGGCAGGTTCCTGCTCCCGCTTCTCCTTCGCGGCTCGTGGGTCGCAGCTCAAGGCCAGGGCGGCGTGGGAAGGGCCACTGAAACCCTGCAAGGCAAGAGGCACAGGGGTTTGCAAGAGGCACAAGGGTTCCCCCCACAGCTGCCCATCAGCCTTCTCCCAGCCCCATCCTCTGGCACCAGCATGGAGAATCATGGAATGGTTTGGGTTGGAAGGGACCTGAAAGCCCATCCAGTGCCACCCCCTGCCACGGGCAGGGACACCTTCCACCAGCCCAGGTTGCTCCAACCTGGCCTTGCACACTTCCAGGGATCCAGGGGCAGCCACAGCTTCTCTGGGCAACCTGTGCCAGGGCCTGCCCACCCTCCCAGGGAAGAATTCCTTCCCCATTTCCAGTATCCCCCTTGTCCTGGCACTACAGTTCCTGATAAAAAGGAATCCAGGTCGGTGTCTCTGGATGTCCTCAGGTTCCTCAAACCCACCTGGAGCTACAAAACAGGGAGGAAACACGGGGTTAGAGGCACAGGAGCAGAGCTGAGAGAAGGGGGCGTGTCCCATGGCAGTTGTCCCATGGTTGTGTGACTTGGTGTCACCAGGACGTCCCCACTGCACCTGGAATCACCCCTCAGGAACACTGCTGGATGGATGGCAGCAGAATAAACCATCAAACACTGAACAGCCAGAGCTGGTAACGGGAGCCTCGCTGGGTAAGGTCACATGAAACAAAAATAAAGGTTAAAGATGAATAACTAAATTGTCTCTTCTCCCCTCATTTGCATAATCTGGTCTGACCAGGGCTATTAATACTAATCACATATTTGCTGTCTGCTCTCCACTGCAGCTCGGCCAGGGAGCTTTCACCTCCATTAACCCAGCAATTACAGGATGAGGAGCTCGTGTTTAAATCCCTCTGGGAGATGGGAGACCCCCCTCCCTCCCAGCACACCTGCCCATGGAGGACACCTGCAGCTCTGTGCCCGAAATCCCGGGCAGTGCCTGGGAGAACAGGCAGGAACAGAGGAGTTTTCCAGGAAAACCTGGATGATATGACACAGGGAGGGAAGAGGGGAGCTCCACATCACAACCTGACTTGGATAAGGCAGGGAGAGGCTGAGAACGGAGGCTCAGGGGCTCATCCTGCTGCTGGCACTTCTGCAGCACGGTCTCCTTACACAAGGAGAGTCATGGAATGATGGAATGGTTGGGATTGGAAGAGACCTTAAAGCTCATCTCATTCCACCCTGCCATGGGCAGGGACACCTTCCACTAGCCCTGCCCATGTAAAGTCTCAACTTCAAGTGCCCATAAAGGATTGGTGAGCATTGCACAGGGCTCCCCAGCCCTGCTCCAGCCACCAGCCTCCTTGGACACAGGGAACACCGGGATTCCTGGAGCAGGCAGCTCTCCTTCCACGTGGCTCCTTCCAGCACGTTGTTAACCGAGCTACAACCGCTGCGACAGCAGCTTTGTGGGCTCTACCACCACGGGACCCGTGGCTTTCCTCCAGCCCAAACACAGCTGCTTCCCAGCCAGGCCACGGCAGCAGGGGCAGGGCAGCCAGCCCAGGGCACAGCCACATCCCTCAGACAGGCAGGGGCAGGCAGGTGACACCGGGCAGCTGCCCTCTGTCCCCACCCACACCAACCCAGCCAGGTCCTTGTGAGGTCAGGACCACTCGGCGGCCTCCCACCCCCAGCACATCAAACTCTCATCAAAATGACACCCACAGACCTTTTCTGCACCGAAAGGGAGGCAGACTCGGGGCTATTTCAGATGTTTTCCGTGGGGTCAGGTCAGCTCCCTGCTGACAGGCACAGACACGGCAGCAGCGATTCACAACAATATCAGTGACCTTCAGGAGAGCACACGGTTGATCCCGACTGTGATTGCTCTGAGTCACTGCAGCCCGGGCCCTGCGTGAGTCCCTTAATTGGAACGTGGCAGTGGGTTAAAACAGCATTAGGAAGAGAAGAGGGAAGTCAACTCGCATTAATTAGTTCACGCCAGTAATTAGCGTTAACTGAAAGAACCACGGGGGTTGATTATTTCCAAAAGCGAGAGGCAACGAGAGACTTGGGCAGCAGGAACTTGGAGGAAGACTATTCTGGGATGTGGGGGTCCCCACTGCACTTGGGGAGAGAAGTTGTTGGATTGTCCTGGCCCTGTGTGCAAAAGCAAATGAGAAAACAAGGTGTCCTTTATATAGGACAAAAGGTATCCTTTCAGATAAAAAATGGGTATCCTTCTACATAAAAAATGGGTATCCTTTTAGCTTTAAAAAAAAAGGTATCCTTTCAGGTAAAGCAAGGATTTTGGAGCACATTCCCCCTGCCCAGCAGCCTCTTGCACGAGTTTTAAATTGATCTGAAGCCAATTTTAAAAAGGATTGAAGAGTGATGCCTTCGAGAACTAATCTGCTCTTCTCCACCTGAGCAATGAAGGAGAATAAATTAATAAAGAAACAGTGATGATAAAAGCTGATGGTCTGGTTTTGGGTGGGTAACTTGGTCCCAGGTCTGGGAGGTGTTGCTGCTCTTCCCTTGCAGTATCTTAACCCAGCAAATACTCTGGAAAAGCTCCACAAAGCCACAGGAAACAAAGATGCATCAACTGATGGCAGAAAGTACCAGAAGGGGAAAGAGAAAAATAGAATAAACGCTGCTACTTTCTTTAAAAAAATTAAAAACTATTCCTAACTTGTCCCGGAGCAGACACAGAGACGATAAGAGACAATAATAAGCCACGGTTTAATGGTGCCCAGAGGCTCCTATTTCACACTTAATAAGAGAGAGACAGTGATAACAGAGCAGGGGCCAGAGAGGGACACGAGAAAGAGAAGAGGGTGGGTCAGTGCTGCCACTCACTTGGCTTTGCTGCTCCTGCCCTGCTGCACTGACCCAGCACCTCTGGGGATGGAGAGAGAGGCACAGAGCAGCAAATCCCTGGATTTTCCAAGCTAGGTCAACAGATTTATGTTAAAAACATGAAATAAGGGTGGATAGAGAGCTCAGTTATCAAAGAGCACCCATCAACATGTAAAGCAACAGGCTGGGATTCTGTTATTTGAAACAACATATCAAGGGCTCGATGCTTCCAAGGGATCCAAATCCCGGTGCCAGCAGGGGAGCTGAGGAATGTGAAGTGATGGAGAGCATCCCCCACCCTCCCTCAGCACACTCTGGTTTCATTCCTTGAGACCTCAGATGGTCACATCACCCCCAGAGTCCCTGGAGGGACACAAAGGGACCCACGAAAACAGCGTGTCTTCCACATCTTCTAGGGGGGAAAAAAAAGCTTGGGTTTGGTTAATATTGACAAATATTAACCAGCACAAAGGCATGGGTTAAGGGAAGGAGGCAGCAGGCATGGATTTAAGTGGACTTGGATTGCAGCTCCTCTCCATGGATCACCAGCAACCCCTCACTCCAATTGCTAAAATCAACAACTCAAGTGCACCCTCAAACACTCCCAGCAATAAAGAGGCCCCTCTCGATGCTGAAGTGGGTGCAATCACATTTATGATTAATAGCACCCACCATGCAGCTCTGGACACGCTCTCATACCCACTGATCCTGCTCCCACAGTGCCTGGCAGCCCTGACTCCCAGCACAGCACAGCCAAATTCCCCAGCCTTAACTGGGTCCCACCAGCAGCACCCAAACCCCTCGGATCAGACAGATTCCTCCACAAATTGGGAATAAGCCTTGGGACACCCAGTATGTCCCAGACCACCAGTATGGCTGGGAATTGGGAAGGACAGGTGCATCCACACAGAAAAATTCCAAGTGTTTTCGTGGCAGATCTGCTCTGGTAGCACCCTGTGAGCAAATCCCATCAGGCTTTATCCTTTCCCACCCCACCAGCACAGCAGCACAGCAGCCAGAGCCTTCCCTAATAACTCCAACCAGGGAAGCTTAAGTGAATATTAGGGAAGCCTGGTATCAGTTTATCTGTAACTAATGTCACATTATTGCAAGTACATTTTATTCAGCGCTAATTATCAGCCACTCAGATAAGTCATAATTCCTGAAAATTGCAAACAGCAGCTTTAATCAGCAGCCTCTGCCAACAGGCTGCGAGGGCAGGAGGAATAAATCACCTCCTCCTGTGGCACCAGAGCGTGGGCACATCCAGGGTGTCCTGGGGGTGACACTGGAGCTGCCCCAGCCCCGGGGGCTCCCCTGGGAGCTGCCAGAGATCCCTGGAAGTGCCAAAACGTGCAGCACCCAGCACACCCAGCCCCCCAGGTCTGGCACATCAGGGGGGAGGCAAATTCACCAAAAATCACCCCAAACCCTTAAATAACAGGAATGACTGGACAGAATCCCATGGCCCTTCCAATCCAGGGACGTTGGGATGCCCATCCCAGTCAGTTCAGCACGACTGGACTGTGCCAGGGAGCAGGAACTCATGACCACTGGCCCCAGCCCCACCGAGGCTCCACGGGAGACGGGCACAGGCCAATCCATCTTTTTGGTCAAACAACACTCCTATGAAAAATAAACATACGGATTTTTCTCACTGGCACGTTTGGGACTTTTCCCTTTCCAGGAGGGAGGCAAAACACAGCAGGAATGTTGCTGGCACCAGGTCTGGGAAGGGGGAAGGAGGGAACACGCAGGCAATTCCCAGGCTCCTCGGGAAATCCAGGAGAGGTTTCTTCCAAAACCTGATGTTTGACACGGCAGAAAGGAGAAAGGAGGTCGGTTTCGTAACCTCTGCCATGACAAAAAACAAAAGCCCAGGAATGTTTTCCCTGCTTTTGCCACCGGACATGGCAAAAAAACAAACATCTTGTTCAACAAACAAACCCCATCTCTGCAACAGCAGGAGCCAAGTCTCCTGTCCCCAACCTCCTGCCCTCCCAGGAATCCCAGAGAAACCTCCAACACAACCAGCAAATTCATGTTTCAGTGGACTAATTGCTCCAGGTGGAGTGTTGGAGCCCAGGAGTGCTGCCCACCAAAACCAGTTGGGTTGTATACCCACTTCCAGTTGTTTGCTGGGAGGCAACTTGCCTGTTACAGCCATAGCCAGATCCTAAGGGATATATTCCTGTGTTTTCCACACATCCCCAGCACCTGGCTGCCAGTGGCTCTCTCAGTAGGACACGGCAGAGAGGTTTGTGGCATCGAGTCAGCACTACAATATGAGATTTTAATTGTTTGCAATAAACCTTTAAGCCTCAAATGGGATTAACAAGAGCTTTTTCTCCACACGCTCATTAAAGCCTGATGGAGACCAGTTCCACCTCTCTTCCCTCTGCCTGCTCCCTTCCCACTTTGTTTGTAGCGTGGCAACGTGGATTTTTACAGTCCTTTATTCTGCCAGGCTTTCTGCGAGGGTGAGAGAAAGAGCAAACAAAACTTCAATTCACAGCTCATTCCCACCCGGTATTCCCCTCTTTGCAGAGAGAGCCGGTGGGGAAGGGGGAGCTGGGGACGTGGGAGCCCTGCAAGGGAGCGGGGAGGGCTCCTGGAGCTCTGGCAGGATGCAGCAGGGCACAGCCAGTGATCCATCACCCCTCAAATGAAGAGCCAGGCCGTGCCAGCGCTGCCCTAATTCCATTACTCTAAAGCACGACTTCCTCTGGAGCCGCAGCGAGCCGGGTGGACGTGCCCGGGCACAGGGATGGAGCAGCAGCAGCCCCTTCTCCTGCATCCCCATGAGCATCCCAGCCTGCAGGAGCCAGCCCAAGGATGTGTTTGCTGGGTTGTATCTCCTCCCACCACCTTGCACAGCCCATCATCACCAAAACAGCACCAGACTCCTCTGGAACCTCCAACACCTTCCAGAGGCACAGAGCAACAAACCCACAGGAGAGACCCCTCATCTACTGCAATTAATTCCTTAATTATTACAGAAGAAAGGCATAACAAGGGACAAGGCACTTCTGGATCACCACCAAGGAGAAACGAACCAACTTACTCCAAAATCATGGAATTGTTTGGGAGGGACCTTAAAACTCATCTCCTTCCACCCCCTGCCACGGGCAGGGACACCTTCCACTAGACCAGGCTGCTCCAAGCCCCGTCCAACCTGGCCTTGGACACTTCCAGGGATAAACTCCTTTCCTCTGGGGGCCTTTCCAAGCCTGAGACTCCAAGAGGAGACTCATCCAGTCAGTGTTCCATCCACGTTAACTCCAAAGCCTGGGGCCAGCAGATTAAAGTCACGTCACTGCCACCGCCTTGGTGGCAACTGGAGCGTGATGGGGGGACACAGGGAAACACACCACGGAGATTTTCACCCCCCGAGTGTGGCACAGCCCTGGGGGACACAGACAGGCCACCCCACAGCCACCTACCCCGAGCATCAAATGGGTGCAGAGACACCCACAGGGTCCCAACGCCAGCGGAGGAGCCTCACCCAGGCTGAGCAGAGAGGAACAAACAAGCCATTTTCCCCCATTTCCCAGAAGTGTCTTCCTCTCCAGCAGCTCCTCAGCCCATCAAGAAGGCACAGTGTCCCACTGGATTAAGAGCAGGTGTTTTCACACCACTCCCCATCAGCCACAAGCCAAGGGGCCACCGAGCATCGCTCACCGAGGGGACTGTCACCCAAGGGCGCTGCCCTCCCTGGGGACACACACACAGAGGAGGCACAAAGCTGACTCCTTCCAGATGCCTTGGCAGCACACAGCAGTGCCAAGGCAGAGTGGGTGAGTCAGAGTTTACCCTGGGAGAGAGCTGGAGCTGTGCTGCAGCTCCAGACCTGCGTGGAGAGATTTTCCACGATCCACTCGGAAGCAAGCCTTCCTCTCCCTGACATTCCCCCAGCCCACTGCAGAACCTCTCTTGCTGCTTCTCTGTCATTTTAATGGCAGGTTTCCCTTTCACAGTGGAGGCATTAATTTGGGGTTGTGCTGTGAGCAAATTCAAAGGCAGATTTTGAGATCAAAGAACAGCTGAGGAACCTTCTGTAGCACTTGGCGTGGCCCTGGATAAACAGGGACTCACTCAGGAGTGCAGGGGAAGAGCATGGATCCTCCAGGAGTGAGTCTCACAGTGATCCCACCTCTGGGGCAGTCAGCCCTTTGCCATCAACCAGCACCACGACCACAGCAAAGGGAGGCAGAGGACTCCTGATTCCTTCCCTGAGCTCCCCCCAGCAGGCAGGGTGTGGAGCATCACTGCAGCAAGACACAGAGTTGCAAGCTTCTTAATCCATCACCTTTCAGAGCCCACCAACCTGAAGCACACCTGGAGCAACCCTGGAGCACTCCAAGCACCCACATCCCCTCTGGTCCATGCTCAGTGGGTCAGGACCCACACCTTGCTCTCCCCTCGAGCTTTGCTGCTGCTTTCTGCTCATCCCATGTCTGAAACTCGGGAGATCCCCCCTGAGCCTCCTTTTCTCCAGGCTGAGCCCCCCCCAGCTCCCTCAGCTGCTCCTGCTGCTCCAGCCCCTTCCCCATCTCCATTCCCTTCTCTGGATACTCTTCTGGGACCCCTTGACAGCAGCACATCCCTCCCCACAGCCCCAGCCAGGCTCCTGGGGCAGCTCTGGGGGAGATCCTGTGTTCCAGCCTGCTCTTCTGCTTGGAAAACTCCTCTTTTACAATTCTGAGCCAGGCCCAAGCAGTAATTGAAATTCCCTCAGCAAAGGCTGAGCCAGGAGCAGAGAAAGTCCCATGGTCCATCAGCAGCCTTATCAGCAACACCTGCCCCAGGGGAAAGAGGGGCTTATCACAGGTACCTCCTGGAGAAGGGAATGACAGGAAGGTGCATCCAGTGCAGGAGCTCAGAATTAAGCCAGGTTTTCTCCTGCCCTTTTTTTTCCCAGCAGGATTTTTTCACCCCATACCATCAAACAACTCCAGATCTCATCTCTGTCAGAACTTAGTGATTCACAAACCTAATGAGGGTGGGAGGGAATCTAACCCTGACCTGGATTCAAGGCAGCTCTGCTCTGCAGCTCGAGCTTTGGGGCTTCACAAATCATGTTTTTATGAAATGCTTAATGCATAATGAGGGAGAATTATAATTAAGAGCAGCTGACAAATTGCACTCTGGAAGTAAATAACCCTTTACCTCCATTAATAAAATGAAACGCTTTGCTAAAAATTAGTATAACTGCAATATTGTGGGGGGTTTTGGCAAATAATGTCCATCTATGCAGGAGCAACTGGATTTCAAGCACTAAACCCACTGTACAGGGCCAGGGGAGGGGTGGGAAGCAGCCAGGCTTTTCACAGATCATATGGATAAACAGATTGAAAAGGAACCTTTGGGGTTCTGAATATTTCAGAGGGTCCCAAGGGTGGGATTCGTGGTCAGCACCAGGGATTTTCATGACTGAAATCCTGCCTGGGCCAGGACCAATCCCACCCAGATCCATAACCTGCCACAGTTGGCCTCGGGGAAGAGCTGGGTTGGTTTTAATTGATAAGTTAATAAAACCCATGCCCAGGTACTCTTTATTTGTTCAGAGCTAGAAGGGAAGGATGTTTCCCAATGGAAGGCTTTGCTATGCTCCCTTATGAGGCTCCCAAAAAAACAAAGTTTCCCCCTTCCTTAGTCATCAGAGCCAGATCCTTCCTCCCTCCCAGAGCCAGTGGAAAAGGGCCAGGATGCCACAAACCCAAACAAACACAAAGGCTGCTGTTTATTTTGCCCTAAGCAAAGGCAATGGGGGCAAAGCAGGAATGCAGGAGCCAAGCTGTGCCTCACACAGGACCCCCTGGTCCATCCTCACCCTCCACGGGGCAAAAGGCTCAACTCCTGCAGCAGCATTTCAGTCCCACACTCAAAAAATTAATAAAGCAGAAAATACACATCCCCCCCACCCCAGGCACATCCCTTGGTTGAAAATCCTCCACCTACTCCGGCAGTGAGGATGTGCAGCTAATTAACTTCCTGGGAGCCACAGATGAGCAGGAAAAAGCACATTAAAATGGGAATTTGCGATGGGCAGGTCTCGGAGGAATTAGCAAATTGCATAAGAGGAATCTTTACTCCAACCGTAAATTAACACCAGCCACAAGACCCAGCACGTTTTTCACCGCCTGGCGAAAGGATTAACCCCTCAGACCCCGCCCTGGGCAAGGCACGAGGCAAGAAATAGGAAAAGCTTTCCATCTTTGCCAGGGGGAAGCAGTTCAGGAGGAACACGGGCACCTTCCAGCTGCACCCACAGAGGGCATCAGCAACTGCTCTGCCTCGTCACACCAGGGAGGGAATCAGGGCATCCCACAATCCCTGAGGTGGGAAAAGCCCTCTCAGCCCATGGATCCCCCCCTGTGCCCCATCCCCACCTTGTCCCCCAGCCCAGAGCACTGAGTGCCACAGCCAGGCCATCCTGGGACACCTCCAGGGGTGGGCACTCCAAACCCCCCTGCCAGTGCCTGAGCACCCTTTCCAGGGAGGAATTCTTCCTAAAATACATGTAAGTACCAGGAATCACTACCTAGTGACCCCTCCCTCCAAAAAGGTGCTCCCCACAGCCTAATCCAGCTGAGAAAAAAACCTGCCATTGTAAAGAACATGCACCTACAGCTGCAGGTGGGATGGTCCTGTCCCCTCCTCCTGCAGCTTCATCCACACACTATTCCCAGCTTTCCCTCCCCATAAGTGACGTGGATGGATTTAGAAAGCAAAATATCCATCCCCAAGGCACATTCTGATCCAGATACCATCATCAGACAAGAGAGTGTCCTTGGATATTTATTTATCAAGTTCCAAACCCTTCCCAAGAGTTCTCACCAAAAATAGCCTAAAATTCGCTGCTCAAAATGTCCAGTCCCAGACTTTATTCCCAAAAAGCCTCCAGCCCTCGGCTTGCACAACCAGAAAAGGGCAGGAACACGAGGCAGTCATGTTTTGGGCGGGTTAAGGGGATCCAGCCTCCCACCAGGAGCATCCTCACACCTGCTGGGCTCTCCTCCATCCCACCTGCAGATCCTCCCCCTGCTCAGGAAACCCTTTGAGCAGCTGCAAACCTGAGCCCCAAATGCTTCAAAAGCAGGTACGAAACACAAACCCTGGAGCCCAGACAGGGATTTTGGCTGTGCTGGTTCCCTGGGATGAGGGGTCAGCCCTGGCACCTACAGGGCAAACACCAACCCAGGCAGAAGGCTTTTAAAAGGCACTTTAGTTACTATTTGCTTAAATCCAAGGAACGGGCTGACCATCACGTGTGGTTTTATTGATTTACTCTGTACTCGGGATCAGAAACAAACAAACAAAACCACACCAAACCCTGTATCCAGCTGAGAAGAAAAAATAAATAAATAAAAAAATCCGATGGAGATGGTATTTCCAGCTGGGAATTACAGCCCTGGCTCCACATCCTCCCACCCCCCCAGCATCTTTCACACCACAAGTATTGGCAGGCTCCTGGCTGGAGCTGAGTAATGGCCCATCAGCTCTCTCCAGGATTATACATTAACTCCTGGTTCTCCTGCAACATCTGCCCTCCTCTCCCTCCTCCCCCCGAGCAGTTCCCAGGGGAGCCCCCACCCCAGCACCCCTGGGTGGTGAGCTGAGCTCCAGCCACAGACCCACCACGCTGGGAGTGATGGAGCTGCTTCCCTGTGCAGACAGATGTTTGTGAGGAAAATGAAGCCGAGAGGTAGAGGAGATGAGGCTGATTAAGCCTCATTATCCTATTTAGTGTAATGATCACAGAGCCCACGTCACCGGGTGGAAAGAACAATGCATTTAACAGGAGAGGCAGGTACAAGTCCTGCAGCACACCAGGGCTTTCACCAGTTCCCAACACCATGACCAGCTGGATTTCTCCATCTCCCCGCCCATGGCACCTTCCCAATCCCACCAGAATTGCACCCATGAATTCCTGTTCCCCTGCAGGAGCAGTGAAGGGCTTGGACCTGGAAAAGGCAGGAGCCAGGGAGCTCCTGGAAGCCACAGCTCCAGCAATGATGCTCCACTGCCCCCTGAGCCAAAGCCCACCCAAAACCCACCCAAATGGGCTTGGGAACACTCCTGGGAACTCCACAGCCTGCAGCACCACCCTGAGAGGTCTTGGGGATCCAGCAGCTCCAAGACAAAGGTGACTCACATGGAATCACAGGATTATTCAGGCTGGAAAAGCCCTATAAAACTCATCAACTCCAGCTCTTAACACAGCACTGCCAAGGCCACCACTAACCCATGTCCCCAAGTGCCACATCCACATGTCTGTTAAATCCCTCCAGGGATGGGACTGCACCACTGCCCTGAGAAGCCTGTGCCAGTTCTTGATGCAACACTTCCAGTGCTTCCAGTTTTCACAGGCTTGTGAAAATCCAGGAGTAAAAGCATCCAGGGACAGTCTGAAGGAGAGAGTCAGGGCTGGATGCATCCTCAGGACTCTTGTGGGATTCCTCCAGGAAGGGGGAGGCCAGAGCAAGAAAAACATCACGAAAACCCAGTGAAACACCCCACTCTGAACAAAACTCAGCCAAGTCAGCAGAGCTGCACGACAGATTTGAAGGATGAGAATAATAATACATAATTCCAGCGTTCTTATGCGTTGCAGTAGACCCAAAATAGCTCCTCAGCCACCAGGGACCTGCTGCACTGGGTGGAATTTTTAAGTAAACTTTCCCTCAAAGGCTTTGGGTCTTGGCATTGAAGACCTTGAGCCCCAGTGCTTTATAGTAAAGGCAACAGTGTCTCATCCACGCCCCTCACCTGCCCCTCTCTGTCCAGAAACCTCCTCAAACACCAGCTGAAAAGCCAAGTTCTTATTTAAAAAGCAGGTGCAAGGTTAAACTAAAGGCTCCAGGCGAGGAGATAGTTGGCAAAATCTGGGAGAGCCTATTTCTTTCAACTCCTGGGGTCTGTCTCTGCCATGGCCCCGCTCCCCAGGCACTCCCAAATGCCCTGCTGTGCTTTGCCATCCCCAGGCACTCCCAAATGCCCTGCTGTGCTTTGCCATCCCCAGGCACTCCCAAATGCCCTGCTGTGCTTTGCCATCCTCCACCAGCCCAGCCGAGCACCCAGACCAGCATCTCCTCCTCCTCCAGCTCAGCCAAAAGATGAACAAACACAGTTAAAGGCTTCACACAGGGAAAGGAGGGGAAGATAAAGATGTAACAGATTAGATCTGCCTTTTGTAAGGAATTTAATGACTCCAGCTGTTCGGGCGTCATTAACCAGTTTGTCTTGGAGGTTTAACCCTCCTGCTGCCAGGGAGCAAACCCCCAGCTCTGGTGGGGCTGAGGCAGGAGCAGGGCCATTCTCCCTCCTGGGGAGCAGGGCTGGGCCGATAAAGAGTCATTAAAAGCTTTTACTACCTGTTGCTATCCAGCACAGCAGTCCTGGAGCAGCGCCAGGCAGGGACAGAGCTCTCTGTGCAAAGAGCAGCAGCTAAAAACAGCTGCCTGGTCCTGCCCTCCCAGGGACAGAGTGCCCCAGTCCCACCAGCATCCCCTCCCCACCCACATGGGGAGAAAAACAACCCGCAGATTTTAACTGATTTGGAAAGACTCGTTGGAAGTGCAATGGCTTAACCCTTGTCTGAGCAGCTCTGGCTCCCCGGGGAGAGGTCTGGGCTCCAAGTGAAGGAAGATTCATCTCCAGCCAAATTCCCCTCCCAGCACAGCCCAAGGATGGCTCAAGACTGACCAGGCACTTGTTTCTCATTTCAACACATTCAGCTTTAACCTCTCCCCGTGTTCCTTCCACATCATCCAACCCTCAGCTCCACCACCTCTCTGGGTACTTTGTCCTCTTCCTAAAGCCTCCCAAAAAATCCCCTCCCTGCCCACTGCACCGTCCCTGCCCAGCCCCAGGAGCCTCTGGGCAGGGAACTCAGAACCCCCCACCCTCTGCCAGCTCTCCTGACCCTGCCTGGGTTATCCAGGCAAGGCATTTGGCATTGGCACAGACCCCGACAAGGCGGGTCCTGCCCATTATCCCCCAGGAGAGACACCCCCGAGCAGGGACACCCCCTGTTCCAGGAGGGAAAACACACTGGCAGCAGCACTAGCTGTGGGATATAAACCCTCCTGGAGTTCCATGGGTTGTAAACCCTGCCCAGGCTCCAAGCCACCAGAATTCCCATGGGAAGAGCACGTGGCAACACGTGCTGTCCCACACGGAGCAAAGAGCTGTGCTGAGCCACAGGAGACAACAGCCCCACTCCCATCACCACTTAGGGTGGATTTATGGATATTCTGTAGATTTCTCTCTACAAAAATCACGCTGCTTCCCACCAGGCCACCCCCTCAGTGCCCCTCCTTGCCCCATCCCGCTCTGCACAGCACGAGGACCTCGCTCCCAACGCTCTGCCCCCTCCTCACGCTCCTGTTTCGACACTCAACAGACACCACCAGCCAGCAGGACGGAGTGGGGATTGTGGTGCAACTGCTCCTCCACCCTGTTGGGAAACACCAGCCCGAGGCAGCTGATCAAACACATCCCAGGGCCCTTCCAGCACCACGGGGGTCAAGGCCAGTGAGACACGCTGAGGATGCACCTGACTGTACCTGTTATCCTGCCAGGAGAGGCTCCAAAAGCAAGGGAAGGGGAAGGGCTGATGCTCCAGGTTCCCCTGGACCCACTCTTCCAACAGAAAAACCTCACACTTCTTCCTCACATCCACAGACAGCTCCCCCCTTCCACTAAAATAAATATAAGATCCAAAAATCTCTTTGGACATTTTTGGAGATCTCTAAACTGGCTGTGCCATTCTTGTGTTTTCAGCTGTAAAAATCCAGCAGCCTCCCATTTATTTATTTTTTTAATAACAGCCCTCGACACGAGGCTGCTTCATTCGATTCTGCAATGCTTCGAGGGTTGGCAGCTCTGCAAATTAAGCCCCTGGGCTGAGACACAAGGTCACACCTGAGCTGTTTGCAGAGTGTTGCCAGTGAAAAGAACAAAAGCAGAAGCATGAAGGGGGGGTGGGGGTGGAAAAGGAAAGATTAAAAAAAAAAAAAGCTTGTACAGACAGCCTAGAGCTGCATCCAGCACTGCCAGGGCTCGGGGAAATCACACTTTCATTAAACCTGGGATGGAAATCCATCTGTATCCAGCTTCCATCTGCTTCTCCTTCCAGCTGAAGGAAGAGCAGGAGCCTCCATCCAGCCCAGAAACTCCCACTTACCAGGACTGGCATGAGCAGGTCGGCCAAGTACACGAACGCTGCTCCCAGGGAGAAGCCCACGGCCACCGGCAGGAAGGAGAGGGCCCCGAAGCTGCCGGATTCCTCGGCCATCTCGATGGCTGGGGCCAGCAGGGACCAGTAGGAAGCAGCCAGCATGACCTGGGGACAGAAGGGGAGAGGTGAGAATCCTGCAGGCACCGATGCTGAGGGGATCCATCCCCGGCTGTCTCCTCTGCCACCAGCCCACCCTCTGGCCCAGGACACCCCTGTGCTCACCCCCATCAGGTGCACGACCAGTGCATCCCAACAGAACCCTCAAAACCCGCTTCCCAACGCAACAGATCGGGGAAGGCTGCTTGCTCAGGGTGTCACACAGTGCAGAGAACAAAGCAACAGTTTCACAAGCTTCTACTAAAGAACACAACATTAACATGCATTTTATCACCTTATCTCTTCCTCTCCACTAATTAAAAAGTCATCAGCCCAACACCCTCCCAGCAGCCCTGGCCCCAGTTCCTCTCCCTGCAGCTGTTCTGCTCTGCAGGGGGAAGCAGATCAGTGAGACAGGCTCCAAAATCCCATCGGGATCTGGGTCAGGCTTTGGGAAAAGGTCTGTGCAAGGCAGGGACACAGTGGCACCCACAGCCCTGCCATGGGCAGTCAGGGGCCATGCTCCTCAGGGTGGACAAGGCAGTGCTCCCAGCTCTCTTCCAACCCTGCAGGGGAGCACATGAATAAGAGGATTCCAACAGAGAAAGGGGTGTGGGACCAGGATCCAGTGGGAATAAGCAGAGTGATCCTGGAGACAGCGACAGGAGGGGTGCTGGGAGGAAGAGTGACCCCACCTGTCCCTCCAGGAACACCCAGCACCCCATGAAGTCCCATATTTAGGATGCTCAGAATCCTAGAATGGTTTGGATTGGAAGGGACCTTAAAGCCCATCCAGCCTTACCCCTGCCATGGGCAGGGACACCTTCCACCAGCCCAGGTTGCTGCAAGCCCCATCCAACCTGGCCTTGGGACACTTCCAGGGATCCAGGGACAGCCACAGCTGCTCTGGGCAACCTGTGCCAGGGCCTCCCCACCCTCAGAGGGAAGAATTTCCTCCCAGTTTCCAACCTAACCCTCCTCTCTTCCAGTTCCAAGCCATTAAAGAGATGCTGCTCAGCCTCCCCGGCACGAGGAGTCGCCCCTGGAAGGGGAGTGCGTAACAAACTCTCACACCTCAGATCCCTCTGAAGGGAGGCACGAGCTGCTATTGCTGCAGACACCAGTCCCGGGGGGGATTGTGTAAATCTCAGCTCGCTGTGAGTAAGAAGAACGAGGGTTGTCATGTCAGGCTTAAGCACGGCTGTCAAACTTCATATTTCAAATGCCACCTCCTTTAAAAAACAACCACACGCCCCAGCCTGGAAACACAAGCAACGGGGAAAGGCTTGGCAGAATTATATTGTCATCTCATGTTAAGATATCATTTCCCCACGGAAAACAGAGCTCTGACAGTGCTCAGCCTCCAGATCCCGTCAGCACCCCAGTCAGCACCGCAGCTCCCACCAGCACGGGCTCCAGGGGAAGGGATGACAGAGCCCTGAGCCACCCCAGCCTGCCTGGGAGGAGAGGGGATTTATTCCTGCTCTGTGCAGAGGAACCCCTCAACCCCACGTGCTGGGGGAGCTGGAAGTTGCTGTGTCCTTCAACAGGCAGAAGACACGATGTCCCTGTGCCCCCCCCTCAGCCCGTCCCTGAGCTCAGGCTGGGATTTGGGGACATGCCCAGCTCCTGCCCACCAGCTCAGCGTCAGAGCTGTCACACCCCTCCAGTTCAGCAGCCTCTCCTACCAGATGATGCTCAGGAACCAACAAAAGGGTGAGGATTTCTGCCAACAACCTGGTTTCGGTTACAAATTCACACTCAACCTCAAATCTTTATAACTGCCCAGCCAGGGACAGGAACACAAACCCCCAGTGCCTCCCAGCCAGCTGGTGTCAAAGGAATAAAACACAGAAAGCCCCCTGGGCTCTCCTTGGATCAATCAAACACGGAGTCACTTGGGCAGAGGGGAGGATTTTCCACGCCAAGTCTTCCCCTCACATCAGGCCCCCCAAGACAGGGAGCAGAAAACCCAGGAGGAAGAGATCCCCATGGCAGGACAGGAAAGACAAGTGGAAGCTGAGAGACTGGCAGGACACCTCCCTGACAAACTTTTCCACTTGACTTCATTAGGGCTCCAACAACAAGGACCAGCCCCAGCAGAGCTGTGTGAATTCCTGATGCTGTTTTAAGCAGCACTGATAGGGAATATTTGAACCCAGCTGTGCCTGGTGTGGGTTAAGGAGCGTGGCTGGATGATTTTCTGCTTCATCTGGGACAGAAGAAATCAAAGTAGAGCCCAGCAAGAGGAACAGCAGTGTGAGGCTGCAGGGAGGGAGGACTGGAAGTGTTTGCTCATGATGTCTGAGCCCAGCACCTCCAGCACAGCAGAGAACAGCTAAAAAAAAAAAAAAAACCACCAACATCTTATTTAAGAATATCAAGATTTAAGAGAAAAGCCAGAATTCCACATCAGATGCCCCAGCAGCAAAGCCTTGTCTCTATGGAAACACATCACCTCAGAGGCTTCCACATCCAAAACCCTCAGTCATCTGCGAGCTCCAGAGAGGGAACTGAGGCACAGAGAAGGCAAATCCTCGGGCACCAGCGTGGTGCTGGAAGGGGCTGAGCTCCTCCACCCCACACTGAGCAGCTGCACAGGTCCCTCCATCTGAGATGACCCCTGTGCCACCAAACATGGGCAGCCTGAGCTGTGCTTTGCCATCAAGATGCTCCCAGTACACACAGGGGCTCTCCCAGTACACCCCAGTTCACAGCACGGCACTTTCACCCTGTGCCCAGGTTTATCCCAGCTCCCCCAGATCAGGTGGAGCATCTGCAGTGAAGGCAGTGCCAAGGCACAGCTTTCTGTGTTCCAAAATAACACTCTGCATCCCAGACCACCCTCCCTGAGGTCACCTGGACATCCCTGTCCCACATCCTCGTCCTGCCTCAGCAGTGCCAGAGAAATCTTTAACCAGTTCTGGGTTTATTTCGCTTTGCAGCTCCCAGAAGACAAGCAGGGAAGTGATTCCAAGAGGATGGAGAACCATCCATTACACCCTGTTTCTCCAGCAATCCTGGCCTTGGAGAGCCCCAGGGATGCTCCCTGGAGCCCAGGTGACTGTCAGGGATCCTGAGCTGAGCACAGCAAGGCTGGAAGCAGCACCTGCCCCTGAAAGCACAGGAGCTGGAGCTTTGCTGGCCCTGACAGAGCACCAGGGAAGATAATTCAACCCAGCAGCACAGATTTCAGAGCAGGGCTAAAGAGGAAGTTCTGCCTCTCCTCATCCCCCAGCGCTCAGAGGAACAGCCCAGTACGTGCAAGAGATCAGCAGAGTTTCAAACAGAAACCCTCAGAGCAGGAGCAGCGTCTCTGTCTGCAGAAACACTTCTCACAGGGGAGAGGAGAGGAAAACAGTACAAGCAGGTTCCAGAACTGGCTGGTCCACGTCCTTTCACCCCTACACAGAGCACAGAGAGTCTGTGCTGCTCCCAGGGCTCCCCCAGCACCAGTTCTGGGCTCCCTCAGGCAGGACACCAGCTCAGCTCCAGCACTACATCCCCCCTCCAGCATCCCATCCCCTCTCCACCCTCACACAGGGAGCTGTCCACTGGCCACAGTCCCTCTGTGCTGGGTGGTTTCTCCTCCAGCTTCCCCACGGACTCTCTGCAAAGCCACCAAGCACACACACCCCACCAGTGCTTTCCCTGGGAAAGAGGGAAGAAAACGTTGCCTGTGTTGTTAAATCCTTTCAGGGAAAGGAAAGATGGACACACAGAGCTGGTCACACTGTTGGGCAAATAATGGCAACGCTGCCCAGCTGAGAAAAGGGAAGCTCAGGGGGTGTCACCAGGGACCTCCTCGCTGTCCTTCCCCCCAGGCAAAGCTCTCCCCTCCTGCTCTGAGCACAGCACAGCGAAAAAGCTGAGGGAAAAGCAAATGTTTGCAGGACCTCTGCTTCCTGAGCCACACCTGGGGCAGGCAGGGATGACTCAGAGCTCCTGGCACAGGGACGTGGTGGCCACGGCAAGGACGGCACCTGAGCCAGCAGGTCCTGATCCTAATGGGGCTCGTGGATAAATGATGGAGCAGCCATCCACTCCAGCAGCCAAGGGGAATTATTCTCATCGTTACCTGGCCACAGAAAAGCTTCCAGCTGAGTTCCTGTCACCCACCACAGCATCCAGGTGCCACCAGCACACAGCAAGTGGGGCAGAGCCCAGGTACAGCCACCACACACCCTGGGGAGATGCCCCTTCCACCCAGGGCAGCTCTCAGGTGCACTCCAGCACCTTGAACTGTGGGGTTTAACAGCTGAACTTGATTACCTTAGAGGTGTTTTTCAACTTTAACCGCTCTACCAGGGGAAACAAAGGTGATTTAACGAGCTCCACCTGGCCCCCCTCACCTGGGCAGGTCTGCATCCCCAATTCCCAACACAACCCCAAGCCACACAGTTGCACATTTTCCTTCAGGACAGAAGGAGCAAGCCCCACATTCAGTGTGCAGCCTTGATGTAGAGCTGCAGTGCCTTCCTCCCCTCTTCTCCTCAGGGTTTAAACATCCACGCTCCACAGGAGACCGAGCAGCACAGAGCCAGCCATGCACAGCAGCCCCCAGGACAAGAGCCCTCCTGCCCATCTTCATCTCCCCTGCACGTCTCCATCGCTCCAGGAGCGACTCAGCATCCCAAGGGATGAGAAGAGCTGAACTCGAGAGAGCCAAACCCAGCGTGGGCAGCTCAGCGTCCTCGTGACCCCTCCTCGTGCCACCTCCTCCCTCCCCGAGGAGGCACCAGGACATGACAGGGCACAACCAGAGCCACCCCGAGGGCAGGAGCCCTTCCCTGCCCTCAGGAAACTACCCAAGGGATTCTGATTCCAGTGGGCAAGCAGACCAAGCGTGGAGGGGCTGCAGAGGGGAGCAGGAGGGTGCTGTACTTACCCCTGCAGCAAAGCCCAGGCTCCCATCCAGGACCCGCCTCTGGAAGAAACCAAACACAAAACACACCTTTCAGTGCTGTGGCAGGAGCAGCAGGGTGTGACCACACCATGGACCACACCAGGGGAGAGGCAGCTGCTCCCTGATGGGATAGGGGGATCACAAGGCTGGAGAGGGACTTTGGACAAGGGGAATGGCTTCCCACTGCCAGAGGGCAGGGATAAATGGGATACTGAGGAGAAATTCCTCCCTGTGAGGGTGGGGAGGCCCTGGCACAGGTTGCCCAGAGCAGCTGTGGCTGCCCCTGGATCCCTGGAAGTGTCCAAGGCCAGGGCTTGGAGCAACCTGGGCTGGTGGAAGGTGTCTCTGCCCAGGGCAGGGGTTGGGACTGGATGGGCTTTAAGGTCCCTTCCAACCCAAACCATTCCATGATTTATGGAATCACCAGGATCCTACAAGGCATCCCCAAAGCATGTGAGACATTCAACCAGCAGCTCTCCTGCCCCTCTGCATTTCCTGCCCTCATTCCCCCTCCCTCCTGGAAGACCTTCCTTCCTCTAATCCCTGGCTGTTCTGAACAAGCCCCCTACTCTGCCCACAGCCCAGCACAAATCCTGCCCACTGCACTCCCAGGGTTTTATTCCCTCCCCCAGAAAGAAAACCCCATGTGCTCCTGCAAAGGGAATCTCAGTGTGCAACCAACTGCTGAATAAATCATCACAAGAGCGAGGCATAAATAATAAATCCATCCGGGCAATGGGGAGCAGGGCGGCGAGGGGGCCTCTAATTTTGGATCCCAGATGACTTAAAGATCAGCTCTTTGCTTGCTCTGAGCACGGGCTGACCCAAATCCTGCCCTGGAAACGTGGCACCAAAACCAGGTTACAGGAGGGGAACCTGCTGTGTTCCCAACGCTACTGGGAGCACATACCACAGCCCAGGGGCAGGAATTTGATTTCCTTCTCCTCTGGTGTGCTGAGAAACGAGCTGGATTTTTGCTCCTCTCTTGCCCCAGGGCCATTTTTAACCCCCTCAAAGTTGGGATGAGGCAGCCAAGGCGCCCCATGAGCACGGCACAGCCCTGTATGCCAGGTCCTGCTGGTCTCCCAGGGATGAGGGGGGGGATCCCAGGTCCTGCTGGTCTCCCAGGGATGAGGGGGGGGATGATCCCAGGTCCTGCTGGTCTCCCAGGGATGAGGGGGGGGATCCCAGGTCCTGCTGGTCTCCCAGGGATGAGGGGGGATCCCAGGTCCTGCTGGTCTCCCAGGGATGAGGGGGGTGATCCCAGGACCCACCTGGCCGCTGGAGAACACGAACACCAGCGCTGAGCCCGCCGCCGTCAGCCCCCAGGTGAGGAACGTCCCCAGCACCGCCTGCAGCACCGGCCCCAGTCCCGGGATCATGCTGGCCTGGGGGACAGGAGAGGGGTTAGGACAAGCACCTGGGGTTTGCAGACAGAGAACAACCCCCAAACTCCACCCTGGCCAAAGGGGGAGTGCCCCAAACCCCTCCTCACCCACGGGGACAGAGGGAGCTTTACCATCCCCCTCGGAGCTTCTCCCCCTTGGGCGAGGCTTTGCGGTGGAACCCAGCGGAGCAGCAGGGGTGGGACACACCCCGTCCCACCTGCAGCACCACCCCACACTGAGCTGGGGCTCAGGGCTGCGCTCAGGGGGTCCCCCGAGGCCAGGGGAGGGTTATCCAAGCACTGGGAATGGCCCAGGGAGCAGCAGCACTGCTGGGAAAACACACACAGGTGTGTGGAAATGCGGACATATAAACTTATAATACACGTATTGACATATTTATACGCAAGTAAATCAAAATACACGTGTGTTTATACACTTGGGTGGAAATATATCCAAATACACGTATACATTTATATGTAGATATATCAAATACATATGTATTATACATTTATATATAAATATATAAGGAACACACACAATGTTGCCATCTTGCCCCCCCTCTCAAAGGCCCAGGACCCCCACGCCCCCCACACCTGGAGCCCACCGGTCCTGTCCCCAAAGCCCCCAAACCCCCCAGTCCTGGGGGACCCCCAGCCCAGTCCTCAAAGCCCCCAAACCCCCGGTACCGGAGCCCCCGAGTCGGTCCCCGGGACCCCCAAACTCCCCGTTCCCGGAGCCCCCCGGGATTCCCACACCGCTCGTTCCCGGAGCCCCCCAGGTCATCCCCCCCAAACCCTCCGGGACCCCCAAAGCCCCCGTACCGGAGCCCCCGGCTCGCTGCCCGTCCCCGCCCGCGCCGTTTCCTGGTGCCCGCACACGTGTCGCCGCCGAGGCCCCGCCCCCTCCGCGGCCGCAGCCAATGGGAGCGCGGCGGGGGCGGGCCGCCCGCGTCTCTGCGGTTGGCGCGGGCGCGGCGGCGGCAAAGCGAGGCGGGCGGGCGGCGCGGGCGGGCGCGACAAGGTGTCGCTGCCGCTGTCACTGTCACTGTCGTTGTCACTGTCGCTGCCACCTCCCCCCCCAGGGCAGAGCTTCCCGCTGGCATCCTTAAGGGCAGCTCCCGGTGTTTGCGTACTAAGAGCGCCCACCCGGCAGGGTGGTGACCCACGGCCGCAATCAGCCCCGCTAATTAACAGCAGGACGCGACACCTTAATGGTCAGCACGTGGCAGCCTGGGGCACCTCACAGGGGCAGACAGCACCCCCCATCCAACACTGGCATCCGGCACTGCCCTCGGAGGGTGCAGCATCCCACCCGTGACGTCACAGAATCCCAGAATCATTCACGTTGGAAAGGAACTCCCAGCCCATGGAGCCCACCCTGTGCCCCATCCCCACCTTGTCCCCCAGCCCAGAGCACTGAGTGCCACGGCCAGGCCTTCCTGGGACACCTCCAGGGGTGGGGACTCCAAACCTCCCTGGGCAGCCCCTGCCAAGGCCTGACCACCCTTTCCAGGGAGAAATTCCTCCTGATGTCCAAGCTGGACACCCCCCAGAGCATCGTCCCGGGGCACACAGTGGGGCAGGAGCGGCTCCATCACCGATTCCTTGCCTTGGCAGGAGGGAGAGGGACCTGCAGTGCCATCCCTGGAGCAGAGGGAGCCCGGCCAGCCCCGGTGTCCCCGGCCTGTGCCGTGCCAGAAGGAGCAGGTGGTGGCAGAAGGACACATCCAGCTCATTTGCAGCAGAACCCGTCTTTATGAGAGTGTTTATCTTCCAACAGCCTTTGATCAGCCTCCCCTGCCTCAGCTGGGAAAGGTCAAGGCCATTTGAAACCTCCCCGATTTCGGATTTAATCAATCTCGCCCTGTAATTGCCGCATCCCTCATTAGCTGCCCTGGCCAGGCAGATGCAGGGCGAGGTGCCAGCTGGGAGGGACATGGGGACAGACAAACAGAGCTCCCCTGCTCCCCCCCTGGGGATCCCCGGGCAGCTGTGCTGGCAGGGACAGCTGGTGACCCGGCCAGGCTGGCCCTGGGGACACGGCTGACACGGGCTGGGGGTGGCTGGCAGGGCTGGCCCTGCCTGGGGACAGGGGGGTGGCAGTGGGGACAGTGATGGCAGTGGGGCTCCGTGCAGAAGCATCAGCAAAGTCAGCTCTCACCCCCCTTCTCCAGTGTCACCTCCATGTCACTCAGCCCCAGGCAGCTCCCACCTGCCCCTGCCTGGGCCAGCACCAGGAAGGATGAGGCCTGTGCCCCTAAAATGCATTTTAAACAACAAAACAGGCCCAAATTCTTGTGCAATCTCTCATTAAGGTTAATGAGACATTGGAAGGGGCAGCTCCGGGGAGCCCTGGGGCAGCCAGGACCCAAATCCCTCTGGATTTTATGCCATAAAACTGCTTAGTGGTGTCTGGGGCGGGTGGAAGGCACAGAGGGGCACATCCCAGCACCTGGAGATGCCCCAGCCGTGCCTCTCACTGGGCATGGCCCCTGTGTCCTTGTGTCCCTGCTGTGTCCCTGCTGTGTCCCTGTGTCCCTGCTGTGTCCCTGTGTCCCTGCTGTGTCCCTGCCGTGTCCCCTTCCCGCAGGCTGAGCTCACGGCCGGGCTCTTTCCCAACCCAAATCCATCTGTGTCAAGCTGAAGCAGCGGCTGGAGCCAGCCCGGACCGCGGGATGAGGGATGAGGACATCCAGGGCCATCCCCGAGGACGGGGCAGGGGAGCAGCCCGGGCAGGGTCGGGCCATCCCCCTCCGCGAGCTCCTGTCCCCTCCTGTCCCCCCTGGGTCACACGCACAAAGGAGAAGCTTTGTGCTCCTCCGCTGGCTTTGGGCTCGTCCTGAGGGACGGGCAGGACCCGCCGCAGGGCTGGGGGGCCACGGAGTTCCACCAGCTGCTCCGAGCAGGAGGGGACACGAGCAGCAGCGTGTGCTGTCACCAGCCCTGACGTTTCCAGCTGGAACAAAGCCTGGCTGCCAAACGCAGGCTGTTCAGTCCCGATTTATTGCGCAGGACCCTCGGACGAGCCAGGCACAGCGGGCAGAGGCACGGGCAGGAGCCGGCACCTCAACCCGCCGCTGCCAAAGGCTCAGCAGCTCTGGGATGCCCCGGGAATGCGAGCGGCGGCTCCCGCTGCAGCCCGGCCCCTCCAGAGATCAGTAAAATAATTACGGAGGCAAATAACGGCAGGGCGAGAAGGGGAGAGGTGGGAGAGGGAGGAAGGAACCGGCTGTAGGGAGGTCTGGCAGGAGCAGGAGCCGGAGCGGGGTGCGGGGTTCCCCCGGGAGAGCCCCGATCCGCGGGGGCTGTGGAGATCCCGGATCCGCGGGGGCTGGGTGCTGCCCTGGGCGCAGGTGAAGGCGCCAGCTCCTCTCCCTCCCCATCCATCACCGCTGCAGACGCTGCCCGATTAAATCTGGCAGCCACCAGCCTGGTCCTGCCGCGCCTCGGGGCGTGGGGAGATGGTCCAGACCTGTTTGTCTGGCTAATTAGCAGAGAGCAAAGCCTCCCCCAGCCCAGGCATCCCTGCAGCCTCCAGCCAGGCGTCAGCAGAGCCACCAAAACGCCTGCAGCTGCTGGGCTGGAGATGGGAAGGGAAAAGGCAGGGAAAGGGCAGTGCCACCCAAAGGACCCAGGAGAGAGGAACACCACGGGCATCCCTGCCTGTGCTGGCTCTGTCCCCACGGCCATGGGGGACAGGGGGTCCCTCTGAGGGCAGGAGTGGGTTTGGGCACGGCAGAGGCAGAGCTGCTTGGGGCCAGCTCTCCAGAGAGAGATGAGCATCTTCAAGACATGATGAACCTCGGGGATCCTCAGGCTGGCTGCGCTCAGGAGCAAATCCTTCCCCTCCTGACTGCTGTGGAACAGCAGCTGCCCCCCAGTTCCCCTCCACCATGTCAGAGCCCAGCCCAGAGAGCTCCAGTCCAACACAGTGTCCCTCATTCCTGCAAAACGCTGGAGATCTCGCTGCCTGCCCTCCACGGATGTGGGAGAAAGGCCGGCTCACCCTATCCCTCCGTTGGCATCCAAACCCGGCTCCTTACGACACTCACTTCCAGGACAGGGGTCGAAAGTGCTGTTTTCCCCTGGGACTCTTGCAGAACCGCTGGGAATAGATGGCAGAAAACTTGGAAGGACTTTAAAAAACCTCTCTGTGGTCACGTAACCGCCGTGCCCCTCTCCCAGGGGTTATTTCGGCCGTGTGGGAAGGGGCCGTGCCTTTCTCCTCTCTCCAGCCCTGCCAGTAAATCGCTTTTCAGCACAGTGGATGCTTCCCAGGCAAAAGGACAAAGAGGAGTTTATCTGCCAGCACCAAACCAGCTGCTGGGGTACAGCGTCTCTCGGAACCAGGGACCACCCAGAGACACAGATCAGACTCTAGACTGAATCCTAATTCAGTCCTAAATCTAAACAGAATAAAAAAATATGTCTTCAGAAGGCTCAAGGACAGATTCCCAGCTCAGCCAGCTGCTGCTGCCCTCCTCCTGGATGGATATCAGCTCCGATCAGCTCCTCAATACTCACCGGGCCATCATTTCATTAGTTTTATGGGGGTTTTAATGAAGATCACGATCTGGGTTTAGCCAGGCGAGATTGCTGGCTGGGTTCTCCCAGCTCCCTGGCCCCAGCTTCCCACGGAGGTGGAAGGGAAGGACTGGGAGTGCTGGCAGCCCCAGCCAGCTGGCAGCACCCCGGGGTCCCTGCACTGCCCCACCGCTCCATCCCCTGGCACGGGGGGAGGATGATGCTCAGGACCATGCTGGGGGCTGGGAGAAGCCACTGCCAGCCTGGGGTGGTCTCAGTGCCAGGGCAAGAGTAGGGGGAGGGCCCAGCTTGGTGCCCAAGGGACCCAGGGAAGGGATGTGACAGCATCACCTGCTCACAGGAGAAATCCAAGGAGGCAGCACTGGAAATGCACACAGGGAAGGCTGCACCTCACTCTTCCCACTGCCGAGGGAAGGGCACAGTCAGGGCATCCCTCCTGGGCACAGGAATCAGCCAAGACAGGATAAAACAACTGTGAAAAGGTCACAAGGCAGCAAACCCCTCTCCTGTGCCAGGCTGGCACGCAGTGCTCCCTCCTGCACAACCATCCTGGGGGCACGTGGAGCCAACCCCGCCTGGAGCAGCATCCCAGGGATTGACATTCCTCAGGACACCCCAAAGGGAACACCCACAGAGATCCAATCCCCCATTTACATCAGCCAAACCAGCTCCAGCACCACCTTCCCTCCTCTCACAGTTACTGGGATATTCATTTCCACATCATCTATACCAGAAGGGGCTCTTTCCTGCCTCCTAAAGATTTATGAGGCTGATAACGACTCTCCCTTGTGCCCCAGGACCTGATGTCTTTAGATCTGCCTTGGGACGTGGATGGTGAAGTGCAAGTGAGAAACTCCCACCACAATCAGCAGCCTCAGCACTGGGCTCTTTGTTCCCAGTCCCTCTTAATTTCCTGCTTTCTATTGTCTCTTGGAGAGGTGATGGAAAGGAGGGCAGGAATAGCGATCATTTAATTGCTTTCAATATCTCAAACAAGCCAGAACAGAGATTATCTGCCCCAAACCTCTCCTTTTTGGTTTTCCTCCTCCAGTTGTCATCACGGGGTCAGTGCAGAGGGAGAGGCTGTGGCAGGAGCCACCTGTATTGCACCCATCCCCAGAGACCCCAAATATTTCAACATCACCTTCCCACCTCTCCCAGGTGTGAGGAACAGCAAGGACCTGCCTTGGCTTGTCTTTGGAGGCAAGGTGAAAAATCCTGGGGTCAAGGCACTCTAAGATTCCTGAGAGACTTTGGGAGACTTCACTGGGGTCACGGCATGGCCATCAGGATGCCATTGCCCTGTCCGTCTCCTGGTGGCCCTGGAGACATCAGGAGAAGCTGAGCCTGTGGCTGGAACCAAAATGTTGCTCCTACAGCAGGAGCCGGTCAGTGAGGCCAAGGCTGTGTTAGGAGAAGGAGCCAAGGGGTCCCTCAGGATGTTTCCATCTGGAAGCCCTGTGAATCCAGGCAGGTCCCACCACGCTCTGAGGAGAATCAGGGTCCCTACACATGTCCCTGAGCCCCTGGTTTGGGCACCCTCTGGCACGCACCAACAGACTCTGAGAGAAGGAGAGGCTCCAATCCCAGGCACGCAGCACCCGGAGCTGGGGAGAATCCCGGCTGGGCTCGCCGGGGGCTGGCAGGGCTGTGGGCAGGGTGGGCACCGCAGGGAGGGAACGCAGGCAGGGTGGGCTGCGCAGGGTAGGCAGGACAGGGTGGGCAAAGGTGGGCACGGCAGGGTGGGTACGGCAGGGTGGGCACGGCAGGGTTGGCAGCGCAGGGTGGGCAGCGCAGGGCGGTGCGGGCTGTCCCCGCCCCGGCCCCGCAGAGCCGCCCCGCGCGGGGCGGGGCGCAGCCGGTGCGCTGGTCCAGCCGCGCCGGGAGCTGCTGCTCGGAGCCGCGCGGAGCGGTGCGGGGCTGTGCGGGACGGGCGGTGCCGAGCCGAGCCGAGCCGAGCGGGGTGCGGGCGCTGCCGGTGCCTCCCCGGTGCCCGCGGGGCCGGGGCGGGCTGCGGCGGCGGGGGGAGCAGGTGAGCGGCGGGACAGCCCCGCACGGTGCCCCCCGGGCAGCGGAGCGATGGGTCGGGGGGTGGGGGCTCCCCTGCCCCGAGCTTGTCGCCCAGCGGGGCCGTCCGGGCTCGGGGTGCCGGTCCCGGCTGGCAGGGAAGGGGGTGGCACCCGCAGAACGGCCGGGCGGCGGGGAGGGCTTTGCACCAGCGCTCGGTGCTCCCGGGCATCAGTTGCACCCACCGGGACACACTGGTTGGATATGGGGAGTCGTGAGGGCTCCGGTGTCGCCAGGGACAGGAGGAGCTGTGGCGTGTCCGGAGAGACCACTCGGGGAGGGGAACCTCTCTGCTGGGAGCACCTCTGCCACAGGGCTTGGCAGCAGGGTGGGCAGACGATCCCCAGGAATCCCTTCAATTCTGTTTACTCTCTGATTTCTAGAATCTTCTCCTCTACCCCCAGAGCAAGGGAGGATGACATCTCAGCTCCTCTGAGCCAGCAGTGCCCAGGGACCTGCAGAGCCATGGAGCTGGAGTACGAGCTGCCCAACTCCACTGCCTTCTGGTTCTCCCCGGCTTCCCCCTTTGACAACTTCTCCCTGGAGGCTCCCACCAACAGCTCGCAGAACTCCACGGGCCAGCACTTCGACCTGACCAGCAATGCCATCCTCACCTTCATCTACTTCGTGGTCTGCATCATCGGGCTGTGTGGGAACACGCTGGTGATCTACGTCATCCTCCGCTATGCCAAGATGAAGACCATCACCAACATCTACATCCTCAACCTGGCCATCGCCGACGAGCTGTTCATGCTGGGCCTGCCCTTCCTGGCCATGCAGGTGGCACTGGTGCACTGGCCCTTCGGCAAAGCCCTCTGCAGAATTGTCATGACGGTGGATGGGATCAACCAGTTCACCAGCATCTTCTGCCTCACGGTTATGAGCGTCGACCGGTACCTGGCTGTCGTCCACCCCATTAAATCTGCCAAGTGGAGGCGGCCCAGGACAGCCAAAATGATCAATGTGGCTGTTTGGGGCGTCTCCCTGCTGGTGATCATGCCCATCATGATTTATGCTGGGGTGCAGCACAACCACGGCAGGAGTAGCTGCACCATCATCTGGCCGGGAGAGTCGGGCGCCTGGTACACGGGGTTCATCATCTACGCCTTCATCCTGGGCTTCCTGGTGCCTCTCACCATTATCTGCCTTTGCTACCTGTTCATCATTATCAAAGTCAAGTCCTCGGGCATCAGAGTGGGCTCCTCCAAGAGGAAAAAGTCTGAGAAGAAAGTCACCAGGATGGTCTCCATCGTGGTCGCCGTCTTCATCTTCTGCTGGCTCCCCTTCTACATCTTCAACGTCTCCTCGGTCTCCATCATGATCGTGCCCACTCCTGTCCTCAAGGGCATGTTCGACTTTGTGGTGGTCCTCAGCTACGCCAACAGCTGTGCCAACCCCATCCTTTACGCCTTCCTGTCCGACAACTTCAAGAAGAGCTTTCAGAACGTGCTGTGCCTGGTGAAGGTCAGCGGCATGGACGAGGCGGACCGCAGCGACAGCAAGCAGGACAAATCCAGGCTCAATGAGACCACGGAGACCCAGAGGACCCTGCTCAACGGGGACCTGCAGACGAGCATCTGAGGGGACGGCGGGGTTGTCCTTCCTGCGCTCTCCTCTCCCCGCTTGCTCCCAGCAGGGTGGTGGCACGTGTGGAATGCCAGCTGAGGGGAGAGCAGTGAGCACCCCGTGGGGTGTTGGGTCCTCAGCTGGGCTCTGCTGGGTTGGCTTTCAAGCACTGGGAAGGATATGGATCAAGAGGAGCTGCCTCGCCGCGAAAACAAAGACAAGTCACGGCACCACAGCACATCTCAACTCTGAAGTGCCACCCTGGCCACAAGGATCGCTGGGGTGGCTCCGCTGCTCCCCCGTGTCACCCTCGGGCTGGTTGGCTCTGGGGCTCTGCCCCTGCACGGGTGGATGCACATGGACACAGGGGGTGACCTCAGGAGGGGCCGAGGCCACGGGTGTGTGATAACACGGAGATGCACTGACCTGGCGGGAGCTGCCGGAGAGCTCCTGCCACCGCCCTGCCCAGGAGGCGAGGATGTTTGGGGTCGCGTTTTGCCTGGGGTATCAGTTCCTCCATTGCCCCCCCGAAGCCTCCCTGTGCTGTGTGACTGCACTGTTGGCAGCAGCCGCCCCTCCCGAGGGGGGCACTCCGGGATGGAGGCGACTCACCCACGGGAAGCAGCTCTGCCGCCTCGGCAGCCCCTCTGGTCACACCACGCTCCTACCCTGCCATCTCCTGCTGCAGGAGAGCCCCTGCCTTCCTCCTGCCGTGACATCACCTGCCTGCAGATTTTCTCCTCGGATGGAGGATTTCCCCCTTTTCCCTCCCCAGTGGCCCCTGCCCCCCTCCACGCTGCACTGACAGCCGGGATCGCCGCTCCGAGCGGCCCCGGCAGGACCGCCCGGCTCCGGCCCCTGCTGGGAAATCCTTGGAAGTATTTAAGCAGCAGCGACACGTCAGGGGTTTGGAGTACCTTTGGCACAGGCTCCTGCACCTGGCTGAGATCTGGGTTTGCCCGGCTCCGAGGATCCCTGGGGTGACACCTGTCCTGCTCCTTCCAGGCAAGTCACACTGGAGATGGGTGATGGAGAGGATGGGGGACGGGAGATGGGGAGTGCTGAGGACTTGGCCCCCACCCCATCCGAGCCAGGCAGAGCAGACAAGAGGGCTTCCAGCACCTGGGAATGAGAAAGAGGAGGGCAGCACATGTCCAGCCCCGTGGACCCTGCACAGGGTGAGAGGTGGTGGGACTGACCCATCATCTGCTGTATTTGGCTTCCCAAGACTGTCCTGGAGCGCTGGGCTCTGCCCTCCCAGCTCAGCACAGCCCAGGGCTCTGGAGCCCTGACCCGGCAAAGCCCCTCCTCGGACAGCACAGCAGGAACGTGAGGGAAAGCCCAGGGGAGAGGGAGAAGTGCCAGGAACCCAAGGGAAAGCCCAGGGGAGAGGGAGAAGTGCTGTCTTCCTGCTGGAGCACCCGGAGCAGCCTCTGTGCCAGAGGCCAGGGCTGTTCACAGGCTCTCGCTGCAGAGCTGAGCCGTGGGAACGCGGGGGTTTAGGTGGAGAAGACAGCCGGGCCTCGCTCACCCTCCCCTTTCTGGGGTCCCCCTGGCCAGGGGATGCAGAGACTTCACCTGGCACTGCAGTCGATGCGGGGGTGAGGGTGAGCATTGCCCACGAGGTGCCACCTGTTTTGGGCTGCCACCTTGCTCAGCCACGCACCCCCAGTTGATTCTCTGAGAGCACCAGCTCCGGGAGAAGTTTTCCCACGGCTCTACCCAGCTCCTGCAGCAAGAACCTGCTTGGGGCATCACATCCTGCTGTGCCAGGCCCTCCAGCTCCCCGAAGAGGGCTCAGTGCCAGGCTGGGTACCTGCTCCCCAGCTCTGCTGGACACGGCACAGGGCTCAGGGGTGTTCTGCGAGACAAAGCAGAGCCTTGTCAGCATTTCTTTGCTTTTAACTGTTTCCTGCTCCTCTGAGGAAGGTGTGACACTGTTCAAGTGCTCAGAGGCACCTCCCTGTCCCCTGGCTGGGCAGCCAGCGCATCCCAGCACCACTGGGGAGAGGAAAGCCGAGCCCACGTTCCCCTGCTGATGCTGCAGGAATTAAAACACCAGCAGCAGGTCGTGCCACAGTGAAATACGGGCTGGGGATGGCCGGGAGCAGCAGAGCCCATGCTGGGCTGAGGATCTGTGTCACAGCCGCAGTGATGCGTCAGTGGGGCCGTGGGCATTCCGTGCCTCGTGGGTGGGGGAGGAGGTGTCTGTGTGGGAAGTGGGGATGAGATAGGAAGGGGGGTGTGGAGCCCCCAGCACTCACCTGCAGTGGGGCCAGACCCAGATTTGACAGCCAGTGACTTGTCCATGCAGTCCCTGCCATCAGAATCCCAGTGGATGGTGGGGACAGACACCTGTTCCCAGTTGGACCCCACAGGGGTCTCCAGCAGGAGCCTCCAGCTGGGAGCACCCCCTCTCTGTGCTGGGTTAAGGTTGAAATACAGAAAGCCTGGCTTCCTAGCCCTGGGAAGGACCCATGCCCAGGTCAGCTTTGTCCTGGCAGTGACACTGCTGGCAGCTCAGAGCTGGGATCTGAAATATTTTCCCCTCTTTGCACCCAGGGGCTCTCCTGGGGTGGGGATAATGGAGCTGCAGGTGAGGAATGAGGGGCATGGGGCTCTGCCACCAACATCCCAAAGGCCACCAAGGTGGGTTGTGCCAGGGCAGGGGCACAAGGTGACTCCTGGGAGCTGCCAGGGGTCTCCACAGCCACCTTTCCACAGATCAACAGGGAAAAAGGGCAGGAGAGAGGAACATGCCCCCTTGGAGTGCTCAGGGAGGGAGCCATCAGCCACAGCCCAGCGCTCGCAGTAAAACCAGCAAAATAAAACCTTCTGCTGGTTCATTGCTGACTAATAAACATCAGCACCGCTGCTGCTGCCAGTAACGAAGTTTTCCTTCCCAGCCACTTGATTTTAGTGGGAACTTGACCTCATATTGGATCTGCTCTGCAAAGCCTCGCAGGGCTGCTGGAGGCACGAAGAGAAAGCTCTGCTGGTTATCGCAGAGCCAGCAGACTGAGCCCCAAAGTGCTTCGCACACAGACCGCCCCTGGGCAGGAGGGATTAGTGACAGCACTGACACAGACCAGAGGAGATGGGGAGCACAGACCTGGTGTTCCATAAGCTCTCCTGGGTGCTGGGAGCAGGGATCCTCTGGGATCCAGCCCCGTTTGGGTGACAGTGCTGCCTCGCCTGGGGGGGTTGCAGTGGGTCTGTCCTGCAAGACACTTCCACTTCCAGCATGGGCTGAGCGTTATCCCAGCTGCTCCCACGTTATCCCTGCTGCTCCCACCTGTGCCCACCTGGCTCTGAGTGCTGTGCTGGCCAGTGCCTCCCAGAGCTCCGTAGCCAAACCCCACTCAGATGGGCGGGAGAGGCTGGGGCTGGACCTGGAGCCTTCCCGTTGCATCCCTACAGCTCCTCATATCAGCACCAGCACTGCCTCGGACTCGTTTAAGATAACCATCTCCTAATGAACTGCCGTGTCTCCAGAGGGCTTCCCGACTCTGGCACGGTGGGAAGAGCCTTGTCTTTGATGGAGGCTCCAAGGAGAGGTCCCTTCCTTCCCAGGCCTGCCCCATGGTGCCCACCCAGCTCTGTCCCAGCAAGGAGAGCTCCCAGGCTCAGATCGGCCCTGCTGCCTCAGAGCAGCTCCACTGTCACAGCTCGGGGGGTCCTTCCAGCCCGATTCAAACTGCTCAGGGAGAGTCTCCATCCCCTCCTCTGGGGCTGCTTCAAGGGGGAATCGCTGCCCAGGCACGAGCAGAGGGCACAGCAGACCCCAAACCTGCCTTCCCCCTGCTGAGTCTGGAACAGGAGCTGCTGCTTTCCAACCCCGGGACGCCTCTGCTCTGAATCCCAGCCTCGCACCTGTGTCTCCAGATGGATTTCAGCCCCGTTCCCTGCCTGCTCCAGGACCTGGACTGCAAAAAGCCAAGGCAGGAGGAGAGTTAGACTGTGGGGATCCTGCCTGGAACCGTGTCCTGCCCGGGAGATGCCGAGGGATGCAAAGCCTGGACTCTCCATCCATCCTGCCCCACGCTGCGCGTGCAGGAGAAGGGTGGAGGATTGTACATATCTGTAAATAGTGGACATGCCCCAGGGGTTATTCTGTACCCTGACACAGCCTCTGGGGGCCCTTGGCTCCCCCCCACCTTCTCTGTGTGCCGTGGGGTGTGTGCCTGCTCCCAGCCCTGCCCTCCTCCCCACAGTCATTCCTCGGTGTCCTGGGCTGGGACTGAGCCTTTCCACTGCAAAGGCTCCCAACTGCCATGGTCTGTGCCACAGGGAGGGCATTGTGGATGGGAAAGGGGGGGAAGTAAAAGAGTTTCCCTGTAGTTTCGCTCTGTGTGTGTGTGTCAGAGCTGGGGGGAGCAGAGGGATGTGACCCAGGCTTGGACACCTCTCTGGGAGCCAATCACAGAATTGCTGAGGTTGGAGAAACCTCCTGAGATCATTGAGTCCAACCATCCCCCAGCAGTGCCAAGGCCACCACTCACCCACGTCCCCAAGTGCCACATCCACATGACTCTGAAATCCCTCCAGGGATGGGGACTCCACCACTGCCCTGGGCAGCTTCTTCAGGGAAGAAATGTTCCAAATATCCAGCATAAACCTCCCCTGGCACAGCCTGGGGCAATTTCCTGTCATCCTGTCCCTGTTCCCTGGGAGCAGAGCCCGATCCCCCCTCCTGTCAGGGATTGGAGAGCCAGAAGGTCCCCCCTGAGCCTCCTTTTCTCCAGGCTGAGCCCCCCCAGCTCCCTCAGCCCCTCCAGACCCTTCCCCAGCTCCGTTCCCTTCCCTGGACACCCAGACCAGGCACAAATCCTGGAGTCCCACCAAGAGACAGAAAAGGAACAACCAGTTCTTCCCCACACTGGTGTCCATGAAACATCACCACAAACAGCTCCTCAGGCTCAAGGGGGCTCAGAGAGAGCAGCTGGACAGGAGAAGCTTCTCTTCCCAGGGTGGCAACACCTCTGGGCTGGATTTGGTGAGATGAAGGTGTGTAAAGTGCTGGGGGATCGATCTGCTGGAGAACCCAGCCCTGGGAGGAGCGTGTGTGCTGGGAGAGGAGGAAAACGCACTGGTGTAAAGAGATGGACTCTGCCATAAACCAGAAGTTTATCAACTCCTACAGACTGAAATTTTATAAACTGAAAGTTTGTCTCTGAGCAGCTGCACAGCCCGGCAACATCAACACTTTCCTTGCAAATAAAACAAATAACTCCAAAACAAAAAAAAACCAAACTTGATTTTTTTTTTCTTCCCATCCTAACTTCCAACACCAAAGGGGTTTTTAAGGGATTTGAGCACAAGGAGACCACACAGCCTGGTTACTCCAGCATCTCCCATGGATCTGGATCCTCTCTCGCCCGGCTGGAAGGGACCTTAGAGGTCATCCAGTTCCAAACCCCTGCCCAGACCAGGTTGCTCCAAGCCCCGTGCATCCTGGATGGATTTTGGGGGGATATCCCGGCGCTCAGAGCAGGGCTGTTTGACCCCAAACGGCCTCTCCCGGGGTGCGCGGAGCGAGAGCGGCACCCGCAGGCCGCGGGGCCCTGCCCGTTTCCCGGGGAAACGGGCGAGAAAATAATTAAATAAATAAGCAGAGAAATAAATAAATAAACAAACAAACAAGGCGGTGTTTCCTGCCGCCCCGCGCGTCGCCATGGCAACGCGGCTCTGCCCGGCTCAAAGATGGCGGCGGTGCTGCCATGGCAACGGCGCCCGGGTGCGGCTCTGCCCGGCTCAAAGATGGCGGCCCCGCCCCGCCAGCGCGGCCCGGAAGAACCGGCCCCTTCCCGTGGCCAAGATGGCGGCGGCCCCGCCGGGCCCGGGCGGGCCGGGGGCGCTGGCGGCGATGGCGGCGCGGGGCGCCGATGCCGAGGCGCTGTTCGAGGCCCACACGGCGGCCGAGCTGCGGGCGGTGGAGCGGCGGCTGCGCGCCGGCATCGAGCAGAAGCGGGAGGAGCTGCGGCAGATGGTGGGCGAGCGCTACCGCGACCTCATCGAGGCGGCCGACACCATCGCCGAGATGCGGCGCAGCGCCGAGCGCCTGCTGGGCGCCGTGCGGGGGCTGCAGCGGGGCGGCTCGGCCCGGCCCGACCCCCCTCCCGCGGTGAGGGGCGACCCCAGGGCGACCACCGCCCCTTCTTGCCCTCCTCCATCACCCCTTGTTCTCCCCCTCTTATCACCCCTTGTTCTCCCCCTCTTATCATCCCTTGTTCTCCCCCTCCATCACCCCTTGTTCTCCCCCCCGCCCCTCCCTCTTCTCCCCCCTTTTTCCTCCCCTTCTTCCCCCCTCATCCCATTTCCTCCCCCTTTTCACCCCTTCATCCCCTCTTCTTCCACCCCCACACCTCATTTTGGGTCTCTTACCTAATTTTGAGGCCCCTGTCCCACTTTTGGGGTCCCTGACCTGTTTGGCGGTCCCTGTCCCATTTTGGGGGTCCATATTCCCACTTTTGGTATCCCTGCCCCATTTCTTGGGTCCCTGACCTGTTTGGGAGTCCCTGTCCCATTTCTGGGGTCCCTGACCTGTTTGGGGGTCCCTGACCCATTTTGGGGGTCCATATTCCCACTTTTGGTATCCCTGCCCCATTTCTTGGGTCTCTGACCTGTTTTGGGGTCCCTGTCCCATTTCTGGGGGTTCCTGTCCCATTTCTGGGGGTTCCTGTCCCATTTGAGGGTTCGTGTTCCCTCTTCTCCCCCCACCAACCACCCTTTTTTCCCCTCTCTCTCCCCAGGTGCAGCCCCCGGCCCAGCGCGGTTTCTACGGGGCTGCGGCTCAGCTGAAGCTGCTGCTGGAGGTGCCCGAGCAGGTCTGGGGGGCGGTGGAGGGGGGTCGGTACCTGCCGGCCGCCCGGCTGCACCTGCTGGGCGCCCACCTGCGCCGGCAGCTCCAGCTGGACGCCCCCCGCGCCCGCAGCAGCCCCGTCCTCGCCCGCTTCCCCATCCTGCTGCGCCAGGTGGCCGCCGCCAGCCACCTCAGGTGGGCTGGGAAGGGATGGGGTGGGAGGGAGAGAGGCCCTGGCACAGGATCCCAGAGGAGCTGTGGCTGCCCCAGCCCTGGGAGTGTCCAAGGCCGGGTTGGACGGGGTTTGGAGCAACCCTGGGGTAGTGGAAGGTGGGGGAATTCTTAACCTGTCCTGAGAAATCACCTGTGGGGCTTTAGGTACCTCTGCACCTGAATCCCACCCCCAGGATCCCACAGGAAAGCCACGTGCCCACTGGCAGCACCCCTGGGCTGTGCCAAGTGTCAGACTGGGGAGCACAACACTGCAGGAATGCCCCTGGAAAGCCAGCAGGCAGGGAAGGCCCAGCAAGCACATCATGGGGGGCTGCAGCTGACAGGGACCAGGCAGCTCTAAGGTCCCTCCCAACCCAAACCCTTCCATGAGCCTGAGACCACCTGTGGGACAAAAACACCTCACCCAGCCCCGTAACAGCCAGACAGCCCCACTTACACCTGGGAAGGTAGCACCCTGGCTCGGTGGTTGTCACATAACACGGGAATGTGTCAGTCAGACCCAGCCCTGGTGACCCCCACTCCGTTCCCTGGGCAGATCCACCATCCTGCAGCAGAGCAAGGCCCTGCTGCGGGCGCGGGCGGTGTCGGACCAGGCGGTGGCCGAGGCCCTGTGTGCCATCATGCTGCTGGAGGACAGCTCCCCACGCCAGGCCCTGGCTGACTTCCTGCTGGCCAGGAAAATGGCCATCCAGCAGCTGCTCAACCAGCCACACCACGGTCAGTGCCACGGGGGTGTGTCCTTGGGAGAGTCGGGGTGACCCTTCGCTTCACCCCCCTCGTGCCCCCAGAACGGGGGGGGTTATTCCCATATTATTCCCATAAATCTCCTGGTGGCAGGGACACAGCCATGTCCTGTCAATGCTGGCAGCATTTTGCCCCAGCAGCAAAAGACCTCCACAGTACATGAAAACTAGCAGATTCTCAGGGTCTTGAGCCAAGCCCACCTGTAATGGGGAAGGAGTTGGGCATGAGGCTGAGTCCTTCACCCTCCAGCCCTTCTTTGGAAGGTTTCTCCAGTTCAAAAGCCTTGGAACACGGTGCCACTCACACCTGCTGGAGGGGCTGCCTGGGCTCAGAGTGGTTTCCCTGCAGGTGCAGGTATCAAGGCTCAGGTGTGTTCCCTGATGGAGCTGCTCACCACCACCCTGTACCAGGCTCATGCTCTGTTCTACACCGTGCCTGAGGGGATGTCCCCGGACCCAGCCCTGCCCTGTGGATTGCTCTTCTCCACCCTGGAGAGCACCACAGGCCAGCACCCTGCAGGTGAGCACTGCCCCCGCCCCGGTGTGCAGGCAGGAGGGTGCTCTTGTGCTGGGCTGATCCCTGACCCTCTGCTTCCAGGGAGAGGGGGGGTCCTGGAGGAGGACTTGAAGCTGAGCAGCTGGTTCAAGTACCTGCCGGAGTCCGTGGTGGAATTCCAGCCAGCCCTGCGGACCCTGGCACACCCCATCAGCCAGGAGCACCTCAGGGAGACCCTGCAGCAGTGGATCAGCATGTGAGTGGCACAGGGGCCCCCTTTGCAGGGCTCTCCCGGGCTCTGTGTGACCCCTGGGCAGCACAGAGCAGCCCCAGATTCCCTGACCTCCTCCTCACCCCTCATCCTCAGTTAGACAGGCTGGAACACTGGGACACAACAGCCCTGCTGGGCTACACTGACTCGTCTGTACACACTCCCACAAACACCAGCAAACTAGCTCAGAGTAAATGGCAAGAAAATGCCTTATCTGGCTCCTGAACCAGCACCTTGTTTCTCCTCCTCCCTGGGGCTGTGTGGGGGAAGCCAGACCCCCTTTATGTAGTTGCCAGCTCCTCCCTATCCCAGCAGGCCATTTCCTGCCTCCCCTTAGCAGCCCTGTGCCATTATTTGGTGGAGCCACCTGGTTGGTCTCTGTGAGCTGCCTCCCCGCTCCTGGAGCGCTGTGCTCCCAGCCCAGTGGGGAAATGTTGCCTTCAGGTGCAGCGACGACATCAGGGCCGGTGTCAGCAGCCTGCTGGTGTACGTGAGGAGCATGAAGGGGCTGGCAGGGATCCGAGATGCCGTGTGGGAGCTGCTGTCCAGCGAGTCCGGCAGCCACAACTGGGAGGCCGTGTGCCGGCGGCTCCTGGACAGGCCCGTGTCCCTCTGGGAGGATCTGCTGCAGCAGCTCTTCCTGGACAGGCTACAGGTGGGTGCTGAGCTGCGGGGAGCCTTGCCCCGTGCCCCTCCTTGTCCCAGCCAGCCCAGAGTGGTGCCCGTCAGCAGCACTCGGGACGTGTCCAAGTGGCACATTTAAAGGTGCTTTCCCCCCTGCTGGTTCTGTTCCAGACTCTGACCAAAGAAGGGTTCGACTCCATCTCCAGCAGCTCCAAGCAGCTGCTCGCGTTAGCCTTGCAGGAACTGGAAGTCCAGCCGGGCAGCTCTGCCCTGAGCAAGCAGATCCAGCTGGAGCACAACGTGGCGCTGTTCCTGTGGTCGGAGGGCCCCGGGGACCTGCCTGCGGACGCGGCGTGGGTGAGCGTGGGGCAGCGCGGGCCCTTCGCCCGCAGCGGGCTGGCCATGAAGGCGCAGGCGCTCACGCCGTGCGTGCAGAGCTTCTGCTCGGCCCTGGACTCCAAGCTGAAGGCCAGGCTGGATGATCTCCTGTCCTACCTCCCCGCGGAGCCCTCGGTGCCCGCGGAGCCGGCGGCGCGGCCGCGCTCCGCCTTCGACCGCTTCGCCGACGCCGGCACCGTGCGGGGGCTGCTGCGCGACCACTGCGGCGCCTGCGTCCAGCACCTGCTGGGCTGCGTCAGGGAGGAGCTGCAGAGCGCCCAGGGCCTGCTGAGGGGGCAGCTGGGCCCCCCTGGCAGTGCCGGGCTCAGCGCCATCCTGTTCATGGCCAGGCTGTGCCAGGCCCTGCCCGAGCTGTGCCCCCACCTGCAGCGCTGTGTCCTGGGCCCGGCGGGCGGCGCGGACACGGCGCCCAAGGAGACGCGCTCCACCAAGAAGCTGGGGAAGGGGAAGGCCCAGGAAGTGACCCCCGAGCAGGCCAAGTGGCAGGGGCTGAAGGCAGAGCTCCTGCAGCAGAGCCTGTTGGCTTATCAGATCTGGAGCTCGGCTGTCACCAAAGTAAGGAGCTGTTTCTCTCCTCAGAGCTGATTCTGGTGTGGGAATTCCTTGGGGTCGGCACTGGCTGCCAAGAGCTCACCAGGCTGCTGGGAGAGGAGGGTGTGGCAGCTCAGAGGTGACTCCAGTGGGATGGTCTCCATGGGTTCCTTTGGGAGGTGTGGGGGATCTGGGGGTCAGGTGTGGTGGGATGTGTGTCCTTGGTCCCGGCAGAGCTGTCTGTCCTCTCACTGCGGCTTTTGGGTTTGTGCTCCAGAGTCTGGTTCAGGGCTTCACCCACACGCTGCTGCTGGACACGGCTGGTTCTGTCCTGGCCACAGCCACCAGCTGGGATGAAATTGAAATCCAGGAGGAAACTGAGTCCGGGAGCAGCGTAACGTCAAAGATCCGGCTGCCCGTGCAGGTACGAGGAACAGGCTGGGGGGAGGAGAGCACTGGGTTCCACAGCACGTGCTGCCCTGCTGGGGAGCTGTTTGGTGTCATGAGCAGAGGACAAACACTCTCTGGTGCTCTTTGGGATACTCACCTCGTAAGGACAGAGGTCACAGGAAGGAAATAGATCGTTGTTGCTGTTTATTCCAATGAGTGAGACTGGCCCAGGTCCTGGAAAACTGAGCCAGGGAAGAACTTGGGCCTGGTTTAAACACAGAGGTCCCAGGAGAGAGATTTCATGGAAATTGCATGCCCTGAAGGCCAGGGCTGCAGCAGTGGGATGGTGAAATCCTAAGGGAACCGAGTGTGTGGTTTTCCATAGGTGTGGAGGTGGTGCAGGGAGAACACTCACAGGGACAAAACAGGTGGCAGTCAGGAGGGGGAGGAGGGCTGGGCCAGGCCAGGAGAGAGTTCTGTGTTTGCACAGCACAGGAGGGGCTGGGCATGGCAATGGTTTTGTGTAGTGAACCTTATCCAGTGAATTTTATTGATTGTGAGGGGAAAAGCAGCAGGATGAGAGCCTGGGATGGAGACAAAGAGCAAGGGAGAAACAACCCTGAGGAGCAAGTGATCAGAGCAGGCTCAGTGGTGACAGGCACAAGAAGCAATTCTGTTCTCACCACACCCAAGTCCCACCTCTGGTGGGACTCTGAGGGCTGCTGGAACCCAAAATCCGGGGTGTCAGTAAATCAAACCCCAGGAGATGCCTGAGCCAAGCTGTGGGGACAAAGCTTCATGGCTGCTGAGGAAGCAGGAAGCTCCCACCACCCAGCTGAAGGGATGGGGTGCTGGTAAAGCAAACAGAGCTCCCAGACCACGTGGAAGTAAACACTGTTCTCCTCCACAGCCCTCCTGGCATGTGCAGTGCCTCCTGTTCAGCCTGTGCCAGGAGGTGAACCGGGTGGGTGGCCACACTCTTCCCAAGGTGACCCTGCAGGAGCTGCTGAGGACCTGCATGGCAGAGGTGCTCGCTGCCTACGAGAAGCTCATGGAACAGAAGCAGGAGAAGGTTCGTGGGTGGGATCTGCAGGGGGTGTGGGATGGCAGGGTGGCTGGGAATGCAGGGATGCAAATGCTGCTGTCCCTTGGAACAGAGTGTCTGTCCATGAGAGCTGGAAAGGGGACACTCAAACACCCAAAGCTGAGGCAGCAGGGGATCAGACACCACATTTCACACTCACAGTGGCTCGGTTCGGTTGGTTGGGGCTGGTGTTTTGAAATGTTCCCCTTGGACAGCCCTCTCTGTGCAAGGGAAGGGCCCCATGGCTGCCTGTCCTGTTTCAGAAGGTGGACACCTTCCCCCTGACCCAGACCAGAGCTCTGCAGTTGCTCTACGACCTGCGGTACCTCAGTATCATCCTGACGGCCAAGGGTGAGGAGGGGAAGCCCGGCAGGATCAAGCAGGACTCTGGGTGAGGTGCAGTTCTGGGGCTCAGATCCTTCAGGAGAAGGTTGTGGGGCCCTACAACAATCACAGGATTCGGGCAGTGCAGGCTCCAAGCTCTGACACTGCACCAACACTAAGCTCACCCTTAAAATAGGGGAGGGCTGGGACTCTGTGGCCAGGAGCTGAGGCAGCACGGTTGGTCCTCTCTCCTTGTGCACACGCTGTGTCCATGGGACACCAGGGACACCCTCAGAGGATACCCTGCAGAGACCTGTTAAAGCCTCCTGTGTGCTCCAGTCTGAGGCATCTTTCAGAGGAACAGGGAGGAAGTTCCTCTGCCACAGCAGCTGCTGTGGGTTGTGTAAGAGCTGCAAACCCTTCAGGCAGCTGCTGTTCTGCTGAGTAATTCCCGTTCTGCTCTGTCACCTCAGCGAGGAAATCCTGGGCTGCTTCAGAGGTGGCACCAGCAGCTGTCAGCAGGATGTCACTCCTGACAGGGCCCCTCTGCTCTGCTTGCAGGATTGAGAAGGTGATTGACTTCCTGGAGGGACACATCGATCCCTTCGACTTGGACGTTTTCACTCCACACCTGAACAGCAACTTGAACCGCCTGGTCCAGAGAACCTCCGTAAGGAAAAGGGCTGGATCAGGAAGCAAGGGCTGCAAAATGCCTTTCTAGAAGGGCAGCTGGGGTTGGCTTTAAACTGCTTAATGCCTAAAGATAACCACTGGCACTTCCTTGGAAATGGGAAGAGTATTTAATGCCAGCTGAAGATAAGAGGAGCTGGCTGAGCCGGCTGTGCCGCGTCACCGTGCATGGAGTTGGCTCAACTTTATCTAACAGGATTCACTGGAGCCTGTGCAATACTAAGTGGCTTAAGTAGTGCTGAAACAGGCCTGGAATTCAACTGTGGCAATAATTAAAAGCAGGAGTTAGAGGGGGAAGGGAGACACTTCATGTTCAATTGTAATGCCAGTGGTTTGCCAGTGGACTCACCGTGATCAGCTCTGCAGGGCCCTCAAATTCAAACAGCTCCGCGTGCCTTCCAGGTTCTCTTCCCCAAATTCAAACAGCTCCTTCCTGCCTTCCAGGTTCTCTTTGGCTTGCTGACGGGGACAGAGAACCAGTACACGAGCCGGAGCGGGGCACTGAGCTCCCAGGAGCTGCACAACATCCTGCCCTTGGCATCCAGCCAGATCAGGTGAGGCACTGGGCTCTCCCAGGCATTCCTGTCTCTGGGGGAGCAGGTCTGGAATCGCTGCTTCCCGTGTTTCTTCCTTCCACCTCAAGGTTTGGACTCCTGCCGCTGAGTATGTCGAGCTCACGGAAGAGCAAGTCCACTGCCAGGAGCACGGAGCGAGTCCAGGTTGGTACAGCTGGGCCCTACAAATAGGAATATTTTGCCAGTACAACACTCGAGCTTGTGGGGAAAGAAAGAAGGTAGACAAAGAGTTAATATTTCACCTGATTTTTATTTTCAGTAAAATGAGAGAATCAGTATGGCAACACAGCAGGAGATGGGTTGGATTTCCCCACGACCCTCAAAAGCACCCCCTTTGCCCCTGTATTTTTGGGCCACTGCTCTGTGGCAAACCAGGCAGTAACCACCCTGAAACGCAGTGAGGATTTACACAGCCGAGGCATTTCGAGGGCAGTGCATCAAGGACAGTTCAGTGAGGAGGGGCTGTGAGAAGGGCTGAAGGACAGTGGCTAATGACTGAACTCCTTTGCAGTGGGACGCTGCCCTCTAACCCCGAGGAGCCCGGCCCGGTACCTCAGCCTGTGTGAGGGTGTGTGCTGCTCTCGCAGAGGCTCCGCTCTGTCCTGTGGCTGAGCTGTAGCAGACAAGCCTTGTGTTGCTACGTTTCCCCCAGTTTAAAATATCTGCTCAGACGGGAGCTCTGTGTGCTGAGTGAGAGACAAGGAATACTCACTGCTGTGGGAAGCAGGAATTTCCTTTAGTTATTACCAACCCAATAATCCATCTATGGTGGTCTTGGCAAGTGGGCCAAGTGGGTGAGTCTTGACAAGAGTCAGGACAGGAGTTAAAGATCTGGTTTTATCACATGAGATGATGTTCAATTCATTCTGCAACTCTCCTTTCTCAGAACCATTCAGGACCAGACACAGCATAAGGGTGGTTTAAAAGCCCAAAGCTTCCCAGTAAAGGTACTCCTTACCTCTCACACCTCAGCTGGAGTGGAGCATAGAAGTGTGCAGTGATGTGTGGCTCTCTCCTGTCACTCCTCTCACCTGTATCCTGTGCCAGCCACCCTTCTCCAAATCCCTGACAGCTGCCTGTTCCCTCTTCAATGCTAAATCACTCCTGCAGAGGTTCAAATCTATAGTTCTCCACGATGAGCTCTCTGCAAGGGCAACAGCCGTGCTTCTACCACGCTGTTATCCTTTGCTCTGAGGGCAGCAGCCCCTTCCCTGCAACTCAGAGTGTTGATGTGGGGTTTGTTGAGCACTCAGTGCCACCTGCCAAGTTCCCTGGCTGCTAACAACAGCCAGGTGCTGCTGTCCCTGTGTCTGTCTGTCACTAACCCCCAGCAGCAACACCACGCCGGTCGCGGGTCAGGTTGCCTGGGAAGAGCTGTTCCTGCTGTGGGCTACGCCTTGCAGCTCCTGTGGCTGAGGGTCTGGAGCAAGTCCCAGGTTTGCTGTAACAGTTATAGTCACTTCTGTGTTTAAAAACTGCCAGGTTGCAGCTCCTGTGCTCCCCAGAGAAGATGAGGCCTCCCGCCCGGGCTCCCTGTTCAGGCAGCTCGTCACCGAGGACGAGGACACGGCGGCGCCTTCTCTCTTCAAGCTGGGCTGGCTCTCGGGCATGACCAAGTGAGGCAGCAGCAAATAAAACGCTGGGCTGTGTGTCTGTCTCCTCTGAGATCCCTTTGTCCCCTGGGCAGGGCCAGTGACACCTCCAGGATTGTCAGTGCTTCCCATCCTCGGCCGGGCGCAGCTCGGGATTGTCCTTGTCCCCTGGCTGCTGGAGCAGAGGGGGAGCTGCTCCTTCACCTCCTGTTCTTACATGGTTAACCTTAAAGTCAAATTAAAGAAAAAAAAGAAATCCCCAAACAACCTACACACTAAGAGAAAACAAAACATTTCACAGCTAGAAACGGGTGCTGGAGCAGGGCAAGACTCCTGTGTCCTTCAGGCCCCATGACCCTGCTCTGAGTGGCCCCAGTAGGACCTGCACAAGCTCTCCTGGGTCTAATTTCACATTTTCTTTCCAGTCCTGCAGCAGTGAAGCTCATGTGAGAGAACACTCCTCACACAGCTGCCCAGGCCTAAGGACCTGCAGTCACTGCTCCTATTCTTACTGCTCTTACTAACTCTAAATGCTCAAAAAATTATGTTGCCAAATCATTTTTTAACTAGTTTATTGAAATTAAAAAAGACTTATAAAACTGAAGAGGAACGCTTAAGAGAACTTTACAGAAAGCAACAACTTGCTAACAAACAGATTAGGCAGTCGATTGGAATTGGACAGTTTGCAATCCTATAACACACAATGTGGACTCCTCAGTCTCCTCTTGCCACGCACTTTAGAACCACCCCAAAAAGAATCCTATAAAAATTGCTTCAAAGCCCCTTTTGCATTGCAATAGTGCAGCAAACCACAAGTAAACAATCTCCTGTTAACCTGTTATTTCAAATATAGACTGAAAAGGCAACAGGCAGTTTTGTGCAATTCCATGTTAACAAACTTTGAAGTTGAAATATCAAATCTACACAGTGCTGTCCCTTCACAGAAGGCAGGGAGCTGCTGGGTCATCATGTAGGGAGGCGTCCCCGGCTCTGTAGGCTGTGGAAGTGGGCTTCCTTCAGGATCTGGTTGATGTGGAAGTAAGGACCTTGGCTTAGTGCAGACTGCTCGTGGAAGGGCTGGGAGGAGACAGGGCTGGATCCCGCAATGCTGGGGTTGAGGCTGGACTCTGCACCACACGCTCTGTCGGGGCTGTTGATGCTGCTGCTGCTACAGCTGCTGCTGCTGCTGCCGCTGTCGCTGCTGGAGGACTGGGACACACAGAGGGTGGACAGCAACATCAGACACTCCTGTCCTGCCCTCGACCCAGGTAAAACACCCTTCATGCTAAACCCCCCCTCCAGCCTGTCAGCCCGATGGACTCAAGGAAATCCAGCTGGCACCAGGAGGTGGTTGTTGCCAACACAAGTGTCCCAGAGCTGAGGGGACAATCCTTCACCCAGGGTCTGCCGACCTCCAGGATGTTGGATTTCAGTCTTTCTGGTTTAAACCCATCAGCTCTGCCCCCAAACCCACGTTAGCACCAGTGAAGTTTGCTGGATTAATCCGAGAATTGGAAAATAAAGAACATTCCCAGGGAGCTGCACGTGTCAGTACAGGCAGGCAGGGCAGGGGGGAGTTGGGCACTGCTGTTCTAGCAGAGGTTTTAGGGGAGCATCATGCAAAGCGTTTTCCTACAAGTCAACCCTTCTACAGTGAGATCTGAAGCATCCAAAGCAAGAAGCTGTTAAAAACAGATGCACCACAACACCCATTTTAAGTCTTTGAACACCCTGACAGAAATACAAGTACTCTTCTCCCAGCTGAGTACTGGGATGGCAGTGAGAACTGGTAGTGTCCCATAACAATTCCGTAACAATTCACTGGACATGACAGTAAAAGAGCAAAGGCCACTGAAAAATTCCACGTGCAGCAGAGAGAACTCAGGATATGGCTCCCAGAGAGGCCAAGGCTCATTTGCCAGCATTCAGGAGAACGTGGGAATGGCTGGAAGAGCATTAGCCATCGTTCCCAGGGATTCAAAGACATCAAACTGTTCGGCTCACACCATTTTAAGGGCTGCTAAGGAAAGGTTCCAGCAGCTGAAATATTACTGTGTGATGAGATGGTCAGGACCTGCAAATATTTGGGTGAGTCATTTAGTGAGTGGCTACTGTGCCATCCCATAAGTAAATTCACAAAAGCATCCAGAGTAAGTGAGAGCAGCTAAAAACCCCACGTTTTTGTAAGTATTGAGCCACAGAGGTCGTAGCTTTGTAGCCACAGCAGAGGAGGACGAATTTCAAGAAGTCCCCAGTGATTTTTCCAGTCAGCCCCACATCCAGAAGGAGGCAATCTGAGGAATGGTGCAAACTGCACCTGACGTGTGTCCAAGGCCCAGGAAGGCACCGTGGATGTTTGGGGTGGACCACAGCCCTGGTACTGACCCACGATCCACCACGACCATCCAGCCCTACCAGATCCCCCTGCTTTGCTAAGCACCAAAAATGCTTCAGCTCTGATGGAGCACAGCAAGCCAAGCCAGGGAAGCCGGGGAGACCCAGGGGGAGTCATTCCCGAGGATGGAACTACAGGAGCAACCAGCTCCTCCTCCTAAAGCTGCCAAGTCTAGAGAGGGAGAGAGCCCTGGCAGGGCAGCAGGAGCCAGGAATGGCGCTGGCCACCCTCTTGCACAGCAGCACAGAGAGGGACACTCGATGCTGAGGGGAGTCACAGCAGCCTTGGAGAGAAACCCACCGCACAGGACACTTTGTTTCCTTTTAGTCTGCCTTCCTTACTGAGTTTCGTTACAGCCACCTTCTGCAAATCAAGGTAGAAAGCCAAATGAGAACCCAGCGTCACCCACTGCTCCCGATTCGCAGCTCAACAAACAATTTCCAGCTGTTAGGAACCATTATTTTGTGCATATCTGGGTTTTTCAAAGCTGGCAGTGTGTCCTGGGACGTGCTTCTTGCCCCTAAGGCTGTTGACAGGTGTGGCCTGTCAGACCCTCTTTATTTCCAGTTCTCTAATGCAAAAATTCACTAGCACCAGCACCCCTTTACCACTGCCCCAGTCCCATGGAAGACCTACCATTTCCCCAGGCTGTGGTGCACTTTCTGTTACGCATTTGGACTACAATTAGACAAGAAAAGAATCCTTAAAGTCATCATGTCAGCAACGACAGGCATCTACAACAAAGCTTTAAAAGGGCAGAGGGGAGCAGCCCAGTGAAATCTGGGGACACTTTAACTATCAAAAGGGCATCTTCAAGGTCTACTGGACTCATTAACCCTTAACATCCCTCTGAGTAGCTACACAGGTTTCATTTCCAAACAGACATCCTGTTAAATGCACTAACGTGCAGATCTGTGACAGAGCATCCTGGTCCCTCCTGGCAGGAACTGCAGGAACAGCCACTCAGCCCCTGCTGCTCTCAGAGTCTCCCAAGGTGAGTTTAACAGAGACATGATCCAGTTTTCAGTTAGGATTTTGGACCAGCCCTTCCCTCAGTAGAGGGGGACACGATTTGATTTGAGCAGGAACTGCTGCCATGGGCTGATAACCCAGCGGTGTTTCCGAGCACTGGGGAACCCTCACAGCAGCCAGGACAAAGAGGAACCACGAGGAATTCGGGTTTACAGAAGTTATTCAGGAAGGAAGGAGTTAGCCAGAACACCCTGAGCCGCTTCCTTCCCAGGGAAAATCAGGGCAAAGGGTTTTTCACCGGTGATTCCTCAGGTCCTTCAACTCCTCCTGACTCGCTGTAGGGGCCAGCAATGAATTTCTAACCAGATACAGGGAAAATAGCCCAGCTGATCTCCTGGAAAAGGGAGGACAGGCTGGACAGGAAGGGAGATTCTATGGCAAAGGCTCTGCCTCGCTAATGTTTAACACTGGCCGTGGTTCCAGTGCAGTGTTTGCCCTGTGTCAGTCCATGCACTGAACTCCAGAGGTTTCCTGTCCCCGCAGGAAGTCTGTCACCTGGCAGTGGCTTCTTCAGCAGAGGCAGGGATGGCACATCCTTACAGCAATTTGCCAAGAAGCAGCACTGATAAGAGACTGAAGAAAATCCCGGTTTCCCTCCTGCAAAAATCAGAGTCAGGGGTGCTGCCTGTCCTGGATGAAAGGACAATCCAGTGGGAGAAAACAGCAAAGCCTTTGGAATCAGATCTAGCTCAGGTGAGCAGCAGGATTCAAAGTGAGGGTCACACGTTTCTCCCTCACACACTTTCCAGTTCAACATCCTAAAGCCAGCCAGGAATTTTAATCATCAAGAGGTGTCTTTGCAAACAGCAAAGTATCAGGAAACCAAATAGGAGTGCTACAACTGGCTGAGACCTTCCAAGCGACACCAATCGGAAGCACTCGTGCACAATGAGCACGAGGATTTCTCCCTTTGGCACAGGAAGTCCTTCACAAACATTCAAATAATACTGATTTAATCTCGTGGCTTGAATTTCTGGGCATGCTCAGTTCTGTGATCCAGCGAGAAAACAAGGGGAAAAAAAAAAAAAAAAGAGAAAAAGCTCTATTCATCAGGAGACAACATTGTGAGTGCTGTTCCCTGGACAGAGGGGACGGTGGCGTTGGGAAAGCTGTGAGTGTCCAGCGGGCACATTCCTCAGCAGTGAGAGCTTCCCCTGCCTCACACCAGGCTTTCATGTGTTAAACCCAGGCTTTTCCAAGGCAAGAGCATGCAAGAAGCACAGTCTCTGTTAGCCTGAGCAGTGACCTTGCCCTGGGTCAGCCATGCCCGTGCTGTTCCCTTCCAGCACCCAAACAACCAGCACAGGGTTAAGGTCACCCCTCCCGTGTGGCCACAAAACCACTGCCAGTCCTGCTTCCCGTGGCTCTGCCCAAACACCAGGTGTTTACACGACAAGCAAAGGTGCTTCTGCCACTCACCATCCAGGTTTTTCCTGATATCCTTAATTTCCATTACTCCCACTTCAATCCCTCGTTCCACACTAAATTCTTCCTCCTCCCGCCACAAAGCTCCTTTAGCCTTTAACTACTCTACACACACGGAGGGGTTTGACCTGTTGGACAAGTGATTCGGTGTCAGATGGCAACAAACTAGCGATGGTTCTCCCCCTCACACCCGAAAATGCAAAGTCTCGCCGGTGGAGAAACAGCAACACACGATCCAGGACAGGCTCAACCCCAGCAAATCCCTTCATGATGAACATCAGCTCTTAAACCCCTTCCCAGCAGTGTCACTACCACACCAGCTACCTGTACAGGTGACCAGGTTAAAAGAGCCTCCCTCACAACAGGAATGTGAAAGAACAGTTAATAGTTCAATAGAACTGCAATAATTCAGTTAATTCAGTGATAATTCAGACTGTAATTACTCGTTACCCCTTCAAAGTGAGAATGCTGTACAAAAACAAGGGTGTTTCAAAAACCTTAAGAGAAATTAATTTCATTAACTTCCCTGGGCACAGGCCAGGAGGGAGCCTCTGCTCTTCACCCCCTTTTCCATGAGTGTTTTGCAACAGGAGGACATTGCTCAGCAGAAATGCTCACAGTGGATTCTGAGGTGAGTCATACAGGCAACAACTCAGGAAACCTGGCAGCAGTTGGGAAATCAGCATTTTTTTAAAGAAAATATACCTCCCTGCTCACACACTGCACCAAGACAACACCTGTCTGGCGAGGGGTAAGAAGACAAGAGACAGTTTATCCCATGTCCACCAATAAACCACGTGGAAAATACGAGTGAAAACCAAACTGAGTCCAAATGTTTTGGCTGTGAACAAGCATGTTTTGCTTAAATCTGACCAGCTCCAGCAGAGTGTTTTTTAAACACCAGGTAAGCACTGGTTGGATTTGATTTTTTTTTTTTTAACTTTCTACTACATACAATCACCTAAATATAAGTAAATGCAAAGTTGGAGAGCGGGTCAGGCAAAGTGACCGCACACACTTGTAATCCACCCTCACCATCAGCTCAGCTCTGGACACAACTCATCTCACACAGCAAAAACCAGACATGGCATGAATTATTTCCTCGTGTCTTCACCTGCATTTGACATTTATTCCCAGAGATATTCAGGCCAGGGGTAGCCAGGTTCACTGGAAACATGCTGATTTCCAAACCGCCTTTGGCAGATTCCGATCCCCGACGTCACCAAGTCAGCCCTCCCGACCTCACACACAACGCTGAGAAATAAAAGTGTTTTTATGACTGCTCCCCATGGAAATATCCACAGGATACTCAGTGAGAAAGGAAACTGCTTTTGCCTGGGAAGGCTCTCACCTCAGTGTCCCACGAGTCCTGCAGGACAGAATTCCTGGTGCTACGTTTTGTCTGGGGGACGTGACCATCCTCTTCATTGCCATTCCTTCTCCTCTTCCTGAGGGAAAATTCGGGGAGAATGGGAGAAAATAAATTATCAGCCGCCTGATATACCTTCTGATTTGTTCTCTGAAGGCACCTCTACCAAAAAAAAAAAAACAGGGAAGTTTGGTAAATTAATGAAGGATGCATCCAAGCCCCTGGGGTGCTGTGGACTCCCATGTTGTCCTTTTAGCTGCTGTTGGAGGGGAGAAAAAAGGATCCTATTTCTCCCAAGAAATCACTTTAAGGGACATGGACTCGCATTAAAACCACCTTTCTAAATAAACACAATGAACAATTCTCAGCCTTGCACATCCAAAAATAATCCTGGGGCCTGGAGTGACACCCGGGAACGGGATGAGTGGCAGTGAGCACATTTCAGCAAGCACCCAATTAATTCAGGCTGCTCACGTGAGCCTGCACTCAGCACCCACGACTCCTTGAGTCTCTCCACTCTGGCAGCATCTGAAGTCAAGTCACGTTCCTGAGCAACGTTATTTTCCGTGCAAAAATTGAGTTTCGTGAGGAAACACCCCATGGAAAAGAAACCCTTCCCTGTTTCTGGTGGATCTGTGCCCTCCCGTGACAGCCTGCACTGCCTGGCCTGATCAGTAAGAGCTTTGACACACCAACAGCCTAATTTTTATCCAGATCTTTGCAGGCATCAGAGCAAAAGGGGGGTCTGAAGGAGGGTAATGGGATGGGGGTGGTGCTGATATTCCCACATTAGAGACAATCCAGGGAAGACCTCAAAGGCCAGGCTGGACAGGGCTTGGAGCAGCCTGGGCCAGTGGAAGGTGCCTCCCAAGCCAACCCATTCCATGGATCTGTGACATCAACACGGCAGCATCCCAGAATTCCCGTCCCCCGTGCCCGCAGAATTTTAATGCCGACATCAAAGGCTCCTTCCCTCCGTGCAAACACGACAAGTCACCCGGGATCTCAGCACCACCCAGAGCGCAGGATGGAGCTCTGCTGCTGCCTAAAATTAATCCGTGCTCGAAATGAGTCAAAACAGGCTCGGGGGAGGTATTTTTAGCCGGAGCTTTTCTCGCAGACAGCACACTCAGCTGCGGGATCCGGCCCACGCCCACAGCCCAGAGCTCCCCCACCCCGGGGCCACAGGCACCAAACGCTGTCCAGCGGCTGCCCCCTCTCCCGGCACCACTTTCCGTGGAAGGGACACGGTTGTGCTGCCTCTGGATCCCTCTTTCCCTCAACCCCTCCAGGGCAGGTCGGACGGGGCTTGGAGCAACCTGCTCCGGGGAAGGTGTCCCTGCCCACGGCAGGGGTGGGACTGGATGGGCTTCAAGGTCCTTCCAGCCCAAACCATTCCACGACCCCGCCGCCCTGGGCACCCACGGCCCGTGGGCCCTCTGCTTTCTCCCTTCCCCACCGACCCCATAAACATCCCCCCCGAGCCCCTCGCACCCTCGGCATCCCCTACGCCCCTTCGGCCTCCCGATCGCACCCAACACCCCCCACCCAGACCTGCACTCCCCCAGCCCCACTTCAACCCTCCCGGCGCCCCGGGGGCCGCTCCCCGCTCTCCCCTCTGCACCCCCGCCTCAACCCACCCCTCCGCCGCCCCCCGGCCCTCCCGGTGCGGAGCCCTCGGGGCTGTTCTGGAGGGTCCCTCGCCCCTCCCCGCCCTCAGGCCGCGCTCCCTTCGCCCACCTCTGTCTGGCTCCGCGCTCGCTCGGCAGCGGCTGCCGGCAGCTCATGGCGGCGCGGGGGCCGCGAGGGGGGCGAGCGGGGTCCCTGGGGGTCCCGGGGGTCTCTCAGGGCTGGGGGGGCAGCGCGGCCCGGCCCGGCCCCGCCGCCGCTTCCGCCGCCTCGCCCCCGTGACGTCACAGCGCGGGGACGGGGGCGGGGACGCGCCTTTGTGACGTCACGGCCGCGCGCCGGCCCCGGGGCACGTGGCGGGAGGACGGTGATGGCGAAGTCGGGACCGGGATCGGGATCGGGAACGGGATCGGGAACGGGATCGGGATCGGGAACGGGAACGGGATCGGGATCGGGAACGGAGCGGTGCCCGCACTGCCACAGGGAATTCAAGCGGCTCCGCGCACACCTCCCGCACTGCAAGGCCGCCCCGCGGCAGGGACCGGGACCGGGATCGGGATCGGAAACGAGCCACAGCACGGGCCCCGGCAGCGCACCGGGATCGGCATCGGGATCGGCATCGGGATCCGCACCGGGACCGGGAAAGAGACTCCGCCCGGCCCCCCCCGCTGCTCCGGGGCCAGCACCGAGCCCCGTTCCCCGCCCGGCCCCCGCCAGCACTTCGGGACCGGCACCGGGACCGGGATCGAAGAGGAGAACGAGCCCGGCCCTCGGCAGCGCTCCGGGGTCAGCACCGAGCCCAGGTCCCCTCCCAGCCCCCGGTCCCGGCCCCGGGCCGGGTGTGTCCGCCCCCCGGAGCGGGCGGGGCGTGGAGCCCGCGGTGCAGGACGTGGCCAGAGCGCTGGATCTGCCCCCCGAGGAGGTGGAGGATGTTCCCCGGAGGATGGAGGATGGAGTGAAGGTGGTGATCGAGAAGCACCGCGCCAGGGTGGTCCGGGAGAAGCAGCCCAAGAGCAGGGCGGGAGCAGCGGCAGGGACAGATCCCGGCCGTGCTGCCCACCCACAGCGGGCAAAAACCGCTCCAAAATCCACTCAGAGCCCGGGGGCTGTGAGGGGCATGCCCGGCAGCAAAAAGGGAGGAAAAAGCAGCTTAAAGGCAATAAAAGTACTTGAAGAACCCCCCGAGGGCAGAAATAGCCGCGCTGACCTCGCTCAGCAGGAGGGAACAGAGCAATCCGTGGCAGGAGGGGAGCAGGTGCACCGGGAAGGTGGTGTGGGATATAAAGGCCCCGTGTCTGCTTTGCATCCCAAGAACCTCCATCTGTCAGTGACACAGGGTTTGGGAGGTCACAGCAAGGGGACATCCAAGAATGAGCTCAGCAGCCTGGAGAGGCTCAGGGACAGCAGGGAGCAGATGGTTGGAGTGTCCGAGCCCGTCCTGGGCACAGGGAGAGACCCAGGGCTGGCCCTGCACCAGTCCTGGCTCCACTCCCCCGAATTCCAGCCCACCTGTTCATCCCAGGCCTCTGGCAGGAGCACCTGGGCAGGAGCCACGGGCTTGGAGTGGTTTCCAGACCTGTATCCTGAGTGTGAGGGGCTGAGGATCTTTCCAGGGAAGCATCTCCGAGAAGATGTGGGGATCACAGTGAAGACACCAAGGGGCAGTTCCTCAGAGGGACCTCGAGGTAACCAAAGTCTCTGTGCTGGGATTTGTCAGGCTGGAATGGGAGGTGTGAATGGGAGAGGAGGGGGTAGGGAATGCTGAACTGCTGGGCTTGTCCAGGAAGGGATCCAGGAGAAGCCCATGAGGTCATCTGTGCCTCCTCCAGCCCGCAAAACCGACGGTTCATGGTTTTGTGGAGGTTGGAGTCGGGTTCTTGCACGTTCAGGCTGGTGGAGCCCAAACTTTGTGGGACAGACAGTTCCCTCTCCGCTCCCAAGCCCAAATGCCGTGCCAGGTCCCAGCTCCCCACACAGCACAGGGAGCACCAACAGCACACCTTGTCCTGCCCGTGCCCACCGTGACTGTCACCCCCCAGGTCCCCTCTCGGAGAGGCCCCTGCTGGAGGTGAGGCTGGGGGAGCTGCACACCTGGATCAGCACCTGCCACTTCTCTGCCCAGGGGCTGCTGGGAGCAGCACAGAAAGGTGAGAATTCCAGCCTTCTGGGGCAGGGCCATCCCACTGCCCTGGCTGAGGGGCTGCAGCCTGGTCCGAGTGGCCACCCTGGTCTTTGGAAAGCAGCGAGTCATGGAATGGTTTGGGTTGGAAGGGTCCTTAAAGCTCATCCAGTTCCACCCCCTGCAGTGGGCAGGGACACCTTCCAGTACCCCAGGTTGCTCCAAGCCCCGTCCAGGGATGGGGCAGCCACAGCTTCTCTGGGCACCCTGTGCCAGGCCCTCCCCACCCATCCCAATATCCCGTCTAACCCTGCCCTCTGTGGGGATAAATGAACGGACCCAACATTTTGGCTTTGGAAAATTGCATGGAAAGCAGGGAGTTCCAAGGAGCAGCACATGATTTGTCCCTTTCCTTTGTCTCCCAACAGCCTGGAACAGTTATTATGCCAAATACATCAACGTGAGGAGAGGGGGACCCGCTGGGATCTCCATGCTCCTGGCTGGGTACTGCCTGCTCAGCTACAGCTGGAACTATCAGCACTTCAGTAAGATTTCCTGCCTGGGGTCTCTCTTGTTTCAGGAATTCTCCCTATTGCAGCAGTTGGAAAGTCTGTTTACCATTCCTGTTGATTAAAGCTCAGGAATAATTCAAATACTCCACATTTAAGACCAATAGCAGGGCTGAGAGAGCAGGATTCTGAGGGTAGGCAGAGGAATTTAGCCACTAAAAGTGGTGATAACCAGTTGCTGACTCACAGCTTCTCCCTTGGGGAGCACCAGGAATGCCAGGAGCACTTAGAAACCCTGCACAGAGCAGAGGGAGGAGATGTTCCAACACAGGCCCCCCATTCCCTGGATTTCCTCACATGACAAGGGCTTTGCTGGTGGTGGGGTGGTTGCCCCTTGCTCATGCACAGAGAAGCTACAGTGAGAAGCTCATCAGGAGCTGGGCAGAGCCCATCCCTGGAGCCCCCAAACCTCCCTTTGTGCTGACTCTGGAACGTTTCTCTCTCTGTTTTTGCAGAGCGTCACCGCTGGCGTAAATACCACTGAAGGAGCTGCAGCAGCACCCACGGGGCGGTCACAGCTCCTGGGGAGGCAGCAGAAGTGCTCACAGCCGCTGTCCCAGCAGGGATTCCCAGCAGCAGAGGCCTGTTTGCTGTCAGGACAGGGGCTGGAAGGAGGGGGGTGCTTGGCAGGGGCCCTCGTGCAGCAGAGGGGTGGCAGTGACAGCCCCTGGTCACCCACCGTGGGTCAGGGAGCTTTCAGTAGAGAGACAAGGAAGCATTAGAGCTATCCCTGAGAGATCTGTGTGTGCAGTAGAGCTCTGGGAGCCTGCAGAATCCCAAATCCCTCGCTTTGGCACAGCTGACACAGGACAGGCTCCTGTCCTGAGCTGTTATTAGAGATTAATTGACATTGTGCTGTAGCTGAGGGTTAGCAAGGTTTGTGGCAGGGTGGGCTTCAATCCCAATAGCAATTCCCTTTAAGTTCACCTAGCAAAGCCCAGTTTATACTCACCCCTTGTACTGGTGGGACTGGTCAGAACCTTTGTGGAGGCTCAGACCACAGTGCCCTGTTTCTGGAGGATGAAAATCCACTGCAGGAGCTGTTGTGCCCAAAGGGCAAACCCATGTCTGCATCAGACAGGCGAGGAGTCAGGAGTGCTAGTTGGAGCCTGCCATTCCCAAACATGTCTGGGAAAGGGTTGGTCATGTTACAGGCATGAAAAATAAAGCCAAGAATTAAAAATCCGAGCTCTTTATTCAGCGAGGTGCAGTCGTGCCGTGTCAGGGGTGGTTCACAAGAAATTCTCTCACCAGCAATAAAAACCTTTGTGGATTTTCCTTTCCTGCTTGGTCTGTGATCTCAAACACGGTGCTTTGTGCCCCCTTCCCAGGGGGTGCTGCTGCTGGCCTGGCCTGGCCAGAGCCAGCTGTGGGAAGTCCAATTTTCATTGCATGAAGTGATTTCTCTGCTGCTTGTGCAAATTGTGAGCTGGTGCTGAGCAAACCCAACTGGCTTTTCTAGTCCAGCCGCTGCCCCAGTGCTGTGTCTCCATCTCCATCGTGTTTTAGGATGTCCTCCTTCCCCATCCATGTGGGAGCACTGGAGTCACTTCCCCAGCAGCATTTCCAGCTGAGTCCTCCCACTCTCACCAGTGTAGGGACCGACCTGTCTGCTCTGGGGGCACAGGGAGAGGCAGGCACTGGATTTGTGCTGCATCGACCCTCTGCCACGTTCCCACGTGCTCATTTTCACATCATTTCCCAGGGGGTGGGTTCATGGAGCCGTGCCACGTTCCAGCACAGCTCCCATCTGGAAACAGCACCCCAAGACCTCCAGCTGCACCAACCCTCTGACCCAGAGGGATTCTCCGCTCTTCAGGGCTCTCCCACTGGTTTATCACCACCCAAGTCCCTCCCCTTGCAGTTAGGTTATTTCAGTCCCAGTAGATCCCTCCTTCCCAGCTGGTTCCCACCCCAGCTCTTCAGGGACCAGCTCTAGAGCCCAAAAAAGCCCAGGGAGAAGGCATATTTCCAGACAAAGAGGCTGTTTTGGGAGTAGTGTGGGAGCCTGTCCCCACACCACGTGCTGTCCCTCACCATCCCCCTCCAAGGGGAGACCACCGCTCCCAGCCCTCCCATTCCCACAGACACTCACCTTGGAGCGGGTGCCTCATTCCAGCAGGCTCTGTGGGCCCGGGGGCAGCCACTGATGTCCCACAGATGCGCTGCCCGGTGCTGGGTGACTCGTGGAGGTGGCTCTGTGGGTGGCATGTCCTGGCCTCCCCTCTCCTCCCTGTCAGCCAGATCCTGCTGTAGCAGGCGCTGTGGACAGCCAGCTTCCTGGGGGAAACGGAGGGGCAGGTGGCAGCTGCTGTCCCACGGGAGCTGTGGGGCAGCTGGAGCATCACCCCAGTTCACACAGGCACAGAGGAAAGGGCTTCACCTTGGACGGCTCCGTGCTGCTCGTCATCAGCCCGGCCTTGAGGCTGGGAATGGACACAGAGGACAGGCAGTTACTCCCTGTGGCACCCCCAGATCCTCCTGTGGCTCCCACAGCCTCTCAGGGATGTCTTAGGGCTAGCACAGGCACCCCCGTGGGGACCAGGACTGCTCCCTGCCCACCCACTGCAAACCCTGGCTGGACGTGGGGAGAGACCAGAACGGTTCAGGTCCCAAAGCAGCCTCACCCCTGACCCTGCCAGGACCACAGGGCCACCTCTGCCCCCTCAGAGAGGGGACTGTCCCCTCCCAGCCGCGTTCCAGGGATCCCAGCCTGCCCAGTACGTACTGCACGAACTTGCACTTGGGTCCCTCCGGGCAGAACCCCACCAGGTAGTTGGCACACAGCACCCTCCGGGTGTGCTTGTACTTGCACCGGGGACCTGCCACGCAGAGCACAGGTTTGCAGGGACACGTCACTCCGGCATTTTGGGAGCTCGGCTTTCCCAGCGGCCCCGGTGAACTCTTTGCTACCCCAAGCCCAAACCCCCACTGGGTTCCTGCCCCACTCCCGGCCACGCTGTGGGTCACCCTGCGGTGGCTCGGCCACCTCAGAGGGGACAGGAGGTTGTGCCAGCAGCGGGGTCCTGCCCCACATCACTGGTGGGCACACGGGCAGCCCCTTCCCGCCCTCTGCCCTGTCCCAGCAGCTCACCGTGCCTGCAGAACCCGCGGTCGTACCAGGGACAGCCCACGGTGCTGGGGGTGGCATCAACGTGCAGGAAGGGACAGTCCTTGTCGCTGCACTCTCCTGCGGGGAGGACGGGTGGGACAAACAAAACAGAGAGGGAATCGCTCAGGGATGGGCTGGATGGGAGGAACTGGGGTGCCCTGAGAGCACCTGGCTTTGGACTGCGGGAGCACCCACCAGGGTGACAGTGGCACTTCTCCCCGCAGTCAGGAGGTGGCATCAGGCACTTGCTCGAGGCCAGCCCGGAGGGACAGGAGTGCTGGGAGGGGACAGGCACCTACCAAACTTGGAGTAGAAATAGCACTCGGGCATCCTGCTGGCGTCGTGCTCGTGCAGGAAGTCGCAGCCGTCGCCTCTCTTGCAGAGCCCTCGCAGCCAGTGCCTGCACACCACGGTCTTGGCCCTGCCTCTGCGCCTGGAGGGGCCCTGCACTGCTGGCCATGGCACCCCTGTCACAGCCAGCCTGTCCCCCAGAGCCCCCCCGGACCTCCCTGCACCCCCAGCTCGGGACACACCAGCAGGAGCTTTCCTGGGTGCGGAGGAGGTTTGGAGCACCCACTGGGCACAGGGGGCTCAGTTCACCTGGCACTGCCAAGGTCTGGGTGCCCTGGAGGTGTCTGAGCCCTCCCCCAGCACAGGGAGCCACAGGGCCCCGTCCCCAACTTACTGTCCACCCCTGGGAAGCGCGGGGGCCGAGCTCCTCTCTGCTGCTCCACATCAGCCTCCAGGTCAAACCTGATCTTCTCCACACCAGCCACCAACTCCTGCATCACCTCTGCTCCAGCAAGAGCCCCCTCCAGCCTGGCACAGACAGGGAAGCAATCAGGGAAAGAGGCAGAGAAGCACAGCTCTCAGGGCCCAGCAGTGGGGCTGCCCAAAGAAAACACAGCTCTGCCAAGGGAGCACCACACTCTGAGGGTCCCTGCAACCACCCCGGGCCCCAGCAGCACTCAGAAACCCTCCTCTTCCTCCTCCTCCTCCCCAGCCAGAGCAAAGCTAGCCCAGGCAACCGCCCGGAGCGCTCCATTTAGAGCAGGAAGCTGCCCACATCTGATCCCAATTTGCAGCCCTGATTGCCTGGTGCCGCAGCTGGGGAGCTCAGCCCCCGGCCCCATCCATCCCCCTCACTGCCTCCCTTCTCCCACATCTGCTTTTGCTCCAGAAAAACCAGCTGGGGCTGGCCAGGAGCAGGGTTAACCCCCCACTCCGAGGCCTTAAACGTGGAGCCAAACATGGCTTGTGCATTCCCATAGCATGGGATGGATCCTGTGTGGGTTCTGTTGTGCTCTGGGTGCTTTGAGCTCTGGCTGCACTGCAGCACCAGCCCCACTCTCCAGCACCTGGCAGGACAGACCCTGGGCTCCTGGAGGGGACAGCCAGGTCACCGTGTATCCCGATGAATCATGGAATGGTGTGGGTTGGGAGGGACCTCAAAGCTGATCTCATTCCACCCCCTGCCATGGGCAGGGACACCTTCCACTAGCTCAGGCTGCTCAGAAGCCTGTCCAGTCCCAGGGGTTGGGCTGGGGGCTTTCCCGTGTGCCAGGCTGCAGTGGCACATTCCCGGCACGGCCACGGCGCTTCCCGGAGCCCACCCAGCCAGCCCCTGGATTCAACCTCAGCTCCGTCCTCCTCCTCATCACGCGGCTCCCGTGGCCCCGTGCGCCGCCTGGGGCGCCGTGGGCTGACACATGGGATGGAGACCTGCTCCCATTCTGTCACCAGGGATAAAGGCACTGGACCAGCGCTGCCGGAGCGCTGCCCGTGGGGGCCGCGGCCCCGCGCAGGGCGCTGGGCACCCACCCGGCACCTGTGTGGCCACATCCTGGGGGTGTGACGGGATATCCCACCCCGTGCTGTGCCCCTGGGTGGTTTGGGGAGCCTGGGGGTGCAGCCTATGCTCCCCTGCAGCAGGCACTGGCCGGGCACCGGCCTGGCAGCAGTGCCTCTGGGGAACAGCATTACACCTCACCAGCCCAGGTCCCGTTGGGCTGACCCTGTCCCTGCTCCCTCGTGGCATTCCGGGGCCTCTCCGTGTCCCGTGGAGCGGGGCCGTGTCCCGGGTGTGCTCAGCAGCCCGGCACACACTTTCTGCCCCGTCGGCTCGCGGCACCGCGGCGCTGCCGAGCCGGAGCCTGGAGCCGACAGGCGTCACAAAGATCAGGGCCACCAAGTGACGGTCGCAGGCGGCCCGTGAAGGGTCACCCTGGGGCCGCCCCTCCCCACAGCCCTGGGGAGCGAGGGGGTCCTGGCAGGGGGTGCAAAGCCCAGGGAGCCACCCTGCCCTGCCGGCTGGTGTCAGAGCATCCCTCAGGGACAGGAGCAGCCAGGTGTCCCCCAGCAGCCTGGTGACCCCCCAGGGGACAGCGACCGGGACCACCGGCTCGGGGGATGGACGTGGGACCCTGGCACAGGACAGGGGGCTGTGCCGTGGCGATGGGGGCAGCCTGGTGAGCTCAGAGCCACCAGCTGCAGCTGCTGTTGTTCTCCCTGTCCCAGACAATGGCCCAATGTCCCCTGCCCAGGGTGTTGTGTCCTGCCAAACGCACGCACAGGACCCCATTGTGTCCCCACTGTGGCACAGCACTTGCCCGCTCCCACCAGCTCCACCAGGGCACATCCTTTTGGGAGGACTGGGGCATCCAGCTCCTCCTAGGGCTGGGAGATGTTGGGGGGGGCCAAATCCTTCCCTCTCCATCACTGGTGAGGAGGTCCTGACTGGTACTCCCAGCAGAGCCAAGCTCTCCACCCACTTGTGAAGGGCTTTGGGGCTGGAATGGGAAGGCAGTCCTGGCCCTGGCAGAGCCCCATTACATCAGTGGCTGAGCTGTGGGAAGCTGGCTGTGGGATGGGAGTGACCTGCCCTGCTCTCCATGCCAGGATCATCCAGGGCTATGGACACCCCGCAGGGACGGGAGCCCCCAGGGCACCCCCAGCCCTGGCCCCCAGCCCATGGGAGCAGGGACAGCCAGTCCTGCCCCACCACCACTTCCCCTCCTCCCTGGCTGGCAGGGAGGGAGCAGGGCTGGGGGCAGAGCAGTGTTGGCAGAGCTGTCCCTTGGCAGGAGCCGCCTGGCCGGAGGGGCTCAGCCTGGAGCCAGATCCGGCCAGCGGGAGCTCCCCCACTTCCTCCCGCCGTGGGCCCAGAAAGCACGGCCACTGCAGGTGCCCAAACCCCGGCCAGGGCAGGATCCCAGCCAGGGATGGGCTCCAAGGTGGAGGCAGCAGGACGGGGGCCGGGGACGGCAGCAGCACAGGGAGCTGGTCCTGCTTGGGGAGCAGATCCCCACAGATCCCAGCCCTCAGGAACTCAGGCCATTGCAGTCACTACCATTTCCTTTTATTCTTTGCATCTGTACATACGTGGTATAAAACCTCCTGGTCCTGCACCAGCCCAGTGTTGGCATTGCCTGGCCCCACCGGCCCCATGGCACTGGGACATCGGGGGTCCCCGGCTCAGGGGGCTTCCAGGTGCTCCTCCCATGGGGGACAGACCCACGCTTCCATCAGCACCCCTGGGAGCAGCTGGTGCCTGGGCTGGCTGGAGGCATCCCTGTGACCCCCGGGCTGGTTGGAGGGTCCAGCATCTGGGATGGATCCATCCATCCATCCATGCATCTGAGCACCTGCCATGGCACAGGGCTGGAGGCTCTTGGTCTGCAGAAAGTCCACAAGCAACCCAGGGAGGTGAAGCTGCCCACAGTCCTGGGCCACCTCTGAGCTCCAGAGCCAAGTTCTTCCTCATGGGAAATCTCCCCTCCGTTAAAACCAAAAGCGAGAGTAAAGAAAGTTAAGTACAAATCAGAAAACAGTAAAAACCGTACGGCGGAAAAAATATATATATTACTAAAGGGGCTAGAACTCCAAAGGCTCGTCTTGTTGGATCCTAAATTGCTTTACATGGGCAGGGGAGGCAGGAGAAAAGAGCTAATATCCAAAGTCCAACAGAAAGAACCAAAATCGAGTCTGCTTCCCCCTCCCGGGAAGTGCTGAGAGATGTCGGGAACACCCCTGGCCCCGGGAGCAGATTGCTGTCCTGCCAGGGCACAGGGAGAGGGAAGGGGGAGGAGTCAAGTCTTCCCTGGTGCCACCGTTGCAGCACCAGGGTGTTCAGCCCCATGTCCAAGAACCGCAGTGAGAACCAGACCCTCGGCTCGGCCGCCCTCCTTTATACTCGTATCTCATCATCATCTTCATCAGCAAACGAGAACTCCCTGTCGGGGCGTTTTGGGGGTGCCCCCCGCTGGCTCGGTGGCCTGGGGACAGGGCTGCGCTCCTCGGGCCCCGAGGTGCAGCTGGATGCTGGACTGCTGTCCCTGGGGCCACGGGCCGGGCTCTGGCTCGGCGGGGCCACCACCGCCACCACCGGGGAGCCGGGCAGGGCGGCCTCCCCCTCCTCCTCGTGGCTCTCCTCCGCCTCGGGGTCTTCGTCCTGCTCCCACTGATCCTTATCCATGATGCTCAGGACGTCCCCGAGCATGGAGGGCCCCAGGTCGATGTGGAAGGACATGATGGACTCGGCGTGCTTCATGCCCGCCCCGCCCTTGGCCACCACGACGGGCAGCTCGGTGATGTCCCCGAAGTCGCGCTCGTCCAAGCTGGGGCTCAGCGGCCCCGCGGCCGCCCCGTTCGGGCGCTGCTGCTCTTCGGGGCTCATCTCCTCGGGCTTCTTGACGGGGCTGGAGGAGAGGCTCTTGGGCAGCTGCCCCGCGCTCCTGTCCACCTCCTTCTCGTTGAGCTGGGGCAGGGACACGGCGTTCTTGACGAAGAGCGCCGAGTCCCGCAGAGAGCCCAGCATGTCCCGCCGGTCCCCGCGCGTCACCGACTGCGAGCGCTTGCTGCTGCGGAAGCGGCGGGACAGCAGGCCGGGCTTGGAGGCTCCCGGCTCCTCGCCCGCCTCCGGCACCGGCTCCCCGGCCTTGCTGGTGAGGAAGGAGGTGTCCCCGAAGGCGTCCCCCGCGCGCCCCACGTGCATGGTGTGGCGGAAGTCCCCCAGGGGCGCGCTGATCATCTCGGCCGTCAGGTCGGCGCGCGAGCGGCGCTTGGAGTGGGCCGAGTTGGACACGAGCTGCTTGAGGATCGGCATGGTGGCGGCAGGGGGAGGCTGGGCAGAGCTGCTCCGTGTCCCGCCGGCCCGGCCGGTGCTCACAGCTGGGGCTCCACGGCTGGGATCCCACCGGCGTCACGGACGGGTCACTCCTGGCGGAGAGGAGAGAGGGACATGGTCAGGCTTTGAGGACACAGACAGGCCTTCACCCTGCCAAGCTGCAAAATGTGACCCCATGCCCACAGGCTGCTTGGTTCCCTCGGGACTAGCCTCCACACAGGGCATTGTTCCATGGGGAACACATCCTCAGACCCGTCCCAAGCTCCCCACACCCCCTGAACGGGTGGGTTCCAGACGCTATCCACGGAGCAGACATCTACAGGAGAAAGATCTGGGCAAAGGGATCCTTTGGGATGATCCCTGCCCCTGTGCCCCACATGAACAGGCACCAAAAGGGATGCAGGGCACCCCTGTCCCCTCCCCATGCAGCCCCAGCCCACCAGAGCAGGCACAGCAGCTCCAGCCTCCACGAGTCGCTCGCCGAGAAGATGCCTGGGATTTTTTTTTTTTTAATTGGAAGAAAGCAGAAAGGAGCAGACGCCAGAAGGAATTGGAAACAGACGGCAGGAAGTGTGTGAGGAGGGCGTAGAGCCCCCGGGAGGCACCGCACGCCGAGCAGGGGGACGGGGGGAGCCAGGGCAGGGGACACACAGGCACCCCATGGGTACCTCTTCATGCTCGGCAGCACGGGGAGATGGGGACACAGCCCTGCTGCACCCAAACCCCTCCATCCTCACTGCTCCTCGGCGCTGAGCCCCTGTGTGACCATCCCCACCCTCCCCGGCCACCTCATCGTCACGGCTGTGACTCAGAGGTGACAGAAATGACGAGGGCTCCGGCCGGGTGGGGTGTTACTCCTTCCCATGGCCCCTTCGGTGCCACGGCCGGCCCGTCCAGCCCAGTGCCCGCAGCCACGCAGGACAGGACAAGGACAGAGACCACGTCACCGCATCCCGCGCTTCCCACGGCGCCAGGCAGCCCCAGGTGGTCCCGGGAGGGGCTGCCGGGGAGGAAGGGCCTGTGGCCGCCCGCTTCCTCCCTCCGGGCACCGCCGGCGACACCGCGGCCCCGTGACACGCACGGGGAAGGGACGGACACGTCTGTCCTCTGAGCGAGCCTGGGGCGGGGGCCACATCCCCCCTGCTGCCCACCCAGCCCCAGAGTGGCTCCGCAGGGCCGGCTGGGAGCCAACCTTGTCCCCACAGCCCACGGGCAGCCACGGCCCCAGCACAACCCAGCTGGGCATCGCAGGACGCCACAGGATCTACCCCCAGCTCCCAGCGTGGCCAAGGGAGGGCTCCACCCCCTGTCCCTCCCCAAATCCACCCTGTGACACCCCTGTGTCCCCTCCCTGCAGGAGCAACAGGACCTCAGGCAGGCAGGCAGGATGGACTCTGGCCCCACGAGGGTACAAAGTCCTGGTGCCCAGCCCTCCCGTGCATGGCTTCCGTGTGGGGCCGGCCAGGGCAGGAATGCCCCGTGGCATGGCACCGGTGGCACGTGGCCACGCTCCCTGTCCAGCCCCGTGCAGGATCCAACCACCCCAGAGAGGCATGGCCTGAGCAGGGCCCGCTCCCTCGCAGGATCTCGTGCGTGCCCGGCCGAGCGCGTGTGCACGGCACGAACGCCTTCCCCTTCCCAAGTCTCCTTCCAGGCCGGCATTCCTCCAGCCTTTGGTTTTCCATAAAACAAACACTCCCGGCGAGCTCCCCAGCTGGGCCAGGCAACCGTGCTGCTGATTTAGGCCATCTGGGGACTGTCCCTGCCTCGTATTTAGATTTCGGGGCCAAGTTCAGCATTTGTGAGATACTTTGCAAGCCGTGGCCAAGGGGCCACCGGGAGGTTGGAGCGGGACATTGGAGTGCAGCCGCCCCGGCCCGCAGAGCTCCATCACCATCACAGCCCCCAGACCAGCACCACATCCCCCCTCAACACTCCTGCCCTCAGAGCTGTTTCACAGCAGCCAAAATCTTCCCCCACCCCTCGATGTTTCCCTCCCAGCTCACCCCAAGGGGTGATGGCAGCACAGTGGGGCTCTGCTGCCCGCACAGCCCCGCTGCCCACCCCATCCTGCCCAGGGGAGCAGCACACAGAGCCCTTTTCTCCTCCTCTCGCTTGGGGAGAGAGGATCCTGTGACATTCCCGCTGCCGGTGCTTTCACAAACGAAACCAGGCCAGGCATCGCTGGCACTGCCTCTCCAGCCACCTACCAGGGGAAGCTGCTGGTAACCCGAGAGACTTCCCAGGCACCTGGCAGCACTGCCCAGCCTGAGGCAGAGAGCCCAGAGCACGGCCAAGTCCCAGCAGTGCTTTGGAGCAAGGGGAGGGGATGAGACCTGCAAGCACGGGTTGAGGAAAAGAGGGATAAAGTGTCCTGAGAGCCCTGTGCCGCTTCCCACCTGCCCTCTGAGCCCTTTGTTAGCATGAGCTCTGAGCAGCGAGAGCCTCAGGTGCCCAGGGACACAACTGTCCCTGTAAATGAGTGGCTGCTTGCAGGACAGTGGGATCCTGCAGCCAGCATGAAAGTGGGACAGGACCACGTGCCCTGATGGTGCAGGCTTCCCACGAGACCCCCTCCTCCATCCTCTCCATCTCATCCCCATCAGCACCAGCCACCCGTGGGGACAAGGTGGGACAAGTGGCTCAAAGAAGGAGGGCAGTGAATGGGTGCACACCAGGGAAAGGCCGAGTCCAGCCACGCTCCCACGCGTCCTGCCCCCGGCCTGTCCCGCTCCCAGGCTGGGAAAGCCAAGCTGGGAAAGCATCCCAGCCAGCCTGGCCGGCTCCAAACGAGCTCCCCAGCTTTGCCATGCACAGCACCCCAGGCTCTGCAGTCCCTGCAGCCCCGAGATCAGAGGATGCTCTCCCCACCCTGCCGGGTGCTGGGGCAGGGGCTGGGCCAGGCCGGTCGGGCCCCCCACACCGCCCAGGGCCAGGGACAACCCTCACAGGGAGCAGGGAGGACACGGAGCCTGCTCAGCCCCACTTTGGGGAGCGCTGCCCCTCGGGGATCCAGCGCAGGCGGCCCTTTGATGTTGGAGACTGGTAGACGGCTGCTGGAGACAGGGCACGGATCACACCCTGTCACTGCCAGCCCCGGGAGGCGACCAAGCCGCTGTCACACCCTCGGTCGGGCTCCCCAGCGAGTCTTCCCAGGGCCCGGGGGCAGACGGTCCTGTCAGTGCGGGCAGCCCCGGCGCCCTGGTGACCGCCTCCACCCTGGCGAGGTGACAGGTCTGGTCCTGTCCCTGGCATCGGGACGCCGCTGCAGCTCAGCCGTGGGATGCACGGAGCAGCCTCTGGAAGTTGAAAGGCAACTGACAGCGAGCATCAGAGACAGGGACAGCGAGATGGCACACAGGGAGGGCGGCAGGCAAAGCTCGGCTCTCGCCAGGGCTCTCGGCACCCAGAGCAGCGCCAGGCTGGGGAACTCACCGCCCCAGCACCGGCACCAGTGCCAAAAGCAGAGAAGCGCTCCCCGAGGGACTGCCAACAGCCGGGAGGTAGCCAGAGTTCAGCGAGGAACTATTGGCAGGACACGCCAGAACACGCACAGGACCATAAATCCTCCTGCTATGGGGCCACGAACCAGCCCGCGGCTCTCCAGAGCCAGGAGGGGACTCTTCCGAGGGGAAAGGTTATCTCCTCGCTGGTCCTGGCTCCTTCTCTCACAACAACAGGGGCTGGCCGGGGTCCGACAGGATACCGGGGCTAAACAGACCTCCCGACCTCCGCCGGGCTCCGAATTCCTGCGGTTTCGCTGGGGTGGACGGGAAGTAAACAGGCAGACTTCCCACAGCGCGGCCACGGCTCCCTACCTGCCGGGGGGCCCGCAGCCCACAGCAGCCGGCTCGGGGGGCCCGCGGCGGCTGTTTGTGCTCAGGACAAAACCCAGCGAACAAAGGGAGAGAGCGGCACGGTCAGCACAACACCGCCGGCAGCGGGGCTGGCCGGGGGGCCGCGCAGGGAGCCCCACGGCCGGGCAGCCCGTGCCACGGACCCGGGCGGCTGCCCCGGGGATGGGGGCTCAGGGCAGCCTCGCTCTGCACCCCCAGACCCAAACCCACCGAGCCTTCTCGGGGCTAAACCTCAGCTGGAGTCGCTCCACGGTTTCCGAGGGAGCTGCGTCCAAAACAGACTTGTTTACTGTGTGCTCAGCTGGGGAGCGAACCCGTCCCGGGGCGCAGAGAGTGCACGCTGTGCCTCAGTTTCCACCCCAGCCCATTAACGATCCCCCTGGAACAGCTTTCCTACTCTATAGATCCCAACTCCCTTTGAAATAGCCCTCCTGATCCATAGATTCGGCGCTTGGAAACATCTATACTTATCGCTGCTGCCGCCGCCGGGGTCAAACCGGGGCGGCGTGGGACGAGTCCAGCGCCCCGCGAGCGGCCGCTGCCCACTGAGTCGCAGCTCCACAGGCAGGTCTGGGACTCAGCTCCGCGCCCGGGGCTGGCACAGCCGCGCAGCTCCCTCTCTCCAGGGCACCGGAGCGGCTTTGGGAGCCAGTCCCGTGCCCAGGGCTGGCAGAGCAGGGCAGGTCCCTCTCTGCGGGGCACCCGTGGGAGCGGCGTGTGCGGCGCAGGGATCGGGAGCAGGGCAGGCTGGGGGCCGGCCAGGACCCCGAGCCCTGTCCCGGGCCGCCGGGGGATGAGCGGGACGGGGATTTCGGGAGGCTCTGACTCAGCACCCTCCGGCGCCCAGCCCCGGGGTGCCGCTGGACCCGCTCCAGCTCGGGGAGGATCCACCTCCCCGAGACGGCCCGCGGGCAGCCACCGCCCCGGCCGCGACCACCGCCGGCTGCGGCCACCGCCTGCCCGGCGCGGGGCTCGGCGGAGCCGCGATCGGGCGGCCGCCGGTGGGGCGGGGTGAGCCGGGCCGGTGCCCCACTCCGGGCAAACACCGCTCCGCATCCTGTTAACCCCTTCTCCCACCCGCGCCGCGGACAGACCCCACAGCCCCGTAGGGATTGAGGCGGGGGTCACCGCCGCCCCCCCTGCCCGGTACCGGAGCGGGGCAGCCCCGGGGACCCCGCCCGTTCACCGGACAATAGCCGAGCGACCGCGGCTGCCTCCCCCCCGAGCCGGGTCCAGCCGAGCCGCGTCCAGCCCAGCCGAGCCGAGGCCCCCCCCGAGCCGGCCCGACCCCCGGAGCCCCCGGCCCCCCCATACCTGCTCGCCCGGGCCCCGCCGCCGCCGGTCCATGGCCGCGCCGCGCCGGAACGGAGCCCCCCCGCCGCGCCGGTGATGTCATCGCCCCGCCCGGGCCAATGGCGCCGCGCCACGTCACGGGCTGTCCCACGCCCTCCATTCAAACCCGAGTGGGGCGGGGGGCCGGGGGGTGGGTGACCCTTGTCCCCAGCGCGGCCCCGCCCAGGGGGGTCCCGCGGGAGCGGGGACCTGAGTGGGGTCACGAGTGGGGTGGAGGGGGGCGATCGCGAGAAGCTTCCACTCGAGGGGGGTCGTGAGTGGGGTCTCCCGGCCCCTCCCAGGCGCGGTGCAGGGATGCCACCGTTCCAGTCGTGACTGTGACACCCACGGGGCTGCAGCACCCACACATCCCCTCCGATGCCCCCATCTCCCTCTTCCCAGCCAGCCCCACTGCTCCATCCCCCTCAGGGGGCCGTGGGGTCCCTCCAGGCCATGGATGATTTGGGTGGGCAGTGGCCAGGACACGATGACAGGGGCTGCAAGCCCACTCCAGACCACTGGCGCTGGTGCTGGTGCTGGGTTCCATGGCTCCACCGGAGCTGGTGATGGATTCCACGGCCACCCTGGCTCTGGGGATGGGCTCCGTGGCCCCCCCAGTGCTGGTAACGGATTCTGTGACCATCCCAGCCCCCCGGAGCTGGTGAGGGGCTGAAAGGGAGAGTGCTGGGCTGCACAGCCGCTCGCTCGCAGGGATTAAGACAAGACCTTTGTGGGAGAAAAGGGGCGGGAGAGCCGAGATTATCCCGAACCTGCCTAATGCAGCGTTCCTTGGATATTCCGGAGCATCTGGCGTCTTTGTGGAGGGAGCCAGGATGGGGCGCAGGGGGGTGGGGAGTGGGGTCCAGGGATGCTTCAGCCACACAGCTCTGGGATTCAGGTGCTGGGACACGACGCTGTGAGGTCCTGAGGTCTCTCATGTCACTGGTGCAAGGAGCTCCATTCCCTGGGCCCAGCAGCACGATCCGGGGGCCCATCGTGGCAGCACCAGGCAGGGCGGCACTGGGCACTCTGATGGCTCATCTGGTGCTGACACTTTCCTGCGTGGGAAGAAGGGAAGTGGCATAAACGCAGAGCTGGCACTGCAGTGGGCAGTGAGGGTGGGCGTGGCACTGCAGAGATGCTGGGGTTGGCACCCAGGACACAGCTTCTGCCCCCAGCCCGGCTGCCCAGCACCATCTCACTCATGCCTGCTGTCTCCATCCTGGGCCGTGCTGCTCCCTCCCGTGCCATTTTCACATCCCATTTGCTTGGCAGATTTTATTTTCCTTCCTTTCCATATGGGGAAACTGCGGCAAGAGGCAAGGCCTGCAGTTGAGCAGGGGTCCCCTGTGAGCCACCACTGCATGCAACAGTGGTTTTTTGGTGGGTGAGGACAAGGAGGAGGGTTTTCCAGAGCTCCCACTGGCAGCTTGACCCACTCTCGTGGGGACAGGGTTGAAGGCTGGTGTGACACCGGAGCAGCTCTGCTCGCCTCACCTGACGCTGTCACGGGAGCGGGGAGATGGCTGAGACAGCGCAGTCAGGAGGGATTAACATCAACCGGCTGCTGGGAGCCGCCGGGAAGGCTCCCGCGGGCTGGCCTGGCTCCGGCTGGGAAGAGCAGGCACTCACTCAACTTGAAAAACTGCCTGGGAGAGACGGGCCCCCTCCCCGCTCCCTCAGCCACGCAGAGCCCGGGGCTGGATCCGGCCCTGGGGAGGCAACAGCCAGGTCGGGGTGCTGGGTGGCTCGGGAGCCCGGAGCTCAGCACTCCCGCCCTCCTCAGCCACTGCCGCTTCCTTTTGCTGCTTCTCAGCAGCTTTTGAAAGCAGGGAAGAAAAAAGAGAAGGCTTGAAAAGCACTTTGAAAAGCAGGGCAGGGAGAAGCGCCCAAGTTCCCAGCAGCTCCATCCCCTCCTCCTGCTGCCAGCGCCTGCCAGCTTTGTCTGCCGACACTGCCGAGCCAGGGGGTGCTTTCCCCAAGCCCTGGTGCTGGGGATGGCCCTGGGACACCCCAGGGTGCCAGGAACCCACAGCCCCCCAGATCCCTCCATCCCCACGGCCCAGCGCTGGCTGCTGCCAGAAGCCTCCCCAGCAGGCCCACTAACCCCACAGACACCAGTTTGCACCCACAGCTGGGGGGTTTCACCCCTTCCCCACACCGTTTGCCCAGGGGTGAGCAGGGTGAGCAGTTATCCAGCTGATCCTGGTGGGATGTACTGCCTGCTCACGGCTGGCATCTCAGCACTCTCGGGGTGCCACCGGGATGAGCAGCGTGCAGGTCGGAGCCTGCAGTGGGCAGGCTCACCCTGCCTTCCCCAGCTGGCACACTCTCTCTGGGTGCCAGGGAAGGAGCTCCCACAACTCACCACCCGCCCAGGAAACCATCACCCGGATGGGATGCAGCCATCCCGGCTCCTCCCAGGAGAGCTGGGTTTCCAGGTTGGAACAAGATGGTCTTTAAGTTCCCTTCCAACCCAAACCATTCTACGATTCTATGATCCCACCTGGAGCGTGGCTTCTGCAGGGACCCACCGTGGCTGGCAGCACCCATGGAACACCCTGCCCTGGCACAGCTTCGGCACAGGGACCACTTCAGTGTGGTGCACCCACACCTGCAGGACAGGGTGCACAGACTGGGTCTGTCCTCTGCTCTTCTCTCCCTGCCACCCCTGGCACGGTGCAGGGCATGTGGGGCTCTGAGGATGCGCCGAGTCCCGTCTGGCCCCTGGCGTGGCAGGAGGAGCTGTCCCTGTCCCCATGGCCCAGGGCAAGGGAAAGGTGGGGACATGGCATACTTGGCTCTGCCCCAGGAGCTGGCGGGGAGCAGGAGAGATCTGGAGGACAGGGAGAGCCCAGGCTGCAGGGCTGCTTCTAGAACAGAGACATCCAGGTAAATCACAGCCCAGTTTTACTGGTCACAAACCCTGGTTTTGGCACATAAAACATCTCCCTGGGGCACCTGGGGCAGGGAGCAGGTCCTACTCCAGCACTGCCTCGTCTGCCCAGAGAGGTCTGGGGGTGCAGCATCTCCTCTGGGCCCCCCTTTGGCTCCCCCAGCGCTGACAGCCAGCAGTGCTCTGCCCTGGGGAGAACCGCAGGCCACTGGAGCAGCGCCTGGAGAGGCGTCAAGGCCAGTTCAGTCCCCGGGGACTGATCGGTGCCGACAGCTCCCCCTGCACAGAGCAGCCCGGAGAGCCGGCAGTGCAGGCAGCACTGGGGATGGGCACGGGCAGCCCACACTGCCTGGAGGGGCCGGGATGGAGGGAGCGACTGTGCGAGAGAGCTGGTTGTGACAGCAGCGTGGTGAAAGCCAAGGTGGGGGACAGGTGGCTGTGCTCACTGTCTTCCCCTGCCAGCCCAGTTGGTCCCATTCCATCTCTGCCATGGGGAAACTGAGGCAGCACAGGTGAGCAAGAGCCCCTGCCAGTGCCACTGGCACTCAGCCTATCCCTGCCATGCCCCAACTGGGCTCTGTGCCCTGCGCAGCTCCCAGACCATCCCCGGGGAGCTGAGAGCCAGCTGACTGCCGTGCTGGGTTGTGGGATGCCACCCCTCAGCCGTGGGAAACCACGAGCACAAAGGGCTCCTCCTGCCTTGGCCACCACCGCTGCCACAGGGCCCTGGTGCTCCGGCCACAGCCGTGCCCGCGGCTTCACCTCCCGGCACGGCGCCAGCGCCAAACCTGCTGCGGATGTGGCTGCTCCTCCAGCTCCTCCTTCCTCCTGCCAGGGATGAGCCAGGGCAGGGCAGGTGAGCGGGGCCTGGGCTCTGCTCTGCCCCAGTGCCAGGCAGCACACGCAGACCCCACGTAGGTGGCTCAGGGACCTGCACCCCGCTGTCCCTGCACTGGGGACACGGCTGGGGACATTGTGGGTGCTGCTCACAGGGGCTGGCACGTCCTCCTCCCATGGGGAGCATCCCTTGTACATGGATCATCCCTCACAGGGGATCATCCCCCACACAGGGAGCCTGTCTCACACAGGGAGTGTCCCTTGCACAGGGGGTATCCCTTGCACATGGAGCACCCCTTGCACGAGGAACGAGGAACGTCCCTTGCTCAAGAAGCATTCCTTGCACAAGGAGCATCCCTCACACAGGGAACTCACCTGTGCTGCTCAACTCCCCAGACCTGCTCTGCCCACTGTCTCCGTCGGCTCTGTGTCCCAGCCCTGGTGGGAGGAAGGTCCCTCTTGCACAAGTTGGGATGCCTGGGGCTGGAGTTGGGCTGCAAATGAGGAGTGGGATTTGTCCAGCCAAACGCAGACCCCCCACACCAGGTTGGGGTCCTGGCTTGTGGCTTCCAGGGGCTCTGAGCCCCAGGTGCAGTGCAGACCCCCACCCCGGTGGCCCCTGGATATGGACCCGTTGCCTTGGCAGCACCACTGGCAGCTGAGCCCTCCCCAGCTCAGCTCTGTTCACTGCCGGGGGGATGACAGGTGATGGAAACCTGAATGTGTCACCTGGATCTTCCTGCCAGGCCTGAAGGGCAGAAAAAGTGAGGGCAGCTGTGAACCGCCCCAGAAGACTCCTCAGTTGTTGCTGGAAGTGCCCAAAGCACCAGTGGGGTCACTCCCCTCCTTCCCTTTCCCACAGCCCCCTTTCCCAGCAGCTACAGAATCCCACTGGGATGGAAACACAGGATGCAGCCACCACAGCTCCCTGCACCCTTCTGGGCTCTATCCCAGCACCTCTGGCACCCTTTGCCCACATCCTTCCCTGGTGCTCTGGGGCTGATACAATCCAGGGGGTCAATGGGACACACGGACACATCCCCATGGCCCTTCCTCTGGCCTAGCAAGGTGACAGAGAGGTGACACACTGATCCTCAGGCTGTTTATTGGCATTTCCCTCAGCTCAGCCCGGGTGCCGGGCTGGTGCTGGCTCACCCATAGGCACTGCGGGGGCTTTGCTGTGCAGAGACCCCCAAAATGGCCACGGCCATGGCCCCCCTGGCATTGCCACCCCTAAATGCCCTCAGACCTCTGCACAAACCCCCACTGAAAAGCCCCGAACCACCAGAAATGCCAAGGGGGGGCTTCGATTGCTGTATTGCCCCGAGTCCTCCCCAGATCCCCCGGGGTGCGAAATCAGGGGGGACTCAGCACCACGTGCACCCCGGCGGGGCTCTCCTGGGGTCTCAGTCCTGGGTTCTCCTCCGGGGCTGTGCTGGGCCAGGCACAAACGACGGAAGGAATTAATTGTCCCCTGGGTTCCTAGCACAGGGGGTGCCCCCTTCTCCCAAAGGCTTTGTGGGTCCCAGAGCAGGGGAGTTCACGTCCAGAGGTTTGAAGATCAGCAGAGCTCCTCTTCCCCTCCACAGTCGGGGGTCTCTGTGTCACTGCTTGTCCCCACGTCCTGGGGGAGCCACAAGGGGAAGGGCTGGGGTTTGGCACAGCAGGGGCCCCTCACCCAGCCCCCAGCACCCACGGGACCCCGGCGAGTCCGGCAGCAGCTGCGGGGCAGCCACGGTGGGTGCCGAGGGCGATGTCTGGTGCACCCAGAGCCCCCCTGCTCCACCTCGCCTGAGGAGTCCGAGATGCAGAAGCTTTGGCCAAAGACACCCACAGAGCCTGAGGCTGCTCCCGCTTGGTGCCCTTCAGCCTCTCCCCTTCCTCCTCCTCCTCTTCTCCCCCTCGCCGCTTTTTTTTCCTCTTAATTTCTTGAGGCTTTTCTTTTTTTTTTTGTCTTCTTTTTCTTTTTTTTTTCCCTCTCTTAATTTTTTTTTCTCTCCCGTTTGGTTGTTTTTTTTTTTTTTTTTGCTTCTGTTTAAATATCAAACGAAGGACGAGAAGCCAGCGATGGGGGCTCTGGAGCCGGGGGCCAGGCTGCTGGGCGGGCGGTACAGGGTCCCGGGCTGGCTGCTGGGGGCGTTGCTGGGGGTCTGGGGGGTGGGAGTCCTGCTGGCTTTGGGGCGGAAGAGGCTGCCCTGCTGCGTGGAGGTGCTGTTGGAGAGGGGAGCGTGGTCGGGCTCCCCCGAGTCGCTCTCGGTGTAGCTGTAGGCCTGTGCCCGGGAGATGCCCTTCTGCTGCCGCCGCCACGAGTTGTAGTAGGTGGGGTCGCTGATGTAGTGGTTGACAAAGGAATGGGCCTTCTGGTGCCCGGGATCCACCTCGTACTCGCTGTCACTGCCCTGAAAAACAGGATGGGGGAGTGAGCAGGGGGGTGGGGGCATCACCGGCCAGCCCCAAAATGCCCCAAATGCCTCATCTCCCAGGCAACCAGCAACAGGATAAGAGGAAACAGCTCCAGCTGCACCAGGGGAGGTTCAGATTGCGGCATCAGGAGGAATTTCTTCACTGAAAGGGTGGTTGGGCATTGGAAGGGGCTCCCCAGGGAGGTTTGGAGTCCCCACCCCTGGAGGTGTCCAAGGAAGGCCTGGTCGTGGCACTCAATGCTCTGGGCTGGGGGACAAGGTGGGCACAGGGTGGATTTGATGATCTCAGAGGTCTTTTCCAACCTAAATGATTCTGGGATTCTCAACGTTTTTCTGGTGCTTTCCCAGCACTCTTTTGGGAATGCTGGCGAGCACATCCCAAAAGTATTTAGAGGCTGGGACGGCAGCAGCACCGCTGGGGGGTTTCTGCCTCTCGCTAAAACAAAACAAAACCTTATACAAAAGGTTCCTGGCCCCCCTGAGGCCGCGATGCCCCCGGGCTGGTGGGAAGGGTGTTTTTGGGCTCTGCCTCGGCGCTGCCGGTAATTGGATTCAGCTTCCCCGGCGGCGCACAAAGGGCCCATTGAGGGCGGTGGGAACTGCCCCGCGCCAGCGCCAGCTCCCGCCGCTCTTCACAGCTCCTCAAAAGCCACTCGAGCCCCGCTCGGGCCGCAGGGAGCGGGGCTGGCATCTGCCAAGGAAACAGCCGGTGCGGGCAGCGATGGGGGGGCCCTCCCGGGGACAATCCCCTCCTGCCCGGGGACAGCCCTGGGGACCACCAGACCTTCCCCTGGGCGTCAGCCTCATCTTTTGAGATGCTGCCCGGGATCCATCCCGAGGGTGATGCTCCCATGGCCTCCCTGGGGCTGCCCGCCCGGGGAGCTCCCATGGCCACGCTCCTGCCCGGCCACAGCTGCCCGTTGCTCCGGGACAAGACAAAGGTGGCATTTTGTGGGCTTGGCAGAGCTGCGGGCGTTGCCACCAGCGACCGGGCAGCAGGACAGGCCCCAGCCCCGCTGACCTCCTGTCCCCCAGCCCCTGTCCTGTCCCCAGCAGCCCCCTGAGCCCCCCATGGTGCCACATCCCCAGCACACGGGCTGGGGGCTGGGCCAGCCTCGCTCAGGCTCCGTGCCACGAAGCCATGGGGATGCTGCTGCCTTAAAAGCAGGATGTGGCAGGAACAGCGTTGCTGTTCCCAAATGAGCACCAGGACCTGCCTCGTGGCAGGCAGAGAGCAGGGTTGATGCCCGAGGAGGGCTCCCAGCACCCTCCATCCCGCCCCAGTGGAGCCCCACGTGCAGCCCTGGAAGGTCACCTGCGAGTCGGAGACCTCGGAGGGTTTCTCGGTGAGGCTGCTGCTCTCGGCGGGGATCAGGTCGTTGTACTTGGTCACATCCTCGTCTGAGTAGTGGAGGCTGCCGGGGCTGGGCCGGGGTGGGGACCTCGGGGACAGGCAGGGGGTCAGCGTGTGTCCCCTCCCCTCGGGGCTGTCCACCTGGGGACAACCCCAGCCGACCCCCAGGGCAGGCTCAGGGACCGCCCCTAAGCTGGTTTGCCAATTCCCCCCAAAAACCCCTGATCCCATCTGGGAACTGCAACAGTCCCCCTGTGTGGGAGGGGCTGTGGTGGGGGGTCCCTACCGGGTGTAGATGCCGTTCTTCCGGCAGAAGGAGTTCTTGACGGAGAGGCGCCGGTTGTTGAGCTCCAGGGCGGGGAAGCTGCCCTCATCCAGGCTCACCATCTCCCCGTGGCTCAGGGCAGTCGCCTTGGAGCTGTTCCCTGGGGGATGGGATGCTCAGCCTCTCCCAGACCCCCCCAGGCAGCAGAGACAGCACAGCACAGCACAGCACAGCACAGGGTGGGTCTGCACCCTGCATGGGGGGCTGGAGAATGGTCCAGAAGGAATTGTGCTGGCTCCAGAGTGACCACAGCCTGGGGACAGCCCTGGGGACCACCAGACCTTCCCCTGGGCGTCAGCCTCGTCTTTGGAGATGCTGCCCAGGATCCATCCCGGGGTGATGCTCCCCTGGCCTCCCTGGGGCTGCCCGCCCAGGGAGCTCCCATGGCCACGCTCCTGCCCGGCCACAGCTGCCCGTTGCTCCGGGACAAGACAAAGGTGGCATTTTGTGGGCTTGGCAGAGCTGCGGACGTTGCCACCAGCGACCGGGCAGCAGGACAGGCCCCAGCCCCGCTGACCTCCCGTCCCCCAGCCCCTGTCCTGTCCCCAGCAGCCCCCTGAGCCCCCCATGGCGCTACATCCCCAGCACACGGGCTGGGGGCTGGGCCAGCCTCACTCAGGCTCCGTGCCACGAAGCCATGGGGATGCTGCTGCCTGAAAAGCAGGATGTGGCAGGAGCAGCGTTGCTGTTCCCAAATGAGCACCAGGACCTGCCTCGTGGCAGGCAGAGAGCAGGGTTGATGCCCGAGGAGGGCTCCCAGCACCCTCCATCCCGCCCCAGTGGAGCCCCACGTGCAGCCCTGGAAGGTCACCTGCGAGTCGGAGACCTCGGAGGGTTTCTCGGTGAGGCTGCTGCTCTCGGCGGGGATCAGGTCGTTGTACTTGGTCACATCCTCGTCCGAGTAGTGGAGGCTGCCGGGGCTGGGCCGGGGTGGGGACCTCGGGGACAGGCAGGGGGTCAGCGTGTGTCCCCTCCCCTCGGGGCTGTCCAGCTGGGGACAACCCCAGCCGACCCCCAGGGCAGGCTCAGGGACCGCCACTAAGCTGGTTTGCCAATTCCCCCCAAAAACCCCTGATCCCATCTGGGAACTGCAACAGTCCCCCTGTGTGGGAGGGGGCTGTGGTGGGGGGTCCATACCGGGTGTAGATGCCGTTCTTCCGGCAGAAGGAGTTCTTGACGGAGAGGCGCCGGTTGTTGAGCTCCAGGGCGGGGAAGCTGCCCTCGTCCAGGCTCACCATCTCCCCGTGGCTCAGGGCAGTCGCCTTGGAGCTGTTCCCTGGGGGATGGGATGCTCAGCCTCTCCCAGACCCCCCCAGGCAGCAGAGACAGCACAGCACAGCACAGGGTGGGTCTGCACCCTGCATGGGGGGGCTGGAGAATGGTCCAGAAGGAATTGTGCTGGCTCCAGAGTGACCACAGCCTGGGGACAGCCTGGAGGGCACAGCCCTGTGCCCAGTGCCACGAGCCTGCCTGCCCTGGCTCAGCCCCCTGAGCTGCCCCAGTGCCTGCAGCTCCCAGCTCTGGGGCTGTTTGCTTAACGAGGAGGTCTGGATTTTCCCCACAATTTGAGCCCTTGATAGAGCTAAGAAAACAGAGCTGTGTTTGGCTAATCCCAGTGACCTCTGCAAGCCCCCAGGCTGCCCTGCCTCTGCAGCTGACTGTGGGACAAGTCAGTTATTTAATCTTTAGCTCCCAGTGCGCTCTGGGAAGGCCACAGCATCCTTATCATGTGCCACTGGCTCCCTGGGGCAGCTGTTCCCAAGGCAGGCAGGAAGGGAGGCTCCCACCGCTCCACTCAGACCCCAAAGGCAGGCAGGGAGACGCCCAGGAGGCTCCCATGGGATCAGGGCTGGCACTTGGAGGGTCCTGTCACCACCCACCACACTCCCACACTCACCTGAGTCTGACTTCTTGGAGTACTTCTTGCTCTGCCCACGGATGATGAGCACGAAGACGAGGAGGAGGATGAAGATGAGCCCCACCAGGGCAATGACCACCAGGAACCACCACTCCTCGTAGAATGGGTTGGTTTTCTGGGCTGGGGCACAGCAGGGAGGGTCAGAGGGGGACAGTCATGAGGGACAACTAGTCTGGATGCACAGACCCCACTGCAGGGCATGGGATCACTTGGGGAGTTTTATAAGACCTGGATGGGCGTGATAAGGGGATAACAGGGAGCTTTGGAAGGGGAGTGCTGACAGCGGAATTTGGGACTCTGTAGGAGCCAGGGGATGGCTTTCAGGGACGGCCATGAGAACAGAACACCACCAGGGCCCTCCCTCTGGCACAGGGGGGACAGCAACACCCCCAGACACCCACATGCTGCCCACCTGACACGGAGGGGGAGGGAGTGCTGGGGGTCCCGTAGCCATAGTCATTCACGGCGATGACACGGAAGTCGTAGCTGACCCCCTGCTTGAGGATGTCCATGCTGAAGGTGTAGGAGGTCACCTCCTTGGGGATGTCTTTGATGAGGATGTCCCAGAGCCCCTCGTCTGGAAGAGAGAAGGGGGCTGGGAGGGAAGGGCTGGCTCTGCAGGACACCCCAGGGCGAGGGGCTGATGTCCCTCCATCCAGGACTGCGTGCCCTCCAGGTGCTGCCCCTTCCACCAGCCCTGCTCCACACTGGGCCCTAATTCCCAACTCAAACTGTCAGGTGGCCTGGGACAGGTCAGCACTCCCTGCCTCAGTTTCCCTCTCTCCTGACCCCAGGGCACGTCTGGTAGCGAGGTGTGGATGGGAAGCAGAGCGAGCTCAGTACCTGAGGGCCGGGCCTCGATGACATATCTGGTGATGGGCCCTTGGCCGGGGTCCCCGCTCGACCAGTGGATGGTGATGGCCGAGCCATAGCGGGAGATGAAGGGCTCGCCGGGAGGGCCGGGGGCACCTGGGGACCCAGAGCAGAGCTGAGGGAGGGGGTACAAAGTGGCACACGGCCATGCCAGTCCCCACCACATCTCCCCTCTGCCCCCTGCACATCCCCCACACGCCCCCCATACCTTCCCCAGGCCCCGTGGTGATGTTTGCCTCAACGTCCGGCCCGTAGGCGAAGGTTTTGGCCCGGATTCGGAAGCGGTAGGTGACCCCCTCGGCCAGGTCCTTCACCTTCATCCACAGGGGGCTGTTCCCCTTCACGTCCACTGTCACGATCTTGCTGACGCCTGCGGGGATGGAGGCTGAGCTGGGTCCCCCCCGAGCCCTCCCAGCTGCCCCCCGAGCACAGCCCAGCCATGCTCTCACCATCCACGGGCGTGCAGGGCTCGTAGACCAGCCTGTAGCCCTCGAGGATGCCGTTGGGCAGCGGTGGTGGCTCCCAGGACACGTTCACAGACGTGGTGGTCAGCTCGCTGAACCGGATGGACCCGGGGGCGCTGGGGGCTGCGAGGGGGCAGAGCAGCAGGGCCAGCTCAGAGCTCCCAAGGCACACTCCCAGCTCAAGCCAGCCCCTCTCCCTGCCTCCACCCTAACAGTGGTGATCCACTCACACCCCTCTGTGCCCCCATCCCCTCTGCAGCAAAGACCCTGCAATTTCCAATGGGGGAATGAGTCTCCGTGTCTCTCTTCCCCAGGCCTTCATTCTTCTCAAAACTCAGCTTAAACCTTCATCTCTGTGTGCCCCCAACCCACAAACCCTCCAGGGTGAGCCCAGGGCTGCTCTGCTTGGGATTGCAGGAGCTGGGGTGCGGCTGGGATGAAGGGGAATCCCTGAAGCCAGACCCATGGAGACGCCCACCCACGGACACAGCTCCCCTGGGGGCAGGAGGGTGCTGGGGGGCTGTGCCACGGGCCCCACCTGCCTGCTGTGTGCGTGCCTTCACAGGGGGGCTGCGGGGCCCGTCTCCTGCGGCGTTGAAGGCGGCGACGCTGACCCAGTAGGAGGTGTAGCCCGTCAGGTTCTTCAGCTTCACCCCGGTCTCGGGCAGGAAAAGGGTCTTCACCCTGGAGCTCTCGTTCTGCCGCTGCGCCTCCCAGAAGTGGATCTGCGGGAGAGGGCATGGAGACCTGGGCCATGCATGGATCCGACCCACCCCGCCTCCCCTGAGCCCTCTGCAGTGCCCAAACACCACACACAGCCCTGCACGCCGGCAGCAACCCGATGCATCATCCCGGCTGCATCCCGACACATCCCGGTGCATCCCGACACATCCCAGCTGCATCCCGACACATCCCGGTGCATCCCGGCTACATCCCCACACATCCTGGTGCATCCCGACACATCCCGGTGCATCCCGGCCGCATTCCATGGCCGACAGCGCCACCTGCCGCCCCGCCGCCGCTCGGCACCGGGATGGGACACCCGGGATCTCCCTGGGATACCCAAGCATCTTTCAGCATCTTCCCAGGATCCCTTCCCCAGAGTCACGCACCTCCCAGCTTCTCCCAGGGCACCCTGAGCCCGCCAGGAATGCAGCAGCTCCCCAGAGCCCCCCGAGCCCCTCCCGGGTGCCAGCAGGTACCTTGTAGCCCTGTATGTCCCCGTTCTGGCTCTCCACGGGCGGCGGTTCCCAGGTGACATCCAGCTGGGTGGCCGTGGCCGCCTGCACAGCCACGTTCTGGGGCGCCCCGGTGGGCACTGCACCAGGGAGGGGAGGTGTCACCGCCCAGCCGGGACCAGGGAGGGGAACCCCGGCACTGATGTGGGGGATGCACTGCCTCTCCTGGGCAATGTGGGGTACCAGGGCAGCAGAGCCCCCTCCCCGCAGCCCCCAGCCCTGGGCATCCCCCCAGGGACTCACCTGCTTCCCCCACGAACACCTCCTGGGGGGGGCTGGGGGGCCCCTCTCCCACGGCGTTGTACACGCTCATGCGGATCTCGTAGCGCCGGTGCTTGCTCAGGTCTGGGGGAAAGGGGACAAGGGGTGAGTAAGGCCCTCTCTGCGGTGGTGGGGGGTCCTGCTACCCCCAGGGGACCCGGCAGAGCCCCCCCTCAATGGGGAAGAGGGGTTGTCCCCAAGGAGCAGCTGGAGCAGACAGGCAGAGGGGTCCCTGGGTACCCCAGTTCACCCCACAGTGCAGGCAGGTGGAGGGGGGGGACACACAAGGGTGGCAGTGGGGAGCACACAGGGGGACACAGGGGAGGGGTGACTTACTGTCCAGCTCGTACTGGGTGAGGGACACCTCGCTGAGGTTGTGCACGGCGTAGACAGCTGGGCAGCACGGGTGGGAGAGCAGGTTAGTTCCACACACAGCATGGCACGGGTGGGCTCCCACCTCCCAACACCCACCCCAGCACAGCCACCCCCAGGGCCGTGCCAAAGGGCCCTGTCATCACCCCCAGGTGCCAACAGGGGCTGTCACAGCCCTGAGGAGCCTTTCCATCCTCCAGCCCCATCCCCTGAGTGGCACAAGCTGGGGCTGGGCATGGAGGTCTTCACAGGGGACAGGGCAAAGTCCTGTCTAGGGAACTGCCCTTGTCATTCATGTCCCTGCTGCCCCCAGAGTGGATGTGACCGTGTTCCCTGTGGGGGCTGGGGACGGCAGCACACCCAGACACGCAGCAGGACATCACACAGAGCCCCGTGTTAGGTACAGACACCTGAGCTACAGGGACAGAGCCAGCGACAGCACACAGGCGTGTTAGACACCACGGACCTGGTGCCACCGGGGCCCGGTGACAACTCCAAGGGGCACAGGAAGCTGCACTGCCCCGTCCCCCACCTGCCACCCCCCGTCCCCAGGGTTGGGGGGGCACTCACGGGTGAGCTCGGCCCAGGAGGCAGCGGGGTTGCCGATGCCGCGCAGGGTGAAGCCGCGCAGGCTGTCGTACACCAGCTCCCGGTACCGCAGCCGGAACCCCAGCAGGATCCCGTTGATCTTGTCCTCGGCCGGGGGCTGCAAGGGCAGGGAGCACAGTGAGGGGCTGCTCTGACCCAGGGCTCCCCGGCACCCCGAGGTGGCTGTCCCAAGAATGCATCAGTGCCACCTCCCAAGGGGCCAGGTGGCCAATCCCGTGACACCCCGTGAGGCAGAGGGGACGGCACCTGCCAGCGGATGAGCACCGATGTGGTGGTGTGGGGGGTGATGGAGAGGATGGTGGGAGCTTCCTCAGGGGCTGTGGGGGAGAAGAGGGTGGTGAGGCCTCGGAGATGCCCAGAGCAGGGGGGTGCCCTGGGCACAGGAGGAATTCCCTGGACAGGGAATTCCCTCTCCCTGCCCCGGGAGGTGCAGGCTGTGCTGACCCGCCTGCAGGGTGGTGAGTGACTCTGACTCCTCGCTGTACTCGCTGTCCCCGATGTCGTTGGTCGCCTTCACGCGGAACTTGTAGGAGGTGAAGGGCTTCAGCCTGGGGGGAGCAGAGCGGGATGGGGACAGTGAAGCCAGCAGGTGACCCCCTGAGCCACCCCACGAGGCCAGCACTTCTCATCAGACGGGGAAACCGAGGCACAGGCAAACCACCCAAAGCATCCCCCATGCTCTCCCCAGCTCCCCGTCACCCCCAGCCCCCTCACCTGTCCACGACGAAGGCGGTGGCGTTGTGGCTGACAGCAGTGGAGTGTAGAGCCCACTCTCCGTCGGGCAGCTCCCTGCTCTGCACGGTGTAGTAGCGCACGGGGGAGAGCCCATCGCTGCCCGGCTCCCAGGACAGCAGCACGCTGCGTGCCCGCACCTCCTCCTGCTGCGCCAGCGGCTTCCCGGGGGGCTGCGGGCGGGCTGGGGGAGGCAGGGGGCTGGGAGCACCGCGTGGGCACCCACGGCCCCCCGCCCCGGGCCGCACCCCCCAGCGTTACCTCTCTTCTCGGTGGTGACCACCAGGGCCTCGGCCGCCTCGCCCCAGCCCTTGCGGGTCTGCGCCGCCACGCGGAACAGGTAGGTGGCCTCGGGCTGGAGCCCGGTGGCCGTGAACTGCCGGGCATTCGGCTCCAGCACCTCCACGGCCGCCGCGTTCACCGCCGTGGTGTTGAGGCGGTGGGTCACCTGGTAGGCTGAGGGCAAGGGAGAAGGATGGTGGGGCTGGGGAGGGGACACCAGCCCGGGCCACCTCCGTGCGTGCCTCTCCCTCCATCCCAACCCACGCACAGGGACAGCACTGGGGGTTTGGCTCCCTTGCACCCACCCAGGGACCGGCATCCAAGGGGGGAACTCCAGCCCTGAGGGCTCTGAGATGCTCAGGGGATCCCAGAGAGCTGGTCTCTGCCTCCCCACGCTGATTCCTGCCTCCCCAGGACCTCTGAACCCCTCTGCAGAGCATCCCAGCACGGCATGACCGAGATGGCTCCCCACCTACCCAGGATGATGCCGTTGGGTGCTGTGGGCGGCTGCCAGACGAGCCGCACCAAGGTGGTCCTCACTTCGGGGAACAGGATCCCCACGGGGGGCCCAGGCACTGCAGGGGGAGAGATGGGGTTCACCAGGCAGCTCACGAGTGTGGACAAAGGGCCAGATCCCATCTCCTGGGAATGGGAGCCCTGGGTGTCCTGGTCAGGGGGAGAGGGATCACCCCAGGGAGAGGGATGGGATGGGACAGGATGACCTTTGGCACCCAGGGACCCCCGAGCCCATCCAGGGGCTGTCACCCACCGTCATCCAGGGTGCGCTCGAGGACGGGGGGCCGGCTGGGCGCGCCGTCGCCGATCCTGGTGAAGGCCAGCACGCGGATCTCGTACAGCGTGTACTTGCCCAGCCCGGTCAGCTGGGCACTGCGGGAGGCATTGCCCTCCGCCAGCCAGAACTGGGCACGGCCCTCCGAGCCCTTCTCCTTGTACATCACCTGCAACAGACCCCGTGTGACACTGCCAGGCAAGGCTGGCACCCACGGGCACCAGCTCTGCAGGGTGGCACAACTGGGGACCTGGCAGTCTGCGGGGTGATTCCTCCCAGGGAAAGCCATGCTTCCCAAGGCTGTGGATGAGGCTGCAGGGCACAGGCAGGGGGTGGGCAGGGCTGCAGGCAGGAGCTCACCTTATAGCCCAGGATGAGGCCGTTGCAGTCGGCCTCGGGAATGTCGCTCCATCGGACCATCAAGCTGCTGGAGGAGGTGGCCAGTGCTGACACGTTGCTGGGGCCGGAGGAGGGCACTGGAGGGGGGCGACAGAGAGGGTCAGTGGCCGGATCGGCCGGGGTGGGTGCCCAGTGCCACGGAGTGGGCAGCTGTACCTGACTCCCTCGTGCGTCCCAGCACCGGGCGGCTCCAGGGCCCCGCTCCGATGGCGTTGAAGGCTTGGACCTGCACCCGGTACTCGGTCCACTCCTCCAGGTCCTCGATGGTGAACTCCCGCTCCACGCGGTCGCGGATCACATGCACCGCCGGCTGCCCCCGCCCGTCCGCGCGCGCATACCGGATCTTGTACCCCACGGAGTCGGGGTTCCCGTTGTACTCCTGCTCCAGGAGGGGCTGGCAGAGACAGACACCGTCACTCCTGATGCCCCACAGCCATCCCAGCTCCATCCTCCTTCAGTCCCTGTGAACCCCGTGCCCGTGGGGCACAGACCCCACTCACCATCCAGCGCAGCCACAGGCTGGTCTCACTGGCTGTCCTCAGGGTGACGTTGGCAGGTGCCATGTCTGGGGGGGCTTGGAGGGTCTGGATCCTCCGGGAGGGCAGGCTGGGGGGGCTGGTGCCCACGATGTTCACCTGCCGCATGCGGAAACTGAGAGGGGAGAGGGGGGTCATGGTGGGCGGTGAGAGGGCTCTGGTTCCCCAGGGAAGACAGTGAGGGGGTTCACAGTGGGGAACAAGAGGGCTCTGGTCCCTTAGAGAAGACACTGAGAGGGAGTCACAGCACGGGGTGAGAAGGTTCTGTTCCCCCAGGGATGACACCTCAGCACCGCCCTGGCCACTCGCCTGTAGTAGGTGTAGGGCTTCAGGTTGGGCACCTCCATGGAGCGGGTGTCGGGCTCGTTGGCCAGCTGGTGGACAAGCCCCCACTCTTCAGCCTCGCCATTCTGACCCACCTGTGGGATGGGAGTGAGGTGAGCTGCCCCCCAACACCCCCCACCACCCCTTCCTGAATCCCCCCTTACCTGTGCCTCCACCTGCCAGCGGGAGATGGAGGTTTTGCCATCGTAGCCCGGGCGAAACTGGATGGTGACAGAGCGGGGCCCGATGTTGGAGATGCCCAGGTTGGTGGGGGCACCAGGGAGCTCTGTGGGGACAGGGCAGGATGGGTGGCACTGGCTGCTCACCTCCCAACACCACCCACAGCCCCCCCTGGCATCCCCACACTGCCGACCTCACCTGGGGGAACCCCCGAGGAGATGGTGGAGGAGGAGACCTGTCCCTGGCCCTTGGAGGTCATGGCGGCCACCTCGATGGTGTAGGTGGTGAGGGCGGTGAGGCCGGTGACGCGGTACTCCAGGGTCACGTTGGGCAGGTAGTGGGTCACCCGCGTGTTGGTGCGGTTGTACTCCTCCCACGAGATCCGGTAGCCTGGAATTCACCCCTGGAGTCAGCCCCCTGCACTGCCCACCACGAGGGGCTAAGCAGGGCCAGGGCTGGGCAGGGAACAGGGGGGAGATGCTGTGGGGTGGGAATGGGACCAAGGGGAGATGCTACAGAGTAGGAAGGGAACTGATGCAGGAGTCGGTACCTGCTGGTGCTCCCTTACCCGTCAGGATTCCATTCTTCTCCAGCGGCTCCTGCCAGCTGACCTTCAGGGATGTGTCCAGGATGTCACTGAAGCTGAGGTGCCCCACGGGGCCAGGCACTGCCCAAAGACAGCCAGGCTCAGCACCCACGGGACCCCCGCAAGGAGCGAGCGTGGAGGGGGCTCCCCTCAGACGGGGCTGTGGGACCGAGTGGCCCACGTGGGTGGGGGCTGCTCCCCCCTCCCCGGGGGCCGCCCGAGGGTGGGCAGGGTCCGTCCCGCGGGAACGCAGAGCCCGCCCGTACCGTCCTCGTGGGTGCGCACCAGCTGGGGGGGGCTGCGCGGGCCGTCCCCCGGCGTGGTGAAGCACAGCACCGAGGTGAAGTACTCGGCGAACTTCCGCAGCCCCGCCACGTATCCCACATGCACGCTGTCCTGGAAGTTGGGCCGCACCGTCACCACCGTCGCCTCCTCCTCGTGCTCCGGCTCCCACGCGATGAGCTGCGGGCAGGAAGGAGCCGGGGTGAGGGCGCCGCCTCCCCACACACATCCGTACCACAAACACCCTCCTCGGGGCACCCCCCACCTCCCTATTAAATCAGAGTTGATTAAACATCAATGACCGGCGCGGGCAGCACTCGGTGCCTCTGCCAGCGCCCGCTCATGGAGCGTGCGCTGTGATCAACTCCGTCGATAGCGGCGCGGGATCACCCGCCCGCCCGCATCCAGGAGGGATGTTTGGGCATTTAATTGCTATTGTGCGAGATAGCCTGTAGCAACTTAATTAAACACTAATTAGGCCCTAAAAATACTAATCAAAAATACTAAGTGGCATTTAATAAGAATGTTAAATATCCTACTCACGCTGGTTATCTCATCCAGCGGCAATTAAATTCCCGAACTTCTTTGGAGTGGATTAAGACACAAGTTTAATGTTTTAATTCAATTTCATTAATGTAAATTTGAATTAATTGCAATTTGGAATTAATTACAGAGCATGGGAGACTCCGAGCCCATGCAAGTGTTAAATAACAGTAAACATTATTTTAACAATCAGGACATATCCAATTAAAATCCAGGATTTCGGCAAGGAGGAGCCAAGACAGTTTGTGAAGGTTGACCAAGGAGTTTTCCCCTCCCATCTGCCCCATTTTTGGGGGACCACAGGAATTGCCCCTCACCTTGTAGCCCTGGTTGATGCCGTTGATGAACTGGGGGCTGGGGGGGTTCCAGGTGAAGCGGATGGTGGTGGAGTTGGTGGCCTCAGCCTGCACATTCCCTGGGGGCACCGTGGGGACTGTGGGATGAAGGGACAGCTCAGAGTGGTTTCAAGCTCCACAAGGTCCTCCTCATCAGCTGGGTGCCAGCCCCCCAGGACCACAGGAATCCTGGGTGATGCCCCTGGCTGGGCTCTGCAGCCCCTGGTCACCCATCCCCAGCAAGTCCCAGTCTCCCTGGGACCCCTACATCCTGCCACCATCACCCCAATGGCACAACCTGTTGCTACCGGGGTGCCCACCACACCCCTGCCCACCCCTACTTGTCCCTGCCTGTTCCTGCCCATCCCTGCCTACCTCCCTGCAGGGTCCACTCGGTCACCTTCATGCTGTAGACCCCCAGGCCGGCGCTGTTGTACGCAGCCACCTCGATCTCGTAGTTGGTCCAGATGATGAGGTCCTCCAGGAGCAGGTTGTTGACCTCGGCGTTGGTGATGTTCTTGAACTGGTACCCCACGGGCAGCCCGGCCAGGCAGTACCTGGTGACCAGATGCCATCAGAGCTGCCAGTGGCCCCACCAACACCAGGGGTGGGATCCCCGGGCTCCCCCTCCGGCACCTACCGGATGATGTAGCCCTTGAGGACACCGTTCTGGTGGCTCTCGGGCGGCGGCTGCCACTGGATCATGATGGACTGGTTGGTGCGGCCGCTGGCGATGACGTTCTGAGGGGGTGCAGAGGGGGGCTCCTCGGGCAGGGACACCCTGAAGGGATGAGGTGGGATGAGCACCCAAGGGCTGCCAGCACCCCTGGGACCCCCAGCCCTGGCTCACCTCTCCGTGTCCTTGCTGAACTGCCCCCTGCCCACGTCGTTCACGGCGCAGAGGCGGAACTGGTAGGAGCGAGCGGGGACCAAGCCCCGCACTGTCACCGATGTCACCTCGGGGTCCACGCTGGCCAGCAGCACAGTCCAGGGTGCGTCTGTGGGGGGACAGGGGCAGCGGGGTGGGGGACCTGACCTGCAGGACGCTGGGGTCCCCTGCCCAGCTGATGAGTCCCGGGGTCCCCAAGCTCCCCAGAGCATCCCCTGCACCGGGGTGGTGCTGCAGACTTTCCCCAGTGCCAGCATGCGGGGGTGGGAGCAGCCCCTTACTGTTCTCGGAGACCTCCACGACGTAGCGGAGCAGGGGGCTGTTGCCGTCGAAGGGTTTGGCCCAGGTGAGGTTGATGGCCCGTTTCTCCTGGGGGCTCAGGGCGGCCACGGGGCTCTCGGGGGCGTGGGGGAGCTGCCTGGACAGGGGGGTTAGGGAGGGAGGGAGGGGGAGAGCCCCGGGCGAGGGGTGCCGGCGGGGAGCAGGGGGGTCTCACCGGACACGGAGGTGGGCGCTGCGCGAGTCGTTGCCCCCGGCCGAGATCACCTTGCAGGTGTAGGTGCCGATGTCACCCGACCAGGTCTGGGAGATGTGCAGGGTGCCCACCTCGTCCAGCCGCACCCGTGGGCCGCTCTCGGGGCCCAGCGGTGCCCCGTCCTTCTCCCAGACGTACCTGTGAGGGGGACACCCAGGTGTGCCGGTGCCCCGCAGCCCCCCAGCGAGGAGAGGGGACCAGGGGCTCCCTGTCTGCAGGGCACCAGGTGGCACTGCAGGACCACCAGCACAGGGCTGGGATGGAGGACCCCTACCTCCCTCCCCAGGCACACAGACAGTGGCAACAGCAGCCAGGTTGGGTGTACCTGGGGCCCCCAGCCCTCCCAGCCCTGCCACACTCACCTGACGTCCACGCTGGGGTCGTGGGTGACCCCACAGCTCATGACAGCCTTGGTCCCCTTGATGACGCTCTGGTCCTGCGGTGGGTCGGTGATACGTGTCCTTGCTGGGGGGGGGGGGAACAGAATGAGCCACTGGCACTGCCCAGAGGGCTGCAGGGGTGGCACTGGCAGGGACACCCCAAAAACCAGTGCCCATCCTTGGCAGGCCCAGAGAACTCCATCCCGCACCGTGCCCAGGGAGCCGGGCAGGGTCCATCCCTGCTGCCACAGCACAGGCGACAAGGGCACTCCAGGGACTGCCTTACCCCAGACCACCAGGTCTGCAGCCGCCTCGTCCACACCACGGGAGTTGGTGGCCAGGCAGGTGTAGGTGCCGGCATCGGGGAGGTGCGCGGGGCTCACCAGGAGGCTGCCGGACTCCAGCAGCGTGAACCGCGGGAGCTGCACCGAGCCGCTGGCCAGGACCCGCTCCCCTGGCGACACAGGGGACCCCCGTCAGCCCCAGGGCCACCGGCCAAGCCTGGTGGCCACCGAGCCCGGCAGTGGGTTGCCCCCAGCCCCTTTACCTTTCTGCCAGGTGATGGCCGGGCGCGGAGCCCCCGAGGTCTCGCAGTTGAGGATGACGGACATGCCATCAATCACCGTGCTGTCCTGGGGACCCCGGGTGATGTTGGGGGCGATGCCTGCGGGGCACAGAGATGCACAGCCCCCCCTGCAGCCCTTCCCTGTGCCCAGCCTGGAGCTGACCCGCTCCAGGAGCATTGGGAGGGAGGGATCCCATCCACACAGGAGAGTCTCCTGGGGTCCCTGAGCCTCAAACGAAGGGGTCCCTGGTACCTCCCACCCGCTACCAAGGCAAGGCACCCCGGACTGGAGCCTGGGGGGAGCTGGCACCTACTGGTCACGGCCAGGTACGTGGTGGTCTGCACCTCTCCAGCTGCGTTGCGGGCGAAGCACTGGAACATGCCGGTGTCGTCAGGGATCAGCCCGCTGATCTGCAGGCTGCCGTCCTCCAGCAGCTGGAAGCGGGACAGCTTCTCCAGGTGGATGAGGGCAGCGTCCTTGTACCAGGCCATCTCGGGAGGGGGGACACCTGCAAGGGCAGAGCCGTGTCAGGCACGGGGTCACAGCAGCATGGGGAGAGGGCCGGGGAGCAGCTCACCTTTGGCTTGGCAGGGGATGGCCACCACCTTCTCCATCTCGGCCGTGATGTGCCTCTCTGGCTCCTTGATGAACTGTGGGGGCTCTGCCAAAGGAACGTGGTGATGGGCAGGGGCTGGGGCAGAGTCAGGGTCCTTGGACCACCCCAGTGACCCACCTGTCCCTCCCCATGCCAGCCCCAGGGCAGGAGCTCACCCAGGACGGACAGGAAAGCCCCTGCAGCCACGGCAGGGACGCTGCTGCTGCGCAGCACAGCCTCGCACTCGTAGTAGCCGCTGTCGCCCAGCGCTGGGTGCAGGATGGTGAGCCGGCGGCTGTAGTCGCTAATCCCACTGGAGAGGGGCACCCCATCCTTCTTCCAGATGATGTGCAGCTTGATCAGCGGCCTGGGGGGGGAGGGCAGGAGCGTGTCAAGACACAGCCCCAAGTGCTCACTGAGCCATCCATCTCCCTCCATCCCACAGGACTGGGGAGATGTGGTGGGTCCTGTAGGACCCAGGAGTTGTGGTAGGAAAGCACCCAGCCATCCATCCTGCACGACCCAGAAACCTCGGTGGGAAGGGACCTGGGGGCACCCAGCCCTGGGGCTGGGTAATGCCCACAGGGAGATCCCCCCATTCCCATCCCCATTCCCATCCCCATCCCGTTACTCACCTGGCGTTGGCCACACATTCCATGGTCACCTCTGAGGTCCCAGCCACCACGCTGGTGTTCCTGGGCGGGACAATGATGGTGGGTGCAATGGGATCAGCTGGGCCACCCACATCTGGGGAGAAGGAGGCCAGAGGGACAGCTGTGAGCACCCCCTGCCCACCCTGGCATGCCCCACCCCCAGAGGAGGCACCCAAATCCTTGGCATGGAGGAGACAAAGGTGACAGGGACCGAGGGTCCATCAAGGTGCCTTCCCAGCTCTCCCTGAGCCCTCACCTCCCACGGGAGCCCACGGCACAGCCAGCAGGCAGGGAGGAGGGAGCAGGGAGTACATAAAGCAAAATGATGGCAACAATAAAAAACCCTCATGTAGGCGCTGTAAAAACGCGATCGGCTCGAAAGCTGCTGATAGAGCTGAATCCATAAACATGGGCTCCGGGGTGTTTACGGCGCTCCAGGACGCCGAGGCATGGGAAAACAGATTAATGGGGAAGAGGGACAGGCAGAGCTCACCACGGATAGGGAGGGGACCTCCTCACGGAGTAGCGGGAGGGGACATGGGTGAGAGTGCAATAGGATTGATGCCACTTTGGGGCATCTCCCATGGGATGGGCTGTCACCACCCAAATGGGTCCTGGAGGGAACTGGAGGGATGAGGCTACAGGGGTATCCCCCAGGAAGGGGATGATCTGGAGCACCGGGGGTGAGAGAGGGGAACACAGGGCAGGGGTGACACTGCAGCACCCCATCCCGAGGTCCATTCCCAGGGCACGGCCAGATCCAGCTGGAGCAGGAGCGGGAGCTCTGCCTGTGGCACACCAGCACCTGCAGCTCAGCCCCGAGTGCCTAAATAAATTCTGAGGCAGCTGAACTGTTGTGTCAGCAGAAGCCGGAGCCTCCGAGGAGATTTACTGCAAATTAAGTTTGGGGGCGAGGCAGGGGCTGGGGGGGCAGGGCCGGGGGTGGGCAGGGCCTGGGGTGGGGCAGTGTCCCCTACACTCACTGTCCACAGTCAGGGTGATGGGCTGGCTCGTCTTGTTGTCCCCGTTCTTGTCATTCACCGCCTGCACGTAGTAACGTCCCGCGTCCGGGGCCACCGTGGACAGGATGACCAGGGTGTTCTCCAGCGTGATGGCTCTGTGGGAGGGGATGGGGATGTGCACCCAGTGAGGACAGAGACTCAGCCTTCCTCCCACCTGCCCCAGGCACCAACCCCAGGATGGGGGGACCAAACCCTGCACACCCCCACTCCAAGCAGAGCCCATGGGACAGGGTAGATTCACAGGACTTTCTTTTTTTTTTTTTTTTTTTTAAACTTGGTTTTTTTATTTTATTTAATGGAACGATCTAATCTGCTGGAAACATAAAATGCTTTGGGGAATATATTTTTTTGCCATTAAATATGAGATAAAGGAGTTTTATCTCCTCAATCCCTCTTTGCAAATCGAAAGGAGACCAGTTCAATTCCTGCATAATGGGGGTTACAAATTCAATTCCTGCACGCCGTGGCTGCCAGTGCCGGGCTCCAGCAGCACTGGGATCTGCCACAGCCCCACGGGGACACCTGGCACATGTGTGTGCACCGTGCTCAGCTCCATCACACCCTTTTGCCTGCCTTCCTCCCCCTTATTTTCATTTTTTATTAAACAAATCATTTCTCTGCTGCCAAACAGCCATTAAGTCACCACGTCTGTCCCGGGGCTTTAGCACGATGCGCTCGAGACGTTGGTTAAACATCCCTAGTGCGGGGACAAGGAGAAATGCAGCCCTCCTGGGTGTGGGAGGGATGCTGAGGGGGGTGCTGGGGGGACCCCAGGGGTACTCACATGCGGCTGCTGGGGGAGATCTTCCGGCCATCCCGGAACCAGGTGACCTGTGGCTGCGGGAAGCTGGCGATGCGGGGCGCGCGGATGACGGCCGCCTCCCCGTGGGACACGCTCTGCTGCGTCTCGCTGTCCTCGAAGCTCCCCATGTCTGCAAAACATGGGGGAGAACCGTGTCAGGGGCTGGGGAGAGGCCAGGAATGCGCCCAGGGATCCAGCTCCAGATCCCACTGTGTGTTCCTCAGCATCATCCCTCCAGCACCCGGAGCCAGGCAGCCCCATCACACACTCAACCAGGCCCCCTGTCTGTGTGTTCCCCACCAAGGATGGGGTGCAGCCACAGCAAAGAGGGCTCAGTTACACGGCTCCCTGGCCTCTCTCCATGTCCCAACCCATGGCCCAGTGCTGGGAGCATCCCAGCATGACCTTGACCCCATGGACAAGGATGGGACACAGCTGCCTCCATCCCACCCCACCGTTCCCAGGCTGCAAGCACACAGCAGTTGAGGGAGACAGAGGGAAGCAGGGGGCATGGAGATGGGGGGGTAGGGGATTTTTATTGACTTCCCTTAATTGCTGTAATTAAAAACATGTAAAGAATCCTTTTTTAACGACTTTGCCATTATCATTAGTTGTTAGCACAGCTGCCTTATTAATTTCTCATTAGCTCCCTGATTTGTCACTGCTCCTCAGGAGGTGTTTAAGGGGATGGGACTGGGGGCGAGCCAGAGGGAAGGGGTGACAGAGAGGGGCAGGTCCCCTGTGGGGAGAGAGCCACCATCCCAGGCCTCAGCACTCTCATCTCCTCCTTAAACCTCTGGGCATCCCTGCCAGGGTCACCCCCAGGATGCTCCAGGTTCACATGAGCTGGTGATGTTGCACCAACACCAGGGCTGTCCCACAGTGCCGGGAGCTGGGTGTCCCCATCTGCTCCCCAGGGAGCAGGACGGTCACTTACAGGCCACCTGCACCTCGGTCTGGCGCTGCAGCAGGGCCCCCATGCGGTTGCGGACGATGCAGCGGTAGAATCCGGCGTGTGTGCGGTCCAGAGAGGTGATCATGTACCTGCGGGAGACAGGAGCCACCTCAGCGCTGTGGGGACATCCACGGCATGGGCACAGCCCCAGGAGAGGCTGCAGGTCCTACACAAGCCCCCCACAAGCTGGGCAGCAGCACCAGTGCCAGGTGCCAGCTCCTTCCCTGAGGAGCCGCTGTTGGAGGTGCGTGCAGTACACATGTGTGTGCCTGTGCAGGCATGTACATGTGCACACACACGTGTGTGCACGCTGGGGAGACACTCCAGTGTCCCTCACTGCCACACAGAGACTCCTGGCCACACACGAGGAGGTGCTTTTGCTGCACCACACATGCAGCATGAGCCAGTGAGTGCCCCTGTCCCCGTCCAGCGGGTGGATGTGACCCACCACCCCGAGCTGGAGGCGCTGGGCAAGTGGCTTTGAGCTGCCAAACACAGGGGTGGCTCCTGGGGACTGGAACCCGCTGTCCTGACCCCTGCACTGAGCCCCAGCAGTGACACCAGGGTCTGCTGGTGTCACTCAGCCTGGACCTGAGCGCAGCCGAGCCTGGCACTGCTATGATGAGTCATGGCTGAACCCCCTTATCATCCCTCACCCCTGCTCTTATCAGCCCCACCAGCACCAGCAGATGAGGAGCAGATAAAGGAAATAACCACATTTCCACTCGCCCTCCCCCCGAGCACCATCCCCATCCCCAGCTGGGCCCTGCAGCCACCAGACCACCCAGAGCAGGAGGAGCTCCTGCTCCCTCACCCCAAATCAGGCGGGTGAGTCTCTGGGGGGCCAGGCAGGTGCTGCAGCGTTGCCATCCCCGACGGGGAGCGCTCCGAGATAAAGCAGAGAGGGAATAAATAAGCAAGCTCAGCCCTCCCTGCCCAAAATCTAATCTTGCGTTAAAAGAGCCGCGGGCTGTTTCGGCAGAGCTTTGTTTGTTCTTCTGAGAACTGAGCGTAAATTAAACTTTCATAAGACCTGAGGAGCACGTTCCCTCGGCCGGGGAGCGCCGTGGGCCCCGCGCCCACCTCCCTGCATGGGAGATGGGGACAGGGACGCAGGGCTCCCACCTCGCCCAGTGGCACCACGGAGACGGGGTGGGCACGGCAGGACTGGCACCAAACCCGCTGGTGACACCCGCCCGCTCGCCCACCCACGCAGCGTGCCGGGGTCACCCGTCCCCGCGGGAGGAGGGAGGGTGCCCTTTGGGGACGAGTCCTTGAGTGTCACGGCTGATATTTAAAACTGCTCCCCAGAGGCTTTAAATAAGATATTTCAATTCCACGGAGCTGTCAGGAGCGGATGCCGACGCCAGGAATAATGGGCCCGCTCTCCTTGCGGTGTCCTCGTTAATAAATCACACCGTGACTCCCGGACGCACGCACGCGGATGGACGGACGGATGGATGGACGGACACTGGCTGATGCTCAGCAGCAGAGGGGCACATCTGTCCCCAAAGAGGCCCCTGTGCACCACATCCCATCCAGACCCTCATCCTGGGAGGGGGACAGTGCAAAGCCCCCAGCACAGCCCACAGGACCCAAACTGCCCCCACCTTTGGAGCACCCACAGCCCCTCAGCAGCACTTGGTTCCCCCATGCTGGGAGCCAGGACCCCTCCATGGGCACGCAGAGCCTTTGCCCCTCCCATGGGGACACCCCTGCAGCTCCAGTTAAGGGGCCTGGTCCCCACACACAGGAGCTGGAGGAGCTATTAAGCAGCAGCACTTTCACACACACCTGAGCGGCTGAAAATAGCCTGGAGAAAGGAAATCAATTCCCTGCGCAGCCCGGCCCGCAGTCATCAACCAAACCAGCACAGACTTTGTTCTCTCCTGCTATGGAGGCTTTTATCCAACACCACTGCAATTTGATTTCCTTCCCCAGCACGCCTGGCTGGAAGGGGATGGGAATTGATTTCACCCCCGGTGTCACCCCCCACATCCCCACTGCTGTCACCCCCTCGCAGGGGGATGTGCTGTGGGCAGACGTGGGGAATGTCACCCCACTCAGCACCCCCAGTTTGAGCCAAGGCCACAGTGGCCACTCCATGGCCAGGAGTTCTATTGTGCCAAGCAGCTCCTCCACCTGGGACTGATCCCAGTGCCCTGACCAGGGGCATTGCCCATCCTAACCCCACTCCAGCCAGGACAGAGGTGAGCTCTGGCCAAGCTCCCAGCACAGCCCTCGCTGCTGACTCCGCTGTTCCAGGGGTTTGTTTGGATTCTCTGTGAAGATGGAGGTTGACAGGGCATGGTCCATGGGGAAAAGCCCTTCCGCAGCGAGGACTGACCCGTGCTGCAGGAGAACACGCTGACGGCAGACAGTGGTGGCCTCGGGCTCTGTCAGGAAGTGGCTGTGCTCTGCTCAGCCCCAGGGTCAGGAGGGGGCTCCGGAGCCAGGAGCCCTGTGCCAGGGGACCGGCGGGTTTGCAGAAGCAGCTTTGGCAACGGATCAATCTGACAGATGGACGGCTGCCTGTCAGGAATGACAACTTCTCCATCCATCCATCCGTCCATCCATCCGTCCATCCATCCATCCCTGATCCCAGCGCTGAGGCAGGGCAGGGCACAGCAGCGTGACCAGCTCCTCACTGTGCAGTCCTGGCACGGCACCTCCATGTTCCGGTAGGATTGTTGCCCGTGCCGCTCCGGCACAGCCACGGCCCAGCCTGGGCCGCTGCCGTGCCTGTGTTATTGTAGGGTTGCTGAGAAGCGTGGGGCTGACGCTGCCGAATTATTCTTAGATTGAGGGGGTGGAGAGGGGCCGGGAAAAGCATCAGCCAAAGGCTCTGATCCATCAAATTGAAAGCCAGAAGAGCACAGAGATCTGTGAGGTTCTTCCAATGCCGCCCAGTAACATCAACAGCTGGATCGGATTTTGGGTAGAAGCACACTGGCACAGTCCCCTTTGATTAATATCCTGTATAACGACTAATTAATTCTGGAGGGGACGTGTATTTGAATAGTTACTGCGGGATAATGAAATGTCAAGTGAGCATTAAAACACACTTAGCAGAGGTTTAACGACTCGCAGCATCTGAGCGTGCGTCCCGGCACCCCCGCTCGCGCCGGGCCAACGCTCAATATGGCTTTAAACGCCCCCCTGGTATTCCATCAGCCCCCGTTAACTGTGTTATTGGATCTCAATTAGCCCCTGATTGGAACGGGCTGTGTTTTGAAACACGTGGCCCATCGCCTCCCTGCTCGCCTGAAGTGTTTTCCCTCGGTCATGGGAATTGGGCGGGCGCCGGCGGCCCTGTAAATCGCTGCCTCAATTGGCCCTGCCAGAACAATGAGCCAGTTAATAATTAATGCCCGTGTATTAATCAGCCTCCCTCCCGTGGGGCAGGGACGGGGCGGGCACACGAGCCCCGATCCGTGTTGCGGCATCCGGAGGGCTCCGGTGCATCACCAACCAGGAGCTTGGCCACCACCCAGCTCTGGTGGCATCCCCAGGTCTGAGAGTTCCCTTTCCATCCCCTCCATTGCCATCCCACCACGTGCCTCCTGCCAGCCCAGTGCCAGTGTGGCTCCCTAGCACCGCTGCCCTGTGCCCAGCAATCGCTGCCTCTCACTCACACCAGCCCCACGTATCCTCCCCAAACAAGTTCCAAATAAGGCACAGAGACGGACAGGAGCCTTCCCAGCACAAGCATTCCCAGGAAAAACCACCCTATGCTGCCTGTTACCAGCTCAGTGCTCCTCCTCAGCATTCCTGGGGACTTGGCCACTTGTGGTGATGCTGAAGGTGACAAGAACCAGGCTGCAGCCACAGGCACCAGGAACTCCCTGCTGGGCTCCCACCATGCCTGGCTGCAGCCCCTCCAGTGTTCATCAGCTCCCATTAATTAAATCATTGCATGGCAATTAGCTCCCCAGGGCAGAGGGCTGGGCTTTGCACCTGGGCTGGCAAAGAGCTGGTCCCACCAGAGCAGGGATCAGCTCCTGGCAAGCAGTGGCACATGCTGGGGTTCCAGTGGGAATCCAGGGGTGAATCGCTCTGTTTGCCCCCAGGTCTGGGGTTTTTAGAGGCTTCTGGCTCTGTATTTTACATAATTTAGGGACAAACTATGGGCATCAATCATTTGGGGTCCTCGATGGGTCTTAAAGGCTTGGCAGGGTCCTGTGTGTGCAGCTGCTGTGTCCCTGCATCCTGGGGGGACATGCACCCCAAAACATCTCACCCTGGGGCTGGCAGGGGGTGGCACTGGGAGGCTCTGTCATGCTGGCCCTGCTTGGCTGGGGGGAGCTGAGGCAAAGCCAGCCGGTGCTGGAGATGGAATTACACTTCTCCAAGATCCCAGCAAAGGGTATCTGGGCTCTCAGGAAGAGGTGAGGGATGCTTTAGTAGCTGCTGAGCTCCAGCACCAGCTGCAGAGGGGCATGAGGAGAGGCACGAGGGCTGATTTAGGAGCTGGAAGATGCATCCCTACGGATGGGAGTCTGTCCAGAGGTAATCTATGTGTAAGGTAATTTCCGAAGGCAGCAGGACTCGATGCAGCCCTTAATAGGACAATCTCATGTGATAAATTACCAGACCCAACTAATCTGCATGTTAAATTTCTTCTATGAGAAATAAATATCCTCAATTCACCAGAGAAGCGCTTTCCTTCCGAGGATTTCATTAAAGACATCAAGCTGCCTGATTTGCATGTTATGATTCCTCGTACGAGGAGCAGTCGGGCTCCGGAGAGCTCGTGGAGAGCCTGGCACCGGGGAGATTATGCAGGGAAAAACAGAGCTGGCCCTGCACAGCGGTGCCAGGGCAAGGCTGTGTGGGCAAGGCTCTGCCACCCGCCCTGCTGCCACCTCAGCCGAGGGCACAGCAGGCACCGGGGGGGTAAGGGGGGGGGGAGAAAGTGTCACTGTGGGGGTCTCCAGGCTTGGGAGGCAGTGGGGATCCCATGGGAAAGCTGCCTCCTGCACCCCATGCCAGCGGCAGGCAATGGAGGCAGCATGGGGGGGAGGCAGGGTGGTCCCTGATCCCACACCTCCCACAGGGATGTTCCTGGGGACACCGGTCCACAGGCACACGGAGCCAGGCTGGTCCCTCATTCCCCATGGTCCTCAGGGATGCTCCCAAGGGAGGATGTCTACACACACACACAGAGCCAGGCTGGTCCCTAACCCCCCTGCAGTTTCCAGGGATGCTCCCCAGGGAGAATGACTCCACACACACACACACAGAGCCAGGCTGGTCCCTCATTCCCTGTGGTCCCCAGGGATGCTCCCACAGGGGGAATCCCTGGGTTCATGTGCACACACAGAGCCAGGTTGGTTCCTGATTCCCCACAGTCCCCAGGGATGCTCCCAAGGGAGGATGTCTACACACACACACACAGAGCCAGGCTGGTCCCCAGTCCTTCTGGAGTTCCTCATCACGCCTGATCCCCTGGGATGCTCCTGAGGGAGGATGGCTCTGCATGAATACAGAGCCAGGCTGCTCCGTGATCCCACCGTGGTCCCCAGGGATGCTCCTGAGGGATCAGCTCCACCTGCACTCAGAGGCAGTGCTGTGGCTCTTGCTGGCTCGGGGCCAGGGACCTGCCGAGCCCGTTGCCCACCTGGCCCTCTCCGCTCGCCAACAGCCGCTCCGGTGGCAAACTGGCCTCGGAATCGCTGCGGGAAGGAAAGGGCGGTTGCCATGGAAACACGCTGCCAAACTGGGAGAGCGGCTCCTTCCCCTGAAACGTGGCGTGAGCTCCTCCGACCGTGAGCGAGGATGAACTGGGGTGATTTGTGGGGAGTGGGGGGGCCACGAGCCCCTGCCCACAGCCCCCAAAATGGGTACAATGCACCAGGGGACTGCAGCCGGCAGGGACAGTGGGATGCCCTGCTCAGGAGAGGATTTGGGGAGCAGCAGGGAGGATGAGGGGGATGAAATGCTTGGAGACACACTGCTCTGTCTAGGAACCATGAGGTGATGCCACCAAACGTGGCTGGGAACCACGAGGTGATGCCACCAAGCCCAGCTGGTCCCAGGGCGCAGCCCCCTACAGCACATTGCCCTGCTCCAAACCTCCCTCATGGGCACAGCCAGGCCCTGGGGAAGGTCCCTCCAGTCCCTGGAGTGGGGACACGCCAGGGGAAAAACACCAGCACCAAGCTGGGAGGGACTGGCTGCACCCTGCCTCCTTCACCCACACCACCACCATTCCTGTCCCTGCATGGCCAGGAGCACCCCTGAGTCTCCCCGGCCATCAGCACGGGCCCTCCCCTCTCCAAGGATTACTCTGTTTCTAAACTCGTTAACTTTTAATTACAACCTTCCCACTGCCTGAGCGGGCTGGCTCCGCGCCACCGACAGCTCTATTAAAATTCAATTTCTGCCCATCATAACTAATTCTGGTCCTTCGCTTTCTCACCAGCAGCCTCCAACGCCAGGCAAGGCGGCCAAACGCTCGTCTGTACACTCTGAATCCCCACGGAGCCCCGGGCAGAGCGCAGGGATGCCGGCAGGTTCCTCGGAGCCAGGCAGGGATTTGCACGGCAGCTCTTTGCTTCATTTGCTGCGCTGGGTTTGTTTGGGTTTTCCCCACGTGTTTGTTTGTTTTCTCGCTTCCTTCCCTAATCCTTTCTGGCTGGATGCTGGAGCTGGAGGCAGGGGCCAGGGGGAAGGGAGTCACCTTGGAGCAGGGATACAGGGATGCAGGGATGCAGAGATGCAGGGATGTGGAGCTGCCCAGCATCCCAGAGACCAGTGCTGGCCTCTTTCCTACAGAAGGATAAACTGAGGCATGGGTCAAATCAGGAAAGGAAGTCAGAAGTCCCCATTCAGGTTTTGGAGGTGCCCCAACCTGCTCCCCCAAACTTGACAGGGAAGAGCCCAGGGCCAGGATCCTGCACCTTTGTCCTGCCTGGGAATGGGCTGTCACTCCTGACAGGTGAGAGCTGTGGCAATCGTGGAGCTCAAAAGGTCTCTGAGCTCACACACCAGAGCTGGGGACAAGGGGCCCATCCCACAGGGCATCAACAGCCAGCACCGAGCTGGGGGCACCAGGGGGCACGACAGACCACGGCTTGGTGGGGGCCACCCCCCAGGGTCCCCAGGGATGGCCAGGGCTCCAGGATCCCAGCAGGGCAGGGTGCCGGGAGGGGACATCACCCAGCCACACACTATCTCTGTTCCTGGTATCCCAGAGCAGCCCCGTGTTGCTACAGCAACATGAAGCCTTTGGATTCGATGCCTTTAAAGGGGGAACGGCTTGTCTCGACCTGAATTATTGATTAAAACAGAGAGGATGACACACGCACTCAGAAGAGACGGCGAGAGGTGCCCGCCTTGATTTAAAGGCCAGCTCCAAGGGGCTGGAGTTGTGGCAGGATTAGTTGGCACATGGGGATGGATGCCTGCATCTCAGCACTCTCTCCTGCCACCCTGTCTTGGCCCTTCCCCGGTCTAGCTGTTCCCAGGGAGCCACGAGCTGGCTGTGATCCCCAGCCTGGTGTTAAGGTGTTAATCCGCTTGTGCAAACACCTCCTCCCCGGTGTTGACCTGCTTAAATTCCCCGTTTGCTCTCCAAACAGAGCCAGCAGCTCCTGAACTGCCAACTGCTGCCTCTGTGCTGCCTCCTGGGATGGCAGTGCCAGGGACCGGTGTGCCGGGTGGGATTCACCACGGGCAGCATCGGTGGGGACTCAGAGTCCCACAACCATTCAGGTTGGAAAACACCTCCAAGACCGAGTCCCCCCTGTGCCTGACACCCACCTTGTCCCCCAGCCCAGAGCACTGAGTGCCATGGCCAGTCGTTCCTTGGACACCTCCAGGGGCGGGGACTCCAAACCTCCCTGGGCAGCCCATTTCGATGACTGACCACCCTTCTCCAGACTCACCGGTACTCCAGGGAGAACTTGGTGAGCTCCCGGCTGTTGTGCAGCCACTTGAACTCGAGGGGCCAGCTGCCCTCGGCCATGCACGTCAGGACCAGCCTGTTCCCCTCCAGGTGCACCTGGCTCCGCACCGGCTCCGTCTTGAAGTACGGGGAGACATCGTCTGTGGAGAGAGGAGGGACAGGGCTGAGGGACACGCCAGCCCCACATCCCACCAACCCCACATCCCACCAGCCCCACGTCCCACCAACCCCACGTCCCACCAACCCCACATCCCACCAGCCCCACGTCCCACCAGCCCCACGTCCCACCAACCCCACGTCCCACCAACCCCACGTCCCACCAGCCCCACAGCACCAGGACTGCTCATCATTGGAGCCCCTGCCCTTGGCAGGGGGTGGAATGAGATGATCTTTAGGGTCCATGGTCCTATGGGCATAACCCATAACCCATAAGCCCAGCAGCCCCCTCCCCATCCCCCCGTCCTGGCCCTTGCCCCCCCGCCCCGAGCCATTCCACAAGCCCATCGACAAGGGCTCAGCCTGCTGTGGGTTTATCTGAGCTGCTCCTTTGCTTTATTCCTGGCTGCCTTTGTAGCATCTCCGAAGCACCGAGCTTTTAACTCGGGGGGTTAAGGGGCGGAGGGGCTGGGAGCGGAGCGAGGCAGAACCACTTACTCCTCTCCTGTTTTATTTGCTAAGTAAAACTATAAATCGAACCACACAGCTCCATTTTCTGCTTAACAAATGGAAGCCCTTTTACTTCAAAGGCACATTCATATTCCCCAGCAGCTTTCAAGTGCACGTTCAATCACGGCTCCGGGTTTTTTCTTTGGGGTAGGGCTTCGCTTTCTTGTCTGTGAGAGCTGAATTCCTGCCACGGATCTCTGCACCGTAGGCTCAGCCCACTCCAGTGCCCCACCACCCTGGGGGGTGTCAAGAGTTTGCAGGAGCTCGGAGGCACCCAGACACCCCCAGACCTGCACTGGGGATCCCTCTCCTCTCTCTGGGATCCCAGTTCCTGCACACCTCCCTCACTGCACCCACACGGAAATGCCCACTGGATTTACACCCTGTGCTGCCTGGCGAAGGGGTGGGCACAGTGGTGCTGGATGCCAGGCAAGTCATTAGGAAGGGAAGCAGCAGCTTGTGGCTCGTTAATTTAATCCTCCTCTCTGACCTTCAGCAGCGCTGGCTGCAGCGGGCAGCCCTTATCCCAGTGTCCCTGCCTCAGGTCTGGGCTGGATCCAGACATTGGAGCACCAGGGCACCACACAAAGCTGGTGTGGGGCACTAGGGCTGAACCCCACAGCCAGCCCAGCTTGTCCCAGATGGTACAGGGGCAGAGTGGTGCCCAGTGGCACCCTGGCAGCTCAGAGCCCTGGCTGTGGGGTTTGGCAGCACCGGCTGTGACCCCTGTGACCCCTGTCCCATGGCTCTCTGGTTCCCCAGTCCAGAGAGCTCGTGGCAGCTCCGTGGCAGCTGAGCTGCAGTTTTTGGGGTGCCCAAGGAGTGGGCAAACACGTGGTGCTGGGCTGAGCCAGCCGGGGACAGCCCAGTGCAGGATCCGTGTCCCTGTGCACGCGTGTGTGCGGGGGTGGGCACACGTGTCCCCACCATGGCCCGGCAGGAGCTTGACCTGCAAGGCTGGGGCTTCGCCCACGTCGGGGTGGAGCCTTTGGGATTACGGTGGCACCCAGATGGGGACGTGGCACAGCCAGGTGACAGCCCTGGATCCAAACACCTCCTGCATGAAACCAGTAAATGAGCCACGGACCAGACTGGGGAGCACTGGGCGCGATGCAGTTGATGTATCGCTGCAGTGAGGATCCAAGCACGGCACAACAGGCTGATCCCCAGGGACTGGTGGTCCCCAGTGGTCCCACAGGAGCCCAGGGCTGTGCTGGCAGCGTCTGGCCAAGCGCTCCAATGGCGCATTGGATTCTGAGACCTGGTGTGCTCAGTGCAGCCCCCACACTGAGCCAGCAGCCAGTGCCTGGGAGGCATCTGGGAGGTGTCCTGGAGGTGTCCGGGAGGTGTTTGGGAAGCGTTTGGGAAGCAGGGTGCTCCCGGCGCACCTTCCCCTGGGCCCGCCCGCCGTTTGCATACATCCTAATTTGATTTTAAGCAGCTAAGGCTCATCACGCTTTGAAGCGCCCGAGCCATCTGTTCTGCATTAAGGGGTGAAAAACGGCGCAGAGGAGGAGAGGCGGCTCCTAATTCCGTATTGATCGTGCCGTGCTGAGCCGCCCGCGAAGGTCACGGCGGCCACCGCGCACCCAGCGGCTCCCGCGGGCCCCCGGGAATCACCACCCCCCAAAGCAGGGGACAGCGGGGATGGGGGTCCCTCGTGTCTCTTTTGAGGGGTGAAGGCGGCACCGAGCTCTGGGAGTGAGATCCTCGTCCTCCTCCTGGGAGCCCTGTGCCCCTGCAGGGACCCCAGCCCAGGGGAATGCAGCTGGTTTAGTGCCAGTGTCTCCAGAGAGGCCTCCAGGAACAAGACCTGGTGTTCCTGGTGTTCCTCTGCCCACCAGCTCTCAGAGGGGAGAAGGGTGGGGGTCCCAATGCTGAGCAGCACTGCCCTCTGCCCCCAGTTCCTCTTGCAGCCCTCCTGCCTCAGTTTCCCTCTGCTCTCTGGCAGCACTGGGCATCCCAGTTCTGCTCCCTGGGGACAGCTCCTCCATTCCACCATCCACTACAGGCCATGGCACCACCATATCCAGGGCATGTGGGGTGCTCACCACCTCACCACGGAGCCAGCACGGACAGGGGCTGCCATTCCCCCCACCCTGTAACCAAGGAGAGGGTTCCCAGTGGGTGACAGCCACATCCCCCCCCACAAACGAAGGGTCATTACTGCTCATTCTGCCTCTCCCCCATCTGTTGTGGCTGTTTACACTCCACTTGCTAATTAGAGGCTAATTAGTTGGTGCAGAAATTCATCACTTTCCAAACACAGGCGGCAGCGAGGGGCGTCTCCGGGAACATCTGCACATCTGCCAGCGGCACGGGACGGTGCGGAGCTCCTGCCGGACTGGCACCACGTCCTGCCACGCTGTGCCAGCCCCACACCGTCCCCTCCACGCAGAAAGCACCAAACTGCTTCATCCCCACCCTGCCCACACCCGTGACCCCGGGGCTGAGCCGAGCTGCCGCTGGGGATGGAGGGGATTCCAAGAGCTGCCAAGCGGGAAGGGGGACAGGGACTATCCCAGCTCTCTCCCTCCCCTGCTGACAACAGTTTAATGCCAGGCCCTGGCACGGCACTAATCCTGCCTAATGGGATCACAGTCTTGGCCCCTGCACTTTAGTTACATCAGGGCTGGCGGAGCCAGGGCTGAGCCCAGGGCATTAGTGCCAGAGCAGGCAGGGATGTAGGGCAGGGGCCCCCAAAAGAGCAGTAATGGATCCTAATTCCTGGGCGTAATGGGTGAGCTGGGAACTAAGCTCCCCTCTCCCCAGCCTCAAATCCCTCTTGATGGGAGGAGATGGGGAGTTTTAAGCCTGGAGGAATCCCGGAATGCCTGCCAAGGGCAGGGCTCTGCCCAGCAGCTGCTGATGGGGGCGAAGGGGGGAAGGAGGGTACAGCCCCTCCTTTCACCCCCCACAGAGATGAGATGGGGATGGAGGTATGAGATCCCACTCCACAAGTGCCCCTGGTCACCCCTGAAACACCAGCAGCTCATGAGACACCCAGGTCCCCTCCTGCCTGTCCCAGGATCCCGGGGACAACACAGTCCCCCTCCCTGCCTGTGTTCAGCACATGAATCAGTGGGATGTGCTGGGCATCCCAACTGATCCGGTGCCCATCAGCGCCAGTGGGATGCCCTGAATCCAGCCCACCTGTACCTGCGGGCTCCAGGTGCCCTATGGATCTCAACCAACACCAAACACCAGCAACTGCCTCGGGGAAAACAACACCATCACCTTTTTACTTTCCAACAGCCCTCTCTGGTCTCACCAGGATGTGGGTGGTGCAATCCTGGGAAGGGACCAGCCTGCTGTCCGCACTCCCGGACCACAGAAGAGGGGACAGAGCCATCTCCCTGCTCCCATCAAAGCTTCCCAGGGCTCTCCCATCCTTCTCAGGGCACCACCACCACCCAAACAGGAGGATGGTAGCCTGGTAAGGAAGGTGCTAGCCCTCTGGGGACACTGCCACAGCCACCTGGCACTGCCACGGACCAACCTCCCGCTCCGGGCCCCCCCGGAACGGGGAGATGGAGCTAAATCTCTTCGGCATCAGACTCTCGCTGGCTCCGCAGCACGAAGAGATTAAAAAACAATAAAGAGAAAACTAAACCCTCCGCTATAATTACCAGCCTTTAGCCGCCAGCGGAGGCAGGAGGGAGGGAGGGAAGGAAAGAGGGGGGAAAAAGAAACAGAGGAGAAGAAGAAATCCACTAAAATTTTAATAGGAACCACTGCATTTAATTTAACGACACATTTTTTCAATTACCAGAATAATTGTTTTATTCATAAAACGAGTTTCAATAAGAGGGTAATTTTCCTTTGTTTTTATTATTCATTTGTGGAACATATTCCCGGCGCAGCTCCCCGGCGCCGCGGCAGCCGCTTCGCATCCGGGGGGCTGGGGGAGGCTGCGAGGGGGGAACGTCACCGAGGCAACCCACAACCCCTAAATACTGCACCCACGGGGGGCCTCAATGTCCCTGAGCACCCCAGTGGGGTCACAGCCTTGGCTGGGTGTGAGGAGAGGCGGCCCCAGGGGATCCACCTGGCCAAGGGGTGCCGGGGACACCGAGGTCCCCGCTGAGGCCACCTCGGCAAAACGAATCCCCAGGGCAGTGTCCCTGCCCAGGGAGCCACATGCCCTGCCTGTCAGATGCCAGCCTGCGGTTGGGAAGCATCAATTTTTCAGTGGATGCTGGTTAAAGCCACCGGGTTCATTCAGTGACGTGTCCCCAGGGGCACCGAGGGCACGGAGCCACCACAACACCACGGCACGGCCCCGTGCTCCCGGTGTCCCCACACAGTGTCCTCACGGGGTCCCCCCTGGGCGGGTGGCAGGTGCAGGGGGATTAGCAGCACTCCCCGACACCACCGGAGCCATTAGTATTCCTGAGACAGGGCTTCATCCCCTTCATAAAAAGCAAACACGGAATTGAAATTCCGAGTGCTCCCGGCACCTGGGGAGCCGCGGAGCGTGACGTGAGCCGAGCGGGGACTGGGGGGAACGAGGCACCGTCTGGAGGTGCCAAGGACGGAGCCCAGCAGGGGATCACATGGAGTGGGCACCTCACTGAGCCCTCATCGACACACCTGAGCAGGTACAAAGCAACCTGAGCCTCCGTGGGGCTCACACAGGGCTGGCAGCGGGACAGGACAGCTCCATCCTCCTCATCCCATCACCCACCAGAGCCAAAGTCATAGAGTCATGGAATCCCAGACGGATTTGAGTTGGGAAGAACCTTAAACCTCATCTCATTCCAATCCCCTGCCCTGGGCAGGGACACCTTCCACCAGCCCAGGTTGCCCCAAGCCCCGTCCAACCGGGCCTCGGACACTTGCAGGGATGGGGCAGCCACAGCTTCTCTGGGCAACCTGTGCCAGGGCCTGCCCACCCTCACAGCCAAGAATTTCTTCCATGAAATCTATCCCAGCCCCAGGACTCAGTCCTGATCCCAGCAGAGAGGGCTGGAAGAGAAGCAGCCACAAGGACACACAGCTGTCCCTTGCTGTCCCCAGGCTAGGCTGGTGCCACGGGGCAGCCCCGCTCCCCCTGGCACAGAGAGCGGTGCCAAAGTGACCTGGCACGATCCCAACCGTCTCATCCCTACAGATCAGCCCGGCCGTGCCGCACACCCCCACCCATGGCATGTCTTTTGATGTGGGTTTTTTTCCCTTTTTACTAAGAAAAAGACTTATAATTGCAGATGTGACCATTAATCCTCCCAACTTACTTTGTTCCCTTCCTTCCCCGCTTTCCCCTCCTTCCCTTCTCCCCCCACTGAGACCAAGAGCTTTAAAACTCTCCTTCTGGCTATTAATTAAAAGCAACCTCTCCACTGCCGTGAGTGTACTTGCCATAAATTAATAGCAGCCTTCTTAATCAAATCTTATCTCCTCTCCGAGCGCCCGGCGCACGGGGCCGGGTTGGTATCCCAGCCCGCCCAGCCGTGAAATGCAATTCCCAATGCTCCAGTGGACTCGGCAGCTCTGCTCCGGCTCCTCCTCCCCGGCGCCTCTACCTGTGCCAGCCCGAATCACCACCTGGGCCGGGAGGGAGGAGAGGGGCCCGGCCACCCGCTGAGGAGGTGGCTCCCGAGGGACACGCTCCATTTCTCAGCCATTTACCGCGTTTATCCGCGGCCCCCGCGGACGGCACTCGCCTGCCTGAATTATTTAGGAGGGGTTTGGTGCTCCGAGGCTGTGAGAGCAACGATGGAAAGCTCTCCTGCCGGAGCTGGGGGCACGGCAAGGCAGCAGGGCCACGGCACAGCTTTTGGAGGGTCAGCTGAGGGTGATGCTCTCGGACCAGTGAGCTCATGGTGCTCCAGTTTCTGCAGCACACTGGAGAGCATCGTCCCTCCAGTCCCACAGCCTGGTATCCCATCCCTGTCCCACCAGGTTTTCCTTCTCCCCTAATCCTAACCCTTTCCCAAGGAAAGGTGCAGGATGATGGTGAGGACCTACATGTCCCACAGTGCCGCTCCAGGGCAGCCCCTGCCCCACACACGTCTCAATCCATCCCAGCCACAGCTCTGATCGGTCCTGGGGAGCCCAGTGGGGCTGCAGCAGCCCTCAGCCCCAGGTCTCCCCTCCAAGCTGCCAGTTCCCCAGGATTCTCAGGCAGTAGAAGTGAACTGGGACAGAGGGGGACTTGGACATGGTGCCCTATGGCCACTAGGGCTGGAAATTCCAGCCCTCTCCTTTGCCATGCAGAAAACCCAGTGCTGGATGTGATTTTCCTTCTTGGCAGAGGCAGCCCTGCCTCCCTGATGGTCTGAGACAGGCACAGGGGGTTCTGGATGAGACAGGCATGGGGGGCTCGGGCTGGGTCCCTCCCACAGCCCCACAGTCTAAGCCAAGCCTGGAGCAGTGAAGAGATGACACAGGGTTTCAGCAGGAGCCACACCAAAAAGGAGCTGTTGCTCCTCAGAGCTGAGGGTTTTCAGCCAAGGCAGAGCAGCCTGGAATGCCTCCCTTGCTCAGCTCCAACCACACTGGGATCACAGGAATAAAACCACCTTTGTGTACATAAGAGGGGCCACGGCCCCGAGCTGCAGCTGGAGCAGGGATGCACTGTTGAGGGATGCAGGAGCATCTCACAGCAGCCACATCCCTGCAGCAGCACGCCCTGGAGCTGTGCCAGGTGCTGTGCCCGTCCTGCCCATGACCAGGCACCACTGCAGCCCCGGAGGGAAGAGCTGGGAGGCCCCAGGGCTGTGCAGGTACCCGGTGCTCTCCAGCCGTCTGCCGTTGGCACGTGCCCCGCGACGGCCTTGCTGCCAAACACATCCGTCCCTGCTCCGATGTCCTGCCGAGCCTGTCGGGCTGCTCCCAGCATGGGGAGCTCTGCCCTGCCAGGGGGAAGGGGCACAGGCAGCAGGAGGGCTGCTGGCCATGGGAACACTGGCCCTTGGGCTCAGGTGTAGCTCCTGCCCACCTGGTGGGACGCGGCTGGACACAGGCACCTCACCTCCATCCCACCCTCTGCTTCCTCGTGCAACTGCTTTAGCAATTCCCTCACAGAGGAAAAAGGGTTTTTGGGTGGTGGGAGAGCCCTGGAGACATGGGGACACCTCCCAGCAAGGGGTCACGCACATGTGCCCATTACCACAGGAGTAATGGGCAAAGGGGGGAAGCTGGAGCCGGCGCTGCCACCCCAGCGAGGAGCTGGGCTGGGCCCAGCAGAACCCACAGCTCTGGCACTGCTGCCCCACTCCCTGCACCTCCCTCAGAGGGGATTTGGGGTTTCCTACAAGCCATAAGCCGATTGCAGAGGTGTGGTAACTGGATTAGGTGGGAGGCTGAGGGAGAGCAGACCTGGAGGAGCTGCTCAGCGGAGCACGGCTCCTGCCCGTGTGACGCCACAGGATTTGCAGGGATGGCACTTAAACTGATTTCCCACCCTTAAGCCTCTGGAAAGGTGAAGCTCCAGGAGGCATGTGGACTCTGCCCCCTCCTCACCCCTGCAAAAACCCTGCAGGGCCCCAGAGTGGGCTGACAGAGGGGTCAGTCCCTGCAGCCACCCATGTCTCACACGGGCAGAGGGTCATGTCCCCACGTTGGTCCCAACAGCCACCCCTTCCCAAATCACTGGCAAGGGGTCTCGCTCCCATGTCAGTCCCCACAGTCACCTCTGCCTGTGGCATGGGCAGTGAGACCTGCAGGTGACACCACAGCACCTCAGGGAGCAGCACAGTGACCCCAAACCCTGGCACTGCCCCACCACCCACCCATGGCGATAATCCCCGCTGGCAGCAGACACCGCTCGGGGCTCCCAGTGACAGCCCTGTGGCTAATCCAAACTGACCAGTGCAGGGCACAGCAGGGGGGACCACGGCCTCAGCTCCCAGCTCAGGGGGGCTTCCTGAATCCCCCATACAGCCCCATCCCAGGGCAAAGGTGATGCCGGAGGGACTGCAGCAGTCCCTGCCACAGGGACGCAGGAGCAGCCCCCGAGCAATGCCCCCAGAATGATGCCCCTCCAAGCAATGTCCCCCTCCTCCCACAGTCCCCAGCATGGCACTGGTGTCACCTGCAGACTGCACAGCAGTTTTGCCAGTGTCACACCTCATCCATCTCCGCTGGAGATCTCCTGCGGCGCTTCCCGGCCTCAGGGTGGGGGAAGAGCCAGCAGGGGTGATTCCAGAGCCAGCGGCACTCAGGAAAAGCCCAGGCAGAGACCGGGAGCCCCAAGCCCAGCCAAGGCAGCCCCAGCACAGTACGTGGATGGATCTGCCCTGGCACTGCCAGCATGAGCCCCTCACACCCAGTGAGCGCCTGCCAGGGCCATGGCAGCCCCCGGGACAAACAGACGGATGGACGGATGTCCTGCTCCCTCCCTGCATCCCGCCAGGCCAGGCCGGTGGGACACCCCGGCCACGCTGCCATCTCCCCTTCCTCCTCCCACATCTGTCTCCAGGCCCACACTTATTTATTTATTTGTTAATTAACTGCTGTTTCCATAACAAACGCTCCAGCTTCTCCCAGCCTCCAACAGCCCTGGGGCTGGATTGTTAACTAGGATTTTAATTTGTTAATTAAAAGCAGGATGGCTCCATAACAAGCTCCTCTTCCACAGCCGGGGCTCAGTGGGCCACAGGCAGCCTCGCCATGCCCGGATGAACCGCCCCAGGGATGGGGGATGTGGGGAGGGGGGAGCCCAGCTCCCCCAGGATCAGGGGTGTTGGAAAGAGGCTCAGGACCTTCCTTCTCCCAGCAGCAGGTGCTAGAGACAGTGCCACTCTCTCATCCTGGAAAACCCTCCTCCAGATACAACACAACCGCCAGCACATCTCCCCAGCCATCAGAGGGTCCCAAAACTGGTGACAGTCCCTCCTCTGCCCACTGTGGCAGAGCCAGGGCTGTGCCAGTATTATCCCCTCAGGATTCCCATGGACCACAGCCCAGGACAGCCCTCAGCACCCAGTCCCTGCGGCACCCAGCCAGGTGTACCCTGGTGCTAACGTGGGCCAGGTAAGGGCTGAGGTGTTCCCAGAGCCAGCGGAGAAACATCAGCCCTGGCTGGGAAACAGCGACTTATTCAGCCCTGTGGCTGGGAACAGAGCAGGGCTGTGTGCCTGCCCATCCCTGCCGCTGGAAAAACCAACATTTCCCTCCCGGGAAACCCCAAACAGACACTCACACACGGCCCCGTTGTGTGTCCCCAGCCCTGAGCCCAGGGGGCCAACAAGCTGAGCTTTGTGCTCCGAGGCACCAGGCAGCCCCCATGGACCCCCACACCCGGCTCTGAGCACACGGACCCCGGGACACGGCCCCAGTCCTGGCCCCAAGGCACGGAGCCCCAATCCCAAACACACAGAGCTGCCAGGAGCTGGAAGGGACCCGCAGCAAAGGGACCCTGCATGGATGCTCCTGAGGGGACAGGAACCCCCCCAGCCAGGGGTTACGTCCCCGGGGCTGCTCAGCTGTGGGTGGCACAGCTGGGCACTGCCCTGCTGAGCCTGTCCCCACGCACAGCATAGCCCTGTCCCCAGCTGGGGATGTTTAACAAGCTCCAGGCTCCAGCCAAAACTCCTTCCCCAGCACGCTCCTTCCGACGGCAGCAATCCCGGGAAGCCCACGATTACGCAGCGCCGCCGTATCTGGGTCACTGCTGTGAGTCACGGACACCCAGAGAGTGACTCAACGCTATCAGAGGGGCCGGATCCTGGGGCTGAATTCCCCAGGAGAGACTCCAAAACACCGAGGAAGGGAAGGATTGATGGACATCACCTCCAGATCCCCAAACAGCCACCAGCCAGACACCCTGGGTATGACAGGGGGTCAGCACACATCCCCCTCCCTGCACCTCAGCCCTTCCCAGCCCCGTTCCCAACGGCTTTGCAGCCAAGACCAGAGCTTCCCCACATGGGTTTGGCAGGAACCGGCTCCACAACCAGCTGCCAAAAGAGGTGAGGGTCCCAATCCCAGGGTGGCCCCAGCATGGGGTGGGATGGGTGACACAGAAGCCCAGGGCAGCACGGCACAGCTCAGGGCTGGATATGGCCCCATGGAACATGCTGAGTGTATCCTCCAGGAATTCCTGGAAGGCAACCACAGCCCTGCGCTGTGGCAGCTCCCAGGGCCACAACGGCCGAGGAGGGGTGGGAAAGCAAAGCCACCACAGACCTGCCCTGCAGGAGCCCCAACAGCACCTGGGATGTCCCTTCAGCAAGTGGCATCCGTGTCCCCTGTCCCCCAGCCCCGCAGGATGCTCAGCAGACGGACAGACAGACAGACAACAGCCGCTTCCCGGGCTCACCACGAGAATCCCAACGAGGCAGCATTTCCCAACCGAAAAAACACGCCGGGGAAAGAAAAACAGAAGAGAGAAACCACAAGAAAAACCCCACTGAGCCCTACCCAGGGCACTGACGCAATCGAGTCGCCAGGCCCGTGGGATGGAAAATACTCTGCCAGCTCCTGCCCTCCCCGTGCCAGGCGGGATGAAGGCACCGGTGGCCGTGATCCCCCTCCCCACAGCACGGCCCCGAGCCAGCGGGCACCGGGCACTCGCCCATTTACTGGGGTGATGCCCAGACATCCTTTTTCTAAGTATTAATTAGTCATTGCATTGCTCAGTTGAAACATAAATAGCTGTAGCATGACAGCAAACACGAGCTTTCCTCGGAAAAAGCTTTTTCCAAAGCGTTTCCTTCGCAGACGTCCCTGTTCACGGGTGGGGGACGGGAATAACTGGCAGCCCACGCTCCCCCCCCCCCCCCAAGCCAGCCCTGAATTTCCAGGGCAGAGCAGCAAACTCTGGTCATTGCATTTATTCACACACTTGTGGCTCTCCCAGCCAGAGGGGCTTTTCCAGCCGACACCGCGCCAGCGATTCCAGCCTGACGTGAAGCTTATGGGGAGAAGCCAAGCGAGCGAGACTCCCCCAGCGCCCCGGGTGAAGGGCTGCGGCAGCTCCCTGCCCTGCTCCCAGCACGTGCCTCGCTTCCACCCTCCACTGCACAGCCCCGCTGCCCCCCCAGCCTGTCCTCCCACCCTACGAGTGAGGAAAACAGAGAAAACAAGGTGATGAAGGCGCCCATCGCCTCCCTCCCCGCGCACGCAGGCAGCAGCCGGCCGCTGAGCCCTTCCCGGCGCTCAGCTCGGAATTAAGCATCCCACCCTAATGAGTTGATTTTATTAGTTTGTGAATGCATTGAGAACTCATTATCAAAATAAACATCAGCTCACTCCACCGAGCGCGGTGCCGCACGCCCTGGCAGCGCCGCAGCTGGGGCCACGTGTGCCTCCCACCCCGGGACACGCCGTGGGTCCCCACTGTGCCCTGTCCCTGGCACTGAGGGGGGGTACCAAGGCAGAGGTGCCCACCCTTGCAAAACCCTTTGGGCCATGAGCCTCCCTTCTCCATTTTGGCTGCAGAGCTCCACGTTGGGCACCCAGTGTCACTGCTCGCTGGGCTGGGACAGCCCCGAGCTCCTGCCACCCCAAGGTGTCCCCTGGGAGATGCTCGGTGCTGCTGCAGGGTGGGAAACCCAGTCATGACCCCCCAGGGCTCCTGCAGGGCAGGTAGAAGCCCCCATCCCACCCCAGGGTCTCCAGGACCCCCGGGAGCCACTGCAGCACCGAGTGCTGGAGCACAGGAGGCTCAGCAGACCCCAAGGCCCCCGGGGACAGCCTGGGCAGGAGGCAGCACCCCAATCTCGGGGAGCCAGCGCCGAGCCCCCCCTGGGCAGGGCTGTGGCGGGATGCGGGGGCACAGCGGGCGCATTGTCCGGCTCGGCAGGACGTGCTCCCTTTGGAAACAGCAGCTAATCCCATTTCATCCCCCTTCACGGCCATCAGCTGTTTTTCAGGCATGCAGGAGGCGGGTTGCTGAAACCAGAGCTTTTGTGTCCGCCGGTCCCAGCCCCCTCCAGCCCGGCCCCACGCTGGGCCGGGAGCCGGCAGCGCGTCCGCACCCAGCTCCATCCCCAACCGGCCCTCCAGGGAACGCCAGATCCATGCAGGACCCCTCCAAGTCCCCCCAAGCTCTCAGCCTGACCCCTGGCCCAAGCCCAGGCAGGGAGGAAGAGGAGGAGAAGCACTGAGCATCCACCATGCAGAGACCCATGGGAACAGCCACACACAGCCCAGCACTCGATTGCTCCCCACTGGGGACACCGGCTCCCAAAAGGAACAGAAATGTCCCCATAAAACCTCAGTAATGCCTGACCTGTGCCTCAGATTCAGCTCGGATTCCTCACTCAGTGAACTGGCACGTGCTTGGGGGTGGCCCTGCAGGATGGGGACAGAGGGACAGGCTCCTCCAGCCATGCTGGTAACACATCCCAGCCCTGCCGACAGGGGATGGAGAACACGTGGATACCCAGCCCCGCTCTTGCCCCGGGGAAACGCCCTCCGGATCCAGCGATTCCCATTTAAGGGGGCCCAAAACCAGCACTTCCCCTCCTCATGTTGATGAAGGAGACCCACCACTGCAAGCAGGGGGATCTGCACCCCGTGGCTGGGGTGACCTGCTGGCCTCAGGGGACAGCCAGAGCCCCCCCACATCACATGTGTCCTCGCTCTCCATGATACACAAGGGGCATTCCTGCAGCAAGCCAGGGGTGGAAGGACTTTGCCAGGCACCCCAACCCCTCCTGGCTATGCACACAGATCCCAGCATCCCAGAGAAACTCCTCCAGGGCCCAGCACTCCAGCTCCCACCAGTGCTGCTCCCTGCCCTGGCTGTGCAGGAAGCAGGGAGGGCTCAAGGTTACAGCCGAGGACTCGCAGGTTGTGGCTCACCCAGCAGTGCAGAAAGCAATTAACCACCACGGCTAAAATTAGCTCGGCGGCTCCTTCCGCTAATGGTCAAACTCATCAAGAACTCCCTACACCCCGGGCCTCGGCACCTCCACAGGGGCAGGGAGGGATGGATGGGAGCTGACAGAGCCACTAACGTGGGCAGGGCAGGGGGACATCAGCTGGCACCATGCCAGGGTCCCCTTCCCACTACACCCGCTGCCACCAGGACACCAGCTGGCACTGGGGTCCCTTTCCCTCTGCACCCACCACCACCCAGTGCCTCAGTGTCCCCTCAGCTGCCTGGGGTGGAGGGAAGCTCCCAGAGCGCTCAGGACAGCTGGCCTGGCGCTGCCACACACTGAAGTGGGTGACGGGGACAATGACGGCCGGCAGGGAGGGAGGGTGGGTCAGCACAGGGGACCCCAGCATTCCTGAAATTGCCACCGTGCCATCCCCATGGCCAGCCGGGATGCCCAGCTGCTGGCACGCAGTGGCAGCTGGTCCCAGTGCTCAGGGCTTTCCACAGAATCCTGGACTGCTTTGGGTTGGAAAGGACCTTAAAGCTCATCTTGTCCCATCCCCCTGCCATGGGCAGGGACACCTTCCACTAGCCCAGATTGCTCCAAGCCCCATCCAACCTGGCCTTGGTCCCCTTCCCCAGCCCACGGTGGTGTCAATGATCCACACAGAGAGGTGTCCCCCCCGGAGCATCCAGTCAGAGTGTCCCCAGGGATGCTCCTGCTCGAGGCTGAGAGCCCCCCACGCCCCAAGTCTCCATTCCTGGGGGCCCCATCAGAGCAGGAAGACAAAGGGGGTCGGGGACCAGCTGCAGCCCAGGAATGTCCCCTGCCCTCGGCCCCGTTCCCAGGGATCAGGTTTCCCAGTTCCCAGGCAACCCGAGCCAGGCATGGCTTTCCAGGCAGGCATTCCTGCACCCCCGGGGCTGGGGGCAAGGGGAGGAGGCCATCAAGGGGGCCACTGCCTGCCCTGGGCACAGGCAGGTGGTGGGGCTCGGGCTGGGCTGAGGGGCTCAAAGGTCCATTAGTGGGGGAGAGGTGCGGGATGTACCCCCAAAGCATCGCTGGGAGCAGGGGATGCACGCCCAAAGTATCCCTGGAAGGAGGGTGGGGGAAACACACAGCCCAACAGCCGGTCCCTAGCCCCACAGAGAGGTGCTGAGGGCAGTGCCCACCCTGGTGGCATCTCCAGCATGCCGGGGGTGTGAGAGATGCCAAGCGGGGCCAGCAAGGAGCTGCTGCCAGCACATTCCTGCCTGCTGGTGGGGCAAAGAGTGGCAGGAACAGACCTAGAGTCTGGATCCTTCTCCATGGATGGCTCTGGAGGGTGGGAACCCCAAAAAAGAACAGCAGCCATGGGGATGAGGGTGGTCCCTGGCATCATCACCCGCTCTGGGTGACCCTGGCCCTGTGCCCCTTCCAGCAGTTCCATGCAATGCTTCCCTGCACTGGGGAAAAGCTCCCAGGACACCCCATTACCTCAGCACCCACCACCCTGGGCCATCCCAACCCCAGAGGGCTGCTGGATCCCCACGGGCACTTTGGAAGGCCAAGGCCTTGAGGCACCAGCGAAGCACCAGAGCCACCAGCCCTGGCACAACCCCGGGCACCGCGGGGGCTCGGCTCGCCCTTCGTTAGCACAATCACATCACCACTGACAGCAGCATATTTATTCCTGGCCGCTTTTCACCCAGCCACACGCCACTTGCTAACGAGCTCGGGGCGGTAACGAGGGCTCAGAGGGGAGGGCACCCGCCGCTCACCCACCCACCCTGCACCCAGAGGGCTCTGCCCCCGCACAGCGCTGCCCCCCAGGGCCACATTCACCCCAGGCATTGCCAGCGCTGCTGCACCAACACACCCCTAACTAGTTTGTGTAGGGCCTACAGTAATGTGTGTGTGGCTGGAGCTCATCCTCGGGCAGGAACCGGCCACGGGCACAGGCTGGGGACAAGGACACGGCTCGCAGAGTGGCAGAGGCAGGGTCACCCCTCATCGCTCCCTCCTCCCACTTTAATTATCAGCCTTCTCCCAGCTTCTCAAGCAGCCAAGCATCCGCCTGCTCCCTCCTTCCCGCTCTCCTCCCGCTCCTGCCTTCACTCCTGCCGAGCAGAAATGCCACCACAGCCCAGTCCCTGTCACTAAGGGACGAGCAGCACTCGACGTTGTCACTCGCCCCAGTCCCCGGATGGCACTGGGGCAGGAGCTGCACTGCCACCCCCAGCCCTCCCTGCCCACCAGCTCCGGCCCCACAGGCGGGTCCAAGCCCCCAGACACACTCCATCCCACCGGCAGCTCTCATCCTGCCTGTCCTCCCCCTCAGCAGACCACTGGCACCCCAAGCCTTTGGGGACCAGCACAGTGATGGGGCCCAGTGACAAGGACTGCCTGGGACCAGACCAGCCCCCCCTCCCTTACGGTTATCAGGTCATCAAAATTTCATCATCGCTGCGCCCAGGCACTAATGGCTTCCCAAGCAGCATCAAATTTTAATCTTCCCTTCCTCTCCCCTAAAAGCCACTCTCCTTCCCAAGCTGGAGCGTTGCATGAGGCCACCAGCAAATGTGCCAGCACTGGCAGAGACAAGGGAGCCAGAGCAGGAGACCTCACACTCTGCCATCCCCCCCTGCCCTGATGCCACTGGCACAGAGGAACCAGCAGCTCCCGTCATCCAGCTCCTGGCACGAGCCTGGCACATCCCTGGGAAGGCACAGGGACTTCTCCTCCTCCTCCTCCTGCTCAGCCCCGTGGGGCTCCGGGTGTACAGACGTGCCCAAGCTCCGTGCGTGGGGCACAGAAGATGCTGGAACTCCCCCACTGCCACCTCTAATAAGCCTCTTTGGTGGAAGCTGCCCATTGCAGGCCCCTGCCCCAAATCCCGTCTGGAACCTTAAGCCTCCCAAATCCCTCCTGGGACTGGTCACAGCCTCCTCAATCCCATTAGAGGTGCTGTGCCAGCACAGGGGGTCCCAGGCTGTGCCCCCAGCACTGCGTGTGGGCAAACCACATCCCTGGGGGTCACAAAGCCTGCAAACAGCAGCAAGGAGGGGGTTGGGGACCCCCAAGTTCCCCCCAGCTCTTGGGGAGCCCTTTACTGCCCTGTTAATCAGCCAAAGGGCCCTTTGGTGGTGAGGCAGGCTGCCCGTGCCCCCCAGCCCTGGCACGGCCCCCCAGGCCCGGCACAGGTCGCACTGCGACAGCTCCCGCCCGGGCAGCGCTGCCTGTGAGCCTTCCCCCCGCTCCGCATTGGGCTCCGGGTAATTAGCGCCAGGCCCCTAATCAATAAGTTATTTTTTGCCATGGGTAATTAATAATTACACAGCACAGACGGGTTGTAATTAAACTTCCATCCCCTCTCTCAGAGGCAGCGAGGGGCCTTTGTTTTACCAACCGCAGGTGTTAAAGCGCCTCACCCCATGGCCGGGCAGCCCCCGCGCTCTGGCCGGGGAGGTCTCACACCGTCATCTCCTCCTTCCCTTCCCTATTGATCCCATTTTCCTTGGCTGCCAGAATCAATAGACCCGGCGCAAAGCGCTGCTGCCCCTCGCTGCCAGCCCTGCGGGGATGCCCTGCCTGCCCCACCGCAGTGGGAACGAGCCAGGGGACAGAGCCCAGTGCCAGGCACCCTGCCCACACGCTGCCCCTTCCCCAGCTCCGTCACCAGCACCCTGTCCATCTCAACGGGATGCAGCGGAGAGCTCCAGCACCCCACGGGCACCGCAGCTGGGAGGTGACCCTGCCGGTGCATCCCCAGTGCCACCCGCGGCAGGGGAGACAGGCACGTGCCAGGCTTTGGGAATGATCCCTCTGGCATAGCCGGCTCGCCTGTGGCCGCTGCCACGCCGGGCTGGGCACTGAGCAATGTCACAGCACCCGCGAGGACGTGACACGCGCCGCAGAGAGCCGGAGCCGCAAAGCTCGGCTCCTGCGCCAGGAGAGCGGAGCAAAGCCCCTTCCCCACCCTTCCGGAGGGGCTGGAGCACCGGCAGCCCCACGTCCTCCTCCCCACGCAAAAATGGAAGGAGATTGGGTCACCCCAGGAGCCCGTCCCGCAGGCGGGGAACAAACGGATCACGGGGGACCCGCCAGCCAGAGACGCCAGCCAGGAGAAGAGAAACTCGGCAAGGGAGTGAATCAATCAAAGAGACCTTCAGAGCTCCCCACACAGGGCCTGCCCGGATAATATACTGCCGCTTTAGATGTTATGTTCTGAACTTAATTACTGAGAAATTATAGCAGTGCTGGGGGAGGCTCGGGGGGAGCGGGAGGACGGGAGCGCATGGGGACTTCTGGCTCCACTTGCTGCTGCAAACAAGGGCAAGAAATGTCGTGGGTGAGGACCCCCAGCGCTGTGCCCCACTGTGCCCCCCCGTTTCCAGTCTGGATCCGCTCAGTCCAGGCGCAGGGACGGAGGCGGCCACGCTGCAGCTCTGCCAGCCGGGAGCCTCCTCTGTGGCCCCGTGGGGACCCTCGCTGCCAAGGAGGAGACTCCAGGGCCCCTCAACACCTCTGGACCCCAGCTGCACCCTGAAGGGTCACAAACTAATTTTACATCCCTGTGGGGCAGCAGAGCAGCTAAAACCAGCCTGTGCCGTGCCCAAGCTGCAAGGGCAAGGAGCTGAGAGGGGCTCACGCTGCCCAGCAGCACCGTGGCCCCCAAGGGCTGTTGGGGTGCAGAGGGAGCCCCAGGCACCCACAGGGGCTCAGGGGTGCAACATACCCAGCCTCAGGCCCCTGTCCCCTCAGACCAGCGGCTGGAGGTCAATGAGACCAACATTCTGGTATGAAGTGCTCCCTGGGAGCCCCCAGAATTGCACCCCGGGTTCCGTGGTTCAACGGGGGTCCCCAGGGAGGGGGTGAAATGGGCACCACTACCCCCGGGGATGCTCAGCCCCCCTAAGGCGGTTCAGCTCAGTCTCTACCCCAAGCTCAGAGCAACACGTTCCCCCCATCCCCAGCCCGGGGGCAGTTATGGGGCAGGGGAATGCACAGCAGAGCCGCGCTGCTTGTCCCCCTGAGCCCCCGCGGACACCGCGTTGCGCCCAGCTCCGGCGGGCCCCGAGTCCCGGCTCCGGGGAGGCTTCGCGAACAGCACGGATGCTGTGCCCTCCCCGGGCGGAGCTCCGGGGCCGCCTCGCTCCCACCCCCGGGCTGGCACACCGCTCTCCCAGCCCGGGGGTGGCAAAACGCTCGGTTGAGGGGAGCAGCGCGGAGAACCCCCCACCTCTCCGCGGTCCCTCTCCCGCCACCCCCCGCACGCCCTTACCTTGGGCGCCGGCTCCCGGGGGCCGGGCAGGGCGAGCACGGCGAAGCAGAGCAGCCCCCAGCTCCGGAGCCGGGCCATGGCTCCGCCGAGACGGGCTGGGGGGGCTGTGGGGGGACAACTTCCCCGAGTTTATAATCCGGGCGGCTCCAGCGCAGGGACCCCCGCAGCAGCGCTGCCGAGGGCGAGGCGAAGGCGCGGGGGTGAAGGGCTCCTCGTGGGGTTGGGGAGCGTCGCCAGGCAGGTCCCCACCATCGGCAGCTCCCCCGGGGACGTGCGGAGCAGGGACCCCCAAATCCGGCGCGGGGCAGGCAGCCGAGCCCCTCCCCGAGCGCTGCGCCCCGCGTCAGGCAAGGGGACGGGAAGCGCAGGGCGCCGCGCCCCCGGCCCCTCCTGCCCGCCCGGGCTCCATGGGGGCCGGGTCCCCGCCGCTCCGGGGCCGAGCGAAAAGTTTGGGGGCGGGGGGCGGCCCCTCCCCGGCGCTCAGCTCCTGCCTGGGGACATCCCCTCCTCGGCGGCTGCGGGCGACGTGGGCTGGGGAGGGGGGGATTCTTCCCCCGCGGGGAACAGGGGAAAGTGCGGCGGCGCTGGCGGCGCGGGGTCCCGCTCGGAGCCGCGGGCGCTGCGGGCTGGCGGCTCCGCGCCGACCCCTCCGGGCGCTCCGGCCGCGGCTGCTGCTGCTGCTGCTCCTCCTGCGCGGCGCGGCGGCGGAGTGAGCGGCGGCGGCGGGGATCGGCGGAGCCGGGGGCAGCCCGAGCCGGGGAGGCGGGGAGACGGCGCGGCCCCGAGCGCTACCCAGCGGCAGCGGAGGGAGCGGGCGCGTCCCCACCGGCCGCCCCCGGCTCGTGAGGAGCGGGCGGGTCCCCCTCCCCAGCCCCTCCCCGCCCCCGGTGCCCCCGCTGTGGAAGCGGCGGCTCGCGTCTGCAGCTCCATCCCCACCACCCTGCGATGCCTCCTCAGCCCCTCTCCGATGCTCAGCGCTCCGAGCATCGGCGCCCGGTCCCCGGGAAAGGGACACGGCACGGTCCCCCAGGTAGCTCTAGAGCAGAACTCATTGACACGGGGTTATCAAAGCAAACATTTTAGGGTTCTCAGAGAAAGGGAAAAAAAAAGCTCTAACCCCTGAGAGGACCCAGCAGCACCTTCCTAATAACACACCACCTCATCAGGCCTGATCCTACAATTCCTCAAGCCCAAATCTCCCCAAAGGATCGCACATCCTTCAAAGATGTCCGTGCTTTCTGCTAGCTCAGTGCCTTGCATTAGGTGGGGGAGAGCAGCTCAGTCACGGCTGCTACCGAGCATTAACACCCAAGGACCTGCACCATCTGCACAGGAGGAAATATCCATCCTGAATGCTGGATCAGCCTCCTGAGCACACACAACACCTCTGAGCCAAGGGACCTGCAAGGATCAGAGTGAAACGAAAGCATGAGCAGATTAGCCTGGAGCCAGCCCCAGCACTGCAGGGTCACACCAGGGCAGAGACGGAGGGAATACTCTCCCACGGGCATCGATACAACTGTGTCAGTGCTGGGCACTGGTGTGTATTTCCACCACACTGTGCACACTCACGTGTAAAACCCACACAGTCCTTGGGGGGACAATGTCTGTGTGCACGGTGTGTACTTGGAGAGCTACTGCCAAATTTCCCATCGACCTCTTGAAGAGAGACTGAACAATAACCCAGCACTTGCCCACCCCGGCATTAATCAGCTCCGTGGCTGGCATTCTCAACCGAGATGACGGGATCGATGTGCTGTGGGAGGCAGCAGCCCTGGCTCACCCCTCGGGAGGTGTTTCCCGGTGCTGGCTGGAACAAGCAGGGGAGAGGCTGCCCTGCCAGGGCTGAGCTCTGTCCCCAGGGGGGGTTGGACCTGCTCCCCAGGCACCTACACACACACTGCAGCCCCGGTAACACTCAGCACGCTCCCAAAGCCCTGCAGGATCAGGGCTTTGTTCCATAAAGAACAGGAATTCCTGTCTCCAGGGCCATAAATCCAGGTCTGACCCTGGTGCCAACACTGATTTATGGTTATTACAATTAATCTTGTGGAGCTGTGAGCAGTTTATTACCCACTGCACAGGTACCTGGTTCCCCACGGTCACCCAGACTGATTGAGTTTGGATCTCACAGCAATGTTCCTACCAGAGCACATCCTCCCTCACAGCCCTGCCTGCTCCTTGCCAGCTCTCTTCTGCCCAAATCCCTCCCAGTGGGAGCAAGTTCCAGCAGGTAACACCACATCTGTCTCCAGGAGAGGGTGGAAGAGCCCAGAGCTGCTCCATGCAGTAATGGCACATCCCAGAGATCAGAGAGGGTTCTGGTGATCCCCACATTGCCACCAGGCCTGTGACCCTGAGGACATTCCAGGTGATGCCTGAGTGGGAAGGCTGCTCCTCGTGCTGCTGAGCCACCCCAACCCCACACAGGGCATCTCTTCATCTCCCATGAGTTTTGGCCCAATCCTCCAGCAACGTCACTGAGAATCCCAGCCTGGGCCGCAATTCGAGGCAGCACCACTTGTAATTACGCTGGGAATCGTGACAGCACATCCCTGCAGACCAGCGGGAGCCACATCACTCGACTCCCCCGGAAGGGATGAAGATGCACAGCTCTAAGAGTGCATCAGGGGTTGGGGTTTCGAGCTCCTGACCCCGGCGCGGGGGGGTCTGCAGCCCCCCTCGGCAGCAGCACATCCCCGGGCTGCGGCCGGAGCCCCCGGGGCCGAGGGGCTGGCCCGGCACAGCCGCCGCCCGCGGCCAGCAGGAACCCGCCCCGGGGCTATTTGCGGATGTGAACGCTGTTATTTTGCCTCCTGCTTGAAGAGGGCGCATCAAAGTCAAACCCAAAATACGGCGCTGGGCTTGAATTAAAAACTCTTGTCTGAAACCAAGGCAAGTTCCAAAAAAAGATCAAGGCTTTGTTTGAAATGTAAAAGTCTTTGCTGGGTTGTCAGGCGCTTTGGGGACCATCAGCATTATCCAAAGGCTGCAGGACAACAGCCAAGAACTTTGTTCAGCTGTCCTCAGCATCCCTCATCTCCCTGGGATGAGGCACTGACTCCCAGCATCCCTGTCCCCTGAGCACGAGAGCAACATCCGTGCTCCCTGCTCTGGGAATGGGCTGGGAAGTGCAAGGAGAGGCTGGAAGTGCTGCCCGCGAGTGAGAGACTCCAGGAGCTCAGTCCTTCCTCACTATCAAAGGGGAAAGCAGATAGATGTAACCCCAGGCTGTCAGCACCGGCACAGGGAGGAGAAATTGGATCCGGGAGGCTCCACAGCCTCGCAGGCGATGGGATAACAAACTCCCACAGGCAGGAGGAGAGGCCAGAACCATCCAGACCAGCAATAATCTGCACATCTCTAACTGTGAGGATAACCCCGGCTGCAGCAAGGCTCCCCAACACCTTCTCTTTGTAATTAAGATTGAAAGCAGCTTTTTTTATTTCTCCAGAAGCCTCAGCTCTGCCAGAAGAGTCGATCCAGAGTAGTGCTGCAGGCCACAGCAGCCTCTGCAATCATTTAACTTCTCCCTTTAAACCTGGGCTTAGGACAGGTCCTTTCTCCCCAGAGCTGTCCTTGGGATCAGTCACAGCCGTCACACACCCGAGCCCCTGGAAGGTCACAGGCAGACACCACGTTTTTGGCAGGGCTGAAGCTGCCTCTCCTTGAAGGGGCATCAAACAGGGCCCCACTCTGCCCTTGGATGCTGAGCAAGGAGCCTCCAAACCAATTCAGAACAGAAACATCTTAAATATTTTATGAGTTAAAAAATACCGAGAAAAGGAACAGCACCAGGAGCGAGCCCTCTCCTTCCTGCCAGAGCTGCTCCTCTTCCCAGCCCAGAGCTCTCTCCCAGCATCAGCTGTTTGGGCCATCTCAGCCCAATTAAGATCTCCCTTCAAGCCCACAGCAATCGTGTGCTGAGTGCTGGGGGCTCTGAGCTGGCAGAGAGCAGAGCAGAGTCACTTCCCCAGCTCGGGGGGCAGGAGCCCCGTTTCCGAGCAGGATCTGACTCTCTCCTTAGAGAATTGTGCTTTGGGAACAAGACATAAAAGGCCAGAAACTTTCCCAGGGGGACCTGCCCACGACTGCCACAACTCTGCTCCACCTCAGCACCCATCAGGTGGGTCTGAGTATTCCATGAACACCAGGCACAGGGTTGGTAGTCTCAAGCATTTCTGACCCTCCCCAGACCCCCTCACACAACTGACCAGAGGAGCAGCAGCAGAAACATCTCCCCAGGAGCAGCACAGCTCCCCCAGCACTGCTGAGGGTGCAGGGGCAGCTCTGCCCAGTGCTACCACACCTCTGGGTGTTACAGCTCCTTCTCCTGCTCTAAAGCCCCGCTAATTGAGCACCCCAAGACAGGCTCCTCACCTACAGGAGGGGCAGCTGGAGAGGCATTAATCCCAGCAGCCATCCTCTGCTGGGGAAGCTGGCAGAGCAGGAGCCTTTGCTCCATGCAAAGCTTTTATCCTCCTCCCTGCAGCTCAGGCAGCTCTGGAGGAGCTCAGGGCAGTCTGGCAAGAGCTGCTCACACAACTGGGGGGGCCTCTCCCCCTCAAACTGCAGGATGTTGGGGTTCCCACCTGAATCCCCACATGCTGCATCTGTGAGCCCCACAGTGGGGGAAAACATCATTCCTGCTGCTCCAGACCCACAGGCCTTCCTCAGCTAGAGGCTCACGCTGGTGAACTCTCCTTCAGAGCACCTCTGAGGTCACAGGTACTGAGGGGCAGAAGCATTTCTGTACACTGGAACCAAGGCACTGGGACCCCCACAGCCCCCAGACACACCAACTACTCCTCCATCACCCTGCAGAGCTGTTTTTCTTTTCCTGCCAGCTGGAAAGAGCCAAGAGAAGCCCCAGGATGGATCCTGGGAAAAGCTGGCTCTGCTGTGTAGTGAGAGGGCAAAGGTGCAACCACTGGCGCCCATCCTGGCCCTGCACCCCAAGACCACCAGCACAGAAACACCCACTCAGCAGCACCAGCCCCCACCCACAAGCCCAGACCTCGGGGCTGAGTTTTTAAATCAGGAGATTAAAAATTTAAACTAAGGCTCTGGCTCATTTTAACATGATTTCTTAACATTTAAAGGCCACCTTCCGAGCGTTCCTCAGGAACAGCAGCTGGGGACAAGCCAGGTTTGCTGGGGGCTGCATCCAAGACTCTCACTTAATCACACGCTTCCAAGAGCTGGGGGTTTAGAGGAGCTCCCTGCTGAACCCCACACACCAGCCAGGGCCAGGCTGGGGCTGGCAGAGCCCCCCCAGACCTCCTCCCCTAAGCCAGAGCATCTGCAACAACCACATTCCTGAGCCCCAGCATCCACAGCTCAGAGAAAGGGGGGGATTCTTGGACAATCCAGACCAAAAAGGACTCGAGGTGACACCATATCACTTTTTAGGAGGACACATCACATGTGCTCACAGTCTCCCAGCACCTCTGACTTTGCCATCACCATCCTGAAGCACACACAGACACGTAGGTGCCCACAGCAGACCTGGGCACTGCTCACATCCCATAATCTGTGGTTTCTGCCAGCAGAACCAACCTCCCACAAAAGCATCAGAAAAGCAGCAGGGCCCAAAGCCCATCTTACCAGTCCCCAAAGAGCTTATCCCTCGTGGAAAAGGGCAGGTCCGGCATCTCCTTACCCTGGCACAGGATGGGCACCTCCAGCACCCCAGAGCAGCTCCACAGAACCCTCATCCTCACCCCACCTGTGCTGGGTCAGGCTCATTTAATTCCTCTGCTTTAACCCAGCAATTTAATCCACCTGCAGGTTAAACCCCTCCAGGTGTGCTCAGGGGGGGTACCTGGAGCCCCCACCCACGGCTTCCCCCTCCTTCCACTGCTACTGAGGGAAGGGGGGAGCCCCTTTCCCAGCAGTGGGATAGGATCCTGCCTGGGGGCTCCAGCCCTGCCTGCAGGTGATAAATAATGAGTGAAAATAGGGGAAATAGTAAATAATATATTTACAGACTTGCATAATGGATGACAGTGAGCACGGGCTGTGGCGGGTGATCCGAGTGCCTGGCAGAGCCAGCAAAGGGGAGAGGGATACATGGCTCTGTGGGGCTCCCAAAGCCTGTCCCCCCCTAAAAATCAGCTGTTTCCTTCCCCACTCGTGTTCCCACAAAGCCCCAGGGGCCTTTTAGGGTGATGTAATTACCAGCTCCTCAATCAATCCCTTCAGCAGCAGCCAAACCTCAAAATGAATTATTCCATAATGGGGTCAGGATCAGGGCTGTGGGGGCACCAGGGCAGGAGGGTCCCTGCCCAGCCCTCTCCCCATGCAGAACCCACCCAACCTGCTGGATTTGCTGCTCCAGCCAGCTCAGCTCTGCTCCCCCTGGGGCTCAGGGTGTTCCTGGGGGTCACTGCACCCCAAACATCACCCACGTTACCCCAGGGAGCACAGAGGTGCTTGGGAAACGGATTCTGGCTGGTTCACACTGAGAAATTCTGCTTTCAAGGGGCCATGGATGGGATTTGTTGTCACTTGTCACCCCATGAGAGCTGCTGACTCATTACCCATAGGAGAAGGACGAGGCTGTTGGGTGGGGGGTGATGGGGCAGGTCTGGGGCGATGGGGGTGATGGGGCTGTGGCACTGCTCCACCTGCACATTCCTTCCCACAACACACATCCTCATGGAATAGAGGTTGGAGAGACGCAATTCCTGGTCCAACCCCCAGCCCAAACCCACAGGAAAACCTTGGGGAACCACCCCTCGTGCCTCACTTTCCCCAGGTGAGGTCCAGCACAGCAATGCCAGCTGTCACCTTGCTGAGATGGAGGCTGGGATGGGATGACACTGAGCCCTTCCCAACTGGATTGTGCCACTGCCAGGCCAGGAGCGAGGCCGGGAGAGATCCATCTCCCTGCCCGCCGGATAAAACGGCTACATTTCAGATAATTCCAGATAGTAAATTTTTTGAGTCCCTATAAGCTAAAATCAATATTGGCACAACTGTGCGTCATTAAAAACTAAATGAACATGACAAAGCCAAACTGCTGCCTATTAAATAAATGAGTTTCTATCCACACAGGCACAGCGGGTTCTGAAATCCTTTATTCCGGGAGCTTTTGTGCGAGGGGTGGGAACGCGTCGGAGCAGGGAGCTGTGCGTGCCTGCCCTTCCTGTGGCACTGGGACACGCTGTACCAGGAGCACAGCCACGCACCAGGGTCCCACTGGAGCAGCCCAGCCCCGGCCCCACGGGAACCTGGATTTGCTGCCACACGGAAAAGCCACCAGGGTGAGAACTCGGTGGCCTTCAGGGTGGTGCTGGGGGGACAAATTGGTGTGCCCTGGTGGGACATGCAGGGGGATGGGAGCGGGAGGGTCGTGTGGTGAAGGTGCTCTGGAGATGTTGCAGCAGTGCAATGGTGACACAATGACAGTTCAATGGTGACACAGTGACAGTGCCGTGGCTGCACCCCACGCAGGGCAGCGTGTCACCCCCAGCCCTGGCTCTGAAAGCTGGAAGCGTGGCAGGAAGACGGCACCGAACCCAAATTCTCCAAGTCCTGGGGGCTGTGCCCTCCATCCTCTCCAGGGGCCAGAAGGACCAGACTCTGCCTGTCTCCCCCATCTGCCACCATCACTCCCTGGTGTCACAGTCACACACCGGGGACACTGTCAGCCGCCCACTGTCTGTCCCTGTGCAGTAATTCCAGTGTCCTGATTGTGTCCAAGTTCTCCACACACCCCCGGAGGTCTCAGTTTGAAGAGGTGCTGGGTGAGTGCCGGGGAGGGGGAGGCTGGGATTGGGGGAAGGGGCCGGGGCTGCTCATCTACAACCTCTCCCCGCTCCCAGCGAATCCATCAGCCGGCAGGAGCGGAGGCTGGAGGCTGAGCCGGGAAGCGCTGGGAAAGGTCAGCGTGTTCAGCCATGGAAAGGAGAGCCTGGCGGGCACTGCCGGCTGAGCCGCTCCCACACGTGCCAGCAGCCCCGGGGATGCTGGGGAAGGTCTTCCCGTCACCTTCCTCTGGGACAGACCCCCTCAGCACAGACACACGGGGGCCCAACACCCACGGGAGGAGCCCCGTGGGCTCTGTGTCCATCGATGGCTCTGGTGACACCGGTGACCTGCTCCAGCCCCCACCATGCCCTCCCCAGGGACATCCCCCCCATCCTGCAGCTCCAGCCAGCGCTCTCTCTATTACAACCTTCAGTTCAATGCCTTTCATTTATTTCACATTCAAATTTCTTCTCCTTATTCCTCATCTTTTCCATTATGGTTTCCATTTCCTTTTTAAAGCTTTCCGACATGGAATTATTTTATTTTTGGGAGCGCAGAGGAGGTCTTGCTTGGCCCAGGTTCCCTGGACATCCTCTGCTCAGGGTGGTTGTGGCCAGTTTGGAGGGGGCTGTGGGGAGGTGATCAATGCAGATCCCTTCCAACTGGAAACACTGCATTCTTTTCTAACCAGAAGTGCTTTATTTCTGGGGTCTGCTTTGGATTTGGGGGAATAAAGCGAAAAAATGAGTGTGTGGGTGAGTCTGGTTAGGATTTAGGGGAATAAAGGGGAAAAATGGTGATGGAGGGAGGGATCTGATAAAAATGGGGATTTGGGTCCCAGAACCTCACTGGGGTTTGGGGGTGATGAACTGTGCCCACACATGGATTTTTGGCTTCCCGGAGCTGCTCCCAGCATGGCACATGAGGGCTGTGCTGGTGCCACATGGCACCAGTGCAGGATGATGGATTGTCCTGTGGGGACAGCACGAAGCATCCCAGCTCCTGCCTCGGATGGGCTGGTGGCACTGAAGGCTGTCACTTGGAGACCGCCAGCGGAGTGTGAAGTTCACCTCTGCAAGGAGAAAAACCAGCTGGGAAGGGAAAACTGAGGCTGAGGAGAGATTTCCCAAGGAAAAGGTGCAGGATCCTGTCCCCCATCCTGCCTGATGCTCCAGCAGCAAGAGTGATTGCATCCCTGATCTGGAATGGCTCCAACAAGGATCTGGGAAAAAGCTGCACATCCAGGAATGCTGGAGACAGTCAGAGGAGTCAATCACATCCCTACAGAGCCAAGGCTGTGAGGAGTGGGAGCTGCTGGGGGAAGTTTTATGGTGCTTGAATCAATCAGTGGGAATCCCATAAAAGTCTGTGGGTATAAATGGGTTCCTTGGATAGGTTTTGACATCCAATTGTCTTTTCCATTTCGGTTGTCATAAAGCCATGCACACCCAGATATACAGCCAGAGCCAGGGCACACACTCCCGAAATACTGATGTGCAGCCACGTGTAGCACAGCCCCCCACACACGTGCATGGAGGGGCTCTGGACACACGCATGGAAGGACCCAGGGATCCATTTCCCTGCCGTTACCCACAGCAGGAGCAGGGCATGGGTGACAGGGGATCGATTTGCGAGGCTGTTTCAGAGGAAAAAAAAAAAAAACCACCTCATTTAAAGGAAAACTTAGATGAGCAAGCGGGTCGTACATCATGTCTAGTAAATCATTTGTCGGGCTCAGGGACGTGAGCGCCAGGGCACGGGGATAGAGGGTGGCTTGGGAGACAGGGCAGAGGGGATGGAGGAGAATCACTGGTTGTGATCCCATTTCTGAGGTGAGGGATGGGGATGGCAGGGGCTGGAAGAGGGGGTACTCTCTCTCTCCCAAGTCCCCCCATCCCCAGCCCCCCACCCTGGAGCTGGAATCACCAGGAGAAGGTGACTCTGCTGCATTATATCACTTCCAGATAAAGAATTATGGGTGATTTCCCTCTGCCCATCTGGCACACAGGGAAGAGATGTGCAGGAATGAAACACCCAGCTCCAGTGCCTCCTTTTCCTCCTCCCTCCTCTAGCTTGGGCTGTTTGTAAATGAGAGTGAAAGGAGATGGAGGGGCTGGGAGGGAGAGCAGGGACTGCATGGTGCAAGATGTCCCTGCCCCACACTGGAGACCTGACATTCCTGGGGCCCCACACCAGAGCCCTGTCATCTGAGTCCCACACTGGATATCCAGCATCCCTGGGACCCCACAATGGAATCCTGTCATCCCTGGGGTCCCACACTGGAGTTCCATCATCTCTGATGTCCCAGACCAGAGCCCCATCATCCTTGGGGTCCCACACCAGCTGGCACGATGTTCCTCAGCCAATAACTCGCACCCAGACCTCCCCTCCCCTCAGAACCCATCCCACGGGAGCACAGGAATGTGCCGAGGGGGATTTATGCCCTCCCTGGGTGCAGATGACTCTGTGTGAGCAGATGCCAGCCGGTGTCACCGCCTGATTTCTCTCTCCCCGGCTCACAGCTCATCATCAGTTACAGCGGTGACCAGTCACCTAAATCACCACCCTACTCCTGCTGCCGCTCCCGTCGGGATTGATGCCACAATTTTTCTCCTCTCTGAACAGCCACCCGCTGGCTGTGGCCCCACAGGGACCCCACGGAGGGAGGGCTGGGACGGAGAGGCCCTGAGCTGGCACCTGATCCGTGGGGTGCTCTGGACTGGCCAAGAGGGTTCCCAGACAGCCACACCCCAGCACTAATCCTGCTCCCTCCCAGCAGGGAGCTCCAGGTTCGTGCTGGGCAGACATCAGCATCCAAAGCTTCCCGCTGAACACACCCTGTGGATCAGCCGGGGCTTGTTCACTGTCGTGGCTCCCTGGCTTGGCAGCGGCTGTGGCACAGCGTCCCGCTGCCAGGCTCTGCCTCCCTGGCAAACAGCAGCTTCCTTCTGGCTGCCGGCAGGGCTGAGAATTCCTGAGAGCATCCAGGCTGCTGGCAGGGCTGGGGCAGTGGTGCTGGGAGCTCTCCAGCCATGGGGTTACCGGCTGCTTCAGGCACAAGGGCTCTCAACACTCCCATCAGTGTCCCGTGGGCACTGGGGTGGGCAGTGGCTGTCACCACGGGCCAGCTGGGGAGGGATGCACTGCCCTATCTGGATTCAGTTGGATCTGGTGATTGAGTGATCAAGCAGAGGATGCCAGCATCCCCCAGTGACTCAGCCAGGCCTGCTCCTGCCCCACAGAGCTGTAGGGGAAGGAGAGCTGGAGGGATGCTGTGCCAGACCCCAGGATCTCGACTCCAGTCCCTGGTGAGCCTGGGCTGCAGCCAAAGGAGGCTGGAGGAGGATAAAGCTCATCCCCTCCAGCATATGGAGCTCGGAGCACACGGTCCCCAGGCAGAGCACGGGGAGCTGCCTGCAGAGCCCACGGCCCCTGCCAGAGCCTGCCCACAGCCACACGCTCCTGTCCCCTGCCAGGATCTGTCACCACCAGCTGCGTGGGGAGGGAGATGGGCACTGATCCGTGCTGGCCTCGGCTGCTGGCACCCACAGCCCCGGGGAGGGAGCGCTGGCTGCAGTGCAGGGTGGAACTGGAGGTCCCTGTGACCCTGAACGCGAGGAACGGACCCCTCTGAGCCTCCAGCTTGCTGCTGCCCGTGGAGGGGAATCCAACAGAGCAGCAAGGACAGGCAGCTGGTGCTCTTTGTTCCCTGTACCATGCTGATGTGACCATGACCAGGCCATGGGGACACCCATCCCTGGGCCGTGGGGAGAGCAGGACTGATGTGAATCCATTTTAAATGCCAGTCCCCATCCATGAGGGCTGTTCCTGACTCGTGTGACGTTAAATCACGGCACCACCAGGGCTGGCTCCGTGAGGTGCAGGGCTGAGCAGGATGAGGCCCCGTGCCACATTCAGCCCCAGCAACTGGGCCGAGCACAAGGGGGTTTGAGTCCATTTGCACCTCCCGAGCGGGCCCTGCCAGCCCAGCCGAGGTGCGAATGAAACCCTCCCGCTGCCCCTGCCCCACCAGCAGCTCCTGCAGAGCCCACCCTGTGTGTCCCTGTCCCCAGGACCTGGGGCCCCCACTACCTCCCACAGCACCCCAGGACAACCCCCCACCCCCCACCAGAGCCGGGGGCTGCGCTGGCAGGGGCTCCCCGGTGCAATACCAGTAACAAGCTGCTGGTAAATAATTGAATTCCTCAAATCGTTCCCTTCTCCCTCCGGTTTCGGCGCACATTTGTCACCGTGCCATTAGGCAGACGCTCTGCTCGCACCTCATTTATTCATGAGCGCGGCCGTGACAATGACAGCGGAGCCGAGCGCAGCCACCGGCACGGGACGCGCTGTCCCACAGCTGCTGGATGGCACGGTGCAGCCGGGACGGTGACAACGCCAAGGTGATGGCGAAGGACGAGTCCTCTGCGTGTCCCCCACACGCTCATCGCGGCGTCCCCGTTCTGGGGGGAGGGACGAGGACGCTCTGCACCCACTGCAGCCCCCCTCCTGCAGCAGCGCCAGGGAGGGGGATCCCCGTTCTGCAGCACAGCCCAGCTCGTGTCACCCTCAGTGATTCCTGGGGGAGCAGCAGCCTGTGGCAAAGCACAGGAATAAGCCCCTTATGGGATGGCACCCCTCAGCCCCCACCCGTGCAGAGGCCTCCAGCCCAGCTGGAGGGACACAGGACACCACAGCGCTGCAGCTCGTCCCAGTTACACACCCTGTTGTGACAGCGTGTGACAGCAGAGGAGAGGGCTCAGTGGCAGCCACTCTGCAGCGTGTGTGTCCCCTCCAGCCCTCACAGACCCTCCTGCCTCTGCCCACGCTGGGCTCCCCTTCCTGCTGGGCAGAGCAGCTTTGCAAGACGCTCCCCAGAGCGGAGGGTGGATGTGATGTGCCCATCACTGTGGTCCTTGGGCTGCCCAGCCCACCAGGGCCTGCACAGCTTCCAGCGCTGAGCGGTGCAAAGGGGAGACACCCCAGGATGTCTGGAGTACCAGAGCTGGAGCTGCCTCTGTTTCTCATCTCTTGTGTGTACAGGAGAAGGTCTGGGGAGGATTTAAAGGTAAAACATGGATGAGCAGGGGGAGCTGCCAGCACCTTCCCAGCCCAACTCCATGGAGCTGCTGGGGGCTCCTGCACCACAGGAGCCAGGCAGATAAGAAAAGCCATTAAAGGTCATCAGAGAACAGCAATCCATTGGTGTTGGATGCCTCCAACCCCACTGTGGAGCTGTCAGACCGGTACCCCACATGGCCACGGGACACTGGCATGTGCCCATCCCATGGCAAACTGTTGATGCCTCTCCCAGGACAGGGATGGAGATGGCCAAGGCAGCTCTGGGGGTCCAACAAACACAGACCCCCATCCCTGTGCTCCTATCAGAGTTCCCGAGGGACTGAGAACCCTCAGGGTGCCAAGCTGGATCCCCCTCATCCAGGTGGAACATCCTCAGCTCCATCCACTCCACACCCAGTGCCATCTCCACAGGCTGGGGGCTGGAGGGATGTGACTCACGGTGAGCAGGCCAGCGGGCACTCACTGGAGCTCTGCTCAGCTAATTGCAGTAATTAGCCCGTAATGAAGCAATTATTAGAGGACGTGGTGCCATGTGTTCCTGCAGGGGAGGAGGACGGGGGGAGGCAGCCCTGGAGTGGCGCAGTGGGCACGGGCAGCGTGTGCCGTGCCAGGGTGATGGAGGGCACAGGGACACTGCCCATCCCCGAGGGGACGGAGGCAATATGGAGGGCACAGTGTTTTCTCCACGGACTTTTGTCCCTGGATGCCTTCACCTTCGTGATCCCCGGGCTGAGGGAGGTGCTGGACCCCACGGTGGGACCCCGGGGTGCTGCTGGAGAGGTGATGGGAGGGATGGAGCCGAGGCCCGGGCGGCTGCGCTGGCGGGAGCTGCACGGACACGTTGCTCCGGAGGCATGTGCCGGAGTTGGAGCTGGAGCCAGGCAAGCTCTGGAGCCAGGAGAGGGGCAGCAGCCAGCTGGCTGGTTCCTGCACTGGCTCAGCGCCGGGGCTGTCTGTGCTTCCAGGGAGGTGGCCAAGTTAACCCCCCATGCACAGAGAAGGGCCGGAGCAAAGGCATCTCCAGCCCTGGGGGCTGCCCAAGGCCATGGGTACCCACCCCAGGGATACCCTGCTGGCAAGCCCTGCAGTCCAGAGACATGTGCTAGGGTATCCACTCTCCACAGGGCTCCCAGAGCAGCAGAGGCACAGCTGGAGGTGTGGGGACACCGGAATTCTCCTTGGGGGCTGCAGTGCCCCAACCCCTCCCCGCTTGCACCGGAGAGACCAACAGCCCAGATTTCCCCAATTTCACCCACACTGCTGGAGAAACAAGGGCTTGTCCTGGCTCTGGGGAGGGACATGAGGAGCCTCTGATGGCACCACACCCACCAGAGCCCCAGGACGCTCCCAGCTCCCCCCCAGCACCAAGAACATGCTCCAGCAGCACCCTGGCCATGCCGGCACAGGCCGGGCTTGCGGCAGCAGAGCCCCCAGTGTGGAGCGTGGCTGACAGGAATTGTGGCTCTGGCGGGGAAGGAGCAGACGGGAGGGAAATAAAAGCAAATTACATCAGTGCTGGCATGGGTGGCCATCCCAGAGAGCTATTTCGGGAAGGGCCATGCCGGCTGAGGGGATAAGCGCTTGCAGATGTTGCTGTGAGAGCCTCCCCGGGCTCCTTCCGCCAGGGCTGCAGGGAAGGGACATTGCCAGCACTGGGGACACGGCAGTGGGGATGTGTGGGGGTCCCTCCTCCATCAATCCCCGCATCAGGGGGATCCCTGGGCGGTGCTGGATGCCTGGATCCAGCCCTTGGACCACGGTGGGGATCCCCAGCACCGTGTCCTGCTGCCACGTGCACCAGGGCAGCTCAGGGACTGACGGCGGGAGCTGCGTGAGGAGACATGACATGCCCGGCTGGTGACCAGGATGAGGTGGCATCTCAAGGTGACTGGCAAGGGCAAGGAAAGAGAAACCTGGCCGTTGCCATGGTTACCACCTAACATCCTTCAGCACCGGCTCCAAGCAGTAACGCCCGTGTTGCGTCGCCAGGATGGGTTGCAGGAGGGAAGGAAGGGCTGGATGGTTCCCACCTGTGCTGTTTGGTGTTGGGGAAACTGAGGCACGGCCCTGCCACTGCTGCCCTGCAGCAAGAACCAGTGAGAGCTCAGGGGCTGGGGGGCTTTGATGCACATCACCCCCCAAACGCCACTGCTGCTCAGGATCTGAGCCCACGCAGGGATCCGGACTTGGCTCCAGCTGCTGAGGGCTGGAGCGCAGCTCAGAGCTGGGATCTGATCCCAGGTCTCTGTCAGCCTCAGCATTACCCTCAAACCAAAGGAAACAGCAGCTCGAGGCGGAACCAAGTCAAAGGAGAGACGTGGCAGATGTTTCTCCTCTCCCCAGTTCCTGGTTTGCTACGCCAGGCATGATGCTGCTGGGTGCCCGTCCTCGCTGTCCCCTGTGTCGCCCGGCGGCGCAGGATGACAGGCACCGTGGTGGCAGGTGGCATTTTCCAGCTGCCCACGGCCACTGCTGGGAATCGGCATCGCCACTGCGCCAGGCAGGAATAGCCCGTTCGTGAGCTGCTGCCAGATGTTCCTCTGCAAAATAATTTGATGGAAAAACAGGAAGGGAGAACATTTTGCCAGCAACATCTTGCTCTAATATAAAGAAACCAGGAAATCGTGTTGGAGGAAGGAAAGTCGTGCCCAAGTTTATCCCCCTCCTGTGCACAAGCAGGGTCCTTGACGCTGGGCTGTGCTGCTCATCCTGGAGGGGTGGGGGTGTGAAATCCCAGTTCAGGTTCCACAGCCCCTTCCAGCCTCAAGGACCATCCCAGCATCCTGAGGAGCCCAAGGGTGCTTGGACAGGTGCCATGCAGGCTGGTGACAAGTCTGCAGATGCCGACAATGCAGGGGGGACAGACTGACCCTCCACAGCTGACACCCGGATTTATCACCTGGCCAGGCAGCCGAACCCCTCTGCAGCCTCCAAGGAGGAACCAAGGACAACACAGTCCCTGTCTGACCCCCAGCAGCCTCCCCCAGATCCTGGCTCCAGCCCTGCTGGCTCAGGGTGGTCCTGACACAGCAAGGGGAACGTGGGTGCCCCTACCCCAGTGACGCCCATCTCCAAGGGGACCCAGAGCTCTGCGTCCACCACCAGCCCCAAAACAGCTCAGGCAACCACAGGGAGGGAAGAAAGCCCTAAAATCAGGCTGAGGAGGGGGTTTCCCACAGGGCTTGATGTCCACAGCTGCATTCCCAACCCTGTGAAGGTGGCTGCCAGGAGGACAGGACGCAGATGACCAGCTCCAGCCACAGGACCATTGCAACACTCTGCATCCCCACCCCTTTACCCTTCCCCATCCTCACCCCATTCCCACCCCCTTCCCTATCCCCATCCTCCTTTCCATTCCCTTCCTCCTCCCCATCCCCTTTCCTTTTCCCTTCGTCATCCCTTATGGCATCTCCTTACCCATCCTATCCACATCTCATCCAGTTCCCCATCCTATCCCATCCCATTGGATCATCCCCACCATTATCCAGATTTGCCACCATGTCTCTCGCACTGGGACCAGGCGGGTCCAGCTGGAGATGGAGCGGGGCCGGGATGTGGAGACCAAAAGACATCCTGGTCTCCAAGGAGAGAAAAGATCCTGGGGAAAGGAGGGGGAAGGAGAAGAAAAGGAGAAAAAAAAAGTTCAATCAGCTTTGTAAAGGGCACAATTTACAAAATCCATTCCATATTTTACTAGGCTGGGATTTAGGGATTAGCCTGTAATACTTAGGTGGCTTTTTGTAATAAAACCCTGAGCTGTAGCAGCCTTGGGAAAGGAGAAGGTGGCAGGAGTCTCCTCTCTATCCCGTGCTCATTTTCCCAGCGTTTCCTCCTTTTTCTTTCTTTTTTCTTCTTTTCTTTTTTTTTTCTTTTTTTTTTCTTTTTTTTTTCTTTTTTTGATCTTGGCAGCCCCGTTAATCTGAGCTTTATCTGCCTGTGGAGGAGGCCTGAGCTCTTTATTGGATTTTTGGCAAGAATGAATGGTTTAGGTTGGGATATTGTGGAGTTGGTTCTGTGGGATTACACCATCTCATAAACGGAGCAGCGGGGATCAGTTCCTCGCTGCGGGGAACACAGAGTGCGGCTGCTGCAGGAGAGAGAGCAGGTACGGCACAGGCGTGGTGGGTACGGCACAGGTGCGGCAGGTGTGGCCCAGGGAGAGTGGGTACAGCGTGGATACAGCAGGTATGGAGCAGGTAGAGTGGGCACGGTGCAGGTAGGGTGGGTACAGCGCGGGTACGGCATGTATGGCACAGGTATGGCACAGGTATGGCACAGGTATGGCACAGGTACGGCCCATATGTCCACTCCCGACCCCATGGAAGGCCCTGGGATCAAACCAAACCCATCTGGAGGTGCCAGAGAGGGCATCATGAAGAGGCCACCAGGCAGGAACATCTCCTCTTGGGACAGGAGGGACAGAGCAGGGGGATGGAAGGCGACGCCACATCCCCCTCTCAGACAGATCATAAACCCAGTCCCAAAGTTCTCCATCGCCTCGGCACCGACCTCATTATGGGAACAAACACCCAGGGGCAGGAGCAGCTTTGGCCTCTCCACCCCAGCTCAGCCCCAGGGGGTTGGATCCCCACACGGGGGCTGGGGAGAGGGTCCCCATCCCCTCCTGGCCGCGGTGCCGGTGCCACCACGGTGTCCTCGTGGCGCTGAGCAGGGCGGTGGGCAGAGCCTTTGAAGAGCGGAGCTGAGTGGGTGCGATAGCGGGTTGTGAAGTCTCCTAATTAAGAAAATCCTTTGGGGAGTGAAAATCCCTCGGCTGTTGGGTCTGTGTGGGAGCGCAGCTGAGCCGAGGACCTTGGGGATGGGGGTTTCATGGACGAAGCCACCCCTGTTCCTGTTCCCTCCCCGCCATCCCAGTCCCACCAGTGCTGCAGGCAGGGGTCTGCAGCCCCCAGCCCTGTCTGCAGGTAGGAGTTCCCTCTGTTCCTTGGCACTGCATCATGAAGGAGGCACTGCTGCCTGTGGGCACCCCTGCCCGTGGGGTGGGGATGAGGAGGTGTCCAACCCCTGCCAGGGTGCCAAGGGCCCACTCCAGGGTGCTGAGGAGACCCACCAGGGAGCATGGTGAGTTATTGCTGCAGGAAATGGAACTGGTAATAAATCCCTGGGCAGAAGCTGGGAAGGTTAAACTCCATCTGGAATGGGAAGTGATGATTTATAAAGTGGTGTCCAGCTGCTCTTCCCGGCAGCGAGACCCTCGAGCCACCGGAAAGAAAGACGGAGCTGCTGTCACCTGTACTGGAGCTCACCGGGGCTGTGGGGCTGCGGTGTGACCCAGGGCTGGTGTCCTGTGGGATGGAGGGGAGGGAGGGTGCCATGCCCTAAACACCATCCCACCCCAACCTATCCTAACCCATCCCATCCCACCACGTCACATCACAGCCCGTGCCTTCCCATGCCCATCCCATCCCACCAATCCATGGCAGCTCCAAGGAAGAAATCCAAGGGAAAAGAGAGACAGGAGAGCCCATAGGTCACCACTGCCCCAGGAGGTTCATCGGTAATGCACAGGCTCAGGGCTGGGGAGGGATTTTCCGGGTTAATTCTGTGCAGGGTGAGCACCTGCGGCCACGGCAGCACAGCTCCCTGCTCCCGGGAAATTCCTGCCTGCAGGACTGACACGTTTATTATTTCTCCCATAATTATGTTATTGTGAGCATTTGTTAGGAAGCTCCCTGGGAGCCATGGCCTCACATGGCCTCCCAGACGGGAGCTGACTCTGGAACGCTGGCAGAGAGGGTTTTACTTGGGAAAGTAGGTCATGGCACCCACGGCCTCAACCATGCCGGGCATGGCCTGGTGCTGGGAGCCACTCCAGCTGGTGATCCATCTCCTGGGATGGGATGGGATGGGATGGGATGGGATGGGATGGGATGGGATGGGATGGGATGGGATAGGAATGGGGATGGGATACAATGGGATGGGGATAGGATGAGGATGGGGATGGGATGGAGATTGGGGTGGGAATGGGATGGGATGTGGAATGGGATGGGATAGGGGTGAGAATGGGAACAAGAATAGGATGGGGCAGGTAATGGGACCCAGATGCGAATGGGATGGGATGCGAACAGGATGAGGTGGGGATGGGAATGGGTTGTGCAAGGGATGAGATGGGGATGGGATGATGATGAGGACGAGGCTGGGATGGGGATGGGAAGGGGGATGGAAGGGGAACAGGGGCGGGGCTGAGGCACTGCAGCGTGCGGCTGTGAAAGGACTCATTACAGAGCCGCTGGCTAATTGCAGCGCTGCCGCCCGGAGCCGAGCGGATGAGCCGGGCGACAGCTCCCAATTATTGCAGCGCAGCGGGAGAAAGGCAAAGAAAGGGAGAGAAGAAAAGCGCAATTATCGGGGCCGCGGCGGCGCCGCACACGGCTGCGATTTCCAGGCACGCTCGCCTTGCCCAGCCCCGCTCCCAGCGCGTGACACTTCCATTGATTTCCAGACAGGCAGTTTTCCATCTCTGCCTCCCGTCCTTCATCCCACTGACACCGGGACGGGCTCCTGCATCCCACCGATGCTCCCTGAGCATCCCTGCCATGGGCTCACCCCACCCCTTGGTGGGGACCGCAGTGCCGCCCACCCCACCGCGCTGGGAGCCTCCAGTGCTTCTTCCCCCCCTTCCATCTCACTCTCCCACCTTTCCCTCCCAGAGCTGCTCCCGGCTCCGGAATCACAGCCCTGTATATTAAAAAAGGTCAGATTTCAGCTCCTGTGAGGAAGCAGGAAGCAGAGCAGCGTGAAGAGCCACAGCCTCCCGGTTCTTGGGGGAGCAGGGATTGGGGACACGGGGGGGTCCTGGTGTTGGGACGCGCTGGCAGCTCCGGGGGGAGCGGGGGGCGGGCGGGGGTTGTACCGATTCCACATTGTCACTGCGTAATTGACAATTAAATTTAATTACACCTTAGAGAAATAACAGCGTGCGCTGGGTTAATGGGCCTGTCTGGAGCGGGGCGGGTTCCTCCCGCGCCTCCTGCTCCGTCAGATGGATCGGGGGGTGACATCCATGGCATGGTGACACCGTTTGCTGGGACGGGGTGGCAGCTGGTGGGGCTGAGCAGTGGCTCTGGGGACCCCAGCACCCTGGCATCACCAAAACCAGCCAGGGCACAGGTGTGTGCTGCATCACCAGTAGCAAACCCATCCCAGAGCACATCCCAGCCACTTTGCCTGGACATCCAGCAGCATCCAGGGGAAGCAATGCCATTGGCACCATGCCATGCTGGGGGGTGCTTTCAGAAAGCTGAAGGTCCCCCAGCATGGCTCAATTATTTATCTCCACAAAAAACAGGCAGCGTGGAGCTGCCGGGCTGACTTTACCTTTTCCCATCTCCGCTCTCTTTCTCTTTTGTTTTTTTCCCTTAGCTTTCTTTGAAGCAATATCACAGCTCTCCCCCGAATTTGCTTCCTGCTTTATGAACCCTTGGATGCAATCACCAGCAGCTCTCAAGGTTTCTGCTGCAATTAGAGATGTTTTCCAGAGTGAGGATCAGGTGCTTGGCGGGAGCCGAGGCGGCCGGAGGCTCCGCAATCCCAGAATCCACAACCAGGATAACCAACTCAGCATCTCCTTGAGCCTGGAAGCCTCCCCGTTCCCACCCCCTCCCCTCCAAATCACACCTCTCCCTTTCTCTAATTAAAGATAATCACCTGCAATTACTTACTTAGTTGGCTGATTTTTGCCCTCTGATCCTGTACAGGACATGCTCCTTCCAAACAGAATGAACTTGGTGCACCAGCACCCAGGAGCATCTGCATCCACCCCAGGGCAGGAGTTTGGGGTCACGCAGCACCCAGGTGTCCCCAGGCAGGCGACAGATTGGGTGTCCCATGTCCCCCTTGCACCCAGGGGCTCACAGACCTCAGCCCAGGTGGCCCTCGGGAGGGCAGGTTGCCCTGGTCCCCCCCGGCTGTCCAAAGAGCCACACGTGTCACAGTGGTAGCATCTCCCCATGGCACCCTCCAGTGGGGTCTGGGGACATGTGCCAGGGCTATAGGGACACCCCAGAGTGCAGGGGCTTGTCCTGGAATCCCTGGGCCACCTTGCTCCTGAGTGATGGGAGAGGTGACTGTGCAGAGGCATTCCCTGCATCCAAGCAGTGCCTGGGCAGGAATCATGACCCTCAACTGGGCATGGTGGCATCCTGGCCCTGCTCCAAGGCATGGCCCAGAGGTGACAGGGCCAGTGGCACCACTGGGGACGGGATGGCCCAGCTGGACACACCACGGAACCACAGTAGGGAAATGAGGCCAAAGCGGGGCCGCTCGCGCTCTCCCTCCCAGTGATCATCGCCCTCATTAAAGCCCAGCTAATTATTATTCGCACTCATTAGCAATTATAAACTCCAGCTCCAGCACTTCATTTAAAAAATGACAAGTTCGCACTTCATTATGTTCCGCGGCAGCCCCACGGCTGGGAGGGTTCACTCCGCTCGTCCCGACCCTTGGCAGTGCTCGCCAGTGCCAGTGCCAGCACCCGCACCAGCACTCCAACCAGGGCCAGCACCAGTGCCAGCACCCAACCAGAGCCAGCAGCAGTGCCAGTGCCAACACTCACACCAGTACCGGCACCCAAACCGGTGCCAGCACCCTGCATCCCAACGCTGGGCTGGCCCTTTGGGACAGCACATGGCACACGGGACGTGGGGCACGGCATATGGCAAACAACTCTTGGGACGTGGCACACGGGACATGGCACACACACGGGGCAGCACATGGCACGTGGCGAACGACACATGGCACACGGCACCCCGAGCTGGCAGCGAGCACCTTCCCGCTCTCTGACGGATAATTGGCCACTAAATCCCTCCGGGGGAGAAACGCTTGGGAAAAAATTACAGCTGCGGAACCAGCTCTCCAAAATTATATCACCTTGCCTGACAGGATAATTGCTCCTTTTCCCTGAGATTTAGTACGGATCTCACATCCTTAAACAGTTGGGTGTTATTTTAAGGGCTCCCAGTGTTTCTCCCTGCTCTCCCAGGTACCAGGACCGGGTATCAGAGGTAGGGTGGGGGTGGAAGAGGGGACACCACTCCCAGGGGGTGACAGAGGGGAGCACGTGCCTGTGGCAGCCAGAGGAGAGGCAGGATGAGGGGGGGATGATCCTGTCCCAGGTGTCACGGGCGCTGCTCCTTGTTCTCCCTGCGCTCTAATGGCTACATCAATATTATCTCTCCCCCAAGTCCCCCTGTGACAGGTGAATTAATGACACGGAGCAGCGCCGGTGCCGTGCAAGGGAAGGACATGCGGGGACTCACGGACAAGGGCCTGCTCAGGGCGGGCAGAGCCCACTCTGGGGGGACCAGGGCGATAAGTGGAGGGGTCAAAGCCCTTTGCTGGACCCCGAGGACTCAGAACGGTTTCAGCCCCGGGCTCCAGGAACCCCTCCCTGAGACACACCCAGATATTTTGGGGTGCCCAGCGAAGCGCGTGTGGGCTTCCCAGTCCCAAACACTCACACTCAGGAAATCTCTCCCTCCCTCCGGCTCTCATCCAGCCTCCCAACCTCCAGACCCACCGTGGCGAGCGATAAATCAGCCGGAGCCGTCGGTGTCACCGGCGCTGCCACCGGCCGAGCGCCATCCATCACCGCTGTCCCCTCTGCCGCCTGCCACCTGCGCAGGGACCGTGACCCCGCGCCCTGGGGTGCTCGGGGGGGACCCCAGCAGCACCAGTCCCCCAGCACAGTCCGTGATACTCATTTGGTGCCCCCACACCAGTGCTGAGCACCAACCGGAGCCACAGCCTGCACACCGGCCCAGCCCCTGCCGGTCCCCTGGCAGCTGGTGGCCGGGGCTCGGGAGCAGATGGGGAGCGAGCCAAGCATGCCGGGGAGGGGTCCCGGTAATCACCACCCCCCACCAGCCCCACTCTGCTGCCAGCCCACTGCCACCCCTGCCTGTGGCACCCCCATGCCACCCTGCTGCCCCCTGCACCGAGCCCATCCAGCCACCCAGGGCGAGGAGCAGCCGTCCCTGTCGTTCCGTGTACGGCTTTGAAAACAAACCCCCCATTAAAGCGTTCAGGGATTACAGTCAAGCAAGATCGAGTTCTTCAGGAGCCAGGGAGCATGAAAAGACGGTTCAGCAAGAGGATTTCACTCTGCAAGCCCCGCTCAGGAGCATTGTTTTGGGAGATGCTGCCCGATTACACCCCCATGACTTCCAGCTTGAGGACTGGCACCCTCTGGCAAAGTTTGGCCTTCCCAACCCGCTGTGCCACGGGGACCTGGCAGCCCCATCCCGGGGAGCAGGACTGCAAGTCTGTAAATATATTATTTATTCTTTCTATTACCCTCCTCCATTATTCATTGTTTAATCCGCTGCTATTCTATTATTAACTCTCCCAAGCGCTTTGGTGATGCTCTGACATGAAAGAGGCACCACGAAATTCCGCATCCCGCCGTCCCCGCACCGGGATGAGGCAGGAGCGGGACCAGTGGCACCCGCAGTGGATATTTGGCCAGTTTTTCCTTTGGTTTGGAGCGTGGCCCTGCCAAAAGCCTCACCTCCCACTGCAGTGATGGATGCACTGGAGCAACAGGCAGGTCCCTGCTCCAGAGGGAAACTTGGGATGCTGGGGAGCAGCAACCATCCCCCCCTGCAGCGTGGGGATGAGGCTTTCCCACATCCCTGCTTTAAATTGCTCCAGTTAAATTATGCATCAGGGTTTTAAAGAGCTGTTTAAGCTTGGAGCAAGCTGGTGGGTTTTTGTAACAGCGCCTGGTGCCCACCTCGGGCTCTGAAATTTCATCTCAGGATGATCAGAGGGGTCATAATTCCTCCCATTGTGGAGATGTAGGAAGTAGCTCTGGCACATGGGTTCTGTGGTGCCCGGCAGCACAGGCTCCAGCTCTGATGCCTCATTCCTCCTTGGATCACTCCAGGATTAACTTTCTGGGGTGATTTTCAGTGAAGGAAATGAAGGTGGGGTGTGGGGGACCCTGAGCCCACTGCCTGCCCTCAGGATGCATTTATACCAACAGCCAGGGCAAAGGGATGCTCATTGCTTTGGGGTGACCCCAGCGAGGACTGGGATCTGCTGAGGCAGGATCCAGCACTGGGAATGTCTCCAGAGCCCTGTGGATGCAGTGGGGAAGGGACTGGGGAAACAGCATCCTCCCACCCCTCCTGGGGACCAGGACCAGCCAGAGCCCCACACCCTGTGGATGCCTCCCAGGGCTCTGCTCCTGTCACAGCTCCCAGTGTCACATGTTGTCACCAAACCCACGCCGGCCTCGTGCCCCTGGGAGCCAGGATGGCGAGGAGGCACTTTAATATCAATCAATTAGAAATAAGGCAGTTGTAACGACAGGGCAATAAAAGAACACTTTAATTTTAGAGCTAATTAAATATCAACAATTGGAATGCAGCAACAGACAGTTAACCTGGAGTATCCCATTATTTATAAGGAATATAATGCATTGACTAGGGGGTGAAGTGAGTTGTAGTCATTTTAATATCAGCTGTCACAGTCTAACTGTTCTCTTTTGTCTCACTCCAGCACAATCATCTCCCCGGCTTCCTCCGGGACCATTCCCACTTCTCTGCTCGACACAAGATTAATTAAGCCCAGGTCCCCTCAGAGGAGGGCTCGTGAGCTCCCGGCCCCGCTCCGTGAGCCGGGGTGACTCCGGGGCTCCACCGGCTCAGCCGAGCGAGGTGATGCCTCCAGCCCCGGGCTCGGTGGTAATTGCAACCCCCCAACCGACTGACAACACTTAGAGGCTGTGAATTATTAATGGGGAGCGCTCCCGGGGGCTGCACCGGCTCTGGGGATGGACACAGCCCTGGGCCCTGCTGGGAAAGGCTTGGAAGGGCTGCCTTGGGGTGGGAGAACACCCAGCACCCCAAAACCCACAGCAAAGTGCTCTGCTGCCCACGTGCCAAAAGCCCCCAGTGCTCTGCTCTAAAGGAGCAGAGCCCCTGGATCTGGGGGAACACCTCAAGGACTCCCCTGGGGCACCAGTTCAGGGCTCTGCACCCCTCTCTGAGCCGTGAACGGGGCATGAGGGGATGCTGAGCCCCAAACTGGGGGCACTCAGCCCCAAAGTGGGGGTGCACACCCTCCTCACAGCCCCCAGAGCCCCCGAGGCTGCAGCCCAGGCACATCCATCGTGTGGCTCTGACTGTGCAGAGCCTGGTTTAATATGTGCAAAAGCACTATTTAATTTAGCACATTTGTTAGAGTTTTAATGGCCTCAGTGGCGGGAGGAGCTGCAGGGAACAGAGGCTGGTCCAGCCATCCCTGGCAGCAGCTGAGGGTCCCCAGCCAGCTCTGGGGGGACACAGGGCTGATGTGACACCCTGAACTCCCTCAGGGTTCATCCCCTGGAGACCTCCTTCCCACCAGCTGGAATAAACCCCTTGAGAGAGCCTGAGTTCCATCCCTGCTAACTGCTGGTGTTGCTCCTGGGCAAAAGGAAAGCTCCTGCCTTCCCAAAATTTACATTTTCCTCTACCAAGGTTCCCTGAATCTCACTGGTGTCTCACCAGGGCCCAGTCCCTGTTAGCCACTGTCACCATGTCACCCCTGTGACATTCATCCTCCTGTCCCAATTCCAGCCCCTCCAGAGGGTTCCTGCACAGGGCTGGGGTCTGGGCAGTGTGGGAGAGATGGGAATTATCCTCACCTTTCCATCTGCTCACTCTGTGTGGCACCAGCATGGCTGGGGGGATGTGCCACCCCTGCCACACCGGGGATGCCCAGTGCCACCAATCCCTGCCACTCCTGCACTCCATCAGAGCTGCTGGCACAGAGTCACACCAACAGGATTATTCCCATGTTTAAGTGATAAATTGACTTTCCCCCCCCTGTTTTCCGCACTGCTGGGCTGGTTCTGGACTCACCATGCCCTGAGTGTGCCATGAGATTGTGGAACAGCTCCAGTGGGAAGGGATCTATAAGGATCAGCAAGTTCAACTGTTGGGGATCTGCCCCAGCCCAGCATCATCCTGGGATCTGAATCCATGGAAAGAGGGAAGGAAAAGGCCAATTCCTGCTGCAGCAGCATCAGGAGAGAAGGGTATCAAGGTAGGGGGAATGTTTTGACTCCCAGTGGCCAGGGAGATTTTGGCTTTCAAAGCAAAATACCAGTGTGTGACAAGGAGTCAGGAAATATTCCTTGGGAGATGCCAAAATGGAACACTTCCAGAGGGAAATGTCTCACCCCCCCAGTCCCCACAGCCTGGAGCACCCCTCTACAGTGCCACCGAGCTGCCAGGGGGGCTGGGGAAGGGCAGGGAGAGGGAGGGAGGACAAACCCCCCAGCCCTTCATCCACGGCGTTTCCATGGGAGCTCTCACAGCCCTCATTGCTGGGAAAAAACCAGCCCAGCCCTTTTCCACCTGCCAAGGCGGCAGAGGGGCTGCTGTGAGTGGGAAGTTACGTGGGCTTTCATTAGTGTTATTATTGTTATTATTTAATTCTCAAGGTCATGGGATTTGGGTCTGAGCTTACTTATTATCCGACCCAGCCAAATAAATGATGGATTCCCGTTCCTGCCTCCAGCCGCTCGCAGTGGCTATTATGGTTGCTAAAAACGTTTTCTGCTCATAAAAAAAAAAAAAAAAAAAGGAGAGGGAAGAAAAAGGAGGGAAGAAAAAGAGCAAAAGGAAAACTGCAATAGGAGCCAGGGAAATGATGGATTGCGGGAGATAATCCATCTTGTCAGCCCAGGACTACATAACCTTGATGTCAGCGGGTATTTTTCTCTGCCTGAGTCTCTGGCTGTGTGCGGGAGAGAGCGGAGCAGGGACGGCTCCCACCGCACCTCGGGAAAACTGCCGGGATTTGGGGATTTGCCCTCATTCCTGTGTCCCAGGTGGGGAGGGGGATGCGAATGGCCGGTGCTGGATCCCCAGGGGGGAGTGGTGGAGGACTGGAGATGCGGTGGGCAGCAGGGGACAGGGGGACAGGGGGACACCATCCCCAGGCACGTCCTGGAGGCAGCTTTTCCCTCCCTCAATCTCTTTTTGTCACCAGACGGCCCCCCCTTCCCCCCCCGCTCTCCCTTCCCGATGTCTCTGCCATTTTTATCCGACACTGCCCGTGAAAATTGGTGTGAAATAAAAAAAGGCCTCTCTGCCCACAGATGAAATCAATTGATTTGGCAGGTCGCCTGTGGACACCTCCGAGCAGCTCTTCCAATTTGCAGGACGGGCGCCGGCGTGGAGCAGCTTCTTCCCTTTCTTCTCCTCCGTCTCCCCCGTGTTTTTTTGTGTTTTTCTTTTTTTTTTTTCCTTCTGTCTTTCCAATTTCCCTTTGATGTTCCCCTTATTTCTGCTTTCCACTTAATGGAAATCAGCGCTGGGTGTGTGTGCAGGGAGCTGCACACGCGGCCGTGTGGCCGTTCAGAGGCGGCTCAGGGAAGCATTGGGTGCTGGAGTGCCAGGGATGGGGAGGATTTTGGGGATCCCATGGGGTTGGGAAGGAGCTGGAGCATCCCTGTGCCTTGGGTCTCTGCTCTGGCTCTGTAGGTGCTCTTGGGGCTGGGGATGGTGCCTTGGGCTGGGAGCAGCTCCACACATGGCAGGGAGCAGAGGAACAGGAGAGGCTGCACATGGTGGTGGGTCCTGCCCTGGGCTCTGCTCCATCCCTTCTCTGTCTCCTTCCTCTCTCCATCCTCATCTACATCTCCACCTCCCCTTCCACCTCCATCTCTTCATCTCCATCCTCTTTCCATTTCCTTCCATCCTCCATCTCCATCCCTTCATCTCCCTACTCCCATCTCCATCCCATACCCCCAGGGGTGTAAAACCATCTCTGCTTGTTGCCTGGCAGTGCCCAGACAGGGGAGTTCAGCCCCAAGCCAGCCACGTGCACCCCCAAAACCCAGGGGCAGCAGCACAGGCTGTGGGGAAAAATCCCAGTGAGGGGATGGAGAGAGCCAGGAGGGCCAACAGGGAAACACCTGGGCAGCTTCCAGCCCTCAGTGCATTTGGTTTCCACTATTTAATGTGTCTCCCTGTCCTCAGGCACCTCCAGGACCACGTGGAGGTGGCCAATACCTGGAGGGTCCCACACATGGACCAGCTCTCCCCACAAGCTCCCCATGGTACAACTTCCCTTCACTGGAGCTTCAAGGCAGATGTGACGTTAATCAGGAAAACCTTGATATTCCGCAGGAGCCTTAAGCCCTGAAAGGGAAGAGGGGGGAAAAAAAAATAAAAAAAATCCCACGCTCTTGCTTTCCAGCGCTTTTCATTCCGCTTTGAGGTTAATAGAAGGCTAATTTGAAAGGACTCAGTTAATGAGAAAGCTAAAAATACTCCTCCCCGTGCAGCCCTTCCTTCCCTGAGCCTGTCTCCGTGCTGGCGGCTGCGGATGATGCTCCTTGCAGCTCGGGGACGTGCTGTCCCTCACCTGACCCCCTGTCCCTGCCCTCCTGAACCTGCATCCTGCCCATCCCTGGCTGCCTTCCTATCACCCAGCTTCCAGGTGAATATGCCATTTAAATCAAACATTCAATTTAAAGAAAATTTGTTGAAATTAAACATCCACACAACATCATCTTCCCACCACTCCGTGGTGGGAAGATGATGTTGTGTGGATGTTTAATTTCCAGGGTGGTTCCACATTGCCAACGATGTTCCCTGTATTAACGGGAAAGATGGAAACTAGAGGGGATTTTCCAGCTGGGGGGAGGGCTCAGGGCTGGCTCTGCTTCATCCCTGGCTCCTCCTCGCACAGTCACAGCTGCTGGATCCTGGTTTTCCATCACAGAGCCTGGACCAGCTCCAGGCTTGGCATGGGGCAGGGCGGGGCTGGCAGGGGACATCCCACACTCCCCGGGAGCTGTCACCTTCCCGGTACTCCCAGCTCTCCCAGAGCCACTCGGGATGTGATTTAATTACGGAATGATCTGCCCAGATCTCACGCTCGTGGCTCTGCTCCAAACCAGCCCAAAATCACCCAAACCTGAGGACAATTCCTGGAGGTTTTCTGGAGCTGCTGGTTGGGATCAGCAGCCTGCATTCATTCCCGGCACCCCAAAACTGAATTGCTGCAAAGGGAGCCCTGGGGGAGCCCTGGGGCCTGACTGGGCAGTGAGAACCGTCCTGGTACCCCTGGAACATGATGGGAAATGCTGGAAGATGCTGGGACATGACAGAAGATGCTGGGACATGACAGAAGATGCTGGGAGGAGATAATGGGAGATACTGGCATGTGCCAGGAGATGATGGGACATGTCGGGACATGCTGGGACATGCTGGGACACGCCAGGTTATGCCAGGAGGTGCTGTGATGTGCCAGGAGATTCTGGAAGATGTCAGGAGATGCTGGGAAATCCTGGGGTGTGCCAGGATGCTGGGATAGGCCAAGATGCTGGGATATGCCAGCAAATGCTGGGAGATGTTGGGAAATGCTGTGTCATGCCAGGAGATGCTGGGAGATGCTGGGATGAGCCATGAGATGCTGGGAGCTGCAGGATCCTGCCAGGAGCTGCAGGGACAGCTGGGGACACACCAGGAGTGCCCCATCCATGGGCAGAGGCAGCGAGAGCTGCGCCCACATCCCTGGAATTCTCCTCTCCAAAGCTGCCCCAAAGCTTTCGTCACAAAATGGGGATCAGAAGGGCAGGGCTGGATTGTCTCCCTGGAATAAACCAGGAGCCTTTCATTCCCTTCCCACAGTGCCACATCAAAGGGTTTGTGTTCTCCTCGCTGCAGAGAGACCGTCGCTTCCCGTCTCCCTTCTCTGCTCCTCCAGAGACAGATCCCACGTTTCCTTTTGAGGGAGTTTGGGTGGCTTTACCCTCCACTTCCCAGGGCAATGAGGAAAATGTGCTGGGGGGACACAGGGAGATGCAGGGGGTGGCACCAGGGGCTCCACCACTGCCCCTGCCGCTCCCTCCAGCTCCCCAATCCCATTGATGGTTTAATTTTCCTCGGGAGAAGAAAAGCAGGAGATAATTGTGGCAGAATGGGCTGATCAGGGTTGTTTGGGCTCCTTTTCCAGCCGTTCCCCAGAGGCCCATTATGGAGATTTTTCTTCTATCACTGGGAATTTGTAGAACAAGTAGGATGAGAACTGGCAAAGCCAGGCAGGAATTTGCATTTTAATCCAATTCCTTCCCAGTGTGGGGCCGGACAGGGCACCTCAGCCACCGGCTCTGGGGGGGTGACAGGCCCCAGGACCCCCACCTGGCAGGTGTCTGTGGTCCCACAGGGCACAGGGGTGAGGGACAAACTGTGGGACACGGGGGGCACGGGATGGGCAGGGGGAGAGCAGCCCCCACCACAGGGGGAGAGCCTTTGCCCAAGCCTTTCCTGTGCCACCAGGTCCCTGAGCCCTGGGCTGTGACATCCCTGTGCCACAACACCCCCAAATTCTGTGTCATGGTGTCCCCAGGCCCTGTGCCACAATGTCCTCAGGCCTGGCAGGGCTATAAAGAGCCACCACTTTGGGTCCTGTTTGAAGCTGTGATTAAAAAGAAGAGAAGAAGGGATGGGAAAAACAACCCTGGGACCACCAGCCCCGTCTGTGGGGTCACAGTGTCCCCGGGCTGTGAGGCCACCACGGCAGTGGCTTGTCCCCATCCCTGTTCCAGACCTGGAGCCTAATTAAGATGGAACAAACCCTTCCCCACAGGGAGAAGTGCCCCGGTGTGAGCAAGGCAAAGACACCCAAATTAAGTTATTTTCTTGCCTTGTTTTATTCCCGTTTTTAATTAGGCAGCTGCTGAGATGTGACGTGGCCCCTTGTAACTGTGTCACCATGATTTATTAGGGCTGGAGTCACTGCCACCCTCCAACCCCCACGTCTCCAGTCACTGATGGGGTCCCACGTGTCCCTGTCCCCATCCCCATGGAGGTTTGGGGGCCCCTCCTGACACCTTCCCAGAGATGAGAAACCTGCTACAAACGGAGTTTTTTTAAAAAATAACACCAAAAAAATGACAAAAGAGCTGAAAATATTCTGAGTCTACATTTTTAACAACAGGAAAGATGTTTTCCAGTGAAGCCACAGTGCTTCCAGCCCATGGGCACAGCGACACATCCCCGTGGGGCGCAGGGGAAGGAGTGGGTGCACTCAGTGATGCTCCAGGGCAGCAGTACTCATTTTTAGGGAGGGGAAGGGGGACACAGGGCCACGTGCCAGCTCTCCAAAGGACAATAAACCAGTTGCCACCAGTTGTCTCGGAGAATTAGCACGAGTGACACTCGCTTTGTCCCCACATGTTTCCAGCGCGGAGCAGATGGAGAGGCCGCCGGATGCGGCTCCATGGCCGAGAGCCCAGCCAGGCACTGCCAAACAGCCCCATTCCCCCCTGATCCACCGGGATATTCCTTAGCTGGCAGCCAGGAGGCAGCAGGGCTGTGCCAGCTGCTGGTGTCCAGCTCCAGGGACAATCCTGGTGCGCTCTGGGGCTTCAGGGGGGGGGTTATGGGATGGGCGGGTACCTGTGACAATATTTGTGGGGTCAAATCGCCTCAGAGGGAAAAGAGGAGAGAAAAACAGGATGGTTCAAAGAGAGATTTACGTTTCCCATGGGATGGCCATCCTGGGTGACAGCCCTGTGTTTTGGGAGAAGATCTGGGATTCAGGAATGCAGCACTGGAGTCCTGCCTCGGGGCCAGCATGGATCCAGGCTGGGATGCCCAGCCCCCTGTGAGGTTTTGGGCAGGTTTTCCCTGTTCCAGTGGGATGCTGAGGCTGGATCCATTGCTCCTGCACCAGCAGGGATCCCTCACCTCCCCCTCATCACTGCCTGGCTCCTGCCACCTCCGGCACTGCTCCATGATTGATGGGATAATTCAAGCACCAGTGACCGGGACAGAGGAGCAGGAACACGTTGGTCTTTTCTTTACAGAAGGCAAAAACCTCCCAGGGAGCTCTGAGGGCAGAGACAGGGTGGGAGCTGCGGGAGAAGGGCTGGGGCAGGGGCAAGATCCTGGTCAGACCGGGGTCCAGGAGGTTCCATGGGTCATCCCCTACCCCTGATGGACTGAGATGACTGATCATGGAATGATGGAATGGTTTGAGTTGGAAGGGACCTTAAAGCCCATCTCATTCCACCCCCCTTGCAGGGACAGGGACACCTTCCACTAGATCAGGTTGCTCCAAGCCCTGTCCAACCTGTGCCAGTAGAGATCCTGGTGGATACATCCCGAGCCTGGGCTTTGTCTTGGAACCCCCTGGGCAGGAAATCACGGGAGGGACGGGGAATCCTTGTCCCAGGGAATCCTTATCCTGAGCGTGGGCAGCTGTGAGTAATGGAGGAGGAATCCACGAGCAATTACATTCTAATTAATTAAGGATGATGGATAGAGGGGACAGGGTGACTCCATGTCCATGGAAAGGACCTCACTCCTGTCATCATCAAAGTGATTTGCTGCTTCTGAGGAGGGGGGGAAGGTAATAAGAGGAAAAGGAGGGGAAGAAAGAAGAAGAGGAGGAAAAAAAAGGGAAGTGAGGAAAAAAGAGGAAAAGGAGAAAAAAACTGGAAAACGAGAAAAAAAGAGGGAAAGGAGGAAGAAAGGTGGAAAAAGAGGGAAAGGAGCTTTGTGGAAGGAAAGGGAGAGGGAAAAGGAAAGGGAAAGGGAAAGGGAAGGGATTCCAGGGTTTTAGCAGTTCAGGGAAGGAAACTTGTTAGGAAAATCATATTTTTAAAACAAATAAATTACCAGATTCCCTTTAATTTTGCGATGAAAGGAGTTGGAGTGTGAGGAACGGCGCGATAATTCATCCTGAAGACATTGGGCACCGGGCCAGGAGGATCCTCTTCCTGCAGAGATGAATTTCATTAAAAAATTGTTTATTTTACTTTTTTTTTTTTTTTAAACACTTGTTATTTTAACCCAGAGGCTACAAAGTTCTGAGCAGAGGAAGATTCTCCAGACTTCCCGCCACGTGAACCCCTTCCAGCGACCGGGGAAACACTTGATCCACCACTTCCCTTTCCCATTCTGATATTTTAATCCAGAATTATTTCATCGCCCACTGCCAAAAAAAAAAAAAAAAAAAAAAAAAAAAAGAGTGCTTAAGTAGTCATTTATTAACAGTTATAAGTATCATTAGGTAGAAAGATGTGGTAAAATATAGATTAGAGCGGGAAGAACGGAGGATCCGAGTGCCATTTTTCCTGCTCAGAGTGTCATTACACATCCCGGCGTGGCGCATCACAGCCATGATTAGTAGCATCAAATGACTCCTGAAAAATGATTATGTGCCATTAAAAGCATTAGTCTGGCTGAAACCAGCACAAACAAATGGCCGTGCTGGGGATGAGGCATCAGCTCCGGGATGTGACGGGAATCCCGCAGTCGCGGCGGGGGATGCGGTGGCACCTGGGGATGAGGGTGCTGGGAGTGGCAGTGGGGTGGAAGGTGAAGGACTGGGTGCCAGGGGTCCTGGGATGGTGGCTGGGGGCATCCATGAGGGTGGCAGTCGCAGGATGGGTGCGGGATCCGATGGCAGATGACTCCTGTCCCCGCAGGTCACAGACATGGGGGTCCCCCTGCTCTGCACTCAGCTCGCCCCTTTCTCCAGCTGCAATTCCAGAACACGGCCCAGGCATCTCCTCACCCTGGAAAAGATCTGCCTGCATGGACCACTGCATCAGCTCCATCACCCCAACCCACTGCCCCCAAATCATCACCCCTAATCCATCACCCCTAATCCATCACTCCAGTTCGGTCATGCCAATCCATCACCCCAGTCCCACCACCCCATCCCATGACCCCACCCCAGTACCGTGCCCACACCGTGCCAGCCACTTCCAGCACTTCACTCCCCGCTGTTTCCGCTTTCAGGGGGCATAAATCCAGTTAGTACGTCCAAGGAAGTGAAATCCAAGTGTCACATCTGCGGAGACGGCTCAATCGAGGGTATTGATTGTCACGGAGAATATTCTCACTTCATTCACCTACTTAGTCCCTTCCCCCAGGCACACAGGAATTCATCAAACGTTGTCACACCACATAATAGTACTTGTTCCCAGGTGTTGTCGCAGCAGCTCAGACTTTGTCCTGCCTTCCTGGGCAAGCAGGAATTTAGGGAAGAAAGGATTTGCCAGCAGAATAGATGTGACGGTGCCGAGATGTGAATTAACCCTCCCACGGCTGAGGGAGGACTCGACCCCCTCCTCATGCCCGTGCACGGGATGCTCAGGCTTTGTTTCCAGCTCCTCAGGATTGCTGGTGATGGGAATGAAATTAAGTTGGGGAGAACAGATGTTTTCCCTTTGTTTGCAGCCTTTTATTGACGTGTTTGTTGCCTCACACAGCGCCGGAGCCCTTCGGAGTAGGAGCCTGCAGAGCAGGGATGTGACTGCTTCCCTTCTCTGGAGGGGAAACAGGACAGGGAGGGAAATACAAGCAGGAAGGGGATTTGGAATAGGGAATGCTGGATGAGGGGCTGTGGCTCAGGGGTGTAACCTTAGGGGGTTCCTGTAGGGATGCCAGTGACGTGCAGGCTGTGAGACCTCGTTGGGATGAGCAGGATGGTGGTGGGATGAGCCTGGACCCCAAAAGGATCCCCCAGAAAGGTGCAGAGTTACACTGGCACATCTCATTGGGTCTGTGAAGGCTGTGGACCCATGGGGACATCCCAGCTGATGCCACAGTCCCCAACCACAGAGCTCCTCTGTGTGCCCTCTGTCCCACAGGGAGCAGAGCCCGGTGCTGCCACCTCTGTGCCTGGGCCATGTGGGTGGTGGCAGCCACCAGCCCTCATCTCCTGGCTGAAATAAATTGGAAGCAGGATCTAATGCCCCCGAGCCACGATTATTATTCATATTATTTGTGCGCTGATGTGATTCTGTGTAATGATTTAATCTGTTAATGGCCCCTGATTCAATCGCTCCTCTCCCGTTAATCTCCTCTTGCCATTTGCACCTGATTTCCTGATTTTTCTGACGGTGTTTTGGCAGCTGGGGGGCAGGTTTGCAGCTCTCGGTGGGCACACTGCCATGGAAGGTCACCGAGGGGCCATCCGGGATGCCACGGACGGGAAGGAGGAGGAAGAGGAGGCAGAATACACAGGTCCCTCCCGAGGAAAACCCCTTGGAGCTGCACAAACCTGGAGACAGAACACTGGGGCAGGCCCCAGCTCCATCACCACCCCAGGGCACTGCAGGACCCAGAGGTGCCCCAGGGTGCAGGTGCGGGGTGAGGAGAAGCTCTTCTCTTCCCAGGGAAGCTCCCAGTACACTGGGTCTGCATCCCATCGCTGTGTCACGGTGATACTGGTCCCTGCATCCCATCCCAGTGTCACGGTGACACTGGTCCCCGCATCCCACCCCGGTGACACGGCCAAGCTCATCCCCTGCCGGTGACATTGCCATTCCCACCTCGTGCCGCCAGGCTCCCGGGGCTGATTTATGGAAGCGCAAGGATGCAATCAAGGCCGCGGCCCCTGAGGGGTTGGGGCCCGGAGCAGGCGGCCGGCACGGCGGCTGAATGCCGATGGGAGCATCCCAGCGGGGCCGGGAGCGGCGGGAACCCGCCGGGATGATGGATCTGTGCGCGTGTGCCTGAGGACGCTCCAGGCAGGGCTGGAGGAGCGGGATGCGCTCCTGCGAACGGGAACGTGGCGTCGGGAGAGCTTCGGGAGACGCGCTGTGTCCGTAGCGGGTGGTGACAAATGCCACCCCTCCGGGAAGGAGCCCCCGGGGCGAAGCAAATGTGCCCCTGCACAGACAGCAGAACAGCGGCGAGTGACAGGATTTGTCACCCATCCCTGGACACTCCCCAGAGCCCAGGAGCCTTCGCCCCCGGGGAGCCCTGGGCTCTCCGCTCTCCCCTGCTCGATTCCCGGTGGCGGTTCCTGGTCCGTGCCGGCTCCTGTCGCCTGACGCGAGCTGATTTTGGGAGGCAGTGGGTGGCGAGGGAGTACAGCTGCCGCTAAGTTATCCAAACGATTTATCTTAAGATTCATCCAGAATTCATGGCGCGGGAGCCTGGGCCGTGTCGGCCGTTAATATTCATGCGGATTTGGAGCAGCGTTAATCACCGGCTGACAATTGGCACTTCCCTTAATTGCCCGTGCAGCCGGCTCTGCCCGACGCCCCCCCCCGCCCTCCACCCCCACCCGTGTGGGTGCAGGGTCCCCCGTGTTGGTGGGGGGGTGCTGGAGGTGGGGACGAGGGGGAGGAGACCCCAGTTCCCTGCTCGGAGCACCCCCATCACCCTGGGGCGGGCACCTCTGCGCCCACTGCAGGGCTCAGGGGCCTGAGCATCTCCCGGGGGCTCTTCTTGTCCTCTCATGGGATACCCCAGCGTGGGGACACGGATCTGGACCCCAGAGGAGCTGTGCCCACCCTATCAACCCACCATTTACCACCGTCCCCACGGCTGGTGGAGCGTCCTCAGCACCCCGGGGTGGGCAGAGCTCGGGGCTCTGGATCCCGGAGCATCCCTGTGCCCTCAGGGCATATCCCTGCGGCGGGACAGGGATCAGGACCCCGGCAGAGCGGTGCCCTCGCTGCCAAGCCGCCGGCTGTCGCCGGGCCCGTGGCTGGCGTTACCTGTCACCGCTGTCACTCCGCTCCCATCCCGCCAGCTGCCACCGCGCGGGGATGGAATAACAATGAGGATCCGGGAGCTGCAGCCTCACGGGGCCCCCTCACCGAACAGCACGGCGGGGACCCCCGGGGCTGGGGGACAAGGTGTGCCAGGCACAGGGGTGGCAGCTGCCCCCAGAGAGGCCCTGAGACCCCTCCAGCTTGTGACATCCAGCGAGGTGGGATCCTCCTGGCAGGATCCATGAGGGGGATCCATGGTTTCATGCCCCATCTGAGGCCACTTCCATCCCCTTGGGATGGGCCATGCACCCCAAAACCAGCATCAGGAAGGAGCCCCGGGGCAGCATGTGGGGCTGGGACCCTCCAACCCCATCCATCCCCCTACAGCGCCAAAATAATCCCCCAAAAAATCCCTAAACCCTCCCAACCCCCTCCCAAACCCCAGTCCTCCCTCTCGCCGAGGAGGCTCTGGGCAGGTTTCAGCTGTCCCCGCGCTGTAATTGTCCTAATTAGATCGACAGATTTTGATGAAGGTTTCACAAGGAAAAAAGCGAGCGGGGAGGCAGGAGGAGATAATGGAATCGCAGATGACATTCCCATCACCCAGCCTCTCCCACAGCCGCCGCTGCAGCCCGGTCGGAAAATTATGCGTGAGGGGGGAGGAAAATTACCATAATCTTCCTCTGCAGGATGAGACCAAATTCGGCAGGAGCGGAGAAGGGGGACAGGACCTGCTCTGTCCTCGCCCCGGCGGTGCCACCACTGGTGTCACCCATCAGTGTCACACCTGCCTGCTCTGTGTCCTGTGGTCACCAGCACCCACCGGGGCCCTGGTCTGGGGCCCCTGGGTCTGCCCACCCCCCTCCTTGCAGCACCCATGTGGGGGGGTCTCCCTGCACCCCCCTCAGCCCCTGGGGGTGTGGGGCTGATGTCACCCCTGGATCACTAATGGTGATCCCCCGTGGGTTTGGGGACATCGGGGGGACACAGGAGGGACACATGGGGACAGGACACGACAGGACACTTCACATGCTGCCCAGTGCCCCCAGCCAGGGCACATCCCCTTTGAGAGGCAGAGGGGGGAACACTGGGGTGCCACCCCCCAGCTCCAGCCTCTCCCAGCCCCCCAAAACAGCTGGAGGCAAAGTGGGAGCCACTCCCCATCCGGATGCTGCTCCTGGCTCCCACGTGGATGCCCTGCCCGGGCAGGATCCGGCCCAACCCATCCCTAATTACAAAATATACCCATATTCCACAGCTTCAAACGGTGCCCAATGCCTGTGGGGAAACTTCCAGCCCCTTTCTCCCCCTTTTCCCTGCTCTGGCCACACCACGATGCCAGGACTGAACTCAACTCCCCCCAGCCCCCTGTCCCCTCCCTCCCCAAATTTGCTCCCTCCTTTGCAGGGCATTTCCATGAAAACAGGCGCTTTGTTTCTCAGGATTTGCTCTGCCCGTCCCCCCCACCCCAACCCAGCCTGTGCCTGCCTTTGTCCTCCACAAACACGGAACAAAAGGGGGAGAGATGGAGAAAATATGACCGAGGCTCCAAATGGCCCCCAAATTGCCCATGGAGCTCCGGATGCTCCGAAGGAGCCTGGCTGATGGATGAGGAGCTGCACGAGGAGAGGATGGATCAGCTCCCAGCAGCGCTGCCAGGGCCCTTCCTGGGAATCTGGGAGAGGAAATTGAGAGTGAAAGGGGAAAAAGAAGGAAATAGGGAGGGACTGGGGAGAGATTCCTGTCGCTGGTAAGGATGAATGCTCCTGGCACGTGGCACTGGTGTGGTGGATTGGGTTATCCACCTTTCTCCTCTGCACCAGCAGGGGAAATTCCAGTAAATGGGGGGAGAATCAATCCCTGCTGCTGTTGGACAGGGAATCTCTGGTGAACGTGCCCTGTCGTGTCTCCTGTTCCCTCTGCCAGCTCCCACCTCTCCCACAGTTCCTTCCAGCACGAGCACCGTGCAGAGGGACCCGGGCAGAGCAAACCAGGGGCTGGGAGGTGGCAGCGGTGCCACCGCCGTGCCACCACGCTGGGACTGGTGTGGGGACATCCTGCTCCCTGGGCACGCGTTGGGAGGAATTTGGAAGGAATTTCTCCCTGGAAAGGGTGGTCAGGCCTTGGCAGGGGCTGCCCAGGGGGTTTTGGAGTGCCCAGCCCTGGAGATGTCCAGGGAAGGCCTGGCCGTGGCACTCAGTGCTCTGGGCTGGGGGACAAGGTGGGGATGGGGCACAGGGGGACTGGATGGTTTTGGAGGGCTTTTCCATGGGCTTCCAGCTCCCGGAGCCTTTGGAGCTGCTGGAGGAGGAGGAGGAGGAGGAATAAGAAGAGAAGGAGGAGGAGGAGAAGGAGGAAGAGGGCTCCTCACTGACCTGGTCCCCAGGCCGCACACCAAGGTGCCATGAGCCCCCCACCCCACGGGGTTCAGCACCCCCCGATGCAGTCACGGCGCTTCCCGAGCGGAATCGGGAGGATTTTCCAACATAAACCCAGCAGCTGGAGGGTGAATTAAGGCCGTTAATTGAATTTCCTCCGGCGGCAGAGCCGGGGCCGGTGGGAGGCGGCAGGAAAAGCATTTGATGTGTCGGAAAAAGCTGCGGATTCCGAGTGTGGTGGGGTTTGGGCTTGGTGGTGCCTTTTTTTTTCTTTTTTAATCTTTTTTTTATTAATTTCTTTTTTTAATTTCAAGTCGGTCATGAGAAGAGCCCCACTTGGAGCAGCTGATGACTCTCATGAATTATTGCTGTTGATTTATTGGTTTAGGCACCCGCTCGGCTCTTCAGTGCTACTGAGAAGGGATTCTGTTCCCAGGGAGTGCTGCTGTTTGGGGGTGCAGAGGGTGGGGGCACAGTCACCCCCCTGACCTTCTGATGGCAGTGCCACAGTGCATTTTGGGAGAGAGAGATGGGTTCCATGGGCTCCCTGGAAGTGGATCAGGAACTGGTTGGATGGCTGTGAACACCAGGGACCAGAGGTGGCCCTTGGAGGGCCCTACTGGGACCAGTGTTGTTTAATACCTTCATTAATGACGTAGAAGAAGGGATCACAGAATCATGGAATGGTTTGGGTTTGGTTTCCACCAGCCCAGGGTGCTCCAAGCCCCGTCCAACCTGGCCTTGGACACTTGCAGGGATGGGGCAGCCACAGCTTCTCTGGGAAGTGATTTTGGGGCTGCCAGTGCCTCCCCCTTCCCCAGCCCGGCATCAGCATTCAGCTCTGGTGCCAAAACGGGCGCTTTTCATGCCAGTTTAGTTTTATTATTACACCAAAAGCTCCAGTTCTCAGCTGTCTCCTCCCGGCGCCGCTGATTTACTCCACGAGGGGTTTAATTACCCCATTCAGCCTTCCTTAAAACATGAAAAACCGCTCGAGTTCGGGAGCAATTAAAAGGCAGCGGAGTAGATCAGCCCGTCAGAGAGGAGAGAAGTAAATCAAACAATTAAAAAGCTCGTTTGGCGCAGAGGGAGAAGGGTCCCACACCAGAAGCCTCCCCTGGGTGGGAGCCCTGGGGTGGGAGCTGTGGGTTTCCTCCCAGTCACTGGGCTTGGGGTGGTACTGGGAGCAACTGGGGGGCTTGTCACTGTGTGGGAAGTGCTCTGGGATGCAGGGGAGTGGGGGCAGACACTGCTGACCCCACCCAGCCCCCCTTGGGATCATCCCAGCGCCCCCAAATACTGGTCCAGCCCCACTTAGGGCTTGGCAGGGGACGGGGATGGGGGCGCAGGGCCAGGATGGGGTCACTCGCCCCCGCCACCCACCGCCAAGATTCCTGCAGGGGTTTTGGGGCGGGTTTGGGGTTTAGGGGTGGGTTTGGGCTTTGAGCGGGGCTGAAGCTCTCTCTTGTGGCAAGACTGGTCCATTACAGCCCTGCTCGAATCATCGAGCCCCAGCATCTCGGGGAGGTTGGGGGGGGGGGGGCTTGGCACAGGAATAAGGTGGAATCGTAGATGGATCATCCCCCGCGAGAGATGAGGCTGAGGAAACTGAGGCTCGGGGAACTGCGACCAGCCCGCGCGCTGATAGCCTTGCTCCACCTTCCCAGCAGTGCACGGGTGGATCGGGGACGCTGGAAGAGCCCATCGTTCCCTTCACACCGCGCTCTGCCCATCGTGGGGGGGAAGCTGAGCCCGCGCCAACTCATCGCACGTCCCGCCATGGCCCGCACGGTCGCGATCGGGAGCAGTTTGTGCCCCCGCGCGCGCCGTAGGGGATATAGTGCCCGGGTGCGGAAGCGCGGCGGGCACTTCCTGCTTGTGGCGGCGGCCGAGGGTGCGATGGCGGCGCGGGCCGGGCGGGCGATCCGCGGCCATCAGGGCCGGGGGCCGGGGGAGCACCGCGGGGGCACGGGGGCAGCGCGGGGGGCGGGGGCGCCGGGGGCTCGATGTTGGGCGGGCGGGGCGGGGCTGCGCTGACGCCATTTCCGGGTCCCTGTGCCGCAGGTTGGAGCGACCGAGGCGCTGGGACCATGGTGAGGAGGGGACGGCGGGCAGGGGGCTCCTGGGGGTGCGGGGGGATGCCCCTGGGGTCCTGGGCCTGTCTGTGCTCGGGGTGGGGGCTCTGGTTTGCCGGTGTCGGTCACGGTGCAGAAGGGGGATCCCCAGGGCTGAGGGGTCTCGTCTGGCCCCAGACAGTGCAGATGGGGCACAGGTCCTTCCCTGGGGGGAGGGAGGGGGTCTCTTGTCCCATCTCGGGCAGGGTGTGGGGTAAGGGGAGTCTTTGGGGTTAATGGGGATCCTGGGGGGATTCCATGGGGGATCCTGGGGGGGATTCCATGGGGGATCCTGGGGGGACTCCATGGGGGTCCTGGGGAGGAGGGGGAATTCCATGGGGGGTCCGGGGATTCCATGGGGGGATTCTATGGGGGATCCTGGGGGGACTCCATGGGAGGTCCGGGGGGAGGGGAATTCCATGGGGGGTCCTGGGGGTCAGCGCAGCCAGAGCGTGAGCTGGGGATGAGCTCTGGGCTGGGAACACCCCTGGGGTGTGCAAGGGTAGGGTGGACCAGCCTGGCACAGTGGAAGGTGTCCCTGCCCGTGGCAGGGGATGGTGCTGGGTGGGTTTCAGGCTCCTTCCCACCCCCCCATGCCATGATCCCATGATCTCATGAGTCTCCCTGCCCTCCCAGCCTCGCAAGATTGAGGAGATCAAGGACTTCCTGCTGACAGCACGGAGGAAGGATGCCAAGTGTGAGTGGGGGTCCCTGGCACGGTCCAGCACAGGTCCCTGTGGACACTGAGCAGCTCCTGGGCTCGGGAGCACCGAGGGACGAGAGCTGGGGGTCTGGGGGTGACTCAGAGTGGCTTTGGCTCCGTGTGGACCGAGGTGACCCCTGTGAGCAGAGGGGCTGGGGGTCCAGGGGGTCCCTCACGGTGTTCCCACTGCTCCTCGCCCCAGGTGCAGCTCCCTGGGGCCATTCCCAAAGCACCCCCTGCTCTGCAGAGCCCTGGGCTGTCAGGGAGCTCTGTCACCACACGGGGGGATTCATCCCCGGGTCGAGAGTTCTGCTGCCAACACAAAGTGACAACAATTGCAACACCACTGTTTAACAGCCCCTGGGGAGTGCTGCCTCTTCTCTGGCTGGTTTGGATGGGGTGTCACGGATCCCTCGGGAATGTTTTGTTACTCGGGGTGTGGGCAGGAGGGAGAGCTGAGCGCTGGGGGAGCAGCACTGAGCTCCTCCGGCCATTCTGCCCCTGGAGGGCTCTGCTGGAGGATTGGGGTCCCCTGGGGTGACACTGGGGTGTCCCTGCCCTGCCCCTACAGCCGTGAAGATCAAGAAGAACAAGGACAATGTGAAGTTCAAGGTGCGCTGCAGTCGGTACCTCTACACCCTGGTCATCACCGACAAGGAGAAGGCCGAGAAGCTGAAGCAGTCCCTGCCCCCAGGTATCCCAGGGGCACTGGGGGGGTGGCTGGGATTGAGGGGAGCAGCAAGACTCACCCTTCGGGGGTGTCCTCGTGGAGCTCCGCTGTCCCTGAACTGGTGCCACCACCCTTGCCTGGGTCAGGGCTTGGCATTCCTGGGGAGTTGGAGGGCTCTGAGCCCCCTGATCCCAAAGGAGACAGAGGGCTCCAGACACCCCTTCCCTGGGTGGTCCCAGTGGAGACAGGGGGCTCCCAGCACCTCCTCTTTGCACAGCTGAGCCCTCTAACCCATGTCCTCTCTCCTGCCCAGGTCTGGCCGTGAAGGAGCTGAAATGAGCCGGGATGAGTTGTTCCCCTGTCGGATTCTCCATGTTTGTTACAATAAATAAAACACTGTTCTGGTGTCACCTCTGGGGTTCCCACCTTGCTGTGCCTCTGTTGGGGGTCCCAGGGCCGCTTTCAGGAGGTGGGGGGAAACCCGGACTGTTTCTTTCCCAGAGTGGGGAATGGGGAAAGGCTGGACTGGATCCGGCATGTCCATGCCCTGTGGCCAGGCCCCCACAGCGCCCTTGGCAGGAGGTGACAGCGTGGGGTCCCCCACAGCAGGGAGGGGTCGTGCTGGGCTGCAGTGACCCCATGGTGGGCAGGCAGCTTTGGGTTGTGCTGCCCCCACAGCAGAGGGGGATGGGGTGCGGTGCCCCCCTGTGCCAGTGAGGAGTGGGCAGTGGTGCCCCCACAATGGGGCAGGATCGGGTGTAGTGCCGCCCCATAGCAGGGAGGGGTTCCCCTATAGCGGGGGGTGCCGGGGTGCGCTGGGGTCGGGCTCGGGGACACTGGGGACTGTCGCCGCTCCGCCATCCCGGGGGCGGGTCCGGCGGGGCGTGGTCGGTGGGTGGTGCCGAGGCGTGGTCGGGGGGCGTGCCGAGGGCGCGTCGTGTGCGGGGCGGGCGGGCAGAGCCCGCGGCGTGGCGGCCCGCCGCCCCCGCCCGCCACCCGCGCCCCCGCGCCCCCGGCCCGCCATGGGGCCCGCCCGCGCCGATTACCTGGCACCGTGGTGGGCGGCCTGGCTGCACGGGCTCCCGCACCGCGGCCCGCGCCTGCAGCCCGTGCCCTCCGCCTTCCGCCCGCAGGACCCCGACTACCAGCAGGTACCGCGCCGGGACCCCCGCCCCGCGCCCCCGCTCGCCCTGCGCTCCCCCCGCTCCGCTGGCCCCGGCGGCGCCCGGCGCCGGCTCTGATCGCACGGCGCACAAAGCGCCTTTCATGGCCCGGCCCCCCCGCCGGGACAGCCCGCACCGGCACCCCCGGCCCCGGGGGGGGCACAGGGTCACCCCCGCCTGTGCCCCTGCCGAGCCCCTGCCCCGCGCTCCTGGCGCCCACCGCGCCGGCCGGGACCGCAGGGACCCCGAAATGAGGCGGGGGGGGCAGCGCCGGCGTCCCGGTGCCCCAACGCCCCCACAAGGGGCGGCTGCACCCCCAGCACCCCGGCCTGCGGCTTGGTGGCCCCGCGTGGGGATGGGGATGGGAACGGGGACAGGGACAGGGACACTTCCTCTTCCCCTCGTGACAGTCCCATGGGGCGCTGGACGCGGCCGCATCCCGGGCACACGTGCGGGTCACGGGCACGGGCGCTGACTGTCCCCTCTTCTCCTTCCCAGTCGCTGCTCTTCCTGGGCTTGGTGGCCGCCGTGTGCCTCGGCCTCAACCTCCTCTTCCTCACCATCTACCTGATCTGCCTGTGCTGCTGCAAGAGGGACCAGGACCCCGACTCCAAGCAGCCCCACTCCTGCTGCGTCACCTGGATGGCCGTCACCGCCGGGCTCATCTGCTGGTGAGGACGGGGACGGGGACCCAGTGCTGTCCCCCATCACCGAGGGGACTCTGCGCCCCAGCCACGAGTCGCTTTAATTAGATCTGTGCAATTAAATGTGGTCCATCCCAGCCTCCTCCCGTGCAGCTGCCGGGCAGCCCCAGGGACCAGCTGCGGGCCAGCCCCGTCCCCTCACGCTGTGCCGCCTTCCCGGCTAATCCCGGGCGGGAGCGGGGCCGGTCGCTAATCCCAGCCCGGAGCAGATGGCGGATGGCAGCCTGACCCAGCTGGCAGGTCCCGTGTGCCCGGCCTTAACTGCGACCACAGCAATCAGACAAGGGGACACTTCTTCTCTCAGCACCGCTCCACAGGCTTTCCGAGCCCACCCCAGTTTGGGGCAGGCCCTGGCCAGGAGGACTGCCCAGCAGCCATCCCGTGCCCCCCTGGGCACTCCTGGCCTGGGGGGGGACAGGAGGGGCCATGGGGGCTGTTTGGCTGCCCGGCCACGACCCTCTCTGCAGACAAAGGGGCTGGTTTGCCGGGCGGGGCGAGATGGCTGCCATGGAGCAGGGAAACAGGGGAATGGGGAAACGGCTCTAATGAGCTCAGCACGCTCCCCCCTCACTCCCCTTCCGTGGCAGGGGGGTCTCTCTGCAGCTCCCGGGGGCTTTCGAACCCCCCCAACAGCCTGTTGGTGGCCGTTAAGGGGCTAATGATGGCCAATTGGCTGGTGTCTGCACAGGGAGGGAGCAGCCCTGCATAAGCCAGCCATGTGTGGGCATGTGCCCAGCCAGGACATGGCCAGGGGTACCCCCTTCCTTGGGTCCAGCTGTGACTTTCAGCCCAGCTCCGTTTGGGAACACCGAAGGGGCCGTGGAGAGCTTGCCTGGGGGCCTGGAGCAGCCTCCATGTGCTCCCAGCAGGTTTAATCAGGAAGCATGGCGCTTCCAGCAGATTCCCTAACCTGCTTGGCCCAGCCCCTCCACCTCAGTCTCCCAGGGTTTGGCAGCAGGAGCTTCAGCACCAACGTGTGCCTGTGGAGCAGCTCCGGGTGTCCCCGGGCACCGCCAGGAGCAGGTCCCTGTGCCGCCCCTTTGGCTCTGCCCCGCCATGGCTGAGGGGTCCCCCAAACCCGGGATGCTCCAGGGATTGTCCCCTGTCCAGCTGGTGTCCCAGGGTGAGTCTGTGCTCAGCCTGTCCCTCCCCTCTAACCACATCCCCCCCTGCCCCCAGCGCTGCTGTCGGCATCGGCTTCTACGGGAACAGCGAGACCAACGATGGGGTGTTCCAGCTGCTCTACGCCCTGGACCACGCCAACCAGACCCTCACCGGCATCGACTCGCTGGTAGGACCACGGGCAGGGTCCCCCAGTGGGGACAATCCCATCCTGGGTTTGGTTGGAGCACTGGGGAGGGAGCTTGAGGGATGTCTGGCTGCTCCAGCCAAGCCCCCGGGGCAGCCGTGCTGTGCTGAGCGCGGGAGGGTGACGTCACCCCCCAGAATGGGACCTTTGTGGCAGAGTGGGAAGGGCTGGGGAGGCCATGGCAGGGCTGTCCTGGAGAATGGATTCATCTTGGGCTTTGCGTGGGGGCTTGAGGTGGGGCTGCTCTCCTGGAGGAAAAGCATCCCATGGATGGGGCAAAATGACTCCTCCAGGTGTGCAGCTGATGGCAGGGAAGCCCTGCGTGGTGTCCTGGGGGGATGATTATCCCGGGGGTCTGACCATGCCACCTCTGCCAGGTTGCAGGCACCACGCTGCAGATGCAGGGGGGGCTGGAGCAGCACCTGGCGCGGCTGAACGAGGTGCTGGCCCCGCGGGGGGATTACGTGCAGACCCTCAAGCTGGTGGAGCAGCTGGCCGGGAGCATCGTCCTGCAGCTGCAGGGGCTGCCGGGCTGGGGGGGCGTCAGCGCCGACCTCACCGCGCTGTCGGCGCACGTCGCCTTCGTGGAGTATTATCGGTGAGCGGGGCCTCAGCGCCGCGTGGGGGGCGGCCCCGGCAGGGCTGGGGGGTGGGCGCGGGTGATGGACCTTCCTCTGTGCCCAGGTGGCTGGCCTACCTCCTCTTCTTCATCCTCGTCCTCACCGTCTGCCTGCTGGCCTGTCTGGGGCTGGCCAAGCGCTCCCGCTGCCTCCTGGCCACGTGAGTACCCTGTGGGTGGGACTGGGGGGCTGAGGGGGGTTGGGGTGGGCCCCACACACACACGTGCTCCCTCCTCGTGCTCCCCGCTCTCCACGCAGGATGTTGTGCTGTGGGCTGCTGACCCTCGTCCTCAGCTGGGCCTCCATGGCCGTGGACACGATGGCAGCGGTGGTGAGTGGGGCAGGAGGGGAGGGCAGGGCTGATTCTGGCTGTGCCAAAGGCTGCCGAGCACCGTCCTGTCCCTCCCGTCCCTCGATGTCCCTCTGGTCCCCACAGGGCACCAGCGACTTCTGCGTGGCCCCAGACAAGTTCATCCTGAACCAGACAGATGACGAGATCAGTGCAGGTCAGAGCCAGCTCCCAGGTGGAGCCACACTGGGGCAGGACCCCAAAACCTGCCCGGGGGTCCAGTGCCCCCCTGTGCCATTCTCCCCCCACACTGCTCCCTGTCCCCCGGGACGCTCCTACCAATGTGTCCCCTTGGCTTTGCAGCGGTGGCTCACTATTACCTGTACTGTGACCAGAGCCTGAGCAACCCCTTCCAGCAGGTACAGGGGGACCAGGCACCCTGCTTGGGGCTGCCTGGGGCGGGGGGGGGGTCCCAGAGCTGAGGGGGTCCCAGGGCTGGGGGGTCTGTGACTGTTCCTGCTCCCCCTCGCAGGTTCTCACCGTCTTCCAGCGCTCACTCACCACGATGCAGATCCAGACCCAGGGTCTCATCCAGTATGCACTGCCCCTCTTCCCCACAGCAGAGGTATGGGAGGAGGTGCTGGGGCTTCACCTGTCCCCACCCTGCTCCCCAGCGCTGTCCTGACCCCCTCTTTTCACACAGCAAGACCTGCTGGGGGTCCAGCAGCTCCTCAACTCCTCAGAGACCAGCCTACATCAGCTGACAGCCCTGCTGGACTGCCGGGGGCTGCACAAGGTGAGGGGGGTCTGGGTGGGGGCACAGCTCTGGGGTCCCCTGCTCTGCCACCAACCCTGCCTGTGTCCCACCAGGACTACCTGGACGCCCTCATCGGGATCTGCTACGATGGGGTGGAGGGGCTGCTCTACCTGGGGCTCTTCTCCCTGCTGGCGGCCGCCTCCTTCTCCACCATCATCTGCGCTGCCCCCCGCGCGTGGAAGCAGCTCACAGGACGGTGGGTCTGCCCACGGGCCCCTGCCCACATCCCCCACACCTGCAGACCCCTCACCTGCCCACGTCCCCCACCCCGTGCAGCCCCCCTGCCCATAACTCCTGCCCCCGCAGCCCTCCTGCTCACAGCCCCTCTGCCTGTGGTCCCCTGTGTGCCCCCTGTCCCCCAGACCCCCTGCCCACGGTCCCGCACGTGCAGCCCCTTGTGCAGCCCCACTGCCCGCAGCTCCTTCCCCCACAACCCCCACATCCCCCTGCCCTCACCGTGGGCACAGACGGGCCATGTGCACCTCCCAGTGTGGGCATGAGGCCCCCCCCGACTTTGACCCCAAGTGTGATCCCCGTCCCCTCGTCCCCAGGGACCGGGACTACGACGACATGGACGAGGAGGACCCGTTCAACCCGCAGGCGCGGCGCATGGCCGCCCACCGCCCGCCCCGGGGGCAGCTCCGCAGCTTCTGCAGCTACAGCAGCAGCCTGGGCAGCCAGAGCAGCCTCCACCCGCCCGCCCAGACCGTGTCCAACGCCCCCGTCTCCGAGTACATGTGAGCTGCCCCCTGCCCGTCCTTCCCTGGGTCCCCCCGCCGTGCCGGGGCAGGGGCTGACGGGGGTCTCGCTGTGCCCCCCAGGAACCAGGCCGTGCTCTTCGGAGGGAACCCGCGCTACGAGAACGTGCCCCTCATCGGCAGGGGGTCTCCCCCCCCCACGGTACGGTGGGCAACCGAGGCCAAGTCCTTCTTGTGACACCCCCGGGGGGGTCCCCGGGGCGTGGAGCCCCTCGGGGTCACCGGGAGCTGCTCGCTGGGGCGGGACAGGGGCGGGTGCTCCTGGCCCCTCCTGCCCTTGGCTCTAACCCAATTCCCGGCCGGCCCGCAGGGGCGGTGGGGAGGGGGCACAGCCACGAGCTCGGGGCAGCCCAAAATAGCCCTGCCTTCCCTCCCTTCCCCGTGTTCCCTCTCCATCCTGACTTTCAGAGGACGCTCCTGGCAGTGTCTCCCTGCCCGTTCCCATTTCCGTGCTCGTTGTTAATCTCTTGCCTGTCTGGTATTTGCTGCTTTATTTTTTATATTGCTTGTCTTTTTTTTTTTTTTTTTTTTTCCCTATGGTTTCTTTTAATTTTTGCATCCATTATTTTGGAGCTAAGTTGCCCATCAAGAGTAAGTTCAGCCGCTTCCCTCTCCCTCCTTATCCCAGGGCAGCAGCCGGTTTCCCCCATCCTCCCCCTCTTCTGTGCCTCCCTCCATCCCTTTTCCCTGATTGGATTTCAGGAAGAGTGTGGAAAGCTTGGGGAGGGAGGGACTGGGCTGCAATTTTTCCCCAGGAAGTTCCAGGAGGATTTGCAGCTCCCACACCTTGGGATCCTGGCCCCCATCTCCATCCCCAAAGCTCCCCAGGTCAGGCAGTGGGACATGGACACAGTTCTGGGAATGCTGCCGTGGCAGCAGTGCTGTGCTCCCCTCTTCCAGGCATGATTTTTTCCATCAGGTGTAATCCCATTGCACAGACCTGGCAGCTGGAAAGAGCCTCTTCCTAGAGGGGGCACATGAGGGGGGATTAATTCGAGCACTTCTCCCAGCTCCCAGCCCTGAATGAATTTACCCAGGATTCAGATCCCTGAGGAAGGACTTTCCGAGCCCAGAGGAACAAACTCGGAATAATCTTCCTTAGTGCCTGGTTGGGGCGATCCTTCCTGCTGTGAAATCCTGAAGAAATGAGATTTTGAGAGGCTGGAGTTTTGGGGCCCTGCCCTGGACTTGCTATTACCCCATGGAATTGTACACATGGAGTGATTTGGGATGAATTTGCTGCTGGGCTGGAGCTGGGAAGGTGGAGGATGAACCTGGAAAGGGACAAAGCAGAGCAAAGCAGGGCTTTTGCTGCAGTTAATAGCAGGTCTTGGGTGGTTTCAGCCTCTTTTTGGTAATTTGGCTCCCCAGGACAGGTGTGGGCTGGGGCAGGGACAGCCCTGGGGTGGCCACGAATCCCCTGGAAGAGGATTAGGGATAACTGGGGCATCCCTGGGGTGGGATGTGGTGCCCAGGGAGGGGGGACAGCGTGGACCTGCCAACCTTGGGGGCTCAGGCAGCATTTCCAGGGCTTCAGGCTGAGGAGGTCTCATCTCCCCCAGCCCCCAGCCAGGCTGTGAGCAGGGTCTGCACCTCTCCCCATGCCCACCTGGCAGGTTAATGAGGGATCGAGCCTCGTGGCCAGCAGTGCTCCCTCTCCATGGGGCCATCCCTGGCGCTGCAGGGGTTGTGTCCCGGTGTCCTGGGGGGGTGTGCTGACCCCTCTGTGTCCCCCCCATCCCACAGTACTCCCCGAGCATGAGGGCCACGTACCTGAGTGTCACCGAGGAGCACGTCCGGCACCGCGGCGACTTCCCGGCCTAGGAGGGGACACCGCCCGCGTTTCCCTCGGGAAACCAAAGAGCCCCGGAGAGCACGCGGGAGGAGACACGGCGGGGGAGGAGGAACGAGCCCCCCGGGCACCCCCCTGGCAGCTCCTGGGCCTCCACTCGTCCTGCCTTATCCCAGGGGCCGCGGGGATGCTGCTCCAGCGCCGGCTCCTCCCGGCCCGGGAATGTCGGAGCCTTTCGGAGGGCGAACCCCGGGACCCCCCGGGGAGGGGTCCAGGCAGGGGCTCCCGTAGCAATGCAGCACCAACCACTAGTGATCCCAACCTTTCCCCATCCCCCCTTGCCCGGCTGCTCCCCGAGGGCAGATCCAGCCCCCTGTGCCCCTCTTCCCGCCCCCCAGGCTGGGGAATTCCGGATGTTTTGGCCTTGCTGGCTTTCCTTTGCTTTGCCCCCTGGGATGTGGGAGCTCTTGGGAGCGTGGGCTGACTCGCTGGCTCTGTTCCAGAGGGGGTTTTCTGCAGTGTAGTTTGGTAGCAGGGTTTTTTTGTGTGGTTTTAGGCTCTTGTTGGTGATTTGGCTCCCCAGGGCGCGTGTGGGATATGGGGCAGGATCCCCTTCTCCTGCAGGATAGCCCTGGGGCAGTCAGGAATCCCCTGGGAGAGGGTGAGGGACTAGTGGGGCTTCCCTGGGGTGGGATGGAGTGCCTGGGGAGGGGACAGTGTGGACCTGCCACCCTGGGGGTGCTCATCCAGCATTCCCAGGGCTCCAGGCAGAGGAGCTGGGAGCTGAATGGATCCTTTGGGGCTGCCCTTTGGCACAGTGATCCCCAGGAAGCCTTTCCCCATGGAGCAGGGATGGACCCCCTGCTCTATCCCCCCCCAGACCCCGCAGCCCAAAAGGTGGTGGGTGCCCCCCACCCAGGATCAGTACATCCCCCTGCCTCCCTCTCTCCACGTTCCCTGTGACTAGCATCCCTCCCTTTTGGGGGAAATCCCAAGGGATTTTGTTATTATTTTTATTTTTTTGGCTTTTAACATTTCCATATAACGGTACTGGTAGAAGAGCTGTTGTTAACCGCATGTGAACTAACCGAAGGACTCGGGCTGGGAGCTGGAGTCCGGCTGGATTTGTATGTGCCCTTTTGGGAGAAAAGATAATAAACACTTGGACTAAATTTCTCTTCTCTACGACGTTTTTTGGGGTTTTTTTTGGATAGTCTGTTTGGGGCACCTTTTATTTGCCCTCCCCAACATGGCGGCCGTCACGTGACACCGGCGGGCGCCGCCATTTCGGGGAGGTGTGTCTGCCGCCGGTGTCACGTGACGGCAGCGCCGGTGTCACGTGGGGTGGTCAAGGCGTTGCCTGGCAACGGCGACGCGTCCCCGGTCAGGCCCGACCGGGACGGGCCCCACGGGGGTCCCGGGACCTCCGGGGTGTTCCTTTAACAGTCAGAGCTCTTCATCCCTCTGTCCCTGGGGCTCGGCTCCATTTTGGGGCTCCTGCTGCATTTTTGGGATCTCCCTTAAGCCCCCAGGCCCTCTCAGGGTACTCCCTCCCCAGGCTCCCCGCTCACATTTGGGGTTTCCCAAGGTTTCCATTTTCTCTTTGGCACCTTCTCTAATCCCTCCTGGTGCTCCCTGAATTTTCCACTCCCTTCTGTGACCATCTCTCCCTCCCTGACAACTTCATTCCCTTTCAGGTTCCCACTCTCCTTTTGGGACCCTCTCTTTCTCCCTGAAGTTCCTGCTGTCTTTTGGGGCTCTCCCTCCACCCCTGAGGCCCCTGTTCCCTTGAAGGGTTCCCCAAGGACCCCACTCCCTCTCAGAGCTCTCCATCCCTGAGGCTTACAAATCTTTCAGGGGCTCTCTTTTGGGACCCTCCCTCCCCAAGCCTCCCACTCCTTTTTGGGTCTCTGTGTCCCTCCCCAGCCTCCCCATTCGTTCCCAAGTGCCCCCCAGCATGGAGATCAGGTTTGAGTACACTCGGAAGCGCAGTGACTTCGGGCGGCCCTGCAACTTCTCGGACCTGCCGGCCGAGGTGACCGTGGACATCCCGCCGGACCCCAGCCTGGCCCAGGACTTCATCCCCCAGGACCCCGTGGACTTTGCCCTGCAGCACGGGCCCATCATGGCCCTGCACGAGGTACGGGGGCACCACCCTGGGGGGCTCGGGGCTGTGTCTGGCACCCTCTGGGCTCAGGGGCTCCGTGTCGCCCTGCCCAGGTGAACACGGAGCGGGTGCAGGTGACATCCCAGGGCGTCAACCACGTGGAGGGCGGGTGGCCCAAGCACGTCGACCCCCGGAACACGGAAATGACCTCCCGCTACAGGGAGGAGGTGGAGAGGGAGGAGATCTACACCAGAGCCATCCTGCGCCTTGGCACCGTAAGGCCCTGCCCCTGCTCCCCCCAAAACCCCCTGAGCTCCCAGAGCCCCCAGAGACACATCCTGTGCTGTCCCTGCAGCTGATGGAGCACTTCATCAGGCAGAACAATTCCATCGACATCTACGAGGAATATTTTGCGGAGGACGAGGAGGAAGAGCGGGACGAGGAGCCTCCCTCTGCCAAAACCAATCAATGTCCTCAGGTAGCACAGCCAGGGGGGCTCACCAGGCTCCCCAGGGCCACAGTGGGGTCAAACCACCTTCAAAGCTTTAGGAGCTAAATTCCACTGTGTTTATGATGGTTCTGGATCAGTTTCTGGGTGGAATCCTCCCCTGGAACCCTGCCCTGCCCAATCATCCTGCCCTCCCCTGCCCAGGTGATTTGGGGATGGGAACCAGGGTCAGACTCAGCTCTGAGCATCTCCTGGCAGTGCTTCAGGATTTTCCTGCTTATTCTTCAGTGCCTCAAAGGTTAATTTCAGCGTCAGGGGCTGTTGGGTTGTTTTGGGAGGCAGATCCAGTAAGAGAATTGGATTTTTAGAAAGGTATGACTGGAAAGACGATGAAATCATCAACTCTTCTCCCCCCACCTCACCCACCGGAGAATCATTTCCTGCACTCAAGGCTCGAGGGCTGCAGATTGGTTTCACTGCGATTCCCACAACTTCCTTTGGGAGACACTCATCCCAGGGATTTGCAAAGTAACCCCTCTTGGATGACCTGTCATCCCAAAGGGACCCAAACCCGGTCAAGAGGACGGCCACGCACCTCTCCTGGCACCCTGACGCCTGCAAGGAGCTGGCCGTGGCTTACTGCAGCCTGGAGTTCCAGGACAGGAGGAGAGACATCAGCTTTGATTCCTACATCTGGGATATGGGTAAGGGGAGGGGGAAAGCCACGGGTCGATAGCGGAAGCACTTTGTGTCTCGGAGAGAGCGATGGGGCCTCGCAGCTCACGGGGAGGGTCAGCGGGGGGAGCTTTGTGCCATGCAGGAACGGGGAGAAATGGGAGCTGGGAGGTGGGAAATCACCTCTAAAATCCCACTGCATGGCTCCTGAACCACAACAGGCAGCAGAGCCTTGTGCCTTGTACGAGGTTCTTGTCGTGATGGGGTTCAGTTGGGTGGATGAAGGAAGGAAGAGGCAGCAGGAGCCTGGGGTGAGAATTGCCCTGATCCGTCCAAGCCTCGCTCAGACCTGGTTTATTTTGGGGTGGAAAGGACAAAGAAGAGGGGTGGAGATACCAGGGGTCTATCCCCAGGCCAGCTCGCTTCCCTGCCCCATCCCAGTGACCTCATCCAGCACTTCCATGGCAGGGAGTGGGGTGGGATGGGGGGCTAGTTTTGGGGTGCTGCCTTCACCCTTTGCTCTTCACTCATCCCTCCTTGGCAGAAAACCCCTACAAGCCGGAGCTCACCCTCATGCTCTCGTCCCCTGTGGTGACCCTGGAATACAACCCCAAAGACTGGCACCACCTGCTGGGAGGCTGCTACAACGGGCAGACAGGTGAGGGGAATGGGGCAGGTGGGGGCTGATCCAGCAGGAGCCTGGCTCTAGCACTGCTGCACTCACAGGGTGTCATCAGTTAGTGCTGCTATTGGGAATATCCCAGGGGAGCAGGGCCTGGGATGTGGCCACACCTGTGGACAGGTGTGTGCTCACCTGAGAGGGTGCCCAGGGAAGGGAGGACACAGTGCCAGGGAGCCCTTTGCAGCACTGGGGCAGCCATGGCAGGGATGGATGGCTGGATCCAGGGGCTGAGCAGGAAGGGTGCCGTGCTCTCCCCTCTCCCACCACCCTGGATCATCTCCTGGGGGTGGGAAGCGCCTGGGAAGCACCTGGTGAGGTTTGCTCCCTGTTCTGACTTGGGAAGGGGGAAACACATGACAAAGAAAGGAGCTGAGCAAAGGCTTTTCCTTTCCTTCCCAGTGTACTGGGACACCAGGAAAGGGGGGCTGCCCATGGAGATGACCCCTGTGGAGCTCAGCCACAGGGACCCCGTGTATGGAGCCATCTGGCTGCCCTCCAGAACGGGCACCGAGTGCTTCTCAGCCTCCACAGACGGGCAGGTGAGGGGCTGGGGCAGGGCAGGGGCCAGGGCAGGGCAGGGGCCAGGGCAGGGCAAAGGCCAGGGCAGGGCAGGGTGCCAGCTGCTCCTGAAGGGGCCCAAAAGAGCTTCCCCTGCCTGTGCTGCCCCTCAGCAGCACAAGATCCAGGCCCTCCAGGCTGGCACGGGGCAGCTGCTGGGCTCAATTAGCCCTGGGTGAGCAGGAGCAGCCCCCAGAGCCCCCTGCCATGGCCTCTCCCCCACAGGTCCTGTGGTGGGACATCCGCAAGCTGTCCCAGCCCAGCGAGAGGCTGGTCTTGGACATCACCCGGGAAGACCAGCTGAAGAACGCCCTGGGTGCCATCTCCCTGGACTTTTCCATGTCCATGGTCAGTGTCCCTGTGCCCACTGCTCACACCCCAGCCATGGGCACAGCCCAAGGGGCCAGGTTCACGAAGAAGTGGGATGTGCTGCCAAAACACAGGGTCCTGCTGGCACTTCAGTCCCCAGATCCCCCACTGGTGGTGGGTGCATAGCTCTGGCTGCAGCAGGACCCCCTCCATCCTGCTGACAGCTGCTCTCTCCTGCTCCCACCCTCAGCCCACCAAGTTCCTGGTGGGCACAGAGCAGGGCAGTATCATCAACTGCAACCGCGACGCCAAGACCCCACCTGAGAAAATCGCCAACGTCTTCAGTGGCCACATCGGGGCTGTTTATGCCGTGGCCAGGAGCCCCTTCTACCCCAAAGTCTTCCTGTCGGTCGGTGACTGGACCGCTCGCATCTGGTCGGAGGAGAACCTGGACTCGTCATCAATTATGGAGACCAAGTAGGTGTCAGGGTGTGTTTGCTGGGCCAGACGCCATCCCTGGGTGGCAGAGCGTGTTCAGGGGGTGCCAGCGGGGTCTGGTCGGCTCAGGGTGGTGGGACAGGCCGAGGCAGAGCGGTGCCAGCGTGGCTGAGGCGCAGCTCTGCCCACAGGTGCCACATTCCCTACCTGCTGGACGGGTGCTGGAGCCCCGTGAAGCCGGCCGTGTTCTTCACCGCCAAGTCAGACGGGACCCTGGACGTCTGGGACTTCCTCTTCCACCAGAAGGACCCTTCCCTCAGCCTCAAGGTGGGTCCCAGCCCCACCAAGCCCTGAGAGGGGTGCCAGTTTGGCAGACACGAGGCTTTGCCTCTGCCAGCTCAGCCTGCCCAGCTTCCAGGGCCAAGTGCCACCATCCACGTGTCCCCCATCCCCAGGTGAGCAACGATCCCCTCCTCAGCCTGCGCCCACAGGACAACGGGCGCATCATCGGCTGTGGCACCAAGCTGGGCACCGTCACCCTCCTGGAGATCTCCCTGGGGCTCTGCACCCTCCGGAAGAACGAGAAGTCCGTGACCTCCACGGTGTGTGCCAGGCCCCAGCCCAGCCCCCTCACCACGGGCACGGCCCCAGCCCCACACCCAGAGCTCTGCCCACAGCCCTGCGCAGTCCCTGGGCACAGCACGGGGTCCCCTGTGCCCCCCACACGCCTCAGCCCCAAATCCCACCGCAGATGTTCGAGCGGGAGGCGCGGCGGGAGAAGGTCCTGCAGGACAAGCAGCGGGAGCTGCAGGTGCGGGCACAGCTCCTGGCCAAGGCCAAGAAGGAAGAGCAGGAGGATCCCCAGGAGGTGTTCAAGCAGGCCCGTGCAGATTTCTTCAGTGTCATCAAGGCTGAGCGGCAGAGGAGGGGAGACACAGAGTCCCTGTTTGGAGAGGTACCGGGGGTGGGACACGGCGGGCACCGCGGCAGAGACCCCACCGAGGGCAGGGCACAGGGTCAGCCTCTGTCTTTCAGGGTCAAGAAGAGGAGGAGGCTGCGTAGGAATAGGAAAAGGAGGAGGAGGAGAAGGGGGAGGATGCCGAGGTCAGTGCACTCCAGCTTCGCCTTCCTTTCCCCTCTGTGCCAGAGCTGCTGCTCCATGGCTCCTGCAGGGATGAGGCTGCTGGCCCTGAGCTGGGCAGCACTTGTGGGCTCTGTGCCCCCGTGGCTCTGTGCCCCCATGGGCTGGGCCCTGCACAGCCCCCTGGCCCCACGGCTGCTCCCTGGCCCTTGGCATCCTGATTTTCTTTGTGGTGAATAAACCACTGCTTTCTGTGTCACGTTTCCTCTTTTGTCACAGCCGGGTCGAGCAGAGGTTGGGAAAGTCATGTCCTCCTGTTCCTTCTGTCCCCTCCTCAAGCCAGGACATGGCTCAGAGCTGGTGGCTGAGCTTGGCCAAGCACCCATGGCAGCTCAAGGTGTCCCTTGGAGCGTCCCCAGCCCATGGAACAGGGCACAGCAGGATGGCCCGTGGCAGCAGGGGAGTCCTGGTCCCCTCCAGGCTCCCTCCCAGCTGTGCTGCTGAGCACAGCCCGGTGCCCCTGTCGGCTCCATGCCTGCGGGAGCAGCCCCGGCTGGGTTATCGATGCTGGGTAAACACCACCCGGCCGGGAGCGCCCGCAGCCGCCCCCACTCCTCACTCCCGCTAATTAATCATTAACGAGCTGCCAGCAGCGATGTCACAGCGATGGGGACGTGGCCCAGATGGCACCCTGGGGGCTGGGGAGGAGGCCCCCAGCAGTCCCCTCCACTAGGCTCTGCTCAGGGGCTGAACCCACCCGTGGGTGTGCAATGCCAGGGCCAGCTCTCCCCAGGCCAAACCCACCCCAAGGAGGCACCCTTGTCCCCACAGGGAAATGCATCCATGCCAGATAGAGCCACATGGATGCTCAGCACGAGGGGACACAGCCATCCCCCTGCACTGCCAGGTGCTGATGGGGACACCCAGGGATCAGGTGTCTCCACGGGTGTTTTCCTTCCCAGGGGTTCCATCAACACGAGCTGAGCTGACCTGGGTAGCGGTGTCACCCCAAAGAGGCCTCGCACGTCTCCACACTTGTTTTCTGATTTATTAGGAAAGGGGTGGGGTTCCTTGGACAGGGATGGGGCAGCTGCCACTGTTAGCAGGGGTGGTGCCCCCCACCCCTCCTCCACTAGGGGAGGCAGATGGACCCCTCATCCCCAACCCTGGCAGCTCCCAGTTTGCCCCTGAGCTGGATCCAGCTGCCCACACAGAGGGATCCCAGTGCTGCAGGGGTGGCACCACAGGAAGGACGGGCTGTCCCTGTCCCCAGTGGGGTCTGCATTGTGCCCGTGGGCACATGTTGTGCCTCCTACACCCCCTGCCCAGTGCTGGAGGGCCCCCAGCATCCCCCATGCCCAGGGACAGCGATGGGGATGGGACATGGCAGGGGGACACTCGGGGAGGGGCGGGCAGCGCAGAGCACAGCCCCATGGGGCCCAGCTGTCCCTCATTACTTCTTCACCTTGATGAGGGCGTGGTAGACGGGTTTGATGATGATGTGGAGGTGCAGAGAGTTGTCGATGAGGTACTCGGAGGTGCGTTTCTGCAGGTCAGCGTGCGCCAGGAAGTCGGGCGCCTCGTCCGAGCTCTGGTGGAAGCTGTAGGCGTGTTTCACCAGCACCCGGCCCTGCTGCCGCACGCCCACCAGCACCGTCTTCTGGAAGGTGACGCCGGCGAAGTCGGGGCTGCTCATGGCCGGGGTGATGACGAGCCGCGGGCGCCCGTCCTCGATGCGCACGGGCTGGATGGCGCCCGACACCGAGTCCGAGTAGACGGGGCGCAGGCTGACGGGCAGCCAGCGCGGCGAGAACAGCACGTTCCACGTCACCCTCTTGCCGGCGTCGTGGCTGCTGGGGCCCAGCTGCGTCTGGAAGCTGGTGCTGCGGTCGTCCCGCGCCGGGTTGGTGATGACCCACTGGGAGCCCCAGCTGGGCGCGAGGTAGTTGCGGGGCAGGAACATGCTGCAGTTGACGTCGAAGTACTTGGCGAAGTGGAGCGGGGAGGCGGCGTGGAACTGGAACGCCTGGAAGAGCAGGTCCTGCACCGCGCCGCGGTGCCGCGCCAGCACCGCCGACTGCGCCTGCAGCCGGAACAGCTGGCTGGGCGCGATCATGGGGTAGCGGATGGCGCGCAGCACCCGCTCCGCCACGGGCGCCTCGGGCTGCCGGCGGCTCAGCCAGCCCTCCACGGCCGTGTAGAGCTCCAGCTCGCTGTGCAGCACCAGGTCGGAGCGCTCCAGCAGCAGCAGCAGCAGCTCCACGCTCACCGAGCCCCACTCGGCACTGCCCAGCACCGCCGACAGGTTCCAGGCCAGGAACTGGAGGCAGCTCTCCTGCAGCGCCGCGTCCCCGACGCGCACGGCGTAGTGGTACCAGCCCACCACGTGGCCCTGGCTCGACTCGCTGGCCAGGTGGCTCCTCATGTACTCGGCCACGCCGCGCTGCAGGCCCCAGACCCGGTACTTGCTGGCCAGCTGGTGCAGGGGGATGGCCTGGTGCAGCAGGATGGACACCCCCCCGCAGTACAGGTACCTGGGGGCAGTGTGGGCGGTGACCAGGGGATCCCCACTCCAGCAGCGCCATTCCCAGGGGAGCAGCCTCTGTCCTGGGCTGTGCCCCTCTGGGTACCCCCACCCCTTGGGTCCCTGTGGTCCCCAGGGCAGTGTTTCCCCTCCTGGGCTGCATCCTGTGGGATACCCAGGGAAGCATTCCCCCTTCTTGGATGCATCCCTCTGGACATCCCCATCCCACAGTGGCCCATGGTTCCCAGAGGAGCATCCATCTTCTTTGGCTGCATCCCTCCAGGTACGCCCATCCCACAGGACCTCCATGGTCCCCAAGGGAAGATCCTCCCTCCTGGGCTGCATCCCTTTTAACACTGTGTCCCAAAAGGGAAGATCCCCTTTCCTTGGCAGCATCCCTCTGGGCACCCCCATCCCACAGGGTCTCCAGGGGAGCCACATCCTCCCTGAGATCCCCCTCCCACGGGGTCCCCACGCACCTGATGAACTTGTCGAAGAGCGCGGCGGTCTCGGGCGGCTCGTGCAGGGTGACGACGCTCTGGTTGCGCAGGAGGCTCTCGAACACCTCGCTCTGGAGGCTGAGCAGCAGCTGGTGCGTGTGGAACACCTTGGCCTCGTCGGAGGTGGCCGAGCGCACCCGCAGCACCGAGTCGCTGCCGTTCCCGTTCTGCAGCAGCTCCTGCAGCCGCTGCAGCAGCGTCAGCGAGTGGTTGATGGTGGCAGCCGTCGTGTCCCCGCTAAGGTCGGCTTTTTGGGCTGTGGGGAGATGGGATCGTCCCAGTGCTGCACCCCAGGCGGCCCTGGGGACCCAGCTGTGGGGCAGCGTGGGGTTACCTCCTCCTCTGCTCCCCCAGTGCCAAAGGGCTGGTTTGGTGCCGAGGGGGTATGGGAGGACAAAGGGACATGGGGACGTTTGTGTCCTTGAGAGCCAAAAAACTGCCTTCCTGCAGCAGAAGGGCTGAGACCACCATGTCCCAGGCTGGGATGTGCTGGGAAATGGCCGGGTGCCGGTGCTACTGGCTCACAGCCCAGTCTGCCCTGTCCCTGCTGTGGGCGCAGCGAGCCCCGGGCATTGTCACAACCCCCCACATCCCTGATGGATACTCAGGGGCATGGAGAGCCCAGGGCTGTGGGGAGCCAGGCACGCTCTGCCCCTCTCCCGGGGGGGGGGTCCTGTGGTCCAAGCTGCCCTGGGGTCACTGCAGGTCTGTGCTGGGATCCCAGCAGGGACTGGAGAGGGACCTGGGAATGTGGGATGGGGCTCTCCTGAGGGCACAGAGAATCTTTCTCCCTCTCCTCTTCTTCCTCCTGGCACAACTCCCACCCGCTCCTCAGAGCATCCTTCCCCCAGAAGGAATTCGGCCCCATCTGTCTCAAATCCATCTTGCCTCTCAAATCCCATCTTGCCGGCGGATTACCCTTCCCAGTGCCGGCTTAAATCCGGCTGAGCAGGGCTGGGGAAGGGGAGCAGGACCCTGCACCCCACAGTGCTGGGCATCGCTGCCCGCGGCTCCCAGCCCTTCCCTGAGCACAGCCTGGCTCCGAGGGGCACGGCCACGAGGCACAGCACGTCCAGGAGCCACTTCCATCCCTGCCAGGCACCCCGACGGCTGCCGGAGAGCCCGTGGGCACCGTCCCTAGCTGAGCCGCACCCCGGCACCCACCGAGGGAAACAGGAATTCCTGCTCCGTTGCCCTCCCCGCACCGCGGTCGCCCTTACCGGCTTGCACGGTGAGGAGGAGGAGGAGGAAGGCGGCGGCGCAGCCCCAGCGCCGGGCGGCCACGGGCCGGGCGCCCGTCAGCCTGGCCATGGCGTCGCAGGCGCATCTGCCGGCTCTGGCGGGGCGCACGCTGCCCGCCCGGTCCTTATGTAGGACACGCGCCCTCCCGGCCCTCCCAGCCCGCGCCGACACATCGATTGGTGGAAACTGGGACCGGCCGTTGCCAAGGGAACCGCTTCCAGCCTCCCTCCATCCCACCCTGACCCCCGGCCCCGCACCCCGGGGTGCTGCGACGGGGCGCCCCGGCGGGCTGCGGCTCGGCACGGAGATGTCACCATGTGCCTCCTGCTCCTGCCGCCGGCCACGCCGGAGCCCCGCGAGCGGCCCGCGGCCCTTTGTGCCGGCAGCGGGGTCTTTGCATTCAGGGCACAGCTCGGTGGCCTCCCGCTCCCCCGGCTCATGGGTATTCATGCCGGCAGCAGCCCATCACCATGGCATCCGGGCTGCCGGCAGGAACCGCCTGCCCTTTTCCCAGTCTTTGCAGCCAAGAGGCCGCCCGTGCACCCTGGGAGGCCTCCGATGGCCCCTCGCCCACCCTGACACCTCTGGAGGGGCTTCCCTGCGGAGCTGGGGTGGCGTTTGACCCCCAAAGCCCCAGTGCCACGTGCTGGGGTTGGTGCAGCACCAGCACAGGCTGGGGGTGGTGCTGGGTGAGTACCCCACTCTGGCTGGGGCCCTGGTAGCACCAGGCAGTGTGGAACCAGGACTGGGACCCCCAGGTGGGACAGACAGGGGGACAGACCCCACAGGCGGGGGCAGCCCAGCTCACAGGGGCACAGCAGCCCCTTGCCCACAGCCAGGGCTCCCCCAGCACCGTGCTCAGCCCAGACACCCTGCACCAGGTCACCTCGAGGGCAGCTCCTGGAGGAGCCCCATCCCACTGCACAGCTGAGCAGGGATTGGGGCTTATGTGGGAACATGTGGGAGATGGTGAACAAGGGCAGATGTTGCCACAGCTGCAGAGGGGGCAGAAGCAGCATCTGGCCTTGACACACAGGGTGAGGGGCTGGGGGCAAACCACCCAGCCACCCCCCTGCCGTGCTCCCAGGGCTCCCTGTCCCCTCGCAGGGACAGGCAGGTCAGTGATGCTGTACAGGCCGTGGGGCTGAGGCTCCAGCCCAGTGCCCCTGCGGGGCTGGGCACCCCAAAAAGCACGGTGCCAGCAGAGTGCCCAGCCCAGAGGGTGTCCCTTCACTGCAGTGGGGCGAGGGGTGGGGGCCCTGCTGTGGCACAGCCGGTTCACGGCTCACCGCGTCCTCTGACGCCTCATTTCACCCCCGCCTGACAAACAACAGCTTATGGCAGCGTGTGCCCGGCGAGCCGCCGGCACCGTGCCAGCCCCGGGTGTCACCCACAGCCCAGGGAGCCCCTGCGCCCCACAGGGGCATGGAGGGGCACAGGGGGCTGTGGGGCTGCTGTTGGGGGTCACCAGGGGACAGGGGGACATCCCCCAGCCCCCAGTGAGGTGGGGCAACAGCTGTGCCGGCCCGGAGATTGCGGCTGAGGCGGCGCAGGGCTGGCTCACCATAGCGACCCGTGCCAGGCAGCACTGCCAGGGCACCACCCCGCAGGCTGGGGGGCACCAAGGGGGTGGGAGTCTCCTCAGGTAGTGGGCACTCGGGAACAGCCAGGGCAGAGCCCAGCAGGGACACACGGGCAGCACACACGGATTCACAGTCGTGTGCCACTCACATGTCACACCCTGTGCACACACACTGTCCCCAGAGCTGGCCGCTGCCCCTCAACCTGCTTTCCCCCAGACCACCACCCCTATTGCTCCGGGGTGGGGATGAGCTGTGTCACAATCACTCAGAGCTTCCCAGGGGACCCCTTCCCTGGCCCCCGCGGGAGCTGCTGGGCCCAGTGACGTCCCTGTGCCCCGCCAGCCCAGCCCGCGGCTCTGCCCGTGGCTCTGCCCACGCCGCTCTTCCTCCGCCCCGTGCCCCGCACCCCGGGAGGCTGTGACATGCTGAGCGTGCTGGAGGGGACACGGGCACCCACAGGGACACAGGCACGCACAGGGACACGGGCACCAACAGGGACACAGGCTCCAGAGAAGAAACAGCCACCGGTGGGGACACAGACAACAACCGGGAAACAGCCACCCCCAGGGACAGGGACACCAGTGGGAACGCGGACACCGACAGGGACACGGACACTGACAAGGACACAGACACCGACGGGGACGTGGACACTGACAGGGACACAGCCACTGAGTGGGTCACGGGCACCAGTGACTCTCCGGGCCCAGGAAAGGTGGCACCACACGCCCAGCGGGTGGCACCGGGGCCACCGAGGTGAGAGCCCCTGTCCTCAGGGTTTGGGGCGTGGGACCCCGGGCAGGGGGAAAAGGAGGGCCCAGAGCAGACCTGCCCCTGCAGCAGCGCAAAGGGGATCCGGGCTGGGAAAGGGTTAAAGGCGCTCCCGCAGCGGCTGCAGCCGATCGATGTCCCAGTTCCCCGGGGGATGTGGAGGGATGGGACTCGCTCCTGCTGATTAGCCGGAGCTAATTTGAAGTTAATTGGCACCCTCTTGCTTCTGCATCCCCCACTTCATCCCCCGCCGGACTCTGCTCAGGATCGGCTTTCATTCCGGCCCCAGGGGTCACAGGCCGGAGGGGTGGGGCCCCCAGGACCCCTGGGGCACTGCTGGGGGAGCGGATCCATCAGTGGGGGTCCTGGAGAGAGACGTGACCGCCCCCCACGACCCCGGAGCCGTCGTGGGTCTGCGGTGACTGGGACTTGAGCAATCTGGGCCCTGCGTGGCACTGGGAGCGGAGCGGTGCCCAGCACCCCCCACCCCAGCTCAGGCCCCCTTCTGCACCCTCTGGCCTCCGAACCCAGGCCCCCCCCCAGCACCTCCCGACCCCAGGACCACCCAGGGACTTCCCCCACGTCCCCGATCCCGCGGTCCCCCGGGAGATGATAATTTGGGGGGGATTCTGACCAATCAGAAGGCAGCACTCAGCCCTGGTCCCACCATCCCCGGACAGCCCCTCTCTGATTGGGTGAAGCTTCATTCCCCTTATCCAATAGGAGCGCAGGGCTCGGGAGGGGGCGGAGCCTCCCCAGTTATGAATGGGCGAGGGCAGCGCGTGCACGGTCCGGGCACGGGGCGTGGGCAGGGGGATACGGGCAGGGATCGGGCAGGGATCGGGCAGGGAGCGGGCAGAGATAGGGATGCGGATACACATACAGATAGGGATGCGGATACACATACGGATAGGGATGCGGATACAGATAAGGATGCGGGCAGGGCCATGGGCAGGGCCACTGCCAGACACCTCGTGGAGCTTGCTCCGCTTCCTCAGCCTGAGGAGCTGGCAAAGGACAGCGCTGGCAGCCCGGAGATGGCCACTCCCCTTTTGGCAGCGCTGGGATCCCCCCTTTGGCACTTCTGGGTCCTCCCTGTCACCACTGGGACCCGGCGGGTGCGCTCAGCCCGGGCTGGGGGCCAGAGCCTCCCTCCCCTGGCAGATGCCCAAGAACATGGTGTTTTAACCTGGAGTTCTACAAAAAGGGGGCTGGGGGATAAAGAAGGAGCAGCTCTGGCAGTGGGGGCTCCTCCAGGACATGGCACAGGGGGCTCAGGGTTCGTTGGCTCCCATGGGAGCAGCAGCCCCAAGTCTGCCTGGGATGGCACATTTTGGAGCTGCCCACTGTCCATGGATGCTGCAGGACAAGGATCCAGCCCACTGGGGACACTGGTGAGATGGTCCCTGTCCCCCAGCCCCCAGTGCCATGTCATGGCTGACCTCCAGCCCGGGTACCACCAGGATCCTCATCCCCCTGACGCTCCCGTCTCCCCTCACAGCCAGTCCCTGGCAGAAGATGACGGTCCCAGTGCCCAACAGCACGGCGGTGTCGTGGGCTGGTGTGGCAGCACGGCCGGAGGCAGAGCCAGAGCGGTCACCCTGCCTGGTTGGCATTGTCCCCATCGTGTACTACAGTGTCCTGCTGGGGCTGGGGCTGCCAGGTGAGGGGTCTGGGGGGGCAGGGGGGTGCAGGGACAGCACCCACCTGGGTCTGAGCCCCTCTGAGGAGTGCTGAGCTCTGTGCCCTCAGCTGCTGGCAAAGCCTCAGCTTCTGTCCCAGCCTTCCATCAACCCAGGGAGTTTGGGAATGGGGAGGAGAGTCCTCAGGGTGGGGGAACCAAACCTGCCCCCCCCCGCCCCAGCCTCAGATCCGGCCCCAGTGCCCGGCTGTGCTGCCCAGCCCCAGGGCAGGTGCCACCACCACAGGGACAGATGGTATTTGTGTTGCTTGGGCTGACACACAGAAGAGATTAATCAGCTCAGCAAATCCCCACAGCACCGGGATATTTATAGCTCCCCCCAGCTGGAGCCTGGGCACCCCTGGGGTCCCAAGTGCTGCAGGGGGGGGTCTCACCACCACCCATCGCTCCCCTCCCTCCAGTGAACATCCTGACCGCCGTGGCCCTGTCCCGCCTGGCCACCAGGACCAAGAAGTCATCTTACTGGTACCTGCTGGCCCTGACCACCTCCGACATCCTCACCCAGGTCTTCATCATCTTCGTGGGCTTCATCCTGCAGACGGCCATCCTGGCCCGGGCGGTGCCCAGCGCCTTCATCCACACCGTCAACGTGCTGGAGTTCACGGCCAACCACGCCTCCACCTGGGTCACCGTGCTGCTCACCGTGGACCGCTACGTGGCCCTGTGCCACCCTCTGCGCTACCGCGCCGTGTCGTACCCGCAGCGCACGCGCAGGATCATCGCGGCCGTGTTCGCCGCCGCCCTGGCCACCGGCATCCCCTTCTACTGGTGGCTGGACGTGTGGCGCGACGCCGACCCGCCCACGGCGCTGGACACGGCGCTCAAGTGGCTGCACTGCGTCACCATCTACTTCCTGCCCTGCAGCATCTTCCTGGCCACCAACTCCGTCATCATCCTCAAGCTGAAGCGGCGGCGCCGCGCGGGGGGCGGCAAGACCACGGCGCTACTCCTGGCCGTCACCACCGTCTTCGTGGTGCTCTGGGCGCCCCGCACCGTCGTCATGATGTGCCACCTGTACGTGGCCTCGGTGAGGCGGGACTGGCGCGTGCACCTGGCCCTGGACGTCGCCAACATGGTGGCCATGCTCAACACCTCCCTCAACTTCTTCCTCTACTGCTTTGTCAGCCAGACCTTCCGCCGCGCGGTGGGCGAGGTGCTGCGGGGGCACCCCCGCCACGGCCCCCCCCGCCGGGGCAGCGGCCACCTCCCACCCCCGGCCCTCAAACCGCTGGAGCTGATGTCCAGCACCGCGCTCTGAGCCGGGGCGGTGCCCGGCTGGGGGTCCCAGCGCCCACCCAGCCCCACACACGACACCAGGACCTGGGGAGGCCTCCACGGAGCCAGGGGTAGTGCTGATGGTGGCAGGAGGAGGTGGCTGTGCTCAGCCCCTCAGCTGGGGTCATTGGGGTGCCCTACCTGGTGGCAGCACCCCAAGGACCCCTACCCGCTCCCTGAGTCCCATCAGGATGGGCAGCTCAGCCCTATCCCTGTTCAGCCCCTTGGGACACACAGCGTTGGGACCCCCAAGAACTCGTCCAGGACATGACCCAGCTCGTGTCCTGGGCAGCCCAGGGGCACGGCTGTCCGTGGTGAGGGGTGGTGGGCACAGTTGAGCTCCTGTGAGGCCTGCAAGGACATGGTGCCCGCTGGGAGCCTACGGGATGGTCCTTCTGCCATAAACTGCCCTGCTGAGACCAAAACTCTGCCTAGGTCTGGCTCCCTGCAGGCAGATGGAACGGGGAGACCCTGCACCAGCACCCCTGGCACGGGGTCCCTCTGCCCTGCCCACCCTGGTGCCCCCACCCTTCTGCCCGGGGGGTGCTGGAGGGAGCACCCACGAGGTCCAGTGACCCCAGCTGTGGGGCCTGGACACATGGTAAGACCCCAACTCCTGGCCCCTAGCCAGGAACCCCGAGGGGTGTCCCTGCCAGGCTGCAGAGCCCCCAGGGTGCCCCCCAGCACAAGAGTGCAGCATCTCCCACCAGCTGCAGGGGATGGGGCTCACGATGCCCCTCTGCATCGGGTGCCCCCGGTGGCGCCCTCCCAGTTCACCAGTGCCAAGGTGGTGTGACTCTGGGCCCAGCTGCCACCAGAGGGCAGGGATGGGACACTGAGGAGCTGGGACTGCCTGGGGGACAGGAGCTGGGCACCCCCAGCCCCCAAACCAGCCCTGTCCCCACCCTAATTCCCCGTAAGGTCCTTAGTGTAATCCCCCCAAACAGTCCAGGCTTTCTGCTCAGATTCCTGAGACCAGGCAGGACAGATCCTGGGGTGTGCTCAGGGGAGGGAGGGGGCAGGGGCTCAGCTGGCCCTGGCAGGGCACAGAGGCACCCCCAAACCCCACTGACCACCCTGCCCACACCGCCGAGCCCCGGCTGTGCCCACACGTGGCTGGGATGGAGCGCAGCGTTTCCCCCGGGGATGTGGGGCTGACCCACACACGCCCCCACCCTGCCCCCGCACCCAGATCATTCCCGGCATGGACAGACCCCTGCAGGGATGTCACCGCATCCCAGGCCGGACCCGCACCGGGGCACAGGGTTAAAGCCCGAGCCGGTGGCGCGGGGGGTACCTGGGAGGTTCTCGCTCCATTAATTCTGGCACGTGAGGAGAGCAGGACCGGGAAGGGATTAGTTATTAACCCGGCGGGCAGGGGCTGAGGGGCCGCGGGCCGGGGGGCTCGGCTGGCACGGGAACCCGCGGCGGGAGCTCCAGGATTGCCACCGGCGCCCCCGATTTCCACCAGCCCCCCTGTGCCAACCGGTGCGTATTTATTTACTTGGCAAAGGAGGTGGAAATGTGCTGACGGCGTCAGGGGCTCCGGTGGAAGCGGCTCCGAGCCCTGGCCGGGGCTGCGGGAGGCGCTGGGAGGGTGACAGGGACCCCCGGACCCCCCGCTCCAGGTTCCTTCCCGAGGGGTAGCCACCGTGGAGACGGGGCTCAGCCAGCCGTGCCACTGTGCCAGCCGTGCCAGCCGCCCGTCCCTGCGGCTCCCGAGGAAAGGTAAGCCTGGAAAAAATGCGCCCGGCGTGTCGATGTTTTTGGATAGAACCTGGCCAGGGTCCAGGTCCCGGTGCTGAGCGACATCCCAGCCCCTCACTGTGGCCTCTGTGCTGGAAGGACCAGTTCTGCCCAGTCCCACCACTGGGATTGTGGTGCCCAGCCCACCCAGGGCACCAGAAAACTGGGAGCAGGCTCTGCCCGTGCTGGAAGGTCGGTGCCAGGGACCCACAGTCCTGGGAGGGGACACAGGGCAGCAAATCCCAGCACTCGATGACATCACCCCCCACTGACCCCACAGCCTGGTGGGACGTTTCTGTAGGACCTACAAAAACCCCAGGAGCAAACAGTGGGGACTGGAAGCCTGAGAAGGGTCGCTATGGGAAAGGGGAGAGGAAATCATGGTGCTTTTGAGGGGAAAGTTGAGTGTTCCCATGGGAAGGGGGGAGGAAATCATCCACCATGGGAGAATGTGAGGGTTCCCATGGGAAGGGGATGAGGAAATCACCCTTCATGCTGGGGGGGACACAAAGCCGAAGGCAGGGCAGCCCCAGGGCAGCCCCAGCGGGACAGACGCCTGCCGGTGGCCCCACGGGGGGTCACGGGGGTCTCGTGCTGAATCAGCAGCCGGGAAACCCTCCGGAGGAAGGAAGCAGCCAGTGGAGAGGCCGGGCTGCCGGTGTGGGGGCGGCAGGACAGCCGGGCTCTGCTCCCGGCACCGCTGATCCAAGGCTCAGCCTTGCCCGGAGACCGGGCCCTATCCACTCCTGGAGTCTGCACTCCAAATCCCTGGGGGAACGGAGGCACAGGGCCCACTGCAGAGCCCCTCGCTTGTGCTGCTCTGCCCTGAGGGCAGGAAGGGGTGATCCAACCCCAAACACCATCCCAGGCTCCTTAGGAAGAAGGGCAAGAGGGTGTCAGCGGGCGTGGCACTGAGCCTGGACACACCATCCCATCCCCCCTGGCTCCGGTGGGTGCCAGTCCTCGTGCTGTGGGTGCTGCCAGCTCCAGTGGGTGCCAGTTTCTGTGCCACAGATGCTGCCCGCTCTGGCGGGTGCCAGTCCTTGTGCTGGCTCCTGCTCAGCCGCCCTTTCTCCCCGGATTGTTTCCACCCCGGCCTGGATCGGGGCAGGACCCGCCGGAGGCACATTGAACTTTCCTCTGCATCCTTCACCCTCGTGCTTCACCCTCCTGAAATAGCAGCACTGGCCTGGGAACCTCTCCCAGGGGTTCCCAAATCTCCTGGGTCTTTTCCCCATCCCCAGGGTCTGTGGGGTGCCCTGTCCCAGCTCCAGGGATGGATGGGGGGACTGTGGGGTGCCCCATCCCAGCTTCAGGGCCACAACCACCCCCATCAGGACAGGGACCACCGAGCCCTGCCGGTGCCCCCAGGCTGGGGCTGCCCTGGCCCCAAGCCCTCTGCAGGAAAGGCTTTTCCGGGGCTTTTCTGGGGTTTTTGGGTCCCGCTGTCCTGCCAAGGGCTCCGGCTTTATCCGTCAGCTGACATTCCTCCGGGAGGCCCCTCCAGGCCTGTGTATCCTCACACAGCAGGGCTGCCTGCAGAGCCCCGCTCCCGGCTCCCACCCCCGAGCCCACCGGAGGCCGGTGCAGGGCCCCGTGTGGGTGACACAACCTCTCCCACTCTGTCCCTTGTCCCTTGAGAATCAATCCTAGCGGGCAGCGCTCAGCAGAGACGGGCTGAGACTCCCCCCAGACTCATCCCACTGCTGACAGAGACACCTCCCCCCTGCACACACACAGACTCATCACAGCGATGACCAGGTGGGCTCCCTCCTGCTCCAACCCCCCAGCCCGGGCTGTGCTCCCGCCCCCAGCCCCTCCATGCTCCGGGGCGGGATCCCGGTGCCCCCGCCCGGTGCGGCGGGGCAGGTCCCGGCCGGCCCCGACCGCGCTCCTGGGGCTGAGCCGCACCTCGGGGAGGGGCCGGGCCGGGCAGGCGCACGGTGCGGCGGCACCGGGGCTGGCTCGGCTCGGCTCGGCACGGGGGGAGCGGAGCGGAGCGGTGGCCACCGGGGGCTGCGGCCGGTGAGCGGGGCCGGGGCGGGGACGAGCCCTGCGGGGCTGGGGGGCACCGGGAACCGCGACGGGAAGCGACCGGGACCCGTCCGCCCCCTCAGCTCCTCCGGCCGGAGGGTCGGGGGCGGCTCAGGCGGAGTTTCGGCGCCAGGAGCGGGCGGGAGCTCCGGGAAACACCGGGACGGTGCGGGATGGGCGGGCGGGGGGAGCGTGCCGCGGGAACCGGGGAGAGGGCGCGGGGGAGCGGGACAAGAGTGCGGGGAGAGCGAGTGGGAGCTGCAGGAGGAGCTGGGCTGGGAGCGCGGGGGAGCCGGACCGGGGGTGCGGGGGTGCGGGCGGAGCCGGTCCGAGCCGCGGGCACGGGGACTCCGTCCGACTGTGGTACGGATGTCCCTGTCCCCAGCCCGAGGCCCGAGGGGTGCCCAGTTTGGGGTGCCCCTCGGAGAGCAAGGGGTCCTGGCCCCGGAGTCACCTTGCCGGGGGTCTCCTCCCCGTTTCTTCCCCCCAGCAGTGGGGCTGCAGCTTCTCTGCTGCCTCCTCTTCCCTGTGCCCACTCCTGAGTGGCAGCAGTGGGGACAGTCACCAGGACCCCGTGCCGTGCCAGGCTGTGCCGTGCCGTGCCATGCCAGGCTGCGGCTGCCTACGTGCCAGCGGGCCAGACACGCGACCTGCACTGGGCCAGTGCCCAGAGCCAGAGGAGGGAAGCAGGACAGGAGAAGTGGAAAGAGGAACGTGGTGGCAGCTAGGGATAAGGCAAGGGGTCAGCCCTGTCCTGCAGTATCACCTCTGCCATCCAGCCTGGGCCCACATTCGGTGTTCCCGGGAAGCCAGCGGGCACAGTGCTGCCTGCTCCTGGCACCGGTGTCAGGGATGGGCACAGCCCCAGAGAATTCCCGTGTCAGGAGGGAACATGTGGGGCACAGAGATCTCCCCTCAGCTGCCACCAACCTCCAGGCAAGGAGTCGATGGGGAACACGTGGCTGCCTGGCCCCATCTGGAGCTCCCTGGCCTCGCTGGGGTGGGCTCAGCTGTGCCAGCACACTCAGGGCTCCCTGGGACCTCACTGCTCGCCGTGGGATGGCTTGGGGGGGGCTGTGGGCAGGGATGCTCCGAGCCAGGAGCTGATCTGTGTCTCTGGTCACCGTGCCCTGACCGCGCTGTGTCCCGCAGGGTCCCTGGGTGCCGCGGTGCAGGATGGAGCCCGCGGCCGTGCTGCTGGCCCTGCTCCCCACGGCGGCCACACAGCCCACCCTGCAGCCCACCCCGCCCCCGGGCTGCGGCCACGGCCTCTCCTCCCTCTACTACAACCTCTGCGACCTCTCGGCGGGCTGGGGCATCGCGGTGGAGGCGGTGGCCAGTCTCGGCGTGGTGACCACCTTCGTGCTCACCATCGTGCTGGTGGCCAGCCTGCCCTTCGTGCAGGACCCCCAGAAGAAGAGCCTGGTGGCCACGCAGGTCTTCTTCCTCCTGGGCACCTTCGGGTTGTTCTGCCTGACCTTTGACTTCGTCGTGGGGCCGGATTTCTCCACCTGCACCTCCCGCCGCTTCCTCTTCGGTGTCCTCTTCGGGATCTGCTTCTCCTGCCTGCTGGCGCACGCCATGGCCCTCAACTTCCTGGCGCGGCGGAACCGCGCGCCGCGGGGCTGGGTGACGCTGGCGGTGGCCCTGTCCCTCGCCTCGGTGGAGGTCATCATCAACACCGAGTGGCTGCTCATCACGGTGGCGCGGCAGGAGGGCCCCCCGGACCCCTGCCAGCTGGCGGACGCCGACTTCGTCATGGCGCTCATCTACGTCATGTTCCTGCTGGTGGCCACCTTCGGCGCGGCCTGGCCGGCCCTCTGCGGCCGCTACGGCCGCTGGCACAAGCACGGCGCCTTCATCCTGGCCACCACCGGCCTCTCCGTGGCCATCTGGTTGGCGTGGACCGTCATGTACCTCTACGGGAACCGGCGCGCCGGCCACAAGCCCGGCTGGGATGACCCCACGTTGGCCATCGCGCTGGTCAGCAACGCCTGCGCCTTCCTCCTGCTCTACGTCATCCCCGAGGTGACGCACGTGACGCGGCGCAGCCCCGAGCAGGCCTTTGAGGACGACGGCTACCCCACGCGCGGGGTGGGCTACGAGACCATCCTGAAGGAGCAGAAGTCCCAGAGCATGTTCGTGGAGAACAAAGCCTTCTCCATGGACGAGCCCTCCTTCGGTGGGTGCTGGGGCTCACGGGGACCCTCCTTCCCCGTGGTGGGCTGGTGGGCACCAGGGATCCTCATCAGGGACCCTCTCACACCGTGGCAGGGCTGCTGGTGGACACTGGGGCTCGCCAGGGACCCTCTTGCCCCATGGTAGAGCTGCCAACAGGCACCGGGGACCCTCACGTGTGGGGACCCTCAGGGATGTCCCCACTGGGGGTGGCAGCAGTGGGTGGGTGATGAGCTGTCTGGCGGTGACCTGCCAAGGACTGACGCCTGTTGTGGTTCCCGAGAACTGGCCGGGCTGGGCCTACCAGTTTGGGCTGAGCCCAGCAGGCGCTGGGTGCTCCCTCCCCGGCGTGGGGTGCCCGCGGCTCCCGGCCCTCTGCCCCGGGCACACGCTGCACTCGCGAGACCCTACAATAACATGGGGTGGTGACAGCCTCCCCAGTGGGCATCGCAGGTGGGCACCAGGTGTCTGCACCCCACAGGGCAGGGAGGGTCCCCCTGAGCAGCACCTGCACGCGAGAGACCCTACAATAACAAACCGCAGCCAGGCAGGGGCTGCGCCAGGATCGCGGCAGTGCCAACCCTGGTGACAGGAGTGTCCCCTGGGAAAGGCACAGAGCTGCTGAGTCAGCTCATTAAACTCGCTAACGAGGCACCGGGAGCCCCGGTGGGCGGGGGTGGCTCCGTGGTGACCGTCCCTGTGTCTCGGCAGCCAAGAAACCGGTGTCCCCGTACAGCGGCTACAACGGGCAGCTGCTCACCAGCGTGTACCAGCCCACCGAGATGGCTCTGATGCACAAGGGCATGGTGAGTGTGACACCAGCTGGCACTGGGGGCAGCCACATCGGGTTTCCAACCGGGATGGGGGACAGGGTGTGAGGGAATAGGGGCCACCATGACCCCCGTGTCCCAGTGGCTGCTGTAACGGGCTGGGGACCCTCTGAGCCTTCCTCCCCCGGGACCCTGCAGAGCTGGGGGTGTTCCCAGTGCGGTGACACCCCCTGTGTCTGTCCCCCAGAGTGAAGGTCCCTATGATGTGATCCTACCCCGCGCCTCCACCAGCCCGGCACCCGGCAGTGCCAGCTCCACGCTCCGAGCCGAGGACGCCTTCGCGGCACAGGCCCGGCACATCGGCACCCCCGGGACACCCGGAGCTTCCAGGTGGGTGAACAGCAGTGGGCACCCGGCCATGGCAGGGGCAAAGTCTGCCTGCTGTGGTGATGGCTCTGCCCAGCACCCAGAGCCCCCCGGTGGGTCAGGGTGCACGTGGCACCAGGGCAGGAGCCACGGTCCTGGCGCCACGGCTGTGCCACCCCGCTCTGCCCGCAGGTGCAGTCCCCGTACAGCAGGAACCGGTGGTGAAGCCCCCGTGGCACAGGTCCTGCAGCCCTGGCACAGCCGCCACCCCTCCGTCCTGCTCCCGAGGTCTCGCCAAGCCTCATCCTGCCCTGACACGTGAATCCCACCCCGGCCAGCAGCCAGAGCCAGTTCCTGCCAACGGGATGCCCGGATACGGCCCCAGAGCCAGCGCTCCCACCTGCCCGTCCCACCTGGCCATGGCACCCGCAAGCCGCCCGCTCTGCCCGGACCCCACGGCCTGCCTCAAGGACTGGCTCCCATGGGGACACCCCAAGTTGTCCCCCCACTGCCTTTGTGACGCACAGACACCCCGTCCCCCCCAGGCCATGGACCCTCTGAAGCCGGGGAGCCAGTGGGACCCCCACCCAGGGCACCCCCGGCACCAAGCCCCCAGCTCCACGGTGACCCCACCAGCCCTGGGGACCCTGAGCTGGTCTGGCCCCCTCCCACCACGGGGTGTGAGGGGACACAAAGCTGTCCCCAGCTCTGCCTCCTGCCCTGCCTCAGTGTCCCCACTGCTGGGGAAGGGAGGCTGCTGGGGGCCCAGGGGATCAGTGCCTTGCTGGGGCCCCACAGTCCCAGCCGCCTCCTTGGTGCCTTCCCCCCTCAGGGCTCGGGGACCCTTCTGGGTTGTGGGGAGGGGGCTGGGCCCCTCGCCCTCCCTGTGGCTTTCTCTGTCATTTTTCCTCTCCCCCGTTTTTTTTCAGGTCACCCCAATAAAGGTGGTTTTTCCTACAGTGCTGTCACAGGTGGCCCATGATTGGAGGCGTCCCCAGGTGTGCCACTGCTCCCCCATTCCTGATCCCACCGCAGTGCCTTTGGACTCAGTGCCATGTTCCCCTTTTGGGGGCTCACAGGGAGCAAGGGGGGGCTCAGGGCAGGGCCCTCAGCACCCCCAGCCCTCCCAGATGGGGCGGCTGGGCTGGAATCCCGAGGGCAGATGGGCTGCCGGGCGGGAGGCAGCGCAGCACGGAGGACGTGCCAAGGTCAGGGCGGTTTTCCCGCTCAGATTGCCTTCCCCTCCACAGCCATTCCTCCTCCTCTGGGCAGGAAGCCTGTGGCCATCAGTGCCATGAATTATTCAGGGCTGGAATGGCTCTGTGGGGGCAGGAGGGTGACCTGCTCTCCTTGAGCTGGAGCTGGGATGGTGGTGGAGGGGCTGCCAGCGGGCACGTGTGCCCTGCACGGGTGTGCCCGCACAAGGGGACACGGCAGGAGCGCGGCACATGCCATGTCCCCAGCGTGCCCTTGGCTGGCACACGCCCACGCTCCCGGCTTCAGAGACACAGCCGTGGGAGGCGGGTGTTTGCAGCGGGATGTGGCCGTGCCCCCCGGGGCACCCGTGTTTACCTGGCTCCCGTGTTTACCTGGCTCCCGTGTTTACCTAGCACCTGTGTTTACCTGTCACCCGTGTTTACCTGGCGCCAGGTGGCAGAAGGGACATCGCCCAGCAGCGCCAGGCACTCGGTGTCCCCAGGGCCACCATCACCGCAGTGCTCCCTCCTGCCAGCCACTGGCACATGGCAGAGCAGGGTCCAGCGTGTGACACCCCAACAAATGCACGTCCACCTTCCTGGGGGCGCAGCAGTGACACCCGAAAAGCAGGGTGGTAGAGACTGTCCCTGCCGGTGGCTCCCTCCCATGCCCAGCCCCTCCGGAAGCGCGGGATCCCACCGGTGCCGCCAGCGCCGGCCGCAGCCCCGCTCCAACAGGGAATGCTTTGTGCCGGCGGGGCCACGGAACAGCGGGGCCTTTGTGCGGGCAGGTGAGGGCAGACACGGCTGCGCCGCGCCAGGAGCAGCCCCGGAGCCTCCCTGGGGCCCGGAGCCGGGGGCACTGTGGATGGGGCGGGTGGCACAGGGTGGGGGTGGGTGCAGTGGTGAGGACGCAGCAGCACACCTGGCACTGGGGTCATCGGGGTGTGCCAGGGCCAGGGGGGACACAGGCAGCAGTGCTGAGGGCAGGGGTGGCACAGGCCGCAGTCCAGGGGCTCCACAGTGCCGTGAGCGGTGACAACACAGGGAAGTGACCCTGTGCAGGTGAGCCCTGGGGGATGCTCCATGTCCTCAGCACTGCCTCTCTTTCGTCCCACTGAGGACTGGAGCTGGAGGGGTCATGGCCAGGCACTGGGGTCTCCTCAAGGCTGAGCAACAAGGGTCCTGGCCTCGCCAGAGGGTCCTGTCACCTCGCCCAGCCTGCGGTGACAGTGACACGCCTGGCACTGCCATCTGCCTGCACAGTAGTGTCCCTAAGGAACCCGGGCAGGGTGGGAGCACAGACACGCTCATGCCATCAGCTTCCACCGGCATTTTTACTCCAAGTAGGTCCATGGCACCGCAGAGACCCCACTCTGGGCAGTCTGTGTGTCCCAGGGCTCGGCAGCAACACGAGAGCATCCCGACAATGTCCCCTGCGAGTCCCGGGGTCCCTGCAGAGGGATCAGCAAAGCGCAGCCTCTGCGGGTGGGCTCAGTGCGGGGCCCTGTGCCCGGCCTGGGAACGCTCCCGCTGGAGCTGTTTCCGCCTCTGGATGTCCCTGTAGGCCTGGATGACCCGCGCCCGCTCCTCCTCCAGGATGCGCCAGCGAGCCATGGACATCACCGGGGACGCGGGGGACGCAGGGGACACCTGGCTCCGGCCCAGCCGAGGCGTCAGGAGGAGCTGCTTCCGTCCAGCCTGCGGGCAGAGCAGCACAGGATGAAGGACGAGACAGCAGGACCACGCTGCCAGGAGCTGTCACTGAGGAGACCCCAGCCCCGCGGGTAGCCAGGTGGCACTGTCCCCCAGAGCTCACCTGCTCGGCAGGGCCCTGTCCCCGGGGCCGCGAGGTGATGGTGGGTGGCTGTGTCACCACCTCCCCGAACGCCACCGTGTCTGTGAGGGAACCAGAGCCAGAGTCAGGTCCCTCCAGGATGTGCCAATCCAGCTCCCCACTCCCCTCCATGTGCTGCCTCCCCAGGGTTGGGGGTCACTTCAGCCCCACCTTGGAACAGGCTCTTCTCCAGCATGTCCTCCTTCTTCTCCTCTTTCTTCTTCCGAGCTTTTTCCAGCTTCTTTCTCTGAAACCTGAGGAGCCTCGTTATGCCCGGGGCTCGGGAACAAGGAGGTGAGTCCCTACCCCACAGAAGTCCCCCAAATCCCACAGCTCTCCCTCCAGGAGGGTGAAGCAGGCTTGTGGCTCCATTCCCAGAGATCCAAATCCATGGAGAGCCCCCCACCTGCCCCACCAGCTGCTGCCAACACCAGACCTGCCCTGTCGAAGCGAGCAGCGGGACAGGTCACAGCCCTGGGCTGGCCCTGTCCAGCCCCCATGGCCTTGCTCTCACTCTTTTTTCCTCTGGGACTTCTCTGGAGCCGTGTCCTCCCGCTCAGGCTCCCGCTGGAGCTGGTTCTCGGCGAGGAACAGGACGTGCTGCACCTCCTGCTCCATGCGGCAGATGTAGGAGTGCTCCGACTCCCCCTTCCCCCTCCGGAACCTGGGCACCGGGATGGCTCCCTTGGATTTGGGCACCGGGATGGCCCCCTTGGATTTGGGCTTCTGCTGCTGCTTCTTCTCTAGGAGAGACGGGGGATGTTACTGGAGCAGTGACAGCCCAGAGCCCCTCCTGCTGCCAGGGCAGGGCTGGGACATCACCAGAGGGAGGAGGAGGGTCCATGGCAGGATCCAGCTGTGCCATGGGCTCCTGGGACAGGCCCTGGGCCACCTGCTCGGGCCATCTCCGTGTCCCACCTGCTGCCCTCCTCTTCCCAGGGCCCAGGCGCTTCATGGCCTCGCGGCTCTGCATGAGCTCCCGCAGGCGGAACGGGATCTCCTGCTCCTCGGGGTGCTTGGGCTTCATGTTGTCCACCTTCCTCTCCTTCCTGCAGGGAATGAGCACAGTGAGAGGCCTGCAGGGAAGCACCGGGACCTGGAGGCTGGGACAGCGGGATCTGGAGGATGGAATCCCAAGACACAGGCACTGGGACACCGGGACGGTGGGACCTGGACACTGAGACATGGGACCTGGGCATGGCAGGACACCAGGATCCAGGTACGGAAGGACATCAGGACTTGGGTACAGCAGGATACTGGAACCCAGGCATGGGGAGAGATCAGGACCAGCCACGGGGAGACATCGGGACCCGGGCACAGGGAGAGACCAGGACCCAGGCTCTGAGAATAGAACGCCCGAGACACCCCTGAGTCCATGTCCCCAAACGGGAGCGAGCCAGGCACGATCCCGACCGGATCCCGAGTGCACTGACCTGCTGCGCCGCGGGACGGCCTGTCCATGTTCCGATTTCGGTCCCGCTTTCTGTCCCGCTCCCGGTTTCTGTCCTGGTCTCTGTCCCTGTCCCGGCTTCTGTCCCGGTCCCGGTTTCTGTCCCTGTCCTGGTCCCCGGCCCTGTTTCTGCCCCGATCCCGGTCTCTGTCCCCGTTTGGGTGCCGGTCTCTGCCGCGGTCCCCGGGCGGGTCCCGGTGCCGGTGCCCGCGCCATGTCCCTGCCGCTCCTCACGTGGCCGCTCCCCCGCCCCTTCCGAATTTGCAGCCCCGCCCCCTGCTCCTTATTGGTCTCTCCCACCCCTTAACTCCCGCCCCATTGTCCATACCGGGCTCCTATTGGCTGAGGGAGCTGTCACTCGGGCAGGGGGCGGGGCCGGATGCTGCTGCGGGGGGCGCGGGGCCTGGCGGGGCCGCATCGGGGGGTGAGGGGGACAGGGGGACACGGGGGATACGGCGGGTCCGGGTGAGGGGGACAGGGGGACACGGCGGGTCCGGGGAGCGACAAGAGGGTGCTGGGGGTGAGGTGTGGGGGACACGGGGGTGCTGGACCATCAGGAGGGTGCTGCGGATGGGGTGGAGGCTGAGGAGGGGAAAAGATGGGGATGGAGGTGGGTGGGGGCTGAGGAGGGACAAAGGGGTGTTGGGACGAGGGGGCTGTGGGAAGAGCAAGGGGTTGCTGGGGATGGGGTGGAGGGCTGGGGATTAGGGGAAGATATGGGGGTGCTGAGAGGGGCCAGGGGGAGCTACTGGGGTGGTGGGAGGGGGGTCCCGGGGCTGGGTTGGGGGTGCAGCAGCCAGGGCTGTCCCCCCTCCGTGTCACCCAGACTGGCATGAGCAGGGGGGGGTCTTGTTCTTGCAGCCCCCAAACAGCACCAGGGGGGTGCCCAGAGAAAGGACCCCACGCCCCCACCCCCCCAACACCTCCAGCCTCCGCCAGCTCTCGGACACGCCAGGAAAGGGCAGCAGCTCCTCGGACACCCCAGGGAGGGACAGCAGCACAGATACCCCCGGAGGCAATGGGGGGGTCCCTCCTGCAGACCCCGCACTGCCCCCCCCGCCCACGCACTGCTGCGGGACCGGCTGCCCCAACTGCGTGTGGGTGGGGTACGTGGAGGAGCTGCTGCAGCGGCACCAGGACGGGGGGACCCGGGCCCTGGAGGCCGTGGAGCAGCACGTGGAGGATGAGAACATCAAAATGATCCTCAGGATGGAGATCAGGCTGCGCTCCAAGAAAGACTGAGACCCCCCCACCCAGGTCCCCCAAACCAGTGGGGGACACCCCCGGGGCCGCCGCTCTGGACTGGGTGGAGGGATCTGGGCTGGGATCGTTTATGGTGTTTGTTGGTGTGTGCTGAGCACGGGATCCCAAGGGTGTCACTCCAGGCCATGTCACCTCCTGCCACAGAGGATGCTGCCCTTGGGGACAGGCAGCAGCTCAGGCCTGTCCTGAGCCCTGGATTTCCCGGGAGCTGGATGTTTTCCCCCCCCGGGATGGCAAATCCCTGCCAAGGGCAGGCTGGGGCGGCCCCTCACACCCAGCCCTCCTCCTCCTCACACTCCTGGATGGAATTAAAGCACCTTGAGGGGATTTTCAGCACCTTGGCCGTGCCCTGGTGATGTAGGGAGCCGGGGGGGCTGTGCTGGACCCCTCCCCGTAAGCCTCTTAGGGGCTGCTCCGTGGGAAGGGCTCGTGAGGGGCAGCGTGTGGCCCCGAGCACGTGGGAAGCAGCAACCTCATGTCGAGGACACTGTCCCTGGTGTCACATCCTGCTCTCCATGGTGCCTTTCCTTCCTTGATTCCTTCTGCCTCCATCTTCAAACCCCATAAACTTGGTACAACACCCCTCCCCCCCATCCTGAGGGACTCACAGCCAGCAGGACCCCCATGGACCCCCCCATCATCCCAGGATGAGCTTCCCAAGGGCCCACCGAGCACTTGAGTGTCACCCACTAATGAACCCAAATTAACAGACAGGCCCTACTCTCTGCCAGGGAAGTGCCTGGTTCTCCATGGAAAACACTCCTGGATCCCCTCTAATCCCATTTGCTGGAGCCCAACTAATTGCAATTAGTGGCAGGGGCTGAAGTTCAATTAAAGTGTGCTGAGATTATTCTGTTTTTAATTGCTTTAGTGCTGGATTAGGGAAGCTTTGGAGCGACACCGGCCGTGGGCAGGGGCTGCCGGACCCTCTCCGGCCGGGTCGTGTCCTGTGGTGGCACCGGCAGGGGTGGTGCTGGGAGGGCACCTCCTGTGCCAGGACCCTCACCTGGGCCGGGAGGGAGACTGGGATTGGGGTGCCATCCCTCCTACTGGGATCGAGGGGCACTGAGGGAGTCTCTTGGGGAATGGGGGATCCCCCAGGAGAGGAGTCAGGATCACCCTGTGTGGGATCTGCCACCCGGCTGGGCACGGCCTGTCCCAGTGGGACTAATCCCGACACCCCCTCACCATCCAGGGCAGGGGAAGGACACTGGATTACCCCTTGGGAGAGAAGGGAGGTAAATAATCCTATTACCCCTGGGCAGGATAAATCTCCCTCCCGAAAAGCCCCCCAGAGCATCTCCGGGCTGTGGGACGGAAGGAGCGGCGCTGGCCTCGGGAACCGCGGGACTGTGTGAGTCGGGGGTTCCTGGGATGGGACGGGACACGGGGCTGCTTTGCTGCTACTCCTGTGTTCAGGAACATCATTCAGGAACACCCAGGCATCTCCCTGGGTCAGATCCTCCTTCCCAGGCCTGTGCCCAGCTCCTGAGCTCTGCAGCGGGGCTGAACCCCTTGTGCCAGAGCCAGGTCTTGAGCTGCAGAATTCCTGCTCCTGGTGCCTGGCAGAGGGATGGAGCCCATGGGGCATCCTCTGCTCCCCCTGCCCAGCCTGGGGTGCCCACCACGCCCAAACCATGCTGCTGCCCACCGCAGCACAGACCTCGAGGTGAGCTGGGGGGGTGTCCTGGCAGTTCCATGGGGGGTCCCACGTGTCAAATCCATGCTGGGATGGGGTGCACGGGATGAAGGAACAGTCCCAGAGGTGGCAGCAAGTCTGGTGCCCCCCATGACGCCCTTCCCTGCCTTAGAGAAAGGGGATTAGCGGGATGAGCTGGGCTGAGTCAGCACTGAGGGGAAGGGGCTCCGCAGAGCCAACTGGGAACAGGGTGGGAATGGGGGCACGGGGTGGAAGGAGAAGCTGGTGCCCCCATTCCCCCTCCAGCAGGTGTGAGGAGCTGTCCCGCGGCAGGGCCGGATCCGCAGGGAACGCCGTGAGCCCGGGCTGGCTGCCAGCCCCCCCCAGCCATGAGCCTGGAGCCCCCCAAGCTGGAGGTGAAATCGGCCACGAGGGTGACCGGGGGTCCCGCCACCCCCCGCAAGGGACCCCCCAAGTTCAAGCAGAGGCAGACGAGGCAGTTCAAAAGCAAACCCCCCAAAAAGGGGGTGCAGGGGTGAGTGGGGACAGGCCCTGGGGCGGTGGGGGGGGTCTGCCTGGGGGTCAGGCCAGACAATCCCTCTCTCCCTGCAGGTTTGGTGACGACATCCCAGGCATGGAAGGGCTGGGAACAGGTATGGGGGTCCCATCCCCTCCTTGGCAGGGGAGGGTCAGGGGCTGGGAGGGGGGGTTACAGTACCACAACCTCTGTCCTCTCCTCCCCCCAGACATCACCGTCATCTGTCCCTGGGAAGCTTTCAGCCACCTGGAGCTGCACGAGCTGGCTCAGTACGGCATCATCTAGGACTGGGGCAGGCCTGGCTGGGTCACTCCGTAGTGCTGTGTAGGTAGAGGCTGCTCCATCTGTACAGTGGGGCTCTGCTTGGAAAAATTAAATCCTGAAACCCCAAACGAGCACAGGAGCTGTGTCACCATTTGTGGGGCTGGGGGGAAAGTGTCTCCCCATGGCATGGGGGGGGACGAACAAGACAGAGGTGGGGTTCAGGTGAATGGAAGGGTTTATTGTGGGCTGGGCCAGCCCCCCACATATCCCTAAATCCCCAGTGTCACATTGACCCTGAATACCCTTAATGGCCGTGCTGGTGGAGATGGGGGGATGGACTGGACATGGATGTGTTCAGGCATCTGACAAGGTTTATTTGAGGTTGGACCAGGCCCCCACATATCCCAAACCCCCTGATGCCCTCACTGCCACACCCAGAAAGCCACCATGTCCCTGAGTGCCCCTCAGTGCCATGGAGCCTCCCACAGCCTCCACCAGGGCGGCCACGCCAGCAAGATGAACAAGGACAGGGACAGGTTCAGGATTCTGACACGGTCCATTTTGGGCTGGACTAGCCCCCCCCCCCACATTCCCAAACCCCCCAGCATGCCCCACCCCTCATCCCCACACCCGGAAAGCCGCCACATCCCCCAGCACCCTCAGTGCCATGAGGGCACCCACGGCCTCCACCAGCACCAGGGCGGCGGCGCCGGCGGCGATGGCCCCGGCCTGGCCCCTCAGCCACGCGCCCAGAGCTGTCCCACAGCCCCCCACGTGCACCACGGCCCCCGCCGCTGCCGGCCCCAGCGCCAGAGCCCCGAAGCCGCACTGGGCGTTGGGCACGGAGCCGCTCTCCAGAGGGTCCTGGCAGCACGAGGCCGGCACGCCACACGCCTGTGCCCCCGGCGCGCTGCAGTTGAAGTACCTGTGGGGTGGACATGGGCACATGTGGGTCCACACACATCTGGGGGGGCAGGGATGGGGTCTCCCCGTGCCCCCCAGACACAGAGCTGGACACCAGCTACGGGTCCTGGCTCATCCCTCTCTTTCACGCCCTGTTGCGGGGCTCCCACCACCCCAAACGTGAGTCCCCAGCACAGACCCCATAACGAACAGGGTGGGTTTTCAGCCCCGTGGCAGGGATGGTGTCCCACACGAGCAGAGGGTTTTCAGCCCCGTGGAAGGAACGGTCTCGCCCAGCTCACCCCACAGCCCCCACTCACGCGTTGCTCTCCCAGTCACGGTAGGACCCGAGGCCGCAGCACTGGAGGCTCCTCTGCACCTCGTCCACCAGGAACTGCAGGTCAGGATCATCCTGGTAGCGCAGGAGGCAGAGCAGCAGCAGGTCCCTCAGCCCGTCCCGCAGCCGCCGCCGCGCCAGCAGCACCAGCAGCCCCCCCAGCACCTCCAGCCCCGCCAGAGCCAGCAGGGCCCCCAGGAAGGAGCGGAGCAGGCAGGGGCTGGCACGGAGGGCGCCCAGGCAGCCGGCCAGGGACACGGCGCTGGCCCCCAGCCCCCCCAGCACGAAGAGCAGCATGGGGTCCGAGCCCAGGCGCGCCCCACGCTCCCCCCCGGGCAGGGAGGCCTTGGCCAGCAGCCCCCAGATCCCCAGGGCCAGGAGCAGCAGCCCCAGCAGGAGGAAGAGGAGGTTCCAGAGGAAGGCCAGGTAGCGCACGCAGCGGCTGAAGGTGCTGGGTTTGGGGGGCACAGGGCACCACAGCCCGGGGTCCTGCTCGGCCGCGTCCCCCGGCAGCGAGACGGCGTCAGCATCGTCATCCGAGCAGGAGGAGGGGGGCAGCTCCGCCAGCCTGGACACCTGCACGGACAGGGGAGCCACTCTCAGCCCCCCAGACACATCCCCTTGCACCCCATCCCACAGCCAGACTGTCACAGCCTTCGGGGGTCACCCTGCACCCCCTTGCTGAGCACGCCCAAGCAGGGTACCCCATGCCTGCTCTCACAGGGGGCTGAGCACACGGGGAGCACAGGGGTGCACCCCAGAGACCCTGCCCCGACAGGGACCCCCAGATCCATCCCTGTGGAGGCCCCCAGGGAGGTGGGATGCAGCACAGAGCCAGCACCCGGGGGATGTGGGGGCAGGGGGAGGGGGTCCCGTGGGAGGGGACTGGGGGCCCTGGCGTTACCTGGGGCAGCAGCCGGGTGCTCTCCCCGTGGGGCTGGGACAGCCGGGCTCTGCTCAGCGCCATGGCCTCGTGCCTGGCCCCCAGTCACACTCCCATCATGTGAGGGGCTGCGGGCGGGCTTAAATGGGGCTGTGGGTACCGCCCCGCAGCTGGGCACGATCCCACCCCCACAGCAGGGCCCGATTCCCCCGCACCCCCACAGCTGGGCCCGATCTCCCCCGTCCCACAGCACCGGGGGGGAAGGGGGGCCTCCGAGGGCACTGCCTGCGTGCGGAACTAAACAGCGGGCGGTGCGTCACGGGGAGGGACATCTGTGTGTGTGGCACCGAGGCGGCATGGGGGACCGATTTGTTGGTGACACCGAGGCAACACGGGGGACCCTTTTGGCGGTGACACCGAGGCACGGGGGGAGCGCTGCGGTTGCACCGGGGTAGGAACCTTGGTGCGGCGGAACGCGCGCGCGGCGGGCGCGGGGCCGGGGGGCCGGGCGCGGGGCAGGGCCGGTGCCGGGAGGCGGCGGGGCCGGGCCGGGCCGGGAGGAGCCGGGAAGGGCCGGGCCGGGCCGGGCCGGGACAGCCCGAGCGGGACGGGACGGGCCGGGCCGGGCCGTGCGGGAGCGGCTCGGCGAGCCCCGGCGCCCGCGGGCAGCGCCATGGCCGAGACGATCGTGAGTGCGGCCGGGGGAGGGGCGATGAGGCAGCAGATTCCTGCGGGGCCGGGACGGGGGCACCGGGACGGGGCCGGCGGTGCCCGCGCCGGGCAGTGCCTGCGGCGCCGCGGGACGGTCCCCGTGGTTCTCCCGCCGTGGTTTCCCCCCCCGTGGTTCTCCCCCCGCGGTTCGGGGCCCGGACCCCCCCGGTGTCTCTCAGCCCCGGGCGAGGGCTCGGGGGGCTAAGGGGGTGGAGAAGGGGCTGGTGGGGCCGGTGAAGGGCTCCCGGTCCCGTCCCGACGGGCTTGTGCCCGGGGTGGAAGTTGGGAGAGTGGGAAGGGGTGACGGCGGGACACAGGCAGCTCCCCCGTGTCCCCCCCGCCGCTTCCCTCGTGTCCTCCCTTGTCCCCCGTGTCCCCTCCCCACACTCGCCGCCCCCTGCCCGTGTCGTCGTGTCCCCCAGGAGCTGCTGAACGGCCCTTGGAGAGCAGCTCCAGCCCTGCCACTGCCCCTGCATGCCCCGGGACAGCGGTGTTTACCTTTGTCCCTTCCCTGCCTGCACCCGAAGGACTCCCCTGGCCTTTCCCCCCCACAAAATCTGCCGGTTTTCCCGTCCTTGAGCTCAGGTTTCCCGGGAGCAGCCCGGGCCTCTCCCCTTCTCCTGATTACCAGGGCTCAGCCACGACCAGTGCAGTGCCCAGTAACACCAGTTGGGCTGGTGCCTGCAGGAATAACCCCCCCTTGGGAGCTCTGATCCGCCCTCCTGAGGGTTTAATTCCAGCTCTGAGCTCAAAGAAGTGTTTTCCTTGGAGAAACTCGTGCCGAGGGCTCGGAGCATTGGGGTGATTCCATCCCTGTGCTCACACACACCACCCCCTGGGTGTTCCCAGGCCCTTTGGAGGATGGGAACGGGGGGTGAGGAGCAGGGGAACGTGGGGCTGGGGGCTCAGGGTGGGCTCTGTCCCCCTCCCTGACGCGCTGTGCCCTCCCCCCCAGATCATCCGCGTGCAGTCGCCGGAGGGAGTGAAGAGGATCACGGCCACCAAGAGAGAGACGGTGGCCACCTTCCTCAAGAAGGTACCCCTGGGCCCCCTGTGCCTCCCCACGGGGTGGGGCAGGGCTCCCACTGCTTGTCCCACGGGATTGAGGGAGATCTGGGCAGGGAACACGTCAGGGGGGCTGGCTGGGGGGTGATTCAGCTGCTTAGTTTGCTCTGTAGGAGTGAGCAGCTCTCCATTTCATTCCCTCCTGGGACTCCTCTGGAGCCTGGGACCCTCGGATTGGGGTTCCTTTGTTCTCCCTGTGGGAGGGAAGGGAATGGGAGCAGCCCAAAACCTGCTCTCTGTGAGTCATTTGCTCTGTTTGAAGCCCTGACCCAACAGCATTCCCTGACAGCATTCCCACCCGGCCAGGAAAAATCCTGCTGGATTCCAGGGCTGGCTCAGGGACACCCACTGGAGCCTCTGAGCAGCCTCACCCAAGGGAAAAAAAAGCTCTCAGGATCTCTGGAGCCTGTGCAGAACAAGGAGCTGCTTTCCAGGGCTCAGGTTACGCCAGGCAGTGTGGAACAATGGCTGGAAAACACTTCCTGCCAGGACAGAGGCACCTGGAACGGCCTCTTGGGCTGGGGAAGGTTCTGTCCTCTGGCTGAGCTGAGCACAAGACCTGTGTGGGTTTATTTCCAGGGTTTGCTTGGAAGAGAAAAGGGGCAAATTTTCCCACCTGAGATCCATGGTTTATCTTAATCCAGGTCTCTCCTACCTGTGCTGTGGATTTTAATGCTGGAATGTTCACCCAGGGGGTGGGATTGCTGTTTAGGGGGGCAGCTGGAATTAGACAGGCATCAGATTGCTGCTTCCCTACAGGGAATTAACTTGGATCTGCTCCAGGGAAGCTCCAGAAGTGTGCAAGGAATAAGGGACTGGATAATCCTCCCTGTCTCTTGTATCACATCCAGGAAAAAGCCCTAAAAAAGTGGCTCTGGCTGTGCCCAGGGTAGAATCGAGTCAGGAACCAACTCAAACCTGTTGTTAATGAGTTGTGGGATTTGTCTGCCCCAAAAATGGAGCTCTGTGGCCCGAGGAGCAGGAGCTGATCCCCGTGAAAGGGTCCCACTCACACGGATCACTCACTGCTGCAAATCACAGTGGAGCTGACAGGAAAAAAAAAAAATCTGCTTTTCATGGCTTTGCTCATGTGACAGTTCTCTGTGGCTCATCACATTTGTCCTGGGGGCATTCCCTGTCCCCAGAGCTGCGGGGATTATTTTTATTATTAAAAATAAAGGCCACTGACTGAGGAGGAAAGTGAGGAAAAACGGGCAGAACAGCGGGAAGAGGTTGAGTGAAGCAACTGGTCGGTGGGAGCAGAGCTGAGGGCAAAAGATCCACAGAGGTGGATTGAGGAATTCTGGTCCCAGGAGGATGGGAATGACTTGCTGGTGTGGCTGGAGCGAGAAAACAGGGAGAACTGGGATAGTGGGGAAGTTTCTCCCTGCAGTCCTGCAGTGCTTGCCTGGATTTAGATCAAACCCTGCAGTTGTGTTGTGTGAGGGAGAGCCACGTTCTGGTTGTTTAAATTCCTGTTTTAATCCATTGCTTTTGTTTCCAGGTGTTTCCTCCATGTCTCCCCATTATCCTGAGCTCAGAACTGTGCTGAATTCCTGCAGTAGGAGCTCCCTGGGATCAGCTCTGGCTCTGGGCTCCTTCCAGCCCTCAGGCACCTCACCCTTGTCCTCCTCCCCTGTCTTTCAGGTCGCCAAGGAATTTGGCTTCAGGAATAATGGCTTTTCCGTGTACACCAACAGGAACAGGACGGGGGAGATCACAGCAGCCCAGAACAAATCCCTCAACCTGCTCAAAATCAAGTGAGTCCCCACGGGAAGGGCTTGTCCAGCATGGGGGGCTCGGCTTGGACCTTCCAGAATGGGCAGCACTGGGAAAAATCACACCCCATGTGCAGCATGTCCCTGGAATGTGCCAGCTGGCAGCTGCCTTGGGAAGGCTGTGACTTGATCCACGCAGGATCCACACTAGTTCTTGTCCCTCCTGGAGCTGTTTCCTCTCTCCATAGGCTCCTTTTGCCTTTTTCTCCATCTTTTCCCCTCAGTTGTGTCTCCTGATGGAAGGGGTTTGCATTTGTTGTGGCAAATGACCAGAGCAGCAGGAAGAGGTGGCTGATGGACCTGGTTCCAATTGCCACCTGAGCTGGTCTCATTGTAGTTTGGGACACATTCCATGCTCTCCCATGTTCCAGGAGGTTGGCTGGCTGTTGGGAAGCAGCTCCAGCTTCCTGGGTGCTGTTTCCCACCCCTCCCACTACCTGTGTGCTGTCTCCCACCCCTGCAGGCATGGGGATATGCTGTTCCTGTACCCCCTGAGCCCAGCTGGCTCCTCCTCAGAGACCATGGACACCTCTGTCTCCCAGAATTCCCGGCCTGGGGGTGCCCCCCAGGTGGTGGAGGATGAGATCGACCAGTACCTGATCAAGCAGGATGGGAAGATTTACCGGAACCGAGACCAGCAGCTGTGAGTTGGGGGGGAGCTCTGTGTGTTCCTGCTGTATCCAGAGTTTGGAATGTCATGTCTGAGCCCAGCAGCCTGGGAATGTCCCAAGCAGGAGCACTCTGAGCCTTCAGATGCAGCCACTCCTCATAAGGGGGAACACAGAAGCGAGGGGAGTGAGTGGAAGTGTCCCATGACAGAGATGTGGAACTGAGACTTGGGTCTTTCCCTGCTTAGTTTTTTTACTTCCCCTCCATCACGTGCCTTTCTGACCTTTATGAAACCAGGGAGCCCCTTTTGCTCACAAAAATGCACCAAAGTCCAACTTTCCAAAGCTCCTCTGTGCAAGGGGCTTTGGGAAACAAAGCAACTTCTATTTGTGTAAAAATAATACAACAATGGGTTAAAGCCACCCAAAATCTACACTGGTGCTGCTAAAACATCCTCTGGGTGGGTGATGGGGTTTTATTGCTCAGCATTAATGTCCCAGTTGGGTCCCAGTTCTGGCCTTGGGGCTGGAACCCTCTGGAAAGAGACTCCTGAAAGCGTTTGAGGGAAAATTTTAAAGGCAATCAGGAATTCTTGCTGAAACAGAATCATCTGCCCTTCCCTGTGGTGTTGTCCCCTGTATGGTTTATCCTCAGTGCTGCAGCAGCAGGGACATTTGTGGAAAATCCTCTCTGGCCTTCCCAGGCTGACCATGAATGATGGGATGTCACATTATTGAAGCAATAAAGGCAAAACCCACCACTCTGTGGTCAAAACATTGTCTTGAACTTGCCCACACCTTTCAAGGAATCAATGAAGTTGTTCCTAGCAGGGAGCCAAAGCCCAGGAGTGGGTATTGAGGATAAAAGGAGGTGTCTGGGCTTGTTCCTGGGTTTGGGAGGGTGGATCAATCTCAAGTGAAGGATGCTGAGTGCATTAGCAGCATTTAGGGCTCCTTTCTGTACATTATCTGCCACAAAACCTCCTTAAAATCAATCCTGCAACTGGATCCCATCCATTGTCTGCACACACCAGCCTCCAGAGCCCTTCCTTTGGAAAGCAGCACTGACTGAGTGCAGGGGGGAATTTATTGTTAGTTCAGGGTTTTTTTTAAAGCAATCACCACAGAAGGAGATGTTTTCCCCTCTAGCTCTACCCAGCAGGGTTTATCTGCCTGATAAACACACACTTGGTTGTTCCAGCCCCTCCTCCAGTGCCTGATAAAGGATGAATGTTTTGGGTGGCTTTTTGTTGAAACCTGCCCTGCCACATGGCCTGGAAATTCTTTGAATTTGAAGGGTTTGAATTCTTTGGGACAGCAGAGCCCCTTCCCAGGGACATAATAAGGGTGTGATCTTGACCTGAGACTCTCAGGTTTAAACTTCAACCTGGCCAAGATAATTCAAGTCCTCCAATTCATCAGGAACTGGAGTGACAGGACAAGGACAGATGGGTTCAAACTCAAAGAGGGGAAGTTTAGGTTCGATATTAGGAAAAAATTCCTCCCTGTGAGGGTGGGGAGACCCTGGCACAGGGTTGCCCAGAGAAGCTGTGGCTGCCCCACCCCTGGAAGTGTCCAAGGCCAGGTTGGACAAGATTTGGAGCAACCTGGGCTAGGGGAAGGTGCAGGAGTTGGAACTGGACGATCTTTAAGGTCTCTTTGCACCCAAAGCATGCCATGATTCTCTGACCCCTCTGTAATATTCCCTGGGGAGGGGGAGAGTTGCTGAGAGCTCATGTAGATCTTCCACACCAGAATTACTCAGTCAAGTCTTACAGTCTGTTTTTCCATTATTAAGTGAGATTTAACCCCCTTTCTCTCTCCCTCTGCCCAGGTGTCGTCACGGCCCCCTGGGTAAATGCGTTCACTGTGTCCCGCTCGAGGTAAGAGCCCCAGGAGGGTGCTACAAACTCACACCAGTTGAACTCTCCCAGCATGAACACTTTTCCTAGGAGTGGAACACTTTTCCAGGCCCGAATCCTGCTGTGCACTGCTGGCTCTGGGATCACCAAAGCTCCAGGCCTTTGTGACCCCGGGTTTATCCTGGTTAATGACGGTTTTCTGCGACAATGAGCTTTAACAGAAAGTACTTTAAAAAGTGCTCAATTTTTCCTCCCTCTTCATTTTTTCCTGGATCTTCTTGTTTCATCCCCTCTCTCCTCTGTCCCAGCACTTCCCAGTTGAACCACCTGGCACAGGTTGCCCAGAGCAGCTGTGGCTGTTCCTGGATCCCTGGAAGTGTCCAAGGCCAGGTTGGATGGGGCTTGGAGCAACCTGGGATCGTGGAAGGTGTCCCTGCCCAAGGCAGGGGGGTGGGACTGGATGAGCTTTAAGGTCCCTTCCAAGCCCAAACCATTCCATGATTTCATGATTATTCAGCTCGAAGCAGCTTTAGCCTCCAAACGTGCTGGGCTGTGTAATTTATGGCGTGAAGCAGCAGCCACCCCTCCAAAGGGGATGGATCCTGGCCGTTCCAGGATGGCTGTTCCCCACTGCTGGAAGTGCTCTGGAAGCCCTTGGCCGTGCTGGAGCAGCTGGCTCCTTGTTTGCTGTTAGATATTGAAAGGAAAAGGCTCTTTGCCTTTGAGGCTCATTCTGATTTGTGGAGCCAATCTGTTACCAGAGCAGGAGGCGACCATAAAACTCGCCGTTGTGAAGCTGCACTGTTTGTATCCCAGTAGTAGCTGCCTTGAAAATGAGCCTGAATTTCCTTGATTGCTTCCACATTGGTGGGGTTGACTCTGGAACATCTATTTGCTCAGTGATCAGGGTGTTATCAGACAGGTGCCTGACCCGCCTTTGCTCTGTGTGGTGTTTTTGGCAGCCGTTCGATGAGGATTATTTGAACCATCTGGAGCCTCCTGTGAAGCACATGTCATTCCATGCCTACATCAGGAAGCTGACCGGAGGGGCAGACAAGTAAGAAAAGCTCTGGGTTTAAGGGAATCTGGTTGTAGCTTCTTTTTTTCTTTTTAAAACACAAATGGAAGTACAGACAGATCTCAGTGTGGGACACGAGGATCGAGTGGCAAACTGAGGAGGAAACAACGTGTTGAGAAATAAAAGAAAAAAGGAAAAGGCAGGAAAAAAATAAATATGGCTTTTTATTTTAGGGATTTTATTCTTTCTAGTTTTTCTTTTCTTCTGTGGCAATGTACTTACTTCCAGGAAACACTCCTGATGGGGGGAGAAGGCCAGATGGAAGGAAGGAGGTTCCCTAGTTACACCAAGCTCCAAGCCTGGTTCTCAAATTCCATGGACATAAGTTACACAGAGGTGTAATCTCCATGCTGTTCCTAAATACCACTGGGATTTTTTAAATCTCTCTGGGAGATGCAGCCCAAGTCCATGACACTTCCATTTGAAGGGAACTTCCCTTTCCAGGAAGCCTCATAAACATGAAAGAAGCTCTGAATTGCCCGAGTGCTACAACCTGTTACTTCCCACATGCTCCATAAATTACTGCTCCTAAAGCATTTGCTGTGGTAACAGCAGCCTTCTCTTCCCCCCATTTTCTGTTCCCCCTCTCTCTTTCCCCCTCTCCCAGGGGGAAGTTTGTAGCCCTGGAGAACATCAGCTGTAAAATCAAGTCGGGGTGTGAGGGACACCCTCCGTGGCCAGAGGGGATCTGCACCAAGTGCCAGCCCAGCGCCATCACCCTCAACAGACAGGTGAGACGGAGCTCGTGGCACCTCACGGGGGCCTTGGCTTCCCTTCTGGGAGAGGTGACTTCCAGAACAGCCAGCCTGGAGCACGAAGCCTCCAGGGGTCAGGGAAACCCTGTCCAGCTTCTTCAGGCCTTGCGAAAAAGGGTTCAAAAATGTCCTGGGTCAGCAGTTTCCTCCCAGCATGGAGGGACTGAGCTGGCAGCACCAGTGATGAACCCTACTGTTTTTCCTCAGGGGATCCAAAAGGCCACTCAGCTTCTTGTTTCCTCATGAATTTCAGTGTCATTTTACCTGCAAAGGCTCTTGGGGTGAAGGTCCCGGTAGAGACCCCGAGGTACTGGGGGTGCTCAGCACATCCCACGCTCCAGCCCGTGGTGGGACCTGCCAGGCAGGGAGCAGTGCTGAGGGGTGGGAGCTGAGCAGAGGGCAGAGGGAGGGAGTCCCCAGTGTCCCCCACGCCTGCTGTGGCAGGATCCCGCTCCAGAGGGGTGGTGTGAGTCCTGGGAAGGCACCGGAGCCAGCGGAGGACGGCCTGACGCTTGAACTTTGTCAAACAGAAATACAGGCATGTTGACAACATCATGTTTGAGAACCACACAATTGCAGATCGCTTCCTAGACTTCTGGAGGAAGACAGGGAACCAGCATCTGGGATATCTGTACGGCCGGTACACGGAGCACAAAGACATCCCGCTGGGCATCCGGGCGGAGGTGGCGGCCATCTATGAACCCCCCCAGGTGAGCCCCACCTGCCCCCGGGGTCCCCTCGTGGTTGGGGGCACAGAAACACCTGTTTCCAACCGCAGCTCCCCGAGGAAAACTGTCCTGAGCAGATGATGGTGGGGTTTATGTCCTTAATGTCACCATCAGCTACTGCCACTGCAAGATTTTTAAACCCAGATTTGCTTTTTGTTTGTTCACTCCCCCCCCCTTTTCATATTATTCTTATTTATATTATTTTTATTATATATTTATAGTACATTATTATGTTTATTTCATGATGCTTATATATTTTTTATTATGTTTATTAATATATTCTTTTAAACATCTATTTATATTTACGTTATATGTTTTGCATTACTCTGTGTTCAAATTATTTAAATCCAGGGTGACTGTAAAAGTGGACTTCACTTTTCATCTTCTCTTGTTTCCTGGATTTCCAGGAAATTTTCCAAGAAATTCTGTGCTAGGTAAAAACAGTTGCAGCCCTTGCTTCAATTCCTTCCCAGCTCTCTGGGAAAACTGAAGCAGCTTAATTAGGCAGAATGAAATCCAAATGATTTGAAGGCAGAACGGTGGAGAGGCTGAGGATGAGCTGGGCTGGAGTCCCCACTAGATGGGGCACGGCACCGCTTGGCTTCACACGGCCTGAGCCCTCCTCCTGTGCTTCCTTCATCCTGATGACTCCTGCAGCCTTGCCAGAGTGAAATCCAGCAGATTGCCAGTGGAGGGGGAACAAATGGATCCTTGGGAGTGTGTGTGTGTGTGAGAGAGCAGAGTTGCAAGGGGAGGTCTCTGGGGTGACACCAGACTCTGCTGCCATGCTCTGCCTCACTCCCCACAGTGGTTGTACTGGTTTTTTTTTCCTGTTCTCTCTCATAACAAGTGTCTCTCTGCTGCAGATCGGGACACAGAACAGCCTGGAGATCCTGGAGGATCCAAAAGCCGAGGTCGTGGATGAGATCGCGGCAAAGCTCGGCCTGAGGAAGGTCAGGATGTGCTGGATCTGGTGTGTCTGTGTGTGGCAGGGAAGGAAGGCAGCAGACCAAGACCTTTTGGGTTCCCCAAATCTCACTTAAGTGTCAGCAGCTTTGTTAGGTATAAAATAGACATCTTCAGGTATAAAACCCCAGACCAGAGGGTTTTCCTGAGCACAGGCCCCTCACAGGGCAGTGCAGCTGCAGTCAGAGCCATGAGGGACACCAAAGGCTGGAGCAAAGCAGCAGAAACACCATTTTCCCTTTCTTTCCCCTCAGGCAGGAGCCACTCCTGGGACCATCTCCCAGGAAAGTGCTAATTTGGCACAGATGGAACTGGAGCTGCCTTCATGCTCCGTTTCCAGCAGCAGGGACTCCCCTTGGATTTTGTTTCCCTCTATGGGGTCTCTTGGTGCTACGAGGAGTCAGTTGTGTGTTGGTTTAGGGGTGCAGGTCCCCCTCACTTCCTGCCAGTCATTCCATCAGGATCCACCGGTTTCCTGACATCCCCAAACCTGCGCTGATACTTTCCGGTTTGGGAGCGCTGTTGGTATGGTGGGAATGCCAGGAATGGGATGTACACAAACGAGATTTGACTTGCTAAAGAAAACACGACTGGGAGAAGGCTCAGTGCAGACTGTAAACATCTGTGGGGAGGGCTTTGTTCTCCCAGATAAGATCTCACCCCTCGCCAGAGGCTGGAGCAAGACTTCTGTGTGTTTTATTTATTACCGTGTTTTCCCTCCACTTTTCCCATCAGATATTTTTAATCCACAGGATTTAACACGTCACCGAGTGCTGGCTGCAGGGTTTGGTCTGTCTGGGCTCTGCAGGGAGCTCTGCCTCGGGAGGGTTAATGCTGTGGGGGCTGGGATTGGCACAGGGGCGGACAGGGTTCATCCCGAGGTGTGTGTACACATGGCACACGTGTGTGGAAGGGATGCACGCTCCAGGGGTTGTTGGTGTGTACATGCACACACCAGTGTGCGACCACAGAAAGCAGGAATGTGTTTTTTGGGTCGGGACAGACTCCAGTTTGGAATGAATCACACTCCAGTATGAGATTCCTCCTAACCAGAGCCTGTGAGGTTCAGACTGGGATCATGTGAGAGGTTCAAACCGGGACCACGTGAGCTGCTCCGGGCGCTCCGTAGGAATTGCTTTCTGCTGGGGGGGGGTGGGAGGCACAGAGGCCTCTTGCAGCCTCCAGATCTTTCCATGAAAAATATTCCATAGTGAAACACAACACTGCAGGTGCCCTGGCCAGCCAGCTGGCATGCTGCTGCTCCTGGAAATGGGATTCCAAGAGCCCGGCACAGCTGGGAGAGCCATCCCCTGCAGGCAGCGTGCACAGGGCCGAGGGGAGCCAAGAACATCGTGTCCCGTGAGCTGAAAATGTATAAGCTCTTCTGGTTTCCTTCTTGTTCCTTTTTTTTTTTTGTCCTTTTTTTTCCTTAAAGCAACGTTCTCCATCACCCTTTGTAGGTCGGCTGGATATTCACTGACCTGGTCTCTGAGGACACACGGAAAGGCACCGTTCGATACAGCAGGAACAAGGTGAGGTCCAGGTGTGACCCAGCTCATTCCAGCTGCTCAGCCAGGGCAACCTGTGCCAGGGCCTCCCCACCCTCCCAGGGAAGGATTGCCTCCCGTCTAACTCTGCCCTTTTTAGGTTTAATAAAACTCTGTGGAGTGGAGGGAGTGGGGGGGTGTGAGGTGCAAACCCAGTGAGCCAGAGTGACTCAGAGGATGTTCCCATGGGCTGGGCTTTATGACACATACGTGGCTCAAACTTCGACCTCCTCAGCTTCCCGTGGTTGTAAACCCAGTGATGTCCATATTTGGAAAGTGCAACTTCAGTCTAAAAAAAAAAAAAAAGGTGTGTAAATGTGGGTGGGACTCTGCAAGGGACAGTCCTGAGCCAGCTCAGGGCTGGGGAGCTGACAGGTCACATTCTTGTCCTGGGCTCTGCAGCAGCTTTCTATGAAAGCGTGTTTTCCTGGGGTGTTGGTCGCTTTCCTTGGCTGCAGCCCAGGGAAATAGGCCTGGGCTACGTCACGCTGTCCTTTCGCTGACTGGAACCGCTGCTCTCCCCTCAGGACACGTATTACCTGAGTGCAGAGGAGTGCATCACAGCTGGCAACTTCCAGAACCAGCAGCCCAACATCTGTCGCCTCTCCCCAGATGGGCACTTTGGATCCAAGTTTGTCACAGTTGTGGCTACAGGTATAAACTGGCCCCAGCTCTCTGGGTTACACCTGAATTACCTCTTGTTAGTAGAAGAATATGCCAAAAATCACACGCTCTGGTCCCCATCTGTCCTGTTTAACAAGGGTTTTACTCTATGTACTAAAATACTTTTTCATTTTTTGTTCTATCCTCTCTACAAGTATTTACTCATTATTTATTTACCTTTTTTTTTTTTTTTTTTTAACTTAACAACTACGTAAAGAAACTTTTATGAGGCTCAGACCCACCTCTCTGATCCAGAAATCCCCCTCTGCCTGCAGCCAGGGCAATACCTGGGTCTCACTTCCCTGTTTCACATCTTTAAGCTCCACATTCTGTTGCCTGGAAGCAGCAGTGCAGAACCACAACAATCCAGATCCTTAAAGTTGTGGACTGATTCCTCCTTCAGGAGCTTCAGGAGGGACCTTTTATCTCCCTTGTGTTGCTGTCAGGGAAACCCTGACGTGGGGTTTCAAAACGTAGTTTTTTGGCTGAATGGAACAGAAGTGCCTGCAAAGTGCTTATACTTAAAACCTCTGGATTTAGCCATTTTCAGGGAGTCTCCAGAGGCACCGTGGATGGGCTGGGCTGGGAGGGGGGACACTGGCATGTGCTGGGAGGGCTGGAGTGTTCCCAGTTCACTCTGCTCTTCTCCACGGGATGACACATGTCTTCATTTAAACCTTCCCTGGAGCAGAATCGCTGAGTTCTGGGTCTGTTTAACACAATGAAAAACCCTCATGACTTCCAAATAACATCCAGTGTGAAAAGTGAAAGTGGGATGGGATATTGCCTGCCCTGAGCCCGGCTTTGTAAGGCTTCCCGGGGCCCTTTTTCAGTGAAAAAGCTCTTTTTCAGTCAACAGGCCCATTCCTGTACATTCCAGACTGCTAAACACATCCACCTCTCATTAAAGATAGATCTGTGTCTCTCTCCTTTTTTATATATATATTTATTTCAGGGTTTTTTTCTTTCCAACAAGGTGTTTTACTGAGCAAACACACTTTGTTCAGGCCTTCCCCCCGTCCTGGTCTATGTTTAATTTCTAGGAGTGTTTGTTCTGGAGCAGTGAGTGATTGAGGTTACAGATCAAAGGGTAGAAAAGGAATATTTCCTCTTTGCTGTTCCAGCTAATTTCATTCTCCTATGTTCAATCAGCCCAGCAGGTTTCTATTTAAACACTTGAGTCCTTCCTTTTGTGCCACAGAAATGTATTTGGATAGTTTGCCTCAACTTTGCCTTTAAATCCTCTCCGTGGATTAATTCCTATCCCCTCCTGAATTCCTAGCTTTGGAAATAGTAATGTTTTCCTACCATCTGCCTCCATCCTCTCTTTCCAGTTGTATTCCAGTGACACATGACCTGATGTTGCTTACATTATCCAAAGGAAAGCGCCAAGCATGTGATCCCTCCACGAGCCAGGCTCTTAATTCCCACTTTCCATGTCAGATTTCCACCGAGCCATCCAGGACAGGCTGAGAAAACACTGTTTAGGCCTGACATGACCAGGGGATCTGCAGCTCAGGGTTTCTTGGGAGGGCTCTGCCTGGGTTTTGTTTGGAAAAGGAGGAGACACCTGCGGGGTAGTGGGAGGGTGATGCTGTCAGAGCCCCCGAAAGGGCAACTTCTCCTCCTTGGAGCTCCCAGCAGAGCATTCCTGCTGTCCCCTGGGTCTGTGCTCTTGGGATAGCTCTGGAACTGTGTGTGACTAGAGAAATGTGCAGCTTAGAGGGAATTCTTGCCTAAAATTCTTCCTATGCAGCAGCACCAGCAGCTTCATCTCAGTGTTTCTCATTGTTAGCAAGACCCCTGAGTCTAATTCATGGAGTCTTGGAATTGTTAAGGCTGGAAAAGAGCTCCAAACTCATTGAGTCCAACTTTAATGCTCTTGGAGCTACACTGGGGAAATCATCCTCATGCAGGATTTTCATGAAGAATTTCTTCATGAAAAGGGCTGTGACATGCAGTCCCCATGCCTGGAGGTGTTCAGGGAATGACTGGATGTGGCACTCAGTGCTCTGGGCTGGGTGACAAGGTGGGCATCGGGCACAATTGGACTCGATCTTGGAGCTCTTTTCCAACCTCTGGGAGTTTTGACCACTCTCTCCTTTTCCAGGAGGTCCTGACAACCAGGTGCACTTCGAGGGGTACCAGGTGTCGAACCAGTGCATGGCCCTGGTGCGGGACGAGTGCCTGCTGCCCTGCCGGGACGCGCCCGAGCTGGGCTACGCCAAGGAGTCCAGCAGCGAGCAGTACGTGCCTGATGTCTTCTACAAGGTAAGGGCTGAGGGCCTGGGCAGCTCTGGGATGTGCCCCTGGATCCAGCTCTGGTCCTGAGGAGCATCAACCGGAGCGGATCCGAAATACTCTCACTTCAGAGAATCATGGAGTGGTTTGGGTTGGAAGGGACATCAAAGCTCATCTCATTCCACCCCTGCCATGGGCAGGGACACTTTCCACGATCCCAGGTTGCTCCAAGCCCTGTCCAGCCTGGCCTTGGACACTTCCAGGGATCCAGGGGCAGCCACAGCTTCTCTGGGCAACCTGTGCCAGGGCCTCCCCACCCTCACAGCCAAGAACTCCTTCCTGATATCCCATCTAACCCTGCCCTCTGGCAATGGGAAGCCATTCCCTGTGTCCTGTCCCTCCATCCCTTGTCCCCAGTCCCTCTCCAGCTCTCCTTGAGCCCCTTTAGTCACTGGGAGGGGCTCTCAGGTCTTCCTGGAGCCTTCTCTTCTCCAGGTGAACCCCCCCAGCTCTCCCATCCTGCTCCAGAGCAGAGGGGCTCCAGCCCTTGGAGCATCTCCATGGCCTCCTCTGGACTCGCTCCAGCAGCTCCACATCCTTCCTGTGTTGAGGACTCTGGAGCTGGAGGGGGGTCCCAGGACTATTTGAGGTGTCACTGCTGGCCTCTGCCTGTCACCCTTTGGGTCTGTTGGTGATGGATGGAATGTCATTTCTCCCTTGGCACTTCTTTCTGGAGACCCTCACCCCTCGTGTACCTGCAGGGCCGAGTCAGGAGCTGGGATCAGGCTCCCTGTGGGTGCCGATAGCGCTGCTGCTCCAGCACAGGGCTGGTAGTGCCCTGTGGGCAGGGACAGAGGAATTAATTAATGGCTCTGCTCGCCAGCTAATTAGCCATCCATCACCCATTAGTTATCTCCTCCTTGTCGTGCCTGCTCCTGCTGCCTGTATTAAAGCTGTCCCTGAAGGAGCACGGGATAAGGAAAGCTGCCTTCGTTTGGGATGACTGGAATGAGCGGATTGTGCACCAGCAACAGGAATGGAGCTGGTCAGGCTGCTCCTGCATGTCATGAAACTGGGACTGGGAAGTGCTGATTTCCCTGAGAGACCCCATCATCCACCCCTTAACACTGAAGGGCTGGCTTGGCTTGGCCCCCACCTGGAAACAAGGAACACCTCTGGAATGAATCCAGTGCTGGAGAGGGAGGGTAGATGGAATCCCTGCCTCTCTTCCTTCTCGGAGCTGATAACCCAGGGCCAATTAAGATCCAACAGCGCTGGGGTGTGCAAAGGTTGGCCCCGAATGTGAGGGAGATGAGATCATCTCCTGGCGTGCCCTGATCCCACTCCGGAGGAGCCCGGGCTGTGCCACACTCGGGCGCACTGCAGGAGGTCCCACAGGTCTGTGTCCCACATGTGGGCCACCCGGGGTGCTGGGAGCAGCAGGAAGCCGGTGGGTGTTCCCAGCAGGGCTTCACTCCCCTCCGTAATCTGAAGCAGGGAGATAAACAGAATGGGAACGGATGGCTCCAGCCTTCCGTGGAAATTTCCATGAACCACTGATTCACCAGATCGGGCTGCAGCTGATTTCAGGTTTTAGAACTTCTCTCCCCAGTTGCCCTTTTCATGGAGTACTCAAGGATGGCTCTGCTGGGTGGGATTATCCCTCAGCCTTAAACGGGTTTGGCTCTAGGACCCCTTGATTTTTTCCTAATGTTCTTAAATCTATGTAAAGCTCAGTCACTCCTGGCTTGGGAAACCTTTGGGGTCCCATTAAATGGGCAAGGTTTGGGAGCAGAGACACGACCTCATCTGTCTTGGGCTGGTGACAACAGCCCTGTCCAAGCCTTGGTGAACTGCAGGAGGAGGAGGAATCCAGCAGCACAGGATGGAATCTTTGGGGTCCAGTGCCCTGCTCCCCCTTTGTCCCCAGTCCATGATGGTTCCCCTCTGCCCACCCCCCAGCCAGTTTTGGGGAGAAAGCTGCACTTTGGAGTAGTTGTTTGCCCTCGACTGCGCAGCCATCGCTGGTCCGGGGAAAAGTCCATGTGTATTCCCATACAATATCCATCTGAAAAGCCCTTCAGGATGAAAGGAGCTCTACAAATTAATTCTAATTGAATGAGGACCAGGAGGCCGATATTTGTGAGTGTAGATGTATTTATAGAACAGCCAGATGGGAGGCAGGATCCAGGGAACTCGGATCCGCAGCAAGGCCAGTGGATTCATCTCCGGCTTCCGAATGGGAAAAGGTGCTGCTTTTCTTCCATGGAAATGGGGAAGCTGAAGCCACTGGCGTTGTCCTGCAGTTTTCCTGAGCCTCCAGCTGTGTGATTTCTGTATTTCTTTACCATTCTCTTTACGTTGGCCCCTCGCCTGCTGCTCCGAGGAGCCACCCCTGTGGAATTGGCTTTGGACACACGGTTGTTGCTCTCCTGGCTCGGGAAGGCAAGAGCTCTGCTCCAGTGTGGGAGTTGAGGGTTTTGGGGACTGTGAGTACAAGTTACCGTACTCTGAAGTGCCTCCCAGGTAAGATTAGCCAGGAGGAAGGACACATCCCCCCCCAGCCTCCCGGGCTGCCTGGGAAGCATCACAGTGCTTCCAGCTGGAACGTTTCACAACCAGCACGTGCTGCTTGGAGAGCTCAACACACGGGACTCGTCAAGGACGCGATGTTATCAAGACACAGACACAGGTCAGGGTAAAGACTGTGAGTGAAGATGATGACATTGCAACAGCCACTTCACCCAGGCTCTCAGCTGGATGAGGGCGAGCCCGTCTGAATGTTCCATACAAGCGTTTTCTGTCCTGTCTTCTGCCCTCGAGCAGCCTCCTCTGTCCATCTGGTTCTAGAAAACAGCTGGGTTGATTTGGAGTTCCTTAAGAATGTACCTTGGGTTGATTATTCAGCACTGTGCCTCAGCTGGAGGGATCCCTCGCTGCCTGCACCCTGTTGTCCCTGCTGTCCCCTCCTCCCAGTCCTCTGGCCTAGGAGCTCTGGCATTGCTGAACTGCTCCACCACTGTGGAAAGAGATTCTTGTGTTTTACAGACCCTTTAAAACCCTTGGATAATTGGATTTGGGGGCTGGCTGGCTTTGTCTCTTATCACTGGTATTTGTGGCAGCTCAAACGTGACGATGTCATCGTCATCCTCGCAGTGAATTACATTTTACAGCTGCCTTAACGTCCTGCAGTTTCTTTGGGACGGTTTCATATTCCCCCAGCGTTTCTTTGCGATGGTTTAATATCCCCCCAGAGTTTCTTTGGGATGCTGTTAAGACAAAAGCCCTTTACAAGTATTGTGCAAGAGCCCTTTGCCCTCGAGTCCCACGCGTGCTCTGAGCCCTGGCCTGGCACCAGTTACACGTGTCCCATCCCACCCTGGGACAGCCCCAAGCCAGGGCCCTGCTTTTATGAGAGCCCAGCGGGACCTCTGAGCCAGGCTGTCCTTCCATGGCACTGGAAATCCTCTTCCCAGGGAGAGCCAGGCTGCAGGGAGTGTTCACTAGCAGGGAAGGACTTCCCTGGCTGCCCTCCCACCACAAGCTGCCTTAGCTTTAAATGTCCTGGCTGCTCCGGGGAGGAGGATGCTGGATTAGCTCACCAGGAGTCTCTTGGGAAGGGTTTCAGCTCTCCCTGACCTGTCACTTGCTCCTGGAGAAGTCTCTTTGTCTCTCCGTGCGAGGGGCAGGATCTGGGAAGTGGCAGAGGGAAGAGCAAGGCTGGGATTTATTCACACGTGGGGAGGACAGACGGCTGCTGAGCTCCACTGTGCCTTCCGCGAGGGAGCGGGTCGGGAATGACGGCGTGGGATGTGGGATGCTCACAGCCTGGGATGCTGACGGCGTGGGATGCTCACGGCTGTCGAGCCCCGGGACACGGATCCGGAGCCTCCCTCCTGGCTGACACCCGCCCAGGCTCCTCGCTTGGCTGCTCCCCTCACCTTCTGTGGATAATCCCGAGGCCACCCAGAAGCCTTTCCATCCCGCCAAGGTGTGTGACACCGGCTGTGCTCCCACCCTTTGCCCTGTTCATCCCCATCCCTGTGCAGCTCCTGCCTCCAAACAGTGGTTTGGAAGGCTCTAATCCAGCCCTGATGCAATCTCCACCAGGATAACTCATTGTCCAGACCTTGCTGATGGATTTTTGTCCAGGAGCCAAATACTTGTGGCTCCATTAACCCCTTCCTTGGCTCCCTTTGGAACGGGTGCCACTGGGCTTTGGGGGGCTCAGGCTGCAGCAATAACAGGGCACTGGTGGGGTCCTGGTGATGCCAAGTTCAGGATAAGGATCTTTCTCCCAGCCTGATGTTCTTTAAGGCCTTTAAGACATAGTTGAAGGATCCATGGGGGTGGGAGAGGAATGTCAGTGTTTGGGGGAGCTGTTCTGTCAGGACTGGGACACGTCCTCGGCTCGGGGGGAGCGAGGTCCCAGTCTGTGGATGTCTTGGAGGCCTCAGCCAGCGTGCCGTGAAAAAGCAGGCATTTAACATGGAAATCCCCAGAGGGGCAGATTAAAGCCAACAGGTGCTGGAAAAATGTTTCTGCATATTAGAACTTAATTAGATTGGAAAATGAATTCCAGATGGGCTAATTATGCGTGAGTTGTTGCAGGTCCCTTCTTGCAGGGGCAGGATTGTGTTTGGGAAGTTGATTGGATCTGATTCGTGCCTCTTGTGGTATCACTGAGATCTAGGAACAGGTTGGCTCTGAGGTCCTGTGATCTCCCAAAAAAAGGCTCCACAGCTCCTCCTGCTCCTGTCAGAGCAAGAGAGATCTGAGGCCAGGAGCTCCCAACAACCTGTCATGTGTGAGGAGCAGAGATCCTTATCAGAGCTGCTTTTCAAAGGAGCTTCAAAGACTGGAAGGGAGATTTTTTTTTACAGAGGGAACAGTTCCTGGGGACAGGGGGTGCTTGGGGAGGGGGTCGGGAAGCGGGGCTGTGCCTGGAGGGGAGCAACGTGCTGGAGCCTGCTGGGGCGAGGCCTGACTGGGAGCACTGGGAGAGCGGGATGGTGCTGGCTGCTGCTCCGCATAGCTGTGCTGTGTAAACACCAGGGAGAGCGGGGGAGTGGTGTTCTCCAGGAGAAAAACGAAAGGGGAGGGAGAAGGGAGGGAGTCAGCAGCTTGTCCCTGCATGGTGCTCCCTGGCTCAGTCCAAGGAATGCTGCTCCCATCCCACGGGAGATCCGCTGGAGGAATGGGACTCGCAGCCCTCTGGGATGACACCTCTGGTCTGGCTCCAGCCACTGAGCCCGTGGAAACTCCAATACAGAGTCCCTGACTGGGAATTATGGGCATATGATTTATGTGGGGCTCAATGAATGATTTATACCACGTTAAGTGATGATTTAGGTAGAAAACACAACCCCCTCGTACGGAATCTTTAATGAAAAGTGTCAGTTCTCCGGGATTTATTTCCGAAGCGCCGTTTGAACTCGGCGTGTTTGACATCAATCACGTCTAATTGTCAGGTTATGATTAATGAACATATGCTGGCCGTTTGTCTCCCTAATTAAACTTTATGTTCCCTTCGTCTGGCAAAGCAAAACAAGTTTACGCCGTGGGATGTGCTTGGTTCTAAGGGTCTGGGCCTGGGAAAGTGCCTGGATTCCTGATTCCCAGGTGAAGAGCTGGATGAGGGACTCCTGGATTTGCAGAAAGGCAGGTTTGCCTCGGCCGAGGAGGCAGATGTGGCCTGTCCCTCCTTTTTTAGACAGAGCTGCTGCTTAAATGGCATTTAGAATCATGGAATCATAGGATATCTGGAGCTGGAAGGGTCATCAAGTCCAACAAGCCCAGGAATCACACCTTGATTTACACTCCTTAGATAATTCCAGGTCCCTCTCCAGTGGGAGACAAGCCCAAGGTGGTTTGTGACCACACACTCCCTTGGCTCACGAGGAAACAGCGATCCTGATTCCAGAGATCCTGGAATTACAGAGATCTCCAGCCCCTGGGAGCTGCAGGGAGTTGGGCAGCCCTGCACCACCCAGCCGGGTTCTTTTCCACCCTCAGTGATCTGCCAAAGCTCAGGATCCTGGGTGGGCATCTCCAGGGCATGATCCCTTGGGCTTCACACCACTTCCATGCTCAGGAATAATCCGTCCCTTCCTCTTTTAGGACATAGACAAGTTTGGGAACGAGATCACCCAGCTGGCTCGCCCGCTGCCGGTCGAGTACCTCATCATAGACGTGAGTATTCCGTAGTGTTTGCTTCCCGTGGGAGAGGGTCATGGCACAGCAAACCCTTCACCCACCTCTGAAATTCCCACTGGAGGTGATTCCTGAGATATCCTCCTCTTCCCATTGCTGCCAGGCGTTCCGAGCAGGGAGGTGGCTGCCCTGCTCCGAGGGGCCAGTGAGGTGCCAGGGAACACTCTTGCTTCCCAGGAAGGCATTCCTGGTGCTTCCCAGGAAGGCACTGCCTGGTGCCTTATCACGGCTCCGCCCTGGCAGGGAGCCACAGGGAGCAGCTGCCCCACGGATCCATGTGCAGGGCTCTGCCTAAGGAAGGAGCTCCAGCTGCCTGTCTCAGAGCAGCAGTTAGGGATCCATCTCCTTCAAGTGACTCAGCAGGTTGTCCAGAAATGCCTTTTCTTGGAAGAGGGAATTCGCTCTCTGGCACAGTTTGGCCAGAGCGGAGCTGCTGCCAGGCACGGCACGGCTCAGCCCTGGGGCTGGGAAGCAAACTTACGGCATGGAAGGCGGGAAAGCAAATAACTGGGATGACAGATGATATTGCTGGAGCTGGAGGTGGTGCCAACAACGATTAAATCCACCCGGAGCAACTGCTCTGCTCCAGCTGCCCCTGGCACAGGCAGCCAGAGCTCAGGGATTCCTGCAGGAGGGAAGGCACCTGTTCCTGGGATACCTGAGCTGTCACTGGGATGAAAACAGAGGGATAGAACATGCATTAGGATGCCCTCAGGATGCCCCCCCCAGCACAGCTGTGCCAGGATCACTGTATCCCAGTAACCTGTGCAGAGAGGGATGGTGTCCATAGCATCTGTCAGGACCAAGCTCCATCTATGTCCCTCCAGCTTCCTTAGGAACAAGGCTGCTTGGGAGCCAAGGGGATGTGCCTCTGATCATCCTTCCTTGGGTTTTTTTCTCTTCTTTAGATTACTACAACTTTCCCCAAGGATCCAGTCTACACGTTTTCTATTTCTCAAAATCCATTCCCCATCGAGAACCGCGATGTGCTGGGAGAAACTCAGGTGAGGATTGATTCCTGACGGAGCCCCTTCCACAGGGACAGGCTCTGCCTCCCTTGTGCTCGCTGACATCTGCAGAGGGACAGCTGTGCCCTCAAGTCACCCCTTCCCAGTGCAGCTGCCAAACTCCTTCCTGCACAGAGCAGTGTCTGCATGCCAATGCCGATTGCCAGCCGTGTTCCCAACGGCTCTGTGATGGGATCAGGGCTCCCTGTGCCTCCCAGGCAGCACCAGGGGGACTGAGGGGCTCCAGCCCCACAGAGACACCACAGACCCGCTTCTCCCCACAGGCAGGAGAGGGTCTGGAGTCTGTTCTGCTCCCAGAGCACTGCCTTCTCTTCCTGGTTGGAATTTTAAAGCACAGGGTGCTGTTCCTGCAAGAGGCCGGGGCAAAAGATGGGAAGGAACGGGCTGCTCCACCCCCCTCTGCCCCTTTTCCATAGGGACAGAGCTGGAGTTGCTTGGCCACACTCAGCACCTCTTGGATCTGAGATCGGCTCTGTGTGCACTGAGATTGGTCAGGAAAAGCTGGTGTGGGTGCAAAGATCCTTTTCCCTGGAAGTTGTTAGCTGGAATTCAATCAGCCAGCCTGGGATCTGATTTTGGGATCATCCCTGCACATTGCAGTCGATGCCGGGAGGCGCCAGAAATGTCTGGTAGCAGATCCAAATAGGGAGTGACTTTTCTTCCTTACTGTCCCCTCTCTCCAGGACTTCCACAGCTTGGCCACGTACCTGTCCCAGAACACATCCTCCATTTTCCTAGACATCATTTCTGATTTCCATCTGCTCCTCTTCCTGGTCACAAATGAGGTCATGCCTCTGCGGGTATGTAATGGGGCGGGGAGGGTCCTGTCCCTATCCATCCTCCCCATCCCAGCTCCCTCAGGTGTGGGGGTGACCATTCCTGCCATCCTGTGTCCCTGGGCCGGGTCCCATTGCTGTCTTTTCCAGATGAACTGTTGGGAGAAGGTTAAAAAATTTTAAAACCCTTTTAAAGCCTCGGAGCTGCTGGGAGCACTGAGAGGGGTTGGTTGTCCACATGATTCCAGAGCCAACTTGGCTGCGGCTCCCAGAGCTGGAAACGAATTAAAAATTATCTCAGAATGAGGAATTCTGTGGGAACAACAACGAGAGCAGAGCCCCCAGCCCTCGGTGGGGCCAGGGGTGTCCTGGCAGTGCAGCTCTGCTGCCCTTGGCCGGGCACTGCGGGCCTGGCGGCTGCCCCGGCACCGCTGGAGCTTCCCGGTGGGATCCAGCTGGGCCATGTTGGCCGGAGGCTGCGCATGTGTGAGGCAGCCGGGATGACCCTGGGCAGCTGGAGATCGGGATGGGGACAGGGATGGGGGCTGGAGTGCTCTGGCATGGAGGATTTGCCCCTCTGGAAGTCGGGATTGCTGTGCAGCACTGGCACGCTATCCCAGAGCAGTGCGTGATACATCCTGGAAGCAGAGGAATGGAATCTTCTGGGATGTGGGGGTCTGTCTGACTGCTGGGGGGAGCAGAGGGATAAACTGGGGCACCCCAAGGATCTCGGGAAAGGGGGAACAGCTCAGGCTCAGGGTCCTGCCTTGCTGTGCTAGGGAAGGAGGGCACATCCCTGGTCACAGCACCCGGTGGGACACGGGAGGGCTCACAGTGCTCATTTCCCTCCTGTGGCTTCCAGGACAGCATCAGCTTATTGCTGGAAGCTGTGAGGACCAAAAATGAGGAGCTTGCACAGACCTGGAAGAAATCCGAGCAGTGGGCGACCATCGAGCAGCTCTGCAGTAAGAGGGGTCCCTGTGGCGGGGGGGTCTCTTGTTCCTGTCAGAGCTGGCTGGGGGCCCTTAAAGAGGCTGCTGGAGGCTCAGGGGGAGGAAAGCTGTTGGTCGGTCATGGAATCAGGGAATGGCTTGGGTGGGAAGGGACCTTGAAGCTCATCTCATCCCACCCCCTGCCATGGGCAGGGACACCTTCCACCAGCCCAGGTTGCTCCAAGCCCCCTGGAACACTCCCGGGGCTGGGACCGGGGGGCACTGCGGGGTGGGCATTGCTGGGATCCCAGCGCTGCCCCCGGGCTCTCTCCGCAGGCACGGTGGGTGTCCCGCTCTCGGGAATGCAGGAATACGGCGCCATGGGGGGCTCGTCGCACGCCGCGGCCGCAGCCATGTGGCCCTGCCAGCACTGCACCTTCATGAACCAGCCGGGCACGGACCACTGCGAGATGTGCAGCCTGCCCCGTTCCTAGCCCCGCTCCCGCCCCGAGCCTCCCCGGAGCAGCCGGCGCGGCGCTTGTCCCTCCCCTTCCTCCCTTCAGCTTCCAGCTCCGGCTGCTGGGTGGCTCCAGCCCCCCAGTTACTCTGCGCTCCCTTTCGGGGGCCATCCTGGAGCTGCTTGGTGCTCCCAGCCCGGAGAACTGACGCTTCTCCTCAGCCCGTGCCCCCCCCACTGCTGCCAGCCTGCCAGGGGGACCCAGGAGGCTCGGGGGGGTGTCCGTGCCCACTTCCCTCCTGAGGGGATGGGGAGGCTTTGGCTTCTCCCTGCCTGCAGCTTTGCTCCCGTTCCCTGCCCGTGTGGGTGCCCGGATCCCAAGAGCTCTGCCGCCGACTCGCCCCAGGGGTTGGCAGGTGGCTTTGATGTTCCCGGAGCAGGACGGGACACCGGGCACGGGGTGGGCATCTGCCAGCTCTCAGCTTGGCACCCCGTGGGGACTGCAGGAGGGGTGTCCCCTGGGGGTGCTGTGTCACCCCACGGAGCAGGGGTGGGCTCCCAGGGAAGGGGTGATGGGACAGCCACAAAACCTGGGCACCCACCTCACCTCCGGCCTGTCCCAGGAGCTGGTGCCTTCCTTCCCCCGTGCCCTCGTCCCTCCAGAGCGTGTCCTGGCCGGACTTGGGACTCGGGGCTCTTGCCCCCCACCCTCTCTTTAGCCCCTGGCTGGAGCTGCCTGGGCACAGGTGGATGATGGAGGTGCCTGTCCTGGAGCCCCCCTGCCCTGTGTCTGCAGCTGGGGTTCAATCCCGGGGCATTGGGATTGTATCCCATCATGGGAGGGGGGCTGGAGACCCCATCCTGCTCCAGGACAGGGTGTCCCAGTGTCCAGCAGGGCAGGGACCCTCTGGCCCCCCTGCCCCTCGCTGGGGCTCTCCGAAGGCTTCATCCCAAGGCCCGGCTCTGGGCTGCGGTTGCTTTTCCCTGGGTGTGCTGGGGTTTGGGGGTGCAGTGTTGGGGGGGGCCCAGGCCCGGGGGCTGCGAGTAACGTGGAATAAAAGCACCTCAAACCAGAGCCTCCTGCTCTCTGTCACCTGTCCTGGGACGCTCCACATTCCCAATGGGAAAGCGGGGATGCGGCTCCCCAGTGCCTCTGTGCTCCCTCCTGTGGGATGGGGCTGGGATATTCCTTGTTCCCATTGGGACAGCACTGTGTCACCTGCACTCCATCACCCCTGCTGGGATGGAGCTCCATGGATGCTCCATATTCCCATCCAGAATGAGGGACACAGCTGGGATGTTCCCCATTCCCAGCAGGAGCTGGTGGGGGGCCCTGCTCCCCAGTGCTGTGCCACCTGCACCCCATCACTGCTCGGCATTCCCGACAGGACTGTGTGTCCGGGCCGTGTGTCCGGGCCGTGTCCGGGTCTGGTTGCAATCAGCCCTGGAGCCGCCGGGCCCCGCGCCAGCCCAGCCTGGAACGGGGAGCGGGAGCGGCCGGAGCCAGAGCCGGGGAGCAGAGCCCGGAGAGCGGAGCAGCAGCGGGAGCAGGGCAGGAGCAGCGGGTGGCACATGCCCAGCTCGGCCCTCGGGGACACCACAGCCCTGGGGACACCCTTGGGGACGCCATGGGGACAGGGCCCTGCCATGGCCCGGCTGCTGCTGCCCCTGCTGCTGCTCTCGGCCCTGGGGAGCACAGCCCAGCTGAGGCGGCGCCCGGCGTGGGACGATGGAGGAGAGGGTAATTCCCACCCTGGCACCCCCTTCCCACCGCAGCACGGGGCACAGGCAGGGCCTGAGCGGGGCCTGCCCATGCAAGGGGCTGGAGGGGGGTCCAGGGGGGGTCCTGCTCGGGGGGGCTGCCCGTGGTCCCACTGCAGCCCCTCCAGCCCAGAGGCCGCCGAGCAGGGGCTGTGCCAACCTGACGCTGGTCCTGGACAACTGGAAGTTCGCCATCACCTCCCAGCTGCGGAACCTGCTGCTGGCCGACCACCACACCGTGCTGCCCGACTACGGCAGGTGAGGGGAGGGCCGGGGGGCTCCCTGGGAGGGCTCGGGGGGTGCTCGGGGGGGGTCCCTGCCCTGAGCCCGCCGCCCCCGCAGGATCCCGGCGCTGTCGGGGGCTCTGGACGAGCTGTACCGGGATTTCCGTGCGCTGAAGGAGCAGCTGGGGGGGCTCTCGGACAGATTCGCCCACCTCGAAGCCTCCGTGGAGCGGCTGAGCCGGGCCCGGGGGGCCGCGGCTGCCCCCCCGCGCCGAGGGGGGGTCCCACTGAGCCCCCGCAGGGCACCTGGGACCCCCCAGTGAGGGACCCCCGGCATGGGGGGGGGGAGCATCACTGGGAGGGGCTCAGACAGAACAAGGGCTCCCCTTGGTGGGGTCCTCAGATGGGGGGGCATCACTTGGGGGGTTCAGCCGGTCTTGGGGGGTTGGTCAGGGGCATCGCTTGGGGGGCAAACAGACCGGGGGGCATCACGTGGGGGACGACACTTGGGGGCTCAGGCTGGGGTGGGGGGCAAGGGCAGCACTTTGAGGGGGGCTTAGACAGACGGGGGGGCTTCATTTGAGGGGTTTCAAATGGGGGGGCATCACTTGGGGAGCTCAGCCAGCCCTTGGGAGGTCAGGGGCATCATTTGGGGGCTCAGCCAGACTCGGGGGTCCATCCCCGTGGGTCAAGGTCAGGGTCAGCTTGGGGGGTCTCTGCCCACCCCGGGGTCCCACGCGGCCCCTCTCAGTGTCAATAAAGCCGCTGCTGCCAGCACCGCCTCGCTCCTCTCTGCCCGCGCCCCCGGGCTGGGTGGGGGTCCCCACGGTGAGGGGTCACCCTGGGGTTGGGTGGGGTCCCCACGGTGAGGGGGTCACCCCGGGGTTGGGGGTCTCGAACCCCCGGGTGCCGCCCCCCCCGCCCATCGCCGCTTTACGGCCCGTCGCAAACCCCCGCCCATTGCGGCGGCCGCCGCGCAGCCGTAAAGCGGAGCCGCCGCGCCCCCCGCCCGGTACCGCGAGCCTCCGGGAGGAGGGGGGCGGGACGGGCCGGGGGAGCGGAGACGGTGATTGGGGTGGGGGGATAGCGGGGGTGTGCTTGTTGGGCTGGGCTTGGGGGCGACTGGGGGTCTGCAGTCGGGGGTGGGGGGCTGCAGGACGGGAGCGGGGTACAAGGACTGGGCTGTGAGGGGCCCTGGGGCAGGGATGGGGCGGGTCTGGGGCGCTGGGATGGGGAGAGGGGGCTGAGAGTGATGCTTGGGGAGGGGGTGTGTGCGGGTGGGGATGGGGAGGTGTGGGGGGACTGTGGGTCCGGGGGTCTGGGTATCTGAGCCTGCACTACGAGGGGCTGGGGGGCTCCCGGGGACGCGGGGCTGGGGGTCTGGACTTGTGCTGGGGAGGGGGGGGTTCGCAGGGCCGTGTCCCCCCCCTGCTCTGGGGGTCTGGGCTCAGCTGGCAGAGGGGCCCCATCCCCTCCCCCTGACACCCCCCGGCCCTCGGTGTGCCCCCCAGGCCGGCACCATGGCTCAGGTGGGGCACAGGGTGGATTACCTGGCCGGGTTCTGCTGCCCGGTGGGGGGGCTGGCGGCGGGCAAGCCCCGCGTGCTGTGCCACGAGAACGAGATCTACCTCTCCAACGGCTCCGAGTTCGTCTACGTGTACGACCAGGAGGGCAAAGTGCTCAAGGTGAGGGCACTGGGGGACGGGGGGCTCCACACTGGGACCCCCATCCCAGAGGAACACCATTCATGGCCGAGTCCCCCGGGATCCCCCAGCAATCCAGCCCCACCAGCCCCCCTGCCCGTCCCTGTGGAGCTCCGGGGGTGCTGCCAGCCGTCCCCTCTCCCAGTCCCGTGGGACACACACTGGATCAGACCCCCCAGGCTCGTTCCCCCCAGCGCAGGAGCTCCTGTTCCCTCTCCCCCAGGCCTGGCAGTCGTCCCCACTGTCACTAGTGACTGACACGCCGCTGCCTTTGTTAATTGGCTCTGATTATCATTTCTGAGAGCTGCACCGCTGCAGGAGCGGGCTCTGCCTCCCACACTGCGCTCCCGCTCTGCAAAGTGGAGCAGTAGCAGCTCCCTGATCCCTGCTTTTCTTCCCCTCAGGGTGCAGGAGCTGCCACAGCCCCCTTCCCAACCCCAGGAAAACCCAGCTGGGTGCTGCCCAGGGATCCCTTTATCCCTGGGAATCGCTTTGGATCCTGCCCTGCAGGGAACCCCCCGTCCCTGCCACCCCTGCAGGTGCCGTGGGAGGTGCCGTGGGAGGTGACATTTTGTTCTGTGCCCCCTCCCCAGGCTGTGTTCCGCTGCCCTGAGCAGGTGTGGCACGTGGAGCTGCTGCCCCAGCCCCGGCAGCTCTACATCCTGTGCGCCCACAGCGGGATCTACTGCGTGTCCCTGGAGCAGCAGAGCAGGTGAGGTGTCTGTCACCCTCGGGGTCAGCGCTGTGTCCCCATCCCTGGGCTCCTGGGGCTGCCCCTTCCCACCACAGAGTGGGGCTTTCCTCTCTGTGTGAGGCTCCAGCTCTCTCCAGATCCTGCTCCTGACTCCAGGGCTGCAAACCCTCTGTGCTGGAGCGCTCCAGCCCCTATCCCTGTCCCCATCCTGATCTCCAGCTGCCCAGGGTCATCCCAGCTGACTCACACACGAGCAGCCTCTGGCAAACACTGGATCCCCCCGGGAAGGCCCTGCTGCCCAGCCAAGGGCAGCAGAGCTCACAGCCAGGACCGCCCCTGGGCTGGGGGCTCTGCTCTCATGAACGTTCCCACAGAATTCCTGTCTCTGCCTCGTGCTAAAAGCTCTGCTGCAGGAGCTCCTTTCCCAGGGCCAGGCGAGGAGGCGGCCAAGGGACACGCTGGCCTCTCCCCACGGCTTGGCTCGGAGCTCTTCCCTGTTTTCCCGAAGGTTAATGGAGCAGACGGACGGCGACGGCCAAGAAAGCAACGGCCCTTGCGGCGTGTTCCCGGTGGATGCCGATTCCTGCATCTTCCCCGACGCCAGCCTGAGCATGTTCACCCTGCTCGGCACCTTCGTCATCACGCTGTCCCAGGCCGAGGGCAGGTGGTGGATGCGGCTGCACGAGCTGCCGCGCCCGGAGCAGGACGGGCCCCCGTACCGGCAGGTCAGCCAGGTGGAATTCTGTCCCGGCTCCCCGCCGGGGGATGGCGAGGACGCGCCCCCCTCCTGCTTCCTGCCCGTGCTGTGCTGCGCAGCCGCGCCCGGCGCCGAGGGGCTCTGGTGCTCGGGGGGCTTCGTGCTGGAGGAGCCGCTCTTCAGCCTCCTCTTCGGCATCGACGCGGCCATGCTGGAGTCGCCCATGATCCTGTGCGGGTTCCCGGACGGGCAGCTCTGCTCCGTGCCCCTCAAAGCCCTCAGCTCCTCGCCCGCCGCCACCGACAGCGGCTGCCGGGACGTGTCCACGCCGGACCCGCCGGTGAAGATCCTGCACCACCTGGAGGAGCCCATCGTGTTCATCGGGGCCCTGCGCACGGAGCGGCGCGCGGCCGACGACGCTGACGAGGACGAGCCGGCGCCACCGGGAGAGCCCGGCTGTGACTGCGTGGTGGCCGTGGGCCACTACGGCAAGATGGTGGCGGTGAAGGCGGATCAGCGGGAGGAGACGGCGGTGCCGGAGCTCCGGGAGTACTCCCTGCGCGGGCCCATCCTGTGCGCGGCCTGCGGCAGCGGCAGCCGCATGTACTACAGCACCCACTCCGACATCTCCGCCGTCGACCTGGACCGCGCGGGGGACGCCTCGGACCCCGAGGACGCCGAGAGCAGCACCGGCGTCCTACCCCCTGTCCTGTCCCCAGCCAGCTTGAGTATCTGCAGTGTCGTGGCTCTTTCCCTGTCCTCTCGGGCCTCAGAAGGTACTGGGGCAGTGGGAGCCCACCTGTCCCCTCCCCGTGGCTCTGTGCAGGGTTGGGCTGCTGTCCAGATTCCTTGCCCACAGAGCTGCCTGTGCCACCAGCAGGGACGTTGTGTGGCAGCTGTGACCCTCGCTGGGTGCTGCTGGCCTTGGCTGAGGGGTGGTGGGGACAGGGCAGGTGTCCCTTCTTGGGGGGCTGTGTGTGAGCTGGGTGTGCTGTGGTGATCTGTGTCCTCTCTCCATCGTACTCCCCTGCAGACAGAACAATGCCTCCACTCCCGTTGCATTGGGGCAGACAGTGCCATCCTGCTCCATGTCCCCCCTGCATCCCTCCCTGAGCCATCTGGGAAGCTCCTGCTCCCCTCCTGGCCCCCTTCCCTGACCAGCCCCATCTGTGTCCCAGGTGAGTCGGAGCTGTTGGCTCTGTCGGCCAAGGGCAGCCTCGTGTCCTGTGGGTTGTGCAGCCCTGAGGAGCCGGACGTGGAGCTGACCCCTGCTGAGATCGGCCGGAGGATCAAGGAGCTGCTGTCCGGGATAGGGAACACCTCAGAGAGGTAGGGGGTGCACGGGCACTGAGCTGGGGGCTGTGCAGGTCTCTGTCAGTAACTAATCACAGAATCATGGAATGGTTTGTGTGGGAAGGGATCACCCAGTTCCACCCCCTGCCATGGGCAGGGACACCTTCCACTATTCCAGTTTGCTCCAAGCCTGGCCTTGAACACTTCCAGGGATCCTGGGACAGCCACAGTTTCTGCAGCTCCAGCTCTCTTGGAGCTGCTTTAGGGACTGGAAGGTGCTCTAAGGTCTCCCTGGAGCCTTCTCTTGTCCAGGCTGAATGACCCCAACTCTCTCAGTGGTTTTCTCTTAGAGAACTACTCCAGTATTTTACCTTCCCAGGCTGGGAAGCTTCCCCCAAACTCAGTAACATAAAACCAGTGTTTGAGGGCAGCCCCCTCTCCATGGCACAGCCATCCCCAGCACTGTGGGCGGGCTGGCAGCAGCAGCCATGGCAGCAGAAGGTGGCACAGGCAGGGTGCCAGGCGCCTGTCACACATGCCAAGCTGGCACTAACAGGCAGGGCAGGCACGTGCCTCCGTCTCCATGGCTGTCTGTGCACGGGGAGGGGGCGTGGGCGAGGCCCCCCCTCCCTGCACAGGGGGATTCCCAGGGTCTGGCTATCCAGAGCTGCTCCACAGGGTCAGCTCTGGTGGGGACATGGATGTGGTACTGCCGAGGGGAAGGAGCTGGGAGGTTCCTGTGGTGGCTCTGGGCACTGGGATCGTGCCAGTGGCTACTCGGCTCCGCAGTAGCAGCAGAGCCTTTGGCACCACGCTCCCAGCACTGTCCCGGCATGCCTCCCGCTGTTCCATCCCTGTCACGTTGTCCTTGCAGGGTGTCCTTCCTGAAGAAGGCCGTGGACCAGAGGAACCGAGCCCTGGCCAGCCTGAACCAGGTGATGAACGTGAGCGCGGCGCTGCTCTCCAGCCACGAGGGCCCCAAGCCCATCGCCTGCACCGTCACTGCCAACTGGAGCTGCCTCCTGCTCCAGGACAACGTCACCATCTCCTGCTTGCTGGAAAACTGCAGCGAGTACAGCCTGGAGGAGGGCTGGACCCTCTGTGTCCAGCTCCTGGCCAGCCCCTGTGCCTTAGAGGAGGAATCTGTGGATTCGGCCACCACCTTCACGTTCCCCATCGACCAGCTGCTCCCCGGGAACAAGCGGGAGCTGACGCTGCCCCTCGGCCCCACCGCGGACACCAAGCTGGACCTGCCTCTGACCATCTCCTGTGCCCTCTACTACAGTTTACGGGATATTTTGGGCAGCGGCTCCGACTCCTCCGAGGACCTGGATGACTTCCTGCCCGACGACTCGCCCCTGCTGTCCCCGGACAGGGAGGGGATCTGCCTGCCCCTCAGCCAGTGCACCATTGACATGCTCCAGTGCCTCCGTTTCGGGAGCAGCCCCCCCGGGCCAGACGCACCCCCTGCCCCCCCAGACCCTGTGGAGACCTTCCTCAAAGTGTCCCAGGAACAGACTGAGCCCGAGGAGGGGAAAACCCCGGGAGACGGGAACTTGCCCCCCTCGGCAGCGTCCATCCGGGTGTCCTCAGAGCTGCTGAAAAGCGCCCTGAAAACCTCGGGAACAGGTGGGTCCCTGGGCAGGGACATCCTGGGAGCACCAGGGAGCTGTCCTTGGGCAGGGTGACGCTGTCACAGCCCCTCCCTTGGGCGAGGAGGGCAGTGTGACCCCCCCGTCCCCAGCACCGCACGTGGGCTGGCACACACGGGTGCAGTGACAGTGCTGTGACCGAGCTCAGAGTGTCCCAGCAGGGAGGGGACCAGCCCCTGTGTCACCACCCTTGGCTGCCCCGGGCACACCCTGTTAGCGGTGTCACATTTCTGCCCTGTCCTTTGGTCCCCAGATGTGCCCCTGAGCTGTGCCACGCTGCGCTGGCTGCTGGCAGAGAACCCCGGGGCCGAGGCGCTGGGCAGCACGGAGGTGGCATCGGTGTGTGGCACAGCACCCGACGGCGGCCACGTCCAGCTGCTCGTCCGAGAGGCAAGGAATGGGTTAGCCCTGAGCTGAGGAATGGGTCAGCCTGCAGGGAAGCTCCCTGCCCCACAAAGCCATCTCCTTCCCAGTGCCAGGGAGCAGGGTGATGCACGGCCACGCCATCCTGACCTCCTGGGCTGGATGTGCGGCATTCCCGGTCCCTTCTCCCAACCCTGGGCTTCCCAAAGGCTATGGTCACTTCCCTCCTGCTCCATGTGGGTGTTCCTCCTCTGTGTTCCCATTTCCCTATCAGGTAGGGCAGTGGGGTGCTGCTGCTGCATCCCTGTGGATGCCTCAGACACTTACTGTGCCCCAGCCTGGCGTGGGGCTGGGCTGTGGGAAGACGTGGCCTTTCCCTGCTGGCTCTGGAAAACAAGGGGCAAACACAGCTGGATTTGGGCTGTAAATCTGATCTACAGCTCGTCCCCATTTCATGAAAAATTCCCCTCTAAAGGCACAGGAAAACAGGGATTTCTGCCCAGCTCTGCTGGCTGACCCCGCCAAGGGGCCTCCCGGTACCTGGCACGGGTGGATTCCCCCCTGAGAGCTCAGATGTCCCCAGGGTGATTAATGACTGTGCTAATTCTGCTGGAGCTGAGCCTGCTGGGCTCAATCATGGGAGGGCTCAGTGGGGACTCTATGGGCACTGAGCTGGGGGAAACTGGCCCTGGGAAGGGTGGGCAGGGGTCTATGCCCAGCAGGAGGGTTTGGGGTGCAGGGAGCCTCCTGGGGAGCAGGGAGCCTGTTGGGAGGGGTCCTGTTCCCCCCCAGCTACCAGTGACACTGCTCTCCCTGTCCAGGTGGCCATGAATGACCTGAGCCCAGCAGGTCCTATCCAGGCCGTGGAGATCCTGATGGAGAGCCCGTCCCTGGCCCACATGTGCAGGACACACCACGCCGTCATCCGGCGCATCCAGGTACGCTCAGGCACTGCCCATGGGGGACAGGGGGACCCCAAGGAACCCAAACACCCCCAGGATGGAGCCTGGGGGTGAGGCACAGGGATTCTGTGGCACCATCATGTTACAGACCAGCCCAGCATGGCCTGGGGATGGTGGGATCACCACATCTCAGGGCATTTGGGCCACGGAGCCCAGGGCAGTGTTGGCCATGTGCCCCAGGCTGAGATTCCCAGGTTTTGGGGGTCCCCAGGGTTTGGGCCCCTGGAGTTGGGGGTCCCTGGGCCTGGGTGGTGCCAGTCCCCCAGCACACACCCTCCTCGCAGGCGCTGGTGCTGGAGCAGGCGGCGCAGGGCTCAGGACCCCCCGACCTCCGCATGCAGTACCTGCGCCAGATCCAGGCCAACCACGAGGTGAGCAGCCCCTGATCTTCCCCCGTGGGGTGCACGCGGTGGTACCCCCACAGCACACCCCCCACACCACACCCCCCACATGCCCCTCCCGCAGATGCTGCTGAAGGAGGCACAGACCCTGCGGGACCAGCTGCCTCTGGGTGAGGAGGGGGCCGAGGGCGCTGCCACGGCCGAGAAGCTCCTGAACATCTACCGGCAGCTGCGGAACCCCAGCCTGGTCCTGCTGTGAGCAGGAGGGCGGCCAGCGCGCCCCAAACCCCGCCGGCCGGGGCGGGTGCCCACGGGAGAGCCCCCCAGCCCAGCCCAGCCTGCCCGCCGGAGCAGGGGCGGGGCGGGGGGTGTGTCTGTGCGTGTTTCGTGGTCGTGTTGTCAGGCAGCACCGGGGGGGTCTCGGTGGCAGAGCGGGGGCTCCTGGGCTGGCCCAGCCCTGCCCTGCCGGCCCCCAGCCCGGCCAGGCCGGGGCAGCCCCCCCGGGGCCGCGTGTCTTGTGGATCCGTGGTAGTGTAGTGGCCGTGCCGAGCCGGGCCGGCCGCGGGCTGAGCCCCCCGAGCCGCCTTGCCTTCAGGATCAGGACAAACAGGGTGCTGTGCCTGGGGGAGCCCCGTTTTCTGCTGGGCAGGGGAGGGGGTCTCTGCTCCCCCGTTGTTTCTATAAATGATCCCGTATTTCTGTGCTGGTGCGGTGTGTTTGGGCCTCGCCCTGCCCGCACTGCTCCACTGTCTGTAACTCTGTTGTCTGCCATGAAAACGATCCTGTCATTCAGCCCGTGCCTGCCTCTGTTCCTTTCCATCCTCCTGGAGGGTTCTGACACAGCCGGGAGGCTGCCACTGCCACCCCCAACCTGGCAGAGGGGCCATGGGCTCCCCACCCCCTCTGTTGGCTGGAGCTCCAGCTCCCTGTGCAGCCCCTGGGGGTCCTGCCCACAGCGGGGTTTCTTTGCCAACCCCCCCATCCCCTGTGGCACCCCTGGGGGTCTCTGCATCCCATGGCCCCCCCAGATCAGCCCTTTCCATGGGGTGTGGGGGCCCCTGGGAGGGAGACCGGGTGGATCCTGATGGGGAAGGAGGACGTGGCGCTGCCCTGATGTGATCCAGGTGACTTTAATGCCGTGGGTAGAGGGGCCAGGGGCACAGCTGCCACCACCCCCCTTTGCCGGGGACAGGCTGGTGCCTGTGTGTGGGGGGCTGCCCGGGAAGAGGGGTCAGTACTCCCAGAGCGTGGCCCGCAGCACGGATTCGCTGTCGGCACGGAGGGTCCCTGCGGGGTCCCCGCGCAGGTACCGCCCGTTCTTCGCTTTGATGGCCACGCGGCCGCGCTCCCGGAACTCGAAGAAGAAATCCTCGGAGAGGTCCCCGTCGCTGCACACCGACCCGCTGCTCGCCACGTACCAGAACTTGCCCCCCTGACCTGCGGGGAGTCCCCGGGGGGTGCTGTCAGTGTGAGCTGGACAGACCCCCAGCCCCCCCAGCCCTGTAACCCGCACCCACCTCGGATCTGGTAGGCGCCGTCGCTGAAGCTGATGTGGAAGACGTCGTAGACGGAGCGGTTGGAGTCGAGCAGGTTGGAGCCGCGGTGGTAACAGACGAAGCCGTGCTCGCCCCGCAGCACCAGCATCGGGCGGTTGATCAGCTTCAGAGTGAACTCCTCGTCCTCCCCTGCGCAGCACCCGGCGCTCAGCACCCCCAGGGGCCCACCCTGGGTGCCCCAGCGCCCCCCAGCACTTACCCACGGCGTCGCTGACGGCCGCCAGCTGCCCGTTCCTCTTGGTGCAGACGTAGCGGCCGTTGCTGGCGCGCAGGGCCACGCGCCGCCCGCGCCACTCGATGTCAAACATGGTGTTGGCAGCGCTGGGGACACAGGGACAGCGTGAGCTGGGGGGGCCGTGAAGCCCCAGGCCCCCTTCCCCACCCTGCCCCACTCACATTTCGGTGGCCACGGCCTGGATGCCCCCGTGGGCCACCAGGGTCCAGTAGCTGCCGGTGTTGGTGTGGAGGCTGCACTTGTTGGTGTCGCGGTCGATCTGCAGCTGGAAGGTCTCGTGGTTCAGCTCCTCGTCCTGGTTTGCCGAGACATTGACACCTGGACGGTGGGAGTGGATGTTGGTGCCGGTCCCGTTCCAGCCGTGGACACTGGGCACTCTCCGGCCATCAGCACCAATCCTGCTCCAGGTACTGCTCTTGCTCCGGCCATGGACACTGATCCCGCTCCGCCCCTTGGCACTGATCCCATTTCAGCCATCAGCTCCAGTCCCACTCTGGCCATCAGGACCCCTCCCAGTCCAGCCATGAACACCAGTCCCGTTCCATCCATGGTCACCAATCCCACTCCAGCCACCAGCACCAATCCCAGTCCAGTCACTGTCACCAATCTCACTCCAGCCACGTCACTGATTCCACTCCAGCCGTCCATCCCACTCCAGCCATTGTCACCACTCCGACCGTCACCCCCACAACCCCACAGCCACCTTCTTCCTCCCCCACCTCCTTCCAAATCCTCCTGCAAACAATTGTGCTAATTGGGCTGGTTAATCAGCTTGTCACCACCGTGTCCATCTGGTCACAAACCCCTATTTATAGCTGGTCCCCCCTGTCACCCGGCTCTAAGCTGCTTGGCACGGGGGTGGCACCGTCCCCGGGGGGCACCTGGGGGCGAGTGGGGTCCTTGAAGGGCTCCACTTCCTATGCTCACATCCAGTGGCTCTACACACGTGTGTGTGCACACAGGGCATCACGTGTGGGGGGCACACACAAACTGTGGACCCAGAGGTGCTGCACAGAGCCCTGCACACCTGTGTGTGTGTGCTCACATACACACCTGAGCACACCTGTGCGTGCCCACAGCCCTGCACACGCACACGTGTGTGCACACACATGGAGACCTGCACTCACACACGTGTGTGCGTGCACACACAGAGCCCTGTGCACACATGGGGACCTTCACACCCATGTGTGTACACACACACACCCCCCGTGCACACCCACAGAGCCCTTCCCATGCACACACGTGTACAGACACATGTGCACGCATCTGTGCACACCCACCTGTGCACACCCACAGGCCTGCACGTGCACACACACGTGTGTACACACACACCCACGCACCCCCACCCCCCCAGAGCCCTTCCCACCTCCATGGCTGCTCCCACTCCAGCCCCACTGACCTACCCCCCTGGCCCTGAGCAGGCAGGACCCTCGTGCCCCCCTCCAGCAGCTGGGTTGGGGTACCCCATGTCCCCAGGCATGTGGCCATAGGGTGCTCCCCAGGCAGGGGCAGCGCTGTGGGGTTGTTGCTGTGGGGTTGTTACTTTGGGGTGTCCCCCCCGGGCTGGGGGATCCCAGCGGTGCTCCCACAAAGCTGTGGGAGCATGGGGGTCCCAGGGATGGGCAGGGAGCAGGCAGAGGGGGTGCAGGGAGGGGGCAGTGGGGACACTGGTGTGGGCAGCAGGGTGCAGGCAGGGGCGGCAGGGGGCAGAGGGCAGGCAGAGGGTTGCAGGCAGGGGATGGCAGGGGAATGCAGAGGGTGGGCAGCCCTTACCCTGCCGGATGGAGACGTATCTGCCGTTGGCTGCTGTGAACACCACCTGGGGGTGACTCTCCTCCAGGTCAAAGAGTTCATCCTTGCCTGGCTTGGAGCTGCGGCCGGATTTGAGGGTGCCGGTGGGTCCAGTGGGCGCCAGGTACTTTCCGTCGCAGTCCTTGAACGCCAACTTGCCGGCCTTGAACTCGAGGGTGTAGCCGGTGCCGGCGCCGGGCTCGGGCACCAGGGTGCCATCGCAGCGCAGGTACCGCTCGTCGGCCGTGCGCAGGCTGTACTTCTTGTCCTGGAAGCAGAGGGTGATGAGCGCGTCCACCCCCCAGGGCAGGTTGCTGTCGGTGGCGATCTCGTCCTCGTGGGCGCTCAGGTGGGCGTAGCGGCGGCGGCTCACGCTCAGCAGGTTGGCCTGGGGGTGCATGGCCAGGTGCACGGTCCACAGCTCGCCCTCCGTCACGCTGGGGGCGAAGCAGGACAGGCGGTCCTCGCGCCCCCCGAAGAAGCGCCGGTGCGGGGCCGACTGCAGCGCCCAGCGCCCGTCCGACTGCGTGATGATGTTGAAGCCTTCGTCCCGGCCCGGCTGCTCCGCCTCGCAGCGCACCTTCCCATCCTTGTCGGCGCCCAGGTACCGGCCCAGGTGGCTCTTGAGGAAGACGATGGAGCTGTCGGCCTCATCCTGCTCCAGCGTCCAGATCTGCTTGCGCTTGAGGCTGAGCGCCGAGGCGTTCACCTTGTAGCCGAAGCTCTCTGCCGTCAGGTACCGGCTCTCGCAGTTGATCAGCCCGAACTGGATCTTCAGCACCTGGTGGATCCCATTCGTTGGCATCTTCCCCCAAGGCGGGGCGGCCCCCGGGGGGCCGGCGGGGGCTCCCCGGCGCTGCCGAGCCCGGGCGTCGCGGCGGGGCCGGACCGAGTGCCTGTGGCACGGAGTGGGACGGGGCCTGGGGGGCTGCGACCCGCCTGGGTACCCTCAGGTGGGATTAGAGACCGGCCAGGTCGTGGTGGGCACCGGGGACGCCCGGGCGAGGGGGCACCGCGGCAGCCCCCGGCCACGCCACCGTCCCTCGCCGCGGCCCCGTCCGGCTGTGGTGGAGCCGCGGGTGGAAAACTTGGGTGGGAACCCGATCCGGGCCGGCGTATCCGTTCCGATGCCGGCAGGTTAAGGTTACCGGTCCCTCTGATTCAGCAGCGGGTCACCTCCAGCCGCGCCGCCTCCCGGCCAGCCCCTAAGCGCCTTTTCCAATTAGCCAGGCATTTTGATTAGTGTAAACCTTTTATCCTGCTTTGGGGCCCTTGGCCTCCATCTGTCCTGTGGCCCCAAATCCCTTCTGCAGCTGTGGATCGGGGTCACGGACACCCCTGGCCCCCCCTGGAGCCATCCTGGGGCGTGGGGTCCTTTGGGGCTGAGACCGCCTGGAACTCATGACAGCGATGAGGGTCCGGCCCTGTGGTGGGGGCAGGAGGTGCAGGGGACTGGGGAGGACAGGGGTGCAGGAGACCAGGCCTCACTCCCACCTTGCAGGCACTGAACCCCAGCCCAAGTGGGACCCCCCAAACAGAGCAGACGCAGCCACAGGGACCCCCCACCTTGGCCACGCTCCACCTGGGCCCAGCAGGGACGGGCTGTGCCACCGCCTGGGCCCCCCGGAGTGCTCGGATCCCCCATGCCGGGCTCTGGCCGCGTCCCGGCGATGCCGCCCTGGTTCCTGCCACCATCTCCCTGGCCCAGCGGCTCCGGTGTCAGGCCCGTGCCCGGTTATTGTTCCCACAAACAACCCCAGCTTTGGTTGCTCATGACTTTTTCATGCCTGGCTGGCTCTGCCCGAGCCGGGGGGTGCCGTGGCCCCCCGAGCCGCGACACCCGAGCTGCTGTAACTGACCCCCGAAACAGAGCCGGCTCGGCTTTCAGGCCCTGGCGCTGGGGGATAAGTGGGTCAGGGTCCCGGGGGGCTCAGGGGGGGCTGTGGGCAGCAGGGGGGCAGCGTGGCTCTCGGTGGGTGCCCGCTGGCACCTGCCTGGCCGAGCAGCCGGGAGCAGCATTTATACACCACAGGCCCCCCGGCCCCCCGGCGGAGTCAGGTTCCCTTCGGGGGGGCCCCCTGGGCGCTGCCCCACAGCCACAGCGTGTCCCTGCGTCCCCCCGGCCTGGGGACAGCTGGACCCCTCCCCACTGGGGGCTGCTGAGACCCAACACGCTCGTGACAGGCCAGGGCATCACAGGGGGCTGGGGTGGGTGCCCCCCCCGGGTGGGTATCACCCTGGTTTCCATCTAGCACCCTTCCCAGGAGGGATGTGGGGTGCTGCCCCAGCCCTGATGGGGGGGCTGGCAGATGGGAGGTGGAGGGGGCTCAGCTGTGCCCCACATGCCCGGGGGGGTCGCGGTGGGGGTCAGGAGGGGTGTCAGGGTACTGGTAGTGGGACCCCTTCCTGGTTTCCATCCAACAGCCTTCCCGGGAGGGATTTGGGGGTGCTGCCCTGCCCCCCTGGGGGATGGGGGGTGCTCAGCGGTGCCTCACCAGCGCGGGGGTTTGGGGGGCTCTGGAGTGGTACTGGGGTGCTGGGACCCCCCCATCATCACCCCTCACGTGCGCACGGGCAGCGCGGACGGACGGACGGACGGACAGAGGGTAGCGGGGCGGGGCGGGGCGGAGGTGGTGCCTTCCTCCTTCTCCTCCTTCCTCCTCCTCCTCCTCCTCCTCCTCCTCCTGCTCCTGCTGCCGGCCCTGCCCTTCCCTGCTCGGCCCTGCCCGCCCTGAGTCACGGGGAGGGGCGGCCCCCTCGGGCAGCGGCGGTGCCGGGGGCGGGCGGGGGTCCCCCCGGGTGTCCCCCGGGACCCGCGGGGTGCGGTGTCACCTGCGCTGTCACCTGCAGCCAGCCCCGGCCAGCCCCCTGGTGCCCCCGGTCCCACCACGGCCCCGCGGGACACGGCGCTGGCACGGGGGACACGGGACCCCTCGGGCTGTGACAGAACACCCCCAGAACCCCCACCGGCCACCCCGAACTGTTGCTGTGCCCCGACACCCCCCGTGCCACCCATCCCGGTGGCACCGCGAGCTGCTGGGAGGGGCTGGGCGGGCAGTGGGAATTCCGCGGCTCACAAGGATGGCAAGGCCAGTGGGGACTGCCACGGGCCTGAGTGGCACCGAGGGGCCAGGAGCTGATGTGGGGGGACTGGTGCACGGGCCTGTGGCACAGCCTGTGGCTACCTGGCATGGTGCGTGGCTACCTGGCACAGTGTGTGGCTACCTGACACGACATGTGGCTACTTGATATGGTACATGGCTACCTGATGGGATGCATAGGCCTCTGATACAGTGTGTGGCTACTTGGCATAGCACCTGGCTAGCTGAAATGGTGCATGGCCACCTGGCACGAGGCGTGGCTACCTGGCCTGCTGTGCCCACCTGGCCTGCACAGGGACCCCCCCCCCCACACACACCTGACACTGCACAGGTGGAGCCGTGGCTGTGACCCCCCGTGGCAGGGGGGTCTCAGGGCCTGTGGCACCCCCCAGGGAACAGGGAGGGGGCTCGATGTGAGGAGCCCCCCAGGCTGAGGGGGCTGGGGAGTGGCCAGATTTGGGGCTGGGGGGCTCAGACTGGGGCGTCACTGGGGTCACTGGGATGGCAGCACTGACTGGGGGGTGTGTGCTGTTTGTGGGGTGCAAGGGCAGCACAGCCGGGCCTGTAGGTGCTGGGGGAAGCTCTGGGGGGCCGGGGCGTGCCTGTAGCCCTGGGTGGCACCCCTCGATGTGAGGTGTGCTCTGAGGGGTGCAGTGGGCACTGGGGTGTGCAGGGCAGAGTCTGGGGTGCAGTGGGGGGCGAGTTGGGGGGCACCAGGGATGCCCAGCTCGGTGCTGTGGGCAGGGAGCTGGTGCTTGGGGGTCCCGGTGCTGTGGGTGGGGGTGCAGGTGGGCGGGGGGTGCCAGGGCCAAGGCGGGGGTGCAGGTGCCGTGGGAAGGGGTGGTGTGTCCGGTGCCTGGGCGGGGGGGTCCCGGTGCCCGCCTGGGGTGCACGTGCTGCCCGGGGCGGGGGGCGCGGTCCCCCCTTCGGGGTGCGGGACCAGGCCCGGCCCAGCCAGGCCCGCAGGGGCCCGGCCACCCCAGAGGCGCTGCCGGGGTGCCCGGCGCTGCCCGGGGGTGCCCGAGCCGGGGGGTCCCGCTGGCATCGGGGGGTCCCGGCGGGACCGGGGGTCGCCCCCCTCCCGCAGCCCCCCCGCCCCATACAGGTTCCGGGGTGCCGAGAGGGCGGGGCCAACCCGGCAGCCGCCCCACGTGGCCTGGTCCGCGCCGGCCAATGGGAGCGCGTGTTTCTGAAAGATCTCCATATATGGCGATGTTCTCGGCCGGGGGGGCGGGCCCGTCGCCCCCCGGGTATAAAAGCTCGGGGCTGGCAGCCAGGCGGTCTCACTCAGCCGGCGGCACCGGACCAGGCGGCACCGTCACCGCAGCGCCCACAGCAGCGACCCCCGCGCAGCAGGTACCGCACGGCCCCGCACCGCACCGCGCCCGCGCCGCCCCTTCCCCCGCGTTCCCCGGGGGGTGCAGGGAGGGTTTTGCAGCGCTCGGTCCCGCCCGGCCCCGCGGTGGGCTGCGGCTGTGCGGGGTGCCCCCCCCCTCCCTCCCCTCGTGCCGCGCTGGGATGGTCTCGCCCGTGGGTTCGGGCAGGTGGGGATGTGAGGGGGGCGCGCCGCGATTGGTGGAGGCGGCGGGTGACGTCAGCGCGCGGGAGATTCGAACGGGCGATTCAAACGGGAGGGCCCATCGGGGCGGGGGGGGCCGGGCATGGCCCGCAGCCAGCGGCTCCTCCCGGGGCCGCGGCACCGCTGACCCGACCTTTCCCTTCCCTTCCCTCCCCCCGTCCCGGCGCAGCCTCCGCCATGGAAGAGGAAATCGCCGCTCTCGTCATCGACAACGGCTCCGGCATGTGCAAGGCCGGGTTCGCCGGGGACGACGCGCCCCGCGCCGTGTTCCCCTCGATCGTCGGCCGCCCCCGGCACCAGGTGAGGCGGGCGGGGGGCGCGGGGCGCGGGCCGGGCCGGGCCCGGGGCGGGGGCGGCGCTGACTCACCCGCTCGGCTCCGCAGGGCGTCATGGTGGGCATGGGGCAGAAGGACAGCTACGTCGGGGACGAGGCGCAGAGCAAGAGGGGCATCCTGACCCTCAAGTACCCGATCGAGCACGGCATCGTCACCAACTGGGACGACATGGAGAAGATCTGGCACCACACCTTCTACAACGAGCTGCGCGTGGCCCCCGAGGAGCACCCGGTGCTGCTCACAGAGGCCCCCCTGAACCCCAAGGCCAACAGAGAGAAGATGACGCAGGTACCGTGCTCCCCCTGCCCGCCGGCCCCTCTCACTCATCTTCACGAACCTCCTTCGTTATATCTGAAACTTGAATTTTTTGTTCTGTTTTTTGTTTTGTTTCTCCCGACATTTTCAGGGTTCTGTTCTCCTGGCATTTCTCCCCTGACGCCTCAGGTTCTTTCATTTGTGTTTTCTGCCTGCATCCTTTTTGGTTTTCCCTTCACACACTGGGTTGCTCTGCATGCCAAGCATGTGTGTTCTAACACTGAGTGCACACGCCCAGCTGGGGACCTGCTGCTAATTGGCTCTTCTCCTCCTTCCAGATCATGTTTGAGACCTTCAACACCCCGGCCATGTATGTGGCCATCCAGGCCGTGCTGTCCCTCTACGCCTCCGGCCGCACCACGGGCATTGTAATGGACTCTGGGGACGGTGTGACCCACACCGTGCCCATCTACGAGGGCTACGCTCTGCCCCACGCCATCCTGCGCCTGGACCTGGCCGGCCGCGACCTCACCGACTACCTCATGAAGATCCTGACAGAGAGGGGCTACAGCTTCACCACCACGGCCGAGCGGGAGATCGTGCGGGACATCAAGGAGAAGCTCTGCTACGTGGCCCTGGACTTCGAGCAGGAGATGGCCACGGCCGCCTCCTCCTCCTCGCTGGAGAAGAGCTACGAGCTGCCCGACGGGCAGGTCATCACCATCGGCAACGAGAGGTTCCGGTGTCCTGAGGCCCTTTTCCAGCCTTCTTTCCTGGGTATGTGTGGGGCAGGGTCAGCTCCGGGTGGGGTGGGGCTGAGGGGAGGGGTCCAGGGTGCGTCACCGGGAGGTCCTGAGTGGTACAAACAAGGCCCCGTGTGACACTGTCAAGGTGGTGGGTGGGCACTGAGGGGTCCTGGGTTAGAACGAACAAGCTTCTTTGTGGCAGTAAAGGGGGCTGGGTGGCACTGACAAGGTGGTGGGTGGGCACTTGGGGGTGCTGGGGGGAACTAACAAGATCCTGGGTGGCACTAACAAACCTGCCCCTTCCTCCTCCCCACCCAGGCATGGAATCCAGTGGCATCCACGAGACCACTTTCAACTCCATCATGAAGTGTGACGTGGACATCAGGAAGGACCTGTACGCCAACACGGTGCTGTCCGGAGGCACCACCATGTACCCCGGCATCGCCGACAGGATGCAGAAGGAGATCACGGCGCTGGCCCCCAGCACCATGAAGATCAAGGTGGGACAGGCTCCGGGGCGGTGAGGGGTGAGGGGAAGGCTCTGGCTGTGCCCTGACCGCTCACTGTTCTCTCCCCTCCGCAGATCATCGCCCCTCCGGAGCGCAAATACTCCGTGTGGATCGGCGGCTCCATCCTGGCGTCCCTCTCCACCTTCCAGCAGATGTGGATCAGCAAGCAGGAGTACGACGAGTCCGGCCCCTCCATCGTGCACCGTAAATGCTTCTAAACGGACTGCGGGCCCCGCTGCCACGCCCGGGAGCTGTGCCCGGGCATCCATACACCTCATGCCAGCCTCCTGCAACTGGAATAAGCCTTCTTCCAAAAGAAATCCTGCCCTTGGGAAGTCTGTACCTGATGTTAGACACGTGGATGGGCGCGCTGTCGCTTGATTTGACCTTGTTGTAGCCGAGTTAGCCGCTCCCCGAGCCCATACCCTGTACGGATCGGCTCCCTGGGGCTCCCCGATCCCGGGATCTCCCCCTCCCAGGGCCCCCACACTGACAGCGGCCCCGGGCCCGCTCTGTACAGGGTATTTGGAGCCAGACTTTGCCGTACATCCCGTGTGGAATATTCCAGGTTTCCTGTAGAGGCTGGTAGGAGTCCATCGAGAAATTTTTTTTTTTTTTTTTCACCGTTTCTAGCAAGGTTGGGAAAAAAAAAAAACATATCACATCCGAGCCTTACACCCTCCTCATCCTCCTCTTCCTTCCCCTCCTCCCCCTGGTCCCACCGCAGGGCTCGAGTCCTCAGCTCCAAGTTGCTGAAGCTCTACATTTACACCTGTAAATTTCTGCATTTTAATTTATGTCAGATTTTTTTCTTTTTTCTTCTGTTTTTTTTCTTTTTTTTTTTTTTGTACGTTGCCTTAATGTTCTCACGTGACGGTAGAAAAAAAAACCAAATCAAAATTTGTTTAAGAATCATCCGAAAAGTTGAGAAATTGTAATGCCCAACAAACACTTCATTGTGTAAGGAAAATAAAATGGAAAAAAAGCTGCAGTAACTCCAGCTGAGATTGTGTGTGGTGAGGTGGGGGGGAGTGGGTGGGAGCTTCCCCAGGAAACTGGGGTGGGATTTTGGGGCTAAAAATAGGTGTTTAGGGGCCAAGAAGCTGGATTTTTTTGCACAGGCTCTTGGCTACTCTTGCCTGTCTATGGAATTGCTGGGGTGCTGAGGGTCCCTGCCTGGGGTGGGTCTTCAGCCCTTCCTCCCCACCTTTATCCATCACTTCAGGACTGAGGTGCCCCATGTCCAGGGGTTGGGGTGTGGGTGGGTGGGATTCACTCCAGAGATCCCCCCAACCCTCGGGGTTGGTGTCCCCAGGACTGGACACACTGGGTGGCTGAGGGGGACGTGACACAGCACCAGGTCTGGGGGTCCCTGTGCTGTGAAGACCCTGCAGTTGCTGTTCCCATTGATTTAGGGGTGCAGGTCCCTCTGGATGCCCTGGATGGGTGGGGGATGTCCTGTCCCCACCATTGGCCCCCCCAACCCACAGCACCTGCAGCTGCCCACCTGTCCTTCTGTCCATCCTGTTCTGCACCTGTCTCTCTGTCTGTCCATCCCTGTCTGTTCACCCTGCCAGCTCTGCTCTCACCCTTCAGCCCTCTGCATCCATCTGTCCAGCCCTCCAGCCTCCTTGAGTCCATCTGTCCGTCCAGCTGTCCATTCCTCCCTATGTCAATCTGTCCATCCACCCGTATCCATCTGTCTGTCCTCCCTGCCAGCTCCTCACCCGCCGCCCATCCCTCCCTGCCCCTTCTGTCCGTCCAGCTGTCCATCCCTTCCTGTCTCCCCGTGCCCGTCTGCCTGTCCATCTGTCCCTCCCCGTGTCCGTCCGTCTGTCGGACCACTCTCCCGTCCCTGCACCAATCTGTCCGGCCTCCTCCCACCACCTGTCTGTCCGCCTGTCTGTCCGTCTGCCTGTCCCTCCCTCCCAGCACCCGGCTGTCTGTCCCACTGCTTGCCCACCTGCCTATCCGTCCGGCCGTCTGTCCTGCCGGCCTCGTGTCCGTCTGTCCATCCCCACCCCTTCCCTGCCTCAAATACCCACCCTGTCCCCCCCCATGTCCCCTCTGTCCCCCCGTCCCCCATCGGTCGCTGTGTCCCGTCCCGTCCGCCAGGGGGCAGCACGTCCCCACGCGCGCGCCCGGCCCTGCGCTCAGCGCCCCCTGGCGGCCCGGCCGGGCACCGGCGGCGCGCGGGCCCGGAGAACAAAAGGGCGTCCCCACAGCCAATGGGAGCCCGGCTCGGCGGCTCCGCTCCCGCTGATTGGCGGAACAGCGGCCAATGGCGAGGCAGCACTGCCTGTCCGTCTGTTCCCACGTGGGGGTGGAACAAGCGGTGGGGGGGAACGAGAGCCCTTCCTGATCCCACCCTGCATCCCTGATCCATCCCCTGCATCCCTGATCCATTCCCTGCATCCCTGATCCATCCCCTGCATCCCTGATCCATCCCCTGCATCCCTGATCCCACCCACTGCATCCCTGATCCCATCCCTGCATCCCTGATTCCATCCCCTGCATCCCTGATTCATCCCCTGCATCCCTGATCCATCCCCTGCATCCCTGATTCCATCCCCTGCATCCCTGATTCCATCCCCTGCATCCCTGATCCCATCCACTGCATCCCTGATCCCATCCCTGATCCATCCCCTGCATCGCTGATTCCATGCCCTGCATCCCTGATTCCATGCCCTGCATCCCTGATTCCATGCCCTGCATCCCTGATTCCATGCCCTGCATCCCTGATCCATGCCCTGCATCCCTGATCCCATGCCCTGCATCCCTGATCCCATCCCCTGCATCCCTGATCCATCCCCTGCATCGCTGATCCCACCCTGCATCCCTGATCCCATCCCTGCATCCCTAATCATGCTGCAGGAGTATCCCCCATCCTGCTGCCTGCATCCTGCATCCCACTGACCCTGCCTGCATCATCCTGCAACCCCAACCTGCATCCTGCCTGCATTCCCCCCATTCCTCCCTGCATCCCTGCCTGCATTCCCTGGCAGCAGGACCGGGTGCCACCAGGACAGGGTGCCCTGGGGGTCTCTAACCCTACCCCCCCTGCCCATCTCCTGCCAACACCAAGCTGGGGAGGCCTCTGGGGGTGCTGGGGGGTGGTGGTGCCCATAACTGGGGGTGCCCAGAGCCAGGGGTGCCCACAGTGGGGGTGCATAGGGTGGTCGCAGCAGAAGGGAAACTGAGGCAGAGCCGAGAGCGGAGCCGGCGCCAGCAACGGTTCATATATTTATTCATAAGCCAAGTTATCCATAAAAAAGTTCCATAGTAAAAGGCCTTTACAGGAGTGGCGGCTCATAAAACCTTTGTTTAACCCTTTGCTCCTTTTTTTTTTTTTTTTTTTTTGTCCTTTTGGATTTTATTTTTTTTTATCCTGTTTTGTGGGATTTTTTTTCTGGTTTAGTGTTTACACTGGAAAAGCCCCTGTACAGTATTTTCCAGGCAGCGGCGGCGGGACGGGCCAGCATCCGCCGGCCCCAGGGGGTGCCCGTGGACCCCCCACGGCCCCCTGGGTCCCCTCGCGGTCACCCCCTATTGCACTGGGGACGGCGGCTGGGCCCCTGCCCGGGCCGAGCCCCCCACCCTGGCCCCCTCTGTACAGCGCTCCCCGCTGTCCCCGTCCCCCCCGGCTGGGGGACACAGTGCACTGAAACGACCCCCCCCTTTCCCACCCGCCCCCTCCCCAAGGATTATTATTAATTTTTTTTTATTGTGGAGTGGTGTTTTTTTTTTTGACCATTTTTTTTTTTTTTTTTTTTTTTTTCTGTCCTTTCTTGGTTTTCCATAAAACTTCCCGGAAGAAATACAATATTTACAGGCAAAATAAATAGAACAACACACCTGATTTCTGCTTCACCTGCTGGCAAACAGTCAGAGGTACTAGGGAAAGTTATGGCTTGTAGGGGAGCCCCGTCCCCCCGTCCCCCTCGGGCCCCCACAACGCGCCCCCCAATGTCACCACGGGCTTTGCATAAGAGCCGGGCAGGACCCGCAGAGGGGGGTCCCCGTCCCCGTCCCCGGGGGGTCAGCAGAGGGTGGGCACCCCCGGGGGGTCGGCAGAGGACGGGCACCCCCAGGGGGGTCAGCAGAGGATGGGCACCCCGTCGGCGGTCACCAGGCGGCCCGTGGTGGGGTCGTAGGTGCCCGCCAGGTAATAGAGGTCCTGGCGGTCCTGGTACCTCCGGCCCCGCGTGAGCTGCTCGTAGTGCTCCCGCCCCACCACCTGGCACTTGTGCGAGATGGTCTGCACGTCGTTCTCGTCCTCGTGGCACGACTGGTACAGCGCGTTCTGTGGGGACAAGGCACCGTCACGGCCGCCTGGCACGGCACGCGTGGCCGCCTGGTGTGGCTACCTGGCACAGTGTGGGGCTGCCCGGCACGGCTCATGGCTACCTCGCACAGTGTGTGGCTGTGCCACATGGCACAGGACCCCTTGGGCCACCTGACACCACAGAGGGCCGCCTGGCAGAGCTGCCCCCGCCCCACCCTCACCTTGCCGTCGCTCTGGCGCTTGCCCAGCTTGGTCTCCTCGGGGTGGTAGAACCACTTGACCTTGACCACCATGTTGCTGGCCCAGGACTCCCACATGCTCTCGATGCGGCCGATGTAGGGCAGGTTGGGCCTCCCGGCCGACAGGAACACGGCGCAGTCGCCCACGCGCAGCGTCTCCTTGCCCCGCACGATGGCCTTGTAGAACAACTTCCGCGCCTTGCCCTTCATGCCGCGCCGCTGGGGGGAACAGGGGCTCAGGGGGGGCACGGGGACCCCCAAACCCGCCACCACGGGGAGAGGGGAGAGCAGCACACAGGGCGGGAGTGCCCACGGCACCCGGGCAGTGCCCTGTGCCTGAGGGACACAGCGGGTGTCACCAGTGCCCAGGGGACACAGACAGTGTCACCAGCACCCCTGCATCTGTGTGACACAGCTGGTGTCACCAGCACCGGGTGCTGGGCAAGCACGTGTTGCAACTGCTGTCCCCAAACGCCACGAGCACCTTTTTCTGGGCACCTGAGTGCCAGCTTGGGCACCCACACGTCACAGCTGGTGTCCCCAGCACCTCGAGCACCCCACACCCCACCAGGCACCCCTTTGCCCCCCGCACCCACGTCCCCACACCCCAGGCACCTCGCTCTGCGCACGCCCTGCCAGGCACCCCCACACGTCCGCCTGTGCCCCCCGCCCTGAGCCCCTGGGAGCTGTGCCCGCTCCTCCCCTCCCAAACTGTGCCCAGCAGCGAGTGTCCAGCTGAGCTCACGGTGCCTGCGGAGGGTGGCGGGGTGGGTGCCCACCTTACCTGCGTGGGGTTCCCCGACCACCTCCAGAGCTGGCGCGGGCAGGAAGGCGGAGATCTTTGGCCGGTTTTCCACCGAGGGCAGGCGCTGCCGCCGGGAGAACTCTTTGGCTTTGGCGAAGCTGAGGGCCTCCTTGCGCTTGAGCTTGGCCTTGGGGCCGGCGGCGGCCGCCTTGGACAGGAAGCAGCGCTGTGGGGCGGTGCCCTTGGGCCGCAGCGCGTCCGGCTGCGCCAGCAGCGCCGGCACCGGGTGCGACAGGCAGGTCTGGAGCAGCAGCGCCGAGTCCTCGTCCTCCGAGCTGTAGGAGGAATCCTCATTGTCCGAGGAGCAGAGGCTGGACGTGGAGATGGAGCCGGAGCTGGAGGAGGTGGAGGAGCCCGAGGAAGAGGAGGACACCGAGAGGCGCGTCATGAAGCGCGAGGGGACGTCGGCGCCCAGCCCCGCCGCGTCCTCGTCCTCGTCCATGTCCGAGTAGGAGCTGTGGCAGTCGCTGTCGCAGTTCAGGGTGAAGTCCCCGTGCCCCGAGTACTTGCGCAGCGCCAGCCCCACGGGCAGCGGGTGAGTGGCCGCGCGGCCCCTCCGCTCCCGGCCGCCCAGCCCGGCGTGTCCGTAGCCGTGGCTGCCCAGCGGCCGCTCCAGCCGGGCCCCGAAGTCCTTCTCGGCCAAGAGCAGCGCCTTGCACGTCTTGTTCTTGGGGGACGTCACCCCTTCGTGGTCCAGCTTGACCAGGAACTCGCTGCCCGCCGCCTTCCTGCGCCCGCTCCTGCCCACCTCCGCCTCCAGCCGCTCGGCCTTCTTGGAGCGCAGGAGCTTCTGTGCCGCGGGCAGCACCAGCCCGGCACTGGCGCCGAAGGAGCTGTAGGAGCTGGCGATGCGGCCAAAGGAGTCGGCACCGAAGGCGTTGCCGAAGACGGGGGCGGCGAGGTGGTGGTGGTGGTGGTGCAGCGGGAACAGGGTCTCCTTGGCCCGCAGCTTCTTGGCGCTGCCGTTGACCTGGAAGAGGTTCTGGAGCACGGACGAGCCCTTGTTCGCCGCCTTCCGCTTGGTCTGTGCCATGGCTGCCCAGCTGAGCAGGGACCCCCCGCGCCGCCCGGCCGTGGCATCGCTCAGTGCTGGCCCCCGGCCCCCCAACAGCCCCTCCATGGCTTTGCCTGCAGGAGAAAGGGGTCAGGGGGGTCAGAGGATGGATGGACGGAGGGAGCATCCCAACAACCTTCTCCCCATCCCAGCACCCTTCCCTGCATCCCAGCACCTTTTCCCCAACCCAAAACTCTTCCCCACATCCCCGCATCCTTTCCTGTATCCCAGCACCTTTCCCTGTACCCCAGCCCTCTTTTCCCTATTCCAATGCCACTCCTTGCATCCCATCCAGGCAGGTGGTCCATGGGTGCTCCTTGCCCCCCCATACCGCTTTTCTCCTTGCCAGATGCCTTCCTGCTGGAATTCCGGGAGGCCTGGGGGCCGTGATCCGGGCACAGCGTGGGGGGCAGCGCTCCAGGGGTGCCCACGTCGCCGCACGCCCGCTTTGCCCGCCGGCAGGAGCTGGACACCAGCAGTGCTGGGGAGGGCTCGGTGCCTGTGGGGAGCAGGGGGGTCAGGGCAGCCCCACACCCCACACCTGCTCCCCCTAATCCCGTGATCCCACCCCGGCCCCTCACACTGGATCTTGAAGTCGGGGGGCAGCAGGCGGATGTTGGACACGGCGATGTGCCCGGTGTCGCCATCGTCGAACTCCACCAGCACGGCCTCGGCGTCCTCCTCCTCCTCGTCACTGGAGGAGCCTGCGGCACGGGAGGGCTGTCGGGATGGGCAGGGACCCCCTGACACCCCCCGCCCCACAGCCTGCTCCCTGCCCAGCCTCACCTCGCACCACGTTCCCTGGGTACAGGCACCGGGATTTCTGGCTCCAGTAGGCGCAGACGCGGGTGCCGGGCGGGAGGCTGCGGCGTGACTGCGGCCGCACGTCCAGGACCTGCAGGGAGCACCGTGCTGGGCTCTCCCCAGGGTGGGGACCCCCACCTTGACACCTCACCATGACCCCCCACAAGCCCCCCCCCACTCACCGCCTCCTGCAGCAGCTGCTCCTGTGAGTAGATGCGCTGCCGGTTCCCCCTCTCGCCCTCGATGATGATGCTGTAGCTGGGGAGGGGGCACAGAGGGGGCTCAGCACCCACCTTGCCACCCCCTGCAAGGCTGGGACACCCCCCAGGGCTGGGACCCCCCGGAGCCCACGCTCACATGTCCGGGGGCTGGATGGTGCGGACGCTGCCGGCGTAGAGCAGACTGTCCTCCTTGGGAATCAGGATGTGCAGCCCATCCCGCAGGTCCTCCTTCTGGATGGCGCAGGCGTGGGGGACCTCCCCACGTGTCCCCCCCGCCAGGCAGCCCCCCAGCTCCTCCTCCTCCTCCGAGAAGCTGCTGTTGTCATCGAAGTCGAAGTCGTCCTCCACGGTGAAGCTCTCCAGCAGTTTGCTGACTGCCCGGCCCTTGCACTGCAGGAGGGGGCAGGGGTGAGTAGGGGGCCTAAGGGGGCTGTGTCAGGGTTGGGGGAGGCCACCCCGGTTCTCACCTGCTTGGTGGCCACTTTGCTCTTGACCTTGGCCAGCTTCTTGCCCTTGCTCAGGATGGTCTTGGCGCTCCGGGGGGAGAGGGCCAACGAGAGGGCCCCGTTCTTGCGCTGCAGGAGGAGGGTCAAGACTGGCTGATGGCCTCCCCATGTGACCCCAGCCTGCCCGGGGTGCCTCCCACCACCCCAGTCCCTCTCAGCTCTACCAGCACACACAGCCTGTGCAAAACCTGCACCCACCCCTTGGCACTCCATGGCACACCCTCATGGTGCCAAGGGTCCCACCAGTGCTCCCAGCACCCCCAAAACATCACAGAACCCCCAGCCCCTGCATCCCATGGTCCCAGTGGTGCCCACCCAACCTCCCCAGCCTATCCAAACCCCATATCTCCCCCTGTACCCCGTGGGCCCATCAGCACCCTACAACTACCCCAGTACCCCAAGCACCTGCACCATCTCATTGGAAACCCCAATGACAGCAGTACCCTCAACCCCTGCACGCCCCGGTCCCATTGGTGCCCCCCAGCCCATCCATCCAAACCCCACACCCAGCCCCTGCTCACCCTGAGGGCTGCCTGCAGCCCCTTGCTCTTGCGGGTGCCCTTCTTGCCCCTCTCTCCCAGCCGAGCCCCCTCGTCCCGCGGCCCCAGGAGCCGGGGGTCGGTGCCCCCGAAGAGGCTGCCGGGGGGTCCCGTGGGGCTGGGGCCACCGGGAGCTGGGGGCCGCAGGCTCTCCTTGTTCTTGACCTTCAGCTTCTTCTTGCTGCCCTCGGGGCAGCCCCCGGCCTTCCGCCGCCCCGGCACCTTCTCCAGCTTCCCGGCACCCCCCGGCTTCACCGGCCGCCGCTTGATCTTCACCTCCCCCTCGGGGCTGCCCAGGCGGCAGGGACCTGGGGGGACAGGGGTCAGGGCACCCCACAGGGACCAGGGCATCCCATGGGGGCCTGGGGACCAGGCACCATACAGAGGGGACAGGGCTCAGGGCACCCCACAGAAGTGATGGGGTTTGAGATACCCCACAGTTGCCCACCCAACCCTGGCACATGGTCCTCGGCCCTGTGCCCCACGGCATTCCCAGGGTGATCCCATTACCTAGCAGCCCCTGCCTTTCCTTTTTCTTCTTGGCCTTCTCATTGGCCTCCATCTTCACCACAGAGGATGGGGAGGGCCCCAGCACGGCCACCGGCCCCGTGGGCAGGGACAGCCCCGGCTCCTCATCCTCGCTGTCCGTGTCCCCTTCGGGCTCATCTGCAAGGGCAGGGGACAGCAGTGAGGGACCCCTATGCACCCAGGGGTGGCCCCTGCACCCCCAGTACAGGATGGGGTGAGCTGGAGTCAGGTGTGACTCCTACTCTTGCCCTAAACCTTCTGCAGCCCCGTGCTGGACACTGAACACCCATCCCATGCTGAATCCTGCACCCCCAGCCCCGTGGTTGGACCATGCATCCCCATGCTCGTGCTGCACCCAGCACCCCCAGCCCAGCCTCTGAACCCCCATTCCCATGCCAGACCCCAACCCCAACCTCACACCCCCATCCCAACCAGATCCTTATCCTGACCATGCACCCCATCCTAACCTTGCCCTGCTGTTCCCATCCCAGACCCCACACCCTCATCCCACACCCCCACCCCCGTGCCCCCCTTGCCTCTGAAGTGGGGGGGCTGCCGGGGGCCGGGGTCCTGCCCCTGGTACTTGGAGCCCTTGGAGCCCTTGGGTCGGTTCAGCTTCTTCTGGATGCGGGCGCCGGGGTTGGGATCCCTCCGGCGGAAGGGGCTGAGGCCGGGGGGCAGCCCCTTGCCCTTCACCTTCTGCTTCAGCTGCAACACCCCATCAGCCACCACACAGAGCAGGGGACCCCGCTCTGGGGGGGCTCGGGGGGCGTTGGGGGGTGAACAGGACTCCCCAGATCCCATGGGACTCACCGGGGAGCCCTGGAGGCTGCTGAAGGTCCCCCCTGACAGTTTGCTCCTCTTCTTCTGGGGCTCAGGGTCCCCCCTCAGCTCGGCACACAGCAGGGACAGGCTGGTCTTCACTGCCCTGGGGAGGGCACAGCGTGGGCACGGTGTCTGCAGACCCCCAGAGGGGTCCTGCACCCCGTCCCAAATGGATCCTGTACCTCACCCTGGCTGGCTCCTGCACCCCCACAACTGCCACCTCCCTGCTCTGCTCCCCACCCCTAACAACAATTTGTGACACAAAACCTGGAGATTATTTCTTTCCCCTTTTCCATCTAAACTGTGGCCCCATTTAGCAACAATTTAACAAGGGAGGGGGCTGGGACCCCCCAACATTCCCACACACCTTCCCAGTGCTTGGCTGAGCGCACAGCATTTACAGAGGACAGCTATGAGAATGGGGAATGGGATGCACCAGGCAGGAAAAGGGGGTGGGAAGAGGGGGTCACCCCATGCCATGGGGCTCCATGGAATGCTGCTCCCACCCAGACCCTCCCATCTTCCATGGGAATGAGTGGATGAACGCTCCCAAACACGGCACGGGACTGGTGTGCCATGGAAGTGGCATGAGGGGGGTGCAATAGGGATGTAATTGGAGTGGGGGGCCCCAAGCACACCGGGAGGGTCAGACCCCTGGACCGAGGGGGTCCATGCCACCGGTCACTCACTTGACCTTGCGGCTCTCGGCCCTGCCCAGAGCACTGGAGTGTTTCCTCTTCCGGCCGCCCCGGCCCGCGCCGCGCCGGGCTCCGGGAGCTCTCGTCGCGCCTGGAAAACCGGGGGCACCGTGAGCAGAGCCCCCTCCCCTCCAGGCTGAGGACAGGCCCAAACTCATCACACGGATTAACTGCCAAGGCTGCCCCTGCCCCGCCCCAGCCTCAGGAAGGGGACGGAACAGGACGTACTCGTGGTCGTGGCGCCGCTGGAGCCTCACCAGCTCCCGCTGCTTCTCCTTGTAGCGGCGCTGGAGCTCGGCCAGGCGCATCCGCACCTCCACCTCCTGCGTGTTCAGCTGCTCCATGGCCGCCTTCAGCGGGCACACCTGGGGGGTCAGGGAGGGTCTGGAGGCCGCTGGCACCGCTGGCAGTGCCAACAGCCTCTGCCACAGGGCTGAGGCCGAGCACAGCTCATCTCACCTCCCACCCCCCCCCGGCAGACACTCACGGCCTTGGTTTTGGGGGTCCAGGTGTACTTGCGGCGGGGGACACGGGTGCGGGGTGGGGGCGAGGCGGGCAGGGGGCTGAGCGCGGGGGGGCTGCCCTCCCGCCCCGCCGCCTCCACCAGCGACCAGGCGGCCGCCACCGTGGCCAGGTTCTGCAGGTTGAAGGCCAGCAGCTCCTCATCCTCACCTGCAGGGACGGGATGGGGTCAGCGGGGACAGCCCAGGCTGCACGCTGGCAGCAGACCCTCGGCTGTAGCCGGGACGGACATGATGTGCCCCACCGGGTCACCCCATCCACGGGGAGTGGGATTCCACGGCCACATCCCATCCGTGGGGAGTGGGATTCCATGGCCACACCCCATCCGTGGGGAGTGGGATTCCACAGCCACAGCCCCACCCCATCCTACCAACCCCTCTGTGTGGGGAGTGGGACGCCACAGCCAACCCCTCACCCCACGGTGTTCCCATTCCACACCCAGCACGGGATCCCCCGCCACACTCCCACACAGCCGCAGGAACGAGGACACGCCAGGACAGTGCTGGCCATCCCTGCTGGGGCCCCTGGGATTCCCTGGGGAAGCCGAGCCGGGAGGGAATCCCGGCGCCTGCCTGGAGCCAGCGCTGGAGCAGAGCCTCGGCTTCGAGTGGGGCATGGCATGGCAGCATGGCACGGAACACAGCCTGCACACCCATGGAACAGGGTGCACTGGGGGAATTGGGGTGTACTGGGGACTGCTGGGGGTACTGGGGAGCACTGGGGGCACTCAGAGGCATTGGGCAACACAGTGGGATACTGGGGGTACAAAGGGTGACTGGGGTCACCAGAGAGTACCAGGGGTCACCAGGGATGTCAGTTCCAGCAGGCACCAGGGTCACAGAGAGGTGATGGGGGCACCAGGGGTCACCCACCTTCCCTGGCCAGGTCGCAGCGGCGCCGGCGCAGCTCCAGGTCGGCGAGTTCACTGAGCAGGGCAATGCCGGGGATCCCTGAGGGGTGGGGGGCGGGCGAAGGGGGTGCAGGAGGAGGCTCCTCAGGCTCGTCCAGTGCTGGCAGCTCCCCCAGGTCGATGCCGGCAGCGATCAGAGCCTCCAGCCCACCCAGGCAGCCCTGGTGCCCAACAGGGACATCACCATCCTCCTCCTCATCGCAGTTGCCCTCCGGTTCCAAGCCATCGCTGTCGCCTTCCTCCTCCTCCTCCTCCTCCTCCTCCTCTTCTTCCTCCTCCTCCACCTCCTCCTCCTCCGCAGTGGGGGGCAGCTGAGAGTCCCCTACCCCGGGCACGGGGTGCTGCTGCTCCGGCTGCTCCGGTGCTCCCTGAGCCACCTCCCGGTGCCCCCCGAAGGGCTCCTCCTGTCCCCCGTGGCCGGCGCTGCCCCTCGCTCCCCGCAGAGGGGCCCCGGGGGGAGCAGCAGGTGGTGGCGGTGCAGCAGCACCCCGGGACCCTCGGCCGGGGGGTCCCGTGGGGGGCCCGGCTCCCGCAGCGCCTCGGCAGTGGGGCTGAAGGTCCGGGACTGCTCGGGCTCTGCGGGGGGTGACCCGGCGTGCACGGGGTCGGGGTCCGCCGGCTCGGCTGAGTGCGCCGCGGGGTAGCCCATGGCGGCGGCGGGGTAGCCATACCCGGGGGGCAGGTCTGCAGGAGGGGGGCCATGGTCAGCAGGGACCCCCCGGTATCCTCCAACCTCCCTTCTCTTCCTCGGTGCCACGGACTCACCTGGCTCCAGGGGTTTGGGGTAGCGGTGCGGGGGCTGCCCCTCGCCCCGCGCGTCCTCGCCCTCGCTGCCCTTGCTGGGGGCGGGCAGGGGGCTGTCGGCCGGCGAGCGCGGGGCCACGGCCGGGCTGGCGGCGGGGCAGGCGGGTAAAGTGCAGGGGGCCGTGGGCAGGGTCACTGGGCACTTGGCCGGGTGCCGCAGGGCTGGCGAGTGGCAGCAGGGGGACAGCTTGGGGGGCGCGGGGGCCGCCGAGGTCAGGCCCTTGGTCGGGGGGTTTAAGGCAACTGCTTTGTGGGAGGGTTTGAGGGGCTTCTCAGGACCCCCCTCCTCCAGCTCCAGGGGCTGCTCCTCTGTCTTCCGCTGTGGGAGGCAATGAGGGGACACATGTTAACCCCTGCCCCACAGCCTGGTCCCTGCCCCACAGCCTGGCATCCCACAGCCCAGCTCTGCATCCCACAGCCCAGCCCTGCACCCCACAGCTCAACCCTGCACCCCACAGCCTCGTCCAGCCCCACAGTACAGATCAATGCCCCAGACTCCTGCCTAACCACCCAGCCCAGCACCCTACAACCCCATCCCACATCCCAGTCCCATATCCCTGCCCAGCCCCTGCTTCTCTGCCTGTCCCCAGCCCTGCCCCACATCTCCTCCACAAATCCCACATCCAGCCCCACATCCCCACCCTCCGCCCCAACCTTCATCCCGCCCTGCATCCTCCAGCCAGCCCCACATCCCATTCCACCCCCAGCCCCCACCATCCCCCATCCCTGGCACCTGGCCGTGTGCCTGGCGCTGGATCTCGAGGGCCTGGGCTGCCCGTTGCTGCTGCTGCTGCTGCTGCTGCTGCTGGAGGGCGTAGAGTTCCTGCTGCCGCAGGAACTGCGACCGTGGGTACACGGGCAGCTGCCCCGTGTGCTGCAGGTGGGCACTGGGACCCCGGCCCGGGTACATGGGGGGCCACAGCGATGCCTGGTCCATCACGTCGGCTGCAGAGGGCAGGGGGTCAACTGAGAACCCACTTTGGGGTCACCCCACAGATCCCACTGGTGTCCAGCCCCAGCCCTGCAACCCTGGTAGCACACAAAGGGACCTGCATCTCCCACCCCTAGACCCCCAAAAGTACCTAAAAGGACCCCAATCTCCCACCCCTGTACCCCAAGAAGCACCTGCAGCCTCCCTCCACCCACAACTGTACCCATAGAAAACCCACTACCAACCCCCAAACCCCCAAAAGTGACTCCAGTGACCCCCATCTCCCACCCTACACCCTCAAGGACCCCTTTCTCCTCTCCCCAGCCTCACCCAGCCCCCAGGACCCCCTTCCCAGCACAAGGTGGGGGTCCCAGCCTCACCCAGCGTGTGGGGGGTGCTGTGGGCGGGGGGCTCTGTGGGGAGGATGACGAGCTGGGCAGGGGGGTCCTGGGCGAGGGGGAACACGGGCTGCATGGCACTGGGCATGGAGGTGGGGAAGGCGGGGGGCAGGTTCTGGTGCAGCGCCGGGTGCCCGATGCCTGCAGGGATGGAGGGGGGGTGGTCCGTCAGCACCCCACTGTGGGGGATCAGCACCCACCCAGCCCCCCAGAGCCCCCCACTGACCGTAGGAGTGCCCCCCCATCCAGATGGAGGGGCTGCGGGTGCGGGGCAGCCAGTGCGTGTGCGCAGGGTGGGCGTGGGCGGCGGGGTCCCCGCCCAGCTGCCCTGCTGGCAGCGAGGAGCCCCCTGCCATCATCAGGTGGGGGGCCAGCTCCCCGGGACACCCCCCTGATGGGTGCATCCGGGCAAACTCCACCAGGTCCTTGTTGTCCCTGCGGGAAGAGGGGGATACACAGGTGTGGGCAGAGCACTGGCATCACCGTCCCCTGCATCCCCAAAAGGGACCCATCTCCCACACCTGCATGACCACCAACACCCACATGGACCATCAGATCCCACTACGCACCCCCAAAAGCACAGGAACCCATTACCCTTCCCCACACCCCCAAAACCACCCAAAGGGACCCCCCTCCCAACCCCACATTCCCAAGAGGATATCCAGGGTCCCTCATGTCCCTCCCTGCACCCCAGGGACCCCCACCATCCATCCCCATCTGCACCCCAGGGACCCCCATCTGCCCCCTGCCCCCAGCAGCCTCCCTGATTCCCCCTCACTCACTGGAGCAGGATGTCCCTCCCGGGCAGCCCCAGGCGCTCCTCACACAGCCGGCCCCGCTCCTCCTCGGCCTCCAGCTCCATCAGGTGCACGGGGCGCGCGGTGCCCGCTGCACGGGGACACCACGGTGGCATCAGCGTGGCACCACCAGCCCCTGCCGCCCCCAGCCCCCTCCCCAGCCCTTACCTTTGACTCCGGCTGCCGCCCGCTGCCGTCCCGCGCCCCCGGTGCCGCCGTTGCCGTAGGGCTCGTGGCGGCCCAGCGTGTCCTTCTGCCGCGCCACGGCCACGGCGATGCCCACGGGCGGCTGCCGCACCTCGCCCTCGGTGCCGCCGGGGCCCAGCGCCTCGTGCTCCCGGCCGCGGGCGCAGTCCGGCCGCTCCAGCTCCAGCTGCCCTTTTCCCGACGGGAATTTGGCGTCCTGGTGGGCGCAGCTGCCCTTGGAGCCTGCCAGCCCCACGAAGGGGGGGCCCTTCTGCCCCCCCAGCAGGGCCCCGTTGCTGTACTTGAGCAGGTTCTTCATGGCCGAGACCTCGTCGGGGGCGTTGGGCACCTCCTGCGCCCGCACCAGCCCCGCGCCGAAGGGGTCCAGGTAGGGGCCCCCCTTCCTCTCCTCTGCCACAGCCAGGGGGGGCCCCTGGCCCTGCACCCCCCAGGGGGGCAGGGGGTGCCCGCTGTAGCCCAGGGTACCCAGCTCCAGGGGCTTGCGCTTGCCCTCGGCCACCTCAGCCTCGGGGTGCTGCTGGTGCCGGATCCGAGCCACCTTCTGGGCCGGGGGGTCCTTGGGGGGGCCCTTCTCTAAAGTGCAGCAGGAGGGGCCGACACGGACGCCCAGGGGGTCAGGGCGGGGGGCACGGGAGCAGTCGGGGGCCGGTGGCACCTCGAAGTAGCCCTTCTCCAGCCCCCCCTTGGACGCCGGGCACCTGCCGGAGAAGGGGGGTCCCTCAGCTGCACCCCCCCCCAGGTACTCCAGCCCCTTCAGCCGGGTGCCCGGAGCCCCCCAGTCCAGCCGCCGCTCCGCTGGCCCCTCGGCCTTCAGCGGGTGATGGAAGGGGGCACCATAGGGCTCGGTGCTCCCCTCGTTGTGCCGCTCCTTGCCGTCCCCTCGCTCCATCCCACCGGATTCCGCCTGGAACGAGCGGCTCTTGTCCGTCGGGGGTCCCACCGAGGGCACCAGCGTGGCCCCGCTCAGCTTCAGCTCGCGGGCGGGGGGCTCGGGCAGCGGGCACAGCACCTCGGGGCCGGTGTGGAGCGGGAGGCAGGGGAAGGAGCCGGCGGCGGGCACGGCGTAGGACACGGCGTGGTGCAGCATCTGCCGCCGCTCCACGGCCTCGCCGTAGGGCTGGGGCGCCTCAGGGACCCCCGGCTCCCGCTCCTTGGGGGCGCAGCGGGCGGCGCGGGGCAGGGCGTTCCCGGCACAGCTGGGCAGCGCCGCGCGGGCGCCGTCACCGTCCAGCCCCTTGGCACCCAGCAGGCACGAGGCCAAGGGCTTGGGGCGCCCATCGCCGGAGCCCCGCGGCGGCACCCCCTCCTTGCAGTGCCCCTCGGGCGGCACCGGCAGCACCGCCTTGTGCCGCTCCTTGGGGTCCTCCTCGGGCAGCCGCTCCTTGGGGTCCCCCTTGCCCCCCTTCTCCTTGCCCACCAGGAAGCGCTCGTAGTCCTTGGGGGTCTTGGGCAGGGGGCCGCTGTCCCGCTCCCGGCTGCAGGAGCCGGCGGGGGGCCCAGGGGCGGCGCGGGCGATGCCGGGGAAGCCGTGGCTGGCAGGGAGCAGGGGGGGCTGTGCCGGAAGGTTCCGCAGGTAGAAGTTATCTGGAGGGGAGGGTAACGGGTGAGACCCCCCAGACCCCCCACCCAACCGGTGGCCATGCCAATGAGAGAAGGAGTGGGACGAAGGGACAGGTGCCCACCACCCCACCCGCTGCCCAAGCACTGGGCACCTGCTCTGACACCAGCACTGGGACAGGAACTGTGAGCCCCCCACGCCTCTCCAGGTGGGGACATGCACCCCCACAAGGGACCCTGGTGGCCCCGGTACCTGCCTTTCTGGCTCTCGTAGAAGCGGTGCTGGCCGTAGAGCACGTTGCCATTGCCGTGGTGGTCCAGGTGGCCCATGGGCAGGAAGGTGGAGGCCAAGCTCCCGGAGAAGCGGGGGTACCCCGGGGCTGGGGACACGGGGTCAGCGGGGCTGGGGTGGCACCTCACCCAGCACCCCAACCCACACTGCTCCAGCTGGGAACACCCTGCAGAGCCTGGGATCCCCTCCATGCTGGGACCCCCCACGCCCTCCAGGAGCCACCGAGGAGGGGGCTGAGGCCCCCCCAGCCTCGTGTCAGCAGTGGCCGTGCTTGGCTCGGCTCGGGCGGGCTGTCCGTCGGCCGCGTGCGCTGCCCGTCCCCGTCCCCCCGTGCCCCCCCGAACGCTGGGAGCCAGCTGGCAGCCGGTCAAACTACCAGCCGGGCCGGCTGCCAGGGCCCCGCGCCAGCACCGCCGCCCCGCTCCCGCTCCTCCGGCACGGTGGGGACGCCAGCAGGATGGGGGGGGCAAGGGGAGTCAGCTGAACCAGGGCTGCCCCGGGGGTCCCCACACTGTCACCTGCCCCATCATCACCAGTGACACAAGCTGGCCCGGCCTCAGCCCAGCTCCCAGGGTGGGGGTCTGCAGCCCCGCACGAGCCTCTCCAGCCACCCCAAACCCCAATTGCAGGGGCTCAGCCTGGTTCCCGTGGATGCTCAGGGAGGGATTTAGGGCACAGTGCTGCTTGTACCCACATCATCATTGCGAAGCAGTTGCCCAGGAAGCCTGGATCTCATCCATACAGGCACCGGTGGGACATGGTGCACTGGCACTGGGCAGAGCCCTGACCACATCTTGGCCACCCACAGGGACCCCCTGCCCCACCCTCGTCCCAGTCCCCGCTCACCTTCATGGGAGTGGGAGAACCAGATCTGGGAGGTGCCGGAGTGGGGCCCACAGAAGGCTGGCTCTGGGGGGGAGGCAGCGGGGCCAGCGGGGTGGCTGGGCCCCCCCGAGCCCAGGCTGCTGCTCAGGAAGCCCCCCATGAAGGAGGAGGGAGGGGCGCTCCCCATCAGGCTGCTGCCGGCTGTGGGGAGAGGATACAGTCAGGGGGGCCAAGGACACCATTCAGAGGGTTGAGGACACAGCTGGGGGGGTTGATGCAGTTGAGGGGGGTTGAGGACACAGCTGGGGGTTGATGCAGTTGAGGGGGTTGAGGACACAGCTGGGGGTTGATGCAGTTGGGGGGGGTGAGGATGCAGTTGGGGGGGGTTGAGGACGCAGTTGGGGGGGGTTGAGGATGCCGTTGGGGGGCAGCGCAGGTTCTGCTCCCACACGTGACCTGCCGTGCCCCCTCGTGCACACACGTGTGCACATGGCTCCCAGGGGGCTGTGCAGCCCCCCCGGCACGGGTGCATCCCCTGTGCACACACAGCCCTCACGAGCACGCGTGTCCCTCGTGTCATCGTGTCCCTCGTGCACACACGGTCCATGAGCACACACGTCCCTTACATGATCACCTCCCTCGTGCTCACATGTCCCTCGTGCACGCATGGCCCTTGAGCACCCAGCACATCCCTTGTGCACACATGACCTGTGAGCCACACGTCCCCCATGATCACAGCCCTCGTGTCATCGTGTCCCTCGTGCACACACATCCCCCATGAGCACACACGGCCCTTGTGCCATAACAGCCCTCGTGCCCCTCACGTCCCCCAGCCCCACAGTGCCCACACGTGCACCAGGGTGTGTCAGAGGCAGCAGAGCCGTGCAAGGGGCTCTGTTGCCCTGCCCTGTGCGTGCCCTGAGAGCACACACGTGTGCTGGCACACAGGAGGTTTTGCACACGTGTGTGGCTCCCATACAAGTGCTCCCAGTGCTGGGACAATCCCGAGGTCCAGAGGCCCGTGTGTACACGTGTGTGCGTACACATGTAAGTGTGTATGTGTATGTATGTGCATACACATGTATGTGCACGTACGTGTTGGGAGGGGCAGGGGCAGCTCCCATCCTGACCCCGCCACCTCCCCCACAGCCCGGGGGGGCCCCCAGCACCCCTGGGGAGCCCCATGGCCGGCGTTCCCCATCCCGCCCCCCATCCTGCTCCCATCCCGGCCAAGCCGTGAGATCATGGTGGAAACTTTGGAGCCGGTGGCCAGTGGTTGGGCGGGGGGAGCCGGGATGGGGGGAGCCGGGATAGGCGGAACCGGGATGGGGGAGCAGTTGCCCTTCACTGCACGGCCCCACTCCCCGTGTCCCTGTGTGCCGGCGTGGTCGTGGCACGGCTCGGCACGCGTGGCGTGGCGCGGAGCGCGGGCTGGCCGCCCGCCCGGCCGGGGCAGGAAGCGATGCTTTGCTCTCTAAGCCGGCCCACGCTCCCCGGCTAATCCCGCCGGGATGCCTCTGGGATGAGTGTCGGGATGTGGTTTCAGGCAGCTTCGCTCCTTCCTCCGCGGAGGGGCCGAGCTGGGCAGGGCCGCGTGGGCCGGGGGCACGGCCACAGCCCTGGGAACCGGACACGCACCAGGATGGGTGGGCACATCCCGCCGTGCCAGCGCATCCGGGGGGATCCCTGTCCAGTGCTGCCTGCAGCCAGCCCACCCCGCACCCCCGCCATGCCGGGGGACCCGTGCAGGCGTGGAGCCGGCAGCGTGCCGGGTGGCTGTGCCGGGCGGGAAGCCGAGGTTTCCAGAACAAGACTTTTCTGGAAGCCGTGGAAAGGGCTGGAAAAAATAACCCCCCACCCCGCCCTGATGGCAGTAGGGCCATGGTGTCCTGGGGGGCCACGGGGCCGCCGCTCCCCACCGCCCACCCACTGACTCATGGGTCCCCCGGCGCGCTCAGCCAGCACTGCCATTCCCACATTCCCACCCACCTCGCAGGCCTGCTCGCCACGGCCCCTGGCACACTTGCGCTCTGCCACGGCTCACCACGGAGCACGGGCAGGGAGAAGCCCCCATCCTGCCCCCTCCAGCACGGTGACAGTGAGGACAGGGACAGATCCTTGAGAACGTGCACAACTCGTGTCACCGATGAGCCCACAGCACTGGAGCAGCCCTGTGCCACAGGTTCCTGAGACCATGCACAACTCATGTCAGTGATGAGCCACCAGTGGCGGGGGAGCCCTGTGCCACAGGGCCTGAGACCGTGCACAACTCATGTCACCGATGAGCTGGCAGCGTCGGAGGAGCCCCGTGCCAGGATGGGCACAACAGCCCGGGGCTGGTTGCCAGCAGGGGACAGATGGGCTGCGGGGTCCCACCCCGGCCCCCCCTGCCACCCCCCGGCAGCGTCACCCTGGGAACTCCCTGGCCGGGCTCCCCGAGGCCAGTGCCGTGACTCAGCCCCGCCGGCATCGCTCCCAGCTCCGGCATCAAACTTCCCTTGGCCCCAAATCCACAGAGTCACACGTGTGACAAGTGTGCCAGGTCTCAGTACGGCCGCAGTGACAGTGCTGGGGGATTGTGGGTGCGGGTAGGTCAGCGGGGGACCCTTGGGGGGCTCCAAGAGGTGCTCCCTCCCTCCAGCTGCTCCTCGCCCCCGCTCCAAGTGCAGAACAGATGGGAATGTTCCGGGAAGGCAGAAAGTTTCAGGGCCGGGGTGTGTGGGAGGGGCTGTGGCCCCAGGAGGGTTGACCCCATGGCTGCTTCGGGGTCCCCAAGGCGGTGACAGCCCCCGGGTCCCCACAGTAGTGGCGGGGGGGACGTGCAGAGGGTTGGGTTTCTCCCTCAGCTATTTCGGGGCTGGAACATTCCTAACGGAGCCGGGGCTGCAGGAGGAGGGCTGAGAGCTGGCAGGGACCCTCACGCCACAGCCGGGCACCCCGGGGTTCCCTGAGCCAGGCGGGGGTGGGTGCAGCCCCCAGCTCCCCCTCCCCACGATTCACAACACACGACCCCTTTCAGAATTTGGCAAACGGAGTAACCAGGCTCTGGCTCCCCCGGTGCTGCAATTCCAGCTGAATCCATATTGTTACGGCACTAAATGAACGCCGTGATGGTGAAACGCTGCCGGAACGTGCCCGACAGAGCCAGGGGGGCAATCCCAGCGTTATCTGATGGGTTATCTGCTCCAGAGGGCCACAGGCAGCTGTCCTGGCTGGAGCTGCTGCACACTCAGTGCTTGCACGCTCACCAGGGCTGTGTGTGCCCACAATCACCAGGGTGGTGCACACTCCTGGCACGGCTGGCACACGCTCCTGGCACGGCTGGCACACACGTGTGCTCAGTGCGCGCTGCCTGCACACACCATTTGCACACCCACCACACAACCCGACACACACTCGCTGTGCAAAACCATTTCTGGAGCACAGGCAAGCCAGGGAGGGTCCAGCCCTGGGGGTCCCGATGTCCCACCCCATTCCTGGTGTCACACAGATGCCAAGCATGTGGACCACCCCCCTGGGGAAGCCCCCAAAAGGTGGGGACCATGGTGACCCCTTGTCACTGAATGTCACACGTGCAGGGTCCCAGGACGGAGTGACCCCGAGGGGCTACCAGGACTCATCCCCCCCTGCTCCCTCCAGAAGGGACCCCAGCACCCAGTGGGGTCAGACCCTGCCCTGGGGTGATCTGTGAGGCAGGTGGGGTGCAGGCAGGGCCAAGGGGGCTCTGAGGAGCTGGGGGTGTCCCAAGTGGCCCCCAGATTCTCTGTGGAGCCCACCCCCAGCATCCCCTGGGCAGCAACAAGGGCTGGCAGCAGCTGCCTGTCCCCCCAGGGCCTGGCACGTGGTCGTGTCTCCGCGTGGAGCCAGCTCATGACTAAGGAACAGTGGAACCACTCGAGAATGATTCTGCAAGACCCAGGGTGATCCAGTAGGATCTGGGGATCTGCACATCCCGCTGCTCCCACCAGCCACGTGTGTCCCCCTGCCCCTCGTGGGTACCGAGGAGCAGCGCAGGTAATCTCCAAATCCGGTTTAACTTTGACACTCACTTTGGAAATGCACTGTACACGGCGGCACAGCCGGGCTGGCTCAGGGGGCCGGGGGGAGTGAGGAGCCCCTGCAGCAGAGCCGTACCAGAGCTGTGCCAGAGCCGTACCGCGGTCTCCAGCCCCTCATGAGACCTGCCTCCAGGGAGGCAGCGATGCGGAGCGGCTGCAGTGCTGGCACCCGGCCCTGTGTCACCACTCGGCCAGAGGCACTGTCCCCACCTGCCCCCCATCACCCCCACACGCATCCCCCCCAAAAGCCACGCCAGGGAACCGCACAGCACCCGGCCTGCAGCATAATCTAGGGAGGGGGACAGGTGTGGGAGCACATCCAGCTACCAACTCACGGCTCCGGGATGCAAACCCCACACTGAGATGTGCACCGGGACCTGCACTGTCATGGCCAGGCTGCACGCCAGCACCAGGCTGCACCCTGGCACCGGCACGCACACCGGCACTGCCGAGGCCAGGCTACAGGCCAGTGCTGGGATGCACACTGGGATGCACACCGGGATGCACACTGGGATGCACACTGGGATGCACACAGACACCCCCGGGGTCAGCCGCCCGCCAGCACGGTCATGCTGCTCCCAGCAAAGCCGGCGCCACCGCTCCCCAAGGCCGTGTGCCGAGGGCTCGGCCACGGTGACAATCAGCCCAGGGCAGTCACAACTCCCCACGAGTCCAGAAAAACATCCGAAGGACAAAAATCACACCCAGGCCCCAGCGCAGCTCAGCTGGAGTTTCCCACTCCCTGGTTGTGGCAGAAGCACTGGGACCCCTGCCCCACGCGGCACAGGGCGTGCTGGGCTGGTGGGACCCACCACAATCGGGGGGTGGGGGCTGCACCCGGTCTGGGGGGGCTCAGGGAACTCCAGGGGTCCCTGATCCCCCAGTACCAGGCAGTGTCACAGCCCCCCAGCCCCCCTGCCATCATCCACGCAGTGCCGGTGCCAAACCTGACGCCGGCCGGAGCGTTCGGTTCCAGCAACGCACGGCCCTGAGTTACGGCTTTAATAAAATCAGGGAAAACACTTTTATCTCCCATTCCCAGGGAGGCCGCCAGCCCCGGCAAAGGCTCCTGGGAGGTGTAGTCCGGCCCCACGCCGGGAGCCATTTGGGGGAGCGTGGCCAGAGCCCCCCAGCCTTGCTGTGCCCCCCGGGTGCCGCGTGCCGTGCCGGCATCGCCACGCCACGGCCAACCGCGGGCTGGCTCCGTGCGCTGGGTGGGGTAATTATCAATCATCGGTGTTAATTACCACGCCACGCTGCCACGGCTGCTGGCACCGGGGCTGGGCCATGCCGGGGGATGCGGGGTGCTGGGGACAGGGACCCCCCTCCCGTCAGCACTGCGCCGGCCACTAAATTATCCGGTTTATCCGCCCCAGCGGCGTTCCAGCCGTGCGGAGCCGCGGAGCGCAGCTCGCTGGGAAGCGCTCCGGCTGCGCCGGCCCTGCCAAAGCTGGAATATTTTTAGCTCGTTCTGTTGTTGGGTTTGGCTTCTCTGGGTTTTTTTTTTTTTTTCGGCGCATTTCTGCCGGGGTATTTTTAGCCAGATCCATGTTATTTTAACAACCTCCGGTGCGTTCGGGCTCCCATGTGTCGCCCAGGCCCCGGCGGGTGTGAGGGTCCGGCACCGGGACACCGCCACGCCGAGAAGCCGGAGGGAAGCCGGAGGGAAGCCAGCAGCACCCAGCACTGGTGTCCCCCCGGGATCCCCTGCAAGGCCACCGTGAGCCGGAGAGCACTCAAGCCTCCACCCCAACCCCCCACCCTGGGGACAGGCTCCAAGCCCCCACCATGCTCCACAGCCCCCAGGAGCAGGGGGAAGCCAAGGTGGTCCCTCAGCCCGGTGGTGGTCCCGGCAGTGAGGCCGCCAGCACAAAGCGAAACCGCCCCGGCCGCGGGCCCGATCCAGCACCGCCTCCCCGGCACCCCCCGGTGCCCCCCGGTTTCTGCCTCCTTCCAGGAGCCCCCGTCGCTGCCACCACCCCCCCGCGCCGGCCCGGCCATGCCCCCCGCCCTAATCCACGCACTAATTGTAATCCCATTAAAGCAGATATAATTTTATTAGTATTCACAGCTCATCAAGGCGGCGACAATAACCGGCGCTGCCGCCGTGCCGTGGCCAGACAACCGCCCGCGCCGGCGGGAAGCAGGGGGCCCCGGTGCTGCACCGCGCTGAGCCAGTAACCCTGCACCCGCTCCAGCCCTGCTCCCACTCCAGCTCCATCCCGGAGCTCGGCAGTGGCAGCGAGGGCCGTGCTGGCTGCACGCTCAAAGCCCTCTGTGCAGTGAACCCCAGTTTAGGTGCTGAGCACCCCAGTTCAGGTGCTGCGCACTCCAGTTCGGCCCCGGCCGGCCGCAGCCGAGCACATGCCGCAGACAAAGCCACGGGGGCAGCTGGCCGTGGCCGCCGGATGCGGTGACCCCTCGGCGGTGCCGGTTGGCCGTGTGGCGCTCGGCCGTGTGCCGCGCTTTGTCCGGCCCCGGCGGCCGTGGCAGCGAACACACGCCGCAAACCCCTTCGCACCCTGACACTTCGGCACCCAACATCGGGCCGGGGCTCGGTGACCTTCCCCCGCCGCCCCACGGCCCCGCAAATAACGGCCTCCTTGTTCCCCCGAGCGCCTGCTCGTCCAGGCACCGGGATCTCGCCGGAGCGGCCGGGTGGGGGAACATCCCCCGCGTGTGTGTGAGTCCTCACCCCAAACCGCCGGGCGCGGTGACAGCGGGATCGGCACAAAGGGAGGCCGAGCTCCCGGTGCCGTGCCGTGCCGAGCCTCCACACCCCTCCCGGCCCCCCACACCGTGGCCGCGGCGACCCCTCTGACCTGTGTGCGTGGCCATGGAGATGGGCGCCGGGAAGTACTTGGTGGGCTGGAAGTGTCCGGGGGGCTGCACGGCCCCGTGTGCCGACCCCGCCACGCGCCCGGAGCCGTGCCGGTGGCCCAGGCTGCCCCGCTCCGACAGCAGCCGCGGCGGGGGCGCGAAGTCGCGGCCGTCCATGCCGGGGGCACCCACCCGCGGGGGGCTCGGCGGGACCCCGACACGGCTGGTGGGCGATGCTCAGCGCCGCGCCGGGCCGGCTCGGCGGGCGTCCTGCCGCGCTCCGCGCCGGGGCTGCCGGCTCATCCTCCGCTCCTGGTACGGGAGAGAGAAAGGAGAGAGAGTGAGAGCACGGCCAGACTGGGGGTACAGCCCCTCCACACACCCCTAAAACCACTCGCCCAGCACCCCACTCCCAGTTTGCCCAGTGCACAGCTCCCTTTCTCTCCAGCTCGCAGGGCCGCGGTTTCCCCGGCACTGCCGGTGCACGGTCCCCATTTCCCTACCATCTCCAGAGCACAGCCCCCCCATCCCCGGTACCCCCGGTTTGCAGCCCCCAGCTTCCCCAGCACCCCCAGTTCGCTGTGCCCAGTTTCCTGAGGGCACAGCCCCCCCCTGCCTGTTCCGGGTGCTCCCGGAGCGCAGCCCCCCTCCTTTATCCGGTGTCCCCGGTTCTCGACCCCAGTCCCCCGGAGCCCAGCCACGGCCACCCCCTGCTCGGGGCCCGGTTCCCGCTGCTCCGGTCCTTTCTCCCCGCTGCCGAGCTCCAGTTTCCCGGCGCTCCGTCCTTCTATCTCCGCCGGCTCACCGACCGTATCTCCCCGGGGCTCGGCCCCCGATCGCCCTCGGCTCCCCCGGTTCCCGTTGTCTCCCCGGTGCTCGGCGCCTCCCTCGCCGCGCTTCCACTATTTCCTTCCTTCCGTCCCCAGCCCCGGTATCTCCCCAGTTTCCCTCCAGCCCCACTTCCCCGGTATTTCCCGGTGCCCGCACCCCTGCTCTCCGCGGTTCCCCGGTATGTGCCCGGTGCCCTGCCCCGGTTTCCCGGTGTCGCCGCGGTGTCCCGGCCGCGGTTCGCGGTCCGTGCCGGTGCCCGGCCGCGGCTCCCGCCCGCCGGGTCATTGTTCTGGCAGCGCCGGGGCCGCGGGGCCCGATCCTGCGGGGGGAGCCGGGCACGGGCCGGGCGGTGGCGAACAAAGGGGCGCGGGGGGCGAGCGCGGCCGGGGGGCGCGGGGGACCCGGGGGGGGCCCGGCCGGGGCCGCGGGCACCGTGGGGGGAAGCGCCGGGCCGAGCCCCGCGGCGAGAAACACGGGCCGGGAAAGGGAAAAAAAAAAAATAAAAAAATAACGCGTGTTTTCCTCAAGGAGACCCGAACAAAATTACGTAAAAAAAAAAAATAATAAAAACGTGGTGTTTTTATTGATGTAAAAAAAAATTAAATGTAAAGAGGGGAAAAAAAAAAATAACGTGAATTAACCGAAAGGGGAAAATATTTAAAGCGAAAAATTTAAGGCGAAAAGGGCTCGGTGCGAAAATGTTTGAAGGCGCAAACGGTTTAGTGAAGCAGCGTTTGATAAGCAAATGATTTAATGAACAAATGTTTTCACGCACAAAAATTTTAACGGACAAAATTTTAGGGCGAAGCGCTTTAAAGCGACGAGTCTTAACGGCAAAAAATGTTTTAACATAAAAAGACTAAAGGGGAAAAGATGTTTTAATGGGAAAAGATGAAGGGGAAAAATATTTTGGTGGAAAGAGATACAGGGGAAAATATTCTGGTGGAGAAAGGTGAAGAGAAAAAAATATTTTTGAAGGAAATAGACAAATGGAGAAAATATTTTGATGCCGGAAAGATGCAAAAAAATATTTGGCTGCAAACAAATAAAGCGAAAAATAAATAGTGAGGAAAAAGCGTAAAAAAAAAAAAACCCACACACATAAAAAAAGGAAATGTACAAAGAATGGAAAAAATAAAAGGCAAAAATGCAAAATCATTTACGTCCAAAAATTTAAAAATAATAAATCTAAGAAAGCAAAGAAAAATATATAAAGCGCAAAACGCAAATAAAAATAATGCTGAAAACGCAAAACAAAACAGAAAAAAAATTAACGCCCCAAATCCCCAAAATAAATAACGCCAAAAAAATTGTTAAGGCGTAAAAAAAAAAAAAAAAAAAGGAAACAAAAAAATCTCCAAAAACAAAACAAAACAAAAAAAAAAGCCAAAAACACAATAACCCCGGAGCGCCCGAAATTAAAATAACCCCCAAACAACAACAGCAACAACAACAACAACAACAAAAAACCCACCCGCGGATCGCAGTTACTTACCGGAGGGGCGTTCCGCGCGCGGGGCGAGTGCGGTCCCGTGGCGGGGGTGCGCAGCGTGCTCCTGCCGGTGCCCGTGCACTGCCCATGCACCGGCTGCTCCTGCAGCAAAGGGAACCGGGGGTGTGTGGTTGGGGGCAGCAGGCGGGCGGGCGGGCGGGGGGGTGTGGAGGGAGGGAGGGAGGAAGGGAGGGGAGGGAAAGGGGGGTGGGAAAAGGCGGGGGGTGCGGGGACCCCGCCGCGCCTCCCGCTCACGCCGCGCGCGCTCCGGCAGGGCGGGCGCGCCCCGCATGCTAATGAGCGCGTGCCCCGCGCGCGCCCCCGCGCTGATTGGCCGCCGCGCGTCGCTCGCGCCCGCCGGCCATTGATCCCCACGCCCCCGCCCGCGCGCTCCGCTCTCCCCGCGGCGCGCGCGCCGCGCGTCAGGGCGAGCGCCCCGCGCTGATTGGCTGGCGCGCAGCCAGCCCGCCCGCCAATGGCGGCGCGGCGCGCGACGGCGCCGGATTCAAGCGCGGCGGATGAATGGGGAGGGGACGGGGCACGGCGCGCACGCGCACTGTCCCGCCCGCCGCGAGCTGCGGGGGAGCGTTGGGAGGGGGCCCCGCCCCGCCCTTCCCCGCCGCGGCCGATTGGCTGGCGGCGCGCCAGAGAGCTGTCAATCACTCAGTGTAAACAAGGCGCCCATTGGCCGCCGCCGAGGGCGGTTTCGAGGCTCCCCCTTTGCCTCCCCCCCCCCTCTCGGAGGGGTGTGGGGGGTGCACGCGCGGCCCGGGCGGTTTCGAGGCCCCCCCCGCGCGCAGCCCGGAGCGCCCCGGGCCGAGCAGCGATCAAAGAGCGGCGGGAGCGGAGCACGGGCCGGCCCGAAGGTGGGGGCTGCGGGGCTGGGGGGCAAGGCGGGGGGTGCGATGGCCGGGGGTGCGCAGCAGAGCAGCGTTGAGGGGCTCTGCAATAGATGGGGTTCATGCAGAGCAGGGCTGGGGGGCTGTGCGATATGGGGGGGCCATGCGGAGCTATGGGGGTCTGTGCGGTGCCGGGAGTGCAGTGTCGGAGGGCACAATATGAGGGGGCTGTGTGACGTTGGGGGGCCGTTTAGAGCAGGGTGGGGGGCCGTGCAGTGGGGTGGCACGATGTGGGGGGGCTGTGCAACGTGGAGGGTGCAGTGGAGGGAGGCCGTGCAGAGCAGGATGGGGGGATGTGAAACGTGTGGGGTTACAGTGTTGGGATCACACAGTTCAGTGATGGGGGGCTGTGCGATGTGGGGGGTCATGGGGAGCGAGGTGGGGGGCTGTGCAGTGTGGGGATTGCAGTGTTGGAGGATCGTGCAGTACAAGGTAGGGGGGCAGTGTGGGGGAGAATGCAGTGTTGAGGGGCCCTGCGATGCAAGGTGAGTGGGGCTGCAGTGTTGGGGGGCTGTGCAATGGGGGTACAGTGTGAGGGCTGTGCAATGGGGGTACAGTGTGGGGGGCTGTGTGGGATGCTGGCAGGGGCAGGGTGGGAGGGGGCACTGCAAACTGAGGGGCTGTGTGATGGGGGGTATTCACAGGGCGAGGGACTGGGGACCACACAGTGGCAACAGGAGCAGGAGCAGTGTCAGGGGCCAGGGCTGGGAGGGGGGCCTGGCAGAGGGTCCCACCAGGGTCCCCACTGGGGCCCTGCAGGGTTTTTTTTCCATTTTTTACAATAAAATGCAGCAGTTGATTGAAAAGGCCGAAATAAATCCCGACGGCTCAGAACCACGATTAGATCACGGCGGGCGATTCATCCCGCGGGACGGCAACCGAGTCAGGGGACAGAGCCCAGCACACCGGGATGCACGGGCACGGCACGGGGACAGACAGATGGACAAGGACAGCCGGGCACAGGCGGCTGCCCCGCGGGGCACGGCCCGGCACAGGCGCTGGTGCAGCGGGACGTGCGGCTGCAGCGCAGAGCCGTGCCCGGGGACACGCCGGGGGACACGCGGAAGGACACGGGATCACACCGGCAGCTTGGAGGCACAGCCTCCTCATCCCCCTCCACAGCCACCATGGGAAGGCCGCTGGATCCCTGTCCGTGTGGGGAAGGCCAGGAAAAAGCCGTTGTGGATTATCCCGGTGCGTGGAGTCGGTGCCGGAGGGGAGGACGGTGCAGATCCCAGCACTGGGGACGTGGGGTGTTTGGCTGCCAGGGCTCCTGGAGCGCTGGGGAAGAGTTTCTTGACTGAAAAAGAAAAGCAGAAAAAGACAAAAAAAGCAGCTGTGAGGCTCTTCCTTCCCCGGTGATGCCGGCAGGAGGGGGAAGGGTCCGGGGGAACCTCCAGTGCTGGGTGTGGGAAGGGGCTGTGGAGCACCAAGCCCGTGTCCCTGGGCACGGTGGGCAGACCCCAGGAAAACAGTCCCCCCATGGCAAACCCCCTGCTGTGGGCAGCCCCCCTCCTTGGGCAGCCCACCCTCTGAGTTGGCATCCCCTGTGGGCAGCCCTTCCCTCTGTGGGCAGGACCCCCTCCGGATGGGCACACCCCCCTCTGCCTGTGGGCAGACCCACTCCTGGAGGAGGTGCATTCTCCCTGAGCAGCCCCCCCAGTGGGTAGGCAGACCCCCTGCTGTGGGTGTACATCCCCCGTGGGCAGCCCCCTCCACGAGCAGTCCCCCCACCCTGGGGGTACAACTCTGCTGTGCCGAGGTTGATCAGTGAAGCGTGCCCAAATGAGTGCAATTAAAGTCAATTTAATGAGGACCCCCCCACGTTTACCCCCAGCCCTGCAGCTGCCTTTGTCCGCTGCTGCTGCTGCTGCTGCTGCTGCTGCTGCTGCTGCTGCTGCTGCTACACACACGGTCCTGTCCCACCCCCCAGCTGGGCCTGTGCCACCACAGAGCCCCCTGAGCACGGTGTCACCCCTGGGGGGCAGGAGGGGACCCTGAGGATGGGGGACAGTGGCCGAGGGCAAGGCCTGTCCCTGCCCAGGGGACTGGCTGGGGGTGTTTGGGGGTGCAGCAAGGAGGCTGCAGCCCTGGCAGTGTGCCCTCTCCTCAGCTGTTCTCCTGAGCTTCATCCTCCTGGGAGCTGTCAAGCCCCCTCGGGAGAGAGAGGAGGCTGGAGGGTCCCCCAGCACTCCTTGGGTGGGAGCTGCAGCAGCCCCTGTCTCTGCCTGGACCCCCAGCTCTGCTGCAGCGGGACCCCCTGGCTGGCGTGACCCACTGCCGTCCTCCAAGGCTCATCCCGGGGCTCTGCATGGCACGGAACAGCGGGTATGGCTCCCAGGACAGGCAGTTTTCCAGCTGGCTGTGGCATTCCCGGCGCGTCTCAAGGCCGTCTGCGTCCAAGGGTCGTGTTTGTGGCGCAGAGGGACGAGGTGGCTCAGCACCACTGTCTGCTCTGCTCCCGGCTCAGGGCCCTCGGCCCCTGCCCGGCACTCCCCAGGGCTGGGGGGCAGCGGGGGGCACAGAGCCACAGCCGCTCGAGGGTCCGAGGAAAAAGGAAGGAACTTAACTCCCATTAACCATCCCATTGTACCGGCCGTGGGAATAATCGGGTTTGCTAATGCAATTGCTGCTGCGATGCGAAAATCCGACTGGAAAATGTATTAGAGCAATTATCCGCCTCCCTCCGCAGCCGGCGGAGCATTAATATTCAATTTTGATGTGGAAGCCCTATTATGTTAATGACTTTGGTGACAAAAGTCGTTAATGTAAGACGTTCCCTCCATGGCAGCGGGGCGAGCGGGGGCTGCTGCCACGGGACGGGACGGGGCACGGCGCGAGGGCGCAGGGTGGGGCTGCGGGGGGAGCCGGGAGGAGCCCCCTCCCCGGCCCTACGGGGTCCCGGTGCTCGGGCCGAGCAGCCGCTCCAGGTCTGGGGGCTGTGCCGGGCGGATTAGCCACGCTGCAGCGCACCTGGCAGCGCCGCTCCCTCCCCGCAGCTGCCCTCCTTTGTTCTCTGCCGGAGCCTGGGGGGGATCAGCGGGGCTCCCCTGCCCGCCGGGGAGCGCTGGCCGCTGTCCCGGCCCTCGGGTGACACCAGGACCGTGCTCCTGTCCCGCTGCCGCTGCTGCAGTTCGGGCACTGCCATGGGCAGGCCTGGATGGGTGGGTGGATGGGTGGGTGGATCTGGGGACGGGGGCTGGTGGTGGAGGCACAGAGGGGGATGAGGAGCAATCCATCAGCAGAAGCAGCACCCCCTGGCCTTGCCATCGGTGGCCACCACCGCGGCTCCCACGTCGGTGCCATGGGCGGTGTGAGGCCAAGCTGTGCCGTGACAGAGGCCTGGAGCTGCTGGAAGGGACAGCAAGGGGCAAGCATGGAGCTGGGAGCTGCCTGTGACAGACAAAGCGACCATGACCTTCACCCCTCTGGCAAAGGGCTCGTCCCCCGGGCTGGGAGTGAATGAAGGCCCCGGCTTTGCCGCGAGCATGGCTGGTAGAGGGTGGCCCTGTGGCACAAGAACCCAGCTGGCCTGGCATTGGGCTGGTTGGGAAGGAGGAAATTTCTCAGGGCCAAGGAGGGGACAGCAGAGCCCAGACACAACCCAGGCATGGGCTGGGATTTCTGTTGGTCCTTTCCAGGTTCCCCCAGGAGGGTCCTGGTGCTGTCCCCTCTGAGCAGTGTGTGTTGTGTCCAAGCACAGGGACTGGCACGTGGCTGTTTCCCGCCCTGGGGGTCCACGTGTGGCACAGCTCCGCCTGCGTGGGGGGCTGCAGCAGTTGGGATTTGCTGCCCAGAGCCCCCAGTATGATGCCACCCTGGGCTCCCTGACCCACAGCACACCCGGGACAGCAGCCCAGGGACCCGTGCAGGGTGTCCCCCGCGGTCTGCCGGAGCAGCAAGGTGCCAAGCTGATGCTGCCACGCGGGATCCGGCACTGACAGCGCACAGGCGGGCTGGCGTCCCCGGGGCTGCTGGGGACGGGACACCCCTGGGGACAGGGGACACACCCCGGTGGCCCGGGGCCGTTCCGGGGCGGTTCCGGGGGCGGCGGGGCCGGGTCCCCCCTCGGTCCCCTCGCGGTCCCCGCTCCCGGCTCCGCGCGCACGTGGCCGGGCCGGGCCGTGCCCCGGGCCCCGCCCCTCGCCCCCATTGGCCCAGCGCCCCCCGGCCCGCGCTCCCATTGGCCCAGCGCCCCCCGGCCCGCGCTCCCATTGGCCCCGGCGCCCTCCACAAACAAAGGCCGGCGCCCAGCGGGGGGCCCGGCGCGCCGCGCTGATTGGCGGGGCGGAGGGGGCGGGGCGCGCCCATTCATGCGCGCGGGGAGGGGCGGGGCCAGCGCGGGCTGCGCTTCCCGCGCGCGGCGCTTCCCACGGCCAGGGCGGGGAATGAATGGGCGCGCGGGGGGGCTCGGTACGGCCCCGTAAGGCTCGGTACGGCCCGGTACGGCCCCACAATGCTCCGTACGGCTGGTACGGCCCCGCAATGCTCCGCTCGGCTCGGCTCGGTAAGGCTCCGTACGGCCCCCTGCGCCTCGGGGCCATTGCCACGCGTGGGTACGTGCGGGTGGGGAGCGTGTCCACTCGCGGGCGGGCCGGCACGGTAAGGCTCGATAACGGCTCGGTACAACCCGGTAAGACTCGGTACAGCTCGGTGCCTGAGTCACGCGTGGGTGCGTGCGGGTGGGGAGCGTGTCCCCCCGCGGGTGTGGCGGTGCCCCTGCCTGTGCGTGTCCCTGTGTGTCCACGGCGCTGCCGCGTTCACACGTACCCCGCTCTGTGCCTTCCGTACCCACACGTGTCCCCCCGCCCCGGGTGTCTGTTGTGCTGGGAGGTGAGAGGCGTTTCCCAGGGTCCCCCACGATCGCGGCTCTGCATCGCCCCAGCCCGGCCCTGCGGGGCCCACGGGCACCACCATCGTTCCCCACAGCCTGGGGACCACCAACCCCAAACCCACCCCACGGCTGCCACTGGGGTGACACCATGTGGGGGGTCACCAAGGCCTCTCACTTCCTCCCCGAACGGGCTGTGCCGTGTGTCCCACTGTGCTGCTGCACCCCTCCCTTGCACGGATCAGTCCCCTCGCCTCCATCTCCCTCATCATGCCCATAAACTGACTCCCAATCCTGTTCCCACCCTGCCAGCCCCTCGCGGGACACGCCAGAGACACGGACTGAACTTTGGTCCCCGAGCAATTAAGGTGCCTGAAACTGCACTTCATTAATGGTTGTTCTGCAATAAAACCCATCAAACTGCCCTTATTTGCAATATAAAACCGCAATTTGTTTTAATTTATGTTTTTCCGTCCTCGCCTGGTGGTTCCTGGGATCTGCCAGGAGTCTGCCAGCAGAGCTGCTGTGGGGAGCGGGGTGGTGGGCGCTGGTCCCCGTGAGGAGGGGGGACACGGGCTGGGGGGTGGGTGCAGACCCTCGGGGGCACCGTGGCGTGGGTGGACTCTGCCCCAGGTCTGGAGAGGAGGTTCCCATTCCTTCCCATTGCCCCTGGGCTATGTGCTGTGTCCCCCAGGAAGGGAGGGCAGGGATGTTCCCAGGGTGCTCGTGGTTCCAGGGAAGAGCATCCCTGTGGCACGGGAGCCCCCCCAGCCCGGAGCTGCCACTGAGGCGAATTCCTGAAGAAACATCTCCGTGAGCAAGGGTGAGGTGGGGGTGGGAGCTGCCGTGCCTGCATCCCATCGGGCAGGGATGGGCCCAGCCCTTTTCCTGGGACAGCATCCCCTGTGGAAGCTGGGAAGCTGGCTCAGCTCAGGGTGGGGTGTGCAAGCACACACACATGGAGCTGCCACATCCCACCCAGCAGCGGCCCCTGGAGCTCCCAAGGGATTTGCACTTCCACAGAGCAAGCACGGAATCCCCACGAGCTCAGCCGGCCCCAAGCCCCCATTTCTAATTACAGGAATTGTGACTCTGCAATCCTCTGGGAATGGTTGTGCTCCAGAGGCTCCAAATCCAGGCGGGAGGAATCTGGGCCATGGGGCAGGACTGGGAAGGGCTCTGAGCCACCCGGGCTTCCCGGTGGATCTGCGGTGGGAATGCTGCCATCCCAGCTGGCAGCTCCTTGTGCCATGGAGGGCATGCAGGGAGCTGGGGCTTTCCAGGGAATTCTGCCTCGCTCTCGGCTGCTCCGTGATGGGAATGTGCCCCGGCGCTGCCGGGCAGGGACACGGGCAGTGCTGGACAGAGCCCGGCTCCTGCTGGAGGCAGGGTTGGAGCAGCAGCAAACCCCGTCCCTCGGGATGGGCACGGAGAGCCCTGCAGAAGGTGGCACAGCAGGGCCTGGCTGCCCTGGTGTCCCCATCCCGTGGGAATGCCCAGCTGGCTCTGGATGCTTCCTGGGCTCCCACTCACACACGGAAAGGCCACTGGAGCCCTTGTCCTGGCAGTGCTGAGGCAGAACACGCTGGGGGCTCCCCCAAACCGGCTCAGTGACACCCCAGGGGATTCCTCGTCCCATCCCAGGGACACACTCGGACACGGCTCCTGCTCTGGCACAGCAGGCAGGAAAGCGGCGCTGGAGCTGCTGATCCTGCGCCACACCTGGAGGGAATTAGGCCGCCCGTTCACCTCCCTGCAAAACCTTTTGTAGAGCGAATTCCTGCGGTTTCCCATCGCAATTGCTGCAAATTATACGAGCGCTGCGTGTTTTGCTCCAACGGGAGCGCGTGTGCTGCGCCGACCTGCCACTGTGCAAGGCCCCCGGAGAGCCTGCCACAGCCCCTGCAGCTTCCCTGCTCTTCTCCTTGGGTTTTCCGCCTTGTCCTGCAGGATTCTGGGGGGTCTGGCCACGGTGGGCTTTGGGATCGCTCCGGTTGGGATGAGGAGCAGATGCGTTGTGTGTGTGCACAGCTGGATGCGTCCCCACGAGGGTGTTCCCAGGGTGATGTGCTGCGTTCCCAGGGTGATGTGCTGCCCTCGGGGGGCTCTTCGGGACCCCCCATGGCCCTGGGGGCTCCAGCCTGGGTGCCAGCGCTGTGGTCATGTGTGTGCACGCACACGGCATGCATGTGAAGCCATGCGCACAGCCATGTGCTTTCCGTGCCTGTGCGTGTGTGTTTGGGCAGTCCCGCCCGCCCCCGGCCCCGCTCAGCCCCCGGGAATGTCCCCAACCCCGGGGACCCCCCGTTATCCCTCCGGGCCTCCCGGGACGAGCGAGAACGGTCCTCCAAGGCTGCCGGAGCGTCCCCGCTCGGCGGTGCGAACCACGTGACTTCCGGGCGCGGCGGCGGAAGGCGGAAGTGCCGCTGTGGCCGGTGCCGGTCGGGGCGGGCCCGGTGGGGCCATGGCGGGCACGGGCGGCTGAGGGGGCTGGGGGCACCGGGGGGCACCGGGGGGAGCAAAGGGCTCCGAGCCGGCCGGGGGGCGCGGCCACACACCGGGCCCCCCCTCGCCGCGGGGACCCCCCCGCCGCGGGCCATGGCGGCGGCGGCGGGATCCAACTGGGGCTTGATCATGAACGTGGTGAACAGCATCGTGGGCGTGAGCGTGCTCACCGTGCCCTTCTGCTTCCGACAGGTGAGCGCCCCTCCGCGCCCCCCCCCGGCGCTGGGGGGCTCCCCGGGCGGGGAGGGGGTCCCGCCGGTGCCCCCCGGGCTGGGGGGGCTGTGCCGGGCCCTGCCTCGGCCAGCGCAAAGACCCCGCGCGGGCGCTGCCCCGCTCCGGGGTACCCGGGGGAGGGCGGGCAGAGGCCACGTTTGTCCCCCCGGTCCCAGTCTGGGGGTGTTTCAGGGGTTGGCAGAGGAAAGGCAGCAAAGGGAACGCTGGAGACTCAGACCAGGCCTCTCTTGGACCAAACAGTGCGTTTCTCTTTGTGGTGGGGTCTCCAGCTGTTTTCCCCTTCCCCGGGGTCTCCAGCTGATCCTTCCTGCCCTTCTTACGAGGAGATGGGAAAACTGAATGAAAACCCCCTCCCCGGGACCTGCCCCATCCCCAGGGCCCTCCCTGGCTCAAAGCAGTGGGAAAAGGGCAGCTGGGATTGGGATTTGGGCCTGTTCCAAGTCACCTGCTTCAAAAGTGCCCCGTGGTTCCCACCCTGTGCAGACAGGGAGGCAGGAGAGGAGCTGGGTGAAGGGTTTGGAATACCAGGGAGTGGTTAATTTACTGAGCTGCAGCAGGGCTGGCACCCTGGGGTCTGTCTGTGCTCCCTGGGCCTGCTGGGGGATGAGCCAGGGGGGAAGTTCTGCTCCCCAGCCCACTCCCAGTTCACTCCTGGGAGCTTGAACGGGTGCAGCTGAGGGCTGTGGGAAACAGGAGCGTGTTCCCTGTGTCCTTGGGCATGGAGAGAGTGATGTGGAGCTGGTGGGAGGGAAGGGAGGCAACTCTGTGAAACGGGGAAAAGCGTGGCTGGAATTACCTGGGGGTGCTGAGGGAGGGCCTGACCCCTCAGCTCCCCCTGCTCTCTCCCCCTGTGCTCTGTTGCAGTGTGGGATCGTCCTGGGGGCTGTGCTGCTGATCTTCTGCTCGTGGATGACCCACCAGTCCTGCATGTTCCTGGTGAAATCGGCCAACCTGAGCAAGCGCAGGACCTACCCCGGCCTGGGTGAGACCCCCAGGCTGCCCCCCAGCCCCCAGGCTGCCCCCCAGCCCTCCCTGCCACACCTGCAGCGTGGCCTGGGCCCCCTGATCTCCATTCCCCACCAGTGCTGCTGGAACAGCCCATGTTTTCCTGCTGCACTTTCTGTTCTCCCCCAGGGCAGTGCCAGGGTCTGATCCTGCCCCCGACAGCCCTGCTGATGGTGCTGAGCTGTTCTGGCTCCCCAGGGCAGGGGAGGAGGTGCAGCACTGCCTGATCCAAACCCCAGCTCCCGGGAGGCGTCTGGGATGAATTCCTTGTGGATCTGGGATGAGTTCCTTGTGGGTCTGGGCACGAGTTCCCTGCCGGGACGGCGGGTGCTGCCAGCCTGGCACGGAGCTGGGCTGCCTGGAGCCGAGTGGGAGCTCCTTTGTGGCTCAGCAGAGAGGAAACAGGGCGAGCTTCCAGGGGGTCCAGAGAACAGAAACATCTGGACGGTCCCTGGGTGGGTTTTGGCAGGGCCTGGCAGTGCTGGGAGCCCGTGGCCTCTCCTGGAGTCCTGACTGACCTGGGGGGCGGGAGGAGGTGAGGGGGTTCCAGTGCTCTCCGCTGGCACGTGAAACAGCAGGAAAAGCCGCCTTTTCCTCATTCTCCCTTGTTTCCCGCGGGAGGAGGGCGCTGGCTGGCGCTGCCCTGGTACAAGGGCTGACAGATGGGTTTGCTCCTCCCTCCGGGTGCTCGCGGTGCTGCTCCCGGGAAGCACATCCCGGCTGTAGGAACGGCAGAGCTGGAGCAGCCCCGTGGTCTGGGGGTCGTTGTGATGCCGAGGGGAAGGGGAGCCCCTGTTCCAGCTGCCAGGGCTGCCCCCCCGGCCCCCTCCCCGCGCCTTTGTGTGCTGCTTCCCGCAGGACACGCAGTCCCCTCCGCCTTGGAGCGCATCCCGGGAAGAGGGATCCTCTGCACGCTCCTGAGCCAAGGGGCTGGAATACACAGAGGGCCAGTAATGCTTCCCAGCTTCCTCCTGGCACGGGGGGCTGGCAGTGGTGCCCGGGCAGGGGCAGCCCCAGGAGCTGCATCCCAATGCTCCGGGGCCGGGCAGCTCCACACAGACCCCCTTTGTCCCCGCGGGCCGGCCCGGGGACATCTGCGGGCACTGCTGGCAGCCCCGGGCCGATGCCGTGGGAGGAGTTGGCAGCTGAGCCGGGGAGGAGAGTTGTGCCCATTCCCCTGGGGCGGGCACAGAGGAGGGGCTGGCCCGGGCTGGGGCTGGGGCTGGGGCTGGGTCATCACTGCTGCAGGGAGGGGCCTCGGGGGGTGTGTAGGCGAGGAGGGAAGCAGGATGCAGTTCCCACATGGACGTTAACCAGGAGATGGCTGAATCCCTCCCCTTCTGGCTGTTCAGGGGCTGGGCTGGCCCTGGGGCAGCTTGGCCCCACAGGGGAAGGGGCCAAAGCTCCATCCCAGGAACCACTCTGGGTTTAAAAGGCTTCTCTGACTCCTGAGCAGGCTCAGCTCTGCCCAGCCTGGGCATCCAGAGGTCCCATTCCAAGGATTCCGCTGTTCCGTATCTTTTACAGTCGTCGTCTCCTGGAGAAGATAAAGGATCCAATTTTTCCAGTGTCCCCAGGTGGGGATGTCAGGTGTAGCATTAGGAGCCACGTTCTCATTGAACATCAGTTCCAAACAGGCCAGGGGATGGGTTGGTTCCAGCCCCACCAGTGGCTGTGTCTGTATCCAGGGGCACCTGGCTGTGTGTGCCGGAAGGATGGAGCGCCGTCGGATCCTCCCGGAGCTCAGCCTATTAATACCCATCTCCAGGAGGGATATTTTCCTCTTACTCACTCCTGTCCCTCCTCCCAGACCCTCTGTGTGTGGGACTGGCCCCCCCAGGGCAGTTCCTTTTCCCCCGTGGTGTGGATTCCCAGAGGAGGCCGGGGTGGCCGTTCCCAGTGCCCGGGCGCCGTGCCCGGTGGCGGCTGTCCCACGGCCCTGGCACCGAGCCAGCAGCTATTTCGGGTGCTCCCCCCCGTCCCCGCTCGGGGCTGTGGGTCCCTGCCGTGCCTTTTGCTCGTTCTGCGGGAGAACATCCCGTTTCCTCAGTTTTTAGCTCAAAGCGGAGTCCAAAGGAATCAAGAGTTGAAGTTAATATTTAAAACAGCAGAAGAAGCTTCCAGAAAGGATCCGAGTTTGTTTGCTGGCGGGCTCCAGGAATGCTGGGCTGTGCCTCGAGGGGAGGCAGAGGGGACTCCAGGGTGGTGGGTTCATGCTGGCCCTCGGCTGACAGATCTGGGCACTGTGGTCTGGGGTGGGAGCTCTCCGTTCCCATTCTGCCCAGTAAGGTCTAAAAATAGAAGCGGAGTTTTCTTGGCATTGTCTTTTTTTGAGAGAAAACCCAATGATTTAAGGACTACTGAGCATTTTCTGCTCCAGCCCAAGGATGGGAGGGGGGGGAAAAAGCAAAGCTTTGGCAGCGGCCCTTTGGTGTGGGTTGGGAGCACTGGGTATTCTGGGAATGGGATTGAACGTTCTGGGCACCAGCTCAGCTCTCCCAGCCAGCCATGTCAGGCGGCCCAGTTCGAGGGGGAAGATAAAAATAAAGAGGGGAGTTGGATTGGAATTCTGCACCACTTCAACTTTTGCCACACAGAATCTCGTACAGGAATATTTTCTCTCCCATTGCCTTTAATGGCTGCCATGTGTGGCTGCTGCTTCACACCACTTCTGGTTTTAAATAGAAAAAAAAGAACCTGCTCGCTGGCTTCTCCTCAGCTTTGTTCCTGTCTTATGTGGTTTTCAGTTCCCACAGGGAATGGCTGAAAAAGAAAGTGGGAGGGTGAGGCAAACAGCCCCCAAACACCAGCGGTGGGGCCCTGCTGCTCTGCCCTGTGTCACTGGTAGTGTGCAACTTTGAACTGACCTCTGTGCCCTGTTCCAAGCCTTTCTTTGACTAACTTCCACTTTTTTTTTTTTTTGTTTCTCCATTCTATGCCAGCATTTCATGCCTACGGAAAAGCAGGAAAAATGTTGGTGGAAACAAGGTAAATCTGCTGCTTGTTCAAAGCATGAGCAGTTTGGGTTTGTTTGGGGAAAACTCCTGCTCTGAGCCTTGTCCTCCTTCCTTCCCCTCCTGCCTCCTGGAATGTAACAGGAGCCTGAGTGAGATCCCCAAGCCCAGCTCACAGGTGTCACCTCCAGCCTGTCCCACCCGTTCCCAGGCGGAGGGAGCACAGGAGTGGGAGAGAGCTCATCTCCTGCTCTGCTGTGAAATCCCAGGCATGTCACTCGTGGCTGTTGTCCAGGGGTGACATCCGTGCTGAGCGTGCTGTGAATGAGTGGGAGGGGGAGTGTTTGGTTCCTTGGATCCATGGGTCTGCTCTGGTCCTGCCCATCCCTGCTGTGAGATGCCTTGAGGGGGAATACTGTCTCCATTTTGGGACGGACTCTGCTTCCTCCCATGACCCCAGTGCAGTAGAAGCTCCCTGCAGATCTCAGGTGATGGGACATCCTCACAACCCTGCTTTTTCCAGCAGGGATTCTTTTCCAGGCATCTTGAACCCAGGCCAGGCAGTGGTGGTGGCTCCTTCCCTCACCCCAGCTGCAAACTGCTGCACAGCACTAAAAATACACAGAATATTCCTCAGATGTTACTTGTCCGTGCAAGCAGTGGCTGCAGTTGCCACAAGGATGTTCTATAATTGGAACTGGGAAGGAAAGTGGTCCAGGAGTGGGAGGAGAAGCAGTTCATGGACAATCTTTTCATTAAAGTGTGGTCCATTGTGTGGAGAGACATTGGAGAGCCCACTGGATATCGAGATTCATGGCAGGGCCCTGCTGTGGGGTGTGGGCACCAAGAGCCTCGTGCTGATTATTTCAGAGGTTTTTCCAGGAATTGAAGGAGTTCTTGCCATCTCCAAGATTGGTTTTTGGAGTTTGTCTGGTTTTTTTTTACCCATGGCTCCAAACAGCAGTTAAACTAGTGCATGGTCTGTTAGCAGAGTTACATCTCCAAGGTGTTTAGTGTGGACAGGGGTTCTCTGATGGTTCCTTTACTGGGATTGAGTGCAGAAAGGTTGTCCTGCCCTTCCCAAGGTCCTCCTAACCCGTCCCTGTTTGTGTTTGCAGCATGATTGGGCTGATGTTGGGCACTTGCATCGCTTTCTACGTCGTCATTGGCGATTTGGGCTCCAACTTCTTCGCGCGGCTGCTCGGATTCCAGGTGAATAAATCCCACCTGCCGTGCACACGGTGCTCCCAGATCTTCCTCTGAGCTGTGTGTTCCTTGGATACAGCATAGCTCCTGCCTTGGAGTGTGCTCAGCACCCCACTGGGGTCCCCTCGTGGAGAGCTTTGTGGGATGCCTGGAGCACGGAGCCTTCGGCTCTGGGAAGTCCTGGAAGCCCAGACATATGGTGAACAATCAGCTGTAAAACTCCAGTAAGGCATTTCCATCAAAGGAATTCTTTTTAACTTGGTCCCTTATTAATTCTGGAGCAGATTCCTGGGGGAGATGATGCTTCCTGCCTTGATTCCTGCCCCTGTGGGTAGTGACAGGCAATTCCTCTGCCTGAGCTCTCTCCTCTCTAGTTCAGGAGGAATTTTTGTCCTGTCCCTGGCTGTTTTGGTGGCCAAAGTCATTGTGTTCCTGCCTCCTCAGCCGTGTGATGAGCCTGGTGCTGGCTCAGGATGCTCGGAGGCAAGAGGTGCTCCTCGTGGGCATGGCTGGAAGCTGGTACAAGAGCCATGCAGGGAAGCTAAAGGACGTTTGGGAAGCAAAATGATTTTTGGTGGAGCTGTTATCTGTGCTGCCTGATGCTCCTAAGCTCAGATTAAGGGACTGTGAAGTTAGAAAAGATGCGTTGAGGCCGCAGCCAAATTAGGTATTAAATATTTCCGAGTGTTCTGCTTTAATAAATACAAGTGTGAGGCTTTGATTAATTTTCTGGACCGGAGTTTCCAAGACTTCAATCTCTCGTCTCCCCAAGTAAGTTTAGTTTTTATTTAATTGCGTGAAAATACCTAAATAGCTTGTGCTGGATTAGCATTTAACCCCCCTCCCACCCCCAAATTCTCCTGCCTCGGACCTGTCACACACTGCAGAGCAACAGTGGCACCCAGTGACTGTCTCAGCTCATCACAGATGGAGCCCAAGGAACGTTGACTTTGCAGCATCGGATCTTTAAACACCTGCAGACACAGAATTTCACATTTTAAAGCTGTTTCTCACTCTGGGAAAATGAACCACGCCATGGTTTGCTTGTTTGGTGGATGTTTTGGGTGTCCTCCCTGCTCCAGGTCTTTATGCAGGTCCCTTTTCCAGGTGTCGGGCAGTTTCCGGATAGTCCTGCTCTTCGCTGTCTCCCTGTGCATCGTCCTCCCCCTGAGCCTGCAGAGGAACATGATGGCCTCCATCCAGTCCTTCAGTGCCATGGCTCTCATCTTCTACACTGTCTTCATGTTTGTGGTGGGTATGGACGCTGGGGCTCCTGTTTTCCTGTTGTTTTAACTCAGGTGTTCCCTGCAGGGGCAGCCTCCAGTTTAAAATGTCCTTCCTGATAATTAATGCTGGGAATAACAGGGGACCGGGGTGCCTGTGCTCCTGAACTGGTGCAAGTGGACAGGTTTTGTTTGTTGGACAGCACTTCTGTTTCCTCAGCTCCATAAGCTCTGTTTTGGCACTTGGTGTGCACTTGTTCTTAGAGGTTTCTAGAAAATATGTATTTTTATTTCTTCCCTGAGCTGGATAGACTCTTGACCGTTTTGATGCCATAGGGGGAGTGGAATGATGCCCAAACTGGCCTGTTTGGCTCTGCCAAGCACTGTTTCCTCAGAGGTGAAAACTGAATTTTGCTTTTTCACAACCACTTTCACTTCCTGGATGCTCCTGTGGTTTCCTCATGGAGCCCCAGCCTCGTCTCACCCAAATTTCAGGACTGGAAGAGCTGGAAGGAAAGGGAGGAGTAGAAATTCTTTCTGTGCAACTTTTCTAGTAGGTTGTGCAGGGTCACACCTTGGAGCCTGCTTCCACAGGGAGGTGTGGAACATTCCAGGAGCTGTACCTTTAAGAAGCCCACAACATTCATGAGAGTTGGCTGCACCAAAACATCATCTCTGGGGATTAGAACCCCCCCATCCAGGGATATTATAAACAGGCATTCAGACATATTTACCTTCTGCTTCCTGTGCAACCCAACCCCTGCCAAATCCTGCGTCTGTGACAAAGGAGCTCCCCCGCCTCGGCTCTCCCCTTTTCCATGAAGTTTATCCTTCTCTTTGGTGAGCTGGTGTTGTTAAATGCCTCTGGAGAAGCAAGTGGGATCCTGTTTTGGGATCCTTTGCTGAGCAGGATCCTGCAAGGCCACTGCCGCTGCCTGTTTGGATTTAAAAACACATTAAAAATTGTGCAGAAGAGGCTGCTTTGAACAATAATTCTCACAGTTAAATGTGTCAGTGGAAATTGCCCCCCCCCCCCAATGCGTGCTGTGATGTCTGATGGCATCAAACAAGGGGGAACGTCACAGATCCTTTCAAATCCTCCCTGGGATCCTTGGTGGCCCTTGGAGCTCGGTAGGTGGGATGGGAGCTGGGGCTGAGGGGCTGCTGCCAGCAGAGCTGCCACACACTGCCTGTTATCCCAGCCCCAGAATTCCTGCTGTTTGGAGCTGTTTGGGGCTGGACCCTCACCCCTGCTCTCTCCCTTGGCTGCAGATTGTGCTGTCATCCTTCAAGCACGGGCTCTTCAGCGGGCAGTGGCTGCAGCGAGTGAGTTACACGCGCTGGGAGGGCATTTTCCGCTGCATCCCCATCTTTGGAATGTCTTTTGCCTGTCAGTCGTAAGTACCTGCCATTCCCACCCCTGGCAGTTGTTCCCCCAGTGAGTTTCTGTGAGGGCAGAGGGTCAGGGGGATCTGCAAGGGATAGATACCATCTGGTTTGGTGTTTTATTTTCATCAGAGTATTTTACAGCCCACTGAAGTTCAGGCTCTCATTCAGTCGTGACCCTTTTGTTACCAAGACGGGAGGGAGTTACATTTCACCTGGGAGTTATTGTAGCTGAGCAACACGAGACTGCCTGGGACAAACAGCTCCTCAGTGTGACACACGGGGCTTGTGGTGCAGCTGCAGGAGGGATGAAATTCCCCCGGTTCTTGAAGGGAACACTGTAGCACCAGGAAAGGCAGCAGTGTCACCCCATGGCTGCAGCGTCTCTCCCAGGGCAGTGAACGCTGGGGGCTGCGCTGCTTCCCCAAATTCCTTGAAGAACGCTCAGAAGATGGCACAGTTGTTGGCTTTGAAGGGTTGTTCCTGCATTTCCAGTTCCCTGTTTTTAGTGGAAGGAGGTGAGAGCAGACCAGGCTATTCCATGTTTCCCGCAGCATTCCCTGCTGCACCGAAATGGCACATGAGCACTACATGCCTGGCCAGAATCGTGACAGCTCCAAAGGGTGTAAATCCAGCCCTGGACACAGGAAGGATTGGCCTCCTTCAGGAGGACCATCCTCCTTTGGAAGCCTGGCAGAGCTGGGCTTCCCCCCTGTAGTTCCAGCAAACGGGTCTCATGCCAACAGTAAATGAATGTGACAGATAAAATTTGCTCAGGCTGCTGTGTTTACACCCACTGCAAGATCCAAATCATCATTTTCCACTTACTGGCTCTCTTGGCAGCTCAGATCCTACCCCGGCTCCAGGCTTGCTGTTTAATGTCTCCATCACAACTGGCAAAGAGAATTGTGTTCTCCTGCAGCTTTACCTTGTTAACAAATCCCTTTTATTTTTTTTTTTCCTTATGGTATCCACTCAGGAGTACCCAGCAGAATTTTCCTGCGAGTTGGAAATGCAGGGAAATGCTTTGGTCTGGACTAGTGTGTGTGGACCTAACTATAGGCTCCATGGCAGCAGTTATGTGGCAAACCCAATCTAAAGCTGGGTGTTTTTTAACAAGCATCAGGAAAATACACTGTCCTCCAGCCCAGGCAATATTTTGTATATATACATATATATGTTTTATTTCTTTTTTTAATTTATATATATAATTTCTCTTTTTATATATATTTTATTTCTCTGTGTATTCTCAGCTATGTAGATTTAATTTGGCTAACCTCTGAATCACCTTTTTAACCATCCCACACACTGCAGAGCCTCCATGCTTCCAGCCTGGATGTTTGGCTGGACCCTTCCCCTCAGGGGCAGAAGTTTGGGACGTAGTCAGTTAATGTAATGGCTGTGGTGAGGGCAGGGAGGGATCCCAAATGGAGAGACTCCCGGGAAAGCCGTCCTTGCTCCTGGCTGGTAACTGCAGCCCTGGTGGGACAGAGCTGACATGCTCGGCCTCCTTTGTGCAGACCCATCTGATGTTCAGGGATTAAGGGTTAAGGATCTTTCTGCCTGTCCTCAGCCTGACACACTTCTCTGGGAATGGCTTCGTGCCCACTGGGACCAGGGATACCCCTGCCCATCTTCCCATCTCCCTGCAGGCTCCCCACGCTTCTCCCCAGAGTTCCTTCAGTAACACGAAGCCAGGATGCAGCCACTTGAATTAAGTAACAAGAGGTTAATGAGTTGCTAAAATATGCACCTGATGTCAGAAAAGGACATTCCTCACGCTTTCCAAGGCTGTAAATACCCCAAATCCCGGGGAATCGGCGCTCTTGGCTTTCTGTGAGCGGAGCTGAAGTGGGACAGGCGCTGCGTTCCGTTCTGTTTGTTTAACTTTGCCTTTAGACAGGGGGATGCTCCAACCTTCTTCCCGCTTTTCCTCTGTAAACACTGTGTTGCTTTAATTATCAGCACGGAGAGCTCCAAGAACAATAATCTCCGGCGCTGGGGCTGGCCCGGAGCCACCCGCGTTCCCGGGAACAAACGGTCATTCATTTTGCAGCCCTTTCCGAACCCCAGTGTTTACATCACACGTTTCGCTCCACGTGGTGGGGTGGGGAGAGCAGGAATATTTTTGCAACACTTAAAAGTTATGAGTGTTCTGAAATCTCTTGGCATTAGCAGTATAAATTGTGGAATAGCAGCGGGTGTTTATGCTCCGGAGCAGGAAGGTGTCAGGGATTTGTCGCTGCTGGGCTGAGGCAGGGAACGGGCTGGAAATGAGGGTTTTATCTCTTTTTCTGCAGGTTTCCTTAAATAATTTACCCTTTTCTACAGCCAGGTCTTGCCTACCTATGACAGTTTGGATGAACCGTCTGTCAAAATCATGAGCTCCATATTTGCTTCTTCCCTAAACGTGGTCACCACCTTTTACATCACGGTAGGAACTTCCCCTTCTCTTCCCTTGCCAGAAATCTGGAGGGGCCAGAGGGACGAGGATTTATCTACAGCTGGGGCTGGTTTCTGCTTATCTGTATTTATTCTGACAGATAAGTTGTTGTGCTGAAAGCAGAGTTATCTGGGAGGGGATGAACCCGACAGCACAGGGCGCTTTCGGAGAGTCCAAATTTTCAGCGTGGCACGTTTTCCTTGGGTGGAGGCAGAGTGGAGGCCCAGCTCTTGCCAGGCTCAGCCTGGAGCTGGGGATGCTTCCCAGAGTTTGGGAGAGCTTTTTTCAGGCTGTTGTGAAGGAAGTTATGCCTCATAAGGCAGCAGTTAATAGAAGTGGGTTAATAATTCCTGAGGAGAGCTCTGGCCCATGAGCCAGGTTGCTGCAGGGAATCACGAGAGCCCCTCTGTCGGAGAGGGACAGTCCATGGGCCTGGCAGCAAGGAGAGTGTGTCCTCCAGGAAACACTTGCTTTTAGGCAGGTCCTACTGTTCATTAACCACCTGTCCCAGCTTTTGGGGGTGCTGGGGTTGCTGGCAGGTTTCCCATAGAGGTGACCCCACGCTCCCACCTGGCTGCTCCAACGGGACATCACCGTCCTCCCCACTTCCATAAGGAGCACGTGAGAAGTGCTTTGGAGTCCAGCCCACCCTCTCCCCTCCCCAGGTGGGCTTCTTTGGCTACGTGAGTTACACCGAAGCCATTGCTGGGAATGTCCTAATGAACTTCCCTTCCAACCTGGTGACGGAGATGATCCGAGTGGGATTCATGATGTCGGTGGCAGTGGGGTTCCCGATGATGATCCTGCCCTGCAGACAGGCACTGAACACCCTGCTCTTTGAGCAGCAGGTAAGATCCCTGCGTGGCCTGGGCTGCCTTGGTGTGAAACTTGCTTTTTGAAAGGTTCTTTGTGACTCTTGTCCTCTGACTGGGCCCCAAACCTGTCTTGGTTCTGTGATACCCCAGTGACAGCAGCATGGGGCAGGTACTTGCTATCCAATGGAACAAACCCCCAACTCCATAAAATCCTCAGTGCCCTGGGTGTGGTGACAGAGCAGCAGGGGCCTGTGGCCATCTCTAAATCGTCCTCTGTAGAGTGGTTAATTCCTGGGACTTGGAGGTTCGTGTCCTCTCCTCAGAGGAATTCCACGGGCAGAAGGGCTGGAGTTCCCAGGCTGAAGCCCACATCCCATGGCTGCTGCTCCCGGCTCTGCTGGGGATTCCAGCTCTGGCACAGACGTGTTACACAGCTCAGAGCCGAGGTTCCCTCAGAAAGAGAGAGAAATGTGCTTTTGGAAGCAGTGAAGCCTCCTCATTTCCTGCTGCTCCAGCTGCCGTCCTTTTGCTGGCCAACTCACTTTGCATTGAGCTCCAGCTCCTGTTCCCGGCCTCGGAGCCCAGCCCAGCCCCATTTCTTGTTGCTTCCATGTGTGCCTGCTCATTCCTGCTCCATTATTCTCAGCCAGCACCTTTGTCAGCAGCCCTGTCCCCTCTGGGTTCGGGTGTTCCCTTCCTCCAGTGCCTCCTGGGCCACGGTGCCAGCCCAGAGCGGAGGCGGGCGGTGGGATATGGGGTACAGCCCTCTCCCACACATTCCACCTTTCCCAGGGCCAGCTCCTCAGCCAGCCTTTGTGACTGTAGCTGGTCTGTCTGCTGGAGACTGTGAGTCCCTTGTGGCGGTGGCGTGTTCTCCTCTGTGCATTGTGCGGCGCGGAACGCGCCGATGGGATTCAGCAAATACAGTAAGAGATTGTGGGAATGTTCTGAGGCCTTTGTGTATCCGCATAAATAGAAACCTCTTAGGGCAGGAAATAAAACTTGAGCAATTTATAGCTCTAAATCCTGCCACTTCTGCCTGTGAGAAGCCCCCAGCTCTTTTCTCACGTCGGGAGGGCCCGAGGATGGGGGCAGACAGTCGGTGAGAGCCAGCGGGTGCAGGGGAGGAAGCGCTGGAAACACTTGGGAACACTTTGGATCTCGCCTGGGCTCAGCTCGTGGCTCTTTAGGCTTGAAGGTGTCACTTTGCCTTCCTCTCCATCTGTGCAGCAGCAGAGCTGGGACCCACTGGGTCTGCAGGGCACACTGGGGCCTCTGCCTTCCACACCTCCCACTTGGAGTGTGGGGATGGGACGGGGTGGGAAGCAGAGGGCATCTGGAAGCTCTCCAGCAGCATTCATCCTTCCCTGCTGTCTCCTGGGGTGTCCTCCTCCCAGTTGGAGGAGCTGTTGCTGTGGTGTAGTGTGGTGGGAATGGCCCTGCTCCCCCAGGTGTTGGGAGACACCTCTCCCTAGCAGAGCCTGAGCTCTCCCCCCTGTGACTGTTCTCCCTCCTGCTGCTCCCTGTGCTCCCTTCTCCTGCTCTTATCTTGGCTGCTCTCCGAGTCCCTGCACAGGGACTGGGGCACAGCTGTGTGGGGTCACATTTGAGGTGGGCTGGAAACAGCAGCTGTGGCCCCATGTCCCCTGCCCTGTTTTGGAGGTTCAGAAGCACCTTAGAACTGCTCAGCCGTGTCTGGCTGCCTCCAGCATTCACCTCTGTGGAGGGCAGAGTGTGGGGGCAATGGAGCTCTGGAGTCTGCTGGGGGATTGCTGAGGAACTGGGGGAATTGCTCAGGAGCTGGGGAATTGCTGGGGGCTGTGATGCAGGAGTTAACCTTCCCCCTTCTCTCCCAGCAGAAGGACGGCACTTTCGCTGCAGGGGGTTACATGCCCCCGCTCCGGTTCAAGGCCCTGACGTTGGCTGTTGTGTTTGGAACCATGGTTGGAGGCATCATGATCCCAAATGGTGAGTGAGCAGCTGGGGACCAGGGCTGGCTGTTTTCTTTGCTCCCTGTTATTTGCTTTCCTGGCTGGGGTGACCGGGCTCACGGCCCACCCTGCCCTGGGGCTGCGACAGCCACCCCGTGCTGCTGCTCTGGCACTTCTGGAAGAGACCTTTGCTGACTTCTCCTCTTCTTTCCCAGTGGAGACAGTCCTGGGCCTGACAGGTGCGACCATGGGAAGCCTCATTTGTTTCATCTGCCCGGCTCTTATTTACAAGAAGATCCACAAGAATGCGCTTTGTTCACAGGTCAGTGCTGATGCTGCTCGACATCCCCCTAAGCCCTCTGCAGAGCCTGGGAATGTGATTCTTTTTGGCTGCAGCAGGGAAACTGCTCAGCACCTCCTGCAGCCTCCCCCTCCAGTCTGCCCCAGTACAGGTGGGAGCTGTTCTGGTCGAGGGTCTGTCACTTGGGGAGCACAGACAGCAGCAGAGGTGGTGGCCCAGTGCATCGCTTGGAACACCAGCTCTTTTTGTTCCTCCAGCAGCAAGTGAAACATTGATTTGGTGCATGAAATGCTGCTTCTAGTCCTCCTCCTGGTGGGATTCAGGTTCTGGATCCTCAGAACAGGAAATCCAGGCAGGCTGTAAAGCCTTAAAGCCTCACATGCCGACCTGCCCGGGCTGGGTAAAACAAACAGGGCTTCTCCGCGATGCGGTTCCCGCTGCCGACCCTCAGCCTTCTGCTTTCAACCAAAGTAATAATAAAAAGGAACACACACATAGAGGTGTTGCTGCAGGAATTGATTTTCTGAGGGACTGGGGTTGTTCAGAGGCTGTTAGAAGTTTAACTTTTCCTTTTGCTCCAGTTTGAATTGGCCTCCTCAGGGACTGAAACAAAGTGGCTTTTTGCTGGGCTTGATCTCTCTGCTCCTGCAAATACTGTGGGCTGAAATTAACAGGTTTTGGGGTTTTTTTTCCCTAACAATAATTTAACCCACTGCCTTTTCGAAGGCCTCTGTCCCAGCGTTCCCAGAGAGGACAGTGCTGGGCTGCCCAAGGTTTTGGGCAAAATGCGGAGTCAGCAGGGGAGAGCAGCACGTTTCTGTGGGGCCCACAGAACTGGTGGCTTGTTCTGTGCTTAATGACTTGTGGCTTTGCAAACCTACGTGAAGTTTTTAAGCAGGGTGTGTTTTCTTTTTCTTCCCTGTGCTTTCCCTGACACAAGGAAATAGTCCAGCTTTCCAGCTTTCACTCTGAATTCTGACACTTAGCTCCGAAGTTCTTTGAGTGAAACCCCGAGCAGGAATCTGAATGCCAGCCTGGGTTTTTCAGGGAAACAAAGAGCACTTTCAAGAATTGCTTTCTATTCCGGCTGAGCCAGAGCATTTCTCTGCAGTGCCTCGAGGCTGCACTCAGGACAGGCTGAGCTCTCAGCCCTGGGGTGGGACACTGGGGCCCTCACAATGCCTGACCCCAAACGCTGGTCACGAGGCTGAGGGAGATGTTTGTCCTGCAGAAATCCCCACAAAGGAAGGGCTTATCTAAAGCATCAGGCCCCGGGTTACCTCTCCAGCAGCTGTCCAACCTTCCCTGAGTGATCCATTGCCTGTCAGGTTTGCATTCCTGCTCTGAGCAAGGACACACCTGCTCAGCACCTCCCCACCTCCACAGCCCAATTTGGAGCCTACCCTCTCCTCCTTCCTCCAGGTCTTTGCAAAGGCTCATTTATTCTTTCCCTGGAGCTCTGTCTTTGGTCTCCTCCTTCATTCCTGCTTTTCTTTGATCAGGTGCTCCACTCCATCAAAGTCTGCTCCTGAGGAAGGTGGGGGTGGGAGAGGAGCCAGCCCTGGGCACAGCTGTCCCTCCCCGCCTGTCCCTCTCCAAACAATGTTCTCCCTCCTTCCCTCCATCATCTTTAGCTCCCTTCAGAGCAGCAGACCTTCTCAATGCCAGCTTTTACACTTGTCTGGGTTATCTTGGCTCTTGTGGTGCTGAGAACCGGCTGCTTTTATCGAGCCACCTCTGGCATCCAGTCTGGTGTCGGGGTGGTGACATGGAAGGGCAGGTTTTTTCAGGAGGTGGTGCAAACTGAGGCTACAAAATGGGGCTAAAAGTAGAGAAGAGGATTCCAAGAGGAGGGATATGGGCAGTCCCAGATCTTTGCTGGCCAGCAAAGAGATTCTGCCAGGGAACTGTGAATTATCAGCTGCTGCCTGGCTGGGTTGGGCTGGAAGTGTCCTGGTTGGAAGGGTTGGGTTGGAAAGGCAGGTCCCAGAGCAGTTAAAAAGCCTGTGAGTGAAGCAGGGAGAGTGTTCCCTTTCTTGTGGTTAAGCATCTGTTCCTGTAAAGGTCCTGTCCCGCTGCCCCCCGGGGGCCCCGGGTTTGGCTGAGGCTGCCGAAGGGCGCGTGGGGGTCTGTGAACAGAGTGTGGAACTGCCAAGAGGAAGGTGTTGCCTTCCCAGTGTTGACACAAGCGTGTCCGAGAGGCCCCTCCTAGGGAGGCCAGAGTTGTCCCGGTTGGGGAAGAGGAGCTGCCAGAGGTCAGGAAGTGACTCCTCAGGCTTGCTCCTGAGCGGGTGGAGAAGAGATCCCCCGTGCCCTCCCCTGGCAGTGCAGGGGCCAGCACCCCTTCCCCACCAACACCCTGAGGGGTGCAGCCCCCAAACACAGCGTGGCTGTGGAGGGACCCGGCCGTGACCGGGGCTCTGCATTCCTTCGCCGTGACTCCATCCCTCGGAACGCTCCCTGTCCATGGATGGCGTCACGCCACACAAATGCAGTGTTTGCTGGAGGAGAAGGCTGAGCTGATGGCTGAGCTGCAGTTATCTTCTGGGAGGAAGGACGGCCGGGGGAGCGCGGCCGGCCGAGGAAACGGCCGCGTAAACTTCCTCTCCTGAATTCCCATCCCAGGCTCCCGGGAGACGGGCCCTGGCCCCGCTGACCTGCCTGGTGGAACAGGCTGCGGCCCCAGGGGCAGCCAAGGCCTCTTGTGTCCACACTGACAGGGGCTTCTGGAGGAGGGTCTCTGCTCTTGGTGGGATCTCTGGGTCTGGGGGAGATCCTCCCCATGGACACCAGCTCAAAACTGCTCTGCAGTGCTGACCTTCCCCTTGCTCCAGGATCTCTGCATGCTGTGGGGGTCTATGATTCCTCTGCCTGGTTTGATTCCTTGAGCCCCGAATCCTTGCAGCCCTCTCTCCCGTTCCTTCCATTGCCTTGGTGGTCTCCTGAGCTCAAACCGCCTGCTTTTCCGTGTCATAAGCATCTCCGTGGAATTAAGCCAAATTATGGATCTCTTTATTCTGGTCTTCATTTGGGGAGGGGGTAGGTGAGGAGGAGGAGGGGGCTGCTGTGGGGAGCTGGGATGGCTCAGGGACAGCCCAGCCTGTCTCCGACTGCCACGTGTGCCCGTACCCGCTGCTCCGGGAGCTCACAGCTGAACTCCAAATGTGGAACAATCAAAGGGGCTTCAATCCGAGGCATTCGAGCCCCTGGTTCCCCACTAAGATAAGAAACAACAGAAATCCTTTTAAAGCATTTAATGTTTTCAGCCGTTTCCTACAGTTCCCTTCTCTCCCACGTTGCTCCTGGTTCCTGTGGCACCAGAATAGATCCTCTTTGTGGAAACGCTCTTCCTCTCCGCTGTTGTTTCTGGAAGGTGCCAGAACAGCCTCCCAGGCACAGAATGCGTTTGTGCCGGGGCTGTGGATTGTGTGAGGGGAGGAAGTGGAGCAGCTCCAGCCCAGGGCAGCAGAGCAGGACCTGCTGACTCGGCGTTTGGCCCGAGGGGTGGATGGCAGGATTTCTGCTCTTTGTGCACCCCCGGGCAAGGCAGGCAGCACATTCTGCTCCTGTTTCCTCTGCAGTGGCTCGAAGGTCTGGCCTCTGCTCCCTGGCCACGCTGCCCCTGATCCAGAGCTGCTCCACATCCCGCCAGCCTTTTCCTTCCGAAGGCGTCCGTCTGTCTGCGGGGTGTGCTGGGAACGGGCTCTCTGGGGTCTCCTGGGCCCAGCTCTGACCACGCTGTGTTTCTGGGTGACCTCCCTCAGCACGAGGTGGGTGAGGAAACCATCAGCCTCTCCTCCCCCTCTGGAAGTGCCAATGTTTTAATTTCTCCTTCCAATTTCACCTCTCCCCTTGATTTTCAGTGTTCTGGCAGCTTCCAGTGATAGAAAGGCTCCTTGTGGCCATTTCTGGTTTTTCCCACACTGAGAAGCATCTTTTTGTTGTGCTTTTTATGAGTTGGGATATAAATGCTGCAGGGTGAGGATATGGAGGGAAGAGGATGAGTTATGGAATCAGGGAATGGTTTGGGTTGGAGGGACCTTAAAGCTCATCCAATTCCATCCCCTTCCATGGGCAGGGACAGCTTCCACTAGACCAGGTTGCTCTAATCCCCATCCTACACTTCTTACGAGTCATGTGGAATTAGATCCTTGTAGATCAATTTATCATCAGATAACAAGCTGTAGAAATTCCTTTTGCTGCCCATCACTTTCTCCTTTTTGAGGTAGAGAAATTCCTAGAGCCCTTCTCTCCACAGGATCCAGATTCCATCCTTCTATTTTTATCCTGCTTGATCCCAGCTTTCTGGAAACGAGGGAGTCACTTCTCAGCAGCTTCTTGAGCTCTGGCCACCAGCACTCGTGTGTGGACATTTTACTCAGCCTTTCCAAACCAAGGATTTTTAAGCAGCTCCCTGGAACATTTTGGGTCTGTAACCAGGCTGGGCACCTCTATGCTCAGCCAGACCTGATTTCATGGAGTTCTCATACTGGAAATACCAGGGAATGAGCCTTTGCAGCTGGAGTCATGTCTGCCACATGCATTTTCCTCTCCCTACATCCTGTCTGCTCGCTTTTGAGCCCTTTCAATGCAGGAGTCGCCTTTCCAACAGCTTCCAGCATCCCAAATTCCCATTCCCATGGCTCTACACCCAAATACAAACCTCAGCCAAAAGCTACTAGTTTTCCTGTTTTCCTCTTAAACTCCTCTCCTGTCCCTTTACTGACTCGTGTCACTGCGCTGAGCTGGGAATTGTTTGGGGACTCCGTGGGAATGCCGTACGGAGCGGTCCTGGTGCTTGTACTGTGCTAACTGTCCCTCTGGCGCTCTGTGCAGATCATCCTGTGGATTGGGCTGGGAATGCTGGTGATCAGCACATACACCACCCTGTCTGCCACCGAGGACACCCCTATGAGGACGGAAGCAGTGGGCTTGGAGCACCTGGACAGAGAGGAGAGCAGAATCGACCAGGATTTGGTCAAAATCCCAGGTATGTGTCTGCTGGGTGTCCCAGCTCCACCTCTTAAAAGGAAGGAAAATAGTTATTTTTTTAAGCGTGGCAAAAGCAGGGTCATTTCCAGGCATCTCCATGAATCTTCCCAGCTTGCTGGGACCTTTTCCCAAGAAAAGCTGCAGTTTTGCCTGCTGGAAAAGCCGGCTGTGACGTCCAATGGTACTTTCTGGGAGTTGTTTTTTTGGGAAGGGACAGGTGGGGTGCAGGGGCTGGGATCCCCCGTGGGGACAGAGCAGAGATCCCTGTTTGGAATGTTGCCAGTGTCTTTGTGAGCACAGTGCCCACCTGGTCGGGGTGCTCATGGCCAAAGGGGGCTGCCTTCCCCCTCTGCCAGCCCAGGAACCAGCCATCCATCACCCTCGAAGGTGCGGGAATTTATGGGAACTGCCTTTTTTTTTTTTTTTTTTTGGTGCTGAGGAACATAAATTTGGAGTTCGCTTTCGCCCTGACAAAGGCTGTGATTATGCCTCAGCTTTGTTTACTGGTTCCTGTTATTTATTATTTGTTTGCTGGGACCGCTGATGGAATTACGGCCGCTCCTCCCTTTCCCAGCTGCTCCGGAGCGAGGCCGCGCAGGTGCCGCCTGACCCTGCGCTGCCCCTCGGCCCCGCCGCGTCCTGTTCCTTCGGCTCGGTTTTGTTTCCTCCTGCTCCTGCGGGTTTGTTGTTTTTTTTTTTCTGTTCTTTGGAGGCCTTGAAATATCCTCGCGGAGATTGAGAGCGGAAGGGAGAAAGGGGCCGGCTCTTCGGGAGATTATCCTCCCTCCTGGTTCTTGGCCGGGTTCCTGCCCGGCAGCTTGGAGCGTCTCCCACACCGGTGCTGCTGCCGATAACATTCACTCCGGGGTTGCTCCGCGGTGGAGTTTACTTGTGGTTTACTCGTGGCTCGCTCAAGGCCGCGTGTGCCTTCCCAGGCACGTGGGTGCTGCTGAACTCCAAGCAAAAGAAGCTCCCAATCCCTTAATGGAGCCCTCAGCAGGGCCGGGAGGAGGGATGCGATTGAATTCTTCTGTCTTGGTTAATTTTGGAGCAGTAATGGCCAAAGAACAGCTGCTCCTTTCAGGAGGAATCGCTAATGACACGTGTTCTGACTGGGAAAATAAAAAATCCCATAAAACACGGTGTCCGCAGGAGTTTGCTGAGTCTTCCCCCCTTCTCGGCGTGAGCTGGGGCGGTGGAGTGGGATGCCAGGCTCTGATCATCCGAGCGATCCCGGAGCCCACCGGCATCGGCTCCGAGTGCTGCTGGATTAAATAATCCCACCAGGGAGGGAGGCGGGTTCGGTGCTCCCGGGTCATAAACCTCCCAGGGAGGAGCCATGTGGCTCCCAGCACGCTGAGGAGGGAAAGCTCAGCTGCCCCCGAGGTCCCTTAGCAGTGGGGGATCGAAGAGCTCCATCCCCTGGGATGAGGAAGAGGGGGGATGTGGTGCTGGGCAGAGGAAGGGGATCAAGGAGCTGCAGGGTGGACATGGGGCTGCCCCGGGAGAGCCACCGCTGCGATTCCTTGGATCTGTGCCTCCCTGTGGCTCTGCAGGATGTCGGCTTGACTAGCAATGAGAGGCGTTAAATGGTGCCCTTCATCCCCCCCGCGGCTCCCCCTCGTCCTCGCCCGCCTTGTTTTGCAGAGCGGGAGCTGCCGCCTGGAACGCGCCGCAGCAGCTGCATCCTGTCGTTCCAGGGCGCGGGATCCGGGCTGGGCCGCCCCCGGCACCTGGGTGCCCTCCGGATGGGCCCCGTTCCGCACTCGGGCCTTCAGCAGGATCACACGGCCTTCCCGGGCACCAGTGGTGGCTGCTCCAGGCCCCTTCCCGAGGTGGAGGGTGCCTTGTGCCCCTTCCCCAGGGCACAGGATGCCTCGTGCCCCTTCCCAGCGCCGCCCCATGCGAGGCAAGCCTCGGGGCCTTTCCCCAGCGCTGCCTTCCCCGCCTGCCTCCCGCCTGTCAGCGTGTGAGAGGAGTTTTATTGGCCTCTTTGATGTTGTGGAGCCCAGAACTGGAGAGACTTTCATTAAAGCCCTGCCCCGTGGGCCCGGGGATTATGAATATTAGAACATTGGCCTTTTATGTGAACACGTATTGACCAGCGGCCTCAGCATCGTGTTTTTCCTAACGACACCCAAGTGCCCATTACAGCCCCAGCCTGTGGTGCTGGAGGTTTTACTGTCAGCAGCTCTTCGGGAAAGGGATAAAACCCCTTCCAGCCCCGTCCTGCCGCGGCTGCGCCTCTGCTAAAAGGTTGCTAAGCTGCCTCTGAAAGCTCAGGAAGGCAATTATCCATTTAAAAAAAAAAAAAAAAAAAAAGAAAAAAGAGCTAATTAGGCAATTTCTCTCCGTATTTAAAGCACCCTCGAGGGTCTCGGGGGGGATTAAGATTTTGTAATATTTTTCAGCTCCTTACTTGGTCGTTGCTGCTTCATCTTCTCCCTGGCGTTGTGCAACGTTGGGTAACAAAGCCCTGATTCAGGCTCCTTGTGCAAGAGCCCTTTCCCCGGTGCTCTGGGCACCCTGCTCCGGCCATCGTGGCGTCCTGCGGGATGGGGAGAGCTGTGTTACGTGGGTTTGGGTAAAACAGGGGGCTGTGTTTGGCTTGGCTACCGCTGTGGCGCTGAGGGCTCCTCCACCCCTGCATCCCTGTGTTTGCCCACGAAAAACCAACCTGCCTGACCCGGGCTGCGCCCCCGCCGGCATTCCCAGCCGGAGCAGCCCCGGAGATGTGCGGAACGTGGATCGTGCATCCTGGTAGCTGCAGGAACAGCTTGGCTCCGCGGCAGCTCTCCCTGGTGCTTTGTGCAAGAGAGCTTTTAATAGTGCCTGTGACACAGAAAAGGAACCAGCAGCCTCTGGTAATTTGGGTTGGTTTTTACTGCTGGTGCGTCAGGAGACAACTGTGAACTAATTTCAGGGATGCCATTCCATAACCTTGTGAAATCTGTACCCGTTTGGGGGGAGGGAGGGCTCCTGGAGGCGCAGCTGGGCCGGGGGCTCCCCAGGGAGGGCCCGTCCCTGCCCTGCTCCGGGCGCTCGGCACGTCCGAGGGCAGCGTTTGCCCCCGTCCCTCTGCCCTGCTTGTTGTGCTTCATTTTCCTTGGCACGAGCTCCCGGACCTTGCTCCATGACACTGCGGTGAAGGAATTTAAGCGGGCCGGGAGCTGGGCTGGCACGAGCAGGTCCTGCACCCCCTGTCCCTGGTCAGCCCCCGGCTGATGCTCTGGAGCGGGCGGTGTGTCCCCAAACTCCCTGTGCTGTCCCCGAGGCTCCTCCACTCCTTTGGGCAGGTCCCCAGGGACTAGGGGGAGCACAGCAGGGCTCATCCCGCTGCCTCTGCCCAGGACAGGGGCTGTGGACGCACATTTCAGCTCCGGCTCTTGCTGCGGCAGACGAGAGGCTGAAGAAACGTGTGAGGAGGGATTTAGTGCCTGCCTGGGACCGTTGCTGTGATCTGAACCGGGAGCGGGGGGAGAAGGGAAGCTTTTAGGTTGCTAATCATGAAATTTTATGGCAGCCTGGAGAGGCTGCTGGCAAACCACAACACACCCAGACACGCACACGCACAAATCAGCTGCAGGACGCCCCGGCTTCCCCTCGCGTGAGCGGAGCTGCCGGAGAGCCGGGGGGTCAGAGCGGAGCCTCCTGGTGCTGCCTCGCGCCCCGGCCTCTCCTTGGGAGCCAAAAGGCTTTTACAGCCTCTCAGCCCTTCCCTGTAAAGTCCAAGGCCGCTCATAAAACGTGACGAGGCACAGCGTTACTGGAAGATGCTCCGAAGGGACCGGGAAGGTGACGAGACAGGCAGAGCCATGATTGCACATCCCGAGCAAAACCGTTCCCTGCAAACCACCCCGAGCCCTGGATGGATTTCCAGGCAGCCTGAGAGGTCGTTAATTCACGCCCTGATGATGAACTTAATTTTGTTTCCCGCTGAGCAAATGACGGCTTAGAGGCAGCTTGGCCTTATTGCAGCGTGGAGACTTTTGGGTTTGCGTTTTGTTTGTGTTTTGGGCTTTTCCTGCATTGTTTGTTTGCAGAGCAGGGAACGTGCCTCTGCTTGATTTACGATGGGAGCTGTCAGGGACACTCCCAGAGCCGAGCGGGGCCTCCCCCGGCCCCTCGGGCTGCCCTGGGCCCACGGGGGGTTCACCCACTGCGGGGTCCCCTGAGCAGGGGGAGTGCTGGGATTAACTCCTCCGTTTCCTGCTTGCATGGAAAACTTCCTGCCTTCTTCCTTCTTATTTTCTCCCCTCTCTCTATTTGTTTCGCCCTCCTTCCTGTTTATTTCCCCCTTGAACATCGTCTCGCTGCCTCGGCTCGCCGTTCCCTCTGCCATGGGAACGGCCGTGTCCGTGTCGGGTTTCTCTGGATCCTCTGGTTCCGCTCCAACCGGAGCCATCTCCCGCCTCCATGAACCAATTAATGACAAACTTTCCTCCAGCAGAGTAAATAGTTTCTTGCGCTGAGGCCAGGCCTGAGCTGGGAACATCCGCGCCGTGCCGAGCGCTCCCCTCCCCGGCCTCGGCCTCCCGCTTCCCAGGGCCCCCGGCCAGGGCTGGGCACTGGTTCCTGCAGCCCAGTTTTTCCTGAAAAGGAGGAGTGTCCTGCCCTGACTTGCTGAACCCTGGGAAGTCCCTCAATGGAGAGGGGGACCCTTGGGTACTAGGCTTGAATTTCTCAGAAAATCCAAGCCCTTTTCCCCTCCCACCATCATTCCTGAAGCAAAGGAAGGTGGAAAGCTGGCCAGCCCCACGCACGGCCCACGGCTGGGTGTGGAGCTCCGGGATGGAGTCTGGGTTTCTGGAGAGGCTCAAGGTCCTGCTGGCATGGATCCCTCTGGGCCAGGAGTTTGTACTTAATTTTGGGGGGAATTTTTGTTGTTTCTTCCCCCCCCGACTCGGGCAAGGCCCACGCAGCTGAAGTTGTGGCAATCCCATCTTTCCCATGAGTTCATCTCGTAATAAATCGCACCAGCCCTGCGGAGGGGGAGGAGAAAATGGAAAGATGTTTATAGAATTAATTCCCCAAAGGAAATTGCACGGGGGAGGGCAAAGGGGGGAAGAGCTGGGAATTTTTTTTTTGTTACAGAAGATGCTCTTTTTTTTTTTTAAGTTTGTTGGATGGAAAAAAATCTGCAGAACAACTTCAGTGCTGGGAAACAATTTGATTTCCTCCTTGGCTGCTCTCTGAAGGAAGAGTTCACTCCCTATGTGGGTTTTCTGCCACGCTGGGGGCGGAAAGGACCCTTCCCATCCCATGGGATGTGCCACGGATTCTGTGTGGAATACACTGGTCACACTGGCACTGAACCAGTAACTGGTTTGACTGGGATGTGTCTTCCCATCTCTTTGAAGAAGAGAAGGGGGAGTCCCCCGTCTCCCTCAGGAGTTTCCCCTGATTAGTGCCTGTTTAATCCTGCTCCTCCAAACTTCTGCGGGAAGAGGAAACCTCCCCTCCCTCCCACCCCTCCGACTGGCACCAGAAGGGCTGCTAAAAAAGGGAGAAAAATCAAAATAAGGGAGAAAAATCAAAATAAAGGAGGTTTTAAGGTGCTTTGCAGAAAACAGCAGTGGGGGGAGGTCCGGGGTTGGCCTCCAGCTTGGCTTCTCTGGGAGCCGGGGGTCTGAGGCTGGATCCCAGCTCAGGTTCTGGTGTTGGGGGTGTCCAAGGCTGGATCCCAGCTCAGGTTCTGGTGTTGGGGGTGTCCAAGGCTGGATCCCAGCTCAGGTTCTGGTGTTGGGGGTGTCCAAGGCTGGATCCCAGCTCAGGTTCTGGTGTTGGGGGTGTCCAAGGCTGGATCCCAGCTCAGGTTCTGGTGTTGGGGGTGTCCAAGGCTGGATCCCAGCTCAGCCTCTCCTGGTGCCAGGGGTCCAGGGCAGGGAGCTGGGGGGATGCTACCATCTGGTGGCACCAGCTCGCAGCAGCAGCCGGCTCCATCCCAGCTCCATCCCGGCTCCATCCCGGCTCCATCCCGGCTGTGCTTTCCTGCCAGCAACTCCATAAAACCCCACAACCCCAGAACAAAATCCCCCCCACCAGCCGCCCCCCATGGTAAATCTGGAGGGAAACCAGCGGCTGGGCTGGGTGGGTGAGGGTGTTGGGACAGACACAGCGATTCCCGGGATCCCACACCTCATCCCTGTCCCCATCCCATGTTTGCAGAGCAGAACCCGGCAGTGGAGGAGCCCGAGGATGACCGTGATAAACCCAAACTGCTGGAGGAGAAGGAGGAGATGGAGCAGCCACAGATCAAGATGCCCATGCAGGTGCCCAAGAGGGAGGAGGAGAGAGGAAAAGCAGAGGAGAAAGTGCAGCTGGACCGTCCTGATCAAGGTAACGGGGAGCCTGGGAAAGGGAGCCTGGCTGGGAGCTGGGGGTGTGTGTTTTGGGATTATTTCAGATATAGATCCTGTCTGTGATCCTCACCTTCCTCCTTCACCCCACATGCAGGGGGCTTTGTGCGCTGAAGGTGATTTAGTGTTTGGTGCTCTGGAGGCTCGTTGGGTACGCGGGCTCTGGACAGGGAGGAACGACAGGAATGAGCAAGGGCAGCGGGGAGCTGGGTGGACTGGGTGTACTGGGAACCCGGTGCCTCTTGCTCTGCAGCCCCTAACCCTGCCTGTCCCCCCAGGGATCGCCCTGCCCGTGGGGGAGGCTCATCGCCACGAGCCCCCCGTCCCGCACGACGAGGTGGTCGTGGACATGGGGCGGGAGCGGGAGGAATCCAACGAGAACAAGGCTGCTCCCGGAGGAGCCAACGGCCGCCTGCTGGAGGAACCAGCCAGGCTGAACTCCCAGAAGGAGGCACTGGGCCCAGAACAAGGGAAGGAAGTGGTTGCTGAGAACCAGCAGCAGGGAGGGACTGCTGGGCCCGTCCAGAAGCCGGAGAAGGTCCTGGAGGCGGTGGTGCAGCGGGATGGCGGGGATGGCAGGCCGCCCTACAAGGAGCTGGAGCCAGGGGGAGCAGTGCTGGAAGCCAAGGAACAGGCTGCTGTGCCGGATGGTGACACCGCTGAGGCCGCGGGTGACCGGGACAAGGCCCAGCTCCAGCTCCCCAGGAGAGCAGAGGAGGCCTGGAAGCCCGTGGAGAAGGAAGCAGAGCCTGGTAAGCTCCTTCCACAGCGGCTCATCTGAGCACACCCTTCTGGACCCGTTATCCCCTGGGGATGGGACAATATGGTCATTCCCACCTCCGTCCCAGTGTTTTGTTTTAATTCCACAAGACGAGCACGTGAGCGTGCACAGCCCCTCCGGCAGCTGCTGTGGGAAAGGAGGAATCTGGTGGCTTTGACAGCTACTGTAAGAGCTGTCAAACAGTTGTTCCCTACCCGCCGGAATGTCAGGTGCCGTGCTGTTCCTGCACGGCTCCCAAATCACCGGGGACACGGAGCCGGGAGATCCTGACAGGGAACACATTGCCAAGTGCCCGTCTAAAAGCCAGTTAGAGCTGTTCCTGCATGTTAATTGGCCGAGGTAGTTAGTGCTGGCTCGCTGCCACCAGCCAGGAGGTTGTTAAATATTGGGTTTATTACTTCCCTCACAGCCACTGCGCTGGATCCGAACGGGTGGGCGGGGAGGGGCATGGAGGAGTTTTGGGGAACATCTGCACTGACAGCTCTGTTGTCCTGTGAAGGTGAAAAGCAGGAGCTGCCCCTCCCGGACAGAGCGGATCTTCTGGAGAACCGGAACACCGAGGAGAAACAGGAGAATGTGGAGAGCAAGCTGGGGGGTGAGTGTGTGTCCCTGGGCATGTAGGGAGGAGGCACTGCCAGGATTCCCTGGGATCCCTCTCTGCGGGAGGACGGTGTCTTGAGGCCACAGTCCCCCCAGTCCCGGCTGCTCCTCGGAGCTGGTGCAGCAAACCCTTCCTCAGGCTGAGCTTCTCCCTTTGACCTCCTGCCTGGCAAGGGTGCTTGGAGTCTGAGCTCAGACTCATGTGCTCCCTCTCATCCCATCCTCCTCTAGCTTCCTTCCCTCCCTCCTGGGTTTGTGGAGTCAGATCTTCCTGCAAGGAGAGCCCCCACAGCCCCTTGAGTGATTTCTGAGGGCTTTGGGTCACAGAGGTTTTATTTCCTCTCTCTTTTTCCCCTTTTCCAGAAGCTAGGCCAGCAAAACTGCTGGACCACAACATGCTGCTGCAGGTGATCAAGGAGCAGCAGGTGCAGCACAAGCAGCTCCTGGACCAGCAGGCAAAGCTGCTGGCGGTGATCGAGGAGCAGCACAAAGAGATCCACCAGCAGCGGCAGGAGGAGGGGGCAGAGGAGAAGCCAAAGCCAGGTAAGGACATGGCCAGGGAGCAGGACCCCTCCCCAGGGTGCTCACTGCTCAGAGCAGCTCTAAAGTCAGGCTGGGAGAGATCCAAGTCCCTTTGGCATGTGGCAGAGTCCACTGCAAAGCCATTCCTGGCCTCCAAGGCATCCCTGAGCACAGGGATAACACCCCAGGGCTCTCCTCATCCTCCCGTGTGGCCATGGGTGCTGTGGCCTCATCTCCTGTCATACAGAATGTGCTGGCAGGAGCAGGGAATCTCCTAAGAAAACCCTTTTCCATGTCGGTTTTGTCCCGCAGTGGAAGCTCAGGCAGATCCCGCCATGCCCCTCTCCAGGAGCAGGGAGGACGAGGGCCCGGGAGCCAAGGGAGACACGGCCGGGAAGCTGCTGAGCAAGGAGCAGCTGGAGCAGCGCCCGGGCCGGCAGCCCCCCAGGGCCACTGAGCAGCACAGGGACACTGTGGGGAGGCTGGAGGAGCCTGAGCACAGGCAGGACATTCCTGCGGCTCCTCCCAAGGAGCGGAAGGCGCTGCCGCAGGAGAATGACAGAGCTGTTAGGAATCCCGCAGAGAACCGGGATCCCGTCCACGGGAATGCCCAGCGCCTTCCAGCAGCCAGAAACCACCTGGAGAAGAAGCCCTTGGCGGAGGATTTGGGAGGAGATCGTGAAGCCAAAGCTGGAAGAGACGTCCACGAGAAGAAGAATTTCCTGAAAGCTGTGGAAGCAGCGACAGCTCCCATCCAAAGAGAACAGCCGGGGGCTGCCAAAGTTCAGGGAGTAGCAGGAAGGAGTTTGGAAAGAGACTCAGGAATAGACCTTAAAACCAAAGCTGTGAGCCAGGTGGAGCCCAAGGACCTGGCAGTGGCGCCGGACTCTTCCAGTAACAGGAATGTGGCAGCGAGGGAGCAGCACGCCCAGGAGCAGCGCAGAGGGGCAGAGGCTGAGGGAGCCGCGGGCGGGCGGCAGCGGGACCCGCCCGGTCACGGGAACGTGAAGGAGGAGGATCCCCGGGAGGAGCCGCGGGGCCGGCAGGGCCGTGGGGGCGGGGGTCCCTCAAAAGCCGGCCCCGAGGATGCTCCAGCACCAAAGGCCGAGAACAGAGCGGCCGCTCCCCGGGACCCGCAGCCGGAGCACGACGTCAAACCCAACCGGGACCTGAAGCTGCAGGGGGGGCTGGACCTGCGCCGGAGGAGACGGGACCTGCTGCCTCCCGACCAGGAGGAGGAGGAGGAGGAAGAGGATGCACGGGGGGTCAGAGGGGTCCTGATCGGCCTGAACCCCGTTCCTGATGTGAAGGTGAACGACCTGCGGAGCGCGCTGGACACGCGGCTGAGCGGGGTGGCCGAGGGCGCCCAGCACCTGGTGCGCAGCCGCCACATCCAGCAGGTGACCCAGGACGGGGGCCCGTGACGGGGATTTGGGGCCGTGCTCAGGCACAGGTCGGTCTGAGCCAGCAGCGCTTTGCCGGATACAGTGCTCAGATCCACAGGGTCCCCTTGGATCCGGGAGCACCGCCCTGGCAGCTCCCGTAGCAGCACCCCCGGCACGTGCCTGTGGGCGGCCGAGGAGATGGTGACACTGGGAGCGACATTCCTGCTGCCCCTGCCTTCCAGAGCTGCCCCCCACCTCGACTCCCTGCTGCTCCAAGGACCTTTTCCAGCATCTCATTCACATCGAATTGCCTTCTGCAGCCCCATCTCCAAACTGCTCCCAGAACCGGGAAGGGGCTCCATCGGGAAGGGGCTGTGCCGAGGGGGCCCAGCATCCACACCTCGGGAAGGGCTTTGTCCCGGAGGAGCCGCGAGCTGAGGGCCAGCGGAGCCAGCAGTGCCAGAGCTGGATGGGGAGCGGAGCCCCGTGTGTTTGGAGACAGTGGTGGTTTGGGAACCTCCTTTAGTAGAAACACTGCCTTAACTGGGCACAACTCCTGCCGTTGTGCTGCCTCTGTCCCAGGGATGGGATTCCTTGGCCACACACTGGAATCACACGGAGCTCCACTCCCGCTGGCCTCCCCAGGAGCTCTCTGTGCTCTCCAGCTCCACTTCCCCTCTCCAAAGTGCATTAAGAAGCTCAGTTGCCCTCGCCCCTTCGCGACCCAGCTTTGTTTTTCTGCTGGAGATGATTAATTTGGGAACAAGCTGGGCAGATTCGGGGCCTCAGCTCACCCACACCTACCTCTGCCCATGCTCCATGTGCTCTTCCCAACACCCCAGCCCTGTTCTGCACCCAGAGAGATCCCTGCTCCAGCCCTGGAAATGCTTTTGGTGAGTGAGGAAGGGAAGAGCTTCCTGAGAGCCCCGGGTGGTTTCTGGCTCCCAGTTTTGGGAGTTTTTTGGGGGTTTGTGTTTTTACATCCTGACCCGTGAATGTACAGAATCCAACCCCAAAGCTCTCCCTAGACCGGCTGAGAATTCCCAGCCTGGAGCCCTCAGACCTCATCACTGTGGTGGGTTTTGTATCCCTCTCTCCAAGTGTCTTTGGGGACCTCGAGTCTGAGGCTGAGGGGACCCCTGGAGCTGGGATTGTGCCTGGTGCTCCCGGGGTGTCACAGCCCAGACCCACGGGAGTCCTTTGGGAAGACCCCTGGAATGCCATGGCCTTAAATCCCCAGGGCCCCCCACATCCCAACGAGCTTCTCCATTAATGCTGTCGTCAAGCACAAGCGCCGGGAGCCCCGGAGCCACTCCAGGGGCAGGGATGGGCTCTGGAGCGCGGCTCCAGCCCTGCCCTGGACACGGCTCCGGGCTGTGTCCCTGTGGCACGGACCAGCCTTCCTGAAGTGAGAGGGAGCCGGCCCCGGCTCGGCTCCTTCACCCCCTTTGCCGACGGGTCAGACCCGCCTGTTTGTTGTTCTCCGTGTGAACACAAAGGACCAAAGATGCTCCTGACATTCCTCCCGCTGGGAATGGCGTGGGCACCCCGAGCTGGGCTGGAAGCCTGCGGGAGCTGCCTCCTCCCGCCAGGAACAGCTCCCCCGGGGCGGGTGGAACGCGAGGAGAGAGCTCGGAGCGTGAGCCGAGCCCATCAATAAAATAAGCTGAAGCATTTTGATCGCAAATTTTTTTTTTTTTTTAATAAATATAGATCTGTGACCCTCACCCAGCCCGGGGCTGCTCCTCCTCCGGGAGCCCCGGGAGCGAGGTGGGGGGGTGTTCCGTCATTTGAGGGCAAACCGGTGCGTTTGAGGGTTTGAGTCCTCCGGAGAATCTCGCGGGGGTGACACTATGGGGTCACTTTGGTGTCGCCTTCGCCTGCAAAGAGTCGCGGTCAGGCCGGGCCGAGGGGCCGGAACCGGCACCGGGATGGGGCCCGGGCCCGGGACGTACCGCCCGGGCGAAGCATTCCCGCAGCGCCTGGAACTCCTGCAGGCACGTGTCCCGCCGCAGCTCCGCCGGCCCGGCCGCCGCCGCCGCCACGCACCGCCCGTAGGCCGCGGCCTGCGAGAACCACAGGGGGCGGGAGCGGGGGCCGCCCGGCCCCCGCCCCCGCAGCCGCCCCTCTTGTCCCCCCGCGTGCCCCACCTGGTCCCCGCACGCCGCCAGCGCCGCCGGGAAGCGCCGGAGCCGCGCCCGCGCCCGCAGCCACACACCGCGCCCCGACATCCTCACCGCATGGGCGCCGCCATGACAGCCCGCCCGCCATTGGCCGCCCGACCCGCCCGTCAGACCGCCGCGCTCTCCCATTGGGCCGTAACCTCCCCATCCTCACCCCTTCTGATTGGTCTCTCCGGCGATTGGTCCCACTGATTGGTGTAAATGCCCGTTGTTTACTTCCCGTCTCCCGCCGGCGTCAACTCCATTCGGCCCTTTCCGCGCGGAACCCCGCCCTCCTCGGCTGCTGATTGCTCGAGCAGGAGCGTCTCTCCCTCTCATTGGTTCCGGGAGGTTCCGGGGGGCGGGGCCGTGACGCCGCCGCGGGCCGGGCGGGGCGGTGCTCCAGTGTCATGGCGGCGCCGCTGCGGGACCGGCTGAGTTTCCTGAGCCGGGTAAGAACGGAGGGATTTGGGGGTCGGGGGGGCTGCCCTGGCCGTGACGTCACTCCACACGAATGACGTCATCGCCGCGCACCCCCGTCTCGCTTCTACAGCGGCCTCGCACAGCCCTGGCGGGGCCGGGCCTGCCTCGGAGCCTCAGCCGGGGCCGGGCCTGGCCCCTCTCACGTCGCCCTCTCCTCCCGCAGCTGCCGGTGCTGCTGCGGGGCACGGCCGACGACGACACCCCCTGCCCCGGGTACCTGTTCGAGGAGATCGCCAGTATCCTTCGGGGGGCTGGGGCTGGTCCCAGGAGGACGGGAGGATCCCTGGGGCAGGTGGGGGGTCCCCGGGCATTGCGGGGGGGTCCCGGGGCTGCCCCAGGCCGTGGTGGGCACGGGAGGCCTGCGGAGCTGTGTGGGGGCAGCCACAGTGCTGTGGGCCCAGGCTGGGATTCCATGGGGGAGAATTCCTGGCATCGCGGGGGCTGCTGGTGTTCCCTGATCGCGGCTGGGGGGCGCAGGATCCCTAACATCCCCGCAGAGATCTCCCACGAGTCCCCCGGGAGCAGCCAGTGCCTGCTGGAGCACCTGCTCACTCGGCTGCAGAGCAGCTCCTGCCACGTCAAGCTGAAGGTGGGTCCGTGCCGGGGGCACCGGCAGGTGATGGGCTGGACCACCCCCCCTTCGGGGGACTGGGGGGCACCCCTGACCCGACCTTGTGCCCCGGGCCAGGTGCTGAAGATCCTGCTGCACACCTGCTCCCAGGGCTCCCCCCAGTTCGTGCTGCAGCTGAAGAGGAACGCGGGGTTCATCCGCGAGGCTGCGGGTAACGGGCTGGGCTGGGGGCTGGGGGCTGGACACCCTGGGGGCTGCAGCAGCAGCAGGGTCCATCCCCCATCCCTCCCCCCGTGTGTCCGCAGTGTTCTCCGGGCCCCCCGACCCCCTGCACGGCAACAGCCTCAACCAGAAGGTGCGGGCGGCTGCACAGGTGGGTGCCGGGGGGGCAGGGCAGCCCCAACCCCACCCTGGGGGTCCCCAGCGCTGCCCACACTCCTCCCTCCCTCCCTCTGCCAATCCCCCAGGACCTGGCCAGCGTTCTCTTCTCGGATGCGCCGCTGCCGCAGCCCCTGGCACTGCCCGCCCGGGCCCCCGCCGGTGAGTGCAGCCCCCCAGCCCCCCGGGGAGCCTCAGCCAGGGGGACCTCGAGCGCTGAGTGTCCCTGTGTGTCCCCAGGGATGGGCTCCAGCCCCAGCCCCTGCGGCTCCCTGCAGGGGTTCGGCTTCAGCGGTGACAGAAGCGGCCCCGGTGAGTCCTGCCCGGGCTGTGCCCTGCCTGGAGCTGTGCCAGGGCCCTGGGGGGCACTCTGTGCCCTGTTCCCAGAGCTCCCAGGGTTTCCTCACCCCTCTCCCCCAGCCTGGGAGCCCGGGATTCTCTCACACCCCCCCTCTCCGCAGCTTCCACGGGGGAGGCCCTGCTGAGCAGCCTCCAGCGAGCGGCCGAGGCCGTGGCCCAGGCCGTGCTCCCGGCACCAGGGGGGCCCCGGCAGCCCCGGGGGGACCTCCCTGAGGACACCTACGAGCCTGTCCGAGCCCCCTCCCCCAGTGGCAACCCAGCCCCGCTGCCCCCACCGCCCCCCACAGCCTGTGGGTCCAGAGGTGGGTCCTGCCGGGGGGTCCCCACCCTCCCTGGGGTCTCGGGGACCCCAGCTCAGCACTGCTGTCCCTGCAGTGAGCCACCAGCCCGGGCTGGCCGGGGGCGGCTGGGAGGAGGCGGACAGCGGGCACAGCTCCCGGGAATCCTCGCAGGGACACGAGCGGAGCCGCGCCTCGGACTCGGGCAGTAAATCCGGCAGTGACAGCCGCTCCGGGGCCAGCCGGGAGCTGAGCCACTGTGCCGACAGGTGAGGGGGGCTGGGGGGCTCCCCTGCTCCCAGGGCCATCCCAGGGAGCTCCCCTGTCTGTGTCCCTGTCCCTGTGTGAGGGGCATCCCCGGGAACGCTGCCCTGGTGCTGCCGGCTGTTCCTCCTGGGATATTTGGCCTCCCAGCCCTGCGTGTGCAGAGCTGCTCAGGGGTGGGGGGTCCCTGGCTCTTGGGGGGGTGCTGGGTCTGTGCCAGACCCCAGGAGGGGGGAGCAGGTGTCCCCTGTGCCCAGCAGGTGTGTCCCCTGCAGGGTGGACGCTGACAGCCCCGGTGACTGCCGGCGGGAGGTGAGCCTGGTGTCGGGGCTGACGCGCGGGGCCAGGGTCTTCCTCACCAGGGAGGAGGCTCAGCACTTCCTCAAGGAGTAAGTGTTGGAGCTGGGGGCTTCTGGGGGCACCCTGAGCCCTTCCCACCCCCCTGCCTGGGCCTGGATCCCTGCAGTGGGGAGGGGTGAGGAGGGGCTGTGGACAGGGTGATCTCCCTCCCTGTCCAGGTGTGGGCTCCTGAACTGTGAGGTGGTGCTGGAGCTGCTGGGCCGGGCTCTGGAGGATCCCAGCGACAGCGTCCGCATGGTGAGCATGGGCTGTCCCCCCCAGGGGGGCTGGGGGCTCTGGGGGCTGCCCAGCTCAGCCACGCTCCCCTTTCCCGCAGAGATCCATGTCCGCCCTGTCCGCCCTCGGCTGCTCCGACCTGCTCTCTCCGGAGCAGATCTTTGCTGTGACCCGGCAGCACCTGCAGCAGCTCAGCCAAGGCAGCCCCGGGCCTGTGGCCAACCGGGCAACCAAGGTGACTCTGGGGACATCCCTGTGCCCAGTCCCGGAGCAGGGGGCTCCTGGAACCGGCTTCCCCGTCCAGGAGACACACAGCTCTTGGGGATGGCTCCATGTGTGTCCCAGAGGGGGGAATTGGTGGCCTCTCCCGGGAGCAGGGAGCCCGGGTGGGGTGATGGGGACACTGGGGAGAGTCCCTGTGCCTGGGAACAGCGTGGCCAGGCCCCTGTCCCGCTCCGCTCTCACCTGGCCTCTCCTGCCCCTCCCGCAGATGCTGAGGCAGTTCGAGGCCCTGTGCCGGGCCCAGCCCTCCCCGAGGGCCCTGCGCCCCTCCCCAACCCCCCCGGCCGGGGACCTGCTGATGGACTGCCCTGCCCTGGCCGGCGAGAGCATCCTGACCCCGCTGAGCCCACCCCCCGGGGCCCCCCCTGCCCCCGGAGAGGAGCTGGGGGCGGGAGCGGAGCCCCCCGGGGCTGCAGTGCCACCGTGTCCCTGCCAGCAGGGCCGGGGGATGGGGCCGGGGGGGCACACGGCAGCCCCAGGGCTGTCCCTGTTCGCCGGGATGGAGCTGGTGGCCCGGCCTGGTGCCGTGATCCGGACAGAGTCACCACTGGCACAGCCACAGACACTGCCCCAGCCCCAGGACACGGGCACGGACACGGGCACGGACATGGGTACGGACATGGAGGGCCCCCGGCAGCCCTCGGCCTTCGCCTTCCTCAACATGTAGCTGCTGTGGGGTCCCAGGGGCTGTGGGGCTGAGCCCCCCTCCCTGCGGGGCCTGTGGTGTCCTGGTCCCTCAGAGGGACATGGGGCATGAAAGGGTCCCTTGGGGGGACACGGGGCTTCCATCAGGTGACAACGGCCCTGTCCCTGATGTTCAGGGTGGGCAGAGGGGCCTGGCCTTGGCACCTCTCTCTCCTCTGGGCTGGAGAGGAGCTCAGAAACCCCTGGGGCTGAGCTGGGGGTGCTCTGGGTACCCTGGCATGGCCATGGGGTGCTCCTTCCCAGCCCCAGCTCCGGCCCAGGCTCTGTGGGGCTGAGGTGGGAGGAGGTGCCGTCCCTGTGGGGCCGGGACCCACCAATAAACCCCCCCCTCGGGTCTGGCAGTGTGTGACTTCTTCCTGCGCCTCTGCTGGAGCTCTGCCCTTGGCTCCCTCCTCCCCAGGGGCCCTCCCTGCCCACAGCCCCCCAGGAATCCCACAGCTCCCTGCCCCACAGCCACAGCTCCCCATAGGGTCCCCAGCATCCCCCTTGCCCCACATTCCCCCAGTAGCCCCACAGCTCTCTCCACGGGCCCCCCAGTAGCCCCATGACTTCCCCCTGTCCCAGAGCCCCCCAGTGTCCCCATTGCCCCCCCAGTACCCCCATCACTGTCCCCCCGCCCACGTGGGTCAGGCCCCGCCCTCTGCGAGACCCCGCCCCCTTACCTGCACCCCGCCCTTCTCTCCCCTCATTGGCTCCTTCCCCAAGCCCCGGCCCTGCACAAACCCCTCCCTTCTCCATTATCCCGCCCCTTCCTCACCTCAGCCAATCACGTCTCTTTCTCCGCCTCCCTGCTCCCTCCCCATTGGTTGCTGGCTGAAGGCTCCGCCCCGCGGGCGTGGCCGGACGCGGCCGTGGGTGAGGGGCTGGGGGTTAATGGCGGCCCGGGGGGCCCGCGGGGGCCGGCACAGGGACAGGGACAGGGACACGGCCTGACCCCCGCCCTGACCCCCGGCATCGCCCTGACCCCCGGCCCCTCACCCTCTGCATCGGCCCCGCGGGGCTCCTCCGCCTCTGGGTGCGTGTAGCCCATCCTTGCCGGCGTGTCGGGATGGGGATGGGGGGCTTGGAGGGATGCAGGCCTGGCCTGGGCTCTGGGGGTTGGGATTTGGAGGGTCCTGGAGGGGTCTGGGAGCCACGGGGGCTCGGAGTTTGGGCACGTGGAATTTGGGGGTCTCTTGGGGGATCTGGGTCTTTGGGGCTGCCTGTCTCCTGGGGAGGGGTCCTGGGAGGGGTCTGGGATATGGAAGGGGGAACCATGGGGGGCTGGGTGTCCTGGGATCCCAGGGAGCAGTCCAGGCCCCGGGTGTCCCAGGGGGGTTGGATCTATTGGAAGCTTGGGCTCGGACTCTGTGAGCTGGGATGGGCTCCTGGGGGGCCCTGGGCCTTGGGAGTGGGGGATCTTGAGGAGGTCAGGACTTTGGGAGCTGAGAGGCCTGGCCTTGGGACCAGGGTGATCCTGAGGGGATTGGGGATGTGGGAACTTAGGGACCAGGGCTTCCACCTGCGTCCTGAGCGGGGGCCGTGTGGGGCCTGGGTCTTCAGGCCTGAGGGGTCTGGGTCTCAGGGGCTTGGGGGTCTGGGCTGGGAGCCTGGGGGGCTCTGGGTGGGTGTGCTGGGCCTGGGCTCTGGGACTGAGCTCTGTTTTCCCCCTGTGAGCCCAGTGGTTTCCATGAGAGCCGTTTGTTTCCCTGTGTTGTGGAGCCTGAGACATTGCCAAGGGCTGTGGTGGAGCCTGGAGGGTGGAAATCCAGAGCTGCCAGGAGAGGGGGTTTAGGCTTTGGGGGCAGTTTGGGTAATAAATACAAAGAAATAAAGTGATGTGGTGTTTGCCTGGAACAGTGGCAGCTTCTGGCTCAGCACTGGGGCTGGGGGACGTAGAGGGGAAGAGGGGGGGATGTGCTGCCTCCTGAGCTGGGAGGGGGCACAGCCCTCCCTGTGTCCCCCTGGAGGGCACGGGCACTTCTGAAGGGATTGGCAGGGATTGGGAGCACTCTGTGCAGGGAGGATCCCTGGGAGCTGCCCAGGTGGTTCCTCAGTGTCTCTGCCTGGTGCAGGTTGGACTGAACCTCCCCATGAGCTCCCCTGGCAGCCCCGGTCTGTGTGGGGTGGAGGAGCCTGGATGGGGAGTGGGGCTTTTCTCCTCTCCCTTGTCCTGTGCTGGGATCCCAGCCCATAAACGGGTCAGCAGGACATGGGACAGTGGGAGCGAGGGGTGAAGGCACTGAGGGGTTCACCTGGAGCCTCTCCAGGCCCGTGCCAGGGGTCGTTTGACAGGCAGGGTCCTGTCCCGGCTGGGAGCGGTTCCAGCTCAGTGTGCCGGTGTTTGTGGGAGCTGCAGCCCCTGCGTGCTCTGTGCCTCTATCCTCTGCTCTGTGCTTGCAGGGCCCCTCCTCCGTGATCCAGCATGAAGAGCACCCGCAGCTGCTCGTCCGTGCAGGGCTCCGGTGTCACCGACCTGGTGCTGACGGGCCTGCCGGCCCCGCTGTCGCGCCGCCCCGGCAGCGCCTCCCCCGCCAGGCTCGTGGCGCGCTCCGTGTCCGTCACCGCCGAGGGCAAACCCAAGAGGAACGCTCTGGTGAGCCCCAGTGCTTCATCCCACCCCGTGCCAGGGGCAGGGAGGGTGTGCCTGGGACGTGGGATGTGTCTCAGTGTGGTTCCCCCACCACCCGCCCGGCTCGTGGTCTGTGTGCGGGGCTTTCCAACGGGCAGAAAAGCAACCAGGGAGCATCAGGCTGCCCCGTTTTCCCTTCCCTTCTCCTTGCCTTCCTGCACCAGTTTCCATCTGGAAACTCCTCATTTCGTGCAAGCTCCTGCTGGGATTTGAGGCCCACCCTGCCCCTCACTGAGCACCCTGTTCCTGCTGTGCCGGAGCCTTGCTGAGCGGGGGTTCCACAGAGGGAACGAGCCCCAGGTACTTGCTGGGCTCTGTGGGGCTCCAGCAGCGAGGAGTCTGCACTCTGTGCTGAGTAATCCCTTGGCAGCATTCCTGTGCCCTGGTTCCTGGGAGCTTGTGCTAAGGAACGTGCTCCTGCTGGCTCAGCAGTGCCGGAGCGAGGTGTCATTGCCCGCTCCTCAAGGAGAACTTGGCAGCCCCGGGAGAGCGGGAGCTCCGTGTCCAGGCTGTGTGAGGGGGGTGAGGGGAACACCACTGCCTATTTTGGGCTGCCCGACTTGCCAGGGAGCCTGGCCGTGCTGCTCCTGAGCTGGATTGCTCCCTGTGCTCCGCAGGAGGATGGGGGACCCCGGGCCATGAACAACCTGCGCAGGTCCAACAGCACCACCCAGGTGAACCAGCGGGTGAACAGCACACACAGGTACAGCCCAGCCAGGGACGGGTGTCTGTCTGTCTGTCCCGGGAGTGTGACCTCCCTGGGTCTGTGGGGGAACCACAGCCTTTCCAAAATGTGCATGGAGCTCCATCGTGCACATCCAAGGCACCCTGAACCTGGCTTTGGAGAACCAAGGTCTGGGCTTTATTTGGTTGGTTTTTTGGAAGGGAGGTCCCTTGTTTAGGATTTCACAGAATCATGGAATGGTTTGGGTTGGAAGGGACCTTAAAGCTCATCCAGTCCCACCCCATGCCATGGGCAGGGACACCTTCCACCAGCCCAGGTTGCTCCAAGCCCCGTCCAACCTGGCCTTGGACACTTCCAGGGCTGGGGCAGCCACAGCTTCTCTGGACAACCTGTGCCAGGGCCTTCCCACCCTCCCAGGGAAGGATTTCTATTTTGGGAAATTGTGTTTCTGTGTCTGTCGCAAAAGCCACTCCATTAATTCCAAGGGATGGGACTGTTCTATTCCAATAGCCTCTCATGGATTCTCCAGGCTGTATGAGGAGACAGAAGTTTTCCCTCTGTCCCCAGTGCCCTCTGAACTGGGATTTTCTACTCTCCTGTTGGTCTGTGCTCATCCCTATCACTGCACACCACCCTGGAGCCCAAAGCTCTGTGTAAAAATGAGTCGTTCATAGATATGTTTGGCCATGTAAGGATTCTCCAGCCCTTTTTCTCCCTCACGTCACACTGGAGTGCATCCGAGTGCCCTGCATGGTCAGAGTGTGTCCTGTGGCTGTGAGTTATCCCAAACCCCTCTTCTCTCCTCTCTGCCTTCCTTCGTTCTGTCTAAAGCTCGGAGCAGACAGGAGACTTCCTGGCCTTCTTTGAGAGCGGTGCAGGAGGAAGAAGGAAACTAGCAAGTCTGAGCAAAACTTCCCCAGAAAAGAAAACCACGTGGAACATCCTGGTGAGGACAGCGGGCTCAGGGGGTGGGTGGGCTTGGTTGGCTCTGTGCTCTGGGGGGTGTTTGAGGAGGTGGGTTTGGTGCTTGCTGGCACTTATTCCTGCTGACTCCATGGCAGGATGACCAGCCCCGGGCATTCCCGGGCCCCTCCGGCTCCCACGGCCTGGAGCCACCCCCGGGCATGAGGAGGAAGGAGGCCACTGTGCTGCTGGCTGCCAACTTCACTGCCAACAACAGGTGGGAGAGGGGCTGCTGGGGCTGGGGGTGGGAGGAACTGCCCTGGGAAAGCACCTGGAGAGGGGAGAGGGCTGGTCCTGACGCTGCTCTTCTCTCCACACAAGGAGCAACAAGGGCGCGATGGGCAACTGCGTCACCACCATGGTGCACAACAACTACTCCACGGCCGAGAAGGGCCCCGCACCCAAGAGCTCCAACCAGGCTCCCAGTTCCCTCAAGTGAGTGTGGTGGGGTCCTGGCTCAGTGCCAGGCTGGCCCCGGGGCCGTGTGTCTGGGTGGCACAGGATGGGGCTGAGCAGCTTCACCTTCTGTCCCAGCAACGTCGTGAAAGCCACCTCGAACGAGGACGGCGAAGGTGGCGGCAGCTTCGTGAAGTCTCAGAAGAATTTCTCCAGCAACAACATCATGACCCGCAACAACAACAGCAGCAGCAGCAGCAGCAGCACTCCCAGGAGGAGGGAGGTGACCGAGGAGGAGGCTGAGAGGTGAGAGGAGAGGCAGGAGGACAGTGCCAGGCGATGTGAGGAGCTCCAGTGGAGCTTGTTCTTGTCCAACGGGCCTCATATTGGGGAAGGGCCCCCTTAGCAACTGATTCACCCTCCCTGTGCCTTGGCTCTGTGCTTTGGGGTGTCATCAAAGGCACAGTTCCTCCCACCCTAAAAGTCAGTCTGGGAAAAGGCCTCGTTGATTTGGGGGGTGAGGGCACAGAAGTGCTGGTGCTGTGGACGAGCCACCTTTGCTCTGCTGTGGCCAGAGGGGTCGGTGCTGCCCGAGGAGGCCCTGGGGCCGTGCTGACCCTGCCTCCCTGTCCCCACAGGTTCATCCAGCAGGTGAACCTGGCTGCTGTCACCATCCAGCGCTGGTACCGCCGGCACGCGCAGCGGCACAGGACGGCAGCGGCGGCTCTGGGGCGCCTGATGGCCGCCAAGAGGGAGGTGGGTCCTGTCCTGGTGGCTGCCAGAAGGGGGTCGGTCCTGTCCTGTGCCCTGTAGCCCAGACCCCTCTAACACTCCTGTCCCACTTGCCACATCAGTGGGGAATTTGGGTCCCTTTTAGTGACCAGACCAGGGCTGGGGGAGTCGAGTGCGGTTTGGCTTTGCATCCAGTCAGTCCCTCATGGTCCAGAGAGCCAGGGAGGATCCTGTCTCCACAGGGCTGTGCTGGCTGTGTCCAGGGAAAGCCTGGCTTTGCTTCCAGCAGGAACTCAGGCCCAGGGGCTCAGCACCACACAACTCTGTTCCCCCAGCCCCCTGTGTGGGAGCAGGCAGGTGCTGGCAGGAGCAGCACAAATCTCCCTCAATTCCGATGGTCTGGATCGGGAATGCCCTGTCTGAGCTCATCTTAATGAATCCCTAACGAGGCGGCTCATTAGACTGACACGGCACTGCAGCTATTTGTGTTTCTTTGTTCAATTATTTATCCCAATAACGAAAAGCTCCGTCTCTCTGGCGTGTGAGAGTCTATTTTTAAGGCTCATCTCCTCAGTGGTTGCAGACCCAGATGATATAATAATAATAATTGCACTGAGTATTTAAAGAAAATGAGCTGCTCCAAAGCAGAGCTGTTCCGAGGGCTCCTCACCTGCACAGAGGGCAGGTCGGGAGGATGGAGGACCTGGATGTGGGGTGACCTCAGGTGTGGGTGCCCCCTCCCTCTTCTCAGTGAAGTGAGTGGTGAAGAGCTCTCCCTAACATTTTTGACCCTCCTCTCTGGAAGGAAAGGCAGCAGCGGATGGAGGAGGGGAATATCCTGGATCTGCAGGAGAGGAAGGACGAGGAACGGCGGAAGATCCGAGAGGAGAAGGCGCGCCTGGCGCGGCGCGCGGCCATCCAGGTGGGCACAGGGCGAGCCCGCCGTGGCCTGTGCGCCTCTCTGTGTTGGCAGCATCTGGCGAGGCCTCTGTGCATCTCCAGGGCCTTGGCACGAGGCAGGATCAGAGCCAGCCCTGGAAATGGAACGCTCCCTCCGGAGACGGAGATGCCACAGAGCAGTTTCCTGCTGTGCTCCTGCCAAGCCTTGGCAGCTCAGCCCGAGCTTGTGAAGGCAGTGCTGGTTCCCGTCTAGTTCCCAGGAAAACGGTGACCATGTTGAGACAGGGAGACTCCAAGCTCCTTGGAGTGGCCAAGGACGTGCATGCCTTAGGAACAGGACTCTCCTCAGGAGCCAAGCTCCCCTCCGTGCCCCTTGGCAGGAAGCAATACGTCATTGTCGCCCTGTTCTTGCAGCTGGTGGTGCAGATGGGGCTGGCACAGGCTGCAGGGAGCTGGCAGTAGAGCTGGAGATGTTTTAAACCCCAAATTCTCTTTGCCTTAATTGGAATCATGTTCTGTCGGGGGGGGTTACTGGGGGAGACACAGCAGTGAGCAGCTGGAGGATGGCAAAACGCTGCCACAGCCTTGCAAACACATGCTTGTGCCTTCCCAAATCTTCAGGACACCCATGGCTCCTCTGTCCCTGCAGGAGCTGCACCAGAAAAGGGCCCAAAAGGCCTTGGAGACCAAGTGCTTGGCACAAGAAGAGCTGGTGCTGGTGAAGGAGAGCAGGAGGGTGCCCAAGAAGAAGCCTGGTGCCAAACCTGCCTCGGCCAGGAACGTCAGCCCGGCCGGCAGCCTCACCAAAGCCAACAACGCCGGTGAGTCCCTCTGGCACATCCCCAAGGCTCTGGGAGTGAGGGGGAAGGAGCTCTTTGCTCCAGGGAGCTGCTTCCCGGGGCTGGTTGTGGTGAGTGCCTGACAACAGCCTGGTCCTGCAGAGCCCAATTCCCACCTGGCAGCTGTGGATCCGGAAGGAAGCGGCCTCACAGCCCTCGGCTCCATGCCCTCACAGGATCCTGGGGCAGAGGACAAGCTGCAGGTGGGTCTGGCTGTGCCCCCTGGGGCTCCTGGCACCGGCTGCTCTGCCAGGGTGCCTTTGGAGCCTTCGCTGGCTTCTGGGGAGACCCAGAAAACTCTCCCTGCAAGGCGTGTTCTCCCATAGGATTTGAGCTCCAGAGAAACAGGTAACGAGGACCTGGAGACAGCGGTGACCCCTGGCAGCAGAGCCCCATCCAAGGTCACGCTCAATGAGCTGCTGGACACGCTCCGGCTGCTGGAGGAGGAGCCCGAGCTGCTGCCCCCGCCCAAGCTCCTCAAGAAGGACAGACACGCCTGGATGGACAGGGTGAGCTGAGGGAGGAGGGGGGTGTGTCCAGCCTCAGACAGCAACAGCTGCCTGGTGAGAAACAGCTGGGTCACCGCTGGGGAGGGTGGTGGGGGAGCTTTGAAGGGCTGATGGAGGAGTTTGGAGGGGAAGGAGCGAGCCTGGGGGTGGAGGATTCGTTTGGTGCAGCCAGGGCTTGGGAATCCACAAGGAGCAGCAAGGGCTGTGGTGGGAGCAGGCTTAGCCGAGGCTGAGGTTGGTTAGTGGGGCACAGTGGGAGGACTGGGCTCCAGCCATGGAGAGAAGAGCCAGCACCCCTTCTCTGAGCTTTCCTCTGGGTGCTCATTCACCATGGTGAATTCCCAGCAGGAGCCCAGCTCCAATTCCCTCACTGCTGATAACCTGGAGAAGTTTGGGAAGCTGAACCACTCGCCGGGGGTCCCTGAGGACGGGGCCCTGCTCTCGGAGGCCAAACTCCAAAGCATCATCAGCTTTCTGGATGAGATGGAGAGGTCGGAACAGGAGAGGCCCAGGTCGGCTGCCTCGGCCACGCGGCGGGAGGTGAGTCCTTGTGCTGGAGAGGTGGTGGGACCCTGGTGGGAGTCATCCCCCTTCTCCCTGTCCTCCTTCTGGGTGGTTCCACCACCTTTTAGTTACGTTTTTTCTGCTGTGGCAGAGTTTCCTCTTGGAAGAGGAGCTGGCTCATGTGGAACAGGTGTCGGCTGTTGCCACGGAGGTGACAAACTCCATGATGAGGCTGAAGCTGGAAGTGGAGGAGAAGAAGCGAGCCATCAGCCTGCTGCAGACAGCCCTGGTGGGTCAGCCTGCTGGGCAGCCAGGGCCAGGAGCCTCCCAGGGGCTTCTTGGGGCTGGGGCTTTGAAGCACACAATCAGGTCTCTGAGTGGGACTGTCCCTTGATTTCGTAGAATCATGGAGTGGTTTGGGTTGGAAGGGACCTTAAAGATCTTCTAGTCAGGACCTGGACTGAACTCCCTTCTCCTCCGTCCCACAGGGGTCTGGATGTTCCTGGTGACAGGGGTGGGAGGTGTGAGCAGCAGGGGTTGGTTTGCCTCTGTCCCTCCTTGCCCTAGCCCGTCAGTGCCTCCATATCCAGCAGTTATTCCGTGTACATGTGCTGGGAATGGTGTCTCTCCTCCCTCTAATGTCTGGTGGCTGTTTCCCCCCTTCCCCCACAGACTCAGCAGCGGGAACTCACCGACCGACACGTCAAACAGACCGAGCAGGAGCTCAGCCACCAGCTGAGGCTGCAGAGGGAGCAGTATGAGGCAGCTATCCAGAGGCACCTGGCCTTCATCGACCAGGTAATGCCTCAGCCAGGCTTCTGGAGGCAGGGGCTGGGGTGGCTGCACCCTCCTGATGCCCTGTCCTCACCCTGCCCAGCTCCTCGATGACAAGAAAGTGCTGAGTGAGAAGTGTGAGGCTGTGGTGGTGGAGCTGAAACAAGTGGACCAAAAATACGGCCAGAAGATCAGCCAGATGCAGGAGCAGCACGAGCTGGTGAGGGGACAGGGAAGGGGGGGACGTGTGTGCTGGTGCTGAGGGAGAGCTGGTTGGTTTGGCTCCAACGGGGACTCTGCCCAGAGCAGTTCGGTCTCTGTCACCATGACAGGGCCTGGTCACGCCAAGGAGCCCTTTCCTGTGCACAGAAGGTCCCTGTCACCACAAAGCTTTGTCCTGGCTCCCCAAGAGGCTCCTGTCCTCTGCTGACCAGGAGCGTGGCACTGACCAAGGGACAGCATTCACTCCCAGGCTTTACCTGGAGAGACCCTTTGCACACATCTGGCATAGAGAAGCTGTGGCTGCCCCATCCCTGGAAGCATCCAACACCAGGTTGGATGAAGCTCTGAGCTATCTGGCATAGTAGAGGGTGTTCCTGCCCATGGCAGGGGATGGGATTGGATAAACTTCAAGGTCCCTTCCAACCCAAACCATTCTGTGATTTCCATGATCCTGCTGTGGGCAGAGCTCTCTCAGACTGAGGGTGACCAGTGGGTTGTGCTTTGGCTGTGTGAGAATTCTCCAGCCCTTTTTGCTTAAAACCAGCACTGGCACAAACCCGATGCCATGGAGGAATTTGTACCTGTATCCTCTGGATCTGGGTGCCTTCCAGCCACCCTGCCAGGAGCAGGGGTGCTCTTGGAGCTGAATGGAATAGGACTAGAGTGGAACATGAGGTGTGTGAGCAACAGTAAGAGACCTGGGTGGGTTTCTCTGGGCTGTTGCCCTACCCAGCACCCAAACAGACAGGGCTGTCCTGGCCCTGCCCATTGGGCTGTGCCTCTCCTCACCCCCACAGATCCCTGCCCACCTCTGCCCTGCCCGTGGATCCCACAGACACGGCGGTGTGGATTTGCCTCTCTCCTCTCCCCCATGATTCCCCTTCTCTCTCCATCCCCTCCTTTCTTTCTCCCCAGGTCTGGCGCACTTTGGGCCCCTTTTGTGAGGTAAACACGGTCTTTGCTCTGTTCTGTGTCCTACCCTCTGCTCTCGTGCCCTGACCTGCTCCAGCCCTGCTCCAGCCCTTGCCAAAGGGTCTTCCATGGCAGGGAGAGGGAAGGCTGGAGAGGAAAGCACCACCACACAGGGACAGATGGGCTGCCCTGCATGCAGAGACCCTCGGCAGCCCCCGGCTCCCCTCTCCTCTCCACCTCCTGCTCTCATCTCTTGGCCAGTGAGCATTTTCCTAAGGGTTTTACTCTTCCCACCATCCCACTGGAGAGAGGGGAATGCACTGGGAGAGTGTGTGGTCGGTTCTCTGGGCTGGGTGAACACACCTGGCCGGGGCTGTGTGATTGTCCTTGTGCAGCCCTGGCCCTCTGCTCTTCCCTGCAGCTTCCTTCCCAACAACCCGGCTTTCAGGCTCCTGGGGGTTTTCTCTCCCAGCTTCTCTCGAAACTTTTCCCCTTTGCTTCCAAACAGGAGATTAAGAAACTGAAGGAACTGATGAGCGCAACGGAGAAAGTGCGACGGGAGAAGTGGATCGAGGAGAAGACCAAGAAGATCAAAGAGATCACTGTGAAAGGTATGGGCAGGTTCCCTCAGCAGCGACTGGAGGTGCTGGGGTCAGCTCTGGGCTGGTCCAGGAAGGGTTGAGAAGAGTTCCTCAGTGTGGGCAGTCTCTGCTCCCTGGTTCTGGTGGAGCAGGTGCCACAGGGCAAGAGCACCCCTCCACGCTCACCCCCCTTTCCTGCCAGCCCCTGGGCCGAGCCCACGTGCCCGCAGCCCCCAGGGCTGGGATCCAGGCAGCCACGGGGCCGAGCCGTGACTGCCCTTCCTGCTGTGCCAGGGCTGGAGCCGGAGATCCAGAAGCTCATGGCCAAGCACCGCGAGGACATCCGGAAGCTGAAGCTGCTGCATGAGGCCGAGCTGCTGCAGTCGGACGAGCGGGCGGCCCAGCGCTACGGGCGGCAGGCGGAGGAGCTGCGGGGGCTGCTGGAGCGGCAGAAGGAGGAGCAGAGCCAGCAGGAGCGGGCCCGGCAGCGGTGGGTCGGGGGTCACGGCTCCAGGGCAATGTCCAGCACCGATCTGCTGGTGGGTTCCCAATATTCACAACTCCACAGGGAGCAGTCCCTTCCCGCCAGCCCAGGTGGGGGATGGCACCGAGCTGGGAGCATCCTCCGGCCTCATGGAGGGGATGGGATGGGGCAGGGCGGAGAGGCAGCAGGAAGGCCATTCCCTGAGAGCACCTCTGCCCTCAGGTGTGAGCAGCAGCTGGAGCAGGAGGAGCAGGTGCTGGAGCAGCAGCGGCGCCGGCTCTACGCCGAGGTGGCCGAGGAGAAGGAGCGGCTGAGCCAGCAAGCAACCAGGTGAGCGGGCTGGGGGTCAGGGCTGGGGGCACCCCCAGAGCCATGGGGATGGGCTCCCTGGGTCAGGCTGCTGTGGCCAGAGGGCCAGTGCTGGTGTGGACGCTGGGAGCTGTGTCTGTGCAGGCAGCGTGCAGAGGTGGAGGAGCTGCGGCGGCAGCTGGAGGCCAACAGCTCGGCCCTCACCCGGGCACTGCGGGAGGAGAACGCCAAGGACAGGGAGGAGCAGGAGAGGCGGCACCAGGTCTGGTTTCCCCTCACCTCCGGGCTCTGAGTGGCTGTTTTTGGGTGCTGGCACCATCCTACCATCCCCCGTGTGTGTTGGTACCATGGAGCCCTGTACTGCAGTGCCAGGGGCTGCTCCCAGCTGGTGTGGGATGCTGCCAGGGCTGAGCTGTTGTTTTCCTGTCTTACAGGCAGAACTGAAGGTGCTGAAGGACCAGCTGGAGATGGAGAAGCAGGCCTGGGAGGCCAACTACGTGAAGAAGGAGGTTATGGCAAAAGCTGTTCTTGTCCAAAGGTGCCACCTGTGGGCTCTGAAAGGGATTGAGGCCACGTTTTCCATCTCTATCCCCAGGAAGCCTGGCTGCTCTCCCGGGAGCGGGAGCTGCGGGAGGAAATGAGGAAGGAGAGGGACAAAGAGATCGAGCTGGTGATCCAGCGCCTGGAGGCCGACACGTCCTTGGCCAAGGAGGAGTGTGAGAGGGCAGCAGAGAACAGGTGAGGGGGAGAGGGAGGAGGGAGGTGCCAGGTCCTCAGCAGGCTGGTCCCGTTTCCCTGTCCCCTGCACATCTCTCCAGCGAGCTCTGGAGCAGCTGGAGGGAGAGGAGTGGATTGCAGGGATGAAGTTTGCCTCTTACCTGAGGAAACAGCCCTGGTCTCCCGTGGGGCAGATCCCCCTTGCTGCTGTGCCCTGGTCCCTCCTGCCACACTGATAGGGCTGTGATGACCCCTGCAGTGCTGGGATAATCCAGACTGGCTGGCCTTCCTCCCGATAGGATCAAGAGGATCCGGGACAAGTACGAGGTGGAGCTGCAGGAGCTGGAGCGGTCGGAGCGGAAGCTGCAGGAGCGCTGCAATGAGCTGAAGGGGCGGCTGGCCGAGCTGGAAGGGGAGAGCATCCGTCTGCAGGGCCTGCTGAAGCACAAGGAGCAGGAGGTGGAGGAGATCCGGAAGGTGGGCGAGGAGCAGAGCCAGGGCCCTGCCTGACTCCATCCCTCACCCCGCTGCCCTGTGCCTGGATGCCGGTGCAGGACCAGCTGGCCCAGGAGCACAGCGGCCTGACCGAGGGGATCCTGCAGGAATTCGTGGACAAGCTGGTGGGGATGGAGGAGGAGAACGCGCAGCTGAAGGCGGAGATGGCAGAGCTGAGGGCCCGGCAGCGCCTGGAGCTGGACAGGCTGGTGCGGGAGAAGGACCGGGAGCTGGAGGAAGTTCACAGGAGGTGAGGGAGCCCGGGTGGAGCAGGAGCAGGGCTACAGGAGTGCAGCTCCATCTGCATCCCTCCCTGGCAGGAGCCCTGGCCAGGATTACTGTCAGCTCCTGAGGGCTCTGCCTTGGCACACACGAGACCTGTGATGGCTGAACTCCCCAGGGCTGAAATCACTCCCTGGACAGGGCCCAGCCCTGTGTTGGGGCTGGGCTCTGGGGTCGGGGTCCTCATTCCAGTGTCCGTGCAGGGTGAAGTCGGCGGTGCAGAGGAAGGAGGAGAGTGTGAGCAGCCTGCGGAAGCAGTACGAGGTGAGTGGGGCAGCCCCCGCCCTGCCCCTGGCTCCGGCCCTGCCAGCACTGTGAGCTCCCCATGTGCTCCCTTGCAGGCAGCCATGCAGAGAGCCAACCTGCTGGAATCCCTCCTGGAGCAGCAGCGGCAGCTGGCCACGGAGTGACCGTCCTGCCGGGCAGGGAGCGGGGCCAGGGTGCTCCAGGGGGCTGCTGGGGGCTAGGGTCAGGGTCAGGCTCTGCCCTCCCTCAGCCCTCGTTCTCCACATCCCAGTCCTGGTGCCGTGGCCATGCCGGGACACTTGGTGGCCTTTAGATGTTCGGGAGTTTTGTTCTGACAATAAATCTGTGCTGGTTTCTACAGCTGGTTCTGTAACTGTGCGTGTCAGTGCCAGGGCTGGCTCTTCTGCAAGGTCTGTGCCCGCTCCTACCCTCCCTACGCCACTCCTGCACCCCGAGACCATCCCTTGCTCCGAGGGTGCCTGGCTCCCTGCTCTGTGCCTTGCTTCCCCTTCCAAACTGAAATATCCAGGAGGATGCAGGAAGGCAGAGCCAGGGCAGGATGTGATCCCACAGCCTCTGCTACCTGCAGATCTCTCAGCACCCCCTGACAGGGCTGGGAAACTCCTGGGCTGGGCCGGTGGCATCTGTTTCCTCTCTGGGAATGTACAGCCACTCAGCCTGGTCCTGGTCCCTCCCAGAGTCCCGAGATGTTTCCCATATGTCCCTGTGTTTGGCTGGGGCCTCCCCCTGCCCCACAGCAGCGCTGCCAGAGCCCCCATAGTCACATGGAGCCACAGGGGGACCCTTTGTCCCTACAGGAAGCTGCAGAGGAGCTCGGCCACTTCCTGGCACTGTGTTCGTCCTGGTGTGGGCTCCTGGCTGCAGCTCCCAGGGCAGTGATCCCAAGGCAGCCCCTTGGAAACCCCTTATCCCTGCTCCCATGATGTGGGTGTCTGGGGGCACGAGTGGCAGTGGGTGCTGCTGGGTCCTGTTCAGCAGAGCCGTGGCCATGCCAGTCTCTGTTCCCCTCTCCTTGTTGGGTCAGGCTGGAACACTCATCCCGGGAAAGCGCTTCTTCCCGCTGTTGTTGCTTTTCCAAGGAGTTTCCTGAGCTCCACTTCTGACCTCCGCATGGCCTGCACGTGGGCCATCCTGAGCCTGTGCTGGCAGCTCCTGCTCAGGGAAATTTGGTGTGGGAGGAGGGGGCTCAGCCCCTTCCCTGCTCATCCAGGGGGCTGTGGGCCTTGTGTAGGACCTGGAGCCCTGTCTGGCATCGCCACTGTGGGGTGAGCAGTCCCGGGGTGTCCCCTGTGCCTGGCCCTGCTCCCGCCCCGGAGCTCCGTGTGCTCCGGCCCCTCCCCAGATTGCCAGGGCTAATTTCTAGGCCAGTGCCCGGTTCAGGCATGAATAAATCAGCGCCGTTGCATAACGGGGATGCGGATTTTCACCGGATGGCTGCCTGTGCCTGTGCCCACCTCCCACCCCCCGGAGGTCCCGCGGGAGCACCGGCCATGTGGCACGAGCTGTGTCCCTGTCCCTGCCGGGCCCTGGCACAGCGGGCACTCAGCCAGGCTGGCGGTGACCGTGGGGCCCTGCAGGCTCTGATCCCCAGTTAAGGAGCCCCTCTCCCCCCGATCCCCCGGATTAGGTGGGATGAGGGAGCCCGTTGGCTGCCGTGGCCGCTGGGCCAGGAAGGAGGTCAGGAGCACAGGGGGCTTTTGGCAGCCGCCGCGCGGGGATCGCGGCTCAAGCTGGCGTCTGCCCCGGAGGGGATTAGCTACCGCCCCAGACAAAGCAGCCAGGAAGCCGGAGCAAGTGGCAGGATCCAAACAGGGTAATCTTCCCTTGGGAAGGATCTGTAATCTCTCCTGCTAATTGGGGCGATGGCAGTGGCACTGCTCAGTCTGGGATGTCAGGGGCACAGGCAGGCAGTGCATCTGGATGACCCTGACGTGGCTCAAGGCTGCTCATGGACGTGTCAAATGGAGCTACAGGGGGTGTCACCCGGGCAGGGAGGGTGCCCAGGCATGGGGCTGCCGTGCTCGGGGTCCCAGCTTGGCTGGAGGTCCTGGGTCTTCACAAGGATGGCAGGCAGGGTGGCCCAGCACAGCTGGGTAGGCACACACTCCATTCTCATCCCCCTATCCCATCCTTATTGCAGTGCCATCCCCATTCCACTCCTCTCCTTGTCCTCTTCCCCATCCCATCCTCACCTCCATTCCTCCCTGATCTTCATTGTCATCCCTGTTCTGTCCTATCCCATCCCACCCTCATCCTCATCTTCCTTCCCCTCCCATCCTCATTCCCATCCCAGTCTTCATTCCAACCTGTCCTAGACACGGGCAGGAAGGGACACTGGGTTCCAGGGCTGTCACCCCCAACACAACAGCCAGGTGATTTCATCCCCTCCTGCTTTCTGAAGCCCCCGCTGTCCCTTCCCAGTGCTGGGAAGGCCTTGAGCTCATCCTCCTCTCACCCCCATTGGGACTGGCTGCGTGTCCTTGGAATGTTGGGGGGGGTGGGTGCCTGGTGTGGGTGGGTGGGTGCCTGGTGTGGGCTCAGCACAGCCGCCCCCCTGCATCCCACCTGGATGTGACTCAGCCGGTGCTGCACATGGGGCAGGGCTGGCTGTGCAATCTGCCCCCTGGCACGTGCCCACCCGCTCCCACAGCACTGTGACCACTCCAGTGGGTGCCAGTGTCACCCCAGCCCAAAGAGAGCCTAAATCCCCCCATCCAGGGTGCTGAGCACCATGCTGGGGTGGTGCCACATTGGCTTGGCTGCTCTGGGGCCAGGGAAGGCGAATGGTGGAGCTCAGGGGGTCCCACAAGTGGTAATGTGGCCCTTTACACATCCAGAAGGGATCAGGGACCCTGTGGGGAGCTGGTGGGGGCCACTGGGGTGCCCGTGCCAGCCTCCCAACTGGGGGTCACCAAAATGAGTGATGGGGGGTCAGCAGTCCCCTGCTACCCCTGGCAGAAGGGCCTGAGGGTTGTGTGGGTCAGAGCTGCTCCATGGCAGAGAAATGCAGAGGCACGGGAGAAGGCAGAAGCTGGCTCCAGCATGTTTGTTCTCCCAGCAGCCGGTAATTTTTCCAGGCCTGTATCTATTTGTGGCAACGTGACATGTGCAGCGTGGTGCTGTTCTGTGCAGGCTTGAAGGCTTGTAAAAAATTGATCGTGTACGCAAAATTTGGCTTTAAAATATTCAAACCAACGGTGGGGATGTGTGAGCCCCGTGCTCAAAGCTGAGCCTGCCGAGGGGTGGGCCAAGGGCTTGGACAGGGGGTCCTGGGAATGGCTTGGGACAGGAAGGGACGGGACTGTCCCACCATGACCCTGGAGGAAAGTCCAGCCTGGGTCCTGGGTGGGTTTGGTGGCTGCAGCTTTGCCAGGCTGGGCTGGGAGCTGCTGGGGGCTGTGTGTGAAGCTGTGGGATGTTCCCCTGCTATGGGAATCGGGAATGTCAGGTTTTGGAGCGTCCCATGTTTCCAGAGCGCACTCCCATGTGCCAGGGCTGTGGTGTCGAGCAGACGAGGCCGAGCTGTGTGGCCCCACATGGGGCAGCCCCACAGCACAAAGGGGACCCCGTGCCATGGGCCTGGCTGGGGGCTGTTGGGGGGCTCCGCTCCCCCCTCAGGATGGGGCTGGGGGGCTGCAGGGTGAGGCTCTGATGGGGTGCTGGGGCAGAGAAGGGAAGCAGGGGATGTGTGTGAGGAGGGGCTGGCTGGGGGTTGAGGGGCTGGCTGGGGTGCAGAGCTGCCTGTTCTGTCCCATGTCCCATCCCTGGTCCTGTCCCATGTCCCATCACTGGTCCCAGGAAGCCAGTGGTGCCTGGGATGGGTCAGCACGGGAGCAGTTCCCTGCCTGGGGGCTCCTGGCCCTGCTCCAGGTGGTCTCATCCCCACTACTGGGGGTCCCAGTCCTGCTGCCGGGGGATTCTATCCCCACTCTGGGGGGTGGCTGCCCCTGCAGTCTCCCAGCCTTGCTTGGGGGGACCTGGCTTTGCTCTCGGGGGGTTTCGGCCCCTCTCCGGGGTGGCGGCTGCCCCCTGCTCCGGGATGGGGTCCCGTCCCGGTTCGGGGGGTCCCCACGGGCTCCCTCCATCCCGGCGGGACCGCGCGGGGGCGGCGGCGGCGCATCCCGGAGGGGAGGACGCGGGTCCCGGTGCGGTCCCGGGGCTGCGGCTCCTCCACCTGCCGCCCCCGCCCGCCCGGTCCCGCTGCTCGGCGGCGGCGCGGCCCTCCCGGGGCACGGGGCGCGGGGCCGCGGGGCCGCCATGGAGGAGGAGCCGCCGCCGCCGCCGCCGCCGCCGCCGTGCCCAGCGCGGGGCCAGCGGCAGCCGGCGGCCGTGGGGCTCCCGCCGCCGCCGAGCCATGGGCCGCTTCCCCGCCGCCGCCGCTGCCATGGCGGCCGCCTTCCTGAGCCCCAGCCTCGCCTTCAGCTCCCACTTCGACCCCGGTAAGTGCCGCAGCCCCGGGACCGCCGGACCCGCACGCCCTGCCCCGCGCCGAGGCTCCCCCGGGCAGCTCCCCGCGGCACCGCGCTCGGCTCGGCTCAGCCCCGCACCGGCTGCCCGCCCGGTGCAGCGGGAAGCGGCATCCCCGCACCGCGAGCCGAGCATCCCCTCGCCCTCATCCCCGCGAATGTCACTGCACGGGCTCCCGACCCGCCGTGCTTGGCCACCGCGGGACACCCCGGTGCGGTGCTGGGACATCGCGGTGCGGCGGTGGCACATCCCGGTGTGGCAGTGGGACATCCCAGTTTGGCGGTGGGACCCCCCGGTGCGGCGGGGCGGTGGGATCGCTGCCGCAGCCGGGCGGCATTTTGTTTCCCGGGCTGGAGCGCGGAGGAATCCGGGGGCTGCGTTGCCTCTGAAGGCATCTCCGGGATTGAAACGGAATAATAACAACAGGGAGGATGGTGATGGTGAGAGGGAGGAAGAGGGAGCTGGGGCTGAGTCCCCACCGCCTGGCACAGCCACCGGCCGGGGAGCCGGGGGGCTGGGGGTGCCCGCCCGGGCTGGAGGGACCGGCGGGGCTCGGGGGGTGCCGGGGCAGGGCAGCGGCGTTTTGGGGAGCAGGCGTTATGTAAGCGCCGTGTTCCGGCCGCGGCGCAGCTGCAGGAAGATGCTGCAGCCGCGGAGCAGCGCGGGGCTGGCGACTGCGGGTGCGTGTTTGGGGCTGCAGCCGCCGCAGCCGCCCCTCACCGCCGCCTCCCGCCCCTCGCAGCCGCCTCGTGTCCCTCCCGGTGCGGGGCCGGCACCGCGCGGGCACCGGGACCCCTCGTGGGAGCGTCCGGCGGACGCTCGGCTCCGGCCCTTTGTTTACCAGCCCGGGATAACGCGTGTCGGGTCCGGCACCGAGCGATGGTGCCGCGGCTCCCGCCGCTCTCGGCGCCTCTTCTGGCACCGTGAAGGTGGCGAAGCGGTGCCCGTGCCGGGCGCGGGGTGCCGGAGGCTCCGGCTATGGGTGCCGGGCTCCCGCATCCTCCGCGCCACCTTCCCGCTCCCTCCGTCCTCCGCTGCTCCCTCTCCCCCGACTGCGCGCGGTCGGAATCCGTGGGGGGATTTGGAAATGAGCCGCATCAGGACTCGCCGAACGGGGACTTTGTCCCCGATCGCTCGTTATTTGTTTCTAAAAACTCGTTATTTGCACCTAAAATGCAGTAGCGGGGGGGGACGGAGCCGATTGCCGAGCTCAGCCCTGGGGGAATTTTGCTCCGGATTTTGGTGAGGCTCCCACTCCTCGTGAATCCTGCCAGCCTGGGGATTCTTGAGGCATTTTTGGTTTAAAAGCCCTTCAGCACGGTTTCCATTGCTACCCATCACGATGCTGCCAGGCCCAGAGCTCGGCGCTGCTGTGCAGCTGCCACCCACCAGCACCGGCAGAGGAATTAAAGGAGGAACAAACCATATTCTGGATTTCATGGCTTTGTGGATTTGCTCTGTGTGGCAGCAGCTCCTGCCTGTGTGGCATTGTGACCGGCTGTGCCAGCCTGGCTCCCTGGGGTGGCTTGTGGCTGGGGCTGGTGAGGAGGAGCAGGAAGGGATTTGTAGGGCACGGTGGCACCGCAGCTGGGACAAGACAGGAGGGGCTTAGGGGCTCTGGTTCTGCAGAGGGGAGCATCTCCTGGTCTCACATTTCCAGGGGGGAATGTGGGAAAGGGACGGTTGGAAGCCACTGCTGCCGGGACTGGGCATAGGTGGCCTGCTGGTGTGGAATGGTGACAGTGGTGTCACCTGGGGCAGAGGTACCACAGGGATGTGCTGACCACAGCTGCCTGTGCTCTGGCCTCACCTGCTGTTTTTGGCTCCCTGTCCGATGCACCCATGTCAGGCTGAGCCAGCTGTGCCAGGGATTTGTTCCCTCCCAGTGCCAGGGGCTCTGGGAAAGGGTCCCAGCCCGGCAGCCTCGTGGTTCCCATCTTGTTTTGCCCATCCGCAGGCCGGGCCTGGAGATGCTCCCGCATGGAGCACCGGAGACACCCGTGGAGCACAACCACCCTGTCAGCGAGAGGCACTGCCATGCTGCCTGCCCCAAACACGTATCCCAGATCTCCTGGGCTTCCCATGGGAATCGAGGGCCCACTCCCTGACCTGGAAGAGCCGTGACCTGCCACAGCCTGGCTGAGCAGACAGAGCCAGGAGGCACCAGGCAGAAGTGCTGGGGGTCAGCCAGGGCTCGAGGAGCTGGGTGGGGATGGGGAATCAAGTCCAAGGGAGGATGAGGGGTCCCCCTAACCCCGTGTTTTTGGACCTGGCTGCTGCCCATCCAGTGTCCCAGGCCTCACATGGACAACAGCCCGGTGAGTGCTGGTGCTCCATGTCCATCACCACCATCTACTCCTGGCATGAGGATGGGAAAGGACCTGGGGAACCATCATGGGAAGGGGGCCATTGCAGCCAGAAGGACCCTGGCAGCCCAAATGGGGGCCAGGCACGCCCCATGCTCCCACCCTGGCACCAACCAGGCTGTTGGCTGCTGGTAATGCTGGGGAAGGACAAGGGGAATGTGGTGTTGGGACTGGACACAGAGGGGGGTTTGGAGGAGCTCCTGGAGGGGAGGTGACAGTGGTGGCAGCACCCTGCCCTGTTTCCTGTCTTGCCACGTGCTTCCCATGGGGGGACAGTGTGTGGGAGGTGCAGGAGGTGCCGTCTGTCTGTCTGGGCTGGTGGGCAGCAGGAGGTGGGCACACAGGTGAATCCCAGTGCCCACAGGGATGCCAGGGGTGGGTAGGCAGAGGTGGGGTGGCATGTGGTGAACCCCCTGTCCCACACAGGGAATGACACTGGCACAGCACAGCAGGGCAGCTGGGCCCCGCTCTGCTCAAAAGGGGGATGGAGCCAGGACCCTGTTCCCCAGGGGTGCTGCTTTGCTCCCCCTTCCCCCCTCCCTCCCTCCTGCCCCACGCACACAGGCAGGCGTGTTCTGGACGGTGTCAACGATCCTGTCAAAACCAATTAGGAGAAATTATTATGCCAGGGTTGAAAGGACCCCGTGCTGCCTGCAGGACCGGGCTGTGACTCACGGGCTCCCTGCCCGGCACTCCCAGCCCTCCCTGGGACACCCTGTGCCAGGGCAGCCCGTGGCTCTGCCTGCCCCCAGCACCGTGTCCTCCCCGCCAGAGCAGGGCTCTGGTGCCCACCCCACCATGCACCTCGGGCCAGACCTTGACACCCTGGTGACACGGGGGGACGTGGGGCAGGAATGGCACTGCCAGCGTGGTGCCCACTGTGGGTTAAGCCAGGGGGTGTCCATCCAGCTGGGGGTCTGTGCTCAGCCGGGGCCCTGCCTGCTCCTGGCTGTCCGTGACCAGGCGACACACGCGTCCCAGGTTCTGTCTCGTTGGTGTGACGCCACCTCCTCCCCACCCTACTGCTTCCCTGGGCTGGAAAATCCCAGGGCCTGGGTCAGAGGGGCACTTGGGCCACTCTGCTGCTGTGGCTCAGCCTGTTCCCACCCTGTACCACACCAGCCCGGCAGGTGTAGAGGTGCTGGGCCCCCCTGCCCGGGACGATGGGATGGAGGGGTGGTGGGATGGAGGGGTGGTGGGATGGAGGGATGGTAGGATGGAGGGGTGGTGGGATGGAGGGGTGGTGGGATGGAGGGGTGGTGGGATGGAGGGGTGGTGGGATGGAGGGTGGTGGGATGGAGGGGTAGTGGGATGGAGGAATGATGGTCTAGCCGTGTGCTGCTACCGCCCCAGGGCTCGGCTTGGCTCCGTCTGCTCTCCTGCCCCAGCAGACACCCTGACACATCCCCAGTGGGAATTTGCTCACGGGGCTGAGCCAGGGGGATCCCACAGGGACACGGCATGGGGCTGGAAGTGACAGGGCTGGCACAGAGAGGAGCTGCTCCGTGCTGAGTCAGCATGCCCACTGGCAGGAAAATAACTCTCCTGTGGGCATTAATCCCCCTGACAGCCCGGGAAGCGCTGCTGGAGTGCGTCGCAACCGTCTTAGGGCAGCCACTGCCATCGTAGCGTTTGCCATGGGCTGCTCCAGGCCCATGAGGGGACATGGAACACCTCGGGATGTCCCAGAGCTGGCACAGTGCTTGTGGTGGAGAGTGGAACCGACCAAGGGACAGTGAGGATGTGGGGCTGGCAGGTTTGGGAGGACTCAGCGCTGGAGGAAGCAGAGCAGGTCAAAGATTTCCTGCAGAGCCACCACCCCACAGCCCAGGCTGAAGGCAGGAGTGTCGGGGGGGTCCCAATCCCTGCCCCTTTCCCCCTGCCAACCACGTCCACGTCCTCGCCGCAGCCTGGTGCCAGCAGCTGGGTTAACACCGCTTGTTTTAATTACTGGAGCGAAGGAAAATTCCAGCGTAGGCAAACACAGTAAGTGGAGCAGCACTGCCCGCCTGGCTGGGCAGGGTACCCATGGGCTCCCAGGCTCCCGTCCCGGCTGTGCCAGGTTGTGCCGCTGCCGGGCCATCACGTTGGCCACCACAGCTCTTCATCTTTCTGAAATACCCGTGTGGTTGTGTGCTCCTCACCTGTGCCCTGTGCCCACCCTCGGCCTTCCCTGCTGCCGTCCCTATGGCAAAGGGATTTTCCAGGCTCCCCAGTCTGTGTGTACCTGCGCCTGTGGGTGCTTTGGGCACCACGGACCGGCTGAGAGCAGGGGGGTGGCAGGGCAGCTGGTGCCGAGCATCCTCCTGCTCTCTGTGGTGCCAGGGGCTGGGCCAGCGGGATCTGGGCTGGGCCAGCTTTTCAGGGCTGCAGTGGGGGCAGAGCCAGACCCCTTGCCCAGGTTCCTGCCTGCCCCACGGAGCACCCCCTGCCCGCTCGCCCCTGGGCCCTGCTCCTCCAGGGCCCCGCTCTGGAGCCGGGGCTCTGGTTTCATAACACACTGAGCATTTTGGATATAAATAGGCTGCCCCGCTCGCGCTGCCACTCCTGCTGTTACGTAAACGCTGCTGTGCCGGCTCTGGAGCCTCGGCATGGCCGGTGCCACGCACTGCCAGCAGTGGGACCGCGGTGCCATGAGCCCGGCACCGCTCCCGGCATGGCACTGCCCCCAGCACCGCTCCTGGCACGGCGTTCCCGGGGGTCCATGGAGGGATCCCTACCTGGGGCCCTGCCAGGAGAGGGCTGGATGCTGCCCCCAGGCACCAGGGGCTGAGGTCACTCCCTGTCCCTTGGTGTGATGCCACCAGAACACGCCTGGCTGGGGTGGGATGGGCCTCACCACCCCGACTCAGAGCTCATTTAAAACATCAAGCACAAGAATTTGGTTTAAATAGTCAATTCAATCTTGCTTTGCTTGTCTTTTGTATTATTCTTTTTTTTTTATTACAATATATCATTATAACTCTAATATTCCGTGTCCCGAATGGACAATATAATTATACATAAAAATACAATATATATAATTCTATATATAATTCTGTGTATAATTCCATATATAATACTAATACCATATACAATAATAGTATGTTATTATTACGATATATTATTATAATATATAGCATTATTAGAATTACATTATAATACTTATATTATCATTATGATAATTATATTATTATTTTCCCTGGAAATGGAGGGAGTTGGCGGTTCCTGGCTCTGCATCAGGGCTTGCTTTGATGGAGGAACTTGATTTTTTGTCCCTAATCAGGCTGACACGCGTGGTGTGTGCGCAGCAACGCTGGGGCTTGGCCTTTCCCTTGCACAGTCCTTGTTTTTATTTCATTGCCTCAGAAAATGATGGATGATTTTAGTTTATTTTCCATCTATTCATGGTTTTTTGCTGCTGTTTCAGCCCAAGATGGTAAAACCAGAAATAAGGGGCTGAATCAATCCTTTTGGTTAAATAAGCCACATTAGAAGACAGAGAAGGAGAAGGGATTAGTGAGGCGTGCCTGGCGTTCACAATTAACTGATCTGTTAATCACTGGAGCGGCTGCTCCAGTGGTGGGAGAAGGTCTCTGGGGATGGGGATAAAGGGTGCTGCTCTCTGAACCCCCTTTTGGTGAGGGGATGCCTGAATCCAATTGTATCTGGGTGGAGGATGCTCTGGGTACCCCTGGGAAGGATGCCCGGATCCCGTGGCACCAGGGGGTAGCACCAGCCCCAACCCTGCTCCGTGGGCTGCTCCCGTGGCAGGGGGGATGGGGGCTCAGGGGTGCAGCCCAGGGGGCCGTGCCGGTGCCTCAGTTTCCCGGGAGCTGCCCCCGCCGGGCACAGCCGTGTGCTCGCACGCTAAATGGCAGCGGATGGTTTCGTGCCGCCTGGATGCGTGTGGGTGAGCAGAGCGCGCGTCCTGCGGGCTGTGAAATTGCTTCCCTGGAAGCTGCCCATGGACACGGGGATTAACGTGATGCCAGGGCTGTGCCTGCATCAGGGAATGAAGAACCTGTGGCTGGAGGGGCTAAGGGGCATGGGTGTTTGATCCTGCCCAAATCCCATCCGAATCCTACCCCAATCCTGCCCTGCTCCCTGCCCCAATCCTGCCCTAGTCTTGTGTTGCTCCCTGCCTGAATCCTGCTCTTCTCCCTGCCCAAATCCAGCCTCTTCTAGGTGGGCGGTGCTGCCCTAGGCTGGGATCCACGGTGGACGAGAGGACGGCGGGGGTGGGGGGTGTGCGGACCATGCTCCCAAGGTACCGGAGCATCCGTCAGCTGCTGGGTGACCCTACGAGCCCGCACCCCACCAGGGCAGCCCCCCTGTGCCCCAGGGCAGCTGGGAATCACCAGTGGGGAAAATGATGCATCGAGGGGCCACGCGGGAGCGGGGCGGGGGGCGTCTCGGTGTCCTGCGCCCCGTGCCCGCAGCTCTCCGTGCCGTGCCGGCTCGGGCAGCGCCGGCCGTGCCCGAGGGGTGTGCAGGGGCCGCGGCGGGGCCGGGAGCGCTGCGGGAGCCCCGGCTCGGCCCTTCCGCACACGTCAGCCGCACTCGCCGCCCGCGCCCGCCGGGGAGCCGAGCGGCCGCAGCATCGCCCCGCCGGCCGCCGGAGCCAGCGGGGCACGGCCGGGCGGCCGCAGCCGCCCCGGGAACGTGAGTCAGCACACGGGCACGGCCCTGCTCCGGGCAGCGCCGGCGGGACCGGGACCGGGACCTCACCGGGACCCTCCGGCCTCTTTCCATCCCTGCCCGGACCCGGCGGTGGGGGCTGCGACCTGCGCTGGGTGGGCGATGCAACAGGCTGGTGGTGGTGGGGGCAGCAGCGTGGGCTGGGCTGTGCCAGCTGCAGGGTGGCATCTGTGGGGTGGGAGGGCAGCCTGTTCTCATTGTCTCTCACTGCATCCCATTGCACCCCTCTGCACCCCACTGCATCCCATTGCACCCCACTTCATTCCACTACATCCCTCTGCACCCCACTGCATTCCACTACACCCCACTGCATTCTGCTGCACCCCACTGCATTTCACTGCATCCCATTTCATACTGGTACGTCCCACTGCACCCCGTTGCACCCCACTATACACCACTCCATTGCATCCCAATGCATCCCCCTGCATCCAGCACCCCCTTCCCCCTCTGCTCCCGTTTGCCAGGGCTGGCTGTGAGGCTGGGACAGGTGCTCCTGGGGCTGGAGCTGTGGCCTCACTGCTGCCACCAGCCCCCCAGCTGTCCTCACCTGCTGGGCTGAGGTGAGGTGGGTGATCCCTGACCTGGCAGCTGCCCAGACACACCGGCCCCGCTGCCGGGGGTCACTGGGTGCTGGGTGGTCCTGGGTGCTGGGGCTGCGAGTGATGCAGCAGTTCTGGGGGATGCACTGAGCTCACCATTCTCAGCCTGACCTCTGTGGCAAGGCCAAGTGCCAAGGCCATGAGAGGGCATGGCATTGGTGCATCCCTGTTCCTGCTGGGAAAGTGGAAGGCAGGGCCTGAGGATGTGAGGCACGATGCGATGGGGGCCCTGCCGTCTCTGGAGAGCCTTGGGGTGCTTCATGCTGCACACAGCCAGCCCTGTGCCCTGGTGCTTCCTTGTACCCTGATGCCTGCCATGTCCTGGTGCCCCCTGCACCCTGGTGCTCCAGCAGCTGCCACTGCAGGTGCATCTGACCTGGTTTTGGGATGGTCTCTGAGATGACGCCGCATTTCCCATCACCGCACCCAGCGCTGGTGCTGTGGGTACAGGGAGAGCGGCTGGATGGTGGCAGTGGGTCATGGCAGTTGGTGGTGCCCAGTCTGGGCTGATCACTGCTCCCAGGTAGCTGGTTGTTCAGGTGAGGAAACTGAGACAGGACGAGCCGTGTCTCGCTGGCCCGCTGGCTCATTTGGGAAGCTCTGGTTCCCAAACTGAGGGGTGGCTCAGCTGACGGTCCTCTCAGAGAGGCTCCTGTCCCTGTGCTCTGCTCCCTGTCGCCGTTCAAAGGCTCTTTTCAGTGAGTCATTTTCTCTTTTGCTGTCCCACTATCCAGGGAAAATGGTGACGTTGGCGGTACAAAGTGTGTTCACCATGGAAACCAGCTGGAAGGGGGGGCACGCCGCCCCCCGCTCCTCCCAGGTTCGGCTTTGCATCCCGAGCCTCAGAAGATGGCTCTGGAGCTCCTTCCACACTCCTTGTCATGGCTGAGCTGTGCCAAGGCCTGTGGGGCCATGTGCCTGCTCACTGCCTAGCTGTGAGCCAGGGTGCCCATGTCTGTGCCGTGCGGTGCCAGGGAGCAGCCGGGCACTGCCAGTGCCCACCGGGGCAGCAGGACCTTCCCCAGCCCCCCGGTGCCCTTCAGGTGCTGGTCTCAAGGACACTTGGGAGTTGGTGGCAGTCCTGGCATGGGACAGTGTTGTCAGAGCACAGGGACAGGGATGTTCCCTGGTCCATGTGCTGGAGCCACGAGTGTGCCACGAGTGTTCCCGAGGGGCTTGGCACAGGCTCGGTGACCCAGGGAGGGCCTGCAGTGCCGGTGGGGGTCTGTGTGGGGGGCACAGCTGAGCACAGGGGCACCTGCCCCAGGCCCCAGCCCTGTTGTCCCTCAGGAGGGCACTGTGCTGAGTGCTGCAGGGCTGGGGGGGTCCCCGATGACCAACTCTGCTGGCAGCACTGCGACCTTCCGGCTGCCTCCCACCACAACGGCGCTGGTTGTTCAGGCAGGCCCTGGCTGGAATAGTAATGTGGCAGCTGCAGCTGGCAGTGAGGCCTGCTGGGGATGGCAGCTGGGACATGGCCACCACCACTGCCACCATGGCCACCGTGCCCCCTGCCACCCCGAGCGACACGGCACCGGCTGGAGTGGGGTGGTGGGTGCTGGGATTTGGGGCGTGCCGGTGGCCAGAGGATGCGGTGCCCAGCCGGAGCAGCCCTGTCCCATCCCTGTGCCTGGTGTGGGGCTCATGGAACCAAATTCCTGTCTTTCCAGCTCCCACAGCTGCAGCGCCTGACCAGCCCTGGGATGTGACTGTGCTGTAGCCAAACCCCCTTGATGAACCCCCAGATCCCATGACCCCCACCCAAGCATAGCCTGACCCCTCCCTGGTGCCCCCAGCCCCCTGCCCTGACCCCCTCGTGTCCCCACAGACGGCACCCCCCTTAGCGAGCTCTCCTGGTCCTCCTCGCTGGCCGTCGTGGCTGTTTCCTTCTCGGGGCTCTTCACCTTCATCTTCCTCATGTTGGCCTGTCTGTGCTGCAAGAAGGGGGACATCGGCTTCAAGGTGAGCTGGGGGGTCCCCAGGTTCCACAGGAAGGGATGGAGGTGTTCAGTGGTTCACAGTGCAGGATCCCCTGCCCCAGCACCAGGGCTGGGTGTGTCCTGGTTCAGGAGAGCAGTGCTCAAAGAGGGGGTTCAGACCCTCACTGCGTGCCAGGGGCTGTGGGACTCAGCATCCCTTGGGGTCGTATCCTGACTCATCCAGGATCCCAGCTCCACAGAGCATGGATATGTGGGGTTCAGCATCACTGAGGGATTGTAGCTTGACCCATCCGGGATCCCAGCTCCACAGAGCGTGGTTGCTGTGGGGTTCAGGATCACTGGGGGTCATATCCTGACCCATCCGTGCTCCCGGCTCTGCACAGGGCCAGGCCACGCCACGGTTAAGGCCCCGGCGGTCCCACCCGCACGCCCCCGAGGGTGGGAGGCACCCTGACCTCACAGGCACAGAATGTGCCGAGAAAACGCTTTTTCCCTAATTGCTGGGATTTTTGTGGAGGCTTGAGGCGCCCGCGGCGGGAGGGGGTCAGGCTGGGGGGGACACGCTGGGTGTTGTGTAACGTCCCACACCTCGCCGGGCCGGGGGGACAGTGACCCCCGCGGCCCCCGCGCTGGGGATAAAGGAGCGCGGCCGGGCCGGTGTCCGGCGGGACACGGCGCATGGCACGCGGCGGCACATGGCACACGGCGCGGTGCCGGCGGTGTCGGCAGCGCCATGAGGCAGAGCTGGGCAGGGCGAGATGCTCACCGTCACCTACCTGCTCGCCCGGGCGGCCTTCGGGGGCCGGGGTGTGCCGGGGTGGCACCGCCAGGTACTGGGGTGGGTGGTGGGGACGGGGTGCCATCCCCGTGGAGGGGGCAGGGTTGTCTGCCTGGAGGGTGGGATTTGAGGGTCCCCATGCCTGGGGGTGTGGGGCAGAGGGGTGTGTGTGGCACTGCTGGCAGTGGGGACAGTTGGGGTCAGTTGTCTCTGCTCGGTGTGTCCCCCCTGCCATCACCCTGGAGCAGGAGTTTGAGAACGCCGAGGGGGATGACTACGTGACGGAGCTGTCGGCCCAGGGCTCGCCTGCCCCCCAGCATGGCCCCGAGGTGTATGTGCTGCCCCTCACCAAGGTGTCCCTGCCCATGGCCAAGCAGCCAGGGCGCTCAGGTAAGCTGAGAGGGGGCAGGACCCCTGAGAGCTGTAGCAGGGGGGTCCTGCATCACAGAGCAGCAGAGTGAGCTGGGGATGGTGGGTCTGCCCTGCTGAGGAGGGACAACTCCAGAGAGCCCTGAGCAGGGGACAGGCAGCCGAGGTCCCTGGGGAGCGCTGCAAGGATTCCCCGGTGCAAAGGTCCCTTGTCCTTGTCCCCAACCCTGTGCATGTCCCACCCTGGCAGGATGGGATGGGGGACAGACACTCCAAATGGTGGCACCCGCAAGCCCTGGTCCTGTGTAAACAAGCCCATGAGTGGGAGAGGAATGTGGGGGGTGCTTGGCTGTGCCCCCTCCCACCCTGTGTCATTCCCCACCCAAAGAATGGCTGTGGTGGGGGGGGGCCAGCGAGGGCCAACAATGGTCCCATTGCTGCCTGCCCTTGGCATGGGCACCCGAGGGGCAGGACTGTGCTGGGGGGGCTGGGAAGGGGCTAAATGCCAGTGCTGTGCCGGGCTCGGCTCCGCCTGCCCTGCGGAGGAGAAGGGGCAGGGATCCAGCGCTGCTGCCACCCGCTTTGGGGACACCGGTACCCCATGTCTCACCCCTGTGGGAGGATTCCTGGAGAGGAAGATGCCTGGGATGCAGGGTGCCAGGGGATGGATTCTCCGGAGCATCCCAGCGTGGCAGAGGGCCTGGCACCGGGTGACGCGGTGGGGACAGCAGGGCTTGGCCGGGACTGGTGGGGGTTGGCAGGGGTCAGGGGGACACCGGGAAGGGGGGACGCATGGTCAGAGGGACACGCGGGCAGCTGGGTGTGCTCTGTTACAGTGCAGCTCCTCAAGTCGGCGGACCTGGGGCGGCAGAGCCTCCTGTACCTGAAGGAGATCGGGCATGGCTGGTTCGGCAAGGTGAGCCCAGGGGCAGGGACCCCCCGACACCCCACCCCGGTGGGACGCGGGGCCCCGGCTGTGCCAGGCGGGTTCAGGGTGTGGATGGAGGGACGAGCCTGTCCCTCGCCCCAGGTGTTCCTGGGGGAAGTGAACTCGGGCATCAGCAGCACCCAGGTGGTGGTGAAGGAGCTGAAGGCGAGTGCCAGCGTGCAGGACCAGATGCAGTTCCTGGAGGAAGCGCAGCCCTACAGGTACTTCTGGGGTCACTCCGTGGTTCTGGGAGTGGGGATGCTCTGGGATGGTGGCAGGTCCCCTCTATGGCACCTTTGGCTGCCAGGCAGAGCTGTGGCTGTCCCATGGAGGTGCCAGCTGAACTCTCCAGCAGCTCAGCTCCGTCCCAGCCCGTCTGCCCAGGGCTCATTGCAGCAGGGCTGGGGCTGTGCGGAGCCACTGGCCATGGCGAGGGGCAGTGGTGAGGTCATGGGCAGAGTGGGGGCCGAGGGGGGGCACGGGGCTGCTCCTGCTTGGGCACAGCTGAACAAACGTCCCTTTGTGGTGCGCCCGGGGCGCTGGGACATGCTGGTACCCGCTCCGGCACTCCCGGCAGCCCCCGCGCCCACCCCGGTGCAGGCAGGGTGACGGTTCCCAGGGGGCTCCTGCCGTCCCCTCGCCCCAGCCCACGCACGGCAGTGGTTCCGGGGGAGTTGCCACTGTCACCCCAAGCACAGCCAGGGCAGTGGGGTGCTGGGAGCAGCCCCCAACCCTCTGGCACAGTGCCCATGTGCCCCCCTTGCTCTGCCCGCACAGAGCCCTCCAGCACACCAACCTGCTGCAGTGCCTGGCCCAGTGTGCCGAGGTCACCCCGTACCTGCTGGTGATGGAGTTCTGCCCACTGGTGAGTCCGTGTGCCCCCCATGCCCCCTGTGCCCCGTCCCACTGCCCGTGGTGCCCCCATGGGTGCCGAGCACGGCACAGCCCCCGTGGCTGAGCCCACAGATGGTGACAGTGGCACTGCCCTCAGGGTGACCTGAAGGGGTACCTGCGGAGCTGCCGGGGGGCCGAGGCCATGACCCCAGACCTGCTGACCCTGCAGAGGATGGCGTGTGAGGTGGCCTGTGGCGTCCTGCACCTGCACAGGAACAACTACATCCACAGGTAGGCTGGCCTGCCTGCTGCTCTGGGGGGCAGGGGGAAATTAGGAGTCTGGATATTGGCGGTTCCCAGGACACCAGCATTCCTGCCCCACTGCTGCTCCTCCTGCCCAACAATATCCTGGTGCTGAGTGAGTTGCAGACGGAGACTCCAGCATCAGTGATTTTGTTGAGGAGGGGGCGTGCTGCCATCGGGGGCCACCGGAGTGTCCCCACTTGAGCCCGGCTCTGCAGGTGGGTCCCCATGAGGGTGCCCAAGCTGTGGTGGGGGGATGTGGGGTCCCCAACTGTGCTGGAGGGGGACTCCCCTGGGGGCAGCCCAGCTTTGTGGGGCCCTGGCGCAGCGGGGGTCTCGCGTGCACCCCGTCTGTGTGACCCGCCCCGGGGCTGCAGCAGCCACCCAGGAGCCCAGCCCTGTGCCGGGGCTCACGTTGCCCAGGAACACCCGCTTTCTGCTTGGCTCGGCGCGTGACGGATGGACGGACGGACAGCGGCGCAGCTGGGGCTGCGCAGGCATTCCTGCTGTGCACTGGCTGCCGCGTTATCGGCACGCCCGGCGCTGGGCACAGGGGCACAGGGACGGGGCTCTGCCGCCGCTCAGCCATCCCGCTGCCCCCGAGGGGTCCCTGGTGGGTGCCCCCCGACCCCTTGGTGGTGGTGGGTGTCCCCCGACCCCCCGGCAGCGGTGACAGCTCCGGGTTTGCTCGGCAGCGACCTGGCCCTGCGGAACTGCCTCCTCACCGCCGACCTCACCGTCAAGATCGGGGACTACGGGCTCTCGCACTGCAAGTACAAAGTAAGGCTGGTTGGAGGGAGGAGGGGGCTGGGGGCTGCGCACCGGGACCCCTGGGGCACCCACACGTACACCCACCCTGGCACATACCATGCTGAGCCTTCCCCGCCCCACACCCGCACACATTCCTGCTCCCCAGCAGTGCTGGGGCACTCCCTGGGTTTTCTGGAGTGCAAGAGGGTGCAGACCACCCTGTGAGGGACTCTCAGTTCCCCCCAGTTTGTCCCCCTGAGCATTAAGGGTGTTTTTTTCCCTCCCCCAGCACCCTGGCCCCCTGCCCAGGAGGGTGCCATGCAGCCTGGGCTCTCCAGTGCTGCCTGGGCTGGCCCGGACGTGCCCCTCTGCCAGGAACAGGTCCCTGCAGGCAGCTGCCAGCATGGCCTGGGGTTGTCCCCCTGTCCACATGTCTGTCTGTCTTCTCTGGGCTGCCCATGGCTCCTGGCAGAGCTGGAATCGCTGGGCAGGGGGGTTGGAGGAGCTCAGAGGGGGAGCAGGGAGAGGGGGGAGGAGGGGCAGTTGGTGCCAGGAGGAGCAAAGGGCAGGCTGGGGGCTAGAGCTGGGGACTGGGGACGTGGGGGGCAGTGCTGGGGCGGAGGGCAGGGAGTGGCGGGTGCCGCGGCATGGCCGGTCCCTGACGCCCTGGATTGACGTTCTCTTCTCGTACTGACCCTGCACACTTGGCAGGACGACTACTTCGTGACGGCCGACCAGCTGTGGGTGCCGCTGCGCTGGATCGCGCCCGAGCTCATCGACGAGGTGCACGGCAATCTGCTCGTGGTGGACCAGACCAAGGCCAGCAACGTCTGGTGAGCGGGCCTGGGGGGGCGGGGGGCTGCAGGGCTGGGTTGTTTTTGGGGTAGCTGGCCAGTAGGGGGGTGGGGGTCTCCCTGCACCCCCAGCATCCCACCGTGCCCGCAGGTCGCTGGGTGTCACCATCTGGGAGCTGTTTGAGCTGGGCAGCCAACCCTATGACCACTACTCGGACCGACAAGTGCTGGCCTATGCCATCAAGGAGCAGCAGCTGAAGCTGCCCAAGCCGCAGCTGAAGCTCTCGCTGTCGGAGCGCTGGTGAGGAGCCCGTCCTGCCCCCTGCCCTGCTCCACCCCGTGGTGGGCGGGGGGCCAGGCTGACCCTGGCCCCTCACCACAGGTACGAGGTGATGCAGTTCTGCTGGCTGCAGCCTGAGCAGCGCCCGACAGCGGAGGAGGTGCACCTGCTGCTGTCCTACCTGTGTGCCAAGGGGGCCACGGAGGCCGAGGAGGACTTCGAGAAGCGCTGGAACTCCATGAAGCCCAACGGCAGTGCCGGTGGCAGCCACCACGGTCCCGAGCTCTCCTCCTTCCCACTGCTGGAGCAGTTCTCAGCCGACGGCTTCCCCTCGGACGGGGACGACATCCTCACCGTCATGGAGACCAGCCACGGCCTCAACTTCGAGTACAAGTGGGAGCACACCAAGACCGAGCACTTCCAGGCCCCCCTGGGGTCCCTGAGCCCCACCAGCGCCGCCCGCTACCACGACCTCTACTACCCTGCCACGACAGCGGGGCTCAGCCTGGGGGTCTCCCCCTCCTGCTACGAGTGCAAGGCCGGGGGCTGCCCTGGGGTGCCGGTGCCTGGCGTGGTGCCCATCCTGGGTGCCCACAGCCCCTCTCTGGGCAGCGAGTACTACATCCGCATCGAGGGCCCCGGGGAGGGCAGCGCCGAGCTGGACTATGCCATGTGCACCTACAGCCCGGCGGGCGAGCGGGGGCCCCTGCGCCCCCCGTCCTGCTGGAGAGCCCAGGGTGGCCGGAGCAGTGGCGCCTACGACTCTGACGGCAGCCCCACCGTGTCCCTCAGCATGGAGCCGCTGCTGGGCCACGCGCCGGCGGGAGAGCCCTCCTGGGAGTGCGCCGAGTACTACCCCTACCCCTGCCCCGGGCAGGAGCCGCGGGGCTACGAGCCATCCCCCAGCCAGGGGGCCGAGGGGTACCTGCTGGAGGAGGAGCCCCCCCAGCCAGCCAGCCAGGACTGGCCCGTCCCCAGCTTCCAGCCCAGCATGTTCACGGACCCGCTGGGCGTCTCACCTTCAGGGAACTGCACCTACAGCCCCCGGAGGTACGGGGGGACACCAGGGCAGAGCACGGCCCCACCGGACTGTGTGGCACTGGAGCTGGGTGAGGAGAGCCCCCCGAGTGTCCCCCACCTGCCGAGTGCCAGCCCCCCGCCTCAGCGCCATCCCTGGGCCTCCAACAGCTCCTCCAACAACAACATCGGCAGCGGCAGCCCCCGTGAGCCCCCGGCCGGCGACAGCTGGTGCTACCGCCGCATGATCACCTTCCGCGGGCTCATGGCCAAGCCGCTGGGCACGGTGCCACGCGGCCAGCCCCAGCTCGGGGGGTCCCCACCGGGACACGACTTCCGCTGCCCGCGGCAGGATCAGCCCCCCGCCATGGCCGGCGGCTCCTCCTCCCCGTGCCGCTCGCCCTCCCCGCGGCTCCAGGCCTGGCACGGCCGTGACTCATCACCCTGCGGCCGCGCACAGGCAGTCACGCTGGCGGGCAGCCCCGCCACACCGTGGGGCCCCGCCGCGGCCCCGACACCTGCGCCAGGGGCCCCTCGAGATGCCCACCCAGATGAGAGTGCGGTGGGGGGCAGCCCTGCCTGCAGCCCCCTGCCCCATGCCGCTGGGGGACCGGGGGAGGCCACCCCCATGGCTGGCACCACCACCCCAAACCCTGGCCTGCCCGTTGAGCCTGGCACAGACAGTGCCCAGCCCACGGCAGAGCCCACTGAGGCACCCACACCGATGCCCACAGAGGCCATGGCTGAGAGTGGCGCCTGTGTCACCAGTGACACCGACCGGACACCGGACAAGACCTTCTCCAGCGGCAGCTTCCTCAGCGTGGACGAAGGCAGCGATGAGGACACGGCAGAGCTGACCTCCGGCGTCTTCACCGACTTCTCTGCGGACTACACGGAGCGGACGGAGGCGGCCCCAGCGCTCAGGTCCCTGCAGAAGCAGGTGGGGACACCGGACTCGCTGGAGTCACTGGACATCCCCTCCACGGCCAGTTCCTGCGAGGTGCTCAGCCCCGGTGCCTTTGTGCCCTCTGGCCAAGCCCGCGCCCTGGACAGCGGCTACGACACCGAGAACAACGAGTCCCCTGAGTTTGTCCTCAAGGAGCCCCACGATCCCCGAGAGCCGGAGGCCTTCAGCCAGCTGGCAAAGCCGCCCCCGGGGCTGCCAGGGGCCGAGGGCGAGGGTCCAACCCCTGAAACGCGGCTGCCCAGCGGCCTGGGGGCTGAGCTGCACAGCCTGGCCGAGAAGAGCCCCTACCGTGACTCTGCCTACTTCTCCGACTGCGACGCCGAGGCTGAGCGCGGCCCCAAGGACGAGGGGGACAGTGATGGATCCCACACCCCAGAAGCAGAGGAGGGTCCCCGCTCCCCTGAGCAGGACGTGGGGCGAGGGGAGGACCCGCTGCACCCGCCAGGGGCACCCGGCAGCCCCCCAGCAGCACCTGGTGTCGCGGTGGCGGTGCCTGGGCCAGTGGCGCGGGTTCTGGAGGGGGACTGGGAGGGGGCTGAGGACAGGAGCACACCGGCCAGCCCCACCAGAGCAGGCACCTGGCACCGAGCAGTGCCCCGCTGGCACGGGGCTGGTGCCGGGCAGCCCCCCACGCCCCGACACAGACATCTGCCCCCCGGGCTCTGTGACCCCCAAGACTTTCCTCTTGACCCCGGTGCCCGCGAGCCCTGGGGAGCCACTGACCATCGGAGGGGCCCAGGTGCCTGACGGTGTCCCTGGACTTGGAGGAACCGTGGCAGGGGATAAACAGACTGTGCCCCCCATGCTGGGGCCTGGGGATCTGCGGCTGCCCCCGGAGGCGACAGGGGTGGGCGATGCGCCGGGGGGTCCCAGCACGCTGCTGCCCAGGGCTGAGCCAGCCCCGGGCCTCTCCCCGCTCCCGTTGGCCCCTGAGCGCCGCGAGGAGCCGGAGGAGGAGGATGAGGACACAGAGGACAGCGACGAGTCGGACGAGGAGCTGCGCTGCTACAACATCCAGGAGCAGAGCGAGGAGAGCGAGGAGGAGCCGGCGGCCGTGCCCATCGTGGTGGCCGAGAGCCAGAGCGGCCGGAACCTGCGCAGCCTCCTCAAGATGCCCAGCCTGCTCTCCGAGTCCTTCTGCGAGGACCTGGAGCGCAAGAAGAAGGCTGTCTCCTTCTATGATGATGTGACCATCTACCTCTTCGACCAGGTGGGTGCCCTGTGGGGGCGGTGCCAGGTGCTGGTCATGGTCCCACAGCATTTTGGTGGTGGGAGCCATCCCCAGCTGTGCCTCCACTGAGGTTTCTTCTTGCTATTTCTCCATCCTCAGGAAAGCCCCACACGGGAGCTGGCTGAGCAGGGTTTCCCAGAGTCCCCCCTGCCTTCGGGGCAGCCCCCTGCGAGTGGCAGCCCCCCCAGCCCCACAGACAGGCTCGGAGCCTCGGACGACTCCTCAGATGGCAATGCCTCAGAAGAGAGTAAGAAACCAGGGGATTGTGGGGCTGGTGCTTATGGGGTGATGGGGGGCAGCAATTGTGGGATGATGGGGGAGCAGTTATGGGGTGGTGGGGAGCAGTGGTTATGGTGGGACCCCGTGACGGGCTTAGCCCCCTCCCTCCCTATCGCAGGCGGTGGCTTCGAGTGGGACGATGACTTCCCGCTGATGCCGGTGAAGCCGTCCCTCGTGTCCTCGCTGCCGGGGACGCCGGCAGAGCCCCCCGCGGCCGTGCCCACCCTGCCCGCCCTGGTGCCAGCACAGAAACAGGTGCTGCCCATCCAGTTCTCCCGGTTCACGGTCTCGCCTGCCCCGGTGTCCCGATTCTCCATCACCCATGTCTCTGACTCAGACATGGACTCCATAGGAGGTGAGTCCCCCCCCTGTGAGTGACCAGGACCCCTATCCCTGCCAATGACACTGTGAGCCACGGGACACCCTGGCCTTGTGCCCCGCGGGACGGTCACCCCTGCGAAGGGCCGGGTGTCCCACGGAGGGCAGGGCCCTCTCACGGCCCCTCTCTGCTCGTTGCAGGCAGCAGCGAGGACGGTGACCGGGAGTGAGCCCGCGGGGACGCAGCCGGCATCGCCCCGGCACCGGGGAGGCGCAGGACGGCGGGGCCAGGCACGGGGGCCGCCCGTGGGCTCCCAGGCCCTGCTCTGGATTTTTTAGGCAGATTTTCTCGGAAGGAACTCGTTTGCTGCTGCGAGTGGGAGTGGGGCCGTGCCCCCCGCGGGGCCAGGCGGTGGGTGACGGTGACGGCCGTGTGTGTGTGTGCGGTGGCTGTGTGCGTGCGTGCAAAATACACACTTATATATATATATATACATATATATATATAAATTATAGCGTTTAAAGGGTAGTGCCCTGACCTTGCTAACATTTGCGGAGTGTACCCCCCAAGTGAAGTCCCCCCACTTGGCTTCCTGCCCATGCGTGCTCCCCGAGGTGGTGTTTGTCCCCACCCCTCCTGTGCTGTCCCCTCCCCATGCCGTGCGCTTGGTCTTGCACCTTGTGGCAGCTTGGCTGCCCCAGGGCTGCCCCACAGCCACCCTACAGCTGCCCCACAGATACCCCACGGCCACCCCACAACATTCCCGAGTGAGGAGCCACTGGCTGCTGCCACTGTTGATGTCACTCCCTGTGCCAGGGGTGCCACTGTCTCTCCAGAGTGAGCACCATGGTTTTTGGGGCTTGGTGGGGCTCCCCTCCCTTGGTTTTCGGGGAGCAGTCCCAGTAGGGGGATCCTGAGGGCTGGTGGAACCGTTGCCCACCGTGGCAGGGAACGACACGTGGAGGGCTGGTTAGGGGGGGAACATTCTCCCCCAGGACCTGCCAACCTGACTATTTTTGTATTTAAACAAAAGGATTAAAAAAACCCCACCCCAAACCCACCCCAGAACCAAAACTCGCTGTTGACTGACCCCACATTGATGCGATTTTAAGTTATTGCTGCCAAAGAGACGTATCGAGTCGGGGGGAGGGGGGCAGGGGGTGCTCGCGGTTCTTTGTTACATTTTTTTTATTTTATTTGGTTTCTTTGTTATTTTTTTTTTTTAATTCATTCGAGGCTTAGGATAATTGTGCAATTGCAGCTTCCGGAAGGAAATAGAAGTAAGCGGAGCTGAACGAAACCTTGAAATCAGGGCTGGTTCCTTTTGGGGTCTATAGACCAAACCCTGAGGTGAGAAATGTCCCCTCTGAGCGCCCCCCGCCCCATGTCCTGGCTCCTGGCACCCCGTGTGGGGCACACGGATGTCCTCATGCACAGACCCCAGGTGGGGTGGGGCTGGTGCCAGGGGTTCTGCTCCATGCCGTGGGATGATCCCTCCATCCTGGGCTGGGCACATCTCTGGCATCAGGACCCTGTGGGATGAGCCCATCCCCAGCCTGGCACTGTGATGCCACTCGGGTTCCAGCCAGGTGTTGCCATGCTTACCCACCCTCCTCCCACCCATCCAGCATGTTTCAGCCCACCCTGGAGCTGCATCCCAGCTGGAGCCCCCTCAGTGCTCAGAAGGCTGTTGAGGGGGTGAGGGGTCCCAGGGGACCCCAACTTCAGCCCCAGGGTGGCTGTACCCCCCATTGCTGGTTCCTCCCCACCACTGAGCAATTAATGCTTTATTTAAGTGTTTTATTTAAGTCCCTACGTGGCCTGTAACCCCTCCCCCCTCGATCCTCTCAAGCTCTTCCCTTACCCATCGCAACTGGGGGGCCACCCCCTGCACTGACCCGGGGTGCTGCACCCATGGGTGCTGCCCATGCAGGAGTGGGATGCTCCTGGGATTCCCTTCCCGCAGCATCCACCCTGCTGCCCCCCTACCTCCCCTTCTCTGCACACCACCAGCACCATGGGTGCTCACCCCCCAACCCCCTTGCACCCAGGGGTGCTGGTCCAACCCCCCACCCCACCCTGGGTTTGGTCTATGGCGCCGCAGGTCCCGGCTCCGGAGGGTGGATGAGGACAGAGCTGTGGCTTGGGTAACTTTTTTAATAGAAAGGCTCTTCTTACATGGTCTATTTTCTCAATACGGGTCATAATTGCTGTATTTTTTATCAGTGCTGATTTCCATACAGCTCCCAGCATGTGTGTCGAATCTCATCGGGCCAATAATAAAGTTTTTAAAATATCTTAAGCCGTTTCCTGCCCCGATCATTGCCCGGCACGCAGGATGGAGTCAGCTCGGGATGGACCTGGGGCCAGGCCGCGCCTCTGGCCAGGGAAAACGCTGCAGGAGGGAGGGGTGTGAGGGATGTAATTGCTCATAAATTACTTTTTCTCATAAAAAATTATTTCAGGTTACATCTTGCAGGTGCCACCGAGCCAGGAGGTGCGGCGAGGCCCCCGGGGGCTGGTTGGAGCCGGGGTGGCTGCTCAGGGGTCCCGGGGGGGCAGCCCCTGGCACAGGGGTGGAAGAGGACAACGCTGTGGCCGAGGGGACCCCAGACCTGTCCCCACCCCGGGCTGTGACCACCAGCCCTCTCCCACCCACTGCACCGAGCGCCAGTGGAGCCCTTCCCCTCACCCCTGCCCCGTGTGGTCCCCACCCATCTGCTCCAGCCCTGGGAGAAGAGGAGGCACAGGAGAGGGAGACGAGGCACATCATGGAGCAGGGAACCCTCGTGTACAGCTGGAGCCTGGAGAGAAACTGTTTTCCTGCAGTGGAGCTGGAAAACCCGTCGGAGGGGACGTGGGAGAGATGAACCACCACATCCCGCTGGGACCCAGCCCCGCGCTGGGACCGCTCCGTGCCCGGCCGAGTGCCCACTGCCCAGACTGTGGTGACCAGGACGTGCTGCACTAGTGATTGGGGAGTGCAAGATGAGAAATACAACGGAAAAAGCAAAAACTCTGTTCGGCATCAACCGCTCACCCACGGGAGGCACAATTCCTGCCTGGAAACCCCCTTCCCCCTGTTTTTGGAGCAAGAACAAGACTCCTGTGTTGGCTCCCCGGAACTGCAGAAGGGCCCAGGAGCCACCTCACTCGTGGGCACTCCCAGCAATAAGCTTAGCAAGTGTGTGTATATATATATTTATATATATTTATCTCTATCTATCTCTCTCTCTCATGCAGCCCTAGGAATAGAGGAAGAGCAAACAGCCAAGCAAGAGGTCTGGAGGGAGCTCCTGTCCGTGGGGGCAGGGCCCCCCAACCGCCCCAGGCACCCCAAGGCTTCCACACCGCCCTCGCTCCACAAGTGGTTTCTTCTAGCTTATATTTTACAGCAGTACCGTAATTCCCTACAATATCCCGAGCCCTGGCGCTGCAGGAGCTCTGGGACCAGAGCTGGCCCCGTCCCAGCAGGGGCTGCAGTGCCAGCACGCTGGGTCTGGTGGGAGCCTGGGAGCTGCCTACAGCTCCCACCTTCCCTTGGCTCGCACGGGGTATCCGTGCTATCCCACCTTTCCTAGGGGTCCTCCTGTCTGGGCAGGGGAGAGCAGGGGGACCGTGTCCCCTCTGCCGTTGCCACCCCACCGGAGCACTGTGAGCCCCTGGAGCCCCTTCTCCAGCTGAGCCCATTTTCCCACCCATGGCAAACTGCTGCTCAGCCTGGGAACCATCCCACCCCAGGACATGCTGCCACCACGCTCCTTAGTGCAGGCAGAGGACAGGTGACACGACAGTGGTGTGACCCTCTGCCACCAAGGGGGACAAGCTGGGTCTAGAGAAGAGAGAACTAGGGCACTAGCTTGAGCCTTTGGCTTTCAAAGCAGCAGGATTAAATAAATTCCGCCTAAAAATGAAGTCCTGGGAAGCCGGACATGCAGTGGCGAGGATGAGGAGGATGAGGATGAGGAGGTGGCGAGTGCCACGCGGGCGCCAGCGCTCCCGGATCAGCTGATGAGCGGAGCCGAGCGGTCGTTCGTCACTGTTGGCTTCAGCTGGACGTTGGCAAAGGGGTTTCTGCGGAGGAAGAGGAAGGAAGAGTTAACGGGGGGACGGTGGCAGCAGGGCTGGTGAGGACAGGGCACCGGCACAGTGAGCGGGCACTGGCGAGACCCCAGGATAGCAGCTTTGGGGTTAAACTGGAAAGGCTCTGCCCTGTGGAGCCCCCAGCTGAGCTGCCCCCACTCCTCAGCTCCTCTCCCAGCTAAAGCCCTGGCAGGTGTCAGAGATGAGCCAGGGGCAGCTGCATGTGGGATGTTCTCCTACCTCACTTCATCAGCCTAAAGCAGAAAATACCACAGATGCTACAGATGGGAGCACCACGAGATCACCTGGCTCTGCACTGCACAGCTCCAGGTTACGGCCTGACCTCCCAGCCAAGGGCAGAGCTGGCAGCTCCCTGCCTTGTGCTGCCTCTGGAGAAGTTAATATCCAAGAGTGGGGGAGATAAAGAACACCTGGATGGATTTGGCAGAGCCAAGAGACCAAGCCCAGCCCAGCCAGCCTGACCTGGGGTTTCACCTACCTGGGATGTCCCCCACACTGTCCTGTCACTTGGCCACCATCACTTGGCCAGGACAGGGTACAGGGGCTGCCTTGGCATGGGAAGCATCCTTACCCCACATCAAGAGGTCTCCTCTGTGCTCTCCCAGCAGGAGTTAAAATTCCCCCGAGGTGTGAACAGCTCTGGGGGTTCCACTGCCTGTCAGGGGTGCCTGGGGTCATTGGGTCCAAACCTGCACTGGGCAGGGAGCCATCAAGCAGCTCCCTACCCATCCTGTGGCCCCACAGCCTCCTTGTCTCACCTGCCCAGTGCCCCCCAGCCCTCCCCAGGGAGCCACACAATCCCTCTCCTTTCCCCAGTGGGAGCTATGGCCATGGCCCACCACTCCATGGGTCGCACAGCTGGGCCACTGGCCAGTCCCCTATCATGGACGTGGGGGCAGGTAAAGTGCTGTGGTTACCATCTGCAACTGGACTGAACAGCTTTGGGATGTCCCCAGCCACCTCCCAGAGCAGAAGGAAGAGCCTGGGACCCCCAACCCCCTGGGACGAGCACTCACTGTCTGCCCCAGGCCCCCTCCCTGCCACCCCTCCCCTCTCCACGTGCACTTTTTCTCTGCTTAAAAGATAAATGGCTTTTGCTTAAAAATAGGGTAATTAATTTCCCACCTAATTAATGCAGATGCTTAGCTCACTTTCCCCCCCAGGATGCCAAAATAGATTCTCAGGACTGGAGGGAGAGGAAAAGTTGCTTTGATGAGTCACCCGGGGCTCTCATTTAACTATTTCTGTGCTGGCAGAGAAGAGCCATTGGGGTGGAGCGTGCAACTCCAGGGAATCCAGCTCATGGATCAAAGAGAAACGGGAAAGGGGCTCTCCAGGCTCTGCAGTACCAGCGAGGTGGGTGTCGGCTCCCGGGGAAGCTCCTCCATCCCATCCCCGGGGCCAGGATGAGGAGGCTCCCAGGACAAGGAATCTCCTGGGACAAGTCTACAACAAAAAAAGCTGCTCAAAAAACTCGAGGTTAGTGTGGACGTTCCCTGCCCCGCTGGAGAGCGGGCTGGGGCTGGCGATGGGCACCAGAGACCTACAACCAAAGAGGCTGGTTACGGGCAGCGGGGGAAGCGCAGGAGCAGCTCAGCATCCCGGCAAGCGCAGCCACGGCAGCGGAGCGAGAGGCCGAGCAGATGCAGCGCGGTGAGACCCGGAGCTCCCGCCACCGGGCCGGGGACAAGCGGTGAGCGATGGAGGGGACGGGTGCAGGGGAAGCAGAGCGGAGGCACCGTCCCCGCGCAGCCCCGCGGCCTCACCCGCTGCCCAGCGCACCCAGGGCTCGGCCCCCCGACACCGTCAACTTACTAACTACGGGTAGGGGCACCTCAAAACCTGGCCACTTCAACATCGGGGCTGCAAGGGAAACAGAAGGCACGTTGGAGGACACCGGGACGCTTGACGGGAACAGAAGGTCGTGGTTAAGGAGAGACTTAAAAGGCTCCGAGCCGGCGGCCCCAGAGCCCGCTGGCCACCCCGCAGCAGCACGTCAGGCAGAGGAAACAGGAGGAAAAAGAAGAAAAAGGAGGAAAAGTCGTGTTTATTGAGTCGCTGGTGCTGCGAGGAGGGGAAGGAAGGGCACGGCCAGCCGGGAGCCACCTGGGGAGCGCAGGGGTCGGGCACGGCGGGGCTGCGGAAGGGAGGGGGGCTTCCTTCCCCCCGCGCCGGCCATCCCCGCTTTCCCAGCGCCGGGAAAGCGCAGCCGGAGCCTTGGCATGCGGGAGCAGCAGCAGCAGCATCACCCCCTCAGGTGCTCACAGAGGGAGGGACCCGGCTCTTAAACAGTTGTCGCTGCTCCCGCTCAGCGAAGCTGTTTAATTCAGCGGGGCCGAGCGCGCAGGGGCAGCAGCCGGAGCCCCCCACGGCCGCCCCGCGCCGAGGGATGGAGCAGGGAACAAAAACACGGCATGGGAATGTGCGGTGGGCGATGCAGGCGGTGAGGGCAGCACACAGGCACGGCAGCCGAAAAAGACACCGAGGCCCAGCTCAATGCAATAAATAAAACTTTTATTCAAACAATAACTCAGTACAGGGCACAATTCTCTCTGGCTTTTAAAAAAGTTTTTTCAGCACTTTACAATCTCCACACAGGCTTTGCTAGGCTGGGTTTGTGGGTTCCCCCCCTCCCCCCCACTCTCTGTCATTCAGTGTGAAATATCCTGTGTTAAAAATCTTTAGCAAAATTCGGACATCGATGCAGGAAGGGCTCGGAACAACGTGCCTGTAGGCGAGGAGATAACCCAAAAACTGGTCCGGGGGGAGTCTATTGCCAGCAATGTCCCAGTAAACAGGCAATGTCAGAGGTCTTAAAAATCACATCAGAAAAAAGCGTGAACAGCTTTGCAGTGGAGATGGCCACGGGCACTGGGAGGGCACTACGGCCGGGCGAGCGCGGGAGCGGGACCCCAGTGCCAGGTGGGGCACAGTGTGGGGGCTGCCTCGCCCAAGCCCGGTTCAGGGATGCGAGTGTGTCCTCGGACCCCCAGCCCTAACGTGAGGTAACAATACCTTGCTACAAAAAAATATATATATATATTTATAAAACAACCAGGAATAACCCTTCTGGGGGGTTCCCACGGCCGGCGGGACCCCAGCCCAGAAGCAGCCCTTTCCCCGGGGCAGGGGGTCTGTGCCATCCGCTTCTCCCAAAGCCACCGCGGTGGGATGGAAGCGGATCGGGCCGAGGGGGAGGCGCGGGGACGCTGCCCCCCCTCCGGGAACGGCATCCCGGGCGCGGGCATCCCGGATGCTCAGTAACAGTACGGACACCAGAGGCCATGCATATGTGTTCCAGTCTGGGAGTTTGGTCCAGGCTCGTGCGGGGCGGCCGGCGCGGCCCCGGGGGGACAGTGCATCGCTAACATCACACGGGAGGACAAAAACGGGTCCCACTAAGTGTCAGCTGTGCTCGGGCTGTGAGCACAGGCAGTTTCTGCTCCGAAAAGGCTTCAGAAACAAGGGCACTGTGAACACCAGGGAGGGGTGAGAAGCACCATGGTTTCCTTGAAGATCACAAGAGTTTCAAATCCAAAAGAAGTAGAGAAAGAGAAACGAAAGGGAAGGAAAGAAAAAAGGGGGGAAAAGAAGCAGAAAGCTCTTCCAAGCAGCAAGGGGCCGCCGCGAGCCCGGGTGTCCTCACACCGTTGATACCAAACTGCCACTGCCGCTGCGGAACAAAGCACAGAGATGCCAGAGTGGCCGGGACTGCCGGCGAGGCTGCACCGTGCCGGGAGCCCAACTCCCGCACGGCACCGCGGGGACCCCGCCACGGGACCCCGCCACGGACAGCTCCACCCCAGCCACAGCTGTGGCTTAACCCCCAGAGCGAGACGGGGCAGCACCGAGGCAGAGGGGATGGGGAAGGTGCCACAGAAAGACCCTGAGAGCGCACGCTCTCCACGGCCTCGTTATCCAGGGGCAGGCCCGGAGGACGTCAGGGAGACAGGACTCTCTGGAGGAGCACAAGGCTGGGGACACCAGGGCTGGCCCTGGGGCCTGCCCTCCCCGGGTCCCTCCACACTCACAGATGACACCTGCACTGTGTTCCCCACTGCTGGCCCCATCCCAGCCACTGCCAGTACCCGGGGAGCCCGCGCAGGGACCCTCATGGGGACACGGCCTCACAGCTTCACCCACAGCCAACACCAACAGTCTACAGGGAATGTGACAGGAAGGTGACATCTTACCTGCTGACGGACCTCGTCCCGTAGTCATCGAGACCCTGCAGAGAGGAGGGAGGAAGCACAGTGAGGGGGGATGTGGGCTATGCCTGTTCAGGTGCCACCGGAGGGTCACGAACAGACCAAAGTGCATCAGGACCCAGGGATGCCGGGGCCGAGAGCCGATGCATTTGGAGAGGAAAGGGAGATATGGAGATGGTTGGAGTGGGATTCAGACAGCAGGGAGTGAAGTTGCACCACTCTCTGCAGAATTTATCTGAACAGACACAGGAAAAAGACAGCTGGGAGAGCCCTGCTCTGCTCTGCCCTGCCCAGCCCTTCCGTGAAACTCAGCTCCATCTGCTTCCGAGATGCCAAACACTTGGAAAGGGACTGAACAAGTTTTAAGACACCAGTGAAATGTTCTGTGAAAAGAGGGTTTGTCTGTATTAACTCCCACCAGAAACCCACAGGGTTTTGGACCATTTTCTCCTTCAGCCGGTGCTGGACGGGTTTTGGGGAGGGACTGAAGGGAACTGAGCTTGGAGAACATCCCTTAAGGACATCCCTCCTGAATGAAGGCCTGCCATGGGATGACAGGAGCAGCTCTGCTCTCCATTACAAACACAGGATCACTGCAGGAAGGAGTGGGAGTCACTGACCATGCACCAGGGATCAGAGACCCACCTTCCCACTGTCCCAAGAATGCTCTCAGTCACAAAATCCAGTTCCAGCAGCAAATCTTGCTGGGAAAACCCAGTAAACAGCAAGAAGTGGGGCTTTGCTTCCACCCCACTCCCTGCAGAGAGGACCAGATCCCAGCTGGAGTACCCTGCTGAAGGGTCGGGTGCTGAGTGGCCACCTCTCCCCCTCCTCATCCTCTCCCCACCTGCTGGTATGTGATGCCAGTGTGGCTCATCCCACATGCTCATTTGGTGGGATAGCTCCACTACACCAGTGGCTCCTGGGTTAGGCTGATCCCATCTCCCTGTCCATCTTCCCTAGCTCGTTATCTGAGAAGCCTTGAGCTCTCTTTGGACACCTTCCAGAGCCCTGGCTGGGGTCTGCCCCAGCCCCACTGTGGGACTGTCACCGGCTTGAATTGGCATGTGCCAGAGAAAACGCTTCCAGCTGCCTGTGGGCAGCCTGTTTCTGGTGGGGGACTCCCATGGAGTCAGCAAGTGTTGTCCTTTGGGGGTTTACGGGGCCGTTTTGTGCCACTGCCCCCCGTGCCTTGCCCGTTCCCCCCCATCCGCAGCTCTCCTCTCCTGCTGCCTCCCTGCAGCCCTCGTCCCTTCTCCCCAGGAGAGCTGGGAGGCAGGAGCAGGGCCCCAGGCAAGGCACGTGGGTCACCAGGCAAAAAGCAGCCAAAGTGCCGTAAATCCCAAGGGAAACATTGCGTGCGTTGGACTTACAGCTGTCGACCTAGCGTAAGGCTTGTAGTGAGCGGAGGGTGCTTGGCAGAGGCCACTGGAATAGTCTTTAATTGCACACCCATAGGGCATTAGGTAGTCCTAAAACAACGAACAGAGGTTGGAGAGCCACCCTCCAGCACCCCCAGGCATCCGCACCACGCCGGGACCGGGAACGCGCTCCCACACATCCCATCCGTGCGGGACGGGGACGCTGCAGACCCCCAGCCACCACGGCCAGGGACCACGCCCAGGGATTCGCTCCAGCATCCCCCATCTCTAGAGGGCCCCCCCGGCGCGGGAGCAGCCCCGGCGGCGCAGGCTCACCTGGGAGAAGGCGGGCACGGCCACGCTGTACGGCCGCTGCTTGAAGGCGTTGCCGCCCTGTGCCGGGAAGCCCTGGGAGGCCATGCCGTAGTCAGGGGGCGGGATGGCGATGTCATCCTTGTCCAGCAGGTTGCCGGTGCTGCTGCTCTTCCCTTGCTGCAGGCTGGGGGGGATCCAGAGCAGAGGCATCAGCGCCAGCCCACGCCGTGCAGAGACCCCCAGGCCACTCGCCCACCCATGGCAGGCCCCCATGGCAAAATCCACCCTGAGCCAGCGACCACCTGACTGTGCTGGGAGTTACTTTTAACAAGTAATTCCTAAATAATTTTTAACCCTCACCCCAAGTCCACAAGGCCATCCTGGAAGAGGCACAGGGACGCCCTGGCACCCGGCACAATGCACCTACCTGGTGTGGACCCGCTCGCTGCCATCGTTGTCGAGGACCCGCGTGTAGGAGAAAGGAAACCAGCCCCTCCTGAAAGGCAAAGGCAGGGGTGACTCCAAAGGTTTATCCATGGAGGATCCAGACAAGGCTGCTCCCGAGGACACCCCCCACACTCACATTTTGGTTTTCTCGCTCTCTCCGTAGTGCCAGCCGTCCCGGGCCTCTGGGACCAGCAGTGTGATGAGGTCGCCCTCCTTGAAGCTCAGGAGGGTGCTGTTATCCCCGGCAGCGTGAGAGAAAATGGCCTGAACCCTCGTCCTGCCGTTCCTCTCGAGCCCGGCCGCCATGGAGCTGGAGCGTGGCAGTGTCTTGTTTTCAGCTGGAGGGGACAGAGACCAGTAAGTGCCCCAAGTCCTTGACCCCATGGCCATACCCAGGCACAGGACAGATCCCTATCCTTCTTTAATTCACCCCTTAATTCAGTGTGACTCACACCTAACCCCTGAACAAACAGGTTCAGACTCTTGGCATCGCCCACCAGCTGCAGCAAAGGGAGAAGCCTCCCTGTGCCAGATTCCACAAGATTTTCCTCCAGGAAATCCTGTGAATCGCCACAGCAGAGCCCAGCTCCATCACTTCCTAAAAGTGCCAGCTCAAGAGGGACAGGCAGCATTTGACACCAAGGGGATGCTGTCAGCCACTGCCCCATCACCACCAGCATCCCTGACAACCATCCCCGCCATGGCTGTAGGTGGTTCCTGCCAACCTCTCCCTGAGCACCAGCTGGCACAGCTGGCACAGCCAGACCCAGGCCCCCCAGCAGCCCCCTGAGGGGAGGACGGGGCCTAACCTGAGGCGTAGCTGTTTTTCGGTGGCACGTTTTTGCGAACTGGGAGTGTATTGGAGTAAGAGTCACTCAGCTGCTTCTGAGGCTGGGGAGGAGATAAAGATTTGGGCTGTGCTGGCTTCATCTCAGACCAGTGGTTGTACCCGTCGCTGTCCGAGCCGGAGACTCCGTTCATGACTGGCATGGCCTCCTGCGCCGACATGCGCTACGGAGAGAGGAGGGGAGGGGAACACAGGGAGTGTCTCCGTTAGGTATCCCAGCACAGCTCAGGGGACGGGGCAGATCAGAGCTTCAGCCTGTTTGCTTTAGCTCCCCACCCAAAACACACTGCTCAGTGGGAGCAGTGGGGTCATCTCCATGGTATTTTACTGCTCTGAGCTGCCTTGCGCCTCCTGAGCTCTACTGCTCGGCTCATGCCCCCACATCACAGGGCAGACCCTCTTCTGAAGGGTGCTGCATCCCAGGGGTCACTCCAGGGGCCTTCTCTCACAGTTGCTGGGGTACTTAGATTCAGTCCCAGCCTAACTGGGACCAGCCTGGCCAGGCAAGTCCAGCTCATGGGTTCCCCAAATCATCCCCAGGAGCCCCTGTCCCCCCAGAGCTCAGCAACCCCAGTGGGATGGGATGGGATGGGACAGGCTGCCCATCCCCACGCCAGGCTCCTTCCCACATCCCAGGATGGCACATGCACGGAGCTGCCCATCCCTGCGGATCAGTGACAGCCCATCCAAAGGCCACTTGCCGAGGACAGCGGTGACAGGCCCAGGCTCGTCCCTCCGGCTTTGCTCAGAAGGGCAGGACAGCTTCCACCATGGAGATACTTACTCCTACAAAAGGTGCCAGCTCCGGGGGGACAGGGAGAGGTTTGGCACCAGGGATGGGGTCAGAGATGATGAGGTTGGACTTGGATGTGGACAGAGGGCTGGGCATAATGGTGCCATTGCTGCTGGCAGCCATCTGCTGCATCAGCTGGATGGCGCGGTCCGGGATCTTGTTGGGATCCGAGCAGGATTGCTGCCACAGCGGCAGCTTCTGTGTCAGCATCTCCTTCCCCTGCAAGAGGAAAACAAGGGGTGAAGGCACAGCATGCGGAAAAACACTCCAGCTCTGTCCTGCTCCCTGGGCAGTTCCACATGGATCCACGGCTGAGCGGATCCGGGACTGATCAACAGCTCTGTGCGTGGCATGGGCCAGATAACACACAGGGACATCCTGCTCCCAGGCTCTGATGGCAGCTGAGCCAGGGAGGTGTCATGGAAAATGGGAAGGAGGGAAGGAAAAGGTAATGCATCTCTGTGGCTTATTCGGAGACATCCTGTGTGCAGCATCTGCAGGCTGCAGGGAGCTGGGCACGGCCCTGGGCTCTGTGTGGAACAGAGAAATAAAGTCTGTTGAAAGGCTTGGCAGGGCACAGGCCATGCTCCGTGCTGTGCCCACATCCCAAGGGATGAGCGGCATCTTTTGGGTGCTCAGCCCTGACAGCTTCCAGCTCCCCTCACTGCATCCAGACTCACTGCTCCCTGCCTGTGGCAGGACCAGCAGCCACCTGCTGCCATGCTCCAAGCCAAGGGGGGAAAGATGGAGCTAAACTTGCCCTTATTCTCCCAGGATGTACCAGCATCCCATCGTGTGACTCTGAGGAGAAAGATTCCAAAACCCCCTGGGGTCACTCTCCAACTACAGCAGAGGGTGACCTGACACTGCCTGACTTCACCTGGAGACAACTTGCTCCCCATGTATCAAAACCCCACTAAAGGGGGTAATTTCAAAGTCCCAGCACATTTCCCCAGTACATCCCATTAGCTCCAGCCTTGGCACAGCCTTGGGACCCTCCAGGAGCCACAGGCAACAGTGGGATGGAGTTTTTAACTGGACACCCACCATCCTCTGGACAAGCCACCTGCAAAGTCCCTCCAGCAACATCACCCTCCGTGTGCTGCTGCAGCAACAAGTTTTTGGCTCGTGCCTGCTGACCCCCGGCCCTGGGGGGATGTTTTTCCCTCCTGCACTACGCTCGCCGTGCCAAGCGTGGATCCTTCCCGCGGCGCAGCGCGAGGACGGCACTGACTAATCCCAACTCCCTCTCCTGCTCCCGGTGCCAAGCGTGGCAGTGACAGATGGCTGCTGTGAGCCACGGAGGGCGGTGCTGGGGAACAACCAGAACAGGAGCACGAGGCTGCAGGAGCAGCACTGGCGTTCCCAGCCCTCATCCGGATGGATTCTGCTCTGGGCCAATATGGGATGCTGCCGCTTCCCAGGCTGGCAGGCGGCAGCTCAAGACCTTGGTCCAGGCAGCCACGGGCAAGAGGGATGTGGGGCTGCCACAGGCAAGAGGGATTAGGAGCAGCTGTTCCTGCTGGGGCATCTTGCCTGTGGTTCACCTGCTGGTCCATCATTCCCCCTATCCCTTGAGCTGCAGGAGCTGCACCAGTTTTGGCTTTTGGAATATCAGGCTGTTCTACAGGCAGTAGCTTGAGATGGGAACGGGGCAGTCGGGACGGCTCCGGTGGGTGTGGCTCACCTTGGCGTGGTAGGTGATGGCACTCTTGGCCACCGCGCACTGCTTCTCCACCAGGAAGCAGAACCGTCTCCTCTCTTCCGTCAGAGCTGTCTTGTAGCCATCGGAGACGTAATTTTCCAGCTCCCCTTGCTTGTTGCTGATGGCTTCGATGTACTAGAACGGGGAGAGGAGCGGGGAGGGGGCTGCCGTCACTGCTGCCCACCGAGCACGGGGCAGGGGGTGCCGCAGCATCCGCGGAGAGGGGCCAGCGATGGGGGCAGCAGGCAGGGAGCCCCCCCAGCGCAGGACACGCACACGTGTGCCTGCACAGCCCCTCCAACCCGCCCTTACTCATCGGAGCCCCCCACGCAGAGGCGCTGACTCAGCTCGTGGGCTGCCGGGACGAGCCGTACCCGCGTGGCCGCCCGCTCACCAAACGGGCTCGGAGGCGCCCGCGGGGGCCGGGGGGGCTGCCCCGATGGCCCGGCCCTGGCAGCGGCCCCCGCAGCCCCCGGCTCGCCCCTGCCAGCGCACAAACAGCCGCGGCTCCGGGCCCAGGCTGAACGCCCCCAGCCCCTCCCCTGCTGCCTGTGCGGAATCCCTGCCTGCTGCCCATTGTCAGGTGGGCAGGGCTGTGCTGCTGGGAAGGGGGGGCTGCAGCGGGATGGCACGTGGACCCCTCCAACACACACAACCACCAGTGATGGTAAACCTACCATCAGTGCCTTCCGCCTGCATTTGCCAGTCAGCCACTGGGATGCAGGGACAGTGCCAGGGCAGTGCCACACGCTGGCACAGGACCCCCTGATGAGGACTGCCAGGGTGGTTGTTCCCAGCTGCCCACCCCAGGGCTGGAAGACGCTGTGGCCCTGCCAGTGCCAGCAGAGATTCCACAAATGCAGCAGCCAGAGGCTCCTCCGCTGGCTCCTGCTCTCCCTGTGTGCCGTGTGCCAGCACGGCTATGCCATGCCAAGCTTTGCCAGCGCTGGCACACGGGGCTAGGGGACACAGCTGCTTTGCCCTGGGAGATGGGAACATGCCACAGGGGACTGCAGAGCTCCACCAGCACCCCTGAGCACCACCAGCACATCCCTGAGCACAGGGCACATGAGGTGCCCCCAGCTCCCCAACCTGGCCACTTTCTCCTCTCTCCATCCCTTTGGATGCCCCCAGCTCCACTGCAAGGAGCTTCCCACCTGTGATGTGGCACCAGGAGAGCAGCATCTGTCACCCACCCATCGCTGCCCTGCCCTGTGACACCTCCTTGGCACCGGCTCTTCCCTGGGATGGCAGCACCAAGCTGGAAAGCCACAACCACCCCAGCTCAGGCAGGGCTGGACCTACTTCAGGCAGCTCAAGCTTCAAGACAGGAATTAAACTGGAAATTCAGGGCCCAAAGCAGCTTTGCTGCTTTCTTCACGGTTATCAGTTATTTTTAGCACGCTACAATATTTATCAGCAGACACATAAAATGGAGCAAACCAACAAAAGCAATGAGATTCAGTGACATCCCAGACTTCAAAGGGGTATTATTTCGGAGCTGGACCTGGTCCTGTTCCCACCCTGCTCTGAGCATCCCCCCAAGAGCAAAGCCTGTGCAGGGCTTGTGCCAGACCCAGCAGGTTTTAGGTCCCCCCACGTGCACCAACACAGGTGGGGGAAATGGGTTAAAAACGCAGTTTGCAACAAACAACCCTGTTTCCAGGAGAGTTCCTTCCCCCCCTCCCAGAATCAGAAAATCCAGTGCAAACGCCTGCAGTCAGGAACAGAAGTGAGGGGAACTGAGCTGATGCCACTGGGCACAGAAGAGAAAGTGGTGGAGGTTGTGGCATCACCCCCAAGCAGAGGTATGGAAAGCTGGTGGTATCTGGGCTGTGTTGGCACAGAGGAGCCGGGGCCGGCAGGACACGAGAGGGGGCGGCAGCAGCCCCGGACACGCCGGGGGTGGGAGCAGGTGGGAGGATGCGCTCGGGAAGGCATCGCTCCCGCAGTGGGCTTGGGACAGCAGCAGCCGCCTCCTCCCGGGTATTATTAGCCGGGAACAGCACAAGGACAGAGCCCAGAGGCGTCAGCACGGCAGTGGTGATGGGAGCCAGGGGGATGGATGCCCCCAGTGCCAGCCTGGAGAGCCCCCGGCTGCCCCAGGGTCTGGTGCCCCAGCTCCTCTATCGCAGCTCTGCCACACCCAGGATGGATCGAGTGCTGCTATCCCCACACACAACTCCCCAAAGAGTTTCTGTCCCAAGGGAAGCACCAGGACGATGCTCCCACTCCTGCAGGGCCCCACTTGTGAAAGGAAGCACAGCACAACCCTGAAATAGCAGGAGCATGGGAGTACACACAGACCCCGACCCCCCAGACTCATCCTCCTTAATTTACTAACTGGGCCATCGAGAACGAGCAGGTGAGGACTGAAATGAGTCCAGCTCCAGCTAATTTGGTTCAGCAGCACAAGGCCCATCCCACCACCATTCCCTGGAGGAACACCATCCCCAGGTCAGCCACTGCCATGCCCTGGCACAGCAGGCAGGCACAGCTCCAGCCCAAACACACCACAGCACAGGGAGAAACCCTTATCTTAGCAACGTGAGAGCTTCAGTTCTAACCATGATTTAAATATGCAGGTACAAGCCTTATTTACATCCCTGCTTGCAGGCTGGTTTTGCAAGGATCCTGCTAATTCCTCAGCTGAGGAAAGGCTTGTCTCAACAGCTCAGCCAGTCGGAACACGCCGCTTTGCGAGCACAGAGCCCACGCTCTAAACTTAGTACTCAGAGCTTTATATACTTTATGTAAATATGCTCCATGTGCCATTGATTTATCCACAGCCTCGATTTTACACGTTATTCCATTACAAAATGGCGAGCAACGCTCCTTGTTCACGAGGGGCTTTTCAGTTTGGGTTTGCTCGAAATGACAGGGAGCTTTCAGATAATGCCTAGAAAGGCAAATTTAAATAAAAACCCTGTTAGAGGTGCCAGATGCACAGGGGAAAAAGTCACACACAAAGCACAGTGTAAAAACCACAGGACTGTACTCCAAGGAGAGGCTCTGGCTTAACCAGGAGCTTCAGGCTTCACCTGCAGCCAGGTGCCCACCAGGACTCAGGGCTGCTACTCATGTCTCCACTCCCCAGGAACGGGGGGGAACCTGCAGCCACCCCACATTTTGAGCCCCAGCCAAACACCTTTCTCAGCTTGGCACAAACTGATACTCCAAGTAAGGGTTGGGGGAAGGTTCTTCACCCCAGCCTTGGTGCACTCAGGCTCTGCAGCAGCCTTTCCAAGGCTCCCCACCAAGCACCACTCGAGCGCTGCATTGTAAATTGAGACCTTGATTTAGGTTGTCAGCTTCAAATTCACATTTTAAGCATCATCTAAATAAAATTCCCAATTTAAAGAAGGAAAAAACCCCAATTTATGACCCGAGCAGGCAGAGAACCAGCCACAGCAGTGGTCATGGCTGTGCCCAAGGCCAGAGCAAACACTGGAGCCACCCAACAGCCCCAGAAAATCTTTTCTGGGTTTCTAGGTTGGAGAGGCCTCAAATAACTCCCCCGTCCCCCCCCGCCTCCCGCATCCACTTCCAATTCACGGGAGCCGCTGACCTAATTAGCAATGTCAGCACGTGGCGGTGCCGGGCAGAGGCTCTGGCACAAGATGCTGCCCGACACAGGTCCGGCAGAGCCAGGGCCCCTGCCTGGTGCTGGGGTGGAGCCCCAGCCGTGGGGGCTCAGCCAGGGACCCCCACAGTGCCCCCACACACGAGCAATGCTTGACCACCCTGGGCAACCTCCGTCCTGCAGCCCCACCGAGTCACCCCAGGGTCAGACAGAGAATCAGGAACACCAGGAGGTGGGAAGGAAAGGAGCTGCTGCCAAGGCCCAGCTCGAGCGGCCGCCGTGGGCCCCGGCACAGACAGGCAGGGCACACACAGCCCTGCCGTGCTGCTGACACCTTCCCAGCACCACAGCGACAGATCCAGGGGTGTGAAGATCAAAGAGCAGCTGGGAAATGTCAAGACCCGAGCTGCTTTCAAGCACACGCTGCTGTCAGAGCAGGTAGAGCAGCACCATCATCACGGCGCTCCCGCCGAGCCTTTGATAACCACATCCCGGCTAGGGAAATGAGTTCAAACTGTTCCATCCCAGCCTGGAACGGGCAAACTGGCTGGGAATATGAGCCCAGGGCAACGCTGAGCCCCACCACGGCAATCATCACTGCAGACCCTTCTTGGTGATCGGATGCATCCGGCACTAATCAGGCTGAGAGAAGGACTGGGCCCAGGAACAAGCAGGAAGAAGCTGCCTTGGGGTCACCAGCACACCACAGTTTGGGCTGCCAGGGCACCACAGTGCTGAGTTTTGAGGCCAGAAAGCCAAGAGGAACACATGGTGGGTGTGCTTCTGTCCTGCACCAAGAGGGATGCAGAGCAGGAAGGGACTGTGCCACCGCACCAGCTCCAGCTGGTGATCCCCAGGAGGGATTGCTCAGGACCAGTGGCACAGAGCAGTGGAAAAAGACAAAGAAAAGGTCAGGGAAGCAAGAGGACTCTGAGCCGTGCTGGATCAATGCAGCAGGCTGAAATACCTGGAAGGAGTAAACACGGAGAGAAGGGAGGATTTATTTAGGGAACCACGAGGGAGAATAGCTAGAAAGTAATGGGATAAAATAAAAAAGAAGTTAGGCTGATTAGCAGGGCAAGAGCATCTGAGCTGGGGAACGGTCTCAAGGCAAACGAGCTGAAACCCTACCATGGCATAGAGCCAAGTGAGGAGAACAAGCAGCCAGGGATGCTCAGCCCTGACAGCTTTCCCTCATTCCCAGAAACCACTCCTTGCAGGGAAGCTGGCAGACCCCCCAGAGCCACAGGACCCTCCCCTCAGAACCACATGGGCACCCTGGAGCCCTGCACCTTTCCCAGGGAGAGGACAACCTCCTCCTGCCCTGCCCAGGCACTGACATCTCCCTGCACTGCCCCTGACGTGCTGCCCAGCAGCCTCCCCGCTCCAGCCAGAGCCTGTGCCGGCCGCTGGGACACGGCTGCTGATGGTTATCCAAGGTGATGGACAACGCAGAGTGGATCCTGGGGAGCCAACCCCAAGAGTCCCTGTGCTCCAAGGACACCAGCCTGCCTTCCTCCCCCAGAAGGGCTGTCTCCCCTCGTTACGCTCCCTGTCTCCCCTCGTTACGGTCCCTGTCTCGCACATCTGCTCGCTGGGCACATCCCTTCCCCGCTCCCGCTCAGCACCAGCCACACACACATGTGACATTACATAAAACTCAGAGAGCAAAGCAGCAGGGAAGCACTGGCTCCAGCCAGCTCTGCGGGGGCTTCACCAACAGCTGTTTCAAATGTTCCCTCAGTACGGGGACACCCCGGAGCAGCAGCTCAGTGCACAGGGTTTGGTACCAAAATGCTCATCAGACACAGCCCTGAGCTGCACAGGCACTTCCAGGGAACACTTCCAGGGATGGGGCAGCCACAGCTTCTCTGGGCAACCTGTGCCAGGGCCTCCCCACCCTCACAGGGAAGAATGTCTCCCCAATATCCCATCTAACCCTGCCCTCTGGCAGTGGGAAGCCATTGCCCCTTGTCCTGGCACTCCATGCCTTGTCCCCAAGTCCCTCTCCAGCTCTCTTGGAGCCCCTTTAGGCACTGGAAGGGGCTCTGAGGTTTGCTCAGAGTCTTCTCTTCTCTTGCTGGGTTTGGGCACACATCCTCCCTCAGCCTAAATCCTAATCCAACCTGGAGAGAATCACCTGGACCGCTGAGCTTTCAGAGTCCTTCTCTATCTGACTTTCACATAAACCTCGTAACCTGGTTTGTGCAAACTTTGTGTCAGTTAGAGCTTCCTGACCTACACCTAAAATTACTTCTCCTGATGGGAATATCCAAATGAGGTTTCAATGACAGAAGTTTAAAAATCCCCCCAGGTTATTTGGTACAGTGGTATTTAATGCTTAAAATATTCCCACAGGAGCAAGGACAGGTGTGGGCAAAAGAGAGATCAGGGCAGAGGCTGAGCTCAGCCCCCACAGCCCACCCAGGGTCACTCACTGTCACTCAGGTCAGGTACAGCTTTTCACCACAAACACCCAGCCTCAGCTTTGCTGTTTAGGCCGCTTTGTCTCAGGACGGTGCAGAAATCCAATTGCTCACAGCACTAATAAGATTTGATAAATAATTTGAGGCAACATAACTTCATTGCTGAGCTGCTGATTCAATCCAGGTCCCAAACCCATCATGACCTTGATTTCATGGCTTGATCACAACCAGCCTTTAATGAAATTACAGCACTTGAGCTTCCTCGGTGATTGTTTAATCTTAATATTGTTTTCATTCTTCTTCATCAAAGACGTGAAGTGAATGGGATTGGTTTGTTCTCCCGGTTTTCAGCACAGGTCAGAGCCCCAGCTCAGTCACTCCTCGAGGAAGATGAGCCATGCAAGGCAGGCGGCTGTCTCAGCCCTCAGCCCTCGTGCAGAGCAGCAGCTCGGGACTGATTCATAAGGAACAAAAGCCTGGCTTAATGCAACGTTCAGCAGCAGCAACCCCCAACCACAGCATCGCCCCGACCCTGAGAGGCAGGGCTGGGGAGCTGCAGAATCACTCCTGCAGCCTAATGGCACTGGGAGCTGCTTCAGAGCTACGTGAGCTGTCTGCACTGCAAACCACGAGGTGTTTTAACTGCTCAGCCATTTAATGCTGCAACCCTCGCCCTCACCTATGAAACTCCACAAAACCAGCACAAGAGAGTGGCTGGATGATGTGGGACGTGCAGGCAAGGCTGGATCAGTTCTCCCCATGCAAGGAGGGGCTGATGCAGCTCAGGAGAAGCCTCCTGCAAGAGGGCTGTTTTACTTGGCTCTCTGATTGATCCAGCAGAATGTGGAGCCAGAGCCACACTGGTGTCCCAGCCCAGACAAGGACACCCTCTGCCACTCAGCAAAGTAGAGCCTGGATGGCCCCAAATCTCCTCTCACCTTGAGGGATGTTACATAAACCAGGTCCTGGAGCTCCCTGCAGGACAGCACTGCCACTGCTGCTCCCCCCACACGTGTCCCACCCACCCGTCTCGCTGCCAGGCGATGACAGGATGTGGTCACTCAACAAGTGGTGAAGAGGCAGAAAGGAGCAATTCTGCTTCCCAGAGCATTAAATATGAAGAAAGATGATGACAGAGCATCAGACTCCTGGCTGCTGGAGCAGCTTACGTGCATGAGTCCTCAGAAGAGCGAGATGTTGTTGCTGTATTGAAGGAGGTGACTGATGCAGCTACCGGGACGTTTCCATCAACAGCAGCTTCCCCCACGACGAGACAAGTGACCAGCCCCAGCCCATCAGGAGAGCTCCATCCAGCCGTGGCTGAGCCGTCTGCGGTCCCCAGGCACCAGCCTGGTGCAGCCATCAGCATCCCAAAAGCGTCACGAGGTGCCTCCAGCAGCTTTGAGGACGACACTGGGGGTTTGGCAAGTGGCCACAGGAGTGGCTTCGGGCCAGCCCAACAGACTGAGCACCACGCAGAGGGGGAGCTGCCTGGGGCTCTGCTTTAACCAGGCTGAGAAAGACTTTTGTGGAGCAAAGCCCCACAAAGCTTTGCAGATGCTCCTGATCCACTCAGAGCCCAGTTCTAACTCCACAAAGCCCCACACAAGGCTCCCTCCTCAGGCCAGTGCCCACTGGACCCCCCTTGCTGCAATCCCTCTGCTCTCTGATGCCCAGGCAAGGGTAAGAGCAGCATCAAGGGTGGCCCGAAACACTCTCCTTTTCTGTTAAGGAAACACCAGCTCTGCAGGCAGTGGAGAGCAGAGGGGGACTGCCCTCTTGGCTGAATCCAGCAATTTTAACTTTGTATTTTGATCTAAAGGAAAGCAAACTCCCACTGTGCACAGCTGGGCAGTCACAAAATCACAGAATATTCTGAGCTGGAAGGGTCTCATAGCTCTCTAAGCTCAAAAGCCATCATAAGGCTTTTTCAGAGATAAGCGCTTCCTAAACACTTACTGCTGGAAGATTAAAGGGAATGAGTGCCTGATCCTGTTTCCCTGCCCAAAGAGCTGTGCTAACAGGACTATCCCATCCCTGCCACATCACAGCGGGAGGCTCAGCCCACCCTCCTCTCCCAGCTGCAGACAGCCCAGCCTGTGATGGATTCCCTCCTCCTCCAGGTGTGGGATGGGGATCCCTGCCCGTGGCTGCCTGGGGGGTTTGGCAGCAGAGGGCTGGCTCTGGCAGTGCTTCTGCTCTGTTGTCCCCATCAGCAAGTGAAGGGGAACAGAGGTTTGATCCCCATGTCCCCCACGCTGAGCTCGGTGCCTGACAGGGCTTTTCTCGCTCAGCAGGAATTTCGGAGCCAGGGCTTGTGGGGACGCCACGCTCAGAAGTGGTTTGAACTGCTCAGCTCTGGAGAACACACCAGCCCCCCCTCAGCGGGCTGGACACAGAGCTGTGCTGTGCCAGCACCTTCCAGCCCCACTGCGGCACCCTCCGGCCCCACTGTGGCACCCTCCAGTGCTGTGGCTCCACACAGGACCCACACCCCAAGCAACGACAGCAGGGATGTTTCCCTCCTCCAGTACTTGTACTGATTCACACCACCATTTCCCAAATTTCAGTCCAATTAGGAATGTCACTTTCCCAGCACAGCCCTCCCCGTAACGCTCTGCTGGTGACTAAACGCCACTAAACGACGTTAAATTCACCCCCACGAGCAAAGCGCCACTGATGTTCAGACCCCCTTCAGCACACAGGGATCACTGACACGTTACTGCCCGTGGCACCTGGAGAAACAGACCCTGGTCCCAACACAACACACAACACTCCCACGCCTCGAGACGACACTCGGCAATTCCTGGATTCAGGCTTCACTTTCCCCTTTCCAAGCACTTCTCGTGCTGCCATCATGCACGGCCTCAACTCCCAGCAGCACCTGGCTGTCAGCCAGGGCATGTTGGTGCATCAATTATCCCACAGAGTTTGCCAGGACCAGCCGTGCTCCGGGCAAAGCTCAAAGCGAAGGTTGCGGAGCGCAGGCGACGCGAACTCCCGCTGCGAATCCATCAGTCCCTCGGCACGTGCTGGCACTGCCAGGACGCGCCTTGGATGCTCCTCAGCGAGACCCCAGACCCGACTCCCCCTCTGCAGGAAACCCCAGCACCTCACCCCGCAGCACAGCCCCCGGCAGGTGCCGTGAGGGACCCCAGCCCCCCGAGGAGGTGGGCGCGGGAGCCCACGCGCCGTCACACCGCGGTGATTCACCGCGGCCGCCCCCGCCCCGCGGCCGCCCCCGCCGCAGGGAAGGGGCACCCGGCACGGCAGACACGCGAGCAGAACACCGCCCAGAGGACGATGGCTCGGCCACAACAGAAATTGATGACCTCCTGGGTTCCATTCATGAAGCAGAAAGGGAAGGAGCCCCGGGAGCAGTGGGTTGGGCAGGGTTGGGCCTCGGCGCGTGCCCGGCACATCTGCTGAGCTTGCAGCCCCCACTCTGCACCATGGTGGCCATGAGAACAGCCTGTTCCACCGCTGGCTGCCACCCCCTCCCTCTCCACACCTCCCACGCCCCACCAGAACCCCGAATTCTGCTGGGCCCTTCCTCTAAAGAGAGCAGCACGTCCTTATCTGAGCGCTCGCGAGAGCTCGGCCACCTCCACCGTGCAGCGCCAAGGACCTGCTGCCAGCCCAGGGACAGCGCTTGTGTCCCCCCACCCGAGATCCTCATATCCCCCTGCCCAGGGTCCTACCTGCAGCTCCTTGTCTGAGTACTTCTGGGGGTTCTTGCTGCCTTGGCTCTTCTTCCGAAGTTTCTTCAGCTCTGCCTGGCACTTGTCGAGTGAGTCCCCCTTGCTCCTCTGCTCTGTCTGGTATTTTTTCAGTGCAGCCTGGACATGACAAGAGAAAGCTCTGAGCCTCAGTCACAGCTCCTGCTGCCAAGGGGTGACAGAAACAAGCAGAGACCCCCCCCCATCCCAAAAAGTGGGATCCCCATGGCCCAGAGAGCAAACAAGGGCTGCAACAGCCTGACACTGGGGACAACACTGTTCTGTGCATGGTGAAATGTGCGACCCTGGGGACCCTTCTGTAAACAGGGGCAGGAGCTGTGGCAGGGGACAACATCCCTGAGCTGGGAGTGGGTGACAGGGGAGATGTGGGGGCACCCGAGCCAAGGGTGGTGCTGCCGGACACGCGCCCGTAACTCACACTCAGGTACCGGGAGTCCAGCTCCACCTTCTGCTCCAGCTGTGTCAGGAGCTCGTTGTGGAAGGACTTGAGCTGTAGGGAGGAAGAAAACACACGGTTCTTGGGGAGGGCTGGCAAAGTGTGGGGGCCTGGGGGCACCAGATGGCAGTGGGGATGGCAGGTGAGCAGGGCAGCACAGACAGAGCATAGGCTGATGGCAGCGAGGGACACACACTCAGAGGGGGCCCAGCAGGGCAGAAACAGATACCCAGCAGAGCAAACCCTTTGCAGCTCAACAAATCCACGTCAGAGGGGCTGGTGTCACTTGGACAAGGCATTTGGCACCAGCAGAGCCCCTGGCCAGGTAGAGCCCCTGGCATGCTGGGCTGGGCACTCACCATCTCCTCCAGCTGGTTCTGGATCTGCCTGTGGACTTCTGCCATCTGGAAGAGCACGTCCCCTGCAAAGACAAGATGAAGGGAGGGGGTTTGAGGCACTGAGCTCAGGGGACACCCCAGGGCTGGGGCAGGCAGCACTCTGCTAGCAAGGAGGGATCTGCATCCAGACCCAGGGGTGCTGCTGCAGTGTCCCTGTGCCCATCTTTGGGGAGCTGCAGGGAGACAATGCTCACCTGAGACACTTGGACAAACAGGCAAACCTTGTGTAGCAGGAAGGGAAATGAGTGGGATCCCAGCACCCAGGGCAGCCCTTCTCCCCCAGGCCAAGCACAGGGCACCCACAGTGGACAGACATGGCCCTGGCACTCAGTGCAGGTCACAGGACAGGGAGCTAAGCCCTAGGTTGGTATTTGCCTCAAAATCACTCGGCCTCGGGGGCTGAGCCAGGTGTGGGCAGCGAGGGCAGAGCCTGAGGGCAGAGCAGCTGCCACCCAGGGCATCCCCACTGCGGCCAAGCAGTCCCAGCTCTGCTCTGTCACTTCCTTTCTTTCTTCTTTTCCAAGGCAGGATTCCAGCCCCACACCCAGCGCTGTTCCTGGAGGAAGGGCAGTGTCCTGCCTCAGCAGAAGCCTCAGAGTGGCTGGAGCCAAACACACACGCGGGAGAATCTTTCAGGAGCAGAGCCGGCGCTACCGCTCGACTGAAAGCCACGATCCTGTCTGCAGATCGGAGCCTTGGGAGAGCCCAGCTCTGTCAGCTCTTCTCAGGGCTGAGTTTGGAAGCTTTGCCTTCCAGCACGGTGGGCTGCAGCTTCCCACAAGGCTCCCAACCTCCATGGAGCTGTTTGCAAATGGAAAGCTGTAAGCTGTGTCTCTGAGCTGCTCCTGCCTCAGCACTTGGCCCTGGCAGGTCCCAAGCAGGGCTGGGGGATCCCTGACACCCACTGGAGCTCTCCAAAGGGGAGCAGCATCCCACATCCCATCCCAGAAAAGCAGAGCAGCACCTGTGAGCCCCAAAGATACAGCCCATAAATACATACATGGAGTTTTAAAAACAGAACCCAACCCCAGGGATGGGAAATGCAATGGGAAGGGGACACCAGCCCCAGAGTCCCAGGACAAACCTCAGGGAGGCTGGGATGAGCCAAACCAGCTCCTCACCATGCGAGGGAACAACTGGGACCCTCCTTCAGCACAGATGGCACACGCCAGGCCAGCCCAGCCCGTCCCATCCCTGGGCACAGGGCCCTGCTCCAGCCGAATGTCAACACCCCCAGCCGACCAGGAACAACCTGCCCCAACGTTCCTTTGCTCTCCTGGCTGGAGCAATCAGTACTTTGCACCATACACTGTGTCTCAAAGCCTTCTGCAAACATTAAAATCCGATGCCTTGGCAGGCACTGGCCCTCTCTGCTGCGGGTCAGTGCAGTGACAGAACCGGCTGCTGCCAGGGCCACCATCCCCCTGTGCCCCTGAGAGAGCAGCGATGCCCAGAGCATCCCACAGAGCGGGAGGTGACCAGATGGCAGGGCTGCAGCTCCGCTCCTTTGCCACGAGGAAACCACATGACGAGATTTCCACGGCCACTGAGCCGGCTGTGACTTTTCCAGCTGGTTCTCCAGGTGCTGAGCCAAGCGGAGCACTCACGCCCGGCCACCACACATGTCTGCAGTGAGGAGCCTCACACACGAGCAGGGAGGGCTGGGCAAGGGGTCACCACCACGGGAGCACCAGGAAATCGCTCCTGCTCGGGCTGCGACAGCTCAATGATGGGAAGTGCCCGAATTCCCACTGCAAGGAGGCACTGACGTCTCACCGAGGTGGCTTTGTCAGGAGGGTATCAATGCTCATTATTCCCAAAGCTTGCACCACTCCCTCTCTCTCTTGCTTGCTTCCCCTTTGGCCAGAGTGGAAACCCCGAGAGTGCCAGCGCAGGGCTGGCTGGGGGCTCTGGTCACCAACACTGACCTCCCCAGCCACCCGAGAGCGGGGACCAGGGTGCTCAGAAATAACATCCACGTCCCCACATCCAGCTCTGGGTACCCCTGCACTGGGGCAAGAGGGCTCTGCCCCGCTCCCCACGGTCCTCACCCAGGGAACTGCCTGTTCCCAGCAGTCAGGTGGTGTGTGGTGCATCTCTCAGCACAGATACACATCTTTGGGGTTGACTTTCTCCTCCACCACCACCCCCTCAGCTCTTATCGGGGCGTTGCAGCCCCACATCAAAGTGAGCAGCGGCACGGAGCCCTTCCCAGCAGCTCCATCCCTGTGTCCCAGCCCGGGGAGGGGATGGTGCTGTGCCCCCTGTGCCCCCATGCTCAGCCCAGCACCCACAGCTCCAGGGGAGCCCTGAGCTGCAGCTGGCACGGCGCAGGAAGGCGGTTGGACACCCGCCCAGAGCCACACGAGCTTCCTTCAGAGCCTCTCCCCAGCCAGCTCCGAAGGAACCAGCTCCAGGCTTCCCGTGGCCTCTGCCATTGCTGGGAGCCCACGCTGGGAGCGGGATTTGAACTAAATCCCCTAAAAATAGCAGCAGCGTGGTGTGAATTCCCATATGGCACCTCTGACACCCCGATACCTCCACACCACGAGCTGCTTCACCACTGCAAAAACCTACAGACCGTGCGAGACATTAGCAGACATTTCACCCCAACACCAACCCAGAACAGGGATGAAGTGAAACTGTGACTAAGAGATACCACAGCGGCTGGAAAAGCCTCAGGATTTCAAAACCTGCCTCAGAAGAGGATCTGATTTGAGGAACCGTGCTGGGGGTACCACCATGCAGTGATGGAGGGACCACCATCATGATGAGGAGACCACCCCACAGCACTCCCAGACTTCAGTGGCAGGGCTGGGAGCACGGCACAGGGCACACACCCTGGCACCAGCACAGCCACCCACGCCACGGGCGTTACGCATCACCTGCCAGAGGTGTTTGTAAGTTAAACACCTGAACTCCCACTGTGCAGCAGGACAAGAGCTCAGGTCACGGTGTGAGCTGTGCCAAGCTCAAGCACCATCGCCTTGCTGCCAAAACACACATCCTGCAGGTGAGGAACCTCCGGGTGAAGCATCTCACCTACACCCAGCCGTGAAAACCCAGAGGGTTTCACCCGCTCACACCTCCCCACAGGCTCAGAGCACAGGCAAGGAGGAGCTGCTGTTTATGGCTGACTCACAGTATCGTTCTGGGAGAAGAACTATAGGAGCTATTGTGGGCCCTTCCCTTCCACACCCAGCCCACAACAGGCAAACAGGTTGTTCCACATCCCTCCCGTTGCTACTGGCACGGTAGGAGCCAGCTGCCCCTCCAGAAGGTGAAGCAGTGGGATCCCAGCTCTTGGGGATTTGCTTTGGACTTGTCAGAGGCTAAAAATTAGGGGTTTTTTTCCCCCTTCTCAAGCAAGATATAAGCCATTTTTAATAAAAACACCAACAATTCACTAATGAGGGAGCCAAATTGCTCTAAGACAGAACATGCTGATGCTTGTGCAGGGCTGGAGCAGCCCAGCCTATCCTGCAAGGGCAGTGGGAGATGGTGGCCAGGGGACCATCACCCACCAGCTCTCCTGGTCAGGGCTCAGGCACATCCCACAAACACAGACCAGCAATAACTCTGCTCACACAACACCTCGGTGCTGAAGATCTGATCCAGCCAGATGCAAGGCAGAAACATTTAGGTGCAGCACTCGGGGACATATTTTAGTGGTGGCCCTGGCAGTGCTGGGTTAACATTTGGGCTTTTCCAACCTAAATGATTCTTCTGAAAACTTCAGCAATCAAGAGAATCGCTTCCCTCATACCAGTGTATCCTCATCCAGGCTCACAGAGCAGCTCCCAGGTCCTGGGGAGCAGCACTTCCAGCCCAACACCTCGCCAGAAGAGGCTCTGACTCCATCAGCACCAACGTTCCCTCGCGACAGCCGGGAAGGTCCGTGCGTGTGCGGGGAGGGGGAAGGGGACGAGTGTGGGGAAACAATCAGCTTCTCCAGGCTGACTCATCCCTTTCCTCTCCAGAAGGGTTTCAGTTCTCCCAGCCCCAGAGGACTGGGTGCTGTGTTGATAATACATCAGTGACTGTCAGCGTTACAACGCTCAGCGCGGCTCCAGCCCCTGCTCCAGCCCCGCCTGGCACAGCTTCGGGAGTTTGCTGTTGGTTTACTGACAGACAAGGTGAAGGGAAAAGCAGAAGCTTCTCAAGGCATCCTGACTCCATAACACAGGCCCAGCTCCCTCAAGCTGAGCAGTTGCCATTGACACTTTTACCGGGGATAGATTAGAGAGTGGGGTGACCTGGGATGTTCTGTGCCCCCCACAGCCCCCCTGGCTGGGCACCAATCCTGTATCTGTTCCAAAATGTACAGACCAGTGAGTTCCTGCTGTCCAACTGCTCTGGCAGCTGCTATACTGGTGGTACTGGATTAATCAGCACACGAGAACACCACCCCACGTTCACCAGCCTGGCTCTCATGATCCAACCCATCCTGCACACCAGCAGTCCCACAGGGCAGCAAACACCTCCAGGACCTGGAGCTGGCCACACTCCAAGCCAAAACCCCTCCTCAAACCTGCTCAACATACCAAACACAGGGTGGTGGAACGAGCTACTGCCTTGGCTGTCTGCTCCTCATCGGAGGGATGAAGGCAGCGGAAGAGCCCCGTCCTGAGACAGCAGAAGGATTTGAGAGGTTTTTCTTGCCTTTCTGCATCCTTAGCAAGCCCATTCCTGCAGCTTCCTTCCCTCCCCACACACCTTGGAGGCAGAGTCCTGGATTTCTGGAAGTTTCTCAGGTCTTTCAACAGAATCACAGGTGGAAATGCAGGTCCAGAGCATCCTTTCTTCCCCCAGCACAGAGCTGCCACCCCAGTGGACACCAGGCACCACAGCCAGCTCCAGCAGTCCCTGATCCCACACAGAGCACCAGGATGACCTTTGACACCCTCAGGATCTATATCTGCATCTCTGCTGTTGCAGGAAGCACCTACCCAAAACAACCACAAATCCAATTAACAGATTAATGTTCCCAGCGGATCTGGCGCAGCACAAAGCCTCCCAGAGCTGGGCCAGACCCCAGAGCTGCTGAGGAGCCTGAACTCTGGGATGCCCCATCCCTGGAAGTGTTCAAGGGCGGGTTGGATGAGGCTTAGAGAAACCTGGGCTAGTGGAAGGTGTCCCTGCCCATGGCAGGGGGTGGCACTGGCTGAGCTTTAAGGTCTCTTCCAGCCCAAGCCACAAAGGTGCCACCAGCCCTGATTTTATTGTGCAAATGAAAAGCCCTTATCTACCAGGGGCTCATTTCAGCTCAACAATGTTTGACTAATTACTGCATGTGCTGCCCTTTCACAGCCCTGTGTCACCCAGAGCAGCTTCACTCATTCAAGGGACCTTTGGGAAATCCAGTTGCTGAGCAAAATCCACCTCCAGCTCTGAAGGCGTTTCCTGCAGGTGCTGCTCAGCCCCAGCATCCCAGTGGAAATGTCTCCAGCTCTGCTCACCAGGAGAAGAAAACTCCCTTCCCTGACTTTGTCATGGCCTAATTTTCAGAAGGTCAAAAGAAAAGACGGTTTGAGTTGCATCCAAGGGACCTCAGGAGCTGGAAAAGGGCCGAAAGTCACATGAGGACTCGTGCATGAGACTGGAGCTCATCAGAAGGGGCTACAAACCATTCCAGGATCCAGCCTGGAGCAAACCTCCACTGATCAGACACACATGCCCTTCACACCAGCTCCTCAGCTTCCCAAAAGCCTCTGCAGCAACCACTGAGGGTGTGTGGAGCAGCCCAAGGAGCCCTCCCCAAAGGAGCTGTGGGCATGGATCTAACCCCAAATGCCAAGGACTGGGCTCCAGGGAATTGCATGGAGCAAAGAGCCTCTTCTGCTGCTCAGGGACAACTGACAGCTACCCCCTGGACCTGCCCAGAGCATCACTTGAGTTAAACACACCCCAAACCCCAGCAGTGGGTTCAGACAGGCACAGCCCCACCAGACACTTACACCCAAAAACTGAGCCCCCAGAGCCGATTACGGCTCAAGGGCATCATTATTGCCAGTTTTTTCCATTCCCACACAGGATTATCCCGTCTACACACAGTTCCTAAAATCTGATGGAGAATTTAGAAACAATGCACAGTGCTAAGCAGCCCCAGGGGGAGCTGGGACCTGAGTCTGGAGCGGTGCTCTGGAGGGCTCTGTGTTCTCAGAGATGAACCTGCAGCATTGCTGCCATCAAAGGAATGGGGGCTTGACACCTCCTGTCCCAGGCAGGACATCAGAAAATCATCCAGGTTCAGAAAACAAAGGCTTATGAAGGAAAAAAAAAATTCTGTGGAGGCTGGAAACACGAGCTCTGGTCCCAGCAGAAGCACTCCAGGATCCTGCCTGACATCTTGAAGCAGTTTTCCCTATAACTCCTGGAGCAAAATCCCCACTTGGGGAGGGAGGTGGGGTGCACGACATTCCTGGAAGCAGCAATTAAGAGCATCCCCTCTTGCTGCTCTAGAAGTGAGTTCCCCATCCCTGGGAGTGTCCCAGGCCAGGTTGGACAGGGCTTGGAGCAACCTGGGTTAGTGGAAGGTGTCCCTGCCCATGGGCAGGAGGTGAAACCTGATGACCTTTAACTGGATGATCACAGCCCAAACCAGCCTGTGATCCTACGAAACAACGCAGAGCCCAGCGCTCCTTTCCGGCACTATCGGCATTCCCAGCCCAGGGAGCGATAAGGTAAAGGTGTTCCCAGGAAAAGCCGTACCTTCGGCGAGCACAGCCCTGATCCAGAACATTTCTCAGCCCCTGTTTACACATCTGCTGGGAGAGGGTTGTGTCCCAGCTTTTATCAGCTCCACTGAGCTGCAGCCAGAAATTTTATCTCAACTTTCTCCTGCTCGGAGCAGCTGCCCCAGTAAAATATCAGCAGGATCAACAGAGCACGGGGCCGAGGGGCAGCCGGAGCTGCCAGGAGCCTCCCTCGGACATGTTCACACCAGGAGGGGAAGGAGCAGTGATTTGGAAACATTTTAAACCCCAAAATACTCGAGCCACACACAAAATGCACACCCAGGGACTGGGGGAAGGCACTAAGGACATCAAAACACCATCCTTGGTGAGGAACCAGGGCCAGCAGAAGTCACCAAACCCAGGTTTTAAGAGTGAGCAAACCCGGAGCTGCTCTGAAGGGCAGGCAGGGCGTGGGGTCCCCAAGATCCTGCCCTCCACTAAGGCTTCCCCAAACTCCCACCTCAGGAGGACAGAGCTGGGGGTCTGTCAGCCCCAGGGAGGCAGGGGCAGCCCCTTGCAGGGTCTGCTCAGCCCTCGCAGCCGCAGCGTCGCACACAGGGCTCTTTGTTTTATTTATTAAACAGGAGCAGATTGCTCCAGGCAGCTTTAATCCACGACTCGGTTTCCATAGACACTTAACTGCTTCCCCAGCACAATTCCAAGGCAGCAGCGAGCTGGAGCAGCGAGGCTGGGGGGGAGCAGGCTCTGACACCGCAGCCCAGGGGCCACTCCCCCCTTCCTTCAGCCTTTAGAGTCGTCTCAGCTCAACCTCTCTGTTAATTGACTGCCCCGGAGAGACGCTTTAATGAGCAGTGTGAGCCAGAGCTGCGGGAGGGACTGGGAGGAGGAGGAGGAGGAGGGGGAGTTCACCTGGGACTGCACAGGCAATGAGACCAGAACCCATCTCAGCTCCATGAGAGCCTCAACAAGGCTGCAGCATCCCAGGGGGAGCTGGGAGAGTCACCTTGAACCACGAGGGGAGCTGGGAGGGTCACCTCAAACCACAGCTGCGAGGAGGGAGAAGGCAGGAGCCATGACTGAGCAATGGGGAGACCGGGAAAGCAGCTCCCAAAGGATTGATCAGAGAAAGAAGTGTGGGAAGGGGAAAGGAGGCACCGAGCATCACACTCGTGACGTCTGTCGCGACTGCCATCGACTGAGCAAATACAAGTCCCTGGTGCTGGGGCACAGGGAAGCTGCAGGCAGGGCAGATCTGCTGCATTCAGGGTACAAACCCAGCCCTGTCACACACAGCCCAAGCGCCAGGTGACCTCCACCACATCCACCACTGCTCCAGCACAGCCACCCTGCCCCTTCCCCAGATTTCTCCCTCTCCCCACACCTTCCCCTCCAGGGACCCAAAATGGGCAGCACTGCCCCAGCTGCTGGGCCAAAACCTGCTGCTTCTCTCCTTTGTAAAGCAAGACAAGCCCACCCTGAACTGCTCTCCAAAAACACCACGAGCTGACGGTGCCACAAACCCCTGACACGAAGAACATCAGGTTTCATTTCCCAAGCTACATTAACAGTAAATATAGAGGCACTTCTACTATTCAGATCAGCTCTACACTGAGCTTGTTCTCCCCAGCAACACCACAACCTGGTTTCATCCCTGTGCTCAGTGCATGCAGCTCCATTTAGCAGCAAATTGGTGACTTACCCAATTCTTTCGATCCTTGGCTTTCACTGGCCAACTCACCCATCTTCACCAGAGCATCAAAGTACCCTTTGGCTGCATATGTCATACCTAAAAAGTATCAAAAAATGCAAGTTATAGTCTCCTTAGTGGTTATTAGAACTGCTGGGACACTGAGCAGATGCTAGACACTAAACCAGATATTACTTCAAAGGGCTTAACGCCACGGGGAGGGCCTAAACAACAAACAGAAGAAAAGTGAGCAAAGCAGGCTGGAGCAGTGAGATTACAGGGCAATTTAGGAGAGAAAAGGTACACGCAGGACCTCGGTGGTTTTCATTCCAGCGTAACCATCAGGCTGCTAATGCTGCTCAGAGAAATCACTGTGGAATAATTGAATATCACAGACTTTCATTATAGTTCAGCCTTGTTTGTTGACATTCCAGCTACACACTTGACTTTAATCAGATAAGCAGGGGGTTTCCTCTAATCACAGAACATGTTGTACAGCCCCAGCTCAGCACCTTCCAACGCTGGGCTGCAGCCTCTGCACTGGATCCTGGTTTGGGCCCTTCCTTCAGCTGCTCCCCCAGCTCAGGGATCCGAGGAAAGGATGACCCAAGACAAGTTAAAAATTACAGGAAGATCTTTGGCTTGAAAGAGCTTTCACAGCAGGGATGTGGGAAAAATACAAACCCAGTGATCACACTGGTTTCCCCCAAATGCCAGGGTTAGTGTGTGTGTGGCTTCAGCTGGGACAGAACAGCATAATAATAATATAAACGGATCCACCTCCCAGGTAATTGACAGCTGAGTTGTCAGGACAGCATTTCAGAAGAATAAATAAAAACACAGTCCCAAGGGCAACCTCTTCTCCCCATCTGACCCCACCTCTCCTCCCTTCCCTGCTGCCAGGAGGGAAAAGCACCCGCAAATTGTGAACCCCTGCCCTGGCAGCATCCCTAGGAATAGCTTGGGAAATGCTGCTGCTCACGAGGGTGTTGTATCCCACCCCTGGGGGTCAGAGTCCACAGCCCCTGTGCAGTGGACCAGGATGGACGGGCACTTCCCACGTCACATTTGGTTGATCCATTAAAACCCAGTTCAAACCAGTGCTGAGCACTGGCAGGACACAGCACAGGGGCAGTGCTGGTACCTGAGAGCAGGGGGAGGGCTGCACCATAAAGGATCCTCATGGAAACACCCACGAGCCTCATTTGCCTTGCGGGAAGGAAAATGTGCTCCAGCAGGGAGCAGGGCAGCGATCCTTCCCCAGGGTCGGGTCGCAAACACCGCGCTCAGGAACATGAGACACACAAGCAGTTTCTCCCCCGCTGGCTGAAGATGGTGACAGCCTCTTCCCTCACAGGCATTTTCACTGGGATATTAGAAAAATAAAATCCAGGAGACACATGCAGCTCCGAAGGGAGCAGAGCCCTTCCCAGAAAAACACAGCTCTGGGTCGAGAAAAGCCTTAAACCTCCTTAAAACCCAGCTGAGGAGGGCCCAGGCAGTGCACAGAGCCAGTCTGAGTCAAAATCCTCCATTTTGGGCTTTAATCAATTCATAGCTTCCTTTAGATCATTTAAATCTACACCTCCCTAATGGCTCCCAATTGGATCCTGCATTCCCAATCAAGAGCTGCCATCAATACTTTTAGGTTTTTTCCTTCTCTTCATTCTTCTGGGCAATTTAAACATTTCAGTAACACCTCTTCAAACAGAACTGAAAATCCTAATTCTCAGTGTTTTAAACAAACATTCAAAGATGAACTGTTTGGAGATGTGTTTGTTATCCTGCTGACTCCCAGCATTTCATCCCCTGAATCCTTCCCACATCCACGGCCCCTTGCACATCCCAGCGACATGAGCTTTGCATCAAGGTCCGAGAACCATCCTCCCAGTCCCCCCCTCATGGGAACAAAGAGTTTCCCAAGCTGGTTTTCCAGCTTTTCCCCCCTCTCGAGGCCACGCTGCCCAGCCTGGCAGCCCCCAGCATTCCAGCAACATCCACACCAGCAGTGCAGCATCACTTACTTGCTAAGGCTTTTTCATAGGTCTTCCCCATAGAAATGAAATTCCTGAGGCTGGGATTGAACTGCTCCATGATCGTCTAAAGGGAAAAGAACATCACTGGGATTAGCAGGGATGACTGGAGCTGGACAGAACAGCTCCATGCTCAACTCAATGCTGATAAACACAAAAAGAGAGAAAAAAGTCCTCCCACCTCCCTGGAAGATGCCCCAGGATCTTCCCCTTCATCTCCCAGCTTGAGGAAGACCAAGCTGGGTTTGAAGACCACAAGGAACAACAAGAAGGTGGTTCTGCAGTGCCCCAGCATGAGACACCTTGTGCAGGTGCTCCACTGTGAGAGGTAAGTGAATGTCCCAACCAGAAAATTATCAGGTAGGGCAGAAATGACCACAGTAATGCCTGTTAAGCGGTTGTTTGAGGCAGCAGCGTCCCTCACACCAACCACAGAGGTGACCCGAGCTCTGGGAGATGACAGCAGGTGATGTCCCACTCCCGGGGTGGCCACGGAGAGCAGCACCAGCTCTGTCCATCACGGACAAGCAGGAAGGGCTGAAGAGCAGCATTCCAAACATCCACCCAGCAATGAGCCAGACTGAAGTCACCAGCATCCCCCCGAGCCGTGCCAGCCGCGGCCCAAGGTGCGTGCCAGGAATTCTGCCTGGGTGTCCAAGCCCTCGGTGTCACTTATGGTGTCACCTGCCCATAAAGGCCTGATTTTGGGTGGGGGTGAACACCAGCAGCGCCATCTGAGCTTTTCCTCCCGCGCTCCAAGGGCCTTCTTTAAGATGGGGGAAGGAATAATCGGATCAGGGAGAAGAAGGGCTCTTTGTGCGCCACGACCCTCCCTGCCAGGGCCGCTCACCCCGGCACCGACGGCATCGCCAAACCCGACCCCAGCCAGCCCTGGGAGAGGCACAGCCTCCCTTCTCTCCTGTGCCTGGATCACACCTGGCTGCAGCCCCAGGGCCAACCCAACCCCCTGCCCCACCTCAGGGACACCCTCCTGCCAGGGGTGCCACCAGAAAATGGAGTTTGATGCCTGAACATCCCCCAGCAGGGATTCAGGGGCATTCCCCCCCGAGGAGGGGGCTCTGCACCCCCAGCACGCTGCTGGCAGCATCCCCACCCCGCAAGGGGAGGGAAGACGACAGGCAGACACTTACAGCAAATAAGCTGATTAAGCATCTGTCACCTCATCCGAGGCTGGCCAACACTATAAAGCTCATTTTCTGCCTGAGGCATTTTTATCCCCAGTTCCTGCTGCCCGGCCCTTGCCGTCTGACAGTTTAATTTTCTCCTGTGGGCACACGTGCAGGGCTCAGCCTGCTCAGCTCAAAACAGCCATTTTGGGGCTTCCATGGGCAGGAGCCTGTGCGGGGCACCAGCCCAGAGGGGTGGCATCACCCCGGTGCTGGCACTCCAGTGACATCCAGTTAATCCTCCCAGGAGCAGCAGTGGGAGCAGCAGGGGAGGATGCCCCCAAAGCCCACCCCTGCAGCTCCCAGGTCCATCCCACAGCACCATCACAACCTGCCAGGCCCGGGGATGACTGCAGGAGGCTAACGAGGCGCTGCCCTGCTAATTAAGGCTGCCGATAACTCGGGGCCCCTGGAAGCTCTTTTGGGGCAGCACAGAGCAGTCTGGCGAGTGTGCTCAGCTCCAAGGGAGAAAATTAACCTGCAGCAACAAGCCGTGTAACGAGGTGTTCTCCGAGGTGTAGGAGACAATTGCATGCTCAGTTAATTAACACTGACGGGGATTGCTCCATCCTGCCCACGTCGCCTTTAGCTTTGGTCGAAAATCTACTTCTGTTACCCCACAAAGCGGCTGGAGGTGTGGGATCACTGCCCACGGTGGGGACAGGGACAATTCCCCCCTTCCCATGGCAGGGATGGGGACACAGACGCAGCCTCACCATGCACAGCTCCAGCCTCAACCACACTCAAGCTCAGCCTGAGCACTCTGAGACTGAATAATATTTAAGCAGCAGAAACGTTGGCAGAATTTCTGTGGGGAGGCGATTTTTAGGCAGCTTGCAGGTTCAGCGGAGTGTTTGTGTACGGGTATGTACACAGGGATATGTAAATAATGTGATTTTCCCAGCAGTGCCGTGTAAACACATTGTCCTGAGCATGAAACTGAGGGAATAAATGATGGAACAGACAAAGCACCGTCCAAAATTCAGCACATCTCCCCTAACCCAGAGGGAATCAAGGCACAATCCAGTCCTGGCACTGCTCAGGGCAGGACCTGCTCCCCACCGACCCACAACAGCCATTTTAAACAATAAATAAAGAGATAAAAGCCCCCCAAAAGGTCTCACGGATCAGCTAAAGGGGGGGAGGTGACTCTCTGCTGGCCAAATACAATCCACCAACCCTCAGGAGGAAGTTTGCTGAAAGTGAATGTTTTTAAAACATTGTCTGGAGCCTCCAACAAAAACAGCCCGGCAGGATGAGGGCGGTGAAAAGGGCTCCTCACTCCAGAGATAAAAATAGCCTTTTCCAAGCCTGCCTCTCACTCCCAGGGTGGGAAGGGAAGGTGACTCCAGAGCCAACACACCTTCGCACCCCCCTCCAGGTGACAGGCTGAGATCTGCCAAGGTGAAATAGTGGAAAATAAACAGATTTATGCCATGGAATGACTCAACAGCATCACTCCCTGCACCCGGTGATGTGCTGCAGCTGCTCCTGTGACACCAGGGGGTGCATCCCCCTACCCCTGTGGGGACAGGGCAGGGCTGTCCCCCACAGGAGAGGTGGATCCAGGTCTGCAGGACACCACAGCAAAGCCTTGTGCATTGTGGTAATGAAAGCAAATCTCCCTCTCCCCCCAGATTTTGCCCCCTCAGCAGCACCCACAAGTTGTTTGTCTTCCACGGGCTGCCTGGGCAGAGTTCAGAAAAACACAGACACAAAACCTGGCAGCCAAGGGTTGAAAGGGCTTTGCTTTTGTTCCTGAATTCCCTGGGTAATACCACTCAGCTCTCCGGGATTGGCACAGCTTTATTCGGCTGCCAAAAACGAAACTAATGCAAAGCACAAGGTCTCCAGGACACGACCTCGCTCAGTTCAGAGGGGGGAAGAGGCAACAGAAAACAAAGTCCCCTCTCTCCCCTCTGAGCACCCTCCACCACCACAGCCAGGATGCCCCAAACCTGGAAGAGTCTGCCCAGAAGGAAAAGTTTAGAATCATGGAACGGAATAAAGTATCGTGAGTTGGAAGGAACCCACAAGAATCAAAGTCCAACTCCTAAATCCTAAGTTTAAGTCCTCCCCAGGCTGGACGTGGAGCCAGCTCAGGTCTCTCCTGCGCAGGAAAGTCCTGCACAATACCTGGACAACTTTTATTAAAATTTAGGGTTACACAGCTCTCCCAGGTCCATCCCTGCAGCCTCTCAGGCAGCTCCTAAAACCAAACAGAGACAGAAATGGAAAGCAGGAGCTGCTTGGCTCAGCCAGGGCAGGAGGTGTCAGTGCAAAGGCACTGGACAACCGGGATCAGGGCAAGGAGGCTCCTGGGCTGGACCAAGGGACGAGCATCACCCTGTGTGCTGTGCCCTGCTCCCAGCCACCCTCACAGGGACACAGGGCACGTCCCAACACCCCAGTGACCACAACGGATGGACTTTGAGCTAAAAACACCTTCACTGGTTTCCTAATGCCATTTTTGAGGCCACTACAGAGCAGGAGGGTGCAATGTTTTGAACACATCCCTGGAAGGGCTCAAAAAACATGTGGATGTGGCACATGGGGACGTGGGTTAGTGGTGGCCTTGGCAGTGCTGGAGGAATGGTTGGACCTGATGATCTCAGAGGGATTTTCCAACCTTTTTAATGATTTTATGGCTCCTGTCAAGGCAGACACTGCACACTGGCCTGGGCTCAGCCTGGCACCCAGGACTGTCCTGGGTGATTCACGGTGACAGCAGGACATTGGGTGACCACGACGAGCAGGTCAGAGGGGCAGTGCTGTGGGACTCTCCACTACACCACAGTCACACTGCAGAAGCAGCTCAGCTCTAAGGAAGTTTCAACTTTAAATGGGTCAGCCCTGCTCCAGGAACACCATCATTTCAGTATCAATATTTAATGACCAGCAAAGCCCAGCTCTGCCTCCTCCATCACAGCTTGTCCTGCCTGGTGCCATCAGGAGCAGCCCCAGGGATTTTAGGAGCCAAGTTTCTGACAAGAAAGAGCCCAGGTAGACAGGGGAAATCAGGGAAAAAAAAAACAGTGTTCCTCATCTGAAGGCATTTAGTTTCTCTCAGCTATCATGTCAGAGGATGAGGGGACCCAAGTTCCAGGGCAAGAGCTCTGGATGTCTCTGTAATCAGGGTCTGGGCTTGAAGGGAACTCAGATGGGGATCTGCACAGTACTCAGAGCACCTTGTCAGTGCTCACCAGCGGTCACCCCTGCAAGGCAGAGCCATCCACAAGCCCTCGGGGTTGGGATCTCCGCTGCAGAGCCAGGAGGGTCCCACAGGCAGACCTGGCACCGAGGGGCTCAGCTCAGCCCAAGGCTCCAGCCGGAGCCGCTCAGTGCAGGAGCTGCTTGTGCTGTGCCCTGCCCTGCAACACGAGCAGCACCAGTGAAACCTTAGCCACGAGCAGACTCTGCACAACAAAGCACTGAAGGCAAAGCCAGGGGCTGCCTCCATCCCAGGGAGCAGCATCCATCTCCTGCAGGAGCTGCAGGCAGCACGGGAAGCGGTTTGGGGCACCTCCAGCAAGACAGGAGCTACCTGCTTTATAACTCCTTGTAATCCATGAGCTTCACAGTGTCCCATGTCAGCAGAGGTCAGGAATGCTCTCCCAGTCTGCAGGCAGAGGGGATGGAGCAGCATTCCCGCCTCAAGAGCCACATGGCAGTGCCAGAGCCGAGCCCACCATGGACCCTCACTCCAAACAGGCCTGGCTGCAGAGCCAAGACCCCTGTGAAGGTCTAACTCTGGCAAAAAGGTTACCCTGTAAAAACACCCAGCCCCAGGCCCTGCTCACCACAGAGTGACAGCCCAGCCCTCACCTGCCACCCTCCAGCTCCTGCTGGGGAAGGAATTTCCCAGAGCTTGACCCGCTCCCTGCGGCGCCAGCACATGGCACCCACTGCCCAGGGGGTGCTACCGCCCATCAGAGCGGTGACACCGACCACGGGATGCACCAGGCAGCTCAGAGCCCTGAGGTCCAGCCAACAGATTTCCCACAACTGGGGTGTGGGAAGCCCCAAGGCAGGGAGCAGAGACAGCAGGGAGCACAGGGCATGGAATTCAGGGTAGCACAGGCTGGCTCCTTCCCCCTCTGCCACACCACATCATCCCTCCGCTGCCAAACACACCAAACCACCCACAATTTCCCTCCTGAATCACTCGAGGAAGAATCGCTCCTGTCCCTCTGGGCCTGGAGATAAGGAGGCAGAGGCTGTGATACCACAGTAATATCAATTACAGCTGATGGGGAGCAACGGAGCATCAGGAATTCTGTCTGCGTCTGTGCAAGACAATCCGGCTTCGACTTTGGGGTGTTGTTAAGCAAACACCTCTTCAAATACAGAGCTGCTCGTACACCACTGCAGAACGATCTTCCGCACGAAAAAATGGCTTTAAAATGAAATGGAGGTTGGGCTGTAAACAGCAATAATCTCATCTGGCAGGAGGAGACAGATCTGTCTTTGGGGGGAAGGAAGAATTGCCAGTCCCTGCTTTCTGCAAACAGACAATCTGGAGCAAGGGACGAGCGGGGATGGGGAGCAGGGAACGGGGAGCTGCCCTTCACCACCACCCAAGCCTGCACCCCCAGCCCTGGGGTTCACCCCCCGGGGCTCACAGCAGAGCCCAGCCCGGCAGCTGTGCCGCTACGCCGGGGTCCTGGGAGTGAATCAGCGCCAGGGAAGGTGGGATTACGTTGGTGGAAGGTGCCAGCAGCCTCCGTCTCCCTCTGTAATTACTCCCCGTGTGTAGGCAGCTGCCTGTAGTGGCAGCATCGGCTCGGGGGCGGCTGACAGCTCCTCCACCATCTCATTAGCACAGTCACTCCGAGGGTGAGAGCTGGTTCTGGAGAACGATGACAATGGGCTCCCCGAGCAGAACGCCTCGGGAAAGCCTGCGCGGGAGAGGCTGCCTGGCATGGGGAGCGTGGCAGGGAGCTGCCTGCTCCTGCTCCAGACCTCGTGGGGAACACACTCAACCCCTGGTCCTGCTGCCAAAACCCCGGTGAGATGGCGGCTACAGGTGGGGGGGCCCCCACAGACCCGTGTTCGGTGGCATCACCCCCTCCCTTCTCAGGGTCCTCTCCACCTGCCCACTGTGGGGTTCAGGCTACTGCACAGGCCAGGAAAGCACAGGGCAAAAAAAACACTTGGGTAATGGTGATGTGAAGCACCAGAGCTGGTTTTGGACTCGAAGACTCCAAAGCTTAAGGAGATACAGAGAGACCCACGCAGTCCCTGAGCCACCAGCCCTCATGATGGGCTCCAGGGTGGCCAAAGTCCTCAATGAAACAGGAAAACGCCAGGGCCCTGCATGCACCTCATGCCACACATCTACAGAGGCCAAGAAAAGCATGGTTGGCTTCAGAGGTGACTCCTCATTCACTGCAGGGAACACAAATGGAGTCAGGACCACCCTCCTACAGCTGCCAGCACTGAGACACTGACCTGGGCTAAAAGCATGAGATCTCCACCAGCTCCATGTTCTCGTGCCCTACATCTGGTTGCTTCCAGTGAAATCCTGAGAAACTGTTCATGAATTGATGGAGTCCTTTGGACTCCTCCTGAGTCCACTCTGGCCCTCAGGGCCAAGACCCCCCGTACACTGCCCTTGGCTCAGCCGAGTGTCGCTCACTCTGGGCCGAGGGTTCCGCTCTGGCTCCGACCCACAGCTCACACAGCACAGGAAAGACGAGGCAAGACAAGAGCCCCAGCAGCACTTGCCCTTCACCCCTCATGGGGGGACAAGCTTCTCTCAGGCACAGTTGTTGGGATGGCACAAATGGCCCCGTGCGCTCCTTACACAGCTGTGCCCGGGGAAATGGTGGCCTGCTCTCCAAACCTGTCATTAGCCCCGTTCTTCGAGGACAACACACCTCAAACAACAACTGAGTCACGCGCTGAAGCTGTCCCAGCCACCGTCCCCAGCCTGAGCCCCAGCAGCTCTCGCCCTGTTTGCCCAGGCGGCCCTGGGGCCGAGAACAAACACCCGGGAGGGGACGGATCCCGCCCGGGCCTGACCCGGGAACACCCTGCAGTGCCAGCTCTGCCCAAAACCAAGGACAGCCTGCACGGGGGCAAACTGGACATCAGCTACAAACAGAGGGTGGCAGGGAGACCCACAGCATGTGAGACAAGTCACCAAGACTCAGAGCAGCCAAGATTTTGGGTGCCACAGCCCTGTCTGAACAGCTGTTCCATACCAGGATCCCCAAAACCAAGACTTCAGAACTTCGCCACCTCGTTGTTCTTTGTACTACATTCTTCTATCTTTTTTTTTTCTTCCCCTGCTTTGGGCTCCCAGGTAACTCAATCCAACCCCTTAAATCACAGGAAGTCGTGCAAGCTTCCCAGTTTAACAAACGACATCCTGCGTTACACGTTAGGCTACAGCAGTTTTCTTAGTCTCAGCCTCAAGACCCAGCGGAGCAGAAACCGCTTCCTTCGGGGGGAAATTAAACCACATAAATTATCGGATTTTTCTCAGAACACCGGCAGCAAAGCAGAAAGGAAAAACAGAGATATTCCCGAACTCCAAGAGACGGGGAAAGCTCTTACGGTTCATGGTTGTGGCAAAGCAGCGGGCGACGGGCACGCGTGGCTGTCCCCGCGCGGGGTGATGCGGGGACAGCGCTGCCCACCGTGGGATCGGACATTCCCACGCGGGTCCCGGTCCCCGCGGATCCTCCCGGGGAAGGGTCGGGGGTGCCCGGGTGGGGTTCAGGGGTGTCCCTCGCCCCCTGTCCCGGCCTGGCTGTGGCAGCCGCTGCCGCCCCGCCGGCTCCGGGCACGTCCCGGGAGCGGCCCCGCCCGCGCCCCGCGAGGGAGCGATGGAGGGGGAGATTAAACAATTAAATAACTAAGATTACAGGAGAGCCCCGGGAAGGAGCTCTGGGCACCTGTTGCGGACTCACCTTGTAGACATTCTCGGTGAGGCGATGCACCTCCTCGGAGCGGGCCATGCCGGGCGGGCCGGGCAGCACCATGGGCGGCGGAGCGGGGTGCGGGGCGCTGCGGGACGGGCGGCGCTCGGAGCCGGGCGCGGGCGAGAGGAGAGCGCGGAGCGGCGGCCGCGGCGCTTTTTATGAGCTGCCGGCGGCCGCACCCTCCCCGGCCCGCCCCGCACCGCCCCGCACCGCCCCGCACCGCCCCGCAGGGAGGAGCCGCGCCGGGCCGGGCCGGGCCGCGCTCCGCGTCCCAGCGATGCGGGGTTGGGGGACAGGAGGGGTGCACCGCGCTGTGCCCTCGCTCCCTGTGTTCCCCGTGTCCCATCTCGTACTCCATTCTCCACCCCATTCCCCATCCCGTGCTCAATTCCCCATTCCCCATGCCCTACCCCATTGCCCAGGCCACAGCCCCCACCAAGCCCCACAACCTACCCTACACTCCTGCCATACCCCACCCCATAGCCCTCTATACCCCACACTATCCCCTAATTTTCCCTATCCCATAACTCTTGCTGTGCCCCACATCCCTAAATCATCCCACACTCCAGCTCCTGCTGTAATCCCCCCTCGCTGTACCCCTGGGGCTGTGCTCCATCCTGAACTGCTCAGTGGGGTGTGGATGGGTGAAGAGTAACTGGAAAGGGAAGAGGAGCTGGTGGTTTATGGGGTGTTGGGAACAGGGACCAGGCGGGCCAGGAGGGCAGAGATGGGATGAGCAATCACCACCGTGTGCCTCAGGATACCCAAGGCTGACCAGCCCAGGCAGGAGAAGAGGCAGCCCCTGCCTGCCACCTTGCTGTCCCCAGGCTGTCCCACCACTCCTGGCCGCCCAGGAGAACTGGGATTCCCTTGGGAGGCTCCTGCCAGCACTCCCGGCCGCCAAGTCCCTGTGGGACAGTGAAGCCATGGATCCTTGTCTTTCCCATCCCTCGGACCAGCAGCAGTGACTTTTACCCAGATCCCGGAGGGACACGAGGAGTTTGGCCATGGCCTGGAGCCAGCACCCCAATCCCTGTTCCCCTGCCTGAGAGCCCTTCCCCCTGCTGTCCACAGGGTGATCCGTGGGTAAACGGAGCCAGGCTGTCCCCATGGGCCTGTGGCCGTTCAGAGGGGGCACATCCAGGGGCACTGGGCACAAACTGCCCCCAGCTGCCTTGCCCTGGCCCTTGGACCAAGCCTTGTTCTCCCTCCTCCCCCTCCTGTGTGCCGTGAGAAGTGGTGAAACAGTTAAGCAGCTGAGCGTGTTCTTTTCCATCGTCCATCGATTCCGAGAACAAGGAGCCCAGGTCGATACCTTGGCCCCAAACCTCCCGTTGCAATTCCCCTTCCCGCTCGCCCTCCCGGCCCTGCTGAGGAGCAGGGGAGGCACCCACAGCGGTCGCTCACTCCAATCAACTTTGGGTCCCATTTTGGCTTCTTCCCTCTCAGAGGTTCCACACTCCAAAGCACAGGAAGGATTTACAATCCCTGAGAAGGGTGTTTCTCATGTTTCTGGAGTGCCTGATTAACCCTTCCCCACTGGGGCTGAGGAGTGGGAGCAGGCCTGGGACTGGGGGAGTGGGAACAAGGCTGCCCAGGGACACATTCCCAGGGGAATGCCTGGCTGCCTACATCACTGCCAGGACCTCGTGGTGCCCCTTTCCCTCTCCACCTGCTCCACCCCGAGCAGCTGGACTGCGGTTGGCTCTGTTGGGACGCCACTGCCTCAGCTGGACACCAGCACCTCGCTGGATTTCCAGTGCTGGTGAAGGATTCTGGATCAAGAGTCCGGGAGGAGAGAGCCTCTCCCTGCTTCTCCATCACCTTATTTTTAGTTACGTTATGTAAGTCCTTCGCTACGTCATGGATGTGGGGGGTTCTTGCATCTAATTCCAGTGTGACAGCCCAGCAATTCAAACAAGCTGTTCCTCTGGTGAGGAAGATAAAAGGATTTGTAATTTCTGATAATAAAAGAGGCCTTTTGGGACGACCCTCAGAGAATCTCTCATATCTAGGCCTGCTCACAGACAACCGCTCCACTTTCTTCCCATCCTCTGCTTCTTCTTATGCCCAGGAAATCTGGCTGCTGAAAACCTTTCTCCATCGTACTCCTCCTGCTTCCAGAGTGGCTCCGCAGCTGGAAGCAGCCGGGGAGTTCGTATCCCCACACTGAGCAGATTATCCTTGTCCCTGGCTTTCCCCATGTCACCACCTCTTGACTGGCACTGTCCCCCCGGGGCTGCCTGTGTTGCCCGTGACCCAGGAGCTGTGCCGGGCTCCAAGGCAGCGCTGCCGCCCTGCAGCCGCCCGGAGCAGCCTGGGAATTCTCAGCAGGAAAAACCTGCCGTTGCCTCGTGCCGTAACATTTGCTTTGATTGCCTCTTATTTTTTTTTCCTGGTTGTTGCTCGCTGCCTTTTTGTCAGCGTGATTCACTCCCTGGGGCTCAGCGGCAGCTGGAGCGTGCCCAGGGTAACCATGGTGCCAGAGTCCCTCGCGGGTTACCTAAATCCCTGCGGCTCCTCCCGCCCTTCTCCACGTGCCCTTTCGGAAGGCGGGCCCATCCACCGCGGGGGCAAAACCCCGTGGGTGCAACGTGGGAAACCACCACGCCAGACTGCGAACAGCAGTGGGACGAGCAGGCGGCAGCCCCGGGGCTGGCACCGTCCCCATCCCGGGAGCAATCCCTCCCCGGGGTGACGACACATCGGCACACGCGGCACCGGCCACCTCCAGCCCCGGGTGGAGTGAAGTTGCTGTGGCAACAATAACTTATGTAATCCACCCCGCTCGGCTGCAGGTGTGGGGAGGAAATTGTGCTATTTTCGAAGTTTCATTAGGTTCCTTCTTAATTACCAGCGTGGCGTCACGCCAGCAATCCCGGCCGGGCCGCGCGCCCCGGAACAGGGACAGAGCGCGGGGACGGGGACGACTTGGGGCAGTGATGGCTGGGGCAGTGGTGGCCAAGGGTGGTGATGGCCAAGACAGTGAGGGCCAAGGGCAGTGGTGGCCAGGGCAATGATGACCAAGACAGTGATGGCCAAGGGCGGTGATGGCCAGGGCAGCAGCTGCACCATGGAACAGTTGCAGCCACCAGCCCTTCCTTGTCCCCAGCACAGTGGACGCTCTCCCAGCTCCCCGAAATGCCTGCGCCGTGGGTGTGGTGGCTGCGGGGAGGCACCAGGAGGGAGGTGCTGCAGGGCAGCATAGCTGCCCAGGGAGGGGAACACGGCACTGCACGGGGTCACTGGGAGCTGCCACATCCTCAGCACCTCGGGAAGCCTCCAGTGACATGGAGAGAGTCAAAATAAATGTGGGTTATAATCCCTTGTGCATTTGGGTGTGATGCTGGCGCAGAGAGGAGGAAGCAGAGACCATTGTGGTACCAGCATTGGGTTTTTGCCACAGTCCCTGAGAACATGCTCAGAGTGTCTGAAGAAAGGCCCAACACCAGCTGCTCAGGGTGCTCGCTGTGTGCTCCTGGTGCTGCCAAAGAATACGGACTCTGTCAGAGCAGGAGAGACCGGGCAGGGAACCAGAACAGGCTGCAGAAGCCTCCTCCATCTTCATTTCACCTGTTTGTCCACATGGTCCCACAGGGAGGGACAGGGGTTCCCTTTCATCCCCAGTGCCCTCCTCTCTCTTTTCCTCCTTTCTGGTACGTGCTGAAGGGGAAGGCTGAGCCCACCCTGCCGTTGGTGCCCGGCACAGCCTGGCACGGGGCAGGGGTGCACCTGAGTGTCACCGTGTTAATGAAATTCCCAGGAACTGTCTGTCCTGTGGGGCTGGGGCAGATGGCTTCTCCATCGGAGCCCTGACATCACTGTAAACCCTCCCCGTGCTGGGTCAGGAGGTTTTTATTTCTAAAATAATCTAAACGTGATTTTCCTGACATCTGGGGGTCACTGGGGAATCAGCCTGGTGGGTTTGAGCCAAACCATCCCACCTGGCTCAGCTTGGGGGGGCCTCCCTGGCTCAGAGGGGCCCCTCCTCAATGCTGGGCTGTCCCTCCACATCTTTTTGAGCACCTCATTAAAGAGTTGGGGCAGCAAACTCCACACCAGCACCCGGGTCCTGGAGCACCCACCCCAGCTCAGCTCCAGTCTCCCCTTTGCAGTCGCTCACCAGGATTCCAGCAGGAGCATCTGTGGTGCCTCGAGGGTCCCCTTCGATGGCTCCAAACTGATAGGGAGTAGGTTTAGATTAAATATTGGGAAGAAATTCCTCCCTGTGAGGGCGGGGAGGCCCTGGCACAGGTTGACCAGAGCAGCTGTGGCTGCCCCATCCCTGGGAGTGTTCAAGGACACACTGGACAAGGCTTGGAGCAACCTGGTCTCTCCCTTCCAACCCAAACCATTCCGTGATTCTGTCACTGTTGGTGCTGGTGGGAGCTGGTCCCTCCATCACCACGGGCACCACATCCCTGAGTGTGACACCAAGTGTGCAGCATGGGGTGTGCTGCTCCCTGTGCTGCCTCAGGGCACAGGTGAGTTTACACCTTCACAGGGTCAGGACTTAGAAGGTCTCTCCCTGTTGGAGAAGCCCCACATGTGCCAGCAGCTCTCAGGGGTTAAATCCCCCCGAGCACCACCAGCAAACGGAGCAAAGCCATTTATTGGGGATTAGCTGGGGATGAACAATTCAGGCACTTATTCTGCAGGATGGGAGCAGCAGTGCTGGATCCAGGGATTCCCAGCTCCCACCTTGTGCTTGGTCACACAGGACTCGAGTGGGATGGGATGATTTCACCCAGGGGAAACTGAGGCACGGCAGAGCTCCTGGCTCTCCATCTTCCCCAGCAGGGCTCTCAACAAGATTCCCACAGGGCAAGCTGCTGTTTCCAGGTATTTGTGGACTGGGAACTGTTCTGCTCCCCGAGGTGGCTCTGCCTTGGAGCACGTGGCCCTGCCCGTGGTGAGGGACAACGCCGGGATGAGCCGAGCTGGGCATTGGAACATGGCTGTGCCAGCACCGACCCCCTGCCTGGGGCCTGCCTCTCTCCCTGGGGTCACCAGTGGCAATAAAATAAGCCCTGACTGCAGGGAGGGACCCCAGGATCGCATTCACTCCCACTCCCATTCCTATGGAATGGGGTGCAGAAGGCAGAGGTTTGTTGGAAGGTGTTTGGGGCACTCTTGCTGCCCAGGTGAGTCCAAGCAGTGTTCCTGGAGCTCGGCCCTGGCAGCCCCTGCTCCTGGTGGGGGGGAACAGGGACCTTCCATGTGCCCCCTGCAGCCCCCTGAGCCCTGCCCAGCTCCACAGGCTGGGCTCCCCAAGCACGTCTGCAGCAGCCCGGAGGAGCCCCGGCTCTCCCGGGAGGCTCCTGGGGAAAGCAGGCACAGGGAGGAGCCGGAATGACGGAGGAAACAGGGAGTGAGTGGGAGAACAAAGCGCTGCGGACGCGAGAGCTGTGGTGGGGACTGGGAAGATGGAGGCACCGAGGGGGATGGCGAGAGGCCACGGCTGCTGCAGGAGGGGAAGGGCAGCGGGGCTGGCACCTCTGTGGGACAGCTCACACATCCATGCTGCCATCCCTGGGGACTGGGGAGGCTCGGAAGGGAGAAATCTCAGCTCCACAGCAAAGCCAACCTCTGCCATGCCACGCTGGGAGCTGGGGCAGCAGGGCTGTGCGTTCTGGGAGAGCCCCAAAATGCGCTGGGATGGGCGGTTCCCCCTCGCTCCCAGGCTGGGACAGAGCCTGGAGCCCCTCTCCCTCCTCACCTGCCCCAGTGCCTGTTTCACGAGTGAGTAATGCTGAATTACAGCGCTAAGGAGCTCTCTGGGGATCCTTCTGAATAACAGGAATAGTTTATGCGATTTGCATAATTGGCATGATGGGATTTTGCATCACGTTGCTGAGCTCGGGGAAGCGTCTGGGGCAGAGCTGTTGGGGTGCTGCCCAGGGGCTGTGGGCACCTTTGGGGGCTGTGGGCACCTCTGGGGGCTGTGGGCACCTCTGGGGGCTGTGGGCACCTTTGGGGGCTGCATCCCCCTGACCAGCTCCTGCCTGGGAAGGACCAGCCGGACTCACAGGGTGGGCAACAGGAGGGACAGGATCAGATCCTCTGTCACTACATGCCCATGTCACCTCTTTAGTCCCTCATGCTGACACTGGGCTGGTTGCAGCCCCAGAGGCCCCTCAGACACGTTTTCTTGTCCCATGGTCATATCTGATGGCTGTGGCAGCCCAGCCCAAGTCCCAGGCTGGAGCAGAATGCTGGGTTTTGGAGCTGAAAGGCACGGTGCTGAATTCCCACTGCTCCTCTTCCAGCCCCAAGGTCACCCAGCTCCCTGCACGGCATCTCCAGCCTTTCTGCAGGGATGGGCTCACGCAGGAGTGTGGCTCCTCCTGCTTCAGGGGAACAGGCACAGCCCTGGGACTGGTCTCCACTTGTTTCCTCCTCTCACTAATTAATCATGGAGTGCTGGGCTGTGGCTCCTTCCAACCCTGGAGCAGCCTGGCATCGCTCTGCCGCACTGGCTGGGTGGCAGCCACGGGCTGGGGACACCCGTCACGCCCGCAGTGCTGGCCCTCAGGGACACCCAGCGTGGCCACAGCTTCACCCACGACTTGAGGAGCCACATTCCACTGCGGGGCAGGGCAGCCAGGGCCGGCTGGGACAGCAAAAGTGGGGGACACGGGGACAACTGCCATCTCCCAGTGCCCCTTCCACCCATCTGCCGTGGGCCTGGCTTCCTCCAGGAGGTGGAATTCTGGCTCCTACGTCAGAGCAGGCACTGCTGAGGCATTTCAGCCACTGCCAAGCACCACCGTACACCGACAGCTCCCGTCTGGCACCACGAGCCAGCAAAGGTCACATTCCCGGCCGCGGCCGCGCCGCGCTCCGACAAACCCGCTTTGTTCCCATCGCGGCTCTAATTAGGAAATTGCACTGATTTTTTTCTTTCCCACAGTTGAACTATCAAAACTTGGGTTTGTTCCCTGCCAAAGCCTCTTCCATCGCTCTGCTGGTGACTCAGCGTGACACCAGGGCACTGAAACTATGGAAGGGGGAAAGGGAAGGAGCCGGAGGCCGCTTCCCCGTGGGGCTGAGGGGGCAGTCGGGGGGGATGGGCACTGTGAGATTTGGGTGCAGAACAAAGCACCCCAGTGGCCCCCAAGTGTGGGCAGCACCCTGATCCCTGTGATCCGGGAACAGAGTGAGCTCGGAGTGTGGATGAAGAGGAGGAGGAGGAGAATGAAAGATCCTCTCTAAACTGAGCCTGGTCCTGAGTCAGGGATTGCCACGGAGGGTGGGGACAAGGAACATGGCTGGGTGGGAGCTGAGGGCTGCTGGGAGGGGGCACCGACAGCCCCTGGGGGAGTGTGACCCTCGTGTGTGGTGCCCAACCACGGCTCTGAGCCAAAAGAGCAATGGGACCCAGAGGAAAGGCCCACGATCTGTCACCTCAGGGGTTCTTGGTTCATTACTTTGTTTTTCCAGGCATGTTTCAGGAAATATCTGAGGCAGCAGGGAACGACACAGTGTCAGGGGGTGCAGCCTCATCAGGGTGTTCAGCTGAGTAAGAGTGTGCAGCCGTTTTGGGGCTGTGCAGTTGTTTTGGGGCTGTGCAGTTGTTTTGGGGCTGTGCTGGCAGCCCCCCCTCCCCGAGCAGCGCTGCCATCCAGCTGTGTTGGCATAGAAACTGCCAGGGCTCTGCCACCACCTCCCATTACACAATTCCCTTAAACCCCAGGGAAGGGGCTGCTGAGGAGGGGGGCAGCTCCCAGGACAGCCTTTGCCCCAAACCAACTTCCCGCCAGCTCCCGGCACTGGGAGGGGTCACAGAGCCCCAGGGAGTGGTGCTGGTGCCCAGTGGCTCCGCTGCCTCCTGGACAACAGGGAATCAGAGTCTATTTAAAGGTGCTGCCGCTTGCATAACGCCGGCTGTAATTCCTTCAGCCTCTTCCCTGCTCCCGGGGCACTGGACAGTGGACGAAGGGTCTGTGTGGGCAGCGGTCCCAGCCAGGCAGATCCCATGGGATGGGGCAGGCGCTGGCAACGTCCCCCTAGGACAGGGCCTGATCCTGTGGAGGGGAGCAGGGAATGGGCAGCGACAATCCCAGCACAGCACCCCCCTTCCCCCAGCTCCTGCACAGGGCCGTGATCCCACATTGCCACACAAGTCACGTTAAAGGCCACGGAGCTGGATCCGGCACCGAGCGGCGCGTCGGGAATTCCACAGAGATCCTGCATCTGCTCCGGCAGGAGTGACACATCACCCACTCCTGGGAATGCTACGGGACCGAGATTCCCTGTCACTGCCACAGGGGCCGTGCCTGCATGGGCAGGTCGGAGGTGGGGTTTGTCCAGTGGGGCCTCTGGAGGAGGAGCAGGGCCCATGCCAGGGCTGGGGGCTCCAGGGAGGCTCCAGGCACTGCGGGGGATGGCTGAGGAAGCAGCCTGAGGTTTGTTCATATCCTCCAGGGTTTAATTAACAACGAGCAGTGCTGCCTCCACACTCCTCTAACTAACTCAACATCTGGCCAACTCAAACACAGCTGGACGAGCTCCGTGCTCCCACCCCCTGCCAGAGCCGAGCGGGTACAGGCAGTGGAAATTAAAGTCGGCAGACACGGCACAGCTGCTTTCCCGGGGACGGGAACCCCTGGCAGCTCCCCCAGCAGGACAGGCCAGGGGGGCTGAGCTGCTGCTGAGGGTCCAGCTGGCATGGGCAGGAGGGGGCAGAGGCATCCTGGTGATTCCATCAGCAGGGGAGACGCAATTGCAGGGCAAGGAGGGACCAGCTGGTGTCCAAGCGCCAGCCGGCAGCTCAGGCACAGCCTGGGTGGGGTCTCATCCTGCACCCCCAGGGCTGAGCGGTGCTGTCCTGTGGCCCTGCTCTGCCAGGTGTCCTCCCCATCCCTGGAGGGCCAGGGCATGGGCTGGTCATGGCTCAGTTTGTCACCAGTTCCAGAGTAATTCTTGCAAAACCCCCCAGCTTGGTCTCACCACACACCCAAGGTGTGAGGGCAGCCCTTCCAAACCTCCTCCCCACCATGGGATCCAGCCCGTCGCTCCTGCCTCCCAGGAGAGCCCTCCTCCCCTGCAGCTGTTTCTCCAGAGATCCCTGAGGGGATCTGCCCAACCCCTGCCCACAGGTGATGAGGGACAGGCAGGCACAGTGCTGTGACATGGGCAGGGGCTGCTCCACCTTTGCAGCAACAATAGAATCATGGAATATTCACAATTGGAAGGGACCCACGAGGATCATTAAGTCTGACTCCTGGCTCTGCACAGGACAACCCCAAAATCACACCTAGATACAGCAGAGGCTCTCAAAAATCCCTCCAGCTCACCTGTACCTGGCTCGGGGCTGTGCCAGGACTGTCACAGTGCTGTCAGTGCCACCCGAGCCTCCCTGGGCCATCCAGGCAAACAGGATTGTTTCTGTTACACACGGAGCCTGCTCTGAAATTCCTGCCCACATCTCTCCCAGGAGCAGGGAGTGGAGAGGTGAGGGTGGAGGAAAGCAACTCCTGCTCATCCAAAACATTCGCTGTGAAAACACGAGGCTGGAACAAGAGCTGGTGAAACCATTGGAACCAGTTTATTGTCACAGCACAGCACAGAGGTCACAGCCCGCTCCCGGCTCTTCCTCCCAAGGAGATCCAGCACAAGCTGTTTGGGGCAGGGATTAGCAGAGGAAGCTGCAGCCAATCTGCTCCAAACTTTCCTGTTAGACCACCAAATGGCAGGAGCTGCATCAACCCCTTCAGCACCAGCCCTCCCTCTCTGCACCTGCTTCCACCCGGGAGCAGCCACCGGGACCTGGCCCGGCCTCGCTGCAGCTGCCCTGGGGATGGTTGGCTCACGTCTCTCCTGCTGCCAGGACGTTCATGAGAAAGCAAACTGGAGCAGAGGCTCTGCACTTCTCCTCCCCCTCGTCCCTCTCCCCCCTCACCTGGGGTGATGCCAATCCCACAGCAATAGCCATGCTCCCAGGCCAGATCCCCCGGGGACCATCCTGGGAGAGCCCAGTTCTCATTCCTAGGAATCCAAATCCATTAGGGTCACGTTAAACAACCCGACATCAGGCTGGCAACCGGCTGCAGGAGCCCTGAAGGGAAAACGTTGCCCAGAAATGGATCCAAGGCTCTCTCTGGTGGGAACAGGCTGCGTTGCAGCACAGCCAGGACCGAGTAGAGAAAACAAACCACCGGAGCAGAGCAGGACACAGCCTCTCCTCGGGAGGGCTGGGAGCAGGGTCTGGCTGTTCCAGCCCTGGCTGGGGTGACAGCACAGGCTCTGGGGTCACCCAAACCCCCGCCCAGCCCCACAGACAGCGGGTGGTTCACCAGCACTGCACTGGGGTAAACACGAGGGCTCTGGGCCCAGGGTTATTGGGGAACATTAATCAGGAGAGAGGGATTGGAAACAGGGTGGCTCCAAGGTACTCACTGCCTGGAGGACACGAGGAGGATGAGGATGCCCCGGCCAGTCTTTGGAACATAACGGAGAGGACACGGAGAACACGACTCAGCCCAGAGCTGCTGCTGGCCCAGCACCACAGGGGAGCAGCAGAGTCTCTGGGATCACTTGTTGTCTAGCACCAGATCCCACAACCCAACGACAGCCTCCAAAAGTCTCCAAGGACCCTCTGGTCCTTCTGCTGCTATCACAGAAATGCAGATTAAGGGTCGTGGCTTCAAGAACGTAATAAATAAAGATCTGCAGTGTCCTGAAGAGCATCTGCAAGCTGGCAGGTGAGCTTGCTTCCAAGAGCAGCTAAATCTGCCCGCCACCTGGCCAGGCAGTGTTCCAGACCCTTCATCATCCGTGTGACCTGGTGTCACACCCCTCCACAGTGGGCTCCGACTGTCCTCCGCAGGGTGGGCCCCAGGGGATGGGGCTCCCTCGAGCTACTCCTGCAGCAGAGTCTTTGATCTGTGATCTGTTGATCTGTGAAGCTTCGGGCCTCGTGTCTGGTACAGCACGAGCCTCACGTTCATCCCAGCCTGACCTTCCCGTCCCTGAGCCCGCGAGGAATCGTCCCCCAGGAGCCGAGAGCGGGAGCAGAGTCCATCTCAGTCCATCTCAATGTCACAAAGGTGAACTCCTGACGATGGAGCAGAGCCAACGAGGCAGGAATCCTGGCTCTCAACACTGGCAGAAGGCTCCTTGCTGGCATTTTAAGAGATTCCTGCCAGCCCAGGTCTCACTCAGCACCGCGGGGCTCCCGGAGCAGGATCTGAGCCGTGACCAAGGCCAGCTCTTCACTCACACGAAATCAGGCTCTTCCCCGACCAGAACCGCTGCCAGCAAGTGCAGAGCCAAGCAAACAGGCTGAACTTGGCCCAAATCAAACACCCTCAAGCTGGTTTTACACGAGACAGAACCGTTTCCAGCCCGTAGCACGACGTGTCGCTGCCTGCAGGAGCTCGGCCCAACCTACAGCAGGCCAAGGGACACAGCAGCCCATCCACAGGCAGAATCAGGAGAGGAAAAGTGAAGGGACAGAGAGGGACAGAGACTACAGCGTGGTCTGGAGGGCTTGTGCTCGCCCAGCTCAAGCCCAGCACAAACACCATCGCTCCGAGGGTGGGATTTCCTGGGACTTCCGTCAGAGCAAAGGCAGATTGGCCTCCAAAATCAAACCTACAGATTAAAATTTGGCTTTGGAAGTTTTAGAGTTGCTGTTTAATCCCGAGACAGCGCAGTTGAGTGAGTTTAGAATTTAAGTTACAAAAAAAGAAAGCACTAGAAAATAATCTTGATACAAGAGCGATAATCAGCCGGGGCTCCCCACCCTGCGCAGGGAATCCCGCTCCACAATCCGCCCAGCACAGCTGGGATCTGCCAAGGCATTGCCTGTTCCCAGCACACGCTGGGAGGGCAAACTGTCCTCGGTAAAGTTTCGTGGGGGAATCCCCAGCTCTGGGAGTTAAGATGCTGCCACCAGCTCTGGCTTTGGCCTGTTCTTGACGGGTGACGCTTCTGTGGAAGGAAAAGAAACTTGTTACAGAAACAGAGAATGTAAATACCCTGCAGCCATCTCCTGAGGAGGATCCAGGGCTCAGAATCCATTCTGCAGAGCAGCAAACGCTTGCACAGCACCTGAACTAAGAGAAGTTGGTTGTAAACAATCCCACATTCCCAGTGTGGCCCTTTCCCACAGCACCTGAAGAATTCAAACAGTTTCAGAGCACACCCAACCCAGGGAGCCACCAGCCCAGTGACACAGAGCCAGGGCAGGAGCCTTTTCTGGAGCGCAGGGCTAAGTCCAGCTCTTCCCCTGACCCCTTGGATCTGGCACCACGGGGCTCAGACAGCTGCAGCCACAGGGCCAGGTAGTGTCTTGCTTGGCTCCTGCCATCACACAGCGATGACACCTGAGCCCTCTTTACGAGTAAACAAGCACCAAAGACACCAGCCCCATTCCCCACATCCCAGACTGCTCCTGGGCAGATTTCACACGGAGGAAATGGCTTCTTCCAGCTCCTGTTTGCACAAGCAGAGAGGCCCAGCTTCTGTGAGTGATGGCTCGGGGTTCTGCTGCCCCAGGAGAAGAGTCATCAGTCTGAGTTTTCAGCATCTCAGCATGGACAGACACCTGTGTGAGCTCCTTCCTCGCCAGGCAGAGCCACCAGAGCCCGTCTGGTCACCTCCTTCGTGGGCTCTCTCCCACCTCCCAGCCGAATTCCCACAAAACTCATCCGCTGAGGTTTTGCACCATTCAGGGGCAGACTCTCCTGAACCATCAGTTGTGCGCAGCTCGTGCTCCAGCACTCCTGGAGCTGTGGGACTGCAGTGATCCTCACCCAGCTGCTTCCAAATCCCCGGGACACGAGCCGAGAAGAGCTACGAGGCCTCAGAAGCCTCGGTGAGATCCAGTGTCGTGCAGGGTGAATCCAACATCCACAAAACAACTGTCCCTGCCTTGTCATGACTTGCAGGGGACCAGCCTGAGTGCTGTGGGAGGGTCTTGCCTGCGACAAGCAGGGCAGGAATTCCTCGTGGAGATTCACAGTGCAACAAGGTGTCTCAAGGCAGGTGGCTGCCTCAGAGCAGGGACAGAGCGTGACAAGCACAGCAGATGTCACAGAGGGAAACTCCTGGAGGGAAGGACCCGATGCCAGAGGAACAGGGACCGGAGCCTCGGGTCCTGTCGGGGTGAGGGCTCAGCTGGATCTGCCAGCACAGTGAGGGGGCAGCTGGCCCAGCCCCCTGAACAGGGCTCACACCAGGGAGCTGGGACTCCTCCCCGTTTTCTGGGACAACACTTACACTGGGAGAGGGTCCCAGGCTATTGTGTGGAAACCAAAGCTGCAGAGAGAGCGTACCTGGGATCTTCTCTGGGAGCGGCTCCAAAGGAACTTCTGGAAGCTCCAACTGTTCCTGCAAGGATGTGAAAGACAACATGTGACACACCTGGCACCTCCTTTATCCCACTTTATCTCCTATTACAACCAACTTCCTGAAAGTGTGGATTAGAATCACAAGAACACCAATCCTACCTGAGTAATAGTATTTAACTCTTCTAGAATGGCATCTTCATCCTCCTCAGTCAGGCTGCCAGCCAGGAGCTCGTCTATTTGCTGTGGGAGAGAAGGAAAGAGAGTTAATTCTCACTCTGATGGCTCTTAAATAGGGCTGGGAGCACAGTGCACATCCAAGGAACTCTGCAGAGCAGGCAGAGTCTGCTCCCAACTCCTCACGCAGCCGCACGTACCCTCTGGTACTCCACAGCATCCTGGGTTTCTCCTATTATTCTTTCTACTTCTTCTATGGACATCACCTGAAGGGAAGAGCCAAAGTCCAGGCGTGGGTGAGGCCTGCAGGGAGGCAGCTCCAGCCAGGCCCTCCTGGGCACAGGTGCTGAGCTGCCCCAGCCCCACGTACCTGGTGCATCTTGTTCAGACACTCGTTGCCCACTTTCAGGCCCTCAATGACCTTCATTTCAATCTGGGTGAACTCAATGTCCTGGACCTGGAATGGGAAGCAGAAAGGGAAGACCCTGTCACACTTGGGCCAGGCACTGGCACAGGCTGCTCAGGGCAGAGGGCAGTCCCCATTTCTGGGGGGATTTAACAGCCGTGTGGGTGTGGCACTTGGGGACAGTGGTGGCCTTGGCAGTGCTGGGGAACAGCTGGGCTCGATGGTCTCAAGGGGCTTTTCCAGCCAAGGTAATTCCATGATTCTGTGGTTCCCATCTGCTGGGACCCCAGAGAAGCTGCAAGGAGGAATCAGTTGAGCCCTTTCTGTACTGGACAGAGGATTAGCTACACCAGCAGTAAAAATTATCCACACAAAGAGCTCGGCACAGGCAGCTCCACGAGCACGTCCAGCAGCCCTTGAACCGATTTCACCTCATTTTCCAGCTGCCAGTCTCAGCTGAGGCCTCCCCAAACCCCAACACATCCAGTTCTGACATGACAGTCCCGAGACAAGCCCAAGGAAGTCTCCAGTGCAGCCACTCGCACTGTGAGCAACATTTTAGTAATTCACAAGACACCTATTTAACTGCCAGGACTGGCAGTTGAAATGGAATTCCAGAGGATCCAGGGGAAGGCCCACCCAGGAGCACAGACCAAGGCCCTGGCTCACCATCCGCTCCAGGTTGCTGATCTGGTTCTCTGTTTTATCCAGGAGTTGCTCCTGGTATCGTTTCTTCTTCAGCAGCAGCATGGCCTTCCTGAGGGACACAGAGGGAGGAAAACTCAGCACAGGGGAAACCAAATAAAGGCTGAAAGAACCCCAACGAAAAACCACGTTTGTTCTGTGCAACTCAAGCCAGGTGCAGTGTAACTGGGCTGCTCCTGTGAAGAGCAAGGATGAGCAAACTGGGTACTGGGGAGAAATTCTTGGCTGGGAGGGTGGGCAGGCCCTGGCACAGGTTGCCCAGAGAAGCTGTGGCTGCCCCTGGATCCCTGGGAGTGTCCAAGGCCAGGCTGGACAGGGTTTGGAACAAGCTGGGATAGTGTGAGGTGTCCCTGCCCAGGGCAGGGGTGGAAATGGATGAGCTTTAAGGCCCCTCCCAACCCAAACCATGCCATGATTTTATGATAAAACATCACTCCAGGGAGGTTTCCTTCCCAGGGACACCCTGGACTCGGCACTGACGCTCCCCCGGCCCTCGCCCCCCTGGTGACCCTTCCCCCCTCACTCTTTCTTGCCATCCTTGAGCAGCTGCCGGGCCAGCGCCCGCTCCCGCTCCAGGCCCAGGCTCAGCCTCTTCTGGTACTGCCGCAGCTTGTCCCGCTGCTGCTTCAGTTGCTGCAGAGGAGAGGGGCGGACAGGGGGGCAGAGAGGGAGACGGACAGAGGGACGGACAGAGGGACGGACACGGTCACAGCTAGAGCCTTGGCGGATCCGGCAGCCCCCGAACCAGCGCCGGCCCCGCCGCCCTCACACCCGGGCTCTCCCCGGTGGCACCAGCACGGCCCGGTCCCCCCGCTCTCCCCAGCACGGCCCGGTCCCCCCTCCCCAGCACGGCCCGGTCCTGCCCGTCCCCCTCACCAGCACGGCCCGGTCCCGTCCCCCTCCCCAGCACGGCCCAGTCCCGCCCGTCCCCCTCACCAGCACGGCCCGGTGCCCCCGCTCTCCCCAGCACGGCCCGGTCCCCCTCACTAGCATGGCCCGGTCCCCCTCACCAGCACGGCCCGATCCGTCCCCCTCCCCAGCACTGGCCGGTCCCCCTCCCCAGCACGGCCCGGTCCCCCCTCACCAGCACGGCCCGGTCCCCCCTCCCCAGCACGGCCCGGTCCCCCCTCACCAGCACGGCCCGGTCCTGCTCCGTGACGCGGCTCCGCCGTTTCCGCCCGAACAGGTTCCCCATGGCCGCTCCAGCCCCGGCCCGGCCCGGCCCGCCCCCGACGGCGGCCGCGCAGGGCCCGGCCCCGCACAACGCGCAGCGCCGGCGGAGCGGGGGCGCTGGGGGGCGCTGTGGGAACGGCGGGAATGGGATATAGGGATGTGGGATATGGGGATATGGGATACGGGGATATGGGGATATGGGATATGGGATAGGGGATAGGGGATATGGGATATGGGGATATGGGATACAGGGATATGGGATATGGGGGATATGGGATAGAGGGAACAGGGAATGGGGGGATATAGGGGATGGGGGATCTATAGGAGATGTGGAACACACAGAATAGCAGGTATAGGGAATGGGGTGCTGGAGGGGCAACACTGAATTCTTTCACAGAATCATGGAATTGTTCAGGTTGGAAAAGCCCTCTGAGACCATCACGTCCAACTGATCCCCCAGCACTGGCAAGGCCACCACTGACCCATGTCCCAAGTGCCACTGCCGTTAAATCCCTCCAGGAATGGTCACTCCACCCCTGCCCTGGGCAGCTGTGCCAGGGCTTTCAGGAAGGAATTTTCCCCTCATATCCAATCCAGTTCATTTCTCTGGGCTGCAGCCAGCACTCCAGAGCAGGATTTGGGCTCTGCAGAGCTGCACAGTGGGATCACCCTGTTCCTGCTGCTCCTGGGCTGGGACAAGTGTCTGCCTCCCAACTCCTCCCCCTGTAACTGGCCTCTTCCATGGGGAAAACACCTGGAGCCCAGCACCCCAAATACAAGTCAGCTCCTTCCTGGGTCACAGCTGCCCCTGCCCCAGGAAAGGATCTTCACACCAGGAAGTGTTTCTGCATTTATTTTTTATTAACCATTTATTTGTCTGTAATTGTTTTACTCTCACATTACAATCGTGTGGGGTTTTTTATATATTTTTTTTTTTAAATTTTATTTTTGTAAAATAAATAGAGATAAGTGAACTTTTAAGGTAGGACACTCTCCAGATCCTTGGTTAAACTCCATGATTGAATCTCTGCATCAGATCTGTGGAAGCACAGCCCACACACGCTCAGGAGAAAGCTCAAGAGCCCGAGTTCCTTAAAATCCCCCATCCTGGATGTGGGGCTGCACCGGAGCCCAGCGGGAGCAGCGGCTCCCACCACGCACCTCCCCCTTTCGCCAGGTATTCCCTGTTCCTTTAACAAATACACTGATAGAAGTTAAAAATCTATTGTTTTTGAAGCTGTGAATGTTAATGGGTTACGTGTGATCCCAAACTCTGGCTCCCCCCTGGAGGGGACTCGTCCCGCCGGAGCAGCGCGGGAGCGGGGCGGGAAGAGGCACAGCTCTGTTAGACCATAATTAACTTTGGGTAACTTAAAAGTGGATTTTTAGGTAGTTTTTAAGTTTAAAGCCTTTGATTCATCATCCTGTGACGTGGCCCTTGGCCTCCCTGACACGGGGACGGTGCTCGGTGAGGACCCGGCGCCCGGCCCTGGTTCGAGGAGCCTCTCCCAAGCCCGAGTCCTGACGTGTGTGTGGCACCTCGGGATGGCCACCAGGCCACCTCCCTGTCCCTGGCCCAGGTGCCTCAGCACACACAGGAACACGAGAGGGGCAGAAGCAGCAGTGACAGGTCAGACACACCACAGGGGGTGTGGCAGAGGTGAAGTCACCGTCAGCACAGGGACAGAAGGTTTCTCACCCCTTCCCTCACTAGTATTTCCTTCACCATGGCTGGCTGTTTGCTGGGAGCCTGCAGATCCCATGAGACTGGCTGGAAGGAAACCTTGGGAATCTCTGGACCTCGCAGGTTCCACAGTCAGTTTTGCACAGAGCGAGTTCTGCTCTCAGCCAGGGACATCCCACCTCTGGAAGGAATTCTGTCCTTTGGCTTTGCCTCCCCCTTCCCACACCCATTTCCAGACCCTGCACGGATCCCAAGGGACAAAAACATTCATTATTGAGACATGGAAGGTGTGGAAGACGGAGCAGGCTTTCCCTGGGTAGCTGGGACAAAGGTGCTGTGCTCAAAGCAGGTGACCTGCTGTCTTCCCCTCCTTAGTGATTCTCTCGTGCTCAGCCCAGGTGGTTCCACGCCCAGTTCCACAGGGACAGAGCCACAGCCGTGGCCACACCGTGTGTGCAGCTGCAAGTTCCAGACCCTCACCCCCACCCCGGTGACCACCAGCTCATAGACCGGCCCTGGAGCCTCCCTCGCTGCCTGGGCACAGCTCCCAGGGGACCAGGCGTGTCCGTGGAGCTCCCTGTGGGCAGAAGGACAGTGGCAGCAGGAGGGACAGTGCCAAGGTGTCCCAGACTCCCCACCAGCACCGTGGGCTTGGTGGAATGTGGTGACACAAGTGACTTGCTCCAGGCTTGGTGGGACGCTGGAGATCTTCATTCTCTTCCTTCCCTCTTCTTCCTCATGTGCAGCCTTACGGTGTGGGGCATCCTGCCCTGCTCTTGTCATCTCCTTGAGCCTCTTCCCCCAGGATTCCTGCCTCCTCAGGCCACCAGGTCACCTTCTGTCCTTGCTTCCAGTGGAGAGGACGCTGCAGGGAGGGAGGAGGAGGTTCATGCAGAGGAGACACTTCTCTGCCTCCCTTGCCCTGCTCAGCAGTGCAGGAGCAGGTACATCCCATGCAGGCAGACAGCTCAGGTCTCGCTGCCCTGTCCCAGGAATTCTGTTTGGCACAGGGTTGGCAGCAGTGGGAGGGTCCTGTGGAGCTGTAGGTGAGTCCTGACTTAGTCCTTGGAGCAACCTACGCTCCAGCAAAACAAGGAACAAAGACTAAAACAAGACCCTTCTCAAGGGTGTTGCCTCATCCAAGTCCTTCCAAGCTCAGGAGCCGTGTTTCTGACAGAGAAGCCAACCACTGGAAACAAAAATAAATGTTCCTTTTCTGTAGCTTTTAGAGGATATAGCTGGAAAACGAAACAAAACAAAAACAAAAAAAAGGAGATTGTCTCTTCCCCTTGTCAAACCCATCAGTAGCTAAGTCAGAAAAACAAATGTTCAAGTTATGGGGTGCAGCAGCAGCCAACACGAAACATTCAAGTCGATGATTTCACTATGTACAGGGAGGCCCCGCCCCGGGCCCGCTCGGCTCCGCCGTTATCTGATCCGCTTCTCCACCGAGTACACCGAGATGTAGTAGTCATTGCTCCCGACGGCCAGGTGGGGCTGTGGGCAGAGCACGACACAGTCAGCGCATCAGCCAGGCTGGAAAAGCCCTCCCAGCCCACGGATCCCCCCTATGCCCCATCCCCACCTTGTCCCCCAGCCCAGAGCACTGAGATCTTCCTGGGACACCTCCAGGGCTGGGCACTCCAAACCTCCCTGGGCAGCCCCTGCCAAGTCCTGACCACCCTTTCCATGAAGAAATTCCTCCTGCTGTCCAACCTGAGCCTCCCCTGGCACAGCTGAGGCCGTTCCCTCTCCTCCTGTCCCTGTTCCCTGGGAGCAGAGCCCGATCCCCCCCCGGCTCCCCCCTCCTGTCAGGGAGCTCCAGAGTCAGAAGGTCCCCCCTGAGCCTCCTTTCCTCCAGGCTGAGCCCCCCCAGCTCCCTCAGCCTCCCCTCCTGTGGCTGCCTCCCCAAAGTTCCAGGTGTGGGCCGTGACAGGTGCAGGGAAGGGTGACATTCTGGCTGCTCCAGCACTGAGTGCGTCTGCTCTGACGCATTCCTGCAGCACCCACACTCCCAGCCAGTTATAGGCCCATTTCAGCCACAGGGAAAAATTATGGGGACTATTAGCTGCCAACTGCCACCATAATTTCTCTAAATGGCTGCAAATCTGCTCATTAGCAGCCAATGCCTGGGCTGAAAGGGAGCATTTCCTGCAGTGAGGGGCGTGGGACAGGCCCAGCCAGGGAGCCCCGGGCTGGACAGGGCTTTGCTTTGCTTATTTTAAGAGCAAACCCATTTCAGGTGATTTTCCCCACTTCTTCCTCCATCCCCGAAATCGCTCTGGGCTTCCTGCAAAGAGGCTTTTCAGAACTGAGATGAGCCTTCCTTCACCCCTCTGCCTTCAGGATGTCAAACACACATCCCTCAGGCAGGAAAACCACCTTTCCCCCTCCTGCTCACAGGGTCACACAGCTCCTCCCTCCCCTCCTCCAGGCCCTTGATCCTTCCCACCGCTCTTCTATTACATATTAAATATTTGTGTGCTGATCTGCAGGTTTCTAAAACAACTGTTTTAACTCCTTCCTGTTTTCCCATCCATTCATGTTGTTCTCTCAGGTTTTCCATCTCCTTCATTTCCTCTCATCCCTGGGTGAGCAAAGTCCACCACGCAGACGGGACCGGCCTCCTACTTGAGCAGCAACCAGATTCTCCCTCTAAGTACTGTGACACATTCCAAATTTCCTTTTGTTCTGATTCATTCCAGCCTTTGTCAGCTTATGCCTCTAATTTTTGCAGTTCTCCCATTTTCCTGACGTGCAGTTTTTTCCCGCACAGCATCAGCTTTATGTAAAACGGTGCGAGAGCAGCCCCAGAGACCCGGGGTGAGACTCGTCTGCAGAGCCCAGGCACGGAGTAGAGAGGCACACAAAATTTGGAGGTGTGAGCCCTCCCCCAGGGACACTGAGAGGTGCCAACCCCCAAACCAGGCAGAGGACACAGACCCAGTGAGGGTGGAACGCCAGGCAGCTGATGGCTCCCACCCTTTGTCCCATAAAACCGTCGTAGTATTTGATGTTGTTGATCAGCTCCCCGTTCCCGCTGTAGATCGCAGTGAACTGATTCATGGAGCCACTGGAAGGGAATGGAGAGGAAACACAGAGTCACTGGGAATGCTGGGCAGGGACAATACTGCTGCCTGGCAGAACTGTGTGTCACACCAGTGTGCAGAGAGTTCTGGAACACACAAGGCCCCAGGAATGATGTCTGTGGGGGCAGATCATCCTCTGCAGGGTCCCAGGACTTACCAGGCGAAGAGGTTGGCCTGGGGGTGGATGTCGAGGGCCGTGAGCCCCTTGACGATCTGCAGGACCTTCATGGACTCGGGCATGCGGGGGTCGAAGAACCGCACGTCCCCGTTGACACTGCCAACACAGGGGTTCCTCAGGGTCAGCCTGGGCCCAGGCAGACCCCACAGCCCAGGACATGGAGCTGCAGGGCTGGCTGTGAGCTGACTGCCTCAGGGGGAAATCAGGACGGAGCAGAAATGTGCCCTTGCCTTCCCCGTCAGCACGGCCGAGTTCCCACCAGTGTCACTCACATCTGGTCCCACCCACAGCACATTCAGTGCCGAGCAAACAGCCCTGCTCTGCTCTCAGGAGGGATCCCTCACTGCCTCCACAGCTCATCACTGAGTGTCTGTCACACCCAATAGACCCAGCTCCATGTCAGCCCCGAATTCCCGCTGCTCTGCACAGCAGGGAATTGCATTAGAGAGCTCTGAGCAGACAATGTGCTGGTGCCAGCCATTACTCCAAGTGTCTGGACCAGGGAAAAAGTTCTGCTGAGGCTCAGAGAACTGCTCCACCAGCAGTAACACCTCTGTGTTTCTCAGGTAGTAGTTGCACCAGGATCTCACCACGTCCTAACATTTGTTTTTCTTGGATCTTGCTGTCAGTGGAAGCAGCGGGAACAGGGAGGAACTGGGAGTGGGGCAGCTCATGTCCACAACCTGAGCTCCTCCGGGAGGACAACAGACCTGTGGTTTGCAGCACAACCTCTCCTCCCACCCCTGCAGCCCTGAGAGCAGCCCAGGCCCTGAGGAGAGGGGACACCCAGCCCTCAGCCCCGGGGCACACGGACGTGACCCCCGGAGCCGCCGGAGGAGCTTACGGAAAGGAAGATTAAAAACTCTAATATGGGAGCTCGACAAATCTGGCAGCTGCATCACATAATCCCCTTTCTGAAAATCTTAATACATTTTTGCTGGCCCATCCCCCCACCCCAGGAATGTTCTGAATCCCAGAAAACTATGTTTTGTTTCCATTTTGTAATCAAGAAAAAGAGGCTCTTTGTGTGCAAACAGTGGCTTTGTGACAATAAATTATATTCTGCTGTTCTTTAATGGCCAAATCAGTATATGCTGCTCTCGCTGCAGTATTTACCAGGCAGCAGAAATGGATTTATGTGTAGAAAATTGCCAGGCAGCACAGTAATCCTGCCCAGCAATATGCCTGACAGATGCAACATCAACCTTCCTCCTCGTGTTCTCTCCCAAATGACCCCACGGAGACGTTGGCAATAAAGACCCACCAGCACAACATATCCTGTATCCAGCCTCGGCTCCTGCCTCGCTCCCTTCCTCCCTCACACGCCTCGTGACGGCGATTCCAGCATCTTGTTTACTCCCAAGCCACACCAACAGCCTTCCAAGGAAAGCTCCACATCCCTTTCTGCCTCCTCTCCACTGGGTTTGGAGCAGGAGTTCATTACTGACGCAAATGTCAAACTAAACAGCTTTGCCCTCTCAGCTCTTGGGATACCAGGGGCACAACTTAGAGGGGAAAACAAGCTGTGTGTAAGGGAAAACAGCCCAAAGAGTAAAATATCGTGTACCTGACGCTCATGATGTTGCCCTCGGGGTGTTTCTGCAGGTAGGCCTTCACCACCCAGGCCGTGTGCTCCCGGTAGGTCATGACCCGGCTGGGGAACAAGGAGAGACACGTTTGGAGGGCAAAGAGGAGGAGGGAGCACGAGGATCCCAGGGGAAGGAGAGGCAATTACCATTCACTGAGGGCCATCCTCCTGTCGAACACGCGGATGGAGCCGTCCCCCAGCCCCGCCACGATGAGGGAGCGATGGGAGTCGCAGGAGAGGCTGGTGACACAGCTGTCAGCGCCGGTGGGGATGTCCTGGGGACAGAGCACACGACAGCCATGCTGAGACCACGGCCTGACCTCCAGTCACTGCCCTCAAGGTCCCACACCAAGGTCCTGCCCCATCCCTGGAAGTGTCCCAGGCCAGGCTGGACGGGGCTTGGAGCAACCTGGGCCGGTGGAAGGTGTCCCTGCCCATGGCAGGGCGTGGGATGAGGTGACCTTTAAAAGTCCCTTCCAACCCAAACCATTCCATGATTCCATGATTGCCAGCCTGCTTTTGCAGTGCTGCTCAGCTGTTTTTACTAGTTTTAACTGAAACTGTTTTTCCTCCCAGCAGGGATTGTTCGGAGCAATCCTTTTGCCTGTAGCAAGAGAGCGAGTGGGTGGAAGGTGGGAAGGGACCTTAAAGCTCATCCAGTCCCACCCCTGTCACGGGCAGGGACACCTTCCACCAGCCCAGGTTGCTCCAAGGCCCGTCCAACCTGGCCTTGGACACTTCCAGGGCTGGGGCAGCCACAGCTTCTCCGGGCAGCCTGTGCAGGACCCGCTGGAGCTGCAGGAGCTCATTTCACACTTCAATGCTATTTTGGCTTGTGCAGATTCACCTTTGGAGCTGCTGTTCCAGCCTGGGCTGAGCTGTGAGAGGCACCAGCCCCGGGGCTGCTGCAGCCCCTGCCCACCCCCAGCTCCTCCTTTGAAGCAGCAACACTCAGCAGAAGTGCAAATGAAGCACTTGTTCCTGCAGCTCCAGCCCAAGTGCTTCCAGAGGTGTGGGGTTTTGTACTTCAAAGAGGGAAGGCACCTTTATCCGCCTGGATTATTCCTGCTCTTTGTGCTGATTCTCACTTTCCCAGTTACTGAGTCAGGAAGTTCCAATCACTTGAATTTCAACACACCCAATCTTTCCAATTAAAAAAAGAAACAACATGTTTTTAGACACTTTCGGTGCAATCATTAATCATCATAATTTAAAAGATTTTCGCCTCCTGAATTTTGCCGCTCCCTAATTTACATAGAAAAAAAATAATATGTGAAAGTAATTAAGATTAACAGAGGCTTAATTATCCTGCATGGCGGGGTCAAAGTGTCGCAATTAATGTTCATCCAAGGGTAATTAATTTCGAGAAGCTTTGAAAACTCGACTTCCTTTTTATTCCAGCATGGTGCCTCCGTTCTCACCGACCAGCTGCTTCTCCTTGGAATTTCTGAGAAACTTCCATGTGGTTATGAATGACATGGACTCTTGCAGTGCCTTTTATCCGTTATATGGCACAGAAAGTTACGTGTGACTGCCCTGCTGGTGCCTCGTTTGAGGTGTGAACACCCCAGGTCCTGACTCAGGTGTGGATGAGCAGCTATGGAAGTGCTCTCCACAGGGACTCAGCTTTCCTGGACACATGGGAGGCACTGGAGCAGAGCTGCTCCATCACCAGCTCCGTGTGTGTCCCAGAGGAGCAGAGATGGCAGCAAAATGTCCAGATGCTCCACCACCAACCCAACTCACCCCTGAATTTCCTCACAAATCATACAATTGTGGAATGGTTTGGGTTTAAAGGGACCTTAAACCTCATCCCATTCCACTGCCTAGCCCAGGTTGCTCCAAGCCTCGTCCAACCTGTCCTTGGACACCTCCAGGGATGGGGCAGCCACAGCTGCTCTGGGCAACCTGTGCCAGGGCCTTTAAAGATTTACACTATTTCAATGACATGCCACTTAGGAAACCCAATCTGCATCCTGGTGGCTTCCAGAGCCTCAGCCTCCCCAAACCCTGCTGCCCATCCAGAATAACAGCAGCAACTTCCCCAAAGCCCTGGCACGCTCCCCGAGGATGTGTGTGGTTTTACTGATCTTGGAACGTGACCCTGGGGCAGGGAAGCAGAGCAGCAGGAGCTCCAGGACCTGTCAGCTCCTCACAGGTGAGTCTCAGGTGCTTTGGGATAACTCACCCATGGCATGTGCTCCAGGAGGGGAAAGGGACAAACACACAGGTGTTACCTGTACTTTCATTTCCCGATCCGTGTCCCAGATCCGGATTATCCTCACATCTCCCGAGGTCATCAGGAGCCCAGTTTCTTGTTCCCAGTCGACCACCATCCCTGCCCCTAAGGCAGAACACAGGCAGGGGTGCAAATCAGCAGCAGCAGGGGCAGAGCTGCACCCATGAGGAGCCCCAGCTCTCCTGACCCCGTGTTTCAGAAGCTGTCACTGCCAGAGGAAATGAGAAATTACACACACACACATCCACACATCCTCCCAACGGGATCGGATCAGCTGGCCCTGGATTTGAGTCCAAAATGCCTTTGTCCCCTGGTCTAACTGAGTGCTCAGAGGGGAGCACAGCTTCCAGGACACTGCTGGGGACTTCCAGGGGGTCAATAAATTATCCAGCACTCCATGAGAACTCCGGATTAAACAAGGATTGAAGGAGACTCAACTGGTGACACCTCACAGAGCAAGACCTGAGAGCCCCTGGATCACCACGATTCCTCATTCCAACACAAAGATGTGGGAAATGTTTCTCAACAAGGAACAGCAGAGTCAGTCAGCTGCAATATATTGAATTTAACAGCTGGTGGGAGCACAAACCAGTTTGCTGCACAGACTGGCAAGGGCGGGAACACCCTGCAATGACAACACCTAAAATCCTTTACAAAGGCTTTTGCTCCTCATCTCTGAGGGCACAGACCAATCTCCAGGTGAAGTTCAGAATAACATCCCATCCATTCTGTAAGAGCACGACAAGGGATTTTCTATCCTCAAAGCACCTGCTTACAGACAGACTGTGTGTGCTCATGAACCTTGCTGGGGCAGAATTCCCAGAGCAGGGTGAATGCAGGTCACCTCCTTCCTGGGAAATCCCTGGCAATGAACCCCCTGGTTCTGGAGGGGAGAAACCTCCAAGGAACAATTCTTGTGCGTTTTACTGGAAGGGACTTTGTGTGCTGCCTCCACAGCTCAGGAATGTCCTGCTCAAAGCACAGCCACACACCCACTATGGTTTGCTTTTAATGCTGAGCAACCCCAAATCTATGGCATTTCCAGGGACACTCCCACTCATCCATTAAAAACAGAAACAAAAGTCCCGGGAGCACCGCAGGAGGGAAGCAAAGAACTCCAGGTCTGGTGTCTGTTCTTACCCCTGGGGCAGGGCAGAGGCAGCAGCAGCCCTGGCTCCCACAGCAGCATCCCCGCCCTGCAGAGCAGCATTCCTGCCTCTCAGAGCAGTTGTCCACCCTCTCATCCGTGCCAAACCCAGCCTCTGGTGCCGAGCAGTGTTTCATAACCACACACAACCCAGAGTCAGAACCCTCTGCAATGCATCAGGACTGCAGCTCCTGCCCTGAGCCACTCGCCTTCAGCACCATGCCTGTGTCTCCACTCCACAGCTTGCTTGTCCAGAAGGTACAAATGTGAATCTTTCTGCATTTACTGCCAGGAATTAGCCCCAGCAGGAAATTTAAGCCTACCCCAACATGCTCTTTGTCACCAAAGGACCACAAGTACCTCGTACCAGAACAACCACCTTTACAGGGCACAAAGGAAATGACAGAAACATCCTATAAATACTGAGTTTTCCTCAAAGATGACGGAATGACCTTGTTTTGCACAGATACAGATAAAACATTTTCCCATCTCCCCTTCCTGAGCATCGCAGCCGGCCGATTCCTGCTCTTGCTGCACCCACGGAGGAGACTGCTGACACTTATTGACAGTCCGTCACCTCACCCCAGGAAATTCGGGACTCTGGGCTAAGCTGGGAGCTTGGATCTTTATCTTTAGTCAAATGGGTTGTTCCTTCAGATTGCCTGGCAGCTCGGAGGGCTGGAGGCAAACAAGCAGGCAGTGATTGAGATGATAAACATCACTGAAGTGTTTGCATTTGTCATCTCGTTTATTGCCCATGTGACAAGATAAACCTGGCAGCTGAGATGGATCTGGCCATTACCACCCCTGATGGAGTTCAGCAGGCAAAGTGCTCCGAGGCAGCTTTAAACTCCCAATTTCCCAGTTATGTTCCCGTTTGAAGCCAGGGTGGTTCTGTCTGAGCAGCACCAGGTCCCGTCTGGCTGTGGCTCCAGGGGCTGCGCTCCCACTGCACCCCAGCCATGCCCTGACCAGGAAGGGAAGCCCAGGATGTGGCTGGCAACGCTGAACCAGAATTCCAAGCTGTCTAAAGAGAAGAAAAGCCTTTGTACAGACATTTAAGTCATTTGGAAGTGTATAAGGGGGGAGGAAATGTTCCACCCAGAGCTCACGCTCACAGTGTGGCACGAGACAGAAATAGCTGAACTATTTCTATGTACGAGCAAACGCTCTCCTGGTACAAGTGATACAGGATTGGCTCATGTTTCCATGCTAAATTCATAGTATTTTGGGACGAGAAGCAAACGTGGGACTTAATACTAACGATCATTTCCTTTTTAATTAACAGAGGCCCTTCCCCAGGATGTTACAACCGAGCCTGCAGCTCACCCGCCGCGTTCTGGCTCCCGGCTTTGGCACCTGAGCTGCTCCTCAGCCTCCTCCTGGCAGGAAGGTGATGCTCTGTGCACCTGTGCGACCCCACAGCCGGGCTCTGCCTCACTCCCACCCTAATTCCACGCTCCCACCTCCTCCCAGAATCGGAGTGACAGGGACAAGGCTGTGGCAGGGCCCGACACAGGCCAGGGTGGAACCCTGGTGGTCCCAGAATGCCAAAACTGCACCAAGGGGTGTCCCAGCCCTGCACTGCTGCAACGCATCCGGAGCGAGGAGCACGGGTTTCCCCCAGGGAAGAGTATGTTCTTAGATAACAAGCAACAAATCTTCCACAGCTCAGGAAAAGGAATTTTTAAAGGTCTGTGGTGAGTTGTTGTTGTTTTTGGGTTTGCTTTTATGTTTGTTTTGGAGTCTTTTAACACCAGCACTTGCAGCTCTGTATAACGTGAGTTTATACACCCCAACAGCCCTTCCTGGAAGTGTAACTTCCCATGGCTGTTCCCTCAGGATTCCCTCTGAGTAACTGGTCTGGATGGGACAGTTCCCTGCATAAATACCATAACTAACCCTGGTGAAAGCAGCTGCATTCCCAGCGTTTATTTGCAACGTCACTGGCACGTGGCCAGCCCGTCCTTGGCATTTCAATGGGATCGGGAATATCTACACGGAACACAATATAAAAAATCTTGGATTCTGACTGATCATTTTTTAATCATGGGCCCTCCTGGTTGAGCAGTGAAGCACATCCCTGCTTTAATTTCCAGGAAGCAGTGGGAGGGTTGGATGACCTCACTCATCATTAATTTCTACAACATCCTCTCAAAAAGTGTCACTCTCCTCCTGCCAAGGACTGCACAGCGAGGGACAGCAGGAGCTGGGATGCTGGGAATCCAATTAAAAGAACACAAACCCCTGGAGCTGCAATTTCTCCAGTGATTTTACTGCCATAAAATAATCTGACCAAAACCACGGTGCTTTTCCCAAACTTCTCACTCCTGAAGGGTAAGACACGAGCACCCTCTGACTCCTGCCAGCTCAGCTGCCTTCCCAGCGCTGCTGCCTTCCCAGCTCAGACTTTGCTCCCTGCTCACATCAACTCCAGGGATTCCCTGCCCAGGGAATGACCTGCCCAGTGGCCTGACAGGACCTGGCCCAGTAAGCCACTGGTGTTTCTCTGATTTATCCTGGATCTGTTAGAAAACCCCCAGTGATGCCAGAATGAAGAGACTGTTCCCAGTCTTCCTTTTGGTAAAAACTCCTCATGGAAACCTTAGGGATGAGAACAGATTTTCTGTATTTTAGTGACAAACCCAGGATATTTTATCCTAAAATCATGCAATGATTTAGGTTGGAAGGGACCTTAAAGCTCATCTTGTTCCACCCCCTGTCATGGGCAGGGACACCTTCCACTATCCCAGGTTGCTCCAAGCCCCGTCCAACCCAGCCTGGGACACTTCCAGGGATGCAGGGGCAGTATCTAACCATTGCTGATGTATTTAGCTCTCAGGCAAAGAGCCAATTCCACACATATTTAAGAGTTCTTCAGTGGGACAGGAGGAATCCTTGTGCTGCACCTGTCCCCAGGAGAACTGCAGATGCTGGAGAAGGCCTGGATCGATCTGCTGTTCCCGGTGTGCCGTCAGCGCTATCGATCCAACCGGAGTGGTTGGAATCCCCCCCGACTGCTGCCCGCCCGGGTCACCGAGCAGGGAATTCCCTGCAGCCAAGTTGTGCTAATTGTAGCCTTTGCTGGTGGGTTTGGGAGTGAAGTGCAGAGCAGGCACTCACAGCAGCTCTGCTAACTCCTGCCCCAGTGCTCGCCTGAACCACCAGAGAGATGTGCTAAACTCGAGCTAACGAGCCCTGAATCACCCCCTGCCATCAGAGCCTCGGTGATTAATCAGTACAGACACAGCCAGCTCTTATCAGTCAGCAAATATTAATAATTGATGAACATCCTGAAGTGACGATGTCACCGTGAACAGTCACAGACACTCGGCCGTGCACACCCCCAGGATACTCTGACACATCACCATCTGTTCCCCCAAGCCCTTGGCAGCTGGGGGAGAAGGGGGGTCGGGATCCAGAGCCTCAGAGACCCTGCACAGCCCTGGCCTCTATGGATGGAGGCTGGGAAGTTCCTTCAACTTCCTTCCATGTAAATGAGCATAATTTGTGAAATTTATTAGAATCATCAAATCCCAGAATGGTTTGGGTTGGGAGGGACTTTAAACCCCATCCCATTACACCCCCCGCCACGGGCAGGGACACCTTCCACGATCCCAGGTCGCTCCAAGCCCCGTCCAACCTGGCCTTGGACACTTCCAGGGATGGAGCAGCCACAGCTTCTCTGGGCAACCTGTGCCAGGGCCTGCCCACCCTCACAGCCAGGAATTCCTTCCACAGATCTAACCTAAATTTCCTCTCTTTCCTTTTTGGCATATTCTTGCCAAAAGTCCCCTACTCTGTGGCTCCTGGGAAAGACTCATCAGCATCTCCTTTTCCCATGATCTTTACAGCTAAAGTGTGTTATAAATAAACCCCAGCAAAACCCACAGTAGCTTTATGGGGGTTCCCATCTGGAACCTGTCACTCAAACCCTTTTGTCCAGGGATGCTTTGAAACCTTCCTGGAAAAGAGAGACTTGAACATCCCACCCACACCTCCTCTGGCTGCAGAGAGCTCAGAGCATCTGACATGAACATTCCCTTCTCCCAGCAGTGGCTGTGCCTGCTCAGGGAGTTCCCTGCATTCCTCACGACTCTCACAGACACAAGTCAAGGGATGGCAGAGGTGGAAGCAAAGCTTTCCAGGAACCACAGGGACCCAGCAGTCATTCAAACCATACCAAAAACCCGACCAACCACCCCGAAGGTGGCCAAGGAGCTCCTGCCCACCCACCTGAGCACAGGAACGGGAAAGCAGCACTCACCTCCCTGCTTACTTCTGTCAAGATAGATTGAAACCCTTCGGGCCAGACCTGTGAGGAGACAGGGATGAGGGGTTGGTGCTCAGGGTGACTCGGTCAGCCAGAGCAAAAATAATCTTAAAGAAGGATTAGAAAAAGCAACTCAAATTTAAGATCACAAAAGAAGCAGCAGCACCCAGAGCAGCACATGCCTCCATCCAAGCGCAGGCACTCGTTCCAGCACAGCATTCCCGGGAAGCCATCAGCCTGTCGTGTGGAGCGAGGGCTCTGGCTGCCTGACAGCAGCACAGAGCTGACATTTCTGCTGGAACAGGGAGACCATCCCCTGCCTCAGCTGGGCCCTGTTCTCGAGCTCGTCAGGAAGTGACAGACGGATCTGAGCAAATCCATCGGAGCGGAGCGCGGGGCTGCTGCTGGGGGAGGTCGGGGCTCCCGTGCCCCACACCTGGGTGGGCAGGTAACCAGCACCTGAGAGAGCAGACAACCCATGGGGGCTCTGTTTGAAGAGCTCCTAAATGGGAAGGTACCCCCAGACACAGACTGGTTTCAGCCATGAACCCCCAGGAAATGAGAGCAGAGCAGCAAGCGGGGGATGAGGCACTGTGGGGCCACCCTGGACAGTCACAGAATCACAAAATAGAATCCCAGAATGCCTTGGGTCAGAAGGGACACCTTAAAGGTCATCCAGTTCCATCCCCTGTCACAGGCAGGGACACCTCCCACCAGCCCAGGTTGCTCCAAGCCCTGTCCAACCTGGCCTTGGACACTTCCAGGGATGGGGCAGCCACAGCTTCTCTGGGCAACCTGTGCCAGGGCCTGCCCACCCTCTGCTGCACAGGGAGCTCCAAGTGCTCAGGAAGGGATCAGGACAAGTCCTTCCGAAGTGAAATCCTGGTTCCCTTTGCTGGCTGGAGAGGGAAAACACCACAGGGATCTGCAGGGAGCACATCAGGGGGGGTTGATGACTGTGAACCAGCTGGTCCCACTTCTGCATTTTTCCAAATTCCAGAATTGTGCTGTTTTCAAGGACAAGGCCTTTCTGACTGTGGAGCTGTGGCTTGTTCCCTTTGTCACAGGGATGTGGCAGATCTGTTCAGGTTGCTGTATGGGAACACCCTCACACTGGGCCACGGGTCCCTGTGCTGCTCCCCAGCCTGCAAACACTGTTCTCTAGAGGAACTGCCAAAATTCCCAAAGCCTCCTGTTGCTGAGAAAGCACAGTTTCAGAGCACATCTATGTTCTTCCTATGCTGCTCAACAAAGGTATGTTCCTCTTGCCTTTTGTACATGGGGAAATGGCCCAGGAATGTCATGTTTTGTTGTTCTCGAGCAACTCAGAGATGAGTGTGGCATTATGACACAGGGGAAATGCTGGGAGAGGAGGGAAGGAAATCAGTAGTGGAAGCAAACAAATTCCTGTAAAACTCCTGAGCTCTGCAGCTTCAAAGATGCACCTTCAGTTTTATGAGCCAGTGCTGGACCACAGCTTGGTCTTGGCACCAGATGACTGTGAAGAGTCTCATTTCCACTGGGACTTGCTCCACATAGTTCTTTTGAAGTGGTACATTTGTTTCTCTCTCCACAAAGAGATCTGTCCTTCTCTTCTGCCAAACCCACTGCCAAGGTGAAAGGCAAAGAAAACAGGCCCCAGACTGCTTCAATCCACGGGGGAAAGAAACAGGCAAAACCCCTTCCTGTTCTGGCAAATGCAACCCCCCAACTGCCCCAGCTCGCCCAGCTCTGAGCCTGTTCTGCAGCATCACACGCTGACAATCCCTCCTGGGGGGTAAACCCTGTGCAGGGCAAGGCACAGTCAGCACATGCAAAGTGCATGTGGAAAAGAAGGCAGGACAATGGGATGGGGCTGAGGGAGCTCAGTGGGCAGCTGTCAGCATCCTCCCTGAACACCATGAGAGCTGACAGCCAGGGCAGCCCGGGGGAATTCCCAGCACCAAGATGCAAGATCCTGAATCCAGGGATGGGAAACATTAACCAGCATCCAGGAAAACTGGTGTTGACAAAGAAATACAGGATGACACTACAAAGGGCATCTTGTGATGCCGACTGGACCCGTTCTGCCCCAGCAGAACCAGGCCTTTCCCTCCCAGTGCAGCCCCACTGTGTCCCTCCTGCTCCTGCTGACACCTCTGAAAGGGCAGGTCAGACCACGGCATTTGCACAGCGGGCTCTGAACTTCCAGCAGCTCATAATCAGTTCTGAGCACATCCCTCAGCGAGGCAGAGCCTGGAGTCACCTCAAACACAGCTCCTCTTCCCTGAGACAAACTGTGAGGTGTTAAGGGAAACATAACAGACAGGAGCTCACCGAGGCAGCACCAGGAAAATCCAATGAATAGCTAAAAGAGCTGTGTCAGGCTCCTGGGATGAACCACATCAGCTCAGAAATGAGAACTGTCAGCTTTTAAGGTCAGGATGAATGATGATGGTCATCTCATCTGACCTCCTGCATAGCACAGGCCAGGGAGCCTCATTCAGCAGTTCCTCCATCAATCCCACAAAGTGCTGATTGAACTACAGCACACATAGGAAAACCTGAAGCCTTGACTGAAAATATTCAAGTGACAGAGAATTGCCATTAGAGCATCAGTACAGGATGAGGTCTCGGAAGGACGGGATGTCCACCTCCTGCAACGCCCTAAAACCTCCTGCAACGCCCTAAAACCTCCTGCAATGCCCTAAAACCTCCTGCAACGCCCTTAAACCTCCTGCAATGCCCTAAAACCTCCTGCAATGCCCTAAAACAGACTTCAGGGTTACTCAAACTGATTTTCTGGCTTCATCCTACATGTGGCTGGATGCCAGTATTCACTTTTACACCCTTTTCTACCCAACTTTTCTACCATTCCAAGCAGGCCAATGTCTCGCTGTGCTGCCCTTCTGCACGTCCCAGATTCAGACCGCACGTTCCTTTGCCCCCTCCTGACCCACAATAAACAGCAAAGAACAAGTGCCAGAGGTGGAGTTCAGGCTGAAGGAGATCACAGGTGCAGCATGCAAAGCTGTACAAAGGCTGGTTTTTACCTTCCCCCCCAAGAGAACTCCGTGGGGACCCACCTCGTGTGGTTGGCAGCATGTCCGACAGCCCCTGCCAGGCTGTCACCATCTCTGGGTTCTTCTCCAGGTCTGCAAAGTTCTTCCACACTCTGATGGCACCATCGTCTTGGGGAGCACAGGGGGAGAGAACACAAAGCAATGTCACTGCTGATGCAGCTCTCACAATTCCTTGTGCAACGAGGAAGAAGAGAAGCAAAACTGCGGTCGCACAGACTCCAAAACTCAAGAGTGTCACTTGAACTTAATTATTTTTGTTAGAGTTGTTTTTCCTCTCTAATCATACATCCGTGAAACCTAAAGCTTTGTTCTACTGGAACTGTTCTGGAAGAGCTTTTCTCCTTCCCCTGAATAACACCTGACATTACATTTCTCTCCATTTCCTTGACTCATTCATTTTCTCCAGGATTCATCTCTGTCCTCCTCACTATTGGTGCCGAGAGCTACATAAGTACCCACTCGACACAAAACAGCCCCACAGAAGCAGCTGAATCAAAGCCCAGCCCATCAGCAGCAAATCTTTCAAGAACATTGTGTATTTTTTCAATTTTCTCTCCATCTGTGAAACTTTTGTGCTAAGAATCAATAAATTGAAAGGAAAATGTCCTAAAGGCCCTCTCAGCTCCTCTTCCACCTCCCTTAATTACACCCAACCTGTACAGTTCAGTGGGAAGTTGGAGAAGCTGTTGAAAACACTCCTACTGACAGGTTTGGAATGGTTCCTTGGGAGAGGAGCTGATCTGACTCACAGCTTTACAGACCAAGGAATGGGGCAGAGCTCTTCATGCAATCCCACGTGATGCAACAGGGTCTTCTGGAGAACTGCTGAGGTGAGAGATGGACTAGAGAGAAACTCAGAACTACCTGAAAAGTTCAGTGCTTAAGCTGAGCTTCCCATGCTCTACACTGAAAACAGCACAAGGAACAGAACTGAGTTCTTAAATTTTGGTTGCTGCATGATTTCAGCTCAGGACAACAGCTTTAATGAACTAAAATCCCCTTTCCCCAGGTGTTCTACATGGGGAGGTGACCTTGCAATGACAGGTAAAGATTCAGAATGAGGTAACAAATAAAGCTGGGATTGGGAAAGGAACACTTCAAGTGTTTGACTTGTCAGTCCTTTGAAAATCTTTCCAGCACCCAGTTAAGAGATTGCAGGACTGCCAGAAGCCTCCTCAGCTGAGAGCAGGCAGGTAAGTGCAGGGGAAGGAAAGGTCAAGCTAGGACAAATCCACAGAGGGGAGACCACGATGCCCAGAACAGCTGGACTGGAATTCTGCAAAGGGCCCCCAGTCCTGCCCTGATCCATGGGACAATGTGCTGTTTACCTGTGGCAGTCAGCAGCAAGGAGCAGTCCTGTCCATTCAGGTACTCCATCGCCGTGATCCGGGTGTACCGAGGGTTCCCGTTGTGGAAATAGTCCAGCTTCTCCCCTTTCTCCCAGTCCCAAAAACTGTGGGAGGAAAAAATAGCAAGATAGCAAGTCAGTTCTCAGTTCTCTGTGCAAGCTATAAAGAGATGTACACAGTATCCAATTATATCTCATGGATACCAGCTCAGTTCGGATTTCTCCCTGGAGTTTGCCACACTTTACTAATAACATATCATAGAATCATGAAAGGGTTTGGGTTGGAAGGGACCTTAAAGGTCATCCCATTACACCCCTGCCATGGGCAGGGACACCTTCCACCAGCCCAGGCTGCTCCAAGCCCCATCCAACCTGGCCTTGGACACTTCCAGGGATGGGGCAGCCACAGCTTCCCTGGGCAACCTGTGCCAGGGCCTGCCCCCCTCACAGGGAGAATTTTGAATACCTCAACCCTCCGTGAAGGGCACAGGGCAGAAGCCCAGCTGTAAGTGCTGTCACCCAGCTGTCAGTGCTGTCACCCAGCTGGGATGCACCTGGGGGTCAGAAGGACCGGGGCCACGCTCACAGCCGTGCCTGAGCCCCGGGAGGTTCTGCCCCTCGTCCCTGCCCTGAGAGGAGGGACGGCTGTGGGGGAAAGGGGCAGGGAAAAGAAGGAACGCTTGTGGCACCTGTGAGGGCCCCACGTGCCCCGCGCCGCTCTGACCCCACAGAGCCCCCTCACCCCCTCACCAGATGCTGTCCTTGTCGGCCACGGCGATGCAGGGCGTGAAGGGGTGGAACTTCACCACCGAGGGCACGCCCGGGTTCCTGTTGAGGAAGATCTGATCGTCCAGCCGGGAGATCCCTGGGGGCACAGGAGGCAGCACAGCTCAGCCCCTGGACACGTCCCACCCCAGGGAGGGGGCTCGGACCACCCCAGAGCCACTCCCCCCCTCCTCCTGCCCCCCGTTCTCGCCAACAGACCCCCTGCACTTCCCTCCTTCCAGGAGCTTCTCAGACCCCATCACCGACAGCCCCGACCCCCCCACACCGACTGTGTCACGACTCAGGGCACAAACTAAAACCTGTGGTGACGAATCAGGGGGTCCTTTGTGTCGGCAACCAAAGAGAACAAACACAGCCAAACACCAGTTTATGCTGAGAGAAAACCCAACACTATTTCTTCAAAATATAAAACAGGAAAATGCTTTTTTTCAACTTAAAGTGCAGCATGTCACTGTAGCTTGTGGATTATTTATTTAAGCCTCCATTTAATTTCTTTTAAATTTTAGGTTAATTTGCAAATGAAAAATGCATTTTCCACGGGGACCTTAAAACGGTGGGTAAAGACTTTTCCCATCTTGTCTTCAGAGCACTTTCCTATTCACAAGCAGTGATGGGACCCCTGACACTGCTATTTTTTGGCACACTACAAATTCATCACACATACCCCTAAGCCCAGGAGACATCTATTCAGCTCGAGTTTGTTTTAGAATGCATCCATTTAATCTAATTTTCATTAAAAGCTTGTAAGTCTATTTTAATTCTTTTTAATATTTCACATTTTCATTATTTTTTTAATGAATAGTGGCATTTTAGTCACTCAGGTCAAGCAACCGAATATGAACACTGTCTAGAAAGAGATTTAATTTCTCCAGGCAAGCATGAAAAATCCCCTTCTTTGTATTCAAACAGATCTCCCAGGCCATCTCCTGGGCTCCAGGTTCATTCCTGTTTCTCTGGTTGATGATATTCTGCTCCACATTGCACTGAAGGGAGCGTGGGGACCTCCCGAGGACGAGGCTGAGCCCTGGGCGCTTTCCCTTCGGCACATTCGGATTTCCAGCTCCACGTGCCTGCACGAGCACCCCCAGGGAGCACCAGCCTCCACCACACGGTCCTGCCCCAGGAATGCCACGGGAAAGGTGCCAGGAGCTCCTGTAAGTGCAGCTCCCCAGCCTCTGCTGCTCAGGGCACACAAGAAGCAGGGATAATTTAGGGATGCAAATTCCTCAGAAAGCTTCATTAGGTTCCACCTTATTCACATAAATTCCTGTGCTAAGGGATTCCCAGCCCAGAAGCTGCCTCAGAGAGTCCTAGATAAACACAGGTTTCTGGAGAGCTCACACGAACCTGAGGCACACTGGAAGCAGCACACACAAAGCCATACACACAACTATTCAAAATATAATGGGATATGAGGAGTAAATGATCATTTACAGAGCTCAGCAGAGCAGAGAATGTGAGAGACGTCGCCGAGGTCTTTCCTGGGCATGGTGGGACGTGTCCAGCAGCTCCAGGGCTGCCCTGCCATGACCATGTCTGTCCCACATCAAACACTGAGCTCTGCAGCTCTAAAGTTTATCCTACAGGACTCCACCTTCTCCCTGGGGGAGTCCCTGCTCTGGGCTCCCACACTGGTCAGCCAGCCTGGAGCTGCTCCAGCTGAGATGGGGTCGTGTGTTCAACAGGGAAGGCACACCATGGGCACTTTAGGTGGACATCTCCCTGGTGTGGTGAACAAACCCAGCAGCTGAGAACAGAAAGGTGGGTGACCATCAGTGAAACACCTGCAGCAGCACCACCTCCCCTGCACCAGGAGGAACAGGCGCCTGTCCAGGGTGAGGGGCAGCACAGGATCATCGCTAATTGGGGGCATCACTAACTGGGGGCATCACTAATTGGGGTTTTACAGTTCAGTGTCCTGAGCAAGGGAAACCACTCACCCTTCTGGATGATCTTCTGGGCCTGCTTCCTGACCCGGGCATTGCGCAGGAACCGCCACTCCCTCTCCTTGCGGATCTGGCTCTCCAGGTCGTGCTCTTCAGGGATCTTTCGGGAGAGGAACATATACACAAACCAAACCAACAGTGACCACCACAGCTCCAGGGATTAGCTGACTGATCCCACGGTCCCTGTGACTCCTGTCCCTTCCAAACACAGCAGGTCAGACCTCAGTACAATGCAGAGTTCTCTGTTAATGCTCCTCACCTGAAAAGCATCACGAAGCAGCCCTGAGATCAAGGGGGGAACACAGCTCTGCTACAGCCAGCTCAGAACCCACTGAAATCCTCCTTTCCCTGCTAAGCAAGGACTGCAGGCATACAAGGTCACAGCTCATTCCCACATCCCCGGGATGTTCAGGTTCCCACCATCATTTACCAGGAACAGTCTGTTTCGGTTCCTCGTACAGGAACGTGATCCCCCCGTGTCACCTGGGTTTGACTACACACAAAACTCCCCCAGAAACTGGAGAGCGGCTCTGGAGCAGCCACAGCGAGCTATTTGATGATATTTATTCACACCTCACAGCTCCAGGCTCTGGCACTCCATGGCTTCCCTGAAACCTGTGCTCCAGGCAGAAGGCCAGGAGGGATTCGGCAGCTCCTGCCCGGGACGGGAGAGGCCACAGTGCTGCTCCCACCACGGGTATTCCCACCCTCAGTCAGAGCTCAGGATTAAAAGGAGCAAAGCCATGGCAGGAGCTACATCAGAGGTGTAGCATTTTTAATGCTTAAAACGTTGTCCAAGACCAGTAACCCCACTGCTCTGGAGCCATTCCTGGATCAGTTAAAGGGCTGAGCTACAGGACTCTGATCCAGCTTCTTTTGATGCTGGCTCTTCCAAAGGAGTAACTCTTGGAGAAGGGAGACAAAGTCCTTCCACTCCTTCCCTGTGCCTCACAAACACACACTTCTTCCCTGGATAAGAAAGTACTTAAATCATCTGTCACTATTATTTACACTGCCTTCAAAACACACTATACTTTGGAAAACACTATTACTGAGCTGAATTTCTGCTTCTTTAAAACAAATAAAAAGTAAGAAGCTCGCTCTCCACCTTTCCTCCTGGCAAAAAAAAAGAAAAAAACACTTTATTTCAGTACAACACCTATTAGAAAGGCAATGACAAACGACCCATAATGTAAAGCAATAAACAAACCTGAGCTAAAATACATCAAAGGAACTTGAGAGTGGAGAGATGACACCTACACCTTAATGAAAATCCAGCTTCTCTGGGAATAAATTAAAGTAAGCCCTAAAGGTCCGAGGAAGAGCCCTTGGACCACCACTGCAGTGAGTCAGAGCACGTAGGAAAACAGCATCCTGGTCCCCTGTGCCCACCCACCTGCAGGGCTGGGCTGAGGGATCACCCTGCCAGCTTCCCCCAGACAGAAACCAGTGACCACCCGAACCCTCCCACCTGGCAGTGGCATTTGAAAGTCAGCCAAGCTTTCCTTCTCCAACACTGTGTCTCTCCCTCGTGCCATGGCAGTGGGTGCCAGGAGGGCAGCAGGGGAGGATTTGGGAGGATTTGGCACCCGGCTCCAGTGGCAAATCCAGTTTTCCCCGGTTAACATTCCTGCAGCAGTTGCAGGGAGCTCACTTCTTTCCCAGGACTTTGAACAGTGGCCAAGGCACAGCGCTGCAGCTCAGGCAGGGATTTATCAGGAAGGATTTCTTATGTAATTCTCACCTTCCAGGATCCTTCCCAGCTCCTGCCTGCATGTTCTGCCAGCCCTGGAAACAACAGATGCCGTCTCCCGCGCTCCTTGACTCAGGACTTCCTGACAGCTGGCACCGAGGCTTTCCTGCGCGCTCGGGCCAAGCCCGCCCGTGGTTCCCAGAACAGCCCTGTGCCACCAGGGATTTCAGCAAGAGGAAAGGCTTTTGCAGAGACCAGAGCTGGGCTAGGGATCTGCTTTTCCTGGCACACGGAGAGTTTACAACGTGGTGTTTTCTTTCTCCGTTTATTTGATTAGATAATCAATAAATCAAAACTGGGATGATGGTTTGAAACGGAGCCCGTGATTTACACTGGAAATTAATCCCTCAATCTTTCCAGTGAAAGCATTCTCAGGGCAAGGTCTATGAAGCAAAACTAAATTCATAAATTAAATATGACTAAGATGCACTCACAGTCATTTTATGTTTATTCATTACAGGAACAGTTGTCTTGTCTTTCCCTGCTTAAGAGGGCAGGCAGCAGCTCCAAATGAACGGCTGGAATTAAGCATCAGTGTCATCTTTTTCCATCAGTACTTGGTAGACTTTATTCTTTGCCTTTTTCATGAGGCTGAAGCTCCCAAAAGGCAGCACTGGGGCTGTTCCTGTCGCTGCAGGAACGGGGACGGAAGGAACAGAGACTCCATGGAAACTCAGGCAGCACCCAAGCTGTCAGTCCTGCTTGACTTCCAACCAAGAAACCTCAAACTTCTCCTAAAGGGATTTCTTCCTGTCCCTTGCACATGCACCAGCCACTCTGAACTCCAGTTACGTACAATTCCCTGTTAGGATGGGATAACACTCCAGTTTTCCTGCAGAAATCATCTCCTTGGCCTTTTAATGATGCTTTGCAAAAGTAATGGGGAAATAATTCTCTTCCTTGTTTTATTAGAAAATACAGATTTGGTTTTGCTCACTGGCACTTGTGGGATGCTCAGGGTGCAGCTGCAGCACCTCCCATCCCCTGGGAGACACGGAGCATTCCAGGATTCCAGGAAACCCTTGATTTTCGTGCCTCCCCTGCCCTGGCTCCTATGAAACAGGAATGCTCCCTGCCTTTTACTGCTTCCCCTAAAGTAATTTTGTCTATTTTATGGACATGAAGTAGCAGTAAACCCACCCCCCACACAGAGCTCCCCACATACCCACTGCCCCTGCCCATGCCTGGCTGCCTACCGTGATTTATTTTATTAATAAAGACCCTTCTTCTCTGGGAAGAGATTTCCTTAAAGAGCAGACAAATGTTTTCAATAAGAACTAAGAGCTCAAACATCATCTCCCTCCTCCTGTGCTCTTGTCTGGACTTGAATCAAGACATGGAAACTCATCTTGATGAGAGGAACCCCTGGCTAAAGCCTGACCAGGCAGCCCAGCCCCACAGCCAGATGTGTCCTAATGAATTATTCTGCTCGTGAGATCAGGGGAAAGTGAATTTCACAGCAGCTGGGGAAGTGTCAGGCAATCACTTCACCAGCTACTGCTTCCTCCTGGTGATTCCCTATGGAAATCAACAACCTGCCATGCAACTACTGTTCTGATATCCTAAACTTGGGCAATTACCTCACCCCAAACACTTCAGTATGCCTGAAGAGTGGGGATGTGTGGCTCAGTGGCAACTCCTGAATGAGACAGTACTTAAAATGTACAATTTCCTCATTATTAAGATTTAAATATCAGTGGTTGGATGCAAACATCCGTTGTGGAAGTGGCATTAATGCAGGCTGGGCATTATCCTTCCCAGACACAGCAACCCCTCCAAGAAATGCAGCTGAAAGTCCTGACACAGTCTGGGCTCCCTGACAACTCCCAGAGCACCTGGAGGTTTGCTTTAATGAGGGAGATTTGCTGCTTGTTTTATTTCATACTTCAGCCTGAAACCTGAGCTTTGGCTAAAACATTCTGGGAATTTAACAGCTAAAAAATTCTGGGAATTTAACAGCTTCTCTTTCCAGTCACTGAAGATCTTTGCCTATCTCTCAAGAGCTCTGGTTTGGGTTTTTCCCAGAATAAGGCTTCAGTTTATCGTTCACCTCCTGCAAAGCCAACTTAGGTACACAAAGAGCTCGTTCCCAAAAAGATCTGGTGCAGATTTGTCATTACCATCCTTATTGTTTGCCATAAGACAACTTTTTTTATTTTTTTAAACTTTAAAACCCAACAGTGAGGCTCCCCAGGTTTCCCCCAGGAATTCATGTGGATGTCCAGCCACACTCACTTTCTGCTCTTTAAGTTAAAGGTGTCTGTACTGGGTGCCTGGGATCAGAGCACAGCTCTGAAATCCCTCTTGAGGACAGAGTGAAGTCACGGGTTCCTGCTGTCACTGGGATGCTGTGACCTCCCTCCAGGGCAGCAGCCTCCCTCCACTGTTTCTCTGCCTCTTTTAGCATCCCCACAGCCAGGAAATTCAGCTGGAATGTCAGAAAGAAAACAACATCTCTCCTTCTCCAGCCTCTCACAGGCCTTTCAGGAAGAAAGGACCTTCCTTACTCCATTTATTTATACTAAAATTCTATTAATTTTCACTATAATGCAATTTTAGTATATAGACAAGCACAACATTTCAAATGAAACAACTCTGCAATGCAACCAGGCAAATCTGGTGGATCTGGGCTACAGAACCCCTCCTCACTGTTACATCCTTTGTGGATTGTGCTCCATGGGGTGCACAGAGGCCTTCTCCTCTGGGCTCTGTCCCTGCTCATCCCCCACTGTCCCAAGCTCACTCTTCTGCTCCCTCTTATTTACAAGCACAGTGGTCCCACAGCTCCTAGAGCAGCACGATGAAGGTAAACCCATCCCTTTCCCTCCCCAGACTGGAGGAAGAACAGGAAGGCAGGAGCCCAGCACTGCTGGGGGGCTGGGAAAGCCCACCCAGGAGAGCAGTGTTACCTTCATCACGGGCTGAGCAAAATACTTGGCGCTCCAGTCGCAGAACCCCGTCTGCACCGTGGCCGAGATGAAGCTCTTGTGTCCCACGGCGTCGTCGGCGTCGTCGGCCGTCTGTGGGGAGGGAACAGGGTGTCAGCACCCCGGGGGCTGCTGCAGGCACAGGGACACCCACACTGCCCTCAGCCAGGCAGCAAAAGCTCACACACACACTGGGGACCGGGGCTGCCACCACAGCCAGGGCCCGGCAGGAGGCTCCTCTCAGTGTCCCAAGCACCTGCCACGAGGAGCAGCGAGGATGGCTCGGGATCAAGCCCAGCAGACACAGCTGGGTGTCAGTGTCTGTCACACAGCACGGGACACCCAAAGAGAACAGGGAAAAGCTGCTCCCTGCACTCAGGTTCCAGCCATTTTTTCATAACTATGATCCAGGCTGGTGCTGCCAAACCCCTGAGAAGGGAAGGTGTTCCTGCTGAGGCTGCAACACTTCCTTCCTGGGATCACACAGGACAATTTCCCCCCTCTCTGCTCTGCTGAGACTCTCAGCAGCCTCTGAGGGTCATGGATCTGACTCTGGGTTATCACTCAGACAGACAAATGTTCATGCAAGAATAAGCAATCGACTCTGATTAAACACATTTCTTAGTGGCAGAAGTGAATAATGCCCTATCAAAGGCTATAAAACACAATTTATCCTGAAAAAAAAAATTAATCAATTTTTATTTGGCTGGTTAGAGGAAGCCAATCTGGATTAGCAGCAGCTGGAGGCAAACAAGGGATACAGAAATAAACCCCGGTGAACAGAATGTGTGACAAACCCCAGCAGGGGGAAGCAGTCAGACCTGACAGGGAAGTCTCCTTACCTGTTCTGGCCCTTTGTCAAACATTTTCCTCGTCCTGGGGAACTGGTGGGAGTGGGGGGTGTACTGCACCCCCACGCTGCCCACGTTGGCAGGACGCACGGACGCCATGTCCCGGCTCACGGGCTGCTTGGTCACATCGTTGGTCAGGCTGGAGCTGCTCGTGCTCGTGGTTGGAGGGGACCCTCTAAAGGTCACAAAAAGAGGGAAAGGGTTTAGGCTTCGCTGGACACCCAGTGGAGTTCCGTGGGGTGGGGCTGGGCAGGGGGCACTGACCCCCTGGCAGGAGGTGCTGCACTTACCCCACTTGGTGGATGTGCATGCCCTTGTTGGTGGGGCTGGCAGGGGCTGACTGGGTGAGCGAGGACGTGTCCAGGATGCGCTGGGGCCGAGCGTTCACCGTGGCCTGGGGAGAACACACGGAGCCCTGAACGGCCGGAGCGTGGCCCCAGCCACACCCACACCCCTGGGGCTGCAGGGACTGAGCTCTCTGCAGTGGGGGGGTTAAAACAGACATGGAAAAGCCCCTGTGCTGTTCCCAACACGTGAGATGATTCCACTACTTGTGTAGTCAGAAAACACTTACCAGGACGTGCCCTCGTGCTGCCTGCAGGGAAATGGCTCTGAGGAACACATCAGCCTTTCCCTGAGCCAGCTGCAGCCCAGGGCCTGCACCAGCACCCCAAAAACGTGGCCAAGGGGACAGCCCAGGGTCTCCTCAGGTGCCATGGGACAAGGGGACAGCCTGGGGTCCCCTCAGCAGCCCAGAGCTCCCTGCAGCCCTCAGCCTTTCCCTCCCACCATGACCTCAAGTCACACACGTGTTCTGAGCAAGGAGAAAAGGAGCCTCACTCCCTACAACCCCTGGAAAGAGGTTGGAGCCAGGTGGGGATCGGGCTCTGCTCCCAGGGAACAAGTGACAGGATGAAGGGAAATGGCCTCAAGCTGTGCCAGGGGAAGTTTAGGCTGCATACTGGGAAAATTCCCTCCCTGAAAGGGCTGTCCAGCCCTGGCATAGCTGCCCAGGACAGTGGTGGAGTCCCCATCCCTGGAGGGATTTCAGGGCCATGTGGATGTGGCACTTGGGGACATGGGTGAGTGGTGGCCTTGGCACTGCTGGGGAAGGGTTGGACTCGATCTCAGAGGGCTTTTCCAACCTCAGTGATTCTGTAATTCAGCCTCAAGCCCTTCATTAAAAGCACCCTGATGAAGCAACCTGGGGGTAAGCAAACTTTCCTTTTTAAGACTTTCGGATTTCAGAAAGTCTTTAGAGGCCACCACTGAATCCTGGGTCCTTTCTGTTTGTTTTGGTGCTCCAAAGAGCCTGTTTGGGCATTTTCCAAAGCTCAGGCCGGGAAGGAGAGCTGCACCATTCCCATCTGCATCATAAACATAAATCCCAGCCCAGCCGCAGTCTGGGTGAGAAGCAGCAGTGTCTGATCAGCCCAGGGAATAAAGCAGCAGATTTCCTGCAGGAAGGCTGCACGCCTGGGCAGCCCACTCACCGTCTGCTCACACACAGCACCATCCCCACAGCCCCCAGCCAGCCTGGAGACACAGCCACGCTCAGGGCTCCGTTAAAAACCTGAACAGGACAGTCTGGGCTCCTTTGGAAAGAAAAATCACTGAATCCCAGAATAGCTGGGGTTGGAAGGGACCTCTGGAGATCACCCACTCCAACCCCCCTGCCGAGGCACGGTCACCTCAGGCAGGGGACACAGGAACGCGTCCAGGTGGGTTTGAAATGTCTCTGGAGAGGAAGGGTTAGATGGGATAGTGGAAATAAATTCTTCCCTGTGAGGGTGGGGAGGCCCTGGCACAGGTTGTCCAGAGAAGCTGTGGCTGCCCCTGGATCCCTGGAAGTGTCCAAGGCCAGGTTGGACAGGGCTTGGAGCAGCCTGGTCTGGTGGAAGGTGTCCCTGCCCATGGCAGGGGGTGGAAGGGATGAGCTTTAAGGTCCCTTCCAACCCAAACTATTCCATGGTTCTGTGATAAACATTTAATTCCCCACTACCATCCAGAGGAAGAAGCCCCTGGCTTGTTTGTCCAGGTGCTTCCCCTGGAGCCCCCCAGTTCCCAGCCAGGTCTCCCAGATCACAGAGTTCTGCTCAGCTGTGTCAATTAAGAAAACCCCAGCTGTCCCAGTTCTAAAATGAAACCTCTTCTTTCCCAAATTTTTAACTAATTAGACCAAAATACTAAACCCCTAGAACACTCAAGTGCTTTACTTCACCTGAAGCAGTATTCTTGATTAAGCAGGAAAATCAGTTTTTGTTTGTATTCCCTGACAAAATTCAACCCCCAAACTGGGAAGTGTTTGCACAGACTGGGGAGGATGGACGTGCTTGGCAGCGTCCAGGTGCTCCCTTCTCCATCCAACAACGCTCCATTAGCACCAAGGAAAGATCTCAGGATACAGTCAGCAAGATTTAATTGTCACTAATTTGCATTAGAAACCAGAGGGCTCCTGCCTGAGCTCCCAGCACAGAGCCTGGAGCGCTGGCTGTGGGTCCTGCAGCTCCACTCACGGCAGGGCTGGGGCCTGAATGGAACCAATAAAGGCCAGACCACGACCTGGGATCCGAGCCTTAAATTTTTGGTGGGCAGTTCCCAGGTTGGTTGGTTTTTGTTGGAATAAGAAAGCCTTGTTAGGAGGCAGCCAGACCAGGTGGCCCTGGCCAGAGCCAGGCCCACGAGCGCACAAGTTCCACGGTTAAACACTCTCCTTACGGATCTCATGGCTAAGGCACAGCAGAACAAATCAGTGTTGTTCACTGAAGCATCCCCAGATAAAAACCCCGGTTAACAGGAATGCTTCTTGTTTTCCAAACCCTTTGGAAGAGCTGTTGCCTTAGGAAAAGCAGGGACAGACCAGCAGACGAGGCACAGCGTGAGATGCATGGACCCATCACTTGAGCTTTGGGACTCTGCTCAGGACCAACAGTTTGGTCCAAACTTGTCAGAATCAACACAGAATTTACCCAATCAGTCATAACATTCCCTAGGGATATCACAACATAATGATCACAGTACTGGTATCAATCCACCTCTCCATTGCCCAGGGAGCAAGTCCTGAAAAAATATTTAAGTGAGGAAAAGCAGATCTGGTTCCTCTTTATATCCCTTTTAAAAGTAGGAGTAATATTTCATTTTGCAAAGAGCCTTCCAATATACAGAACTGAAACTGTTTCATGCATCTAGAGCAGAGAGAGAGAAATCTTCCACCTTTTCCCTTCTTTCTTCCCCTCAGTTCGGCATCCCCAGCCTGGCAGTCATTTGTTCTACCCCCATATCACCAGGGGAGGGCTCAGCTTGCTGCTTCCACTGCCAAAATAATTCTCTCTCCCAAACCCAGCCTTGACTGCTCACTGACACGTGCACTTCAAACAAATAAAAGAGTTCAAATCAGTAACTATCGTCCCAAGAGAGAATGTGATTCAAAAGCAAGAAATCTCTAGGGCATTAGGATGGCAGTGCACAATGCTGGCATCTCTTACTGCAGCTTCAGCTCAGCAGCCCAAGGCTGAAGATCTGGGATTATTCCCTGGGAATGACCAGTAAGAGAGGTCACCTGGCATTGCAATGGCTCATGGTCTCGATGCTTCAGCGACCAGAAAGCAGGTTCAGACAGAGCTTTCTGTCCCCAGCCCGGGCTGGGGGAGGCAGGAGGTGAGAAGATGTTCTGGGGTGGCCTGGTTTGGGTGGGGGTGGAGGTGCTGCCCCCTCCCCAGTGACGGCAGCCTCCAGGGACATCTTGTCACCCTGGGAGGATGAGATGGGATGAGGATGGAGGTTTAGGCGCCCAGCCTGGGCTGGAGGTGAGGAGTGGCAGGGTGTCTGCATGCTGACTCACATGTACTAGTTCACCTGGGTTGGAGAGCCGTTGTGGCTTCAGTCTGCAGGCCAGTCCCACTTGCATTATCTAAATCAGTTTGCAAACGGATAATTTAATGAAGAATATTTAAAGGTTTATCCCAGGGACTGATCTAGACAAGTAGACTTCTAAACCAGACCTACTGTCAGAGGTCTGCATCTAATTTCTACCCTAAAACAACCCCGGGCCCTCCCCCATTTATTCATTTTACCTGATCAAGCGTTCATAGGAGAATTTATCATCTTGAAGCATTAAAAGCTCCTTCTGCAAAAGGCAGAGCCCTCCAACAGACCCATCCAGGTCAGTCTGCCTAAGCCTTGCCTAAGCATGAACAAATCCACATACAAACACCTGGCAGGCACAGGTGAGCAGGGACAGGCACATACCTTGTAGGCAATGCTGTTGAGAACCTTCATGGCCAGGTCGGAGACATCAGGGTAGGGGTCGGCAGCCAAGTGAAGGAGCACTCTCCAAATTTGGGTATAAACACTGTTGAAGCTCACACCTAAAACAGTAAAAAACACAACAAACCCAAAGCCCCGTGCTGCAGCACATGACAATCCATCAACTCCAACTCTTTGATCTGATGTGAGAAAATTCATTAGAACTCCAAACATCCCCAGTGACATCTCAGGAAACATCAAGAGAGGAGCTCAAAAACACCCCACATGGGAATTTTGTCTCCCTTTTGCCCGTCTGTGAACTCTGCAAGGGCTTGTGAAATCAAAGTGGGAGAAAGCAAAATAAATTAAAGACTCCCTAAATCAGCTCCAGTCAAGCTGCTGCTTTTCCAGGCTCCTGAAGCAAATCACCTGGAAAGGCCAAATGGATAATGTCCAGGTTTCCTGAGCTAAAATACTAAATGGTATAAACCCCCAGTTACTGCCTTGTATTTTTGTGGTTATTTTTATCAAATTGTTCAGGGGTCTGTGCATTCTACAAGTTTACTAAATGTTTAAACCAAGGCTTCAGGAGCTGAGCCTTCGGGAAGCAGCGAGTCCAACTCAGTCCTTCCTATTGACATTTGTATCAATTCCTCCAGTTTGTTATTTAATGAGCATATCTGCCATTTGGTACGGCAGCAGAAGGGACTGACAGATTCAAAGTACAAATCACATTAATAAGCATTTGCAACAACTGACAAAATTCTGTGAACATTTTATTTTGCTGCTTTTAGGCGAGTGATTCGTTCCTCTGTCCCCGAACCCTCCCGATGTCTGATCGTGCAACGCCCCGGCTGGGAGTTGAGCCATTTGGACAATACTAAAGTGGTTGCACTAACAAAAAAAAAAAAAAAAAAAAAAAAGGAGCTAAAATAGAGATTTCAGATGAGTCACAATCAATGGTAAATGACAGATCAAGCTGTTACTGCTTTTCCTCTCGTGTTTCTGGAGGCATCTAAATATAAAGTTGGGAGGAAAGAGGCTCCTTGGTCAACAAGCAGCTTCTGACCTGGCAGAGCTGCTGAGCCTGATACTCAAACCAGCAGAACAGACTGGGACAGACCAGTTCTGAGCTCTGGCTGAAGGCAGCAACAAGCTCCAGGAGCCCACAGGAGGCTGCCCCTCGGATGCTGCTCTGCCTGACCAGGGGAAGCTTTCTCTGTCAGAAAGTCCCCAGATTGTGTCAAATCACTCTGCAAAGGACCAAGGCAGTACCCCAATAATCCAACTCCTCCCTCTCATTCCACCTGCAGAGGGTCTCTCTCTCAGCTGGAAACCAAAGAATGTTCCAAGTGATCTCTGCTTAAATTTTCACCTGTGAATCTCACAAGTGTTTTTGATGGGACCACTTGGACTGCGCTGCTTGTGTGCTGGGGGTGACCCAGGTTGCTCCAAGCCCCGTCCAACCTGGCCTTGGACACTTCCAGGGATCCAGGGGCAGCCACAGCTTCTCTGGGCAACCTGTGCCAGGGCCTCCCCACCCTCACAGAGGAGAACTTATTCCCAATATTCCATCTAACCCTGCCCTGTGTCAGTGGGAAGCCATTCCCCCTTGTCCTGTCCCTCCAGACCCTTGTGCAAACTCTCCCTCCAGCCCTCTTGGAGCCCTTTTAGGCACTGGTAAGGCTGTAAAACACATAACAATGTAAATTGTTATAAGGCTGTAAATTGTAAAGGCTATAAATATATATTTATATAATACTGTAGAATATTTATATAATAGTATAAAATTGTAAAGGCTGTAAATATATTACAATGTTAAATCCTGGAAGCTTCTATTACCAGGGAAAGAAAAACTGGAGGGGGAAGGATAAAGAACAAGAGAGGGAGAGAGGCGAAGTGCTACAAGCTGTGGGAGGAAAAAAGCCTGAGCCTCTGAAGCAGCAAGGCAGGTAAGGTCTGAGGTGTGCCCAGAGCTCTGCCTCCTACACTCAGGCCTGTGCAGGAGTTACATAAGGACCAGAGGGAAAACTGCCTGCCTTGAATTCTTTAAAGCCCTTGAAAGAGAGTAAAAGGAAAGGGAGACCAAGGGGGCACATGGCAGAATTTCCAGGTCTCTGATAACCACCTCGTTCAGGAAGAAAGAAACCCAGTGACATTTTTTATACATCTAAGCATCATGAAAAAAAAACAGATTTAAAGCAAAAACTGTGCTGGTGCAACTCCTCCTTCACCTGGCAGCCTTTGAGGAGAACACAGGGAATTTCTACAAAGGCATCTGGGGCTCAGGGCTGGTGCTCCAGGGGCTGGTCCTCCCTGATGCCACCTCCCCATGTCAGTGCTGTTCAGTGCATGGAGTGACACATCTGAAACAGCTCCTTGTAAAATCCTGAGCTCCGAGTCCCTGGGATAATGGAACAGCAGAGGTGGCAGGAGGAACAGCATCTTCTTTCCACATAATGGACTCAAGTGCAAAAGCTATCCACGAGATGCAAACAAAGAGCCGAGCAGGAGATGGGTGTTAATCTAAGCAGACAGCTCTGTAATTAGTCACACTGACTGAAAGCCAGTTCAATGGACCTTGCAGTATGGATTTATGTTTACAAAATGATTCCTCTATGCCAAGAATGTCAAAAATAAATGGTCTGCCTTTCCCTTGACTTTGATTTTCCTTGCACACACACAGGTTGGTTGGATTCACCTCAGCCCCACGCAGCTGTCCCGGGGTCCTGCAGCTCCAAGGGGGCCACACCGGATGCAAACCTGACTGCTGATGGCTTTAGTTATTCTCCCCGATCTGCCAGGCTGGGACAGGGTTTCTTTCCAAGCCCCTGTAAAAATCACTGCAGTGATTTCAAGCCCTGACCTCCACACAAGGGGCAGTTCCACTCCCCACTGGCACCGCAGCAAAACCAGACCAATGGCAGCACCAGGGTGCTGGCCCAGGGTCATCTCCTGTGGCAGGGAGTGAAACCTTTGGATGGGCAGAGTGACAGGGAATGAACCTTCGGATGGGCACACGGGGACAGGGTGTGGAACCTTCGGACACAGGGAAATCTGTCAGGCTGAACAGCACCTCAGGTACCTCCTTCCCACCAGTGCCAGCCCCTCCTGCTCTGTCAGTGTGCATCCCTCTTGCCATCAGGGACCCTGGGTGGAGAGCACCCCCAAATCCCTGCTGTCTCTGACCTCTACTCGGGCAAACACTGCCTGTTCCCTGCAGCCACAGCAAACCCACCCCCCTGCACCCCTGAGAGCCTCCCTGGGCTCTGCACACTCCAACACCAGGGGAGCCCAGTGACAGAGCTGAGCTTTCAGTGCTTCAGCACAAGGCAGAACCAGCTCATTAGAAAGAAGTTCCCTCAGAGCAGGTACCCCCTGACCAGGGCTGATGTCACCCACATGAAAGCAGCCCACCACGACCAGCCTCCACAGCAAGTCTGCATTTCCAAAACCTGCCCCAAATCCCTGTGTTTGGCTCCTTGTTACTTCTCATTAAGTCTGTGCATTAAACACATTGCCTGGTGAGAGACCTGTCCTAACACTCACTCCTATTTCCTGCACCTCCCTGTCCACCTCCACCTCTGCTCTCCTCATCCTCACTGCAGCAGTCTCCCGCTGTCACCGTTACTTTGAGGCAGATCCTGTGACATGGCAAACAGTTCTCCACCCCCAGCCTCTCCCTCTGGAAAAGACAACTATTCCCCAGCATTTCATTGCTCCAAGATTTATTTTCCTCCTTCTTTGATCACTCCTTAAGATCATCTTTCCAGCAATGCTCTCTGTAGGACAAAGACTTTCATCATGCAGTTTGGATATGAATAATCAGCCTCAAGGTATGCAACCCCCCAATCTTAATTCCTTCCCTTTTCCTATCTTAAAACTAAACATTTCCAGGACACCAAGATTAATGAGTGGCTGTATGGAAAAGCAGCAAGGCTCAGCTTCCCTTCCAAACTGATGTCTTTGTTGACTAACCACAAACCGCCTCTTGCCAGCTTGAAAATTGGGCCAGAAATAAATGTCTCTCCTGGTACAGCCCTGTCTGGCCAAGGAGCAGCTGCCAGAGAACAAACACCTCGGCTGAGAGCACGAGCTGCATTGGGGGGGCAATAAATGGGGACATTTGGTGTACAGTTAGCTCAGGAACTGCTTGTAAAATGGAACAAGGAGGAATGGAGAGCTTTTCCTCCAGTTTATGGCAAGAAGTATATGGTGTGATGCCTCTGTGTCAGGGAAGAGGCTGATCCAGAACAACCCCTCTGGCACCGTGTTTCTCCAACTGCAAGAGAGGAAGAGAGTCCTGAGCATCAGCAGGTTTGGCTGCCCCACCCCTGGAAGTGTCCAGGGCCAGGTTGGACGGGGCTTGGAGCAACCTGGGCCGGTGGAAGGTGTCCCTGCCCAGAGCAGGGGGTGGGACTGGATGGGCTTTAACCCAACCCACTCCACAATTCTGTGACCAGTGGGTCAGCCCAGGGAATGCAGAGTGCAGGACACAGTTAAACTGTGCCTGAGAATTTCTGCTTTTACAGACCAGATTTCTGCTTTGTTTTGAGTCTCCCCACGTGCCCCCAAACACCGTTTTTGCTGCTCTGGCTGCCTCGGATATGTGGCAGAGGTGTTACTGCAGAGCCAAAGGCCCATTTCCTCCTCCAAAGGACACAGAGTAGGCAAAGCACTCCTTCAGTCACGCCAAGTCTCTCCCCAGGTGGGCTCCCAGAGTTGCCCCTCGCTGTACAGCAGCAGTTTAGTGCCTGTTAGGACACTACACAGGGGTTAACCTGAGCCAGGCACAACAGCCACAGAGCTGTGAGGGTGGCTGGGGCTGATGGCAGCTCTCCCTGGGGAGCAGGAGGGGGCTGGAGGGTGGTGATTCTTCAGCAGGAATGAGAAAAGCCTGGCTTGCAGCAGGCAAATGGGAAGGTAATGGCATTCTGTGCGAGTCATGAATTTTAAACACTTCTCTAAGCTCTGCCATTTCCAGCTGGGTCTGAGCTCTTTGATGGAATTGGAATGAGGGAGGCCTTGGAGAGCTGCTCTCTTTGCTTTCCCAGGTCTCCTTCACCTCCTCCAGCTCCTCTCCAGACTCTTTTCCAGCTGTGCTGTACAGCCCTTGTGAGACAAGCACAAGCCATCAAGCAGACACAGGAGGCACCAGTGGGAATGGGAAAACTTGAGTCCTAGCTCAAGATGGAGAGAAATCTCCCAACATCCCTGTCATGCTTTACAAGATCCAATTTCATTACTGACAATCAAAGGCAAATTAACTGATCAAGTTCCTAATGAACACATGATTTTAAACTGCCACAGGGGCTCAGGAAATACAATCCCAGAGTCTTTCAGCTCAGAAGAGCCAAATCACCATTAATTCTCCCAGAAAACACAGGTTATCACCCAGGTGAGTCCTCTCTTGAGTTGCACCACTCTCTTTTCACTGATTTGTGAAAATATGGGCCCATTTACTGATTACAAAGGAAACACAGAGACTTCCCCCAGCGTTTCCCTGTGCATGCTGCTTTCCCTGGAAAGAGGCTGTTCCAAAAGCCAGGTCCTTCTGCATGGTGCCTGTGTTGTTGTGCCAAAATGGCTCAGGTTGTTTGAAAAGATACAGGTAGTGTAAAGCAAAGCTGTTGTGGCAGTCAGACACCACTGGGAAAGCTACCTGAAAAACAACTGGGTTGGAAGAGCTTCGTGCAAACATTCCAGTTTGTTCCATAAAAGAAATGCAAATAATCCATTACCCCAGATCAGCCAGGCACAAACACAGGGGCAATTTCCCTTTCTTCTGGGCTACAGCACTGGGCTCTGCAGAGTTCTGCACATCACCCAGAGGGGGAAATGGGGAGAGACAGGGGCTGCTGAGTGGTGGTTGTGATGCCAGAGCTGCTTATCCAGGAGAAATGATGGAGAGGGGATGAGAGGCAGCAGGATCAGCCATGGGACCTTCGGAGTTCTATGGAACACTCAGTCTTTTTGCTTTTAAGACACAACCTGGGATTCTTTAAGTCCTGTTTTAACTATATACACATAAACCTGCAGAGGAAATAAGCTGGGTCAGGTTTCCCTGGAGGAGTAACACAGCACAGGGGCTGAACAGAAACACAACCTACATGAAAGATCCCCAGGGAAGCAGTCAGTGCTGAGGCTCAGCTGCTGCATCCACAGGATGGAGAGTCCTTGCTTCATTGCCTAACCAGTGAAACTGCAGTGGGCGTGGAATTCCTGTATACCCCACATTTTTGTGCTTAAATTCCTATTAGGACCGTTGTCCATTGTAAGGGAGCTCAGAGTTGGAGCCAACAGCTCCCATTCCCAGTCCTCCTACCAGAGCAGGAGCGACCCAACCAAACACAGAAATAGCACTTCTAGTGTTATGAGAAATTTTCCTGGAGTAAGACCAAGCAGGAGCCAAGATCCCAGCCTTCCACACAGCCAAGAGGTGACCCCAAGGGAAGGGCAGGAGAGGCTCTGCTCACCTATGAGGGAGTTCAGAGAGGAGTAGGAGCTGACTCGTCTCATCTTGTCGATGGTCTCAAAGGACAGGATGTACTCCTCGTTCTCTGGGCTGCCCAAGGTGCTGCTGGCACTGCTGCTCGTGCTCAGGTTCCCAGGGGAAAACGCAACAGAGCTCCCAGCTGCCAACAGAAAAGAGTGGATGCTGGAACAAGGACTGGTGAGAGAACAATTTTTACCCAGACATTACAGCTCTTTTCTAAATCCTGCCACACTCAGGGAAGGTGTGGGCAAACCCACAACTCCCCTTTTTAATACTGAATGATGAAACACAGCATAAGCAAAAGACTGAGTTAAAAATCCACTTATGCTTGGAAGCTGGAAGACACCTTTTTGGTCCCCAAACACTCAGGAAAATCAATACTGATGACCAGCAAATGGAAAATAATTATGAAGGAGGTTCTCATCCAAGCCCTTGGAGCTGGGTAATTGGGGCTGAAGTGCTGGTTCCAGCCCTTGTCCCGCACGTGGTACCTCCTGGCTTGCACAGTGGGGACAGGGGGAAGAAAAAGCAAAGGAAAACGAAAGCATTCTGACATCTCTTACACTCTTCATTCAGGCTGAGGTTCTGCAAGGACTTGTTGAGGTTCCTGGCTGTGGTCACGGCTCGGATATTCCCGTAGGAGCTGACGGAGCGCAGCCGCGGCGTGCACGGCCCGTCCCGCACCGGCGTCAGGCTCCCGCCCTCTGTGGAGGCAAAATGCAGCAGCTACAGATGTAACCAAAAACAATCGTGGTGTTCTGGTTGCTTCCCAGCAAATATGTAACTAAAATACCACTAATACAAACAAAATTCAGTCATTTCCTGCCAGGCTAAAAGGGGAGGAGGTATGACAAAGGGTCCTCTGAGCACATAACCAGTGAGGATGTGTATCTGCTGTCCAGCCTGAGATGTTGTTACATCCAACAAAGCCAGGTGAGTCCAGCCTTGCCTGTGGACTGCCCAGGGGACACAGTGGCTCTTCTCTGCAGGTGGGTGCTGGGCCACTGCCTGGCCCCTGTACCAGGACAGCCACAGGAGCGTTGGTCAGCTCCTCTGTGCTGCTGCTCATTAAACACCCCTTAGATTGTCTCATTGTAAAGAATTATGAAAATTCTGGTTTACTGACCGAATTCCAAGCCTGGTTTCAAGTCCTATTTCCCCCATGACCTGGATGGATTTCTCACAGGGCTGAACAGACACCAGAGCTGCCACCTCATCACTCACCATGTCACAACAATGCCGCTTCAATAAATCCCCACCGGAAAGGATTCCAGGGTGTTGGGAAAACTCCTTAAATCAGTTCCCAAGTGCCTTCAGGCCCTGCATCTCCTGCCCCCCCAAAACCCCCACCTGTGGCAGCTGGAGAAGGGAGAGGGTAGTTCTTCTCCTCTTCTATGAACTGCAAAGCCACGGTGCAGAAATTGCTCTCGTACTGAACCACCAGGTGACTCAGGGCCACCACCAGCTCCTGGGGAAAGAGCACAAGAAACACCTCATGGGTACACAGGCCAGAAACAAGGGACTGAAGGGAAACACAGACCAATGTGGTCCTTATTTCTGGACCTTATTATTAGGTGGCCATCCAGGCTAATAATCCCCCTTAATTCACAGAGATGAGCTGCAGAGTTCAAACCTAATTCTTCACAAGCCTTTTTTACTTCAACCAGCTCTCACTACTCCACCACTCCTACCCAGTACTACTACTGAGTAACCTGCTCTCGTGGAAGGTGTCCCTGCCCATGGCAGGGCTTGGAACAAGATGAGCTTTAAGGTGCCTTCCCACCCAAACCATTCCATGATTCTGTCACTGATTCTGCCCAGCGTTGTCAAACTGAAGCAGTGTCACAGACAGCACTGAACAGCAAACAGGAGCCAGAGCTGGCTTTGGTTGCTGTCTCTGTTCAGGGACAGATCTCCCAAGGAGAGATTTATGAATCTCACAGAGCATTCAGTGTGACACGCAGCTCTCTCTTGAATTAAACTGATTAAATGCTGGAACAAGACAACAGAAATGAATCCTTGCAATGCTGGTGACAAGTGCCAGGGTGTTGATGTTCCAGTTAAGTAAACACAAGCATTAGGACACCTCAGAACAGCCCTCAAGAACAATCCAGAATGTCAAAAACTATTTAATGTACTATTGATGTACAATGGTGCACCAGAAACTGTAATTCTCCCAAATCTGAAGAACTATTCTGAAGCTGTCTGTGATCCATCCTTGAGGTTCTAAAGGCAGGAAGATCTCACTGAACAGAGCTCTCATTCTCTCCACAGCATTCTGACTCCCCCTCCTCTTCCTCCCCTAGGACTCCCACCACTCCATGTTTTTAGCAACACAAAACTATTTAATTTAAAACCTGAGATCCCTAACCCAAGGCCAGGTTGGACGGGGCCTGGAGCAACCTGGGCTGGTGGAAGGTGTCCCTGCCCAGGGCAGGAGGTGGCACTGGAGGAGCTTTAAGGTCCCTCCCAACCCAAAGCACTCTGGGATTCGATGATGATTCTGTGATGGACCAGATCCTTCCAAGGGAGAGAAATTCCCTGGAAAGCCTCTGAAAGGCAGCCTGCACTGCCAGGCCCAGGGCAGGGCTCCAGGCCCAGGGCAGGGCTCCAGCCGTACCTTGCGGACCATGGGGCTGCCGTCGTTGATGAGCTGGGCCAGCATCATGGCCACGTTGTGGTCGATGGTGGTGGAGTGATCCGTGCGCTCCGCAGAGTTCCCCACAAACGTCCCCAGGGCAAAGACCGCGGCACAGCGGACCTGGACACACAAACAGCCGTTATCCACTTCCTCATCTGCCAGGGGGATTTACTGTGTCCCCACAGACGGCGTCTCTGGGAACCTGAACCACTGTGCCAGGTGAACAGGGAGGGTCACAGGGAGGCCCACGGGGAGCCACAGCCCAGGCAGCCTCAGCAAAGCGCTGAGTTTTAAGTATTCACAGACACGGGGTATATTTAATTTCCCAGAACACTTGGTGACCTTCCCATGGGTGATTCTTCCAGTTGCATTGCCTTGAATATTAATTAACAGGAATAAGGTAAACACAGAGTTCCTGCTGGGATGTGAATCTTTAATAGGAGCGCTGACTACAGTCTTCAAATATGGGCTCATAGGAATGTAGAAGATGAAGGGGAAGAGGAGGAAAATCAGGGAAAACTTTGGACAGCCCACCCCACCTCTGCAGAAACACTGCTCACAATGTGGGGAGAATGGAGCCAGAGACAGGAGGTGGAGGATGAAGGACAGAGGCTGAATGGGGAGGGGCATCTCATCTTTAATCTCTGCACATTATCAGAGGTGTTTAGCTCAGCTCCCTTCTCCCACGTGTGCTGTCACCTCCCTGGGCTCTGAGGGGCTCAGCACAGTCCCTTCTCTTGGGAAGAGTGTCACAAAGGTAAAACACGTCCCACTAAAGGTGGATTTTCACACATGGCAGTGGGAGAACAGCTTTCACACTTGGGCAAAAAGACTAAAGGGTTTTTTGCAACACGCAGTGAGTTTTGGGACCACATTTCTAACAATCTGATTTTAATAGTGTGATATGAAAGGAAGCAAAAAATGTGGCTTTTCCCAACTCCAGTGCCCAGATCCCAGGATGCTGGGGCTGTAGGAACTTCCTCTGCTTTTCTTTGGATGCTCCTCTTGCAGGGTTTATTTCATTAGCACCACCTTGAAGAAACAGCAACAAGATCTTCCTCTGAACCAGACACAAACATAAAGCTCTCAAAGGTCCTGGTTCACAGGAATTTCTGTCCTCTGCCAGAATTTGCCAATTCAGCTGGCGTTTACTGGAAAAGTTGGATTTTTACCTCTGGGATTGGGTCGGAGAGGAGGCTGTAGAGCTTCTCGTGAGCGCTGTCTCTCACTCCACACCACCTGGCTGAGTCAAAGTTCTGCCAAATCCGTCCCAGACAAATGGCCACCCAGTGCCTGAGGAGCGGGTGGGGGTCGTTCAGCTGCTCCAGGCAGATCGCAATCAGGTTTCCCTGAAGGCAAGCTTCCTGCAACACAAACCAAGCCACTTACTTGGGCTGACAGCTTCCCACCTCATCCCCACAGCACAACACTATTTCTGAAAGACTCAGAAAATCACAGGAAAATAATCATTCAGTGGTCCCACTTGGCAGCAGGGTGAAGGGAAGGGCAGGTACACACTACCAGAGCTGGTTAAAAGCTGAGCATTAGAAATGTTTCCTATAAGGCATAAAAGCCTGTTTTTCCCTCATTGGAAGCGTTCCTAGCACCTGTGAGAGCCCCAGGGTTTATGGCTGATTCCACAGACCATTCCCAGCCAACATTTGACAGGACCAGGTACTATTTCCTTCCCAACCTGCCAGTGGCTGCCTGGAGGGGTGGCTGTGGAGTGACTCGTGTCCTTACCCTCCACTGCCAGGTGCTTTGTCACACCTCCAGGCCAATTTTTCTTTTAATCCACGTAGAAATAACATAAAACAACCTCCTAGTTCAGTTTCCCAGTTCAGGGCTGGGCTGTAATGCAAGGCAGGACACTTTTATTGAGGTAAAGGCACAAGGCAGAGAGAGGCAGGAGAGACTGAAGGGAAAAGGCTGTTGGAACTCACCTGCCCAGTGTTGTAGTTGTTCACAATCACAGCCAGGATAAACGCTGTCATTGTCCTGTGTTCAGCCTGAAAACAACCCACAACTGAGGGTTACCTGGAGAACAGGGCAGGGAACAGCTACACCCCATCCTGAGACGGGGCATTATTCTAAGTGCAGTTTGTGTCACATTAAAAGAATGAGAGAGGAGAAAGAAAGCTGGAATTTTCTTGGCATCAGCCTGACACACCTGAGATGCTTCCCCAGCCTGGCCACATGATCCTCCCAGTCAGCCTGGCCCCTGCTCTGGGCAGGGCTCCCCACCACCCACTGCAGGAACCCAAACAACTGCTGCTGAGGGAACTGCCAAAGCTACAGCGCAATTCCCTGTCTCTGCAGCCTCCTGGAGCCCCCAGCTCCCACAGCCATCTGCTTAGAGACCTTTGTCTGTAAATCCTTGTTTCGTTTGGCTGCCTCTGTCACACTGGTGGGAGCATTGCTGACTCCCCAGTACAGCCCTGGAGTGGGGGCATCAGAACAGAATCAGAACAGAAGCTAAACAGAACAGATCAGCTAAAACAAGGTAAGAAATGCTACAGGCGTCAGAATAAACGTGACTTGTCCTTACTGGCATATAAGGATCTGCCAGAACCGAAAGGAAATACTTGTGTCCATTGTCCTTCACCAGGTCAGCCTGGCATGACTGAAAAAGAGACCAAGAAAACCACAATGAGAACTGCAACAAACACGAATCTGCTCCTCCAGTGATGTACAAACGCTTCATGTCTCAACCATTTTCTCAAATTTTGTTTTTCATCTGAGAAGCAAAATAAAGCTCAAACGCTTCCTGGGGGCTGCAACCAAACACCCCTGTGGGAATGGGACAACAGGGAGGAGCAGGGAACCCTCTGCTACCCCCAAAGGGACACAAACAGCAGCTGGAAACGTGACCTCCTGCTCTGGGGAAGAGTTAAACAGGACATCTCTGTCCCACATTAAACCTCCACACAACCCAAACTGCAGAGCAGCTCCAGCGCCTTTCCAAGCCCCCCCGGAGCACAGGGCAGGTTTCCTGGCTGGGGTCAGCACATGGGTTTGCTGACACACCACCTCAGGCTTCAGGCTGACATATTGGGGTCACAGCAAAAGGATGGGCACCACCCAGGTGGAAATGCAAGGGAGAAACAGTGACTTGGCAATGAGCTCCCCTGTGACTCGGCTCTGCCGTGTGCTCCCTGCCAGAGACACGACCATGCATCTTTTATCAGATGAGAAGGTGAAGGAGGGAATTACTTGCTGAAAGGGGAGGGGATGGCAAGGCAGAGATGCAAGAGAATAGTTTATTGCTGAGGGGAGTGAGGCTGGTTTTGGCAGAGCAAAGAGCAGAGGGCCTGGACTGCTGCCAGGCTGCGACTACAAGAGGCTTTCCTGCCTCCTGGGTCACTCTGCACACACCAGGCTTCCTCTTCCCCCTTTTATTCCTCAGTGTCATAGCTTTCTGTTTCTTCCACAAAACAATCCCTTGGCTTTAATGTAGGCACACAGACACCAGCACAGGGGAGGCTGCCCAGCTTCACACTCATTGACTGTGCTGCCTCTCCAACCCAAATTCCTGAGGCTCAAGGGAGGGAAATGATGGCTCTAAAACCAGAACACTCACTCGACCCCTCCCTGCTCAGATCCTGTGAACAATATGGAATCCAGCACCACTGACACCTCCTCCTCCTCACAGAGTGAGCAGCTCCACTGTGAATAATAATACAACGTGACCAAAACAGGCTGCAGGCTTGGTGTGGAAGTTCAGAATGTACAGAAAATACTCTATTTGCAAGAAACAGGAGCTGCTGCCTGTCCCCTCCTTGGCAGTGCCCATGGCCCTTCTCTGGGGAAGCTGCCCCCTCCTCCCTTCCCACTCCCACCGTGTGTTGGTGGAGTCAGTGAGTGAAACAGCAGAAAAAAAGCCCAAACACACCATTTAAGAGTATTTTTTCTGTTTTGCTGTAAAGCAAAGCCTGCAAATGAGCGAGGTAACAACAGAGCATGGGAGGCGGCGTGTGAGGGGGTAGGAGGGATGAGAGCCCTCTTGGAGGGGAGGACAATAGGACACCAGGGGGGAATCACACCTGAGCCTCCTGCCATGAACCTGGGGCTGAGGCACCAGCCTTGGGTGCATCAGAAAGGAGCTTTTCAAGAATAGCTCTAAGATGAATAGTTTTCATTTTCCTTGCTTTCCAAAATCCTCTTAGGATGTTAATGAAAATATAGTTATAAAACTAAACCTGACAATGCTGGATCAACAGAGGGGAAAACTTCAATGAATTCAGTGCTATTCTCCATACTGAAATGGAGGAGATATGCAAAAACAACCCCCAAATAGGAAAGATCCAACATTCACAAGCAGTTCACACATTCTATATGGGCTTATAATTGTGCCTGAATTAATGTGTGCGCCTCTCCTAATATTTTTATTGTGCTCAACTAATTGCACCCACAAACCATAGAGCTGTATATACAATTATATAAATTTATCTGCAGTTACTTACCTGATTAATTATTTATTTTAAGCCTCACCAACTACAGCTCTGGCTGAGGCCATCCTTAAAAAAAAAGGCACATTGCTGAAACCCCAAAGAACCAGGAGTGCTTACACTGTCCACTGCCAGGATTTTGGCCCAGATGAAGACCAGGAGCGGTCGCAGCTCTCGGGCTGAACTCTGAAGCAGCTTCAGCACATACGGGAAAATGCCAACAGAGAGGGCCTGGGAGGCAGAGAGAAGAGCAAACCCCCATGAGCAACACCCCTGTGAACAAACCCCCATGAACAAACCCCCATAGGCAGCTCAGCCCCGAGGGTCGAACACAGCGCGCTGCCAGGACGCGGCATCTCCACTGACACAGCTGAGAAATCCGGCAGAAAACAATTTCCCACATTTCTAGTAAAGAGGGGATCCCTGTGTGCTTGTTGCTCATTTTAATCTTGAATGCCACCAGATATTTCCAGACTCATCTGGTCCATGAAGACTCTGAGCTAATCCAGCACCAGCTTTCACTCCTTCCAGCCTGGGCTATTTTGTGCTTCCCAATCTGCTCACTCCCCTCAGCTGGGGTCCTTTGCTCTCTCCAAACACGCTGCAAAAGCTCCACAATTCCAGCCTTTCCACTGGAAATGAACAGGTGTCTCCTCACACAGACTTCTAGCAAGCCTTTTCCATGGGATCAGAGACCACTGCCAGGAGGGCAGGGAACACAGGAAAGCCTTGAGGATCGCTGTGAGTGCTGACAGCCTTCCCAAAGCTCAGTGCAGAGGGAATGTGTGGGGGTTCAGGGTGAGCAGCCCCCAGCCTGGGGGCAGCTGGGCATGGCCCTGACATGGCCAGTGAGGGCATAACACACGTCCCAGCCAGAGCAAAGGCCCCTGTGCTGACCTCAGCTACGTCCTGATCCTCACAGAATCTGACAGTCCAGAGGTTTTAACATCCCCTTTAACACACACTGTCCTCCCAAGCTGCCTGTGCCTCCAGCCTCCCTCTGCAGAAGGGACTCTTGGCTGAGATGGAGGAGGGAGATAAAGAAAACCACTAAAAAGTCCCATCATTGAGCTGCTCCACAACCAGCTGGTGCTTCATCTTCACTTTTATCAACCAACAGCTCCATTTACAGGAGTGTTTTAAACTGCTCCTCTGTTAAATTCTTATTTATGCTCCACACTGTGCTGCCACTTCCCAAACTGCAGAATGCAGCTGCTGCCTGCTCAGAAGCACTTGTAAAATCCAGAGACCAAACAGATAAAGAAAGAGAAGAAAGTGATGCAGACAGTAACCTGAGAAAACAGAAAAAAAATGTGTATGCCTTTTTGGGCTATTTATTTTACATGACAAACCTTACTCGTCCCAGTTATTTCCTCCTGGTTTGCTTCTTACACTATTTTACACTAAACTATTCCCAAGGAACTCCTCTTCACTGTAATGGAAATGAATTTGATTAATAAAACCACTGTTCTTGTCGGGATACTTGCTGCATTTCCCACACATGAGCACACAGAACTGCTCATTTGTCAAATCTGTGGATTATCCTCCACATATTCCTTCCCTAAATCACCATCTGTATTTATCACCCCTACTGAGACAAACCAGAATTTACAAGCCCACGGGCAGCACCCACGCACCAAACTGACAGCCCAGGGACCCAGGTCCAGGAACCTTCCCAGCAGATCCAGAGCTCGCAGCCGATGCACCTGGCTCAGCAGCACCTGCAGAGGAGAGGGAGAAGGGATATTGGACTGAGAACAAATCCCTGTGCCTGCAGAGCACACGGAAGGGACCTTGGGATGGTTACAGCGCTTGGAACAGCACGGTCTGAATGGAAAGCTGAAGGACAAACCCTGGCTGTGAGAGCCTGGCCAGCCAGGGGTTACAGCTCCCTCGTGGAGCTGCTCCTGGCACAGAGGGAAGCAATCCCTACAGATTCCAGCCTGCCTTTCCCAGCAGAGCAGGAACGGGGTGGCACCTGCAGCAGGATCCAAAGGGGAGTGACAGCCCAGCCTCCCACTCTCCAAACAGCCCAGGAGCACAAGAAGAGGCTTTGCTTTCCTTGACAAATCAATACTGGAGACTTAAGAGGGAGCAAAAGGTCACATTAGTCGTTAATAAAAATCTCATTAAAACAGAGTCTGACAACGCTAATGAGGTGGTGGTTTACTGGCTTATACCTACCCTGGTGTGAAATATTAACAGATAGACTTGCAGTTCTTAATCTCCTTAACAGATGTAAGATATTGGAATGCAACATTTAATCCTTGGTTTAAATTGAGGAGCATCCCTCAGATGGATCTCAGGGAAAGAAGCTCCTTGATTTACCTCCCCGATTCCATCCTCTTCTCAGTGTTTTTCCACGTTGCATATTGAAATTAAATTATTTCTCATGTTTAACATTGAAGAATAACTAAATTACTTGGCTCATGTCTCACACTGTGGGTGATTGCTACTGGATACTGAAGTAGTGCAGGAAAAGTCCAGAAAAAACAGGAGGATGTGATAACTACTCTAACGTTTCACTCTGGGTGTCTGAGTTCAGATCTCAGCACAGGTCATAAGAGAAAGGATTTTGGTCATCCTGCCCTAGTTGGCACCAGCCTGTCCCATAAACCAGCCCAGGAACAACAGGAGCAGCTGTTTGTGATTAAAGCAGTAAGAGAAACCAGGGCAGGTGGAGGCTGGGGCAGGGCTGGGACAGCAGCAGGCCCTGGCAGGGGCAGGGTGCTCAGATCTACACGGCTGCTGTCCTGACCTGCAGAAAAGCCAAGGAAATCCACGAATTCTGTCATAGCTGGGCAAAGAAATTCATCTAATTGAAAAGGCTTTCCAGGTGAGGATAAAAATCCCAGCTCCACACTGCTGGCATCCCACAAGAACATTCCACCAAAGCAAACCGTGTCTGCTTTGAAAAGCTCCACTTCCTTATTGTGCAACCCAAACAAAGCCTCCATCTCACAGGATTCCCCATTCCCACTTCCCCAGCTGATCCGCACAGTAACCTGCAGCCTGAACTGACAGCAGTCCCAGAGCCCTGGGTGAGGATGTGGGGATGACACAGCTCCTGACCTTTGAGTGAATAACGGCAGTGCTGGCTGAGCCCCCAGCGCACACAGCCCTGCGTCACAGCCGCCCTGGCATCCGCCCAGCGTCACTCCCAAACACAAACAGCAAGCCAACTGCAACCACCCGTGAGCAGGGATTAACCAGGGCACAGCGGGGTAACTCAGAACGAACAGCCCACATTCTAGCAGGAACCTCCTAACAAAGGCAGGATGGGAGAAGGGACCTGCAGAGCGATCTCCACAGGCCCTCTGTGGGGGACAAGCTCTTGTCCACGAGCACGGGAGATCACGTGGAGGAGGAATCTCCACAGGGATCGAGCACCTGGGACTCAGGCCTGGCCAGGCTGTGTGTGCTGACTGCTCTCTGAGGGCTTCTCTCCTCTCTGCACCAGGAAACCTCCCGTGCCCAACCTGCCCCATGCACAGCAAGAATTCCAAGTGGAAAGCAGCTTCCTGAAGTCTATTAATTAAAAGGCCATTTACAAAGGGCCATTTCCCTGTCCTCGGTAAATCCAGGCTCTGCATGGCTGGTACCATGGCTTGGGCACTCAACACCTCCTCCTCTTGGGGCACAGAATCACAGAATGGTTTGGTGGGAAGGGACCTTAATGCCCATCTCATCCCACCCCCTGCCATGGGCAGGGACACCTTCCACCAGCCCAGGTTGCTCCAAGCCCCATCCAACCTGGCCTTGGGCACTTCCAGGGATGGGGCAGCCACAGCTTCCCTGGGCAATCTGTGCCAGGGCCCCACCAGCCTCAATCTAAAATGGGAACACAGAATCAGCCTTTGTCAGGTGACAGCAGCGGGGTCTGAGCACTCCCACGGGGTCAAAGCCAAGAGACACCAAGAAGGGTCTGTAACTCACTCCCCTCCCTCTCTGCCTCAGCTGCTCTCTAAGTATCTCAGACCTGTTAACAACCAATCTGATTCCTCTGTACAATTAATATTCTATAATTGTAACAATAATTACGCTGTCCCAGCTTGTTTTTGCTCCAGGCAGGAAAGCAGGTTCCTTTGCCAGGTGACCTCCCAATTTCACTGCAGAGTTTTGTTGCCTGCAGAGCCTGCTGGTGCCAAACAATCCATTGGAAAGCAGCAAAGTTGGAGCTGGAGCAGAATCCTGCCTGCTCCCATCACAGTGACAGAGACAAACCACACTTCTCCACATCTACATCATCTCTCAAGGCTTGGGAGGCTCAGGAAATTAAAGTTTGGTCTTGCAGAGATGGATGGTGCTGTCAGTCTCAGATCCAGCTGGCAGCTGACAGGGAAGGAGAGTCTCCCCACAGACCCTTTTAGAAGGGACCAGGACCATAGTCCTTTAATCAGAAAGATTTTGAATTCTGCTGTTGGTAGAGTAGAGCCCACAGGCACCTGGGCCAGGGTTTGTATTTCTGTCAGTGCAAACTGCAGGGGAGGAGAGGCCAGAGCAGGTGACAGATAACAACTGCAATGTGGGCCTTGCCACAAAGCATCGGCTGAATCACTATTCTGTTTCTCCTGGATTTACTTCTCCCTTAAACATGTGAACTTTGTTTTGCCTGAGCAAAGCCTACCAGGACTCTACATTCCTCCAGGCACAGTCTTCAGAGATTTGTTTCTATGTTCTTGCAGCAAAATTTCAGCCCCACATTAAAGGGAACACTTCCCAGGCTGTACCAGATGGATAAAGGAGCCATTTTCACACTATTTACGCTGCAGTAACTTCCACTCTCTGAAAACAGGGAGAAGATAAAAGTCTCTGCCTGACAGAGCTGGGATACAGAGGAGATGCCATAGGAGAGACCACAAAGATGTGCTGCTCTGAGACAGTCAGTGTGTCCAGAGCAAAGGGGAGGCAGCAGAGCCAACACTGCTGCACGTGGGCTGGAGTGGGAGCTTGGCCCACCAGGAGCCAAGGGAGGGGGCTGCACAGGTCTAATGGACGTGCACCCAGCTCAAATTCATCCTGGAGAAGCCCATGGAATTTATGTTCCCCAGAGCCATCGTGCTGGCAGCCCTGTGCTGAGCAGGCAGGGGAGGCACGGACAGGGAGAGGCAGGGACCCCACGGCCCAGGCAGGAGAGGCAGGGACCCCCACCCTGGTGCTCACCTGCAGCACGATGGGCAGCTGCTCCGGGGGGTTGCGGTTCTCCACACCCATGGTCAGCCACACCTGGAACGCCGTGAGCTGCTCCGCGAAGAAGGGGCTGTGCTGCGGAGCAAGAACAGCAACGCGGGTTCGGGTGAAAATCCAGGAGGGAAGCAAAGAGTTTTGGACTTCACTGACTTCCAAAAACCACTGCTTGTAATTGACATGTTTGTTTGGCAGCTTTTAAATGTACGTGAGCTTCCCAATACAATTCCCTTCAAATATCCCTTTATGTAAGTGTTTGGAAGAAAGGAGGAGGAAAGAGCAGAGAAACAGGAAAAGTTATCACAAGAGGTCTTAGGGAAAGGGGGCTGATGTCTCCTCAGGAGAAGCAGACAGAACAGTGGTGGATTTATCTGCTCTCCAGAGGCAGTTTCACTCCTGCAGCAGCACTCGGAGCTGCCTCTGCCCAGGCCGGAGACACCATCCAAGAGCAATGAAAATAAACTCCTTGTGCCATCCATCTCCCTGAGCACGTGGTATGAGCTCTGGGTGAGAACGGACTGACCACAGCACACAGCGGCTTCCAGGTAGGAATGCACAAGGAAACAGAAATCAATGGGGAAGAAAGGAGTGAAGAGGTGAAGGAGAGGGAGCAAACCAATTCAAACACACCCCTTGCAGGAGCACCATGACCCCCTAGGCCCCTCTCCATCAGGTTATTGTATTTTCCAGGTCTGACCAGGGAAGAACACCTTGGGAACAGGCAGGAGTCTGACACACGTGGTGTGTGATGTGCCGCTGAGACAGAACAGCCTGAAGAGGCTGTCAATGGATTTATTTAGGTCAGGCTGGACTCTCAGCCCCCAGTAGGGAGGGAATGGAGGGGCAGCAGCAACCCTGAGCCTCACCTGGCCCAGACATCCATCCCAGCTCTGCCATGGGGTTGTGAACAGGTTGGCACTGCCCTCAGTGCCTCCAGCCCTTTCCTCCTGCCTGGCCAGTGCCAGCCAACCTCTGCTGATCCACTACACTTTGCACCAGGCAGAAATCCAGGGGGTTGAGGACAAAGCATTGATTAGAACACAGGGAATAGATCAGAGGTGTGCATTTGTCTGTCTGATCCAGCCCCTGTCCCAGGGGTGAGCCCTCCCCTCCCTCCCAAACAACAGCCAGGATTCCCATGGTTGTGAGTGTCCCACAGGGAGTTCCCAGGTGAATGTCTGTCCACTCTGTGCAGAGCAGGCACAAACCCCACGGTGTTTCTGACACTCGTTCCGGCTGCCGGCCCCGGGAGCACACTGATGGCTCAGCCCACCTCAATTCCAGCCAGAACACAACAAACTGCATTTGTCAGGCTTTAAAACCTGCTCGTAAACTGTTCCCACCCCACCCTGAATCGATCTCCAGCTGAGAACAACCACTTCTTTACTGATCTTGTGTCTGATCCCCAGCAAGTCTGTGCTTCCTCTCACCCCAAAATACTCAGAAATCTGCTGAATTTCAGCTCATTTGACAGAGGACGTCCAGGTGAGGGTTAGCACTAATATAAAAGCCCCCACTGACATTGTTAGAAGCCTGAAATAAAAACGAACATAAGCCAGGGGAAGAAAAATCATATTTTTTGCATTTTAAAACACAGCACATACAGTGAGGAAAGCAAGGGGTGGGAGGATAAAGGCCTCAGGGCATCCTGATCAACCCCCAGCCTGGCAGGAGCCCACAGTTCTCCTCCTGCACTCGAGGCTTTGGAGACAGCTTGCAATTACAGCCAGAAAAACTTTGGAAGTTTGGTAACCCAAAAAAAACGCAAGAATGTTACTGAAAATTAGAAAGGCAACAGGGTGGAACAGCTACCTGAGATTGTACAATCATTATTTGAAGGTTTCAGTTCATGAAACGTCAAAGGAATATCAAGAAAACCCATTCTGGATAGAGGAATTTAAGCCAAATATAACACTAAAAATTTTACTTTTCTGCTCTCCCAGTTAAATAAAGCAGAAAACCCCCAGTGACTCCTATCAGTGACACTGAGCTTAGGAGGACTCTCTGAACACACCCTCAACCTCTGTTTCATGTTTATTTGAAAGGAACTCTACTAAGAGATAATTTTCACATTTAAGCCTTTCATATAAAAAATTGTGCTGCATGTTCTTTATAAAAGTGTGAACCCTGCAATTGTGACAATTCAAGGCCCAACAGGCAGAAGTGACGCGCTGGACCCAGGTGTTGGACAGTGAGCCCAGGACACCCCCCAACTTACCCTGAAGGCAGTTCCTTCCTCGATAATTGTAGGTAACTGGGAAAGGCAAATGTCAACAGCCAGGTCCCAGGCTTGCCTGGAGGACAGGGTGAGAGAGGGAAGACAAGGAATTACAAGTTATCCACAAGGAATAGCATGGGAAATTTAAATTCTGATCATACACGAGTGTGGACAAAGCAGTGTTGTCTGACTGGCTTGGATGTGCTTGGTATTTCTCAAAAAGCAGCAATAACGTGGGCACAATTCAGAAAAGCAGGGAGAAGCTCCAGTCCAGCACTGGATGAGTTCACAGAGGTTCCCAGAAATCAATGCTCTCTGCACTGGAGAAAGGAGCCTGAGGGAGGTGAAACCTTTACACACCTGTCCTCATCCCAAACTGGATGGCACTTCTTTCTTAAACTGAAAAATGAACTTAATCCTGGATTAGCTCCAAGCCAGGATTCAGTTCACACCTCCACGTGCACCCAGCCCTCACCTGCCCTGCATTCCAGCCACTCCATCCCTGCTGAGCAGCCCCTCAGCTCATGGATACACCCCCACACTGGTGCTCCTTCCCCTCCTGGGCACAGACACTGTCCCTGTGTGTCCCTGCACTGCTGGGAGGGGAACTGAGCTCTGCATGACTCACCCCAAGCACGGAGGGATGGACAGCACACCAGAAAAAGAGAAAAGACCTAAACAGTTCCATTTTTACACTTATCTACTGCACCCCTGGGGGCTGAAGTATGGAATCACTGACTCATGGAATGGTTTGGGTTGCAAGGGACCTTCCAGCCCATCTCATTCCACCCCCTGCCATGGGCAGGGACACCTTCCACGAGACCAGGGTGCCTCAAGCCCTGTCCAACCTGGCCTTGGACACTGGCAGGGATGGGAGGGATGGGGCAGCCACAGCTCTGAGCAGCCATTACGACATCCCAGTGTTTCAGCTCCAGCAGTGTGTCACTCGTGTGGTGGCCGAGGAACCTTTTGTGGCTGATTCAGTGCAAAGCAAAGGTGCCAACAGGCTGCTTCCCTGTGCTCACAGAGCGAAATAAATGCCTTTGGTCTCCAAAGTTCCTCAAACACCTCTAAAATAGTGAAAGAGCTACTTTTCACCCCAGAAACGATTTCCCCTACTCTGCCCATAGAAGTTCCATGCACTTTTCATTCAGCACATGAATTTATGCACTCTGAAGGGCTAAGTTAAACCCCCCACCCACAGGGTTTCTTCCAGAAAAGAAAGATTTCCTCTCCAGACGCATTTGCTCTTCCATGGCTCGTGGCATCCTGTGTTAACATCAATAGCCAAAGCCATTTTTCTTCTCCTCGCAATGTCTGCACACACAAGGCCGTGGGTGATAATCAATACTCTGCATTTTAGTCACCAGCTCTAATAACTCCTTAAATCACCCTGTTTTGAGTCAAACAAACCTTCCATCAGACCCACTGCCGAGCGGATCTATCCCATCAGCACAACTGGGAGCTGTTCTCAACCAAAACCAATCTCTCCAATTAATGGAAAAATGAATTCTAAGGCTCTTGTACTTTTTTTTCCATGGACTCAGGAGCTGCAGCTTGGTTTGGCTGCCCCAGACCTTGTCCCTCAGCCTCCCACTCTCACCTTCCGCTTGAACACGTGCTGCCAATATAATTAAGAGCTAATCAAGAGCTAATCAAAGCACGGGCAGAAAATGCTTCCCACGAGCTCCATACAGACCCAGGCTGGAGACAAAATGTTTACACAGAGCTCAGGAGAGGTGTTTCTCCTGGTTGAGGCAAAGGCAATTAGTGCAAATACAAAGACAATTTTACGTCAAGCGAAGGCGTATTTCCCGAGTTTCAGGATTCTTGGAGGAATGGGCAAAACACCTAAAGAAATTCTCTGCAGCACTACAAAATGTCAATCCTCAGGGCCTTTGAGAGAGGTTTTACTACGCAGGAAGAAAATGGTTTAGAGATCAGAGACAACTGGTCTGATTTTGGCTGCCTATAAAAGGATTCTTTGCAGGTCATCACACTGCAGACGCACAGCACTAAGATGCTGAGCTCCTCACAGTCATTTTAGGTAAGCAGCACTAATGCTGCTACAAAAATGTCCAAAGCAACCCCCTGAGATCTAATCTCAAGGGTTTTAAGTGTTATCAGAAAGAACAAACAAAAAAATTCAAAAAGAGATTTTGGTAGATTAAAACAAAATCTCTTTTTACCCTTCTAAAAGCGGGCTGTGAAAAGCCAGGGGAGACACACGGCCAACGCCACTCAGACTCCTCAAAGCCCTACCAGCGCTGGCCAACGTCACTCAAACTTCCTCAGCCTTCAAAAGAGAAACCTTCAACATGAAATCATAATGCTCCTGCTCCCCACAGCCGAGAGCTGCTGAGCAGCATCCACTGGGGAAGAGACTCCACTCCAATCAAACACTTCAAATGATTCTCCAGCCCTTCCAGATTTCCTTAACCCGTCATTTCTGTTCTCTCCGTGGGAAACACAAACCCTCCCGCCCAACAAGACACCAGCATGCAGGTTTGCCTGAGGTAAAGCTCCTCCATTCCCAGCCACTGGAACAGCTACTCCTCCCTCACCAGACTTCAGGTTACACACAAGCTGCACACAGGTAACTCACTGCACTGGCATTAAACAGGTGTCACAATAACTAAGATTCAAACCAAGCCATCAGTGAATGGGAAAGGACTAAACCACAGAGGTGGGGAGAGAAAGGGAAGGGAAAACAGTCATTACAGTCCTGGTGACAGTAAGGGCTGCAGTGGGGAGGAGGAGCAGTGACTGACAGCTGTAATATCCCAGAGGGAACTGGAAAGGTGGGCACACGGTAGATGTGCTGCCTGAACTCCTGTCACAGCTTAGCACACAAACAGGAGATAAATTAGGGAGCAGCAGGGAACCAGGATGGGGGTGTTGCATCCCACAAGTGATTTAAGGAAGCCAACCCAGAGATCTCTGCATCCCCCTTTGCACAGACTGCTGTCTGGAAACGGCTCTGGATGATTTGTTTGCACTACATTGGGTACAAAAAGGGCTCAGTGATCCCTCAGCATCATTCTTTCCTCCCTCCTCACTGTGCTCTTCCGGTGCTCCAGACCCTCCATAGGGATAAGGCACTTTGTTTCCTGGAGGAGCTGCAAAGTTTGGGCTTCAAGCAGAGAACAGAAGGCAGAGAGTCCCAGCTCTGCTCAGGGACTGGTTTATTCTGGTTTATTGCCCAAACCCACGACTTGCCAGGCGATGGAAACCCCCAGAAACACTCGAACAGCAGAAATTCAGCCCCATTAGAGCTGTGTGTGTCTGTCTGCACCCACGGGTACCTTGAGCTGGCAGCTCGTGGAGGCACATTTTCTTACACACATTTTCTGAGCTGAGTCAATGTCTAATGCTTTTAACTCTCATGTCCCTTTTTTTTATAATGTATTCTTGACATCTTTTAACACTCTCCTTTCCTCTGGGAATCGTGTGTGCTGCATTGCACACAGTACCAGGGAAAAGGAGTGTTTCTGACTGGGACAGCCACGCTCAGGAGCAGCTGAAGGGAAGCTGAGGAGGCCACGTGCAGTCCTGGGGTCAGGCCCGGGGTATCTCCTTCTTCTGAACTGTATTTCTAGAACCCTTAAGTATTGCAGACTTTAGCAGGCCGGTTGGACAAGACTTTTCACATTTGTTCTGTCTGCCAGTACAACTCCAGGACGTGTCTGAGTGGATGTCCAGATCCCAGCCCGAGCTCACCTGCACTGCAGTGACCCTGGGACCTTCCTAAGCTGCTTTAGGACACAGCTGGGAAGCTGCTCAGACACAGCTATTTTTAAAAAATCAGTTATTGCTATGAATATTTGGCACAAGTCTGAAATCCTTGCCTTCTCCCAGCACATCCCCCTGCTCCAGGCACAACTTAGAGCTCAGACTTTGCTATTTTTGTGCCACATTTCTCTCCATCAAACTCCCCGCAGCCCGATAATGGGACTCGGAGATGTTAAAACTAACACAAAGACACAAAAAAATCTGGTTACAGAGTAATCTGAGTTAATCTAATCCTTCAAACGTCAAACAGTTCCAAATGCCTCTTCAAACAACCAGTTCCTCCTTGCTGAGTGTTTCGGTGCAGCTCCACCAGCCTCACTTCCCCGAGGGATGGCTGAGCAGCCCTGCATCCATCCTGCACACTCCACAGTGCTCCAGGGCTCCTCTCTCACCTGTAATTGGGTTGATAAATTACAGTTTCCTTCTTTTTTTGCTTTATTATGACTCCCTTTCAACCTGGATTTCATGGTCTGTGTACACACCATCACACTATTTCTATTAGGGACGAACTGCAGCTCTTCCAAAGCATAATTAAGGTACTTGGGGTCTAATATATGACCCCTGTTAGGAAACATTTCCAAAGGCATTATCAGGTCTTTTCAACAGTCATGAATAAAACCAGCTGGCAACAGCAGCAGTGCATAAACCCTGATCCATCAGGGCAGAGATCAAGGTGCTGACAGAGCACCAGGGCTCTGTTCTTATGCACAACAGCCAGAACACTCACAGCTGGGCAGCACGGCCAGCCAATCAATAGATATTCATATTAATATTAATCCTGCATCAGAGTAGAGCCTGCAGCAGCCAAGAACTTGCAGTGTGAGGCACCACACAAACACAGCCAGCCCGTGCCCCAGGGGCTCGCACCTGAGCAGGCAAAACTCAGAAGGCCAAGAAAAGCAGAAAAAACCAGAAGTAACACGTCAGACCCCACCAAAGAGGGCACGGCCACAGAGATCAGCTGTCCTCATTCTGAAATGTGGTGCCCTCCTGGTGAAAGAAAGACTTGTGGGTCTCTGAAAAAATAAAAGTTCTCACTTTTCCTCAAGTGTTCAGTTGAAAAGGATAATAAGCGGGGCAAGAGTGATTTCCCAAATGAACTGATCAGAATAGCAACAGGTTAATATTTTAAAAAGCTGTTTTCAAGAGGACTAAACCCAAAAGCAGAGCAGCTCATTCCTCCAGCAGCCTCAGCCCTCCAGTTACACCTCTGCCAGATCCCCAAATTAGGAGACATCCAAGTGTGACTTGGGAGAAATTATCTGATAGGCAGGGACATGGGTCAGTAAAGGAGAAAAAGAGCAAACTGTTGATATTTAATGTCTAAAAAAGGGCAGTAGGAATTATTCGGGGGTAAATTGATGGTCAAGTGTAAGGAATTTTTGCAGCATTGCTCCCACCACTTGCAGATCTTGATGTGGTAGCCAGGACTCGCTCCCCAAAACACTGCCTGACATGCTGGGGGTCAAAAATCCAGGAAAAGTCTCTATAAAGCAGCAGCCAGAAGCCCTTGCTGTATCATGCACCACACAATGATATGGACATCGGTTCACCACGATCATCACGTCACTCTGTTGGAAGTTTCCATCCTTTCCAGCACCCCTGTGCCCAACTCTCCTGCCCTCATCACATCACCCAGTTCATCCAAACAGCAAAATGGGTTTGGAGGTTTCAGACTGGTGATCCATTAGGAAATTCCTGAATGGAAGGTGACTATTATTAGAAAACATTTAAGCGAGCCCTAAATTAGTTTCTAAATCTGTCCTTTCTGAAAGTTCCTAAGAACGCCCTGAGCCACCTTTGACGAACATGGAATTGTCCCCTTTGCTGGATTTGCTTCCAACTGCACATTTTTTAGAGGACACTGAATAAAGTGTGTCAATTCTCTGCTCCCTTGTTGTCTACTTCACCAGGCTTGGGATTCACAACAAAGAGAGCCCTGTGTGTGACTGTTCTTAAGGAATTTCTTCTGGTGAATCCTAAAAACCAGCACCAATGCCATCATCCCCGTGGTGTGGCCTGAGGGGCTTCACAGAGGTGTTTCCAGCATCATCCTGCACCTTCTCAAAGGAATTTGCAGCACCATTCTGTGACTACAATATGAACAAAGCAAACATGTTTCCAGACTCCACGGGGCTGCCATGCAGCTCTGGGACAGACACAGAACAGGATCCAGGGGTTCCCAGTTTCCCGCCTGTGGTTCAGCCCGTGGATGGCAACACCAACTCCAGGTCAAGTCGTGTTCCCACAGGAAGCCAAAAATACAGGCTTTTAATAGGCTGGCAATAAGAATGAATTATATTCCTGTAAGGTACAGGAAATACAGGGTTTTAATATGCTAGCAACAAGGAAGATATAAATAACTCCAGAAATTTACTGGCTTAATTTCAACATTCCTGCAACACCATGTTCTGCCCTCCTGCAACTGGGAACTGCAGCTGATGGCTCGGGCTCTGCCACATCCAGCAGCACCAGCAGCTCAAAGACACCACAGGAACTTGAGAGGCTTTTCCTGCTCTTCAGTTTTAAGTGTCCCAGTCCCTCATGCGACGCTGATAAAACAACTCACCCCACTTACAGATGACAAAAGCCATTTTCCTCGGAAGCTCCTGATCCAAAGCATTCAGGAACATCATTTGCCATGTTCAGCTGCCCAACTGCTGACAACTCCAGCCAAAGGCTCCCTGACTGCCTCCAGGATTTTCAATAATTAAAGCAGCTTTGTCGTACCAGCAAGTGCCTCCTCAGGGGCTGCCTGCACCTGCAAAGTGCAGGTGCTCCCTGCTGCCAGCCTGCCTCCATTCCCTACGGAAACCATGGAATCATGGAATGGGTTGAGTTGGAAGGGGCCTTAAAACTCATCTTGTTCCACCCCCTGCCATGGGCATGGACACCTTCCACTAGAGCCAGGCTGCTCAGAGAGTTTGAACTCCGTGTTACACTCATCATCGTCCCTTCATCCCTCCCCTACATTCATTTTCCTCCACATTTTTATGAAGGAAACTTATTAAAAGCATTCTGGAAAATGCAGGCAGGTTAAACCCCCTCAGCTACCTTTACCTGTCACTTTATCAGCCTTTAGCAAGGCTCTGTTCTCTCCCCAGGGACCCCATCAGCCTCATGCACCAGTCTGTACTTTGCCCAGTTTGGTGCTGCTCTATTAATCACACTGAGTAAGAAAATAAAAGTGAGCATTTTTGTTATTACTGTTATTATTATTATTTTTATTATGATTGTTCATGGGACATTTGTTTGATCGTCAGAACTACATTTAAGAGCATTTTGATAACTGTGCCACCTCCATTTCCATTAATCATCTTAAAAGCAACAGTAAAAGTAGATGAACTCTGCAGCAAAAATTTCTTCTACTTCAGCAATGCAAGTTAAGGATCTTCCCCCAGGCCCTGGGCTCTTCCCACCCTGCACAATCCCAGGGGACCAGCTTTACTCTGGGAAAATAAAGGCAGCAGATGACCCATTTCTTTGGTATTCAGAGTGAAAGACGACATGGCTGGACTGAAGGTTCTGCACCACAGAACTACAGGATAATTAGGAATGCACAGAGCAGAAGCAGCTTTGGAGATGAGCATTAGGCTGCCACAAGCTGTTCCATTCCTGATCCACTGACTGAATCAGGGAAGCACCACACAAATTTCAGCAGAATCATGGAAGGGTTTGGCTTGGAAGGGACCTTAAAGATCATCCCCTTCCACCTCCTGCCACGGGCAGGGACACCTTCCAGCAGCCCAGGTTGCTCCAAGCCCCGTCCAACCTGGCCTTGGACACTTCCAGGGCTGGGGCAGCCACAGCTTCTCCGGGCAGCCTGTGCCAGGGCCTGCCCACCCTCACAGACAGGAATTCCTTCCCAGTATCCCACGTAACCCCGAGCAGTGACAGCCCCTGGTGGCACAGCCCCCCAGTCCCTGCTGGCACTCACCACATGGCGTGCATGTAGGTGGGGGGCAGCCGGGGGCTGCTCACGGGGGTGCAGTTGTACGACCTCATGATCCTCTCTGCCAGGAGGAAGTTCCGGAACAAACTGGCCACGAGCAGGTCCTGCCGGAAGAGCTTCTGGAAAAGATCTGCCAAGAGAGAGCAGGCATTACTGGATGCATGTCTGCAGCACCCCAGGGAACATGCAAAAACAGTTTAAAACACACAGCCACGGCAACATTTCATTGCAGTGACAAGGAACCTTCATCAGTTTTGCAGTGGATGATACACCAACTGCTCAGTTCTGCCTTCGGAGCTCCCTCAAAGCATTGCAGCTCCTCTCAATTTTACATCAACACAATTAAACACTTTCTACCTCAGGTTCTTTTTTGCCTTTTCTGGATAAAATCCCCCTTTTTGCTGTTTCACTTCAGCTCAGCCTGACTAAGTTTTTGGAAAATTACTGAGGGAGAACAGGACCTCTGTGTACTGTTTAATCAAGAACTATCCATCTGTTAACTGGCAGTTTGATGCGCTTATGAGAAGCCAAAATGAATCCTAGAAGATAGCAAATGTGCTCTCTTCTACAGGACAGAGAAGAATTGATGCTGTGTGAGCATTAGGAAGAGCAGAGTTGGAGAACTGTTTACAAATTTGGCTGCCTGTGCTCCAGAAGCACCAATTCAGAACAGGGATAGAGAATGGGATGAAGTTACTCATGGGAAACACAACTGCCTTACCAACAAAGAGGAAAAAACCCTTTATTTATGATAAGCCTGGAAGAAAACAGATTGCTCTTTGCAAATACTGTAAGAAAGAGAATTATTCAAGCTAAAACAATTGTGTTGGCACAGAGAAACCCTTTCTGGGCTCCAACAATCAGGTTGCTGCAATGCTCTGTTAAAAGAAGAAATAAAAAATTAACCAGCTTTAACATCAGGCCTGATCTGTTCTCCCAATACGAGGGTTTAATTTTCTCCTTATTTCAGAGTCTCATGTTTCTCAGGCTCTTCACCCCTCTGCTCTGCCTGAGCCTCTCCTGCTGTGCCCCCCTGCTTTCCCAGCCGTACCCCTGGGCAGGACGTTCCAGGCGATGGTGTCCGTGATCGCCGTGAAGATCCAGTTCAGCTCTCCCAGGGGAGTCCTCCTGTCGTTCAGCCTTCCAGGAATCCTACAGGGGCAGGGAAAACACCCAAATCAGCTTCCTAGGAAAAGCCACATTTCTGAGATAGGCACGTGCACACCTCTAAATCCTTCCAAGTGGGATCCAGAGATAAAGGAACTCTTTGCTGTAACATTTTCCTGTTACATGAAGACTCCTCGAGTGGTAAATACAGACACCAAAGCCAAGCACTGTTAACAGACAGGGATCTGGGCAGGGATCCGTGGCACAAGGCAGGGAGCAGTGGGCAGAGGAGATTCAGCCTCGCCTTGCTGAGACTGAAACTAGAATGTTTTGCCAAGTATTCCCACTTTGGCACTCATTTAGGAAGTGTCAAAACAGGACATACAGAATACAGAGGATGCAGAAACAGCTTTAAAAACTGAATGGGTGGCACAGAGTGAGAAATGTAAGGTGACCCTACGCACCCTACTGAGGAACAACGTGAACATTGGGGATAAGCACCTACAAGAGAAAAATCCTGGTGCCAACAAACACCTTACACAAGCAGAGGAAGAAAGAAAGAAAGAAAGAAGAGTGCTTGACTATGAAAGGAAAGTGATTCAACCCTCATCTCTCAAAGGGTTGAGACACAGTCACCTCAGAGGAGCACAAGCTGTGTGACCCAGTGACACTGTGCAGCCTGAGACACACAGAAGGTCACAGAGGATGAACCAACGGTCTCCTCTAGGCTTCACATTTATTCTCCTCAGCATTAACACCAGAGACATCAGAGACAACAGCCTGGCCAGAGCAGTCAGTGAAGAACAGCAATGTTCCACCAGCAATCTTGCTCTTCCACAGCCCAGGACTTTTTTTTTTGCATGCTGAAAAAAGTAATTAGAATTTTTTTCATCCCAGAGCTGAACAAACTTCTCATATGAGAAAAAAACAGAGGACCTGATTTCTGTGATGGAAGAGCCCAAGTGACAGCCTGCTGTGACTGAGGATCAACACACGCCCCTAATGGAACACAAGTGTTCCTGTCCTGAGTTTCTGCCTTCATCCTGATGAGCTTTCTTAAATAAGCTTTTGAATGTTTATTTGCTCCTCATAAAAACAAAGACATGAAAAAATGAAGAAAAAAACCTCAACAAACTGAGACCAGCAGACTCAGTCCTGGGCTGCCTTATCAATAATCAGATATATACAGTATAAAATACACAGCCTGGCACTCCCAAGCACAGCTTTGCTCCTTGTGAGAAAGTTACAGGAACAGGATGAGAAAGTTTCACAAACATGCACCAACACAGTAAGACATTCTATGGATTTAATCCTAATTTGACTAAATTTCCCTTCTGTAACAGGTTATTAAATATTTAAAGTATCAACACAAACAGAGGAAGTTTCTCTGTGGCCACTCACTGCTGACGTGCAGCAGCACCATTCCTGTGCAGGGTCAGATGCAGCACATTCCCTTGTACAAATACAGTACTAAATCAGCTAGAAATTAACATCTTATAAAAAATTCCTGTCTGTCTCAGTATCAGAGGAAAAATATACATCTCTGTAGCAGTGTTTGCTAATGGATCCCCCGGAGCGAGCGCAGGGAACGCGAGGCCACACAGTGCTCTGGTGAGGATTCCCCGTCAATATTTGCATTGCAGAACGCCCTCTGCAGCACAGCAGAGCTCCCCAAGCCACGGGGTGTTGGTTGGAAACCAAAGGGATCCGGGCTGAGCCTCCCTGGGAAGACAAACACTTGGCTCACACCACGTGGTGCCAACTTCCAAGGCAGCTTTCAGACATCAGGAGGAATTTCTTCACTGAAAGTGTTGTCAGGCACTGGAAGGGGCTGCCCAGGGAGTCCCCACCCCTGGAGGTGTCCAAGCAACGCCTGGCCATGGCACTCAGTGCTCTGGGCTGGGGGACAAGCTGGGGATTGGGCACAGGGGGGACTCCATGGGCTGGGAGGTCCTTTCCAACCTCAGTAACTCTGTGTGAAAGCTCCTGGACTGGCAAGAGCTGCTCAGCCAGGATCACCACAGTTACTGTGCTCAAAGACAAGCCCTTCCCACCACGAGATCCCAGGGATGATCCAGGTGTGCTGTGCCTGGGCTGTTGAAACCTTGGCAAGCTGCTGGAGAAAGACAAAGCCTTTGAGGTTCTCCCCTGACCTGCAGGAGAGCGGCAAAGCCTCGTGCGCCGGTGTCAATCCTGGCAGCTCCTGAGCGGGGATATGAAAGGAGTGTTGCCATGAAAACCGTGCCTTTGAGCAGGATCTTCACTCTGCATTCACAACAGGCTCTGCCTGCACTAGGCAGACCCCGAAACAATGGTGATGAAACGACACACTCCACTGCAATCAAACCTGACTGACTGCAGGAGAGAAACTTTTTAGAATAACACCTTCAAAAGCCAAGTTCTTCCTCTGCTCAGGCACCACTGAGGGATGTTCCCCACGGGCAGGGTGACACAGCAGCCCTGCTACACCAGGGCCAATAGCACTTACTGACACATGCTGAAATAAGCTCTGATGTCTTGCACTGAATTTTCTGGAAGAAAATCAAGGGGCAGAACCTAACCTAGGTCTGAAGACAACCTACATTATCATCTTCCCACTGTAAATAAAATAATGAATATTAAAAAAAAGGCTACAGTATTTCAGAGTTTGGACCAGCACATGGTTGATTAAACATCTGCAAAGACACCTCCACAATGTGTGTGTGGTGCCCCAGCCCAGCCACGGTCCTGTCACAGCCCAGCTGTCACTCTGCCTTCCACCACCATCAGTCACTTGCCCAAGAGGCAACAGGATGGTCCCTGTCTAGTCCTGCTGAAAATAACATCTCTGTTCTTTTCATCAAATGCCTTTCCCATCTGGTTGTGAGTCCTGGTGGGTTCTGCCAAGCCACAGACTGTCTGCTGAGTGGCCCAACCAGAAGCAGGATCAGCTCTCAGTGCTTTTATTTTTTTTTCCCTTCTCAGGGGATTTTTGTTTAGAGAATTCCCTCTGCACAACAGACCCCAGCTAAAAAATCCCAGGAAAGCAATATACCATTCCTGAGCCCCTGAGAACAGGATCTCAGGAGAGGGAGGCCAATGCAGCAGTAGAGATTAAAGCATCCTTGTACATATCCCTGATTCCTGGCACCCTGCTTTGTATTTCAATTACTAATGGATTCATAAACCATTCTTCAGGGTTTTTTCCAACATTTTTAGAGAGTAGAACAGATGCCCAGTTCATGTCACTCAGCAGCCACACCCCCAGCACAGATGATTTGAAGTCTTGGGATCAAACAGAAAAGTCCACCCAAGGCAGCAGGAACATGAACAGCAACACTGCCAACCAGGAGTCTCACAAAGCAGCAGCCTGAAGGTCCCAAATTCCCAGTCCTCCACCAACATCATTTTCCTTCTTTTTTCCATTACATTTTGCTGCCTGGCTCCAGAGAAGATCTTTATTTCTAAGATAGGGATTATTTTGGCTCCATCTCAGATCAGTGATATAAACGCACATCAGGATCCACCACACGTTCCTTCAACAGGACGTGGGCTGAGCCTGGATAATTGGAAATTGGAGCCCTTCAGAGAAGGTGCAGCTCAATTTAGCCTCAAAGTCTGCAGCTTAATTGCAATATAAACTCTTTCCCCAGTTCTAAAGACAACTAAATTATAAATTACAATATACACACAGGCAATCCAGGAATTATCCCAGGTCTGTCTCGAGATGCAATAAAAATCTGTGTTTTCTATAATTGATATATGGAGAAGATCAAGATGATGAGGAGGTTTAAATATTTGATATCCACAGGAACCTACTCCTGGCATGCTTTCCATGAAGACTGCCTGGAACACACACATGTGTGCTGTGGCACCAACCAACACAGACCAAGAGTACTGAAGAGAAGTCTATTTGTGCCAGTAAACCTTTATTTAAAGATTATTTAACCCTCAGCAGCACATCTGAGTGCTCTGTGAGGATGACTCTGAGCTGCCTGGCTCAGACCTTCATTGACCTCACTACATGTCCTTTGATGAGAGGCACTCTTGTAGCAGTATGTTAATTGCAATTAACACAACACAGTCCTTGTTCTGACCTCAGTCCACGCTGGTGCTGAGCCCTCCTGGCATGGCCAAACCCTCAGCACACCTCTGGCACACAGGCACAGCAGGGTTAGCCCCAGGAGGATTCCCTCCCTGCTCCCCATCTCCTTACAACCAGAGACCCACAGCCCAGCACGTTTTCACCACAGCTTCCAAAGAGAACAATACCCAGTGCTGGAGCTTCTCCTCAGCTGACACATCTGACACTCCTTCTGAGAGACAGGGTCTGTCTCTGCTCTTCTAGCTGTAAACTGAAATTTTTTATGTTTTGGTCCAGTGAGGGTCTCAGAAATACAGTTTTACAGGAATCATCCCTTATCCTCCCCAGCTGAGAGAAGAAAATCAAATTTTCCCATATAAAATGAGTGTGACTGAACACCTCAGCTGTACTGATGAGCCTGGCTGGTCCAACACTCCTGTGTGGAAGGGCTGGCAGCACTGACAGGCTCTTATTATCCAGGTTGCTGTTCTCCCAACCCCTGTCAGGACACCCTTCAGTGCTACAGTTTGACCCTGGTCCAAACACACAACTGTGCTCTGGACATCCACGTGTCACAGGACTTCTAATTAACCTCAACAACAGCATTTCTACAGTCAGGATTTCTCAGAATTGAATAATGGTCTGTAATTAATCGCTCCCAGTTTGTGTATGTTTCAGTGTTCCAAGAACAGGGCATTCAAAACAATCCTCAGGGAGCACAGGACTCCTGCATCCAGTGGCTGCACACTCCTGCACACTCCTGTCTTCAAAAAAACCAAAAAAATCTTCAAAGCCAGCAAAGACTACAGAGAACAATTATTATTAATATCTCAAAATCTGCCTTGCTTGTATAAACTGAAGCAGAGTTTGAAGAGCAGTTGTCCTGGATAATCACTTTGACTCAGCTGCCTGACAACCAGGAATTATGCTCCAATATCGCTTGGAAAAAAGGATTATAACGTGTTCCAGTGGTGCTAAATCTGAAATACAACATCCCTGTCAGACAGAGAACAGGGGGACAGCACAGTGACAAGTGACAAATGATTTCTGGTTGTTTTGCTGTCCCTCAGTTGGGTTTGGGGACGTGGGAGCAGAGTTTAACCCTCCCATGGGCAACCCCTCCCCTACACCAGCCACACACTGGGCTCTCCAGGAACAATCCCAACCTGTGCCTGCAGGGGCTTTTCCTGCCTGGTCCAGGCTGGCAGCACATGCCAGGGCATGGAATGTGCCGAGCTGATCTCCCCCAGCAGCTCCTCACTTCCATGGCCCCTGCTTGTTTCAGCACCACAATTACTGCAGGTGCAGACTCTGAACAGCTTCCCAAAGAAATTGCCTCACAGACAAACAAGAGAAATGCAAGAAATAATGAGGAAATTAAGAGCAACAGGGAAAAAAAGAAAATATATATAAAATTTGGCTTACTTCTCTATTAAATCCAGCGTGACTCCTGGCACCAGCCTGACACTCTTCTGCATGCAGAACCTGGGGAGAGAATAAAATAAAACACCCTAATTGACTGTTTAATGACAAGGTTCTGTGGAGAGAATGGGGAAGGAGGTTTCTTTATTGTGCTGTTTCTGCTTTTAAAATGGTGTTTGGGTAGGCAACTCTGGCACGGCATAATCAGACCCAAACAAGGCCCTCAGTATTTGTCACGCTCGTGATTATGCGGCGGTTTCCATCGTCAGGTGTCAAAACCGGGGTATTGTAACTGTCACGGTGACAAGTTCCCCGACACAGCGCGGGGGAAAAGGGCTCCCAGGCATCCAGCACGGTCTCCCGGGAGCAGCAGACGCCACGAGAGCCGGGGAGGATTATGCTGCTGGAATAATGAGCAGCGTTGGCTGGGTTTCCCTGAAGAGATGTGGCGCTGCAGGCAGGGAAGGGAGAAAGGCAGGGAACGGGAGGGATGTGTCAGGTTCAGACACCTCCGTTATTTAATTAAAAAAACTGCTGACTCCATTTCCTTGGCTTTACAAATCCCACTACTCCAGGAACACCGGCCCTGTCAGTACCACTCGCTGTGCCTGGAAAATCCCCAAAGCCGCCGGACCCTGCGTGTGTGGGAAGGGGAGATGCTGCCAGCCCAAATTCCAAGCTCTGTCCCCCTCCTGCAGCCCTCCCGGGAACACGCTCTGTGCTGCAGAGGGCAGAGCGGGAACAACAGCTCTGGGACGGAAAACCAGCAACTTCAACTCCAGAAACGGCTTCCTCAGTGACAGCCCCACATTCCCAGCCCATTGTCCCACCCTTTCAGAAATCCACTCTCTGTTGTTCAAGGAAGAATTTTGCCCTCAGTGTAATCTCAGCTGACATGTACCCCAACACTGCACTCGTCACAGTTCTGTGGGCAGTGAGGGACCACGAGGGCTCTCCAGCCCAGCAATCCCACCTCCTGCATCCAGCTGCTGCAGCAGGAGCCTCACCTCACCAGAGCCACACTACCCACCTCCAAAAGGCTCTTCCCCAGCTAAAGGAGAGAACAATTACTTATCAAAGACAAGATGTGCAGAGCCCATTTCTGGAACCCTCCAGTTTCCCTGTGGCATCCCCTGCCAGCAGGGCATCCCTTGCTGCCAAGGCAAGAACGGGGATAGGCTCTGGAAAGCTCAGTGGTCCCCAGGCTGCTTTCCTGATGTGTGCGTCATCCAGCACAGAAAAAGCCATAAAGAACCAGGGAACCTGCAGTGGGATCCCTCTGCAATCTGCTGAAATATAAAATTCTTACGACAGTGCATTACAGAACCAGGCGGGGAAATTCCCTCCTAAACACAGCCACAGGCAGAACTGGGTCACTGGGATCAGCCTGGAGCCTCCCTGCACACTGGGGATGCTGGAAGACTTGAACTCCTCTGCTTGGTGCTTCCACATCATGACGTGTCTGGAAGGACCGTAAGAGCAGCCACAACTCTGCCCTGTCACACACTTGCTGTCTCTAAAGAAGTGTGTCCCTGCAAGTGTCCGGGGACAGGCTGGACAGGGCTTGGAGCAACCTGGGCTAGTGGAAGGTGTCCCCATCCATGGCAGGGAGCTGGAATGAGATGGGCTTTAAAGGTCCTTTCCAACCCAAACCATTCCATGGTTCTCTCCCTGTTGCAGTCAAAGCTCTCCTCACTGTCCTAGATATCTGGAAAGAGCTCAGTCCATGAAACTCCCACTGAAGCAGGAGCAGCCTCTGCGCCGCCTCTCCAGCAACCACTGACTGCCAAGAAAATGTACTCGTAAACAAAATGTTCCTCCGCCTGTGTCTGCACCCCCTTCGTCGCTGCGAGGCTCAGCCGTGGAGTCTCGACTGGGGGCTGGTGTTACTGTCACACACAGCAGGTAACACACGCTGGGCTGCACAGAAGCAGGTCAGGGAATGGCAGCACTGAAGGAAACCCAGAAACGAAGGTGCAGCCGGTCCTCCTACGAGGGGAACACTTCGAAACTCAGCGGAGTTTGTCGCAATCAGTGTGGGACAGAGGATTGGTTGAGTCCACCTCCAAAATCTCAAGCCAAAATGCAAAATAAATACGTTGGGAAAACCAACCAAAACACTTTACACATTTGTTTGAACTGACCCAATCAAACATCAGCTGCCACAGCTCCCTCCTCTCCCGTGCCCTTCCAGGTTGTTGTTAGGGGTGTTCTGGAGTACAAACTGCACATCTCAAATTCCCCAGGCTGAGCAGCTCCCAAACTTTTTGTTTCTTGTTGTTTGGGGGCTTTCCAGCACTTTTCAGGAGCCCTGTCACTGTTTATGAGCAGGATTTCACACTTCAAAGCCACAAGGCCCTGAAGCCAATCCAGACCAGTGCAGCCTTCGCCCCAGCACGTGGAATTCCGGATCTGTAACTGCAGCTTATTTACACCTTCCAGGACTGATGGAAACACAAGCACATGACTCACCACTGAGCACGACTTCCAGTGGAGCTGCTTTTGCTTTAGACAACGTGAAACACTCAGATGTGCGTAAAACAGGGCACCAAACACACTGATTTCTGCCTGCTTCCTCAATATCCACGTTTGCCTCCCGACAGTGCCATCCGTCAGGATTAACAATCCATGCATCTTAGCTCCAGGCTCGCCTCACACAGAGCTTTATATAGTTACAAGATATATTTGGAATACGTCAGCTCACAGCAGTCACTACACACAAGGACAATCAGCATCCAGGTAGCCAAGACTCACACTCCAGGTTCCTGGAATCGCAGACTGGCATTAGGGGTTTCACACACCACATCCAGAAGGGCCCAGCTGATCTGGCTTTCTCTCCCCAGCATCAATTTTCCTTCCTCTGAAATGAGACTGAAGTGGCTGCAGCTGCAACTCCAATTGATGAGGGATTTTGTCCATCAGTTACCACAGAGCACAAAATGGGATGGATAAACATTTATTCACCAAACTTTCATTTGCCTATAAATTCCATATATGAAACATCATTAGAGTATCAGTCCACAATTGCAAAAATGTTGTATTTCAAAAGCAGTTCCTTTTGGGAGAAGGGTTGGACTAAAGGAAAAGGGAAGTTTTAATGGCAAAGGTTTCTGTGTTTATTTTTGGTTAACTGCTTTAGGGCACCAACATACAGTTTGGATCAAACTCTTGGAATGCAGCAGAGGATCTGGCTTTGCATACATTGTGTTTAACACTGGTGAAAAACAATGGTCCACAAGCAGCACTTCTTATTTACAGGATTGCATGGATAAACCCACACCAGCAATAATGACAGTTAACTGGGAACATAAAGGAGCACAATCTTCCCTGGGGAATAGAGGAGGAATTTCTGTGCATGCAGTGAGTGACACACAGTCACTGGATTAGGTGCTGGGAAATGCTTCCCTATCTGGGAGTTAACGTGGCACCTTCCAGCGTCAGCCCCTGACCAGCTGAGGGTGATGGTTCTCCATCCTCCCCCTGAGCCACAGCTCCACAAACATGTTCCCTGTCAAACACCAACCAGACACAGCTCAGAGAATGTCGTGCTCACCCCAGGTGTAGCTGCGCTCAGAACCTGCCCTGCTCACCCCCTTAGCCACGTTCCCATGGAGATGAAGGAACAGAAAATTCCTGAACAGATCATAATATCTGAAAAAAACCTTTCTTACTACATCTAACAAACAAAACCCACCGAGAAAACCTGTCTTAGAGAGCCACAGCATTTTCACTTTAAATCTGGCAGAAACTGTCAAGTCTGGTGACTGAAGGGAAGGAGAACCCTGAAACCAAACCCTTCCACTTCACTCCTGAAGCTCCAATTTGCCTTGAACTAGTTCATCTCTAACAGGCACCAAAGCCCATGTGAGGGATCCTCACAAAATTCATTGAATAAGAGTAGTTCCCTGAAGCCATATTTTCCTACTTACAAAACAGTATTTCTCAAAGTCCCCCTAGGGAATTTTGCCAGTGTTTAAAAGCTTCCATGAGAAAACCCCAGGGGAGCTCATGACATCAAAAGCAGGACAAAAAACTCAACAGGTTTTGTGCTGCCCCTCACAGCAGCAGAGTCACAGGCACCACGTATCCAAAGCAGAACCTGATCAAGGGAACTCATTCAGTTTGCTAATATGAAACAGAAAGAGTACAGAGAATTGCAATTTATTGTAAATATCTCCAAAAGGCAGCAAATAACTCTGGGAGCTGTGGTGACAATTCCTCCCCATCACGTGCAGTGTCCAAAGGTCTCTGCCTGTTCTAACCCTGCCCAGCAAAGGCCCTGAAGTTTTTCCATTCTGGACCAGACACAGCCCTGAGGACCAGGGGAACTGTGCCCAAGGGAACAGACCATCAGAGCTCTGCACAGCCTGGGGGCACTGGACTGCCCCCCTGGCACCACAGGCCCTTGTGGCCCCTGTTGTTGGGTAAAACACTGCTCTTGGAAAGCTGCTGCTCCCTGTTGCAGCCTTTTCTAACTTTCTGCCTAATTAACTTGGTTTGTCATTCCAGAACGCCTTTCCTCGGTTTATGGTTCCCTTCCTTCCACTCCAGCACTGTTTAATGCTGCTGCATTATTTACAGCAACTGCAATATCTGGAATATGATTTGTGCAAAGGACAGTTTACAACAAGTTGTACTGCACTATGTACTGTTCCTGCTCTCTGAGGAAGCAGATATTTAATTCCCAGAACAGTAAATCCCTTAATCTGAGCAAACCCAGATACTGAGCTGAAAACTAAAACATAGTTAAGTAGCAGATAACAATATTTTCACCTTTCTGGTTCTGATTAATAAGCTGCTGTCCCAAATGCATAGCTCAAACCCCACAGTTCAGCACTGCAGGGAAACCTCAGGTCAGACGGAGCACTTGGATTTACAAACCCACCCTTCCCATGGAGCAGCCACCCAGGCCGTGCTGAGCCCGCCACTCACCATCTCAGGGCGATCTTGATGGGGGTGGTGAGGCAGGAGGTGAACAGGTCGGCGGGCAGGTCGGGGATCATGGGCAGCAGCTCGTTGGCCTCGCAGGCTGCCAGCTGGATGCAGTTCTTCATGGAGGGGGGCAGCGGCATCTGCGCCAGGGGGTGGTTGGGGTTGATCGCAGCCACCTGCAGGGACCAAGGGAATTCCCCGGGGGGAGTCAGGGAAGGGCATTTCCACATCACCAAAATAACCCGTGAAGAGCTGCCAGTGTTCCATGGAGCTCTGGGTTCAGAGAAGTTAAGGAATAACGTAGCACCAAGCCACAGCTTTCACACATAGAATTAACAAAATTCAACTGTTAAGTATTTAATCTGTCCAAACATCAGCCTATAAAGTAGAAATACTTTATATAACATATACCAATATTCCCATTTTCCAAAACCACAGTGATGCTCCTACATAAAATTTTGACTAAGAATATGATTTTTGAGGCTAATAATTCACAGAATGAAAACATAAATAATCTTTCCAGTGCCTTTCTGAACCAGGTAAACAAAGTAAACACTTCAGCCACCCCAAATTTTTCTCTCTGGCACTCAAAAGTTCCTGAAGGAAGAGGGGAAGCAGTGTAACACCTCATTGCCCATTGCTGTAGGAGTCAGAAAGCAAAGCACCACCACAGTGACCCATGTGCTGTGTTAGCCAAGCTGACAGAAGCCCATTTTTCCAAAGACCAGCCCTTCAGCCAGCTCAGGACGGGGACACAGTCGACCATCAGCTCATCCTTTGCCATCCTTCACATGAAACATCCTGTCTGTGTGAAGAGGGAATCCATTTGGTGCCTCAGAGGGTCAAAAGGGAACAGAACATTGTGTGACAGGCACAGCCACACACCTCCCACCTGGCAAAGCAACCTGACAAGCCAGGGAGAAGTTTCTGCAACCTTTAAGTTTTTTGATTCTTCAAACATAAGTTTTTCCATTCTAATCCCAGGGGCAGCACTGACACACTTTGGCTTTTTCCAGTTGTCTAAATTAGCTGGGACCTGTCTGTGCTCCCAGCTGAGCTGAGCTGCTTCCAGCAGAGATCCACACGTACCTGGGGGGAACGAAGGCCCCCTGGAGCCACCCCCTGTCCTCTGGTGATATTTACTCTCAACAAAACTTAAGCTCTATCATCAAATCATGGAATGGTTCAGGTTGAAGGGACCTTAAAGATCATCTTGTCCCAACCCCCTGTATGCCAACAACTAAATAAAAGGTAATTAAAACACTGCAAAGCTCTTTTATTTGAGGAGAAAGGCATGAGAGATAGCGTGGGAAAGCATTAGCTCTTCACAGATGTATAAATACAAAGCAGCCAAACTGCTTAGCTGTGGCTGTTCACTCCCCAAAGAAAGCCCTGCCCTCGGGGCATCCCTAGGAAGGGCTCTGCAGGGGGAAGCACATTTGGAGGGATTTCCAGCTCCCTGAGCACTCTGAAACACTCAGGGCTTGATGTTTGTCAGGGTCTGGTGGTGCCCCTCAGGTCTGAAGGGGAGCAGCTCAGACTCCAGGACCTGCTCCACTCCAGCCTCTCCCCAGTACGACGAGCCACAGAAACTGGACCCACACACTGGAGATTAACTGACAACCTATTAACAGCCATAAATGAACACACAGGAGCAGCCAGCAATTACAGACTTGTCAGGCTGCTCAGGACAGTGATGGGACACAGCTTCCTTGTACAGGCCAAAAACAAGGAGAGGAAGAAACAAGGGTTGAGTAAAGCCCACGATGAACAGTTCTTTTTGCATCCTTGGAGCATCCACTGGAGTCAGACTTTCTACACTGCTTGGCTCTCTCATAAATACAACTTTTTATTAGGGCAAGATACGGAATCAAAAGATCAGAATCCCTCTGGCAGATTAAGAGAACAGCAAACTGCTTTGATCTCCTTGCAGGAAGATGAGGAACAATTATCCTGATCACTCTGGCAGCCCCTCTGGAGCGCCAGTTCCAGCTTCACTTCACTTTTCATGAATTTGAACAATTTGATAATTTATAATTTTCCAAATGAATTCCCATCCACGCTCTGCAGGATGCCCTGAGCGCTCTGCTCTCTCTGGTGCCACGTCTCTGCTTTCTATTAATCACGAGCAGGTACCTCAGTCAGCCATCACAGTTAATGAAATCTAAAGACAGAACGAAAAGCTGCCACACAAGCCTGAAAGTATTTTCATAATCAAATTAATTGGCAGTTTTAACCTGTGCTGCAAGAGCAGAAATACTAAAGCGCCAAAAACAGTCACCACAAAGGCACCTCCAAAAACTGGAATTCGGAAGGAAAGGAGTTATAGCCAGGGATACTCTTATCATCCGCTTGGAGGCTGTATTTGTGACAGGCAGTTGCTTGATCAATTAACATTCCTTCCTTGAAGTTTTGGGGGTTTTTTAATATAGTACCTCAGAGCTGTGGGAGTGTAAGAAGTGAACCTTTACAAATGTCCTTTCCCAGGAAGCTGAAGGCAGCAGGGGGGTCTGGCAGGTGGGATTCTGCACAAAAAATCCAACTTCTTCCCTTTAACTTTGCATTTCCAATTTACTTCAATGAATTCATTGCTAATTTCGTTTGTAACCAAAGACAGCTTTTCAGTGGGAACACGTTCAGCTTCAGCACTCTGTGGAACTGGAACCACCACAGGACAATCCCTCCGGATGAGGTTTTCGTTGTTTCACATCTTCTCATTCACTTTAACAGTGCAAAACCACAACTGCACCCAAATACAGACCCAGAAACCAGACTTTTGTAACCAAAATAAATGCCTCGCTCACCTCAGCATTCACTGCAGCAGAAAAGACCATTAGGGCCCAGATTGATTCTATTAACATTAACATTTAATTAGTGCTTGTATTAGAAATCATTCCAAGTTTAATGGGATGGCAAACTGAACCAGAAAGACTGGAGTGCCAAAGTTATTTGCAAATTAATTCGCCTTCCAACACGGTTTTAAACACATTTTTCAGTGTATATAGCAAAGCAAGCTTAAAGTTCCTTTGTGTTCACTGAACACCAGCAAAGCTTCGCAGTCTGTGCTCTCACCTCCAGCTCCTGCTCTCTCTGTAGTGCAAATTGCTTGAAGGACTTGACAATAAGGCCGGCGTTGGAGCAGTCGTAGACGAAGATGGAAGGACTCCCCATCCAGGTCTGCAGGTCGTATATGGAGAGTGGGATGTACTGAGTGTAGTTCTGCAGGAGAAAAACACCCACTGCAGTTACCACGAGACACAGAAACAACAGAGCTTGAACTGGTGAGGTAGCAAAAATTACACCCACAAAATTCCAATTCTGAAATCCTAACATAAAACCTACATTGACCAGGTTAATCAATACAAGTATCAGTCAATATCTACCAAAAACTAGGACCGGGAACCCAAGTCAACACAAACAATGAGCAGATTTTATTGTGGCATTGTTTGAAACATTCAGCTCTAAACTGCAAGCCCAAAACTCCAGCAGGCATTTTCAATATTAGATATTTAGAGCTCTGATTTGTGCTAACAACTCCAAACAGCATTTAATAGTCCAATTTTATCCCAAATTTCTGCAACACTGATAAAGGATGCAAACCAGCTGTCTTTAATTTAACATCAAACATCCTAAACTGAAAAGCCCATCAATAAATCAAGAAGGATAATTAAGCCCCTGCAGCCCATCAGTGCTACCCTGCCTGAGCTTAACGAGATGCTTCATAATTTTATTACAGCTTTAACTTCTGTGCAACTTTCTGAATTATCCAATAAAATTAAAACCAACAAAGCTGCCTTCAACAGAGCGAAGTGCCCACAGTTCCCTTTCTGTAAATAGGAAGGATTTTGTTCTGTGTCTTCCATCTTAACACCCCCAAATAACTGGAGGCAAGAGCACAAAAATCAGACATTTAAAACCAGCTATGAGGGGCCAAGCCTGAACTAATTGAGCTGAAAATATAAACCAAAGCAGATTTCTGCCTGCAAAGAGTCACCACCAAACACTCAGTGGCTGCCAGCAAGATCCTGCCCAGCTGCAGGGACAGGACAACCTGGCGTTCCTACAGCCCTGAGCTTGGCCCAAAATCCTCAGGAAAAGCTCTGATGTTCCTATTAACATCAGCAGAATGATGGATGGGATCATAACTCCCATTTAAATTCAAAAGACTTAAAATAGCTGTAATAAAACCGGTAAACTTTTACAAAAATCAAATTTTCAAGGACACGTATCAGTGTCGATAAAGACAGAAGGGATCATAAACCAGATGTTACGTAAGGTAGGGAAGGGTAAGGCATTTCCAAATCCAGTTTTGCCCATATATAACAGTTTTGGTTGTTTCATTAAAATTAATAGGAGAAATTGTTTATAAAAGCCAAAGTTTTGGGGAGTTGGGAGCTCTGCAGATCACTGCAGGATGGAAATGATGCATGAACAGCTCCTCTTCAGCACAGGCCTTTCTTAAGGTCATCCCTCCCATGAAGCACATTCCAATCACAGAAGTTACACATAAAAAACCTGCTCTGACACATCCAATCGACGACATTTTATGGGCATGAATTGTTTTAAATTTGTATTTCTAATGCATCTTGCTCCAGCCAAGACTGGATTATAGCTCTGATTAATATTGTGGTATTTCCAACCAGAAGAATTTTATATTCCAGCTCTACTGTGGGGGTCACATAAAACATCAACATTTGCTAATGATATGTAAATGAGCTGATTTCAAGAAAAAAGGAGTGTGAACCAAGAGTTTTGTAGGGTGGTCGTTCAGGGTGACACTTTGATGCTGCCTCATCGCTGGGCTGGGCGGGACTCGGCCGGGCGGTTTGTTCCCTGACTTTGGCTCGTGGGAAGAAGTCCCTGCTCTGCTCACACTGCTCCCACCACCCCTCTGTGCCTCTGCGAGGGAAGGGCACAGCAAACAGCTCAGCTGGAAACGGACTGTGAGCACATTTCAGCACCGCCCAGCCAGCAAGTCCAGAACGGGAACACCTCAGCAGTTGGGAGCGCGGAGGAGGACGCAGCAGGAGGGCCCCACCTTGTTGAAGACCCAGATCTCCCCGTTGACGGTGGGCCGGGGCACGCCGTGGCCGTTGTAGTGGAACAGCACCCGCTCCTCCTTGGCGTTGCGCCGCAGCGACGTGCACAGCTTCTTCACCTCGTCCACCGTCGGGTCCAGGCTCTGCTTGTACCTGGCCTGGGGCACAAACGGGACACAACCGCCTCAGCAGGGGGAAACAACCTCCTTCACACACAGGCACCTGGTGGCCACAGAACTGTGCACAGAAACTGTTTACTCTGGGAGAAGAAAACACACGGCATTTACAGCAGAGCTGAATAAACGGAGTATGTCTGTGACAGTGTGTGGGCCTGTGCACACACATACACCAACAACATGGGTCTGAGGGAGTTTATCACAGCTCCCAACCCTGACCCATTTCACCCTGCAGTTATCGTTATTCAAAAAGCCTTGGGAAGGAGAAAGCTGTTTCAGCATTAGCCAGACTCAAAATTAACCCCTCATGATGACTGGCAACCAGCGACAGGACCCGAGTCCTGTACAAAACCTGCTGTTGGGAGCCCGTTTATAAACCAAACTAAGGCCTCAGAAGTTTGGGCTTTTTAGGTTTTCCTTTATGACAGGCAAAGATGAGAAAGTCTTAAAATATCATGGTAAAAGAGGGTCAAGCACTTTAATGTAGAAATGATTTGTTTAAGTATGAAGCCTGAAAAGTACATATGGTGCTGCTCAATTAACAGTCAGCATCCCCAGCCAACAGGGAAGAGGGACACAAGGAATGGCAGCATTTAATGATGGCAACAATGGGGAAAAGCAAGCAAAAGGAGGAAAAATAAAAAGCAAGAAGCAGTGATGTGACACTCTCATCATTTTCAGGAACCTCGGCGCTCAGGAGAGAGAAGAGGCCACATTAATCTTCCCACGGATCCTCCACCTCCTCCTCTCTCCGCTCAGTGTTTTGATGAAGACGCTGATTTGCAAAAATGTGCCCCTTAAATCCCAGCCTGCCTGTTGGCAGCTTTACCAGCCACCAGAACCAGAGTGCTGGGGGGTTTTTCAGCTTCTTTTCCACAGGAGAACTCACTCATTCGAGCCCTCCTCATGTCCCTTGAGCATCAGGATTAAACACAGCTCACAATTACTGCAGGTGGATTCATACTCTGAAACTAAACTCTGTAGGTTTGGCTGTTTTCACTAAATGTTTAGGACGAATTTAAATTCCAAATTCTCAACCCCTTTAAAAATGGCACATCCCAGGTTGCTGGGATGAACTGTGGGTGCACGATGCAGTCCCACACTGCATGGTTCAACAGCCTGGCTTCCTCAGGAAACCAGTCAAAAACATGCTCAGCCTTTGGAATTCATGTAGGAACATGTTCTGCTCTACCCCACTACAAGCCTTGGTTTAAAATAACCCTTCACTGCATCCCAGAGACACACACAGCAGCAGGAGACTGTTGTGTGGTAACTTCAGATAACTCAGCACCGTAAGAAGTGACTGTAATTTATCCCTACTTTCCATCAGTCATAAACCCAACTGCCTTAAGCCCAAGCTGATATGGCCACAATAACTCTTGGGTTAGACACATCATGCAAATACAAATTATTCTGGACCATATCCATAGGCTCCAGGGTTTTTAATTTTTTATTTAAAAAAAACCAAAACACCACCTTTTAGGTGTTTTAATTTTGGTTGTGGGCACATGAAATTACCCTGATGTAAATTCATGAGGATTAGTCCAAGATAATAAAAACTGCATATTTAAGTACAAGGGAGTGTGCTGGAAATCCCAAATTGACGTTACAAGCTGCAGCTTAACCTGGTTAACACAGGCCATGAGAAAACATTACTGATAAAATTATTAGTCACTGCTAACTTTAAAGCATTAATTACAGTGAAGACATACTATAACTTAGAGCTGCTTAAGTGTAAATGCCGAACTAAGCCGAGGAAGACTCTTGCCAGTCTCAGGCCAGTCCTCTGCAGGTATTTGGTTGCATTTCAAATCCATCTCCGTCTCCGCCGTGCTGATTCCCTGCAGAGCAGCCTGGGGCTCCCAGGGGTGAATGTGCTGATGCCCAGGATGGGATGCACTGCTGGAGCTGAGCTCTGAGCGTGGCACATTTCCTCTCCTGCCTGGAGTCAGCACTGTGGTGACTTTACCTTCCCTCTGCAGAGGCTCTGACCTTGCTTTTAAGTCCAATGTGAAATGAATTCCAAAGCACCTAATCCTCATTGTGCAGACTCGGGATCCAGTAACACTTCCAAAAAAAATACCTTGGAGCAGTTTGTTCATGAGAACTGATGTTGACAGGGAAGACAAAAATCAGGGCTACTAACCTTGAGTGTTTGCTACAGCACATCCAGGAGACAGGTGTGTTTCTCAGCAGTTACAAGCTGCTTCACTCTGCAGGCCTGTGCCAAGACTTACAGAAATTGCACCCACCAGCCTGACCTGTTTGGTACAAATCCCTCCCTCTCTGCTCAAATAAATATTCTGAGAGGGTTGTGTAAATACTAGTTCATTTTCAAACAAAGGGAATGGTAAAGGAACTCAAATCTGCTTCTCATATGCCAGCTTTGCAGCCTCAGCCTGCAGACACCTCGATGGGTCACATCACAAAATGCCCTAACAGGATTTCAAGTACACCCCAGGACACATCTTTAAAACCTGCTTAGTTAAACAACCCAACTCTCAAATATCAGTGTCATTTTAGTCCCATTCCTTCTCCAGAACCTCAGTTTTAAGACCTCTACAGTTTCAGGCTCCACATCTTCTTGTTTCTTAAATATAGACTTAAAAGTTACTGGGATCCCAGGTCAGGCTGCAGGACCACAAACTGGTGCCTCCTCAAACTGGGTGTCTGTATTCTGGCCCAAGTGCATCCTGCTCCCAGGAAGGAGCTGCGAGGTTGGATTCATGCAGGGCAAGAAGTTCATCTTCTCGACTCTAAATAATTATTCAGTAATTTCAAATTTTCCTCTGATTGCAAAGCAATTGTTTAATGGAGCAATATTCTGATTAAAAACAACTTAATGAGTCAGCAGAAGGAAAACCAATTGTTCTGAGGTTTATGCCTTGTTAAGCTCTATAGGAAGGGGGTTAGACCAAAGCATTTCACACTTTTCTCATTCTGCCTTAGAGATGAGCAGGAATATAAATAAAAATGTCAGTAGTTTTCTCTGTTAATGCTGTTTTGCACAAAACTGGTGTCTGTCACAAAGAAGCTCCAGCTGTCTAATACAGCATCCTTTGCATGTCCAAGTGAGCAGGCACTGAATCCCTTGTCCAGTGGCATTTAGCAGATGAAGAGCACCAAGGATGCTGCCAGGGGATCTGCAGGAGGCTCCTCCCTGTCTCCCACCGCCAGGGACTCACCACTCCCCACAGAACACAAAGACAAGGTGTTTCTAAATAGGTCACCCAGAGCTGGGTGGTAATTACAGAAACAAATTAATCAGCTTTGTGAGGCAGAGCTGCTTTTCTCTTCGAGAAGCCTTTTAACATCAGCTCTGTCTTCCCATCTCAGGACAAACTGATATCAATGGTCAGAGGAAAATACCCTCAAATACACAAATCTTGCTCGTCTGCCAATTCTGGCCCCATCTGGATGATAAAGCACAAACCAAAACCCAGGTGAAGTATAAAATGTGTGAATGGATGTCACTGTCAGGAGAACATGGAAAACAAGACAAGAGTAAGCAGGGTCACTAAAGGGTTGCCTTCAACACAGGATCTCAAAATGAACAGGAATTCAGATGCTGGGTGATAAATCAAAGGAAAAGCAGTTCAGAGGCAGCCTCAGGCAGCTCCACCTTGGCCAGGGGGACCTTTTGCTTCTGCAAATGCCCAGGTGTGTAAGGGTGGAGGAGGCAGCAGGTGACAGGACCTGGTTCCTGGCAGCTCCTCACCCCACAGCAGGGGCAGCTCAGTGACCCTGAGCCTGGCACTGCTCAGAGCTGCCCCACAGTCCCGCTGCTGTGTCACTTTGCTCATGAAACAAGGAAATCTGCAGCCACTGCTTCATTTGTCCTCATTTTTTCCGTATTCATGAGACAAAAAAAAAAAAGCAGATTTAATCCTATCCCATAGTTAAAATCTGTGCTTCCAGAGGGTGTTTTGTGGCACAGCCCCTGGCTGACAGCGACACTCTGAACAGCACCATGACAGGTTTTCAGACAGGAGGGGAACGGGAGTAACTGGGCCTGGCAATTAGACTTGTTGACTCCTCTCCTTCGAGAGACTTTTTTTTTTGTTCTGAAAAAATAAAAGTGCTGGTTTATGCTGAAGACAGTTGATCTTTAACAAGACAGCAAAGGATTGATACAGCAGAATTTTGCAGAGCCTGAAATAGCTGCCAAATTCAAGGGGCTGTTGGGAAATAAAAACCAACAAACATAGTCCTCTAAGGAAAACCTGGTTTTGTTAAACAAGGTCACACTGTCTTTTTGTTGTTTCTTTCCCTCTTATTCTTTTTCCCTTACATGTTCCTACATCTTCAGAGTGGGGAGACCAAGTACCAGTTTTTCCATGTTCCCCTTCGGAATTCTACAGTATTTCTTCTGCAGGAGCAATTAGTATTTGCTGTTGTTTTAAAAGAAAAACCCTACAGAAATAAAGGAAAAGTATGACTCACTGAGAGACCAATAATTAGGTCATGTGTTCAATTAGTTTTCATGCTTAAGTAGTTACTCTTCAGGAAACGTTCCCCCTTTGATGTGCAGCAGCAACTTCCCAATTAATTAGGCAGAAAGAAGCAATGAAGGAATGAAACCTCAGAAACCTTATCAAAGCCCAGAGATCTCTAATGAGGGGAACAACAGCATCAACAACAGACAACTCGCGCTAAAAGGTAGAGGCTTTCAATGATCCATCTCAAGTATCTTGGCTGTGCTTCCTTTGAAATGAAGAGAAAACTGTTGGGAAGCAGACTGGAGGAGAGGGAGACACAGCCTGTTTGATCAGAAAATCACTGTTTCCTTGAAGGCTTGCCACAAAAGAGATAATCTGCCCATGCTGTAGGAGGTGTGTCCTCAGAGAGCATCACTCACTGGTGGAGGCAAGAGGCATCACACTCTGGGTGAGATGGGATCAGAGAAAAATAGGAAAACCCTTCATTTAAAATCTGCATAAAACCCTGTGCACAGTTAAGCAAAAGGAAGAAAAAGTCCTGTGAACGTTCTGGTCAGTTTAGAGTTAAAGAGAGAAACTGGTCAAAAGCCACTGCCAACAAAGAGAAAACAAATCTATAATTTCATGCAAATTTAATAAGCATGTGCTCCAGACTACTTCATAGCAGGTCCTGAATTATGTAAACTTGCATCATCCAACCCACAGCTATGCCTTGGGCTGCGCAGCCCCTTCTCAGTAGCTCAGACACAGGGGTGGAAACCCAGGGAACTTCACTGTCCGGGCAAGGCTGGGAGCCAAGGAAGGAAACAGAGGGGGGACAAAACCTGGTACCCTTCTGAAAGACAGCCCATCCCACAGGTTCTGTGCAAGAAGCAGTGCTCACAGGGTAGCTGATGCTTTTATACAGAGTGCTGGGGTTCAGCTCTGAGAATTCCAGCCAGGAGGATGCAGAAAACACACTCCCTCAATCCAGTCCCCGAGCACAGAGAATGCTGCAGAACACCTTCATCCTTCCCACCAGCCCCTCTGTCAGCTCTGCAGTGCCACAGCACAGAGCCAGGTCCCAGGCTCCACTGATAAATGGAGGTAAACCAGGACTTACAGAGCAGTAACTCCTGCTCATAAAAATCCCCACGAGCTCCTGCATCTCCATAAACCATCTCTCTGCAGCAGCACCCGGAATTCACAGTCCATTAGTACTATTTTCAAAGTCTGTTGACTCTTAAACCAAGGCAGGTTCCTGCCTTTGGAATGGCACGACATGCAGTGCTGCCAAGAAAACTGAATTTACACCTCAACAGCAGGGAAATTGTTTGCTCCTCACTGCCAGCCCAAGCCAAGCCGTGCTCTGGCTGGGCATTCACTACGGGGCTGCACCCAATGCAGGCAGGTTCTGCAGGGGGGAATACACGAAGGTCAGAAGCAGAGAAATCCCATTTCAACATGATCAATTCCTTACCTAAATATTTTAAATGCAGAGCACGTGAGGAATCTCCGAAAGAAATTCCAAGTATTTTATTCTGGGCAATTGAAGTGGTACAAAGTGCTGCCTCAGCCAAAGGCTCCCCTTTCCCACGTGTTCCCTGGATGCTCCCTGCCAAACCCTCTGCTCCAGGCCTGTCACCACCAACCCCAGTTCCACTGGGCTGCTCCAGCCGTTCTCAAGCCCCCAGCCTGCAAATTCCCAAAGTAGGGCAGCAGTCCCAGGAAAGGCTGCCCCTCCAGTCAGGCCCTACAGGGTCCTGTGCCTTTCATTCCTTTTCTCCTTTCACTGCAGCTGCTTAAGCAGCCTCCTTGATCCCTGTAACTGAGCCTCTTTCTAGATAACCCTCAGGTTTAACCTCTTCCCTGCCCATGAAACTCAAACCCCATGACCCAAGGGAGGGTTAGTGAGGAGCTGTCTTGGTTTCTTTTCACTTTTCACCAGCACCTCAATTATCGCTGCCAGAACTCTGGCTTGTTCAGAGAATTCTTTATCAGGACAGATCGAGCCCCAGCTCTGTCATCTCCTGCTCTCTCCCCAGTACAATCTTTATTTGAGAATTGCATGAAATGTCTGAATATTGCTTAACTGCAGGATTTTGCAGATGAAACAACAGCTGAAGTGGTTTTTACTCCCACACCACAAAAATTTATTTAGCTACACAACAATAAAGCAAAGTCTTAAATTTAATCAGAACACATACTTCAAGCAACAGTAAGCTGATAAATTATTTAGAAAAGGGCTCAATAAGACCTGGAAGGAAATATCCATCAGCTGTGCAGCCCAGGAACTTCCAGCAACAAGGAATTTTCATGCTTTTACCCATTTTACAGCTTTTTCCAGCTAAGCTGTTTGTATTTAACACAAAGGGGATGTTTGAACAACACCCTGCAAACAGAAGCGGCCAAGGACTGGCAGCGACGCCCCAGGACTGGTCACAGTGTCCACCACTGCCACCACCCATTACCAGGAATGGGTACCATTTGTGCACTCCCAGCAAGGTGTTCCTGACAGGCAGCTTGTGCTGTGAGGAACTGACAGCCTGGAATATTGGCTCTTTCACAAGGTTTTAATCATTTGGCCTTTTTCTTTCAGAGTGCCCCGTTTTGCACAAATTGTCTTCCTGCTCTCCGTTCCAAACCACTCCAAACCAGTGAGAAAGAGACAAAACTAGATGTATTAGTATTTATATGAAAGCTCTAGTAAATTCAATAATGTTCTTATTGTTTTATTGCACATGGCACATCAACCTCTCTTTATTACTGCAGAAAACTCAAGAGCCCTGTGGAGTGCAATAAAGCAGGACGTGTTTGGCTTTGCAATGGTTCAGGGGCTGTGATTTCCCACAGGAACCAGGAATTCACAGCCATCCCAGCCCTGGGATTGCCTCCACCAGGCCCACGCAGGGAACCTGCTCCTTCTGCCCCGTCATGCCTCGGAACCAGGGACTCCACTACAGAGCGCAGAAAAGGGACTGTTTTCACCTTTGCATCAAGATGCTTTACTCTCCTTTTTGATTTCAGGCACTATTTGAATTTTCTGCCAACTTCTTGGACTGGTGGATTGAGATTTAAAAACTGCCAATGTACCACAAGGAAAAACGCCAAAGTAAATTCTCTTGTCTTAAATATAATATCTACCATAAACTCTTCAAGACAGGTCCTTCTGATAGAAATATACTTAAAAACACTTCAGAAAAAGGCAACAGCCCAGCAATACTCACCCTTGGCTGCCAGTTCTCGTACTGCTTCTGCAGGTTTGCCCCGATGGTTTCCAGAGCCTTCTGAGGCCCCATGGACAGAGGATCTGGGAACAGAACACAAAGGAGCATTTCTGACCCCAGCTGCACAGGTTCCTTTCATGACCCATTTCAAACTCACAAAACTTGTCATTCCTCATGGAATTTACCTGGGGAAACACCCAATTCAATACAAATCCAGTTCATTACAGACTGTCAAAGCTGGAAGGTTTCTCTCACTAAGGTACTATACACAATTTTGTTTTGAAGGACAGGAGAGGCATTACATCTGTTTCCTTTAATACTAAAAAAGTTTCTATTGTAAACAGTGACAAAAATTCAAATTGGTTAAATATTTGATGATAAACATTTTCTCTTGATGGATGAAAATCCTGCTTCATTTACTTCCTTTGCTTCTTGCTTCTCAGATTATGTGCCATTTGTAATATTTAAGAAGTTAATTTTGTCACTAGATAATTACAACCATCCATACATAGCAATACAATTCCAGCCTATGTGCTTTATTCAAACACCATGAACATATAATTACACTATTAACAAGCTTAAAAACCCCAACAACCTAGAAGCTAATATTTCACTATTTAATATAAATTATTTTAAAAGCATTTAACCAAATCAATGAAGGTTTGTGTTTTTTTAACCTTTACAAACATTCTATTTTTGTTGGAAACATAATAAAGTAGGATGAAAGCAGGATTGTATGAGCTGTTTTTCTTTAATGAATAAAAGCTGGGATCTTATTTAAATTCTAGCAGTAAACTGCGTGCTCAGACTGTCTCCAGGAACACCCACTCCCCCCAGGGACCCTGCATGGGCAGCACCCACTGAAACACTCTGAACATTGCAGGGGTCTCTACTGTGCTGTGTAAGGTGAGTTTGGGGCTGATCCCACAAGATGCTGAGCACTAATCCCAAACACACCCACACTGCCTCACATCTTCCGGTAGCCATCAGCTATTGCTCCAATATAAAAAGAAAGGAAACAAAAAACCAGCATAAACACATCAGATGTGTTTTTTTGAGTCCTTCAAAAGGCCCAAACTGAAGTTGAAGAAGACATCAGGAATGATTCCCATGCTGGGCTGGCAGAGGAGTCCCTGTGCATGCTCAGCACCCCTGGCAGTGCCCTGCACACAAACCCAGCTGCACTGGGGCCACCCCAGAGCCAAACAACGGCAACTCCCTGCTTTCCTACATCCAGATGGTGGCACAGAGTCCTCACAGAGCCCCAGCCCCTCGGGCAGAGCATGCACAGGGACAGCTGGCACTGCAGCACCGCACACACCACCTGCAAGGCACCTGGGACCTGCACTCCTTTGGGCCTTTTGTCACCAGGGACCAAGGGCAGCTGATCCCAGCTCAGCTGAGAACAGCAGCAGCTGGAGCAAAAGGAGTTCCACAGCTCCCTGCACATCTGCACAGACGTCCTCACGCACCCCACTCGCTTCTCCTGAGACTGGCGTGAGGAAAAACAGCCCCCACTTCTGCAATTACCTTTTTCAGAAGTTTCAAGTTGGCTGGAAATGGAAGGAGCACTTGTGTACATACACACACTGAAAATTTAATTACAAAACTGCATTCAAAATTCTCTTTGCTAATGATAGGCACTAATGACTTTATTTAAATGACTCTGCAATGCTCCTCATTCTCGTTGCTCTCTGCTGGTGTATCAATGAGACATCAGAGCTGTTCTCTCCCCTGCACTGATGTATCTGTTCGTGCCTGCTCAGGGCTTTTCAACTGCTTTAAAGTCATCAGCGTTTTTAGGTTAAAAACCTGAGATGCTATGATTCATAAAAGCAGGTAAAGCAAGGTTAGAAACAAGATTTTCTGCAAGTTTTTTATTAAGATTCAGTCTGTGCAGTGATTAATTTGCTCCTGAGGCCCGTCTAAGCCCCAGAGTTGAGGATTACAGTGCCCGGCGCGCTGTGTGCTGGAGGCTGAACGTTCCTAGATAAAAAACAAATCTCTCTGAGAAAGCTTTTGTACACAAGATATTTCCTTCTAATATTACTTCAGATTTGCCTCATCTTGATAGTCAGAGTTTTTTCTCCAAAACCAAGGGAACTTTTCATTGCTTCACAAGAAAGACCAGGAATTTAATCCAACACTGCATCAAACTAGCAAGCCCAGGTGTTGGAACTGCTGGCAAGATATCCTTGGGAATAATTCCAGGTCTTCTGAATTCATGTTTCCAATTAGAACAGCCCCAGAGCAGCCACCTCAACACGCAGCAGAGCCCTTGCATTTCACAAACCTCCCTGCTCTGCTGTGTGAGGCAGCAAAGGGGGATTTAAAGCTTTGCAGACCCCAGCACTCTGAACATGGAACTGCTCAGAGATTTCCTCAGATATTTATAAATCTACAACAATTAAAAGGAAGCAAAGCAGCTCATTAACAGCTGGTTTTCTCCATGGTATCCCACTTCAGAACAAAGCAGGACATGGCCTATGGCAGCAGTTGGGGCTGGACTCTTGAGTAACCCAGAGAGAGAGAGAGAAAGCAGAACCCAGATTTCCTTCTGTTCACCCCAGTGTTAAGTTCAGGAAATTCACAACCTTAGCATGACCTTCTGACTCAGTATTTGTAAGGCTCAGTCAGCTGGAGCCTGGCAGCCCTGGGCACTCACCGATCCAGCACTCCAGGCGGGCACAGGGAGTTGTTTTCACCACGTCAGGAGGGTCCACGCCGACATTTAGGCACAAAACTAAGGCAACACTTACAGTCTTCATCTGCAAAGACAGGCAATAACACACCTACTTAGTGCAGAAACAACAGCAATTTTCACTTGGGTTCAAATTCTACCACTCTGAGAACTTCTGAAGGGTTTCAACCAACCTCTCTTACCTGCTCTTTCACATGGACTATTTTAAGCAAGGCCTGACTGATTACATTTTTCATATTTTTTATTAGAACAGTACTTAGACCCTATGTTCCTATTTTTATTATTATTTCCAGAGCCCATTCTTCTCTTTCTGAGCATGGAAATAGATATCAGTGAACTTCTGCTACTCATCTTAAATTAGCCATTGTCCAGCTGAAACATATTATTAAAACATGAGGAAAAGCTATTCACGGTCCCTGATCAATATTATAATGTAGTGCATGATCTCTAATATTAAAACTAAGCATATTACAATGGAAAAACCCCAAGTGACAAACTAAACCTTAAAATCCTCAAACAAACACACACACATCAAAACAAACACATTAAGTCCCTTTTTTCTTTGTTTTCTACACACATTATTTATCCTGGAGGGCCTTCTTAGGAGAAATCCTGCCTTGGTTCCCTCCCTGGGCCTGCTCCAGCTGCTCCAGCATCGCCCTGGCACTGCCCAGGCAGCACATAGGGTTGTGCCACACAGGCACCACGAACGCACCAAACCCAACCCCACCAAAGCCCACCTGGGACCGAAACCCTGCGTTAAACCAACGGCTGAGCACTACAGCCAGCTAAAAATACTGCTTGAAAGTCATTGCTGCACGTCTGCATGGCCTCTTCTACACTGCCTCGACCCAACACCTAAAGCAGAGAAGGAAAACAAAGGCGGTGACGGCTCCCAGTGATTCCATCAGGGCTTGTCTGCAGCAAGGCTGCCCACACCCCCCTTCCCAGGGGTGCTCACTGCAGTTCACAACAGGAGGGGGAAAAATCCAAAATTTCACACTTAGAGAAACCCTAGAGCCACACAAATGTATAATTTATAAGGAAACTGGAGCAGCCAGACACTGTTCACGCCACGGAGGGGGGACAGGCTCTTCCCCAGGACAGACATCCTGCAGCTTTTCCTCACTCCCATGGCCATGACAGGGAACACGGAGTAAAACTCTAGCAAGAAATGTGGTCAGTGGCTTCATCCCAAACTATGTGCTTGCTAACAAGCCCTGCAGTCATGCAGGAGTTCCTCGTGCCCAGGAGGTAGCGAGGAGGGAGCAGCACTTTGCAGCACAGAGATGAAACCAAGCGGCTGAACAGGGCTCCCCATGCCAGGATGTCCCGAGGGCTCCCAAGGAGCCACACGTGGATGGGGTGGCTCCTCATCAGATGGAGCTTAGCACTAAGGACAGGTGCACCCAGGGTACTTCCTCAAACTTCACAAGAGTCCATAGCACAAGCAGAGTTCCTTGCCACATGAGGGTCATCTGCAAGATACAGCTCGGTCCTCCAGACACTTCATTCCCACGGAGTGTCATGGACCACCTAAAAACGCCACCCAAACTCCTCCCTCCCCAAAACACCTGACCATTACACAACTCTTGGGACTGCCCTGCCCACAGGGACACCTTTCCAGCACTCTCCATCATCTGCCAGCTCACAGGGCCTCAGAAAACCCACAGTGCTGCAGGGTGTGGAAGGGCACAAACACTGCCAGGAGTCAGCATGCGCTGGCAAACACCCTGAAAACCCCGAGGAAAACACAGGAAACTACAGACAAAATAACTTATGAGGCATGGAAACACATAAATCATTCTTCCAAGAGAAAGTATCCTGCCAACCAATCTTCTCCATCTCATGTATTTATTGTTTCCCATTTGCAGTCTAATACTGACTTATTTTTCAATATTTTGCTGGTAATGTCTGATCGGTGACTTACACTGAACAGGCTGATATTTATCTTCCATTCCCAAGTTCGGGGTTTTAAATAAGCACCTCTCCAGGAAAACTGACAGCAAACCCCTAATGAAAGGAACGGGAACTGATCCCAGAGACAAATGGGGTGATTTCCCTCTGCCACCCCTCCCAAAGGACATAAAGTCTCTCACTCCAGCAGGACTCATTCTTCAAACAACAAGCACACCCTCAGGGAGAATTACAGCTCACTCCTCTCCCCTCCAACCTGCTCCTCCACATCCACCCCTGAGGGTGAATCACAGAATGGCCTGGGTTGGAAGGGATCTTAAAGCCCATCCAGTGCCATCCCCTGCCATGGCAGGGACACCTTCCATGATCCCAGGCTGCTCCAACCCCGTCCAACTTGGTCTTGGACACTCCCAGGGATCCAGGGGCAGTCACAGCTTCTCTGGGCAACCTGTGCCAGGGCCTGCACCCCTCACAGCCGAGGATTCCTTCCCAGTAGCCCGTCTAACCCTGCCCTCTGTCGGTTTGAAGCCCTTCCCCCTTGTCCTGGCACTCCAGGCCCTTGTCAATAGTCTCTCCATCTTTTCTTGTAGTCTCCCTCCAGGTCCTGGAAGGCCACAGTCAGGTCACCCCAAAGCTTCTCTTCTCCAGGCTGCACAATCCCAACTCTCTCCCCTTTCCTCCCAGCAGAGCTGCTCCATCCTCTGATCCTCTTGGTGCCTCCTCTGGACTCTGCAGCAGCTCCAGGTCCCTCCTGTGCTGTTCCCAGGGCTGGAGCAGCTCTGCTGGGGGGTCTCAGCTGAGGGGCAGAGGGGCAGAACCCCCCTGCCCACGCTGGGGATCAGCCCAGGGCAGGGGGGTGGCAGCACACACAGCAGACAAAAACAGCCCCAAGCCCAAAAACCCAATAATGCTTTTGACATTACTAAACTTATGGAACACACCAGAAACTTCACTGCATATTTAAATCTTTTTAATACAAGAAGTATTAGGACCTTCTCATCTGTCATTAAGACAGTGGAAATTTTCTTTTTCCCATTTCAAGAGTGTATCTCCCAGAATACATTTCAATGGATTTTTGTTAGAATTAAAAAAAATGAAGCAGAAGAATGTTTGGCAAGCTGGTAAGAAAACCAATACCCAAAATGCTTTCTCAGCAAAGGCTCAAGATCAGACCACAGCAGCTCTTACTGCGGGCTCTGGGCTGGGGAGTGTTGTTTGCATGCTAAAAAAAAAGGAATACAATTCCCAAGCTTATATTGCATCCAATTTAAAATGGGTTAATAACTCTGGGTCAGAACCTGCAATAGCTAAATTGCAAAATCCACTCAGTCAAAATGCTCTTCCTGAGAAGCCATGGTATTGAATTCCTCCCCAAACCCATCGGAAATGGGAGTCAGGGAGCAGAGGGAGTTCTGCATCTCCTCGGAAAAGAAGATGCTTTTTAAAACATCTGACATTAAAATTTACATCTTATAGTAAAGATCAGAGAACTTGTAAAATATTTCTGATTCACCTCTTATTTCATTCAGAGACCAAACAGGTCTGCAGGTGAGTACAGCGCACTTTCTGCAGCTATTTGCAGCATTATCTTCCTAAGAATGGGTGTGACTGAAAATGTGAACTTTTATCATCACAGGGAGCCCACCTGATCCTATTGGAGCATCCCTGAAAGTGATTCCAGTCCAGGTTGAAACTCAAGCACCCAATTTCAGCAGTGCTGGATTGGTTACAGCCTGAGTAAGAACAGTTTAGTAACTTCTAGTTCAAGTCATACCAAGATCAAGCCAATGCATTTGTAAGAGATTTTGCATTTTGTGGCACATTTCAGACTGGACATTTTAAGACCTATAAATATTTGATTTCTGCACTGCAATTTGCAAGCTGAAAACTTTCTCTTAAACATTACCCAGAAGAACACTCAACTGCTAGAAACCTGCCTGGCCTTATGCCAGTAAGTTCAAATTGCTTCTGTGAGTTCATATAAACACAAGATTAAGTCAGCATTAAACATGAAATATACGCTGCTATGTTGTTTTACAGAGTGGAGGGTGAAGTTCTCAACACCAAATACAAACACTGGGACAGATTTCCAGATTGCTGTCTCATCTGGAACCCTCACTGGCCAGGAGGCTCAATGCCCTGCTTGTGCAGGAAATACATTCTCTTCCTAAAGACTTGTTTTGGACATTTTTACACAGATTTAATACAAGCCTCTCGACCAACAGGTGAACCCAGTGAGGTGTTCCACAGGTAACTCCAGCATGTTGGCTCCTCTGGAGATGTGCCATTAAACTCCCCAACACCGAGCAGTAGCAGCAGCATTTAACAACACAAAACACTGTTCCCCCTTGGAGTTCCAGTTCCAGTTCACTCTGCAGCACCAGGAAATTGTGTTTTCTCTTCCCCAGTCCCTCCCATTTTGGGCTCCCAGCCGAGGGGTGACAAGTGAGGACAATGTGCCCAGGCATCGTTCCCAGGGCTCTGGCACCACACACCGCTGAGGAATGCAGGGCTGCAAATCAGCCAGGGAAAAGGCTGGAAGTATTGAACAGGCACACAAAACCTTGACCTTCCTGGGGCACTCCATCACAGAACTGCACACAAACCCAGTGAAAGGGTGCTGAAGGACACATCCCACACGGACACAACTTATCCCAACCCAGGAACACAGACCCCTGCTGCCTCTCCATTTGCAGGGTAAAAACATCTAAAAAGGAAGAGCTTTCAAGTTCAAGGAAATTTTTTTAATGCAAAGTTTAGGATAAATTGTTAGGGGGAAAAAAAAAATCTCTGTGTGCTTTACCACAGCAATAAAAATAGTAAAATGCAAAGAAATCCTTCAAGCTAACATTAATAATTCAACAGCTCTGCAGGTTGTCTTCAGCCATCTGCAGCCCAAACGGAGGGTTCCTGGTGTGCCAGCCTGCTCTAGATTCCTAGATCAACTCCTCCCCAGGGTTTGTTTTCCTTCTCTAACCTCTGTGCTCAGCACTAACACCCTGAATTCTCGTCAGAGGTTTATTATGTCCTACATGTTGGTTTGCCCAGCGAACGCGGCTCCTGCCCCCGGTTCCCGTGCCAGCAGTGCCACAGCTCCTCACAAAGCACACCTCAATGCTGCCTGCACTGTTACCTTTATAAGCACTTCTTAAGCTCGTGGCTGAATTACCACTGTCACTCACTGCCCCAGATATCCACAGACACTCCCCATTTACCTGCTCTGGGAACACTGAGCATCTCCTCAGTCTGACAGGGAGTGACATCCAGGGACACGCTGTGGCCCGGCGACCTCAGCTCCAAAGGTGCCCTCAGAGATGAAAGGGGATCGTGTGTGACCCACTGCCCTTAAGATTAAAAACTACAGACTCGAGCAGGTTGATCCACTGTCACAGCAAAGCAGCCACTGCCTTCAAACCACCCTCACTCAGATGCAGAGAACCAAATCGGTGTTTCCTTGTCCCTGCCAATCATTTCCTAAAAATAATGAAAAATAATAGAAAGCAAATCTTTTACTTCTATGATCTTTCTTTATACAACATGCAAAAGAATCAGCAGGCATTTTCTAGACGTTATTCTCCATTTGATCTGTGACAACAGGTCTCCTCCTCACCTCAGCCCAGCTCTGCTTTGCATTCGTACCGGCTTCTCCCCATCGCTCCACCGCATTCCCACTCCTGTCTAGCACTGCCTTGAAAAGGTGTCGGTCTTCCCAGGCACTGACTGACTTCAGCTTCAGATCTTCCTTGCAAGCTATTCTTTCAAATCGTTCCTAGACAGCACTCTCAGATCTTTAGGGAGTCAATAACACCGGATAACACGCTGCGTTTGATCAGGAGCCGCTGCCTCGCTCCGGTGCAATCCCTGAGCCACAGCCAACTACTTCACAGTCAGAGAACTTCTGAAAAGAGGAATTTTCCTAAGATTACAGGAGCGAGTAGGAGAAAATGATCAAGTCCATGAATCCAAGTGAAGTGTCAGGAACACAAAGAAGGAGATGTTGGTTGTGTTTGAGAGGCACACGGTACAGCACACTGGCCCCCTGCTCCCCAAGGCTCAGCCACACCATCCCTCCAGAGGCTTTAAACTCCGTCCTGCTGCTGTGCCATGGGAAAAGGGACAGGTCCCTGAGGGAACAAACCATGCTGCAGCCTGTGCTCCTGCTGGAGGCTTCCTCAGGCTACAGGGAGGCCAAGCAGAGGGAGAGCCAGGAACACAGGGCTCATCCAGACATGGAGAGGGGTGGCCTGACCCAACCCATGGCTGTTCCCACAGAAATTACACTGATTACAGCTCCACTCCCATCCCCTACCCAACAAGAGCTGCTCTGGCTGTAGGTCACCCTGCCACAACACAGCAAGGATAAATCAATAAACACCAATCCAGAAATAAAAATACTAGTGAGGCTGTCACTGGTAGAACCACTGGGACAATAAGATAAAAAGGAATTCTGCAGACCCTGGGCCCATCTGTCACCTATTGTACCCATCCCATATCATGGCTTTGCACTAAAGAACGTCATTAACACAAACCTGGGTTTAAGTAGTGAATTAGACAGTTCATTGAAAGAGGCATCTGCAGTACGTCCTTTAGAGATCAGAGGAACAAGACACACGTCATGGGTTTATCAAATTTACTGGCAGTGCCAGTTGAAGCTACGAGTCACAGAAGGATCAATAACCCCCCTCAGTCGCCCGTGGCCTCGCTATGCCAACAGTCACCTCTGGAAGCAGCCAAGGATGAAGATCAGCACAGCAGAGAGCCAATTAAAACAACACCTCGGAGAGGCAAACACAGCCAAAGCCCCTAAACTTCCCAGAAAGCCAACACGACCCACAGAGCCAGAACTGAAACTCCGAGGAAGCTGCTGCCCTCAGACCTGTCTGTCTGCACACAGGCAGAGGAGAAGCAGCAGAACCAGAGAAGCACTAACGAAGCATTTCTGAGACATCCCCACGACCTCCGGCTACTGAAGCACACCCAGTGCCAGGCCAAGCAGGGCTGGTTGGCAGCAGAGATGTTTCCCAGTTGTCACCATCACCGAATTCCAGTGACTCCTCATGGAGTGACACATTTTTAACTGAAGTATGCAATCTGCAACATATCTGTGTATATCTTTCAAGGTTTTTTTTTTCCTCTGCCTGCTATTCATAGACCTTTCAAATTTCCCCACACATGCTGGAGGGCAGGGGGTAACTACCCACCACAAGATAGATGCTGATTTTCAGTAGCAATAATTGCCTGACTCCTCTGCAAATCCCAACTGCTCAGCAGCACCAGCCCCCAAGACTGCCCCAGCCCGAGAGACAAAAAAAGCAGCAGGTTATATATAGGTAAATTCCTCTCACTGCATTTTCAAATGGAGAGACACAGATATAGCTATTTTCTGACATTCCATTTGCTAATGGTGTTCATTTTACAGATCTCAGCTGAAGGGAGAATATTCATAGGATGAGAAAGAGAATGGCCGAGTTGAAGATTTCAGTGTTTCCTGCTAAATAAGGTAAATAAAGGTCAGACCTTTCTCTTTCAAAGTCTGTGCCCAGTTGTGCTCTCAGAGCTGTTAATCAGAGTCCCCTCTGCTCGGACATAAAACATTTGTGGACACAGAGCAGCCTCCCCTCCCATCCAGCCAATACCCAACACCTCAGTTCAGACTGTTCCAGGGGAGGGAAGGCACAGATCCTGGAGTGAGCTGACCCTGCTCACCCTGAGCCTTCGAGGAGAGGCTGGGGTTTGGTTTGGTTTGGTTTGACAGTCATTTGTAAGGCAGCAGGGGCCACTGCTCCCACACAATTCCCACGCCTCACAGGGCTGCAATCACCACTGGTAGGAACTACTGAACCAGGATGGGCTTCAGCCACTGACCAAGGAGAGAGATTCCCCCCCATCACCAGCTCTCAGGAGCGGCTGAGGGAGCTGGAGGGGCTCAGCCTGGAGAAAAGGAGGCTCAGGGGGGACCTTCTGGCTCTGCAACTCGCTGACAGGAGGGGGAGCCGGGGGGTGTCAGGCTCTGCTCCCAGGGAACAGGGACAGGAGGAGAGAAAATGGCCTCAAATTGTGCCAGAGGAGGTTTAGATTGGATATTAGCAAAAAAAGTTTCACAGAAAGAGTTGTAAAGCACTGGCAGAGGCTGCCCAGGGCAGGAGTGGAGTCACCATCCCTGAAAGTGTTCAAAAAACATATGGATGTGGCACTTGAGAACATGGTTTAGTGGTGAACACAGTGGTGGTGCTGACTGATGGTTGGACTTGATGAGCCTTAAGGTCTTTTCCAGCCTTAATGATTCCACGATTCTGTGATTTCAGCTCCCAAGAAAGACTAAACCAGCCTTAGAAGAGAGGGGGAAATGAGCCTCCAGCACTCCAGGATCAACCAGCAGCCCAGACACGGCTGTTCAGTGCCTGAGAAGCTTCTGTGCGTTGAAACAACGACCTCAGGCTGAAATGATGTGCACAAACCTACACCACTACCACCCTCCAGTAATTCCCTTCAACACATGGAACATCAGAACCACAGAATCCCAGACTGGTTTGGCTTGGAAGGGATCTTAAAGCCCATCCCATTCCACCCTCTGCCATGGGCAGGGACACTTTCCACTAGCCCAGGTTGCTCCAAGCCCCATCCAACCTGGCCTTGGACACTCCCATGGATCTACTGTGCAGGCAGGTAAACTCTGCTTGTCTGAATTAAGCACATTTGTATGCAGTCCTGCTTTAATCTGCATGTCCAGAGAAACCTAATCGTGTATTCCTCTCCTCATAAAAACAGGATTTAATTCTCACTCAGCAAGTTATGAGGCAGCAGGAAAAAAAATGTTGAAGTAAAACTATTACAATCAGCTTTGTTGCTCTCTGCTTATCTTAGAAATCAATATAAATACAGTAATTCCTAATTTAAATATTCAGAATTTAATAGCAACTTGTCAGTAAAACCTGGTGTACTTGGGAGTCTTTTCATTTAAATCAAGTTACATGCTTTGGTTGCTACAGAGGCTGAGATTTAATTCAATACACAAAGCACAACTCCAACCCTCTTGTGTTAAAAATATTCTTTAAATAAATAATAGATCAAAGCAGTGTCACTTTGATGGCATATGCAGTCCACGGAAGGGGGAGAGCAAGGATTAAATGTTTTCAGAGCAGCCCTCGTGGAGAAGGGGCGGGGGACAGCAGTGAATGCTCACTTATTTTCTCCAGATTTACCACTCGTTATTCTGCTGATTCGATTCTCCCACTTATCAGAGTTCTGCCTTCTAAAGAACCTTCAACTTCATAAAAACTCCGGGGTTTTTAGAGTAACAAAGCAGGATGAAAAGAAGATTCATTCCATTCCCAGATCTTAGTGAATCATCTCCTATAACTAGAGCAGAGCTCGGATCACTCCCCAGGACTCCTCGATGAATAAGGCAGAAATCTGCCCCTGCTCGTGGATTTCATGATTCACAGGGGAAATGACAGATTCACCTGCAACTTGGGCAAGCAGAGGCTTGGTTTGGGTGACCTTCGAGAATGTCTTCATTTAGAGACAGGCTGGTGTGTTTAACGACAGGTGATGGTTCCCAGCCTAAGCTGTGACAGGTTCATTTATCAAGTTCCAAACGGAACGTTCTCCACACTCAGCTCACAGCCAGAGGTGCATCCTCCTTCAACAGCATCCTGCAGACACGAGCACACCTCAGGTTCATCAGCCCTGGCTTGTGGAAAAGGGGGCCAAGAGACAAAGGAGCAGGGGAATGGGACAGACCCTCAGCCACACTGGGACTGGAGGGAAGGGGCTCCACGTTGGATGAGCAGCTGCAGACAAACAGCAGGGGCTCTGAACACCAACGTGGCTGCACAGCCTTCCCATCACCGGGGATCAGTGCCCAGAAGCAAGAAAAGAGCAAGACAGGAAACTCTGTGAGGACAGCCAGAACAAGGACTCATTAATTTACGATGCCAGAGAGCGTAATGAAGCAGCTCGGTGAGAGGGAGAAGCAGAAGAGGGAGATGAACAGCAGGGCAGTTCCCACACTGACAGCACAGGCTGCCACGTTACTTTGTGTCTGCCTTCACACATCCTTCCCAACTGCTTCCCATAAAACTGCCACCAACCACAGGTCCTGGGGTTTCATCCAGGTGCCCCGTTCCCTGGACAAACCTGTCACGCTCCCACTGCCATTTCCAGCTGGGCTGTGGGAAAGCAGCAGCATGAGCGAGCTGCCTTCCACCTCCTGCTCATGGACCACAGGATTATATTTTATTATTTTTATTATTATGAGCTATTTTGCAGGATTAACCAAACTCGAGTTGGCTGGGGGGAAATATTTAACAAACATCCCCATGCTGCACTCCAAACCCTCATCCTCAGAGCCCTTCCTTCCCAGAGGAGGCTCTGTCTTTGTTATCTCACGTCAAATGCTCAGCAGACAGCCAATGACAGCTAAGGAGGGGAACAAATGACATGAAAAATAACTCCTAAGATTTAAAAGTAATGAGGTAGAGAATTCTCAAATCAGTTGTTTCTCCTCTCTCACATCTTTATGTGCTTTCTCAATCTTCCTGTGCACCTCTTCTTGAACAAAAAGTAAAGATACACAATGGCAAGTTTGTCCAAAGGACCCCTGATCCAGCTGCCCAGACACAAACGACACCTGAGCAGCACCACTGACCCCAGGGTAAAGTTATTTGGCTCAAGCTGACAGTGAAAACACAAGGACTAAAGCGAAAGTTCTGAATTTGCTTTTATTTTTTTCTTTTACAGGAATCAGACTCAGCATCTGGAGCAATCCAGGGCCTGACCTCTGCGAGTTGTTCCCTGTAGCAGCGATGTCGTGACAAGGACAACGTTCACAGCACAGGAGAGTCTGGGAGGAGGAAACTGCAGCTCCACGGGAGTCGGGAAGCAGGAGCTGGGCTGTGGTGATCACTAACCACTGCTCCCTTCATCAAAACCACTCCCTCTGGCCATAACGAGCACATGAAACGTTTAACACCAACCACGGAGAAGCTGCTCCTCACCCCCTGCCCTTGTGCTGCTGCTGCACAACCTGCTGATCACCCTGACCCAGTCAAAGTCAGTCCCAAATTAGAAAGAGACAACTTTGCAGATCAGGAAAGAAGTGAACAGGAAGCTTCCCAGGAAGGCAGAGGGATCACTAAAATAGACAAGCAAGCTCATCACACCTCCACAGTCTACTAGAGAAAGTCTCTTCTTTGCCAAAACCCTCTAGAGCAGAAAGAGCACAAACGTGGTGTCTGTGCCTCCCTTAAATCACACCCAAAACGCGCAGCTCAACCCGGGAATGATCTGCCAAGTCACATTTTCAGTACATGATTCTCCTCAGGGAAATGACACTGGCTCAGCCAGAGCCCTCCCAGAACTTCTGAGAACTATAACCACCCCTCTGGGAACTGAGACAGGGACAGCACCCCTGTGCCTCATCATAACGCCTCTGGAAACAAACTACAGCATGGAATTCCAACAAGTTATTCCACAGCACTACAGGAGGAGTCATAAACATAACAGAACCTTGGTCACCACAAAAATTCACAAATATCTGTAAACACAAAACAACCTTGGGATCCAGGGAATCCTGCAACCCCAAGCGGATTCCAAGAACTGAATGACTGGAGATGATTATCCCAGACATTTCTTACGTGTTTGGTTTGGTTTTTACTTAAACATTGAAGTTGGGACAGACACAACAGAGAATTCCAGACCCAGTTGGGATCTTTCTTTGCCTCTCTTGGCTTTGCCAGTTTAACACACAGCATGTTTCCAAACACAGGGAAGCTCCCCATGTAATACAACAAGAGCTTCATCTCACAACGATTTCCTGCCCCCAAATTCCCACAATCCCAGTTTCCACACACACAAACACACCTTCCTTTTACACTCCACACACCATGCTGGTGGCAAGCTCCAAACCCGCAAAGCTCCCGTGCAACTTCACCTCCGGAGAGCTGTAACATCCCCAGCCTCCTGCACCTGGAGCCTCCCCGTGCACCTGCAGAGCTCCTGCAGACCTCGTGAATTGTACTGACTTTCCCAAGAAGCACCAAGTGCCCAAATTTCCTTGAAAGAGCTTAAGCGATGGAGCTGCTCTAAGAAGGCAAGCACCACGAGCATCAGTTCAGTTCTTCCGACTCTTCCGCATGTTTGCTTCCCCTAATTCCACACGGCTGGGACACAAACTATCGCATCAACACCCAGTGCTTCATCTGACAACGGACCCCTGCTGCAGCCCAGCGGCCCTCTGAGCTCTTACCGCTCCTTTCCAGCCCTCTCCCCACTCCTCCTCCTCCAAACCCCGCCGTGCCCGGGAGCATTACCCGGTCCTTCATCCTCCAGCTCTGGGCCAAAGACTTGGAGCCTTCGATCTTCTCGCAGTGCCTCTTCTTCATGAAGGCCAGGGGCAGGTTCCAGTCCGTCAGGTCGGACTCATCCTCCTCGCCGAGCCCCAGCAGAGGCGACTGCAGCATCTCGGACTCCATCGGCGCGGCGGCTGCGGGCGGCCCGTGCGCGGCGATGTCCAGCCCGGCACCCAGCGGGGCCGGGGGTCCCTCCGCCGGGAGGGGGGCGACGGGCCGAGGGCGGCGGAAGGCGGCGCTCCGCAGGCAAGGGCGGGCCCGGGGGTCGCAGCGCCGTCACCCGGCGCGGGTGGCGGCCCCGGGCGGGCTCGGCGGCGGCGCGGCTCGGGCAGCACCGAGGGGCCGGCACCGGGCGCGGGGCCTCCTCGCGCCTCTACCCCCGCGGGCCCCGCGCTCCCTGCGGCGGGCGGCGCGGCCGGCGCATGGCGGCCCCTGGCAGAGCGGCGGGCCGAGAGCGGCTCGGCGGTGGCGGTGGCGGTGGCGGTGGCGGCGGCGGTGGCGGGACCCGCGCCCCGGGCCCGGCGAGCGCGGCTCGGCTCAGCACCGCGCCACGGGGGCGGCCATCTTGCCCGGCCCACAATGCCCCGCGCTACGGGCCGCCGCGAGGGACACGCCGGGCCGCGGGGCCGCCGCGTTGCCATGGGGACCGCGCGTTGCCATGGGGACCGCGCGGGACCGCAGAATCCCGGGATCGCCGAGCCTGGAAAAGACCTCGGGATCAGGGAGTCCGACCGACGCCCCGGTCCCCACGCTGTCACCAAGCCCAGGGCACTGAGTGCGCACCTCCAGGGGTGGGGACTCCACCACCTCCCTGGGCAGCCCCTTCCAATTCCCGATAACCATTTCCATGAAGAAATTCCTCCTGATGTCCAACCTGAGCCTCCCCTGGCATAGCTGGAGGCCGTGCCCTCTCCTCCTGTCCCTGTTCCCTGGGAGCAGAGCCCGACCCTCCCAGCTCCCCCCTCCTGTCAGGGATTGCAGAGCCAGAAGGTCCCCCCTGAGCCTCCTTTTCTCCAGGCTGAGCCCCCCCAGCTCCCTCAGCTGCTCCTGCTGCTCCAGCCCCTTCCCAGCTCCCTTCCCTTCCCTGCCCACGTTTCAGCCCCCCAATGTCCTTCTTGTCACGAGGGGCCCAGAACTGAACACAGCATTCGAGGGCCACAGGAGTGCCAGCACAGGGGACAGTCCCTGCCCTGGGCCTGTGGCCACACCATGGCTGGGACAGCCCAGGTGCCTTCTTACCCACCTGGGCTCAACACTGACCCCTGGGGTCAAGTTCCTTGATACCTTCAGGATGTCAAAAAATGAATACACGAAAAAAATCAACACAACTTGGGTTTGCATCCCTCGGGGCAGCACAGGACTGACAGCCCCTCACACCCATCCACCCAGAACAACTGCCCTATAGGTCTATTTTTGGACCTCACTTCACTTTGGGTTGTGTGGTCATTTATACTGGGACAGAAAAGCAGGATGGTGGTGAAACTGGGCAACAGTCCCCAGCAGAGCTCTGTCTGATTCACATGCACTCCAGAGAGGAGCAAAGGCAGGTGCAGTATTCCAGGGATAGATCCTCCTTGCTATGAGACTGCAGGTTAATGAATATCAAATATTGCTGCTAATGAAGTTCCTCAGTGTTTGCTCCTGGCAGTAACCGAGCCCCACCACACTCACATCTGTAATACTTGAACGTGTAAAAATCATTTCAGTGTAGAAATCAAAGAATAAATGTGTAATTTGGTTTACAGAACCGTTAATTTTCATTAATGCTTTCTGTGTGTTTACACTCATGGAATATTTTAAATGCAAAGGCCTTTCTTTACTGCACACTGGAATGTGATGTTTCTTGGGGAGGCCAAGATGTTTGTTGGGGAGGCTCTTGCTCCTTCCACGTCCTGACAGAGCTGATTCATTGCCTCACGGTGCTCTGTGCTGATGGCTGATCATAACTGCGTGATTGTTATTGGGATGAATTGCCAGGGTGTGGAAAATGCTTATGGCTGTGTTTCTGCTAACCTTTAATGAATTCCTCAATGGCAGCTACACAAAAATCCTGGAATCCTGGAATGCTTTGGGTGGGGAGGACCTTAAAGATCGCCCAGCTCCAGCGCTCTGCCGTGGAAGGGCTGGGAGCAACAAGGCCAACAAGCCACCTGAAAGAATCCCAGGCTCTGGAGCGCCTGGGGCAGCTCATCCAGCGCCACGGGGCTGCACAGATGGACCCTAATCCCGGCTCCCGACAGCTTTGGGGAGCGTGTGCCAGCCCGGCGCCTGCCCTGCCGGAACGTGCTGCTGCCACAAATCCCTGTGAAGGGCACAGCTGGCAGCGGGCACAGCTCACATCTGCCCCGCTCCCGCACGGCTGGCAGGGGATCAGTTCACATAAGGACTGTTCTCAGCCATCCAGGCAGAGTCCACAGCCTGTGCTGGAAGAGCCCTGGGCACCCTCGTCCTTCCCTGTCACTGCAGGGACTCCTCTGAATGCCCACCCTGCTCCCCCCTCATCCACCCACACCTGCATCACTGCCGGGTTCCACCCCACCAGGAGGGAACGGGTGGGGGAGGTGGACGTGGAAGGCTTGGCCGAGCAGAGCCAAAGTGATTCCTTTCCTGTGGGGATGGGAACCATGAACAGACCTCCCCCTCAGCTCTGAGTGCCTCAGCCCTGCCCTGCCACGCTCCTGTGAGCTCAGACGTGCTTCCCAGGAGGATCTCAGTCTGGACCTGCAGCTCTCCCCTGTTCCTGCTGTGATCCACCCTCTCCTGTCTAATTGCATCCTTTTTTGGCACCGCTGGCCAGGATTCCCTGCTGCCAGCTGCTCTATACCAAAGGCAGCGTGTGGTCCCTGCTGCTGACATCAGGACCCCAATTTCCATGCAAAGTCAACCCTCTGGCCCCAGGTTCTGGGCAGAACAACAGATTAAACTGACCCCTGGTTCCCAGGGAATCCAGGGAGTGGAAACACCATGTCGGGTAAGGCACAGTGAGTGATGCCCTAAACCCAAAATGTGGATGGATTATCTTCCAGAAACACACTTGGACACATTCTCCCACCTGTCACTCTTTTTAATGAAAAATCCTCCTATCTCAGGCTCTGCCAGTGTCCTTTGTCTTGCCTTATTCAGCCACCTAATTCTAATTCCACTTTTGGGCAGGAAGAAATAAAGATAGGAAAAGGAGAATGTTACTCATAAATATCAAGAGAGACCTTATCTTCCAGTTTCATTAGCCAAATTCACGGTCACCAAATGAATCAAAGTCAGATGCAAAGGTCTGTGCTAGGAGCCAAAGGAACCACCTTTGCCCAGGCTTTAGGGGCAGGCCTTTGTCTCCCTGAGTGTGCAGGTGACCACATTCCCTCCCCACATGCAGCCTGTCAGCCCAGCACTGTTTGTGCAGCCATCCTGCGGTTGTTTTAGGCATTTAGGGGTCCCAGCAACAAGGTTTGTTTTAACACTTCAGTCAGGGGAGCTTTGCAGCCTAAAGACAGTAGGTAAAATATTTATTAGGAAGAATATCTATTTTTAAGCAAGTCTGATTTCAGTTCTATTATTTATGCATGTGCAGCACAGACTTCCTTCCACACAGCAAATGTGAATCGAAGGCTCGGGGCTGGGAGCTGGAGCCTGGGGAGGGTGGGATCGGGAGGCAGGTGAGAAGGGGGCGGGTGGTGTTATGTGCCAAATCCAATACAAACCAAAACATGATTCATAAAATTGACTCTTCGTCTCCTAAAAGAATCTCAGTGACCTCCTCTGCGAGACAGAACAGACGTGTCTATTCCTGGCACTGCCGCGCTCCTCCCGGCTCGCTTCCCCTAAAGCCGGGTGGGCGGGGAAGCGTGTGCTCACACGGGCACTGCCCCGGAGCCGGGAGAGGCGGCACCTGGAGCATTAAACCTGCCAGGTGGGGCTTAAGGGAACACCTGCCTGTCCACCTGCCACAGGCACCCCCGTGGAAGGTGAGCAATTCCTGCTGCAACTCCTGCTGCAACTCTGGCTTTCCAAAAGTCATCCCCAGTTTCCAACCTAAACCTCTCCTGGCACACCCTCTTAGTGGAAGAAATACTTCGTCAGGAGGGGAAATTTTTCACCAAGTAAGATGGCAGAGGGAGCGGGAAGAGGTGATACAGCCATTGGAAGCAGAAAATTTGGGAGTTCTCTTTTCTCTTTGCCTCCACTGAACTAAAAAAGGGCAAGTTTCTTGATGAATCAGGAGCTGTAGAGTTTAGTTAATGAGTGTATTTGACATCCTTGGACACCAGGCAGTGCACAAGTTAGGAGTCATTTAGACCGTGAAGCAACTGCCACGTTCCACTCCAAAGGCGACTTCAGTTCACCACAAACGTAAAGATTTCTGTGTTCCTGCTGGCACAGGGGAGACTTAAATGACCCCTCTGAAGACTGACAAAAATTGGCTGCTTAATGGAGCTGTTTTTCTCATAAAGCCTGAGTGAGGCTGCACTCAATACGCTGGGGATGCGATAGATTGGATAGTTTGTAGGAGCTGTTAATAGAGTTCTCAAACTCCCGGCCATCCATCTCCATGAACGGCGTTCCCGACCCGCCAGCTCATTTGTTATCATTATCTCCCTTTGTCTCCAAGCAGTCCGGATAATTTGCGAGGTTATCGGGCTATGTGTGTTTAAAAACACGTGATAGATGTCACCTCTGCAGATATTCTCTGCTTTTCTCATTACTGAGCACACAAGTATTTCCTTAAACACCGTGTCGCTGTTATAGATCAGCATCAGCTCTGACTCAGCCCCCAAACCGCCCCAGTGCACTGGAAACAGGAGCCAGGGAGCTCTGCTGGCTCCTCCCGAGCCTGGCAAAAGCATCCAGCCCACCAGTCCTGGTTGCTGGTGCATCCTCATGCAGGCCCCTTGCCAAGCACTCCCTCCTGCAGGTGGGACCCGACATTCCGTTCAGCCAGAGCACAACTGGCTGAGAAGAAATAACTCAGCACGTTACAGGAACTTCTCCTGCTGCCTTCACTTGGGCCTTGGCAATGTGAAAGTTTCATGGAGCTGCCTTTGGAATTGTCAGTGCAATGATGCAGGGATGGCTTTGGAATCAGAACCAGAATCAGAATCGGTATGGTTTGATGATGTGCTATAGGAGAGAGCACAGCCAAGAGACTTGGATCCCAACAAAAGAATCCCAGAATGGAGACATTCAGCCCAGTCTGGCCCATGGAGTGTTGACCAAAAACATTTTAGATGGAGAAACCCAAAAATCTCTTCCTACACCTGGGAAATGCAATTACCCATGGAATCAAGCATGTTCTTCTAGTTCTCTTTTTACCATTCCCAGGAAACACATCAGTTGAAACGTTTTCCTCATGCCTAGGATATTTCAAACCCAGATTCCTGATGCAGAGTGACACAGTGATCAACATCTATTTCCTAAGTCTTGGTGGGTTTCATGGCTCATGTGTTTGCTGCTGAAATTCAGAGGTTTTCTAAGAAATGGTGTGACCAGTCTGATTATAGTTGATGGCAGCAGGATGAACATACACACCAGGGAGTCACACCAGGGAGTACCCACCCAGCTGGGAAGTAAGGGCTGTCCTACATGGCAAAGTGTGCATTGTATAATCTGAAGTGTGGATTTACAGCAGACTAATGACTTCCCATTAACCTGCTGATTGAACAGCAAGGCTGTGGCAAGGAACAAGAGGAGGCTTACTCCATTTCCAAAGCCCATGCCAGGAGTTTCCATTGCTGGAAGCACTGCAGCAGAGCCAGCATATTCTGGATTCACAACTTAATTTGTTTCGCATTTCCCATGCAGAATAAAACCCCTAAGAAGTCACAGCACAGGTAAATCCCCCCAGACCACAGACTGACAGCGTGCAGTGACCCCGGGCAATGCCAGCCTTCAGGAGCTGGGATGGCACTGCAATTCCAGTGTGGGAAACAAGAAACCACCTGTGCTCTGCTCCACGTGTGCAGGAGCCCAGAGTTCTGCCAGCACATCTTTCACCCCTAAAAGAGATGGTGTTCAGGCTCCCACTGCCGTCCCAGTGGGGTTCAGAGCCGGTTGGGTGCCTGCCATCTCTGCATCTTCAGCTCAAGAAGTGCCAGCTGCACACAGCAGCCAAAGCGTCTCCAGCTTCACTTACTGCCTGGAAGCAGCTTCTGTGCCATTCCAGTTACACTCACTCTCTCTGCAGCTTCCTGAGCCTCTGACCCTGTACAGGAATCAGTGCCATCCCCAGCCCTGCTGCAGCCTCACCAGTGGAGAATCTCAGTGTCTTGACAGCCCCTTTTCCCACTAAAAGCTGTGCTTGAGCTCAGGGTCAGCCCTGAAAGCACCAAACACAAGGGACTCCTGATGCCTGGCAGCATTTTTATCCATCCTGGTTTTAAAACCTTCTACTTTAACTCCGAACCATCACGAGCACAAACACAAATTGACACTGGCACAGATGACCAGACCCCTGCCCCACCACCAAGCACCAGAGTGTTCCTCACTCTGGGAAGTGCTGCCTCTCTCTCCACACCTCTCCATCTCTGCTCCAGCTTCTCCCTGGTGGGAGCAGGTGCCAGCACAGAACTCCCTGATCCTGGGCTCACCCTACACCTGCTCCTGCCCACGGCCCTGCCCGGCCCAGCTGCCCACCCCTGTGCCTCGGTGCTGCTGGGGGGGAGGAGGGAGAGAATTCAGGAGTGAAAATGAGCCCAGGAAGAAGGGAGGGGAAGGTGTTTTAAGATTTCGTTTTTATTTCTCATTATCCTACTCTGATTTGACTGGTAACAAACTCATTTCCCCAGGTCCAGTCTGTTTGCCCGGGACGGTAATTGGTGAGTGATCCCTCCCTGCCCTTATCTCGCCCCACGAGCTTTTTGCTCTATTTTCTCTGCCCCTCAGCTGAGGAGGGGAGCGATGGAGCAGCTTTGGGGGCACCTGGTGTCCAGCATGGGTCAACCCACCACAGCACATTAACAGATCAGAGGAGAGAGCGTGGGAGAAAGGGAGCAAGAGACTGCAAAATAATAAATAATCATGGAAAAAACTAGGGCACAGCAGTGTCACTGCTTTTGATGTTTCCTTCTCATCCTGCATTGCCTCTTCTCCCACAGAAAGGGAACGCTGCAAGGTGGGAAGAAGCCCCAGAGCAATAGGGACACAGAGCTGTGTCTGTTCAGAAGCACCAGTAGGATTACAGATAAATATTGAAGCTATCAAAGAGGCTTAAGGGATTTAGGAACCCACTCCCCATTATTATCCTCGCCGGGGGGAGGGGAAGCGATCTCTGAGACCACAGTCACCACCAGCACGGTGCTGACTCCTCAAACACCCCGCCCTGGATGCGAATTTCACCTAATTTGTTGGACAAGGGGGAAAAAACGACAAACGTGGTTTTTATAACGCGCAGTCACCGTTTGTCACCTGCGGGTGTGGCACAGAGGCCAGCCCTGTGAGAGCCCCCGGGCAGGGCTGGGGTCCCAGGGGGACTGTCCCTGTGTCACAGCCAGGCCCTGGGTGGGCAGGAGCAGCAGGTGCAGTCCCAGCAGCTGGGCAGGACTGGGAGGTGTGTGTGTCCTGCCGAGGAGCTGGGATCCAGCCCCCAGCCAGCATCCTGCTTTCTCTCACTGCAGGAAAATCCTGAGAGAGCTGAAAAACGACTTGAGGGATGGTCTGGAAAGAAACGCTGCTGCTTCTTCTGACGTGTGTGAGCGCAGACAGGGGGGAATTCCTGCACAAATCAATTCTGAGGCGGCGGGGCGGATGCGGGATGTTGGATCCTGCCTCCATTCAGCTCCGCTGCTGAGGCGTCACAGCAAACCCTCATTAACAAAACATGACACGGGCCCTGCTCCCGCTCCCGCCTCCCGCTCCGGCTGTCGGCCCCTCCACTGCCGGCGAGGAGGTTCTTAATTCACACCAGTGCAGGAGGATGGCAGTGATCTACAAAGGCAGCAGCAGCAGCCGGGGCTGCCGGGCTCACAGCTCCGGGGCTCCAGCCCAGCTCCCACCCCACAGCCCCGGGCACGGCACACATCCATCTCATTCCACGATCCCATGGCACACACCCCTCTCATTCCATGATCCTATGGCACACACCCCCTCATTCCATGGTCCTATGGCACACACCCCTCTTGTTCCACATTTCCATGGCACACATCCCTGATTCCATGATCCCATGGCACACATCCCTGATTCCATGATCCTATGGCACATACCCCTCTTGTTCCACATTTCCATGGCACACATCCCTCTCATTCCATGATCCCATGGCACACATCCCTCTCGTTTCATGGTCCTATGGCATACATCCATCTCATTCCATGATCCCATTGAACACATCCCTCTCGTTCCACATTCCCATGGCATACATCCCTGTCATTCCATGTTCCCATGGCACCTTTTTCATCCAAAAACTCCCCCAAAACGGGCCCATGTGGGGATGGGCTGAGGCCTTTTCTGGGCTAACCAGACACAGGTTTAATTCTGTACTCAGACAAAACCCCCTCATCTGGCAGGAGCCCAGTGGGACCCAGCACAGCCTGATGCCAAACCCGAGCTCCCTCCTGCTCCGCTCCAGCCCCGGATTCCTGTGCAGGGATTATCACCACCATCCCAAACCCCTTCTGCAGCTCTCACTGCAATTTTGGCTAATGCAAGCTCAGTCCTCCAGCAGCCACAATGGTTTCTCTGCTACACTTTTAAGGGAATGCTGCAGTTTTAAACCACAAATTAAATTTTTAATGAAACTTCATAACTGTTGTACCCAAATGTAATGTAATATTGATAGGATCTGTGCATCCAGCTAGTATGAGACTGCCCTAGAAAGCTTTTTAGGATGTTATGCAATATAGAGCTAAATTAATTATTTGTAATGAAAGGAGCTGTGTCCCTATAGCATCACAGAAACCTACTAGTACAGAGACCACACTCCTCATTCTCCCTGGGTGTAAATGTCAGGCAGTTCAGGAGGAAACCGACTTTTGAGATGGGAACAGGAAAGAAAGGGAAGGGGAAAAGGGGAGAGAGTGAATGTGTGAGAGAGGGAGAGAGAGAGAGAGACAGAGAGAGAGGGAGAGATCTGCAAAGGAAGACTGCAGCAAAATGCAGCAAAATTCCCAACTCCAGTCCAAAGTGTGTCTGTCACAGATGGGAATACTCCACCTCACATGCGGTATCTGCACTGGCTGCACCGTGCCCGAGCTGCTCCAGTGGCAGCTGCACAGTTTAGGAGGCACAGTGAAAAATATTCTGCATGTGCACTATTCTCAAACAGAACCATGGAGCAGCTCGGAGCTGTGGGCTGGTTCCCTACACCGGATCCAGCTGCAGAAGGAAAAGGGCTTTGGAGAGGATCCTGCTCCACTCACATCTGGGCTCTGCACAGCCAGCGGTTCTGTGACCAGAGACCTTGCTGCAGTTATCCTGAGAACAAGCCTTTGTATTAAAAACACCCCAAAAAACCCAACAAAACAGCCTCATAGCCACGGGCACGGCCTGCTTGGAGCCCACTGGGGACAGGGGTGCATGGCCAGGGGCTGGAGTGGACAATCCTTCCAGAAACCTCAGTGACAACATGGGCACAACCAGCACAATCAGCAGCTCCATGCACGAACATAAGGACCTGGGCTTCTCACTCAGTGAAATGTTCCCTTTGCTATTTCCCATCACAAAACTGCCTCCATCCCATAATGGATCAGATTGCTCCCACTCCGCAGAGGAGACTTACATGCGGAATCAGCATCACCCCACAGGAGATGGTTTATGTACAGCAGGCTGCACAAGCAGGAGAGAAAGCTTCCACTGCCTGCTCCCTGGGGCTCCAGCTCCTGGGATTAAAGAGATTTGTCCACTTTAAAAACTGTCCTTTCTGCATTTGTAATTCTGCTGTTCCCACACAAAGGTTAGTGTCGACCAGATGGAATATTTACACCCCTCACCTCTGTGCTGGCAGAGGGCACAGGCAGCCAGGGCACCGGGCCCTGGGGGGAGCACCCCGGGCTGTCCACGAAGGTCCTCGTCCATCACAAGTACAAATGTGCCTGCTGGCTCCCGTTCAGAGCTAAATCATCTCCGAGGGTCCTTGAGAGCTGTGCTCAGCTCTTTTCAGCTACAGAGCCATCAATCAGCTGCTCCCGAGCGCTCAGGAAGAGGCAAGAGAAGAGTTAAAAATAATAGGGGCTCCGTTATTCCATTACAGCCACACAGCTCCTAAATCTACAGAAGCAATAACGGATCCTACTGCATGATTCAGTGATTCTGGGAAAGCTGAAATCTTGATCATATTTTCCAGTTCTTTCTTTGCATTAGGAGCCACGGGGGTTATTTTGCTTATCTCTTGTAGCACAGCTTTGTTGTTTTTTCCTACCCAGGCATTTCCGTGGTCTCCATCACCATAGTATCCAAGTGTTTATCTTATTGCATTTGTCACCTTGGTCTCATCTCCGCATAATGTGCAGTGGATGACAAAAGATTCCGAGGTAAATTGGTTCAGTGACACGCACAGCTCTGTCAATACCGTGCAGATGTTAACAGAAGTGGGACCCGACTCTGCTGCCTCTCAGACCAGTTTACACTGGTGTAATTCTATTGCCTGCAGTAACATCGTTTTTGGGTTGTGTTCCTGCCTGTGGCAGAAGGATTAGACCTGCAGTCTTTTCAGCCTTTTCCATAGCATCCCTTTGCTAAAAAAAACAAACCCAAACCAACCCCAAACCAAACCAGCACAGAAGGGAGACTGGTCTGCCCAGTAAACCCCATCCTGCCTGTCCCCTCCTTATCTCCCCTCTGCCCCATGCCTGTTGCACCGAAATGCTGCACAGCACAGAGAGCCAACAGCAGGGACAGTAACCAGGGCAATAAAGCCAGAAGGGAACAACCGAGTGGAAATGGAGATTTTCAACCAGAATTTCATACAGCAAAGCAGGTGAGCAGTGCCAGAGGTGTGAACAGCCCCAGAAGTGAGCAGCACCCCAGGTAAGCAGCAGCACAGGTGAACTCATGGCTTTCAGAGGCTCTGAACTGCATGGGGCAGGAGCAGCAGTGACACCCAGGAGCCTCAGGAAATAACTCTCTGCAGGCCCCAGGAGTGCTGGGGCAGGTTGGACAGCAACAGTGACAAAAGCACTACAGGATGCCCATGAAGGTGCCCAGAGGTGCTGAGCACCCTGGCACAGCTCCAGCCCCCTTGGACTCTTCTGTCCCAGCACTGCCCTCCATTCCCTGGGCTGGCATCAACGGACAGACTCAGCCACAGCAGAGCATCACAGGGTTTGCCAACCTGCCATCCTCTTTTTGCTGAGCACCCCAAGCCCCTGGGTTTGGCCATAAAATGCTGCTTTAACCATAACCCACAGAGCATGGCTGGATGGGGAAAGGGCCTCCCGAGGGCAGCTGAGGTGCCTTTGAGGAGGAAACACTCCATGCTAAGGCAGCGTGTCACAAACCTCTAGGGGCTGGCTAAAGACCTGCTAAAGAAAAGGCACCAAACCCAGTCACAGGATATCACCAGGAGCCACTTGGGGAGCTCCAGCCCTGGTGAGGGCTCCTCAGGCCCGCTCCAGAGAGGAGATCAAAGGGTAAAGGGCCATGGAGCGACTGTGTTTTATCTTTTGCAGATCCGTGGACTGAAAGCCTTTGTATTTTACTGACCCACTTCACTAATCAAAATTAATTGCTTCATATTTCACAGGATAACTTGGCATTATGTAAATACTCCAGCCATATGTGCTGCTGCAGCGCTGGGTGAGCCAAGCTGTGAGCTGAGCAGAGGGGACCATGCTCCACCATTCACCCCCCAGCCTGCTCTCCAGGTCAGGTATCTCCTGTCATGGTACAACATCACAGAGAGAAGACAAGGATAAAGCCAACAGGCAGGGGAAGCTCAGGGGCCTGGGGCTGCAGGGCCAGGACAGTCTCACTCATGCTCAGGTGCGTGGCCGAGGGCAGCACGTGGGGCACAAGGGCAGGGGGACACTGCACACTCACTGCTCCAGGGCTGAAGGGGAATCGGCCTTGGATGAAGTGCTGGAGATGAGAAAAGTGACAACTCCAAAAGCCACGAGCTATTCCCACCAAGGACAGCTCCAAATATTGCCTGTGTGGTTTTTTTTCCCTGATTAAAAAAGCAGCAAAGCAGCGACTGCTCCCCCGTACCCACAGCCGAGCTGGGCACCGGCACTGGCACCGGCGGGTGCACCTGATGCCTGGGGACACGCAGCCACCGGGGCCCGGCTGTGCTCCAGCGGCTCCACTGCTCCCGGGCAGTGCACGGGCACGGCCCCACGCCCCAGGGGCTGCCCCGGACCGCACACTGGCACCCCCGGCAACACCCCCAAACCCCCGGCGCGGGCACCCCCGGAGCACCCCCGGACCCGCGGCCCGGAGCGAACGCAGCGCTGTGCCACCACCCCCGCACACGCAGCCCCGCACACAGCCCCGCACACACAGGCACACGCACTGTCCGCGTGCGCGGGCACACCCCCGCACACACACACCCGCATCTCCCACACACACACCCGCACACACACACACACACGTACTCCTCGCACACACACACCCCGCACACGCTCCCGCACACCCCCCGCTGCACGATCTCCGCTACCCACGCGCACCGCCCACCCCCGCGCCCATCCACGCTCCCGCCCACCGACACACGCGCCCCCCCCGCACACACACACACACACGGACAGGGACACACGGACAGGGACACACGGACACGCGCACTCTCTCACACTCACTCTCACACACACGCTCTCACTCGCTCGCTCTCACGCCCCCTCCCCGCGGGACCCCCCCGCCGCGGGCCGGGATTCCACGCGCCGTGACGTCCCGTGGGCCCCGCCCGGGCTCTATAAAGCGGCGGCGCCGCAGCGGAGCCGGAGCCGGCCCGGAGCGAGCGGAGCCGAGCGGAGCCATGGCCGCGGGGCCGCCCGGCAGCCTCGTCCCGCTGCTGCTGCTGCTGGGGCCGGCGCTGGGGCCGGCGCTGGGGCAGGGCCTGGGGCAGACGCGCTTCGTCTGCACCTCGGTGCCCCTGGACGGGGACGTGTGCGCGGCATCGGCGCTGGGCACCGGCTCGGCCGAGGAGCTGAAGGGCACCGTGCTGCAGCTGCGGGAGACGGTGCTGCAGCAGAAGGAGACGATCATGAACCAGAAGGAGACGATCCGCGAGCTCACGGCCAAGCTGGGCCGCTGCGAGAGCCAGAGCGTGCTGGAGCCCGGCGAGGCCAAGGGCAGGAAAGGCTTCGCCAAGAACACCATGGGCGACCTGTCGCGGCCGCCCGCCGCCGAGACCCTCAGCCAGCTGGGGCAGACGCTGCAGTCCCTGAAAACCCGGCTGGAAAACCTGGAGGTACGCGAGGAGACCCGGGGAGCCGGGCACCGGGGGAGCCGCCGAGCCGGGCACCGGGAGCCGGGCATCAGCGGAGCCGGGCAGCCGGCATCGGGACACCCGCGCATCGGGACGTGGGGACCCGCACAGCCGGGGGACCCGCACAACCGGGCACCGGGAACCGCTGCCCGGCCCTAACAGCCTGTTCCTCTGCTCGCCCCCTGTAGCAGTTCAGCAGGATGAACTCCTCCAGCCAGACCAACAACCTGAAGGACATCCTGCAAAATAAGATCGACGACCTGGAGAAGCAGGTGCTGTCGCGGGTGAACAGCCTGGAGGAGGGCAAGCTCAGCCCCCGCAACGAGTCCGAGGAGCGCGGCAAGATCGAGAGCACCCTCACCTCGCTGCACCAGCGCATCAGCGACCTGGAGAAAGGTACCGGGCGCTGCCCACCCACCCCCGCCGGCCTCGGGACCCCCGTGCCGGCTTCCCCACGGAGCTCCCCCCGCCGCCGGGGACCGGGCGCTGTCGGTGGATGCGGAGCCGCTCCCGCGGGCGGCTCTGCCGAGCTGTCCCATTTCCCACCCGCGGAGCGGTCCCTCGCTTTGCTTTCCCCCTGGCAGGGGTTGGAACTGGCCGGTCTCTAAGTTCCCTCCCAACCCACACCGTTATTCGGTCGGGGCAGCCGGTGCCCGCGGGCTCCGCAGCCGGGGATGCTCCGGGCTCTGCCCGCCCCGGGGATTAGGGAGCCGTGCGGCTCCGGAGGGATTTGCTCCTCGCTGCCATCTCAAGGCCCGTTACATAACGGGGTGGGGAGGGGGGAACCCCCAAAGGGGCAGAGAGGGGATCTGGCCGGAGCCCACCGACCCTCCGCTCCCACAGGCCAGAAGGACAACCGGCCCCCGGACAGGTTCCAGCTCACCTTCCCTCTGCGCACCAACTACATGTATGCCAAGGTGAAGAAGAGCCTGCCCGAGATGTACGCCTTCAGCATCTGCATGTGGATCAAATCCAACGCCTCCCCCGGCATGGGCACCCCCTTCTCCTACGCTGTGCCCGGGCAGGCGAACGAGCTGGTGCTCATTGAGTGGGGCAACAACCCCATGGAGATCCTCATCAATGACAAGGTAGAGCCCCGGGAGCGTGGAGGGTGCTGGGAGGGGGGAACGGGCTGGGGGGGCAGCGTGTGGGACCCCACTGCGCACCCCTGACCCACTGCCCACAGGTGGCCAAACTGCCCTTTGTCATCAACGACGGCAAGTGGCACCACATCTGTGTCACCTGGACCACGAGGGACGGCGTGTGGGAAGCCTACCAGGACGGCACACAGACGGGCAACGGCGAGAACCTGGCCCCCTACCACCCCATCAAGCCCCAGGGGGTCCTGGTGCTGGGCCAGGAGCAGGTAAAGGCTGGGGGACAGGTGTGGGGGTCCCAGCTCGGCTGGGGGCACCCGAGGGGAAGGACAGGGCTGCCCGGCCCGTGCCCCCGGTGACAGCGGCTCCTCCACAGGACACGCTGGGCGGTGGGTTCGACGCCACGCAGGCCTTCATGGGCGAGCTGGCCCACTTCAACGTGTGGGACCGCAAGCTGAGCCCCGGCGAGGTGTACGGGCTGGCCACCTGCAGCTCCAAGGCGCTCGCGGGAAACGTCATCGCCTGGGCCGAGTCCAACATCGACATCTACGGCGGGGCCACCAAGTGGACTTTCGAGGCCTGTCGCCAGCTCAACTAGAGCCACGGACAAGCGAGAGAAACCTCCTCAGCGGGTTCTTTTATTTATTTTTTTTCCTCCTTTTTTTTTTGCGCAAAACCAACCGAGTACGAAGCCACCCGTCTTGTCCCGGGCGCGGGGATGCCCTGACAGCGGGGCGCCCGCCCCCGGAGCCCCACGACCCTCCGGTTTCTGTCTTGCCAACGTCCTTCAACGCCTGCGTGCCTTGGCCTGGCGCGGCTGCGCCCCCCCTGCCGCCCCCCCGAGCCCGGCCCCTGCTTAGCCGCTGCTTTCCCCGGGCACCGGCGCCTTAAAAGGCTGCGGGGCCCGGACAGGAGACCCCTCGGGGCTCGTCTTTCTCCAGCCTGACCCCCCCGGGAGGGTGGTGGCCCCGGAGCTGGGGCAAGGCTGCAGCATCCCCTCCAGTTGTGCTCCAAGCCGGGGTTGTAACAGCGGCTGGGACTCCATGGAGGGGGCGACCCCTCCATTCCCACCCCCGGGGTAAGGAGACGACCCCCTTCCCAGGTGAGCCCCAGTGCCCCCTGCCCCGGCCGGCGCTGCTCCCCAGCACCACAGCCATAGCCCCGGGCTGCGGCGGGCACCGGGCGGGACCCCCGGCGGGACCCCCCCACTGGCCCCGCTGCCCAACCTGCCGCACTCAGGTACCCCCGGCCCCGCCGCCTGCAGCCCCCCGAGGCCTCCTACGCGCCGTAGCTGGTGACAAATAGCCTTTACCGTCCCCTCAAGTCCAGCTCCCACTGACAGGTCTGAAGCCTTTCTGCTTTTGATAATACACTCTCTTGTTTCTCTTACTGTAAAGGGAAGTTTATTACCAATTTAAAAAAAAAAAAGGTATTTTTATGAAGATAAAAAAAAAATATAGAATTATCAGTGCTCCCTGAGGAAAAAAAAAAAAGTGCTTTGAGATTCTGTGGGATAAAAAGAGATAAAGAAGCGTATTTTGAGATAACAGATGCATTTTGTATGGTTTCCTTTTCTAAACTCCTGGTTTGTACTACAGATTGCAGAAATCACCCCCCAGCCCTCTCCCTGCCCACCCAGGGCTGCCCTGGGTGGCAGTGGAGGATGAGGCAGAGAATTCACACAGGGCTCCAGAGCCTCCCGACCAACTCCAAGGATGCGGCAAAGACACGTGCGGAGCCGGCAAGGCCACGGCCCCCCGGCTGGGAGCACAGAGCCAGCCCGGCCGCTGCTGCCCTGGGGACCTGGCACAGGCAGGGACACCCCAGAGCGAGACACCTGCACGGCCGGGGCTCGGGGCAGCGGATCTTCAACTGTGCTCTTGTTACAAGCAAAACCCCAAACCACCGTGAGTTAATTTCAGTTCCTCCCAAGCCCCTGTTCACATCGGCGACAAGCACAACCTGCTGAGAACAACGAGACCACGGCACAGGTTTCACCTCCAGCCCCAGGTGCGTTGGATTTGCCAAAAAACCACGAAAGGGTGTGATGTCAACACAGTGTACATAGTGTACAGTAGGGGAGAGATTAATGTATCTTAATTTGTCATTATTTTGCTAACCAAAGCTGTACATTTTTCCTATTCTGGCTCTGTCTCCTTTGGGATTTGAAGGGGTTCCGATACCCCGCGCATCCGGCCCTCATCGGCAGTTCTGACAATGCACTGTTTCTACGGATTCTCATGCTTTTTCCATTTTATTGCTGGGATTACATGAATTGTTGACTTTATTTTTACACAATAAAGAGTGAAGAAAGACACCGGGTTCTCTCACGTGTGTCTGTTCCCTGAGCAGCTCGGGAGCTGGTCTTTTTCCAGAGGAAGGTTCTGCCTGTGTAAAGCAGGATTTCTGCCCAGTTCCCCTTGGAACTGGCTCAGGCACACCCTGAGCCTGCCTGCCAGGCTCTCTCCTTCTCCTGTACCCTTAGACCATGTCTTGTGCTGGTTTATGTAACACATCACACAGATTGATGTATTTTTTCCCCCAAGACACAGGCTGGAAGCTCAGCTCCCTCCGGGTCCTGCCAAGCTGGCTCGGGGGGACAGTGACACCCCCAGGGCTCTGCAGCAAACGATCCTGCTGTGGTCACTGTGACAACCCCTGAACTGTGTCCCCCGCTCCTGGGCAGCGGCTGCCTTGGGGCTCTCGCTGTCCCTCGGGAGCCAGGCGGGGTCAGGACACAGTTCCTGGAAGGCAGCACTTCAGGGGTGAATCTGAGCGAGTGGCTCGGTGTGTGATGGGGCTGGAGGCCACCCGAGTGCCACAGCCATGGGCAGGGCAGTGCAGTGTGCCCGATGCTGTTCCTGGGTGCTACAACTTCCCTGCTGTCCCACACCTGCTGCAGAGCAGCTGTGCGGATAAATCGATTATAGAATCAGAGATCAAGTAGGGAAATCTTTACTTACTCCTTGAGGCCAGCCAAAAACAATCCACCCACACAGACAGCCCCCCTGTAAGTCCCCTATCCCACAGCAGCTGTGAGTGGGAGCCGTGTGGGTTCAGTCCCGTGCTGCTCCTGGGGCACGGGGCAGGACATGGTGACACCAGCACTGCCCCTCCTTCCTTCCTCCACAAGAGCAAGGATGTGGTGACAGCCCCAAGGGTCGCAGCTGGTGAAACCCAGCAGAGCCCTCACTGCTTGTAGTCAGCGAGTCTCAGCTTCCAGGGACTGGTGACAGCCATGGTGAGGGTCACAGGGAGGGTCCTGCGGCCACTTGTGCTGCATCTTCCCAGATAACATCTCCAGCCACTGCAGCCTCTGCCCTCTGTTCCTGACTGGTCCCTGCCACCTCCCACACCTCCAGCAGCCACCCTGAGGTCCCTGTCCTTCACCCAGCCCCTGCCATCCTCCTAAAGCCTCTCCTCCTCTGGAGTGTTTGTTCCTGTGGCCGCTCCAGGTCCTCTCAGGATGCCTCCAGCCATAACCATCAGAATACAAAGAACAGGGTGAGGCAGATGCCTCGAGCCAAACTGCAGGTCTGGGCCCCAGGTGTTTTCTCGCACCACCAGCCAGCCATGAGCAGAATGCCAAGTGCTGGGCACCCTCAGGAGGGGACAGTCAGCACCAGGAATCCTCTGGGGGCAGGGAAAAGGTGACACATCAGAACCGTTCCAGGGCAGTTCACTGAGCCCACGGGGACAGGCTGGGTGTGAGGTGCCACTCGCCCATCACCCCCTCAGGTGGCTGGACAGGAGACAGGTGGCTGCTGAGGAGCTCAGGCCGTGGCTGAGGGGGCAGGACAGGGACAGGGTGGGCAGCAACACGGGCACAGGGGCACGATGCCAGCGGGCACCGAGGGGCAGCGAGGAAAACGGTGCAACCAAGGGCTCCCCCCTCCCCAGTTCATCAGATGCCCCCAAGGTGCAGAAAGGATTTAGGGCAGCATCTTGCCAGCCTTACAAAGGCAGCAGCACTGCAGAGCCCCCGCCAGCCCCCCCAGCACTCCCCCTCCCCAGCCCTCGGAGCAGCCCAGCCCTCTCTGGCGACGCAGACGCCGTCCTTCCCCCCCGCCCCCAAAAACCAGCTGCTCCAAGGACAGGCTGTTGGGTTTTGTGTCACTGGGAACAGCCTACAATCTGCAAGGGGATGCTATTTATACCCAGGGAACGGGTGGCAGCTCCTGCCTCCCGCTCAGCCCCCAGCCCCAGGCAGGGCCCTGGCCTCGGGGTGCTGCTGCCTTCACAGCCACCCCCAGCCATCCCTGTGCCAAGGTGGGACCCCAGTGCCCACCCACTGCTGCAGGAGAGGAAACAATACCCTCAGCCAGAGGCTTGTGCTGCTCTGCAATCTGAACTGCAATTAAAACAATTACACTAACAGGTTTTTTGGTTTTTCTGTGGCATCTGGCAAACGCTGCTGTGGTGGAAGTGGGGCTGTCCTGGGCCCCAGGGCAGCAGCTCAGCCACAGCAGAGCCTGGGGACGCCGTGGGTGATGGCTCAGGGGGCTGGAACTGGAGCAGCAGAGACTTCTGTATCAAGGGGGTAACAAACCTCACAGCTCATCTCAGCCCACACTCCTCACAGCTGTGAGGGCCCCTTGATCTGCCTCTCAGCCCCCCAAAAGCCTGTGGGCATTGAACCCCTCATGAATACAGCTGCTTCGGGACAGGAGAGGAGAGGCTGAGCAGCCCCAGGCCGTCCCTGTCCAGCCCTCCCATCCCAGCTCTGGCCACCACAGCAGCTCCAGACACAGGACCTGCGTGTGCCAGTGCTGTGGCTGCTGCAGCAGTGCCAGCTCCTGCAGGAAGGAGGGAGGATCCTGGGAGAGGTGAGGATCAGCCCTGCCCATCAGTCAGACCCACCATCCTGACACCTCACCCTGCACCAGAACCCGCTGTTCAGGGCTGGGAGCTGTTTGGTGGCCCCAGCTCTCCCTGCTGACAGCCAGCCCGGTGTCCCTGCAGCGCAAGGATCAGGGAGCGTGTTAAATCCAGGAGCTTTTAGAGCAGCGGAGCAGATGGAGATCTTGGGCTGCGTGAGGACAGGCCCCACGACTCCCATCGGGAGATGGCTCAGAGATACCGGCAGGGCGAGGGAGAGTCCTTAAGGGCAGGACACAGCTGGGATTTACAGCTCTGATCCGGCTCCTCGTGGGCGACTCACACGGGTGGGAAACGCCTCGCTGGGCCCTTTGCACCGATCCCATCCTCCGCTCTCCCCCTCAGGGCAGCTCCTCTGGGGGCTCTGAGCGGTGAGAGGAGGTCACGGGGAGATGAAAAATTAAAGCTGCTGTGTGTTACAGTGAAACACCCCTGAAAACCAGAGACAGCATGTCCTGAGACGGCCTCTCCCGCATCCCTGCCTGCACGGGAGCGCCTGGGGCCGCCCGCGAGCGGAGCTGCCTGCGGCACTGGGACCAGAGCGTCCCAGAGCATCATCATCACCACGCAGCGCCCCAGGCGCGCCAGGCACTTCATAAACGCCGCTGGATTCATTAGCAGCGAGTGTGTCACGCCGTGTGCGCGGCCTGCGCGCCGTGCCGGGAGCACATGGCTCCAGGAGACCCGGATTAAATATGGATGAGACGCGCAGAGGCGGGAAGAGCCCCCCCCGGAGCAGCAAGGGGGGCTCAGCTCCCTGCCTGGGCAGGGCTGTGTCGGGGAAACCGCAGAGACGTCAGCACACGGCTACAGAAGTCCCTCTGCCTTCACTACCCAAAAATTGGAGGTGATGGGGGGGGGTGTGCAGGCAGGACATCCTTTCCCTCCCCGATGCAGCAGCATCGTGAGCAGTGATGCCACTGGGAGCTCCACAGCAGCTCCACCCTGCGCGTGGGGGCCCAGGGCTCAGCTGGGCACCACCAGGAGGGTCCTGGCTGTGCAGGGGCTGCCAAGTACCATCCAAGGCTCCCCAGGGACAGGGGATGGGCAGCCAAACACTGCATCTGGGGCACCAGGCAGGGCTGGGGGAAGTCCCGGCTTAGGGAGGGAAGGTGTCGGCCCCCAGTGTGAGAGGGCAGGAGGGGAGCAGGACCCTGGAGCTGCAGGGCACCAGCTGGGGCACAGCAGGCAGCTGGAAACCACCCCAGGCCACGAAGTCAAGGCCCACAGAGCGCTCCGGTCACAGGCGTGAGTCACCGCTGTGACTGCCCCTCAAATGCCACTCAGGAGCCTTCACTGGCACAGCATCCTCTCCTCCATCCCTGTGGCACTGCCCGGGCATCCGGCCAGCACAGCCGGGCAAGGGGCTTCCTCCAGCCCTTCCTGACCCCAGGGGACACAACCAGACCTGGCCAGGGTCACACGGAGCCAGCAATTGCAGAGCAAACTTTGCTTTTCACGCCCTGCAGTCCCCTCCAAGGTGATGCCTCCCCAGCCAGGGCTGATTCCAGACAGCCCCCAGCAGCAGGGAGACCCCATCCCACCCCCAGGGGCAGGGAGCTGCTGGGAACGTGGGCCTGACCCCCCCTTTTTGCCTTCCCAGAATATTTTCACAGCCTTTTCCCGGGCTCCTCCTCCTGCGACTTTCCCAGCTAACGCCACCCTGACAGCTGCTTCCTCCCTCCTTCCCATTCATCCCGGATGGATTATGCAGAGGCTGGGATCTCAGACTCCACCAAGGAGTTCTGGGGGGATGATCCTCCGGCCGGGGATCCCATGAGGGATCCCACTCCCATCCCAGGGGCGCAGAGGGGAATAACAATTTACTTCCCACCAGAGGGTCCTCGACTAAGCCCCGTTCCGCCCTGGGAGAGCCTGTGGAGCAGAAGGAAGACTCTGTCTTCCAAAGCTGATTAAAAATAGATGCAGCATCTTGCTAATTATGCTGATTAATTAGCAGTTGAGGAGCAGGGTGGGCACAGGAGGGGGTACACAAGGGTGGGGGGTAAAAGCAGGGTCAAAGCCCACCCTGTGCTGCCCTGGCCCCCCAAGGTTCCCCGCACCTTCCAGGGCCGGGGGTGCCGGGGCAGCACATCTGGGGGTCCCCACGCCCCCACTTCCCTCCCTGTCAGCAACAGATGCCAAGCTCCACAGCGCTGCTGGAAATCAGGTCAGCAATAGCCTGCAGCAGATTTGAACACTCCTCATCCTGCCGAGGCTCTGGTGCAAGTGGGAGATGCCACAGGGCAGCCCCACACCAGCGGCCGCCCCCGGCCTGGCTGGCAGGGAGGGAAGGAGGGATGGAAAGGTCTGGATCACCCCATAAATCCCCTCCTGCCAGAAGGGATGAGGAGAGAGGCAGAGCTCCATCATGCTGCTGAGTCAGTGGAAGCTGGGCGATGGCAGCAGCCCCCCAAACACCCACACACACCCCTCAGTCCTCTCACCCAGCACCTGATGGGGCGGGGAAAACCCCACGGGGACAAAGCTGTGCTGATTTATTCCCTCTGGAAAGGTGAGCAGGGCCTTGAACGCCCACAGAGCCAGAGTGACAGCACCCACCCCCAGCTCACACCAGCCTTTCCCTTCCAGCCCCTCCAAATCCTCCCCATGCCCAGGGACAGGCAGGGGCTTCATACGCCAGGGTTGGATTTGGGATGGGCTGCTCCACAATTGGCAACGCTTTCTGCTCCCTCCCTGGATCCCATATGTTAATGCCATTAATATTCATGAGCTCTGTGGAAGCATCCGGAGCCGGCAGGGGAGCCCCAGCCCTGGCCCAGCATCGGTGGTCTCGGTGATCAGGGGGCCTGGCTCCTGCCTTGCCCCAGCACCCACCCTGGGGCCACAGCGGTGTCAGGAAGGAGCAATAACCACATCAAATTAATTGGATCCCGGTTTACTGCAAACAAAGAGGAAGTAGGTGACATTTACCTAGCAGAGTAATTGATATCTGAGCAATTTGTTGGAGTAACCTCATTATATGCCAGCTGGATTTCCCAAACCCTCCCAATCCCACTCATTACAAACAAGGTTTGTGTGTTAATCAGAGCCTTTAATCACAGTGCTGCCCATCATCATTCCAGCAAGTTACAAAGCCTCCAGATTTATCACACACCCTGAGCACTCTCCTAAGAATCTACTGGGTGTTTTATTAACAGGCGATGATGCTCCTCGGGAAGATGCCGGACATTTCTCTGTCAAGCGATGGCACAGGAGCAGAGCCAGCCCCTGGCACCACCTCTCCTCCCTTTCCTCCCCGCAGGCAGCTCTCCCTCCCTCCCTGGCCTGGCTGATCAGCTCCTCCTCATCCTCAGTGCACGATCCGGAGCTGTTCCCACACAGAGAAACGGCTCCAGACAAAACAGGGGCCAGGAGGTGCCCCTGGCAGAGCCACCCACGGCAGGTGGGCATGTTCAGCAGGACCCCCCTGGGCACGGGGCTCCTGGTGCTCCCAGAACCCTCCCTGGGTCTCTCTGCCTGGGCAAGGCTTCACCTGTGCCCCCCGAGGCCGCAGCGCTGCCAGCCAGGTCCCCTCCGTGCAGGGGGACACGGTGACCGTGGGTACAGAGGAAAAGCTGCCACAAAGAAGTGGGTCCTTGCTGACCTGTCCGAGAGCTCCCACACCCCTGCCCCCTGCCCTCCCTCCACCCTCAGCAGGGGACACGGCCCCAGCCCCGTCCCCCCAGTAGGAGAGATCTGTGTGCCCCACAGATCTGCCACCTTGCTCAGGCTGAGCCCTGTACAAGCTGCTCCATCACCCTAATGACACAGCTCATAATTATCTCATTTGCTATTAATTTGGTTGTCAAGAGAAATTCCACTCGTTCGCTTTTAATTAATGGGGCCTTAAAATAAAGCCATGGGGCTGGGAGGGCTCTGGTGAGAGGTGTCTGCAGCAGGACCAGAGGACCAACCCAGACCAACAACGGGAAGGGCAGTCGGGTGGAGAACTATTTATAGGACAAAAGGACGGGAAAATCCAAAAAAAGGGACAAAGGGACAAAAAAAACCTGCAAGGGAGCCATGATGCTGCCCCAGCTCCCTCTGCACGCCCGGGCACTGGCCATGGGCACCGGCCATGGCATCCAAGAGGCCTCTGGACCCCCGACAAGGCTCAGCTGCCACAGAGGGAACCAGCATGAAAAATGCCTGTTTGCAGCCAGAGATGGAGGCTCAGAGCTGAGGAACAGCCTCCCTGCTCTGAGAGCCAAGGGGACACAGCTGCCCCAGCCAGCCCAAACACCGAACGCGCTGGGAACGTGGGAAGGGAGGGGGTTCAGCTGCCAGACCATGGCTCGGTGCTGCCAGTCTGCAGCTGGACCAGGGTCTGGGCAATCATGAGAGAAACAGCCCCTCCTAAATCCACCCAACCAATCCAAAGGGGGAGAGGAATGAGAATTGGAGGCGGGGAGGGGGGGAATCCCAGTAAGTCACTTCCCCCATCCTCAGAATGAGTGTCCTGAAATACAAACCCTGAGTCACCAGAGCTCCCTCCGTGCAGTACAAACTGCACAGGCAGCACCTACACTGCCACAGGCTCCAGACACGGAGGTGGGAATTCATCCCACCCAGCCTCAGACACCTGTGACAGAGCTGCTCATCCAGACTCCCTCGAAACTCAGCGAACAGATTTTCATCCTAAAGTATCTTCTCTCCCTTCTCCAGGACCCCAGACACACAGTGCACATGTGGGGATCCTCCTTCCTACCTCTGGCTGTCCACGAAAACCAGAGGAAGCAGATCTGGAGCAGAACAAAGCATTCATCATCTGACTGGGCCAGAGCCATCACAGCCACACCCTGATCCCAGCACTGCTCCAGACCCACACCCTGTTCCCCAGCAGCACCGAGGGGTGACCAAGCCCTAGGACTCCTGCAGAGACTCCTGAACAGTCACAGGTAGAAATAGTGAAGAGGAAAGCCCCCCTGGTGACAACAAAAGGCTTTACAGTCAGTAATAAGTGCTTTCCTCTGGTTCCCAACAATTTAACACCCAGAACAGCCAATTTCCAGCAATCAGAGTTAAATAAAAGGACGAGACCTGTACGAGTTTACTTCGAAGGACACTCAAGCTCCACTCTCTGAGTTTCCATTAAGAGGTTTCATGCATTACAAAGCGATTTTCCCTTCCCAGGGTTATAAGCCAATTAGATAAAGACCAAGTTAATCCCTTATTGTGTCCAAAGAGCCACAAGCAGACACCAAACACAGAGATTAGTCCTTTCCTTTCACCACCCTGGGTTTGGGCAGCTGGGAGAGCATCCCATGGCACAGGCACGCCCCAAACCCAGGGGACCAGAGCCCCAGCTCCAACAGGACTGCACAGGGGCTGCCAGGTGCCACTGACCCAGCAGCACCATCCTCCACCTAAACCCCAGCCAGGTGACTTTAATCCAGAGTCATCCGAGTTTACCTGTACTTGGAATGAGAAGAGTTCAGAGACTCTCGCAGAGGGAAGTCAGGGCAGTGATGCAGAGCCATGTGATTGGGTTTTTGATGCCTGTTTTTTTTTAACTTGAGCTTCTTTCCTCACTCCCTGCTGGGCCAGCCAAGGACAGCTGCATCCCCAGCCCTGGATCCCTCACAGGGTGAGCACATGGACCCCACATGTATAAAAACACCCAGGTCCCAGTGGGAAGAGGGAACTCCCAGCAACAGACCCCAAACAGCCACAGCCTCATATTCCTATTGACAAACTCAGACCAACTCCTTGAGCTTCCACCCAAGTCAGCTTTGGCTGCAGAACCTCCCCCAACCAGCACTCCCCAAATTTCTCATAGCCAAATACCAGCCAGAAACACAAAAAAATCACCAGTAGACCAAGAGATAATAAAAACACAGGCACTCACCCACTCAGCTGCACAACCAGGTCAGGGGGAGCCACAGTCCCATGTGCTGAGGGAACCTCTATTCCAGCAGAGCCCTCCCAGAGCTGCCCCACAGACCCCTGGCACAGCTGAGCCAAACAAGGGGCTTGAGCACAGCTGGGATCGATCTGCAGTGGGAGTGGTGTGAGCCAGAACTGGGACAAGCCTGAGCTGGTCCTGTGGCCCCCAGCACAGGACTGAGCAATTCCAGATGGAGTTCCCTGGTGTTCTGCCCAAGAGAGGTGGGCAACAGCTGTCCCTGCCCACAGTGTGTCACCTGTGCCCAAATCTGTGACAGGCTCTAGGAGGCTGTCCCCATGGCTGGTGAAGTTGCTGTTTTTGTGTGGTTGGAACAAGGAATGGATGAACTGACAGCAGTGCTGTGGCCCCTGGGAAGAGCCAGGACAGGTGCCAGACCAGTTCCTCCCAGCAAGAACTCCCAGGTCGACAGCCCCGCACAGGTGGTTGGGGTGTGGGGTGCCCAGAGCTGTGCACAGCCAGACCTGCCTTGCTAAACCAGACTGAGTGTTCTGCAGGGACACTGGGCCAGCAGCCCCCACACATCCCTGGGATCAAAGGAGCAGCTTCCACTGAGACGGTTTTCCCTTCCCAGTCTCTCCACCCACGTACAAACTCTGCTGTGAAACAGCTCAGAGGCTTCCCAGGAGATGGCGGCTCCTTCGCAGGCCGGGGAGCTGCAGCAGCTGCAGCTTCGGCTTTCAAAACACATCACTGAAGGTTTTTTGGGAAGTGCCCTGCCAGTGCCTGTCCCTCCCTTCACCACTTGCTCAGATGGGCCCCAAAGTTCCCCAGATGGGCCCTGGGGGTGCTGGGTTTTTTGCTTCATCCCTTTTCCAGCCCAGGTTTCAGGAGGAAGTGCAGAAGGAACCAGCCCAGACCCCAACCCAGCAGATAGGCAGAATGGGCTGGATTTTGTCCTCCCCACCCAAAGCAGCTCCAAGATCGAGAAAAGAACAAGAGTTGTACAAGAAATTTATTGAGGTTAAGACAGCCCCGACCTGAGCACCCTTCCCCAGTCCCAGGAAAGCATCCTTCTTCCTCCTTAGCCTGGAATCTTACACAGCCATGTCAAGAACTCCCACAGCTCATGTTCTGCTCCTGCTGCTCTTTGGGAGCAGTCAGGAACCACCTGTCAAACCAGCCAGGACTCCAAGCTTGGGAGGAGAAGCTTTGGCCCTGCAGACTGGATGAGGGTCACGGACTGATTTGGGCACAGAAGCTCCACAAACAGCTGAGCTGGTGCTGGGCCAAGGTCCGGGCACAGGGAGCTTCTTCCAGCCTGGCGCCAGAGTTCCCAGTCCACTCATGGCAAAAACTCCAGCCTGGGATCTGGCCACCCTGACTGATGTATCAGGAAGGACCTCCCTCCCTCCCCATCCCTGATGGGAAATTCTCCTTTCCCCTGAGGAAAAACAAACCCTGAGAAACCACTGTAAGGATTATCCTTGAGCAGCAGCTGCTCTGCCAGTCTGCCAGGACATGCACAGAGGTTGTCACTGTCCCGAGGGACACGGCCTGGCACGGCTCTGCCCCCCAGGATGGCACCAGGCTCCTGCACTCAACAGAACTCAGCCTCGAGGGAGAGGATCAAGTGAAGAGGAGCCCTGCAGGTTCTTCAGGCATCAGAATAATCCTCCAGTTCAGCCTCCTTCTTGCTGCTGGGAAAAAGAACAAGGAAGGGTCACAGACAAATAAAAGTAGAAAGCAACAAGACCAAACAACAGTCACTTGGTGAAGAAGGGCTCAGACACAAGGTGTGAGACACAGGGTCACAAATGGAACGAGTCTGGGGGTTCTGGTGCACAACCTCCAGCCCAGCTGAGCTCCAGCACTGCCCTGGCAGGCAGGGGTTAGAGACGAACTCTGGCACAACCAGGGGACATCCAGCCTGGCACTCACTAGCCAGGCCATGCCCCTCCTCCTGCTCCTGCATGCATGACTTCAAGAATCAAGGAGCTGAGCAGAGCACAGTGAGTTGTACCACCCAGGTGTCCCAAGGAATCTGTAAGAGCTGTCTCACCCAGTGTTCATCCCCCACTGCCACCATCAGCCCCCTTCACTCCTTCTGGTCCCTGAGGACTCTTGGAGCCCTGACACACCCGGCTCAGCCCTGAGCAGCTCCTGGGGCAGGGCCATCAACAACCTGTCCAGCCTGGTCCTGCTGAGGGTCTGAGGGAACCCAACCACACTCCTGTGAACTTTGCTGAAGAGGCAGGATAGCCACAACTCCAGGAGCTCCTGCACCTCCAAGGGTTTGCCACAGGTTTACACCAATAAACTGAGCACCCACTGGCCCATGTTATGCAAGAGTGAAGGAGTGTGACCCTCCCCCAAGATCCAGGGGCCAAAACCAGTTCCCTGCAGGTATTTCTGTCCAGCCTCATGTCACACCTGTAGGCGTTAGTGCTCTGCTTATCACCGGTGCCAAAAAAAGACCAAATCCCCACTGACCTTGCCCAGCTCAGGACACGGCGCTGGGAGGGAGGAACGTGTGAAGCAGCACGGCCACACTGACCAGAAATCACCCTTTCTGGAGGCAGCACATGGCACTTGAGCTCACCTTGTTACCCCCCCTGGCCCTTTAATGCCATTACTGCAGCTCATTCCAGGAGCAGATCCCCTTTGGAGAGGCACCTGCTGGGCTGCCCACACACCCACCTCTCTGGGCCGGCAGGTCTGACCTCCAGGGGTGGGCACAGCTGCTTCCGAATGTACTCCCTCGACCTGATGTCAGCCTGGAATTGAGGAGGAGAACGGGTGGGAATGGCCTGACCAGCCTGGCTGGTGCCTCCCCCTGTCACCCCAGCGTGCCCAGGAACACTCATGGTTGTGTTCCAGCGAGGCAGGACAGCCTGGGGCAAGGAGAGCACCGACACATCCCCAGAGCTGTAAGAAAGTGCTGCTTGGCACTCACTGGGTGCTCTTGTGCCCCTGAGGTGGTGCTGCTCAGCCCCCCTGGCGCTGCACCACACCAGCAGGACTCTCCAATGCCATCACAAGCACGCCCCAGGCTCTTGGACAACTTTGAGAACCGGCAGGTGATTTTTACAGTCCCTCAAGGATTTTTTTCTTTTTCAGAAACTTCTTTCCCAAACACAGTGTGACATTCCAGAGCAGCTGCCGTGCCCCACCTTAAAGGCAGAGTGCCTCTCCCCACTTAAAAAGCAGGATGTGACCTTCCCAGCTGGAAAAGCTTCACAGCATAGAGATAATGCTCAGAAAGTGGGTTAACACATCCCTGGTGGCTGTCCTTGAAGCATTTGCTGCTCTCACCACTGTGCTGCCCCTGAGGAGCCTCTCTTGCACTCCAAGCAGCCCCCACACCCCTCACCCCCAGAGCCCTCAGTGGAGGCTGTTCCTGCTGCTGCTGGAACCTGCTCCACAACTGCAGAGCCATCCTGCCAGCTGAGAATGAGTTACGTAAAGGGTGGTTTGTTTGGGAGATTTTTTTTTTTTCCCTTCTCTCTATAATTGGACAGTTTCATAACTGAACTGACAAATAACTTTGATCACTCTTCAGGATAAGCGATTACGTGATGTATTTTATAACCAGGGAAGGAGGCTGCTCGATACTCCCTACGGGGACACCAAGGAGCAGGAGGCACAGCTACCAACTATTTTTCTAGGGAAGAAAAACCCCAGCCACGTTCTGCTGAGAACATCAGCTGATGCTTGATTAGGTGGCAGTTCCCAGCCAGTGCTCACTCCTAGTGCAGTGCCGGAGTCAGCTCATCCCGGTGATTAACCACAGGGCTAATCAATAAGATGGATCACTGTCCTGTAATAATCCTCACAGATTTGGGCTATTTTCAGAGGGGACAATGCTGGCTTTGGAATTGCTGCTTTGCCTGTTTTCTGAGGGGCAATGGTGATCCCTGTGCACACAGCAAGATCGCAGGGGGTACACCCGAAGGGAGTTGGAGCCTCAGGATGCCAGAGACTGACATCCCGTCTCAGAGCAGGGGGCTGATGGCTCGTCTCTCACTTCTCCCGAGGGCACAGGTTTGATATTTCACAGGAAGTGACCTGCAGGCCTCCTTCTGTCTTTCCTGGTGGGCTGAAGCAACACCAGGCTGTCCCATCAGCCCCTTCCTGAGCCAGCAGGAACCAGCTGGGCACGAGGCCAGCAGGAGCTGAAGGATCACCAAGTGAGCGGCTGCTTGGTGAGCAGCCAACCAGGAACCTGAACCAGTGAGAGCAGAGCAGGGTCCCAGTGCAGTCCCTGTCAGCTGGAGAGTGGGAACAGCTTCTGTCTCCCTGCTGTGCACAGGGATCCCAGCACTCCAGTCCCAGAGTGAGGGGGAGCACTGGAGAAGGGTTCTGGCCTCAGCCAGGAGGAGGCAAGGGCAGTTCTCTCAGCAGGGCCTGGTATCGTTCAGGGCCACTCAGACTGAGTGTTGTGCTTACTTTTGTGGGATGACAGCTCCTGCCTACCCCAGTTCCTGCCTGGGAGCTCTGAATGACCTGTGCAGCTCTGTGCAGAACCTCACAAGCTGGCTGGGCAGAGATCACCCCATGCAAGCACATTTCTCCCAGATGGGCCTGGCGCTGGCACGTGGAGTAAGGACTAAGTGGGATGTAAATACTGATTGTAGGTGACAATGAATTCCCTCTGGTTCCTCTGAGAGATCACTTTGCTCACCTGCAGCACAGCCAGTTCCTTGGCAGCACAACCACACTGTGGGCTGAATGCAAATAGAGCCGTTCTGATTCCTGCCTGGATAGTGCTGCATTCCCGGGAAGCACCACACCCCCTACGTGGACTGGCCAGCCTGCCTCTGGGAAAGCAGATCTGAGTTCCCACAGCAGCTGCACAGCACTGCCCTCACACAAACCACAACCACAGCCTCAGGAGGTGTGGGCAGCTGAGCTCTCAGAGAGCATTTCACTCCCAGGGCTGCCAGAACTTACAAACCAGGAGCTGATGAACTTTCACAACACTGGGAAAGCCGGGAGCACATCACCCATCAGGTCTGCAAGCTTGTTCTGGCAAAGTCAGCCAACCACGGCAGGATTCTCTGCAGCCTTCTACTTCCTAACTCCAGCTTCAGGTGCTCAAGAGGCCTCCAGGTCTGCCCTGTGCCAAGACCTGTGACAGTCACCACACAGAGGAACTGCAGAGTCCCATGGAAAGGTTTAAGTGTCCTTATCTCCTGCCATCCCTCTACAGTAAACACACCCCCTTTGGATTTTTCATCTCTCTGTAGGAAAAGTGACAATAACTCACTCCATCACTCTAAGAAAAAGGTCACAGAGAACTGGAAGATTCTCCCAACATTAGCAAATCCTAGAGAGAGCTGGAAGCGAAATGAGGGTGATGAAAAGCTCCAAGACACCTTTTTGTTTCCGAAGGGAGTGCTTTTCCCTTCCCTTTGAAGATGCCGAGCTGCAGAGCTGGCTCGGAGCTCTGCAGAGGCATCTGTCCCTGGCTGGAGATTACATAAGGAGCTCCATCAGCCTCCTCCTGTCTGGCAGGTACTGGGGATGAGATTAGAAACCCTGGCTCTGCTACGCACACCTCAAGGCTTGCTTTGCTCCAAGGTGTAAGACTTTCCTCTGGTTTATAAGTAGAGACCCGGTGTTCAGAGAACACTGCAGGGCCCTCAGCAGGGTCACCCCAGCGCTGCTCTGGGGGGCCACACCCCCAACACCCAACCAGCACAGCACACCAGCGATGCCAACGGGCTGTCCCAGGGCAGCATTAGGAACAGGGACACCTGAGCAGGCCCTGCTCCCTGGGCACTTGTGGATTTGGGCTACGGAGCCACCGACAGCAGTGACCCCAAGAGAAGGGAAGCACTTGCCAGGCCAGAAGTCCCGGAGTCTTTATGCTTCTCCAGAGCCTTTCCTGAAGCTCTGCTGCAATTTAATCAGCCAAGGCTGAGCCCTGGTGGCAGCTGTGGCTCAGTGACAGTGATCCAGTGCTGTCCCCTGCTGGCTGGGCCCGTGGCTCCGTCCAGAGTGCGGCAGCGGGGAAAAGCCCAGAGGAGCAGCACTGCGGGCTGTGCTGGGCTCTAAGTGCCCAGGAAAGCTGCATTCCCAGCTCCTGTGGATTAACATCAGCATCACAGGAGCTGGCTGCAGAGAGGAACCAGGAAATCAGTCAGGCTGGGAGGGCTGCCGGGCACTGTGTCAGGAGAACAAGCACGGCCACGGGAACACCAGCACGGGCTGGGAGAACAGCCCAGCAGAGGGGTGCCAGCAGCAGAGGAGGCTCTGCAGCACACCCCAGGCTTGGCAAACACCCCCCCACACTGCCCTGCCTCCCCCCCAGCCCCTGCTGCCGTACCTGCCGGATGGGCTCCGGGACGCGGTACCTGCAGCAGGACCCCACGAGGCGCACGGCCGTGTCCAGGCTCACCCTGTGCCCCACCGACACGTACAGGGGCTTGGAGCTGTTGTGGTAGCTCCGCAGCGCCTGGGCATTCAGAAACGAGACATCAGGCACCCAACAGGCTCCTTTAAAACACACAGAGGGGCAGGTGAACCACGAGCCAGGCAGTTGCTCTCAGAGGGTGGGGTGGTGCCTCTGTGTCTGCAATTCCCAGCCTTCCTGAAGCTCTTCTCCATCCCTGTGTCTCCTCACAGGGACTGTTTGTCCCTCTGGACCCCCGTGGCCCTTCCCCAAACGCCTCACGCTCCTCTGGGATGCAGGGACACGTGCCAGTGCAGACTGACACCAGACACAGGAAGTCTCTTACATCTGCCTGTTCCTGTTCTCCTCTGAGTCAGATGCTCCCATATTGCATCCTGGTGAACTGCCAGGGAATTGGCACCTCTCCCTGACTGGGGTTCACACACCGGGGTGCCAGAGCACCTCAGGTGCCACAGCCACAGCCACAGCCGTGATTGTACCCAACACCGGAACTGGCAACTCTCTACGAACATCTGAGCTCTCAGGAAGGGGCTCTTACTGGTCCCTGTTCACACCTGCCTTCCTGAACTGGGATCACTGAGATAGCCCCACTGTGGAAACAACATCCTCATGGCCCAGTGACATGCTTACCATGCCCAGGACTCTCCCTGAAGTGCCTGTCAGTGGGAATGTATCTCCTGACCTCTGCAGGGAACGGATCTAGGGGTAAACACACACCAGGTCAGGTTGTTAGGAGGTACTTGTATGTGGCTGTGACAATTCCCTTGGGATATTAAAAAGCAGAAACACATTCCCAGCCTGGTCTAACCTGCTCCCTGTGCAGCTCGTCCCTGACCAAGCCATCCACCTGCAGGAGGTTCTTGGCCACTCCAACGCACGGCAGATCCGTCAGGACTCCGAGGTGACAGGCCACACCAAATCCTGCCAACAACGAGCCACTGTACCTACAGGACACCGGGGAACTGGAATCCCAACCAGCAGCACAGGGACCAGGACAGCAGGACCATCCAGGAACAGCCTACCTCTGTGATGGAGCACCCCATTCCCATCTACCAGAAGCACCTGAAAAAGCCAAAGCAGAAATGTTACTTCCTGAGCACTCCAAGGAGCAATCAGTGACTGGCTCCCTAAGGAAGGGACAGTGGACGCTCCAACACACCCGTGGAGAGCATCCAGTGCAGTCTCCAGAGGCAGAACACCTTCCAGCAGGACTCTGTGCCCACAGGACACCTCAGCCTGGGACAAGGAAACACGGCACACCTGAGGTCTGAGCCTGGGCTGCTCCTGCTGAAGTCTCTGAACAGCTTCCACCAGGAAAGGGACCTCTCGGAAGGCCAGGAATCCGGCCACGTAGGGGGCAGTGAGGGTCACCATCCGGCAATCCTCGTACAGCACCTGGAGCAGGAGCAGACAGCGACCCTGGGGACGCCTGATGAGTGCCAGAGGCTCCTCCTCTGGCTCACGTCCCCTCCTCAGATCCCTGCTGCTGGATCTCTCCGCAGAGCCAAGGGCTCAGGGCTGTACCACTGTGTCACTGGGAAGGGACTGATGGCAGGAGAGGGCTGGACACACCATGCTCTGACTGAGAGAGCCCTTGAACACAACCAGGGCAGCTCCTGAGAGACAGAGGGAACCTCACCCTGCCAGGGCAGCGCCAAAGGGGCCTGGGCAGGGACAGGACAAAACAAACCCTGTAAGGCAGGACAAAAAAGTGATCTGCAGGGCGAGGCAGGAATCGCAGCAGGACCTGAAATTCAGTTCATAAAAATCCCAGCAGCCACATCAAACTTTATTTCTCTGCTTGTTAGGGCTTTTATAGTTAAAGATAATTTTTACATAAGCTGGGAAAGAGACCAAAAAACTTTATTAGTTCAAATAAAATGACTGTGTGATGTAGGAACCATGGTGAATTTGGAAAGGCTTTTCTAAGTCCCATCCCATGTTATCAGCTGATTCCCAGAAGGAACTCACACATGAGGCTCTGCACTGGAGTGCTACAAACACTTCCCTCTGTGCACAGGCACTGAGGGACATCAGCCCCTTTTGGCTCATTTGGGAAGGGGCTGACACTGATTATGTCCAACACACCCCCAAAGCAGTTGGTGTGTTGTATTTGACCAGGGGCTGCATCTCATCACAGCTTTTGGGAGGTACCAGCCCTCCTGAACAGACACTAAACCTGTCTCTGGACACCTTGTGAGTTATGAGCCATCCTACAAACCTCTTGTGATCAGGAGCTGTTTGCAGCACATCTTCCTAGTTCCACCCCCAGCCATGGGCAGGGACACCTTCCACCAGCCCAGGGTGCTCCAACCTGGCCTTGGACACTCCCAGGGATCCAGGGGCAGCCACAGCTTCTCTGGGCAACCTGTGCCAGGGCCTGCCCACCCTCCCAGGGAGGAATTCCTTCCCAATATCCCTGCCCTCCTTCAGCTCAAGGCTGTCACAGGGGGTACCTGAGCGATGCCCTGCGGGGAATGGCCTTTGTGAAAGCTTGCTATAAACTCCTAAAAACCCCTCGTGTCCTGGCACACCTGGACAGAGCCCCGGAGTGAGGGGTTCACCCGGGTTACCTCGAGGGCCGGGTAGCTGAGCACGACCAGGGAGGCGCAGGCTCTGGTGTCGTCTCCTTTGATGTAGGATAAGTCCACACCTCCCACTCTCTCCAGCCCGGCGAAATTCGGGTCTTTCTGCCACGGCTCGGTGTCCTGCTCCACCACGCCGGCCTTCAGCCGGGCCTGCTCCCTGCAGGGACCCCCGGGGGTGGCACTGACAGGGGGTCCCTTCCCCGGGACTCCCCATCCCCGCCAGCGGTGCCTCGGGGCTCTCCCCGGGGGTGGCCGTGCCCCGTTCCCCGGTGCAGCCCGTTCCCGCCGTGCCCCCGTTCCCCGGTGCAGCCCGTTCCCGCCGTGCCCCCTGTCCCCGGTACCGTTCCCCGTTCCAGCCCGTTCCCGCCGTGCCCCGTCCCCGGTGCAGCCCCGGCCCCGCCGTGCCCCGTTCCCCGTTCCCGCCGTGCCCGTTCCCCGGTACCGTTCCCAGCGGCTCCGCTCTGCCGGGCCGGCCATGGCGGGCGCGGGGCCCCCGTCCCTCCCCGCCGTGTCCCCCGGAACGCGGGGCCGAGCGCGGCCGTTCCGGGCGCGGCGCAGCCTCGGCCCGGGATGCTGGAGCCATGGAGTGCTCCGGGGCGGGAGGGAACTCACAGCTCATCCAGCGCCCCCCTGCCAGGGGCAGGGACACCTCCCACCAGCCCAGGCTGCTCCAGGCACCGTCCAGCCTGACCTTGGACACTCCCAGGGATGGGGCAGACACAGCAACCTGTGCCAGGGCCTGCCCCCCTCACAGCCAAGGATTCCTTCCCAATATAGCCCGTCTAACCCTGCCCTCTGCCGCTTTGAAGCCCTTCCCCCTTGTCCTGGCACTCCAGGCCCTTGTCAATAGTCTCTCCATCTTTTCTTGTAGTCTCCCTTCAGGTCCTGGAAGGCCACAGTCAGGTCACCCCAAAGCTTCTCTTCTCCAGGCTGCACAATCCCAACTCTCTCCCCTTTCCTCCCAGCAGAGCTGCTCCATCCTCTGATCCTCTTGGTGCCTCCTCTGGACTCTGCAGCAGCTCCAGGTCCCTCCTGTGCTGTTCCCAGGGCTGGGGCAGCTCTGCTGGGGGGTCTCAGCTGAGGGGGCTCTGCCCATGCTGGGGATGAGCCCCAGGGAGCTGATGGTCCACTTGTGGCACTCCCCATCCCTGCGGACCGCAGGGCCAAATGAGAGAGGGAAGGAGCCAAAGAAGGAACTAAACAAGCTTTATTGGGGAAGAGCAGGGGGGCCCAGCCCCGGGACAAGGCAGCAGCAGGCACAGGGCCACCGGGTTAAGGCAGTGAAGGAGCCCCTTCCTTCCTGGTTCCATTTCTCCTTCATGGTCCAGCCCCACCCTGGCGCAGTGAGAAGGTGCTGGCAGCAGATACCGGGGCAGGAAGGGGGAACTGGAAGAAGGAGCCAATTCTACATCCTGCTGACACCTCAGTGTCAGAAGAAATGCAGATGGAAAAAATAAATCCCTTTTCCCAGCACCAGGGCACAGTGGTTTGTAAAAAAATACTTCATCTTCCTGAGGTGACTTTAGGGTTGTCCACGACACACACAGCTGCTGGTCCTGTTCCATCCTCCTGCTGCACGGAAGCAGCTCCACAGCACGTGTTTTTAGTAAAAAACAACAACCCCAAACCCAAAAAGCAATCAACAAACCCAAAACAAACCCCCCACCATTCCCAAATGACCACCCCTGGGTGCTGTGGCACCGACACTCCTGGCAGGGACCTGTTCCTAACTTTCCCTGCGCTCTCGTTTGAAACGAGCAGCTGCTTTCCAGGTAGCAATTGCATGAGAGAGAAGAATCTCATCTGGGAATGTCTCTTGCAGCTCTGTAGCTAATTCAGAGTCTTTGGCATCAAGGTAAGGCAGGAGCGATTCCTTCAAGCTGGAAAACAGAGCAGAACAGTTCTATTAATAGCTAGAGCAAACCACAAGTGCCATGTAATATTGGTGTATTCCCACCACCCAAAATACTAAATATGCACAGTTTAACAGGAAAGGAAGTCACATATGCCCAGAATGGGCAGTGTATCTCAGGACTAAGCTGGATATTTCTGGTGTTGCTGGTTGTCTGTGTCCCCACAGGACAGGCATTTGCCAAGGGAACTGTTCCCATTGTGTGCATTCTCAGAGGCAGAGAAGCTTCAGTTAATAACTGTGCTGGGTTGGGGCTGTGTAACTCCTACCTCCACCTGGGTCTGAATTCATCCACAGCTTGGGCACGTCTCAGCTTCAGGACAATCATTTCATGGAGCTCCTGCAGGAAGGTTTCCAGCCTCGAGTGGACGAGGAAGGTGTGGAGGAGCTTGGCAATCTCTGGACTGAGCTCAGCTTTGTAGTCTCGACTGACATCTGCAAAAGGATCCTAAAAACACAGCGGGGAAAAAAGACAACCAGACATTTGAGCAGGTTCCTTGAGAGCAGAGGAAGAGCTGGTCAGACAGTTCTGGGGGTGCCATACCCTTCTGAGGCGCAGCAGCTGCTCTGATTTGCGGGTGGAGAGGAGCTGCCACAGGGCTATGCTGTGCTTGAGGTGGCATCGTCTGAGGGCCTGCAACAAAAACACGTACATGGATGTAAGAGGTGTCTTTGGGAGCCTGTCCCCAGCCTGCTCTGCACAGGCAGGTCACAGCTCAGCAGGGAGTTCATCCAGCCCTTTTATAGCCTGCCTGCAACAAGCCCCTCTCTCCCCCCTCCCCATTTTGCCTTCAATAATCCATCTGTGTGGTACCATGAAAGGGAGTGGGAAAGTGCTAGGGCTTTGTCACATGTCCTGGTCACAACCCAGTGCCTTTGCCCTACCAGTGAAGGGCCTCTCTTCACACATCATCAGGAGGTAAAACCTTTCACATCATCTGTTTAGAGAGGTGAAGGAATGGTTTCAGTCCTGCTCAGCACCAGGCCAGTGTCACCAGGACATGACTCAGATCTGAAGTTCTCCCTTTGCTCAGTTTTAGCATTGCACTAATTCTGCTGACACTCCATTGATACTTCTCCTTCCTTGCTGTCAGAGCCTGGATCTGCAGAGGAGCCCGACCTTCTGCACCTCCTGCACCTGACCTTTCTGGAGGGTTGCACGAGCCTGCTGAGCATCATAAGCTGTCAGGTCCTCCCACCTTGCAAACACTGGTTGCAGAGGGAGTGAAAATTGCTTCCCCCTCACTGTTGAATACAGTGGGGAGGGAATTCGATCACCCTTTCAAGCTAAACTTTTGCTGGCTGGCTTTAGCCTAAACCAGTGCAATTCTACCCTGTAAGAATCAGAGCTTTGCCCTCAGGACTCACCTGCAGAATGTGAGGGTTTGTCTGGTCCCCCATCTGCAGAACTTGTTCAATGTAGTCAGTCAGCAGCATCTCAGCGTTCTCCCCAGCCATGGCCAGGAAGCCCAGGGTGATTTCAGTGAGGGACAGAGCATCACAGACATCACTGTAGGACTGCAGCTCCCCACTGATCACGTTCATCGCAGAACTGGGCAGAGCACTCTGAAAACCATGAAGTCAGAGCTAATATTAGTTTAGAGCCATTCCTTACTGCTGCTCAAGGTGCTAAACTCATGGAAGAGGACAGAGCCCCAGGTGTAGGAAACTGAAATGCTGAACTGTCTCCCTTTCCTTTGTAAACCCAGACTGACAACAGAAGTCCAGACCGTACATATTCAAGGCATGCTGAGAGATCAGTGGACAAGCCTTCAGATGGACAAGGCAAGGGACAGAAAATCCAAGAGTTCTTGGGAAGTCAGGGGTCTCATGTTTGCCCTGTTTCCCCCAGTGCAGAAACCCACCTGCTCCAGCTTATTCCTGACATCATCAAACAGCTGCTCATAGTTCCGATCGTGTCTGCACACGAGGGTAGGGATTCCCTGTCAGAGGAGAGAAACCCAGGGATGTGAAGCTCTGGAGACACCGCTCACCCTGCACAGTGAGTGCCTGGCAGCAGCACCCGCTGCAGGGCTCCCACACAGCCAGGCAGCACAGCCCCTGCCCCGTCCCACCGTCAGCGTGATGAGCGGCTTCCCCTGCAGGAACTTGCTGATGACTTGCTGCTGGATCTTCTCCAGGTCAAAGTCCTGCAACGTCTCCCCTCCCTTCTCCATGCTGTACTGGCAGTTGGACAGGATCAGAGGAATCAGGTCTCTCTCAACCTCGTAACTGATCACGTGCAGGTCAGCCACTTCCAAGGGGCTGATCAGGTACCTGCAGGAGAGCAGACGGTCTCCATTCAGAGCGAGAAGCCTTTCTGCAGCAGGGGAAGCTGCGTGTGTGGGAGCAGGAAATAAAACAGAGCCCAAAAAATGGAACAGCAAGGCACCTGTCATCTTCCTTGATGTGTTTGTTCACTGAGTGGATGAAGTCGTTGTGCAGACTGATGAGGTAACTGGCCAGGGCGGTGGAGCGCAGGCCCAGCCCCTGCCGCCGGGGCAGAAGGACCTCGAGCTTGCTGTCCAAGGTCAGGTCAGCATCACAGTAGCCTTTAGGGAGCTTAATTTCCCCTGAAATAAAGAAGAGACTGTTTGAGGTGGCCCAGAGGCAGCCCAGGCTGAGCAAGCCTCTCCTGACCCAGGGCAGAAAAACATAAGGCCTGAGAAAAGCCCTGCTCTCTGCATTAGGGATCAGCACTAAAGCACACAAGTCCAGGTGAGAACACTACAGGAGGGAAACAAATTCTTCCCCTTGTGCCTAGATGATCTTAAAATTTAATGGCCAAGCTCGGTTTTGAGGATATGTCTCAGCATCACTGACAGGAGAAACCTGAACTGAGAGAGGAGCAGCGCTGGGACAGGAGATGCTCACCATTGGTGTCCAGAGAGCTCCTCAGCTTGTTCCAGACAGACAGAAACACATTTACTCTCCTCTGTAACAGGTCCCTCATCACATCTGAGGAAGAACAGAAAGACAAATCCATGAAACACCATGAAATTCTGTAATACAGAATTTTCAAAGCACACCACTGAACTCCACACTTTTTTAAGGGTTAAGGTCTCCAGTTAATTTGGATGGGAATTAAAAAGAAAGATGAAGTCTTAAGATTGCAAGTTCAAGAGAAGTTTTCACCTTCATTTTCAACTGGACAATCCAGCACCTTTTATTTTAGTAGTTACAGTTTTGGCAAAGTCTTCTCACCTGAGAGGGGTTCTCTGAGGAATTCCCTGATGGAGCAGTGTTTGATCTCAGCTGTGTTCTGGAATCGCCTCACCAAGTCCCTCTGCAGAGCCAGGATCTCTGGTAGGAATTTCACCAGTCTCAGCTCAGTTTCCTGGAAGAGGAAAGGGAGCCTGTGTGGGTAAGGCTGTGCTTGGAAAAACCACTTCTGGATACTTTTACAGAATTAATTTTTAAATGTTTAAAAGACAACAATATTTTCCATGTGCATTCTTCAAGATTATAGCAAGTGCTGAGAATAAAGTTACTGGATAATCCAAACATGGTTTAGTCCTGGGCAACTGGCTCTGGGTGACCCTGCTCAGGCAGGAGCTGGAGCTCCAGGGCCCATTCCCACCCCACCCAGCCCTTGGCTCTGTGCTCTCTGAACATTCCAGGCTGTCCTCCCTGTGTTACCCCCACCTTCTGCAGGAACTTCCAAAGGAGAGGGACAGTGTCCTTGGCATTCTTTTGCTGGACCACATGGCCCAGGTTCTCCACTGAAATCCTCTTCCTGCAGCTCCACATCTTGGAGTGATGTATGTGACTGTTCTTTGGCAGCTGGGACAGGAATACAGCCGGGTCACCATACACTATCTTCACTATGGGATTGGAAGAAATTCTCTCATCCTCTTGTATCTGTCGATTTAACTCCAGAAGATTTTTATCCAAATCCTGCATTAAAATAAAATTTTAAAAATTGGACAAATGCTTTCAACTGAGTTAAGCCAATTCTGTTTTTCCAGCTGTACAAAATCAACCCAGCACAACTCGAATCTCAGAATCTCATTTCCACAGGTAGAATGAAGTTCTGCAGCTGTGTCATGGACAGATTGGTTTTAGGAATAGCTGGGTGAAAAGTGTAGCAGAGGTATCACAGCATGTCAGATTTCCACATAAATGCATTTTGAAATGCTCAACTACTGACATTTTGTCCAGCAAATTTCTCACCTTCAATTCAGGAACAATAATTGTGTTTGCAACAATTTCTTCCCATTTGTTTCTCTTTTCCTTGGTAGAGAGAACAGGATCAAACTGCACCGGCCCTGCAACAGGAATATTTCATCTCTTACAGCTGCAGTGTTTCAGGGAAAAGAAAGCACAGGTTCTCTAAGTGACATTCCTGATGGGACATCCTTGCAGGTCAGCATGAGGAGCAAGAGCAGTTGCAGAGGTCCCAGAAGCTAAATGAGTATCTGGAGAGCGACACCCAAACCAGGACACACGTGAATGACGGGGACACTTGTACAAGTCATTCACCCAGAAAGGTTAAACAGCTTGTCCAAGGTCAGACCATGATCAATGACAGACTGAAGCTTGGAATACTGATTGGTGGTGTCACACACAGAATATGGCCATTCAATATAAATCCCTCCGTGACACAGAGACTCCTGTCAACTTGCACCCCAAATTCTCCCACGGACCACACTCTGCCAGCCCTCTTTTACCAAAGACCTCCTTGGGAGTCGTTTAGAGGGCAGCACAGAACAGAGATTGCACACAGCACGAGCTGCTGTGCTGGGAGCATCCCCCCCTGCTCGGGAGCTAGAGGCTCTGCCAATCTGTCATGACGTTATTTAGTCAATAATTAATCTTTGGAAGTATTGACTGCACCAAAACTTGCAAACCCCATGTACTCGACTGAAAGATGCAAACAGCCAAAAATTCTTCACTCCCTACAGTAAGAAACGAGCTTCAAATTCTGGATCTTCCTCATCAGCTCAGCTACTGCTGTTGGACGTGGTTTATCAGCCAAGAGGCTGCACCACTGTGGCCCTTCAGACACAGCTCCGGGTGGGACATGGCAGGGGGATTTTCTTACACTGGCCTGGGTGCTGACGGGGGCCCTGGAGGAGGCTGTCAAGCACAAGATGAAGGGTGTTGATAGTCTCATCCACACTCTTCCCCAGAATTTTTGTCAGCTGGTTCAGGTCCTCCTGAACGTGCTCCTGCAGGAAGCTCACGGCGTCACGCACCCGCGGCTGGATGATCTTTGCCAGAGACTGAGGAGTAGCAAAAGGCAAGAGTTGAGCACAGCCAATAACAGCAGGGAAGCACAAGGCACACACAGCTCAGTCCTGCCAGACTCCACCCCGGGGGATTCCTGCCACTGGAGCCACTAAAGGAAGGTGTGGCTGTAAAAGCCTCCACGGAATTGCACAAAGGAGCCAAAATCAACCCTGGGCAAGGAGGGAAGGGAATTTGGGTCCTGCACCTGGACAGACTGCCCTGGTTACTTGGCAACATGATGAAAAGGACCAGCAGCGTACAAAGGTTTCACCACATTTTGTGTGGCCACCTGGGACTATTCTGGAAGATACCTGAGGGTCTCTTGTGGCTCCCAGCAGCATCGACAGGTGTGTGAGCGAGCGGATCAGGACAAAGACGATGGGGGACATGCCCCGGTCAGACACTCCCAGTGTTCTTCTGTGCTCAACATCTCCAAGAATGTGGCCAGTTTGAGTTCTGTCTTCACTATTCCTGTAGGAAAATGTATATATAGTACTTTTTTGCCTTGACAAAAAAACCACACAAGCATCTCTGATACCCAGTAATGTCTTTTTGACCCATAAGGTCTTTGAATGGCATAAAAGCTGCCAATTAAAAGTGCTATAGGGGAGCAAAGGCTTCCAGTAAGTTTTGTACACAGATGAGGTAATTTATTTGGTTTTGCTGGCTGATCACTCTTGCTTGGATGTCCCTTCCCAACATTCCAGAGAGCAGCATAAAGTGTTGGTACCTTTGGCCTTGAAGGCACGACAGTCAAGTCCTGAATCATTTAGCACTGAAAAGGTGAGTGAACCTACCAGAATTCCTTAAAGCCCTGCACTGGTTTGTAATTGATCCCTCCAACAGGGAGAAGGCACTCGGGACAGCGGCCTATTTCCACAGGGCGGCCACACTAGGAAAAAGGAAAAGGAGAACTCTGAATTCCAGAGCAAGAGCCTCTCCAGCAGAAAAAGGGAATGAAACAAAAATCCAAGCTGTAACTGCTTCATTCAAACCCTGCTGCATACTGGGCACAGGCCTCATGTTTCCTACATTTATGGTACAATAGCCTTAATACAGCTTATAAGATTTAGATTTTAATGACAAAATTATTAATAATATTAGTTGAGAAATTAAACTCTGTGCCATAGAATATTAAAACCAGTAAACAAAATAAAAGAGTCTTGCTGAAAACAGCCTGCTCAAAAACCCACCACTGCCAAATTCTTACCTCTCCCACAGTGCAGGGGTGGCCATTGGGACATGCTGTCAAGAGAGAATCAAACAGGACAGTATTGTAAGACAGATTTATAAAGCCCCTGCTATTTCCTTTCATAGGCACCATCATCCTGGAGCAAGAAATATGCTTCAGGATCTAATCCAAAGCCCTGACTGCCACAAACCTCAACAGAATGACAAGCCTACACAGGAACTCAAGGAATTTTTCAGTGCTGCTTCTCCTTGAAAACAAGGAATGGAAGCCTGAAAGATTTGCAGCCAAGTGCCAAAGGGGCTGCTCCAGGAATGCTCCCAGCCCCTGACTCCCAGTCTGCAGTAAGGGCCTGCTGTGGGGAGAGACTGAAAGCTGGCCAGGAAGGTGGCCAAGTGCTCTTCTCTCACAGCATGTTACCATTGCCACCAGTGACAGGACAGGTCGTGTGCCCCCTGAAGCTCTGCACACAGCGGCAGACTGAAGACTAAACAGACATTTGATGCACTTTGGTGCACCACCCACACAAACCTTCATTATAAATCTTGATTTACAAAGGGTAACTCGTGCTGAAGAGTGTGTTTGTCCTCACACCTGGAATTCCAACCCCAAGGATTACCCTTCAGTCCCATCCAAAGCCATCCAGGAGCACTTACTGTACCAGCGCAGAGCGGTCATTCCTTCCCAGGCCCTCGCCTGAGCCATGATGTCCTCTGGCATTGTAGGCAGAAACGAGTGCTGAGGAGGAAAAAGGGAAAAAGGTGACAAAGGGATCTACAGACCAGTTCTTTCCTGTAGCAGTTGCTCACTGGTTCTTTTTTCACAATGGAGAACAAGGGACATGCGAACACAGAGGTCAGGTGGGTGACGTAGACACAGATTTTCAAATTCTGCCTTTGAAAATCCACTCTTAGAACTGTCTGTATTGTTAAGACTTGCATGTGCACTCTCCAGACATCCTGACCTGGATTCCTGATGCACCCTGGCGTGTACCAGCCATTTCCTTACACTTCAGGCAGCCAGTAGTGGAGCAGCAGCTCCCTCCACCCTGTCTCAGGAGCCAGTGTTCTCTGGAGCAGGCAGGTCTGCACACTGCCTGCTGCTTTCAGCTGTGCTCACTCAAATATCACCAAAAGTACTTTTTTGATACTGCTCAGGATGCAGAGGTACCTTTCTAAGGCTGGACCTTGTTGTTGTGCTAATTAACCCCAACAGCACTGAAATAATCACACATCAGTATTTCACAGCTAAAACAGTGAGCTGGTGCTTTTGATGTTATGATGTTAAGAAAGGTCAGGCTACAGAGGATCCAGCAAACACGGGAAAGAACTAGAAAAATGCTGAATTGCATCTGAGTTCCATCTCTTTACCTCCATGGTGTGTGGCTGGAAGGCCAGGTTCCTGAGGGGCTGCAGGACAGGGCTGTGCCCACACAGCAGCACAGCAGTGGTGTGAACAGCCACCTCAACCAGGGCTCTGTGCTGGCTGGAGCTCTGGGGATCCACGCTCAGGGCTGGCAGGGCATTCCCCACAAGGGCAGCTGCAAAGTTCTGCAGCTCTGGAGAACTCAGGACTTGGGAGTTCTGGATGAACTGAGTCATCGTGGCTGTTTGCTGAAAGAACATATTTAAAAGAAACACACCCAGCATGACACTGCCCACCACAGTGAAGAGGACTGTCAGCTGCTTCCCATGCTGGGCCACCCCACTTTGAAAACACTCCTAGACTGCTCAGCCCAGGCCATCACCGTGTCTGGGGCAGAGGAACAAAAGCTCTTCCACCACTGACTCAAATCTCCTTTATGCTTTTGCAGGAAGCAGGTTTGTCACAAGCTTCCAAAGGGGGGGTTCTTACCTGCTGCTTGGGATGAAGGTGTGGGTCCCTGACACCATACAGGGCAGTGACCTCCCGGAAAATGGCCAGCAGCAGGTGGACTGGTTCCACAGCTGGGGAGCTGCTGGAAGCCTGGAGAAGAAGGGATGATGTGGCAGGGAACAGAACAGAGCTGTCCCAGCTACAGTGACAGACATGCAGGTGAGAAAGGAAAGGAAACGTGTCTGCAGCACAAGGCACAGTGACCTCAAGCAGAGGCCCCCCAGGTACCTGCACAGGAACAGGCACTGCCCACAGGGACACAGAGCTGAAACAGTGGCCCTTCAAACCCCAGGGGTTCTGGTGAGGAGCAGGCTGTACCTTCTCGGCCTCGAGGAGCCCCTCAGCCGTGCCCTCCACCATGGCTCGTCCCACGGCGTCGCGCAGGGCCCGGTACCCCTCACCACACACCAGGTACCGGTCGATGTGGATGGACTGGCTGCTCTGGACCTGCAGAGGGACAACAGCCACCTGTTGGTGAAGGCAGAAGCTCCTCTTCCTCCCAAACACTGGGGCATTTCAGCCTTCCCAGAGAGGCAGCAGCAGGCATGGCCACCCAAAGGGTGGCACAGCCAGGAGAGACTCCGTTCAGCAGAGAGCAGGGACAAGTCATCTTCACAACCACTCCCACCCTGGGGGCTCCCCCAGGAGCCACACAACAGTAGAAACACCCCAAAGCAGCACAAAGTGAGGATGAAGAGGAGACACCTCTTCTTTACCTGTTGCAGGATTTCCACTGGGAACACCCACTCGAACCGTGGCTCTGTGACAAGCTTCTGGGCAAACTCCATCCCGTACTGACTGGCAATCCTGCGCACCAGGAACACGCGGTGCCAGTCGTTCCTGGTGCGGCTGCAGAACTCCCTCACGCTCGCCAGGTAACGCTGCTTCTCCTCTGCCTGCTCTTGCTCTGGAGGGAAAGAAAAATAAAAAAGGTAAAAGCACATCCCGTCTTTTAAAAACTTTCGTCTGCACCAGCTGTAGCACCAAATCCCTTTACTAGTACTGAGTGACTACACAGGAGAACTTCAGAGCCCTCCCTTCTCAAGCGTCGTCTGGAGCGTTTGCTCAGCCAGATTTCAGACAATGATTCATTTCTTTGACAGAGAAGACATAAACTCTTTGATATAAACTCTTAATCCCTTTTAGCTGCACAGAGGTCTCATTCATATAAAACAATAAACCTTACAGCAGTCATGTGTCTGAAGCGGCATTTATGCTTTAAAGTTCATTTAAGCAGGCTCTAAATAAAACTCACTGTTCGAATCTGGAGGATAAAACAAATCTCCTTCCTAAGGTGTAACTGCCATGTGATGACACCTTTGGAGTCACCAGCACAACCCTGGACTAGTTACAGAGCACTTCTCACACATGGTATAGGGGACAAACACTGACTGACACCCTCGAGAGAAGAGTGAGTTGCTCTTGTTCTTGGCCACACATCAAAACAGGTTCAGCAGAGCACAGGTGCACTGACTGCATCCAGCCCACCTGCCCTGGTGCCTTTGCTCTGTACCCAGCATTCCCATTTTCCAGCAGACTAATCAGGCTTACGTGTGTGCTGCTGCAGGTCGAAGATGAGCTCTGCAGCCTTGCTGAGGTACAGGCGAACCTTGGCCACTGCCTGCAGGTATTCCACGGATGATTCCTGAGGAGTCTCTCGGTTGCTCCCTGGGAGATAGTTCTCTGGAAAGCCTTTGCTTCCAAGAAGATTGTTTATATGCTCATATCCAAGGCTGTCCTCAGACTTCTCACACAGGGAATCCTAAAGAGGGGCCGGGATACAGCATGAGCAGCAGAGACTTCAGTCAGCCATCAGCACTTTCTGATACCCCTGCAGTGAGCACGTCTCTCCCTGCACCCTCCACCCCACTGCCATCAGCTCCTCCCTGTGACCTCTCCAGTGCTTATCCTAAACCTCTGCAACATCACCAAACACCGCTTTCCCAGTGTGCCCCAGCTGTCCCAGATTCCCCAAGCATGGAGCCAAGCAAGAGCCTTGAGCAGGCTGACTGGCCACACACAGCCCATGTTCCAAGATGCCAAGCTCTACCTGCCCCTTAGGAAGAACACAAATGTTGATTTTATCTATAAAGACACCCTAAAATAGCAGCAGAGTTTCTATTCTTGACTTTTTTTATTCCTGCAACAGTTTCAAGGCCCAGCTCTTACCTCCCCAGCACTCTTACCTCTAGGCAGTTGACAAAAAGTAAGTAGAGCTCTTTTTTGTCATTTTTCTCTAGGAGCTCGTTGTGCTCCACCTGGGACAGGTGGTGCTGCACATCATCTTTCACTTCATTGAAGCTATGAGAGAGAGAAACACCCCCTTACACAGCTGCCATGCTGACAGCTACTACTCATGTTCTAAACCACAAGAGAACTACCAGGGATGTCTGTGTGACATGTGGGGTCTCTCTGGATCCAGCTGGAAGATGGGAAAGCCATTAGGCCATGTTTTGCAGATGCCATCTGGCTTCACAGCCTGAGCCAGGCTTTGATGCTCAGTGAGCATTTCCAGGGCAGAAGGCACCTGATCTGTTTTAAGCATCTGATTTAGGAGGTGATCACACCTGAGAAGTGGCTTTTGTGCCCTGCCTGCAAAGGGAGGCTGGGAGAGCTGTGGGAACAGGGAGGTCTGTGGAGCAGACAGGTCAGTCCTGATTAAACCTCTGTGGATGAGTAGCCCTGCTTTGCTGAGGTAAACCTTGGCACAGACTGCTCAGATACTCCACCACAAGCTTCATGCAAACAGCCAAGCTGCATGGCTAATGCAAAGGCCTGGCATGAATTTCACCTGCAAGGATTCGCATTCAGTGAATAGCATGGAAGTGAGGGCAGTGATCAGACTGGCTGGATGGGGTCATGAACAAAGCTGAGCCATCCCCTGACACAACACCTCTCAGCTGTCACACTGCTCACCTGTACTTCAAGAGCAGCTTCAGCATCACCGAGCGGATGACGGGAGTTTCATCCACCTCATCATTAAACGGGGACAGGAGTTTTGTGTAGACAGCAGGGTGGTCTGTGGAGATAAGGAAAAGGTTTGGCAGGTGAGAGAAGGGGTGACAGACAGCTCCATGAGGCCAAGCATCAGGGTGAAGGGAGCTCACCTGAATCTTTCAGGAGGATTCTGTGAACAAACAGCAGATCAAGGAGCCTCTGGATCACCTTTGTGTCAGGGGGCTCGTTGTCCTTGAAGCACATGGTAGTGACAACATCTATGAAGAAGTTATTGCACCTCTGCCGGAACAGGGCATTCCTTGCTATGGCATCTCTGGGAAGGGCAGAAGCATTGAGGCAATGTTCAAATACAGAGCCACTTCAGTAATGGAAGAATCATGCAGATAAAGGCAAGAGTCACCAAGGTGAGATCTATAAGGTCCCTTCCAACCCAAGCCATCCTATGATTCTGTAATTTAGTTTTCTTACAGGGGCCAAGGCAGTTTCTTCCTTCTTTTGAAACAACAAACAGATTGGACAGGATCTGTTTGGTTCCAGAAGGAGACAAGGAGAGTTCCCTCCTCCATTCTGCTCGTGGTGATAACCTCAGAGTGGAGAAATTCCTCACCACACCTGCCCCACTGCAAGGCCCCTACCCCAGAGAGGGTGGAATACCTGATCTCCTTGGAGACAGTTAACTCCACATCCCCCACAGCAACCCTGCAGCATGGACAGTGCATCTGTGCTGGCACCAGCCACGTGCTGATGCACTTGTGGCAGAACACATGGTTGCAAGGCAGGCAGATGGGATCCTTCAGCTCTCCCAGGCAGATGGGACATGGCTTCAGACCGTATCTGTAATCCAGAAACAACAATGAACACAACTGCTTCCGTGTTGTCCTACCAAAAGCCTTTAATAAAATTTTCATCTGCAACTAGACCAAGAGGAGAGAAGCCAGACCAGCTGGCTCCCCACTCAGCTCAGGGCGCAGAACCAAACGGGGTTATTGCTCTTCATTTGGCTTTCACTATGTCCCATGGAGCGCTGCATTACCCCCAGAAATGTGCTGGCAGCACGGGCCATGCCCCTGCTCATCCCCCTGTCAGTACCTGTAGAGCCTGCTGCTGACCTCGTCCTTACAGCGCCCCAGCACTGTCATCACTGCAAGAAAAGTTGGATGAGTCTTCATGTCTGAATTGTGCTGAAAACACTGCAGAGAGAGAGGACAGAGCTCAGTGACTCAGCTCTAACAGAGACAAAAACTCCCAGGATCAGCAGAAGCGAAGGGGGGAGAGGTGCAGTCACAGCTTTGCTTACCTTGGCAAGAAGCAAAGTGTATTCTTTCACCAAAGTCTCGAATTCCGGCATGACGGTGCTGATGCCACACAGCACGTGTTCCACAAAGAGAGCCATGGCAAACACCCGGTTCCAGCAGACTCTGTGGGGAGGAAAGCAGGGTTCAAACAGAACAGCATGAGCTGAGAGCAGCAATGGCAGTGCAATCAGGGCAGTCAACGATCTCACTGCTTTTCATGCTCTCCACTACAGCAATTCTGCACCTCTCACGACATTCTTGCTTTGTTATCCAAAGGGATTTTTGTGAAGGACAGTACACATGCAGCACATAACCCTGGGGGCCTGGCCTGGAGGCAGCATTGCAGCAGGACCAGCACCACTGCCCACACCTTCTCACACCTCCAACTTCTATATGAAGAAATCAATTTAAAAAATACTAATCACAATTAACTATGTTTTCTTCACCTCGGACAAACTAAACAAGCTCTGTGAGAAATTGGGGTAGCTCTCTGGGCTTTCTTCTAAAAGACAAGATGCAGTGAAATTCCCCATCTCCCAGAGCCTTTGTGCCCAGGGGATGAGGTGGGGACACACTGCTGGTTGACAGGAACCTGAGGAGAGTTTTAAATAACCCCTGAACCTAGGTGGGATGCACTGGCTGATACTGCCAGATTTAGAGGGAGAATCTACAGGAGATGAGAGGAAAAAATGTGGTTCTTGCTGCTTGGTATGTAATTGAGCCCAGCAGGAATCTGGAAAGGTTTGCGAAGTCTGAGAAAAGCAGCCCCAAGCAGCTTGAGGCTGTACCAATGCCCTAATTACCAGCCAGGCAAAGGATCAGGACTGTGGGCAGAGCTGTGGTGCCCACCTGAGTTCCATCAGCAGCTGACGGCACCGACCCCCGCTCCGCTGGGCATCCTTCTCTTTACAGAGAAATTCAATGGGCATCTGAAGGTTCCTCACTCTCTGCAGCCAGACCTCGGGGGGCGATGTCAGCACCTGGTTCTCCAGCTCTTCAGCACACACCATTGCAGCCAACACGTCCAAAACCTGGACAGGGACACAGGGGCGGAGTGTAACACAACAGCTGCATTTCAGAATTATTTATGGACCTTCCTGGAGCACATGTTCTACTGCATAACGTTCTGCTTGACTGCTTAAGCTCTGGAATTCTCATGCTAGTGGCTTGGCCCATTAGGACTGTTTTAACTAATGCAAAAGCAGGGCAAACTATTCTAAAACCCGCCAGTAGCAAAAACAACACAGCAGATCATTCCTAATTCTGAGGATCCTGAGCTTGTGCTTGCCCCTCTGCTGTTGCTGAAAACCAAAGGAGACTGAACACCAGCTCATCCAGTGAAGACACAGCTCCCTGCTAGGGCTGAGGAGCGCGAAACGCCTGGCAGCGACTCTACCATCTCTGAGCATGGACTTCCACATCCTTCCTGGTTGGTGAGGTAGACAACCACCCGGGGGTACACAGCCAGGATCCTGGAGAGGTTCTGCAGGCGGCTCCTGAACTGGTTGTACGCAAGGTGGACCCAAGGCAGGGTAGGCTCTGGCTCCTCTCGCCGGGGGGACACAAACGCCCACTCGGCTATGCAGGACAGGAAGGCTGAGCGCAGGCACTGCGGGGGAAAGGAGTTTGGACCAAAATTAAAACAGAGCTTCTATCATTAATTAGTTCTGCACCGGAAACACCGGCAAAATTCTCTGAAAGAGGGGAATCAGCTCCCTACAGAGCCAGTCTTAAGCATGTCAGTTTATACAGGTGCTGCTTTCTGAGTAAGCTCTGAGCAATCTCAGCAGCCACTCGGTGCCAAAGCACCTGCTTTGGGGTGCCCTTGCTGTTGGTCTGTCTCGGGGGGGATTTTCTCTGAGAGGCAGGGACTGATTCAGAAGGACACGTTCACAAGCATCATGCTCTTCTCTCCATCCAAAGGGTTTCCAGCTCTTGTTCCTGACACTGACCTGCAGCTCCTCTTGGGAGGACATATTCATGGTCAAGGCAATAAAGTCTGTGATGTAGCACTGGAAGAGCATCTGCCTGTCTTCCTCAGTCAGAGCAGAGATAAATCTTCCCAGGGCAGTTTTCTGGAAGATATCCACAAACTTCTCAGCATGGTCTGGAAAATGAGAATGGAGAAAAAAGCTGAATGTTGGGAGGAGGTTGGCTCTGACACAGCATCTATCCTAGAGAGACTGACACCTAGTTAATCACTGATGCATCCAGCACTCCCCTCTTACAGGGCACTAATGAGGGACTCAGGCCAGGCCTTGTCAGCCCAGTACCAGTGTCGTATTTCTGGAATCTCACCTTGTCATTAACTCTTGGCATCTCCACAGCATTTTGAATGCAAGGGCACAGATAGGTGAGAAAGATTAATAGTGAGAAGCACAAAGAAAAGCTGCCTACACAGAGCTCTGCTGGCTTGTAGGAGCACAGAGGGACTGCAGGTGACTCCAGTGTCCTGGAGGGGCACAGCAATGACAGACCAGAGCTCACAGGGCAGGTGGACAGAGATGCTCGAGCCAGGCTCTCACCTTCAGTGTTTCGGATGTACTGAGCTTCCAACCACATCTCATCCAGGTACTCCTTTATCCTCCAGCTGAATGGCATCTCATTCCCAGCATCAGCAGACACCATCATGTTGTTCTGCACCAGAATTATCTCTGGCTGAGAGCTGGGAGATTAAAAGGTCATTAATGCACTGGGCTTTTGTCTGGGAAGCACACTCAGACAACAGAAGCAGAAGGTGCAGAGAGCAAGAAATCAGCCCTAGAAGAGGATCAGAGAACTGCAGGACTGATACAGCTCACTTTGCTGGGTACGACATGGGAGTGACTTGTGCAGCCCCCAGCAGTGCCCACCTGCCCTGGGCACAGCACAGGGAGCAGCCAAGTGGGATTGAAGCCATGCTGGTCCCAGAGCTGCCAGCCAAGCCCTCCTGCTGCTCCCCTGGGCTCACCTGTTCTGACCCACTCCCGAGGGCACAGTCAGGAGTTTGGTATCACTGAAGATGAACATCCACAGGTTTGTCACCCACTTTGCTGCTGGCCTGGCCAACAGCTCCAAATTGCCATTCCTGTCGATGACAGAAATCAGGAGGGCCAGGAAGGGAGTGATGACCTTCTGGACTCGCTTCCACAGGGTGTGCCTTTGGGGCAGAGAGAGACAGAAAAACTTGTGATTTAGTTTTGTTGAAAGATTATAAATTATTTAAATGCTTTTTTAGGCCATCATCTACATGATTGCTTCCATGGATAACATTGATTACAACAGGGCAGAAGAGAAGGACCACCTGTAAGGAAAAGGCAGTTTTTGTTTTCAGTATTCTCTAGATTTTTTTAACTAGTTTTCTGTTTACTTGGAAGAGCTCAGCTGCACTCCAGGGAGGTGACTGCCCTGAATAGATGCTGACATTCATTTGCATGAGAGAAAGTCCTAATCCTGCCTTTAAGGGGAAAAAAGGCCACCAATAAAACCCTACCCTTCTCTCACTCCTTGACTCACCTGTAATCCCACTGCTCCACTCAGAGCATCTGAGCATTCCTGTCCCAGTACAGCCCACTAAGCTCTAAATCACCCCCCTCAGGAGCTAGGAGGGGTTAAAACTGCCTTTGGAGAGTTTCCAGCACAGACTGGAGGCTGGCACTGCAAATATTCAGATTACACAGAAGTGCACAGGTGCCACTTGCAGACTCCTCTGGGAAGGCTGCACATTCCAAGGATTGCTGCTGTCCTCACCTGAAGGTACCTGCCTCCTGGAGAGCACTGAGGTTGGAAGCCTCCCGAAGCACCCAGTTTTTTGGGTGGAGGGAATTTTCTTCTTGCTTCTTCAAAAGGCTGGAGAGACGAGCCTTTGTGATCTTCAGGAAAGAGGCTGCAAAACAAGAAGGAACTTGCATTTTCTATGTATTAGCATTGCATCCAAACACAAATATCCCACCAAGCATAGCATTTCACAGTTGTTTCAATAATTAGCCAACTGCGGGGGGGAAAACCCAGCCACTAGAGCCAGCACAGCCAGAGAAAAAGCCACCACCTGAACTCCAGGAAAAGCCCTGGAAGGAGCAACAGACTGGAGCACAGACACACACTCCTGGGAGATCCTCCTTGTCTGCAGGGACCTTTGAGTCCCCAGTGACCTGACTGACAGGGTTTGGGGGTCCCCCAGATGCCCAGGGACAGTACCCACAGCACCCACCTTTCAAGTCATCCTCCTTGGAGAGAAGGCCGAGGAGAATCTTAATCCGCTTTGTGCTCCGACTCAGGTCCTCGTTGTGGTCCCGCAGCATCCCCACAGCACTCTGCACACAGGTCCTCAGCAGCACAGTGGTGTCCAGGACCTCACCCTGTCCACAGCAGTGGGAAACAGGATCACTTCTCTCCAGTGCTGCACTCCTGCCCCCAGCACCCCCCTTAGAAGGGTTCCAGTGCTCCCTGATCCCAGCTCAGACTGCAGGTCTGAGTTCTTTTGCTGTCAAGGACGTGATGCAACTTCTGTGCCCCTTTCAGACTGGCCTGTGACACAGCACTTGTACTGTGATGAGATTCCTACACGTGAAAGACTCAGCAGTTCAGCAGAAAAAGCCAAAATGCTAAATGTGACCAGGGAAAATTTGCCCTCCCTGGGGACCATTTCAGCACGTGAAGGGCAAAAGCCAAAAGCCACATGTCCCTTGTCCTGGGCATCGTCCAGCTGAGGCTGTCAGGGGAACAGGAGCCAGTGTGAGTGTGGCTGCAGCACAGCCAAGCTCTGAACAGCTCCAGCACAGCTCCAATGCACACCCCAAAGCACACCCAGCTGGAGAGGCAGCCTCAGAAACACAGCTCCCACCTTCAGGGTGAGAAACACAACAGAAGCCTTTAAAGCTGATTTTTAAAAATTAGAAGTACAAAATGAGCAAGGATTTAGAGGGTCCTTAGAATGGTTTGTTTCTTTAGTGATGCTGATTGGGACTGGACAGGGAGAGGAGGAATTTTTGTCTGATCATTCATATTCATGAAGCAAATACTGCTGATGGACTTCAAAGCAATGGGGATGCAAAAGGTGTGCTGCACCTATGGATGACAGAGCAGAGACCCAAACTGACAGCTGAGAAGCAAACAAATGTTTTCTGAACTGACCTGATAGTGTTCTGCTTCTGACACTGGTGTTCCACCCTCCACCTCTTCCTCCTGTGCTTCTCCATTCACAGGCAGAGCTGCAACTAAGGTGTAGAATTTTTATTAGAAAGCAGCAGTAAATTTCTGCATCAGTCAGATAAGAGTTTATTTTAGCAAGTGCATCCCAGATCAGCAGAAGATCTGTCAGATCCATTAGCACCTGCATCCACCTCTCAAATACAGACACAGCTGCTGGGGCTGTCAGGCTTCATGCAGCAAGAGCTGGAAGAAGTGACCTGAGCTAACACCCTGAGCTCTCCCAAAATCCTATCAGGCAGTGTGGTGAGAGGAAAGAGAGTAAAATAACTGAGGGGAAAGAAAGCCCCTTTTCAGTGGTGTCTGTCACGCAGCATCTGCTGCCTCTTGTGATGGGCCAGAGCACTCAGGCTGCTGAGCAGTGCAAGCGCCACATTTCTGTCAAAAGAAAAGGGTAAAACTACCAAATTAACTTACCTGATGACCCAAAGTTGTAGCAATGAACTAAATACAAATACCACTTGGGATCCTCCCCCAAAAAACCTGTGCTGAGCAGGGAAAGTCAGAGTTACAACGTCCCGGGCATCCAGTGGTTCCTCCAGCGCCAAGCCTGGGGCCACATCTCCCCTCTTCCCCACTGGCACATCAACCCCACTGGCTGGAGAGCTGCACACAGCTCCCCTTTGGTTTTACCTGAGTCCCCAGAGAACACCTGGCTGATGGTGAGGTTCTGCAGGGCCGTCATGTCGGAGACCATGTCCTTGGATCTGCGGAGGTCATCTATGTGCACTGACTGCCACAGGCCTGGAGGGAGAGCAGCAGCAAGAAATCATTCCATGCCTGCAGCTTATTCTTCTAGAGCAGCTTCCCAAAAATTACCTGCCAGCCCCTGTGGGTTTACATTCAGAGTTCACTTGCTCTCACCCCTTGCTGTAGGAAGGGAAAGCAGAATTCCCTCAGCACACACTGCCTGACAGGGCGTGCACAGGACCAGGGCTCTGAGGCTCTCAGAAGCCACCAGACCCAGAGGAGCCTTGCTGCTGAGAGCAGAGCACATCAGCACGTGTTCCAGGGCCTCCCAGAGGACAACATACCCATGGAGTTACCCCTGTGGCTGTGTGCTGCTCTCCCCAGGCCAGTCCCTGGGGCACAGGGAAGCAGCTCTGACAGTGCACAGGATGCACCGAGTCCAGATTTTCAGCATTCAAAAGGACAGTGAGCAAGGGAAGCAACTGCCTGGAGCCAGCTGAAGAGTGAGGAGGGACAGATGGGCTCACCCACCTCCCTGGAATCCCACGTAGGATGTTCCTCCTTCCAGCCGGGAAAGCTTCATGATAAAGTAAACAAAGACAGAGACTTCTCCCAGGTCCCCCTTGTTGATCTCATTAACGACCGTGTACCTGCAACACAGCAAATGCTGCTGGCAGAGCACACCCAGGCAGAGGCTCAGGGCATGGCCCTTCCTGAGAGGACACGTTTCCTCCCCCCAGACAGGCACAAGTGACTCTCACTCCTTCCACCCAGCCAAGCTGCCACCTCCAGCTGTGCCTCAGATGATCCCCCTGACCCTCAGCTCTTCAGGACTTCTGCAGCCAGTGGCCAGCATTCACACCTCAAAGGGGATTATCTGCTCACTTGACCCAGCTTAGCTTATTTTTACTAGGTCTGTGGATTATTATTTGAAATATAATTAGTGCATCCAGATTCACTCTGCTGCAGAATAAAGGACTGCACATTCCTGAGCCTGAAATCCCCAAGCAGCACTAATAAGCAAAGGTGGTGAGGAGTGGCCAAGCAGAATTGAACCACTTCACACCTGACTTACTTGGCTGAGGCAACGAGTTGGGCATCTTGAGAGCCATCTTCAAAGTCTGTCTGAATAATAAGGACTTTATTTCCTGAAGTGGCATCCAGGAAATCCCTGAAGAGTGAAAAGGGATTTAAGAGAAGTCACTAAGTGTAAAAAACAAACATTAAAGACTAAAGAACCAGTCACTCCACATTAGCTTTGGCTGCAGGCAGAAGGAGAGATTAAAACACCAAACCCCTGTGTGTGATGGAGCTGATAAGATTTGCCCCAAGCCAGTCCACTGTCAGCACAGCACGGGCTCTTGCCTCCCTTTTCCACGTGTGACTCCAATTGTTCTGCCCACACACCTTCCACCCATCTGATGGCCTGTTCCAAGCAGGACAATGCGAGCCCAGACTCACCTGATGCTCCTCAGGAAGGAGTATTCCGTGTCAAACTGCTGCAGGAACAGGATCTGGGGCCTTTGGGCTTTCCCCTGCACCTCCCTCTCCAGGCAGGCAGCGTCAGCACTGGTGAGCAGCCGAGAGAAGGTGGTGACCTGGGGGACAAGGGGCAGGGATGCAGCAAGAAGGCAGCACAGACTCACTCACCTGTGCTCTGTGCTGCAGAGCTGGAATGCACCCCAAAAACCACCTGTATTTGCCCTGCCAATAGTCAAAGGGCCAATGTGGGCTGTTACAGCAACCCAGGGCCACTGCTGGACATCCTGCAGCCCTGGCAGGATAAAATAAAACCTGAGGGCAGGTCGGGGGCGTGTTGGGAGGACCCCACCAGGTACTCACCTCCGTAAAGGCTGTTTGGGACCCAGACCCCTGGTGGACGTGAGCCCGGAGGAAGTCTGCGAAGGACGTGTGCTGCTGCTGCCTGAAGTACGTTCTGGCCAGGGAGTCCGCCGTGAACATGCCCACCGAGTTGCAGAGGCGGATGACGGCGTCGGGAGTGGCACAGTTCAGCAGGGCCAGCTGGGCCTCCCTCTTCACCCGGGCCAGGAGCTCCCCGGGGGGACAGCCCGCCCTCAGCCTCTCGGTGGCCTGCAGCACCAGCGAGGCGCAGGTGGTGGGGTGGTAGCCCACGAACACGTCGGACGGGCGGTACCGCTGCTGGCTCAGGAAGTGCCCTTCCGTATTGACCGCCGTGAACTCCTGCACCCACTTCTTCAGCTCCCTCACCGTTTCCCTTTGCCCCTTGTCCAGGACAGTGCTGATGTCCAGGTAGTGCTTCTCCAGCCGGTTGATCAGCGGAATTGGGAAGTGCTTGTACACCACGTCCTTCTCCTCGATGACGATCAGGCGGAACTTGGGGTGCACTCGGCACTTCACCCGGTGGGTGCCCAGTCCCAAATCCACGTACTTCTGGCCAGCGAGGTACACGTAGTACTGGTTGAGGGCATCGTAGAGGCTCTCGTAGAGGTTTTGCAAGTTGAGGAGCACAACCATTTGGCCAGTTTCCATGCAGACCTTCACACGGTTGATGTTCCTGCATATCTGGGTATATTCTTGGTCTTTAGGGAAACTGGAGCCAAAGATAATTTCTGGCTGCTGTCGGGCAGCGAAGAAAGCTTGCTGGAGGATCTGCAGTGCCGCGTAGTTCTCAGTCAACACGAGCAGGTACCTGCAATCCCCATCCTCAGCACTGCTGTAAATGTTCCGCCGGACCAGCTCAATCCTGCTGATGTCACCAGCGTGTATCTCTCCTTTCTCCGGTAACTTTGAGGTGAATATTTCCAAGGCATTGACGTCGTCTTTGCCACCGAAGTTACGAAGAACCACCTCGGCGATGTCCTGAGGTGTCGGCTCGCTCTTGGAGTTCTTGGCTAGGGCGAAAAACATCTTTATGAGGCTGTAGTAGTCACGCAGACCAAAGAACTCCCTGTCTTGGGTCTTGCAAATCTTTTCATATGCGTCTGCAAAGTGATGGAAATACGGCTCGACCTTCTGCAAAGCCCCTCGTGATGAGCAGCAAATCCCCTTCGCGCTCTCGATGAGCTCCTCTCTGCTGGGGTCCCCACGAGACACAAAGATGCCTCGATTCATCTTGGCAGGGTCCAGAGCCCAGTTGGAAATCCCAATGAAGCCAACCTTCTTGTGAGGAAGAGGGACATCATCTATGCAGCCATCTTCCAAAAGTGGATGCAAAGTCTTCAAGGGCATTTTGGGAGAGTCTTCTGCCAGCCCAATCTCATCCAAAACCACCACGGAGACATATTCATCCAAGTTCTTCCCTTCCTGGAATCGAGCACAGTGCTTGAAAGTGCCTATGATTCCCTCTGGAGTGGAGAGAGGGCTGCACTGAAAAGACACGAGGTGGATCTGCTTCAGGTCCTTGAACAAGTCTGAATAAGCTGCTTGGCCCTGCATAGCATCGGCCACGATGGTTTTCGCAAGGGATTTGGAACTCCCGGGTTTCCCAACGAGAAAAAGAGGGATCTTTAGCTCAATACAGATGACCATCATAAAGACATTTTCCTTCAAGGCCAAGTTTCTTGCTATGGTCTCCCGGAGCTGCACACCATTCAGGAATAAGTCCTGCATCAGGGAGATTTCTTCCAAAATCTTTTTCTGGGTGTCATAAGGCTTTGGAAGGACCTGGCTGATAGCACTCCTGTAGGCCTCCTTCCTTTCCAAGGAGGCATGATAGCAGACCCCAACCGCCAGCACCAAGGACCAGACAATGTTGTTTCTCTCAACACTGGCCTTTGGTGCCTTCTTCTCGGCCAGGTACTTCTCCAGCTCCCTCAGCAGCAGCTCACTGTGCCTGTAAAACCACTTGAAAACCTCCATGCAGCGCTCCACGTCCCGCAGGCTGACGAAGCTGCACTCGTCGTCCCTCTGCCTCATGTACTTCTGGGAGGCAAAGAGCACTTCTGTGATCACCTCCACCTCACCCTGCTCCATGGGGACCTGCTCCGCCACGCGCTGCACGATCTGCTGGATGTACATCTTCTCCGTCAGGTTGTTCAGCTGCCCGAAATCCCACACTAAGGGGATCATGCTGGGGGGCAGCGCGTGGACCCGGTACACGAGCTGCCTCAGAGGGGTAGACCCAAGCTTGTCCTTGGTCTCATCTGCTTTGACGCGGTAGCCCAGCCCAGCTAATTCCAGGCGCTGGATCATCTCGGGCGTGTGCTTACGGTAGGGGTTGCAGGCTGCTATGATCCGCAAGCCAGAGCCAGAGGCCAAAGGCTTCCCCTGCACCGTGCGGTCACACAGAACCTCCTTGATGCTGCTCACAGCCTCTGTCGTGTTGGCTTCATCGAAAAACAGGACAGTGTCCAACCCGTGCTGCTCCTTGTTGGCTTTAGCCAGGGCTTCTGCTTCTCTGACCCTGGCATAGATCATCTCTGCGGTGGTACCTCCGTGGACTTTGACGAGCTTCATGTTCTCCACCTCTACAAGGCTTCTGCGTAACTGGCACAGGAACTTCACCAGTCTGGTTTTCCCACAGCCTGTCTCCCCCATGATGACAACGGGGATGTTGCATCGGAATCGCATCTCAATGGCCAAGATCTTCAGCACGTTGTCTGTGGTGAGCTCGTACGTCTCATCGGGGTCTACCACCCAGGGGAGCCCCAGCACCATGCAAAGCCTCTCGAGCTTCTCGTGCCGGGGCAGCTGATCGAACGGCACGTTGAAGGGGACTCTCTGCAGTAACAGGCCCTGGTACAGCTGTGCACTCATGATATTGCGCTTGATGACGCTGCCGTTCAGAGGATTTATGGCATCGACACCCTGAGGGCCGTTCGGCTGGAAGTGGAAACCGATGAACGTCATGGACACGCGATCCTCGTTGAAAAACAGGTAGGGGTGAGGCTCCGACTCCCACCTCTTCCGAATGCGGAACGGAAGGAGATCTTCCTCTGCAACGTTCTCCAGGTGGGAGGACCTTCTTCCCGAGCTCTGGTCGGAAATATTCAGGGAGGGCGTCGCAAAATCCCTCGCCATTAAAATCATGAAGGTAACGACAAAGTTTTTGAAACCTTTCAGAGTGTCCTGGACAAAGTCAGGGTTGCAAAAGACAGAAGCTTCGCAGTCCCTCAGCTGAATGTTGAGGAACCAGGTGAAGTTGCGGAGCTCTGCCCAGGAGGGATCTGCGATCCCGCAGTGCAGGAGGAGCAGCTGCAGACATTCCGCCGGGCTCCCTTCCACCGAGTGCGCCGCGTACCAGAACATGTCCAGGTCACACCTCTGGTCAAACCTCTTCAGATACTGGAAAGGTCTCTGGAAAGCCTCACTGCAGAATTCCTCCTTGTCCATTCCCGGGTCCAAAACATCCCCAGACTGTTTTCCAAGTGTCTCCATTTCTAGTACTTCTTTGGGAGACCTACACATTACTTTAGGGAACACATCTAAGAAATTATACTTCTGGCTTGCTGACACCTGGAGAAGAGGAAAGGAAAGTGTCATCAGAGCCGATGATCAGAGCCCTGATCTTCAGCTTAGCTGATCTGTTCTTAACAGTCTTGGCTAAAACCACAGCAGTGCCAGGAGCCAGCCTATACATCCAGGACACCTTTTCCCCCGTGTATCCCTTCTTCCACATAAAAGGCACCAATGAATTCTATTCCCTTCTACACTTTCCTCCCTGGAACATGAGTCCTGTGTCACCTCCAGCCCCTTCTCAGTGCTACCTCAAACAAAACTAAACCCAAGAAACTGTCACTTCCACACTCTGTTCTTTTAGCTCCACGTAAATATTCCAATGCTTTCAAACCTGCAAATTAACATGAGGAAGATTAGATTTTCCATTTCTTTCTGTTTCCTATAAATGTTACAGTGGGGCCACTGAGGCTTGGACTAACAAGCCTTCAGAAGTCACCAACCCAAGGGAATCACGACAGGCCCAGTTTCCTGTCGGATTTTTTTAGTCTCACTTTGTACAACTCCAGGGGCACCACTGTGTAACGGCAAGCAGCACACCCCAAATCAAGCAGAGAATTCCTGTGCTGTGTTTACAGTCTCCACGTACAACCATGAGCAAAATGACTGAGAAATTCCCAGAAATGGAGCACTGCTGTGTACGTACAGGTGTGGCTGCTTTCTTTGGCACTGGGGACACCTCGAGGATCTCAATGACATACAGATGACACTTCTGTCGTAGCCACATATTGCCATTGCTATCTGTCAGGTACTGCAAAACCAACAGCTTGAAGAGAAACTCTGGAATTCCACGTTGCACCTATCACAAGAAAAGACACAAAGGCACTTCCTCTTCATTTACCCACCACAACTTCACAGAATCACAGAACAGTTGAGGGTGGGAAGGTTCTTTGCTCAAAGCAGGCTCAGCTAGAACAGCTGCCCAGGGCCACACCCAGCCAGGTTTTCAGTACCTCCAAGGATGAGACTTGACAGCTTCTCTAGGAAAGCTAAGTCCAACCACCTTGATGGTAATGAGTTCTTTGTGTTACACAATAATTAGGACACACATCCTACAGAAATGGCTTACTAAGAAACAAGAGCTTTAAAGAAACAACTCCTGCAAGGATCCTACAGGACTTCTTGGGACAAGGCAGCTGTGGGAGGGATGTACTTACTGAGGAGGTGATATCAAAATGGAATATCATGGGCTTTGTCTGGTGTTCTTTCTTCAGAAAAGGTAGGAGAGATTTTAGCACTTTATCTTCATCCACTTCTGGTTCAATTAGTCTGATGGTTTCCAGAAGTTCTGTGCAGTCAGGCTGCTTTTCTTGCAGCCTCTCATGTAGCCTTTTCACATACAGAGATTTCCCTGTTGTAAAAAAAACACCACAGAAATTGAAGCCATTGATATTGAATATCAAAGCCATATTAAAGCCATAACAGAAAGAAGGAAATAAAATGTTTAAGGGCCCTATGCTCTGAAATCTCTAAACCTTCCCAAAAGGCATTCCAGAAGAAGAAAGCCTAAACCTGGTTTGAGCAGCTGGAATCCAAGCCACTGCTGTTGTTATCCACGTGGCTTGTTTTGCTTCCATTACTGAGAGAGGCTTTACTCTTTATTAGGGTTTGAATCTATTCTGTGCTTGTTCCTAAAGTCAAGCCAGGGTAAGAACACAGCTGTAACGCTGAGTCTTGTCCAGTATTTTTTCAGAGGTTTGCAGCTCAGGAGCTCTGGTGGCAGAAACAGCATCTTTGTGATCAACAGCCCCTGATGGAGGTTCCTCTCCTGACTGTATCTGATCGCTTTTTAAGCCTATGTAAAGCTTTGGGTTCCACAATTCAGCCAGTCCCTCTTTGAAAACCACCCTCCTCTGTCTGCTTTTCAGCCTGATAAGGAGTTTTACTTAACACCCCCCTCCAAGCTTTTTGCATTAAGAGCCACTGAACAGCCATTTCCCACACAGGAACACAGGCAGCCTTTGCAGCCCTGGTTCCACCTCACAGCCCATTTCCTGCAGGCATGTGTAAACAACCTCAGCAGGTCAGGCTCAGCTCACCCAGCACTAGTTATGTTTTATCTCAACTACACGAGTGAGCAGAACAAAACAAGTGTCAGGTTAGTAGGTGACCCATCCCCAGAGATGCCCATCTCAGGACAAGATAAAGGTAACATCCAGCTTTCAAATCACTGCACTGGGGAGAGTCTGAATCGCTCTTTCTGACTAAGACACTTAGGAACTTGGACACAAAACCCGACAAGGTGAGCCCCACTCTGTTTTCCAGCTCTCAGCAGACTTTGCACGTGGCACCTTACCCACACCAGCTCTCCTGGAGGACACAATCCCAACACACATGTTGTCCCTGAACACAGAGGCAGCCGAGCTCGAGGGCTGAGCCACTCGGTAGTGGTGCTGCAGGTACTGCTGGAGTTCAGCCCGTGGCCTCTGGGGTATCATGTGCACTTTGTACTGGCTGAAGGCAGAGGGGATGTAGCTGTGCTCCCGCTCGCAGTTGCACAGGATGACGAGGCGATAGGAGCTGTTGTAGCGCTGCAGGTCCTGGAACAGCTCCTCCGCTCTGCAGCTGACATCGTAACTCAGCTCATCCGCGTACAGCATGGTGTAAATCTTCTCCCCCTGCTGCAGGGAATGAGGCACCTCCTGAGGAACAGCCCCACCTGCTCAGCAGTGGTCTGAGGAGTGCACAGCAGAACTTCATCAAACATGGGAAGGGGCTGCTCGGGGCTGTTCATGTAAATGGCCAGTGCAGAGGTGAGCACCTCGGAGCGAGGGCAGGTGATGAGGTTGGGCTGGCCAACGCACAGCAGATCCTGAGGGAACTCCCGGGTGACACACTCCCTGCCACAGCCGGCCAGGTCCTCCAGCCACACACCCAGCGAGTCGATATCCAGGCAGCTGGGCAGGAAGGAACCCATGTTGCTCATGTAGCACTCCCAGATGCACTTCAGCTGGGCAGTCAGGTCCTTCTCCCCACCCAGCAGCTCTTGCAAATCAGAAATGGTCTTCCCTGAGCTGGGGGGCACCTCCCTCCTGGAGGCCCTGAGCACATCCCACTGGGTGCAGCCGCGGTTCAGGAAGGACAGCATGGTGAGGGCAGCCTGGCTGGGCGTGCCCTGCCCCAGCTGGGTGCACAGGTACACCAGCTGCTCTGCAGTGTAGTAGTTCAGGTAGAAGTGCTGGAACCGTTTCTCGTACATGAAGCTTTTCCAGCTCGCCAGGAAACTCTCCATGGTCTTGCAGAGGCCTGGGAGCACAGCTGCCATATCCCCCTGCCCCTCCAGCACCGGGATGGGGCCCAGGGAGAAGTCCATAAGAACACAGGATTCTCTTTTGGGGGAGCAATACACGTGGGCAAGCCAGGAGCGGAAGAGCATGTTCCCAGCTGAATAAAGGTCTATAAAGGCCTGTGCAAGTCTCTGGACATTGGAAAAGACCTGTGTGAGGACAGAGGAGACAGAAAAAACACCCAGCTAGTTTACCAAGACAAGTTCCAGCCATGAAACCACAGGAAAGACTTCCAATGAAAAGGAAGGCTTTAGTCCAGATGTTTGTCAGGCCTTGTACAGCAACCACAGACTGTGACTTTTTAACAGCAGTATCCCTGGGAAACCAGTACAGAACCCCGGGGAAACCAGTAGAGAACCCCAGCAGAGAGATGCTCTCAGTCAGGAGCATCCCCAGTGCACCTAGAGGATAAGGGTATCAGCCCATTGTCTGGTCTCCAGCTTAGTCCCACCTTAGCAGGGAACCAAAGAGGCAGCAACACCCATCTGCCTGTGACCATCCATCCCCAGCAACTCAGCTGTCAACCACAGCCTTAGGAGCTGACACTCAAGGGAAAATCCAGCCCCAGCCCCAAAACCAGTAACCCCCTGGGTTTGGAATCTGACCTCAGAGAACTTCTCCACCTCCAGGCCTTGCTCTCCCTTTGCTGACATGAGCATCAGCTTGTTCTGCAGCTCACGGAGCTCTGCCAGGGAGTATTTCCGTGAGGCCTCGTCCTGCCCCGAGCTCCCCGGGAGGGTGAAGCGCAGGACACTGTCCAAGGAAACCTGCCAGAGCAGAGGTCACTAGTGTGGATGTGCCCCAGGCTCTGCCGTGCCCAGCGAGGGGAGCACTTGGGGCAGGAGCCCCCAGAAAGGAGCTGTGTGTGTAGTGGGAGAAAAGCTCAGCTGGTTTCTGGGAGTAGGAGGGGAGGGGGAGCTGAGCTGCCTCACCTTCTGGCCATCAGCTGGTGCTCTCAGGACATAGACTCCTCTGCTGTTGATGGCAGCTGCCAGGGAGAGCGAGGACAGCTCCACAGAGCCATGGCTCTCCTTCACTGTCTTCAGCCACTCCAAGTGCTGGGCTGAGGCACGCTGTGGGGAGGAGACAATAACAAGAATTGCTGCCATGTCCCATTTGCTCCATGCAGTCAAATTTCCAGCCACTCGTGGAAGGCAGAAAGGCAGGAGGATGCAGAGAGGACCTGCTCCAGCAGGACTCACCAGTTTCTCAGGGAGATTCTCATCACTGTCCAGGGCTCTCCACAGCTTCTCCAAGCAGCGCAGGAAGTCCTCAAAGCCTGATTCCTGCCTAAGCTCATAGAGCAGGGAGGAGTAGCCATGCACAGTGTCGTGGAAACAGGCCACACGGTCCACATCCATGTCATTCTCCCCAGCAGAGATGGACGCCAAGTCTACGAACACCTTCAGCTCATTTATATCTGAAATGGGATAAACACGTGAGTGAACAACAAATGAGGCAGCCTGAAGGCAATTCCACATCCCCACCTTCTACAGGCAACACAGAAAGGAGGCTTTGAACGTCATCTCCTGTGCAATTGCCCTCCCCCCACCCTGCCAGCAGCTTCCCCCGTGATCCATCCACCCTCAGGACAGGGTCAGAGCCTGGGGTGAGGGGTGTCCATGCAGGTTAGGGGTGTCTGTTCAAGTCACACACCTCAGCTGGACACACACAGTCCCATCCTCTGAAACAACCTGTCTGAATTGAGCAGTAGCAGCTAATAAAGCCCTCCAGGCCCAGCCCAGCCCCTGGGCAGGGTGGTCACTGTGAACTGCACCAGCCTGCAGAGCAGGACACGTTTAAAGGGACTTTTTAGCACATTCCACACCAAAACCCCCGAGAGATGTTTGTAACTATCAGCACCAGAAGCAGTGAAGGCACAAAGCAGATGGGTTAGGGATAGAGTGTTCCTTGTTCCTTCTGCCCCCACACAAGCTGCCATCCCTTCCAGTACTCTCTGACCAATTCCTGGGTGAGCAGCACACACCTTTCAGTGCTTCTCTGACCCAGTAGACAAACTCCTTCTGCTGGACCAGCTCCCTCAGGCAGTCACGGCGGGTCACAGTGATCCCCTGCAGCCGTGTCTTGGCCTGCACGAGCTCAGGGCTGATGGAATCCAGCTTCTGGGTCTTGGAGGACTCAAGTTTTTCTGTCTAGGAAGCAAGCAGTGCAAACATACATTCAGTCTGGAACTGGGAAATGCCACTGGTTCTGCAGCAGGAAAAGAAAAGCCCTCTGCAAAGCCACGTCCCAGCATAGGAATATCATGTCTCTTTTAGGAATGATGACACAAAGGCACTTTGATTTTTACCTCAGACATTTTGGGACAAGGAATTGTTCTTGACGAGCTACGATAGACTTGTGGGAAGGTTCAGATTTAGCCAACACCTTGGCAGTACAGACCCGAAGGAGGGGATACTTACTATATTCAACAAGTTTTGCAGGATACTGAAGTCACCAGAGAGGTTTAAGTTCTCTTTGACATTTGCAATGATCTTTGCAGCGTCAAAAGTCAAATGCATTTCATGGTATTGCAGGATCTGCTGAACTCGCTGGTCAATCCAGGATCTGCTTTCTCCAGGTCGAAGCTCACAGATGGTGTTCAGCTCCGTCCTGAGATCTTCAGGGTGGTTTGTGAACTCATGAAAAATTTTATCAACTGCAGAAAGTGTGAGACTTCCTGACCTGAGATCATCATACAGCCTTTCATAGTTGGCAAAGCAAGGGCGCATCATACTGAACAAAACATCATCAAGGTCCAGTTCAGGCACAGCATCCTCCTCCTCCTCCTCCTGTTCTGAACACTCATGTTCATACCCCTCTCCTGCCTCCTGTGCTGCTTCCTCCCAGAACTGCTGGAAGATCAGGCTGTCCTTAAAGAAATGCATTTTCTGGACGAATTCTTTCAGCTCTGGTCTCAAGCTGTAGTAGGTCTGCAGGGGTCTCTTTCCCACGTTCACAACATTATTCAGTCTTTTCAAGTGAAGGTCTTCCGAGTGTTGAGCTTCCACTTCACCTACATCCACTTTAAGAGAGACAGGCCAGAGATCAGGTGTGCAGCCTGGCTCCAGCTCACTTCACCCAGTCCCCCAAGCCACAGAATGCTACTGGGCAGGTGGGGCTCTGTAAGTGTCATTTGATGCACAAACCCTCACTCGATCCCCCCAGTACTCTGGGTTTACTTCCCCCACCCCTCCTCACCCTCACTGTGGTTTAGAATCAAAGCTGTTTGCAAAGTCAAGGGATTTTCAAGGAAAATTATGTTTTCTGGAGTTATGACTGTCAGACTGCCCTCTCAGAACTCTACCTTTCACAGATGCCTGCACCTTCCTGCACATGCTCAGGAAGGTTCCTACTGCTTTTTGATCTTTCCTAAGCAGTGTAACCTCCTCTCTCCTCATCTGCAGCAGGTCTTTCAGGTTTCTCTGGAGTAGTTCCCTTTCTTCACGTGGCAGTTGCTGGTGCTCTGAAAGAAAACCCACCTGCAGTCACAAGGCAGACACTTCCCATCCCCTGCACCCCTGACTCAGGTTTGGATTTGCAGAGTCCCAAACCAAACTGGAGCTGGGAGCTCCATGCAAAGGCCAAAGGGCAGCACTGCTGGAGCACCTCCTCAACATTCCTAATCCCTGGAGCATCAGCAGAGCAGGCACCCAGCACTGCAGTGATGCTCTAAGGCAACCACACCACTTTTCAGTGTCTCTTACTTGTCTCCCAAATACAGATGAACTGTTCCTCATGCTGGACAACCTCTTCCAGATGTTTCACCAGGATGCAGCCTTTCTGGATGCCGTCAGTGACACTCTCAAACATAGAGTCTGCTGTGGCCATGATATCCTTGGCTTCATCTGTGAGTTTTTCTATGAAGTTTCTGTTTCTTCCTGTTCCAGAAACAAAGCAGGTCAAACCTAGATCATCCCTGCTTCCCAAAAACCAGGCAGAATCAGCAACTAGTCCATGCTATAGTACAGAGAGTCCTTCCATTTCCTACTGAATCCCTACCCAAGAGCCTGGGGACTTCACCCTCCAACCCCTCATGTCTTTCTGAACAAAAAAACAGGATCTCAGGACAGCTATTTGGAAACCTTCCATGGAGAACACATACCCAAGCCCTGTGGAGCAAACACAAGCCACTTGGATCCATTCACATGGCCAGCACTTGGGTATTTTTGTGTGGCAATAACTTGTGAGAACCTCTCAGAGAAAGAAGTTCTGGTCTACAAATCCTGAGGCAGCTGCAGTGGATTAGCACAAGAAGAATACTGTATCCCTCTTCCTTGGCCTTTCCTCTCCAAAAGCAGGCTGAGTACCTCAAACTTCGAGATGAGGAATAAAACAAGAGCAGGATGGTTTCTCTCCGTGCTTGCTGCTCTGCACTGTGGTAGCAGTGAGGCAGAGAACAGCTATAAATCCTATAAATCTAGCTACAGACATACCAATAAAGCTGAAGATTTGTTTGGTGTCAGGCCACGTGAGCAGGTGGTGCAGAATCTTATCAGAATTCCCCCCAGACTGCTCACTCCTGATGGGCCACGACTCCACGATGATGGTTGACACGAGCTGGCTGAACTGGCCCAGGCTGTAGGCAGATATCTTCTCCAGGAGGTTGTTCTCCATCTGCCAAGGCACACAGGAGAGGGCAGGGATGAACGAGGGTCTGGGATCACACTGTGCCTGCCTCTCAGAACTGGGCACTGGTGTCAAGGAGCCCCACCTCCAGTGCTGAGGCACACAACTGACACCAGAGTTCACGATGGAAATGCAGTACAAGTCTTCCTCAAGGACCCTTTAGCAGTGGATACTCATTTCCTGATTTCTTATCAGTACTTTTTGTTGTTGGTTTAACAGACTTAAACAATACACAGCAACTCAAGCAACACCCAACTCTCCTTCCACCACGAGGCACATCCCTGAGCCAGGTAATAGGGTTTCTGTGCACCAGGAAAGTCAGCTTTTCTCTCTCCTACCTTCCCTTTCCTACTTTTCCTTCCTACCTGTCCCCCCTGTCCCAGGGCAGATGCAATACCTGGCAGGCTGCAGCCACAGCCTCTATGGCACAGGTTTGGAAGCAGTGGTCGATGGAAGAGTCCAGTTGTGTGAATTGATATTTCTGACAGCAGTACACCATGACTTGGTTCACTGGAGGTTCCTAGAGGGCAGAAAAGAGATTTCTTATCAACTTAGTTTCCCAAGTATTTCTTCAGACATTGAGTGCTGCTCTCGAGGCAATAAAAGGAACTAGGTTGAAAAAAGTATAAAGTGGGACCATGCATGAGCCCATTTCTCAGGGCCTGGAAGAGAGATGAAACAAAAATAAACTTGGAAAATATTTTAATTGTTTTCATCTAAAGCGTGTAATTATTTAATATCCATCTCTCCAAGCCAAGCTTATAGCAGGAAATATTTGTTTCCTGGTTCCACCATGAGAATTAACGGCTTAAAGAATTTTTAACTGCTGTAGAAAGGAGATGAGGAGACGCACAAGGTCAGTTTAGAAGGGACTTGCATATATGGGTGCACATTTGGGAGCCTGAACGACACCATTTCTGCACAATGAGAAGAGAAGCACCAGCTTTTCTCCTCTGAGCCCTTGGGCGTTTACTCTACACCCCCTGGTTCTTAAAACTACAGAGGTGGTAATTGCTCAAAATGCACCATTTCCTTTGAAGCACCAGGACATCATTCCGGCCCTGCAGCCAGGCAGAAACCTTGACACCAAGATTTCAGCCTGGTACATTGTCATGGCCCATTTTTGAGCCTCCAGAACACAGTTTATAACAGCAACGGCAATTTTTACAGTCCAAGCCACTGTGTTTCCACGTGCTCCTTCTCCAAGCACAGCAGAAGATGGTTGGTCTATTCCCTCTGAACCACCAGCTATGACTGCCTGGAGTCTCCCCTACCTCCTGGATTCTTTTCCTCAGATCTTCAAGTAAAGTCATCTTCCACGTCTTGGTGAACTGCTCATCTGGAAAGCTGATAGTCACAAACATATTCCAGGCCTGCAGGGGAGAAACAAACCCCAAACTGCTGAATGCTGAGATTTAACTGTCAGAGAAAGAAACTAAAAGAACAATGGGGAAGAGGCCCCGCTCCTCAGACAGTCTGTAGTCCTTCCACATTTTTGCATCCAGAAGAAAAGGGGCACTCCCAGAGCTGCAAAAGGCAGCTTTTAAGCCCAAATAGGGCGTAAATGTCTCAGTTACTAAAGGAGACATTTGGATGAACCACTTTTGCACCTCGCTGATGGAGACTGTCCCAGGGAGGGCTGGGAGCAGCAGATCACACTGCCAGGGGCTGCTCTGAGCTCTGCCTGCTGGAAGGACAACCAGGGGGACACACAGGGAGCAAAACAACACCAGGGGCAGCTCCTCACCCCAGAAACAGCTGAGAAAAAGGAGAGCCAAGGTGAGCTGAGCAGCACCAATTCCAGCCCTCTGCTCCTCAGCCCAGCAGTGTTTCCAACACTGCCCATCCCCATCTCACTCCTTACCCAGCCACAACAGCCACGGTTCCCAGCAAGGACCCTTAGACCCAGGACTTCACGGTTAAGCTACAGTAAAAGATATCAGAAGATGACAAACCTGAAGTTCCCAATAGACAGAGAAAGTCACGTGGTCCAGGTACTCTTTCAGTAAGCTCTCTTTTAAATTGTTTCTGAACCAGGTTCGAGTGTCTCTCAGAGCTTCACTGAGCATTTCTCCCACTGCACTTTCCTGCACAGCCTCTCTTGGAACCTGCTACACACACACAAGGCAAAAAACAAGAGCAGTTCAAGCAGGAGAGCAACATGATTTAAATCACCACTTCTCAAAAGAAGCCCTAAATGTATCCACAGCACAAAAGTGCCCAGCAACAGACCGACCCCTGCCTGACTAAAGGACAGAGGGAGGCTGGGAAAACACAAAATGCTTACAAAGAGCTTGTGCTTAAGAATGCTTGTTCCAGGAAACACAGACAACATATGCTTACAAAAACCAAACACAAAGCTTATGACAGCCAACCTGAGCATCTGACCTTATTTTCAATAAGAATCAAAATTATTAGGTGATTCCACAGCTTTTGGAAAGTACCACAGTCTTGGTTAGAGTGGCAAGTTCTCCAAACTGAGAATGGATCTGATCTAAACCCAAACTGTTGTACCATATCTGTAATGTTTCTGGATATTTTGCTCACATCAAGCCAAGTTCCTTGGTACTCACTTCCACGGGCTGAAGTTTGGCAACCTTGGAAATCAGCATGGCAGCAGTGGCAGGAATAGAGAACCACCTTCTGGACGTGCAGAGCATCTTGTGCAGCTTGATGCAGCAGGCCAGGCAGGACTGCCAAGAGCGACTTTCCAGAGTTCTGAGGGCAGGAATACAGAGGAACAATTAATTTTCTGCTCAGAAGAAAACTAAAAAATAATAAAAGAAAGAAAAATAAAACCACCAAATTCAACAGTGGCAGCCAACTATCCCTCCCCTCAGATGGATTTAAGAAGTGGGATAGAAATACAGGATTCTTTTATTTACATAGATTTCAAGGCACCAGCCCTCAGGGCTCATGTAGATGAAGGACAGTGCTCTCACAAAGGTACAGTTACCTGGCTGGTGGCTCATCCAAGGCACATAGCACTGCCTGTAGAAGATCCTCTATCTATAGGAAGATAGAAATATTAAACTGTGAAAGAAGTCTTACAGACTGGTTTCTCATTAGCTGAGAGGATGCTGTGAGAGAGGAACTTCCCTGTTCTTCCATGTCTTCTCTAATGTTTTAATTTTTTACCATAAAATCACAAAACTTATTTACTGGATGTTGGAGCCAACACACGGGTGGCTTTTATTTGTACAAACCAAACCTGCACTTCTTACAATCTAGGGGTTTAAAACTTGTTATTAGTTGCAACATTCTATTCCTGCTGTCCTCACACAAACACAAGTGTCTTCACAACAGCAGGGAAATCTCCCAAACCAGCAGTCCCTTTGCCCAGCCTCCCCTCTGCAAAAAAAAAAAACAAACAACCAGTTTCAGGTACATGTCTGAGGAGCTCAGGACTAAAACATTTGCCATTACTGACAAAAATCAAATCCAGCCAAGCACACCCTTCTTTCATCCAGGCCAACAACATCTTTTGCTGCAGATACATCCTCAAATCTCCTCTGAGGAGTCTCTGACTTCAGAGCAACTACTTCTGCTCTTACCTAGCTTTGAAGCTCTCTGTGCTGTGACTGCTACCAACCCCAATCCCCCCAGGGATGGTCAGTTCTGCTAAAAGACACCCAAGGGCCCAGTTTGAGTCTTTATCCCAGAGCTGGGTAAAGCTGCCAGAAGACAAACCTCAGGTTTCTTCCGCTGAAGGTCAACGTTCTGCAGTCTGTAGAAAACACCTTGAAGAGTAACTAACAAATCACTGGAGAAGTCTCTGATGAACTGAGGCAGGCTCCTCAGGGGCAGCACACACAGCCAGGACCTCACCAGCATCCTATCCAAGTCCATCAGGTACCTCTTTTCTTCCATCAGTTGCAGCAGGGTCGCTCTGGAAAAGAGATAAAACAAAACCTTCAAGTTTCCAAGGTAGAAAAGGTCAAGAGCTTGTTCAGCCCACAGAGGAGTCTCATTCTCACTCCTGGGCTTTTTTCACTGCAGCTGAGGATTAGTGCAAGTCCCTGAGGCCCAGCAATGGCACAGGCAGAGCCAAACCACTGAGCAGAGGCACTCAAGGAAAATAAACCCCAGGTCTTGCTCAGACTCTGCACAACACACACCACAAGCTGCTTTAACTCCCACCTGCTCCAGAGCTGGCAGAACTGGGGGGTTTGTGTCTGAGAGGTCTCACACTGCCCCACTGGGCTACACACCGTGATCTCTGAGCACCCACGATGGCAGTGCCCAAACACCCCCCACCACCGTGCTATGGTTTGTACTTTTTAAAAACCAGGAGAAAGGAAAAAAAAAATACTTAGAGTAAAGTGATCACCCCCAACTACAGCACCAAGGCACTGGGTATAACCAGGAATTCTGGAAAACTCACGGATCTCGCGTCTTCCTTGTTTCAGCAAATGAAAGCCCTTCCAGCCCTGCCCAGACATCTTCCTCCACTGGCAAGTGCTCCTGCTGCACAGGAGCAGCAAAGGAATGCAGAAGGGGAAGGATCCACACCCACTGGTCTACTCCACCTTCAATGCATCTGTGGCACAAACTTGTCAGGTAAACCTTCAAGCTAAAATAAAATACCAAAGCAAACACAGTGAGTGAAAGAACAGCTTTATCCAGGCCTAGAGAACATCCTCAGGGTGGAGGGGCTGCATCTCAATCTCCCTGTGTACCTTCAATTAACCTCTGATGGTTATTTGAGCTCCCCCTTGTCTTCACTGGAGAGTGCACACCTAAAGGTTGAAGAGCTGTAACATTTCTGAATCTCTCTGCACAGACTACCTGAGCACTAGGAAATCCCAGCTCTTCATCTACAGTTTCCCCAACACCCCACACAGAGCCAGGCACTCTGGGGACAATTCTTGGCCTTCTTGGTTGGGTTGAAATACTACAAAGATCTCCAAAAGACAACGTAACAGCTGTGCAAGTGAAGAAGCAGAAACCCAAGTGCCAGGTAAGTAGTCAGATTACAGGCTGATAAGCAGGCACTCCATGGTGGGGGGGGGAATCAACAAAAAATGTGGAATGATGCACATCAGAGGAGACAAAAAGAATCCAGATGTGGTATCTAAAGTTAATAAGTAAATACATGATGATCCCGCTCACTGGCGTTTGTAAGTATGAATAGGAAACAGGTAAGAGGCCAGAAGTTGCTTGACAGAAAAGGATAACAAATAAGATTATTATATATAAGGAAAACACAGCAGTTTTAACTCAATCTATGGCTCTGGCAACAGTGACAAGTTGCAATAAGGGAAATCTGTTTGGACAAAAGGAAAAGTCACAACAGAGGTATGTGACTGTGAGAGGACCCCAGAGAGGTTGGGTATTCTTTATCCCTGGAGTTTTTCAGAACCCCACAGCCTGGATGTTAGCCCTGCTTCAAGCAGGAGGCTTGAACTGAGACCTCCAAAGATACCCTGAAATGCACCTTTTTTTCTGATGCTCTGGCAGGACAGAGCTGGATTCCTGAGTGTTCTAACAGAGGGTGCTATGTTTGCAGCAAAACAGCCAGTCAGTCAGGGGGGATGTGGAGCACTTACCAGAGAACCTCTTCAAAAGTCTTTTTGATGTGATCAATCTCATCCTGCACAGCTTGCTGTGACACCTTATCCAAGCACAAGAGGCTACACAGGTCAGCCAGGTCACCCCGAGACACTGGAGGGAGAAAGTCCTCCACTACCACGAGGACGGTGAGCCCCAGAGCCAGTTTGCTTTTGGTGACCCCCTGCGATGCCTCCGGAGCAACGAAAGGAAGAAGTATTTTCTTCATATAATTTATCAGCAAGTCATTCACCTGGGATAGAGAAGGGAAGAAACAAGCCAACCACAGCATTAGTCTTTTTCTTCTGAAGCCATTTTCCTCTGCCTGTTACAGTAAAGCCACAGAACAGCCCGGACAGCCCAGGGTAGCCCTGACCACCCAGACCACTGGGTGGGGCCCCCAAGTATCTGTGACAGTTTGGTGCCCCACTGCAGCTCCCACCACTCAGCTACTGGCTCCCTTCCCCACACCCAGCAAGTTGGGAGTGCCAGGGCAGGTCTGGGGAAGGGAACCATAAGCTGAGTAGTTTTACACCCTACACTGTCTTCAGCCACCATCACATCCCACGAGCAGCCTCCAGGTTCCCCATGGACTCAGACTTTGCTGGGAGTCAGCAAAGGGAGAGAGGCTTCTGTCCTTACCCATAGACCCCAAAAGCTACTCTGGAACCACACTGATGGGGTCCACAGTACCACGGTGCTTGGTGACACCAAAATCACCCTTCTGAGAACCAGCAGCGACACGGAACACCAGCTCTGCTGAGCTGGGCAGCTGTGCCAGCCTGTGGCCTCTCCCATGTCACCAGGAGCAGGGAGCCTGCAGAGTTAAAAAGGAGCAGTCCTGACGCTGCTCTGAAGTTCCAAAGAAGACAAGGTGGCATTTCTGCCATATTTCCCTATTATGTCAAGTAGGACATTTTGGACTCCAGAAGTCCTTTCGGTACCACTGCTTAGAACAGGATCAGGAGCAGCTTCTCCCAAAGACCAGGCAGGTTTGGAATCAGAGACAAGGGCAGAGAAGTTGGTGATGGAGTGACTGGCAGCAAAACTAAAGAGCCAGACTTAGGAAATTAATATCCAAACACAAAACCCACTCAAATATGAAGTCACCACATCGCAGCTCTGCAGCTGACCCACATGGGATCTCAGAAGCACACCTAGAACTGCACAGGTGTCACTGAAATCCCCAAGATGCTGCCAGTCACCCCAGAAGGATCCCTGCTGGTTCTGCACCTGAACTTTGACTGAAAGAGCACAATTAACCCAACAAGACCAAGAGCAAATTAAAGCTCGGGTTTAGTAACTGTTTTCTAGCCTCTGTGAAAGAGAAGGGATTACCTGCTCCACGCCAAAGTTCAATTCTCTCCATGGCATTGCCGAGCCATCGTGCACCTGCTGGGCCACTGTAACTTCATAAAACTGTCTCAGCTGCAAGAGGAAGTTCCTCACATTTTCAGGACTCCACGTTTCAAGAATGCTGAAGATATTTTCTAACATAACATCAGCAGCTATTCTCTTCCCTTGCACCACCTCTTTGTTTTTATCGCCAATAAGTGTCTGCCAAAAGGTTTTGACAATAGAAGGTCTTGCACACACAATGTCATCGTACTGGTGCCACTCTAGAACAGCAACACAACAGGAAAACAATCACTGAAATTGCATCCCTTCACTCTTCCAGATGCCCACAGAAATGCCCCCACTGGCCCATGAAGCTTCCAGCTGCAGGCAATGCCATCTAACAGGAATGCTGGCCCATATGACATTGGAGATCCCCATCCAAACACACAGGTCCAAGCTCACCTCCATTGTTGAGCAAGGTGCTTTCTATGTATAAGCAGCGATTCACATGTTTAGTCACCTCGGGACGCTTGTAAATGAACTCATACTGCCCACCACCACAGGTCACCCAGTACTTGTAAGGAATGCATTTATCCAGGATTTCTTTTGTGAGAGTCACAGTGCCTTCAATGAGGTATCCGTGCTCTCCCAGATTCCTAGGAAACAAAAAACACAGCAAAAGGTAGGCACAGGGAGTGTCAGCTGATCCACAGACTTCCTTCTCCATGCATCGCTCCATTTTTAATCAGAACGGTGATTATTCTTTCACAAGAAGGTTTCATAACAGTTTCCTCCGCTGCGAAACCCCCTGTAGCAACACCCACCCGCGGACACAAAGCCAAGGTACCCACTGATCCTGCTCTCCAAAACACTCCTGGGCCTGTGTGCCTCGAGGTCCTTACTTGGTGCAGGTCATCTCACAGATGTTGTCCTTCCAGCTTGCGTAGGAAGGAATGCCCTCAGCTCTGACGAACACTTGCTGGGTCTCGGGGTTCAGTCCGAAGTGTTTGGATAATACGGCGTGGAAATACACGGTGACACCCCCACTGCGGCTCACGGAACTGCACCGAGGGTTAGAGGGAAAAGAGAAAGAATGTTTTTTTTTTTTTTATAATTACACAAATCATTATAAACCACAAATCAGATCTGAAACACCAGCTGACTGGCTGCAAGAGCCATGATTTCTGGCAGCAGTTTGCTCAGACTGGTGTTAGAGCAGGCCTAGTGCAAAGCCCAGTGCAAAAAGGATAGACAGGCTTCTAAAGGTAGCAGGAAAGGCTCTGGCCCAGCAGAGCCACCTGGAATGGCTAAGCTTTCTCCTCTTCTCCCTTATACTCATCAAAAACAGCTCTTCACACCATTAATCTAAAGAGTAATATGTAGCACATGTTGCTCATTAGAGCAAGAAATAAGAGGGTGATCCCTTTTTTTATTCATCAGATGCTCGAGCAGGTTCAAGGACCACCTGTAGCACATTACCCAGCACATCACCTGTGCTGCAGCTCCCACTAAACACTGGCTCTCTTGTGCACAAGCACTTCACCTCAGTTTTAAGGCAATTCTATCTCCACACATCCAAGGAACACCTAATCCCAGTACCTCAGTCCCCCACCTCAGTCTGGAGTCCTCCAGTCCTCCTCACAGCAACTCCTGTCAGTGAAGAATGCTGGGGAGCAGCAGGGCTGTTCTCACCTCTCCTTAATCTGTTCCACACGTTTCTGGTTGGTTCGTTCCTTTTTGTTCTTGTCTGTTGCAGCTGCAGCACCAGCACCATCCTTTCTGGCAGCCTCAGCTCCTTTGCTGGGACTGGTCTTCTCACTCACTTGAGGCTTTTCTTTACTTGTGCTCTTATTTTGCTGCTTTGTGTTTTCATTCTGCAACAGAGACAGACAATGCCCAGTGAAACAGGAGGCCCTGAAGTACAACACCTCCTCAGCCAGGTGGGGATACCCAGCACTCACAGCACACCACAAGCATCATCCTCCTGGAAACACTGATCCCTCACTGAGGGAAGCTGCTGGTTAAGGAATACAGTGCACACTGCAAGAGGAATCCAACCCAAACATGCTGCCAAGCAGTCAGGCCAGTGAGCCCCAGGTGCCAGAGGATGGGGCATAAAGAAAGAGAAGGAGAACCCACAGCTTACCAGGTCTGTGTGTGAGCGGAGCACAGACACCCACAAAGGACAAAGATCCCCTCATCCCAGGAGACCCCAGAGCTCCCTGGAGAGGAGACACCTCCCAGCTCCTGGGGGTAACTGAGCGACCCCTCAGTGAGAGCTGGGCTGGAATGAACACCCAGGGGAGCAGGGCTCCAATAAGAACCCCCCACAGTGCTCCCCCCTTCCACCCCACGACCCCGGCCTCGTGCTCCTCAGTGTCACTGACAGCACGGACGAGTCCCAGCTGCAAAGGGAAGCTCGGCCCAACTTGGTGAATACTCACTGGAGAGCTCGCCTTGCCAGTGCTCCCCTTCTGCCTGGGGTCCTGTTTGTTCTTCCCAGCCTGTGGGCTCTGTGCCACAGGTGAGGTCTTTGTGGCTGGTTTACTTTTGGGCTCCTGGGCAGGGGACAGCCCAGGGGCAACGCTGCCTCCCTGCCCTGCTGAGGCCAGTTTCTTACTGCTGCCCTGGCACCGGGAATCTGCTCTGCTTTCTGGGAGCTGGCCAGGGGCACAACTGCCTGGTTCCACCTTATCCCTGATGGTTTCTCCATGCTCTGTGGTTCTTCCATCCTCCAGACTGTCCCTTGGGGCTGCAGAGCTGGGAGCTGGGGCAGCCTCACTGGCCTTGCTGCTCTGCTTTGGTGGGCTCAGCACATCTGCTTCCAGGCTGCCAGCTTCCTTCCCCAGCTGAGCCAATGCCCTGTCACCTTCAGGTGTGCCTCCACTGGCACCAGCAAGTACATCAGCATCTGGTTTTGCTGCCTCACTGCCGGGGGGTTGGATTTCTTGTGGAAAAACACACGTATCAGGCAATTCTGTGGTTTGAGCCGGGTCTGTGCTTAGAGGCGGCAGAGAGTCTTGTTCCTCAGAGCTAGAAGAATATTTCTTTGCTTTATTCCTCTTCTTTTTCTATCAAAAAAAAAAAACAAAACACAAAAACAAACACCACAATGTCTGTTTATTCATTGTCAAAGAGAAATTCTTTGTCACTTCCTCCATTGCAGCAAGTACTGACATCTTCCTGCAGCTCTGGGTAAACGGAGAGCAATCAGGAAGAGGAGGGACAAGACCAGCTTGTGAAACGCTAATAACTCTTGGGAATTCTGCAGCTTTACTATTCAGGCCTTGCTCAGGCAGGGCACAGGGCAGTGCTGCAGTGAATGGTGTGCTGTTCCCCCAGCAGCACAGGGAGCTGCAGGCCCAGCACAGCGTCAGCAAACACAGCCACCCTTCCCCAGAGGAACCCAGGCAGCAGCTCCCCGGTGTGGCCAAAGGGATCTGCGGGATGCAGCCCAACCCCATCGCTTCAGAGGGGAGAGCAACAACTCACAGCTGCTCCTCAGCACCCACCAAGAGCCTCACCTTCTGCTGGGATGTCCTGGCAGAGTCACCGGCCCCGCACTCAGCTGTGGGCTGGGAGCTGTCACCTGCAGCTGTCGCATCCTCCAGCAGCCATGAGCCCTCTTCCCCCTCCTGAGTTTCAACAGGGGGAGGAGCCCCACCTGCAGTGCATTCAGGTGTGGTGTCTGAGGTGTTGATCAGAGCCCTTGCATTATCCATCAGCAATTCTCCCTCTGCCTCCTTTTTTCCAGCAGAGGAAGAAGGCCTGGCAGCACTTTCTCCCTTCACCTCTGTTCCTGCATCAGGGACTGGAGAGAGCTGCACTTCTCTTCTCTCTGCAGTGGAGGCAAAGTTCATTGTTAAACTAGAGACTCATCCCCCAGTGGGGTCACAAAACGGGTTGGAAGGGACCTAAAAAAGTTCATCTTATTCTACCCCCTGCCATGGGCAGGGACACCTTCCACTAGACCAGGTTGCTCCAAGCCCATGGATGGGGGAGAAAATAAAAAAAAAAAGTAACACTCATGAGTTCAGATAAAGACAGTTTAAAAGGACAGAAAAGGAAAGGAAAATTATAACAAGAGAATATAGCAAGCAAGTGATGCACAGGTTGGTTGCTCACCACCCACTGACTGATGCCCAGCCAGTCCCTGAGCAGCGGCCATCACCTCCCCCAGCCACATCCCCCCAGTTTTTTGTTCAGCACAATGTCCTGAGGTCTGGAACATCCCTTTGGGCGTTGGGCTTGGCTGTCCCTCCCCATTCTCGAGCCCCCAGCCCCTTGCTGGCCAGGCAGGGTGAGAGGCTGAGAAGTCCTTGGCTCAGTGTAAGCACCGCTCCGCAGCAGCTGAGCCAGCAGGGTGTTATCAGCAGGATTGTGAACCCAAACACGGCTCTGCAGCAGCTCCTTGGAAGAAAACTAACTCTGTCCCAGCCAAAGTCAGGATAGGAACACAGAGCAGCTGTTCTGTTGTTCCCTGCTCCACAGCTCCCACGAGCAGAGCCACCGCTCTCCCTGCACAGCCTCCCGCCCCTGCCCCAAGGCCCTGCCAGCAGCAGAATGATTAAGGAACCAGAGGAATGAGGTGCTGCTCCAACCCTGACCCTCCTCTGGACCCCCAGGACGAGCAGTGATAGGACACTGGTCTCAGCTGTAACAGCCTTCTGGGCTGGCTGTGTGACCACTCCCACACAGCTGAGTTGTTTCCAGGAAGGCAGGGGAAACTCCCTTTTTACCTTCATCTTTTATCTAGTCCTTAAAAAAACTGTGGAAAGGCAGCTCAGGGTCAAGTCAGGCATCAGAGCAGATCTCTGCCTTCTGCAGGGGTTTCACGGGCTCCTCTGCACAGCCTCTACCCCAATTCTGAGCACAAAAGCTTTGAACCTCAGCTGCTTTTGATGTCCTTCCTACGGCATTTCAGAGCTGGAGACCCTGGGTTTGGTACCCTGCCACGCTGGACTGCAGAAGGATTCGCCAAGAACTGATCCTGTCAGCACTGCACCAGTGTGCTCTTTAAAGATACCACTTCTTTCTATCAACAAACCAAAAGCCATTCTGGTAGCCCAGGACATTGTCTTAAACAAAGAAGGGATTAGAAAATATTTTCCCCACCATAACAATGGTGTGTACTTAATTCTGTCACTGCTCAGAAAGGCAGAATTAGTGTGTTCTAAACCTAACAACAAGGTGCAAGTAGGATATTCTGGTTCACGAGGGACTCAGTCTTTGTAACACAAAAAGCAGTACCAGTTCATTGGCAAAACAGAAATTAGTTCAGCACTGGAGACCTGTGTGTGGAGACTGTGTGTAGGATGTGCCAGCAGCTGACTCACTTCTCTGTCCCCCATCAGTCACTGCAAAGTGAGAAAAACTCTCTGGTCAGGAAGGCAAGGGGAGCTGAGGATGAGAGCAGTGTGTAATGCCCTGGGCAGAGCAGAGCCCGCAGCAATGCAGGCACAGCCCCGGGACACCCCAGCACCGGCCCCAGCTCACCCCACACCTCCTACCTGGGTCCTGGTCCCCAGGAACGGCGCCGGGAGCCAGCCTGGCCCCACACTTGCTGCAAGAACCGGGCGGACCGTCCCCAGAAGCGACGCGACACACTTGGCACTGCATGGTCCCGCTCACGGGCGCTGTGCGGACCTTGGGAGCCACGAGGGGAGAGAAGGGGACAGGGCAGAGAGAGAAACACCGGCATTAAACTGTGGCAATGGACTTTGTCACGTCACCCTCAGCCCGGCTCCATTTTGCCAGGAAACAACCTGCGACCCCCGAGAGCGTGGGGGGCTGGGAACCACAGACGCGTTAAAAATAAGTACAAACAGCAGCTCCCCCCGCGCTGAGGCCTCGTGCAATGAACGGACCGGGCTCACACCGCGCTCCCAGGCCGGCCCGGGGCCCCGCGCGGGGCCGCTCCCGCCGGGCTGGGCTGGGCTCGGTCCGGTTCCCCCGGGCAGGGTCGGGGTCCGCTCGGGGGTCCCAGCCCGGGCGCTGCCTCCTGGGCGGGGCCTGTATGCAAATGAGACGCCCGGATAGGCGGCTCTCTTCGCCCCTCCCGGGTTATATGCAAATGCACCCGTGGCTGGGCCAATGGCGCGGCGAGGGCGTCCCGCGGTATGCAAATGAGGCCCGTTATGTACCGCGGGGGGGCGGGGCCGGGGCACCGGCGGGGGCAGGGCCGGCGGCACCGGTGGGGGGCACGGCGGGGAGGGGGTCCCGGTGAACGGGGCCGGGAGAGCAGTCCGGGGGTGTCCGGGGGTGTCCGGGCGCACCGGGGGATCTGGGTGCACCGGGAGGATTCCGGGGGCATCGGGGCGCACCGGGGCATCGGCGCACAGCACGGGGGCTCCGGGGGCACCGGGAGGCTGTAGCGCAGCCCGGAGACCACAGCGTCGCCCTCCCCGGATCCCCAATTCCCACGACCCCGCGCCGCCCGCACCGGAGCCCCCCGCAAGCCCAGGGCCAGTGCCCATCCCGTCACCCGCCGGCACTGGCAGCGCGACTCACCGAGGGGCCGGGGACCCGGCACCGGCACCTGCAGCGCCCGCTCGGCCGCCCCGGGCCACCGCCTCCCGCCCGGCGAAGTTTCGTTTTTCCGCCGAGCCGCCAAGTTTCGTTTCTGGCACGTCACGGTCCCCGCCCGGCCCCGGGCGACCCGGCCAATCCCTTCTCCGGCCGCCTCCCCCGGGCGGCTCCCGACGGGGTCCCGCCCCGCCCCGCCCGGCCCCCCCATCCCGCCGGGGTCTGGGGGGCAGCGGGGTCCGAGCGTGGGGGTTCTCCGGGTATCCCCTGCCACCCCCGGGGCACCGGCAAAGACCCGCTGCCGGCGGCAGGGAGTGGGTGCTGCTCGCCGGGCCTGGAGCTCAGCCACTTCTCTGCATTTCCCGCAGCCCCCAAATCCCCGGCGGAGCCCCCGTTTTTCTGCTTTGGGCTCGTGGGGTACAGACACACCAACCCCCCAGTGCCGGCACTCCGCAGGCGGCTGGAGCAGGGCTGGGGGCGATGGGGCAGGTGTGTCGTAGGAAAGCACATCATGCTGGATCCGACAATCAAAAGTCAAAGTGGATCCAACCGTAAAAAGTGGGGATGCAGCTGTTGCCGCATCCCAGATACAAGGAGGACCAAGCTGAAGACGGGCTCCCGGCACACCTGACCTCCTGTAGCGCTCACACGGGTTTGAGCACACACACTATTCCCACACGATCGGTCCCTTTGACCCCCATACTCCTGTTTTCCCGCTCTCAGCATCCCCGGGGTGCAGTAGGGAACTCACCACCCAGCGCTGCTCCGCTGCAGGAATGAACACCCCACGGCAGGGCCTGCCGGCCCTGGCAGGAGTGTGGCTCCTGGACACCTCTGCTGCTCTTGCAAAACCCGCAACACAGCTCTGGCAGGAGGAACTGAACTGCACCGGACTGCGCCCTCGGGCTGGGATCATTTGGGCAGCCCGAGTTTGGTTTCAGTTTCTTTTCCTTGGTGTGCTCAGCAGCGCCCAGAAGATGATTTCCCCTTTCCACACAGAAGAGAAAGCTTTCCCCAAGACAAAGATCACACTGACTCATTAGCAATTCCTGATTTATTACAGCCTCAGGGCCCGGTGCCAGGCGAGGGCTGCTCAGGAAAACTCAACTCCTGACCCTGCCCAGCCCCGCCGGTCGCTGCCCCCATGGCACAGCCGGGCACGGGCTGCTGTAACGTGACAGACCCCTCAGCAGGACTCAGGCGAGGGGCTGCACCCCAGGGGCACAGCCCAGCCCTGCCCCCGGGCAGCGTTTGGCACAACACCCACCAAAGAGGGATCAGTGAGGAGCACAACCCCGGATGTTTCCCTGAGCCCTCGGGCTGGAGGGCAGCGCCAGCAGCCCTGAAACTCTCTTCGAGGAGAGCACGCAGTGGGTGTGACCCAGAACATGGAAAATGTCCAGAATTAAAACAGTGGATTAAAAAACGACTGCAGCTCTGTGAAAGAGCTCTTTGTACTGATCACTGGGACAGGGAATGGTTTTGTCCCACTGAACCCTTCCAGGGAGGTGCCTGTCCTTGGCCTGTGGAGGAGGGGAGGTGCCAGAGCCTCAGTGCTCACCCCAGCCTCTGTGGGGTTGGGCTGGTGCTGCTCTGCCCTCCCTGGTGTGGGACACCAGGACAGTCCATCCTCAGCCACCCAGGAGCTGGGTAGGGGCTGGTGGCTCCCACAGAGGGTGTTGATGTCACTGGGGTGCCACAGGACATTGAACCCCAGCACAAACGGTGACTCCTTGACTCACTGGATGAGCCCCGAGCTCTCGGTGGTGCTGCTGAAGGGGTCGGTCCTGCTGTCCCACGGCTCTGCTCCTCTGCACCGCTCTGGGCCAGGAAGGGGGAGAAGCAAGTTAAGGCCAGATTTTTGTCCTGCTTTTAGCTGGGATAGAAGTGGTACAGGAAGTGGTACAGAGCTGTGTTTGGGTTCAGGATGAGAATCCTGCTGATAACACCCTGCTGGCTCAGCTGCTGCGGCGCGGTGCTTACACTGAGCCAAGGACTTCTCAGCCTCTCACCCTGCCTGGCCAGCAAGGGGCTGGGGAGCTCGAGAATGGGGAGGGACAGCCAAGCCCAACACCCAAAGGGATGTTCCAGACCTCAGGACATTGTGCTGAACAAAAAACTGGGGGGATGTGGCTGGGGGAGATGATGGCCACTGCTCAGGGACTGGCTGGGCATCAGTGGTGAGCAACCAACCTGTGCATCACTTGTTTTGGATATTCCCTTGTCATTATAATTTTCCTTTCCTTTTCTGTCCTATTAAACTGTCTTTATCTCAACCCACAAGTTTTACCTCTTTCGTGATTCTCATCTCTGTGGGAGGAGTGAAGGGCTGTGTGGTGTTGAGCTGCTGCTGGGTTAAACCACGACAGCTCACATGAATCCCTGAGGCTGGGGTGACCAGCTCGCCTTCCCAGCAGCCAGGTCCTGCAGCCCCACCCCTGCTGCTTTGGGGCTCAACAAAGGCCAGACCCCCGGGTTTGTCCTCCAAAGCCCCACTCATCAGCATCCCCAGAGAGCCCAGAGCCTCACCTGCCTCCTCCTGGCTGGGGAAATGCTGGAATCCTTCTAAGTCAGCGGACAGGAGGACTTGGAGAACAGGGCCCTGAGGGCAGAGAAACTTGGGCTGGGGGAGCACTGGACACTTCCCGTCCCTCCAGAGCTGAGCCCCAGCCAGCCCAGAGCAGAGGATCCAGCCCTTCCCACCACCTGCATCCTGCAGCCTCCACCTCTGCGAGATGAAGGTGCTGAGATGATAGAGGTGCTGCCACAGGAGAGGCCAGCAGACCATGGGGGAAAGGCAGCTGGGCTGAACCCATTGGGATGGGGCAGCAGGTCCCACACACCTTCAGGCCACAGAAGGCCAGTGAGAGGCCGTGCTTGCGCAGCTCCTGCAGCAGCTCTGCCAGCCCCACCACCACCGTGTAATCAATGCTGCTGATGTGGCAGCAGTCCAGGATGATGGAGCGTGGTGGAGATGCTGCTGGAAGAGCATAAGGTCATGTCCCTGATGAGTCCAGAAATGACCAGCCCAGGGGTCATAGCCCTCAGAGCCAGGGCCAGGGCTGGCAGGGGTGGGACAGGCTGGTCCTTGCCATGCACAGGGAAGCTGTGCTGTCACCACTTGTACCTGCAGCCTGCAGGTCTGGGCAGCACTTGCCAGCCCCACCAGAAGTGATCCAGGTGGGCACCAGGTGTCAGCTGGGTCCCCAGGACAAGCCAGCAGGCCAGGGAGCACCGTACCTGCCAGAGCACGGCTGCACACAGTGTCCCGGAGGCACTCGATGGCTGGGAAGTGCAGGCTGCTCCCTGGCTGCACGAGGAGCACGTCCCCCTCCGACACCTGCACAGACCCCAGTGCAGGGGGACAAGTCACTGGGAACTCAGGGCTGTGACCTTCCCAGGTGGGGACAACTGCCCATGTCACCCACTGTCCTCCTGGACAGAGAGGGACACACAGGAGCCCCCATCCCTGAGGGAAAGCCCCTCCTGCCCACACCCAGCGTCAGCAGGACAGGGACAGCAATGCCTCCCCCTCCTGCTCTCCAACCCTGGGAGATTCCCTTCCTTGTGCTCTTTGAAAGAGGTCCCTGTGCTGAGCCCATGGCAGGCTGGTGACATGGGAAAGGGCATGAACAGGAAGCATCATGCACCCCAACACCTCACTGCCCTCAGGAGCCCTCTCCCAGATCCCTGGAGATCCCTGTGGCCCTGCCACATCTGAGGGGAGGTGTGACACCCACCTTTATTGGGGGCCTGGCAATGGAGTAGAGCAGGAGAATCCCTGAGACCAGAACCCCGGCCACAATTCCATACTGCACCTCCCAGAAGCAGAACAGGAACGTCACACAGAGGGGCACAAGGTCCAGCCCTACGAGACAGACAGCCCAGGCTCAGCTTTGCTTTGTCCTGATGCCACAGGGGCCTCAGGGACAGTGCCTGCTCTGCAGGCAGAGCTGAGCTGCACCAGGGGATCAGCTCCCCCAGCTCGTGCCCTCACTCTTAACCCGCCAGAGCGTCCTGAAGATCCCAGCGTCGAACATGGGCACCACGGCTGAGATGATGACAGCGGCCAGCGCCGCCTTGGGGATGTAGTAGAAGAGCGAGGTGAGGTAGGCCAGCGAGAGCAGCACCAGGGCACCTGCGGGACATGGGCAGCCCCTGAGCCAAGGGGTCCCTGATGCCCAGAGCTCCCAGGCAGCGGGGCCTGCAGAGCAGCCCACGGCAGGGTCAGGGCTCTACCTGTGACGAGCCCTCCCGCGGGGGTGCAGACCCCTGACTGCGCATTCACCGCTGTCCTGAAATGCAAAGGTAAGTCCCAGGCTGTGAGGGGGCCAGGGGCAGCCCCCACCCACTGCCCAGACACCCCACCCAGGAAAATCACTGACCCTGCCCGACCCCACCAGGGAGAAAAACAAGCAAGAAACATGAGAGGCTCCCAGCCTGCAGCGGGACCGCAGAGCACCGAGACGGGAGAGAAGGTGGCCCTGGGACACACACACAGCCCGGCCACCAAGGTGGGCTGCTAGGACCAGGAGATAAGCTCAGAGACCCACTGGAGTCTGCACAATCTTCCACCCAAGATCTTGCAAAGCCCCCTCACCACATAGACCCAGTGAGTGTCCTGTGGGCTGGGGTCTGTCCCCTCACCACATAGACCCAGTGAGTGTCCTGTAGGTTGGGGTCTGCCCCCTCTCCTGCTACCCACCGGCCGAAGCTGCCCGTGATGGGATATGATGAGACAAAGGAGCCCAGGATGTTGGCAATGCCTGTGGAGGGGAAGGAGAGGGGCTGGGGAGGCACCACCAGGGCCATGAGATGGGTCTGTGTCCCCATCAGCACTTCCTCCAATCCCAGTACCAGGGGCCAGATCAGAGTCCATCCCGCTGTGCAAGTGTGACTCAGCCTGCTCTGGAAACTCCCACGCTGTGGGGACAGCTTTGGTGGGGGCAGCATGCAAGGTAAGAAAGGGAAAACTTCAGGGAGCGGCAGGACTGCTGAGATGGGATCTCCTGTAGCTCAGGCGCTCTAGGATACATGGTAGTGCTGAAGCCAGACCCCCACCCCTGAACCTCCTGCTCCAAAGCAGTGTCTTACCCAGAGCCAGCAGCTCCTGGTTGGGGTCAATCCTGTAACCATTCTGCGAGGCTGAAAGGAGATATCTGCATGGGCCCGAGACTCCCGCAGGCACAACCTGCCATGCACAGGGAGTGGGGCCAGCACTGACTGGGACAGTGTGGGTCCTGTCCTGACACCCCTCGGGCACAGGAGCACCCCGAGACAACACACAGCAAATTTCAGCTGTGCTCCCTGCGGGACCCCTCCTACCAGCCCACACGATGGAACGGGCTCAGCACAGGCAGACCAGTGCCCTCGTGCCCCTCCCCAGCACCTCAAGGCCCTTTGGGACCCCCCCCGAGTGCAGGGCAGGACTCTGGTGCAGCCGTACCAAAAGCCTTGGCAATGGCGATGGTCTCCAGCAGGCCCATGAGCGGGACCACGGCCAGCCCGACCCCCATGTCCTGGGAGGGAAGGATCCAGTGAGTGGCCTCATCCCAACGTGCAGGGAGCCAGCACACGCAGGAGGGAGCAGAGCAGCCCAAGGGGAGCTTGGCCTCCACCAGCCCCCCCGGCACTCACCTGCACCATGCTGTGGAAGGGGACGGTGCCGTTGGGCGCTGCCGTGGAGAAGTGCGGTGGATGGAAGGCAGGGAGGCCCCGGGGGATGCTGCCGGTGAGCGTGAGGGGCTGGGAGCCCATCGCCTCGAAGGAGTAAGCAACCAGGCCAGCAAACAGGACGACGAGGGCGTTGCGTGCTGCAGAGGAGAGAGCAACCCTGGAAACCTGCCCAGAGGCAGGGCAGCAGGAGGGACGGCTGGAGATGGGTATCTGAGCTGCCAAAGACTTCCAAGCCTTGGGAAGGGGCGTGCACAGTGGCAGGACTACTCTTAGGACTTTGTCCTCCCTGACCCATTTCCCACATCTCCGCTCCTGCCAACCTCGGTTTTACCAGTTTTGGGCTGTCTCTTCCTTGCCCCAAAGAGATGAGCCCCAGGAGGAATGGCTGCGGGAGGGGACGGGGCAGGGGATGGCTGGCACACCTGTGGCAGAGATCCAGACGATCTGGCAGCTGATCCTGGCAGCCAGAGGCTCCACAGAGGCAGCTCGGGGCAGGTGGCTCTTCATGGCCCGGAGCGCTGCCAGCGCGGCCAGGCAGGCCAGGCCCAGCACAGCATCCCCAGCCCTGCAACAGGCACATCAGTGCCAGCCCAAACACGCTCTGGGGCACAGGAACAGCCCCACAGCTGCAGGGCAGGGAGCGGGGAAGTGCCAACCTGGTCTCCCCGATCCTCCGCAGAGTCTCATACACCTGCAGGAAAAACTGCCGCGGGATCCCCTGCAGCCCCAGGATGTTCTGTGCAGGGAGACAAAGCCTGGGGAGAGCCTGGCTCAGCTCCAGCTGAGGGTGCCACGGCCCCTGGAGCTGCGCCGTCCCCATGACCGCAGCCATTAGCCAACCCCGGCCTGCCAGCTGCTGCCAGAGGCTCTGATTTGGGTTAACCACAGAGGAAGCGAGGCAGCCCCAGCGGAGCCACACGGCCTCACGTCCCTGAGAGGCCAGCAAGGGGCTGAAGGGCTGCAAACCCACCGTGACAGAGAATCGCCCAGCACCCCCTGCAAGTGACCAAATTTACTGGTGTCCTGCATGTCACCAGCTGGTCACAAGCAAAGGGTGTGTTTGGCTTGGTCTGCTCAGAGCAGAGCTCTCAGGGACCCAGCAGAACTGCTGAGCAGGGGGTCTCACGACCCCTTTGGGGCTCCTTCCTCTGGCACCAAGATGCATCACCCAGCCCAGTGTTAAATATCCCAGTTCCACAGCACTAGGAGACAGGTGGTGAGGCATCCAGGGCAGAGCAGATCCTACCTTGATCTGGTTGAAGCTAATGGTGATGGAAGCAGCCGATGTGAACCCTTTAATGACAGGGCAGGAAATGAAATCCAGAAGGAATCCTGCATGAGATGGGCAGCACTGAGCACACTGCTGTCCCTGGCAGGCACCCAAACGGGGTGTTTGTGTGCACAGAGCTGTCACAAGCATTAGCAGGACAACCCTAGTGTCCCAGAGAGCAGAGAGAAGGGGGGAACAACTACAGGATGTACAGCAATATCCTAAAAATACAGTGGAGCATGGCAAGAGCATCTCACCGAGGTGCAGGAGCCCCATGGCCAGCTGGATGCAGCCGGCGAGGAAGGCGAGCAGGACGGCATAGACAGGGTCGTGGAATGCGTAGGAGGAGACGAGCAGTGACATGATGGCCGTGGGACCCAGCGTCACGTCTTTGGCAGTGCCCAGGAAGAAGTAGACGAAGCAGCCCATGAAGGAGGAATAGAGGCCATACTGCAGGGGGGCAGAAGGGCCACTGGAGTAACGCTGGATGCTGGGAGAAGCCAGACACCTCCTCGGCGAGGAGGGCTGCGCTGATCTCGGGTCACTCCGGGGCACTTGGCACACACGTGGCGTCAGGAGCTTCCTGCCCGGCAAACGGGCGACTGCACAGGGTCAGCCCTTGGTCGCCCAGCCTAGCCCTGCCCGCCACGCTGCCGGGCTGCAGGCGGCTCGGGGAGCGGGGGTCCCCGGGCCCCCAGTCACAGGCAGCTCAGGAGGAGAGTGTCCCAGACCACCCTGGTCACAGGCAGCTCAGGAGGAGAGTGTCCCAGACCACCCTGGTCACAGGCGGCTCGGGGCGCGGGGGTCGCCGGGTCCCAGCGCCGGTGCCGGCACCCACCTGCAGCGGCAGCCCGGCCAGCTCGGCGTAGGCCAGCGCCTGCGGCACGGCGGTCAGGCCCACGGCCAGCCCGGCCAGCAGGTCCAGCGGCAGCCAGGCCCGGGAGTACCGCGGGAGCCAGCGCAGCACCGGCAGCGCCGGGCGCGGGCAGCGGGACCCCGGCATGGCGGGGACACCCCGGCCCGGGCACCCCCGGCCGCAGCTCCGCTCCCGGGGCGGGACCCTCCCGGGGCCGGGCCGGGCGGTGCCAGCCCGCTCCGCCCGCGGGGACCGTGGCTCCGCCCGGGCCGGATCTGAGCGGCCGGGGCCGCCTCATGTGACCGGGGTGAGGAGGAGCCGCCCCGTCCCGGTGCCGGTGCCGGTGCCATGGGGCCCTGGGCGCTGGCGCTGCTGCTCGGAGCGCTCCGGGCCGGCGCAGCCCCGGCTCCGGCCCGCAATGTGCTGCTGTTCCTGGGTGAGTGCGGCCGCCGGCCCAGCCGAGCCCCCGAGCCGGGGCCGGGACCGCGCCCGTCACCCCCTGCCCGGGAACCCCCAGCCCGGGGCTCGGCGCTCGGGGCGCCCCGCGGATGGGCGGGGAGGGACGGTCCGGGGGTCCCGCTGCATCCCCTCCACTGGGGCGGTCCCCGCAGCACCGGCCCCAGCCCGGGTCACCCGCAGCCTGGGGATGCTGTCGGTGTCATTAGCGTACCCCGGGCTCTGCCCCCGCGCCTGGTCACGGACGCGCCTCGGGCTCACCCGCACCCCTCCCGCCGCAGCCGATGACGGGGGCTTTGAGAGCGGCGCCTACAACAACTCGGCCATCCGGACGCCCAACCTGGACGCGCTGGCCCGGCGTGGTGTGGTCTTCCAGAATGCCTTCACCTCCGTCAGCAGCTGCTCCCCGAGCCGGGCCAGCATCCTGACCGGCTTACCGCAGGTAGGGGCACCGCCAGCCCTTGGCACTTGGCCAGAACTGGCATTCCTATGGCACAGTCCCAGGACGGGGGAAACCCCCCCACCTGCTGGCCCACCCTCTTCCCAGCCCCCAGGACCTGCTTCCCCCACTCACACATTGCGAGCACGGCTGGATGTGTTTTGGGGCCAGGCTGGCAGCCCTTGTCCAAGCATGCTGTGTCTCCTCACCTGCAGCACCAGAATGGGATGTACGGGCTGCACCAGGACGTGCACCACTTCAATTCCTTCGACGGCGTGCGGAGCCTGCCCCACCTGCTCAGCCAAGCAGGTGTCCGGACAGGTAGGGAGCCAAAGGCAAGGGACATGAGAAGGGAAACCCTCCCTTCTTGCACCGATCCCCAGTGGGCAGGAGAGCTTGATGGCTAAACTGCCTGTGAGCCAGGGAGCACCCCTGAACCCGTGCCTATCCCCCGGGAGGAAACAGCGGCAGCCATGTCCCCCCACTCCCTCTGCTCCTGGCACACCACCTGCCTGTGTTCGTGCAGGGATAATTGGGAAGAAGCATGTTGGGCCAGAGGCTGTGTACCCCTTCGACTTTGCCTACACGGAAGAGAACAGTTCGGTCTTGCAGGTTGGGAGAAACATCACCCGGATCAAAGCGCTTGTCAGGCGGTTCCTGCAGAGCCAGGACGACAGGTGAGACGGCCCCCGCATCCCAGGGCCAGCTGTGAGGGGCACAGGAGAGGAGGGAAACCAGATTCGCTGAAGACGTGTCCCCACGTCCCAGCTGGTCATAAAAAGGAAGGGACCCCTTGTCTCTGGGTCACCCCATATCCAGAAGCCCAGACTAGGTGGGAGTCCTCCTGCCAACCCCAGCTCACCCCAGCGGAGGGTCTCAGGAAGGTCTCAGGGGGTGTGGGCAGCCCTTTGCTCCATCACCTCCACCTTTCCATCCCTAGGCCTTTCTTCCTCTACGTCGCCTTCCATGACCCCCATCGCTGCGGGCACTCCCAGCCCCAGTACGGGGCCTTTTGTGAGAAATTTGGTAACGGAGAGAGTGGGATGGGCTGGATCCCTGACTGGAAGCCACAGATTTACCACCCGGAGCAAGTGCAGGTGGGAACCTGTGGGTCTGCATGGGGCTGTGTGGGGCCTCATGGGAGCTGCACGTGATGGCAGCCTCTGATGGAGCCAGGGCTGGCCCCCGCCTCGTCACTGCCAGCAGCATTACAGGCAAGAGCTGGTGAAGGCCATCATGTGACCTCCCTCCCCATGGTGGCCATGTGCCACTGTCCCCTTCTCCTTTAGGTCCCCCCCTTTGTTCCCGACACGCCGGCTGCCCGGGCGGACCTGGCTGCCCAGTACACAACCATCGGGCGCATGGACCAAGGTAGGAGCCGCGGGGCCAGCCTGGCTCTGGTGAGCACTGCAGACCCTCCCACCCCCTCAGCTCTGCCCCTCTGTCCGCAGGGATTGGGCTGGTCCTGCAGGAGCTGCGCCGTGCCGGCTTCCTCAACAGCACCCTGGTGATCTACACCTCTGACAATGGCATCCCCTTCCCCAGCGGCAGGACCAACCTCTACCGCTCGGGCACCGCCGAGCCGCTGCTCATCTCGTCCCCCGAGCACCCCCAGCGCTGGGGGCAGGTCAGCCAGGCCTTCGCCACCCTCCTGGGTAAGAGCCCGTGCCTGGGCCTGGGGGATGTGGGCTGCTCCCCACGCTGAAACCCAGGGTCTTGTCCCGGGGGCAGCTCTTGGATGGGAGAGGAGGGAGAACAGGACAGGGTCCCCTGTGGGACAGCATCCCAGGGCTCAGCTCTGCAGCTCATCCCAGGAGCAGCCACAGCCCATGCAGCTGCAGACCCCATGGACCCTCTGCCCCTCTCCAGGTTGTTTCCTCCCACGGTGCCAGTCCCTTCTCTCACCTTTCTCTTTCCCTCCAGATCTGACACCGACCATTTTGGACTGGTTCTCCATCCCCTACCCCTCTTACAGCATCTTTGGCACAAAGCAGGTGCAGCTCACTGGAAAGTCTCTCCTGCCAGCACTGGAGTCAGAGCAGTCCTGGGCCACCGCCTTCAGCAGCCAGAGCCACCACGAGGTGACCATGTACTACCCCATGCGAGCCATCCAGCACCGGCAGTTCCGCCTCATCCACAACCTCAACTACAAGATGCCCTTTCCCATCGACCAGGACTTTTATGTCTCGCCCACTTTCCAAGACCTGCTCAACCGCACCAGGGCCGGGCAGCCAACCCACTGGAACAAGACCCTGCACCAGTACTACTACCGAGACCGCTGGGAGCTCTTCGACTGCAGCCGCGACCCCACCGAGAGCCAGAACCTGGCCCCCGACCCCCGCTACGCCCACGTCTTCCAGCTGCTCCGCACGCAGCTCCTCAAGTGGCAGTGGGACACGGGGGACCCCTGGGTGTGTGCCCCTGACGCTGTCCTGGAGGAGAAACTGAGCCCCCAGTGCCGGCCGCTGCACAACGAGCTGTGAGCGTCCCCTGTGCTGCTGTCCCCGCTGCTCTGGGACAGCCCTGTGCTCCCAGCGGGCACGAGGGGGTGCAGCTTCTGGAGGACAGGGCTCCATTCCTGCCTGGAGCTGAGCACGTCCCTGCAGCTTGGAGCCAGCAGGACATCAGGCCAAGGGGCTCTGTGGTGCAGCCAGGAGGCCCCCCAATGCTCTGGGAAATGGGGTGAAGCCTGCAAGGGGCACAGACAGCCCTGCTGGAGACCCCCAGGCAGGGAGGGAACCAGCACGTCCAGCCAGGGGCAGGGGGCTGAGCCACAGTTCAGTGCCAGCAGTGGCAGAGGGGACACAGGCACGGCCTGGGGCTGCTCCCAGCAAACAGCAGCTTTATTCACAGCACTGCTCCCTCACCCCCCTGCAGATCCCACTCCCCAAAACCACAGCCAGGAGACTCTCCACAGGCCCCCCAGAGGCTACCAGTCCCCCCCAGAAACAGGTTTGCTGTCTCACAAGGCACTTGGGTCTTTTTTCCCCTGATTTGAGGACGATGAGGTTTTCCCTGTCCCGGGGGTTGTGCAAGCTCCTCTCCCCGTGCCAGTCCAGTGCACACCCCTCCATGGACTCAGGGCAGCTGAAGTCCAGGAGCCACATGGTGTGGGAAGAGCAGTGGCAGCTCCGGGTTGCCCAAGGGATGGGATGGATTCGGCCCTGGAGCCGGGGGGAGCAGCACGGCCTCTCCCTGTGACCAGGGGTGGCTCAGGACCAAGAGATCACAAACTGCTCCCACATCGGCAGTGACACGGGGACCCTCAGCACCTGAGGGGGAGAAGGAAGGGTTGGCAGCTGGCAGTAGGTAGAGCTGGGAGGTGTCAGAGCAGAGGGGGGTGTTCTGCCCCCATACAGAGCCACAGCCTGGCATGGTCCTGATCCCACAGAGCCCCTCAGAAGGGCATCCGTGGCAGGGAGCCCCAGGAGCAGAGCTGTGCTGCTGCTCCTCTGAGCTCCAGCCCCATCACCACATGGCCTTTCCTTCCTCCATCTCCCCATCCTCACTCCTGTCCTGGTCTAATCATGCCTGGCCCCAGAGCAGTGACCCAGCCCACACTGACAGAGCTGGTGCTGTGCCATTGCTGGGGACAGACCTCACCAGCCCCTCAGCTGCGTCCTGTCCCTTCCCACCCCCACGGGACAGGGACGAACACTCACCTGGGTGTCACTGCGGTAGGAGAAGTCACTCACAATGGCACCGTTGGCCAGGACTTGCCGGGGAGGGCTGGTGACCCCCAGCACAGTCACAGCCTCCAGCAGGACCCCATCGAGGTGGGTGCTCGCCCGCAGCAGCTGGCTGAGCACGGCGCCCTGGGGGACAGCGGGGATGTCACCGTGTGCTCCGGGGTCCCATACACCCCACGTGCACACAGGTCTTCCCTGGTGCCCTGCTCCTCGTGCTGCCCCTCTGCCAGGCACTGAGCCCAGGGGGCCGGAGAGTATCCACTGTGCAGAGCAAGTGCAAGGAGAGCAGCCTCTCTCCCTCCTTGGGGCATCCTGAGGGGATGCTGGCCCCTCCACCCCTCCAGCTGCTCAGTCTGGCACTTTTGGCACCACACAGCTCGGCTGCACCAGGGCACAGTGCTGCCTGTGACCACATGTGCCCCAGGGCCACCAGGACCCCCTGCCCAGATGCCCCCTGCCAGCAGCCCCTCCTCACTCACGTGCGTGGCCAGGAAGAGGATCTCAGTGTAGTCCCCCTTCTCAAAGGTCTCCCAGCTCTCCCCATCATCCCAGAACAGGTCTCCCCTGGCGAAGCCGTCCGGGGTCAGCGCCACAACCAGGGCCATGCCCCTGCTGCGGGACTGGGCCGTGCTGAAGGCGGGTTCCTGGGGCGTGGGAGCGAGCACAGCTCGGGGCACTGCCAGAGCCACATCTTCTGGCCCTGCCACAGCTGCCTCGGCACTGACTGCCTCGACCCCACCCCAGGCTGTCCAGGCAGGTCACCGCGGTGTCACTGCGGAGCAGAGGGACTCACCTGCAGGGGCAGGATATGCCCTGCGCGGACGTGGACGTTGATGGTGTCCAGGGGTGCTGGCAGGAGGATCCACTGCCCTTTGCTGTGGATGGTGGAGTCCTAAATGGTGACAGAGAGGGACGAGCAGGCACAGGGTACTATGTGCCCAAGGGGGCCAGCACTTTGGTCCTCAGATGGCCAAGAGTGAAGGCAGGTGAGGCCCGGGACCCACACAAAGCCCCCACCCAGTCCCATGACACAGCAGGCAGCACCCACCCCTGCCAGGCTGTACCACGTCCCTGCTGGGAAGTAGCCGCTGACTTTGGTCTTTCCTGCCTCCAGCACGGGGGTGATGAGCAGCCCCCCGCCCCACAGGAGCTGGCGGTCCACGGCCCAGGTGTTGGGGTCTGTGGGGAACCTGGAGGAGGGAAGGGCAGCGCCAGGGAGACCCTGCACCCACCTCCCACTGAGCCCAGCGGGATGGCACCCACCGGCCCCGGCTGGGCCAGCACTCACTCGAGGAAGAGGGGCCGTGCCACCGTCTCCCCGGCAGTGTGAGCCCGGTGGAAGAGGGTGTAGAGGAAGGGCAGGAGGGAGTAGCGGAGGCGCAGGGCGTTCCTCATGGCAGCCTGGGCAGCAGGGCTGAAGGCGTACGGCTCCTGCGGCTGCAGGGGAGAGGCCCAGGGGGACGCTCAGACCCCAGCCCAGGCCCAGCACCGAGGGCACGGGCACTGCAGCTGCACCAGCCACCTTCCCGTGCATGCCAGCCCGGGCCGGCAGGGTGAGGGCCCCGGGGCTCACCCTGGTGCCGTGGTCGTTGTGGTTCCGCATGAAGGGGTAGAAGGCGCCCAGCTGCGTCCAGCGCACGCACAGCTCCTCGGACGTGTCGCCCGCGAAGCCGCAGATGTCGGCACCCACCAGCGGCACCCCGAACAGGTTGAAGAGCAGCACCTCTGTGGAGGGGGCAGAGAGGGCATGGAGGCTCCGTGGTGCCGGGGGACAGCCTGCGGAGCAGCCCCCGGCTGCGGGGCCAGCGCAGGAGGGAAGCAGGGCTGGATGTGTCCCAGTGCCCTGCAGCCTACCTGGTATGGAGTAGTAGAGCTGCTCCCAGTTGCTGCCGACATCCCCTGTCCAGTGCCCGGCGTAGCGCCCGTGCCCAGCGAACGTGGAGCGCGAGATGACGAAGGGGCGCTTGCCCCGGACCCTCAGCAGTGCACTGAGGGCAGAGCAGGGTCTGCTCAGCATCACCCCGATGGGGAAGGGGCTCAGCAGCTCCCACAGCACACGGCAGTACACACCAAACCCTCCCCCACCCACCAAGTGCCTTCCCTGTGCCCACACTGCCCATGCTGGGGCTCTCTGCCAGCTCTGGCATCCCCTGGGATGTGCAGGAGCTGCAGCAGGAGCCCCGGCTTACTTGTGGGAGGCGATGGCCTCGGTGAGCCCGTACAGGCTGTGCAGGTTGTAGTGGGAGGACAGGTACTGCTGGCTGGAGGCACAGATGGTCCCAGCTCGCAGACGCCCCCCAAACACACCTGTACAGGATGGGCCGTGGCAAAGGGCAAGTTCAGAGCCCACTCAGCTGGGACTGGAGCATCCTCCGGGATCCTCCCGGCATCCCCACAGCCCCAGGCAGGGCTGGAACCCACTCCTGTACCTGGCACGTAGGGGGGCTGCTCCAGGTTGTTTTGGGGGCAGCCATCCTGGGAGCCCTCCACGAAGTTGGACGGCTCGTTCATGTCCTGGGGAGGGAAAGGACGGGATGCCCTCGCTGCCACACTGGGGCCCAGCAGAGGGGCAGGGAGGAAGCCAGGGAGCCGTAGCCGGCAGGTTCACCAGGGCCACTCACAAGCCACATGCCATCAAAAGGCACTTGGTCGTGGAAGTCCTTCACCATGTCATGCCACCACTCGTGAGCCTCCGGATTGGTGAAGTCCGGGAAGACCGTTGGGCCCGGCCAGACCTGCGGGAGGGAGGCAGCAATGGGCAGATACCCCAGCCCCACCTGCCACCCTGCCTTCCATCACAGCCACCCCCTGAGCATTTCCCTCTGGCCCTTGGGGTCCTGCTCAACCCTCCTCCTGCAGGGACCGGGGCTGCTCCCCACACACACCTTCCCGACCAGGGGCTGCCCCGTGGCATTTCGGATGAACACCCCTCGCTTCAGTCCCTCATCGTAGGGCTTGTAGGTGCCGGGGGGTCCCGAGCTGCTGATCCCGGCATCCTGGCAGGGCACAGAGCAGGGGCTTCACCAGCAAGGGCAGGGAACTGCCGGCCCTGCCTTCCTCAGAGGAAGCTCCATCACTGCCCTTGGGGCAGTGCAGCCCCGGTGCCAGCCCACCCGTGTGGGGTGTCACTCACCACGATCATGATGTACCTCAGCCCGCAGCGGTGGAAGTCCTGCACCATCTCTGGGTAGTCCTTAAAGCTTTTCTTGTTGAAGGTGAAATCCCTCTTGGCATCTGCGTAATCCAGGTCATTCCACTGGACATCCTGTGAATGGTGACATGGGTGGAGCAGGGACTCCTGCACAGTGCCGTGGGACCCCCGCCCATGGAGCTCCCATCAACCTCCCTGTGGCTCCCGTGGGACAGAGGCTGGGGGATTAGCCCAGACCTACCAGGGGGAAGCGGGCTGCTGTCATGTTGGCCACGACCTGCCGGGTGATGTCGGTGGATGAGTAGCCCCAGCGGCAGAGGTGGAAGCCCAGGCCCCAGTACGGGGGCATGAAAGGGAACCCTGGAAGCGGGAGGGTGGGTGCTGACAGGGATGGCCCAGCATCACGCTGCTCCACAGCCCCACTCTGCCACGCCAGCTCTGCCACACTGCTCACAGCACCCACGGCCCCACTCGTGGCTCGCCCGTACCGATGACAGCCAGGTACTGCCGCACCACGCTCTTGGGGTCGGGGCCCAGGAAGATGTAGAAGTCCAGGATCCCGCCCGTCGTGCGCCAGGTCAGGGCCGGGCTGGGCTGCAGGAGCACGTCTGGGGAAGCACAAGTGCCAGAGGAAGAAGAAGCTGAGGACAGGGACAGGGCCAAGCCCACGCCCAGCACCTCCCCAGGACTCACCCATCGCGTTGCTGTTCAGCAGAAAGACACCGTGGGCTGAACCGTCCTCCTCCATCACCAGGTAGAAAGGATGGGAGCCGTAGAGGTTGACCTGGGGCTGGAGCAGAGCATGGTGTGGTGCCAGCGAGGCTCTGCTGGAGACCCTGGCACCCACCCACCCACCCCTCACCTCCAGCCAGGAGGGTGCAAACCCAGGGCTTGTGGCACCAAACACTGGTGAGTCAGCAGAGCTCTGCCCTGAGCAAGAGCCCCGGAGTGCCAGGGAGGGGAACAGCTCCTGAGCAGCACAGAGCCCCAGGGGACAAAGCCTGGCCTGGGGACAACAGTCCCATGGGCTTGTGTGGGTCTGAGGCCAGGTCCCAGAGCTGAACCAGCACAGACACCCCTCCCCAGCCCCAGACTAGATGTGAGAGGCTGTGGGGCTGCCCTCACAAGGCCAGATGAGCATCTTCACTCCCCTCAGCCCTGCTCCGTACCGCAGGCGCCATGTCCCGGTTCCAGAGGGTGACCCTGGTCCATGATGTGTTGAGGACCAGAGGTGTCAGGTGCTCCCCCAGCCCAGAAATGAAATGGGAAGGCAGGGAGGTGGAGATCTGCAGGAACTGGTCTGCGAAGAAGAGCGGGGCGACGGTGGTGTTCAACCTGCAGAGAAAGGGAGGCTCTGGCAAACAGCCGGGAGGAGGGAGGCACACCGAGCTGGGAGCCCCCAGCACTGGGGAGGAACACGGATGCTCATCACCATGTGCAACGAAAGTTTCAGCTGAACTCTGGGATTCCTGGTTCCCTTCTCAGCCACTGAACTGCAGAGGGCGTCAAAGCAAAGCCCGCACAGCCATCAACTGCCGCCCCACGACTGTCACCAGTGTCTCCTGCCATCACCAGTGTCCCCTGCCACATCCCTGCTCCCTGCCCCTGCACTGCGTGGGGTCCCCCTTCCAGACTGAATCCCTGGGGAAGGCGAGGAGGGCAGGACGGGCACTCACAGGACTCTCCCGCCGCGCCGCCGGCACACGACGAGCCCGAAGGGGTCCTGGTTGACCTGCAGCCCGTAGAGCGTGGAGGGGGCTGCGCCGCCCGCCCGCGGCGTGTCCAGCGGCACCTCATAGCGCTGCCGGGCCGGGTCCCGCAGCTGCGGGGACAGCGGGGTCAGCGCGGGGCGGCCGCGCCGGGCCCGGGGCGGGGGCCGGGGCGCACCGTGAAGCGCAGGCGGGTCGGGGTCTCCAGCGCCAGGTCCAGCCGCAGCTCGTCCAGCGCCGCGGGCAGGAAGGCGGCGGCCACGCGGGTCAGCCGGGCCGTGAAGCCGCGGGCCGTGGCCGTCAGGTTCTCGGCGCGGTAGCTGCGGTACCCGCGGGGGAAGAAGCACCAGGGCGGGCCGGGGCCGGGCCCGGGGCTGTAGCAGCAGCCCCGCGCCTCGCAGCCCGCCCGCGACAGCAGCCGCTCGGGGCCGCAGTCGAAGCGGCCGCCCGGGGGAAGCTGGCAGGCAGCAGGGTCGGGGCCGGCCCGGGCCGCGGCGGGGACGAGCAGCGCCAGCAGCGCGGCCGCCACCCCCGGGCCCATCGCCCCGGCCCGGGCTCCCGGCACTGCGGCGGCACCGGCGACAGCCCCGCGGGGACCCACCGGGCCCAGCACCGGAGGGACAGCAGGACCCGCGGCAAGGCGGGGACACACCGAGGACACACCGACCCCGCCCCGGGGCGGGACAGGGAGGCGGGACCCGGCAACGGCCTGGGGCAGCGAAAGTGAAATGTAAACAGAAACATACAAAAAAATCACCATGGTACGTGTTAAATAAACATTATACCCTACAAGACAGATATTACACCCTACACCTGTTTATTTTTTTATATGTATTTATTTACAAAGCCTGCAGCGGGTAGAAAAATTAAAACAGATACTACATGTCTCTTCTCTGTTTCTGTCAGGCTTTCTCCGACCCCAGCCTGGATCCCAAGCAGTGGCTGAGCCACTGGAGAGCCCTCTGGTGCCGGGGCTGTTCCTCCCGGACCCGCTGGACGATAGGTGTTAATGGTCTCGAGCCGTGCCCACAGTTTCTCCTGCTGGTTCCTGCAGGCCTCTTCTGTGCAGCCCGAGGCCCGGTACTTCCCTTCCTTCAGTGCCTGCAGATGTTTCTGGTGCGCCTGGTGGGCCACAAGCTCCAACAGGTTCTGAGAAAAGCAACAGGGAAGGGCTGTGAGAGTAGGAAATATGCACTCAGGGAAGAGCCATGGCATTGGTGTGACTTGGGTCAGGTGGCGTGACAAGCCTGTTTGACAAGGGAAGGACAGTGCTCTGAATTCCCCATCACAACAGCCAAACAAACACCACCTCCATCCCGAGTGTTGTAGGGGTACAGACAACACAGAATTCCATAAATCAGAGAAATTCCCATGCGTACAAGCCAACCCTTGCCAGGACAGGGTTTCAAGACCTCGAGCTGGCTCTGAGTACCCAGCTGGCACGCACAAAGGGTGGTATTTTCACAATACAAATGAGGTCCTTCAGGCTGATGTTTCCACGTGAACACAGCCTCGCCCTGAGTACAATGGCAGCATCAACTGAGGGCCACTGTGAACCCCCAGAACGTGCCCAGTGAACATGTTGCTAAAATTCAACACTGAGCACACCTGGTCAGGATGGTGCTGGACAGAGCTGGCAGCAGCAGGAAGCAGCAGGCTCTGTTTGGCTCATGTCCTGCAAGGGAGCAGATGCACTCACCCAGCGTTTCTCATTCTGGAGACATTCCATGTCCAAGTCGAGGCCATCAGCCTTGGCCTGGAGTCTGCACAATTCCTGCTTCTTCTCCGAGAAGCTGGCCCTGAGGGACTCTTGGGTGTTCTCCAGCTCCAGGATGGCTTGGTTGCAGTTAAAAATGTTCTAGCAAATGGAAGAGAAGGAAATGACAGACTCCAGTTCTTTAGTTCAGCTGCATTCCCGACTATCCTCCCAGAACTCCTTTGTTGGGGTTTTTTTAATGAAGATCCAAAGCCCTCCCCTGTGCCCTGTGCACGGCCACCCCTGTGCCCACTGCTGCTCATCACAGGCCAACACCAGCTGCGTGAGCTCCTGCAGCCCTGCTTGCTTTGCTCACCTCCTGGGCTTCCCTGATCTTCCTCCTCAGCTCCTGTTTCCTCTGGTGGAAGTCATTCTTGGAGCTGTGTTTCTTATCCACCTTGCTCTGAGCCTCTCCCCGAATCGCTATTGTCTCTCTGCGAGAAACAGACGCCTCCATTTCCCGAACCACCTTCTCCTGCTGCTTCAGCAGCTGCCCATAGCGGACCTGACGTTTGCCAAGACACAAACCAGGCTCAAAATACGGAATGTTTACCAATGGCACCGAGGGAGGTTGTCTGGGAGGCACATCCCACCAACATAAACCAGATACACGTCACACGTGAGTGCCTGCAAGCCAAATTTGGTCCAAATCCAAAGCTGGTTTGCTGTGTGTGGATCTGAATTGTCAGCTTATCCACAGCAATATTCCAGATGTTGCTCTGGATCTCATTAGCAAGAGCAAAAGCAGAAGCATCCCAAGAATGAAGGGGCAGAGCTGCTCTGCCAGGAGAGCGAACACTTTCCTAACCAGTGATTAAGGTGATGCAATATTTAGTAATCAACATTTCTTTGCTTATAAATTGGGGTCACAGAATCAGGTGGCAGATACTGCAATTTAAATAGATTTCTTGGGAGTATCCAGACTCCGCTGAGCCTGGCACAGGGAACTCACAGGGAATGCAGGATGTGTGGGATGTTGGATGTGCTCAGTTCAGTCAAGTTGCAGGGGGTTAAGAGTCCCAGCCTGGACACTGGAGATGCCACTTCTCCAGCCTGTTGCTCATCTCCTGCCTCATGTTTCAGCCACCCCAAAGCTGAGCACATTGTGTGGCTTCCCCTCCTCAGCCCTCTTTCCCAGTGCCTTACTTGCATCCTACGAATCTCTGCTTTCATGGCTTGTATTTCACCTTGTTCTGACCCAGAACCCGTTGCTTCTTTCATCTCTTTTGCCAGCTGGATCTTCTTCTCCCACAGCAGGATCTGATGCCTTCAGAGAAGAAAGGAAAGGGAAAGCCTTTGTAACCCACAGGGAGGATGATCTCTGTGCACCAGCAGTAGCACATGCCCAAGGTAATTCTGAACACAGAGCTGGCAGAAATCAAGGATGTGCACATGGGACATGGAAAAGGGCAACAGAGAGCAGGCTGAAACCTGATAGAAAGCTTCCCAACTCAGAAAATGGGGTGATGACTGTAAAGACAAGCGTGCCCAGACTGGCAGGGACTGCTGGACCCCAATTACCAGCCCAGTGTAGCACAATCACTCCGACTTACTGGCGGAGTCTTCCCATACAGATCTTGGTAGCATCCAGCCCACACATGATGGAATTGTTAAAGCAAACATCCTTCCAGCTTGTGCTGGTCCCAGAGACAACTAAAGCACCTTTCAGTTTCTGTGTTTCAAACATTCATTAAAGTCCTTTCCCCTTCTTCAGGAAGGGCAGAAGCACATTTGCTCGTGCTGGGTCAGTTTGGTGACTGGAGGAGAACAGGAACATGGACACAGACACACAAGATTGTGGCACTCTCTGGTACCTACTCTGCTTCCACTATGCTGTTCAGAAGCCTTTCCTTCTCCTCAGTCAGTTGACTGTACTTCTCCTGCATCTCCAAGGATTCTTTTTCTGCTGCCTACATTTGGGAAGCACAAAACAATACAGTGTTGTCAGGCTGAGAAGGTTTTCCAGGATCATGACTTGCCTCTGATCTGCACAGAAGGTTGAGACCTGGGAATGAGGTGTCAGGCCTTGGTACCTTGAGGGAGTGCACAAACTCGTTCTCTGTGATCATGTTGGCATGTTGCAGCTCCTCAAAGCTGCTGTTGTTCTTCCTGATCAACACGTTCAACTTTACCAAGTCATTGGACATGTCCTTCATGTGCCGTTCGATGTCCTTCTGTTCTTTTGTTTCCTGCTGAATTTCATCTATGGGTGAACACAAAAAAGTCTTAGAATTCCCCTGAGCACTGGGTTGAACAGACAAGGTGTGACAAACTGCTATCAGGCAGAGCCACCCATGTCCCCCACGTCCAGCCAAAATGTTTTCCCACAAGCCCAAAAACCAAAGAAGGTTTTGAAGGAGACTCCTGTGGAAAAGAGTTGGTTTTGGCCAAGGGACATGCTGTCATTGCTGGTGACATTAACCTACCCACTACCTGCAAACTTTATTTAAGAAGTGTGACAGGTGACACTGTTACTCAGGGTCCCACTGTGTCGGGACAGCAGGATCAATCCTGACAGGAATAACGACGTGCAAACAGCACAGGTGCCAGGCTCAGCCCTGGTGCAGTGCCAGAGTTGTTGGCATTCCTGCTCACACATATCCAGAGGCAGGTCCAGCTTTTCCCATCTGTAACCCTCCACTCCCTTTTTCCTCCCCTCCCGCGTGAGCGCCGTAGGGAAGCGCCAGGGAATGACGTACTTTCCATGCGCACTTTCCTCTGCTGCATCACGGTGATCTGCTTCTTCAGCGCATCCAGGGAGCTGATTTGTTCCTCCCGCTCCCGGGTTAACTTCACCAGCTCCTTCTGCTCATTGAGCCAGTACTTCTGCAGTGTCATCACCTCACAATTGCATTCTTCTATCTCCTTGGTCAGCTTGTTGATCTCAATTTCCAGTGGTCCCAGCTCTTGCCCCTGTATGAGGACAAAGTCTGGGATAAATCAGGCAGACGCTGCTGGAGCTTGTTTACAGCATCTGGACATTCCAAAGTCTGCAGAAAGGACTTGTTTCCACATCGGTATCCACACAGGTCTTACATTGCCAGGGACAGATCTGGGAATCACCTGAATGGGGCCAACCATCAAAGAACTGGAATGTCTCTGCCCGCTCCACACTGCCCTCGTCAGTGTTTGCAGATTTTCTAACAAGATCCTATTTCCTCCCAGACTATTGATGGCATTTGACATTTTCATCAGATGCAGACAACTCCCTGCAGGAATCTGTGCCAGGCACACCCTCATTTTACAATTCCCTTCACGTGCATCAAGAACTGTCTGACAAACATAAACACCTGCATTAACTAGTGCAGCTTTTAAATCACAATGCAGATGCCTGAAAGTTTGAACTACCCAACACTTACACAGGTACGCTTATCAGGGACATCTGTGGTCACCACAAAGAATAAAATCAAAATTAGGACTGAAACACAAAAGTACCTACCCCCTGCTGAGCAAGAAGCATCTCCAGTTTCTTGTTGTACAGGCAGATGATCCCTCCCTTCTTATCAGCCAGGACCCTGCACTTTGCAATCTCATTTTCCTGGCAGCTGATCAGATGACTGATATTTTTGATTTCCTTGTCCACCTCACAGAGTGTGTTTTGGAGGACTGTCAGACTGCAGTTGGTATTAGTTGCATTCAGGATAATCTGGGCCACATCGTTCTCAACCTTGTAAAAATGCAGCTCCTGGGAATATCAAGAGAGGAAACACATCACTGTCACCAACAGCCACTCGTTCAGTTGTAGTGCCACTTACTTACCCCAGCACAGGAATCAGGGGATTGAGATTCTAATCCCAGGTTTGAACTACAAGCTGTAACCTACTTACCCTCTGTGTACCTTTGTTTCTCCATCAGTTGACAGGTAATACAATATTCACCTCTGCCATACAGCTGTTGAGAAGCATTAAGGAGCCTAAAAATCCCCAAAACCTTCAAGTGACCTCACCCATCCCTCCTGCAATTACCCCCGTTCTAGTGTGTCCAGTTACCTGCCTAACAGTGGCAGGACATCACTGCACTGCACCTTCTCCACCACAGCTGGCACACACATCCCTCACCTACAACAGCCCCACAGCTCAGTGTGAGAGATGCTGGGCTCAGTCTTCTGGTTTTATTACCTGGACCAGCTCTACACTCTCAGAGTAACTTATGCCTTAAAGAGCTGTGGGTTAGGCTGGACTGCTCCTTGGAATCAAGAGCTGCCTGCATCCCATTCTGTGATGGAGTATAGAGGTAAAAGTTAATGTGGAGTACAGAAGTACCACATATCCATTGTCTTTCTCCAGTGTGTAAGAGTTGCTAATCCTTTATAGTAAATACTCCCAGGACTCATCCTTCTGCCCCATTTCCTAAGTGAAGAACTCTACGTTTTGTCAGGCCTTTTTGGCCAAACTCTCTCTCATACATCAGAATCCTGCAATAACATCACAAGGAGAATCAGACTGGAGACAAACTCAGCAGCCCTTCAACTGCAGACCTGAAACCAGAATGAAGTCACTGACAAACCCCCTGGAGAACCACTGCTCTGGGGTTCCCTGCCCTGCCAAGGGGAGGGGGTGCCATACCAGGTCGGTTTTTCTCCTCCGCAGTTTTGCAGCCATCTGTGAGAAGTGCTTTGCAGCTTGGCTGGATATCATCTGGTCCTGAAGCTTTGCCATGATTTCATTCTCCATCTGCTCTTTGACACAAGTTCTCTTCTGTATATCCTTCCTGATGGACACCAACTCATCCAGGTGAGCAGCTTGGTCCTAAAAGGTTGGAAGACAGAGACAGGATCACTACAACTGTTTGAGGAAGGGTATTAAATTCAAATATTCCAAAGGATGCATCTTCCATGGACTCTCCTCACCATCTTGGTCCTGATGAGGGCCTGCTCTGTCTCATGGAGAACACGAGTGTAGGTGGCAGTTTCCAGCTTCAGGGCCTCCTGCTGCAGCAGGCACTGGGCAATCAGCTTCTTTGTCACGTTGGCATCGTTCTGAGACCGGTTCAGGATGGTGACAAGCAACTCATTCTTCTCCTCCTCCTTCCTGATGGACTTTCCACAGCCGTGGATGTTCCCTTCTAGGGCCCTGAGGTCACGTCTGTAGTTGCTAGAGAGGCAAATAGGATGGAAAATCATCACGGGGATTGGTGCTGAACAGCCACCTACAAATTCCTCTTTTCAAACACGTTATTGCACCAACAACTGCCCGAGAAGGAAGATCTTTGTAAGGGCTCAGCTGCTGGGACAGTGCAGAGTCAGCAGGAGATGGATGGAGACATTAAGATTTAAAAGGAAATGTATGCAGGAAAATGGATTCCTTCTTTCAGTACTGTCCCACCCCCTATTCCTTCCAGGATGTCACCGTATAAAAGCAGATTGTTTGTTCTCAGACAATCAGTCAAGATTTAAGGCTCCAGAGCAAATAAACACTTCCTTTGGCAACAACGGGGAGGTTTTCCTGAAGATTTCTAAAGGCCTCACAAAACCCTGATAGTGAGAAATAAATCCTTCCTGACATCTAACTCTTTGGAGTGGGAGGTGTTGTAAAGGTGAGGGAACTCTTTTAAAGGAATGAAATATGAATAGAAAAATTCTGAACAGCTTCAAGAGCTGAACCTGACAGGACACACTGCCCCTTCTGGAACCCCTCCTGCCCAAATTATCCGAGGTCTCCCCAGGGCCTGGTTTCAGATCATACCTCAGCAGCTCCTGAGTGGCAACATAGGCCTCATCCCTTTGCTTCATTCCAGCCAAGCTGCTGTTCCAGTGGTTTATCAACCTCTTCTTCTCCATGTTAATAGCCTGGACCTCCAGTCCAGCCTGGGGAACAGAGAGTTGGCAGACAGCATGAATCTACACTGTGTTGAAAAGCCAAATTCATGTTACAATGCAATTTATTTTCTTCTGTTTGTAATATGCTGAGCAGGAACAGCTTGAACTACTGTGGCTGGTTCATTGTCACAGCAGACCAGAGAGCACAGGTCTGCAAGAAAAAACTGCTGAGAAGGGGAGGAGGAAGTGATTTACAGGCAATTCTTAAGGACAAAGGAAAAGAAAAAAAGTCTTCATTCCTCCAAACAGGAACAAAACATGCAACTCTGGCCCACATTGTACACACCACATGAGGGCAGGCCAGAGGGCTCAGTCCTGCCAGAGGGAAGTGTTAACCAGATAGGAAAAGCCCCCTCCTACCTCAGTGACTGCCTGCCGGGTCACTTTTGTGTCCTCTGCCTGGGCCACAAGCTGAGCTTCAAACAGAGCAATTTGTTCCTGGAGCTCGTAGGCTCTCCTTGTTAACTGGTCTAGGAGAAGGTCCTACGGAGTCAGAGCCAAAACGTTCAGGGTGAGTGATGTACTCTCAGTCTTAACCAACTGTATCCTACATGGATAACATCAGCTAGAAAAAGAATTAAATTGGCAACTGGATCAGATTTGATTCCTACTGCAACTTTCCCATTCACACACAAAGGACTCAAGATTGCAGCAGGGACAACTTGTAAGAGAATGAAACCTTTGCTGATGGTTATTATTCCAGTTGCAGCAGTAAATTGATAATTCAGCTCTGAAGCAACATTCCCTCCTGTCAGCATGGATTACACTGTGCCACTTCTCCAGATGCTGCGAATCTTAATAACGTATATTTGAAAATCCTTTGTTAAAAACCTCCTAAACCCACTGTATTTTAACAGTTTGCATGGAATTCTGCACTGGTAATACCCGGTCTGTGTCCTGGAAGGCAGCAGAGGGAGCTCCAGCACCGACCAGCTCTGCTCATTCCCAAAGTTCTCTTTCCATTGTGAAATTTGCTGTGACTCACAATAATTCTCGAGGCCTGAACGCATGATACTTCTTCACTAAATATCTTCCTGCCCCCACACCCCCTTTGCTTGACTGAAGAGTGATTTACTGTCCTAAGGCTTGCCCAATCCTCTGGGCAGTAAGTGCTGCTGTCTGGGGGGAGGCAGGGGTTCTTCTCCTTTTTAGAAAAGCCTCTGTGCTTTTTTGTTTTTTTTTTTTTTTTAATATTTGGGAAAAATATCCCCATGCATCTTCCATGACTCCATCACTCCAGCCTTCCTTCTGACAAGGCAGCACATCCTCCAAGACTCACCACTAATTGTCACCTGTATTTATTTTTTTAAAGACAGTTTTACTTGGTACCTGTTTCTTCTTTTCCACCTCAGCCTGGAACTTCTCTGCCTCAGCCTTCTTTGCTGACCGTTTCATCAGTAAGATCTTGTGATGCATGTCCTGGTCCATGTTCTGCATGTAGAAGAGCTGCAAGGCCAGGTTTTCAATCTGGGTCTGCATTGCAGAAACTGGGGCGGGGGAGGAGGGCAAATAGTTACAGAGAAGTTTGTTTGTAGGATACACCTTAAACAGAGATAAAAGGGAAAGAAACTCAGAAGCTCCAAAAGCAAAACCTCTCACACACCAGCTACATCAGCCCTCCCCAACGTAAGAATTTACATCAGCTTTGCAGTAAAGCTCCACAAGCAAAGCTAAAAATCCTGGTAAGCAACTCCTTGATTCCCAGCACACAGAATTCCAGGAGCATCTGTGAAACTTTCTGGTGAGCGCATTATTCACGATTAATTTTACCGTATTTTTCAATCCAAAAGAATTTCTCCACACAGCCCCAGAATTAGGAAACATTGCCAGCACTGCCTCAGCCACCTTTCTTGCGTTCATCCTCTGTGCTGTGGTGCATGTCCTTGTGAGCATCCCTGAGGCCCTGCAGTTCCTCCTCCAGCTGCTGCCGCGCCACGGCTGCCCGGGAATGGCGCTCGTGGCTCTTCCCCAGTTCCACCTGCAGCTGGGCCAGCTGCTGCTGGGCTCCATAGAGGACCACCCCCAGCTCTTCCCTCTGCACTTTGCTGTCCTTGGTTGCTGTCCTCTGCGGACACAAGAGGTGATGAGCTGTCCCACGGCAGCTCGGACAGCAGGGGCTGTGGGAAGGCAAAGGAGAGGCCGTGTACCAGCTCATGAAGGTCGAGGTTCACTTGTTCCATCTGCTTGGTGATGTAATTCTTCAGGGCAGCCTGGAATCTTCTCATCAGAGGCTGCAAAGAAGGATGGCATTCAGAAATTTTAACATACTTGTGTAAAGAAATTATGAGGAAGCCTCCCTCATTAAATACTCCCCCCATTAAATAAAACATCTAATTTCTGCCATAGGCACTTGAGTTCTTATTTTAGCTACACTTGCTGTAGCGAATGAAAGGAGTTACACAGTGGGTATTTGGTGATGTCAAAAAGTGATTAGTGAGAACATTTGAGACACGTCAGAAGAGCTACCTCTGAGAACCCACCCACCCACTCCTGCTGCAAGGACTTCTCTGTCAGGGGCCCTGAGGAGCACCAGGTTTACCCACTGCCTTGCTCCCTTCTGAACCTGCAGCTCTGGGGTTGGCACTGAAGGAGTCAATACTTTGGCAGAAGTGATTTTCAAATGTGCAGTTCAGCAGACAGCTGAACCTTCACCTCCACGTTTTAGACAAGCACAATCACCAAGTCTGCAAAGAACAATGACAAGATCTGAGGAGTTCTCACGTGTTCTGGATCCAGGACCATCAGCTCTTTTTCTTCTGCTGTTCCCTCACTACTTCTGCTTATTTCGTGTTCCTTGGATCCATGCTGCTGGAATTCCTTTTCCCATCTTCGGTCACCATGCTCACTAGGGAGTGAAATGGGGTCTCCCATGTTCCCTGGACCCCCGCCAAAAAAAAAAAAGAAAAAGATAAGGAAATAGGATTAGATTTCATTGCATTGTGCCTCTAGCTGGATTAACAATGATCAGAGAGGGAGAAGAGGTGTCAGGTGCTGCTGTGCTGATACCTGGCTCTGTGCAGGGGTCCGGCTCTGCTGCCGATGCTCCTGAGGGAAGGGAAGGGGCTCCTCTGCCTGCTACTGGCTGCTCCATGTCACCCTGTTCAGGAGGACAACTGTCACCATCTACATTGTCCTACAAAGTCTCATGAGATTTTTCCTGAAACATAAAATCCATCATCTGAAACGGCTTTTCCATCTACATCCCTTTACCCCTAAAAATGTGCTTATTTTTGTCACCATGAGACACGAGCAAAGCAGACAAAGGATCAACAGGAGGGCCTGGCTCTAAAACCAGCACAGAGACAGTGGCAAAGCTGTGTCACCCCTGCTTTAAAAAAACACCTCACAGGTACACAGCACAGCAACAGAACCTCTCTGGTTCTGTCAGAGCTGATGTACATGTTGTGCTTGACCCACAGGCTTCTCTCTGCTCCAATCCTGGTTGGTTTTGTGTTTGCAGCAATAAAACTGCACCAGGAGAATGTGCAGCTGCAAACACTGCTCAGGCATCCTGGGAATCACAGAATCATGGAATGGTTTGGGTTGGAAGGGACCTTAAAGTCCATCCCATTCCACCCCTGCCATGGGCAGGGACACCTTCCACTGTCCCAGGCTGCTCCAAGCCCCGTCCAACCTGGCCTTGGACACTGCCAGGGACGGGCAGCCACATTACCAATAAGATTATGTACATAATTATGGTGTCCCACTCCTGTCCGTGAACAGCTCTGTAACCCCACAGACCTCTCTTCGGGGGGAAATGACTCTTCTTGCTCCTCCAGAAGAACAGACTCTCCCTCTCCATTGTCATTCCCATTCTCTGCTTCCATGGCCTGGCACGCAGCACAGGTGGAAAGCAGAACAGCAGATTATCATTTACGATTTAATTCCAATGCTACGGTATTTTTTGCCGTAGGGCACAGAAAGTTTAATTTAGAAGCTTAATCTCATTTGCAAAAACAGTCACCCAGCAAGCACTGACATAGCAAAGATCCTGACAAAAATCCTCCCGGTCTCTGTCGAGGTGGCACTGCCAGTGCCGTTCCCTATCCCTGTCCCTGTCCCGGTCCCTGTCCCGGTCCCTGTCCCGTTCCCTGTCCCGGTCCCGGTGCCGGTCCCGGTCCCGCCTCACCCTGGCCGGCTCCGCCATGCTCCCGTTACCAAGCAACGCGTCAACACCCGCTCACGTGACCGCGCGGGCCGCACCACCGCGGCCCGCGGGAGGAGGCCCGGGGGGCTCTGGGGCCGCACCATCCCCGGCGCGGGGGGCGGGTGCCGGGCCGGGCGGTGCCGGTGCCGGTGCCGGTGCCGGTGTCGGTGTCGGTGCCGGGCGGGGCCGGTGTCGGGGCCGGGCGGTGCCGGCCCCGGGCGGTCCCTCCGCGCCCTCCCCGTGGCGGGCGGGGCGCTGGGCGGGCACGGCCCCGCGCAGGGCCGGGAGCGGCGGCGGCTCCGAGCCCGGCCGGGCCGGGCAGCACCGGGAGCTCCCCCGGGTTCGTCTGAGCCGGTAAAGCGGGGCCGGGCCGGGGCCGGGGGCGGTGGGAGGGGTGGGGGCGCCGGGGGACACTGAGCGCTGCCCCGGGACCCCGGGATCGGCACCTGGGCGGTGCATCCCGGCGTTATCCCGGCGTTATCCCGGCGTTATCCCGCTCTTTGTGCGCTCTCCCCACGCCGCAGCCCCGCGCAGAGCGGCGGGAGCGGGGGGGATGATGCCCTGGGAGGGCTGCGATGATGCCCGAGGATGGTTGGGATGATGCCCTGGGGACCGGGATGCTGCCCGGGAGGACGGGATGCTTCCCGTGGGGATTGGTGGAAAGCGAAATAGTTCTTAAACTTTATCTTCTGTTATTTCCGAGCGTATTTCTGTGGTTTCCTTCCTTTTACGGAGCTGGTCTTCTCCCAGGTGACCCCAGTACCTACCTGAGCTCTGTTACCAGCGGAGGAGGTGGAGGGGGGGTCCCTGCCAGTGGTTTGATGCGTGGCCTTGGGATGCTCCAGGCAGGGATTGCCAGGTGCTGTACTGCTCGCTGTGCTGCTGACACTCCGTAAAATAACTCTACTGCTTCCTCTGGGAGATCTGTCTGTCTTTCGGATCTCAGGCTGGGAGCTTGACTTGCAGAAGTGTTTTGTTCTTAGTTGCCACTCAGAATAGGAAGAAAAATGAAGGATCTTTTAAGAGAAAACAGTAGAAATGTGAAGACAGGACAACTCAGGGTAAGGATCTCGAACTTGGTTGCTTCTTTTGTTGAAGGCACTATTTTGTAGGAGCTCATTCATGTCCTGATGATAACTGGGGTAAAAGTCTCTAAAAGCTTTTCTGTGTTGAATTTGGAGAATATCTGTGTTTGTTCTGAGTGTGTGAGTGGTGTGAAGTTGGAGAGCCAGGATGGGGCAGAGCAGGGCTGTCTCAGTCCATCCGGAAGGGAGGGAAGGGGCCCAGTCCTGCCTGTGCCCAGGGAGAGGGGACTGCCAGAGTGTCCGAGTGGCAGAGACATGTGGTCTGATGTCTGTTATACCGAGAAAGACTTTTTAGTTCATTTTCCAAGTAGTTCATCCATTCAGCTGTGAATCCAGGCTCCTGGGGTTTTTAGATCCTGATATTCAGGGATCAAGTCCTGTGAGCGTTATCAGGCCTTGGCTCCAGGATGCTGGAAATAAAAGGCCATAAAAGTGTTACCTGTGGCACGAGCAGTGCAGATAAGGGACATGAAATGCTGGTTAATCTGGGACGGAGGGACATGTGGCACACAGAGCGTCTAGGTGCTGCTGCAGGTGAGTTTGGTGCCAGGGTGGGCAGTGGTGAGTGTTTTGTTTGCTTTCTGCTGGCTTTCTGATGCCTGAGCAGGTGTGGCTGGGAGCAGCTGCAGGCTCCGATAGAGCATTCATTCCCTTTTCCTTTTTATTTCTGAGTCACAAACTTGCAGGATTCAGTTCCCTCTGCTCTGTGCTCAGTGAGCTGTTTCTGCTCTGGCAGGGCAGCAATGAAGGCCTTTTTGGTGACCTACATAATTCTCCCCATGAGATGGGATGACTTCAGAGTGGCTCCCTACAGTAAATGTTTTTCCTTGATTTGGCTGGGTCCTCTTAACTGGCTCCAGCGAATGGCAAGGAGTTTGGAAAGCTCTTTTCTTTTTTATTCCCTAATGTTGATGTATTGCAATACAGAGGGAAGGTCGTACAAGGGCTCTCATGTATCCGTGGAGGAGTAGAGATCAAGTGGGTGACCAGCTGAGAGTGGCACAGAAAATCTACTCCAAGGGCTGGAAGGAAGCTGCGAGTCCTGACTCTGGGCCGCCGTACTCTGTCTCCAGTCACTCGCTCTGTGACCTCTACTTGAGAGTTCCAAACCCAGCCTTTGCTTTTCCCAAGAGGGTAAAGAGACAGGAACTGGTGCAGTGTCTGAGCCCCCTCGCTGCAGTGACTCTGCACTCCTTAAATATGTAAGCTTAAATTTATTGGGGCAAAACAGAAAAGGGGCCTGTTGCTCTTTCCTCGCCAAAGACATTTCGTGTTAGACTGTGGTGCTGCTGTTTGACAGCTCGTGTTTCTCTGCCGTGCCCAGACACGCTGCAAGTCTCACATTTCACTTCCAGAGCCCCGTAGCTCGGCTTATGTTGCTTGCAAAGCTCTTGAAGTCTTGCCCAGCAAATGTGCCCTGGGAGCCACGAGCCCAGTGCCTGCACGGAGGGCTCGGCCGTGGGACCTGTGGGCTGCAGGAGCATTGGGACACCTCTGCAGGCTGGACTCATCTGGGAGAGGAGCCCTGGTGCTGCGTGCTCCTGGTGCTGCTGGGGCAGGAGCGCTGAGCTGGGGCTGTCAGCCCGTGCCAGAGCCCGGCACTGCCCTCCCCTGACAGGATACGGGAATCTTGTGCAACCGGAGGCAGCAGCGTTTGGTCCAGCAGCGCGTGCCAAGGTGAGGTGTGACCTGCCAAGGCAAACAGCGTTCTGCTGATGGGCTGGGAGGACGGGAAGGGCATCTCTGCCGGTGCCGTTCTGGATGCTGCTGGCTGCAACTGGTCAGGCTCTTGGGAAGAGGCTCCCAGGGGATTTCAGGAGTTGGCTCCCCGTCGCTTTTTCACTCATGTAGCTGAGAAGTGCTGGCACTGCCTGGGAGAGCAGCCAGGGCTGTGTGAACAGACTCAGGAGCTGCAGCGAAGATTTTTAGTGGCAACAGTTGATGTGTGGGAGAAGAAAACGTGTGTGTGCTTAATAAATATTGGCACTCAGTAAGAGCTTATCAGCTCACTCAGTGCTTCAGCTTCTGGAGAGCTGGGCTGGCTCTGCCACACTGAGAAGAATCCCTTCAGATCAGCAGATAAATATGAAATTCATATGAAAAATGGGGGTTTTTGAATGGTGCTGATTTACTGCTGCCTGAGCTGTGGGACAGTTCCTGCTGCCTTCCCAAGCTCACAGAGGAGGCAGCAGCACCTCCTGCCTCTCCCCACCTCCCAGGCCCACAGACTGTGTGCAGACATTGCCCCACACAGAAGAGGGTTGATAACAGCAAACCCTGCGGGTTCGGGGTCTTTGTTTTTTGGTGGGTTGTGTTGTGTGAACTCCTGTCTTTTAGGAAGGAGAGGCACGCTCCTAAGCTGAGTTTCAGAGACTTTTGGGGTTGTACCAGCAGACCAGATGGCCTTCAGAAGACCATCATCTGGTCTTCACTGGGACTGACTGTGTATCTATTTCTGCAGCCTTTGAGACCCCAGTGAAGGAAACGGCCCCTTGAGGTTGCCCTGTTCTGGTGCACCATTGTCCCTGCTACCAGAATGACAAAACTGGATAGTCCTTGCCACAGTTCAACTGCCTTTCAACTTCTCCTGACCTCCACTGGCAGCTCTTCCTTTCTTTGGCAGTGACAGTTCCCACGTGTGAAGACTTCTAATACATTTCCCTCACTTTAATCTTCCCTTGGCAATCTCTTTCCATGGACCAGATCACTCTTGTCACCCTCCTTGAAACAGTCCAGTGACTTAAATCTATTTTTCTTTAATCCTGCAACCAAAGCTTCACAGAATTGCCTGGCCTGCAGCAATGGTGAAAGGACTGATTGATTTTGCTGGTGATATTTACGTATCCGAGTGTATTTGGTTGCTGTCTGCAGCACTGCAGTAGTCTCTGGTTTCTGATAGGTAGCTCTTCTGCAAGACAAGTCCAACAGAGTAAATTTCTGAGCTGGCAGGACACTGTATTCTTCACCTTTTGTCCTTTTGTTTGGTTTCCCCTTCCCAGCCCGGTGTGCCTGTGTTACCTGCAGCGCCGTCCACCTGCACATCCAGACAGTGCTGCAGCAACAGGTGTTCTGCAGGATCAAAGCAGTGCTTCCCTTTAAATTCCTCCGGCTTTCCGGGCAGCAGCTTTTGATCTTTACGTGTTTCTTTGTTCTTTCTGTGCCAGGTAAAAGCTCATTAAATGGTGCCTCTGTTGGCAGAGATGTCCTGCGGCTCCGCCCGCCTTCCTGAGAGCCCTGAGAGCTGCAGCAGGACATCACACGGGCTCTGGTTTCAGTGTGCTTCTCCATCTCCTGCCCTTGGTAGGAGGAGCTGCCTCGTGTTTCCTGAGGAAGCATTCCCTGGCCAGCAGCAGCATCCAGCTGGTGCCACCTTCCCCCTGTGTGTGCACAGGTCTTGATGAAATCGCTGACGTAGCTGAAGGTCTGGACAGCAGGGCTGGTTTCAGTCTCTACAGCACCCAGCAGAGCTGGACACTCTGTGCTGCCTACCAAGTGTTGTGGTGACAGATGCCCCTGCTCAGGTGTGCTGGAGGCTCAGGTTGCTCCCCATCGCTGCTCCAGCCCCCCGACACTGTGTGGAAATAGCCTGTTGTAACTCGCTGTGGGGAGGGAGCAGTTGCAGCAGAATTTACTGTCTGTTCTTGCAGAGTGCAATGAGGGGAAAGGTGATTTGTTCTTCAAATGTGGTTGAGCAAATGACTTTCTCCTTGGTGTAACCCAGCCTGAAACTGGAGTTAGGCAATGTGGAAAAGAACAAGCACAGAGCTCCATTGTGTTTGGTTTTTGGTGCTGAGACAGGAGGATACATGTTGTGTTTGGTGCTGGAAGGAGACAGGAGTGCACAGGACTTGCAAAGTGATCCTCTTATCCTGAACACTTGCTGGTACAGAGCAGGCTTCTCCATCCAGCCCCAGCAAAGACTGAAACGCCTGTGCTGTGATTCAAGCTGACAAATGTGGTGATTGCCAGTTAAACCAATAGTTTGTCCTTTAATGAAGGCTCTGTCAGTGACTTGGCAGTCTCATTTGCAGTCTTCTGTAGGTACCAATCTGTCAGAATCAGGACAGCCATTTCCCTTCCCTGCAGCCCTCACTCTGCTCTTTGAGAAACGCCAGTTTCTGTTTGCCCTTTGTGCCTCCTCCCCACCTCAGCTGGCTGGAGATACCATCAAAACCAGGTTAAGGAAATTAGAGCTGTTCCATGTCTCAGGATGCTTGCTTTGGGCCCTGAGTATTTCCTCAGGAGATGCCCCTGATAGTACAGGTCAGGGCCTGCCTGTTTTATCTCTCTCTGGCTCTCCCTGGCCATGCCCGTGGTGTGGGACTGGCCCCAAGGAACACCCCGGGCCGATCTCCCCACGTGCTGCCCTGGCCCTGGAGCGTGGCCATGTGCAGGGTGTGCTAGGTCAGCCTGGCCTGTTCACAGCAAGGTGGGCCATGCAAACACAAAGGAACAAAAGCAGGTGTTTCCTCTCCTTGTGTGCTTTTGGCAGAGCAGAAACTGCCGTGGCTCCGGTGCTTCCCAGCTGGGGATGGCAGAGGGAGCCTGCACTGCACCCAGGGGTGTCTGGCTGTCTGTGGCATTGCTTTGTGTGGGATCCACCTGCTCTTCCAATACATCAGGTCTTGCTGGTCCATCTGCTAAATGGTTTATAGTTTGGGTGACCCCTCTGGGTCCACTGCAGAGCTCCTCACCAACAGCCCTGACGAGGAGCACATCTCACTTGAGCACAGAGGGAGCTTGGTGATGAGCCGGGGATCATGCTCCACAGTTGGGTAAAGCTATTGATAGGTGGAATGTTTGCCTTGAGTTGGTGCGCCACATTCTGCTTCTGAGGTCTGCCCACTCTGTTGAATAGTGGGCTCCTGCCATTTACCTCTGACAAGGCTCTATTTAACCATCAAAAAAACCCCAAAACCAAAAAACAACCTCACAGAAAAGAATTCCCAGTCCCAAAACCCTGAACACACAGAAGTGGTAAGCACGAGGTGAAGTGGGCTTGCTTGCTGGTTTTCTGGAGATGGGAGGTTGCTGTGGCTGGAGCAGCAGCCTCGAGTTTAGTGCCATGGTCTCAGCCATTCCTGTGCTGAAGGAGCCCTCGGGATCAGCTGTGACTCTGTGACACCCCGGGGTCAGTGACACCTGGGGCAGCTCCACACCGCTGAGCTGTTCCCTCAGTGGGTGATTGCAGGGACCAGCATTGCCTCTTCTGCCTCCTCCCACAGTAGCTATTAACATGTGGGGTTTTGCTGCCTTCATATTTCTTCATTGCAGAGAAAAACATCCCAGGATTCTGTACTTCAGCTTCTTTAAAGCATGGAGGTGATGTTACAGATCCAGAGCATTCAGAGGCTCTTGCTTGGATTGTGCATTGGTGCAGCATTCATGGGAGACTCATCCTCAGACAGTGGGTGGCACGTGCTGTGCTGTTGTTAAATCAGTTCTAACACTGCTCTTCCCCCCTTGTTGGCAGATCTCCTGAATTTGGCTGCTGACTAGAGCTGACAGATAATGGAAACATTTCCTTGGCGATGTCTCTGGGGCGACTCCTCCGACGTGCCTCGTCCAAAGCCTCCGACCTCCTGACCCTGAATCCCGGTGGCGGTGGCAGCTCATCTTCTGTGCTTGATGGGGAGATTATCTACTCCAAGAACAATGTCTGTGTCCACCCCCCTGAGCTGCTCCAAGGCATCGGGGAGCACCATCCAGGTGATGGGGTGTTGCAGACACTGCCCACTCTCCTCTTCTCTCTCCTGGCAGGTGTTTCTATCAAATTCTATATTTTGGGCTCTGATGAATGAAGAGGTGCCAGTGAAGGCCAGGGCCAGGCAGTCTTGTGGAAGACTAAGGAAAGCCATCCACAAGCTGAGCCATCAGCTGATCCATCTTCTTTTAGTAGGAAAATTGATTCTACCTTTCTTTTCTGGTCCAGCATGGATTTACCTGTTTTGATAAGTCCTTTTGTACTGCTGGACAGTTGTCCTTTGAGGACAGTAACTTCTGTTGCTCATTCCAATCTGAATCGTTCAGGAAATCCAAGTATCCTCTTGTAACTGTCATTGCTGGAGTGGCCTCAGCAACCATTGATAAAGGGAAGGGCAAGAAAACCTGATTGTGGCTGCATGCACTGGAGTAAATGAAGATAAATCCTGCTCTGTCCCTTTATTCTCATCTGCTCCTGCACTCTTTCATGTTCTCATCAAAGAAATGTGGCTCCTGGCTTAGCTTCACAAAACAAATTACTCTGTGAACATTGACCCTTGCTTCCCTTTATGTGTGGGTGACTCCTTTTTCTATTGGTTTTCCATGAAAATAGTAGCCCTTTAGCTACACTAAGGTAAATATTCTTGAGAAATCAATGTTCAGCTGTCACTTGAAATTGTTTAACTAAGAAACAGTAGAAGTTTTACATGTGACAACATATTTCGCAATTTACTCTTGATTAGTAATCCATCCAGGAAGTCCAAGTGTTTGCATGGCATTTCTCTGTCCACTTAGGCCAGAGGGAATTTAGACTGTTCAAAAGCCATATGCAGACTTGAAATGATTTGCAGATACTGAATAATACTGAACAATACACAATTTTCTCTTGGTAAATTCTAAGGGTTTGTTTTGCCCATGTGTAAGTGCTGGTGAAGTGGGGGGAGTCTCAGGGTGGGAGAGACCTTAAAGGTCATCTCATTCCACCCCCCTGCCATGGGCAGGGACACCTTCCACTAGACCAGGTTGCTCAGAACTCCATCCAGCCTGGCCTTGGACACTTCCAGGGATGGGGAGACAGGGAAAGGGAAATGTCAGGGTTATGCAGTTCCCGTAGAACAAATCTGCCTCACAGCTGGTTGCTCCTGTGCTCTCTCTCAGGCTATCTGTGCTTGTACATGGAGAAGGATGAGCTCCTGGGGACCACGCTGATCCTGGCCTGGGTGCCCAACTCCCGCATCCAGAGGCAGGATGAGGAAGCCCTGCGCTACATCACCCCCGAGAGCTCCCCTGTGCGCAAAGCCGCGCGGAGACGCGGCCGCCACGCTCAGGGCCTCGGCCTCGCCTCGCCCCCCGAGCACAGGGGGGCCCTGATCCTCAGGGGAGACGAGATCCTGGCCGTGCCACAGCCTGCCAGAGATGGGCCCCCCACCAGCCCCCCCTCCTCAGAGGGGGAGAGGCTGTCCCAGGGCTGCGCCCGCCGGTCCCCACAGCCCCCCCGCAGCGACTCAGGGATCCTGTGCACGGTCGGCTCCCAGGAGGAGCAGAACAGGTCGGAGCTGTCGGCGGAGGGCACGGAGGAGGGGCTGGACTGCCGCGAGGACGAGGGCTCCTTGGAGCTGTCTGCTGACGACGTGAGCAGGGACAGTACTTTTGACTCTGATTCTGATGCCTTCTCCTCCCCCTTCTGCCTCTCTCCCATCAGTGAAGCCCTTGGGAAAAGCAGCAGTTCCGTGTTTCTGGACAGTGAAAGCAGGTGAGTGCATCCTTTCTCTAGTTTCTGGGTGAACAGCTGGGTGCTGAGCTTGGAGATGCTGAAGGAGATTGTGAAACTTCACAGTGGCATCAAGCAGAATGTCTTGCTTCAGACTCCTGTGGAATTTACAGGAAACTGTTTGCCTGCCAGTTCTGCTTCTGCTCAGTGAACCCTGGCCCCAGACATCCAGGGCTCTCCATGTACAGTCTTTGAGATGAAGTGTCTTGGGCCCTGGAAGCAGCATTACTAAATTAAACAGGCCCTTGGCCTAATTGGCTCTGCTGAGGAGCTGAGCTCGTTGCTTCTCATGCAGAGCCACATCAAAGAGCCCGTGTGACTTCCTGAGCTGGGGGTGCCTCTCCAGGCCCCTTCTTGACACGAAACCTGTGTGTGGCAGCTTGTTTTGCTGCTGTTCAGAACATGGTCCCACTTCAGACACATAAATATTAATTCTTGTGTATCTAACCTGCATATTTTCGTCACTGCTTCTCAATGGCACCTGCAGTAAACTCTGCACGGGGTAAGAGGGCACCTTGGCAGGGGAATAACACGCAGGAGGACACCTTTGTAACCCACTGTTTTCATACCCAGTGGTTGTGGCTTTCTGATCTGTGCCCTGTTGGTGTATCACTCGTTTCCATCTCGGGGAGGACAGGTGTGTTCCTGAAGCACTGTGTGGCTGATTTTTAGGCTACAGCTCAGTTTTGAAGCTACACCTGAAATGAGGGGGAAGGAATTCTCCTTTGTGCATGTCAGCAATGCACAGGCTGCACTGAGACCTGGCAACTGAAACCATTTGGCCTCTTTATTTTGCAGTCTCTCAAGCCCAGAGAATGCCAGTAAGAACAAGGTTTGTGAGGAAATATTCTAATGGATTCAACTCTCTCTGGATATTTTAAAACCCCTCAGTGTGGTGATGTCAGACTTTGTATCAGCTTTGCATTCAAGATGTGCCCCAGCAGGATGCTGCTGATTAACTGTGACCCAGAGGGTTTGCTGGTCTGGAGCTCTGCAGCACCTGGGCAGTGGGTTGGGTGGTGGTTGTCCCATCCCATCCCATCCCATCCCATCCCATCCCACCCCAGCCTCCCCTCTGGCTCCATTAGGGGCTGTGGGCTGCCCAGAATGGGCCTTTGATTTCCTTACTGTGTGAACAACATCAGTTTGACAGTGTCTCTTTTAGCTTTCCAAATATGATTCCTGCCACTCTTTTGTGGCAAGTATTCACAGTAGTGTAAAAGACTTTGGAAACTACATGAGTGTCGTGAAGCACACCTTGGAAAAAATCTACAGAGGTCTTTGAATTATGTCATTCCTAAATGACTCTAATTATTAATTTCTAGCTTTTATGTCCCATTCAGGCTGTGTTCTGGCACTGGGCTGATGCTTGAGGATGACACTTTATTTGTCTGTGCTTTCAGAGAAGGTTGTGTTAGTTTAGAAATTTCTTGGCCTTGACTCAAAAAACAGAAACCCCCCAAATCCACTGCAACCAAAGCTTCTGTTTGTTTAAGGTGTATGAGATGATTCTTTTCCTTGAAGCAGCACTGGCAAGCTGTATGTTTGACCTGTCTCAGTCACCCTCAAAAAAGTGAAGTTTGGGGGATATTTAAGCTTTTTTTTTTTTTTGTAAATAAAGTATAATTAAAATGCCTCTGGGAACATTTTGGAGTTCCAACAGCAAGGTTCTTGTAGGAAAAATGTTCCTGTCTGTCAGTGTGCTTGTGGAAGCTGTGGCCTCAGCTGTGGCCCAGGTCCTTATCCCGCTGTAGTGGTTGGAAGTGGGAGGAGTGAGGGAGATGTTCAGAATAATGTCCTGGCTGCTGAAAACCAGGAGACTGAGCTCATCCAGGGGGAATCCCAGTCCTGGCCTGGGCCACAGCTGTCCCAGGCATGCTGTGCTCTCGGAGAGCTTTGGCACCAGGAGCAGAGCTGGCACAGGAGGGTCCAGGCAGTGTCTGGGGCACGGCCAATGGGTGAGAAGTGTTGTGGTTTAACTGTTCTGCAACAGTTATGCTCTGAGCTGCAAATAGTGTCGGGAAAGGAAGGAAATACAGTTTATTGCATCTTCCCTGCCTTGTCTGTGAATTCTTGCAGCATTTCCCTGCCCTCTGCTGGCTTTCCTCGCTGCTGCTGGAGCCCCGACAGCCCCAGCCAGGCAGAGCCGGCTCTGCACACGCAGCTCAGGGGCCTGGCTGGCTTTGATTTTTTTTCTTCCTTTTTTTTTAACTCCTGTGGTGCCAGTCTGAAGGCTCACACAGTGCATGTAACACTCATAATTGACAGCAAATAATAAAACAGACGTTTTGCTGTTTGAGACTTCAGACTTGAAAGGTTTTTGTCCAGTGTGTGCATTTTTTATGCCCGTTTATTCTTCCCCATAGACCCCCTTGCATGTCATCTGCAGGATCTTACAATCTGTTGAATTGGAGATTCTGCATAGAATACTTTGTGAAAGTCTTGTCAAAAAGCATCTCTTATTTCCTGCATTCATCCCAGCATTTTGGGGGTGGGAGATGCTCTTTTAGAAGTCACTGCAAGCATGAAAACAGCTTCCTTGCTTCTTAAGGTTTTGTTTTGGTTTGAGTTTTTTTCTGCTGGCTGCTTCCCCTCTGAGCCGGAGTTGGAGTGGGAACAAAGTTTGTGCTGCTGGCAGATTGTTCCAGCTCTCTTCCCTCCCCACCTCCTGGTCCCCACCTCCTCCCTGCCAGGAGGAACGACTGTTTCTGGTTGTTTGCCTCTGCACTGAGAGTACTTGCTAAGACAACTCTGCTCTTCCCTGTGATTGCTGCAGAAGCCAAAGGAGTACGTTGCATTTCATTCCAGCCAGCTCCCCATGTGATTAGAAATGGAGAAATGGGACACTGTGGAGGAACTGGGACAGACAGGTAGACTTGGTCAGATGAGATCAGGGGCTCAGCGAGCTGCTTGCCAAAATTCCTGTGTGACCAGGAGTCACGAGTCCCGTCTGCCTCCCAGAGCATCCTCTGAGGAGGTGGCCTGGCCACCTGGGCAGAAGGGACCACAAAACATTTTGTGTGGACCAGGGATGGAGAGGAAGGAGGGAGGTGGGCTGGGGAGCCTTGGAGTTGCACAACGAGTCGGTCATTGTAAGTTCAACAACTGGCCTGGTAGAACATAAGGAAATAAAAACATATCCATTGTTTTTTTTCCTCTTTGCTTCTCAGTTTGACAGGCTGCCAGGGATCCCATGTGGAGATCGATTCTCTCTTCCCATTTACACAATTCCTCGGGGTGGGAGCAATGGGAGTGTCCCAGCACCAGCGTGCACACTCCTGCTTCTCTTTCTAAAGCAGCCTGGCATCAGTGCTGCACGGTGTCCTCATCCCTCAGGGAAAGGTGGCCTTGCTCTCCCGGGGTCTGTGCCCTTCTTAACTTTGGGGGCCCCTTTCTGCCCACAAGACATGGTTCCTGCAGGAGGTAGCTGGTGTGGGGATTGCCTGCATTGATGGCAGCTTTGTCAGGGACTGTGTTTCTGTAGGAAAGGAGGGATTCTGGAAATAAAATAGTTCCATTGTGTCCCTTCCCTCCCTGGTCACCGCTGTTAGCTGGCCGTCAGGAAACATTTGCCTCGTGCAGCTGCTCTCTGTGCTCAGCTCTGGCTTCCTCAGCTTCCATTTTCCCCATCAGTAAAGTGAAACTAAAAGGTTTTTGTTACATCCTGGCGAGCAAACAGCATCTGACCCGTCTGTAACGTCTGTCCAGCGATGGAGTTATTGAACTGACTGTGACATCAGATCTATACAATTGGTTGTGGAAGCACTTAGTGCTCTGTAAGTGGGGTTTGGTTTGGATGGGGGGGTTGTGCCATGCCAGAGTGATCCCTGGTTAACAGGAGTTTTCCTGAGCAATGGGTGCTCAGGCTGCTGAAGGCTTTTCTCTTACTGATACCTGAGGAGCAACACAAAAGTGCTGAAGAGGAGAAATAAATGCTGGCATTGGTTCCTTCGCTAACTTCAGCTTGGGATGTTGATCAACACAGTCAGAACTTGGACTGAGGAGCCTTGGTGGTGGAATTGTGTGAGTGGAGCTTGGGGCAACATCTGGCCAGAGGCTGGAGCTCCACTAGCAGGTGCTGGGACAGTGGCCAGCAGTGCTCCCACAGCTCTTGCTGTAAAAGGACAAGCAGAAGCGATGTGGTCATGGATATCAATGCAAGGAGGAAATGTCTTTCAGAAGACATTGATCATTTTAGCAGCCAGCAATACAAATAATGAAACATTTTCATAGTGGAGCTGGACGATGGTGAGTTCTCATGTTCTTCAGCAGATGTGGATTCACACAGCAGATCCATCACAGACAGTCCAGGCAAAGTTCACAACGCAGGGAAAAACTCCTTGGCATTGCAGTTGATGCAATTTTTACGGATGTGTTGCACATCCTGTTGTTAAACCTCTTCCCAGGAGCTCATCAGTAAATGAGCTGCTCCGGGGAGCGGAGGGCGGCAGCCGCGGCGGGAGCAGGTGGGAGCAGGGAATGGTGTTGCATCATGTTGTTTTGGCAGCTCACCTGAAGGGCTTAGAGCTGTTCCAACCTCTGCAGCAAAAACAAGAGGGAAAATTATGAGGGAAATGAGCTGAAATTAGTGTGAACTGGCAGGAGCCCTGGAGTCATCAAGAGATTGGGAATTTGTGGCTGTTGTAACAGAAGTGATTATTGTAGAACCAGGGGAATTGCTCACAGACTTCAAAATCTCCTGTAACTTCTTGCAGCATCTCAGTTTTGATGATTTCAGCCTTGGGGATGAGCACAAGGGGTGCCTGGTCCAGGCTCCAATTCCCCAGGACTTGCCTGAACTGGTGTCATTTATGATGTAAGACACCAAAGCTCCTAATTCCATTTGTACCCAAACCCATGTCCAGGGAAAAAATATCCCCAAATCCTTCTTCCATGAGAGGGATAGTCCTTTTTCCCTTCTGTTTGTGCCAGGGGTCAGTGTAACCTCTCTCCAAGGCAGCAGTGGTCTGCACGGAGCCGGGTACCGGGCAGGGGAGCTGGGCTGAGCCATCAATAGCCCTGTGTAATCAATTATAGTTGTTCCCAGCTGCAGAGCTGAGAAGGTTGGACAGATCCAAGAGATTGCAGAGGCATACGGCTCTATCTTGCTTTATATAAATATTTGAACAGCAAGAACATTAATTATAGCAGGTTTGTTTCTTCCCTCCGTTGGTTCGCTGCCAGATTTCAGTGGGAGAATATGGTGACAGCTCACTCGGGATCGGGAATTGCGGCTCCGAGGGCCCGCGAAGCTCTTTATTTGGGATGTCAGGAGAGGGACCGACCGTGCCGAGAGCGGGCGATGCCCGAGAGGGGCATCCCAGGGCCGCGCCGCGGGAGCGATGGGGACTCGGGGCGGGAGCCGCTCTCCCGCCGGGCTCCTGGGGCACCGGGCGCGGTTGGGGAGTGCCGGGGGGGCAGGCCCGGCCCCTGTCCCGGCCCCTGTCCCGGCCCCTGTCCCGGCTCCTGTCCCGGGCCCTGTCCCGGCCCCTGTCCCGGCACAGAGAGGGGCTCCGGGCCGGGCCGCGACCGCGGGCCCTCAGCGCGCCGGGCGGCGCCGCCAGGGGGCGCGCTCTGCCCCCTGTGGGCCGGGCCGGGCCGAGGGGACCGGCGGTGCCAGCCCTGCCACGGGCACGGAGCCCTCACACCGAGCCAGGCCTGCCATGGGCACGGAGCCCTCACACCGAGCCAGGCCTGACCCCCTCACACCGTGCCAGGGCCTGGCCCCCTCACAGCCGAGGATTCCTTCCCAGTAGCCCGTCTAACCCTGCCCTCTGCCACTTTGAAGCCCTTCCCCCTTGTCCTGGCACTCCAGGCCCTTGTCAATAGTCTCTCCATCTTTTCTTGTAGTCTCCCTCCAGGTCCTGGAAGGCCACAGTCAGGTCACCCCAAAGCTTCTCTTCTCCAGGCTGCACAATCCCAACTCTCTCCCCTTTCCTCCCAGCAGAGCTGCTCCATCCTCTGATCCTCTTGGTGCCTCCTCTGGACTCTGCAGCAGCTCCAGGTCCCTCCTGTGCTGTTCCCAGGGCTGGAGCAGCTCTGCTGGGGGGTCTCAGCTGAGGGGCAGAGGGGCTGCGGATCAGCCCAGGGCAGGGGGGAGTTCTGGGCTGGGTCATGTCCAGCCTCTCGCCCACCAGCACCCCCAAGTCCTCATCAGCAGGGCTTCTCTCTCCTTTTCCCTGGATATTCTTACATTTCTTCTGTTACTTATTTATACAATCTCAACGCCCAGAAATCTGAATGGAGAGCAGAGATAAATGGCACTGGCAGGTATCCACAGCTTTGTGAGGGAAGAATTGTGTTAACTGGATCAAAATAAAGAGCATGTCCCCTCCAAAGCACCACAGTATATGCAAACAAATCTGCACGGCCTCTGTCTCCTTGGCTCGGGCCTCGCAATTATCCCAGCATTAGGCATTTACAATAACTCTGGAACATGCTTTTAGGCAGCGCTCCTCTTTCCTCTCCCTTTTTTGCTACTTGAAGCAAGCTCTTCCCTTGGGAAATCCACATTGTCTTGTGGAAACAGTGAAATCCTCCCTGGGTGGTGCTGGCTCAGCTCACGCTGGGGCAGCAGCAGAGTCCAGGGAGTTGGTTAACTTTGCCACTAAAACGTCCCCCTGAAATTCCCAGTTCATTGCTTAGAGCCAGGAATATAAGAACAAAGGTAATCTGCAGGGCTTTCAAGGGAGCAGGGGTTTGAAGGCTTGATTGTAATTAGCATAATTAGGGGTGAATTTTATTTTTGCATGTGTAGAACTGAAAGCAAAAGAAGCAAAATAATCCATTGATTTAAAAAATTAAATAAACACTAGGAAGAAAGGTCCCCTTCTCCAGACTGGAATGGTCTGAAAAGCAAACATTCTTTTTCAGGCTTTGCTGAGAAATCACTTTTTCCATCTAAGGAATTTTTTTTAAAAGTGTTGCATTTCGATTGATTTATTAATGAGCAGAAACCCAGGCATGAGGTGCCCCTTCTCCACATGGATTGTAAAAATTCACCATTCAGCTTCTGGAATATTCTCCTCCCTTAAACCGAAGGTAACATTTGCATCCCTGAGCAACGCCCACTCGGCTCTAAGTGATTTGTTGGGTTTGGCTGCTCTCAACTGTGTGTATCTTATTCATCAGCATCAAACTGCTCATTCTGCCCCTGTCCCTCCCTGCAAGAAGTCACAGAGAAGAACTGAAAAAGCTTGTTTGGGTTTACCTGAGCAGCTACACCTGTGTGGAGGTGTCAGCTGTGAGAGTAGATCGTTGGTCTGCTGGCTGGAGGTAGATATGTATCACATTCCAGACTTTGGGGAAAAGAGATTAAAGCACCCATTAATTCCCTACAAACTTCTGATTATTTTTTTTCCCTTTCCCATTTGCAATCTAAATAATTAACTCAACAATTCTGGGTTTATTTTGTTTTCCTTTTACTTCAACTCACAGCACTGGGGAAACCCTTCGGAGGTTGTGGGGCTGTTTTTCTAATGTCCCTCTTGCTGGCTGGAATCGCTCAGTTTCCCCTCAGGCTTGAGGGCTTGGAGGGATGAATTAGGAGCAACAAAGCCTGCAGTGTGGTGAGGCTTTCGCCCTCCTCCTGGCGTGGGGCAGGACGGCAGCACCACTGGGGTCCCCCCCAGCCACTCCAGCGCATGCAGTGTCTGCTGTCATCAACATTTGGGATAGTGAACCATGTTCTACCTCTGCCAGGTGGTTGTGAAGCTCTGGGAAAGCAGGCAGGGTGCTGTAAACACGGATTGCAGTAGCTCCGTAAAGCAGAACAAATCGGTTTGATCTTTATTTCTCAAGGACAAACCAATTACGCCCGTCAGAAGGCAAAGCTGCATAATCGGGTTTCCGCGAGTCCCTCGCCGTGTTACAGTGGTTTATTTGTCAGGCTGGTGTTGGCAGAGCTGATGTTAATTCCCAGCCCCGTCCCTGATCATGAACTTGCTGTTACAGCCCAAGGTCAGAGGGTGCCTGTGGAGGTCCCTGCGCTCCCCGTGCCGGGCCGTGGCCGACGTGTTCACGGCTGGTGACCACAGACCCCTCTGTGCCGTCCCCGTGCGAGGTGAGGGAGGGACTCCAACTCTTTTCACATGTAAACAGCTTGTTCTTTGCATATTGTTAATAACACAGACCCAAAGAGTGACTAACAACAATGTGCTGACTTGGAGAAGAGCTTGGATCTGCTGGTGCCCTGCATGAAAGGATACAATTATTTTTCGTAACCGTTTATTTTCCCTTTACAACAAGCTAAGCAAAGCAAGTTTGTCAGAGGCAGAGTGCTCCTAATTTGGTCTCCAGTGACCTCTGCAGCCGTGATTGGCAGCTGGGTGTCGGGAAGGAACTTGTGCCTGTGAGATAGAAATGAGCAGAACAAATGCCGTAGGACAGCTTGGGTTCCCCAGGGGACGCAGGCTCAAAAAGGTGAAAGAAGTGCAATTACAGGAGGTTTTCAGCACAGAAAGTTAATTAGCTACTAAATAGCATTTAGTGCAGTTCAACGTGAGGAAATTTATGTTTTGAAAGCAAACAGATCAATGGAAAGCCTGTGGAACAAGCTTTTGGAAAGTCCACGCTGACATCCGTGTACTTTGTACCGTAACGGCCTGAGAAGTTTCTCCCAGGTTTCACCAGCAAATAGGAAGAGTTGTTAGATTTGTTTCCCCTGTGTTTGCAGACGTATAAAAATGCTTCCACATGTGAATGTTTTGACATCTAATTTCAGAAATCCTGTATAGGCTTTCATCCAGACTATCCAACACCTTGTTCCCTAGTCACTGTGGTCAGTGGAAATCGATTCTGTTCTAGCTCTCTGAGGCACAGAAACTTCAAGTTCCAAATATTTTCAGCCAAAGTCTGAATTTAACACAATTCTCAACCTACTTACTCATCTGTGCTGATTCAGGTGAGTGTCTGTGGCTGGCTCTGTGTGGCCACACTCTGTGGGAAGCTGGTGCTGTCCCACAAGTGTCCTTCCAGTCCTGCTCTGCAAGGTTACACAGAGCGAGCAGAAACATTCTGACACCTTTTTTTTAATACTGAGTAACCAATCTGATTTCCTTTGCATGTCTTTTATGTCACTGAAGTCAGCAGGTTTCACAGTTCATAATATATGTATATCATCAAGGGCAGTTTTTGTATCAGAACAATGGATTTGGGTTCCAGCTGCCCAATATTACCTCACTCTATACAGCCACTGCACTAAATTTTTAGACACTTCAGGATAGCTTTGAACTTTTATTGACAGATTATTTGTTTGAAGCTGTCTGTCTTAGCAGCTGATGCTGTCAGGAGCTGTTTCACCTTGCTGGGAAGAAGAGGAGCCCAGAAGGTCAGTGCCTGTGGGGAATAGCGGAGAAATGGAGAAATACTAACCCCTGGGGAGGAAAAGGGGCATGTAATTCCCATTACATGGATGCTCATACATTATGATGATACTCATTGTCTGCAAATGATGCTTCCCAAGCCAGGAATGCTGGGGCTGTGGGAGAGCTGTTATTAGCGACGGCGTAGGTTAGCACAGTGGTGATGGAGAGCCAGCTCCGTGAGGAGGGTTTGGCTCTTGCAGGAGGCTCTCTGGGAATCAGGTGGTGCACACTGACAGCTTGGGTGACTGCCACGTCATGGCTGTAACCTTCAGCCCCTTTCTCTCTTATAATTACATTTGTCACATCACGTTGTAAAATGAGTTATTAGATCTTTGTTGCTGAAATCGGCTTCCCAGGTAATCAGGGCAGGTCTCTGTCCCTGCTTGGGAACAGAAGTAATAAGTAGGTTTAGCTCTCTTTGTGCTGTAGGTGTGTTCCAAGGCATTAACCCAGCAGCAAGTTGGGTCCCATTGCTCACGTCCAGTGTTGGAGCTCCTCGGTCGGGCGTGTGGCAGGTCCCACGTGGTGGGAGCGGGACAGTGGCTCCTTGAGGGCTACAACAACTCAAGGAGCATAGGTATGGTTGGCTGCTGTACTTGAGAGGAGAAAAGACATCAGCACCTGGTCTTGCTCCCCAGCAAGAATGGGATGTGTTTTGAGACAAGAGTAATGGCAGCTTGGTGAAGGGAAAAGGCTCAAGTGCAATCCCAGAATCGTTTATGTTGGAAAAGCCCTCTAAGATCACTGAGTCCAACCCTTCCCTGGCAATGCCAAGGCCACCACTAACCCATGTCCCCAAGTGCAACATCCACATAGCTTCTAAGTCCCTCCAGGGATGAGGACTCCAACACTGTCCTGGGCAGTCTGTGTCGGGGCTGGGCAGCCCTTTTGATGTAGAAATTTTCCCCAATATCCAACCTGAATCTCCACTGGTGCAACTTAAGGCCATTTCCTTTCCTCCTGTCCCTGTTCCCTGGGAGCAGAGCCCGACCCCCCCGGCTCCCCCCTCCTGTCAGGGGTTGCAGAGCCAGAAGGTCCCCCCTGAGCCTCCTTTTCTCCAGGCTGAGCTCCCCCAGCTCCTTCAGCCCCTCCTGCTGCTCCAGCCCCTTCCCAGCTCCGTTTCCTTCCCTGGACATGCTCCAGCCCCTCAATGTCCTTCTTGTCATGAGGGCCTAAAAATATGGGGGCCACATCAATATGTCCATTGGTTTCCTGCCTCAGGTTTTGCTCATCCTCCTTGGTTTTTCTCCCTGTCCCTTTTATTCCCATGGCCCAGTGCACTTGTTGTTTTGCTGAGCAGTGCTGTGTATTAGCTGGCACTCTGTTTTTCCTGGATCCCTCAACCCAAAGTCTCTCTGGAATGTTCCTCCGGCTATTTGCCTTGCAATGCTTCAGCTCCCTGCTTTTGCGTGGCACTCTGGGATAATTTCCTCATCCAACAGATAGAATAGACCAACAGATAATAAACTCTACCCCTGCATCTGTATATCTTGAGTGCCAGGGTAGAGGACTCCCCAAAATCCACAAAATTAGCTTCATAATGCTTGTTGTTACTGACATCCGGAATGATCTCAATATTAAAATTATTTTTGAAAGTAGTCCAGTGGGTTAGAGTATTTTTTTTTTTGATCAATACATATAGGAAAAAAGTAATTTTAAACACAGTGAGGGTTTTTTCCGAATTTCCCCGTTGACTCAGTAAGCACCAGTGAACAAGGTGGTTCTATCTCTGCATCTGTCATATGTATGAATGCTCATGTTCATCAACCCCTGTGAAGGGCAGGGGGCACAGGTGTCTCTTTCAGATTTCACCCTCTACACCAACGAAAACATCAGAATTTCCCTGGGCTGCACACGCTGAGGCACCCTACTTACCCTGGGTGCCTTTTTCTATCTGGAGAGGGTAAATCCACTCACACGAGCTGGTTCTGTGTCTGTGGGGTGCAAGTGCGAGCTTGTCACCAGTGACTGTGAACTGTAAACATTTGTCTTTAGAAGCATTTCCTGAAAACACAGCAGTGCCAGCACCGCCGTGCCCGGGCTCTGCAGCCCCTCAGGTCTCAGGTTACCTGGTGTACCTGAGATTTGGGTTATGTAGCAGAAGGAATTGCAGTGGGCAATGGTGTTCTGTACTGAGGAGCTGTGGAATTCCTGGGACCAAAGCAAGCCTGCTCAGCTCTACTTGTAACTCGTTCCTTGGCAGTTCTCTGCTGCTGTTGGTTTGAGATGATGCTCGTGAAGAATGAGCACATTGATCTCCATGGCAAGGACCCACAGGCCAAGGATCCTCCCACCAACCCATCCTCCAGCCCTTTGCCATGCTGACCAGCTCGTCTTTGCAAGAGTTTTAGAAAATGGGTTGCCTTTGCTTAGTCTTTGAGTTAGTTTGAGTCATCTCTTCCAGGAAAATCCTGTGTAACCAGCTGTGGCTGTTATGAAGTGTTGCTCCATAAATACCAGCTGCTTCTAGCAGGCAATCCAGCCCAAGTGTCTTGTACCAGGACTCCAGTTACATCTCATTAACATGAGATGCTGAATGTTTTAGAAAGTGTTACATTTTGACCCTTTATCCAAAAGTAATGCTTGATTTTTCACAAAGGACAGTACAATCTTCATGGAAAAATTCCCAAGGCAGGTGCATAGCTGTGCCTGAGACTGGAGGTATCCTGGTGTCTAACCTGGAAAACCTGCTGTGGGTGCTCTCTGAGTGAGTTTGGGTGTGTACTGTGATCCCTGTTGCCACATCACTTCTAAATCCTCATCCACCAACTGGCCTGAATGTAAGTTCTGCTTTGCTGCTTTCTCTCCAAAAACTGGAGCGTCAGAACTTGGTGCCCAGAGCAGCGAAGTCACCCCTTTAGCTGAAGCCAGCCAGCCTTGGTTTCATCCAGATGGTGCTGCAGGACCAGGAAGGGGCTCTGGGATCTGCTCCCAGTGTGTTTGAGTTACACATTAGAATGGGGTGGCTCAAAGGGCCTCAGTTAAAAATTTAACCCCCAGCTAAGTGGGTTGTGCAGGGCCCTGTCCACTGGAAGGCAGTGACCTGAGCCGTGGCAGACGTGGCACACAGAGCTGCTCCCTGCGGAAGAGGCCCTGGAGCCGCACACTGGTGTGGAGAGCGTGCTGAGTGTGTGATTCCCAGCGCTCAGTGCCCACATTGTTGCATAAGCGGATTAGAAAACATGGCATAAAGTGGCCTTGCAGGGGGCTGCTTTGTACCTGCTCCTGGCCTTGTCTGGCAACCCCTGATTTCACAGCGGAGCCCATTCAGAGCCCCTCGGAGATTGTTCACGTGCATTGGCCTTTTGACGAGCCAAGGGCTCACAGTTTCACATTCACTTCATTCCCAAAGCAGTGGTATTTTTCTTTTGGGATCGGGGCTGGTGGGGGCATGTGGGTTTTCTGAGTCTGAGCTCAGTTAGATTTAAAGCTGGAGGTCTGGGGTGGACTGGGAAAGGGTTGGGTTCATTTACTCTCCTTGTGGTGCATTGAAGAGCTCGGGTGTGATTTCCCATCGTTAACTCCCCCATGTTTCAAGACTGCAAGTGGAAACCATTTGGAATTTATAGACACAAATCCAGGCTTGGCAGGTCCACTTGCAAAGGCATAATGAGAAACTGGAGTTCAGGGAAAACATCTTTGGATCTTACTGATCATGGAGGGAACTTCCCAGATGAGATCCCAGGTCCATGCTGCCGTCAGAATGTACTCACACCTCCTGTCCCCATCCCAGTGAGGAGCAGCTGAGCTGAGGGCATTACTTGAGCTTCTTAATTCTGCCTTCTCAAAAGTGTCTTGAGGAATGGGTTTGGCTCTGCCCAAGTTCTGTGTGCAGTTTGGAACAGACCAAAATCAGGATGTTTTTTGTGATGGTAGAGAATCAATTTAAATAAAAATAACTTAATCTCTTACATGGGCTGTCAGTTGTTGATTCCTTGGGCCTGCACTGAATCCTCATCTCAGAGCTCTGCCTAAAGGTTTTGAACGTGGTGGTTGCATGTACCTGCAGGCTCCCGTGGCTGACGCGCTGCTCTGTCCACAGGGACACGTGTGACAATCGCATGACCTGCTCCACCAGCTCTACCTCCAGCCTCGACACCAGTGCCCAGTTCCAGGAGAACAATGGGCAGACACAGAGCACCAGATGGGATGAACAGCAGAAGGTATTTGCCCTTGAGCAGGTCTGTGGTGTCTTCAGAGTGGACCTGGGACAAATGAGATCCCTTCGTCTCTTCTTCAGGTACTGGATCGCTGTGTGTGAGCTGTGTGTGCTCTGGCTCGGGGCTCTGGGGATTCTGGGGGCAGATGGCTTCTGCAATCCTCCTTGGAAGCCTTTCCAGAACGGTTGTCTCCAGGAAAGCACATCTCAGCCTTCCCAGGAAGAGACTCTGAATTACAGTTATGGGGTCAAAAGGATTTTTTTTCCTAACAGGTTTTCCTAAAGGTTGCTCTTAACTGTCTTACCAAAAATGCTTCAAATAACCTGCAGGTATGAAAAAAATCTTTACCTGTGGTACCTTTTCCTTTTCCTGCCCCTCACCATGCTCCTCTAGTGTCTTGCTGCTTTCAGTCTCTTCAGTGATGTTTCAGATTATTACTAAATTTATTTCAAACTATTACAAAAACATTTTTACTCCCTCTTTTTGCTCTCACTCCCTGTTTCTTTGGACAAAGCTGTGTGAGAGCAAGTCTACACATCCCTGGGAGCTGACTTTGTGTACTGCCTTAATGTTTCTGGAGCAGACTTCTTGTGTATTTGTCTCCAGGCAAGACAAATTTTAATTCCTTCATGTGAAGGAAGGGTAAAAATAATGCCATTACCAGGGACTAGTGGAGCTTCTTGGGGAAAATGGTCACTATGGCCATGTCAAACAATCATAAAATATCTCAACTGGAAGGGACCCATAAGGACCACCGAGTCCTAGAGCTGTAAAGCTATTTCTGTGCCCTGTTTTAAGGGGCAGATTGGCACTGCAAACTGTGATTTGTTTTGCACTGTCTCTCACCTGAGGGTCACCATTCCTGCTGGCCCCTCCTTGTCCTGGGCAGTCCATGCAGGTTGTTCTCCTGTTGTTCCCTGCAGTGATGAGGCATGCACCTGTGGACAGCTGGTGGTTGCAAGCAGAGAGAGCCAGTACAAGATCTTCCATTTTCACCACGGTGGCCTGGATAAACTGTCCGAGGTGTTTCAGCAGTGGAAGTACTGCACAGAGACCCATCTCAAGGACCAGGTACCTGACTGGGGTTCCTGGGGCAAAGAGGGGTTTCCCAGCAGATGTTTCACACTTGGGTTTGTGTTTTGGAGAAGTGAAGCTTTAAGTTCATGTCGCCAAGTCGTGCAGAAGGCTGTGATGTGTTGGGTGTTTAGGATGGAACGTGAGTCGGACACGAGGTCTCTCTTGGACTTGCTTGTTGTTGTTCCACCTGTGGAATATGGGGGAAGTTCATCCAGAAGACTTGCTTAGGTAGTGATTTTGCTAGATCTGACAGGTCAGCACTGCCCTTTAGGCGTGGAAGGTGCTGGAAATCTGCAGTGGTAGGTCGGAAATTCTGTCAGAGCTTTTCATCCATCTTTATGACGCACAGCTCACCGCTTTGGAGAGTGTTTTGACAAGGCATCTTGCCATATTTTGTTCAATCTACATACAAATGTGATAAGAGCTCTTTAATTATCTGTTTAAGATATTGTATGTGCTTATTAGAAACACTGATTTTTAAATTTCCATCCTTCCCACAGAGCCCCCTGCTGCTTTTCTTATTATGGTCGCATGGGCTCACTTTTTGCATTGAGCAACCTTTGATTTTTAAATTAAATGTCAGCTGCAGTCTTGCACTGGGATCATGAGTGCCCTCAGAGAGCCTGGCAGCGCCGTTCCCCGCTCGCCTAACAGCAATCCCTTTGTATATGGCCAATCATATGTAATTTATTGCAAGCATTCCTGGCAGGGGGAAGTTTTGCTGTAAGCAGCATTAATTCAGTTTCAGGTCAGGGATAAGATGGGAGGAGGAATGGAAACTATTTTTTTTTTAAGATGAAGCTGTTCTGTGGTGCTCAGATTTTTAATTATTCTAATCACTCTTGTTATTGTAATGGTTGGAATTTAAAAAAAAAAAGCCCAAACCTCCCCAAGTGCAGCTCCTCAGTGCTTAATCCTACATGAACCATGCAAAGAGGTTTCCCTGCTCTGGGTTTCACACTCTGCTGCTCTCTCTGGCTCCTGCCTCCAGTTTTGGTTTGTGTTCCCCCATTCAGCAGCTTGCTGATGAGAAAACCTGCATGCAGTTCTCCATCCGCCGTCCCAAGCTGCCCTCCTCGGAAACCCACCCGGAGGAGAACACGTACAGGCGCCTCGACGTGTCTGCCTGGCTCCATCACCTGAATGAATCTGGACAGGTGGAAGAGGAGTACAAGCTGCAGAAGGTGAGAGGTTTTCATCTGTTCTCTCCTGCTGCAGAGTGCAAGTCCCCAGGGGAAGCTGCAGGAGTTTGCTTTCATGCCAGGGGCAAGAACTGGGAGTGTGGAGACTGGTGTAGGAAGCCTTGGCTGGAGATCTTGTGGGATTGGAGCAGATTCCATCAGATTCCCACCTGGACATGTTCCTGTGTAACCTGCTCCAGGTGACCCTGCCTTGGCAGGAGGGTTGGACTGGGTGGTCTGCAGAGGTCCTTTCCAACCCCAGTTGTTCTGCGTTTCTGTGATGGTGGAGTATCTCCCGTCCATGACCAAGGATGAGCTGTCCCACGTCTGCTGCCGTTTGGAATCAATAAACCAAAGTGCCCAGTGCCCACAGTGTTTGCAGCATGTGTGACCAAATCACAGAGTGAACTGGGATTGCTGCAGGAACTGGGACTGCTGTATGAAATAATGCAGGGGGAGCACTGGGCCCGGGCTCTGAGAGAGAAGTTTGCAGTGCAGTGCAGTGTCTCCAGGACTGGGGATTAAGCCGTGACATGAGAACGACACGTTAATCATAGAGCCTCTCCGGGGGTGGTTATTGACATTGAAATGAGCCCGATTTGTGTCTGGTCTGGGAATAGAGGGCCAGCACTTTCCCTCTAAACATGTGCAAATTGCAGGAGCTTGAATCAAGGCGTCACTTGTCAGGAGAGAACTGCAGAGGCACCAAAGCACAGCAGCGGGCAGTTCCTTGTTGCTGTATTTGGGAATGTTAAAACTGTACCAGCCATAACTTTTGCTCCTTGTTCCAGGCCATTTTCTTTGGTGGGATTGATATTTCCATCCGTGGGGAGGTGTGGCCCTTTCTGCTGCACTACTACAGCTACGAGTCCACTTCTGAAGAGAGGGAGGCACTGAGGCTGCAGAAGAGGAAGGAATACTTTGAGATCCAGGAGAAAAGGTAGCAGACCATCATCATCCTCCCCTACTCATCTTCGCTGGCTGGACATCACAGTGACACTGCTGGTGATGGTGCAGAGTCTCTGCCTCCTTTGCATCAGGAGAAGCTGGGGTAAAGAAGTGAGAGGGATGGTGAAGGAGGTGTATTGGGCTCTGCTGACCTCCTGAGGCTCTGGAACTAATAATAATTTGATGATAATAATTTGAACCATAGAGCTCACTTGGGTTTCTGAAACAGGCTCATCAGTACCACACAGGGAAACATTTCACAGACAAGGCTTGAGTTAGAACACTGAAGGAGAAATTGGGAGCATGCATTTCTTTATAAATATAACTGTACATAAAAATAAGGAAGGAGAAGGGATATCTAATTTAAGGAGGTTTTTACTGCAAGAATGATGTGTTGTTAAATAGCTGTGGGTACATTTAAGCTGTAGAGGGACAGTGGTGGTGTTAATGAGGAGACAGTCAAACCAGAGTGAGTTCAGGTGTGCCACCCCCAAGGAGCAGTGGAGAGCAGAGTCTGATGCTTCTGAAGTGTGTATCACTGCAAACACATCGTGTCATCCCATTTGTAACCCAGGAGGCTCCCTCTAGTAATCCCTTGGGACAGACACTGTTCTGGACAGACCTGCTTGTCTGTTCTTCAGATGCTGAGAAAACGCTGCACAGGAATTGTTTTTCTCTGCAAACTGAGACTGAAATGACTGACATGAGGCTTTTTGTTCATTGTGGCAAGCATATTCCTCTCTTGGCAATGCTCTCCTGTTGCTGCTCCGTTTCCAGGCTGTCCATGACTCCGGATGAACAGAAGGATTTCTGGCGTCAAGTGCAGTTCACGGTGGACAAGGACGTAGTGAGGACTGACCGCAGCAACCAGTTCTTCCGAGGGGAGGACAACCCCAACGTGGAGACGATGAGGTGAAGTGTCTGATTCAGTGTCCCTCCCTGGTGCTGCTGAGCGTACACACAACTCGGTCAGCCAGCCCTGGGCTGCCTGGGAATGCTGGGCAGCACCCGCTGTGCATGTGGTGACGGAATCAAGGGATGCAACAACAAGGCCTTTCCAGTGCTCCCAGTGCTTCCATAGCCGTTTTCTTCTCGACCTAATAACCCTGCTCCCATCCCCAACCTTCCCTGCATGCACAGGGGTGCTGTGCAGGCTGTGTGCAGGTGCCTGGGTCTATGGTTCTCCTGATGGGATGGAGGATGAGCACTCTGGAGCCTGCTCCAGGGGGTGGGACTTGTAAAAAGTGAGAGTCACACTTAACAGACAGTGTTAGTGTATCTTTGTTGTGCCTCCAGATGCAGTTCTTTTAGGGATGCAACAGAAGGTGCTCAAAAGTTAATGTTTTAGATGTCAGAGGATCTGTGAGTCTCCTGCACTGATCCTGGCTCAGCCTGTGTGGTGGGGGTTGGGCTGAAGGGATGGGGCTGTGCTCAGCTGTCACCTGCCCTCACCTGTCCCTCCTCCCTGTTTGTGTCTCTGCTCCAGGAGGATCTTGCTGAACTATGCAGTATTTAACCCAGCCATCGGATACTCCCAGGGCATGTCCGACCTGGTTGCTCCGCTCCTGGCAGAGATCCTGGATGAGTCGGATACTTTCTGGTGCTTTGTGGGATTGATGCAGAACACGATCTTCATCAGCTCCCCCCGGGATGAGGACATGGAGAAGCAGCTGGTGAGGCTGAATGATGGGATCCTGCTCTCTGTCAATGCCTTCTCCTCTCCCCAGTCACAGAAAGCAGTTCCCTGTGTTCCAGTATGCCAAGTCACGTCCCAAAGCCACAAAATCCTTGGGCTGATCCTCAGGGTTGTCCTGTGCAGGGCCAGGAGCTGGACTCAGATGATCCTTGTGGGTCACATCCAGCACACCATATTCTAGGATTCTATGATCCTATGGAAATAAGTGATGGCTAGAATTGCTCCTGGGTGACTGGGGCTCTCCAAAGGCAGTTATATCCATATTTCCTTGGGAAATAGCTGCCATGGCCCATGAGCTCTGGCCTTTGGTGATAGACCCAAGTGTGCTCCTGGCCATGCTGTACTAAACAGACCATAGGGCTGGAGCTTTCTGGGAGAGATGAGAACTCTCCAGCTCTGGCTCACAGTGTGGGGGTCCCCGGGGTGCCAAGGGGTGGGGAGGGTGGCACAAGTCCTTGTGCCCGAGGCAGGGCCTCAGCTCAGAGCGTCTTTTCCAGATGTACCTGCGCGAGCTGCTGCGGCTCATGCACCCCCGCTTCCACCAGCACCTCTCTGCCCTGGGGGAGGATGGCCTGCAGATGCTCTTCTGTCACCGCTGGATCCTCCTCTGTTTCAAACGGGAGTTCCCAGAGGCCGAGGCCCTGCGCATGTGGGAGGCCTGCTGGGCTCACTACCAGGTGAGGCCGCTGGCACGGGCGGGGCTGAGTCCTCACCCCTCAGCAGGCACTGCACGATTTCCAGAAGGGCTCTTAGTGGCAAAGTAGCCACAATAAATCAGTGTTACAGAGGGTCTGTAACTATAGAAGAACTGTGTCTGTGTAGCAGGAGGATGGAGCCCTGCCTGCCTCTCCTCCTTGGGGATGTCCGGTTTCAAAAGGAGGTGTTTCAGAAAGTACTGAACACCCACTTTTGATGTTCAGGCTTCTCTTGCACAGCTGGGAAATGTCTTCCCAAAAATCACTGGTCTGGTCTGAACGCTGTGGTGCAAACTTTGCTGCCATGCTGTGAAGAGAAGAGGCTTTGGCTCATCATCTGTGGTTCAGAATTCACCAATAACTCACGTTCTCACCACTGGGCAGAACTGGAGAGAGCAAAACTTCTCACCAAGGACCCACTTGTGGAGGGTGGGAGGTGAAGCCAGAGCTCTGCCTCCACCTGCTGTACAGCAGCCCCTGTGCTCTCATTGCAGACGGACTATTTCCACCTCTTTATCTGCGTGGCCATCGTGGTGATTTACGGGGATGATGTCATTGAACAACAGCTGGCCACTGACCAGATGCTGCTGCATTTCAGCAACCTGGCCATGCACATGAACGGGGAGCTCGTACTCAGGAAGGTAAATACCCAGGTGCTGAGTCTCGGGTCCAGAGATGAGTCAGAGGGTTGAGGAAACCAGGGACTGATGCTTCAGCTTCTCATTGCCTGTATCCCTGTGCCTGGCTGGAGCCCAGGAGGGTGGGATGCTGCTCTTTGCCTGGATGGGATGGGATGGGATGGGATGGGATGGGATAGATATCCCAGCAGTAGGGTTGGGATAACCCTTGGCTGGGATAACCCGTGCCCATGCTCAGGGAAAGGGCAGACAGAGCTGTTGGTGCCGTGGTCCCCATTCCGTCTCAGCTGGAATGACTGGGGCTGTGGGATGAGCTGGGGGGGTGTGTGGCAGCCCCTGCAACTTCCCACTGTCCCAGTTAACCCTCAGCTCTGTGTTAGAGGAACACACCTTTGCTGCAGCTCAGGTAGCCAAACAGGAGGATGGGAGAGGAAGCCATGGGCCACCTCAGCTCCCCGTGTTCATCCCCCAGTGAGGAGTGAATGTTTTCCCTCTCTCCCTCCCCTCTAGGCCAGGAGTCTGCTCTATCAGTTCCACCTGCTGCCCCGCATCCCCTGCAGCCTGCACGACCTCTGCAAGCTGTGTGGGACAGGGATGTGGGACAGTGGCTTCATCCCCGCCGTGGAGTGCTCCGGCCATCACCCTGAGTCCGAGAGCTGCCCGTACGGAGGGCTGGTGGAAGTGTCTTCTCCTAGACCAGGAAGTGAAGGCAAGAAAGGCCTGAAAACACGGGATGTCTTTGCCTTCCGAAAATAGCTGAGAGGAACAGGGTGTGACGGCGGAAGGGAAGGGCAGGAAGGATGTGCATAGGAAAAAATGTTGAAGACAAAAATGGAGGAATAGCTTGTCAAGATTCCTGAGAAGACTGGAAGGTGGGGAATGGAAGAGGAATTAAATCACTTTATAGGGGAAGCAAGTTGCAGTGCATGGATGGTGGAACTTGAGCAGAAGGCATCGACCCAGGAACTGTGCTGACACGTGTTTGCGTTTGGTTTTGTTAGAAACGAGCTTTTCTAGGTCTTAACAAGGACTTTTTATTCTGCCTCTGGGACTGGACTGGTTATCAACCAGAACTTTCTTACTTGCTGATGAGAAACGAGAACACTCAAGAGAGCCAAGTGCAGCTGGCAGTGCTGGTGGGACCGGGCAGGAGCGGGGCAGGAGCTGGACGAGGCTCTGCCCTTCACCCAGAGCTCACCACGCGCTCTCCGCTTCAACCAAAACGTGCAAAACGTGGCTTCTCTCTAAAGCCATAAAGACCATTTTAATTATAATCTGCCAAAAATAAAACTGCAGACCATTGGGATTGCAGAGAAGGTGTCTGCTTTGTCGGCAAGGAAGGACTGGTCACCTCAAGGTCTTGTCTCTGGCCTTTTTTATAGGATATACTGGCTGGCTGATTTTTTTTTCCATTTGTACAGAAAGTGTACAGCCCCAGGTCTCACAGCACAGCTGCTCTGAGTTGGGGTATTTCACAGACACTGTTCAAAGTTTCTTCTTCACGATGATATTGGGTAGAAATTCTTCCCTGTGAGGGTGGGGAGGCCCTGGCACAGGTTGCCCAGAGAAGCTGTGGCTGCCCCATCCCTGGAAGTGTCCAAGGCCAGGTTGGACGGGGCTTGGAGCAGCCTGGGCTGGTGGAAGGTGTCCCTGCCCATGGCAGGGGGTGGAACTGGATGAGCTTTAAGGTTTTTTCCAAACCAAACCATTCTATGATTCTCTGACTCCATGACATTACAGCAAAGCTGTTTCTTTATGCTGACAACTACAGACTTCAGACACTTTAGTCTGTTGTTTCCAGTATGTTTCCCATTGTGTTTCCCTTGGCTCTCCTCAGTTACTGAATATTTACTGTCCTTGCCTATCACTGCCACAGGCTGTGGCACATACACTCCTTCTGGGCTTTAGGCTCTTCAGTTGGTGCCAGTGGTGCACCCTGTTCCCCATCCCAAAGTGAAAATGAAACTTGCCTTGTTGCAGCCATTTTTGCTGAGCCCTGTCTGATAAAGGTTTCCCTTGGGGTATTTTTGAAAGGACAGCGTGTTTCTTCTCTTGTCTGCTATAAAATTTTACAACCAGAAGTGGAGCTGGGGCTTTGAGCCCTCTTGCCAAAGGTCCTTACCAAATTCAGTGGCCTCCAAAGGTGTGTCCTGAGCCAGTGTTTGTGCCAAACAGAGCCGGAGGAACAGTTTCCCTGTAAGAATGGAAAAGGAGATGAGGTGACAGTGACACTGGGGGGTCTGCAGCCTTTCCTGGCTGTCCTGCTCCCTCTCACTTGCTCCTCACTGCTTCCCACACAGCTGTCCTGGGCAGGCTGGGTGAGGCCACGCTCATGATCAGCTCTGCCTCTCAGGCACGTTTGTTCCCTCAGTAGCACTTGTGGAAGCCCCTTGTCCTCGTGCAGTGCTGGGGGGTTCCTGCACCTGACAAGCACAATTCTCGCAAAATCCTTCTGCAAGGCCTTACCCACAGCCTGTCCTGGAGCCCACGTGCCCGGTTCCTGCTGGGAAGTGAGGCTGGAGCTGGGATGCTCTGTGTGAAGCCAGCACAAGCCAAGGGCACGCTGCATTCCTAAGGGGAAGAAGCCTTGCCCCGCTGCAGGCACCACACTGAAGGCTGGCTGTTGCATGGCAGAAGGACAGTTTGGCCCCCACTTTGTGTGCCTTTAATTCAGAGGATGAAAACCTTCCCCTGGATGAGAGCAGTGGGGAAGCCCACTGCAGGATGGCACAGCTCTGAGAGAGCCGGTGCGAGAGGCACCGAGGCTGCAGTGGGGCTTGGCAGGTGACACCTCCTGTAAGGGCTGAGGCTCACTGCTCTGGGGCAGGGACTTCGTCGAGATTTATGATGTTTCAGTGAATAATAAAAGTGTGTGTGAGGCCTCTGTGTGTCTGTTGCTGTGCAGGCTGGGAGCTGCAGCTCACGGGCAGGGCAGCACTTGGCCAGACACCGTCCCCAGCTGGAGCTGCTCCGTTTGGAGCCACTCAGAGATGCGTTGGGTGCTGGGGCTGCGTTGCTGTCCCCAGGCCCCGCTCATGTCAGCCTGAGGATGTGTGGCAGCACTGGATGGATCCATCCAGATGGAAGCTCGACGTGGCGGTGGCTGAATTTGGGTCAGGAGAACTGCACGGCAGAAAGCGCCAGAAGCACCTTCCTGCAGAGCAGCTTGGTGGCACCGGGGCAGGCGCCAGCTCCGCGTGGGGACAGCAGGAGCCGGGCACCGCCCGCTGCCACCTGCCTGCTCGTGTGGGACGGGCATCGCCACGAGCCCTTGGCAGCACCGCGGCTCGTCCGCGGAGCCAGGGCAGCCACAGCCTCCCCAGGAGCGCCGTGAGGGGCAGCAGCACGGGGGGCAGCTCTGCCAGGCACGGCCTGCTGGGCACAGGGGGAGAACAGACCCCTCCTCAGCTCGAGGGGTGCTGGGCACGGGGAGACACAGCTCCCTTCTGAGCTCCCCACTGCCCGCAGAGGGCTGGGAGGCACCAGCAAACCCCTCCCAGAAGAGCCGGAGCTGGTTTTGCTGCAGCACTCGTTCCCAGCCAGTAAAAGACAATAGGAAGAGATGAAGTAGATAATTTGGAGCATTATTTTTCCACTATTAAAATGTCATTCAGCAATGTGGAAATCACTCAGGATTCGTGTAGTTAAAGACTCTGCACTGCAGTTTTCCAGCACGTGGGATAAGCTGGGTTCTGTTTGAAGCGGGGCTCAGCTCTGGGAGTGCATGGCCAGGATTGGTGTGCCAACCTCAGCCAGCTCTCCTGTGCCTGCTGTTCCCTGAGGGTCTCGCTGCCAGCAGGAGACTTCAGGTCTGTGCTTCCCATCGGAGCCCCCCGAGCCCCTGGCACACACTGCCCCCACTTTGCCATAGTCAGGGAAACAGAGGTCCCCAGCTGCTCCCAGTGACCAGCAGTGCTCACATCCTGGTGACCCGATTCCAGCCTGTTCATTAGCTCGTGATGCCGTTTAACTCTCATTGGAGATTCACAGCCTTCTGAGCTTGTCTGTGGAGCCAACCTGGAACTCTCTGGTAGCACCTGGGGTAGGGTCAGGAGCAACTATGGGATTCCTCTGCAGTGAAAGGACAGTGGGTTTCCAAGGTCCTTCTGACCCAACCCCAAGATTTTCCTTTGTAACACTCTTTGCCATCAGAAAAAAAACCCCAAGGAACAAAAAAGCAGCTAGGCTTGGTCCCTACAGAGGAGGAAAGTGGATCCTACAAACAGTGACCCTCACGTGGCGTCTCCTCGGTCGCTGCCCTGAGCGTTGCATTAGCGGCAGCTGAGCAGCCAAAAATAGACCCTTGCGAAGGTAAATAGTCAGCATAAGCCTCTTTAGCCTCAGCCTTGAGCTGACACATCCTCCTGCCTCCCGCTGCCGAGGGGAAGGGGAGCAGGGAGGAAAGAAAACCGAGTCCTCACTCCTGGGTAATGCTCTGCTCCGTAATCCCAGTGGGAACACAATGGGCTGTACCTGGAACGCTGGGAGTGGAGCAGAGCACTGCACAGCCCCACACCTCCGGATGGGGACTGGCCATGCTGCCATGGCCGGTCCTGTGACACCTGGGCTGCTGCTGGGCACGTGGCCAGAGGGGAGAACTGCCCCGCTCCACCCCGGGGCTGGGAGGGGGCATGGAGCCGTCCCACATGTGGATGAGCGGGAGGGGATCAATGGATCGGCTTCCTTTGACCTTGGCATTGAGCACTGACCACGCAGGTGGCAGTGATGTCCAGCCAAACCACCCTGGAATTTGCTGCACTGGGGAAATCAGCACCTGTGAGCGGAGCACGGGCAGGTGGGGGGCTTGGTCCCGCTTTCCGGGGCCGGGTGTGTTTGGATGTGGCTGTTTGGGTGTTCTGTCGCATGACGCTGCCTGTCAAATGAAAAATTACAGTTCACAAGAACAAAGAGACTCACCTGAGTTATTACCAGCACCAAAGAATTTCAAACCGCACACAGCCTGTCCCCCTGGGCTGGCTGATTAATCCCTGGGTCGCTCTGCTTGGGTCATAAAAGCAGACTGGTTGGGCCAGCCGGAGCTCAGGGTCACATCCTGCTGTGGGGCTGGCCCAGCCCTGCCCGAGCCCAGCACCCTGGGCTCTGCATGCCCTTCATTGCACTCATTTAAACACAAACACAACCTGTGACGGGCTTTCACAGCACCTGGAAGAAAAACAGGCTGAGGCGGCCCCGGCAGAGCCCCAGTACACCAGATCCTTCCAAATTCAGCAAGTTCAGGCCCTGTCAAGGGTCCTGCTCTGTGTGGCAAAGCAGCAGCAGGAGAAGGAGCAACCTAAGGACTCTTCCTGGGATTTTTGATTTTGTTTGGCTTGAATTTGTCTTTCAGAAACCACAAACAAGTTCAGCTGCTTCTGTCTGCGGCCGGGGCTCGACTCACCTTGGCAATGGCAGAGGTGGCCAGGGAGGTGCTGGATGATGGGCATCTGCCAAAGTCCTCTCTGCTCTCCAGAGGTTTCTGCAGAGGAGACACAGGGCTTGTGCCTGCATGCCAGGAAGCAAGGGCACCCACCAGGAGGGCTGCCTGGCCCAGATCAGCTCTGACAGCTGGGTCCTGGCTCCAGGAACCCAATTCCCACAAATTGCAGATGAGGGTGGGCACTGAAAAATTTTCAGCAGTGAACCCTGGAAACAGCCCAAACAGCAGCTGGCCTTTAGGCCCTGTGCCAGGGCGATAAATCTGCCCTGATGCCAGCGCAGCAGGAGCTCTGGGAAGGTGCTGCCAGCTCTCCCCAGGGCTCAGGCACAGTGGGACAGGGGGTCCCGGCCCCTGGAGCAGCCCCACACCATGGGAGCCCCCACCCCGGCCGGGATGAGGTGCAGCCAAGACAGGCTGGGGAAGGGGTACCACGGAAAGGGTGCAGAAGAGCCAGGTGTGGGGCAGCTTCCCCAGGCTGAGAGACACCGTGTACCCTCCTGCAGGTCTGTGGGGAGGGTCAGGTCTGGCTGCCACAGCCAGAGGGTCCCAGCAGCCCTGGCACAAGCTCTGAGGAGCTCAGGGTGGCAGGAAAGGGTTAAGGCGCTGCCAGAGTGGGAATGAGAGCAGGGAATTCAGCTGCTGACGCAGGTAGGATCTGCCCACAAGCATCCCAGTGCAGACACAGCAGCGTCACCCTCAGCTCCTGAGCTGCTTTGGAGCCTCCCAAGAGTGGGGAGTGGGTGACGGACCCACCCACACACAGGGAGCAGCCTGGGGCCTTCCCTGTCACCCCCCATGGCACTGCCAGGGTCACCTCAGGGTGCCCACCCCACTCCTTGCTGCCACAAACATGGCCTGACCCAGCCCTTCTCCAGCAAACTGCAGCTGGAAAGGTGTTCCATGCCCTGAGATGCTCACAGGCATCACAGAGGTGTGGAGCAGAGCTGAGCCCTGCCAGGAGGGTGGCACTGCAGGGCAGGCCAGGAGGGTCTGCGTGTGCCGAGCTCTCTGTTCCTGAAAAACCACTTGTCAGTGGTTTGGGTCACAAAAAGAACAAGCAGGGCTGGAATAGGTGGCACAGGAAGAAATGGACAACTGAGACCTGGTGCTCCTTGGGCCGTTCACCTGTGTGGGATGGGATGGGATGGGATGGGATGGGATGGGATGGGATGGGATGGGATGGGATGGGATGGGATGGGATGGGATGGGATGGGATGGGGAGCCCACAGAAACCCATCACTTGGCTTCTCCTGGGCTTCACAGCCATGAAAGGAAGAGCCAGGCAGTGTTTCCGCTGTGTCTGGCCAGGGGGAAGCAGCGAGGGGAGATGGAAAAGCAGGGAGGGGATCCAGCCCTGAAGGGAGTGGGGGCCAGAGAAAAGGCAGTCCTTAGGTCTGTTCAAGCCCTGACCTTGCCAGAGATGGGATGGCCCCTGAGAGCCCTCAGGTTGAAGAGAATCCCCTGACACAGGGACCTTTTCCCGTGCAGGTTCCTCACTGCTGCTGTCTGGGCTCTGCCAGGCCGGGGCAGCAGTGGCCGTGGGGCTGTGGGGTCGGTGGCACCGTGGGGTGGGTGGCACTCTGGGCTCAAGAGCAGAACCCAGTAAGAGACTGTTTGCACCGAGCCCCTGCCAAGGCCACGTGTGCTGCTCTCCAGGAGTCGCTGGGAAGTCAGGCCCGATGGAAATATAATGGGATAATCGATGGCCCATTGTTGCTCGGCTTAATTTAGCTGCTCAGGCAGGGAATGAACAGCGTGCATGTACGTCAGCAGGAGCCAAGGCAGGAGATGAATCAGCCCCGTGTCCTCTGTGGCACAGGGGACAGAACGGGCACAGGTACCTGCTGAGCCAGGGGCTGAGCCCCCAGACCCCCTGGCAGGGGCACAGGGTGCAAAAAGTGTCCTTAATGGGGATTTACTTTGCTTTGTCTAACACCAGGTGAAATGGCTGCACTGGGCTCAGTGTTACACACCTGCATCACCAAAACCCCCTTGGAAGTTGCAGCAGGAGTAAGGAAGCTGCTGGGTGAGCTGGGATGGGGAATTGAGTGCTGGGGGCGTGGCTTGTAGAGGACACTTCCAGGGCTCAGGAAGGACACTGCTGCTGCCAGGACTTCTCAACCAGAGCCAGGAGCCCCTCAGTCCTCCTGCCCCAGCTCCCCCTCCCAGGACAGCCTGCCAGCCTGTGCACAACCTGGCTCGGAAGGCTCCAGGGGATGCCATTTGGGGACAGTCCCCCCACCCAATCCACCTCACCAGCTGGAAACACAGCTTGATGCTCAACCCCAGCTCTCCAGAGTTCACGCTGTGCCCTGCAGCTCAGCACTGCCCACCCTGATACCTGGGGAATCGCCCTTCCTCCTCACTGTTTGGCTTCCTCGCATTCCTCGGGGCTGCCTCACACCCCACCCAGCCCTGCAGTTCGGGCTTTCCTGGTGAATTAGTCACCTCTGGCTGATGGGGCTCTTCCCTGCCCCTCTCTGCACAGAGTCCACCCCACCCATTGTGTTTGCTGCACCCTCCCGCCTGCCTGAGCTCCTGCTCCTCCATCCCACCCCTTGAGACACCTCCGAGCCCAGGCATCCCCCAGGACGGATTTGCAGTGTGGCTTCAGCCTGGATTTCATTTCCGAGCTGTCAGCCCATGCCAGTCCCTCCTGGCCCCACTGATTGCCATGTCCTGGCATCCTCAGCACCTCCTGAGTGTGAACACCCTCGCTGTGCCACATGCTGCCTCTACCACTCCACTGAGGGTGACGTTGGATAAAAGCAGCTCTGGCTCCTCAGCCCTGGACAGGGCACCTGGGACCAAGTCAGCCCCTTCCCAGGCTGTGTGACCAGCAGAGCTCAGCTGTGCCCGTGCAGGACCAGCCAGATCCTCTGGGCACCCCTATATGTTAGTGGGGGTCTGCCCACGGCCACAGGGGATGCCTGGCCCTTCCCCAGGGTCAGTGAGGCACAGAGCCTGCAGCAATGGGCTGGGGGAGACCCAAAGCACCTTTCCATGGGGTTGGCCCGGCCCCCAGCCCTGATTCCCGCTGGCAGCTCCCCGGGATGCCCCAGCACACAGAGATGCCGCAGGCCCAGCGCCAGCGCCCTCCCCACACTGCCTTTTATGGCCCTGCTGCAGCCACGGCCCAAACATGGGCTGCGGGACGGCGGAGCTGGAGCCTCCCCGGGGCTGGCCCTGATGCCGCTGAAGGTGCCCCAGACATCCCAGCTCAGGCGGCTGCGCTGGGGGAGCTGGGGCTGAGCGGCGAAGTGCTTCGTGTCACCTACACGCTGCTTACGGGGGCACCCTGCAGCTCATCCCGGTCCCTCTGCCCCTCGCAGCTCCCATCCCTGCCTTGGACAGCTCTGCATCCCTGCCCTGTGCTCCAGCCCGTCACTTTGCACCTCCCTGTCCACCCCGAAGCACAGGGTCGCTGCAGACCCGCTGTGCCCCAGAGCAGCACGGCACAGCTCACACCCAGCCGGCAGACACAGCCCTGGTTTTGCTCACAGAGCTGCCCCGGGCAGAGAGAAGAGGGGCCAGTGGGCACCGCCAGCCCCAGCAACCCTCCTCTGGCCGGTGCCCGGGCAGGGCTGGCGGGGAGGATGCACCCACCGAGCACACAGGGTGTGTCAGAAACCAAATGACTCAATCGAGCCCGCAGTGACACCCCCAAGGGCAGCTCCTGCCGCTGCAGGGCTCCAGCAGCTCCTCACCTCCATCCCAGCCCCAGCTCGAGCTGGTCACCACAGGCTGGGACACAGGTGAGACCCCGTGGTCAGTGCTGGCCAGGACAGGGACCCAGGACACTGGATCTCGGGGTAGAAGAGGGAGCAGGGGTAGGAAGGGGGTGATGGGCAAGGCAGCTGCAGTGGGGAGTCCAGGACTGAGTCCCGGGTTGCACCAGAGCTCCTGACGTCCCCTCCAGCATCAGGAACACGAGGAAACTGCCTGTGCTGTATTTCCTGGCTGCGGGCAGTAAATCCTCAGGGCCCAGGACAGCAGTTGTTGTGTTTGTAATGACAGAGCTCCATGAATCAGCGCTGCCCTGTGATCCCGGCTGCCTCAGCAGTGCCAGCATCACCACGGCAGGGGAGACCCCCCACATCCCTCAGCAGTGCCAGCGCTCCTGGGATGGGCATCCCTGCCTCGTGCTCCAGCCTGTGCCAGGATGGTGCTGTGCCTGGTGCCAGGGCAGCTGCAGGGGAGTGGCAGAGCCAGGGCATGTGCCGGGCAGAGAAGAATTGAGCTCAGGAAGAAAAGCATCTCTCGTGCTGCCCGCGAGACAGCTGGAGTTCCCAGAACCTGCTCAGCATCCCCGGGGGAAACCAGACAGCGAGCAGCAGCCTAAAAATAGCTGCCCAGGGCACATGCAGTCGCCTGAGAGAAGGGGAAGTGAAAAGGGAGATGAGCTGAAGCTTTCCAAGGAACAGACCCCAGCCCTGTTCAATTTGCCACCCCCACACGTGAATTGCAAAGTCTTTGTTGCAGCACCTTCGCCTGAACGTTTGGCATCAGAAAGTATCTGAGGGTCAGGCACCAACACCCACAGAGCCCAGGACAATGTCACTGTGGGATGGGATCACTGCACCAGGTAGGAACAGTGCAGAATCCCAGGAAACACTTTGAGTCCCCACTTGGCTCTATATAACCAAATCCAGGTAGTCCAAGGTGGGGCAGAGGTCGGAGGAGCCAGTCTAGCCTGTCAGCGACCAGTTGTGGCTCCGAGTTTTGCTCACTCAGCTCCTGTGTGGCTGTTTCTCATCCCCTAAACCCAGCACGAGCAGTGCAGTGTTCAGCCTGGAGCCCGGCGCCTGCTCTGCCCCATCCAGCACCCGCGCAAAGGGCTCAGAGATCATCACCCCTTGGGTTTAAGGAATTTATAGGCCATGAAATGTCTTCCCAGCCCAGGGCTGAGCCTTCTGCAGCAGCAGAGTGACCTGTGCTCCTTACGGGTGCTGAATCGGTGCCCGAGCCCCTCCGGCTGGCAGGAGCAGGGACACAGAGCAGCCCCCAGAGTGCCTTGGACTGGGGTTCTGCCCTGCAGACACCAACGGGCTCCCACCTCCAGGCAGAGCATCCACCTCCTGATGGGTTTAGTGCAGTTCGACTTGGGTCAGAGTAAGCAGCTTTGCAGCAGGGAGCTCTGGCGACGGCACCGCGTGCGGGCAAACAGCAGGGCCGGGAAATCTTTCTGAAACCTCTGAGAACATAAACACTTGGTGTGCTCTGCCGAGGAGATGCCAGGGCAGTCTCTGGGTTGGCAAAGCCGTGTTGCAGCGAGCCCCGGGCTGGGCTGAAGCTGCCGAGGCGCTGAACGCCGAGCGGAAGGAGGGCGGAGGGAAGGGCTGAGAGGAGCTGCTGCTGCCTCGGCTCAGGTGCAGGGAATGGAAACTGCCTGACCACAGAGCTGCTTCCTCCCTCCCCTCACACCAGCGCCCTGCACGCCGGGCAGGAACCCTGTGAAACCCAGGCACCTCTGCCAAACGATGCTGTTTGTGGCTGCCGGACGCCGGCGATGGCTCTGCTGCAGGGGGGAAGGGCTGAGTCCCTCACCCCCACACGGCAGCACTCGGCCAGGTTGGGGCTGCACAGTCTCCCCATCCGTGGCACAGCTGCTGGATCCACCCCTGCAGCTTCCAGCTTGCTCCCAAGGGAGCCACGTGCCTGGAGCAAGGATCCTGTGGCCTTTCGTGTGAGGAGACCCAAGATCAGAGCCCCAGGCCTGCCCACTGCACCTCACGATGCCAGCCCGGTTGTTCCGTGAGAGCCACAGCCCATGGGACCGCCGGCCAGGACTCTGCAGCCCTGGGGACGCCGAAGGGCCCTGTGTCTCACAGAGCCCAGGGGTGCCCATCCCTGGGATGCAGTGCCAGGCAGCACCTCCTCAGTGCCCACGGCCCAGGGCTCACCTCTGCTGTGCCGGGTGGTTTGCCCATGTGCCAGCCCCACCGTGTGCCATGCCCGGACCAGGAGGTGGGGCGTGTGCTGACAAGGCCCTCGCTGCTCCTCTTCCCACAGCTCCCTGAGCAGTCCCAGCCCAAACCAGCATTATCAGCTCTCTGTGGGCGATCACCGATCTCATCACTGCACAGCCCAGGGAGGGGAGGCCGGGATGGCAGTTTGGATCAGCGCCAAGTGGCATCGAATTGCTCTGCCAGAGGAGCTGGTCCCAGCCCGGCAGTGCTGGGTGCTGCACAAGCAGCTGTGGGAGCAGAGCACAGACAGAAAAGTTCCTGGTACCCACAGAGCAGGCTGCAACTGCCCTCATCTGTAATCTTAGCAAATCCACCGATCAATCAATCACTCAAACTTCGTGCTTAAATAGCTTGGCATGACCAGCCCTCTTTCCTCTGCAGCCAGGGAAGGCCTTACGAATGCTTCTTCCTCCCAGGAAGCATTGCTTGTGTGGGTGGGAGCCAGGAGAGCTCATTTGTGGGATGAGGCAGCCGGGCTGCACCCCTAGGGGTGCTGGGCTGGGATTAAGTCCCTTTTCCTGGGCCCAGCCCAGCTCCTGCCCAAGAGTGAGAAGTGGCACTGAGAGCCTGGAGGCTCAGAGGGAGGAGTGGGCATGGGGCCATCCCTGCTCCAGCTGGAGGAGCACATGGACCTGAAGAGTATCCTCATCACCACCACTGGCAGATGCAGCCACGCCGGGACACACACACAGACCCAGTTCTGACGGAGAAAATCTCATAATTACACTCAGCTGCCAAGGAACAGCATCGGCTTAAGTGATAAGAGGGAGAAGAGCACCAAGGCCGGATCTCTCCATGGCTGCTTGGAGCTGAGGGGGATGATGGGGAAGGTCCAGGGCAGGGTGGGGCCAGTGACAGGCATCAGGCTCCCTGTGGTATGGGGAGAAAGAGCTCTCCTCTCCCTCTGCTCCAGGAGATGGGAGTGCTTCCAGGGTGTGAGTGCGTCCCAGGCAGCCTGCACTGCTCTGGGAATGTGGGGCAGGCAGGACCTGCTCCCACCAGCTGGGTGCTGAGCCCTGTGCTGTGGAAGGAGGGTCACAGACAGGGACAGGGGGACTTCAGTGCCTCTTTCCTCTGAATTTCTCCCGACTTGCCTGGCTCTAAGAAGATTAAAGACAGATGGTCTCTGAGGCTCCCTCGATGGCACCCATGCTTGAGGCTGGGGGGGAAGGCACAGTGGAAAAGAACCCGGGGGAAGGGGGGTTATTCCCAGCCAAGTCCTCACGTGCTGGAGCCTAGTGGGAACTTGCTGTTATGGCTGCAGCTCTGCAGAGCAGGGCTGTCACTCCTTTTTCCAGGGCTGGGTCATCTGTAGGGAGCTCCAGGGGTGAGGGGAGCCCGGCTGTGCCCCCAGCGTGGCTGCTCTGGGCAGTGCTGCCGTGTGTCCTCTCGTGCCTCAGCCCCTCCGTCGGCTGCACTAAACCAGCTCCATTGTGCTGTGTTAAACTGCTGGGGAAGCACAGTGTGTGCTCCTGCAAGTATCTCATTCCTGGGGATTCTGCTCACAAACTCCTCTGGTTTGCGCTGGAGGCAGCACCAGAAAAAAGCATTCACCTAACACAGCCCCCTGCGCACCAGCGGCAGCGATGCACTCGTGAAGCCATTTAAATTTCCACGTGATGACCCAGTTCAGGGTGGTTTCGCCTCTGGATTTTCCCACTGCTGCTGCCTCTGGGTGGGTGGTGGCAGCTCCAGACCTCGCTGCTGTGCTGGATTTTAAGGCCACCACGCTGACAGCTCTAGCCTCAGGTGCTCAGGCTGTTCCTGAGTGTTACAAAATTCTAGGCACTCAGCGTCTGAGGATACCTGTGTGTGCTCCCTGGCCCTGGATGTTTTACTGATAGCTTTGAAGAACGAACAGTTTTGCAAAGGGATTTTTGCTGCTGCCTGTTACACTGGGGGCAGGGCACATCACTTCAGCTGCTGCAGCAAAGTGGTGGGGATACCCTGGGAGGGAATGGGGGGGCAGGTTCAGTGCATGTGTTGGAGTAAATTCCAGCCCAGCTGCCAGACTTGACTGTTCCTCACCATTTCAAAGCCAGCAATCACTGAGCTTCCCCACGCCAGCACTGAGGCTGAGCTGGGAGGAAGAGGGGCAGCCTGTATTTAGAAGGAGACAATAATTGCAAGTCAGATTTGCTTGTTCAATACTCTATTGACAGATTTGCCTTGGCAACCTGGAACAGTGTTTCATTGTTCACATCGTACTTCATGGCATCCTATTGATTGGGTGGGTGGGTTTAGGTTTTTGTGGGTTTGCTTTTTTGTTGTTTCTTTTTCCAAGCCTACCTACTCTTCCTTTTCTCGTCTTTCTCCAGCACAGTGTTGACCTCGGCAAGGGCTGCGTTGTAATCTGTTGTTCAGACTGGCCACAACTTCCAACACAAGCCAGTGCTGACAAAAGCAGAAGGGCAAATCCCAGAGCCCAGCTGGCCAAGGCTGCAGGCCAGGTAGGGATGAATGGGGCCAGTGCCCTCCCCCCCACTCCAAGGACACGGCAAAGTCCGTTTCTGGCTGCCTGTGGGAGCAGCCTTGAAGGAAATGCTGTAACTATTCATGAATTAACTTTCTGTTATTATTTGGTGATCGGCCTGGCGTGCCCCTGGCTCTGTGGGCTCGGGAGGAACCGCTGGCCTTGTTGGGGCAGAGGGGAGGAAAAGGCAAGCACCCAAACTGCAGCCTTGGAGTCGCCTTGGTGGAGCTGGAGGATTACAGCTGGAAGAGAATTGCTATTTTAAATTGCTAATAATGATACAGACTAATGAGCAACATCAGAAATGATGGCACGTGTAATCAGTGCTGCTTGATGGCAAACACAGAGCAGGGCTGCAGGAGCTACTGGCGTACAGGGCGAGGGGAAGTGGAGCATCTTGTTCTGGAGAGGCAGAACCCACCCCAAGCGAGGCACTGACACAGAGCTGGCTCTGGCTCCGGGGTAAGAACTTTATAAATAATGATGAAAAGGATAAACCTAGACAGACATCAGCTCTGGGTACGTGGAGGGAATAGGGCCAGCAAGTATTTGAGGGAAAATTGCTTGGTATGCTTCCTAGCACCTGCAGGAAGCCCATCTGTCTCCGACTGTTAGAGGTTTTGTCTTACAGCTGCACCCCAGCAGCCCCACCCCGGGATCAGGCCCCCCGCCTGGGCATACAGGAGGTTGAAGCCCCCAGTCCTCCACCTCAGACAGGATCTTCCTGCAGCAGCAACTATTGCTGAAGCTCTGCAGAGAAAGAGGAATCTGAATTTTTGGCCAGGTGTGTGGTGGATGGGAAGGTACCATCAAATGTGTGTCTGTGCCTTGTACCTGCCTGATCCACAGGCAAACCAGCAACAAACTGCCCAGGACCAACCTGCTGCTTTCTTGGCTTTAAAGGCAGCAGTTGGCTCATGTTCCTTTTGGTTGAAAACCCCTTTCCTTGTCTCATCTCTGTGATATGCCCCAGCCAGTCAGGAAAAGGCAACAGTTGGAAACGCTTCCCGCTTTCCTTATTTAGGCTATTTTATGTGTTTCAAATAAGGTGTCCTCTTTGGGCCTGACAAAGGGAAAGATGTATCAGTTCATGAACTGCTGCCGCCTGAGCAAGGTAAGAGACGGAAAATCACCACCATTACCATCATTACTGCGAATCATGTGCAATCAGCCCCGTAACAGAAAGCAGATGAAGATCCTGCAGAAACCTGCAGGACGGGAGCTGCTGCTGAGCCGTGGGAGCCAGGGGCCAGGCAGTGATTAAAATGCTTTTAATATTGGTTTTCAGTGTTGCTTTCACTTTTTCTTTTTTTTTTTTAATATATATTATATTTCATCAACAGCTTCTCAAAGTGCTTCTGCGGCAGGTTCTACAAGATGCCAAGGGCGTTTGGTCACAAATTTAAAAATATATGTATTTTTTTCTATATATGCAGCCAGACGGAGTTTGCCCATCATCTATTCCCGACTGTGTCCTGGGAAGAGCAGAGCTTTCCCTGCCGGGCTGGACCGGGACCTGGACGTGCTCTCCAGCTTACCCAGGCAGGGGAGGAACTGCACCAAATCATGCTCGTCCCTGGGCATTTAGTTTTATTGCGAGCATTAGTGGTTTGTGCTCGGCTTGTCTCCTCTGGCAACAGGAGAAGCTGGAAATGTCAAAGGGGAGGGTTAACAAACTCCACTGGCATAAATTTCAATGAATGTATGTTTCTTAGGAAAACCGCTAAGTTAAAAAAAAAAAAAAAAATTAAATCTTCCTGTGTGTGCTTTCCTTGGGCTGCTGTTCACAATGGATAATAATTCTTACATTAAGCCCCTTCGGCCCTCCAGGGAAATCAAAATTGTAATATCAGTTTGCTTTTTATTGGCTCGGCTCTGCGATCGTGGCGGCTGCGTCTTTGTTAGGGGCTGCGGCGCGGTGACATTCAGCGGTGTCTCCCGGTGTGTCCCCTCCGGGCCCGGGCAGCGCCACCGAGGGCGCGGGCTGCTGCCGGCCGGGGCCGCGGAGACCGGGCGAGCCCGCGGGCCGGGGTCGGACCGGCCCCGGGGTGACAGGGAACGTCCTCGGGGGACGGGGGATGCTGCCCGACCCCCGGCAAAGGAGCCGCTCCAGGCCCCGGTGCCGCTCGGGATCAGCCCCGTCGCTCCCGCACCCCGGCGAAAGTCGCCGGGATCCCCACGGGCGATCTCGGCCCCGCGGGGATCGGCCGCTCCGTCCGAGGGCCGGCGGGACCGTGATGGCACCGGGAACCTCCGCCCGACCCCCGGGGTGGCCCCGGTGTCACCGGACGCGAAGCACAGCCCGGCACCTGCGGGAACCGGGCCCTGATAGCCGAGTTTCCCCGCAAGGGGCCGAGGACTCCACGCCGCGCCGGGAATTGCCCCACGGGTGTCCGTGGTTCTGCCGTCCTGCCCCCGGGGTGCGGCGCCCGGGCCGCTCCCGCAGCGGCGGCGGGGAGGCCCGCACGGCGGGGGCTGAGCGGGGCTCTCACCCGGGACGGTGCCCGGCCCGTTCCACCTGCCCGGGGGAAGATGCCCCCCGCGCCTCACATTTCCCGGAGCAGTGCGGGGAGCGGACGGGCGGCCCCGCTGACGGCCGGGGACACGCGTGAGGCTCAGCCGGCTCCCCGCGATCCGCCCAGCGAGGAGCGAGTGCGCGGAGCCGCCCGGCCCGGGCTCCCCGTGCGGCCCCGCCGTGCGCGGCTTCCGGCACCGGGCGAGGAAAGCGCCGCCACCTGCCCCGGGCCCGCCGCCACCGCTCGCTGTCCCCGGGCCGGGTGCAGAGCGATCGCAGGGACCCGCCGAGCAGCGGGCCGAGGGCTCCCCCGGGCAGGGTCGGGCCCCGCGGTTGGCGGCAGCGACCCGGGCCGTGCCGGGATGGGCGCCACCACCCCCTGGGCCCGGGGCTGCCCGCGACGTGGCGTGGCTTGGCGTGGAGTCCTCCCGCGGGCTCGTCCCCCGCGGGGACCCCCACGCGCATCCTCTGGTCGGACCCCCGCCCGACCCCTCTCCCCCCGCGGGCGCGGGTCGCGCACCTGCCCCGCGGGCTGTGCCGCCCCGCGCCGGCCCCGTGGGGGCCGTGCTGAGTCACGCGTGGGGCGGGGGCCGGGCTGCCCGCGCCCCCCTCCCCGCGCCGCCGTGCCCGGCCCCCGCCCGCCCCCTCCCCGCCTCGCTCCCCGGCAGGGCTGCGCCAATCCCCCGGCCCCGCCGCTGACGGGCAGCCGGGCCCGGGAGGCGCCGCCTCCCTGACGTCTCGCTCCGGGATTTGCACGGTTGCGGTGCCGCCGCTCAGTGTCTGTCGGGCCGGCGGCGGGAGCTGCCGGAGCCCGAGCCCAGCTCGGCTGCAGCGCGGCCCGGCCCGGCCCCTCCCGGCTGCGGGATGGAGCTGCCGGCGGTGGGCGAGCACGTCTTCGCGGTGGAGAGCATCGAGAAGAAGCGGATCCGAAAGGTGCGGGGGCGGCGGCGGGGGCGGCGGGGGCCGGGGGCGCCGGGGGTGGCGGTTCCCGCTGACGCCGTGTCTTTTCCTCCCGCGCCGCGCAGGGCAGAGTCGAGTACCTGGTGAAATGGAGGGGATGGTCGCCTAAGTGAGTACCGACACCGGGCAGGGATGGGGCCGGGGATGGGGCTCCGTGAAGGGCCCCGGCCGGGGCGGCGGGCGGGCTGCGAGAGGCGGCGGCGGGGCCCGGCGGTGACGGCGGCGGGAGCCGAGCAGGCGGCGGCTGATGTGCACCAGAAAATGGCTCCTTCCCCCTTTCCCTCCTCAGAGTCGGGCTCCATATTGCAGAACCGAGCGGGGAGGGGGGGGGCGGGCAGGAGGGGAAAGGGGGAATAACCGCAAAAATCGCCCGCGTCGCCCCGTAGCCCCGAGAGCCGCCGCCGAGGCGGGGGCAGCACCGGCACCGGGGCGAGCGCGGCCGCTGCGGAGCGTTCGGGGTTCGCATGACAGTGCGGGCGGGGGGAAACCGGGACGCGGCGGCCGGGTCCGTCCTCCGCCCCGCGGCCGCTTTCCTGGGTCCGGGAAAGGGGATTTGGAAAATTTCATCATGACATGCCTGGAATTCCTCCGGAATAATAACTGCGCTAAATAAACAGTTCTGTCCCCGCGACATCCCCCCCGTCCCCTCCCCGCCCATCCCCCTTTCCCGGGACCCCATCTCCGCACCCCGCTGCCATCGGGCCCGGTGCTGCGGGGCGGCCCTGCCCGGGACCCCGGCCCCGCCGGCGGGTCCCCGCGGTGACGGCCGCTCTCCTCCCCTCTCCCAGATATAACACGTGGGAGCCGGAGGAGAACATCCTGGACCCCCGGCTGCTCATCGCCTTCCAGAACAGGTGAGCGGCGGAGGGGCTGGGTGCGGGAAGGGCGGCGGGACCCCCGCCCGGCGCCGCTCCCGCAATTGCAGATGCGTCACGGAGCCAGGGGCCACGCCGGGGCGGCCGCGGGCCGAGCCCGGGCCGGGCTGGGGGGCGCGGCCCCGGCGGGGCGGGCGGTGCGGGGCCACCGGGAAACGCTCCGGGTCAAGGTCCCCCACGCCGCGGTTCCCCCCCGCGCCGCGCCCCCCCTCACGCCGCGCCTCGCGCTCCTGCTTCCCGGGATTCGATGCCGTGAGTGGAGGAGGCGGCGCTGCTGCTGCTGCTGCGCTTGGACGGGCTTCGGCTTTTTCTTTTTTTTTTCTTTCCTTTTTTTTTTTTTTTTTTTTAAGCCTTTTTTTTTTTTTTCTCTTTCCGCGCATTTATTTCCTGGAGTGTTTTGGCGCAAACTGTAAACTTCAGCCCCTCGCCGCAGCGGGGGAGGCGGGAGCGGGGAAAGCGCTGCCTCCACGGAGTGCCTGTGCCCCCGGCCCGCGGCCACCTGCGGGTCCCCCGGCCTGCGGCTGCGCACCTGCGGGCCCCGGGCCCCCTCCTGCCACCCTCTCGCTGCACCACATAGGGTCACTGGCACCGGGGAGCTGCCGCGGGGGGTGGGTGCGCCCCGGGGGTCGGTGTGCTGCCCTCTGGCCTCGCCGTGACGCTGTGTTCCCGCAGGGAGCGGCAGGAGCAGCTGATGGGATACCGCAAGCGGGGGCCCAAGCCAAAGCCGCTGGTCGTGCAGGTAAACGCGCGGGAGTGCAGCCCCTCACCCTCGGGCACTGTTTGCCGCGGCCGTCCCCGGGGAGCCGCTTGCAGCGGGTTTCATCATGCTGAGGAGGCTGCGCGCAGCCCGGGCTCCTCACAACACCCCGGGGACCCCGAGCCCCAGCGCTGAGCTCAGCGGGAGCCCCAGCCCCCCCTCCCCTCTGGGCCGCAGGGCAGCCCCGCTGTGCCCGCGCCCGGGTGGCATTAGCAGGCTGCTCGCGGGCTCGGCAGCAGCCGTCCCGCTCAGCCCCCGTTCCCAGACAGCTGATTGAAGGGGGCTTTTCTTCTTTTCATTGCTTCATTAATCTGGAGCAATGCACAGCCTCTAAGTTGGAGTGGGCTGGGGCCGCCTGCTCGAGGACGCGGCGCCCCGGGATGCAGCGTCCTGTAACGAGAGCTGCTGGAGGAGCGGGGGTTCCACTGGCGCCTTCAGCACCCGCTGGAGCACCAGCACCTGGTTCTCCAGCCCCATCTGACCGTGGCCCTTGGTTTTGTGTTGCAGCTTCCCTCCTTTGCCCGCCGCTCAAACATCCTCACGGGGCTGCAGGACCCGGCCGTGGACACCAGGCCCAAGCTGGACCTCAGCTCCTCCGGCAAGAGCCAGCAGCACCAGTATGAACTCAACAGCAAGAAGCACCACCAGTACCAGCCCAACAAGGAGAGCAGCATGCAGCACCAGTCTCACAGCAAAGGGAAGTATTACTACCAGCTGAATAGCAAGAAGCACCACCACTACCAGCCGGACCCCAAGATGTACGAGCCCCATTACCAGCCCAGCAGCAAGGAGCCACAGGGCCAGGCCTGCTTGGACAGTAACAAGGCCCCCCTGGTCACCCACCCAGACAAGTGGGCTCACGGCCCAGCCAAAAACCTGCTGGGCCCGGTCAAGAACCTCACAACAGAGAGCAAAAATGGAGCTGAGAAGAACCTGTCCAGTGGCACTGGGCCGCCCCCCCGAGACAGGGTGACCAGCAATGGTCTTGGAGGAAAGATGAAGATCGTCAAGAACAAAAACAAGAACGGGCGCATTGTGATCGTCATGAGCAAGTACATGGAGAACGGCATGCAGGCGGTGAAGATCAAGTCTGGGGAGCCTCCCCGGAAACGGGCTGCAGAGGAAAGGACTCCAAAGAAGGGTGGGGAGGAGAAGGTGGAGGCTTGGAGGAAGCCAGGGGAGGAGAGGGTGGTGGGCAGCAACGCCCTGAGCAAAGCAGAGGGCGAGGCCCGGCAGCCCCCAGCGGAGCTGGACGAAAGTCCCCAAAAGACTCCCGTGGCCAAGGAGCTGCCCCTTCCTCCAGCGGAGCAGCCCTTGCAGCTCACCACCAAGCCGGACCTCGTGCCCTGGTCCTTGAGTCCTGTGTGTGAGCACAGCCCTTCCTCCATGGGACTGAACCTCTCCAGTGCTGGCTCGCGGAAGCGCTGCCTGTCAGAGCCGCACGTGGAGCGGGAGCCGGGCAAGAAGCGCCTGACCTCCCGGAGCATCAGTGCCCCCACCTGCCTCAGCCCCCCAGCCCCAGAGCGGCCAGAGCCACCCGCCCAGCCGGAGGTCATCCTGCTGGATTCGGACCTGGACGAGCCCATAGACTTGCGCTGCGTGAAGCCGCGGGCAGAGGGTGAGCTGGCCCTGGCGCAGGTGAAGCCGGAGGTGCCGCCACCACCGCCGGCTGAGAAACCGGCCCCGGAGCCTCCGCAGCCCCAGGAGGCCACGGAGGAGGAGGAGGATGAGGCTGAGTCCCTGCAGGAGTTCAAGCCCTTCTTTGGGAATATAATTATCACAGACGTGACCGCAAACTGCCTGACCGTGACCTTCAAGGAGTACGTGACGGTGTGAGGTGGGATGGCGGCTGCTCCCCGTGGGAGCTGCCTGCCTGCCCCGGGGCCACCGGCCCCACAACCTCCTCCAAGGTACTGGTGCCCCTTCCCCAGAGCCCGTGTGCCCCTGCCCGTGCCGTGGCGGCCAAGCCTGCCATCTCCACCGAGGGGCACCGGGACAGGGCCAGGCACAGTGGCCGTCCCTGCCACGTGGGGTGACCTCGCCGCTGCTCTCGCCCTGTGGTCGAGGGCTGCCCCGGGACCTGCAGGCGATGGGACGCGCCAGGATGGGACCCGCCAGTTACTCAGAGTTATAGTATTATATTTTAACAGTGCTAACTTGTCGAGTGATTCTTGCTCCCGTTTGTACGTGGTGTTATTGAAATGTATTGTTTGAGCTGAAAGCTGGTCGCTCCCTGGCCACGCTAATATATTTATTTGTAGGTATTTATATAATGAAATATAAAGCCTAGATTTATGGAGTCCCTAGATCACCTTATAAACTATATCAAACGACTATTTTCTGTTCTCCTTTTTAACCATTGAGCATTTGTTAGTCTCGGCCCCTTGCCCTCCCCACGACCCGCAGGACCATACCCGTATATATTTTTTGATACTGTACACATGTGGTGTTTCTATGTGCAAAAAAAATGGTTATCTAAAGCTAAACGAGCTATTATAGAAATTGCTGCTATTAGAAATGTCTAAACTATAAGCTTCCAATTATTAATTGCTTGAATGTAAATATTAAATGGAGATGTTGAAAGTGCATTTGATGTTCTGCAGCTAGTGTAGGTCGGAGTGCAAAGCCCAGCTGCTGTGAGCTGCCAGCGGCGCGTCCTGGTCCGAGGGCTGTGTCATGGGGAAAGAAATGTATCATGCAATCATGGCAAAGGACTATAAACCTTTACAAAAACTACCGGGATTTGGAGTGCGTTTGTTACGGCAGAGGGACAGCAGGTCCCTGTGCGGGCAGGCTGTGGCCAGGCTGCCCCACAGCAGGTACCTGCAGGTTAAAAAACCAGCTCTGAGATAAAGCATATTGAATGTAGTTCTGATTTTTCACCCAAAGAGTGCCTTGCCCGCAGTGCTGAGGGCACCCTGTGTTCTGGGTGGGCAGCAAGGCCGTAGGAGCCTGTGGTGTGGTGCTTCCCTCTCCCTGCAGTGCCAAGGTGGGGCTGGGCGTCTCCAAAACGGGCTGCGTGAGGTCTGTGATGGGGAACGGGGAAGGCGGCACAGGGGATGGGTGATGGCTGCCATGCCAGTGCTGGGGAGGGTCACGGTTAGATGAGAGGTTAAACAGAAAGGAAGATGGTCCAAATTCCACCAAGAAAAAGGCAGGTGTCTCCGAAGGAGATTAATAATTCCTGGAGTCCACTGGAAAATACAGCACAGGGCTAATTCTTTACAAAATGGCTCACAGGGTGGTGGCAGCCCAGCAGTGGAGCCCCTGCAGCCCATCTGTGGGTGGCCAAGATACGGTACTCGATCCCCACCCCCCCTCAGTGACCCCCTGGCACCTCCCCAAAAAGAGTCAAGTGCCTGGGCAGTGCTGCCCTCTGAACCTCCTGACAGCAAAACGGGCTCCAGTGCCACCCTGTCTCCTCTTGGGCTTTTGGTCAAAGTTGATTTCTCTTCCAGCAAAGATCTTTGCTGAAATATTGGCACGTTGGTGTGTGTTGACCAGAGCCTCAACCTTGTGAGAAGCAGAATTAGTTTGTTTGGGTAAGGTGGGCCCTACAGTGATATGTGAGCTACCTGAGACATGGGTGAGTTACCCTGTGAGAGCCCCAGGGCTGGGGGGCACCCAGCAGGCTCAGCCCTGGGTCCTGCTGTCACATGGTGTCTGTCTGTCTGGCAGTGCTGTTCCCAGAGGACAAATAACCCCCTGTTTCATGTTGCCCACTTCTGGGCCACCTGGGCTTCCCAGGTGTCATTCTGTTTAAATTCCAAACTCACTATGGTAATTGTTGCTTTGTAAATCCTGAGGGTTGTGGGAAGTTGGGACAGAATCCAGCCAGATATCATCTGGAGCGGCTCACAGTGGAAACCCCTGCATGTGCCATGTCAGCCCATGTCTTGCCTAAAGAGTTTCTCATGCCAGAGCTGGAGTACTTTTCCGAGATAGTTTGGATTAAATGAAGGAAAAGCAACCACTGGGTGTATGGATGCTGTTTTCCCAGCTGAGGCAGATGAAGAGGCTTGTATCCACTGATGTCATAGACATTGGTTTTGGTCTGGTGCTGCTCAGAGTGCTTGTGTTGTGGGAATGGTTTCTGGGAGCTGACTCCAGGAAGGTGGCTCCATCCCAGCTCTTTGGTTAAACTGGTTGATGTGGGCAGGGTCAGTGCTGACAGCTCTCTTTCACTCCTGATTCAGTCCATGCCCCAAAGCCGGTGGACACTTGGGTGATGTTCAGCTGGGATGTTCACCTGCCTGCATGGAGACCCCAAAGCTGATGGAGAGCCAGTGGAAATGGTGAACTCTGATTAGAATCAACATTTGCCTGATTGTCGCTTCATGCCACCAGGGCTGTGTGGGTGACGGGATGAGGGTGCTGGAGAGGGGGTGTCAGGGCAGGTGAACCCCAGCCCACAGCGGGGGAGCCAGGGAATGGGTTGGTGGGAAGTGTTTCCCTGCCATCCCAGGCTCCGCTATCAGAGCACATGATCAGAAATGATGCATTTCCCTTGATTAATTAAGCTAATGGTTATCTGAAAACAAAAATGGCATGGAAGAGGAGACGCATGCTCAGAATGCAAAATGTGATTTGTGAAAGGGGAAGTGCAGCTCGACAGACAGCGGCAGGAGCCAGTGCAGGAGCGGGGCCGGGCTGCGGCTCCAGGGCAGGGCGGCTGCCAGGGCACAACTTGCTCTTTAGCCACACAAAGGTGGATGAAACCCACAGGGTTTCTCACAAATAGCAGGTTGTGTCCTTGAATGTGGGCTTGCAGGCTCTGGGCCAGAGCCTGAGCATCGCTGCTGCCGAGAGCTGGCTCGGCAGCTTCGTTCCCTGGGCTGTAGGTGTGCGAGGCTCTGGGCAATTAATAACTGCTCACAGGTTTGCAGTTAGCTCATTAGCATTTCTGAAAATGGAGGGTGTTGTGTTGCCAGTTTTTAAGGGAACACTGTCCCTGTGAACATGTGTTTCTGAGCTCCCTCCCCTGTGCCCATCACCCCTGGGGCTGCAGAAGCCCCCAAAGCCCCTTCTGTGCCGGCAGCAGCCAGGGTTGGTTTGAGGCACCATTTCCCGGAAACCACACAACCAGATATTTCTTACTCTAATAGTTTGATCATGTTTATCACAACTCCAGCAGCTTCCTGTGCTGTGAAAGGTGTGATAAGTAGTTACTGGTTTAAAAGCTGCGCCCTTCCCTTGCTGGGCCGGTTGGCTGGAAGAGATGGAGTGTTTGGATATGAATTACTTATTCCTGGCGTACTCTTTCCCTATTAAATGCATCAAACCTAAATGCCTGTTACTGAGCAAATTAATGTGGAGTCCACGGTGACTTGCAATGGTTATCAGAGCGATCCAGGGCGAGATGGAGCGTCACCACGCTCCATTAGGAAGACTGGTGCGCTCTACATTTAATGTGTTTCCCAGGAATGCGTTAACCTCTGCTTGGTTTGGATTTATTCCAGACAAATATTTGCTGATGTAAAAGGAGAATTTGTGTTCGTCTTTGAGCCCTTCTGAAAGGGCTTGGTGGATGCACGGCCCTGCACAGAGGAGGGGCTGCAGCTCTGTGCTGATGCTTTCAGGTTCTCCCGTCCCCGTGGTGGTGCCGGTGTCTGCAGCAGGACTGGGCTGGGATCCAGCTCTGTCACCAGCAGTTGCCGTGGCCCTGTGTGCTTTCAGGAGGCGTCAGTGTGATCCCTGCTCCACGCAAGGTGATGGAAACATCATCCCCAGGCAATGGCCACAGGGCAGCAGCAGCGTGGGCCTGGGGCTGGGTGGAAGGGCTGCATCCCTGGGGTGAGGATGCTGTGACAGAGAAGGATGTTCAATAAACTCATAACATAGAGCTGATGTCTTTTAACCAGAATAAGAAACAGCCTCATGGGAATGGGAAGGTCCAGTCTGGGAATGGGTCCAGACTTCCAGGTTCAGACTGGGAATTGTAGAGCAGCCTCTCCTGAGAAGGGCAGTAAGTGTAGGTGGCCATGTGCTGTGGGAAATGTGCTGTCCCAGGCAGTTGGGACATTCATTGCTTTTGCTCACACGTGGGTGGGGGCAGCTCCAGGCAGTCATTGTGCATTTTGTGGGATTTTTCCTTTATTTTCCCATTCTTCTCTGCTTTCGATGTGCAGTGACAGGAGGTGACTGTGTGACTTTGCTAAATGGAGTGGCCTCAGCATCTCTCCCCTGTCAGAGAAGTCAATAAGAAGGTAAAGCATTCATGGTCTCATTATGGGGGGTGGGGAACCCACGGCTTGGGCTGTTTTTCTAGGCCTTTCCCCTTGAGCACAGCCGTGCACGTGTCAGCTGCTATAAACAATTTTATCTAAAACTGGATCCAGTGGGGCTGATCCAGCAGCCACCAAGTGGGTTTACTGGGTTTTTGAAGGGGTTGCTGTCCCTCTGTGGGAGAGCAGCTGTGGGAGGGCAAGACTGAGATGTGGCCCCCTCACCAAACTGGGACACGAGGGGATGCAGAGAGGATGGTGAGAGGCTTCCCTGCTTCTGCTCCATCCCAGAGCCCCCTCGCCTCTCTCATCCCATGGGGCTACCTCTGGTTTGAGCAGCTGAAAAAGCCTGGCCGTAGGAAATGCTCAGTCTCTCCGCAGATAAGATCATTTGGATTCAGCCCAGATTCATGGGAGATCTGTGTCAAAGCAGACGCAGGAGACGGCCACAAGGACACGGCTCTGTTTACGTCCTTACCAGAAGAGGAAGGCGGCTGCATAGGGTCAGCACAGCCCAGACCAGCTCCAGGTGCTTCCAGAGCCTTGTTGAGTGGCTCTTGAGGATCTCCTGTGCCTGGGAAAGCTCCTGCTGCACCCTGAGCTGGGAAGAATCCCATTATAGGCAAACCAAAGTAGTTCACGCATGCACAGGGCAGTTAGGCCAGCAATGCCTGACCTAACCACGGCTCTGTGGCGTGGCCACGCCTCGGGCAGCGCCAGCGCCGTGATGGAGAGTGGTCGTGTGAGTGAGAGGTTGGACGGAGATGGGGGCTGAGATCATTGGCCCCCTCATTGCACTCCTGAGAAGGAACCCCCTGATTACTGCAGCAAGTGACAGGGAGGGGACGGGGTGGGTGACATGGGAGAGGAGCCGAGGTAGCTGCAACTGGATGTGTGCAGCCTGCTGGGGAAGGAAAAGAGGGTTGGTGGTGAGTTCTAAAGGAGATTGGAAGAGGAAGAGGGACCTGGTGGTGCAGCTGCTCCTAGGAGCCATCCCTGGGTCTGTGCTGGCACACGGAGTCTCGTGGACACTGAAGGGGTGTTCTTGCATGCCAGACCTTTGGGTGCAAATGGGAGAGAAACGAGGGTCTCTGGAATGATGAAAGTTTGGGGCAGGCCCCAGTGGGGCTGAGGGTGGCTGGGGTCTCCTTCCCCAGGCTGGGACCCGCCAGTGCCTCCCGTCACCCGGGAGCCATTTGCCGGCACCTCCTGAGGTCGTTTCTCACAGGAGCCGTCAGTTCAGCTGACACCTTGATGTAGTTTAAAGCAAACTGCAAACATGAAGATTTATTTTTATCGAAGGAGCAGGCATATAAAACACAGTGTGCGACACAGCGCAGCTGGCAGGGAGCACCCTGGATCCCAGGAGCTGGGCTGTGTGCCGTCCCTGGGTGACTCTGCTTGGCAGCAGGCCCTGGCCTTCCGGGGTGGGGAGAGAAGGAAACTTAAACACCAACTGCCAAACCCTCCAGGATCCCCCAAACCCTCCAGGAGCTCTGTCAAACACCAGCACCTTCTTGCAGGGGATGGTTGAGCTCCACCAGTGCTGCAGGCTCTGTCCCAGGAAACTCCTGGGAAGTGAAGGATGGCCACCCTGCCATTGTCCGGGGTTTTTATACTTTGCTATTTTGAACACAGCCCCTCTGGCATAAAAGTGTTTCATTGGAGGTGAGAAAGGGGATAACCTAAACCATTCAGAGATGTTGCTGTTGTGCTGTAGCAGCCAGGGCAAAGTCCTGCAGACAGAGAAAATAAATTTGAAATACTTGGATATTATTAGAAAATGCATTAACAGCAGCCTGAATGGAGGGTCTGAACTGATGGAAGCTTTAACAAATGTGTATTTAATGTTGGATATAAAAACTGTGCTGAGCAAAAAATTATGGTTGGGCCACTGTGAAACCACATCACCTGGGATGCCTCTGTCCACAGTAGGAACGAGCCTGGGATGTACAGGACAAGGAATGGTGGTGTTTGGTAAAGGCTGTGAAATGAGCCAGAGATAGAACAACCTGCCCCAGGGAAGGGCCCACCCAGGCACCCCGGGTTTGCCCCTTCCCCTCGTGCCCAGCACGGGGACGTTGTCACTTCGTTTCTGAAGCACAAGAATAGGAAACCCAGGGTGACTCAAATGTCACACGCTATCCCTCGGCTGAAGCTCAGGGTGGAAAATTGCAGCCCGGGAGCCGCTCCCAGAGCTGGGAACAGCAAACTCGGACTCAGCGTTTCCCGCCCACCCGGTGCCGCCGGTGGCGGGGGGGGCCGGCGAGCTCAGCCCGGGCGCGGCCCGTGGGACCGGGATGCTCCAGGGGATGCTCCGCGGACCCGTGTCACGCCGCGTGGGCATCGCCACGCCAGCCCCGAGGCGGGACCTGTCCGCAGCTGCTGGAGAGAGCGAGGAGGCGGCGGGCAGCGGCGAGCGGGGCTGCGGCAGCGGCGGGAGCGAGTGCGGGCTAAAATGGCCACGCCGGGCTGCGGGCGTGGGCTGTGCCGTGCGGGGAGGGCTCATCCCACGGGCGGCACGCTGGGAAAGGGCGTCAAACCGCATCGGGGAGCGCGGGGATGGCAGGGGGGTGGGCAGCGCTTGGCCTCGGCACTGGGGAGAGCGGCCCGGACCCCCTGAAAATGCCCTTTGTGAGAGCTTGGGCATCGCGTTTCAGACGATGGGGGCTGGGGGCGTTCCGCGCTCTGAATTTCTGGGTCCCTATCCTAGTGCCGCCCCATCTCCTGCGCCCCGGGGGCGGATGCCCCTTCCCACCGCCGATGCCTCGGAAGGAACGGACTCCTCAAGCTCGGGGAGCTGCTCGGAGCTCACAGTCCCGGGGACATGGGAAAAGAAATATTTTATATTTTTTTCTGAAAGAAAAAAAAATTAAAATGGAGCGTCAGGTTCTTTTAAATACCAAATACAAGCTTCGGGGAGGGGAGGTTTGTTCGGTATCAAGGAGCCACCGAAGCATCTCAAAGCACAAAATAAATGGTAATATTCACATATGCTTGGAAACGTTAATTTTCACATATGTTAGTAATTCCACATGGCTGAAAAATGAAGGCTGAAGCGTTGTCCTCGCTGTACCCATCCATTTGCCATGCGGTGCAAGCCAGGCTGTCATTCTAACATCAGCAACGTGCACTGGGTCCAACCGTGACACTGTCCTTCCTCTGCCTATGTCCTTCTGTCAAATGAAGTCACCACCAACAGATAAACCGGGGGAATTCATGGTAGGTTGTGCAGAGAAGAAGCTGCGGTGGTCGGACACCAGCGGTGCCTCCCCTCTCCCCGGCGACTGGTGGAATGATTCTTTATCTCGAGTTTAAGGGCTCAACCTGACCCTGAGCCATTTTTAACCCGAGGTGGGAAGAGCCCTCCCTGGGTGTCTTTCTCTGCTTTGAAAAATCCTTCACTGGCTCCACGGTAGCCGCTTTCCTGATGTTTTTCCTTTTTGCAGCTCCACCACCTGAAGCAGACCCACTTTCCCAGGATTTGATGCTTTGCTGCTTGAAGATTCTTTAACTCTCTGGACTCAGAAATAAGTCCTAGAGCAGAGCCCCAACAAGAAGGCGTCTAATCTAATGTATCCCATTTCCATATTTTGTGCTGCAAGCAGCAATTTGCGGTGCAGCAGCAGCGGCTGAGCAGGGACGAGCATTATCACAGGAATTCCTTCCATCTCTCGCCTGAGTATGTGACAAACAAGTCTCGACTGTGGCATTGTCTCTCTGCTTTCGGGCTGACAGATTTAACTCTGCTTTCTTTCTCTGGCAAGGCAGTTCTGCCTTTGCACGGTGCCCCCGCCCCGCCCCATCCCCCCCCGCAATCCTCTCGTGACTGAGAACTGCTGCCTGGTGCCACGTCCCAAGTGCTGGGAGATCAGAACGCCGAGCCTGAGGGTGCCACAGGGGCCGTGAAAGTAGCACTCCCGTGGCCGTGGGCTGAGAGCGGCCAGCCGTGGGCTCAGCACAGCCCGCTGCGAGCTGGAGTTCCACAGGGTGGGGAACTTGCTGGGGGGCATCTGGGACGGTGTCCTGGGAGATGCTCAGTCACAGAAGGGGCTGCGATGAGCGGGGGTTGTTGCAGAGAACCAGCCCGGCAGCCGCTCGGTGCGGGGCTTTGGGGCTCAGCCATCCCTGGGGGGTCCCGGGACCTTCCCCCTCCGGGGCAGGGTGGGCTTCCAAAGTGCTCCCAAAGTGTGACCCTTTTCTTGCTCCTGGAGAAGGACCATGGCAGGATGAGCCAAGGGCTGAAACTGCCCGGGGGACTGGGAGCCCCCCGCGAGCACGGGGGGGTTTGCGGTCGGTGATCGCTCTGCCCCCGCATCCATTCAACCCTGCCTGAGGAGTTAAACAACAAATCTCCGCGGCAAGGACCGTCGTGTGCAGCCGCTCTCTCGGTGCCACCGGGAGCTGTGTCTCATGGAGGGTCAGAGAGGAACAGGGACAAGGGACGGCACCGCCGCCGAGGAAGGTTCCCCGTGTGTGCAGGGGACCGAGGGCAGAGCCGGGCGATGGTACTGCTCGGTGTGTGGCACTGGTGAGCCCGCTTTCGCATGGAACAACCTCCGGTAGCTCAAAAGAGACACTGAAATATTGGAGAGGAGTCGGGGAGAGGCGGAGGGATGGAGTGGGGGCTCAGGGAGCCCTAGAGCGAGCCGCGGGGGTGCCCGGCCTCCCGAAGGGAAGGTTAAGTATATTTTTATCAGCCCGTAAACCTCTCCCATGGAGAAATTCAGGGGCTCCGCTGAGATTTTCTTCAGTACACGCAGACACGGCAGGCTCCAGTGGCTGAGTCCGCACCGGCAGGAGCTGGAGCTGGAATGCGGTGCCATTTTCACCGCGTCAGAAAAAAAACATCCAGGTGGGAGGGCAGAACCCAGTTTGCCTGGCATGGCTGGGAGAGAATCCCTGGATCCAGCCCCAGGCTGCTGCGGCAGGAGGCAAATAGTGAGGGGAGTGATCCACAGCCTGTTGGACAAGGGCGGGCGGTGGGGGCTTAGAGTGCCCCCCCCCCAGTCTTAAACTTCGCACCCGGATATTTTATGTACCCCCTGATCCGCCGTGCCCTGCTGGGTTTTTGTCTTTATGGGTGGCTTTTAAAAGACGAATCCCTTCCCTCGAGGGCGCTGCCCGCACCCCACCGCACACTGGCACCTCGGGGCGCAGGAAAGCGGCTGCGGCGTGGGGGTCCCTCTTACCGGGTGCTCCCACGCGCGGCCGCAGTGCTGCGTGTCCAAGAGTCAGATGGCAGCCCCGGAGAAGCGGAGCAGAGATGGGACCCCCCTACCCGGGTCCCACGGGGGACCCGCAGCGCTGTTTGTAGCGGGACCGCGAGGAAGGGACATCGGGGACGGGGGGAAGGAGATGGAGAAATAGAGAGAGTGGGGGCCCGGAGGTGAGGTGGGCAAGATTCCCCCGGGAGAAATTGGAACGGAGCAGAGCAGAAACCGAGGATCCTCCCCGGGACGGAGCAGCACCGGGGGCTTCGCATATCTCGGCGTCCGGGGGAGTCGCAGCGAGAAGCCGAGGCTCTGGGAGGGGCCAGGGTGGCTGTTGGGGGGTCCCGGGTGTCCAGCGCCGGAGGCAGGATAAGGCCCACCCTCCGCAAACACAGGGCGAGTGGGCGGTCCTGGGTACCCGGGTCCCGGTTCCTCCCGCCGCGGGAGGAAACGTCCCGAAGTCCCGGCAGGGGCGGGAGGAAAACGAAACAGGGGCGAGGAAGCGGCGGACAGCGACAGCCCGGCGAGGCTGGGGTGGAGGGCGCCCCGGCAAGGCAGGGGATGCCCGGGTCGGTTCGGCCCAGCCCGGGTGGGGCTTTCACCCGCATTGCCGCAGTGACGGGCGGCAGAGCGCGGCCGGGCCGGCGGGCTCGGCGCGGCGCTGCATTGCAGCACTGCATGAGCCCCCTCCTTCCTCGCTCCCTTCTCCGCCCTCCGCGGCCGCTCAGCTCCGGAGGTTCAGCCCGAGGCACGCACCGACCCCGCCGCGCTCGGCTCCCGCTCGCACGGGGCATCTCCCGCGTCGTGCCACATCCGACCCCCTCCCCCGACCCGGGAATGCAGCCGTGGGGGAGGGACGCGCACCCACCGGCAGGGTTCCCTGGTTGATGTCAACCAGGCGTTCATCAAACCCCGCGCGGGCGGAAGGACCGGCCCGCCCCGTCGGGGCATCCGCCATCCTGCCTGCCCATCCCGCACCGCCGGTGCTGTCCCGCTGTTCGTCCCGGCCGCCTCCCTCCGGCCCCTCGCCGCCCTTCCCTCCGGTCTGGTCGTGCTCTCCACCACGGCGAGGCGTCCGGCCTCGCGTGGGCCAAGCAGTGCCCGGCGCCATCCCCACGGGTTTCCCGCGAGGGTTTTTGGGCTGGTCCCGTGAGGAGCCGTGACCGCCTCCGGGACCGAGCGAGGCTGAAGAATGCTGTGCCTAACGTCACGGCCCCACGGCGGACCCTCCCCGACGGGACGTTTCCCCGGCCCTGGGGGCACTTGCGATGACCATGGGGAGGGTGGAGGGAGGCGATCAGTCCCGCATTCCCTGTCCATCGGCAAGGGAGTCTGGTGACCGCGCTCCGGGATCCTCTGCGTGGGGACAGCGTCCCGGAGATCGGTGTCAGCCCCGCGTGACAGGGTCCTGCGTGGACTCAGACAGTCATGACCCTCGGTGCTGCGTGCGCGGGGCACAAAGGGGAGCGGGACAATCCCGGTGAGAAGGTGCCGGCGGTGGCCACGCGTCCCGGGACCAGCCCCGCCGCCAGGTGCGGTGCGGCGGGGGTGGGAGGGAGCGGGGCCGCGGGTCGCGAACGCCCCGGCACAACGGGGGCCCGTTCCCAAGGCTCCCGCTCTGTCTCTGCTTTGGGAAAACGCCAGCACGGTAACAAAATGGCGGGGAAAGGGTGGGATTGTCACGGCGAGCCCTGCGGCGCAGCCCGGCCACCCCCGGCCCCGCCCGACCCGGCTCGGGGCGCCCGTCCCGGCGGAGGGCAGCGGGGCAGGGGTCCTGCGGGCTGTGCCGCCGCCCGGCCCCGCCGCCCGGCTGAGCTCCGGTGGAGAAGCAGCTGCAGAAAATGGCTGCTCGGCGGAGCCCGCTGAACCCTGCCATGGGGGGGGATGGCGAAGAGGCGGCGCAGCCCTCCCCGCCGGCCCCCCCGGGGAGCCCCGGGGCAGGCGGCGCGGGGGGCGGCCGGAGGCTCCGCGGGGCGGTGGGACCTCGGTGGAGCTCGGTGCGTGGCCTCACCTGCGACGCGGGGGGGCGCGGAGCAGCCCGCCCCGATCGCACCCGGCCCCGTAGCGCCGGCCCGGCACGTGCCCGCAGCCCCCGCCCGGTGCCCGCCGAGGGCAGCGGCGGCTCCGAACCCCGGGGGGCGCGGTGGAGGGGCGGCCGGTCATCCCCCGCAGCCCGCCGCGCCGGAAGAGCCCCAGCCCCGCAGCCGCTCCCGCAGCGCCCGGTTTTGCTTTCGGTTTAAAATAAAATAAAAATAAAATACATATAAATAATCGGGCCGGGGGGACGCGGCGCCGGGCGGCCGCGACTCGGCCACGCACCGGCTCCGCGGCGAAGCCGCAACGAAAACTGGACCCCGGGGTCCCGCACCGTGTCGCCGTCCCCCGCCCGTCACGGCGGTAGCCTCCCGAGCGTCTGGGCGCGAGGCAGGAGCGGACACACGTGCGGGAGGTTCGCTCTCCGCCGGTGGTTTTTGCGGGTGTCTGCGGAGTGAGGGGATGTCCCGAAAACGGGAGTGTGGGAGCCGGACCGGGGCGATTCTTTCCCCACAGGACAGCGGAAGATCCTGTCGCCCTGCGACTGCTCCACACCTTGGCGATTGAACATGGAAGGCGCTTTGCCGCGCCGTGGGCGCATCACGGGTGGCTCCCGCACGCGCGGAAGCCGCTGCCTCCGCCGCGCACGGTGCGAAGGGCGCCGGTGCCTCCCAGCAATACCTCTCCCGGCGTAGCCCACCCGGATGCCTCCCTCCTCAAAGCCCCCCAGTCTGTGCCCCAGATGGGGATCAAGTCACCCGTGTCCCCACTCCCCCTGCCCACTCGAGGTCCCGCTTGGCGGAGCAGCGGGACCGCCCCGTCCTGCTGGCTTTCCCGGCGCGCAGTCCCGCCGGACCCTCTGCCGCGAGTGGGACGAAGACGGCCGGCCTCCTCCGTGACCCGTGATGCGGAGACAGAGGACCGGCGGTCCCGCCGCACTTCTGGAGCGCCGCGGGCTCCCGCGTGCCGTCGGTGCCCACGGAACACCAGCGGCGAGATGGGGGGCCGGGAGCCCCGGGGCGGGAAGGGACAGCGAGGGTCCGGTCGGGGCGGGGGGCGCGCGCTGGCGGGGTGCCACCGGGAGTCCCCCGGTGTGCCGGGGGTCCCGGCCGGGGGGGCGCGGGGCCGTTCCGCCCGCGAGGGCCGTTGCTGCGATACCGGCGGGCCAATCAGCGCCCACCAGCTCACCCGGGCCCGCGCGCCGCTGCCTTATATGGTGCGCGCCGTCCGCGGGGCGCCGCGCGCATCGCCATATAAGGGCATGAACCTAAATACAGCGCCTACCTTGGGCGGGGCGGGGCCGCAGGGAGGGCGGGGCCCGGCCGCGCCCCCCGCCCCACCGGGCCCGCCGCCGCCGACCACCCCCAACCGGAGGAACCCGCCTCCGGTCATTAGGTGGAACGCAAATGAGCAGCGCTTCACCTCTAATTGCTTTTGTTAAAAGCGGAGTCGCGGGAAGGGCGGTGACGGGAGGGGAACGGGCAGGGACGGAGGCAGGACTGAGCCGGGCAGGGTGTAGGACAGGGGTAGCGGCAGCCCCGGGCGGCCGCGGTTGCACCTCGTCTCATCTGTCACATCCCGAGTCAGATCTCCCCGGCGGGGCCGCCGCACCGCGCTCCATCCCACTCCGGCCCCTGCCCACTCGTGACGCTCCCGTGGCCGCTGTAAGGAGCAGGTCCGTCCTTCTGCCGTCCTTGCGGGCAGAGCAGCGCGGCCCCGGCGCGGGCAGCAGCCGGTGGGACGGAGCCGCACCGGCTACACGGGGTGCAGGAATACCCCGGAACGTTCCCGTTTCCTCGCCCCACGCCGCACTTGGGCCGGTTCCTCCCTCTCCCCCTCCGCAAACAGCTCGTGTTTATGTTCCTACAAATAATGAGCAAATTCAGAACCCCCGGGAACAAAAGGTCTTTTGTGCAAAGCCCTCGCAGCCTGGAGCGGGTGATAAACGGCGCCCTCCGGTCCCGGGAGCGGCGCTTTCCTCGCCTGGGGCGTTCGGGGTGACCCGCGAAGCTGCAGCGGGGTGACCCCGGCATCGGGGGTGACGAGGGGCTCCCGGTGCGTGTCGGCACGCCTGGAAAACGGGGAGCGGGCGCTTTGCCATCGGGGGCTCCGTGGGCGCTCCTCGCCGGAGCAGTGGGCTCGGGGGCACGGCAGACACACGGGAGCAGAGGACTGCAGGACACGCATGAGCCGCTCCCACGAGGAAGACCGACTACCCGAACGTTCGTGGATCTGTGCTCCGGGAGAGAACGGCAGCTTCTCTCCCCCGTCGGGACCGCAGAGGGGACCCCACCCCGCGCTTTGTACCGGGGTCGCGGAGCTTGGCACAGCTCCCGGGGTTCCTGCGGGCGCTCCTGAACTCTCGGTGCGGGGGGGTTTCTGCCCTGCTGAACCCTCGATGCTGGGGGCCTGCCCGGGGCGGAGGGGGCGGCAGTGCCCCCCGGGGGTGGCGGGAACGCCACCGGTTGCGCGGTGACTGCAACCGCCATTTCCAGGAGGACGGTGCCACCTATGGAAAGCACCTGGAATTCACCGCGCCGGCGGGAACGCGCCGGGAAGGTCAGCGTTTCCGTGCGGCACCGTCGAGACGAGCCGCTCTCCGGGCCGGGCCGGGAGGTGTCGGAGGGGGCTTGGCTGCCCCGGTCGGCAGGGCCGCCACTGTCCCTCAGTTACCGCCTGCCCCGGGGAAGATGCTCGGCTCGGTCCTGGGGCGGCGGCGGGGCCCGACTGCGGACCGGCCTCGGCGCTGGGCTGCACCTCCTCGGAGCGGTCGCTTCACCGGCTAGCCAAGGCCCCGGTAACCGGGAAATAACGACCGGCGGGGCGGAGAGAGGCTGTTCTGCTCAGGTGCTCGTCACAGTCCCCGGGGCCGGCATCCTCTCACTCTCCTGGGTCCGGCCACACAGAGGTCTCTCTACGGCCCCGCCAGCCCCCTCCGGTCCCCGGGGAAGGGGCAGCAGCCGTGCCAGGGGTCGACCCACCGGGGCACGCTGCCTTCCGTCTCCACGTCGCCTCCGCAGCCGCCGAGGAAGCCCTGCCCGGTCATGAATTCGATGCCAAGCACCTTGACACGAAAACTTACACGGGAGTTCCGGGGCTGGTGCAGCCCCGCGCGGATGCCACTGCACGGGAACCCCCGAGATCTCCCTTCCCCTCACCGGCTACCTGCGAGCTTCCCGGCAGCATCCCCAGCGGCACCTTGGGATGCCGGTGCCGCAGCTCGGAGCCAGTCTCTGCCTCCCCGATTATCCCCGAGCTGCTCGGAAACGAAAAGGCAGCGTCCCGGGGTGCGGGCTGCACCCCCAGTCCCGGAAAAGGCTGTGGACCGGGGGGGGCCCGGTGATGCTGCGGTGTCCCAGGTCCGTTCTCACCCGTCGAGACAGCCTGGTACCGGCTCGGGGGAGCGTGAATTTGCCCGAGGCTCCTCTCGGCTCCATTCATCCACCAGTGGAGGGAATCGTTTTCCCGCACGGCTCGGGGACGGAACCGAACCGGGAAACACCCAGAGCCGAACCGGGCGGCGGGGCTCACCGGGAACTCGGGGCCGACCGCCCCGAGTGTGTGTGGGGTTATTCACGCATTCAGGGAACTCGGGTGGAATGGGGCTCCGAAGCGCGCTATACGCTACCCGTCGGTACCCGGGCAGCAGGATGCCTTTCCCGGGTCCCGAGGGCTACCCCGGTCGCGGGGTCGGTTCGGGGGCGGGCAAGCGCTGGGGCTCTGCCGGCGGGCGACTTGCTCTGCCCCCGTTCTTCCCGGTGGTCCCACTGTGGGGGCCGTGCTCGGGTCGCCCACGAGAAGGGTTGTCGACACAGTGGAGCGCGACTGTGGCATGAACGGATATACGAGGGGCATCGGCACCCTCGGCCACCCGGAGAACGGGTTCGGGAGCTGGGCTGGATCCTAACGTCCTACCGCGGGTGGCCGTGGGACGGAGCAGCTTCTGAAGCACGGTCACTGCAGTGCACGGGAGGCGCGGGGGAATGCCCGGCTGCAGCGCGGGCATCGATGGTGCCGGTGTTGGTTTGGAGCCAGGTCCGCCCCACCGCTCCAGGCTCAGCCGCGCTCGGACACCCGTGCTCGCTCCGCCGCCCCACGCGCGACACTGGGAGGGGCGGCAGCCCCCCGGTTTCGTTGCAAAACTCGTGACCGTGGAAAACCCCGCACAGTGAGAAACGAGGAGGGAGCCAGGAACTCTGCTCCGCAGCGGCCCGCTGAGCCCCGAGGAATTCATCTCACGAGTGCGTGTTGGAGGAGTGGAGACTCGGCAGCCGAGAGGTGGATTTGGGGTCAAACGGGCAGAAATGGGGTTTGCCTCGCCGGCACACCTCCTCGCCGGGCCGAAGCTGTCCCCGGGTCGGCACCGAGCCCGGGACCCAGAGACCTGGCCGCTGTCTGCGTGGGCGGTGGAGACGCGGGGGCGAGCGGCCCCCTCGGCCGAGAGCCCGTGGGGCACCCGGGCAGCCCCTGACGCTGACCTCGGGAGCCTGGAGGGTGGCCCGTGCCCTGGCTCCGCTGCTGCTTCCGTTGGCCCGACCGGGCAGGAGGGACCCCCGCAGCGCCGGCCCCGGGCGAGGGGTTCCCGGACTCCCTCCCGCAGCGGGAGGAACTGCCCGGCGGAGCCGAGGACGGTCCCGCTCGCCGCTGCCTCATCCCGCGGCGCCGGGACAGCTCCGTCCCGCTTCTCCTTCCGAGCCAAGACCCCCACGAGCGGCCGCAGCCCCGGACCCGACCCATCCACGCCCTGGGGCTCCGGCCGGTTCCCACGCGGCGGCGGCCGCTCCGCGCTGCTTTTTCTGTGCCATTCTCGTTTACGTTTCGCCTTGTCCCTGCCCCCCCGCTCCGCAGCGGGGGCGCAGCCCCGGCTCCTCGCGGGTCCCGCGTGGGTTACAGCGGGAGGAGGAAGCTATTCCTCCACTGACGCCCGCACGTGAGGCAGCCGGAACAGCGGCCTCTCGGCTCTCCACACTCACGCGTGGCCGTGGGGCTCCGCGTAGCTCGTCACAGGCGACGAGGCAGAGGCGGCTGCTCAGTCGGGAGATCCGCAGACCCTCGGGGCTCCCGTGTGGCGCCGGTGCGGGGAAACTCGGCCCGGGTCTGCGGTTCCCACCTGCAGAGGGACACCGGTAGCCACGGTGCTGGACAAACACCAGCTTCCGCGGGTTCCAGCAGCTCCACGGCCACGGGGATGGGCGCCTCTGCTCCTCCGCAAACGCTGCCCTGGGAGCCCCGAGCAGCGGACGAGACGGCGGCGCCGGCACCGGTCGGGCCGGGGGGTCACGATCCGCTCCCGTTCCCCGCCTCCCGCCCCCGCTGGACCTTGCACCCGGTACCGCCGGGTCTCTCCTCTGCGCGGCAGCTTCTCGGTAACGGGATCCTGTCCGCTGCATCCATGCCGATTCATGAGTCACCCCGCAAACAGCCTTAATTAACAAAGAGTAATTTGACATTAACGAAAAACTTCTCGGGACGCAGCTCGCCGTGGTCCGGGAGAGCGCAGGGGTTGCTCTCCCCCTCGGCCCCGCCAAGCCACGCAAAAACCCGCGTAGTGGGGAGGCTCCCGTGACGGCGGGGTTGCAAGCGTGGTGTGAGAATCCACGGGAGCCGTGGAATGGGAATCTCCTGCCTCCTTCTGTGAGCGCAGTTTCACCTCGGCCGGGGGAGGTGGCAGGAGGGATCTGCCCACTGAGACCGACCCACGACCTCCCGAGTCCCGTGTGGGGCCGTGGGGGTCCACTTGTCAATGCTCCCCGCGGGTCCCAGAGCCCCACGCGTGTCCGCCGTTGGAGATCCCTGCCCGCCCGTGTGATGCGGCGGCAGGGAGGATGCCCTCGAGAAACAACGCTCCTCGAGGTTCCCGCTGCCGGTCCCGGTGGACCCCGTGGCCCGGGGCTCCCCACAGCCGTGGGCTCATTTACTGGAAGGCAGGCGCAGCTGGATCCCCGGCGCCACTCTCGCCGTGATTCTCCCACGCGTAAGCGCGGCGGCCACCAAGTCCCACTGCTCCTTGGCTTGGAGCTCCTTAGGGAAGGGGAGACGGAGGCAGGAAGGAGGGGCAGATCCACGAGAGGTCTTGTCACGCGTGGAAGGGGCAGTTGGAGCCCACTCAACACTGCGCCGTGGTGCTGCGGGTCCCACCCTCGGGGTAGCACCCACCCACGGCGCTGTCCACGGACACGAAAACCGTTTCACTCAGCGGGAATGGGCTGAAGGGCTACCCAGCCCCCCCGGGCCCTCCCCCTGAACGGCGCGGGGGGCGAATTTTAACACTGCCCGCTTGCGGGCGAAAACCGGTCCCATGAGACCTCCGTTCCACAGAGGCTGCATCCATTTCCCCCGACTCGCCGCCCCGACACGCGTGTCCCGTTCTTTCGTGGCCGCCTCGGGGAGAAGGCGATGGTTCTCGTGCGGGGCGCAGCGAGGCGGGACGAGAGGCAGAGTCGGTGAGGGGGGGCCCATGGGGACCCGCTACCGGCTCGCAACCTCGCAGTGTCACCCGCATTCCCACCAGTTTGCTAACAGGTAACGCGGGAGATGGATCAAATTCTGCGTGGGGCCGCTGGCACGCGCGACCGCTTCTGTCCGAGGAAGGGTCCGCGGCACCGCGGGCTCCGCCGTTACCGGGCCGGGCGTTTGGCGCCGGAGCGCCCCTCGCCCCGCCACCTCTCCGTTTGTCTGACCACCGGCCCCGCACCGGGTCCCGGAACCCCCCAGTCCGCCCCGTCCAGGTGCCGCGGAACCCCCCTACCCGTCCCCGAGGCTGCGGGTCCCACATTCCGCCCCGTCCGCGGAGCTGCGGGAACCCCTCCCACCCCGTCCCGCTGCCCAGATCCCCTCTTTGTGCTCCGCGACCCTTCCCGCTCCCCCGGGGCCGCCCCCCCGAGCGGGGCGTGTCCCGGGGCGCGTCCCGGGGCGTGCCCGGCGCGGGTCCCTCCCCGCGGCCATCGGGACGCGCCGCACGTCGGCGGGCGGGGCGCGGCGGGGCCAATGCGGCGCGGGCGGAATATTCCACCCGGCTCCGGCGGCGGCGGCGCGGGGGGGCCTCGGTGACGTCAGCGGGCGGAGTATTATGGTCTGGGCTGCGCCGGGGCCGCCCCTGCGCTGCGAGCGGCCGCGTAAACATGGAGCTCTCGGCCGTCGGGGAGCGCGTCTTCGCGGCCGAGGCCCTGCTCAAGCGCCGCATCCGCAAAGTAGGTGCCCCCCGCGCCCCCCCGCGCCGCGCCCTCGGCCTCCCGCGCCCCGGCCCCGGCCCGCTGCGGGCGGCTCTGTCTCCCTCCGCCGCGGGGCGGGCTCCGCTCCGCCGCTCCCGCCCTCCGCGCCCCGCGCATGGGGGGGTTTGTGTTAAATCCGCGCCCTGGGGGGGTGTGTGTTGTGTTAAATCCGCGTTATTTTTCATTGTTGCATTTCCCCCCTCCCGACGGCCCCCTCCTCCCCGTGTTCCGCTCCCTGCGTGGGGCGTTGCAGGGGACCTTTGTTGCGGGGCGGTTTTATCGCGGTTTTCGCTCCACACGTATTTATTTTCCTCGCTTCCCATCCGCAGGGCCGCATGGAATATCTGGTCAAATGGAAGGGCTGGTCGCAGAAGTAAGTCGCCATGGGGCGGTGGGGCCTGCAGCAGGGTCTGGGGGGATGCTGGCTGCACCCCCCTCCCCCTTTGTGCCAGAACGCGAACTGGGTCCCTCCTTTTATGCCCCTGTTTTTTTATTTATCTTGTCCCTTCGTGGCTCTCCTCATGCTCTTCCTTCTCTCCGTGTCCCCCCAGGTACAGCACTTGGGAACCCGAGGAAAACATCCTGGATGCCCGGCTGCTTGCAGCCTTCGAGGAGAGGTACAAGGCCTTTACGAGCTGTAGCAGTTGTGCTTGTAAATATGTTGCTGTCTTGTAGCTATGCTGAATTGAAGCTTTGGTTCTTTTAACACCTCTAGGGAGCGAGAAATGGAGCTTTACGGGCCCAAAAAGCGAGGCCCCAAGCCCAAAACCTTCCTGCTAAAGGTAAGGAGGCTGGAGCCCACACGTGAGGGCTGCGTGCCAGAGCGGGGGGCTCTCTCGGGCCCCTTTGGAGGATGCTCCCCTCGAAGGTGGCCTCTTGTAAGTTGTAATTACGCAGCCGGATGGCAGGATAATAAAGTCACCGGGTGATTTATCTTCTTTGCAGGCCCAGGCAAAAGCCAAAGCCAAAACCTATGAATTCCGCAGTGACTCTTCCAGGGGGATCCGGGTGCCATATCCCGGCAGGTCCCCCCAGGAGCTGGGCTCCACGTCCCGGGCTAGGGAAGGACTGAGAAACATAGCCCTGGCCCCCCAGGGCAGCTCCAGCACCAGCACCCCCAAGGGAGACAGCATCCGGGACCGGGTGATCCGCGTGGAGGAGAAACCTGGGGAGACCCCCAAAAAGAGAGGCCCGAAGCCCAGGAAGGAGCTTTACAAGGACCTGGCGGAGACTCTGGATGCCTCCAAGAGGAAACTGGGGGACCCGGGGGACAAGGTGGGGGACTACCTGAAGGCCAGGAAGATGGAGGAGGCGGCGACGGGGGCGGCCAAGTTTGGCTCGGGACACAGCGTGATCCAGCTGGCCCGGCGGCAGGAGCCCGACCTGCCTGGCGCCCTGCCCGGCCCCAACCGCGCCGAGGCGGGCACCGACACCTTCCCCCCGCGCCTGGCCAAGCACCGCGCGGACTTTCTGGACCCCAAGGGGCAGGGGGGGCTGGACCCCGGTGGGCCCAAGCTCCTGCACAGCGCGGTGAGCCCGGGCAGCGTGGGCAGCCTGTACCGCGACGGCGTGGGGGGCCCGGCGGGGCGGCCCTCCCTCATCGCCAGGATCCCTGTCTCCAGGATCCTGGGGGACCCCGAGGAGGAGTCCTGGAGCCCCTCTCTCAACAACCTGGAGAAGGTGGTGGTAACTGATGTGACCTCTAACTTTTTGACCGTCACCATCAAGGAGAGCAGCACGGACCAAGGATTCTTTAAGGAGAAGCGATGAGTTTGGTGGAGGTGGTGCTGGGGTTTTCTTCAGTCAGATCCAGACAAAATCTTGGTTAGAGCTTGGTGGGCCTCTCTTTTTTTTTTAATTCTTTTTTTTTTCCTTTAAAATTTTTTTCTTTTGTTTTTTCTTTTGTTTTTGGTCCTGGAGAGAATTTAGAAACTGTCCTAAATTCATTAACTCATTCTTTTGTTTTTGTTTGGTTTTTTTTTTTTTTCACGTCTTACATTTCGTTGGAAAGATTATCTCTAGAGTTATATTTTCTATTAGATGTAAATATGTTATTTAAGAAAAAATGCTTATATATATCTATATATATATATTTCAACTCTGAGTTGTTTTATTTAAATGGAGACAACAGTGACTGCTCAGTTGCTCCTTGAAAGGACAATAAAACTGAGAACTAACGAGTTCACGCATCTGCCACAGGAGCCGGTGTACATAACGGTGTTCATAGCTAAGTATGTGCTGGGTTTTTTTAACTATTATTTTTCATATGATGCTATGGATGGTGGAGGGGGACGTGTTGCTCCCTCGGAGGGCGAAGTGCCCGGATTTCTTGATTGTGATTTAAGGTGTTGCTTGTACAATCAAGTGTGCTGTGTCCAGAACTGTTGCCCTTGACAGTTGACGTGAGCACTTGAATTCACAGTGTTGTTGGGGATGGGGCGTTTCCAGTCTAACAAAAAAAGTAATGTTGCTACAAAGTCGGGGCGGGGAAAAGCAGAAATCCATAAAAAGGCTAAAAGTGTTGGAGTATTAACTTGAATTCCCTTTTCTTGCGGAGGAGAGGAGGTCTGTGTGTGTAAGGTTCCTGAGGAGTGATACTGAAATGCACTTTAATAGAGTTGTCGTAGCAGTTGTGGGAGATGGGACTGAGCTGAGAATCTGTTTTCATTTTGTCTGGTCGCTTGATTCTGTTCCCCCACCCACTCAAAACAAAAAAACCCCAACAAAACCCCCCTCTGTTTACATTCCTGAAATGCCAGAGAGGTTGGGGAGGGAGCATCTCACTGCCCATATTTAGTTACTTTATTCTGCTATAGAAAGTGGATTATTATTATTATTATTTTTATTCCCAATCACAGTTTACTTCAGACTGTTGCAAGACTCCCGATAAAGTGTTTTGTAATACCCACATCCCTGACAAATCCCAGAGCCACCTTTATGCATTCAGAGACAATAAATATTTCCCTTTCCTTATGCTGGTTAAACAATAGCCAAGAGGCAAAATATTCCCGTGTGGAGCAGCCCTGCCGGCTTGGATGGATTTTTTGCTGGATTTGCCTGTGGGATTCCTCCTGGAACTGTGATTCTTCCCCAGCTGGTGCAGGGAGGGTCTCATGGCCCTGGACGAGGTGCAGCAGTTTCCCTGCTGGTGGGGGGTGCAGCCCCCGCTCTGTTGCTCCCCAGCTCGGCCACAGCGTGGCACAGAGGGGAGAGTGGTACCCTGCCCAGCGTGTGGTTTGGCTGAGGTGGGGCAGGTGACCCTGTCCCGACACCTTGCTCTGGGCATCAGTCAGATGGGAAGCACAAACCTGGCAGCGCCTGAGGGCTGAACTGGGCCAGGTTCCCTTTGTTCCTGGGCTCCTGACAGCCCCTGGCTCAGGGGGCTCACAGGGAGTGACCACCAGGGAGTCTGAGAGTGGGGAAGGGGCTGGGCAAGGGGCACCCCTTCACTTTGGGGCGCATCGGCGGCTCCACCTTGTCCGGTCCCCTTCCCCATCCTTTCAGGACCCATGAGGTGCCTGGCAGGAGGATGCTGGACTGGCTGCGCAAAGGGAGCCCTAGTGTCTGAGAATTCAGTTTGCTTTTCCTTTTTTCTTTTCTTTCTTTCTTTCTTTTTTTAAGGCATATTTTGTAAAATTGAGATTTTTAACTTGGTTTGTGCGAAGAGGCAAGGTGCTGCCAGTGCCGACATGGGACATGGGTGGTGTTGGAGGATGATGAGGGGGTTGAGCTGCCTGTCCTCCCGCTGCCCCCAAAGCCGGAGGATCCTTCCCTTTGCAGAGCCCGGAGCTGCTCCTGCCCCGTGTCCGTGTGTGTCCCGACACAGCTGGAGCAAACCGTACCTGTGGGTGTATATGTGTGTCTGTACATAGCGACGTGTACCCTGCGTGTGTGCGTGCGGGTGTGTGTGTGTGAATTATTTAAATCTAAGACTTGTACAAAAACGATTTGGCTAAATCTCAGTCTCAGAAGTGAAGCTTAACTACGTGTCTTCTGCCAGCCGTGAATGTCCATATGAGACCTGCTTTTTATGTCAGTTTAAATATATACTTTGTAAATAGAAATGTGTCTGGCTTCCCTTTGTGGTCCCGGGGTAAGGGGGTCTGTGTGGCCGGGGGGGTGCCCGGGAACATGGTGTGGTGTGTGCTGGGGCCCCGATGGGACGGGTGGCCCTGTATCCCCCCTCCGTACAGGGAGTCGTGGTTGTAAGGGCCTGGGGCCGGGACCCGAAGGGATGGGGGGAGTCGGGGGCGCCCCTGAACGCAGGTGACACCGGGCCGGGCCCCCCCCCAGAGGTCCCGCGCTGTCCGGAGGAGGTGGTGGCGGGAGCCGTGACTCCCGTCCGAGGAACAGCACCGGGGCAGCCGCTCCCACGCCGCTCCGGTACCGGGCCGGGTCCGGCGCTGCCCCGGGCCGCGGCGCTCTGCCCTTCCGACGGGGCGAGCCGCGGTGCGGCGGCCCCTGCCCGGAGAGCTCGGCCTTTGTGTGCAAACCCGCCCCGGCCGCGCAGCCGGGGGGTGGGGGGTTTGGTGGGTTTTTAAGCCGTGTCCTCATTAACCTCCTTTTTCTGCTCGGGCGGGTGGGGCGCGGACCCCGCGCCGCGGGAGCTGCCAGCGCCGCCGAGGAGCGGGAGGAAGGGCCGCACAATGGCGCCTTTCTCCCCCGGCCCGGCGGGGGGGCCCGTTCACACGGGCCGCGGGGCCCCGCGAGGTGGGCGTGGGGCCGGGGGGCGTTCGGCTGCCGGGGCTCAGCTCCCGCCCGACGGCAACCCCGACGGCGGAGCCCCGGGGCAGCCGCCCGCGCCCTTCCGCGGCCGCGCAGCGCCCTCCGTAGGCCAGGCCGGCCAGGCGCGTCCCGCGAACCCCGGCGGGTCCCGGTCCCGGAGGATCGGCGAGAAACACCTGAGCGGTGAAAACCCTGCGGTGCAGACGCAACTCCAGCCGGGAGCCCGGGGCCAGGAGGGGCCTCGTCCTGCCCGGACCCCCGGAGGGAAGTAAGGGGGGTTCCCCCGCTCCGGTTCGCCCCTGCCTCGCACATCCCCATCCCGGGGCCCCGCGGCTGTCCGGGCCGAGAGCACGGTGTCCCGGGAAGGGGGTGGCCTCAGGCGATGCCCGGGGAGGGGGGCGGGGGCACTCCCGGAGCAGTGACCACACGAGGCTGAAAAGTTTAAGAAAATATTTATTGATATGCTAAAAAAGAACAGTGGAAAAGTTATACAAAAGTCCCCACCCGACGTAACCGTCTCCTAGTGTTTTCCTGCAAATAAATTAAAAGCAGCCTAGAGCTGGGGGGCTACACTAGCGTTAGCGTCCAGGAACACTGGAAAACAGCACAGAGAACGCAAGCGAGGGGCCAGGAGGGGCCGGGAGGCTGTGGAGGGAGCAGGGCCGGGTGCTGGTCCTGCTCCCACAGCCCTCATGCTTTCCCAGGGCAATAACATCTCCGACTTTTGTTCTTGGAAAATAAAAGCAAACAAACAGCTGCAGTTTAAAGCAATTATAAGTGTCATACAGGACCGATTTGGCTCTCTCTTTAATTAAAACGTACAAATCAGAGCAGTGACTGGCACAAGTTACAAGAACAATTGTTTGTTTTCACCCATCCCTCAATTTCTGCCAGTAAACCCCTTCTCCTGGCTCTGGAGCCCTTCACACCCAGGCACACACCAGCGCAGAAACTCAACACTAACCAAACCCCTAAACTATCTCCATCTCTCCATGTACTCCAGGTATTTTTTTGGTACAAAATATATATATAAAAATAGACTCAGTTTCTTGGGAAGATGGCTGAATCAGCCACCTCTTCCAGTCCAATGGAAAACAACAAGGATGCTTAACCAGATTACGCCTGGAGAAAATAGCCATTCAATATACAAATACTGAAGGACTTTCCACATCGGAAACCCCTTAGAAAATGACAAGTGACAAACCTTTAATTGCCTGTCTGATACCTGGCTGAACACACCAACCCATAGCAGCAAACTCAAAAAAAAAGGGGGAAAAAAACCAAGTACACCTCGAATCCTAATGGACCCTGGTGCAAACCGGGGACTGCACCAGCTTCCAATCCCTGTCCACAAAATATTCCAATAAATCACTCGCATGATGAGCCTTTGGGAGGCAAACCCCAATGCGAACCGTGTACTCAGACACCCCAGCACTGCTGGGAGAACCTGGAACACCCACTCAGGAAGGCTTTAGGGAAGAAACATGGGGGGAGATGAAGGTCAGAAAAAATCTTGGATTATCATTTTCACCATCCTTAGACCTTTGGAATTGAACCAGTTGGTCAGCAAAAGGCACAGTAGCAAGTGATCACAGCAGAGTCCCGCGCTGCTGGAAGGGGACCTACCTAGGAAGGGTGGGTAATGGAGGGGCCGCTTGCTGCCAGGATACCCCTGGGCACAAGCTCAGGCCCAGCGACCTTTTGTCCAGCCAGGAGGCAGGAGCAAGCTCCCACATGGAGAAACACGTGGGGGCTTTGATGAGGGCTCTGGAGGGAGCGGCAAGCTCAGAGCTGGCATGCAGCCAGCACAGCACCCGTTCTCACAGCTCATCTCCTGCCCCCTCCATAGCTGCTTGGGGTCTGACCCCCTCTTGGAGCATCCTCAGATGTTTTTTCCCCCTTGGGAAAACCAATCTCCACATCCTATTGCTGTAGGCAAGAGCACCCATTCTGGGTCGGCTTCCCCTCCGCAGGTGTCCCTCAGCAGGGCTCTGTGAGACAGCCGGGTGTCTCACTGGGGACCAGGACACCTCTCCCCACGGGCATCAATGTCCCTAGGACCCTGCAGCCACCCCGCTTTGCATAGGCACAAATCTGTCGTGGGACCGGTGTCACAGACAAGGCTGAGATAAGGACGGTCCAAAAGGCACATCATTGATCAGTTTGGATTTGCAAAGGCCAAGTAGCAAACATTTGGTGTGTGGGGCAGAGTGTCACCCCTGCACTTCCAGATTCCTTGATTCTACTCCCAGAACACTCGTATCCCTAGCACAAGAGCCCAGTACAGACCATGCCCAGGACACTGGTTTCTGTTGACACAGGACAAGGCTTCCTTGGAGGTCGTTTGGCAGAGTAAAAGACTAGAAGGTAAACAGCACAGACTGTGACATTTTGGCATCGTGCAGCTTGACAGAAACTGTCCTTGGGAACCTCCTTCATGGCCAATGTTCCCTTCTCTCCGCTCAGCCCCTTCCCTCACAGAACAACGCACAGTGTGGTGCTGGGGGCTGTGTGTCCCCTGCCCCAGGCTGTACAGGGGACATTCAAGGCTGTGCCGAGGCAGAGCTGGAGCTGCCTGAGAAACCTGTACAGGTCCTGCAGTGAGGCACCATCTGCCTCCACCTGCCCTGCATCACACCATGCTCAGCTCCACAGCACAAAAAAAAATCAAACCACAACCCACAGGACAGCTGGGGATTAAATCTAAAAGCGGAGGGAGAGCATTCTGGAGCACAGGAGCCCGCCCAGGCAGAGCCTGCAGCCAGCGCTCAGGGAACAGCCATCCAGCCATCCCCTGACCAGCAGGGCAGTGTTTCTTTCACCTGAGAATGACCCCGCTGCCAGCCAGTGGCAGCAGCCGTGACTGGCGGGGGGTGGTTGTGCCAGGGGTGGGGGTCAGAAGTACCTGTACACCCAGTTTGGTCCATGTGTCACTCCTGTGTGTGAGGACACTGTGAGTGGCCCTGCCTGAGGCAAAGGAAAATGCCTGTCCTGGTGCCAGGTCAATGTTCTGGTGACCCCTGGTGGGACAACCCTTTGGGGGGACCTCCAAACCACGCAGGACAGTGAGCAGCCACCAGCTGTTCATGGCCTCCAAGAAAAGAACTCAGCATCAACAGAACTAAAATGACCTCGAATACTACTAAACTCTGCCTGAACTGCTGCTAATTTTGGCTTGTAGAAATCTGCAGTAGGGAAAATACTGCAGTGAAAAAGCCATTACTGGATGCAATTACAAGCCAAAAGGAACATCCCAGCTGCTGGGACAGTAAAGAGAAGGCAAACAGCTGCTGAGGTGCTTCAGGTCCTCAGAGAACAGCGGCCCGAGGTACCTGCTGGCCCTGATCCTTCTCCCTGTCCTCTCCTTCCCTTTCCCACTGCTCCACCCCACCTGTGCAGATGGCCTTGACCAGCTTCTGAGCCTTCCATCTGAGGAAAAACATGGATGATCAGTGTAAATCTAACCCAGGGAGCAGCCAAGGCAGGTCTAGCTGGGCTATGGTGGGGAAGGCTCACTCGTCCCTGGCTCTGCCCAAGTTACAGCACCAACCTCACAGGTGCCCAGCAGCCCCAGCACTGACCTACCTACTGCTGGAAGGGTTTGCACGTTCTGCAAGACTTAAACAATATTCTCCCGCTCGGTGCCTACGAGTGCCTGGAAACTGCTGAGAGGACAGAGACAATGGCGATGCTGGGATGAGACAGAGAAGTGGCACAGAGGCTCCCTGGGCTGCCCAGAAATTCACTTTCCTCTGGAAATCAAGTCACTGTAGGGAAGCCAGTGGATCTCTCTGGTTCCAAAAAAGGACCCTCCCTGGGCAGAAAGGGGGTACCCTCCAAAGAAGCACCTCTGCTGCTCATCTCGTTAGTGGCATCCAGGACTCAGCCTATCCTAGACTGGATTTATTTCCCTCCCTCATCAGAAAAAAAAAAAAAAGGAGATTTTTTTCCTTAAGAAAAAATGTAAACAGTATTTCCCTATCAGTTGGAAACCTCAACAGAAACGTTGTGGGTTTCCCATCATTGGAAATGACCTTGCCCAGGGGGGTGGCTGGGCTGAGCATACCCTGAAAAACCCCCAAATGCAGCCACCCCCCTACAGCCCCAAGGGCTGGGAGCAGCAGCTGCCTCATTTGGATTGACTTGTGTCTCCCCATAGCTCACAGACAGATCCATGGAGAGCCTAAAGGACAGAAGAGGATCTCCTGTTCCTCTCCCAGGTGTAAGCCTGGCCCATGGAAGCTCCACACCTCCCTGCGGCCAGTGAGCTGCAGACCTTGGCATCTGCTGTTTGAAGCTGTAAAGCAAAGAGACCTGTGCGCAGTGAAGCCTGGCTCAAAACTTGTCAGCCTGACTCCCCCAGCAGCACCAGTGCCCCGGCTCCTGGAGAATGGCATTGGCTACCCCCACACAGGGCACGGCTTCAGAAAAGGATGGAGAGGAGTTGGGGGGATCCATGACCCGCTGGCAGTTCGGAGCAGGTTTCACTGCGTCTTTCTCAAGCCTCTCCAGATATGAGTCCCAGCAGGTCTCACGAGGTCTCCACATTCACTTGAAGAAAGGAAACCTGATGGAAGAGCTGGGCAAAGCTGAGGGTGAGGTTGAAGGACCCTCTCCCTCCTCTCACACTCCTGGGTTCAGTATTGCCTTAGGTTGAAAAACCCGACGCTGGTGGGAGACTCCTTGACCGTCACTGTGATCAGGTTAGCAGTGACATCGGTGACAAAGACGTGCTCGATCAGGCTGCGGGTGGGTTTCCAGTCCTGGCTGGTCTGGATGGAGACAGACATGTTCTGACCCACACCCGGGAAGGAAGTCGAGTCCCGGTCTGAATCTGAGCTGGTGTCCTCGCCCGTGCTCACTTCGGACAGGGCAGACGGCTTGCGGTTCTCCGTGGTCGCGTGTCCCTCCTGTGCGCCGGCCGTGCCGCCTTTGGCCGAGTCCCTGTCACCCGCTCGGTGCGTCTGCTTCTTGCTCTTGGTGCCGTCCCCGCCCGCGAGCGCACCGGCAGCGGCCAGCCTGGCGCCCGCCACCCCGCCCTTGGCACCGCTGGCACCCACGCTGGCCGCGCCGCCGCCACAGCCCTTGGCCAGGGCTCCGCAGAGGTGCCGGGGAGGCTGCTCCCGCCGGCCGCGCTCGGCCCGTTTTTGACGCTCTGCAGGTTCAGAGCCTGCAGGTTCAGCTCCTGGCTGGAGGCTGGCTGGAGGCCGGCCCCAGATGAGCTCGCTGGTGTCTTGCTGCCGTTGGGCAGCATTTGGCCTCCTACAGCAAACCCTGATTTCTGGTCTCCTCCGGCACCACTGCCGGGAGCCTTTGCAGTCTTGGGTCCCTGCACGTTGAGCCCCAGCTCCCCAGAGCCTTTCTGGCTCCTCATTTTCAAGTCCAGCCCTAAGCTGCTCTTACTGGCTGCCTGTGCCTTCAGTGCCAGCCTGCCCAGCGCTGAGCTCTCAGCTGCCGTCTGGCTTTGGGACATCCTGTTCATGTAGTGCACGATGGAGCTCTGCCAGCTGATGGCCTGGCTGGGGCTTGTCGAGCCGCTCTTCATCATGTTGGGCAGGTTTTCTGCTGATGATCCTCCTGAGCTGAGCCCAGCCAAGGCACCTGCTGGGTCCTTCAGCACGGCCATGCCTGAGCCCTGTGTGCTGTGCTGGGGCTGCAGCTTCCCCACCAGCTTGGCACTGCCCCCCACCTCCTTCCGGGATGTTTTCAGCACCTTTGGCAGGTTCACAGTCCTTCGAGCTGCTTTCTGCTCCGGGGGAAGAGGTTTCCGCCCACGCTTCTTCCTGGAAGCATCTTTCATGTCAGGCTTCGCCACCAGGATCTGAGCTTTCTTCTGTGGCACTGGGTGCGTCTCTCTGCTGCGGGGACCTCTCTTTGCTTCCAGGTCACTTTCATCCTCTTCATCAGAGGAGGAAGAAGAGGAGGATGTGGAGGAAGAGGAGCTACTTGACTTAGTTTTCGCAGGCATCTCTGGTTCCTGCAAAGCAACAGAGACAGGGTGTTAACAGCAGTGACCAAAGAGCAGTCATGGGCACTGCAAACCCTTCAGGGCAGCCTGGCCAGGGGCCTCAGACACCCACAGCTTCTTTCTCCACACAGCTGATCTTAAGGGATCCGTTAGCTGATCTGATGAGTTAGGGAGCACAGAGCACAAAATTGGTCAGCAGTAGATACCGAGTTGGACCAGTGCCAGGGAATTCTTCTGTCTCCTGTACTACCCCCAGAGCAGTGATGGAGGTGTTCTTTTCACAGGCATCCTCACCAGCCTGTCTATAACTGCCAGCTACAACCCCCTGACCCAGGGTCTGGGGGCACTGCTGAGCCCTCACTGCACTCAAGGCCAAGCCCATCCTGGACTTTGGGCAGACCCCACCTCCCGTGCCCTCCAAGGCCAGAGCCCCTACAGTGCTGTCATGGCCATGGATTCCCACCACTGCCAGGACTCACCACGTGTTTCCTGGGCCTGCCCCGGGGCCGCTTGCCCCTCTTCCGATTCTGTACTTCTTTTTCATGTTCCCTGAAGAAAGCAAGGATTAAAGACAATGTTTGCAGGGAAGAAAAAAACATCTGGGGAAACTAAGGCAGTCAGGGATTGGAGAACATCCCTGTCTGCATCAGTAACATTCCCACAGCTTCCAGCATCAGTGATGGACCACATGGCATTACATATCCCAGATCCGTGGCTTTTCCAATTTTTGGTGAGATTTACTGTGTTCTCTGGTACAAGGGGATCAGGCAAAGGGAAGGATCATCCCTGGCCCTGTTAAACCTCACCTTGGTTAAACCCCTGCTGAGTTGAGCTTCCACACTGAGCAGAGGAAAAGCAAACACATTCCTTACAAACTCAGCGAGTTCCCTTCTTTGCTGGGCTCCTTCCATCTCTCCTGCACCTCCTGGTCTGGCTGTGGTGGGCCAGGCTGGAGGCCAAAGGTGGCAAAGCCAAGGTGGTCACATAGGGATGTTTCAGGTCACTCTTTCCTTTTAAACAGGACTGTGTTAAACTGTAACAAATCTGGCTGATTAAGTCCTGAGTCCTGTCTGCACTCACCACCAGATCCTATTCTTGAAAAAAAAGAATCCAGAAACTAGTTATAATTAAATCCTAAATTAAACTTTTATGATTTTTATTATTATAGAGCCAAAATACTTGGCAGCTCTGTGCCTGCCATAGCCAGCTGGCTACTCTTTCCCCTCCGTGTGTGATTCCTGGGACGCAACGGCTGTGGAACAATTGCTGTTCCCAGCTTGGCTCTGGGCAGGAGCCACGGCCCTGACAGAGGACAGACACCATTTTGTTCAGCAATCCAGGTTGTTCACTCTGGAGAAGGCTCTAGGAAGACCTCAGAGCACCTCTGAGTACCTAAAGAGGCTCCAAGAGAGCTGGAGAGGGACTTTGGACAAGGGCCTGGAATGACAGGACAAGGGGGAATGGCTTCCCACGGCCAGAGGGCAGGTTAGATGGGATATTGGGAAGGAATTCCTGGCTGTGAGGGTGAACAGGCCCTGGCACAGGTTGCCCAGAGAAGCTGTGGCTGCCCAAGCCCTGGAAGTGTTCAAGACCAAGTTGGAGGGGGCTTGGAGCAACCTGGGCCAGTGGAAAGTGTCCCTGCCCATGGCAGGGAATGGAATGAGATGAGCTTTAAGGTTTTTCCCAGCCCAAATCATTCTATGATTCTGTGGTTTTCTCCATCACTCCCTCACTCTCCTAAAGCTTCACCCTCCAGAAGTTCATTTTAGTGCCTTCCAAGCCCAGGCACTGTTTCCCCTCTGGGGTCTGTGGCTGCTGGATGGGGAGCCCCAGGTCTGTGCCAGGCGCTGCTGCACCCAGAGCACAGCTGGGCCACGAACCCTCGGTGTTTGCCCGGCCTGGGCAGAGCCGTCCCAGGTGAACCTGGACTGTGACTCCAGGGACCAACAAAAGGGCCCAGCCACAAAGGGACCGGCCAGCTCCAGGCTGTTGTTTCCACAACTTCCACTGCACGCGCAGCCAATTAGAAGTTAATTAACTTTATAGTTTGCTTAGAAATATTTAGAGTTTTCTCACTTCTTTTGGAAAGCCAGGAGCAGCCGGGGATCCAGGATGTTCTCTTCGGGCTCCCAGCTGTTGTGCCTGAAACAGAGGACACGGACTGGGCCAGAGCAGGGGGTCGACCCCCCCACGCCATCTCCGTTACCGGCCCAGCACCGGGGGGGTTCACCCGAGGACAACCGGACCCGGCGTGGACCGGGGCATCCCCGCACAGGGGCTGGCACAGCCGGGGGGCGGGAGGGGGAGAGGGGCCAGGGGAGTGAGATCGGGAAGGGGGCGGCCACGCCGCCGCGGGGCGAGGAGAGCCCCGCGCATCCCGAGGTAGCTCCGGTTTCAGCAGGGCGGGCGCGGGGCCGGGGTGCGGGGGCTCCGGGGAAGGTTGGCCCGGCCCGGGGGTGGGAGCGGAGCCCCACGCGGCGGCGGGGAGGGCCGGGCCCGGCCGCGCTTATTTGTAAACAAAAGGAGCGGCGCGACCCGAACAAAAGCGGCCGGGCGGGCGGCACCCGCGCCCCGCCCCGCACCCCGCTCCGCACCGCATGGTTCCGCGATCCGCACCGCGCAGCCCCGCGCCCCGCACCGCCCCGCTCACTTGGAGGACCAGCCTCGCCACTTGACCAGGTACTCCAGCTTGCCCTGCGAAGAGAGACGGGGAGAGGCGCGTTACCGGTGGCGGGGGTGCGGGTGCGGAGGGGGCGGCGGGGGACGGGGGTGCGGAGGGTCCCACCTTGCGGAGCCGCTTGCTAAGGATGCACTCGGCGGCGAAGACCTGCTCTCCCACGCTGCTCAGCTCCTCCATGGCCCCGGCCCCGCGCACACCCCCGCGCACACACACGCACACACAAGGGGAGCCCCGGGCGCGCCCCCGATGGTAGTCGCGCGCGCTCTCACCCCCACATCCACGCGCGCCCCCGGCACAATACGGCGGAGGGGCGGGGGTCCCCAAATTCCCGACCGGCCAATGGGGAACGGGGGTGGGGCGATCCGGCGTGGGGGGTGGGGGGAGGCATTGTCTGCGGGCGACCCCTCCTCTTCCTCCCGCGCGGGGCGGCCGCTGCCCGGCCGGAGCGGGGACAATGGGGCCGCCCGGCCCGGGGCTTTGTTCCCCCGGGCAGCGCTGGGGGGGTTCCCCGGCCCGGCCCCCCGGGGGCATCCCTGCGGTCCAACCCCACGAGGGGTCCCTCCTGCGCGGACCCGGGCTCCGAGTCCCCCGCCCGGGCAGCCGATGTCCCTCCTGGGGACAAAGCATCCCGGGGCCGGGGCAGCCCCCACCGGTTCCCTCCGGGCCGGAGCAAGGGGCAGCAGCGCCGACGCGTTTTCGTTCTACAATAATTGATTATAGTATAATAAAGGCTTTCCCTGGGCGGGGGCGGTTGTGTTAATGACCCTCGCGCGGTGCCGGTTCGCAGCCCGGTACCGCCCGACCCACGGTCCCTCCCGAGCCGCGCTACCGGGGGTGCGGCAGCAGCGACCGCGCCGGCACCGCGCACACCGGGGCGTGCAGGGCGGCGTGAGGAGCTGCTGCACGGCGGTTGTGCGCTGTGGGCGTGGAAGGATGAAATATGGTGCTTTACAGGCATGGAAGAAGATGAGTCAGCACCTCAGGGAGTTCTCCTCCGCGGGCCCGGAGCCCACCGTTAACCGTGCGGGAGCCGCAGGGATATGAATTGCCCTCGCCCCCACGCCTCTGTGCCCGCGGCGTGCAGGGACTGAGCGGGAGCCGGACGGGCCATGGGGTGTCCTGCGCGGGGCCTCGTCCGCACCCCGGGCACTGCCGTCTCCGGTAAGCGATGCCGGGTTTAGCGGTGCCGGGTTTAGCGATGCCGCGTTTAGTGGTGCCGGGTTTAGCGATGCCGCGTTTAGTGGTGCTCGATTTAGCGATGCTGGGTTTAGAAAAGCGTTTGGAGCTGCAGCAGCATGCTGGGCTGTCCCCGCTGTGGGGGGAATGTCACCACACTGGACCCCCCGCATGAGGAAAGGGGAAACCAGCTGCTTCGTTAGGGACTGGAGGTGACCCGGGGGCTGCAGGATGTGATGTGTCTGGGGTGCTGGGTCGATGCCGGGGGTTGTCCTGGGCTGAGCACTATCATCTTTTGTTGTTTTCTTTGACAATTGCCGCGGCCGTTCGCTGACCAGGAGAGCTGTAGGAGCATTTTTTTAGCCAAAGGTGAAACAGAATTGTAAAACAGCAACGCACTTTTTCTTTCTTTTGAGTGCATTTACCTTCCACCAGCTTGGCTCTTTGTGTGCAGCACCTCTTAGATTTTAGGAAAAAGCCCTGTGTGACCTCCCATCCTTGTGTGCCCGAGCTGTGTGTGGACATTCTGGCATCATGGCATGGGTGCTGCTCAAGGGATGAGGAGCATGTGGGGCCCTCCTGGCTGCAGGGATTTGGCTCTGAGAGATGAACACTGCTGGGAATGAGCCCCAGTTCAGGTGATGCTAAGTGGGCAGCCCTCCCAGCTGCCCCTCTGTGCTGGAGTCCCTGTGCTCCCCATGAGGACACAGGGGTAGGGTTGCTGTTCTCTCCCTTCCCAGGGTGAAGAAGGCAAGGCTGATGTGAGTGGAGGTGCTCCCTCCTCTGTTTGCTGAGCTGGTGAGGGGCTGGAAGTCGGAAGTGGGAGCAGTCCTTGGTATTCAGGAGTCTTTGTGGACCACATGATCAGTGTTTGGGGGACTGTGCTTGCAGCTTTGTCCCTGGTCCCTCGTGGCCAGCCCTGCACAGTCTCTATTGCTGTGTAGCCCCCACGCCACACATGTCCAGTTCCCACCTCTGCACTGATGGGGAGCTGAGGGTGAAAAGGGCTGTGCTGTTCCCTGGGCTGGAAATCTCCTTTCTGTCCCCAGGGGTTTACTGGGAACTGGTCTTGGGCAGCCCCTAGGCTACTGTGGGCTCCTTGCTTTGTACCCCTGGCAGAGTGGGATGTCCCCTGGGATCCTGTGATGGCCCCTTTTCCACTCAGTCAGCCAGAGGGGACCATCCCAGTGATGGAGCTTCCCTGGGCATCACTGACTGGAGCCACCACAGGAGCTGCACTGCTTGGAGGTACTACCTGAGGTGTGAGGAGATGCTCCCCCAGCTGCTGCCGAAGTTGTGACTCGGTCTGCAAGTGCCTTTAGGCTGAGTTCAGTGTTTCCCATCACAGACAGGCTTCACCTTCCCAGAGAGACCCAGGAAGACACACTGAATAGCTTGGACCTGTGTTCCCACCAAAGTGACAGCAGGGCCAATAAACTCACCAACCACCACGAAAATCTGTAGCATCTTAAAACAGAGAGTCAGACCCCTGAACTAATCTGGTGGAACATGATTTTGTAGCTTTTCCCAAGTATGCCAGACATCCCAGGAATGCTGCACTTCCTGCATTATTTAGGTAGTCAGGGCTGGGGTTTGCTGTCAGAGGAAGGGACGGGCAGCCAAGTCTCCTCTGCCTGTTGAAGAGAAAAGGGCTGTGCTGCTCCCTGGACTGGGCCATGGTGGCCATGTTTGTTGTGGGCAAATGGTGGCTGTTTTCCCAAGTCATCAGCCAATTGAAGCACAGAGATCTGCATACCATTTGGGTACCACAGCCGGGTGAGGATCTGTGCAGCTTCCAGGATGGGGTGACCAGGGACCACGTCATGTCTGGGCCCCTTGGCCACATGTGGGAATCATAGGGGCATGTGCCACCCCCAGACTGGGCATTTTGGAGGCAGCAGTGTCCCTGCACACTGTGATCCATAAATAAATATATGTCCATGTATGTTTGTTGTTATCTTCCGATCCTGAAGCAGTTGGGACCCCTGGGCAGTGAGCAGCTTCCCAGTGCAGGAAAAAGAAAGGGAAGCAAATGGTGTGGAAATGCATGGCAAATTGGGATGCAATACACAGCAGGGCTCTCCCTGCTGTGTGACCCCCAGCCTGGAGAGGGGGGCGATGGGGAATGAATTATGTGGGAATGGGAGGGCGGGGGGATCTGTGGGGATCAGGCAGTGGCTGTGTCTGGACAAGGGCAGGCTGGACTTTGGGCTTTGTCATTGGGAAATGTTTGGTGGAAACGTCCCACGGTGCCAGTGCAGAAGGTGTGAGGTGCAATGGGAAAGGCTGGCAAAGGACATGCAAAATTTGACAGTTTTGGATTTTCTTGGGAAGAGGCTGGGCTAGGGGTGGCTTCTGGGCCGTGGAGCAGAGGGGCAGCACCCAGTTTAGGCTATCACAGCTCTGTGCATCTGTAGGGTTAAACCTTCTTGCACCCACGGGGGAAAGGATCCACCTCCCCCATCTGGCCTGGGACACTGGAGCATTCGTCATCCCGGAGCGCTTTGTCGGGGGGAGGAGGGGACCAGGAGATTGCAGTGTATGACATGGAACTCCAGGGCAACCCTTGGAGCATCCCTGAGCGTTGTGGTGCAGCCAGAGCTTCAGTGGGTGCTGGGGAGCGCCCCGGGCTCGGCGGCTGCCAGAGATGGTTCCCAGGCTTTGTCCCGCAGGACCGAGGAGCGGGTCCCTCTCCGGGGGAGCCACCGGGGATTGGTGGCCCTGGGGCAGCGGGCGGCGCTGGGCGAGCGGCTGGTGCCTGCGGGCACCACGGCTTTGGGGAGATGCTCCGGGCCGTGGGTTTACCGCGAGCTGCTCCCACCGCCGGTGCCGGGATGCCGGGAATGCCGGGCTGTGAGCGCGGCTCGGGAGCCCCCGGCCGCAGGCTGCCGGTACTGCATCGGGGCACCGGGACACCGGCGACAGGGACACCGCACACCGGCACGGCACCGGGGACGGGGACAGGCAGGGGGCATGGAGGAGCAGGGCCGGCTCTCAGAAGCACAGAGATCGGACGATGCTCCGTGCTGGAAATGCATCAAGACCAAGAGCTGTGCCCAGTGTTTTATGTTCCGCTGCTCCACGTGAAAACAGCCACACTGAAGTGTGTCCCACGGCAAACTCCGGGATTTCAGAAGCAATGGAAACCTTCTTGCAGGGGTATGGCAGGGTTCGGTGTTCCTCCAGGACAGTCCCTTCCTCACTGCAGTTAGGAGGAAATTCTCTCCTGTGAGGGTGGGGAGGCCCTGGCCCAGGTTGCCCAGGGAAGCTGTGTCTGCACCATCCCTGGAAATGTCCAAGGCCAGGCTGGACAGGGCTTGGAGCAGCCTGGTGTAGTGGAAAGGGGGCTTAGAATGACATGAGCTTTAAGGTCCATTCCAGCCCAAACCATTCCATGGGTCTGTGATCCTGCTCCATACCCACTGGAGCACCCTGAGGACTCCTGGTGTGGGGCTGTGTGGGGCCTGACACCACTGGATTCTGAGCTCTGCAGACTCTGCTGGGATCTCTAGGATAGCAACTTCCCAACGGAGCTTGCTGCCTCCCCCTGTAAAACGGGCATGGATGTGCTGACCTGCACAGAAAGTCCCAAGGTCACCAGCAGGATAACTGGGAAGGTTTCTGTGCACTGTTATCATTAATATCAATTTCAGTGGCATGCACAGCACTGGCCACGCTCCCCTTTCAGAGCCTCCCTGCTGTTGCTGCTGCCCTGACCCCCACCCCAGCACGGCTTCAAGCCAAACATTTTCTTCCTGTTTTTCTGAGGGTGCGGCTCTTGTTTCATCTCGTTGGGTGAAGCTGATACAGTGAGTGAGTCTCTATGGCAACAGATGTTTATCGAGCCCCTGAGATGAGGCACAGGGTTGGGGAAAGGCACCGCAGCATCTGGGGCCACTGGAATGCCTTGCTGGAAGGGCCAGAATGGGGCCTGTGGGATTGGGATGTCCTGCTCCCTGTCCCCTAAACCCCAACCTGACTGAGGGACCCTGGGCTGCTTCCTGCAGAGGGAAGTTTTGATTTATATGAAGGCCTTTTGCCTCAGCCCTGCTGCAGAGCGGGTCCTGTGAATTTGACACAACCAGACAGGCTCTGCAGGGCTCTGGGGTTTGGCAACTGTAGGGCTGGGAGTTTTCTGTGAGCTGGGGGAGTCCTGATCCTGGCACTGCCACATTCCCTATCTCTCCAAAATACATCAACATCCCTCCCAGAGCTCCCAAGAGATAACTTGGCTGCAGATGGGGCAGGTCTCAGGAGTGCTGCCATGGAGCAGTGTGGGCAGGCCCATCCTGGCTGTGGGTTTGGAGCTCAGCTGTGCATAGGTGGCATTGCCCATTTTTGTCCACAGCCATAAGGGACAGAACAGACAAGTAGGACAATGCTGAGGGTGACCAGGGCTCTTGGAGCAGGGGCTGGAAGCGCTGATTGACTCTGAGGCTCCCAGGCCAAGTGGCAGCCTTGAGCAGAGCCAGGCTGGTGCCATGGCCAGCTCAGCACTGTGGCCAGCAGTTCCACAGACACACAGGAGCTGGGGAGACCCCGGGTCAGCCTGAGTAGGGTCCTTCCAGGGGTCCTTGGGGTCAGTTACCTGATGGCAGTTAGAAAACTCCTCCCCAGCTTCCCAAAACGAGAGCAAGTCCCAGCATCAGCGGCAGGTTCTTGGCAGGAGGGAGAGGAGCACCCGAATCTGCAGGGCCGAGAGGGGGGTCAGTGCCAGCCTTCCCCCGGGGGCAGCACCCCCGTGCCGGTGCCGGGGACACGGTGACCCCTGCCCGGTTCCCGAGCCCGGGGGTTCCCAGCGGCGGAGGGGACGGCGGGGGGAGGGAGGGGCACGGACCGGGGGTGGCGGGAGCGGCGGCGGCCGCCAGGTGTCGCTGTTCCCGCGGGAATCCCGGCGGGGCCGCTCCCGGTGCCCGGGGCTGCTCCCGGTGCTGCTCCCGGGGCCGCTCCCGGTGCCCGGGGCTGCTCCCGGGGCCGCTCCCGGTGCCCGGGGCTACTCCCGGGGCTGCTCCCGGTGCTGCTCCCGGGGCCGCTCCCGGTGCCCGGGGCTGCTCCCGGGGCCGCTCCCGGTGCCCGGGGCTACTCCCGGGGCTGCTCCTGGTGCTGCTCCCGGGGCCGCTCCCGGTGTGAGTTCCCAGTGCCTGCCACCACCCCCACTGCCCACTGTCACCCCCGGCGCCTGCTGCTGCTCCCGGTGCCCACCTTCGCTCCCAGAGTCCTCCGACCCTTGCAGCATGGGCTTGGTGACCTCCAGGGAGCCATCGTGAGGCTCAGGGGTGATGCCCAGCAGCTCGCAGAGGAGGGCATAGACGTTGACACTTTCGAAGGGCTCCACCTCCAGCCCCTTCTTGAAGGCTGGTCCCACGGCACGGAAGATGGTTTTCATGTTCATGTCCTCGTTGTTGAAACCATGTTCCCCTTTGTTGAACTGGACCTTGATCCTCTGGAGGGAAGAGTGAGGATGTGAGCACCCCAGCCCCTCCACCCCCAGCACAGCCCCAGGGGGCAGCAGCACTGCTGGGTGTCCCCCTGTCTCCCACCTCGCACACGCCGTTCTGCTCCTGCAGGGTTTGATGGTCTGGTTGGTTCCTTTCAGTTTTGGAAGCTGATCTATTAGTGTCATACTCTGCAGAAGCTGGAGGTGCCCCCAAACACATCCTCTCAACCTCTCAACAACATCCTGCAAGTTCCCCCCTTAACGTCAGCACATCCAAATTTTGTTGTACTGAGGAGCTTCCAACGGGAAGCTGCGTGCTGGCCTTAACACTGGACCTTCCCTTCATGCCAGGCTAGGAGAGGATCCTGACACAGATATTTGCATTCATGCAAGTCCTACCCCAAGGCTTCTGGACATGTTATCTTCTCAACAGCAGAGAAGATCTTTACACAAAGAGCTTGAATCTCAATCTGTTTTAGGGAGACCAATCAGCACAAAGGCCTAAGGCTGGGTGAGTGCTGGGGTGCTGTGAGAAGAAGAGGAGGGGAGAGGCTCATCCCCAAGGACAGTAGAGTATGCCTGTGCATACACCTTACCCCATGGATCACATATCCTGGATCGCTGTACAGCACAAGTGGGGTGATCCGAGGATGGTTGGCGTAGTGGAATCTCTTTGGAAACTCTTCTTTCTTGTACACGTGCAGTTTTGGGTGGGCGTCTTTCAGGACTGAGTACACATGCTCTAATCTCCCTTCTTTTGGCACCAGGAGTCCATTTGGTCCATAATCTAAGAGTTCAAAGTCGATGTCTTTGAATGTGAAGTTCTTTATGGTCCGGATGAGGATCTCGTTGGTCTTTATGACGGTGTCCATGCCGTGGTCAGACGTGATGATGAGGTTGAGCTTTGATTCCAGGCCACTCTCCCGGATACGCTGCCTCAAGTAACCGACGGTTCTGTCCACCTGCTTGATCATGTTTTTCCTCTGTGTGGATTCAGGGCCATACTTGTGTCCTGAGGAGTCTGGCTCTCCAAAGTAGAGTGCGATGAAGTCGAGGTTGTCCACTGTGAACCATTCCATGACCGTGTCGATGTTCTCCCTCCAGTTGGTTTCGTTGCTGTAGTTGAATATGGGGGGCTCCACCAACTTCTTGCTCACTTCTTCCCCTTGGTATTTTGCTTTTCCTCCAGGAAAGTGGATAGAGCCTGTCTTCAAACCCTGTGAGTGGAGACACTCCATAAACTCCCCTGAACTCACTTGGCAGTGTCCCTCCATCTGTCAGTGCAGCCACCTCCTAACATGGTTAGTTCATTCAGCCCCCAGTGCCTACCACTGCCTCTAATGAGGTTTTTTTGCATTGCCAATTAAAAGTGATTAACGGAAAGCACTGCCCTGTCACACTGGTTTTCTCACTGTGTTAGTAACACCAGATAGAACTCTGGAACCAGTGACCCATTTGCAGCTTGCATGGACCCTCTGGTTCTTGATCATCAAGACATTAAGTTGTGTTTTGTTGAAGTCAGAGGAGCCAATTTGGCAGGTAAATATGGACAAAAGGGATATGTCTTGGCCAGGTCTCAGGTCCTGTCTTAAAGACAGATTCAAAGCCTACTGGGCTTGCTGCAGTCCCCAGGGAAGAGGGGAGTGGCCCCCAGGGCTGCCACCCTCCTGCCCTGGGTGTGCCCTGAGGTGTATGGAACCCCTGGACTCAGGATGTTCCCTGAGGAACAGGGGCTGAGGCTTCTTTAAACAGGAACAGTATAACCTGTTTCATTAATGTCTTAATAAAGCTGAAATGCATCTATTCTTTTTTGCTATTTTTAATAGAATGATCATAATTATTCCTGCCAGTGTCTGGGGATTTCTGTTTTTTGCTGGTCTAATTAGCCTGACATTCTCAGGGAGGCTGGGAACTCACAGCCACCAGGGATCATGGCTTGCCGGTAGCTTCTCCTGCAGGATGGCAGGTGGGCTGTGCCTGTGCGGGGTCGGTGCGTGCGAGGAGGTGCCTCACTTGCCTGTCTCTGGGCAGTGATCCAGATGGGCAGGCTGCCATTGTCCCACCAGCTGCTTATGCCCTGCGTGGTGTAGTAGGGCAGCTTCACCCCTGTGGTGGTGTTGAACCACATGTTGTGGACCACGCCGTGGTTCTCCAGGTATCGCCCTGTGGGAGACACGAGGGGGTGAGCCAGGCTGTGCTGGGGAGGTCTCGCCCCTGCGCTGGGTGATGGGTTGCCTTTGGTCAGTGGGACCTTGGGCCTCCCCCTCCCACCTCTCCCTTTGCCCCTTTCTCCCACTACCTCACACAAAGTGGGGTCCTGGGGCGGGGAAGGAGATGCTGGGGGAATGCTGCTTGCAGGTTCTGTTGACCTAAACCCGTGAGGTCAGTGAGCAGGAGAAGTTCCCATCAGAAGGAAGAGATTTGCACTTTGACCTTCCATTTTGTGCTATTTTTATTCTAGTGGTCCCGAGGACTGCGCAATCCCTTCTGCGTGATATCCCCGTCCTCCCTCATATTGACGCTGCCTCCCTGCCTTTGCCGATCAGCAGTTTTCATTAGCATGCTCCACTCTTTCATGCCAAGGTTATTAATTAAAATCTTAAATAAGATTGGCTCCAAAATCGATTCTTCAGGAATTCCCCTGGTGCCCTCCCTCCAGCTTGACAATCTCCTCTCAGCATCCCCTGCATCCTCTTCCCATAGCCCCTCAGTTCCCCACGTTACAGATTTTGTACTAATCTTCATCTTCTCTGTCTTAACTAATGATTTCCCATGTGGCACTGTATCAAATGCATTACTGAAGTCCAAAGAGATTAAATTTAGAGCATCTCCCTTGTTTGAAAAATAATTTATCTTACCAAAGGAGGCTATCGGGTTGGTCTGGCACTATTTACGTCTGATAAATACAGGTTCAGTTCATGGAATCCCAGAGTGGTTTGAGTTGGGAGGGACCTTAAAAACCATCCGATTCCACCTCCCTTCCATGGGCAGGGACACTTTCTACTAGACCAGGCTGCTCCAAGTCTCATTCAACCTGGCCTTGAACACTTCCAGGCACGGGACAGCCACAGCTGCCACAGGGCCTCACCACCCTCACAGGGAAGAATTTCTTCCCCCATCTAATTTAAATTGACCATTTTTGCAGCCCTTGCCTTTTCTCTGCTCTAAAGCTCTGTGCTGCTGAGTTTGGAGCTCCTGACAGCGTGTCCTTCTCTGATGCATAAGCCTTGACTTTGCCCTTCCCCAGCCTTCCTCGCAGCTCCTGTGGCCGGGGTACTCACCGGTCAGCAGTGTGAAGTGGCATGGGCTGGTGAGGGTGATGAAGGGAGGAGTCATGTACTTGGCCTTCACCCCATCTGCAGCCATAGCGTCGAGGTTGGGGGTGTCCACGTCCTGATCGTAGTTCCACCGAAAACCATCAAAGGACACCAGGAGGAGTTTGCTGCGGTTGGGTGCCTGCTGCAGGGGGATGCATCTGGCTAAGGAGAGGGCAGCAAACAGCAGCCCCAGTGATGGGAGCATCTTCGTGCCCTTGAATTGGAATAGCCCAGGTGTCTGGAGAGCTGGCATTAATATGTGTGGGATGGGACTAAGTTCAGTCCTTATCTAATCTTGCAGTTGCTGATCGGGTGCGTGGCTTCAGCCAGCACTTTGTATCAGAGCCTCTCTGCTTGTGTCTCACTGCAGTACATTAGCTTAAATTTCCTGATGGGTCAAACACCACATCTACCTCTTCCATCAGAGGCAGTGGGTGCTGTGTTGGTGTGCACGAGTGGGAAGGATTGCTGGTGTGGTAGGAGGCTGGGAACTGGCCTCCACTGGCCCCTGGGTCCCCACCACCATCCCTCTCAGCCCACTGTGGTGTCCTTTCCCCACTCCTGGCTCTCAGTGCCCTGGTCTGTGGTCAGCAGTTTGGCCTCAGAAGGCGACTCACTTCCCCCAGGGCTGCTCGTCCACCCCAAGATGGGGGCTCAGAGGGTCAGGGAGGAGCTTGGATTTACCCAAGGTTCTCCAGTGTGGCTTTGTGGAGCTGAACACTGAGGATCTTCCCTGGACCCTGGCCATGCACCAACCTCCAGAGATGCTCCAGAGGGCAGCCCAGCTCTGAAGCCCCTGTATTCCATTAGCCCAGCTCCCACTGCCCGGGTTCTGTTGCTCACCATGGATGACCCTCATCCACTTACACACTGCTGAGCTTCGCCCTATCAGTGTTCCATTTTATCAGAAGTTGCTGGTTTATGGCTTCTCCAGGGTTTAATCATTGCTGACGACTCATTTCTCAGCAAAACTGGGTTTAAGACATTTGTAGGGTTATGTAACAGAGGTTGCCTTGGTTCCCTGGGCTCTGGACTCCCAACCTTTATGTCTTTGCTGTTCTCCTTTCGCTCAGGTCCAGATTTATTCCTCTGTGCTTTGCATCCCCTCCTCACCAAGCAGGGCCATCTCCCCCAGTTTCCCCAGCAATGTGTGAGGTTGTTCCTTGGTGTTTTTCTCCAAGGCTGAGCTGGGCAGAGGATCCTCAGGCACTTGAGTTCATCCTTCCTGGACTAATGACAGTCTCTTTGTAGCCCTGAGCATCCCGAGTGTTCCCATCTGGACCAATTCCTCGGAGGGCATCAGCATCTCTTTCCCTGTGTGTGTGACACAGGATAATCTTGCAAGGACACAGTGAGTGGTCCAAACACCAGGGACCTCCCAACACCAGCTGGGAGTGCAGCCTTGGATATTCTGTTTGCAGACAGTGGAAATGCTGGGATGAATCCTGACCTGTGCTTTGAGCCTTGAGCCAACCCCTTCTGCTAATGGAAGTCATCAGTGTTGGACTGATGGCAGTCCAGCACCCTTCTCTCCCAGCCCAGCACCCCTGTGTGCCAGTCCAGCACCTGTCTCTGCCAGTCCAGCTCTCCTCTCTCCAGCCTGACACTGCTGTTTACTCAGGGAACTATTTTTTATCAGTGCCCTGGGTCCGATATTGTCCTTCATCGAGGACAGAGGCTCCTGGCAGCACTGAGGGTTTAAAGGGCTCACATGATAAAGATGTTATCATTTACTAAGCTCAGGAAATTCCTAAATATTCAGTGTGCTGTTCCAAGGTGGGTCACCAAGTCCCTGTGCCACTGCTAACAGCGTGGGAAGGTCCTGATAACGTATCATGTTCGTCGCCTCTGCTGGGAGGGAAGAGATGAGCTAGAAGGAGGCTCTGCACTAATCTCCAAGGAATATTCGATATCAGGAATGTTTCAAAGCACATTTTGATATTTGGTATCTGAGGAGCACAAGGCACTGATAAAGAACATCACCTTTGGCCGTGCTGCCTGGGGACACTGCGAGTTCCACCTGAAACGGCTGATTTTGCACTAACAACGCCCCAGAGGTGCTCGCTCCGTGTGCGGATGTGCCCGAGGGGCTGTGGCTGCTCTGGGCCCACTGTGTCCCTGCTCAGCGTCCTCCAGAGCGCGGGCTCCATGCTGACAGCACTGATCCTGCATCCTTGGAAACGCTCCTGAGAACAGGAATGAGCTCTGAGGGCACCACCAGCTGTCAGCCTTAGCAGCTGGTTGGGGACCGTGGTCCCTGCTAAGCACACTGGGGCTGACAGTGTCCATCCTGCACTTGTACACCAATTAACTCCGTGAAGACTGATGAAGGGGCTCAAAAATAGAGACCACAAGCCCAGAGAAGTTACCCACGAGTGCAAGTGCCCTACTTGTGGGCCCAGTCTGTTTCCAACCTTTGAAAAAAGTGATGTGCTCAGCTCCCCAAGGGCAAACAGCTCCCTGGGGCATGTGGACACATGGGCAGTGCAGGGCAGTGCCAGGGAGTAGTTTGGGCAGGCAGGGGCTGGGCAGGTTTCCTTCTTTGTTTTTTCATTTTCAAAGGGATAATCAGATTGCAAATTTCTCAGGGTGCCTCCTGGATGTCAGTCAGGAATGTGATACTTTGTTCCACAGGAGTGGTCACTTGGTTTTGTGGGGATCTGTTACCACCATGGCCTGGGCTGCTCCTTGGTGATGGGACTGAGGGAACTAGGCAGCACCTGGGCTGGCTCCACTGCTGAGCCTGCCCTGCTGGAGGGAGGGGGCTGAAGGACCTGGTATAAAAGCTCCCACCCTCTCAGAGCCCTTTTGGTGCTGCTCTGCCTGAGCACAGAGGGAGGAAATGCTGGGAAGTGGAAGGATGGCAGAGCCCTGGATCGGAGCCACTGCAGGAGAGGTGGGAGACTGTGGTGGCTCTGAGTGGGTGGCTTCATCCCCCTGAGAAAGGCTGAGCTACAGCTGGCTCTGGTGCACTTGGATATAATGTGGAGGATGAGTTGATGGAAAGCAAGTAGGTGTTTTGCTTTGCTCATGCCACTGTCCTGCCTGGAGTAGCTCTGCCCTGCCCCACTCCAATGGCTCAGGTGTTGCATATGCTGTGGAAAGAAGGTGATGGAAGGGAAGAGGGAGAGAGAAGGTGGCAGGAGAATGAGGAGGGAACTGAACAAACCAGGGTTGCCCAGCTCAGATGCTGGGTCCTCAGTGCCCCTCTGTGCTCCCAGCATGAAGCTGCTGAGCACCAAGGACCAGATAAGCTCATCAGCATCATTAAAACGTCCTGTGCCAGGACCTTGTGGTTAAAGCTGCCCCATGAGCAGAACAGGAGAGTTGTGCCTGGGTGGTCTGGGGTGACTGTGAGGGAAGGTACGTGGAGCTGCTGGGGATGGGATGCTCCTGGGACAGGTGGGTGGAGTGATGGGTGTCGATGCCCCGAGGTCAGGAGCAGGGCAGCACTGACAGGGCATTGGATGGAACCAGGAGCAGTTCCGGACTTGGCCCGAGCCCTGAAGCAGATGGAGGGAGGAAGGTGCTCCAGCCAAGCAGCTTGGAAAGCTTAGAAAAGAGGAAGGAAGTGGGAGAAGAGTCTTTGAGTACCACGGGGGGCTCCTTGGGCAGGACATGAATGCCGATACCGGCGGGCAATAGTTTGGGTCTTACTCCCGAGGAACAGCTCCCTTGTTGTTCCCGAGAGTCCTGGATCTGCGGGAGCTGATGAGACAGTGCGGTGTCCGTGGAGGTCTGGCCGCGGAGCTGGACCCACTCACCAGCGCAGGAGCGGCTGCAGAGATCCCCCCCCCCAAATCTCCCGTTTCCCTGAGCCCCTGCAGCAAAGAGCCGGGCAGGACCTGGGGGGCCGTGACGCTCTGCGTGGTACCTGCCACGGGCCGGAGCCGCGGTGCCACCGAGCGCGGGGGGCTCAGAGGGACCCCCGGGAGGGACCCCCGGGACCCCCCCCCAGCGCGGCCGTGCGCCGGCCTGGCCGCCAGGTGGCGCTGTGCGGCTGCGACGGGGGGACCCGGGGGGGTCCCGGGATGGGGACGGAGCCCGAGCCCCGGGAGCACCTCCCCGGATGGGGATGGAGCCCGAGCCCCAGGAGCACCTCCCGGGATGGGGATGGAGCCTGAGGCCCAGGAGCACCTCCCGGGATGGGGATGGAGTCCGAGCCCCGGGAGCACCTCCCGGGATGGGGATGGAGCCCGAGCCCCGGGAGCACCTCCCGGGATGGGGATGGAGCCCGAGCCCCGGGAGCACCTCCCCGGATGGGGGACGGAGCCCGAGCCCCGGGAGCACCTCCCGGGATGGGGATGGAGCCCGAGCCCCGGGAGCACCTCCCGGGATGGGGACGGAGCCCGAGCCCCGGGAGCACCTCCCGGGATGGGGATGGAGGCCGAGCCCCGGGAGCACCTCCCGGGATGGGGATGGGCCGAGGCCCCGGGAGCACCTCCCGGGATGGGGGACGGAGCCCGAGCCCCGGGAGCACCTCCCGGGATGGGGATGGAGCCCGATCCCCATGCGCCGCGAGGAACAGGAGCACCTCCTGGGATCGGGGATGGGATTTCAGCCCCGGCGGGAGAAGGGAACCCGCCCCGGGGGGGAACTCCGGGGGACAGCCGCTTTCCACCCCTCCCTGGCATGCACAGTAGCTCTGCCTCGAGCACAGCCCCGGGCTGGAACGCTCTGAGCCAGCTCTGCGTCTGCACCTGGTCCCCGAGGTCTCTCCTCACGCCGCTCTCCCTGCTGGCTCTGGGCCAGTCGGGCTCTGGCCGTCAAGTTTTGGCGAGTGTGGGAAGGGACTAGCAGGGGTCAGGATTGAGAGACAGCCTTGGAGCGCACAGCTGGAGTTCAGCACTAGGGCTGGAGGAGCCGGGGGTCTGATGGAGCCCGGGGAGTGTCTCAGCAGCAGCACTGTCGGAGCCCTGGAGGTTGTACCCACTCACTGTCTGCCTTCCCCAGTGCTAAATTTGCTCATGGGTTGAAAATCAAGACTCTCTCCGGGGAGGAAGCCCCGTGTGTGGTGATTCAGCCACACGCTGGCACCACCCAGACGGGCTCCAGGCGCGGCAGGTCAGTGATGCACTGGGACATCACTCAAGGTTGGGGCCTGGGCAAGCCCTGGCTCAGCAGCAGCTCTGTTTACCTGGGTTGGTGCAACCCCTTCTTGGGAGGGTGACCTCTTTGCTGTCTAGTTTGAGCTTCTTTCACGTGGGGGTCCCTGGGGAGCAGTCCGGCCAGCGCTCAAGGTGAGCAGAGAGGCAAAAGGACAGGAGCAGGGCAGAAAACCCTGTCTCTTGCTCTCTGCAGCCAAGCAACATCCCTGGAGGATGATGAGGGGCCCAAGACCCTTCTTTTCCCTGGCATCATCAGTCCCATTCCCTGGTGCTGAATACTCATGTCCTGCCCAGGGTCCATGGTGCTTCCCAGGGCTCAGCATGAGACTCCTCAGCAGCCCATGGCCTGGGCTCCTCTTTCTGTTCCCTGTTGGGGTCTGAGACCTGCAGAGCAGGTCGCTCCTGCCTTGTGGCCACAGCCTGGTTCTGCTCTCCACTTGGGACCCTTCCTCTGCTGCTCAGTTAATCCTGGCATCGACCACTCCATCTGAGCCCGTGGCTCTTCCTCAGTTTTCTTAGCTAATGGCTGTGTCTGCCTCCCATTGATCCTCAGCTGTAAAGCTCATTGATTAAGTTCATTTCTTATTACACTTAATGGTATTTTACCCCTCTCTGTGCTCCCCTTGTGCCAGATGCTCACCCTGTGCCTGCTGGGAGGAGAATTCCTCTGTCCAGGGAAATGTCCCTCCTCTGTGCTGGCCCTGCTCTCCTTCCCCCAAACCACCACACTGATTGCCCTTCCTCCTCTTCCCCTGCCTGCCTTTTCCTTCTGGCCCAGGGCAATCCCTTTGCCTGCTGTCTCCCTGTGCTTTGCTCCCCAGTCCCTGCTCCCATGCAAGGCTGAATTTTCTCCCATGCAAAGCAACGAGGCGACCGCAGCTCCTGGGAGTGGCACAGCCCTGCCAGGGTGAGAGGTACTGGCCAGGGCACTGTGTTCTCCCCATACCAACACCTCCATGCTCACCACACGCTCCTCACTCTGTGCCTCACCTCCTTTCAACTCTCTCACATGCATCATTCAAAAGCCATAACATTATTTGGCATAAAATATTTACTCAACTGAGCTTTTTGCAAATATTCCCCTCCATTATTTTCCCTCCTTTTGGGAGCAGACACTGCTTCTCCTGTGCTCTCAAATGGCTTCTCTTAAATAATACAACAAGAGCATATGAACACCCAGTAGCCTTTTCCTTTCTCCTGAAATACCAATAAATATAGCGGTGTCACCAATCCATTACAGCCACGCCAGGGCTGTGCTGGGGAACACCCAGCAGCACAGGCCCTGCCTGTGGAATTGCCTCACTGTTGGGAGCAGGACAGGCAGGGAAGGTGCTTGGGGAGGAAGCAGAAATACAGGAGAAGGTCTGACATGATGCAGAGTATTAATATTAATAAATGTTCCTTTCAGAAGGGACAGCTGAAGCTTTTCAGAGGCAGTGCAGGAACGGGCACTCCCAGTCTGATCCCTGCTAGGATGCTGGGACAGATGCTCAAAACAAAATTCCTTCCAGCAGGGAAGTGGCTGGTTCTGGGGAGGCCAGGCTGGGGCACAGGCTGCCAAGGGCTGTGTCCCACCTGAGTGGGACATGGGGTGCCAGGGGCATGTCTTGCTGCAGGTATCAGGGTGGGCAGTCCTTGCCATCTCCTAAAGAATAGGATATGGAATTTTAGGAGCTTGAGAAAGCCAGGGAGGGAAGGTGTTCTTAGAAGTAGATGTGTGTAAGGGTTGGCTGTGTTCTCCCCACACATGAAGGCACATTCACAGCTGTTCCTGCCGTGGACTGGTGCTTGGGTTCTGGAGGACTCATCTCACAGAGCGTGCCGGGCTGGGTCTGTGCCCCCTTTGGAGCTGTGGCTCCCATGAGTGTGGAGAATTTCACAGTGTCAGTGGCTGGGGGGCAAAATGGCAGGTGAAGGTTTCCAAATCCAAGTAACACCGATGAGAACACACAAAGCCATGACAATGACCTTTAATTTCATATTCCTACTCAGGAAAAGCGACCTCACAGCGCTGTGGGTAGTTCAGTGAAAAATGCCATCTCTGAGCTTGTGTCAGTCAAATCAGGCAAATTGCTGGTTAGTTATTAGGGAAGTGGGTGACAGCATGTGCTGCTGTGCTCTGGGCTGTGCCACAGTGCCAGCACTGCCTGGGTTTGGTGGCCCAGTCACAAACAGGGAGGGAGTTGAACTAAGAAAGTAAAGGGAAGGATGACAGGGCTAAGCAAAGGCACAGGTAGCTTTGTGTGAGTAGGACATAGTAAACTGGGACTCTCTTGGTTAGAAGAGAGAATAGAGATGATTGAGGATAGTTTTCTTTAAATTCAGGAGTGGTAAAAAGCGATAGGAAATGGATTTTTACTACTTCCCATAAATAGGTGGCATCAAGTGAAACAATAGGGGAACAGGTTTAAAACCTAAATAAAAGAGGGATTTTCTTTGTCTCACGTGGAGCTGGGCACCCCAGGGCAGTTTGGGGCCCTGCTGCAGTTAGAGCAGCTCATGGAGCACGGATGTGTTAGCAGTGGTCAGGGAATGCCAGGCCTGGCACAGGGAGGGCCTGGGCAGAGTGGTGAGAGGAGCTCAGGCAGGTCCTGGGAGCCTGAGCTGGGATGCCTTCATGTGCTGCCAGCTGGGCCTCCATCCCTTCCTGGGTGGAAGGGGGTACACCAGGGTGGAGTGATGCTCCACAGGGAGTGGCAGGAGCTGGGCAGCAGGGATGGAGCCTGGGAACTCTGACCTGCAGCCGGGCTGACACGGCTCAGCTCACCCAGTACTGCTGCTCTGCCATTCCCTCTCCCCTAGGAATCAGCTGTGAGCATCCCTGGCCCTGCCTGGGGCTGGGCTGGCCGCGTTGCGGGCTCCCCTCGCCTTGGGACGTGCCTGTGTGTCACCAAGCCCCGTCTAAGCGTTTCCCTGTTACAGGCAAGCGAGCAGCCCTTTCCCTGTAATGCCGGCAAATCCCTGCTCCTGCGGAGCCGTTAATTGATTTCCCTTCCCGGCGCTCCCGCCCGTGGCTGTGCTGACACCGCCTGCCCGCGCTCTCCCTGCCCGCGCTCCCGTCAGCGCCCGCGACAGCCGGATCCTGAAATTATTGATAAACACTCATTGGGGCTGGAGCCTGGGAAATTGCCAGCAACCCCAGCGGGTTTTTCTCTTGCCAGCATCATTTTTCTTGATGACAGCGTGTTCCGAACTTTGGCAGGGAGGGGGCAGAGCCTCCTGGTAACTTTTTTTTTGGTTTTATGCATCGGTAGTTTTAAAAGATCCTTGCAAAAAGGAGCGGAGAGGCTGGGGAGCCAGTGCCTGTGGTTATCTCTGCCCTCCAGCCTGGCCCCACAGAGACCTGTGCTGGGCTGGATTCTGCTCGGAGCTCTGCCCTCGCAGATCAGCCCTGCTCCTCCATCCCATTCAGTGCCTCTGCAAGTTCAGGAATTCTTGATTCCAACCTCAGGGATCCCTGTTCCTTTCTGCAAACCCTCTGCTCCCGCAGGGTGTTACCCTGTGCCATGGCATCCACACAGGCAAGGACGCTGGGCCATGGTCTGAGCAGGGAAAGGAGCTGGCATTGGCACAGCGGTGGGATCAGGATATCCCTCTCCAGAGCCAGGACAGTCCTTGTCACCACGGAGCCTGGCTCTATCTCTGCCCTCCTAGAGGGCAAAAATCACCTCTCACACCTCCTACAGCTGGTCTGATCCCAAGCAGCCTGTGGAATTCTGCCGGCACGGTGCTCTGTCCCAGCTCACACAGCACATACAGATGCACCCGGTGTGTTGGGTCTCTCCCTGTGGCTCGTTCTGCAGCTCGGAGCATTTTTCTCTCTGCGAGCTCTGCTAATTAGTGGGAGGTTGTGGATCAGGAACAGAGGGAAATGTCCTTCTGTGGTTCTGGCACTAGAAATAATTGAGCCATTTTTCACCTATGGCCAATCTAATTCTGTCCACATCTTGATTTTTTTCTTAATAGCTTGGGGATGCTGTTGGCAGCCGTGGGATTCACAGCCATGTCCAGAACTTTTCAGTAATCATCTGGATTTTGTGCTCTCTTGCTGACTGGTCACTTGTTTCTTCTTAGGTTGTGCTCCAGCTCCTCCAGGGATGGGAAGGAGCTTGTTTTAGTCAAGCTGCGTTTGCCTCTGCACCGATATTCCCCATCCCCTTTCATGGAGCAGCAGTGCAGGATGGACCACCTGGTGTGGCTCCTCCGTGGGCATCCCTGGAACCATCACCAAGGTCTGGTCCATGTCCCCTTCCCATCCTGCCCTAACTACAGGCAGTGCTTCCGGCACCCTGGGCTCTCCACACCCTTCCCTCAGCACACAGAGCACGTCCTGTGGTGGGTGATGAAGGACAGCAGCTTCCTGAGTCAGGGCAGGAGCAGCTCTCAGGAGGTGGCCTGGGCTCTGGGGGTACCCACTGCCCCCCACACCGGTGCTGTGCCGGTGCCGTGGTTTGCCGTGTCAGCCCCCGTCCAGCCCTGGAAAGTGAAGATGTTCACAGCAAACTGAAAGGTGTGATTTATCAGTGCTGGTCCCCAGAGGCTCAGGGCCTGTCAGGCACCAAAAAATCCCATCCATCACAGTGGGGGGCTGAGCTGCCTCTTTTTCTCTTGGTGGACTTTTCTGCCATTTGGTTTCTCCAGAAGTGCTGGAGCTGCGAGGGGCAGTGATGGGGCAGGGGAAGGGCAGCAGCCTGAGAGCCAGCCTGGGGAGCTGGGCTTGTGAGCTCTGGGGATGGGTGATGCTGCTCTCCTTCCTCTGCATTATGGAAACCTCTCTCCTCTGCCATGCACTGCAGGGGGCTGTGGCCTGTGTGAGGAGGTCTCCAGTCTCTCAACCAAGAAGGGGCTCAGCCGTCCCCACCATCTTCCCCCGTCCCCCACATTTGTCCCTGTCTGTCTGTACACGTGTGTGTGGATCTGTGTGCAGATCTGATTGTTTGCTTCTTTCTAACATTTTCCTTTCCCGATGTTTATGGGCCATGGGATTGGAAGTGAAGCATTACTTAATTGCTGTCAGGCAAGAAGATGGGTTATAAAGTTGCCAAGGGAAAAAATAGCTCACTCTGGGGTAGATGCGGGGGAGCAGGGCTGATGAGGAGAGGAGGGGGTGGAAGGCTGGGGGTGGGAAGAGAAGAGGGAGGAGAAAGCCCAGGAAGGGATGGACAGGCAAAGAAGGAGCTGGCATGGGAAGGCAGCTGCTGGGGCAGCAGGAGCGAGGCCAGGTAGGGATGTGCCAGACAAGGGTCAACCTCCCTTGGGGTTTCTGCTGTGTCCCCAGGATGGTGGCGTTTGCCTCCTCATGCCACAAGTGGGGCTGCTGGAGCACTTTACAGAGGGAAGAGTGGGAGAAGGAATCCCTCCTTGTCCTCCCCATCGTCCCCAGCCCCCCCATCCTCCCCGCTGCCAGAGCCTCCTGGCTGCCACCGCTCCAGTTCCGGGCTCTTTGCTTGCAGCCCTCTTCATCTACATCCCTTTCTTGTTTCCTTCATTATCTCCCCGGTCTAACCCGGCACCATGTCATCCTCATTGCACGGCTCCTCCCTCTCCCCGGTCGCCACATTACTGCAGCAAGGACTCCCTTTCCCGGCTTTGAGTCTCAGCGCCGCACATAAAAGCGCTCTGATGGCCATGGCGTGATAGCAAAGACAGAACTTAATTTCACAGCTTTTTCATATAATACTCCATAAAACTGAACAAATTTGCTGGAGTCCAAATCCATCTCATTATGCAGAGTCATTGGAAGGGAGCTTTTCCGTTCGGGGCCTCAGCGCTCAGTGAGGGGATGGTACAGAAGAAGGGAAAAATAATTAATTAGGTGCTGCTCTAGATCTTTGATCCTGCGTCGCAAGGCACATTAAATAAACGCCTGGCTCATGAATAAATGCTGCACTAAGCCCCGTTGCCTGGCCCCACACAGAACATTTTCAGTGAGGCTGAAGGTGTGTGTGGGGAGATCCTTGGCCTGAGTCTGTGCCCCAGGAGGAGGAGATGGAGCAGGGCAGGGAGGAGATAGATCATGGAGTGCTCATCTGGGCAGGGGAGCAAGAAGCCTTGGGAAAACATAAAATGTGGCTTTATTCCCTGGCATCTCCCAGTGTCCTGGTGTGGGAAGGAGTGCTGGCCAGAGCTCCTGTGCCCCAATCGATGGTAGTGCTGCTGCCCAGGGCAGGACAGTGCAGGGCCAGGCAGGTGGATTAAAATTGCAGCAGCCAAGGGAGAGGAGAGAGCTTGCTTCACCTCATGCTGTTAATTAATCTCAGAGCCAATGAGGATGCTCTCATCTGGTCTTTAGTTAATCCATAACCCAGAAATCCTCAAATTATGTCATTTGTTCAATACAGATGAAATTAATTACTCTGGGAAATAGGCAACAAGTTGCATTTCTGATGCCCCTTATGGCATAATCAGATCTACAGTGAGCTCCGTGCAGCCGCAGTGGCAGCGGTGGGATCACCTGCAGCCAACGTGAGACACTGAGCAGCACGTGATATAAACCTGCCACAGCCTTGGGTCTCACTGGAGCCATGGGCTGGCTCTTCCCGGGAGCTGGGGAGGCTCTGCAGGATTGCTGGTGGTGCAGAGCCTGGGCACTGATGGAGATGCTGAGGAACCTCCACCAAGGGCTTAATGCCCTGCCTCGGCCCCGCTGCTCCATCCCCATTTATTGCCTCTTACTGGGGTCACAGACACAGCTTGCAGGGCTTCCTAGGGGACCCAGAGGGAGATCCCAGCCCACCCTGCAGTCATCCCAGACCCTGGGGGTCTGTGTCTGCAGGATATGTCCCTCCACCCTGTGACTTTGAGGCAGTGAGGGGAAGGTGCTCATCAGGATGGATCAGAAGAGCTGGGCACAGAATAACAGCAATTTACTCATTACTGGAGTTCCTGTGGGGAGGGAGCTCTGGGACGTGCGAGGTGAAGGCGGTGGCTGCGGCTGTGTTAGCTCTGTGGGGTGGGAGTGTGGGGCTGGCCTGGCCCTGTGGGGCTGGCAGTGCAGCCTGGGGGCTTCTGTGGGCAGGTGGGCAGGGCAGGCATTGTCCTTCTGCCAGGAAAGTTGGTGTTATTACCCAGATAAGTGAGGGCTGTACCCCTGTCCCCTCCATGAAGAGGGAGCTCACCCACATCTCCACGGTGGCACTGGCAGAGAAACAGCCCAGTACTGGGAATGCCCTGTCAAGGGTGCAGCCCTGGCACAGCAGGAGCTTTTACCGGTGCCAGCTGTCACTGGTGCCCCTGACACCTCCAAATTCCCCTCCTTAGCTAGGGCTGCAGCCTGGAGATGAGCCTGCCCTCCTGGGAAAATGCTCAGGGGTGTTTGCTGGAGCCTGTTTGCAGGAGCCCGTGTGCCCCAGCACAACCAGGGAGAGCACTAAAGGTGATTCCCAAAGGTGTTAGAGCCACATGCTCAGCCTGGGTGTGCTCTCTCCCCTCGCTGCTCTGATGTGCAAGTGGCTGGTGGCACTGAGCATCCCACAGCACATCCCAGAAAGGCTTTAATGACAGGCTGTGGCCAGGAGCAGGGTCTGGTGGCAGGATGAACCCCTGGGCTGGGCTGCCTGCACTGGGGGCCCCCTCACCAACCCTCTCCCTGCTCAGCTGGGGGTCTGTAGGGAGCCCTGACCCCTTCCTGGAGGGAAAGCTTTACTGTAAGTGGTTAAGGCAGGTACCAGCTCACACATCGCCAACACAGCAAGAGCTGTTTTAACAAAAAATCCATAGTGGTTGTTTGCTAAAATGGCTGTAATGAATTGAAAAATATGACAAGCTGATCAAGGCAGCTATTGGGAGGCATCAGGACCCCCAGCCCAGCTCTGCAGCTCACCCAGCTCACCCGACGCGGTGGAATCCTTTTGGAGATGAGAGAAACGTAATTTCTCTGTGCCCTATCAATTTAAATAAATTACCTATTAGATTAACTGCACTTAAAATAAAGCAAGAAATCAATCCCCCTGCCTTGGCTGCTGTCAGGCCCTGGTTCACGCCACCAAACCAGGGATTGCCAGAGGAACCCATACACGGAGAGTGGCCCGAGGTGAGGGGCTGTGGGGGCTCGGGCTGTGCCTGGGGGCAGCAACAGGGGCACAGCAGCAGAGGTACTCCTGAGGTGCCTCCCAGGTCAGCTCCCATGGGCACCCCAGCTCATGTGGGTGGCCCTGTGCCAGTCTGGCAGCAGTGCTGAGGTCAGGCTGGCTGTGGGATCTCCCTGCACATCCCTGGGGATTGTCACCTCGGAGCACTCTGGAGCAGGGAGATGGTTTGATGTTGGATCCCACTGCTCCCACCACCCCCAGTTTGCTTCTCTGAGTGGGTGAGCAGAACCAGAGCCCTGCCCATCCGGCAGAGAGGGATGGAGGCAGGGATGGGGACAAGGGGCAGGAGAGATGGAGGCAGTAGGCAGGCAGGAGGTAGGGATGCAGGCAGTGGCAGATGCAGGAGGTAGGGATGTGGGCAGGGACCCCTGGGGGAGCTGGGCAGGGCAGGATCCCAGGAAGTGGGGCAGGATCCCTGGAAGGCAGGGCAGGATGCTGGGAGGCAGGGCAGGTAGCAGCAGCAGCCTTTCAGACATGGCTGTTCCCTTTGTTTTTTCCTGCTAAAACTACTGCCTCGTGCAAAGCTGCTCGAGCTCCTCGGATAAATTAGCATCCAGGGGATTGTTTTCCTCTACATTTTGTGCAGTTGCATAAGAGGGAGGAACAGAGGAGCCCAAGGAGCAGATTGCTTTGTAGAAGCATGAAACAGCCGCAGCCAGAGCTGCTGCCTCTGCTGCTGCCAGAGCTCACGCCTTCAGCTGGATGAAGCTCTGGAGTGGGAGCGGGATGTAGCTGGGTTCTCTGGGTCAGTGTGAGCAGGAGAGGGGAACCGGGGACTCTTCCCAGCATGGCTGGTCATCTCCCAACTGTTCCTGGGTCTCCCAGTTGGTGGGAAGGCCATGCCCAGCAGCAGCAGTGCCCGCAGGCAGACCAGCCCCTGGCGCAGGCTCCTGCCCACTGCTGCTGGTCTCTGTGTGGGAGCTGCAGGGGCTTCCCAGCAGGTGCCATTCCCAGCATGAGGAGGAGGAGGAAGGTATCAGTGTCCACTCAGCTGCCTCTCCCTGAGCTGACCCCACTGATTGTGATCCCCGTGTGGGATGTGTGAAGTGATCAATGTCCGATCAATGCACCTCAGCCCCAGGAGGGAGGCGGGGGATGAGGGTTCTGTTTAACCCTTCCCACCCCCTGCTGGGGGTCCTCATGTCCCCCAGGGCTCAAGGGCTTCTGCTTAGGGCTCACTGGCTGGGCTGGGTTGTGTGTCCCACTGCTACCCACAGACAGACGGGTGGCTCCTGAATTCCACTGTTCCCTGCTGAGCCTGGCCCTCTCCATCCTGCCTGGCCTCTGCCTGTGGGTGACCTCGCAGGGGGAGTTTCCTGTGTCTGGGCAGTGTGAGCGATGCCAACGGGCTCCTTGGGCAGCACTGCCATGCCATGGCCTCCCAACCCTTCCCAGCTGGGTCCAGTTCAGTGCAGGCTTGGCACAACCTCCCTAAACACCCCAGCATTGCCTCCCCTCCCTGTAAAACCCCCGAGAGGAGCCAGGAATGAGCAGGGGGAGGAGGTGGAAAGAAAAGGGGGGAGGGGGAAGACCCAAAGAGGGTTTGAACTTGCAGAAGGGTGAAGACCCTTGTGTGGGGGGAGGGAAGGGGCTGCAGAGCTGCCGGGCAGTGTGGGGATGCTCTGGGAGAGCAGCTGGTGGGGGCAGGAGCTGCAGAGTGCCAGGGGAGCGCTGCTGTAAGTGCTTTCATAACCCTCAGCCAGAGTGATTTTCTGAGGCATAAGTGATGGAGGTAAATAGGATTATCTCACAAAAGGGACCAGCAAAATAATAAACATCCTCATCCAGCACGGCCTGGTAGAGGAGTGGGGGTGCAGGGGCAGCCGCCCACTCCGAGCGCAGCCGTGGGAGCGTCACCCACAGAGCCTGTTCTGGAGGACAGGGCTGAACATGAGTCCCTGGCACGTGGGGAAGCTGCTTTTCGGGACCTGGCCCAACTATCCAGCTCCTTGTAAGTGCAAAGCTGTGGCTGTGCCGGGCAAAGTGGTGTGAGGGTGTATTTTGGGATGCCGAGAGTTGGTGTCCTGCGGGAGGGCTCCATGGGTGGGTGCTCAGCAGGTACCTGGAGGTGCCACTGCCAAGGTGCCAGGGCAGGGTGGGCACAGGGACCGAAGCTGTGGCACTCAGTGCAGTGAAGCAGCACGTGCCCAGGTGAGGTGTTTGCATCAGGATGGGACCACATGCAGGGAGAGGGAGCAGGTCCCCAGCCTGCCTCCCTCGAGAGGAGGTTGGGACCCAGCGGGCTGTGCTGTGCCCTGCCAGCTGCCACCAAGCTGTCTTTGCCTGCTCTGTCCTCCTCCATCCCAGAGCCCCACACAGCCCCATCAGCTGGGTCTGACAGAGCCCTGCACATGACAGGGCAGCTGTGTGGGGAGGGGGAGCAGAGTGCTGGGAGACCCCTCCAACATGCAGGAGACAACAAAGTGGGTCTGACTGGGAAAGTGATGGCAGGGTCTGAGGGGTTGCAGTGGCCACTGGCAGGGGACACACTGCTGCTGTCTGGGGGCTGCCTGCACTCCACAGGCATCTCCTTGGGATGCTGCAGTTCTCAAGGCACAAAAGTCCTCCCTGACTTCGTTAAGGTGACAGACTCAGTCTCTTCAGGCAGGGAGAGGGCCTTTAGCTACATTAACAGGCTGAGATCTGATGGGAAAGATGAAATAACTCAATCTCCTCCCCATCACTCACCTGAGACTCTGACAGAATTGTCACAATTAGGAAAATTCACCTCGAAGCTTTATCTGTAAAGGACCAAACCATGAAGAAACGTTTGGCCCAGAGGGAAGTAGAGGAGGAATTTCAGCTCCCTCTCATCTTTCATCATTTGCCTTCTCCAGCTCCTATCTTGGCAGCCCCAGTATTTTGCTTTGTCTCCTTCAGGTGACTAATCATTAGACTAATTAGTTGCTAATCAATGTTTAATTAAAATGTAGCTGTTAATTACTGGAGGTGGTACTGCAGGTTGACTATGAAGTGTTATGGAAACATTTTTAAGGGCAGTTCACAGGGAGCCGGCCCCCCTCCCTCAGCTCGGGGCTGTTCCAGGGTCCCTTCCCCTGGGAGGCTGCTCTGGGATTGGGACAGGAGCTGCAGGTGTAGCACACCTGGAGCTGCCTCCTCCACCTGGGACCAGCCCGTGGTGTGGGTGGCTCTGGAGCATCCCTGGTGCTTCCCATGCAGCAGCCAGGGGTGGAGGTGCCTGGGCAGCTCTGGGCAGGGGGATGTCACTGGCCTCAGATGGGAAGCAGCCAGAGCAGTATCCCGGTGCCCTGCTCGGGGTGTGAGCCCCTCGCTTTGGGAGCTCTATGAATATTTGGGATGCTGGTGAGCATCTGGCCAAAATCCCAGGGCAGGGGTGTAGCTCCCACCCCTGTTCTCCCTGCTCAGCCTCCGTCTGTTCCTGTGAACCCCTCTGAGATCTGAGGCCAGGAGAGATGGAGACAGAGACTTCATTACCTGCAAGAGCCGTGAGGTTCTTCGTGCCCAACCCATTGGAAAGAGCCGTTAAATATTCCATCAGCAGTGGTATGTAGGTCACCCAGGTGTGTGCTGCCTCCAGGTATTGGCTCATTTCAGCCCTTGGTGGGGAGACTGTGTCTGCTCATTAACTCTGTGGCTGCTTATTCCTGCCTGTGTCCTTCGAGTGGGGGCTGCTCGTGGATCTGGGGGCTTTGTGCAAACCTGGGGGATTCTGCAGGGCTGGGGGTACCACATCTTGTTCAAGGGCTCTGAAAGCCTTGTGGCTCCGTAGGGTGAGCAGGGACCTCTCCCTCCTGAGAGAGGGGGTGGGACCACCATGGCTGCTGTGCACAAGAGCCGTGTCCCTGTCTCATGTCCCCTCCTTGGGCCTGTGCTGACCTGGGTGCTGTTCATGTGCCAATGCCACCATTTACATTCTCCCTCTTATATTCCTTATTTCACTTCACTTGTCATTTTATGGCTCATTTTAATTTCTTGAGAGCAGACCTGCAGGATAACAAGGTCTGGTGCTGCAGAGGGTCCTGCAGCAGACACGGTGTCTCCATCCAGCCAGAGACATTGGAGCACAGCTAATGTGCCTGTGTCTGGGTCAGGCAGTGCCATGTCTGTCACCTGGGAAGGAGCAGGGAGGCGTTTGTGAGGCAGAGAAGTTGGGTGGCTGAATGGGGCTGATGCTCAGACTCGTGGGAGAGCCAGCTCCTGATGTCTATGCTCAGTGCATCTCTTCTCCCTCCCCTAAAAATGGGCCCCTCTTTGGGGGCTTTGCTGTGCCCAGTGGGGTCCCTGTCACCCAGACAGCTTTTGTTGCAGAGCTCAGAGCAGCCCCAGTGCTCTGGACTGAGGCACTGGAGAGTCTCATCCCTGGTCAGGGTGATGTCCCTGTCTGTCCCAGCTGTCCCTGGGTGAAGCCTGTGCCCCCCTCCAGCCACGGTCACACTCGTGTCACACCCACCTTGAGTTACTGGACCTGAGCATGGGCTGGGTGCTGCAGGGCTGGGGGAGGCAAGGGTTTGGGTGCATCTTGGTTTGCTCGAGGCCACTGGATGTGTTTTTTGGGGAAAAACTATCTTTTTTTCCCCTGCTAGTTAGAGGAAGATGCTGACAGCGGCCCAGGGGTTGGGTGGTTCTGATAGTGACAATGCAAGGGACAAGCTATGTTTAGAAATAATTGCTTTGTCTCTCACAGAGGTATTAGTGCCTCCGTGCTGGCAGCTACAGGAATTAGCTGGAAGTTTTGGTGACACAAATACAGAAGCAAAATTATTGCTACTTATCATCACTTTCATGTGTGTGAGGGGAAGAAGACGTTATCAGGGCAGAGAGAGGGAAACAGGGAGCCAGAGGGGCTGGAGCTGGGGGTGTCCAGTACAAGGCTGGTGTGTCCTTGGGGAAGCCCAGACTGGTGTCTCCTGCTCCACTGAAGACATGCTGGTTCTGCACAGTCACAGGGGACCTGCAACACAGGCTGAGGAATGGCACTTCCTGCAGCTGGTCTGGCCCAAGGGAAGGGGAATTGTGGGCAGTGGCTTGGCTGGATGGGATCTGGGGCATGTGGGGTCCCCTGCCCCGAAGAAAGGCTTGGGGGACCTGGAGAGACCTGGCCCCCATTGGCTGTTGTGGGGCTGGAGGAGCAGGAGGACAGAACTTAGGTCCCATTGAGAAGTGCTCCCTGGACTTTACTTAGCAGCAAGCAGGGTCTGACATTTGGGTTCTAGAAACTCACTGACAGCCAAGGGAAGGAGCTGTGTTGTAGGGAACAGAGTGGTTCTGGATGAGCGGCTGCAGCAGCGTGGCTGAGCTGCATCAGGGACACTGTGCTGAGGACATCACTCCTGTGGTGTCCCACCCACTGCTCGGCAGGGACAGGAGCTCCCCCAAGCCTCCCTTTGGGTTGGGGTCCCCACATACATGGGCAGGAAGGTGGCTGATGGCATCCCACCTCCAACCTGGCAGCCTGCATCCCACTTGGCATTCCACATCCTGTCTCCCCTCTGGCACCCTGCTGCCAGAGAGGGCACAGAGGTGGCCACGAGCCCTTGGGACCAGGAGGGTCTTTGCAGCCAGGAGAAGCTGAGGAGCTGTGAGCATGGAGCACGGGAGAACTCAGAGCTGGGATCCTCCTGCAAGGCAGCAGACGCTCAGGGCTGATCTGTGTGAGCAGCACCACAGGGATGCACAGCCAAGGTGAAGGCTCCCTGTGGCAAAGTTATCCTTTCCCTGGATCCTGGTGTGGCCAATTCAGGCTCCTCTTCGGATAGAAGAGCAAACTGGGGGTGTTTCAGAAGTGGCACCCTTTGGGCTGTTCCCATGGGACTGGATGACAGTGTAAGGTCACAAGCTGAAGGTCCCAGGGGATGGGGGTGCTCACCAGAGCAGTGGCAGCTCTGTGTGGAAGCAATGGTGGATGGTAACAGGAGGATCCTCCTGCGGAGGAGACAACAGAGCCCCTTGGGAGGCTGCTCTCCTTGGATCGTGGAGCTGCTGCTCCGTCGGGAGCACCCGAGGATGCGGCCGTGGCTCCACTGACGCTCCGCTCTCCCGCTGTTTGTTTCTCCCTGGCTCCGGCGCGTGGTTCCCACTGGCAGCGTCCTCCCCCGTCCCTGCCTGTCCCTCGGTGGCTGGGCTGCCTCCGAAAAGTAAAGTTGAATGTTGGGAAGGAACAGATCTCTGACGAAACAAGGCCATTCATGCTTTCAGATATTAAATTCCATGCAGAATATTAAATAATTTCCTCTTCAATGATCCCGGTAAATTTAATTAGCTCTTGTTCCCCCGATAGAGTTGTCGCTGCCATCCTGACATGCAGATGCAGAATGGAGTGAAGGGGAATGCCGCTGCCTTCCTGGGCCTCTCCAGTTCTCAGCATCACCTCCCTGCTCCAAGCTAAGGCTCCTCCAGAATGCGAGAGGTGGGCAGGAGGGAGCTGGGCGTGGAAGCCCTTTCCTCTCAGGTCCAGCTCCCAGCGTTTGCCTCTGGGATGATTTTGAAGGCAGGTTTAGGAGGTGGGGTCAGATGTGCTGAGGAGATGCCATGAGCTGCTCTGCCCAAAGGGAGAAGGGGCTGGAGAGGAACCTGGGGAAGATCAGCAGTGTTTTGGGTGATTGTCCAGGGCCTTTTCTGTGGCCACTTGAGAGCCAGGTCCAAGAGGAAGGATGGGAATTACACAAGTGTTTGACTTTCAGCTGATGGTGATTTTGGTGTTGCTGGTGATTTTTTTTTTTTTTGTGATCTCTGGTTTGTTTTTTAAAGTTTTAGAATATTAGAGCGAAGAGGGAAAAGAAATTCTCTTTGCGATGGAAGCGACTAATAGTGGGTTATAAATGAGTCCCTGGCACGGTTCATTAACTGCCATGACATATTGAGGGCTGGGAGCAGTGTGATACCAGCAAATCAATTCTGAATTTTATCTGAGAAAGAATATGGGTAGGTTGGATCATGCAACATGTTACCAAACATTCCTTCTCAGCCGGAATGGAGCTGCTCCTCTCTCCCAGTGCTGCTCCTGCTGGGCTGCAGGGCAGAGCATGAAATAAATAAATAACCAAGGGACCTCATTTACCAATGATTAATTTGCATAATTAGTGCTGTGTCAAATCACTTCACCGAGGTGCAAGGCACGCTCTGCTAAGGTGTTTGCATGGACATCTTCCCAGGTTTCCCCAAGCTCACCTTACTTCATGTTTCACAGACTCCTAAGGATGTCATGTTGGTGTTGATGGGATTTCATGGAGTTGAAGGGAATGTGAGAGCTGGGGGTTGCAGGGCCAAACCCCTGCCAGCCTTCCCATGCCCCATTCTGGTGTTGGAGCAATGCCCTTCCCTGGAAATATGTGTGGCAGTGGGTGGCTGTAGTTCCAGAGCCAGGGATGAGCTCAGCTCGAGCTCCGCTGTGGGCACAGACCTGCCAGCTCAGGCCAATGCCAACTCCTTGGAAAGGGGCACGGCTGAATCCTGGCTGTTCCACATCCACTTGCTGCTCACTGTGAGTGCTGCAGGGATGCTTTGGGAAGGGGCTCAGGGTGGGCAGCCAGGGATGGGAGCAGAGGCAGCGATGGGGCCCGAGTTGGTGCCCAGAGTGGGAATCCAGCGTCCAAGCAGTGCCACGGGTCCCTCGCTTTTCCCAAGGCTTTGCCTCTTTGCAGGGTGATTTCTGTCACCCAGTGCTCCTGATGCTGCAGTGCCCATCGCTTGGCACTGGGGCATTCCCAGCAGTGGGGCTGGTGGTGCTTCCCCCATCTACCTCCTGCTCTGGGCAGGGACCCGAGGTCCAAGCACAGGGGTGGCCTCAGGCTTGTTCCTTCCACTGGAGCAGGGGAAGGGCCTGCAGGTGAAGCGTCCATCGACGCCGTAAATACATGGAATGCTTTAAAGCACGCAGAGCTGCAGGCAGCCCCGGTGACATCCCTGCTCCTGCTCCCTGTAATGGATATCAGATTGTTCTCCCGATCTTGGCATTGTTTCAGTAATTGACTGATGCAGCACAATGTTCACTGATTTAATAAGTTTGTTAGTGTAATAGGGGCTCAGGATTTTGCTGTTAATGTGCAATGACAATTGCATTGTAGATTTGCTCATTATGTTGCATAACTTAGCTATGAAATCTATCGGAAATTATATTTAAGAAAGCATTATTGCAGAGCCCATCAGCGTGGCTCTCCCTGCTCCCCCTGCGGTGCTTTGCAGGCTGAGCGTGTCCATTCAGCTGCTCACTGGGATTGTACATTCCACTTCGGGTTTTTTGGGTCAGGGTATCTGATACTTCCCAAAAAAACAACCCTGGATCCTGCCATGTCATCCCACCGTCTCCATTGCAGCCAAGGGTGGTGCAGGTACCCAGCGTTCTGGCAGCTCTCAGGGGAAAGCTCCAGCTGGCACCGTGCCCCCAGGCCGTCCGCCTGCGCCGGTGGAACAGGGTGGAACAGGCACCGGCACTGGCAGGTGAAGCTCCTGGCAGGGCCAGGCTTGAGCTCTTGGGGCTGCGTCAGAGATGAACAGGCTGCAAATATCCCCTTTTCAGGCAGAGTCACGAAGAGGGGCTGGACATGTTTTGGGCACTTCACAGTTGATGAGGGTCCCTGAGAACTGTAGAGGACGATGTGGGGGGCTGTCGCCTCCTTGTCTCCCTGGTGCCGAGTGGCCCCTGTTGCCTCATGGAGATTCCAAGACTGGCTGCTTGGCACTGCCCTGACAGGAACACGATGCTCAGCCCTGGGGAATGAGGGGATCCCCAGTGCTGGGGCTGTGCTGTTTCACGTTCCAGCAGCTGCGTTTAGGAAAAACCCCAGATGGAGCCACAGCAGGTCTTGTCATCTCTGTAGTCCAGCCATAGTTCTGAGGAGGAAAACCTCTTCTTCCTTAAAGATAAAAACAAACCAGCAACAGTAATTTAAACAACTCCAAATGCCTCCAAACAAAGGCCCTGATGGCAAATAGGCTGTGAAATCAGCTAAGCAAAAATGAAAAACGTATTTTTCCCAGAGTAATACTTGTTCCTCTGGTTCACAAACAGCCTTGTGCTGTTTCCAACGGCTGCTTTTCCCTCTGCTGCTGCTCTCGCACATCCTCAGCCGTTATCCCCCCACCTGCTCCCCTCCTCTTCCTCTGCCATGGCCAGGTTCCCAGGCTTGCCCTCCTGGAGACACCCAGGCAGGTTCCCCTGGTGGGTTCCTCTCTGGGTGGTTTCCTGCTCAGGAGCCCCAGAACGGATGCCTGGGCTCAGGCCTTCTCCAGCAGGTTGCCTAGCAATCCCAGCATCGCATAATCCCAGCATCCTGATGCCACATCGCCGCCTCTGCGCTGCTCCGCACGCACACCTCCCTCTCACACAGCTGCACCTCCGGACTGGAGACCAGTTTGCGCTTCTAGGAATGGATGTCAGCCAGGACCCGGCTCGGAGGCTTGAGATGCAGGGCAGATTTTGCAGAGCTGAGCTCTCCTGCATTGCCGGCTCCTCGTTCTCCAAATCTGCTGCCTAAAGCATCTTCAGCCCCAGTGAGGCGTGAGGAAGCGGCACAGCGGGGCAGAGCTGGGAGCAGGCCTGGCTGAGCGCTGCCTTTGTCGGGAGAACAAGGGCTGCCGCGTTCGGCACCGGGGCTGCCGCGGCCCCGAGGGCTAAAAATACCCGTGGATCATACAAAATAGATGTGGGGATGGGAGAGGCGCAGGCCATGCATTCATAGTCCTCACTCACGTTGTGGCTCCTTGAAACCCTGATGGTTTTCTCTGGAGTGTTCCTCAGCCCCCTGGAAGGAAGGGAAGTTGTGTGAGGGGAGGGGAAGCAGTGTCTGTTTTTGGGGCTGTGGGTGGGCTCTGCAGGAGGCTGAGAACATCTCAGAGATGACCCTATGCTAAGCTTGTAGCAAATAACCGCTGGCTCAAGCAGACAAGGTATTTCAGATATTTCTCAGGATATAGAACTTGAGGACCTTCATCACAGTATTAACTAGTGGGAACCACAAATAAATAATTTGAGCTGGAAAAAGCTGCTGAGCCCCATCCAGGAATGCCGTCAGGTCTGAGAGAAGCAGGTCACTGTCACTTCACTGTGACATCCTCTGGGTCAGAGGGGCTCAAGGGGACTCGGCCACCCAGTATGAGGGACCTGCTACCAGAACAGCCACTGCTCGTGGCTCTTTCCGAAATGGGATCGCCTGGTGGTGAGCCCAGGAAAGGGCTGAGAAAGACCTCTGGCAGCTCAGGGTCTGCACAGCCCGACAGCGCAGATCTGCGCCACTCTGCCAGCTTCCCAGGGGAGGAGGTGAGCAGCAGGAAAACGGGAGAGAGCCGGGAAAGCCAGAGGTCTGCTCTTGCATAACACCCCAGGAAGCTTCCAGCTGCGGTGGGAATGCCCGGATCACTGCCCACAGATCCTTAAATGGCATTGAAAGAGAAGGAAGGATAAGGGGCTGAGACAACGCAGGGAGCTTTAGTGAGTCTGGAGGATGCTACAAACCTACACCCTGTGGGCTACCGGCATTGCCTTGGGTTTCCCAGTGTTGGCAGTGAGGAATGGAAATCCCCTTCTCTGCTGCTGTCCTGTCAGGGGCATCCCACCTAGCGCCCAGGTGGATGCACAGTGATGAAATCAGTGTCCCGATCCGGGTTGTCCAGGGGTCTCTCTCCTGGCCAGCACTGGTGCTGCTGAGCGCAGGGAGAGATGGGGAGAGGGCCCGGGGCAGCCCCTGCCCCTCCGCCGGCAGCAGCATCCACAGCCACAGCTCCGCTCCCAGCCGGGGCCGCCGCCGGAGGATCATTTTTTGGGGAGAAACTGACACAGCCCGGCTCTTTTCCGGCGCGGCGCTGGGAGCGTGTGCGGAGCGGCCGCGGGGCGCGCTGGGGGCAGCGGGGCCCGACCCCCGCCTGGCGCTCGGGTGTCCCCGCAGAGGGAGGGGACCCCGGGCGGGGGCGGCGGGCGCGGGCGGGGCCGGGGCGGGGCGCGCGCCCTCGGCGGCTCCGGTGGCGCGGGCGCAGCCGCGTGCGAGGCGGCCCGGTGAGCTCAGCCCGGCCCGGTGAACCCAGCCCGGTGAGCTCAGCCCGGTGAGCTCAGCCCGGCCCGGTGAGCTCAGCCCAGCCCGGTGAGCCCAGCCCGGTGAGCTCAGCCCGGCCCGGAGAGCTCAGCCCAGCCCGGTGAGCTCAGCCCGGCCCGGAGAGCTCAGCCCAGCCCGGTGAGCTCAGCCCGGAGAGCTCAGCCCAGCCCGGTGAGCTCAGCCCAACCCGGTGAACCCAGCCCGGTGAGCTAAGCCCGGCCCGGTGAGCTCAGCCCAGCCCGGTGAACCCAGCCCGGTGAGCTCAGCCCGGCCCGGTGAGCTCAGCTCAGCCCGGAGAGCCCGGCCCGGTGAGCTCAGCCCGGCCCGGAGAGCTCAGCCCAGCCCGGAGAGCCCGGCCCGGTCCGCGGAGCCCAGCCCGGAGAGCCCGACCCGCCGCCGGGCCGCCCCGGTCGCCGTGCTCGGGAGATGCCGCTCGGCGGGCGGGGACCCGCGGCCGCCCTGCGCCTCCGCCGTCGCGGCGGACACCTCTGAGCGCGTGAGTTACCGGGGGCGGCGGCACCGCCGAGGGGGGCGGGGGGGGCGGCGGACGGAGGCGGCGAAGTTCCGCCGGGGCGGCCCCGGGGGGAACGTCCACCGGGAGCCCCATCGGGAGTCACGTCGGCAGTCCCCGGGGGAGGCCGGGGCGGCAGCGCTCACCCCAGCGCCAGGCGGCACCCGCGCTGCGCCGCCACCGGCTGCTTCTCGGGAGCCCGAGAGCATCCTCTGGCTGAGCCCGGTCCAGCGGCAGCGTGGAACGTGCGAGGGGCCCCATTAAGTTTGTGTTAAAGGTTCGTAAGGGATGTCTTAATTAGGGGCAGCTTTTAGCAGGAATATGGCGCTAATTACCGTCACAGACTCCAGATGAAGGTACGTTGTACGAAAAAGTTGGATGAGGCGAGATGAGGTGGAGTCTGGATTAATGGGATGGATGAAGGAGGAGGAAGAAAGGGTCCTGCTTGTGCTGGGTGAGCTGTGAGGCAGAGCCAGGCGAGCGAGGCAGCTCTTCGTGGGTTTTTCCTCTCTTGAATTCCTGCCTGTCTCCAGGAATTTCATTGCAAGACAAGTTTGCTGTGCTGGCATGTGCAGGGCTTGTGCCTGGGGAGGGGCGGGTGGATGGCGAAGGCCCTTTGGGGTCACCTGGGTTATGCGTGTGATGTGTGTAAATGCCTCGCGCCATTATCCATGTAGAAATGCCAAGTGCTGTTCTCCTGGTTGGTCCCCGGTGGTGTGCGTGCCAGGAGGCTGCACCGCGCACATCGCTCACAGCGTCGCCTCCAAACGCGCCAGGGCAGATCTGAGGTAAACAGCCGCGGCGTGGGGGTCCCGGCCGAGGTGCGGGGCAGGTCCTGCACGGGCAGCAGGTGCCTGGAGCCAGGGGCACGGACCTGTCCCTCCGGCCAGAGCAGCCTGGCCAGGTGTTGGCAGTGCCCCTGTGTGCGCAGATGGAGGGATGGGGGGAGCAGGCATTTCTCGGCTTCTCAGTCCGGTGAGCGTGACATTAACAACCCCGGCTATTTTCATCCGCCTTTGGTGAAGGTTTGGCACTGGCTCGCTGCCTCCGGAAATGCCTGGCATTGGGGCAGGACAGCTCCAGCCCTGGGTTCTGTCCTGGGGGGCACAGCCCTGGGTAGGTGCAGGTTATCAAGTGCTGGAGGAGGCTGCAAGGTCAGGGAATACCTTTCCCTTCTAGTTGTGCCCATCATTCTCTGGGATGCTGGGGGCTTGTGGATCATCTCTCAGCGTTTTGGGGGTGTATCCTGCTGCCTGGTGTTGTTTGCATTCCCAGAGCCGGAGGCCTGGCCGTACTGGGTTGCTGTGCTGGGTGCTGCACAGAGATGAAGGCACTCTGCTTCCCGGAGAGCTTCCTTCTTTCAGGCTAAAATGGTTGAGGCGTGATAAAGCCTCACAAAGCAAGAAATTAAGGCTGTTTTTCTGGATAACAGATGGAGAAATAGCCTGGAGTTGATCACTTTCAGGGAGGGCTGATTGCAGTGGTTGGGGCTGGCAGGACCTGGCTGTTGGTGGAGCTTGTTCCTGGCTCTGGGAAGTGGTGCCGAGGCTCTGCTTGAAATTTCACAGAAAATACTGAAGGTTTTTTTTTCCCTTCTCCTTTAAAGTGATCTATGGGGTTGTTCAACACCGCAGAGAGCCCTGGCACAGGGCACAACCACAGCTGCAGCAGCAGGTGAACTTCTGCTGGGCTTGTGGCACTTGCTTTTGGGGATGGACAGACTGGGAAGCCCCTGGCCCAGCAGTGGCAGCTCTCGCTCCTTCCTGGCAGTTTGGGCACTATGTGGGGACAGACGTCACAGAACTGAGGCGCTGAAGGAGCTGTCACCAACACACAGCTCCCCAGGAGCCTGCTTGGCACAAGGCTGGCATCCCTCATGGGCTTGGCTGCACGGCTGTGACCATGCCTGTCCCATCCTGTCCTTCCCCGCTGCTCCCTGGGCCGACCGGGATGTTTAGGATGTTTTAGGATACTGACCCTTGCTCTGTGTGATGCTGCCTTTGGAAAACTGTCGCCTCCAGCTTTCCTCTCCCAGACCTGTACACCCCCTACTCACACAGCCCTTCTGTGGCAAGGGCTGGGATTTTTCTCTTTGCCAGTTGCACTATTTCTCCATCTCCCATCACTAGATTATGTCGTCCTGAATTACCAGGATGACATCCTGAGCACTGGGATGGCTGAGCAGCCTTTGCTGGTGGCAGAGCCTGTCCCTCCACGCAGCAGCTCCTTTGCCAGGACATCTGGAGGGGAGTGTGGGAATGGGGGTCGAGCACACAGTGGCTGGCTTTGGGCACTTGTGTCCCCATCAGTCCCAGTCTCGAGCAGTTCATCAGCACGGGCCCATTCGCTCCTTCGGTGCATAAATAAAGGGTTTCAGTTGTGCAATTCCTGAATTAGTTTGTCGGCACAGTTCTCAGCTGCTCAGCTGACGGTGAATAAATCCCTCTGAAGGTTATTGAGATAATAAAAGGCGTGAGGGAAGTTCCGTAATTTATTTGAGTTCTCTTTTAATTTAGAGCCTTATGGGGTGAGAGCTCAGTGGATAATGAGTCCTTATGGCTGATCTACTCTTTTCCAAGAGCTGTGGCAGAGGAAGAGGAGCTGTAGGGGAGGTTTGAGCCAGGGGGAGGTGAGGGGGTTGTGCTGGACATGCTGCAGCTGTAGAGCTGTGGCTGAAGCCATGTGGTGCTGGGAGCCTGGAGCTCCTCGGGCATCACCGCAGAGCTGCCGCCAGCCAGGAGCTCTTCCATCGGGATGTTCCAGCCTTGGCTGGGCTGGGATGCTCAGTGCTACCGACAGCAGCTTCTCTTTCCTCTCTCCTCTTGCCATACAGGCAGCGGCTGCTGTTGGTGCCATTCCAGGGCTTTCTGCTGGAATCGTTTGAGGTATTTTGGGATGTACGTTCCTGCAAATTAATTGACAGGCTGAGATACCAGATGAGGAAGCAAAATCGTCTTCTCTGTTATTTCGTTAGTTATTGAGATTACAGTTGTTTTGAACCTCTAATAAAGCAGTTTGAAGGCAGCTCTCCCCTTCGCTCTGATCGCATGCGGATGCTCCAGGCATCCTTGTCTCTTCCCAACCAGACAAGATTGAATTTCTGACGGGTAGAAACGAGCACAGGAGTGAGGGATCCCTTTTCATGTTGCATTACCCACTGTGGATGTGCCGTCCCTCTTGCTGCCGGTCACGGCGTGTCCTGCTCAGAAACTGAACTCGGTTCTTCTCGTGGGAGCTTCCTGGGCAGAGGGGCTCAGGAGCTCGGGCCCTTCTGCCCTCGTCACCTGGGGGGTCAGGGGCTGAGAGGCTGGATCCTGAGTGGGAGGAGGGGAATTCAGAGGGTTTCCTGGGTGGGAAAAGCTGGTTTCTCCCAGTGTTTTGCTGTTGGTTTTCCCAAGCGTGGAAGGAAGCGGGTGCTCCCGTGGGCCCTGCCAGGCTGCCCGCATTCCCCTTGGTGAAAAAAAAAAAAAGGCTCTCTGGAATCTGGGCTGGTGGTGCTGTGGGGGTGTGAAATACTGCCCCAGGGATGGGGATGGTGACTGCTGAGCCCCTGCTAGTTCTGTCCTCTCCAGGCTGTGCCACAGTGCCCAGTGTGCTGCCCTGTGCTCAGCTCTGCCTGGGCAGGAGATGGGGAGGGAATTAGGATTTACATATGTAAGAGATCCTGGACTCGGTGGAGTTAGAGTGGAACCACTGCTGCTCCCTCTGGGCAATCTGATGGATCCAGGTTTTCTGAAACTGGCAATCTGGGCAGTGGCCTGAGAGCTGTAATCTGCCAAAATCATCCGGGTGGATCTGTGAGCAGGGTGCGCATCCAGAGAAACAGGGCAACTGAAGCTGAGGAAGCCACCGCAACTGGAATTTATGGAAGTGATAAAACAACTTTTGACAACAGGCTCAGCTCCTGGCAGCTCCTCTGCAGCAAGGGAGAATATTTTCCTCCTGTTGGATCGATAAACAATTAATTCTAAAGCAGAAGCTGGAGCAAAAGGGAGGGTTTTCCAAGCTTCTAAACTCTTAATCAAGCTCTGGGTGAAACACAGATGTGAGAATCTGAGACCTGCTGATAAAATCTTGACCTTGATAACAGGTTCCTCAGTTCCTGGACCACGGATGATACTTCCTTGGTTGAATAAATCGTCTTGTAAATATAGAACTTGTTCCCAGATATTTATGCTTCCAGAGTATTTAATGTAGCTTTACTTTATAATCTGCTTCAAAATGCTGAATTTCCCCCCACGTTTTAATTGAATTCTAATTTCCATTCAGAATCAGCTTAAATTAAATGAGTTTAAAAACATAGTAAATAATACTTATAATTCACTAACTCTTACCATAAGCTGTGAAAATAAAGACTCCAAATAACCCTTTAAAGCTGCTCGTGGTGCAGCCCTCTCTGTAGTGGAAAACCTGGCATCCTTTGGCTAAATGTGATGGTTTTGGGATTGGTGCCCAGCCGGGCTCAGGAGCTCTCAATGCTGTGTTCTCTGGGGCTCAGGCTATACAGGGGCAGGAGAGGGGAGTCGGGGGGTCATGGCACTGCTGTCCCTTGTCTGCATGTTTTTCTGGCCCAGGAATGGTGACCCCAAAGGATGGGGTGTCGCTGCCCTGGTGCCCGAGTCCCTCTCTGGAGGGGTCAGGACTGAGGGCTCCATGTGCAGGCATTCAGCACATGTGGATGGTGCTGGAGAACATCACCCTGCACCGAGGGGTCCGCAGGCAGCCCAGGGATCCAGTCCCAGGAAATGGGATGCTCCCATGTGCAGTGCCATGGCGAGAGGCAGTGTGTGCTGCACAGCATGGTGTGACAGCAGCACTGGGGGGGCTCTCCCTGCGTGCAGTGTTTGGGGTGCAGCCACCAGATGAGCCATGAGCAGGCAGGTGCTGCCCAGGAGGGCTCTCGCCAGCAGATTCCTCTGGGAAGGTGTTTCATGGACTATGCAAATCCCAGCATGGAGAGGGGCTGAAATTGTTCCACGCGTAGCCAGGGTTTTTTTTAAATAAAGCTCTTTCCAGTATATTGCAGGAGTAATTAGGAATCCTGAGCTGGTTGGATCTCGATCTTTATAGCAACACAGCTGATAAAGCATGATTCAGGGACCTCGTTAGCTTTTTTTAAAGAAGTTTTTATTTAACTTCCGTGAAGTTGCCATGGTTACCCCTGTGCATGGCTTCCCTGCCTCTCCTGCCTTGAGTGCAGCTGCCAGTGCTGAGAATTAAACATCTACATTTGGAGCAGCCACAGCCTCCCCCTGCCATCATCCTGGGTTCCAGGAACCTTGTCCCTTTGCCCACCCTGGAAAAGGCATTTTCAGCTCCTGTGCTTGATCTGTTTGCCGGGCTAAAGCCCAGTCTGGGTTTTCCAAGAGCTTTCCTCCGATGCAGGCAGAGAAGGGGCTGCTCTGTTGGTGCCACTGGTGGCAGTGAACTGGCTCACCAGTACGTGGGACTCCTGTGATGTGCCGTGGTTGTGCACTGCTGTGCACAGGCATAGCCTGCGATGCTGCCACTGCTCCTGTGGGGCACAGGAGGCTCCTGGTCTGCCTGCCCAGCCCCAGTGGGATGGGAAGGGTGATGGGAGGCAGTGGGAGCAGGGACCAGCACCCCAAGTCCCATCTCACACTGTGGTTTGGCTCACAGGGCCTCGCTCTCCAGGAGCCAGTGAACGCAGAGGGTTTAACGAGTCCCAGACCAGTCCCCTGCTGATCCAGCACCTGGAGGCCACGGATGTGGGCACAGGGAGCCGAGGTGGGGTATGAGATCAGCCCATTTCCATGAGGATGGCCATAGTATAAGACACTGACAGAGATAGTTTGTGATAATGTGCCTTGAGCCAGGCAAACCCCAGAGCCTCGGGAGCCAGGGAGGCAGCAGCGACCCCTCCAGCCCAGTGCTAGGTGCTGGAGAGATTCTGGAGCCTCCAGAAGGGACAGTGGACGTTCAAGAAGCTATTGGATGGGAAGGTGAAGCTGTGCTGCCTCCTGCCAGTGCAGGGCTGTGATCTCTGCTGGCAGGAGCACCAGGGCTGCCAGTGCTTGGCACTGCTGCTGCGCTGCTTCCCGGCCCCGCTTCCCATCCCCGCGGTGCCGGACAGGTAACGAGGACCCTGTGCTGGGCTGGCAGTGGTGGCCATCTGTCCAGGCAGGGCTGGACTCTGTCCTCATTCTGTCAAAGTTTTGTCAAGTTTCCTCCCCCCGCCCCCTGCTCCTTTTGGCGTTTTCAGCGGCGGAGGGTGGGAGGGTGCGTGGGAAGTGAAGCCGCACCAGAAATAATCCTGCGCGTCCGGGGTGCGAGCGGCGCTGCGGGAGGCTCCGCTCCCCCGGCCCCGCGCCTGCCCGCCGGCTGCTCACCGGGGTCAGAAAGTCTCTGGGATGAAGGGGGCTAGCTGCTTTAATTTGTTTGTTTCTCCTCTCTTCCTCCTCCTCCTCCATTCCTTTATTTCTCTTTTCCCTTCTCCATTTTCCTTCCCGATGAAAGATATTCTTGCAGTGTCAAGGCAATGTGACCTGGTTCTGTAATAAAGAGGAGGCTTATTAGAATTAAAGCCCAACAGTGTTAAAAAAGCAATCTTTGCAAGATTGAGGCCATGAGGGAATTGTAAATTCTCAGCAAAGACCTCATTTAAAGACTGGGATGAAAACACATGCGCATGCACACACTGAGGCTTGGCACTGCGAGGGCACGTCTGGTTTGAAGAGAATTTGGGGAAGGACGAGGGGTTGGAGCAGTGCTCAGGTTCTCATGGCTTTGCCTGGGATCCTCCCGTTGGATAGGCACGTTGGTGGCTGCGCTGGCTCAGTGAATATCCCTCGAGTTTAGGTTTGTTTTCCTTGTTCCTCTGGGGACACCCTCCGCATAGCCCCCCCTCCACATCCCCACTCAGCCCCTCCCGGCGCGGCCGCCCACCCGCCGCGAGGTGGGAGCGATGGCAGCCGGTGAGTCAGGCTGCCCGGGCTCCCCGGTTCAGCACGGGGCTCCCCGGCTGCTCCCGGCAGAGCTTTCCCTCGGGGTTCAGTGGCTGCTGGGTTGGTGCTGGAGCTGCTGGGGAGAGCTGGGATGGGGTGCCCCTCCTGGGGGCGAGGTGTGCCGGCTCCATGGACCCCCTGCTCCGGCTGTGGTGGTGTGTGCTGGGGGTGCCCCTGCACATGCAGGCAGTGCTCCAAGTGGCTCCTGATGCCCCACAGGGCAGATGGTGCCATGGCATGGCTCTGGCTTTGGCCTCATCCTGCACAGAATGCTTTTTCCTCCCACCTGACCTCTCACTGGTGCCCAGGAGCAGCCAAGTGTGCTGTGGTGCTGGGCGGAAGGGCTGCAGTGGGCAGCAGGTGAAGGGACCCCACTCCCTTCTCTCCCTCCTGTTCCTCCAGTTTTCTGCGGGGCTGCATCCCCATGGCTGTGGGGAGCGAGTGCAGAGCGGCCGAGCTGTCGGCAAGCCTGGAGCCCCTGCTGTCGGCGGAGGAGCGGTCCCGCCGGTCCCTGTGGTGGTCTGTTGTCATGATTTGCTGTTATCTGTGTAATTAGAGAGCCGGCTCTCCTGGCGGGGGCTCCGCGGCCGCTCCGGCTCTGAGCGCTGCGCACACCTGTGGTGCAGTGGAATGAGGAGATCTCGAGCAGCAGAGGGAGGGCTGACATGTGAGTGTTCAACAGCTCATGGCCTGAGGTCGGGCTGCGGGAGCCTGTGCTGTCCAGCCGAGGGGAGGGGGCTGCTGGCGGCTGGGGACACAACGGGCTCCTGCTCAGCGATGCCTGAGGTCACTGGGGGCTCTCGGTGATGCAGATGCTTAGAGCCAGTGGAGCCAACTGACCTGAGCCTGGTGCTACAGGGAAAGAGCTGCTACCTCCGTGGGTTTGTGTCCTGGTGCCTGTGGCGGAGGCTCCCCCACTGCCTGGCCTGCTGGATCACCAGTGAGCCCTTCTGCTGGGGCACCGCAGGCCCAGCTGTGCCGCAGGGACAAGCACACGTGCCAGGATCCTGTCAACGGGACATCAAAGGGTGTTTTCTCCCAGGTCTCATGCAGGTGTGGGGACACAGACAGGGCAGGTCTGCGGGTGGCTGTGCTGTGCTCCTGGGGTGGATGGTGGCAGTTCAGCTATCACCTTTGCTGTCACTCCTGCTCCAGGATATTTATAGTGAGCCAGAGCCATGCCCAGCTCCGCTGCCCTGTGCAGCTGCTCCTCAGTGCCTCTGCATCTTGCAGCGGGGTGTCTTAGAGGGTTCCTTCCTGAGGGCATCGGAGCAGATCCCTACCCTGCTACCCGTGGTCCAAAGGCCAGGCAAGAGCTGATGCTGCCACCTCTTCCTAGCGCACTGTTAATTTAATGTCTCATCCAGGAGCCTTTCCTGCAGGATAAATGGCCTTTCCATCCGGAGCCTGCGTGAGTTACTCTGACGTTTTGCTCCTGAGTAGATGTGTGTAGAGGAGCTGGGTATTGGATTGGTGAGAGACAAGAGAAGCAATCTCTGGGAGGCCATCAATTTGGATTAGGCTTTGTGGACTGGGATGGAGGGTAATCACCATCCTTCATTTCGGAGAGGTAAGAAACAAGTCAGCTTCTTTATGGATCATTATAGCTGCAGCAAGAATTGCTTCCACCTTGGCCGTGGCACAGATCCCTGCTGGGCGCAGGGGATGGAGGAGGGTGTAAAGCTGAAGGAAGGAGCTGGCTGTGGCTTTGGAAGTATGAGCCAGACTCTGGCCTTGCTATGGAGCTGGACACTGCCTCCATATTCCTTCCTGGATGAGATGGCTCTGCCAGGGGTGCTGTATCCCTGTCTCCTCCCACCTCAAGTGGTGGATGCCTGAGTGGGAGTCGAAGGAGTAAATGCTCCCTGCTCCCCAGGAAATGGGGTTTGGATCTGTCTGGAGGTGGGATCACATCTGTTCCCCCTGTGGTGCCTCTGACCTCAGCTGGGCTTCCTCCAGTTGCACCTGCTGGTGCAGACTCCTCGGCAGGTGTTGGAGTTGCTTGTTGACCAGACCTCAGTATCGTCCCCTGGCACATCACCGTGCAGGGGGACCGGCCACTGCCCAGCTCCACTGGCACCACATTCCCCCATCCCAACCCTGCTGCAAGGCCTGGCCATTGCCTGGCTCTGTTGGCACCACATCCCCCTGTCCCAGCCGTGGCAAGGGCACTGTTGGCACAGCATCGTGCCGTCCCAGCTTGGGCGAGGGGCTCAGCCGCTGCCCGGCTCTGGTGGCGCCGCATCCCCCGTCCCAGCCCGCCGTGGCAGGAGTTGCAGCGCATTCCCCGCTGACAGCAGCGCTCCCAGGCATCCTCCTCCCGCCGCCCGCGCACGCCCACGCGCAGCAGCGATGAAAGGCTCAGTCCGTAAACAGGGGAGAGGAGGAGGGATGGGATGGAAATGGGGCAGCGGCCGAGGTGGGGAGCGCGGGTGTGCGGCTGAACCAGCAGAGCTGGCGGGGCTGGTGCTGCTGCCGCCGGCTGCGGCAGGAGCTGCTCGAGGCCAGCAGGGAGGAGAGATCCACTTTGGCCTCACCGAGTGGAGGCCTCCCCTCCCTCCCTTTTGTTTGTACTTTTCTTTTCTTTTTTTTTTTTTTATATCTGAGTGCTTCATTTTCCAGAAGCTGTCATTTTACATAAACCTCTCAGCGAGGTACATCCATTCCCACTGCCAAAATCTCCATATCAAACACTTGTAACACACCGCTGAACTGACAGCCCTGCCTGTACACGCTCCGTGCCTTTACAAAGGGATGCTGCGTCGGGGAAGGATATAAATACACGCGTTGGAATGACACGCAGCGCGCTCGCTCGCCAGCTCGCCCTGCCCTGCTCTCTTGCTGCCCAGTTAAAATCCATCTGCAGGCTCGGCACAGGCACCTGCAGCCCTCCCGGTGGCACCACAGCACCCAGAGCCCTCCTGGCAGCACCGGCACTGGAGTGGGTGGCGGGATGCAGGTGGGCAGCTGTCATGCCGACGGCGTGCTGCTGCTGCGGCAGGCGCAGGGCTCGGGTGTTGCATGCCTTGAGCTGTGGGTTTTTGGGGGCAGGAGCCCCCTGGCAGCAATTCCTGCAGCTCCTGTGCGTGGGAAGCCTTTGCTGGAGCCTTGGAGCCGAGTGCTGGCTGCAGTGGGTTTGCTGCTGCCCAGGTGCAGAATGCTCCTGCCTGTCAGGTGAGAGGCTGAGGAGCCAGTGGAGCACAGCGGGACCGGTGGGCCCCAGCATAACCTACACACTGCGATGCAGCAGGAGTGGAGCTGCTTGGCCTGAAACTCTCTCTTTGCCTTAAATCCCATTTCAGTGGAAATAGGGACAGAACACATTAAGCAATCCAACCGCTTCCTTTTCAAAGGAAATTATTTTTTTCTGGATGAAATTCGAATCCAACCCCAAATCCCTGTTTCTTTGTAAAGGAAAAAGAAGGAAATGCAAAACACGCTCCCCACCCCCCAAGTCTATCAGTTTTCATCTGATGAGCAGAATGATTGCTGCTTGTCCTGGGATTCCCTCCCTCCTCCTTGCAGAGACGTCGCTGGCGTCGGTGATGGCGTTGTAGCCGTGTGCTGTCGCGCTGGCTGTGAGCATCGGCTGTTCCCAGGACGGGATGTGGTTGTCCATGGAGGCAGTGGGATGCTGGAGCAAGTCACAGGGGAGGGGACTGAGAGCTCCAGTGGTCTCTCACTCCTGTGGAGCCACCACAGTCCTGGCCCTGCTGGGTGTGCTGGCTGGTGACGTGGCTGTCGCTGGCAGGGCTGTACCTGTCACCTGTAATGCTGCACTTGGCTATTTCTGTCACTCTTCCAGATGGGGACCACAATGTGGGAAAGATGAGAATTATTTTTTTTTATATAATACCATCAAAATGGTTTTTAATTTTGGCAAGTCTGATGATAAATTTTTCAGCACTTCAGCTGGGAGAGACAGGTCTGTGCTCAGCTCCTTCACTTCCTGCACCAGGGGCGTTCCAGGACCTGAGGTGTTTATGGGCTGTGGCTGTTTCCATCCTCAGGAATCCTCTGACATCTCTGTCCCTAGCTAAGGTGATGGTGACATACATATGGGGGAGTGTTTTGTGTGTGTCCCCAGAGCTCCTGTCCCCCCAGCTCTGCTGCCCAGGCTGGTGCTCGGGGATGCAGTGATGCTCTGGGTGAGATATCTGGAGACCCCAGCCTGGCCAGGGCTGTTGGAGGAGGGTTTGCTGTGACTCTCAAGTGGGGAAGGTGCATGGGGGCTGATGTGATTTGATGTGATGTGGTCCTGTTGCCCCAGCTGTGTGTGGGAAGGGCACCGTTGCAGCCAGACATGTCACAGTGTCCAGGTAGAGCAGTGGGTGGGTGGGCAGCCTCTGCCTTACCTTGTGCTGTGGCTCCTTCCAGATGGGATGAATCAGCCTTTCTCAAGGACCTGTGAGCAATCTGCCACCACCGTGGTCTTGGGTCCCTGGGGAGACACAGCCCTCCACAGGCAGGGAGCCACGAGGTGAGGGCAGCAACAGTACCAGCTGTGATGGCATCTGCTTCTCTCACTGGCAGAGGGCACAGACCTCAACGTTTGTGTCCCCAAACTGCTCGTCATAGCAGAAAGAAGTGCACCGGGCTGGTGATGCTCCTGGCAGCACCACTGTGCAGCTGACAGCTGACAGGGGCTGCACCATCCCCAAGGGGCTGCTGCACTCATGGGGAGGGGGCTGAGGCTGGGCAGGGGGCTGGTTGGGCTGTGAGCAACAGAGGGAAGTTGGGCTCCACCAGCAAAGTTTCCTCCCGTTGATGGCGGGCAAAGGGAAGTTTGGGTATGTGCTGATTAACTGCCTCCTCCCAAAGTGCCACAGCGAGATAAAATATGAGCGACTGCATTCTTTGACTTAAAACTTAATTAAAACTATATATCAAAAACGTGAGACCCCAGGCTTAATAAAACCTGATAAAATTATACTAATACACTTCAATTTCAATCCAAGCCTTCCTGATGGAAGAGCGTGAGAGGCTGAGCCCGTAACTAGATTAGAAACACCTCCTATGCAATATTTATGGTGCTGTCCTGCTTGAGATGCATGGCTGCTGAGGAAGGCTCTGACACTGTGATGAAGAGGAGTTGTCAGCCCAGCTTATGTGTAAATAGGAGAGAGGACGAGACTGTACAGGCTTTGCCTGGTGGGGGGAAGAGCGACTTGGGTGGAGGGTGAGCTCATGGAGAGAGGGAGGGAGGGAGGGATACTGCTCCCCATGCCGCTGTGCCCTGGGGATGCCCCCATATCGTGAGGATGTCTCTGTGCCCCAGCACTGCCAGCAGTGCTGTCTGTGGCACTGGTGGCCCAGCAAGTCGTGAGCCAGGGGGAGGGGAGAAGTGGCCTCTGTCCATGGGCTCCTGACAGCTGCCAGTGGCTGTGACCACTTCACCTTTACAGGTGATTTATCGAGTGAGATGCAGTATGGTGTATTAGAGGCTCAGAGCCAGTGCCCAGTAACTGGGGAAAACAAGCTGGTTTGTTCTGTGTGCCAGCAGGGAGGGCAGGTGCTGCAGGGATTCCGTGGTGGGCTGCCTCTGCTCCACGCAGAAATCGGCATGAACACCCAGTCCCCGCACGGTTACCCCAGGCAGGTTCCCTCTGGCACAGTTTGGAGCATCCTCACTGCTGGAGCTGCCTGCTCAGCCTTTCCCTGCTGGCCCACATCCCCAAAATTTCACTTTTGGGTGGAAATGCCCAGGTTTTGTGTCTGTGGAGGGATTAGTGCCCAGGGAAGTGGCACCCTGTGCTGTTTGGTGGTGTCTGGGGTCTCCAGAGGGGCTTGGTGTGGCACAGTATGCTGCGGTGCCACCTCGCCCCAGTGACACTGGAAGCGGCTCGGGCAGACTGCTAATGCAGAGCATAAATCCTGGTGGAGACAGGGGAGGTCAGAGCAGGGAGGCAGGAGCAGTAAAGCATTGCGGGCAGAGCGGCTCTGTCCTTAGAGGAGAGCTCAGGGGCTCATTAGGGAGCGTGGGGAAGATGGGTGGCAGCAGTTGCAGGGATGGGAATTACAGAGCGAAGGGAAGAGGGGCATTGACAGGTGACAGGGATGGGGGCCTGTGAGGCGGGTTTTGGGGGCCCTCAGAGTCTGTGGTGATGCAGCCAGTGGGGCAGGGACCTTTCTGCTGCCTTCAGTGCCTTGGGTCACGCCTCAACGCCTCAGGACTGCATGGTTCCACCTCAGATGAGGCCAGTATGCAGCCTTGTTTGGACAGGATGCTGAGCATGGAGGGGCCAGAGCTGCTGGGGCTGTGGGTGCAGGCGAGTGCTGGGGGGCTGCTGGGACCAGCACTGCCTCAGGGACCTGTGCCCACCTCCTGCAGCCACCCCCGCTGTTCCTCCCTCTCCTCTCCCTTCCAGGTGAGCGGGCACGCGTCCCCCTGGAGCGCTGACGTGTGCTGGTGCTTCTCCAAGGCTGTAGCAGCAATTCCAGCAGCCAGTGGCCTGGCATGACCCTGGGAGCTGGGAGAGGGGGGGTGAGGTAGGCACTGAGCTGGCAGGAAGCCCCTTACTGGGCAGGAGGGGACTCAGCGGGCAGCAGTGACAGCTCTGCTAGCCACAAGCTCCCTGTCCCTTGCCCTCTCCCTGGGGAACTGGAAGTAAGGGCAGAGCAAAAGGCAAAGGGATGGGGTTTGTGCTCTGGTGCCCATCCATGCCCCTTCCCCGCATTCCTCCTTGCCCAGGCTGTGCCCGGCTTCGCCCTCCCTGCCACTCTCCTGGCCCTGCGGGGCTGTGCTGCTCCCTGCTCCCTGCTCCACGGAGCAGTATTTTCAGAGACTGTGGGGGATGTCGTGTGTGTAAATTTAGCGCTGCCTTGTTAGTGCTTCTCAGGCTAATTCGGAGTGAAATGCTTTAGCAGCGGTGGGCTGATTCTATCAGGAGAACAAGAACTAATTAAATTCACTCTGACCATCAAGCAGTAAATTATTTATACCCAGACAGATGCAATCTGGTCTGTAGCGTCCTGCCCCACTGAACCTGCAGCCTCCTTGATTCGGGGTGAGGAGCAGATTAGGGGGTAGAGGGAGGCTGAGGGTGCAGAGCAGAGATAGTGAGGGAAAGCAAATTTGTTTTCCTTCTGGTGTCACTGCTGCAGTGGGACCCCTCCACCAGCACCATGGCCCCTGGTCCTGCCTGGGGAGCTCCAGGGCGTGGGGGCCTGCAGGCCCAGTGCCCGGCTCAGCTCAGGGCAGGTACAAACCGTTATCATCTCTGCAGGGATTTATTTTTTGGTGATCTGACCCTGTGCCTGATTAGATCATTCCTGCTGCGCAGTGGAACGGGAGCTTTCACTGCTTACAAGCTGCAGTTCACTCTAATTGCAATTGAGCCGAGATCCCTCTTCTCTCCAATCGAAAGGGAAGAGTGAAAAATCATTTGCCGATCCTTTGGGGGTTGTAAAGGATTCTGGCAGCCGGGGAAACAGCTCTGCTTGGGGCTGGGAAAATGGTGTGATAAAAATGATCTGGCTGTTATTTATGTTAGGGGGACAGAAGGAAGGAATTCCGGAGCAGCCAGGACAGAGCATCATGGGGATGGTTCTTGTTGCCTTGGGAACAGAGATCCTCCATCCCGTCCTTGGGCGGGCACGGTGTTGAGAGGGCTGGTTTGACCAGAAAGAACTTGGGTCCGTTCAGGGCAAGAGCCTCTGGAAGTGTGTTGGGGTCACTGATGGGCACTATGGGGCTGGGCATGATGAGCAGTGCTGGGTTTGGGTGTCCTCCAGCTGCAGCTCCCCAGTGGGCAGGAGCATCCAGGTGGGATATCCAGGAGAGGGATAGCTCCTTGGAGCTGGGTTTGGGCTCTTGCTGCATTTATCAAGGTGTTTAAGGATGAATCAGCTGTAATCAGTCTGTGCCCATGTGGGCTGAGCTCCTCTGGGCTGGAGCAGAGCTTGGGCTGCCCTATAATTCCTCCCAGGAGGAGGCAGCACGGGCAGGCTCCAGGGCTTGCGCCGTGTTTGTATGGAGCACTCGGGAGCTTGGAACTGGTCTTTTCCACAGCACATTTATTTTTCCATAATACCAGAGGTAAAGGCTCCGATGTCAGATGTTGTGAAGGCCCAGCAGTGGCACAGGGGAGCTGGCAGCGTGCTCAGCTCCGCTCTGCTCTGCTCCAGCTGCGCCGCGGTTTGGGGACGGTTGAGCCCAACCGGTGTTTGCATTTACACCGGTGATTAATCTCTGTAGCAGGGGAGGGAACTCCTGTTATGAATCAGACTCATAACTCCCAGCACACATATTTCCAAAGCCCCGCTGAACTATTAATCCTCCCGGCTCCCTGGGGTAGGGAGGATGGAGGGGGAAATGTCACCTTGTGGCAGGAGAGCTGTGATAGGCAGCCAAGCCAGCAGCTCTGTCTTGGAGATGGCTTATGGTCTCCAGATCCCTCTGATGAACCATGTGGCCTCACAATTGATTTAAAAAGGAGAAAAAAAAAAAAGGCAACTGCTTCACTCTGGCTTTGCTGCTGCTGAGAGGACAGATTTGCCTGCTGGCAGCGGTGCCATTAACTGGATGAGCTATTCAAGTGTGGGTTATGGATTTGGGATCAGCCTCACTGTGCTGGAGAAGACACACGGTGCTGAGCCCAGATGGATGTGTGGCCCAGGATGGGGCCCGGAGGGAGCTGACACGCACTTTCTGGGAGTGGCAGAAGGTGGGATGGAGGAACCTTCACCAGGAGCAGATAACCTTGGAAGGGCAAGAAGCTCCTCCAAAATCCAGCTGGGTTCCTTCTAGCTGTGTGAGGGCAATTCACTGTGGGGGACACGTGCTGCAGTCCCCAGCAGCACAAGGGCTGCAAGTGCCGCACGGGAAGGGAGGTGGGAATTGGGTACCAGGAGGTGCCTTCTTCTGGGAGGGAGGAATTAGGAATTTCCCAGCAGCTCTGGGAGAGAAGCCATGCTTGGCTTGAAGCTTTCAGAGTCTGGGAACAACTTCCAGGCTGCAAATATCCCTTTTCAGCCCCAAAGTTGCCACAAGAATCCTTGCTGCTCCTGCAGGCAGCCAGCACACGTGGCCCTGGCAGCCGTGGAGATGCTGTGGCAGCGCGGGAGTGAGCTGGACCCACCGGCAGCTGGTGAGGAGAGGAACTGGGTTTTTGGTTTGGGCTTCCAAGGATCACTTGGACGTTGAGCACCAGCAGATGAAGCAGTCAGGAGTTGTTCCTGGCAGGGTGGGATGTGCTTGCTCACAACCCAGGATGTGCCTGTGGTCCCAGCGCTGCTGTCTCCTGCCTCCCCAGCGGGTCTGGCCCAGCAGCGCCAGCGTGGTGCAGGAAACACAAGCATTTTGGTATTTTTTATTTTTATTTTCTGTTTTTTGCCATGGTTCCGCAGCCCCTTCGTTGCACTCCTTGTTAAGCTGTTAAATCACTCCATTTATTTAGCACGAGCATTGCTGAGAGCTCATTTTTATCTTGGTGAAAACCAGACTTGCTCATGGGCACATAATGAAATTGTATAAATATACCCTTAGCTGGGAATCTAATTTATTTTTCCTGTTCATTATGGGGTAGAAGGCCATTATGAGATGTAGAACTTTTTTTTTCCTAGTGCTGGAATTGAAGGGCTGTTGCGGGCGCTTTTTATACTGATGATTTCGCCCTGATTCAATTTGAAGCTGGTTAGACCTCAAATACTGGAGCATAATTGACAGAGATCGGTGTGGGTTGCCATGCTAATGTCCTGGCTGCGGCTCTGTGGCAGCACCAGACTGAGGCTGGTTGGAATCCGTGTCCAACGGAGCATGGCCGGGCTGCAGCGTGTCCGAGATGGGTGCAGGAGTGAGGCTGAGCCACCCGGGATCCCCCTGAGCTGGGATCAGCAGGGAGCCCCAGCCCTAGGGCAGCAGGACATGAGTCCATCCCTTTGTCCATCAGCAGGATTGATTTTCGACGGTATTGATACTGCTATAAAGTCCTGTTTATGGAGCTATAATTAAGCGGGGGCCATTTAGCCGGCAGTGTTAAGTGCTGAGCAGATTTATGGCACGGCAGAGCCTTCGGCGGGGTTATATTTCAGCACGAGGCACACCAGGTTTTTATGTGTTGTGCGATTGTGTTCGTGTGACAGTGATTAGTATAATGGGGGTTTCCGGGGTCGTGTTGCCAAGCTGAGGAAACAGCAATTACAGGCCGCTGCAGTATCAACTTAATTGCATCCATTTGCAAGCGACACGGCCCGGGTGAGCGGGAGCAGCTGGCAGGGCGAGCCCTGGCACCCCATGTCCACTGGCCCCAGCCTGCCCCCAGCACCCTGGTGGGTGGGATCCCTGGGTCCATCACCGTGCAGGGCGAAGGGCGTCTCCTGTCCAGGCACCAGGACACACTCAGCTCAAGCAAAACCAGCACTGCCAGGATGCTGGTGGGTTCAGGGTGCCTGGTGCCTGGGGGATGACATGGGAGAGCCCATGGGAATGTGCATCTCCAGGAGCTGGTGGTGCTTCTCTGGCATCGCCAGGGACTGGGTGATCTCCCTATGTTTCAGCCTTGCTCGTGTGTGTCTCGTGCTGCAGGTGAGCAGTGGTGTGGCCACCCAGCTGCTGATGCCCTGGATGCTCCCATGGCTTGTCCCCGTGTCTGGGGGATGAGCAGGCCAAACTCTGCAGCAGAGGGGAGCAGGGGGTGAAGCGATCCAAGGGCAAAAGTGCCAGTGGTAGATTTGCAGCGGTGCAATTAGAGTTCACCTTGGCGTGCACTTGGCAGCCTTTCCTTTGAACTCTCTCCCCCAGCGGCTTTCCTGAGGTCTGGAGATTTACTGGCTCAGCCCTTCGCTGTCCTGATAAGAAGGCACTGGGAGGTTTTACAGAGTGGTTATAGATACCCAGGGAAGGTTGGGAGCAAGCCTCTCCTGAGCATCAGGAACTCCTGTGCCTTCCCCTGGGCAGGCCCCATCCTTTAGCAGGACTTGGAGATCTGGGGATGGTGCAGGCACTGTGCTACCAGCACTCCTGCAGCAGCTGGAGGGATGCATCTCTGTGGGAGCTGGGCAGGGTGCAGATGCATGTCCTGCTGCAGAACACTGGTCCCTTGGCTGCTGACCTGGAAACAGTGGAGCATCCTTTGAGGCCACGGATGCACTGCCACAAGTACATCAAGGATCACAAGATCCCTTCTCTCTTCCAAGCGGAGCTGGGGCTGGGAGAGGGCATCTTCCTTGCTCTTGCCCTTGCTGTGTGCACTTTCCCAATTCGCTGCGGGAATCAGATGGGCTTTTGCCGACTAAGAGGTGTTAAACAGCTCTAAATACTCTTCAGGCTGCAATATCTCCACCACAGCGTTTAATCGAGTGCCACAGAAATGCCTATAAATAAATGGAATGCGCCTGTGCCAGTTCCCTCCCACGGCATCTCGGAGCTCGCAAGAAAGTCAGCAAGAGGCTTGTGCTTGGGCTGCAGCTCCTGCCCTCCCTTCCCTGTTCCTACCCTTTTCTTTTTTCCCTCGTTTGAGAGTGAGTGGATCCAGCCCTGGAGCCCGGGGACATTGAGCTGCTCGGCAGCGATGCCATCCTGCTGGGATGCAGCTGCAGGAGCGAGGATGGAGCAGCAACCCAGTCCTGGGCTGCAGGGCCCATGGAGATAGGACTGGGAAGCTCCTCGCAGTTGTGCCCCCATTGTCCCTGTGGGTCATGTCCCACAGCAGGTGCTCAGGCTGGGCCCTGCACCTGTCGGCACCCCGGCGTCAGCCGGCACAGCCAGGAGCAAACACAGGTGTAGGGAATGAGCAGCGGGAAGGGTACGGAGCGTTTCGAGGCTGTTTATGCTACTTCTGCATCTGTATGTGAGTCCAGATTCCTTTGTGATTGGAGATCTGCATACACCAAACCAGATGGATTTCCCACCAGGCTGCCTTAAATCTCCAGCATCTCAGCCTTGAGTCCAAGCAGACAAAATGTGTGTGTGGGGCTTTAGCTGTTGCAAAAGGCACTTTATCGCTTACTTTTGAGCCGCTGCTGCACGACATTGCCTCCTGGGAAACACTGCGAAATTCGTTCCATGTTCCCTTCCTAGAGCCTTTATTAAAGAGAATAAACAAGCTTAAGGAGAGGGAGGAGCAGGCAGTGGGCACTCCTTGGCCGTGCTGGTGCTTCTGGGCTGCGCCAGGTGCTCCTTGATGTCCCTGTGGCCGCAGGGCAGGGGAGAGAGCTGGCAGCGTGCATGGGCTGTCCCCTTTGTCACCCTCTGGCCAGGATGCTCTGTTGTGCCCGGGCAGGCGCCGGAGAGGCTGTGGGGTCCCTGGGACACCCCTGTGCCGGCGCCCTCTCTCCAATGGAGCCTTGGGGCCTCGCTGAGGATCCTCAGCCAAGCGAGATCCCTAAATAGGCTCCTCAGCCTGTCAGTTGACTGCCTCTTCAGCGCTGATGAGCCACTCTTGTGTTACTATTTAAAATCCTAATTGCTTTAATCAGCTCGCCTTTAGCCACCGCAGCCAGCGAGTCCAGGGGCTGAGAGCGCTCCTGCTCCCGCTCCCCTTCCGCCCGCAGCCCCCGCGCTCTCCAGCGCAGCTGCGGCCGGGCACCACCCGGGCACCCAGCATTTGATCCCGCGGGCACCCAGCATCCCCGCGGCTCTGCGCTGGCACATACTGATGGTAGGGCTGGTGGGACAAAGCTGGGGCGACTGCAGAGCTGAGCGCAGGTCCCCTGGGCAGGGAGAGGACAAGGACTTGAACGGATGAGAAGAGGAGCTGCTGTAACTGCTGAAAATGCCAGCACTTTAATGAGCTGGGAATTCCCGTGTCCTCTCCCCGCACTCGCCTTTATCTCCATGAATTCCCTTCCTGGGTAAAAGCAGCCCCCTCCCGGGTTCGGTGCCCGCCAGCCCCCTCCTGCCTCCAGCTTGACTCCTCCAAGCATGGCCTCGGGGTGTTCCTCCATCCTGAGCGGGTGCGGGGGCGCGGGGCAGAGCTCTCCTGGGGCTGCACTCGCAGCCAGCCTCGCTGGGATGGTGGGAGATGCCGGATTAAAATAGCGCGGCGCTTCCCTGGCAAAGGAGGCTTGCGGCAAAGACACCCAAGTGGCTGCGGCGGCGAGGAGGAGGACGAGGAGGAGGGTGATGCTGATCGGCGCCTGACACCGGCTGCGCTGGGCAGGGCAGAAGATACAGAGACCCAAATTTGTGAGTGCAGTGCTGCCGCTGAGGGACCCCTCCCTACATGGTTGCCCCTCTCTGGTTCCCCTCGGAGGCGTGCAGCACCGGGGGATCCCCAGGGCCGCTTCCTTTCCTCGGTATCAGGCTTTGTGCCGGCAGGAAGGCTGGCTGGGCCGGAGGGACCTGGCAGAGGAGGGCCAGGGATGCCGGGGTGCTGAGCGTTGGCAGGGGCCGCAGCCCGGGAGGAAATGAGCAGGAACCTGCCCGCTGCGGCCGGCGGTGCCGACCTCCCCACCGGGGCTGGCGGGCTCTCTGCTGTGGCTCCTCTACTGCTGCCAAGCCTGGCAGCAGGGAAGGCGTTTGCCAGGGGCCGGTGCTGGCACCCCGGCTGTGAGTGCCAACTCTCGTGGGCCGGCTGCCCCTTGCCTTCTGTCACACCGTAACTCAACTTCTGTGGGGCACCACGACCCACCTGCAGCCCCTCTGCCAGTGCCAAATGAGCCCCGGGCCCTGTCCCACTGCATGCATGGCTGCTCCACCTCCTGGCCTCCTGCTTTTCCCTGTGCTGGACTGGGGGGCAGAGCAGTGTCCCTGGTTGTCTCTCAGGGCCCGGTGCCCCCCTCACTCATCTGTGTGCCGCGGCAGCCTGCCCGCCGCTGGCATTCCCAGTGATGGATGGGTGACATGCGGCAGCAGCCCTGGGGCTGTATTGTCCCAGAATATCCCTGGATGAGCAGAAAACCTCATACAGGGGATTGTTCAACTCACAGCAGCCTTCCTGGGGAGTGAGGACATCTCTGCATTTATTCAAGGACATCCCTTCTCAATTAAATCCCGGCATGGGCTAAACAAACGGGCTGCTGAGATCAAAGGGCTTTTTTTTCCACTCTTTCTTTTTTTTCCAAATCGTTGAAAGGATGCAGTGGAAGCAGCACGGAGCGTTTGGCTTCCACATGCCTGGTGGAGAGGAGAAACTGCCGTTAAATTTCCATAAAGGCACTTCCCTGCACTAATGTGGGACTGGAGGAGCTTATGGTGGCCATGGGGTGATGGCACTGGGTGGCTGTGGTGGCCGAGGGCTACCCAGAGGAGTGGGATTACCCATTGGCATGGAATTGCCCATCGGAGTGGGAGTGCCTGTTGTGTGATTGCCCACTGGCACAGGATTGCCTGAGGTTTGGTGATGGATTGCCCATTGGTGTGGAATTCACAGAATCACAGAATATTCAGAGTTGAAAGGGACACAAGGGAGGTGGAAGCATCATCAAGTCCAGCTCTTAAATGAATGGCCCATACAGGGATCAAAGCCAAAACCTTGGTGTCATGCACACTGTGTTCTGATCAGCTGAGCTAATCTCTGAGTCTAAATTGCCCATCAGGGCAGGTTGTCCACCTGGAGCTGTGTGGCCAATTGCCCACTCTGCCGCAGCCTCAGTCCTGGGGTGCAGCACCCACTGGCACCTGGGGGGCTCAGCCCCTGCCTGGCCACGTGCTGGGGCTTCAGCCCACACATCCCCCTGCTCAGCCTTGGGCTCCTCAGGGATTGATGGTGTCGTTAAAGCTTCAAACTGGCCCCGGGGCTGGTCCTGTTGCTGGCTGGGATTTATGGTGGAATCTGCCTCCGTGAAGGTTTTAGTGAAGGTTTTATCGCCGCTGTTAAGGAGCCCAGCGTGTGCCAGGGGGTGGCAGCGCAGGGGGGGCCGGGCAGGGAGGGTCTGCTCTCCTGATCATTGCTAGTGATGGGGGTCACCTTCCTGGGGACCCTCAGAAGGGACAGGGCCACGGGGCATGTGATGGGATGCTGCAGCTGTGTGGACAGCCATCCCTGTGCCTGTGCCAGCAGCAGCGTGGGACTGTGCTCTGTGGGAGCCCCATGGGGTCAGTCTTCCCTGCAGTGGCATGTGGGCTGTTGGATGGCCTTTTTGGGGATGCAGTGCCATTCAGCCATGCACAGCCCCAGGGCCTGGCTTTGTCCCCCAGAGCTGTCCCAGTCTGCACCGCTGCCCACCGTGGGGACTGACCTCCTCCCGCTCCCTCTGCCATGGATCCGTCATTTAAGAAATCGATCCCTTTGCCACCAGCCCTGTCTCCTTTTTCCTTTTAAATGGTGTCACTCTGCTATTTCCTGGCCTCTCTAATAGATTTTTATATAATCACTACAGTGCACTTTTAAAGACCGATAGATCACGTTCATTGCTTTTCCCCGTGATTAATTTCCCATAATAGTCCTCTGTAACACCAAGGCAAAGAGAGGAGAGCAAAGAAAACCCCCACATTATCCACTTTGTGCTCCGAGTATAAATGAATTAGATTTAATTTTTGTTTAATTGTTTCCATAGCTCAGCCTCTGCTAACTTTGCAGGATAATTTATTTTGCAGTCTTGGGGAAAAGAAGTGAAGAAGGTTCCTGTGCTGTGCTCTACCCGCGGCAGCCGTTAATTACAGCTGATTGCCTCCCCTGCCTGGAATGATGGAGCCACGGTGGGCTCTGGCTGGAGGGTCCTGTCCCACCCTGGGGCCGTGGCGGGTGGGCAGCACAGTGTCTGGAGCCACGGGTGATCTGGGAGGGGCCGAGCTGGGGATGTGGGACGTTCTCGTGTGTCTTCACATCCAAACAGTGCAAGGTTTGAGTGGTGTGCTCCTCTCCCTCCACAGGGACCTTGGCTTCTGGGAATAGTGTCCTGTGTTCCCTGTCTGGTGCATGGACAGCGGGAGAGGAGGCTCTAGAAATCACCTCCTGGCATCCAACATCCTCCCCACTGCCAACCCCCAGCCACTGAAGCTGGGTCTATCCTGCCCCAGCAGATCGTGGGCAGAGCAGCAGGGACAGGGACGGAGGCACCGTGTCCTCGTTCAGTTCACCCATTAATCACTGACTGCAGGGGCATCGGGCCCTGCTTAAAATGCACCGGCAGTGCCGAGGTGAGAGGAGCAGCTTGAGAGAGCCACGGCTAATCTGCTCCCTCGGAGACGGGCTACCTTCGGCCTGTTAATCAGTTGCAGTAATTACAATCCAACTTTACATGTGGAATGTTAATTAAAGGACGGGACGCAGGGACCTGCAGCCTGGCAGCGAGTGGTGTGCCTGGCGGTGACGGGTCGGGGGGGCTGGGGGTCATGGGGCAGCCCTGTGCCCCTGGCTCATCTGCTGCTCCCTGCAGCTGGGGCTGGGGCTGAGGCTGAGCGTGGAGATGGAGCAGGGTCTGAGGTGATGTCAGGCAGGAGACCAGCAGGCTATAGTTGCTGGCAGTTGGCACTGTCTCTGCTTTATGGTTCCTGGACGGTGGTTGCTACTTGCCTCTAAAATCACTTTGCTGATATGCATGGACAGATGGATTTGTTGGGAAGCAGGATATTGCAGCTGGAGCTCCACTGCCCTCCCTGCTGCCTGCCCTGGCCCTGATCTCCCCATTACCCCCCACCCCCGGTGTCCCTGAGCCTCCCTTTCTCTGGGTTGAGCACCCATCTCCCTCCCACTGTTTTTCTGTCCCATGCTCCAACCTCCAGCCATCACTGTGGCCTTCTGCTGGACTCCAGTGTATGAGTCCCACCTGCACGGGGGGCCCAAAGCTGGACACTGGGTCTCGATGTGGCCTCGTGGGGGGCAATGGTAGGGCTGGCCAGAGTCATTCTGCTGGCCTGTCCCCCAGTCCTGGTGGCATGTTCCTGCCTGGCTGCCCATGGGCAGCTCAGCTCTGGGGACGGGGCTCTGTCCCTGTCGTACCCATCCTCCTCACTGGGGAGCAGCCCCTCACCCCACCCCTCACAGGGTACTGGTGCCAGAAGCTGGCAGGTGCTGGCACGGAGCAGCTGGAGCCCAGAGTGCTGCCTGGATCCTGCAGGCAGAGCCCCAGTACCTGTCCTGTCCCTGCCTGGTCCGTGCCTGTCCAGAGCCCTGTGCCGAGATGCTTAGAGCAGCACTCTGACCGACACTGAGCCGCAGTTGTCCCTTCCCTGTCCCCAAGGAATATGCACTGTGCAGTCCCCTCTGGCTGCTGCACTGGTGTCCTTGGCTGCACTCGCCTTGCCTGTGGGGCCGGGGCTGCTGAGAAGATCCTGTGGGTCCCCGTGGTGGCTGAGAGCCTGGTGCAAGGTGTGAGCAGATGCTGGCTGAGCCCCCGCTAAGCTGGAGGTGGTGGGTGCTCCTTGCCCATCCCTGCGGAGGGTGCAGGGGTTTTTGGAGGAGGGGTGGTGGGGACAGCCTGCCTGGCAGCCGGTGGAGGTGGGGACCGGCCCCGGCGCAGCTGGGGGAGTCATTAAAACCCCGGTCAGCAGTGTGGAGCGGCGCTGAGCAATCTGCCGGGGCGTCAGTGCCCTGGATTATTGCTTCGAGCAGCTGAAGGAGAGCAGAGAAGAGGCGTGAGCTGAGAGGAATGACAAAGAGGGGAAGGAGAGGAAGAAGCCCGGGAGGAGGAGGAGGGGGAGGCTGGATCAGTGCCGCAGGCAGTGCAGGGTGCTCGAGCAATGATGCCCTGTTGTCCCAGCAGCCACCTGATCCCTGTGTGTGCGTGTCCCGTTGGTCCTGGGACACAGACCATCCCTTGGCAGCCCCCTCCCTGCAGTCCCTGGTGCTGCCAGGCTCCTTTCTTGTCACTTTTGTTTTCCCCATGGAGAGGTGGAGTTCCTGGGTCACTCAGGTTCCACTGTCACTTTCCTGTGGGGTCTTAAAACCAGATTCACTAAAGCTCTTCTGTCTCTTTGGCCGTGCTGGCCGTAAATCTGGGGATGTTTCGCCGGGCACTGGGCTGCTGACAGTCTTCAGATGATCTGGCTTCTTGGAATAAGGAATGCTTCTCCTGGCATTTCTAACTCCCTCTCATCACCGGCGGCGTTGGAAAGGGCAGGGGGGAGGACGTGTGCGCTGCGGCAGCCGGCTCCAAAGACAGCACCGGGAGCCGCGGCCGTGTGGCCTGGCCGGGAGGGCTGCTGGGGTGCAGAGCCCGGCACGTGCCAGTTCCGGTGCTTGGGTGGGTCCTGGAGGTGCCATGGTCCTGCCCGCCCATCCTGGAGCCTTCACTGCTGAGGAGCCTTGGCAGCATGAATGGTGCACCAAGGTAAGGGAGCAAGGGGCTGACTTCCCAGAGTGGAGCACCCTGCCGGGCTGACCTCCCACCACCATGGCAGAGGTTTGAGATCCTTGAGGAGAGGGGGAGCAGTATGGATCTGATGGACACATCCACAGGGAGACAGGTGTCACCTTGAGAGCCCACTATGTGTGTGCAGGCAGGGACAGGGCAGGGGTGCAGGCAGGGCTTCATGGTGGGCAGGCTGCTGAAATCAGGAATGACAGCAGGGATGTTGTGTGGCTGTGCTAGTTTTGACCTTTCCCTGCCATGCCAGGGCACAATGCGGTGCCAGCCATCAGTGTAGGAACTGGGGAGTCTGCACCCTCTGCCATGTCCCCTGGCACAGAACGTGTCACTGCGTGTCCCCACTCACTGTGTGTGCTGCAGTGCCCCAGAGCAGCCCCTGCTCCAAGCTCCAGAGATGATGCTTCGTGTTGGGCTCCATATTTCTGCTCTGTTCTCCCAAGGTATCCCACGTATGCTTGGGAGTTCTGGACCATAAAAGGACAGAAGCATCAAATTTGTCTTTCCAGTTCATCCAACTTTCTTTGCATTTCAGATAGCTGCTCCCAAGGAACTGCCCAGAGCAGCGGCTGCTGGCAGGGAGGCCTGGAATAGTCAGAAAGAGCCCATTGTGGGTCCACTGCTGTCCCCTTACACTGTGTGGATCCGCTGTTGCCTCTGGTTGACCCGCACCAGTTCTTTTCTTCCCATCTTGTTGCTCCTTGGATCTGATCTGTAGTCTCTCTCCCAACTTGGTCCTCAGCTACTGTTTACAGCCACATTTTGGTCACACAGGAGATGGCTCCTGGAGGCCATAGTGCTGCTCCCAGAGCTTCTGCCGACACAGATCCCACCTCGGGATACCTTCATCCATCCTTCTGTGCTAGAAAGTGCTGGCGTTTCTCCATGCAGCTACTTCCTCCTGGCAAAGCCCCAGCTGGATCACTGGGAGAGACACACCGAGGCTCTCTCCATGCTTCCTCCGTGTGCTCCCTGGCTGGTGGCAGGGTCCCTCCTTTGGGAGGTGAAACCTCCTGCCACTTCCCTTGGAACCTGTCCCCCATCTGGACAGGCTGTGTGCAGGGATCCTGCACCTCCTCTCTGTGCTGGGGATGGAGCCAGGGACCCGCAGCAGCTCACGAGGGGAGAGCCAGTCAGATGTGTCCAGCTCAGGGCTTTGGGGCTGTGGCACGTGGGACTGGCACCACTGTGGTCTCCCCTCCGTGGGTGCTGTGGATGTGTTGTGACTCTTCCACCCGTGGGCTGGTGCTGTGAGGTGGCTGGTGTGGCAGCTCCAGCAGTGTTACACAGCAGAGCACGACCCCATGTCCTGGGCAGCCCCTTCCTGCAGCAGTACCAGATGCTTTCCTTGCAGTTTGGGTTTTCCCATCTCATTCATTTTAGGAATTAATTAAAGTGTTTCCCCTCCCTCCCTCCCTCTCCCCCGTTCCATACAGCTGCACATGGATTTTAGGGTCGTGTTTGTTTACATCAGTTATATTTAAATTAATGGGTGTTTGTTTTAGGAAAAACAGCAGAAATCCTGTAAAAACAAATGTTTTCTGTGTCCCACAGCCAGCCCCGCAGCCCTGCTAGGGTGGGGATTCCCGAGGTGGGTGCCCTAGGCAGCCTAAGCCCCACACCCCCTACAGCAGGTCCGTACGGAGAGCTCTGCCCTGGGCATGCAGCATCTTTTGGGTACCATTGTGAGGTGACCTGCAATGCTTACGAGGTGGTTGGGTGGGTTTTGCCCCCTGGTCCCATACCCAGCAGCGGCAGCCAGGCCAGCTGCACGTGTTTGCCAGGGATAATCCCCCATCCTGGCGCAGGGACGCTGCTAAACCGCCTCTGCTGGGGCGGGTGGCGGGTTCGTTCTTTCATCAGGAGGTTGGACGGGGGAGAGCGTCAAGAAGAAGAAAGAGAAAGGGGAGGAGGAAGGATAATTATTTTTTCCAATGGCTCTGAGCCGCTGGATGCCTTTAAAGTTCCCTTTGTGTTCCCGCGGGTCAGGCCGGGCAGAGCCTGGCCCGGAGCGGGGTGGCGCGGCCGCCTTTGCCGTCAGGGCTGCGGTCTCGGTGATTAGCCGGGATACAGAGACCCAGAACCTCAGATCTTCCGTGCGGCTGGTGGGAGGAACGAGCGGAGCTGCCTTATCACGCTCATTTAACTGGTTAATACATCTTCAGAGCAAATAATGCGGGCTGGGGGTGAACTGCTTAACCAACCTCATTACTATTGTGCATTTAGCAGCTTGGAGGAAGATAATACCTTTCAGGTTTGACCCAATTTTAGTTTTTGTTGTCATAACCATGGAAAATCGACCTTCAGAGACCCTCAGCAGTGAGCCTGAATAGGAAGTGATTTACAGCAAAAGTGCCGTGTGGAATGCTTAATGTGCTTGTGCAGGAAAACAGACTGCGACCGCCTCCTGGCACCCCTGTCCTCACAGCGTGGCTGGCCTGGCCCCTGGCATCCCTGTCCCCACAGCAGGGGCTGCCCACACTGCCCTGGCTCTGGGGCATATGCTGTCCACACACAGTCCGTGTGGGATGGGGTCTGTGGTGGCACGGCTGTACCAGTGCTGTGCTTGCCTGCACAGTGCTGTGCTTCCCTCCCGTGGTGCTGGGGCGTTCCTCGGGTCAGCTGGAGCGGGGCTGGCCTGGGTACCTGCTTCCCTGGGCACCATCGCTGCCAGGGCTGGAGCTGCTCGCTGTGGTGGTGTGGGACCCTGTGGTCAGCCTGGCCAAGCGTGCTGGAGTCCGGCCTGACACACTGACCTTGGCCTTGGCCAGACTCTCCCACCACCAGCAGCCTGTGGCATTTCTGCCGGTGCCCTTTGTCACCCGGTTTGTGCCGTGGGAGCAGTGACAGCCCTGACGCCGCGCCGGCAGCGTTCCCACGGGTGAGATGTCACCTGTGCCCAGCGGGGGTGGTTCCCATCGCTTCAGTTTTGTCTGTGGCAGGCAGAGACTTTCCCAGTTCTCAGCAGCCAGGGGTGCGTGGGACCTTCCTTTCACTCAGATAGGGAGGAGGGTGGCAGGGAGGTGACAAGCCTTCCTCCTCTTTCCCTGAGGCAGCTGTGAGCGTGGCTGCACCACCCAAGCCTGGCTTTGTGCTGCTGCTGCTGCTGCTGTGATGTGTGGGTGGTCCCTGTGGCACGGGATGCAGTTGACAGCAGTGCCCAGGGCTGGGGAAGCGCTGGGAGCGGGTGATGCCCATGGGGAGAGGATGATGCCTATGTGGTGCAGGTGATGCCCATGGGGTGCAGGTGATGCCCATGGGGTGCAGGCTCTCCCAGCACATCCCCAGGGGGATCAGCTGGGCTGCAGTAGTGGGGCCGTGCTCTCCTCCCTCCTCTTCCCTCGGCTGTGCTGGGATGGGGGCACGATGCGGGCAGCTAATATTAGATCACTGAAATTCTGCTGTTTTGCAGCTAAAGGAGAAGCTGCTCCCTCAGCGCAAGAGTTGAAACTCTTTAGCCTTCCTCTGTGTCACCTCCATGGCCATGGATACCTCCAGGTGTGACGTAAGTGAGACCCAGGGAAAAAACATCTTCTGTTTAGCATCAAAATCCTATTACTGAGCGCCGTGTTCTGCTGCACAGATATCAGCGGCGGCAGAGATAAGTGGGAAATAGCTCCTGGTTGGGCTGGAGCAGGAGCTGTATCTCAGGCTGCACAGGCGCCAAGTGCTGCTTCAGTGAGTTTGCTGCTGAAAGAAAATTCCTCTCCCCCCTCCTCTGCAATCCAGGGAAAACCACTGTGGGCACCCACCCCCCAGGCCCCCACTGTACCCCCAGCCCTGCCCCGCTGAGGGGCATTTCTGTGCCACCCCATTGCCATGCTGGGGTCTGGCAGAATGCTCTGGGCTGGGAACAGGGACCAGCGTCCTCATGGGATGCTGCAGTGGCAGGAGCTCAGCCTCCCGAAAATGAGCAGGTACAGCCTCGGTCCTGCCCCCCCGCATCAGCCGCCGGGCTGGCCTTGGGATTGCAGATGCTGCGGGCAGCTGCATCATCTTTCCATCTCCTCCCTGGGGTGCTGCTGGCTTTGATAAAACCTCTCAGCCTTCCAGGGGTTGGCTTGTCGATCTAATCGCTGTGGTTTAGTGTGTAGTAAAAGCCCGGTGGCTCCTGGGGGAGATGCCCCATGGGGATCTGCAATCTACTTTCCCATCCCTCCTGGGGCTGGATCGCTTTCCCTGCAGGGGGGTGCTGCAGGGATGCTGCCAGTGGTAAGGGATGCTGTTGGCGGGTGAGGGATGTTGCTGGGCCCCCGACACCAGTGGGGAACACGCCATCCCCATCCCCAGCACACACGTAGGCTTGCTTTTGAAAATAGAAGGTGCTGAAAAAAATCCTGCTGTGCTCAGCTTGTTTCAGGGATGCTGTTGGATTTTCCCAGTGTTTATCATGTCCTGCGCTCACTGCACATGCATGGGTGGTTCAGTTTTGGGCAAACCCCACAGTGGAGTCCCCACTGAACCTCTGGCTCAGCTGCGGTTTCTGGTCACACACAAACCATCCAGGGCAGAGCAAGGGAGGCTGGTGGCAGTGCCTGCTGGAGGGGACAGCCAAGGGGGCCTTATGGGACCAGCTGTGACAGACCAGCATTAAAGGGGCTGGGATGGAGGGACCAGTGAGCATGATGCTGCACTGAGCTCTAGCTCTGCCTGCTGATCAGGAGCAGAGCCTAATGAGCAGGACTAATGGAACAGGAGGGGAATTCCAGCAGGTTTGGGGAGGCTGGGGAGTGCCTGTGGTGTTCACTGCGTCTCTGTGGGTTTTGTTTGGTTTATCCCCAAACTGCTCATGGTGCCCATCGTGGCGATGGTGCCCACTCCCAGCAGTGGGCTTGCCATGCTGGCTGACTGCTGGTGCCAATCCCAGTGTGTGCAGCTCCAGCTGGTCCTGGGGCCAGCATCTGAGCAGCTCTGTGGGTTGCCCTTGGCTCCTTACTGGCTCTCTGCTCCTGCACTGCTGGGAACAATATCCTTGTCCAGGCCCTGTGCTGCTGTGGTTATTGGGATGTGCTGGGGTGATGTTTGGGGGACACTGGTGGCTTTGCAGGGTCCAGTAGGCTGCCCCACGGATTGCTGCAGAGATGGCCTGGGGGTCCTGACTCCCTTCCCACCTCCCTCTTGGCCATGGCTGGTTTGGCAGCAGGAGGGGGATTTGCAGCCACACCACTGCGGGTAGATTTTTCCTTCCTCTTCTTCTTGGTTTTTAATGAACCAACCTTGGAGGACCTTGAGCGCCGCTCCCGCAGCTCTGCTGTGACTTATCTGCCGGCCTCTGCCCCTGTTGTGCTGAGGGGATAAATCTCAGCTCCTGGTGCTCCCAGCCCATCCCTGCACGGTGCAGGCGTCATAACTCACGGCGGGCAGGGGGGTTGCCTGGCTGAACTGCAGGGGGGACGTCACCGCTCCGTGCCGTGAAGGATGGGCAGCCCAGGGGAACGGGGAAAAAGTCCCATTAAAACAAGGGACAAGCTGTTAAACTATTTCCTGTTCAACCTGGGTTGGGGAAAAGTAAAGTGGGGCTGTGGGCAGCCTTTGGGGGAACAGGTGTTTTTTCCCTTCGGAAGTTTTTGCCTTTCCTTGTCTCCATCCCAGGTGCTCATCTGAGGCTAGGGCTGGTGCTTTTGGGGAGGCAGGACCAGCCTCAGCATGCTGTGTCAGTGCAGAGACCGGGATGTGTCGCGCTGGGGATCCTGAGCTGGGGACTTCCCCTGCACCCTGTGCAGCCAAACCCCTTGTCCAGGGCCACGCTTCCCCCTCTTGGGGGGCTTTCCAGTGGGCAGGGTCCTGCCTCTGCACATGTAAGGGGCTGCTCCAGAGCTGCCCCCCAGCCATGAGATAATTGTGCTGTTTGAAGGAGTGGGCCAAGTGTGTGTGAGTCCCCGAAGCCGCGGTGTTCTGAGGCGCCGAGCTCTGCCACGTCCTCCTCCGTTATTAGTGGTGGTGCCTACATAGGGACGGGACTGGAGCCTCTCCCTCTCTCTTTCAGGCTGAGAAGCTGCTGCTGTGAGACCCCAGCGGCTCTTCCTGACAGCTCCGAGGGGCGAACACGAGTGTGAGCTCCTGCCTGCCACTGCGCCTGAGGCACCTGCTCTTCGTCTTCAGGTATGTTATTCCCACCCAGCAGTCCATGTAGGGGAGGGCATGGAGATATTTTTCAGTTGAGGATGAAGCTGCTGCTTCCCACGGCTGTGCCTGGGGCAACAGCCCACGATCAGCCCACCAGGTACTTTGCACCGGCACCGGGTACAGATCCTGTGGGTCCAGACTCTTGTGCGATGACCTGGCAAAGGGGAGCATCACAAGGAGAAGCCGTGCCTGCTTTGGTCCTCATGGGATGTGGAGTGGAGGGGTCTGGTCCTGCTTAGGGATCAGTCCCAGCCATCTCCCTCCTGCTCGCTGCAGGAGCATGGAGGTCCCAGAGCGTGTGGGACCTCGGTGGTGCCCCAGCACGGCCAGGGGAGCGTGTGCCCACAGTGCACGCACAGCCCTGCACGTCGCAGCCCGGCTGGACCCGCCGAGAACCGACTGCTGGCACCGACCGTGCTGCAAACCCCCCTCAGGGCTGCGTGCGCCGCTCCGCGTGGTCTGGGCTGAACCCGTCCCCGTCAGTTCACGTTACACGGACTGGAACCCCCCTCACGCTGACACCAGCCTGCACTGGGAGCTCTCACCAGCTTGAGGAGGAGTTAAAATTCAAACTTCTCAAAGGCAGTGGGATTCTCTCCTCCAGATGAGGCACCGTCCCCGTTTCTTCCCAGCGCTGCGAGTACCCACGGGCACAGCAGGCGCTCAGAGGGGTCGCAGCAGCGCTGTGGCAGCCGTGATGACCTGGGACTGGGCTCTGCTTGGGGTTTTTCTACCACTGCATGTGTCTTCCAGTGCCCTCCCCACCAACTGCTGCACTGAGGGGACCCACAGAACTGGGACTGCTCTTCTCCCACTGGCGTGAGCCGAGGGGAGTGCCCAGGCAGGTGTGAGTGCCCGTGGAGCTGTGCATTACTGTCTGGCTCCCAGCGGTGGGGGCTTGTGAGTGCATCCCTTGCAGTGCCGCTGTCCACACGCTGGTTCCTCCACTGTGCCCCAGTCCCAAGTGTCTGCTCCGGAATCATGAAATGGGAGCGAGAGTTTGAGGCTCTCATCACTCTCTAGGGCACAGGTCGTCCTGAGCAGGGGATTAGAAAGGCTGTGCAGATGGATTCCCCAGCTGCATTCATCAGTTCAGAGGCAGCAAAGGCAGCTGAGCTCTGTGCATCACCTTGAAGCTCTTTTTTTTGTCTTTTAGAAAACTTTGGGTGGATGTTATTGCTCATGAAAGCAAGGGGCTGATCATGCTGGGAAGGAGCAGGCGTAGTGTGGGCTGGCACTATTATGCAAGCTTCCCACATGCAGCTCTGCCAGTGCACTCCGTTCCAGAACAACAGCACGCGCCCGCGTGCCAGCCCTGAGCCCACCCCCGGGTCTGCCAGAGCACCACGGTGCCACTCTGCCCACGTTGCCCTCACTGTGGGCCCTGGCCACGCCACCCGCACCACGCTCCTGCATCCTGCCACCTGCTGCTGCCCAGAGCCAGCAGCCCCGTGGTCGGGTAGGTTTGGGGTGAGGAGGTGCACGGTCCTACCCGGGCACAGAGCTCCATGGTGTGCCGGAGCTGGCCATCATCAGCGCTCTGGATGAAGCCGGAGCACTGGGAGTTCCTCCCATGACTTTGTGCTGTTCTGGGGCCTGTCTGGCTCTTGGGGCTGGGGCTGTGCTGTTTTTTGGGGGGCTGTCACCCCAGCCGTGATGCATGTTTTGCTGCTGCGTTGGGAGGGATGTGCCCATCCTGGGGGATGTGCCTCATCTGCGGGGCTGGTGCAGCCACTGCTGCCAGGACCTGCTCTGGGCTCACTCGAGCTCAGGCCATCAAGTCTCTTCCCCATCCAGTTTTCTCCCTGCTGCTTTCCTGCTCTCCCCCTGGAGCCATCCCCCTCGCTGGCCTCTGTGTGTGCTGCTGGCCGTGGACTGTGCGGGTGCTGGTGCCAAGCTCAGGGCTCACTGGGCTGGTGGGGAGCAGCCCCGAGCAGGGAGGAACATTCCAATGCAGAGCCCCTGCGGCGACTTTCCCCATCATTCCCAAACCTGCCAGAGCACCCCCTGGGAGGAGAGTGCTCCTTCAAGGAAGACTTGGAGATGAGCAATGGAAAACATCTGACAGGGGAGCCCTTGAGGCGCTTTTGTTCTAGAGAGTGGGAGTGTGAGATCCGCTCAGACATGAAAGGCTGCAGAGCTCCGTCCCCAAAGTCACGGTGAGGAGGAGGACGGGGGTGTGCGGCTGCACTGGGAGGTCATCCCGGGAACGACTGGCACCGGGATCCCCGCTCCCTCCCTCCCCTTCCAGCAACTAAATTAGGTCACACTTGAAAGTCAGTTTCTTGGCTGTGGATTTAATTTAGCTTTTCCAGGCTAGTTATCATATAATAAATTCCAGGAGATTTATAGAAAACATGCCCAGGGAGGCTTAGCCAGTGTGTAACAAGATTTGTGCCTCTTTCCCACTGTCGAGCGGCTCTGGCGAGCGCGGCGCTGCCAGCAGATGTGCAGGCAGGGCTGGCAGCCCCGTGGGAGCTCCCAGGGAGACCGGGCAGCCCTAGCAGTGGGGGGCTGTCACCCCCATCTCTCGGGGGCACAAGAGAGTCCCCAGTGCAGCGGTTTTCTACCCCAGCTCCCATAAATCAGCTGGAGCAAGTGTGTTCCCATGGCTGTTCATCACTCGTCTTCTCTCCTGGGTTCAATGTGGGCAATGCCAAGCACAAGCCCATCCTGGCAGTGCCCATATGTGACCAGAGGCAGCATGGTGGCAGGAGGACTCAGTAGCCCCGAGCAGTGCCAGTGATGGGGAGCAATGGGGCGTTGGGCTCACCTGGTGCCTTTCTGCTCAAGGGGTGACTGTGTGTGGGCCATCCCTGCTGGGTGGGGGGACCTTGTACCCTCCCTCCATCGGCTCCCGGGGAACAGGGACCATGAAACAGAGCTAAAAGTGGTGGCATTTCATGCTCCCTGCTGCTGGGGCAGGTTTCCCACTGCACCCAGAAGGCTGAGCAGGGAAAGGCACTGGGGTTTGTGGGGATTTATGGCACTGGGAGCTGGTGGCTCAGCATGGAGGGCACTGCCAGCGTGTTCCTGCTCTGCTCACTGCTAACACTGCCCAATTAGTGTCTTATTAGTCACTCTGCATGTTAAGGCATTAGGAACAATTAAGGGTGAGAAGAGTTTCCAGATGTAGCGGCAAGCGCTGGAGCTGGGAGCTGGCAGTTCCGCTGGCTGCTCCCATATGGAGGGGATCTTGTGCACAGCAGGACTCACTGCAGGGCCACGGGGCCAGCCTGGCTAAGGGTCCTGGGGTGCAGGGAACCCCACTGCGGGGCAGCCCTGGGGGCAGTGCCCACCTCAGCACCACAGCTGGGGGCCACGCAGAGGGGGGATGGAGCCGTGGCAGGTTGGTGAATGTGGGAAGTAGCTGCTGGAATGCCCACGGATGAGGGGCACAGCCAGGCACTGCCCCTGCCCCAAGCAGAGGGATGTTCCACCAAGCCCCGGGCATGCTCTGCGGGGCTGGGTTTGTAAATGAGCTCAAATGAAATATTTCCTGTCGGGGCTGGGTGTGAGTCCCTCCGCTGTGCCATCCTGGCTGCGAGCAGCGATGCAGGAGCATCTGGGACACGGTGTGTGGGGCCAACCACCTCGACAGAGATAGCGCTGTGTTGTGACACTTTGAGGTGCAGGAGAAGTAGCACAAGCAGAGATGAACGTGACTTCAGAGCCCAAGTGTAAGTGACTTCAGCTCTCCAGAAATAGTCCCCAGGCAGTGCTGGGGGAGGGGGCCTGGCACTGGCAATTTCTGGGGGTGTTGAGGTGCTCCCATGGCTTGTTGTCCCCATGCAAGGTAGACTACACCCCCACTATTGCTCCCAGCATTGCACCCCCATTGCCCCCCTCCCAGCACTGGAGAGGCTGCCAGCCAGGGCTCAGGGAGTTGGCAGTGGCTCTGACCAGCACAGGCGGTCTCTCCTCAACACCAAACACATCACCCCATGACAATCACTCAGAGGGTTCCCCATCAGCTCCTGGAGCCTTGGGTGCCCTCGTGGTGTGGAGGGTGTGGGGGGCTGCCCCAGCCTTTGAGGTGTCCCTGCAGACACTGATGCTGTGGTTTGCCCCTCGCTGAGCCAAGGCTGAGTGAGCACCTCGAGGTGCTGACACGCAGCGGGGCAGCGGAGAGGGGGATGATGGCCATCAGCACACTGGAATATTTTCTCTTCCACTCTCCTCAAGGCGAGGAGTGGTGCTTGGACAGATGGTGTTTTTGAGTGACCTTGCAGCTCTGAGCGGTTCCCTCGGCTGCTGAGTAACGGTGGGAGCCGCGGGAAGCGGCAGCGGTGCCGCAACCTGCTCGCACTGGCGGGAGCTGTCAGGGAGCCAGGGCTGGGAGGAATATGGGGTAAGCCAGGGGATGGAGCCAGAGCCCAACAGCCCTGATGTGATGGCTGCAGGGGAGTTCAATGTGCACCATGATCCCTGGCTCCCCTTGGCTGTGGGAAGAGTGTGATGTGTCCAGTGAGGCTACTCTGAGCCTCTCGACAGCTCCTCCAGCCTGTGCCCCCAGCTCTTGGCTTGGGCAGTAGGATCACTCCTTCTCTCTCCTTGTGCTCTTCTTTGGGAAGAGCCTGAGTTTTCTCCAGGAGCCAAGGCAGCAGTCAGCAGTCAGCACAGCAGGGACAAGTGTGGGGAGAGCTCTCCTGCCATTGCCATGGTGTGTGGGGACACACTAGAGGTCAGGGTCATGTCCATTAGGGCAGCAGGTAGAACGTCTTTTGCCATGTGAAGTTTCTCTTGGAGCTGCGATCCAGGACTGTGGTTCTGAGGGAACAGATCCAGGTGAGGAGAAAGGGGCACTGCAACATGCGGCTTTGCCATCGAGGAGTCACCCTGGCCAGGCTCATCTCCTCTTGCACCCTTGCAGCCTCCTGTCAGCTCCTGAGGGCTGCAGCACCAAGAGGTGTCCTAAATTGGGGAAGGAACAAGGAGCTCTTGGCACTCTCCAGGAGCATCATTTGCATTCAGGCATGGTTCCCCACTGCGAGGGAGGCGGGGGCCGGCAGCGAGGGCTCAGGGGCCGCACACCGGCCCGGTTGTGGGGGACAGCTGCAGAAAGGGCTGTGACTCGGGGATCACTGTGCTCCAGGTTTCTTGTTTTCGATCTTCTCTGCCTCAACTTTGTGTCTGAGTTTGCTGTTCAGAATTTGTGCCTTTGCTTTTTCTGAACAGGAATTGCCATCTCACTGTGGGGTCGGTGTGCTGGGATGTGATTCGATGAACCACAGGGGGGTTGGTTGTGATCCTGCCTGTTCTGTGCTCTCTGGGGACGGAGAGGGTCTCATTTACATTGCACAGACCACAAGACCAGCTGGGACCAGGCAGTTCCCAGCCAGACTCAGGTGGTCTGTGATGAATTTCTGTGGGGCGGGATGTTGGTCCCTTCCTAGGGGCTGCTCCAAGCTGGACGTGACGTTTGGCAGGGCAAAGGGAGCAGCGGAGCGTGTGGGAGCCTTGTGGGTCTCTGAGCGCAGCAGGACAGGGTGCAGGACCCCAGATTGCTCTGCAGTCACCAGAGGGAGCAAGCTGGGGGCAAAGGGCTCCCGCTGTGCCTGGCATGTCCTGGTGAGGCGGGAGTGTTGTGCAGAGGGCAGGATGCAGGTACCCTGCAGCGCTGCCGAGGGATGGTGACAGGGGACCGTCCTCCCGGGCTGCCCCGCACTGCTGGCAGTGCTCCCGGGGTGGGTGCAGACAGGGGACTCTTCCTCAGGGATGGGGTAGGGTGGGACGAGCCCCAGGGGGCTCTGCCCTTGTGCCACGGGGGTCCAGGCGCTGCTGGGCGCTCAGCTGTGGCGCGTCACCCACCGTGCCGGTGCCAGGCTGCCGCGCAGCATCTGAGCAGCTCCGGTTACTTAACATGCAGCAAGTGTTGTACTTGGAGAAATTTAGACGTAATTTTTTTGTGCTTGCATGTAAATGTGGGTAGGTGCTGTCCTGATTGATGGCAATTAGCATTTTCTAACGGTAACAGATGTTCGGATTGCCAGGAGGCTGGTACCTAACGCCCACGCTGCCATCTGTTCCGCTGGGCACTGCCTGGGGAAGCGGCACCAGCGCCACGGACCTGCAGGGCCGTGCTGGGGTGTGTTTAACAGCAGTGTGCAGGGGGGGTTTATTATGGGTTTTTTTCTGGGGGAAAATAATAATAATAAAGACGTTTTCAGGTTTATAAATAGTACGCTCTGTTTATTATGGGATGGAGACTTTCCATCTGATCAGCAGCCTGGATTGCTGCACAGAGTTAGGGAAGCAGTCTGGACAGAGCAGGGAGCAGCAGCACTTGATTTTCTAGGGATGCAGTGGGAAGAGGCTCCAGTGTAGTGGCCAGCAGGTGTCCGTGGGCCAATCCCCTGTCCTCAGCCTGCTCTCTGCAGTGGGTGGTCGCTGCTCATGGGGACAAGGGCTGCGCTGCTTTGGGCATCACTTTTTAGTTTTGGGTTGGAAGCAGTGAAACATCTGTGTGGTGTTTAAAAGTGTGTTTTAGGAAGAGACCTAGAGCCCCAAGCCTTGTCCCACTGTCCAGGCAGTCTCAAAGCAGCCCCTTTCCTCACCTGGTGCCTGTCCTTCCCTGTTTCCTCCTGCCTCCCTTTATCTGAGCCTTTTATACGCATTTATTCTTGTGCCAACATCGTCCTTTAACCTGACCAGCTCCTCCCAGTGCCCATTCCCTGTGTATTTATAGAGAAGTCTTCTTTGGGTTTGGACCAGCTCCTCTGTTCTGTTCTTTCATTGGCTCCTAAAGCAGCTCCCCATCCCCTGGCAGCTCTCCCTGCTCCCCCAGCTTGACCTTCCCAGACAGGGTCATCCCACAGCACACATCCAAGCCAAGCACGGTGTGGTGACATAGACACAGACACCTTTCCCTGGAGCTCCCAGTGCCAGGCAGCCTGGGAGCACACTCACACTCACACTCGCACGCTCACACTCACTCTCTTCCCAGATGCCGGAGCTGGTGACTCAGAGTCAGCCCATGGCTGAGTAATGCGCCAAGAAGTGTCTCCATGTGGTTCCCAGGCTGGAGCAGATGCTCCCACGTGCTCCTGGTGTTCAGTGTTTTGGACTTCCTGCTGCTTGGTGTCTCTGGTCTCAGAGTGTGCCAACCCTCTCTGGGCTGACCCCTCCTCCTGCCCCCCCCCATCCTGTGGGATGCTGCTGCCCAGCCCAGCCCCTTGCATTCTCAACTTACTGTTGCATGAACTGCATTAGGTATGGGCAGATCTTACCTGTTTGTCATGTATTTCCACCTTGGTTTTCACTGAGCTCCTGTTCTGCATGATGGGGTTTCTGGGGGGGATCTCTCCATACCCCAACTCCTCTGATCTCCATGCTGTACTTCCCAGCTCTATGGCCCATCACAGCTTGACACAATGTGTTGGGCCAGTTCTGGGGGCTTTCTGGGATGGAGGTTTCCTTGTTCCTCTGGTTACCATCCCTTGTCCCTCTTCCCTCTTTCCTCATCCCTGTTCCTTCATCCCTCTCCTCTCATCCCTCCCATGCACCAAAGCAAATTTCTCTGTCAGCTTTCAGGCAACACCCAGGTTAATTTTATTCCCCCTCATCCATGCTGTGGAGCAGCCTCAGGAGTGCTCAGTGGTTTCCCTGGCCTTGGGACCAGCCTCTCTGTGCCCCAGCACTCACCGTGTCCCACCAGCCGAGGCCGACAGGCGGCAGATGTTGCTCTCACCTGGGTCTGATGGGGCCAGAGGGGTCAGCTGCTGGCACCAGGAGCAGTCCTGGGAGTGGCAGGTGCCAAACCTGTGCGTGGGGCCATTGATGGGCACTGGCAGCTGAGCCGGAGCAGAGCCCTGGTCCTGCCCTCCCCGGTGCCCACTGTGTCCACTGGCCACCCACACTGTGACCGTGACATGAGATGAGCTCTTCCCTGGGCATCGCTGACATTGCTCTGGAAGGACCCTGGCGCTCTGCCAGCTGCTCCGTGAGCTGCTGCAGGGGGAACCAGCTCCTTGCCAGTGGAAGTCTTCCGATGCAGCTCAGTGCCCCAGGACAGGACCCGGCTCATGGCAGGACCAAGTGTGCCCCAGGCCCACCGTGGATTTCCCAGCACTCGGCCTTTGCCCAGCTGTGGAAGCCAGAGAGGTGGTGATTGAATGACAAGAGGTGAATTAGATGGAAAGCGCTTTCCTGCTTTTGGGAGAGCTCCCACGTGTTCCTCTTTCCCTCTCCTCTTCCCAGTTTTCCTTTTAAGAACATGAGTCAGTGGTGGTGCACACAAAGGCGATACTGGGATCCTGGGCTGGCTGCTGGGCTACTGAGCCCTACAGGGACAAATCCTGTCCTTGGCAGCTCCAGCTCAGGGAAACTGAGCTGGATTTGAGCTGAACCCCCAGCCCTGCTGAGCCCTGGGACCCTGTCCTGGGCAGCCTCGGGGGGATGGTGATGCTCGGCCACAGCTCTGCTGCAGCTCCAGGAGACCTGAGGCACTTCCCTCTGCCCTTCACAAGAGGTGCTGGCCCTGTCCAGAGCCGGGCACAGTGCATGGCAAGGTGGGGGCACGGGAGTCACCACACTGTGCAGGGGAGCCATTGGGTAGATTCGGGCTTAGCCAAAGCCTCACCCTCATGTGAGAGCCGCGGCACTGGCCCCAGGGCAGCTGGTGATGCCTGGGAGGTGTGTGTGGGCTGGGGACAGGCATTTGGGCTGGGGATGGTGACTTGAGTGCAGACAGGCTTCTGCCCCATGCTTGCTTTCTGGTTGGAAAACAAGCCTGCTTCATCTTTGTCGTTCTTCCCCTCACTTGCTTTTCAAATTCATCTGGGAAGACTTCCCCGGGTGCTCACAGAGGTGTCACCAGCCCAACAGCTTGTGCTGCTCTAATAAAATGGCTTCGTAGCAGAGGGTTTGATCTATTTTTAAAGCAAGCTCCACGCTGTCTCCTCCCGCCCTCCCACCGGCAGCGAAGCAGAGCCCGCAGGCTCCTGGGAGCGCGGCAGCGGCGCAGGGCGGCCGGCGAGCCACGAGCCCGTGCTCACAGCCGTGCCAGCGGCAGCGGTCACAGCCGGGGTGGCTGTGCCCATTCCTGTTCTCTGTGGCCGGGAAATGCTCTGGGGAGCAGGACAGGGCTCCCTTTGCTGCACTGTCAGGGAGAGGAGCTCTCTGCCTGGTTTTTATTCCTCCAAGCGGTGACTGTGCTGTATAAATTAACATACGGAAACTTCGCTCCACTTGGAAGTTTGGTATTTTCTGCTCGTTTGATGCCCTGTTATTAAAACTCAATTTTCTGCGAATAAAGTCCTTTAAATAGAATTCGTCTTCCAGCGATGACTCATCGCAGAGCAGCAGCTCCTCGCAGGAGAAGGCAGCACGAGGGCAGGTCTGGCACTCGCAGCCTTGGGAATCCCCAGATCGGCTCCTGGGGCTTTGCCGAGTGCAAGGGAAGCCACCCCAGATGTCTCTGCTGCCCATCCCACTGGCTCCACCTGCTCCAGCTGCTGCCAATGCCCATGGGCTCGGCATGGGGATCAGATCCCTGGCTCGGTCTGGGGTGTCCCTGGAGCCTGCAGACAGGGAGTGGCAGAAGGGACTGTGCTGTCCCCGCTGCCCACCCGCTGTGCTGCAGTGCAGCCCATGGTGGCACTGTGGTGGTGTCACCGTGCCACTGCCTCCTGCCCGTGCCACCCCCTAGCACTGGCGGGGACAGACAGGAGGTGAGCTCCCAGAGCAGGGCAGCGAGGACGTGATGGATCACGGCACAGGCTGCCCGTGTCCAGCCTTGCCGGGCGATGGCCAGAGGAATCCAGCAGCAGGATGTGGGGCACGATAACATCTGCCCACATCTGTGTCTGTTCTGCTGGAGCTGGCTCTGCCTGCACTGGTTCCACTGATGAAGCTTCTTAGAGAGGTGTCAGGAACAGGAATAGGTGCAGGAATTGTGTCAGGGGAGGAGGTAGATTTTAGGTGCTCACTGGGTGGGTGGTCAGTGCAGCAGGCAGGAATCTGGATGGAGTCCAGATGGAGTCTGGATGGAGGTAGGATGGATGGGCTGGGGCTGAGGGGCTCCTCTCCAGAGTTTTCCCAGCATGGCAGCAGATCTGCACAGAGCAGGTTTCCTCAAGGAAGGAAGAGGAGGGTACTAGTGACTCTCCCAGCCCGAGCAGCATCAGCAGCTCTGAGTGGACCTGAGCTCCTGAAAAAATGAATTTTCTGCCCACTCTTGCCCTCCCCTGGGATGCTGCTCACTCTGGTTCAAGGGTTCCTGCCAGGATTATTATTCTTTCAGGTCTGGCATCTGTTAAGGTGACAGCAGCTGGGGAAGGGATTGCAACAAATTTCTCATAAAAAGTAGCTAAGTTGATGAAACCATTACGGTGCCTGCATCTGCCACTCCATCATCGTGACACGCCAGGGAGAGGGACAGGCACCACCTACACCGAGCCTTCCCTGGGAGAGCAGGGCCAGCCCTCTGTCCCACAGATCCCTGTGCCCGTGTGGTCACACCCCTCCCAGTCTGTCCCCTGTCCATCCCACAGCCTGGGTGTCCCACGTCTGCTTGCCGGCCTTGGCCCGTGTCCATCCGGGCTCCCTGGGTTTTAAATCGTGCCAGTGTGTTTTTCTGCAGAGGTGCTGCTCCAGGAACCGTGAAGAGCTGAGTGGACCCCAGAAAAGGCAGCTTATCTCTAGACCAGGTCTCAGAAATTGTTTTAATCCCTTTTCCACCCCAACAACCTCCTTCATTCTTGGCTAGAAGTGGTCACCCCTGTTAAGTGCTCGCTCCTGAGCTGGTGAAGAAGGCGCTGGGATGTGGAAGGAAAACCCTTTTTCCTGGAGGCGTTGAGCAATTCCTTACCGTGACCTAGATGTCAGTTTAATGCTCCGGCAAGTCCCAGGACTCGCATGTGAAGTTGCCCAGGGGAAGAGGATATTTCAGGAACACAGAAGCTGCTCAGCAGTGGTAAAGTGCACGAGCTTTCCCTGGCAGGAGCCACGCTGAGCCTCCGTCTGCTCATGCCTGCCATGCAGCCATGGAGCAGTGCCCCCTCTCCTCGGGGTGGGAGCGGGGTGGGAGGGTCAGTGACGCTCTGGCACACGATGGCAGTGCCGTGCAGAGGCCGCAGTGCTCCGGGGCTGGGGTGGAGCGTGTCTGGGAGCTGCTGGTGCTGCCTGCCTGCTGCATGGCCACCCTGCCCAGAGCAGGAACATTCCCAGCTCCATCCCACAGCAGAGGCTGGGCGTGGGCTGCCAGGAGGAACGTGGCGCAGGTGGAGGATGCACATGCCGTGCTGCGTAAATCCAGGTTTGCAGTCTGCCATTGCTGTGGCCTCAGGTCCGTCTCCCGTGCGGGTTCTGGGCTGGAGATGCGTGCAGCCCTCACCTTGTTCTTGCTGCTCTCCTCTTCCAGTCCATGTTAAACCAATTATTGTAATGGAGTGCTGTGTCCCCCAGTCCCCCCAGCCTGAACCCTGCTCACACACAGGTCTGAAGTGTCTTAGCAGATGCTCCACTGAGTGGGTCTGACACACTGGGAAGTCAGGTGAGGGACACTGAATCTGTCCCCCTGGGTCCTGGTTTTGGAGCTCCTGAGGGGTCACAGAGCTCTGCACCAGAAGAAGAGCTTGATCTGGGACCTTCTGAGGTTTGGAGGGGCTGAGAAATGGTGGGAGATGATTGTGCCCAGCGTGGGAAGGTGGTGGCACTGCAGGACCGCACAGGGCTGGATTACACAGGTTGGCTTTGACACATCGATTTGAAAAATGAGGCAATTCCATTCTGGTGTTGTTATTTATCTTTATTCTACCATGGCAGCTGCAGGTGGAGAGAGGAGCAGGGACTCCCTACAACACAGCTTGAGGTCATGCCAAGCCCACCTGGGTCCCTGCACATCCTTGCCTGGGGACAGGCTTGGGAGCCCTTGGCTCCATTATTTGCCACCTTCAGAGGGGCTTAGGACCCCAGGAGGGTCCCTAGCAGTGCTGACAGGTGCTGGTACTGCCTCATTCTCTGCCCAAGACTTTCTCCCTCATCAGGCACATCTGCAGGCGGTTGAAGGAACGAGGGCTTGGGGAGGACAGGCACAGTGCTTGTGCCCTATAAAAGCCCTTCAAGGAGGGGATAGACTGTTTGCAGGAGGGGACTCTGCAGCTCTGTTTTCATCCTGTGAGTGCAGTAGCGTGGAGAGGAGATGGAACAGGTAAGTGGGGTTGTGGAGGGAATTTTGTGCTTGTTTTGGTCTCTTGACAGCTTTTTTGTTTTTCCTTTGCTGCTGCCTGCCTTAGTTTACCTGCCTGTTAAACAGAGCTCAGGTCTGCAAAACATCCTTTTGCAGACCATGTGGTGTAGCTGGTGTTTGCTGTTGGGTGTCCTGGCAAGGCTGGAGCTTGTCCCTGGTCTTGAGGCTCCTCCATCAGCAATCCTCAGTGCTTGCTGGAGACCAGATGTTCTTCTCTGCCTTTCCTGGATGGTTTTGTCCCGTTTTCCTCTCTGTTTCTCAGTGCTTCTCTGTGCCTGCTGGACTTGGGTGCATTCCCTGGGCTCTGCCAGGGCTGGTCCTGTAGGTCTCCCCCCCTCTCCTGCTGCCATTGCAGCCTTTGTGGCACAAAGCACAACCAAAAAGTTGATGCTTCCATCTTGTGTTCCCCTGCACCTGTGAGTTCCCCTGTGGGTGATTTAGAGCTGAAAGCCTGGGCTCTGGCACTGGGAGAGGGTTCCCAAGATAAAATAATCTCTGCCAGCAGCTGAAGTGACAGAAGCCCCATTAACAGCAGCATATGCCTGGGAACACCCGTGCTGTGCGGGAGGACGATGCTGAGTGGGGGGAGCGCAGGAGCAGCAGCCCACAGGAAGGGGGATGTGGGAGCTGGTAATTACTCTGCTGCCATTGGGATGCTCCTTGCTAATTTACAGCATTAGTGGAATCGGGATGTGATTCTTCCTCCTGAGCCTGGGCAGGGCTGTCCCCTGGTGCAGGCAGACGTAATTATCCACATTTAACTGAGGGCTTGTAAAATGTATTTGTCTTGCAGAATGTGAGTGTAATTGCTGTGAATTAAATACGGATGCAGTTGTGGCTGGAGCAGGACATTGCCTGACGGGGAGCACACAGAGCTGGGGCTCTCTGGGCTGTTCCCTGGGCCCCCCCCGTGCTGCTGGTTTGGAGCTGGGGAGGATTTGGGGGGTTTCTGGGCATTACCCCGGCGCAGACCTTCCTTCCCTCTCTCTGCTGACTGGTCTGACTGGATGTTTGTGCTGACTGGGGGGATGTACTGACAGGAGAGAGCCAAGCAGCCTGTGAGTATTCCCGGGGCTCCGCCGGTTTATCTTCTCTCCGTGTCGGTCCCGGGGGCTGCCTGGGTTTGTTAGCTCGCCGTGTGCGTCTGCAGATGGCTGTGCTCGTGTGCAGCCGGTGCTGGGCCATTCCTGGGGTGCAGGGCTCCGTGGTGAGGGTTCTGCCCTGGTATCCTGCTATCCTGCCCGTTCCCAGCTGCAGCCCCATGGCAAGGGGCCCATCCCAGTGTGCCTGGGGGGGCTTGGGTGCCATGGAGCTCCCTGGCAGGGTGGGGAGCAGAGCCTGGGCACAGCTTGGTGACCTTCTGGGGTGGCATCACTGTGGGGGACACCAGGTACCTCTGGGCTCAGGGTGCTCAATAGGTTACTTGCCCTGGGTCTCCCCAGTTCTGGTTGCTGCCTCCCCTTCCCTAAGACAAACTCCCAGGGGAATTTTAAGGCACTTGGATCTTCGCTCTCTGAGGAGCCATTTCCTTGCCCAGAGTGGTGGTGACAAACCTGTGACTTGGACCCGCTGAGCCTGGAGGAAGCGGTGCAGGGGTGACAATTGTGTCAGCTGTCCCTTTGGCCTGGGTGCAGCTTTCTGGCTGTCACAGAGGTTTGGGGACCATCCTGCTAGGAGGGGAGGGGGGACAGCCAGCCACTCTCCCCCCTGCACCGGGGCAGGATGCTGAATGTCCCCCTTCTGCGTTAGGGTGACTGTGGCTGTACCCCACTAATAGTTGGGGTGAAAGGGGGTGACAAAGGGAGCGTGTGTCGTGGGAGTGCCAGCAGTGTCACTGGGATGCTGGGACCATGCTTGGGGTCTGTGCTGGAAAAACACTGGTGGCATGGGAAATGTGCAGGAAAGCACTACAGAAATGGTTCATGGGCTGGAAAATCTGCTCTGCTGTGGGAGACAGAGCCTAAGTAGGTTGAACTTTTCATCCAAGAGAAGTTTAAGAGGTGGCTTTGCAACGTGGGTTGTTTTAGGCTGTGATCAAGAGATCTCTATGGGTACAGAGCGCTCTAATTTAGCAGGGAAAAGACATAACAAGATCCAGGCTCTGAAAGCTCCAGCAAGACAAATTCTGACTGGAAACAAAGGGCATATTTTTATCAGGGAAGGTAATTAACCACGGGAAGAGCTTAAGCCTGTAGGGGATTCTCTGTTGCTTGACATCTCTGGATCAAACCCGGATATCTGTCTGGGAGGGAGGCACTGAGCGGGATGAACACAGGATTGGAGCCTTTAGCCCGTGTCCCAGGGCTGCACTTGCTGGGTCTAAGTGCCCTTCCAGCCCTGGGCTGTAATATTCAGTGTCAGTACTTTGTGATAGGCTGAAATTTGGGTTACACAGGAGACATGGAACACCAAAGCACTTAAAATGGGAATTGGGAGAGCTTGTCTCTGTGGAGAGATGCTCTTGTTTTCCCTGGGGATTTTCAGAAGGAGGTGGCAAGGTGCTAAAGTTGCCTTCAAGATCCCTGCCCTTTCCCTCAGCTCAGTTCCGTCCCTGTCCCCATTTGGTATCTGCAGGAAAGCAGTGAAACTTTCTCTTCTTAACTGTGAAAATCTAAACTCCAAATCCAGGCCTGTTTGGGGTTTTCCAGCCTGTTTTTTGTGCCCACGTGGTAACGCCTTTGGTCAGACCGTGCTGCTCACTGTTGGTCACCCGCACTGTGTGATGGGGCCGCAGAAACTTCCCAAAAGCCAAAGCAAGTCATGTTCCTCTCAGATCAGAGACCCGGACACCTTCAGGGAGGATGAAATGAGACGGGGGTGTCCAGGGCACAGCAGGGTTGGCTTGTGCAGCTCTGTGTCTTGAGCTGGGTCACTGTGGATGGACAGTTGTCAGACTGTCTGTCCTGCAGCCCTGGGTGCTTTGGGCTCGGCCTGGGGCTGGCAGGGGGTCTGACCCCGGCCACGGGCACGGGCAGCACGTTGTCAGGACGTGGGCTCAGCGTGTGCTGGAGGGTTCCCAGGCTCGTCCATCTGCTCCTCAGCGGCAGCGGGAAGTTTGTGCGGAGCCAGCGAGGCGCTGGCCATGGGCAGGGGCCAGCCTGCTCGCTGGGGGCCGTGGGTTGGGGCCAGCCTGCTCGCTGGGGGCCGTGGGCAGGCACTGCCCGTGCCGCGCTGCTGCTGCCAGGCCCACGGCTGGCACCCGGCAGGGTGCTGGTGGCCAACTGCGCGCCCGGGGCAGGAGCATCCTCTCCCGTGGACGAGGGCTGAAAATAGCCACTGAGTCAGGCTCTGGAATGGGACCATCTTCCCGGGTACCATCGTTTTCCAAATAATTCTGAAGGTTTGCTCTGCTCAGAGACTGAATCCTGTGTCAGAGGGCAGCCCCGCAGGACAGGGCTGTTGAGTGGGATTTCTGTCACTCCTTGGTGAGCTGGGGGCTCGTTGTGCTCTGTCCCGTGGGGCAGCATGTCCCTGTCTCTCTGCTCCCAGTGCTCCCCTAGCACTTGTGGGCTCCACATCCGAGCTGAGGCAGCACAAGTTGTGCTGATCTCAGTGTTTCTGGGCATGGAGAACTGTTCTGGGAAGGCAAAGCTGGTCCCTGCCGTGGAGCAGCTCTGTCACATGGTGCACGAGGGCTGTGGGCAACACGCCAGTGGCTCTGACCAGCACAGCAGGGCTGGCAGGGCAGCACTGAGCCCAGCTGGCTGAGGTGTTACCCTACATCTGCCCTTCCCCTTCATTCCAGATCCAGCTGCCTATGGGATTGTGGGCACTGGCCTTCCTGGCTGGGGGAAAGGGGAGGAAATGGGGAACATGGCATGAGAAGGGTTAATGCAGAAAGATTTCTACCCTGTGGCGTAAACACCACTGAATGCATGTTTGCCTTCATTTGCATATCGAAACATATCCTAAAGGCCCCTCGTTTGGAAAGTTCTGTTTTTTACTCCATCTTCCTATAGAAGGGAGGAAATTATTCATAATTAAAAAGTAATAATAATGCGGAATGAAGGAACCCAGCTGTATAATACCCGGCACAAAAGGGGGAGCATGGGGAATCTATTTTTAATGGTTTCCACAGCAACTGCTATTTTGTTTACAGTGATTTTCCTCCTGTGCTGCGAGGCTGTTCCCAATTTACATTTATAAGGAGCTCTTGCATGGGAAGCCCATCACTGGAGGGTGCTCTGGCACTCGGGGAGGAGTGCTGAGAAGAGAGGATGCGGTTGTGGAGAGGCTGGCTGGCACTTCTGGGATGGGGGTGTGATGAGCAGGACCCCCGGAGCCGGGCACCTGCCTGGGCATGGTGCCCTGGCCGCTGGTACCCCACCGAGCGCGGCTCCGGGGGCCGCGGGCACAGACAGCTGGTGAAGCCCAGCCAGAGACACTCAGACGTGCAGCTGCCCCCAGGAGCTGGATGGTGATGCTGTTGGCTGGTCGGGCACACCTGCCTGCCTCTGGGCAGCACGCTTCCCCTGGGACAGCTGTGGCCATGCTGTGCTGGGGGAGCTGGGAGTGGAGCCCCCACAGAGGGGGGGATGCCTAGGCTGTGCCTGGGAAGGCTGTGCCGGGTGTGGGGGTCCCTCGTGTGTGCTGAGCTGAGCTGTTTGCTCTGAAGAACCCGGGGGTGTTGGTTCTCCTGCTGCGCAGGGATGTCAGTGCTGGGGAGAGGAGCGGTGCTCTCTGCTCCCCCTGCGCTGCCTTTACCTGCCTGGCCGGGCTGTGGAGCAGCCCTGTACGGTGCTGGGGCTGCAGCTGGGTCTTCCTCAGGGCCGTGGGCTCTGGAGCAAGCCCAGGTATCACTGCTGCATGTGAGTGATGGAGCAGAGGGGAGGCTGATACTGGAGAGCTCTTCCCTCTGGCACAAGATCCAGGAGCTGGAAATTGAACCTCATCCGAGAGGGGCTGGTTTTTAATGAGGGCTAATGGAGCAATTTACTGGGAGCTCAGTGCATTCCCTGGCACTGGATATCTCCCTCTGGGGCTCCCGAAAGCAGACATGAAGGAGTTCCAAAGTGAGTGCTCTGATTCCTCTGGGAATAGCCCAGTTCCCAGGTGGAGAGTGAAGGGAGTTTGTCTGTGACCCCTCCTGGAGTCTGCAGAGGATGCTCTTCCTCTGGGAGCATGAGGAGGAAGATAAGGGCTTTCCCTTCCCCTTCTTCCTCCAGGAGTGGGTGTGAACATTCTTCCCCTTTCCTTGTGCCCATTTCTCTGTGTGTGAGTCCCTAGGGATTGTGTCCCAACTCTCCTTCAGGATGGTGACAACACACCAGTCCTGAGGACCCCGGGCCAGTACTGGCTTCGGCTCTACTCTCACCCTGTGCATCAGGGTGTCCTGGTGCCCCTCAGGATTAGAGCTCTGCCCCCTTCGCTGAGTTCCCCCAGCAGTTGGTGAGGGTTTGCTTTAGTTACAGACTCATTTTCATCAGTAGAAGAACATGGCTGGCTCTTGGTGCTAAGGTCTGAGGTGGGGAGTCTGGGCTTGAGCGCCCAAGGGAAGGTGAACCTGGAACTGCTGGTGTTTTAGGGCTCACCGGGATCCAGGGGGATCCCAGCTGGGTTGCTCAGAGGGTGCTGGTCCCTTCCAGCTGCGTGGTGGGGAAGCTGCTGCCTGGGGATCAGCTACTTTCATGAACCAATAAAAGAAGGTTTTTATCACCTGTTCCAGCTAATTTTCTGTGGTTTGTAATGGCTTTGGGAAGCAGGTAATTGCAGCGACTGCATTCCATGTGTAGCATTAAAGGGAATTGAGGGGACTGTTCGTTAATTAGCTGTACTTGTGTGGAACCTGAAACATATTAACCTTCACAGAATCCCAAACTATTAGGGATGAAGAAGGGATTTAATGATGGGAGAAGCAGAAAAACAAAAGCAATTAGGGTTCTTTTTCCTAGCATTGTGGGTGTGTTGGAGGGGGGTGACTAGCAGAGCAGCCCAGCAGGCTCAGACTTGGGGAGAGGTGGGAGAGACCCCCAGGTGGTGAGATGGGATCAGTGGGGCCAAGAGCTGTGCACAGGAGCAAACTCCTTAGACAGCAAGAGGATTTGCAGGGAGACCAGGACACCCACTTAACCTCCTGATACCACTGTGCTCCCCCATTTTTAGCTTTGTATCATCTAAGCTGGGATTCAGATGCTCCTTCCCTTTAAAATCCCTGGAGGTGCTCTGGGATGCAGCTGGGGAACAGCCTGGTGGTGCCACTGCTGGCTCAGCACCCTGAGGCCATTGGAGAGGGGCTCAAGCCCGTGGAGGCTGAAGTTGGAGGGGAGTGATGGAGAGCCTGGCTGGGCAGTGGGGCCGAGCAGTGGCTGTACTGGGAGAGCCGGCTCTGGAGCTGCAGGAAAGTATAAATGGTGTTTCCATGGCAACCGTTCAACAGAAACTCTTTCTTCCCTGATTGTCGAGCTTGGGATCAGCCCTGGCTGCTCCCCCCGGTGGCAAAACCCTTCAGGTGTTGGTTATTTTCCACACCTCGGTGCAGGAGCTGGCAGTGGTGGCACCGTGTGCCAGGGCTGGAGCAGGGCTGGCAGAGCCGTGTTGGCTTCCCTTGTGTCTGGGAGGCTGGGCACTGGCTCCTCCAAGGATGTTACCTGCCCCTGCTCTGGCTGCACAGGAATGGGACAGGCTCCCCTGCCCAGTGGGTGCTGGGGGCTCAGTAACTGGCTGTCCTGTGGCTCTCGAGGGATGCGAAGCCTGGAAGGACGTGGAGAGCCCCAGTGCTGCACATCTGTTTGGCAGCCTGTGAACACCATCTCCTGCTCAGCACCTGGCAGTGGGACAGCCCTGGTCCTCCCCGTCCATCAGTGCCTCTCCCTGGGCACAGCCCTGGTTTCCCCATCCTTGAGCAGTGAGTAGCATGTGCAGTGGCATCTCCTGCCCAAAACTGTTAAAGCCTGTCCCGGTGCAAGGAGCTCCAGTTTCCTGCTGGGAACCCTGTGCCTTTCCCAGTGATTGTTAGTACCCATCAGCACCATGCAAACAAACTCCTTGCTCCACTTATTCCACCTAGCTCCCGATTTAATTAGGTTTTCCAGTTTTCTACTTGTCCTGGGCCGATCACTCCTAAAAACAGTGGAGAATTAATTTGCACCTGCTGTCAGAAAGTGTTTCTCCCCAGTTAGGAAAATAATTAAGCCATCATCACACATCGGGGGTAATGAATCACTGTGCTCAGTTCCCTTCACAGGTCGTTTGTTTCCTTCCATACTGGCAAAGAAGGTGCAAACTAAATGTGAGCAGCTGCCAAGTTATCCCCTTCCCTTGCTGCCCACTTTCATTTGGGCTTCATGGATTTTCCAGCTAAGCTGGGCCACAAGCCCTTTGGAAAGGTCCTGAGCAGAGTGGTCAGTGGTTTCCCAAGGATGAGAGAACTTGTGTTTGCTCCTTGCCACTGCCTTGGGGGGTCCATGGCCAGTTGGAGTGACCATGGAAGGCGGTGGAAGGGAAGGGAAGTGATGTGGCATGAACTGGGCCAGGGGCACTCCCAGCCCACGGGTCTTGCAGTGGCTGTGTGGGGTCAGCACTGTGGAGCTCAGGTTTGATGAAAATGTTTTAGTGGTTGAGTCTAGACACACTGTAATACTAGGGAGGAAGTGATCTGATAGGTGAGAAAGTAGAACTGCCTTGTGTTTGCATGATGTGACAGAATTAGTGGCTTGGATGTAAATGTGCCCCTGGATTTGGGCTCAGGAAGAATTTTCCTCTTAATCAGCTTGGCTGGGGGTTGCTGGAGGCTTTGTCCTTTCATCCAGTGCAGGTGGGTTCTGTTCACAGTGATCAGATGAGGACTTCAGTGACTTTTTTCCAGGACCTGTGGCCCTGTCTCCCTTCCTGGGCCATGTTGCACTTGGGCCATTTCCCCTTCAGTCCCTGGCAGGGGCTCACGTGCCGGGTGCGTGGGGTGCCATGGTCAGATGCTCCCACACGTCCTCTATGGTTTGTGACAGAGGCAGTAAAGACACACCACCTGCTTGGAGAGATCCCAGATCTCTGCAGATGTCTGGAGCAGCAGCCAGGCTGCCTTTGCCTCCTCTCTTTGACCGGCATGTGTTTATCTTTCCTTGGGGTTCCCGTGAACACCGGGAGCCACTGGGCACGGGAAGCTGCCTCACCTTGGGGTAAGGCAGATTTCAGAGGATGCAGCACAGACAGCACCTTTCCTCCTGTCCCTTTTTCCCAGTGCCAGGCTGGCACTTCCCGTCTTTGCAGTAAATCGATCTGTCACTTCGCATATGGGAAGTCTTTGAGGCAGCGAGGGTGGGATGGTCTCGTCCAGGTGGGAGGGGGCTGGGTGAGCTCCAGCAGCCGCTCTGAATGACACTGCCATGTTCCCAGGGACAGCTCCTCCTGCCCTTTTCCTCTGCACAGCTCGGCCGTGGCTCAGCAGCACTCCAGGTCTACAGGGATGGGCACCTGCCAGCAGATTCCTTACTGGTAACCAATGGCCCATCTGCTCTGGTGTCACCTGCCATGAATGTTCCTCCATGCTGCAGTTCCCAAATGCTGGGGCTACTCGAGGAGCTTTCCCAAGGGAGGAGCTCCTCTGTAGCTCAAGGCTGGTGAGTGTTGTGTCTTTGTTGATGGTGAGGTCCTGTTCTCGGTGTGGTGACTGGGGGTGACTCTTTCCTCTGCCGGCCGGTGCTCACACCTGCTCCCGTGAACGCCCGGTGCCCACTTCAGTGCCAGCTGATTAAATTAAAGTCCTAGTGAGTTTGAATAATTTTCCCTGTGAAACGTGGCAGATGGCCTCCATTAGGCGTCTGCTCCCGGCATCTGCCAGGATGTGATCAACCCCTCTTTGGAAAATGCACAAAAGGGATTGGAAGTGGAGAGACCTGGGAATGGGAGCCGATCCCTTTATCCGTGAAGAGGGAGTCAGATATTCATTTGGAAGCAGTTGGTGTTTGGGAGGAGTAGCACGCACACGTTCCTCCAGCCCCTCTGCCTGCCGTAGCCCAGGGCTGGAGGAGTGAGGGGGAGCTGCTGTTCCCATCCCACCAGGCCAGGTCACCCTGGGGGTATGTGGAGCCCTGAAGCTCCATGCTGGTGGCCTGGCTGGGGCTGCAATATCCTCTGTGCTGCAGGGTGGGGTTGGCTTGCAGGTGCTGCTCCGTCTCCTCAGCTGGGCAGTCAGAGCAGCTCTCTGGGGGTCCTGGAGTGTTTGCACTACTCCAGGCTGGACTCCAGGACCCCTGCTCAGCCCTCCTGTGTGTCCTGGGAGCTCCCTGTGCACTCTCTCCGATCCGTGTGTGCTTATTCAACCTGCGGCAGTCCCTGCCCTGGGACCTGGTCATGGGGGTGCAGGGCAGGCCAGGCTGTGTCAGGGGGTCTCATCTTCAGGGAGCCGGAGGGACCAGGGGGTCTGGGGGCTGCAGAGCCTGCGGTGGGGCCGGGCGGCCGGTAGGGGGCAGTGCCCACCCGCCTGCGGGGGGACCCCCGTGTGCGGGACCCCCGTGTGCGGGACCCCCAGGGGGGCTGTGGGAGGACCCCCGTGTGTGGGACCCCCGTGTGCGGGACCCCCGTGTGCGGGACCCCCGTGTGCGGGACCCCCGGGGGGCTGTGGGAGGACCCCCGTGTGCGGGACCCCCAGGGGGGCTGTGGGAGGACCCCTGTGTGCGGGACCCCCGTGTGCAGGACCCCCCAGGGGGGCTCCCCCCGTGGTCTGGGGCGCAGTGCGGACTCCACAGGGACCCCCCGGCAGGAGGGAGGAGGGGGCTGTGCTGGTTGCTGCCAGCTCCAGGAGGGCAGGGGCACTGCTCCACCCGAGATCGGTAGGGATGGGGAAGGTTTCCCTTACAAACAGCTTAATAAGGAGGAAAAGGCACCACAGCCGTGCTGGAGCCGCTGTAGGACATGCTGGGATGGACCAGGGATGTGCTGCAGAGGGCATCCCGCTGTCCCCTGCCTGTGGGGTGGGTGATATCCCTGGCTCGTGGGGGGAAGACCAAGCTCAGTTCCAGTTCAAATGCAGCAGAAGGTACCAGTAAAGACCAGTTTCCTGACCCCAGAGACCCTGCAGAGGGATGAGATGCTCTAGCCTGTGTTAGGGAACAGGAACCAAGGTGAGGAGGAGATGATGCTGCTGCTTGTGCTGTGTGGGAACGGCTGCAAGTTGGCAAATAATCTAGAGAAGAGCCTTGGGTGCTTGGCTGGGTGTGCTGAGCACCCACAGTAGGATGGAGAGGTGAGAGGATCCCTAGAACCCTGTCCTGGTGCAGGAGGGAGCCTGGAGCTCAGCCTGTGCCTCCACTGTGGGGTCCTGCTGCATTCCCCCTGTATGTGTGCCCTGGTTACAGAGGTGTTCTCCTCCCTTGCTCATTTAGCCATTTTAGTGTTCTTTTAATTAAATTAGCATCTTTTAATATATTTTGTCCTGCCATCAGAGCTTAATGTCTCTGCAGTTGCAGGGAGCTCAGAGCAGCTCCAGGGCCAATGGTGGGGTATGCAGCCCTGCTGGTGGCCGTGCTGGGACGAGCTGGCATTGCCCAGTACCAACTGTTCTGGGTCCTATCTGACCGTTCTGGGGAGGCAGGCAGTGCTGGGTGCAGCTGGAAAGGCGGTGGGTGCTTATGTCTGGAGTTTCCCCCTGAGGAAGGTGCTGGGTGGGCTCCCTGGGGTCCCCTCTCGCTGCTGCTGCTGTGGGGGCATGGTGTGGTGGGACTGGCCTCACTGCTGACTGTCCCCAGGTCTCTGGGCTCCTGGTTTGGGCTGGTGGGGGAGGGTGTTACAGCAGTGCTACTGTGGGTGCTGTGGATGAGCTGGTCCCATCAGCACCCCAGTGAGGAGAGGAGCTGCTCTGTCCCCAGCTGTGCTGCAGCAAGGGGCTGCCATTGTCACTCTGCTGCGTGTGTTTGCTGCAGTTGTCTCCTGGCTCAGCTCGAGGGGGCTGGCGAGGGGCCCTGCGGTCACCCTGCCTTGCTGAAGTGCGGCAAACACCTCAATTGTCAGTCGGGGCTTGTCAGCTGCATCGCAGGAGCGGCGGATAAAGTGTTCCAGCGAAGAAGATAATTGAAAATCAAAAAAGACTTTGTTAATTTGATTAGACAGAGCCATAGTTGAATTGTTCTTCATCAAAAGAGATTTAATTTTGACATGCAATTAAATCCTTCTGCTGTGCCGGTGCCCTGTGCATTCCCAACAACAGGATGGCTTGGGCAGGGGGTCTGCAGGACAGCACAGGGCTGAGCCAGGGGGCAGCAGGGAAGGGAACAAAGGAGTGTGGGTGCCTGACAGGTGTGGTGGGAGTGCTGGGGTAAGGAGGGTCTGACGTGGCCAAGGCTTCTCATTTAGTGCTGCTCATTTGACTTGGGTGTTGTCATTTAACTGCTTTAACTCAATTGCATCAGTGCAGAGGCAGCTCTGTGTCCACTGCCTCCCTGGGGCTGTCCCCTTGCCCTACTAGCCCTGATCTCCCAGGGATAAAATCCCGACGTGCAGGGCTGCGGTGGTGGGAAAAGGGTCTTTGCTGACCGCTGGGTTTGGTGCAGCAGGAGAGCAGCTCTGCCACAGGATCAGCACCTCTGGCCAGGTAGGAACTCCCTCCTAACCAAGCACCACTGGCACTGGGATCCCTCCGAGCTCCAGTGTCCTTCCTGCCAGCTCCCCCCTGCTCCGATAAGGCAGAGGATTATCGGTGCTGCCGAGCTGAGGTGCCATAATCCATCCCCGCTTTCACTGGCGGAGGCGGTGGCTGGCTGGAAATCCCACAGTCAAGGTTGTGGATTTAGAGCTGTGGTGAGAGTTGGAGCTCAGTGGGATGTGACAGAGCTTTAAAACCTGTGAAAGAATGTCTGTGTGGCTCCTCGGGTGGGTGCAGAGAGGGGCCCTGTAGTGAGAAGGAGCTTTAGGAGGGCTCGCAGGGGGTCTGTGTGCTGCAGCCACAGCACTGTGTGACATTCTGCCCTGGCAGCGGGAGCCCAGCAGCGGTGCTGGTGTGGGCGAGGGCTCCAGGACTCATCAGTGCTGCACCTCACCAGGACTGGGCTCTGTCCAAGGCCATTCTGCCTTTGTAGTGCTGGTGGCAGGGCCGGGTCCCAGCTCTGCTTGGAGCCGTGGGCTGGTTCAATGTGGGGCACCCACTGAGCTGAGCCCTGACCTTTCCTTCCCTGCATTCCCACCAACCTTGCCGGGATCGTGCCAGGCTTGGCCCTGCCCTTGGCAGGGAAGGTTGCCAAGGTCGTGGTGTTCACCCATCCCACGGTGCCATGAGCTGCCTGCACACCCTGCCTGCGCCTCTCCCGGGCTCAGCACTGGGGGCGAGGCTGGGAGCTCTTGGCACCAGGGGATTTGGGCTGCACTGATCCAATGCTGCTTGGACTGGATGGAGCCATGTGGAGATTTTCTATTACAGCCTCACTGTTCCACTTGCCAGCCCGGGGAGCACAGCTCAGAGACATCAGACTTGGCCATGTTTTTAATCCCTGTGTTGATGGCCTGTTGGAGGTGCCTGGCACGAACTCTGAGCTGGCAGTGGCTCTTTGCTGGTTGCTCCTGGGCAGTGAAGGTCTCAGGCCCTGTGGGAGGGCTGTTAGAGATGGCCTTGCCTCGAGGAGATGGGCTGAGGATGAGGCACAGGGCTGGTGTAAATCAGGTTTCCCACTCTGGAGTGCGAGGTGACCAGTCTCGTGCACGGCCCCTCTCCTCACTGCTTGTTGCCATCCCTTTTGCCTTGGTTTGTCTCCGTCCCAACTCCTACATTGCCATCTGCCTGGCTCCCCTGACCTGCTGTACCTTCTGCTACATGTTGTCATATTTCCAGATGTTTTCCACGTTGACTGGCCCAGCTCCATGCAGTTCAGCATGCACTGAGCTCTTCTGACCAGAGTCATCTGTCTCTTCTGCTTGCCCTTCTTGGGAGAGGGAGCTTTCCTTTGGATTCCTCTACCCTGCGCTCCAAATGGCAGGGAAGACAGGGACCTGCTGGGGGCTACTTGGTGTCAGCTGTGGGAGGTGGCAGGGCTGACCCCTGCTCCAGCAGCTCCAGGGTGCTCAGGGCAGAGCAGGAGGTTGGGGAGGGTCCCTGGTCACTCCTTGGTGCCTTTCTGATGGGGCTGGGCACTTGGCCAGCTTGCTCTGCTGCAGCCTGAATAATCCTAGTCTGCTAGTGAGGCTGCAGGATGTTTCTGGCTGCAGACCGTGCACCCAGCCTGTCTCCCCAGGGCTGCACGAGGGAATTGGGTATTGATCTGCCTTGTCCCTCTCCCTCGGCTCCTCGGGGCTCTCTGCCAGCCCCTGTGCCGAGGTGGGCGATTGGGCAGCAGCAGCTGTGACAGCGCGACCCTCCTGCGCTGCCCGGCTGCCGCAGCTGACGAGTCTCGGGCTGCTCTAATTGCCTTTGAAAGTGTGAACCGAGAGCCAGAGGCACCACATGAGGGCCAGAACTCCCCGCTGCCTGCAGCAGTCAGGGAGCCTCTGCCCGCTGGAGATGTCGGGAGGATCAGAGCAATCCGCCTGCTCTGGGGGGACGTGCTGAGCCTGCGAGTGGGGTGGCCCCGAGGAGACCCGGGGCGCTGGGAATGCCAGAGGACTCGGGCACACGGGAGCACAGCGCTGTGTGCACCACACTTAAAACAGCACTGGCAGCTCATGCACAAACAGCACTTGGGTGTTTCTGGGAGGGACAGCAGCAAAAACCTGTGCTGCGTTTGCACGGACTTGCATCCCTGTCGCCATGAGTGGTGCTCTCCGTTCGGCAAGGGGCAGGTCGCGGAGCTGATGCCACATCTGGATGATGTACTGTGGCTTCATCTTTGCCCGGAGCTGGGGGTCCCACAGTGGGTGCTGTACCTGCTCATCCCCACAGCATCAGGGCAAGAGGATGAAGGGGAGCAGGGTGGGCCTCCCTCATCCCGGCACGGGCCGGGAGCAGGCTTGGAGCCCACAGGGCGGGTGCAGGAGCCCCGTGTGCTCGGCGCAGTGTTTACCGCTTCCATCTTGGCTTGTTGCCTTATTTGTTCTCCTCTAATTGAGCAAATGTGCTGTCGGCAGCACAGCTCGGCCAGCATCGACTTGATTAGGGGAAGGCATCGATACCGGGCTGCGTGGCAGGAGGCTCAGGCTGACACTGTCAGAATTCCCAAGCCTTAAAGTTGCACTTTATTCATGATGTTTTGATTTCTCTTGCTCTGGGGACTCAGACTTTGATAGATTATGATGCGGTACCAGAACAACCTGATCCACCGAAGCAGCTTCCTTCCAAAACAGGCATTTGCCACCAGAGCCCAGCATTTCCTTGATTTTTTTTTTTTTGGGGGGGGGGGGAGTGAAAAATAGCGGCATAAAGAAATTTTGAGTTTTGTGCAGCTCAGTTGTCCAGAATTAGCAACCAGAAAGTTGTTTTTCCTGCTGATGGGGGCTGTTAGAGGCAGTTCATGCAGAGCTGATTCTTGGGTGCATTTTGCTGCTGCAGCAGCACTGGCAGGAGCTGTTTGTCCTCCACAAGTTGGAGTTTCGGGCTGTCAGTTCCCAAATTCTTCTTTTCCAAGTGGGCACCCATTCCAGTGCTGTGTTGTGCCTCTTCATGCCCCCCTGCTCTCCCGGTTCTCCTCGTGCTTGGGAATTTTGCAGGTAGAAGTGCAGGTGTAGACCCCTCGCTGATCCCTGTCAGGGTACCAGAGAGCCACCGGTCCCTCTGAGTCTGGTTCCTGAGGATGCACTGCCCAACATGTCAGTGATACATGTCACAAGGTGTATTTTCTGTTACACATCCCTCGTGTGTGACTGTGAGGGGGTTGCTGGGTGCTCGCTGGCTCAGCACTAAATACAACTCATTTGTCTGTCCTTCCTGTGGGTGCCACAGGGGCTGCTGTCAGAGCTCCCCTGGAATTAGGTATGAATTAAATGTGCCAATAAAATGAAGTGTTATTGCAGCCATTTATTGAATTGGAGTCTCAAACAGCTTCACTTTGCCATGTGGGATGGCCAGGCCCTTTCTTGTTTCATGTGTCTTGTAGGTTCCTATTGACCTGTATTACTGAACACAAGGACGGTGTCCTGGCCTCTCCACATGGCTCAGCTTTGGGTAAAAATGTCTCAGGAGGGATGTCTGGGTGATGGACTACCCTGCTGCAGGGCTGGACCCTCTCTCACAGAGGGGCTCAGGGGGCTGGGCTGTGTCTCACTGCCTTGTCCAGGGACTTGGTTGGTGCTTTGTAGCTTCAGCCTTTTCCTGAACTCCACGGGGAAAGGGAGAAGTGCAGGAGAAGTGCTGGACACTGTGTGTGACTGCCAGGGTGGGCTGGGGCTCAGTGGGGGAGTAGGGACTGGGGACACCCCCAGCCCTGCTCTCTGGCTGCTTGCTGACCACAGGAGCTGTGGTACCTCCTGAGCATCAGGGCTGTAGAACTTTTTTTTTTTTAATGTGTCAAAACAGCATTTTTCCCCCATCGTGTTCTTGGAAGTGTTTGAACTGCTTTTGCTAAAACTTCCCTCAAAATTTCATCAGCCCGAGGCAGATGCTCGATATGGGAAACATCAGAGCGAAAAGCCATGTGCTGCACAGAGACAGAGGCTGTGGAAGTGGTGGGGAATTGACACCAGGGGTCCTGCATGTTGGACAGGGGTGCGTGGGCTTGGGAGTCTCTCTGAGCAGCCGATTCTGCCCTGTTGTGCAGGGCTTGGAGTTCTGGGTGGGGGCAGTGGAGGAGAAGCTGGTCTGGAGGAGGTGCCGTGGCCACCATCGTTGCTGGGCTCCAGGAGCTGGTGGATCCGGCACTGGGCCTGCAGCGCACGGCGGGCTGGGCAGCCACAGCCTTTACAGAGAGCTCGAGGAGTCTCTAAGGAGAGTCAGCACTGCTCGCATATTAAACCAGAAATTGCATTTACCAACAAAAAAGGGCACTTTTATAACAGTTTTATTGGAGTCTTAATGAACAAATAAAGAAGCAGAAAAATCTGCACATGCATTTGTGAGATATAAAACTGACTGAATCGAGATGAAGCAGCAAGAAGTCTTGGCTGCTCTCCTTTCTGCTGGATGGGAAAACAAAACTGCAAAGAAGGGAAAGGAGGGGGAGAGGAGAGTGAGAAAAGCGCTAGAGTGCATGATCCAGGAATGGGGAGGCCCCTGTAACTGGTTCCTGTGACCCCACTTAGAGGTAGGAGGCAGCTCGACAGAGCTGTCTGTCGTCCTCTCTGCACTGCGCTGCACATTGGAAAAGAAATTGGAAGCTGGACAAAAGTAGAAAAGCGTTGCTTTGGCCCCAGAATCAGTACAGACAGGGGGTGCTGCACCGGGGCCTCTGGGCATCAACCAGTGGTCTGCATTTGGGCACCAAGCACTGGCTTTGCGTCACATTGAGCCCCAGGATCCCACATGCACAGCTTGGGGTTGCTGAGGGGACAGGTGGGGTCTGGAAGGCCAATGGGATGTCCCCAAATATTATGGGCTAAGAAACACGTGTGTTAAGAGCGTCTTATCTGGCACTGAGGGCGATGAGGTGCATCAGTCAGTGTCGGAGGGGTGCGTTGACAGGGCAGTCAGCGCGTGGATGCGGCGTGTGCTGATGGTGGAGCACAGCGGTGCGGGAGAGCCACTGCCGGGACCGGCCGGGAGGTCAGAGCCGCAGGCAGTGCTGTGATGGATGGAGCCGCTGTGCTCGTCCCATCCCTGCTCCCGGGCTGTCCAGGGAGCAGAAAGCTGCGAAGCTTTGGAAACCACTCCACAGTCTTTCTGTGTCTCAGGGGCATCGTGTGCTGCCGGTCCCCTCTGCTCCCTGCTGAGATTCCTCTCTTCCTTGTCAGCACAAGAGGCTCCAGTGGGGCTCCTGCCAGACACTTCCCGGGATGATGTATGATGCTCCTTCGGCTCACTTGAAACTCTAGCTTCTCCTTCTCTTCAGTAGAATTTAACTTGTTTGCCTGGAATATTAATAATTAAACATCAAGGAATTGCATCCCAAGCAGCCTCCTCAGATGCATGTTTGTGATTGTTTTCAAGCGCCCAGCACTGAGTTGGGGCGACTCTTTGATGGGATTTTGCTGCTTTCAAACCGCTGACACCAGTAACCCCATAAATTAGCAGCTGATGGAGGGAAATCTCCTGGCTGTGGCTGTAGGTTTTTATGGTTTGATTTGTTAATAGGAGTTTTGGGTCATGGCCAGGAATTCCTTACCCGGCTCAGGGAAGGGTTTGCCCCATTGTGCGGCGACGCTGTGTGGGGCTGTGCTGGCGGGAGCTGGTTCTGGCCTCCGGGAGCAGCTGCTGTCAATGCTGGCAGCCTGCAGGGCTGTGGGTGCCCACCACCGTGTCTGTGGGTCCCTGCACTGCGGGGGTGGCACAGCACCAGGGATTGGGTACCAGGGGTTGGGCAATGGGACAAGGCTCCACCATAGCGTGGGTGGGAGGTCCCGCATGTAGGGGGATGCCCGGTGTGGCAGAGGCTGCAGCCTGTGGCTGGTGTTTGCTGTGAAGGGGTTTGTTTGTGATGATCTCTGCTGCAGAAGGGAATTCTGCCTCCCTTCGCTTCCTTCTCTTGCTGGTGTGAGAGGACAGCTTCTCGGGTGTCCTCATCCTGCTCCTTACCTGCAGAGCTGTCAGCACAGAGTGCACATCGTGGCGGGACCCAGCCCTGCTCCGTCCTGCCGGGACACGCACATCGAGAGCTCAAGGCATCGCCCGAGCATGGAGAGGTCGTGGTGGCTGGCGGGGAGGGGTTTACCTGCTCCACAGGTGCCTGTGGTGCCCTCTCACAGCAGGGGATCATTCCCATCCAGGGAATCATCTCAAATGGCAAACCCGTTTTTCTGAACACATGACTAAGGCAGGAGCCTTTCCCTGTGTGTCCTGCCTGGGCTCTGGCAGCACCAGGGACGTGGAGCTCCTGCCTGGTGGGTGCTGCTGTCTGGAGAGCCCTGGGAGGGCAGAGAGCCCCTGGAGGGAGGGAGGCCAAGGGAGATCCCTGCGGGGAGAGGGAATGTGTGCTTCCAAACTCCAGGATAGAGATACTGCTGCAGTAAAGGAGCTAACGGCGCTGTTTGATGTTTGTTTGCACTGAGCCTGGGCAGCACTGAGTGCTGGGTGCAGAGCTCAGGGGAGGAGGGTCCCCAAAGGAGAGAAGTCCTGTGTGCAGAGGTTCCATAGGGAAGGGATCTGGGGTCCAGATGGGGGACTGTCCCCATGGCAGGGGCAGTGCTAAGAGCCAAACTGGCTACTGCTTCAGCCTTGCCCAGCCTGTCGCGCTCTCCCACCTGGGGGACGGCTGCTGGAGGTGTCCTGGAGAGGCCTCGTGTTCTGGGGTCCTGCTCCCCTGCTGTCCCCAGGGCCAAGGGTCTGTACCTGATCATCCCACTTCCACCCCTTGCTGTGGAGCTGAAACCTCATTTATTCTGAAGGGAAAAGAATTCACATCTCACCGACCAACGGGAACCCAAATACAAATAAATTTCTCTCAAAGTGCAGTCGTTGGAGAAAACTAAAGGCCGTTAGTCAGGCTGACATCAGAGGAGCCGCATTCCCTCTGACAACCCGCACAGCCTTATGTTTTATTCACCAGGCCTGAAAAATACCTTCCCGAAGAGGGGGCCCATAAATAAACCAGCGTGATGAATATTACACGGGATAAAAACTGATAAACCCGGGCCCCAACCAGGAGCTGCACAACGAGGTTAGAAAAGTGCAGGGGTTCATTGCATCAGTTCTGGTGTGATGGGCTGGGAAGGGGAAGCACCTGTGGGGATGCTTCTGTGTCTTGGGAGAGAGGAGGGGAGGTGGGATGGGCTGAGCTGGCCCTGCTCCTGGCCACACATCCCATGGGAGAGGCAGTGCAGGCAGACTTGGAGCATCTCAGCTGGGGCTGTCTTGGCAGACCCTGCCTCGGGCAGAGGGAAGGGGTCAGGGGCTGCTAGAAACCCTGAGCCCTGCCTGGGCCACCTTCAGATCAGGAGCCTGGCTGCCGTGGTCTGTGCTTGGAGTGCATTTCCCGGCTGTGAGGTGGCCATGGGTATTTGGCATGTCCCCTGCAGGGTTCCTAGAGTCTCTGGCCCTGAAAGGCTCAGGTTATTTTGCAATTCCTCAGGTGCTGAGGCTCGGTGCTGAGCTGGGTGTTACTGCAGGCAAGTCCCTCATGTGCCCTGTGTTTCCTCACCATCACTTCTCTGGCTGTGGGTTGCCAGGAGTTCACCACTGGTGCCAGCGGCACAGTGACCAAGTTGTCCTCGTGACCATGGCCCGAGGGCCTGGAAAGCAGAGGTGGGCTGAGCCCTGCAGCCCTGGCCATGCTGGAGGCACTGGGGAAGTGCAGGCATGAAGAGAGGAACTGGGGGTGCCACTGGCATCACAGGGACATCTCCTGCTGTTGTGTTTCTCAGCACGAAACACCTCTTAAATATATTGGTTTTGAGAACAGGAGACAAATTATGAAGCTGTGATAGGAAAGTGTCTTCTCCTTTGAAAAGTTCCTCCACTCTTCCTTTGAAACCCTAGGCTGGACTCTGTGGGGAGCAGAGCAGCCCCCTGCCCCTATCCTCCCTGCTGCGTGGGAGGCAGGAACCTTGAAATACGAGCACTTAGCTTTTTATTACCCCATTTAATTGCTGCCTGACAGCCTAATCCAGCATTAAAAACACCAGAGCTCAGGGGAATTCACCATTGTTATTCAGTGTGTATCTCTCTGCTCTCCGTGCTCAGAGGTCCCATCTGCTGCCTCTTTCTACCCACTCGCTCCTGGGACACGCTGGCCAGTGCTTGGTCCTGCTGATAGTGACCTCTTCCCAGTGGAAGTGGTGGGTGCCAGGACGGGGGAACACAGTGGGAGCTGCTGTGCCATTCCTAGCTGCTGGCATGGGCCCCTGGGCAGCGAGGAGAGGGCTGGGGCTGTTGGAGTGAACCTGGGCGGATGCTGGGGAACAGTGTTGCTCATGAGCAGGGTAGCCAGGATGGAAATACCCACCTCTCTCCCTGGCTCCTGGTGGAGAGCTGCTCTGCAGATGTAGAAACCAGTTTGGGAAATCGCTTTTCTTGTTGGATACAGGAGCTGCAGCTCAGTGTGCCAGGCTAATGCCTAGGTGGACACTGGGTGTGGAGGGGGCACGTGCTTCTACGCTCAGGAATCATGGCTGCATCCTCCTTGCTAGGGCTGGGTCACCAAAGGGCTGCAGGACCTGACCATGTGCTCTGGGCCTCGTGGTCACCGGAACGGGAGTGGAGCATCCCTCCCTGTGTGGGACCTGCCTCCCCAGCTGCTCCCTGACAGCGCTGGAGGGGCCAGGCAAGATCAGTGTGCTCAGGCCCGGGTCCCTGATGCTGTGCTGTGCCAGCAGAGCCCCCCACCCTGCACTGCCTGGGGGTCCCTGGCTGCCTCCTTCCCGCTGCCAGCGCCGTATCAAGAAAACATAATTGATTTTCCTGCCTGCCAGCGCTTAACCCGGACTTCCCCGCGGCAGCGGCGGAGGGGCCGATCAGCGCAGCGCTGGAGAGGCCGGTGAGTTATAGTAATGGACACTCTGCGAGCTGTCTGTGCCGCCCGTAAATCCATCCCCTCCTGGAAGTGCAGATGGTCCATAATCGTCCATCATCCCGAGCGAGCGCGGCCGGGGTGGGTTTCTCCTCCGAGGCTGCTGTTTCTGCAAGCTCCGCGGAACTGCGGCGCGAGCTCCCTCCGTGATGGGGCGGGAGCAGCCCCCCCAGCACGGCTCAGGGGAACCAGCTAGTGAATATCCCGGGGGCTGGGGCGGGAGCAGGCTGAGGGGAACCAGCAGTGAATATCCCGGGAGCTGGGGCTGGAGCAGGCATAGAGGGGATGGCGGCAGGGCGGGAGAATGAGCCCTGCTTGCTCTCGTGCTGGCAAGTGCAGGATGACCCTGCTCTGCTCCCTGCATTGGTGCTGCATCAGTACAAATTCCAGCTGTGGTGCCTTCTGATTCTGCCTGGGAACAATGCTAGCCCTGGCTCCTGCCCTACTGCCCTCAACCCACTGGCTCAGGCTCTGTCCTGAGGCAGTGGTCTCTGCCTGGGGGTGGCAGGAATTGGCCCCTCCTGAGTCATGAACTGGCAGAGCCTGGTTAGTCTGATTTTGTTGCTCCAGCAGCCTGGCTGGTGCCTGCTCTGTTGGCAGGGTCATTGGCAGCATTTGGGACCTGCTGCAAGTGCCCACCTCAGAGCAGGGCCCCAACTGGCTTCCTGGGGTCTTGTCCTCCCCACGAGGCCAGGCTGCCTTGCTAGCCCCAAGGTCCCTGTCCCTAGTTCTGGGCCCCTTGCTGCCCCAGGCCCCACCTGTCCCTGTGATGCTGTCCTTGTCCCCATCCCTTCCAGTGTGCCATCCAAGCTCTGCCCCCTCCCCACAGGGGATTTGCATCGATGAATCAGTGTTGGTGGCTGCATCACAGGGAGCTGGTGATACCCAGCCCTGATGCTAAACGTCTAGATTTGATCGCAGCTCAGTTATGGTGATTTTATTTGGTATTTAACATCTGGAACGTGCGTGTCTGCACTGGGGGATGCAGGTAGCTATGGCTCGCTCGCAGTTCGCTGTGGTTACCTCTGCCCAGGACCTCACCCCTTGTGTGCTGGCTGTCACCAAGCTCTCTCCCAGGGGGAGATTCGTCCGGGCACCGGCAGTCCTGAGAGGGGACAGGAGAGCAGACCCGGGGCCAAGGACCCCAGCAGTCTGGCCCTTTGCTCCCCTCCTCATCTCCCTCCTCTTCCAAGGGATTTGGGAGGAGACACTGAGCTTTTTCCCCAAAGCCCATCCTACATGGATGCAGAGCTGAGAGCTGCCTTTTCAGTGCTGCTGGCAGCTGAGCACGAGCAGCAGCCCCCACCTTGCCGAGTGCCCATATTGACCAGAATCCCCCAGCACGGCCTTTAAACGCCTCCATTAACATTTTTGCATCTTGCTTGTTACACCGGGGCCTCCGAGGCCAGTGCATGGCAGGCGGCTGCCAGGAGCACCGGGCACGCTGTAATTGGGTTGGAGCTCTCGGCGTGGAAGGGTCTCTTTCCTTGAGTCCTGACCTGGAATTTGATCGTGCAGCTTTTATTAGATTATGAGACTGGAAGTGTAACTGTGTGGGATCAAAGAGAAGCTGATGCAGCAGTGAGCTGGGACCTGCAGGGCTGAGGGGAGCCACCCCAGGAGATGAAAATAGCCCAGCAGGCTGCTGAGGGGCTCCAGCTCCTAATGGCAGAGCCATTCTCATGCACCTACAACAGCCCTTGTGCCTTGGCAGCTGCTAGAGGACAACAGGCTTCTCTTCTGAGCTGCCACCAGCCCCTGGGGCCATCCTGCCCTGTACCACTGGCCAGGACCTTGGTACCAGGACTTGGACCTGCTGGAGCTTGGTCAGCCAAGAGGGAAGGTCCCACTGGCTGCACCATACCCAAGGACACAGCCTGTCCCAACACATCCCAGGGGACTGCAGGTGGTGCTGGACAGCCTGTCGCAGCATGTCCTGGGGGCTGTCTGGGGGATCTCAGCAGGGCTGCTGCTGGCAACATCACTGGGTGCCACAGCAGCCCCACTCACACTGGTGCTGGGGTTGCCAAGGGCATTGCTGGGACTGGGCAAGATGGGCAGGGAGAGCAATTGCAGCGGTGATTAATGGTGTGCTGGTGGAGCTGACAGCTCGTAGTGCCCGTGGTGGCAGGGAGCAGCTGGATCCTCTGCTCTCAACAAGTTGCTCCAGGCCCTTTAGGCTGCAGGGCCGTGCCTCGCCAAGGGCTCTCGGTGCCAGCCAGGCTGTGGGAGCTGTGCTGACAGCCCATGCCCTGGCAGTTCTCCCCACTCCGGCCTCTCCTGCAACAGGCAGGGCTTGCGGCCGGTTCGGAGGTTCTGGCGGCCTCGCTGGGTTTATTAAGCTAATAAAGCAACATTAAGTATCCGCACAGCCGAGCCCCCCGAGGTCTCTTTATGTGCAGAGATGAGCTGGGGGATCCTGGAGCCTCCGTGCTGATGATTGCTGTGTCGCTAATGGATGGAGAGGAGCAGGTAGCCCTGCGCCAGGCTGCTGCGGCACTGGGCAGGCCGGCGCACCGCCGCCTCCCTGCCGTGCCCACCCTGCCGTTTGGGCATCTGCAAAGCCCCTCAGTGCTGCTCTGCACGCTCTTGGGGGCTGCTGGCCCTCAAGGTGCTGTGTAGCCGAAATACCGGTGGCGTCTCCCTCCCCCATTCCTGGTGCCTGTGGCTGTCCAGTGCTGGAGCCAGGCTGGCTGAGCATCGTCTCACCCTGCGCCTGGCATTCTGCTCTGTTCCCAGCACTGGGGAGCTGCTGCTTCGTAAAACCAAGCAGGGTCTCCCCTTGCCAAAAGCTGGTGGAGAAACACCTGATCACGAGCACCTCGTGCTCCCAGAGGGTTTGTGAGGGGCCTGGAGCGCTCTGGGAGCAGCCCAGGATTCCGGTGGCACGGCCCGCAGCCCGCCCGGTGCTGCAGTGCGTCCGTGTGGGTGCCGGTGGCAGGCAGTGCTCCAGCAGCATGCAAAGCAGGCCCTGTGTAATAGATAATAATTAATAGACTGCTCCAGCGGCGAGCTAGGTAAGTAGATAAATAATTTTAATTATCCTTGGGGAGGCTGTAAAATTCGCACACAGCCCTTTATTAAACTCTCTGTTTACAACAGTCATTTATATTGTGTGTCATTTTGCATAAAACCCCCTCGGGGCTGAATAACACCGTGTAACACCGGCCCCGGCACTGCCAGCACGGCTGCTCCTCAGGAGCCGTGGGTGGGAGCACAGTGGGCAGGGACCTGGGGACATGGGCACCCCAGCCAAGGGCATCTCTGGGTGTCCCAGGACCCCTTCATGTGCTCACCTGAAGCTGAGGAGCCAGGTGTGGTGGCTCCAGCCCTGCTGAGCTCTGTTCCCCATGGGGTCCCTGAGGGGTCCCCCCAGACCCCAGCTCCTTCCCAGCAGAGTTGATGGTTTTGTGCTGATGGCAGGGTATTTTTTCCCCTTTTTTTGCGCATGTCTCTCAAAAGAACCGTAAATTCTGAGCTGTGAAATCCCGCTGCGTCAGCAGTCTGCAAAATGAAGTGATATTAAACGTGACAAAAGTCTCTCTAATTCACCCTGGCCAGTTCCTGCTTCCCTCCCCGAAGCCGTAATTGAGAGGTGGAAGAATGGAGATTGCCGTTGTCCCTGCCTGGAATCCACTGAGCCACCCAGGCCTGCAAATCTCATTAATTAAGGATTATTTACAAATAACTGCTCTGCTGTGCCATACAACTGCCCTGTCCGTGCATGTGTGCTCCTGCCCATCACAGGTGGTGCCATCTCAGAGGTGTCTGTGCTCACTGTGCTCCAGGGACAGGGAGGGAGCTCTGCAGAAGGTCATCAAATAACCGCAGAGTTTAATATCCCTGTGATGGGGCTAACATTTGTATCGTTAATTTTAAAATACTTTATTTCTTCTCTATTAAGTCAGACTTGTTTCCTACAGGCTGAATAACTCTCCCTCCCTAACTGCAGACTCGTGTTTGATCGTTTTCTTCTCTCTTGGGTTTTTGTTCCCATCCTGGGAAGGTCAGTAATGACAGCAGGACAGAGTGCTGTGCTGTTGTTACCTGTCCAGGTGATCCCGGGGCATCCCTGCAGACTGGCAGCTCTCACCTTCTCTCCTCTTGAGGACACAGAGACGTGTCCCTGTGCCTCTTTGGAGACCAGCCCCATGCTGACCATGGGCAGGGTAGAGGGGGTGGTTTGAGAACCCGGTGCTGGGGTGGTTTGGGGACCCGGAGAAGGGAACAATGCTTCCCTGCCACGCCAGGCCAGGGTTATCAGTTAATTTTAGCAATCAATGCTATTGATGCTGTGTTAGCTGAGGAAGCCACTGGAGGGCTGTTCTTCCAACTCATTACATTTAGAGCTGAACTATCTCCTTTTTATATAAATCCTGACAAATAAAGATAAAATAGCCCATTTTCCATGGAGCTGCAGCCCAGAGTCAGGGCTGGCAGTGTTCGGGGCCCCCATGTCTCAGGATGAACAGGGCCTGGAGCAGACGTGCCAGAGGCTGTCACCTCTGGGTCCTGAGCGTCCCCTCTGCTGCATCTCTCAGTGGGATGGGAAACCTCCTGAGGGTCCCTCTATGTTTCCCAGCTGGAGGGTGTGGGACACCGTTTGGGGACAGACCCTGAGTATGACCATCCTGATGGCATCAGCAGGGTGGCCCTGGGTGGGCCAACAGGAGCAGGAGCACCCCAGGGCATCTGGGGAGCAGGACATGCTCCCAGCCCAGACACAGAGCTGATGGCACCAGCCCGGTGGCTGCAGCTGGGCTCAGCAGAGAGGGGGATCTTTCCATTTACTTTTGTAGTTTTTCATTTCAAGATGAAATTAAGCTACAGAAAGAAAACCCAGACCTTTCTTTACAGCACTGCATAGGCACATCCCTCGAGGGGAAGACACACAGAGGTTTTCCTGCACTTAGCTTGTCCTCGTGTCTCCGCGTGGTGCTTTCAGAACGCTCGCCCCTGGCCAATTCCCCACGCGCTGGCTTTGGTGCTTTGGGGTTTGTTTCTTTTTGTGCTATTGTTTCCAATCAATTTCGTACTAGGTTTCTGGTCAGGATAAAAGCTTTCCCTGCCCTCTGCTTGCTTGGACATGTTTTGTGTCCCTGTGTCCCTGCTGATGCAGCCTGGGAGCAGCGAGGGTGAGTGGGGACCCCATGTGGGCAGCCTGTCACCCATGGATCACCTACCTCTGCTCCAAGGGCTCACCCTGTGCACGCGTGTCCAGAGCCAAAGACACCCCAGTGTCCATGGATCTTCTCCCACAGTCTGGTCTCCCTCGGCTGCTTGACGTTCCTGCAGGTTTCTCCAGCCGCTCTAGTCCGCCTGTCCCCACCGGTTTCATCTCAGCCATTTCTCTGGCTCCACATCCCAGTGCCATCCCAGAGCGGATCTGTCTCCTTGTGCCATGTCCCACCAGGTTCTCACTGAGAGGTTGAGCTGCAGGTTAATTTACGGTGTGTGGGGAGCGCGGAGGGGAAAAGCGCCTGCCCGCTAAATAAGTCATGAAGCCAGATCCCAATAGCACAATTAGAACCCTCCGTTAATGATTATTTATGGGGCTGGGAATGCTTATTTAACCTGACTATATTAAATATTAAACCAAATTATAATATTTATACCAGTATTTACAACAAAAGGGGGCGGGGGGTGGCTGGGGCAGTGGTGGGCAGGCGAGGTGAGGGGCGTACAGTGCTGGAGGGACTGTGGGCAGCACACGGGGGTCATGGGGACCAGAGGAGCAGTCTAAGCTCTGTCTCCCACCCCAGCCCAACCATGGCTTGCAAACAGGCAGGGACATGGGCTGCTATTCACCAAGTCCCAGTGGAGTGCAATACCCCAGAGAACTGATTTCACTTCCAACTGGAAAATCTGTTGGCGAAGGGAACAGCGTTCCCAGCCTGTCAAGAGCTGAGCACACACACACCTTTGCATGGCACACTGCAGGACTGCTTTGCCAGAGGGTCCTGCTGTGTCCACACTGCCTTGGGGGACTGTTTGCTCTCCAAACCAGAGTGGGAAGGAATCACCTGGTGCTTTTGGGGGTGCAGTGTGTGGCTGCCCCATGCCCTGCAGGGAGGATGAGCTGTGCTGGCCGAAGTTCTGTCCCATGCTCTGCCATCAAACCGTGCCAGCAGTCTTGGTAGCAGGGACTCGAGAGCCCTATAGCCCCTTGCCAGGGTTGGTCTGTCCCCTCCAGCCCCTGGGATGAGCAGGGTGGCAGGCAGCATGAGGCAGCAGGTCCCCATGGACTGGGGAGGCCTGGCAGATGGCTGTGCCTACCAGAGAGCTCCCTGGGGCACCTGAGGGGTCCCAACACCAGCCCACAGCACTGTCTGCCATGCAGAGTGCCTGTCTGGGGTGTGGAACCATATGGAATACTCTTCTCTGGAGCAGACAGGAATGGACTGTGAAATCCTTGGCTCCAGAGCAGCGTCTGCTCCCTGTGCTGAGAACAGCAGGTCATGAAGGGACAAGGGCACAGTGCTTTGGGAGGAGAGAGACACATCCTGGGGGGCTTCCAGATGCTGAAGGCAGCTGGGAGGAGAACAGTAGCTGAGCTGTGGCAGAGGTTTGGTGCCTTTGTGACCCCTAATGATATTTTCAGGTGTGCAGCCTAAGGATGGGGCTAATCAAACCTCCAGCATGAGCTGTTGGTTTGGGGTTAGAGGGATGTGCTGCACCCAGAGCAGTGCTTTGCTGCTTTTGTCTTCCTTGGAGATGGAGATGACAGCTGAGCTCAGTGGCCATGGGGTCAGTGCTCGGGGCTCCCACTGTCCCCGCTTGGAGCTCCCAGCTGCTTGTGCCCTTAGGCTGCCACATGCTGGAATGCAGCTCCTTATGGCAGAGCTGTGGCTCTGGTGCCAGTGGCCCTCACAGCTGCAGATCAGTGCAGATGCCTCCGTGCTCCTGAGCTGCTGTGATTGTTGGTTCCGCAGCCCATTGCAGATAAAATGATGATTAAAGGGTCCTACCCTATAAGCAGACAACCATGTTGACCTTATTTAGGCTCCTAATCAATTTGCCCCCGGTGTGATTAATTGAGATGCTTGCCATTGATTTTCTGTGAGACAGGAGTGGCTGAGGTGGGATTCACCGGGATGCCTGCAGGGAGATTGCGGCGGCAGCGCGAGGCTGAGCCGCGGAGTCCTCAGCCAGGCAGGGTTATCCACGCTCTCCTCGGCCGTGGCTCCCAGGGCAGCCTCCTTGCTGCTGCCCAAGGGAGGTGTAAGGGCTGGTCACGTAGCTCCACATGGAATTTGAGCACCCTCCCAAATGGTGTTGTGGATACAGAACCTGGGAAGGATGATGTGCTCTTCTGAGTGAGCCAGCAGCACGGGGAAGAGCCCCTGCAGCCACTGTCACTGTCAGCCCCTCTGCAAGGGGCAGTGTGACCCCTCCCTGAGGTGTGGCCCCCTCCTCGAGCATCTCCAATGGAGGTGCTGCGGGATCACCAATCACCAGGACCCCTGTGTGAGCAGCCAGAGTGGGAAAGGCCCTGCCCGGAGCCGCACGGTGGGAGTGACGTACCTACAGCATAGATGATTGGAAAGGATTTTCTAGCTAAATTGCTGAGCAGATGGATTTACCCTGGACTGGTCCTTGTGGACTCTGGAACATTTTCTCTTCTGTCACGGTTCCTTTTTATGACCTGCCATTTGCTCCAGCAAGCGAGAAGTGAGCCCTTGGCGCCCAGCTCCCGCTCCAGCTGCCGTTCAGGAATGTGGCAGCATCGCTGCCGGGAGCCGCTGCTCCTCTTCGGGAAAGTGCCAGGGCCTGGCAGGACACCCCTGCTCCCTCCGGCTCCCTGGGCACACAGGGGCCAGCAGGGGCCAGAGCGGTGGGAAGGGGCAGCGCGGCTGAGGCAGAGGAGGTGGCAGCTGCCCATGGTGCAGGATGCTGTGCCAGCCATGCAGCCAGGAGTTTGTAACGAGCCTGAGTCGTTGCAGTGACCACCTGCACAGCCAGGGGGGGAATCCAGCTGGGAATCTGTGGCACAGGGGAAGAGTGAAGACCCATCCCAGCTTGGTACACCCCCTCTGTGGTGGCAGCAAATGCAGAGGGAGGGTGGTGACCCTGGGGAGAGGGCTGGCTGTTCTCCTCACTCTACCATCAGTTCTTCCATGCAGTGATTCTGCCATCAGCACTTCCACATGGTGATTCCACCAGTTCCTTCAGCTTCCAGTGTCCCAGCTGAGGACTGGTGTTTCTCTTTCTTAGAAGGGGAAGAACAACACCATCTCCCATCCAAAGCCCTTCCCCTTCCTCCAGCAGCACTCCTGCCATTTACATTAAAGGCTATAACGGGTTGGAGTAAATGGAGCAGGTTTGCAATTAGTTTTCCAAGTACTTATCTCATTAAAGTAAATGAATTATTGATTTAGTGACACTCATGCTTTTAGTGAGCGGCACAGTGCCATCCCTGCTCGGCTCCTCGCGGTGGGGCCTCACACTCCTGCTCCTGTGTGCACACGTGTGCGGGCACGTGGGAGCAACTGCCCACTCTGCCTCCTCCTTGGCTTCAGAGCCAACGCAGGGCGTGAGAGTCGTGTCTGTGGTAGCAGGGACGTGGCTTTGTGAGGGGCACCATGGTGGTGTGGATGGCTACTGGGAGCAAAGCCCCCAGGGAGGAATGGGCTGGGGACCCACTGACTGCAGGCTGTGCTCAGTTCACAGTCTGGACCCCAGTGCCCTGCAGTGCTGCTGTGGGCACGGCAACTGCGCCGGGACACCTCCTGCCAACCTGTGCGTGCTGTGCAGAGGGTGGTAAGGGAGGCAGGGGGGAAGGCAGCTCACTCATGCCACAGGCGCTCAGCTTGCTCGTGTCCATCAGCGTGGCACAGGGCTGGCATGGGGCTGCCAGGCAGTATGAGGGGGCTGGGGCTGCCTGTGGCTTCTCCAGTCATCCTGGAACTCATCAGGGCAGGGAGCGGGGTGTGTGGGGTGTGCTTGGGGCTGGCACTGCCCAGCATAGCACGGCTGCAGGAGGGTGAAGCACTGACAGGCTGTTCTGGAGCCAAATGCTCATGGCCGAACCTGCCACCCCCAGCCAACTGCTGATTCAGTGTTTCTGTGCTTCTCCATACAGAGATTTAATCTCTCCTGTAAGATAAAATAGTCCATTAATGGGAAGCTGCCTGCTCAGAGCCGCCTCTCACTATGGTCCAGGCAGGAAGGGCTGCACCTTCGTGCTGAGGCTGTTGCTGCTGGGAGCACCGAGAGCAGCCTGGGCGATGCCCAGCCCCACACGGGGCCAGCTGGGCACACTCCCCTGTCACTCCTGTGCCCCTGTGTCTGAGATGGGGTGGGATGGGAGGCTGTGGGAGGGATGCCAGTGGGATGAGCCAGGAATGCCAGACTCCTCTGGCAGTGCTTGCCATGCCAGCTGGTGCCATGCAGCTCTGACAGTGGGTTCCATGGTCGGTATGGGCATTGGAAGCAGTTTGATCTCCTCACTGGGAAGGAGAAGGTGGTGATGCCTCAGGAGCCCCTGTCACCAGGTGGGCTAAAATGCTGGGTTCTGGCAGAAGTTGCAGGAAGGATTTTGGTTGGGAGGTTCACAGCTGTCACTCAGGTGGGGTTTGCTGACTGGTGATGTTGGCATGGGCTGTGCTGAGTGTCGCAGTGCTGTGCCCTCACCTCCGTCCCCAAGGGACCCATGGCTGGAGCTGGTGCTCAGCCCTGTGCTGGGACCCTGCCTGTCCCCACAGCTGGATTTGGGAGGGGTTTCCAAAGTGGAGGCAGTGCCGTGTTTTATCCCTGTCCCCAAGATGGGACCGCTCTTTCCAGACTGGAGCCAGTGGTTCAAGGATTCTCCTGAGCAGTCCTACAGCTGTCCTGGTGATGGCCCCTCACCAGCCCTGCTGTGAGAGCCTTGCTCCTCTGGGCGAGGCCTGATCATCTCCTCCAGTCTCAGCTGGCAGCGTGGCATGGCCCAGGCTCAACCATGGGCAGAGCAGGATGGAGTGGAAGCACATCCCAAGAGCTGTGGTGCAGGAGCCAGCCCCCACCCCAGCCCCTGTCCCTCCTGTCCCCACCTCCAGTGCTGCTGGGAACGGGGCATTTTATCTTTCTTAGTTCAAAAAAAAAAAAAAAATCTTTCTCATTTAATTAAAAGTGTTGACATTGTGCCTGGCCATCCCACCCGCCGGAGAACGTGGTTATAAATTAAACATTAAACCTTTAATGGCCCATAAAGAAATATTCACTGCTGTTCTGTATATGGGGATATAAATAGAGAGGGCTGCGGGGGGAGGGGCGGGACATTATTTTTCCTCAGCCAGATAATCTTTGCTAATGAATTTAATTAAAATCAAAATTAATTTAGGATTTTTGGTGGAGGAAAGGGGGGTCAAAATGTACTTTGAGAAACTACCAAGAAGTTTCCCAGCGGATCGAAACCAGGTCTGCCTCAGGGTTTGCCCCACCGATGCAGCGTGGGATGGGGGATGTTGGGGTGCAGCATCCATGGGGTCCATGCAGCTGGATGACACGAGTTGTGTTTCCTTTGCAGCCCCCCCGATTTGGATCCAGATGGTTTTAGCTGAGTTGGGATCACCTGTTCTGGCAGCAGGTCCCTGTGAGGCTTCACAAGGCTCCAGCTGGAGGCAGTCAGCCCAGAGCTGTGCCAGGAAAGCAGGGACTGAGGCAAGATCACCTCAGTAACTCCCAGAGCTGCTCCTGCCCACCTCCCATCAGTGCTCTGCCAGGGGTTTCCCTCTCCCACTTTGGTGCATGTGGACAGGGAGGCTCTGGCTGGCATCCCGCTCCCTGCAGTGCCGGGACCACCAGAGATTCCTGCCTGGGCAGGTGCTGGGCTCGGCAATTCCCTGAGTGTGTCAGCAAGCGCAGCACATCCCAACTGTGGCGCATCCCGGCTGCCAGGCCCCGAGCTGCCACAGGGAGCTTCTCAGAAGGCGCCTTCCTTGGGAAATGTGTTTGGGAAATGCGGCGTTACCCATCGCTGAGCCTCCCCCAGGAGCTCACAGTGTCAATTATTCATTGCAGAAGAGGCAGGCTGTGCTCCCAGCACTCCCAGCCCTGCTGCTGGAGCTCTGTGCCCGCTGTGCCGTCTCGCGATCCCAGCCGGGATCCTGGTGGGTGCTGCCTTGGCGAAGCCACGGAAAAGCTCAGGAGTGGTGACTGCAAGGCAGGCAGCTCTGCTGAGCCCACGACTGCAGGGGTGTCCCCAAACAGCTTTTCTAGGACACCCATTTCCCACAACTGGATCTGCCCGGGGCTGGGGAGGGGAGACTCCCAGCCTGGTGAACAAAACGTGCTGGGCAAGAGCGTTTGGGAGGGATTTTATCATAAGAGTGCTAATGGAAGTCAGCACCAGCCTAATGAGCTGTGCTCCTCCATGAATCTGATTCATTGAGGCAGGAATTACCATAATTGATTATCCTGCTGCGCGGTTGAGAGCCGTGTTTGCTAACACAAGTGCCTGGGAGCGGGCTCTGCGCTCCCTGAGCTGCCACCACGTGTGGCTGGGCCTCCAGACCCTCCGTGGGCCGTGCACTCACCACGATGGGCCGTGAGTTGGGAGCAGCATCCGGGCACGGTGTCCCTGCACCCACAGTCAGCACTCAGGGCTACCTCAGCTCAGGGTGCTCCTCCTGGTGTGGGGGTCCCAGTGCCACGGCTCTGTCAGCTGGGGAGGGAGCTGTTGGGCAGGTGGGACGCAGCACTTCCAGGTCACCAAAGCAGTGGGTATGGACACACGCGGTCCTCGCTCGCTCCTTAACCACTCCTGGGATGTATCAGCCCTTCTCATTATTTCTGAGGGTCTGACATGATTGATGAATGTTTGTATTGGCCATGCTGCAAAAGCTAATTAGTTGAAGTGCAGCTTTCAGGAAGTTTTCTTTGAAATTTGGCTTTATTTTCCAAGAAGTGCCCGGAGCCAGGATGGCAGCAGAGCCGTGTGCTGCAGGGATCGCTCCTCTCAGGAGCGTGTCACTGTGCTGGGGTGGACAGAGGGTTTGGGATACACCACACCAGCTGTGCAGCCAGTGCTTCAACGATGGCTACGTCCTGTCCCACGTCGTGGGTGTGCGTGGGACCGGCTGTGCCTTGTCTCACTCTGTGTATGTGTGTGGGTCTGTGGCTGTGCTTGCAGGGTCCAGGGGGCCAAGAAAGGGGCCCGTGGTCTGTGGGAGCTGGGTTGGGTTTGAGGTGCACTGGTGGAGCTGGAGGCGGGCATTCTGCTCCCGTCACCCCAGACAGGGAGCTGTTGGGCACTGGGTGCTGTTCATCTGCCTTGGGCCGAGCCCCCAGCCTGGCCACTGGCTCCTGACCAGCACAGGTTTCCTAACGCCTGGGAGATAACACTCACACCCATACTCATATCCCAACACTGTGCAGTCGATGAGCAGACAGCATTGACTGTAACAGGTTAGTGATGATGATCATTGATTTTAATTCTTCCTCTTCTTTCCCGTCTTTTCTAGAGAGCCCAGCGCGAGCACCGTGGGAGGAACTGGGCTGAATAAAAGGTACGGAGTGTTTGGATCCAAGGGGCTGTACTGGGCTCTGCCTTGGCTGCTCCAGGGGTCCCTCCTGCATGCTCAACCCTGCATGTGAGGGGCCGGTGATGGGTGCTTGGCACGAGGCCAGCTGGGACAGGGCAGCACCTCAGCCCTCGGAACAGTGGTCGGGGCAGGTGGGCTCAGAGCCTTCCGTGGGGAGGGATGGGAGGAAATCTGCCTGCTCCCCTCTGCCAGCGGCCCTGGTACCCCACCCCCTGGGTGTTGAGCCCCCACGCAGGAGTGACACAATGACATAAGTCCTGCGTGAGGAGAGCTGAGGCTGCCGTGTCTGTGAGTGTCCGTGTGCGCTGACTTGCTGTCTGTCTGTCCATCCATGCTCTGTGCAGCTCCTGGGAGCTATCCCTGGGGAAGCCTCTTGAGGGGACCCTGCCCTTACTGGGGGGGCAGCAGCCCCCAGCCCTGTACTGGCCCTGACCTGGCGGTTGCCCACCACAGAGGGGACACCACATCCCCCACGGTCCATCCTGCTGAGGGTAGCACAACCTGTGCTCCACTGTCGAAGCTGGTGAAGCAGAGGAGCAAAAAAAGGCGAGGGGCTGGGGAGGAGGAGGTTGGTGCATCCATTGTTCTGGGCTCTGGCATGGGCTGGGGGTGCCAGTGGGACCAGGGGGTGGTGAGGGCCAAGGCAGTGGTTCTGGGCACTGAGAGCTGCCACCATGCAAACCCATGGTGGAAAGAGGTGTCAGGACAGGTAGCGCTCCCATCCCTGTCACCTGCAGGATGAGGGTGGAGGTGATCTGCTGAAAGGGGATTGTGGTGTGGAAGGGTCCTGAGGTGCTGTGGGAAGCGTGGAAAAAGAGCTGCTCAAAGGAGCAGGAAGGCTGGGGCAGGAGCAGGGCTCGCAGGCAGCATAAGCCAGGTGCCAACATGAATGGGCCAAAGGCTGGGCTGTGGGTGTGAGCCTGGGGGGCACATGCTGGTTGGCAGCAGCAGTGAGGGCTGCAGGGCCGGGGCTGTGTCCCCACCTCTGGCTCTCGTGTCTGTGCTGATGCCTTGGCAGCACTCCCTGTGCTGAGGAGAGGGCTTTGCTCCATCCCAGTGTCCGACTGCGTGTGGGTCTGGAATCGCGGGTCAGTGGTGGCTGCAGTGCCAGAGCGTGCTGGGCTGTGGCCACACGGTTGTGTCTGGAGAGGAGACGTGCCTGCGGCAGAGGGGAGGGCAGCAGGGTGGGTTTCCTGCAGCTGAGCTGCCCCATGCCTGCTCTGGGTGGGAGAGTTGGGATGTGGCACGGGGATCTTGGTGCTGATTGCACAGGCACCTCAGGGTGAGGTGTGTGCGGTGCTGGGGGACTGCAGCAGCACGAGAGGGTGGAACAGCACTGGGGAAGTGCATTTGCCCTTGCCCTGGTTCCAAGATGGTTCTGCCCCCCTACCCACTGACAACCTGGATTTTGGCTGCTGGTGATTGAGGAGTTTCACTGTGCTGCATTTGCCCCCTCTGCCTGTCTCACACAGCAGCAGGGGAGGTCTGGCAGTCTGGGGGGACCCCAAGACATGACTGGGGCTGCATTTGCAGGGCACAGAGAGGAGAGGGTTTGGATCACTGAAATATAAGAGGGAGCAAGGAGCCCCCCACCCCAGATGCCTGCAGTGGTGCCTTTGCTGCTTTATCACCTCTCCCAGTGCTGAATTATTGAGAGTGTTGCTCTCGTTTATTGCCGTGCTGGAGGAGAGCTGCCTCCGCCCAGCACTGCTCTGAATATGATTATGGGGCTGGAGATGTCAGAGCCCACTGGGCTCCGGAGACCGATCTGCTGCCCCCCTCGCTCCTGTGCTTCCCTTATCCTTATTTATTCTCTCACTCCCGTGCCTGGTTCAGCGCTCACAGTTCCCTCGCTCCCTCCACCGTGCAGTGCCCCAGGAGGATGGAGATTTAGTGCCTGAGGAGCAGCACTGCCCAGCTGCTGAGCCTGCAGCATGTGCTGGGGGTGACTGAGGGGAGGATCCAGCTACCCCAGGACTCCCCTGATTTATCCCCATGGCTGACCCTGTAGCCAGCTCTCCACTGTGTCCCCTGCTAGATCTCTGCTGGTTGTGCTGCTCTGCCCCATGGGATGGGGTCCTGGACATCTGTGGGGGCCAAGGCTGGACTTTGAGGGATGGTGGCTGCCCTGTTGTTGGGGATTCCTGGGTGCCTTCTCATGCAGTCCGAGGTGGCCACATCCCAGGCTGCAGGGACTGTCCCTATCGCTCCCCACTGCACAAGGGGGCTGATGGCTGCTGTCTCTGTCCCTCTTGGGCCACTGATCAGCTGCTCCCACAAAGTGGGGGGACGCTGGACCCCCCCAGGAAGCCCTTCCCAGCAGGACCTGCCCGTCCACAGCCGAGCGTCCCTACCTGCTGGGAGCAGCAGTGGGAGCAGGGGGCTGTGGAATCCGCTGTGGCCAGGGGGCCAGGAGCCGGCTGGCACCTCGCAGGTTAACCGCGAGCAGCGGATTCCCTTATTGACAGGGTAGCTTGAAAAATGCTGAGGCAGGACATCGGCTTCTCGGAGTGTCAGCGGGAGCCCACGCTGCACTGGCGAGTGCCCACGCTGCCGCTGCCGCGGCCCCCAGCGCCCAGCCTGGCCCCGGACCCCCACCGCGGCACCCCTCTCATCGCCGGGCTTGGTTCCCCTCTCACGCTCGTCCTTTGCTTTGCTCCTGAGGACACCAGAGAGGATTTCATTTCTATTCTGCCTCTCCCATTTTCCCTGGGGTGGATAAGCTGTGGCCCGCCAAGGCTGCCCTGCGGCCGCCCTCCAGCCCCTGCCCTCCCACAGCAGCATGCTGGAGGTCGAGCACCGGCTCTGAACTGCGGTGCTCACGCCGCCGGGGAGGGAGGGGAGTGCGCAGGGCTCCGGGAGTGCCGGCACTGGAGCTGGACAGCCGGAGGGGACAGAGCCCACTCGGGAGGGGCTGCGGCCAGCACAGCCAGCATTTGGAGCAGCCCACTGCCCTCCTGCCGATCCCACAGAGCGACTCAACACCCGACCACCAACATGATGATGTATTTTTGGGTAGGTACTTCCGCCAAGGGTGGGCACTTCTCTCCCTCTCTGCCGGGCTTTTGCTCAGGATGGGGGTCATTTCTCGCTGTTGCTGCTCCCTGGCTGTGCTGCCGGCCAGGGACCGCTTTCCCTTCCGACCAGGCACTCGCAGCCCACAGCTGGCAGCAGCGGGCAGGGGATGGGCTGCAGTGCTGGAGGCAGGCCTGGCGTTGGGGAGGAACGGGGCAGCGGGCTGATGTCCCTACCCAGACCTTGTGCCCTGCTGAGGGCACCTCCAGACAACCCTTCTGCCTCCCCACACAGTATTGGCCTCAGGCAGAAGCTGCCTCCCCTGCCCAGAACCAGTCCCCTGCCCCAGCCATGCCATGGTGGTGGGCAGTGGGCTCTGGAGCTTGCCTGGGGGCTGTGTTAGGCAGGGATGCAGGCCTGTGATGCCAGCAGGACATTCAGGTTACAGCTCTGTGTGGAGCAGCAGCTGCCTCTCACGGGGCCTGTGCCCTGTGGGTGCTCACCCAGGGTCTGACTGGATGCTCCTGGGGTGGTCCCCACACTTTATCTCAAGCTTGAAGTTGATGACTGAGGCTGCTGAGGTCCCTCCACAGCACTGTAGGAGCTGGGCTGTGTCAGGCTCTACACCATCCAAGGGTCTTCCTGTGGCACCCTGGCCCGTAACTGGGGCTGAAGGCAGTGCTGCCAGCCCCTTCCACCCGCTCCTGCTCCCCCAGAGATGGCAGGGGGCTGGAGACTGCAGCAGTCTGGTGGAGATTACACATTCCAGGGAGTTATGCTCCCCTGGATTTGGGAGAAGGGAAGAGAGTGAGCAGAGCCAGGATATGGGGGATGTGGGGAAAAGAGCTTACGGGAGGAGGAGGAGGATAATGTAAATTCATTGTTTCTCGGGGAAGCAGCTTCCAGGCGTAAGGTGCTTTGTCATGAGGGATGTCGGTGCTGCCGCCGATCCGGAGCTCATCAGGGCTGGCAGAGCCTCCTGCTTTGGCGCTAATTCTGCCCAGGGACTGAGCGACTCTCCACAGCTGCAAGAGTGAACCGGAGCTTCCGCTTGAGGCTCCGTTGGCATCGCGTGGCTTCGCCGAGCTCAGCCGGGCAGACGCGGGCAGCGTGGGGTGCCAGTTCCCGTGGGAGCTCAGGCACAACTCCCCACACCATGCTGGCTGTGGGGCAGTGGTGCTTAAGGGTCCTGTCCTGTCTGGGCTCTGCGTGGTGGCATCCCCAGCTCTGCTGGGGGAGGCCGGGCAGGGGCTGTGCTCCTGGTGGAGCAGGGAGTGTCATTCGTGGCATCACAAGCGTCTCTCTGTCGTGGTGTGGGAGGAAGCAGAGGGTCCGGTGTCCCCTCATGGCTGGAGTGCTGTGGTGGCAGGTGGCAGTGGGTGGCTCAGTCACTGACATCGCAACAGGCTGAGATGCCAAAGCAAAATGTCTTCAAATGAGCAGTAATTGCAGGGAAATGAAGAGCATGTGGGGTGAGGGGAAGGAGGAGTCTGTAATTATGATTTTTAAAGTTTGCCCTGGGGTCCTGGTGCCTGTTTAACACTTATATCCTATCTGTGCATTTAAAAAGCCTCAAAATGAAGATGGAGTGTTTGCTCCTGGAGCAACTCCAACCTGGTGCTCCTCCCGGCCCACCTCACCTGTCTGCTAATCCAGTGGGTCCCAGCCCAGTGCCTGTGCCCACACTGGCATGCCGTGTGCACCCTTGCTTGGGGTTGCTCGGACCCCTCCTGTCCTGTGCCATGTGCTGACACCCCAAGGCCTGCTGCCAAAGCCACCCAGCAGTCTGAGAGGCTGGTGCACATCTTAGGGGTGCATTTTCTTGGGAACTCTTTATCAGGCAACAGAGCTGCTCTCAGAAAAGAGGGGAACTCTGGGATGTGGCATTATGGGTCCCTGGGTCTGTAGTTGCTTGTTCCTTGCATCACCCTCCGTCGTTCCTGCGTCACCCTCCATCATTCCTACCTCCTCCTTCATCCATGCTGGGCTTGGCAGTGGTGGTGGCCCTGGTGGTGGCTCTGGCCCTGGTGGTGGCCTTGGCCCTGGCAGTGGCTCTGGCCTTGGCAATGGCAGTAACTCTGGCCCCAGTGGTGGCAGTGGCCCTGGTGACCCTGTGACACACATAGTGCAGCCGTTTCCCCTGCCATGGCCCCCCCACACTGCCCACCCGGCCCACGAGCTCAAGGTGCTCGGCAGCAGCTGCTCTGCCACGGTGCTGCTGCTGCATATTAATTCTCATCAAATTCAGGGAGCCTAATTGCCATTTCATGTAAATATTTTGTCAAGTGAAAGGGCTTCTGGAAGGGTCGTGCGGGGGGAGGCGAGGAACCAGGCAGAGTGACAGGCTCCGGCTCGTCCTGCCCAACCAGGAGTGTCAGATGTGTCCCCGCAGGAGCTGCCGTGTGTCCCACAGGGAGTGGGTTATGGGAAGTCCCTGTGCACTGATTGCTCATGCCAGATGATGGGGGACATAGGATGGCTGCAACTGGGGCACCATTTTGTAGAGAGCACTGAGGGTCCCATCCCTGCCCATGTGGCTGAAGGGCAAAGGAGGGAGGGATGACATGGGGGACCATAGGACATCCCCAGATGGTAGCCCAGCCACTGTCCTGATCTGCACGGTGCTGGCAGCTCTCAACAGAGGTTGAAGGTGTCCAAGGCCCCGTCCTGGCCCCCACCATGGGCGAGGAATGTCTCAGTGAGGTGGATTTTTCCCTGGATCCCATTAAACTTCCACATGCTTTCCCTACATTCCTGATCCTGTCCCACTGCTGCAGCTGCTGTCTCAGATACTGACCATGTCTTGATCACAGTACCCTCCTCACCTGGTGAGATCACACCTGGGTGCTCCACTTTTGGGAATTCAGAGCAGGCGGGATTTCTAGTGACCCCTGAGAGCTGCTGGAATAGGAGGAAGGAGCAGGGAAAGGTGGAGGGGAGGTTTAACAGGGTGGAGCGAGGCTTGTTGGTTCCTTATCACCGTCCTGGTCTGTGCCCTGCACTGGGGCAGTCCCTGCAGCCAAGGCACTGGGGATGTGGGACCCTCCCATCACAGTACCGCAGCTGAGATCCGTCAGCACCTTCATCTAATCGCTTTATGTCTATGACTAACTACTAATGAGCTTTTAATTAATGAATGCCATGGCTTGGAGGCATTCTGGAGTGGGTGAGAGAAGAGGATTAGGCGGGTGCCACGTTCCCTGGGTGCTGCCAGGCCACCAGCACTGCACTCACGGGATGACCCCAGGGAGGCTGGAGCGTCCGACTTCGCAGTCTGACCTCGCCGGTCTGACTTCGCCAGCCCTCGTGGCAGTGGCTGCGCCTCGCCTGACCTGCAGCCCTCTTTTGGCAGCTCTCCCAAGCACCAGCATCCAGCTTTGCCCCATGGGAGCATGCTGCAGGGCCATGGGGGTCCTGTTAAACGCTGGACACTGGGAGCCCACACGGCACCCAGCCCACCCATGGCTGTGCCCTCGTGGCAGGTCCGTGGGCGCTGCTTCATCCCTCTCTGGGAGAGGGTGAGGGATGGGTCCTGGTGAGGAGCACAGTACGAGAGGCTGGATTTCCCATGGCACGCCGTGGGTTGGGATCTGGACGTAGCATTGGGGCAGACCTGGGAGGGCAGCAGCTCTGAGGTGTACTCAGGGCTTAGGGCAGTGTGTGCAGGACCCTCGGCACCTGGATGTGCCGCAGCCATGCCATGCCACCAGCCTGCGGCACCACACGCTTGGGGGCCCTGAGGGGTTCCGGGGCTCCGGGCAGACCCTGGGGGTCTCGTTCCTGGCTGATAAAGTTTCTAAATGATGGAGTGTGCGTCAGAGGGGAGCCGAGCTGTTCTGGCATTTCCCCGGGAGCTGCCAGCACCGCACTGGCTGCTGGTACCTCCTGGATACCTGGAGCAGCTGGATGTGCCGCACTGTCCCCAGCGGGTTCCCTCGGGGGTGGTTTGGGGGGGTCTGTGCCCATCAGCCGTCCCACTGCAGGCTCTGCCCCTTGGCTCCAGCACCAGAACAGTGGCCAAGACCACTCCTGTCCCAGTGCCATGTTGTTCTCCCTCTTCCAGAAAACAAAACCAAGGAGCCCTCAAGGGTTCATTTAAAATAAATAAAAAACTGGGAATTGTGCTGATTTGAAAGAAAGGCAGCCCCATCCTGCGCGGAGGAGCACAGTGCCAGCCCAGCCCCGAAGGGCAGAGAGAGATGTGCTGAGAACTGCAGCCCTGTGCAACTTCTGCCTTTGATCGTATATCTCACACATGCCCTTTGCTTTCCCTCTGCTGATATTTATTAGGTTTAATTTTACTGGGACGCGGCTGTAAGTGAGACAGATGGAACGGGGTCTGTGCGCCTGGTGAACACATCTTAATTAAACAGATAAATAAACTTTCATTCCAGGAGGCTTCAGTTTCAGAGGGTCTCCTCCAGAGCTGTGGCTCCACCAGGCTGGGCAGCCCTGGCCAGGGCTCCTCGCGGCTGGTGCCACTGCTGGTGCTGTCAGCTGGGGCTGTGGCACAGTGTCACTGGGAGCAGCAGGGTGAGGGAAACCAGCTGCTGCTGGCTGGAAACATGTTCCCCACTGGAGCCGAAAGGGTTGGTGTTGCCCTGCCGTGCTGGAGTTCCCTAGGGGTCCCTGCTGCTGTGGGGCATCTCTGCAGCCAGGCAGGTGTTGGTGATGGCTGGAGGAGGGAGAGAGGAGACTCCCAACATCTAACACTCCTCAGTTCCCAAAGCTGGGCCCATTTTGCTGCTGGCGCAGGGCAGTGCCAGCACTTGTGGTGCTGCCACAGGCCAGGAATGCCTTTGAGTCACCCTGGCCGGAGCCAGACTCCGGCATGGGGGAGGATGGGCAGATTACCTCATCCTGGAGCCGGCTTCTGCCTCACGTGGTTTGTTTGGTTAGGCACTGCCAGGCCGGCTTGCCGGCCAGTGCCCTGCCCTTGCCACCTCTGGGAGCTGCAGTGGAGCCAGACCAGCCCAGGGCTTTCAGAGCTGCCCATCAGCTTGCTCAGGGTGCCCCTCACACACGCACCAGGGTGCGTGCAGGTGCCTCGGGGGGCCACTCTCCCCTCAGCTGCTTGAGGGACTGTGGGAGTCTGTGCCTTAGAGAGCTGTCCCCATCCTGCCCCGGGTGCTGGAGCATGCAGGAGAGTGTGGCACTGGAGCCGTGGGGCTTCCGAGGAAGGGGAGCTGGAGGCGAGCGGGAACACAGGGTCCAAGCATTGTGGTGTGCCAGAGGGGCCACTGCATCTCTCATTGTCCTTGGAATTGGATGGCAAGCGGTCGTGGTGGGACACCCGTGCTCCTCGCGGGGAGCAGTGCCCAGGGATGCTGTTGGCAGTGGAGTGGATGTCACTGCTGGACCCCTTCAGTGCTTGGTTCTGGGGGGTGATGGTGTTGCCAAACCCTCCCCCAGCCTGGCATCCCCTACCCAATTTGGCACCTTTTGGTCCCTATGGAGCGTGGTCCCCTCAGTCTCAGAACCCCATAGGAGTGGCTGGCACTCCCTAGGCCCCAGACTCTGCTTCCTCAGGGCAGCTCTTCCAGAGCAGGTTTTTCCTGTGGCTCTGGGCCGGCCATGCCATGTGCTGCTGCTCTGAGTGTCTGCAGTAGAAACGGGAACCGCTGTGAGTGTACCAGGACACTGCAGCATGTCGCTCTGCCTGGGGATACTGTGGAAAATCCCAGCTCCAAAAAGGGCTGGTCGTGTGCTGGAGGCTCCGGCGGAGACAGAGCATCAGCAGCTGCTGGCACAGCCCTGCCTTTGTGCATCATATTTGGCCAAGATGGAAACTGAGTTGAGCTCAGGTTTTGTTTCCCACATACCCCAGCAGAACACCATCCTGTTGGCCTTGGCCACAGCTCCAGAGCCAGGCATGATGCAGTGCCAGGGTGCGGGGTGCTGGGAAGGGACCTCTGTGCCAATGCTGAGCTCTGTGGCACCAGAGGGGGCCGGGGCTGCTGTGGGGCTGTGGGCAGGTGGAGGCATAAGATGGGACGGAGACCCGAGCGAGCACATGTGTGTGCCCATGCCGGCAGTCCCTCACGGGCACTGGCACGTAGGCTATTGCCATGGCAGCTGTGGCAGCGGTGTGTGTGGTGTGGATGCGTCAGGGCTGCTGGCAGCACCGTGGGCCCCTCAGAAACACCAGAGTGCCTCCTGAGCTCTGCTGGGGCTGACCACCAGCCAACCAGTGGTTCTAAGGGCAGAGGGTCCCCATCGCTCCGGGGAACGCAGGGAAGCCAACACCAGCTGGCAGGGCCCCTCATGTCACCCTCATGTCACCCCAGGGTGCAGGGGTCCCCTCAGCCCTGCACGCCTGGGGGACTGGCAGGCTGGCAGGGGAGGTCACAGGGCCCTGCGTGGGGCTCCCATGCCTTGGCAGGGCCCAGCAGCTGTGGCAGCAGGCAGGCAGGCAGCGGTGAAGCCGTGGCCGCGGCTGCTCCGTAGGGAATGCCGTGGGCTGCCGGCCCTGCCCGCGGTGGCGCAGGCCCGTGGCGGTGCAGCAGTGGCTGCGGGGCCATGCGGGGCTGCAGGCGGGAGCGGGTCGGTGGCTCCCGGGAAGGCGGAGCTGGGGCTGCTGCATGGCTCCCGTGTCCCCCCCAGCACGGCCGCCCTGCCGTGGCGTCTCCCACGGAGAGCGTGGCGTGTGTGCACGTGTCCGGCGGTGTGTGCATGGGGAGCCCCGCAGCGGCCCCGCCATCGCGGGGGCTGCGCGGCTGCGAGTGCCGGCTGCTCAGCACGACTTCCCGCGTTGCACCACTGAAACTCCCAGTAAGACCCTTCTTCCCCTGGGAGCCAGCGCTGGGAAGGGAGACAGCTCTGCCCACTCGGCCCCATCCTGCCCAGCTGCTTCCCCAGCGTGTGGCGGGGGCAGCGAGGACGGCAGGGAAACCATCTGCGAGCGGTGGCGGTGGAGGGGTTAAGTGCGGGATCAGCTGTTCTCATGTCATTACGGATTCTCTTCATTTTATACAGAGCTCTGTTTGATGTCTGAATGCACAGGGGACTCCCCCTCCTCCTCCAACTCCCACCCCTTTTATTTCACTCCCAAGCCCTCTCTCCTTCCTCCTCCCCTTCCTTTCTCTCCCGCTCCGCTCTGGCTCACGCACACCCTTTGCAGACCGTGCGCTCAGTGCCAGTGTCTAATGGCCCCGAAGTGAAGAGCCGAGCGCTGCTCCGGCGGCAGCGCGGCCGGCCTGCCACAGATGAACCCTCCTAACTAGCGCCGAGGGGTCGGGAGGGACGGCGAGGAGGGGAGAGCCCGAGGGGCCAGCCAGGAAGACGAGGATAGCGGTGGATAGCAGTGTGCGGAAGAGGACGGACCCGCGAGCAGCTCCACGGCTACCTGTCGACACATGCTGTGCTCCATGGCTAACTCGGGCTGCCTCCTTGTCTCCAACTCAGGCATGCTTCCTCACTCTCTCCCCTGTCCTCCAGCCTTCCTCTACCTCCAACAGGTAAGCAACCCTCTCCAGGGGATTTTCTTGCTTTCCGGTTCACACGTGTTTCTGGCCGGTTCCCTCTCGGCGGAGGGTCAGAGCTTGGCAGCTTCTTCCCAGCCTGTCCACTCCAGCCCCGCAGCACCGGGTCCTCGGCTGCAGCTTTGGGGGGTTTCTCTGGTTTCCATGCTGAGGTGGCGGGAGCGCGGCCGGGGCTGGAGCGTGGCTGAGGCGCAGGCAGTGCAGCAGGCAGAGCCGCCGGCGCGAGTCCAGCGCTTCCCCGCCTCGGTGCTGCTGCTGCTTGGCGATGATGGATGCTCGGATAAAGGAACGAGGCTCCCGCGCGGCCTGAGCAGCCTCCGGAGAGAAGGGAAGGTGATGGGCTCGTGCATGCACACGCGTGTGCACATATGTGTGTGTGTGTGTACTGTCACATGGCGCGTGCCTGCAGCCAGGCCGAGTTTGTGTCACCGTCACAGGACGGTGCTGCAGAGGGACTGGGGGGACACAGCGCCGGCTGAGTCCCAAGTTTGGGTGGCCTGGACGGAGGATGCCGGGGCCGTCAGTTTGGTCCTTCACCCTGGCCAGGATTTTCACCCTGTCCCACAGGGCTGCCCTGATTCCTGCACTGGACCCAGCGCCCTAGGTTTCCGGGCTCATCATCCCAGGGGAAGCGCCGTTTGGGAGAGGCAGCGTCTTCTTCAAATGCCTCTTTGCTGCGTAGGAAATCCCGTCTCCCAACCAGGCAAACCATTCCATTTGTGCTTTCAGGAGTTTAAAAATTCATGGCATCCTCATCACACTCGGCGTGGCCAGCACGGCTCACCCGGTGGCAAGGACAGGCGCTGGTGCCAACCCTCCACTCCAGAGCGAAGGGCTGTGGAGTGTTTTGTCCCTTGGGCTGTCCGTGGCCAGTGCCCAAGTGGGGTTGCAGCCGGAGCGTGGCCGCTGGTAGTGGGGATGGCAAGGCCTGTGGTTGCTCTCTCTGGTGCGTGGGCGATGGGGCTGGCGAAGCTGGTGCTGGTTACAGGAGCGTGGGGCGCGCGGGGGCTGCAGCAGGGGCTGCCGAGGTGGGTGTGTGATTTATTGCACCCTCCTGCGAGCAGAGCCTGGGGAGAGCCAGAGCTGCACTGGATTTCAGTCTCAGCCTCCCTGGGCTGCATCAAATTCCCTGAGGCTGCTGCACCTCTGACACCAAGAAGAAACCACCCCTGAGCCCCCACTCATCCTGGAGGGTAGTTTCTGTCCCTCTGAAGGGAGCACATGGATGCTTTGGAATGGCAGCCAGAACAGGGCCTAGAGCCTCTGTTGCAGCATGGGAGATGTCCCTCTCCAGCCGGGATCCCCTTGTCCCTGGCCACACGAGGGGCTCAGCTGTGCCGCTCTCTTGCCCTGTGGAGCACTCTGGCATGGATTGGCTGTGCTGCCTGCGGCTTACGGTGACAGGGACAGCAGCATGGAGGCAGATGAGGGCTCCTGGTGCCCACAGGGCTGGGCAAAGCGGAGCTGGGGATCCCTGGGAAGCAGCAGCTTTCCCAGATGTGCGTCTCTGCACTCGGTGTCTCCTGGTTCCCCCATCGCCCTGCCTGGTTTGATTTGACCATCGTGTTCTGCATCTCTTCCTCCCTGCTCTCCCAGAAGCCTTCTGCTCCTTGGCAGCAGCTCTAGACTCGTGAGCCAGGAGGAGGGTTTTATTACAAGATTTGGAGTTGGATTTTCACCCAGCTGAACACAATGGAGGCAAAAATCTCCATCCTCTTCCTGGGGTTTGTCCCCTGCAGAGGTTCTGCACGTGGTGCGTGGGGACAGGTGTGTCTCACAGTGCATGTCATAACAAGGCATCAGGCAGAGGGACGTCACTGGCAGCTATTATATGGGGCAGGGGCACAGGGCATGTGCTCTGCCAGGCCCCTCATCCTGCCCAGGTGAGCAATGGGCCTGCCTGGCACCTGCTTTAGGCCTGAATTTTCTCTGGATTTTGGACATGCCACCTGTGCCGCCTGCACCGGAGGAGCACAGAGGGAGCAATGCCGCCTGTGCCCGTGGGCACGTGCTTGCTGCAGAGCTGGGCCTGGTCAGCTGGCTCAGCTTACCTCTGTGTAGCAGGGATACCTCAAGGGGTTCAACCGACTCTCCATGAGTTGGTTGTGTCCTGAGGTCTGTGGGGGGCTTGGTTTTGACCCCCTGGGTTACAACTCCCTATCCAGGTGTGCGGATTTGTAGTGGGGCAACTGGGGTGGGCACATACCGTGATCGTGACTGATTCACTGGCTGGGAAATGAGTCTGCTGGGCTGGCCAGGGTGTCAGGAGCTGGGAGGCTCCAGGGTCTGCATGCACTAGCTGCCATCATCCCTTTGAACACATGCTCTTCCTGCCAGGAGTTTGTGGCATGGGCTAGGTTTGTTCCTCAGTATGCCAACTGTGTTTCATAGCTCCCAGCCCCAGTGTTTTCCACAGTGCCAGGATTTGAAGGAATGACCAAGAAATTAAGTTCTCAAGAAAACTTCAGTTCTCCCAGTACCAGGGAGAGCTCATTAGTGCCAATGGCTCATCCAGGTGCTTGCAGGTGCTTGCGGGTGCCAGCAGCTCACTCTGCTCCACTCCCCCCACGTGGCTGACCTGGCCTGGCCATAGGAGCCATGGTCCACAGCATTCTTGAGTGCTGTGTCCAGGAATTCCTCCCAGCACTGACATACTCCAAGAGTGGTGCCGCTGGGGGGCCAGAGGCTGCAGGAGGGTGGTGCGTGCCCATGGCGGAGCAGCCTGTGCCTGCAGGAACGCTGCATCCTTTGGTGGGGCTTGGTGAGGACATTTGGCTCTTGCTCAGCAAGGACCTGGTGTGGAGGGACGCTTTGGTGTCTTTGTTTCATGAACAGAGGAGTCGGTCACTGCTTAAAACTGCTGTTGTGAGTGTGCAGTGATGGCTGCAGGAGAGGGCTCAGCGCTGACCCAGGACAGACCCAGGCTCTGAGGAATCAGTGCTTCACCCCGGCACAGGCAGTGATGCATGTGCAGGTCTGGCCCCAGCACAGGTTGATGTACAGGTGTGCTGAACCCCCCTGCAATGCTACCCCTGAGCTGCTGCTTGCTGGGAACATCCCTGGTGCCCACGGTCACACTGTGGCGCAGGAGACTTGGCTGAGCAGTGCCCGGCCCGCTGGGAAACAGCCTCTGCAAATCCTGCTTGGAAAATTCCTTTCCAAGAGGGTTGCTGCCAAGTTTAGCACGTTATATTTTTAGGGAGCAGGTCTATTCCGAGCAGTGTTGTCGTGTGTTACAGCAGCGGGTTCAATTCAAACCGGGTTTCTCCCCCTGCTCGCGCGTCGCACAGATACGAGACCTGGCATGGAGGCTCGCGGCTCTGGCCACGCTGTGGCAGCTGCTCTGCTCGGGGAGCACCAGCCTTAAAGCCACCAGAAACCTTTTCTGCTTTTTGCATATATATATATATATGTTGAAAACACTGACATTAATTTTAGCTTTGCAAAGCTGCTTTTCCCACAATAGCTGTGATTTTGGCCCACACTGCCTAGCAGTGCTCTTTTTATAGGTATATTCCTATTTTAGTACTATAGTGATGGGTGAATGAGTAGATTAAATTAGATTTAGTATCTGTCATTCTTTAAGCATCACAGGCAGTCGGGGGGGGGTTAACAAAGAAAGGCTAATTAGGAGAGCGAGCACAGGCCACCCCCACTGGCTCCACTGCCCTGGCCCTACAACTTCCTCCACTTAGGGACCAGCATCCAAATAGGAAAATGCTTTTGAAACCTGATTTTCTTGCACTGCCCCTGGGCCAGGATGGCTCCAGGGCCTGCAGCCAGGGCTGGGCAGGATAGTGGGTGCTGCAGCCAGGCACCCCGGGCACCTCCATGAAATTCAGGGTCACTTGGCTCTCCAGCTGCACTCCCCATGGGGACAATGACCTCTATGCAGGGGGGCACTGTGTCTGTGGAGTATTGGGCTTCCGTGGGGGAGCTAGGGGCACCAAGGGGCACTGCAGCTCCTCCAGGAAGGCTGTTAGTCCCTTTAGTGCAGATGGTTTCAGCAGGCAGGTGTGGGGCTGGGTGCCGGGAGGGTGTGGGGAGCCCTGGGGAAGTGCCATTGTTGGGAAGGCTGGGAAGGGCACCTGAACTCAGAAGGAAACCAAATGTCCAAGGCAGGAACTGGATCTTCCCAGTGTGAGCCTGGCAGCGTGTGGCCAGGGGCTCTGCAGTCCTGGCCCTGCCGTGGCTACTGGCCTGGTGATGCGCCAGTGCCATTGAGCAGGCTGGGAGCTGCGGGCTGGGAGCTGTGGGCTGCTGCAGGGTTCACCCCTCTGCTGCCCCTGGGCAACCCTGGCAAGGCTTAACCTGCACCACCTCCCTCAGTGTTCCTGCAGCCAGCAGGGAGCAGGTGTCCCCCCTCGCTCTAGCAGGTGACAGGGTTTGTGGTGGCCACCACAGGACAGGCATCGCCTGGTGCTGCAGGCATTGCCATCCAGGTGTCAGGTGCAGTTCCCAAATCCCATACGAGCCCTGCTGTACCCAGCTAGTGTCCCAAGCCCAGGTTGTCACTTTGCCACCCTGGTAGCTTCCTGAGCATCCAGGCCGGTGCTGCCAGGGAAGCAGGCAGTTCTGGGGAGTTGTCAGGGTAAGCACCTGCAGAGCTTGGTGAGGATTGTGTTTTCCAGTGTATTCCTGTCCCCATCTTTTCACCCAGGCTGGCTGGGTCGTGTCTGGGGACACACTGTACTGGTGGAGACAGCTCAATCCTCCGGGTCTGAGGCATGAGCCAGGGCTGTGCTGGCTGCATCCCCACTCCAGCTGCATCCCCACTCCAGCTGCCTGGCAGGACACACAGGTACCAGCTGTACCCACTCGTCCCTCAACAGCAGCACCAGTCAGGGTGTGTGGACAAAGCCCTTTATGTGTGCAGGAGCTTCCCAGGGAGGGAATCAGGGGAAGGTTGCATAGGCCCTGCTCTGGTGCAGGGTCAGAGAGCCAGACTGAGCCCTGGCTCCAGGCTGGAGTTCCCTACGGTGAGCTGAGCCCTCATTCTGTGCTGGGGTCCCCCAGGGGAGCAGCAGTGAGACCGTCCCTTTGCGTGCCTGGAGGCACCGGCCATGGAGGGGAGCAGCCCCAGACTGTGGGATCCCACATCTCTCCCCCATCCCTGGCTGCACCCACTCGGCATCTCTCCACCACAGCTCCGGCTGCAGCCTTCAAACAGTCCTGTGAAAAATCAAAACTGGGGAGAGAAGAGTGGGAGCAGGCGACAGTGGCAGCTTATTTGTGATCTGCATTGTGTGGGGAGCTCTTAATTAGAGGTAATTAGACTAATTAACTTGCAAATGAGAAACTCGTCTTTTTCTCCTTTTCTTTCACAAGAAAAAATAAAGAGGAACAGCAAGATAAATATTGAGGCTAATTACCTTGTACCTGCCGCAGAGCCCCTCCAGCCTGTGGGATGCTCCTCCCGTGCGCCCAATGTGCTGTGTTGTCCCTGTCCAGGTGTCCTGCAGTGCCTGTTCCCACTCAGGGCTGGTCCTACTGCAGGGCACAGGTGCTCATGTCCCATGTCCCCCATGCTGTGCCCTCAGCAAGGATGCAGCATGGGGAGAGCGGCCTCCACAGCACAGCCATTGCCAGGACCTAGTTGGCCAAGCCCTGGAGATGGCCAGTGCCACAGAGGGCATGGCACCAGTGTGGTACCACGGCACCAGCATGGCACCCTCCCCACCAATCCCATCCTGGCCCACCCCAGGACTGGAGCAGGAGCGTCCCCTCTGCGGCACCGCAAGGTCCCGGCTGTTTTCCAGCTCTTCCCTTGTGGCATCTTTAGTTTCCCCTCTCTCTGTGCCGCACACCCTGGGGGCTTTGTTAGCACAACCCGGTTCAAATGTCTGATTAGTCTTTAGGAGATCGAGGGGTCAATTTTCCACAGCTCCTTCCTCTCCATTTAACTAATTTAACTGCGCGATTGTTACAAATTTCATTTTATTATAGCGCTGCTTCTCAGTCCAATTGAATTACCAAAATCTCATTTTCTCAGAAGTGCTGAATATGTAATTAGAGGAAAAATTATGCTCCTGGCTGCCTATTAGAGAGGGCTGTGTGGGAGCGCTGTCCGGGCAAACACATGGGTCCATGGTGCCCCCGGTGCCCACACTGGTCACGCAAGCAGCTGTGCCAGAGCCCCAGCGCAGCAGCAAAGATGTGGCTGGGACAGGGGCCACGAGAGGGCTCTGTGGTGTGAGGGACTCTACAGGATCGGGGCCAGAGTCCAGCTGGGCTCCTTGAGCCCTGTGAGCTCTGGGGCCAGATGTGGAATGGCAGTGGAGCTGGCATGGAGCTTGCAGGAAGGCATGAGGCCAGTGGACATGGCCATTCACCCCACTGCTTGTGTTGTCTGGAGCTGCCTGGATCCAGCTGGGCTCTGGCAGCTCCACGCAAGGGTTTCAGAGCCCCAGCCCTTGCCAGCAGGGGGACACAGCAGCCGCTCCCAGGACTGCTGGAGCAGCAGACAGGTCACCCTGGTGTGCCGAGCTGTGCAGTGCCTGGGCACCGGCATCCAACTCTGGTGCCTGGAGGGCTCAGGAGGAGCAGGTAGCTCCAGTGAACTCAGATCCCTTCCAGCCCTTTCCTGCACTCTGCAACCAAGCTTGTACCTTATGTACCACCTGTCCCAACATTTTGGTGGCCACTGGGGACCACATGCTGCTGGGAATCCCGGCCAGCACTGAGTAGACCAGGTGTGACTTGCTCCAGTGTGCCTGAAGGAAGAGTTGTGCCAGGAATGTCACCTGCACTGCTGATGATGCCGGGGGCTGCTGCAGGGGAGCCCTGGCATCGCTGACAATGCCACAAGCTGCCACAGGTGAGCCCTGACCCCACCAGAGATTCCAGGCCCTGATCAGGAGGGAGCAGAGTGCCACGTGTCCCAGAGCTCTGTTCCTCCCACTGCTGCGCCTGATCCTGCCACAGCTCCGGCGGTAACGCAGCCATCGGTCCCTCCTGGTGCAGCGGCACAGGGGCGAGCGGGCTGGGAGCTGTCGGCCATGCAGGCAGGGGGTGGCCAGGAGCCCCCCCAAGCACCCCCGTCTCGCCTCAGTTACACAACATTATCATTTCATAATACTCTGAAATATACATGAAGTTGGCTGAATGCAGATGAAATTGCACCATTTACTTCATGAATATTTCATGCAGCCTCAGCTCCGAAGTTTCCAGCTGGCAGAGCCAGGAGCTCGGGCCGGACTGTGGTCCCCCTGCCCTACACTGGAGGTGATGGGGGCACGTGCAGAGGTGTGTGCCCAGAGCAGCATCTCATCTCATCCCCACTCCTGGATGTCACATGGCTGCCACCGCTGCATCCTTCCTCCCCAGGCTCCTGTGGACAGAGGAGCAGCAGTGTCCAGTCCTGACTCTGCTGGCAAGGGCTCAGGGGGGCCAAGGGTAGGAGCAGGGAAGGGGGAATGGAAGGTGCCTGGACAGTATGTGGCAGCTCAGAAAAATGGTGTTTCCCACGCCAGCAGGCTGCCCTGCTCCCCTCAACTCCTTCTCCTCTCACACCATCACTGCTGCCCCTCGGGTCCTGCCTGACCCCACCAGCCCTGCTGCTCTCTGCAGCACTCCCTTCCCACTGGAGCATCCTTGGCAGATGCCCTTACCAGCCTCTCACCCCTCCCTGCGCCTCAGTGATGAAGACATCCAGTGCGGCGACCGCTGCCTGTGGTCCCCACAGCTCCTCACTCCTCCACTGCTCCTTCCCCTGGGTCCTTCCTCACAGTCCCACCCAGCTTTCTGTGGGGTCTGGCCCCACTCTGGGGAGAAGCAACCTGCTGCCACCTCCCACTATCCCCACGGTGAGCACCCCGACCCCGCTCCGCCGCAGCCGGGAGCTCCAGGAACGCTGCCTGTGCAGGGCCGGGTGCTGCTTTGTATGGATGGTGCAGCATTTGGGGTAATGAAATATTCACAGGTCAGTGGTTCCGTGAGAAATGACGGGGATCAGTCAATTCCTTTTCGGGGAGTAATTTTCTTCCCCTTCACGGCCTCTGTTTCATGTTGACAGTCATTAGCATGAACGAGCTGCGGGGTCGAAGGGGGGACGTTGTGGCTGTCACGCAGATGAGCCATGCTGGGCACGGTGATGGCTGCAGGGGCACAGGGTGCATGGGGGGCATGTGGGGGTCATGCCAGGACCTTCCTGCCTCCATTGGGGCATTTGCTGAGCCCATCTCTGCTGCCCAGCATGCTACATTGCCCTGCTCTGGAGTGGTGGGCACAAGGGCAGGTGGTCCCGTCAGCGTCCCTGGCTGCTGCCTGCTCTGTGTCCTGCTGGTGGGCACAGGTCCACAGGAGACCTCGGGAATTGCTCAACACCCTTCCCTCAGCCCAGCAGTGACCTCAGGCTGCCTTGCAATGTGGCAAGGCAGTCCTCAGTGAGTGGGCAGAAGCCACTCCAGGTCACAGCAATGTGCTTTCTGCCTGCACTCTGCCTGCCCTCCCTGCCCTCGCTGCCCTGCCTGCACTGCCTGCGGGATGTGCCCACTGAGGCTCTGCAGGAACACCTGGGGGGGCCTCTGCAGATGCTGTGGTGGGGGGAGGACCTTGGCCTCATTTCCCCCTTGCATGAGGTGTCTGGTTCCCAGCAGGAGGAGTGGGACAGCTGCCAGAAGTGGAGACCACTGTCAGGGTGGGGAGGTGTGTGGTGACAGGACTGTGTCCCCTCTCCAGCTGCTCCGGCTCCACATTCCAGCTTCAAGCTCAGCTGCACATGACCAGGTGGTGCTGTGACCAAGCAGGTTCAACCATGACTGGGCAGTGCCAAGCCATGATCAGGCAGCACCATGCCATGATCAGGCAGTACCATGCCATGGCCAATCAGTGCCATGCCATGACTAGGTGGTGTCATGCTGTGACTGGGCAATGCTGTGCCGTGCTGCCTCTGCACCATCCACACGGCGTAGTGCAGGAAGGGCCCAGCTGCAGGCAGAGCTGGCTGGGGGGAGTTACATGGGCTGGAGATGGGAGTGGGGCCAGGACAAAGCAGCGGGGTGTCCATGAGGCTTTAGAGGAAATTAGGCACATCTGTGGTGGCTGTGGCCTTGGTGGCAGCTGGGTACAGGTGCTGGTGAGGGGCCAGTAACCCCAGGCACTCATGGCACCATCACTCTGTGCTGGCAGGGCGCCTGTTGTGGGCAAGGTTTGGTGGTCCATCGCAGGGTACTTGTGGCCAGTGGGTACCCCGTTGTTAGCACAGGGCTCTGCACTCGACTGACTGCTCTGACCCATTCTCTGAGTCTGGGGGCTCTCAGTGCGTTATTTTCTTAAAAAGGAGAAAATGTGGGAAATGGCATTGTCATCCCCAAGCTGACAGGCACAATCACCAAAGTGCGGCGTCGGCAGGAACCGGCCCCACACACTAAATGACTTGAAAGGAAATGGCCTGGATTGTGCTGAGGAGGCAGAGTACAGGGGGAGAAAGCAAGTGGAGCAAACAAAAAAAACTTCATTAATTAAAGAAACTCGTTAATGAGGGACATTTAATCAGCTAAAGATGATATCTACCCCCTGCCTGCTGCAGCAGCCGCTGCGCAGGGCTGGTGGTGTGAGACTGAGCCATGGGCAGGGCAGGGGACACCACGGAGGTGATGCCAGGCAGCAGCCACTGGGCAGGGGACACCATACAGAGAACACTGCAGAGGGGATGTTGCACAGGGGAACGTGGGCTCCCCATCCCAGCCTCTCCCCTGCTGTCCCTGGGGCCATGGTGTTTCAGCACAGGGCTGTGTCACAGTCCTGGCAGTACCTGCACAAGCAGGTGGAGGCAGCAGAGATGGTGGGGTACTACTTGTGTCTCCTACACCATGTTAAATGCCACCGGCTTTGCTCCAGGCTCCAACACTGCACTGATCTGTCTCATTTTAAATGAGGCCAAGGACTATTAATGATCAGCATTTCTTTTATTGCAAGTACCGAAAGCACCATGTGGGAGCATTCCCACACCCCAGGGAGGAACAGGTACTGTGGGAGCAAGGGATGTGTGTCAGAGTCCCTGTGCCGAGCACCCGTGGGCCAGCACTGTGCCACAGACTCCCCACATGGCCAGGCACACCAGGCTGGGAGCACCTAGGCTGCCTCTTCTGAGCTGCACAGCTGGGTCCCCCTGGACCCCTGAGTGCTCAGTACAGGGAGGACCCTGAGAAGGGCCCACAATAACCACCTGGGAGGAGCAGGGGGACCCTCACTGCCCGGGACTGCCCGGGGATGAGCTGTTCCAGCAGTGTGGGCAATGTGGGGTGCAAGCTGAGCAGCGGTTTTTTCCCTGTGATGTCAGCAAGCATCACACAACCAAACTCACCGGCATCCCCCTCCCCATGGAACCCTCGCCCCCAGCCCCCACCACTGACTGAGCAGCCCTGTCCCCAGTGGGGCTGGCCAGGTGCTGGGGGCAGCTGAGAGGTGCTGGGAGCCGTGGATTTGCGTCTCTGCAGCACCCGCAGCCCCAGAGCTGTGAGCAGCAACCAGGGGAACCTAATGGTCCCTGAATGAAATAATACCCAGGTTGACAGGCTCTGCGACAGCCCTAGTTAATAACTGGTATGAACGTGGCTGTCGAGACAGGCTGATGAGGGGCCAGCAGGGCCCAAGATCTGGGCAGGTCGGGACAGTCCCTGCCCCGGCACCCATCTGCATCCCCCTGCCCCCGGTCCCCACATGGTGGTGGCTGATCGTGGCTGTGGTGACAGCTAGGATGAGTGTCCAGTGGGTAGCAGACAGGAGGAATGTGGGCTGCTCCTTTCTCTGTGCGTGCAGGAAAGGGAAAGATTGGTGCCGGGAATTAGGGATGCAGCAGGGAGGGTCACACTGGAGGTGTGACCGCTGTGACTGTCGGTGTCTGCCTGCTCCCTGGAGCAGGTTTGGATGGAATCCTCCAGCCTGCCAGGTGGCATTAGCACCTGCGGTGCGGGCAGGAGTGGTGTGGGCAGAAGCAGTTCCTGGCTGCCCGTCTCAGGGCAGCAGCCGTGATGGGCTTGGCTCCTGCAGCGTAGCAGCCCCGGCCCGCGCTGGCAGGTGCATCAGGCTGGCGTATCCCCGAGCAGCTGAGTCAGCACAGGCAGGCGCTGCTGGTGCTGCCGATGACTTGCAGATCTGCAGCGGGGCTATTCCCACTGGGTTTCCGTGTGTCCCCGGCGCGGCTCTGCTGCCGCCCTCGCAGGCGCGACGGCCCTGCGGGCTGGGGATGGCGGCTGCCAGCGCGTCCCCCTGCAGCCCTCTGCCGTCCCCCAGCAACATAAATTGGTGACACACACAATTAAGGAGCTTGTCTCCGCAGGCTGAGCCACAGATGGATTTCACGGGCGAGAGGCTGCCACGGCACGCTGTAAAGCATCTGGGGGGCTGCGGGCACTGCCGTGCAGGGCCTCGGGGCTGCCGGTGGGGGCTGCGGCCGTGGTGGGCAGCTGTGTGCAGCACACACGTGTGAGGGGGGAGAGCCCACGGGTGCACACTGGGCTGTGGAGATGGACAGTGGGTGAATAGGTGGGTGTACAGGAGAGGTGCAGGCTGTGGGCTGCACAGCTGTGTGGGCTGCACCCTCAGCCCCCCACAAACCCCCAACAGTCTTCAGCCCTTGGCATGGGTGCAGCTCACCCAGTTTGACCGGGGCAGCCAGGCCCGCTGCTTAGAGCAAAAGGCCTAATCAAATATTTAGCAGTTAATTGATCCCTGTATGGTGTTTGCCAAGGGACCATCAGCATTCCTCCCTGCCTCCCCTCCCTGCCTGCCCAGCCCTGCTCCCGTTCACTACCACCACTGGCACTGGGACACTGGCAGGTGCCAGTGCTGTGCAGCCTCCGCAGAGCAATGCTGCCAGTCAGGTTCTGCTTTGCCCCATGTTGGACTTCAAAATGGGGTTTTCCTGGGTCTCCCTCCCCAGGGACAGAGATGTGACAACTTCAGGAGTTAAACCCCACAGAGGAGTGTCCATCCTCCTACCTAAACCCCAGTGCATTAGGTAGACAGGGCCTCAGAGAGGGAGAGGATCAGGGCTCAACTGCCAGAAACGTGAGCCCAGAGCCACTGTAGCACAGAGACAGGTCATGGTTTGGGGGGGGGCTGCAGAGTGGTGGGGTGGGGGGACCTGGATCTGGCTGCGGGGACCAGGACTCCATCTGTGGGCAGGTGGCAGCCCGGGCACCCCAGGTGAGTCACGGCTAAGGGGGACGGTGCCACTCTCTTGGCAGGGTAACCAGGACGCCACGGCTCCGCCAGACGCGATGGCTCAGCCCTACCCCCCGGCCCAGTACCCCCCGCCCCCCCAGAACGGGATCCCCGCAGAGTACGCACCACCGCACCCCCACCCCACGCAGGACTACTCGGGGCAGAGCACAGTACCGGAGCACTCCATGACCCTCTACACACCAGCACAGAGCCACGCCGAGCAGCCGGGCAGCGACGCCAGCACACAGTCCATAGCAGGGACACAGACAGTACCGGTAAGGGCAGGGGGTACGGGGGGAACCGAGGGCATTTCCAGAGCTTCTGGGAGTGTTGGGGCAGTGGTACTACCTCGCTGCAGTCCCACGGGGCACCGGGGTGGGTGCCTCCACCATTGCCTCCCCTCGCAGCCCCCCTGTCATTTCTAATCACTTGTAATCCACCTGCTTGGCTCTGATCCACCAGATCATGGCAATTACAGGGCGGGAACTCAGCACTGGCAAAGCGCTGAGCTCAGCATTTTCTGGTGCTTCCACATGGCCCCCCAGGCAGCATCGGCACCCCCACAGCCCTGCCATCGTCTCCCCGGCTCACCAGGATGGAAAGACACCCATGGGGTACTGCCCGAGGCTTGGGGACTCCAGGGTTCGGGGTGTCCCTGGGGACAGGCAGGGCCAAGCACAGGGCAGGGGGACATTTCCCAAGACTGGAGCCCCACTGGGGACATGAGTCTGGCATGGCCAGGGGCTGATGGTGGTGGTGCCTCCCACAGCAGACAGACGAGGCGGCACAGACAGACAGCCAGCAGCTACATTCCTCAGACAACACAGACAAGCAGCAGCCTAAGAGGTTACACGTCTCCAACATCCCCTTCCGATTCCGGGACCCCGACCTGCGGCAAATGTTTGGGGTGAGTCCAGCCCCATCCAGCCACCATGTCACCTGCTCCCTGCTCAGTGCTGCTCTGTGTCACCATCGGGACACTGACACTGTCCCCTTCCAAGGGCCCATCCTGTGTGTGGAGGAGGGAGTGACACTGCCCTTGTCTTCCTTCACTGTCCCCTTCCTGGCCCTCATTAGGACTCAAGAGCACTGCTGGCTAATGAGATTTTGGGTGACACTCCCAAAGTCCTGTCACAGTGGGAGCCATGGGAGGGGTGAGGGCTTTGCCCTGCATGGCCCTGAGAGTCCCTGGGCCCGGCCCCCAGGGCAGCCCCTGGCCCATCCCTGGCACAGAGCCCCATGCCATCAGCCCCGGGTGTGGGGCCGGGGGCTTTACAGGCACTCACCGTTCTGCTCTCTCCACTTGCAGCAATTCGGGAAGATATTGGATGTGGAGATCATTTTCAATGAGCGGGGCTCCAAGGTGAGTGCTGCCCACACATGGCACCGTATGGCGAGTCCTGGGGAGGGGGTCAGCACAGCCAGATTGCCTGGCAGCGCTGTAACCTGCTCTCCCCTCATCTCCTGCCCTGTGGGATCTTGGCATGGGATGGCCCATCTCGAGGCAGCTCCTGCACTGACTGGGGTGGTGCTGGCACTGGAGGGAAGGAAGGGCTTGCTCTGGCCCCCCACAGGCAGCTCATGTCCCTCTGTGTCTGGATGTCTCTGTTGTATCTTCCCCATTTTCTGTGCCCCTCTCCCAAACTTTTCTCCCAGCTTGTGGTCGATGCTGGGGCCTCAGCCGGGACCCCCAGCCCCCGCGAGGACCCCAGCCCGGGCTCTCCATCTCTGCACTGTGGCAGCCTCACCTCTGCGCCAGCTCTCCTGATTCACCCCCTCTCTCTCTCTGTCCCCACACCCTCTCTCTGTCTCTCTCTCTGTCTTTCTTTCTCCTTTTCTCCTCTGCTCACAGGGTTTTGGGTTTGTAACTTTTGAAACTAGCACAGATGCCGACCGGGCACGGGAGAAGCTGAATGGCACCATCGTAGAGGGCCGGAAGATTGAGGTGCTCAGATAAGTGTGCTAGTGCCGTGCCATGCCTGCGTGTGCGTGTCCCCTGCCCGGGCTGCGGGGTGCTTGAGGGCAGCTCTGGGTCCTGGGTGCCCCTGGGGAGCTGTGCCCAGCGTGTGCATGTGTCCCTGAATGTGGCACAGGAGCATGTGTGCCGGCTGCCAGGGAGTTCATCGCTTGGCCCAAAGGATCCTCCCGTGTGCAGGGAGCGCCGGGTTTCAGCTGGGGCTCTGTTCTGCCTGGTACAGATGGGTCTGGCAGACCCCACACACACACACACAGCCCTGTGCCTGCTGTGCAGCTGCCCCGCACTCTGCAGGGAGCTTTAGGGCTCTGCCCAGTGTGCCATTCCCACCTGACCTGTGCCAGGAGGGAGGATCCACTCAGGGCTCTGCACCCACAATGCCAGAGGCTACCTGACCTGGAGGCTTTAATTTCTCCAAGCCTGGCACAGGCATCAGGCTCTGCCCATTTGTCAGCAGCTCCTCACTGGTGACTGGCAAGCAGTGGGAAGCAGGGTGGCACGTGGCAGAGGGAATGGGACAAAACATCCCAGCAGTGCTGAGGGCAGGGAAGGAGCCTGGCAGGGTACAGCAACGCCCCATGGATGGGGAAAATGTGGTCCAACAAAGCCAGGCCTGAGCATGGCACCGCAGCACTTGGGGCACCAGCCACCAGCCTGACCCACGCTCGTTGCTGGAGCCAGGAGGCCCGGTCTGGCTGGGGGTATGAGCCGGTCTGCGTACTGTGGGGCGGCTGCGGGCAGAGACTTGCCTCGTGACAGCTCTGCTGCAGTCGGCATCCTTTGCTCCGGCACCTGAAGCAGCAGCGAGATGCGCCAAGCACAGCCAAGCGGGCCCTCTGGACCACGGCCTCGCCAGCCCCACGGCCGCAGGCACTGAGCCCCTGTCCCTCTCTCTGCAGGTGAACAATGCCACAGCACGCGTCATGACCAACAAGAAGGTGGCCAACCCTTACACCAATGGTAAGGGCCGGTGTCCAGAGAGCAGGGACTGCAGTGGGCAGGGGCGTCCCCTGGACACACTCATTGCCTGGCTGCCATGGAGCTCTGACTGTGAACATCCTCCTCTGTGGAGAGCAGCCACCCCTGCCCAGTGCAGGTGTACAACCCCCCCACGGGGGGGTACGCCCCTGCCCAGTTATGGGGCTGTGACCCCTTGGAGTGCCACAGGAGCGGTACCCTGTCCTCACTGGCTCTCTCTGCCCACAGGCTGGAAGCTGAACCCAGTGGTGGGAGCAGTCTATGGCCCCGAATTCTACGCAGGTAATACCGGGTTGCAGCTGTCCCTGCCGCAGGTGCCCCCCAAATGTCAGCCCTGCATTGTGTCCAAACTTGCCACTGTTCAGCACAGCAAGCAGCCCCCAGTCCCTCTCCCTGTCCTGTGCCTCTGCCTGGACTGCTCCCCCCATCCCATCCCCTTGCCCAGCATCCCCACAGGGCCATGTCCCTGACAGGCCAGGGGTGCAGAGGTGGGCTGTGTCATGGATGCCCCGCTGCGGCTCTGCAGTCCTGCTGTGGAAAGCCCACGTGTGTCCCCTCCTCCCACAGTAACGGGGTTCCCATACCCCACCACGGGGACAGCTGTGGCCTACCGAGGGGCACACCTACGGGGACGGGGACGCGCCGTCTACAACACCTTCCGAGCTGCACCACCACCGCCACCCATCCCCACCTACGGCACGTGAGTAGCCACGGCAGGGGCCCTGCTCGGGGCGGGGGGCGTGTGCTGCCACACTGCTCCGGGTCTGCAGCAGCATCACCAGTCTCTGACGCATCGGGAACAGGCTGCGGCTCCCACAGCACTTGCTTGGCCATGGACTCTCTGCAGCCTCCAGGCTGCTGCCCTCAGGGTGACCCACGCACTCACCAGCCTCCTGTGCCCCAAGGCACGGGATGTTATTCCAGCCAGGATGGTTAGTTTAATGGAAACTCTCTTCTGTGCTGACATTGGGCACGGACATGGCCATGGCCATCTGCAGCTGCCCAGCTGTTCCCAGCAGCTATCATGCTCCAGACTCCTCCATCCCTGGAGCACTCCTGGGGCCCTGGGCCATGCCCTTCACCCATCCCTAGGTCCCTGCCCGGAGTCCCAGCCTGGACATGTCCTCGGGGGCCTGCACAACAACTCCTCACCCCTCAGCTGCACTGTTGAGGCAGCTCCCCTCGTTCACCACCCTCGTCTGGGGACACTGGCTGGGCTGTGACACCTCCACCTCATTTCCAGGGTCGTCTACCAGGACGGGTTCTACGGAGCTGAGATCTACGTAAGTGACACTGTGCCCAGGGTTGGGCCATGATGGGGACCCTGTGCCAGGGCAGGGAGCAGGCAGCACTGGGCATCTCCGTGGTCAGCTCTGCCCCTGCCAGCCCCTTTTCCTGAGAGGCAGAGCATGAACAGAGTGTGGTTCCTCTGGAGCGATCTGGGTGGTGCTGCACAGGGTCCTGTGCCCTGTCCTGTGCCCGCCAGACCCCTCGCAGGGCCAGCACCACGTGGGATTTACGGTGTCAGTGCCTTACACCCACGTTTAACCTCTGTGTCTGAGGAGCCAGTGGCAATATTTCAGGCGGTTGCTGAAGGATTTTCCTAACGTGACACCTCATTAAAGCGAGTGGGGAGGTGACATTCTCTCCTCTTAATTTTTTAAGGTTAATGTTTTTGAAAGCCCCTGGGGAATGGTAATGAGGCTGCTGCATGCCCGGTGGCAGCAGCACTGGCTCCCCACAGGCCTCACCACTGCTATGTGCAGTGCAATGGGTCACCCAGCTGCCCTCACCCCAGTCCCCCATCGTGGGTGCTGCCCCCTGACCAGTCTCTCCTCCCTGCAGGGGGGCTATGCTGCCTACAGGTACGCCCAGCCTGCGGCAGCAGCGGCAGCGTACAGCGACAGGTAAGCACGGCCGCGCTGGGGGGAGCCCTGTGTCACCCCCTGCACTGCCCTCTCTGACACCCCCAGCTCTGTGCACCGCAGGATGGGCACAGAGTCAGGCACGGGGAGGGTGTCCTGCAAACTGAGACCCCTGCACTTCCCTCAGCGCTGGGACTGGAAAGGGCTGGCACCACTGGAGGGGGGATCAGGGAGATTCCGGGGGGCTCCCAGGCACAGCTGGGCAGGGGGGCTCTAAGGGGAGACAGGACCCCCACTCTTGTGACTAACACCCACCACTGTGTTTGCTCCTAGTTACGGCAGAGTGTACGCAGCAGCAGACCCCTACCACCACACCATCGGCCCCGCCGCCACGTACAGCATCGGCACCATGGTAAGAGCAGCCCCTCGGCCTTCCTCTGCTTCCAGGGTCTTCAGCCAGCCCGGGGAGGGGGCCAGCACAGCAGCCGGGCAGCCTGCAGGACATGGGCACCCCCGCACACGGGGACTGTGGGAGGGGAGTGGGGACAGCGCAGCCCCTGCCTGGCTCTGTCTGCAGGAGAGGAGACCCCCACCCTGCACCTCTGCTCCAGGCACCCCTCACACCCTGCGTAGTCCTGCCCACGCACTCCGCTTCCCAGGGGTTTGGCTGCCCCCTGTGCCAGCTGCCTGGTCAATGTCCCAGGGCCCTGCCTGGTGTCTGGGACCCCCACTCTCATCCCAGTGCAGGGCATTGTCCCCAGGCCCCCCTGTAGAGCCACACACAGGGAGCACTGCAGCTCACCATGTGCCACAGCTCTTGGCTAGCTCTGATAGCATCAAAGATGAAAAATCTCACTTATGGGTGGCATCTCAAAGCCAACCCACCTTTCTCTGCCTTTTTTTACTCGCTTGGCACCCCCAGCCCCAGGTAGCCACTAGTGAGGGGCCGTGGGCACTCCATCCTGGTGATTTCCAACCCCGTGCCACAGCAGGGATGGGGACAGGCTCCTCAGGCACATTGTGGCAGTGCCATGGCTGGGGCACGTGGCAGCCTCTGGCCCCAGGGCAGTATCCATGGCCGCAACAGAGCCTGGGCAGCACTGGGCACCCTGGCCTTGCCCAATCCTCATGTCCCAAGAACAGCAGCAATTTGTTATCAGTTGAAAGAGGAAAAAAAAAAAAGAAAAAAAAAAAAGGAAAGAAGGGAACGTCTGGGCTTTGCCTCTCTCCAAATACTGATTGGCTTTTTTTTTCATCTTTGATGTTGCAGGCTAGTCTATACCGAGGAGGGTACAGCCGCTTCACTCCCTACTAGCAAGACAGACCCAGCCCCCCCACCACTGCCCCCGATGCTCACTAGCACCAAACCAAACCAGGCAGACAGAGCCGAGGCCGAGCCTGTGGAGGACCCGCGGGCGCTGCCTGGGCGGCCGGGGCCGGCACCGGGCTCCCCACACCTGTAGGGTTACCTCAGCCGCTCCGTCCCGCCGCCACGCACCTCTCCTGCTCCGTCTGCCCACCCCGGGGACTGCGGGGAATAGGGCCAGCCCTCGGCCCCAGTGGCACCCCGTTCCCAGAGCCGGGGTGCAGGGTCCCCCCACAGACACTGCCCTGGCTGGAGTGCAGAGGGCTCGTCCCCCTGTGAGGCAGGCGGGGATACTCAGCCCGCTGGGGTGCTCGGCCCACAGGGATGCTTGGCCCGAGGTGCTGGGGCATGGGGCGGTGGCAGCTCCCAAGCAGCCCCTCTGCCCCCATAGGAGAGAGAGGAGCTGGCAGGGGCTGCTGACAGCTCTGGAGACAGATGGGGTTGGGGAAGGCACAGGACCCTAAGGCACCCCCAGGCAATAGCACTTCTCTGGGCTGACTGTGCTGCTCTGCAGAGCTGAGTGCATGAGGCTGGGCTGGCTGTGTGGGCTCGGGGGGCCAGGTTGGTGCCTGTGTCCCCCCTGGTCAGTGGCTCAGCCAGGCTGCTCCAGCAAGACCTGCCTCTCTTGTTTCTGTTGTAGTGAATCCACGGCTGTTTCCTTCTGGGACCAGGAAGGGCAAAAAAATACACACACACACAAAAAAACCCAAAACAAAAAAATTAAAAGCAAAGCAACAAAAAAAGAAAAACAAAGCCAAGCGGAAGCAGCCAAGTGAGTCCCAAACTGTCCACACGCACCGAGCGAGCAAGTCCCGGAGGAGCCGTGGCAAGCACCGGCGGCCGGACGCGCCGGAGGGACCTGCTGCGCCCCGGCCCACAACCCCGCAGGGAGGGAGCCAGCATGGGGGTCCGTGGGGGTCCACGGGGCCCTCAGCCGCCCAGGCGCAGGGCTTGGGCACCACGTCTTCCTTTCCCCGGTGTGGCAGCGCTGGGGGTGCCGGCAGAGCGTTGCACCCCTGCCTGGCTCGGGGGACTGGGTGACAGGGTGGAGACCCAGCTCTGTGCTGCCCGAGACCCGGCGCTGCCGGCCATGAGCGTGTCAAGTGTGCGTGGCCTCGGCTCCAGTGTGGAACTGGGGCGGCGGCGCAGCCGCGGTGCTGAGGCGTTGCAGGGGACAAGCCTCTGCCTTTTAAAGGGAATTTTTGTTAAGAGGAGCTTGCAACTCGCTTGCGACCCCTTCCCCTCCCTCTATCCCTGACACCCCATGCTCCCACCCTGCCCGGAGCAGCCCTGACCAACACCGGGCCAGGGACTGCCCCGATCCTGCTCCTGCTCCCACCTGCTCCACAGCGTGGGTCATGCTCACAGCCACCCTGCCCGAGGCAGCAGGACCCCCCAGCCATGGGCGTGGAGTCTCAGCTGCTGCATCACCCATGGAGACCTGCCCGAGCCCCGAGGTCGGGCTGCAGCCGCTGGCACACTGGCTCTGGTGCCTGATGGCACGGGGTGCTGTGGAGCCCACCCTGGGGTGCAGCCCCGTCCCATGGGCGGCTTCACACTCAGCCCCCTGCTCCCCACCCACGTGGCTCTGCCACTCCTCAAACCTCACTTTATAGTCTGCAGACGCCCCTGACACCCCAGCGATGAGCTCCGCCTTTTCTATTCCCGGTGTACATAGCCCCAGCCCCCGCCCGCCCCGTGTACAAAGCTCCGTCCATCGCTGTACTGGCTTCTCCCTTACAGCACCCCTGCGCCGCCCCGGCGCGCGGGCTGGCGCCGGCCCATCCTGTATGCTTAAAGGTGTGACCATTCTAATAAACAGTATTATTATTATTATTATTATTATTACAAGGATTATTATTATTATTGAAATTATTAATAAAGATTTCTTTCTTCAACCAGGGTGACTCAGGTTTTGACTGGGGTGCAGGGGCCTAATTCGTTCCTGAGTGCGTTCCTGCCTGACCGCTGACATTGATGAACCTGATCGGAGCCCGCATTGTTTGGGGACAGGACCAGCATGCAGAGGGTGTATGGCTGGGGACCCCACTGTGGGCGCGCTCGCCTGCTCCTGCCTGCTAATTACTTGCTCACCAGACTGTGAGAAAATAATTGCTGCTATAAATTTTCTCTCCTCCTCAGAAGATGCTCAGGGGAGGCAGCACAGGCTGATGGCATTGGGCTGGGTCCACGGTGATGGGCACAGTGGCCAGACATGCTGGCAGCTCCCCACTGGGCTGGGCCCCAAGGGGAGGAGGTCTGGGGCTCAGGGTTCTTGGGACAAGTAGCCCCAGCCTGTGGATGCACAGCTTGCAGGCAGTGAGGGCTGCAGGAGCTGGGGAGCGGGTCACATATCGGTGGGGGGTCCCTGCCAGCCTGTCACAGGGCCCTGGTCAGCACTCAGTGGGCCCCCACGGTGAGGGCTGAGCACAACCACGTGAGAAGAGGGACCCACCTACCCAGGGTGATGAAATGCACCCTCCACCATTGGTGTCCCCCACCCGCAGCCCACCCACCGCATGGAGGAAACACGACACAGGCTGCACCACGGTTGCTTTAATGCCCATCTGAGCTGGTGCCGCTGCCTGGTGCAGAATAGACCAGCACGAGGCGGCCCCAGCGGTCGGGGTCCACGGGCAGCTCGTCCCGCAGCACCGGTTCCACCAGCAGCTCCAGCCGGCAGGACTGCCCGGGCATCGGCCGCGGCACCGGCACCCCCACGGCACGGAACAGGCAGCCCTGCGCCAGCCCCAGCAGCTGCGGTGCCGTCTGGCCCCGGCGGCACCGGGCACCCTGGCTCAGGACACGGAAGCATCCAGCACGGCCAGGCGGGAAGGACCAGCGCAGGGTGAGGCTGAGCGAGAGCTCCTCGGGCTCGGGGCCCTCCTGCCACCAAAGCTGCGAGGCTGTCACACTGTGCACCTGTGGCGGAGAAGCCGCCACGCTGGCTGTGTCCAGCACCTGCGAGGGAACCACAGGGCTGTCAAGGAGTAGCAGGCACCCTCCCACCCTCCCAGAACAAGGGTGGCGTCGGGGCAGGTGGCTCCAGCTGACAGTGGCAGGCACTCACCCGGACCTCCCCAAGGAGGCAGGTGAAGGATGTCTCCTGCGGGCTGGGCTGCTGGCGGGACACAATCACAGAGAGGTCTCGCAGGTTGCAGTCCTGCAGCTCCAGCTCATAGCACCTGAGAGGGAAGGGGCAGAGCGGGAATGGTACCAGGGGGCCACGGTGTCTCATGCCTGCCTGTGGGGACAGGATGCAGGTAGGGCACTCACCGGCTGGTCCAGCCATGGGAGCCACGGTGGCAGGCGGCGAGCAGCTTGGCAAGTCCAGGCGGAGGAGCCGGCAGGAACCGGGGGTAGTGCCGGCCATTGGGCTCTGCAAGAGGAAGACAGGTCAGGGGGTAAGGGACTGAGCTGGTCCTGCGCCCCACAGGGGGTGCTCACTGCAGAGAGCATGGCGGGACAGGGTCCTCACCAGGCAGGGAGGTGGGGTTGCCCTCAAGGCAGGTCCCTGAGTCCCAGGTGGTGACCTCCAGTGCCACCGCAAAATCATCGGGCTGCAGCCCCTCCAGCTTGTAGAGCAGGGTCAGGAAGAGCTTGGGGGGTGCCGGCATCTGCAAAGAGAAGAGGCTGATGACCCCAAATCCACCCAGAGAGAGAGAGAGAGATAGAGACAAAGAGAAAAACAAAGATGCATTGGGTTAGGTGTGCTGGGTAGTGTGGGCAGAGGCCCAGCTCACTTGCCATGAGGCCCTGGGGCCACACAGCTTGGGCCACGCAGGCTGTGCTGTGCCAATATGGTGCCAGCCTGGCGCTGAGGAGGGGGCAAAGGGCTTCACCCCAACTCACCGGATGGCCACGCGCTCCTCGCCGGGGGGAATGGTCCCCTGCAGCCGCAGGGAGCTGCCCCCACACCAGGCATCCTGCAGGCAGCAGCTGGTGCTCAGCCTGCCCTGCTGCTCCGGGTACAGGGGCTGGATCTCCTGCAGGCTCAGGTCGTACCAGGGCCCAGACTCTTCATCCTACAGCACAGGGAGAGCTGGGTTGGGGGGCTCAAGAGCAGGGACCCACTGCCCCTCCCAACCCAGTCCAGCCAGACCAGAGCCATCACCCTGTACCCACCTTCCCATCCAGGAACCTGCTGTTGCCCATGCCCAGGCTGAAGGAGGTGGCAAGGGGCAGTGTGCAGATGCTGTGTGTGGGCAAGTACTCAGCCAGCAAGCCCCAGAACCTGGAGGCAAAGGTGGATGTCAGGGCAGAGGCCCCTGCTGTAGTCGCTGCCCTGCATTGCCTAGGGCATCGTGTCTGCTGGGGCAGAGTGGGACCAGCTGGCTCCTGGCCAGCAGCAGTGTCCCAGCCACAGTGCCCCGGCAGCCACGGGGGCCCAGCAGCCCTGTTCCTGCCGCCCCACAGTCCTCCTGGCCCAGCCCTGTTCCCCTGCAACCTCCTGCTGAGCCACTCTCACCTGTTCTCGTTCTGCAGGAAGTTTTCCTCCCCCAGGTGCTCATAGACCCAACCAGGAGCGAAGATGGCTGCGGAGAGGCTGTGCTGGCGGATCAGGCGCAGGGACTGCAGAGACGAGTGGTGAGCAGCACAGGCCAGACCAGGTAGCCACTTTGTCACCTGTCTTGTCCCTCCTCCCCCTAGTCCCACTGTCCCCGTGGTGAGGCAGGACACTGAGGGAATGTGCTGTGGCATCTCCCTCTCCAGGGATGGAAGCTTGGGGAACTCCCAGCTCCCTCTCCATGCATCTCTGGGAGCTCTGGGATCCCCCACTCCTCACCAGTTCATCCCCAGGTAAGCAGCCCAACAGGTCATGGCACAGCCATTGGTGGGAACTCAGAGCCCTGCGCTGGGCGAAGTCCAGGGTCCTATTCTGGCCCAGTTCTGTCACACCCACCTTGTCAGTGTCGAAGCCACCACCTATCACATCCCCACGGGCAAAGACATCAACACCAACATAAACGTCGGCGTGGCGCGGCCCAGCCAGCCTGAGTGTGTGCTCCAGCTGCTCCTCCTTCCAGTTGTAGTTGGTGAACAGCCCATCACAGGCATCAAAGAACACCCTGGGGATGAGGGTCAGGGTGGCAGGATAGTTGCTGTGGTTGTCCTCACAGACACCCCCCCACACACACCGAGGGCTGCAAAGGTCATGCCCTGACCACTCCTGCACAGGGTTTGGGGTGGGCTCATGCCCCCCACCCAGGGCTGATTTTGCCAGCCTCACCTATTCTCCTCATTCAGCTCATTCTGCCACCTCAGTGTGCCATCCTGCAGGACGCTGTCGTACCAGATCACCAGCCCCCCCGGCACAGCGCTGTGCACCCGTGCCGTTAGGTCCCGCAGGAAGGGGGGCAGGTTCCCCACTGCTGCTGCCTGGCAGGAGAGAGAGCAAGGAGATGTGGGTGAAGGGTATGGGATGGGGGGCTCCCTACGGGTGCAGTACGAGGGTAGGGAGGTAGGCAGGAGAGACAGGGAGGTGAGCAGGGGGAAGGCAGGGAGGTGAGCAGGGCCACCATGGCTTACGCTCAGCGTGTTCTCTATGTTGACCAGCCAGCCATCGAAGCGGTAGTGCTGGGCGATGCGGGCAAGCTGCTCGGCCACGGCACCGTAAGCCTCCTCCCCGCCGGCCAGGAACGCCTCACACAGCTTCCCCCGTCTGTCCACTCCGTGATGAACGTGCCTGGGGAGATGGCAAGGGCAGTGTCAGCCGCACGCCCCAGTGAACCCACTGCATGCCTGGGGCTGCCCCAGGCTCAGCCCTGCCCTCACCCAGCACAGGGACACCGTTCCGGTGCGCAGCGTTGGTCCAGACCACGGGCGGGATGGTGACAGTGTGGTGGCTGAAGTAGACGAAGATGTCGATGTAGCGCCAATGGTAGAAAACATAGGGGTTGCGTGTGGCCGAGCCCTGGATGAACCTGCAGAGAGGGAAGAGGGTTGGGCAGCGCAGGAAGGACGCTGGCAGATGCTGTGGGGCTGGGTAGGAGCCTGACTCACACCTGAGAGCTGCGTACAGCTGTGGCACTGAGCCAGCCCTGAACATCCCAGCCCGAGCAAGGTTGCTGAGCACTGGCACCAAGAGCCAAATGCCCCATCCCTGCCCACCTGTGGCTGAGCTGGAAGGAAACACATCATCCAGAAACAGAAGTGGTTTGGGGTGTGAAAAATCAAGCCCTGCTGCCACATCTGCCCTCCACCCAGCATTTACCTGTCCTCCAGGTACCCGCCACGCATGTCATGGCACACCAGCGTCCGGGGCCTCCTGCTATGGAGTGAGGGCTGGCGCTTGGCCAGCGGCACGGCCGAGATGTTGAAGTCGTCATTGCTGTTGGGCTGCCAGGCCAGCAGCTCCTCCAGGCCAGACAAGAAGAAGCTGATGGGCTCCGTCGTCTTTGTGTCGAAGTACCTCGCTGGGCACGGTGGGGAGACAGGGGACAGGGTCAGCAGGGAGCACTGCCTGTGCAGCTCGGCACCAGCACCAGACTGTCCTCATCCCGGCAGGGCCCCAGCGGTGCAGCGGGCCCCTCTCACGGTGCCTCACCTGGCAAGGGCTGCGGGCGGTCATTGATGGTGTCGTGCAGGACGGTGGTTCCCCGGGTCTCCGCCGCCGGCTGGAAGCTGCCCAGGGATGGGGGTGAGTGCCGGGTTGGACCAGCACCGCGGTCAGCGCCCTCCGGGGCCCCGCGAGCCCGGGCACCGGTCCCCATCCCGGTCCCGATCCCTGTCCCAGTCCCAATCCTCATCCTGGTTCGGGTCCTGATCCCCATTCCGCTCCTAGTCCCGGTCCCCACCCTGGCTCCGATTCCCATCCCAGTCCCCGGCCCGGCCCCGGTCTGGGTCCCGGTCTTGATCACAGCACCGACCCCGGTCCCGATCGCCGCCCCGGCCCCCGCCATCCACCTCCGCCGCCGCCGCCCGGCCCGCTCCGCCTCCGCCGGCTCCTCCGCCGCGGCCCCGGCCTCGGTTCCCGTCCTCTTCCCGCGCCGCCCGGGCCCCTCCGGCGCCTCCGCCATGGCGCTGCTGCCGCCGCCGCTGCCGCACTGACGGCGGGGCCGCCACCGGGCCCGGCTTTCCCGGGGGCGCGGCCCCGCAGCTCCGCCCTCACCCACCCCGCACCGCCCCCCGCACCGCCCGCTGTCCCGGGGCGGGACGTGTCCTGGGGTGCACCGCGAGTCCCGGAAAAGGGACGTGTGTCCTGAGATGGGGACGAGTCTCGCGCCATGGGACATGTATGCTGGGATAGAACGTGTGTCCTGGGATGGGACCACATGTGTCTGGATGGACTTTGTGTTCTGGGATGGGACATGTGACCTGGGATGGCACTAGTGTGCTGGGATGAGGAGCCATGTGTCCCAGGATGGGGATGTGTCTCCTAGGATGAGACATCTATACTGTGTGTATAGATGGGCTGTGGGTCCTGCAATAGAACATGTGTCCCAGGATAGGATCTGTGTGCTGGGATGAAACCTGTGTCCCATAGCAGGCCCTGCTGTGCAGACTGGAATGGAAATGGTACCTGGTCCTGAGGGGCTGGTGCTGCCAGGAGGCTTTGGCCCTGCCATGGGACTAGGCTGGGGACCTGGGCTGCTGCCCACGCCACACTGGCACAGCAGTGGATGCTCTGACCAACCTCACCTGGACATCCTCCATTCCCCACCTCCCCACCTGTGGGGCCAGGGCTCTGTGTAAGTTCAGCCTGAGCCCCTAGTCCTTTCTCTGATGTGTTTGGGATGCTGGTCTCCAGCTGCAGCCCTGCTCAGCCCAGCCACGGACCTACCATTCCAGACCCTGACCCCCAGCTTCACCTCAGACCTGCCTCTTCTCTGTGGATGTGCCGGATGACTTGGACTCTTGGCAGCCCTCCCCAGCCTGCCCTGTTCCCAGGCTGACAGTTCTGTCACTGTGCTTAGCTCCCAACCCTCAGGATGCAGCTGGCCCTCCTGCAGACCCAGGACAGGACCCCTGCCTCTCCAGGGACAGTCTGACCTTCCCTCTCCACTCCCAGCTCGACAGCATGGTACCAGCCCATGGCTCTCGGGAAGTCCCAGCACCCCAGGAGCAGAAACATGTTGGGAGCCCTTTGGAGCCTTCATACATACAAAGCAAGAGGAAACTGAGGGTGTGAGCAAGGCTGGAAACGTGGGGTGTTTAATGTAGCACGAGCTATACAGGGAGGTCAGAATGCTGCCCCACACCGTTGCAGCATCTACACTAACAAGAAGCCTGGCCAGCAGATAATCCAGCGGAAGAGGAAGTGGCTGAGGCTGAAGGCTCTGTGCTCAGGGCTGCCGGTGGGGAGCCAGCCCCTCCCAAGTAGAGGCTGTGGTGAGCAGTGAGGGACCCACAGAGGGAACTGACACAATCTGTTCCCATCACAGGTATGCTGCAACGCCCGCCCCACTGGCCCCCAGCTCTGCAGAAGGAAAGGGGGCCCTTAGTGGTTTATTGCCTTCCCTGATGGCGCTGAGCACCTTCTGCCCATTCGAGGCAGGGAACACAGCATGGTGCATGGAGGAGGAACACGGTGCACGTGCCTGAGCTGGCTTGCACCAGGACACGAGCAGTCACACTGTTCCCCTGGTGCCACCAGCTCAGCCGGGGCCACAGTGGGCTGTGCCCAGCAAACCCAGCTATGGAGCAGGTGTAGGGGGCAGGGAGGGAGCTCCCTGCCCACCCCAGGTGAGCAACTGCTTCCCAGTCACAAATGTGGCAGGGGCTGGAAATGGCTCCAACTCCTCCAGGTGTGTCTGATCGGTCTCAAGAAGCTGGAGTGGGGGAATTCACATACTGAGGCAGCTGCTGAGGGTAGTGGCAGTAGGGTGGGTGGATAACAGCATAATGGGGGTGGCATGCCCAGGATGAGAGGGCACAGGGGCTCCTCGGCCACCCGGCCCAGTGTACGAGGAGTGGGGGCAGTGGGGGCCTGGTGTTCAGGGGTCTCCACTGTACTTGATGAGGTGGCCAGTGAAGGTGATGTAAGTGTCATACTCATCGCTGAAGATGGCATTCTCACGCTCGCCCTTGTAGAGCCGCACCCAGACCTCGTCCTGCTCCTGCAACTCCAGCATGACACTCTGGCTCTGCATGATGCTGCGGTCACTCACCTGGGCGTAGAGGATCACCACCTCTGCCCCATTGTGCATGATGTGCAGGTATGTCTCCTTCTGGTTCCAGGTGTGCACATTGAGGCTGAAGTAGTAGATCCCAGGGACATAGCAGTAAAACTTGCCCGTGAACATGTTGAAGTGGCTGTAGAGGTTGACAAACTCCGTGTCGAAGATGAGGGTCTGGTAGTAGTCATTGCTGTGCAGGGGTTTCTTGCGGCCCACTGAGAAGGCGGCGTAGTGGTTCTTGCAGCGCTCCCCCGGGGCTCCCACGCTGCCCTTCTGTCCCTTGGGCCCCGCGTGGCCCCTGCTGCCGGCCACCCCTGTCTTGCCAAACTTGCCCTGGATGCCGCGCTCGCCACGGTCCCCCTTCTCCCCTGGGCAGAGCAGGAGGGAGAGCTGGACTGTCAGGCGGGGGCCAGCACTGAACCCATATCCTGAAGGCCCGTTTGCCTGACAGAGAAGGATGGAGGCAGCAGGGATGCCCCTGCCCCCTCCCCAGGCTCTGGTGCTGCTGCCCAGAGGCCACCAGAGCAGGGGCTGCTCACACTCTGGTGTGGCTCCTGCCCTCTGCTCATGCAGGGCACTGAACCACAGGTACCACCCCAGCTTCTTGCTCCCAGTCTGTGCAAGAGCTGGCACTGGAACCCAGAGTGGCACTGGTTGTGGGGCAACAGATGCTGGCACACAGAGTGGGGTCCTGCCAGCCCTCACCTTTCAGGATGGTCATGTTGATCTGAGGCAGAGGCTGGTACTGGTCGGGCGGGGGGCAGCAGCGGACACAGCGGGGCTGTGGGGGCAGCCCCTCCTGGGCACCATCAGCCTTCTGCTCCCATGTGGCCCTGGCAAGGCAGAAAGCAAAGCCCAACAGGGAGCTACAGGGGGAGCAGGGGCCCTCTGCAGCACCAAGGCTGCTTTGGCTCCCATTTTGCAGTGCCCTGGCCCTGGGGTCCCCTCACCTGGCAGCATGGTGCTGAGACGGGGCCTCTTCAGCATCTGTCCACCGCTGCTGGTTGGGGTGGGGTCCAGTCTGGCTCCCCACAGGGCAGGACAGCAGCAGGCAGAGCAGCAGGACACCATGTGCCCACAGCCCCTCCATGCCTTGGTAGTGCCCTGTGAGGTGCCAGGGACAGCTGAGGGGGACAGGAGTGTGGAAATGCCCAGCCCAGCCATACCCTGTACTGTCCTGGGACAGGACCTGTGCACTGCACACCCCTAGGCTTCTGGCTGGGCTGTGGGACACGGTGTCACCCCAGTGAGCACCTGGGGAGACCCACACTGGGGCAGTGTGGAGGCTCTGGGCTCACCAACAGGTGGGCCAGGGCCATGTAGTCTCCCAAGTCCTGATACAGCAGAGGGGATTACCTGGAGAGCTGAGGGTGGAGTGGAGCAGCAGGCTCTGGATGACCAGCCAAGTCCTGGGACGAGTGCTGCTGCTCCTGTTCAGCCTGGTTTCAGCTGCGTCCCATGAATGCCCAAGAGCAGCAACTTAAGATGTCAGCACCTGAAAAATTACAGGCAGCTCCAGATGCCATAAGGCAAATGTCAGGGTGCAGCCCTGCCTGTGTGTGGGACTCCAGCCCTGTCTGGGGAGCATATCTCCGTCCTCACTCCTGAAAGGATGCAGCACAGGCTGCACAGGCTCTGCAGGGGGCTCCTGTGCCCCAGGGGCTGCTAGCCAAAGGGTTTGCAAGGGCACAAGACCGTCTTTTTCAGAGACATGGATGTGGGCTGGCAACCCCAACTCAGAGCTACCACAGGGAGAAACCTTCTTAGGAGACCACATCCTGTGTGGGGCCAAAACTAATATTTGCAGTGGTGGTGGCCCCGTGGCCCAGCCCGGGCCCTCCATGGCCCTTCCCTGCCTTATCGCAGCCATATCTGCTGGAGACGTGAGGCTGGGCACGCAGCACCTCGTCCTTTGACCCCGAGGCACCAGGATAGCCTTGGCCAAACAGGCGTGTGGCACTGCCCAGCGCTCGGCATCCCGCGGCAGCAGGGTCCGAGGTGGTGCCGGGTTGGGATGGGGTTGGCTGCTCCCCAGCCAGGAGACTTAGGCGTCCAAGGCGTCTTAGCCAGGCGCCTCCCTGGGTTGGGACTGGGTGCGGCCTTTGCTGTTCTCCCCTCCCAGGCAGCCTCACCACCCGGCCGTGCTCCACAGCGCTGACAGCATCCTAGAGCACGGCCCAAGGGGCAAAGGGCCTGTACAGCCCTGCCCTGCCCTGTGTCCTGGCGGTGGGCGAGGCCAGGAGGGATTTTGGGGCAGAATCCTGTTGTTTTGGTGAATGCCTGTTCTCGGAGCACTGGGGCCCTCAGTCAGTATTGGGTGACTGTTACTCTTGTTCCCAAGAAAGGGGTCCAGGGACTGTGTGTGCTCCTGCAACGGGTGCAGAGGGCATTCGAGGCCAGGCAGATGACTGGATCATGAGTCACTGGAACCGGGAAGGGGCGAAGGAATGGGGAAAAGCTCCAAAGGGCTTTTCCCACTGCTTGCACCCTCTGCTAAGTGCCTGGTCCCTTTGCATGGTTCCTGGGCCCCTCTGTCCCACCAGCTCTTACTCCACTATCTTGGCCCATGTCTCGGTGCTGCCAGGTGTGGGGAGAGGCAGGGCTGTGGGCACTCAGCTCTGAGGCAGGGGAGAGGCAGACTCATGGATCAAAGCATGGAGAAGGTCAAGTAGGGGCTTGTGAGCAGGTATCACCCAGGGCCAGCCTTGGTCCTGGCTCTGCTCACCCTGCCTGGCCTTGAGCCACTGAGCACGGCATGGAGCATGGCGGGAGCATGGGAAGCCTGTGGATTTTCTCAGCTCTGAGACCATGAAATCAGACATTCCCCCGGGACCCAGAGCAGGCTCAGCCCTGGGGAAAACGCAGTGTCCCAGGGAGCTGCTCCACGAGGAGAAAACCTCACCAGGAAGTTCCCACTGCAGAAGACAGTGTTTCCCAGGCTGCCGGGAATGGAGCGAGCATGTGGCACACACAGGGCACGTGGGGCTCTCAGGACCCCCAGCATGTGCCCCCTGTACCCCATAGGTGTGCCGGGTGGGAGGTGCTCACATGCGTGTGGGCACACACAGCCCTGCCGAGGGACGCGGTTTTTCCTGTCAGGATTGGATGCTCTCCAGGAACCTGGAGATTTAAACTCAGCAGCTGCAGAAGCCTTGGGACTGCAAGTCAAAACATCCCAAAATACATTCCAGATAGAGATAAAGACCAGGATGAAACAGAACAAAGCCTGGGGGAGGAACAAGGGTCTCAGGGTGGTGTGTAGGCAGCAGGACCTGCACCCCCTGCTTTTCCCTCCACTCAGGGTGGTGGATACAGACTTCCCTGCTCCACAGCAGCTGGAGCTGGGATGCCTCTGGGATCGTGCTGGTGGGACAGGACACCCACGTTCTGCTGCAGCAGCTAGAATGGTTGCAGAGCTCTTTTTTCCCTCCTGGAGCAGCGCAGACCTGGCTGGCAGCAGGGTGGGGCCTGCACAGGGTGGTTGCAGCCTACCAGCTCCAGCAGCACCAGTAAGATATTGTGCAGGGGACCCCAACAGCCAATGTGTCCCCTACAGAGGTGCTGGGGGGGCCCAGCCTGAGTTTGATGTGTTTGTAGGGACAGATTTTTTGGGACCATAGCGAGGGCAGGGCTGGGAAGGATCTGTGTCCTCCCTGAGCCATGGTGGGTCGGGCTGTGCCCTCAGAAGACTGTGAGGCTCGGCCCTGTGATGTCCACCACCCCACCCCTTCACAGGCAGGAGAGGGGCCTCACTGGGCAGAGGGGCACACGGACCGGTGCCCCTCGCTGGACCTGCCCCAGGGCACCCGAGATCCTGGCGAGGCGAGCCGCCTTCGGGTGACTCCGCAGGGATGCCGCAGCAGCTACAGATGGGAGCATAACACGGTGCAGCTCTGGGCCCGGTGCCCAGGCCTGCAGGGCCCCCCAAAACCTGCCCCCCACATACCTCTGGGGCAGGGCTGCTCCCTCCCTGCGCTGCCTTTGCTGCCCTAGAGCATCCCCCAGGCCGGGGCAGAGCCTGCCCGTGGCCGATCGGTGTCTCCCGCTTCGGAGCCTTCTCCTCGCTCGGCCCGGGCGGAAATGCACTTTTTGGAAGCGCAGGAGGCAGCGAGGCGCGGGACGAGGCTCGCAGCCCTCCCCCGCCAGATGTGCGCCCGCGGCCGCCTTAACCATGTGTGGTCCCGGGGCCGGCCGAATTAACCGTGTGTGCTCCCGGGGCCGGCCGAATTAACCGTGTGTGCTCCCGGGGCCGGCAGAATTAACTGTGTGTGCTCCCGGGGCCGGCCGAATTAACCGTGTGTGCTCCCGGGGCCGGCAGAATTAACTGTGTGTGCTCCCGGGGCCGGCCCCGCCACGGTCACGAGCGGGCCCCCGGCGGGTGCCGCTGGCCCCGATGCAGGACCCTGCCCCACATCGGGAACGCCGCCGGCCGTTCGCTGCCCCGAGGATACCGGGGCCAGCAGAGCCCCAGCGGGAACCAGCTTTTGGTGGCCGGACACGCACACGGGTCCCGCACCGCACGGCTGGATCTGTCCCGCTCCCCACACCCCCAGTGGCAGAGGGACACGGGGGACAGCCGGCACAGCGACAGAATCTGCTGCAGGCTAGGGTCGGGTTGCACCGGGACCTGCAGCGAGGTCATGTCCTCCGGACAGCAGGGCTGTGCCCACCCCGCAGGTCCGGCTCCTCCGCCCGCCCGTGTGCGAATCCCTACCCGGGCGGGGCCCGCCCGGCGCGGACTGCAGCTCCCGGCATCCCCGCGGCGGGCGGGCAGTGCTTCCTGGGGCTGCTGGGAGTTGTAGTTCTCCGGGACGCGGAGCTCTGGTCGCTCCCGGTCGCGGTGAGCGGGGCCGCCGGGAGCTGTAGGCGGCGGCTGCGCGCGGCGGGGGAGCGGCGGCGCCGCGGTGAGCGGGGACACGGGCGGGGGGCGCCGGGCCGGCAGCCGGGGGTCTCCACCCGGCGCTGGCACCGCGGGCTCCGAGCACCCTGCCCGGGCGGGAACGGCAGGGTCTCCGGGGCTGTGCACCGCGCGGGGGGCGCGGGGGACCTCAGGGCCCCGCTCAGTCCAGTGGCTTTCCCGGGAAGAGGCGCGGGGGTCCCCAAGGGCGCGCCCGGCGGGGATGGGGGGGTCCCCGTGTCCATGCCCGGGAGGGTGCCTGTGACCGTGGCCCGGGGTTTTGGGGGTCCCCGAGGCCGTACTGGGGTCTCTACAGCCGCGGTGGGAGTTAGTACACCCAAGGAGGGGTGCCCTGGCACCTGCCGAGGGCGATGCTCCAGGGTCCCGGCGGGGCGAGGGGCGCTCCCCAGTCCGCCCCAGCGGGGTCCCGGGCCGAGCAGCCCCGCGGGCTCTCCGTGTCCCCGCCGCGCCGGAGCCTCCCTGCCCAGGGTCGGCCCCCCACGCTCAATGCCGGCTCTGTTCGCCGCTCGGGCTGCTGAAAGGCACATTGAGACCCTGCGGGGAGCACGACTCGAGCCCAGCGCGGGGACACGGGCCCTTTGGGGACAGCCCTGGGATGGCAGCTGGGGACCCCTTTCGCTGCCGTGAGCTGGGGTTCTCTGCCCCAGGCTGCATGGCGTGGAACAAGCATGGGTCCGGTCCTGGGGGTTTCTTGCCCCCTGACCAGCACGGGGTGCCCCTCTGTGGGAGTCCAGGCCACTGCCACGTCCACTGTGCAGCAGGGAGGGAGGTGGCAGCGAGGAGAACTGCCGACGCTCTGGCCCCGCGGGTGGACACAGCCTGGGGTGGGCTTGCAGTGCCCACATGCCCAGACGAATATACACTGTGAGCATGTGCAGGGGTGGGGGTCTGCTGTGTCTCTTAAGGCTGAGCATGTCGGGGTGTGTGCCCTGTGCCGTGCTTCCTGCTCAGGTGTTGGCATCCTGCTCGGGTGGAGCTGCCACGTGTCTCACGGTGTCCCTGTGGAGCCTGGGGACACATTCACCCCTCACCAGTGGGGCCTGTTCCCAGGGCTGCGGGAGCTGGGCCAAGCCGACCAGCCTCCCCGGAGGCAGCAAAGGTCATCCTCACTCCCAGAGGGGAACCTGCTTGCTCCTGGGGCTGTGTAGGAACATGTCCCAGGACACCCCAATACCGGGCTTGCACTGAGCCGGGTACTTTGGCTCACTACCTGGGCTACAGTGACCCTGGGCCAGGTAAAGGTGCTGGGCAGGTCGTGTGTTCCTGCCAGTGCACTAGGGCTCTTTCTGTTTAGGGAGGGCACAGGGGGGCTAGGTGAGAGGGGCTGAGAGTGGTTCCAGCAGCAAACAGCCCCTGGGTGTGCTGGCTCCTACCTGCATGAGGTGGGAGTACCTTTTCCTGCTACAGGAGAGGGGATGGGGCCCCTCAGGGTTGTGTCCTGCTGCCCCCCGAAAGCTCAGTTGGTGCCAACTCCAGCAATCTGACCTTCTCCCTCCCATCTTTCCACTAGGTTCTCCTTGCCCCCACTCTAATGCCAGTCTCGCCCTGCCATGAGTCTATGAGCCCCCTCCGGATCAGCGTGGGTGGTCTGCCTGTCCTCGCGTCCATGACCAAGGGTGCTGATCCCCGCTTCCGACTGCGCTGGAAGGCCATCGTGCTGTCCTCAGCCTGCGTGGGGTTTGTGCTGCTGCTCCTCTGCCTGCACCGCTCCTCCCCGGCACGACATGGCCCCCCCAGCCCTCACACCTGGCAGCTCAGCCTGCGGGCAGGGGACCGCTACAATGACACCTACCCGCTGTCCCCCCCCCAGAGAAACCCCGAGGGTGTGCGCTACCGCATCGGTGTCATCGCGGACCTGGACACGCAGTCCCGGGGCTCCCAGGAGCACACCTGGTTCAGTTACCTGAAGAAGGGTTACCTGGTGCTGTCGGACAGTGGGGACAGCGTGACAGTGGAGTGGGACAAGGACGAGAGCATGCTGCAGTCCCACCTGGCTGAGAAGGGCCGGGGCATGGAGCTCTCTGAGCTGGTGGTTTTCAACGGGAAGCTGTACACTGTGGATGACCGGACTGGTGTGGTCTACCAGATCGAGGGCAACAAGGTGGTGCCCTGGGTGATCCTCCCAGATGGGGATGGCACTGTGGGGAAAGGTGAGCTCCCGTCCTGCCCTGTGGATGCAGAGCAGCGAAGCAGCGAGCTTGGCTCTTTTTGGCTTGTTGGGGTGGGGTGTACCTGTGACCCCTGTGCCTGGCCAGGATGGGGACAATTCCTGTCCAGGGACCAGCTGTGTGGGGCCTCCTGTGCCCAGTGCCAGGCTCTGGGGTGTGGCGTTCAGGGTGTGGGGCCAGTCTGATGCCCTTGTGCTGGCCAAGCCCCTCTCAAGCCGTTCTCTCCACCACAGGCTTCAAGGCAGAGTGGCTGGCAGTGAAAGACGAGCACCTGTATGTGGGGGGACTGGGCAAGGAGTGGACCACCACGACGGGGGAGGTGGTGAACGAGAACCCCCTGTGGGTGAAGGTCATCGGCTACAAGGGCGACGTGAGCCACGAGAACTGGGTGGCAAACTACAATGCCCTGAGGGCTGCAGCAGGAATCCGACCCCCAGGTATGGAGCGGGTGCAACCTCCTGCCACCCCATATCCCACACTTTGACGGCTCCAGGGCTGGTCACCCTCCCTAGGGATACTGAGACTGGGTGAGATTTAAAGGCCATTGACAGTCAGAGACCTCCCTGTGTCCTGGCACAGAGGCCAGAGCTTTCCCCTGCCCTGGCCATTTCCGTCTCCTGAGTGTGCCACGAGCAGCTGGGGTGGCTCAGCTGACACGGGGCTGGCAGTCCCCTGGGCAGAGCAGGATGTGCCAGGTGCCCCTGTCTGGCTCTGGAAGGGACTGAGATGTTGCTGTTGGGCAGTGGGGCAGGAGGAGGCAGAAATGTTCACAGGGGCTGCAACCTGTGAAGTGTTTTGGAGGGGCCCGGCCAGTGCCCACGTGCCCCATGCGTTCACACTCCGCTTCCTGCCGCAGGGTACCTGATCCACGAGTCGGCCTCCTGGAGCGACACGCTGCAGCGCTGGTTCTTCCTGCCGCGCCGCGCCAGCCACGAGCGCTACAGCGAGAGGGCGGACGAGCGGCGAGGCACCAACCTGCTGCTGAGCTCCACCCAGGACTTCGGGGACGTGACAGTAGGCCGTGTGGGCGAGGTGGTTCCCACCCACGGCTTCTCCTCCTTCAAGTTCATTCCAGACACGGATGACCAGATCATCGTGGCGTTGAAATCAGAAGAGGACAACGGCAAGATCTCCAGCTACATCATGGCCTTCACGCTGGATGGGCGCTTACTCCTGCCCGAGACCAGGATCGGGAGTGTGAAGTACGAGGGCATTGAGTTTATTTAACAGACTTTTGGACCGAGTAGAGGGGTGCGGGCGGCCGAGGGGCATGGGTGGTCCCTGCCAACCTTCTTTCAACCTGGGCTCTGTGAGGGATGCCAGGCAGCACTCCTGGCTCTGTTCTTGGCCGTGGCCTCTCCGGTAAAGCATTGGCTGTGCTGCAGCAGGCGTGGTGCGAGTGTTTCGACAGTGGCACCTGGTGGCAAGGGAGCACCACCACAGGGTGCTTCCGGCCCCGGTGGCAGTGGCCACATCCCGGAGCACCGGTTCCCGGGCAGGCCCCACTGCAGTCCTTAGTGCCCAGCCCCGAATTGCGACAGACCCCTCTGCGGTGGGTCAGCGACTGTGGTGACATCCGGTGACATCCGGGCTCTGGGTTTGCAGCTGAGTAGCAGCTGAGCCCCAGCTCTGCAGCTTTGCCTTGTGTGCTGTGGGGCTCCCCAGGCAGAGGAGGGGGTGTGCAACTGAAGCGGGTCAGACCCAGATCAGGCTTTTTCCCCAGAAGCTGGTTTTCCTTGCCTTTTCCTATAAGCTGAGTGAGGTGATGGCTGGGGTGACAGGTGGCCTGTTTCTGGGAAAAGTCACACGTGGGAGGGGGCAGTTGCTGTGTCCCTCTGCCCCTGTCACCACAGGGGGTGCAGCAGTTCCAGCACCACTGGTAGCACCGGTTCCACTGCCGCTCCTGGTGCTGTGGTACCAGCACAGTGGCAGTGCTTGTGGGGGAGGGGCAACAGGTGGTCCCAAGCGACTGATGGGGCCACCAGCCATGGCCAGGTGTAATGTGGGCCCATCCCAGTGCCGTTCCCAGCCCACCCCCTGTGAGCCGTGTGTGTGCTGGCTGTGTCTCCTAGGCCTGGCTGCACACAGCCCCAGCCCCAGAGGTGGCTCCAGCCCCAGAGCTATCAGCTCTAGGAAGAGCTGAGCCCTGGACAGGAGCTGCTGGGAGCTGGTGGTGGCATGGCCATGCTGTCCAAGGGCTGCCGTGCTCAGCGCGGAAGCAGAGCCAGAAGCGCCAGCTCAGCTTCTCAGGGCTGACAGCAGCTGGGAAGCATTCGTAGCAGCCCGAGGCTTTGGCCAGGGAGCCTTCTCCAGAATGTTGTGAAATCACATCCGCAGCCTGTGGCCTCTGGCAGGAATTTGCGCAGTTTCAGGAGCCAGAAGTGTCAAAGGGGCATCTGCTGGCCCCAGAGCCCTTCTGACCCCTCTGACTGTGGGGGCTGTGTCTCGTGGCCTGCCCACGCTCCCCGGCTCAGCCCTGCCCTGCCCCAGGTCACAGGGCAGCACATCCTCACACCAGGGCCAGTGTTTGGTAGGGTACTGTTCCTGGTTTGGTTCCCCTTAACACCCTGCCCCTGGAGCAACTCTGCCAGCAGGCAAGGCTTCAGCGAGCTGGGCCTGCGTACTGGCCCAGCTGGTTTGGGGGGGCCTTGGGCCCACCGTGCCCCTTTGTCGTGCCCTGGCACTGTCCTGCAGGGGGTCCAGCAGTGCTCGGGGAGGGAAGGACCTGTTGGTACAGTGACCTGGCTGTAGTTGGGTGGAAGGACCTGCAGAGGACGGAGCCCTCCCAGGAGCCCAGACAGGCTCTCTCTGCCTCATCCCTGTTTACACTGTCGGCACCTTTGCGAGCCGTGCGGAGCGCGGACGAGGCCAGACACGTGTTTTCGTTTAGCCCAGACGATGACTCAGCCGGTGCTGGGCTGGGAGCGGACTCGCTTGTCTCCTCTGGACATGGACCTGTCCCCAGTGCCGCAGGCAGACCTGGCTTCAGCCCCTTCATGTGGCCTCGGGGCTGTGCAGCACCCAGCCCAGGGCATCCAGGGCCCGTTCCCGGCCCATGATCAGTGCCAGCTGGCCCTGGGCCACAATGGCCACTCAGCCATTGCCTGCACTTTGCTTGGCACAGCCTCTCCTGGCCTTACTCACCCTCCTGGCTCAGGGCTGACAGCTCAGTAGCACCTGTTTGCTGCGCCGGTGGCTGTGCTGGTGGCTGTCCCTGCCACATGACCCCTGTTTGTCCCCTGGGCTGAAGCATCCCTGGGCTCCAGACCTCAGCCCTGTGGTGCCCTTGGAGCAGCAGCACCGGTGCCTTGGGCAGCCAGGCTGGCAGGAATCCTGCTGATGCTGGAGCCTCTGTAGACCATGAGGGTTGCAGTAGAGCTGGGGACCTGGAGCTCCATCTCCAGGTGTCATCCAGCATCCTGGCACTATCAATGCTGTCACCTCCCGCATGTTTCCTGAAGCCTCAGGCAGGGATGGGACAAGGTCTGGCTGCCCACAGTTCCACCGTTTCTTCTTGTCCCAAACGCCAAGCAGCTCCAACACCTCCTTCCACCATGAGCAGCTGTGGGAGTGCCATGGCAAGAGGCTGGCTTGGGAGCAGTCATGGCCACAGTGGCAACTGTCCCTGCTAACATGTGCCCGTGACACCCGGCCAGGCTGTGCTTGGAAGCTGTGTCCCTCCCAGAGGCAGGACTCCCTGCCCGCTCCGCTGGGACAGAGGCACTGCAGGGGAGATGGAGCGCAGCCAGCCGGGCACAGAGTACAGGTCCGGTGACAGCAGCAGCACCCCAACACCTCTGCAGTGACACAGTGGGGATTTTGATGGGGATAGAGTCGTGTCTTTACATAGTAGCTGGTGTGGGGATTGGTGTTTGGGAGTGGTGCTGGGAAAAGTGTTGGTAACACGCATATTTTTATTACTACTGAGCACTTGTGCAGCTCAAGGCCTTTTCTGCTCTTCATCCCACCAGTGAGGGGCAACGGGGACACAAGGCAGTGGGAGGGAGCACAGCCAGGACAGTGACCCCAGCTGACCCAAGGGGATATTCCATACTGTATGGCATCATGCTCAGTATATAGAGCTGGAGGAAGGGGGAACATTAGGAATTAAGGCCATTTGTCTTTCCCAAGTGTGATAGTTTGGACAAATGCTGGGGGGAGTCAGGCTGTGGGGGCTGAGCTGCCCACCAGGATTAAACCCTGACACACAGCCAGGACAGGGACAAGGTGGATTTTTGGAGCTGTGCCAGAGGGCAGGAGCTGCTGTCCAGGGGGAGAGGCCTGAGGCCTCGGGAAGGTCGCTGTGGTGCAGGACCTCCGGTAGGAGTGGGGAGTGGGCGAGGGGACTCGGGGGTAGGACGAGCTGGGCTGGAGGGGCCGAGGTGGGGAGAAATGCTCGGGCACGACCAGGACCGTAGCCTGCGCCGACATCGGCGCGGGCAGCTCCGGAGCAGGGGTGGCGGGTCCGTGGGTGGTGGGGCCGGGAGCGGCGGGGCCGGGGGCGGCCGGGTTGCGCTGGGGCGGGGGCGGCCGGTGCCCGCGGCGGGGCCGTGCCGGGGCGGGGGCGGCGGTCGCGGCGGAGCCGCATCCCGCGGAGGGCGGGCGCAGCCGGGCTGGCCCCGCGCCACGCGGAGGAGGAGCAGCAGATCCCCGGAGCACGTTAAAGAGCGAGGCCGAGCGCGGCGGGGAGGAAGCGAACGGCTCTGTGGAGGCAACGGAGCGGCGGCCGCAGAGCGCCCGCCCCGGCCGGAGCTAAGTTCCCGGCAGCGGCTCGGCCGGGCCCGGCGCTGGGTGCGGGATCGGGGCCGGTGGCCGAGCCCGCAGCCCCGCACCATGCCCGCCGCGCTGCCCAGCCTGCTGGCCTGGCTGGCGGTGCTGCTGCTCGGCAGGGCCCGCCCGGCCGACGCCTGCAGCTGCTCGCCCATCCACCCGCAGCAGGCCTTCTGCAACGCCGACGTAGGTGAGCCCCGCGGGACCCCCGCCCCGAGCCCCGCCCGGCCCGGCCCGCGCCAACTTCCCAGCGGGGGAAGGGGCGGAAAGTTGGTGCGGGGCGGGCAGGGAGCGGGCAGAGCCCCCCGACTCCCGGCACCTGCCCGCAGCCCCGGCCCGGCCGGCCCGGGGGTGTGTCGGCGGGCGCGGATGCGCGGCCGGGCGCGGTCCCTCCGTCCGGGCTGTGCCCGACGCTCCCCGCGCCTCCCGCCGTCTCGGGGGGACCCCTGCGCCCGGCATCCCTCCAGGGGGCGGCCGGAGCACGGCTCCGCCGAGGCCGGTCCCCACTGGCCGCCTCCCCGGTGAGTGACACGGGTGGGCCCGGCCTCCCCCGACTCTGATGACACCGCGGAGGTACGTGGCAGCGCGGGGCTGGGGCCTGGGGGCTGCTGGGGCCCTCCAAGCATAGCTACGGCACCGGCCCGGAGCCCGGAGGAGCCCCCGGTCCCGGGAGCCACCGCCACGGGCTTGGTCAGCCCCGTCCACTCCTTATTTCCAGGCATTTCCTTTCCCCCGTCCCACTTTGTTCGGCTTGGATGCTGCTGAAAGGGAGGGCTTGGCAGCGCCGAGATCTGGATTCCTCTTTCTATGAATAATGCCCTTATTAAATTTTAACATATGAACCAAACAGGCCGGCCCCAGTTCCCGGCGCTTCCCTTCCCGGGGCCGTTCCCAGGCTCAGCTGGAGAGGTAACATTCCCAAACACTGAGGCAGCCCCAACCTCTGGATGGCCCTGCCCTGTCCGTTGCTCCAGAGCCAGGATGCTCCTGACAGATTCCCAGGCTTTCAGAGTGCCTTCCAGAACCCACTCTTAGCCTTTCTCCTCAAGAGGGCAACTCCTGCAGCACTTGGCTGCTGCTCCACATGCCCGGCTCTGCCCGGCCTCACAGTGAGGCACGCTGGGGACAGGGAGGCTTTGAGACAAAATGGAGCACTGGATTTTTGGAGGTGCTGCTGGAGCTCATGTCCCTGGCCCACAGGATGCCCTGTGCCTGCTCTGGCAGCACGGCTGTGGCTTCCCATCACACTCCTGTCAGGATCAGCTTTCGGGGCACTTGTGACTCACTGCCTGTCGTGGGGTGCCGGCTCAGCCCTGACTCAGCTGCTGAGTCACCGTCTGTCTTGGCAGCCCCAGCTGTCTCCACAATCCCCTGGGAGAGCACAGCCTGCTTGGGCTTTGGTCTCCTGCTGCCCCACTACCCTCAGCAGGTGCCTGTCCTGCGGGTGCCTGGAGCACATCCTGCCAAGGCAGCCTCCTCCCATCTGTGCTGCCGGCAGTGCTGGCACCTTTTGGCTCCCAGCCCAGGTGCCCTGTGCCGCTCATATGTCAGTCATGCCTTGTGTGGGTCCAAGTGGAGACAGTGCTGATTTTCATGATGGAGCTGGGCATGTCCTGGGATGATCCTGTGATCCCCAGCCTTTTGCTGCTTCTCATTTTCCCCCTGGATGCTCTCTGGAGCTGGGATGCTCCTCAGACAGCTCCATCCCTGCAGGTGTGCAGAGCCCAGGGAGAGTCTGAGGCCCTTGGTGCTGCCGGGACTCTTCCCAGCTGCCGTGACTGGAGGGGCCCATGTCCAGGCTGGGCCCTTGACAGAGATGTGGTGGTGTGGGGATGGCTGATGTTCTGTGGTGCTGGGTGGGTGCACCCAAGGCAGCCTGTGGGCCCCAAGGCTCACACTCAGCCCTCAGTAGAGGTGGTCAGGGTGGGTGCATTGGGGGGTCTTGGTCCTGGGAGTTGGCATCCCTGCTCCATAGCATGGAGAGCACCTGCCATATCCCTCTGTGCCTCCCCATGGCCCCTTTGCCTTTGCACCTGCCCCTGCAATTGCTCTGCCCTGGAGCAGGGCTGGAGCAGCTGCAGCCCAGGGCTGCACTTCCAGGCAGTACAGGGGAAGGCCCATGCGACTCTGCATTGGACATGAGGTGCTTGAGGGACTCGGGGTCATGAAGGGGCTGGATGTTGTGTCACTGAGCTGGTGACTTGCAACAAGTGACCTGCCAGCCTACGCTTGCACATCCGGGCCAGTGAGATGTGCAGGGGGTTTCTGCAGGGCCCAAGGACTTGGGGCTGCCCTATCCACCATCCCTTACTGGAGCCATGCTTGGGCAGTGGGGACTGGAGGTGCTCTGGCAGGGCCACTCCACTGCAGGAGATGCTCAGCTGCCCGGTGGGGCCACAGCCAGGCCAGGGGCCACAGCAGGAAACCTGGCTTCTGCTCTGTCTCTTCTGGAGCAGCGTGGGGATGTGGAGGGTGAGGGGCGTGATGCTCAGCCCTTTTGGGCATGGCCGTGGCTTTGGCCCTGTGTGGCAGCGCCACTCCCGGAGAGGCCGATGGGGCAGGGGAGAGTGGGTGCTCGGTGCTGCCTGGGGTGGGGGCACCTGGGCTGCGGTCCTTGTTGGTATTGTGCCGATTCCAGTCATCCCAGTGCCTGGTTCCTCGGGAGGGGGCACAGGAAGTGGGGGGGCTGCCAGCAGCCAGTAGGGACCGCGCAGAGGAGGAGGTTTGGTGGGAGTGGTGAGAGCCGTCCGTGCCGGGGAAGTGTGCGGCTGCCTGCAGACCCCGCCGAGCCTTGCGGGGCCCGGCAGCTGCCGGAGCCCTTCCGTGCGGAGGGGCCGCGGGCACCGCGCTGATTGGGCTCCCGCGCTCCCGTCACGGCCGGGATGACGCACGCGGCCATGGCAGACCCGCGGGCACCGGGGAGCCCCCGCGGCCTCCCCACTGCGGGACCGCCCCGCATCCCCAGCCTCAGCATCTCTAAACCGCTGTGCCGGGGCGGGGGCACCCACCCGGCCGCCCCTGCGGCTGCTGGGGTGCGGGCAGGCGCTGGAGCGCAGGCCGGCGCTTGTGGGGCGGTTGTTGCTCGTGTGCCAGGCAGAGCTGGGATGCAGGAGTCCCTGCCGGGGGTGGTTTGCCGGCTCTGCAGCTCTGCCGGGCTGGAATGACCCCGGGGCTACCTTCACTACGGAGACGGGTGCCTGGGCGGGCAGTGCCGGGTGGGCAGCAGACAGTGCTGGCACTGGCAGCCGACCCTTCTGCTCTGAGAAGAGAGCTTTGTCCCCTGGGCATCCAGCCTAGCAGCAGCCTCCTGGATGCAGCCTCCAAGGTCCATGGGCACCGGTGCTTCCCGGGCAGGTGTGGGCAGGGCAGCTTGGAGGGGTTTGAGGTGGGATGGTGGAGGAAGGGGCAGCCAGTCAGGACGCCCTAGGCTGGGAGGAGGGGGCCTGGGGCTAAGGGTCCTTGTGCTGCCCCCTCTGCCCATGGGGCACGTGTGGGCACAGCAGTGCCCTGAGCTGGAGCACCCTGTGTGGGGGCCAGGGAGGATAAATCTCACAGCTGGCAAGGCTGGAGAGACATCCTGGTGGGTTTGTGGCACTGAGTGACTGTGTGTCCCCAGCTTTGCTCCTGGAGCTGGTGGCTGCCCAGACTGGCAGCAGGAGGGGTGGGTGACGTGGCCAATGGGGGCACTGGCATTTGAGGAGGTCTAACTGCTGGTCCCTATGCGCCCAGGGGTCTCCTCCATCCCTCACCCAGTCTCCTTGTCCCAGGCTCTCCTCAGGGCTCTCTCCACCATCCCTGTGGCCACCCTCCCTGCTACCCTGGTTCCTGGCGGGCGTGGAGCAGTTTGGCTGCGCCGTGGGGTCTTGGCAGGGAAAGCACAGCGCGGCCATCCCCTCCACAAAGCTGCACTGTTCAGAACAAATCCGCCCAGAATTGGGCTGCATTTTTGTCAAGTGATTCATCAGCACGTGAATGGAAAAGGCTGGAGCCCACTGAACCAGTAACCATTCCCCACACAGGAGCCATGGGGCCAGCACTGCTTGCACCCAAGTTACGCCGCCGACACGCGGGGCCTGGCACACATGGACACAGCAGCCGCAGGGCTGAGAGACAAGGGGTGGCCCGTGCCTGCAGTGCCCCAGCACACTGCTGATGGAGGAGCGGGCGCTGTCCCCAGGCACAGCTGAGATGCTGCCAGTGTGCCTGGACAGCCCAGCCCTTCCCAAGGGATGGGAGAATGGCTGGGAAAGCTTCCAGTGCAGCCCTGGTACCAGCGGCCAGACCTTGCATACCCCAGCCCCGCACAGAGCGAGTGCTTCCCTTGACAGGGGACAGCTGTTTCAGGAAGCCTCTTCTCTGGTCCCTGCTCACACTGGCACCACCCTCACATTTCCAGAGTAAGCTCTGCTGGTGCCCAAGTGTGGCTGTGCCTCCCTGACCTTCAGCTGAAATAGCCCATCCACGTGCCCCCATGCCCAGCAGTATTTATAGACCATGGTCAGATTCCCCTCTCCTGGCCATGCCAGGTGGGAGAAGCTCATCTGTGCCAAGCTGTGGGTGACCCCCACACGTCCCTGGCTGCTCCCAGCTCGGTACATTTTTGGTGGGGACACGAGCCAGGATGAACTCTGTGAGAGTGCCCAGCTCCCTGTCCCCCCCCCCCACAGCACACACACAAGGGTGGGAGGGCACCAGGGAGCCCTGCAGGAGAGGGGGTTGACCTTCCCATGGAATGGAGGTACCCCAGCAGAGTGGAGAGTCCTGCCAGCCCATCCCCTGCAGCCAGGTCTCCTACCAGTGGAGGGAGGCAGGCAGGGCTGGGGGCTGCAGGTCTCAGCATGGGGACCCAGGCAACCTGCACAGCAGAGCACCAAGCCAGCCCCATGTCCCAGCTGGTGAGTAAGGGTGAGCTGGCTGCCTGCCCTGCCCGCCCGGTGCCCTGTGGGTCACTGCCACGTGCTGAGCGCTCACATGCTGGATCGTGTATCCTGGGCTGTGTGGGCAGCATGACCGCAGGGACCCTGCCATGCCAGAGCTATCCCCAGGCTCAGGGTGCCACACCTCTCCAACCCTGGGGCTCCCAACCTTGTCCTTCAGCACTCAGTGCTGGGACCGCCGCAGGGCCACCAGCGCTGGGAGGACTGTTGCCTTTGGCCAGGCTGCTCGAGGCTGCTGGCTGGGCCCTCATTGCCTCCTCTCAACAGGACATGTTTTCCCATTGCCACAGCTCTCAGTGTCCCGGATTGTTTTTCAGGCAGCAAGGGCAGGAAGCAACACCTGTGGCCCCAGCCCTGGGAGGATGCGGGTTCTGTGCCTGCACAGCACGATGCTCTGTGTGAGGCAGGAACCAGCAGCTGGAGCATTGCCCTGGCACAGCTGGGACCCCACTGTGGTGGGACAGGCACACTGTGCTCCAGGGTACAAGGGCAGCCTTGTCCTGGGACCCTTGCTCTCCCAGCATTGGGTGCAGAGAGGCTAGCAAGGGTCTGGTGAGGCTGGGGACTCCAGCAAGAGGTGCTGGTGTTTGGTGGCAGTGCTGGTGCCCACATTAGCCTTGGCCACGGGGACATGGCTCTGCTACCCTCTGTAAGGTGATTCTTACCTGAAGATGATTGTCCAAATCACTGCCTCTGCCCTTCCCTCCTCTGGCCTGGCCAGGCCACTCGGGCACCTGGACGGGGCCCTTATCAGGGACTGGTTTAATTAATGACAGTGGAACAAACACCGCAGTGCTCCCAGGACACTGCAGGCCGATTTTAACTCTCTGTGCCATCTGGGTGATGGGCACAAGTTCGGACAGGGCCAGCCTGCACCCAGGAATCCATCAGAGACCGAGCCAGCACCAGCCAAGGGTGAATGGTCCGGCACAGGTGGTGGCAGCAGGGCTGGGCAATCCTGAGATGACCTTTCCTTATCACCCACCTGGAGGGTGCTGTTGCAATGCTGCCAGTCACTGTCATGCATGTGCCAGAGCCCCGTCCCTTTGGGGACAGCAGGGGACAGTTGGCTCTGTGGACAGCTGAGCATCTGCGGGGAGGGCAGTGGGGTCTGCTGTGGGCAGTAGCCCCCTACGGGTGTGAGAATCACTGTGGGAGGCAGGGGCTGAGCGGGACTGGTCACCTTCACTTACCTCACCTTTCCCTTGCAGTGATCCGAGCCAAGGCCGTCTCTGCGAAAGAGGTGGATTCAGGGAACGATATATACGGGAATCCAATCAAACGCATCCAGTATGAAATCAAGCAGATCAAGGTAACAGGGCATATCAGGGCAGGAGGCTGAGGGGGAAGGGGCACCCCTGCACCAGCCACTCACTCCTGCCTCTGCTCCCCAGATGTTCAAGGGTCCCGACCAGGACATAGAGTTCATCTACACGGCTCCGTCGACTGCCGTGTGCGGCCGGCTGCTGGACACCGGCGGGAAGAAGGAGTATCTCATCGCAGGTGGGCACCGAGGGGAGGGCGCTCAAGGGGTGCCAGGACAGTGCTGACCCTCCTGCCTCACCCACCCCTGGAGACACCCGATGTGTGTGCCTGCTCCCTGGGCATGTTCCCCCCTGTCCCTCAAGCTCCTACCAATCGCCCTTAGGTGACCCCCCAGCTGTGCCCTAGCTACACTCGGCAGCCCCGGCTGTGGCAGGTGCAGCTCGGGGATGAACCTCTGCTCCCTGGGGGGTCACCAGAGACAGTGCACAGTGAGGGGACCCAGGCATCCCAATCAATCTGGGGTCCTGGGGCACTGGGGGGACCCCCTGAGTGGTCTGTCTGGCCTCTCTCCAGGTAAGTCAGAGGGCAATGGCAAGATGCACATCACACTCTGCGACTTGGTCTCCACTTGGGACTCGCTGACCCCGACCCAGAAGAAGAGCCTAAACCAGCGGTACCAGATGGGCTGCGAGTGCAAGGTGAGTGACCAGGCTGTCCCCCACACCAGGGGGATCTGCAGCCCCCAGGGAGCGGCAGGTCCCGTGGGGAGACGCTCTTCCCTGTCCTGCAAGGATGAAGTTGTGCAGAGACAGCAGATTGCCAGGTAGACAGGAAGGGTGACTGAGCCTCTGGCTCCCTCTGACTGGGAACCGAGGCCAGCCCTCAGACTGGCACCCAGGGAGTGTCCCTCAGTCCCCCTACATCAGGGTCATGTCCCCACCATGCCTCACAGTGCAGAGTCAGCCTGGAATCTGTGTTAAGAGATGGGGGAGTGGATGAAGCAGAGCTGTGCAGGACCCCCAGCCCAGCTGCCCCACACTGCTTCTTCCCAGCCCAGTGTCCCCCGTCGGGGTGATGGGTGACAGTCTCTGTCGTGCACAGATCTCGCGCTGCCTCTCCATCCCTTGCTTCGTCTCCTCCTCGGACGAGTGTCTTTGGACAGACTGGGCGATGGAGAAGAACAACGTGGACGGGCGGCAGGCCAAGCACTACGCCTGCATCAAGAGGAGCGACGGCTCATGTGCCTGGTACCGTGGCATGGCCCCCCCCAAGCAAGAGTTTCTCGACATCGAGGACCCCTAAGCCAAACAAGCGCATTCCAGTAGCCAGTAGAAAAAACTTGCGAGATGTTAGACTGGTCCATGCTGATATCAAACCCTGGAGACAGCATGAAAATCTGCTCGGCCGCGGGGGTCACTGGAGGCTGCCACGTGCATGCGGGGGGCAGGGACGGGGACCCACTTCGTCGCAGGCACCTGGCAGTCCAGGGCCACACTGGCAACTTGGGTTTGTGCAGGGCTGAGCAGGGTGTGGGGTCCGGTCCCCCTGCCAGCGTCATGACTCCCCAGCCATGCTTGGCCCTGCCCTGGCAGCTGTGAAGGAATCGAGCCCTTTTGAGTGGCGGGAGCTGCCCCAGCTGCGTAGCAGGTCTACCAGTGCCCCCGCCGCGGGAGCCGCCCCCGCAGCTCTGGCCAGGCAGCCCTCCCCACCACAGTGCCCAGAGACCGCCCCGTCCCCCTCCCCACCCATTGCCCATCCGTCCCCTCGGGGTGCAGGAAGGGTACCTCTCTGGGCAGGGGCTCCTGAGGGCTTTACCATGCAGCAGAGCCCCCAGCTGAGTGCAAGAGGCTCCAGGCCTTTCACAGGGCCAGAGGACTCGAGCAGGTGCCTTGTCCGAAAAAGCTGGAGGGGCACGTTAGCATATCAGGGGTGATCCCCACATGCACCCAGGCACTGCTGCCCCTCTCTCCACATGTTCCTCTCTCCAGTGGGTTCCATTCCCCTGCAACCTCCTGCAGATCCTTCTGCAGCTGCCACCGTTGGACCAGTTGAGACCCACTGGTGGCAGGGCAGCTGCAGGAAAACCTGTCCCCTCCAGTGAACCCCCTGCACCCTCAGCCCCACATTCTCTGAGCCACCTCCACGCTGCAGCAGTGCTGGCGTGTGCCGCAGAGCTGCCCCGCTGCAATGCCCGTGGCACCGGCATGTACACCCACGGCTTTGGGAGCATGCCAGGAATGCTCCCTGTGGCCCTGCGTCGGGGGCGTTTTCATGCTGTGTGTCCCTGCAAGGTTTGAGATGTCATACTGGACCAGTCTGGGCAATTGCAACATATTAAAGAGAAAAATTAAAAAGAAGGAAAAAGAAAAAAAAAAAAACCACCCAACCTTTACTCAGTCCCGACCGCGCATCCCAGGCGCTCTGTATGGCTATACCCGCTGTGCTCCTGTCGCTGCTGCTCCTCTGTCTTTGACTTCAATATCGCCACTTGTTTTGCCGCCGGCTCTGTGGTCCCTGTGCCGTGATTTCCGTCTCCTCATCCGGCGCTGGAACCGCCCCGGTACCGGCGGGGGGGTCCGTGCCGGGAGCTCCCGGGGAGGGGAGGCGATGGGCGGGGTCCCTGCGGTGGCTCGGCCAGGACCTCGCCGGCTCCCGCCACCCTCCGGATCCAACCGAACACCCCTGGGCCCCCCGGTCCTCCTCAGCCGCGGAGAGGAGGGATCCACGCGGGGCCGCCGGAGGACAAGGAACGAGAAGGCGAGGGGAAGAGCTGCTGCAGGGCCACCTTCAGATACCGGCGGCAGCGCTGAGCGCGGGGTCCGCCGGGGCCGGGACCGGGACCAGGACCGGGGAGGGGCGGGGCTGGGGCTGTAAAGGGGCGCGGTCTGTGCCGGAGGGGGCGGGCCCGGGGTGTGACGGGGCTGGGCCGGGCCACGCCACGCGCAGAGCCCCGCGTCCGGTCCCGCGTGGGGCGGTGGCGGCCGCGGCCCGGCCTCGTCTCTCCGTTGGCTGTTCCGAGCGAGCGGGCGGAGCGTGCCCGGCCCTGGGCTGTGCCGAGCAGGCGCCGCGGCCGCGCAGAGGCGGAGCGGAGCCGCCCCGCGGGGCCGGCGCGGAAGGAGCTTGTGGCGGCGGCGGGCGAGAGGCGTTGCGGTGACACGTGCGTGCGGCGGGACCCGGATGGTGAGCGCTGCCGGGATCGGGCGGGACGGGCCCGGGGGCGCCGGGGTCTGCGCTCCGCTCCCGCCGCGCTCTCCTGCCCTGCCAGCAGGGCCGCCCGTGGGCAGCGGAGCGGCGGGACCGGGCGGGCCGCACATGGCGGCGGGCGGGCCGGGGCGGCGCGGCGGTGGCGCGCGGGGGCGGCGGGCGGGGGCGCGGTGCCCGCGGCGGCCGGGGACCCTCGGTGTGGAGCGCGGCGGGCGGCGGCGGGTCCGGGCCGCGGCCAGTGGCTCTGAGAGCCGGAGCGGGACGGGAGGGGCCACCCGCTCAGCCGCCCCCTCTCCTTCTCCGCAGCCGCGGCCGCCGGGCCCACCGAGCCGGCCGCCCACGGCGATGATCGCGGAGAAGCTGCGGGAGGCGCTGGAGCCGGTGCGGCGGGAGGCGGCGGCGGAGCTGGGCCGGCCTCTGGCCGCCGCCGCCCGCTCCGTGCTGCAGCAGCGCATCGAGTTCGCGCCCGCCCGGCGCGGCCTGGCCGGGCAGCTGGAGCGCCTGCGGGACAAGTACGAGCACATCGGGGCCGAGGCCCTTGGCCGCCCTCTCGGCATCGCCGGCAGCCCTCCGGAGCGGCCACAGAACCCCCAGGGTGAGTGGAGAGGGTGCGGGCACACCCGCGTGCTCCCGTGCCCTGCTCCCCCTTTGCCCCCTCGGACTGACCACCCGTTCCCCACAGGCTGCAGCCCAGCATCCCCGAGGCCCATGGGTGACGGGATCCCTGCGCCCCAGAAGGTGCTCTTCCCAGCCCAGCGCCTCTCCATGAAGTGGGAGCGTGTCCACCGTGTGGGTGCCGGGCTGAGTAATCTGGGGAACACCTGCTTCCTGAACTCCGCGCTGCAGTGCCTGACCTACACGCCACCACTCACCAACTACCTGCTCTCCCGCGAGCACGGACGCACCTGTGAGTGGGGACCCCAGTTCGGGGGGCCGGGAGGGAGGAGCAGCGTCTGCCGGTCCTGCTCGCAGTGCTGTGCTCAGCACCTCTGCGCCTGGCTCTGGTGAGGGGGTGTGGGTGTTGGGTTGCACCTTCTCTGCTCCCTTCTGCCTGTTTCTCCATCAAGAGGCTGTTCCTGGGTCCAACTCATGTTTCCTGGTGATAGCAGTGTTCCCAAGCTCAGCATCTCTGCCTCTGGGGAGACTTTGTCTCTGCTGAGTGTAGCCAGGACTAAGATAGGCCCAACAGACTTGCTGGCTTCTTGGGGGCTGAGCTGAGGGGTTCCAAATAGCCCCTGCCTGTGGGGACTGCATGAAGGCAGTGTGGCAGGCCCTGCTCCAAGCTGTCACCCTGGGGAACACAGAACCCTGTCTGTACGACTCCGGTGGGATCTACCCCTCAGAGCCGACCTGTGGGCTCATCCAGTGAGTACCTGGGACCTGTTTTCCATCCGTGTGGATGCTCTCTCACCAGGGGGCTCCCATGGCTGGTCCTGTGATGGGCTCTGCTGGTCGGTGTGGCGTGTGCTGGTTCTCATGTCTCTGGGATGCCCCAGAGCTGTCTTGAAGCACAGGGCTCGAAGGGAGAACTGAGTGTGTGGCTGTAATCCCCTGTGCTGCCTCCATCTCTCCCGAGTTTGCCCCCAACATCCCATCGTCTCTCCTGCTCCAGGTGCCCACGGAAGCTTCTGCATGATGTGTACTATGCAGAACCACACGATCCAGGCTTTTGCCAACAGCGGCAATGCGATAAAGCCACTGTCCATCATCCGAGATCTCAAGAGTAAGGATGGCTGCCCTTCCCCCCATAACTAAAGTGGAAGCAGAACTGTTGGGATTGGGGCACATTTGGCCAGATGGCTCCACTGAGACAACTCACAGAGCCTGCCAGGGGGCTGCCTGGGACTTGCCCCCTGGCTGGCATGAGTCTGATGTCTGGTTTGGATTGAGGGGGCTTGAACCCCAGAGTTCCTGCCCCAGGGGAGGAAGGGACGGCCAGTATCTGTTGCAGCACATGCTAATTCCTCCGTCTCTTGTAGAGATTTCCCATAATTTGCGCTTCGGCAGGCAGGAGGATGCACATGAGTTCCTGCGTTACACCATTGATGCCATGCAGAAGGCCTGCCTGAATGGCTACACCAAGTACGTGGGGCCTCATGGCCTGTTGCTGCTCTTTGCTGATCCCTCCCTGGTCCCCTGGGCTCATGGGGGGGGGACTGTGGGGTGAACGTGTCCCCCAGGTTGGCCTTATTTTGGGGAGGTCGTGACTTCAGGGGCCTCGTGTGTGGGGTCCAGCTCTCTGGCCCTCAGGGATGTGGCTCTGGGCTGTTGTTTGCCTTCTGACTCCTTCACCCCGGCACAGCTGCAGTCCTGTCCCAAAATCCTGAAGCTGCTATGGGGTGGGATCCCATCCCAATTGCCAAGGGATCCAGGCATGCTTGCTAGCTCAGCCCCAGTTCTGTGGCTGTGGGAGTGCAGCTTCCCTGAGGCCCTCTATCCCAGGAAGCACTGCCTTTGCCTGCAGCAGCCAGCTCTGACCTTCAGCCAGGAGCCTCTGCTCCTTCGAGAGGAGGGTGCATGTTGGAGCCTGGTGCCATCCCTTGGCTGTGACACGGGGAGAGCAGGCCGGTGGGGGCTGTGATTTCCTGCTGCTTCTGGAGCTCCACAGCCCAGCCACTGCCCAGAGCATGGAGTGGGGCTGTCCTGATGACACAGGGGTCCCACAGGAGTGGCTTTTGCAGAGGGGTGGTGTGAGATCTGGTGCTGCTGTCTCTATGTAGGTTGGATCGCCAGACCCAGGCCACAACCCTGGTTCACCAGATCTTTGGCGGTTACCTGCGGTCCCGTGGTGAGTGCCAGCTGCCAGGGCCGGGGTTTGGGCAGTAGAACTCTTTGGGAAAAAGGCTAAGCATGTGTATCTTATCCAGAGCCACAGTCAGTTGGTCCTGCGGTACCTGAGGGTTGTGACCCCAGTTGTGGTGATGGGAAAAGCTGCTGGCTGTGTGCCACTAGCAAAAGGATCCATCCTCCCAGCTATCCAGCAACATTTGCTTTCCTAGGACAAAATGGAATCACCAGCCTTTCTCCCTGCCAGGCTGTGAATCCTGTTCACATCCCAGAGCCCAAACCCAGGCTGGGGGTGGCAGGTGCAGGTGTTGTGTTTGTTGGGGTGTGCTCATGGCTCTTCCTTTTGCAGTGAAATGCTTGGAGTGCAAGACTGTCTCGGACACCTATGACCCTTACCTGGATGTGACACTGGAGGTCGAGGTAGTGAGGCAGGGTTAGGGTTGGGGGGTTCTGCCCTCGGGAGGATGTTCCTGCTCTGAGGCTCCTTAACCTGCCAGTGTGCAGGCATGGTGCCAGCAGGAGGGAAGCAGCTCCTGCTGTTCCACTGCCTTCTCGGTGTGGCAGAGCAGCACCCGTTGCCTGAGGATGAGCCACGACTGCTCCGTGGAGGCTTGGCGGTGCTGTGTGCAGAGCAGCCACCCCCTTGGTGTGCTGGGGGCAGGCTCACGGCTTTGGGGCAGCCTGTGGCCCTGTACGGTGTGCTCTCTGCTGGACCCAGCGTCTCAGCACGGAGCACAGCTGTGGTGTGAGCAGGCCCCTCGTGCCCTGACTTCCACTTTGTCTTTGCAGCGAGCCGCAAACATCGTGCGGGCATTGGAGCTGTTCGTGAAGCCGGAGCAGCTGGGGGGGGACAACGCCTACAGGTGTAGCATGTGAGTGTGGGGGGCTGCAGGCAGGATGGGGCCCACGGGTGTGACAGTGGGAAGGCTGCCACAATATGGGAGGGCTTCTGTACCTGCTCCACAGTTAAACTGTGAGGTACAGAGCCACAAAAGCCTATGATGAATCCTGCTGCTCCTCAGCTCCCTCTGCTCATGAGGAGGACCTGGGCCAGCAGACGTGGCCGCAGGCAGGTGCCTGGAGCAGTGCCTGGTGTCAGCATGGTCATTCCCATGGGGTTTGCCATTCCCATGGCCAGGGCAGGCAGTCGTCTGGGTGGTGGAACAGCTTGAATAGCTCAAGGTTTTCCTGGGCAGGTGCAGGAAGAAAGTGGCAGCCAGCAAACGTTTCACCATCCACCGAGCCTCCAACGTTCTCACGATCTCACTGAAGCGCTTTGGCAGCTGCGGCTCTTCAGGTGGAAGGAAAATCACCAAGGTGAGTGCTCAGCAATCCAGAGCAGGGGCTGTGTCCTGGTCCAAGGGCAGGGCAGGAGGTGGTCCTGGTACAGGCCTGCAGCCATTCCCCACTGCATGGTGGAAGTTGGGCTCATTCTGGCATCTTCCTCACCACGATCTCTTGCCTGGGGAGAGCGTGTCTGCTGCCTCGGGAGACAAGACTCATAGGACAGCAGAGCCAGTCTTGATCTGGCAAGAAAGCCATCTGCTGTGCAACCTCCTGAGACATTCTCTTTCTGCAGGATGTGGGATACCCTGAGTTCTTGGATATCCGCCCTTACATGTCTGAGCCCAAGGGTGATCCGGTCACATACGGACTCTATGCAGTGCTGGTGCACTCTGGGTACAGCTGCAATGCGGGGCATTACTTCTGCTATGTGAAGGTGAGCCTGGGGTGCTCTTTTGGCACCCTGCCTGGGCTGGGGACTGGTGGGTGCTTGTGGGTCCTTGTAGGGTGCAGAGAGGAGGGTGCTCGGCAGAGAGAGTGGTGTTAAACACTGTAGGGGATGCAGGCTGTAGTCTGCTGCAGGAAATGTGAAGTTCTGCTCTGGCAGAGTTCCCTGGCCTGCCCTGGGTCATCTGTGTGTTTTGGGGAGAGCTCTGCTGACGGGTACCGTTCCTGCTGCTCTGCAGGCCAGGAGTGTCTCTGGCCACAGCCTGATCCTGTTCCCTCTTCTTCTGCAGGCCAGCAATGGGCAGTGGTATCGAATGAATGACCACGAGGTCTACCCCAGCAACATCAAGGTGGTCCTCAACCAGCAGGCCTACGTTCTGTTCTACCTGAGGTGAGAGAGCACCCTGTGCCTCCCAGCCCCTCTACCCCTGCTCCCAGCATCGGGGACAGAGATGGCAGCACCTGCCTGGCTGGGGGAGGGAGCTTGGCCCAAGCAACCCCAATGCTTGTGTGTGTGTGCTGGCTCAGGGTGGGAGGTGGCAGGGAGGTGTCCAGCTTCTTATCATGGCTTTGCTGGTAGCACCTCACCTCCCCAGAGTGCCTGGCTCCTGTTCCCTGGGTATGTCTGCCAAGACTTACGATCGCTCGCACCCCACCGCTGACACCTGCACTTTGCCTTCCCCAGGCTCTCCAGCCCAAGGAAGAGCTCAGCAGAGCCTGTGGCCAAGGCTGCCTCCGACCTGTCCAGCCACATTGGTGGCGACTTCAGTCAGGTGAAGAAAACCGAGACTAATGGGACCTTGCCCGCACCGCCAGTGGGCCCGGTGAGTCCTGAAGGCGCTCCCGGCCGGTGCTCCCGGGAGCTGCTGCTCTGCAGACACTGGGGTCTGCAGCCACACTGGGAGACAGGAATGTGGGAGGAGAGTGTGTGATCCTGATCCTACTGAGCCCAGGGATCCTGGAGGGCGGTATTCCTGTGTCTGTGGCGCCTTGACTCTCTCCTCACTGAACTCCTCTTTCTCCTTGCCTAGAAACAAGACAAGCTGCCGGGGAAGGGGCTGCTCGGCCCAGATGATGTCGGAGTCCCTGTGTCCCGCAGCACTTCTGGCGTGGGGCTGAAGCTGACGAATGGAATTGCTCAATCAAAGCTGCCCTCTCAGATCCCATCACCCAAACTGCCCCACAAAGCCACCCACAAGGCCATACCACTGCCCCATGATGTATTCCAGAGGCCCAAGAAGCCACAGACACCTACCATGCCCAGAGCAGGCTTCCATGTCACCAGCACTGTGAGTGGGGCCAAAGTGGGGCTGCCCCCAGAGGGGACAGACAGAGAGAAGCCTCCTACCTCATCCAAGCTGCTGAAGTCCAACCAGGAGCCTGGTGGCCGTGGGGCAATGGCCGGGACCCTGAAGGATTCCCATGGCAGCGCAGTGGGGCAGCTGGCCAAGGAGACCCACAAGGCCAAGAGCAATTCCAGCAGCTTCTGCAGTTCTCAGGGAAGGAACTTTGACACCCACCTCCCCACTGGCCCTGGCACCAAGCCGGCTGTCCCCAAAGACTCTGATCTGGCTGCCCCCAAAAACTCCAGGACAGTCACTGTGAAACCCTCCCCACTGTGCAGTGCCGTTCAGGAGCAGGGCAGCACCACATCACCACCACTGGCCAAGAAACCGTCACTTTCTGCCAAAAAGGTGAGTCTGAGCTTCTGCCCAGAGACTCCACTCAACACCTTCTGACCTGAGATTGTGTTGGAGGAAGTATAGAGCTACTGCTGGGCACCTGCTGAGTTGGGGGTGGGTGGGAAGAGCCCCCCAGGGCAGTGGTGGGTGCTCTGCCCTCCCTCTGGGTCAGGATGTGCCAGGGCCTGCTGTTGTTCACATCCCTAAGGGATGTGGGAGGATGGCTCCTGCCCCTTTCGTGGGATGGAGGGGTGGCCTCGGCACCTTCTTGGGGTCACGTTCCCTGGGGTGAGTGGCAGCAGTGATGCCGCTGCAGGAGGGTGTGGGGGTGCCCTCTCCCCAGGCAGGGCGTGGGACCGGCCCTCGGGGCTGCAGAGCAGTCAGGCCTCAAGACAGTGTGCTGGGGTTCCGGGTCTTTAAATTTCTTTCCTTTCTTTTTTCCTTTGTTCTTCTAACTGAAAACACTTCTGATTCTTCCACCCCCTACTTCCCTCCCCCTGTCTGTGTCTGTTCCCCTCCCCTTCTCTGGGCTCCCCTTTTTCTCTTGGCTCATGGAAACCCCTCTGCTTTAGACCACCAAGTTTTTATTTATGTCAATAACTGCAGGGCAAACCCTCACAGAAGGTGAGCAGGAGTGACTGCCACGCACTGTCCCACCCTGACTCCACTCCTGGGCCTCTGGGCAAGTCCAGGTAAGCAGTGCCATCGCTCCCAGGCTCCTGCATGTCAGCAAGGCCAATGGCAGCCTCGGTGTGCTCCGTGGGGCATCTGTGTGGCCTCTCAGCTGGCTTTCCTGTTCTCCAGGGCTGACAGGGCTTGCTCCGAATCCAATAAGCAGGGCAGTCTCTGACTGTCAGCACAGGGTGGGAGGGAGCTTTGCGGGCCCTGACCCTGGACTAGTGTCCCATGGGATCAGGAGGCACCAGCCTGGTCTAGATCTTGCTCCAGCTTTCAGCAGCAGTATGTGCTGCAGCAGCGCTCACTCTTGCCCTGTCTGCTGGGGGACAGTGGTGCATGTTCTCTGTGAGCACTTGTGGATCAGTGTCTGATTTCTGATTTCATGGCCAAGATGGCAGCAGTCAGGGTGGCACAGGAGAGGAGCTTCTGGGCTTTCAGATCAGCCTCTTTCCCTGTCCTTCAGCCTACCCTCATCTGCTCTCAAACAACCAAGTCCTGAAAAGTCTTCCTTCAGCTTTGTGCTCAGCTTGGATGCTTGGCTCTTAGCCTGCCCCCCGACCCACGATTCCACTGCCCACCCTTCACACCACCTTCCTTCCGGCAGCAGGGAGAAAGGATCCAGCCAGCTGGAAACAGAGGGTTCCTGGAAAAAGAAGCGTCGAAAGAGGAAGCATCGTAGCACAGACAGGAACTCCTGTGCTGTGGCTGTGGGTGGATGTGGCTGTGACATGGATGAAGTCTCCAGTCCATCTAAAAAGGGGAGATTTGTCCCTTCAGAGGGCTTCAAAAACAAAGACTGCATGTCCTCCAAGAAGGAGAGCATTGGGTCTCAGAAGGACTTCATGGATAAAGACTCCAGGCCCCCAAGGAAGAAGAGAATTGTCTCTCTGGAGGGTTTCGTATCTGCTGTGGGGAAAGAGACAGAAGGCGAGGGTCCTGGTGATGGCCTGGGGGGTCTGGGCTGTGAGGACATGGAGAGTGGGCCCAAGCAACACATGCCAGAGCCCAGTATTGACTTGGGCATAGAGCCAACCTTCTCACTAAAGAGGAAGAAGAAGAAAAAGAAAAACAGGATCAAAGACAGGCCATTGGAGAAGACGGAAGAGTGCTGCTCTGGGTTGCTGTCACTGGACAGGTGAGGGGCACATGAGAGCCTGAGGTCAGGCCCCCTGGGCCATGGTTAGGGGCTTCTCATCTTCCTGAGGATGGGATGTGCCTTGGCATGGATCCAGCGGTAGCACCCACTTCCTTGGGGTGGGCTCACCCCTCCCCAAGTGCAGTGCGGGTGTCCCTGAACCCCACTGCCCTGCAATGCTCACAGACTCTCCCCTGCTCTGGTCTGGCCGGAGCAAGCTGACCCTGCTGCCTTCCCCAGCTCCAGGAGGGCTGAGCTGGAGCCTCGTGAGACACATCGGAGCGTGGAGGCTGGAGAGCGCAAGCACCACAAGCGCAAGTGGATGGAAAGCCTCAGCAGCCCGGCTGCCAACGCTGTCCCTGCCACCACCACCCCCCCAGGTGTGCCTGTGTGCCCTGTGTGGTGCCTGGCAGGGCTGAGCCAGCCACTCACCTGCCTGCGGGCCCCTCAGAGCACTGCTGTGCATTTCCCAGTGCTTGCTGGTCCCACAGTTGCCTGTCAGTGCTCGTCATCCTGCCCCCCATCCTGGGCTGCCCTGCCCCAGACCTGTCTGCTTCTCCTGTGGGATAGCCCAGGAGCTCCCAGCTGTGCTCTGGAGGAGGGGTGGGGACAGGCTCCTTGAGGGGTGACAGTTTGCCCTGAGCATAGGTCCCGGTGTTCCCAAACACCCTCTGCCATCAGTGTCTCCTGGGGTAAGATCTGCCTTGGAGAGGGAGGGATGCAGGAACTCCCCAAGCTCCCCCAGCACGTCCTCACCCCGCCTGTTTCTGTAGTGGCAGCGTGTGCCAAGGACAGCCAGACTGGAGATGAGAGACACCCCTTGGCTGCCCTCAGCCCTGCAGTCAGCAGTTGGGCTAGCACAGCCCCTGGGGGCCAGGAGTCCAGCGTGGTGGACGAGCTGCTCCAGGACTCATTGGACAAGGCTTACGGCAAACAAGGTAATCCTGGATCGCCTGGGTGGGCAAGCAGCCGCACAGCCCCCCTGCCCCAAGCCCTGCTTACAGGCAGGCTCTGCCAGGGTCTGAGCTCCCCCTGCTCCAGCACAGGCAGTAATGGGGCTCCTGGAACCAGGCAGGTGAACCCACCTGGGGGCTGTCAGGGCTGGCACAGGGTGGGGGTCTGAAGCAAGGGGCTCCAGCCTCGGGCCTGGTGGGGGAACAGTGCAGGCAGGTGCAGCGGGACACAGCCCTTTGCTCCTGCTGACCATGCAGCTCTGCAGTCTTGACCTGGCAGGGTGAGATTTCCGCCATCAGCCAGGATGCCATTCGGGACACGGCATCAGCCCGGAGTGAGACCATCATGGATGAGTGGGACCAGGAGTTCGACAAAGGAAAGGTGGGTGCTGACCGTGTGCTGGGCTGGGGCAGTGGGAGGAGGCTGGGGACTCTGCCCTCTGACCTGAGAGCCTGCCTGCCTGTGCACAGATAAAGAAAATGAAAAAGATGAAGCAGGAGCGGAAGAGAGACTCAAATCCCTTCCAGAAGCTGCAGAACAAGCGCAACTTCTGGTTGATGTCGCATCCTGCCAAGATGGCCAGCCTGGGCCACCGGCTCTCAGGTGAGTGAGCTGGGGGGCACAGTGAGTCCAGGGAGAGGAAGGGGGTGGCAGCCTGGCAGGGGCTGATGCTGCTTCTTGTCTCACAGGTTGAGATCTGCATCCCCCAGACAGCTCACGAAGCAGTCCCAGGTGAAGGACCAGGGGCAGGCAGCATTGTCCTGGGAGCTGTTGGTAGACCCTACTCAGAGAGGAGGGAATGCGGCCCCTGTCCTGGGGTCGTGCCTTCCCCTTCTGGAAGCCTCTTTTCCACCTGTGAAGGAGCCTGCCCATGCTGCCGCGCCTCCAAACATGCCTTGGCCAGGCTCCTCCTCACTTCTCCGTGCCTCTTCCCCTCCTTTCCCCAGCCCATACCTGCGGGGGCTCCTGGCAAGTGCCTCAAGACCGTCCCTGTTGCTCTGTGTCAACGTGCCTCCTGCCGCCCTTCACCTTCCCCGATACCCCCTCCGGCACTCCCTGACTCCCATTCCCTGCGCAAGCCGCATTGAAAGCCTCCCCTCCGCTTGTCCCGGCCCCGCGCTGGCGCGGGGGACATCGGTGGGCTCGCCGCGGGGATGGGGCGGGGCCGCGGGCATTGAAGGACTGGATTGAACGGAATAAATCCCGGTGTGTGCCCATCGGCCCGCTCGCCGCGGGGATGGGGCGCTGCCGGCGGGGCCGCGGGCACTGAAGGACTGGGTTTAAAGGAATAAATCCCGGTTTTGTCCATCGGCCCGCTCGGGATGGGGGAAAGGGGCGGGGCCGGGGTGGCTCCGCCCCCGGGCCCACGTGACGCAGGCCGTGGCGGCCGCGGCGCGCTCGTCACGCGGGCGGGGCCGGAGCGGCGGCGGGATGGAGGAGGAGGAGGGCGGCGGCTGCGGTCAGTGCGGGCCGGGGGTCCCGGCACCCGGGGGACGGGGCGGAGGGCTCGGGCTTAGGGCGCGCCCGGGCCGGGGTGAAGCGCCGGGGTTCTCGGTCGTCCGCGCTGGGGCGGAAGCGGCTCTCCCGGGCGGGCGCGGTTGGGCCGGGCCGGGCCGTTCCCAGGTGCGGGACGGGGGGGCGGCGGGACCCGGTGTCAGAGTGGCCGCGGCCTTCGGGCGGGCGGGGCCGCGGGTGGCGGAAGGAGCCGGCACCCAGTTCCCGCCGCCGGCACGGGGGGCGGGCGAGCCGCGGGGCTGCCCCCCCTGCGCGCCCCGCACTGCGCCGGCAGCTCCGGGACCTGCTGCTGCACTTGGCCCCCAGGTGCCCCCGCGGAGCTGCTGCGTCCCGACCCCGCAGAGTTCAGGGCAGGTTCGCCTCGATGGCGGCTGCCTGTCACAAACCCCCTCGGCTCGGGACACGCTCCAGGCCGGGCAGCGGCGGCTCAGGGACTGCAGGTTCCCTCTCTCATGCCCACGCAGTTGCCTCTCGCTTCCCTCTCTGCTCGGTGCCTGCCGAGCTTTCCGTCCCGGTGCTGAGGACCGGGACCGGGCAGGGGAGTGCCCGGTCTGCCTGTGCCGGGCCCCTCCAGGCAGGTTCCTGTGGTCGGCAGGTGATTTTGCCTTGAGTAGGGACCTTGCTGAGGGGGAGGCGGGGGTCTGGGTGAGATGTGAGCCCATGGCCCCGGTGGGGCAGCCGTGCTGGTGGCCGTTCTTCCCGCGGGAGCAGCCGGTGCCGGGGAAGTGCTGCTGCCGGCGGTGCCGGTTCGCGGGCCGCCTTCCTGCCCCGCGCAGCTGTGCGGCACAGCCGATTAGGAACTGCTGTTCCACCCCAGAAGTGACTGTGCTTGGCTGCGAGGACTTCACAGTGCGAGATAAGGTGCCAGCGCCCGGCCGTGCTGCGGCCTGGCTCGGGCGTTGTCAGAGACAACCCGTTAGCGGGAGAGCGCCGCGGGGAGCGATTCAGCGAGCAGCCTCTCACAGCTTCCCGGAATTACCTGGAAGATGTCCCGGGTCATCTATCAGCATCAGAAGTGTCCCGCTCACCCCACCCCCAGGGAGCAGCACAGCCACCTCCAACCCTCGCCGCTGTCCAGGGGCAACAGAACCCCGCAGCTGCCCTGAAGCCCCTGAGCTGAGTTGGTTTAGCAGAGGACATTCTGCTGAGGCCACGGCATGGTGGAAGCCGACAGGGAGACTCTTGCTGGTGGGATTTTGCTGATGCCAGTGTCTGCCCCACAGCTCACAGCCCCTCTTCAGCCTATCTGCTTCAGCAGAGAGCAAATCCTGGAGCAAGCAGCTGGTGGCACAGATGTGGGCTCCCCACACTCCTGCCAGAGCGCAGGGCTGCACTCCCATCCCCTTCCCAGCATCTCCCCATGGGATGGCGGTGAGACCAAACCCATCCTATACCTCACCGTAGCTGAGCGAGCGTCATAGCGTGGGTCAAACGCCTCTGGACCGTGGGGCAGCGGTGTCCTACTAGGGAGCATCCCAGCTGCTCCTACCCCATCGAGCTGCAGCATCAGCAAAAGGAAGTGGGGAGTACGGTCTGGTCCCAGCACCTTGTCCTGAGCTGGGCCCCATCATGGCCCAGGGTGAGGGGGATTGGGCAGTGCTGGTAATCCTGCTGCACTCAAGGGATTACTGCTCACTCTGGCCTGGGGATTAAGGGATTTCTCTAAGCAGGGTTGATGCAGCCTCCAGCAAAGCGGCTTGTGCCTGGGGGGCCTCGCTGTCTGGGGCAGGATGGATGCGTGGAGGCAGGATGGGCAAGGTGTGGGCAATCTGCAAAGGAGGGTGGGCTGCCACTTCTCCCAGCAGGCCAGGGGCTTCCCCACCCAGGGAATCCCTGTCTTCCTCGTTGCCAGCCTGCACAGCCCTGTTTTGCCAGTGGGCGCTGGCAGCTTCTTGGCACAGGCTCAGCAGTTTCAGAGGAATCCTGGGACCGTGGCATGCCCCTCTGCACCAGGGAATGCTGCTGGGGAAGCTGCCAATGATGCCCCAATTCCTTCCTTGGCATGATGTGGGGTGAGCCAGGGCGAGTCACTGGGCCCTCAGTTGGGGGCTCCCAGGTTGAAGGTGCAGGAACAGTGCAGGGGTAGCAGTGGGCTCAGAGAGCAGAGCTGGGGTCTCGGGCAGAGGCAGTTGGCTGGTTCTTCTCCTGAGATGTTTGGAGTAGAAAATGATGAGTCCCACTGCTGATGCTCACAATCACACACTGGGGCCACAACCGTGGTTATTGTGACCCCGAGGTGTTTGTAAGCACCCCACCTCACCCAGGCAGGGTGCAAGGACCAAACCAGGCATCTGGATCACTCTGCATGGGAGATGCTACCTGGCCCTGCCTCATCCTGGCCAAAGCACCCGTGTGCCCTATGGGTTTTTTTCCAGATGCCAGTCCAGGGTCTGGGCAGGCATTTGCCACAGCACTTGCCCAACTCAGCCCCGCTGTGTCCCCGGCTCCCTTCGCCTGCCCTTTTGCCTCCCTGTGATGGGGCAACCACCGCTCTGGCTGGGAAAGGGGAAGTGATGCTGAAAGCAGGAGGTCAGTCATGTCAATGGTGAGTGCCTGGCTGCCCTCGCAGCTCCAGCAGCTGCCCTTTTCTACTGTCTCTCTGGTTTGCAGTCACAGTGCTCCCAGGAACAGGGACTGCTCCTGCCTGCCAGGGTGCCCTTCCCCACCGCCCACCCCTTCTGGGCTCCTGCCTGCCCCACTTGGGTTACTCCTGGCTCAGCAATCCCAGTGATTGTTGGGGCAGATGAGCAGAGCTACTGGGCTGTTCCTGCCCCAACAGGCCCTAGGGTTTGTTACTCATGGTGTGCCTTGTGCTTGAGATCGCTTCTGCTTTGAGGGAAGGAGCTGTCAGTCCGGTTTGTGTTTGCTCAGTGTTTGGAGGGTAGGAGGGCAGAAGGGCTGCACCTTTCCCTTGCTTCACAGCTCTGCCTCAGGCTGGGATCCCAGGGCAAGACCCCCCAGTTCGTGCTGCAGAAGGCCCCCCACAACCTAGGATCAGAGCAGAGTGGGCAGCACCTCTGGGGTGTGACTGGGGCTCGGCACCTGCCCATGTCTGCACACAGGGCTGGCTGAACCTGTCAGGCTGTGCCAGGGTCGGAGCCCGGGCCCTGCGCCCCGGGAGCGGGGGTTGTGGTGCACCCCCACGCTCAGGCTGCCGCGCTGTCTCCGGGTGCACCTTCCTCCATGCAGCACTCGTTGCTACGCGACCGCCGGCTCCCGATGCTTAATGCTCTAATACGGAGGGATAAAACCGCTCTAAAAATACCCCGCTGCCGGCCCCCTGCGGGGGCAAGGGGGCTGCTGGGGGGCAGGCGGCCTGGGCGCAGAGGCTGCCGGGGACTTCCCAAACTCCTCGCCCTCTAAGTGGCTTTGAGCCGCCGGCCGGGGCTCCGGCAGCGGCACGGGCTGGTGTGCCGGTGCGGCGGGGATTGGCTGGGACCGGCGCGTGGGCTCCTGCGGCTGGAGCTCCCCTGCCAGAGCCAGCTCCAGCCGGAGCCGGGAGTGCTCTGGCTCCCCTGCCTGCACCCTGCCCTGGGGCCCTGGCACCAGGGAGCCCGCTGCTCGGCCACGTGCACCTGCCTGGCCTCTGCCTGCTGCTGCTTGGCCTCTGCTTGCTGCTACCGGACCTCTGCCTGCGCCTGCCTTGCCCCCCGGAACTGGTGGCATCCTGTGTGGGACCCCTGAAGCATGGGGACGGTCAGCGAGCTCTGCGCCTCCAGTTTCCAGGCCTTTCTCTGCCCCTCGGTGGCTGCCAAGGCAGGTAGGCGCTGCGTGCCCCCCCTCCCCTCTGTGCTGCGGGGTCCCCATCCCCCAGCAGACACGGTGGTGCCCGTGGCTCCAGCTCCATATGGCTCTAGCTCCATATGGCTCCTGCTGACAGCGGCACACAGTGTCCTCGCCGTCTTGCTGCCTCCTTCCTTTGCCAACCTCCCCAGGCTCGGTCCTCTGCAAGCACCGAGCCCCAGCAAGACAGACAGGCATGGACCCCTTGCCTGATGTTGCCCCGCGGTGGCAACTGGATGGTCACAGGGAGTGTGGCACAGCCACGGCGGGTCCTGCCCCAGCCCCTCACCCTCACCGCTGCCCTGCGATGTGTGAGCGCTTGGCTGCCCTTACCACGGCGAGTGCCTGTGGCTGCGAGGGCACCTTGGGGTGGCACTGTCCAAAGGGAATTCTGTGTGGGAAAACCCAGTGCCTGCCACACTGGGGATGTGCTGAGGGCTGGCTGCCTGTGTGAGCTGCTGCTGTCTGCAGGTTCCTGCCTGGCTGTGGGACTAGAGTGCTACGTGGTGGGGCAGGGGGCTGCGGGACCTCCTTGGTCAGCCCTGTGGCTGAGCAGCAGCGGGCTCTGCTCCTCCCAAGGCCTGGCACCATGAGTGGTGCCGACAGCAGATGAGGCGCGTGGCTGGCTGCACTCTTGGCACCTGCACAGTGCGCGATGCACGTTGACATGGCTGAGCCAGTGCTCACCTGGCCGTGCCAGGGGTTTGTGTGGGGGAGTGCTAGAGCCTGGAGCCACTAGGAGTGAGGCAATGGCTGTGGACAGGGGTTTCCTGCTGGCCTCTGGGTCATTTAGCGGGAGTGCTGGGCAGGCCTGCACAAAAGCAGGACAAGGGCCCTGGGCACAGGATCCAGCAACTTTGGACGGTCTTTCTTGAAGCTGCGTGTTCTGAAACCCTTCTGACGCACCTTGGCTGTCAGTGGGGAAGGATGGGGCTGATGCAAAACGGGGTGTGCACGCAGCACAGTGAAAACAGGATGTGGTTCAGGGAGACGGGCAGGAAGTTCCTGGGGGCCCCATGGGACCTCACCAAGGGGCATGGTGGGCAGCAGCACCCAGAGCAGCACACACAGACCCTGGGCTTGTCTCCATAGTCTGTTTGACCCCGAGGCTGTTGCCTCTCTGGTGTGGCACAGCGTGGACCAGCAGCACAGCTGGCTGGTGCTGTGGCTCAGGGGGCCAAAGGACATCCTGAGGCTTCTGAAACTTGCACTTCTCTCACTCCATAACTGGCATTCCTGGTGCTGTACTGTGTCTCCATCTCATGCTGCTGAGCAGGATTTAGCTGAGTCAAGGCAACCGAGGCTGATGCAGCCTCTGCAGGCAGCTGACAGGAGCAGGGACAGGCTGGGTTCTCTTCCGCTGCAGCCACGGCACCACAGGGCCTGGATTTGCTGCAAAGGGGTCCTGCATGGAGCAGTGGGGTCCCTACAGGCACCCTGGAGCAAGAGAGCTGTCATGGAACCTGTGGACCAGTGGTCCCCACGGCTTGCACAGGACCTGGACCTGAAGTGGGGGGGTCTAGCAGAGACAAGGGGGAGCTGCAGGGCAGCGCTGGGGGTCTTTTGGGGTGGGGAGACCCAGCTGGCAGAGGGGAAGAGAGGGGGCCCTTCATTGCACAGTTATCTCTAGGTGTGTTGGGGTGACTGTCCTGGCAGCCCCCGAGGAAGGAAGGGCCGGGCCAGCCCCGGGACCTGTCTGTCTGGGACCCCAGCACATCGAGTCCTCCGGCCCTGGGCCAAGGAGAGGCAGCAGGGCCGTGGCACCCTGTTTTGCTGTCCAACCGGGAGCAGAGGAGTTAAGGTGCTGGCAGCTCTGGCTCATGACGGCAGGAAAAGGGTGTTGGTGGTGCTGGCTCCCGCAAGGCCGGGATGACGCCAGGGCGGCCCTGGAGCTTATTGGTGCCGTGGCCCTGAGTCACCGTGGAGGCACAGAGGCGGCAGGTGCCCGCACCTGGCATGGCAGCAGCTCTGTGGAACTGCCTCTGCAGAACCATCGGCAGCGCAGGCACAGCCAGCAGGGCCAGTGTGAGGCCCTGCCGCGATGGTGCTCAGGGCGGAGGGCAGTGGTGAGCTGGGGTGTGTGGGCGAGGGGTGTGAGTGGCTCCGTGTCTGCCCCGCTCCCCTGCCCCCAGCCCTGCCCGAGGGCCTCGAGGCAGTGGACAGGACAGAGCACGGGTTGAGCACAGCCCCTGTGCCACAGGGCTTTGCTTTGGCCGCAGTGGGGAGGGGACATGAGCTGTGGCTGCCGCTCCAGGGCACTGCAGGCCATGGCGAACCCGGAGTCTAAGACAGGTGGACAAATCCTGCCGGTGGCCCTTACTGCTCCTGGACAGGGTCCTCAGGCTCAGCTGCCAGCAGCAGGAGGTGTGGGAGCCCCTGGTCCCCTGTCTGATGGGGAGTGTAATACTGCTTGGAATCCCACGTCTGGTGGGTCACTGTGCGACTCCTGCCAGGCTGAGGCTGGGGGAAGTGTGTGCTCCAGCCTCCCCATCCGTCAACATTGCTCTGCTCGCAGCCAGGCCTGTTGGGGCTCCCCAAGGTGCAGGGCCAGGGAAGGGTTAATGCCTTCTTCCTTCCCTAGAAAAGCTCCTGCGTCTGGGGTTTCTCTTCCTCTGGCTGCTGCTGACATGGCTGGGCCGCTGTCACGAGTGCTCAGCCTCCGCTTGGGAGGGACCTTCTGGGGCTCCAGCACAGCCCTGACATCCCCGCTGCCTTGCAGCGTCTCATCCTGCGCCGTGCCTGCTCTGGGGCCGCCGAGAGCCCCGCCGAGACCCCCGACCGCTCCCAGGTGGGCAGGGGAAGGCAGTGCTGAGCACTCGCCTTGGCCCAGCTCCAGCCCTGGCACTGAATTTGACCTTCCCTGCAGCCAGACAGGAGGGTCCTGCAGCCAGGGGAAAGGGTTCTGCAGCACACGCAGCAGCCCAGGGATTTGGGGGTTTCTGTGTCTGACAACACAGCTCATCCCTCCTGCAGTGAGCCTGGGCTTGATGAGCTGGGGCGGGGGGGGGGCTGGTGCTGGTGGCAGCAGCACTGGGACATGTGGAAGGTGCTCGGATGCATCGACACAGCTCTGTCATTAGAAGTTTAAGTAACTTTTAACGTAGTGCCACGAGCCAACTTATCTGGTTCAGGCTTCCTGACATGGGAAACTGAAAGCATTGGGAGGTCTGAGACGCGGTGTCGCAAGCTGAGGCGCCTCAGCCTTGGCAGAGGGGTTTGCGAAGGAGGAAGCTCATCAGAAACCGGAGCAGGGCTAGGGAAGTGCTGAGCTCAGAGATTCAGGGTGTGGGGTCACGGTCACCCCAGGGAGGCTCCCTCGGAGGCGGCGCGGGGACAAGCAGTGTGCGGTTGAGGATGGTGCCAGTGCAAAGGCACATGGTGTCCCTGGGCGCTGGCACAGGGCAGTGACTGTGCTGTGGATGCTCCGGTGAGTCTTGGCTGGCAGCAGCGGTGGCCTGGTGCCCATGCATGTGGTGGCACACGGGACATCAGCAGGATGGAGGGTAACGCTTGGGGCAGGGGAGGATGTGACAGCCCACTGGTGCTTGTCCCCAGAACCCCGGGGTGGGAGGTGGGGATGACACGAGAGCTGAGCCTGTGGGTGCTGCTGCCACCTTTCCTGGGGACTGTGCTCTGTAGGGATGGTGGTTTGGTGTCCTTGCGGGCGACTTTGCTGCAATGTGTGGAACCCTCTGGCAGAGGTGGGAGACACGGGCATAGGAGGAGGGCTGGGAGCGCTGCTGGAGGAGCAGGTGGCCTTGGCAACTGGAGGGAACAGGAATGGCATACCTTGTCACCCTGACTCAGGAGGTCACACAGCAGGGAGCACTAAGAATGTTCTGGGAGCAAGGGGGGGCATGCGCCAGCCCTGTGCTTGAGCCTCTGATGTTGCTGGGGAGGGAGTGCCTGGCTCTCCGGGGTGACAGGGAGGTGTAGACATCATGGTGTGCAGGAGGGTGTGCCAACTCCAGGCCCTGCCCTGGAATGATGGATCCAGTGCAGAGTGGGCTGCAGGGGTGGCTAGGAGTTGGTTTATGTTTGCGGCTGGCTCAGTATGGCAGAACAACCTGTGGGGCTCCAGGTCTGCATGGAGCCTGTGCCATGGGGCACAACAGAGCTGCCCAGCCAGGGAAGGGCCCAGAATGGGTACCCACACCAGCCCAGCTGGGGTAGAGCAGAGTGAAATGGGACATGGAGGGGCATCAGGGCTGGGGCTGGCGGGAGCAGCGCTGGAGCTGGTCTGGGGGCTGTGCTGGTCCTCACTGTGCAGCTGCCATGGGCTGAATCAGCAGGACCCGGTGGTGCCTAGCTCCCTGTTGTAGCCGCTGCCCAGCAGGGCGATGCCCTGACCCTCGCATTCCTTGCATGCCGTCAGTGCCACTTGGCTACTCCGCAGGACTGGGGACTCTGTTCATCAGCCCGGCTCCTCTGGGCAGCTGGCAGCTCCATGTTCTGGTTCCATCCAGGCCCAGGACTGCCAGCTGAGAGCACAGGCTGTGCCAGGAGCCTGTTAGGGCTGATTCCCAGGGCCACACGTGCTGACCTGACCGTATCTCTGCTCAGTGCCCAGTGACTTGACCCCAGAGGAGTGCCAGGAGCTGGAGAACATCCGCCGCCGCAAGCAGGAGCTGCTGGCTGACATACAGGTCTGAATGCTGAGGGCTGACACCCACACAATCCCCCTGTCTCAGAGAACAGCCTGGGAGGCAGAGGATGATCTCCCTGCTCATGTCACTGGCAGGGTTCCTGCAGCCCTATCCAGGGTCCCTTACCCCACTGCCTCACAGCGCTGCCTCCAAGGCGGCCTGGGGACAGGGAGAGGCTCCCAGCAGGGACGTGATCCCAGGTGGCAGCCAGGCTGCTCTGCTCTGCCCTGCCGAGGCAGCCATGGCTTTTCCTGTGCCCTGCAGAGCTCCAGGCTGTGCAGTTGTGCCATGCCCCGGGGCACTGGTGTCTGTGCCAGCCCCTGCCTGGCACGGGCAGGGACCATGTCTCTGGGCCAGGCCACTGCCCTGGCAGGCGCCTGCGAGGTCAGAGCTCATCTGGGACACTGTCAGTCCTGTCCCCGATTAAGGCAGCAGAGGCTAATTACTGCCATATGCTGGGCATGATCTGAAGGGATTAGGGGTAATTTTGTTAACCTCCGAATCTCTTCCTTCCTGCATGCTGGGAGCATTGTGATGCTGCAGGGATTAGCAGCGGGGGGAGGAGGGGGGGCAGCCATCCCCACTGACAGTGCCCCCTGAGCTGGTTCAGCCCCAGGGCAGTGCTTTAGGGTGGGAGGGGGATGGAGAGAAGGAAGAAAGAAAGGAGGGTCTGCGGGGCTTTCTGGAGGAATGGGGCTGGCTCCAGGGCTGAGGGCTGGAGGGCTGGGGTGGAGGCCCCTCCAAAGTACCCTCTCCCCACAGCGCCTGAAGGATGAGATAGCAGAAGTGACAAATGAGATCGAGAACCTGGGCTCCACGGAAGAGAGGTGAGTCCCGGCCCAGAGCCCCACTGAGCCCTCTATGGTGCCCTGTGGGAGCTGAGGACAGCTGAGACCTGGCCCATGAGTCCTGGTGTGGGTGGCTTTCCCAGGTGCTCTGGGCTCCTGGGAACAGGATCCCAGCCTCAATTGCTGCTCCCAGGTCTGTTTGTCTAAACCCCAGCCCCTCTGTCTGACACAGCCGCTGTGGACCTTTGTTATTCTGAGCTGGTGCAGACGGTGCCAGCCAGGATGATCCCAGCAGCCGGCGGGAGCCGACTCCCAGCGCCATTCCCAATCACCCACTGGGGCATGAAGGCTGTCCCCTCCGGCCAGCCTCACTGCTCTCCCCAGAGCCTGCAGCCAGCTTACCCAAGCCTCCCCATGCACAACTGACCTGACAGGTGTTGTACCTGCACCCCCTCGGTTCAGGGTGACCCCAAGAGTGGGTACGGCAGCTCCACTCTACTCTGGGGCCCGGCTGGCCAAGAGCAGCACGGGGCAGACGCAGAGCAGTGTGTCGGCTTCACCCTGCGAGGAACCAGCGTGAGGGCCTGGTTCCCGCCGGTCCGGACTGACCCTCGCTGCAGTGCACTGCCCCAGGGGCCGAGCAGAGGCAGCAGGTCCCATCTGGATGCTCAGAGCTGCTTCGTGCCTTGCAGGAAAAACATGCAGAGGAACAAGCAGGTGGCGATGGGCAGGAAGAAATTCAACATGGATCCCAAGAAGGTACTTTGGGGTGGGGAGCAGGGCTGGTCAGCAGCCTCTGAGACTGTGCTGGGCTCTGCCACCTCCCAGTCTGGATGCCTGAGCCAGGGCAGAGCCCGTGGGCAGGGGCTCGGGTCATCAGGCAGGCTGGTGGAGGCAGCAGCAGACCTCTGAATAGCACCTCTTGCACTGCTGCAGGGCATCCAGTTCCTGATCGAGAATGACCTGCTGAAGAACACGTGCGAGGACATCGCTCAGTTCCTGTACAAGGGAGAAGGCCTCAACAAGACAGCCATCGGTGACTACCTGGGCGAGAGGTGTGCTGGCCTCGGGTCTCCTGGGGACGTTCTGGGTTCCTGCTGCCTGAGAGATGGGACACTGCAGCTCTGAGCTCACAGGGCAGCCAAGTGGGGGTACCCGGTGTGCTGGGGGCAGTTGGGGGTGTTCAGTCCTTGGCTGGCACTTGCAAGCAGCTGGTGTGTGCAGATGAGCCCAGGACACGAACTGAGGGTAGCTGCAGCTTCCCCCCATGAATGAGTAGAGTTTGGAGCAGGACAGGAACAGTGGGGCTGCTCGGCAGTCACAGGATTGCTGATCATGCATCCCTCGTGCTCTGGCTTTGTTCCCACAGGGATGAGTTCAACATCCAAGTCCTGCATGCCTTCGTGGAGCTGCACGAGTTCACCGACCTCAACCTTGTGCAGGCCCTGCGGTGAGCAAGGGGCCAGGAGCAAAGTGTGGCCCATCTGTGCGGGGGACCACGATGGGCCGAGGGACCATGGAGCCCCCAAATCAGCGCCACAACTTGCTCTCCATAGGCAGTTCCTGTGGAGTTTCCGGCTGCCCGGGGAGGCGCAGAAGATCGACCGGATGATGGAGGCCTTTGCGCAGCGGTACTGCCAGTGCAACCCCGGTGTCTTCCAGTCCACAGGTGAGTGCCTGCCCCAGACCCTCTCCCTGGCATCCTGCCCCGCAGCTAACTTTCTCTTCTGCCCCCACAGACACGTGCTACGTGCTCTCCTTTGCCATCATCATGCTGAACACGAGTCTGCACAACCCCAATGTGAAGGACAAGCCCACGGCGGAGCGGTTCATCGCCATGAACCGCGGCATCAATGACGGGGGAGATCTGCCTGAGGAGCTGCTCCGGGTGAGGGCCAGAGCATGGAGGGGCCAGGGCCAGGCTGCAGAGCTGACCTGGAGCAGGGCCTGCCACAGGGCTCCGGGGCAGAGCAGAGTTGACACCATGTGTCATTGTACCAGAATCTCTACGAGAGCATCAAGAATGAGCCCTTCAAAATCCCCGAGGATGATGGCAACGACCTCACGCACACCTTCTTCAACCCTGACCGTGAGGGCTGGCTCCTGAAGCTTGGTGAGTGCTGGTGGCCAGGAAGGGCATGCTGTCCCTAGGGACAGACCTGGGACATGGGTGCAATGCCTCTGGGCTTCCCACACTTCTCCTGCTGCCCTGGCTCTTCGGAGCTTGAGGAGGTTGCAGAGGGAGGCACAGCGCCCTCGGGAAAGGCATCCATACATCCAGCAGCCCTCCATCTTCCCTTGACTGGGCAGCAGGAATGAACTCAGAGCTGAGGAGGCCCTGCAGAGTGGCAGGGTGGGTATCCCAGGGGATTCTGCCTCTAGGTTGGGCAAACCCCCAGGGTGCAGACCTGGTACCAAGGTCCAGTGTTGAAACATAGAGACCTTGAGGCCCTTCAGGTCACCGAGTCACAGCAGGGTGTGTCAGAACAGGCTCCTGGGAGTGAGCGGTGAGCTGCCCCAGGCTGCGTGTGTCCCCCCTCCGTGCCACAGACAAGCCCCTGCCTCACCTTCCCACAGCATTATCACCTCTGCATCCCAGCTCCACATGCAGGCAGCGTGCATGGCATCCCTGCTGCACCGCCCGGCTCCTGCAGCCGGAGCCCTCCGCGCCCTGGCTCCTGTGGCTTCTCTTCTCAGCACCTCTGGGGAATCCTCTGCATGGGTCCAGTGGCGGGGGGATGGGTGCTGGCAGGATCGGGGTCCAGTGGGGCCTTTCCCTGGGGTTCTGGCTCGGGTCAGGATTCCTGATGTATGACCATCCCCTTGGGAGGGGGTGGGGCCTTATTGCTGGCCCAGGGGATGAGCAAGAGCCACCTGCTCCCCATCCTGGGGTAGGGGACTCGGGGAACAGCTCCAGGCTCTCCCATCTCTGACAAGCCCAGCGCCCAGCAGGTGGAGGGGCCTGGAGCACACAGGTTCAGGTTGGTACTGCCACTGTCGGTGGACAGGAGGGCAGAGAGGCAGCAGAGTGGCTGTGGACCCCAGCTCACTTGTGGGGAAGGGAGAGACCCTGTGGGTCAGCCATGGGGTGGAGGGTGCCAGGCTCTGTGCCCAGCAGCTGAGGACCCCCATCCCACAGAGCCACAGTGAGCCAGGGCAGTCGGCCCCCATGGCCATGCCACCAGCCTGACCCCTCACAGCTTCCCTGCTGCAGCCTGGCCCTACTGACCTGCAGGGCAAGGGGGGGCTTTGGGATTCCTCTTTTTATTTTTTTTCCCTTTTTTTTTTTAATTTTCTTTTCTCCCTCATTTATATGTTTCCATGATTTTGGCTCTTCCTTTCCCTGCCCCCCAACTCCAGGAGGTACGTACCCCTCTCCTGTGCTCTGCTCACACTGCTGGGGCTTCGTTTCCTTTGCGTTTTTAATTGCTGGTGATGAGTCTCATTGCTGCTGCTGCTGCTGCTAACCCCGCACCGCCCGGGGACCTCGCCTGCCGCGGGACAGCACTGCTCCGCCACCAGGCAGGGACTGGGGTGTGACCCCACCGATGCCACGCTCTCCTCAAGGCCTGCGACCTCCTCTACCACCCTGGGGGAGGACAGGGCCACAGTGGCTCCTTGCCCAGCTGCTGGCCAGGGTGACCCGCCCAGCCGTGCTACGCTGTGTCCGCAGGCAGCTCAACCCTGAGCTCAGTGTGTCTTCACATCTGGTGCCACGAGGGATGGGGATGGGTTTGGTGTGTCCTCAGCAAGGGCTGTGCGCGCGATGCTCAGGGGTGCCAAGCGCCTGGAGCTGGATGGAAGCAGGCAAGAGCCATCTGCATGGTGCCCTGTGCTGTGCCAAGGGCTCGCAGCAGTCCCTGTGCGAGCACCGGTGCTGTCCCGGCTCCAGCACCTGCACCCCAGCGTGTCAGGGCACTGGTGCTGGCCCTCGGAACTACTGTGGGGCAGGGACTGGAGTGGGCACCCAGCTGGCATGGGGGAACAGGGGCACAGTGCGCACCGTGGCTCCCTGTGTCTATACCAGACCCAGTCCTCGAGGGTGGGTGGTCATCCCACATGTAGCACTGCTGCAGTGGCCGCGGTGGAGGGGAGCTGAGCCCAGGGGTGAGTGGCCCCTGTGCCCAGGGAGTGGCTTCTCCCACTGTGGTGGTGGCTGCAGAGCTTGGCCATGGCTCAGCACTGGGATGAGGTGGGTCATGGTCAGTGTGGACAGAAAGTCCCTGTGTCCCCCGGGGAGCTGCCTGGCTGTATCATTTAGCTGTGCTGAATTCGTTTTTGGGTGGGAACGGGCTCAGCACTCCCGGCCCGGCACCCCACCCTCGCCTCCATCCTCATCCGTCCGCTTCCCGCTCCGGCTCGGTGCGGTGTGTGCTGCCTGCTGCTGCTGCCCGCCGCTGCCTGGCTCTGCTTGGCTCTGTGTGTCCGCCCGGGCCCTGTGCTGCTGGAGCCGTGTGTGTCGGCCTGGCTCCCTCGCTGCCGTGTGCCACGTGCCCGGCTGCGCCCTGCAGGGCTGTGCCCAACCTTCCCTCTCTGCTCTCAGGAGGCAGGGTGAAGACGTGGAAGCGGCGCTGGTTCATCTTGACCGACAACTGCCTTTACTACTTCGAGTATACAACGGTGAGTGGGCTCTGCGTGGGGCGAGCCAAGCTGGGGCAGGGAAGGGGCTGGATTGGGAGTGTCCATCCCACAGCTAAACCTCTGCTTGGCTGCACCAGGATAAGGAGCCCCGTGGCATCATCCCCCTGGAGAACCTGAGCATCCGTGAGGTGGAGGACTCGAAGAAGCCCGTGAGTGCTGCAGCAGTGTCCTCTGGGGCTTTGGTGCTTTGGCTCGGGCGGGGAAAGCTGGGAGGTGTTGCAGCCCCCCGGGATGCCCCTAGGAGAGGTGGGTGACCCCACAGTGGTCACTTCTTCCACTGTCACAGCGGCCAGGTGCAGACCTGGGGCCAGTCACTGCAGTGAGCAGGACTGGTGGCAGAGCTTGTGCAGGGCCATGGGGTGATGAGCACAGCATGTCCATCCCTCTGCCATGCTGGGGTGGTTGTACTGGGAGAGCACAACTCTGCCTCGTCCCTCCCAGCCTGGGGTCCCCTTTGGAAGGGGAGGGAGCTACTTCTGAGCGGTCTTTCCCTCCCAGAACTGCTTTGAGCTCTACATCCCTGACAACAAGGACCAGGTGATCAAGGCCTGCAAGACAGAGGCAGATGGGCGTGTGGTGGAAGGGAACCATACTGTGTACCGCATTTCTGCCCCCACACCTGAGGAGAAGGAGGAGTGGATCAAGTGCATCAAGTGAGTGCCCAGAGGAGGGGGGGGGCATGGTGCTGGGCAGGGGCACAGCGGGGACTTGCCTGCTGCCCTTGAAGGAGACAGTGCTTCCTGGGGCATGCTGTGAGGACAGGGGGAGTGAGCTTTCCCAGGGACATAAAGGGATGTGCCCAAGGCCCTGCCAGGCAGATCGCACCCAGCCCTGCAGTAGTTTGGCCTGACCCAGCCTTTGTTCCCCTGCCAGGGCAGCCATCAGCCGGGACCCCTTCTATGAGATGCTGGCTGCCAGGAAGAAGAAGGTCTCCTCCACCAAGAGGCACTAGCAGCCAGATTGGCCTTGTGAGGCCAGCATGCCCTCGGCAGCCCAAGCGTCCCCCTGGCCGGGGGTCTGTGTGGTGGGGGCTGTGCTGCAGCCTGGCCCTCAGGGTCCAGGGCCCAACTTCAGCTTCATTGTTTCTTTTCTGTGGGGGGAGGGAGGGGACACAGGCATCTCAGTGCCTCTGGCCCTCCATCACTGCCTCATCACCAGGACAGTGTCTTCATGGGCTCAAGCTGGGACACAGCACCCCTGGGAGCTCCAGCCTCAGCACCACAGGCACCCTCCCTGCTCCTGACCCCCAGCAACCCTGTGGCTGCACGTGGCGCTGCATCCCCCCAACACCCGTGTCCAGACACACTTGGGGTGCCCTGTCGAGAGGATGAGCAGCTGTTAGTGAGTAGCTGGCAGTTTTGGGGTGCCCCAGGTGCTGGGGTGCAGGGCATCAGACCCAGGGAGGCCCCACAGAGACGCAGCTCCCGACCCTCGTTGTAGCGGGCCTGGGTCTGTCCTGGGTGTCCCCACGCTGCTGCCTCAGACCCTCACAGCTGCCCCCTGCATCAGGAATGGTCCCCATGGGCACAGGAGTGCCAAAGGTCAGGGACTGTCACCATCACAGTCTGCAGTGGTGCCACACAGGGCGCAGACATGCCCTCGTCCAGCCATGGGGGTTGTGACTTGGATGAGGTGGCACTGGGTGGCATTGCCCCTGGCACATCCTTGCAGCACAGCCCCCTCATGCCAGGGGCATGGTGCCATGGTGGGACATGCCCAGATCTGGAGCCTGTCCTGAGAATGGCTGTGGCGGGGGTCTGGATAGGTGGGGGCTGCAGCCCCTCACTCTCTGCCTCACAATCCGCCCATGTCAAGTCCTGTCCCTGCGCATGGTCTGGAGATGCCTGGATCAGTATTAGTCTATTTATCAGAGATGTAAATACTCCTGTATAGTTTTCTCCTTGTAGATTATTTTGTACGTGGGTGGTTCAGTGCAGAGGCCTCGCGGGGCGGGGGGGCAGGATTTTTTATTCTAACTTTTTTTTTTTTTTTTGCCATGGCCTTGTAAACTAGTGCTGAGGATTGACAGCAAATAAACACTGCACTGCGCTCCACTTGGCCTCCTGTGCTCTGTGTGCAGCTTGGCGTGGGTGGGAGTCCCATGCCCCCCCCCACTGCCAGCTCCTGCCCTGTGCCTGGCCTTGAAGCAGGCTCATGCTCCTCTCAGCCCGAGGTCTCGGTACCGGCACCGCAGCGATGCCATGTTGGATGAAGTGGCAGCGCTGGGGCCAGTGCAGGTCTTGTTTTGAACCTCTGCCTGCTCCGCTTCAAAGCCCCATATTTCTTGGTGTGCTGGGGGTGTTTGTGAGCCTTGTGCCCTCACCAGCCTCCCCTGGCTAGGACAGTGCCTTGGGGACCTTGCCACAGGGCGTGGGTGGCTGTGCTGGGCTGGGACAATTCCTGCTCCTGCATCCTGCTGGGCAGTGGGGCTGGCACCAAGTTTGGCTGGGCAGGTGAGTGGTTGCTCACCACAGTGGTAGTCACTGCACTGTGCAAAGGGCCTGGGACAACAGGAGTGGTGGGGCATCCACTCAGGTACCTCGTTCTGCAGTGGGGCTGGGGGATTCATACCCAGGTGGTACCTGCTGTGAATGGGATCAAAGCCAGGTTGAGGCTGAGGGCAAGCCAGGAGTGCAGAGCCTGTGCCGGCTGTGCTGCTGCCACCAGGGCTGGGGGGGGGCTGGTCCAGCCTTGTGCACTTGTGCCGTGGTGGGGGTCTGCAAGGGCATTCCCTGACAGAGCCAGGGGCATTCTCTGCCGTGGTCTCTGCCCTCCCTGTGCCTCAGATGGGGCAGCCAGTGGCACTGTGGCCTGAGTGGGGCCAGGGTGGGCACCAGCCCTTGCTGAGGGATGAGGATGTGGGGGGGCAGAGGGCAGCCCTGCAGCGGGGCTGGTGCCGGCGCCGGTTGGGCTGGTGCTGGGGGCAGTTGGGGCGCAGGCTGTGTCGGTTGAACTGCAGGTGGTGTCAGTTGGGGTGCAGACGGTGGCTGGAGGCTGTTGGAGGGTTGAGGGCTGCGGCAGGGCAGGAGAGCAGTAGAACCAGGTAGGATTGGGATGAGCCAGGAGGGCAGTGGGGCCAGGCAGGGGTGGGGCAGATCGGAGGGCAAGAGGGACGCCCAGGGATAGGTCAGGCTAGAGGCAATGGGCCTGAGGTGATAGGGCCAGGCAGGGGTGGGGCAGGTTGTGGGGCGATGGGACTGGGGGTAATGAGGCCTGGCAGGGATAGAGCAGGTCGGTGGCTGATGGGACTGGGGGTGATGAGGCCAGGCAGGAATGGGACTGGCAGTTCCCCATGAGACTGCAGAGGGAAGGCTGAGGGCAGCGGAGGGGTGGGACGGGCAGTGGAGGGATGGGATGGGCAGGAGGGGGGGTCGGGGGGGTTGGTGTGCAGCCTCTATCTGAGTGGAGCTCCGCCCGCTGGACGCCAGATCCCCTCAGGAGCCACAGCCGAGCCTGCTGCAGGCACAATGTCAGCTGGGCAGGACCCACGGCTTGGTTTCATGGAGAGCTTGGTCACGGCGTTGCTGCGCATCTCGACGGACAAGTGGAGCAAGTTCGTGAGCAGCGAGGAGGTCACAACCATGCTGGACAAGTTCTTCAAGCAGCAGGATGCACTGGAGCTGGTGTTGGGGCTGAACCCCTCTGGGCAGCTCCTGCCCACTATGGGCTTCCCATCTGCCCTAAAGGGCAAGGGCATCTACTTTGTGAAGAAGACGGGGGAGAACATCACCCAGGAGAACTGCCAGAGCGGTCTTCTGGTGGGAGACGTTGGCCCCTCGCCTGTGGAGCAGCTCATCACCGTGCTGCTGGAGGTGGGTGGCCTGCACAGGCACAGGCTTGGGGCACGTGGGGTGAGCTGAGCTCCCCGGGCACAATGCTATGCCGGGGTGCCTCATGCAGGTTGCTAAAGCCAAAATTCCAGGTGGGCTCCAAAAGAAACTGACATTTATAGAAAAAACTTGCCCCAGGCGACTGGCCCTGAGCTTCGGCAGCTCCTGTGCTAGGCTGAATGAGCCCCACCAGGATAGGAGCTGGGGAAAGGTCACCAGCCCAGTTTTCTCCTGGGCCCAACTAGATCACTTCCTCCCTGTGGTTTTAGAAACTCATTGCAATGCCCCCTCCCCCTTGTCCCACATCTGGGAAATGTCTGAGTGGATTTCTCTCAAACTTCCCATGAATATTCCCACTGCCAGCCCAGAGTACCCAAAAACTGCATTGGCCCCAGGAGCCCCCACAATTCCCCTTATGTGTTGGAGGCTTTTGCTTGTGTTCCAGCCTCTGACCCCGCTGGGTCCCAACACTTCCCAGCCCATAAGAGCTGGAAACCCAGACCAAGGGGACTCCTAGTCACACTGCTGACAGAAACATCAACAAAACCCATTGGTGACTGCTGGAGCTGTAGCTGGGCTGAGACCATGCTGTGATGGGCAGCAAGAGGGACAGTGGGATGGGCAGCATGACTGCCCACTGCCCCGAGCACGAGAGTGCCTGAGAGAGCACCCAACCCAGCCTTGTCCTCCAGGTCGTGTCCCCATTGCTTCTGAGTGAGGAGCAGGGGCTGGGCTGGCCCAGGATAGTGGTGGAGGATGTTGTGCAACAGACCCACCAGCTGCAGAGCAAGATGTTCATGATGGGCGGGAAGATCCAGGGGAAGCCGCTGCTCCCACTTCCCGAGCACCTGATCAGCTGGGATGACTCTGGCGCCGCCCTGGACTGGTGGGTGCTGCTGGCATCACTTGGTGCCAGAAAAGGGAAAGGGGCCCAGGTAGCACAAGTCCCTCAGGGAGGGACAGGGACTGGAACACTAGCTTAGCCCCTGCACACCCCTGGGTACAGCCACCCCTGCAGCAGAGAAGGTTTGAGGGGCCCATACCAGACCTCCACATAAAACAGGCACAAGGGGCTCCCCCCGGGGCTCTTTGGGATTCCCCTGGGCAGTTCATGGCTCCCATGGGGCATAACCTGGCTGCCTTTCAGCCTGGTGGGGCCTGTAGATGGTCCAGTGCTGCACTCCATCGAGACCATCATCATTGAGTGGTCCCAGCAGATTGAAGAGATCTTGAGCCAGGACTCAGCACGGCTACTGCTGGAGGGCCTGCACCCCCTGCCCAGGGTCGAGTTCGAGTTCTGGCAGATGAGGATGACCAACCTGCAGTGTATCAATGACCAGGTACTGCCCCACCCGTGGTGGCTGCATGTCCCTGTGCTAAGCCTCCCCCTACTGAGCCCCCCATGCTGAGCCTGCCCCCTCTCCTGTGCCAGCTGCTCTCGCCCCAAGTGACAGTGCTGGCCAAGACGCTGGAGAAGGCCAACAGCTGCTACTGGCCACCGCTGCAGAACATGTTCAGGGCCGTCAGTGCTGGTGAGGCCCTGTGATGTGGTGGTGGCTGCCTCTGACAAGGTGTCCCCATCCTGACAGTTTTCTCCCTGTACCAGGCCTGGAGGAAGCCAAAGATGTCAGCCTCCATCTGCAACCGCTGCAGGTGCTACTGGAGGAGATGGAACAATCAGATTATTCCCAGGTAAGTAATGTGGCAAAATAACCAGGCACAGCCTGGCTGCCTCATCTGGGTGGCGGCATGGAGCCCCAGAGGCTGCGGGGAGGCTCATGCCCCCAGCTCTGCCACGTCCCCACACTGATGGGGCTCTGCTCCCACAGCTGCAGCCCTTTGTGCCCAAGGTGCTCTGCACTGTCTGCCTGCTCCGGGTTCACTGCCAGCTCTACCACTCACCTACCCACATAGCCCGTGTCCTGCAGGAGATCTGCAACCTCCTCATCGCCATGGTACAGCCCCAGCACCGACCCTCCAGCTGCCCCCCTGGGACAGGTGTGGGGAGTCCAGCTGCGGTGACACAGGCACACCCCAGACAAGGGAACAGCAGGAGTCCTCATGAGGGCTGGGGGGGCCTGGGGCAGGCATGGGCTGCAGGTGGCCACCAGCAAGCCTGTGGGGATGAAGGGGACATGAGGAGCCTTCACACCCTCCTGACAATAGTCCCTGCCTGCATCTCTGTCCCAGACCCAGAAGTTCCTGAGCCCTGAGGACGTGCTGAAGGGGCTGCAAGGAGAACCCCAGGAGACCCTGGAGGGAATCAAACTGAGCATCTCCACCATAGAGAAGTTCTTCCAGTCCTACAGCACTTACTGCTGCAACCTGATGCCCACGTTGTTCCCGGTGAGTGTAGGGACAGTGTGCAAGCACCCGGCCCCCTCCACGCCCGCCCCATTGACTGACAGACCCTCTCCCCTCCCAGGAAGAGCCACAGCTTTGCGAGTTACCCCCCACCCGCACCTTCAGAAGGATGGAAGCCTTCTTGCACAGGCTGAAGACCATCGAGGTGACAGCACAGCATTTTGGGACACAGTGCCAGCTGCAGCTGTGCCTTCCCTGCCCTGGGGATGCTGGGGTGGTCCCTGAGAGCAGCACAGGGTGGGCTGGGGCTGCTGATGCAATGGGACATCGCTGGGAGCACAGTGGCACTCTTCTTGGCACAGCCCTCCTGGCCCTGAGCCCCCAGGACAAGACAGGCACCCCCCAGCCAGGCCAGGGAGCATCCCTGAGAGAATGCTCCTCAGGAATGGTGAACTGGCAGGATGCAGCCCTGTGCCAATGCTGCAGCTCCTGCACCTGCAGCCTGGGACAGGGGAGCCAAGTGAAATGGGGGATTGTGCTTGCCAGGAGCTGTTCCAGGCAGCCATTGACTTCCTGAAGCTGGAGAAGACAGTTCTGGGAGGAGTGCGAGGAAACTTCCTTGGGAACTGGGTGTTGCGGATCTCTGAAGAGATCTGTGAAGTCACCAAGAGTTTTGCTGATTGCAAATATGATCCCTTGGATCCCAGTGAAGAGGTGAGCAGATGTGGGGATGGAAATGTAATGGATGCTGGGATGGAGGTGTAAGCATTTGCTAAGTGAGAAGAAAAGAGTCTCTTGCCAGAACACGCTGCAGAGCAGTCCATGGGATTGTCCCACAGCAGCACAGGGCTGGCTCTGGGGCAGGTCATGGGGCTCTGGGCCCTCCAAGTTTAGCAAACACTTCAGGAAGGATTTGGGAAGCAGGCACAGGGACTGTGCCAGTTTAAATCATTTCGCTCTTGCTGGCAGCAATGGAACAGAGATTTTGCAGAGTTCCAGAAGAAGGTTCAGGATGCGAACAGGCAGCTGGCTGCTGTCTTCTGCCAGGGCTTTGATGACTGCAACCACCTGTCAGCTGCCGTGAAGGTACCTGTGCCCCAGCTTGGCAGCCTGGCACCTGCAGGGACTGGGGGTCACCACCCCTCCCAGGGGTGCTCCAGGGCACAGAAGCCAGCACCTCTTTCTCCCACAGCTGGTGCACATGTTTGCCTCCGTGCTGGAGCGACCCTTGATCAGAGCTGAGGCTTCCCCCTGCTACCTGGCCATGCTGGGAATGTTCGAGGCTGAGCTGGAGAGCGTGAAGATGCTGTACGACACCCAGACTGTGTCCCTGCCACCCCCCGGGGGAGCCCCATCCGTCCACAAGAACATGCCACCGGTGGCTGGGCAGATGAAGTGGGCTCTGGAGCTGCAGCAGAGGCTGGAGGGGCCACGCAGGGACTTGCTGGCCATCGACCACCCGTATGTGCAGGTCCCCCGTCACCTCATGGGGACACGGGGTGGCAGCTGGGCAGGATCCAGCCTGGCCTGGGTCCCCTCCCATGTTGTGTGCAGCAGCTGCTGCTTTATTGTGACCCTGACAGTGCCATGGTGGGTCCTGAGGCTGAGCTGGCAACTGGGAAATATGAGGAAATGATGGCGCTGCTGCAAGGTTACAGCAAGAAAGTCTACGGGGAGTGGGCAAGTGGAGCCGGCAAGGAATGCCACTTCAGCCTGGAGCAGCCACTGCTCCGCAGGGACCCCGACTCTGCCCTCCTCAGTGTGAACTTCAGCAAAGAGGTCAGTGCTGGCACTGGGAACACCAGCCATCTCTCACCCCAGTGTGAAACCTGCAGTGTCAAGGGCTGCCTGAGGCGTGGTGGGTTTTGCCATAAACCCCTTCCTGACGGTGGCGTCTCACAGCTCACTGCCGTCCTGCGGGAGGTGAAGTACCTGAACATCCAGCAGCAGCAGGACATCCCGGAGAGTGCTGAGCGGCTCTTTGCCCAAAATGAGACTTTCCAAAAGCTTGGGGACAACCTGGCGCTCATCGTGGGCTGGTACAATGAGGTAAGTTCTGAAAGGGAGACAATCCTGCTGCTTTTCCATGCCCTGAGCCCCAGACAGGCTGAGAGGGGCTGGGGGGTTGCAGCACCACAGACACATCACTGGCACCTCAGGTCCCTGCCCATCCTGTGGGTAGGCCAAGCTGTGGCTGCTGCTGTCCTCCTCCTCCCGCCCCTCAGTTCTGTGCTGGAGGGATGGGGACCCTGTTCCTCAGCGTTCAGCTGCAGCAGGGTCCCTGCTCCACCTGGGCACTCACCTCTGGATGTGTTGGCCCCAGGTGAAGCAGCGGATGCTGCCAGTGGAGCAGCCGCTGGTGGCAGGGGAGCTGGAGGCCCTGGATGGCCACCTGGCCAGCGCTGAGCAGTCCCTGTTCTGGAACCACGAAGGTACAAACCCCCACATCGGCCATCCAAGGCTGGGGATCCTCTCTGCGTTTGGGGGGGTCCCAACACTGTCTGGCTTCCTGCTGCCCTGGAGGCATCTGCAAAAGCACAACCTGTTTGTGTGTGCATCTTTCTCCCAGGTGTCATGGAATACATCCAGGAGATAAGGGACACCCTGCAAGACCTGCAGAGACGGGTCCAGAGAGTAAAGTTGAACCTGAAGAATATCACCCAGCTGATGGAGGTAATGTTGGATGGTGCTTCACAAGCATCTTTCTGGGACACGTCCAGCTGGGATTTTCCCTTCCCTGCCTCAGCAGAGCAGCCCCATTCTGTCCTCCCTGCAGGACTGCTCCGCCACTCCCTTGTTTAGAAGGAAGGACAACAAGGCAGCTGCTCTGCTGGACCTGGATGGCAGAGAAAACGCCTTAACTGAGCGCCGCACTGTCATCGAGAACACGGGCACGAGGATCCAGGGGATGGTGGAGGTGAGGCCCATGGGATGGAGTGTCGGATGGGCCCACAGGGGCCACAAGGAAGGATTTGTCCACTGTGCCACGAGCCAGTACCTTTGCTGGATGTTCACTGACAAACACTAGCTGGTTTTCCCATGGCAGGAGAATGCAACTCTGTTTAAGGCTGACAAGTCCTCACTGATATGGCTGGACTATGTGGAACACATAGACAGAATCGTGCTGGATGGGCTCTGCAGATTTGTCCAGAAATCCCTGCAAATACTGCTCAGCAACATGGACCCTGATGTAGGTCCCAGTGTGCCTGCAGTGGGTGTGGTGGGCTTGGGGCATCCCAGCGCTCACTGTCAGCTTGCTTAGTGGCCAAACGTGCCTGTTGCAGTGCTCCCAGCAGTGCTGGTGTCCCCCGTTGTCCCCATCACTTGCAGGGCTGGGGGCTGTGGGACATGAAGCCCCATGCCAGGCACTGCCCTGTTTCAGGCCCAGGTGGCCCCGCTGTTCGAGGTGCAGATGGAGCTGTGCGAGGGCCGGGTGCGGTACCAGCCTTCACTGGAGGTGGGGGCTGGCGACAGCTTCTTGACGCTGGTGGAGGGGCTGCTCGGGGACACCGAGGCAGCAGTGGCCTCCATGCCGCGGCTCCTGGAGGGGGAAGTCAGCTACAAGGTGGGTCTGTGGCCACCAACTCCGGCACCAACTCCTGGCTCAGCGGGAGGTGGGCGAGGTGCCCAGTGCCCCCAGCTGGTCCCCAAGCTCTGCCCATCCCTTCAGATGGCGCTGGAGGAGCAGCCAGACCTTGGGAGGATGCGGGAGAAGGTGGTGTCGCTGGTGGTCAGCACCATGGCAGAGGGCGAGGAGTTCAGCGCCAGCTTTGAGGAGCACTCACACCTGTGGCAGGAGACCCCTGAGGAGTTCCTTCAGCGCTTCCTCACCTTGGGCACTGCCCCCAAGCCTGAGGAGACGCAGCCGGAACCACATCCAGAAGAGCCTGCGACCTGTGGGATCCCATCCCTCCAGCTCTTTAAGCAGGAGGTGTGGGATGGGTTCCTGGGCATGTGCTGGGTGCTTGGGTTGCCCTGAAGGACACAAAGTGCCCAGGGAGGTGCCAACCATGAGCTGTGACCTGCTCTTGTCCTCAGATCGATGAACTCGAGGCGCTACATGAAGAAGTGTTGGGGTTTGCTGACACCACAGTGTTTGGGGGGTGGCTGCAGAGCGACTGTCGCCTCTTCAAGAAAGCACTGCTGGACGCCGTCAAGGGCCAGAGCCTGGTGCTCCGCCACTACCTCGCCCACCACGTCACCTCCAGGTAAGGGCCTGGTGAGCCCTGGCATGGGCATGTGGAGCTCCCATCAACTGGAGCTCAGCTGGGCTGTGGCACAGGCACCTCTGTGTGCCAGGGCAGGGCTGGCTGCAGGGGACAGAGTTGTGGAGGTGTAGGTGAAGGTTCCAAGCACCTTCAGGGGCAAGTCCATGGGGTGCCGTGCCCTGGCCCTGCAGAGTGAGCCCTGAGCCCCGTCAGGGATGCCTGGTGAGTACCAGTTTGTCCTCCCAGTCTCCAGGAGCTGGAGGATTTCATCCAAGAGTCTACTGCCGGCTTGAGTAAACCTCTGGAGGAGGGAGACTATGATGGACTGGTGGAAGTGATGGGACATCTGGCAAGGGTCAAGGAGAGGCAGGCAGCGACCGACGTCATGTTTGAGCCCTTGAAGGAAACAGTTGCCCTGCTGCAGTCTTACGGGGATGAGATGCCGGAGCAGATCCACCTGCAGCTTAACGTAGGCTGCTCAGGGTGCGGGGGGATGGGCAGAGGCTCCCTGTGGCCTGGCTGGTGACCCCACATGGTGCCCACTGCAGAACCTGCCCGAGCGCTGGGACAACAACAAGAGGCTGTGCCTGCGAGTTGCGGACAGCGCGGCACCCCTGCAGGCCAGCGAGGCTGCCATCCTCCGCGAGAAGTGCCAGGAGTTCGAGGTGCCTGCCTGGGGGCTGGGGGCACATGGGCAGCTCTTCAGCAGCTTCAGGAAGACTCTGCTGCTCTTCCTGACTGCCGGGTCCCAGCTGTCCCCCTGAGCCCCATCCTCCCACACAGATCCAGCAGCACGCCTTCCGGGAGACTTTCCAGGGAAAAGCCCCTTTTTCATACACGGATCCAAACCCCTACAAATCACTGAACAGGGTAAGAAAGTGGAAGAGGACACAAGGGCCACTGGTATCCCCCCTGGAACTGCATGACCATCCCTGGCATTGGATGCTGGGGTGGGGCACTTGCTCTGGTTTTGGCTCCAGCTCCCAGCCCTGCAGGGAGGATCTGGCCCTGCAGCAGGGATGGAGCCAGCACTGGAGTAGGAGACATGTCCCTGGCACACAGTTTCTGGCTGAAACCTTCTCCTTTTCTCCATCCAGCAACAGAAGAGCGTCGCGGCCATGGAGAAGGACATGGCTGCCCTGGCCACCTCAGCTGCCCTGTTTGAGGTGTCAGTCCCAGAGTACAAACAGCTCAAAGCGTGTCGCAGGGAGCTGCGTCTGCTGAAGGAGCTCTGGGACATGGTCAGCCTGGTATGTGCCACGATCTGGGAGCCAGGACACAATGCACAACACTGCCTCCAGGCAAGGGCTGGACAGCAGGCTGCTCTTGGCTGGCACGGGCAGCTGGCACATGCACCTGGCACGGGCATCCAGCATGGGCACCCAGCGCCAGCCAGGCATTGCCAGACAAAGATGCAGAGCTGTAGTGGCTCCTTAGAGGGGTCATTGCTGTCAGAGGGAGGATGAGACGGGGGGAAGGTCTGCAGGTGCAGGGGCTGCGCACCCCAGCGTGGTGTGTGCACCTGTGGGGCATGTGGGCACGGGGTATGCTGCTCTTCATTCTGGGCAGGAATGCTTCTGCTAATCACGTCTGAAAATGTCTCCGGGGTCCAGGTGAACATGAGCATTGACACCTGGAAGACAACCAAGTGGAGTGAGCTCAATGTTGAGGATATGGATATTGAGTGCAAGAAATTTGCTAAAGACATCCGGAGCTTGGATAAGGAGGTGAAGAGCTGGGACGCATTCACAGGGCTGGACAGCAACATGAAGAACATGATCACATCTCTGCGTGCCGTGAGCGAGCTGCAGAACCCAGCCATCAGGGACCGGCACTGGCAGGAGCTTGTGCAAGCAACTAAGGTGCTCCCAAGTCTTCCCACCCATCCCTGGCTCCAGCCCCTGGTCCAGGAGGCTCCTGAGATCCGCACTCAGCAACGGATTGGGTTTAAATGTGGCCACATGCAAATATTTGTGTAGGGTCTTCAAATGCAGGTGTTAATGAGTTCATCTGAGCCACAGGACTGCCTCTCCCCAGAGGGGAATCTGTGGCCCGACCGTGCCTGTTCCTCTCCAGGTGAACTTCACCATGTCTGAGGACACCACCCTTGCAGATCTGCTGCAGCTGAACCTGCACAAGTTCGAGGAGGAGGTTCGTGGCATCGTGGACAAAGCCACAAAGGAGGCAGGGATGGAGAAGGTAAACAGGGCTTGGCTCCTCCCCTGCTTTGCTGAAAGCCCAGTGCCAACGTGACTCTGTGGCTGCTGAGCACTCGTGTTCTGGCTCCTGGCACTGGAGTCCACAGGCAGCAGGGAGCTCATGGAGCCGCTGCCTGGAGCAGGTGTTCCTCTGGCGCCCTGCCTTCCCGCAGGGGCTGGACCCGGCACCATGGCGCCCAGCTCATCCTCATGCCCCAACTGCAGGTGCTGAATACCCTGGATACTACCTGGGCAGCAATGCAGTTTGAGTACGAGCCCCACAGCAGGACTGGGCTCCCACTGCTCAAGGCAGATGAGTTGCTCATCGAGACGCTGGAGGACAACCAAGTGCAGCTGCAGAATGTGTTAGCCTCCAAGTACCGAGCCTTCTTCCTCCGGGAGGCACAGGACTGGCAGCAGAAACTGTCAACAGCTGACGCCGTTATCAGCACCTGGTTTGAGGTGCAGAGGAAGTGGGGTCACCTGGAAACAATATTCATCGCCTCTGAAGACACCCGCAACCAATTGCCAGAGGAGTCAAAGAAGTTCGATACCATCGACCAAGATTTCCGAGTGCGAAGCCCATTCCCACTCCACGTTCACCCCATGGCTTGCTGCCACTTCAGGTGGACTTAAGTGTTTTTCCTCTTCAGGAGCTAATGGCTGACGCAGAAAAAACTCCCAACGTGATCGAATGCACCAACAAGCCCAGGCTGCACGACCGGCTGGAAGCGCTGCAGGACAGGTGAGTGTTGAGATATCTCAGTGGACCATCTGAGGAGGCCAAAGGAAGGGGTTGATTCCCCCAAAGTAGCACCGACAAGGACTGAGCAAAGAGTAAAATGCATATGTGGGGTTGACAGCAGGTTTTTCCATTTTCTTCCAGGCTGGAGGTCTGTGAGAAGGCCTTGGCTGAATACCTCGAGACCAAAAGACTGGCTTTTCCCCGGTTCTACTTTGTCTCCTCTGCAGACCTGCTGGATATTTTATCGAAGGGGACAGAGCCCCTTGAGGTATAGGTTATGTGTGAACACGGGGGTGAGTCCTCTGCCTCTTCCCTGCTAACTGATTTGAGCAGTTTTAGAACATTTTTCACCCTAATGGGTAGAACACCATCCCTGATCCCCCTTCCCAGGGGTGCAGTGCCTAGGGAGCACCTGGAGGTAGATCCAAGTGCTGATCACACCTTCGCGCGTGTGCCTCTGCTCTCAGGTGTCCCGGCACCTGACAAAGCTGTTCGACAGTGTGGCCAAGCTGAAGTTCCAGCTGAGCTCAGACAAGAAGCCCCTGAAGGTGGCCCAGGGGATGTTCAGCCGGGACGGGGAGTACGTGCCCTTTGACGCAGACTGTGACCTGTCCGGCCAGGTCAGCTGAGCTTTGTGGAGCCTCCACGTGCTGGGATGGTGGGGCAGGTTGAGGATGGGATTTACCTTTTGCTGGTTGTGCACTAACAGTTTGGCAGGAGTTTAAAAATGTAATCACAAAGCTTTTTGGCAAAAAAAAAACCAGAAATGGGACCTGCCTTACAGGTTGTGAAGCTGCACAACCTCACAGCCCCTTGGGGGTTACAAGGTGGTTTCCCCTCTGCTGTTCACCCTCAGACCACCCTCCGTTATTTCCCGTGGGATGTGCCCCGCGGGGCCAGCACCAGGGTCTCTCCAGCAGCTTGTTGCACGGGGAGAGCAGTCTGAGGGGACACAGGCTGGGAGCCAGTCGCTCAGCTCTGCTGGATGTGACTCTCCAGGTTGAGATCTGGCTGAACCGGGTGCTGGAGCGCATGCGCTCGACACTGCGACAGCTCCTCCCCCAGGCCCTGGTCACCTACGAGGCAAAGCCACGGGAGCAGTGGGTGTTCGACTACCCAGCACAGGTGGGTGCTGCTGCATGGGGCCAGGCTGAGCCAGGGTCTGAGAGGAAGAGGAGGAGGAGACAGAGATCCCTGGGAGCTGCAGGCAGCTGCCCTGAGCCACAGTGTGGGCAATGTGTTCCCCTCAATGGCCACGTTGTCCTCATGGTTTGCTGCAGGTCGCCCTGACGTGCACCCAGATCTCATGGACCTCAGAGGTCGGTGTTGCCTTTTCAAGTCTGCAGAAAGGCTACGAGAACGCCCTGAAGGACTATAACAAAAAGCAGGTTGGCATCATCTGCACCTGACCTGGAGCTGGCCCAAGCCCCTCTGGCAGGCTGGGGGTCACCAGGAGGTGGGAAAATGAGGGCATCATCTCTATGTGCATCATTTCTTTGCTTCCCCAGATCGCTCGGCTGAATGCCCTCATTTCCCTGCTCCTTGGGAACCTGAGCGCTGGAGACAGGATGAAGATTATGACAATCTGTACCATTGATGTCCACTCCAGGGACGTTGTGGCCAAAATGATCCAAACAAAGGTATTTGGTACAAGAGGGTATTTTTACTGCACCGTCTCTCAACACTTCTGGGCACGGATTTCCTGTCATTATTTAACTTTTGGGCTGGGCACTGCGGTTGACAGGTGTGGGCTGAGCTGGGCCACGAGGAGTGATGGTCCTCACCTCCCCAGCATGGCACTGGAACCCCTTTGCACACTGTCCTTGTGTTGGGAGGTGGTGAATGGGTCCCAGGGCACGAATGTGCTGTCCCAGCGGGCTGGGGTGGGCAGTGCCAGTGCCCACCTGCCTTCCACAGCTGGCTGCTCCGCAGGTGGAGAGCGACCAGGCGTTCGCCTGGCAGTCCCAGCTCCGGCACCGCTGGGACGAGGGGAAGAAGCACTGCTATGCCAACATCTGCGACGCTCAGCTCCAGTACGCCTACGAGTACCTGGGCAACACCCCCCGGCTGGTCATCACCCCCCTGACAGACAGGTTGGGACTCCCACACTTCCTGCTGCCTGCAGCTCTGTGGCCACGCTGCACCACTGGCCCCGCTCAGCCCCAGTGTCCCCCCTTCACAGGTGCTACATCACCCTGACACAGTCCCTCCACCTCTATATGGGCGGGGCCCCCGCAGGCCCTGCAGGCACTGGGAAGACAGAGACTACCAAGGACCTGGGCCGGGCAGTGGGCATGATGGTCTACGTGTTCAACTGCTCTGAGCAGATGGACTACAAGGTAGGGGATGGGGCAACAGGGTGGTGGCACCGAGGTGAGAACCATGGGGTGTCCGAGACAAGGGGGGCCCTGGTTTTGGTCTCTGGGAGCACAGGGGAGCCCAGGGGCAGGGGACCATATTGCTCTGGGGCATTTCCTTAGGGAAGGGCACAATCCATAAAGCACGAGCAGCTTTCAGCACTTGAGCTTTGTCACCAAACCTGCATCGCAGTTGCCATGCAGGGTTACAGCACCCGAACCCCATGATGCCCTGTTTCTCTCCAGTCCTGTGGGAACATCTACAAGGGACTGGCTCAGACAGGCGCCTGGGGCTGCTTTGACGAGTTCAATCGCATTTTGGTGGAGGTCCTGTCTGTCATCGCGGTGCAGGTGCGTACTGTTCCCGCAACCCTGCGGCACTGGGTGCCAAAGAGACTCTCCAGCTCACATCCTGGATGCTGTCCCAGCTAAACGTGACTCATGGGACAGCTTACTGCTGTTCTCACCACTGTGTCCTGTTTGGACAGGGTGGTGGGTGGAAGCAGAGCAGTGCTGGCGATTTGGGCACAGTTGAACCACACAGCCCAGCTGTGTCCCATCCCAGTAACCTGTCACCCCCCAGCTCAACCATTGCCCAGGACAGGGAGTTGGGGTGATGGGGAAGGAGCTGGTTTAAGGCCAGCTCTCCTGCTGATGTGGCTTCAGTAAGAATTCAGTGCTATTCCTGGCACTTTGAGGGGTGGTGGAGGTGAACCAGAGCATGGGGCAAGGAGCTGGGAGCTGCTAGCACCAACACCTCTGCTCACCTGACAGGTGAAATGTATTCAAGATGCAATCCGTGCCAAGAAGAAAACATTCAACTTCCTTGGAGAGACCATCTCCCTGGTGCCGTCAGTTGGGCTGTTCATCACCATGAACCCTGGCTACGCCGGGCGCACAGAGCTGCCTGAGAATCTAAAGGCTCTGTTCAGGTGGGTTGGTGTCATCACAGCGCTCACCTGTGTGTGGTGGCACTCATGGGTCACATCCATCCTAAGCTGAGGGTGTTTGTGTGCAATGGCAGCCCTTTTGTCAGGGAGCCCTTGGCTCAGGGGGTCTGATTGCCACCCCAGCTAAAAATCCAATTGACAATAAGACAAAAAGGTGGTGGATTGCTGGAAGGGGAGGCACAGGGTTGCTGTGGGATCCCTGTCCTTGGAGGAACTCAAACTGTGAGTGCAGAAGGGCCCAGTGCCCTGATCCAGCTGGGACATGAGCCCCACTTGGAGCAGGAGGCTGGGCAGAACACCCCAGCAGCGTAACTGCAGCAGGGTAAGATTTCTACTGGAAATTTGGGGACAAACCTTGGGGGCTATGGGAGGGTGAAGACATGGTGTGCAGCCCTGCCAACCTCCGCTGCTCTCCTGCAGACCCTGCGCCATGGTGGTCCCTGATTTTGAACTCATCTGTGAAATCATGCTTGTGGCAGAGGGGTTTCTCGATGCCAGGCTCCTGGCAAGAAAGTTCATCACTCTGTACACGCTCTGCAAAGAGCTGTTGTCGAAACAGGTAATTAACAATATCACACAGTGCTGTAAGAGTCCATCTGAACTTCGGACCTGAAACACTGTAGTGGGATTGCTGGTGGTGATGCATGGGGTGATGTTCTGCACAGCTCAGGTCTATGGCAGGACAAGTTCCACTTCCATCTGGTGCATAATATGGTATCTTTCTGCCTTAGGGAAGGAATCAAGAAGGCCAAAAGTAGAATAACATGGAATTAGAATTAGAATGAGAATTAGAATTGAGCCAGTTAAGGTGAGAGCTTCTAGATATTCATCTTAGCAGAGGTGTTTCACACCTGAAATATGTCTCCAAGAAGGAAGCTGGATTCCTGTTCCCCTGTGACTGATGAAGGCTTCTCCTGTAAACAAGCTCAGTTTAGGTCCAGCCCGCTGGGGGCTGGACCACACACTGTGTAGGTGACCTGTCTGTGGGGCGATAGACAGAGTGTTCCTCCATGGTGCTGTTTGAAGCTGTTCTCACTCACCAAAGTGAAATGGTAATTCTTTGCTGCCTGTCACAGGACCACTATGACTGGGGGCTGCGGGCCATCAAGTCCGTGCTGGTGGTGGCGGGCTCCTTGAAGAGGGGGGACCCCGGCTGTGCCGAGGACCAGGTTCTGATGAGAGCTTTACGAGACTTCAACATCCCCAAGATCGTGACAGATGACTTGCCGGTGTTCATGGGGCTGATTGGAGACCTGTTCCCAGCGCTGGACGTCCCCAGGAAGAGGGACCTCAACTTTGAGAAGGTGCAAGCCCAGGCGTAGCACCAGCACTGGAGACGTCTCAGCCCTGGCAGGGTTCAGAGGCTGATGGTCCATTCAGCACTTTTGGGAGTGGCTGGCTCGTCTCCAGGGTCTGACCAAGGCTACCAGTGGTCAGCACCTGCTCTCCCTCCCAGGTCATCCGTGAGTCCGTGCTGGAGCTGAAGCTGCAGGCAGAGGAGAACTTCGTGCTGAAGGTGGTGCAGCTGGAGGAGCTGCTGCAAGTGCGACACTCTGTCTTCGTCGTCGGCAATGCTGGCTGCGGCAAGTCCCAGGTAGCAGCCAAACCATCCTGAGGACATGGGGCCCAAGCACATCCCATGGCCTCCCACAGCTCTTGGTGAGGGCATGGCCACAGCCTCAGCCAGCCATGCAGACCCTGGCTCTGCCACAACAGCATTTGGGGAGGGGACTGCAGTGCAGCCATGACCATGTCAGGCCCTCCAGCACTGTGTGTGCCAGACTGAGCCCATGGAGCTGAGCAGGTTTGGGATGCACAACTCAGGGGCTCCTCATGACAGCTGAGGAGGGACAGTGGAGCAGGGACAATGTAGGGAGCAGGCAGAGACACGCTCTCACAATGCTGTGCATGCTGGGGTACTGGCAGCACGACAGGACAATGCTGGCTGGTGGGATCAGGGCTCCCCCAACAGCCCAGCCAGGAGCTGGCTCTGCAGAGGGAGGTCAGGTGCATTCCCAGCAGCAGCCCACGGAAGAGCAGGACTCCAGGCCCTCTGCTGCGAGCAGATGCTGCCGAAGGCTGTGGACACCCCGGTAGGAGCAGCACCTGATGCTGCACTGTGATGATGCAACTGCACCATCCCCTCTCCACAGGTGCTGAAGTCACTCAACAAAACGTACCAAAGGCTGCAGCGGAGGCCGGTCACCGTGGACCTCGACCCCAAGGCTGTGACCTGCAATGAACTGTTCGGGGTCATTCATCCGGCCACACGGGAGTGGAAGGATGGTGAGACACCAATGCTGTGAGCTCTGTTTATGGGATGTGAGATGGAAAGGGAAGACCTTTCCATGGGGCTTTCTCCTGGGGCGGGAGGGAGGAGGAATGTCCTTCGTGGGAGCACCAGTCCTGAGTGTCTCCCAGCAAACGACCAGACCAATCCGTGTCCCTCTGTGGGGCAGGTCTGTTCTCCACAGCGATGCGTGACCTGGCCAACATCACACATGACGGGCCCAAGTGGATCATCCTCGATGGAGACATTGATCCCATGTGGATTGAGTCCCTGAACACAGTCATGGATGACAATAAGGTTGGTGCTGTCACACTCTAGGGGCTTTGCTTGCTCGTTAACTCAGGAGGATCAGCTCTGGGCATCCCTCACAACAAGCTGCTTCTCCCAGGTTCTCACCTTGGCCAGCAACGAGCGTATCCCCCTCACCCCCACCATGCGGCTCATCTTTGAGATCAGCCATCTGCGGACAGCCACGCCAGCCACCGTGTCCCGGGCTGGAATCCTCTACATCAACCCCACAGACCTTGGCTGGAACCCGTGAGCCAGCAAGGGAGAAGGAGGGGGTGGGAAGGGATCAGATGGACAGGATGAGACAAGATGGGATCTGATGGGATGGGATGGGATGGGACAAGATGGGACAAGATGGGATTTGATGGGATGGGTTGGGATGGAATGGGACAGAATGGGCTGGGATCTGATGGGATGGGACAGGATGGGACAAAATGGGATGAGGGAATGAGATTGGATGGGGTGAGATGGATGGGGTGGGCACTGGCCCCCACATGCTCACTGCAGCCCTGCTTGTCCCTCCCACAGCATTGTGACCAGCTGGATTGAGACCAGGACAGTAAAGTCTGAGAAGGCTGTTCTGATGATCCTCTTTGACAAGTACCTGCCACCGTGCCTGGAGAAGCTCAAGTCTGGGTTCAAGACAATCACCCCTGTCCCCGAGGTCACAGCCATACAGACAGTGCTGTCCCTGCTGGAATGTCTCCTGACACCAAAGAATGTCCCGCCAGACTCTCCCCGGGAGCAATATGAGCTCTACTTTGTCTTCGCCTGTACCTGGGCCTTTGGTGGGGCCTTGTTCCAGGACCAGGTACAGCCATGGGACCACCCAGCACCTGCCACCCCTTGCTGTGTCCCATCGCGTGGCTGGTGTCTGAGTGTCTCTGTTTTGTCCCCAGCTGGTGGATCACCGGCAGCAGTTCAGCAAGTGGTGGCTGACAGATTTTAAAGCCATCAAGTTTCCTAACGAGGGGACAATTTTTGACTATTACATTGATCCGGAAACAAAGAAATTCAAACCGTGGGATGAAAGAGTGCCACAGTTCGAGCTTGACCCTGAAGTCCCCTTACAGGTATTTCCCATGAGTTCTATGTTTATATAGCTTATTTGATTACTATTCTACAGTCTTCCTCTCAACAGTGCCTGGAGTCTCAGCAGGATTTGGGCTGGGGGCATCCAGCAAAACCAATGGCTTCCTGTGGTTATTTTTGCCCTGCAGAAACCCCAGCAAGGGCTACAAGTTCCACCTCCTTTTTAACTTCAGATTAACCTGCAGCTTCATAGAGTCTCATGAAATAACTGCGACTATTGCCTGAGTGCAAAATTTCCGTTAGCACTTGATTTGTGTCTCCTGCAATGTTGTCCGGAGGGGGGTTATCAAAGCTGTCAGGGCAAGGCTGAGGAACTGCAACTGGGTTTGGCCGTGGGCTGAGCAGACACCAGAGGTTTCAGGAACTGTCCATTTTGTTTTGTGTAATAACTCAGTTTTAGTCAGAACGTAGTTCTGACTAGAGTAGTTGAGTACCCAAGACCTGTAGGTTTAGAGAGGGAGCAGGTTTGTACGCAGAGAGCATCGTCCACTGGAGCTGCCATGAACAACATGCAGGGGTCTGGCATGCTGCCCCATGCTCCATCCCACATCTGCCAGTGCCAGGGCAAGCACAAGGACTGACAACCCCTCTCCCCAGGCTGCCATGGTGCACACCACAGAGACCATCCGCCTGCGCTACTTCCTGGACCTGCTGATGGAGAAGCGGCAGCCAGTGATGCTGGTGGGGAACGCAGGGACGGGAAAGTCAGTCCTAATGTGGGACAAGCTGGAAGCACTTGGCACAGACGAATATCTGGTGCAGTCTGTGCCCCTCAACTTCTACACCACCTCAGCCATGCTGCAGGGTGAGGCTGTCAGAGTCAGCAGCTGACCTCATGCCAGGCTGTGCCACAGCGTCCTGCAGTGCTGACCCACCACCCACCTGCTCCTCTTGCTGCAGCCGTCCTTGAGAAGCCCCTGGAGAAGAAATCGGGAAGAATCTACGGCCCACCCGGCTCCAGAAGGCTGGTCTACTTTATTGATGACATGAACATGCCAGAGGTGGACAAGTACGGCACCGTGGCACCGCACACGCTCATCCGGCAGCACCTGGACCATGGGCACTGGTGGGTGCCAGAGGGGCACAGCATGATGGGGGGAACCTGTCCCCATCCCCAGGGAAAACATCACAGTGCTGATCCCTGCACAGGTACGACAGGACCAAACTGACCCTGAAGGACATTCGCAACTGCCAGTACGTGGCCTGCATGAACCCAACCGCGGGGTCCTTCACCATCGACTCACGGCTGCAGGTGCGCGGGATCCAGGGGCCAGGCTGTGTTGTTCCCCTTGGGCCAAAGCCCAGAGGGTGGGGTGAGGAAGGGGGCCCCGAGGTGTCGTCTGGCTGCATCAGCCCCCACTGGACGCAGCGCCCATCTCAATTTCTGTCCTTTCCTGCAGCGCCACTTCTGCGTCCTTGCTGTGAGCTTTCCCAGCCGGGAGGCTCTGCACACCGTGTATGGCACCATCCTGGAGCAGCACCTGGCCCGGCAGCAGATGCCACAAGCTCTTCAGAAGATGCAGCCCCAGCTGGTAGCAGCAGCACTGGGTAAGCCCCTGCCACACTGGGGTGGGACATGCCAGCATTGGCCTCTGGAGAATCTGCTGCTGGGGAGCCAGGCTCAGGGATCTCTGGGGACCTGGCACCCCCTCACCCCCCTCTCCTCCCGACAGCCCTGCACCAGAAGGTTTCCTCCACCTTTCTGCCAACAGCAATCAAGTTCCACTACCTCTTCAACCTGCGGGACCTCTCCAACATATTTCAGGTAGTTTGAGGGTTGCTTGTTGTAAAACATCCTTATTTCTCCCTTTCCTCATCCTACAGCCATGCAGCATCCCTTTTTCCTGAAACAGGCCTTGGCCTCTTCCCAGAGCCAACCTTTACACTCGGCTCTGAGTGGCACTAAAATAATCCTGAGGGCTGAGAGGTTTGTATGTTTGCCAGGGGCTGCTCTTCTCCACCCCTGAGTGCCTGAAAAGCCCTGTGGACTTGGTGCGTCTCTGGCTTCATGAAGCAGAGAGGGTGTACGGAGACAAGCTCGTTGAGGAAGGGGATCAGGACAGCTTCAGGAAGCTGCTGGTGGACACCTGCAAAGCTGCCTTTCAAGTAAGTTGTGCTGAAAAGGACAGGGCTCCAGCCTGGTGGCACTGCCTGGGTACCCCATGGCCGAATTCCATAGCTGAAATCCACAGCTGGAATTGCCTTTCCCAGGACCTCAGCGAAGACATGGTGTTTGCCAAGCCCAACATCTACTGCCACTTCGCCCAGGGCTTTGATGAGCCCAAGTACATGCCAGTGCCAAGCTGGGCAACTCTGAGTGACCTGCTGGGGGAAGCCCTGGACAGCTATAATGAGGTGAACGCAGCAATGAACCTGGTGAGTGCCCATGGTGGGCAGTGCCGCCCTGAAAAGATGTGACTGTGGCATCCCACTGCTTGGGTCAGTGCATTATGGGGCACTTGCTACTTCCCTGCACTGATCCAGAACACTGAACCTTCCCCTCCTGTTTTCTTCAGGTGCTCTTCGAAGATGCAGTGTCTCACATTTGCAGAATTAGCAGGATCCTGGAGTCTCCTCGGGGCAATGCGCTACTGGTGGGGGTGGGAGGCAGCGGGAAGCAGAGCCTGGCACGGCTGGCAGCTCACATCAGCAACCTGAGCGTGTTCCAGATCACACTGAGGAAAGGCTACAGCAACGCGGACCTGAAGGTGGGAGCAGCTTTGGGCCCTGGGCCAGTGCTGCCTGCTCAGGGAAAGGTCCTGAGGAGCAGGACCTGGGCAGCACCTGCAGTGCTGGTGCCTAGGGTGGGCTCATAGGGCTCTGCTCTCCTCACATCAGTGCATTTGCACACCAGGATCTGCTCACAGGTGACACCCAAGGGTCCTGCCCCAAGGGGCCACAGCATTTCCCCAGCCAGGGACAGGCAGTAGCCACTGCTGAGGAGGGCAGGTGCAGTGCAGGCAGCCCTGATGCTGCATCCGTGTCTGGGCTGAGCAGCTGGCACCTTCCCAAAGGATCCTTCCCAAAGGCTCCCCCCTGGCTCCCCAGGGCTGCTCCAAACACTTTGGAGAGCACCTCATGGAGGTTGAAGCGGGGGGTGACAGTTTCTCTCTGCCCCAGCTGGACCTCGCCTCCCAGTACATCAAGGCAGCCGTGAAGAACATCCCCACCGTGTTCCTGATGACGGACTCCCAGGTGGCTGAAGAATCGTTCCTGGTTCTAATCAATGATTTCTTGGCGTCTGGGGAAGTGCCAGGTCTCTTTCAGGATTCTGACCTGGAAACCATCATTGGTGCCATGAGACCCCAAGTGAAGTCCCTTGGATTGGAGGATACAAAGGAAAACTGCTGGAAATTCTTTATAGAAAAAGTCCGCCGCCAGTTAAAGGTGGGTGTGTGCTCCCAGGGTGGTTTGTCCATGCCCCTGACTTACCTGATCCAAAACCTCTTTGCAACAGGGCACCCTGAAGTTTCATCCCAGGCTGGTGGGTTTGGGCAAAAGGTGTTTTCAGAGACTCCCCAGATGCCCCCAGCCCCAGGGGTGCAGGACAGAACACCCCTGTATTGACCTCCCTGGGGGCAGAGCAGCAGCCTCCATGGCCGTGGGCCATGCTGGGCACTCACAGGGACGCTGACTGTGCTCAGCTACTGAATGCAGCCACCAAAGGGGCACAATTCCAGCCCTGGTGAGCAACACAGGGTGCACAACCACAGACCACCTCCCATGTACTGGGAGTTACTGGGAGGGCAGCAAAGCCCTGGTCTGCAGCAGAAGCCTTGCAGTCATGCAGAGTTCCTGGTAACGTTCCCGCCACCCCAACAGCGGGGACACCCCGCTCAGCAGTGCTGCTCTGCCCCAGGTCGTCCTCTGCTTCTCCCCCGTGGGCTCAACCCTGCGTGTGCGGGCCAGGAGGTTCCCTGCCGTGGTCAACTGCACGGCCATCGACTGGTTCCACGAGTGGCCAGAGGACGCTCTCGTGTCTGTCAGCAGCAGGTTCCTGGAGGAAACGGAGGACATTGAGGTGAGCTGGGCTGTGATAGCACAGCTGCTGTCCTGGGGCACTGGGGATCCCTGCACCTTTGCTGCTCTCCTTGTTTAATGTGCCCAGGGATAGGGGTCTGGTGTGACCAAGGGGGCGAGGGGCAGCAAGCTGGGAATAGGTCTGGGATAGGCTCACAGCTGGTTCTGGGGTCAGAGCCTGCAGCCCTGCACTATGTTTGTGAGGATGAACCTTCCCTCATTTTCTTCTGTCCTTAAAACATCTCCTCAGGTAACAGACTAGGGACAGCAGCTTCTCCAGTGCAGGGTTGAGTCAGGGACTCAGAGCTGGGCATAGGGACCGGTGCCAGTGCCATGACTACCAGCATGTCTCAGCCCTGCACTGTCCTGTTAATGAAAAGGGTCACTTTTCTCTGGCCTCTGCGGCTGGACACGGAGCCAACACTGCAGGAGGGCTCAGGGCAGCCCTGCACATCACTGCAGGCACCCACTGCAGCAGCTCCCTGTCTGTGCTCCCTGTGCAGCCAGAGGTCAAAGTCTCCATCAGCCAGTTCATGTCCTATGTCCACACGAGCGCCAAGGAGATGTCCAAGACCTACCTGGCCGTGGAGAGGCGCTATAATTACACCACGCCAAAGACCTTCTTGGAGCAGATAAAGCTCTACCAAAGCCTGCTGGCGAGTAAAAGGAGCAAGCTCTCTGCCAACATCGAGAGGCTGGAGAAGGGGTTGATGAAGCTGCAGAGCACAGCATCACAGGTGCCTGTCTACAGCCTCGCTCCTGCACTGTACCTGCTGTGGGTCCGGCATGGGGGGAGAGAGCAGGCATGTCCCTGCAGAGTGGTCAAGGTGGCCACAAGGTGCCTGAGTCATACCAAGCCACTGCTCTGAGGCCAGGCAGGGCTTGGCAGTATCGGCCCTCTGATCTGCTCTGTTTCTCTGCTTGTTGAGGTGGACGACCTGAAAGCCATGCTGGCAATCCAGGAGGCAGAGCTGAAGCAGAAGAACGAGGACACGGATAAACTGATCCACGTGGTGGGTGTTGAGACAGAGAAGGTCACCAAGGAGAAAGCCATTGCTGATGAGGAGGAGCTGAAGGTCGAGGCCATTAACAAGGTGCGTGGCGCTGAGCCAGTGCCCAGCGTGGGACAGGGCAGTGTGAGGTCTGTGGCTACGGCCGCTCACCCCATCCCGCGCCCTCCCTCCCCAGGTCGTGGCTGAGAAGCAACGAGCCTGCGCAAGTGACCTGGCAGAAGCAGAGGTGGTGCTCTCTGCTGCCCGCGAGGCCCTCAATACACTCAACAAGGTGGGCGAGCTCTCAGTGGGAGCAGGTGCCCAGCTAGTGCTGGCGGCCCCACACCAGGGGGATGCTCAGTGGCCCTGCGGTCCCTTCCCAGTACAACCTGACAGAGCTGAAGTCCTTCGGGGCTCCGCCCCCAGAAGTGGTGAACGTGATGGCAGCTGTGCTGATTCTGACGGCCGAAAACGGCAAGATTCCGAAGGACAAGAGCTGGACAGCAGCAAAAGTCAAGATAGGAAAAGCAGACACTTTCCTTTCAAGCTTACAAAACTACGATGGGGAAAACATCCCTGAGCCCTGTCTCAAGGCATTTCAGTGAGTCTCCGTCTGGTTCCTGCCCCTTCTCAGCCCTTGGGCAGGGTGGCCAGGGGGACCCTCACCTGGGAGCCCAGCAGAGTTTGGGGGCAGAAGTGGGATCCAGGTGTGGACCCTGCTCTCCCACCCTGCTGCCCACCGGCAGCCCAAGCCCCAGGAGGAGTGGGAAGGGTTGCTGGTAGCCATGGCATGGTGCCACAGCATGGCATGTACTCCCATTCCAGGCCGTACCGGTCAGACCCTGGGTTTGATCCTGAGTTCATCAAGTCCAAATCAACAGCTGCAGCAGGGCTGTGCTCCTGGTGCCTCAACATGGTCCGCTACTATGAGGTGCACTGCGAGGTGAAGCCCAAGAGGCAGGCGGTGGCTGATGCTGATGCCGAGCTGGCGGAGGCGCAACAGAGGCTCAGTCGCATTAAGAGCAAAATTGTGGTAAGTGTGTGTCCCCACAGCCCCCAGGCAGGGCCAGCCGCCAGCACCTGCCACGACCCTCTCAGCCACCAAACGAGCAAGAGAGGTTTCTATAACTCCATGAACCCGGGGCCCAGGCCAAACACTGCTGGGACAGGGCCACTGCAGAGCTCCGGGATCATGGAGCCACCTGTCCAAGTAGGGAATAACTGTGGAGCTGTTCTCTTCCAAAGACCCTGAATGCCAATCTGGCGACTCTCACTGCTCAGTTTGAGAAAGCCACAGCAGAAAAGATCAAATGCCAGCAGGAGGCCGATGAAACCAACAAAGTCATCACCTTGGCAAACAGGTACCATGCAAATGCTGGTTCCAAAGCACTGGGGCAGGCTGATGCCACCTGGCATTGCTCAGGGGCTGTGGGAGCAACAAAGCCCCCCATACCCTCCCCAAATTAAAAACTCCTGAGATAAACTGGGCCAAAAATTCATGGAGGGTATACAGCCATGAAGCCATTTTGTGATGACACCCTGGGGCATCGTGGCTGAGTCATCCCTGCTCCCCCACTGGGTCACAGCACTGGGAGCACCAGGACCACAGCAGCCACCATCCCCTCTGACCCCCCAGGCTTGTCGGGGGTCTGGCATCCGAAAACGTCCGCTGGGCTGAGTCAGTGGACCAGCTCAGAGAGCAGGAGAAGACGCTGTGCGGGGACGTGCTGCTGGTGTCCGCCTTTGTGTCCTACGTCGGGTATTTCACCAAGAAGTACAGGGCCGAGCTGCTGGAGCAGCACTGGATCCCCTTCCTCAATGGGCTGACGGTGAGAGGCCACAGATTCCATCCCAGAGTGCCCAGAGCTCCTTCACCCCTGCCCCCCAGCACTGGGGGATCCCACCCCTCTGCAGTAGGCACCCAACAGCCTCTCCCTGCAGGTGCCCATCCCCATCACCCCAGGCCTGGACCCCCTCAGCCTCCTCACGGACTCTGCCGATGTGGCTGCCTGGAACAACCAGGGGCTGCCCAGCGACCGCACTTCCACTGAGAATGCTGCCATTCTCTGCAGCACCCAGCGGTGGCCACTGCTCGTGGACGCCCAGCTCCAGGGCAGCAAGTGGATCAAGAACAAATACGGGGAGGAGCTGCAGGTCGTCCGCCTGGGCCAGCGGAGGTGGGCCAGGGGCTGCAGAGTTGGGCACAGGCTTGGGCTGCACTGGCCCCCAGTTCCCTGCCATCAAAGGGTGCAGGGTGCAGGGTGCTGTGAGCCAGGGCAACATCCCCATCAGACTTCAGGGCACCCGAGGGCAGCAGTTCCACAGGTTCTGCGGGGGCCAGGGCTGGCAGAGCACAGCAGGGTCCCAACAGGGCACAGTGGCTGGAAGGCACCCCATAAGCCCCCCCAGCATGCTCAAGCCCCCCACAGTGTACAGGCTTGCCACGTGCACCTCCCCCTCTCCACTCAGGTACCTGGACACAATCGCACAGGCAGTCTCTGAAGGACAGACCCTGCTGATCGAGGACATTGGTGAGACGGTGGAGGCGGTGCTGGACCCACTGCTGGGCAAGACCATCTTGGGCAAGTCAGTACACCCCAGTGCCGAGCGGTTTCACCTGCCCTGAGCAACCACTGCTGCCCCAAAATGCTGGTCGATGCCCCTTTACTGCCAGCAGCTGAGGGCCTGATCCTTCCTTGGTTTTGGCCACATCCCCCAGTGTTCTCCAGTATGTCCCACTCTACTGATGTGGCCTTTTAGGCTGTTCTCATCTGCAGCACCCAGCTCATTTAGTGATTTAAGGACACATCCCCTGGGGCACCTGCCATAAGCAGGTGATAAGCTGGAAGGGGAGAAACACCCCAGAAGCCATGGGGGGCTGCAACCGGGCAACCTCCAGCTCCTGCTCCTCCACCCTTGCCCTGCCAGGGCTGGTTTTGCACTTCTGCCCTTGCTGAGCTTTTTCCCAACCAAAGAAATCCATTCCGAGCAGCTGATCGCATCTGTCTGTGATGAGTGGACTGGTGTGGGGACTAATTTGTTTAATTAACTGAACAGATACATTAGGATTGGAGATAAAGAAGTGGAGTATAACCAGCAGTTCCGCTTGATCCTGCACACCCGTTGTTTCAACCCGCACTACAAGCCGGAGGTGCAGGCTCAGTGCACTCTCATCAACTTCTTGGTGACACGGGAGGGCCTGGAGGACCAGCTTCTGGCTGCGGTGGTGGCCCGAGAGCGGCCGGACCTGGAGACCCTGAAGGTACAGACCCAGCTGCTGGATGGAGGGGTGGGAGAGGCTGGGGCACTGCGGAGGTTTTGGGGCAGGGAGCAGAAGAGCTCCCCTCTGTGTGCTCCCTGCTGTTTGTCAAGAGCCAAACGAGTCCCAACCAGACCCTGCAGGTCCCCCATTGTTCCCCGCAGCCAGCACTGCCCTGGTGGGTGATGGTGGGTCCCAGCAGGGTCTGTGCCCACCCTCCCCTTGCACCAGCACATCGGGGCTGTTTGACAGAGTGCCTGGTGCCAGCACTCGGTCATGATCTCTCGAGTGACGTACCCCTGGGTTCTGCCACAGGCAAACCTAACCAAGAGCCAGAACGAGTTCAAGATCAAGCTGAAGGAGCTGGAGGACTCACTGCTCGCCCGGCTGTCGGCTGCTGGGGGAGACTTCCTGCGGGACACAGCTCTGGTGGAAAACCTGGAAACAACAAAGCGCACAGCCAAGGAAATCGAGGAAAAAGTAAACACGCTGCCCTGGCCCTGGTGCCGCAGGCAGCTGGGCACCCAGCTGGAGGGCAGGCACTGCTTCAGCCTGTGCCTTGGTTCTGGTAACACCCACCCCCGTGTACCTCCAGGTGAAAGAAGCTAAAGTCACCGAAGTACAAATAAACGTCGCAAGAGAGAACTACCGCCCAGCGGCAGAGCGCGCATCCCTGCTGTACTTCATCCTGAGCGACCTCGGCAAGATCAACCCCATCTACCAGTTCTCTCTCAAGGTAGACAGGGAGTGAGGAGGGAGCTGGTGTGTGAAGGTGGGACGAGGCTGGGGGAGTATGGAGATTCAGAGTTTTAGTGTTCATGCTACTGACAAGCTCCCAGCAGCCCAACACTGATGCCTACCGGGATCTTCTTCAGGCCTTCAATGGAGTTTTCGAGAAAGCCATCCAGCGTGCAGCCCCCAGCCAGGACACCAAGCAAAGGGTGATCAACCTGACAGACCAGATCACCTACTCAGTCTATATGTACACTGCACAGGGCCTCTTTGAGAGAGACAAACTCATCTTCCTGGCCCAGGTTGCCTTCCAGGTAATCCCTGTGAATGTCTGGGGCTCCTGCTGTACAGCAGCTGCTTGCGTGGCTTTAGACAGGTTGTTCTCACTCCTGTGCTGCTGCTGGATGCTCAAAGCCTCGCACCTGGGCAGGGGGTACCAGGTGGCTGTCACGCTGCACTCCCAACTTCCAGGTCCTGACCATCAAGAAAGAAGTGAACCCAGCAGAGCTGGACTTTCTCCTGCGCTTCCCTTCCAAGGCCGGCGTCACATCTCCCGTGGACTTCCTGCAGACCCAGGGCTGGGGTGCTGTCAAGGTGGGTCCGTGTGGTCACCTGCTGTGCCAAGGCAATGCCAGCATGGCCCCTGGCACAGTGGGTCCAGAGTCACCTGTATGGGTTCCCTGAGGAACCCAGAGCCCAGGAATGATTTAGTCCTTCTCTGCGGAACTTGAAGGCTCTCTCAGACATGGAAGAGTTCAGGAACCTGGACAGTGACATAGAGAACTCGGCAAAACGATGGAAAAGGTTTGTGGAGATGGAGGCACCAGAAAAGGAGGTGCTCCCCATGGACTGGAAGAACAAGTCAGCCCTGCAGAAGCTGTGTGTGCTGCGGTGCCTGCGCCCCGACAGGATGACCTATGCCATCAAGTGAGCTGGTGCCCCGCACAGGGCCCTCCTGCAAGAGCCCTGTGGTGTCATCACGCCAGCTGTGTCCAGCAACTGCATCTCTTCTGACTCACTGGATGGTTCTATTTTTTTGTAGGAAATTTGTGGAAGAGAAGATGGGGAGGAAGTATGTGGAAGGAAGGAGCATTGACCTCTCCGAGGTGTACAAGGAGAGCAGCCCTTCCACACCCCTGTTCTTCATCCTCTCCCCTGGCGTGGATCCGCTGAAAGATGTAGAGGCGCTGGGTGAGCCACTGCCCGCCTCAGGCTGGCAGCAGCCCCAACAGTCATGAGCTGGTGCGGGGCCAAGCAGCTGGAACTGCACAACCCTAGCTCAGTACCCACACCGATAAATCTGGCATACACTCCCCTCCCAGGCACGAGGCTGAACTTCACCATTGACAACGGGAAGATCCACAACGTGTCACTGGGGCAGGGCCAGGAGGTCGTGGCAGAACAGGCCATGGAGGTGGCTGCTGAGCAGGGCCACTGGGTCATCCTACAGGTGGGTGGGGGGCACTGCGGTGCACCACGGGGCACACAACCCTGACGGCAACCGGGCACAGCGGGCACCCGGTCCTGCCAGCATCCAGTCACACAGGACATGGTCACCCCACTGGTGATGGCAGTGGCACTGCCTGGGCCAGCTGGGTGTGTCCAGCCCAAGTGGCATCCTGTCATGCTGCACCTTCTCCCTGTGGAGCCACAGTAGGAATTTGGTGGGGGGGAGGTGAGATTCACGAGGTACAGGCTGTTCCTTTTGCAGAACATCCATCTGGTGGCCCGGTGGCTGGACACACTGGACAAGTTGGTGGAGCAGCACAGCATGGACAGCCACCCCGAGTACCGACTGTTCATGAGCGCCGAGCCAGCCCCCAGTCCCGAGTCGCACATCATCCCGCAGGGGCTGCTGGAAAACTCCATCAAAATCACCAGCGAGCCGCCGACAGGCATGCGTGCCAACCTGCACAGGGCCCTCGACCTCTTCTCCCAGGTACCCCCCAAACCACCCCCCACCTTTCCACTGCCTCCTCGGGACCATTCAGGCCAGTGTGTCTGGCTCATCCCCTCCCAGGATTCCACAGGCTGAGCATCTTTGAGAGTGTCACTGAAGCCAGAAACACTGCACCCCAAGCCAGCCCCCACCCCAGGACATCCTCCTGTAGTGCCCAGAACCCCCATTCGCCAGGGGTTTAGGGGTAACCAGAGCTGCTCGAGGGCTCCTGATTGCCAATGCCTTTCCTGAGACTGAACCTGGAGCTGCTGTAGTTTTACCATGAACAAGAAGCCTCAGCTGTCAGCAGGGCATCGGGGTGTGGAGTCCTAATTCTTCCATAAACAAATGAGTGCAAAAATTACCAATTAGCAAAGCATTAAAATACAATTTTATGCCCTTTTTTTTTTCCACCTAAACACCTTCAGTTGTCCTTTGCCTATGAACGTTCTTAACTACAGGGGCATCTGACAGCGATATTCACCTGCAAACCCCCATCACTGTTCCTCCGCAGGAAACACTGGAGCAGTGCAGCAAGGAGACCGAGTTCAGGTGCATCCTGTTTGCACTCTGCTACTTCCACGCAGCGGTGGCCGAGCGGCGCAGGTTTGGCACCCAGGGCTGGAACAGGCCATACCCCTTCAACAGCGGCGACCTGACCGTCTCTGTTAACGTCCTGCACAACTACCTGGAGGCCAACGCCAAGGTGAGGGATGACCAGGTGACCACTCTACAGCATAGCACACACTGCAACAATCAGCCTTTCTTAAAACCTTCACCAGTTTGCAGCACAAACGCTGTCTCATGAAGGAGCCCGGGGCCAGCAGAAGCCCTGGTCCCCACACAGGCAGGGGAAGGGGCTGAGTCCTTGGTCCTACTGAGCTGAGTGGGAAGAGGCATCAGGCACCAGCTGGGACAAGTGTCTGCCCTGGCCTTGGGCAGACACTTGGTGTCTTGGTGCCTGCTGCCCAGAGAATGCAGGTACGGTGAGCAGGGCTGAAGTCTCGCCCTTAGACCTGTGCTCACAGACACATTCAGTACTGGCTGGAATAAAGATGGGATGATGGGATTCAAAGCTGTGTCCATGAGACAGGGAGGAATCTGTGGGTGAACAAGAGACACTCTAGATGGGATCCTCTTCACTGTCCTTGAGCCTCTGTGAGCTCTGTCAGCTCCCTGCACACTGGACAGGTCAATCCTGGAGCCATCGCTCTGCTGCCCTTCAGCTGCATGGGGGACTCCTGGGAAGCTGCACAGGAGCTCCAGCTCAAGCCTCTCCCCACAGGTACCATGGGATGATCTCCGGTACCTCTTTGGCGAGATCATGTATGGAGGGCACATCACTGATGACTGGGACCGCCGGCTGTGCCGCACATACCTGAGCGAGTACGTCCAGCCGGAGATGCTGGAAGGGGAGGTGTTCTTGGCTCCAGGGTTTGCAGTCCCGCCCCGCTTGGATTACCAGGTAAGAAAGACATTTTAATTTGCTATGGAAAACCTCTGCTCTGCATTAATGCACGAGTCCAAGTTCCCCCACATTCACTAAGGGGGATGTAGGGACAGAGAGTGTCAATCCCCTGGAACTAGGATTGCTGTGAAAATAATTCCTGTGACTGGGGCAGGAGGGTGGGACATGAGTAAAAAGAATAGCCTGCATGAGCACAGGCAGGTGCTGCAAAGGGCCCCCGAGGACAGTGATGGCTTTTCAAAGCTGCAGGGGAGTTTGGGCTCCTTTGCCCGTACCTGCTGAGCCAACACTGGCCCTGTCCTGCGCTCAGGACTACCACCAGTACATCGACGACAACCTGCCAGGCGAGAGCCCCCACCTGTACGGCCTGCACCCCAACGCAGAGATGGGCTTCCTGACCGTCACCTCGGACAGGCTCTTCCGCACGGTCCTGGAACTGCAGCCCAAGGAATCTGAGGCTGGCGGAGGCGCAGGTGGCTCCCGGGAGGAACAGGCAAGTCAAGTCCTGTCTCTTTACAGCAGAAATTAACTGATTTTTTTTTTTTTTAATCTGTGGTTATTTTTAATTACAAAAAAAACCTCTGAATGGTCACAGCTGAGAGGCCAGGGGGTAGGGGACAGATGCAGGCCCAGAGACAACAGAGCAGGACTCATAACAATCAGGAAGGGATAGCAGAAGGAGGCGATTCCAGCCCAGCTGTCACCCTGGGGATGGTGGCACATACGGCAGTGTGGTCAGGAAGGTCCTGCTCTGATGGGGTTGAGATGTGCCACTGGCAACATGTGGCTTATGTGGGACTTAGCAGGTGGAGAAAGCTGAGGAAGCTCCATTCATGATGGCAACTACTAAAAATACAAATTTAAAATATAAAATAAAATTTAAAAAAAAAAAAAAAAAAAAGCTTCTTCCTGACTGCCTGGACCTTACATGTGACACAGTCTCCATGGCCTCAGCTCTGACTTTCTTGGCTATCAAAAAAGAGCTACAGCTTTTTAAGAGCCAAGAGCAGTTAGAAACAGAGTGGAGCATTAGTAACAGAGGAGGAAGCACAGAGAAACACCAAGGCAGAAAAAAAAAATTCTTACCAACCTAATTAACCATAAACCTGCAGCATTTTTCCCTGCATAAGGGCAGTTTATGGCATTCTCCTTCCAGGTGAAGTCAGTCCTGGATGAGATCATTGGGCAGCTGCCAGAGCCGTTCAATATGGAGGAGCTGATGGCGAAGGCAAAGGAAAAAACTCCGTACACAGTTGTTGCCCTCCAGGAATGTGAGAGGATGAACATCCTGACCCATGAGATCAGGCGCTCGCTGAAGGAGCTGGACCTGGGACTGCAGGTATGGAGCAGGCAGCTGCTTAGACCATTCCCCAGCATTTCCAGTGTACTGTGTGCCCTTGCTGGAGCTCTTACCTACAGCACTGGGGTGGGTGTGGCCAGGTGGCCTCAGGCTCCTGCTCCGCTTCAGTCTGAGCCCACGCACATCCCTCTGCCTGTCCCACCACTGGCTGCAGGTGCCACTGCTCAGGTTTTTCTCTTTTTCAAAGGGAGAGCTGACAATTACATCAGAGATGGAAGAGCTGGCAAATGCTCTCTTCTATGACAGCATTCCAGAATCCTGGACACGTCATGCTTATCCCTCCCTCCTCAGCTTGGGAACCTGGTATGCAGACCTGCTCCTGCGGATCAGGGTGAGCAGAGTTCATGTGACAGTCAGAGCTTAGGGCATGAGTGGGTCCCTCTGACACCAGAACTCTCCCCACCAGTGCACTGGTTTATTGGTAACTGGTTTATTTCTCAGTATCACTTTAAGCAGCCTGAAGTACCTGAAAGGGGCTGTTCCTCCAGGGATGAGACCATAAATCTGAGCAGGGTTCCCATTACAGTGTATCACAGTAGCAAAAGAGTATCAGCTCCCCCCATCACAACTCTGGGTGTCCCAGAAAAAAAATATTTAATAAAACTGGCTTTGTTAAAAAATAACAGTGGTATCTCCTGCACTGCACATTCAGCTTCATTGCTGCAGGGGAATCTGCTGTTTATTCATCCCACACCACCCCCAGCCAGTCCCCTACTCTGCAAGATTACCTGTAGCTCAGGTTAGGCACAGTGAAGCGTCAGCTCTATCACACTGTTCCTGGTGCAGTCTCTGGCACTTCACAGCCCACCCTCCTCCCTGAAGGACTCCGCTGGTTTATTTTCCAGGAACTGGAAGTCTGGGCAACAGACTTTGTGCTGCCTGCAACAGTGTGGCTGGCCGGATTCTTCAACCCCCAGTCCTTCCTCACAGCCATCATGCAGTCCACAGCCAGGAAGAAGCAGTGGCCACTGGATAAGATGTGTCTGGCGACAGACGTGACCAAGAAAACCCGGGAGGACATAACATTTCCACCCAGAGAAGGCTCCTATGTGCACGGGCTGTTCATGGAAGGTAAAAACTGCACCTTTGAGATGTTTCAGACATAGGGCAGGACCAGCTCAGTCCTTCTCCCTCCTGCAGCTGAGCAGGTGGTGGCACTTGCTGGCCAATCTGCCCTGCCCTGGCTCCAGACTCAGACACCAGCTGAGGGCAGCACTGTCCGGGGACCACGCAGCCTTTACAAACCAGAAACTTGTGTTTGGCAATTCAGGCTGCAGCTCATGAGCCCCAGGGTTGGAGTGGTTGCAGCCCCAGGGCTGTAATGATTAAATATGTCACATTCTTATTTGATGTACGAGTAAGACAAATTGGAAAACTCAAACCTATAATAATTACTACTGCAATGAGGGGGAAGGAGGCAGTTCAGCAGAGGAGCTGAAGGGTCTGCTTGGACAAGAGCACAGAGCACACAGGACAGCATGTGGTAGATCCCACCACAGCTAGTTCACCTTCAGCTCTGCAATTCCCATGCAAAGCCGAGCTGAAGGGAGGGGTGGGGACAGAATTTATTCAGACATCCCACACACAGTAAGGCAAATGCAGTCCTGGGTCACAGTGAGTTGAGGACACGTCAGCCCTAACCACTACCGAGCCGCTCTACCCAACCTTCACCTTCCAGCTCCCACCCATCAGTAGTTCCGAACAAAGCCCCTGCAGGGAGAACCCCGGGCAGCTGTGAGGGTCGTGACGCCGCTGTCACGTTGCAGGTGCGCGCTGGGATGTGGCCTCAGGGTCGATTGCGGACGCGCTGCTGAAGGAGCTGACGCCCACGATGCCAGTCATCTTGCTCAGAGCCATCCCTGTGGACCGCGTGGACACCACCAACATCTATGAATGTCCCGTCTATAAGACACGGATGCGAGGGCCCACCTACGTCTGGACCTTCAACCTGAAGACAAAAGAAAAAGCTGCCAAGTGGGTCCTGGCTGGTGTGGCTCTGCTCCTAGAGGCCTGAATTTTAATGTCAATGGAAGACAGCAAATGTTTTTACTTGTAAAAGTTGTGTAGTTCAGAACCATTTTAGCAAAGTATCAATAAAACCAATGCTGGCAGCGCTGCCGTGTGGACCCTGCTCTTGCAGCACACGGGGTTCTCGGGGCGGATACTGGTTTTCCACTGGTGGTTTCTGATGTGGTGCTGGTGGGGAGCCAGACCACCGTGGGAAGCCAAACGGAACAACTGCACATAAGTGGCCGACTCTTTTCCCTCTCCTGGCTCTCTGTCTTCCCACAGCTCTTTGTGTGATGGCTCAGTGCAAAGTGAGTAGAAACTCCTCACACTCCTGGCACAGAGCACGTGTCTGGCTGGAGCAGACAGGAGGAGAAAGGTGCAGATTTAGCCCAGTTCACTCACACTCCACCTCCACAACCCGGAGAAGGTCCAGCTGAAAACAGGTCACTCTCTGAGGTACATTATTTCTGTTTCTAGGGTATAGAACCTACTCTGTCCTTTCTTTACAACAAATCATTTGTATCAACAGTAACACATGTTAGGGCCAAGGCCTGTCCCTTTAGCATAAATCAATTCACCAAAATCCCACCCTGTGAAATATTTGAACAATTAGTACTAAAATACAGTTGCCTAAAGCTTCCCTCATAGCTCATGGTCAGAGAAGCCCAAAGAGCAGGCAAAGAGAGCTGCTCCTTTCTTTATAGAGTAGCAGCATTTATCATCAGTTACTACCGAGCTTCACACTTACCCTCAGCCTTTCTTAGGTGCCAAAAATTCTGTTTGTGGCACTATCAGATCAGAACCCCCTGCTCACACCCCACCAGTGACACAGAGCAGCCCCAGCCTGCGCTCTCACATGTTTTTACCTGGCTTCCAACCACTTTCTTTTCAGGATGTTAAGATTCAAGCCTCCCATTTTCAGTAACACCCTAAACCCACATCAGCACCAAAAGTCTTCTCTTGCCCCTCCACAACTCATGAAAGACACTTTTAACACATCTGAACGTAAAGGAGTCAGGCACTCCTGACTTCTGGCTGAGGGGGAGGCCACAGTTAGGTTAATAAAACAGGAACACACAGCATCCTGGGCACACACACCAGTGCCAAATGCACAGGAACAGTCCAAGAGCAATGTTCTGAAGCTCAGAAGGGCTCGAGTCATGGGGCAGTCAAACAGCCAGGAAACCTAGGATACCACAAAGCAGAAAAGCAAAACCAACTGCCCTTGTCAACCAACACCTACAGGGGCAAAGCAAAGCTCTGACTGGATACGACAAAACATTTTAGGTATTCCGGCAACATTTTCTATTGGCTGGTCAAGATAAAACAAACACAGTCCTTCTCCACAAAACTCTGAAAGGCACACTTCAGAAATGGGAGGTTTATTTCCATGCATGGAAAATAGCCCTGTATGGGTCGTGGGAAATAACTCTGTATGGGTTCTCTGTCAGTGACCCATCCAGAAGTTTTAGCAGATGAAACTCAATCTGGACTGAGCACATCCCAGTCCATGGCAGTCAGTATCTCAGAGGAAAAGAGATGTGCCTGGTTTCCCCCACATCATCTGTGTGTCCATTGTCTCTTTCTTCCATGTGACAGAGCACTACAGCTATTCACTGCAGTCAGCACAATATAAATTCCCCATAATGGCAACAAACTCACCCAAAGCAGCAGTTTTTCCTCTTTCAAAAGAAATTCTTGATCAGAGGTGTCACCAGCTTCACCCACAGCTTCACATAACGATTTGGCTGCTCAAACGTTGATGTTGAGACCACACCTGAGCAGAGGTAAAGCTGCTCCTGCTCCTAAACAGGGAAAGAAACATCATCGCAGTAAATCCCAAGTGTTATATTATATAACGGTCTTTAAGAGAAGTGAATTCTCACACAGAGCTGGCCAGGGATCCTGCCAAAAGGCTGCATCATTTCTCCTCAAGAATTAGCAATTTAAACTCTACAGAGAGTAAGGGCAGAGGGTTTGGCCTTTCTGTGCTCCACAGTTGCAAGAGCTGAGCTTCTGTTTCAGAAAACTCCTCAATTCCTGGCTGTAATTGCCAGAAAAGGAAACCTCACCCAAACCTCCTGGGACCGGCTTACGCGGCTCTTTCTAGACACAGCTCAGGCGCCGCGTTTTCAGATGAATGTGCAGTCGTGATCTCAGCTAAATTACCAGAAACACTCGGGCCCCCGCAGCGTGTACCCGACTGCTAAGGGAGGAAATGAACCACCCTGCTGATAACACACGCTCACAGCACGTGAGAGAAGCACTTTGATCACAGGTAAGTGGGTTTGTAAGCACAGCCAGTCAGGTTTCAGGATCTGCAGGCTAACGAGGAGCAGAACAGGTCCTGGAAGTCTGTTCATCGTCTCTTCTCATTAGTGAAGCTGTCACAAACAGTAGAAAATACTCTGCACTACTTAAATTCAGGGTGGAACAGGTAAGCAGGAACCAAGTACTGCAAAGCAACACCAAAAAGATGAACCAACAACAGAAGGAAGACATTCATGTGCTAATTCACCCTAATTTTAGAGCCCTCAAATGCTCCAAGAGCTATAGTCAGCCCTGCTCCACGGCCACGCAATACAGTGAGGATTGAGCGCTGGAGGCAAGGCCAGTTCCCTGAATCAAGCTCAGTCCATTCAGAGGAGCATCCAGGCACCTAGACCACTCACATTTCTTCCCAAATCTCAGCACACATTTTTAAAATGGAACTAAATGTTACACAGACAAAGTGATTTCGTGGCAGCATCCCAGGAACGGATTGTCTTCTAAAAAAGACCACAGAAAGTAAACACCCAGTCCATCTCAGAATCAGCTTCCAGCAATCGGGAATGGTTTAAAGCCCTTTGAATGAGATCACTGCAGCCCTGTATGAGAAAATTCCTTTGTGTCACATTTCCATTGATTCTCCCCTTCCATTAGAAACAAGCAGAGGCAAGATATGAATTGAAATATTCAAGCAACTCTTCCAGTAATAGAATTGTTTTTGATTAGATACACTCTGACTCATCCTGGGGAAGAGCCCTGATGCAAGAGGGCAATTCCCATTGATCTTGCAGACAACTCTGCCAGGACCTGCCTCACAGAGTGCGTTTCTAAGGTCCCCAAGTCACACAGAGGCACCAAACCGATCTGCTTTGTTGCAGAGCACTACAGGAGAAACAACTTGGGACAGTCAGTTCTAGCAGAAGATTCGGAGTCTAGACAGTTACAGAACTAGGCAGGACTTGGAGCAGGAGCAGAACTGCTGAGCACTCCAAGTTTCCTAATTAAATCAAAAACAGCACAGAAAAGCCCTGGGACACTGAACATCAAACCACTGAAAAATTATCGTCTCAATATTATATAATGTCATATTATTATTCAAGATATGAATTATGTCATAGAACTTCCTGGGCAACCCAACTAGCTCAGAAATCCTCTTCTAGTCCAAGTTCAACCATTCCAAGGTCTGGCCTCATTACCCCAGAGCACAGCACAGCCTTGGCAATGCCCAAATGCTGGGATTAAGGCCCAGAAGGTGCAGTGTGGTCGGTGAGCAGAGGAGCCAGCAGACCCTGAACACTCTCTGCACATCTAGCCCTGAGCACTCCCGGTATCCGAGGTCACTGGGGACACACGTTCCTTCCTGTTACAGCCTCATTTCCCAGCACTGGGCACTCACAGCAGGCAGCTCATCAATAGTCACTTCACTGACAGCTCCTCAGGACTCCTCATGCTCCAGCAGCTTTTGAGTTATTACAGCTGGATGTTTTTATTGCCACTGCGTCATCAGCATTCCCTGTGTAACCCAGAAGCACAACATCCCCATTGCCTCCCCAGAATCCACTGCTTACCTGATGGAGCTGCTGCTGCAAGGCTTTATTTTCTGTCACTATCGCAACCTGGGCTTCCAAATCACGATGAACTGATCGATATCCAAAATTTGGAGAGCCAATCAGGGTCAGGCAGGGCAGGTCACTCCCAGCCAGGTACAGCCAGAGGCCTGTGGGAAAAACGAGAGGAGAGGCAGCGTGGCAGCCTGAGGGGATGGCCGAGGTGGGCTCACACTGTCCCTTCACTCAAAGGGAATTAAACCATTAAATGTGGATTACAGATTCTGTACAGGACCCTGAGAGCAGCAGGCAGACCAGCAGAGCCCACAGGGCTGTGACACTGCATGTGACCCATGGGATGCCAAGGCACGACCCAAACCCTGTACCCAGGAGTGCCTGACCAGGGGGGCAGCACCCTCAAGAGAACCCCAAGGACACACTGCCCCAAAACAACTCAGGACAAGTCCCTGTCACTGCGTTAGAGGCTGTTTTGCACCATGGTAAATCTCAGAAACACTGAAAGAAGATAAACGGAATTTCAGTGAAGGAACCAGCCCCAGAGCCCCAGGCAAACAGGCCTGTCCAGCCTGTCCCAGAGACCAACTGCTTTCCTGGGACTGTAACATGCAGAGGCTGCTCTGACAGGTGAATTCATATGAAATAGAGACTCAGAAGAGAAGTGCAAATTATTTCACTCCCTCACTTCCTGAGGAGCCACTCGGGATGAGATCAGACTCTTCCCAGGGCACCTGGTCCCTGCAGCCACTCACCATCACAGCTCCCACAGCTCTGCCCGCACAGAGAGCAGTCAGGACACAGCCCAGGATGGATTTTCAAGGCAAAGATGGAAACAACACATTATTCCCAAACACACCACTGCAGCAGGGCAGGAAGGAACAGCCACAGGAGAGCCGGGACTGCTGCCAAGAAGAGGCTGCATGGCCACTCTGTGCACAAATGGAGACAGGAAGCATTTGCTCTCCTCAGCACAGCCCTGGGTGGGTCCCTGGTAGAGGCTTATCCCCATGGCCAGTCACAAACTGCAACAAAGAACCCGTAGCATAAAAACCACCTCAGCCTTAAAATAGCAGCAAGTTTCCTAACTCAGCCCCAGAGCAGTTCCAAGAATGCCTTGAGTAAGACGCTGCCGATTCACCGCCAGTTCCTGTAACCTCCTCCCCGCCCCCACAGCACACACTCACGGAGCTGGCACTGCCCTAAGGCCACAGCATCTCCGGCCCCTACGGGCTCACCCCACCACAGAGGGGCCAGAGAGCCCATCGTGGGCTCTGGGAGCCCAGGGGAGCACCCGTGTGGCACAGAGATTTGGCATGTTCTGTCACCAAACAGGACCCTGCCAGGAGCTGTTCAGTGCCTGACCAGCTGCTGGTCAGACCTCTGCCCAGGCAGTAACTACAAGGAACAGGTTCCTCACCTTCCCAAGTGTCCTGTGGCACTGTTTTTATGGCCACCTGGCAGGATCTGCTCAAACAGTGACTCACCTTTCCAGAAAGGGGAAGTGCAGTTTCCCAGCACCAGTCAATAGCAGTAACAGGGTTTATCTCTCAGCACAGAGCCACATGCCCAGCACCCTGCCACCAGCACTTGCCTGGAAGAGACTCTGAACCCAAGGGACATACCCATGTCACTCATACCACCACGCCTGGGAACACAGCAGAGCACAGGTAGGCTTCAGGGTGTCACACCACGACAGCTGCTGGCAGTCCTGCTCACACGTGCACCATGGCTGTGCAGAGCTCTTCTACACCTGTACGGTGCTGTCACACCTGTGCTGTGCTCTGCTACACCTGCACAGCACCAAACACACCCAGGACAGTCATCCCTGAGGACAGGCATCCCTGGGGACACACCACTTGATGCTGTCTGTGCAGATGTAAATGCTTTAAGGGGAGCAGGAGGGGTCTGCAGCAAAGCTACAGGGTTTAAGGTATGTCAGCCAGATCCTGTGGGAGACTAAAGGGTGCCTCATGTCTCAGCCCACAGAGAAAGCACCAGTGGGCACTACTGGCTGCTGGGGATCTCATGTCCTCGGCCAGAAGCCAGGTTCCATGTGCTCCATGTACACCTGCTCTTCATATCTCCAAGGTTTCTGCCTTCCTTCTTCCATCCTTGTCCTCTCTGCCACACACACCATGAGACTCCTGCAGAAGGAAACCCAGTGAATAAAGCATTTGCCAAGTGCAGAGCATGCCAGAGAAGGAGCTACACACTGATCCTTCTAGCACTCTGAAGAGGAACGAAAACATGGAGCAAATGTCTCCAACTGTCACCCTGCCAGGCACTGGAGCCGCTGAACTCCCAGCCCTGCATCCCTCTCCCAGCGAACACCACACACCAGAGAGAGCCCAAAGCACTACCCCAGGAGGGACAGCTGGTCCAAACAGGACCGATGGCCACATGCTCTTTGGTAGCTGAGAAAAGCAGCCCACGCTTCCAACCTCAATCCATGCCAAATCACATCCCACTGGCAGTCAGCGATGCCAAGAAAACATGCAACCACACACTGCTCGAACAAGTTCTTCCTGGAGGACACAGGACACCCCAGGCAGGTGGGCAGGCACCTCCCTTGGGTTGCCCTGCCTGAGATAAGGGCTTCCTTGTGCTGAGTTCCCGATAGCACTGAGGAGGAGCACGACACCCTGAGATCTGTTTGTGGTTTCAACACAGAGGCAGCCGGTAACACCTGTGGATTTTCAAGTCAAGAGAAGGCCGACTCAGCAGCTTTCCCTCCCCACTACCTCTGAACCTTCCTTCCTCTGAGTATCCATGTGGGAAGCAGGGACATGAAGGCATTCTCACAACCATTAAGAGCTGCTCTCCAAAAGAGGAACCTCTCCAGTGACAGCCAATCATAGCCAAAATGCTCTTATCCCAACTCAAATGCTCCAGTTCACAGCCAAACACTCCAATCGAGCACTGTGATGATCCTGTGAGAGCTGGGCACACTGTATCCAGCAGGAATGTGGGGTCTCCTACAGAAGACCCCGAGGACATCATTCATTAACTCACTGCATCTGTCACTCCATGTTCCTTCCTTAGCCCCTTCCCCTCTGGTTGCCCTGACTCTCAGATGTACACTCCGCGGTTCCTCACACACCACACCCCTGTGTGCCATGCACAGGAGCTGCAACAAATCCCCCAGACCTGCTGCCAAGGGAACACGGCGGCCAGGGCTGCCGGGGTGGCCTCAGGAGCAGGTCCCCTCCTTCCCCTGTCCCAGATCCTGCTCCAGGGTCCCCAGCAGAGCCTGCACTCCTGACTGCTGAAACCAGACCACAGGACATGAGAAACAGGCCACAGCCCTGACTGCATCATAAACACATCCAAATGCTTCCTTCTCTTTGCATCATGTTTCTCATCCAGGCAGTGCCTCCATGCCACACAGGGACAGCTCTTGCATCATCCCTGGGGCTGTATCAAACCAGAAATCCAGAGGCAAGGTACAACTGCACAGTTGTCCCCCAAGCAATTCAAATCCTTCAGGTTTACGCAACCAAGTTGTTCAAACCTTGAAGGAGTGTTTTGAAGGTTAAGCCCAGACTGGCACTCAGCCAGACCCTTTCTCCTTGCACAATCCAAACACACAGCTCTGACATACCTCTGAGTAAGTCCCGTTGCAATAACATCTTACCTTTGGCATGGAACATCCACCCGGGCCGGGAGTACTCCTGCAGCTGCACCCTCTCCTGCTGCTGCAGGTAGCAGACCTCGCTGAAAAACTGGTGTTCAATGTAAACGTAGGCAGCAGGGATGGCACCTGCTACCCCCTTGGCACCAAAAAACCCATTGACCTCTGGCGAGGCCAGGAGGATCCGGTACTCGGCCCTCGTGCCCAGGATGAGGTCCATGTAGGCCTGAGTCAGGTTGAAGTAGCCAGTGGTGAGGTATATCCTGGCATCCCGCTCAGCCTCGGTCAGCAGTGTCTCTGTGACCATCTCATCTATTTGAATACCAAAAGGTTTCATTTGGATTAATGGATAGATCCAGGTGTCAGGTTCTGGTTTCAGACCCCCAGATGCTTGAGAGCCTTGCTGGGATAACAGGGAGCTGCCTGCATGGTTGTTGTGGAAAGTCTTGGTATGAAGGAGCTCTTGCCGTGTCCGGGCAGAGTTGATGACCTCCATGACCCTCCGGTTGGCAATCTCACAGTAAGCAACCTTGTCTCCTGCAGGAAAATGCCAAGAGATGATGTCTGAGACCTACAGGCACAGAGCTATGTTTCACCTATTACATACCAGGAAAAACACTGTCAGGACACCTATATGGGAACAAACAGGAGCCAACGCAGAGCGGACACGACTCTCTGTCCTGAGGCCCAAAACAGCTGTTTCAAGGTTGGCAGAGCTACGTCACAGAAGAGAAATATTCAGCAACTGGTAGCAGCCTGAAAAATCCTTTGAGAAAGGAAAGGATCAGGACAAGGCTAAACTGGCAACAAAGAATGAGCTGGAACACACAAAGAAACCCCCACCCCCAGAATACGCTTACATCACCCAGCAGTGCAAGGCCAGGACAAAACCTGATGACGCAATCAGCCTGGCACATGGCTGCCCTTCTCTGCCCACTTCTGTGCTTGTTCCCGGTCTTCCTGATCCAATTCCCATTTGATTCCAGGAACAAACTCTACTACAAAATATTAACTGCCAACAATAGTACCACATTCATGAACCGCTCACGCACTCACCCAGAACACCCGAAACTGCAGCTGCTAATATCAGAAAAACCTCTCAAGGTATTAAAGTTCTTGTTTAAGGCTAAAAGCAGCACATTTATGAGGAAGCACTGAGACAGTTGCAGAGTTACTTCCAGCCTCTGTGTGCCCTGCTGGATTAGCCTGTGACAGCCACTGTGCTGGGAAAACTCCGACAGACCCAGTCTTGAAATTTGAGCAAACTTGATTTTAATACTGGATGGCACAAAACAGGAAACCCCACAATCTGAACAACGGTCAGGCACCCAGAAATTCCCAAGTGGATGGAATTCAAGTCATCCTTAAATCCCAGCTGTCACTCCCTTCCCCTGGATACCATCACTCAACCAGGTGAGACAGCTCTCTCCTACCTCGGTATGGGTGTACCATCCCCTCCATCATCTGGACTGTATCATCCCTCTGTAACTGCAGGGACACGTCTCCAATCGCATCCACAAGCTCCGTGAAGAAGTCTGCAATCTCTGGAGAGTCCTGCAGCAGGACATAGCGGTCCTGCCGATTGGTGAAGTACAGATCACTCAGGTTTGCACTGGAGAGAAAGGGAAGAACCGAGTTCAGAGTGTGGGCACAGGAATCCTCAACCCCCCAGCCTTACTTTGCGATAACCGCACTAAAGCACAAATTGTCCGTTTCCTTTGGAATCCCAAGAGATCTTTCTTTTTTCCCTTTGAGAAAGACTCTCTTCCATCTGAGAATCTCATAAACAAGAGCTGCAGTTGCTCTCCCATCTCCAAAGAGCAATAATAGGATCCCGGTGGAAAGTCCAGGTGTTCAGATAACTCTGGCAGCACAGACACCCTGCCCAAATCCCAGCAAAAGGAACCATGCCAGCAGACGGCAGCAGGACTCACCCACTCAGGATCACATTGTCATCAAAGAGATACACCTTGATGTGCTGCAGCCCTATGGTCTCATTGAAACGCTCTGGAATCAGGAGCCGGAGGAGTCCACGCAAGTTTGGGGTGTGGAAGAGGGACACACGGACTTTCTCAGGAAATCGCTGCAGCAACGGGATCAGCATTGTCCGAGAATTCTTCCTGCCTGGGAGAGAAAGGGAGTTTCATACAAGGATCACACAGATGGGACACATCATTTCACACCTCCATGTTACAGTTACAGTTACAAGGTGAGCGCCCAACCCATCCCATCCCATTCACTGGCACTTCACTGGTTTTCCCTTTTTTCTTTGTTTTTTTTCCAAATCACTTTCATTTGCACTACATCAATACTGCAACCAACATCCAGAACTTCATGGATGAATGGGCCTTGGAATCAGTCACAGAGCAGGTCTGACACCTTTCAAGCTTCTTAATCATGCCTCATCAGCACTGGTAACACATCTGCAAGAGTCACTGCAGAGGTTCCGGCGTGCTGCTTCCAACAATTCCCACTCTCCTTTCAAAATGGAAATGTTAGTGAGCATGAGGTATAAGGGCAAATGCACTGACAAGTGAACCAAGCAAGAACACATAAGCTGAACAGAGGAGTTTGGCCCTTCTTGCTCCTATCACCTATTTTTGGAAGAAAAGCTGCTAAGATTGAAGATTTTCTGGGAATATGCAGTTCTAGAATGCAAAAGGCAAATACTGAAAGGTGCATGATTTAAGCAAGTATGTCCAATTGGCCAAGACAGCCTCTATGAAAAAACAGTTCCTCCAGCCTAACAGTAAAATCAGGCTCTGACAAAAGCAAAGCACAATTCCTACCCCGGGAGCCCCTGGTATAGTCCAGGAGAATGGAAACTCTGAGGTCAGGTGAGCCTTTTGCTTCCAGCGATTTCTCCAGCGTTTCTTCTAAGCAATCCACCTGCAGAGAGAGTTCTCCTCATTACAAAAGCAAATAAAGCTTTCCAAGAGAAGTGCTCAGCAGCAGGAGGTTGTGGCCAGGACAGCTCCCACGGCCTGGTGTGAGTCCTTCCTTCTTGTGCCAAACACAGCCGGTTCAGCCTCTGCGAGCCTGGCAGCTTCAGTCAGCCTAAAGCCACAGATCAAAAGGCCTCAGTTTTACTTGCCCACATTCTTCAGGCCTCCCAAGAGCAATTAATGTTAGCAGAAAAAATCCCAACATCATTCCCAAATCACAGATTGCATCACCAAAGACAAACCTTCGTAGGAGTTCACTGCAGAGGCTGTTTTATTCTTTAACTACAAGGCTGTTTGTCACATGCAAATTCAAATCCTGTGTGCAAGCGCAGACAAAGCTGGGCACAAATTCTGTGCAGGCTCTGTCCACCTTTGCACTGCCAGAGAATTTGCATCCTAACACCAGAACCTGACCAAGGCCAGGTTTCTCCCTAAAGCCCCTGGCAACAATGATTTGTTTCCAGAGGGAAGAACAGAAAATGCAAAGCTGACCTTGGTCTCATGCAGAAAGACAATCCTGAATTGTGTTCTGCACCTGGAGCACCCAACACAGCACTCTACACCTACAGTTTGAATCATGTTCAAGAAAATGCCAAGGAAAAACAGATTCCTATGACACAGGTTCTGAAAAGCCCCCTGAGCACTGTGAACACCAGGCCGGTCCCCTCTAACAGGCCCAGGCTCACCATCCCCTGAAGAAGTGCAGCAGTTCCCTGGCTCTGTACCAGGTCTAAACCAGAAATGCCCAGTGCCTCCCTCCCACATCCCTCCCCTGCACTCCCTTCCTGCCCTTCCCAAACCCTTCCACACTCACCAACTCCTGCTCAAGGAGCCCTGTTCCCAGGTACAGTGAGGCCATCACCACCCGCTGCTTGGCTGCTTTGATCTGCACCTGGGAGTAGCAGAAAACAAGTTCAGTTTCACGCTGGGTCCCCAGGAGCCATCAGCCTAGGCCCAGCGGTGCCCCAGGAGGATCACTTCAGCCACATCTCCACACTGGTTCCCCGGCCTTGAGGGAGGAAAGGGTGACACAAGGATAGGGATGAAACACAGGGCTCTGCAGAGCCACAGCAGCACCACTGCTGCATCCAAAATTCAAGGAAGAAATCAGTGCTTCCTGGGAAACTGAGGAACTCATTCCCTGCAGCTAAAACTATTCCCTAAAAGAGCAGTTACTTGGTAGCAGCTGCAACACTGGGACTGTATCAAAACCATTCCCATAACTTGGAGCCTTACCTTCAGGAGTTCATAGAATTCTGAAGGGGACGAAAGCACCTTGACGTGTGAGCTGGAGATCCCAAACTCTGGGACCAGATTCCTGATCCACTGGAACCTGTGTGCTCCTTCTGGACAGAGTGAACATGGTGGGGCTGTGATCACTGGAACAGGAGGGCTGAGCAGCGGGGCTAGAAGGAGCCATGATGATCTGTGGAAAGAAAGATGGAGAAATTCTTTATGGTGGAGGCTTTGCTTCCCACAAAGCCTCCAAGGAGGTAAAGAAAGAGCCACAGCCAGGGCCAATACATGGCAGGGATCCACAGTGGCAAGAATGCCTTTCCCTTTCTGTAATCCCAGCTGGATCACCAAAGCCAAATGTAGAAACAGAAACACAAGCAAAAGATGGCAGAACAGATCTGAACATCACCAACTCTTTCCCCAAGCTGGTAGAGAGATGAGGAGAAACAACTCCTTCTTCAGGACAACATAGGAAAGGAAGGAGCCTGGGAGCTGCAGAAACTGAGGGTGTGGGTGCTACAGTGGTACCACCTGTACCTGTAATCAGCCACTTCTGAATTACACATGCATCAGCTTGGCCATGGCCAACACTCCCCTCATGTCCAGCTTCATTCCCAGCTGGACTGAAGTTGTTCCTGTTTGAGGTAAAGATGTTTAAAGAACACACTGCTCTAAAGTATAAAATGCCTCAATCCCTTAATTTTATCCAAAAATAGAACTGCAGCACACAAGATGCCCCAGCACAAGCCCCAGCAAAGACAGGGCAGTCACACCTCAAGAATGACCCACGAAAGGAGCAAGTGCATCTCAGCAGTAACACGCCACGAACCACCACAGGGATCCATCCCTCTCCATCAATGCTGCCAGCATTCCACACAGGTACAGGAGAGGATCACGACTTCCCTTGCAAACCTCACAAAACTGTGAGGGAAACAGCAGAAAGCTCATTCTTCAAAAAGACACTTCAGAACAAATTTAATTCCCTTGAAATCACTCCAGGAGAAAAACAGCTTGCTGCCAGCGTCATGCTGGGGGTGACAGGAAGCAAGTGGCAACTTTTTCTCTCCAGAGGTTTCACACATACAAATTCATCCAGTCATACAAGAACCCCCAGCAGGACTCTGTCCACATGACAAAACCACATTTCAACACAATTAGCAGCAGCACTTCCCATGAGATCCAGGAATCCATGAGCAAGGGACTGAACTGCATCCCCAGACCCGACAGGAATCGTTCCAGTCTGCAAACCCTGCTTGCGGGAGCCGGGCTGTGGGGACGGGATTGGAGTGGCTGGTCTGACCCGAGGAACAGCAGGCAGCCACCATCCTGTGGCACATCCTTATGATTCCACTGCCACCACACACCACGAAGAAACTTGATTACAACCTTTACCAGAATTTGTTACAAGGAACTTTTGGGTTTTACCACAGTCCAGAGCCCAAATGACCACAGATTCCAGGAAGATGATTTCACTCATCTGGTTCATGATACAACCCTGGATCTTCACAAGATTTCCAAACACCCTTACAAGGAAACCAACTTGCAGTGGTGTTTCCTGGAAAATCCACGAGTTTGTCACTAACTATTCATCGCCACCAAAATCTGAGTCAATCTGCGCAGGAATTCCTGGGATGGCGGGTTTCAACAGATCATGTGGACTGGCCTCAGCCTGCACACCCAGAAGTGACACAGATCACCAGCACAAGATTTTAAAAACAATGCAAATATCCCCTAAAAGGTGCCAGAAATATCAAAGCAGAACAGAAACACAAGAAATACCATTTTTCAGACACATTCTCGTCAGCCTCTACAGAACTTGAGTAGGACCTTTGCTCATGTCACATCTCACAGGCCACAAACAGGGAACAGATTTCCACTGCTCCACCATCACGAGGCAGCACAGCACACAGAACTACAGGGATTCACACTGGATCCAGAAATATGGGTTTTTTAAATGCACCGAATGCTTGGCCCACAGAGCAGTGGCACAGTCAGGTTCTAACCTGGCCCCGTGGGTCACAAACAACATCCTCTGGAATTATTCCCAGTAAGGAAGCAGTGGTAAATTTTATGTATTTTACAATAAAAATCAACAGAGATGAATACTGTAGACATTATGCCACTGGCCAATCGAATTACACTTTCAGAAGCCAGACCAGTAACCAAGCAGACGCTTTCCAGAAACGTGATTCCCAGAAGCCATCTTCTGGCAAGGACTACTGGAATTGCGAGTCCGACTACACCTGCCTCCCTGCACCTGCCTGCCTTGCCTGGGGCAGCTCTGGGGGCTGCAGGCTGTGCTTGGAGCGTTTGGGCTCTGATTGGAGCATTTGGAGGAACACCAACCAGCAGCACCACCACTGTTTTTGTGTTTCTGAAGGTTTGAGCCTTCAGATTAATTCTGTGCAATTCAGTTGATCGCCACTAATTCCATCCTCCAGATATTTTTTGTGCCTACAGAATTTACAATGTGTCTACACTGTTTGATTTTTTAACCCAATACTGAAATTTACACCTTATTCAGTGTTGGGAGCCTACTCTCTTCTAGAATTATCAGATAAATCTGTATTTTGCTCCAGCCACAGAACCACTGGCACAGCAACCAGCTCCCAAAGCAGCAGCTTCTACCCGCTGGTGACTGACATCAGCTCAGTACCCAAGTACCAGCAGTCCCTCCAACCCTGCATACACAACTGTCAGAAACCACATAACATTATGAAGAAATCATCAAAATTCCAAACTGTGACAAACCAGGTTTCAGAAGAACAGAAAATGGGGTGGGGGAGCCCTTCCCATCCCTGCTCCACATCACTGAGGAAACCGAAAAGAGAAAACGGAACCAAAAGGAACCACCTCAGACCACTTCTGCATAAAAAGCTGACCCAAAATAGAAATGAGGGATTTTTTGGTGCGTGTTCTATTTTTAAAGACATGGCTTTCGTACAGACACCCACAACGGAGCTGAAACTCTTATTCACCATCAAACCCCATCTGCAGAGCCAGAGGTGAAGTGAAACTGTGGGACACGGCGCTGTCCTTTCACCCACGCACACATGGGGATCTGCACTGTTGCTCTTCGAACTCAGTAGTCGCTTTCCAGGGCTCAGTCTCATTTATCTAAATATACTAAAAATACTGATGAGACCAAGAGAGGTGTGGGAAGAATTTCCTTGGTTTAACCAAGAACACAGAGCATACTGATGATCCATCTACTCCACCACCGTGGTGACACCGCCAGGCAGAGCGTCCCCTGCCCCTCAGCCCTCTCTGCCTGGCACGGCCGGGACCGACACCTCTTCTCGGTCCCTTCCGCGGGGGGGTCTCGCCCTCCTCGACCCCCCGGCCCGCGCGGGTTGTGCTGCCCCTATGACAGCCGAGGGGAGCCTGGCCCCGGCCAGCGCCCGAGCGACAGAAAACAGGAACTGACGGAGAAATGAAACTCACCTGTCGCCCTAAGGGCGATCGGACAGTGGGGTGGGCTAAAGGGGGCTGCGGAGCAGAGCCGGACCCGACTCCGGGCAGGTGGAGCCGGGCCGCCCCCTTCCCCATCCGCAGCACTTCCAAGAGGTTCGGCCGGACCAGAAAAGGGAAGCGGCGAGCGGGGAAGCCCCGGTAACGCGACACCTCCCGGCCCCGGGGCCAGTCGGGGCAGCCGGCGGGGCCCGGCCGGTCCTTACCTGCGGGCGCGGCGGTCGCGGCCGCGGGAGAGGCGGTCAGAGAGGCGGCCGAGCAGCGCGGACAGGCCGAGGCGGCCGCGGGGCAGCCAAGCCGGAGGCAGCCAGGCCGAGAGCCGCCGCCACAGCACCACGCCGCCCGCCGCCATCGCCCGCGCCTTCCGCTTCCGCGCTGCCATGGCGACACCACCTTCCGCTTCCTCTGCCGCCGCCGGGCTGCGCCCGCCCCGCCCGGGCCCGGCCCGCGCCTGCCGGGGGATCCCGGCCCAGGCACGGGGCCAGGGGGCGCTCGGGAAGGGCTCGGTATCCGGCGGGGCCGGGACGAGGCTCCCCTGGTCCCCGTATAGGTGGGACGGGCTCACGCACGGCCCGATCCGTGTCACACTCAGGTCTCCCTTCTCCTCCCCCCGGGGCGAGCCCCGGCCCGGCCGAGGGGCTCCGAAAGGACGGACCCGGCTCCTGCCCGCGGCGGAACCGGCGCTCGCCGCCCCTCGGGACGATGGTGGAGGGGAGCGCCCGCACCCCCCCTACCCCCACCCCCCGTCGGATTCGTGTCCCCCCACAGCGGGCAGGGCGAGGCGGAGCCCAGGGACCGCAGGTCCCCCCGCCCGCTCCCACCCTGGGGCCCCGGAGCCGCCCCGGCCCGCCCCCGGTGTCCCCTGCCCGCCCCGGCAGCGCTCCGGGGCTCGTTTGCATTTCGGAGCAGCCCGTTCGCCGCAGGCGCTTCCCAGAACTGCAGCGCTGGGTTGGTCCCTGCCGGGCACCGGCAGCTCCTCCGGGGAAAATTAAACTATTTAAAATAAACCCACGGACCGAGACCGGTCTGTGTGCGAGGTCGTAACCAATGCCAAATGCAGAGAAATCGGGTGGGGAGGGGAACCCCGGTCCCGCTCCACCCACCGGGGGGCAGGGAGGAGGGGCGAGGGACCCCCTCGGACAGAGCCCCGAGGGGGCAGCGAGGATCAGGGGGGTCTCGGTCCCACCGGGCTCCACACCAGCCCACATGGCCCCCCAGGCCGGCCAAAGCACCGACCCCACGAAGCGTCGCGGGGCTCTCGAAGCCGCCGCACGGAGCAGGGTTCGAGCGCGATGGCCGAACCGCGGCGGAGCCGGGAGCCCCCGCACAGTCCCGGGAGCGGATTTCCCCGTGTTGCCCCGCGGGTCCCCCGGGGAGCGCGGCCGACGCTGGCGCCAGCCCGGCACGTTGGCCTGGGAATGAGGGCTGGCGACGTGGGGATGTGGGACCCGCTGCCCCACAGCACGGCGGCAGCTCCCGTTCCGGTGTCTCCCCTCGCTGAACTCACCCCCCGGGGTCACCCACCCCCTCCCCTGTATCCCCATCCGGTGTACCCCCCGTCAGCCGAACCCAAACCCCTCTCCGGGACCGGGGTCCTGGCGCCCCAGAAGAGGCGGGGGGTAGCGGGGGCCCCCGGGGGAGGGCAGGCGGGCCGGGGCTCTCCCTTTCTCCGCAGAGCAGGGCGCGGAGGGGCGGGGGCGGCCGCCCTGCCCGGAATGGGCTGGCGGGGCCGGGCCGGGGGCCGGCGAGGCCGGGCTGGCGGAGCAGGGGCTGGCGGGGCGCCGGGGGGCCGGGCCGGGCCAGGCGGGGCGCGGGCGGTGCCGCCGCGTTACAAGAAGCCGCGCAGTTCCAGGAACCCGAGGGCGGGCGCTGCGCCCTCTATAAGAGGCCGCCCCGGGCCGCCCCAGCAGCTCTGCCGCCGCGCACCGGCCTCGCTCCGCCGCCGGACCGGCTCCCGCGCCCCAGGTACGTCCCCGGGAGGACGGGACAGGGACAGGGTCCTGGAGAAGGAGGGGGGACAGCCCGCCACCGGGGAAGCCGGTACCTCCGGGGAGGCGATCGCCGGGGACCAGGGATGCCGGTTCTGCCCAGGGAAGGGGGATAGCAGGGGATGCTGGCGCTCCGGCGGGGTAACAGCCGGGGCCGGGGATGCCTGTGCTGCTGGGAACGGGCAGCCGGGGACCGGGGTTGCCGCTGCTGCCCAGAGAAGGGGATCACCGGGGATGCTGGCGCCCCAGCGGGGCGATAGCTGGTGGCCGGAGGTAGCGATGTCCCCCGGAGAGTGAGAGCAGAAGACCGGCAGAAGGGGTGCCCCCGGCTAGCGGAGAGCCGAGGATGGGAGCTGCCGGCTTCCCCGGGAAGGGAGAGACGGGGACGGGAGCTGCCGGTGCCCGCGGGAAGGGAGAGACGGGGATCGGTGGTGCCGGTGTCGTGGAAAGGTAGAATCGGAGATGCCGGGGGACAAGAGCCAGGGACCGAGGGTGCATACGTTCCAGGGAAGAGAGAGTCGGGGACGGAGGTGCCGTGGCTCACCGCTGTCTCTGCCGCAGGTGATGGTGTAGCAGCGGCTGCTGCTGGCAGCAGCACCCCAAGCACGCGAAGCTGGCTCCCTGCGCCATGGTCACCCACAGCAAGTTCCCCGCTGCCGGGATGAGCCACCCCCTCGACACCAGCCTGCGCCTCAAGACGTTCAGCTCCAAGAGCGAGTACCAGCTGGTGGTGAACACCGTGCGCAAGCTGCAGGAGAGTGGCTTCTACTGGAGCACAGTGACGGGTGGCGAGGCCAACCTACTGCTGAGCACCGAGCCAGCCGGCACCTTCCTCATCAGGGACAGCTCAGACCAGCGGCACTTCTTCACCCTCAGCGTCAAGACGGAGTCAGGCACCAAGAACCTGCGCATCCAGTGTGAGGGTGGCAGCTTCTCTCTGCAGAGCGACCCCCACAGCAGCCAGCCCGTGCCCCGCTTTGACTGTGTGCTCAAGCTGGTCCATCACTACATGCCACCCGCGCCCTGCACTGTCCCTGAGCAGTCAGGGGGGGCCCTGCACCCCAAGCGCACCTACTACATCTACTCAGGTGGCGAAAAGATCCCCCTGGTGCTGAGCCGCCCGCTCTCCTCTAGCGTCTCCACCCTGCAGCACCTCTGCCGCAAGACTGTCAACGGGCACCTGGACTCCTATGAAAAGATGACTCAGCTGCCGGCCCCCATCAAGGAGTTCCTGGACCAGTATGATGCTCCCCTTTAAGGGGCCGGCAGAGCAAGGTCACACGCTACAAGCACAAGAGCAAGGGACAGGCACAATGCCCCACCAGTGTGGGAGCTCACAGGGCACGCTGAGCCTCCCCCTCTGGGAAGGAGATGAGGGGGACTGGGGAAAGCCGCCGTGGGCCCAGGGCTGTGGCCAGCACAGCTGGCCACCTTTGGTGCTGGGGGGACCCCCGAGGAAGCACGACACCTCCTCTCCACAGGGAAGGGGGATGGCTCCAGACGGACTGTGGATGTTACAGTGAGCCCATTGGCAAAGCTCCTGTGGGCCCGGGCAGCCAGGATGGCTCCCGTGACACAGAGGAATGAGCACTTCGGCAGCCCCATCCTGGTGGTGTCCTGGTGAGAGCTCCTTCCGCCCCCAGGAACTGAAAGCACTGGAGCCCAGGAGTGCCTGATCGCTTTTCCTCGGTTTTAAGGGGAAGGTGTTTTTTGCCCATACTGTACTTTACCTCTTACTGCCTCCTTGTGGGTGGAAGCTCTTTTCACACCAGGCCCCAGACTTGGAGGTTGCTGCCTTTGTTCCCTCGTTGCCATTTCCCAGGGGACTAAGCCTTAATATTCTCCCTGTCCCGCAATCTGGGTTACTGCACATCATTTGGTGGCGCTGCGTGATGAAAGTCCTGCTGATGTGCTGTGAAGCCAGAGGGGAAGTGGCACATCCCAACGCTGCTGAGTCCCACACAACCGTGTCTGCAAGGAGCACCCTGGGGACCCCGGGCCCTTACTACCAGGAGCTGCACCCCACCTCTGCTCAGCGCTCCCACAGACCCCAGCCACGCTGCTCCATGGGGCACTGATTCCCACAGGAACGTGGTGGGAGGATCCCCTGGAGCATGTCGTCTCATGAGTGCTTTTCTGCATCCACCCAGAGAAGTGGTTGGGTTTTTCTCGCTTTTTTTTTTTTAATTTTTATTATTTTTTTTAACTGAAGGGATGTTTACAGGCCAACGTGAATCACTGTCTTTTATAAAGATTCCATCTTCACCTCCAGCCTTGAGGGCTGAGCAAAACCATGCTTGAAAATTCAACCAAAACCAAACTCAGATGAAACTTTGCACATATTTATATTTATATTTAGAAAGGAAATGTTTCCATAATTTATAATAAAGAGCACTATTTTTTAATGAAAAACCTCAGATCTGGTTTGATTTTTCTCTTGCACCCCTGGGGCCACTCGGCCCCGGCACAATGCCGGGATGTGTTTACACCACGTAAGCGCCGTTTCCTGGAGCCGCTGTCCGTGCCGGGTGATCCCGCCACAGTGACTCAGCCCCTCTGTCTGCGTAAGCACTGCCCCAGCACTCAGGTATGTCTGAGCCGAGCCGCGGGGACGGGATCCACTCCTGGCTCGCGCACGTGGTGTAACCACAAACAGTCCCTTGGTGGCACGACACAGCCGATGGGAATAAACCTGCAGCTCCATTTCACTGGTGTGCAGCGCAGTGCCCAGCTGGGGAGCTGCATCCACGGATGTGAGCGATCCCCTGGGAGGGGGTCAGCCCGTCACAACCTTCCCAGAGCCCCCGGCTGTGACAAGCAGGCTGTGCCCAGGCGCCCTGTGCTTCCCGGCCCCTCTGGCACCCACAGGCCTGCACTGTGGGCATCATGCCTGGCATCGTGCACTGTGCTCTCCCTCTGGGGAACCCCAGCTGCTGGGAAAAGGCTTTCCTTAGGGATCACCCCAGAGCAGAGGGATGGTGAGTGTGCCGCCTCAGGCTGTGGGCATGGCACAGTCCCAGTGACTATTTTGGTGCTGCTCTGCAGGAGCATGGCACACAGGCTGCCAGGAAGTGCCATGGCCTGCCTGGCCACCCGCTGCAACTATGTGAGGAATGTCCACGCACACAGGTGGCTGCCCGCCAGGCCCTGCTGAGGCACATCCCCCATGAGGCACATCCCCGATGTCAGGGCTCCCAGTAGCACCGGTGACTCCCAGCCCTGCGCCAGGGACAGGGTGGGAGCAGCACTGTGGGCACAGCAGCCCCCAACCAGCAGGAGCATCACTGCTCCTGGACAGCACAAGGTGCAGAAGGGGAGGGGGAACCAGGGCCCTGGGAGGTTATGGGCACCCTCAGCTCCTCCAGCAGGCAAGGGCTTCACAGAACCCCATGGTGGGGCAGTAGGAAGCTGACCCTAGAGAGGGCAGCCAGGCTGCCCACAGTGCCCCTGCCCAGGACCTCCAGCCAGACCCCAGCCTTCCCATCCCTGTGGGAACAGCCCTGGCTTCTCCACTTCCCAGAAGGGCCCTGGTACCCCCATCCAAGGGCCGCTTCCCTCACGGTGCTGCAACCACGTTGAGAGTCCGGGAAGCCCAGCCCCACGGGTTTCTTGGAATAAAGCCAAGCTCGCGGTAGGAGTGACATGGCAGCCGTCGGGCAAATCCCTGCCCAAGGTTTCACAAACCTCTCGCCTGCTCCGGAGCAGCCAAGCGGACTTGGTCCCACATTTCGTAAGCAGCTGATCAAGTGTGTCCCACAGCCAGTTCCCCTCTGCCCCGCAGCACGGCTGGCACAGCTGAGCTCACCCCTGGGAGGGTTTCTGGATGGGGAAAGTGTTCACAGGGTGATCAGACCCTGTCACTGTGTGACAGTGCCAGGAGCCAGATGGGAATTGGGCAGGGCTCCAGAAGCAGGGCTGGGATATCAGGGTCCTGTAGATCCCCACATCCTGGGTCTCTCTTAGAGCTGCAGAACTCAGTGAGAGCCTGACGAGGAAAGTGGTCAGGAAGGGACAGGCAGCTGCCCCACAACCTCTGCAACCCCCTATCCTGCCTCAGCCTGGCCTCCCCATGGGGTGCTGGGCAGCCACTGATGCTTCCCATCACACCACTGTCTCATTACTGACAAAAAGGAAGTATACACTGGAATGGTGAACCTGAACCCTATGGGGTCAGGGGTGCAGGAAACCTGCTCTGGTGTGTACCAGCCTCTGCAGATCCAAAACAGGAAACCACCACAGCCAGCGGTTGCCATGGGCAGCCGGTCCCGGCATGGCAGGCAGTGCAGCATTGGAGGGCTCAGCCGACACCACGGCTCTGTTGCCAGCACCCCAGCCATGAGGCAAAACCCAGCCAGGCACAGGGAAGCAGGACAGACTCTCGAGGACTCCCCAGCCCTGCACTGGGACCCCGAGGAAGGCAGCAGTGGGCAGCAACACTGGTGAGCACTAGGGCAGCAGAGCCAGGCAGGGAGGTCACCACAAACACCCAGACCTCGCAGCACTCCCCTCATGCACTTCCTCCTGCTTGGCTCCACAGCACCAGGATATTCCCACATCTACTGCCACGTTTCCCAGTAGGATGCAGGAAAGGGCTGTGCAGCAGCTGAGGACTTACTGTAAATGGCACCACCTGCTCCTTACGTGGCAATTCCTCCACAGGCCAGGGCCACAGGGGTGGTTGGGAACATGGACTGGGACATCTACTGCTGTCTTGCTGCTGGGAAGAACAAGCATGGCCCCTACGGCACAGCCCGGGGCCGGCACTGGTGGCCCCAGCTGTGGGCTTGGGACAGGTAACAACTGTTTGGGCTGGAGGAGGAGCAGGGCTGCAGCCTGATGTTCCTGGAGCCCTGCAGTTCCACAACTGGCCCTCCTCTTGGGCCTCTGCCCAGACACTGTGCTGCTCTAAGTACCTGTCCTGGCAGCAGCTCAGCTGATGGTGACCTGCCCCAGAGCTTTGGTGGCTGGGGGAGTCCTGGGGGCTGGCCAGACCCTGACTCTCCCAGGGCCAGACAGAGCTGAGAGCAGATGGGGAGCAGGGGGCAGCAGCAGGACCCCGTGTCCAGGCCTGGGAGTATTTCAGGATTCAGTCGAGCCCAGCAGGCTGTGTACATCCCCATGGAAACTCCGCTTTGTTGCTGCTTCCCCAGCCAGACACACAACCAGCACTAGAGAGCCAGCAGCTGTGGATTCCTCACTCCTTCCATCAGCAGCTCCGTGAGCTGTGCTGCCCGGGGCCCCCAAGCCCCAGGTCTGCGCTGCCCGGCAGGGACTCGGGCCCAGAGCCTCACTGCTCTTCCCCCGCACTCACAGGGAGCGGGGAGGTGCCGACCTCTGACTGCGGTCACTGCTGAGCACGTGGCACGTCATGGGAGCCCCATGGGTGCGCTGGCAGCAGGCTGCCAGCTGCCTGGGGTGTGCTTGCCCAGCACAGCGCAGAGTTCTCAGATGACCCCAGCAGAACAGCTATGGGCAGGTGCCAAACCCCAGCCCTGGACCATCCCTTGGCCTCACATCAGCCCTGGCCTCAGCCCCAGCACAGGAACCGGTGATGGCAGTGCCACACGCGTGGCTGGGGATGGAGCTCCCAGATGTGGGACCCCGTGTCTGCAGTCCAGCCCTGCCTTCCTCACCTGCCACCTTCTCTCCAGTGCACAGTGCTGGGGGGCTTGAATGTCCCCACCAGCCTGGTGGGCTCTGCCTGTCCCATGGCTCCAGGGGCCATCAGCAGAGAACAACCCCAGCCCACGCCAGTAGTGCTACGTGGGTGAGGATGGGGAGTGTGGCTGGTGGAGGGCACAGCTGGAGCAGATGTTCCCTAGAAGGACCCAGGGGCCCTGTCTCAGCATTTAATGAGTGGGAATAGGAGCACTTTACAGTAATTCTAGCAATTACATTGTTCATCCTTGGCAGCCAACACCAGTTGGTGTCCAGCGCCATGGGATCACAATAAGCCACCTGGCAGGGAGGCTTGGCAGCACTCTGTGCTGCCAGGCAGCCGGCCAAGGCAGGGCAGGGAAGGGCTGCAGAGCGAGGTGTGAGGTACGGTAAGGGCCCGCCCCGGGAGTTCCCGTCACTAGCACTGCCCTGGCGTGCAGGTGCTGGATGGGAGGGCCCGGTGCCCAGGGTTGACTGCTGAGCCCACACAGCCAGGGATCCCCAGTCTGTCGCGGGGTCCTGGCAGCCACCCATCCTTGCAGCAGCTGCAGCACCCACCAGCCTTGCTGGGCACCGAGCTGGAGCTGCCAGCAGCGCGATGCTCTGGCCACCTGTGCAGTGGGGGTTCAGGGCAGCAAGGTGCCGGCAGGCCAGAGGGGAGCCCCCACCCACTGGGTGCAGGAGGGGGCAGGGGAAGGGGAGGAGGTCACCCCCAGGGACCTGATGTCCCACCCTGACACCACCATCGCAGCTTCCAGGCAGGCGCTGCCCTGACTCTTTCCCGCCATTGACCACCCACCCTGGCCAGGCTGCCACATCCCTGGGTGGTCTCACCAATGCCCGAGGCCATCGGGAGCAGGGACAGTTGGCACCCCAGGGACGGAGCAGGAGCCCTGCTGAGTCATCACTTTGCTGTTCTCGTTTTTCCATGGTGCTGTTGTGCATTTGCTGGAAGCCAGCTCAGAGCCATGACTAATCTGTTCTCAAAACAAGCACAAAGCGAGCGGGAGATTTGTGCAAACCCATGGGGAGGAGGCGGAATCACAGCGCGGGGCTGGGGAAGTGAGTGGCTGGAGCAGCTGGGAATGCCCGGCCACAGAGCAGCCCCACAGGCAGCACCTCCATGGGGCTTGGACACAGCAGGGCGGGCAGGGGCACCGAGGACCCCCAACCTCCCCTCCCTACAGTGAGGTTGGGCGGGGGCAGCACACTTGGACAGGGTGCAGCAGGCAGCACGGGCAGGCACAGGCCATCAGCGTTTGGAGCCCCACGTGCCATGGCCAAGGTTGGGGCTCCCACCTGGGTCATTCTGCCCTGCAGGGAAGCCGCCAGTGGGGGAAGCCAGGGAGGAAGCACAAGAGTTTGCTCTGGCCGGAATCGGGCATCCATTGATTTGCTGTTATTAAAACCAGAGCTGCTGTCGGGAACTCCGCAGCCTGTCTGCCCTCACGCGCTTCCTGGAAAGGGCTGTCCCGTGTGCCCTCACCGGCAGGGGACGGGCCCCCCAAAGCACCTGGCAGCAGCACTGGTCTGCACCAGGTTTGACAGCAGCTGGGGCAGGGAGCCAGGGATTCAGTTCTGCCCTCAGCACCCATCTCTCTGCTGCCCAGAGGTTCCCACCCACCCACCACCTCAGCCCTCCTCAGCAGGGTCATCCCACAGCTGGGTGACAGGAGGGCGCAGTGGCACCCTGCTGGGCTGAGGAGTGTTTACTGGAGAGGCAAAGTCATCACTTCCAGTGGGGGATGAATCACCCCTGTCAGGAATTCTGCTCGGGGGCTTTTCTGTAAGAGTGTGGAATTTCAACACTGGCCGTGCCCTCCCGGGTCCCCCCTCCTTGCACAACCTCCCGCCGGGGTTCCTGTTCCCAGCCCCAGCCTTGCAGCTGCAGCAGCTGCCGAGGGGTGTGGGCACAGGCACCTTGGCACAGAGAGACCCTGCCCACAGCATGGAGCAGGGCCCTGGGGCTGACAGAGCAGTGAAAGAGCCAGAACCAACCCGGGTTCCCAGCGTGGTGCAGGTGCCCTCTCACAGAGCTGTGCACTCGGGTGCCACCCACAACTGCCCCAGCCATGAGTGGGTCCCTGGGGGACTGAGGGCTCCCCAGTGCTGCCCATGCCCAGCACCACACTGCTGCTGCTGTGGGGATCGGCTGCCGTTCAGAGCCTCCAGCTGCACTCGCACCCACAGATGGGTTCAGACAGAGGGGAAGTGGCAGATTCCAGTCACAACAGGGGCTCTGACTTAGCAGCATCTTCCCTCTCCTCTGACTGGACACATCCCACCCCAGGTAGGCCTGGCAGTAGCCCAGGCTAACGAGAGCAGAGTGGAGGTGTGCAGCTGCAGACAGAGGAACAGCTCCTGCCAAGCCCTGCTCACTGCCCCCACCATTATCCTGGTGCTGTCCTGCTGTGGGGTCACTGTGTGGGGAAACTGCTGACCTGGAGGGACACCGCTGACCTGGAGGCTGCCCCACCATTGGCCAGGCTACTAGGGGGGAGGCTGAAGCTTTTCCAGCAGCCAGCGGTGACTTGGAGCCATGCTGGGGCTGGGGGTTCTCTTGTTTTCCACACACTGCAGAAACTCTCTTTCCAAGCAAGAGCAGAGGGGTTTCTGAATATAGGGGAAGCACAATCAGAGCAGGAACTAAAACGTCACCTTTGAGAATTGCTGCTCCCCCCAGCCTGGCACAGCACAGACAGGCTGTGCCAGTTCCCAAGCAAACCGTCCCACTGGTGAGGAGAGCAAAGCCCAGCTGCCCACGGCCCCGCGACAGCGAGGGGAACGCATGGCTGTGGAAAACCAGAGATAAGGGTCCTGCTTCCCAGAGCCTCCTTTCCTGTATGCAGGACTGCCGGGAGCAGAATGCCTGAGCATCCGTTCCCAGGAGGCCCTTCTTGATGGGAACCTGCTCCCTGCCCCACTCCAGACATCCCAGCAAGACTCCTGCCTGGGAACAGCCTGTGTCCCTGTGGGAAGCAGTAGCCTGGCACTCCACAGGACCTGCAGCCCTGGCAGTGTCCCTGTACCAACAGCAGCCAGCGCATCTGCCATGGCAGCTTCAGTGCAAAGGGCCCCCATGCCAGCCCTGCCACTATAGCATTGCTTCCCGGTAGGGGCCAGCTGCAGCAGAGACCACCAGCCCCAGCTGCAGCGATGCTTCCTGGGGGATGGGTGATTTGCCTGCCCCACTTTGCACATCTAAGGCTGCCCAGGGACGCGTGGCCACAGCCATTCTCCCCACTCCAAGGCAGGGCAGGCAGGGGGGCAAAGCCATTCCCATCCCAGTTCTGACCACCCAACAGCCTCTCCGGGTCTGGGGAAGGGAGGTGGGAATGTGGGAAAGATCAGGACACAGCAGCACCTCAGCTGTGGGAAGCTGCTTTGTTTTTTGCTTTACATTTTCCACCATTCCTGGAAGCAGACACTCTGACCTGTCTGCTGGGAAGCAGCCACAGCCCCCTTGTCCTCTTTGGCCCCCTCAGCCTCTGCCCCTCTCCACCCTGCCAGGATGTTCCACTCCCAGAGGGTCTCCCACGACCCACAGGCTGCAGTCCCATGCACTGAAGCCAAGTAGTTCCATCCTAGCCGCAAGCATCAGCTCCAGGCTGATTTATAGAAATCCAATGGCTGGGGCTGACAGTGCCTCCTGCCAAACCTCATTAACGGCTGGCCTGGGAGAAGGCAAACAGCTCGTGCAGCAACAAGGAAATCCTTGTTTAAGCATTTCTGGCTATCCAGGGCCCTTCACCTCATGCCCAGGGGAGGAGGAGAAAGAGGAGGTGAGGAGGAGGAGGAGGTGCAGGTCACAAGCCCCAAGCTTGCACCACACTGGCAGCCACAAGGAAGGAGACACAAGGGGACACAGCAGGGTCTGCACAGGGAGGGAGCCCCTAGCATGGGATGTGAGCTGGGGGGGAGCAGGAAGCCACATGGGCACGATAGAGGCAGAGGGCTCCCACAATGCCACAAGACCCTCCTCACCCCTTCATGCCCCTTGCTCCCACCCACACTGGGTTCCGCTGGCCGTGCGTGCAGTGAGCTCTGGGCATGCAGGACTGCAGGGAGGCCATGGGAGCCCACAGTGGGCACAGGGCACCGGCACGCCTGGCCTGCGGACTGGCACCCACAAGCTCCGGAGCAGCCTCAACGACCTGCATCCGCCTGCCCCACGTGTGGCTCAGGATCTATTTCCTCATCTGGAGAAAAGCATTTACTGCCAATAAACGGGCTAATTAATTCTCCTCAAAGACCTCTCAATTATTCATTTCGGGCCACAGAGAAAACAATTACAGCACTTACCTCAGCCCTGGCTCAGCCAGTGCAGCAGCTGGCGGCAGGCAGGGCACAGCGGGGACTGCTCTGCACAGCTCTCAGCATGGACCCTCGCTGCCCGGGCAGCCCCAGCTCTGCCCACCCGTCCGGAGTGTCTCCACGGAGTGCTGGGCAGGGCTGTGGAGCTGGCACAGCCACTAGCCCTGAGCCGTCATTGCCACCAGCACTCTCCCAGAGTACCCCCAGAGCTGCCCCAGCACCCGGGCTCTCCCAGGGACCCCACGGCCGCCCCATCCCCACAGCGCCCATCCCCAGCCCGCGCTGGGGTACAGCACAGAGGGGCTTTTTTTCCTGTCGCTTCTCCAGCTCTTCGGCCCTTGGGATGGTCCCTCTGCCCTGCGGAGGGGTCCAGACCCTGTTCAGCTGCACCCTGAGAAGGGAAACCCTCTGTTTGGGGTCATGGGGGGCTAAGGGGGCCCTTCCCGGTACAGCCGGACCCCGCCGGGACTGAGGACGAAAGACCCCCGGAGCAGGGGTCGGGTGTCTCCCACCGGCTCCCGGTGCCGCGGGTCAGGCTGCCTCGGCACTGGAGCCTCCGGGACCACCAGGACCACTGGGCCCCCTGTTTGTCGGGAGCGGGGTCATCGCCGCCCCGGACTCGGCGGACAGAGTCCCCCGCAGGTCCCCGGAGCCGCCGGGTCGGGCCGGGCGGGCGCAGCCGCCCCGGGTCCCGGGCCCGCAGTCGGGCGGGCAGCGCGGGGCCGGCCGGGCCGGGAAGGGTTAAGGGCGGCCGGCGCCCCCCCGGCGCGGAGGCCGGGCCTGTCGGGAAGCCGGGATCTCTGCGGCGGTTTTACTGGAAAAGTCGCTGCCGGCAGAGGGGGGGCACCCGCGGCCCCGCGGGCTGGGGACGGGGCACCGGCCGGGACCGCGCGGCCACCGGGCCCCGGCTCCGGCACCGGACCACGCGGGGCTCCGCAGTCTCCCCGAGGCGGCCCGCGGCTCCCGCACCGGGTATGGCCGTGGCAGCCCCGGGACTCTGCCCGTCGGGGCTCTGTCCCGGGCCGAACCTTGGCCGGTGCTGTGTGCGAACGGTGGCTGCAGCTCGGGACACGTCACCGACACCGGGACTGCGGCGGGTGGGGGCACGACCTGGCCCGGCCGAACCTGGAACCGGCGCTCCCGGGCATCGCCCTGCCATTCCCAGTAACGGGAAACCGCTCGGCTCTGCAGCTCCGGCCCCTCAGGGGTGATGGATGGCGGCTGCCCCGGCCCCAGTGGGACCGGGACCATTCAGATGTTCATGGTGAGAATGTCAGGGTCACTACCCAGCCCTCAGCCAGCCCTGGGCACCTGGCACAAGACCCCCAGGACACCACCCGAGCCACCGACAGCCCCATCCCCACAGGGCCCCCCTTGCAGCCACCAGCTCTACTGGGAGGCTGGGAATAGAGCTCACTGCCAGCCTGTTCCAGGGTAGCCATGTATGCCAGGGGCAGAGATCTTGGCCCCAGTCTGGTTAGGTACAGCACTGTGCCCCCCCACAACCCCTCTTGAGCCTCCTGCAGCGCAGGGCAAAGCAGCTGGGTCTGGCAGGGCTGGGACAGGGCTGCCGGTGGGGCCGGTGGCAGGGGGGGCCCAGCTCCGGGAATCAGCCCCAGTGGCTGCCAGGCCTGTGGCAGGGAGGGGGGGAAACCTGATCCTCCGCGGTGGGGTCTGGGCTCCACTCCCGGCTCCCCAGCCAGGCCTCAGCTGCTAATTTTAGCCCGGGGGAGGCACGGCTGGAGGAGAGGCTCAGCCCACCACAGGAGCTGGCGTGGGCAGGTGGTGGCTGCAGAGCCACAGTGCAGTGTGGTCCTGGGCAAGCCCCCAGCAAGCCCCCAGCTGCCAGCCAAGCCACTGGCCAGGCATTGGCACTGCCCACCCCCTGCCCACAGTGCTGAGTCCTCAGCTTGGCTGCCCCACATATGGCCACCAAGTCCCACCGTGGCCCTACTGCACCCCATGCAGATGGGGAAGCTCTCTGTGGGTGCTCAGAGTGAGGGGAGAACCCCGAGAGAGGTCCCAGCCCAGAGACCCAGAGAAAGGTATGGGGCTGAAGGACAAGGGGCTCTGTGGAGGAGACCCAGCCACGCTGCATGGTCCTGCAGAGGATGTGGCCACCTCCCAGTGGAGCCCCTGCTTGGCTGCAGATCCTGCCTGGGCTGGAGGGGCTGCACAGCACAGAGCCTTGAGCTGCCCCTCAGCTCTCTCAACCCTCAGCATTTGCTGGGGCCACGTACAGGGACAGCCAGGATGGATGGGAGCTCTCCCCACTGTGGGCACCCCAGGGCCACCAATCACCCCACCAGGTGCTGTAAGAGTGGATGGGTGAGTGGCTGGGAAGGCCATGCTGAGGGATGCTCCAGCCACCCAGCCCTTCCAAGTAGAGAAAGCAGCTCCAAAGCCCGCCTTGCCCTAGGGCAGCCATCCCAGGCATGGGGAGGGGTCCTTGGCTCAGGGCCCCACAGCTGCTCTTCCCCCCAGCCCTTCACCTGTGACGTGACCGGCTGTGCTGCCCAGCTCTTACTGGAAGAGGAAGCTGCCGGGAAGGCGGTGTGTGCAGCGGGGCAGCTTTGGGGAGGCTCGGCTGGGCTCAGCAGCCGGCACAGCTCAGCTGTCCGTGCTCCCAGGTCCAGGGCCAGTAACGGGAAGCGTCTGCTCTCAGTGACGGTAAATCAGATCGGGGAGATTAGAGGCCTTTTTGCCTAATCATGAGCAGCTTGAAGTTGGAGGACAAGTTCCTGGAACAAAGAGGAAATGGAGGCAGTAAATAAAGAAAAACTGTTAACATGTGGCCCTGTGTGTGAAAAACGTCTTGTGAAGGACTGTTTATGGCTCACTCATCTGCGGGGTTGACAGCGAGGGGGGCAATGAGGGAGGAGGCCCCATGGGCAGGGGTGCAGGCAGAGGCAGGGCAGCCAGCGGGGCAGCTGCAAGGCTCAGGATGTGGGATCTAGGGAGGGCCAAGGTTGTGGCGGGACGGAGGGAGATAGAAGGCATCAGCATGGCAGGAGCCATGGTGCAGGTGGCTGGAATGTGGCACATTCACAGGTGGGCAGGGCTGGGCAGCACGGGCCCCTGAGGGGAAGGGGGGACCTGAATGCACCTGCCCTGCTGATGCCCTGCAAGTGCCAAGGAGAAGGTGTCAGGTTCTGCAGAGCTGTGCCCCCCTCCCCACTGACAGCATGAGGCAGGCACAGCCCAGCTGGTCCAGCCTGACAGTGAAAGGTGGGGGGGTCTCGTTGCTGCACTGGGCACATGCCCTCCTGCTCCGGGGCAGTGCAGAGTTCTGCCAAGAGGCCTGTTGGTCCCCCCAGAGCAGGCAGGTAGTGCTGAGAACTGCAGAGCTGCCCACAGACCCTACAGCACCGGTGCAGTGCCAACCCACCTTCGGTGCCACCGGGTGATGCGTCGGCTGCTACCAGGGCAGACACAGCCAGAGCTGCAGCCAGTTCCCAGCAGCCTGGTGACCCCGTGCCAGCCTGTTGGCAGCGGCACAACGTGGTGGGAGTCGGAGCTACCCTCTCTCAGCCATGGAAAGACTCGTGGATCCCCCCTGGCCCCCAGGATGGGGCTCCTGGCAGAGCGAGGGGCCGCGGGAAACTGCGGGGCTGGGGCGGCCCCCACCCGTGTCACCCAGCGCCACTGTGGCTGAGGTGAGCGGACAGTGGTGGGGGGGGTGTGAAGGAATGGAGGGATGGCTCTGTAGTGCCCACGCAGGAACTGCTGCCAACAGTCCCGTGTCCCTACCCCATTCCCGGGGCGGGGGCCGGGAGATCCCGCCCCCGCCCGGGAGCCCTTGCGGGGGGCGGTCCTGGCGATGCGGGCGGTGCTGCGACAGGGGTGGCTGCCGGGGCGCAGGGGGGTGACTGGGGGGTCGCAGCCGCAGGAGCTCCCCCGCCCCGTGGACCTGCGGAGCGACACGGTAACCCGGCCGTGCGCGGGGATGCGCCGCGCCATGGCCCGCGCCGCCGTGGGCGACGACGACTACGGGGAGGACCCGGCGGTGAACGGTGGGCGGAGGGGACGGACTTTCCGTGAGGTCCCTGGGGGATTCCCGACGCCCCGGGACCCCCAGCGCCAGCCCTCCAGGAGTCCCATGTCCCTCCGCAGAGCTGCAGCGCCGAGCTTCTGGGACCTTGGGGACGGAGGCGGCTCTGTTCGTGCCCACCGCCACCATGGCCAACCTTATTGCTGGTGAGTCCGGGGCTGCACCCACTGCGCCCCGCGCCCCCAGGCCCGTTCCGGGGGCAAGTGGTGCCCCCGTCCCGTGGGACATGCGGAGGGCCGGGACAGCCCTGCGCCTCCCGTGTCCCCAGAGCCCCGTTCCCCCGGGAGAGCGTTGCTGGGGCCAGGGTCCCCATAGAAGCTCTTCTTTCCCCGAGGGAGAACCCCACTGCTGCCGGGGAGGTAGTGGGAGGGCGGTAGGGCAGAGCTGTGGGGTGCTGCCCTTGGCACCCCTCCTTCACAACCTCTCTTCCCCTAGTGATGTGCCACTGCCGGCAAAGGGGAGCTCAGCTGTTCCTGGGCCAGAATGCCCACCTGCACCTCTATGAGCATGGTGGGGCCGCACAGGTGCGTACCGAGGGCAGGCACGGTGGCACTGGTGGCAGTGCAGGCAGGGGCAGGAGGGCGGCCGTGTGCTGCCCTCCTCTGGCGGCCAGGACTGGGCCAGGCAGAGGACCCACTGCCACAGCATCACCCAGATTGTTCGAAACCACATGAGTACAGGCTGAGCACACCCGATGGAGGGAACAGAGGGGCAAAGGACCAGATCCCCCCTGTGCCACCACTGTCCCCTGTCGGCTCTATGCTCTTACCATCCTGGGTGCAGGTTGCCGGTGTCCATTCCCAAGCCCTGCCAGATCTGCCAGATGGCACCTTTGACCTGGACCAGCTGGAGCTGACCATCCGCGAGGCCCATGGCAGCCGGTACCACCCACGCCCTGAGCTCATCTGCCTGGAGAACACACACAGCTCGGCGGGAGGCCGGGTGCTGCCCCTCACCTACCTCAGGCAGGTGGGAGCCCATGGACAGTGCTGGCACAATCCTGCCTGACATGGGCAGCTGGACCCAGCACACTGACACTGTGGGGATGCTGGAGCTCACAGTGAGGCTTATGGTAGACAAGACGCCCTCGGGGTCCATCCCAGACCAGCTACCCCTTTGCCCCCCAGGTCCGTGAGCTCGCTGACCGCTACGGGCTGCAGGTGCACATGGATGGCGCACGGCTGATGAATGCGGCCGTGGCCCAGGGCGTGGAGCCTGCTCAGATCACCCAGCACTGTGACTCCGTGTCCCTCTGCTTCTCCAAGGTGTGCTTGTGTGGAGAGGAGTCTCTGGGGCTGGCGGTAGGCAGTGCAAGCTGGAGCTTGGCCCTTGTTTGCAGGTGTTGTGCTAACACACCTGGCAGGCTGGGCGCGTCCCTAGGAGGGGCAGCTGGGGTGACCCCGCTGGTGGCTCCGCAGGGCCTGGGTGCCCCGGCCGGCGCGGTGCTGGCAGGGCGCAGGGAGTTCATCGCCGAGGCCTGGCGCGTGCGGAAGCTGCTGGGCGGGGGGATGCGGCAGGCGGGAGTGCTGGCGGCCGCTGCGCTCCTCGGGCTGCAGCACGCAGAGGCCACGCTGCACAGAGACCACGACAATGCCCGGCGCTTTGCAGAAGGTACCTCAGGGCCCCTTGGTGTGCCAGGAGGTCATGGCATGCCCAGCACCGCCAGGTACTGCTGGGGTAATGCTGGCTCAGGCACCATCCCCCAGTGGCCATGCTGGGTCTCCAGCCAGGTGCGGGTGCTGCTGGGATCCTCATCTGGCTGGAGTGCTGGGATGATTCTATGACCATCCCTGTGGTGCCCACAATGACCCCGGTACCACACAGGGGGGTAAAGGGCTCCCCTTCAGCCAGGACCTGGGGCAGGGCTGGGGCAGGTAGCCTCTCCCAGGTAGGCAGACACTGGGCTTGCACCCACCACCCAGGCCTCCCACAGGCATCCACATGCTGGACTCGCCTCTCTGCTCTGTTAACCTGGCAGCAGTGGAGACCAACATTGTAATGGTAAATGTCCGGGGGGCCTGGCCATCCCCTGCTGAACTCTGCGATCACCTGCGTGCCACCAGCGAGGAGGAGGTGGCTGAGACCGGGGAGGCTGTTAGCGTCCTGCTGCTCCCCTGGTCGGCGCACACCGTGCGTGCCGTCTGGCACCGCGACATCTCGGTCCGCGACACTGAGCTCGCAAGGAGCAAGCTGGAGTTTGTTGCCAGGAAGTGCCAGGAGAAGCTGGTCCTGGGATTGCGTCCGACTCCTCCGGGCACAGGGGAAGCCTGAGCTTCCTCCCAGCCCCCCAGCTGAAGGAGGTAGGCCAGCCCACAGTGCAGGGGCTGGGACTACTGGGACCAGCCCCTGTGTGTTCCCAGCTGACTGCAACACATCACCTGTCCCAACAGGCACACTGACAAACCAGGGTGAGCCCAGCCTGGGGGAGACCCCAGTCCTTGGGGTGGTCAGTGCATAAAATAAATGTTTTCTGGCAGTACTGTGACTGTGCAGGGTGTTTTAAGTGTGCTTGGCTCTCTTGCCTCTGCAGCAGGGACATTTCAGCCAAGGTCTCCAGGAAGGGACAAATGCTTCTGAGGACATGGAAGCATCTCATCCACAGGACCAGAGTCACTGCACAGCAGCACCAAGGTTTGTGTCTGGCCAGGACTGTCCCAGGAGTATGAGCCCAGCCTGGCTTGGATGGCTCTGTCACCCCCATTCCCAGAGGCTTGTGTCATGCCAGTCCTGCAGCAGCATGTGGGCTCCCCAGGCTTCTCTGCTATGTTCTGGGTCAGCGAGTCCCCAGCCCAGAACTGGGTGCTGGAAGAAGGGATTCCCTCAGCAGTAATCACAGTGGGTGTGCACTCACCGGCTCCCTGGGAAGCAGCTACCCCAGGCAGCAGTAATTCCTGGTTTATTTTGTATCAACAACATGCAGTTTAAAGGACACTGAGGGAATGATCTTCATCAACCAGTTGTCCAGACAGAGCCTTGCAGCCCTCAGGCCTTCATGCTCCAGCAGGCAGGAATATCCCAGGGAAGGGGCACCAGCCTAGGCTGGGCAGAGCAGAAGGGGCCGGTGGGGTCTGAGGCAGTGGCCACCCTGTGCTGGAGCAAGGAGGCAGTGGGCAGGGGGACACTGGCTGCCTGGTGCCACTACACAGGGCCATGGTCCCTGTCTATTTGCTCTCAACATGCCATCATGCTCTTGAAATCATGTTCAGAATGACCTGGGATGAGGAACCAAGCCCTTTGAGCAGGAGCTGGCCCCACTCCTCCCCACAGGGAGGTGACAGCCAGCCCTGCACCCACCTGATCTGTCTCAGCACAGCCCTCCTGCCTACCTGAGTGAGAATGTAGCTGTTCTCTGACAGCTTCTCAATGACATCAAAGTGATCCCTACCAGCCAGATCCAGCAGGGAGACAGACCAGCCGGCTGCGCGCAGGACCTGCGGAGAGAGTGGTGCTGGCAGGAGGGACCCCAGTCCCCACCTGCCCTGCACAGGGCAGCAGGAATGACAGCTTGGCAAGGACTGGCATCCTTCCCTGAGCTAGAAACACCACTCTGATCCAGCACACGAGCTCTTCATTGCAGTTGGACAGGCTGGCGAGGGCCAGCTGGAGCAGCGCTCTATTGGGGCTGGGTGCTGCTGGAGCTCACCTGGCTGTACTCCTTTGACTGCCTGCGAAACTCCGGGGAGTCGTGCTGGGCCACAACCACAAGCACCTCACAGGCCGCTGGCACCGCTGGGGCAACGTGTCGCATGGGACTATTCCTCTGGGCCACCTCCCTGCAGGAGTCACCCCAGTGGCAGCTGACACAGCCCCTTGCTCCAAGAACAGCCATGTCCTTGGCTGGGTTCATCGACCAGGGGCTGGCACAGGGGCAGAGCGGCCACAGGGCCACTGATGTCTGCCTGCCTGTGCCCTGTCCCTGCAGCGTGTGGGCTCACCAGCTCATGTTCAGAGCATCGTTCACATAGGTGTGCAGGATGGGCTCCAGATCGTACACGCCACTCACCAGCACCGCTCCTGAAGGCAGAGGCACCAACAAGTGAGGGGCCATAGCTTAGGTGGCTCCCACAACCCTGGGGACCTCATCATTGGGCAGCTCATCCTCTCAGCTCCACAGCCCCGCAGCTGTGTCCCAGGTGCAGAGGCCAGTTCTCCTCCAGCCTCCGTACTGGGATACGCCAACCCTACCTTTGATATCTGGCACCACGCAGAATTCCGTCCAGTCCGTGAACAGCACCATGGCTGCCAGGTGGGCCCCTGCTGAGTGCCCACACAGGTAAATGCCTCTGGAAGGAGAGAGCCATGAGCCAGTTCAGGGAGTGACTGGCAGGGACACCTGGGGATGCTTAGGGACATCCTGCTCCATGCGGAGGGGGCAGCACGCCTGAACACAGCACTTTGGATGTTTCCTAATCCGTCAGCTGCTGCCTCGTGCATTGATAGGATCGCAGCCGCAGGTGCTGCCCAGCACTTGGGCTGAGGGGCTGGAGTCTTTGTCCTGGTGCAGGGCTCGTTTGCCCAACCACGCTCACACACCAGCCCCCCCGGGAGTTGCCCACCTGATCCCAGGGTACTGCTCCACCAGGAAGGCAATGCACCGGCGCACCTGCAGAACCATGGTGTCCATGTGACCTGGGCAGAGGGCAGAGGGCAGGGTCAGATGGCACTGGGCCATGCATGTGGCCACAGCCTCTGCAGGGCAACACCTACCTTTGGGGGCTGTGTCATACCCCACCGCCACCACTGCCACCCCCTGCGACACCAGCGGGGGGGCTGCGAATCCCGACTCGTCCTTGCTGGGGGAAGAGAGACACTGACAGGCTGTGGGGGCCAGGGGCTGCAGGGGCCAGCTGTGGACTGGTCAGACCCCACGTACCTAGGGAGTCTCAGTGTCAGGAGAAGGGGGTCAGTAAGGGTGGGCACCCTTGGGAAGGGACCCCACCTCACCTCAGGCACTGCCAGTATCCGCCATGGATGTAGACCAGGACCGGGAAGGCTGCACAGTGCAGTGGGGGGTAAGCAGAGGGTCCGACCCCTGCCCACCCCCGTCCTCACTGTCCTCACCTCACTGTCACTTACTCCCAGCATGGTCCGTGGGGAAATAGATGTCCAGCTTCTCCCCGTCCCCTTTGCCGTAGGGGACGTGCAACGAGGTCTGGGCGCTGGCTCGGGCCCGCTCGGTTCCTGCAGGACAGGAGGCGGTGGGGCACGGGGCCGTGACACCGAGCGCAGCCCCCACTCCCGGCGTCCCCCGCTCCTCACCTGCTGCGGTCACCGCGAGGTGGGCGTCGATGATGGTGTCCCGGTCGAGGCGGGGGGACCAGCGGCTGGGGGAGTACTGGTCCTCCAGCGCCTGCGGGGAGGTAACGGGGCTGCAGCGGGGTCCGGGAGAGACCCCGCCGTCCGGGAGAGAACCGCGCGCTACCCGCCCCGGGCCCCACCTCAGGGGACATATCCCGCCACCCGCCCATGTCGCGCCCGGTCCCGGTCCCGGTCCCGGTCCCGGTCCCGGTCCCGTCCCGATCCCGGGGCCAGAGTCCGTGGGCGGGGCCAGAGTCCGTGGGCGGGGCCGCCTCACTCCCATTGGCCACCCTGGAGGCGAGGCCGGAGCCCGGGGGCGGGGCCAGGGACGGGGGCGTGTCCGTCCCGTCCCGCCTGCCCGGGAAGGCGGTGCCGACGCTCAGGGCAAAATAAGAATTTTGGCGCCCGCGCTCCCATTGGTCAGCGCCGCGGAGCGCCGGCGCGAGCCCTCCCGCGACTGGCTGGCCCGGCGGCGCGTTGGAGCGGGGCCTCACCCGATTGGCCGGCACCGGCGCGGCGGAGCGGCGCGCGCGGGCTCGGGCAGTCAGTCCGCCATGAACTGCCTGACCGTGCCCGGCGTCCACCCCGGCTCGCCCAGCCGGCCCCGCGGGCAGATACAGGTACGGCACCTCCCGGCCACCGCCCTGGGGGGCGCGGACAGGTACCATCCCGAGGCACCGGGCTAGGGGCACGGACGGGGACGGTACCGCCCCAGGGCGCTGCGCTGGGAAGGCTGCGAGGCCGGGGCCGCACCGGCACCGGGCGGAGCCGGAGCTGTCCGATGACCCGCCGTTCTGCCCCCAGGTGATCTTCGGGCCGATGTTCTCCGGGAAGAGGTAGGCCCGGGACGGGGGGCGCGGGGCAGGGCCCGGGGCGGGGGCTGAGGGGAGGGTTGGTGCCGGTGCCCTCTGACACAGTGTCTCGTAGCACGGAGCTCATGCGGCGGGTGCGGCGCTTCCAGCTTGCCCAGTACCGGTGCCTGCTGGTGAAGTACGCCAAGGACACGCGCTACAGCTCCTGTGGGGTGTCCACACACGACAAGTGAGTCCCTGGGGCAGGAGGACCACCCCCCCTCCACGGGGCTCCCCGGCCCGCCCGGCTCACCCCCTCCCTGCCCGCAGGAGCACCATGGAGGCTGTGCCCGCCGAGCTCCTCCAGGACGTGTACCAGGAGGCGCTGGGCGCCGCCGTCATCGGCATCGACGAGGGCCAGTTCGTAAGTGCACGGCTCGGGTGGGTTCGGGGGGCTCTGGGGAACACAGGCTCCCCAGAACACTCTGTGAAGACCAAGGCCTAAATCATCTGTAGGAAGAGATGGGAAGAAGTGCCCTGGGGCGGTTTGATCCAGCTGGACTGTGTTTGTAGTCAAACCCTCCTTCCCTGTAGTCCCTGATAGCATAGGACTGCAACCCATTCTACAGACAGGGCACGTGGCTCTGATTTTCCTTGTTCGTGGTGCTGCTGTCTGGGCATGCAGAGATTGCTGCAGGATCCAGAGCCAAGTGCTGCCCCTCCTCCCTCCTGACGCTGTGCCTGTACCCCATCCAGTTCCCAGACATCGTGGAGTTCTGCGAGACAATGGCCAACACCGGGAAAACCGTCATCGTTGCTGCTCTGGATGGGACTTTCCAGAGGAAGGTAAAACACTCATCTTGGCACAGCAGCTGCCTTGGGATCCTCACAGAACCCGCCCAGCAGCACCTCCTCTGCTGTCTCGCACAGGCCTTCGGGAGCATCCTGAACCTCGTGCCGCTGGCGGAGAGCGTGGTGAAGCTGAACGCCGTGTGCATGGAGTGCTTCCGGGAGGCCTCCTACACCAAGAGGCTGGGAGCAGAGCGGGAGGTGAGTTCCCTCGGAACAGAAACTGCTTCACCTTTCCAGTCCTGCTGGTCCAGAGGGATCCCCTCAGGGAAGCTGGACTCTGCAGAGTCACCCTCCGAATTTCCCTGCCAGGTTGAAGTGATTGGAGGAGCCGACAAGTACCACTCCGTGTGCCGAGCCTGCTACTTCCGCAAGCGGCCCCAGCAGCCTGGGCTGGAGAACAAGGAGAATGTGCCCCTGGCGTTGAGGCAGCAAGAGGCAGCTGCCATTCGCAAGATCTTCACTTGACTGCTGGGAAAATGGAGGAGAAGGGAGCTCAGTACCATGGCTCATGGGCATGGGATCTGCCTCCCCCTGCTTTTAGTGAACTGTTCAGTGCCTCAGCCCTCCCTACCCAACCTCCACTGCCTCCCCACACTGAGCACCACAGCCAAGGAGGATCCACCAGGCCTGATGCTGGGGAGAGCTGAAGAGAGAGCCTGATAAGAGTGAGTTCCAGTCTCAGAACACAGGGACGGATGTAGTCAGTGATGTTACCACACACAGACCCTGGCTCACTCCATGATGACCTAGGCTGCAGGGCTCCCGCTGCTTGCCATGGCCCTGGCCAGCTCTCCCCGTGCTCTGTGTGTACTCAGGCTGGCTCTGGTGCCTGTGAACGCAGCCCTTCTCTCTGGTGCACTCTTGCTAAATTCCAGGTTTCTAATGACAATGTACAGTCATTAATATTTTGAGCCCACTTCCTTTTTTAACAGTCTGAGGTAAGTTGTTCCTTGTCACAGAGCTGTGGCACAACTTTTAAACTGACACACGCGACAACCCAGCCCTGGGCAGGGCCTTGGCCTCTCTGACTGCTGATGCTCACTTTTATTATTGCTTTGTCAATTCTTGGTGAAACAGAAGAGGGGAAAGGAAGGCCCAACTCAGCCTGGCAGCAGGCTCTTCTGAGCCATTGAACTGTAAGGGCTGGTGGTGGTCTAGCAGGCTGTGACAGAGTCCTTTGGAAAAACTGGCCCCAGGAAGAGCCTCCTCCAAATTCAGGGCAGTTTTTCTCAGGTTCAAGGTTGGTGCTGCCGTTTTGGTGCTGCATTAACTGTGAGGGATTTGGAGGCTCAGGGTTTCATCCAGCCAGATTTGGGCAACTGTTCCTGTGAAGGTCCAGCTACCTGGCAAAGGGGCTCTGATATGAAGGGCTGGTTCTTTAGTTGTGTCTCTTGCTCCCTCCTGAACCTTCCAAAATTCTCAAGGCTGACTGTTCCTCTGCTCTAAGCTGACTGAGGCATCCTCTTCCTACTTTGCTTGATTCGGCTTCTGGAAGGTTGTTGGCTTTGTTCCTTACTCCTTGCAAAAGTGCTTTTCCCTGCAAGAGAGCCACAGGCTCCAAGCAGTAGCTCTTGGTTCTGGCCAGGCCAGATCTCCGTGTGTGAGCGCAGGGTCACTGTTTGCTTGTGCCCTGGAAGGCTCTAAGAGCCACATGAACTCCCTCTGTTGCACCCATGTTACTAGTGGGCACAACTGTACTCACAAGTACGTGAGTGCCAGGCCTGAGTTTTTCTCTCAGGGCTGGGGAAGGGACTGCTGCGGCTGTTTTAGGTTAATAAATAACTTAATGAACCTCTGTGTGTGTTTTCTACCGGAGTGCTCTGTGGAAGCTTCCTGGTTGTGACCAGTGAGACAGCTTGGGCTGGTCACTGGAGTGGTCACAGGGCGGGAGGGCTGCTCACAGGGCTGGCACTGGAGCTCTGCTCGGATTGAGAAGCAGGAGGAGGGTGGCCTAAAAATAGCCACCAGCGTGAGTGCACAGCGCAGCAGTTGGCAGGGGCTGTGCTGCCACTGCCTTGCTTGGCACCCCCATCCCTCAGGGGGAGAGGGCAGTAACCCCTTCTTCCCCAGAGACAAAAGGCACACGGTGGCTCGGTGAAAAAGTTTATTCAAACCTTACAGTGACAACTACTTGAACACCAGCCCCAGCAGCAACAGCCTGCACAGGGCCACCGGGAACAGCTTCACCATAGCACAGCAGCGAACACAACCTGAGACAGCAGCCCTGCGGCACCCAGAGTGCAGGTGGGAGCCGTGGGCAGGGCATGGCAGCACAGCCTCACGTTAGCAGAGGCAGCACTTACGGGGGAGGCAAGCAAGAGACAGAAAGCACTGCAGGACCCTCCTCAGCTGGAGCAGCCCTGGTCCTGCTGAGGGATCCCAATGCTCGCTGCTCCCACAGATCCCAAAACTGCGTGAGCACTCGCAGCTCTAGTGCAGGCTGGGGGAAGGCACAGTGTGGCATCAGTGGAAGACAAGGGGGGCTTTGGCAACAGCTCACCCAGCAGCAGCCGAGCAGGGAAGGCACGGAAAGCTGGCACAGGCAGGAGCTGGGCCTGGCTGTGCTATGGCAGCAAGAGACAGCACTCGGGGGGATGCAGCCAGCAGGGCTGAAAGGCACTGGGGCCAGGACAGGCCAGGGCAGCAGTCACAGGGGCAGAGCTGGGGCAGGGTCAGGGGAGGGTGAACCACACACTCCACCAGGGCACCACAGCGAGGGCAGAGGCTCAGCTGTGCCAGGGCTGCCCACACACCCACCCTGCCACAGCCACAGGGCTCACCCAGCAGCTTCAAATCACTACCATGCGCCAAATTACCCACCACACATGGGGCTCTCGACCCCTCATCAGAGAGCTTGGCTCCAGCATTGGGACTAGGCCCCTCCTGCGCCCCACACCAAGGCCCAGTCACCTTCACACGAAGCAGCTGTCACCCTCCCACCCCTCTAAGTCACAGGCCCCTCCCTCCCACCCCACAGAAGGAATTGCAATGGTACAGCCATCCCGTGGGCACCAGCCGGGACTCAGTACACCGGCGGGGGCTGGTACCCCTCCGGGGCCTCTGCCGTTTGGGTGAAGGGCGGCTGCTGGTAGCTCTCATGGCTGATGTTGGGGTAGCTGGAGTAGGGAGTCGAAACCTCTGGGGTGGGGTCGACATAGCTTTGAGCAAAGTCCTCCACCCCCATTTTGTACCTCTTGTAAGCGAAGGTCAGCAGGAGGCCCTGCAGAGAGGAGGGGGCGGCAGCGTCAGGGCTGTCCTGGGCTGTGCGGTACAAGGGGCCCCTCCACGCTCTCCTCAACCAGGGCAGGGTGGTTCACTCACCCAGGAGAAGATGGAGAAGAAACTGAAGGTGATGGCAGCACGGGCAGAGTCTGCCACGATGTACACGTCCTCGGCCCGTGTCCAGGACCACTGGTTGGTCAAGAAACAGAACCCGATGAACCACAGGAAGGTCCAGAGACCTGTGGGGGCAAGCAGCATGAAGACCCTGCTCAACCGTGCGGGCTGGCGCAGGCACCCGGCCGGGGGCAGCCACTCCTCGGGGTGCCCAGCAGCAGCAGCAGCTCGTGGCCGACGGGCAGCGTGCCAGGGAGCGACTCCCTTTGCCAGGCACCGGCAGCCACGTCACGGGACAAGGCGGCCATTGTGCAGCGGCGGGAGGCACAGCCCTGCCCCGCGCCCACGGTACCTGAGAAGCCGAGGTCGGCCAGGACCAAGTACTTGCGGTCGGTGGTGTTGCTGATCTGGGGGAAGTAGACGTCCACCATAAAGAAGAAGATGCAGGCGAGGAAGGCGAGGACGCCGATGCCGATGCCGTAGCGACAGGCGTCCTCATTGTGGTTGAAGACGCAGAAGAGATGGGACTCCTCGGGCAGATTCATGTAGCCATCGCCGACCAGGCAGGCGAACACGATCAGGGCGAAGATCTGTGGGGCGGAGCCGGTGTCCGATGGGCGGCACCGAGACGGCTGCCCGTGCCCGACGGGCCGGGGGCACCAGCCAGGGCGGAGGGGAGGCGGGCTCGGACGGGCTCCAGGGGAGGGCCCGTCCCGTCCGCGGCCCGTCCCGACGGGGCTCTCCTGTCCCGTCCCGTCCCGACTCACCGCACTGACGATCCGCGCCAGCACCTGCGGCTGCTGTAGGAAACGGACCAGGTCGAAGGCGCCGCCAGCCTTCGCCGCCCCGTAGGCGCCGCCGCCGCCCTCCATCGCGTTCCGCTGCCGCTCCTGCGCGGCACCGCCCCGGGAGGGCCGGCCCGGGCGGTCCCGTGGCGCTGGGGCGGGGCGGGCTGGGGCCGGCGGGACCGGGACTCCACCGCCCGGGCACAGAGAGTTGCGCTCGTCCCGCCCTGCACCCCGGTGCCCCGCTCCGTCCCTGCCTCCGCCCCGGTGTAACGGGGACGGGGAGCACTGCCCCCACGGCCCGGCCGGCGGCGGCTCCCGGTGAGTGCGGCCCAGGGGAAACAGGGGCTTTGAGGGGCTCCCGCCGCCCCCGCCCTGTACCGGGACACGGCAGGAACGACAGGGCGGGGAGGGCTCGGTGCTCCTCGCCCTCCCCGCGGATCCGCACCCACGCCGACCCACGGCCCCGGCGGAGGCGGCGGGAGCCCCGGCGGGGCGTCTCGTCGGTTCCCGGTATCGGGGCGGGGGGGAGCTGCCCAGGAGCTCCGGAGCTCCCGTCTGCCTTAGCCCGCTCCGGGGGCGAGGGAGTTGCGGAGCCCGAGGCTTGGTGGAGGAAGGGAGGAAGGAGACGGCGCTGGGCACTGGCGGGAGCGGACGGGGGGACACGGCGTGAGGGGGGATCTGTGCTCCGATGTGTCCTCCTGGGGACAGTTCGGACCCCTCCCGAGCCGTGCGCTGGGGTTGGTGCTTGGAGGCTCCGTCTCTGCCCCTGAGGGTCCCGGGACGACGGGCGGGCGAGCTCCTCCCCCGCGGGACCCGCTCGACGGCGGCGCCGCCCTATCCGCCCGTTCTTCCTTCCTCCTGCTGCCGGGTTGGGCCCGGGGTTAGTCCCCGGTTTAGGCCCACAGGCCCCGCGCTCCCGCCTGCCCCGGACCCCACACGCAGTGGCTCCGGCTCCGTCCTCGTTCAGCGGGCCGGCAGTGCGCGGGGGAACCGGGGGCCGGGGCCACTGACTCCCGTCCGCTCGCCGCGGCAGGGCGCGTGTCGGAGGGACCCGCTCGGGCCTGCAGGATGTCCCAGCCGCCCTCCATCACCCTCCACGTCCTCGAGGGCACCGAGAGCGATGGGTGAGTGTGACCCTCCTGCTGCCTCACCGTGCCCTAGCTCTTGCACCCCAGTGGCATGGTGTCCCTGTGTCCCTGCAGCCAGGAGCCAAGCCCGGACAACGAGAGAGCCCTGCACACCTCCTTCCACCAGCTTATCCTGGAGCAGAGCAGCTTGATCGAGGCAGGTCTGGAGCTCGAGATGGAGGAGAGGGACAGAGGTAAAGGACTGCAGCCGAGGCAGGCTGAGGATAATGTGTGTGCCCAGGGCCATCCACCAACCCTGACTCTGCTTGGGCCAGCTGGGGTACATGTCAAGGCTGTGGCTAGAGCCTTGAAGGAGCCCGCTGATGCCTTGGCTGGTACAGGGCAGAGCAGAGCAGACCAGCTCTTGGGGACATAGGGAGTGCCCCTGGAGAAGGGAGAAGCACACACCAGGACACACACCTGTCCTCTGTGCTGGAGCAGAGCAGTGGGAACACAGGGATGAGCCTTGGGTATTCTGCATCCTGCCTTCCCCCTCCTAGAGTCCCCGGCCTGCCTGGCTCCCCCAGACGCCTGTGCTGCAGCCTGGGCAGAGCCAGGGCAGTGCCCTGGCTACTCCTCCACCTCCCTGCAGATCCTGGCCAGCATGCCCAGCCGCACCATCGGTAGGTGCCACCTGCCCTCCTGCCCTTCTCCAGGCCCCAGAGCCTCTCAGAGAGCTCTCCCACCTACCTTGCTCTCCCATGGCCACCCAAACCCTGCCTTGCTCTGGCCTGCAGGACGCAGCCTCGGGGCCATCATCTCCCAGTACTGCAACCGTACGGCCCGGCTGCGGCGCCGGAGCAGCCGCCCACCCCTGCAGCAGCTGTGCCGTGCGGCGCGGCCCAGCCTGCGGCAGTACGACCTGGAGACCGACCCCGCCAGCACCACGCTGGAAGGTGAGGGTCCCCTGGAGCGGGAACAGGCAGTGCCAGGCACTGTCCCTACACTGGGTTTGGAAAGGGCATGCCGTGACCTGGCTAGCTGTGTCCCACTGAGCCCCCTGTGCCCCAGACAAGCGGAGCCTGCTGGTGAAGGAGCTGCTGAGCCTCTCGCCCTACCAGCGCAGCCAGATGCTGCTCACTTTGCCCATCAGCCTGGCAGAGAAACGCACCCTCCGGTAGGTCCCCTTGTGCCAGGCCCAATCAGGCAGAGCTCCCACAGCCAGAGCCATCCTGGGACCTGTGGTACCCTCTGACGTTCATCTCTGTTGGACAGGCGGCAGGTCAACAGGCAGAGGGGCATCCTGAGGCAGCGTGCCCAGCACTGGGCCCCCTCCTCGCCCTGTGGGTGGTCCACTGTCTACATCAGCCTCGTAAGTCAGGGTGGGTTCTGCACAGCTATGCAGGGGCTCCAGTGCAGGCTCTGGCTCTGGTGCTCTCCACAGGTTCTCTCTCCCCAGAGCTGCCGAGGTCTCTGGTACAGGCTCCTCTCCCTGCTCCGCACCGCACAGCCTTGGCACTACACCTTGAAGCAAATCAGTGGCCGCTTTGGTTCCAGTGTCCTCTCCTACTTCCTTTTTCTCAAGACACTCCTTATGTTCAACTTCTTCTCATTTCTCATCCTCCTGGCCTTCGTGGTGGCCCTGCAGGCTGTATATCCCCCTACCTCGGCCAGCCCCCCACCCTTCACCGGCCTCGAGCTCCTCACAGGAGCGGTAAGCAAAGCCCACGCACCAGGGCCTGGGCATCCCCAGGACAGGGGCTGCTCCAGGCCTGGGCTGCAGTCCCATATCCCCACCACAGTGATGCCCCAGTCCCTGCCCTTGCACGGCCTGGGCCCCAGGACTGCCAGTGCCGTGGGTGCAAACGGGGTGCCTGGTGCTGCCCCAGCCTAGGACTCTGTGAGGTGCCAGGCTGGGCAGGGAACTGCAGGCACCGCTGAGGTCACCATGGGCCACATCATGTGTTTTCCACCAGGGTTACTTCACACACTCACTGCTGTACTATGGCTACTACAGCAACATCACCCTCAATGAGCCCTGCAGCCCTGGCCTCAAGGGCAGCACGTGCCCCCTCACAGCCCCCTCGTTCCCGTACAACATGCCACTGGCCTACCTGTTCAGCGTTGGGGCCTCCTTCCTTGTCACCTGCATCCTGCTGATGTACTGGTGGGTCAGCAGCACCTGTGACACTGCCAGCCTTCCCCCTTCACTCAGCCCTGATCCCTGATGCCCTCTCCCTCATGCAGCGTGTTCTGCTCTTTTCGGGAGAGTGTGGGAAGCTCCGTGGGGGACCTGGCCATTAAAGTCTTCTGTGCCTGGGACTTCAAGGTGATCCAGAGGCGCTCAGTGAAACTACGGTGTGAGAACTTCTGCACCCAGCTGAAGGTGAGGAGCTGGGTGATACAAACACCCCCAATCCCATCCTTGCCTCAGTGCTTTGTCCATCATCCCTCTGGGTCCTGCCACGGTGCAGCGGGACAGACCCTGGCTCCAGGCGTGGAGCAGGTTTGGCAGCTCTGGCACTGCTCTCTTCCAGGAGCTGCTGGCAGAGCAGCGCTCCCGCTCCCACTCCCAGAGCCTCTACCAGCGCCTGAGGCACTGCATCGTGGTGCTGCTGGCCTGGACCCTGACACTGGGCTCAGTGCTGGGCTGCACACTGGCTGTGCACCACTTCTCTAAGTACATGCATGTGGTGAGTGCCAGCCCTCGCCCTGGGATCCCCTGCCCTGGGGTTGGAGCGACATGGCAGGGGTACCGAGGAGGGAGGTGGGGGCAGCCCCGTTGCAGCTCTTGTCCTGGCCTGGATGTTTGCTGCCCTCCCTAAGGATGCCTGGCTGCCCAAATCTGTGTGCTCACCCCAGTACCTGCTCACCAGGTTCAGCAGGAGCAGCGAGTGCGGGGCAGTGGCAGGTGGCAGCAGGAAGCCATCCTGCTGGTCCTGCCCTTTGTGGTGTCCCTCCTCAATGCGCTGATGCCCCACCTGTACAACTTGCTGGCAGTGTGGGAGAAGCATGACTCCCCTGTGACACAGGTCTACGTGGCAATCTTCAGGTGGGCTGGCTGGGGCTATGGTGGAGGGAGAGTCCTGTGCCCCCACCTGTGGCATGGGGGGATGCTTTGGGGCCAGGCACCCTGTCTATGGGGCTTGGCCCCTCCATCCCCTGGGCTCAGGGGCTCCTGGCCCTGCTTCTGTTCTCCAGGAACCTCATTCTGAAGATGGTGGTCCTCAGCCTGCTGTGTTTCCAGTGGCTCAGCCGGAGCATTGTCTGCTCAACAGAGGAGGTCAGCACTGCTGCCCCGGGGCTGTGAGGGGCCAGACTCAGCATGGGGCCAGGGAAGGAACTGGTGGTTTCTTCCTTACTAGATACTGGGAAGAAATTCTTCTTTGTGAGGGTGGTGAGGCACTGGGCACAGGTTTGCCTAGAGCAGCTGTGGCTGCCCCATCCCTGGAAGCGTTCAAATCCAGGTTGGACAGGTCTTGGAGCAACTTAGTCTAGCAGATGGTGTCCCTGCCCACAGCAGGAGGGTGGAATGAGATGAGCTTTAGGGTTCCTTTAACCCAAACCACTCTGTGATTGTATGCCACCCTTGCTCGTATCCCTAGTGCTGGGAGACATGTGTGGGGCAGGACCTTTATCGCTTTGTGGTGATGGATTTCATATTCACCTTGCTGGACACACTCTTTGGGGAGCTGTTGTGGAGGTAACGTGCCCCAGGATGTGTGTCCCCCTCCGTGTGGTGTCCCCGCACGGCCCCAGCTCTCTGGTGTGCCCAGGCTCTGCCACATTGGAGTGGGAAGGTGGGTGCGAGGGTCCCCTGGGCAGTGTGGGAGCAGAGCTCTGCTCCTCTCCAGGCTGATCCTGGAGAAGAGGCTGAGGCAGAGGCCCGAGTTTGACATTGCCCGAAATGTGCTGGAGCTGATCTACGGGCAGACCCTGACCTGGTGAGACGTCTCTGCCTGGTGCGGCTCCTTCCTCTGCTGGCAAATACCTTGTGTTCCCCAAGAGCCCTGTGGGTGTGCCACAGCTGTGCCCACCACTGGCTCCCTTGGGGCTTAGATCCAGGCGAGCCTGTCTTCCCCCCCACTCGCAGGCTGGGCATTCTCTTCGTTCCACTCCTGCCGGCCGTGCAGATGCTGAAGCTGCTGCTGCTGTTCTACATCAAAAAGGTGTGATTCTCCCTGCCCCCTGCAGTTCCCCACTGGTGACAGAGCGGTGACACTCTGCTCTGCCACTGCCAACCTCTGCTGCAGCAGCGGTGCTGCACGGAGCAGCCCTGTCCTGGTGGCACTGAGCAGAGGTTGCTGGGGAGAGGGTGTCCTCAGGCTCGCTCGGCTCCCAGTGGGTAGGAGGGAGAGGACAGCAGGGCGTGGGCCACTCTTCAGGAGCCGGCAGCCCACAGGATGCTGCTCCCTGTTCACAGACCAGCCTGATGCGAAACTGCCAGTCCCCCAGCAAGCCCTGGCAAGCATCGCACATGAGCACCATTTTCATCACCCTGCTGTGCTTCCCCTTCTTCCTGGGTGCAACCATCTTCCTCTCCTACACCATCTGGTCGTGAGTACCCACCAGGCCATGGCTTGGGGCACAGGACCCTTGGCTGTCTGGAGATGGAGGGGCCTGGAGACACCATGCCCCCCAACCCCAACATCCCCCAGCACCAGGCTGTGCAGTGCTGCCCCAGGCCGGCAGGTGCTACCCAGCCACTGGCTTGTGCCCACTTCCTCCAGCTATTCCCGGGTGTTCCTGGTGCAGGACACAAGGATGAAGATCCCTGAAGATGCTGGGGACAGGGAGGCTGGGTCCCAGGAGGGCTGGGTGTCTGAGACAGGCAGTGCCCTGGGCTGGGGGCAGCGACTGCTGGGCTGCCCATTGCTCTGACCACCCCATCGATCTGTCTGCTCAGGGTACAGCCATCAGAAACGTGCGGACCCTTCCGGGGGCTGGAAACCGTCTACAAATCAGGGAAGAGCTGGGTGCTAGTGCTGCAGAAGTCCAACCCCAGCATCACGTTGTTCACCTGGGTCCACCAGCACCTGGTGGAGAACACCTTCCTCCTATTCTTCACGTCTGTGGCCCTGCTGTGAGTATGGACCCAAGCCCAAGGCTGAACCCTGGGCCCTTGCTTTGAGGGTCCCACTGTCATGGCCCTAAGCAGGGCTGGGAGCCAGGGTGTCAATCCAAAGCCCTGTGCCCCATCCCGGTGCCAGGAGCCCGGAGTTCCTCAGCCTGCCTGCCACCATCCTGTCCTGTTGTTGCAGAGCTGTGATCTACTTCTACATCCAAGTGGTGAGAGGCCAGCAGAGGGTCATCTGCCTGCTCAGGGAGCAGATCGCCAAGGTGCGTGAGCGCTCCATGTCCCTGCCCCTCCCGGCTGCTCCATGGCCTGGTCCAGCCCTAGGACTGCCTCTTCAGGCTCTGGCCCTGGTAGCACTGCCACTCAGCTGCTCCACGGCTCTGTTGTTGCAGGAAGGGGAAGATAAGGTATTTCTCATACAGAAGCTTCACTCCGTTTATGAGCAGCGAGAGAGACGTGCCTGAGACCCAGGTAAGGCTGGCATGAAGGGCTGGATCTGTCCATCACAATACTGCACTGGAAGCTGCGGGAACACAGGATGCTGGGGAAGATTCTCTCTCCTTGCTGTGGCCGAGGACCCATTGAGGCACATCAATAGGAATGCCGTGGCACAGAACTGCCAGGCACTGACCCAGCTCCAGCCCTGTGCCTGGCTCGCTAGGAGAGCAGCTGTTTGATCCCTGTCCCATGAGCAAGGCCTCCAGGCCACCCCAGCAGCCCTACACACACTGCACCAGCTGGCAAGATGGACTCAGAAGAACCACCATGGTGCTGAGTGCTGGGCTGGGCAGGGACCCTGCAGGCTCAGGCTGACCTGGCCCATTAAAGTGCTGCTGCACAGGAGGGCTCTGGCTGGTGTCTGGACCTGTTGGGCTGGAAACAGGCAGGTGGGGTTAGCGCCTCAGGGCTGGTTGTGGTGGTGACTCAGCAGTTGCATCAGGGTGTGCTCGAGCTCCTCGGCACCACCTGCTTGCCCATCCAGCTGCCTAGGGCAGAGCACAGCTCAGCCCACACCGCTGGAGCGAGGGCCACTGCTGCCCCATGAGCCGTAAGCCACCTCGGGCAGTGTCTGCAGCCCCAGTGCCGAGAGCTGCTCCCCTCCATGGCACGCCCTGGCAGCCCCAGGCCCTGGGACAGCAGCTGCCCTGGTGCCACAGCACTGACAGGCCCAGGGCAGGTTGTGCCGTGGTGTGTGCCAGGCACAGGCAGCCACCAGTACCCCGTGACTTGGCACTGGCGCCGCTGGGTGAGGCGGCCGGGCCAGGCCGGGCTGTCAGCGCTGGCACAGGGCGGGTTATTGTCATGGACAGACACTGGTTATCGGTGTGGGCATGGGGTGGGTCCTGCACACAGCCCCAGCCCTTCTTGGGATGCATTAAGAACCCATTTCCAGTGGGTCAGAGAGGTGATCCTGCCCCTCTGCTGAGCCCTAGTGAAGCCTCATCTGGAGTGCTGTGTCCAGTTGTGGGCTCCTTAGGACAGGAAGGACATGGAGCTCCTGGAGAAGGTCAAGAGGCTACAGAAATGATTAAGGGACTCGAGTATCTCTTACAAGGTCAGGTTGAAGGATTTGGGCCTGTTCAGCCTCAAGAAGAGATGTCTGAGAGGGGACCTCGTCAGTGTCTGTCAGTATCTGCAGGGAGGTGCCAGAGGATGGACCAGACTCTGCTCAAGGATGCCAAGCAATAGGACAAGAGGCAACAGGCAGAAACGGATGTGCAGGAAATTCCACTTGAATATAATCCTGATGGGCCCCTTCCAACTCAGCATATTCTATGATATTCTGTGAGAAAGAACTTCTTTCCTCTGCAGTGACCACACACCAGAACAGGCTACCTAGAGAGATTGTGGAGTCTCCCTCACTGGAGATATTCCAGAACTATCTGGATGCAATCCTGTGCCATGTGCTGTGGGATGATGCTGCTTGAGCATGGAGGTTGAACCAGACAACCCTCTGTGGTCCCTTCTAACTTGACCCATTCTGAGATTCTCTGAGCTCAAGTGAGTGCTGGGGGGCAGCCACAGGCTCGAACTTGCTACAATTTGTGAGACATCTCTGGCTGAGGCATCCCTGTCACTGGGCCTACCCCAGCTCCTGACACCCACCCAGGTTCCCCAGTTATTCCACACCTTTCCCCAGGTCACCCCACTGTGGCTGGACTGGCATGATGCCTGTAGGGCCAGAGCTGCCAGCAGGAGCCACATATGCATTCAGTCTCCAACCTGGGCAGCCTTACCAGCCCCTGCCCTGCTTAGCCCAGCTCAGATGCTGCCACAGCCCCCAGCCCCACTGCAGCAACTCCTCCTGTGCCCAGAGGTGCCAGCACAGTCTGGCCTCTGAGCCTTCTGCTCATCCCTTCCCCAAAAGCCTGGGGTTTCCTTCCAAGCACAGGGCAGCCACCAGCCTGGATGGTTTGGTAGGAATTTTATATGAAGTCCCATGGGGATACAGTCTGTCACCAGCCTATGACACTGTCCCAGGCCCTGCTCCCAGCCCCATGCAAGGCAGCTGCTCCCTGGCCACCTCCTTTGGTGACAGGATTGTCCTGGGCTGTTGCAGGCACCTGGCAGGGTTGGGGTCAATGGGGGTCTCCAAGGGTGGCCCGAAGCCACTGCAGGACGTCGGCCAGGCCGGTCCCGTCGCGGGCGCTGGTCTCCAGCATCGTGATGGGCTGCGTGGCACAGGACACGATGTCCTGCATGCGGAACAGCGACTTCATCTCTACCGGCGACATGTAGCAGGGCAGGTCACTGCAGTGGGGACAGGGGGGCTGCATTAGCCCACCACAACAGCTCCCCTCCCCGGTCCAGCACCAGCTTGGGGGTCTCCAGCCCAAGAAGTGCAGCAAAGTGCAGCTGCTGCCCCCGGACAGCCTTTCGGGCTGATCCCCCTCCTCACATCTTGTTGAAGAGCACCAGGACGGGCACAGAGGCGAGCGGCGCTGCCGAAAGGACAGAGAGCAACTGGATGCAGGATGAGGAGACCTGGGTGGGGTTGGAGGCATCGACCACGAACTGCAGGGGGAGAAGGGAAAGCGGAGTGCGGGTGTGCCGAGGGCAGCCCCGGGCCGGGCTAAGCAGGGCACGGAGAAGGGAGATCTCACGGGGTGCCGGTGCCGCTCACCAGGAGAGTGCTGCAGTCGCTGTAGTAGCTGGGCCAGATGGGGCCCATGCAGCCGCCCAGCTCCCGCACCGTCACCTTCCGCGGCAGCCGCAGGTCGGTCAGGTTGGTGCCCACCTGCGGGACAGGCGCCGGGCTGGGTGCGGCCGTGCCCGCCGCCCCCCGCCGCCCCTCGGCCTCGCCGGGCCTCGCCTACCGTGGGCAGCGTGGCCGGGGGCTCGCCCAGCTCCACGGGCTCCCCGACGCTCAGCTGTGCCGCGCGTTAAGGACTCGCCTTGAGGAGAGGAAGGGGCTGCCCGGACAGCCGCCCGCCGGCCCGCCGGCCCCAGTGCCCCGGTGCCCCCGCGCCCCGCGGATATGGCGCAGCCGCCGCACCAGAAGGCTCTTGCCGCCGCCCGCCGCCCCAGCAGCAGCACCGTGGGCGGGGGCCGAGCCGCGGCCATGGCGGCCCCGCCCCGGCGGAACCGGCGCCGCCCCGGCGGAAGGCGGAAGCGGAAGGGCCGCGGAGGGGCGGGGGACGGACGGGCCGGAGCGGTGGGGCTGGGCCGGCGGCGGGCGGACACCATGGGGCGCGGCGGCGGCACCTTCGAGCGGCTCCTCGGTACCGGCGGGGCCCCCTCGGCGGGCGGGGCGGGGGGCCGGGCTGGGAGTCCCCAGCAGGGAGAGGGCGGGCCCGGGACGCGGCGCTGCCCGGGCCGGGGCTCGGTGCCGCAGCCCGATGCTGACCGGGAGGAGCGGGAGCGGGGGGGCCGAGGTTACCGAGCGTCCGGGGATGTCTTAAAGGGGAGGGAGGGCTGGAGCCTTCCGGGAGACATGGGAGGTTTATCCCCGAGGCTCGGGGCAGCGCCGCACCCGGGGCACTCCCGCGACACGTCGGTGGCGGAGCGGAGCCGCGGGGAGCGGCCGCTCACGGCACCCCCGTGGATTTATTCCTTGCAGATAAGGCCACGAGCCAGCTTCTACTGGAGACGGACTGGGAATCCATCCTGCAGATCTGCGACATGATCCGGCAGGGAGACACCCAGTGAGTGCTCCTGGGCTTTCGGACACGCTGTGGGCGCAGGGCACAGCTCTCCTGTCTGACCCTTCGGGGGTCTTGGACCTGCCGGCCCGCGGGAGCACACGTCTCATTGAGATGTCACTGAGGGGCTTTGGAAGGGCAGTACAGCACACCTCAATGTGCTGACATGCTTCCCAGGCCTCAGGGGCTGTAGGTTACCCCTGGCCTGAAATCCTCAGGGAAACTCAAGCTTGAATGTGCTTATTCGCTCCCAGATTCCCCCAAGGAATTGCGTACCCCTGGGCTAACTGTGCCCTCATGCCAGAGGGGGGGTTGGCAGGTTGTCAGCAGCAGGTGGGATCTCCCCTCAGATCCTTGATCCCCTGAGGATGTGTCCTCTCTTTCCTACCCAGAGCGAAATACGCCGTCAATGCCATCAAGAAGAAAGTGAATGACAAGAATCCCCATGTGGCCCTGTATGCACTGGAGGTAACAGCACCAGACAGGAGCACCACGGGGGCCTGGGGAACATCCCCCCTCACTGTCCTGCCTTCAGGCTGCACAGCTTCCCTGCCTGTGGCACGGCTTGGAGCCAGCCTCCTCCTGGCTGTGGCACAGAGATTTTGGGATGATCAGGCCTGGGTCTTCATGCTTTAGGTCTGTCTTGGCTTTGTAACAGGCAAAGCTGGGACTTGGGCCACTGTCCCTGGGGTCAGTCTCCACAGAACAGAGGCCCCCCAGGCCCCTGTGGAGATGAAGGGCAGCGGGTTCCCAGCACTGCGTATGGATTGACACAGGCCCAACGTGCCTCGTTGCTAAAATAGTGCCCTGTGTTCAGCCTGTACAGTGTGCTGGCACCACCATGGGTTGCAGAGGAGGCAGGAAACCAGGGCTGATGTTGCTCTTGGCCGTTGCAGGTCATGGAGTCAGTGGTTAAAAACTGTGGGCAAACAGTTCATGACGAGGTGGCCAATAAACAGACCATGGAGGAGCTGAAGGAGATACTCAAGGTAAATTGATTTATTTTTCTATCATTTTTTTCTGGAAAAGCACCAGCAGCAAGAGGAAATGTGTGTGTCCTCTCCTGCATTCCTTTTGGGTAAGGAACAGAAGGGAAACTGGGAGTGCACTCCAGAAAAGAGCAAACTATCATGTGGTGTGAAGGGGTGAGTGTAGGGAGCAAAGGAGAGTCTCTGGGAAGAAGAGATGTGGTGGAAGGAGAGGTTTGGCTGTGCTGTGAACTGGCAAGAATGTGCTGCAGAGGCCTGGGCCATTCCATGCTAAATGCTCCTGGATGCACCACTTGGCTTGGGACAGCAAAGGAAACCAGGTGACGGCCTGGCACCTGCATTGAGGACCTGGGCAGTGGTGAGGTGAATCTCCTCCCATAGAACAGTGTGAGACAGGCAGGTAAAGCAGTAAAGGAGAAAGCAACAGGAGCTTCCTCTGTGTCGTGGCCATTTCACCGGCCTGTGGAATTGTTCAGGAGTTCTGCATGATGTGACCCTGGCTGCTGGCACTGACAAGATGTTGTCACAGGCTACCACCAGTCTGATACCTGCAGGAGCTCTGCGTGTCCTTGGACTGGAGAATTCCATGAGTGAAGAAATGAGAACTCCTGTCTCCCGCTCCCAGCTCAGAACAGCAATGCGCAGACAAGAGCTTGTTAGCGTCGTGCTGTTCCTTCCTTACAGCTCCTGTCTTCCACCAGAAATAAACAGCTAGATGACCCAGATCCTTGCAGGATGAGCTGCATGAGCCCTATCACCCAGCAGGGTGTCTCTCCTGTCACCTTCCTGTTAGGGCTGACTCAGTCTCCGTGCAGGATCTCCTCCCTGAGGAGGAAACACTACCTTAGTGGGACAGCCAGGTGTGGTAGCGCAGCCTCTCCAAGGGCTGAAGAGATCGGATCAGATCCAGGGATTTTGTGGCTCTTTCAGTCCTTGCCTGCCTCGGGAGTTTCACAACTGCCCCATTTTCCTCCCACACTTGGAACTTTGATGCTTGTGAATGCCCAGTGCTGGTAAAGCAATTCAAGTTCTGGTGAAGTTCAGGGCTGTGACGTGTGGAATGCAGGATTTTGCCAAATCTTCTGAAAGTTGGACCTCCAGGGATTGTCAGTAAGTCACACTGTGTGGACTGAGCACTTGGCTGAAATTGGAGCTTGACAGTGCTCCTGTGCTTCCTGGGGGATTTCTAGAGCAGCCCGTCATGTGGATGTGATGACTTGGGCAGCTGAGGACAGGGCACCTCCGAGGCTGGCTGAGGTCAGAATAGGCTTGCCAAGTTTCCTCCAGCTCCTGAAACTGTGATACAGTTGCCCCTGCCTCCAAAGGGCAGGCAACCCAGCTGTCTTCACTGTGTCACATTCTAAGATGGCTTTGAGCATTCCTGGGCTGGAGGTGCTGACACCCTCCAGGCACCCCAGCACCATCAGTGCCTGGGCAAGGCAGGCTGTGCTGTTCTGGGCAGTTGAAGGTCCCGCTGTGTTCCGAGTATGGGATGAGCAGCTCTTGAGGGGAGCTGCTGGGTGGGCTGGGCTGCTGCAGGCTCCAGAGCCCCTGCTCCTGGCCCTGGGCATTTGCTCAAAGCATCAAGGCCACAGACCTGTTCAGTTGGTCTGTGCTGTTCTGAAGGACATTTTGTTGTTTGTGCTGAAGGGGGGCAGTGGGGCAGCTGAAGGCGTCTGTCATTTGTGTGTGCATCGTCCTCACTGTGGGTTTCTGACAGCTCTTGTTCCTCATGAGTACTTTAAAGTCTCTCTTTCCTGACTGGTATTTCTGGCTTCTCTTTGGGGGTTTCACACCATCCTTTGGGTTTCAGGAGGTTTTTCTCAGATGTTGTTTTCTTTTCCCTTCCTGTGCAGAGGCAAGTGGAGACAAGTGTCCGCAGTAAGATCCTGTACCTCATCCAGGCCTGGGCTCACGCCTTCCGCAACGAGCCCAAGTACAAGGTGGTGCAGGACACCTATCAGATAATGAAGGTTGAAGGTGAGGACCGTGGGCACAGGTTGGGGGACACCTAGCCAAGCAGCTCTGCTGTGCAGGAGCCTTGGCAGGACCTGCCTGACGTGAGCAAAATCTGGACTTGCAGCACTGAGTTTTTCCTTGGTGCCTGATACCCAACAAACCTCTCGCAGTAACTGAATCCCACTGCAGAGATGGGACAGTCCTGTGGTCCCAGGATAGGGGCTGCCTTGCTCTGGGCCTCCAACCCAACCAGAAGTTCAGGGCTGGCAAGAAGACCTGAACAGCAGGAGGTGCAAATGTTCCTGGGGAGACTGACAGAAAGTCACTGTGTCCTCTGGGGTGGGATTTGCTTTGAGGCAGTTCCTTCCTCCCAGGCTTTCATTCCTGCTCCCAGGATGGGTCTATGCTCCCCCTTTCTGACAGAGTATTGGTGCAACACTTTTCCTCCTGTCCCAGGACAGCAGTGTCTTCTTTAAGGGCAGGGACATGCTGCTGCCTTTGCCTCCTGTGCACCAGAACCTCTGTGGGCAGTGGCAGAGCCTGGAGGGCCAGTCCCCCTCCCCAGCTGGTGTTGACACACTCTGGCCATTCGAGGCCTGAGACTCACAGCCCTACCTGCCCACCCAATGGGCTTTTTATCCCCCCATGCTCGGTTCAAGGTCTTGAGAAACATGAAGCTTTATCCAGAGGTTCCTAATGTCTCTTATGAGTGTGTAAGGAAAACCATCAGGGATTGTCTTGAGAGTGAGGCTGAGGGGAGGCTGATGCTGGTGTGTCAGAGCAAGATACCAGTCAGGGCAGGAGGTGGTGCTGAGTTGGATCTGGTGTTTGTCCTGGCACCTGCAGCATGAGACTGCAGGCACCAAGGCCTCCCTGTGCCAGAGGATTCCTCTCACAAGGGGACTCTGCTTTTCCTGCAGGTCACGTCTTCCCGGAGTTCAAGGAGAGCGATGCCATGTTCGCTGCCGAGAGGGTGAGCTGTGTGGTGGGAGGAGCTGGCACTGCAGGACAGACCTGCCCTCCCATCCCCTCCCTGCCAAACCTGCAGGTCTTGCATTTCTCCTTTTCATGCGGACTGGAGACCTTGCTGGGAGAACTGACGGGGACAGGGAGTCAGTCCCATCATTCCCCTTTCTTGGTAGCCTTGAGTCATCTTGGCAGGCTGAATGTGGGAGAGCATTGCTGAAGTGATCACTATGCAGACATGTTCCTAGAGAGTCTTGTGCTAACTGGGAAAGTGTCACAGTCTCTAAGGAACACGAGGGTAGCTTGTGGGGATTAATATTTCCTGTTGAGTTGCAAGTGCCTCCATTCTCCCCTGTGCACAAGAGCCCTGTTAGCCACTGGAGCTCCTGAAAGGCCCAGTGCAGACACTCTCCTTGAGGCTCTGCTCCCTCCTTACACGATTTCCCTTGACCCTGACAGGCTCCGGACTGGGTGGACGCTGAGGAGTGTCACAGGTGCCGAGTGCAGTTTGGTGTCGTGACACGGAAGGTGGGTGCTGCTCCTGCCCCTTTGGGTTTCTTGGCCCCACACAGCCCTCAGACTGGCAGAGCTGCCTGTAGGACTCCGTATGGAAATGTGTTGGGGACAGACCGTGTACCCTGGCCGCTGGCAGAGAAATGCTGGGAGTATCTGAGTGTGTTGTCTAATGGAGAAGGAGTGTCTTGCCACTACACTGATGTCTCCCATCCTTCACAGCATCACTGCCGGGCCTGTGGGCAGATCTTCTGTGGGAAATGCTCCTCCAAGTATTCCACTATCCCCAAGTTCGGGATTGAGAAGGAAGTGAGAGTCTGTGAGCCCTGCTATGAGCATCTCAACAAGTCAGTACCCTTTGTGGTGGTTTCTTTGCTTGCGAGAGCTGGGACTGTGAGGGGGGAAGCATGGTCTGGAGCCAGTTCCCTGTAGAGCAGGGCGAGGGTGCTTCCCAGGCTGTGCAGGCTGGGCTGGGCTGGGCCTCCTTCCTTCCCAGGAGCAGGTTTGCCACTGAAACACTGTGCAGAGCTGGGGCTCTGGTGCAGAGGAGGGAGCGTTCAGTCCACACTGTCACCTCTCATTGCAGGAAGGCTGAGGGCAAAGCTGCTGCCACCTCCGAACTGCCCCCTGAGTACCTGACCAGCCCCCTTTCTCAGCAGTCCCAGGTGAGTGGCTGCCACATGGGTGATCTGGTGATCCTGACCTGTTTGTTGATCCCATTATCAACTACCTCCTCATCTTTTCACTTCCAGCTGCCTCCAAAGCGTGACGAGACAGCTCTACAAGAGGAAGAGGAGCTCCAGCTGGCTATTGCCTTGTCTCAGTCAGAGGCTGAGGAGAAGGAGAGAATGGTTTGTGCACTGCAGGGATCTGGGAGGGGTTACATTACTCTTCAGATCTCTGGGCATATCCTGGTATGAGCGAGGTGCAGGGCCTGTGGAATGAGAGGGTGAAAGCAGAGCCAGGCATGGGCTGTGTTGCAGTTGGTTTGGAGGAGTCTGGACAGTCCCTGAGTTGGCAATTTTTTCTTTTGCAGAGGCAGAAAACAACCTACTCCATGTACCCTAAGGCTGAGCCCACACCTGTCACGTCATCAGCTCCCCCGGTCAGCACACTCTACTCCCCGCCTGTGGTACGTCCGTGGGAGCCCTGGGCCTGAAGAGGCTGGACAGAGGCCACTTCCTGAGCCCGAGTCTGCCCTGCTTGTGTCCAGTTTAATCCCATTCTGAGGGAAAATAGTTGCCCCATTTAATCCCTTGCTCCTTCGCTGTGTTTTGAGCAAGAAAGTTTGTTCCTAGATGGCATTTAGGTGCCTCTGCTGCTTCCCAGAGCTGCAGTGTGTGTCCACTTTGAGGCTCTTGCTGGTGCTCAGCACTGGTGGTCGTACATGGACAGGTCTGATCCAGACATCTCTGTGGGACCAGGGGGGTCTCTGGTTTCTCTGAACTGCATTTCCCTGTTTTGCTCTTTCCAGAATTCCTCTGCTCCCTTGGCTGAGGACATTGACCCAGAGGTAAGGATTCCAGCCCTGTTAGTCTGTGGCACAGGCTTGCTTCCACAAAGGCAGCAATGCTCATCTTCCTTCTCTTCCTGACAGCTGGCTCGGTACCTGAACCGCAACTACTGGGAGAAGAAACAAGAGGAGGTTCGCAAGAGCCCCACACCATCAGCACCCCTGTCCCTGACAGAGCCAACTGCGCAGCCTGGGGAAGCCCACCCCGCCCCACTCGGGGTGGTTGAGGTAAGAGAGGGCCCAGACCTGGGTCTAGCACCTGCCAAGGGGCAAGAAGCACCAGACTCCTTGGCTCCACAGGCTGGCTGCCAGCTCTTGGCACGGGGAGGGTCACGGCTGATTGGCTGCCCCGTCCTTCCTTCCAGCAGCAGTACCAGAATGGCGAGTCCGAGGAGAACCACGAGCAGTTCCTGAAGGCGCTGCAGAACGCGGTCACCACGTTTGTCAACCGCATGAAGAGCAACCACATGCGAGGCCGCAGCATCACCAATGACTCCGCTGTGTTGTCCCTTTTCCAGTCCATCAACAACATGCACCCGCAGCTGCTGGAGCTGCTCAACCAGCTGGACGAGCGCAGGCGTGCGTGGGAGCTGGGGGAGCTGCTGGCCCTGGGCTTGGGCGGGCAGCTGCCAGGGCTTCCCCAGTGCCAGCATTTGGCATTCCTGTGACACAGCCTCTCCAGAGACTAGTGAGGAGTGCAGGGGTGGTCCAGTGCTCTGTCCCCATGTTCCTGAGGCTGTCCCTTCCCTCCTCAGTGTACTACGAAGGCCTGCAGGACAAACTGGCCCAGATCCGGGATGCACGTGGGGCTCTGAACGCACTGCGGGAGGAGCACCAGGAGAAGCTGCGCCGCGCAGCAGAGGAGGCAGAGCGGCAGCGCCAGATCCAGCTGGCCCAGAAGCTGGAGATCATGAGGCAGAAGAAGCAGGTGAGACAGAGAAGCGTGTCCAGGAATTCCAGGCCTGCCTGCACCATGGATCAGCCCAGGGCTGGCAGGGGCAGCTGTCCTAGCGGGAGGGGGTCTGTAGTGTACTGGCTCCGAGCCATCACAGTCCTGTTCCCGTAGGAGTACCTGGAGATGCAGCGTCAGTTGGCCATCCAGCGACTGCAGGAGCAGGAAAAGGAGAGGCAGCTGCGCCTGGAGCAGCAGAAGCAGACCATCCAGATGAGAGCCCAGATGCCAGCCTTCTCATTGCCCTATGCCCAGGTACAGCTGCTGGGCCAGGAACCCTCCTGCCAGGTCCCAGGGCCTGCAGCCTAAGGCTGGTTTTCCTTCTCCCACCAGCTCCAGGCCATGCCTGCAGCCAGTGGGGTGATATACCAGCCCTCTGGGCCCACCAGCTTCCCTGGCACCTTCAGCCCAGCCGGCTCTGTGGAGGGCTCTCCCATGCACAGCGTGTACATGAACCAGGCTGCACAGGGAGGCACCGGGCCATACACCGCCATGCCTGTCACCGGGACTGGTACGTCAGGCAGCTCATCCCACAGGGGTAGGGGTGAGCCAAGGTGGTTGCTCCAACCTCTGCCCTCTCTGCCCAGATCCCAGCATGGTGAATGCCTACATGTACCAACCAGGGGCCGGCAGCGGGCAGGGGGCTCAGCAGGGGACAGCAGTGCCCACCACCACCCCAGCATACTCATCCTACCAGCCCACGCCCACACAGGGCTACCAGGCAAGTGAGGCAGCACAGCCTGTGGCTGGCTGGGGTGAGGGCTGGGGGCCTGGAGCAATGTACCCCATCTCATCAATGGGATCCCTGAGCAGGAGGGAGGACAGGCTGGTTGGTGCCAGACCTCCAGATCTGCTGCTCTCACTGTGGGAGTGGGCTGGGGTCAGAGCCAGTTCTGGGCTGTGGTGTCTTGGCTGGGGCTACGAGCCATCGCTGCCTATACCACCTCTCACCAGCCTCTCCCCACAGAGCGTGGCCTCGCAGTCGCAGAGCATCCCAGCCATCTCCCAGGCCCCCCAGTCGGGTGCCATGGGCTACATGGGCAGCCAGTCGGTCTCTATGGGCTACCAGCCCTATGGCATGCAGGTGAGTGCTCCCTGCTTGGGCTTGGGGGGTATGAGGTGTGGGTGGGCTCCAGCCTATGGACCCATCCTGGAGAAGGCCTGGCAGAGGCTGGGGTCTGTCACCACCGCCCCACGGGCGCTGCGTGTCCCCTGGCCCCTCTGACACCCACCCCCTTGCTCCCACAGGGTCTCATGTCTGCCCTCCCAGGCCAGGATGCAGCTCTGAGCAGCCTTCCAGCCCAGCAGTCCTACATGCCTGGGCAACAGCCCCTCTACCAACAGGTAAGTGCCACCAGCCCAGGGGGTCAGGGTCCCAGGGGATCAGGACCCAGTGGGGCATGTGTGCTGATAAAGCCACGTGCTAATGAAACCACTGTGTCTGTTCCAGGTGGCCCCAGCCGGGGGACCCCCCAGCAGCAGCCTCCACCGGCACCAGCCCCTGGGCAGCAGCCCCCGGGCAGCGGAGAGGCCCAGCTCATCTCATTTGACTGATCAAGACCACAGGGCATAGGGGACCCTGGAGGTCCTGTGTAACACTACTCTTCATCCAGAATCACTCTGTACTTCGACTGCTCCTCCTGTCCCCTGGCCCCACGTCCGGAGGCAGTGGTGCCGCAGGCTTCCATCGCAGGCTCTGGAGACCAAGCAGCAGGGGCACAGCCCCCTGCCCCCAACTGCCCGGGGTTCCTGCCCCCGGCACACCCACCCACCTTCCACTCCCCCTTGGCAGCCGGCGGCCCCCAGGGCCGGGCAGGAGCTCGCCCGGTCCTTGCCGTTGCCCCGGGGCTTGTGGCCGCGGGCCCCGAAGGAGCAGCGCTCTAGCCCTGCCCGGTCCCCGGCGCCAGCTTCGCCCTCTCCCCGCTGAGTCCCGCTCCCCGCAGTGCCCTCCTGGGCCCGGTGCCCCTCGCCGGGCCGAGCCCGTCCCCTCCCCACCCCTCGCGGGGGACACAGAGCGCGAACGGTGACAATAAAGCGTTGGAACGAGCTGCGGCCTCGTGTGCTGGGCGGGAGGGGGCGATGCTACCAGACTTCGCCTACATCTCCCAGGGCAGATTGCTTTGCTCCACCTCTCGGCTGTGCCCGGCCGGAGCGGCGCGGGGCCCGCCGGGAGCGCGGGGCGGAGTGCTCGGTGTCCTCGGGGCCGCCATGCTGCCCGCGGTGCTGCCCGCGGTGCTCCCCGCCGCGCTCCCCGCCGCCCGCCGGGCGCTGCTGCGGCCGCGCCTGCCGCGCCCCGCGCCCCGCACCGCGCCCGCCACCGCCGGGCTGCGGGCCCTCGGCACCGGCCCCGCGCGGCGCTCGGAGGCCTTGGCAGGGGCGCCGCTGGACACGGCCGCCAAGGAGTACTCGCCCAAAGTGCGGCAGCTGGTGCGGGACATCGCGGGGCTCACGCTGCTGGAGGTGGCCGATCTCAACGCGCTGCTCAAGGTGGGTGCGGGGGGCGACCCGGCTCATCCCGGCCCGGCCGCGTGCGCCGCCTGACCGGCCGCCGGTGCCGCTGCTCTTCCCGCAGGAGACGCTGAAGATCCCTGACGTGGGGGTGATGCCCGCGGCGGCCGCCGCCTCCGCCGTGCCAGCCCAGGCGGCTCCACAGGTACGGAGAGGGGCGGGAATGAGGCCCCGGGGGCTCCGTGTCGGCCCCGAGGGCCCCACGCGCGGGCAGCGGGCGGGGCTGGTGGGCTTGGCCGCGGGGCTTCACCGCTCTCCTGCTGCTTCCAGGAGGAGGAGGAGGTCCCGCTCAAGAAAGAGAAAACACATTTCACCGTCCGGCTGACAGAGCTGAAACCCGCTGACAAGGTGAAGCTGATCAAGGAGGTGAAGAACTTCGTGCCAGGAGTGAACCTCGTGCAGGTGAGCAGAGGCTGCCCCAGGTTCCAGCATATTGCCCCCAGGCCCAGATGGGTCCAGCAGCCTTGGCTCTCTGTCCAAAGGGAGCCTGGATTCCGTGTGCAGGAGCACAGTCTACCTGTGTCCACCTCAGTGCAGAGACATGGACAAAGTGGGGAGCAAGATTTGGTTGTGTCTTTGGTGTTTTCCCCTGGCAGAAGTGGGAGGATGAAGGAGGAGACCCAGAACAAAGATCTCAGAGTCCTTCATACCAGTGTCAGCTTCTCCAAACCTGAGAGCTGCTGTGAGCTTTCCTGCAGAGCACAGGAGTCCCTCACTCAGCTCGGTTTGGCTTGCCTTTCCCAAATCCCGTGTATTTCTGAATTTAGATGAGTTTCTCTAATTCACACACCTTTCAGTCCAGGCTTCCATGTCTTTTCAGGGCTCTTTATTTTGTAGGTGATGCTGCTTTTTCTTTCCTGGGAGGAGACTGGCAGCAGTCTCACAGCCCTGGAGAGCATCTGAGCTCATGCCCTTGAGCTGGGGTTGGGCTCAGCAGGGGTGATGAAGCTGCTACTTACCAAAGTATTTAACACACTGCAGTTCTCCAGTGGGTGATTCTACCACATCTCGGGGTTTAATAGGAGCACTTTCCATTTATCCAGCTGAAGCATTGAGCATTGCAGAGTCTGCTCCTATTGTAATCTGGAATAGCAGGGAGGTTTGCAAACAATCTTCTGTTCTTGTTGCAAAGCCAACAGAGAAACTCGGTGGCACAGGTGCAAGTTTGGCTCCCCCACAGGGATAATTACCTGACTGTCAGCCTGGTTCCTCTGGAAATTGCTCGTCCATTATTGGTCCAAAGCAAACATGAAAATACCAAACCCTGTAATGGATGCAATCAGCAGATAATTAACTGGAGAGCTGATGCTAAATGAGCTTGGCTTAGCATGTGGCACCTATCGGACGAGCTGTTTGTAGGTGCCGGCTATCGCAGGCAAACTCCAGTGTGATGTACCCGGCCTGGCACTTTGGTTAAAACACGCACACAAAACAATTGGCTGCTTGCAGGCGTTCTGCCTGCAGAGGTTATGTTCAAAGTAGAGCTGATGCACTTCTGTTGTAAATTTTATGGCCATCCAGTTGAGGTGTTCTAATGAGGTTTGCAGGGGATCTTGCTTGTGACCTGATTGTTTATAGGAGAGCGTGGCTAGTGAGGACTCTGGGTGCTGGTGGGGCCCAAACAGGTCAGTCTTGCGGCAACAACTGCATGATGAGACAGGTGTGTGGTCAGCACACACCAGACTGAGGCCATCCTCGGCTCAGGAAGCTCATTGAGAGCCTCCCAGCAGACACTGCATCACTGCCAGTCCCAGGCCTGACTGGGTTGGGAATGTACTGCCTCTGCCTCATGACTGCTGCTGTGTGGATACTGCTTGGCTCGGGCCCTGCTCTTCCTCCCGCCAGGCGCCAGGAACAGCTGCTTCCCTCAACCAGGGCTGCTTTAGAATGGAGTCACGCCTTGGTGAGCAGGGTTCTGAAATGAATAACCTGGGTTGTGTTGCCTGTTCTCATCGCAGCAAGACAGAACAGGCTCCTGTCTGACCCCTGTCCTGGTGAGTGAAGGCATTCCTGTCCTACCGAACACTGGCTGTGCCTGCTCACCGCAGCAAAAAAAAGGCGTTTTTTCCCACCACAGATATGTTGTTACTGTGCCCAGCAGGAATCAAAAGGACAAAACCTTTTTGACAGCAGCAGCAAGTCCAGTGGGTACTAAAGCCCCACTGAGCCACAGCAGGGAGCCGTGGCTTCTCACCTGGGAACCAGCCGGGGTTTGTTTCAAGGAACCAAATAGCTTCACTGGTGCTGGGTGTAAGAGCAGGAGAGTCTGACCACAGCAGGGTCTTGTCCCCCCAGACTCTCTTCCCTCTCTACAGCAGCACCGTCGTAAGTCCTTAAATCAGCTCAGCAGCTTTTCAGCTTTCCTTAAGTATTGCACTGCTGCCTAGTACCAGTAGTTTTGCTTAAAAAGTCCCTAAAATGTCAAAATAAGGTGTTACCAAGTCTAGTCTGTGCTGGAGCTCTGTTTTACCCAGTGCAGCTGTATCCAAACTCTGCGCTGGCCTCCCCTCCTGCTGGCACAAGTATGTGAACCAAAACACTGACACTGAACAGGGCTGGCCCAGCGCCAGGCAGCCACTGCCTGGGCCTCTGCCTGCCCCCACTCCTGCACAGGCCAGGGGTGCACATCTGGGAGCACCACGCACATGCTGGGAAGAATTTAGGAGCAGCAAATCCCTGGAAAAGGTTTCCCTGTGGATGTACTGCCACTCACGGTCAGGTTTAGCCGCCTTCCGGTGGGATGTGCTGCAGTTCAAGTGAAAGTCTTGGGGTTTGTGCTGGTCAGTGAGTTTCCCTGGTGATCTTAAACAGAGGTCAGGCTCATGGCTCTAAATCCAATAATCCGGTTAGTGAAAGACACTTTACGGGCCTCGTACTTTGTCCCTCCCACAGGCCAAGAAGCTGGTGGAGTCCCTTCCGCAGGAGATCAAGGCAAACGCCTCCAAGGAGGAAGCAGAGAAGATCAAAGCGGCACTGGAGGCAGCAGGAGGGACTGTTGTTCTGGAATAGTCTCACCCCAGAGGGACTGGCACAACGGCTGCTGCCCAAGCCGGGCCTGGACCTTTCCAAGTGCGTGGCGTGGTGGGAGTGCTCTCCTGAAAAACACTGTGGTTTGGCAGAGCTGCTGCCTCCTTCCTCTATCACCATGAACTCTACCTTATAAATATAAAAAACACCATGTAAAACCGTTCATCTCTCCCAAATCAGCTCTGATTATCCCCATGCTCTGTGTGTGCACACTGGTAACGTCACCATTTCATAGAATCATGGAATGGTTTGAGTTGGAAGGGACCCTAAAGATCATCTCATTCCATCCCCTGCCATGAGCAGGGACACCTTCCACTATCCCAGATTGCTCCAAAGCCCCTCCAGCCTGGCCTTGGACACTTCCAGGGATGGGGCGGCCACAGTTTCTCTGGGCAACCTGTGCCAGGGCCTCACCACCCTCACAGGGAAGAATTTCTTCCTATTATCTAACCTAAAGCTACCGTCTCAGTGTGAAGCCATTCCCTCTTGTCCTGTCACTCAAGGCTCTCCTAAATAGCCTCTCTCCATCTTTCTTGTAGGCTCCCTTCAGGTACTGAAGTTTGTACTAGCATATCACACCCCTCCTCGTGACATCACCCCCCTCTTAACGCTGCCTTTTGCTGATAGTCTCACCTCCCTGTTAGTTGTTAACGGGAAGAACCTACTTCCACGGGCTGTGGAGATGTGCGTAGGTTGGGAATGAGTGTTCTGGAGCTGCTGATTCTCCCCGCGCTCTGCGTGTGTGCACTGGTAATGCTGCTGTTTGTACCCGCGCACCCCCCACCTGTTCACGTCGCTTTTTTGCAGATGCCTTCACCTCCCCGTTAGTGAATCCCCGTTAATTATTACCGGGAAGAAGCCACTCGCACAGGCTGTGGAGATGCGTGTGGCAGGGGAAGGAGGATTCTGGAGCCTGGGGTCGCCTTGGCAGCCCCCGCCCGAGAGGCTGGGGGGTTCCGCTCCGCTCCTGGGCCGGGGGATGCGACGGCCGGGTCCGCCCCCTCCCGGGTGCCGGTACCGGGAGGGGCGTGGCTTAACGGGAGGGGCGTGGCTTAACGGAAGAGGGCGTGGCTCGCGGCAGACACGGAGCCCATGGCGGAGCAGCGCGTTTCGCGCTGGTATTTCGGCGGCCTCGCGTCGTCCGGGGCCGCCTGCTGCACCCACCCCTTGGACCTGCTGAAGGTGAGGGGGGGACACGCCCGGGGGGCGGCTCTGACGGCGCGTGAGAGGCGGCTTAGGGGACGAGGGAGCGGGTTTGAGGAGCGCGGAGCGGCTGTGAATGGCTGCGGTGGTGTGGGGGGTGCTGCGAGGGGATGGGGAGACGGTTGGTGCGGCTGGGAGGGGTTGGGGGACGGTTATCGGGGCTGGTAGTGGTTCTGAGGGTCCCGGAGCGGCTGCGAGGAGTTGGGGAAGGGGTTAGGGGGAGTTGGGAGTGGCTGTGGGGGTCCCGGAGAGGTCGCGGCGGGACGGGGAGCGGGTCTGAGGGTCTGGGCTGCGGGACGGGGGGCGGCTGCGAGGGGACAGAGAGCGGGTCTGGGGGCTTCAGGGCGGCTGTGAGGACTCAGGGGATGGCTCTGGGCGGCTGGAAGAGGCTGTGAGGGTCCATGAGAGGTTGCGAGGGGATGGGGAGCCGATCTGGGGAGCGAGTCTGAGGGTCCCAGAGTGACACCAGGGGAGGGGAGGTGGCTCTGAGTGGACTGAGAGTGACTGTGAAAGTCCTGGAGAGGCTGTGAGGGGACGAGGAGCAGGTCTGAGGGTCCTGGAGCAGCAGCAGGACTGGCTGTGAGGGACCTGGCTGCGGGGAAGGTGGGCAGGAATGAGGGAGAACAGTTGTGAGGGTCCCAGGGTGACTGCGAGGCCAGAGGACAGCTGCAGAGCACCAGGGAAACAGCTGCTGGGATCGGTTCTGAGGGGCTGATTCAGGTTTGAGGCTGTGCAGGTATGTGGGCCTGGGCTCAGGGAGGAGGGAGCTGGCACTTGGGACAGGGCTGAGGGGTCACAGACCCAGCCCAGGGGCAGGGGCAGATGTGTGGGGCTGAGGGGTCTGGGCTACTCGGGGTGTCCCCCCTGTGGGCTGTGGAGGACGCCTTGGCCTGCCCTGCCCTGCCCTGCCCGGGCACGGCAATAACTCCGGGGCTGGCGGTGTTGGACACTGTCCCACTGGGCTCTGAGCCCTCCGGCCAAGATGTCACCTAGGCGCCGCGGATGACCTGGCATCCCCGCTGCCGCACAAAGGGCGCCGCACGCAGCCCTGCACTGCCAGCACCCACGGACGGGGCGAGTGCCAGCGCTGCCTGGAGCCTTGTGCGCCAGCCAAGCGGCGATGGGCCTGGCAGCCGGGCAGGCTGCGGAGGGGCAGTGGGAGAGCCAGCCCAGGCCAGGGCCTACCCTGCCCAGGGCTGTGCCCATGGGGAGGCTGGGACAGACAGCCCCTTCCCACCCCATGACATGGAGGGAGGGGAAGATGTACTCGGCACAGGAGAGCAGCCAGCCCTGACAAGGGGATGCCGCCTGTTCAGCCTGTTGCTGTGCCTGGTTGGCCCTGTCTGCCCAGCAGAGGTGGCTGACAGCCCATGGGAACTCGTGTGGGATGCCCTGGCAAGGCGCTAAGAAAGGGAATTAGTCTGATACATGCCTCTCGGTCTGTCTCTGAGCCAGTGTGACGGGTGTGACATTTGGGTCACGTCCCCTTGCTGTCCCCTGCAGATGTGCAGCCCCTGAGTATGCAGGGCTGTGAGCAGTCCAGCCCACTGCTAGGTTTCACCAGAGGGTTCACATCTGAATATTGATCACAGACCTGCCTTTGGCCCAGAGCTCCCCTGCAGCAGGGGCTGGCACCAGGCCTGGTGAGGCACAGGAGGCCTCAGGGTCCGGCAGGGCAGAGTACGAAGGGCACTTCACTGCCGCTCTGGACCTTAGCCTCAGCAGGAGGCCGCAGCCAGCCAGCCTGGACAGTGCTTGTGCCCTTAGGCCGGCTCTCTGCAGCCACCAGCCACCCACGGCCTGGGCAGCCCTTCCCCTGCCTGCCTGCCTGCCCTTCCTGCAGCCCTGGGACTGCAGGCAGCGGAGTGCATCCCAGCATGGCTCTGCCTGACTTGCCTGCCTGTTTCCTGTGCCCCAGGCTGCCTGAAGCTGGCTGCCCAACACGCCACGAGCTCTGGTCCCTGACATCCAAAATCCACCTGCCAGCATTGAAGGCAGGCCCCTGCACCCCTGCTGATGCCCTACGTGGGAGACAGCAGCTGTTCCCAGCATCCTGTGGTGTGTCCCACGGCCCAGCTGTGCTGGGGCTTCTGAATCAGGAGCCAGGCCTGGTCCCCCGACAGCAGCCCTTTGCTCTCCTTATCTCCTGGGGCCTTTGACCTACACATGTCTCCGCAGCACTCAGAGCATGCTCTGGAACCAGCTGACACAGCTCCCGTGTGTCCTGGCCAGCCCCCCACAATTCCCACTGCCATGCATTGTGCCTGGTGATGGTGGGAAGCATTGGGCTGCTGCAAGAGGGAAGGAGAGCATCTGGCCAGCTGTGGGGTTCTCTTCCTGCCTCTGCGATTCCTGCACTGGGGAGGAGAGGAAGTGGCTCTGGAGGCCTGCCACCCTGCGTGGCCATGACTTTACTGGCCCGATTGCATCCCTCTGAGCAAACCCATACTGGTTACTCACTTGCTCAGGTGCTGCTGGACCAGCCCACCCTGAGGTGGTCCAGGGTTCTTCTGGGAGGAGCAGGCACCACCTCTCATCTTGGAACCTAATGTTGAGGGCAGGGCCTGGGAAGGGCTGTGGGCAGGTGCCTGGGCACTCCCCTTCCCTCACTGCCTCCAGCTCTCTGGTGTCAGGCTGGGCCAGTCTCCAAGTCCTGTTCAGGTGTGGGAAGCCCAGAGCTGTTGCTGTTGGCTCCTGGGCAGTGTTGACATGTTAGCCTGATGTGCTCACATTCGTGCCTGCTCTGCTGCCCGTTGCGCTCCCAATCCCTGCCCAGCCCGGCGCTGAGCTGACGCTGCTGCGTTCTGCCCCAGGTCCACCTGCAGACACAGCAGGAGGTGAAGATGCGGATGATGGGGATGGCAATGCATGTGATCCGCACCGACGGCTTCTTTGCTCTCTACAATGGGCTCAGTGCCTCGCTGTGCCGGCAGGTGAGTGCCACTGTGCCCTGCTGGCCCGTGGGCCCCCAAGGCCAGCACAGAGCCCCTGCCATGCTGCAGAGTCCCTGGAGCTGACAGGCTGCCCTCTACCAGGGGCACAGCCGCTCATTTCCCTCTCCTCCAGATGACGTATTCCTTGACTCGCTTTGGCATCTATGAGACCGCAAAGAAACACCTGGGCCAGGGCAGCCAGGGGCCTCCCCCCTTCTACCAGAAAGTGCTGATGGCTGCAGCAGGAGGTGAGCCAGGCAATGGGGCCCTCAGCTCCAGCTCCCTCAGGCTGGACGCTCCCCTCACCCAGCTCTTCTTTTGCCACAGGTTTCACTGGTGGGTTCGTGGGGACCCCGGCTGATATGGTGAACGTCAGGTCGGTTCTGTCTGTGTGACAGGGGTTGTGGCCGGTGCACGACAGTGGTTGGAATGGTGGGAGGTGCTGGGTGCTCCCGTCATCTCTCCTGGCCAGCCTGACCAGCTGTCAGTGGCCCAGAAGCTCTGTGCTCAGGATGACTGGAGCTGTTCTGCTGTTTGATGACAGCCCCCTGGAGGGAGTGGGGCTGGAGGCAGCACTCTTAACCATTTGCAAATGGGCAACACAATCCCACTGCCCCGGGCAGGAGTCTCTGGTGCTGGGGGATAGTGAGGCACCGGCCCTCCCTCACCTGCGGTGCTCTGCCTTGCAGGATGCAGAACGACGTGAAGCAGCCGCCGGCTCAGCGGCGCAAGTGAGTGGGGGCCTGAGGCGGGGGGGCCGTGGCTCCCGGAGGAGCTGAGGCAGAGGGTTGGGTTGTTGTGGGGCCGTGAGGGCTCGGACAGCAGGGAGGTGGTCGGCAGGGACCGGCGCTCCCGGGGCCGGGGGTCCCCGTGGCCGCGGGGTGGCAGCACCGCATCAGGCACCGGCACCGGGGGCGGCGGGGTCTGGGCCGGGGCGCCGCTCCGGGAGCCACCGGTGCCCGCGGAGAGCGGCGAGGCTGCCGCCGTGCTGGGGAGCCTCGAGTCCTGACCCCTTCCCCTCTCGCTCCTTCCAGCTATTCCCATGCCCTGGACGGCATGTACCGTGTCCTCCGGGAAGGTGAGGCCGTGCCAGCCGGGTGGGTGAGCCCGCTCCGGTGTCCTCACAGGCACCGGGGAGCCAGAGCAAGGCTGACCTGGGGAGTTCGCTCAGTCAGGGCAGGGAGAGGGGCCGGGGGGATGCCCTTGGGGCTGGGGAGCCCAGGGGCATGCAGGGCCTGGCACCACCACACTGTCTGGCAGGGGCAGGGGCCAGGCCGGGTCTGGTAGGGCCTGGCAGCCTGCCTGTGCTCAGTGGGAAATCGAAACCTGCCAGGAGGTGCAATGAAAAGGAGCAGGAGGATGGAGCAGGTGGGACAGGGGATGAACAGAGGCAGGGAGGAGGTTGGGCCATTTTGAAGGATTCCCCTATCCTGCAGCCTATTTGCTGTGGTGTGTTTTAAGGAGGGCTGTGCAAGGAGTTTGGGACATAGCCTGGGCAGGGAAGAAGCCTCCAGGTGGAATAGGGTGTGAGTGATGGCCCAGGACTATGCTGATCCCCATCTGTCTGTCCACAGAGGGCCTGAAGAAACTCTTCTCAGGAGCTACTGTGGCATCCTTCCGTGGGGCCCTTGTTACCATTGGGCAGGTAGGACAGCTCTTCTGGGCAGTAGGTGCCTGGTGTGATGAGGAAGGGGAACATATCACTGATTCACAGTATCTTTGCAGCTCTCCTGTTATGATCAGGCCAAACAACTGGTTCTCGCCACTGGGTTGCTGTCAGACAACGTTGTCACTCATTTCCTGTCCAGCTTCATTGCCGTGAGCAGGGCTGGGGGGGCAGGGTTGGGGCTTGGTTTGCCTGCAGCCAGGCTGCTGTCAGAGCCACCACTCTGGGCTTGGACTGAGCAGGGCTGGGCACAGTGGCTCTGAGAGGCTCTTGGCCTGGGGTTGGGCCCAGGCATGGCTCTGGGTCTCTTCAATGACTGCAGCAGTCAGTGGCACCGGGGTCTCCTGATTCCTCACTGACTCTCTGCAGGGCGGGTGTGCCACGTTCCTGTGCCAGCCCCTGGATGTGCTCAAGACCCGCCTCATGAACTCCCATGGGGAGTACCAGGTGAGTCACCCACCCTGCCCATCTCACTGCTGCCCATCCTCCCCTCTCTACGCACAGGGCCTCTGCCTCCCAGCCCCTCCCACCTTGTCTCTCACCCTCTCTCCCCAGGGTGTTGTCCACTGTGCCATGGAAACTGCCAAGCTCGGACCCCTCGCCTTCTACAAGGTATGTAGCTGGGGATGTGTGGGGTGGGGCAGGCTGGACCAGGCTAGGAGGAGAGGTTGCCGTCCAGAACAGTCCTGGGACAGGGGCCTTCCAGGCTCTGCTGTGGTGGCTTGGCTGCTTCCTGCGCCAGGCCCTCATCCACCTGGCCCAGGCTTGGCCCCAGGGTAACACAAGGCCTGGCCTCGCCGGGACTCACCCTGGGCTCAGGCACTGCAGCCATGGCCCTGTTGCACCCATCAGGCTCCCAAATGGGAGGGCAGGTGCCAGCACCCATGTGTAGAACAGAGGGGTTGGCATGTGATGCTGAGACCTGTGTGCCCTGCGGTGACCACGGTGCAGCAGTCCCTGCTCTGCAGCCTGTGTTTCATGCCCAGCCAGCACTGCCCTGTGCCTGCCCACTCATGCTGCTGCTGGGAGCACCAGGGCCAGGCACGCACTGACTCTCCCCTTTCTTTGCTGTCCCCTTCCAGGGCTTTGTTCCTGCTGCTGTCCGGCTCGTTCCTCAAACTGTTCTCACCTTTCTCTTCCTGGAACAGCTGCGCAAATATTTTGGGATCAAAGTGACCACCTGAGTCAGACGGATGGGACCCTGCCTCACCCCAGGGGGGTGAGCATGTGGGTCACCCTCAAGATCCCAGAACCTCTCTCTGCTCTCTGGGGCCAGCACCATTCTCCCTCCTTTTGGCCCCATTCCTGTGCCTTGCCAGCACCTGTGGCCAACCCCCCAGACTCCCCTCTCCTCTCACCCCCATTCTCAGTATCTCCATTACCTCTGCACTACTGGTTTTGGGTTTCTTGCGGGTTTTTCTTGCTGTCTTCCTATTGCCCTACTTCTAGCCTTGAGTTCTGTCCTTGCCCCCCTCAGCCCTGTCCCTCATGTGCACCAGGAACAGGACTGTGCTGTCCGGGGGAGGAGTGGGATTGGCTGCCTGGCTCTGTACCTCGTCGCAGAACCCATGGGGCTGAGGAGGCTTGTGCCCCTGTGGCTGTGGTGCTTGGGCTCAGGGCAGTGGGTGTGAGGCCCTGTCCTCCCTCAGTGCCTCTGGCCCCCATGCTCTCCACCAACACCAGCTCAGCCTGGCCCCCCTGCCCTGCTCCTGGCCTCCCACACCCTCCTTCTGCTTGGCCAAAACTCCCCAGCGCCGCTGGCCGCTGGGCTCTTCAGGGATTGTGCCTCATACCAATGAGGGCGGCGGGGAATGCGCCCCAGCCAGCTCCGGCTCTGGCAGGGCCCAGCAATGCCTGCTCGGAGACCCAGTACTCGCTCACCCACAGTGTGCCCTCGTCAGACCCAGCCTCTGTGGGAGCGTCCCTCCAAGCTGCTCGGTGGCCTCACTTGCCCCGGGGCTGAGCAACCCCCTGCCCCTCACAGCCCCCTGGCCCTGCACCACCCTGTGTGCAGGGGCTGTGGGCACCAGCCCCTCTGCCATGCGCTGTGTGTGCTGGCCCTGAGGGATCAAAGAACTGGAATATCCGTGACCTTAATGTATAATAAAGGTGAACGTGCACAGGGCCTGCTGTCCTGCTTTTGCAGAGGGGGATGCTGCACCCCCTTTCTGCTTCTGAGAGCTTGGGCTGTGAGCTCAGCCTCCCACAATGGAGGGAGGGGAACAAGGCATGGCCCCTGGCTCCGTGCCAAACAGGGGATCTTCACCTTGCTCTGCCCAGCACCCCCAGACCTGTGCAAGGGGAGCTGTGGGCAGGGTCTCTGGCCAGTCTTGGGCCAAGTTGTGCCCGGTCTCATCTGTGCAACAGCTCTGGGGCAGGGCCACGCCAAGGGCGCCCATCGCCTCCACCAGAGCTGCCTCCTGGATGTGACACTAATTGGGCTCTGGCAGGCGGAACAGAGGCAGCCTGGCACAGCAGAGCAGTGAAAGCTCGTCACCTTAACAAGGCCTAATGATGCTGGCTGGCATTACCACTCTGGGCCTGTGCCCCGTCCCAACAGAGGCCGTGGGCAGGTGAGCACAGGGGCAGCTGGGCTCTCTCCTGGTGAGGGGCTGGGGGCTGCAGGACAGGTTATGGTGTCTCATACCCCGGCCAGCCCAGCACTGCTCCCACGGCCGGCAGGCCCTGCTCTGTGCCACAAAGGGGCCAATGTGGAGCAGGGGAACAATAGAGCCCCCGTGGTCCCCCAGCAGCACAGAGTCCTTCTCAGGCCCATGCCAGCCAATGGCAGGGATGTTCCTGCTGGGTTGCGGTCCCACCAGCTGCACCTGCCCCGTGCTCCCAGCACATGTATGCCCTGTCCCCACAATACTTGTGGCAACCGAGCTGTGCTGCAGCCACACTGGCAGGACAGTGTGTGCCAGACACAGCCTGAAGCACAGTGCCCACAGCTGCAGCGCGCTGGCACTGCTTATCTCTGAGCACTGGCACTGCTTATGTCTTGAGCATCGAAGAGCGCAGGGCTGGCAGCAGCCTGTGGCCACCGTGTCAGAACTGGCCACCCCCTGGTCCCACCCTGCCCTGTACCAGGGCCTGGGCAGCTGCCTGCAGGGGTTTCCCCAGGGCACTTCTTTGCCCTGACCTTAGGCAGGGATGGGGGCTGCTGGTCCTCTCCCCCACAGTCCCCTCCTGGCCTGGATGGGTGCCAGGGCCATCTCCAGGGGGGCAGCCATGGGTCTGACCCCCTGGCACTGTCAAAGCACCTGCAGGACCCAGCATGGGCTCGGGCTGCTCTGCTCACACCAACGAGGCCTTCCTGCCAATGGAAGTCTCACAAAGCAGGACCCCGGCAGAGGCAGCTCTGGGGACTCCAGGGAGCTGGGTTTGGGCTGGGTGGGCTACGGGGGGACACACTCCGTGTACCTGTGGTGCCACAGCTGGCATGGCCACCGCGTCCTGCATGGCCCAAGGTAAATGTGTTTGTGCCGGGGGGCCGGGGCAGGGTAGACCGCTGGCACCCCCGGTCCGGGGCCTCCCCCGGGCCCCTCCCCAGACCTAGCCAGGAGGTCCCGGGGCGTTGCTCTGCCTGGGCTCTGTTTACCTGCAGCGGGACAGCGGCGGCGAGCGACCCGTCACCGCCGGCGGCGGCCGGAGCGCGGGTGTCCAGGCGGCTCCCCGGCGGCACGGCCGAGATCCGTCCAGGTCCCCAAGGGGCCGAGCAGCCCGCGATCCCGCGCCGGGGCCACCAGCTCGGGGCACCGCAGGACCGGGGGCGCGCTGGGACTGGGGAAAGGTCCCGGGGGACGGATCCCCGGCCCACTCCCCCAGGGTCGGAACGGTCCAGCTGCCCCCACCACTGCGCCCGTATCCGACGCCGAGCCGAGCCGGTGCCCGGGAGCGGGGCTGGGCGGAGTAGCCGGCGGGGGACTGGTGGCGGCGACAAGCGGCGGCGTCCCCGCAGCTCCCGGGAGCGGCCGTCGGTGATGCGACGGGCAGCGCCGAGCACTCGGGCGGGGCGGGGGCACCGGGCTGCGCCCCCCTTGTGCCAGCAGGAGGAGCGGGGCGCTGGGACGCGACTCCGCGCCCCCGGTCCCTCCCCCCGCCCCGGTCCCTCCCCCCGAGCCGCCACAGCCGCCACCGCCGAGGCTCCGGCAAAAGTTTTCGCCGGAGCAACCGAGCGCGCCGGTCTCGGTCCTCGCCGGCTCCGAGATGCGTCCGGGAGCCGCCGCGAGCCCAGCCCCGAGAGGTACGGGAAAGGGGGGAGGAGGGCGGGGAGCGCCCATCCCTGCGGGTTCGGGGGTTTGGGATGCCGCACGCCCCGTCGCGTGGATGTGGACTCGGGTGACGGCTGCGCATCCCCGGGGCCACGAATTGAGCCTCGGAAGACCAGAGCAGCAGGTCCCAGAGCTGCCCCGGTGCTAGGCGCCGGCCCCGGGGGGGAAGAGTCCCTCGGCGAGGGGTGTCCTGGACCGGGGGTCTCAGCAGGGCTGCGCCTGCTCCCCGCCCGAGCCGCTGCTGCTGGCGTCCCTGTGCAGAGGCGCTGCTGTCGGGCTCACGGCACCCCTGGACGCTGCCCTGACTGCGGTGAGCCCCCGGTCAACCATACCAGCCAGGCTCCGACGCGCAGGGAGTATCTCCCAGAGCAGCCCCTTGCCATGGTGGGACCCACGGGGTCTCACCGCCGCGGGCACAAGAGTGCCCGTGGGTCTCTCGTCGAGAGGCAGAAGCAGGGGACACTTTTGACCCTTTCCAGCTCTCCCCAAGCTCTCTGGGTGTTGCAGGGGCCCGGTGTGAGTGCCCTTTGTGACTCTGTCCCGAGCTCTGCTGTGTCAACACGGTGTTGGTAAATGGCTTTGTTTAACCAGGACATGTCGGGTATGTGACCTTGCCGTCCTCCTGGTTGCAAGTGCATCTCCAAAGCTTCTGCGGGTCCCATCTGCCCGGCGCTGCTCTTCCCTCGGGGCAGTGAGGGGAACAGAGACTGCGGGGCTCAGCCTGGCTCCCCTCGTGCTGGACAGGCAGAGGACAGAGCATCCGCTCTGCCCAACCCTTGCCGTGCACCCCGCAGCGCAGACCATGCCCCATGCAGCGCCTGCACCGTGTGTCCTGACCCACGCCAAATTCAGTGATTGCTCCTATGATTTTGTCTGTGCATCAGCAGGAAAATTTAGGGCCCGCAGGACCCCTCCTCGGCGTGTTAGTGCTGCCCCGGCTGCCAGCTACTGTGCTTCCCACCAATCCCGCTTCTTTCCGCACACTGTGGTGCAGATTTTTTTTGTGTTCTGTTGCCTGGAGAGGGGAGAAGATAAAAGGCTGAACAGAGAATAGGCAAAATGTGGATTAAAAATAGTTAATGAAAAAATGTGACCGCAAGCCTTGATCCACAGCACAGCGCTGATCCCAGCCACCGGGCACAGCCTCTCCGTGCACCTCGCTGTGCCAGGCAGGGGCAGGGACAGGGGAAGCCAGACACAGGGGAGATGGGATGGCAGCTCAGCTCCATCCCCCTGTGCTCCTCCACTGCATCCTGCTCTGTCCTGCTTCCCCCATGGCCCCTGGGGCCTGGGGCACACGGCTGTGCACAACAGGCACCAGCGGATGGCTGGGCACATGTGCCCCTCACCACACCCCTGGCTCACTGGGGCTGGTGACCGACTGCACCCAGGGTTGCAGATGTCTCAGGACAGGGACAGACTCTGCTGGGACACCTTTCCAGATGGGCTGCGATGTGTCTTGTGCATCTGCACTTCAACAGTGCAGGGTTTGAGCTCACTCTTTGGAGAGGTGCTGGGAAGTTGTCCCCAGGTCCACAGCAGCTACAATGTCCATTCATGCCACAAACTGGTCTGGGAAGGTGGATGTGGAGCTCCCAGTGCAGGGGAACGTGTGCCTCTCCCTGTCTGCACTGACCTTTTCCTAGGCTTTTCCCAGCCCTGTGCCTCCCCTGTGACACGCTAAGCACACGTGTCACACCATGCCTCTCATGCTTTTCTTTTGTGTTTCGTGGGTTTTCGTGCAACGTGATGAACAAAACCACCCCTTTCCCTGAGCCAGGGACAAACTGTTGTGTGGCTCAGCATCCACTTGCCAGAGCCAGCTGGGCAGCAAGGTCATTTGGCCACTGCCCTTCTGTGCCTGAAGACCACAGGCCCTCTTTGGTAATGGGTAGCTGTGCAGGAGCCCCTGACCATGCCTAGAGGCAGCCGGGGGGTTGTGGAGGTGATGCAAAGAGTATCTGTCCTGTTTGCATCCTGTACTGCTGTTGATGAAAATACTGTCAGGGCTGGTTTGGGTTTTCTTGGTCCAAGATGACACAGAATCCGACATCGCTGGTGCCTGGTGACATTGGCTCTCTCCATGTGCCGCTGCTCAGGGCTTCCACAATCATGTAGCTCTGTGCAAACAAGCCATGCTCTTGCAGCACAAGGGCTGCTCTGGGCAGCTCAACTGCTCCTCTGCAGCCAAAGTTCCTGGTGCTCAGTTCTCAGAGAAGGACTGTAGCAGAGGAGTGGGAGACATCCCCTAGCTTGGGGCAGGGACACAGGTAGGGACAGTGCAGACCAGACCTCCTGGGCCTCCCCGGCCTGGCTGTCTCCCCCCACCCTTACCCTGCTTGCCATGGTCTTGGGTGGAAAGTGGAGCAGCATCTGCAGGACCAGGCTGTGCTGGCATTGCATCAGCTCTGGCCCAGCACCGTCCCCTCCCCTGCCAAGTGCCAAAGCCCCTGCCGTGCTGGCGTGTAGCTCCCAAGCTCAAAGCCAAGCCAGCCGTGGAAAGCACTGCATTAGCGCATGGGGGGCTAATCCCTGTGTTCAGAGGGCACACAACCCCCCTCCACCGCTGCCTCCGAGCCAGCGGGGCTGTGCCGGGTGCGGGGCTGCGCTCGTGAGGAGGCATTCCACTGGGGGGGACCAGGCTCTGTGGGGCTGTGCCAGCCTCACAGCGCTTGTGCAGGGCCGTGGCTGTGCCAAGGTGCTCCCGGGTCACGTTGCAAATGCCCATGAGTGTCCCACGGGGGTTCACCGAGCCGCTGATCCATGTGACAATGATCCCAGATGTGGAGCTCGTTCCCTCACACGTGCCATAGCAGCAGTGCTGGAGGGACTGGGGGGCAAAATCCCAGGGGAAGCTGACAGGGTGGGATGAGAAGAGAGTCTCTCCCCAGGCAGGTCTGGGCACTCAACTTGCTGTAGGGGTCCATGGTGATACAGAGCTTCTGCAGGGCAGCACGGGGGCTTTACATCCACCAGCAGGGAGCAAAATCCCCTTTTCCCATCCGCTCCCTGTCTTAGTGCAATGTCATGGCAGTAGTGCACCTAGGTCCTCCACTCGCCCCTTAACCTGCCCAGGCTGCATGCCCTGGCCCCTGCCTCTTGAGCACCCCAGGGCCAATGGTGGCCACCATGAGCCACAGGTCAGCCAGGGATCACAGGGAGACCAGTTAAATGGAAAGGGGGTCTTTGCTTTGTCCCTGCAACTGCAGAGGTTGGCACCACTGACAGGGGAAGGGCTCAGTGCACAAACACAGACACCACTGACAGCCCCACTCCCCCTACCCTGAGGGCAGATGATGATGCCTATGTTTGACCCCTCTGGCCCCCAGCACTGGGGCTGCCAGCACAGCCCCTCCCCTGCCTGCGCTCAGCCTTCCCGGTGTTGGCTCCTTGTTCCTGCTCTGCCATTGCAAGCACCAGATCTCTCCTCTGTGGCTGCAGCGGTGGAGCTGTGCTGGGTGTTTGCAGCCCAGGCTCTACGGGGGTCAGCAGCCACAGAGCTGTGACACGGGAACACGCCACATTGTCCAACACCAGTGTGGGGTGGAAGTCCCTTGCACACACACTGTCATGCACTTCAGCCCCTCAGAGGCACCCACTCCCATGGCATGTACCCTCCACCCAGTACCCATGGCCCACTGTGGTGGGGGTTCCCCAAAGCCTGGCCCTGGCTGGGAACACGGTACCAAGGCAGGGAATGTGGTGCTGAGAGCCAGCTGGGCATGGCAGGATGAGGGAAAGTGGTGGGTGATGTGGGGCCAGGTCACTCCTGTGGTGCTACCTCTGGCACCCAGGAGGTCACTGAGAGGAACCTCTGGCAGTGGCAGCAATGGCATGTGCAGTTGGCAGAGCCACTGCTCCGAGCACTGTGCATTCTGCTGCTGGGCAGTACCAGTTCCCAGGAGGTGCTGCCAGTGCTCCTGGCCTCTGTACACCCTGCTGTTCTACCACATAGAGCCACTGCTCCCTCCCTGCCACACCACACAGCACCAGGGACAGCTAGTCCATGCACACCTATGTCTCTGCTGGAAAGAGCCCCTGTCTGTGCTCCCCACAAGGCAGTGGAGCTGTGGGGGCTCCCCACCCTATGGGGAGTGGGGATCCAGCACAGTGCTGTGGCTGCACAGTGCTGTGGGCAGCTGGGGCAAAGGGCCTGGGCAGGGTGAGGGGGGAGCCCCGTGCCACAGAGAGGAGCGTGACCGGCCCTCGTGCCAGGACCCCTCACCCAGTGCAGTCTGCCCGGCTTGGCCGTAGCAGGGCTGGGGGCTGGGGAGTGGCTGCCAGCTGGGGGAGTCCAGGGCAGAGGCCTCCCTGCTGCTAAATCCCACTGCAGCAGCTAAAAATAGCGACACCTCTGCCCCAAAGCTGCTCCCCCGCCACACAGAGGGGCTGGCAGCAAGTTGCTGTAACCCACGCGCCTGGAGAAGCGTTCCAAACCAGGGCAGGGATGGATGCTCGGCCAAGGACGGGCACCAGGACCGTCCCATGGGGTCGGCACGTGAGCAGTGGTGGGATGGGGTAGGTGGGCTTGATGTTGTGGGGCTGAGGGTGGGACAAGGACAGGGATGCTGGCACGGGGAAAAGGGACAGAGATTCCAGGGTGGGGATGGGAGGAGGACTGGGACAGGGATGCTGGTGTGGGGACAGGATTGGTGGGTAGGGGCTGAGGGGGATGACACAAGGACAGGGATGCTGACATGGTCAGGTGCCCAGTGGGCACCCACCAAAGGTCACTGTTCCCAGAGGCCACCCAGTGAGGACTGTCCCAGGAGACAGTTCCCTCTGTCCTGGGACTGGCTAAATAAGGCCATTGCAGGTTCTGCTCCCCAAGCCTCATCTGGAGCTCCATGTGCTGATTAATGAGCTGCTCCAGCAACCACTTGCGACATGGCGAGTGGGTCTGCCCTGATGGAGGAAACACGACTTTCCCAGGGATAAAAATAGGCACAGGCAGAGCGGCGAGCCCTGGGAGCAGGGCTGGTCGGGGAGCGTGATGCTCTGGCTGGTGCCCAGGGGGAGCACAGGGGCCACGGGCAATGCCGGATTGTCTGTGGTGGCACCAGCACTGCTGTCTCTTCCGTCCCCCACAGCTCAGCTGCCCTCCCACCACAAAGCCGTGCCGTGCCGTGGGGATGCTGCCAGAATGGCCCCTTGTGGGAAGAGCTGAAATAACGCTCAGGAGCCCCATAACCGGCTTAGGGGGATGGAGGGAATTACAGCACCTCGTGAGCCGGGGTCTGGGCAGAGCACTTGGGCGCTGTGTCAGACAAGGCCCTACATCGCTGGCAGGAGCTGGGGGTGATGAAGGCAGAGTGGCACAGCCCAGCTGAGCTGGTCTCAGAGCAAAGGCAGCCCCACAAGCCAGGGTCCCTGTGGGTTAACAGCCAACCTTTGTCCCCATCCCCACCTGGCCCGTGCTGTTGGTGGCTCCCTGCCCACCTCCATCCCAGACAGGTGCTGCTGCAAGGCCATGGCTGAGTGCCCTGAGGGCCGCCTTGCAGCACGAGAGTCAATGGGAAGGGGGGATCCCAGGTGCTGGCCCCCACCTGAGAGCATGCTCAGGTGTGAGGAGGGGTCCTTCTGCCACAGGTGTCCTGCACTCTAAGAGCTTAGCACCGATGTACAGCTGGGCACCAACTCTAGTGTGGGGTGGCACCAGCTCCAGTGTGGGGTGGCACCAGCTCCAGTGTGGGGTGGCACCAGCCCAGGTCACCCCTGGGGGTCGGGAGGCAGTGCCGCCAAGGGGCATGAGGGTCTGCCCTGCTCAGAGGTTGTGATGTCCTGCATGTGGCTGCACTTTGACTGCACAGGGGTTGGGGTTGGCTTGATGAACAGAGAGTCAACATAGTCACAGTCCCAGTGCCATCCTGGGGAGGGAAAAAACAGGTACTTGGCGGGAAAATGCAGGAACAAGCAGCTGAATGTGAATGCCAGACAGGGTCAGGCGAGGACTGGGAAGAGGCATAGGGCCGTGGCTGGGCCAGCTCTGTGCCAGTGTGGCCTCCTCCCACCCTGCATGCCCCCAGACCCATGTCCCCCAGCTCTACCCTGAGAGTCCCTGTGACCAGGTGTCTCACACAGGATCACCCACGTGCCAGGGCCATCACCACCAGGGTGGAGAAGCTGCTGAGGGCTGGTAGGAAGCCAGGCACCCCGCACTGCACCCCATGCGCGTGGCCCAGAGGAGGGATGTCCCAGCCACGTCTCCTCACCCTCCCGCTGCTGCTGCTCTGCTGCCAGGTAAGGATGGGTTGTCCCACACAGCAGCGCTCTGCTCCGTGCCCAGCTCGCTGCCCACCCCGGGCCACCACTGATCCATCCCTGCCCACTGCAGCCCCTCGCCATGGCGTGTACTGCAGCTGATGCCCTTTCCTGCCTGCCCTGCCATCCACATGACGTGATGTGGCATGGCACAAATTGTTAGCCTGCACTCATGTGTAGCTGTCCCAAAGCTGGGGTCGCTGCCTGTCACAGCAAGGCAGGTCCTGTGGGCAGGATGCGGGTGACAGGTGACACTTCCTGGTGCCCCCAGGGTCCCTCTGCTCAGATCACAGATATTCTCTTTGAGAAATGGACGGAGTACAGAGAGGAGTGCCAGCACAACATGAGTCTCCTGCCTGCGCCCACAGGTCAGTGCCTACGGGGGCCAGGAAGGTTCTGGTGGGATGGGGACAGAGACTGACAGGGCGTCCCTCTTAGATGGGGATGGAGCAGAAGAGGCAGCAGAGGGTTCTAGCAGGACAGGGACAGAGCAGGGGGCTATGGGGGATCCTGGCACCCAGGGAGGCTGAGGCCAAGGTGCCGCCGTCTCCTGTCCTTGTGCAGAGCTGGTCTGTAACCGCACCTTCGACAAGTTCTCGTGCTGGCCTGACACCGCGCCCAACAGCACGGCCAGTGTGCCCTGCCCCTGGTTCCTGCCCTGGTACCACAAAGGTAAGAGCTGGCAGGCACGTGCTCCCGTGTGCACAGGTGTGTGCACAGACGTGTGTGCACGTGCTGCTGCAGGTGCTCATGGATGTGCTGGTGCACGGTGCTCGTGGGGGATCTGGGGCCAGCACACCCCACCACCCCCTGCCCTCACAGTGAAGCACAGACACGTCTTCAAGACCTGCGGGCCAGACGGGCAGTGGGTGACGGGGCCACGGGGACAGTCCCTACGCGATGCCACACAGTGCCAGCAGGATGATGAGGAGATAAATGCGCAGGTGGGCAGAGCTGGGCAGCAGGGGTGCAGGCATCCCTGCCTGCCCCCCTGCCTGCCCTTGCCCTTACTTGCCTCCCTCCTCTTCTAGGAAAAATTTGCAAAGACCTATGGCAGCTTCAAGATGATGTACACCGTGGGTTACTCCATGTCCCTGTGCGCGCTGCTGCTCGCCCTGGCCCTGCTGCTGGGCTTCAGGTGGGGATGTGGGCACGGCTACCTGCAGCATGTGCAGGTGGAGACTGGGGGTCTGTGCATGGGCACTGACAGCAGTCCTTGCATCCACAGCAAGCTGCACTGCATGAGGAACTACATCCACATGAACCTCTTCGCCTCCTTCATCCTGAAGGGTGTCTCCGTGCTGGTCATTGACGCCCTGCTCAAGACCCACTACAGCGACAAGATCGACGGCTACAGTGTGCAAGTTTGGCTGAGTGACGAGGTCAGTACCGGTAGGGCAGGGGTGGGGGCCGGTGGTGCTGGTGGGGCTGGGGACTCGTGGCACTGGTGAGGCTGGGGGCACAGGCACATGCACAGGCAGTTATGCAGCCCTGACCTTTGTCCACAGGCAGCCGCAGGCTGCAGGGCAGCCACAGTTTTCATGCAGTACGGCATTGTGGCCAACTACTGCTGGCTGCTGGTGGAGGGCATCTACCTGCACAATCTGCTCGTGGTGGCTGTCTTCTCTGAAAGGAGCTACTTCACCCTCTACCTGTGCATTGGCTGGGGTGAGTTTGTGTGGCCTGGCCCCCCTGACCCTGTCCCCTGCCATGCCTCACCTGCCACCTGCCCACCTCCCCTCAGGGGCACCTGTGCTGTTCCTCATCCCGTGGGTCGTTGTGAAGTTCCTCTACGAAAACATCCAGTGAGTATCAGCACCTGCTACTGGCTGAGGGGACACAGGGCACAGTGGATGTGTGTGGGACTGTGGGGATGTTGTGATGGCCCCGGAGAGGCTCCACACCACTGCCCATGCCAAGGGCAGGGTGCCTGCCCAGCAGGCAGACTCCAGCAGCCACTTGGTCAAGGGGTTTACTGGTAGTCCCCATCCCTCCCCTCTGTAGGTGCTGGTCCACTAACAACAACATGGGCTTCTGGTGGATCCTTCGCTTCCCCGTGTTCCTGGCTATCCTGGTGAGCCCACTGCAGCCTCTCGCTTGGCATCTCAGCATCTCTTTTGCAAGCCCTGAGACAGATGTGAGAGGGGCTGCCCAGGGCAGAGGGGCAGAGCTGTCCTGCCTGCCCCTGCCCCTACCCCTCATGGCCCACTCCATTCCGTTGCAGATCAACTTCTTCATCTTCATCCGCATCATCCAGATCCTCGTCTCCAAGCTCCGCGCGCACCAGATGCGCTACACTGACTACAAGTTCAGGTGGGTGCTGGGCACGGCCCGCCCCGCATGCCCACAGCACACACGCGTGTGCGTCCACCCCGTGACCTCTGTCCCGCAGGCTGGCCAAGTCCACGCTGACGCTGATCCCGCTGCTGGGCATCCACGAGGTGGTCTTCGCCTTTGTCACGGACGAGCACGCCCAAGGCACGCTGCGCTATGTCAAGCTCTTCTTCGACCTCTTCCTGAGCTCCTTCCAGGTGAGCCCAGCCCTTGCAGGACCAGCCCCCTGTGGGGACTCTTGCTCTCGGTAGGAACCAGATTGGGGTCTGGCTGTGTGCCTCACACCTCTTCTCCCTCCACCCAGGGGATGCTGGTGGCCATTCTCTACTGCTTTGTCAACAAGGAGGTGAGTGGGACAGCGGGAGCAGGGGCAGCAGGGGCGCTGGGTTACGCTGATGGCCTCTACCCGCAGGTGCAGGCAGAGCTGTTGAAGCGGTGGCAGCGCTGGAAGCTGGGGAGGGACCTGGCTGAGGAGTACAGGCACACCTACAGCCACGCACCCAGCGCCCGTAATGGCGCTGGCAGTGCCTACGAGAAGCACCAGCTGGTGAGCGGCTGCACCAACGGGCTGGGGCACAGCCCAGCCCCCCACCCCGGCTCCCACCGCCCCGAGAGAAGCGGGCACAGCACCGCTGAGCACCTCGCCCTGGGAGATCGCCACCACTGCTACGAGTTTCCTGAGACCACAGCCGAGAGCCACTTCTGAGCCCACGGCCAGGCTGGAGGGCCGTGCTGAGCCACTGGAGTGCCGCCATCCCCTGCCCTGTCCTCCCCGGGCGCTGGCAGGCACTGGGACCTGCCGCCTTAGTGCGGGTGCTGCGCTGAGCGCATGGACAATGGACACAATGAGGAAGGCGAGTGGGACCTGGACCTCTGGGGTGGGATCTGTGGGGCTGGGAGGGCTGGGGGTGGGAGTTTGTCCTGTGGTGCTGCCCTCGTGCGCCTTTGAGTCCCTGTGCACAGTGCTGTAATTTATCTGTCCTGTCTGTAAATAGGTGTGGGCCCGTGCCGGGCTGCAGGGCCAGCTCCGCGTGTGCCTCTCTGTGGGGTGTGGGGTGTGGGGTGTGGGGACTCCAGGGACATCAGACACATTGCAGCCATGCTCCCACTAGCATCCACGGGTGAGGACACAGCCATGGGAGCTGGGCCACGTGGCAGGGATGAGCTGCACCAGAAGACAGACCCACTGCATGCCCCGCTGCTTGCCCTCCAGCCCCACTGCCTGCCCCACGACCCTGCACAGATGAGCAGGGCAGACGCAGCAGCAGCCACTTCAGTGCTGCCGGCCGAGGCTCCAGCTCCCCCAGCACGCGCTCTCCTCTGGCCGCTAATCGGCTCTGTCCTCTCGCTGCCAGGAGCCCTTAATTAAATCATTTGGCTCTGCCCACGGCACCCCCCCCTCTCCTTCGAGCCAGCCCAGCCCACGGCCGGGCAGCAGCCACCGGCAGCACTGAGTGCCCTGAGCAGCAGCGGAGTGTGGGGCTGAGGGACCCTTGTGCCAGTGGGCTGGGTTGGCCAGGGCAGGGAAGGGGCACAGTGGTGCCCTAAGAGGCTTGTGCCGTGCATATGAGCACTAAGCCCGGATGCCACAGCTTTGGGCACCACAATCGCCTGGTGTGTGGGGATTAGGCAGGTGCTGCTCCCTTGATTGGGTCACTGTGCCTGAGGGTGGCAGTGGGATGGACAACTGCGTGACCTTTCTGTGACCCTCACTGCCCACGGCCCTGGGCACGGGCACTGGCCATCACCCATGACACTGCTTCACCTGGCCCCGAGTGTGTTGTGGTTCCAGGCCCCACACGCAGCCCCGGTGCAGGGGATATGCTGAGTGGCGGGTGAGAGTTGGAGTTGTGCCGTGGCAGCCTCAGCAGCCTCACACAGTAAACAGCAGCTCTGGGTGGGCGGCTGCCCTCTCGCTAAGTCCCACCCTGTCTCAGCATCACCCATACCCTATGGCCACGGCAGTGCCGCCCACGCCAGCCAGCACGAGGAACAGCAGGAGCCACACTGTCTGCGGGGAGTGGCGGGGGTCCCAGTCCACAGCAAGGCGTCATTGGGGCTGGTGGGACATGAGGAGGGCAGCCGTGGCCCGGGCCACGCAGCACTTGGCTCCAGCGGCAGCACCCAGCCCAGGACGCAGTAATTTTCCTCTGTTTACTCGACAACTCACTGTCTGTCCCAGCTGAACGGGACCCGGCGCCTGGGGGCCGCTGCAGCACTGGCAGTGGGAATGTGCACAGCAGGGATGGTGGCAGAGGGGCTGGGCTGTGGGGCTGGAGGGCGGCAGTAGCACTGTGGGGCAGTGAGGACACAGGGGCCGTAGAGAAGTGAGCAGGGTGAGGGCAACACAGGAGCTGGGGTCTGCCTGGGCCACCAGGTACAGGGATGGGGACAGCGATGGAGAGGGGGACAGTGACCACCCTGCTCAGAGACATTGTGCCAGAGTGGCCAGAGCAGCCCCCGTGGAGCCACTGGCCCCAATGGCCACTGCAGTCACTGCGGCCTCCTGATGTGGTAACGAGCCTAATTGAGGCAAATTGCTGGAGCACGAAGCGGTTTCTGGGAAGGTAAATATGGCCATGGCGCAGTGCCGGGCCCTGCGCCTGTTGCTCCAGCGTTGCTGTGGCAACACCCTGCTGTCCACCCCCAGTGCCCTACTGGGACCAGGCTCATCCCACAACACTGGGGACAGGGGGACCTCCAGACCCTGCCCAGGAAGGGTGGTTCCACATGTGCTACACAATGATGGGACCCTCTAATGACCCCAAGCCAGCCCCAGCCTATGGGGTGTCCTGTGTCCCCTGGTGCTGAGGGACAGCCCCATGTCCCATGACATACTGCCCCGTGTCCCACGGTGCCCGGTGCCCATCAGCCCTGAGCAGGGACAGTGTCTGCTGGTGGCTGGGAGCCTGGTGCAAGCACCCAATGTCTGCCTGAGCCAGGGCACATCCCACAGCACCTGCACCAGCCAGTTGTGCCCCACAGCCAGGCACTGCCTCTGCAGGCTGAGCCTGCAGCCCTGTGCCCTGGTCACCCACCACCTCCCACAGAACCGTATGACTTGGCCAGCAGCTTCCCAGTATCCACAGACCCCTCATGACTGCTGGGTTGGGAGGCAGCCCCGCTCCCAGGATCCCCCTAGGAGTGGGTCCAGTCCCAGCCCAAGGACCCAGCTCCCACAGGACTGTGACAGTGTCCTTTCTCATCACTTCTGGAACAGGACCCCTCCCTGCCATGGCCTGGCAGTGCCCACAGCAGTGTCACCTATGTCCACCCTGACAGCACCAAGGGGCTTCCCCCCCTCAGGGTACAACCTGGGCACGAGAGGACCTTTAAAGGTCCTCTGGTCCGGCACCCACGGTGAGCACAAACACCTGCAGCAGAGCAGGTTGCTCAGAGCCCTGTCCAGCCTGGTGCTGTTTCCAGGGATGGGGCATCCACCGTCTCTCCGGGCAGCCCATGCCCCTGCCTCACCACCCTCAGTGCAGACTCCTCCAGAGACCACACGGCGACAGTGCCAGTCCCTGCCTGTGAGGCTCAGCCCAGGGCAACGATCAGGGCCAGAGGAGTTCCTCGCCCCTGAGCCAACGAACCAGGCACTGCCACCCCAGCCATTACCCCCCTGGAACAGACGGGCACCCCAGGCAGTGCCCCCCACCCCAACTGGGCACCCCAGGGCACGGTGCCTCACAGGAAAACCCACTTTATCAAGGGAATTGAGCACCACAAATTGGTCTCCAAAGTCGATTCTGCCTGCTGCCGGGCCTCTTCCCACTGCCTAATTCAATGACAAACACGTTCCTCTCCTCCTCCCACCCTTTAATCTAATGAAGAGCACCATGTCCAAGGCACAGGGAAATAAACCCTGCCGAGGTTGATTTTTATAGGTAAACAGCCTGATTTCTCTGGCCTGCGGCCTCACCCCTTGCAGGGACACCCCCGCCACCTCCCCCAACTGTCACTGCCCTCACCCTGTGTTTGGTATCAGTCTTTATAAAAATCTCCTGTTTATAGAATGAGTGTTGTACATGTCATTAGAGCTCAAGCAGCTGCTTCGCCTCTGGCTTCACTGTGCTTGAGCTGAGAGGAAAACAAGGCAGAGGCTGGTAAGGCTGCAGGACCCACACATGCCCCTGGGGCCCCACTGCAGCCCCTAGGACAGCCTCAGGTGAGTGCCCAGACAAAGGGTGGTGCTGGGCTCTGTAGCAGATGGACAGTAGCCTGCCTGGCCCAGGGGTGGGCACCACACTCAGTTGGGATGGGTCCCCCTTCCCATCCCCTCGGGACACATGGACATGGCTCTGGACACACGCAGGGCTCTGCTGTCCTGTCAGGCTCCCCAAACACAGGGTACCTCACCAGAACAGGTGGAGAGGGGTCACGAGAGTGACAACCGTCACCTCCCGACCTCGCTGTCCGTGGCTGCAGGGAGGCAGTGCCTGAGGCAGCTTCAGTGGCAGCAGGGGCTGAGTTCTCATCCTGCCGCGCTGGAATCGGGCAGCGCGTCCCGGGAATGTTTTGGTGATGGGAGGTAAACAGGGTCATGGCAAGTGTCGAGATGCACGTGAGCAGAAATTCTAGCAATTAAGCTAAGTATAGCTTAAATGCCATTAAAGCAGGAGAGGGAAGAGGATACAAGGGTATTAATAGTCTCAACATTTAAATCCTGGGTGCAGCAACAGCTCCTGGGATGCTGGGTGCCTGGAGTGTTGCCTGAGCCCAAGGGCATTGTGCTGCCAGCACGCAGTGCCCGCTGCACCTGCCCATGGGGAAATCAACAGCCCCAGCAAGTGCGAGGCCAGGGCTCCTTTGCGGAAAATAAACACAGAACAGAGGTAGCTCCTGCTCTCTGCACCCCATCCCCAGCACAGGGAGCAGGGCCAGGCCACAGCACCACACCGAGGCAGCCCCAAAAGGACACCAGCGTTTATTTACAACACTCCTCAAGTGACAGACCACAGAGAGAAAGGAAAGGGAACAGCACAGCTCAAAGACTCAACAAAGGAAAGGTACTGGCAGCCCCCAGTCCCTGCAGCCCTCCTGCAGCTGTTGGCACCGGGCAGGCCCGGCAGCCCCATCCCCACTGGTCTGGAGCATGGGCAAGCAGGGGGCTGCCACCTCCCCAGGGAGTGGCCCCGCGGCTCAGGCAGGCAAGGGTGGCACAGTCGCTCTCCCCGCCTCAGGTGATGGTGCAGGAACGACACGAGCCCTGCCAGGAGCGAGGGGCTCAAGGAAGGGCCCCCCGCACGGTCCCACCACCCGCGGGCCCCAGGGGGGCTGTGGAGCCAGGTCTCTCCAAGGTGTGTCTGGAGAACGCTGGTACAAAACCCCGGCGCTGCTGGGCCAGGGCCCCGAGCCTCGCTCCACGCAGGGGGAGCTCGGGCCCCTCTGAGCACCTCTCAGGCACCTGGGGTGGGGAACCCCACCCCTTTCCATCTGCAGGGAGGGGAACAATACCCCTCAAGCACCACAGGGATCTTGGCCTGCTCTAAGCACATGGAAAATCCAACCTCGGATGTGGCTCGTGTGCTCTGGCAGCCCAGGCAGCAACTTGCTGCCACAATGGAGCTAGGAGCAACCTGGCTGCAGCCTGCCCATCCCTCAGCTGCACAGGCAGGCTGGATGAGGCACAGAGACAGACCCAACTGTCTCTTCTGCCCACATCCCGCCCCAGCAGCTGCAGGGCCTCGGTGCACAGACCTGGTGCTGCCCATCCGCTCGGCCCAGCCCTGCCCAGCGCTCAGGGCAGCAGCAGGAGGGGAACAGGAGACCGGGAAGCTCGGTATGAAGGGAGGAAGGACAGTTTGAGGCCAGAGAAAGCTATGAGTAGGGGGCTGGAATCCTTTGCAACAGGCTCTGGGCAGCCTTGGTAAGCCACTGAGCATCGTTGACCTCAGGCAGCTTCAAAGCCAGCCCCAAAGCTGACTGGCTCTCACATGGGCTTTTGGGAGCACAGACCAGAGGAGGAAATCAACACAAAATTTCAACTTAAATCTGCTTGAGGACCTTAGGAGAGTAGCCGATCTACAGGGAGAACACGCCTTAGGACTTCTTTGCATCCTGTGTGTTCCTCCTCTTCAGATCACCCAGGTCGACGGGTTTAAACGCTGCAAGGGAGACAGGAAGAGACTTTGGCGGCGGAGGTAGTGTAGCCCCCGCCCAGCCCGCGCAGCCCCCGGGCCGTCACAGCCGGGGCGGTGACCCCAGCCCCCGCACCTTTCAGGCTGGGGTTCGGCATCTTCTCCACGTACTCCTCGACCAGGCCGCGCTCGGAGCCCATCTGGCTGCGCAGGTCGCGCTCCACGCACTGCCAGGCTGAGGAGACAGGGACAGTGGCGTCTCGCCTCGGCCGCGCCGCGCCCCCCGCGCCCCCTCCGCCCCGCGGCCCCCGCCCCGCTCACCCTCGTAGATGAAGCGCACGTTCTCCTCGTGGGCCGGCGTGAAGATCTCGCTGCCGGCGCCGGGGGAGCGCGGGCCGCCGCTCCGCTTCCCGTTGTACACCACTCGGGACACAGGGGAGCTGCGGGCGGAGCGCGAAGGGGCTGAGCCGGGCCCGGGGCCGCGCTGGGCCCGGGGCCGGGCGGGGCTCACCTGGCCATGGCGGCGCTCGGCGGCGCTCGGCGGGGCCGGGCGGCACTCGGCGGGTGCGGCGGCGCTCGGCGGGGCTGCGGGAGGAAGGCGAGGCGCCAGGCCGGGATAGGCCGCGGGGCCCCGCCTGTCGCCGGGCAACGCGCGGCCCGCACCGGGCCCGCCTGCGACACCGCACGGAAGCGCCGCAGCGCGCAGGCGCGGCCCCGCCCCCCGCGTCCGGGCCCCGCCCCGCCTGGGCCCCGGTACCGGCCCCGCCCAGTGCCGGTACCGCTCCGACCGAGCCCCGGTACAGGCCCCGCCCAGCCCCGGTATCGGCCCTGCCCCGCCCAGTCCTGGTACCGGTACTGCTCCGAACGAGCCCCGGTACAGGCCCCGCCCAACCCCGGTATCGGCCCCGCCCCGCCCAGTCCTGGTACCGGTACCGCTCCGAACGAGCCCCGGTGCAGGCCCCACCCCGCCCCGGCCCATGCCCGGCGCAAGGCCCTGCGGATGCGGTGACCGAGATGCTTTATTGGAAAAATACAAAGTGGTTCCCGATTCGCGGTACCGAGCGCCGCTGCCCGGCCGCCGCCCAGGCCCAGCCCGGGCCCAGCCCCGGCCCTCGGGCGGGCGCAGCCCCGCCGCCCCGGCCCTCCAGGCCGCTCCTCACCGCGCCCGCTTCAGCGCAGCGCGGTGGCTCCGAAAAGCTGCACCAGGTCCTCGTACTCGGGATCGATGAGGTCCGAGGGCTTCTCCCCGTCATCGGTGGTGGCCTCCAGGCTGGCCCCGAGGGACAGGAGGTACCTGCAGGACACGGAGCTGACCGCCGGGCCGGGCATCCCCGGGCCCGCAGCCCCGGGAACAGCATGGCCCGAGCAGTCCTGGGGACAGTGCAGGGACCAGGCACACCCCCGAGGAGCCGCCCAGACCCTGCTCCATCCCGGCGCTGTCGGTTCTGGAGCTCTGCAGCACCGGGGACCCTCGCAGCCCCTCACCTGGCTATGTCAGCGTAGCCGTCGCTGCAGGCCATGTGCAGGGGTGTCCAGCCGTTCTCATCTCTCTGGTGGATGTCGGCGCCGTACTTCACCAGGAGCTTGACACAGTCCAGGTTTCCTGTCAGCACGGCCTCGTGGAGAGCTGCCATGCCTGGAGGGACAGGAGGTGTTAGCCCTGGCCTGGGGAAGGGTTGTCCATGCTGAGCTCACAAGTGCACGTTGTGCACAGCCCAGGAAAGGGGTGCCAGGAACCCTCCTGCTCAGAGAAAAGACTCTAGGGAAAGAAACAAAAGACTGAGGAAGCCAGAGGAGCTGCTGCAGATTCCTGTTCCCCTTCTGCAATATAAACACCCTGTCTGGGATGGTGCAGCACCCACTGCCCTGGCCAGGCAGGACAGAGGGAGGGAGAAGGAGTTGCCCTGTACTCAGAGCAACTGCCCTGAGTCCTGGCTGAGACTCACACACAGGCGCAAGAAGAGTCTCTGTGGTCCTGCTTTGCTGGCGTTTGAGAAGGTCTTCACTAATTAAGAATCAGTGTGGACGGGAGGAAGCCTGGGGTCATTTGAGCCCAGGCTTCTCTGTGGCCATGTGACAGCAGAAGCTGAAGCCAAGCACACGAAAAGGACAAATCTGGGCTCTGCACCAGCCCATATGGATCAAGGCATTCCATAAACAGTTGCTGTTGAGGTTGGGTGCAAACAGAACTCAAAGCCCTCCCCATGAGTCCCTGAAGCCAGACATGCAAGAGGGAGCAGTTTCTGTGAGAAATGGGCAGAGCCAGGAACAAATGCAGAGTCTTTCCCTGCTCATCCTCAAGCTGGGGTGAAGGCAGGAGCCAAAGTCCTGCCCAGAGCTCACAGACCAGACTCTGCTCGCTGCTGCTCTTCGAAGTCTCATCACACTGCAGATGCTTTGGAGGGACCTTGGGGCCAAGCTCCCCCCTTCCCACAGTGTGCGCTGACTGTGCTGTTGAGGGGAGATGTTGGGGTCCTGGCTCTTGGGCCATGCTGAGGGCACTGCTCCTCACTAGGGAGGGACCCAACTCACTGCAGCTCTGCTGAAGGTGGCCCACGGCCTGGCACCCATTTCCCCTCGGGGCCCCACCAAGCTGTGCCGCCACTCTGCCCCAGCTCTGCCAACCCCAGCAGCACTCACCGGAGGGGTAGATGGTGTCCAGCGTCACCTTCCTGGCTCGTATGAACCTGCCCACCTGTTCCAGGTCCCCCTGCTTGATGTGGTCCTGAAAAACGACGTCGTTGGGGAAGCGCACGGTGCGCGAGGCCCTCAGGCGCGGGGTGTACCGCCCGTACGGGGGCACCGACACGGGGCAGCAGTCCCTCATGCTGACAGCAGCCTTCAGGCACAGTGGCATCGGGGTTGCTTAGCGCTCGGCCCAGCCCCTTGCTGCCCTGCTCTCTCCTTTTCTGCCTCTCAGGGCTCTCCTTCCTTTGGAGCTGTGCTGTTCCCCCCACTGCTGTGCGCCTGCTGTGTCCGTGTCCCCTCACCGCAGGGAAGTGGCAGCCGCCGTGCCCTCCTACACTCCCAAGCCGCATGCAGGAGGTGGCACCTGGCACTTGCAGCTCACCCACAGGCCCTTGGCCCAGGACTGATGGTTCTCTGGAGCACCGTGTTATAAAGGCTCCCCTGGGCTATTTTGGGGACATGCAGCTCATGCTATTTGCCATGATGCTTCGTAATTGAGCCGCCCAGGCCCACAGCCTCCCACTTCTGGGCAGAAGTTGGTGTCTCATCTTACACCCACCTGTTGATGTGCCCATCCAAGGGGTCAAATCTACTCTTGCATGGATAGCCCTTCAGGGAACCCTGGAAGAAACTTCCCAGCAACAAGCCCTCCTGGGAGAAGGGGCACAGGCACGATTGCCAACACAGGGAACTGGCTGCTCGTGTCCTGACCGGCCAGTGCAGTGCGGACAGGCCAGGGCTATGGTGCCAAAAGCATCCAGAGCTGTTCGCCCTTCTGTACCTGCATAGGACGACTTGAAAGAAGCAAGAGGAGCATTGCCCAGCATGACTGCAACAGCACACAGCCCAGCATGGAGAATGTGACCAGTGAATCAGGTGTCCTCTGTGCTCTAGTGAGGACAGAGGTACTGCTGATGCTCCCGAGGCAGCTGCAGAACCAGAAGCCTGCACTGCTGGTCCCTGGTGTTCCATGTCCTACTTCAGACTGGGAAACAGCTGCTGGTGAGGACAGGCTGCTTTGAGCAGCCTCAGAGGAACAGTGGAAGAACAGCACCACCGTCAGACAATTCCTGCCTCCAGTACTCTCCAGCTACACTGTCACAGGCCCAAAACAAACCATCTGCCACAGACAAATCACTTAGGTCCATCAAGCATTCAAGCAACTACTGCTTTTACCCATTAAAGTTTGGGCATGTCAGACACACAAGCATTTTGTTCTCTGGTTTGTGCTAATGGGGATTGCCCAGGCAGATATGTCAGAAAAAATCCCTGGGCTGATTTAGGAGTCAGGGATTTCACTCTGCCCCTCCGCAGCAGACCCTTGCCTCAACCCCAGCAGCCTGGTGAGCCACGCACCTGAGAACTCCTGCCCTTGTTTATCTGCTGGCAAACACATCGATCTCTTGGCCAAACGTCTGCTCGGGGTTACATCAGCCAGAACACAGCACTGGGGACAGAACACTTCCAGCCTGCTTTCTTGGAACAGCAATTAGCCACATACACGAGATGGTTGATGAAGTCCCGCTCTGCCACAAGGAGCTTTGCGTTAGAAGAGCCCCCTCCTCTTAGCTGAGCATGGCAAGTCTCAGTCCAGGAACAGGAGAGAATCACTGCAGAGCTCAGCCCTGGTTACACTTCAACTGGCTTCACAAAACGGACCTTTATGAGCTGAGTCCTAAGACAGCACCTTCCAGTGGAACTTCTTGCTAGTGGGGCTCCTTTCCTCCCCACCCCAAAACACAAGGCATCTGTCACCAACCAGCCCAGGCCCCCAGCACTCCCTGCTCTGTTGGGGTGCAGCACTGGCAGCTGGGCCCTGCCCAGGTTCAATCATGCAGGGTCACAGCCCAGGAGGGAGGTGTCTTCAAAGTTCCTCCTGGCCCTAACCACAGGTACAGGTCACACACACACCTGGCTGTTGTCTCAGGGACCACCCTTCCTGATCCCTCAGTCAGCAGGTACCCGCTCAGCCCCAGCCCTGGTGCTGCTGTGCCCAAGGCTTGGGGACACCACACAGGACTCTGCCAGGGCTCAGCTCCTGGGGAGCCACGGGAGGAGGCTAGAGCTGGAGACAGAGAGACAAGTGTTGTCCAACACCCCTGTCTGTGCCACCGCCTCAGCACACTCCTCCTCAGTCACAGGTACCAACAGCTCTCCCAGTTGCCCTCTAACCTTACTGTGCCCTCCCCTGTAACATTTATAGAATATTTTCAAACCAAAATACCTTCAGCAGCAAGTAGCATGTTTGGAAATAGCAGTGTGGCTCACAGGGTCATGTGAGCTCAGCTGGCAGAGCCACAGCAGCCCCAGCATGCCCTGGTTCACTGGTCCAGAGCAAGATCCTCTCATGCCAGCCAGCTGGCCCAGGGGCCACACGCTCCCAGAGCCAAGTCACCCCTAACAGAGCACCTGCACAAGACCATGGAATCCGGACGGGGCTTGGGCAAGTTGTTTTTTTTTTCCTTTATGAATTATGTGGAGAAAGCTGACCCACACCCCATTGTAGGAGAGTCCCTCAAGACTCATCCTACAACTCTGATCCCTTTGCAAGCCACGTTCAAATATTCTATGCTTTGATAAAGACTGAGACATAATAGTATTAAAATTTCAACTTTATTTGGCCATCAAATTCAGTACCAATGTTGTTGTAGCAGAATGCTAAGAACCAGGCTGATGCAGCTCAGGCCTTTGAGGCACTCCCCCAGTCATGTTCCCAAACCCCAATAATTGCTAATGTCCTGGTTGATCTGTTTATCAGGCCCTCCCCCACCACCCACCTGCCACGTCAACCCACCCAAAATAATTCATGGAAAGGGATTGCAAGTCTTGCATTTGATCAAAAGGATGGAGACAATGCTGGTGAGCCAGTGGCCACATCCACCCCAAAGCCTGCCACAGCCAGTGCATACAGTATTCCACCTTCCAGGTATTTGGAACTGTCATCTCCAAGTGTCTTAAAGCAGAGGAGAAAGGAACATCTGGCCACTTTCACATCCATCTTTCCCCGGGAAGCCATCAGCCCTCTGCCCCTACATATGCTGAAGGCCTATCCCAGGAAAGAACAGCTGAGGCCATTAAGGACCCTGCCAGGTGCAGATATCAATTATGGGCTTTAGTTTTAAGAGAAAAAGAAAAAAGCTTTCTTGGAAGATGTTAGTGGCAAGGCTCCAGACTGTCAGGCCACTGAACTCCTGCTAACACCTCACAACCTCCTGCTGCCCAGAAGAACAGAATACTACAGACAAAAGCTGTGTACAAAAAAGTACATCACAATAAAAAAAGAGCCCAGCTGGCTGGGCTGGCTCCCTAGTGACAGCTCCCTTCTCAAAAGCCAAAAGAAAGAAAAGTCAAGTGTACAGACAAGTGAGGGTAAAGTGTTACTTTAAAAGCCAATCCCTGGATTTCCAGTCATTCACCTTCTGCTTTAAATCTTAATGGGTTTCTGACTCCCTGGCTGCATCACAGCAGCCAATTTAGTGTCTGATTTTTTGGGTGATGTAGATCAGTCTTCTCTTTACAATTCATCCTTCTGGAGTTTCTGCTCATCCTCATCACCTTCCTCAAGGTCTGTCTCTTCATCTGTCTCCAGGTCCTCCAGATCCTGTTGAGGTTACAGACAGCTCCTGGTTTCTGGCACATGAGGCAGATCCAGAACCAAGCACAGAGCCACAGCTGGTCACTGCTCTCTGCTGCCATGTTAACAAAACATCCAGTGAGGAGCTTCCAGCTAGATACACAGGTGTATAGCACTGATCCCACAGCCCAGTTCCAGGTGCTGAGCAGGAGTTCCCTAGGGAACAAGGCCTCAGTGCCCCAGCAGTGCACAACCACAGCACTGCTGCTTCACACACCCACTGGATGCTCTCTGGAAAAGGAGCCCATTGCAGGCTCACAGCCAGCCCAGCAGCACCTGAACAGATCACACTGTGGGCACTTTTGTTCACCAGTAATATCCTCTCCTGTCACATAACAACCCAGGATCTTAGTTAGGACTGAGGATTCAGGCACAGCACCAGATCTGACCCATGCTCAGTGTTCCCAAGACCAGAGTGCTCCATTCACATTACTCACATCATCAGCTGCTGCCCCATCCTGACCTCCGCTCTCCAGGAATTTTTTGAAGCCTTCTAATGTCCTCTCCCCGTTATAGTCAATGACCTACAGAGGGAAAACATGAGGATACTGGTTATGGGCACTACTGACCCACACCCCTGGAGAGGAGAATTCTCTTTCTGAGCAACAGTGAACATGCCAAGCAAAAGGGAATTTAAAAATTCACCTTCACCCATATGAGACGAAGGAAAACAGCTCAGCCACTAGACTTCAGAGATCACTGCGAGGAAAAAATAGCCTGCAGATGAGCACACTGTCCTCTATGCTCCCTCTTCTCCCCATTCCCACTTCCCACCCCACCCCAAAATCTTTCCTACAGCACAGCCCCCCAGAAAGGGTCTCAGGTGTCCTGTAGACTCGATGTCCTATCCCAGCAGAATGCAGAGCCCTCCCAAAGGCCTTGTCCAAGACACAACTCGAGCAGGCAGCTGAGTATTCCCGTGCTCCCTGGCTACACCAACCGTGGTTCCTGCTTACATTTCTGCCAGAGCCTGCAGGGAAGAACTTGAGTGTGGGGAAGCTGTGGATTTTCACCGCCTCCACTTCATTAGCTGTGGAGTCCATCTTGGCAATGACAATGTTCTCATGGTCCCTGTAGGTCTCTCCCAGCTTGTCCCAGATTGGAGCCAGCTGCTTGCAGTGACCACACCATGGGGCATCTGTTAATTACAGAGACAGAGCTGTACCAACAAACTAATGAGGTACCACCCCTTCCTAGCCAGACAGTTCACCCACATCCTTGCAACCAAGGCATTGCCTTTGGGGCCTAGACTCTGCAAAAGGCTTTCTCCCTAATCATGGTCACACAGCATTTTGGCACTCCTTTCACACACCAGTTACTTGGAATCAGCTGTAGGAAGATACTTACAGAACTCTACAAAGACATTCTTATTCTCATCAAAAGCTACTTCTTCAAAGTTCTTCCCAACCAGAACTTTGACAGGCTGCTTATCCCAGTCTTCAGGAAGATCCTGACTCATCAGGTGGGGCTAGAATAAGAAGTGAAATTCAGAGATTGTTTGCTGCTTGGACTGAACATGTGATCACATATCCTGGAAAACCCAGGTTTAACCACCCCCCTGGTGCCTCTGTCACAGCCTGTGAGCAACCAGAGAGCGTTTCTGTTCCTTCTCAGCCAGCCCATTCACCACTGGCACCATTTATGCACATACCTTGATCTTGCCCTCCAGGAACTTGTTACAGAACTCCTTGATCTTGTCTGCTGTCAGCTCATCAGATTCAGGTTTGTATTTGGTCATCTCTTCCTCCAGGGTGATCAGACGTACAGCTGGACACTCTTCCTTCTTTAGGCCAAAGAACTCCAAAATCCTCTGGTTGTCACTGTGGTCACTGTCTATGAAGATGAACAGGATCTTGGGAGGAAAAAGTGAAAGGCAGGAGGTGAACACAAGTACCTCATGGCTACCACACTTCACACATGCAGTCACACAAATGTAGTTGAATGGGGTTCTCTTCCTGCCCTGTCCCAGCAGAGAGAACTAGCTGCAAGTCCCCTCCACAGCTGCTCCCTGTGCAGACAGGGCTACACTCCTCTGCAGAAGGCAGTCTCAGCTCACGATGTAAGAAATCCATCTCACCTTCCCTTTGAAGTTCCCAGCTGCATTCTTGAAGTTGTCCAGCTTCCCTTGATAGTCAGACACACTTTTTGGTAAGAAGAGCAGAATATGAGTCTTGATCTCTCCTCCAAAGATTTTAGGAGCAGTCTGAGGAGTGGAAAATGAAATTTATTTTTGGAAGAGAGGCAAATCAGTGTCCAGACCAGTTTGACTCTGTTATTCTGAGCAACCCACAGGAGCCTCTAAAACTGCAGAAAGCTCTGCACAGCAAGCTCACACCTCCTTTATTTTGCGTCCTTCCCACTTCTCCATACCCTCAATACTCCACAACAAAACATGCCCATGGAACCTACAACTGGAGCTTTGTATATTCTTGCAGCAGCCACGGCAAAAGCCTTACCAGGTATCTGAAGACCCACCTGCTCAGTGAACTCTATGACCAGAGGCAATGAATTAGACTTGATGAAGTTCAGTAGATTATCTTTTGTGAGATCCCCTTCGAAGTTGTTTCGGCCTTCATCAAACTGCGAGAACAGAAATCCTTTATTAGAACACTTCCCATACAAATCTCTCAAAGTCTTCACACCAGTCACTGCCCCAAGGAATATCAGCTGCACTCATTCAGACTTCCATCTCAACAAGGTCACCACATATCCATATAAAGTTTGGATTAAGGTGTCAACCTTCCTGGCAAGCAAAGCCTTAAATCACCCCCCAGCAGGAGGTGAGCAGCAACAACAGCCAACTCTGATCTCAGCCTTGCTCTGCACCACCACTGATGGAGCAGGTCACCAAGAAGGACCCTGAGCAGCCTCCTCCAGCCCTGCAGCACAGGCAGCCTCTGCTGCACAGGAATCAGTGGTGTCAGAGCAGACACTGCAGCCAGACAGTGCTGGGAACATCTGCCAGCAAAGCCTGCAGCAAACAGTGACTTCCTCAGCTCTGGGAGGTCATTCCAGTCTCTGTTACAAGCAACAGCACATGTTGCACATCATACCAGAGGCGCCAGGTCCTGTTTTATACAGGGCCATCACCCACATCCCTGACCAGGATTCTCAGAACCCTCTGGCAGCCTGGAACAGGAACAGCTGTAGAGGCCCATCAAGGTTAGAAAGAGGATGGGCAGGAGGGCACTGGCAGGGCCACGCTTGGGTTGCTGGCAGGAGAGGGGACTCAGATAACTTTCTGTTAAGGAAAGCACACCAGCCTCAGCAGAAAAGCTGAGGACAACACTTAGCATTGGAAAATAACTTTGCAAACACTTTGAGGAGCATTGCAGGTCACCTCAGGGCCTTTAGGACAGCTGCAAGAGACCTGTGTGAGTCTGGACAAGTCACACGGAGTAACAACGAGCCAAATCCTCTCAGTTCAGACCCAACTGATTGTAGGGAGCTGAGCCCAAGCCCAGAAACAACACAGTTGACAAAATGAGCCATCAGGTTCTTCTGCCCCAGTTTGGTGGGTGCTCTTTTTCTCCTTGGTTGGGAGTGGACATGTCCAAGAGCTCCCATGGCACTGCTCTGCCACTGCACTGGAGCAGGAAGGAATCGCCACAGCTGCTCCTTCCCTAGAGCCCAGCACTCCTGCCCCATCCCAGCCCAGCCCAGCACAGTCACTCCTGCTCCCAACACGCCTGAAGGGGTGCCAGGCCCAAAGCTCTGCCCAGCCCAGCACTACCCAGAGTGGGGCACACAAAGCTACTCACATGACAGAAGCAAGGCACAGATACCAAGTGAGCCAAGAACAATACACTGCTCCCTTCCCTCCTGGCTTTGCTATGCATTTTGAGCTCATTAGTCAGATGAATTACCTGCATCCTCAGCCACAGTGACCCAAGGGGCCTCTGACTCAGAATTTAAGTCTACAAGCTTCCAGCCTCGTAAAAATAACTACAGTGCCAGAGATGTAGTGGAATAAAACACTATTTCAACTGAATAAAGAATGAAAGTCTTGATGCTGTCCTAGGTCATGCTGGGTAGAGTAATGACTGATGAGATTACAGGTTTAGTAAGCCTGAACCCAAAGCAGCTTTGTCCTGCCTCACAGCACCCAAGGGTGCAGAGCCACCAAGCCTCTCCTTGTCTGCTCAAACCTGGAATTTCATCCCAGTGACTGGATCTCCGTGCCTTCATAAGTACATTTATTTGTGATTCTCTAGGTAGTCAGCATCCCTCTACACATAATACACTGCCCCAGTCCAGTCAGCTGGAACTGCAGATCACCTCAGGAGTTTCTCTGGAGTCCCTGCGCTGTCACCGAGCAGCTCCCGGACACAGCGGGAACTGATGGCAGAGGCCAACAGGGAGCAGGGAAAAGCAACCCTGAGCCACAACCAAACAGCACCACAGCAGCCAGAAGGCTCAGCTGCCGTTCTCTTGGGCCTGTGCAAGTCCCAGGGGCCTCCTCAGTTACAGCCACAAGTGCTTTAAACACTGTGTGGCTATTGCTGCACTGCAGGGAGCTGAGGAACAGGGAAGCGAGTGAGGGAACAGCCTGGACCCAAAGCCCAGCAGCTCTGGGAGGGCAGCACAGGCCTGGGAGATCGACAAGGTTGCACTCTTCAGGTCCCTGTCGCTCTCCCATCCTACGGGCCAAGGCTCTGCTCTTCCCCCCAGGCTCTGAGGTGTGGGAACACAGCCACAATGACAGCACAAGTCCTTTGCTGTTTTGTCTAGGGCTGCTCTTGTCTGAGTCTGACTGATTAGAAAGAAGGAAAGAGGCAGCAGACCCCAGTGTGGTGCTCGGGCTTGGCACCAGCCAGTACCTTCTTGAAGAGGACAACGCCATCCTTGCTAAGCTGGTACTTGGAGAAGACATCAGCACTAGAAGAAATCCCAAAAGGAATATCATCCACGGCTTCTGCTGCCAACAGGAACTCCTTTGCAGCCTCTGATGTCAAATCCTGGAGAGTAAAGAAAGGTGTCTCACACAGGCCAACATCACCTGAAGCATTCACATCTCAGGGCTCAGCCCAGAGAACTGGAAGATCAAGTAAGGCAGCACAGCAAGTGTTGCACAAGGCACAGGGCCTTCCTCAGCCAGCAGGAAGGCCCTCGACACATGCAAGAGTGTCTCCAAGGGAAGCACAAACTCTACCTTGAAGAAGCCAATCACCACCACTTCACTGGAGTCCACCAGCTCCGCCGCCGCAGCCGCATCGCTCAGGGTGGCAGCAGCCGGGCCCGTGCGTTTCTTCAGCCAGCTGACAATGTCATCTGCTTCCCTGCCAGCTACACCAGGAGATAACAGCAAGTCACTTTCCCCTGCTGACCGAGTTCAAAACCACAGAACTCTCAGGTTTTCAGAGACCTTTCAGCAGATGGTCGAGAGGTCAGCAGGAATTGAGATATCGTTTACGCAACCTTTCCCTTTCACTCCTGGTGTAATTAAACTAATCCATAATTGATAAGTCAAGGTACAAGGGCCTCCCAGGAATTCATTCTTCTCTCACCTCTAGCCCGAGTCCTTAAACTTTGACCAGTAACGCAGCACTTCACCTTAGTATTACTCACGCAAATACATCACCTTTACCTTCCCTGATTACTATTCTGGATGTTACCCTCAGTGCCCAGCACTGGCCTGGCTCAGGTGAATTCTGTTGTGGCCTTCCTTGCAGCTCTCTCACACTCCACATTTGCCCCCTCACCCAATGGCCGAGCCATGTTTCCAGTTCTGGGCTCCACATTGCTTGAATCAAGTCAAGCCACGCAATAAAACAAACTCAGATCGCTTTGGTTTCCGTGCAAAAGCAATTCCATCTGCTCTAGCTGGCATTAGGGATCTCCCCAGGTTCGGGTGAGGGAGCCCATGAAAGGTTGGCCCGTTCCTCAACAGCCCAGCGCTGCTCCCGGGTCGCTGTCACAGTGGACCTTGTCCAGCCACAGCAGCACAGCCCGAGCACGGGGCCAGGTGCAGGGACCCGGTGCCACGTCGCTGCCCTCTGCACCCGGGTGGCACGCGGCTGGCCGGAGCCTGCCCCCCGGCCCGGCCTGCCCCCCCGCTCACCCGTGTACTCCTTGGGCGCGGCCTTGTCGCCGTTCTTGAAGAACTTGATGGTGGGGTACCCGCGCACGCCGAACTGCTGCGCCAGCTCCGACTCCTCCGTGGCGTCCACCTTGGCCAGCCGGATCTCCGAGCCCTCCGCCTTCAGCTTCGCCGCCGCCTTCGCGTACTCGGGCGCCAGCGCTTTGCAGTGCCCGCACCACGGGGCGTCTGCGGGACGGGGCGTCAGTGCCAGCCGGGACCGCCGCCCCGCTCCCGGAGCCCCGCAGGCCCCGCGCCCCGGCCCCACCCCCGCCCGGGGGAGCCGCTCACTCGGCCCCTCTCCAGGCCTCGACCTCTCCGCCCCCCGGCCGCGCCCTCGGCCTCCAGGGCCGCCACCCGCCCGCTCCCCCCGGCCGGGCCCTGCCGCGCTCACAGAACTCGACGAGCAGATATCGGTGGTCGGCCAGTGCCCGCTCGAAGGAGCTGGCACGCAGCACCAGCACGCCGTCCTCCTCCTCGTCCTGGGCGGCGGCGGGTCGGGCGGGCAGCAGCAGGGCCAGCGGGAGCAGCGGGAGCAGCGCGCGCAGCCCCGCCATGGCTGATGGCGGCGCTGGGCCCGGACGGGACAGACTCGCGGCCGCGGCGCCGCCTCCGCTTATAAACCCGCCCCGCCGGCGGCCGCGCGCCATTGGCCGGGGTCACCGCCCGCCATTGGCTGGCGCCACCGCCCGCGCCGCCGCGCGCCTCCCATTGGCCGGCGGGGCGGGCTGGGCCCCCACCCGGCGCCGCGGGTTGGTGGCTGGCCCCGCGCCCCGCCCCCGGGCCGCCATTGGCCGCTGTGCCCGCGGCGCCACCGGCGATTGGGCGACCCCGCCGTCTCGCGCGGTCGCGGCCCTCGAACGTGGCACTCGGGAAGCGCCGGCTGTGGCATTGCGCGTGCGCGCGGCCGCAAGCGCGTGGTGGATCCTGACTGGGCCGCGCGCTCCACGTGACCCGCCGGCGGGCGGGGCTCGGGACACGTGACCGGCGGGCGCGCGAGGCCCGGCCCGGGCCCTGCCCTCGTCCGGTCCCGGTCCCCCCTCGGCCTCCCCCGTGAGCGACCCCGACAGGGCCGCCCCGGCAGCCGCTCGGGCTCATCGGGGCAGGGAGGTCCCCGGGGCGCTGCCTGTGCCGGGCACCGGCGGCTCCCGCGCACGGTGACCCCCCGAGTGCCGCAGCGGGGCCGCTCCGGTTGCGGCCTCGCCCCGGGCTCCGCCCGCCCGGAGCTGCTGCGGAGTCGCCGCTCTTTGCCCCGCGCAGGGGCCGCGCCCCGGGCTCTGCCCGATGGCTCTGCCCCGGGGAGCTTCTGGCCCGAGCCCTGCCCTGACACGCTGGGCGAGGCGCGTTCAGCCCGCGCCCGGGGGAAGGGGCACAGCCCACTGCCAGGACGTTCCTGGCGCTCGGGGCTGGGAGCTCTGGCCGGGTCACACGGGTGGGGGCATCAGTGCCCGCCACGGGGCTGTGGCACAGCTGGTGCCGTGCAGGTGCTGAACTCCCTTGTGGCTGCTTTTGGTGCTGGCTGGGGATCCCTCAGTGTCCCCCTGCCTGCCCTCTGACACCCTATGGACACCACGCTGGGCTCCGGTTTTCTTAAAATCCCCCTAAACATCACTGTGCAGCAGAGCCTGCCCACCGTGGTGCCAGCACGGCTCTGATCTCTGGTTGGGGGCTGTCAGCTGGGGCAGGGGGTCACCCCCACAGCCACCAGCACAGCAGGCCCAGGCGCTCAGCCGGGACCCTCCAGCTCTGCAAGACGTTATTTCACAAATTGTCCCTGGCCCTGGTTTTCCTGGTTGCCCTGGGGAGACACAAGTGGAAGCTGCTGCGGTGTCAGAGGCAGCTGCTGCAGCACTGGACAATGGGAACAGCCCAGGCTGCTCCTCTGGCCGAGGTTTGTGGGGTGTGTCACCTGGAAGAGAACGAGGCTTTACTTTGGGCACCACGATTTAGGTGATCATCCATCCCACCCAGCCTGTGACTGGAGCCACATTTGTGGGTTCATGACAGGCAGGAGAGCCCGGCTGTCACCCCACAGCAGGGACAACATGCCAGGGAACACACAGGCAGAGAATCCCCAGAGGTAGAGCATGGCACAGCTGTTCTGCCCCTCCAGGCCTCTCACCATGGCACAAACGGTCCAACAGAAGCCCTGAGACCCAGGGTGTGGAAATTCTTGCCAAAGCACTGGGGTTGCGTCAGCCTGGCGCTCCCCCTGAGCTGCCCACAGAGCGGCTGTTGGGGGCCAGCGCAGGGGGCCCTTGTTCCTGCTACTGGCACATCTGGGCTCGCTCGGACTGACATGCTGAGGGGGTCAGTTCCCTTCTTCCTGCTCCAACTCCCGTGCTGCCCTCCGTGGCCCCACGCCACAGGGAGGGCCCGGAGGACGCGCACGGGCACCATTGGTTGCAGGGAGTGCCACGAGCAGTGTCTGCTGGACTGGGCACTGGCCACACACCAGCTCCTACCCAGCCCAAGCTGCTGCCTTCAGCCCTTGCCTGTTCCCAGTCCCACCATCTCCTTTAGCAGCTTTCCTGGGCCCAGGCAAAGGCCTTGTGCTGTGAACTCCCAAGACAAGACAGAGCCTGCAGAGTTCTCAGTTACCTTTTTGAGTCTTTGACCAGGAGCAGGGCCAAGCCCCCTCCTGCAGCTTCTCTCACACCATGCATTCTGTAAAGGGCTTTTCGTGGCTTCACTGTTCTTATCCTTAACGCAAACATGCCACATGCTCTGCAAACATCCGCAGGTTCTTATCACACCGCCTCCCCTGGATTGTGTTCTCCCAAACACCTCCCTCATTCCTGTGACTGCACAGGGATTTCTCTTCATTCCTGCAGCTAGAGCAGGCACAATGCCAACAGGCCACAGAGCCTGCCTGCTGCTCTGCTGGCAACAGACCCGCTCAGAGCCCCCTGTTTTCACAGCCCCTCACACTCCCATCCTCAATCCTCGCACTGTGAGCAATGCAGAACAGGGCAAACAGCAAGGGACAGATCCTGCACACACATGCCACAGGGCCCCTCCTCCCTCAAGCCCAGGGGTCGTGCTCTTCTCCAGCTCCAGGTGTTTGCAGAAATCCCATTTGGCCACTTTCTGCCAAAGACCCAGCATGGACAGCACACAGTCAGTTCAAAGATTTTATTTAACTGTCATAAAAGGAGAAGCAGACGATGAATCCAAACCTGTTAACCTGGGTCTAGGACTTACAGACAATACGCACCAAATCAAATTAACAAAAACCTCTCTAGGGGCAGGGTGAGGGGAGTTAGAGGCAAAGATGTAGCTACGAGAAAGCCACATGTACTTGGTCCCAGTTCTAATATGACCTCAATGTGGTAGATCCAAATCAGAAGGCTGCGGAGCTGGCGTGTGCCTGCCCAGCTCCCCAGGACTCGCGGGGCCCCGGGGGCTCCTTTGCCCCGAGCGCTGTGGCCGTGCAGCCAGGGTGGAGGCTGGCAGGTCTGCAGCAGGCACGGGGAGCCGAGTGTCAAGGCAATAACTACTGACAGGCCAGGCACAGATTTTAAAGGCAGAACAGATACATAAGGCATTAACCGCTTTGGAACACTTGTCCATCGCAAGCTCTTTGCTGATCGCGTCAGGAGCAGCTGCAGAGAGACTCGTCCACCCTCAGCCCAAAACAGCCAGGAGGGCAGGTGCTGTCCTGGAATTTCAGTGCTTTGCAGCTGCCTGGGCTGCAATGAGAAGTGTGAGGTGATGGCAACACTGGTGACCCCCAACCCCCCTCCCTGCAGCCCCCTCCATGCCATGGGAGCACCCAGAGAGCTCAGGACTCTGCACAGGCTGGGCCAGGGTCAGGCCAGGCCATTGCTCAGGGTGCTGGGAGGGGTGGCCAGGTGTCACACAGGATGTCACACCCCCTCCCCTCTGGAGATGTCCCGTCTCGGGTGAGGAACGGACCAGCAGCAAAGCGGGAAGTTATGAATCTTTCCTAATAACCCATGAGAGGCATGACCAAGCTGAGCCCATGCCAACGGATGGGAAGGGCGGGTGGCATTTAAAAAGTGTAACTGGGGCAGGGCCCCCTCCCTAGAGGATACGTGTTACACATTTAAGGCATCATGGTTACAGGGGAAATCCACAAATGAAGCTGCCAGTGCTCCCAGGACTCTGACAGAGCAGAAGGGCAGGCAGACATGACTTAAGCCAATAAACCGATTCGACAGCTGCCTGGCACCAAAATTCTTCAGCTACTTGGAGGCAGTAGCTACCCTGAGCTGTGCACAGGAAAGCCAAGCAAGGGATCCTAACAGAAGCCCCTCCCCTTTGGCACCTTCTGGGCAAAAGAAGGTGAGAAGAAGAAAGGACCTGGCGAGGGAGCGGGCGCTCCCCTTGGTGCTGGGGCAGCACAGCCCCAGGACGGGCAGCTGGAGACCAGATGCAGACAGCATGGTTTGGTCAATGCACTCGGCGATTCTCTGGGGAGGGGGCACGTACAAAACTGAGCTCTGGTCAAGTGATAAAGGGGATGACAGGTAAGAGGGTTCCAATGTCAGCACTTTGGTACAGGGGGGAATTCTACGGTAGCCACTGTCTGATTCACGCTCTCTGGGGTTTGGCCTCAGGAAGGGCTAGTCCTTCCAATCCTTCTTGATGGTCAGGTTCCACTCCCAGGACAGGTGGTCAGTCTTATCATCATCTGTGAACTTGGATTTGATGTTGTAGCTGCCCCGGGCCAGCATGCCCTTTGGGGCCTCTTCCATGGGGGTCAGAAACTCGTACTCCTCTGCTCGGGGGCCGTAGCTCCCAACCATGTATTCAGTCTTGTCAACTAGAAGGAGAAAAAGAGGTGTATGGAGGCTGTTCAGGAGCCTCCCTTGCATCTAGGGCAAGGCTAAAGCAAAGCAAAGGTCTGTTACTGCCACGACAATCCATAGAACAGCTGTGAGAACATGTTCAGAGATCCATTCCTTCCAGGACAACCCCTCCTGTGGGTAGCGAACCCCCAGCGCTGGCACCACTGTCAGCTGTGACCTCCTCCCTGCTGTGCTCAGGGGGGATCCCACGTCATGCAGCCAGGACCATGAGCTGCCCTGCCACTGCAGGACCACAGACCTCCACAGAGCTCCATGGGCCCAGCAGCACCAAGGGCTGTCTCCTCCCGTGAGAAACGGGGCCAGGCAGCCCCTGTCCCACCAGTGGGACGTGCAGGAAGCCCTCACTCACCCCAGGCACCACCAAGTCACAGAGAAGCACTTACTTTTCACGCCTTTCCGGAACGTGTGCTGGATGTACTTCAACCCTGACACAATCTCCCTGTTCACCTGCAGAGAGAGGAGCAGGGGCTGTGCAGGACATCTCCATTCACACTGCCCACCTTGCCCACAGAAGGAGCCCATTCCCCCAGCACATCCCTTTTGGGGTGCAGGTGCTCCCCGGGCTGGGATCCGGTGATCCGCTCGGTCGGTTCCCTGATTGGAATCCTTACCCTAAAGGAGATTTTTATCCGGTATTCCACACCCTCCTTCAGCACAAACGCCTGTTTCTTGTAACTCTCTAGGTCACCTGTGAAGAAGGGAGAAGGTTGCTCAGAACCCCTCTGTGCTGTGTTTTGGGATGGATTTCTGCAGCATGAGGCAGCCAGGGCAGGAGTGGCAGGAGCAGGGAGTGGCCTTTGCTGCAGGGCCCTCCACGCTGCTGGAGCCAGGTGAGCAATGCCCTGCAACAGGACACTGTAGCACAACCATTCAGTCAATTCCAGAGTGTTCCTTTGCAGACATTTACCCCGAGGCTGCCACCATCTCAAAGCTGCCACTGTGCAGGCTGGAGGAACCGGCCTGCCCCATCCAGCCCCTCACACCTCTACAAAACACCCGGGTGCTGTGGTACCACTGCCAGGTTCCAGGTGCAGAACGCCCCAGGGCCCAGGCACCTTGCTCTGCTCTGCCTCCAGCACACACAATTCTGACACAGGAAGGCTCACCCACCTTGCCAGCAGTGCTCCTGCCAGCTCTGCCCGGGAGCAGGGCTGGAATTCCTTCCCAGCTCACCTGTCAGGTCCAGCTCCAGGGGGCCTGGAGCAGTAGCGCAGACCAGGGTCAGTTTGGTCACCACCACGTTTGGAGCATTGGGATCTAAGACAAGTGAAAAGGCTGTTAAACACCCGTCCTTACACCATCCAACAGGGCTCCTTCTCCTTCCAGGGCACTTCTTGGAAGTGGGAGAACAACCTCCCACTCTGTGAGGGTCAGGGCTCCTGCTGCACCAGGCCCAGCCCACAGTGCCCCTGAAGGCAGTGCCACCCCCACCCCTCAGTCCCATTCTGGGAGGGAGCCACTGATGGGCACGGGGAGCAAGACAGCTTTGTGCTCCCGGCTGTGCTCCTGCCCAAACACAGAGCTGAGAGAACAGCTCCCAGGTGGGAGCAGGAACAAGGCTGGAGGGGACCAGCACGTCCCAGGGCTCACCTGCGCTCACGGTGACGGCTCCCAGGAGCGCCTCCTTGTACTTGCGCAGGCTCTCATCATCCTTGTCCAGCTCCTGGATTTCCTGGATGCTCTTCTGGGCAGGTGGCTTATAGTTGACAGAGTGTTCATCCTCCTCATTCTCAGCTGCAATCTGGGCCAGCTGCTCTGCTGTCGGCTCCTGCTCTGCCATCCTCAAACGCACAACCCACACTGAAGGGAGGAGGAGAGGTGTGACTGCCCCAACCGCCCTCCACAGGCTCCCGCTGTCCCCAGGAGTATGCAACCCTGCCAGGGGCCTCCAGCACCTGCAGAACCCTCCAGAGGCCAAGCCTCGTCTTCAGCTCATGGAGGCCCAGGCAAGAGAGAGGAAAAATTCAATCTCTCTGCTTTGCTTGTAAGCTGGAACAGGTAAATACCCCAAAGCCATAGGAAAAACCCTCTCCTCCACAAGATCCATCAGGTGAGGCTTTCACTTGGAATAAACCTGAGCCCGGAATAAACCTGAGCCCAAAATAAACCCAACTCCAGAATAAACCCAAGCCCAAAATAAACCCAACTCCAGAATAAACCCAGTTATGCTCTCCACAACACAAGATTCCAGCTAAGAATAGGCCCCTGTCCCATCACCGGCATGAATGCTGGAGCCTCTGCTGGGATCTGGCACTCACAGTTTGTAATTCAATCAGTGCTCTGTGCCAGGTGCCTCAGTGGAGTAGGATGAGACACCTGGCTCAGCCCTTTCCAAGGATCTGTGGCACACACGACCAGGGCAACAGGCAGTGGAGCAAACAAGGTGCAGAACCTGGCTCAGCTGCCCAGGACTCTGCCCAGGAAATGCCCGGTTGTACTGAGGGGTAATAATAATAATAATAATAATAATAATAATAATGGCCAGTCTTCACGAGCGAAGATCCGGGGAAGGTCTTTACGCCTTCCAGCCTGCGCATTGGACTTTTTAGGTGAGACACAGTGTGCGCGGAACTGAGCCCACCCTTTAATCCTAGGGTTCATCTGCCGGGGCCAAGCGAGCTTGGACGGTGGCAGCGAGGTCCTCAGGACGTAGATGGGTTGCCTTTTACAGGGCTAACGAGCTCCATCTGCCCGGGGAGTGTCCCTGACCGGGAATCGAACCCGGGCCTCGGCAGTGACAGCGCCGCGCCCTTGACCACTAGACCACCAGGGGCTCCCACTGAGGGGTAGGGAAAAGGTGATGCCAACACCCCATTGAAATCCTCGGTAAAAACCAGTGACACCCTCAGGAATTCCTGGTGTTCCATAGGGCACACTGTCTGAAGGGTCACTCTATGGCAAATATCAACTTGGACTTTCTAAAGACGCAGAACAGTCTGGCACAGTTTTACAAAGGCACTGGGGGACAGTGGGACACCAGGGAGCTGTACCAGGGCTCTGGCCCTGCACAGCACAAGCGTCTGTGCCAGGAACTTGTCCTGCTGTACCTGTGCAGCTGCAGCTCCCACAGCCACTGGCAACACCCCTGCACAGAACAGCAAAGAGCTGGCCCTTCCACATGGCATCCTCCAACATCCTCGCACTGAATGTTGTGGAAGTTTGTCTTCAAAAGGACATTTAATTTCATGTCACACATGAACAACTGATTTCACCCCGGTGTCTCCATATCAGATCCAGTCCCTTCCCTCAAGCACTTCTCCCAAACAGCTGTTAGGCAAACACTCATTCACACACCCTGCGCTGCTCCATCCATCCCCTCCTGGTGTCCTTGGGCTCTCCTCTGGGCTAGATTCCGCCTCCCAGGCACCACAGGTCATTGTAACTCCCACACCTTGCTCAGAGGACACCTGCAGCTTCCAGGAAGTGAAAGGGATGGACTTACAGCTTTACAGAAGTGAGCCCCAACAGCCCACACTAACCACACACCTGTCAGAGGATCCACCAGCATCCACACATGTATCCCCAGGCGTGCTGGGTACCCTCCCGTGGGTGAGCATCCACAGACACCCTCCACCTTGTGGATCCCTAGGGTCACAGGAGCCTGCAGGAGGCAGTAGGAGGCCGAATCTCTTCCCACCTGGAAATTTTCACTCTGCCTTCACTACTCCCTCAAGCCAGCAATTCCTCCCGTATTCTCAGCATGTTTTGCGCAGGACAGAGAAGCTGCAGCAGTGCACGCAGGAGCCCCGCCTCCTGCCAGGCAGGAAAACTTCAGGGAATATCCCTGCTTGAGTCCAGGCAGACGGTGGGAACCCCAGGATCCCAATCCCACGGCCCCAGCGAATGCAGTGTTAGTCAGAGTCTCTTCAGATGAGCTAATCAGCTCCGATGTCCATCGGGCCTCGGCGCAGCCGTGGACACGCAGCAGTGCCAATTCCAGCGGTCCCCACCCTTCCTTCTTCCCCCGCGGCGCAGGGAAAGCCTGCACAGCTACCCGGAGAACTTGGCTGGAATGCAATCCAGCAATAATCATTTCTGCAGGGCCCTATCCCAGTTCGCTCTGTCAGGACTGGGAGCCAGAACGGCCCGTCCCGGCTGCTCCACAGGGACAGCTCGGATGGCTCCCAGGGCAGTACAGCGGAGCAGGGAGACACACCCGCACAGGAGGGAAGGGAGCCTCGCCAACACTTTCTGAAGCTGGGCGCTGCCCTCGGGACTTTGCACGGAATTTCGGCGCGTCCAGGTGCCTCTGCTGCACCAGTCGCTTCATAAAAGTATCCCAGGGACCTCTCACCCCACCTGATCCCCGCCCCTGGCAGGAAGAACTCCAGGAGCACGGGGATGCGCTGCTGTGCCGTGGGGACTCAGCAGTCCGAGCACGGAGGATTTTTCTTTTTCCATTTTGCTCTGACATAACCCCGACCTGCAGTTCACCTACACGGTGAGCTGTGCAGAGATAGACCGAGGGTGCGAGAAGCTCCACGCGCCCACAAACAACTCCAGAAGCAGAAAAGCCTCCGGCAGTGCTGCACCCGGGATGCAAACCGGCTCCATGGACCGCAGGGCCGGCACCGAACCCGCAGCAGCCCCGCAGCCACGGGACAAGATCCCCCGTACTGGGAGATCGCTCGGAGAGCTGGAGCAACGGCGCGGACCTGAAACCCTCCCGGGCACGGCCGGGGGCTCCTCTCACCGGCACCGGCGGCGGGCGCGGTTCTGGGGCTGCCGGGCCGTGCGGGAACCCCCCCAGGGGTGGGAGGGCCCTGCCCTGCCCCGATCGGAGCGGCCCCACCAGAGACAGCGCTCCCGGTTCCTCATTTCGTACCGAGCGGCCATTTATGGACAACCCGCGTGCGCCAGAGGCCCCGCCGGCCCCGGCAGGCGGAGGGCCGGCAATGTCCCCCCCGCCCCGAGGCCCGGGCACCGGCGGAAGCCCAGGGGGACTCGGAGCCGCCGCGGCCCCTCGGAGCCCTCGCCGCGGGCCCGAGCTCCGCGCGCTCGGCTCCGGCCCGGCCCCGCCGGGGGCGGCGGCTCCCCCGGGCCTCGGAAGGTCGCGCAAGGGCACGCGGGGCCCCGCGCCCGACCCTCGGCCGCGCCCGACCCTTCCCGTGGGCCGGAGCCAGCGCGGCGCGCCCGGCACGGCCCTTCCCGCGGCCCGAGCCCCCAGCTCGGCCCGCCCCGCCGCCCCCGCCCGCCCGGCCCCGCCGTACCGGCCCCGCTCGCTCCGCGCTGCGCCGACACCGCCGCGGATCCGCCCAGGCCCGCGCGCCCCCGCACTTCCGGGACACGCCCGGCGCGCCCGGGACCCACCGCCTCGGCACGCGCCCATTGGCCCGGGGGCGCGCGCGGGGCGGGGCCGCGGCACGGCGGGACCGGGGCGGGAACGGAACGGGACGGGACAGCGGAACGGCAGAACCCGCGTGGGGCAGGAAGGGGGCGGCACCGGGGCATAGCGGGACAGGAGCGGGAATGGGGCAGGGCAGGACCGGGGAGCGAACAGAACGGGAATGGCGCAGAGCAGAACGGGACCGGGACTGGCAGGGTGAGACTGAGACGGCGCAGAGCGCGGTGGTGGGTGGAAGACACAGGGTCCAGCACGATGCGGCAAGGCAGCAGCCACAGCTCTAGACACAGTTCTATTTTATTATGGCAAAGGTGAAAAAGCCACCTCGGCCCAACAGGCAACCAGAAAAATTTATCCCAAAAATAACTCGGTACAAAACAGGTCTGCTCAGAATTAAAAAAAACCTTTACAGGAGTTAAAACCTATCCCAGAACATAAAAGTAAAACAAATCCCATCCTCGGTAGTAGTAGCCACAGCCGCAGCCCCTGCCGGGAGTGTGGAGCGAGATCGGAGTCCTTCCCTGCGCCTGCCACTGCTGCTTTAGCTAGTGTCCATCTGGAGAGAGAGGGAACCATCATCACGTGCTACAGCACCCCCTGTACCACCCCAGCATCCCCTGCATGCAGCCCACCTGGCCCTGGTGCAGCCCAGTGTTGCAGGACGGGGAGGGCAGGCTCGAGTGCCCCTGGCAGTCCCCCCGTGCCCCAGCACCCTGCGCTGCCCCATGGCTGCCTCTGGAATCCTGGCCATCCCACTCCTTTCACGCTCTCACCCTGGTTTGTCCCACCCAGCACCGACTGTGCTGTCGTGGTGGCCTCGCCTTGGCCCTGTTGGGATTCTGACCCGGCCAGGCACAGGTGGCTGAGCGAGGTCTGAAGGCTGTGCCTGGTAAGCAGGCACAGGTAAGCAGGTAAGCCCCCCTACACTGGGGCTCACTTCTGCCACCAGCACTGCAGCCTTCCTCTGGCAGCACCCCACACAGTTCTTCCACATGGGATTTTCCTTTCTGCTTTCCCACTCCTGCACCTCTCAGCTCTGCGGGTTTTGTTCTGCAGCTGTTCTGGCTCTGGAGGAGATGCCCTAGCCTGGCAGGAGCAGAGGCTGTTCTTTAGCCATCAGCAACACCAGGTAACAATGGGTATGGAAAGCGAAGCCAAGGCCTGGGCCGAGGCACAGCTCAGCTTCAGAGACTGCTTCAGTCCAAGGTCCTGAAAACACTTTCCCTTTCCTGCCAGCTCCAGGCTGCCAGTGCTGCCCAGGACGAGGATGAGACGCTGCAGAGAGCCTGTGACAGTGCCTGAGTAGCACTTACCCTGGCATTGTAAGCATCCAGCTGTGCATCTAGTTCTTCTGCAGAGAGCTGCTGTTTGGAAGTTCTTCCAGCTCCTCTGCCTCTCCCTCTGTTCCCGCCACGAGTCCCTCGCCTGTTGCCTCCACCTCCAAATCCCCCCGAGATCCCACGGTTTCTGGTCATGCCACCTCTGTTTACACTGTGAGTTTTAAAAAGCAATTGTTTTAGTGCATTCAGTGAACTCAAACAGGACCCACGCTCCCCACTGGGGAGGGGCCCAGCACGTCCCCACCCTGTGCCTGGGGCAGGGGCTCCCCCACCTCTGTGCTGGTCTCCGCTGAGTGTCGATCTGTGATGTCACCAGCTGGATGTTCATGGGGCGCCCTGGAGGGAGGGAGAGCACCTGTGAGCCTGTGCAGGATGTGGCTGGAAGAGAGGGAGGGGGGGAGGGAGGGAGGGAAGGGCGGAGGGAGGAAGGGACAAGTGTGCCAGCTGCTTCACTCCAGCCACAGAAACAGGCCATGGAGACGGCACACAGACTCACCATCCAAGGGGACCCCATTGTACTGCTTCATCGCCTTCAGAGCATCGGCCTTCCTCTCAAAATGCACGTCTGCCGTCCCTAGGCTGCGACCGGATCTGTCGTAGTGCACAGCTGCCTTCTTCAAGGTCCCAAACTCCGCAAAGAGCTCCTGAGAACAACAGAGAGAGGAGCGTGCCTGTCCGTCAGCACCGTGCCCGTCTGTCAGCGCTGCCAACACAGCATCTCCCCACACAGCCACGACTGGGGAGCACCGGTGCCTCTTCAACCACCACAGCCAGCTTGGGTACATGCCAATGGCAGAGGGCAGCACAGCCCACCGGGGGGTTTCCAGCAGTTGCCACAGGTGGCAAAACCAAACAGGGCTCTGCATTCACCTCCTGAAGGAGCACGTTTACAGCCAGTCGAGGGATGCCAACCTGTTTCTTTCCCCAGAGAAACTGAGGGTGTTTGTTGAGGCCGAGTCAAAGGGGCGACTATTGAAAATACTCCAGATGCCAGACACCCTTCCCACAGGGCATGGCCCGTGTGAGCACAGGAATCCACAAGATGATGGCAGTTGCACTGTGCTTTATTGTGCCCATTGGGAACATACCCCAGAAACTGAGACCAGCAAAGTCCCCTGCTGAGGTCTGTCCTTTGCTGCCAGAAAGGTTGGAAAAGGCAGCAATGAAGCCACCAATTTTACTTCCCAGGTGCTAGATTTGGGAAGTCAACAAGGACAACTCACCATGGTGATTTTCCCACCAGGGCTGTCCCGTGGGGAGTTGCTGCTGGGCATTACTGCCCAGCCCTGCCCGTGCCAACCCATGCCCAAGGCACGGTGCTCCCAGCAGGGACTTATTTACACTCAGTCTGCAGGAATGGAATGGAAACACAGAAAAGAGTGGTATCTAGCATGCTCCTCGGTGACCCAACCTTCATCCCCTCCCTTCATTCCCCAGGCACAGCCAGAGCGGTGCTGGAGGGACCAGACTGAGGGATGAGGGAGGTTTGACAGCAGGGGTTTTGTTTTCCCTGGTGAGGACACGAGGCCAAGAGCCCATGGTGATGGCTGTGCCCTGCAGTGTACCCAGGCCAGGAGCCCCCGGGGTACACACCTGGCACCCAGTTCCTGACCAGCTCAGGGCCCGCGGGGCCATGTGTTCCCCCCGCCCAGGGCAGAGGCACGCGGGCACGGCGGGCTCTGACCGGGACACAGCCCCGGGACACCTCCCCGGCCACCCCACCCACGGATCCAAGGAACCCAGCAGGACACGATCCGGCACAGCAGCAGAGCCCTGGATGAGCACACGGCGCCTCAGGGACGGCTGCAGCTGCACAGAGAGGAGCTCAGAGCTCACAGGGAATTCTCCAGTCTCGGCTCGATCCAGCCGAGGTGCAGCATCGTGTGCCACGTTCCCGCATGTGCCACGGCTCAGCCCCTCACAAAGGATCTATAAACAGGCTGTTCCAGCCCCTCTCGGGAGCAGCGGGTCCGCGCCAAGGCAGGCACCCGCGGCACAAACCCCGTCACAGGGGAAGCACCCGGCAATCCTCGGCCCCGGCTGCAGGAGGGAGCAGAGCCGGCGGGGCTCCCGCGGGCACCCGACCCCGATGGAATGAATGAAACTCCTGGGACCCCTGCGGCGCCGCCCCGAGCCCCACCTGGATGTCCGCATCCGAGACGCCGAAGTCCAGGTTGGAGACAAGCAACTTCCCGCCGGTCTCCACGCCGGCCCCCGCCCCGAAGCCGCTGTCAAACAGGTCGTGCTGCCACTTCTCGGGGAGCTGCTTCGGCTGCAACAAGACCGGGACCTCGCTGACCGGCGCCGGGGCCGCAGCCCCCCAGCCGCGCCGGGAGCGGACAAAGGGCCACCCGCGCCGCCGCCTCGCGTGGACCCGCCGTCCCGTCCCGTCTCGCCTCCCCGGCCCGAGCCCCGGCCGCCCGATCCGTACCCGGCTGTAGGGCGCAGGCCGGTTTCTGCCGCCGCCCCGAGCCATCACCGGCCGGTTCCGCACGGGGCCGCCGCCTGCGCGCCCGCCGCCCACGCCGCCCCGGCCTGGCCCGCCCCCGCGGGCGGCACCGCCCCGGCCCCGGCCTCCCCGGCCGCCCCGGCCGGCCCCGCGCTGGCTCCGGTTCAGCTTAATGATGTCGTCCAGGGACATGTCCATCTTGTCGGCCATGATGGCGGCTCCGCTCCCGCCCGCACTTCCGGCCGCGCTGCGCCCGCGCCGGAAGCGGAAGGGGCGGGGCGGCCGCGCGGCCCGGCGGGCTCTCGGTGCGCTGAGGGGGGGCGGCACTTCCGGCGGGGCCGGGACCGGGACCGGGACCGGGCTGGGCCCGCCATGCGGGTCCGCGTGCGCAGCTGGCACGGGGTCGCGTCCTGGCTTTGGGTGGCGAACGACGAGAACTGCGGCATCTGCCGGATGGCCTTCAACGGCTGCTGCCCCGACTGTGAGTGCGGCACCGGGCACCGCGCAGCGCGCACCGCGCACCGGGCGGGGCTGACGGTGTGTCCCTGCTGCAGGTAAAGTGCCCGGCGACGACTGCCCGCTGGTGTGGGGGCAGTGCTCGCACTGCTTCCACATGCACTGCATCTTGAAGTGGCTGAACTCGCAGCAGGTGCAGCAGCACTGCCCCATGTGCCGCCAGGAGTGGAAGTTCCGCGAGTGACGGCGGCACCGGGAACGGGGGGGCCCCGGTCCCGGCCCCCCGCGGGCCCGCCTAACAACCGCCCTGCCGCCGCTCGCGTGGCCGTGTGCGCCGTCCCGGGGCTGCAGGGGCGGCGGCGCCGCCGCACCGGGTGCGGATGTGAGCGTGTCCTGGGACCCCGTGGAGCGCGCGGGGGACTGAGCTGGCACTGGTGGCTCTGGGGAAACAATAAACATGCTTGGGCTGGCTCTGTCATATCTGTCCTGCAGGGCAGGGAGGTGCTGTGCGGTATGGGGAGCCCACCCGGATCTGGGGAGCTCTGGGCTGCTGAGCCCCCCACGCCCGGTCCCTCTGGCGGTGCCGAGGCTGCTCAAACACCCGGCAGAACAAAATCCCTGAGCCCTGAGGGCAGCCCGAGGCCTTGGGGGCCGCAGGGCACAGTGTGGGGACAGGAGCTGGGCTGGACAGGGAGTGACCACAGGCATGGCACTCCTGTCCCTGCTGACCCTTTGCTGCAGGAGATCCTGGGGCACCTCCAGCAACAACACATGGGCTCGGTGATGAGAGGGGGGTGGCAGCAGCCCCCCAGCAGAGTGGGCACCTCCTCCCCCGGGGTGAGGCCAGGAGCAGAGCACCCAATCTGGCCACAGTCCCCAGCCCTGGGAGGGTGCCCAGGGCCATGCTGACCCCAGTGGCCACCATGCTCATTAGGAACAGAGCCAAGGAGTTCCCCCTTTCGCTGCAGACCTGACACACCAAGGCCCTGAGCTGCTGTACCATCCTTGGCACAGTCCAGCCCAGGTGAGGCTGCTGGTGCTGCACCTGTGCAGGAACCTTGGTGGGCACCAGGGGGAGGCCAGCGCGGTGGGTTATGGCCCAGAGACCCCCAGGGGTCAGCATGGCACTGCTGCTGAGCTCTGCCATAACACACTGACTCAACTCCAGTGCTGAGCTCCTGCCTGGAGTCCCCCACGTGCAGACCCTGGGCTGATCTGCAGTCTTGCTTGGGGGGGTCTGGGCCGAAGCTGCTGCTCCACTCAGCAGGGTCAGGGCTGTGCTTACAGGCACTGCCTACAGGGAACACTCTCTGCGATCTGCATCCAAGGGGGGCTGCCTAGGGATGAGTGCAGGAACCAGAGTCTTGATCTGCACCTGGGGGCCGTGGGGGGAACCCCACAAATCAAAACAAAAAACCCCCACAACCAGCCACAGAAAAGAAAGTCACAAACTTGGAATTCAGGCTATTTTCCTGTACCCCCTCTCCAATTTTAACTCCATATTCAGTTGTGCCCCTGGGACTCAGGGGCTGTCAGTAAGCAGCTCAGCAGAAGAGCCCAGAGGCACTTGGGGGAAGGGACATCATATGTCAAAAATTTTCAAAGTAAACTCAGCAGCAGCTCCAGCTGAGCCAGTGGGGTTGATGTCCCCAACAAATGAGTTACCCCTGCAGCACCCACCCGGCAACAGCAGCAATTCAATGCTTCTGTCATTTTTTAATCCCAGCAGTACCTGCCTTGTTCCAGGGGGGGCTCAGCGTTTGCTCGGCCGGGGCAAACCTGGGCTGAGCTGTTTGTCCTTAAGGGCAAACTCCTCTGCCGTGCCCTTAGGAGGGGGCCATGCGCTGCAGAGGGCGAATTTGGGCGTTCCACAGCTGGCAGACCACCAGAAGGGCCCGACAGCTCAGAGTCAGAGCTGCTGCGGGGTGAGGAGCTGCTGTGCCAGCCCCGGGACCGGGAGCTGCCATGCAGGGAACACACTCAGTCCCAGCACTGTGGGGTCCTAGCACACATCCCCTGTACCCCCTTTCTGCTACCTGGGCTCAATCCCTAAAGAGACCAGTGCACAACTCTTCAACATTTTATTAATGATCAGCAACAAAAGTTTACAACAGTGAGGACACCCAGACCCAGCCTGGCAGGACTGTCTGGCCCAGTGCAGGGAGCAGCTCAGGACACCCACCACAGCACCCTGGAATGTAAGAGGCAGAAGAGGCTCAGCCCAGCATCTATCCCCCTCAGGCCCTGCATCTCACCACCGGGGCACACATGCTGCACATCAGCCCTCAGAAAACCACCCCGAAACTTCACCTGGCCAGGTCCCACCTTCATGTAACCCCTCAGGCACAAGGTGGACTCTGGCAGCAGCAACAAGGGGGGCTCTGAGCACAGTCCACACAAGGCACCAGGTCCTGCTGCCTCGCAAATGGAAGAGCCTTTGGGAGAAGCTCCCAGGGTTCCCTGCTTTCACATGGAGAAATGCCTCAATGGAGGGTCCTTGCACCACCTGCCCCCTCAGCAGCTACCACCCCCTGCCCGTCACTGAAGCAGCAAATGATCTGCCTTTACCCAGCTCAACCTGGAGCAACTCTGGGTCTGCACAGGGGCAGGAGCTGAGGAGAGGCAGCACAGTGGACCCCAGAGTCCAGAAACACCTCCAGCAGCCAGCACTGACGGCCCCATGGCTCTAAGTAAAAGCTGCAGGAGGGACTGTGGGGGCCACATCCCCCCAACCAGAGGCCACTCTCACTGTCTGTCAGGCTGCCCCCACCCCTGCCCAAGGGGCTGCTTTGGAATGCAGACCCCAGTCAGGACAGCCAAGTCTGGCAGGGCAGGGGGCCTGGGCAACTGCTCCACTTCCCTCCTACTAAGAGCCAGAAATGGCAGAAGGTAAAAGCACATCAACATGTTAAAACATTAGTTATAATTAAAACCATTTTTTTTTTTTGTCAAATCTTCTCCTGGGAAAGGGAATGGGGGCTGATTAAGAGAGATAGAACTAGGCAGCGGGATCCCAACTCGTCTGCACAGTTAGTGCAGGAGGAGCTAGGACAGTAGAGGGTAGGACAGCACATCCTGTGTGCTGGCAGCGCTGCTCCCCCTCAGGGGTCCCTTCCTGAAGAGCTGTTGCTCCCGCAGAGGGTGAGGCTGCAGCACTCTGTGGCCCACACATCCACCCTCTGCAGCCTAGTGCTTCTCCTCCTCCAGCCTCCTCATGGCCTCCAGTACAGCCAGCTCTTTCGCTTCCTTCTTCTGGTTCCGAGCTTCAAACTCCAGCCTGCATCAACCACACAATGCCGTGAGATTCCCATCCATCCACACCTCTTGTAGACAAAAGCACCTGGAGCAGGAGAGCACTGCCTTTTCCTATGCTGCTCTGTTCTGAGAGCACTTCAGAAACCCTCCTGGTGCACCCAGAGTCTTCCACAGCCTCTCCCAGAGCTTCCTATGACTCTGTAGTCCTGGGCTCCCACACTACTTCTCCCTCAGTGGAAAAAGCTGCTATTCTGTTCTTGGTCTGTCCTGAGACATCTCAAATAGTGCTGTAACACCAAAATCAAGTTTACCACTGATCTGAGCCAAGGTTGCTGAAGGTGAAGGGCTCAGGCCTAAAAGAGCAAAGCTCTGAAAGAAGCAACATGCTCTTTTCTGCAGGATACAGCAAGGAAATTTATCATTAATAAAGAAGAAAAACCAAAAAATGTGCTGTTCAGCACATTCTGACACAGCAGAGTTCAGCTGTTCCTTTCCCTGTACAGACTGGTATATCCACACTTAAAGCCTGCCCGAGAGGAAGGACCAGTTCGCTGACTCTGTGCCTTTAGATAACCCCTTCTCTCCCTGTTTGATCCCATTAATCAATCTCCAGACACTCTGGACAGAACAGTATGTGACAGAACTGGGAGACAAAGACATCCAACCTGTTCTTTATGATTCTTTGCACAATTAGATCTGTGGTGAGATTGCTGCCACTATCCACCAGCTGGAAAATGCCACGTCGCTTCGGTTCCTGTGAACAGACAAAGCACTGGGCTGGGAAAGCACGTGGGACCTGGGTGTGAAGCTCAGCAGTGACAGCTGAGCCGAGCCGTGGCAGGTCCTGCAGTGCCTAGCCAGGCAGGATGCACAGTGATCTCCTTAGAGGCAGAACATGTACATGGAAGCTGCCCAGGTCTGGCACAGAGCAAAGCACACAGATTTTCTCACCCTGCCATGAAGGCATCAGAAACAAGTAGAGCAAAACAGTGCCTGTAAGAGTGGAGATGTCGGGAATGATTTACACACTGCTCCAACTAGCTGCCCTCAGGGGTGGATAAAAACCAGCATCATCTGCCACAGCCCTGCCCAAGCAGCATCCTCTGCAATGCACCTTCTCAGCCCAGGAACTCAACCAGGGCCAGCCTGGGTCTACCAAATGCTGACAAAGCAGCTGGTACCTTACCTCGTACGGATCAGAACCGTCCTTGTCTGGCACCACCTCAGTCATCCCATGACACACAAGTGTTACCTGGAGAAAGACAAAGTTGCTGACAAGATCCAAAAGATGACAGGGACGTTCCCTGCCACTGCTCCCACTAAACGCAGCCTGGAGACCAGCAAAGCCACCCTCCTGCACCAGCCTGGCAGTGCCTCTGGAGCTCCCTGTAACCCACTGAGCAGGACACCTCCCTCTTACACCCCTGTGTTGTCCTGCATCACTTTACCTCCCCAAGACATCACACACCAGCATCTTCATGTCCATCTGTATGCAAGGACTCACCCTGAAGTGATCCAGCAGATCAGCAGTGACAGCGTAGGGAGCTCCAATCACCACTTCCGAGACGTACTAGAAAGGAACCAGGTAGAATCCAGATTTGAAAACAACCCAATCAAACAAAAAAAAAACCAAACAAAAAAACCCAAGCACAAGCCAGAGGCCACCTGCTTCCTAAAGAGACCTGAGCAGGTCACCTGCTATACAGTCAGGAACTCAAATAAGGGAACAGGAAAGTAGGTTCAGCAGGCACTGCTTGTCACTCAGCAGCTTTTTGTTCCCCTAAAAAATGTCCTCTCCATGTCTGTAGAGCAAATCCAAAAAGCTAATTGCTCAGGGCACACATTTCTGGGGCTCCCCATGTTTCTGTCTCAGGAATTTTCTCCCCTGCTGCAGGGAGCAGAGTTTTCTACCAGCATGTCTATCTGCAAGGAGCCATGCAGCCTCTGCTGCCCTGGCAGAGCAACCAGGCAGGTCACAAACTCAGGTCAGCCAGGACAGCACAGGATTTCAGCAGAGCCTCCCCAAGAGCTCATCAGTACCTCTGGCAGCCTCAAATGACCCACGACAGACGCGCCTTCTCAGTGCACGCCAAGGAACTCATGTGAGATTACTGGGCACAAGTGAACACCGCTGAGCTCCAGGGAATTTCTGGGACAGCACAGAGGCACCCACTCACCCTGCAGGCCAGGACACTGAGGGTTCGCTCGTGGATGTTCATGATGGGATAGTTCTTCCCTTTGTAGCGATTCACCTCCTGTGGCAAAGCACCAGGCATAGTCAGAAGAGAGAGAGAGCAACACCCTTCCCTCTCGCTCTCTCCCAAAATGAAATTCCTGTACTGGCCAATACATCCCTGTCCTGTCTCCCAGAGCACAGCCTGCCTGGCTCAGAGAACAGGGCCAAGCTGCTCTGCCTTTGGACAGGCTCTACACAAACCTGATCGAAGTGCAGCCCAGCAATGATGTAGGGTTTCTCTGCCAGCTGGTGAACCTTCTCCAGGAAATCTACATGCCCAACATCTGTAGATCTGTTTAAGGAGTTGAAGCTCACATGGAAAATAAGGAGAGGAAGACAGAAACAGTCAGGGCAAAATGACAGTGGGAGACAGGAATGCCAAGGATTTAACTCTTGCACTACTCATTGCCTATGTCCTAAGAACAGCTGCCACCTCTCTCCACAGGCTCCATGGATTCTGGGCAAAACCCAGAGATCTTTCCAGCTCCACCTTACATAGATTCAGCTTTGCCTCTGTCCAGAATTTCTACCTGTTCCAGATGTTCTGACACAAAGCCTCAAAGCTTGTCCCAGGGATGGAGTGTCAGCTCCATGTGCCCTGTTGCAGTGCCTTTGTCTATGGCAGCCAGTCCTCACCACAATCACTAGAGCACAGAGAGTACCCAACTGCCATCCTGAAATCCTCCAATAGCCACAGATCTCTCCAGAGAAGAGCTATAGCTCCTTTCTCAGAGTCCTGTGACTAAGAAACTGCCAGAAGGAATTCCCTCCTGCCTTTTCCCCCTCACATACAGCTACAGAAAAGGGGAAAAAAAAAAAAAGGCAAATATCCAGGCAGGTGCCTCCTAACATGAAAGCATCAAAGACAGACCAATGCCGCAACAAAACAGAGTCAAGGATACGGAACAGGTCGAAGGCTCCAGCCACGTAGATGATGGTGTCTCCTGGCTGTGGCTCCTTCCCCGACGCAAACTGGATGATCTTCTGGGACGTCTGCAGGAACTGTGAGACGCCAGTCCAAGGACTGTGACCTTTGGGCCCCTGTGGAAACACACACCAGACATGGTTTCTTTTCGGTCTCCATGAGGGGGCTTGGAAAACTGAGAGCGCAGCACCGGGCTATCTGCTCGCCTGGAGTTTCTGGCAACTGTCACAGCTCCCAGCGGCTTGGACTTTCTACATTCCTGGCATCAAATATTTAGGCAATCTCACAAAAGCCCTTTATGCTCTGACTAAATCATCCCCTCAGCAGCCAGCTAAAGGAGGTGCTGAGAAGAAAGCTCAGGAAGGAGGAAGGCAACAGGGCAGGCTTGAATTTTCAGGAGAGGCAAGGCATGCTCAGGAAACACACACGACCTACCTACGCTCTGCCAAGTCCCAGGACACCTGTCGGGCCAGGCTGCGAGGGGACCACCTCAGCTCCGAGGATGGAGCTCGGTCCCCACCACATGGCAGTTGTGCAAACAGCCACTGAAGTCACCCTCTCTGCTCCCCAGAGCTACTCCACGGGATTTGGCAGGATGCAGACATTGCAGCCAAGGCCAGGGCAGGCCGTGCAAAGGGCAGCATGCAGACAGCTCAGCTCTCAGGGTCATTCAGGGTACCCAGTGCCCTGATCCATTCTCCCCAAATCCAAGTCCCAGGAAATGGCCATACTGGAGCAACAAGCCCCATACTACCTGCTCAAAGAACCTAATGTGGTGGGGAACCAAGGATGATTCAGCCAGGCCAGCATACACCCTGTGAGTAAAAAAGACTGCCGCAAGCTGCAGGTGCAGCTCGTTAACCAGGGACAATCCAGCCTCCAGGGTAACAAACTGGGCTGATGGCTCTTTAGAGGCACTGTGAGTCCAGAGCTGGACCCTGGAGCTCTGCAGCACAGCGTGGTCAACCCAAGGCAACACCTCCAAAACAACACGACCACTGGAAAAAGCATCCACAGAGGCTGTCCCTGGGCTGGAACCTCGGGCACATGGGTCCCAGGAGAAGCGGCAGAAAGGAATTGACAAGCAAGGAAAGAACCCAGCACAGGCTCAGCAGGTCCTGCTGAAGGACAGCTCAGGTGCTGCCCTGTGCCACACCTGCCCATCGCACCCACGGCAGGTGCTGCCTTATGGGGGCAGCAGACATTCACCAAGACATTACTGCTTCATGTGGAGGAACAAACAAGCCTGCAATAGGCCAGAAAGCACATTGGAAATCCTTCTCAGGCAGGACAACAACCAGACGTCCACAACCAAAACTCACATTACCTTCCCAAAGTTGTCAGTGTGCTTCCGATAGTCTAGGTCCTCATCCTGAAGGGAGATAAAGAGTCAAAATGTTTAAGCACTCACACAGCTCATCCAACCAAGATATGCTTGTGTGTGGGAAGCGCTGGGAAGGCCAGGCTCAAACTGTACCCCATGGATTCGTGGCACTGAATTCGCTGACAAACTGGTTAATACCTAAACCAGAGTCGTGTCCCAGCATGAGTCAGAGAAAATGTGTCCTTATATGATCTCAGCCTGGTACCACCAGCAAAGGTGGTTCTTGCCTGGCCTTCAGCCCAACAGTGCTGCACACCTGCATCCTCCCTCAGCCAGGAGAGCCCCTGACAGGACAGCATCCCTCCTCCTGCCGAAGACCCTCACAAGTGCCAGGCTTGGGTCTCTGCAGCAGCCAGCAGCACTCGATAGATCTCGGTGCGAATTCACGTTACAGCTAAGCCAATCTAACAGCTCAGCACGCCAAAACATCTCCCTCTGCCCCTGAATTCTCTTGTGGGTCCCTCATCTTGTCCCTGCAGTTATCCAGGTGACTCCATTCATGGATTGCTTCATTACTCAGTAAATCGACTCATTAACCAACATAAAACCACTTCCTTTACTTTCCCCTGGTTAGGTTGGGCCCAACTAGAGAGTGAGCTGACAAGACTCAAGAAAGGTCTGATCAGACTAGAGACAGCAGAAGGCAGAAGGATGAAGCTCAGTGGGAAGGGAGAGGAGTTTCCAACTCTGGCAGCACCAGGCTGACAGATCAATGTGGCTGCACTGTGTTGTTTCACGCTGGGAGAGGCCATCGGCGAGCCTGCAGTTCCCCTCACGTTCCCAAAGCCCACACCGATCACGAGGCATCACAGTCTTTATCTTGCCACACCTTCCCAAAGCAGCACGTGCTGGGATCACACTGTGATCTCAGACAGGCTTAAGCAAACACAAGCAGGTTGTTTTGCTGCCACTGCCCATAATCAGCTTGCCCATTCTCCATGCACCTGGGAGCCAGGCCCAGGAGCTCTACTGCTGTTTGGGTCAGCAAAAGGGAAGAGCTGGCACATGCCCTGGACTCCACCTCCCATCCAAAGCCCTCTGACTCACTATGTTGCTGTGGTGAGCTTTAGTCATGAGCAGCATGCGGCCAACGAGGTCGGTGGTGGACACACCTTGGGTGCGTTTGCATTCCCTGCAGGAGACAAGCAAAGGATGAAGCAGAAGCCACGGGATAGTGTATGCCTCTGTCTTCCCAGCATTACCACAGGAACACTTATGACACTTGATAATCCAAACCAGGGGCTGTCCTGAGAAAGCCTTCTTTCTCCCTGCTCCTAGTATCAAGTATAGCATTCATTTGCTGAGCATCTGCATTCCCTTCACGCCATGGCAGCTGCTCATGTCAGGAACACTTCCCTTGGCCAGACTTCCCAACAGAGCCAAGTCCTGGTGAGGCTTCAAAACCAGAACCAGCATCTGCCAGGAACTGGACGGCCCCCTCTGGCAGGGCTGTCTGCCCCACTTCCCTGAAGCCAAAATGCTCAGAGCAACTGAAGCTCTGACACATGTAGCCAAGTTCAGGTGTGACCTGAAGACAGCTGTGTTTCATCTGACTTCCCTCCAAGCCACGAAATCCCAGAAACTCTGCCCAAACCAGGATAAGAAGGGAAGCAGCAATAGGTTACCTGTATCGCCCTGCCGTCTTCACTTCCTCATAGGTGTCCTTGCCATCAATAGTTAAGGTGATGTCATCTACAGAGAGAGAAAAGCCACAGAACTGTGCCCCAAGCCCTCCTGCACAAAAGCAGAAGCTGAGCACGTCCCACATATGAGCCAGACTAGAACTCTGCAATCCAAATCCCTGTGTATACACTAGGGACACATCCTGTGCCCCACAGAAATGCCAGGGGTTTGTAAGACTACTGTGTCTGTGGAGATAAGGATATTCCTGGATGTTAAATGCCGTTACCCATCTGGCCCACTGCTTTTTAGAGAGTCCAGAAAATGTGAGCCAGGTGCCCTTGCACTGTTCCAGCAGCAGGCACAGTTGATTTTTGTCTGAATGACAATAAACAGGCGCCATCCGCCTTGGTGCTAAAAAGCGCCTTTCAGCTCCTCTAGGACTAGTTTTAGCCTTCATGTTACAAGTTTTCAGTCAATGAAACAATCATCCAACAGAAAATTCTGCCCCTCAATGATGGCACTTCCAGTGACATTCTGTGACCCTTCCACAGAGGTAATTCTGTTTCATCTCTGGTATATGGCTCCTAACTTCCTCTGCAGAAACACCTTTCACCTACTTTGGTGATGGTACAAAACCTTCACAAGTGAAAGCTAAGCTGGCTTCCCTTTGCCAAAACAGCTGGAGGGCAGAGCAGGCACTGGCAGCCCACAAGTGCTCCCACACAGTCAGGTGGCTCAGTCCTGCTCAGTTCCCCTAAAACCCCACACCCTCCCCTCAGGGCACAGAGACAGGAGGGAACGCACTGCCAGCACAGGTCAGAGTGCCAGGAGAGAAGCACAAACAGTGGGGATGCTGTCACTTTCCCAGGTAAGCTCAGCTGTTTCCAAACTCAGCTTTTGCACAAACACAACTGGCAAAACTGCAGGAGCAAGGGTATTGGTCAGGGAGAAACATGGAATGATTTGGCAGAGGGGACGAATAAGGGCAGCTGGAGTAGAGACCATGAGCACTCCTTTACTGCCACAACCCCTCACCAAGCCCTGGAAGGGGTCACGTACCGCAGACACGTTCAGAGCACACAATGAAGTTAATGATGAATTTTATAACCACCCTGCCCACGTGAAAAAGCATATCTATCTTGTAAAGATTAAGGATTTATTTACATTTAATGAAACACTTAGCTAATTGATAGCAGGTGGCTGGGATCAGATGAGAGATATACAAAATGAGTCAAAGATTACTCCTGGCCAAACTAACAAAATTCCTTCAGAGGGACAAGAAGGAGGGGCTGAGGCTGAATGAGCGTCAGCAGCAGCACAGGAAGGGACAGAGTCCCACAGCAAGAATGTTTCCTCAGAACTCTGGTTGTCTCCAGCAACTGTACACCAGAAGTGTTCACAGTAAGAACTAGGTCTCTGGCCACACAGTTGGCTAAGCCCCTGAACAGCTTGTTAACCAGATAAAGAGAGAAGCTTTTCAAATCTGATCTCATCCCAGGATAAGTAGATATAAACATCACTGTATTTCTGCACGCTTACCTTTTCAAGTGTTTCCACATTTAAGTTTTGTAAATGGCTTTCCCCTTTGCACAAATTTCTGCTGGTGCTAAGGGCAACCTCAAGATAATTGCCAAACAACATATTTCACCTTGGTAAGTGAAAGGGCTGGTTAAAACCAAGGGTTCTGGCCACTCTCAAGATCTGAGCACACCAACATGTTTGTCCAGATCACCAGGCCAGGAGCAGCTGTGCTGCCCAGTGCAGGTGTTGGGAAGGTAGAGCTTTGCACACTCCGGGTACCCCCAAACCCCAGTACCGGCTGGGATGTCACTTGGTTCGCAACAAGGCACCCTGAGGGCCCACGTCAGCACAGCCACTGCCTCGAACACCACTCACCCCCGTGCACACAGAAGTCACAGCTGTACTTGTCCAGGGTTTCCAGCGTGGTGACATAGGGAGCTCCGGGAGCAATCTCATCCACCCACTTGATGGCTTGCACCATTTTGTACCTCTCCTCCTGCGTAAAGACGGGGGGGCCCTTGTGCTTGGCAATCTCCTCTGGGGGAGAAAAAAAATCCAGTTAAAATCCAGTTAGAAGCATGTGCTGCAGCTACAGAGACTCTCAGCCACAGCAGCTTCACTCATTCCATGGGCAAGTGAACTTCACTGCAGGCTTATCCTCAGCTTGGGATTGGTCTCTGGTAACAAGGAAACCTCAGATAGATCAGAAAAGACTTTGATTTAGTTGCATTTCCTAAACGTGTAACAAGGGCCCTGGAATTTACTTGGAGGGCAAAAGTCTTAGTGCTTTGCAGTACCCACATACTTCCTCTTGGGTGGATGAGCTGGGCATCCTGGCATCCCTCCAGGGGAATTTCCCCTCTTAAATAGTAGTTTCATACAATGCTTAGTTCATGTTAGAAATTCTGCATCCATAAACCCATTTAAAATACATCTTCACGTGCAAGAATTTGTTCCTGTCACTTAAATTCCAGATGGGCTTGAAATGAGTTTTCTCCACACAGCAGCTTCTTTTGGAACATCAATTTTGCAGCTAATACCAGCCAAACCAGACTGATTTTCAACTGGTTTAATTGTTTTTACAGCATGGAACGCAGATGACCCCTCAGAACCTGCAAGCTCCGACCTACCTAACCCTCACTCTGAAAGCATGAGAGGGGTTACTCTACTCCCTCACCCAGGGAAGGGACATTTTTCTACTGGACACTGCTGCTCCTGGAACAGATGTAGGAAGAAACTTGACCACATCAGCTCTCAGTTCTCTCAGGGCTAACGCTGCTGGGTGATTTGAGGGGCTTCACAGGGTGAAACCTGGCAAAACCTCTTACCATCTGTATGGACCCCAACGATCAAGTAATCGCCCATGGCCCGTGCCTGGCGCAGCTGGTTCGAGTGGCCATAGTGCACCATGTCATAGCTGGAACGAAAAGGGCCGGGTCAGCCCGGGCACACCGGGAGCACATCGCTGGGGCCCGCGGGCAACCTGCCCCGGGGCTGAAGGTCTCTCTGCTGTCGGGTTGGGCTGCGCCGATACCGCCCGGTCACGGGGGCCGCGGCAGCGCTCCCTCCCGCCGCAGTGACCTGCCCGGCAGGTACCGGCTGCGACCCGGGGCAACCGGCCCGGCCCAACGAGGCCCGTGCGGCGCCAGAGCCCGAGGGCGCTCCCGGCGGCTGCCGCTCGCCCGGCGCTTCAGGGCAGCTCGGCGGGGAGGGCGCCGCTCTCTCGCGGGCTCGGCTCCGTTCCCGTCCCGCCGCGGTGACAGAGGAGCCGGAGGCACCAGTGCAGCCAACACGGTTTATTTCTGCGGCTCCGCGACAGCGCCGGGCCCGCGCCCGCCCCACTCACCATCCGTCGCACCAGACGCGCACGGGCCGGTGGCTGCCGCCGCCCGCCGCGGCCCCGCCGCCGCCCGCCGCCCCGTTGCGCAGCATGGCCGCGCTGTCACCGGCGGCCCCGTCACCGGCGGCCCCGCCTCGCCCCGCCCCGCGCTCAGCGGCTCTTCCTGCGCCGGGCGCCCTTGGCGCAGCCGCGGCCGAGCCACCCCCCGGTGCGCCCGCCCGCCGCCTCCTCCCGCTCCCGGGGCTGCTCGCGGGGCTCCTCCCGCGCCTCCTCCCGCGGCGGCGCCACCGGCTTCCGCGAGTGCGTGCCTTCCTCCCCGGGGCGCAGCGGCTCTGCCAGCGCGAAGATGGGGTCCCGTGCCCTGCGGAGGGAGAGAGAGGGCGGCGGTGGGCGCTGCCGGCGGCCCCGGCAGGCGCTCCCGCCGCGCAGGGCCCGGGCCGCTCACCGGTCGTAGCGCGGGATCTCCAGCCCGAGCTCTGCCATCAGCAGCCGCATCACATCGTCACAGCGGCCGTGCAGCTTCAGGGCAGCCAGGTCGTCCTTCGGGGTCCACTGTGGACCATAGTAGAGACGGCTGCAGGCAGCTCCCCGGGGCAGCAGTGGGGGCTTCTGCCCGGGGCCAGGCAGGGGCTCGGCCTCACACAGCTCATGGCCAGTGCCAAGGGCTCTCTCTCACCTGCAGGTTCACAATATATAGCTTGGGCCGACGTGGTGGGGGCTTGCTCATGCACCACAGACGGGGGTATTTTTTCAAAACCTGCCATAAAGCAGAGAAGATCAGCACAGCCACAGGCACACGCAACTGTGAACCGTATCAGCGAGAGGAAAAGGAATGTATTACCAGGAGGGGAAAGAGGGAGGAAGAGAGACTATCACAGATGGTGGGCGAATCCTGACACCAGAGTTTACAGTTGTCTGTTTGGGAGGAAACCGCTCAGCACCAAGGTGTGTCACCAAGAGGGAATGCTGCTAACAATCTTCACCGAGTCTCTAAAGTTACCTTTAAGCTGGAACCCAGACAAAGAATCACATCTGCTTTGCTTGCAGCTTCTGTTGCTGCTTCCCAGTTCAGGGGCTGTCTCAATGTCCCCTTCTCCCCAAAGTGGACGATTGTATCTCTCAACTGTGCCCCACACTTGTGGCACATCCTGCCCGTGTGATGTCTGTGCAGGGCTGTGCGCTCCGTCACATCGAACACTCGCACGTATTCTCTGTTGGGTGTACAGGAAGTGCAGACCTGGTGCAGGATGAAAGCAGAAAACCCATCACATCATCAGCATCCCTCTAACGAGAGGCCAGGAGCCAGCCACTTCTCTCGAAAGAAAAGCACTTTTGGGGACAGCATGCTGGAAGCTGTAGATGGGATCATCAGGGATCAGATGCCAACTTGGAAAACCTCAGCTAGCACGTGGAGCCGCAGGCTGCCTTTGGCTACATGCTGAGAAAGGTTGAGGAAGAGGAGTCAGAAACAGAAGGCTCCAGTGAGTACAGAGAAAGAGCTACAGAGATGGGTTTGGTGCTTGCTAACTAACTAGTTCACTCCAAACCTGATGGCCTGAAGATGGGAACTGTGCAGAAGCTAAGCCCTTGTACTAATTCCTCTTGAGCTAGTGACGGATCAAGAGTTTACATCCTCTTCTTGTTAGGCCACTGAACAGTGACTTCGTCCTGCTCTGGCCACTCACCTCTATGTACATGTTCCCGTGAAGCTCAGATATTGCAGCTCGGGGTAACCCGCTCCGCAGGTGCAGCCCGTCACAATTCTGAGACACCACATGCTGCACCTTGAAAGGAACAAAATGCTGAGCTCACACAGACCCTGCAGGTGTCTGCGGGGTGATGTGCTGTCCCAAATCACACCAACAGCCTGTACATCAGAGCGGGACCCACAGGATAAGAGAGTGGAGAACAGACCTTTGTGAAACCTAAGTGGAAAGCCTCCTCCTGCTAAACAGAGCTTTTCTAGGGCTGGCTGGTTTGTGGCCAGACCAGCCTCACCAGGTACAAATAAAACGTTAAAGAAAAGGCACCGGGGAAAAAACTGCCAGAGCTGCAGCCTGGAGCTCGCTAAGGAAGACTCAGACATTTTCCTATATGGATGTGTACACTACACTTGAGTCAAACCATAGTCAGGCAATCTCCTGAATAGATTTTTCTTCCCTGCTTTATCATTCCTAGGCAGAGGAACATGAAGGAGGTGAGGAAAAAATATCTTACCAGGTTGTGCTTGTGCAGGCAAGCAATGCTCATATGGGTGAGCGTGGGCTCTGCCTCGCTCAGGTCTGCAGCCCTGACAAGAAGCAAGGGGAAAAAATAAAAACAAAAAGTTGGAATTGCCATTAACCTCTTCCAGTCTCAGTTTTCTGCCACACAGCTCAGAATTTGGCTCCTCACCTGATGCTCCTGCCCTTCTGCAGCAGTGTCCAAATGCCATTGGGGCCTCTGTAGTCTGGGATCGAAGCTGCCTGTCACCAGGAGAGAACACAAGGCCTGATGGAGGGGGTCACAGCTCTTGTACACAAACACAACCAACCTGGGCCCACCCAGGACAACCACAGACACCTCATCTATGGCTGCTTTTTCATTCATTCCAGCAGAGTGGTTCCCTAATCACAAGAAAACCTTTTCATGTGTTTTCTCTCTCTCTTCTACCTTACAATTCTCATTTGCACGTCTGGAGTTTCACAGCTCACACAAAGGTGACAGATGTGACATTAGAAGAGGCAGAACCAAACTTCTGCTTTCCCCTGGGCCACTGAAACCAAACGATTCTCAAACTGCTGTTTTTAAGTTCCGATAACCCCCCAGCTGTCCCTGCATGTCTGATAACACACAATGTTCCTGAGCTAACTGGCTGGAGGTTTTATACCAAAAGTCACTGAAGGGACTTGAGTGAGGCATGACCAGTGTCCTCTTGCTCAGGCCACATGTACTGCACACAGTAGGATCTCCTGGACAGCAGGAATGACCCAGGATGCAGCCTGGGCACTGTGCTGGCCCCAGACTCACGCAGCATCCCTGGCTCGTCACAGACATCTGCTCAGTGACCATTCAGGAACCACAGAACAGTCCAGACAACACTGCGGCCCAAAGGGGCTCCGGCCGCTCCCCCCAAAACCCACCGTGCTGATCCCGGCACCTGTGTAGATGACGAGGTGCCTGGCGCTCCGCACAGCTGCCGCCAGCTCAGCTGCCTTTCTCCTCAGCTCCTCAGGTTCGTCACACACCTGAAAAAACATACCTGAGCAAGTCCCCATGGTTCGGAGATACACTGCACTACTGAAGCAGAGGGAACAGGGATATCCCTGGACGTTTGAAGGTGGGCTTGGCCCGGGAAAAGCAACAAAACGTGATCAGCAGTGATTTCCAAATGAAAAGGACATGGGTGTTTTTCATGGAGGATCATGGGAAAAAGCTTCCTGGAGAGCAGGACCTGCTGATCCACCCTCCGGGGGACGCGCCCACACAGCCACACTCTTGGCAGCCGCTGGAGCACGGATGACCGGAGACAAACGCAGGGCAGCCCCGGGAGGGCAGCCGCGTTCCCGGTACTGGGGCACGGCAGTTGTTCACCGAGGCCCGCTGCGGCTGCAGAGCTCCCTCGCAATGGCCAGCCCGGCGGCTGCCGCCCCGCCCAGAGCGCAGGGCTCCTCTCCGCGGCCGGGGCCGCTCCCCGCCACCGCCACCCCGGGCCCTCGGGCCCGCCGCCCACCTCCTCCTGCCGCCGCCGCAGCCGCTCGCGCCGCTTGCGGCGCCGCTCCAGCTCCCGGACGATATCCTCGCTCTCGCTCAGCACTTGGCACTCCTCGGGGCTCCGCTCCGCCGGCGGCTTCCTCCAGATGCGGGACACCTGCCCGGTACACACAGGTGGTTCACGGCGGCCCGCGCCGGCGGCCCGCGCCGGGCCGCGCCGGGCCGCACTATACCTGTCTCCGCCGGTCCCGCTGCTCCTCCTGCTGCAGGATCTCGGCGCGCGCCGCCGCTTTCCGCTCGGAGCGGCTCAGGCTGCCGCCTGCCGCCATCGCCCCGGAGCCGCCGCCTCTGCCGCTACCGGGCTCGGCTCCGCCGCTTCCGCCTTCCGGCCAGAGCGCCCCGCGCCGCCTCCTTCACCGCCCCCGCGCGCCGCAGCGCCCCCTGGCGCCGGGCGGCCCCCAAAGGACGCGCAGGCGCGGCTGTTGAAGCGGTTTATTGTCGCGTACAAAGGCGGCGGACACTGTACAGAATAAATAACGCCAATAACTTAGCAATAAATACCGCCTGCACCGAGCCCGGGGCCCTCCGGGTTGAACCCGCCGTCCGCCAGCCCCGGCCGGGAGCGACTGTACACAATTCACAAGATACACAAATCCCGGGGGTGCCTGGGGCGCTCCCTGGGCCGGCTGGGGCAGGATCAGGACCCTTCCCCAACCCCCCGGAACAGCACCAGGAAAAGAAAGAAAACACGACAGCCTTCACAGCAGGAAACCAAACGGACTAGCACCTCAGGAACAAGAATTGTCACACTCCAGAACACTATATACGAGAGAAGTCAGCATGACGGCTTGGGCAAGGGCCGCCTCCCACGGGCACAGAAAGCCAGCTGGCAGGGGACTGGAGACTTCTTTGACACTGCAGAAATACAGCACTCAGGGTCCTACACTTCACTGAGATCAAAAGCAAAACCATAGGGAAGCAGCACTCAAGAGGGGACCATGGCCTCGCTGACATCCAGCCCAGCACCACAGAGCTTGTTTACCACACCCAGACCCTTCAGCCATGGCCTTCACCAGCTCCTCCCCACGTGGCGAGTCCTCATCGAACACACGGGCCCACTTGGAGCAGGCTGGGGCTCCAAGCAAGCAAGGACAGTGCAGGGGAGGAGGAACAATGGCATTAACATCTGATGCAGTCAGCGCTGCTGCCAGCCCTGTCCTGCCCTGCCTCAGAGCAGAGCAGCACCACAGGGAAGGACCGGATCCGCTCCCTGCCGCAGAGCACAAAGAGAGCAAGCCCTCCATGGCTCAGGGCTGCCCATCATTGCCTGCTGTGTTGATGGGGCCCTCCTCACACCAGAGGCTCCAGCTGTGGAGCTCAGCTCTGAACCAGCCTCACACACCTTGGCTGCTCACTCAGCCCAGCCAGCTCAGCTGGCCTCAGCTGAGGTTCTGAAGTGCGCTCTGGCCGATTCAGTCCCGGACCGGGTCCAGGAGGGAGAGGGTTGGGACTGACAACCCAGGACTATTTTTTTCCAAAATGGTGTTTTGGAAAATCTCACTTCTTCCAGGCACTGCACCACCAGCGGGAAGACATAGGCCAGAGCCCAAAGCTCCGTGCTGAGTGCTGCACAACGCATGGCCCCTGTGGTGCAGCTGGAAGTGGCATGTCAGATACTTCAGCTCAGAGAAAAGAAAGTCCAGGGCTGGAAGGGGGAAGTCTGGAGGCAATGTTCTAACCTGCTCCCCATTTGGGAAGTTCACTGGGAAAGAATCCCAAACAACTCCCTGAACTCCCACTCATTCAGAGCAAAGCTGATCTCCTCCTCCAGCAGGAAATCCCCGCCAACTACCTGCTCCTCTCTTGCCACACTGCAGCTTTTCTCAGGCTGACCTGCTCCTCGGCCCAGGGGACAGCAGTATCAGTTCAGCAACATGAGAAACATCCCCAAAACCCACCTGGTATGGCTGTGCCTCCCCGCAAGACTGCAGCTTCACTTGTGCCATCTCAGTCTGTCCCCTCCCCTCAGATGACCCTCAGCAGCCAGGAGATCACATGGGCTTCACCCTCATGTCCTGTTTCTCTAAAACTCAGTACATCAGCCCAAATCTTTGGGAAGGGGAAAAGGGGGTCAAAGTATTTGTGGAAATGGAGCCTTGCCACAAACAGCTTCTCAGCCATGTCACAGCTGTGAGTCTGAGCACTCTCCCAACCCCCAGGCAGAAGCTGCCCCAGAAGGACAGTGATCCTGCCACAGCTCACTGGCCAGCAATGCACAGACACCAGGGACCAGCCAGTCCCGTGCTGCCCAGTGGGAAGACCTGCCTCTCTTGTTCAGGGGAGCCACCAGAGCAACAAAAGTTCTGACCACAGGATCTAATTCCAGAGATAGATCTCATCAGTCTTCTAAACCTGGACAAATCTCCCCCACGTTACTCCTCTGCCAGCTTTGCTACAGGAAGAAAAGTGCAGCGTTTCCCTATCCAGGTAACCAAGTTACCTGGTGTCGGCTGCTCAGCAGGAGCTGCCCATGCTCCCACTGCACACCTCTGGGAAGGCATCGCTGCACCAGCCAGCCAGTCTTGCTTTCAAAACCAGCAGCACCTTTGCCTGTGCACCAGAATCCTTCTGCAGAATTCGGAGAGATTCCAACTCAATCTCTCAGTCGAGTTTAAGGAAAACAGTGTGAAACGACAGCACACGGCAAAGGCACCGGCACCAGCACAGTGCTGCAGAGAGCTCAGGAAGCAGAGCACCCAACATGAGGGGACATGACAGAAGCCAGCAAGGTCAAGAATAAGTCACTTTTGGTACAATTGCAAAAAGATATCAAACAGGACTTGCCTCTTTTTTTGTCTTTTTCTAAGTTTTATAAATAAAGTCTGAGAACTCTTTATAAAAACTAACCTCAGAGCCACAAACAGTTTGCGGGAGGTTCATGAGAAACTTTAAAATTATTTATTTATTAACTTTTAACTAGCAAAGTCTCCGAGAATATTTCCCCATTCATATGGTCAAATATTCTCTCCTTCTCAGGTAAAAAAAGCTGACTATAAATATGCTCTTTCTTCTGTCCAATTTTAAACTTAGATAATTTAATAACTCTTAAAATGATGTTTCTCTCTTTAAATAAAGGGCTATTTAACCACATAAACTGGTTGTGTAAACCATCACACTAGAGACACTTGATACCCTCAAAACACGGGAACAACTAGTGATTTTGGTCTTGTTCAGTGCAACACATTAGGCACAAAACCGGCCTGCAGTCCACACGGTACCGTCCCTCCCTCCCCAGGGTGCTGGGCCCTGCTCGGGCCCGGCGCTGGGGCTGCAGCTGCAGAGCACGGCAGTGTCATCCTTCCCACCACTGCCAGTTTACACAGCTAACGCCACAGACATCTGAGGGAAACCCACGGTTAGGGCACAGAGGCACACCTAGAAAGGACTAAAAACCTATGACACAGAACACCCCGACTGCAACTACGGGTACCAAAGGAGACAAAAGCAGCAGGTTCATGTGCCGAGATGCACCACCCAGAATAGTCATGAAATAAAGCCTTTGGAAGTGACCAAAATTAGGGTTCCTGGCCCCCAGGAAGAAAGCCTCCCTTGGGCTGCTCCCCGCCCTTCCTTTAGCCATGCTGCACAGACTTTCTTTGGGTAGAAAACCAAATTCGCAGAGTCTGTCCCCAGGGCACCCGAGGGCTACAGACGGCTGGGTGAAGGCTCTGTCTGCACAGGACAAGGGACGCATCACCACTGCTCATACCAATCTGGACACAACAAAATAAACTGGAGCTATCAGCGGGCCAGTCCTGGGCCAAGTCGAAGGAACCCGGACCCATGTGGAGAGGGTTTGTGCTTTGGGGATTCCAGGCTGGTTTTGTGCCTAATTGCCCTGCACAGACAAGCTCAGGCAGCACTCGTTTCACTAAGACCGGGCGTCCGTTTTGGATTTCACTATTGTGATGACACTAGTAGTAGCAACCTTGCCAGGGACGAGGGGCCCCATACTGGAGGTGAGAGGCCCCCGCGCAGGGGTCACGGGGCTCCGGGCCACGGTTCTGGCGAAGTTCTGGAGAGCCTCGTATTTGGAGCGGAGAGCATCGAGTTCCATTTTCATGCTAGCGTTCTCAGAGGCCAGCTTCTCCACTTCTTGCTGCAGCTCTGCCTTCTGCTTCTCCAGTTCCTCCTTCTGGGTAACACGCTTGACTCTGCAGCTGGCTGCGTAGCCCCGGTTCTTCAGCGTGCGCCGACGCTGCTTCAGCTGGATGATCTCCTCCTTTGACAGGCCCCGTAGATGCTGGTTCAGCTCCCTCACGGACATGGTCACCAGCTCCTCATCTGTCAAGCTGGTCCCATTCTCGCCTGGCTCCCGCTTCACCTGGGAGAGAAAGCAGCACACACTTGTGACACTTGGGGCAGATGCCTACACCTGCCCGCACACCCCTTTCCTCCACCCGCTGTATTACCTTCAAGGCCTTGTTTCCTTTATTGGGGGTCGTCATAACACGACAGCCTTGACAGTCGGGTTCTGGAAGGGAAGGAAGGTCAGGTTAGCCCCCGGGACACAACAGAGCCCACGGCATTCCTCTGGCAGGGTCCATCAGCAATGGCCCACGCTGCTGCACATCCTGCTTCCCCCTCCCCGCACGACACTTGACAAGAAGCCAGCTGAGTTGGACTCACGAGCAGCAGACTCTGTTCCTGAGCAGAAACTGCTGCCCTTCCACACCCCTGCTCCCACAGAGACTTTGTGGCAATGATAGTTTTTCCGCTTGTGGTGGGGGAAATTAAAAAACTAGGAGGAGTCAGAATACACGGAAGCTACGTTTTTAAAAATAGCCTGGCAGGCAGCAGGCAGGGTCCAGAGCACGGCTGCTCCAGGCCAGTCACGCTGACTCAGCAGGTTGGCACTCCGCACCACTTGCTCCCAGCCTCATCCTTGTCACCCAAGCACGCCCTTCCAACAGGTTCTTAACCACAGCTCAGAAGTTCCTCAGTCCTACCAGACTCCAGCTGTCACCCAGAATGCAATCAGTATGGTTCAAAAAGACTTGGCCCTGGGCAGGGGGAAGCCTTGGACACGCTAGAGTCCCATCATAAATTTGGGCCGATGCCTCAGCAGCCTTCACCTCTCCCAGTCATTCAAAGCTGTCTCTAGCTGTTAGTCTTTTCTGTGAGAAAGTCCCTGTTGGTCCCTAGCAGTGCCAGGGCCCAGAACAACCTTCTCCCTCCTTATCTTCAGAGCCAAGGTGTGCTCACAAGAAAACAAAGATAAAGGTGACAAAAACAGATGAAAGTAGACTCCTTCCCTGCTACGGAATACAGGACTCCAGAACAGGTAAGAGCAATTCCCAAGGCTGATTTTACACAGACTTATACCCGGGCTCCTGCTTCTTCCCCACATACCTCCTCCCCTTAGGCTTTTTAGTTCAGAGTGCTACTACACTCTACCAAGGAACTGATCCATACAGATACTATTTGACAGACATGGCTGTGCCTTCAGCAGCCCAGACTGCACCCCTCACACCCTTAGGCCTGGCCAGTGTTCCTGTGCAGCCTACAGATGCCTCTGTTCCTTTCATCTCTCAGGTGTCAAAAAACAATGGTTTGCCCCTGCCTTGCTGTCAGCAGCGCTGATGTCCAGTTACAGCCCAGAACCAGATGTACAAATCAGCAAATAAGACTTTGTGCTCTTCCAGCAGCAGTGGCACAGGCACCCCACAGTGCATCTTCTACCTATGGGAGGCGAGCAGGGCCAGAAGTCCCCAGGACACCAGCAGAGTTATTCCCAAAGCCTGTGGCCTGCTAGGAGCCAGGCTATTTATAGCCAGAGGACAATGCTCCTTCCATGAGATATCCGCTGCACCCGACCACACCAGCACAGGCAGGGTCACTTTGCCACCCAGGGAAGCCAGCTGCAAAGAGGCAGGATGGGCAGCATACAAGCAACATAGAAATCAATTCTTCCCTCTTTCTCAGATTGCTGTGTTTCTTTCCTCTGTTCCTACCTGGTAAACAATACAGCTGCTGGGAAAAGGGGAGAAGGAAGGGAATAGCTGGGGAGACCATCCTCTGATCAGCAGGAGCTGAGGGCAGGTGCGGTCAGCAGGACCATGGGAATTTGTTTGCCTTGTGGCACTAAGGAATTTCCAGCTGCCTGGCAAGCAGTCACCCTGCCTTCGTTACAGCAGACCCAAAATAAACAGGGCACACGTATGATGCATCAGGCAGGGCACTGGGAAGAGAGCTCCTTAGCAAGCTGGGAAATGGCAGAGCCGGACACAGCAGAGGCAGCGACTCATTCCTGCCTCTGCACTCTTAATGCAAGACCCTCTCGGGCAGGAGCTTCCCACAACAGCCATCAGAGCTCCAATAGGACTGTCCCCAAAAGCACCCAGTGACCTCACTTCTCCTTATCCCACTTCCCAAGGGGAGCAAAATGGGATGCAGCAACATATGAGACAATCAGAAGAATAGGAAGAACAATCCAGAGAGTTGTTGGCTATTTCCCAGGTCCCATTTGAACTGGGCTGTTTGGCAGGTCACAGAGAGAACTGGCACCACAGCAGGGACCAAACTTGGCATAACTCTCCAGACTGCTGATGGTTCAGCATAGCTTCCTGAAGAAAAATCACGCTGAAAAGTGCCAAACACTATGACTGCAATGAAGAAACTGCAGTCTCGACACATTTCTCCCAAGCTCAAAAAGCCTGAACTCAGCACAAGTGCAGCCAATTCTCCCCTCAGATCAGCGGCTGCACACGGGAGCTGACAGCACCACGCACGGTTCAACGCAGAGCCTTCTCCACATTCCTGATGCGGAACCTGCCACGAGCCCCTGTAAACACGGCGACGTCACCGCTCCAGCACAGGCAGGAGGCCCGTGGGCTGAGCGAGGGCTGTGCCTCCATGGGCTCTACGGCACCAGGCAGGCACAGCACACGGCAATGCTCTCTCGCAGGGTAGATCTCATACTCCGCTTATTGACTTTCTGGCAAATTAGCTCACATAGTCTCCTTCGATGACTCCCCCAATCACCTATGAAGTCAGGACAGTGCCTCTCCCGTGTCCCCCACTCACTGGGGGCCCCTGGCAATCTTATCCAACCCTGGGCACTTTAACAACAATTCTTCCCTCAAGGGACCTGCCCATGCAGCTGACTTTAACTCTGCTCACACAAGTAAAGGAAAGCCAGCTCTGAGAGACCCCTTCCAGCCCATGACAGTACCCTCATCGATCAAGTAGCCCGAACTTCAGGTATCCCGGGCCACCAGAGATGTCCCCAGCTCTGGACCCATGCACACACACCACGGGACCCTCCGTGTCGATAAGGAATTGCAGTCCCACAGGAGCGGCTTGCTTCCCACGGGAGAGGAAACCCGCTTCCCTCCGGGAACGCTGCAGCACCGGGCAGCCTCCACGGAACAGGAGCCAGAACCTACCAGCCAAACGCAGGGATGGGGACTGTTCTGCCTGTGGCCCAGCCCCTGCTCCGGGAACGGGACGAGACGACTCGGTGGTTCCTCACATTCCCGGACCTGCCCTCCCTGGCAGGAGAATCACCGACCACGGAGAGCAGCCGCGGCGGGTGCGGCTCGGGGAGAGGGCGCCCGGGGACCAGGTCGCACCCGCACCGGAGGGACAGGTTCAGCCTGAGGAGAGCCGGTCCGCAAGATGACCGGGGCCGGCAGCAGGAGGGGTGGGACGCGCCAGGGATGTCCGCGGGTGGCCCCGGGAGCGGGCGGGTGGGGCAGGGGACAGGCCCTGGGCCAGCGGCCCCGCGCACCTGTTGCTCGGCCGCGGAGCGGGGCCCGGGCGGGGGGATTGGGGGCGGGAGGCGCCAGGCGGGCGCGGCCCCGAAACCCCGCCGTGAGTCAGCGGTAGCGGCCCCGCGAGGTACCTGCCGACACGCGGCGGCCCCGGCCGCCTTCCTGGGCCCGCCGCGCCCGCCACGCCCGCCATCCTGGGCCCGCCGCGCCCGCCCCGCCCCGGCCCGCCCCGGGACCGGCCCGCCGCCCCGCCCCGCCCCAGGGCCGCGCCCGCCGCCGGTGGCGCTCACCTCCTGCCGGGGCCGCCGGGCCGGGCCGGGCCGGGCGGGGCGGGGAGGCCGCGCTGGGAGGGACCGGGACGCGCGAGCCGCCGCCGCCGCCGCTCACGGACGCGTCACGTGATATTTGGGTCACGTGGCTCCATTCATGAAGCGCCCGGCGCAACCGCCCCGGGCCTTAAGGGGGCCGCGCGCCCGGGGGGGCGGGGGGAGGTGCGCCTGGCCACGCCTGGCCCCGCCCCGCCTGGCCCCGCCCCGCCACGCCCCGCCTGGCCACGCCCCGCCCCGCCCGAGGGGCGAGTGGGGCCGAGCCCCCGAGGCACCCATAGGGCGCGGTTTGTGGGGCAGCGGCTGCTGCAGCCAATAACGACGGAGACAAGACACAAGCTCTGACAGCAGGTGCGGGACGGGGAAAGAGGGTGGATCCCTTCAAACCTTCGAAACCAAAAGTTCTGAAACATCTTTAAAAATCCTGTTAGAAACCATTTCTGCATTGGACACCACGAACACTGAGTCCCGGGAGGCTTCTGGACAAACGACAAAGCTCTGATCAGAGTATCACCCCTGCCCAAGAGAACAGCAATGCCATAGACAGTCTGCACCAACCCCACTATAGGCTAAAGACCCTCTGCTACAGCGCTGCCCCACAGCTGCTGCGAGCCACAAGTCTGGTACTGGGGACAGCAACATTCAGAGTAAGCATTTTTTCTAAGACAAAAGAGAAATAGCATGGAGGAGACTGACTGTTACTGTTTAGTAATGCTACTCCCCAATTTAGTGTTCCGCTTAAGCACTCCAAACCACACACTACTTACTCCTCCCTCCACCCGCTGCAGTATGCTGAAGAGAATTGGCGGCACAAAACGTAAAGATCATGGGTTGAGATAAGAAAAATTTACTAGAAACAGCAGTGAGATAAGAAACAAACAGCAACAGCAACAACATTTAATAGAGTGTACAGGAGAAGCGAACGATCCACACATGATTTTTTACCATGTGAAATTACCGCTCGCTTCAGGCTACCACCAAAAGGGACCTTTCTGTCCCTCCCCCCACCCCTGCACAATGTATTGAGGTGGTATAGAACCTTCGGGTCCTGGCCGTGCCCCTCCTGGCTACCGCAAAAATTAACCCTGCCCTGGCCAGAGCCAGCACCTTGATGTTCAGCACTGCCAGACTACAGCAGCCTGGTCAGTTCTTCTTGCTCTTGTTCGTAAATAGACTGACTTTGCTAGCAGATGCCACAGACAGAGAAGGAGATTCCAGCTTCACCTTGTCCAGCAAAGTTTTCTTTATGGCTGCCGGGGAGATCTTCTCTTGGTCTGCCAAATGCTGAAGCTCTCTGCAATGGGGTGGTGGGAGAAGAAGACAGTAAAAGGAACGTGGGGAGGGTGGGGGGCAAGTTTTTAAGGCTGTTTGGGACTTCCTAGGTGCCCACCTTGTCCGGATGCAGGAAGCCTCCACAGCATTGATGAGGAGTGAGCGAAAGCCACCACTCTCCAGGAAGTGCAGGGCATGGATAGTGGCTCCCCCAGGTGAGCAGACATTGTCTTTCAGCTGACCAGGATGCTGCTCAGACTCTAACAGCATTTTGGCAGCACCCTGTAGCAAGGAAAACACCTGGCAGAGCTCTGACTGAGGAAGCCACTGTCACACGCTCCTATTTTCCACTGCACAGAGCAGCACCAACATTCACATAGGCAAAATTTGGCTCCTGCAGGCTGCCAAAACACTTTTCAGAGCTGAAGAAGCCTGCAGAGGAGCTGCAGTTTCCCAGGCCCCAGCTCCCACATCACCACCAGTGCCAGCAGATTGCTGCGGACACTTCCTATGGTCCCTCACCAGGAACCTGTGTGCAGTCAAACCAAACACGTTCTTTAACGCAGATTCAGTGAGGGGACTGAGATAATTTCAAACTGTGACATGCAGAATCCTCTGCACAGAGCAAGCACAGACTCATATTTGTTCTGGAGGAAATACTGACCAGCAAAGCCTGTGCTCCGAGTCGAACAGCCAGCCTGCGGGGAAGGCCCATCTTCACTCCCCCATCTGCAAGAGCATCCAGGGCAGTGAATGCCTAAGACCAGACAGAGGAAGAAGATGACTGAAATCCTCTGCTCTGGGACTCATAGTCTCAGGCAGGAGAGAATCCAGAGCTCCAGGATCATATTATGACTCCTACCACTTACAGACCTGACAAAAGCCTCCCCCTTTACTGCATGGGTGCCATGTCAGCCTTCCCTCCCACTGGGGGGGAATGGGAGAAGTTCAGCTTCTGCATCATGCTAACTACAGGCCGATGTTTTGCAACACGGACACTGCCCAGTGGCTATGGACTTCAGACTCATCTGACTGGTAACAGACCTTTCTAGTTGACCCAAAATGGTTGTAAACTGGATACCCAGACTACATGTCCCATTGCAAATGTGAGTGATAAGAAAACCAAGAAATAAGAAGCTGAATTTTCACAGGCTTTACAGTGGGCAAAGCCAACTGCTCTGCCCGAGACTGTCACAAGTTGAGTAAACAGCACATACATACGCAGGGCCACTGCCACTGAGCCCTGTTACAGCATCGATCAGGTCCTCTTCCACCTCGGTGCAGAAACCCACACTGGCCATCAGTTGTTCCAAGAGCTTCCCATCCTCCACATCTGCATGAGTTCCAGTAGCATAGACTGTAGCACCTTCCCGGACAATCACAGGGGTGTTGGTCATGCACCTGATCACTTTTGGTGTGGGGCAGAAGGTACATAGTTTCTTAAGGCAGAAAATAATTGCATATAGAAAGTAAGAAAAAAAGAAAGAAGGGGAAAAAAATTAGCTTTAGTGCCTATTTAGCATCAACAGGTTGTCCTAGAAAGAACCCCCCACGGGCGAGAACAACACAAGCAAAGGGAAAAGAGAGACTTGGGTATCCTAAAGACCGTGCTTTGAGCCACAGCAGCCCATATGTGAACGTGAAGCCTTCGGAAGTACCAGCGAAGAGGGAGCTGGGCAGAGCCACGTTGGGAACAGTATCCCGAAGGCCTCATTCCCACATCAACCCACAGGTCTCCAAAACAGCTCCTCCAGACACTTAGCATAAAGTCGGCAGAAATTCAGGGGTAATGACCACTGCTGTTGAGAGAAACATGACCAGACAGCACCTCACGTGCAGGAAGAGTTGGACAAAACCTCTAATAGCGTTTTCTAATGAGGACAGGCAAAGGTGACCAAAAGCAACCAGTTGGCTCCTGCTGCGTGACTTTAGTCCTGAGCACAGGTAATGCCTGTCCCTTGCATCGGTTCCTGGAGGCTAGAGAAGTGGGGCCAGCTCAAGGACGGCCTCGCACGGCCCGGCCCCCCCTCACCTTCTCGATGGAGCTGATGGTGACGCCGGCTGCGCAGGAGACCACGATATGCCGGGCCTCGATGTCGGGGCCCACCTCCTCCAGGATGAAGGGGATAATGGGCGGCTTCACGGCCAGGAAGAGGACATCGCTGCTCTTCACCGTGTCCTTGTTGCTCACCGTGAAGTTCACGCCCATTTTCTGCACCGGTTGGAGAGAAACGGGACCGCTGAGGTCCGGGGCGGCCCGCGGGGCGGCCCCGCAACCGGGACTTCGTCACCCGTCCGCACTCACCCGCAGCCCGCTCACAGTGGGCAGGTCGGTGTCCGGGGAGCTCGCTGTGATCTTGTGCGCAGCCAGAACTCCTGCGAACGGCACCGATCATCAGCGCGGAGGATCGGCGCCACCCGCTCCGCGCCCACCTGCCGCCCCGAAGCCCCCGGCCATGGCAAAGGCGAGTTGCCCCGCGCCCACCTGCCGCCCCGAAGCCCCCGGCCGTGGCAAAGGCGAGCTGCCCCGCGCCCACCTGCCGCCGTGAAGCCCCGGGCCAGGGCGAAGGCGAGCTGCCCCGCGCCGATGAAGCCCACGCTCATGATCGGTGCGATGCGGACACGGCCCCGCCGCCGTCCACGTGGCCGCGCGCGCAGGGAGGCGGGATCGCCAGGCTCGGTGGCGGGGCGTAGCCAATCGGCGGGGGGCGGGGCGGGGCCACGCCGGCCCTGCGGCCACTCAGCGGTAAGGGGCGGGGCCAAAGGCGCAGCCCTCGCCCGCTATTGGGGCAACCGGACCCGGGTGTTGCATCATTCGCCGCCCGCGGGCACGCGCCCTACCGCCAGGTGGCGCTGTGCGCCCGCCGTAGCCTCGCGGGAGCGTCCGGCGGGGCCGGCCCGACCCCCCCGCTCTGTCCCGCCAGCCCCGCCCTCCGGCCCGACCCTCCCGCTCTGTCCCGCCGGCACCGCCCTCCGGCCCGACCCCCCCGCTCTGTCCCGCCGGCACCGCCCTCCGGCCCGACCCCCCCGCTCTGTCCCGCCAGCCCCGCCCTCCGGCCCGACCCCCGCTCTGTCCCGCCAGCCCCGCCCTCCGGCCCGACCCCCCCGCTCCCGGGGCTGCCGCGCCAGCACCGCCCCCCGGCCTGGCCCGCCCTCCCCGCGGGGCCGGGGCGCAGCTGGCACGAGAAGCGGCTCTGGGCTTCCCGTGCACTCCCTCCGCTCCGTACCCCAAAGGTTCCCCCCTCCCCGCCACCCGCCTCGGCCGGGACGCGGCCCTGCGGGAGCGGCCCGGCGGCCGCTGGTCCCGGAGCGGCGGCACCTCGTGCTCTGGGAGTTGCCTGCAGGTTTCCCGAGGGATTTCCCTCCACGTGAGGTGCGGGGCAGTTTCCGTCGCCCGATTCCCAGCCGGACCCGGGGCAGTGTGACCTCGGGGTCTGCCCCGAGCACCGGGGGTGGCCGCGCCCAGAGCCCCGCGGCCCTGGGCTGTGGAGAAACCGGAACGGTGTGAAGTGTCTCTGTAAATCCCAGGCAACGGGCAGTGGTTTTTTTCCTGAATGTCATCTTACCACATTGGTTTCTTTTTTTATGGCTTTTTTCTTGCTCCTTGATTGACAGAAATAAATCTCAGTGTTTTTCCTGCAAGTGAATGTTCCTAAACACTGTCTTTTGGCCATACGGAACCAAAAGGCTTCAGAAGGAGAAGGGAAAAACCAAACCAAACCCAACGTGTTAGCGATTCAGATTTTTATATCAATCTGTCCAGGCTGGAATCCTCTGGGCGCTGTAGAGATTGGCTGCAAACACAAGTCTGTAATGCTCAATGAACGCGCATACATCCTGGCATCAGCTTACCAAAAAACCTTGGGGATGGTTGATGTATCCTGAAGCCCCGTTCACGGTGACCTACTTGATCCTTATCTATTAATTAAGGGGGTAGATACACTCTGGAAATGAAGGGGGTTTGATGAACTGAATCATGACACAGCTGATTGGTAAATCCTGCTGAGCAAATACTGGATGTCCTCTGCCCTGGATTGGGCAATCTCATAGTTTCCAGTGGTTGGGGAGTGTTTTAACCACTAAAGCATGAGGTTTTGATTTTTTTTTATTATTTTTTTTTCTCCTAAAATAAAGGATTGTTGTCCACACAATCTTTTTTTGCCATTTTGACCATGCTCACATTTTTTGCTCGGTCTTTGGCTGGCAGATGAGAAAGCTAAATCTGAACACGCTGTTCTTGGCAATGACTTGTCTTTCACTCTTCCAGTCAGTGGGATCGTGATTTCCATGTTAAATTCTATTTTCTCCTCATTGTGAAGGCATTCAATTTTATCCCCGTTGTTTCCTACTTACCTGTTTCTCTCTGGCCTTTCTTTGTCCCTGGCTCAGTGTAAGTTACATCAACTCCATGTCATTGTCAGATTTTATCATGTTGCTGCTCCTGCTCCTACTTGGTGTAAAGTCTTCCCAGCAAGAAGCCAGCAGTGCCTGGCTGAACCACAGCTACCAGCCAAGGGGCTTTCCAACAGTTGCCATTGCCTTAGCGACTGGCAATGTCACATCTGGGGCCAAGCACCCCCAGCCTGCAGGCACTGACTGCTGGGGACCCTCTCCCTGGCCCTCCCAGCCTCCTGAGCCACACCAGAGCCTGTAGGACAGGGCTTTCCTTAAGCAACCTGCCTGGGCTTGCAGGGTTGAATTTTATAACAGAAGCCATGGTGCTTCACAGGCATCTGTTTGGCTTTTAGTGCTCTGTAATAACAAAAAACAAGTAATTTTAAAGAGCGACACAGCTTAATTTGTTCACATTGGTGGGTTTAACAGGAATACATTGTAAAGGCTTGAGGTCCCTTCGTGTGCAGTGGTTCTTTGTAAACTGCCTCCTCCAACACGAGTGAATTTCCTCTCCCAAATCAGCATTTTGTACTTGTACCACCTGTAAGTCTTTTGGGTGGCAAGAAATAAAGCTCCTGATTTATATCTATAGCAGATAGTCTTGGGTCTTGCCTTAGCAGCCTCCTGTTGGACCACATCTTCCAGACTGCCTGCCCTTCATGGGGACTTGCAGAAGGGAAAACCCCCTTGGAAGGCTCTTCCATGCATTCCCTTTTTACTGGATCCCAATTCTTGCCCTGTTTCCTGACTAATGCTTCCCACTGCTAAGCTTGGTCCTTGCTCACTACAGAATTATCTAACATAATCTGTCCCAACAAGTTTTCCCTTTTTGCTTTTCAAACCCCACACAAAGCACTGATAAAAAGTAAGTTTCCTTCCTTTTTCCTGAGTGACTCTGCTGCAAAGAATCCACTCAGAGGTCTCAGCTGTCCCATGTCTGTACTTTCTTGGTCTGTGTTCAGGCTTCATACACCAAAATAAATCGAGCGCTGCTTTTGGGCAGAAAGCAGAGGGGCTCTGCTGCAATGGGAGTGTGGAGAGCAGGGTGACAGCATACAGATCTCAGGAGATGTGTACATCTGCCATTCAGCTTTATTTTAATTTGGTTAAAAAATAAATCTTGCTTCTCACAGGCAGCTACTGGAGATTTTAATCAAAGCACTGAGTCTGCATGTGCTGCACAAGCACTCGGACATTCTGGCTTCTCCCTGGAACAAATGAAGATTCCTATTGAGCCTGAAATCCGAGCTGAACAGTGTTAGACTTCAAAGTGAGTGTTTTGTCAGGAATGGGTCCAAGACATGTGGCTCCTCAGTGATGCAGAGGGCTTGGGAATCCTGCACCTGAGCTGCTCTGGGGCAGTGGTCCCAATCTGTTACCACTGTGTGCAAGTTCTGTCACGTCCTGTCCTGTCCATGCCCCCTCCCTGCCCAATTTGGTCTCTTGTGCAGCACTATGAGATCAATAAATCTCTGCCTTCCTTTTCCTATCTCCCCAGAATTTATCTTTAAGCTTCCAGAAAAAAAGAATCTTGACATCAGTATAAAGAAACAGCAGCCCATGAACCAACACAGAGCATGTGCTAAGGTACCTTCTGTGCTGCTGGAGCAAGGACAGCAGGTCACACGCAGTCACTTTGCAGATTGGCTCTGCTCTGCACCTTGATTCTCAGCAGCAGAGCCCCAGCTTTGCAAATTTTAATTTCTGTAGTGACTTAGTGTTTGCTAAATAATACCCAGGCCTCCTCCAAGGTACATGCTTGAGTTTACTCCTTTTCTGTGCTAGACAGTGAAGGAGAGGAAGGGTAAGGACTGGTAACGTTCAAAATACTATTACAGCTATGATGTTCTTCTCATAAACGGCCCGACTGGGACTGCTCACACTTGCAGGCATTCCATGTCTCACCACACTGCCCAAACTAACCCAAACTCCAAGGGATTGGTTTTCATCTCCAGGACTGGTGTTCCTTGATGCAGCTTTTAACTTTCCCAGTTCCCGGGTAGTCAGTTGGTTCCTGTTAAGTGCTGGTAGCAGTTTCAAAATCCTTGGTGTCTTTCCTAATATTTGGATCAGTAATCTGGTAGCCTGTAGCCCTGGCTGCAAGCATTCCTGCTGTCGGCAGATGCACGTGGAGCTGCGTCATTCCTTCGTGCTGGCACCAGGCAGGTGGGGCAGAACCCTGGGGGAGGTGGACTGTGCCTAGTGTCAGCTGCAGCCCACCCACTCCAGGTCATTGACTCGTTAATGCAGTCAGTCTTAACCTTGAAGTTTGGCTGATGGTTTTGCCCAGTGCCTCCCTGCTTCACGGCCCATCCCTCTGCAACCGCAGCGGCTCCACAGCGCTGGGACAGCTCTGACCCGTTTCAGAGGTGTGAGACAAAGCGGATGCGCTGGGAGTACGCCAGGTCTAGGACGTAGAGCAGCAGGTTAACATAGGTGAAGATGGCGATCACCAGCTGGCTGTCCCAGGGGCACTTGCCCTTGGCACAGAGGCTGGGGCGTTGCGGGGAGCCGTACTTGCTGTCAAAGCAAAACACTGGCCAGATGACCGCAGCGCTCACGTAAAGCAGCACGGCCCCAAAGGTGTAGATGACCACAGAGCGCTCAAAGGGGAACCACAGCAAGGCAGTCTTACCTGTGACACTGAAGGCCACTACCACCACCGTCACCACAAAGCAAAAGCTGTAGACAGCTACACACCATTGCGTCGCCACATATTTGCCATATTGGCTATCGTTCACCAGCGCCCCAAAGATGATGCAGGCCACAAAGGCCTGAACGATTTTCAGGAGCCCGGAGACGGTGGCCATGTAGCTGGTGACTTGTCCCGGTTTGGCCCTGGTCAAGAACACCTCGGCAGCGTACGTGACAAACAGGAGGCCTGCAAAGACACTGGCTGCGATGCGGAAGTCTCTCACCTCGCAGCCGATGGGGTAACAGCCCACCTGGACGAAGTAGAGTGGGTAGATCACTGCGGCCGTGACGGACATGAGCGTGGCGAGCATAGCAAAAGCAGCAGTGAAGTTTCCCCAGGAAAGACTCAGGCAGCTGTGCAGGTGTGTGAACTCACAGGTGATGATGAACACGGTGATTGCAAAGCAGAAGGTCCAGACAAACATGCAGAAGGTGCCGTATGCAGCGCTGAACCCACCTTGGTGGGCGACCAGGCTGAACGTGGTGCATCCAAAGGTCATCTGCAGCAATCGAGCTATTCCAACGGGAGAGGTCACTGCAGCTGTGTTTAGATATGGCCCTCCTGTGCTCTCCATCATCTTTCCAGTCCAGCAGACAATGCAGGCAAAAGCCCCCTCAAATGTCTTTTCAGGTTTTTGCTCCTTTGCCCCGAGTCACACCTGGTCCCAACTCAGTGGAGTGGCAGCTCAAATCTTGCTGGTCTCTGCCGGCATCAGTGGGAGCTGCCTCTGACGCCACGTCTCTGTCAGCTTTCTGCACGGACCTGCAGCTGCAGGGAGGTGACTGGCTGGCTCTGCCCACTGGTTGTGAGCTCAGGGTGCTGCCGTCTGCTCAGTCTGCTTCCTCAGGTCTGAAACCTGCCCCTGTCCTGTCCTTTTGTGGTCTCCTCTCCCTCAGTCAGGATGGTGCTTTCCCTGGAGGCTGACATTTATTCCATTTTAGCTCCGCAGCTGTAGTTTTCTGCTGCATCGTTTGCAGGAACCTGGAGTATAAATAGGGGCTTTATTAATAGTTCTGGAATGAGTCCTGCCCCCCCTCAGCTGTTGGGAGCCGGTGTTATTTAACACTGAAGCTGCGAGCTCCATCAGAGGCTCTTGATTATCCTTCTGCTGTTCTAGAAACTCTGGGGTCACTGGAACGCTGCCGTTCCACCCCCCCCGCAACCCCCGCACTGAAGGGAGGGGGCTGACTGGCAGTAGGCTGTGATCCAGCCACACTGCAGGAACAGGAGCTCAGTCCTGCAGACCCAAGAGTCGGGGCACAAGCCCAAAGGCAGCACAAACCCTACAAAAGAAAGGATTTAGGCCAGAGGCTGGATAAAAGCTGACTCACTTTGCTGCAGTAGATCTGGAGCAGTGATACATTTACCTGCTGTGCTTTGAGCCTTAGTGAGAGCTTGTGGCTGTGAAGGTTTACCGCGCCAGTCCTTGCTGTTTCCTTAAACTCATCCCTGTCTCTGTTTTACTTCTGTGGAGACCAGTTATTCTTGTATCTCTGAATGCCACAACAAATACAGTTGTTAAAAAAAAAAAAAAAAAAAAAAAAAAAAAAGTTGCTTTGATATTCTTAGCTCTGTTTTGGAATACAGATTTCAATATATAGAGTCAAACCCTCCCTCCTGTGGGATCAAAGCTTCCACAGGGAGCCGTGCCTGGTATACAATGCCCAAAACTTTGACTCTACCTAGAAGTCTCTTAATTCTAACTCTAAAAGGCCAGAAGAAGATTTCTGATGTAGTTTCAGAATGGGAAAAACGAAAACTACAACAGAGTAGAAAAATTCCTCCCTTACCCCACAGCAGCATTGCTGACTCCTCACCTTCAGTGCCTATCCCAGTGTGGAAGCAGGGTAACTTTATGGAATAGTTCACCTAAGAACAGTACAGTTTTTGTGGCTCTTAGGATAAAATGTGCCTACCTTCAGTTTTGACACTGTCTTGTAACCTCAGCGTCTCTTTCATTCAAGTCCCTCCAATTTTCCTTAAGACCTCTGGTGCTAAAAGTACAAAACCTGTATTCATTTGGGATGGAAGTTGCACAATTAACATCACAACAACCAGGAAATGCAGCAGGACAGCAGAGGAGCTCCAGGTGATGAGGTTCTCCCCTGAAAAGTCTTGCCCTTCCTGACTCTCTCTTCACCTCTAGAAGTTTTCCAGGCCTCATTGCCAGTGTGCTACTGACTGTACTGTGGCATATCCTGGTCATCACTTACTACCTGCCCAGGGACCAGCAGAGAGCACAGGATCACTCCATGTCACAGCCCACCTGAGGACACATCCCCCCTTGCCCTGCACTCCGTGACCAATCGGTGACACTGGGCTCAGGGGGCAGAGCTGGTCCTGCTGCTCAGGTTCTGCTATGCCATGGGAAGTGGTGCCCTCTGGAGAGCCCTCAGTGCTGAAGGCAGTGCTGGCAGAAGGCAAAGGTCCCCAAAATCACACCAGCAGAGCAGTGCACCAAATGGACCACAGGCACTTTCCCTCTGAGACAAAAAAATCTCATCTAGTTGCAAGATCTTAGAGCACTAACACATGGTACCAAATTCTTCCAGCCTTGCCCTTTTGTCAGTGGCTTCTGCACAGCAGAAAACAGATGAAAAACATAATCAGGATAATTTTACTTTTATACCCAAGTCATTAAAACATAAAGGATATCAGTAATCACCCAACTGATCATAGGGAAACTCCAATGATGTTTTCCTGTTTTTCAGTTCTGCTGGCAGTACCAGTCATTTTCTCTTTAGCTACTTTTTTATCTTCAATATGTGCTAATCCCATCACGCATAGCAGGACAGCTGATTCCCTCTGTGTTCCTGACCGACTTTTCCTGAAGTCCATGAAAAGGAACCAAAGGCCTACAGTTTGGTTCATTCTTGGGGTTTACTCACCCAAGACAAGGGATCTCACGAACAACACCACCGTTCTAACCTTGTAAGGTCCATCTTGAAAGCGCAGGGAATTTTTCTAAAAAAAGGCCCAAATTCTTTGTAGCCTACACACTGTGTAACCACACACAGTTGGTCCCAGAACCTCCTGCAGCAGGGAGTAAGGCATACTCCTCATGCAAGTCTCCCCACACCCTGTGCTGCAGGGGGAAACTCCCACCCCAGGAATGGTCTCCTCTACAAATTCCCAATCCCTCTCTTGCTCTCCTCCCCCTGTCATCAAAGGGGATTCTCTGTGCTGAAGTGGGTGTGTTCCCAAATGACTACAAGAAGAGAAATATGTTGATGCTTGTCTTGTGCTGTCTTTGCTGTTCCAAATGCTTTTGACAGTCTGATCAAATATTTCCCTCACTGGAAGACAGGTCTTTACTGCAAAGCCAGATCTCCCTGCACCATCCAGTGGAGTGCCCTGGAGTACCTGGGAAATCACAGCCAAGCCAAAAACGCTGTGGAAGTCTGCTGGGTGAAAGTCTCTGTATTTAAACCTCATGTTACAACTCTTCATCAGAGAAACAATGACAAGGAACACTGCAAGGGGAACACAGAAATCTAATTAATAAAAAATTGTCAACACCACCCTTAGCCCTCTCCCAGGTACAAGTGACCATCAGGATAACCCATCCAAATGAGCAGCATATACAACTTTACAAAGACATAGGTATGGTTCTCTGGTCAGCCCTTATAAATAGCATTTTACACATTAAAATAAATATGTCCACGTTGCCAAAGTAGCAAGAGGTTTCTTCATTATTTAAAAAAAAATATGTTACAAAACAATATCATTTATATTTCTTGTTTAGTTAAAAAAAAGTAATAAAAAAGTCATTTTATAAAATAATACGAATAAATTGAGTACAAGAGTGTCCATCCCTAGCACGTGTCCTGGGTCTGTATACTGTGACTCAGCACGAGATGCTGACCTCCAGGAAACCATGTAATCACTCCTTCACTTCTAGTTGGACAGAAGAAATCCAGTGCTTGCTTTTTACACCACTTGTATAAAGTCTATGATGTAAAATTCATGGCAAGGGAAGACGTCTCAGATCTGGGAAAGGTTCTCATCGCTGCTATTTATGGCTTTGCTACTCCCTGTATCCAATTGCCTTGTGTAACACAGGAAGAGGATGTGACTGGCTGAAACTCAACCCTGGAGTTTGGAGGGAACGAGTTCCGGCCAGTGTAAGCAAGAAACTGCTTTTTTGTTTGTTTTGTTCTTGACACACCCTAAAGTGTGCAAGAGTGTGGGAGCACATGGGTGTGCACAGGTGTGAGCGTGCATGGATGTGAGCGTGCATCTGCCTGCAGGAGTGCAAGGAAGAAGATTAGAAAGTGTGGGAGAAGGGCTGAGAGTCTCTCTCCTCCTGATCTAATCTCTGCCCCGCCTCTATGACAAGCCCTTCCTAGTTATCACTGCTGAGCATCCCCAGGAGTTTACTGGGCTCCAGGCCCTGCTGCTGTGCCATCTTCTGAACATCGAACCCCATATGCATGAGGAACTGGATCACATTCATCTCCTGCCCTGTGAACTGGTCCCTGATTGTGGGGCATGAGGGGTTGCAGTGAGGCCATGGACAGCTATCAATCAGGTGAATTGGGCAGCCTTTCAGAGGGGCCTTCCCATTTTTGTTGCTCTCATGCAGGCTCCGATCCCAGCAGTGCAAGGCACGGGGTAACGACGTCCCCTTCACCTGGATGTCAGTCCAGTGACTGAAAAGACAAACCACACAGGTCTCATCAGAGGGGTGAGGATGCCAGGATGGGCTCGTTCCCCAGCCACGTCCCTGTTCACCTCTCAGAGGATCTGCACAAGAACTCACTTGCGTGTGATGATCTCATGGGACAAACAGGCAGGAGCAAAGCTTGCACTAAAGAAAGAAAGGAAACATGGATTACATCTTGAAGGACAAAGCAACTCCTGCTGAACAGAATATTCTGGACTAGGGAGAAGATGGAATTTTACCCAGAAATGAAAGATGCTTGATGCGGATGTGCTAACAGTTACCAAACTTACAACATTCTTTTTGCAGCAGACATCTGAGAAACAATACCAGGACACTGGATAAGAATGTCCCTTAGAAACAGATGTGCCATATTTTCCTCAATGAAACACTTACGTCACATCCTTCAAGGTGTTTCTCAGCTCCCTACCCAGATTCTGGATGTAGAGCCACTGCCCTTCCTGAACAGGCTGGCCAGTGAGGTGTACATTGTCTACAGTAAGCTGGGCCTCATCAAAGAGCCACTGGACAACAAAGACTGGACCTAGGAAGACAAAAAATTTGAAAAAGATTGCTCCAAGATAGTTGTGGATACAGAGGAAACTTCAGAATCCATTTTATATCTCTCCTCTGAAACTTACATCGAAGAGTGGGGTAAATCTTATATCCAAAAAAACAATTCCATTCCTCTCCCTCTTTAAACTGCAGCTTACAGCGTTCAGGAACAATGCCATTCCAGTATCTAGGAAACAAAGCAATAACAGAATGAGAGGCACAGGGCAATCCTAACAACTGCCTCTCCTGGGCCATCTATTTCTGTTCTGATTAGAGTTCCAACTGATAGCACACCTCTCTCTTGGCTACATTGTCCCATCAACACATTTTAGAGCACCTACAACTGCATGTGTTCTTTTACATGTCTAGATTTTACATTATTGTCTTTTTCAATAAAGTTACTGAAAAACCACTGATGTAGAGGATAAATACTCTTTAAGTATCAAAATGAAAGAAGATAGAGAAGGAGAACATCTTCTCCACAATCCAGCCTCCTACAGCAGTGTACTTTAGAGTATCTGACTGTACCTTATTCCTCTTCTGATGGCCTCTGTTGGAGCACACGTTATGGTATCGATACAGTCAGTTCTGCGATACTGTTTGTTATCCAAGAACCATCCAGAGTCTGCCAAGCCTCGAACCTGAATCCCTTGATAACCCATCTCCTCCAGTTGCTCTGCCACTCGGTCCACGTTCAGGAGCACTCCTGTCCCTCCAGCACTGCAACAGCAACATCAACACTGCAGTCATGAGGCACACACAGGTGTTACACACCTAGCCAGCAGTGACATACTATAAACACCTTCACTTACCCACAGCAGAGCTACCCAACCATTCACCACGAAGTTGGTAGTCACCACGTTATTTCCTTGCTTTGCAAAACACTCACAAATAAAGTAACTGTGCTGAGTAACAATCTGATACCTCAGAAACCACGTCCTGTTGTAATTCTCTCTTCTGGCAGATACACGTGCTCTGTATCATTTGCACTGGCTGCTCAAAAACTGAAAGACTCTGAAGTGAGACAAATTCACCTTTTGCAGCTTCTCTATTATACTCCTGTGTAACATATGCTGAGTGTACCAGAGCAACACAGGACGATCTAGCGCACCTATGTGAGGCAAGTCTGATTTTGAATTTGGTGTCCTGAATCAATTTGCAGCAGGGGTGTGTCTCATCATGTGTGCCAGCAGGAACCAGCATTCTTGATGCAGAGAACACAAAGGTTTTATCTCGTTATCTTGCAAGCTTTTGCCTTGTTACTCTTTTATCTGTTACTAATTTCTATTACTATTCTGGTTCTATCTGGACCAGAAGCTGTGGAAATAATATTGTATCATCCCCTGTTGTACCCCTTAGAGGAGAAAACTGAGAAGAGATACAGGGTTTGCTATGTTACTCTTACTGTAGTCCTAGAAGCAACTTTTCCTAACAAATTTCTACTGTGAAAATCTCCTGTCCTCACCAGAGAGAATCTTGTGGATACCCACCTGCTCCCCGCTAGCAGCAACACTTTTGCAGTGCTCAGACCTTTTCCTACCAGCTCCTTTATAACCTCCTGAATGATCAGTGCTCCCATGAAGGCATATTCATCTGGAAGAGACAGATCAGTGTCAACAAAATTGTTTTCTGTCCAGGCTCAGACTTTTACTTCCTCCCCAAAAATGCTTAAAAACTTTACAAAGGGATTGTGAACCAAAACCCAGGTTCACTTTATCCACCTGTACCAACTACACCTAACAAGAGACTCTCCCTGCCCCGTAAAAAACTTGCTTCCCTGAAAGAAAGTGAATAGAGTGATCTGAACACACAATTACACAAGTACCTTCCTACAACAGTGCTTAGAAATGAGTAAACTCAGAGAAGGCAAACAAGAAAGAAGGTGCTGGGACCCTATCTCCATACAGGAGGAACACACACACCTTTCTACCACCTGGAATCTCAGTTCCAACTCACTGCTTCCCCTTTTTCCCCATTCATCAAGCCAATTCAGACAAGCAATGCTTCACTAAGTGTTACACCTACACAGACACCACTTCCTAGGTACCACCAGCAGCCATGGTTACTGATGTGTAACTGCTCCATGGGAACAGCTCCAAGGAACTAGGATGAAGTGAAAAGGTACCTGTGACATCAACAGAATGACAGCCAATGGCAATGCATGTATGAATATGAACTATTCTCTGATTCCCAAGAAACCTGCAGACAGCTTTAGCCTGACACACAAGGGCTCCTATCTAAGGCCAAATATCCTCCTGATTAAAGTCTGATACTAAATTCACAGTCCCTCCTCTCAGGTAAGCCACACCAAAGTCACATGCAACAGGCCACGGTCATTCAGCTACACCAATTAATTTGCTGCGTGCTAGAACCTGGAGATTCATCTAAAAGGAATTTTGTTCTTCTAATCCTCGCATACTGGATCAGTGTAACATCTCTGCAAGCAGTGGCTCTGAACTATGTCAACACAGCCTGAGCTAAAGAGATCAGGATGTTTTATCTGGAAGTAGCTTGATATTCTTTCCTGCCCTTCAGCAAGAAAAAGCCTGTTCTTCATCCATGTGGTTCCACAGAAGTTTGGCCACATCCTTTAATGTGTGATGTCTGGGGCAGCAACAGCCCATCAGCAACACTCACTTTTCTCAGACTTGGAGGAGGCACCGCTCCAAACATCACTGGAGCAATATGGGATGAATCTGTAAGAGAGAGCTGTGTGAGTCCTGCTGTGCCTCCGACAGGCACAGTGGGGTGAGGATGGGGTCACCTAACTGGAAGAAAATTAAACCTTGGGAAGAGGAAAAGGGAAGAGTTTCTGTCCAGTTTGACAACTTACCTTCCCGTAAAACAAGTGACATTTGCAACTGCCTTGAATTTTCTGCTGAATACTACTAGTTTTACTGAGTTAAACCAATAAATGTCTCTTATCAATTTAATTGAAGCACTGAGCTCAGGAGACAGAATGATGGGCCATGATTTTTCTCTCAGCTATCCCATGGTGGATGGTCTGCCACAGGGAAACTCTCTATGCTTCAGTTTTTCACATGGAAAATGAGAAGACTCTTGTCAGTGCAGTATAAATTCTGACTGCAACCACTGAAAGTTTTTGAAGGAATTAGCTTCCCACTTTTGTCTCCCCGTCTTGCAGGACACAAATTAACATCCCTTCTGTACAGATGCATATACAAACTGGTCTCTCTCATTTCTCTTTGAACTAAGAGAGCTGCTCCACATTCCTCTCAAATTGGCAGATGTGTAACACACAATCAGCCCACCACTTGTGACAGATTTGCCACTGCAGCCATTTGAGAAGGCTCTATAGGATATCCCCAGTTTTTCTCCATTAGATCACCCCACAACCCTAAGGAGACTGAACTTAAGTTTCTCTGGACCTTGCAGCCCTATTTGTTAGAGAGCTGAACTACATCAAATGAGGAAACACACAGTTTCCTCTCCCAAGTATTAATTTTAACCCATCTCTGCAGCATTTTTACCAGCCTAAAAGGCAGGAGATGCTGCTTAAGTATAAAGCTACTTCCCTCCGTTGTCCCTTCTTACACCATGTTTGCATTCCACCAGTGGGGATTTTCTTCTGGTTGCGAGGACAGGATCCCAGTTCCTGCAGATGGGCACAAAGAAACAAGAAACGTACAGATTAGTCTGTGACTTCAGAGGAACCGTATCAGCCTCATGCAACTCCTCTGACCACACAGGAAACAAACATTCATGATGAAAAACATCAGTAAGGGAAGTGGAAAGAACATTTCTAAATTTGCCCTTAGGCAGATGTGACATTGAGAATTTGATTCGTGCCACAGATGAAGCCTGTCTAGAAGCTTCTTACAGTACAGAAAAGACCTGTGATGCCTACTTAAATACTTCCCGAAAAAACAAATGATAGCAAGTGAATTCCATTACATGCAATTAAGCGATCTGTTTTTGAGTATCCAGGTGGCTGGAGCACAAGCAGAGAGAGTGAAGAGAACAGCACTCAGTACCGGCGATACCTGTGCACCCAAATGCCTGCCCGTGCCCGTGGCGTGGGAGCATCACGGGGCAGCGACCGGGCACCTGCCGAGGCCCGGCCCCGGTCCCTCAGGGCTGCTTCTCGGAGCGACTCACCCACGCGGGTCGCGGGCCACTCCCAGGAGCTCATCAGCCGTCGCATGGTGTCGTAGCGGGTGTCGCAGTTCTCTCTGTTGAAGCAGTACCACCCTCCTGGCGAGGGGACAGGGGTCAGGCGGCCCCGAGGGGCCGGGGGCCCATGGCCGCGGGACGGCAGCCCGCGGGGGTCGGGGCACCGAGAGCAGCCTCGGGCCGCCGCCCCGCTCGCGGTCGCCGTTGCGGGGGACGGGACGCCGGCGCTCACCTTCCAGGAACAGCAGCCACCGCCGGCTGCCCTTGGATTCCTTCAGGTAGTACCTGCGGGCACAGACAAAGAGGGGCGCCTGAGCGGGAACCGGGCCCGGCCGCAGCGCTCTGGTGCCGCCCGGGCCGGAGCCGCGCCGAGGCGGCGGGAGCCGCGGAGGCACCGGCGCCGGTCGCGCCCGGCCGGGGAAGGCGCCGGGCCCGCCGCCCGGGAGGCGCTCGTTGCACCTGTCGCCGGCGGTGCCGCGCGCGGCCGCGCGGTGGCGCCGCAGCCCTCGGGGCCGGGGCCGCGGGGAGCGCCGGCGGCCGCGCGGGGCAGCCCCGGGGCGCGCGGAGGGGCCGGCGCGGCTCGGGGACTCACCCAGCCGGGCTGCCGTCGTTGCAGGTGACCGAGGAGTTGTGCAGGAGATGCAGGCGCAGGTCGTGCGGCAGTGCCTGGGCCGAGCAGGGGTACAGCGATTGCGCCAGGCTCTTGACCTGCGCCATGAAGCTGTCCATGTTGCCCTCCACGGCGGTGAAGTCCAACGGGAAGCTCTCGGCGGCCGCCGCCGCCGCCTCGCCGCGCTCGCGGGTCGCCGGGCCTCGCCGCCGCCAGCCCTTCCTGCCCTCGCCGCCGGGCCCGGCGTGCAGCAGTCCCAGCAGCAGCAGGAGGTGCACGGCCGCCGTGCCCATCGCCGCCCGCCGCCACCCGCCGCTTGCCGCGGCGGCAGCAGCAGCAGCCAGCCCTCGGCGGCGGGCAGCGCCGCCCGCGCTCCGCCGCGCCCCGCCGCGCCACCCGCGAGGACGGGGGTCGGCGGCGGGCGGCGAGGGCAGCGCCGGCGGCGCGGGCTCGGAGGCGCGGCTGCCGGCACAGGAGCCCGCCGCCCGCTCCCAGGCGGCGAGCATGACAGAGGGGCACGGAGTGCGCGGGGAGCGCGCCGGGGGCGCCGCCAGCCCGGGCGCCGCGTGGGGCAGCAGCCGGCCAGCCCCCGCCCTGCCCTGCCCTCCGCCCCCTCGGAGCGAGGCGGAGGGAGCGGGGGGTCTGCGGCGCGCCGCACCGGTGCGGCGGGCCGCTCCGTCGGGGCGCGCCCCGAGCCCGACGGCGACGCCATCGCCGCCCCTACCGGCGCCGGGGCCGCGGTGGTGGCAGCGGCCGCCAGCCTCACCCGCTGGGCGGCGGGGGCCCGGGGCGGCTTCTCGTCGGAGCCGGGGGGGAGGTCGGGCCGCCTGGGAGCGTGGCCCCGCACGTGGCAGCCCCCACGGCAGCGCCCCCCATTTTCCCCCTCCCCCCTTCTCCCCGCGGCCTCGACGGCAGCTCCTCCCCGGCTCCGCGTGGGCGGCACTGCCTGCCCCGCCCCGGGACGTGCCGCCGCCGCCGGCGGGGCTCGGCCCCGCGCCCCCTGGCTCCCCTGGTGTGGGGCCCTCCGCGGCGGCCCGGGGGTGGGCCGCGGAGCTGGGCTCCGGCCTTGCCTCGCTTCGCAGGGCGCAGCGGGAGGCCGGTCATTTGGCCCCAGACATCGGCGTCTCCTGCGCGTAGCTCCCGCCGGTGACCTGGGCGGGCGGCGGATCGCCCCCGACCGGAGGATGCTGCTGCCGAGAGCGGGAGGGGATGCAGAGGCCCCAGGGAGGCCGGGGGGCGGCAGGCCCAAGGCGGGGGGGCCCGGGCCCCCTGCAGCCCCCGGCCGGCGGCGCGGCTTTCCCGGGGGCCGGAGTTTCCTCACCGCCGAGGCTTCGCCTTGGTGCTCTCGGCAACTCACGAGGTTTACCGCTGGCAGCTCTCCCCGCTTGTTCCCGGGGTCCCGAAAGATTCCAGTGATTGCAGGAAGAATCCTGGAGAAAAAGCCCTGTTGTCACCAGAGTGCCGGTCATCTGAGAGAGGGAATCCACGAAAATGCTGCCTCTATCTCCGACCTTGGAATTGAAAACCGAGGAAAAACAGAGATAATGCTATGCTTTGAGTTATTAATGTAGATACAAAATGGGACAGCTCATGCTCTTCCAACAGCCCTCCAGAAAGGAGCAGGGATGCTGTCTTTACTGGGAAATATAATCTATCTGGGATCAGAAAAGGTGGAAATAGTACAATCTTGAAATAGTACAATCTTAAAATAGTACATTGAAGGGCTTTTTGTCAAGCGGAAGTTAGGGCTGTTCAGCTGCTGCAACTACATTTTTTTACCTTATCATGTCTGGACTTTCTGAGTATGTCCTCAGCTCTGATTTTCCTACATGTTGTTTTGGTTTGCTTGCCACGTTGGGGTTTTTATCTTTCAATTACTCTTACCCACTCTAAGTTCTTGCTCTGTCCTCACTCAGATTTTTACCTTCAGATGTTTCATGTAAACATCTGAAAGTTTGGTAACTTTGTAGCCAGGAATAGCCATTACATTGACCATACCCCTCCACAAATGCACTACATTCGCTCCCTGATAGGTGTTTGGTCCTAGTACATTCCTGTATTATCATCTCTTTCCTTTCGCTGACCTAAATATCCTTTCCTCACTGGCCATGCCAGGTCTGAGCAATGGATCACTGGGACTAGGTGCCGCAAGTTGCAGAGCTCGTTGGTCAGCCTGAGTATAGCCGCAGGTGGAAACTGCTCTGTTGGTGCAAAATATGAACAGATAGAGCAGTAAGTCCTCAGAGTGTTCCGGGATCACTGGAACAGTTGTTATAAACAACTCTAGGACCTCATAGTCCAATAGCTACAGCAAGAAACTGGGAGGGATAAGACTGCTGAACTCCATCCGTCAGAGAAAAACTGCCGTGCCTCCTGATGCTGAGCTTGTGTTCCTTCTGGTGCCTGTGATCCTTCTCTCTGGGGAGGGCTGAATCCCTGCACTCCATAAGGCCTTGTACCAGTGGGTGCATTAAGAGGTGACTAAGTATCATGCACCAGAGAAGAACCTAGGGGTGGAGAGGAATGTGTGTTAAAGTTGCAGATCTTTGTCCCAAGAGGTGATGCAAAAAAATTTAAATTTTGCCTGGCTTGTCCTTAATGAGCCCACCTCAGCTTTATTAGCTCTGGTTCAGGTCACTTAGGAGGGATCTTTCAGAGCACTCTTGTTATCCTTCCAAAGCCCAGTAAAATGTTTTATTACCTGTCATGGCAGAGCAAGGGGCTGTGAGGAAGAGTGTAAGGCTGTAGGAGGGTCTGGCATCACAGACTTTGACTTCTAGACATTTAAATCTGGTACCATTCAACTCCTTGACATACTAAACTTGAAAGAACATCAAAGTAATACAGATTTTAGAGAATGTTAGAACACTCTCCTTCAGCATGAGGGTTTCAGTGAGTTTTAATCTTTTTATTAGAGACTGCCTCCATTGAATAGATGAGGCTCAGACCAAAGGAAGCTCAGAGAAAGCTGAAAAAATTGGAGTCCTGCTCCAGGCACTGAAGATTGGGCATTTTTATTGGTAGGAGTGAGGCATGTAAGAGGCAAGCAAGAAACTTTTAATGATTGGGAATAACGTTAAGGGAGATGCTGTTTTCATTTAATACCTTCCAAAGTGAAATGTCCTGCATAATGTATTCCACTATGTCTCAAGATAGTTCTATATGTTCAGTATATTGGACTGTGCTGTGCAAAAGCTTATGAGACGGTTCTGAGTTTCCTCATACGCTGTCAGGACCAAGGCAGGCCGAGCACTTGCCCTTTGGGTGTTTACCCTGTCTGGAATCAAGAGGGTTACACCTGGAGTCCTGTGTAAGGCCTCATGCCATGGGTATGGTTCCTCTTTGTAGCCCAGATCTCAATGCCTCATTTGAGCCACTCTGCAGCCTGGCTCAGTGGAAGTTCTCTGGTTTGTTTCTTGGGTCTTGTGTTGATCAGAAGTGTGTGTGTGTGTGTGTGTGTGTGGTGTCCATTACCCCATAGAACAATACTCCCCAACAGGAACAATTCTGCAGTTTTGCACAGTCATGCTACTGCTGCCTCCTCTGACCCTGGGGCTGGGAGGTGTAAAGAACTCTGGGAGAGCAGCAGAGCTCACTCATAGCCTGGGTACAAGTGTGACGTGCTGGGCAATGCTCGGGTGAGAAACGAGCATTGAACGTCTCCAGGACTCTGCGCGGTCAGTGACGTTTGTACAGGCAGCAGGAAACACATTGCAGAATCATTGTTACTGTGATAAGTAGCTTGTTCTGCATCCTCTTTTGGAGCTGGTTACTACATGTTTCTAGATGTTCACAGCTAATTTCCTATTCCTTTTGAAAGAAGAAAGAAAAAAAAGTGTGGGGGAGGTTTTGCTGCTTTATGAAGAAGCAAATGTGTGTTTCTCCCTGTGTGCCTGTGACTGAATGCAGAAGGAGACAGTGCCAGGGCTACATATTGAATGCAAAGCACCAGCTGCCTGAAAGGTGGGATTAAGGAAGGTCATTCTGTGGTGTGTCCACTCTAATTACCAAAGAAATGCAATTTATGAGAAGTTTTTTGAGGACGTTGTTTGGCTGGCGCTCACCTGATAGATTTGCAGGCATCCTTCAGCCAGTGGCAGAAATCTGAATTAAGGGTGTTTTCAGCCATTCCCTAATGAGTTCCTCTTTCTTTGTGGCACTTTAATGAACTCCAGGTTGTAGTTACCTCCCTCTTCTTTCTCTCCTGATGCTTCTAATTTCAGAGAAATATTTGAGATTAAAAGTGGCTCTGGGTATGAAATGTGACCCTTCACCTCCATGCAACTTTCTGCCATGCCATTAATAACCAGAGCACCTCTAAACCCGCAACTTGGAAGTGTTCAGCTCAAATTACATTGGTATCTTTTTAACAGGAGCAACATTTCTTTAAGGGATGTGTCACTTCCAAATGCAAAATAGGAAACAGCTGCCTGCTTTAGACATCAAATAGGAGCTACCCCCACCCAGAAATGAGACCAGTGTTTTGGGATATGTAACCCAAAATGCTTATTTTAAAATGGAATGGCTGCTCTGCCTGAGCAGCAAGATAATCACTGCAGTTAACAGAGCCATCTTATTTTCTTCTTCTCCTTCATACCTTCTATAAAAGTATTAATTAGTGGAAGGACAGGATATCTTCATTGTGTGTGAGATGCTAAAAGAGCTTTGGATCTCTGCCCTGTTTTAAAGACTAAGAAGGACTTGAACATTTTTTAGGCAAAAGTATGTCAACTTTCAGAACAATTTTGCCCTTAAGTCTTCATGTGTTTTAAGCAAAAAACAGTTGAAAAGATAGGGAATCATATAATATGTCCTGAACACTTTATAAGTGCTGTGGCAGTGATGCTGCCCAATGGAATGGAAAGAACAAAAGTAAAGACATTTTAAAGTGTTGTTTTAAACATTATAGACCTGGGCATCCTTTATTACTGTTGCTGTGTCTCACTGAACAGTTACAGTGTTGGGCGGACTTAGAAATCCACTTGCATAAGAAAGGGCATGTCTCTCCATCATTAAAATTCCCATCCACTCTTCTCCTTTCTCCCACACTGCTGATATGGTAAAAACAAGCAAGGGTTATATCTTACAAAAGTGTCTTTCCTTAAAAGGGATCTTTTTCTTTTATAAGCCAAGCAAAGCAGACATTTTTCTGAGTGCTGGGGGTAGCAGTAGGGACTTAAGCTTAACATATATGATAAATATAGAAGTACAGAAAGTATTTGGCATGTGGTTACAACTTAGGCTAAATAAATTCCAGTGGTTACTCAAACTAAAAGGTTGGGGGTTTTTAATGATAGTAAACAAAACAGACTGTCATTGAATCTGACAGTGCCTTTGACTGGAGAAGGCCATGCTGAGAGCGAAGGGGAAGTACATAAATAAAATAAAGTCTCTGGGAAATGTTGTATTGTAAAATGTATTATAATTTTAGTTCCTTGGCTACAGCCATCTCACTTGACCAGATGAGTTTGCAGCACTGGCCATAAGATTTCCAAACAACTTTTTTCTCTTTTTTTTGGCGAGAAGAAATGGCTTTCGAGGGCAGCAGGATGCAGTGCTTTGTGCGACCAGCGATGCCCTGATTGTGACACTGCCCGGACACTTCCGTGGCACTGGCAGTGCATCCTAAAGGACGCTCCCCTCTGACATGCGGGGTTCGCCAGGCCTGTTACTTGGCACAGGAGAACCTTTTTTGTACGCGCAGGGATTTTCGGTATCACTGCTCGGGAGACAGCCAGGAATCCATCAGCCCAAGGCAGTTCTGGCCAGCAGCGGTGCCCGGGCCGGAGCGGCCGGCGCTGCCTGCGGTGGTCGCGGGGCTGGCAGGGCCGGTGCTCTCGGTCCGGGGTCGCCCCCTACGCTGCCGGGGGGTGGGCCCGGTACAACGAGGAAGTGTTTTATTTCCTCGGAGCAGGTGACTGATCCCGACGTTGGAAAACCAAGGGGCAACACAGCGCCGTCAGCCACGGCGGGACGTGCGGCTGCTCTGCTCCCGCTCCCCGCGGAGCTGCGGGACGGCGGCGGTCCCGGAGCCGCTCCCCCCACGGCCCAGCGGGCAGGGCCGAGGGTCGCCCCCGCCCCCCGCCGGGAGAGCGGCCCGAGCCGCCCCGTGTCTGCGCTGCCCAGGGGCCGCTGCTGCGAGCCCCTCGCGCTCCGGGAACCGCCGCCCGTCGCGGGCGAACGGCTCCGCTCCGGCCCCGGCTCCAGAGCCGCCTGCCCGTGCCGCCGCCGGCCGGTTCAGCCGGACCGGGACTCGCCCGGGACACGCTTCCACAGCCGCCCGACCGGGCTGGTACCCCCGCTCGCCTCCCTCGGCCGTGGTCCGCGCGCGGCGGGGCGGGCCCACAGCAGGCCGGCCCCGGGCCGGCTCCGCCCCGGCCGCGCGGGTCCGGCGCTGGCGGAAGATGGCGGCGGCGGGTGGGGGCGGTGCCGCCGTGTCGGTGCTGGCGCCCAGCGGGCGGCGGGTCACGGTGCGGGTGGGGCCCGGCACGGTCCTGCTCCAGGTGGGTCCGCCACGGGGCGGGGAGGGGAGGGGGGCCGCGGGCCGGCCGTGACGCCTCTTTTCTCTCCGCAGGTCCTCGAGGAGGTGTGCAGGAAACAGGGCGGCAGTCCTGGCGAGTACGGCCTGAAGTGAGTCTCGTCGTGGAGGGGGGGCCGGGCCCGGCTGCCTGCGGTCCTGCGAGAGGCCCCGCCCGCCGGGCCGGGCCTGGTGCTGCTGGAGCCAGCGGCCCGCCCGGGGGTGTCCCGGCCCCGGCAGACTCTCGGCGGGCGGTGGCGGGCAGGTCAGGGCCTCCCGATGTCCCCGTGCCACGTTCCGCTGACAGGCGGCGAGGCCCCGTGTCACTGCCACGGACACGGCCCCACGCATGCACCTCACCTAGCTTACACAGTGGCAGCACCTGTCTCCCTTCTTACCTGGGGGTTTGACCCTCTGCCTTTATGGTGTCGTAATCGAGAGGCCATTTCTCTGAGTGGCGCTAAAATAAGAATATCTTGGTATTTACTAGGCTTGGTTATTTAGTCAGTTGTTATTTGTCTCTTTAAGACCTGAGAAGAAACATACGTTTGGGTATCTTCTCTGTGACCTCTGCAAAATGCAGCTGTTTTGGTGAACAAAATAGCTTTTGTTGATGATTGCTTTCTGAATTACCAGTTGTCCATGTTCCATGGCTTCTAGTCAGCCTTTGGGGATTCTCTTGCTCAGTACCTGGACTTTGTATTGTTCTCAGGCTATGTTCTCCTTCAGGTTTCAGAGGAGTGTTTTGGACCTGTCTTTGCAGTGGAGGTTTGCCAGGCTGCCCAACAATGCCAAGCTGGAGATGGTGCCGGTCAGTAACAGAGCAGAAGCTGGAGCCACGGTATGTTTGTATATGCAGTATGACCTGATTTGTTCAGTTACCAGTTCTGCTGCTATGATCCCATCAGATCTAGTGAGCAAGAGCAGAGTTCAGTGTGGCCAATACCCGTGCTGGAGACCAGCTGAAGATAGGTTGGAACGCAGTGGAAAGTGGTGATTTAGTAGTTGAAGGTCTCTGCTTATGTTCTACATGAGCATGTGGTGCCAACTGTGTGCTGGAGGAGAGTGGGATCATTTGGGGAACTGGAAAACTAGTAGTCGTGGATACCTAGGAACTTAAGCATCACTGATGACTAACTCAATTCCCTTTCCTAATTTCAGTTTCAGTTGCTGTAGTCTGCCTCAGGATTTTGACTAAATCTCAAATTCTTACAGAATTCTCTTTTGCTGCTTTCCCAGCATTGCTGTTCACAGTGTGTTCACACAGCTTTAGAGTCTTTTGTTACCAAATGTCCCTATTTAGTATGATTTGAAAAGAGCTTATGGATGCTGTGTTCTCTAGGAATTATTGCCACATTTAGGAGTGTAAAAATCTGTACGTGTCACTGTAAGGGCTGGAGGCATAACTGTTAAAGCGACCTATAGGTGTTAATGAGCATGAACTTTTTATGTTATAAAAATGATGTCTTATTTAAGTACCCTAGGAATGAATGAAAATTTGTCTATTGCTGACAAATCATCACTCTTCTTGCTGACTTCCTCAGGGGGAGTTTCTCAATTTTTATGAAAGTTTCAGGTCTATTGGTACTGATTTCTTAACGTCTGTCAGCCAAACTGACAAGTTAGTGGTTTTTGTTGTAGGAAGTTGCTCTTGCTGTCACAGAGAGAAACTGATATGTTGAAAAGTGAACTTTGTGTTGTGAGGTGGCTTTGGAATCTCTGCTCTAGTTCACTGTGTGTGTGCAATGTAGTTTTAGGGGTCACTGGTGTTGATGTTTTTCTCTGTCAAACCTCTATGTTCTTTGTTTTGGTACTAATGCCTTCTTTCTGACTTTGTGGTAGAAAGAAGTTTGTGCTTCAAATGACGTCTTTACTTAAAAAAATACCACAAACTGGGAGCATCTGCTTAACATTTTCAGTGAAAGGTTTGATGGAATGGAGTTTGTCTTCCAGAGGAAGGTGTTTCTGTTGAAATAGTGCAGTGATGACTTTATCTGACATTTGCGTCCAGTTTGGAAGGTTGGGAGGTACTGAAGGAACACAGTGATTTTATTTCCCCCCCCCTGAAGTTATATTATGAGAAAGGATAAGAAAGACAGTGCACTGTAGGAGAGGGGTTATAGCATGGAATCACTGCTTTAAGTCCCAAAAGAGAAGAGCTAACAGAAGTGTAAGTTGTTACTATTTAGTTGTAGTTCAGCAGAAGAATCTACAGAACTGAGTCTTCTCTCGGAGCGCTCATTGCTTTGTTCTGGAGGTGAGAGGATGCAGCGAATGCGTGTGTGAAGGATGGAGCCTGAACAGAGTCACTGTCCCACAAACTTGAGCAGAGATTTCACTTGGGAGAATTTCACAGTATAAGAAAAGACTTGGTACAGAACAACTGACTGAAAGAATTCTCTGTCACAGGGATTATGTGTCAAAGACTAAGGAATTTAAAACAGCCAGGTGGCTGTGACAGGCCAGTGGTATCAGTTGAGATGCAGAGTTGGTCATTCTGGCTGGCTACAGTAATACTGGGATGAATCTGATTCTGTGTTTTCTATTATTGTATCTCCTATTAAGATAATGTGCATGGAAGGAGGTGTGCTTCCCTCTGGTGACAGCAGTTACCCTGGAGACAGAATACAGGTTTTGATAAATTATGAGTTTGTTCAGCAAATTTGATATTTTAAAAATGGAAAGCTTTTGGATTTGCCTTTGCATATAGAAAACATTGTTTCCCATAAGACAGTTCTTTATTGAGAAATGGAGCAAATTCCCCTTGTGATGGCAGGTGACCTTGAGTAAAGCTCTTGTGTTAAAGTTGTCAGCTTTTTGTTTAAATGTTTGTAAACTTAGGTGATGATTGGCACTGGTCTCTATTATTTTAAGTAGCGCTTGGAGTCTTTAAAGAGACTTTTCTAATTGACTGAATGGGACTCTTGTGACATGTTTAGCTTTGAACTGTGGCTCAAGAATTGATGCAACTGGTAGTCTCAATTTCTGGGCTGGATTCTTCCAGAATGGTGATGTCAGCTGTCATCACTCTGCTGTAGCTGAGAATAATCTAAGGCTTGTCTCCCACGTAGGAGAAGGCAGGAGGTTGTGTTAGTGGTGGGATGAAACGACATTGTTCTGTTGGCTCATTGTTAATGATGCCACTGTTTCCTTTATGTAGGAAAATTCCTGTCTCCAGCAGATCAACATTTGCAGTCTTGTGAGGATTGGTGGGAGCTGAGGCAGATGACAAACATATTCCTCCGTGGAAATAAGTCGATTGCTGGAGTGTGTGGTGTCTGTTTTCCCACTCCCTCTCTTTCTCTCCCCCCCTGCCCTCCTGCTGGCACACACATCTTGTACTCACAGCAAGGCTGACTGAAAGTGTTGGTAGGGACACATGAAAACACAGAATGAAAGAAAGTGTCCTGGGCTAGTGTCCTTCTCAGGCTTTGGAATAAGGCCAGTTTCTGTGGACTTCAGCTGACTAGAGAAACCAGGTTCCATCTAGCAGCTATGGAGTTTTTTAGGATTTTTCTTTAGGCAAATGAGCTAATTGGGAAAACCTAAGAGTTAGACATTCTGGATAAGGTTGAGTATTCTCTAAAAAGTAAAGAAAAAAAAAAGAAAAAAAAGCACTTGAAGTGCACTACCATTCTCCATGTCTTGCTCAGCTGCTAGACTTTTCCCTTGGGACAGTCAGGAGTTTGAAGTTTTTCAGGACTGAACCCAGCATGTGTTGATTTTAGAAATATTTAGTTTTTGGTTTTTTTTTGAGAGAAGTGGGGAAGCAGTTCTCTGCTAATGAACATGGATGTTCACATTCCAGGTTGGAGAAAGCCTGTTAAAATAGGCAGCTAGTTGGCCCTTGCCTTTTTCTGCAGGTGTTCAAGGACTTGATAACTGACCGTGCAGAATTATTTTTGAGATTTTTTTGCTACTTTGCTCTTGTATTGCATGTCAAAATTTGGTGGTTAGGAAGCATTAATGAGTTGCAAACATTGTTTTGTTGGACTGGTAACTGTTGTTTAGATTTTCAATAATTCAGGGGTCGATGGGGACTGTGTTCATCGTTTCTCTCTGTGGATGTGCAAGTACTCTGTTTTGCCCCAGGGAAGTTATTCTGCAAACTGATGCTGAAGTGGACAGAGCTCTGTGTTGGCGTTTTAAGTTGTGCAGCTGCATCAGTCCTTTCTGCGTTACTGGTATTTGTTTTATGTAGGTGTGAAGAACCTTTCTGTAAAGTTTCATCTGGTGTAAAACAGAACATCTTAGTTGCTCATGGTGACACATTATTTGGGATGTTTGCATTGGCTTTTCTCTGAATACGTTCCAGTTCAAGATATGGCAGGGAAGAGGGGCCCCTGAAAGCTGGTTAGTTTTCCAGGATGGTCTCCCCTATGCTCAGGAGAAGTCCATCCCAACAAACTGGAACTGAGGCCAGAATGCCTGCACATATGGACAAGGAGCACTGAAATACTTTAAAAAGTTGTGAAGAAAAAAAAAGATTTCATTCAATTGTCAGATGAATTCATTGTGTTTTTCCGATAGGTTCGGATAGCATTACAACTAGATGATGGCTCCCGTTTGCAAGACACTTTCCTCTGCCAACAGACTCTGTGGGAACTTCTCAATCATTTTGCAAAAATCAGGTGAGCAGTGCAGTGAGAAAATTCTTGTTTGGATGGATCTCTGCATGGCAGTAGTTGCTTGTTGTTATGGTGATCCACCTAAATCCTTCAGATTTGTAGAGTTTGCATTATTTGACTGTGGTTTCTCCTTTATAACAGATATGTTTGCCTTTTCCTTGCTCTTTCAGATTTGACACTCTATGGTTTTATTATTATTTTTTAATTCTGCAGTAGCACTCCTGATTCGGGGCATAAACTGGTAACAAACTCCTAAGGCTGTGAAGCAACTATGCCAAACTGGGACATGTTGCCCCACCTGCCTTTTACACAAACGTGTTTGAAGTTAAGTTACTGCCAGAGGTGAGGTGCCAGCCTGGATGATCTTAATCCCCCGTATTTGTGTGCTGTGGTTCCCTGTAGTACAGGTGGTTCTTAAATGAGGTGCTGTTGCTTTTGAGGCTTGCTGTTGTGCAAGTTCTTCAGGGAAATCTGGAGCTCTCAGCAGGCTAATGTGGAATCCTCAAAAGACCGATTAGATCCTGCTTAAATGGAAGAATTTCTGGTTCTACATTTATTGAGTATGTACATGGATTAGAAATCTTATTATTTGAGTTCAGTCTACATTCAGTGTTATCTCTTGTCTTCAGTTTTGAATTAAAAACACTGTATTGTTTTGAAATGTCAAGCTGATAAACTTTTCTCAAAGAAAGACAGTTCTTTTCTCACGGCTTGGAAGATGAAGCCTTGAAGTTGTGATGGCCATTCTGTTTCTAATAGTCAGGGACTAGGTCTACATTGTGACTTATGAGTAAAAGTCAAAAGGAACAGTTTTCATGTAAATGCTAGAGAGAAAAGAATTCTTTTAATTGAGGAAAGAGGTAGGCCATAAAACACAGGTATGATTTTCCGAAGTGTTTTAAGTCCCCTCTTGTCCCTTACTACATCCTTTTTGCCCTCTTGGAGGAGAGGAGTACCTGTTGCAGTTTGGGGACTGCTAGACTGGTGGAGTGTTAATAACTGACAGTGACAAACAGCCTTTATGTGGCTTTCTCACACATTAGTTGACTATTTATTCGGTTTAAATTTTGAGCTTTTTATATAATTTTGCTCTTTTGAAGTGGTTTTATTGTTTGCATGTTATTGTAATACTACTAGTTAATATACATACTGCTCTTAAGCTTCTAACTGCTGCAGTGTGCTGTGCATTCCTAACCAGTTCAGAACACAGCTGCTGTTTTCTGCCCTCTTGAAGCTGAGCTGAGATGTTTGGATGGACTTTGCAGACTTTTGATTAAGTTCAACAAGCAGCAAAGGTGCTGTGTGTGACTTAGACACAGAACAAGCTGGATCTACAGCCGTCTTTATGGATTTCATGGGCTGAGCTGCTGTTCAGTGTGTTTGGATTCACTTAGACTGACTAGTCAGCTAATTGTCGACGTTTGCTGAATCCTTCCTTGGACTTTCCAACTGGAGACATTTTCCTGGAATGCTCAGCTGCTCTCAGTGCGTGAGGGGAAGTATTCTAAATCCACTGGAATTTCCCCTGGGTTTCCAGTGTCCATCTTGGCTAATTGGATCTGAAGAAGGTCTGGAAGCTATTGTAGGGTTGCTCCTCCTCTCAGTGTGCAGCAGTCCTTGCACAAGATGTTTACAGGCCCTGTCAGATCACTACATGAAGGAATCTAATCTGCTTGCCGTTCCCCTTCTGAAGAGGAGCACATCAAAGAGAGGACAGTGTGTTTGATGTGTGTGCTTCCCCTCATGGGTGCATGTAATGGATTAGCAGCAGCTGGAGGAGGAGCTTCCAAGAGTTAGACAAAAACAAGTCTCGGGGGATCTTCTTGAGTCTGTGCTGCAGAGGCTGGTTGAGTGCACAGTGTTGTCTGCTCTTTGAGCGTGAGGCCTGGGAAAGCTGCTGCCTTTCTGTCTCCCACTCTTGCATGCCTGGCAGCTTCAGCAGCTTTGGGGGCTCTTGTATGCGGGAGCGGTTGCGCTCTGGACACTCAGAGACATCTTTGATAGTAATTGTGACTCTTCACTAATTCTGTGGTGCCATTCATTAGGTTTAGATATTTTCCATACATTTTTAGAAGACTCTTCAAAGAGTATTTTGGATTGAAGTGGAAAGCAGTTTTTGGAAAAATGAATGAAACTAGATTCTGTAAGTCAAACTGGCTTGCTCTCCTATGGGTCTTTGGTAAGGTGTGTTCCATTGTGCCTCAGGTTCTTTTCTCCTGAATGGTGATCATGCGCCTTTCCTGATAGGCAGCTTGAGGTTCAAGCTTTTTTCCTCTGGACTGTGCTGTCTGCCTTTTCTGTGATTCTGTACTGTTTCTCCGTGTTTCAGTAGTCCTTTATCTTTTGTGCACAGTTATTGAGGATTCCTGTAGGTATACAGCTGATCCTAACTGGAAGCAAAACCCATTGAAAATAAGGTAGAGATGAGTATCTCTCCTGGGTTGTCTGGAGAACTCTGAGCACAGTAGCCTGCTATGGTGTGCTAAAGGCCAGTCTCTTTGGTGATCTTTTGTTCCAATTTTCCAATCAAGACAAGATTTTTTTTCTGCCTTTCATCATCAAGCATCGACCTTGGGAACTTACTCGGGTACTGCTGCCAGAGGAGAGAGGGAGGTTGGAGCCTGAGTCTTGAATCATTATGTTGTGCTCCTTTGTATAAGAAACTTAATTTCTTGATTCGAGCGTAGCATTGCATAAGGCTTTCTGTCCCTGACAGAGAATAACTAATTGTGGAACCACAAATGGAGGCAGACCTATTCTAGTGTTGGTTTGGTTGTTCACCTTGAGTTGGAGAGTTGACTGTGTTTCATAGTCTGAAGCTTGAATATAGTAGTTTGGATGCACTGGTGCATCTGTCACTTTCTGCACAATAGAATTTGTTGTTGTGGCTGGGAGAACTGTTTTGAAAGACTGGTGCCTTGGGACTATAAACTCCTTGGGATGTGTTGCAGCTGGCGTGGAAGTATTCTCAGCCCCTGACTTTCCTAAACTAGATCTGACCCTCAGGACTGGTTTTGCAGGTTGCTCAGTTTGGATTTGCTACCTCTGGGTTTCTTTGTGACTCACCTTGTCCCATACCACCATGGTGTTGCAAGCTTTTAAGTTTTAACCTTTTGATTAAAATGGCATATAGACTGCTACAATTAAACCAAACAGAAGTCTTAGTTCTGGTCTGTGCTTAACAGGTTTGCTCCCTCATGTGGAAATCTTTGATCTTCTTTTGCTCTTGAGAGTTACTCAAGGATTGGGTATCATACTTTTGCAGTGGTTCTTTCGGTCCTGAGTGACTTCTGGTTCCAGCTGTTTCACTTATATATTATTGCAGCTGAGTATTGAATCTAAGTGTAAATGTCTTTGATGAATTTTCATGGAATTTAATGGCTACTTCCCTTCATTTTCTGCTCTGTAGGCTGGTTGACTCCTTCCCCATTCAGTTTCATTTGTCACTTTGCGCTGGGCTAAATAGATCTGTGTGCCAATACAGTGTAAGACATCGATTGTATATATATATATTCTTTTAATCAGCTTCTTTGTGAAGTAGAAAGACTAAGTGATACAATATTGACAAAGCTGTTGTTGTTAAGTAACTGAACATTACGGTGATACTTAAGGTTCTTGAAAGCACTGCACTGAGAGCAGTAAGATGTGTTGGGCTATGCAGACTCTGGTCTTCTGCTGGGCAAGCAGGTTGCTGAAGTGGGAAGGGTTATTTCCTTGTTACCTGAACAGAAAATGTTATCCCTGTCCTGAGGTGGTCTTTCCCTAATGGTTGGGTTTATTACATGCCTGTTTGTGGAGTTCCCAACTATGAAGCAGAAGCCTAACAGCAGCAGTCAGTGTGGCCACAGCACAGACCATGGAATGTACAGTCACTTCAGAACTAGACGCCTCATGGACTGCTTGGATTTTGACTGTTCCTAAGGGATCCTTTTCTGACATAAACCCCTGAGATAACTTTGTGTCTGGTAATACTGCATCTCAAAATACATGTTTAAATTACATGATGCTGAAGGCAGAATGTTTTAAGTAGTGGGATTCTGTTAATTAAACTCCTTTTGGGAAAACTCGGGATGAAGTCAACCTTGATCACTGATATCCTGTTCATGCAGTTATTCCCTGTTCCATCCCCCAGGTACAGTGCTCACAAATTTAAGCACAAGATAGAGAATATACCCTGAAGGTACAAGTATAGGTGTAAGTGATGCACTAGATACAAGCAGTCTGAGTTCCTGCTTCAGTTTTTGACACTTGAATGCCAAGTTGATCAATGTTTTGCAGATATATTTAGGAGAAGGTGTGGCTATTACTGCTACTGGGGAATTACTAACAGTGCAGAGTAATGTTTGAAGTAGAAATATCTTTTCAAAACTTCTAATTTTCGGTGAAAAATACTGGATTCTTTTTCAGGCTGCCAGGGTCCTGCAGGTTTTGTTTTTTCTTGTGAAGTTCACTGCAAAGTTTAGAATCTGGCAGCTGAAGAGGAAGCTAAGTGGAAGTGTTCACATAACCCTGTCAGTCATTTGCAGAGCTCCTCAGGTGTTCAGTAACAAACATTGGTGTAGTCAAGCATAAAATGGCAAGCTGACCTCAGGAACTGGCTCCGGAGGCCTCAGGAGCTGAGCAAGGATGTATAATGTACCTGGGCTGTCAGGGGACTTTCCTCAGCTACTTTGCAGAGAGGTGGTTTCTCTTCAAGTCACACATGATGGGTGATGGTTTCCTGGTGGACTGAGTGGAAAGCCATTCCCTCCCTGAGACTGGACTGCAGAGATCAGTAAGACCAAGGGAAATTTACCAAGAGGAGGAATTTCAGGTGTTTTGGAGTTTGATGATAAACTAGCTGTTGCAGTGCAGATGGTACATACCGCTTCTTACCAAGGGATATCCTGGTGTAACTACAAGGACAGGGAGCTTGGGACAGAATGTGCTAACAAGAGCTGGTAGGGTGTAAGGAGAAGGATAAACCTCATCAGTTCTCACTGTGTTGATACAGAATATCTAGGGGCAACATTCTCACCTTTTGTAGTTACCTAGGCTGAGCTAGGTTGAAATGTCTGAATCTGAAGCTTCTGAAAAAATGCTTGTGAGAATTCAGCCAAATCTCTTTCCAAACCACCACTGTCTCGGGGTGGACAGTGTTTTCCTAGTCACCTTTTACCATTGGTATGTTTGGAGTGAGAAGCAAAGTATTCTCCTTAATGTCATGATTTACCATGTTCTTGGCTGATTTCAGTTTGAGTTTCACTTTGCTGAAGTGGAGACCAACACGAAAGAGAGTTTCTTCTGATGTTGGATCTAATACTCTCACTGATTTCTGTGTCTCAGCATAATGTACCGGTTAATTCTTTCAGGTTCGTTTTACATTTCTACAGGCACACGAGGTTTTCTTGCTGAAAGTGCCAATCCTTTTTTCTTCCTTTTGAAATCAGATCATCTTGGCTAGATGAGAACTGAGACTTGCTTTGAAAGGCAGTGATTGTCTTTTCCCTGTCCATCTTCTGTGTCTGATCAAGTGAATATGCAATAAGGCTTCTCTTTTACTGGAGTGCCTCATGCCTGGAATTGTTATCTGGAGGAAAATGGAAAGAGCAGCATCTTACTGGTTTTTCCCCATTTTAATGGTGATCTTCGCTTATGTCTTCCTCTGCAGATGGCATGTCAGGAGTTTGCATTGCTGCTAATATTTGTCCTGTGTCACTGAAATGCTTAAATATGGGTTGATTTTCACTTTGTCTAGAGTGGCAGCCTTTCCTTTGCTTTTATTTTCTCCATGGTCTCCAGAATCTGAAAGTTTCTGCTGTTCCTTTTTTGTTCGTTTACTTTCTTTTTTCTTTTTTAAACTGACACTAAGGCAAATTCTTTGTCCACAGTTTATTTGCTTTTGAGCAGTATTTAATTCTGTTTTTTGCTGTGCATATGTGGAAAGAAATGGACCTCTCCCCAGGGAAAGTTCAGTGTAAACAGTATTGAAGTCTTTAACTTAGATAAGGGATTAAAAAGAGCAAGTGTAATTGAGTCACGTCCAGATTTGGTAATGAGGCACACGAAGAATGATGAGCTCAAATTTATCTAGTAAGATCAACTAATTTATGAATTAACTTTAATTATTTCTGCTTTGTTTTTAAACTTTTAGGCTGTGTTTAAGGAAAAGTGAATGCATTGGAGAAAATTCTTTACCTAATGTCTAAGAGAGATCCTGTGAACTATGTAATGGTTATTGCTGGAGGAAAACGGACGAGAGTGTTGCCAGCTGATTTCACTTTGTGCTGTTACTCTGCACTGGTTTTGGAGGGGGTGGGCTGTTGTCCAGATGCTGCAGTGTTTTGCTCTTTCTTGCAGGGAGTTGATGGAACAGCATGGTGAATTCTCTCCAGTCTGTATTTACATGCGAGATGAGGTAAGGCAGCAAAGGCCTCTCAACTGTCCACTCTAAAAAAAATAAAAAAACCCAACAACTTAGCTCTGCTTTCCAACCTGGAAAGTGTTTCTTTTGAACTTTCTTGAGAGGGGAGGTAGAAAAATGTTGGTCTTTTCAAAGCATGACGTGTCTCTATGGAAAAAAGCTCTCTTGGAACAGAACCCTGGGCCGTTGAGATCTCTGAGCCCATAAAATGAGCTCAATGCTGTGTTTGTGTTTTTCTTTCCAACTTCTTTTAAAGCTTGAGTCAAAACAGTGGTTTCATTTTAATAAATATTTGCTTTTCTCTGTGTTTTGATCTTCTGCTATTAAAGTTTTGTTTAATATTTTGTATGTGCGTATTATGGAATTTGCTCTCCCTGGCTGTCCCCTTCACTTCCTACTGACCTCTGTGGACAGTTTGTCTTTATTCTGGAACAGATCATTGCAGGCAGATGAGAGGTGTATGTAAGGGAGTCGGCTGTCTCGCAGCTCTGAGGTGCTGCCTCTCGTTTGACTTCTGACATAAAAGTAATGCTTTTAAAGTAAAGTTTTATCCCATTTGGGTGTGCGTATGGGACAAAAATATACATAGGTCATCTTCCCTTGAGGTCACTTAATAAGCTGTGAATTTGGTAAAACAGTATAGGTGAATATAGATTCAGGTCTGCTTTAGAACTGTAGACAGAATGAGTTTTGATCTGTTTCTGGTGCTGTGTTGTGCTGCTTTTGATACAGGCTTCTTTCTAGAAAGAGCACTATGTGTGCTCTTCTGGGCAAGCAGTGGCCACAATTACTCTCCTCTGGTTTCGTTGCAGATATCAGGAAAAGATGCCTTGGAGAAGACAACACTGAAGTCGCTTGGCCTGACTGGAGGCAGTGCCATTGTCAGGTTGGGAGGAGCAAAGTTTGGCCTCGTTATTTTTTCTTTCCATTCTGGTGGTGAATTTATTTTGTTTCAAATACCAAAAAAAAGGGGCAAAAAAATTTGAAAACTACAAACATTGTGGCATTCAGTAATTATTGCATTTGCCTGTTTATCTCAAACTGCTACCCAGATGTGCTTCCCACAGCTGCAGATGCTGGCACTGACTAGTCATGTGCAGATTAAAAGAGCTTGTTTGTTTCTCTTCTTTTTTTTTTTTTTCCTTCTTTTTTTTTTTTTCCTCCTATGAGTGGAACAGACAATTCAAAGTTAAAAGTCTTTCTGAGAGGGCAGTCAGCTACCATTTCATTCTTCCCTGCTCTGGATCTCAGGCACTGACCTCCCAGCCCCTACAGTGCCTGCTGTGTGTTGGGGGGGTGAGGTGGGGACAGGGGCAACCTTTCTACGATCTCCTGGCCAGCTCCTTGCAATATTTACAGAAGGCAGGAGTGATTAGAAGCTGTGCTTTACAACTGACTGGTGTTTTTCCCTGGAAGGCAGTTTTCTTCTGGTGGAGCAGGTTCCTGTTCTGTTTTGTTGCGCAACCCCCTGGCCCCCTACTCTTCCCTTCACAGCAACTGGAGGTTGTGCTCTGTATCTGGAAGAAGCAAATTGTTAAATCAGGGGTGCATTTGAGTCAGCTGTTGCCTTTGTGTCATCACATTGAGAATGGGGAGGGCAATACTCTTGGAATTGTGATTTTATTTTTATTCCTGTTGGTGTCTTCTTAAAGAGTTCTCATGAAGAAATGCAGTTCATCTGGTCAGGAGGAAGATGTGGGTGCCGTGGTGCCTTGTAATGAGCCAGCAGTGAGGCCATGCTCTATGGAAGGAGCAGAGGATGTGCTCCTACCTCAAGCAACCACATTCCCTAAGGACTTGGACCACAGGGATGTGGCCATGTCTTTAAACAGCATCACACACAAGCAAGACTCGACTAAAGAAACTCATGCTAGCTTGGAGGAGCTGTGGCCTTCCTCAGAGCCCGAACATACCCCATTTGTTCCTTTTTTTGGAGATGGAGAGCGTCTGGGGGACTCTTCTGTAGCTGCACCATCTTTTGGGTTAGATATGCCATCTTCAAAGATGCCAACAACTTTTTCCAGCCCTGGAGGCCCTTCTAAGCCAAAGAAGTCTAAGAACAACCAAGAATTTCAAAAGGAGCGAGAACAGGTAAGGGAAAACGTGTTTGCAATCTGAGCAATGAGGGCTTTTCTTTACCCTGCCTTGCCTGAGACTGAGCTGCATGAGGAAAAAGATGTTTCTAGAATTAAGACTTTTTTCCCCATGTCATAGGGTTAGGTGCCTTGATGACATGCAGTTCTACCTTAGTTCAGTAAGGAAGTAGGAAATAGGAAGAATGTGAGCTTAAGAATTTGCTGTCCAGAGGCAGGCAGAACTTTGAACCTTTAGGTATCCTTGATGAGTGGTTCAAATAGAAACAACGCAGCTGCATTAAATCACAGTCCAGGAGAGCCTACACCTCTATGCCTTGAACTTCATGCAGATTTCATGAACAAACGCCCACTTTGTCACCTGAGCCCTAGGTACTTGTTTGTCTCTTAAAAATCTGATGTGTAGTTTTGCTAAAGATGAGCAGAGTTTGGTCTTCAATTTAATTTTCTTAATATTGCACATGAAGCATCCTTTCATCCTTTTCCTTCTGTATTTCTGCTTGCTTATAGAAGTGTTTTCTGTCGTGATCTAAAATATCCTGCTTCTTAAATATGAAGTCTACCTCTCTTTAACCCTTTTCCCAGAAAGACAAATTGAACATACCTCTGTTGTTGATGTCTCTGAAGTAAAACTGTGTTTCTGAAAACTAAAATGCTTGAGCCCGTGAAGAGATACCAGAACTGATAGCTGAAGAGTGCTGTGATACCATCCCAAGGTGACCTGGGAATGATGTGAGGTGTGCTTTCTGTAGGGCAGCTGTATGGAATTGAATGCCTTCAGCAAGGTTGGATATGTCTGGAAAGTAACATAAAATTAAGCACAGGAGCCATTCAGTTAATAACTTACTCCTCGTTATTGTGCACTATGAGTTTCACATTCTGGATTCTCAGTGACCAGTCCTTTCCTTGCTCCTTCACTGTACACATCGTTCCTGTGGCTACTTTTGTCTTCGGAGATCCCCTTCCTTGTTTCTGCCTCTTTGGTACCTTGTAGAGTTGGAGGTTTGAATTCTTCTCTGGTTCTGCTCCAGCCAGGATCGAACAGTGAAAAGCTGTAAGTAGAAATAAAGGATGCCTGGGGAGCTTCAAAGGGAGCTCAGTCCCAGAGCAATTTAGCAAGACGGTGGATGCTTTCTTGTTGATAAAGACTCCACCTTGGTTGACTTCTTTGTGGTTGCAGTTCATTCTTGATGAGTTCTGAATTGTTTAGGAATAGAAGCCAGACCCTAGAAGGACTCTGGAGCAGTTACAAACTGCACAAGTAACAGAAAGAGGCCTCGCCAACCCAGTGGTGAATATTTCGGTATATTAGAAACATGTTTGGGTCCGTCTAATCAGTGTTATTTAACATTTTAGAACAGAGCCTGAGCTTGGAAAACTAAACAGTAGGCTGGGTGGTTTGTCCAGTCTCATGTTGCTTGCTTCAGTGTTACTCTCACCTATGAGGGATTTGTAAAGGAGGAGTTTCCATTGTGTCTGGGAGGAGAGGGAGGAATGTGAGGGTTTGTGGTGGTATACTTCACCAGTCTTGTTGCCCATGGTTCTCTGCACGCTGGTTGGAGGGGCAGAACTCCCTCCATCATTTCACTGACTTCACAGCCTGACGTGGAGCTGTGGTGTTGGGCACGGGCTGAGTGCTGGTGGTTGAAGGACTCTGATGAACTGGTGTCTTTCTCAGAATCATAGTCCAGTTCAAACCACTCGGAGGCACTTCTGGAGCCAGCTGCCCTTCCAGTCAGAAAACAGCTTTGGAAGCAGCTGCGGATTCTTGTGGGGGGAGGTTTCTGTCCTTGTGTTGAACAGCATGTGATTTTGACGGCTGCTTTCAAGCCCTTTGATCTCTTGTGCTTTTGCTGCTGATTGATTACATTTTGTTCCCTCCTCCATTCCTGCCATCCTCTGCTCTCCTTGCTCTCAGCGGCAACAGTCGAGCAGGGCAAGCCACATGGCATCTGCTTTTTGTCCCTTTTCAGTCCCGAGGAAAAAACCCAAAACAAAACAAATTATTTTTAAACATCAAAGGGCCATTTTTATAAAGGAATCTTCCCATTAATGCTTGCCTGTGTGTGGTTTTTGAAGCTGAAGAGAGAGGCTGGATAAAATCTGTGCCGACATCCCTTCGTTTCTTGGGCTAAAGATGGTTTACAGACAGCTGCGTGCTGACTTTGATGTCAGAACGTTAATTATTAGAAAGTAACTTTACACCAGATTCCCTGTGAGATTAGGGCTCCCAGAGGTGGTGGGGAGGAGGTGGGTCGCTGGGGAGAGCTTGCTGCTGTGGGAAGCATTATAGCCACTACTTCATCAAAAATGAAATAAAACTTTTCCTCAGCTTGCGTGCTTCCTTGGGTCCAGAGTGGTGACTACAGAGAGAATTGCATTCTTCCTGGTTTTGTTTTGTAGACTGCACTTACATTGACACTGCTGTGAATGTATGGCTTTCAGCCTTGTCATGAAAAGCACCTGACATCTCAGCTTTGGTAGGAGAAGTATAAACTTTGAAGAAGGAAGTTGCCAAACCTTAACGCAGCATCTTTGGCTCTTGGAAGGGATCTCTGACAAAGATACAACAGCAAAGGACACAGCTTGCTTTCTTCCAGGTTACATAATGGAAGGTAGAACATCCATGTGGTGGCCATTTATTGTTACAGGAAATGCTCACCTCTCGTTATGGTTGCAGAAAACATTGGCTCTGCAGTGGGCTGGGAAGTGGCTTGGTGTTCCTGGAACCTCTTTTGTAATCGTTGTGGGAAGTTAGTTTTTGGATTCTCTCTGCACTTTAGGACTTTTGGAGCCCACAGCAAGGAAGAGGAGTGAACACTTAGGACTGGAATGTATGTCTGCCCTCGGCCATGGCATGATTGTCTATGCCTTGGTGGCAGTCTTTAGCTGTCACCATGGTTTGAGCAGGGGCTGGCCTTTTCCTTGTGGATACTTACTGCTGTTGGGATTTGCTAAAGAGCTTGTTAGAACCGTTACTAAACAGTAACTTTAGAATTTGTTAATGGAGATTTTGGGAGTTCTCTCCATCATATCCCAGCACCCTTCACAACATGCCGTAGGATATGCCTCCTCAGTCTTTTGAGTTTGGGTTTTTTTTTGGGGAGAAGTCCGGTTTCAGGAGGTGTTTAGAATGAAACTTAAACCTGTTTGATGAGATTAAAGTATACCTGATTACTGGGGAGGCCTGATTAATTCCCTGGCCTCTGATGTAGATGTACCCTCACTGGATCATGGGACAGCAAGGCTGCTTCCTAGAGGGTGGTCCTGGGCGCTTGGCGTCGCTTCTGCAGCACTGGGCACCTCCCCTACCCCAGGCCCCGGGAAAGCTGCAATCAGGCTCCTTTACCCACTGGTTAGGGCTGACCCTGCTCAACTTTCTAAAAGTAGCCAAGAGTCCCACCCACACAACCTCACTCTTTTAATTTCTCAAATTACCCTTTAGTGCCCACAAGTAGAGCGAACATTGCCTTGTAATTTGTGTTGTGCTTTTGACAATTGAGAAGACTCCTGTTCCCAAGGGGCCTGGGGGAAGGGAGAGTGGATGGATGGAGGACATCTGAGTGTTAATTAGGATTGGAAAGAGTGTATGAGGGAATGAGGGGAGAAGAAATGGGCAGTGGGTTCATTCACAGAGCCTACAACCATGTTAGGCTGACAGCTGACTGGGAAGAAATGTTGGATTAACTACCCAAGTTTTTGTTCCTTTGGGCCTCTTCAGCCACGGGCTGTGTCCTCCCTTCATCTCCTGTAGCCTTCAGTGTGCCGTTCTGTATGTTTGTGCCTTTAAATCACTTTGGAATTTAAAAAACTTGACTTGTGTGAGAGCCAGGAGGTGTAACTGCTTCTTGTGTGCTTGACTCTGGTTGTGGTTTGTATTCAAACACAGGCACAGCTGCTCCTTTGGGCATAAGAGAGAAGAGGAGCAAGCACGTAACCTTTGCTGTGGAGGGATCCTTAATGTCCTGCTGCCTGCAGAGATGGCAAATAGGACACCTTAGTCTAAGTGGCTGGGGCTTTCATTTGGTTTGTTGTGGTGTTGTGGGTCTTGGTGTTGGCTTTTTTTAATTTTGTTTTGTTTTCTTCATAGCAGCCACAGTCCTAGGCCAGGCCATAGTTTTGCTGGAAGGTTTGCCATCATGACACCCAGCTCTGGGCTCTGGAGGCCGGGGGAGCAGGCAGCCAGGCTACCTGTGCTCTGCTGGGCAGGGGAGAGGGGTGTCTGTGTGGCATGGATCCTCTGGGCTGGAGGGAAAGTTACCAGTATTAAGTACCTTTATTGCAGGTGATGCCTACAGACAACTGCTCCCCTCTCATCTGTGTGCTCTGGCTGCACCAAAGGCTGATCTCAGTGCTAAGTACTTTGTAAGTGCAAAACAAAAGGGGGGTTTACTGTTTAGGGGACCCTTCTGCACAGCAGACACCAGGGTAAAAATTTGAAAGGTATGCAACGGATCCGTGCAGTGGTTTAGTTCAGAGAGCTGAACAGGTCAAAAACTGTCTTACCAAAGCAAAGGATTGTTCTCCAGAGTAAGGAGAAAAGGAGTGGGCGCTGGATGGGAACCAGTGCTGTTGGCTCTATGGCAAGAGAATGTGAAGCAAAGAGAACACAAGACACAATGCAAGCCAGGAGTGCGTGGTGGATGGAAAAGCTTCAAAGGGCACTATAGTCCATAGAAGGAAGGATAGCACCTGTGTAAGTTGCGTGCTGCCTGTAGAGTGGTAAGGAAGTGGTTACGTACTGGGAGAGGTTTGGATTAGAGCAGAAAGGTCAGGTAGGGTTTTGGGATAGGAGTAATTTCTGAGTGCTTGTAACTTGCTAGAAGTGTGGTTTGGCCACAGAGTACCGTTGTATTGTAGGTGAAGAGATTCCACAGGCACTTCCTGGGAAAGGGTTCTCTCTCCGTACCTTAGGCGACTGCTGAGGTTATTACTCTGAGTTTCCTGTATGGACAGTGGAGAGCAGCCAGTTGGTCACCTGACAATAGGGATTCCTGCTGCTGTCGGGGCTGTATCATCTGTAAAGAATGACAATGCTGACAACTCCTCTATCTGTCTGATCTGAGTGCCAGGAACTCCACACTGGTGATTGTATTTCAGTTTGCAAATACTGTCCTTTTACTCTTTTTCAGGTACCTTATAGGATGTGCAAAATAATGCATTTTAAACTAATTTAAGCTCATTTTTATTCTATAGCTTGTAGAACGAGAGCCCCTTGTGTGTCACCTAGACCTACTGGAACAACTTCCTGATGGCCCAGAAGAGCTTCCTGATGAATTCTTTGAAGTCACAGTGGATGATGTACGGAAACGTTTGGCAGAGCTGCAGAGTGAGAGGCAAGTTCCCTTTCTGTTGTGAATGAGATTGTGCTGTGTCTTGTTGTTGAGCAGAGCAACAGTGACCAGCAGAGCTTGTTGCATTTTTTGCCAGTAAGAAGGACCCTGTATTTTAAGTAACAGAATTAACCATTGATTAGACCTCATCAGAAAGACCAACTTTGAGACATTACCTAAAAAGAAATAAAGCAAAATCAGACTTAGCCACAAGTCAAGACCTGAAAATGTTTGGAACAGAAACATACACACAGAGGAAGTATAGGAAGCTGACTGACTGTGTATCTCACTGTTCAAGTAGCTTGCTTTCAAATGTTCATGGTTTTACTTTATTGAACTCCAGTTTGGTAAAAACTCAGATTAAGATAAACTGGCCTTCCAGTTACAGCAGCATTTTGCCGTCTATATGTTCCTTAAAGAAATTAATGAATGTATTTAAAGTGGGTCATAGCATTCCTTTAAACAGACTTTGAACAGTCTTCTTTACACTGTAACCTAGTCTGAGTTGAACTTTTTACTTGAAGCTGACATTTTTTCCCATAGGCCACTGAAATCCACGCGAGTATATCGATTGGCCTGGAAATTGCTCTGCTGCTTGTGGTTCTGGAGTATTTAATGGTACAAATGTAGAGTCAGTTTGGTTGGGGGTTGCTGGAATACAGGCCCCTCAAAAAAACACCTAATTTCCACATATGCTGATGCTTGTAATCCCTTTTCCCCTTACAACCAGCGATAAAAATAAAGGCAGATTACACACTGGTTATTCAGAATTAAGTGCAAAGAGAAGGAACTAAAGCTGAACATGAGATCTGTTGGGTCTAAGCTAATTTCATTACTTACAGGAAAATACGTAATTATTTTCTTAGTTTCATCTTAAATACAGGTAGACTTTTATTTTGCACCCACTATTTCTTTTAACGCACCAGTCTACATGCCAGTTTTTGAAGGATCTTCTTGAATGAAACTTCTCATTTTTATTTTGTTTCCCTGTTGCTAAGTAATATGTATTAATTTCTTGTGCCAGTATTGTTTTTCAGCTTCAGTAGTTCTTCTCCCTCCCTGGAATAATCGTGTCCAACCTTATTCTCTGCTTTATTTGATTAATCTCTTCTTGAGTAGTCTAAACAAACTTTCCCCTCCTCTTCTTAAGATCTTTTCTGGCAGCTGTTGTGGTGAACTTATTTTCAAACTTGTACAGTAAAAGTAATTTTATTCAGTATTGGTGCTGGTGCTCAATAGTTTCATATATGAGATTTTGGGATAAGAACCACAGGAGGTGGGGAAAATGCTATGAGAGATGCATGGAACAGTTGAGCAGTTCTCATCAGCCCTGCTTGGACCTTAAGAACACTATCTTAATAAAATAAAAATATGTCATAAAATTACAGAAGTGACAACTTGTCTTCTTCCCATGTCTCTAGGAAACGCCTGGAAGAGGCTCCACTAATGACAAAATCTTTGAGGGAATCTCAGCTGAAGGAGAAGTTGGAGCGTTACCCAAAGGTAATATTTGTTTTTTTTCCCTCTCTGGCTACTCCAGACTTGGAGTTGGAGTAACTTTGGGATTCAGTTGGGATCAACAGGCTCTTAAGCTGCTTATAGGAAGACTTTTTAAATTCCTGTCCCTGTTGATTGTTTGTGGGACTTGCATAACAGTTGTGCCCTGTGAATTCAGCTATCCTGTAATCACATGGTTGAGTGACAGGCAGTATAGCTCCTTCTGTTCTGTTCCAGATGTTTCAAAACCTTTCTGTTGTGCACACATCAGTCTGTATGACTGAGCTTTCCTGCCTACCTCTCCTCTGTAGATATTTTGTTAGTGTCTCATTGAAAGTTAAATGATTTGATGTTACAAGTGGATTTATTTTATTCTGTGAACATGATCCTAATGCAGTTCCCAAGTTAAGTGCTTTCTGACCAATGCTGAAATGGTCTGAGTTACTTCAGAGGTATGGCAGGAGGATTCCTGCTGCTGTGGACACTTTAGGATGCTGATACACTGTCTGTACCTGTCCAAGAGGGACTGTCCATGTTGTTTGTGCACTGTTTAGCACAGGGAGCTCCTACTGTCTGAGTGAGTGCTGCTTCATTGTACATCACAGTGCTTTGATAGATGAGCTCCTTGCCCGCTTTGAAAGCCAGACAGCCCCTGTTCCCCAAGGAGTTGCACAGCACCATTAGCCATTAAAAAAAACCCGAACAACAAACCCAAACCCACCAACTTACAGATTCTAAGCCAAGGACAGGCGTTACAGAGCAGCGATAAACCACTGACCTAACGTGCTTTGCCTCTGGTTTAGGTGGTGCTGAGAGTTCATTTTCCAGACCGCCATGTTCTACAGGGATTCTTCCATCCCAGTGAAACCGGTAAGACCGATCACCCCCTCAGACTGTGCAGATGCAGCTCATGGCTCTCACTATGACAGGAGAGAGGCCTCTGGACAGGTGTTTCTGCTGTCCAGGGAAGTAAAACTGCTCTGAAAAAGCAGCAGTAGGCAGTTACACTGTCCTTGTAGGGCCCCTGAATGGAATAAGAAAAGCGTTTGGGCTAATTCACTTAGTTAAGGGCTACTTGATGGAGACTGTCAAGCTGCTTCATGACAAAATATTTGTGCTTAGGAAGCCGTCCCACTTGCTATCCACCGTGTTTGTGCCCAAACAAGGTGGATAGCAAGTGTGTTACTGGGATGCATTTGCACACTTCCTCTGTGTTAATGTTTTGGGGGAAAAACAACACCCCCTTCCCCAATCCAAAACAAGCCCTAAAAAGCAGAAAGAAGAAAAATAAGCGTTAGCTACTGTACTAAGAGGGGATGAACCTTTCTGGTTCTGTCAGTTCACAGAAGACGATTAGGCCATGCACCAAGTAGCTCTTACTGTTATTACTGGAGATCTTACTCTCAGGTGGCAGCCTTGGTTACCTGCACAAGTTTTTGGATAATTTTCCGTGGAACACTAACTAATAAGTAGTTACCAGAGTCTCACTTGGCTGCTCTCTGTAGCTGCTATTGGATTTCCTAGATTTTGATAAGGGACCAGCATTTCCAAGTGGTTTGTTTGTTTGGTTGGTTGGTTGGTTTGTTTTTTCTCCAAGAGATTTGTAATAGCAACAGTGTACTTTGGAGGAAAAGGCAATCTCCGTACATTATAGAGGGCAGTTCTGCTGTTACAGTTCAGCCTTTTTGTCCAATATTTGAAGAAACAAGTGAAATTCAGCAAACCTCTCTCTCCTTTTTCCACAGTTGGCATTTTGAGAGACTTTGTAAGAAGCCACCTTGCCGATGCAGAGTTGCCATTTTACTTATGTGAGTGCTGTTGGTAATATTTGGCCTTACTTTACAAAACCTGTTCCTAGCTGTAGTATGTATGGGATCTGTTGATGCCTGAGATGGGACCGGGGGAGGAATTGCACTCTGAGGCTGTGTTTAGGAAGCAAAGAAGGTATAACCTATTCCCTTAGCCATGTTATGCTTCTGTCTATGAAGCAGCCTCTGTGGGCACATGAACATATCATCCCTTCAGAGACTGGGGATGCTTCCCATACCTGCTCTGTTTGCTGTTCTGATTGCTGGGTGGTCCTGGTTTGTAACTTGTTTTTTAACTTCAGTTGTTGCACCTCCCAGAATCATCTTGAACGATGAAAGCCTGACGCTGTTTGAGGTAAGGAGTCACACATGTGCTCTGTGATTCTCTCTGGCTTGTGCTCCCCTTAACCCTGCCCCAGGCTTTAGTTTCAAAAGAAGCTGTGTAATGCTGTGATCCCCATAGGCTTCTGCTCAGCCAAGGCTAATGGAACCAGGTGTTTTGGAGCACAAACTCTTCACCAGAAGAGGTCCACCTTGTGCAGCAATAGGCACGGGCACATTGGGGCAGGGGTGGGGGGTCGCATTGTTTTGTACACACACTCTGTACCACATGGAGTCGGAGCTGTATTTAACCTGGAACTGGTATTGCAAGAGCTGAGCTGAGTTTGCTCTATCTGTAACTGGGCTAGGATAGTAAGAGATTTGAGACTGGATGTGGAAAGGGAACTGTTTTCAATTTCTACAGCAGGAGCTAGAGCCTATATTAGACAAAAAGCTGACCTTTTTGAAATCACTATGTGAGAATTTATTTTAAGTCAGTGTGTACACTGAGGAATATAGAGTCTCTGTGTGTAATTTTTCTCAAGGGCTGAAGTACAGGTTTTCAAATTCAGATTCCTGGAGATTTTTTACAAGGGTCAGATAAATTGGCCTTGAAGTCTCTGGCCAGAGACTCTTGGCTGTGTAAATCACAGATGTTAAGAGAGTGATCGAGTGATTTTGCCAGTGACTGCCCCAAACTCACCATGTTTAAAATGTTCTGTTATTCAGAATTCCATGGACCTTTCCAGACTGATGCATCAGAGATCCTGCAGAATAAAGGCTCACGCAGTGGCAGTGAGAATTCTTGCTAGATAACCCAGGGGAGCAGAAGGGCTGGAATGGGGAAAGAAATAGAGAAAGAGACTTTTCAGGCAGCATGGTGAATTAGGTAGGAATTAGCATGCCTCTGAAGTTGTTTGCAGTGGAGCTTTCCAATTCCACAACTTCCTGACCAGGCCATGTGGAAGAGATACACGTGCAGCTGCTTTTAGACGATTGAATGTTCAGGCCTGTATATCTGCCTCCTGTTCATCCAGTCCCTGGTGCTGGCTATAGTGTGCCTTGTTAGCTTTGATCTGTCTTCTAAAAAGTTTGCAATCCTCTGCTTACCTCTATTTACCCCTTCCCTGCCTCCCCCACCCTGCAGTACTGTTCTTTTATTTTCTCCTTCTCAGTGCACATCTCATGTTTCTCTGGATGTCTTCTGAAACATGACTTGTGCATTGAAACACCGCAGGAATAATTACACCTTCTTGTCTTTGAAATAAGAAACCTTATGGCAGGAATTTTATTTAATTTGCTGGGTTAAAGCCTTTGTTCCGTACCTGGCACCATTACTGGTGCTTGTTATATATGTGGCAATTTCCCAGTTTCTTAATTGTGACATTTACTGTGGAATTCGGTCCTCGTGGCAGCTCCCTGAAACATAAAAATATGTTAAATTAGTGCTCTGTAAAGACTTGGAGCTGCCTTACAGCCCAGTCTTAGGGACTACATTAGAAATCACAACTTGGTGAAGAACCTGGTTGATTTTGATGTCAGGCATCTCCAGGTGTAGTGGCTTTCCTTGGACTGCAGTGCGAAGCCTTGACATTGGTACACAACTGGGACTGTTAGAGATACTGTACTTGAAAGCTGAAAATTATTTGCAAATTGCCTGTTTTAAGGAAGGATATTTTCTTATTTCTCATATCCTCTCAGTATGAAAGATGAATAGTGTCCAACTAAGATAAAGGGTATAATATCCAAAGTTGATTTAAGATAACGTTTTTATTCATGCCACATATGATCACAGCATGGTCAAACTAATTAGGAAGTGGTTACGTTGAGAATTTGAATATAATTAAAGTAAAAATGAAGTTTTTAAGCACAGTCTTAATGACACAAAATCATTACAATTACTTACAAAATGTGGAAAGCAAGTAAAATCTTATGCTTAGAATATTTTTTAGGGATTGTAACATGACACTGTAAGGAGATTATTATCACATTAGTTAACAGTTACATGACTTGGCATTTTTGGCTTACCCAGCTGGCTCAGCATAGGTAAATGGGATGCATGTACAGGAACAATAATTAGAGCATCATACATGGCTCAGTGAGCTCTTGTGTTGATTTTTTTCTTTACTCCACCATTGTGGAGCAAAGTCTTAAGGTGATGAAATCATCAGCTCATTACTGAATAGTAGTCAAACTAAGACAAAAGTCTCCTTCCCAAAAGCAAAGTATTCAGAACAAAATAGAGAGCATCACTGTGTATAGACCCAGGGTTTGCGTGAATAACTTGTGCAGAACTGGTCTTGCATCTTCAAAAGTAAGTGGTGAAGCTGCAGAGGATGACAGTAAGGATCATCAGAGGTCTCTATGTCTCCTGTCCAAAGAAAGACTGAGTAGGCTAAAACTGGTCAGTCTGCCAAAGATGTGACTGGAAAAGGAGTAACAGACCAAGGAGAAGCTGGAATGGATTGAGTTCTTCTCTCTCGTATGAGTAAGTGGCATCAAGTGGGGCAAGCAGGAGTTGGAATAGATGGAAGAAGGCAGTTGTTTGTGCATCAGAAAACTGAAGTGTAGAATTCCTTGTCACAGGGTGCTATATACTAAAAGTGTATACTGGTTTGAGACAAATTTGGACAAGTTCAAGAAAGATGTTTAGCGAGAGTGTCTTAATATATAGAAACCATCTCAGGAAGCTTCTGAACTGAAAGTCATTGCTAACTAATATTATTAGGGGAAAGTGTCACATATAAACAAGATTACTCTTCTCTGTGTATCTGGTTGTTCTTCACTGTTAGGATACTGGCTGGATTGAATGGACTTGGCTCTGCCTATGGTTCTTCTGTCCTTGGAAGAACTGTGTTTAATGCCAGTGAACATGTAGCCTGTGTCCCTTTCAGGTCATGGCTTGTTATGGAAGGAATGCTTCTGTGTGTTTATCAACATTTTACTTGGATCGAGCATCAAACAGGAAATAATCGGTTCCTGCTGAGATTTGTCATGCCATTCAGTTTGGATTGGGTGATTCTGCGTGAAGCTTTGCTCCTGCTGCAGGTGTAAATCCTTTCTCCCCTTTAACTTTCACCATGTCAGTGCAGACCCTCTGCTATAATGTCTCCTGCTCAGGTAGGCTTTCCCTTCTGCTGGAATCTGGGTGCCTGGCAGTGACTGAAGGGCCTTTCTTCTCTGGGCGGAAACAAGTGCGGAAATCACTCTGGCTGTTGTGTCCATGCCCACTGTGTCACTGTTGGATGCCCTTTGTAGAGGTGTCTGTTCCCAGTCAGGCTGCACTGCCTGAGCCTCAGGGCTCTTGTTAAAAAAAACCCTGACCTGGACCAGGAGAGAGAGAGGGGATGTGTGTGGTGTTGGGGCAGTGCTGGGGATGGGGACCTGCTCATTGCTTCTCACCTGATGTTATGGCCTTCCAAGCTGAGAAATCTTCAGGTTGCGAAGAGGTTTGCATGGGCCAGAGTCCCCACAGGGCTGGGGGCTGCAGAGAAGCCTGTGGGTCCTGGCCTTGCCCCAGATGGGGTTGGGCTCTGTGCAGAGGGGTTCAGTGGAGACCTTTTCCCTTTCAGGCATCCTGTGATCCATGGAAGGGAAAGGTTTTGGACTTTAGTCAGAGCTCCCCTTCTGTTCCGTTATGTGGAAGGAGGGAGATGAAAAGAAAAAGCTGTTCTGTAAAGATAGTAGGCAGGTGGTTAAGGTGCTTTGTAAAATATGTGGCTTTGGGGCTGGGAGAAGAGGGGCTTTTGCTCTAAGGTAACCTGACAGTACCCAGCACCCCTGCAGTGAGAAAGGTTGTTCTGGAATAACAGTGTTATGGTATATAGGGTGCGAACGTGAATGAAGTGCTGTGGAGTGCACAGTTCTTTCAGACATCACAGGGAAAAGGGAACCATGAGTAAAGTCACGGAATGGCTAATTGCTCGAGCTTTTGTTGTATTTGGAGGATGTGTGAAAGGCTCAGGAGGAAGTTTGTCTTTATCAGTAGTACATCTCTTTAAGGTTGTCAGGTTGTATCATGTAACTGCCAAAATTTGCTGCTTTTGCCCAAAGTGCCATCTGTGGGATGCTTGGCATGTAATGTGGTTCCCTTGCAGAGATACCTGTGCATAACCTGACTCTTGATTTTTCCAAAGTGGGTACTACCATGGTGTATCTAGCCATTCTGGATTTTTTTCCAACATTTAATTTTCACGTTATCCCAGGTCCTAAGTTAGCAGTGGGCTATCCTCCACTCTACAGATTATCTTGATGCTGTCTGTAAGGAGGAGGGGATGGTGTCTGAGGCAGTAATGTGACCACATTTGAGCATTCAGATACTTATAAATTACTCAAGTTTGCTCCAGAGCCAGTAACAGGAGTGACTACAGATGGTGGAGTACCGTATTATCCATACTTCTGATCTCTCCACCCTCTCGTTCCATTCAAGCCGATAAGATTGACACCACATTCATTTAATTTGGTCACTTACAGTGAGAAGGGAGAACCTTTGCGCTGGAAGCAAAACCAAGAAGCAAGATAAATGTTGTCGACTTGTTTGCCAAGATATTTGGATTGAAAGAACTGTCTGAAGTGAATTCTCCCCAAATCTGTGTGTATTTACAGTACAGTGAACACACAGATTGGCAGCAACATGGAGTTTTTGGAACCCATAAAGACTTCAAGGCATTGCTTTGATTTTTTGTTGTTGCTGTTTTTGCTGGCCGCTTTCTTCTCATGTCCCTTGAAGTCTTTTATAATACTCTGCTCTCCAGAGCTGATCAACCACAGGCTTCCCTGTTGTAGCACTTGTCTTTGCATTCCTTATAGCTCTATTGGCTTGTTTGTGTCTGAGCTTTTCAAAGTTGCTTCTTAACTTCTTTCTCCTTCCAGAAACAGGCACTTGTGTAGTGCGTATCTATGGTGGGTTAGTGGAAAAAAAAATCGTTGATTGCTGAGTTAATACTAGGAAAGAATTAGCAGAATGTAGGAGTACCAACCACTGGAAAAGTCAAGGCAGCAGAGAGGGCAGGAGTCCATCCTCTGTCTTCAGAGATGCTAAAGGAATCCACAGGCTTCCACATAAGTATTTAGGTCTTCTAATCAGATCTTAGAGTGCACTGAATGTTTCCTCTGGCACGTACCATGAGACAGAAAATCCAGACGAGCTGTTTGTTCCTTTCTTTGCCTTTGGTTCGGTTTCCATATCCTATTTGTTAATACCACTTTGGGCAGTACATCTGGCATGCCTGTTCAGTGAAGCCAACTACGGTCAGTGCGAAGCCTTCTCTATTGGCAAAAGTCTGAATGCAAGTTCAGAAAAAATTACTTCATCAGAGTTAAGTCTGTTAGAGGCACTTCCAGTGGCAGGCCTTTTGATTATTGCACTCACTAGCAAAGAGAATTGCAGTTAATACTGAAATTCATCCAGCACAGGTAATGGTATTCACCTAAAAGTCTTAGCCCGTTACTTCTCCATTCAGGATTTTCTCATCTGACTGCATGTACTAGCAATCTCACCTCCTGTTTGTGGTGAGGCCTGTTACCCACGCTCACAGAGGCTGTCCATGCTTGCTTCATGATGCTGGCTTCAAGTATGGCTGGGTGCTTTGGTCCCAGTGAGAGCTTCCTTGGACAACTGAATTCAGAGTGCAAATCCTGCCCAAAATGTTCACTACTACTGTCAGGTCTGGAGGCCAGATCTTTCTGATCTCAGCTCAGGGGCTCAATGAATAGTCTTTATACCTGGATTCCTTATTAAGTAGCCTTCTCAAAACTGTTTTCAAATCTTATCTTTGCCTTATGAATTTTAAAGGTCCCCTGTCTTAGCTGGATCAGACTCCTCTGTGGTGGCTGCAGGATATCCACCTCCTTTTTGGCAGTTGCTGTCTACATTGGGCAGCTTTGTTCTCAGCTTATAAACATGAACCACTTGGTCTGCCACTTTCACCATAGCTGTGGTGTTTATTTCTGTTTCAGCGATGCTGTGCAGTCTTGCTGGAGAAACTTTTGATCCACTGACTTTCCAGTTGAATTTTCCAAGAGCTAGTTTATGTGTTTGGGGTGTGTGTACTATGCAGTATTTCATGTTGGTAGCTTGGGTTTCTCCTTCCATTCGCGTGTTCCTTTGAAGTGCTTATTTTCTTATTCATCTTCTAACATCAAACTAGCAGCAGACCTGTGGCAGATCCTCTCAGATCATGTAACGGAAAGAATGCTGCTCCTTCTGGCAGCTGTGAGTTCCCTTCGACAGCAGCCCCTGCCTGGTCTGACAGCATTGCTCTGTCAGAGAATAGAACAACTGCTGGGAATAATGTACATTGTCTGCAGTGCTCTGTTCTAGGATTTTTTTTTTTGCATGTGTATGTCTGTGAAGGAGGAAGTATTGAGGCATTATTTGGGGAGGGTTCTGCCTGAAATATTTTCTGTGTTCCAGAGAACAAGTTCCTAAAACATGCACTGAAACAAAGCAGAAATGTTTCTCTGCTGTATCACAGCTGGATTCACCCAGGAATGTTGTTCTAGTGTGTATATTTTTATCACAGAATGCAAGATGCAGCAGCCCCACTGTGCCAGGATGCCGTGCTGTCACAAACCGCGCTCACCATTGCAGTGTCCAAGTAACTGTTTGCTGCCTCTCTTGAGTAAAACTGAAGTTACTCAGCTGCATAGTTTCAGACTAAATGTGGCCTTATGAGTAACAGGCTGGTCTTCAGATCTCTGAAATGGAAAGCATTCATTTAAACTTTTGCAACTCTAACTAAGCAAATGGATGAAGCTGTGTTAGATCTTTTTAAAATCTGAGAAGTTGGTCACTTGGAATGATACTTCCTAAACAGGACGAGCAATACGCAGGACACTGACTTCCTTCTCTCCTTACCTCAGTGGCTTTCTAATCCTTTCAGAAGAAGCTGTCCTGTGATTATGGCCTTGGATGGGGCTCTAGAGACTCGCATACTTAGTTCTCATTTCATCTACTGCCATCCTGTTGACCTTGAATAAGTTATTTAATTTCATTAGGTCTCAGTTTTTTATCTGCCCAAAAAATCAACAAAAAAGCCCAACCCACAAGCACAAAGCATTTTTATTTATATTGCATGTTGCTGTACAATTGCATCTATATTGCATCTATACAATTGCACAGTGAAACACCATTTTCAGTTCGATTTCTAGGTGTTGGTACAATAAATCTGACTGTATCTTGTAAGTATGTCTTGCACAGTGTGATTTGAACATTATAATTCAATAGATAATAGCATCTGTTTCCCCAGTCAGAATGGCATTGTTTCTTTGGAAATCAAAGCAGCAAGGAAAATAAATGCTGGGTGTTTGAGTGTAGTAACTGGCTCTTGGCTCAGTCCTGTTGTGGTAATTCTCCGCATATAAGTGAATGGAGCTTTTTGACTTAATTGTTTTGGACAGCCTTTGATTCTTTTACTCAATCTGACAGGCTTAGTGTGATTCTAAGAGTTTTCAAAATCTGTTCTGATTCACAGATAATCTTAAAAGGATCCTATGAAGTGAGGTTAAGAACTGCAGAGTTGTTCCTATAGAAACATTGACAGATGCCTTAGAACAACTGCAACCATTAGAACAGCCAGTGTGTGATCCTTACATTCTTAGCTGTGTTAGAAAATGTTAGAGGTTTTGACTTTGGGCTTGCATGTTTTCCTGCATGGCATCTACTGAAGCCTTCTCTTCTTTGTGCCAAGACAGCCCTTGGAGAGTGGGATCATTCCACTGGCCTGCTTGTTTTTAAAGTAAAATTGCTGCTGATTTAAATACTTCTGTTTTTCAGGAAACTCTGGGACAGCATTATGTCCTGCCAGTGACTGGCTAGAGAATTCCTGGGGTGAGAAGTGAGGTGCAGTTGCCTTCTGTACTGAGCCTTCAGGAAGTGCTGGGATTGGTACCTGAGAATTCCACACAAAGGAAGCTGAACCAAGGGTTCTGTGCATGAGCCAATAGTCTGTTTGAATTGAAGAAAAAGAACTTACTGGATAGAAGTTTGGCAAGAGGGGACTGTGTTGGCTGACCCCTAGGAAGGGATAGGGATGCAGAGAAAGGAGCCATGGGAAGGAGGTTGCGTTCTGTGTACTTGTGGGCTGCTGTCTAGCTCCTCTGAGTTTCTTTCAATTAAGATTTTGAACTGAAACATTTGGACTGATGTTTTGCCAGCAGTGGGAAATGGCTGTGGACGTGGATCCTGAAACTGAGAACTATGGTTATTTGACAACCTGTGAGTAAATAGGGTAGAGGTTTATATTGGGGCACAGTCTGTCTGTGTTTGTTGGTTGAGTGTGTGTCTAGCTCTGTGTTTCTCACTCTCTTTCTCTCTTTGTGCCTCACACAGGCCTTGCCATGAATTTTCTCTGACCCCTTGGGGCCATTCCCACACGAGGCTTTGATGTGTGTGCCCAGAGCTTGATTGACAAGGAAGTTTCAGTGGCGGCAGCAGGGAAACTAAGAGAAAAGGGCAGGGCTTTGAACTAAAGGGCTTTGAGCTCTGAGATGCTGTGCTTACTTATCTCCTTCAGAATGTTAATTATTTACCAAGATAATTGGGCAGGAGGTGAAAAAAAGAGAGGGGAGGTTATTAAAAAATTCCAACACTAACACACTACAAAAACCTCATTTTCCAACTTGCAGCTGGCATGAAAAGGATGTTGTGCGTAAAAGGGCTTGAGTGTATGTGTGTTGGGGGGGCCCTTTTTAAGGCACCCATTTCCTAAATAGACGAATGCAGCAAAAACATCAAAGCTCTGGTGAGAGTTTTCTCTGGGGTTTTAAACCATGTCTGGTACTTTTTAATTAAAAAAGTTTATGGAGAGCCGTCTTTGTGACTGGAGCAGGCAACCTTAGGCCCTGTTGATTGAGGAATGAAATGTTAAAAGACCTAATAAATAATTATTTTTGCTAAAATGTCAGTTTAAGGATATGAAATTTCCTGGATGCTTTATCAGGAGTTGAGACTTGGAGTAGGCTAACGAATGTCTCCTGCTTCAGTCTAGTGTGATGTCGGCCATGCTGTGTGAGACAGTCTCCCACAGCCTTTGGATTAATGTCAAAAAAACGTGTAATACCACATGCATATCTAAAGCTTGTAGGCAGGAAGATGGGCGAAGCTGTTTCATTTTGCCTTAAGTTAATACAGTTTTATTAGTCTCTGCATAGGGCAGCAGTCCACAGTGTCCTCTGTGAAGATCAGGGTTCCGCTGATCTTCTACTTCTTCTACAGTTCTAGTAACTGCTGTTCTGGATTAGGTCCAAGGGCTGTCATTCCAGTATCCAGACTGGGCTGATGGTGGCAACAGAGGCTCAGGAAAACTTTAGAGCAGGCAGTCTGCCCTGCACGGTTTCCAAGTACACATGAGTGATACCAAGTGAGGCAGTGGGTTGCTTTTATCTGGTTTACACTCTGATTTGGTTTATTTACCTGTTTCTTAGTACAAGGCTTCCTAAAAGCTTAACAGAATTGTTTCAGCTAGTTTTTCTTTATGTGGTATTATACTGACATGTGATGCAGGTAATAAATACAGTATTTTTCTTTCAGAATCCTTTCTGGTACAGCTGGTTATACCATATCATATTAATCTTCTGCATATCACCTTCAAGCCCTTTTAAAAATCCAAGCCTGTGCTTGCAGCAGTGTCTGTTTCTAGTTCAAAGTTCAGTAATTTTGACTTTGGTGCCCTCTGTTTCCCTTGGGAACACTTGGGTACACCATCTGGACATGGTGGGGTAGTGCTACATAATGTACTGCTTAGTTCCAGCACTGGGTTTTATGAAGGTGTGGTGTGACACTGTGGTCACTGGAGATGGCAGAGCAACCTCCATAGGTAGGTCCCTCCTTTACCTACAGGTGCATTTGTGATTCTTTAGTTGAACTAGGGGACTGTGAGTCCAGTTTTACAGTTTCTCCGGTGCCCAGCAAAGGACCAAAAGATAATGGGGGACCAATGCGTCTGACACATGGGGAGAGGCAGAGAGAGTCAGGGTTGTTCAGCCTGGAAAAGAGAAGCTCTAGGGGGCTTGTCAATGTATGCAATGAAAGAGATGAGGAACAGTAAGGGAGATGGGCCAGACTTCCCAGCGGTGCCCAGTGAAAGAAAAGAGGAAATGGGATACCAATCACATGAACTACCTTTGAAATAAGGGAAAAAAATAGCAACCAAACCCACTAGATTGAAAAAGTGTTCAAATATAGCGATTATTCTGACAAGTAGAAACTAGGAATTCAGGCTGGATTTATAAAAGGAAATACTGCACCCTGGAAAGCTGGTGAAATTTCAGTGACAAATTTCGACCATAGACATAGATACCCTAGGGTGTAAATGTAATAAAATGATCTAGAATAGATTTTGGAGGGCATAGCTAGATTTTTCTTCTCTTGCTATCAGTCACTCAGGTCTTAGAAGATTCTTCTTGTGTTATCTGCTTAGCAGTGGAGAATGTGTGTACAATACAATGGCAGGAGACATGGGGACAGAGGAGAAGGAATGGCAGGACACGACACTGGCACAGTGAGCTCATGTTGTACAGGTCTCATCACCTGTGTGTGGTAGAACAGATCATAAAATTTTGCTTCATGTTGTACTCCAACTTGTGCTCTGCACAAGTCTAACTTTTTCTGAATTATAGATGGTTCAGTGACCTTGGCTTGAACTCCATGAGTTTGTCTGTACCTGTCTAATGTTCGCTGTGAACTGTGAAAGCATTACATTCAGTGATACCTTCTTTTCCCCTTTTGCTGTAGGCTAAACTCTTTCCAACTGCTGTAATTCATTTTGGATCTGAGGAGTGCAGGGGTGAGTGCATTGCCTCTCTCCTTCAGCTGACTGTATAGCTCTTGTAGTAGACCCAGAATTACATCCTTATTATCAGAGTCCTTCTGACGAAAGGTACTGCAGTCCTTGAGAATACTCATGAATGTCCTCATTCCAACTAGCTGAAGCTCTTCAGAGCTGGCTTGGTCAGTTAGCTTGAGCACAAATGTAGACATAGTACCTTTTTTATGGGATTCATTAGGCTAGGGAGTAGGCGTTGTCTGCCACGAGAGCAATAATGATAGAAGAATGGCTCTGTAGAAAAAAATCCTGTTGTTCAAAATGTTAACTAGACAAATTACTATGAAACACTTTTGCAACATTCCTGTGGTAGTGGATTGGCTGAAGATGGTAGAACAGATCTGAATCTTTGGTTCTTTGACATCTCTGGTTTATGCTTAGAATCCCTGTTTCTGCCAGAGATCAAAACAACAAGCTCTGGCTTCACAGAAAAGTTTCTGAGATGCAGTGAGCACTGAAAGGAAATGTCAAGATCTCAAGGTTTGAATGATGAAATAGGACACCTCTGAGTTGTGAAAGAAAACTTTCATAGTTAAAAAGTGTCCTGTGTCATTTGGGGCAAGGGTGATGGAGATCTACTGTAGTATACAGCAGGTATTTGTTGAGCTGAGAGCTATGTGATACTATGGTGATTGATGTTGCATTGATTATGTTACAAAACGAGTGATTTGGTTTCATTTTTAAACAGCTTGTTACCTGAAATCGGACCTGCTGAGCTCTGCAGTTTCCCCTTCTGCAGCTGATTTATTAGTAGCCAGGTATGTTGGAACCGAATAGAGCTGCAAATGCCTGAGTATTTCAGGGATGGGAAGCATGAAATGAGCTCATCTTACTACAAAGAAGGGTTCTTTGAAGATGCTAGGGCTTCCTGCTCTCCAGAAACAGTCATACTGTCATACTCAACTTAATAGCTTTGTGAGTCATTTGCAAAGTAGGATTTCAGTGACCAAATCAAGTAAATCCTAGTGCTTCTATTGTGGAAAAAGAAGAACCTTTTCAATCTGAAAAATTTAAAAAAATTTAAAGGTGGTGGTACGGGGGTTATTATGAAAAATAAAGGTTAATTCTTGCTTATTTTCTTTCTCAGGTGTTTTTCCAGATCATTAATTCCTTCTGCCTCATCATCTGTAGCATCAGGAGCTCCAACCCTATCTGAACCAGAAGCCCGAAGTGACAAAAAGACCAGTGGGTCTCCGGAAGCAGCCACCACACAGGGAGCTCCGCAGGGCTTGAGAAGGACCCCTGGGAAAGTCCCCAAATGGCTGAAGCTGCCAGGTATCATGAAATCAGAGGAGAGCTCTGTTCACTCTAAACTGCCCCAAAAGGCAGGCTCCTCTCTGCCAAGTATGTTGGATGTTAACAGTATTGTTGCAGATGTCAGTTTGTGCTTGCAGGAACTTGGTTCACTGCTTGGTCACGCATTGGTTTGTGACTTGAACCTCAGCCTTCACTGGAGAAGTATCTAAGTGCAGGCTCTGAACACTGGGGAGTCTGATGCCTAATCCATATGCTTGCAGCATTCTTAACTGTGTTTTTGGTTTGATGTACTGAGCTCTTAACTCTGCCAGTGTTGTTCAGATATTAATAGGCAGGACATACTACATACCAAAGGCCAATGTCATCTGTTAAATCTCTGGCATTATTTTCCCTTCTGCTTCTGTAGTCTGTTTTAGTACTTTTCTTTCTCTTGAATTTTTTTTTTAGCTGGTCTTCCTGTTTTAAATCTTCACTGCAAACCAGTAGTGGTTTTCCATAATTAAGATTGCAACCAAGTTTCCATTACTAATTTTTTCTTGGTTTATCCTCATCAGAAAACTGCAGTTTTTCTTTTAGTCCCAGAAAAATAACTTATGTGTGAATTTATACAAAATATGACGTAATTAGAAGAAGGATTCCTGAATTAAACAGTCGGGAGTATTCACTTTTTGATTCAGTGGCAAAGACAAGAGGGAGAGAGGAAATCAAGGGGGAAAAAAAAAACCACATTAAATCAGCCCCCTTAACAGCATCAAAACTAGTAATGCTTATATGGAAATCCCTGGCTAATAATGCCAAATATTAACTTTGTGGATGAGAATTTTAGCATTTGTTTCTGGAGGATACTGTGGGGCCCTCAGCTCCAGCAAGTAGACCATAAGTTCTGAAGGCTGCCAACAGTGGGTTGGTATATTCACTGCTGTGGCTGTTCTGGTGTAGATTGGTGCTGAGATACTGATGCAGTGGGAAACAAGATCTTCACTGTTTCCTGTTTCCAGTATGTTTGAAGCATTGCACTGTAGAGTTTTCTTTCCCAAGTAAAGATTATCTGGACAAAGTACAAAATATCATCTCACCTACCCATGCAGGTTTCCCATTTAACAGCTAGTATGAAAGGTTAATAATATGCTCTAACATGCATATTAATAACATGAAGGATGAAGTTCCCTGCTCCAAAAGTTATGATGTATATACCATTCCATCTCCCTAAGTGCTCCCATGTGATCCCCAATGCTGCCTGAGCACAGCAGTGTCCAGAACCCTCAACCACCAGATCATATTATTGAGAAATGAGACAGTGCAAATTACATGTTAAGTGTTTTAATGCTCCTGTGGGTTTTTTTGTAGGTGGAAAGAGATGAAGCATCCTGGGCTGCTGGATCAGTGAGCAATCAGCTGGGCCCCTGTCTTGATGATCTTACTCAGAATGCATAAGAAATTGTTGGTGGCTCTGGAGAGCTCATCTGTATGAACATTAGTTATAAAAAGAGAATTGCTATTTCAGATGCCAGTTGCACCTGGTGGAGAAGTGGAAGGCTTATATATGGTCTTTGTGACTACAGAAGCAAGGTTAGAAGTTAGAAGTTAAATTTAAGGTTTCTTGCATGCAAATAATAACATAGAGAAATAAGGGGGACATAATTTCTATATACTTTCTGTGAAGAACTTTGTTTCTGTCCATATTTTTAAATTCAGTCTTCCCAATTCTACCTTCAGAGATCACTTGAGTCTATCTGCCTGGATTCTAGCAGCAAGATACGATCTAGTTCAGCTTTAACTATTGTTAAGTGATGCCTAAAACAAGACTTCTCTCTGCTTCTTGCTGGGTGGGGCTAGTGCTGCTGATAATTCTGGATATAGGTGCCTGGAAAGCAAATGAAGAGGAAGCCCTTAGGTTACTTAAACCAGTTCAATTAGCCTTTCCTGTGAACCTATTGGGCTGCTGCACTTGTATTGTGTTCAGTTGCCAGAATCTTACTAACAAAGAACACAGGTATCTGTTCATGGAATGCCTCTTGAGATTATTTCTGCCCTAAGCTCTAGTTCTATTTTCACTTTGTATAATTAACACCAGTAATTACAACAAGGAAAAAGCCATCCAGTTAAAGGGTCTCTTCCCATGCCAGTTGGTTGGTGGTTTGAGTGTTCCTGGAACAGGGTGGCCGTGCCCTGCACCACAGCTTGTACTGGGGGAAAGCCCCAGTCTGGGTTGTTGCCTTCTGCAGACATCATGTGGGGATGAATGTTGTTGGTTAGAATTGCCATTACACTGGAGATGAACTCTGTAGTGCCACGGCAGCCATGGTGCTGGATTCTGTTTGGAGTTTTCTCCATGGATCAGTGACCTATGCAGAGCTGGGGTTCCATGGTATGGTAATACCATGCTTCCTGTTTTCCTTGTTTCCTCCCTGCACTACATGCACATCTGCACAATTTGTATATGTAATAAAGCAGAGTGGCCGTGGGAGCCGTTTTAGTCGGTCCCTTTGATAATGTTTCTTGCCCCAGCACTTGGTCTCTGTCAGTTCACAGGAACCTGCTCCCTTTTCAATGGGCCTGTCATGCCTCATTCCCTTCCTCCCATGTTTTTCAACAAAGCAAAACGGAGCTTTGTACCATCTGAATGAACTTCAAAGTGGCTAGAAAGGGCACCCAGGGTTCCTGGCACTTGTCATTGTCTCCCAGCCTGGCCAACATTTCCCTTCAGGTCTAATTATTTCCAAATGCTCCTAGATGCTTTGAAGAAACTTGGAGGGAGAGGCATGAAAGAAAGGTGGAAGAGGAAAAAGGAGACTCAAAGCAGAGGGAGCAAAATGCTTTACCAAAAAAGTTGATTCTTATATGACACCCAAACGTAAACAGGAATGTGTGCGGCCACTGGCAGTGGGGAATGTGAGAGCACTATGTACGGCTGCTGCTCTAAATCCTCCCTGTGGAAAGCAAGCCCGTCTGGCCCTTGACAGGCTATAAAACGCATACCACAGCAACGCAAAAAAACATTAAAATAATGTTTAAACTTTATTGCTCTAGTGGATTAAGTGTGGACTGAGCCTACCCTCCACAGGACTGTCTGTATCAGGTGCTGTGTCAGGCTTATTCATGTCACACAAGCCAGAGGCAGATTGCAGCTGGAGCTGCTTTGCTGAATTTATGCAGGATATACTGGGGGGAAACTAGAAGCCATTGCTAATGATAGGTGGGGGAATACTTGCAGTTCCCAGGGTTAGAATAAGCAGCAGCAGTGTAGTTGGAAGAAGTTGCAGTGTGCCTTCAGGCGTACTTGTCCTTATCTTTTGAAGAGCACAGGAGACGTCAAATAGTGCCAATTTGCTTAGCTGTTCTGATTCTGCCAGGTTCATAAAGAGCAAGCACTCTTAACTGTTAGTCACCTGCAACTACCCGAGATGGGAAAACAGAAGAAGTTTAGGGATACAAGCAGCAATATCAGTATTCCTGGGGCAGTTTCATGGATCAAGGGGATGCAGGGATGAGGACTAGACTTCATATTGCTGTCTAACCCAGTATAAGCACAAGAATGAAAAATCAGTACCTTTAACAGCTAGATCAGAGGTCTTTTTCCTCTTCCCTATGCAAAGAAGAGTTAGTTTTAGCTGTTGCTGCTATTAAAATGCTGCTTTACTACCAATGTCCACATCAGCAATTCTCTTGAGTCAATGCTTGTGTGTGTCAGCGAAGGGAACTTGACCCTTTTTTACAGCAGCAGCTGTGGGACCTGTGTCAGTAGGAGTCAGAGAGGAGGGAGAGATGAAGATCTGAAATCTGGAAAAGGCAAGAAAGTAGGATTGCATTCTTTAAGGGGAACGAGATGCCCTGACATTTAAAACTGCAGGCTCTTCACTAAGCTGCTTGCTACAAGGATTCCGGTCCTACTGCAGAACAGTACCTGCAGGTACCGGATGAGCTGGTTTTGTTTCAGTATCACTTCTGCTATAACAGCTGAACTCATCCCTGGGGTTTTGGGGCATTCAAAGGTAGCATTAGTTGCATTTTTTTGCTCTTGCTTTTTTTTTTACCAATGGTTGTGGGGCTGAAGGCTGAACTAGGTCAGTTCCTTCATAGGGTGCACTGTACAGCTGCACAAACAGTTGTCTTGGCCGAGTGGCAGAGGGCTGCTGGGGACTGCTTAAGCTGGTACTGTCTTAAGAATGTGTATTTAAATTGAGGTTTTAATGAAGTTTCCAAGTGGCTGCTGTCCTGAGAGATGACCCTGATAGCTCCTGGCTGAAAAGAGTACAGGGACTTACCGAGCCTCTGCCTGCCACAGCTGTCCCTGGGAACAGGACTGCTAGTTGCTGATCCCACAGCAGGAGCACAGGCCCCAAGCCATGGCCCATCAGTGGTGCTCCTGCAGGGGCCATGCATTTCGCAACAAAGCCAGTTGGGTTGTGTGGGTCCTGCCCACATGTGTAAGGTTTCTTATTTCATAGCACCCCCCTGCTCCCCCCTTTCCTTCCCCCCACTGCCAGAGGAGCCAGGCTGTCCCGTGATGTGGGATTCTCACACATGCTGTGTGTTATTTTTTCCTTTCGTCCTACAAAGACTTAGAGAAGAGGGTGAGTGAGGGGGAAACTCTTCAAGTCTTTGAAGCAACTTGACTTTTGATGATTAATTACAGCAAAGGGAGGGAGACGGGTTTTTAACTTACTGATGTTTGTGAGAACAAATTTATAGCAGAGGGGAAGCAGCTTCTGAGAATATCAAGTGGTTAAAAGGTTCCAAGTACTCTTTGATGTCACAGCCCTAGAGAAATACTGGAAGGTAGTGAGAGACAAACACTGTTTATTTATAAAATAAAGATCAGTTACCTGCTCTTGGCAAGAGCCTGTGACTGAACTCCTGTTAACAACCTATTCATTAGACAGGCTTGGAGCTGGACCTAGAGTTGCTGTCACAGCTGCCTGCTGAGGCAAGGAGAGCCTGAAGGCTGGATGGTATTTCCAGTCATTAAGTCTTTCCATGTATCTCTGTGAAGCAGCACCTGTTTCTCACATTAGCTGAGAAAGCAAGAGCATCTTACCATGCTGTGAAGTACATGCCCCTGTTACAGGAGTAAAGCAGCAAGATGGAAACCAGTTACATTCTCAGCTGAACAAAACAAGCCTTTGACAGCCTCTTCTCAAAAATAGTATCTGACAGCATCATTGCTATGGGCTGTACTGTGCTTGGTAAAGAGAGGGGAAACAAAAGCAAAACAACAGAGGAAAAAAAAGTTGAAACTGTTTTTCCCAGAGCTAGACTCGGAGGCTGAGACAGATGTTTGCTGTCAGGTCAGGACCATCTGCTGGCAGGCAGAATGTGCTTCAGGAGGCCTCTAGAAATCCAGAAGCTGTAAGGAGAGAGCAGCAAGCCAGTCAGCACATAGGCCAGATTTCTGAAACATCTCCCAGGGGGAAGAGCATTAAGGTCTTTCAGCTCACATCCTCATCCTGCTCCCGTGCACTTCAAGCCCACAGTTACATACCAGCTGCGGTAACACTTTCTCCAGATGCTCAATATCCACCTTCTCCAGGTCCTCTGTCTGAGCCTGCCGCGCTGCCCGTGCTGCCGCTTCTACCGGACAAGGGAAAGCCGAGGGCAGTGAGAGGGATCTGGGAGCTGCTAGGGAGGGGGTCCCGCCCGGGGGGCCGGAGCTGGTTGCTTGGGAGGGAGGTGGCCCGGAGGAGTGCAGGAAGCGGTGTCTGGGCTTTGGCTGCACAGGAGACAGCTGAGCTGGCGCAGCACGGGATGAGACTAAGTGCTGGGTGCTCGGGGAGGAGGCTGGGGCGGGGGGCGGCCCGCAGGTCGGTAACGGGCCCAAAGGGCGGCTCGGGCTGACCCCGTGCGCTCACCTCGGACGAAGACGTTCAGCATCTCGGCCATCAGCAGCTGCGCGTCGCCGTTCACTGCAACGACAAGGCGCTTACGGCAGGCGGGGGCCCAGCTAGCCGCACCCGGGCCCTCCCGGTACCGCCCGCCGCTGCCCCGGTACCTCGTGTCCTCCCGTCCCGGAAATGGAGACGGAGCAGCCGGTCCACGGTGTCCTGCGCGGAGAGAGGACGGGATGAGCAGGGCCGAACCCCCCCCGGCCGCGGCCGAGTTCGGGACTGACCCCCCGCCCCACCCTGAACCGCCGCACCTTCCTGAAGCCGCCGGCGCGGCCGTCCCGCTCCTCCATGTCTCGCGCGCCACCGGCCCCGCCTCCCGCAGGCCGGCGCGGCGGGCGGGGCCGCGGCCATGGAGCGGTGCCGGGGGGAGTACGCGCGGCCACGGAGCGGTTCCGGGGCGGCCGCGGCCATGGAGCGGTTCCGCCGGGAGTACGCGCGGCTGTGCGCGGCGGCGGGCGCGGCCCCGCAGGAGGCCGTGCTGCGGCGGCTGCGGGAGCCCGGCGGGGCCCGGGCCCGCCTGGACCTGACGGCGCAGAGCCTGTCGCTGCAGACGTGCGGCGCGCTGGGCCGGCTGTTGCCCGGTGCCGCGCCCTTCGCCGCGCTGGCGCTCGGCGACTGCGGCCTGAGCGAGGAAGGTGAGCGCCGGGCTCGGGCCGGGGGCGCCCCCGCCGCCCCCTCAAGCCGGGCTGGCGGGACGGGCCCGGCTCCGCGCTCTGCCGGCGGCGAGCGGGACCGGGCGGCGGGGCGGGAGGTCGCTCCTGTCTCAGGGCGGTGAGGGTGTCTGCTCTGCGACAGTGTGGGTGGTCAAGCACCCCTCGGTTCCATCCCTCTTCGAAGGCGGCTCTGCTCTCTGTTGGCCGTGGACGGACGGGACAATCCGGCTGGTTAAAGCAGCCGGCAGCGAAGGCGCTCCGGGGGCAGCACAGTCGTGGCTGTGGGGCCTCTCCAGATGTGGGCTGATCTCAGGGCTGGGTCAGGCAGGTGCACAAGCTGACGTGCAGAGAGCTCTGCCCGGACACCTCTTTGAGAATGTGCAAACAGTCTCCTGCCCCAAAAACTCAGGCTCACGCTTTCCAGCAGCAGTGGTCGTTTACCAAGTTATTCGTTTCTTGCAGCCACGTCTCCTGAGCTGGCTGTTTGACAGGACGATACACTCCCGGCTTGGGCAAAGGGCTCCACGAATGAAATGAACAACTTTTTTTTTTCCCACTCAGGTGTAAAACTTCTGTTGCATGGTCTTTGCTCCAACACCACAGTCAAATCTTTGGATCTGAAGGTGAGTCTGTTCGAATAGAATTAGGACAAAGTGGTGGACAAGGAAAAAGGAGCACGGGCTTAGTCAGAGTTAGAACTTGACAGTCCTGGTGCAGGATTGTTCAGAAAGATGCATACTTCTGTAAGGATTTTGTTCTCGAGTGATTTGTTCCTTGTGTCCTTAACACCATGTCAGAACATTCCAAAGTTACTTTGCAGATCACCTTTATCCAATTTTATTTGGTTAGTCTGTTTTGGTAGGAAGTTACAGCTATATATCTTTTGTCCGTTGCTGCTTGGTCAGATGAGGCATATATAAGGGTTTCTTTGGGTCTCTGTATTGATCAGTGAGTTACTGTTTGACTTGTGCTTCTGTAGAATTTATCCAGCTTGCCAATGCCTTTCAGCTAGCCTGAGCTTGGCACTAGGCATCTGCCTTTAGATGTGATGGTCACTCTACTGAGAGTGGCTTTCTGTCTGTATTCCTCTGACATACAGCTATCCTCTTGAATATACAGTTGCACCTTTCTCATTTATGCTAGTCCTAACTGAGCCCTTTTTATTGAAGTATATTGAAATGGTTCTGCTTATCTAGAATCACCATTTTCTGTCCCATTGTGGCCCATGATGATCCTGTGCTATCCTGTGAATTTTGCAAGCTCTCAGTCATGGTGCCTCACAAGACCAGAGGTGTGTACGCATCCCCTGTTCCTCGAGGGCTTTTAATTTTGTGGAAAGCTGACTGATACGTGAAACAAATGGTGGTTGGACCATCTTTGTCCAGCTGAAATCGGCATTACAACTGGGGTGTACCTAGTGGTGTTTGATGGGGTAGGTGGACTGGGACAGGTGTAGCCTACTCATAACCTGGGACTTCTGTTTCAGGGAAATAACCTACGAAGCATGGGAGCTGAGGCTTTGGGAAAACTTCTTAGGCAGAACAAATCCATCCGGAGGTAAAAAAAAAAATGTATCTACCTCTCTTTGTGTTATTCCTGTTAGATGGAGCACAACAGTTGAAAAAGGCTGAGGGTGGTTTTTGTTGGGGTAGGAGGAACGTCAAGTGGTACAATTTCTTGTGAGGGGTGGGAGAGGTGAAGGAGTGAGAACTGGAGGTGCCCTTTTGAAGGATGCTGGGTCCTGGCAGCATCTTGCTCTCTGAAACCAAGTCTGTTCGTGGAACTGGGTGTTTGACTGGGTACTGTGATCCACATATCATTCAAGCTCATGCGGCTGTTCATTTACTCCACGAACTCTAATCCTGTCTGATTTCCCTAGCCTAACCTTAGAGTGGAACAGCCTTGGCATGTGGGAGGAAGGCTTCTCCTTTTTCTGCCAAGGACTGGCAGCAAACAACTTTCTCCAGCGGCTGGATCTGCGCAATAACCAGATTAACCATCAAGGGGCTGGAGAGCTGGCCGTGGCACTGACACAAAACGCATGTCTTCAGGAGCTGGGTAAGAGTTCTTTGCCCACGTACATTACACATGCACACAGTCCTTAGCAGAGGAGGGAGTGTGTTCGGTCCTATCTGTAGATGCTGTTGGCATGCCTCATGACAGACTCGGAGACTTACTTCACACCTGCTTTGTCCTTATATGGAACTTTGGTGGAATTTCCTTCAGGAGACCATGGCTTTTGTTGAAAGTTCTTTCTCATCCACAGATTTTGGCTGTAGAAGGAAGGCTTGCAAGAGGCAGACTTATGTAAATTTTGAACTGTAGTGGCTTTCTGCACTTTAAAAATGATATATCTGCCTTTCCTGCTTTGTCTGTTACTTTCCCTCCCTCTCATTCATCTTGAAAGGGGAGACAGTATTCACCTGTGTTTATGCTAAGACCATCTGGGATTAGTTAGCCATGTTTGTAGATGTAAAAAGAGCATGGGTTCTCTTGGGCCTTTTGCTTTTCAGCAGATGTGTGACTACAAAGGTGAAAGTTTGCTTTGTGTGTAGATTTGCGATGGAACAATATTGGGCTTCTGGGTGGTCGAGCTTTGCTGAACTGCCTGCACAGAAACAAGACGCTGAAGAGGCTAGAGCTGGCAGGGAACAACGTTCCTGGTGACATCCTGAAAGCTGTGGGTAAGTATGATGTGTTGTACAGTAATGAATCACTAACTCCCCACTTCAGCACTTGAGAGATATAAGGCACTTGCTGCTCCAGAAGAGAGCTATTCCTCCTCTCCTCCCTTTCTCAACAGCATTTCTACAGTACCCTACATCACTTCCTCTTGTCCCTTAGTGAGAGCTGGTCAAATGGGAAGTGTCACTTTCACCAGCAAGAGCAAAAAAATAATTTGGGTTGAGTTAGTGTGCCCTGTGAATGTGAGAGAACTTGAGATTAGTTTGCCTCTGAGTAGCCAAGTTTTGATGTGGCTTGTGCAGCACATCGTGTGTTGTTGTCCTGCCCACAGCAGAGTTGAACAGCTTTCCTATTCTTGGAGTATTGATTACCCAATACACACTGCTCTCTTAGATCTCATCCCACCTTTTGGTGTAAGGTGAGAGGTCTCTATAGGGGCTGGCCTGAGAAGGGAAGCTGTCCTGGTGCTTCTTATAGCCAGGTGTCATCCTGAGTGCTGTTTCTTCCAGCAGTGTTTGCTGTTCTGTCGCTTTAGAAACTTGTGCATGCTCTCCTGCTCTCTGCATCAGAACAAGCCTTGGATCACAATCAAGACCGTGAGGCTATCCTGAGTGAGGCCCAGAACCGAGTGTACATCCTCAACAAAGAGGTTTTGAATCTGAAGGATGAGAAGAACAAGCAGGTTAGCAACCTTACGTGTTGGCAGTTCAAATAGGGCAGCTGGAATCCTTTGCTTTCCCCTTGTAGCCCCCACAGAACACTCAGTGACAGTATTATTGTGCATCTGAAGTTGCACGTGCATCTTTATGGGCAGGCACACAGCATGGTTGAGTACATCATGTCCTTCCTCTGAGCTAGGTTGACCAGGAATCAAATCAAATAGCAGTATGGGTGTGGACACACCCCTGCTGAACATATTCACTCTGGATTCTGCAGGAGTTTTGGTGACTTTTTTTTACCTATAATTCATAATTTCAGTTCTTTTGCTTCTACTTTGATATTTTCCTAGTAGTATAAACCTAGAGATCTGAGTCTGTTTTCCTTCTGGCACCACAGGGTGCAGAGTCCCTATAGCTGATAATCTCATTCAGATGTGCTAATAAATGCATCATACCTCCAGTTTGCTTCCAATAGTAGCTTGAGCTGTCTTCAGCTGTTTCTGGGAAGAGAAGCATGAGAAGTGTATGTTTTAAGCTGATGCAGTTCGTGTTCTCACTGAATTTTGCCCTGTTCACAGTTCTTGGATTTAATGGACACTGTAGACAAGCAGAAAGAAGAAAAAGCCAAGAGTGAGAGGTGGGTTGGATTTCTAAATGCTTTCTCTCTTTGATGGTAATTTCCTGGGAGAAATTACCCACCTTTTTTTTTTTCTTTCTTTTTTTTGTCTCTGAAATGCAGAATGTCCGCAGCACGAGTCAGCCAACTGCAGGAAGCATTGGATGAGCAGCACTCCATTATAAATTCACTGAAAGCCAAGTATGGAGGAGGAAAACCTTTCCCCTTGTCTATGCTATATGCACAATACTGAGCAGAGCTGCTAAGAAGGGGGATAATTCTGTAGAGTAGCTGGTTTACTGTTTTGCTTAATTCTGCAGTAATATCCAGAAATTAGGGTCAGATCACGCCTTTGAGTTGGCCACTTTAGATACTTAGCCAGCTTTTAAGTAAAATTACAGTGCATTGGCGTACGAGCAAGTGAATTACAGAGGGTGAAAAGGAAGAAAAATGATTGTGCGGATGGGATGGGGGCTTGTTCCTTGCGTGGTTTACAGCCTGGCAGGAGGCTATGCCTGCTTCCCCTGGCAGCATTCTCTGAGAACCACTGCAGATGTGGAGGAACAGTGGGGTGGAGCTTCCCGAAAGCATTGCTAGGTTGTGCAGAGTCATGCCCATGACAGGGGTTAGACTTCAAACTCTCCTGAGCCGGGCTAATTCACTTATGCCAGGTATAGGCAGTTTTATTATGCCATGCCCTGGTGTGGACATGTCCCTCTCATGGACAGAATAAGCAAATTGCTTTTGCTACTCGCGTTTACAATTCTGTCCCTAATTTTAAACAATGTTGCAGTGGTATAAAATAGCCAGCTTTGTTCTGTGAGAGTGAGCAAATTCTGGAGTGCTCGGGGCAGGGAAAATGGCTCATAGAAAACAACACAGGGAAAATGGAATGGGCACCAGAACACTGCGCCCTGAGAAGTCCCAGGTCACTTTTTGCAGACGCTGCTGAGTACAGAGGTCAGTGGTGTCCTTTTTCTAGGGGCAAAAATTGCCTTAGCATGATTTCATCCACTGCCAGATAGATGCTAGCACCTTGTACCAGATGGCGTGGAGAGCTCTCTGCAGTGTCTGCCTTGGAAAAGACTCCAGAAAGTGTTTCTCTTTATAGGCTGCAGATGACTGAAGCTGCCCTGGCTCTGTCTGAGCAGAAGGTGCACAACTTGGGAGAGCTGCTGAATGCCATGAAACAGGAACAAACCAGTGTGGCTGAGTGCCACTTTAGGGAGCTCCAGCAACAAAAGCAGGTGAGATGAAGAAGTTCTAGTTAGGTTTGAGGGCAAGGCTCCAGGTCATAAGTGGTTTGTGTAGATTTGGGAGATGCTGCAAGGGATAGAGAAGTGTGATTTTTTTTACTACTCATGGGTTAACTCAAGCCACCATGACATAAATTCTTGTGTAAATTAGATAGGCGAGTGCTTGGTGTGAAGAGGAGCCCTGGTGTTTATGGGGTAGGTTGGATTTGACTGGGTGTGGTGTTGGTTGGCATAGGTTGATGGTGCAGGAACTAAGGTGAGTACAGGTTTTTATTTTGATTTTGTTTGCAGGAAAGTGCTGATCGGGAAGGCAAGCTTTTGCATGACTTGTCTGCTGCCAGTGAGAAAAATCTGCTGCTGAGAAACCAGGTAGGAAACTAAGTCCAAGGCTGAGGAGGGGAACTTGGACAAATGTAACTTCTTCTCTGTCTATATGTTTTGTGCTTTGATCCCTGGTTCTGTCTCTATTCATCGTCCTGTACAGCCAACTTTCTCTGCTAATAGGAAAAGAAAATCCTTTTTGGTGGTCATTTTCTTGTAGGTGGATGAGTTGGAGAGGAAGTGCAAAGTTCAGCAGGATCAGCTGTTCCAGGTAAAACAAGACTTGGCCAACACAACTGCAGAGCTGAAGCTTCGGGCTGTGCAGGCTGAGGGTGAGTAGAGGAACAGAAACAGCTAGTGGATACCTATGGTTGGGATCACTGTCCATGAGTCAGTGGCACAGGACAGTCACAGAGGAAGGGCAGCAGAGTGTGTGATAAAGTATGAATACAGCCTGCATGGCAGGAGTGCCAGAATTGTGATACACCTGCTTTTAATGTGCAGAACGTCTGGAAATGGAGAAGAGAAGATTTAAACAAAGCCTTGAAGACATGGAATCCCTTCGGGTAAAAGAGGTAAGGATGGGGTTTCTGCAGCATCCCAAGGTTAGTCTTTCTTTGGTCCTGACATACAAGCACCACTGGAGGTCATTGTTTGCTGTCAGGTGCTTTTAAAAAGGTTGACAAGTTAGTGAACTCAGAGTTACTGTGGGAATAATGGGCCATTTCTTCAAGCAAAGCCTGCCTTAAGAGGTCACAAGACATTCTGCCAGCTAGTAAGATTTTGTAGCTTGCAGGAGTATGGGCCAGAGTGGCATGTGATGCTCCAAAAGAGGCTGGGAGCTGGCCCTTGTGTTAGTCTTGCTACCCACAGAGGTAGTTATGAATAAGCAGTGTTGTCCTTCTTCTGAAATACAGATGCTTTGATGGAGGAAATTGAGACATACATGCTGTACACAACAATCCTCTAACGGGGCTCAGCATGCCAGTTCTTTCCCTGTTATGTCAAGGGGGGTTGTTTCTGAGTGTGGACAGGACAAGAGACTATGATCAATTCTCTTTGCAGTGTTTATTGAGGCGTGAAATCTCTCAAAAATAAAACTACACCAATAGATTTCTCTGAAGATTTTGAAATCTTCTAAGAAAAGACACATGCCAAGAAGATTTTAGCCTCACTATAGCTGGAAAATGAATCTGTGGTGTTTTGTACCGCTTGACAATGAGAACTTGGCCTCTGTATCTTTTGTCGTGGTCTGGGAGGGATCTCTGCCTAAAAGTTCCCAGTTTCTAGATGGCAGATTGTATCTGTATTACAGTTTCCTAAGGGAGCTCTAGAGAGGTAAGAGTTTTTCTTAGGTGGTGGGTGGGTCACTGGGAGGATGCTTCTCTCTCATGAGAGATGGCCCTGCTGATACACCTGGAAATGGGAATAGTTTTCTAGCACTTGCTTAAATGGTTTCTACTGCTTTGCAGGTGGATCATATGACACAGCACATCGAGGCCAGTGAACGTTCCATGCAGGACAGGATCCAGAAGCTGGAGACCATCAGGATATCTCTGGAGGAGGTGAGAAAGGATGCTGCAGGCATGTTTGAACACTCATGTAGCAGTGCAAAGAGCAGGCTGCCAGGGGAGCTTTGTGGAGTCTTCCATTGCTGACCTCTGTAAAGATTGTCATGTGGTCTAGAGAGGAACAGAAAAGAGCAGTATACCATTTAAAATTATTTTTACCACTTTGGACTAAGAAAGGAGAAAGTTACAAGGAGAAACTTCTAAATTCAGATTGAACAGAAATAAGGATTCCATTAACACAGTGAGAGTTTTACCAAGATTTGACTTCATGAGTCAGAAGTGATCTCAAGAAGTGTAGCATATTTCTCTGTATCTGTTTTCCCAGCTACATTACCTTGCTGTGGAAAGCTTTACCTATGACTTGCCCTCATATAACTGAAATTCTCATTGAACTGTGATGGTAATCTTGGGGGAAGAAAAGGTTTGTCATCTTGGCTTGCTTTCACTGCCCATGAGTGAGAGGAAGATCTGTCATGTTGTAGCCTGCGACTGGAAGCTGCTAATGTTTTCTGGTCAGTGTTGCAGTGATGCAGCTTCTCTGTCTGGAATCATTTTCCATGCTTCTGTGGCAGGAGCTGAGCCAAGTCAAAGCAGCTGCACTTGCTGAGCGAGGCCAAGCAGAGGAGGAGTTAATAAAAGCCCGGAATCAGGCGCGCTTGGAGGAGGTGAGGATAAGACCTGTGTGTAGCCCTGCTGCTGTGCGAAAGAAGCGATCTGGCTGCCTAGCCTATGATTTAGTCTCAGGGAACTGCTGTGTAACTCCCCTCTCTGGGTTTCACTGGCCTGCAAATGGTGTGATTACTGAAGAAGGAGCCCTGAAAAGTCTGATTTGAATTGTCTCCAGTAGGAGCAGAACTGATGTGGATATTGTCAAAGCCGATTTCATTTAAGTTGCCAGCTTCTGAAGCCAACAGCCAGATGTCGATCCTTCCGTTTAATGGCAGCTTTCATGGGGTGCTCCTGTTTCTCTGGACTCAGAAAAATTTCAGGTGGCTACTGCTGCTGGACAGAAAAAAAAAAAAAAGGTCACTGTTTGAATTGAACTTAGTGAAAATGGCAATGAAGTTAATATCCTGTGAAAGAGAACAAGGAATGAAGAAAACACAAAAAAACTATCAGAATATTACTTATACATAACATCACAAAAGAAAACGCTTCACTGAGTTACAGACTTAGAAAAGCTGATGTGTGGGACCCAGCAGTTGCTTAGCTGCACACAGTGGTGCTTCAGAGCCGTCTGGGGTATGAAGGAAGTGAAGGGAGAGCATTGGTTATGAAGACTGGTGGTGGCGTCGAGTGCTTCTGCCCAGGACCTGCCTCTTTCTCAGTGAGTCAGTTGGGTGTTTCAGAGTCTCCATCAGTGTCCTCCCTGGCAAGAAGCAACACCTTGGGGTCATTCCTGACTGCAGAGGAGCAGGGCTGTGTCTTATGGCCAAGTCCCGGGCTTCTTCAGTGCCAGTTGACTCAGCCAAGGGTTCACTGTGTTAGGAACAAAAAGGGGAGAATCCCTTCACAGGACTGGAGTGAGACTGATGTTTTCATTTTCCTTTGTGTCTTACAGCAGCAACGACTAGAACACCTAAAAGAGAAGCTGCAGCTGATGACTGAGTCACGGGATGAAGCTCAGAACTGCTACCTTAAGCAAAAAGAAATGGCTGCTGAAGCCCAGGCCAGAGCCAAACAGTTGAGCCTGCATGCTGATGGACTCAGAAGGCGGCTGGAGGAACTTCAGCAGGTAATTTGGAGTGCAGTAGAGATGGTCACCACAGGGACAGAACAAGCTGCTAAAGCTATTTGGTTGTTCATGGATTTGTCTTTGTGTGTCAGGACCTGAACAGTAAGGAAGAGGAGAAAGTGACAGAAGTGAATAAGGTGAAGGTGGAATTACAGGAGCAGATTGGGCACCTGGAAGCTGAACGCACAGCACAGGATGGACTGAGAGAGAAGATTGCAGCTCTGGAAAGACAGCTGAAAGGTGATGGATCCTTTCATGCTTCTCAAATGATAATGCTGAGTTACCCTGCACTGGGCCTGGAACTGAGCTGTGCTTATAGGTAGTAACACCTGCGCTTCCTGCCTGTGCGTACACCTGTGAGTTGTACTCTCCATGCTGGTGTATTTGCAGGGATTCTTGTCCTCATTTTATAGAGACCAAGACTCAGATAACTACCCAAAGCTGCACAGCAAGCAAACTGTTTGGGTTTCCTGCGCAATGAAGTGTAACATGCTGTCTCTGCAAAACCTTTCATGCAGCTTCTCTCACGTTCTTGTTGACCATCCCACTTCAGTTGCCTGTGGCTGTGCCTGTAACATGTTCTTATTTATTCTGGGGACACCTTACTTTTGTTTACTAATGCTGCTCTTTTACAGCCTTATCAAATAATCACCGTGAAGCACTGCTGGACAAAGAGGGTGAGATCTCTCTGCTGCTGGAGAAGCTGAGAATGAAAGAGGCTGAGATCTCCAGGGTGAGGGAAGAGGAGGCCCAGCGAGCAAGTTTCTTGCAAAATGCCATCATGGCATATGTGCAGGGACCCCCCTTTGGAACCCAGAGTTCTAGGAAATGAGAGCATGGCTTAAAGGATCCAAATACCTGCTGTCAGAAGAGGGTGAGCAACTCAGATACAGCTCCTTCTTCCTAGATGGGACAGTTTTATCAGAGCGGGATGACACAAAGGCTTGCAAACACAGAAAATTGTTCTCGCTCTTCGTAAATCTTCCTCCTGACCACATAAAGGGAAGGAGGGAGCAACCATCAAGGCTCGTGGGTCTGAGTGCATGATGTGGAGCCCTTCCACTGAGCTGCCACAGTGTTTAAAGTATTTTCTGTGTCCTTTTACACAGCACCAGCCTGTCAGCACACCCTGTTGCTACTGGAGGGGGTGGTTTGTATGTTCCCTGGCAGAGTTCTTCTGCAGCATTTGTTTGGATGCCATGGCTGTTCACAGTGAAACCTGTTAAAAGGCGACAGCAGTTCACACTTTGTTCATGGGGTCCTGAAACTTCTGGAAACACCATATATTATGCATCCATTCTTTTTCACCCAGTGCTTACAGATGGAAGCAAAGTCTGACTGGGCCCTCTCTGGCTCATTTACCCTCCATGCTGTGGCTCTGGCTGTATTGGTGGGCAGTAGATTTGCGTTCAGCATAGACAGAAACAGCTGTTTAGAGGGGCTGCGGTGCAATGCTGTTCATGTCCTTGTGGGACAGCTGGGCTTTGGCTGTGGTTCAACTTCTACAACACCGACTGGCAGGGGAGGGGCCAGTGGGTGGTTAGGGATCAGCATCTGTGCTTCTTCACTGTGAACTGCAGCCCTTGGCTGAAGATGTTGCAGCCAATATGCAACAGGATTTGATTTCACTGTGACAAATGGCAAAACTGTCCTCATGGCTTCTCAGGCCCCTGAAGCTGAGTGCTGTGGCCTTACCCTGGAGAGGAGCAGTGCTTCTGTCTCAAAACAGAGGAGTCGCTTCTAAGAGCACAAAGGCAGAGAAGGTGGTTCCTCTCCTGACAGCACGAGTCCTTGCATGACCTGGAGAAAGGGAAGGGTTGCGGGAGTCTGAATTGGAGAAAGGGGCCAGCAGTCTTGAGAACCTTCTGTGCGTTCCTTCAATGAGTCTGGGGCAGGAGCAGTGATCTTGCAGTACATATTTTAGGAGACAAATGGAAAATGAGCGTTTATGTGTGGACTGGTTGGTTTGTGTTTATGATTTTTTATATTGGATTTTGCTCTGCTTTTCTAATAAAGAGCTTTTGCATTTTGCCATAAGATTGGACAATGATGAGCTGGATGTTTGGCTGATGTGGAGGGCGGGGCCGTCTGCTGTGTTACTCTCCTGAAAACCCTGCCAGCCTCTCCTGGAGCTAAAAGTCTGTTACAGGTGGATGAGCTGGGTAAGATTTTGGTTCTGGACTAAGGTAAAAGCAAAGAAGCTGGGAAGGCATTCCCTAATCACAAAGAGCGAGTCTGTAGTGAGAGCTACATCATCTGTAAGGGAAAAGCAAAGCCTGTTGTTCTAAGACAGGGCCACGACAGTGGGCACCTCCGTTCGAGGCGGAGGAAGCCAAAAGCCGTCTTCCTGCAGAACTTTAGCTGCAGCTCCTGGTGGGTGACAGTGAAATCTACACCGTAACCAGCTATCAAAGCTTCGTCCTTAAGCCGGTGGCCCCCGGTGCGGGAGGCGGCCCCGAGCAAGCCCCGCTGCGTGTTCCACAGGGCGGGGCCCGGGACCGCCGCTTCTGCCTCCCCCCGCCCGCGGCGGAGCCCCGGGGGAGGGGGCGGGGCCATTGGGCGGTGCGGGCTCGGCTCGGCTCGGCTGGACTCGGCGCGGCTCGGCTGGACTCGGCGCGGCTCGGCTGGACTCGGCTGGCCCCGCTCGGCTCGCCCCTCCCCGCCCCGCGGGCGGTCACTGCGGCGCAGTCGCGGCGCCGCCATCGCGGGCAGATGCAGGCGATCAAGTGTGTTGTGGTGGGCGACGGGTGAGTGCGGGCGGGGCTGCCCCGGCCCGCGCAGCCCCGCACGAAGCGGGCCCGGGCCTGGCGGCATGGAGGGAGGGAGGATGGAAGGGAGGGCCGCTCGGCTCCGCCCCGCTGCTCGGGAGAGCCGCTCCGGCTGCGGGAGGCCCCGCACCGGGCGGCGAGGCCCGACCCGGCCTGAATCGCCGCGGGCCTGGCTCGGGCGGGGCTGGGGCCGGCGGGGCGGGCCGAGCCGCCGTTGTGTCCCGGCGGGAGATAGGGGCCTTGCGGCGGCCCGCGCATTCCTGCCCCGCTCCCTACTTAGTTGATGAACTTGAATCTCGGTCCCCAGGCGCTCCCCAGCCTCATCGGTCTGCCTGGATAACGAACACCGTCTTCTCTTGGGTTTTACGTCTATCTCCTCGTATTTTAGGTGCCTGTAGTTCGCTGTTTTTCATTGTACATGTTTGATTCATCACAGAGTCCTCCCGAAAATCTTAGCAGGTTCCCCTCATGTGTACTTTTGTTGTTTGTTCCGAGGTGAAGTGTGTTGCTGTTTCTGATTTCATCATGTGCCCCTTGTCACCCTTTTTGCTCTTTTCTTTAGGCTCTTCCTTAATTCCTTTTTCTTAAAACACATCTGTGTGCAAGATGCAGGCATGCACTAGATTTATGGTGCTTTGTAGCTTTCCTATCTCGTTCTGCATATTTTTTCTCACATTTTCAGTTTACTTTTCTGATCACCACAGGAAGCACAGAGTTGAGGTACTGAGACTTAAATGTGAACTGGTCTTAGGCAGGGACAGGTCTTTCCCCTTTCCCAGACATGTTGCCACCTCAAATACACATTTGGGGTGAGGCCTTCCAGGTTCCAGTCTGTGGGGCCTAAAGAGGGGAGCGGGAGAAAGCCAACCACCAAAACAGCACAGCCTTCTTGTGGAGGAGAGAGTAACAACTGGGAGCACAGGATGTTGTAAATGGACTTCAGCTGAAGGTTTGCTGTCTTGTGTTTTAAGACCAAATCGACAGTGTAGACTAAGTCATCCTGGTGCATCCAAAGGACTGTGTACTCTGCTAGAGTCTCTCCCTTACTCCTGAAGTCTTTCCTTATGCCACTCTGATTACAGAATTGGGTAGGGGATATGCAACTCTGCTGGCTATTCATCTTCTTTCAGGTTCTTCACAACCAGCTTTCCCTGGCACTCATGCCTTTTCTGGAAGGTTGTCTGCAGTTCACAACTTTCTCAGTGATAAAGAAGTTGTTCACGTTGCTGGTACTCCTCCATTCTGACAACAAAGCTTTCCCTTAGGAAATGTAGAGGGATGGCTAAAGTCTGTATGCTTATGCTCTTGCCAGCCAGGCCTGACCCTTGCTACCAGCCTTCAGCAAAGCCCTGAGCTGATATTTCAGCCCTCTAAATTGATCTCTTTCCAAACTGACAGTGGTCAATTTTAAAGTTCATTTTTGTTTATGGATACTTATTGTTTTTCCTTTGTATTGATACTAAATTCCTGTATCTGAGGAGCTTGTAGAGTTCTGTGTTGTTGCATGTTTTTTCACCTGTTTACCCTTTTTTCACCTGTTTACCCATTTTGCTAGACCATTATGGATCTGTTGAGCCCAGCACACAGCCTTAATTTATTCCTTCTCTTGGTTCCTGGAACAACTCTGTTTTGCCTGGTGTCTTGCTGAGGCTGAATGGGTGGGGAAAAGGAATGGGAGAGAGCAGGGTCAGTGAGTGCTCAGGCAGGGTGCACGTTAAGAGTTCAGGCCTGGCCCCTGACAAGTAGGGAATTCCAGCCTGCCACAGGTTTGCTTTCTCACACAGTAACTTCGTACCTAACGTTGTGTTTTGGAGTGGGGCAGAAGGGTGAGTTTTACTGTCTCAGTGCTCCCTGCTGTACCCTTCTTTATTCTCCTCACTCTTATCCTCTGCAGAGCTGTTGGGAAGACCTGCTTGCTCATCAGTTACACCACAAATGCCTTTCCTGGAGAATACATCCCCACTGTGTGAGTAATAACCTTGGGCTTCAGTTGCTTTTTGATCTGTATGCGTGTGTAAAAGGTGTTTTTTAAGTGAGGAGGTAGCTGTCCCAAATCAGACTGTGATGATGCTGGGGGTGTGGCTGTGTACGTAAGGAAGGCAGACTGTCCCCACTGGAACTGTGCTGCAGTACCCTTTCCTGATTCACTGCCCCCTTGGATTTCGTATAGAGACGTGAAGGTCACCACAAAATTGTCACTGATGAGGGACTCCTCCTTGACAGGTTTGATAACTATTCTGCCAATGTGATGGTAGATGGAAAACCAGTGAACCTGGGCCTCTGGGATACAGCAGGGCAAGAGGACTATGACCGACTGCGGCCTCTTTCCTATCCACAGACGGTGAGTGCTGGGCTTGGACTGGCTTGTAACTGCTCCCTCTTGGAGATGGGGGGGCCTCCCAAGGACAGGCGTGCTTCTTTCCATTGAGGAAAGTCTAAGTTGCTGCAGCTGCATCCATAATTCTGGTGGTTTAAGAAGTATCACAGCTGATTTTCTCCAAAGAGATTGTCCTGTTCTAGTCCCTGCTTTGTAATGGTCTTTGAACAGTTTATGGGTGCCCCAGGGAGGCTCAGGTGAAAGGAATGGCATGAGACTGCTGTGCAGCTGAGCCAGTTCCATATTCCCACTCTCCCTTGGCAGGATGGCTCACTGTTGTGCTGCACTAGAAATATTTTCCTGGGTGTAGTAGTTCCTACGTAGCCATGCTGCTGGGGTGAAGCCCTTAGCACTGTTAAGATGTTTGTGCCTGCATGCTTTTAACATGCAGAGCTCAGCATTGTGAAAGAAGATGTAGTCATACACTCAAGGTCCATTCCTTTCCTCTCTGAATTAGTTTAACACCCTTAATGGGCAAGAATTTCTTAAAGCCACAGTCCTTGCTTGTGAGAGGAGGTTGTCTTCTCTCAGGATCCCTCTCCCTTCTCCCTCCATTCTCTTTAGCTGTTTGTTTCTGCACAGCTGACCCTTTTTGTTTCTGCACAGGATGTTTTCTTGATCTGCTTCTCCCTTGTGAGTCCAGCCTCCTTTGAGAATGTCAGAGCTAAGGTAAAGTATTCTCCTCCTGGGTGAAACACTGGAAGGGAAGCACAAGTGAGGTCCCGTGCCCCACCTAGCACCACACTTACAAGCCAAAAATTTCAAGCAGTCATGTCTCAGTGAGGGAAGGTCATAGTCTGCAGGTTTTAAGTGGGGCCTGCTTTTTATTCATGACATCTTTGGCTAAGTTACTGCCTTTTTGAATCTGCATCTTAATGGACGTCCTAGAAACTGTGTCCTAGAAACTAAAATGCTGTTAAGGGATGTACTGTGTGCAGAACTGATGGGTGCTGTCTGTCATGATTCTGTGTCTCAGTGTGTTCATTATTACATCTGCACCAATCTCTTTCTGCAGAGCATATTCAGGACTATAGGCAGCAGTATCGTCTGCAAGTGTTGACACCATGTCAGCTAGTAGTAAACCCCTCATTCCCAATCGTAGGAACACATCTTCATGTGGCCACTGCTGTAGCTACTTTTCTTGTCATGCCTCTCTGTTTCAGTGGTACCCTGAGGTCCGACACCATTGCCCAAATACACCTATTATCCTGGTGGGCACCAAGCTGGACTTGAGAGATGATAAGGACACCATTGAAAGGTTACGTGATAAGAAACTGGCTCCTATCACCTACCCCCAAGGCTTGGCCATGGCTCGGGAGATCGGTGAGTCTCATGTGCTGGCAGAGCTCTGTGGCATTGAGGGGTTGAGGGACAGTGTGTGGTGGTAGAACCAGAGTGGTTGAACTGGAGCTCTCTTTCCCCAGGGTCAGTAAAGTACCTTGAGTGCTCTGCCCTGACACAGAGGGGCTTGAAGACGGTCTTTGATGAAGCCATCCGGGCTGTGCTCTGCCCACCGCCCGTGAAGAAGCCTGGCAAAAAGTGCACCGTGTTTTGAGGGCTGTGGCCTCGGTGCTGGCTCAGCATGTTGTTGTCCTCTGACAGATTGCATATTAGCTGGGTGTTTCTGGAGGGGGCTGGAAGGTGTAGGGCCCTTCATCATGTACGAAGTCAGTGTTTTTTAAATGTCTCTTTGAGTTAACGTCCGTGTTGATGTGAAGGGGCAGTGGGGGCAGGAGACCAACTGGGGGGTGTACAGCCCCCAGGGAAGGTACAGTGGGGAAGGCAAGGTAGCCCCTTTGGGCAGCAGGCTGTTTTGGCTGTCCTGAACTCTAAGCTGAAAGGCCTGAGACATCTATCCTGTCCTGGAAACACCTGTTTTAAACCTGCAGGTAAAACAGGTGGTGAATATCCTGGTGGGAGTGGGGAGGGAGCTGATTTCAATGGTGCTGAAAGACAAGAGCAGCTGGGAGGGTGGTAGGGTCTCCTTGCCCAGCCTGCTGTGGCCAACAGTTAACAAACTGGTGCTCTAGCAGAACGTGCCTGAGACTGTTAAAAAAAAATCATAACCAGCCCTGAAAGGGGTCAAAGTAAAAGAGAAGCTGAAGAACTAATCATTAGGTGCTTTACTGGGTACTAGCCAAACTCTGTGAGTGAAACAGCTCTGTGCAATCAATGCATTTGCCTTTTTGTGTGTGCACACCCTAGGACAGCATGGTGCTGCTCCCCCCCATCAGTCTTTAGCCAGGCCTCCCCCCAAAATCCAGTCTCTGCAGAGCAGGGCTGGGGTTCTTGCCTCTATTTTGGTTTTTTTCTACTAAAGACAGGAAAGGAAGCAATGAGGAGCCTGCTAACTTCTTTCCCTTCCCACTGAAAGTGCAGACAGGCTCTATGGTTTTGGATGGAACAGGGAGAGCTTCTGAAGGGTTGTGGGGGGGGAAGAGGGTTGGAAGAGAGGTCCAATTTCTAATCATCATGTAGAGTGACAAGATAAAACCTTATTTGGTGCAATAAACATTCTCCATGACGACGTATTTGAGCTTTATTATATACCAGCCTTCCAAAGGTTATTTTCTGCCTCACTTCTCCTACAGGCTCCAGCCCTGCTGCCCCTCTAGCGAGACTATGTCTGTGTTATTGTTTTCTATCCAGCTTACATCTATGCAGTACCAGTATGAAAATTAAGGCTGGGGTGAAATGCAGTTGCCATCTCAGGAGACAAGGAAGCCCCCATCAACCATCAGTGAGCTGCCAGTTGTCATAGCACTCTTGCCACTCAGCAGGAAGAGAACGCTGTTTACCACATCATCCACCTCTGCAATCAAACAGAGAACATCTAATGCACACCTCAAATTGTACCAGAAAAACAAGCACCCAAAGAGGTCTGCCTTTGACCTCTACATGTGATTAGAGCAGGGAGGTATTTCTGCTTCCAAAGTGTGCTTGATGCAGTGCCCAGGACAGTGTAGCTGAGAGCTGGACATTAAAAAGTCCTTGTGATCAAAGATGCCTAGTTCACAGCAAACACCCAGTCAGATTTATGAACAATAGAGTAAGTTCATTTCACTTGTCCCAAGATGAGGCTGTAGAAGCGGGGAAGAGAAGGTTGATTCTCACCCTGTCCTCGTCGAATACTTCAGGAGTTCAGCCAAAAGGCATTCAGCAGAGCTGTGACTTTGCCCAAAAAAGCAGCAAAGTAACTCTGGCTGTTAAACGTCAGTGAGAGGGAAGGCTTTGAGACAACACAAGAGCCCAGCCTGGGAACAGACCTATCCCACTGACCTGCAAACTTTCCCAGGGGAATCCGATTAATCATGGCAGCAGATTTCTGAGGGTCACTCCAGTTAATTCTCCCCATGTCAGTCATAACCACGGTGGGGTTCACAGTGTTCACCCTAATCTGAGACCAGAAGCAACAGTCAATCTAAGCAAGCTCCTCTGAGGAAACGCTCAGGTTCAGCTTTCGCACTTTCTCTCATAGACTCCTACCTTGTGGGGTCCCAGTTCCATTGCCATTACCTTGGTCAGCATATCCAAAGCACTTTTTGTGGAACCTTTAAGGGAAGGGAAGAACAGGAGCCTTTTTAAGCGCCTAAAAAAGCACCTGCTCTGGAACACACTGGGACATTTCACTGCCCCGAACTGGGAGCTGGCAGCTTGGTGGCTGTGGGTCTTCAGCTGGTAAAAGCTCAAGAGGGACACGTGTGAAGCTGCGTGCATACTTACAGTAAACAGCGTGATCCCTCAGGGCACGCTTCGAGGCCTGGCTGGAGACATTCACAATAGCCCCTGCCACTCCCTGCTTGATCATCTGCCGAGCAACGATCTGGGAGGGGGAAGAAGAGGTAAAAAAAAGGAATGCCAGAATCTTAAGGAGAAATCTACAGTAGCCAAAAGAGCAAAACCATGTGAAGGAAGTAAGTCCTCCCTGACTCCTGCTTACAGGAGAGTCAAAGCGTGAAGGGTCTGTACATGCAGGCTGTCAGGGTGACTTTGGATTGCTTCCCTTTAGTCCTCATAGTGGACAACTGTCTGTGCTATGTACAGCAGTCACTGCTATTCATGGAGACAGCTGCAGTGGCAATTCTTCCTCACCTGGGAAACGTGAAGAACAGCCCCAAAGTTCACATCAAGAGACCTACAAATAAAATCAAATTTAAAAGTTACAGAGTGTTGTAGGCCCAACCAGACAGCTGTTTTGAGAGGCAGCAGAGGACAAATGCTGCTGGTCTCTTGGAAACACTGGTGATGCTCTAAGACACAGAAATTCCAAGCTGTCGGGCAAGCCAGGATGTTCAGGTCTGCTCTCGGCAGTGAACAGTCCATCAGCCGCAGGCAAGACGCTGCTGAGGGAGGTGCAGTTGTGCACTGGTACGTTTCCCTCAGGACTCTGTCCTTCATAAGCCTAATGGAGTTTCCTCTGACAAAGTTTAAACACTAAGCCCTTGAGGCTCAGCCAGTGGCAACTCTTAGGTCAAGCAAATCTTTCACCCAGCTCTAAAGAGCAAATCTGCTGTAAGGCAGGTAGAGGCAGCGTTTCTTCTGTTTGCCACGTTGTCCGTCCTTTGTCAGGTCAGTTCCACCGAATAGTCTCAGCAGAATCCACGCTTTTTATGTTCTAGTCGCAAACGAATCCTTTATTAGAGACTCTCAAGACATTTTTAACATAGGGACAAAGCATGACCCATCCTCTCAGAATGACGTGGACTCACACATAGCCTGTATCCTAAAGCTCGCTCCCAGACTATGGAGCTTTTCAGAGAAAAAACATCATGTTATTGTAGTAAGCAAATTTAATTTCCCACCATGACTGTTTTATGCTCCCTTACCTGCCTTTGTCTTCTCTATTTCTGAATTGTCTTAGTGATGACTGCCTTTCAGTTTCACGGGGGCCGAGTTGGAACTAGACTGGAAGCTCTGAGCTTCATGAGCAGCAAAGGCACTCTCCTCTCGTGCCCACGGGATGGCAGGTGCATCCCACCATTCCGGAGGTGACACTGCAGGTTTTGGCTACTGAGAAACAGGTGTAATACCCAGTGCTTGGTTTCCTTTTGCTATTTACAGGGGGAAAGGTGATTATGTAAGGAATGAACAGACAGTAAAGAAAAAGGACGTAGAGCATACGGAGTAACAATCAAGCAACAATCGGCATTTCTAAAAGTGTACATGTCAGCCTGTCTGGTGTCTGTGCACCAGCTGCTGTCCTTTCTTGTTGCTTCCCCTCTCAAGATCCCCCTTTCTGAAAAGTCCTGCCACCGTTTTTGACGTTCACAGCTGTGTGACGCCTTGGAGGGGGGGCAGATTCGGTCCCAGAGCCTCCCGTGGAGCCGCCGGGGAGGCCGGGGCCAGGCACTCACCGCTGCAAGGCCTCCCGCGTCACCTCCAGGAAGGGTTGCAGCTCCGCCACCGCCGCGTTGTTCACCAGCAGCTCGAAGGGCCCCGCCGTGGCCACCGCCGCCTCCGCCGCGTCCCAGTCCGCCAGGTCCAGGCAGAGGGGCTCGATGCCCGGGCACTGCGGCGAGGGCGGCCGCGTGGGTGGGAGGCCGCGTGGCAGCCAGGGGGCCCGGGGAGGCTTATCCCGGGCGGGACAGGGGGGTGGCCCGTACCTCCCGCGCGAGGCTCTCCAGGTCCGCCGCGGTTCGGCTCAGCGCGGTCACGCGGGCCCCGGCCCTGCTCAGCGCCACGGCCACGGCGCGTCCGATCCCTGCGGGGACACGGCGTCATACCCGGCTCTGCCCGGACCCCGGCCCGCCCCGACCCCCGGCCCCCAGCCCTGGCCACCTTTGCCGGCCCCAGTGACCAGGGCCCGCCGGCCGCGGAAGCTGGGATATGGCTCCATGTTGCGGGCGGACTGTGCCCGGGGCGGGCCCGCGACCGAGGAGGAGCCCAGGAGCGGGCGGACCGATAGGGCCGGGCCAGGCAGCGGGGTCCGTCCGCGCTGCCCCGGCGGAACGAAGCGCGGAGCCATCTCGGGGCTCACCCAGTAAGAGACAGGCTCGCAGAGCTGAAGCTTCTTGACTGAGTCTCACTAAAGTATCACCTTGAGCGTCCACAGCAAACCGGGCTTTTTAGCGGCTGATGAAAAAGACCTGCCTACTCCACCCATTCGAATTTGCTGATGAAGATGACAACTAATGTCCTCCTTATCTCAATTCTTTGGCTTTGTTAATTATCATCTGGAAGGATTCTTCTCATCCCTATTTGCTCTCCCACACATCCAAGTCATTTATCTCACCTGCTTTTGGCCACTGGTATCACATGAGCCTGACAGAAGGCTGTAGATTTCTGGATTAGAGGGTTTATGGTCTATTTTTGGTATAGAACACACGTGAAGAAACATGACATTTGCATATTTAAATATTTATTTTTGTAGAATCACTTTATGTATGAAAAAGTTTTATTAAAAAGCTGCATCCTGATCGATCCACACAGCTTACTGTATTCTCAACACAGGAAACCATGGAAGGAGCCTGAACACACCCAACAGTTAGTTAGTTCCCTGTTGCCTTGCAGGAGAACATGGTCCTTTTTAACACCCTCCCCACTTTGAGGGCACCGCCTCTTTGGCACACTTATTTTAGGTTGACCAGTGAGCACAATGTGAAGCTTCTACGTAGTTTTGGTGCCATCAATATGAAGCGTTGTAATTTTTTAACTGCAGTTTGCCATACAATTGCTGCCCAGTCCATGCTGTCTGTGTTATCTTAGAAAAGGCTGCTTCCAGCGGAAGGGGAAGAAAAGCTCCAACAGAAGAGTTCAGAATCAGTGCTCGAAGACAAAATTGCCTCAAGAGGTCACGAAGTTTCATTTTTCTTCTGCAGGATGTTAAAACCAAGAACCTAACAAGTGCTTTTTAAAAATTATAGACATACCAGGAATTTCCAGAGCTATTAATGATCAATCATTAAACCACAGGGTGCCTCAGTTCTAGTTAGCAGAAGATGTAATAAGGAGGCAGAACCTACTGTTCCTCGAGTCCTCCTCTGTTTTCTGTGCCAGGCACACCTACAACACTGAAACCCTGTTATGGAACAGTCACTGTTCAACTGTGCTTGGCTTGACTTTGAGCCAATTCCCTGCAGTATTCTTACTCCCATACCTCACAGTCACCTTAGGACATATGACAGAAAGGAGAAATATAAAAATGAACTGCAGGACTGTAACAGAAGTCAACTTGTTTGTTCCTCAGTAGAACTAACTAAAATCATGCAAAGAGGACAATGTACTGAGGTAAATGCTGAAAGTTTTGTGTTAAAAGCAGAATGCAGGAAACAGTGTATTTCAGAAGGCTGACACCTTTGCAAAGTGGCATCCTAGAATACACTGCAGGCATTTGCCAGGAAGTTAAGTAAGTAGCTGAAGTCCACAGTACAGCTGAGCACAGCTGTTTAGAAATCTGAAACTTCTGCTAGGTCCACATTCTAGCCAGCAATCATAGTTCCAATCACACACTGTAATTCCATTATTCTCCCCCTAATTCAGCCTCAGACTCTAGCACTAAACCAGCAAGTATTTTTTGAAGAGTTTGAAAGAATGAACAGTGGTTTCGCAAAGTCATATTTCATGCTGTTCCTCAGGTCAGGTGGGGATTGCACATGGCCAAAGTCTGGGCTAACAGAAAAGTAAACATATGGAGCCCCATTCCTTGCACTTTCAAAACTGTTTACTTTCTTTAAAAAGCAGTAGCAGATGATACTGCTACAGCACTGAACTTCTGCCTCTGTGTGAATGACCACATTCATAATGTGCTCTTTTAAGTGACTAAATGAACTATTTATCAAAACATTAAGGAATAAATAAAAAAAAATAAGCACTGATCTTGACCTTATGTTAATTGGAAGATTATCTGAAGAAGCTGGAGTAACTGTGGTCATACAATTAAAGGTTCTCAAATGACACCATCAAGACCTTCTGCAGCACATTGCAGCTATCTAGCATTTCTCCTCCCTCAGACAGCTTCAGAAACAGGGTGTGTTTTGGCAGCCCAAGCTGTGCCAGCTCATGCGACCGACTACAGCCAATGCGGCAAAAAAGATTATCATCTTGTCTGGCAAATATTTCTTCACTGTAAACATCAAGGGAATAGTCTCGCACCTGGCAGACCACCATCATAATCATCAGCCACTGCAGTTCAGTTGGCAGGCGAGCCAGGTCTGACAATCACCTCCACAGGAGGTACACGTGGACAACAGGGGAGGATGTGCACTGTAAGCAACTCTTATCCAGTCCTGAGTAAGCTTACCCTTACACAGTTTTCTCATTACAGGGGCCTTCAGCCTTGTTCACCCTAGTGATTCCAGGATTTCTGTATCTAAGAACAGACCCTATTCTGGCCCAAGGGCGGAGTTTTAATCTGGCAGGCCAATGAAGCTCTTAAATAATTCTGTTCCCAAGAAAGATGAGCGAAAACTTCCCCTCTCGTCACCATGGGGACTACAGACTGCTCTAGCACTCCAGCTTCAAGACAACGGCTTCTAAAAGCCTCTAAGGGCAGTACGAACAGTCTCACTCCCAGTACTGCATTTCCCTCAGATGTGCCCAAGCAGAGGTTCACATGACATCAGAAGAAAGTGTAAAGTGACTCGTACACACAGCACTGTGGTCATCTTATGAAAAGCCACCAAAGGAAAGAACAAAGATTCTTTCTGGAATGTTCCATGCTGCAGCTGAACAAACCACACCTTATTGCTTTTCTAAATAGTCTGTCTATCTCCTTTGTAGGTAACACTGGTTGTCTCCCAGAAGAAGAATAAAACCACCAAAAAGTCCACCACAACTCCTGCCTTATGCAAACTAGGTAATATACAGGTGTCAGTGGCTGGTCAAGAGTTATGACATCTTCTTAGCAGGGCACCAGATAGTGTCAGGATAAAGCAGACAATGGACAGATTTAAACCTAAGGGGGGCAAAAAAAAGACAGTATTAGATTGGAATTCTCCATACATGGAACATACTAGCATTGAGTGTGCAGCAGTCTGACGGAGCAGAGAGGGTGGGTCTACCCACTTCTACCACAGCAACAAGAGCTGACAAGAGAAAATAACCCCATTAGTGGGTTTGATCATCTGACAGATGATAAACATGAACAAGGTATGGAGATCTTGTTTTGGAAGTGGACACTCACCGGGTTGGATCTTGCTGAAGGCCAAACACTCCTCCCACACTCACAACATTGTGTTTGTTCTCAGGGTCCCCATAACTCAAGGTTACCTGTAAAAACAAATAAATATTACAAAATGGTAACACTAATACAGAAAAACAGAGTGGAGGTAGCAGGGTTATTAGCGAGATACCAAGAAAGTCTCCAAGGATGCTGATTAATCTGAACATGGACCACATTTGGAGGACAGTGGTTAGTTGTGACATAAACAATATTGGCACTGAATGGCACTAAAGGCAATGTGGGAGAATACACAGAGGATGTGAAAGTTGCATTGCCCTTAAGGATGAGTTCCCATTGTAAGCTTTGTGAGGACATTAATCCTGCTCCTGTCTGTACCTTCACTAAATAACACATGTTCATCCTCACCAGCCATTGCCTGAAGTCTGTAATAGCGATGCTTTAGTATAGAGGGAAAACAGAAACATCTGCAGGTTAAATGGCACACAAAGGACTGTCATGTGAAAAACCTGGAACACAATTTAGATCTCTGGAACCTCAGTTCAGTGCTATTCTTCCACACAAGCACTGTATTAAGAAATTTTCAGGTGCCAGGTACAAGAAGACTTATGTTTTCTTTCTAATTGGACATCTTGTGCTGCTTTATGTTGTGCTCCCTTCCGTGCACTCATCCCCACATTTTAGCTAAGACTGGATTCCTTACTGGAGCAGAGATGGTTACAGATTTTGGGTTAGCTGTTACCATCTCAGGAAGCCATCGATCACCAATGAAACACAGTATTAAGCCTACAGTCCAACCCACTAACGTGAAGGAGATTACATCACAGTGGAATTTGGCCCCAAGTGCACATTTCTGCTGCCTAATACAATTGCCAGGAAAATATAACCAAGCAGCTTGCAGGGGCAAAAAAGTACTCCCGTTTTCTCATGGTGCCAAGCAGCAGGAGGCAAGCAAAGCTGATGGATGGCCTTTTGGCTCCATCTGCTGCCCAGGAGGAAAAACATATCTCAGCAATTATAAAACTACTTAATTTTTCCTAAGAAACATTAAATTTCTTGAGATTCAGACAAATTATTCTTAAAAATGATTGAACATTAATAGTCTTAGCTATCGAAGAAGTACTTGCTATAGCTACATTTTTAAACAGCACGAATTAAGACTGAGACTTTGTTAGGCAAAACCAGGAAGACTGTTTAGCAAACTAAATATTGCCTCCTTCTACACTTACTGCTACTGCCACTTACAGAAAGTCAGGGCTTAGAAGGAGATGGGAAATACTCTATTTGGACTTCATGTAGCATAATGTGTCCCCAAACGAGGGGACAGCCATATGACCTAGTTGGCTAGGATGAAAGCATGCTTTTTACCTAAATGAAGGACTCGGGCAGAACACAGCTCTGAGTGAGTCTGTAGACATCCTTCTTTGCTGAAGAGTGCTACATCTATGCAGAATACTCTTTCTGATCAGACTGAGGTATAATTATAAGGATAAGACATGAGGCATAGCCCTACCTGCTGCAGCACAGACTCGCCTTGCAGTCTCTGCAGATTTTCCAGGTGGGAATGGAACAATGGGCTGTGCAGCAGCTTTACCTCCAGCAGCCCTTCAATGATATAGCCAATGGTGCAGTCGTCAGGAAGACGCACCCTTTCTGCCGTACTGATGAAGTTGCCCAGGCTGTGAGACAGAGTGCGGGAGACAAGAGAAAATGTATTTTAAAGCCGCCCAAACATGTATCAATGGAGCTCAGCTAGGAACATTGCTTACCTGGCCCAGGGACTCATCTTCAAGGCAAGACCTCTGCTGATACAGAACCCTGCTCCACCTGTGGCAAACCAGAATTTCACGGTTGTCTTCTGAAGAGCAACAAGAAAAAACACACAGTAGGTAATGATAATCAACTTTTTGCATTTGGCTGGGCAGGGAAGGGAACTTGAAATTCTATTGGATATCACATACTGCACTTAGAACAAGGCTACAGATGAATCCCTATTTGTTTAGGCTGCTGAAAGCCTAGCTACCTGTTCTCTCAAACGAAACTCTATCTTGGAACACACAGCAGGTGAACCATCAAATTAACATAATGGAGGTAGCACATATGAAATGGAAAACTACAGTCCCACTCCTACCCAGTTCCATCTGTCCCCTGGTCATTCTAGCCAAGGGTCACAGCCAGCTCAGTGCTCCTGAGGATATCAAAGGTAGTCAATTATACACTTGGTTCCATGTCCAAGGAGACTATTTGGTTGTGCAGTCTTTCCTAACAAGCTATTTTATAACTGAATTTCTGGTTAATGGATTCATTTATCTTTAGACCTGTCAGTACAGGTGGCCTGGTTAGGACTTGTCCTTTAGCACGTGTATCTTGTGATTGAGATATGTTTGCTTCCAGTTCTTGGAAACCTAGTAACCACTTGGAACTAAAAATGCTTTATTTATCTAGAAAGCCTTTGCCACCCATCTGAGGTTGGTTCAAGATGATGACAATGTGACACCGCACTCAAAACAAAGAAATAAAACCCCCCCTCAACTCCAACCCAAACTCCCAAGCCCTAAAACAAGGAACACTGCCCCCATAACCCAAAGGAAAAGGAAGAGTCAAGGTGGGGAGGCCATACTAAGCTTAGTGCGAGTGATATCACAACATGCATGAGTAAAGGAACAGAAACAGACACCCACCCAGGAGACAAACTCCGCTGTACATATGTATACAACATCAGAGCAAAGGTTCCTTTAACTCAGCACCCTGCCTCTGAAAAAGACCAGTGCAAGGTTCACTTCTCACAGATTAAATCACTTGGGTTTACGGAGGAATCCCATGAACTGTCAACGTTTAAAAGGTTTAGAAATTCAGGATGTCTCTCAGACAAACTGTTTGCTTACCGATCCATCACTTTGGACATGGTCAGCTGCTTCGATGGGATGGTCTAGACTCGGTCGCCCCACATAGACATCCTGGCTGTGTGAGAAGGCAGACAGGAGATGTAGGAGAGTTCGAGGGTTCACATAGTTGTCATCGTCCACATGGCAAAACCATCTTCACACAAAACAGAACAAGAAGTTACAGGGATAAAGAAATGAGTTATAGGTTTACAACTGAGTCTTTCAGGCTTTGGAGCAGGAAGTCTTTCTTATTGCCCAAAATTACAGATTTGGAAAGCCAAAAGCACCCACAGATGCTAATTTTGTAAAGAGGCTGAAAAGAATAACCCCTTTTAGATCATAATCCTTCCCACCTTCCAAAGGACGCTTGTTTATAAGCACTGCTTTATGCTGTGCTCCCTTCCATGCACTCATCCCCACATTTTAGCTAAGTCTGCATTCCTTACTGGAGCAGAGATGGTTACTCAAGTTTCCTGTGAACACAGTACTGGAAGAAACAAAGTCAATCAGAACAATGTGTTTCACCTACTTTTGCCCCGATTCCAGGAATTTATCATATTCCACAGACATCTTGCAGCAGAGAGCTTGCCGAGTATGGACAGCAGAACAGTTGGTGTTGATCATATGATCCCCTGGAAAAATAAAGACCAGCCCTTCCAGGTTTGCGAGACATGTGTCATACAAAAAGGACTACAAAAGAAGTGCACATTTGGCACTAATCCTGTACATCTGAGGTGCACATGATGCATACATGGAGAGCAAACTCCAGGAAAGGCAGGGCTCACAGGTCTATGCATCTGGCGTGCAAGCTGCAGAGGTCATAAAATTGTGTGAGTGCATAAAAATGAGGGTATATAAACAGCGGTAGGAGACTGTGTGCAAAGGAAATACCTAGTATAACTCTGGACCACATAGACTGAAGCTTACTAACAAGAAGAAAGTGGATGCAAAGGTGAACCCAGTACTCAGGATGTTCCAGGCATCTTGTTCAGGCGGTAAGCAGAGACAAGTTTTCTCTGTTTTCTCCATCTTAACTTCCCTAACTGCTTGTACAGTATGAAATAAGGAAAAGCATGAAAGAAACAAAACTCAGTTACAACAGATAACACGCAACTAGGCTACACAGCTCACCTGCTTTCAGGCGTAGCTCCTGATCCTCCCAGTCTGTGAATATAAATGTCTGTGGGAGACAAAAAGGGTGTGTCCACATTTGAGAACTTCAGAAACTAATTTAAAATTTGTTCAGTTCATTCAGAATTCAGAACGTTATGTCTGTCTTGTTGGCTTGTTTTACGGTAGCCACTTCAGCAACTTCAACCCCTGCCTTGTTCGTTTTTTCACTGCAAGCCAGAAAAGTGTCATTTCAATACAGCATCCTACAATTTACTCTTCTAGTCTCAGGGTACAGATAACCAATTTCCAGATAGAAATGACTTTGGTCATTTTTGGTAGTACCTCTTCTCTCTGGCTGGGAGTCATCCACAACTGTCAAATAGGTCAAAAGGAAAGAATGCAAGTCAGTGTGGTAAGTGGCAGGCGGCAATGCTGTCCTGTCCCAACTGCTAGATAAAATTCCCTTACTATGCTTGAATGGGCTGAAATTCTGACACAAGGGAACTAATTTTATGTTGTTTTGTAGAAAAACATAAGCGGCTGAACTTCTTGGTCCAAAATAGTGGCTTAGATGCATCAGCACTAGGGTTCTTTCACTCTTGTGTAGCATTTTTCAGTCATACAAAAATCAGCAAATTATGTCTGCTTGGACCACCGATGCCAGACTGCAGCTAAGTAGCTTAATCAACAGCGTCTGTTTAGAGGAAGAATCGTTTAGACGGGGCTCCTCAGTCCTGAAAGGAAATCTGCTTTTAACACACGCTTTTTAATACCCGGTGAAAAAGTGCAGCAGCCGCCCCGGGACACACAAGGCCGAGGCTCCCGTCCCCGCCCGCCGCGAGGCCTCACCTGTCCCCGCGCCTGGGAGATCCAGGTTTGGAGCAGCAAATCCAGCCGACTCTTGTGGTACTTCCTCGTAGTCTTCACCGCGATGAAGATATCCTTCAGCTCCAGCGCCTCCCTGGCGGGGCCCGCGGGAGCGCCGGGGCGGCCCCTCCGCGCAGGCTGCGGGCTGCCCGCGAGGCCTCGGCCACGGCCGCCCGCGCCGGGCCCGCCAGAGCCTGCAGGGCCCGGCCGGTCCGGCGGGGCTGCGCTGGGCCCGGCGGCGGGCGGGGCACGGGGCACGGGCGGGCGCTGCCCCCGCGGCAGCAGCAGCAGCAGGAGGGCGGCGGCGCCCAGGGACAGCAGGACCCCGGCCCTGCGCAGCCCCAGGCAGGGACCGCTCATGCTGCAGCCCCGCCGGCCCCCGCCGCACGGCGCGGCCGCCTCATGGCCCCGCGGCTGGGCGGCCTCGCGCTCCGGGGGGTGGCGGCGGGCCCGTGCAGGGAGCGCCCGAAGGGGCTCAGCGGGGCCGCGGCCCCTTTAAGAATTTCACCTGCCAGACGCGGCGCGGCGGCGGCGCGCGGCCCGGAAGCGGAAGCGGAGCGGGGAAGGCGGGGCCGGAGCCGGAGCCGGAAGCGGCGGCCGAGGGGACGATGCCGCTGCCCGTCCAGGTCTTTAACTTGCAGGTAACGGGGCAGCCGCGCCCCCGGCTCGTACCTGCCCGGCCCGGCCTCGCCGCGTCCCGCGCACCTTCCGCGCAAGGGCCGGCACCCTGGCCCGGCCGCGGCCTCCGTGGGCGCGCTATGGCCTTCCCTGTGGGCTCCGCGGGAAGGGGCCGCTGTCGGCAGGCCCTGGGCCCTCACTCGCCCTTCCGTCGGGTCCGGCTGTGTCGCTTCCGCCGCCGTTCGCGACGAGCAACGCTCAGCCGAGCGTCATCCGGTCCCCGCCGCGGCCTCGCGGTCGGGACCCGCGCTGTGCGCGCCGTAGGCAGGGCCGGGGCGCTCGAGGAGGGCGCGGTGAGGCTGCCGATGAGGAGAATTTGAGAGTCTGCAGTGCAGGGGAGAGCCCTGGGAGCCCCGAGGGGTCGGTGACACGGTACCTGCGCAGGCGGTCCTTTGCGGGTTTCAGCAGTAGCAAGTTCTCTGTCAGGGCATGGGCTTATGGGAAGTGAGGCATAGGATGAGGGACAGTTCAGCTTCCAGCTCTGCCCCTTCGTCAGTGACAGGTCTGTACTGAGCCCCCCTCCAGCAATAGGTCATTCTTCCTCCGGAGTACAGCAGGAGACTTCAGCTCAAGTGCCAGTTTATCAGCCTGTGAGAAGCCTGGGGAGGTGCCTTCAACAGGGTGCCTACCATGGTAGGCATACACAGCCTAAACAAAGCAGCCCTGGAACTTAGTGTTTACATGAGAAAAAAGATAAGGGAGATACAAATGGAAAAAGTAATGGTCTCAATTTATGGCGACTTAACTGTTTTTATGCACATTTTTCCTGAGTTGTGATCTGGACAATAAAACTCTTCTTTGCACCCTCTTTCCTTTTCCTTCATGGAAAGATTACTGTACTAGGAAACAAACTTTTATATGTTTCACTTTCTTTTACTTCAGATTTTGGGCAATTCCACATCAGTGTTGAGATGTGCATGCATTTGGTACATACCAGTTTGTGAAAGAATAAACAGGCTGTGGGTGAATGTAATTTTTAGACTTAGGAAATCTGGATCTGCCCTGTTCCTTCTCACAAAAAAACCTGCAAACAAAAAAAGCATCAGTCCAATAAAAAAAAAAGTTTTTGATTTCTTAGCAGACAGCAAAATCAATAAAAACATGGAAACCATTTGGTGTTGATGGGAGCATTTCTGTCTTTTCTGAGATCCAGTTGTGTAATTTACACCAAGTCAAGTGTTGCTGGTATAATATCTGGACAAAATCAGCACTTCGTAAGACATTTAGCTTGGTTTTCCTCAATTTAAATGGGTAATTCCTAGGAGGAAAGGTTCAACATACTTCAACTAGGAGGAGGCAAAGAATTTACTGCCACCAAACCAGTTTTGTTTGTGGCACGGGGTGGCTGGTCTTACGTGGTACACACACATAGGGGCTGTAACGGTGCTGCTGTGCTGAGGTCACTGCACTGCTGTGAGTCCTCAGGGTGTTCAAAGCAGGATATACTGGGAGAATGAAATTAAGGTGTTTCTGAGAAAGAGGCTCTACCTAGGCAGATGTACTCAGACACTACAACAGGATAGTTCAGCTGATGGCAGATCTCTGCAGTGCAGACAAATTATTCCTCAGTATTTGTTGGAAACTGTAAAATTGCCAGTCTGCCTTCTGCTCTTTACTTTTTTTAGTTTTCTTAAAAGTGTAACAATTGTTGCCCTTTTTCTCCCAAAAAATATTACTTTTAAACATTAAAGCAGTTTTGAAAGGTTCTGGTGAGTTGGTATATTTTGATTTTTGAAACTTCTTGAACTGAGTGTTAATGCCTGCTCTTGCTCAAGGAGGAGAAATGGAATGTCACTTGGAATTTGGCATACATACCTGAGATACTTTGTAGAATCAGATTTATTGACCCCTTCACTTTGTTGCTTGATAATCTGGCAAGACAAATAAAGGGTTCTTTGTGAACACTGAGCTGTGCTGACCAGTGGGTTGCTAGAGAAAAATCCTAAATATATTGAAAGACTGAGGAGTGCTTTTTCATTTTTAAAACTTTACATGTATTTAAACAGGTCTTTAATAGATTGAATCACACAGTTGTTTCCTGCTCAAATGTAATAAGCTACTTTTGACTTCCTTTTGCTGTTCTAGGGTGCAGTGGAGCCCATGCAGATTGACGTAGATCCACAAGAAGATCAGCAAAATTCACCTGATATCAACTATGTGGTGGAAAACCCGACACTGGTATGTGCTCTGCTGAGGGCTGTGAGTGCATTTCTTGAGTGTGACCTCTTCCTTTAAGGATTTAGAAAAAAATCCCATTTGAAAAATGTTAAAGCTGATTAATCTTAACAGAAAACTGAAGTTTAGAAAAGGTAAATTGTAGTGTACTGCATATTTCTGAGGATATTACTAATATTCGAAGAAAGCAGACATGGACTAATCTTACCTGATTTTTTTTATTTGTCTGAGTCATGTTGCCCTCCTTGACGGAGTCAAGTCTGCAGGAAAACCTGTGCAGGTCACAGTGCAGTAGCCTGATATGGTGTGTCCATCTCCACCTTCTGAGACCAGGCTTTGTTGGCAGGATTTGGAGCAGTATGCATCCAGCTACAGCGGGCTGATGCGAATCGAGCGGCTGCAGTTCATTGCTGATCACTGTCCACAGCTGAGGGTGGAAGCTCTCAAGATGGCTCTGTCATTTGTCCAGAGAACTTTCAATGTTGATGTGTATGAAGAAATCCACAGAAAGCTGTCTGAGGCCACCAGGTACTGACAGATCATGGGAATATGGGGAGCTTTCCTGAAAGAGTTTAAACTGATGTGCCACAGTGGAAGACTTTGCATGTAATACCAGAATGTTCCTAATGGAAGTTGTCTTTGCCCTTAGAATTTAATAGCAGTGGAATGTGTGTTCAGGCCTAAGATTCTCATGCTTTTCTAAAAGATAAAGCACAGAAGACATTATCTAATTCAGAAATCATAGTGTTTTTAAAAGCTGCAGGTAGATACTGAGTTGCGTTTAGTTGTTGCAACTGCTTCAAATATTATTGACCATAGTTGTTTTTCCCTCGGTAGATTATGGTGACAAAACCTCTTCTAGATGCTTTTGCGGTCATAAGTTAAACCTAACCTAACTCTTTACCTTGGTTTGGTTTGTTTTTAGCATTTTCCCTCTCTAACAAGAGGTTTGCTCTTGAGAATAGCCATTGACACCTGACTTATCCATCTGTATTTCTCATCTTTGCATTATTTTCGTTGCTATACCTATTTGATGATTTCATCTGGTTTGCCCTGGGAATCTTTAGCATATGTGTGTGATAGTATGTTCATCCTAAGATCATAGGATAATTTTGAGAAGTATTTGTAAATGTCTGTGATGCTTATGTTACTGTCTGTACTGGAAATCTTATCAATCTTTTTCTTTTTTCCTCACTATCCTTGTTTTCTCTTTGATCTATTTTGTGTATGCAGTAGTGTTTGTTAGGGTTGCAGGGCCAGGCACTTAGTAGACCTCTGTTTTGAAAAGTTTGCAGCCTAATATTAAGCTCCGTTCAAATGCTTTCAGAGAACTTCAGAATACACCGGATGCTGTCCCCGATGGTGGAGTTGAACCCCCTCCTCTTGACACAGCTTGGGTCGAAGCTACACGCAAAAAAGCTCTTCTTAAACTGGAGAAACTTGACACAGATCTGAAAAATTACAAAGGGAACTCCATCAAGGAGAGTATCAGGTGAGATGCGGAAGGCTCTGCTGGAACAAGAAAGAGCATTTTTCTCCTCCATGCACTTAACATAGAATGTTAACTAAGGCATTCAGTGCATTAGGTCAGTGTGTTGAGTTACTTGATTGGAACAAACTGACTTCGTCCCTTTCTGAGCACCCAGTTCATTGATGTTTTAATTCCTGTGCTCCAGGAGAGGCCATGATGACTTAGGTGATCATTACCTGGATTGTGGGGACCTCAGCAACGCTCTCAAGTGTTATTCACGAGCCCGTGATTACTGCACCAGTGCTAAACATGTCATCAACATGTGTCTCAATGTCATCAAGGTAGGAGGGTTTGCAGGAAATGGTATTTGGTTCTTTCTGATACCTGCTGCGATATCCCCCTGTACTTTGGTCCTGTGTCTGCAATGACGAGGCTTATCTAAGGAACACTGTTTATCCATGGCTACCCCACGTTGTTTCTGGCTCTTTACAGGTCAGTGTCTACCTCCAGAACTGGTCTCATGTTCTGAGCTACGTAAGCAAGGCTGAGTCTACACCAGAAATTGCAGAAGTAAGTTCCTGCTTTTTAGCTTGCATGAGTTTTCCCTTTGTTTTCTGTGTCTAAAATTTATAAAGCAATTTCTTCCTTTTCCCCTTTATGACTTGCTCCATATAAGACTTCCTTCTCAGCTGCTATACTATTCCTTTTGAGGTAATTGTTGCTTTTCTCCCATGATATATGTGTACAAAGTCTGACTCGTGGTAAAAACAGATATTTCCCATTCTCAGTTCTTGCCATGTTTCCTAGACAAATACAATGAAGTTATCTTGGCATTGAGATTTGCAAGTTAATTATTAGGATGAAATATCCTGAGGACACTTGTAAGAAAAATAGTTTTTTTACTGCTTGCTCACTACTGCTTTGTTTTATGCTTTAGCAAAGAGGAGAAAGAGACAGCCAGACACAAGCAATTCTCACCAAACTGAAATGTGCAGCAGGTGAGTGAGTCCTTCAACTTCCTGGATGGTTTACCTGTCTTTCTGCTTGTTAGCTGTCCATAGGCCCCTTGGGCAACAGTGTGTGCTTGGCTTATTTTTTCTTTCAGTTTGATGGACTTTTTATTTCTGCACTAGACATGTAAAATGTAATGAAGCTGATGAGATAGAACTGCTGGCTGTTTTTTGCCTTCTCTTTCTTCAGAGAGGATAGAAGTGTGAGTCAATGTAGGTCAAGGGATGCTTGATAGAGTCTGAGGATCTTGTTTTACTTCATAGTGAAGGCAGTAGCAACCATATGGGGACCTCTCCTAATTCCCAGATTTTGCAATTTCTCCTGATTTGTATACTATCATAAACAAAGGACTAACTTTTTCTGGTTCCTAGGCTTGGCCGAACTAGCTGCCCGGAAGTACAAACAGGCAGCAAAGTGCTTCTTGTTGGCATCATTTGATCACTGTGATTTCCCTGAGGTGAGGACTAAGAGGGAGCTCTGTGCAGGTCTTGGAGGGGATGTAACTTTTCTAAGTATTAGGTTGTAAAATTCAGGTATTGTAGTTATCCTTGCAGCACTCCTGTATAGTTTGGTGGTGCAGTGCACCTTGCTGGTTGGTTGGTTTGTTTAACAAAAAGTCTCTGTTCTTGGGTTCTCTAAATGCTCTACTGTAGATCGCATAGGAATTACCTGTGAGATTTGTATTTTTGTGTAGCTCAGTCAAAAAGCTGTTGGAATTGATGTCTACTCTCTTAGCAGTGTCACTGCTCAGGCCCTCTTACCCCACACACTGGGTGAGAGCAAGCTGAGTGGTTCCACTGCATTTGACAAGGACTAATCCTGTCACTGTGTGAAGGAAAGGCCTGGGATAGAATACTTAATGCCAACCTTACACCATTTTAGTAGTGAGTGACAGCTCTCTCTGTCTCTTCCTCTCCCCATAGCTGTTATCTCCCAGCAATGTGGCTGTGTATGGTGGGCTCTGTGCCCTTGCTACCTTTGACCGTCAGGAACTGCAACGAAATGTTATCTCCAGTAGGTAAGCTTGGATGATGTTTGTATGTACTGGACATCTTTTAGGATATGGGACTTTGGTTGAGAGGGAATTCTGGCAGCAGAATAGCTTTCTTATACAGGGGAGAAAGAATCACTGAGCCTTAGTTTGGTTTTAGCATTAAGTGGTGTTTCACTGTCTAAAACACAGTGGTTGATCACAGCTGAAATTTTCGTAGTATAAGTTTCCAACTCAGGTCAGATCCAGCATCTGCACAGCCCAGTTGTCTGTCTCCATCAGTGGTCCATATCAGATATTAAATCAGAGGGACACAACCCTTTTTCAGAGGCAGCTGTTAAGATAATTTCCTTCATGTTGCCCCTTGTTCTGGTGTATGTTAATTGTTAAAACAATTTAGTAACTGTTAGAACACCTTGCATTGTAATTAACTATGCTATATGCTAGGTTAAGAGAGTTGTGGTCTTTGCAAGAGAGTGGATATTTGGGTGTCATAGATTGAATTGCAATGGCACTGAATTCCTGCCAGCAAGGTGTATGGAAGCAGTAAATTTAAATTAATGTGGAAAAGGGGTTGTTACCCTTTTCTATGGATTGATTTATAGGGTGAGATCCCAAAGTTCAGAAATCTGTGATGGAAAACTGGGAATGTGCTGAGAAAGAGCGTGCATCCCAAAGATCTGCCACACTCACGATGGGTTATTTCTCTGAGATGGTGGTGTGCTTGACCTGCCTTTGGCATGCTGTACTTAACAGAGGCTGTGCTTTGAAAGGGAACACAAAACTGACCAGTACAGACTACAGTGTATACACAGATGTGACCTATTTGTTTTCTGGTGATGTATCCTGATTTTGATCTATTCCTACTCATTGTTTTTGGTTTGTGTGGATGAACACTTCTACTACTTAGTTTGACAGAAGTCTCTTGCCTTCCTTCACCACAGCTCTGATGCTGTGCTGCCTTTCTCTGTGTTGCAGGCGCCCAACTGTGCTGAAATTGGGCTCTCTGGTCCATTAGAGAGCAAATTATTGCAATCTTAAAATGATAGTGAGAGTTTGTAACCTTGCAACTTGATTTGATGAGGTTATGGGGTATTAAAGTGATGAGTTTCAATGTCTGATCACTGCCATCTTTATCTGTAGCTCCTTCAAACTGTTTTTGGAGCTGGAGCCACAGGTTCGTGACATCATTTTCAAGTTTTATGAATCTAAATATGCTTCATGCCTGAAGATGCTGGATGAGATGAAGGTGAGTTGTAGGAGAGCAGTGTAGAACAGACCCTAAAAGTTCTGTTTGCCTAGCCTTTTGTGAGAAGCGGTGATTGTCAAAAGTAACTACTTAAAGTGTTCAGCTCTTCTGTGTCTTCTGTCTCCTGACATGGTGAATGGAAATTGGGAGCAGTTTGCTGGTAGAGGGTGGGAGAAATGATAAAGGTTCTAAATATATTGCTAGTTCTTTTATTCATTCTTCTTTTATCGTTTTGCTTTGTAGTAGTGTAATATCCTTAAGGTTTAAGTATATACACATAAATGTTACAGAAAATGAGAATAGTACATTTTTCCAGGTTGCTTCTCAACTTCTGATGTGTTTTATTGTTTTGCACAGGACAACCTGCTGCTGGATATGTACCTTGCACCTCATGTCAGGACACTTTATACCCAGATTCGAAATCGTGCCCTTATCCAGGTAATTGTTCCTGTTATCCCAAGAGGTGGATGAACAGGGAGATAGGCCATCTCTTTGCATTTTTTTCCCACCCAGTTTTTCAGAGGATGGAGAGTACTCTTGGCAACTGAGTATTTTCTTCTTCTTAGTACTTCAGTCCCTATGTGTCGGCAGACATGCGCAAGATGGCCACTGCTTTTAACACCACAGTGGCTGCTCTGGAAGATGAACTCACTCAGCTGATTCTGGAGGGACTGATCAATGCCAGAATAGACTCACACAGTAAGGTGAGTGCATTTCAGTCACGTGTTATGGACTGAGATGTGTTATTACTACTATTTACTAAGATTAGAAACTCGCCATTACTGGGACACTTGGAAGGGGCATTCATGTGTCAGGACTGGTGTGTTCAGCAGGGGTGAGCTGTGTGCGAACTCAGGCTCCATAATGCCTGAGCTGGGTTCCCTGGTACAAAGAGAGCTTCCTGCTGTGGAACCCTCACACAGCTCCCGTGTACAGTTCTCAGTGTTGGTTACAGATTCTTTATGCTCGAGATGTTGATCAGCGCAGCACAACTTTTGAGAAGTCCTTACTAATGGGCAAAGAGTTCCAGCGCCGTGCCAAGGCCATGATCCTGCGCGCTGCCGTCCTGCGCAACCAGATACACGTCAAGGTATGGCTGTGTCAAAAGGGCACTTAGAGACAGTGTTAAGGTTTTAATTTTTTTTTTTGACTAAAAATATAAAAGTTGATTAATTGAAGAATCTGGAGGGGAATGAATTTTTTGTGTTCATAATTGGATAAATTCTTAAAATAGTAAATACTAAATATTTAAGGAAATACATAAGGAACAAGTATTTCTAACCAATACATTAACCTCTTGTACAACTCAAAATGTCCTTTGAAGTTTATACGGTTGGCTTAATTCTGACTAATTCCTTTTGTCTAATTCTTGATAGACATACTTTTTATCTTATCAACAATTTCAAGTAACTTTATTTGCAGATGAAGTAAAAAATGCATTCATTTTTAGGAGCATTGCTTCCAGGTTGCAGTTCCAAAAGGATGCCCTTAGGAAGGATAGGTCGTCTGCACAGAATGTTTTCATTTTTATAGTATATTAATCCCTGTGATAACTAAATGGCAGATAGGATTAAACTGGGGCCAGCAGCACCTTGTCTATAGTAAATACTAATGGCTTAAAAGTTCTAGTTCGACTTATTTAGGAAAAGTTCTTGTGAACTGTAGAAGTTGTAAACACAAAGCGGTCGTTATTTATAAACTGGGGGTATGCTCTCCCCCTGCTACCATCCTGCTGTGCTTCACCTGTGCTTCCTTTTGTCTCTCAGGAACCAGGGTGTGGGATATTTGCACATCACTCATTAGGATGTGTTTTGGTCTTGTTGCAGTCTCCTCCGAGAGAAGGTAGCCAAGGAGAGCTCACTCCAGCTAACAGCCAATCCAGGATGAGCACCAATATGTGAAAAACTTCATGCACTACCAACAGAAATGGTCCCTCAGGACTGTACCCAGTGTCTCACCCACTAACTGCTGAGCTTCAGAAACTGTCCCTGTCTCCCTCACTTCTTGCTCAGATTGAGAGGGTCAGGGCTGATGGTGGATAATACGAATATTCCAATAACTTCAATTCTCCTTGAAAAGAAATTCTGTCTAAAAAATGCATCCCTGCAATGGGTCATCATTTCAGTTTTGGTAGAACATCTTCCTCCATTTGCCTTCCACCACTCCATAAAGAGCTGTCAGGTTATTCATACAGATGCTGAGTTGAGAGTTTTTCAGCTGCTATTAGTTTTCTTATTTCAAAGCTGCAAAAATAGTTAGTTGAATGGACAGGCATGTATAAGATGAATTTTGCTGACCTGAAAGTGTTGCCTTGATTTTGAGCAATGCTGAGTTTTCTGTTTTCCAGATAAACTTACAAATGCATTGCTCTCAGTTATGGAGCTAGAGTTCTGATGGGAGAAATTTTTTTTTGAGAAACGGAGTGAATTTTCACCTGCACCAGAAAACGTGGCATCACTTCCATGTATTCAGGTATTCACAGGCCTTTATTTTAGGGTTTTATGTTTACCTGCATCCAGGTTCTCTCTCTCTGGTCTGTGTTTTCAAAGACCTGTTTCCTGATGCATTTTCCACTTGTGTGTGGCCTGGCTTTGGTGTCCAGTGTTCCCATAGCAGTAAATCTCTACTTCATGCAAATATTGCTGCTTGTCCAGTCTTACTGCCATAGCGTGTGATGGTTTCCCCACATATGCAACTGTTGTTTCGGGTAGCATGGATAAATGCCATAAAACACGACTCAAGTCTTGTGGAAGTGCTGAAAACAGTCAGTCTGAGTATTCCAGTCTCCAGATGCATTTATTCTGCTTTTCCTTTTATAAAGGGGTTAAAAGTGGCAGCCCGGAGTGTGTGTGTGTGTGTGTGTTCATCCTGTGTTCATGAAAGGAGTTATGCACTGAATTTTCTGAAGTCACTGCAGCCTTGTATACATCTAATCCATAAGACAAACTGAGAATTTTGATCCAGCCCTGAGTGGTCTGGCAACTGACTACAGACATTACTGTTAATGCGTTCATGCTTGTTTGGTTGGTTGGTTTGTTTTTTTTTTTAATAAGTTGCTATATCTAGTGCATTAAACAGCAGGATTACAAAGCTTCTGAGTATTTGAAATTCTGTGTTAAAGTTGAGTTTCGGGTATTTTGTTCTCAAGCCATTGATTTTTGCTAAATGTCATGATATTTTGTAGGCCATTATGTCTTGCTTTCTCATCTGGTTGGAGATGTAGCTTGGATGAACTGTGAAGGAATGTTCAAACAGCAAAATTCCTGTGGGAAAGTGTTCTCTCTAGGCTTTCCATGCTTTTTATTACTTAGGTGCTGAAAATGGAAGCAGTAGTTCCTGTAAGGTCTTTGATTAAATGTCTTCCATTTTACCATGGAAAGATTTTCCTGTGAGTGAGGGGAGACCTTTGCATTGGGCATCACTGATGGCCAGTTTTGTGAGAAAGGCAAGTTGAGTCCTCGGGTAAATTGCTCTAAATCCTTAAAGAAGAGCAGGGAATCTACTGCAATACCTTCTGTTCATGCAGAAGGTAAACCTTGCAGGCCTATAATGCTGCTTAAACATTCTTGCTTTCTTCCCCAGATGGGCCACTGATATTTATTAACGAGAAGATCTTATGCTCTGTTCTTGAAAAGATTGTTTTGCATCTCGGTGAAGTGCATCATGTCAGGGGGCTCTCTGTACTTTTACTGTCCCTCCCTGGAAGCTTTCTGCTGCAGGGCTCCTCGGTGGTCAGTGATGTCGTGAGCTGGCTGGAGTGTCTGCTGTCCAGTTTGAAATTTCAACATTGTACCATCCTCTGGACAGCTCCTAAAACTGTTGCTGAAGAAGGTATTAGTTCTGATACCTGGAATGCAATATAAACTTTCAGAAGAAATAAATGAGGAAACTTTAATAATAGCAACAATGCCTCTGAAAAAGACCCATCATGCATAGCTAGTAAGTGCTTGTCAAGCACTGATTTTTTTTTTTTTATTTTTTAAGATTAAAGTCTCAGTGAATTTAATTTGACTGTTCAAGATTCTTAAGCCATTTTCTTTGTTATTCTATGAAGCAGATGGCAGTGGGGGAGCAGTGTGCTCCACAGGACAGTGCTCTTAGTATTTCCCTACACCATCTGCTGGTGAGGACTGAGGCTGAGACAAGTCAGTGTTTCACTTTTCTGGTAGTCCATCAACTGAATTTGCAGTGGGGTGAAAAGTACCAAACTGCTACGGAACTGACTTCTGCTTCCTCTGATGCTGTTAGGGAATAGGGAAAGGATTACTATCTGCTTTTCAAATGAGCTTTGTACTTCAACTATTTTGGCTTCTGTGTTCCTATGGATCTCTGAATTCGATTCAACATCTTATGGGGTTGCTGTTGTAGCTTTAGACCACCTCAAAGGATAACTTGATCAGGCTAAATTAATTTGAATGGGAACAGAAAATGGCTAATAGGGTATGTCAAGCTGTAATAAAAATGTTCAAGATTCAGTAATTAGAAGTTTGGTAAATTCGTAATGCAAGTAAGTTTCTTGACAGCAAAGAAATAATTCAAGCTTCAGCAGGCCTATTAAAAACTACAGACTGAAGGGCAGCTGCATTAGCAAGAGATGGTCTAATTCAAACAGGAACTCAAGTGGCAAGACCTGAAAATCTGTCTTAGATGATAGATCAGGATGGGTAATCTTCTTGTCCCTGGCCCCACAGATACCGGTTTCAGTTCTCTAAATGTTCTGCAGCTCTAGCTTTGACTGTTGTACTCCCAGTGCCTGTAGTTTATGTAATTGTAAAGCCTCTGTGTGCATATAGTTTGTACCCTATAAATACATGCTAAGATATGGGGGTTTCAGTCTTTGTTTTGATGCACTTTTTGTCTTCTTTTTAAAAAAAAATTTTCTCATAAACTGTTTGCCAAATAAAGGCAGTTGGCTTTCTTTTTGTCAGGTGAACTAATTACATTTTCTTGTGTGCCTCTGAAAATAGATTTAGATATGAAAATCCAATTTCCCTCAAACCTGAAGACTGAGCAGCATTTTCAGCATCATTCTACATGCAGAGCACTGCCTTTTCCTTCCCCTACTCCATTAAAAAGTGTATATCTTCTTAAGGACCTTTGAAATAGAAACGAAATAGGCCATTACCTTACTGAGTTGGCAGACTACAATTTTTTTATTAAACAGGATAATTAGTGTATTGCCTTGTCTGAAAGTAATCCCTTGTTAGTGCAGGTGCAGGTGTATCTGGTGTGAATGGGAACCCACCTGACTTTGCTCATTTTGTAACTGGGCCTCTGAGTTCACAAGCACTGGTCAGTGACCCGGGGGGCCACCTGGACAGTTTTGCCTTGGTAACTGTAAGGTTGGCATCTTCCAGAATGGCTGTTGAAAGTTCAGGTGAAACTTTTTTCCATTAGCCTTGTGATTTGTAGCTGGATGCACAGAGGGAGATCTGTGTTGCAGTGCTGAGCTGAGCAGCTCTCCAGCCCTGCCACAGGACAGGTCTGCATTTCTCCCTTGTACCTGTTAAGAAATGCCTTGGGAGAGAGGTTGGCACAAACTTACTTTAAATACTAATTCTGTATAGAAATGTCTCCAATTAGTATTCTCAGGTATAAGGCACTTCCTGAATTTAGGAGTCTGAAACCAACTTGATCGTTCCTTTGCGCTGGTAAGTGATTCTGTGATGGGACTGTATTTGTGAGAGATGTGTTCTAAAAATGTGTGCATGATGACAGAACCTCTCTCCCAACCCAGTCCTCCTGTGCTAAACTGGTGGTTTTGCATGCAATCGTCTTTCCAGACTTCATAAATTTTCTCTGGCACAGGGAGGAGGTGAATGATAACTTTCTGATGTTTCTGGGAAACTGTAAATGGGAAGGGGTCATTTAAGCCATTTGAAATACAGGCATAATGAACATTTAGCTTTTTTTACTTCTTCTCAGGGGGAATAGACCAGGAAACTCAAAATACCTGACAGCTTTATATGTGTCTGAGGGAAGAGGTGGACTGTTTCCCCAAGATGGTAGGAGAGGTGGTTTCAAGTTCCTGTCTTTAAAAAAGTCATGTGTAGACCTGGTTTTGACACACTTCCTCAGAATTTATCAGGCAGGAAGGAGAAACAATGATCATGTAATTAAATATGAGACTTTGAGCAGGGAAGTTCACAAACTCGGTTCCAACTTACCACATAATTTTAAGACAACTTGTTCTGGTAAAAGATTATATCTTCCTCCAACCTTTGGCTTATGGAAGACTTACGTTTTATCATACCATAAGAAACTAATAATTGTTAATGTGGTTATAGCAACATCTTACAGTTTTATGTTCACGTTTCCGAATGCATTCCTTTCTGCATTGAAAGCGTGGCCTGCTAAAACACAGATAGATGTGACACATTTTCTGTTAGTGAGGAAGTCACTGATGTTATTTTTAGTATGCCAGAAGGCTGTTCTACTAAAATAAATTTATTTCCCACTATTAAAAACTGGGCATGAAGGGTTAATGAACACAGAAGAGGCAGTGTTAGGGCAGCTTATACAGGTTGCCCTCCACCCAAAAATGCAGCATTTTCAGTCTTTAAAACACAGCATGAGACCGTTAATTGCATCCTTTTTATTTCAAATGCAGGATAATTCCCTGAGTAAGCATTTTTTTACTTAAATAAAACTTTTCCAAAACTGAATCATGAGGAACAAGTTCACACAGCTGATGGTTCTTTGGCCCAGGGAAGCAGCGGCCTGGCAGGAGCTCTTGGACTGTTCCTTTCCAAAGCTTCACACTGCACTGTCACCATCCTCTTTCAGCACCACAGCCTCCCCCACCTCTGCCACTCCTCTCTGACTCATCTCTGGGCTTTGAATTCCTCTTTGACTGTGCTGCCATGAAAGGGATTTTTCATACTTGGTTTTAAAAAGTAATCCATGACCTGAAGAAGAAAGGAAGGGACAGAAAAAACCCAAACCAACAACCTGAAATGAGATGACTGCACAGGTAAATGGAACACCTCATTCCTTATAAGGAACGTGTCCTTAAAGTCTGGAAACTGCATTCCAAGGCTTTGAAAGCAGAAGAAGTAACATACATAAAGGAAGAGCAGGCTTTTAAAATTATACTATAAACTTTTAGATAGCTATGTATGTAGATTTTAACACCCACCCACAACCCATAACCCAAAGACTGAAGTAATGAATATACATGGGAGATGAAATGTTTGCTTGGTGTCTGGTAAGGCCAGGTGCAATTACCTGGACAGTCTGCTGTCTCCTTGAATGCTCTTTTCTTACAGCATCCTCGGCACATGTTAAACACACATTTATTGCCCTGGGTTGGGATGGGAGTGTAAAGAAGCTTGTGTAAGTGAAAAGAAAATTATTACTGTTTACTATAATAAGCAATAATACAGCTCTGGACATCCAGATCTTTGGAAAAAAAAAAGCCTAGTGAAATTACACCGTTGATGTCATATTGGTTATCAACATAAATAGTAAACAAATAAAAGCTTCACATTCAACTTATGCAACCCCAGTAACCTGTTGGGCAGCCTGAGTTATCCACCACATGCAGGCAGTTGCCATAAGCCCTCTGTAACAAGCATGAGCCCATTTCATGCAGGTGAGTTTGCTGCAGTTCTCTGCAACACCCTGAAACATAGTGCCTGACATACTTGGTACCATCTGTAGCTATGCCTAAAATACATGTTACCAAAGAATTACTTCCCTATATGCAGCTTAAAATATATCTGTGTATTTATTAAAATATAATGTATGACCCTTAGGGGACAGCAGCAGCTGAATCCTGGCTAACTGATAATGTGGCTATGCCAGCTTGAGTGTCTGGGGTGCTTTGTTCCCTCCACCCCAGCTAAAAATCCCTTCAGGTTTAGGGAGGCCTTGGTTGAGTCCCTTTTTCCCCCCCTCTCTCCCTGTCCCACTGCCCCCCTGCCCACCCCACCCCCCTCCCCCAAATTTCATGACATAGTTCAGAAACACATGATCTAGAGGGGAAAAAAACCCCAAAGAGGTCCACTCATAAGATTTCAAGCGCTGCCTGCAACATTACAGTGATGCAAGAGCAAAACAGAAGTGAGCCTAAGCCCAGCTGCCACCAATCCTTGCTGACACACCAAGCAATGTCACCAGGATTAGCTATGAAACAGGATGGCTTTAAAAGCAGGCCAGACCAATGCTCAATGTTTACCCAATAGTGAACACAGCAAGAAAAACATTTTCTTCAGTAGCTGCAGCTCCAAATTGAGCCCCATCTGGCTGCTTTTGCTGTGGTAACTGTTTCAATAGTAAGCAACATCACATACTTGTGTTCCAGGCCCTCCCCTACCTCTGAGGTGTAATGCTAATTTTTAAGCAAGAACAGAAAATTATGTCTTGCATTTTACATGCTGCTTTACAAGTATATTAGAAGCAATAAATGCACTCTGCTCACTCAGCTCAGCAATACCTCCCTGTCAAGGAAACAGCCATGTTCCCCAAGGGTAAATAAAAGCAAAACAGACCTTTGCAAATATCAAATATTTGAAGTTTCAATGCACAACGTGGAAAACAGCTGCCTTGTTTCACATTGTTAATGGTGAAAGCCAATGTTAATCTGCTACAAGCACAGAGCTGCTTGTTTTGATAAGGGTTTAGATCCAAATCCAACAAGAACCAGAGCTGCAGGTGCTGCCTGACTCACTACAGGCTGTACTGTGATGACATTTAAAGTATTTGTATTAGTACACTAAAAACCACACTCTGCAAATTCAAATTCTCACTTTGCAGAAAAACTCCATCACCACCAAATATAGTAAGAGGGGGTTTTGTTTTTAATTTCACAGTAAAATGTACATGTGTCATTACTGGAAGTTTGGTGATTCAAATCCAAGAGATCTTGGGAAGTTCATCTAACTCAACTCGCTTAGCAGTAAATATCCTCAGAAGCAGTAAGAATACACTTTTTTGGACAGGAAAGCAAACTATCTCAAAGAACTTATACACATTAGTTATTTTTGTGTAGCACCATCAAGCCCAGATTGCTTAGTTAACGGTTGAGAGGTTTTTTCCTGAGTATGGACTTTTGCCCCCACATATCAGCACGACTTGGCATGCTCCTGCACTACTGGGCACTGGCACAGACCTGCCTCAGGATTTCAAATGGCAGAATAGAACTATAGAATAATTTGGGTTGGAAGATCATCTGGTCCAACACCCCACAAAAAGAAGAGACATTTTCAACTAGATCAGGTTGCTCAGAGCCCTGTCCAACCTGACCTTGAATAATTCCAGGACTGGGGCATCCACAACCTCTCTGGGGCCAGTGTTTCACCACCCTCAGCATAAAAAAATTACTTCCTTACATCTAGTCTGAATCTGGATGCATACTGAGGTCTGCCCTGACCCAGGTGCAGCACCAGCACTTGGCTTTGTTAAACCTCAGAGGTTCCCATGGGCCACTGCTCAACCTTGTCCAGGTCCTTCTGGATGGCCCCATCCCTCAGGTGTGTGTCACTGCACCCTCAGCCTGATGTCTCTACAAACCTGCTGAGGCTGCCCTCCATCCCGCTGTCCACATCACTGGTGAGGACATTAAACAGTGCTGGCTCCAGTACAGACCCCCGAGGGACACCATGTATCACTGATCTCCGTCCAGACTTTGTGCCACTGACCATTACATGGTCATTTAATTTCCATTTAAGGAACACTCGTACTGACTTACCTTAGGGTTTCCACATTGATCACATTTTGCATATTTGGCTGGAAAGATGAGAGAGAGCTGATTTCAGCAATGGCATTTTTATGTGGAAAAAGTAAGTTAAAAAAAAATCAGGATCAGACAAAGTTCGTTGCTTTTCTAGTCGCGGACTCTTTTTGAAATAAAAATACAGTACTTCAAATAACAGTGCCAAGGTAAAGATACTTTGAATTTTTAAGTGCCTCTAAGCTAAATCTAAACACAGAAAATTCTAATCCTCAAGTCAAGCTTAAGACAGGAGGACATCTGCCTGAAATGCAAACAAAATTTCTATTTCAAATACTAGTTACAGCTACAATTCAGTTTGCAAAGCATTTCGATCTTAAAAAGATGCTTATAGTGAATCAGTGACCTGCTATTTTGATCCTTGTTTTCTTTATTAATTAACATAATTTGAATCACATTGCCTGTTACTGAAATTTCCCAACAATTCCCCCTCTTTTTAAAGTTTCTACAACTTCACAAGCAAGGAAAATAAATAGTGGCAATTATGTCACAGGTGATATCAGCAACTGTCCATGCATTTATTTAAAAAAATGGAACTTACGTTTTAAAGATGGATCAAAACTTTTATTTGGATTTCTTAACTTCTTTTTTTGTTTATTCTTTGACAGAAGCTCAGAATTTCCATCCTCCTCCTCTTCCAGAGTTCGCTTCCCTCGCACACCTTTTTCAGTTCCACTGGCTCCATTCTCCTTGCACCTCTCCTTTGGCCTGAAATAGTGAATTCCATCATAAGTTGGTTGGAGGGAAGAAGTAGCTGTTCCCTGGTCACTATTATGCTTTACTGAAATCTGGGTAAACTGTAAACCTTTCTACCATGGCTACAAGAAAGTGTCATTACCCTTAAAAGTGGAAGAGAAAAACCTACCTTTTGTTTAGTTAATAACAAACACACTGTCAGATGTATCAGTTGGAAAGTCAATTAAAGTTGGCCAGTTAAATTAGGCACCTGTTAGCCTATGCTTCACAGGTTTTACTTAAGCATTTATTTAAGTATTTATTTAAGTATTAATCTTGACACTCTTCGTTCTCTTCTTCAGCCCAACTTTCAGCAGAAAGGGAATAACCTATCTGAAAAGTGTCCATACACTACAAGCATCCTTTATAGAATGCAATTTAGTTCCATCTTTGCTACCATGGTAGTTACCAGCAACATCTCTGCTGCATATAACAATAAAGCACTGTCAGGTAGCATATTTGCTGCACATCAGGTTCTCTTTTTGAGCTACAGTGGAATTCATGGTTTTTACTTTCCAGAGAGAGAGAGAAATTTGAGGAGGATCTAAAGAAGATGCAAACAATGAGCAACATCCCCAGGAACAAAATAATAACCACGAAAAAACAGAAACAGAATAAAAATAATTCGAAGTCTTCATTTTTTTTCAATGAATGTAAGCTTCTAGAACAGAATTAGTGGCTGATAACTGATGGAATGGGTGTGAAAGGTCTATGAATACCTCCAAGTATCAGAATAGATGACTCACCCTGGCCTGATGTATGGCTGACAGATCCAGTGGAAAAAAGGCAACCCTTCTTTTGGCTTTTCTCCTTCTTTCTGATTAGCTATTTCTTCCTGCAGCATAGAGTTACAGTCACTTTTCCTGGAGTTCTCAGGCAATATGCTAAATAACACTTCAAACTCCAGGAAATCACAAACAAGCTAACAATTATTGACAGTTACAAACAAAAAAACCCTGTACTAAGACAGGTGAATTGAAGCATACTTGTAACTCCTAAATCAGCTTTATCCTATGTAAAGTTGTTCAGGCTTAAGGGGATGCTACTGCAGTAGACTACCAGTATCAGGGTTGGTAAAGCCACAAAGTTCCAGAAAAAGTGACTAATGGGTGTCAACTGCATGACATGTGGTAGATTCCCACCAAGTGCTGACAGTTCTGGGAGATTGGGGCCCATCTTGGTACCTGGCATCGCAGTTTCAGCTCCCTGTTGACATCTACAATCCCCTCTAGCGTCTTCACTTTTGCTAATTCTTCACGCAGTTGCTGGTAAACTTGAAGCCTGAGGCAAATCCCAAACATCAAGTCATATTTAGACTGAGATCAACTAAAAATATCTTTATAAAAGCTTTTTATAGATTTTTCCTAGTGCACTTGCCTTTGGTAAAAGCTTATGTTCTTCCCTGTAAGTCCAGAGAAGCACACATACCTCTTTTCCAGATAAATACTTGGAATACAACCAAGGTACTTTGAGATAAGTTCACATGAATGTATAGTGCATCAGCTGCTACTGAGTAACTGGCCGTGGTCATGCTTTTGCTTCACAACAAACGCAAGAGCACTTTGCTTCACAGTAAACATGAAGTGAGTTAACTCATGCTTGCCATGAAGGGCATATGTGCACATGGCAGCTGCTGTGCTGTGAGTTCACACCCCAGCTTGTCTTGGGGCAGCTTGTTCATTCCCCATGTCCTGTTTCCCAGATATGATATGATGGGTAAAGGCCTCAGCCCACATCCTCTCCAGCCAGGTCCAGGAAAGAAAACCTTGCAGAAGACTCACTCTGGCCAAACAAATCCTTGCCCAGAAAACCTAGACACTTGATAAGCAGGATGAGCCCTAAAAACATTAAGAGTTCTCTGCAGATACTCACGTGTGATGCCAGAGCTTGAAGAGATGAGCCCTAACATAAGACAATGGACAAGGGTACTTCTGCACTATCTCCAGATACTCCTCAGCCATCTCCCACACCAAGGGGTTTCGGCCTTCAAACAAAGCTGGATTATGAAGATTACCTTCTAGGGAATAAAAAGAAATACTCAAACTTTCATTTCAGGATTTAGACAAAAAACAAAATCTGCGGATTGATCAGCTCTATCTGTTGTAATTCTACCAGCCAGTCACAGACACATCACCCGTGTACTCACAAGAGGGACACAAGATCCGTAAAACTCTAGCCTCACCTCAGGACACTATATTTCACTATACAATTCTTAATTGAGCCAAACTGCTCATATCTATGTCGGGATAGGTGCAATTGTGCAAGAAATTGTAACAGAAAGCTAGAACTTGTTCCGCTCAGGAAGATGCAAAATACCCTCTCAAACGGGTTAGATATTTTGTTTCTTCCTTCTCCATGTCAGACAAAGTTGCAGGAAGAAGCTGTGAGCAATCTGTCTTTCTCCCTAGTATGCAGAGAGATAACATGTCTGCATACATGTACAAGGCCTCCTCAGGCCAGAGAGCGTGGAGGAGGAGGAGGAAAGAGAGAAGATACAAAAAGCCTTGAAGAAGGCGGGGCGTTGCCTTTTTTTTCCAGGGGTCCCGGTGTGTGCAGCATCGTTAAGAAGTGGTCCTTGCATTTGAAATTTTTTTTAATCCTTCAACTGTCTTGGCATTTTTGGGAAGAATACCTGCGTACGTTTTACCTTACAATCTAATTAAAGCACAGTTTCTAGAAAGGCATCTAATCTTGACACAAAAACAGTAAAAAATTTAATAAATAGAGAAATCATTGCTTTTGTTGCCCAATGGTTAAATACTTAAACAACAAGTCTTACCTTATGTCTGCATTGACATTTGTCTGGCTTAAGTTTACAGATATAGCTTCTTACTGTGCTTCTCTACTGGCTTCACAAGCCTTTCGTTAACAACTATTTTCTAAAACCAAGATTCTACAACCCCCCAGAAAATATCCTTCATTGCTGTAAATGTGTGAGTGATTGGAATCTCTTTCTGATGCCTATCCTAGTTCTTCCTATAGGAAGTTATGTCAATTCTTTCTTGTCCCAACCCAACATGAACCATCTGCAGAATATTAATCCACAGACCCACTTAGTTAATTAAGAACAATTCAAAAATTGCTCCATTGACTAACAAATGTCATGAAAATATTCCAGGAAAACAGGAGTCCCATATGCCTTTGCCAAGTAATTAGATTTGAGCTGTCCAGTACTGCAAATCCAGGATAACAATTCTTACAGATCTTAAGTGATTCCTGGTCCTGGTAAGAGATGGCCAATATAAGAGGAGAGAGAATGGCCACTCAGCTGTCAATCAAAGCTGTTTACCAAGTCAATCTGACATAAGCTTTTAATAAATGTATATGAGGCTGCTAAGAGAACAAGAAACAGTTTGTATTCTCATCTGTTACGAGTAAAAGTTCATTTTCTTTACCTGCAGTCATGACGCCATGTACTCCTGTCTTACGGATACATTCTTCCACATCACTGAGACACTGGATGTTTCCATTTGCGAATACAGGAATGTTTACAGCTTTTCTATAGCAGTGAATAAAAGAGATGCATAAAACTGAGAATTTGAGTCAACCTACAAATTCTTCTCCTGTCACACAAATTTGTTTGCTCTTCAATGCCACTGCACCCTCTGCTTAAAATCCAGTGTGTTAGCAGGAATCCAGTAAAACTGGTACTGCTCACTAACCTGACAGCTTGAATGTGCTCCCAAGACGCCACGCCAGCAAGTGGTCCTTTCTGTTCCTTAGTACGGCCATGCACAGTCAGCAGCTGGAACACAAAACTACATTTACTTTTCACAGGTATGAAACACTGGAACAAATCCACTGACAAAAATTTCCTTTCACCCCATACACTTCATGAAAGCGCTGAATTCCCACTGCTATTTCAACAGTGCAGGGAGTTTAGCATCACAGAAAGATGTCAGCAGCTCACCTGGCATGGCATGGTCTTGGGCTCCTTTCAGTGTGCTATTCCATGGCATGACAAGATTGTATCATGGGAGAACCTACAGATTTCCTTTTGCAGTGGATTCCATTTGTGATTCGCTTTGGAATTTGTGATATATTGATCTAGCTTTCTCATCAGCAGAAGGTCCAAATACTGTCACTACTGGCTCTAACTACAGACCATCTCTTCCAGCCTAGAAGGCTGCCTCTTTCTTCAGCAGTGATGGTCATCTTTGATATCCTTTTTTTCTACAGTCCTACACTGCCTCCTGCATCACTGTAAAAACTGAGATGCTCAAGCACAATAAAGGATGCAGAGATTACAACAGACCGAAATCATCATGTCTCCTGTATCATGTTACTGACCTGCTGCCTGGCATTGCAAAAACACATACTCACTGTATCCTGTTTGCTCTGTCTGCAAAACAGTATCTCTGCCTATTCATCTCCACAGTACATGAAAAACTGGTCATCAGATACTTGACACAAACACATGTCCAATGCAAGAATACAGGGAGCAGCTGCCTCCTTACCTGGCAGCCAGCTTTCTCCAGCATCTGTGCATACTTCACTGTCTTGTCAATGTCTGGGAAAACGCGGATTTTGCATGTGATGGGAACAGAGAGCTTCTCGTTAGCCAGTAAAACTGAGAAAGATTGAAAGGACAGGTAAGTGGGCTGCACAATGCTATGAAAACTGTCTACTCTCCTCAAGATCTGATACCACGTGAGGTATGGAAAAAGCCTGAGAAGTTCATGCTGTGTAGTTCTCACAGCTTAGAAAATCAGCAGTGTCCTCTGCAATCTTTATTGCATAGGTTAATCAAGTAACAGTAAAACATAAAGCACAAAATCTGCATTCTAACAAGGTGGCATAAAATAGTCACCATTTAATAGCCCTAATGTTTCCACCACATCAAACCTTCACTTTCAATGACCATCCCCTCAAAACTTAATTACTGATACAAGTTTATTATTATCACATGCTATTGTACTCCTCCAATGTTAACACATGCTTGTCCACCTTTCCTATGAAAGGCGCTTTGCTTCTTTGCAAATTATCACTCAAATAATCTTGACAAGTAGAGTCTTGTCCATGGCAAGCAGAGGCCTATCAACTGAGGTAGACTGTGGACCCAATTAAGTAGAAATGCAGATCACAGAGTCAAGGTGAAATCTAGAAGATGTTAAACTCCCATAATCCTTACACAGTGCATGGAATCACAAAAATAGTAAAAAAGAGGCCCAATAGGAAAACACTGAGTAAGGGTATCTCTGAAATTCTCTTCTCTTCCAGAGTTTGGATGTACAATGTAAGAAGTCACTTGCTGTCTTCTAACCCAAATCCTACAAGCTATAGTGATAAGTACTTCCTTATCACCCTTTCAAAGGAGCAGACAAGCAAGGTGTATATTGGTTCAGGTAGAAAAGAGAACTCCAAGATTTTAAAGGCAGCTGGGGGAACGACAAAGAAGACCACAGTGTAAGATAACTCTTCTGGGTTCCCACCCAACTAGATGACCTAGGTTTTCTTCACATCTTAAGCCTATTCTGATTTGCATATTTCACAACAGCCACATTACATGCTGGACAAGGAAGCCTCGTCTCTCTTCCCAGGTTCTCGGCAGTTTCTTTGTGCCAAACAGCACTCAGGATTCCCCAGATCACAGAGAATGCAAACAGAAATGACTCTCTAACTTCATAGTTTAGACACTTGCTTCCAGGGAAGTGGACGCACATTCTCAGTTCTACACAGTGACCAAAACCTTGCTTTTTACATCAATTACAAACATTTTTCTTAAAAAAATATGATACTGTTCACAATAGCTACTGAGAGCCTGAAAACAACCTACACAAATTAGGAGAAGAAAGGCATAATTTGCTATGCTGTGGACAGAAGGAGTACACTGAATTGATCAGAAAAGGGCAATTGTGACTTCAAGCAGAAACCTGTCTCTTGGCACTTGAGAACTTCAAAGTGAAAAAGTAAGGCACTGGGAGTTCTGCTGTTTCTAGAGTTGGAGAGCCACTGAGCCCTCTTATGAGACTGGAACTTAATTGACTCACTTTCACCTGAAATCTGTTTCAAGTACTTAAGTCTTTTAACAGATCTAGTATGAGTTTGCAGTGGGATACCACCAAGTATCTTGAGGGTGCCACTGTATTACAGCAAGAAAGAAAGAAAAAAAAAAATGCAAAAAACCTCACAAAACCTAAATAGAACCCTCCCCAAAGAAACCTCCTTTCCCCAAAAATCCCTAAAGCTCCTCTCAATGATGTGTTCTTCTGATTCCCTCTCTAAATACTTACTCATTCTCTGAAGAAGATCCCACTCTTCTTGCAGAAATGCTCCATAGTGACCTATGATAAAATAGCATAAGACAGACCTGTGCAGAGGAGTAAGATCCTAAAGCACACAGCTTTCATAAACACTGGCATACAAAGATCCAGACACTCACATGCCTCACTGGCAGAAACAGGGTTGCTCTGTCCCGCCCCAACAGGAAGTTGGATCATTCTGTTCCCCCAGCCACACTAGATTTACAGGGTAAACAAGGAATCCCCACACCCTGCTTTCACTTGTACTCCCTAGGGCTGGTGTGTTGACATGGGCAGCTCAAAGTCCAATTTTCAGGGGTTTATATCAGATGTTTAAAAAAAATCCAGTCAGGATAAAAGCTGGTAAGACTGAAAGATCTATTTGCTCTGTACACCACTGATCATTTCCTACTAGTGTTTGAAAGACATTTTAGAAGAGGAATGGGCATTTACTGAACACATCTTCCTCAACATCCTAACTGATCCCAAATTTCCAAACACAGACTTTGGTTTTCAAACATGCAGTGTCTCTAAGGGATTCAGCAGGTGTCCTCTTCTACACTACTGTGAATAAACTCTGTGCAAGTATCAAGGAAATAGGAGATGCTAAGTGCCTGCATGATGTAATTTTAAATGTAGTTTTTCAAAATTAGGCTGTTTGAGCAACTGAAATCAGAAAGAAAATCGAGCTCTCACTAAGAACACTTTTTGTGAAGAATATTCTAGACACAGGAGCTAGCACTTAAAAGAAATAGGAATTAATTATTAGTATATCTAAATTTTGCTTTAGGTACTACAAAGCATTACCTGGTATAGTGGGTGTAACTAAGTCTGACTTCAGCAGTTCTGCAGCTCCTCCCCAAGGCTTGTCCCTCTTCATGTTTTACTGCCAATGTTCACATTTGGAACATGCCATTTCTCTGTTTATTCGGGGTTCAGGTTTGCACGTACCTCTCTTTGCAATCATTTGGGGGCAACCCAAATTTAGGTCTATGGCATCGCAGTAATCCTGAGCCAACAGCGCTGCTTGAACAAACACTTCAGGATCATTGGCACAGAACTGTGAAAACCAAAGAAAAGCGGAATAATCAGGCAATAGCTTTCTTCAGGTACTGACAACACATTGTGATGTAGTTATGAAGCAACTATCGGCTACATAAAACAGGCATAATATGCACAGTGAATAACAGCAAACATCATTTCTCAAAATGATCAAGGGAAGCCATTTGATACAGTCTTTTCAGATTTCAGTAATGCACTTGACGCTGTTTCTCACAACCCACAGCTGGATAAACACATCATGTGATGGGTGAGCAACTGGCCCCACAGGTCAGGTGCAAAGGGCTACAGTGAATGGGGTGACATCAGGCTGGCAACTGGTCACTACTGGGGTTCTGCAGGGCTCCATCCTCAGGCCAGAGCTCTTCCACATCTTCATAAATGACTTGTAACTTTGCCGGTGATACTAAACTGGGAGGAGCTACAGACTCCCTCAAAGGCAGAGAGGCCCTGCAGAGAGACCTTGACAAATCAGAGGGCTGGGCAATCACCAGTCATATGAAGTTTAACAAAGACAAATGCCAGATCCTGTACCTGGATGAGGTGATGCTGCATGTACAGACAGACTGGGGAACAAGATGCTGGAGAACAGGAAAAGGACCTGGGGATCCTGGTCAGTGGCCAGTTGGACATGAGTCAGCAGTGCCCTGGCAGCCAGGAGAGCCAGCCGTGTCCTGGGGGCAGTTTGGGTGCCACAGTATAAACAAGATTAAAGAGAGTCCAAAGGAGGCTACGAAGACAGTGAAGGGCCTGTAGGGGTTTGTTCAGCCCAGAGGAGACTGAGGGGAGACTCCACAGCAGTCCAAAACTTCCTCACGAGGAGCAGCAGAGGGACAGCAGAGGGACAGCATTGATCTCTGCTCTGGTGATCAGTGACAAGGAACAGCTGGAGCTGTGTCAGGGGAGGTTTAGGTTGGATCTCAGGAAAAGGTTCTTCCCCCAGAAGGTGGTTGGGCACTGAACAGGCTCCCCAGGGCAGTGGTCACAGCCCCAAGGCTGCCAGAGCTCAAGTAGCATTTGGACAATGCTGTCAGGCACAGGGTGGGATTGCTGGAAGTGTCCTGTTCAGGGCCAGGAGTTAGACTTTGATAATCCTAGTGGGTCCCTTCCAACTCAGGGTATTCTATGAAAAAAAAAACCAGACCAAACCTGTGACACTTACCAGCTAAAGATCCTCAACCTTCAAATGACAAAGTGCGAAAAATGAGCATTCAAGAGGCAAAGAAATATTGGATGAATATTTTACATGTGGTACTCTAGAATAAGCCGGAATAACTCTTAAAATTCCCTGTAGAACAAACAGCTGCAGCATTTTATTACATCAAGGTGGTGCAGAGGAAAAGAGTTACCTGTAGTGTCCCTGGGTCTTCAGACAACTCAAACTTTGTAGATACCAATAAGCACTACTGCGTCTAAACCGAATTCCCACTAGTGTGGAATGTGAAACAGACACATGGACTATTAGTCAAATGCTCAGTCTTAAATATAATTAACACTACATTTAAAGCACAGTGCAAAAATGAAATTATTAAGAGAAAATAGATTAATTTGAAACTGCTGTGTTGAAGAGGACAGAGCCAGACTATTCTTCTCATTTGTGCTTTCAAACAGATTTTCTAAAATTCATTATTAACAAAAATCAAAGCCATCACATCTTTAAATAAAATAGAAACAAAATTTGAACTCAAACACTTCTGAGCAGAAGGTGTTACTTAAACCTATAGCACTACATAAATTATGGCTGACACCAACCAAAACAAAAAAAAAAACACGCTTTCTCTGAGATGACTGAAACAATGGAAAGCCTCCAACTCAAGCCACATAGTGGGGATGTTTACAATATCAACGAAGCCTACAGAGCAGGCTGAGCTCAGCTGTACCTCTGCCTAATCTAATCCCAAGAGTCTGTGACCAAATCTGTAAGGATTACTGCACTAGGTCAATCCAAAGATTACTCTGCTTAGTTCTGTACTTTATGTCCAATAGTGGCCAGTGGGAAGAAAGATAACACAGCAAGCTCATAGTAAGTCACCCTCTTCAGGCAGTCGCCCCTGGAACACACAGTTTACTAAGCTGAAGATCTGTGACTTACAGCTTTCTAAGATGACTTGAATTTCTCGTATTTTTCTGTGGCAAAAGAAACTTCCCACACATGAATAATACACCAGACCCTGAGATTAGCTCAGTTGGTCAGAGCGTGGTGTGAATAACACCAAGATTGTGGGTTCAATCCCTGCAATTCACTTAAAAGACAGACTTGATGATCCCTGTAGGTCCCTGCCAACTCAGAGTATTATGTCATTCTGTGAAAGCTGTACTGAGACAGATCAAAGGTCCACCTCATCCTGCTCTTATAAAGGTCAAAAACAGATGGCAACAGCAGAAGCTGAAAAGTGTCTTTAAGAACTCTGAAAGCAGGTGTGTTTGCTGCACCTAAAGACCCTCAACTATTTTCCTTCATTTACTTTCTAAACTCATGTAATATTTCAGAATCCAGTAATGAATTCTGCAGTTTATCACTACACTTACTTGTTTCCCATGTGTCATCTTCAAGCCAGTAATACTCCCACTGACTTCTCTCATCTCTTCCACGGTGACCCATTTAACTGTTCCACATCTGGAAATCAGCCATTCCTCTGTTCATGACAACTGTCTTTCCCTGCATTATTCTCCAGCTCCACAATCCATTCTCCCTCTTTGGGACAGAGTGAAGTACCTGAACATCACATAGTACTCAGGAAGCAGAAGCAAAACATGCTTCCTTTAAGCCTTCCTATCTTCCTTGCATCCTTCCTCTGCAGCTAAGAACCGAGCTTGGGGTTTCAGAGAACTACTCAAAAAACTGTGATCCTCCCTGAGTGGTATCAAATCTGGGGCACAACTCGACTCTACAAGACCAGTTGTAATCTCTCTCTAAAAATGAGGTGCAGGGGACTGAAACCCTGTGAGAAGTCCGGTGCTCCAGGTCCCTGTGGTTAAGACACCAAATCCTCTCGTACACATGAGATAAAGAGAAAAACACACACCTTTGTGAACTAAGTACTGTCAGGGGTATTTAGGTGAAGAAATGAGATTTCTGTCGTCCTACACAACCACGTTAAAATCTGAATGAACCTGACTAGCTTCAACTCACGCACTTTTGGAAAACGCCTGGATTTGTTAACACGAGCAGGAAGGAAGGCGCGGGCGCCTTTGGCAATGCTGATTTGCGTTCGCTGCGTTGCCCAAGAGCAGCATGTCACGGTGAGCCCGGGGCGGCTCCTCCGGCAGCCGGAGCGGGGGCCGCGCTCACCTGCACGATGAGCGGGCGGTCCTCGGGACAGGCCTCGCCGTAGAGGTTCTCGCGACGGTAGTTGGCGTCCCTGAGGAAGACCTGGGCGTGCAGCATCGGCGTGTAGCAGAGCTGGGCGCCGTGGCGGCGGCTCAGCAGCCTCCAGGCCAGCTCGCTCTGGTCCACCATGGGCGCCACCACGTAATGGGCGCTCCGCAGCGTCTCCCTCCAGAAGGCCTCCCCGCGCAGCTTCGGCATCTCCCGCGCAGCCGCCCGTGCAGCGCTGCGGCCGCCGCCGCCCCGCGCCGCCGCCCCGGGGCTCGGCCTGAGGCCCGCGGGCTCCGCGACCGCTGGGCCCGGGCCGGGCCCCAGCGCTGCCGGACGGTACCACCGCCATCCCGCTCCGGCCAGCGCAGCGGTGCAGCCGCGCGCCGTCCCCTCCGGAAACCGCGGCGCTGGCAGCAGGGGCCGCGCACGAAGAGGCCCGGCTGCGGCGCCCCGGCGGCCCCTGAGGGGCGGCTTCCTCGCGGTACCGTGAGCCCCGCAGGAACCCGCCGTCCCCTGTCCCTGAGGCCGCCTCCGCAGAGCGTGAGGCCCCGAGGGCGGTTTCTTTGGGCCCTTCGGCCCCTGCCCCAGCAGGAACCGAGGGAAAGGGCCGTCACTGAGTGAGGGGCTTGCCCTGTTGTTGGTGTCCAGGGCAGAGAGGTGGAAATGATCGAACCGGCTGAACCAAATATAACAGCAATCACGACAAAACCGCTCATTCTGCATCATTTTATAAAGCTACTGACCATCACCAGGACGAGCACAGTGGAGGATTTCCACTTTTCTCAGCTAATACCTTCCAGAACATCAAAAATGCTGCATCTCTACTCCAGTCAAAACATCAATGTAACTTGAGTCACAGGGCTTTCTTTCTTCAAAAGGGAAAAACTCAAAATCATTATACTGTAAGAAAACAGGTACACTCCAATTGCTCAGTAAGTTTGTTAGAGTCTGTCCATTCACAGCCTTTTACAGTTCAAAGTTCCCTGTCAAAGCCTACGCTTTTCTCTGTCCCTAACTTTCTAGCACTCGTGGCTATGGTGAACTTGCTGCAAGAAATAATTAAGTTGCAAGCTTCTAATTTTTCTCTACCATCTTTTGTTGCCCTCAGCAGTATAAACAACCAGTTCTGCTATTTTCAATACACAGCCTCTCCAGCCTTCCTTCAGCAGCTGCCTCTCATGCAGCTGCTCCAGGGATATTTTTTCTTTCGTTTGACCCCAATATGCTGGCACGATGTCTGATCTTCAGTTATGGTAACTAAACGCAGGAGAAACAAAACACCTACTTCCTTTATCACTATTCTACCTTAAATCTTTTGGGTTTTACTTGCCCTCCATCTCAGCACCAGAAAACTTCTCTACTTCTTCTGTCTAGTGCTATTTAAAGGCTCACGAGTTCTATTGAACTATGACCCTTTCTTGCATTTTTTTTTTTAAACTACTATCTTCAGCAAGAGAGGTGTATTTCTTTGCCTTCAGGAAGGTGATAGAAAAGAATAGCTTTAATACCGATGACAACATATGCTATGTGCCATACATTCTTACTCTTCCTATTGCAGATTTAAGATATATGGCCCATCATTTCAGAAAGACAGTGTAAGTTTGTGAGCCTAAATAAGTGTATAGGGTCAGACGACTGTTCTTCAGTCTTGAGATTAACAACAGCATGGTCTTCACCTTTGAGACGGTAGCTGAAAAGGAAGATGGAATGTATCAGCTGACAAGAGTCCCCACTTCACGTTCACAGAGAAGAGCAGGTGTGAAAGACTTCTGCCCTTGTCTTCTCTAAACAAGCAACTGCAGTATTGGATTTTGCATTCTGATATTATTATCAGAATAATATCTGTCTGTCTGATGGACTACTGAAAAACAACAGGCAGTACCAGCACTCATAAAGTTTTTATTTTTTGGCACACTGAATTCAGCAGCCAATTATATAATGGTTTAACAGGGCAGCAGCTCATAACTAGACAGTTATGGGAAAAAACCCAACCAACCAACCTTCTGCTTTTCAAATAACAACCACAAGAACACTGAGAGCATATAAGCCATAAGTAATTCTTGATCCTCTGTGACTAAACCAGTATCTTCAAGCTCTGCTTAGATGAAACTGTGCACATTTATACAGAGAACTTGTCCAAATCCTGCTGCAACGGATGGGACACCATTAGTCCTTTCTCCCTCCAAACAACTCATTCAGAGACATTAAAGACTTTAGTAGAGAAATATTGTACCTGTTCGCCCAAAGTTTAATTACTCCTTTATTTTTCCTTCTAGGTTTTCAATACAACCAAGACAAGTGAGATTCTTTCAACTCCTTTTTTTCAGGCTCACTACAACTGCCCGTAGTTAAACCAAATCAATCAGTCCCCATCTGTTTTATGTAGTCCCCTGTGCCAGTATATGCAGAGACGGTAGTGGAGATCTGATGAAGCCCCATAGAATGCACACAGTTCATAGCCACTCCAGCACTGGATTTTTTGCAGCTGTAAGGCACGTCCCCATTCTGCTACTAACACCTAGTCCTCACACCTAAAACTTGACAGCATTTATACCGATTGCCTGTCTAACCCTCTCACTGACCCTGGGGTAGATGCTGTTGTCCCATTTTACAGATTAGGAAACCGAGGCAGGAGCATTTATGGCTTGTCCAATACGACAGGAGCCAGAATTAGAGGCTGAGAGTTTTCACTTCAATAGTGTGGTTGTATATTAATTGTATCTAAGGTGCCAAAATCATGGCCCCAAAAAGCATACTCCAGTATACTCCTTATTATTATTTCTCTAGACTCCAAATCAGATATGCCAGCAGCAGTTTTTCCTTGATACCAAGAAATGAGATTCAAGGTGAAACACAAATTTAAGAAATGGTGGTAGAAATAAGACAAAAAGCCAACCAGTGATCAATTCTGTTTAATACCAGGAAAGCCAAAGAGAAAAAGACACTCTTCAGACCAAAAAGTATTAATTAAAAGAAAAAAAAGAACATTTCAAAATGGTTTAAGCTGACATTATGTTGTTTTATTTCAGATTTCACAAAAGAAATACTTTATAAAACTAAAACCAGTTAACCCAGCCACTATCAACAGAGGGTGGTATAAGCAAAAGACACTAGGTCAGAGCCTGCAGTGAAGAGCCATCTGTTCCTGTCACTGGAATGTTCCTGTACTACCAAGATGCTTCACTGGGGGATGAAGATGGAGCAAACTGGGGTTTTACAGCAGTTCTGAGAGGCTCCTCCTAGTTGGTGCTTTGTTGCTAGCCAGGTCTCCTCTGTATCATAAGTGTAGCAAGGATTTACTGATTTCGGAAAGGACAGATTCACCATAGCAAAGAAAAAAAATTTTTCAACTGAATTTTATGCAAGTTTCCTTTAAAAAGGAACTATGTTTTAAAATCATACCATCAAACTGATTACTTGGCTAACTTATGTGGGATCTCCAGTCTCATTACTGAAAGGAAAATGAATATACAAGGCCTGTGCTAAATAAAATATACAGGGGCTTCTTAGATACTTGTATGTTTGCCTGAGCTTTGGTTATATGAGAGCAGGGGTGGGGGATTAATTCAGTTGTTAAGGAATTCTATTCCCTGCCCCCACATTCCAAATGTTTGGTTGGGTGGTGAGACTGGAGGTGGGAGGAAATAAGGTAAAGCAATAATTTTTTACTAAGGTTCTGATACAGGAGGGCACAGAACCTTGCACAAATATAAACAAAGTACTGGCCTAGGAACACCTCTGCCTGTTTTTATCATGCCCAAGTTAAGGCTGTTCAATACAGGGGTATCTGTCAAACCATCCACCCTATACCCCCAGGCCCTTCTCTCCTCAGAAGAGTGGGTGATGACAAGAATCTTTCCTTCTACCTTTTCCTTTCTGAACAGGGCAGGGCAGGGCAGTGGGAGAAAAAAGAACAAACCAAACAAGAAACCAGACTATTCCAAAGATGCACTTTTGTTTAACAAATGGGCAAGTCTCCCTTTTAGGATAAATCTTCCCTTCCAAAAAGGGATGTTTCTTTTCTCTTATAACCCATGATAAATTAAAACCAAGTAAGAAGTCTCTGGTTTGACACAATAAATACTTAGAATATAGCAAATTAAAAAATATAGTTACAAAACCCTCAATGGAATTCTCTTTCTGATCTAAACTGCAGACAGATTCTTCACAGATAAAAAGTATCTCCAAAATCAGCTGCAGCTCCATTCCTCTCTCTGCTCACTAGGCTTGGTCAACAAGTGCTATCACATACCCTTTGGAATACTGTTAAGACAAAAACAATATAGAGCACAAGAAATCTACTCCTAGATTTGTTTTTCATACTGCCAAGGGTGTAGGAAGCAACCATCGGGGGGAACCCTCATAGTAGTGCACAGTGACGGAGTCACAGCACTACAGTAACATGGACAAGGTTACTAGGGGGAAAACAGCATAGGAAAGGAAAGAGATATAAATCCCGTAAAAGTTGGGAAAAGATAAGCAAGAAAGAGAAAGAAAAAGACCAATTGAGTACAGCTGGACTTCCCAGTTCTGGCAGCAGAGCAGATGAGATGTTGAACCAGGAAGAGTTCCTTGGGGTCTGTCATAACTAGGAATGTTGTTGGCATTTTCTTCACTGACAGTGAGTAAGCAGAAGTTAACCCTCCCTGACACTGACACGTGGCTCTGCCAGTGAGCTGTGGATGATCCCAATAATTGATTCAGCGCCAACTCCCTCCAGCAAGGTGCGGTGATCCCCTTCAACAATGTGGACAGATACTTTCCCATCACATACCTGCAGAGATACAAGAATTCATTCACAGTTTACCACCAGTTGGTCATCTAGCTGGTTTGGGTTTGTCAGTCTTTTAAGTTACTCACAGTTTACCCCACTGTCTCTACTAAATTCAGTTAAAAACAGCACCATTTTTACCTGACACATTTTCATAGATTGGCTGCAGGGCACTGTTAGGAACCAGTGTTTTAAAGCACAGTAGTGTGACAGCCTGGCAGGCACTCCACTCAAATATAATCTGGGCAGGAAATTAACCAATCTGGTACCAAAAGAATAATTTATCTACAATATCAAAGAATAAAGTAACTACTTCCAAGCCCTTAAGAAAACCAAATAAACACCCCCCTTCCCCACTGTCTTTCTCCCACGACCGTAAGTCTTCCTTTAAGGTCATTATGTAACCTTAATAACATGTAAATTAGTCTGGAATGACTAAGTTAGAAGTCTGAAAGGATAGGAGATGCCAGAAACAGGAAGAGAATTCTGAAAATCACTTCTTTTTCCCTGGTATTTGCACCATAATATAAGACACTTAAGCCTTGTATGTGAGTAGGCGCTATAGAATAGTGACCTGCACTACAGGCCACAACTCTACTTTTTTAAGCCCACAAGAAACCCGCTGCTAACTAATAAGTGGTCTAGAAAAGGCAACTGAGAAAAAGCCGCCTTTATTGTCAGAAGGCTGACACTTGCTCTTTAGGAGGCTTCCCCCATTACAGGTCCAAACTAAAATTTGGACCTATAGTGAAAGAAGACTAAAAGTTACTCTCTTTTAACATCTTTATTATCCAAAGTAATTCTAGAGGGTGCAAGAATCAGCTGTAGAAAACATTATCCACTATAGAGCCTTAACCTTCTGACCGTCATTATCCACAGAAAATACCTGGAACCAACCAATGCATTTGCTTTTGGGGACTTCTAATTTTTGTTAGAATGCAATAGCTGCAGAGTAATAATTTCTTTCTGGTTGGTTTTGTCCATTTTTCCTCAGCAAGGATGACGATTTTCCATGTTTTCCTTTGGATCCCCCAAATATCAGAAGAAACTTAACAGTCACCAGTGGGCCTGACACTGACCTCTGAGAGTTTGTAGTCTCTACCCAGACCTTCTTCATATTCATTGTGAGACTTTGCCCGCATCAGTGTCACATTCCCATGATACTTGGAGTCTGGTATATACTTGTCAGCAGCCTTCAGTTTATGGTAAAATGAAGTTGCAGCGAAGCTGAGTGCTTCACGATCGATGTTTGTATGAATCTCAGTTATCAGGTCTACAGCAGCATTCACACGAGCCTCCAGATCTTTCAGGGGCAGAAGAACCTCCAGCAGCTGGAAATATTAACATTTTCTTTTTACATTAGTCTCAATAGCTGAGAATCCATCTCCATTAGCCAACAAACCACACCTCTCTTGTGCAATATTAAGAAATGCATGTATCTACTTTTTTATATATATATTTATACATGCACACTTTTTAAGATAAAAATAAATACACACTCACACATATATAAAAAAAATAAGAAAGATTACCTTATTGTATTCAGTGCCTGTAAATTGCTGAACAAAGACACATAATGCTTCAGTCTCCAACGCAGCCTCATTTCCTTGGGTCAGTTTGGCTCTGTAGCTCTGGAAAAGAAAAGAACACAATGCGAACGTGAAACCTGATCCTGAAAGTCCAATAAAAGCAATTAAGAACAAAGGGTGTGAACTGGGGAAAAAAGGGAGGGGGAGAGTCCCTTGAGGAGAGATTAGAAAGCAAATCCGGGGTGGCAATTGCCAAGAGCCAAGTATTCTCTAGAAAGTGCAACGCAAATGGAAGGGAAGCCTTAAGCAAGGTTTCCTAGCACCACTACACAAGGATCTTGACTTGCGGACACCAGAATCTTCCAGAAGACTAATATTATGATTTATCATAGCAAGAGCAACACTTGTGCCTCAGCTCTTGCCATTTAATGAAGACCACCCACCATATGCTTCTACCTTTCAGACATCTCTAAAGCATCCACCGTCTACAGCTGTCTCCCAACCTCCCTGTCAAAGAAGGCTGTCAGCTTTTCAGATTGCTCATATCTAGAATACTTAGCTCCAAGAATGTGAGTCCTGATGAGAGAGGATGGTCCCCAAACAGAAGATTTTCTCTGTGCCCCTTACCTGAGTATATGCTGCCACAAAGGAATGAGACCCATCAAAGAGGAATAAACTGTTGAGTGCATGGGAAGCATTTTGTTGTGCTTGCAGTTGGGAGCACATTTCAAAGGCTACACAGGCACCGAAGGAGTATCCAGCAATGCGGTAAGGCCCTTCAGGCTGGATCTGCTTCATGCAGTCAATGTAATAGGCTGCCAGGCTCTGGATGCTGTCCAAGGGAGCAGCTAGAACACAGAAGTGAGTTAGAAACAGACTGGTGAAAAGACACTGTCAGAGACAAATATGTTTTCGTGCACTCAAAAACAACCCTGTTGGAAACATTCAGGTTATTGTGCAGAAAAATTACTAAATTATGGTTAAAAACTTGTGTTTTGGACAAGCAATAGTAATACTCCTGCTTTCCAAGGATGGGTGGAATAGCATGCCTTGTTTTTCCCACACATAAGCTCTCCAATCTAACCTATTATTCCTCTTGATACCTGGGGATGCTTGACATGACCCTATGCAGACTAATAGGCCCTGATACTTGTCCCTGAGAGTTTAACAGTCTAGAAACAAAGCCCTCTCTGTACAGTTCAGAATGTTAAGTTTGCAAATTCAAAATGCTGAATATAAAAAAAACTGAGATACCTTTTGTGCACTGGAGTCCATAGCAGGGTATGTGAAGTCTGGAGGCAAGAGTGTAGAAAACTGCAATGGATCCTTCAATGGGGTGAACAAGGAAAAGAGGGCGCTCTGTGCTCTGAACATCATTGAGACGGGTGATCGTTGGCCCTTCTGGGTTCACCAACAAGTTGTTCAAATCTAGTTTTGGAGGTTCGCCTAGGCCTGTCTTCGTCAGTGGGGATGACTTCAGATCTTTGAAGGAAAGCACACCAAACAGAATTGGCTTCAGGATCAGTCTTGGTCACGTAGCCATAGTCCTAAAGGAGAACCTCAGGGCTGCTCAAGATTAGCCCATTGGCTCAGCACATCATCAGGACACAGACATAAGGATCTTCCTACTGTCAGTTTCTCTGCAGCACATGCTTTTTAGCTTACTGTAAGTATGAACTTACATTGTTTATCCCCCAGAGAACTAAAAGGTCTCAAATTGCATCGTGCACACAGCCACATAAGAGTATTTGTGCATGCAGATGCTAGCCACGCAAGAAAGCAGCTTTCACATTTGCTCTGACACTCTGCCCCCAGGAATGATGGGCCTGACCCAGTGGTCAATACACTCCTGTGACATGTCTGTCACTTGAAAGCCATTCAGCTATAACCTTATTTCATGATCTGATTGAGGTTTATGCCACTAGAAATTAAAGCAACGGATTGCAAGCTTAATTATTTGGATTCGGGTGACTGATAGCAACTCTAATCCAGACACTGTACCCTCTGCTGTCTTGGACTTGGAAGAAAGTTCACGCAGTTTGTTGATTGTAAGGAGTCGAATTTCTCTCATGGTCATAACGATGTCATAGTCTCTCTCCAGTGTCTGGCGCACCTCCACTCCCATCAAGGAATCCAAGCCCAAGTCAGCCAAGGAACTGTCAGCATTCAGACTACTCACATCACGGACACCTGAGAACAAAAAAGCATGCTAGCAGTTTCTTTTCAGCTCTAGGCCTCTCTAGCAGCCTTTTCCACTTCCTTTTTTCTCCTAAAATCTCAATAAACTGCAGCTACAGAGAATTACCTTTCAGGATCATCTAATACTTTCACAAGTCACCTCTTCTGCTACCCACATCTTGTCATATGGGATTTAGTCTTTAGAGTACACATTAAATGTGCTCAGATTTATGACAAGGGATACATCAGTCCCAGAAAAATAGCTCTGAACATTTTCACATCAGCTCTAGACCAAGTCCTGAGCAGTCAGTCAGCTAGACAAATGTCACATACTGGGGGCTCTAACTGAAACTGCAGTCCTAAACTTAATGCAACCAATCCTGATCTACAACATGAGATGAAAGTTATCAGTGTCAATGATGGGTGATTGCAACACAATGTCTTTCACACTGGAGGACGACATGATTCCTCTAACCTTCATTGCCTTTTCCTCTTCAATTTTCACACTGTTCAATCTCTCACCCTTTCCTAACTGTAAAAGGCCTCTCATCATCATCGTGGCTAGGCTTTGCGAATGAAGATTTGAGAAGGGCTCTACCCACGCTTGCTACAAGCGCGCTGATGGCTAAAAAGGCCAACGCGAGATAGACAAGTCCAGTTGCAAAAGGTCTCTCATAATACAGGCCTTACCTGTAAAAAGCCTCTTAGACTAACACCTGCACCTACAGCTCTTTGCTCTGTTGTCCCCCTTGTGCTGCCCCATGATGCCACCCTTCCCACCATTAGGCTTTATTATTAGCTTCTCTCTTTGTTGTCTTCACACTTTCTCCTTCCAAACTAACCCTACAGCTGGTTATAAAAGCCATGTCTGCTCTCAGAGGCCAGATGTGCTGTCAGTGAACTGCACACAATTCTTTAAATACCACTCAAGAGACTGTCTTTCATTTATCAGTACCTCTTTTGGTAGAAAACAAAGGATCAATACACACTTCTGTCTGCAAAAGAGATAACTGAAGAGGGACACAGTAGATGGAGTTGACAGAGATTATTCCCTTTCAACACAGAAATAGGAGACACAATGGTAAAAGGAAGCAGGTTCAATACAGACAGGAAGACGCAGCAACTGTAACACATATTTAAATTGTGGTTACTAGATGTTCACATAGGATGACAGACAGCTGGTTAGTGAATACACTACTGGTCCGCCACTTAGTACAGAAAAGGCACTTTCTGCAGCATGGGGACATCCCAAGATGAATGTTTGAAAGCTGGAACAGTACTCAGAAAGTAAGTCATGTATTTGCCCTATTATGTGCTGTCTGCTTTTGGGGGCTGTTTCTGTTGATTCCCCATTGGAGAGAAGTCCCAGTCCACTTTAAATAAAACTCAAGACATTGGAGTATATGTGCATCTGTGTGTAAACACAGTAAGGGAGAAAAGCCCATACAAGAAACCAAGTGATAACTGGAGAGGAGAAGCAGTGTAAATGAAAAAAGAAAAAAAAAAAAAGCAAACAGTCCTACAACAGCAACAGACCCACACCACAGGAAATCAGGAGGAGATGTTGAATAGAGCACCTACAGCAGCACCACTGCTTTCCAAAAGCAGTCGGATGGCAGACACTGCTCAGCAGTGATTGAATGAAAGCACTTACCCAGGATGTGAGCAACAGCTTCTACAAGATCCCGCTGACTGCCTCCTTCAGCTTTCACAGAGACTTTCTCTGCTAGGACAAAACTGGACATGACAGGATGAGGTTGATTCAGGAAGATATCGAGAACCTCCAGGCATGAGCTGATTTGCTGGGGAATCGTTCCCCCCACCACAATGTCTTTGTTTCCCATTGTCTTCAGCAAGATACCCACATCACCAATGGCTCCCCACTGGATTGCCAGGCCTGGAGGAGAAAAGAGAACAAACAACACACTAAGCCTTCTAACTAAAGCGCATGACAGCAACAAAACAGAGTTAAGAACCAGCTAAGCTAAGGCCTGCATTTCCTTTGTGCTGTTAAATGGTCAGTGTTCATTCACATTTGAATGATTCAGGATAACAGCTGGGAGGGGAAAACAGCCTTCAACATTTATTATCGCTCCAGGTAAGTGCACAAGTCTCTAGTGAAATGGTTCTCATCTGGATGTTTGGTGAGAGAGATTATTCTGCGCAATGAGTAAAGTCATCTTACCTGGGAGTCCATCGTGATGTCGCTGCTCACAGATACGCTCCATGGTAGAATTGGCAAAGCCATAATTACTTTGCCCAGCGTTACCTCTTCCGCAGCTTACAGAGGAGAACACAACAAAATAGTCCAGGTCTGGACACTTCTTACGAGTCACCCTTGGAGCAGAGCAGGAGAGAGAAACCTCATCAGAAAAACTTGCTAACTATGTTACTGAGGAAGGCTAGTGCAAGACTAAAACGACGAAGTTTGATCACTTCTGTGACCATAACAGCAGTTATTATTTGTCCCTTCTACAGACACTTACCAATCCAAATGAAGGGTGCCTGAATACTTGGGCTTGTTGACCTCCCAGAATAATTCGGGGGTTTGATTTTCAATCATGCCATCTCTAAGGACCTATGGCGGGGGGTGGGAGGAGGGATTAAAAAAAGAAGGTGCAGGTTCAGTATCTCCAGTTTCTCTGTTTAAATATGGCACAAGGCTTCAGATATAAGAGGATATCTCCATACAATGTATTTTTGTAACTTTGCAGTACAGACATATTCTGATATCCCCAAATATGACAACATGGCTTTTGCTAAGTCTGCTTTTTTTCAGTATATTTTCAGAATTGCCACTGCAACAATTTTGGCAAGTTCTAAATGAGATTTTTCATGTCTCCAGAGATCTTGGACAACATTTGTTTTACCACAAAACTGAACTTGCTGGACAAATACTGTTGCTTCTCAGGTCAAGGGGCCAGACCCAAAAGCCTTTAGTCACCAGGTAAAACCAAAGCAGGGTGTGTCCTTTGAAACACAGAGAACCAAACTAAAACTGTATGAAGCCTGCCTGCCTTTAGTAAAAAAGTCACTTGAATGGATGCTGTTTCTTACAAGTCTTGAGCATTTTTCTTACTTACCACAGCCAAATTAAAGATGCCTCCAACTGGTCCAAGCTGCAAAGCTTCTTCTATCAAGAGCTGTGTTCCTTCTAGTGTTCCAATATCACTGGTAGATACCAACACTTGGATTCCCAGTGCCTTCCACTCTTTAACACGTTTAGCCTGGTAGCCTACAAAAAATAAAGGTAGACCGTGCCTGAGATGAAGCATCCAAACCATAAGGCTTTGGTTAACCTGCTCCTTATTCTTTTCTGACTAGATAAGGACTGAATAGCTAAATAATTCCTGATTCAGCTACAAGAGAAAAATTGGCCAAAACTTAAACCATAGGTAGAAATCACTTGAGTTTCAGAAATATTCTAAATAGATCAAGTGGAGAACAGAGTCAGTAAAACCTCTCTCAACGATTTTTGAGCAGACTTGGAAATGCGGAGAGGTCCCAGCTGACTGGAAGCTGGCAAACACTGTTATGATTTTCAAGAAGGTTAAGAAGGAGGACCCCAAAACTACAAGCCTGTCAATCTCACTTCAATGCCAGGTAAAGTTATGGAGAAAATTATTCTGGGAGGCACTGAAAAACACCCGAAAGACAATGCAATTGTTGGTCACAGCCAGCACGGTTTCATGAGAGGAAGGCCCTGCTTATCCAACCTAATTTCCTTTTATGGCAAGGTAACCCACCTGGTTGATCAAGGGAAGCCAGCTGATGTAATCTTTTTGGATTTCAGTAAAGCTTTCAATACTGTCTCTCACTGTATCCTTCTGGACAAACTGTCCGGTCCAGAGCTGGATAAACACATCATGCGGTGGGTGAGCAACTGGCTCTCAGGTTGAGCACAGAGAATGACAGTGGATGAGGTAACCCTAACCTGTCACTAGTGGGATTCCACGGGGCTCTGTCTTGGGCCCTGTGCTCTTCAATATCTTCAGAAATGACTTGGACATGGGGACTGGAAGAGACACCACAAAAGCTTGCAGATGATGCAAAACTGGGAGGAGCTGTTGACTCCCTCAAAGGCAGGGAGGCCCTGCAGAGAGACCTTGACAGATCACAGGGCTGGGAATCACCAACTGTATGAAGTTCAAGAAGGGAAAGTGCAAGATTCTGCCCCTGGGATGGGGCAACCCTGGGTGTATGTACAGACTGGGGAACGAGATGCTGGAAAGCAGTGCTAGGAAAGAGCCTTGTTGGTGGCCAGTTGGCCATGAGACAGCAGTGCCCTGGCAGCCAGGAGGGCCAACCATGCCCTGGGGGGCATCGGGCCCAGCACTGCCGGCCGGGCCAGGGAGGGGATTGTCCTCTCTGCTCTGACTTGGGGCGGCCTCACCTGCAATACTGTGGCAGTTTTGGGCACTGCAGTGTAAGGAAGATATTAAGTGTCCAGAGAGCATCCAAAGGAGGGTAACAAAAATGGGGAAGGGACTTGAGGGGAAGCCGTGTGAGCAGTGGCTGAGGGCACTTGGTGTGTTCAGCTGGAGGAGAACTGAGGGGAGACCTCACTGCATTTACAACTTCCTTGTGAGGGGAAGAGGAGGGGCAGGCCCTGAGCTCTACTCTGTTGTGACCAGTGACAGGACCTGAGAGAATGGCCTAAAGTTCTGTCAGGGGAGTTTAGGTTGGATATTAGAAAGAGGTTCTTCACTGAGAGAGTGGCTAGATGCTGGAATAGGCTCCCCAGGCAAGTGGTCACAGCACCAAGGCTGACGGAGTGTAAGAAGCATTTGGACGATACTCTCAAGCACATGGTGTGACTCTTGGGAATGGGTGCAGCACTAGGAATAGGACTTGATGATCCTTGTGGGTCCCTTCCAACTAGGTATATTCCATGATTCTGTGATAAGGTTGGGGTGGTGGTACGGGAAGGAAGAAAAAGTTCAACCATGAAGGGAAATGAACAAGAATGCAGGTACTGGGGCAGGAAAGAATGCCTAGATTAGAGCAAGGCAATAGATTACAGAGCATAGCCTGAACTTGAGAAATATTTTATCAACGTGTTTGCGCAAGTTGTGCAATTGTGAGCTTGCCAAAAGAAAGAAGAAACCTGTAGAGACAGAGATCGTATGAGGAAATACTGAAGACTATCACTGATAAGAAATCTCAACACTTGCAACTGTAATCAAACTAACACCTTAAAACTGAGTAAAAACGCTTACAGATGTTATCAGATAGTAAGCGTCCATCTTTACAAATGTGCTATCTAAGGAGCAAAAGCAAGCATCCACACATGTAATTTGAGAGAGAGAGTATCTTTAGAAAGGAGTTTATAGGCCCCTCCTTGTGGCATGTGATCCAACATGCTACAGCCACTGGACAAGTCAGTGAGGTAGCCAGATACAGACTTTGCAGAGGAAGTAAAGGTAAATAAAGCTGCATAAAAATTTGTGCGAGGGAGAAAATGGGTTGATAGAATTAGGAAGCATAAAAAGGGGAAAGTAGTAGTTGGAAAAAAGATCCAGTTAAAAAAAATCCTTTAGAATAAAGGGGACAACAGTTTGTTTGAAGTGAGATAATACATAGAGAAAAGGGAAAAGAAATCAAGACATTATTATCTGCCAACAGAAGGTTTAAAAACGGAGAGAAACTACAAACTGAGGTCTGTTGAAAGTCAGTCAGTTTACCTGTTCCCTTACAATTTTTGCTTACCAGTTCGTATGCCAGAACGAGATGTCAGTATGAGCTTCTGGGCTCCTCTCTCAACCAGCCACTGTGCCAACTCAAGCCCAAATCCTCCTAAGCCCCCTGTGATGATGTAAGACTTGGTGGGTGGACAGGAAGTACGAGAGATTGCAGAGATTTTCACTGGTTCAAGCTTTCTTAAAGGATATTCCTTTTCCTCTTCTTGGACCTACCCCCCAGCCCCGCAAAGGAAAAAACCAAAACAAACAAAACAGTCGTTACAATCAGATACACAATACACTTATCTTTCCACGCTATACTCCTTCAGTCAATGGGAAATCAGCATGGAGACTTGACAGCTAAATTTGTTACAGTGTCAGCAGTAAAAACTGACCGTGCGCTGTCCTAGTTATACAATTTCAACTCAAAACGGATCAAAATATCCAATACAGTCACCTACAGAGGATGCCAGATGCATCAGAGAATCAAAGTCATTATCTCGTTACCTTGATCATAACTTTGCCAATATGTTTTCCTTGTGCCATGAACCTGAATGCAGCTTCTACATCTTCTTTGCCGAAGACTGTACTCTTCAGGGGCTTTACTACACCGTCTTTTATGCCTTTCTTCAACAATTCTGATACTACTTCCCACTCTTCGTTTCCCTCATCAAATATTGAATCTAATAGGATCCCGTGAAATGCCACATTCTTGAGGAAGAGAGCCATTCCTAGAAAAAGCAACCTGGTTGTGATCTGATGCTGTTGACATTTCAAAACAATCTATCTTCTGCTTCAGAAACATTTCTGTGTAAGTCACAGGAGTAATGCACTCAGATGCTTGAATTGTACATTTTCCAAACTCATTCTTGCATACACTCTCCAAATGCTATATGCATTGGGTTGTTCTCTTATAAGCAGACCAGTTTAACAGAAATTCCACTCACAAAAATTGTGTGTTGAGAGGACAAGCTATATCATGGTCAGTCTGATATTAAAAAGGACATTTTTTTGTCCAGTGACAGCTGAGTTAGAGTCACAGAGGAGCTGGAATCCTAATGCATCCTGTCAATCTCCACAAGAGACTCTTTCTCACAGCAAGGTTTTCTAAGATGATAATTTTGAAATTTAATTAGAACAAGGAAGCAGACTTTCAACACTTGCTATATGCAATCATTCTACAACAGGAGAACATTCTTGCAATTTTTCACTAACACATCACATTATAACATTCAAAAATTTGTTTTCCAACCGAGAGAAATCAGGTTAATCTTGCCCCTGTGCCTTCAAAAACTGGCAGACGCCACTGACTGCCTTTAGGGACAACAGGTCTTGCAGAGGGGTTGGATAGACCCGAACATTGGGCAATCATCAATTATATAAAATTTAACAAATGCCAGATTGTGCACCTGAGACCAAGTAATGTGAGACACAGGTACAAACTGGGATTGGCTGGAGACCAGCCCTGCAGAGAGGGATCTGGGGGTATAGGTCAGTAGCTAAAACCTAATGAAATGTACTTCCTGGTGCCCATCTTACCAAGCTGACTGTTGTTAGACAGATCGAATTTGCCTATTTCCAAGAAGCGCCCATGTCGAGCAAGACAACGCAAACTGGCTTGGAGCTTCTCTTCCGCCAAGGAATTTAACACAAGATTGACACCTGCAATGAAAGGAGAAGCAACTACTTAATAAATTCTGCCAAGAGCCTAACCCTGTCTTCTAGTGACTCATATTGTCTTTAGAATGTCCAACTGCATAATGTGGTACAGCTAACAAAAAAAGGAAAAATGTTTCTTGAACTTCACCTTTTCCATTGGTAACTCGCAGTATATGTTGCTCAAAGGTAGTATCTCTGGAGCTGGCAAAGCTATTAGCATCCAGCTGTGGGAATCTTGCTTGGAGATACTCACGTTTCTCAGTGGAGCCTGGAAGTAGAAAATAGGTTGAAAGAAGTCAGTATTCTTATGCTAATTTCTTTTTTTAAGATGAAACAGCCCATTTTCCTCTGCACATCTTTTCCCGAAGTGTGAGCAGCCATCAATCACTTGTTTCAAAGCTCTCAGTCTCTCAAGATGTCAAACCTTAAGACAAAGGCTGTCTGGTTGGTACTGCTCATTTATAATAAGGTAGAGCAAGGACCAGAAACAGACCAAAAGCTTTCAATGCATAGGCATTGGATTTATATTACCGAATCAAAAGGAGCAAGCCTTGATCTTTTTCCGTACTTTTGATTATATAGCGTGCAGGGGTAGATAAATTTGAACTGTGTTGTGGAAGCTTTAAGCACACAGTCAGTAACTGTATTTATAATGTATCCAGTTCTCAGCCTGGCAAGTAGATAAAACCTACACCAGGTCATATTGCGGGGAATAAGTATATACCTACAAAGGTGTATACTTACATATGCATGCATGTGTGCACACACACGTGCACACACATGCTTTCTCTATTTATTATTTATAACTCTGTATTTTTCCCCATAACTTTGGGTCCCCAGTACTCACCTACAGTAGCAAAGACACGGCAGCCCATGCTCAGGGCAATGGCAATGGCTGCTTGGCCCACACCTCCTGAGCCAGAGTGAATAAGGATACTCTCGCCCTTCTTCATACCACCTCGAACCACCAAAGCATAATAAGCAGTGGCATAAACCACAGGCACTGAAGCGGCTTCTTCTAGAGTCCTAAAGAGCAAAGTGAAAGAGGTATCTTTAGCCTGAGAAAAGACTAGTAGAGTCTCCTGATGAAATCTGCCTTTCTGCAATGGAAAGTTAAGCTGTTGAGATTGACAACCACTTATACTTTCTGATCTATCATAGGGCAGACTACCACAGCTTCAAAGCACAGCCAAGATTCATCATTCTACAAAAATATTTCAGTAACTAACCAGTAACATAACCAACACTGAAAGCCCAGTGTATTCTGAAACACAAAGCTAAGAGCTCGAGAAAGAAATGAGAACCTTATGCAAGCCACCCACCCACTGTACAAAAACTAGAACTGAACTCCTGCACTGAATCTGAACCAAAATCCTACAGTTGCTCCAAACACTATAGCCCTGTTATCACCTCCAATTGTGCAGCACTTGGGTTTGATCAGCCTCAGGCAGGAAGGCAAACCTTAACCAGAAAACAGAAGTTGACCTACCAGTTTTCAGGCACCTCCCATAGAAACTTCTTGTCACAGTCTACCACTGTGGCCAGCCCTTTTGCTGGCAGCAATCCCATCACTCTTCTTCCATCCAGGTCCCGTCCTGAGAACTCCATGCCCAGCATGCATTGCTGCAAAGCCCAGTTACCTGAAAAAACATTAGTACCTTTTATAAAGGAAATTTATCTTCTAAAATCCCTTTACTACAACAGCAGTCCCTGAAAGTCAGAACCCCAGAGACAGAAAGAGTGCTAGGAGTCATCTACTATGTACACAATTCATAAGTCCCCACAATTAACGTCTCGCTCCAAGAGTAGCAGGAAAGGACTTTGTCTCATTAAACCTTAAGTTTTTACCCTTGCTGATACTGCTTTAGTTGCAACCGGACTTGTCTATCTCGCATTGGCCTTTTTAGCCATCAGCGTGCTTGTAGCAAGCGTGGGTAGAGCCCTTCTCAAATCTTCGTTCGCGAAGCCTAGCCATGATGATGACTGCTTTAGTTTCCAGTTTTCATTTGAGAAATCTCATAAAAACATCTTGTTTCAGAGGCAACTTTGTTCCTCTGACAAAGAATGAAACAAACTAGAAAGGGTGATCACAGCAAATATATACTGCAAAACCTGAATTTTTGTAAATTCATATTTGAGGTAGACATTTATGTCACCCACAGAATCACAGAATGGTTTGGGCTGGAAGGGACATTAAAGACCATCCAGTTCCAACCTTCTGCCATGGGCAGGGACACCCTTCAAATCAGGCCAGGTTGCTCAGTCGTTAAGGGGAACCCATCCCTACTCAAGTCACCCATAAGAATCTCTCAATTAACTAAATTTTTACATGTTCTACCCCCTCTCTTTGAAATAGATTTTTAAAACCATTTCATAGACATTACATTAATTCTTAACTTCTATGAAGCAAGGTAACATCACCTCCATTTTGCTGCCAGGCAATGATTTCATTGAGCATTTTTCTTCCTTAAAAGCCAAGCATGTTCAGCAGCATCAAACTTCAGCATTCTCACCTTGGTATATATGATGTCCATCTCTGGAACCTCCATCAAGTTGTTTTACCTCACACTTGGTATCTATGCAATGATTTCAGTAACATTGCCTCAGAGCATGTCAATTGTGCCATATGAAAAAAATGGAACTGTAACTGGAAGTACAACTTGGGAGTTTTGCAACAGGGCTGTATGTCCTTCTCAAAAGCATGCCTTCTTGCTAAAGTGACATAACACTTTAGTTCAGTACCAAACTAACATTCAAGAGATTATGTGAATTAATTCCAAACTAACAATATGTGAATACATTTCCTTCCAGTGTAATTTTAACTCACCAGGGATAGCATCTGGAGAAAGCTTCCCTGTGGCCAGCATAATGTCCCGGAAGTTGAGAGATGCATAATAGACTTTGCAAAGTAAAATATTGGGATTAGTTGTGTGGAAGTGTCGAAGTGGAGAGACAATCCAGTGAAGAGAGGAGAGGTCTCCACGAGTCAGCACATTTACATAGGCGTATTCTGTCAACTCCTGAGGTTGTGCTGCAGAAGAAGGAACAATAAGAACTTACATACATTAACACAGGTATGTGCTTTCCAGAATGAGAAAATTTCTTGTGTAACTGCGACCTCCTCCTCCATTTGCTCTGCAGAATGCTCTTTCTTACTCTGCAATACTACTGATACTCTAAATAGCCTATCCCTCCTCCTGATATCAGTGTGCTACTGTTTGCTCTGTGCTGCAGCAGAGGAATTCAAAATTAGCCATTAAAATAATAATAAAAGGTAACTGTAGGAACAATAGCTACTCATTTCCTACTCGAAGTTCATTTAGATTCAAGACCTTGCAAGCGATCCTTGGACCTTAAAGGAGTTACCTTGCTGCAATGGCAGATGCCTGAAGGAGCCCCACTTTCCATCACGATACACATTCATCACCAGGTCCTTCTGAACAATCTTCTGCATCTCCAGGGAAGAAAGACTTGTGGGTGGGACAGCTGATGAAGAGTTCAAGTTGGAAATGAACACACACCTGGAAGACATGAGTTGTCATTTTGTTTATTTTGGTAAAGGCCTAGAAAGAAACAAACACAGAAATACCTCATCCCCCAAATGAAGCTCAAAGGCATGCTTACATACCTGATTCGGTGGCCTTCTGCTTCAAGGCGGAGGCAGTTCACCATTCCCAAAATTCCTGAGTTCCCACAACTGGTGGCAGTCAACCACACAGGCTGCTCTGATGGGTCAGTCAAGACCTCCTACAGGACAAACCCCAAACTGTTTTACCAGGAACCACAAAGAAAACAGCCCTCATATCCTTGGCAGAGATGAGTAACTTCTATTTTATTAAAAGCAACTGAACACACACACACACACTCCTGTTTTAACACTACTAAATATCTCATTTAGAAAGTATAATGATTTGGAAATTCAGATACATAGGACACAGGAATTCTTACCTTTAAGGATTCAACCCACTTATAATTAGTCTCATCTATTGGCAGAAAAATGGGTATTTTGGCAGGGGCTTGCCGGCGACACAGGAAAATAACTGAGCCAAAGAATGACTTCTTCATGGCAACTAGATTCAGTGAGGCTTTGCTGAATAAGTCCTCCCACTGTGCCTGTTAAGTCAAGCAAAATAACAAATTAAGAGCAAAGTCAAGAGTCAATTAAAACTACAAGTCCCATCTATACTTCACATCGAGACTCAAAGACAACTTCACCAGAAACAAGAGGTGTCCACCTCTTTCTTCCTATTGCTTGAAAACTTGGCATCTGTTCTGTATTGTCTTGATACAAATATATGTTTAATTAACATAACAGTATATTTTCCACATCTAGACTACTCCTTCGTCCCTAAAGGATCTCCAAAAAGCAAGAGTACAAATATATCAAAGCCCTTGCTAGGGAACTAGTCTTAGCACTACCAGGTACGCAAAACCCAGAGCGGTGACCATGCCGTCCAAATCCCACAGGGTATTTGACTGTGTCTAGTCTATGTCACATAAGCCCTGTCTGCAAGGAGATGGGGAAAAGCAACCAAACACTAGCAGGGAAGAAGCACCTATATACCTAAGTTACACTGAAATGGTATTTCAGAAAAAAAGAATGAAAATGCATGTATGGCATATCCAGAAACACTTCAGGCTCTACTATGTGAATGAAAGAAATATGACTGCAGGTTCTCAGGAAAGCATCCATTTGCTTTTCATATGCTAGGCACAAACCAGCAGAAGTATGATCCCTTATATCAAGGGCTATGGATAGCATTTGTACCTAGAAAACTATATTAAGTCCTGCCTACTCTTGCCTGTTTTGTATAATTTTCTTTAGGGAAGGTGCATTCAACTCACATGTCTTATCTGAGGGATTTGCTAACACCAGGCTACTGACATTTATGACAGATCTATGTTTTATGTTTTCATCTTCAGTAGCATCTCAGGGTCTTTTTACCTCCTTTACTGGGAAAGTTGCAAAGCAAAGGATGACCCTTTCTTCTCAAATCCCCTTAAAAAAACCTTCGCAGAAAGTGAAGGGCTAGAATCCATATAATTGAAAAATTCAAAATCCAACTGCCCCACTCCAGAATTATAAACAAAAACTTAAACTATTAGAAGCTACATGCCCTCAAATCAGCAATAATAGGAAAGTTTAGCAGAGGAACAATTCCCCATTACTGCTTGGTTTAACAGCTGCCAAGAGAAGGTGATGTCCCACTGTCCACCCTTACTCTTGCCATTCACTCTCCTCCCTCTTGTGCCAGCTTTACCACTACTTAATCTGCATAATATACTGGTTTGAAGATATAACACAGACACCCTGCTTCCCCTCTCCGAACTTCTCAGGGTTTATTTTACTGTATCTCATTATGGAATCAGATAAAGTGAGAAGGAGGAAGGGAAGAAAAGATGAAAAGAAGAGTACAAGAGAAAAGTCTTCCTTCTGGGAGCACTTTAATGTTAGAAAAACTTAACTAGTTTGTAAAGTCTCACTCCTAGCAGCGATATCAAAAGGAGGAGGGATATTCTGATCCTGAAGCATTTTAGGATCCTACAGTGATAACGCTGTACCCCACCCAACAATGCAGCACAGTATTTTAACTAAAAAGGAATTGTCGTGGCCAGTGTTTTCACATAGATTAGACAGAAAAACAATGACAACAAATAATGTTCAGTGCATTAAGAAAAGCTTTCCTGACTGAACCAACAGTTTACTCTCTCAACCTAATATGTAGTAATTCACAAGTCCTGTCTTCTGAACAAGTTTTTATTAGGTATTTCTGCAGAAGGCCTCAATGGAAAGTATGGAAGTGACACCTACTCAACATTCACCGCCAGTGCCTCTGAAGGCAGGGGACTCCAGGCTACCCACCAAGGAAGTGTTTACCCTCCCAGGAGGCTTACCTCACTCAGGAAGCTGTGTTTCTGCTGCAGATCCGGGCTTGTAAGGAAACCGACAACTTCCCCAAGAGTTTCTCCTTTAAGAAGGGTGTGTAGCAAAACAAACCCTCCTTCTTTCACTGCAGCTGCCAAATTAGAGAGGATTTCAGGGGTGTTCCCTAGAACACTTGTTGAACAGTTGTACACCACCAAGTCAGCATTGGTCAGATTTCCAGAGGGAAGGTTAGATGGATCCCACTGGCTAGAGAGAACACCAGCATCTTGTAGCTCTTTTTCGTTAGCTGAAAGGTTTTCCAGGACACGGTCGGTGGCAATGTAGTCCACCTGCAACAGGGGCTGAGTATTCAGAATACTTTTGACACGAGAGAACAGCTGTCCATTTCCTGCAATAGCCTGTGAGAAAAAGAGGAAGGTAAAGGAGAAACCAAGTCAAAACCTGAATGTTACCTGAATGATATCCAGAACGGAAGCACGCAATCAGGTTACTGGAAGGCCTAGAAGCACTAGCTACTGTCCTATGCCAGGCTTCTAACTAACCTCTACAATCTTTATCCTATGACTGATCATGTTCTCCACTGCCACATCCAGGCAAGTCTTCAACTCTGCAGAATCGAGCAATCCGCTGAGAAGAGGGTCATCCTGGAAGTGCATTTTCTCTCGAGTCACAACCTGTTCCAGCTCAGAATGGAGGTTCCCATTCAGTTCCAGACGGCAGATTTCAGCAAGGATATGCTGAAGGCCCTTCTGTTTGGGTGAGGACACTGTAGCAGCCACTGCAGTGTCTAGTCCAGGGATGACTAGTTTGACCCCATGCACTGCCACCTTAGACTGTAAGTTCTGAATCAGACCTATGGAATAGAACAGGAAACGAAAGGAGGAGTCAGATTTTCAAAGAATTTTTCTTTTCCTCTTTGCCTCTATTTGCTACACCAGTTGATCAGCACCACAAGTTACAGCATCCTCCTCATCATCAGCCCAGTCACACAGGTACAGTGCAGCCTCTGGACATTCATATGGTTATGTATTGTGCAGTAGTGGCAGGCCCCAAACAAGTAGGCTTTGTGGCAAGAAAACTAAACCACTAAAGTTACCTGTGGTAAGAGGGCCACTAACAGAAAACTTCTGATTGACTTAGGGAGCCTGCGGAGGGAAATTTTAGGTTTCTGCAGATATAAAAATACTAAAATGTTTTTTTGCTTTATAAATCAATGGGAAATAGCTCATCCTGACTAAGATCAGGAACAGGATTACAAAAAATAAAATATTTCTACCACAGCATATGTAAAAAAACTTTTGGGACAGTATTTGGACACTGCAGGAGAAACTAAGGGAAAAAAAAAGGAAAATCTTTAAAATCTATTGCCAAATCTAAGAAAAAACATGAAGACACTTTACCAACATTGAATGACAAAATTACTGTCTCAAGATAAAGCAAAATTCATCACTAGATTAAAAACTTTTTTTAAAAAGTGGGTTTTTTTCCCTTTGATGAAAGAGCATTTAAAGTGATGAGCTGAGTGGGTGTCTCCCCATCCAAAAGCACTGGATTTAGCTACCAGTTTCACAACAGACTGAACTGCTCCTATTCTACTCTAATAGCAAACAATTTTTTTGGGCATGCTTCACTAAATCACTTTCTCTGTTTGGATATGCTCTTGTGCCCACAATCAAAGGGGAACAAACATGTCACCTTACCTATCTTGGCAGTTCACAGGGAAAACCAAAACAACGTTAAGGACTTGAAGTAAGCTCTCCTGTCAGTGTTTGAAGCAGCTAGGCTGGATTTCTCCTAGGCTGGATGTGTCTCTCTACTTGCAGAGGGGGTTGTGCCATCTGACACCATGACTGTTATACAAGGTAAGATGTCTCTCCTCACAGCTTTTTACTCCTACCGACATCTAGATATCTCAGGCAGAACTAGTTTCTAGCTTCTAGCACGCGTACAGAAACAAGACCCCTGCCGAAGTCTTCTACAGAGACCAACACTCATTTCTTGGATGTTCTCACGTAGTATGAACAGCTCCTCTCAGCCACTTCTGTCAGGCTGGAGGATTTCCCTAGTGTGACAAGAAACCAGTCTCACTCTACCTTTGCAGTGCTCCAGATAGGCATGAAGATGGGCACTGGAAGACAAACAGTTACTCTCGGTGTAGGGCACAAAGCAGAATTTTTCCAGGGTGGGAGGTGTCCGTTCCTGTTGTCGGCGTGGTGCCACAGAAGCATGAAGGCCATTGATCTGAACACCTCCTGCCTTAAGGCTGTCGAGACAGCGGTCCACAACAACTTCAAAAGCTGAAAGTCAGGAAAGAAATGTAAGTTTGAAAACACAAGTATTTTGTTCCAAGTGATCTGATGAACAGTGCTATGTCAGGCTGTTATATGCTTACAGAACTGCAGAATAGCTTGGAGACCAAGAGGGCCCTTTAAAGTCCATCCTACTACCTAGGAATTTATCCATTCACCCACACGGCAGTCAAAACAACAAGCAAAACTCAAGCATGAGATGTTACCTTCTATATTGTCCTGGTATTGGCACACCTGCTCTTGATGCAGCACTGGGTCAATGCAGACTGAGCGAATCCTGGTGGGTAAGCGCAGACTGCGGCCAGGCTCAGCTAAGATCAGCACATGTAGCAGAGTGTCGAGGAAGGTCACCCAGTTCCCATTCCACAGAACCTTCCCTGCACTTGCTGCAGAAGAGGAATAGAAAGCCTCACTATGTGGTCATTCAACAGATGCCAAAATGTCACTGCTTATTACATGCCAAGTCTGGTGTATGTACCCAGCTTCCCCTGTAAACTCCAACAGTCAGTTCTACATTGGAAACAGAGCACTGGAAAAACTGTTATCAGAATTCCTGGTTGTTCTCCATTATCACAAAAAGCGTAATTATCACACAAAGCACAGTCAGGTGAACTGTTAGCACAAATGGAACTAAGAGATCAAGTAGTCATCATTACAATATCCATGCTCATCGTGCTTCTTTTGAAAGTAACTTCACCTTCACTGTTGCATTCTAGAACACCCTGGAAAGTTGGCCCATAGTTATATCCACGCAGATGCAGCTCTTGATAAACATCTTCTTTCAAGAGCCCAGACTTTGAGCTCATGTCTACTTGAGTCCGAAAGTCATCTGGTTGGTTAAGGAAGTTCTTCAGAGCAGTATTTTCTAGGAGGGAAATCTTCCCTGATGGGCACAGTAACAAGAATAACAATCATTATCGTTGTTCATAAATAATGGATTTTACTAAGACAGTGTATACACTTCTGCTTCCTTCACTTACCACTCACAGCCAGATTCCCATTTCCTGACACCTCAAAACAGTGGGATGCAGGCATGAGTCTTACTTCCAGCTGCACTGATCCTGCAAGAAACGTTGAAGACAAGACTGTGAGAGACTGCTACTACACTCAGAACTCCCTTTCACTATCTCCAGACTCCCAGTTCACAACATGTAATAAAGGTGACTATAATGCAAACTACTTGACTGTAGAAATTCACTTCTTTGTTCAGTCATGCTGCCCTCTTCTTTATAGTCTCTTTCCTGCATTCCTCCTCACTTTTCCCATGTGTTCCTTTCCTCCCACTCCTTTCATATTCATTACACAGTTTTGGCACAATTGTGCCAGCACTTCTCACTCACCCTTTTTGGGAAGGATAGTTGCCTGATGAATTGTGACATCTTCAAACATCACAGCCATTTGCTCCATGGCCATGCTGAGAGATCGTGCCAGTGTTCGCCAAGCCAGCACCAGGTACCCAGTTGCTGGGTACAGAACTCTGCCATCAATGCAGTGACCAACCAAGTAGTGGTCAGGAGAGTCAGGACTCACATCTGTCAAAGAAAAAAGAGCAGAATAAAAATAATAAAAACATTAATAAAGACATCTTTTCCCCTCAGTGTCTACAACAGGTTCTAGGTGTTTGCCCAACTATCCTGCCTGACAAATGCAGCCCTCAAAACCGCCCTTAGTCTGATTCAGATTCTGCTCTGTTCATGTTCTTTCATTCTATTTCAGAAGTAGATCTATTTTTTTTTTCAATCCAAACCAAACATTAAACTTCAGATAATGGCTTCAAGGATGCTGCTTTGAGTATCCTTTTCTTAGTTTTACCAAAAAAAAAAAAAAAAAAAAGAAAAACCAAAACGACAAACAAAAACCACCACCCCAAATAGACAAACACACCAATATTGTAGACTGAAGCAGATGCAGAGCCTTTGGAACCTGCTGGAAAGTCTTCAGCTTTTGGAACATCCCAGTCCTGGCTATGGTCCCATTTGATGTATGGAGAAATAAGGGGTGTTCCCACAGGGACAGGGTATTCCACAGACGGGAACAACTTATTTCCAAAAACATTTATCCTAGGAAGACAAAAAGAATCAAGGCAATGTGGGAAGGGAGGGCAGGGAGAAGGGATGGGGAGAAAAAGTAGGGAAAAAAAATTGAACACAATACTTAGAGGTCAAGCAGTAATTGGTCTTGGACTCCAAGTCTGAGATGTCTCCAAGAGTACCATGAACACTTACTGCAGCCACATTTGTAATTTTAATAGTCTACAAGATGCGAAGTTTATTTCCAAGAGCTAGTTCCAGATTTCCTAGGCCTTTAAATGGGACTTAAAAAGCACCTTCCCAGCCCAAGCAGTCTCTAACCCAAAGGAACACTTCATAAGTGAACATGTAAAGCACAAATGTACACCCCATTTTTTCCCCAGGTTTCTTGAAGGAGTATTTTAATCCTTGTGAAGACATGCATGCTAGAGAAGAGACCTGAATTGCCTTCCATTATCCCACTCACCCTCCTCCCTTAGTCTCCTTACCCAGTTAAATGAATCTTTCCAATCTGTGTTAGGAAGAACTCCAAATTATTTTTGTGCTCTTTCTTCATCAAAGGTAGAATGGTGCAAGTTGGTTTCAAAGTTCTCCTCAAGATAGCCTGGTCAAGTAGAGTCCATAAATCACCAGTGGAAGGCATTACTTATTACTTTGTCTCTGAATTTTTCTCTACAGATCTCAAACCACTTATGTTTCTGTGCCAAGAGTTCTGTGCTAGCTGCTAAACCACTGCAACGGGGAAGAGTGCCCTTCCAGCAACCCAAGCTGCCGCACATCTGGTAAAGCAGAACCTATATAATATTAATGTAATTCTGCCAAAACACAAATATCTTTTTCCCAAGCAGTTTGTCAAGTGACATGAAAAGCTGCACTTGAAGAACTGCATAGTCAACTTCTCATTCCTCCCACTCGCACACACTCCTTTCCCAGGAGCAGCACTTTGTAGTCTGAAGCATTTTCCAAACAAAAGCCATTAGACCAAAAAATGCAGCCTTGAACACCTGATCCAATTTCTATCTCCTCTTCAATTGATCCCATGATTTTTACATGAGAAATGAAAAAAAAGGGAAGAGAAAACCAGAACACTTTCAAACCCAGCTGATGAAATCTCAGTCACTTGCATTAGAGTCCAAAATTGTTCAATGATTTTAACACGAAGTAAATAGTCTCTTCATAGAGAAAAATATCAGTCCAATTTAAAAACTCTGCTCCAATTCTTGCTTCAAGTCACTTTCAAAGCATAAATAACATGACATAGTAAATATACACTGGAGTGAAACTCAAAAGTATTGTATAACTATTAATATTGATTCACAAGTAACTATTATTCTTCTTAAGACTTTTCTCCTCTTGCTTGCCACAGACCAAATAAAAAAGACCAGTCCTTAAGACTTAAGGGACAGGCATAAGACCACACCACTGATTCTGTGGAGCAAGTACATCCTAATGCACCTCATGTTCTGCATTCTCTGCTATGGAGATAATTCCACAAGAATCAATTCTTATTTGTTGGGGAGGAAGGAATAATGATCACAGCTCATTAGAGAAAGGAGTTTAGAAGAAGGCAAGCTCCTGTGGTCTCACACTACTCGGTCTAGGAGAAGAGGGGAAAACACCATTAACCAGTCACCACCCTGTAAGACAGGAACGTCCAACCAAATTCAGTTTACAGATGGTAACAGGTCTTCTCTATGAAAAAATCTGTTAAGTCTTGAATGTCTCACTCTACCCCAATTTTCACATACAACTCTCCATTAGATCCAAACAATGAAATGCTTTTCTTACTCACTGTGCAGTTTAGAAAGCTATCAGCTATCTGAAATGCATAGCAATGAATAAAGTAGTAATGTGAATATCTAGATGAGGAAGTGTAGTGTGTTAGGGATTTTTTAATTTTTTAAAAAAATATTAACATATACCACCCCCTAAAAAACCCCAAAGAAACAAACATAACAAAAAATTTTAAAACTAGGAAAGGCTCAAAAGTACTGCTGAAGGAAGAAAGCATTCTCAGAACTAGAGGGGAAAAAAAGAGAAAAGCAGCAGTATTCCCTAGTCGTCAGATCCCCAAACTCCTTCTTGCAGCACCATATCAATGTAGTATTGTACTGACACAATCAAATACAATACCTGTAAAAGAGCATGTGGAGCAATTTCTACTACAACGGCGTTCTCTGGAATATGCTTCAAACCTTCATGGAATAGCACTGGATTCACTAGGTTGTTCACGTGGTATTCTGCAGAGGAATTCCTGGCCAGATCACTCTGCCACTGAGATTCAGGGATAGATGTACTGATCCATCGTGCTGAGCGAGGTTTAGGGTGTGGAATGACCTACAGACAGACAAGAAAGGGGAACAGAATAGAGAACAGTAAGACAAGCAAAAGCAAGTAGCTCCTCCTTTTTGCAGGTCATTTTTCCCACTTGATTGCTTAGGACATCCGTCTCCTTGGGTCCACAGGATTTCAAACATTAGGTCTCAGAGAGGTCTACCTGCTCTTCAAGAGATTTTCTCCTCCTCCTGAAGAAAGAAATCCCCTTAAGCTCAACACCACCTACACTCAGCCCAGGTGCCCAAGCACAAGCTCTGTGAGCCCGTTTGGCAACGTTACCTTTCTCAGGGCACCGAGCAGCACGGGGGCAATGGAGGCCATGTAATAGGAGTGGAATGCGACGCCAGCACTGCGAACCTCCTTTGCAAACACACCATCCTGCTTCAGTCTGGCTACAAACTCATTCACAGAGGTCTAAGAAGAGGAATATAAGTGAAATAAGAGAAAAGCACGCAACGTTGGGATCTGTATGAGTCCCTGTACTCCGCCCACGCCCTTCATCACTTGTCACTTAAGGGGGAGTCATAGCTGGGATGAGGTTATTGCCCTTCTCAGTCTTACAATTTATCACCCACTACGTCCATGGTTATAAGAGATGTTTTATTACTAGCTTCCTGAGGCACTAACATCACTTCCTCTCAGAGTATTTGAGTGTGCAAGTTTACACAAAGCACCATGTCCTCTCCATCACTTCACTCCAGCTCCCCTTTACGAACAGCTGAGCTCTAACTGAGCTTCACACTTTCTTCAGGCCTCAACTTCACAGATCCCAATCACAATCCCAGTATGCACTGTATCAGTTCCATGCTCACCAGAGGCCCTGAAACAGTGACAGTATCTTCAGAGTTGTGACAGGCTGGTACCACGTTTGGAGGACAGCGTTGCTTACATTCCTCCCATGTCAGACCTGCAGAAGGAAGACCACAGGACAACAAAAGTATTTCTAGCTCTGCGCTTCATGAGGGAGGTAACTTTAAACTGCACAGTCACTGTGGTCGATCCAGTACTTTGTAAAACTGGGAAGGACAAGCATCCTCTCCTTCCCCAAAAGCAATGCTGCAAAAGCCAAGGATATTTATCCTAGAGCTTTAACATGACATCTATCACAGTGATGTTGAACACACGGACAGAAGGCCAAATCTTTGTACCATCCCATTAATGAATGGATGGGGGGGTAACACTCACACTTTCAAAGAAGCTACAGAATTGGTTGTTTTATCTCATGTTGCCCTTAGTTTCTAGGAGTCAAGCTCACATGTTCTCTCCCCTCTTCTAGCTTGCATTGCTGAGACCCACAAAATATCCACAGAAATCAACAACTCTACTAGCATGCTAGTTTAACACATGTAGCACCTGGTCATACAGTACATGGACACAAGTCACAGAAAGAATCATAGAATCATAGAATCGATTGGGTTGGAAAAGACCTCCAAGATCATCAAGTCCAACCCCTGATCCAACTGTAATTACAATATCATGGCACTAAGGGCCATGTCCAATCTCTTTTTAAAAACCTCCAGGGATGGTGAATCCACCACCTCTCTGGGCAGGCCGTTCCAATGCCTGATCCCCCTCCCTGTAAAGAATTTCTTCCTAACATCTAACCTAAACTTCCCCTGGCAGAGCTTGAGGCCATGTCCCCTTGTCCTGTTGTTGGTTGCCTGGGAGAAGAGACCAACCCCCACCTGGTTATAACTTCCCTTCAGGTAGTTGAAGAGAGTGATGAGGTCACCCCTAAGCCTTCTCTTCTCTAGACTAAACAACCCCAGCTCCCTCAGCCTCTCCTCATAGGACTTGTGCTCAAGTCCCTTCACCAGCCTGGTTGCTCTTCTCTGCACCCGCTCCAGCACCTCAATATCCTTCCTGAACTGAGGGGCCCAGAACTGAACACAATACTCAAGGTGCGGCCTCACCAACGCAGAGTACAGGGGAAGGATCACTTCCCTGCTCCTGCTGGCCACACTGTTCTTGATGCAGACCAGGATGCCATTGGCCTTCTTGGCCACCTGGGCACACTGCTGGCTCATGTTCAGCTTCCTGAACTTAACATCAGATTATGAAAAACGTATTATATGCAGGACTCCGAGGTAAGTTCTTTGGTAAGAGTGTAATTTACTTAGTCCTTTGCAGTATTACTTAAATTAGGAAATCTAGGATTGTAACAAGTGAGCTAGTCCAACATACATACTGCATCATACCGGCAAAAGCTTTTCTCCTAAGTGTTTCAGTTTTTAACATACAGCTATGTTCAATAAGAAACAGAACAACAACAGTGCTACCAATAATAATTTTACTTTTAAACATGTAAGTCACTATGAAACCAAAATGCAAACTACTGTGTAAAAAATTTCACCCAGCAGCGGGCAAAACTATATGACTTATAGAAATACTAGGCAAAGCTTATTCAGGAGAAAGCTTATGCCTAAGTGTTATTAGGCCCAAAGTGGTTTTAGTAAGTTCCACTAGACAGCTGCCCACTACATAATAGTGGTTTACTAGCTTCACATCTCATTACCTCTTGCAGAAAAGCAGAAATATATTTTTTTTAAATGCAATAGAATACATATATGCACACAGCTGTTTGTGCATGATATATATGTCTACCAAGAGCCAAAACCACCAGTGCTTTAGATTTTCACCTTTTAATGATGACCTTTCATTGGTCACCTGACAATGAATCCCTCCATTTCCACTTAAATTTTGGACGGATTACCAAAATTCTGATGTATTCCAGGACACAAATCACTACCATTGTACCAACTTAAATATTTAATGACCTGTTCTGCATCAAAAGAAAACAAAGAAGAGGCAACAGTGCCCAAAATTTTACAGAAACTATAGTTTCCATCAACACATTTGAGAGACCAATTTTATCCCAATGCCATACAGAAAAAAGATGCACTTTCCCATATCACTGTGGTGGTAAGGGGATACCTACCAACAGCAGCCATTCCTCCTGGGGGCAATTTGGCCTCTTTGACGCATCGTCCCCGCCAGTAAGCAGCGAGGATGGCTTCTTCATGACTTAAGGAATTGTCTGCATAGCCACAAGCTAGTTCTCCCACTGAGTGGCCCAAAATCCCATCAGGTTGCAGACCTGCAGCTTTCAGCATATCAATCTGAGCAATCTGCAAAGAAAAGTAGGATTACTGATTCCATGCCAGAGTAAGCAGGTGTCAGGTCTCAAGGGCACACGGCAGTAGCAAGTACATAACAAAACGGCTTTTTGGTACAGACATTCTTGGCCTCACTGCCTTCCCTCCCACTGCCCCCTCCCCCCCAACTGTAGCTCCATCCTACTTTCAAAGTAATCCCAAGAATCGTTATGCAGCTCCACTATTGTTTGAACACTCAGAATTAAAAAGAGACTTCGTTAAGCATCACTTAGTTAATTTGCAGAACAAATTTTAGACGACATTTAATGGAACACTGCTCCTTGGCACAAACATTTACATAAAACTTAAAGACATCCCTTAGTCTCTTAAAAGAAGAAACTGCACTACATATACACAGATACACATGCAAATCAGTTCAGATCTATATTAGCCCAAGTATCTTGCAAATGGCAGAGCCTGAAACTGTCAGAGATATTTCTAACAGCTCCCATTTGCTGATTACACAAAACAAGCTTCCATTAATTGGTATAATGTGTTACCAGCCAGAAAGACACATCAGCAGAACATGGATATGTGGATTGAGTCCATGACCCCCTTCCACTAGCCGTTTGAGTCTTGCCTGAATAGCAGCTAGTCCAACAAATGCATGGACAGTGTCATCAAAAGTGCTCTCATCCGCTTGCAGAAGCAGGTCTGAGACCTTCAGGCCTGTGTTCTTCAAAGCCTCATCTGAGCGCAGTATAGACTGGTGGAACAAATCCAACTTCATAAGGCTGAGGCCCATGCCTTTCCACTGTGTTCCCATGCCTGCAGGAGCGGCATGGAGAAAGTGAGCGTTAGTAACACTGTAACAGGAGCAGACATCACACATTTGCCGCGGCAGTTAAAGAACTCCTGGAGCCCCTGGTGGTCTAGTGGTAAAGGCGCGGCGCTATCACTGCCGAGGCCCGGGTTCGATTCCCGGTCAGGGCCACTCCCGGGCAGGTGGAGCGGGCAGGTGGGGCTCGTTAGCCCTTAAAGGCAACCCATCTACGTCCTAAGGACCTCGCTGCCACCGTCCAAGCTCGCTTGGCCCCGGCAGATGAACCTTAGGATTAAAGGGTGGGCTCAGTTCCGCGCACACTGTGTCTCACCTAAAAAAATCCAATGCGCAGGCTGGAAGGTGTAAAGACCTTCCCCAGATCTTCGCTCGCGAAGACTGGCCATTATTTATTATTATTAAAGAACTCCAAGAGCAAAACATTGCACATTTCTAATATCCTCCACATTATGCACAGCTTATTATTTTTTCTAGACTTTGCTATCATCAGAAGATAGTTAAGTTGTAAAGTTTTGATAAAATACAGGAAACACAAGTCTCCCAGCTACATCATAGAGCTGCAAAATATTTCCTCATGCCCCAGTGGAAAACAACATTAGAGCACAGAATACGGCTGCTCAAGCCTCAGATCTACAGAGGAAAGAAGTCTGGATGCAGTACTGCACACCTACCTGAGCAGATGTACCAGAGTGGTCTACCAGATGCTTGAACTTGCTGAATCTCTTTGATGTCACTCTCAGTGCCAACCAGCGTGTAGCCCCTGTAGGGCATGGAGGACACTGGAACTGCAGAGATATCACTAAGAAGGCTTACAAATGGGCTGCATCCTCCATGTTTTCTGCTCTCTTGAATTAGTATTTCCACAGCTTCCTGGGTTCTGCCAGAAATTTGAACCAGTCTTGGCATGTCACAACTCTCCAGAGGCTGGTGTTTGTTCTTATTTGGCCTCAGAATGACATGAGCATTAGCACCTCCAAAGCCAAAGGAGTTGATACTGACAAGGCCACCTTTCACTGGTGTTGGTTTACAAACTACCTCCAAAGTGCCATCTTGTAAGGCAGGAATATCTGGATTTGGGATACTGAAATGAAGATTTGGAGCCCACAGCCCATGTTCCAGAGAGAGAATGACCTGAAAGGAAAAACAGAGTTCTGTGCTCCACACTGTCTTATGACAAACATTCTTTTGTTGTTATTGTTTTCCTACAGATGACCATGTAGCATACACTAAAGCAGTTCTCTATGTTCGGATAAAGAGACATTTCAGACAATAGCATTATTGATGTTGTTACGGTAGTACCTGCTCCACCCAGGCACATTTTAAGTCCATGCAGGAAATCAGCAGGGAAGATGAGCATAGTAGCTTTCAGTTTAGCTTCCAGACCCTTTTTTAACTGGAAAGCCATGCAGTCTTGCCGGAAAAGCAGCCTGGGTACTAATTTTCCCCTTTCAGATCCCATTCCTTCATCACATTCCACTTCATCCCTCCCCAGTCACACACAGTCACAAATGCTCTTCCTTATCACAATGAAGTACTTCTATTTCTGCCTTTGCTGCAAAAGAATCAAACTGAAGCACCGGTAAAGGAATTTGCATGGTGCTTTACAATCATTTGTTGTCTTCTCAATCCAAAAAAGCAGGAACAGCAGACTGGTCAGAACTGGCAGAGCAAAAGGTAGGTACAGAAACAGCATAAAGAACAGAGTATCTGTGCCAAAAAAGCAAGAGCTCCCTTCTCTCATCAGCATCTCTACATACAGCCCATGACACCAAGCCCATACTCCTCTGTGGCACAGGACCAGCAAGTCACAGGCTACAAGGTCAGCTCCAAATACTACTCTGTGCTCTGTATATTTGGCAGTTCCTTCATCACCCCAAAATGGTAAGAGAAAGAGATTCTGGTTTGGGAACTGACTTCCAGGTTGACTATCAGACATGGCAGTTTACCTGGGAGAAAACCAGCATAAATATACCATTTCAACTCCAGCCATGGTGGTTAAAGCTGCAGTCTAAGTGTTTTCATGCATACTGTCCTATACTTACAATCTTATGCATTTTGAACTTGCTGTTGCTTTACACCGCACACATATTTTTACTTTTAAGTCTGCCGTGGTTTCTATGTAAGTTTGAAAGTACAGTACAGTGAGTTTTTCCTCCTTTAACAGAATTTGACTGAAGCAGCCTTGGCAAGCCCTAGTTTCATTCCTACCTATCCATATAATTAATGGATTCTCTTCAAGTCTGAAATCAGATACTTTCAAGATCTATTTTCCTGACATTTCACATAGGAGCATTTTATAGAATTCTAGAAGAAAACATTTAAAGAAACTGCAGACTTCCCAAGACAGTTACTGTCTAAGAGACACTGGGCTTGTGGTGTAGAGGTGAGGGAAACAGTATCTCAAACTTATCCTGTCCTGACAGATCACAGGAACACACTAAACAAACTGTTTATAACATACAACAGTATGGATTGAAAAGTTTATTTTATGACTCAGTTATTATTCCTTCTATGAAGAATGTGTCAGTCAGAGATAAAGGTGCTAAAAAAAAAAAAAAGTTAACTTCCCTCTACAGAGAGACAGACACTGCTGTCTCCATCATTGCAGATGAGGCTACTCACAGGAAGTTGTATGTATTCAGGTCACAGTAACCACTTTGAAGAGCCTAAAATTGTAGCAGTGGCAGTGTACGTGACTTCAGTTTGCGTGGTTCTGTGGTAATAGGTTTACAAACAAGTGTGAACATTAGTTAGCTCTCTGCTAAGCAGTTTAGCAGCCAGAGCGAATAGATGACTGTCTGCCTAGAGCAGTAGATAGCAGGCTGGTTGCTAAGATAGACAGTTATTCAAGCTGGTAGCCTCATCCCAAAGAACTCATCTGGCTTCATGCCAACCTAAGAGAGAAGAGGAAGAAATGACACAACCCCAGCAAAAAGCCAGAAGGATCAGCTGCTCTTTTGGCACTGAAAGCTCACACTGCCTCTCATCTTTGGTCACTGTCAACTACTCCAAACATCCAATGTTCTCTACCTGTATGCGCCTCAAACCCAAATGACTCACAGTAGAGTTCCGTTGGAAGGTCCAGTGTAAGGATAAATGAATCATAAATAAGGATTAGCAAAGGGATCCCAAAGCCTTTGTACTGAGCAGTTATGCTCCTGTAGAATTCAGTAGGAAGGGGGAACTGAAGTGTGTGTGCACACAGCAGAGGGCCACCTGGGCATTCATGGTTTGCAGAATAGCCACCTGAGCTTTTGGAAGTATTGGCATGTGGAACAAGTAGTTAATAAGAAACACTCAAGTTCCTATCATCACAAGTGAGTATTTTAGCCTGAATCACTGCAAATTTTCCATAAACCAAAAAACCTTAAAACCCCCCACACTGTTTCTTCCATATTTTCTTTCTCAAGCCCCCTGTTACCTTGGCTAATGCTGCAAGCCCAGAGGCAGGCTCTGGATGACCCATGTTTGACTTCGTTGATCCAATCAACAGTGGCTCCCTCTCACATTGACAGAAGACATCCACAATGCCATTTACTTCCTGTGGATCTCCAACCTAGTATGAAAAGAATCAGAATGGCTATTAGGTAGCACTTCCAAAACATACCACAAAAGAGAAATCGGAAAGATTATGGTGTTTGGGTGAAATCCAAAAGTGGTGAAACAGAACGTATTCTACAAACTGGTAGAAGGGAAAATGATTTCATTCTGGGAAAACAATGAATAATTAAATGGAAAAGTGTGGCAAGTGATGCAAGGGAAGAAAACACGGCAAACCCAAGCACAGCCATGCTGACCTTGGTCCCTGTCCCATGAGCTTCAACATACTCCACTTCTTCAGGTCTGACACCGCATTCCGTGTACAAAGATCTGACCAGCTGCTGCTGCATCTCTCCAGATGGGAATGTCACACCTAGGATCAAAACTGCCATCAATTCCTCCCTCTATCAGGTACTTCCTGTTCTGATTTTAGCACCTTTTCAATTGCTTGGGGTTACCATGTCCAAAAAAAAAAAAACAACCAAAAAACAACTACAAAGACTTTTTCAGAATTTACATCATGTCCTTAACACCAAACACAATAAGCCTCTCAGGCTCTTTGTAAGAAGAGTAGAGGAGCCAGAAATAAACCTAAAGCAATGACCAAAAAAAACCTTAACCAGTATCTTTCCACCCTAGTCTAACAGAATACTAGGAGATGTGTAGATTAAGCAAAACATGCGAACCTTGGTGTCTCCGTAACTGGAGAGAAGTTGGACAACAGTAGGATAAGAGTTTTACAGTCACAACTGTAAAGCTCTTATCTACCTAAATTTCTACCATCAGTGCATAAGTTACTATAGACATGTCCTGAGGAAGGTTAACCTAGCAACAGAACATTGTTGTTACTTCATACAGTAGAAACTACCACTTTTCTTCTTCAACTTCTTTACAAAATAGGGCCCCAAACTTTGCAGTATCAAAACAGAAAAAGAAAAAAGCGTACAAACACTAAAAAACATTTACACATCTAAAGGAGAACCCTACAACCGCCTATTTTGGATGACAAAGACTCCCAACTGAACAGTTCTCTTGGTATCTTACTTTTTCAGCAGCTCAAGACCTACCTTGCTCCTTAAAGCCATCAGTGTTAATTCCAGCATTTACTATTGTGGCATAGATCCGCTTAGCCATAGATCTTTTGGTCAAAAGAACAACGACAGCAGCTTCAGAGCGACAGTATCCATTTCCTGAGAGCAGAGAGAGAAGAATGAGTCTCTAAGTCTGCTCTGCTTTGTAAAATGTTGCAAAACACTATTGCAGTAAGATTATCTCGTTCCTAAGCTACCGCTTACAATAGACTCCTTTGAGAATATGACATATCTATTTATTTTTTAAAAAAAATTTCATGTCCCTAGAAAAAAGGCACAGGGCTCATCACAAATGGTAGTAGAAAGTTTCCATCAACAGACAGCTATTTCTTCTCCCCAGTGGCAGAGGAATGAACCATACGGTGTCGGTTTCTTCTCCACATGTAACACAGATCAGGCCCAGGGTATGTCCCAAACAGGGCACCTCAGAACAACTATGAGGTCAACTCTGTACTGAAAGAGTAGCTAGTCAAAGACTCCAGAATAAGTTTCTCTCATACAGTGTGACAAGCTTGTGTACTAATGCCTTACCTGAAACATCAAAAGCCTTGCACGCACCATCAGGACTAAGCATACCCAGTTTCATGAACTGCACAGATGTGTTGGGTTTCAGCAGGAGGTTGACACCACCTACTAGGGCTGCACTGCACCGTCCATGATGAATTGCCTTATAAGCATTTTCCAGAGCAACAAGACTAGAGGAGCAGGCTGTGTCAATAGTTAAGCTTGGTCCTTAAGGAACAGAAAAGGGAAAAAAAACCCACTTAATTTTCTAGATTGTTCTCCAAAGACTACAGGATGTGATCACAAGAGAAACGTATTAAAATAAAGTTAAATAAGAGTTGCTTCAGAATATAACAGGTACACCTGATGCAATGGGAGACAAGAACCACCATCGTTGCCTGCTTACTAGGTAACGTGTGAGAAAGGTGGGAGAAAATCATGAACAGATTGGCCTTAAGGGTATTTTTAAAAATTCTGTCTCTCCATCAAAACTAAATCTTAGCTTCACAGGCAGGTCTCTCATCTAATTCCCCATTCTCACAATACAAAGCTCTTGCTATTCCTGGTGCTACCCTTGCCATCATCTCTGTTCTCTGCTGCTTTTCCAATCAACTCCCATCCCTCCACTCTCTTCAAAACTATACATGGATTGAGCCATATCTACGTTTTCAATCACATCATTCTGATGGCTCTCCTACTTCTTCCACTTTACTCAAAAGGAGTCAACTGCTACAGTCAGTTTGTCTCTGGACTAGCTGACTTCTACATACCTTGATACCAAATAGCAGTCTAAAGGTCAGAAATGACCTAGATCTTTTTATGAAGGCCTCCTGACATGACTGTCTTTCAGGTGAACACCAGCTATGCCCAGCAGCAGTAGCTGAGTTACAAGGCCTTACAATGAGTCTTATCTTACAGATACAATATATTTTTTTATTTCTCATATGCCTCCTTACAATAGTTACATGCTACTTTCTCTTTCCAAAAGGGTCTATGCAATCATACCCATCCCACTCCTCTACAGCAACTGTGGTACAATCATGTTGAAATTGTAACTGCTGATCAGCATCAACAGGTTTGGGGGGCACTAACCTGTTAAGTCATAGAAGTAGGAAATCCTGTTGGCAAGCATAGCACGCTGGCAGCCAGTCATACTGTATCCCAAAAGCTCTTCTGGATCTTGGCTAAGGGCCTCAGCAGCTTCTGACCCACTGGCACCAATCCATACACCTGTGTCTGTGCCACGGAGGGTGGCCGGATTAATACCTATGGGGACATTGGAAGGTAGATTACAGTAAACAAATTTATAATGAGGGGAAAAGTGGGGAGATATCAGGTACACTGGCACCAGTTCACCAAATACTACTTATTGTCCCTTTCCAGTAGGCCTGCAGCATTGTTCCCTACCTTTAGTAACTTTTCACCCATTTCAACTGCAGACCTTAGAAGTCTTACTTCGGAGTCCATCAGAACTTCGGTACTGGCTTTTGATCAGAACATATTGTGCCCTGACAAAGCTTTTCAGCCCAACTGGGCAGTGCCAGAATCTTGTGGAAAAAAGCGTATAGACTATGAAAGGCAAAAATGATGATGGAGAGACGCTAACAGCCGACTTCCAATACAGAGAAAAGGAGAATGAAGGGGAGAAAAATTACACCACTTGGAATGTCATGTGAGCACATCAATATCTACCTCTAGCCAGACAACGCCCAGATCTGGAGTATATGACAAAAAGACAAAAAAAGCCAACAACCAGAACAAGAAACAACTTTGCTTAAAAAAAACCCACATAGCAAGCTCAACTAGCAGAAATCTCTGTTGTTTCTTCTCTGTACTTCAGGAGTCCTGAAGACAAACAGAATATTCAATCTCCAGACTGAGGCTCAGCAGCATAGGAGGAAGAGTTAATTTTAACAAGTCATAGAATCATAGGATGTCAAGGGTTGGAAAGGACCTTAAAGATCACCTAGTCTCAACCCCCCTGCCATGGGCAGGGACACCTCCCACTAGATCAGGTTGCTCAAGGCCTTATCCAACTCAGCTTTGAACACTGCCAGGGTTGGGGCATTCACAACCTCCCTGGACAACTTGTTTCAGTATCTCACCAACCTCACGGGAAAGAATTTCTTTCTGATATCTAATCTAAATTCTCCCTCTTTCAATTTGTACCCATCAATAGTCAGTACTAGTGTGGTGGTTCCAACTTTTCCCCCCATGTGCTTCTTATGTTCTGACGTGAAACCGATTAACAGGAAGAATAAACTTCTTGGCTCTGTGGATAAGTAACTCAAAAGCTCTTCTATTACTGCCAGTGTTTTAAGAGAGGTTGCTATTTCGGAAAGCACACTTCCTGGGAAAACCTTCTATAGAAACAGATGAACCTGGCCAAAAGATAGGAATACATCAGGCCATCTGTCATTCTTTTAAACCATGGATGTAAATACTAACCAAGTAACCTTCCTTTTGCACTACAAATTTGCCTCTTACAGAGGAATTCTTATGGAATACTAGGGTAGAGCAGAACACAGAAAAGCTCTAGAACTGTTGACTGTTTAAGTGATTCTGTCATACTGGTTGTATCGCACCACAATGCTGGTACAGATTTGCTGGCAGTCAGTACAGATTTCCTGGTTTGCATTCCAGAGAAAACAGCTTTGTTCTAGCCCCCATACCAGGTCTTTGGTCTCCTCGTTAATGTGATAGCTTTCTCTTGTTAGTGTTTTCATCATACAGTTGCATGTCTACACCTGTTGCACAGAGACAATACAGCACAATTCTCCCTCTTCAGTCATTCATCTTCTCACCTCCATCCAAAATAGCTTCATACGAAACTTCCAACAGCAAGCGAAGTTGAGGATCCATTGTATGAGCTTGTTTGGGATGAACCCCAAAAAAAGATGCATCAAATTTGCTTATGTCCTTGAGCTTTCCATTTCTCTTGGGCAGTCCATAAATTCCTGAGAAGAAAAATTCAACACTGAGCCACAGAATACAGCTGAGAGACAGTACAGAATGACCACCGTTGCTTCTTGATTACACAGGAAACCTCACTGCCCTGTGCAGTAGTCAGAGTGCTGCATGAGCACCTACCAACCCACCTCATCTGGAAATGAGAATGCTGCATTAACAAAACCAATTGTAATTTTTAAGGCTCTCCTGCATATAGCAGCAAAAGACATCTATCTAGTTTAAATACTTTTGCTTTGGCAAGTTGTACCAAGTACATATAGCGTTCAAATCAGTGGTTCCAGTCAGTCCCCAGTTAGAGGAAAAACAAAAGCTGTTTCTGACTTCTGTAAATCATTAGCTTGAATTGGGTAGACATGTGCCAAACACTTCAAAAAGACATTCACACAAAATACAACACTGTGAAAAGCCATAAATCACAGCACTGGAGTCCCTGTGCTACTTCTGAAACTAGAAAAATGTCAGAGTCGTCTTATAATGGCCAGTCTTCGCGAGCAAAGATCTGGGGAAGGACTTTACACCTTCCAGCCTGCGCATTGGATTTTTTAGGTGAGACACAGTGTGCGTGGAACTGAGCCCACCCTTTAATCCTAAAGCTCATCTGCCGGGGCCAAGCGAGCTTGGACGGTGGCAGCGAGGTCCTTAGGATGTAGATGGATTGCCTATTTAAGGGTTAACGAGCTCCATCAGCCCGGGAGTGGCCCTGACCGGGAATCGAACCCGGGCCTCCCCGGTGACAGCGCCGCGCCCTTACCACTAGACCACCAGGGGCTCCGGAGTCGTCTTACTGTCACAGCTATCAACAGCAGGTATAGGATTCACGTTGCCTAGCTGCTCTGTCAGAGTATGGTACTACTGCACTGGACATGACATTATAAAACAGATTGTGTGAGACCTTCACTAAAGTGTTCTGTTCTTGAATTTCTTGATGATATATCAGAAGTTAGTTCAGCTCTGGTAGGGTTTTGCATCTCATAAATCCTTTTTTTTCATAGGATAATTCCTCTAAAACACTCAGAACCCAGGGTTCCCAAAGGAGGGACAATAAGCACTCACCTGGTTTCCACCTTCGATCATCCTCTGTGACCATATCAACTCCATTAAGCAGGTTTTCCCAAAACTCTTGCAAGTTCTCAGATTCTGGCAGCTTTCCTGCTATGCCTGCAATCACCACGTCCTCCATCGCTTAACTTCTCCCTGTTGCTGATATGCACAAAGCAGTAAGACTAGTAAGATTTCACACAGAGCAAAGTATATGTGTCTAGTGTTCCTAACATGTTGTGACAAACAAGTGTATTTGCAGGAGAAACACCCACACAGGAACAGCCCATGGAGTCTCTACTATTAAAAACAAACAAACAAACAAACCCCAACTAATCAAACAGACTGTAAGATCCACGAGATTGAGATCCTGAAGGAATATCAGGCTCTCTGAGAACCATCAGCTTCTACATGACAACCAGAAAATGAATAAGTCTACCTCTACTAAATGCAGAGTCTCTATGAAGTCAGCAGAGAAAAAAGATTAACATGCTGGAGCAGAGGTGGGTGGAGAAATTATGAAATGTACATAATAAAATACATAATTACAAGGCAAACCTAACAGGTAGCAAAACAAGTTCTACAATCATTCCAAAGGTAAATGCTAACTTAAGAATCAATACTCACAAGATCTGTTGGAGGGGGGAAAAGAAACTTCAAACAAACAAAAATAAAAAATTCCCAAAAAATAAACAACACAACCTTAAACAACCACCCCAAAAACACCAAGCAAACAAAAAAACCCCATCAAAAACAGAACAAAAAAAAGGCCAGAAAAAAACCCCAACCAACCAAAAAGAAAAAGCCCACACAGAGAGGAGAAAACCCAACACAGAGCAGAAAGACTACAGCACAATTTAGCATAATTTTAAATGCCCAAACCAAAGAAGTAAGTTTAGATGTAAAGTGTTTGCTAATTAGACCCTGCACTGCCACACTGCACATTTAGAGGACTGGGAATGTGGCACTGACTACATATGACAGAGGGCGGTGCTTTAAGGTAGAGCTTGGCAGAACAGGTCTGGATTACAGATGGGATGAAAAAGCTCAGCTGCTGTCCCAAGAAATTTGTGTTCAAAGACCCCAACCTCAAACACCACAAAAGAGCATCATGCTGCATAACACAGAATGGCAGGGTACCTATACCAGACCACAATACCAAATGATAGTTCATATATTACACTCCATTATATTCTATTACACTAAAAATATATTAACAACTACGCAGAGAGAAGGTAAGTTAACCTGATGTTTCAGTTAAATTCAAATTATAATTTTAGATCCTATGTAGACAAATTATAGCAGGGGAGGAAGGAGGAAATAACCATATATATGGGGTTTTTTTAATATAAAAATAAATAAAAGTGTCGTTGCAGGAACCAAAGCGGTAGTAAGCATTCACAGTACTTCCTTAAATAATCCTTTTGGTAAGTAGAGGCAAAATATTCTTTAATGTGTAGAATTTTAACCAAGTAACAACCACAAAGAAAACTATGTATTTAAACACCTACAAGTCTGTCTTAACTTTGAACGGAAAAGTTTGCTATGAGTGACCTGAAGTTTGACTTCCACAAGATATTATGCTTCATGGTGCCATGCAGACACCTTGCTAAAGAGCTGCTGGGGCTTGATCATCTTCTCCAAAATACAGCACTAATGGGTATTCTCTGTTGAGCACTTCATAACTGTTTTTCCAACCCAAGATGTTTCATTTGGGCATTGTTTTGCAGCTCTTCCAGGAGTTTCTGATGCTTTTGAGCAAGAAATGGGCCTCTCTTCCATCCACACATTACATTGCTCAGGAAATGTAACGCCTTCCTGTAGCTGGAAGAGACTGCTGGGGTGTGCAGAGGGAAAGCAAAGCACTCTGCTCAGCTGAGCTCTGGCTCTGCCAGAATACACCACCACAGAGGCCGCCTGATTTCTTTCACCCTTCTTCTTTCCTTCAGCAATTATCTTGATTCAGATTTGTGGAGTAACTGTGGAATTATGCAACATCTAACACTGAAGCAGAAGGGATGGTTATTACCTCACCCAGTCCATTCCTTCTGGGAGCAGAAACAGAAGTGCTCCCAAAAGGACATCTGGGATTTCTAGGTCCTGTGCTAAACACCCAAACAAAAGAAATTTCATTCCACTCTTGTTGTTTGTTTAAAAAGGGAAACACTAAGGGTCAAATTGAGCAAGGCCCTTACTGAGAAACTAGTCCCCAAAACTTAAGTTGGTAGTAACAGACTCAGTCCACTTTGTGCTGAAGAGAAGCCCCACTCACACAAAACAAGTCAGTGATTTGTATTACTGACCTTAACATTGCACCTGTAAAACCCAATCAAGTGCAATAACTCTGCTACACATTTGGAATTTCTGTGCTAGGGGCAGGGAATGAACAGATCTCATGCCCAAAGCTTACAATTCAAGCTTAAGACAAGTAATATACAGAATGAAAATTTAATTACAATTAAATTTTATACCTCAGCTCTTTGGGTGATGATCTCTAGGGAGATAAATATAATTTCTATTTCAGGGAACTGAGAGAACACTTCTGGGATTGTTACTTCCCATCCCACATCTTTCCCTAGAATATCAGAAAAACTCCATCCAGGTATGGTCAATTGACAAAATGTTCCTCTGAGACAGTGAAGTAATGGAATTCATAAGCAAAGCAATTCTGCCCAACATGTTATGAATGTAATTGAGCAAGACTGTGTCAAAGGTGGAGAAAAAGATGCTGTAGTAATCAAAATCAGAAGAACAAGAGCCAAGAAGTTAATTTTAGCAGGGTGAATGGGTAAGAAGAGCCACAACTTAAAGATTTTAATACACAAAGAACCAGAAACACTTAAACTTGCCACTAAGAGCTCTGGACGTGTACATCTAAGATAAGATACAAAGTACAGATTTAGTAGCAGACAGAAGGGATGATCTGCTGTTGGAAAACAAAGAGTGGTAAGAAGAAAAATCATGAATATTAAGTCATCTCTGATTAAACAGTTATTAAATAGCTGTTATAGCTACCAACGTCTTCGGTCTTCCTTGACAGATAATAAGCAGCTAAACCAAGTTAAAGTTGATTGCCTTTGCCCTGAAATGGTGTATTGTGTTGTTCTACCATATTAGAGACTTTTGCTGTAGAGCATTTTTAGACTATACACAGTAGCACACTACACAGACAGATTCTCAAGTACAGGACACAGCATAGATTAAGAAAGCAAGCTATTTCTACAGCTGCTCTAAAGGATATTAGACTACAGCAAACATACAGAAGACACTGCTCCTGCTACCTTGGATGAGCAAGGTTTTCAAAAGCAACAGATTAAAACAGAAGACAAAGAAGATACAAAGGGATAAACAGGAGTTGCCTATTTTTTAAGGCTGTATTTTGCTGAATCCAACTAGACATCTAACATCCTTTTTCCTCAGTTTATCCCTGCTTTTGCTTAAACTCAGTTCCTTGAATTCTCCTCAGACAGCTAGCATTTTTAACTGAGGGGAGAGAAGCAAATACACACCACAACCCACCCCATCGCCAAAATATCAGTCCAGGAGACACCTCAGTAAAGCATAAGTTACCATCTCACTGGATTTACACAACAGTTTTTAGCAATTATATGGTGTTGCTGACTCATTCAGTTTGTGACTGGTAATAACTAACAATCCCTTTTGGTATTACTGACTAGTAACAACTTTCATCACTTTATACCTGTGCTCTGGTTTACCTCCCACATTAGCTTTTGGACAAGGTTGGTTTGTTTAGTGGTGTCAGTTCCTTTCTCCAATCATGTTATACCTTCTTAACCTGGTTCTCTATGTATTGAATAACTATTGGCATCATGTTATCATAATACTATTATCAAAGCTACTCTTAAGTTGAAATACTGTTCTCTATTGCATCCAAACATTTGTTTTTCAGTCCCTCCCTAATTCAGCACCAAAAATCAATCAAAATAAGTATTAATCAGGGTTTTCCACCATGCCTGGCAGCTGTACAACTTTTTAATAATAATTTTATCTACTGTTTCCCTACAGAAATAACTCTGTGACCATTAAGCTTGCAAGCTTATAAGGGAAAAGAGAACAAAATACAAGGAAAATAAAAAAGTGAAGGTAAAACCTGATTTCTTCCTGCTCATACCTGACTTGCCAACCACCAAAGACAACTTATTCTGCTCTAACTTGTTTACATAGGATTTGGTGAGGAAAGGAAGGGGAGAGGGAGGGAAGAAACAGCTGTTTGCAAAGAAACAACAAATAAAACCCAAATCTTGTGTTGCCTGATGCACACAGTTCCTTTTCCTAGACAAGAGTACAGTGTTTATTTCACTTGTATTTTGATGCTGTCATCACAGTGGGACAGAATCATTAAAGCCAACTCAACTACTGTTTCTAGACAGTCCAAATCTCCCTCTTTTTTGGAGCTCCTATTATTGTAAAATGAAATACTCATGACTCCTTCATAGCTTTCTTCAGCACAGATATTGACAAAAGGATTGCTTTCTTTGTTTCTCAGTATGATTACATCATAACCCTGGTTTCCTCATCTCTATAATTTCTAAAATCTGTAATAAAAACTGTCCTTACATAGGAACTTCACTTGTAAAGAGCTGTAATGCTCTTTACAAGTGAAGAAACCCTTCACAAAATAGAGGCAAACACAGTTTGCTTTTCATTTTTTGAAAGCATTTTGCTACTATCACTGTGTGCTATAGCTTCAATCTAACGAAGACTTTTCAAATGTCTGTTTCAATGCTGTATTTGTCCTGTTGACCACAAGACAAACGAAAAACGGTAGTGTGCATTCGTATTTAAAATGCTACTACTTAGTGGGAAATGCAATATGGTTCAAAGCTGTTACTGCAGAAAAGTTAATTTTGCTCATACAATCAACACAGCTTGGCTGATTCCCAAGCATGATAGGGAATCATTGAAACAAAAATGATTTGGTTAAAAATCTTGGTTCCATGTTTGCAAAACATCTGTTTGTAATTGCCCTCATCCTCTCAATTCACCTACTAAATGCAGCCTTTCACAATGTTCTATTATTTTCACTTTGTTTCAAGAAGGGCAGAGGCTTCAGGAAAAGGTGAACAATTTGCTCTTGGGGCTTGAGGTCTTTTCTCCCTTTTTTTAAGATAAGAAACGCTCCCAACGGTGGTCTGATGGAGTATGCAAGTTAACTTACACAGCCTTAATACCACCTGTTTATATTTAAGCATCCAAATACAGCTTTGCTAGGAATATATGCATTCAGTATCGCAAAGGGCCGTATGCCAGGGAAGGAATGTGGAATAAAAACCAAAGAGGTGCAAAAACAGCAGAAGAGAAAAGACGATCATGACGTTCCTGACAGAATCACATAATCAGATCCACACTGGCGTACGATCATCGAGTTATTTCGTGTGGGCGACTGTTTTGAACCGAAGTGGTAAAAAAATAGTTTAGCATACCCTTGGCACCTCTTTTGCGATTCGATTCCCAGTACCTACTGACGAGTGTCCTTTCGCAATACCGAACGCCGATCTCCTCCCGTGTGAGCGAGCTCAGCCTGCCACGGCCGTGCCTTCGCAGAGAACGAAGCGCTGCCGCCGCGCGGCCCGTGCAGCCCCGACGCCCGCTCGGGGCAGTACTGGGCTTGAAATGCGGCAGCGCGGGGTCGGCGGCCCAGCTCCGCGCCAGGCGCGGCCCCTCGCGCTGCCGCCGAGTGCGCACGAGGGCTGCGGGCAGCGGGGCTCGGCCGCGTCCCCGATCCCTCCCGGCCCGGCGGCAAGGGGTCGCGGCGGTGGCACGGTCCCCGCCCGCCACCAAGATGGCCGAGCGCCAGCACCACAATGCAGCCACCTCGCCGGGCGGGCGGAGCGGGAGGCTGCTGCGCGGTACCAGCCACTGAGCCGGGGGACTCTCCTCGGCGCTGCCGCGCTGGGTCCGGGGAAAGCGGCCGGAGCAACAGGGCGCGGCGACCCCGACGCCGGGGAGCAGAACCTTCCGGTCGCGCGGACTGAGCCCGCGGACCCCATCCGAGCCCGCGGACCCTCACCGCCCGCCCGGTGTCGGGGGCAAGATGGAGCCTTCCCGGCGCACCCGCCGGGCGCAGCGGCCCGCGGAGGCGGGAGCAGAGGCTGCCGCTTTCCCGACCACGCCGCCGACCGTCCCGCCAGTACCTGCACCGGGGCGGAAGGCTTCGTGTCGGTAAGACTCTGGCGTCAGCTCAGAGAGCGGTCGGGATGCTGCGGGGCTGGCTCTGCGGGCAGACGCTGCGGCGGCCGGTGACGAGCTGCGCACGGCCGATACTCCGCGCTCTTCTCACTGTCTCCCTCTAGCTCCCACCGCTATTTAAGCAGTCGCCACCTCCAGCGGCCACGCCACATGGGCTGACAGTTTACTCCTCGCCGCAGTCCAATGAGAGCCGGGGCAGGGCCGCCCCGAGTCGGACCCGGGGTGATGCCAACCCCTGCCCGCCGGAGTCACTCCACGGGAGAAGGGGACCCTGACCAGCTCTCGAGTCGGACACAGGCGGGTCCCCGTGCCCGCGGCACTGGGCCAAGCTGTCGCGCCCCGCCCCGCATTGGAGGTCGTGAAAGGCTGGGCGCTGCGGGGGTGCCTGGCTTCGAGCCGGGCTGGCCGGGGGCGAGGCAGTGCCGACCTACCGCGAGCGCGGACCTCTTCGTGTCCCTCTCCCACCTCCCCGCGGGTGTGCACACTGTGACGGGGGTACGGCCGCGCCGGCACCGTGACTCGGCGATTGACGCGGAGGCTCGGCGGGCGCCAGTCCAAGCGCGGCCGGATCGCGCGGCGCCCGCACAAAGAAACGCGGGGCCGAACGCGCAATCCCGGGCCGGCACCCAATGCGGGGGCGGGGACGCGGGGGCGGGGGCGCGGCCCTGCCAATCGCGGCGCCCGCGCGGCGTTGCTATAGGCGATAAGGCGATGTGGTGACGGTGGAGGGGCGTTCGGGGCCGCCGCCAGAGTGAGCAGCGCCCGCTGCTCTCCGGCAGCGGCGGTCGTTCACCCCGGCGGAGCGCGGTGCCGGGGTTACCACAGGGCAGCCGGCACGCCGGCTGGGGATGCTCTGCCCCGTGCCCAGGACCGCCGCGCCGCCCTCACTGGCGGCAGCGGAGCGCGTCCGGAGGCGGCGGGCGGGCCAGGGGCTCCCTACCCGCCGAATCCTCGGTACGCCCCTCTTCTTCCGACGGAACGGGGCGGATCGCTCGGCGTGCGGGCACCTTTCATCCACTTTCCCAGTAACTTACACTCCTTCAAATAAAGCCAAACAGTCAACGAATTCCAATTTTCTTCTTTATTGTCTACGACTGCCGCTCCAACACAAAAAAAGCCTTCCTGCCTTTCGGTCAGCAAACGCGGGCCCGAGCACCGAGACGCCGAAAGCCCCCGCCTCACCCCTAGTAGTCCAGGGGGAGATCTGGCTCCGGGCACAGGCCCCGCTCCCAGTGGCGCCTGCGCTGCCACTTCGCAATACAGCTCCATTCCGACCTTCTCGGGGCAGACCTTTTGCCTTTATCCATATATTCCTCAGCATCACAGGTTTTTAGCCGCTCGATAAGAACAATAATCAATAATTTACTCTTTTACCTTTTCAGTACTCTGTGATCAGCCTGAACTCTCTTTTTTTGTAGGCGCTCCTTTCTTTGTACAATTCAATATTATCCACAGTAGTACCTTGTTTCCATTCTTCTCATCTGGTTCTTAAGAATCAACGCCCAATTTATTAAATATTTTGATCACAAGAGAAATATATGAGACTTTTCCTGCTGTATTCAGTACACCCTTAGCACAACCTCCCCATGCAGGATCCAAGCAATGTGGTCATGTTATTTATTATTATGCATACTTTGTTAATTTTCAGCATACTTACACACTATGTTCTTACAGTTACTCTGAAACAAACGTACAATGACTGAACAGCTTTTTTTTTTTTCTATCACAAGTAAAATAAAATTAACGACCTGAGAGCTATCATCTTCACTTACCTACAGTTGACTTAAGGAAACCTGTTTCTCAGGGAAACTGAATATATTAAAGATGCATTTCTGGCAAGAGGTCTGCATGACCAGGCATGCCAGGTGACATACTGGGGTCAGGGGAAGGGGGGCATACCACCAAACAACCACAACCACCACCACCACCAAAAAACCAAACCAAACCAAACAAACAAACAAAAACACAAAAAAAAGAAAAAAGAAAAAAAAACACTCAGAAAACCCTCAAACAAGAGAACAAAGAAAAAAACCTGCATAGAAACCTACACAAAAGCATTTCTGAAGTCTGCAGCTTGTATCATCGATGTAAGGAATAAAGAGTAGTGTTTTCCAGGCCCACATGCAGTGTTACAAAGATTAAGGAACAAACTGTTCTTTTACACTGCTTTTAACACCTGTAAATGCACAGAATCTCCTACAACTGAACTGTTGTGCACCTCTACAGTTATTAAACATGGAAATAATAAATAATTTTTCAGGCTAATGTACAGCTATTCAAAACTTCAGAATTTATACAGTGAGTTCTAAAAATAACCAGTAAGTCTTTTAACTGGTATGGTCAGGGCCAAAATTCCTCTGCTTGTTAGAAACCACTATGCTTTGAGCTACAGAAAGAGCTTATTCAGGGCCTGGTTCAAGGGAATGCATCATGTTGTTCTGGCTCATGAACAATGTTGAATCCAACGACAGGATTTTTGAGTAACAAAAAGACTTAGAAAGACACTCACAAGGTCTCTCAGGCCTTATATTGGCTTGGTAACATCTCATGAAATTTATTGCAGATTTAGCATCTGATTATAATATCATCGCACCTTTGCACTAAAGCAAAACATTTTCAACAGGTAGTAGAAAAAATTATTCAAATTCTCAAACTAATTTCTACCACACTGTCAGATGCCAAGGAGAGCACCTGTTTGCAAGGGTACCAGGAAAGCATTTCTAAAAAGAAAAGTGCTACAGAAAAAAAAAAAGATGCTCATGGGTAAGAGGCTCTCTTCCTTCATTTATCCTGTTTGGATTTTATATGTTTAGCAGCAACTGAGAAGTATTATTCACTTCAGTGATACCACTCACAGACTCAAAGAATCTCTTACGTTGGAAGGTACCTCTTGGGATAACCTAGTCCAAACCCTCAGCTCCAGGCTCATCTGGAACAGGCTGTCCAGGACCACATCTATTTGGGTTTTGATTATCTCCATAGACAGAGACTCCATAAAAAAAGTTTTTTATAGAATTCTTCATGTGTATTTCCTTTACATAAAGTTCATCACTGTAATATCCCAAGACAACTCAGCATTACCGGAAATGTTACAAAAATACACTCATCACTTGTTTCAATGTCCTGGTGTGTTCATTACTACAGAGAAATCCTTTCTTACATCCCACCTAATTCAAGTTTCCTTTTAGTTTCATGTTTTAAGACTTATATCTTACAATGCATCTGGTATGATTCTGAGGGTATGAATCTAACTCATTAGCAGTGTTTTTCACTGCTTTAAAGTCCATGCAATCTCATGTCAAGGAAAAATATAATTACTGGTGTGACAATAGAAATTTAATTTTATACTCTTTCATTATGTCTGAACAAGTGGGAGGAGCTACAGAAGATGAGAAACAATACAGACTCAGGTGTAATCTTTTCAACCCCTTTTCTTTCAAGTAGAAAGATAGCTGCACAGGATTAACGGTTGCATTGTTAATTATAAGAAAACAAGTAGGTTGAGGCATCCCACTGCTAAGCTTAAATCACATCTACAGTTTCTCAACAAAAAATCTGCTAAAGACCTGGAAGCCCTGCCTGAAGGCACAAGGCTTTACCTATGTGTTAACTGGGCATTTCTAAATCCATGATGCAAGCGAAATTTAACACATATAATTAAAATAAATCGGTATTAACAGTGAAGACTGTAATCTCATAATGTAAACACATTAACTCTTTATTTTAGGGTTCGCTGTGTGAAACGGGGTATTTGTTCTCTCTTTTGGCTGCAAATAACTCAACATACAAAAATGAAGCAAATACTTAGATCTCATTTAGAAATTTCAAAGTAAATTAATAGCAACCGTGGACCTGGAACCTGCTGCCAACATAACAATCAGTCTTTAATATTATAGTTGCGGATTTTTGCCATGTTAGAAGAGATTTTTGGTTTTAATGGATGAGTACAAGATAAATTCCTGGATTTTAACTTCTGCTGAACTTCCAATCTTGTTCCTCTCACTGTCAGATCTCCAGCTGGCACTTCAAGTTTATCCTTGGCTTTAACATTTTGCTGAGATTCTTCAGATTGCTTGGTTGAATGTATAACTTCCAATTCCACTGCTCAAAAAATGGACAGAAAAATACTTTGTAGTTGTGTTTGTATTTAATAATGAGACTGGATAGATGAAGAGAACTGATTTACTCTTTTCCCCTAAATACACTGCTGCCACAGTGCCATATTGTGACAATCTTATATTAACAGAATAATTTCTGTACATAGGAGGCCCAGAACTGTCCATTAAGGTTTGCTCTACTGATGGTGTAACACATCAGCATCTCCTGCTCAAATCCTCGCTCCATCTGTAGCTGCTCATCTCCATTAGCATCAGACTGCTTAAGAGAGGAAGACAGCTGGGAGGTTGGTGTGGCTGTTGAAGTTAAGCACTACCTATCTGTTCGGCTGTTTTTCAACATCACCTTTTACAAGTTTACCCTTCTCTCCACTGTGAGAGAATATGTTTGGAAATGCATGATACAAAAGGCTCAGAGGCAATTCTGTTGGCTTGACAAAGCTGCAGTACTACCATTACCTTTTGGGGCTTTTTTTCAATCTTCTCTCACAGAGGAAGGCATTTACCGAGGAAATCTGTGATTTTGTAGACTAAAATATCTTGTCTGTAATAGAGAGAACTAACTAAAAAAATAATATCTTTGGATGGGAAGCAGTGGGACCCGTCCTAATATCAGCTGGAGTCCATCCTGCAGCTTCTCACATAATTCTCTGAAAACCATTATCTCTAACTAACTGAACTTTAGTCTTGTCACAGGTTTCATTAGGTAACCTAAGTGTAACTGGTCAATCAAAATATTCACTGTAAGCTATAGGTAATATTTACAGGTGTTTGGCTCCAGCCACTTAATCCTTATTTTTCAAGGCACTAAGACTTCACTTTTTCTATGAAGAGCCAAAGGAGACAGGAGGAGTAGTCATAATAAACTTGGGATAACACACACTACAGCATTCTATACTAATTTAAATTATGAGCACCACAGGCTGCAGTCCCAGAGACTATTCAATCACAGAGCAAGAAAAAAAGGCACACAAATAATTGACAAAGAAAAGTTATTAGTAGAAAAAGATACATTTTCAAAGTCAATTGGACATGGTAAAAAGTTCAAACAAAACTCAGCATGGAAGGAAATAAAAAATGTTCCTGAATTCTGGAATGAATTGATCTATTGAAGGTTTATAGCTCTATGCAAAGCATGACACTGTAGCTAGTGTCAAAACATGACATTTTTCAAAATAATTTTTATATTCAGGCTTAGCTTGAACCAGCTGTTCACTCGTGTGTGTCATCACTGCACTGAGTCGGCTTAGTGGCATTTGTTATCACAGCTGTCAAAGGCTCAGTGGGCTCTTGCACTGTGGATGTGAAATCCTGTTGTCCAGCTTGCCACCTAGTGGCTTCCTACAGATATAGAAGGTATGGAGAAGCATGCTTGAACCCATGGAAGATCTTTGGGTGTATTTTCCTACCTGGCAAATGGACTTTATTCATTATAGTACCTCTACCACATCTGACAGATAATAATGCAGAACATCACAACATCAACCGTTTAGAACAGTACAGGCAGCTGTGTCTGAAAGGTACTGCTTCAAGGATTATCTTCCTGAACAGGAACAGCAGCAGAATGATATTAGTTTGTGCTTGTGGTCTAAATAACAGCAATGAGCAGATCCATAAATAGCACACACTTAACACTGCCTACAGACAGTCTGGTTTTTTAAATACTCCGTTTTCAAGGGTCTTTTGCATTCAGTAAAGGGGTTGATTTTCAGAAGTTAATGTGGGAGGCCCTAATCCTGTAAATCCAAAGGAAAAGTAACCATGCACCAATGCATCACCATGCATCCCTTCCTCTGACGACTTCTGTATGCTTGTCTCCTGTCATTCATCAAGAAACTACAGATGTAACTAGTAGAGGCTAATTTAGGTGTTTGGAACAAAAACACAGGACATAAGCATTCTATAAGGCTATTCTGAACTGCCAAAAATGTGTGCTAACACAGAAATTTAAAACCAACCATTGCAAACTTGTACAGTTATTTCCAAAAATGGAAAAAGATGAAGAATCAATACCCAAGAGTGACAAATGCTATTTAAAGTGAAATATCCTACGAGAATACTGAATAAAGACCTTACTGTATTGCTGGTTCTGCTTGGGACTGTTCACATCTGTGAGGAACCTTGAATAAGATCAGCATGAATATGCACTGTACAGTAAAATCTGAATGCAGTAGCTTGGTTTTCACACCAATGAAAAAACACACCTAATTTACAAGCCTGAAACTTACTTTCAGAAGTGACCTTGGCAACCAGAGCTAGCAAGATCATAGTTAAGCACCTAACCTGCTTTTGGAAATGGAAGTAAATGTTTAGTGTATTGAAATGCTTAACATCTCCTCAACTTGATGTGTGTTAACTTCAGTCAGATTAATATTCACAGATTTTTTTTTTCTCAGGATGAAAGAGATATATGTAGACATGTTCTATGAGCAAACTGAAATTTCCCCAGATGGAAAATTTCATTTAATAAATTTGTCACTAGATATTTGCTTATGGCTAACAGTGTTTCTGAAGGAACACGAACTCAAACAAGTTCCTATTCAGGAGAAGAACATGTAAGTGAAGAAAATGTAACTTGGAGATTAGTTAATATTTGTGAAACACTTCAAAGATGAAGTTTTATGTAACGCAGAAAAGAGATCATGAGTCTTTCTCTGATTGGAGCCGGAATGAAGCCAGAGCCAGAGCACTCTTTCTGTTTGTTAATATTTCACCAGATTCTTTCTCTGGCCAGCTTTTTACCCCCATGGATTGCTCTTAGAACTGTCAGTGATGTCAACGCTGTTGAAATTCTGTCTTGTGTGGAAACACTTAAGATAACTTTTGATCCATAAAGTGTAGCATTTCAGACCACAGAGCTTTGCAAGTAACAATGAGAATTATAGTAGAAGAAACTCCCCTAAGCTCAAGTAGTAAACCAGAAAAGTTACTTTGCTCAAAGCAACTCATTCCTATTCTTTGTTAAACTACAATGTAAATGCCAATGAGTAAACCCAGGACACGTACTGAGTACCTGTGGAGGTGCGGTTTCTTAAAATGTGGAGTGGGACATGAAAACACAAAGTTTCATCTACTCCAAACATATATAAATCCAGTGACTAATGAGAACACAGCTTGCCTTATGCCCTTATTCCCTCTGCACTGACCCTAGCCTTTGCTGATCCCAGGAGATACAGCTGATACTGATCTGTTCACATGGTACCACACAGGGCCCTTAACAATACAGGCTTTATGCTAAATGCAGTCCTAGAGTTGAACTTTAATAGTGATGTTTGCCTTTTTTTCCCCAAAAAACTAGTGTCTCCAACAGCAAGTAATAACTTTATTAAGCTAAATTACTCAAAGAAAATAAATTTCAGTTTTCTAAATGTTTTACAAACATTTAGAACATCCTCCTGCCTACCAATTACTCTGAAATCTAAAAAGGCCCGATAGCCCACTGGTGAATGGAGAAAACTTCCAGCAGACATATATCACCTGATCACCTGGCTCTACATGTGTGCCATGATTTTCAGAGGAAAGCAGACAACTATTCTGATAAGCAACTTTCCTTTGAGGGTGGCTTGTCATCAGCATTCAAGGCACACATGATGTGGATCACCAACCAAAATCTTTCACCTGCTCTCAGCCTCTGGTATAGAGCATTTAGAAAGCAAAGAAATACAGAAGCGTATTTCTTACTAGTACAGCCTATGTATCTTATGTAGCCTTTTAATATCATCATGGCTTGTACCTGTCTACCTCTGTAGCAGGTTTTTCCTTTTAATAATATGGAACAAGAAAAACACCATCAGCAGGAACCTATGTTCCTTCTAAACACCTGCTCTCTAGTTATCTACAGAATTAACATACAAGCTATTAAATCCATCTCATTTCTCCAGTACAAACTGAAAACTAGCAAGCAGAGTAAAGAGACAGAAAATTAAAATATAGCGTTTTGACTTGCTTGGAAGTTTACACAAGTTCTGAATTTGATGGTGAAATGAATAAAGTCTGTAACAGTATTAAGATGTAGTCTAACACTTCAAAACACATTGAGCACTGAGTCATTGCATTGTGTCATATGCTGGAAACAGAGCAAATCAAAGGGCTTACTTGACATGCCAACCATTTTGAGTGCCAATAGGCTGTTCTGTATATGAAAAAAATGAATCAAACTGTTTAACAGGTTCAGAAAAATAATTTTCATGCTACCTTTCTCTGTTTCACCAGAAATGTCCCTAAAACATAGCTACTGGTAGAATCAATTTGAACAGAGTGAACTCAGAATAAAAAAGGGAATAAAAAAGTTTGAATAAGCAAACTAACTTGCTTGCTCTGTAGCAAATCGTTCTTGTTACTGAGCTTCCAAGTCTCTGTGCGTGTCACTTGTACCTGAAAGCCCAGTTCTGAGTCACTTTATCTTAATGACAGTTTTATCTAACCATGTGTTTGATGAATGTACTAAATTCAAGTGAGTGGAATTAAACAGGAAAGACTGAAATAATTTTTCATAGTTCATGCATGAAAAATAATGCAAGCCTCTGCTAAAAATCAGAACTTGAAAATTTAGTATATTTTGCTTCTAAGGGGATGTTCTTCCAAAAAGGAAAAATTTTGCTTTCACAATCTTTATTTCACAATCTTTTTGAAATGCAGAATTCACTCTAGTAGAATTAAGGACACCTTTTGGTTGGTTTCCTGGAAGAGAAAGCTAGGCAGCAAAAAAGAGCATTTAAAAATCTTATTCTTGCAATGCAGTATTTCAGGGCCTTCATGTTTGAGTTAGAAGTTCCACTCTGGTGTTCTTCATATAAATCTGGATCCAGAGATAAAATTAAAGTTGTTCTCAGGAAAATATCAGCCTTTACTAATGTTTCACGTTGGCAGTACCATCTTTCCCTTTTGCTATTCTCTAGATCCCCAAAAATCTACATTAAGTTTTGCAACAGTGGTTGGAAATTTCTAGACATTAAGAAACTGATGTCCTTGTAAGGTTGCCAGAGCTGTTGCATCACACATACAACAGCACGAAACTGCATGGCACTATCAGTAATGTTTCAAAGACATCCTTTTGCTTATCCTGTCAATATAGGCCTGACCTGAAATAACTCTTCCTATTTCAGTCCTAGCCTCACAAAAAAAGCACGTGAAAGCACTGTGTCCATTCCAGTCCTACAGGTCTATCAATGCACATTACTTTGTCCTTGCAGTGCACTGCTATTGTGAGTAAATACACTTATAATCCACTCCTCATTTTGAAAGCCCTTTAAAATATTATTTTTTCTTGTGAGCTGCTAAAGATGGTTCATTGCATCCATCTACTGATTTAAAAGTAGATGTAACATAGGCTGGAAAGGACTTCTGGGTGAAATGTCACAGTGCTTATCACTCCCCACTCAGAATATACCTTGACACAATTTGTGTCCATTGCCTCTTTTCTTTTCGCTGTGCACCTCTAAGGCTCTTCTTCTGTCTTCTCCAAAATCCCTCTCTGAGTAGTAAAAAAAGCAGCAATCACACTACTCACTGACTCTTTTCCATGCTGAACAATACAGCTCCCTCAACCTCTTCTCATGCAGTGTGTTCCTGTGCCCCAGCAATTTAGTGACTCTGCACTGGACTCCAGTTTGTCAATCCTTTGTACCAGAGGATCCAAAGCTGGATGCTGTCTCTAGATGTGGCCTCACAAGTAGCAAATAGAAGTGAACAAATCCCTTAACTCAGTGGTTGCATTCTTGTTCCTGTAGTCTTATATGTGGTTAATGGCACATGAGTATCTATGTAATGGTAACAGGTCATTGCCAATATAAAGCTCGTTTGAAAAGGCTAAATAGCTGTCATATTATTCCACAGATGCTGTCAGATCTCAGGAATAATGATGATCACCTTTACTTGGAACATTCTGGAGAAATGTTTGTCTGTCTACTTATAAAGACCTTAAATAAAGAAGAGTCTACAATCTCTCTAGGGAACAGTCTGCTATTAGCCATCTTGCTGTTAAGCTATCCCTGAAGTTTGTAAGTCTGTTACTTTTTGTCCGATCCACAATAGGTGTTAGAACAGTTTCCCAAAGTTTTGCTGATGAAGGATTACTCCATGTACAGGCCAACAGTTTGGGAGACGTAACATTAATCTGCAATACACTGCTCAACATAATAGCTACCACTAAAAAGTTCCTTTACAATTTGCCTGTTAAGAAGCTCCACTTTACTGCACACATCTTACAAATGGTGCTCTTGCCAAATATTCCAAAAACATGGTGCTTCCTGTAGAAGTATAACACTGATTAATGTTCAGTCTATGACCTAGGTTTTACTTTCGCCTCTCATCCTAACCCTGATGCTGTCTCACATGTAAGGTCTGAATGCTGTCTCAAATATAAGAATGTGTGTCTACTTTTATTTTTTTCTCTTCCAATTTGTTGCACTGGACTATAAAACTCTAATGAATATCAATGCCTAGTTCACTGTGTGCCCACAGCATATACCATATTATGCCCGTGATGTCACTTTTGGCTTTTAGGTCTTAGCACATTAAGCAGTATTGTAGCAATTAACCTGCTACAAAAATAACAATTAAGCAAGGATTTAATTATCTGGCAATACATAAAGTGTGCAGTTCTCAAACAGACACTTTCCTATCTGTCCCAGCTAAGTTTTAGACTATGTAAAAACAGAATTTGCATTCTCCAGGAGTACTTAATAAAAATGGAGAAGTATTTGGAACAATGGCATTAAAACCAAAGAGCTGTATAGACATTCCTCTTAATTCTTACTTCTGCTGGCAAAGTGGAATTCCCTTCAAGTGACTCATTCAGATTCTGATGATAGGACTGTAACAACAGCAGCAGTCATGTAAAATAATTAGTGGAAGGGGACACAATTCCACTACCATACTTCCACTCTTCAAGAAGAGTCAAATACTGTGACTACTTTACAAAGTGGGCTTACCTTGGTTGCTGTTCTTTTGAGGACTGAGAATAGAAAGGCTTGATCCCATTTCTAATGTTTGCCAAACACCTTGGTAGAAATTAGGTGCTCTAGATGAAGAAGGCTGGACCTGCTGGACTTGACTAGGACTCTGCCTGAGCAGCTCACTTTGAACAATCTTTGAGGATGCATTTGCCTTTTGTTGCTCTGGCCCGTGATTTCCAATAGAGAAATCTAGCTGAACCTGTTTTTTGAAAGGTTGTACAAAATTAACTACAATATCATGACAGTGATTGAGAAACCCTAGTTTATTTAGTGTTAACAAATGCTATTTTGTACAGGAAAAATTAATAATTTAAAAAATACATTGATTTTTAAGTCTTCCAGGAGATATTGAGCAATTTCAATTGAAAAATCCAACTTAAGGTGATTACACTGATGATAAAACTGCACTGTACCTCAGCAGATGGCAATTCCATTTCTTCCCCACAGCTGCTTGGAGCTTCTTCCTTTAAGCCAGGGCAGGCCACTAGAGAAGAGAACCTCGAGGGATGCTGTTGCCTTGCATGTTGCAGCTTCTAATATGAAATATTACATTTACACAAATAACTCATGGTCTCTAAAAATAATACCTTTATAGTTCAGTTTGCTGTTACACTGCTAGATTTAAAATAATCAGTTACAAATAATATTGAACAAAATTACGTTCCCTTCAGATCAACAGGGCCAAACTACCCTCCTAATAAACCTTGTATTAAATCTGTTCAAAATCTGTATTTCCTGATGCTTTTACTATCACTCTGCTTGTTACTCAGGTTCATATTGTCAGGATCATTCTTCACTTTTGTCTTTTCCCATAATTAAATTACAGAAGAAAAAGTCCTAAAGAATACCAAAAACCCCAATTAAAATAAGGCAGCTATGGAAAAGTAATTTGTCAGCAACTAAAAAAAACTAATTTACCCCACAAAGTTTCACCAACTTTCAACATGTAGCAATTAAAGTGAGGTTTGATGAAAAGCAAACTGCTTCAGCCCTGTCAAAGGAGATGAAAATAAACATCGAAGTCTTTTGCTATATATTTAAGGCTAAAGAAACAAAATGTGAGCCCATTATATAAAATAACTGACAGTGAAATTCCTGTAGCTACGACAGTAATAAATTCTCTCAGTTTTTGGTAAGGATGATGATTTTGAACACAGGAGCAAATGTAGCCTGGCTAGTAAGAGTGATCAGCTAGAATAAAAATACCCAGCCTAGAATAACAGTAGTTTTTGAAGGTCAGCCTGGAGCTCAGCTTCAGTGCAGGAGCTGAAGCCTCAGCAGGTATGTTCTGGGTAAAGAGCAGCCCGGAATTAGAGTACTGAATAGCTTGGATATAAGAAGGGCTATACTTTCTAGTCTGGACAAATCACGTTTTCAAATGTTCCTGAGGTGGAAAGATCCTCAGTGACAGCCACTCCAAGCAAGCCACCAGCTGAAGAGACTGAACAACTACTCCCAGAGTTTAGCACACCAGCTGGAAACTCACAGTCAAATGCTACCTCTCCAAGTGCCATGGACATACTGTATTTTTAATATCTATTTATTCTTACAAAAGTAAGAATGATCTTTAATGATTTTTAACAGAACACCTGAGACACAAGATGTGTAGAAAAATACAAACACAGTATCTAGCTCATTAAAAATAAAACCACAGAAGACTGGGATGAATGGGCAATGAGAATTCATTGGTCTTAATTTAAGAGTCAGTTAAATTCTAAGATGAGCTGTGAAAGAAAGAAAAATTAAAGAGTTGAATAAAAAAAAGTTGTAAAAAACATGGGTTTGAATTGTGAGAATTTTGCACAGATCTGGAAATCACCTTTAGCTAGTGTAAGCATTTAGCTAGTCTTTTTCAGACTCAATCCCAGCAGTGCACAGATGGAAAAAACAGGTTACAAGAGGTCTACTCAAATGCTTGCTGTACCCTAATTTCCCATGTAAAAATTATTTTCAGTGTTAAGAGTTTAAGATCACTATTTTTGAAACGGTGAACTGAAAGTTCAAGTGAACAAAGGATGCCAAGCTTGTGACTTCAAGTTAATAAGATGTTCACAAGCATCCTAAACAAATGATCCATCCACAAGCATGCTGAGGCATTCCACAGTAAGTTCTTCTGTTGGCAGACCACATTCCAGGCATTCTGCACACCGTAACAGCTGCCTCACCTATTCCCTTCTGAAAGTCACAGAGAAAGATCAGAATCCTATGCTCAGGACTGTTACGGAGGACCAGATCTGAACTTTCCACCTTGGAGTTTTACAAGAAATTAAAGATTTCCTGCTCCAGAAGTAGCTCATACCACTGTCCCATAAGATGTGTCATTGATATGTCGGCAAGGCTATTTATTTGATGCTCAGTTCTTTTCTCTGAGGACCCTCCTTGCGCTACAACAAGATGCTAATACTTGTGGCAATGCTGTTGTGACAGCTCTTGATCAGGCCCTCAGACTGTCAATGAAGAGTTGAAAAACAGTGCTGCATTACCAGATGTGTTCTCACAGAGCTCAAGTAATTTGAATCTTCCCAGCTCAAAACCCAGATGGCTTTCACTATGTTATGTCTCAAATCGTATTTTTCATGCCCTCACTAGTACTTTTGACTTCAAAACTTGATTAGATAAATTTGCTAAAATATGCCAGATTCTCCAGCACACATTGTGCTTACCTGGCTGACCTCTTACAGTTCCCAATTTCTGTTGTCTAGACTATCTGCTATAACTGAAGGAGAAAAAGTCTCCATTAGCTCTGGAATGGTACAGCAGATGGCATTCTCAGTTTACCACTGTCAGATCAATGGTCTACAATGTTTGTTCACACTGCAACCTTTATACCTTCTTCATTGACTAATGGGCAGTAAAGAAGAACAGGGACTTATTTTCACTCAAGCAACCTGTCAAATTTGGTTCTAATCAACTATTAACAGCATAGCCCTTTGAACTTCAGGCAACCTTCCTCTACCGGACCAGAGAGCCCCTCTTGTTGGATACCTTCTGCTAGGAAGAAGCTAAGAGAAATGCAAATACCTGGGACAAGATGTCCAAATGCAGAGTTCTTCCCTGACAGGTTCCCTTAGAACATATTCCAAAATGTTGCCATAGATTCAATCTGACAAATTCACCTTAGCCAAGAAACATACATATTTGTTTTTTTCACCAAATAATATGCCTTTTCTGTTTGAAATACTGCTGCATACTTTAGATGCTTGGAGATCCTTTTCTTTTCATACTCAAATGTTTGAGCCCTTCAAATAAGTACTACCTGGTTTTACTACTATTCTTTACCCAAGGTAATAGCAATCCTGTGCAGAAGCTGCCTGTCTGCCTAAAGACCTGATAGCCAAACACAGAACTTGACCCTGTCAGTACTTGTTCTCAGATTTAATTGCTGGATGATCTTTGCATTTCAAACTTTTACAGTATTTTCTTAGATTTACTAACCCAGATGTTTTTGTAATTAGTCCAGATAATATCTCTCATGGGTACAATCTGCAGTGCTGTTTTACTTCTCAGGAAAAAAGATATATCTGTTTTCAGCATAACTAAATTGCCAAAAAGATTGGATCAGCTGAGTCACTTAACCTTCATTTATGTAATTTGTAGTACTTATTCTAAGCAACTACATAGGTTAATATGCTTTGTTTTTTTTTTTTTTCTGCACCACTCTTAACTGTAAGAAAATATAATATTAATTAGAATTTACTTCCAGTGGCTCTTTCTCAAGAAACTCACCTTTGTCATTCAAACTGTCTGACCAGATCGTTCATATACTTTGTATTATACCTAGGCCAACTAGGTAACATCTGAAGAATTAGTGATGATTTCAGGCTAAAACCCCGGCAGGATGGCATGCTCACCATGAATGTGTAGTTATTCCATCTTATCTTTTTAGAATGTGTCTGGTGTAAAAATGTTTAAGACATTTTTAGAATGTATTCAGATGGTAAAAATTTTCAAGAAAGTTACTTAAATTTGTGATTTCTTAGTGTAACCTGACAACATGATAGTAATATCTTCTGTGTAGTTTCATATTATCTAGAGATAATACTAGAGATCTTAGTATGTAAAAAGATAAACATTTAATTTCAACCTCCTACATATTCATGGATGAACTTTAATAATCCACAAAAGGGTTCTCAAATCTTTTCTTGATTTCAGTTAAGACAAGTAAGAATACATAAAGGGAGAATTAAAAATAAACAGGATCCTACAGAGGACGTTAGCTTAAATTCAGCTGATTTTTAACCCAAAAGGCAGAGGAGATAACAGTTTCAATCTAATATGCTGGAGGCTGACTGTTTGGAAAGCAGCTCAGCAGAAAAGAAACAAGAAACCTGGTGGACTAGAAGTTGAACATGAGGCAGCAGCACATTTGTGAAGCCTTTGGCAAACAGCATCCTGACTGCACCAAGAAAAGCACTGCCAGCAGGTCACAGGAGGTGATTATTTCCCTCTACCAAGCACTGGTGCAACCACATTTAGAGTACTGTGTCCACTTTTGGGCTCCCCGGGACAAGAAAGACATAGACATACCGCAACAACCACAAACAGCAAACAGCCGCACAGATGACCAGCAAATTGGAATATTTTACATCAGAGAGAGGTCGGGGCAGCTGGCCTTGCTGGTCTCCAGAAGAGATAGGTCAGGAGTGATCTTTTCAGAGCATCTGATGAGGATGGTGGAAGGATATAAAGATGACTGAGCTAGACTCTTCCCAGTGTTATACAGTGGAAGAGCAAGGCAATGGGCACAAAGAAGTACAGGACACCCTGCTGAAGTGTAAGGAAGGCAAAAAACCTCAACCAAATGCTAGTGTTTTTATTGGGAGGGTGACCAAACACTGGAACAACTTGCCCGGAGCTGTTCCCAAAGAAGTATTTCCCCAACTGAACTTGGTTAATAATTCTACTGGAGTTTTATACCTTGGAGCAACAACCTCATCCTTTCTGAAAGAACACTGTTTACTGCCCTCAAAATTACGACGACAATCAGCTGCTCTGACTCAATCCTCACAGGAACAAATCCGCTGATCAATTAAGTAAAGTACATAGTGAAATCCTGACTATCCAAGTTACTGGGAGGTTTGCCACTAACTACTAGGGGAGCCAGGATTTATCCATTTGTCTCTCTGATGAAAGCTTCAATTTAACCATTAAACGTTGTATATCAATTACAAAAGAAAAGAGACAGGTTATCTATATATCCTGCTTTCATATATGGGAAAGGTGCAATTACAATAATTTGGACATGGGTGCTTTAGAATCCCACCATTGTGAATGTTTGAAAATATTCTCACTGATTAATAATTTTAACATTTATCTTAGGACATACTGCAAATATGTCAAATTGCCTTTCCTCACTTACTTATAACTAAGCTTTATAAAACTCACAATTTAGTATTGCATTTGTTGCTGCAAGTGTTTCTAAAATACCTTGGTTGAAGATCATGTTTAAAAATATTACTTTTGAAGTCCCAAACTCTTTAAGCACCTGGGGAAACCCCATCTGGCTGGCAGCCAGTCACTAGTGGTTTTCCCCAGGGCTCAATTTTAAGGTTAGTTCTCTTCACTCTTTCTATCAATGACTTGGACATACAACTTGAGTCCACACTAAGAAAGTTTGCTGATGATACTAAATTAGGAGGACTCACTGATTTCCTTGAGGGTAGAGAGACCTTACAGAGAGATTTTGATAGAATGGAACACTTTGCAATCACCAACTGCATGAAAATTAATAAGAGCAAAAATTATGGATTCTGTACCCAGGACAGTGTAATGCTGGAGGTCTGTATCCACTGGGGGACAAGAGGCTGAAGTGTATCCCTGAAGAAAGTTATCTGGGGAGTTTGGTTGCTGGCAAGCTCAGCGTGAGTCAACACGTGTGTCCTGGTGGTCAAAAATGCCAACTGTGTCCACAGTGCGTTAAGCACAGCACAGCTGAACGACCAAAAAAGTGACTGTCCCACTATGCTCAGCATTGGTGTGGCCTCACCTTGAGTCTTGTGTGCAGTTTTGGGCTCCATAATATGAGAAGGATATAGAAATACTAGAATGTGCCCAAAGAAGAGCAACAAAGATGGTGAAAGGACCAGAGGGCTAGATTTCTGAGGACTGGCTGAGGATACTTGGCTTGTTCAGCTTAAAAATGATGAGACTGAGGAATGACCTCCTTGCTGTCTATAACTTCCTCAAGATAGGGAGCAGTGTAGGAGGTGCTGATCTCTTCTTTTTGGTGTCCAGTGATAGGATGCAGGGCAATGGCTTAAAGCTGCATCAGGGGAAATTCAGACTGAATATTAGAAAGAAGTTCTTCCCTGAGAGGGTGGTCAAGCAGTGGAACAAGCTCTCCAGAGAGCAGTCATGGCCCCAAGCCTGTCTGTGTTCAAGAAAAATTTGGGACAATGCCCTTAGATACATGGTTTAACTTCTAGGTTGTCCTGTCTGGCATCAGGATTCAAAGATCCTCATGGGTCCCTTCCAGCTCTGGATATGCTATGATTCTATGAAATCTTCCAAAGATAGATTTGAGCTAAAGTCAGAAAGAGTCCTTTAAATGTGGAATTTTAAGGAAAGTTACATTCATGAAATTCGAACTGGCTTAATGGATCATTATCACTAAATTTTAATTATATAATTACCTGCATTGTGAGTCTGTGCTGTAGATGTTTTAGAGCTGATAGCTGACACTGTGTTCTTTTGACAAGTTCTCTTGGAAGCAGACTACCAGAGGCAATACAAACTGTGCAGCGTTTAGAGCCAACAGGATGCCAAAGTCCTATAAAGGAGAGAAAATACCAAGGAACGCATTCTTGGTTGTTATTTTGTATCAGTATTACATTCCCAGCAAGTGTTTACAGCAGATAGGGATGAACCACAGAACACAGGCCTTCTCACTGCAGATGGTTTCAATGCTATGCAGAAATGGGCCTCATGGTTTTCTCCTTTGCTTCATTGCCAGAGAAACTGTACATGGAACATAAATATCTACAATGTTAATCAACAAAAGTTACTACATACAGACTCTCATTGTTCTATATTAGCATCGCCTATCACAGGATAATCTTACTTGCAACAATTAGCACCACAGTCTCACACAAACTATGCAGATCAAGGATCAGTCAGGTCCAGCACTTTGTTTTCATATTAAAGCCCAGTTCTCCCCAGCTCAAAGGATTCCCAGATTTTATTCTAAATATATGTTAGCACTCTTCTGTAGAATAAATTTACCTTCCTTTAACATCATTCCAAGTTCTGCCCTGAGTCTGTTTCCCATTTCAATCAACTGCCACCTCTCTTGGTTTAGGACTGAGATTTTTCTTGCTGCTTCCTTCAGTTTATTTTCCATTCCCTGCAGATTATGTCTGACACCATATTGAAGCTCAACTCCGGGACCTACATCAGGCAACTCTTGTCCAAGATCTACTATCTCTTCTTCAAGAACTGTGGGTTCTGGTCCCTGAATAAAACAGATAGTGTTTGTAATGAATATTTTGAAAGTGTGGTCTGCAGGTTGAGAGATTTGTACAAACACGCATTAGAATCCAGTTGAAGAAGAAGTGTAAAGTTAAGTCTACCACCCATTTTTTAGGGTCAATTTCCAAGATTTTGTTAGCAATATATGGCAAATGAAACTGTGGAGCAAAACACTATAACAGACTGAGACATCCTCACAAATACTGTTAATTGTGAGTATAAAATAATACAGACAGGATAAACACCACATAACTGTAAACAAAAGAGCAGTTAATTTTAAGATAAAATGTGGGAAAAACCCACTTTATAGCAAATAGCAATCTAGCACAAACTTTTCTTTGTTTAATCATCGTGTACATACACACATAGGGGGTAGATCTGACTTAAAATACTGTTTTAAAGAGAAAAGGCTGCCAAAGAAAAGCAAAGATTATACAGTCTGTTTTGTCTCTGCAAAACTGAGTCCACCTGCACATATACATAACGATAAAAGTACTTACTCAAAAGATAACATCCTTGGTTTTCAAGAGCTATATACTTGCCTCTTGCAGCCGCCACAAAGGGCATTTTTTGATATCCATTTAAATACTCACCATTCACTGAACAAATCATCTCCCTACAGACATTTTAAATTTCACACATTGCCACAAGTATCTAAATATATCCCATGCATTAAAATCATTTAACAAAACTCTTGCTCAACTGTATGTTTACTCTTTTATACATAAACTAGTTACAAGTGTACTACACTAACTGTACAACCCCAATTAGTTTTCAAGTAAATCACCCTGTACAGTACGATTCAAGAAGTACACATTGAAAGCTATTATTCATACTGGCAAAAAAAAAACAACCGCCATTGCCTTAGCATGCCATGCAATTCCCTTTTCCTAATTCCTTTGGAGAGTTTTACCATAAAAGGGAAGGCTCTTGAGAACGTACATGGAAAGCACACAGTTCTACAAACTCTGTGGGGGAAAATGGTAGAGAAATTAGTGCAGGACTAGAATCTAAAAATACTAAGAAAGACAACAAAGTAAAAAATAAAAAGGAACATCACTGAGACACATTTGGCAATTTATATAAAAGAAATCAATATAAGTAGCCCCAAATTATTACATTCTCCTTCATCATACGAACAGTGAAATTAACAAGCAAGGCTCAGCATAAAGAGAGGTGAAGGTAATGACTCATTACAGCCCCACTGGTTGTCACACTGTGCCATCTTCACCAGACCAAAAGGCAAAAGCACATCACATGGCTGGGGCAAGGAATACCATTTGCTTAAACTTCTCTTTTTCCTGAACTTTTCAGAAAAACATTCAAAAGCATTACACGGAAATTTTTTTGTCAAGTGACAGACTGTAAACTGTAGAGTTAGGATTGGAACTCAGATCTTTTTACTTTTAGATCTGTTTCCAGAGCAATACTCCACAGTACAAAAGAGAGAAAACACTGATAAAGTGAGTACTAAAAAAGAGGGGGAGGAAAAACTCTTCTCAGAGCTGATACAAAAGAAAAATATACACACAGAAGTTTACATGCCTATTTTACTAGTTTCCACAATAAACTTTCCTCTTTAGCCCTGGAGTCTATAATTTCTAGATTATGGTCACAGAACCTCTGTTATATTAAGTGGAAAAAAGAAAACCATTGCTATGGTTCTCTTCACATCTGCACACCCCTGTTTAGTTACCATTATTGCTCAACAGATTCTGGACTCCCTGAGGTAGAAATATTTTTGCCTATATTTCTTCATGGCCTTAAGTACATCCTTAGCATGCAATTAATAAACATAAGAAGTACAGAAACAGTATAGAAGAAAGTTAAAGATAAGCACTTCTAGAATCCAGTAAGAAATTCTAATGAAGTTTTGCCCATTATTTTTAAGATATTTTCAGAACTCTTTCCAGCTCCCAGTCTATGTCAGGCTTATGCCAGCTCCCTGTCTAAGAAGGCTTATTATGCGCTAAGAAAGAAAAAAATGCAACAGACAGCAGAAATAGCCAGGAAACAATAGGTCAACTTCAGTGACGACAGCATTAAGTACAAATCCAGCATTTTATTCACTTGAAGTTTTGGCCTGCACATTTACTATTTAGCACGTGTCCATACATACAAAGCACAATTAATTCAGCATTTCATGCTGAAGGTGCACATCTGCCTGAAAAATGTTCCTGTTCTCATATTCGGCCATAAGCATTCTATTATAGTTTAGCATAATGAAGCAAAGGATTAACCTCTGGAACAGAAAATGTTAATTTCCTATTTTACAGTCTCCAAGGCAAAGTCACTCTCTACTTTTCTTTGAAGGCTCTTTCCCGACTTAAAGAAACACAAAGAAAATGAGAATGTGTCTTGGAGAGTAGTTTGTAAAACATTTTCTGCAACAAGAAAAGAATAATCAGTATAAAATTCAGTTTTCACCTAGTTCTGGAAGTGGCCAAAGAGAAAAAATAAATCTGTGCTGTCTATACTGGCACACAATGATTTTCAAAATATGATTTGACAGCATGAACAAACAAATCCCCTTCTATGTTCAGCAAAGATTAAGCATGATCCTGGTAGGTTTTGCATTTTTTCCACACAAGGTTCCCAGGGCTCCAAAGTTTTATTTAAACATTGATATTGTTTCAGTTTTTTAAGCTCTTAGTTTTTAATGTAAACAGCACCTCTCATGCTTATTTATTACTTATCTATTATTTCAGTTTTCTTGAACTTAGATGGTTACTGGTGAGTCTTAACAATAAGATTAAAGCATGAAACAGATATTGTTAGATTTTATGACAATTAGAAACCCATTATTTTTGAATTGTATTTTAAACTATCTTACTTCAGACTGTTTACTGCACCATGAATTTGCTGGGAGACAGGAAGAGGAGAACATACAGTGACCTACTCCTTACATAGTATTAGATATTTGTCCCAGTTTTCAATTCCATTATTAATTTTTCTCAAGAGATGCCACTGTCATACATTAATGTTGATATTTTTGCTACTCTTCAAATAACACAGTGGGAATGACATTTGCAAACCCTTGAACTGAGCAAAACATACTCCCAGAGCCAGTGGGTTTTTCCTTCATGGGTGGTGAGCGCTCCAAGACAGCAGTGAGGCTTGGTACTTTCTCCTGTTCATACTGGGTCACATTTAGATTTACAAGAATGGATTTACAATGGAAAACTTTAGGAGGTGATACACAGTAGCTTAAGCATTTGAAAGGGGGAGGAAAAAAAAATCAAGACAAGCTTGAAAGATCAAGAGTGACTTGGGCCAAGGAGTGACTCGTCAAAATTTATTGCCTAGAAAGAATGAGCAAAAATTCGGTTGAAAAAAATCTTTGCTGGCTCTCATCTAACTGGCCATATAAGCATATATTACTTCAGTTTATAGTATGCATTCAAATAAAAATAATGTGCTTTGCATTTAATTACACACACACACACATAGAGATATTTCAGGTAGTTTAAACCTCTTCATACCTTTTCTGTGTCTGGGTTTACTATACAGTCCAGCTTAGTTGAGCTGACTTTGATGTTGCTCAAAGTGGTTGCAGTTGAAATTTTGTTTGTGCTCACCGAACCTAAAAGAGGAGTATAAAAGCAACAGCTGCTTTAGAACATTGTCTCATGAATATACATGCTTAGAATCATAGCATCATTTATGTTGGAAAAGACCTTTAAGATCATCAAGTCAAACCATTAATAGGACACTGCTAAGTTGACTGCTAAAGCATGTTATCAAGTGCCACATCTACATGTCTTTGAAGTGCCCTAGAGGGATGGTGACTCAACCATTTTCCTCGGCAGCTAGCACCAATGCTTGAATAACCCTTTCCGAAAAGAAACTTTTTCCTAATATCCAATCTAAACCTGCACTAGCATAACTTGAGGTCATTTCTCTTGTCCTGTTGCCTATTACTTGGGAGAAGAGACAGATCCCACCTCACAACAACCTCGGTAGCTGTAGAGTGGTAAGGTCCCCCCGAGCCTCCTTTTGTACACCACTTCAGTAGATATACTGTAAACCCCATGGGAGGGAGGTTTGGACTAGGAGATCTCTAAAGGTCCCTTCCAACACAAACCATTCTGTTGCTTCACTAGCAGGAACTCTGTCATAACCTGTAATATACATGTATTTGCTTTACTCATGTAATATATATATACATTTGCTTTTCTAGTGGTAATTTTGTAGTGACTTATAGTGTGTGTGTGCATTTGTTTTTACTAATAATAGTTTTGTAGTAATTTGTAATGAAGAATCTCAGATAGCTGTGTACTTATGTACTGTGCAATCTTGAGAACCCCACAGCAACGAGTTTTACACACCCAAGGGCTGGATAGCCCTCATAGGTTGTGACCGTGACTGCTACACTTCCTTACAGAATTTAAAGGTCTTTGGCAAGAGTTGTTACCTTGCTCTACAAGTTGTCTGTTTTCTGTCAGAGGAAGAGAGGACAACATCTGCTCATCAAGACTCTCCATTTCTTTCCTCATTTGTGCAATAGCAGCACGAAGGCTGGCATTCTGCTTCTGCAGCTTTTTTATTTCCAAGGTAGGAATATCTTTGCACAGGGAAGTTTTATCATCATACTGAAACACCCAGAAAAAAAAAAAGTACAACACAATAAAAACCCTTCATTGATAAGCAACCCATATTGTCTTTACACACCACACACACAGATCCTAAAACTTACAACCCATGAACATACGTGGGAGAAAAGAACCATAGGAGAAAAAGAAATAGATCTGGTTATTGAGGATTTTCCAGGGAAAAAGGTGCTATGCTGAGAACATCATAGGAGGCGGCATAACTGGGGAGGACCATGGGCACAGAGGTGGCTCTGTCTTGTCACTGTTGTTCTGTAACTGTGCTCTCTCTGTCTCTTCCATGGACCCATCTCCTTAAAGAGCTTACTGGCTCACCAGCAGTCTCCTTTCTGACCTGTCAAATTCTTGAAAGTGTCATTGGAGATCATCTGTTCACAGTAACATAAAGAGGCTGGATGTTCTTTGCTAAACAGAAAAAGGGGAAGGAGTGTATGGATTACAGCCAGATAACTTGGACAGTTGACGGTATCTAGAAAACCTCCAAGCATTTCAATTTAAAGTAAGTAGCAATGCCCTTCCATTGCATGTTAGATAAGCTAACAACAAGCATTGTAAAAGGAACATTTGTCAGATAATGATCGAACCTCTACCTTCATAAAGGCCTTGAAGCCTGTCTTCTCTTAATAATACTTGGTGGAAGTTTGAATGGATAAGCAATAGACTTCCAGAACTGAAGAGGCTGACAAACCCCAGATTGCCAAGGTTGCCTTTTACTATAGAAGACCTTATTTATATAAGTAAAATATGAGCAGCTTGCTTACAGAGTAATATATCACAGAATCACTCTATTTCAAAAATTTTTGATGGAGAATTGCTCCCTTTTCTTCATGGGCCACATATAGTCTTAAAGATTATCTTGGAGAGTTTAGTTTGGAAATCTAGCCCTATGTGCATAAAGTAATGGCTTAATCAGGGCAAAAATGTGAGATGCTCTGGATCACAAGCCAGAAGAACTGCTTTAGTCTGTTCTACCAAAGGTTGCTAGCTCCAAACAATAGTCAGCCACATATGTTTAGGAAAAAGGACAAATACCAAAATGCTTCCTTCCTCTTACATGCCTCCTCAATTTCCAAATTTGCAGCTTTTGGTGATGGAAAAGAAAGGAAAACAAAAATAACTCAAAAACTAAAACACACAGATATTGATTGGAAAACACGTCTTCTGTTCACTTGAAATTCCAGCACAATCTTCAGGGAAAAAAAATCTAGTAGGATCACTGGGATATAAGGACCATGATATTAGGGTCTTGACAGTATTTACTTTTGCTGTTTCTTCATTCAAAGTGTGTCTGCAAACATTTTTAAAGAAGTTACATTAGACTAGTGGCGGTGTATTTTAACTGTGGTTTTATCAAAACAGAGAATGCATACTTTAGTTTCCACTCATGTAAAATCCTCTCTCACTGACATAGAAACATTTGTCATCATCCATCTAAGAAATGCAGATACTATTTGGTACAGGAGTATTGGAAAGCTCTGCAACAGCAGAATATACATTTCTCCAGTCACTAAAGAAATCCTAATTCATAGACCACCCAGATCAAATGTTTTTGAAAACAAAAAGACTATGAAATGTGTTTGGAGCATTTGTATTAAATGTTGCTAATTTTAAATGTTTCTTTGAATTCAACCCTAACCTTAAATCATTGCAAAGCAGCAATTCTGCCTCTTCAGAGGGCATGGCAATTCATGAGGCACTGTATGTAAAACACGTGTGAGCAAATTACTTCAGTCTCAACATTTATGCCTTGTACAGCCTCAAACACTACTCCCTTTCCATCTTCTCCATTATTCCCTCTTTCCTTCAGTCCCCTTATTTCCCCAGTCATAAGGCTGTTCTGTGAGTGTGACCTGAAATGCTAATAGCCTTCAAATTAATTTCCCTATCATAAAGGCAATGTCTGCCCTAGAGTTTCTTTCTCTTGGGGCTCTTTCTGCCCTAACAGTACATGGTACGTAGAAGATGAGGATAGTCTATTCTGCTTTTACAGTCTCTCCAAGGTTGTTAAGGTGAGGAGGGGAAAGGCACCAGGAGGTACCAATACATCACCCAGATGTGTTCTGAATTTTGGGGCCCTGGACTTCATCTCAACTTGCAACAAAAACATGAACCATCACAGTTTCAACCAGAAATACAGCTGTTCCAGATTTTTGTAAGTGGAAAAGGGTCCAGGGAGAACACCACATAATTATCCAGAATTACTGTAAGTAATCTTTCCTTATCTATGCAATCCTATGGTATTATCAGCATGGTCTAGTTAGACAAATATGACCTAAGTCATACTAAAAAAATCAGTTATAAGCAAGATTTTCCAGACTGCTGTGTTTCACATCTCTGTTGCTTAATTAAAGGCTGAGAATGACTACTACACTTCACTTTGTATAGAAAAATTACAGGAAAAGGTTCTAGTTCAGAATAGTAGACTTTTTTTTGTTATTTAGTTTTTTAAACACTGGCCCTTCCCATAAATCAGAGACCAAAAAAGTCTTTGCTGAGATGGGTACTGCTTATCCTACAGGCCAAAAGTGCAAAAACAAGAGTATTTTAACAACAGAAAGAAAAGTGTGACAATGAAAACAAAAGTCTTGTCAACAACAGTTGAAGACAACAGCAAATGTGAACAGCTAAAAAACCCCTGCCCAACCTTGCTTCCTTCAGTATCTCAACGATCAATTCACAGACCAGTACAGTCTGAAATGAAATTGGAAAAACAACTTGCTCCATAGCAAGTTTTTTATGCTAGCAGTCTACTTTTGTCTGATAAAAATTCAGAAAGTATCTTTCTGAATACAACACTCCTGCATTCAGGAACTACTAGGCTTGCTTAACACTACTTTTTCTTACTTCTTCTTTTTCTTTCTTTCTTTAAGCTCTGGTAACATGCTCTGAACTGCTCACTGTTGAGCACCTGTAGCTGCCCAGTAGAGTGCACTGCAGCGCACTCTTTACTTTCATTTATTTACAAAAGACAATTTTCTACTTATAATGCATTATCCTTCAGCATGGCTTCAAACCAGCGTTACGCTTGCAATTCTGAATGCATATTTAAAATATATGGATTTTAATAGGTAGCAATGAAAGGAAAAACAGTGATACTGAAATATAAGACATTATTTTATACCGCTGGCATATTAGTATTTCGAAGCTTTGCCTTAAAATTTTAACTTTACAACTTAAAATCTACCTTGAACTGCAACTGACATAGAACCTCAGGAACATTCCAGAAATTAATTCTTCCCATTCTGATGTGCCACGATGGTACACTACATTGTCGTGTTTTGGAGTAACTGTCTACATCCAGCTTGCGCCTTTTGCCAGTGACTAATAAATGAGAGCCATAATTGAGCCTGTGACATCTAATCTATGTGCATTCCAGGCTAGATATGTCTATCTTTTGAATAAAATATATGAAACAGATGAACTGCTTACAGTAAATCCAGTGGAATCAAGGCTCATAAAGTTGACATCTCAGAATGTCTGCACTAGTGTCTAACGCTAAGTGTTGTCTAATCTGTTTCTCCCCTTCAGGTAAAATACTGATTAAATGACGCTTGTACTGTCTGTTCTTTCTCAGCAGCCAAAGCAGAAAGAACAGTCTTCACTTTATGCAACCTGCAGTCTGTTTTCTGTAGATCAGCTTCAACCCAGGAAAGAGGGAAAAGACAAAAAGCAGAGAATGCCAGTAGCTCAAGGACAAAGGGATGGAGAAAAGAAAAAGGCAAAGAAAGGAAGGGAAAGGGAGAAGAAAAGGAAAAAAGGAAATAAAAAAAGAAAAAGATCAAAAGATATTTTAAATCATAGCACAGGGACTTAAGCACATCCCTTTTGGCTCTGTCAAAAACCGCCTTCACAGACAAATAATTTAGCTTCATTGTCTCATCTTTATGTGAAATGGACAATGCTGATTCATCTCTCACGTGTTCCTGTGCTGCAGCTATTGATGCCTATGAATCATTTTTGAAAGACAATGATAAAATAACACCAGAGTAAATGCCTGCATTCTAAACTTCATAAACAAGTGTTTCCTCTGTACCCATGAGTTTACTAGGCAATCTGGCATGAAGAGCTGATAGCCCATTGTGTAATAGTCTCTAAACAATAAAAATGTATTTAATTAAATGCATTTAATTTTTCAGAAACAGAAGCTGGTACACTACACAAAATAGATTTTTTCCCCCATACAAAAATACTCAGTTTCTCAGGTTCCCTTGACAGAATTCAAGTGGTACTGTGACCTGAAATTCTTTTTGGCCTGGGGCTGCTCTAAGAGAGATCTTTCTTCTTTTGCTAAAATGGCAAGACAAAAGCAGTGACATCTCTCAAGATGACTTGATTTCATGAAAAGGGAGAAAAGGCCACTATTACAGATTGTTCATGAAAATTAATCTAGTCTCTGATCAGATATGTGTGGTGAACTACTGTGCTCCATACAGAATTGCTATTTTACATATTTTTGAAAGAAGACCAAAATCATACTTCCCCAAGAAACACCATGGTGGAAAAAACTCCATAGGTCTCTCTGCAACAGATGATTCTTAAACAGTGTTAATTTGAAACTCTCACCTCCTCTCTTGACGAAGACAGGCTTTGTGTTAGATCCTCTGATTTCTGATACCGATTATGTTCAGCATTCTCACAGAGCTGTTGCCAGTTTAGTTCTGTTTGCATTTTACTCTGTTCTAGAATCCATTCTTGATCAGCTGCTAGAGGCAGTTGCTTATATCTATGATACCAAGAGCAAAGCTGTTGATTTCAGCAGAATAAATAACTAAGGACGTTTTGCGGTGTTTTTTGACATACCCTAATGTGGTAGGTACAGCACAGGGGAATTTAAAGAAACACGTCAGCCAAACCGTATCCTTTGCAAAATAAGATCTGATTCAATAACCATCACAGAGAGAGGAAAAAAAAGAAGTTAATTTTACAAAAAAACCCCACCATCTTATAGACATTAAAAGTTCAATTCCTTTACAGCCATCTGAGTATCTGTAATACGTCAAAGACTAGGCATTACAGAAATAACTGATCTTCATTTTAACTTTTAGAGGTGCAGAAAAGTGCTATCTCTCTCCAGTGCTAAAAGTTGTGGGTATTTTCCACTTCTTTATTTTTTTAAACTGGACACTTCATTCAGCAAATGGGGCAGAACAGTCTTGAGATATACAAAAAGAAACCAAATGAAATTATTTCAGCTTTTTTTTGCCACAGTTCAAAGAAAAATTTTAAACATAAGATAAAAAATCTTAACAGAAGTTAAATTTAGATTATAAGCATACGAATGAAGGGATATTGTTTACTATGTACAATCTACTACAAGCAGCTAGAACATCCATCTTCTTATGCATACATGCATATATATATGGAAGTAGTGCTGATAAACATTTAACTGTTTCCCTCTGGTTTTGCAGGACGACAATAGAAACAGTGCAAAAAGTGGTCACTAACAAATCTCACGAAAAAAATTTAAAGGTACACTGTAGAGACTTGTGTTCACTAGTCTAAGCTTTTTGTTTAAGGTAAGCAAAACTATTCACTAGAATTAGAAAGGAAAATTTTGGCTGCATTCAAGAGGCTTTTAAATTGTATACTTGCAGAACTACTAAAGAGTTAGAAAAATAAAGCATTACTGAAAAGTTGTTAGAAAAATACTACCATGTTTTCTACTCTAGAAACAAAGTGACAAGGGGGCTGCTGGGAGACAGGAAGCTATGGGAAAAACTTCTTCCCTCCCTCCCCAACTTGTTCCCTGAATTTCAATTTAAATGAAAAGAATCAAAACAGTCATGTGGTTTGTCATTTTTGGGAAAACAAAAATCTGCTGTTAAAGGACTTTACATTTCAATCCCAACTAAGAACAATACTACATAATGGTCATTCTGCCGTGAAATTCCTCCGAAGTAATACTGCAAGTTATTCTGACACATGGAAACACCAGTAAAGACACCACTGAGAAATTGTGACACTTATGCTTCACACCACCTATGTCTTGTAAGTGTATGAAAAACTATTCATAAAGAAGGCACGGATTTTCCAGAAAACTAAACTCTTGCAGTGAGCTGCCATTCAGGTGGCTAAACTGATAAGGTAATGAAAAAAGTGTTTGAGAGATACTACTTTGACAAGTTCAGTTGATAAGTCACAACTGAAATTTGAAAACAAGAGGATGAGATCACAAGGGATTTTTGCTAATTGATACTACATCATGTGTTAGATTAAAAGGAATGACTGCAAGGAGATCCAATGGCAATGCTTCTTTAGTTGTAAGGCATAAACAATGGAGATAACTTTTGTCCTCCTCCAGTGGAGTAAGAAAAATTGTGTGTATGAGATGCTGTACCCTTGTGCTTGCAGAGAGCAGCTAATTAGCTTTATCGTTACAGTTCAACCGCACAATGCACAACAATAACTTCCAAACCAAGCCAGCTCTCAAGTATTGCTCAGGTGAGCAGTGCCCATACTTCTTTGGGTACGTTCATAAATTGCCTCTGGAGAACCAACGGGCAAGAGAGCCCTGGATGAAGCTATGTTATTTTAGCAGGACTGAGGGCAGCGAGATGTGGATCAGCAGGTGCTGCCTGCAAGACACAACTGTCCAACAATACCATTTCATTTATATTATATATTGGTTTGGTTGACAGGTCAAAAATTAACTATTCTAGTTCTAACAATTAAACACATTCATATGTAAATATGTAAAAGTGATTTCAGTATCAAACACATTTTTATAAAAAAACTAAGAAGGGAGGTTTTGTTGCTCTTTAAAGTTTGTAATATATAGAGAGGTTGTATAATTCTGCCCTAGAGTATCACAGTTGAAGGTCAAATTTCACTGTTAGTCAGATGATCCTTTTATGGTGAAATGACAGGAATATAAGAGGTAGAAGGGAAAAAAAACCCTTGTAATTAGGAGTATGATAAAAAATGTATATTTACCCATCTTGCCTAAGTCTACCTCTGATTTCTAGATGCTGACCTTTCCTGCAAATTCAAGGTTAACGAATTTAGCAGTGGGCTGTCTACATAAAATAATCTTACACAATCTCAGATTACTAAACACATTCTCAGCAGTTCCTTACAAGGGGCAGCTGTCCGACAAGCAAAGCAGCAGCTGCTACACAAGCAGGGCATAATCTGTAATCATAAATATAATCAATTTTTAGAAAGAAATAGGAAAAAAAGCTTATATGACTATAGCAATGTTAAACCAGAACAAGCTAATTAAAAAATATAAAATTAAAAAAAGGATTTCTAAATGGCAGTGCAGCAATACAATATTGTTTCTCCAACATTCTTATACCCATTTCTGACATCAATCTCTCCTTCCAGTTCTTGAATTTTTGCTCCATGTGAAGTTTCAGGTTCACATACTCCTCATGCTGATGACCTCTGTAACTATTCCTAGAGCTATAAACAAAAATAAAACAAATTTACATTAAAAAGCATCTCTGGTGAACTAATGAGGCATCCATATGTAAATTTTTTTAACAATAACACATAATTATAAAGACAAGATGCTATAATTTCCTAAAGAAAGAGTCACCGTAACATCTCTTTCTCATCAGCTGAAACCAATTATAACAGTATATGTTATATCCCAAAACAATGCTTCAGAAGTTGCATACAAAATATGGAGGATCTGCTGAAAAGTAGTGCAGGACTTCTGCTTAAGTATAATGGAGTTCCTCTTGCACCCAAAAATTTCAGTTACATAAGAAGAAACTGCAAAACAAGAGCTGACCAGCAGAAATCTGATCTTTTAGATACATTTAGATACAACTCCACATCTTTTCCTATCCTCCTACAGTATTTTTATTTGCTATGAAAAAAAAGTTTCTCTGAGATACAGTGGAAGAATACCAGTAAGGTCAGGATTTCACACAAATTCGAAGAGCTGCTACTAATACTTTATGTGACTAGTAATGATACACTGAACCTTTTCAAGTTATGTATTCATCCCTGCAAGACTTATTGATATCATCCCTCAAGATTTATTGATATCATGCTGTTCTGCAACCTTCTGGTTACTTTCAACTCGATATTACAGTTATTTTATGTAGCTGAATGACCACTGCATTTGGTGAGATAAGATTGATCATATAAATACATAGACAGAACTGTGAACTAGAACAGGAGAGTCACAAATATCTAAATGGATATTCACTTTCCTATTCTGCTAGATTTTGCTTTTAAATTTACACTTCACCTGAATTAAGCTGAATGCTATAGTCAACACTTATGCATACAAATAAAATCTATAAGAAATGCTGTCTCAGTGTAGTCTAGACAGGTACTTTTACAACTCCCTTGTTCATCCCAAAACTCTTCAGGGCAAGGCAGATCAGAAGAATAATTGTTGTATTGCTCAGTGATCAGTATTCAGCTCAGCCTGGCAAAGAGGCAATGCTGGGTCTAAAAGACTCAAGCTCCTCCTTCCATTCCCAAAGGATATGCTCTGGGAAAAATTCCCGAACTGGCTTTAAATGAATTTGCATATATTCCAGAACCACAGTAACATCATTTAGTGACCTTTGACAAATTCCAGAGTCTTGCCCAGATCACTCACAATAACTAAAAAAAGTTATTTAAAACTTACCCAGCCACCTCTACATTATAAATGTAGTTTGACCCAAAACGGTTTACAACACTTTACAGCAGTTTACCATTTTAAGCTGAGAATAATCCCAAAGATACCGTTACAACTGAAGACATTAGTTACATTAATAAAGAATGATCTGCAGACAAAACGAAAGAACAGTGTTTATTCCCTCCACCCTACAAACTGCACACTTATTTCTCTTTTCTTCAAGACATTTATGATGAGTCAAGTCACAGTCCAGCCTTCTTTTTTATCAGCAATATTAACTGCCACGTCCCATTTGTTTTCTCCTAGTTTTAAAACTAAAAAGAAAATAAACAACAGGGAGCCTGTGCTGTTATTGGCAAAACCTTTTACTTGCTTCACTTCCATCTCTTTCTGTTGTTTTTTCTCCATATTTGTCTCGTATCTAATTGTAAATTCTGCAGAAGAAAAAAACTCCACATTATCTCTAAGCACTATGATTGGTTAAAAAAAAAGTTTAAAAAATGGTAATTTCTGCTCAGATCTCTCCAGAGATTTGGGAAAATCTCTGGAGTCAATATAGCTTCTCTCACTGTGCAGTATTACTCTGTGTCAGTGGTTATAGATAATCCCTTCTGGATAAACACAGGATGCACAAAACAAATCGGACAAGTATGCCTTTCAAACAGTGGCTCTTTAATCTCTTTAAATGAGAGATTTTCAGATCAGCAAATATAATGCAGTATCTCTCTGCTAAAGGATGCCACAACTTAAATAACATTTTTTTCACAAACAAACAATTCTAATTATCTAGGATAAAAAAATTAGTCTCTGATCATTGGACGTGATAAGTATAAAAGAATTCAACTTGCTTTTCCCAAGTACATACACTGAGTAACAAACCCTGCTAAAGGACACAATGATCTGGTGGCCTTTCAATTCTGCCAGCCTAGATTTCACATTTCTCCCCAAGACAATTAAAATAAAATTATGTTTTCTCTTCATATTCTGCATGTTGTTGGCAATGGTCAAATCATGCTACCATGTACAAATAGTATAAGTAATATCTTCTTCCTTTGGGTAAGGAGAAATAAATGTTTTTTTTAAAAGTCACTGTTGTGGATATTCATGTCTCCCTTCCTATAACATGCAACACTAAGAAAGATATGTTCTTTCTGTCTCATCCTTTCAGCTACAGTTGCTCCAAATCCATCTGATGGCTACCACAGTTAAAAAGATTAACTAAATCTGACTTCCTCCCTCCACCATGATCATAAAGACATTAAAGATAAAAAATGCTTATGCGATGCTTTCTGGACATCAGGCAGTGAAAGATACTATACTCAGTTTATACCCACTAAGGCATCAAAACACTTTTACAAGTGCCTTTTAAAAACCTGATGTATGTTTTATTAGTTAAAATTAACAATACGTTATTAGACACGACCTTTGCACAAGGAATGAAAAACAACACCACAGCTCCAGCCCATTGCTTCCTTGAAATTATCCAACTAAAGTCACAATTTTTCTTGGAAAGAGGTGATTAAGAAAAACGATACTTCTTTTACAATCTTTCTCTAAAATTATCCTAAAATTAAAAAGCATCACACCATTTCCTATAAAAACAATCTTCCTCTCAATCTCCATAGCTCGAATTAATGCTAAACTGAAAGAGGTATTCTGAGGCAAGTTTGGGTTCCATATAACATAGGAATCATTAATTCCCTATAAAAATATAAATTAATGACCCTTCTTGTAATTTTAAAACATTGTTTTCCATCACAAAGAACAGTATTTCTTAGAAATGCAATGTAATGCGGACAAAAAGGGCATTTTGCCTTTGAGAGCAGCAATATTTATAATTGCAAGTTGGTTTCAATAACGACCATTATGTAAATAACAGTGTAATTTTAAATATAAATTGCACCAATTGCCTGGATGTCTTGTAGTCACAAGAAGAACAGTAAACCAAAATATGGTGATAGCAAAAGATGACTCAGGAAACAGCATTCACGTAAGAAAGAACATATTATAACAAGCACAGTTTACCCCTACAACCTAACCAGCAAAATTACCCATTGCAATCCAACCATTTACTTCAGCATATACAGAAAGAGGAGATTGATAGGTACTCTGCTCACTCTCATAAGGGCCTAACGGGACTTATGTCAGTTTCTTCAAAAAAAAAAAGAAAGAAATCAAAAAAACAACCAATAAACCAAAAGCTCCAACCAAAAAAAAAAAAAACCAAACCAAACCAAAACAAAAGAAACAAACACCCAAACCAAAACAAAATCACCCCCCCTCACAAACTTGGCTGCAAATCACACACAACGGAGTGTGGTTGGCATATCTGATTCAGTGGAGACTTTGCAATTGCTTCTACTAAAATGCCATGTTTGAGCTAGTCATCTTTCAATCAAATAAGAGCAAGGTGATGCTGAAGAACAGAGTAATTCTTGAGAACCTTCAGACTTCCATACAACCCCTATTTGTCAAAGAAGTGTAAAGCTTTACAATTTTCTTCAAAGTATAAAGAAACTGAACTCACTTCTCTCTTCCTTGCTATCCTTATATCTAGCTGTTTCACAGCGTGCTGCAAGATGAAACAAGCAGTCAGCATAGACACTGATTTGTGACCTCCAGTCAATATAGGTCCTCGAAAAAATTATGACCATCACTGATACAAGTTAGCATCACTTGTGTGTTGTCTCTTTCTTTACTCCTTGGAGGCAGGTTTGCCATTTACCTTTCAAGTAAGGTCAGATATATGAAACAGCAAATATACATCATGCATTATACAATATGATCGAAATAGATAAAATACAGCAGAAGCTGAGGGATAGGATAAAGACCCAACAACAAACAAAAGAAACCTGGTAGCAGGGACATAACTTGGGCAGAGTATGTGGTGGGCTATGTTGCAGGGTACATTGCACCCTACATGGGGTATGATGTCAGGCCCATTCCGCAGGGCAGATAGAAGACTAGGAGGCATAATGGGCTGCAAGGTATGGTGAGAAGAAACAATTGCTTCTAGGACTGAGACATGGTTACATATTCTAGGGAGTGTCCAAGGAATGTAATAGAGGGTAACACACTATGAGGAGCACTGAGTCCCTAGGGTAAATATGCCCAGGGATGACAGGAAGGGACAGCCACACAGATGGAGGATGGGAATGCTATTGGCAAGGCAGGGATCAAGTACTCTCCAGGACTAGAGGTCTGCACACCTGCAGAGCAGAAAGGGAGAAAAAGACAACTGAGTAGGGGCAAGAGAAAACACTGCCAACAGAACCTGCAGACAGGAAGCAGATCCCAGAAGGAAGGTTCCATTGAAGGCCCAGAGGGTCAGATGTTCTGAGGCAGAAGAGCAGATGGAAGGCAGACTGTGGAGGTCAAGTTCCTTAGAGGAAGGCAGTAGAGAGAAGCACAAGATAATGCTTTGGACTCAGGGACTGCACACGGAGGGTACTTAGCAGGAGGGGTGCAAAAAGACGGTGTGCCCAGAGAAAGAAAAGGACGCGAGATGCACAAGCGACGCGTCGGGAGCTCCGAAAGAACACCTGCGGCACGACGAAATGCTGTGCGACCAGCCGCAGCTCGGCTCCTCCCGGCACGAACCTACCCGTCCCTCCGCTCACGGACGTCGACGCGTCTCCCGGGAGCCGCGGCGGGGAGGGGCGGGCCCGTGTCCCTGGGGGACACCGCCCACCGTCATCCCTCGCGGGGGGGCCTGCTCCTCCCCTTGCTCTCAGCCGAGCCACCTCCTCTCGGCCCTCGCTCCGGGAGGCGTTACCAGTTCCCCTTCTGCCTCCCTTCCTGATCAACCAGCCGGCGCTTCTCGGCTACTCGTGCTGCGTTCACTTCCAGGCAGCCGGTAGCATATTCTCTTCCTCACATTCTCCCCGTTCCATCCTCGCTACTCTCGCACAGCAGCTCCTCCTCTGCATCGTGTGAGGATGGGCACGCTCCTCTGCAGCCCCAGCCTCTTTTAGTAACACCCCCTTTCCCCAAAACACAAATAATATTTGTATTATACTCTCAGATCTCACTCTCTTGTTCACTTGACTTCCCACACATTTCGTTTATCAGACTGTTTAGTATTAAACAATTTCTCCATAGTGCAGATCAGAAAGGAGATTCTTGGCCCCTTACAGTACAGCTGTTAGGGATGGGAACAAACTTCCCATCTTCTGAACTTCCACTGCATTATGTGAAAAACTTTAAAAAGATTGTATAACAAGCTCAGGCCAACTGCAACATGATGTCATGCAGCACAGATAAATACAATTTGCTATCAAGGCATTTAATTATTAAAAAATGTATCCATCAACCAAACCACGTGAGACAGATGGAGACGTAAAACATGAGCTGGACCTAAAGCATGATTTTCCATTAGTCACTTAGATGACTTGCTTGTCTGGAAGTCATGATGCAAACTTCCTGTAATACTCTCTCACTTTTCTGTTTTTCTAGATTATATAAAGATTTGCCTGAGGACTTTTCAGAAATCTGAATGTTGCATCCATATTATATCTGAAGTACTAATTTAAAGAAGATAGAGTATTATCTAAGTAGTTCTTATAGATTTAGATATCTATATATATATGTTACATATCTTAAGATATAAGTAGTTCTTATAATCTTTCCTTATGTCATCAGAAAAGAACTGTGCGTCCTAGCCCCATGCCATTTAAAGAAAGGAGGGGTTCATTTCCATCAGTAACTATTTTTGAAAATTAGAATCAGAACCTACAACCTGACTTTTGAAATAAAGTAAGTTTCATTTATCTACATATATTTTCAGAATCCTACAATTATTAAAGGGATTTAGTTCATTTATTTATATTAATCATCTCTGGTTTAAAATACAACAGTGAAAACCGGCTTCAAATCATTTTCCAAACCTGAGACACAAAGATTATAGCGCAAGTCCCAGCATAATTTACATTCTGCAGTGAGCCTCTCAAAGCACTCATCAGAATAATCACATAATAGATGAATGTCTAAATCCATATGCCATTCTGACTACTGGCATGCTCCTTTTCCTACCTCAGCATTGCCTAACTTATCAACTACATTATCTTCTTCGCCCCTATCCCCCGTTTCAAATGAGCTGTCATATTCTCCAGCGTACCTCCAAACAGTCCCTAGTCACGTAGTTAAATGTGTGTCAGTTCCCCAAATGAGTAACTGATGGCTTCCAGTGATTCAGTAGTGCCCAAAATGGATAAACTTTACTGGTGAGTCAAAAATTCACAATGTGAATTTGAAGATCGATGTAGGAACCTGAACACATCTAAAATAAACGCAGAAAATGTCTTGGTTTCATAGACGGAAAAAGAAGGAAACCTTTGGCCCTTTTAGGAAACAGGAGTTAAGAAGAGATTTTGTGTTCTTACCAAACATTAGTGAGTTCTGTAAGATTTTGGCCAAAGGTAAGATTTCAGCTACCTTTAGAACCACCTTCAGAGTCACCCTTTTTGAATACAAGCCTTCGGCCCCATCACTACACTGTGAAATAGCAACACTTACATGTAGCTTCACAAGGAAATTAAAACAAAAAGGACTCACCCTCTGAAAATGTTACATTGTAGAGAGAAAAAGTAGGGTATATATTGGCTACACATATACTACTAGGCTCAAAAGCACTTCCAAGTTTCCAGCCCAAAGGCTATGTCCAACCCATTATGGCCCAACTCTGTAACAAGACCCAGGATTACACAATCTAGTCATCCTACCATCCTCATTTTTTTTCTATGGCCATACAAGAGTCATGACACATTCCAAAGATGTTTACCTGGACAATCAGAGTAACAGATTTATGAAAATTCATTTTACAGGATGGAACTGTCCTTCTTAAAAACTTAGAGCCAGAGGATGGGGTGATGAGAAGTAAAAATGTCTTCCTCTCAAAACCTGAAGTTTTTCCAGTTCTTTGGGACTGGAAATGGAGATCATACTTCTTTTTCCTGGAGAACCAAGATTATCTGTGTGAAGACATGTAAAAATGTCTTCAGCTGCTAGACTTTACCAATTGTGGTGGGCCTCAGGCACTGCACAGCTTGCTTCAGAAACTCCACGACAATCAGTGGTTTCTGCTCTCCTGCAATTAACTTCATCTAGCCTGCAAGATGAAGTTGCCTGCAACAAATGGCCTAAATTCAGATAATGGTAGACAGTCAAAAACTGGCTTTACTGATCTTTAAGATTAGCAACGCAGGTCTTACTGGCTATATGCTATCTACCCGAAAGAAACCACACAGCCTTGCTCATCTTCACACATTACTGCAGTGAATCTCTAAGCACAGACAACTGAGTACTACAGTTCAGCAAAACTGAACCAAAAGCCAACACAAACATAATGTGCAGGGAAAAGAAATTTCTAAGTCATTAGAAGAGTTGCAGATCCTCCCTCAGTATTACATGACCTCAGCAAGGTTCTAAAATATTGGAAGCTACTAATCTGTCCAATACCATAATGCTCAAAAGACAATACTGTATCCTATCTGTCCTCTTCTAGTTAGAACTTTACTCCTGTGCATCTCCACATCAGTGATAGGAATCACAGAATCATTTAGGTTGGAAAAGACTGATTTTTTTAGGTCCAGCTGTTAACCTCAGGGATGGTGACTCCACCACCTCCCTGGGCATCCCACTCCAATGTTTGACAACCCTTTTGGAGAAGAAATTTTTCCTAATATTCAATCTAAACTTCCCCTGACACAACTCAAGGCTGATCCTCTTGTCCTGTCCCTCGCTCCCCAGGAGCAAAGCCTAATCTCCACCTGGCTCCACCTTGCTGTCAGGGCGAGAAGGTCCCCCCTGAGCCTCCTTTTTTCCAGGATGAGCCCTGCCATCTTGCTCAGCTGGTCTTTGTGCTCCAGACCCTTCCCCAGATCTGTTCCCTTCTCTGGACACACTCCAGTCTCAACCTCTGTCTTGTTGTGAGGGGCCAAAAACTGAACCCAGGATTCAAGGTGCGGCCTCACGAGTGGCCAGCATGGGGGAACAGTCACTCCTCTACACACTGGATTGTGTGCTATAAGCACACAAGGGAGTGGAGCATCTAATCCTGAATTTCCAAAGCACCGAGGATCCCAAATAGTGATACTTTCTGTAGTGCACTTGAGAAGCTCACCACAACTTTCACAGGTCCTAAATAGCAGTATGAACACACACTCAGTTTTATAATCCAACATGTATGAATAGCAGTAGAACAACAACAGATCAGTGCAGAGAGCTCAGTCCATCTTGATGTAAAAGGAGATGTCTCAAGCAAACATATTTGCAGGGAGCACTCTCTTTGTAGAGGATTAGGAGGGAAGCCTGTAAGTTATCTACCGAATGCACAATATCACATTCAAAACGCCTGAGAAGAAAATAAGGCAAGAAAGCTTGGAAGAGTCATTCTCATGCGAGACAATGAAGAAATTGCGATCGCTCCCTGGAAAACAGAAATAGCAGCACAGAACAAACCTCAACTGTAGAAGTCCATTCATACGTTGAAGTCCACAGCTCAGGTCCTGCTCCTCTGGACCTCTGGACAGCTGGTGCATCATCCACGCCGGCAGGACCCAGCCCCGCGTTGGCCTCTGCGCAAGCAGCGCAAAGCTCACACCGGTGCCTTGTGCAGTCCCGGCGCCGCGCAGCACGCGGCCGGCCCTGCACGGGAGAACCCGTAGCAGCGGGAAGGAGTCACGGCGGCAGTAGGACCCAGGGCGCCCCCGCCGTGGCAGGGGAGGGGCGAGAGCCACAGACCCGCCGCGCCGGAGCTCCGCAGCCGGCGGGACCAGACTGGCTCAGGCGGGCGTGTGCGGGCGCACGGGGACAGCAGCTGCGGTCCGGGGCGAGCACGGTCATCCTCTCCGTGAGGCGCGGGACCTGACTCAGGTACTGAGGCGGTGCCGTCGTGCGTGATGTTGCGGAGCGCTTGCCTGGCGCACGGGGCCGAACACCGCGGGGAGCGCGGGGGTTCCTGAGCCTCGTAAACCGACATCAAAACCCTGGGCTCACCGAGGGTTCATCTCCGCGTGGGGCCGGCGGATGCGCCCGGGAGCCTCCTAAGCTTTGGGCGGGCGCGGCGCGGGAGGCGAGGGTTCACCTCTCGCCCAGAGGCTGCGCTGGGCGCCGGTGCGGCGATGGGCACGACGCCGACTATCCTTGCCCCCCTTGGCGCCACCTCACAAGGAACGGCGGGGCGCCGTCCCGCCGGTTGCCTTTCTCCCCGCGCGTGGGACCAGGAGGGCGTATCTCTTCTCGGAAAACCCGCGTTGCCGTACGGTTCGCCCAACGTCCTCGCCGCCAACGGCCTGAAAGCGCTGTCCGGGCGCTGAGCAGTGCTGGCGACCAAACTCCGCTCTGCCCGCTGCGGGAGAGCGCTGTCCCCAGCTTCCCCCTTTGGCGCCAGGGTCACGTCTCGGCTTGCGCTGCCGCCGGCCCCAGTGCACGTACAGTGCCGGTGGCTCGTGAGACTCCCGCGAGCTCCGGCTTTGTTCCCGTCATCCCTACTCTCAGACCTATACTGGGCGAAGAGGGTCTCCGCGAAAGCCTCGCCTCCGCGGTCCCTTCGCTGCTGCTCACCTCTTATTTCAGTGTCGAGGCTCGGGGGGTGAATTTCGGAGTTCTTTGTCACAGTGGTGACCGCTCAGATCTGTCAGAGCGAGCGACGTGCAGTCTGAGGACCGTCCCTTCATAAAGGACGTCGTGGCAGCCCCGGGCATGAACTCCGTTACGCGGTTCAGCGAGCGCTCTGAGAACGGTGGGGCGCCTCCCTGGGCTTCGCGAGCATCGGCGGCGGCCCGAGTGCTCCGCGGGAGCCCTCTCGGCTACGTGCCCCCCCACCCCTCCCCGGAGCGCCGCTCGGGCGGTCGTGGCCGTGGCCGTTGGCGGCGCCACGACCGCCACCATTGTTTTCCCGACCCCGCTCCTCGCCTGCGCTGCGGCCGCCGCAGCCCCTTTCCATCTCTTGGGAAAGAGCCCGTTTTTGCTGCTGCTCGCAATCCACGGGGAATGGTCTGCGGCTTGCCTACTTCTAAGAGGTTCCGCGAAGAAAAAGTGAACAAAGGTGGAGCTGAATTGCAGCAATACAACTTCCTCTCGGGCACAGACCGTTAGCACTGGTTGTGGAAATGCGCTCCTCTTGGGCAGCGGGTTTGCGTGCTTTTCGGGTAAAGCAACTGGAAAACCTTTTAGTGTAGAATTTCACAGAGTAAAGTCAAGTATGGTTTTGCAATGGTTATTTCAGAGGAAGCAGTGTAGCAGTCAGCCGTTTTAAAATGTAAAACAATCTATTAGTACAGTACACCTGTTGTGGTTCAGTCAGAAGTATAACACAAGATATATTATAAAAATATTAAGGTGATGTTTTAAATTGTGACTGAAGTGGGCATTAACATATCTCAGTGTATGACACCCTATTATGCAGCTGCACTATCCAAAGTGATTGTGTAAAACGACACCTTTGAGCCAGGCGATCTTTTCTCACTATATTCAGCTACATGTGCTAACCTGGCTTGAGATACAGTGCATGTGCATACAAGCACTCTATATATCAGGGGAGTTCCATGGTATTCTGCAAAAATTAGCATATATGTCCAACTGGTGACAGGACTAGACCCTTAATTAGTATTTATCTAGCTCTGTCACTTTTTGGTTTTATACTAGGCAATATAAGGATACTTCTCCAAGAATTTTTTGTTTTTGTAAAGCTTCAACACATTGCAAAGCCACCACAGCTGCAGGGCTGAAATTAATTTTCATGGTACATGAAAATGAGTTGTAAGTATTCAACTGAAGTTGGGGGTCTGCAACTTATATTTTTGAAAGCAGCCAGACAATTCCAATACAACTGAAGGCATGTTTGTCACCTTTCTGTGAACACAGAAAGGGCACGTGTTGTCTGTTCTTAAGGTGCTGCTGTGATTATGACATTAATGCACTTACGGTATGCCTGTAGGCTTTAGAAAAATAAATCCGCTTCTCCAGAAAGTGAGCATTTGATATAGATATAATAACTATGGAGGTTGACAGTGCTATTGTTATAGGACTAAGTATATTTGTTTTCCCAAATAATGTAAAGAGCAGGGTTCCAACATTTTCATTATACGACATAAACAAATAAATAGGTACAACTTTCCCTGTAGAGCACTTTACCCAGGTAATAGAATCTAGACTGGTTAGTATTATTTGCTACACATAACATAAAATTGCAGTGTGTTATTGCAGTCTGCTAATTTGCGATGAATGTTACTCACTGTGCTGTAGCAGTGAACACTTAAGACATTGTGCAGCTAAATGGGGATTGGAGATTGATTAATAGTTAAGTGTTGGTATGGAACATTACTTACAGCTACAGACAGCACAGAATTATCCTAGGAGTTTTGAGAGAGAGATGAGAGAATGGTGAAAGCTGGCAAAGCCTTAAGAAAGGCAGCAGATCTGAAAAACTGTCTCTGATAAAACAGTGGAGGCCAAAATGGCAAAGCGGAAGTCCCTGTGGGGCTTTGTGGGAAGGAGAGAAGGTCAGGGTTGGCATTGGCAAATATGGTAATGATTTTGTAGGGAACAGAAGTTTGCAGCAGCCTTTGGAATGAATGTGTAATTCAACTGGCTGATATTTAAGCAGGTAAGCCACACAAAATGCACTAGTGTGTTATACCAGTGGCCCATCAAAATGGTTTCTATGAAGTACCTGAGTTGTAATAAATAAAATTTGATTTAAAGATGTATGCACTAGTAATTAGAGAACCAGGAAAGACTTAAAGTCATGCTGAATAGGCAGATGTCAGTAACGTCAATGCAAAATGTAGTTGTTCTAAATGTATAGGGCTGTCACAAGGGTCAAGAATATTAAAATAAAAATATTTTTGCAGGAGTAATTGCCTGCAAAAGTTCATTAGAGTTGGTTAGTCTTAAGATTCTTCACTCAAAGCCAAGAATAACATATATATTTTTTTTAGTCCGCTTAGATTTTAATACCCTCAAGGGGGCTAATATAGGAGGTTTACGACTTCTATTAGCACAGTATTGAGCAGCATACGCTTTTCAATGTATTCGTACCCCCAACACCCTATGAAGAGAGAATTGTAATTTTCTTTGCTCCACAGATAAGAAACTGAAGGAGGATCTCTACATTGCTCAGCTTAGACCACCTCCCTCATTTTGTAATTATACAGTTCTCATACTGGTGGGGTTCCCGACTGAATTCCAGCCTGAACTGGGTTCCCTGCCTGGAAGTTCATGTTCTATTTTTTATTACCATTTTTTAGAGGAATTCAAGGTTGGGTAGATTTCTGCCATAGTTAGAAGAAATTATTTCTTCTTGAGAGTTCTTGAAATTAATTCTTCCTGAGAACGGGAAGTTCTCAAGATATATAGGTCAGCCTACATACTCACAGATGTCCTCTCTACCCCATACTGCTGACCATGAAGTACTGCTATATGGCCAATAAGAGTATTGGCTAAACACAATAGATTCTTGCAATTTCTAGCTGATCCTTTTTATAATCCAAATACTCCCCTTATATAGACATCACACCAAAAATACCACTCACAATGCTCCCTACAGTCACCTAGTATTTCCTCCTAACTGAGACTATAGTAGTTTCCATAGCAACAGGAAGATAATATCAGGAAGATCAAACCTCACATATTTAACTACATTTGTTCCCTTTGTTTTACACATTACCAAAGCAAGAAACCATTCATGATAGAAGGAATCTGGAATAAATACTGACAATACTATCATGACTGTTGTGGAGATATGAAACTGAGCTGCAGCCAGTTAAATGTAATCCTTTGCCTCTAAATAGGGCTGAGCTAGCAAAAGCAGAAAGCAAAGCAAGCTGTTACAATAGTTTTGCAGCAGCCTCCTGTCTTAGCAGGCTTTGACAGCATCCCAGTGCTGAATTGAAATAGTAAATAAAAATTTTATCTGTGCAAGTCAATCACAAGCCCAGCTTTTCTGAAAGTACTGCCCTCTGTTTGCACATCTTACACGGGAACCTCTGCACTACTTCCTTATTGGTTCTTAAGGAGATGAATACAATCTAGCCTAGTAAGGCACACAGCAAGAGGATTGAAATACATCTTCTGCTGTGTTTACAGAGGCAGGGTTCATTTTGTTCCGGTTAATAGTCTTTTAATTGTGGTGTGTTACCATGAACTACTGATGGACAAAACCAGATGAATAATATTAATGGTAGAATCACAGAATGGTTTGGGTTGAAAGGGGCCTTAAAGTTCATCTTATTCCAAGACCCGTGCCATGGGCGGGGTCTCTTTCCACTATACCAAGTTGCTCCAAGCCCCGTCCAGCCTGACCTTGGACACTTCCAAAGATCCAGGCGCAGCCACAGCTTCTCTAGGCAACCTGTGCCAGGGCCTCACCACTTTCACACCCTCCTAATATCTAACCTAAACCTACTGCCTGTCAGTTTGAAGCCATTCCCCCTTGTCCTCTCACTACATGCCTTTGTAACAAGTCCCTCTCCAGCCTTCTTGTACCCCTTCAGGCACTGGAAGGCTGCAATAAGGATGCCCCAGAGCATCCTCTTCTCCAGGCTGATCAATTCCAATTCTCTCAGCCTTTCCTCGCTAGAGAGGTTTCTTTTTGATGTATGTGTGTGCAAATTAAACCACTCTTAAAAGGATGGCATGCTGGTTTATGGTTATTTTTAGCCAAATGTGGTAATAGACATGACATAAAGAAGAGTAAATGGATGATACTGTTTATTTCCCCATAGGCCTATTTTTGTGAAATGCTGGAAAGTAGGCCAGGGTCCCTCACATCAGCAAATCTTGCTTTTTCATCACAGCAGCACATAAAACCGTTTTAGAGACTGTTCCTCATAGCAAAGATGGTAAGTCCCGTATGGCAGGTGGAACACAATATGTCTCTTACAGGCTGACTTGCTCTGCTGGGCACGGAAGGACGGCAACAGAGGAGGACGTTTCCACCTCGTGTGGGGAAACCGAGCTCCGGCTGCCGCGAGCGCTGGGCGAGGGAGCGGCCCCAGCCCCGCCCGCAGTCCGCGGGCAGCGCCCGCCCCTCGCCCAGTCACGTCCCGCACGTCTCAGTGCGGCGGGGCTGCCACAGCGCGGGTCAGGCGGGGCCGCGGCGGGAGCGGCCTCCGCAGCCCCCGCCCGGCCGGGGCTTCTTCCCGCACTCGCGGCGGACCCGGAGCGCCGCGGCGGACCCGGAGCGCCGGGTTCACTTCTGTCCCCCTGGAGAAGCTCGAACGGTTCTCTTATGAAGGAACAAGCGAGCTGCCAGCTGGTTCTTGACGGCACTTCCTCACGCAGATGTCGTTTGCTGTCGGGGCTCTGCATTGTAGGGCTGCAGAGGCTGCCCTCTGAACATCTTTGCTGTCGACGCAGTAGACTCACCGCGCCTGTGCGCAGGAAGAAGCACAGGGGTGAATGCCATAAGCCACTGAATATCCCTATCCAGCACTTTAAGCACTCTGGAGAGATTGCCAGTTGCTATTTTTCAACAAAGCATGCTCATGTGTTATTGCTAACTTTGTGTTGCTACTAGACGTTTAATGCAAAAGAACAAAATTTCCACAACCTTTCCCCCAACATTTTAAACATTCGTTCCAAGTGAAATGTTCTGACAATTTGGAAGTAGCATGACAGTTCCTCCTACGCCCTGGACTCCAGTTTTATATCTTATATAAATTTATATAGGATATATATATCTCTTATATATCTTTATGTCTTATGCTCTTTATACATTTGAACTGAGATACTTCAATCAGCATTTCCCCGTTACCATCAACAGTAGAGAGTTGCCACTGTCACAGAGGATTACACTTTGGGTACCTATTCTGTGCTGTCTGCTTATTGCTTCAAAAAATAAGTCCTTATTTGAAATAATGCTTTATACCTTGTATCAAACAGAAGTTACTGGGAAAAACAATAGTGAAGGGTCGACAGATCCCCAGTGTCAGAAGTGCAGAGATGCATCTTAAGAATTATTTAGCAACCTAAAGCCTGCTGCAGAAATTGCCCAGTCTACCAAGCTATGCATTTTTACGTATTCTTACAGCAATCAGCAAGTGAGCCATCTGCAGCCTCAGACGCCTCGATGACTGGTTTTGTTGAGGTATTCAGTTTCCCTTCATGTTAAACCATTTTATGTTCTAGTTGTAGGAACTTGAATTGTTTTCTATTTGATTTCCAGAAACCAGAAAACCGGTGAAACCAGTACTATAAGACTTACTATCCTCGTACAGTCCAGGGTAATAAAACAGCAATAGTCGTGGCCAGATTTATTTCTGTATCTGTATATAAAGTTGTTTCTTTCAAGAAGTGGGAGTGCTAGTCAAATGCCATAGCAGGTATGTCCATACAGGCCTATTAACAATCATCCATTTGGTGCTCAGTTGTCTAGACAAGTCTGCATCAGATTGTTGTGCCACACATGGTCTGGTTGTGAAATGGAGATGTAAGAACTACATAGTTCCCAATTTACAACAGTCGCTGTGCAAGCCTATTCTGTTGAAAGCAGAGGCATTCATCAGTGATGAACATCTCTGATGTGCAGCTGTGCTTGCACTCCTCTTTTAGGCACTGTTGTAGAGAACACTGACACAACAGGAGTAATCAAACTGCACTTTAACGAAATGGCCAATTTTCGTACATTTTCAAGACTTCTGTAGTAGACAGACCCTACAAAAACCTAACTGCTGTGATGCAATACCTTCCTGCACTCCTCACATATGGGGACACTTTATGTGCCTTTTCAGTGTCTTTTTTCACCCCGCATCTCTCTCTTTAAACACTTGGCAGCATTACACATTTGCATGAGAAAAGATTTTATTTTTAAGATGCAAAGCTGCTTGTGACTGCTCATAGATGTGAAAAATTAGATTAACGAAATACATTTTTTTTTCTTACTGCTAACGTACTAACAACAACAATGGAGAAAGTATATTTGCTTCAGCCAGGCAGTGATACTGACCATTGCTACAGTTACTAACTCCCAGCATCCACAAAGGTACTTACTCGATGGGTTCTCAGCATCTCAAGGGATCTCTATATCTTTTTAAGATAGCAGAGTATCAGGGCTATATTGCTATCCTCAGTAGGAACAAAAAGCCAGAGTGATTAGTCCACTGTTGCACAGAACTCTTGTGATGCACCAGATCTCCTACAGGAATAGTCCAGGACCTTCACATAACATGGTCTTGTAACAAAAATCCTGCAGACTTTAATGCAGTAGTTTTGACGTATTTGTGAAAATCAAATACACCCCTGATCTGCTGTAATGGCTCCAGTTTTTCTAGGGAACAGTGATTTGGCTGAAATCCAGTTTTGACTTTGAGAGCTGTGAAGGGACATTTGGAACACAGATGTGTGGATCTCCTTTTTAAATATTTTTGCAAGCTTTGTAAGAACTAAACCCGAACAAGGAATAGTCACAATTCCAGTGCATCTTCAAGACTTTTATTTAAAGTAGTCCTATACCTTATTTTTAATTGTACTCCAATTTTTGCCAATTTTGGTTAGATGATCATCCCAATGTCTATAGATACTAATTGCTTTTTGTTTCTTAGGGAACACTCGAACTTTGTCATGGGAGCTGTAGTAGCTGATGACGGTCCATCTGGTGTTAAAGCCCCTGATGGAGGCTGGGGCTGGGCTGTCCTTTTTGGCTGTTTTATCATCACAGGATTCTCCTATGCCTTTCCTAAGGCAGTCAGTGTTTTCTTTAAAGAACTTATCCGGGAATTTGGCATTGGATATAGTGACACTGCATGGATTTCCTCCATTCTGCTGGCCATGCTTTATGGAACAGGTGGGTAGTTATCTGTTTTTGAAACAGTATTGTGCCATACAATGAAGTTTGTAAATCATATGGCTATTTACAGCATGTATCATGACTGCCTATCGTTACTTGTGTGCAAGTAAGGCATTCTAAAGAAGAATTATTATTAATCACATCAGTCAAACCGTTATTTAAATCCAGCTTGGATTTAAATTAAGTCTCTGTAACTCAGTATTTACTAAAGATGATGCAAAAGAAAAATTGCCCAGCCCTCTGAAGATAAAAAAAGTAAGTATTTGACTGTAGAGGAAAGAACAGTTGTCCTGATTGGCTTGACTGTATGGAGAAAGCAGGAGAGAATCATAGAATCATTGAGGTTGGGAAGACCTTAGACCTTTAAGATCACTGACTCCAACCACTATGAAGTCCACCAAAGAAGAAATGCGAAGTGACATAAAATCAATTGCAAAGGTTTGTTTATCTTAGTAACTCTAACTTGCTTTTCTTGCCTAGGTCCACTGTGTAGTGTATGTGTCAACCGCTTTGGCTGTCGTCCTGTCATGCTGGTGGGTGGCCTTTTTGCCTCCATGGGGATGGTGATAGCTTCCTTCTGTACAAGCATCGTTCAGATCTATCTCACTGCAGGTGTGATTACTGGTAAGTAGTGTGTATAGCTGAAAATGAGCTAACATATGTCTCAGCTTTAGGTTGAAGTTTTCTATAGGTGATAAATACCTGAAGCATCATGATCACCCAAATGGATTTTAATAAAGATGGCAGATAAATGTGGAATTAAACTGTTATTTATTTTTGCTATGAAAATTTAATAGCATGAAGTGTAATTATAAAGTATAAAAATATTATGGAGGTCAAATGTTTTAAAAATGTTACCTTAGATTTATTCTGTCCATTTGGAATAAAACTATTTTCTCTTTATTTGTAATCGTACTTTCTTTAATAGTGATATTGTAGGCTGGTATTATTTTTTATGTGTCCTCTGTTGCAGGTTTGGGTCTGGCACTCAACTTTCAGCCTTCGCTCATCATGTTAAACCGTTACTTTGACAAACGCCGGCCCTTGGCCAACGGGCTCTCTGCTGCTGGGAGTCCAGTGTTTCTTTGTGCTCTATCACCGCTGGGGCAGATACTACAACATGAGTATGGTTGGAGAGGAGGATTCCTTATACTGGGTGGGATGCTGCTCAACTGCTGTGTATGTGGAGCACTAATGAGACCTTTGGAGCCACCCAAAAAGTCTGAAGATACCAAAGAGCCAGCTGAGAAGAAAGTGAAGAAAAAACTTCTGGATTTCAGTGTGTTTAAAGACGGTGGTTTTGTAATCTATGCCCTAGCAGCATCTATCATGGTGCTTGGCCTCTTTGTTCCCCCAGTTTTTGTTGTGAGTTATGCCAAGGATTTAGGCTATCAAGACACCAAAGCAGCTTTTCTTCTGACTATTCTGGGATTCATTGATATCTTTGCTCGGCCTATTTGTGGAATGGTAGCTGGTCTTAAATGGGTTAGACCACGCTGTGTCTACCTCTTCAGTTTTGCTATGATTTTCAATGGTTTCACAGATCTCATGGGTTCAATGTCTGTTGATTATGGTGGACTGGTGGTCTTTTGCATTTTCTTTGGCATTTCTTATGGAATGGTAGGTGCTCTTCAATTTGAAGTTCTCATGGCTATTGTTGGTACTCAGAAGTTTTCCAGTGCTATCGGTCTAGTGCTCCTGGCAGAAGCTATGGCTGTTCTAATTGGTCCACCATCAGCAGGTAAGTATTCCATTTAGTTCAGAATTCAAAATCACGTGCACTGCATCCATTCACACAAAATTTAAGGGAGACGAAAAGGATGACAGTCACTCAAGAAATGCAGATTGTGCCAGTGTTGCACATGCTTCAAAGACTTTCTGCAGCTACACTCTGAAATAGACCAAGAAGAGGTGGGATGAATCCTTTCTCCTTCTTAGATTCATTTCAGTACTGGTTAAATTGCCATTTGGAGATGCTGCTATTTCCCCTCTGAAAGCCTGCACTGAATCTCTTATTGGCAGATACCTGATTGGGGTTCAGAATGTGTAACCTGTCAATTTTCTCTGGAAAGTACTAGGACAGATTCTCTATACCCATGGTAGTTTTGGAGGAGGAAAGAAAACATCAGAAGAAAAAAAATCATAGAAGGAGGAGTATATAACTGGACTGCTTTAAGGAAGGTAGACTGCTTCTATTGCACTTGACTCACAACCCAAGAATAAGGAAACATAACAAAATAGTCAAATTCATTAATTTGAAGTAAAAATTAAAATTAATTACTAATCAAAGAACATGTATTTTGCAAATCCTGAACTGAAACGCACTTTGCCTCCCAAACCTCAACAGTTCACTGACAAACGTTTCCACCATACCAAAAAACGTGAAGTAGTTTCATTGCGACAGAACCCCCTTCATGGGAAAACCAGTACTATGCGCTATTTCCTTTGATATTCAGGTTCAGAGAGGCACTTCCTTCACATCCTCCCACCTGTTCTTTCACATCCACCAAGTCCTGTGAAAACTTAACTTTACTAAAGTGTCAGAATCAGTCAATTACTCCAGACACTACTAAGTAAGATTTGCATCTTAAGCAGAAAGTGCATTGCCCATGGAGAAAAGTAAATGAGATTGGGAGCAAGAGGAAGCTGATGATACAGATCCTGGCCATAGATGTACACATTTTTATCTGAAATACATAGCACTTGTTTCACTCTTGCATGTGAAGGCTGGGCTGGTTTTATTCCAGTTGAATTGCATGACAGTATGTGTGCATTGGGAGTATGTGTTTTGGCATGTGATGTAATGTCAGTGACTGTTAAATTGAACTGAAATAATTGAGAAATACTTTGCTATAAACTTGTTAAAATCCTGTTTCAAAAAACTTGCTTATAGATAGTCATGGTAATTCTAAACAGCAATTATTTAAATGTTAAAAAAACCCAGAAAAAATCCACGGCAAAATACTCACTTTTGTTAATTACCTGGAATGTTACCTTTTTCAGGAAAACTCCTGGATGCAACAGGGAGGTACATGTTTGTATTCATTATTGCTGGAATTGAAGTTACGACCTCAGCACTTGTATTGGCCTTGGGAAATTTCTTCTGCATTAAGAAAAAATCAGAAGAAACACATACAAAAGAAGAAGCAGCAGAAAGAGAGGAATTAAACAAATCTGAAGACAAAACTCCTGAAGATGCCAAGGTGGACTCTATTGAAGTGGAGCAGTTTCTGAAGGATGAGCCTGAAAAAAATGGCGAAGTTGTAACTAACCCAGAAACATGTGTGTGAGCATGACAGGGAATTGAAAAGTGTTTAGAAAAGAAAGATTTCCAGTACTATTTATTTTAGAAACAGAACTAGTTTAGGGCTGGGCCATCTGCTTTAGTAACTGGAAGCTAGTCAGCTCATCAGATCTCTTTGGAAGCTGATTAGCTGGACAACGTCTTATTGGAAAACCAGCTTTATCAGTAAAAAGTGGAACAATGTGATTATACTTTTTATGTAAACTAAAAAGCTTTTATAAACACAAGTAGGCTCTTGCTATGCATCACCAGAAACTGCTCACTTGGAAGAGATATAGGAAAAGTATATTTTAAGAAAAGTGGACTTATATATATGTTTTCAAACAATATTGATGAAATCGCTGTGTTGTATGGCTAAATATAATTTCCCTGTGTTCTTTGTGAAGGGAAAAGAGTTGAAGATGGAGAAAAATCTCAGGAAATTAACGGTCTCCATTAGGTTTTTGAATTTCTTACTTTTTTAGATTTTTTAGATTAATTGGCTCAGTCCTAATTTAATTTTGATATCTGTAACGTTGACTTATGTAAATGTATTTCTGAGTTCTGTCTAAACCTGTAACCTTTGTAATTATCATCTGGAAATCATGTTTGTGAAAAGGCACGTTACAGATAGTGTCCTCATTAGATGACACAAGTGGTATTCCGAGGTAGCACCGAAAAGAAAAAAAATGAGCAGAAGCGATCCTGACTGATCTTAAGCAAACCAAATTAGCCTACATTTACATATACCGTGTTCAGTACGATTTCCCTAGAGCATTGAAAAATATTACAAGTAACATGGAGAACATGGATATTAGATTTAATAGAATGTTCTGAAAAAGTGTCCATTTTGTATATTAAAAAAATGGTGCAAGATTCCAGACGTCCTATAAATTAGAGTGGGTAGACTTAGGGAAGAGACTGGACTAGTTTGAAACATATTAGCCATCTATAAAATGCAGTGTTAGCATCACAGGAAGGTCTTAACATGTTTGGTTTTGGTTTGTTTTTTGTCTTACTCTCTCCCCCCCCTTTCCCTCCCCCTATTTATCCCACTTCTCTATCCTTTTGCTTAATCTATGGAAGTTCAAAGTGCCATTCCTACTGGCTGAGGAAACACAACAGAACTGTTGATCATATTTATGACAGCATTGCACTGAAATAGAAAAGGGAGGCACAAGGAAAACATTCTGGTTTTTCATCCAAACATATTCAAGAAATGTAATTTTTTTTTGGTACAAAATCATGCTACTGCATCTTACCTTTCAGATCTGCTTATAAAAATCTCTCTAGGCTCTGTGACTGCAGTAACAATCTTCAAAACAGACTAAATGTAACAGATCCAGTTTTCTTACTGGTAGCGAAGGAATACTGGCTTTCAGGTGCCAAAATTGTTCTGCTTAACAACTGAAAACTTAAAGACACTAATCCCTTAAAACCCTATATCCCTTTTAAATTAACATCATTAATTGTTTCATACTTTACCATATTTAACAGAAACAAAGTGCCAAAACCATGAACTATCTCAGCTACCACCTTCCATTCTGGTAGTTTTTTTAAAATGGCTTTGCATCATTAGGACAACCTTGTAGAGAAATTGAGAAGTTAGGATCGTGACTTTTAAAAGAAATAGATGCTACACAGAATAAACCATTTATTTTTATATCACATGTAGTGTGTCACTTTAAAGCCTTTTATTAATTTAGTGGCAGGAAATGCAGTGACATTTCCCAGTTACAAGAGCTTAGTCACAGAACTTAGCTCCAGTTTGCTAAAGACTAAATTGATACTTGAAACACAACACTGGTAGCTCCAAGAGGCAAGAGAAAAATGGAATCCACAGAGTAGTTTATCGTATCCCTAGAAGCTGCTTCAGATGATACATGAAGACCTTCTACAGTTTTCAGATTGCAGTTCCCTGCTCTGTTTCAAAAAGTAAAAACTGGAAATGTTCCCAGAGGTAAATTCAGATTCTCAGCCATTTTTCTCTTACTGTAGGCTTTTGATCACTGGATTTATTTGCTAAATAATGCTACACTGCTATCACAAAACTAAATGGTTATTCCTTAACCTCAGGTTTTGGCACAATTTTAAGTTTCTGTACATTCTGCAAATTATCTAGTGGCTTTGTATGTGATAGAATATCCTTTGTGCTTAACATACTGACCTTCTAGACTGTGTTTCATTTTCCGCACATAATACTTTTATGGTTAAGCTGGAAACAAGAAGTGTTACGTTACAATTTTATGTGCTTGAGGCAGAAGAGAAGTTATGAAGACAGTGGAAAGCCATTTCAACAAGACACCATAAATAACCTCGTTAGTAAAACCTAGTGTTCACAGGAAGGGCCTTATTGGCCTATAAAAATTTTTTTCTTTGACTCAAAGATGAATTACTCTGACTAGGACTGCCAGTGCTCTTGAGCTGTTTTCAGCACAGACCTACCACTGGATTGAGGTGTTTGTAACAGCAGGAGATGCTTTACTACATGAGAGTGGTCAAATCATTAGACTCATTTATCAACTGAGAAATAAAAGGGCTAGATTTAATTTGCTAGGAACTTTAAAAAGCTTTTACCATTTTCATTAATTACAAGAAGCATCACCACAAAGATGAGAAGCTCCTAATGCAGCTCTCTTAGCAACACCAAAACTGGCAGGCTTAAGAGTATTTCAGAGTTCTGGAGTCCGTTAAGCTTCCTGCTCCCATTCTGTCCCATCCAAGGGTAACACCCAGGTGTGTGAAAGCCCTCTATCTGTTCAGCTGTCTTAATTTCCTTGGAAAGAGATTGATTATATTGATGGGAAAGAAACCTCCATCCATGCCAGATCCCAACCTGGACACCTGTTGGCCAGTATGAGGCTGTGCTGCAGCATGTAAAATTGCTCCTATTGACAAGGGTCACAAAGGCCTTCACATTGAGCTCCTGTTTTACAGACCTTCCTCCTTCCCACACCAAGACAAAAAAAAAAAAAAGAAAAAAAAGCAAGCAGCAAGTCCTTTGGTTCCCAACACTGTCTAGCCAGGCTCTTTATTTTAACTCTGTTTATTGTGTATTTAATATTTAAATATATGTGTAAATAAAAATAAATATACATATGTTTTGTATATTTAAATATAAGGAATTGCTTTTAAATCCCTCCAGGTATTTTGGTACAGTATTTCTTTAATCCCAACACCACCGAGATCCCCTTAAGAGCAGTCTGTAAGATGTGCTCTTCCATATATTTTGAGGATGTGTATGGTCAGTCATAAAGCAATGTTAAAGAGACACTAATACCCCAGGACACACGCAGGACAGTTTCATGCGACATCTACCCAGACGAACCTTTGTTCAACCTCCACCTGGTTAAAATTTTATGATTTGAAAAAAGGGAGAGGAAAAAGGAAGGGAGTGCAGGTAATGCAACTGAATTGCCAAGCATCCCAAGACTGTAATTTGCTCCTTCCTATTGAAACAAATGTAATTTCGTTAGACACATAGTTGATAGATATATATCTAAGTCTGTAAAGCAAACAGTCAATGGAAACAAGTGCAAAAAATCCAAGTGTAAGACTATAAAATTGCTGAAAGACAGTTTTCATAGATTATAGCTCTGAAACTAACGAGCAGTCTTTTACTGAACAGGTGAGCAAAATTTTTGAAGCATTTTAGATCTTCATACTTTTTATAAATTGTATACCATAGGATTTATGATTAAAATACTGTATGCTTTATTGTGTAATGGACCTTAGGCCCTTATCTTCCTGATGCAAGGAGAGGAAACGTGCATAAATGCCAGTGACAGAGACTATATAATAAAGAGGTATACATGTGTATGCACATGTATATATTGGCATATGTATGTATCGATCCATATATATCAAAGACGCAACAGAGTAAATACAGACAGTTCACCCATTTATTATAGGCAATGAGCAGAGTTAAAATTATTTCCTTCCTCTTCCTAAGTTTGCCTTTTGAAAAATTCTAAATAAAATATCTTGCAGCTATTTGGAGCCTAGAAGACCTCAGTAGAACTGAAAGTGATGCAGCTATCTATTTAAAGCTAAGCCAGTTCTTAAAGTTAAGACTTGAGATGGTATGAAGGTACGGTGTGAAGGACTGGACAGATCTTGTGCTGGTTAATATTAAATCCCATACACAAAAACGTGTTAAACAATGTAAAATCATTCTCTGAAAAGAAGTTAGAATATTCCCCTAATCAAGCAATCAGACTTCAAAATTAAAAACCAGAATTCACATATGCACCTTTGCATATGTGGAATTTCAGCAGAATGCAAACTCTTCCATGTTACAGGGCTGAGTACTCACTCGTGTGTGTGTCCACCACACTTTCTTTAGGATTATGGGAATACACCCCAATTCTGTGCGAGATGAAATTTTGTTTCTTGTTAACACACTTTAATGTAATGTGTACGTTTATGCTTAGATTTTTTTTTTATGCTTTTCTAGTAAACTGTTGCAAATGTAGTGAATAAATATCTGGCTGTCAAAAACCGTGGGTTTGAGAAAATAAGCTCAGAAAAAATAATTTTAACACCCAGATTTGGAAATTGGCCTCCATTTGCACACACTCAAACAGCTGTACAGTCAGACTGTTTATAGAGAAGTGACACTTAGCTGACAGGCAGCCAGAATTTTATGTGGGCAAGGGGGCTGCTTTTGCCATGACTCATAGTTTGGCCAGTTCCAAAATGGGTATGTCCTTTTGCTGTAAATGATCCAGAAGACAATTTTAAAGCATCAACTAATTTAAAATAAGAGCTATTACTTTTGTGCTGGTCTGTGTAAAAATTAATGTTCTCCTCTGAGGAGTGCTCCAGGTTTTGTTCGCAGGTGAAGTTTTATAAACTACTATGACTTACAAAGCCCTAAATATTTTGAGTAGTGACCTGCCACCAAGCTATTGTCAAATGCTGCTCTTTGGAGCTTGAAAATTCCTAAGAAAAGCATAAGAATACGTTTATGGTGGGGGTTTTTTGGATCTTACAACACCCTACATAAGACTGGCTCCTCAAGGTATAATCTTAAGGCTACACCCAAGAGAATCAAAATTAGTCTCTTCAATATAACAAGACGTACCTTTTGCTATCCACAACGTTGACACCTACTTGTGCTTAATTCTAAGTATTTTGTGAGAAATTTTTGAGAAATCCCTCTAAGATCATCTTCAACTGTATATTTACACTGAAAAGATCATAGGTCTAGTTTACGCAAAACCCCATGTTTGAATAAATATCCGATTGCCTTTTTTATGCCAGATAAGTTAAATTGGTAAGACCTAAAGTGTAATCAATTTGCTAACCCCCCCTGGTCAGATCACGATGTAGATCTGCTGCTTCAGGAATCAATGTTACCGGGTGGACTGAAATGACAGAACTTACTAGCATGCAGCCCATCCTTGTGACAGAAAGTTAGAGTTTAGCTTTGCCTCTGGTACTCCTTGAGTCTGAGAGAGAGAAGTAAAAGGCCATCTGCTGTAGAGGAAAATGGGCACAACCTGAGTTGCATACCTGTTATTCCCTGCTGCTGGACCTGTTGGAAGAACATGATCCACCAATACTGGAGAGTAAACAACCTTGACAATAGCAGAGTACTGCATGTGAGAAGCCGTGGCTTTGGAACGTATTATATTTTAGCAGCTTTCTAATGCTTCTGGAATAGAGCTTGTCTTCGTGTCAGTAGGAAAAAGGTGAATCTACTAAAAACTCAGGGCTCTTAAAAACACTTTGCAAGTGACACAGGCTGTGAGATCAGGAGTCCTGTATTTGTCTGAGAAAGTATGGTAAGTTCGAGTAAAAAGCTACTTACCTCTGGTTATACATTGTTTGTTCCTTGACTCCATACTGGCTTCATCATCTCAGCAACATTCCAGCTGGCAATGTTCCTTGCTACCCCGGATGAACACTTCATAGCATTAAGAAAGGATACTTCTTGCTCTGCTCACTCTTCATCTATTTCTCTTTCAGCAGTTTAAACCCTTTTACAGTAAGTCTCTGAATCCAATGAAGTAGTATATCTAGGTTTTAGTATTTAAAATTCTTAAACTGCAAAAGGCTTTTCAGTCTTGCTGAAAAACGTGTCACAAGATCAATTGTTGAAAAGGACAGTCAAACTTTAAATACAATTTCTTAGCAGTGAGAGCAGAGAAACATTTGCTGTTTGGGGTCTTCTAAGAAAAAACTGTGTATGACCTCAAATCACCCCTGTTTATGCTTTCCTTAAGGATTGTGGGCAATACCAGAACCTCTCATTGCCTTTGTGCCTATAACACTTGCAGGTCCAAAGCAAGCTGAACACTGTAATTAAACAAAATGTTTGTTTTTTTTTTGTTATGCACAAGACTAAACATTTTCTTCCCAGTGCATAATGTACAAATATGAATTCTTGTCTTGTTCCATATCCCATCCCAAGCATCCTGGATTGATCACAGCAAAGACAGAGTAGACAAGGGCCTGATACTTTAGGATGATCCACACAATTTCTCCTTTTTCCACATTATTCTTTGTCCATTATGCTTACATGTATCTCAGACCTAGATCTTACACAGTCTGAATTCTCCCAAAATGAGATTAACAAAGAACACGACCTTAAAATTTTTTGTTCGATGTATTTTTGTAGATTCTGTATGTATAGATCTCATTTTCTGGTGTCCCTCTGCCTGTAGCATGTGGTTTTGATAGAAAAACCAAAACGTACTAGTCTTAATAATATTAAGCAAGAAAAGAAACAATGTCTGAGAAGAAGTCATAAAGTCTTAATCCCTTGCAAATATCTGCTGATAAAGTAAGTAGAATTTTGCTGTGAAACAGATTCTTAATGAAGATCAGGCCTCTGAGCACTCTCCTGGTACAAAAGTATTGCAAAATGCACACAATCTATACACTTCAGGTTCAAACAGCCACTTCAATCTAGACATACACATGGAAAGTCAATAATTGTTGCCTGAATGAACCAGAGGGAAATGTACTGGTTTTAATAACAAAGTACTGCATTCTTTCACAGTAAAACCAATTTATTATTAACTTGTCTCATCCAGTGAATTTTAAAAGCTATTCTGTTGTAGGATTAAGTTCATGGATTACAATTCCTCACAACCAGATTAAATCCAGATTTCTGACCAGACAGCTCAGCATTATTAAAAATCGAGCAGCGTTGTTTGTTTTCACTTGATATTTTGTACACACGAAGTGTAGCTTTTGCAAAGCGGAAGCTGAAGAACAAAATACAGACCTTTTTATTTCATTCTTTTACAAATAGAAAATAAATATTCTTGAAATGAACATGTATGCTACTATTAGGGGTCAGTGCTACACTAGGCTTTGGGACGAGGGGAAACAAAGACAAACAGTTGTGCTTATGACATTTTACCTCACCAGAGAATAAAGGATGAGTTCTGCATGCCTTCATCCAAGGGATATTTTAAATACTTCTGTGAAGTTAACATTGAATATATGGACTCAAATGTTTTTTAATTAATATCTCTCTTAAAGCTTAGGATTTATTTTCAATTGTTTTAAAGTATCATGAAGAACTCAAGGACTCTGTAACCATTCAAGATTATGTAAAACAGCAGCATAGGTGGTATTTTCCACACAAAAGCATATAGCCAGTTCTAAATGAAAACTATGAGAATAAATAAAAATATCCTTCCAACTTTTAAATGCCTGCTAATAAGAAACAGAAAGAATTCTTGAAGGTGCATCTGCCCTCAGATTATAAGAAGACTTTTGAGAATAACACAGCAAAAGCCAGGATTTTATTATACAAGACATTGTGGGTAGAGCTCAGTATTTTTCTTGCTCTTATCTTAGCTCCCATAACTGAACCACTCTCAATTCTTTTACCATATATCTTTATCAGTACCATGTATTACTTGATAAGCAAAAGCATTTGAAAAAAACCCCCAATTTCTGGAAATGAAGCAATATTTAAACATTTACCTTTTAAAGAGACAAAATACATGCTTTCTGTGAGCAAAGCAATTAATGCTTTCCCTTTCTTCCTGTATACCCCAACTGCTGCATTCTGATCACAACTACCAAAATCCTTCAGTGCAAGTTTTGGTACCAAGACAGTATCTTCAAATTTTTGCAACTGACAATGTTCTTTGTAGGTACAGAAACCCCTTAAAAAAAAAAAAAAAAAAAAAAAAAAAAAGAGAGAGAGAGAGAGAAAGAAGTTGCATCAAGTAAAGGATAAGGATTCATTGTAAGTAAGTTACACCAAAGAAGAAGTTATTTCGAATGTATTTACACAACGGTTAAAGTACACAAATACAGTGGTAGTACAAATGAAGTGCTAGTTTTCAGTACATAGGTTTACACAGACGTTTTAACTATTTTCTTCTGCATGTTGGAATTTAACCATTATGAGGGACAAAAATTGCCCAGAAGTGAGTACAATTCTAGAAGTCTGCAGTCAACTTTTAAGTATAGCACAGCCATCTAATGGTCCAGATACAGAGAGAATAAAAAGGTTGCTTTTGTAAATCCCTCAAACATTACATTATTAACCACAGATATTTACAAGAAAAGCACAGTGAAGTGTAAAACTGTTCAAATGGTAGTGCACATGCCTAAGATACCAAAGTTTATAGTAACTGAGGAAGTCCTTCCCTTATGCAAACTTATCCGTGTATCAACTTCTTAAGCTTCTCCACTATACTCTCCCCAAACACGTTTCCCCAGTCTGACCCGAAGTATACACAAGCAAATAGCTGACGTTATGAAAACATTCAAAGAAGAAGAATAATATGTAGTATGTGGACTTCTGAGAGGGGCAAAAAAGAATTTGTAAAGACCCAAACAGTAAAAACTACCCTCCATAAAAATCTGAAGACCAATACATGTTTAAAAAATTGTTTCCAAGTAGGGAAGAATTTCTCAAAATACCTAACTGTTCAATCAAAATCTTTGTATATACTTTCATTTCCAACATGGAATTTTCCACTATTTCATTCATAATAGTTCTGATACTGTTCGTGAAGACAGAACACCTACTTTTATGAGACCCTTTACAGTAACAATCAATATGAGGAATTTCCCATATCCCATAACCAACAAGTGCTAACAACAGTTTTTTTGGACAACCTGAGTATGTTGAGTCATTCATGCCCAGCTAATGATTCTGGGCATACTCAGGTTGAATATAGTTAAGAACTGATTATGGTATGCACCTGAATTGTAAAAATTCTCAGGATTTCACAGAAAGAATAGGTTGCTATGTTTGGGGGAGGTTTTGCTGGGTTTTGTTTTGTTTTCCTAATAATTCCTTTTTTGAGTCTTGGTGTGTCACAAAAGGCCTAAATCAATTCATTTATTTATTTATAAGCATGTGAATACTGAATGAAACGTGCAAATTAACTGAAGACTCAGTAGCAACATCTATTTTCCACTTGTAATAGCCTCCAAGCTAACCAGCCTCAGAAATGAGGAAACAAAATCTTCCCAGTAAAAACAATATTTGAAACTATACATTTACTCAAACTAAGCAGAGAGATAGGACAAACTGTCAAATTCTAAATCCCTCAAATGCCAGTCTTTCACTTTGTCCTTCATGGTTTTTACAAAAAAGAAATCTATCTGTACAATCTTTACTATACTTAAGACTCTCCTGCAGGGTATTTAGTTCTCCTCTTTTATGAAAAAGAATGAGTATTAAAAATTCTTTAGTGTTACACAGAAAGTTAAATGTCCAGTGTGAATGAAGACAGCAAACAGCAAAATAACAATTTTAAAAATTTCATGAGAAAACTGACTCAATCAGAATGGGCCCACACATGAAAGTAAACAGTTTAAATAACATCAGATGGTTTTGATTCATTTACACGTTCCCTGGCAGACTAATCTTTTAAACAAGAAATTTCAAGTCATTGTCTTTAGTTCAGGTTTGTTTATATCCCACATTTTTAAGTCAGACAAAAGCAAGAGTTCTTTACAGAGAATTAAGCCAATAATTTTAGCAAAATGATACAAAAAACTTTCTTAAACCAAGTAAAAGATTTATAGTTACAGTAGAATAATAAAAAGGGGGTAAAGTCTGCCGCCTGTGGAGGGAAAACTGAAATGGCCATCCAATAACAGGCGGTTAACTCTGTAAACCATCCTTCTTTTCCAGCCCTGTTACCACAGGGTTTCTCTTAAGGTCATTGGGTTTCTGGCAAAAGCGTCCTGTAACGGCAGCTGCTGGAGTCTGTGCATGTTCCTCCAAATGCCTTTTAGGTCACATGGAGAACTCCAATTTCCGCTCTAGTTTAGGGTATTTTTGCTAGTAAAGCCATCAGTAAAACAGGAGATCAGCCATGCATTATCTGCCCTCCATGGCAAAATAAATTTTCATCGGTGCACAGCAGACTGGAGAACACTGGTAGTTACCCGAGCAGGAATCTACCAAAGCCAAAAAACAAGACAATATCAGCACATATCCTTCCAGTTAACATACAAGTATCTCTCAATGCACTTTTAAACAATTCATTGCCAAATAGAAGTGTGTGAATTTAAAATCCAGTGAGGTACACAGTGTTTTACACTCACCTGTAGCTACACAAAGTTCCCTATCATTTTCTTCTTTTATTAGAAATTAACATGGAAAATTCACCTTTCCAGCCAGAGGGGATGTTTTGAAGAAAAGTGAATAGAGCATAAACAAGCGCAGAAGAAAGAACCAACCAGGTGAAAACACTACCAATGCTCAATTATATACTCAATGAACACTTAAGTTTTTGGGGAAAAAGTATCATGAAGAAGGTTAAAAAAAGGCAATTATTTTCAACAACTTTTCATGGGACATTGTGTTAAAAGATATTCCACTTATTTCCATAGTTTGACCTACTGTAAGTAAGAGTGTAACATCATTGAAATATCACTTTGACCGTGAAATGAAAAACAAGCAAACATCTCAGCAATTTAAGAAGCAAGAAATGTCCAAGCAGCTGGATCAGTATTCAGTATTCATTTCAGTTGTCAACAGCTACAAATACTAAGGCATACAATAAAGGCCAACCAATGCAGGCAGAACCCTGAGCAGACCACAATTTGCATGTCTCCAGCACACAGGCTTTTCAATGCTTTTTTGCATTTATTAATGTATTTTTTTTTACTAAGGTCTGATAATTGGTCTTCAAAGTGTTAAACTGCCATTTACAGCTGGATCTTTTAAAGTTACAAACTGTTCACAAAGCAGCTTGTGCACAGTCAGCCAAGCACACAAAGCAGAAGGAGAAAACAGAAGAGGAATAGCAGAATTCTTTACCAGCTAGAGATATAGGATTAGTGCAAGCGTAGGCTTTACAGAGAAAGTGAGACAGCAGACAGAGCTATTTTATTAAGGAACAGAAAAAATCCGACAGCCTTTTTTTACTAATAAGCACAGCAAAGAAGCTCCTGAAACACTTAAGGAAAGCATTTTTTAGCCATTAAGGGTTCAGATTCCAACTGAAACTTGTTATTTTCCTGATGAAACCTGCCATTGCCAAAAGCAGAACAGACTAAAAGGCCAAAAGCTACACGTAGAAAGGCAGAAACTTCTACTACAATGAACAGTGGAAAGGAGTTCTAAATACCCAAATCCAAGCCTGTCTACCGCCGAGATGCTCATGTTCAAATGATTCTCGTTAGTATGTGAACATTTTTTAAATGTACATCTAAATAGATCTGTGTACTTTTAAAATGAGAGCTCATAGGGCATGGGGAAGAATATAAAACAGTGAAAAATGGATAAACCTGTAGTAGAACATTCCATTCATGACAAGACAGAGCCTCATTTGAGTAATATTGTCAATTGAATCTTCATACAAGTATTTTGCTTTTATGATTCTGAAGCAGATCTGGTTTTGAATGGATGACATACTGCTGCATCAACATCCCTGGAAAGACGTGTAATTCTCAAACAGTTAAAATTTATTTTATTTACTGATGATACTTGAACAATTTTAGGGACTTTTTAAGTCACTATTTTTGTCAATTCTGCTTAGCAGTCCAAGTGGAACAGCAGTAATAACTCAACTTTTGGAAGAACATTTATTTTAAAGTTAGAGAAAAATCAATGCTTTATCAAGCATCTGACAAGAAGGCACAAATAAAATTATGAGATCACATGAGGAGAAGAAGCAAAGTCGGATGTTTCGAAAGAGTTTTTTTCCCACCCCATCCAAAGTTTTGGTGTCTAATGAGAAGCACTCACCCAGTGCTGCCTTCCAACGAAAGGAGACGAGCAGCTACTTGCCGTGGTGTTCGAAAGGAATGCTATTCTGAGGTAGGGGAAAAGACAGCAGTTTGTATCAGTTCCACTGCCTCAATATATAAAGATGTCTAACAAAAATCCAACTTGAACTTGCAGTAGCAACTCTATCTTTTGAGGAGCTCTGATTTCATAGGACATTTCCATCATATTAAGAGATACATAAAAGGAACAAATCGTTAATCTGCAAAGAAAGCTGACAGGGTCAGAAGAACAATACAATGTATGATGCCTATTAAGATGGATGTATGGAGAAAGATTTGCTGATGAGGAAATGGAAAATGCAGAGGCACTGGAAGTATGGCACAGCCTGTAAGCTGTTCAATGCCAGGGTGGGCTACAGTCTTCTAGAAACTTCTCCTGTCAGACTTAATAAAAAATTTCTTTGTGCAGCACTCCAATCTTTTCTTCCAAATACAGAGAGAATACCTCTATTACCAGTAGGAATTTGACACAGCTTTGACTGTTGGGTGCTAAACATGCTGCATTCAAGAAAAAAATTAAACAACTTACTGTACGCCATGAACAGTCAGACTGAACCTTTCGTCAAAGGAAATGAAGGCTACTCACCCATAACTAAACTCTTGAGATAACCACTGCTTTCAGGATGCAGCCTGTGCAATGTGGACCGACAGCACCGATTCAAAGTAGTGTTTACTGAAATACTGGTTACCTCCTTTACTACATCTCTTTAACATTTAAAAACTACATGTAAAGGAGACTTAGGGAACAATTCACTTACAGAGCTTAGGAGCAGACAGATCTTTTAACAGCCAGTATGATTTTGTGTCCAATATAGATCACAATCCTTCATTGCACACAAACCTGTAATTTAGGCTTGCTTTACACTCTATAAATACACAACTGAGAAATGAATCCAGTTTTGATGCAAAGGCAAAGAGGACAGATGATCTACTTATTTTAGAAGTTCTTTCAGTAACTAACTACCTTCATTTAGACCTCTATGTTGCCTTTCTCTACATGTGTGGTTTTAATTTTAAGCAATAGGTTCTTCACATGTTTTCTGCATAAACATTAGTTCTTGTTAAAATCATTGTCTCTCAAATACTACACCAACTAATTCAAGTCCTTTTCTTACCTTTCAGACAAACTAAAAGAAATGGATTTAAAACTCCTGCATTATATAATTTGTTTTCCTAATCCATTTATTAATGACACAAAATAACCTCTCCGCTTCTGTTCATTACTGTATCATGGATTCAAGGATGAATTTGCACCTTTTCATTATGATATTGCGCTAACCTCTCCAACATTATACTTGCCTCTTTGGTCATTCCTTACCACAGATACAGTTCTAACATATAAGACAATGGCCTCCACTCCTTCATCCTAATCAGAATTCGGAATACTGCAGAAATACGCATTTTATTAGAACAGGCTTTGCTTGAGTGCTCAACTCTCACTAATGTTTCTGTTTATCAATGTCAACTCACAACTCGCAGGTTTTTTGCTGTTACTTTCACTTTATACAATCAAGAAAAGTACTGAATAACATGTACCACAGAATTTACAAAATTTCTTTAGACACACTTCAAAGTTTTACGAACCCTTTCATAGACATGCTAGTTGTCACTCCAATAAAGACCCATTACTTAGCGGTACTAAGTGCTAGTCCTCTTAATAAGAATTACTTAGGTTTCATGTGGACAATATCTTGGATGTGGGAAATAAATGACACCTACTTTGCTATGCTTACCAATTACCATTTTCCGTGAGTGTTAAATTTCTCTGAGAACATAAGGGAATTTTGGTTCCTATTACCTACATTCACAGCCTTAGTTTTTCAGTTTCAGTCTGAAGGGATCAGAACTCAATTTGGAAGAAAGATAAAAACGTCATCTTTAAGAATGCCTACTTAGAGGCAAGTAGCTTTCATTATTTCTTTGACTAGCCCTTCTTCTAGATGAATAGAGATTACAGATGCCCCACTGCCTTGCGAAACCAAGGCCTCCAAATAAATAATAAAAATAATCTATCAAGTTATAAATAAGTACTCTAACAAATGGAGCTTGTAACAGAAGACACCTGCAGATCTGTATGGCAAACTAAAAGCTGCTTTCTGGCAGGAGTATAGTTTAAGCACTTCTTGAAAAAGAAACAGTGGTAGCATAATGGGCACGGAGAAATAGTTGCTGTTCTTTACTGTTCTGTTGATGAGAAGCTGTATGGACAACTCTGGATATTCTTACATCTAGCCAATTAAAACTCTCTTTAATAACTCTGTCACATAACTTGAGTAGTTAATGTTTTCCTGACTGAGAATAAGGTATGAAGAGAATTGAAAACCCATGGCTTTAATTGGTAACCTGCTTAACATCTAAGGATAAATTTTGATTATGGAAGAATTACTTTAATATTATGAGGACTGTAAGAGCATAAGCTATGAAAACCTGCAACTTGATCCATCTTGCCTGCTAGGGAGTAAGTGAGAACTGGGAAAATGAAAGCGCATTTTTTCTAACAATCTCAAGTGGAAGTGTTGTAAGGTAAAGTTTAAGTCAAGTATTTCAGCCACACCACCAACTTGCAAAAGGTGAAGGGAAAGATTGAGAGAATGAAGAACCACCCACTGTAGGAAAAGGCTGGGTTTGAGACCATTTAAGGGACCTGTAAGTGCACAATCCATGGGATCTGATGAGATACATCCATGGGTCCTGAGAGAACTGGCTGAGGAAGGGGCTACACCACTGTCCATTATATCTGAGAAGTATAGTTCCCACTGACTGGAAAAGGGGAAACATAAGCCCTATTTTTATAAAAGGAAATAAAACGCAGGGAAGTCCAGGCCAGTCAGTCTCACTTTAGTATCTGGCAAAATCCTGTAGGAGATCCTCCTGGAAAGCACGCTAAGGCACATGGAAAATGAGGTGATTGGTGACAGCCAATACGGCTTCACTAAAGGCAAATTGTGCCTAACTAATTTGGTGGCCCCCTACGATGGGGTTAAGCAGTGGTGGATGAGGGATGAGTAACTGACAACACCCACCTGGACTTGTGCAAAGCATCTGACACTGTCTCGCATGACATCTTTGTCTCTAAACTGGAGAGACATGGATTTGACACATGGACCGCTCGGTGGATAGGGAATTGGCCAGATGGTTGCACTCTACAAGTTGTGGCCAGTGATTCCACATCCACGTGGAAAGGAGTGACAAGTCGTGTTTGTTCCTCACGGGTCAGTATTGGAACCAGCACCGTTTAACATCTTTGTCAGTGATGCGGACAGGGAATCGAGGGCACCCTCAGCAAGTCTGCTGACAACGCCAAACTGTGTGATGCACATGCTGGAGAGAAGGGATGCCATGCAGGGGGACCTTGACATGCTTGAGCAGTGGGCCTCTGTGAGCCTCATGTAGTTCAACAATGACAAGTGTAAGCTCCTGCACCTGGGTCGGGTCAGTCTCAAGCAGAAGTACAGGATGGGTGGAGAATGGATCGAGAGCAGCCCTGGAGAATATGTCTTCGCGGTGTTCACAGATGAAAACTCAACATGACTCGGCAATGTGAGCTTGTAGCCCCGAAGGTCAACCCTGTCCTGGGCTGCATCAAAAGAAGAGTGACCAACAGGCAGAGGGAGGGGATTCTCCTGCTCCATTCTGCTTTTACAAGACCCCGTTTGGAGTACTGTGTCCTGATCTGGGGCCCCCAACACAAGAACGATGTTGACCTGTCAGAACGAGTCCAGAGGAGAGCCATTAAGTTGATCACAGGGCTGTATGATCTCAGCATATCCCACCACAACATGCTGAGAGTTGGGGCTGTTCAGCCTGGAGAAGGGAAGGCTCTGGGAAGACTTAGAGCAGCCTTCCAATATCTGAAGTGTGCTTACAAGAAGGCTGGAGAAGGGCAAAGTGACTGGCCTTAAAATGAAGGAGGGTAGATTTAGATATTGGGAAGAAATTCTTTACTACAAATGTGATGAGGCATTGGAACAGGTTGCCCAAGAGAGGCTGTGGATGCCTCATCCCTGGAGATGTTCAAGGCAAAGCTGAACGGGGCTGAGTAACTTGGCCGAGTGGAAGGTTCTCTGCCCGTGGCAGAGGGGTTGTGACAAGATGATCCTTAAGGTCCCTTCTAACCCAGCCCATTCCCTCTGCAAATCTCTCTTGCCTTCCTATTACGACAGGCCCATGGGAATCTGTTTACATTACACTATAGTCACACACTGTGACCCTGAGAGTAGATCAGCTGGTGAGAACATGGTGCCATTAACACCAAGGTTGTGGGTTTGATCCCTCTATGGGCAATTCACTTAAGAGTTGAACTTGATCCTTGTGGGTCTATTCGAACTCAGAAAATTCTCTGATTCTGTGATTCTATTATTCAGTCACCGTAAGTAGATACTAGCAGTGGTTCAGTGTCTTGATTAAGAACTAAAATGAAGACAACAGATGATGAATGATTAGTTCTAACAAACTCAGAGATCCCAACCAGGCTGCTATTGGGATTGTAAAGAAGTCAACCACGTGATTCCATACTTGGAGCAGAGTGTTTAAAAGGGCAAATATGGAGATGTGCCAGTAAGGCAAATGGTACTGTTGGCCCACATCACAAATTACACATCTGGATGTTCAAAGACTACTCAAAAAAACCCCACACAGCCCTACACAGTCTCAGAGTATTTCCATTTTACAAGCTAGGCAGAACCAAAACATATCTGCAAGCCCACTTGTCTTACTCATATCTTACAAAGTTTAGAAAAGTGTCACCTGCACACTGAGTAAGTAACATGTCATTAACATAGAAAAAAAATTAAAGATATACCCTCTAATAACACAATCAAGTGACATGACTGTATTTATTTCTGTTACTGATACTACTTATTTATCTGACAGGTAATGGAGAGACAGCATCTGAGATTTGCTCGGAATGCCAGAGACAAATCCTGGGCATACACACTTCTCCAGGAAACCATCTTTACATCTGAGTAAAGGTTTGACAACTCTGCATCACAGCCTCACAGAACACCCAAGGTCAAAAGGGGCCCCTGGAAACCATATAATCTAATCTCACTATACGAAGCACAGTCAACTAGAACACGCCACTCAGGACAATGTCCAATTGGGCTCCTAGTAACTTGGAAAAGGGAAACTCCAGAACCTGTTACAGTCTTTGCCCACTTCCATAGTAAAAAGGTTTATTCATATGTTTAAATGGAATTTGTTATATTTCAATTTGTGCCCGCTGTCCATTCATCGGATATCGCTGTGAAGAGTCTAGTTGCACCTTCTTTACATTCTTTTATCAGTTATTTATGCATATTTACAAGATCCATAACTATGCACAATTCTACCCTCTTTGTTTTCATATTATTTAAAATAAAAGTATGTCAGCATGAGAATTTCTGGTGGCAAGAATTGCAGTTCAGCAAACAATTTAAGATGGCAAAACTGGGCACCAAAGTGAATTCAGAAAACCTCATCTATCCCCTATTCTCGTCCAGTCACTTCTGCTCCTGAACTGTTCATCCCTTGTACAAGCACAAATATCTGTGCAGCTACATAGTTAAACAACCCATTCACCTTAAAAGCCCAAAAAATCCCACTTCACTTTTATTACAGCAGAATTGTTTCTCCAACCCAATTCACCCTCAGTGTTCATTAGAAATCTATGTCCATCTAAATAAAAAAAGCCTTCTTTCCAGCACTACGATTTCACATATAAGAACATGTACTATCCCAAATAATGAACTCCCCCAATTAAATGATGAAACCAAAAGGAACCAGGTTAATTTTTGTCAGTGTTACCTGTCAATGAGGAATGAGTCCATGGCAAAAATTATGCAGTTACAACTCCAGCACAGCATTGAGACGTGATGGAAAAACCCCTATGTCACTGCACCAGTCCTCCTAACACATTGCTTTCCCAGTAATGTTGCCGAATGTCTATCGTATGGGTGATTCCCATTCTCTAAGACCGAAAGCAAATTGTACAAAGCCACACCACACACTGCTTGAGACAAGACTGTGTGAATATGCTGAGAAAGGAATCTTACTGCCTACACTTTTATGTTTTAGCACAAAGAGTTAAAAACATATTTAAACACTGTCAGTCTTAAAAAGAAACATTCCTAAAGTCTGTTTGCTAAGTCACTGTGACCATCAAGGATGATTTCAGCGCTGACTACGAATCACTATCATTCATCCTCCTGCCATTCTCTTCAAACGAGCCCTCTGCCACCCATCCATCATCCATGTATGTTGCCTCCTATTGGCTCTGAATTAAGAACACTACACTACGTTTCTTCGCTATTACACCTTCCTATACTTCACCAACTATTTCTCGTCTTTTCTGCACCAATACTCTCTGTTCGGTTGATTCGGAAACATGACTCACAACTGCCTCTTACTCTGCTTCTTCACTGGTAACAGATACAAGAAACTCAATGAATAAAGGAGTTAAATCTCATCATCGTAGGTAAAAATGCTGTCTCTTGACAATTTCGCATCATCTCAGACACCGATGACTTTATTGCTTGGAGTATTTTATGCTAATTGCTGTCAAGGTAAAAAAAAAATTCTTTACAGGCACATCACATTCAGGCTAAGTGTAAAGTATTTATATGAATAAACATCATCTGCAAAATCAGTAAGAAATCACATCACTTAATTGGTAAGTTTTCTGGCAAATGAACTTCATTAAATCACCCCCATTTCTTTCCGTACATATGGGTTTTTTCTTTACCTGCGAAGTTGACATGCGAGAGGTATCTTGTCGGCCTGTTAAGTCGGACGAGGAGATATTGACTGGGGCTCCACGATGCAATCTCATACTCACTTTCCTTTCTCGTTCCATACCAGATACTGGCCGAGGAGAGGTGTTGGCTGTGGGAAAAACTGCATTAGATTCTCATAACGAGAAATGCAATTGTAACATGGTCACTGAACAAATTACACTTTTGCTGTTTGCACATAAAAATTCCACAAACTCAAGGCCTTTGTTTTACATTCACGGACATTTCAGTATCAATTAGCATGTAATGAGAATATATAATCACCTTCAATCTACAAAAAAGCAAGGGGTATAAAAACTAAAACAAAAAAACCCAAACTCTGACTAGAGACAAAGTTCAAATTAGTCTACAAGGCGCACCTACCCAGGTATTTGGTTACTCACCAGCATGTGAAGTTGGCGTAAGGGGAGTAGGAGGAGCTACATCTTGCGTTCCTCTCAGCCTGCCAGATGCAGTGGAGGGTAATCCACGCACAGCTGGACTTCGTGTATGTCTTAACCTTTCCTCTCGTTCTCGCCTTTCACGTTCAGCATCTTCAGCCGCTCTGCTTGCACCCTGCGGGTCAAGACTAGTGAACAACTTGGGGATTACTGAGTTTACAACTACATGTTTGGATAAAAATACTGAAAAGAAAGAACCGGACAACATGTAAATTAAAATTTGATACAGCATTCATTATTTTGATAAAATTTCTTTAGAACTGCCATGAATTTTGTTCATACAACTGGTAATATAGTCTTCAAAATGCTGAAGTACACACATACTGCTATGGCAGCTGGACACCTCCCCAGGAGTTGTAAATGACCCATGCTAAACATCAAGGTGGGATCAAAATAATAATTCCACAACCTAACCTGGTGACTGCCCTAGTGGAAGTGTCTCAGAAACCTTACACATTGAAAACCCGTAATTTCAACTGGGTTGTTATTCAACCCGTATATCACGGATCCTGTCTCTCTTGCCTTTACTCATTTCGTGATCTTTTTTTCCTATAGAATAGAGCTGCCAGGAAGAAAAAGGGAAGACAATCTCACAGTATCAGTTAAGATAGTCAAAACTGACAATGTAATAACAAAACCCAACCAAAACCATTAAAAATTAAAAAGTTTTAGAAAGCTATGTCAGATACTCACAAATTTTAGCATGTTCCAGTCAAATACATAGTCATAGGAGAACCCTTGTCGATGGAAGAGGTTTCTGAATAATTGCCTTAGATAAGAATAGTCCGGTTTGTCATCAAAACGCAAAGAACGGCAGAAATTCAAGTATGTGGCAAACTCCGCTGTAAGTAAAGAAAGCTTGGTTTTTCTCTTCACATTTGCTTTTTATAATTCTAAATAAAGAAAAAACCAAACCACCCTGAACACAAAAAGTGGGAAATCTCCAAAACATAAGAAAAAGAAAAATGCCCTAATACTAGGAATCTACCAAAGGGACCACTATAACCCACCTATCAAGACAACACTGAAAAATAGTCTATCACAGAGCAGGCAAAACTCTCACTTGCCGACAGCAGAGAGGACCCATTAGTACAGTTTTTTAACCAACAGTTGACGGTGGAGGAGAGATTTAAAACTTTTCTTTGAATAGACTTAACACAATTTTTTGTGGGACATGGACTAGCATCTCCTTGTTAAGCCACATAAAGATTCACTTCTGCTATCTCACAAAACACACAAAAACTAGGGGACTCAAATTTCCCACGTAAGTCATGCTACATTTTTTAATTTGTAATAGTCTGAAAGTTTGTTTTTAGATGGCAAACAAAATATTAGTTACACAGACAAAAAAAAAATTGTAGTGAATTCAATATACCAGAAAAAACAGCAGTATCAAAAGACTAGCTTTTGAATTTAAGTCTTTCCAGATGAAATAAGATACTAAAAATTTACGTTAAGGAAGACATTTTAAAAAATGGTACAAGTTGAATAGTCTTCCCTGCCTGTTAACCCCAGGGAAAAACACAGTTCATGAATGTAAACGAACATGTATGATGCAATATTTGAAACATATCAAAGACGATGAATTTTCCTACAACCCGAACAAAAACTGTAGCTCTTGTCATTGTAACTAGTTGCCAAAGCCAAGAGGGGGCAAAGAAGAGACATAACTCCTCATGAAATGAAAATATTCTGATGACAGCTAGCGTTAAAAACTTTTAAAACAGATTTAAGTATCATTTCTCAGGAATCAAAAATGCCTTGTTATTGTTGTGGTGCAAATAAACTGAGAAACAGAACAGCTTTGAGGTATAATGTCAGGATATAAGAGGGTTTCTTATGCCTCTCTCAAATGTTAACCTTCAACAGGCCGAACCTGGGATGACAAGTGGCAAATAAAATAGGCTAAGAGGTGCATCTGACTATGCAATCCAATTTATCCATGAAACAATACGCACACCTGTTTGTCCGTTATGAGTTATCCAGCCAACACATGCAAACAAAACACAGCGCAAATCAGATGTACCAAGCTACCCTTCCACTTGAGGGTACCACAGTTATTATTTACCAAGAGTTTAGACATGGGATAATTAGAAATGCTCTATGAACACAAAGATCCTAGTCTTGACAGCACAGTATTTTATCACAGATGTGCCAAATTGTGAGGGGTTCGGGAAGGAAAGTCGAGGCGGGGGGGGAAGAGAGAGAAGTGAAAAAGACTGGTAGAATTTGGTGTAAAGAAAAGTACCGCTAAAACATGAACATGTAGGCCCTAGTGTCACAAAAGAGTAACTTACAAGGATATCCTTTACACAAAACCTCAATGGGTGTAGACATTTTCTTTTCACTGATACGTTCGTATTTCTGCCTCTTTGTTGCTGCTTTCAATCCCTGCCAGGGGAGGGAGCCCAGGTTAAAATACATCAGTACATAGCCCAAGGACTCCAAGTCATCTCTGCGAGATTGCTCTACAACAGCATAAAAAAGTGAACTCATTAGGTTTCGTTTTCTACTGGAAAAACAAAAGACTGTGCAACAAGACTGTCATAGAAACCCTTAGAAAAACAAGAGATAGCTGAGACCTACTATGCACATGATAAACTCATTCAGTACAAGAAAAAGCCTACTACCCTTACAGTTATTAAAAAATGTGCTAATTCCTGACCATTACAAACTGATCAAATCCCACCCAATCAAGAGATGCAAGACCACACATGCTGTGCTATTAGTGCCAAAAATAGAGACTGTCTACTATGCCCCCATAAAGGAACATCCACTTTCACTAAAATTACGTGCATTGACACTTAAGTTTCTATTTATTGCTTTCCCCAGCTCACCAATTCCAAGATGAGTGTTGATGGATGCGTAACGGGCAGTTCCTGTTAAGTTTTTATTTTCACGATATGGAATATGTTGGTGAGTTCGAGCATCTCGATACTTCTTTGCTAGTCCAAAGTCTATTATGTAGACAAGATTGCCTTTCTTCCCCAGGCCCATTAGGAAGTTATCCGGCTTCACATCTCGGTGGATGAAGTTCTTAGAGTGAATGTATTCAATTCGACTAATCTAAATATAGACAACAAAAACCCCCGTTGTCGAGAAACTAGTTAGGCATACACCTTTTCCTTACAAAAACACTAGCAATACTGTCTTTGTAGCAAAAGAGGCAAAAAAACTTTTTACTGTAAATTCTAAGGGCATTAACAAGAACATTATATAGAAGACAACAGATAAACCTTTTTTCCAGGTCTTTCCCTGTGTCTACTTTATATTTATTTCCAAAAACTTTCTTGGGGGAAATTTCATCTCTAAGTTACAGAAATAAAATGTAGTTGATTATGATTTCTCAGAAAATTTTAATATCCCAACATGTTGCACTATCACAAAGAACAGAACAGTTTCCTACCATTTGGTCAGCAAGCAGCAGAACTGTCTTGAGACTAAATTTCCTTGAACAAAAATTGAAGAGATCTTCAAGACTTGGTCCCAACAGCTCCATCACCATAACGTTGTAGTCCCCTTCAGCTCCACACCACTTAATTGTGGGAATACCCACTACAAAAAGGAAACAGTTTATTCAGTATAACAATTTGATTTATACAATTCATACGCACATATCTTCAAGGCTCTTAAGATGAACTTTAAGGGGGTCATTACTGTGACTGTTTACTGTGAATGTTACTTAGCTTGTAATTTGACAATACTGAGCATTTTTTGCTGGATTTGAACCTTAAGCATTCCACAAACATTAATTCTCATGTAATAAGGCACAAATCGGAACTCTGAAAATAAAGACACTGACAAACCACAAGATATTATTAAACAATTCCAGGTGGCAGATACGAAGATGTAAAACCAGTTAAATCTTTGAAGAAAGAAAATAATTTGCTTGCCTCCACCCTGCATCATTTTGTAGATTTTACTCTCGATGTGAAGCTGAGGATGTTTGGTTTTCACACATTCCAGCTTAATTGCAACCTCCTCTCCGGCAGCAATATCAGTTCCTAAAACCACAAGAATTTAAAACATTGGTCAAATTATTTTTTCGAGATGTGTTTCCTTTGCCAAGCCTTAAACAACACAAGTATTGACAAACTATTTCTCAATGGCAAACACCCAGAGATTATGAAGTACTTTCGGCCACGATTATCTAAAAATTTTTTCTGAAACCTTACAGATACTCTCTGACAGACCAGTATTTAAAAAGACAACTGTCAGACACTAAAACAAGATGCCAAAACTGCTGCTATCCCATCAAAAAAAAACCCATTGTAGCTGCATTTAAAACAAAACCTGGGAATTGGAAACAGGGAAAAATAATCAAATTTTCTGTTTCGAAGCATAAAACCAAGCTGGAAATACACTCAAGTAATCTAAAATTCACTGAGGGCTATAAGAAAGCACATATACTTAAAAATAATTTATGATTTCTGAAATAACTTTAAAAGTTATTTTAAGACACTTATGTCTGCTGTACAGTCTGAACAACACCAAGTAGAAATTTCATTTTTTTAAAAACCCAACCATGTTTCGTTATCACAAAAAGCACAGTTTTCAAATGTCTGTGCTACAGACAGGTAATGTCTGTGCTAATGACAGGCAAACCAAACGGGGGTCTACAAAAGGCTTCAGTTCTTGAGAGACAGTAATTTCCCATGGAAAAATAAACCTATGCCACCAGCTGGATCTTCCACTCACCTGTGCTAATTACTGGCTCAGGCATGACATTTGCAATAAGCCCCTACATGTAAATTCATGGCAGTATTTAAAAATAAAGCGTAAAAACTAGAGAATTTATTGTGCAAAATCCAGCATGGCATTAATACTAATATACAGCAAAATACTACTTTCTGTACAACTTTACTGGTGTGAGCTGTATGCATAAAAAGTGATAAAAAAAAAGTTTCTTTTACTTGCACTTTGAATTTATACTATAATATAAACCGATTTATCTGAATAGTAATCAAATGTTTGAGTTTTTCAAATCATCTAAGACTTTTCAGAGTTTAATTACTGTCTGAATCACCACCCAAAATCCCAACAGTAGTTAACGAGGATTTTTGCACAAACGTTAGCACAATCCTTCTCACAAGTCTTCAATCTTCTATGTGAGCATTGCAGAGAGAAAGAATCACATTCTCTATCTCTAGACAACTACATATCATAAGTCAGAAATGTGGATTTTCCATCAGGCATATGATCTGTATTATGGATAATCAGTATTTCACTGTCTGTAAACAAACAGCTTTAGTAAATAAATTATTTTGGAATGCCAGCTGTGCACTGCAACATGAAGTATTGCTGTCTAGAAAAAAACCCTACCACCCCACATACTGCATGAACTGTCAGAGATACCACATACATTATCAAGACACTGCTTTTACCTTCCACAAATATGCAGTAAATATACCTTAGCCCCTGCAAGTTCCACCTTCCCCCCACTTCTTGATTTGCTTTTCAAAGTTAACTCAATTTTCAAAAGCGGAGTACTTGTTTCTACGGGACAAGACATAAAATCCCTTTTTCTTTGGATCTAACCCATTTCATACGGTTTCAGAGTTTACATAATATACTGAGCATTTAAAAACACCAGCTTTCAAAACTTGACGCACCCACCACTTGTGCTTGTCATAATCATAAGCAGTAGGCTATTATGTTACATAGCTATAGAAATGGATAGGCAAAGACAATTCCGATCCTGTACATTCTACAATTGCATGTCAATCACGATTAGGGCGACAGCCAAGCAACAGGATTATCCAAATTATGAGGACTGTTCGAAGGATTTAAGGTTTTTTTGAACTGCAACCTAATCACCTGTAGCTGTGGAATTTTTTTTAGGCCTCACAGGTGAAACAAACATCCCTGTAACAGCAATTTTTCCTAGTCCACTGCGGTAATATTTAACTCTGATACACTTTTCTTTCCCAATATGTTTTTCTCAGTGTGGTGGGTTGTGGGGGCATATGTGGTTTTTTTCTTTTTAAATTAGGCGATTTTTACCTTTCTCCCCATTTTACAGAGGCGAACCGGGCCCAAGGTCACCAGACAACAGGAAGAGGCAGCCAGAATTCCCGATTTCCGCACTGTCCAAATTAGGACATGATATCAACGAAATATTACATTGTTACTGCTGTGGCCTTAGCAAGGTACTTCACATCAAAAGGCATCTATTGGTCAGCAGCGCAGCCTGAGCTGGAAACGGGGTGAATGAGGTTCCGGGGGTTGCCCCCGGCCCAACCTCGCCGCAGGCTGTGCGTGGGCCGGGCAAAGAGCAGCGCCCAGCGCCCGACCCGGTTAGCCCCCCGGTATTCTCCAGAGTTACAGAACCGCCAGGTCAGCCCCCGGCGAGCCAACCCTCCTTACCCAGGTAGATGTCCCCGAAGGAGCCGCTCCCGATCTTCCGGCCCAGCCGGTACCGGTTCCCAACCCTCAGCTCCATGGCGGCAGCTCGGCTCGTCCGCGACCCGGTTCTGTTGCTCTGCCCGGCCCGTCGGCTCGCGCTCTGATGCTTCACAGTCCTGCGGCTCCGGATGCCATCGCGGCTCTGGTCTCGCCGCTCGATACTGGCTGCACAGGCGGCACCGCCACCGCAACTCCCGGGCAGGATGGACGCGGATTAGCCGCCCGAGCAACCCCTCAGCGCCGAAGAGCCCCAGCAGCCATTCTGTGTGACCTCACTTCCCTGGCGCCGGCCCCACCCCTCCGCCCCCCCGCGCTCGCTCCGGGCGGGGCCGCGCGGGCCCAGCCCTTCCCGCCGGCCTGGCTCCACCGTGGCGCTCGGTCGGGTCGCAGCCTGCCGAGCGTGGGAGGTGTTGTGGTTCCGGCGGCCGTGGGTCACTGTAGTGGCGATGTATTCTGGCAGCGGTGCTTTCCGAGGAGTGCTCATTTGACTGCGGAGTGCCAGGGACAAAGTCTGAGTCAAGACCCCGCAAATTTCAGGGGAAAACCCTGTCATTCTTGCTGGAGAGGAGTGTTGGGATCTCCTCTGCCTCTCTGGGCAAGGAAGGATTCCTCAATGGACACGTCCAGCACCTCAGCAGAAACCCAAGCCATTAATTTGTTACAGAGGAAAAATTAGTGGTAATTGCTTCTGATCTGTGGAGAATTTCCTTTGGAATGATCAACCAGAGAGCATATCGAGGCAGAGCGTTTCTTTTGGCTCCTTTTTTTTTTTTCTGGTTTGTCATTTTCTCTGTGGCTTCAATGAATTTAGTGTGCTCCTGTTCAGAAAGCAGTGTATTTGTACCTTGAAATTTGGGGTGGTTTTGATTGTTTAGGGGTTTTTTCTTTCCCAGTTGAATCAGGCCTTCTGCGCATAGTCTGTGTTGTCCTACACGACTGCTTTAGTGCTGGGTCAGAGAGAGAGAAGGGGAATGACTTTTCATTCTCTTGTATTTTTCCAAGAAGAAGTGGGAGGTTGTCTTGCCCCTCCCCAAAGCACTGCAGGCATGTGGGAGTAGCTCCATGCTGGCCCAGTTCTCTGTGAAATACCCATGTGGGAGAGGTTTAAGTCTTAATGACAACTCTGCGGTCTCTTGATGGCAAAGATTGGGTCCTACAGTCCCAGCCTGATGAGGGAGAACAGGAACTTCTGTTCTTCATGGCAAACCTGCTGTTACTCCTTGTACAGGTTTGGTTTTTTTTTCTGTTGTGTGAGTTACTGTCCAGAATCTGTCCAGGAAAAGCTGTTAGAAATACAGAGGTAGAATTGGAATTTAGGTCTGTTTCCTACAAACTCCTACAAAGCCTGAAGGACTGGGCTGATGACTGCTCTTAACAAAGGTGGTTTATGAATATTTTAATAAATATTTCCCATCAGATTTCCCTCAACTCTGGGCAGGAAAGGCAAGGGTTAGGGTCAGGAGTTGTGCAAGCAAGACCTGTTGATTTCTTATGTGCATGTGTCAGTGTGACAGGGCTGGGACAAGGAGGACTCGTGCAGGCACCTACAGAGAAGGCGAGAATGGGAGCGTGCTGTGGAGAAGGAAAATTGCAAGTGTGGGAGAAACAAGGGAGAGAATGATGTATGGGTCATGCTCTGCCTCCAGGAGAGAGGGCAGCAGGAAAGGACGTGGACTAAAACACTGAAGTGCTATTCCCCAGGGAGCCCCTGCACAGCACTGAACTTCCTTCTGCACTTGCTTTCCCTTTCTCAGCAGAGCTGACACATTGGGTGCGGGTCCTGGGGGGATGGAGCTGCCAAGGACAACCTTGGGAGGGTGTTTGCAAAGGAAGGGGGTAGAACAAACTCTTCACGTGGTTTTTTTACTTCTGTATCTCACAATAGGAAATACCTCAGAGGGGCTTACGTCCAAATAAGCCCTGAATATCTCAGGAGGTTTCAGCTGGGAAAGAGGAGTTGTGGAAGAAAACCACCCTAAAAATAGCCAGGGATCATCAGGTTTTCCAGCAAATAAAAACAAGGACAGAGATGAGGGAATCAGGTACCAATTAATAATGATTTGATGGGTGTAGGAATAATTTCTGTATGTTTTACAGTCCCTCTTTATTCCTGGGATGGTTTTAAAATTATGGCTTTAACAGTCAACAAATCCTTGGATCCTAGAGTGGTTTGGGTTGGAAAGGACATCAGGGATCCTCTCCTTCCATCTCCTGCCACAAGGCAGGGACACCTTCCACTAGACTGTCCAGCCTGGCCTTGGCCACTTCCAGGGATGGGGCAGCCACAGCTCCTCTGTGCCAGGCCACCTCCACATCCTCCTAGGGAAGAATGTCTTCTTTATGTGCAATCTTTCCCTTTTTTCTCTGCAGGAAGTGGTCTGTGACAAGGGAATTGGCTCCCAGGAGGCTGAGGATCAGGGCAGGCTCAGCGCAGAGGACGACTTCTACACCCCCGGGCAAACGGGGAAGAAGTAACATCTGCCTCCAGCTGGCTGGAGTTCCTGTTTACTCTGGGCTTTCTGTCCACCAGGAGGGGATCATGGCCAGAGTCATTCAAACCTGGGGAACGATGGCCTTCACACCATCCCTGCAGCCCGTTCAGAGCAGGCTGCTGCCCATTGGCCCCTGATCACAAGTGGATGTGGAAGTGATGTTGTTTAGGGAATGCTGATTGTATTTCCCAAACTTTGGCAACATGGTCATTTAAAAGAGAAAAATATCAAGTCTATGGAAATCCCCTGCAGTTGGGAGCTTGTGGTGCTCTGGATTAAAACTTGGCTTTATAATGTTAAAATTGTGGGCGAGGCGAGGGGCGGTGGCTGAGCAGGGCCAGTGGTGTGCTAGACAAGGCTGGCCTGGGGATTGCGCAGGGACACGGCCTGGGGGTCTCTTCCCTGCGGGGTCACAGCCGTGGGACCTGCCTCTGCCCCACGCAGTGCCTCCTGGTGGGCCCCGCCCATCGTTGGGGACTGTTTTCTTTCCCTGGTCCCAGATGGTCTGCAAGGTGACGCTCATCGCCAAGGATTGGGTGCAGGCTGTACTGGGACTGGGGTTTTGTCAGGCAGGATAAGTTTTTGATTTTTGAGGCTTCCCGGGAACCATGTTCTCAAGGGAGTGCTGTGAGCATGCACCAATAGCCAGCGGTGGCTTGTGGGTAGTGGAGCGGTTGAGGTGTGCTGATGAAGGGGTGGGTGTGTGTAGTGTAGGGTTCTAACCTTGTGTTTGTGTTTTTTCTGTTTCAGGGTTTTTTACACAATTTTTGATTTTGAATAAAAAAAACTCAGCTGGGGGTTTGTTGGTATTGCCATGTATTGTTTTGTAATTGTGTTGACCATTGGAATACAATGTATGGCATTTGTGGATTGTATTGTATTTTTACTGTCTTGTAACTAGTGTTGCAATGAGGGGAAAGGGTTAACCTTTTACAGGAAGACTGCTGCAAGGGTTGATGGGAGATGTAGTGTCTGCAGCAGGCCCCTTCAGGAAGTGCTTGACCTAGCATCCCCACTGGATGGGCTTGAGAGTGACTGATTGGGAATGTTCTATTGAGATGCAGCACTGTTTGAATGTGAAGGGTATATAAGCCTGGCTTGTTCCTCAATAAATGGATTTACTGGTTTGAACTTAAACTGGTTGGTTTGTGAAATCACTGCCACATTTTTATATATACTATATAGAGCCTAATTAGTGCTCCAGATAAGAGTACTGAAGGATTACAGATAACCCACACCAAAAGATGGCTCTCAAAATATTGCTCTACTATGCAGCGAAGGGAGGTTTTTTCAGTCCAACTGCTTTAGCCCAGGCTGCACTTTGATGGCCTCTTGTCCATCAAGCCAACAGCTCCCTGTCAGCTGGGCCCTTTTTCTTCTCCACTTTGGGAGAAGAGGGGAAATCCAGATCAGTAAGGAGATAGAAGGCACTTCCATCTTTTTGAAGTTTAAATTCAACCCTTCTTAAATTCAATCTTCTGGAGTCCGTGAGGAGGGAGGAGGGTGCAAGGAGCAGCACAGGATGAGAGCCCATGGAGGCTGCAGCAGAGGAGGGTGTGCAGGAGCCAAAGGGCAGCTGAGGCCATTCCCCAGGGAATGCCAGATCCTGACGTCTCTGCCCACTTAGGGAAAAGTGCCAACATTGCACAAGTGTTCCATGCCAAAGCATAGTCCTCTCCAAAAAGCAGAAAGTAGGGAAAAGATAAAGGGAGCAATGGGCAGAAAAGGTGGTGATTTGGCAGGTGTGTTTTGAAATGCCTTTTGTCCAGGCTGGGAATTTCCTAGGTGTCGAGCAGCGATTGGTCTGGTTTTTCCCCCCAAAGTGTCCATTCCCTCCCCAAAAGATGTCCTTTTGGCCTGCAGAGGTGCATTACCAAGGAAAACCACAAGACGGAGACACTGAGCAAAAAGAGACCAGGTCTACCCGCTCAAAAGAAGGAGACCAGGTCTACCCGTCAAAAAAAGGAGACCAGGTCTACCCGCTAAAAATAGGAGACCAGGTCTACCCGTAAAAATAGGAGACCAGGTCTACCCGCTAAAAATAGGAGACCAGGTCTACCCGCTAAAAATAGGAGACCAGGTCTACCCGCTAAAAATAGGAGACCAGGTCTACCCGCTTAAAATAGGAGACCAGGTCTACCCGTCAAAAAAAGGACACCAGGTCTACCCGCTTAAAAAAAGAGAACAGGTCTACCCATAGAAAAAGGAGACCAGGTCTACCCATTGAAAAAAGGAGACCAGGTCTACCCATAGAAAAAGGAGACCAGGTCTACCCATAGAAAAAGGAGACCAGGTCTACCCATTGAAAAAAAGGAGAACAGGTCTACCCATTGTAAAAGGAGAACAGGTCTACCCATAGAAAAAGGAGAACAGGTCTACCCATAGAAAAAAGAGAACAGGTCTACCCATTGAAAAAAAGGAGACCAGGTCTACCCATAGAAAAAGGAGAACAGGTCTACCCATAGAAAAAGGGGAACAGGTCTACCCATAGGAAAAGGAGAACAGGTCTACCCCTAGAAAAAAAAGAGAACAGGTCTACCCATTGAAAAAAAGGAGAACAGGTCTACCCATTGAAAAAGGAGAACAGGTCTACCCATAGGAAAAGGGGAACAGGTCTACCCATAAAAAAAGGATTCAGGGCTGTAGCTGTTGTAGTCCCTCAGGAGTCCAACTGTGCTTTATATAAGGAGACCTTGGCCTAATGACCAAGTGTTAGGAAAGAAGGGGGCATGCTGTCTGAGTTTTGAGGTGTAACAAGAGCTGATACTTTTTGCAGTGGGCTGTAGCGTGGAAAGTGCCCAGAGCTGAGGCAGAGGATTGAAAGGGACTAAGCCAGCGAGGGGAAGAAACAAGGAAGAAGGGAAGTGAGGCAGCAGCCAAGCAGCACCAAGTTCCTCTGTCAGCAGGTGAGTTGTCTCGAGGTTCCTAAGGCGGGCACTCAGGGTTTTGGGGGCTCCAGACAGAGAAGACCTCGGAGGCCCCTCGATGAAGCCCTTCAGAATCTTTATCAGGGTAGGTGTGTATGGTTCTAAGTGTGCTAGGAGCTGATGGCCAGAACCCCTGGTGGGCTGGGATCAGTGCAGGGTGTTGTCAGCAAGGAATGCCTGGCTTCTAAAACTCCCCAGCTGAGTCTTAGAGGCTTCTTTGTTTTCAGGCAGCCAAATTGGCCCCAGGCAGGGACTCTGAGCCTGCTCTCCTGGTGTGCCCAGGGATCTCTGGGCCTTCACGCCGGCACCGAGATGTTCTCGGGAAGGCCCTCAGATCCCCGGAGCAGTCTGGGACACGGGCAAGATCCCCCTGCATTTCGGGGGCAGATTGGGCCCCCCTGGAGGGACAGTGCTGTTGCTGCCCCCCGGGCTGGGACACTCGGAAGACTCCGGCGCGCACCGAAATTGTTCTTCGGGGAGCTCCTCCGAGTGCCCCGAGCTGGGGAGCTGAAAGCAAGGTCCCTGGAATGGATTCAGGCATTGCTGAGAGTATCAGAGGTGGAGCTGTCTGTCCTGGCCATGGAGCTCCAGAATGGACTGTAACTGGGTTCTAAAAGTGGTGCTCCAACAGCAAAAGGAGTGTGGGATTGGATTTAAGGAATGAGTGGTGATGGTACCGTTAGCTGTTTTCTCTTGACTGGAATTGTGAGAGCTGCAGGAGTGCAAGGTGTGGGTTCCAGTCCCCACCGTTTGGTTTGCACGTGTCCTGGCCAGACACAGGTCCAGCTTCCTCAGACCTTAACACCCCAGAGGGAGAATTAGGGGATGGCACTGGGAAGGTGATTGGTGTGACAGGGGTTAAACTGGGAAAACACTGGGTATTTCCTCAGTTGGTTTATTTGCAGGCTCCCCTAAGCCTTTGCTGGGAAGAGATGGGTTGGATAAGTTGAGGCAGAAATGAACTTGGAAAATGGGGAGATTGAAATTGTAGTTGCTGACACTAACTGTGTGAGAGCAGCAGCTCTTCTTGTGCAGGAAATAACTCCCATCAGCAGCACCATCCCGACTGAAGCGGCAGATGGAGTTGTTCCTGTGGTGAGGGCCAATGGAATTCCAGGAAAATGGAAGAGGGCAGAGCCTGTAGGTATTAGCCCTAAGCTGGGATCTGTGTGGGTAAGGCAACCCCAGTATCCTTGAAAATCAGAATGCCAGCAGTAGATTTAAAAGATGCCTTTTGCTGCGTGTCCCAGGAGCAAGGCAAGCCAAGAAACCTTTGCTTTTGAAGGAGAAGCTCTGGAAATTGGGAAGGAAGAAGCGAAGCCACCTGAGCCCTCCCTGAGCCACAGGCAGTCCATGAAGTGCCTTCCTGGGAACGGTAGGACGGTGAGGACTCTGGATTGCTCCCTACACGTGTGGTAAGACTGATGCAAACTTTTGAAAGCCCCTGTATGAGTTTCCTGCCTTGGATAGATGGTGCAAGGGCGGCCTTTAGGCAGCCTTTTTTCCAGTTAGCCCTGGAAGGAGGACAGTGATACCTTTTCAGTGCTAGTAGATACTCTGAGTAGATGGCCGTAAGTCTGTCCTTGTTGCACCAGGAGGCCTTATCAAGCTCTCCTATTACAGGAGCTATATCCCACTTCCATCTTTTTGAAGTTTAAATTCAACCCTTCTTTAATTCAATCTTCTGGAGTCCGTGAGGAGGGAGGAGGGTGCAAGGAGCAGCACAGGATCAGAGCCCATGGAGGCTGCAGCAGAGGAGGGTGTGCAGGAGCCAAAGGGCAGCTGAGGCCATTCCCCAGGGAATGCCAGATCCTGACGTCTCTGCCCACTTAGGGAAAAGTGCCAACATTGCACAAGTGTTCCATGCCAAAGCATAGTCCTCTCCAAAAAGCAGAAAGTAGGGAAAAGATGAAGGGAGCAATGGGCAGAAAAGGTGGTGATTTGGCAGGTGTGTTTTGAAATGCCTTTTGTCCAGGCTGGGAATTTCCTAGGTGTCGAGCAGCGATTGGTCTGGTTTTTCCCCCCAAACTGTCCATTCCCTCCCCAAAAGATGTCCTTTTGGCCTGCAGAGGTGCAGTGCCAAGGAAAATCACAAGACGGAGACACTGAGCAAAAAGAGACCAGGTCTACCCGCTTAAAATAGGAGACCAGGTCTAATTGTCTGAGACCAGGGTCTAGCTTAAAATAGGAGACCAGGTCTACCCGCTAAAAATAGGAGACCACGTCTACCCGCTTAAAATAGGAGACCAGGTCTACCCGTCAAAAAAAGGAGACCAGGTCTACCCGCTTAAAAAAAGAGAACAGGTCTACCCATAGAAAAAGGACACCAGGTCTACCCATAGAAAAAGGGAGACCAGGTCTACCCATAGAAAAAGGAGACCAGGTCTACCCATAGGAAAAGGAGACCAGGTCTACCCATAGGAAAAGGACACCAGGTCTACCCATAGGAAAAGGAGAACAGGTCTACCCATTGAAAAAAAGGAGAAGAGGTCTACCCATAGGAAAAGGAGAACACGTCTACCCATACGAAAAGGGGAACAGGTCTACCCATAGGAAAAGGGGAACAGGTCTACCCATAGAAAAAAGAGAACAGGTCTACCCATTGAAAAAAAGGAGACCAGGTCTACCCATAGAAAAAGGAGAACAGGTCTACCCATAGAAAAAGGGGAACAGGTCTACCCATAGAAAAAAGGGAGAACAGGTCTACCCCTAGAAAAAAAAGAGAACAGGTCTACCCATTGAAAAAAAGGAGAACAGGTCTACCCATAAAAAAAGGAGAACAGGTCTACCCATAGAAAAAGAGAACAGGTCGACCCATTGAAAAAAAGGAGACCAGTCCACGACAAAAAGGAGAACAGGTCTACCCATAGAAAAAGGAGAACAGGTCTACCCATAGAAAAAAGAGAACAGGTCTACCCATTGAAAAAAAGGAGACCAGGTCTACCCATAGAAAAAGGAGAACAGGTCTACCCATAGAAAAAGGAGAATAGGTCTACCCATAGGAAAAGGGGAACAGGTCTACCCATAAAAAAAAGGATTCAGGGCTGTAGCTGTTGTAGTCCCTCAGGAGTCCAACTGTGCTTTATATAAGGAGACCTTGGCCTAATGATCAAGTGTTAGGAAAGAAGGGGGCATGCTGTCTGAGTTTTGAGGTGTAACAAGAGCTGATACTTTTTGCAGTGGGCTGTAGCGTGGAAAGTGCCCAGAGCTGAGGCAGAGGATTGAAAGGGACTAAGCCAGCGAGGGGAAGAAACAAGGAAGAAGGGAAGTGAGGCAGCAGCCAAGCAGCACCAAGTTCCTCTGTCAGCATGTGAGTTGTCTCGAGGTTCCTAAGGCGGGCACTCAGGGTTTTGGGGGCTCCAGACAGAGAAGACCTCGGAGGCCCCTCGATGAAGCCCTTCAGAATCTTTATCAGGGTAGGTGTGTATGGTTCTAAGTGTTCTTAGGAGCTGATGGCCAGAACCCCTGGTGGGCTGGGATCAGTGCAGGGTGTTGTCAGCAAGGAAGGCCTGGCTTCTAAAACTCCCCAGCTGAGTCTTAGAGGCTTCTTTGTTTTCAGGCAGCCAAATTGGCCCCAGGCAGGGACTCTGAGCCTGCTCTCCTGGTGTGCCCAGGGATCTCTGGGCCTTCACGCCGGCACCGAGATGTTCTCGGGAAGGCCCTCAGATCCCCGGAGCAGTCTGGGACACGGGCAAGATCCCCCTGCATTTCGGGGGCAGATTGGGCCCCCCTGGAGGGACAGTGCTGTTGCTGCCCCCCGGGCTGGGACACTCGGAAGACTCCGGCGCGCACCGAAATTGTTCTTCGGGGAGCTCCTCCGAGTGCCCCGAGCTGGGGAGCTGAAAGCAAGGTCCCTGGAATGGATTCAGGCATTGCTGAGAGTATCAGAGGTGGAGCTGTCTGTCCTGGCCATGGAGCTCCGGAATGGACTGTAACTGGGTTGTAAAAGTGGTGCTCCAACAGCAAAAGGAGTGTGGGATTGGAATTAAGGAATGAGTGGTGATGGTACCGTTAGCTGTTTTCTCTTGACTGGAATTGTGAGAGCTGCAGGAGTGCAAGGTGTGGGTTCCAGTCCCCACCGTTTGGTTTGCACGTGTCCTGGTCAGACACAGGTCCAACTTCCTCAGCCCTTAACGCAGCAGAGGGAGAATTAAGGGATGGCACTGGGAAGGTGATTGGTGTGACAGGGGTTAAACTGGGAAAACACTGGGTATTTCCTCAGTTGGTTTATTTGCAGGCTCCCCTAAGCCTTTGCTGGGAAGAGATGGGTTGGCTAAGTTGAGGCAGAAATGAACTTGGAAAATGGGGAGATTGAAATTGTAGTTGCTGACACTAACTGTGTGAGAGCAGCAGCTCTTCTTGTGCAGGAAATAACTCCCGTCAGCAGCACCATCCCGACTGAAGCGGCAGATGGAGTTGTTCCTGTGGTGAGGGCCAATGGAATTCCAGAAAAATGGAAGAGGGCAGAGCCTGTAGGTATTAGCCCTAAGCTGCGATCTGTGTGGGTAAGGCAAGCCCAGTATCCTTGAAAATCAGAATGCCAGCAGTAGATTTAAAAGATGCCTTTTGCTGCGTGTCCCAGGAGCAAGGCAAGCCAAGAAACCTTTGCTTTTGAAGGAGAAGCTCTGGAAATTGGGAAGGAAGAAGCGAAGCCACCTGAGCCCTCCCTGAGCCACAGGCAGTCCATGAAGTGCCTTCCTGGGAACGGTAGGACGGTGAGGACTCCGGATTGCTCCCTACACGTGTGGTAAGACTGATGCAAACTTTTGAAAGCCCCTGTATGAGTTTCCTGCCTTGGATAGATGGTGCAAGGGCGGCCTTTAGGCAGCCTTTTTTCCAGTTAGCCCTGGAAGGAGGACAGTGATACCTTTTCAGTGCTAGTAGATACTCTGAGTAGATGGCCGTAAGTCTGTCCTTGTTGCACCAGGAGGCCTTATCAAGCTCTCCTATTACAGGAGCTATATCCCACTTCCATCTTTTTGAAGTTTAAATTCAACCCTTCTTTAATTCAATCTTCTGGAGTCCGTGAGGAGGGAGGAGGGTGCAAGGAGCAGCACAGGATCAGAGCCCATGGAGGCTGCAGCAGAGGAGGGTGTGCAGGAGCCAAAGGGCAGCTGAGGCCATTCCCCAGGGAATGCCAGATCCTGACGTCTCTGCCCACTTAGGGAAAAGTGCCAACATTGCACAAGTGTTCCATGCCAAAGCATAGTCCTCTCCAAAAAGCAGAAAGTAGGGAAAAGATGAAGGGAGCAATGGGCAGAAAAGGTGGTGATTTGCCAGGTGTGTTTTGAAATGCCTTTTGTCCAGGCTGGGAATTTGCTAGGTGTCGAGCAGCGATTGGTCTGGTTTTTCCCCCCAAACTGTCCATTCCCTCCCCAAAAGATGTCCTTTTGGCCTGCAGAGGTGCATTACCAAGGAAAACCACAAGACGGAGACACTGAGCAAAAAGAGACCAGGTCTACCCGTCAAAAGAAGGAGACCAGGTCTACCCGTCAAAAGAAGGAGACCAGGTCTACCCGTTTAAAATAAGGAGACCAGGTCTACCCGCTTAAAATAGGAGACCAGGTCTACCCGCTAAAAATAGGAGACCAGGTCTACCCGCTTAAAATAGGAGACCAGGTCTACCCGTCAAAAAAAGGACACCAGGTCTACCCGCTTAAAAAAAGAGAACAGGTCTACCCATAGAAAAAGGACACCAGGTCTACCCATTGAAAAAAGGAGACCAGGTCTACCCATAGAAAAAGGAGACCAGGTCTACCCATAGGAAAAGGAGACCAGGTCTACCCATAGGAAAAGGAGACCAGGTCTACCCATAGGAAAAGGAGAACAGGTCTACCCATTGAAAAAAAGGAGAACAGGTCTACCCATAGAAAAAGGAGAACAGGTCTACCCATAGAAAAAGGGGAACAGGTCTACCCATAGAAAAAGGGGAACAGGTCTACCCATAGGAAAAAGAGAACAGGTCTACCCATTGAAAAAAAGGAGAACAGGTCTACCCATAGAAAAAGGAGAACAGGTCTACCCATAGAAAAAGGGGAACAGGTCTACCCATAGGAAAAAAGGAGACCAGGTCTACCCCTAGAAAAAAAGAGAACAGGTCTACCCATTGAAAAAAAGGAGAACAGGTCTACCCATAGAAAAAGGAGAACAGGTCTACCCATAGGAAAAGGGGAACAGGTCTACCCATAGAAAAAGGAGAACAGGTCTACCCATTGAAAAAGGAGCACCATACTCCAATGTATAGAAGGAGAACAGGTCTTACCGATAGAAAAAAAGAGAACAGGTCTACCCATTATAAAAGGAGACCAGGTCTTCCATAGAAAAAGGGAGACCAGGTCTAATTAGGATATGGGGTGACATCATACAAGTGATGTCACAGAGGACTGTTGACAACAAAGGGACAGGCGTGGTATCACAGGGACATCAGTGACATCACAGGGGACATCAATGATTTCATCAAGGACGTGGAGTGACATCACAGTGACACCAGTGATATCATCAAGGACAATGGTGACACCACAGGCGATAGAGGTGACATCACAGGGACATGGGTGACATCATTGGGGACCAGTAACATCACAGTGGACTGGTGGCAAAAAAGGAAAGTCCTGATGTCACAGGGAAATCAGTGACATCATGGAGACAGTGGAGCCACCGCTGGGGACAATGGTGACATCACAGAGACAGCAGTGACATCACTGGAAACCAGTGACATATCAGGAGACTGGTGACATGAATAGGAAAGTCGTGATGCCACAGAGGCATCGGTGACATCACAGGGGACATCAGTGACTGCACAAGGCCAGGAGTGACACCACAGAGACACCAGTGACATCACTGGTGACATCGGTGACAGTCGTGATTTAACAGGGAGATTGGTGACATCACAGGGGTCTGGTGACATCATAAGGATATCTGTGACATCACGGGGACAAGGTGCCACTGCTGGGAACAGAGGTGACACCACAGCAACAGCAGTGACATCATTGAGGACCAGTGACATCACAGGGCGCTGGTTAAAACAAGGGGACACCTGTGATGTCACTGGGAAATTGTTAACATCACGGGGACATGGTGACACCACTGGGGACAGTGGTGAAATCACAGGGACAGCAGTGACATCACTGAGGACCAGTGACATCACAGAGTACCGGTGACAACAAAGGGACAGTCGTGATGTCACAGGAACATCGGTGAAATCACAAAGGACCAGGGTAACATCACAGAGACACCAGTGACATTATCGGGTACAATGGTGACATAAGAGAAGACATTGGTGACATCACAGGGAAAGTAGTGATGTCATTGTGGACCAGTGACATCACAGGGGACTGTTGCAAGCAAAGGGACAGTCGTGATGTCAAAGGGGACATCACTGACATAACAACAACAGGGGTGGCATCACGGAGACACCAGTGACATCATCTAAGACACTGGTGACATCACAGGGGCAGTGGTAACATCATAGGGATGTCGATGACATCACTGGGGACCAGAGACATCACAGGGGAGTGTTGAAAACAAGGGACAACCCTGATGTCACAAGGACATCGGTGACTTTACAGGGACAGGGTTAGCATTACAGAGACCCCAGTGACTTGATCGGGGACATTGCTGACATCACAGGGGACAGTTGTGACATCACAGGGAAAGTAGTGACATCATAGAGGATCAGTGACATCACAGGGAACTGTTGACAATAAAGGGATGGCTGTGATGTCACAGGGACATTGGTGATATCTTTAAAGACCAGTGACATCACAGGTGACTAGTGACAATGAAAAGATAACTGTGATGTCACAGACATAAGAGTGATGTCACAGGGGTCTAGGGACATCACAGGGACTTCGGTGACATCAAGGGGACAAGGTTCCACTGCTGGGGACAGTGGTGACACCACAGGCAAAACAGTGACATCACTGGGGACCAGTGACATCACAGGGGACTGGTGACAATGAAAGGATAGCAGTGATGTCACAGGGAAATCAGTGACATCAAATAGGACATTGGTGACTTCACAAGGGTAGGGGTGAAATTACAGAGACAACAATGACATCATCGAGGATATTGGTGACATCACAGGGGACACTGGTGATATCACAGGAACATCGGTGAAATCATTGGGGAAGAGTGAAATTCCAGGGGAATGGTGAAAAGAAAGGGACAACAGCAATGTCACAGGGAAATCAATGACATCACAGGGACAGGGATGAAATCACAGAGACAGCAGGGACATCATTGAGGACCAGTGACATCACGAGGGACTTGTGAAAACAAAGGGACAGTCATGATGTCACAGGGACATCAGTGACCTCATGGGGTCATAGTGCCACCACTGGGGACAGTGGTGACATCACAGTGACAGTAGTGACATCAGTGGGGATGAATGACATCACATGCTGAAAACAAAGGGACAGCCGTGATGTCACAGGGACATCTTTGAAATAACAGGGGACATCTGTAACATCACAAGACCAGGTCTGGTCTCACAAAGACACCAGTGACATTACCGATGACACTGCTGGCATCACAGGGGACAGTGGTGACATCACAGAGACAGTAGTGACATCACTGGGGACCAGTGATATCACAGGGGTCTGGTGAAAACAAAATGACAGCCGTGATGTCACAGGGACATCACTGCCATCGGTGACATGACAGGGATATGGTGCCACGGCTTGACACAGTAGTGACATCACAGAGACAGTAGGACATCACTGGGGACATTGTTGACATCACAGGGGACAGTGATGACACCACAGACACACCAGTGACATCAAAGGGGTCATCTGTGAAATCACAGCCAACATCACTGATTTCACAAGGCAAGGGGTGACATCGCAGAAACACCAGTGACATTATCGGTGTCACTGGTGACATCACAACAACATGGTTGACATCACTGGGGTAATTAGTAACTTCACAAAGACAGGGGTGACATCACAGAGACACCAGTGATGTCATCGGGGACATGGATGACATCACAGGGGACAGTGGTGACATCATAGGGACAGAGGTTACATCATTGGGGAACAGTGACATCAAAGGGTACTGATAACAACAAAGGGACAGCAATGATGTCACAAGCACCTCAGCGATATCACGGGGACCTGGTGTCACTGCTGAGGACAATGGTGACATCACATAGACAGCATTGACATCATTGGGGACATTGTTGCAATCACAGGGGACAGTGATGACATCACAGAGTCACCAGTGACATCAACGGGGACATGTGTAACATGATAGAGGGCATCAGTGACATCACAAGTCCAGGGATGACTTCACAGAGACACCAGTGACATTATCAGTGACACGGGTGGCATCACAGGGGATAGTGGTGACATCACAGAGACATAAGTGACATCACAGGGGACTGTTGACAACAAAGGGACAGCCGTGATGTCACAGGGCTATTCGTGACATCACAGGGAACCGTGGTGACATCACAGAGACACCAGTGACATCACTGGGGACATTGGGGACATCGCAGGGGACAGTGGTGACATCACCTGATTGGGGACCAGTGACATCAGAGACACAGCAGTGATGTCACAGGGACATCGGTGAATCAAAGGGGTCTGGTGACATCACAGGGAAATTGATCACATTACAGGGACATGGTGGCACTGCTGGGGACAGCGGTGATATCACCAGGATAGCAGTGACATCACTGGAGACTGTGACATCACAGGGGACTGCTTACAGCAATGGAAAAGCCGTGATGTCACAGGGACATCGGTGACATCACAGGGACATGGTGCTACTATTGGGGACAGTGGTGACATCACAGAGACAGTAGTGGTGTCCTTGAGGACCAGAAATATCACAGGGGACTAGTGATAACAAAGGGAAATCTGTGATGTCACATGGATATCGGTGACATCACAGTGGACCTGGAAAACCACACAGAGACACCAGTGATATCATGGGGAACATTGGTGACATCACAGGGGAGAGTGGTGACATCACAGGGACAGCAGTGACATCATTGTGGACCAGTGACATCACAGAAGACTGGTGAAAACAAAGGGGCAGCTGTGATCTCACAAGGACATCAGTGACGTCACTGGGGACATCGGTGACTACACAAGGACAGGGATGACATCGCAGAGACACCAGTGATGTCATCAGTAACAATGGTGCCATAACAGATACGTTGGTGACATCATTTGGGACCAATGACATCACATGGGACTGTTGACAACAAAGGTACAGTCGTGATGTCACAGGACTATCGGTGACATCACAGGGGACAGGGGTTACAATACAGGGGACAGAGGTGTCATCACAGGGACATTGTTGACATCACTGGGGACAAGTGACATCACAGGGGACTTGTGACAACAAAGGGACAGCTGTGATATAACGTGGATGTTGGTGGAGGAGCTTTCAGAACAAACTGCACACAGATCGGGATGATTTACACAAATGTTCCACTTTATTTACATAACCCAGCCTCTTATATACTTTCACTGCCCCCCGGGGCGTGATCACTTTCAAACTATTGGTTATTTGCTGTAGCCATGAACCGAGCGTGCATTACTAACACACTTCCTCTTGGTTGCATACAGATGTCCATGTGATATGAAGACATTGTTTTTCTACTAAAACTCCTCCTTGTTTTTGTCACAGGTTTCTCTTTGTTTACATTCCTGCAGTCTGTTATCACTGCTCCTGTATCTTTCCCCTGCCTGCAAAGAGGCTTCTGGCTATGTCAGGGCCAGGTCTAACTGAGGCCTATTAGTATGGCTTGTCCATAGTGTGTCTTTTTTCAGATAAGCACTCCACAAGTCTGATCCCCCAAATGGAATAAGAATGAAGATTCCTCCCAGACAAAAGGTGCCAGCACAGGAAGCTCTAGGTGTGCATGGAGTGCCAAGAGTGGCTCAACAATTTCACAGGAGAGATGAAGGGTAAAGGCTTTCTTTCCTGGGTGGAAATGCATTTGTTTGGTGTCAGAACCCCTGTGCTGAAATGCTAAGTCCAAAAATGGACTAAGAATGAAGATTCCTCCCAGACAAAAGGTGCCAACACAACAAGACGTCTTTGTGCCTGGAGTGCCAAGAGTGGCTCACCAATTGCACAGAAGAGATGGAGGGGAAGGGCTTTCTTTCCTGGGTGGAACTTCATTTCTTTGGTGTCAGAGTCCTTGCACAGGAATTGTCAGAGTCCCTAACCCTCAACCTAACCCTAACCCTAACCCTAACCCTTAACCTAACCCTAACCCTAACCCTAACCCTAACCCTTGCAATAACCCTAACCCTAACCCTAGCCCTTGCTCCAATCCTAACCCTAACCCAAGCCTGAACCCTAAGTCCAACTCTAATCATGACCCTGACCCTGACCCTAACCATGACCCTAAACCAGAATCCGAACCCGAAACCCGAACCATAACCCAAATACTTTCCTCAAGATAGCAGAGAATCGCACCAAAAACCACCGGCACTTTCTGCTTCTCAAGGCCAACCAGGCGCACGAGGCCTCACTCCTTCACCCAGGCACAATGAGAGCAAAAAACCTGCGCTTTCAGTTAACCAGAAGAATGACAGTGAGAGCTCCCTCTCCCTTCTTATTTATACATTTGCTTATGTAAAAATCACATGGAATACTTGGAACGTGGCCTTGTTTCCGTGGTTATAAACTGGTTACCAAGGAAGGCCTAGACTCAAAACCATAACAGGTCTTTCTTTCCTGGGTGGAAATGCATTTGTTTGGTGTGAGAATTCCTGAAGTGCAACTGCCAGTTGGAGTCCCAAATTGGAAGATGAATTAAGATACATCCCAGGCAAAAGGTGCCAGCATAGGAAGCTCTGTGTGTGCCTGGAGTGCCAAGAGTGGCTCACCAATTGCACAGGAGAGATGGAGGGTAAAGGCTTTTTTTCCTGGGTGGAAATGCATTTGTTTGGTGTCCGATTCCTTTCCCTGGTATTGTCAGTCTTAGACCCCAAATGGAATAAGAATGAAGATTCCTCCAAGACAAAAGTTGCCAGCACAGTGTAACGGGGTGAGTTCAAAAGAATGCCGAGATTGAAAACCAAGACACTGCTGAGAGCTCAACAATAAACCCAATATTTATTACAGAAAGTGGCCAAGTAAATGGGAACCTGAGAGACAGGAAAGGAGAGGAGTGAACTGAGCCCTCAGTGAAACCCCCACTCAGGTGTGTTTTAGGAGGTTGTCTTACCGACCCCAAGATAACCAGAATTCCCCACAGCAGAGGCTGCATCCTCAGAGGATCAGCAGGCTCACAAAGATAGCAGTGTCTCCACAAAAGGCAACGTTGTCCTTCCTGTGAAGCTTGAGTGCCCCAAGCACGAGTCACCTGCATTTTTTATCCACTTAACCTGGGATGTCTCCCTGGGCCGGTGTGGCAGCACTGCCCAGCCAGAGGCCCTCGGTCCCTCCCCCGTTCTTTGAGTGCCCCCCTTCAGCCATGCGGGAGAACGTGGGGATTCCCCTCGCACTTGCGCTGTTTCACTCAAGGGGTCTGATCTATTTGGGTCTGGGGGCTTTCCTTCACCCTTTCCTCTTCAGTTTCTCCTTCAAATGTCCTCTACAGAGAACCAGCCAATCACAGTGCACCGATTACAACAGTTTATACAAGAAACTGTCTCTCCAAGGACAAAGCTCTCGTTTCTCAGTGAACTTGGTAGGCAAAGAACAAAACTTTTGCAGGTGGTTGGGCCAAACACAGATCAAAAAATATCAACAATCCCTGATACACCTGCCCTGATTTCTGTGTTGAAGATGCTTCTTCAGCCCCTCTCTGGAGCTGCAGGGGCAGTGCCTGTGTGCAGAGCTGGAGGGAAGAGACTCCCAGCACAGCAGCACAGCCAGGGACAAGGGCACTTGTTCTTTCCACATCTCAGTTTTGGGAAAGGCTGGGGAAGGTTGGGAAAGGTGTTAACAGGGTGGTTTTGCCTGAGGTGTTAAACATGGGAGCAAGTCTATCTTCACAATTCCCAAGAGGAGAGATGGCAGAAAGCTGCCCTGCAGGTTGTATTTGAAGGAAGAGGAAAAAGAGACCGAGGGGAAGGGGTTTCTTTCCTGGAGGGCAGGACTGTCGCTCACTTGCAGGAGCCCCCATGCTGGAATTGTCAGTCCGACTGCCAAATTTGAACCTGGACAAAGATTCCTGCCAGACAAAAGGTGGCAGGACAGAAAGCTCTTGGTGCCCATGGAGTGCCCAGGGTGTCCCACCAACTGCACCTGAAACCCGAAGGTTACAGGCTTTCTTTCCTGGGGGAAAGGCCGTAACTTCACAAAGAGTCCCATGGCAGATGGGTGGGGCTGCACTGTGGGGGTGTGGGGCGTTGGTTCTTTGGTTTCCAGGGGCTATTCCAGAATGGAGAGGATGGGCTGGGACATCATAAAGGGGCACATGGGTGGGACTGCATTCTGACCTGGTGGGGTGTTGGTTCTTTGGTTGCCAAGGGTTCTTCTGGAACGGAGAGTGTAGGCTGTGACATCACAAAAGGGCCTCAAGCACAGGAGTTGGTGTAGTGGGTTGACCCTGGCTGGATTTCAAACACCCATTAAAAGCTGCTACCTCCACCTCCCTCTGCAACTCTACAGAGGAGAGGAAAAAGAGCTGAGGATTCCTGAGTAGAGATAACAGTCGGGGGAATGTTGCTCACTAATGGGCAAAACAGACTCAGAGTAGGGATAGTACTTAAATTTATTACTGACAGGATAAAAGCCTAAGAGTGAGAAATAAAAGAGTCTTAAAAACACCTTCCCCCCACCCCTCCTTCCTTCTCAGCTCTCCCTCCTCCCCAGCGGTGCAGGGGATGGGAATGGGGTTACAGTCAGTTGTTGTTTCTGTCACTGCTCAGGGAGAGGAGTTGGATCCTTCTCTGCTCCCATGGGGTCCCTCCCACGGGAGACAGTCCTGGATGGACCTCTGCAGTGAGTCCATCCCTCAGGGAGCAGCTCTTCCCACCCTGCTGTCCCGTGGGTCCCTCCTCCATGGGGTCAGTCCTTCAGGGATGAGCTGAACCGGCGTGGGTCCCCCACAGGGGCCATGAGTCCTGCCCAGGAAAAACCTGCTCCAGCCTGGGCTTCCCTCTGCATTTGCTGCAGGTCCCTTCCAGGACCTGCTCCATCCTGGGCCTGCCCCGGGGTCACAGCCTCGTTCTGCATCCCCCTGCTCCAGTGTGGGAGCCTCCAGGGGCTGCAGGGGGGTGTCTGCACCCCGATGCTCCCCCAGGGGCTGCAGGGGCCTCAGCTCTGAGTCCTTCTTCTGCTCCTGCCCCTCCTTCTGTACTGACTTTGGTGTCTGTGTTGTTATCCCATGTTCTCACTCTGCTCTTCCCAGGCTGGAATTTTTTCTGTGCAATTCTCCTCTCTTCTGAAATATGTTATCCCAGAAGTGTTCCTGTCACTCCTAAGTGGCTCAGCCTTGGCCAGTGGCAGGAACTCCATCCTGGAGCAGCTGGCATTGACTCCATGGGACAGGGGTAGCTTCTGGAAGATTCTGAGAGAAACCATTCCTGTAGCCCCCCTGCTACCAAAACCCAGCCACAGAAACCCACTGTCTTGTGCAGCTCTTTCTCCAAGCCAAGCAGGTGGGAGTTGGTGCCAAGGAGCTGAAACCTGCAGGTCCAGCCTTTAGTGGAGGAAGCTCAGATTTGCCCAAGGCTGCTTTGAGTCCCAGGGCTTGGATGAGGGAATGGTGGGGAGGGGATAGGGATAAAGTCTGATGGATTGTCAGACATAAAAGGGTCTTGATTTTGGTATCTCTTCAGACTGAATTAGGAGGTACTTGGAATCAATATTGATGGGGGATTGCTTTTATTAATGTAAAAACAGGAAAAAAGTAAACAGGATAAAAAAAGACATCTTTATTTGTGGTATTATTAATACAATGTATTCACTTTGAATGCACTTCAGAGATCTGCCTAATTAACCACAGAAGAATTGAAGACTTAGAAGGAAATTATTCCCAGGGGCTTTTCTGGTTAAGATGCCATCACTGAGAAGAGAGTGTGGAGGAATGAGCAGACAAGGACACCATCCCTGGGGCTGGGGAAGGAGGAACTCAGAGTCACTGGTTCCAGGTGGCAAATGGACTGTGGGATGTTTCTGTGAGAGCCCATAATGGCTGTGCTGCTTTCAGGGGGAGTCCAGTTAAATTTCTTCCCCGTGGCCAGTGCAGGGCTGTGTTTTGGATTTGTGCTGAACACAGGGTTGATAATCACAGAGTCACAGCATATACTGAGTTGGAAGGGACCCCCAAGGATCATCCAGTCCAACCTTTGGTCCTTGAGATGGTTCGGACTTGGCTCTCTGCCAAATGCCCGAACTGGCAGTAATAGTCCCTTCTCCTTCCTTTCTTTTCTTAGGGCAAAAAAAAAAAAAAAACTATAAAAATTGAAGAAACCAAAATCAAACTAGCTATATAAAAATATATATTTTACCTATATTACAGTTATATACAATTAAAATGCTATGTACACAGTGAAGGGAATCTAAACACTCCCCAAAGGGAAAGGGAAAGGGGAAAAAAGGATAAAAAGGGACAAAAACAGGATCTACAGATATACACAACCAACCCCAAGAACTATCAAAATAATTAGCAAAACAAACCTCATCCCATCCCTCAGAAAAGCAGGATTGGCAGACACGGCCAGCACTGTCCAATCTCCCACGTGGCAGACCAGCGGTCACTTCAGGCTCAGCCTCCAGATAAGTGAGACCAGCGCAGTGACCACTGCTCCTGAACCTCATGAGAAGAGAAGAGAGCGAAGGCCCCTCCTCCCTTCTTATTTATGCCCTGGTTTATGTAAAACTCGTATGGAATCGTATGGAATACTGGGAACATGGCCACTTCTTGCTTACAAACTGGTCACCAAGGAAGGCCTAGATTAAAACTACTACAGCCCTTCACAGGACCATCCCCAAGGCTCACACCATGAGCCTGAGAGGATCATCCAAACACTTCTTGAGCTCTGTCAGCCTTGGTGCTGTGCCCACTGCCCTGCAGAGCCTGTTCAGTGCCAGCCACCCTCTGGGAGAAGAACATTTTTCCACGATCCAGCCTAACCCTGCCCTGACACAGCTCCAGGCCATTCCCTCAGTCCTGTCCCTGGTCCCCCCCAGAGCAGAGCTCAGGGCCTGCCCCTCCTCTGCCCCTGCCCAGGAAGTTGTGACTGCAGTGAGGTCTCCCCTCGGTCTCCTCTTCTCCAGTTGGACACACCAAGT